>NC_048263.2:26834010-36834010 GCF_005286985.2 Setaria viridis
CACTCACATGTCCTTTTCCATATTTCTACTCACTTAATTGGAAAAAATATCCTAAAAATGACAGTAGCTGCACCTCAAATAATCAACTTATAAAATGATAAAAGTTGCCATGAAAGGATCTTAGGTTTCACAGTAACTTCAAATGCATGATGCAGACATTAGTCAGCAAGTTAGTCGTAAAGTACAAAGGGTTATATCTCAGGATAGACTAACACTGAACCCAAACACACTTTTTGGCCTTTACTCATCCTGGTATTTATACATTGTGGTCTGCGGAACTTGAAGAACTCATTAAGCTTAGAATTTCCATGTATGTCCATGCACCTAGAAATTTTGGCCAAGGGCTGATATCTGGGATCACTTAATATAAGCAAGTTTCCAGTACTTGAGCAAAAGATGGTACAACATTCACAGACCTTCCCCAGTACAAAAGCCACACTCATCACTTGTGTAACCCCCTGTTTTTGTTACTCTGGGCTTCCATTTGCCTGAGGCACATGGACCTTCCCCTGGTATTTAAAAAAAGTGACCAATTGGATTTTAACTTGTGACCTAAAGCTTTGTGCCACTACTGGCCAAACTGCAGAAACCATCTATACCAATGGGGCAGTTGGTTTAACAAGTGGGCGCACTACCACATTCATACATATAAATCAGTTCTAACACACATGATTTCTTGGTTTCCTGTGCAACTTGGTACTGTAAGCTTCCAAACTAAGTGCTGACCCTGTGTGTTCCTAGCTTCTTGTTCTGTACTGGCTTTGCTCATACATGTAGTCATAGATTCGTGCAACTACAATGGGAAAGTAAATGTATCTGGCAGTCTTATTATATTATGATCCATTGTAACAGCATTTAGATGGTAGTGAAATGGCAAGTATGCTTTCTTGATATTCAACACTGCTGCAAATAGAGATTCACAATTGCTTCATATTAACAAACTGGTGGAACCTGCTTGTTCAATGGCCTGGCAATTTAGGTGAACTGCTGGATGTTTGTTGGTGGGGATATGTATCATAAACTTTGAGTCTTTGACACATTGTATGTACTATGCTTGAAGAGCTTTCTGGATGATTTATTGTTGGATGCTATCTTAAGCACGTTTCATCCTGAAGCTGAAGATTTTCTTTGCTCCTATGGTTTCAGGTTTCATGGATGTGTGGGGGCAGCCAACTCAGGACTATGACAAGTTCTTCTAGGCTGCTGCCGAAGGCCGGAAAGTTCAGAAACTTGACAGGAAAATTAGTTGAGGTAGCTTTAGTACAGGCGAGAATAAGTAGATCGCGGGTTATCTCAAGAGAAATGGTGTATTCTTCCTTCCCTAACTGTAGAGATAGAGAGGCTCTTGTGTCGATACCGTTTCGACGGAGTTACTGATCCAAAAGATTGGTCATGCGCGTTCAGGTTGAATGGATCATCTGGCTGCTGCTTTTTCTTTTCTATTTTTTGATAGAAGAATATACTCCTATACACTAGTGGTGTGCTGCAATCATGGAGCCTTTGTTCTTTCCTCGTACGTGGTGTGTTCTTTCCACGGTGCTACTCGCTGCGGCCCATGTCGTTAGCCGCCTTGACGCCAACCAGTACTCCAGCAGCCCAGCAAACACCAAGCCGGTGGCGCCGTTTTGATCGTCCACGCGGGGCGGCAGCGGCCGGTAGGAACAGGCTCCGACCACCAGCCGTTGAAAGTGAAACGACGACGGGTGATGCGGCGTGAGGTTCCCGTTGAGTTCGTCAGACTCTGAATTTCAGCAGTCAACAGGAGAAGCAAACCGGCGTGTAACGGTTGGACAGCGCAGACTTCATCTCGAGCGTCCGACTCTCATGAAACTTCGCTTGTTTGCCTGCTTCATTTTGAGTTAGCTGCCGGCCTGCCGTTTTCAAATGCTGAAGAGCATGGGCTAAATAAAAAGAAAAATCTAAGCAGCCGAAAAAGAAAAACATTTGCTACAACTGGATTGCAGATGCCCAGCGATAGTGAGACTGACTTATTTTTGTCACTATTAATTTTTTGTCGTAACTTTGACCATTCGTCTTAATCAAAAAATTACACAAGTATCATTTATTTTAAACCATCATACAATAACTTGTGTGGTTGTATCACTTTAGTCTAACAAATTATAAAACATAAAAACGAATGCATGAACTTGTCAATTATGTGCATGCACAGTTTGTAACTACGTCACGTAACATATTGTGGGACTCCATTTCAAGTTCACCTTACTGCTCCCGCTCCATCTGCGCCCACCCCGTGGGACAAGCTGCCGCCTTGACTTTCTTTGTTCCCTCTTTCCTCGATGCATCCACACTTGACTTCGACACCGTCGTGCGGTTGTTCTTTGCTAGCTCATCTTGCTGTTTCGCGCCGTGCAATCACTGAGGGCAGGGATATCGCCTCCTACTAAGCCATGACTGACCAGTTCAAGGCTGCCATCGAGAACTCTATCAGGCTCGAGGCAGCGAGGTATGCAAATTCGGATGTGCATACGGGGATCATGCTTGTTTGGTGGAGGAGATAAAGACTACAAAAGCGGTGGCGTTAACAGATAATAAATTTTTGAATAAGACAAACTAGCGAAGTGGCCGGCGCAAATAGCATTCAAATAGTTCTCTTTTTGTTTGTTCATTATCATTTTTCTTTCCTGAATGATCTTGACCACAGCATCGCCATTTTTAATCATTATATTTTGTAACGTGAAACATGAATCCGTGAAAAGATACCTTGTATAGAAATATATTTTTTATTAAAGTAATCTAATTTTATCTGTCTTTGTAATAATGTGAATTTCTATCGGAGAGTTTTAATTCGTGAAAAGAGACTACCTTTGCCGCAAGAGTTTTAATTTGCATATATCGTGCAGTGGTAGCCGTAGGCCATGTCTCCAGGCCTTCTCATGTTTGTTGGGGAGCGATGTCATCAAAGAAATTTTTTTTGTTCAATATGATTTTTTGGTAAATAAAAATTTTCCATAAGCCATCGAGATGCTCTTCAGTTCATATACAATGGCATAGTCGATATTCCCTCTTGTGTTACATTGCTATTTTTCTTGTCGAGTTCATCTGCAAAGCGAAGCCTCAGTTTCAACCTTTGATATTCTTTATGTCTCAAGATGAGCTTACTTGACCCAAAACCACCACCGCACTACGTAAAAAGTTGCCTACCCTTGTTGATACTATGGAAATAGGTTTTACATTTGATTCCTCTCATTCACTCAAACAAACCTATGGTTGCCCTTCCCATGTCAATCCATTGCAATACCTGGGAAGTTCATCGATCTGTTGACTATAGTGTTTTGCAGGGACTTTTCCACCCGAAGACCCCTGGTGTGCCTGGTGCATCTGTTGCATGCTTCCTGTCCCTGTCACTCTGTCTGCACCACACCGGCCTAGCTTGTGAAGGAATAAAGAATTTGCCCTGCTTGAAAGCACCCCATTCGAACCCTTTAGTCTCCTCAATGGTTGTCAAGATAGAGGTGTCACTATCGAATTGTGCCTATCTCCTAAGTCCCAACTGTGCTTCAGCCATCGGCCATCTCTTGCCCTGCATAGGAACCCACAAAATTGGTTGTCCTACTTGAGAGAAATTTTGTTAATTGTCCTCCATCCATTGACATGCCATTGAGATACTACCGCACGAAGTTGTCTCCCTACCTCCATTGCAATGTCATAAGTTCCTCTTCCAACGGTAGCAGCAGCATCAGGAAGTATCTGATCCGTTCAAGCTTTGTTGTCCTACCATTTGATAAGTCATCACGCCACACGCTAGGAGCTCTGCAATGCTGGCCAGCATCAGGTACCATTGGATGCCATGCATCACTACAGACAACCTGACCACTCCAAACTGAGCAACTTTGTTGGCGATATTCAAGCTGTTGTTGTTTAGTAGAATGTGCTTATGGTTGGGAACACGGAGCTGAAGATATTTGGGTCTGATTTTTCGACTAAAATCATTTATCCATGTCTCCTCCACCATTGCATACGGCGATCAGAGCCATCATTCATGTCCACAACAGTCTTGAGCCAAACCGTACTAAAGGTTCACTCATGCCATACTGGAGCCATACTTGACAATCGAGGTGCTAGCCGGGCAGGATCGAAGATCCGTGGCAGGCGGAGGGGCGTCATGGTGATGTAAGGAAAGGAACGGCGGCTGGATTAGGGAGGCTAATTTGTTCTCGGCTTCTCGTAGGTCCATTCCTCTATCTACCATCTGCATCGATGATGCCGAGTCTCTAATCAATTTCATCACGACGTTGAGTTGGTGTGTTTCTATCTCTCTATGCACTATTATATTGGACATACACATGTCATGCACTAAAATACTACACCCTCCGTTTTTACTTGTAAGACACATACACATTTCATGATTCAAACTTTACAATCTTTGACTAATAACTTAACTATCAATTTTTATTTTATAATTTAAACTTTATATGGTTAGATTCATATAATAATCATAAGGTTATAACCATAAATAATATAATATAAGATAAATAAATGATCAAAGTGTAACGTGGAAGACAGTGCCAAGTTATATAGATAATAATGTAGTATGTTCGTAGCTGACAAGCACTACAAACCTATAGATAATAACACTTAAATATTTGGTATAAAAAAAGAATATCAAGACATGGTTGACATTCTTTGAAACACCCATAGAAAGCTGAGTTGGGGGATTCTTCAGTTAAACTTGTTATCTGCAGTTATGGAATCAATATTGCCCGCTAAATTACCAGAATAGATCAGCCCCCCATCTTGTTGCAGTATAGATTGTCGTATAAAAAAAAGAATGCTGATTATTCTAAATATATTTAAAGTTGATACGGAAGAAAGAGTCGATTATTCTACAAATGAAGTAACGTTTATCCCAGAACATCTGAATACGCGAACAAAGAAAGTAGGCAAAAATATCAATCAAGAGATATTACCCACATCTTGACCAAAGCTCGGAGCTATTGATTTGCTTTGAGTTATCTCCCTTGCACACAGCAATCTAAAGATGTAAAATATTTCTGTTATCTCAATTATCTTAATCAATCTGCATAAGGTAAGTAGTTGTGATAAATGCAACTATTAATTGAAGTCTGAACTGAGTTATTCGTTCTTGAATCATTCAATATAACTACATTTGAAACAAATAAAAGAAATCTATGGGAAGATTAATTAATAATTGGACAGCCTACAAACAAAGCATACGAACTGAAGTACAAAACAACAACTTACTGATTTCAAGGGCGCTTAGTTGCTTAAATTAATAAGGATGACCATTTTTGTTGAAGAAAATCTTCATGCTGCATAAGTTTGCACGATACGGTGTCTAAAAGATACATAGAAACGTGGGAAATACGAAATTGCAAAATTAAAATAACTGTAGTGAAAACACTGGGCACCTGTTTTATTTCCGAAGTAGCTTAACTCACTCGATCATTAGCTATCAGGGAATATTCACCCATCCATGTGCCAGCTTCTTTGGCAGCCTCTGCAACTGTTGCACAGGGAGGCGGCCACAACACCCAAGTCGAGCCATGGTGTGGGGTGGCACCTTTGAGCAGGGATGAAAACGGATCGGATAAACGGATATATGTGGATACGAATACATGGAGATAAAGTTGTCCCTCGCTAAATCAAATATTTACATTGGAACAGGAACGTTAAATTATTGATAAAATCTCAACCAGATAACCGCCCATCATAAATAGAACCACCCAATATATTTTGAGTCACAACTAGCAACACCTTAATTAATTCACCCATATTCACGAATTACTCTCGTAGTCATCAAGATTAGGCTCGGACCATATAGCCCTAATCGGTTCTTTGAGATCATACAAGCTGCAGGTCCCGTTAGAGAACTCTTTAGTCTCCATCGAGTATGACACGCACTCTCTGTAAGTGGTGCCACTCAAGTATTTTCGATGAAGGCTGGCACGTACAGCTTGTTGCAATCCAAGTTCTGAGCGAAGGACGACGATGGCCTTGCAATGACCTGCTTCCTGTCCCAGAACATGGCTCCATCCTGTAAGTCCTCTAGCTTCTCCCACGCCATCCGCGAGCGGTCAAGCCGGAACATTTCGATTGGCTCCTCCACGTCCTTGTCATGGAAGACAGCGACCACCTCGCCTTTCCACTCCACTGGGTACATGTACAGGCCTTCCTCCCCGAGCCCTCCCTCCCTAAACACGTTGTTCTCGGTGCGGATCGACGCTAGCCGATCGAGGACTCTCCATGCCATTGTCTTGGGGTTGAACGCTCCGAGCTTCCGATGCCTTGTCATGCAATAGAACTCCCCGTCGAGGAAGAAAGGGTTGTGGGTGGCTAAGAGGAAATGGATCTCGTCGTAGTCGAAATCCTCATGTTGCTCCCAGCTCCCTTGCCCAGGCCTCCATGTCCTGATTCTCACGGTATCTATGTGCTGGATTGAGATTCCTTCGATGATCATCACCATGAAATCCGGAGATCCTGGCGTGGAGCACAAGGAGATCCCTTTGAACCAGAAGAGCTCATTCACGGGTGGGAGCACGACCATCGCATCGTCACCGCGCTTGAATGGGTTCACGAGGAAGAAGGAGTGGCCCCTAGAGACGATGAGCCATCCGTTCTTGGAGCAGTGCGGCACCAACGACGCCAAGCCGTCGTCTGGCACTGTGACGCTAGGGACTTGCACGCTCAAGGTGTACTTGTTCTTGGTCACGGGGTCGAAGACGTCCAGCGAACCACCGTTTCTGCTTTGAGAGGTGTTGGGCGTCACAAGCAATGGCCACGCCATGGTGTCCCCGATTGCTGTCGAGATGCCACTCCAGTCCTTGCAGACGGATTTCAGGTGCAAGAAATCAATGAACGATAGCGTGGGAACAACATGCTCTGCCAGCAGATCGGTAGGGAGGGTGGACCACTGCAGCAGACACTTCGATGGTGGGTCTGGCTACACAATGCTGTTCTCCTCCATCACCTTCGCCGCTGGGTTGTCTTGACAGTTCGAACTTAAACCTGTAACCATATATGTCTGTATTATTATGACGATTAGAGGTTTAGTGTCTACTGAATGGATAGCCAAATGTTTCTAATTTTTTGTGAGAAAATGTTTAGAATTTATCTTTTCTCTAACTTGTGGATTAACATGTAGTCTCAAAAGGAGGATTTAGGTTATATAGTAAATGGTACCTGCATTTGCTAGGAAGAGACCAGTATGCTTTTGTTTCCGGTGGTGGATTTGTCTCACTGCACTTGTCATGGTCCTCATCCTCCTACTCAATCCCCACAAACCTACACATGATGGTCATATTAGCCAGCGAGAATGTGCAAACCCTGACACCGTCATAGCCTGATCGCAGGATGTGGATGGTGTTCGAGTGGATCCCCTCCTCTCCTGCTGGTGAGACCGCAAGGCTGTTGTCGCCTACAAAGAGCATCGTGTCCTCAATGTTGTCGTCTTCTCTCCACACACCCAGAAATGGATCCCACCGGCAGACGACAATGTCGACGACCTCATCTGGAGAGCCA
Organism: Setaria viridis; assembly: GCF_005286985.2. NCBI lineage: Eukaryota > Viridiplantae > Streptophyta > Magnoliopsida > Poales > Poaceae > Setaria > Setaria viridis. Next base: position 26,841,511 of record NC_048263.2, read on the forward strand.
AAGAAATAGGGCCGGACAAAGTAGAGATCGCCGCTCTCACTGGATGATGTCGTTGTTGCAACAAGATATGGCCTTGTTGCAAGGTTACCAGGATAGCGCCCTGGGATCTTAACATCGGTCCTCTCGGCGCAGAGAGAGGCTGACGCGTTGACCACCACATAGTAGGAGGCATTGGTTGTGGCGTATACCTTCCCGCCATGGAAGGCGACAACACCGTCGAAGACATCGACATAGTCGTAAAACATAACCTTGACCTGCAACCATGTGTCATCACCCAGACAGCAGTAGCGGAGGTAGGTCTCACCGTGAGCCCCAACACGACGACGCAGCCTGGCCCCAGCGTCGTTGGAGCCGAAGCTGAGAAGGCGCAGTTGAAGAGGAAGTCCAGCTGCGCTGGGTCCTCCGGCATCTGAGGCAAAGGCACCACAATTGTCATTGTCCCTGATCCTTTCAACGGCGGCGTGGCAAACATGGCTGTCAAGAAGCACTCCCTCGTGGCCTCGTCGAGCGTGAGGAACCAGTTGCTCCAGGTGCACGAGAGGTATCGTTTCCCTCGCATGGCGTCGATGATGCCGTGGCTAGGGATCTGGTGCACGTTGCCATTGCAAGGATCGACCAAGGTCAGGTTGCCCCCCATGACACCGGAAAAATGGACTGCGTAGGCCGCCGTGGACCGGAATTCCGACGAGAAATAGGGGTCATCTTCCTTTTCTTGATACTCGTGAACCATTGTGTGTATATTCATCTTAATTAGCTAAGCGCACTAGCCAGTGAAGATAACTTAATCAAATCTGACATGATGTTTAGTACAAAATAAGCTAGTAGGTGTGACGAGAACGAATCCAACACGAAGTGATACCGAGTCTGCTTGTGTGTACTTCTCCCGACCGCTGCGTGATCTGTATTTTATACGACAATGGAGGATGACGGTTTCGGATAGGCTGAGCTCAATCACCATACCTAGTGTTGACAACCAAAATTGGCACGTGTTGGGCAAAACTGGCTAAGCCAATTTCTGATATAGGAAGCTAGTTTTGACCTAAACTGACTACTAATTGGAGATTCATGCAGGATTTGATTTGTAAACAATCTCCAAGCGGGGCAATACTTTCCCACCCTATAATACCTCCCCACCCTATAAATATAAAGGGCTACGGCCGATTGAGGGTATCCAATCGATCAAAAATACATCTTTTATCCTTTTTTACCATTTGTCTTACCCTATGTAACACCCTAAATTTTCAGTTTTGCAACTTAATAAAATTTATTAGAATTTTCTAGAATTTTTTTGAGCTTGTTTAAGGATTTAAGGATTTTCTATGGTTTTATCTAATTTGTTAGGCATTTAAATGTTTTTCTGAAATTTATCTCTTTTTCTTTACCTATGTTATATTATGATGTTGAAACATTCTTATAAAAGATACAAAAATCAATATTATATTAAAATATAGGTGAAATGTTTTCCACAGTGCATTACACTTTGTATCGGATCTGTCATTTGATAGGAGTCTTTTAGTAATCAGTATATGAGGTATTTGGAGTAAAGCACTATTGACATTAGAGGTTGTTGAAAATGAGATGGACCTAATACCCACTAATGTGAGAAACTACGCTTTACAAAATCCTTATTTATTGCAATAACACAACTATTACACAAGGCTTAAACTTTTAGCGGCTATCCTAGCATACACTCCTTCTCACACTCTCACCTAGCTCTAATTCTCTACCTTGCTCTCACTCTACCCTGCCTTTTCCTAGTATATTGTGGCAAGGAGCCATGGCCCTCCATTTATAGTGCTAGGAAGCCACAAATATCCATGGTTCCACACTCTTACATGGTTCTACATTCTTCTAAAAGAAAAGCCTAGAAACATTCCTAATAGCAATTCTAGAGTACTCATTGTGTTATGCATGGTTGAGTTGTAGAAGTTTGACCTTGCTCTTTCAAGGCAAACTTCTTTCTGACCAAGCAGACCATGCTGAGTGCCTTTCGAATTTCTCCTTGTTCAGGGCTTTCGTGAGAATGTCGGCAATATGCTCATCAGTCTTCATAGGCACCATCTCGATCCCTCCTTCAAGGACCTTTTCTCTTATGTAGTGGTAGTGAACTTCTATGTGCTTGGTTCTTGCATGAAAGAGTGGATTTTCTGCCAAACGAATAGAACATAGATTATCGCAGAGAATCCTTACTCAGTATTCCGTTGGCTAGTGAAGACCCTCCATCCATTGTGTAAGACAGGTTGTTTCTTATGCTACCATTACTATTGATCATTACTCTGCTTCAGTACTGGATAATGCCACAGTGGGTTGTCTCTTACTGCATCATGATATGGCTCCAGATCCGAGACTGGAGAATGAAGTATCCCATGGTTGACGGCCGTGTGCTACAATCTCTAGCGTAGTTAGCATCGCAGTATTCTATGAGGCTATGACCTGGCAATCCTCTATCTTCTTGTATAGAATGGCAAAATTGATGGTGCCCTTAACATACCTGAGAATATGCCTAACTACATCAAGGTGAGGCTTTTTCGGATTGCTCATGTATTGACTAACTGGTCCAACTAGATAGGAAATATTTAGCCGAGTCAATATGAGATAGATAAGACTCCCAACTAGTTGTCAATGCATATATAGTCACATACTCAAAGTCATTTCCTTCATCTAGCCTTACATTGAAATCCATAGAGGTAGAGATAGGCTTGCAGTCAAGCATCACATATCTTTGTAAAAGATCCTTGGCATATTTCTGTTGACCTAGAAATACCCCTTACTTTGTGCACTCCACCTCAAGTCCGAGGAAATGCTTCAAATTTCCAAGCACCTTCATTTGATATCGTACTAAGAGATTTTCTCTTATCCTTTGTATCTCCTCGGAGTGGTCTCCCGTGATGATCAAATCATCAATGTAAACTAGGACTATTACTGGTCTACTTTGCTTAGCCTTCACAAATAAACTAGGAGTATGATGGAGCGACTTTGAAACAAGTCTGTACAAGAAACTCATTGATTTTTCCATACCATGCTCGTGGAGCTTTGCTTCAAACCATAGAGAGTCTTCTTTAATTTATATACATACTTGGGTGGATCTTGCTCTTAGAACCTCTCGGTTACTCCATGTAGATATCCTTGTCAAGCTCACAATGTAGAAATGCATTCTTGAAGTCCATCTGCCACAACTTCCAAGACTTGCAAGGAGCAATGCTAGCATCAAAGATGCCATAAGTTGCTCAAGTAACACTCCTAAAGGGGTCTAAAGTGTAATTTCTCTACTGTTCAGACTACCGTCACAACCTAATTTACTCTCGTCACACACTCACACTTATCTTTTTTTTTTCAAAAATGGCCATTTTGCCATTGCCCTCTTCGTTGCCTACTTCCCCGCCGTGGACAGTGCTACCATGCAGCAGTTTCACATCTTTGCTCCTCGAAATACACGGCCGAGCTCCCTCCCCACAACCTCATTTCCTCATGGCGTGAGCGGTGAGCCATAGACCTCTCAGCCCTCACTGCTCCAGCTCGACGCTTGTCATCGTGGCACGGCGTCCTTGCTTTAGGTCCTGATCTACTTGCTTCCGGCGGCTTCTGGCGGTGGCGTGATGGCACGGGCACCGAGTCCTAGCGGGCGGAGACGGTGGAGGGGCAATAACGCCAAGCAGATCACCTGGGTGATGCTATACCGGCCTTGACGGCCATCCTGCTAGGGTGTGGCGCTTCCTCGAATTCGCGCCTGGTGGCGGTGGGTCTCTCGCCGTCACCGACAAGGCCGCCAAGAGCGGGGACCGCCTCGGCCTCCCGGAGCGTGACCATCCGTGCTTATGGGAGGATTGGGATGGGATGTCAACGACCCTCTCAATCCCCCGTGCATGCAGGAGTATCTAATGCCGCCACTACCATGAAAATAAAAATCCCACTCCCGTTTAATCACGACGAGATCGAAAAGCTGGAATCCTACCGTGCTCGTAACAGAAACATTGAAACAGAGTTACAATAATGAAACACCAATGCAAGTAAGAAGTTCAATGAGATGTGCATGAAGACGCAGACGCAGCAACGCAAGGGTACAACAGTAATGCAGCCGTGGGTGCCTGGTGCTTGCACTTGCGTTGCCGTGCTGCATGTCGCTGGTGGTGATAAATCTCTTAGCTGGCGATCATAAAAAAGGTTTTTTTTTTCTTGGCGGCCGGGAGAAGAACACACAAGCAGACTCGGGATCACTTCGTATTGGATTCGTTCTCATCACATATACTTATTGCATAGTGAAGATTGTGTTGGATTTCATTTAAAGAAAAAACATCAGATTTGGGATGGGAGCTCAATCCGTATTGGCAATATAACCGGTTACCACGCCCTTATGGGATGAGAACAATTGGAAGCAACAGGACGTGTAGGCTACGCAGAGTGAGCCAACTCATTGTTCAAGGATCGAATGAATGGGATGAGACATTGGTTAAAAGGTTTTTCTACCCATGTGATGTGGCTGAAATTCTGAAAATCAAATTACCATCGAGCAAGTGCAGTGATTGGCTGGCGTGGAATTTTGAGAAAAGTGGACTGTTTTTGTGAGAAGTGCTTATAGATTGGCTATGAAGTGGAACTATGAGATGGGCGATATTGGCCCTAGCGCCAGTGCAGATGGGAATCGAGGCTTATGGAAGAAAATTTGGAGTGCTCAGATCCCGTCAAAGGTAAGAGTTTTCGCTTGGAAGATTGTCAATAATGGTTTGCCCACCGGAGCAAACAAGTGTCTCAGACATTTGGACCAAGAGAGCAGCTGCGAGCTCTCTGTGGTCACCATGCGGAGGATTGTTTTCATGCTGTCATTTCCTGTCAACATGCTCGGGCTTTACGTCATGAACTGAGGAGCCAATTGTTGCTGCCTGTTGAAGCCGATCGAATTTATACAGCCCCAGAATGGCTCCTTTTGTTGGACAGGCACGACACAGAAACTATTTCAAATTTTCTTATGCTAATATGGAGATGTTGGAGTGTCAGAAATAGCGTGTTGCAAGCTGGTGAGCAAATATTGATTGCCGGATCTGTGCTCTTTGTGACGAGATATAAGCAGTAACTGTTCCAAATCCGGCAACAGATGATGGCTGAGGATTTACAAGGGAAGCAAAAGATTTCAGGAGCAAGCCAGGCCCAACCATCAATGAAGCCGCTAAAGACTGAAGAGAGTTACAAAATGGACTCCGCTAGAAGGGGAGGTCCTCAAGATCAATGTAAATGTGGCTTTTATCAACCAGACCGGTGAAGCAGCGGTGGGCGTTATCATCAGGGATAGCAAAGGGCAGCCGTTGATGACGGTTTGGCATTGGCTGCGCCATTGTAGAGATGCAGAAGAAGCAGAGATGTTAGCATGTCTGGAAGGAGTCAGATTAGCAGCAAGATGGCCGAATAGAGATATGATACTAGAAGCAGACTACTCGATAGTTATTGACAAAATGGGATCTACTGGTGTTGATAGATCTCTGATCACACATGTCATCCTCGATATTCGGCAGGATAGCAGACAGCTGCAAAGTCTATGTTTCGCCAAGATTAGGAGAGAGAAGAATAAAATTGCGCATGAGCTAGCTCATCTAGCCATTCGCTCGGGTCAGTGTCGTGTTTCTTTTGCTTCTGTGCCTGAGTGTGTTAACACTCTCATGTGTGATGAATACCCTTCAGCAATAAAGCTCTCTCTTTCGACCAAAAAAAAAGATTTAGGTTATCTTCATCACCAGCTAGAGAGTTGAGCTAAAGACGAACATTCACACACAATGGTTCACGAGGATCATGAAGAGAAGGAAGATATGCTTCGTCCTGTTTCCCGTCGGAATTCCGGTCCACGTCGGCCTACGCGATCCAGTTCCCCAGCGTCGAGGACGCAACCCGACCTTTGTCGATCCCTGCAATGGCAGCGTGTACGAGTCCCCATCGCGTGCACCGGGGGCAACTGTTCCTCGTGCTCGACGAGGTCATGAACGAGTGCTTCTTGACGACCCTGTTCGCCGCGCCGCCGTCGGAAGAACCAGAGGCGACGACCGTGGCGCCTCTGCCTCCGATGCCGAAGGACCCGCCGCACCTTGAGTTCTTCTCTTCAACTGCACGCTCTCCGCTCCGGCCCCGATGGCGCCGGGCTGCAATATCGTGTTGGGATTCATCGGAGAGACGTACCTCCGCTACTGTCGCCTGGGTGACGAGACGTGGTCGCGGGTCGAGGTGACGTTCGAGAACAGCTTCGACGTCTTCAATGGCGCTGTGGCTTGCCATGGAGGGAAAGTATACGCGCGCCACCACCAACGGCTCCTACTCCGTGGTGGCCCACGCGACCGCCCCGGCGCCGGCAGCTCCTCGCGTCGAGAGGACTGACATTAGGATCCCAGGGCCGTTCCCTAGTCATCATCCAGCGCGACCGTATCTGGTCGCGCCCATCGACGGCGGCGGGTCCGGCGACCTCTACTTTGTCCGGCCGTATATTTTTGGCTTCCCGGAAGAGGTGGTCGGCGTTGACGTGTGCCGGTGGGATCCATCGCGAGATGCATGGAGGCAAGTCGATGGCATCGGGGACATGACGCTCTTCGTAGGCAGCAACTGTCTCGCGGTGTCATCGTCGCCGGCAACAGAGGCGGGGACCGAACCCAACACCATCCATATCCTGTGGTCTCGCAACGATGGTGTCAGGGTTTTCACCTTCTCGTTGGATGGTCATGGTTTTCACCTTCTCGTTGGATGACATGACCATCCGGTGTAGCTTTGTGGGGATCGGAGGACGATGAGGATCATTGTGACAACACGCCACCGGAAACCCAAGCATACTGTTCTGTTCCTAGCAACAACGGCAGGTGCTGTGTACTGTTAGAGTAAAATTGACGGGCGGTACATGAACTTGCTTGTGGCAGGTGCCATCCAAGTCCTCAAACTTCAAAAATATACATTGGAGTTCCTGAATTTACTAATTCGTGCGACGTCCAAATCTCCATAATCCACGTGAAACTGCATGCGTGGCACATTGACTGCATGTTGACGTCGGGCCACATGTCATATCCAACTATCTTCTCTCCTTCTCTCTCTTTCTCTTTGCCTCCACGCTCGCCCAGACCTTCGCGCCGCCCAAGCTGAAGGAGTTCCACTCCGTCGTGCTCGCGGCCCAGCTCGCCCCTCCCCGTCGCGCCCGTGCGCGTGCTCACGGCACGTCGCGTGCGTGGGCACGTGCGCCACATGGGAACCTGTTCGCCACGCCGCCGTTCTCGCGTTTCTCCACCGGATTTTGTCCCATCCTCGCCACGGACCAGCGCGGGTAGACGGCGCCTGCGGCCGTGCACAGGCGGCCGGTGGCCAGAATTGCAGTGCGGCGCGGGTGGATGGCTATGGTGGCCATTGTCAATTTGGAGCGAGACGAGGGCGGCGGCACAATGGGCCCCGAACCGCGGGGCGGAGCGGTGCTTGAGCTCCAGGGCTGCGCGCGTCTTGGCGCGGGCGGCGATGGCTCGCAGGCGCCCCTGTCTGCTCGGCACCTCCGCCCCGTCGCCGCTAGGCACGACGGCGCTCCCCCGACCTGGCGACGGAGTTGCGGCGGTGGTGGAGGGGCGGCGCATGAAGCACGCAGGCCAAGGATGGCCGCCGGAGATGTGCTGCCCCGCGGGTCCCCGCCAGAGCAGCTCGAGGCTCGCCGGGGGTAGAGAAGGAGGAGGAAGAAAGGGAAGGCAGAGAGGAGACGGGAGTAGATGCTGCATGTGACATGTGGGATCCACATGTCAGTCAACGCCAACACACAGTCATGCCACGTATGCGGTTTAACTGGGTACCGGACTACCGGTGATTTGGACAATTGGACTTCGCGTGAGCCGATTAGCAAGTTTAGGGATGCAGATGTGTATTTTGGAAGTTCGATGACCTAGATGACACCTGATGACCGGCCATATATTTTTACTCGTACCACACTGATACTATTGAGCATTGATTAGCAATTCAGCACCGCACTTAGGTGTTGACAAGGCATGCTTATTGCTTAAGCTTAACTACGGACGATTTACAGGTTTAAGTTTGAGTTGTCAAGGCAGCAAGGCGGCAGCAAGGGTGATGGACAGGAGAAGAGCATTTCACGGTCGCCTGACCCAACATCAGATTGTCCGCCGCAGTGGTCCAGCCTCCCTACCGACCTGTTGGCGGAGCATGCTGTTCCCAAGCTATCGTTCATCGATTTCTTGCACCTCAAGTCCGTCTGCAAGGACTGGAGTGCAATCTCGACGCCAATCCGGGACACCAAGGCATGGCCATTGCTCATAACCCCCGCTCCACCAAGAAGCAGAAATGGTGGCTCCCTCCACGTCTTCGACCCGGTGACCAAGAACAAGTACGCATTGAGCGTGCGTGTCCCTAGAGTCACGGCGCCAGACGACTCAGCGTCGTTGATGCTGCACTGCTCCAAGAACGGATGGCTCCTCGTCCCACCTGTCATTGGCTAAAAAATCCTTTTTCTTCCTTCTCTCTTTCTCTCTTCTCTCTCCCGCCTCTCCGTTCCCCTCCAGCGCCGGCGGCACAGAGCTGGTACGGGGCAGGGGCGGTGTAGGGCCGGTACGGGGGAGCGGCGGCGCAGGTTCAGGACGAGGCGTGGCGGTGCAAGGCCGCGACGAGGGTGGCGGCCTCCTGCGGCGCCGCCGCTCATGCCTGGACGAAGGCAACGGCGGCGCGGGGCCGGAACGAGACCGGCGGCGCTGGGGTCGAGGCACGGGCCTACCGGTGTGGATGGGGATGGCCACGGCCACGCAGAGGTCGGGGCACGGGCGAATGGCGCGAGTGGACGGCGGCACGGCAAGCCAGGCTGTGGCAGGCAGAGGCGGCGGCACGAGGAGCCAAGCACCGGCGGCGCTTGCGGATGCCGCGGCGGGCGGTGGAGCGGGCGGCCCGCGGACGGCAAGGGCGCGGGCGAACGGCGAGGTGGCCGGCGGTGGTGCTGTTGGACGGCGAGGTGGCCAGCGAGAGGATCGAGCGGCCAGCGTTCCTCGCGAGCGTGTAGATCGTGTGGTTGGAAAGGAAAAGGGTGAAAGGGATGCAAAGAGGAGAGGGAGGGGATTGAGAAAAAATAAAAAGGAAAGGGGAATAGAAAGGGATCTGTTACTAATAGCTCAATTGGTGCCTAGAAATTCATCAGGGAATGATGTACAATTGGCTCTGGGCCTGTTCGCTTCAGCTTATAAGCCGGCTGAAAAGCTGAAACGGCTTATTTGTTGTGAGAGGAAAATACTGTTTGGTGGCTGATAAGCCGTCTGAATAAGCTGAAGCGAACAGGCTGTCTATTTTTTTTAAGCACTTGAGTGTAATAAGGATAAAGGGGAAAGGTAAATTCAATCTGCTAGAGATGCTCTAACAATGCAATATAGTACTTGAAATTCCATCTCTTGTATTGCCGTCAAAATCTTTTTAATTTTTAATTTTTTTATTTTGATAGGTGCAATCCCTGTATATCTAAGCTCAGCTAAATAATAATTAGCATCTGAGGGATGAAACCCCTGACGTAGACGTGGATTGGGTGGGTGGGGGGGGACCCACCAAATCCCTCCTTGGATTGGCTCTCCCGTGGATTCAACCCACGAATTGCCACACAAAGCCTAAAGGGGTAAGGGGAAGTTTAATCTGCTAGAGATGCTCTAACAATGCAATATAATACTTGAAATTCCATCTCTTGTATTGCCATCAAAATCTTGATTGAGATAAATGTAATTCAAGATTTGACTTATTTTAAACACATTTAAACAAATCTTCTAGAATTCATTTGATTCTCCTTGTAGTTTTTCCCACCACCACTTACTTGGGTTTAAACCACCTAGACATTGTTGTTATCCTAAGCTGCCATTAGTTGCAGACGGCAACGGCCCATAATATCGCTATGCAGAACGAACAGCTCCTCATGTTAAAGTGAAGGCCTGAAGGGCACGTGCGTCTCCCTTAATCAGCCCTAGAATGTGTTTGGATATCCTTGTATTTCAGGACTAATGACTGATCACAAGTCACGGCATGTAGTATCTACCAAATTTTAAGAAAGTAATAAACGGCGTCGACTAGTCAAGCAAAGCACGTACGCAGAAAGCCAGAAAAACAAATTGCAAACGGACACATCCATTTTATCTGGGGTTGATCGCGGAGACGTTTGATGCCCACGCTGCTTCTCCAGCTCTCCAATCACTCTCTCCGTATCTTTTTATCCTCCCAGTAGCAGATGTCCTCAACAATTTTTGAACGCTGCTTCTATAAGAGGAGATTTAGAGCACCCTATAAGTTTGATTAAAAAAAAACACCTTCCTTCCTATTTGTGTTGAGTGTTGACGACTGATGACCACTCTAGCTGCAAGCCTGCAACCTTCCGGCCACCCTACCATGGCTACTTCTGAACTGAACCTAGCTGACTTTCAGCAGCCGAAAGCTGATTGCTAGCCCAAACAGCCCAAACAAATACCTGCGCTTGATGCTGAGTTGTTGGGCGACCAAACTAAATCCATTTGCCTCAATGGGTTGCAGAGTAGCATCACGCGGGTACGACATACGCAGCCAAGATCGAAAAGCAAGAAGATGAGCTGCATTGCAAGATCCTTCCTAGCAGCGAGCAAATTGATGCACGGAGGGAGCAATCGGGATGAACAAAGCCGTGAACCAACAAATAAGAAACGGGTACCTACTGCACTTTTGAGCAAACCATATGGCAAACAGAAACTTCATCCACACGAAAGCAACTCCAATGGATTTGGTTTGGATAGCAGTGAAACAGGGGGAGCTCGCCGCCGCGGCCGCAGACAGGCAACAGAATTCCAACAGCCTTCTTCCTGCTTAGAAGTGGTGAACAAAGCCGAATCCGTCCACATTGGCACTATTGCTTTCCCTTTCCTCAAATCTTTGAGCAAATTATCCCCAAATCTCACTCTAGTTTATCCCATGAAATGCGCGGAGGAACCATCTGCACTTCTGCAGTGATGCAGTGTCAACGGCTGACGGGGATGGCTCCAAAGAGGAGCAGGGGCGGTGCGGCTGTCTCCTCCCAAAGGCTTGAGAAGACCAACTGGCCGCGCAGGGAGAGTGTTCTGGCCTCCACAACAGTTAGGTTCCACATTTGCCGGCGGCCAATCCTGGTAGGCAAACTGAGAGGAGCAGCCACCTAGCTGTCATGCCACATCACCATGAGGAGCTTAGGTGGAGAGGTATGGAGACAAATGAACCAATAAAAAAAATGAGGACCCAAAACTGCAGTTTATAAGTTGATGGCTATATTACCCCGCGTTACAAGTTAAGTGGTGCTAAGTGCTCAAACCTTCAGATACTTTTCTTGCATTATGCAGTCACAATATAGGACCCAGTGCGGCTTCTTAGCATAGTTCTTTCAGTTCCTGGGCTCCAACCTCATGTCACTTGAGTATACTAGTAAACATTAACCAGGATTGCACAAGATATTCTTATTTCTCTCTCATATTAACATCTCAACTATGTTCATTTTTATTTTTGCAATGCCATGGGAGCCTGCCTCTCTCGCTAAGCTTGTGTATCTTGATGTGTTTCTTGCCTAGACACCAAGAGATTGTACATGGTATGACACCTCTCTATTTTGAAACAAATACTATCTCAGGGAAATGTGTAATGGATTTCTAGTCACCAAGTTCAGTATGAAACTAGGCTAGCCTAATTGCCTGAATTGCCCAGATGGGTAGGATTTTTTTTTAAGCTGGGAAAGAGTGTAAATCATGTCAGGGCGTGCTTGGTTTTTCTTGATAGCTATTGTGTTGCCTTGCCAGGAGAGTGAGCAAGGCAAGACTTTTGGAACTGAAGCAAAATTCTCTCGGGGCTTGTGCGAGCAAGGTTTAGCTTGCCAGCGTGAGATAGCCAAATTCGCTCGCCTGGGCTGGCAAGCGCATCGTGGCTCGTGCCAGCAAGAAGAGGCGAGGCGAGCCCCAAGCAGAAACCAAGCAGCCCTCAGTTGTGACAATTGAGGTTGACACTAGTAAAGAAAAACTGGGATTCTGCATAGGTGTAATCACAGCAACATGTTTGTCTTTTACAATGTACTCATTTCTTTTCAACCATGTATGTATAACCAATCAGGCAATCACCTCACAACTTCAATTGCTACCAAAGAAATCGATTGAACATGGACAGTCAAATTTCAGTATGCACCACAGAACAGCCATACATGGCCCAAAGCTGAATTGCAATAGGGGTTACCTCCTACATCCGCGTGCAGGAGGTGTCAAAATCGTCGGGCGCAACCCTGGCGATCCATTCGGCAAGGCTCCTCTTGACCTCGCCATGGTTGACAAAGGCGAGCTCGTACATGCTGCACAGGTTGACCACCACCGTCTCGTTGAGGGCCGCCGTGGGAATCCTCTCGAGCGCGCCCTCGAGCACCTTGATGGCGTCGCCGAGGTCCCGCGAGTACATGAGGCAGAGCGCCTTGTTGTTGAGCGCCACGGCGTCTGCGGGGTCCGCTTCGATGCAGCGCTCGTACTCCCGCACCGCCGCCGCGAAGTCCTTGGCCACGATGCACTCCAGAGCGCGGTTGCGGGCGAGGAGGTTGGCGTGCCGCGCGGGGTCCTCGGCCGCGGCGACCACGGACTCCACGTGGCGGAAGGCGGCGGAGGCCGCGGCGAGGTTGCCGATCTGGAGGTGCGCGTAGGCGAGGCGGGAGAGGAGCACCGGGTCGCCCGGGTCGCGCGCGGCGATGTCGGCGAGGAGGGCTAGGGCGACGTCGAACTCGCGGTGGGCGAGGTGGTCGGCGGCGAGGAGGGACGCGACGAGGGCGTCGCGGCGGCGCCACTCGGGGTGCCCGGCGTCGGGGCGGGCGCGGACGGAGGAGAGGAGGGTGTAGAGGCGGTCGAGCGCGAGGGGGCGGTCGGGGAGGAAGAGCGGGAGGAGCGCGTGGAGGAGGCGGATGAGGAAGGGCGGCGGCGGGCAGGCCGGGTCCGGGTGGAGGGAGGCGAGCAGCGCGGCGGCGTCGGGGAAGCGTCGGAGCTTGGCGAGGGAGAGGGCGGAGAGCGCGGAGAGGAGGAGGCGGTGGTGCGGGTGCGGGACGTGGGCCGGGTGGGAGAGGTGGGAGAAGAGCGCCTGCCACTGCCCGCGCGTGGCCAGGTCGTAGGGTATCGAGAGATCGGGGAGTCCTGGCGCGGCGGCGTCGGTCTCCGGCGGCGGGGGCGGGGAGGTGGGTGAGGAGGCGGCGGCCATGGCGCGGTGGGATCGAGATCGAGATCTCGGGGACGAAGGAAGGAGTCTCTGGTGAGTGGTGACTGGTGTGGCCCGTGTGGTGGACCCTCTCTCGACAGGGGGTGGAGTGGGCTGGAAATGAACTGCGTGAGGGTCCTGGGCTTCTGCGTTCGTGTACTTACGTTGGACTTGGGCCTTCAATAAGGCTATGGAATTTTGACTGGTTTTGATCCTTTGTTGGCGAAATCCAGTCCAATACTATTTTGTTACCATTTTAACATCCGGGGCGGTTTAGAATTCGGAATTTGCTATTTGCTGCTGCTAGTACATTAGTGGATGTTTCTAAAGATCAAGGGGGTTTAGGGTTGGATGTTTACATGACTAGCATAGATGCATGTGAGGCACCACACACGTGCCATACATGATAGATGTGATCTTTTGTAGTATAGGATAGAAGATACTGCAATTTACCCATCTCCAGATAGCTTTATTGGCTCATAGGAAGCTCATGAACATCATGCGCCCGTATATCTGCTACTGATGATAGCCCAGTCGCCTCAAGACCTACATTTGTTACAACCGTTTCTGTTCGCAATATCAATATTCAAATCAAATGTCAACATATTCACCTCTTTCAATACAAGTAAAACACGAAATCAAACCGTGTTTCAATTACAAAGTGCTCTGGTTCTCACCAGCGCATCAACACATGCCTCGTCCCCTGCAATTGGAGGGGTAAATTGATGGTGACCCTGAATATGAAATGAGAAGTTGCACATTTATGCTAATGTCGAAATTGAATTAGGAGATACACAAATTGATATGTTCCCTGCTCTATGAACAAAATGATTTCAAAAGATAGTAATACATAGATATATCCACAATTTTGTAGGTGATTTAGGAGACACGCAAATTGATATGTTTAGTTCGGATTTGTCACACAAGTAGTAAACATGCTACAGGATAGACATTGAGGGAACAGGGAAGGCTGGATCGAGAAATTGTCTTCTTTTCTTAAAGACAAGTGTATAGCAACAAATCTCTAGGAGACAGAAGAGGAAGAGACACACAAGGCACACTTTCTTTGGCTTGTCTTCATGGGACAGGCAGACAGGGAGTCAAGCAAAGCAATAGAAACACAGGCATGTAGCAACGCAGAGAAAGGAGCTTTATTCATCCGTTAGAAATAGCACTTGTGCTGTTCACAGGGAAGCTGAAATCAGCTTACTCAGTCTGTATGGTCAACTGGTACAACAAAGTTGAGCCCAACTGGAAGGATCCGTTAACTGATCCACAACTTGTAGGATGGCCCAAGCAAGAATATGAGTATCTTCTTACAACGAGAGATTGAAAAAAACAAAAAGAAAATGCCCATTTCTGCAGTTGCTTCTTTTCAACTCAGGAAACGAGCTGAGATATTGTACAACCAAGGAAAATCCAGAAGACACAAACCACCCTGGTTTGGAAAGTCAAAGGAAGGGGGTAAGCAGACAAGGAGATGCTATCCCAAGAATTTCAGCTGACTTTGCTTCCCTAAAACTTTTCGTCACCATCTCAATTTGTCCACGATGCGGACCGCTTCAAAACAGGCTTCAGCATCGCCTTATCCTCCTCCAGGGAGATCATGCCAAGATGTGAAGGGTCCTCCAGCATCATCTTTGCGACCAAATACCCAGCGATGGACCAAGTCTGGAATTTTCTTGCCTGCTTGCCGACATACCGCCCAAGTTTCCCATCATAGTACTCTGGCCAGCCATCCTTCAATAGCCGCCTCTCAGCTAGGTCAATTGCTCTTCTTGCAATTTGCGGTCGTCCAGTCTTGATGCAGGCCGCAGTCAGCAGCCACAGAAGTACTGCAGAAAGATGAACAAAATTATGAAAATAATGTGCGAAAATAGCTCATATTGCTCAGATACCTTGGACTAAGGACAATGCATGATAATGATATCAATATATCGTGTTACGGATTTCTATTAGAAATATAAGAAACCAGGAACATCATTGAACAGATGGGAACCTAAAGAATTCTGTGCCGTGTGATATAGATTAGGAAAATTTGGTATGAACTATCATCTAAAGGAAAACGCTGTCCGATGAAACCTTTCAACACTGATCAGAACGTAAAAATTGTAAGAAAATATGAATGTATGGATATCGAGTATCTCCTCAAATTATATCCTTACTGCCAGTGTAGTTCAACCTCCAAAACAGGATAGAACAAAAGCGAAGCACCTTTTGACCTTACAAAACTGCAAGGAATTCAAAGAGAGTAATCCAAGTAAAGTGAAGCTCACTAACCTGGCCATGACCCTCCGTTGTGATAACTCCATCTAGTATTTTTCGGATCACAACCTGTCACAATTCGCCATTCATGGTTCTCAATGGCTGGATAACATATCTTCAGAGGCATTTCACCAATAAGCTCTTCCCAACGCTCCTCAATAAGATCCATTATAGCCACAGATTGCTCAGGTGTTGCAAGAGAAGAAAGTATGGCAATCATGTTTCCAAGTGCAAACCAACGGAAGTCCATCCTTGCAGGACTAACATTACCAACGAAAAAACCACCTTGACAAGGCATGAAATCAAACAGCCAATCCGGAATAGAATCCGGAATAACATTAAATTTGTTGACAGCTGTGTGCGAATATTCTTCTGTCTTGTAACGGTAAATGTCATTTAGCTGTTGGAAATCAAGCCAAAAATAGCTTCGCATGTGATAGCTTAAAGCATGAAGGCGAGTAGCAATCTTCTCAACAAACTCCTTCCCTTCATTGTCATGCTTAAGCATTTGAAGAGCACACCTAAGTGCCATGAAGAAAAGGGCTTGAATTTCAATGGGGTAGCCATATACACCCTACAAGATTAACAATAACAAAGAACATGTAAGCTCAGTTACAAATCAACTGGCATTTCAAACTAAGCAATTCAGCACTTATGTCCATAAGTAATTTAAATATTGGCATGGATATGTCCAAAGCCAGCAACAAGGAAGACGAATATGATTAATAAATATCTTCACAAAAGATATACAGTGAAATGGATATTATTCTATATGCCATATTTCCATACACACATATAAGATATATCTTCGTGTGTACCTGCAATGCAAGGCTGTTCACGAGATGTTATAGCAGGACTAGGCTCCACCAACAATTAAAAGCCAAACAAAATAATCCGGTTTCATGCGTCTGTTGTAGTCTAGTTCGTGCTCAAAGAAGGGAGCAGGGGAGGGTGTGTATGGACGTATGGTGCCATTACATTTGTTAGTTTTTTGACAAACACTAATATGATGGTCAACCAAAAACAACCGCAATACAGTACTGCACAAGTTCAAACAATTGAAGTTTGACTAATAACCACAAAAATAAATAACCTGGGTTCATGTCATTACTTTACTGGACAACTGGATTATGAACTCCACAACACAAAATAAAACAAACAGCTACTTATACTACCCATAAAATAGTGTTCCGCAGTGTCACGTTTCAGGCTTTCAGCCTTAATCGAATGGTTATTTATATCCTATGTATTCAGAATACGGGGCACAGGAAGCACGCAAATCATAACCAGAATAGTTCAAACCTTACATTATTTAAGAAATATCACTCAAGCACTGAACGTCTGAACCTCAGATTGAACTATCTTTAGAAAAATGGGAGATAATAAGTCCATTAATTTTATCAGTAGTGCTCTACATATTTAGTCTATAATAAACATTGTAATAGAAATGCTAAACATAGGCAAAAGCATACTGAATGATCGGAGCATACCATTCTGCGATCTATCATGCAGCAACCATCGGCACATAACAATGTGGGGAAGGTATCAAATCCCTCAGATAAGCACAGGCTAAGTATGAGCCTCATCCCTTTCTGGCACTCCGGTGTCTCTGCCAGCGTCAAATCACCGGTGGTCTTTGTGTAGGCCCGCAAGAGTATGATCCACCAGAACCCCGAATCCACCGGCGCAACCCTCCCAATCGCGCTCTCCCCAAAATCAGCATGTAGGGTCTCGACACCCTTCTTTGCGTCATGCATCACCTTGAAGCTCGCCGGCATGGCCCCCTCCCCGAGCTTGAACCGGTCGACTTTCTTCTCCCAGCCCTGCAGCAGCAGTGTCTTCAGAAGGAAGTTCTTGACGATATCGGGCTCGCCGTTCATCAGGAACGCCAGTGCGCTCGGCACGAAATCCCTCACAAACACCTGCCCCCAAAGTTCCCCCAAATATAAGATAAGCAGAAACTGATAAGCGTCCGAATTACAAGGTCTGAATCGAATTTAATTTGCAGTTGCTGCCACGAAAATAATAACTTGCCGTTTCAATCGACAAAAAGTGCAGTGAAAGCCCACCTGGTCATAGTTAAGGACTTCCTCGGACGCGTGGTCGACTGCAGCGACGGTACCGAGTGGCTGGCCGCGGAAGAAGACGAGCGAGCGGCGGAGCGCCTCCCATGCGTCGCCAACGATGGGGTGTGGCTCGAAGGAGTGGAGCGCGGAGGAGGCTGGGGTGCCGACGAGCGAGCGCAGGCCGCCCCCCGGTGAGTACATGCCGTCGAAGGCGCCGCCCCTGCCGTAGCCGCCCGAGTGCGAGACGTCGCTGAGCGAGCGGTCGTCGAAGGAGCGCTGGCGCTCGACGTTGATCCGCGGCTTGCTGAGCAGGCGCGTAAGCTCGAAGTCGTCCGACTCCGAGAGCGAGGTGTGCGACGCCGACCGCCGCATCCCGCCGCCCACCGCCAGCTCCATGGCGCGCGCCGCGCTCTCTGTCCTCCCCTCCCCTTCCGCCCCCTCCGCGCCTCACCGAGCTCCGGCCGGCCTCCGCCCAGATCTAGCCCGGGCGCCGGCGAGCGAACGAGAGAGATCTGGGCGCGGACGCGGCCGAGGGAAGGAAGGGGGTAAGCCGTAAGCAGCACCACCACCACCACCCAGCAGCGCCGAGCAGGACACGGCTCGCGCGAATCTCGATGCGAGCAGCGACGACGGCGGCAGTGAGGTGGGAAAGGGGAAAAAAAAAGATCAGCGAGCCGGAGCGCGTCGTATTTATAGCAACCCAAGCGCGGAGGCGTCGCCGGCCGCTGGAGCCGCGCGGCACCGCGGCGTCTTATAGCGGCCCATGGCGGGTAGGGCCGGCTCGGTGGGGGCCCGCGCGTCAGTGAGCGCGAGTGGCCGGCAGCTGCGTGTGTCCCTGCCTTCCCGGGTAAGGGTGGCGGTGGGTCCAAGCAGCTACCGGCGGGGGTGCGCTGTGCTGCACGTGGGGTTGGTGGGAAGGTGGGGAGGACGCAGCGCCGACGTGGCGCGGTCATCGCGGTTGAGTGCCCGCGGGCCCCACGGGTTGGTGCACAAGGAAAGAGGGGGCGGAGCGGGCAGGGGCGACGGGCCGGCGGTGGCGATCTGCCCGGGGCCGGCGATTTGGGGGAACCCCGTCGGGGGCCGCGCAGCAGCCGCCGCTGGGGACCCGTGGGGCCTGCTTGGCTCATTTCGGGCTAGCGATCGGATTAATCCTTTTTTTCCAGCCTGATTATCCTGATTGAGACATTGATGTGCCTACGGATATGGCTAAACTTTGTAAAATCCTGCACAAAAGCATGGCATTAGTTCAGAAACCAAGATTGTGGAAATGATAGCCGTTGCGGTCAAAGATTTGGCTTGTGCCCTAGGAAAAAGCAATTTGCATGCACAATGTATTTTTTTGATATGACCGGGGTCATGGTCACGGAAGCAAAGATTCTTAAGGGATCGTCCATGTCCATGTGGGGGTGACTTGTTGTTGATCGTCTCTGCTGGCCTCCGGTAACATGCATGCATGTTGTGAAATTCTGCAGACGCGTTGCTATCAGTAACCGCTATGAGAGTTACGCTTGGAATTGACCCCTGCACAACTCCAAAAGAGAAACCGTACTTGTGCTGTAACACAATGTAAAATCAAATCAAAAAGGGAGTACCATTATTACTTTACAGCTGTTTTTTAGATGTTCCTCCTGCGTGCATGATCGAAGCAACGAACACTGAATCTGGTTTATTTTATTTAATTTTTTTAAAAAAAGGAACACTGAATCCCGTTGGTGCAACGGCAGTTGACTAATGGCAACGAATAACAGCTGCACGAGATCACAGGATTCACGAGGCCGCAACTATACCGTCTCTTTTCTGTTAAAAAAATCAAAGCTCCTTTTTGACTTTTGGAAATCATCACCACTATTGGAAGCACCATTGCAAGTTAGATTAACGAGCACGCTTTTTGTTCATGGAGAAAGCGGGAAAGGTGTGTATGCTTGCTTAAAGAATGAGGCTGTTCACCAAGCATCTGAAAATAGCCATCAATTGAAGTTCAAATTGTTTCGGATATGAAGGACAAATACCTTTTTGTGTGCACCTGGCTCGTAATTAAGCCGGGTCATGAATCTGTAATTGCTGTAATTTGTAAAAACATGCGACTGACAGGTAATGCAACTAAAACTTGCTGGATAATCCTTTTGCGTAAACATGGTGTAGTTATGATGGACAAACTCTTAACCCTTTACATAGATGACTTGCAAATTCACCCTGGAGGAAAGCCATATAAAGAGAAGACAATACTCATAAGTTTCGAATGGATAGAACCGTTGCCTCTTTAGAGATTTGATGATATCAGAACAATAAAAAAAAAAGAGTAGATTAGCATGACACGTCTGAAGATGGCACGCGCAAGTTAAATAAATATGAAGCACAAATCGTGTCGTGAAAAAATAAACGATAATGTGACGGGTGGCTACCGCAAATAGAAGATCAAATGCCGATTCACTTGAAAATCCTATCCGAATAATGGTCATCGAGAGCTTGGATTCGTGACCTTTACAAAATAGAAAATTGGATACATTTTTTTTTCTCCCGCAGGAGCGGCACGATTCCGGCGCGAGCAGCGGCGTGGTGTATAGAATATTACTCGTCGCCGAGCAGAAAGGCCAACGAAAAAGCCTAGAAAACCGTGGCATGGGATGGCCCGTCAGCTGCCATCGCGCACACATGGTCCGTCATCGATGGCGCATGTCAGCATGCGTGCAGGCGAGGGCACCACCAACAAATGTTAACGTCGCTTCGTTTGTCATCAAATGGCTAGCTTTACAAGCAAATACTGGTACGCAAATAAATTACATATATAAAGCTTGTAAGCAACATATATTTATTATGTGTAAATAATCGATGTGATAACCAAACCATATCGGTATTGCTAGTTGACGGGCATTGGGCTATGGACAAGTTGCTGCTGGTGGCCCGCGTCGCGGTCGTCCTTGCTCCGGAAATCTGTTTCTGTACGGTGACACGTTTTTGTCTCGTTGCCCAACTTGCCTGGCTTGCTGGGGAAATAGCTCGGGCGGAGCAATTACGGCTGCTGCTCTGATCCTGATTCCGTTCGCCCTCAAAGGGAATTTTTTTTTTATTTTGTTCTGAACGAAGTCACTCTCTCTGGAAACCGTAGGCATGAGCGTGCCGGTTCCTTTTGCTTTCGTGCTCACGAGCTGATCGCGCAAGAAAACGGAAGCGAATTATTGGTTACGTTTGTTTGAGTTTATCTGAGAATCTACTGGTTAGATAAGCAGAGAGTTTGGCAACTCTGATTATTTGCAATTAATTATCTATTTTAATTGTAATATGCCCTTTTGACTAATGATAGTTCATTTGATTTATGAGTATGACCAGAAAATGATTTTGTCAATATTTTTGAAATTTGTAAAACACAAATTTTGATCAAATAATTATTTATAGCCCTACCTCTCATCTCTCTATTTGTCTTTATTTTTTATTACTCAGGCTTATCTTCTTCCTCCCTTAGCTAAAATTCATCATCTCCGTCAAATCCTAGATCAATTACTCGCAATTGAAGCTTCGTTGATGTGCTGTGAACCTATTTTACTACTCATCTGCACAAATCCACAGAGGTACTAGCTGAATCGAGGAGGGGAAGAGAAGGAAACAATTGTGCCAGCCTTCACTCGGACATGCACTGGCCATCTCCACTCGGCCCTGCCTCGCGCCCCACCCGTGTGCCTGCTGCCTGCTCGCAATAGCCTCGAGCCAGTTGCTGTGTCACGCCGTGCCTCCCTTCTGCTCGCAGTGCCGCTCCTCCCTCCCTTCGGCTCGCCGCGCCGCGCCTCCCTCCCTGCCGTGTTGCGGCGCCGCACGCCCGCTCGCAGCGCCGCGCCTCCCTCCCTGCTGCTCCTGCCGCCCGCAGCGCCACGCCTCCCTTCCTGCTGCTCGGGAGCGAGAGGTGAATGGGAGGGAGATGGAGGGCATATGTGTAAAAGCGAAGATGATTTCTAGTACCGCGGGGAGCGATGCGCGTTTCAATCCTAGGCAACTCGCGGTGGAGGATGGGACCTCGCGGGACGGTACCGCGGGTTTCGATTGTAGGCAACTCGTGGTGGAGGATGGGACCTTGCGGGGCGGTACCGTGCAGTGACCGTGACCAGTTCGGCGGGATTATTGGCGGTGCCCCCAAACGGGGCCTATTAAGCCGCCGGGGACCGTACGGCTCCGTTGCTGAGGCGCACGTGGCCCTGGGAGCATCAGCAGTAGCCCGGTTGGACGGGACGGAAACGGGAGTCCTCCCTCCGCGCCGGACGGGACGGAGGCTGGGAGCCAGCCGTGACCGTTGGGAGCTTGGGATTGGGGTTGGGGAGGTGGGGTGGCCCGCGGGCGAGACCACGCGGGACACGCTACGCCTTTGTTCACACGCCAACGCCAACGCCAACGCCAACGCCCGCACGTGAGCCCTTTCAGCGTCCTGGATCCGCGCCTTCTTTCCTCGCGCAGTCGCGCTCCTCGCTGCGGGCCCACCTCTCCTCCTCCTCATATTTGTATTTAAAAACGGCATTATCGTATCTCACCAAGAAGGCAAAAAACAAAAAAAAAATTCCCACGAGTTCAGTACAAACTTGGCGTGTACCCGTTGATTACTGCGGACGCCTGTGAACCCGCAGCCTTTTTATCTTCTTCTGCTTTTCTTTCCACGGTGCACTGACACCGTCAGACCCACCGAATTTATATTTAATCAATTGATCGATTGATAATTAACACAAAAGCTAATCTAATCGGGTGGATCGTCCACTTGGACGGATGAGGAGACAGGTTGGGTGGGACCTGTCAGGGGACATGTGCAGCAGCGGGTGGCTCGGCTGGGACCAGGGCCACCCTCCTGAGTCCTGCGCTAGGAGAGCAGTCTCCTGTCTCCAGCATACGGCATGCCGCTGCCTGCTGGATTTGCTACACGGTTGCTTTCATAAAACGTGGAAAACATAAGCCGCACCCAGCACCATATTTTTTTTTCAAAGTACAAAGACGACCCCATGAACCAAAGGACTACAAAACATCTAACCAAAGACTCCCCAAAGAAAAAGCTGTTTGCAAGGAGGTTTCGTTTTTTTTTCTTTCCCTTTTTCATTTTCAAAAGCCACATCATCACGATGTAATGAGAAAGTAGAACTGAGTTTTGTTCATCTAACTGCGCACATTATTCACAGAGATCATACCAAAGATTTAAATTTCCGCTCCCAAGTTCCAATATCAAACGCCTCATTATTAGTTGTGACCGCTTGTACCAAATCTATATCTTTTCATATAACACATCTCTATTTTAATATTACATCTTGTCCACACTGACAGCTAAAGGTCATGATACTATGATAAAATGTAGTGGCGACACTTTTGCTAATGCTAGCACATTCGCAATGACAAGAATTTTATTCTCGATTTCTCAATCCGATCTTTTGATTTTGCGAAAATTGCAAATAAAAAGATAAAACACCCATATGGTGTGTAGAGTTTGAAATTCTGCCCTAAAGACTCTTTTGTTGCAAATGCTCACCCTCTGCTTGATTTTGTTGCCAAAACCCCTCCAATGAGTACAGACTTAACCAGCTAAACCCATTTTAATTAATTTAGAACCATCATTGTAGTCTTTAATTATCAAAGTTAGATACTTTCGAATTATAGTCTTGATACTTTTTAATTATTCCACCAAACAAATAGTTGTTTAGGGCTCCATTTCTCGCACCGAGTTTTATTACATGCAAAAAAATTACAGCAACATGACAAATAAGCATGATCAAAACACTTGAATAAAGATTAACTTGGCTAGTTTGGCCTTTCACGACTAATTTTTTAAACAAATTGTTGAATCAACAATTCAAAAGTTGGAGCAACATCATATGAAAAATGTTTGTCCAGCAAGTTTTCTAACAAATTAAAATAGTGAATAAGGTTGGAGATAGGGATAGATCTTGTAAAAATATTGGATTGACAATTTTCTGGGAAACTGTTGAAATACATGTCTTATACAAAATGTTGGACCAGCAAGTTTGTGAAAAAAATGTATATACTGAATCAGTATATTATAGAAATTGTTAAGAAAAGGTTGAACTATAGCTGCGATACACTTTTTTTTGATAAAAAGATTTTGCTTTCTACCAAAGCATCTTGAATAACAAAACGTGTTGTATCCAATAAGACATGCATGAGTTAACATGTAACACACTACTAAAAATGTTAATTAACATTTGATTCAATAAAAGTCACAAGAAAAACTTAAAAAGTCCTCAAAAATAGAGAGGATGTAAAAAATATCTCTCACTTTATTTATGTGTCTAAAAAGAAATAGGAATATGAATAGAAAGAAAAAAATGTAGAAATAAGTAGTTTTTTAATAGCTTGAAGAAATATAGTCAACTAGGTTTTTTTTGTACATCTAATTTTTGACTTCTTGCAAACCTTCTAGTAGACTTAGACGGCATAAACCCTACCATATATTTCATCCGCCAAGAGCAAAAATGATGTTCATAATCGTTCTTCAACTTGGACTTCAACTCCCACATGATGGCGTGTATGCAAACAATAATGCCGCTCTATCTGCAATGTTGGGTATTCAATATTGACTTCAACCAACTTCCAATGGCGTTCACTTCTTCCATCACCGCTTAATTTGGCGAGTGCATCTTCATTGTTCTAGCGCAGCTCAAGGTCCAAACAAACAGCGACCAGACCAGCCACACCGCTTAATCCGATGTTCACAAAATCACTGTTCATCAGGAAATTGCTATGATTTGGATGGCTTGGAATTTGGATCACTTGGATGAAATGGCATGGAATTCATCCTTGGGGAAAATGCCTACAAAGAGGAATCTAGATAAGCACGTTATCACCAAAATAAACAATGACCAAATGAGTCCATTTTTCTTCAAGTGTCACGTAGCAATTTCATGTATTGTTATAAGAAATAATAAAATTTTGTTTCTGAGTTCTAAGATTGGATGTCCCATCGGTTCTAAATATATACGTGAAATATGCTGATAAACATTTTACGTAGGCTTTATTCCTCCATGTGTGCAGTGCTCCTCTTATGTTTGATGGCACCAATGCTTTCCCTTTTTCTTATACTGAAATGCATAGCTAAGTAACCAAAGGATGTCCAAGATATCCAAGCTCATCACGTTAGAAGCAGCAGATTGGTAGTTTTAGCCGTCTACTTGCTCCAAGCTAAAATCACTCTCATTATGGAGTAACATTTCTTTGTGAGCATACGTTATTTTGGTTTCCTCCAATATTTTAAAGTGGATGCGTATGGTGAAATCTCCGAAAGAGAGCTATGGCAAATGAACTAGGATGTATAGACAGCTTAGACTGAGAGCAACTCGGAATGCAGTAGCACACATGTATAAATGAGCCAAGTGAGACTTGGACCAGACAGAGGTTTCCATGAACTTAGTGAAAAGCATGTTCTCCACGCATGCAAAACACATTATTCGTTCACCCCCGAATGGTTCTTTGTCCCTCTTAATGGCGTGGAAAACATGATCCATTCATGCGCACACACTTAAAAGGTGATGCATGAATGGTTGGTCATCTATTCGGCCTCGTGATCGAGTCTAGATTGCATAGCAGCATAGGGACTACAGGCAACGAAATCACTTTGGATCGCGTCTGAGAGGGAACTAAAGTAGAGACAGCAGACCACGACCACCCTGTGCTTGCTGAGTGCGCCTTCACAAGGCAAGTGCGGCGCAGGATCTGTGAAGCTATTGGTATATCCACAATGCCAAGAGGAGCTGAGAGCTGCTTGCCCAGCAGCCAACACAGGTGAGGAAAGGTTTGGAACTTTGGATGCTTGCTTCATCCTCACCACCTGGATGGTCTGGAAGGAGATAAATGCTCGCGTCTTCGACCATGTCTTCACCAATGTGGATGCGCTAGCTGTTCTCGCGGATCAGAAATGAAGCACACGGCTCTAGCGCATGGCTGGAGGACGGTGGCGCCTGGAGAAGCTCTGGCCGGACAATGGTTCACACTTCGTGTTGCCTAGGTGCTTTTCAAGTTGTAATAATCTTTTGGAAAAAAAAAGTATATTTTTCATCCCTCAAGTATTCAAAAGTGTAACATTCATCCTTCATATTTCATTTGGTGCAAATCAACTCCTTAACTAACTAAACTAGTGTATTTATCATCCCTAGCTTAGTTTAACGATGGTTTACATCAGTTCATGTCATGCAATTATCTTAGTCATCACTGCTTAGGCACATCTAATGTTAAATCAAAAGTTTGGTCTGAATTGGTTCCGTCAATTTATTATGAGTAGTTAATTTAGAGGATTTACTGATTTTTTTTGTGGACTTTATATCTTCGACTCAGCATATTACGCTAAGCAGTGATTAGTCTGATGATTATGTGGGCATAAACCACCATTAAATGGTACTAAACCATTGTTAAACTAAGGTGGGATGATAAATGCACCAATTTAATTAGTTAAGGGGTTGATTGACACTAAATGAAACATGAAGGATGAATGCCAAACTTTTGCAATACTTGAGGGATGAAAAAGATTAATTGTGACAAAACTGACAAAGTTCAAATTCAGCTATTTTGCCTTCTCTGATTGACAAAACTGACATATAAGACAACACAGAGTGGTTGTTTTCAAGATGGTAGATATTCAGTTTAGCTGTCTATTTGCAACATGAATAAATTACTTCCATTTTCCGCTAAGACATCCCTATGTGGGCAGTTGTTATTTTGGTCTCCTCCAATATTTCAAAATTGAGAAAAAGAGAGAGAGTGCAGGCAAGCACAAAAGGCTTGGACTGGGAACTACTCTGATTGCCACCGGAAGAAGGAAGACAGTAGCATGGTCGGATGATCCTGAGCCTTTGGTCCACACTTGCAGAGCATATATAGGAAGCATGGAGCAAAAGTTTACATTTAGAAAAGGTGAGGACATATACTAGTTGTATCGGTACACACACCAGAAAAAAACGTTCGTTATTCATGCTGATTGATTTTGGTCTTCACGCAAATGTGGTTCCTTCGTTTCCGCATGAGGCTAACCAGAAAAATCACTGGAACCAGCAAAGGTATGATTCCCTGCCGCGCGCGAACTTTGACTCGGAGCTTAAACTTAACACGTTGCTAGCGCAGTCAAAAATGCCCATGTTACGTATATTTCCTCCATTTCACAATACTTGTTTTAGTTTCTTCTATTATTTTAGTTGTTGTTCTATAACTTCAAGGCAACTTTGATCCATTATTTCCAGTCCGACCCCTGATTAATAAATACACACTTTTGAGTGAGTTTGAACTTTCGAAATCATAACCGCAAGGATTAACTGAGTGCATATTGTGCATAAGACACTACCGACCTTCCATCCAACCCCTTTTATCCCGATTAATATTAGACCCGTGACTAAAGTGGCTTTAGTCCCGAGTTAAAAATGAGGTACCGAAAGAACACCGCGGGAGGAGCTTTAGTCCTAGTTGTAAATACCAACCGGGACTAAAGCTCCCATTTAGTTCCTGTTGTAACGGCTCCAAAAAATCCCACCGACGCTCCCCTTTTGTCCCGGTTGCCGGTTGGTAATTTCAAACCGGGACAAAAGATTTATTCCTGGTTGGAATTACCAACCGGGACAAAAGGGGATTGGCTCCAACTGGGATAAAACGTTCTTCCCCCTCCTTATCTTCTCCATGCGCTAAGTCTTTCTTCTGCTCCTCTCCCTTTCTTCTTCCTCCTCCTCCTTCTCCTCCTCTCCTTCCACCTCCTGATCCTCTCCCTCCGGCGCGGGTGGCCGCCCCCTCCCCCTCCTGCCCCTCCTCTTCCCCCTCTGCTCGCCCCTCACTGGCAGTGAGGAGCGGTAGCGGGGCGAGAGCTAGCGAAGCGGATGCATGCGGCGGGGCGCGGATGCGTGCGGCGGTGGGCGGAGGCGTGCCACAGCGGGCCGAGGCAGATGCATGTGGGCAGCGGATGCGAGCGAGCGGCGTGGATGCGTGCGGCGGCGGGCGGCGGCCAGCGGGTGGAGGCTGGCGGCGGTGGGTGGCGCGGGAGCCAAGTCGGGCGGAGGCCGTCTGGTGCTTTTTTTAATGTCTTTGAATTTTTTTAGTCCCGGTTGACTAAAAGGATCTTTAGTGACCTCTTTTATCTCGAAAAATTTATCCCGGATAGCTTTTTAGAAAGATTTGAGGCCTACTACCAATCGGAACTAAAGTCGAGTTTTTCAGTAGTAAGACTAAATCGAGGGACTAAAGCCGAGTTTTTCAGCAGTGAGACTAAACCGACAAGTACCATGAAACAGAGAGAGTATTAGATCAAGCCAAGAATGGTAGACATTTGAATAATACTTTGAACACAGGCCATATATCCCATTACAGTGAAAGAATCGAATAATATCAATGTTGCACATTTGAATAAATCAGGCGCAGAATACAAATTAGGGTGTTGGATTCATTCACACAATCTTTACAATCTTCAGATGGACCAAAAGTGCTTTTGCATACCATCCGTGACGAATCGGGATAGTATGACTCCATCCGATTTGAATTGGAATTCAACTAGTACATAGCGAATGCCTTAGCAAACAGTAGCAGCTCTGATGTGCTGACAAATAACCCAAAGCATCTTAAAATTCAAAATACTACCATGTCAGCCCATGTTCTGCCTTACTGGCCTCTCACACAGAGCCTGAATCATTCTACATTTCTGTTAACACATCTCTCGTCTGCAGGTTGCTGTTTTGGTTTCCTCTAATATTTCACAATAAAATTAGAAAAAAATGTGAAGCAATAGAAAGAACAACGAACAAGTCTAGAAGGCTGGGAGCCTCGAGGCTCTGAAAAATTCTAACTGTAACATGAACATTAACAGGCCCGATTTTGCAAAGCATTTATAGCAAGCATCGACCAGAAGACTGTTCACCAGTCTGTCTCCCATGAGGGGGAAGGTGATTCTTTATTACGGTTGAAAACGCATGATCCATTGCAATAGTTTGTATTGAAAAGATGATGCGTGAATGCTATTATTCAAACCAGCGGAAACAGTAGGCCCAGCCCTTGCCGAAAGGTAACGCAACAATGGTCCGCCACCAAAATTTAACTTCGAAACGGAGTTTAGACTTGATGCTAGCAGCCTAGTAGAACAATAAGTTTAAACAAAGAGAAAACTTCGAAGAAAGGGTCTCTTTGAAAAGGCAATCGGATGGGAGAGTTGATGGCGATTTCAGTTCCTTTGCCCTACTGATTTTCTTTTTCTTTTTTGAAACGAGAATGCAGATTTCAGTTTAATTCCCGTACCTATGACGGATCCCAGGTCAACCCTTGAAACGCAAGAATGCAGTCATTTTGTATTATACAAGTTTGATGTTCCATCAGACCAGGGTTAGATGAGGTTACGGCCGAAGTTTACTCGTTTCTCAATGAGTAACTGTTCTTCAAGGTGTCAAAACTGTTCAGGTCCATTTTAACGACCGTTGACAACAGAAGTTGATGGATTAACGGTACCGTGGAGCGCATGAGTCCTTAACAAATTAATTCCATTCCAGCATTGCTGCTCAGTACAAACATTCGAGCATGACATCGAATAAGGATAAGCAGGGACATCATGCATCACAAGGCTAGTTGCAAAGTTTACTGAAAACTTGACCATTCCTAGAATACAATTTTACAGCTTGTACAAAATTTGCTTGTGGTCACTTGCATCAGTAACGTCTAAAAACACAGAATAAACCCCTCAAGCATGCCGCTCCGAAGAAGAGCCATCAGTCAGGAGAATTTGAATGGGAGTTGTAGGCTATCATTTGATTTACCTGCAGAACGATACCATCACATTTTTTAGCATTAGAGTACTCAATAGGCATAGCATACAACTGTAGCATGTGCAATAATCACGACGAGCAGCGTGTAATTTAACATTGGCAAAGTGTAGTCAGGACTTATTAGTAAGAATGCCCACACAAACTACAGAACTACACAACTGACCACTCACCTTAGGCTTGCGATTAATCTAACTCCTGTCAGTTTTCTTCTTCTTTCTTTTGTGTTTTGGTTTGATAGCATCTTTTAGGCTCTTTGGAGATCCAGTTTCCTGGGCCTCTTCTGACTCTCCAGCAGCCCCAGAGCTTGATGTGCTTTTCACCTCAGCATTGGATGATTCAGTTAACATTGGTTGGGCATCCTCATGGCTGCTGGCCTTACCCATAGTTGCCGGATCTGCATGTGGAGCGTTAAACGATCATAAGAAACTGTATCTGAACTCATGAGGAGAATCAGTCTTGGCAAAATTAAGACATAAAAAAGATTCCTCAAGGAAGGCTCAAGCAGATTAAGTATGTCAAATCAAAATGACCGTAAACTGAAGGATGTCTCTGGACTGGCTGAGGCAGATTTATACATATCAGAATTTAAAGGACTGAAAGCACTCCCTCCGTCCCAAATTACTATTCGTTTTGGCTTTTCTAGGTACATAACTTTTGCTACATATCTAAACATAGCATATATCTAGGTGCATAGCAAAACCTATGAATCTAGAAAAGCCAAAATGAATAGTAATTTGGGACGGAGTAGAATATATATCAGCCCTAAATGAAGTACCAAAACATGACCAGAATTTTTTTCTCGAACGACGCAGGAGAACTGCGTGTCATTTCATTAAGGAGGAGAAAACAAATGTGTCCAACCTGAGTACAGAACACACCCCACTGGAACTAGATTACATACGCGCCCCTAAACATGGAAAAGGGCGACCAAGCAAATGCCATAGCCTAAGAGGCAGTAAAAACATGACCAGAATAACAGGGGGAACAAGCCATAACGATGGTATTTTCATCATCAATGGGCACTAAAAATGCCAACCAAAGAATGTTTGCAAGCACATCACAGAGAGTTTGTATTGGCAGTTAGAAGCAAAAAGAGAACTCATGGTATGTAAACAAAATTAGCAGTACCCGGCAACTGAGAAATTCTGAGGGAGCTTAATGAAACTCCTTTAGAATATGGGTCCCTACATGGCAAAAATCAGGACCAGTTGGCAAAAACTTGTGTCAAGCAAATATTTAATGCTAAATATCTACAACTTGGTAAACAAAACATCAGACTAATCGCTACCAATTTGATGGACCACCAATGAATGTTGATGTTTGTTTGTGTTTAGCAATTCTGTCCCCAGTCAAGGGTGAATTCCCTTTTATATTTCGATGGTCCTCATCACCTTTGCTTATCTCCTGAACATCACTGGGTGTCTTCACAGTTTGCGTTTCCAATTCACCATCACCTTTATCCTCCATAGTTACATCAGTAACATTAATTTTCTGAGGCAACGAGGTTGGCAAACGTTTTACTTTCTTTAAAGCTTTCTCAGTGGTGTATGAGTCTACCTGAAACCAAAGAATACAACCGTTTGATGCTTGATGAAATGCAAAGCCAACTGTTGAATGAGAATCATAATCTGTATAGTTTTGCATTCCATAAAATGTTCAAAGACATGTAAACTGCAATATTTGTACTTTTAAAAAACACATTTAGTGGCGGTGGTCCTCAATTCTACCACCTCAAACCCCCTCTTCCCTCTCACAAAATAATCAGCTGCGTCATGTGGGCCCACCAGTACTACCTCACCCAGCACAGCCTCCCACCCATTTGTGTCCACCCTCCTCTCACACAACTAATCAGGTTCCCACCCAGCGCTTGAGGCCAGTGTCCCTACATCCTCAGTGGGAAGGTACTTGCCACTGCCACTAACCGTAGATACAACCTCTCTTCAGTCCTCCCTGCATTCTGTCTCATTTTCTTCACGCCTTCACTCATGTTCGAAAGAGAGGTAAAAAAACAATTTGAATGACATGTTTATATTAATTTAGCTCCGATGAGGTGGCTTTTCAATCTAGTGTATCTCTACTTAAGGATTGATCAGCTCACATGTTTGTTTTCAAGCCCACAGAATCAATAGAAGGCTATAATTGCATATGATATTCATTGCTATGGAAACATGAGTACAATGGATTCTATTCAACTCCTGGCGGCCGGCAGCCATTGTAATGAACCCAATCTGGAGACATGGTCAGTGGTCACTCAGATGGTGCACGTCCAGTGTGTCATCCCTGACAAGTGAACAGTGTGTTCTTTTTATTCCTCCGAACTGGTGCTCAAATTGTGGCACCACCTGAATTTTTTCTGCAATGCATTGTGCTTGCTACTTTATTTCTCATTTTCTGCTACTAGCACCCCTCCATAGAACAAATGCTAGAGATGCCGTAGGTTCAGTTCTCGCTTCTGGAGCATCAACGTTCACAGAAATTGCTTGACTTGGTTAAATTTGCATGTGTATCTAGTGGAGAGGTTGCTACTATAAGGGAAAATATTTCTGGTGAGTAAAACGGGCTAAATTTGCATGTGTATCTAGTGGAGAGATTGCTAGTATAAGGGAAAATATTTCTATTGAGTAAAACGGGGAATGTAGTCTGCTGCAGATGCTGATGTAGTGTAAGTGAACATTTTTCAACTAAGTAAATATGCAACATAATCTTTATGTAGGTAAAGAAGGAATTTTGTAATGCAAAAGTAAATGCCATAGAATTTCACTATAACGCAATTAACATCATTTACGTGATTTGGTTTTTAACTTGTTCATTTGGGATCCCTATCGAAGCATGGACACCTTGGCTAGTCATCAATTTGAGGCCCCTCACTTACTGCTTTCTTTATTTTGCTTGTTATATCAGCAGCCTTAACCGAAGCAATTCTTAAACACTGCATAACAACACTTGACATGACGCCCTCCCCACCAGCTTTTTGGATGGAACAAATATCACCATTTGAGTTAATTGTAGCAGTCATCCTCCCTCCCATTACTGCTTCTTCCTTGTATGTGGGGTCAACAACCTACACAAAAAGATTAAGTTACACAATTGAGGATGACAATGATAGAACATGATGGCCATTAGTCAAAAACTCAAAATCAGTTTAATCTCCTGAAACATAGGGACGTACCACGATGTTACCTTCACCAAAATATGCAAAGGTTACAGCAATGGGCATATGATGTATTGTAAGAGGGATTGGATCCCTGGCCTGTAAAATACATAAGAAACAGAACACAAGATAGGTCAGTGGTGTCAACAAAGCAGGTCAGAATGTGACAACTAGCAATGGGTCTATATTGAAGTTGTGTGTACTGAAATTTATGGGAACCCTGCAAATTGTTCATAACAACCTAGTAAAGTAGTGAATCTAATGCTTTACAAGGGTGCTTGAACTTTGAATGATATATTAGCAAGATGATATAAAGCAGAACACATTGCAAGTGGGTGTCTACCTCAGGATCATGTACTATAACTTGCTGACCATCGTCCCCACCAATTGTGCATTCAGGCCTCCGGAAAGTAGACAAGGCTGCCAACGCAGCAATGTTAGCTGCATCAATGAGATTCCTGAGGGAAAGCATGGCAATGGACAAGCTTAGAACTGTAACTTGAAAGTGTTGACAAATTAATTATATCATCAGACAATGCATAACCCAATAACCCGTACCCTCCATTATCCAAGATGTGAAGGTCGACACGCACAGACCAAACATGCTTCCCAGCAACAACACACAGGGACTCCATGTCCACGGCCCGGCTCTCCCTGGAAAAGACATAAGCACAGAAAGAAATCCTCATTAGACTCCGCGCTCAAAATCCTTTGATGAAATAAAAGAGAAACAAGAATCTGGGGACCTGAGGCCACGGTCGATGACTCGGCCAAGCTCAATTGCTGATTCTCCAGGACGCCCAGGCTCGAAGACGGGGTCGGCCATGGGCGAGAACTCTGTGAATATGGCCAGCGTCCCCTCGTTCGGCCTGTCCCTGTAGGGCTGCACCAGCTGCGCGGTCACGTAGCCGAGCACGTGTGTCTCCCCTAGCTGCACCTCCGACGAACCGTCCTCCCTGGAGTTCCCAATAGCAATATCATTATATCAATATGGAAGCAAACCCACTCGCCTAGTCAACGCCCAAAATCGCCACGCGCCGGAGCAAAGCGAGGCCAAGCCGCCGCGGCGGCGAGACCAAATTGCGCGCGGCCATTGACGGCCGAGGAGCAATCTCGACCCGGAGGAGTGGGACGTAACTGAGATGGGACTAGGTAAGAAGGTGGGGGTGAGGCGTGGAGGTGGATGTACCTGCCGAAGGTAATCTTGAGTGTGCGGAAGTCGAAGGAGTGGCGGCCGTCGACGCGGAGGTCGGACTCGAGCGAGCGCTCGATGAATGCGCGCTCGTTCACCGTGGGGCGCCACCGGAGGTGCTCCATGGCCGCGGACTCTCGCCGGCGGCGGGAGAGAGCTAGGGTTTTAGCGGCCCAAGGGGTTTGGTCGGTTTGGTTTGGTCGCGTCCGTTTTCTTTCCTTTTGAGAGAGGGGTGGGGCCGCGACGGACCGAGCGGTCCGTGAAAGGAGCGGACTGCGGGAAAGCAACAACATATCCTGTATGAGCCGGGCCAGGATTGTGGGCTGGGCCGTGGCATAAAAAACACATTTACTCTCTTTAAAACGCGCACACTAATCTTTTTATTTTTAAAAAAAATGGACGCTCAATATACTCACGCGAAAAAAATTCTGAGAGGAAATTGATTTCCTATCTGTCTCTTTGAAAAGCAAACGGAATAAATTGAATGTTCTGCAAGTAGAAGTTAGCTTAAGCTTATAAATCGGCTGAAAAGCTGAAACGACTGATTTGTTGTGAGAGGAAAATACTGTTTGATGACTGATAAGTCGGCTGAATAAGCTGAAGTGAACAGACCATAGCTTGGTACTTAGGTTGGGAGACAGACGAGCGAGGCATATATGACTTTGCTAAATCAATCAGGCATGCTAAAATATCTCGCCTTCGTCTTCCTCACGGCTGCACGCTTTGCACCGCCGGGCACGCGCGATGTGCAACATGCGGTTGGACTTTGGAGGTCACCGTAGACTTTGATTTCCTTTTCACTGGCGCGGACAGTCAAAGCACATAGATCGCCTGCCAACTTGACGTGACACTTCACTTGTGCTTTTATTCAGGCTCCACGAATTATTCTGAGAACTCAAGTGCTATACGTACAAGAATAATGTGGAAGCACCTCTTGAGGATCAATGAGTCCAACCGTCTAGAATCTTTCGGTTTAGGATTCACGGCACTCAAACTGTCGTTACAGCTGAGCTGAATGTGAGACGGGGGTGTTTGGATCCAGCTAAACTTTAGTCCCTATCACATTGAATGTTTGACACTAATAGGAGTATTAAATATAGATTAATTATAAAACCAATTTCACAACCTCTAGGCTAAATCGCGAGACGAATCTATTAAGCCTAATTAGTCCATGATTTGACAATATGGTACTATAGTAAACATTCGCTAATGATGAATTAATTAGGACTAATAGATTCGTCTCGCGATTTAGCCTAGGGATTCTGCAATTAGTTTTGTAATTAGCTCATGTTTAGTCCTCCTAATTAGCGTCCGAATATCTGATATGACACGGACTAAACTTTAGCTCTAGGATCAAACGCCGTTAAACAACGCAGGGCTCCTCTTGCAGAAAAAAGGAGTTCAAACGGGTACAATCTATCAGCGAGACCAGCCCACCACCGACGAGCAACGCAGGGCGCCCCTCTTGCTTCCACGAGCCGTCAACAAAGCTCTATGTAACACAAGTAAAAAGAAGAGCATAACTCCCCTTGACGCGTCCACTATCAACTGCAAACCTGCAACATAAAACGCCGAAAAACTTACGATAAAGCCAGTCAGTTTGAGAGGAGGAACAACGCGATGGTTGTTGCACTCGGCAGACCAATAAGATTATGATTTAGGAGGTGAGGGCATCACTTGATAGTAAACAAGGAAAGCTTAGTTTTCATATGCAAGTACATACATCAGCTGTGACATATAATGCTTAGTAACCCCTTACATCACTCATCAAGGTTACCAAAATACCAATCATGCCGAGATGACATTAGCACCTTTGATTGATCCAGTAGTTTGGAGAAGTGTGTAAACAAAACAAGCATGAAACCAACTACAGCTATCTCGGAACCACTTCTGTTGCAGAGATATATTAGTATCTTTGTTCCAGTTTGTTTCTAGAATGGCGATGCAAGCCATTCAAGACTGGAGATAGTAGACGACGCCTGCTTCACGCCAAGCCACCTCAGAGTCATATGGATTTGAAGTGCAAGTCTACAACTCCTAGTCCAGGTCAACCAAAGATACCAAAGCAAGTCCTTTTCTGTGTCCTGCTTTGATTTCTTCTGCAGGAAAAGGAAAACCACCAGCGTGCAAACTCCCAGTTCCAACCTTCTCTTATCTCTTGAGTCTGTGGATTGCATTGCTTATGAACCCAGGTCACAGTTCCAGCTCACGAATATCATAATGCAAATATAAAAAAAACAGTGGTGTGCCGTGACAAGCAACTCTTTCCATATTACATATATTCATCAGCGTGCTGATTCCTCGGATTAATCATATCGGGGCAAGTCATAACAGAACTCAAATCAAGTAGTGAGCTGATCACAACAGGGCACGAAGCAGAGACTGCGATACAGTACTTCAGCAACAGCAAGTGCAGACTTGTCAGTGATAAAATGAATCTTACCTGCCCCTCTTCCCAGGTTTTAAGGCTGTGACCTTCACCTTGCTAGCCTGCAGTCAGGGAGGCATATATATAGTTAGTTGTACACTTCACAGGCAGAAACAACCTTAAAGAAGCTTTACTAGCTAAGTTCAGTGCAATTCACCCCCCTTCTTCCTCCTCTGCCTGCCCACTCCTACCAATCTTTCAGTGAGAACCATGGCAGGAGTGATACCTATTGCATACCGCAACTCTTCATCATCACCAGACTGGCTCAACAAGGGTGACAATGCGTGGCAGATGATATCTGCGACCCTCGTGGGCCTGCAGAGCATGCCAGGGCTGGTCATCCTGTACGGCAGCATCGTCAAGAAGAAGTGGGCCATCAACTCGGCGTTCATGGCGCTGTATGCCTTTGCAGCCGTCTGGATCTGCTGGGTCATCTGGGCATACAACATGTCGTTCGGTGACAGGCTCCTGCCCTTCTGGGGGAAAGCAAGGCCCGCACTCGGGCAGAGCTTCCTGGTGGCGCAGTCTGAGCTCACAGCCACCACTGTGCGGTACCACAACGGCACCCTTGAGGCGGATATGCTCCATCCATTCTACCCAGCTGCAACCATGGTGTACTTCCAGTGCATGTTTGCCACCATCATAATCATCATCCTTGCTGGATCGCTGCTCGGGCGCATGAACATCAAGGCCTGGATGGCCTTTGTGCCGCTCTGGATCACCTTCTCCTACACAATCTGTGCCTTCTCACTATGGGGTGGCGGCTTCCTCTTCCAGTGGGGTGTCATAGATTACTCTGGCGGCTATGTCATCCACCTCTCTTCTGGCATCGCCGGCCTTACCGCTGCCTATTGGGTACACAAAACATCCCTGATTCAATTCATCATTCCAATTCTCCATCAATGGTTCTGACAACTTGCACACAGGTGGGGCCAAGGTCAGCATCAGACAGGGAGCGGTTCCCTCCAAATAATGTCCTGCTGGTGCTAGCAGGGGCAGGGCTGCTGTGGCTTGGATGGACAGGTTTCAACGGTGGTGATCCGTACTCGGCCAACATCGACTCGTCTATGGCAGTGCTCAACACACATATCTGCGCATCCACCAGCCTGCTCGTGTGGACGCTCCTCGATGTCTTCTTCTTCGGAAAGCCGTCGGTAATTGGCGCCGTGCAGGGTATGATCACCGGTCTTGTATGCATCACCCCTGGTGCAGGTAAATAGCCTTCCCCTCCATTGACAACTGGACTAGTTCAACCAAAACCTAACCAATTAAAGTATTGCAACTTGCATTAGTACTGTATCACCATGGTAATATCATAGAAAGTAAACTAAGGAAAACAAGTGAAACTACCTTCAGCTATAGGCCTGTATCTGACAAAGTCAACAAATAATCTGCATCCTCTGCATTCCAGGCTCTTAGATCAATTCTACATCCTGCATCATTGAGATAAACCAAAACAGCCAGGACACAGTACTGTAGCCACCTAACAGGCCACAAGATAACTTTGATACACTAAATGCCAGAACTTGTGATAATATAATTGGGATAGACAAGTATTTAATTTGCAATTTTTAATTCTCTGAGGTGACACTCTTGCTGCTAAGCTACCAGCAAAGGGCATTGGTTGACAAGGATTTTGAAAACCAATGGACCTTCACTTGTTTCAAGCACTCAGATTCAAGCCACCTAACACTACTGTTTTTTTTTTTTTGATACTCTAACACTACTGGTTGGTATTTTATCAGAAAAGGGTTGGTAGCAGAAGAAGCCCCTATTTTGTCCCAGTTAGGACTAGCTTCACTTTGCTACTCCATTGGCCTCGAAAGTTTTTGTCACTTTCTTGTCAAGCATCTCAAAATAAAAATCCGTCTGACTGACAGAATCACGGTTCCTTTTTGGGATAAAGGATTCCTTGCTTTTATAGATAGCATATGATGAGATTTATTACATCAGATTCCAAACTGCTGGGCTTAGCAGCTTACAAAACCGAATAACCAAATGACCAGCGAGACAGAAAGCTACAAAGAAAACCGTTTCCAGGCATTGCAAGGGACTAACCACCAGTATAAGACTACCAACCAAAGCCTAAAACAGAAAGGCTAAGAACAGAAACACGGTTCTGACCATGTCATGTCTTTCCAAACTATTTTCCTTAAATAGACGGTAGCCTTCCTGATTGATTTTGATGTATTAGAATACAGTTTTAGCTTTTGTGTGGAAGTGCCCGTATTTTCAATTTTTTAGACAAAAAACAGGTTCAAAAATTTATCTGTGTGCAAATGAAGTTTCATGGAACTGAACAAAAGCAAGGACATAATATAATAGGCAAACTGACAAGGTGGGCATCAAGAATTCCATAGTACAAGTTAACAATGTAGTTAACCAGGATCGAACAACAAACATGTGCGCCAAATAGTCTCCATTCTCCATTTTAATTGGTTAACTAACAAAGACTCACTAGATCTTTCATTCAACAGGCCTGGTGCAAGGGTGGGCAGCTATTGTGATGGGAATTCTCTCAGGTAGCATTCCCTGGTACACCATGATGGTGCTGCACAAGAAGTGGTCCTTTATGCAGAGGATTGATGACACCCTTGGCGTCTTCCACACCCACGCAGTCGCAGGGTTCCTTGGTGGCGTCACCACTGGACTTTTTGCTGAACCAGTCCTCTGCAACCTCTTCCTCTCCATCCCAAACTCGAGAGGTGCATTTTATGGTGGTGATGGTGCATCGCAGTTTGGGAGGCAGATCACTGGTGCACTCTTCGTCATTGCCTGGAACATCGTTATCACTTCCATAATCTGTGTCCTTGTTAGCCTAGTCCTGCCGCTCCGAATTTCTGATGAACAGCTGCTTATCGGGGATGATGCTGTACATGGTGAGGAGGCCTATGCTATATGGGCAGAAGGTGAGCTCAATGACATAACCCACCATGGCGAGAGCAGACATAGTGGCATCGCCGTAGGAGTCACACAGAATGTTTGAGCATATCTTGTAACATTAAAAGAAAAAAAAGTAGAAGTGCATTTGTTTCTTACCAATTGACACGACAGAATTGTAAGCGGCGAGGCACATGTTTATGGAGGAATGTGGAATGTGCAGATTTTCTTTTTGTTTGGAACTTTCGAATCTTTTCTGCTTTCAAGATTATCTATGTTTTAAATTTGAAGCTACAGGAACTAGTTATTCTTTGCCACAAGTTGTTGCAGTTCATGCCATAACTCATGGAAGAGTGAAAAGGCAAGTGCTTTGGGGGCTATATATGAAAAGAAAGGCTAATAAATGGACAACTTCAGCAGGCAACTTTGCCAAAAAGAACAGTCGTTTCCTATTTCTGCGTGAGTAAGAACCAAAATGTGGCTTTTGGAAATGTACAATTGTAGATTTATCCAAATTACAACAACCTAAAGTTGCTCATATTTCTCCTATACTTGTCACAAAACTGGCAAATCCTTTCAGGATCTAAACTGATCTATTAACCAAGATGCATCAGCACCAGTAAATACATAAAAAAATACTAGTGTGTTTTTATCATACTGTAGCAGTTTAACAGATATCATTGCTTCATGGGAATTGTCAAAGTTGTGGTACCAAAGATTGGAATATCAGTTAAAGTGCAGGAAATACAACAAGAATTAAGTAGCAAAGTTGAAAGCACGAAACTTACTCAAACCTGTATCTCGTTTGAAAAACTTTTATTTTCATTTCTTAAAGAGTACAGTTTGAGTCAGAAGTTCTGCATGCATCTTCCAAAGAACCAGGAAATATCTTGCTCATCCTTAGCAGATAAGTCCAGAAGGTTAATTGGTGATTCTTTAAGTGGCATAAGCTGCATATTGTGTACCATTTCCTAGGTGTTTCTCCAATTCTTTCTCACCACTCTCAAGAGTTTCCCACAGCGCTTTCCTCAATTCCTCCTGTCCTTGGCTCTTTGTCACAAGGTCATAAGCATAACGCATAACATAGTTGCAGTATGCATCATCATCATCCATGCATTCCTGATATGACGATTCATATTGTTTTGGGTTAAAAACCCATTTCTTGGCATCCTTGGTCCACCGCTTCAGTATGTAGCTTTCTGGAATTTTGCATATATTTTTTATACTAAGAGCTTTCAGAGCATGCGGGCAAAGTAAACCCATTGTCTCAAATTTACTGCAGCTGCAACTTAATTCCATCGTAGACATATTGAGACGTACTGTGCAGACTCTTGATCCTCGCCCTTGCATGGTCATCTCAAATTGATGTGTGTTATTATCTTCACATGGAAGCTCCTTGAATTTTGTGGCACCACACCCATCAAGAAAATCTGTCTCAAACAACTTGTAGATTCTATGTGTATAAACTTTTGCTGCGTGATTCAAAATGTCACTGTGTTTTATGATACAAGCAGGTGGCTTTTGCAAACACCGTGTATCCTCCTCCAATTCTTTTTCCCTCCAGTCTTCAGATTGTTTATCCACAGTAACAGCAATTGCAGAAAGAGATGTCAATTTATCAGCAACACTATTGAATATGCTACTCATACTATCACATTGTGGCTCATACTCGACCCCACCATCAAAGGTGCCCTTGTTAAGAGCGCTACACCACTTCTGCTTGAGCTTATACAGTTTCTTAAGCCACTTATTATCCTGCAGCTTAAATTCATGGATCATTTGGGCCCATGTTTCCTCAAACTCTGTTTCTGAGTCACATCCCTGTATGCACTTGGTGAACATCTTATTGAACCCTTTTGAAACGTTAAGATAACCAAGACGAGAATGGGCATTCTTTTGGATGTGCCAATGAGCAATGCGATGGCATGTATTCGGAAAAACTTCCTCAATTGCTTTTGACACAACTTGATCAAGATTCGTGAAAATAGATTGAGGATGCCGGTTCCCCATGGACTCCAAGAAAGATTTGAACAGCCACACAAAAGCTGACATTGATTCGTCAGCTAAGAGGGCACAGCCATACATAGTGGTCTGCCAATGGTGGTTCACGCCAACAAAAGGTGCACATATCAAGTTCTGTTTGCTCAAGCGGTAAGTCGAATCGAACACAATCACATCACCGAAACAGTCATAGTCGATCCTGCTCCTCCCATCGCGCCAAAAGAAATTAGTCATCCGACCGCTTTGGTCCAATTGAACATCCCAGTAGAACATTGCATCTTCATTTGCTCTGGTTTTCAGGTAGCTCACAAGGCTCTGCAGGTCTCCAGTCCCTACGGCCAGCGTCTTCACCGCAGCACCATAACCAAGTAGCAAATGCTGCTTTGAATTGTCCACATTGTTGGTCGCACTAGTACTCCCCGCAGGCAATTGTGGAGCACCACCTTGTACCTGATACCCGGCGTATAGCATTGCCTCGACTGAACTTGACCGCCCTGCTATAAGTGATCTCGCAGACCGCAAAAGGTGCCGTTCCTCTGGCCTTGCCAGGTTGTGGTTATGATCAGAGACCAGCCTGATAACCTTCCACTCCCCATGATCATTCACCCTGAACCGCACCATCGCCCTGCAGTTGGTCCTAGTATGTGGGTCGTTGAAATTCGCATCAGTGAGCTTCTCCCCTTCCTTGAGCCCCTCCTTGGAGCAGAAGTAGTCCTTGGTGCGTATCCGCTTGGTGCCGGTGAAGTAGGACTGCTTCCCTTTCCTGATGCTGAACCCCATCCGGTGGCCGTAGTCGCAGTAGAGCTTGTAGGCGGCCTCTTCGCTGTACACCACCTTCCGGAGCAGCTCCTCCGTGCCCTCCTTGCTGCCCTGCACCGTCGCGGCTTCCTCCCCCTCGTTCTCCGCATCGTCGCCGTACTCCACCCGCCTCTCGTCGCCGGAGGTGGAAACGACCATGGCCACTTGAGCTTCCGTCGTGGCCACGTCGCCACCGCCGCCGCCGACACCGTCCTCGTGCGGCACGACCGCCCCCTCGCCGGCCTGGTCCGCGCCGGCGGCGGCGGACTCGACGGGCGACATGGGGCACCCAAGCCCAAGACCGAACCACCTAATCGAAGCATGGATGGGTGGATGGATTAGATCAGTAGGGCACCGCACGCCGAGGAAGGGACTGAATCCAAGCGAGGTAGGGTCGCTTACCTAGAAGCAGTCCAAGTCCAGATGAGCGGATCTCCGCTCCGCCCCAGTCCAGCGAGTGGAACGGAGGAGAACGACGACGAAGGAAGGGGACGGCTCTGAGCGAGAGGAAATTCGGTGGAAGGAGGCCGCCGGGGCCAGGGGCTGAGGGGCTCGCTTGTTGTGTACCGGCGTCGCCGGCGGCGAGGCGAAACGAAAAGAAATTTGGGTACATCGGCCCATAGAACATGGTGGCCTTGTTCGGCCCAATCGGTGGAGGAATGAAAATCAGCGCGAGATGGTACGGCGGGATGGGCACTTCTGTTCAGCGTTTTAGCACGAGGAGGCGATCGCCAGGCGAGCTCCGATCTCGTCAGGTGCGTTAGTCTCATGAACTAACTCTTCTTTGTCTGTCTCCCTGATGAATGAACCTTTGGATTTGATCAAACTCCCTTCATCACATTGGGTTGAGGTTGATCAAGAGCTTTCCCTTTTGATTTCAGTGTTTTATTCTGTCACATGTTTCTTTGAATCCTTTAATTTTCTTTCCTTTCAAGAATTATTTAAAAGGTTGGGGAAGAGGCAAGTAGCAATGGAG
Source organism: Setaria viridis (assembly GCF_005286985.2). Classification (NCBI taxonomy): domain Eukaryota; kingdom Viridiplantae; phylum Streptophyta; class Magnoliopsida; order Poales; family Poaceae; genus Setaria; species Setaria viridis. The sequence goes on from NC_048263.2 coordinate 26,884,206, forward strand.
CACGAGCAAAAAATACTACTCCACCTGTTCCAAATTGTAGGTCGTTTTGGTTTTTAGGTTCATAGATATTATTTTGCATGTAGACATACACTATATCTGGATGCATAATACTTTATCCGTTTCAAATTGTAGGTCGTTTTGGATCTTTTAGATTTATAGATATTATTATGTATCTAGACCTACGCTATATTTAGATACATAATAATATCTATGAACCTAAAAAAATCAAAACAACCTACAATTTGGAACGTAAGGAGTAATATTTATGCACCTAGAAAAGCTAAAATGACCTACAATTTGAAACGACGGGAGTAGAAGCTGGTGCAGTGGCGCTTCCAAGGTCTACAACTCCACATGGCCTATCCCGTTAGGGAGAAAGAATTTGAAGAAATACGACCCTGGGTTTGCAAGCAAGCAATCAAGCACTATGCAAGTGACATGCTTGTTCAGTTATGGAAGCATAGTGGTCATTTTGCAAGAGCGAGCGAAGCGCGACAGCGCCGGGCGGCACGGTGGCGCCGGCAGCCCGTACCATTTCGGGCCGGTTCTCCTGCCTGGCGCCTGCCTGTGATTGGGCCGAACAAGGCCAGAGAGTTATGTGGGCCGATGGACGCGCGGGCAACGGCGATGCGGCACGTCCCTCTTACGTAAAATCCACTACGGGGAGAAATTTGGGTGCAGACAAACCGAGGCCCGAGGGAGAGGCGGATGGAGCGCAATGAAATTTTGCGAGAAAAACATTTTTATGAGGTGACAAAACACGGAAATTATAATTTCCGAACGTTCTATTGCAAGTGTTTTATGCGCCTTTTTTAGAATGTTTCATGCGCTTTAAAATCAGCTAGCGAGTCACGAAATTAGATTTGGTTCATTTAATTTCGAATTTCTTATAAATTTTAAACGCGCGGGACTAAACCATATGACCCTATCCATTTGGTCTGTCTCTTCTCTTTCACAAAGGAATCAGGAATGAAACCGATACGGCAAAAAGAAACGATCTACATATATAACGAAAGAATGGAGAACGGCAAACGAGAACACCGTTTCCGAAAAATACCATCGAGCTGACGCCGACGCCGTGCACGTCCATCTCCTCCCCTTCTCTTTCCCACGCTGAGCTCCGGCAGAAAATCTCGATTCCTTATAGGTGGGGCTGGGGGCGGACCCTTGCGGTGGCGTGAGTTGGAGGAGGCAGGGCCGCAGGGCCTCTGATCGATCTGGGTGGTGCTGCCTCGTCGAGGTCCTGGAGCATGGCTCGAGCGGCCGGGCTATGGAGCTCGAAGAGGACCTCGACTGCAGTCGCGGCATAGCGATGTCAAGTTTGATGCCATTGTGGGCGAGCATGAGCAGCATGCGGCAACTCTCGATGCAGTCATGTGGACACTCGTACCTCGTACGCGCTGAACTCCAAGGCCGCTTGCTGCCCCCAGCTCGTCGTGCCGACGGCATCGGCGGAGCAATCCTTCAACAGGGATGGGGCCGCCTGCTGTTGTGCGTGGCGAGCGGTGGACGAGGCCGTGACGGCTGTGGAGCGCCGGAGACGGGTGGCGGAGGCACGCGGCATGAGCTGGCGCGTGCGATTTAGGCCGCAGCTGCTGCCTGCTGTCGGAGGCCGAGAAGGCGAGAACGATGGCGGCGACAGCTGGTGCCTCACCGGTCACCAAATTGCTAATTCCTCTCTAATCTCCGTTGACTCCATTCAATTGATGTTCTTAATCCTACCTACCAATATCAGGGCACGTACAACGGTCGTGGCAGCTGTCGTCTCACGATGGAAGTTTTGCAAAATCCTCCTCGCTTCACTGCAGTAACTGAAGAGAGAGAGGGAAGCCGTCGCGTGGGAAGACGACGGCAAGCGCTCGTGCTCCCAGGCGAAGAAGACGGCTGGCTGCGCGTTGTACGGAGCGTCGCCTCCTCGTCGACACCGGCTGGCATGCAAACATTTAATGATTTGTTGACAGCCAAAACAGATAGCAGCTGTCTGTGGGTTGTACGAGCTGTCTATTTAACCGTCTATGTTGTAAATTCCAAGAACTTAGAGACAGCAGCTGTCTCACTGTTGTACGTGCCCTCAGTGCTGGGTGCTGCGACGGCTGCGCCAAGAGCAATCGATTACAAGCAAGAGATGAGGATGCAGGGACGGAGCGGAGGAGTCCAACGCCATAGACTAGATGTTGACCCTGCGCAAAACGTCTGACGGCAAGGAGATTCACGGCGTTAGCTTGAAACACGAAGGAATGCTATTTTCAAGTAACAGTTCATTCTTTCGATGGTATTTTACTTAACGGTGGTATTTGTTTTTGGAAACGGTGTTTGTAGAACTAATTTTCCCATAACAAAAATAAGGTGTTGATGAATCCAAACACAGTCAGAGTCATTTGTTATTTTTGATGTCTTAACATGATATGTGACTGGATATTTGGTCTCATGGATAAATAATTGGTACTCCCTCCATCCCAAAATTATAGGTCGTTTTCACTTTTCTATATTTATAGATATTCTAAGGCATAACAAAATATATGAATCTAAAAAAGTTAAAATAACCTATAATTTCGGACGGAGGGAGGAGTAATTTATTAGGCCAATCTCAATAGGAATTTCATAGAGAGTTTCATCAGCATTAATTTCTATACCACATCAGCAATTTTGCTGATTTGGAAAGGTTTTTATAAGGAGTGAAATGATAGAGTTTCATGAAATGAGAGAGGCGTTTCATCCCTATGAAAACCAACAGGTACAGTTACCTAATTTACAGTCTAGGTAACAGTGCAATGAAATCGTGCAGTGAGACTGACAACATGCTATTCAGAAGTGATAAATTCACTTGTTACTAATACGTGTTGTCCGTCACCGTTATTAGTAACAAGCATCACCTTTTACTCGTAGCAAAGTACATTTTTCCTACTATTCAATACACTTTCTCACTCATTCTTTCAGCAAATCAAGGGTTGAAAGCAATGAGAGTGGCTACGGCAAACATACACATGGAATTTGAACATGAAAGAAGTAAGAGGAGTACGAAAGTGGGGGTTTCGATGATTCAAAGTTAGGGGATGTTTAGATACGAGGTCCTAAACTTTACGAGGGTCACATCGGATGTTCGGACGCTAATTAGGAGGACTAAACATGAGCTAATTACAAAACTAATTGCAGAATCCCTAGGCTAAATCGCGAGACGAATCTATTAGTCCTAATTAATTCATCATTAGCGAATGTTTACTATAGTACCATATTGTCAAATCATGGACTAATTAGGCTTAATAGATTCGTCTCGCGATTTAGCCTAGAGGTTGTGAAATTGGTTTTATAATTAATCTATATTTAATACTCCTATTAGTGTCAAACATTCAATGTGATAGGGACTAAAGTTTAGCTGGATCCAAACACCCCCGTCTCACATTCAGCTCAGCTGTAACGACAGTTTGAGTGCCGTGAATCCTAAACCGAAAGATTCTAGACGGTTGGACTCATTGATCCTCAAGAGGTGCTTCCACATTATTCTTGTACGTATAGCACTTGAGTTCTCAGAATAATTCGTGGAGCCTGAATAAAAGCACAAGTGAAGTGTCACGTCAAGTTGGCAGGCGATCTATGTGCTTTGACTGTCCGCGCCAGTGAAAAGGAAATCAAAGTCTACGGTGACCTCCAAAGTCCAACCGCATGTTGCACATCGCGCGTGCCCGGCGGTGCAAAGCGTGCAGCCGTGAGGAAGACGAAGGCGAGATATTTTAGCATGCCTGATTGATTTAGCAAAGTCATATATGCCTCGCTCGTCTGTCTCCCAACCTAAGTACCAAGCTATGGTCTGTTCACTTCAGCTTATTCAGCCGACTTATCAGTCATCAAACAGTATTTTCCTCTCACAACAAATCAGTCGTTTCAGCTTTTCAGCCGATTTATAAGCTTAAGCTAACTTCTACTTGCAGAACATTCAATTTATTCCGTTTGCTTTTCAAAGAGACAGATAGGAAATCAATTTCCTCTCAGAATTTTTTTCGCGTGAGTATATTGAGCGTCCATTTTTTTTAAAAATAAAAAGATTAGTGTGCGCGTTTTAAAGAGAGTAAATGTGTTTTTTATGCCACGGCCCAGCCCACAATCCTGGCCCGGCTCATACAGGATATGTTGTTGCTTTCCCGCAGTCCGCTCCTTTCACGGACCGCTCGGTCCGTCGCGGCCCCACCCCTCTCTCAAAAGGAAAGAAAACGGACGCGACCAAACCAAACCGACCAAACCCCTTGGGCCGCTAAAACCCTAGCTCTCTCCCGCCGCCGGCGAGAGTCCGCGGCCATGGAGCACCTCCGGTGGCGCCCCACGGTGAACGAGCGCGCATTCATCGAGCGCTCGCTCGAGTCCGACCTCCGCGTCGACGGCCGCCACTCCTTCGACTTCCGCACACTCAAGATTACCTTCGGCAGGTACATCCACCTCCACGCCTCACCCCCACCTTCTTACCTAGTCCCATCTCAGTTACGTCCCACTCCTCCGGGTCGAGATTGCTCCTCGGCCGTCAATGGCCGCGCGCAATTTGGTCTCGCCGCCGCGGCGGCTTGGCCTCGCTTTGCTCCGGCGCGTGGCGATTTTGGGCGTTGACTAGGCGAGTGGGTTTGCTTCCATATTGATATAATGATATTGCTATTGGGAACTCCAGGGAGGACGGTTCGTCGGAGGTGCAGCTAGGGGAGACACACGTGCTCGGCTACGTGACCGCGCAGCTGGTGCAGCCCTACAGGGACAGGCCGAACGAGGGGACGCTGGCCATATTCACAGAGTTCTCGCCCATGGCCGACCCCGTCTTCGAGCCTGGGCGTCCTGGAGAATCAGCAATTGAGCTTGGCCGAGTCATCGACCGTGGCCTCAGGTCCCCAGATTCTTGTTTCTCTTTTATTTCATCAAAGGATTTTGAGCGCGGAGTCTAATGAGGATTTCTTTCTGTGCTTATGTCTTTTCCAGGGAGAGCCGGGCCGTGGACATGGAGTCCCTGTGTGTTGTTGCTGGGAAGCATGTTTGGTCTGTGCGTGTCGACCTTCACATCTTGGATAATGGAGGGTACGGGTTATTGGGTTATGCATTGTCTGATGATATAATTAATTTGTCAACACTTTCAAGTTACAGTTCTAAGCTTGTCCATTGCCATGCTTTCCCTCAGGAATCTCATTGATGCAGCTAACATTGCTGCGTTGGCAGCCTTGTCTACTTTCCGGAGGCCTGAATGCACAATTGGTGGGGACGATGGTCAGCAAGTTATAGTACATGATCCTGAGGTAGACACCCACTTGCAATGTGTTCTGCTTTATATCATCTTGCTAATATATCATTCAAAGTTCAAGCACCCTTGTAAAGCATTAGATTCACTACTTTACTAGGTTGTTATGAACAATTTGCAGGGTTCCCATAAATTTCAGTACACACAACTTCAATATAGACCCATTGCTAGTTGTCACATTCTGACCTGCTTTGTTGACACCACTGACCTATCTTGTGTTCTGTTTCTTATGTATTTTACAGGCCAGGGATCCAATCCCTCTTACAATACATCATATGCCCATTGCTGTAACCTTTGCATATTTTGGTGAAGGTAACATCGTGGTACGTCCCTATGTTTCAGGAGATTAAACTGATTTTGAGTTTTTGACTAATGGCCATCATGTTCTATCATTGTCATCCTCAATTGTGTAACTTAATCTTTTTGTGTAGGTTGTTGACCCCACATACAAGGAAGAAGCAGTAATGGGAGGGAGGATGACTGCTACAATTAACTCAAATGGTGATATTTGTTCCATCCAAAAAGCTGGTGGGGAGGGCGTCATGTCAAGTGTTGTTATGCAGTGTTTAAGAATTGCTTCGGTTAAGGCTGCTGATATAACAAGCAAAATAAAGAAAGCAGTAAGTGAGGGGCCTCAAATTGATGACTAGCCAAGGTGTCCATGCTTCGATAGGGATCCCAAATGAACAAGTTAAAAACCAAATCACGCAAATGATGTTAATTGCGTTATAGTGAAATTCTATGGCATTTTACTTTTGCATTACAAAATTCCTTCTTTACCTACATAAAGATTATGTTGCATATTTACTTAGTTGAAAAATGTTCACTTACACTACATCAGCATCTGCAGCAGACTACATTCCCCGTTTTACTCAATAGAAATATTTTCCCTTATACTAGCAATCTCTCCACTAGATACACATGCAAATTTTGCTGATTTGGAAAGGTTTTTATAAGGAGAGAAATGATAGAGTTTCATGAAATGAGAGAGGCGTTTCATCCCTATGAAAACCAACAGGTACAGTTACCTAATTTACAGTCTAGGTAACAGTGCAATGAAATCGTGCAGTGAGACTGACAACATGCTATTCAGAAGTGATAAATTCACTTGTTACTAATACGTGTTGTCCGTCACCGTTATTAGTAACAAGCATCACCTTTTACTCGTAGCAAAGTACATTTTTCCTACTATTCAATACACTTTCTCACTCATTCTTTCAGCAAATCAAGGGTTGAAAGCAATGAGAGTGGCTACGGCAAACATACACATGGAATTTGAACATGAAAGAAGTAAGAGGAGTACGAAAGTGGGGGTTTCGATGATTCAAAGTTAGGGGATGTTTAGATACGAGGTCCTAAACTTTACGAGGGTCACATCGGATGTTCGGACGCTAATTAGGAGGACTAAACATGAGCTAATTATAAAACTAATTGCAGAACCCCTATACTAATTCGCGAGACGAATCTATTAAGCCTAATTAATCCATCATTAGCAAATGGTTACTGTAGCACCACATTATCAAATCATGGACTAATTAGGCTTAATAGATTCGTCTCACGAATTAGACTCGATCTGTGCAATTAGTTTTGTAATTAGACTATATTTAATACTTCTAATTAGTATCAAACATCCGATGTGACAGGTACTAAAGTTTAAACACCCTCTTAGCAGTCATCAAATCGCAACTACTGGTGTTCAGTAAATCATTGACATACTCTTGCCATTCTTTTTTTTTTGCAAATTTGTATGATTATTTTTGTCAGATTTGTTTCATATATTTTTTGAAACTCAAAATATTTTATGAAAAATTTGCACCTAAAGTTATTTGGAAAACTTTTATCTAGAAATTTCTAGAAAAGTTCTCCCTGTTTTGTAGCAAATTTTTTTTTTTATAAATTCATGCATAGTTTTCACCAAAATTTTCATAGAAGCCTTTTTGATACTTCCGCTAATGTATTTTCTTGAGAAGTTTTTGTTAATCATTTCGCGCAAAATCATTCAGAGTTTTTCTTTTTCCTTATAAACTCTCACGTGCCTTTCTTCTTCTCTTGGCATGAAGAAATAAGGTTGCTTGCATGTAAAACTACTTTACATATAAGGGAAAGAAGCAAACTAACGAGCGAAAGGAACTATCCATAAAAGAAATTCTCCCGGCATCATTACGAAACGAAGTGCATTAGGGCCTAGTCACGGCCTCACGTGGACATAGGAACACACTTATTATTTTTATATTAAATATGCTTCAATTTGCTGTTAACCTGTTGCTTACATTCAAAGGAGACCACAGCGTTAGCGGCCGTCCGTGTGTAGGACTCCAAAAATAACTGCGCAATCAAGCTGTTGCTCTGCTCCCCTCCGTGCTCTCTCCTGCACCGTCTAACCACGGCTCGTTTTTTACAGCTTGGTTTTACCCCACTCACGTTTTCAAGCGAGCGACACCCAATCTTGCGCCGCACGCCGAACCCTTCAAAAACCCAGCACCCGGCCGAACCAACTGCCCGGAATCCAACCAAATCTCTCTCTCGATCGAAATGGAGTCGTCTTCCTCGTCCGCAGAGATGCCGGACCCGCGGATCATCCTGGGCCGCGTCGCCCAGCACGTCGCCGACGAGGACCCCGGCGAGCTCTCCCTCCCGCTCGCCAACCGGCCGCACCTCTCCCGCCTCACCATCTATCCCCTCGTGATTCGGCAAGTACCCCACGGCCACCTACTACGGCAACGCCGGGCACCCCTACATCATCGCCGCCAACGACGCCGGCCTTCTCCTCCACGTGTCCCTGAACCCCCACGCGGGCCTCAACCTCGACCAGCCCGACCCGGAAGGCAACCTCGTCGTGGCGTGGGACTTCATCCCCGTCGACGGCACCGGGCGCCGCGAGTTGAGCGCCACCACCAAGCTCATCGCCGACCGCGACGTCGATCTGCTGTCCCAGTTCTCCGGCGTCAAGAGCGTCGGCCTCCTCCCGCTCTCCGCCCCCGCCGGGTTCGTGGTCGCCGAGCTCCAGGTCGTCGAGCAGCCCGACCGGCGCGTCGCCAACCTCCTCTGGTTCCGCTCCGACGAAGACTCGTGGAACGAGCTAGGTCCAGCTCGCCTGCCCCGACGTCACCCCGGTGCCAGCGAGAAGTGGATCCCCAATGACGTGATCGCCTACGACAAGAAGCTCTGGTGGGCCGACCTCACGCGGGGGCTCCTCAACCCGGTCGACCCCTCGCCGCACCTGAGCTTCGTGAACCTCCCGGCGGATCTCGTCGCTCTCGAGGACAGGCACGAGGGGCCGGAGCGGATCGACACCCGCCACATCGTGAGGATGAGCGGCGGCGAACTGCGGTTCGTGGACGTCGTCCGCAAGCACGACGAGCCCCCGGAGGCGACGCGGGTGGTCGTCTGGACGCTGGAGTCCATGTTCGATCCGGCGAAGGGCAGAGCGAGGTGGGAGCACCACCAGTGCAGGACAACCCTAGCGGCGATCTGGCAGGACGCTAGCTACTCAGGGCCGGCTCTATAATTTTATGGACATTGGACAAGCAAGGCGACATTGAACTAATAATTTATAATATCAAAACTACCGGTATGAATAATAAAAATTACTTTGTATAGTTCATAAATCATAACAATAGTGTAACAAAAAAAATCAAAAATAATAACATTATGATTACCTCAAATAAAAAATACAATGCTTTAGTGCTTTGTAAAAAACCGTCTTCGGGCATTTCTTGATGCAAAATCTTCAAGAACAGTACGATTAATCTTGTAACATAGTTTATCTCAAATAATTTTTCAATAGTTTGAATTTAGCGAAACTTCTTTCAACTAATGCCACTATCATTAGAATAGTTAAGAGAATCCGATATGCAATGGAAACAATAGCGGAGGACGGGAGGAGACGACCACGGATGCGGCCGGCAGCAGGAAACGTTCTAAATGCAGAAAGCCATAAACAAAATGTCGCGTCACTCGTTCATCGCATCCTCGCCTGCCTGCAGCGTCGGGCGCCCTCCGCTCGACCGCTCGATGCCTTTCCCTCGGATCGAGATCGATCAGGTTACGTAGACTGAGCACCTGGCCTTGTGATGGGCCGATGGCCTGCTTTGTGACTTTATACGTACTAATTACCTATGATCTTGAGCCCCCTAGCTCCATGCCCCCCGGCGGTCGCACCTCCTGCCCACCCCTAGAGCCGGCCCTGCCCACCCCCTAGAGCCGGCCCTGCAGCTACTTGACATCGGGGGTGCCGCGGCAGTTCCCCGAGCTCGCGTTCTTGCACCCCGACAAGCACGACGTTGTCTACTTCTTACTGGACAGCTGTCTCTTCTCCAGGGCCGAGCGCAGGGGAGTGCGGCCTGTGCGACGGCACAGGGCCTCCAAATTTTAGGGGTCCACCGGACTGGCCGTCCTCCATCGTGATCCATCCATAGGCCTGTCCATCCATCATTCAGCGGTTCAGCTCATCCGTCAGCACTCAGCAGGAGGCTTTTGATCCTTCAGGTTTCAAGGGTTCAGCCCTGTACGCGGCAGTGGGATCGAGGCGTCACCGACTCACCGCGTCAGGCGTGCGCACGCGCCCTTCAGGCTTCAGCCCTTGATGCGGCACCGGGATCGAGGCGACAAGCGGACGAGGCATCACCGCGACACCGCGTTAGGGCGACATTGCATTAGGCGCAGCCCCGGCCGATTGTGCAGCCTCGGCCGATTACGCCGACTTGCATTTAAGTTTTTGCCAGTCGATTGCGCAGCCCCGACGGCATTGAGGCGCTGGCACAGGGTGAGAGGAACCGATCTAGAAGACTGGAACGTGCCGGATTTAACACTTTGTGAATTGTGATCGATCGTCGATCGAGTCTCCAGGTATACTAATCAGGTCCAGTTAATTTTCAATATTTTCATCAATTTTGATGGGTGATGACTAATATAATTAGACCTCATTTTAGAGTTTGGCACAGGGTCTCGATTTTTTCCGGCTCAGCCCTGTCGTCCGTAGGCCTGCCGGCACGCCGGGCATCTCAAAGCGGTCATCGTCCTTGCTTCCCTCAGGACGCCTCCGCTTTGCTCCATCTAGCCACTAGTCAGACCACACCGTGGAGGGCGTTGGGCCTCGGTGGCCTCTACGCCGCTGCCGGCCAGACTGACTACGTCGCGCTGCAGTTTGTGCGATCTGCGGCCGGTGGGGTCTTGCTCCATCGGGGGCCATGTCTCGTGCCCCCACGTGGGTTGGGGTCGCTCCGTTGTTGAGTCCCTCCACCGGCGGTCGCCAGTCGTGACTCCTTTAGTCTCCGCTGCCGTGCATCCCTCTGGGGACGTTTAGCATCCTGCTCCAGCATAGGCAGGCTCATCGGCCAGGCTCTGGCCACCCCGGCCAAGCCCGTGGGATGTAGAGATTTTGTTTGACAAATTTGTATCTCGTGGGCCAAGCCCAACAAAGGTCTTGTTTGGTATTGAATGTGTTCATCGTGTATTTGGCTCATGGTGGAGTTACCACCCACCTCTCATTTCTCTCTGTGCCACCAACGCACGCTACCCACCGTGGCCTCGACTTGCGGTGTGCCACCGCGTCCGCCGCTCACCTGGGCGTCACTGTCGTCGCCTTCTGTGGCGCCAATCCCCCACGCGCCACTGCATGCCCCGCCGTACGCACGTAGGCCCCTCATCTAGTCATCAGTTCTAAAGGCATCGCACCTCTTCTTCTCCCAATCATCACTTTTCTTCCTCAACTCTCATTGATCTTGAACTGTATGCGCGTATGTGTGCGTTGGTCGTCGGGTCCCACATCGGAGGAGGGAGGCGAAGGTGGTGCTATTCGAGCACATGGTCTGGATGCTGGGGAACGTGGACAAGCTACCGGAATCCTTTGACGAGCTCAGTACTACGCGTGCCGAGTGCTGTTAGCAGCCACTGCTCCCGGTCCGGCTGCCAGAGCTGGAGGCTTCTTGAATTTTGAAGCCGGCGGTGGTAAATCGGTCTGCAATTCCTCTGTTTTGAGTAGGATTAGAGTAGGAGAAACCATTGTTAATCGCCGCGTCGGTAATCCCTGGCTTAATAACTACTACTTTGTCTTGTGCATCGTTGCTAAATTTCATTCGATTCGTCTCTTGAATCGAACTTATTCCTTACCCAATTTGAGATCTAAACCTTGAATTGAACTTTCCCTCATTCAATTCAATATCCTTGTTGTTCGATTGAACTTGTTCCGCTGGGGAGCTCCAGCTCCACGGCCGCAGCTGGATTGAACCGCGGAGCAGTAGCGCTCGGTGACGTGCTGCTAGCAGCGGTTGCGCTCGCGAGGCTGAAGGTCGGGGACCCTAATGCAGACTTCTTCGAGATGGCAGTGAGGTTTGGGCTAAGTGGCTGCCAACTGTGATGAGGAGGCTGAGCTGCAGATGCCAGCGAGCTCACCACGGCACCCTCACCCAAGTCCGTTGCTTCTGTGACTGCGGCATCGCCTCTGCCCTCCCTATCAGTGTTTAGACCCGGCAACCTACCAAAGGGGTACTTGAGATAGTGTTTTATGCGTAGGCTCACCGAGATCAGGAACTCGAAGGTTACAGGTCGCTTATGTCGCATAATACCCTATGTCTTGTGTGTTGGTTGTATTGTATTGATTGAACTTGTTTGGAGGGTGTCCCTGCCTCGCCTTATATTGCCGGGAGCAGGGTTACAGGTCGGTTGTTTACAAGAATACTAGTCGGATTCGACTAAAAAGTTCTACTCTAATTGTCGCGTAATACCCTAGATCAAGAACTCGAAGGTGAACTCGAACACACGATTTAGACAGGTTCGAGTCGCTTATGTCGCGTAATACCCTACGTCCTGTGTGTTGGTTGTATTGTATTGATTGAACTTGTTTGGAGGGGGTCCCTGCCTCGCCTTATATTGCCGGGGGCAGGGTTACAGGTCGGTTGTTTACAAGAATACTAGTCGGATTCGACTAAAAGTTCTACTCTAATTGCTATGAGTAGTTTCCTAATCCTCGACTAGTTCTTGTCCTCCACGTAGACCACGCCTTTCTGCACCGTAGTCTCCATATCTGACATGTCTCGGTGTACAACCCTGTATCTAGGACTGTCCAACCTTCTGGTGGGCTCATAGATGTATGGACGACAAGCCCCCGAGTACTTTTTAGTCAAATGTAGTAGTCCTGAGTATTTCTGTAGATGGCTCTAACTAATTTATGGTGCTCTTTGAGTACTCCATCGGATTGAGTCTTCGAATGTACACGAGTACTGCCATGCGGCTAGTATGTGCTCAAACCTCATTTAACTTGGTCTTGAATCTTCAATCTTATATGGAAGTGCGATGAAAATCGTACTCCATATGGAGTAGCCCCCGAGTCTTAGGTTGAATCAAAGAATCAAGCTGAGAGTCAATCTTGTAATTTCACATCTCTTTTACCTTAAAAATCCAAAGAAAAAACTTTTTAGCCGATGGGCACGTGGCACACAGCCCCTGAGCCGTTACACAACTAGTTTGGGTATAAGGGTCAACCACTAGTCAACGTGATCGTTCGCTAATAGTAACTTTATCTCTTCCAAAAAAAATTGGAAACTGTCAAGCGATAACTTCGAGCGTTTTAAAAATGAAATATTCCCGTTAAACTCGCCGCGGGTTTAACTATGCTGCAGTTATAAATAACAAAGGAATTCATTAGTTCCATTTCACCCGAGCTATTCTGCCCATTCATCTTTCTGATTGTAGCCCTAGCGCCGTCGCTCACCTAAGCTTTGAGCTTCGAGTGCCACCGTCTCCCACCGCTTAGCCCTCAAGCGGATGCACAAGAAGACCCTCGTGGCAACATGAATGGGGAAGAAAGCAATATCCAGCAAGGTAGTGAAGATCAAGAAGAGGAACACGGCGAAGAAGGAGATCCAACTGCTGGTGCCGAAGTACGGCAAGACGGATCAAATGGCTCCGCCAAATCAAGCTTGCGTCGGGAAGAAATCCGTGCTGACGGAAACAGATATTCAGGCGTATGTAGATGCCAAGCTTCTCCAGGAGCAGGACTTAATCAACTGGAGAGCTGCCTTTGGCACCTCCTAGCCACTGGAGAGCTACACCCACGAGACGGTAATCTTCACGCATTTCATTAAGCAAGGGTTGGCTTTGCCTGCATTTGATTTTTTCCGCGGGCTGCTGAGTTATTACAAATTGGACTTAGTCCGCCTCAACCCAAACTCGATTTTGCACATAGCAATTTTTATGCATTTGTACGAGGCTTTCCTTGGAATCTAGCCACACTTGCAGCTCTTCCGGAAGTTTTTCAAAGTGAAGTCCCACCCCAGAATGGATCGTCTGGGGGGGGCAGGCATTCAACTGCGGGAGAAGATTAAAGGTTTGTACTTGGATTACGAGCTGATCGACTCCCACTCTAGCTGGAAAGAGAGGTAGTTCTACATTGGAAATCATGAACCACAACTACCTAAGGTGACCGGCCACCGCCCAGGTGGTTGGACGAGCCGACCCATGGGGGACAGCCTTCAGCTTCCTGAGGTCCCGGAGAAGATCGTCTGTGGCCTCACCGCTCCCTGCCACGGGGTCCACTCGGAATCTTTCGCACACCACCGCTTGACCTGCTGATGCTTGCATCCGCTGCACCCGCCATCGCGGCACCCGCCGCCGGCCACCTGTTGACCTGCCGATTCCTGTGTTGGGCAAGTGATGGTGGTTGAGAAAAAAAGCACCGGAGGTCACGGTAACCCCCTCGAGCGCATTGCCTCAGCCTGCACCACATGGAACGATCGATTTTTGTATTCCATGCAATGCGGTTTGCTCCACCGTTTTTCATCTCATGGGCCTGGTCCAAAACTCCAACCAGGCTACCGAACATGGCTACTTGCAGCACATCAATCTGGCTAGAGGTCCATACAAGCTACCAAACAGACCCTATGTATTTTACTTCTCTGCTGCCGTGTGTTCATCGTGGGTCATCGTGGGTCAACAGCATAAGGAAAGGATAAGGTGGAGGTAAAGGCTATGTGTACACATAGTTCTACACGAGATGTTGCTGCTGCAGTCTTTTTCCCTTTTCCGATCAATGATCGGTTTGCGTCGCCCACCACCCGTCGACTCCGCACGCTTCTTCTTCAACATCGACACCGGTCGTTCTTCTCCGACAATCGTGTAGCTCGGGCTAGCGTGCGGTGCACTTTGGGGCACCTCCCGTAGCGCTGCCAAGCCCCTCCACCACACAGTCTCCACACCGATCGTCCCCGACATCACCTCGACAATGTCCACGTCATCTTCCTCGATAGCGTCTGCACATCGTCCACAACTACGTCATTGTGTGCATCCCACACATGGTCTTCGTCAAGCAGTTCAAGTTCTTTGCCATCTTCTTTGAGCTCCGCCACCGCGTCATCCAGATCATCAGGCCTTGCCCTAGATGATCTAGGTCTACCTCCTCGCTTTGTCCAGCACCACCTTGTCACCAGCGTCGTCATCTCATCTCGACCTCGTTCGTATACTCCCGCAACCGTGGGCTGCGTCGACACCTTCTAACCCATGCCACTCTGCGCCCACAACCATCTTGGAGGCCTTCTCTGCTGGTCCCTTAGACGTTGACACATGGTCGGTGCCCTCTACCTTACATGTCCAGTATTGGCAACACTGGTGCGTGCCATCATCCTGACGTGTTTCCGAGCCTGGCAAACTCGGATATGCCTCGTCTACATCGGCTTGACTGCATCGACTTCGGCATCAACCTCTCCCTCTACAATTGCCTCGACGCATCACCGTCTTTGTCTTTGGTGTTTTCCCTGTTGCGCCACCATCCTCACGGCTCTTCCTCGTGCGCCCGCGGCTTCATGTGCGGCTCCCTTGTCTTCGGCAACCTTGACAACTACGTCGACCATGGCTACCCTACACACGGCATCCTCGACCACGGCTATTCACCCTCGTCTCGGCTATTACCTCGACATCGACACAAAGAGCTATCATCCGCATAAATTACTCGCTGGTTTTCTCTCCAGTCACAGCATCCGCACTGTGTCGACGTTATAACTGCGGGGAAAAGTCGGTCCGTCAGCTTCTTCTCCAGTCTCACCGTCTGTGGTGCTCCCGCTATGACTGCGGGGGATGTTAGAGTATTTGATAGTTGTAGATATACGTATCGTAGAACCCCCAAGTCTTGCACTCAATATATACCAGTCGAGGCATCAATGCAATACAACCAATCCATTATACCAATTCTATTCCTCCTACACAACGGTATTGCTTCCTAACCTGTTCTTCTTAGCATGCATATAATCCCTTCTTAGCATGCATATAATCCCATTCATATTGCTGTCATCTGCATGTCTTGATTTAGTTGATTACGCTATTGATGCTGTCGTCAGCTGCTTGCTGTGTGAAGTCTGCTCGGGTACTGCTTGGTGCTTGCCTATGCAAGTTGCCATGGGCAACAGGCATCTTGAATTCTTGGTAGGAAGCTCGTTAATTGGCTTGCTAGATGTCCCCTAAGATAGATGCCATAATTTAGTTTCGCTTTCATGAGTCCGCCGGATGCTGCTCTTGTTTAACTCATGCATGCATGGACTAACATCATGTTTGTTTGAGATTATAATCCACCTAGATTATATAAACTAAATTATTGGTCATGTGTACTACGGTAAAAGACTACATTTAGCTTATTTCAGATTATCTGTGGTCCCATGATGGCCTTTTACCCTACTACCCTTAGACCATAATCCAGCTTATATAATCTAGAAGAGAAACAAACAGTTCCTAATAGAAAAAAGCTAACCCAGAGTTAGTCTACTGATATGAATGGGGTCTTCTACATATGGATACATCTTTCATGACCTCTTATGTTATGCATATATTATTAAACGAGCATCAGTTATGTTATGTTATGTTATTTTATATGACCTCCCTTTTCAGTATAGCAACTCTTGACTGAATATTGCAGCTGTATGACTTCTCTGAAGCCGCGCCTTATGATGAGCAGCACCAGTCACCTCAAGTGGTCGGTAGCCATCAGGGCAGCACCAAGGATGCGGCTCCTGCTGAAGGATACGTACCCACTATCACCCATCAGCGACAACTTCTTTGATGATTTGTCTTTGTGGAGATGATCCAGACACATGAAGCAACACATGAGCAACACATTCTTCATGCAGTGACTTCACCTATCTCTTCGTACAGGTGAGGTTGTGAAGGAAGTGCGTGCGTTAACGCCGCTGTTGGCAGAGCAGACAAGAGCTGAGTCTTAGTAGTCAGTTCTACACCTGATTTCTCTCTTGCTTTGTGACGAGTTCCATGCGCATATTTAAGTGTAATGGTCGGATGTTTTCAGTCAGTTGATGGAGTTAGCAGTTTCAGAACTTGCAGGATAGCTGGATAGGGGTGTTGCCCGTATTGGTCGTCTGATAATGGAATTGTTAGGGATGGATATGGATGTCTGGAAATCCGAATTATCCGAATTCATATTCGCTAAAAATGTCAATATGGATATTCATATTCGTATTCGTTTTTAACGTGGATGTCAAATGGATGTATCTGGATTTGATTTTCAGTGCTTTAGTCTATCCGGTTCTAGATTCGTATTTGACAAAAATGTGAAATATCCGACATTATCCGTATCCATAAAGAATAATGTACCCAATGAAGCCATCTAAAACTTATTTATATTACTAAATACTAATTACAAATGATGTTAATTTTAATATTGCTAATAAAATAATTATTTACACCATTTAAACTATTAAAAAAATTATCTATATGACAAATGACTAATTATGTTAACCTAATATTACTTGTGATATATAATGATAAAGTTTAATTAATTTTAATATGACTAATCATATTAATTTTAAGTACATTATATTATTTATTAAATGAATAAATCATATTTAAATGTATTATTGAACTTATTTTTATTATTAAATGATATATATTTATGGAAATACTTATTTTATATTTATTTTCAATATATTTAATTATTTATTAATAAATATGTTATTTTCAGTAAGATACCTATTATGTACTATGCTCATAATTTACTCCCTACTTGTAGCATGAATTTTGATCGATTATAAAATCATCGATAAAGCAAAATTGATACTTGTTATGACGCTATGTTATAAGTCGAGCAAGTATCCGAATGCGAATCCGAATTCGAACAATTCATTTTGTATTTGTATTCGATAATATTCGTATTCATATTCAAATTTGAATTAAAATGTGGTAAATAATGCTATCCGAATTCGATTCCATGTGTATCTGATCCAAATCCATCCCTATGAATTGTTGCCTGACATGGAAATTCCCAGTCCAAACAGGAATCCACATGGATAAAAGAAAAAAAACTTGGACTTATGCTGAGTAATTTGATTTTCATCCTTTATAAAATCCACAGCCGGTTAACTCATCCCACATCTCTCAAAAACATGTGAATCATGCCCGAAGGCTCGTGTTAGGGTCAGGGATAGTCAGGGTGATGTGGCAATCACATCATCATTGTTGTCACATCATCTATGCATCCGCAGAAGGGAAGGTGATTAACGAAATACTACCAGTTTAGGAGCCAAATGAATGCTCCTTTCATAAAAGACAATCGTAAATCTAAAGAGCACGCAAGCCAAAGATAAGTTTTGCTTCCGATGGCAAATGAACATCAGACACAGATGACGGCAGTTCAATAGGCCCTGAAAGGCATATGGGATTTCAGTCAGGTGCTGGATTTTCAGTTGTCTCTAGTGTTGCCGTATACTTGCTCCAGTGTAGTGAAATCGCGACAAGTTCTACAATGCAGAAGTTTATTCCATAGAAATTATATTTCACCTTCTAGCTTAATCACTCAACAGTTCGTTGCAATTACATAGGCATTGAGGAAGCCAGTTTGATAATTTACAGAATTATAACACAATACCGGGAAAAAAGGGGAGGATCGAGACAGAAGGAAACTACAGGTAACACCGAGGGTGCAGCATCTCAACACCACAAACTACAACAAATACATCAGCTGAGAACTTGGCATTGCTAGAAGCTTCATTTTATCAGATGTCGGAAATCCCCGCTGGCGTGTACTTGCTTCACCTGCTTGTCGTACTCATCCTCGCCGTCATATTCTTCCTCCTCCCCATCCTGGTCTTCATCATCAGGCTTCTTGCCATCTTCTTGCTCGTCTTCCTCTGCCCAACCAAAACCAGCCACCGGAGTAGACGATTGGGGTGGTGTGCGGGCCTCCTCAACAATCTTCATGATATCTTCGACAGTTTGATCAGAGAAGGTGGGGGCACTGTTGTCCTTCTTGTAGTACTTTGCTTGCACAGCTTCTGTAAGCTCTCTGGGCAAGTTCTTCAGGAACCAGGGGTGATTCCTAATCTCCCTAATCGTAATTCTCTGGAAACAAAAAATTGATGAAATGGCATTAACCTAGTGGTAAACCCATAGTAAAATGGCTCGCGCTTTGCAGGGTTCACTGCCCAACAGTACCTTCGCAGGATTCGCAACGAAGATCCTAGAGAGGAGCTGTCTGCAATCTTGGGATATGTGGACATACTCTGGTATTTGGTATTGAATTGACACTATTCTCTGAAAAAAGATGTGGACCCATAAAATATTTATCATTACAAGGTGCAAGAGTCTGCTATTTAGGTCTGGTGAACAAATGAGTGAACTATTACCCCAATCGTCTTTCTGAAATTCTTGGGATCATCGGGGTCCTCAAAAGGGTATGCACCGACCAGCATCACGTAAAGAGTCACTCCACAAGACCAAACGTCTGCCATCTGCAATACATGTTATGAAATGTAATTAACTCCATCACAGGAGGAAGAACTCAAGGGAAACAGCAATTTCAAGGAAGCAGATGCCCTTACAGTAGTCTACAAATCAATTCTGTCACTTCATAAGATCAGGCATGACAGATCATTTACAACGATTTCTTGCCAATGTAAGCATGGGCCATAGTAAGACACTCAGAAGATACAAATAGATTGGAAACTGAATAGTGAAGATAAAGTGAATTCCACTACTGGAGAATACTAGAATTCTGGAGTAGCCCAAAAGCAAATCACAGAAGTAGGCACCTTTGGAAAGTGGCGGGGCTATCAAATCTTCGACAAAGCTTCTAGAAACCAACAATACAAAAATACTGAGCAATGTCCATCGCTTAAACTAACCTCAGTGACATCCTATGGTTTCACTGTCAATACACCTGTGCTGTAACTGTTCTGACAGTCTTTTTGCTTGCATTAAGACTGGGGTGTGAGCAATATAACTCTAAAAACATCCTATTGTTTCTCTTTCACACGCAAAGGCAACAATTCTTTTGCATGCTGGAAAGGAAATTTTGCAAGCAGTTTGGTATGACATCCCAAAAGGTAAGAAACAAAGGGCATTAATCATTAGTTAAACAGTATCTACATTAGGCAGGATATATAATAGATGACAAAAAGAAAACAGAGGACAAAGGAAAACAGCTCTGAAGGACCACAGACAACCAATAGGATATTCAGTCCAACATGGTTACATGAAAAGATAAGGTCTGAGGGGCCCTGAACTAGAGCAGGAAAAATGACAGGAAAATGGTCATGAAAGGGACATAAAGTATGACGCATGGGAACAAAATATGACTAAACATGCCCATGGGACATCTACACAAGACGGAGATCACCATGAGCAAAGGATTTCATTTCCTTTTAATAATTTTCCTTTCATAGATCCTCTAGAGAGACGAAAACGATATTTTGGAGTTTTGCCTTGTTTTTTTAGATAAATGTTTTCTGGGTCAAGGATTCACCAGAATACAAAGTGCACAAAAACTCTTTTATTAATCCTCACTTTAAGCAGATCATTTAAATTAAGCATTGCAATAAGATCTGCATCAACAGAATTTCGTGCCTTTTCTCGATCAAATCAAACTGTTATCATAAGTCATTATTCCACCAATGCCACAAGGACAAGACTGCAACATGTAATCGAGTATGAATCTGATCACGATTAGAATCTATGCATGCAAGAAAAGCAGGGGTAACCCACTAGGGCAAAGTTTAAAAAAATGCCCCAGTGACACAGAACTAGGATTTCTTTAGGCAAGCTGTCCGCCTGTCCCCCATGCTTCTTTGACAAAATTGTCAACACAAATAATTGTACTTGGAAGTTGGAATTTGGAATCTCCCTACAGAGATAGGGATAACACGCCAATCCTGGCGTGTGGGGCCAGACCCACTCCCTGCCATATAGACCTAAGGACAAAATTCCAAAACCACTGATTAGGAAGGGTTCCAGGAGCCTGGTTCACAAGGCAGAAACTTATGCTGCACCGGGCCACATGCCAATGCAAGTGGTGCTCTCATACACTGGGTCTAGGTATGCAAAGGAACTGTGGGACTACTACAGTACAGTCAGCGTCAGAGCCAGAAGGTATCACAGATTCACAGAGCAGACTGGCACAACACACAAGCATAAGCGATGCAAACAAAAGGCTTAAGAAGCGAGTGCAATAGGTAGTTAGGTACCCTACTGCAGTGATATAATCAAAAGAGATGAACATATCAGAGCACTGACCTTGCCGTCATATTCCCGGCGAGACAGCACCTCCGGAGCAATGTACGCCGGAGTTCCGACCGTCGACTTGGGCTTTGAGTGCAGTAGTGAAGACTGTGACAAAGAAACATTGTCAAAGAAAGGTGGATTACACTGCTACAGTGAAGAACAGCTGTTTGTTTATGTGCTGCCTTCTTCCCTTGTTTCCAACATGTGGGTTGAGCGATTTTTCCACAAAGCTGGAAGAAGGGTTCAATTTCACTTATCTTTTTTAAGGCAATATAAAAGGCACGAGTTCAATAAGCAGTGTGAGTGTGAGAAAAGGCGGCACAGTTTCGTGTCAAAATTTTGGTCTTCCCAGCATGGCAGGTTAAGCAAGAAAGCGCTCGTTCTGTATCCCTTTCAAAAGAAATCGCATAGGAGAATAACAAAGGGGAAATAAAAAACAGGTACCTTGGAGTAGCCAAAGTCGCAGATCTTCAGGCGCGGCGCCGGGCTGCCATCCAGCAGCGTGTTCTCCAGCTTCAAGTCCCGGTGGCAAATTTGCTGGCGAATCCGAACAAAATTTGCAGTTGCACACCTCATCAGCATTAATTTTTTTTTGTCGCATAAAGAAAACGCTTTGCTTTTACTTGGTTGCTGTTCTCACCATGAAGTGGCAGTAGCTGACACCGCATATGAGCTGCTGGAAGAAATACCTCGCCTATAGAAAAAGGGAAAAAAAGGAGAAAAAGAAATTAGCACGTCAGGCCCAAATGGTTTTGCGGAAAAAGCAGGAGATTCCGAGCAGCCCAATTCGCGGAAACGAGTGATCACCTCATCCTCGCTGAACCTGCCGGCGCTGCAGATCCGGTCGAAGAGCTCGCCGCCGGCGGCGTACTCCATGACGATGGCCAGGTGCGTGGGCGTGAGCACGACCTGAGGGAAAAAAAAGAACACGCCCCCAAATGAATGATAACCCAACAAGAGGAGAAGAAGAAGACGAAGAGAAATTCTCCGCCGCCTAGAGCAGCCGGAGGCTGAACCCCGGGAAATTCCCCTCCGCTCCGGCTCACCTCCTTGAACCGGATGATGTTGGGGTGCCGCAGCGAGCGGTGGTTTATGATCTCCCTCGCCACATTCTCGTCAATCTGCAGGCACAGAAATTGACCCACTCAGACCGGAAATTCCGCGAGAACCCAAACACCCAAACCCGGATTTTTGGGGGCCGAATCCCGCGGCGCACACCTTGAGGCCCCTGGGGATGTACTTCATGGCGACGAGCTCCTTGGTCTCCTTGTTCCGCATGAGCCGCGCCACCCCGAAGTTGCCGGAGCCGATGTCCTTGAGCAGCTCGTACCTCTCCATCGAATCCCCGCCGCGCGAGGGCCCGAGGATCCGATCGGATTGCAGGCTGGCGCGTGGGGAATTCGCCCCCCTGGGGGGTTTTGGCGTTGGAGAGGAGGAGAGGGGGAGAGAGCGCGTGGTAGGGGGGAGGGGGAGGAGGAGGTGGGAGGGAGGGATTCGAAGCTTGACGAGGAGGCTTCTCCTTGGCGAGCGTTCGGTTACTAGAAGTAGCGGTTTTGCTTGCTTGTGTTGTGCTTTCTCTCCGCGCTCGGGTTTGCGCGTGATTAGCATACGTGATTTGCTTTAGAGGGGTGGGATTAGTTTAGTTTAGGGGGTGTTAGGAGTAGTTTATGCGGTGATTAGACGATGTGGCAGGCTGCGTGTGTGTGCATGCGGCAACGAGATAGGGAGGCACGATGGTGGTGCATTGATGCTCCCCAGATCTCGGTGTTTTCCGTTGTTCCTGCGACGGCCTCTGCTTTACCGGTTTTTGTGTTTCGGTCCTTGTTATCCAACTTGACTTTGGTGCAAGAGCATCGACGAGCGCACCAAACCCAACCGTAGGGTTCCCGGTTTAGGAAGCCCAACGTAAATGAAAAGGAAGGAATACCGCCTTGATAGCATCGGATCGGAAGGCAATTAAGTTGGTAGACAGAATGACAAATGGACTAAGTATAATAGGAGGAAAATTCCTCCAAAAAGAGTCCACTAATTCACTTTATATGGCATCTTTTTAGGATTGTCTCCTTTGATTTTTCCAATCTCAATACTTCTGTTTCAAATTGTAGTTTCTTAGAGTGGATAGGCGTAAAGCCCTGCCTCATTATGAAAAAACAAGGCAAGAAAGGTTAGCGCATTTAAGCGTTTTTACATACGCACATGGACTCCAAACATGATCAATATACAACGTCATGTCGAGCACCGCTCATCTAGCAACCATCAAAGCAGAGAATTACAGCAATAAGAACAAACTAGAGTACAGGTGGGCCCAACTGTCGCTTCCAGGAAGCCTTCTATCATCGCCACTTGCTCAACTGTCACATGCTTAGCCAGCCGGCGCCCATCTTGATCTTCTTCATGGAGCGCCGATCTCTAACGGGTCAAGAGGACCTCCAAATAGCTGCACCATTGGCCTATATCCTGCTCCTGGTGCCCTTTGAACATCGGCTTCCAAGCTATTGTGCACCTCCACAATCTTCTCAGCACCACCTTCATATCCATCCACATCTATTTACAAAAAACAATATCATTCCACGTTAGTCAGATGCACCAGCAAATTCCTTCAGATATGCTGTTAATTGCCTCAAATTTTTTACCGCAAGTTCATTTGCAAGCCATATCTAATAAATAAGACCAAGTATGAACATTAGTGAAAGATTTCAAATAATCCCATATCTTTGTAACCACCACACACTCAAAGAAGAGGTGTTGCATGCTTTCATTTTCATCACAGAACTGGCATTTGGCTGGTTTAATCATGTTTTTATTAATGAGGTTGTCCACTATCATCAGCTTGTTATGTGATAGTAGCCACATGAACACTTGAATCTTAAGAGGCACCTCAATTTTCCACACAGAGGAAATGTAAATGGTTTAACACCTCTAAAGTTTATGATTGCATATAACGAAAGGACCGAGGTGTCGCCTAGAGGGAGTGAATAGGCGACTTGACCAATTTACAAAACTTCAACCCCCTCAGCAGTACTGCCCAGGCCAAACCGATCAGACCGGTCCAGGCAGGGTGGCACACCAAGTGTTGCTCGAGTCCCTCCTTGACTTCTAGCACCAACCAAACTTGGAGAGTGCCTTCTGTAGATGATTTCCAACAGGGCAAGGAAGTCCCTGCATACAAGATAAACACACCTAAGTAGATCGAAGTGGAAGCAAAAGTAATTTGCTAGAAACCAACAAGTGAAGCAAACCAAATGAAGACACGAGAATTTTTTTATCCGAAGTTCAAATTCACCGCAATGAATCCTACGTTTCTGTTGAGGAGCGTATTGGAATACGAGTCTTTCTCAACTCCCTTCCAACAAGTCGGGTATCTTTCAACCACTTTCTCATCTCCACTAGATGATCTTTTCACTTGCGGAGGCAAGATCGCAACCCTCACAAACTTGTCGCTGCTCACCACACCTTGGGAGCTAGCCGGCAATGCCTAGCCATTTAGGAGGCACACCTCCAAGAGTAACAAATACTTCAAAGGTTTTCTCGACACGAACCACAAATGCTCAAGCTATGGATTACTCTTCTCAGCTCACTAATGCTCACACAAGATCTCTCTCTCAACCCAACTCAAAGATTTCTTAAGAATCACTCAAGTCTCACAAAGAGAGGTTGGGAAGAGCTATTCTGGTTACTAGATGATGCCAAATGCGTGTGTAACCAGCAACCCACCAAGGAAGGGACCAAGGAGTATAAATACCCTCGCACACTAGAAACAAGTTGTTGGACCTATTCAAATTGGTTAGACCGGTTGTCAGATCGGTCTGGTTTGAAAAACTAGTTGTTAGCTGTTAGAACCTCCAGACCGGTCAGAGTTACCCCAAAACTTCTAGAGACATTTCCTTGGTCCACCTAATGGCTGAACCGACCTTAGTCAGCTGAGTTAGGACAGTTATCATGCTCAGGGCTTTTCTCAAAGCTATTCTCACTTAGGTCAACTAAGAACACTTTTTGGTGTTGTCAATAAGATAATGTTGCATCCCTCTTGATGATACAGCATACCTATACTCAAGAATAAATATATAACACTATATCATCCGCTTGAGCTTGTAAGACTTCATTCATGCCATACTTTGATTAATGTTCCCTTGAGGGTTCTCAACATTGCTATCATCTTGAGTACATCCAACTTGAGTTAGTGACTTGGGATTTTCCATCAATCATGGATAGGTATACTTGAATCCTTAAGTCACTCCAATTTATCAACTACATTAGATTAGATGCATTGCATTGCTTCCCTCGGTAAGGCTTAGATACGATACTTCGAAACCTCCCAGATACTAGCCACTTCACCTTAGCAGAACACACATGGTCCAAGCCGTCACTTGACCAAAGCTTGCTTAGTCCCTCGCTCTAGTATCTCGCTTGATTTCTTCACCTATTCTTGCCACATTGAGTTTAGTTTTGCTTTTGACATCAACAATGAATTCCCATTTGAAATCCCCTTCAAATGCTTGTTCTTGATTGATAATAGAATATTCTCATGAATTGCAAGCTTCCAATAAAGAGATCAATATGTAACTTATAAGCCTATGTCTCTTTATCATATACCCAAAGTCTTGCAATATCCATTTGTGAATTTTACGTAATGATCCCTTCACTTGTCAAACAAGCTATCACACGGTTTGGAGATTTATAGATCAATCATGACAATATATCCCCAATTTCACTTCACTCTTGCTTATCATTGATCATTCATTTGCATTATGGGATCACATGCTAGCTTGCTATCTTCATTGTGAGCCATATAATACACATTTAACATATGAGACAATATTACATCATGATCATGAGAATAAAATCCTAGTCACAACCTTAGGTAAAAAGTTAGTCATTTAATCGTTTTGTCATTCAATTCACCAAAACCTACTTAGAGGCCTAGATGCACTTTCATATAACGATTTAGTGTTATAACCACCTTTGCTCTCATAGTGGCATACAAGGGAATCGCCATCTCATTGTAAACTACTCCTGAGACAATCTCTCAACTAACTCGTATCTAGTAGAAGCTGTTCAGAGAAATTTCTTCTTAACCTCTATCCCATCCCAAACCTCCAACAAGGGACTCCAATTTGATTGCAAATACAGAAATGTTCACAAAACTAGATTGCTAAAGGAGCAGTTCCAAGTATCCCAGCACCCACTTTCATCTATAACCATATTTCAAAGCCTTTGCTTCCCACATCACACCTTTACAGAAAGTGGAAGGTTAGAGTGCGACAGACAGAAAATTTATTTACATTTCTATTATATTTTCTGTTTGATAATGGCATGTCATACTTTTCCTTCATACAGGAGAAACCTCTTGATCCACGATAAGTTTAAATTTTTCAGGTCAGGGACTCCAGCCCTCCATGTTCTTTCGATATGCTAACCATCCGCCAGTTAGCCAAATGGATTGTTCTCTTCAATAAATTGCAATTTAGAAAGCAGTCAGTATATTTCAATAAATTTGTACAAGTACAGTATCTAGGATGCTTTCCTAGTTTTCTCATCGCGATTTGGTGTTTGCCTTGGGTCATTATTCGCCTACTGACTATTGGTACCCAAAGAGATAGACAAGTCACTAGTAACATATTCTTTATGAACTCAAAAGATTTTCTTTATAGCCACAAATGACAAATCTGGTAGCAGCGTGGGTTTGCTAGGCATATCATTCACGGAAAAACGTTTAGATTTTTTAGAAACAATATCCATATCTAGTAACTTCAAATTTCCTCTTATTGAAGTGGTACCTTTTTTACATACCTAGCCGATGCAATATTGTAACACTACAAGTTATCTTTGCTTTGCGGAAACAACAATGACAAGTTATCGCACATTCCTCAAGTGTTGTGTGTGCCCATGCACGAGTCTTCTTAAAAATTTTCATTCTCGCCTTGAATGAACTATTGATGTCACATGAAGAATGCCGTGTTTAGAAGCTACTATATCCCATTCATTGTACGGAAAATTCGTTTACCCCCTATTTAAAAATGGAAGTCTGTTTTAGTTTTATCTTAAATCGGACTATTAAGCTTCAATCAAGTTGATGAGTTTATTACATTAAATACACTTTAAAATATACCAGAAAACTAAAACATGCCAATCTTACAGTGTACACGGCAGTTGTGGGTGGGAAGGTCCGAAACTTTATTTTCGCTGCGCCCAAAAGGTGGAATAACACCATCGACGAGAGGAGTACGAGGACCGATGGAGACCGTGACGAACTGACGAGCAACAAGGCCACAACGGCGGAGACCACCGGAGGGCCGGAGCCCAATTTCCACGGCAAAGGAGGGACGGTCTCGTGAAAAACGGCGAGGATAAACCGGTGGCGGAATGTGGGGTCACGTGGCGCGGAACACGTGGGGAGGAGCGCGTCGCCGCGAGGGACGGAGAGGCGGCGTACGATGTTTGCCCTGCACCCGCCGCTCGGCAATCGCGGCAGCTCTGACTTTCTCCGGACCCGGCTGACGGCGACGGCTGCTCTCTCTCTCTCTCTCTCTCTGGATTTTGCTCTTGCGGAAAAGAATTTCCCATCTTCTTCTGTTCATTCCTCTTTTCTCCTTTTGCGAGAATCCCACCTTCTTCTGCGTATTTAACTTGCATATAAGAAAGAAGAAGTTTCAGAGACGCATTCGTTTATTTTTTTGGGCTTGGAAAATTCGGCTTTCTGACCGCATCTGGTTCAACACTTGTTGGTCAATGTTTATGATAGTGATTTGTGATTTAGTGGAACTTGCGGGAGTAGGGCAGTGAGAAGATATTTTTATGCCCTGTTCATGGTACGCTCGTCCGGTCAAAGATATTATTTTCAGGAATAAACGTAACCCTTCTCCACTGCAGGTTGGATTTGGTTGCTGTGGCATCGTTACTTTTGGTGCAGACGGTCAAGAAGTTCTTTACCTTGGTACATGAGTGGCGGTCTAGTCTATGGATCGACTGTCATTAAAGTGTTTTGGATTTTCTCTCTTCTTATTAGGCTGTGTGCATCCCGCTATGCATCAAGACATTGTCACGTAAGACCTTAAAATTTAATAAAAACTTTCTTTATCGAAAAAAACCACCGGGCAATCGAGCTCTCCCATGTGTCGCAATGGCAATACACGAAAGCTACGCAGTTCATGAGTCATGACCTGCCAAAAAGGATAAAAAGAAATACACCCAACTGTGTTAATTCGCCGGGTGACCGAAATGTCAACCACTCCAATACACGTGGGTACCCGAGGGTCCATATTTACAGCCACCGTATGTGACGGTTGCACCAAACCAAGTCCCATCCATACACTGATTTTCATCTGATTTGATCAATTGATGCTGCCTCGGTGGGTGGTTACCGAATCGCACCCCCCACAACATTCTTCGCATCACATAAACAGTGCTCGCTCTGGGTGCTGCTACAGGCGGTCAAATCAGCTCATGTACATGCAGTGTCATCAGCAAAGAAAAATCTTGGCGCCCGAACAAGCGACTCGGTTTTCAGCGCCACGCTGATAGAACGGCTTGACGTGCCGTGCCATCGTCACCATTTCAACAGACCAACCAAGAGATGTAGGAGCCTGCCCAGACAGGAACAACGAAGGCACCATCGTCTCAAACGCAAGTAAAACAAACATAAGCATCACAAGGGGAACTGGACGAGGCCAACAGTCTTTATGTTAGTGACCAGCAGAACTACCAGACAAAAATCACTCCAATCTAGTGGTCTCCACAGTTCCTGGGTGCAACTGCAAATGCAAGGTGGAAAGAATTACACGGTGTCTGTCTATAATGCCCTATTCACATTTCAGGGTACAATCGACGGCGCAAAAAGTCCTACGAGGATTATTACAACATTTACTGTGTCAGAGAACATCTATTGCTTGGGTGCTCCTGGTGGATTCGACTTGTTAGCAGCACCACTCGCGGCTGCGCCAGCCTGGCTGCTGGACGGTACATTTGCTGCACTGTTAGAACCATTCACCGCCACACTAACCTGGCTGCTGGACTGGGGATTCGCCGCCCTGTTAGCGCCATTCACCACCACACTAGCCTGTCTGCTGGACTGTGGATTGGCCACCCTGTTAGCACCATTCACCGCCGCGCTAGCCTGGCCGCTAGATGGTGGATTCGCCTTGCTACCAACATTCACCACCACGCTAGCCTGGCCGCTGGATGGTGGATTCGCCTTGCCACCAACATTCACCACCATGCTAGCCTGGCCGCTGGATGGTGGATTCGCCTTGCTACCAATATTCACCACCGCGCTAGCCTGGGCGCTGCTGGGTGGCGGGTTTGCCTTGCTAGCACCATTCACAGCCACGCTAGCCTGGCTACTTGCCGGTACTCCAGAGCCAGCCACAGCAGTGCTGGGCTGCATCGCTTGGTTGCCTTTTATGTTCACGGCATGCTTCTTCAGGGGAGGAGCTTGGACACCAGCAGGAGCAGGAGTAGCTGCCTTCCTTACTAGTGTCTTATTCGGCGCATTGGCATTGACTGTGCCAACAATGCCACGTGGGGTGCCTGCTGGGACCGGGTTCACTAAATGTGGGACAGGAGTTTTGATTCTCTTTACGGTTGCTGGAGCTGCAGCTGATACAGGGTTGCCTTTCCCTACCGTGGGCACCAGTTTCACTTGCTTCTTCTGGCTGCCAGCAAGGCCTTGGGCCTGCGAAGCACTTCCTCCAGTCTTGCTTTTATCCAGATGATCTGTGTTTACTCCTCCTTGAGAAGCAACAAATTGATCAAACTCAAGCATGTCTTTATCCTTGGGATCTACCATCTCAACCTTGGGATTTAATGCATCTGGCTGCTTTGCCTTGGGATCTGCATTTTCTGGCTGCTTTGCCTTGGGATCCGCAGTTTCTGGCTGCTTTGCCTTGGGATCCACAGTTTCCGGCTGCTTTGCCCTCTGACTGACAATTTCAGCTTGCTGATTTGCCTTCTGATCGACAATTTCTGGCTGCTTTGCCTTGAGATCTACAGTTTCTGGCTGCATTGCATCTTCAGGGAACAAGTCATCTATAGTGATAACACAAAATGTAGAGTCATCCTCCTTTTCCTCAATGTCGCATGAACCAGGAACTGGTGTGGTACTCAATGCTTTCTTAGTTTCCAATGAATGTGCCCCATCAGATGGCCCTGGAGGATTAACTACGGCAACCTCTGAAGCACCATGACCTTGCTCAGTTGCATGTGTGGTCAAAACTGAAGGACCAGATTTATGGGCGCTAGTGCTTAGAGGTTCTAGATGCTGAGTGCTGCCAGGTTGTGTACCAGGTTCAACAACCACACTCGGTGCTTTAGGGCCTGCAGAAGATTTTGAAGATCCTGTTACTTGAGATCTTATGTTCTGCGTGACTTTTAAGAAGTCTGCGGCCGCTTCAGCTGGGGCAAGTCGTCCACCAGCAGCAAAAGCTGCTTCTTTTATTGAGGAAGGACCAACAGGAGGATTTGGTTGGGCAGGTTGCTTCTTACGAGCCTTATTTGAAGCATTTGCCAATTTTGGAGGTGCACGTTGGACAGGTGCTTGTTGCCCCTGAGGAAGTGGTGAATTGACTTGTACTTTCACAGGCAAAGGCACAGGAACTGGCACTGGGACCGGCACTGGGACCGGAAGCGCCAGTGCTGGTGAAGGGGCTGCTGCGGGTCTTACTTCAGGTATCTTAGGAGCAAACACTGCAGACTTATGCTGAATGCCTTGTTGATAGGCTCCTGCATGTACAATTTAAGTAAGAACCACAAGGCCGGGACTATAAACAAAGCTACAGAACAATGCTTGAGTTTGATAGTACAGCATTGAGACACTATTCTGAAAAAACAGGTTTCTTGGCAAAGCATCAAAATTCTGTAAATACCTGGCCTTAGCATAGATGATCTACGGATAGGACCAACAGCCATCGAAAGTGCCTTGAGAGCATCCTTTCTTTCCTCCGAGCTAGCGACAGTGCCATGCTTAGTGCTAGCAGGCTTGGTTGATCCTCCTGGACGCTTGCAAATTAGCGCCCATCTCTGAAAAGAACAGTATATATATTAACCTTTTTACATACTCTAATGGTAGATGTCTACTGCATTAGGACAATAGGAATTCTCAAGGCGTCACCATTATCAAGTTCATAACTCTAAAATTCATCAAAGAAGAGGAGGACAATACGCTCTAGGATATAAAAGGGCAGGGAAAGTTTTGATGGCGGGTCTGGGATTGGGAACCCTGGTGTAAAAGGGGTGTTCTTCGATAAATCACCAGATGCATGCATATGTGCCCATCTAAGCATATTCAAGAAGTATGTAACCTGGCTTCATGAATATGATTCCTAACACATGTAAATATGGATGAGGTATGAAAGAATAGTGGACACTAGTATCACACAACTAACAAGGTGAACACAAATATTACCTGAGACAACTGATCAGGGGTTCTATCAAATTTACACTTATTGGAAATATAATCCCAATTTCCTTCACCAAACTTCTGTACACCAGCTGCTAGATCTGCATCCTCCTCTTTAGACCATGCTTTAGGCTTCTTTTTCTTTTTAGAAGGTCCATTTGGATCCAAAGAACCAGGAGAGGGCCCTAAATGGGATGCCTGTTTTGAGTTGGAAACAGGACCTGTAACGTTTGTTATACGGTGACCCTGAGCAAGCTGTTTCTCAGATGGAACCCGCACTATCTTTTCATTTGGGGAGTTCAGCACAGGAGCATCCAAATTAACACGTTGACCAGATGCTTGCTCACGTGAAGATCCGGATATTAGTGCCTGCAATTTGTATTAAATGATCAAGTGCCATTGTAAGTACCTAAGGTAACAAGAAATTAAGAGTGCAGATGACGGAACAAAACATGATTGCTCAATACTTAAAATCGCAAAACAAACAAAAGACTACTAACGGATCTTGAGTTTATGTGATTCTTTCCAGCACCACACTGCCATACAAGGAAACCACTTTTTTCGATAAACCAAACACAATGGTTGTTTCATGTCGTTGTGCAGAGACTACTGGTTACAGAGGTTGACGCTTTCAAGTTAATGGAACATTGGAACTTAAATCGAGTGAGATTGCTGAGGCATTCTTTGAGACCCATTTTGTAAATTAATAAATAAAATGGAAGCCCATGCATACTGAAAAGGAGAAGCAAAACCCACAGAGCTATCACAAGAACTCAATTTTTATTGACAAAAAACTTGCAATTTTTCTTTTTATACCAAACAAACAAATACAGGGGACGCTTGGATCCCTTGCTGCTCCTTGCCTTGCCTGACTGGGTAAGAAAACTAGCGTTTGGTTTCTCATCGAGCTCCCCTCGGGGATTGCGCTGGCAAGCTTTCGGCTCGCTCCTGAGGGAGAGCGATTGTCGCTCGCCTGGGCTGGCAAGGCGAGGCTCACTCGCGCGGGTGAGGCGAGGCAACACTCGCCCAGGAACTGAGCACGCCCATATTTAATTGTGGTCTGATTGCTAGTGAAATAAACTGGAGCTTTACCTTCCAGTTGGTAACAAGGCATCAATCATAATCAAGCATTTCAATGGTCAGCGTTGTGTATCAGTCATAATGTTGGACAGACTCAAACTAGGAGTTATATGTTTGTGTACTATCTGAAATACTAAATACAAGTCAGAATAACTATTGAGTCATCCAAAGAGGCTGAAGCATCAGGCCAGATCATTTGGCCTTTTAGTAGGTATATGTAACAGCACTAACCTAGCTAGCCCAATCTGCATCCCACCTGCCACCTGACCTTGCTCCTTTCACAGGCTCACATCCCATGCCAAGCACACACCCACATGTGTTGCAAGGAGTACAATCCTCCTGCCCTGCTCCTCACGCACACACCCACATGACTGAGTCTGATGTGCACCTCCGCTCGTGACTGCCTCTCATGGGATGCAATCCTGCCGTATATCTGGCTGCCAGGCATCACTGCCAACTACTGGGCATCAGTGACCAGCGCATTCCACTCTGGTCAACAGACTCCAGTCCAATTCAACTACCACAAAGCCACCTCTAGACTTCAGATTTGTTCTTGATATTTGAATTTCAAAATCCTGCATTTAGTTTGATGGCAATCAAGTGGGGCTTCTAGATAGATTGTAGTAAAAGATCTGCTCGAGCAAGCCAATCATTATAGC
The DNA here is from genome assembly GCF_005286985.2 of Setaria viridis. NCBI lineage: Eukaryota > Viridiplantae > Streptophyta > Magnoliopsida > Poales > Poaceae > Setaria > Setaria viridis. The sequence continues at coordinate 26,917,096 of NC_048263.2, forward strand.
GCAAACTCTTTATGAACTGAATACTTGATCATGGTAAGGTAAATAAGGCAAAGACAAATGGCAATCCAAATGTTAAGCAAAACGCTCATCCTGGACATTTTGCAGCAGCAAATTCAATGAAAAAAGTAGAACCAAACAGGGTTTGGCATCTTAGATTCAAAAAATGGCCTTCCTACTGTATGCTTTCTCCAAAATATATATATGATACCTTGGCTAATGCAGAGGCCTCAGATAAAGCTTCCTTGCTCGGGTTGGGAACTGGTTCAGGCTCCAATTCCAGGTCACTGTCATCGCCCTACCATTGTCAAGCAGGTGAACATATAAGAACCATAGGAAAGGAACAACGAAAAGTGGAGCAAACTGAATTCCTGTATGTGCTACCTTAAAATCCTAACAATCCCTGCTACAAGAATCCTAGCTACACGGGCACCTTTACGAGCCAATCGAAAGGGGCAGCCGAATCTAATATGCTTGGGGGAACGGGTACGGTTACGAACCAGAGGCTGGTCGCCGGCGTCGACGGTCTCGTCGAGGTCGTGGTTGTACGCGAAGTGGCGCCAGAGCATCTGGTATTCGCGCGCGGAGGTGATCCCCGTGGCCGATTTCCCCACCACCGCCTTCCAGTCGATGCGCCTGCCGCCCTCCGCGTGCTGCGCCACCTCCTGCAGCGCCGTCAGGATCGTCCCAGGCGCGTACCTGCGGAGGGAAGAAGGATTGCAAGCCGGCGGGGTGAGATAAAACCCTAGGCCACAGCGAGCCGCCCGGAGGGGGAGCGGGAGAGGGCCGAGGAGGAGGAGGCGGCGGCGGCGGAGGGAGGACGGACGGACCTGTGGAGGAGGAGGTAGACGTCGTCCTCGGAGAGGGGGCGCTTCCGCTTCCCCTTCCCCGCCCCCGCCGCCGGCGCCGCCGCAGCCGCCATCCCCGACAGGTCGGCGCTTGGTGGGGCTGCTGCTGTTCTGTTCCTTTTCTCCTCACTCCCGTTTTAATTTGTTTTTGGATTAGTTAAGATTCAGCGCAAAGACATGGGGCAGTCGTTACTCGTTAGCGAGGAAATATTCATTCATGAGCATCTTCTTTGTTGGAAAGAAAAAGAGGAAAAAGGAAATACCCGTGGGCTTTTTTGGTAGCCGGAGGGCGGACTGAGCGGCCCATATGACGCTCAGGCCTCTCTTTGACCTCCAATTACAAGTTTGCTTCTCTTTCTTTCAATTTCACACAATTTCCCTTGTTTTCACAGAGTCAACGCACTATCACCCCTGATTTTTTTTTGCCTATTTTGATGGTGAAAAGTGGCAAAACCAGGGAGGCAAATGATGTGTTGACTTGACCAAAGCAGCGGCAATGGTGCAAGGTTCAAATAAGGAGGGTAAACGCAGAGTTAGATATTAGAGTTAGGACATAATTGCGAATGGTCCAACTCTCCAAAATTGCAAGCTACCTATAGGTGTTTAAACATGGTTAACTATCTTTTTTAAAAAAATTAATATAATGAACAGTCACGCATATGCATACATACTCAATATGCACATCGTACCCCAAGTGCAACTTTGAGAGACTGTGCTATAGATATTGAAATTGTCCGTCTCACTGTCGATGGGTATTTTATTTACCACTAAAAAAATATCAACATTTAATTAGCACTTGCACAAGCATCTAGACCCTCCATTCTCCAATGCAAAGCAAATGCTACACCGACTTTATCTTTTTACCAACCAGCTCTAGTCTGGTTATGTCCTTTGCACTTTAGCACATATCTTGTTTAGTTCTTACCCTTCCCCTGACTATTCTAACTCGCCCTCTTAGACAAAGCAAGAAAATCATGCAAAGTAAAGCTAATGTTTTTCTGGTCTCCCATGCACCGTAACTTCTAAGCATTCTACGTCGAAAACAATGAACAATTCCTTAGTTAACGGAAGTTGACAGGTAAATAAATCCTTAACCAATCTAATCGGCTATATATATGGATATATTAACATAAAAAAGGATATGGAGATGATCATGTCTTATACCATGTATTAAATAAAATTTAAGGAGAACTTTGACACCAAACGGTTCCATAGTGTAGTGGTTAGCACTCCAGACTTTGAATCTGGCGACCTGGGTTCGAATCCCGGTGGGACCTTTTTTATTTTGATTTTTCAAATATTCAGTTCTTCAACGGTTGACACTTCTATAATGCTCCAGCTAAAAACGATGTCCTGGCGTATTGTAGTTTCGTCATTTACGATTTTTTTCCTTCGGTCTCGACGGATGTTCTAGTGCTGGATGGTCTTCTGCACCGAAAGTTCCCTTCAAATGGTAACTGTCATCTGGCTAACCATTGTATGCACGTGTGGGGTTGTGGTAGTCAGTTTCTGATCCTTCGTTGCATTGTGAGGAGGGATGGCAGTCAGCATCTTTATCATGCTAGTTCTTGCAGGGAAGAATGTCTTTTCAGCAATATTTGGTGATCGATCGTTTGAGAAAGATTAGCCAGCGGTCATGCATGCCGAAGGACTCATATTGAAGGATTAGCCGAACGAAGCTCAGGATTAGAATGCAACCGGCATCTCCATGGTGTATGTTCTCGCTAGACACTCGAAGATGCTTTTCCGATTAACACATTTTAGCTGTCACCAGCATAGTTTACCTCGACAATTAACATTGTGAGAGGGGCTCACAGGTTGTACTCTTGATTCGCGTTGATATGACTTCATGTGTAAAGAGCATTAGCAAGCAATATCATGATTTAGGAGACACGTATAACAAGGAGACTAGCAACCAAAGCATGAGTTGACACCATCCAAGATCTACGTGGAAAGACGCGCAACTACGAGATGCCGCCGCAGGCGAACGCCGTGGCCCTTCCCTCCGCGGTTCTGCCGCCGAGCAGGAGGACAAGGACGCCCACGCACAGGGGGAAGTTGATGGCCAGGACAGGGACCTGGAGGCCTCGCGGGAGGAGACCGCGGCCCGCGCCACCAGCCGCGCGTCCGCGCTCTCAAGGCCCGCTGCCGCCACTGCTCCGTGTGGGCGTCGAAGGTGCCGGCCCTCAGCGCCCCCACGACGGCCTCAGCCGTCTGCGAGGACTCGATCATCAGGTCAAATCCAGGTGTCCACTCAATCCTGGGGCATAGTGGTCTGTACTCTGTAGCATTTGCCTGTATACCATGCATTCACCGGGGCGAACGGCCCGTTTGTGTAGATGTCGTTTCTTTACAGATAAAGGTGTTCAATCTCTGGAAGTCGTTTTACAGATAAAATGTTCAATCTCTGTAAGTCGTTTTGAGGTCTCAAATACAACAGACACACGTACAGGTGCCAAATAATTACAGGAACCGAGCATTCTACTTAGTAGGTTGTAACAGATGGTAACGAAACCCGATTCTCAAGAGCAAGTCCAAAAAAAACTTCTAGGGCTCAATAGAAATACAGGGAACTCACAACCTGACCAGCAACATCTGAAATTGAGCCTCCTCAAGGCACGTTAGATGAAAAATCAGGAAATTATCCTCATCTGCCGTTTCCCCTCAAAACAACCCTGCAGCCGCAGGATCAGTACCTAGAATTTAATCTTGCGGGGCACTTTCAGTCTTCATGGGTCCTTGGCCGCTGCTGCTCCTCGCCTTGCCCAGAAAAATACATCAAAGCACCGAGAATGGCGATCAAGAAGATGAGAATGTAGATCGCATTGAGACCGAGCAGTGTTGGGGAGCCACGGCCCACTTTATTCTTTATTGTTCTTCCTGCCCTATATCCCTCAAGGAAACGACTAACTTGGGATCCATAGTCACCTTCTTCAAGCCTCTCTGAACCCTCAACCTTAAAGAAAATGCATTTCAATCAATCACATACCGCAACTAAACAGACAAGACTGAGATGTCAAGTATGGCTGGCTTTAGGTTGTAACATGTAAATAAAAAAAACAACGCACCATGCACAGTATGTGTAAGAACAGATACAAGCTTTTTATTGCAACATAAATTACTTTTCTATATGTGGTGAAATATATTGTCATAGAAAAATAACTGAAGCAAACAACAATAATCTACTTACCACTTCGTACTCCTCTTTTGTGTCCCAGACCATAATCTTTGGCAGCTGTGAGCTCTTCACATCAAAAGTATCAGTGAATTCCAACCACTGTTGGACTCCTACATACCCGAACACCAAATCATGGTTTGCGTTGGCTGCAGACCTCAACACTTTTATCAATTGTGGAGAATTTTCATCTGACTCATCCTCCAAAATTGTAAGAACAACTTTCCTCCCATCATCTTTCAATAACTTTAGAGTCTCTTTGTTGATGGGCACAGTTAACGGCAGTAGGGATTGTCGTATAAAATCTTCCAGAAAGGTTCCTGCATACACAACAACTATTGACATGTACCATCAAGCTAGAAAAAGTATGCACTACAAACACACAAGTATCTAAGTTTTGTCACTTCACATGCAGTCTACACGGACTGAATCACATATTTAATAAATTGCTAGAAAATCAAAGAATATAAGACAAACATATGAATGACACTCATTATTAAGGTGATAAAGGAATTTTTTCCCCTCAAACCACACATACCAAGAAGCGCGTAGAGAGTGTTACCCCATCCATACCTTCAAATGGGCCATAGAATACACTCTGCTCATTATATTTTGGGTTAATGGAGACCAATGCCGGAAACTTGTCAAAATCATACACAACCATCATATCCTCGGAGAAATCCTTTGCTATAGAAAACCATGCCTTCTTCTTGTACTTTGCTCCATATTCAGCAATCAACGATTCATCCACCCCAAACCCGATAAACAATGGAAAACTGATGTCAGCAGCCTCAACAAAGCCTTTGATCGCTGAGTCTGACTCAAGGACAGAAACGTCAGGGGCAACAAACTTCTTCAGGTTCTGAACAAGCAAATCGGCGTTCCTTGAACCCGTGTACTCCGAGGGTACTCCATGGTCAAAAAGCATCAGAGTGGGGAACCCACTGCATCCAGTAAAACACAAAGGTAAGACACTCTTTGTACGCGCCCCTGTTTGGTAACTGACTCATGTGAAGCAGGTGGCTTACTCTACTCCATATTTGGATCCGAGCTTCCTGTACTTGTCGGCATTTACTTTAGCAACTACGATGGGTGTGCTCAGTCCAGCCAGCACCGGAGCAGCCTCGTCCAACTGCAATAGACAAGCCAAGCGAATGTTCATCAGTTTACTTCAATTTCCACCGAAGTGGCCACATCATAGAAGAATAGCATTTACATGCCTCTGTGACTGTATTGTAATCAAAACACTGTTCCAATGCGACAAAAAAAAGAGAAGGAAATGGCAGATGCATGCGCCAGTTCTAATTTGATCTGCATCCACAGGGGAATTCAGATAGTGGCACGCCCATGCCGCCTGAATGGGGGAACATGCTTCAATTATCAGCATTTCCCGGCTCTAGTCTTCTCGAATTGGACCTCGGAATCCTCCATGAAGACTCTATTTGAGTGGAGCAGCCATTTCTACCAGCTCGGAAGATTTAGATGGCATCGAGAGACAATCCCTTCCGCTACGCTTCGCTAGTGAACCACTAAGCAAGCATGTCTTGAGTAGGCAGCGGACTGGGCGGAGGGGAGATTACCTGCGGGGCGAGGCGCTTGCAGTGGCCGCACCAGGGGGCGTAGAAGTCGACGAAGAGGAAATCGGCGGCGCGCACCGCCGCCTCGAAGTTGCTCTCATCCAGCTCCAGCACGCTCCCGTCCCGAGGGATCTCGAACTCCGCCGGCTCCCCTCCTCCATCGCCGCTGGCTACGCAGCCCTGCGGCCGCAGAACGAAGAGGAGGAGGAGGGGAAGCGGCAGCAGCCGCAGCGCCATGGTGATGCTCCGCTCCGCTTGATTCGATCTCGCCATGGTTCTGCACGTGGAATGGATGGACTCGCTTTTTGAAGGCAGAGTTGACTGTGCAACGCAGCAGGCGCCTCCAGACGGAGAAGGCGTAATACTATTCCTTTTGAAAAGCACAAACGCCTGGAGAAGACGTAAACCCAGGAGCATGATTTTGAGGCGTTACAGAATGCCAAGACGCCTACTGAAACATCTAAACTACTAACTTGTAAGTTTTATGCAAAGCATTCTCCGCCTAAGCAACAATTGAGATTTCAGAGCTCATAAATCACAAGGCAGCTCATCCATTGAGCATCAACTCAGCCAACAGCGGCAGCTGTGAGTAATCAATTCAATGGGTCCATGGCACAATTCAGAGTGCAAATGAGACCACACGAGCAGGCATAACATTCGATTCATTTAAGATTAAGGGAAACTGAGGAAGAAATATTAGAATGTATTACAATATGGTTTCTGTCATTTCCACATGTTGGCAAAAGTTCGGGCCACTGTATTATTAACAGATATCGTTGTCCCTACGTCAAAACTCATCAATAAGTAAAGAGTAAACCTGTGAAGAGAATAGAGAAATGGCCAAGTAAAACTGAAGCTCCAGACTGAACTTCTCAAAATGCTATGGGAAAATGGGAAAAGAAATCTCATGGACAGGTATTTTAAGCTGTCTTTGGACTTCAAACTACGCAGAGGCAGTCTTCTTCTGCTGGAAAACAACTGCATACACAGGGACTCCAACACCAATGCCCACAGCAGCCAGCACGGCGAGGGACACCTTAAGCTGCTGGTGCTTCATCCTGTGCAGGTTGTACATGTGCTTGGCGTGGACGTAGTATGGCTCTTCATGCGCGTGTGCTCCCATCTGCCTTACTCCAGTGGAATGAAATCCACGAGAAGCTGAGAGACACGACAGTGAGTCAGAGAAGTTAACAAAGTGCTTATATGACATGGGAAAACTACACTGCATGACAGATTGATAATATGGAAACTCCAAGAGTATAATCATTAAAATGAACATACAAAAAAAATCCATATCCAAAGGGTACAGCCAACATCTTCATGCTACAGGGAGCTTTACCAACTCTAATAATGTTGTACAGAAACAAAGGTATCCAATTCACCTTTTTGAGGTAATAAATGTAATGATGCAATATGTTTAACGTAGTGAACTAGTGATGCAGGTTGCATAGGGATTGATGGACATGAAAAAATTGCAGAGGTAATATGATCGATGCTGCTAGCCATTAAAAGCCAGATGAAGAACATAGATTAGCAATAATGTGGCAAGTTGGCATTTTTGACAGATAAACAAGAATACTGATGATGAATAGTACACAGAGTGATGCAAAAATGCCAGTTTCATTTGAAGAATATCTTTACAAATTTAATGTATGCTTTTCCGCATGATCAGGAGTTCAGGACCAACATCTACATCCATATAAATAACTGCAGCTATCAGCACTACAAGCCATTAATATGCAAGTAGTTCTATATTTTCTCTGGATTTTCGAATTTGATCACATAGAACTAAAACAGCAATGGATGACAAATCAACAGCATGACCTGATAGAGCCTGTGAGTTGTACAGGCCCACAAAATCAGCTGATTACTAATCCATACAAGTATTGCTGACAAATAAGCCAAATGACAATACAATCTAACCATCATTGGCAAAAGATCCCAATCCAACCTACAACAGTACACGGCCAAGAGAATAACAAAATGAGAACAAGCATAAACATACAGGCGGTAGATCTCGGAACCAATCAAAGACAAAACAATCACTTTAGTAGTAGCATTTGCCACCATTGTTAACAAGCAAGGACACAATACCGGCACCCTCCAATGAAACAATGCAACTAGAAAACAGCAGAGCTGAGGCAGCTTGATTCTGAACTGAAACAAATTGCAATCTACACTGATATAGTGGAATCAAACGTTTTCCTACATGGCAGAAACAAAATGAGTTTATTAAGTCCGTATAATGGTATAAGTTGACGCAATCCTCATTTTTGCATGCAGCTTCCTACTGGTCGGATCAAAATGTAGGCTAAATACAATAGGCATTGGTTCAACTTCTGATATAGGGAGTATTAGGACCCACGCGTCGCAAATAATGATATTTTCCTCCAAAGTCTAAGGAACGAGCATAATTATATAATACAGGCTGTAGATCTTGGAACCAATCAAAGACAAAACATTAATTTAGGCAATAGCATTTGGCACCATTATTGATTGTTAACAGGCAAAGACACAATGCAGGCACCCTCCAATGCAACAAGAAAACAGCAGAGCTTGAGCAGTTTTTTTTAAGGAAGCTCAAGCAGTTTTACTCTGAACTAAAACGAATTGCAATATAAACCCATATACCGGAATCGAACGTGCAGAAACGACAGGAGTTTATAAATTCTTAATTGACGCAATCCTTTTTTTTTCAGCGTTTCCAATACTGTTCGGATCAAAATGCAGGCTACCTACAATGTGCATTGGTTCAACTTCTGATACAATAAGTTTTAGGGATCCGCGCTTCGCAGATAATCATATTTCGAGCCACGGTAAATGGAGTCTTCGCAAATACCATACCATTCCCAGCCTCCCAGGGACGAATGCGTCAGATCTAAGTGGGAAACGAGGCAAATCGGATCGCATGGCAGAGGATCGCAGGTGGGCGGGGAGGGTCAGGCCGTAAGGGTGGGCGGGGAGGGTCTTACCCGGGGCGGAGGCGGCCTCAGCAGTGGAGACGAGGAAGCGGAGGCTGGCCCGTACCCCGTGGTTGAGCGCCATCGCTGTCGTCGTGTTCCTCGCTACCTGCGGTCGCCGGCGCTGCAGGTCCAGGCCTCGGGGGACGAGCGCGTGCGCGAGGAGGAAAAGGGAATGGAAAGGTCAGAGAACTGGTGGGTCGTTGAGTTGTAGCCTGCTGCGTGGGCTCTGTGGGCTCTCTACATGGGCCGGGCTAACGTACTGTCATGTAATCCGTAGTGCTTGGCCCGTTTATTCATCCTTCAAACTCTACTCCTGTTACCTTCCTCTCCCAAAAAAAAGGAAAAAAAAAGGAGCTAGACTGCCTGGTTTGCAATCGTTTCATGGCCCCTAGTGCATGTGTTCAGCAACATTAGTGTGCGCGTGTGACACAAACTGTTATGTAGCTCTGACTGTTGTTACTGTTGATGTAATAGGCTGCTGTGACTGTTTGCTTGATGATGGTCCTGTTTGCTGACACAATTGGATAATTTTTGCCACAGGTCTCAGTGTTCACAAAAGTTTAAAGACCTCATCTAAATTCACTAGCTCACTACGGTTTCTCTCTTTTTTTCCTTTTTACTGCTACATGATATTCTGGTTGACAATTGATATCAACAAACCTCGGAGGAAAAAAAAATCAAATGACGGTTGATCACAGGTAACGGAAGGAACTTTATCTGCGATTGATAGTTCAACTCCCATATGATTCAATGCCGATCGAGCATTTCTTCAGTCCCGTGCGTTCTGAGTTCTTCAGGTTGTTAGTGGACGATCCCTTTTATGATTGGCAGCGCATCTCTAGCAGCTCAGATTTGAGGCCACATGTACTTTGAACAATTTTTTACTGTAGCCACTTCATATATGATGCATGTAGCTCCGTCTTAAATTGTAGATTGTTTTGGTATTTCTAAGTGTATAATTTTTACTATGCATCTAGATATAGTCTATATCTAAATGTATTATAATGTCTATGAACCGAAAAAAGCTAAAACGATCTACAATTTGAAACGGATGGAGTGCATGCATGTCCTCTGCATATATCATTATTACTTAATTGTCTTGCATTGATGAGCCTTGTTGCTTCTATGCCGATCCAGCACTGTTCATAACTGTGCCAACTGTTTTTAGATACGTAGCACGACCTTTATGCAAGAACTAACTCCATGCGTTTAATTAGGTAGCTCCTTAAATTTCTGCACGTACGGTTAGTTGACCACTGAAGATGTCAGCATTTTGTTGGTCACTGGAGGACATAGAGGTAGCTCCATCTTACACTGCCAAATAATTCAGGAAACACGGAGGAAGGAAGCGCGAAGGCCGGATAGAGAGAGAAACAGAGAGCGATAGAGAGAGAAACTCCGGCGATCACTGGCGTTGACCCACTAAGGCCGGCGAAAACTAGGAGAGATGGACCCCCGATCATCGAGGCTCCGATCCCCTGCCGAGGAGCGCCCTCGAGGTGAGGAGCCGCAGGGCTGCGGCGAGGCGGGGACGACGGAGGATGAGACCAGACGATTGGCTGCGTGGAGGGAGACAAATCCCCCTGCGTCACCTCACCAGCGTCGTTGTAACAAACTGGTCAAAATTTACCTTAATTAATCTTAAGTGAAGTCATTGGAGCATAATGGCACCAATGAACAGCATTGTCTCCAAGTAAATTGACCCTCTTACCCCACACAAGCTAAACACGTGTTCAAGCCATAACTCAAAATTTTGCTTAATAACTTAAAACTTTGTCCAACTAAGAGTTGCAGGAAACCGATCAGAAAAGGGTCAAAAACTCGAAATGCAAACCTGTGCTGAAATTTGAAAAACAGATAAAGTCCCGACTTTGGAGCTCTTTATTTCAAAATTTCCAATATAAACTCAAGTTGAACCCTATAGAAGACTTTAAAGCTACACGCCATTAACAACTTTGATTATTGGAGCTAAGCCAAAATCTGCACAAAAGGTTTTCAAAAATGGGGTCAAACACCACAAGTTTGGTCAACACTAGCAGCTCGGCTGAAATTCCGTAAGTCTGAATGACCAGCGTTCTGCCAGTTTTTGGAGCTTCGTATATTCAAATTCACATCAATTTTGAGTAAAGACCTTTTGTAAGATTTGAACTTGGGCAATAGTACTACAAGTTTTATAAAGGTAAAATTTGAAGTGCAGCTCAAAAATGCGAAGTTAAACGTGCTCAAACCCGGCCCTGTTAACCGGCCGTTCACCTGCCTCGCGTGCACCACGTCCGGGGCACGCTGCGACGCGATGCCCCGCACGCCGGCCGCCCCGTGGCGCACCTTCACCGGCGGCCCGCCGCTCGCCTATCCACGGCCGCGACTAGACAGGTCGAGCCGCGACTGCCCTATCCCCCAGCGCGCTTATCTCCCTGACGCCGCTATCCCCTTTCGCCAATGCCGCGCCGCTCCCTGCCGCACCGCTCCGCCACACCATGGCCAAGGATTGGCCGAGCTCCGCCCGCCAACGCGCCGCCCGACAGCTTCGTCTCAGCGGTCAGCCTCGCCAACCCAACGCCGTGGCAAAGCCGCTCTAGCACGCTGCGAATCACCCTGGGCCAATAGCCGCAAGATAGCACCCGGAGCTCCTGCTTCCGTCGCCAATGGCGCCTGCAGCCTAGTCTTTAGGTGCCACGGACCCCCCCAGCCCCTCTCCGACCCCACTCCGTAGCTCCCTAGCTCTGCCTCACTCATCTGCATCGCCCCAGCTCCATAAAAGGACTTACTGCGTCACCAAAAGTGCCTCCTCGCCCACGCCATTGCCACCCGCCAAGCTCCCCTGCTCCGCGTCCAAGCGTCGCCGCTCGGACCTCCCATGGAGCTCCCCCTTCCGCACCGCCCCACACCTCGCCGACGTCCCCAGCCGCTTCGCCGCCACCTCGCGAAGCTGCTGCGCCTGCCCGTTGCCTCCGCCTAGCCCCAGCCCCGCCGGAACGCCTCCGGAATGCCAACGCCGCGCCCGAGCCCGCCGCCGCACACCGTCCTTCGCCCGTTCCGCCCTAGCCAAGCCTCCCCGACGCCCCAACCTCGTCAAATCGAGCCCAGGTGAGCCCGCGACTCTCCTCGGCCACTCGTCACCCGGCCACCACCGACGAGCCACCGAAATCGGCACCGGTCCGCCGCCGTGCGCCGCCTAGGGGCATATCCACGATTGAAAAAGCCGATTGGGGGTAGATGTGAAAAAATGAGGGCATTTATGTGAAGGGATAAACCCCAAGGGCCTCGGTGAACTTTTGTTAGGATGTTTGCGTAAATATAAAGAAAACCGAGGGCCCTACCATAAGTTCCCCGAGAAAAAGTTGCAAGAGGACCTGTTTGTGAATCGTGAGGGTATGGTTGTGATTTCAGAAAGTTTCGGAGGGCCTGGTTGTAAATCTAGTTCGGTTAATTGTTTTAAATCGGCAGAAAATAGATTAAAGTTTGTAAATACACCATAAATACACCGTAAATACAACAAATAAATTTTGTTTGGGCTCAGTGAACTGTCTAGTTTCATATAAAAATAATCTTGCCCATTTTACTTTTGGAAATAATATCCTATAGTTTTATTTCTTGCTTAGGCCTTTTAAATCATAACAAATCAAGGAAAAATGCTAAAAAGTTAAATCCAATTATGTGGTGTATTTTTCTGAGTATGGAAGCTTGAAAAAAATAGTTAAGACCCTGGAGTAGAACTTTAAATCATTGTTGTAACCTTACCTTTTAAATCTAAGGTTAAATCTTTCTTTTTGCATAAGTTTTAATCCAGAGCTGAGAAAAATATGAAATTACTTGTAGTAGCTTAGTTTTGAAGTGTAGTTCACATGGAAAATATGAAACCTTGACTGAAGCTTGATGAAACCCACCTTCCTTTTTAGAGCAAGATAAATAGGAGTAAAATATGGAAAATAGATGTCCTTCACCAAAAATAATGAAAAATTCACCAAAGTCTCTGTAACACGCTTTTAATCCACTGTTAAAGTTTCACCCTCAGAATCACTGTAGATTTTGAGATAAAAATAGTTAAGTATACGCTACCTTTGGTTAATAAAATAATTTAATTCTTTTTTACTAATCCAATGGATCCCAAATTTTTACGGTAACTCATTGATGACATGAGTGAGGTACTGCTAATTTCTCAGTGTCATACGTTAATGTTTGATTGTGGAAACAAATTTTGGATGAGGAATCGGTTTAAATAAATAAGGAAATGTTAAGTCCTAATAAACTTAATTGGTAATTTTTGGAAGAGGTACATAAAAACATTCAGAAATAAATAACTTTCCAAATGAACCCCGAACAATCCTAAAAGCGACCCCCACCTTCCTTGTGAAGTCTAAGTTGTGAAGCCCCGGTGCATGCTTTCCTGTTTAAATTTATGCAATATGTTGATGCTTATGATTATGCATTTACATTTGTAGGAGTTGATTGAAACCGTAGATGCATGAACTTAGTACCTTTGATCTGAACACTAGTTGCTAAGGTTGAGTAGTTGCTGTGATAAATAGGTCTCGGTAAAAGTCGAGTGATTGCCTGTCACTCGCGAGTTATAGGAGTTGTTTGTTTACTCATACTACAACTACAAGGATGACGGACGGGACTGGGAATGGTTGCAATGTGGTGGTTTGTCCCGTCTGTCTAGTAATGAACTTGCTAAGGTCAAAACATGTCAGCGTTCGTGATCAAGTGTTTGAAAATACTAATCTCATACCTAGTATGGGATAGGGAAGCCTAGTACCTGATTGAACTGGGGCATGACTTATACTCCTGCTGTCCCTGGAACGAGGTTCCCATGGTGCATCATGTGGGTGCAAGTGCAGTCATAGTACGACAAGAGGCCGGGACTGTGGAGCATTGCATGCCAAGCGAAGTTTGGCCCTAACACGTGCCTAGGGATCGATGGGGACGGCTGACATGTGAAGTGACCCTTCGTGGTGCACGGATGTCGTGGGATTAGGTTTGTCATGCATGGTTAATAAACTCGAATCGATTCATCTGCCTCTCACAGTTTGGGACTGCTTGATCGCTATTCCGCACTGAGTAAAGATGGAACATGATAAGGATATTAATCTTGATGCTTGTCCTTTAATTCTTTCGAAACTATGCTTGCTTAGTATAAGTTGCTAATCTAGACTAGTTAATGAACTTAGAACTTAAGCTAAAATATGAAGATAAGGACCAACTTTAGGCGCTTTTGGCAATAACAAACCCACAGCCAAAAAGCCTTGTATGTCTAGGAGTCGGTGAAGTAGTTATCACCTGTCGGGTCAGTGTTGCTGAGTACTAGTTGCTCAGCCTTGCTTGTGACAATGTTTTCAGGTACTGCTGAGTTCGAGGAAATGGTTGCCAGTTTGACTTGGCCGACCCAACTCCCTCCGGGTTGGTCGGTCGAGTGGAAACCAGCCTCAGACAGCGTGGATCGTTGAAATGGATATCATGGTTGGCTTCACCATGGTATTATGTATCGTCGTGTAGCTTCCGCTTGTTTTACTTCTTCGTTGTTTACAACCTTGCAAACTCTGCTTGAATTTCGTAAACCCTGATGTAATAAATTGTTGAACTATGTTAATGTGATGGGAATGTTGTAATCTCTGTGCCACTCACCTTCGTGTGAGCAATGCTTCTCGATCCTAAGTAAGTGGTTTATCGGATGAAATCCGACGGACGACCAAGTTGACTTGCTTAAAGTGCACAATCGCGTGTCAGCCAACGTAAGTGCATTTTAGTCAGGTTAATTTGGAACGGTTCCACCACAGCCACCTCACCATTGCCCCTGGCGGGCGGAAGCTACCCTATCATGGATCTCAGGTATGCACATCGTCATCTCACCATTGCTCGAACGCTCTAAATGATGATCCAATTTGCGAGTGGAGTTATGGGTCTAAATTTCCCCAAATCAATGAGTCGAGGATGTATGAGAAGAGATGTTGTCAGGCGGTTGTTTTGGGAAATCGATCGATAGCTTTCTCGATTGGTCTGCCAAAAATCTCCTCACCGGATGTGAGGACGATGGAGAGAAGGATGAAACATTTGAACATCCCTTCGGTGATGAAGGTGAATTCGAACACGGTGAGTTTAGCGGATACAGCGATTTAGTTGACTTGGGAGAGCAAACAGGTGGAAAAGAGAAAAGAGATTGAGATGAAAGAAGGTGATGAGATCAGGCGAGATCATGTCAGATCCTGGAAGCAATCCGTACACCAGCGGCGAGACCAGTAGAGCGCGAGGTAGGAGACGAGAGGCGACACAATACCTTTGGTAGGCTGGCCCAGCAGGAAGCAACTCGGCCCAGAGAGGCCCAATTTGGCTCGTAGATTGTTGATCTTTTCTCCCACTCCTACACGCTGCCATCTCCTTCCACCAATACCTCAGTGCGATGGCTATGGGTGGAAGCAGCTAGGGTTTGGGCCCACGCTGCTGCCACCTTCCCGGTGAGAGCTAGTGAGGTGAAGAGATTCGGAGAACAAGCGAAGCGACTTCGAAAGGTAACTCCGTCATCCTTAGACTCAAGATCCTTTCTAGAAGCAGACTAGGAAGATGGATAGACGATTTCAACAATCTCGTGATGAAAGAGATGGTAGAGATATGAATCGTGATGGTAGAAATATGAATCGAGATAGTAGAGGAGAGGGGGATTTCCGTGGCCCTCGGGGACAATGGGCTGGAAAGGAGGAGAGGAACAGATCTACAGGTCTTGACACAGGAAGAGAGAAATTTGGAAATCCAACCAGGGAGAATCATGGTTTCTAGGATCAGGCGGCATATGGCGACATGAGAGGCTATGCGGGCATGAAACGCCAAGGGGAGACTGGTGAAGGGAGGGACGTGAGGAAAATGACAGAAGTGGATCTGAGGCATAAGCTAAATCGTGTTCAGGACGAACGCAGAAGAGCAGTGCCGCCTACTCCCTAGATGAATTAGCTTCCAATGTGTCAAGATACTCTGAGAAGGGAGGAATTCAACAGAGAACCGAGAAGATTGGGCAAGTAACTAAGTAGTGACAACCCAGTGTCAACCATGATGTGTTACAACTGTCATCAAATTGGGCATCATAAATCCCAATGCCCGAATCCTTCATTCTGCTACACTTGTAAGCAATCTGGGCATATTGCTACCAAGTGTCCAAGCGCCAGAGTTAAGAAGGGTATGAGGTTGTATGGTTTCGGGATGCCTGGGCAACTGTTCTACAGTCTGACTGTTCCTGTGGAGAATGTAGAGGTGGACAATTCTATTAGAGCTATAGTATCAGTACTTGAAGGAAGAGGTACTAAATTCTACGTTAGCACAGAGTTGAAGTACTTAGCAGATGTTGAATGGGATTGGCAAGTCAAGAGGCTATTATCCAGTGACTTTCTGGTTATAGTTCCATCCATGGCAGTGCTGAAGCTATTGAGAAATATGGGTAGAATCAGGTTTACTTGCTCCGATCTGGTAGCAACTGTGGAGGAAACAAAAATGGACCCTGACTCCTTTGCCACTCTTCAGACTGTGTGTGTGAAGGCAACTGGAATACCTAAGGTAGTAAGAAAGGAACCTCATGTGATGGAGCTAGCATATTTAGTAGGAGATCCAGAGGAAGTCTGCATAGAGTCTCTAAACTGGAGGAAAATTTGGGTGAAAGTCTCTTGTAAAGACCCCAAGCACATAAATGGATCATCAGATGTGTTAACCACTAAAAAGGGGTATATGATCACTTGGACAGTTGCACACAAAGGACAAACCAAACCAATCCGGGGTTCTGAAGACAAAGGAGTAGATGATGGTGACATCACTGATGAAGAGGAGCCAGACTCGCAGAACAGTTATGGTTCCTTGATGGAATCAGTCCTGAAATCAGGTGCATCCCCATCTTAGAAGGACTCAAGCCCAACAAACACAGCAGGACAGAGCGGAGGGAAGCAACATACTATGAACCAAAGCCAAGCAGGATATATAGAGGAAGTTTATGTAGAGATGAAAGATGCAGGGGGAGATGGCATGGAAGGACACACAACAGCGGAGCTTACCCGACTGGATCCAAATGAGATCAATCTTCAAGAAGCTGTAGAAAGGGAAGGGGCTATAACAGAAATAATGGGGGAGACTGTCAAGGAGTGAGAGACAACTAAGGGTGGTGTACCTGTTCAAGAGACTGAGAAGACTTCAGATGAAGAAGAGATAGTGAAGGCTACGGTGGCTCATCAATACAAGATGGAAGTGAATGCTGTAGAGGAAGTCATGAAGAAGATACTAGAAAACATTAAGAAGAGAGACCAACCACAGATGATCCCCCCGCCAGTTGCTGCAAGAACTAGCTCCAGAATCCCAAGTGCAGGGATGACGATGCTAAAGCTAGCGGAGCAACGGGTGGTGAAGAAGAACTTGGAAGTATCAGGCATATCCTCAAAAAATATTTTTTCTATTTTGCAAGATATTGAATCCGATAAACTTGTTTCTATTGCCGAGAACTGGTCTAGCTCTAGGGTCTGATGTTAAAACCAAATAAACTAATGTTTCTTTGATTAAAGCTAGGAAGTTAGCACAAGGTGCGCTAACAAAGGAAGCAAAGAGAATGGAAACGCAACATAATCAGGAGGTAAATGAGGGGAATATTACCCAATTGAACGGAGAGCACAACGTGAATTTGACAGTAGAGATAGATATGATACAGAATGAGAATACCTCCCATCTTTTGAGAGGGGAGGGCTCATGTAAGAAGAGTTTGTTTCCCAATGAAGATACTCTTTTGGAATATTAGAGGGCTGAGGGGAGTAGTGAGAAGGAAGCAGCTAGTAGAGTTATGCAAACAACATAATTTTAGCTTCATATACTTGCAGGAAACAATCAAGACAACTTACACTCCTAGAGAATTGAGAGATTTCAGTAGAGACTACAATTTTTAGTGGTTCTAGACACCGAACAGGCTGCACTCAGGAGGTATGTTGATCGGGGTGTGGAAGGAAACTGTAGAGATATGCCAAGAAGGTTGAGTTTTTCCAAAGTGTGGTGGTCATGATGGAAGATGATAACTACAAATGGGAGTTGATTAATGTTTACGGGGCGGTACAAGATAAAAAGAAAGAAGACTTTCTGAAGGAAATTCAAGACAAATTGCACAACTATCAATACCCAGTGTTGGTAGGAGATTTCAACATGGTGAGGAAAGTAGAGGATAAGTCTATGGGGAATGTGGATACTAGATTCATGAATGCCTTCAATGACATGATATCTGACACTGAACTTCGGGAACTGCATAGAGGTGGCAGCAGGTATACCTGGACAAATAAACAAATCAACCCAATTCAAAATGTGTTGGACAGGGTTCTGGTGACCAATTTGCGGGAGGATAAATATAATCTGACTAGTGTGTGTGAAGCAACCAGGATTGGTTGAGATCATAATCCACTTATTCTTGATATTGGAGGTGATCAACCTAAGGTGCCAAGATATTTTAAGTTTGATCCAAGTTGGCTAAAGCAGGCTGATTTTAAAGGTTGGGTGAAGGAGAGATGGCCAGCCAGGTATAAACATAACATTCTAGATCATTGGCATGTGATTTTAGGAAAACGGAGAAGAACTATGAAAGGATGGGGAAACAACTATCAGAGTGACTTGAGAAAACATAAGTAAAAACTGTTGCAAGAGATATAACAGATTGATGAGAAGGCTGAACTCACCAATTTAACTAGTCAGGAATGGGCACATAGATATGACCTCGAGAGAGAGAGAGAGAGAGAGAGAGCTGCAAAATATATACGCAGCGGAAGAGTTATAATGGTAGAAAAGAGGGGGGAACGATGGATTATGGAAAGTGATACTAACACTGCCTACTGCCACAAATGCGCTAATGGGAGGAAAAGAAAATCAACAATTCAATCTCTGGAGGAAGGGGACAAGACTATAACTGAAGCAGAAGAGCTAAAAACACATATTCAGAAGTTCTATAAAAAACTTTTTGGCCAAGGTGACACAACGGACATACACCTGAATGGAGATGAATGGCCGCCTAAGCAACGTGTCTTAGAAGAGGATAACGAGGAATTGACTAGGCCTTTCACTCTGGAGGAGCTTGATCAGGCCATGAGGGATATAAAGAATAGCACGGCCCCGGGACCTGATGGTTTTTCTGTAGAGTTCTTTAAGAAATTCTGGTCATTAATCAGAGATGATATAAAAAAGATGTTGGATGATTTACATGCGGGTACCCTGGACTTTTGGCGTATCAACTATGAAGTGATCATTTTGATACCAAAACTAAAACTTCCTAACAACATCAAGCAGTTCAGGCCCATCTGCCTTCTGAATGTCATTTATAAAATTATTACCAAGGTCCTGACTAGAAGAATTACTAGAGTTGCGCACAAGATTATTAGCAAAAATCAGACATCATTTATCCCTGGAAGGAATATCTTAGATAGGGTAGTTATCCTACATGAAGTCC
Source organism: Setaria viridis (assembly GCF_005286985.2). Classification (NCBI taxonomy): domain Eukaryota; kingdom Viridiplantae; phylum Streptophyta; class Magnoliopsida; order Poales; family Poaceae; genus Setaria; species Setaria viridis. The sequence continues at coordinate 26,936,097 of NC_048263.2, forward strand.
TAAATGAGTTGAAAATTAGAAAAGAGGAGGGGGTTATTCTCAAGCTTGATTTCGAGAAGGCGTATGATAGAGTTAGCTGGCAATTCTTGGAAGAGGTTCTAAATCGGAAAGGTTTCTCATCTCGATGGATCAACTAGATTATGTAGGTGGTGATAGGTGGAAGGGTATCTATTGACATTAATGGTGAAAGAGGAGAGTTCTTTAGGAGCTTCAGAGGTTTAAGGAAGGGGGCTCCGCTATCTCTACTTCTTTTCAACTTAATAGGTGATGCTCTGTCAAAAATGTTGACCTTCTGCCTGTAGAGTGGGTGACATTCTGGGTCTAGTCCCGCATTTGGTAGAGGGAGGGTTGTCGTATCTACAATATGCAGATGACACCATTATCATCTTGAAAAATGATTAGAGATCAATTCAGAACATGCAGTTCATTCTTTTCTGTTACGAGAATATGTTTGGAATGAAAATCAATTATAACAAGAGTGAGGTTTTTGGGATTGGGATGAATGCAGAGGAGCAACAAAGATTGTTCGACAACTTTGGTTGCAAGTTGGGCTCTTTGCCGATTATCTATCTTGGGATACTGGTTAGTGATATCAAATTGACTAAAGCACAGTTGAGCTATGTGGTAGAGAAAACAAAATGAAGACTCGGTACCTGGAAGTGCAACAACCTATCCTCTAGTGGAAAATCAGTCCTTATCGATTCTTGCCTCTCCAGCACTCCGATGTACACAATGTGTGTCTACCTTCTATATGAAGGAAATTATCGGGCCCCGGATACTATAAGATCCAAATTCTTCTGGCAGGAGACTGGAAAGAAGAGGAAGTACCACACCGTGAGGTGGGAAGCGTTAAACAGACCGAAAGATTTTGGTAGACTGGGGTTTATGGATGTTAGAGCTATGAATGTTTGTTTGCTGGCTAATTGGATTGATAGATTGGATAGGGGAGATGACATTTGTGACGAAACCGCTCGGATTAACTTAGCTAAAGCATAATTAATTCGCCTGACACACGATCATATGCTTTAATCAAGTTAACTCGGCAGTCCGTCGGATTTCATCCAATAAACCACTACACAGGACCGAGAAAGCAGAGCCCACACGAAGGTGAGTGGTTCCAGAGAAATCAATAGATCATCCAAGTTAAACAAGTACATTAATTTATTACAACACCAATTCGAAATTCAAACAAAGTTTTCAGAGTTCTTAAGCAACGGAAAAGAACGAACGAAGGTAGCGCCGAAGCCTGACGTCATGAAGAGGCCGATCATGACATCAATGATCCCTGCCCTCGCCGTCCGAGGAGGGATCCCACTCGACCGTCCACGCAGGAGGAAGCTGGGGAGGCCAAGTGCCACAAGCGGAAAACTCGGGGGCTCCAACATCACTTGAAAGATGTGCCACAAGTAAGGCTGAGCAACTATGCTCAACAAGACTTAACCGACGGGTGGTTCTAATCCACCAACTTCTAGACATGCAAGGCTTTTTAGACGAGGGTTTGTTTTGCCAAAAGCGACTAGAGTAGGTCCTTACTTTCAATATTTTAGCCACAAGTTCTACGTTCAGTTACCAATCTAAGTTAGCAGCTATACTGAACAAGGAATGGTTTCCAAGCAATTAAGCAAGCATCCATATTTAGATCACCACCATCTTCCATTCTTACTTAGTGTAGCATAGCGATCAAGCAGTCCCAAACTGTGAGAGACAGACAAATCAATTCGAATTTCTTAACCATGCATGGCAAACCTAATCTCACGACATTTGCGCACCACGAAGGTCGCTTCCTTTGTCGGCCATCCCCATCAATTCTCAGGCGCGTGTCAGGTCCAAACTTCCCTTGGCATGCAATGCTCCATAGTCTCGGCCTATTTGCTGCACTGTGACCGCACTTGCACCCACATGATGCACCATGGGAACCTTGTTCCAGGGACAGCAGGGGTATAAGCCACGCCCTAGTTCAATCAGGTACTAGGCTTCCCCATCCCATACTAGGTATGAGATTAGTACTTTCAAACACTTGATCAGGAATACCATCACCTTTTGACCTTAAACCAATTTCATGTAGACAGACGGGGCAATCCACCGACCACCAAAAGAGTTCACAGAACATTGCCCCGTCCATCGTCCTTATAGTTGTAACAGAAAGGAGAGCAAGAAACTCCTATACTCGCGAGTGACAGGAAATCACTCGACTTTTACCGAGGTCTAATTAAGCAAAGCAGCCACTCGGCCTATCATACTAGTGTTCAGATCAAAGGGAAACTAAGTCATGCATCTACGGTTTCAAACAACTCCTGAAACGTAAATGCACACACATACAACAAAGGGCATGCACAAGTTTAGAAAGGCTGGGTTATGCTCCGGGGCTTGCCTTCAAGCGGGGCGGCGGCGAACTGGTCCTCGGCGAGCACGGGCTCAACTCCTGCAGGCGGCGGCTCTACTACGACGTCATCTTCCGGCGCCGGGTGAAGCTCGTAGGTGCCGTCGGCGAGGTTCAGCTCTACACGAATGCAATGCAAGGGTGAGACACTTAGATGGTTATTTCAACAGCACTTGCAAGGATTTAACCCCCAAAACTATAGCAAAACTATAGGAAAAGGTGCGAAACCCACTTTATTGGATTCTACTCAGAACGAGGATTCCAACCTAAGTGATTTCACTTTTTTTTTCTAGTTTCTTCTCGATTTAAGAGGAATTTTCCTAGCTTCTGCCGATTTAGAACGAGCGAAAAGAGTCGGACCGGAAAGAACTTATGATCTGACCCTAAGACTTAAGGAATAACTGCACCGGGATCCTCGGATTTAACATAGAGAAGTCCCCGGAAGTTTACACAGATACCCTCGGTCTAAAAGAAAAGACACCACCGAGCCCTCGGGCGAGGCGGACAGGGGTCGGGCGAGGCAGACAGGGTCGGGCGAGACGGACAGGGGTCGGGCCAGACAGACAAGGTCGGGCGAGACCGAAAGGGTCGGGCGAGACAGATAGGGGTCGGCAGCTTACCTCTGGTCCTACGGGCGAGGTCTCAGGGTCGGGAAGAAATGGGCCAAGGCGGAACGACGGAAGGCGGTAAGCTTCGGGCTGGGCGAGGTCCGGCGGTGCTCCCATGGCGGCGGTGCTTCTCGGGAACAACACGCAAGCTCTAGAGCTGTGCGAAAGGATGGCGAAGCGGTTGGTGGGGTCGGCAAGGCACGGTGTTGGGCGGAAGGGGAGCTCCACAGAGAGCTCAGGCGGCAGCGCTTGGGGCGCAAAGGAGAGGAGTGTGTGGCAGTGAGTGCGGTGGAGAAGAACAGAGCAAGTAGCGCGGCAAGGGTGGTGGTAGCGAAGGGAACTCCGGTAAGAGGCTTCGGTACCCCTTTTATAGCTGTGCGGAAGTGCTCAGAGGAAGGAAACAAACTCGAGCGGGCGCGAGGATAAGATCGAGGGAGAAGAAGTGCTTTGTCGCGGCGGCGATTGGTCGACGCCTCCATTGGCGAGCTCGGGCGCAATCTTGCCCTGGTTGGGCAGCAAGGATTTGGGGCTGGGGCGAAGCGGGTTTGCCGGGCACACTGATTTGCTTGGTCTGCGCGCAAGTGTGGTTGGGGCCATCCATGGCTGCGGCGCCATTAGCGAACAGGACAGAGGGGAAAGGCGCTGCAGGCGAGGTGACAAGGCGAGCTGTGTCGCGAGCAGGCGCGGAACTAGCGGCTTTGCCGGGGCACGCTACTGGCGAGGCGGGGGAAGGAGCTATCACTGCCTGCGCGGCGGTTGGCGGAGGCGACAGCGTCGCGGGGCGCACGCGCGGGCAGCGCGACTGAGGTGTGACGGGAGGGCCAGAAGGCATTGGGGCACGCAGCCGAGGATCTGGGTGAGGCAGATGCGCGCGGGAGGTGAGGCGGCACTGGCGTGGCAGTGGCCGGCGAGGCCTCAGGCGAGGCGAGACGGGGCGGAGGGGTCTACAGGGCGCTTCTGCGCGCGTCTGGGAAAGAGGCGCGCTGATCTATCTTGTCACGGCCGGCGACTGGGTGAGGCGGCGCTTGCCAGCGAGGTCACGCCACGCGGCGGCGGCGCTCTGAGGTGCGGCGCACGCGCGCTCTGGCGCTATCTGGCCGAAGGATCCACGAGATCTTTCGCCGGGCCCATCTTCAAACCTCTGGATCTCCCGATTTCCAAACTGAGCCACGCTGACTCCCTTTACAAGAGTTGTAGTACCCAGACTAAGGTCCAACTTTTGTAATTTGACGGAGTTCAAAAGCGCAGTGGATTTGGAGATTCAAAGCTCCACAGTTTAGAGGAACGCCTGTCTTCAGGACTTAAGGAAAAACGGCGGTTTTGCTGGTTGACAGGGGTCGGGGCTGATTTGAGCTTCAGATTTGGGAAGCTTCGGAGGTGAAATGGACCAAGGTCCAATCAACAAAGTTGTTGTAGAAACTTCGTTCTCCAACTTCTATAAAGAGGTTTCTTGATGTTCTGCCCAATTTTCCAAAGATAAACCCGCCTTAAGGCGATAGGTCGGGCCGATTCCAGACTTAGCCGGAATTCCAAAGGCTGAGTTGACCAGATTAGGGGACTTGTCTAAAGATTAAAACTTGGCTTAATTAATCTAGGTCGTTACAACATTATGTGCATGTAGCTCTTAAGACGGAAATACTTGGGCTAGAAAAGCATATTTCAGCTACGGGCCCGTGCGGATCCCAATTCTGGAGAGGACTATTGGGGATAAGACACTGGTTCCGAATGGGAAGAGTTATGAAGATAAATGGCAGTGGTCAGACTAGGCTGTGGGAGGATGTCTGGATTGGACATTATCCACTGAAAATAGAGTTTGAATCTTTGTACAAATACTGTTCAAAACCAGCGATTATAGTATGAGAGGCCTTGGTGCAGAGTGGATGGCAGATCCAATTTTAGAAGAACACTCAATGACAGAGAGTTGCAGGAATGGACCGGACTAATGGAGGAGCTGAGCAATGTTGAGCTGGGTGAGGGTAGAGATGAACTGCAATGGGCTCTTCAGAAATATGAGAAGTTTTCGACAAAATCCTTATACAGATGTATGACATTTGGTGGGGTGATTGATACATTGGCCATGGACATCTGGAAGTGCAGTGTGCCTCTGAAAATTAAATTTTCTTGTGGATGGTTTTCCATGATAAAATTCAGTCAGCTGTACAACTTAAGAAGAGAAACAGGACTGGACCAGAGAAATGTAAACTGTGTGAAGAGTTAGAGTCTACAAACCATATAATCTTCCAGTGTTCCATTGCAACCTTCCTGTGGACCTTTATCAAAGAAACACTCAACCTTGAGAAAGTTCCACGATCTTGCTCGGAATTGACTGAAGAGATGATGAGCAATATGAGTAACAAAACCAGAAAACCTTTCCTTTTTATGTGTGCATGTGCCATGTGGGCGCTATGGAAGACAAGAAACGATATGGTGTTCAACAACAAGATCGTCGCGTCGCCTATGGTGGTGGCTCACAAGACGATATCGTTCATGACTCAATGGAAGACCCTCATCAAGGACAAGGAGCTAGAGAAGATGGAAGCAGTGATCAATAAACTTAATGAAGTCTATGTGAAAGCTACATGATATCCCTTGCTGTCTATAATATGTTGTGCCTTTTGAGGCATTGGTTATACTATCTGCCACTTCCTTTTGCTATAGTTTGTAGAGGTAGAATCTGGTAGAGGTATTTGAATAGTTCTATCTGAGTTAGAAAGTGAGGTGATGAACCCTATTTTGTAAACTGGTAACTCCAGTAAACCGACCACCCTGTAATCTTGCTTTCAATAAAGCTGGACAAGATTGCCTTTGGTCTAATAAAAAGCCTGAATAATTATCCTAAAGAATGGTCCATGGGATTATTCTGAAACACTGAGTATATGAGTCAGTGACACGACGTCTGAACTTTACAAAATAATTCCTCTCGTCTCATGGATGCGGAACACCATTATACATATGCATGGGGGTGACTTCATCGATCAATTAACAAAGCTTCCTTTAATTTTCTCCGTGTCATCTTGCTAATCTCCTGCTGTTAAGCTATCGACATCTCCGCCATTATGCAAGAACGCAGCCTGAACACGCATGCATGTAGCCGGCTACGGACCATGCATCCGAGTACGTACAAGATCATCCTTAAAAAGAGAGACCCAGAGTACAAGATGCAGCTGAGGTATTTAAGGGAATTAAGGCCATGTACGACCGGATCCAACAGTATTCTGATAAGATAGTTGGCGTCTGATGAATTGCAGGTAATTTGTTTATTGTTCCGAACAGATAGATGCCTAGACTAGATGCGACGAATTGAAGTTTAATAATGCCATTCCGTTCACACATTTCTCTGCTGCGCAGTCGCAAGCCTGTCGGTGTAGTTAGCAGCTGATGATGAGGGGTGTGTTCGCTGTAGCAGCCTTCATCAATTGAGAGCTTAATTGTCATGTCACGGTTAATCACATCGCTAAGATCCGCACCAGATGTGTAAGCGCTATGGGATACGATCGACTATGGCCGTTGTCTTGTGCAGTGGAAGAAGGTGAAAGAAGTCAGGAGGGCTCGGCATCAAAGGAGGTAAGCAAAATTGGTACGGCCTTGGAGCCTTGCCTGTGGACTTCAACCGACAGGCTCCTGTATTAGGCGCTAGGAGACGAGGGAGCAGGAGGGCAAGATTTTCGCTACACAACATTGCGAGAAGAAAGAATCCAAGTGCAGGGAAGAAGTGACACACTAATGGCTACTGAAGCCCAAATCTGGCGCCAATATTCAGTAGTTTGATGTCCTTTTCCAATAATTTTGCATTCAGTCGATAATCTCAATCTGAGGCTAGTAGTTGTCTTTGAGTAACATAGCATAATCCTTGTTTTTGCACTCTAAGTGGTCCCTTAAGGCTGTGTTACATACTTGCGATGGTTATGCATTAAGCAAAGTTTTTGCCATTTGTTCCAAAAGAAATTGCTTCATGCAGTAAACAACTGTTCTTCATGGTTGATCCTTAACGATTTCTAGAAAATTAAAGGAAGCAGCCAGCTAGTGAGAAGAAGATCAAGCTTTAAAGAGAATCGAGAGTGTCATTTCTCAACTATATCTGCTTCATTACTGAAGGTATGATACACACCTGTATGATTGCGATTTCTAAAAAAAAAAGATTGCGCTGAGACAGTACAAGATTGATGTGAACATATCAGAACCGTCCTACTTTATTAACTGAAGCCAGCCACTCATGAGTTTATATAGGTTGTGCTGTAGCCATGTACCATCACTGTGCTACTTATCATTACCTCATGATCATTACCTCATGATGTCTTGCTGCAATCTAAAACCTCATAATCTACTAAACTAATAAGCGAATCTCCCATTTACGATTGTTTGATCTTGTCATTCAGTCTGCTTGGTGCCCGTATTAGTGATTGTTAGATATTGTGTCGAATATTGATGGTGGAAAGACTCTACACTATACTGCTAAATACAACTCAAGTCTTATCGTAATCGGACTATACAAATATTCGACGCAACATCTAAGAGTGATAGTGGAACTAAAACACTACTAGTTCCTTATTTTCTTAAAAATTAACCGTGATACTTTTCTTAATGTTGCACTTAGATGAAATGAAATTGTTGCTTCTTTTTAGAATAATAATTAGTACATCAACCCGTGCTTCCGCACGTGCTAATTATTTTTAAAATTATTGTATTATAAATTTATTTAAAATTAGATTTCTAACTAATAATCAAAATTATTTATCTACGACTCATTTATTTAATATTCTAACACAATACATCATTGACTTTTAATTAGTAATTACTCTACACAATTTTTCATCCATATTTATACTTTTTCATTTACAACGCACCTCCATACATTATGTTTAACATGAAAATTAGTATTTTTTATCGCTTCCTTCCATATATGTATAAATGGTCTACATTATGACACACATTTTGCATATATACCTTAACTTAGTATTTCTATATTAACAACTACAAAAATCATATATTTGTTTTCTGTATAATGCACATTTAGATAGTTAGATTAAGATTCAGGTGCATTGTTTAGGTTATTTTTAATAACAATATACATTGGTAATTTAGATACAAATTTAGAAAAGCATTTTAAGTTATTTGTTATAATACCATGCACGGATAATTTAGACAAAGATTATGGGTTACTTTAAATTATTTTTTATATTGCAAAGGTGGGTAATTTTCATATCAGCTCAGGGGTTTACTTTAAAATATTTTCATAATGATAGTGGTGGATAATATTTTTAGAAAATATAATAGACTAATGGATATGGTTATTAAAGTCTATAGGATTGATGCTCGGATATTTTTGATTTTTGTGAGAATTTCTAGTATTTATATTTTTTTGTAGCGTGTCTCGCAAAAATTAATATGGAGTCTCCAATTGGAAAAAAGGGCACATACATAACAATCAAAATTGTTACCTTGAGCTCTATTTCATTTGTTAAATATTCTAACACAATACTTATATAGATATATAATTATTATCTTCAACCGATTGTTATAATCTTTAGTTAGTAATTACTCTATAGTGTTTCCATCCACATTTATAATCTTTATTTTTCAGTTTGCATTGCACGTATGCGCTTGAATTTTTTTAATGAACCCTAAGTTTGAGCTATATTTATTATGGAAATCTATATTATCATCACTTCCTCTATATATTTATAAATGGTGACACATCATATGTATATACCTTAATTATTGTTCTATACCATTATTGTAAGAAATAGAAACTTTAAAATCATATATTGGTGTGCCTCTTGGTATATTTTTGTGAAGGTGATTTGGATTCAAATTTTTTAATAATGGTATATGTGGGTAATTTAGATGCAAATTTAAGGGTTACTTAAGTTATATTTTATAATGTTAGAGGTGGGCAATTTAGATGCAAATTTAGGGAGTTATTTTAAATTATTTTTAGAATGGCATGAGTGGGTAATTTAGATGAAAATTAGGGGTTACTTTAGTTTATTTTATATAATGGCGAGGTGGGTAATCTAGATATAGATGTAGGGGGTTATTTTAGGCTTATTTCATATTGTTTTAGAAAACATAATAGATCCGATGACTATGATGATTGAGTCTAGCAAGTTGCTGTTTTGCTTTTTTGAGAAAATTATTAGGATTTCTTTATTTTTTTAGAGCGCCCACCTAGGATTTCTATATGGCTTCGTATGGAGCCTCCAATTAGTAATGGTAAGATAAGATAATGAATAATACTTACAAATCTTTTAAAGATGATACTATATAGATAGAGCTCTACTATCAATGAGTCCTTGACCTATGGTATCCATAGGAGACATCAAAAAGTGTCCTAGTGGAGGTGCTTTGGAGACATATGGCTTTCAGGGTGCACGCCCTTTTACAAAGGCAGTATGACCATGTATGATGTATCTGCCCCATGGTTAGCCGGACCACTGCTTTTTGTTTGCTTAAATCTGCATGCTTCCTCCTGGCTAGCTATAGAGAATGTGAAGTCGACTTAACTAGCACCAAAAGGAGAGCTAGACATAAAAAGGTTGTTGTAGAGAGGAGTATACATCGTGGTATAACCATGTAACATATATTCACTGTTCTTGCAGCTTTATCATTGCCTGATGATGTATTGTGGCCACTTGAAACCTCATAACCAATGGAACTAATGATCAGTTTTTCTCCCGATGATAGTTGTTTGGTATTGTCATACAGTCTGCTTGGAGAGTTGGAGTCCGTTCATTGCCGACCGTACGTTCTGCCGCAGTGCCTTAGACCTGTGGAACTAGAACACTAGTTCCTCATGAAAAAAATGAACAGTACAATACTGTTATTAACAATGCCTTTAGACTGATCTGATGGATGTTCTTCTTTTGAGAATTCTAACTAATAATAGCTAGCAATGCATTTTGTAAAGATTATAATGCATCTCTGCTATCAATGATCTATTGTTCGAGACCTGTGTTCTTCTTAATTAAAAGCGCGGGAGGGGTCTGCCCCTTGCGTCTCGTTTTATTTTTTTTCTATAAATGATCTATTGACCTATTGTATCTAGGAGACAGCAAAAGTTTCCTAGTGGAGGTGCTTTGGATACATATAGCTTTCAGGGCGCAAGCCCTTTCACAAAGGAGTATATGCATGGCCGGTATGTAATCAGTGCCCCATGATTAGCTGGACCGCTGCTTTTTGTTTGCTTAATACCGGTGCATGTCTCCCTAGCGATAGCGAATGTGAAGTCGACCTGATTTGCACCAACAGCAGAGCTAGCCATGTTTCTCTTGCTTGCCATGTGAAACGGCTGGACTAGCTTCGTACTACTTCGTTTAAGAAAAAGAAAAAGATAGAGCTTGAAGCCTTGAACAGCATTTGGTATATACCTGATCTGTGAACACCAGCCTGCAGTACTTTGTCGCAGTGTCCTGTCTGCAAGCAAAGAGTAGTCTCACAGATGTTCTTAATTTCCATGCAATTCTTGTTTGTATGTTCTATCAAAAACAATTTTCCTTTTTTTCCGGTCAGAAAACACTTCTCTTTTTACTCCATGATGATTGGGATGTAAAAGAACACCTGACAAGCCAAGCTAAGAGAAAACATGATGGATTTTGATGGGGAAACAAACTCTGACGAACCCTGAAGTAAACAACACCTGCCGTCTCTCATAACCTAACCGAGGAATTTGCCTCTGCTACGAGCCAAAAATCAAAATCCCCAGGTTAGGTCAGGTGTGCAGTGTGCGCCACATGGCCCGTATACAATGGCGAGAAAAAAAATAACCTGAAAGTGAGAGCGTAATCACCTCGAATTTCCGTGGATTATTGGCCTGTCCCCGATCCCCGTCCTCTTTTTTTCCGGCAAGGCGACGCCAAATGCTACGGATTTTGCATCGTTTTCAGGCAACTTCCGGGGCTTTGTGATCTTGCCCTTGTCCGTTGCGGGGTGACAACGCTCGCGCACTGGAAACCCGTGGAAAGGCGCGCGCGTCCGTATGCGACGATGGAGGAAGTTGCGGGCGGAGCGCGAGGTGGATCTGCATGTACATCGACCCCATTCTACGCCACTCTCGTGAAAATGATGACCATGGCGCGATGATGATCTCTGAAGATGAAATAAAGCAGGCATGTGCATGCACACGCTCTCTCCTTAGTTTATTTGACTGAGATCATCACATATTCACATGAACTTCAGATGAGACGTTTCAGTTCATCCGTTCCAAACGGACCATAATGCAGTAGCTAGTTAGTAGCCTCTCAGTAGTTGAATGATCTATCGTGTTCATCATGTTTCGATTATACCGGCTAATTAGTGTCATCAGTCCTTATGTGCTCTAGGTGATCGCGTGGGTGTTTATAATGAGTGGTGCAGAAGAGCCATCCTCTGTCGAACACACTTTGGATCTATGTTTTACTTATTCCGTAATAGATAGAAATGCTCCTCTCCACGCACCTACTTTTAGAGTTTAGACCCACCTAATCTTGGCTAGTGCCAAATTAGCAATGGTACTCCTGTGACATGCATGCCCATTCAACAGCTAGTCTCAACCACCCAAAATTGTGGTTAGAGCATGCTTGAGTCTATATGCTTGAGCCAAATTAGCAATGGTACTCCTGGTGACATGCATGCTTGAGTCTATATAAATTAAACCGGAGTGGATGCGACATATGGAGATGAGAGCAACATATTAGAGGATTTTATTAGTTTGTTTCCAATTTTATTGCAGTCGAAATATGTGCCATGTTCGTGTGCAATGGAACCGTGTGTCGATGTGTTTACTTCGGTCATGGAAGACGGAATTCTTACTTAAGGCAATGGCGGACACATGTGCTATCCACCTTGAGCACGTGCATCTCCTCTGCTATGACCGTGATGCACCGATACTCAAGGTGGGCCCGTCCATTGCCTTAACCAAGAAACTGTTTTCCATGATCGGAACCAGCACATCAACACCTGATTACATTTCATCCTGGAGAGTGTTGATAGGAGGAAGATTGACCTCAAGCACCCCGCAGGCATTTTCGCAAAGTCACTCACGCGCATTAAGTTCCACGAGCTACCTATAGAAATCATGCCGTCGAGATCACAGGCAAAAACCGGATTTCCGGGTGAACATATATACTACATGGTGTGTTGTAATTGTTTACTTATAGCTGTTTACAACTAGTTTTGATATGCATATTATTCACGTCAATTTACACTATATACCTTCTAGTGATATCTAATATTAGAATAAAACACATATTTCCAATTAAAAGAAAATGTGACAGAAAATACTGCACGATTTGTAGCACAAATATGTGTGCCTGCTCATGTTTTGCTCTTGAGTTCTACTCCTACTAGGTGATTAAGTGCGTCTGTTTAGTTTTTTTTTTTGAAAACACGATAAAGAGACCCATGCCAATGTATGACTGCTACGAATGCGTGCACGCCTATCGATTCTATCCCTCCGATCGCTCCGTCGCCGCCCGACAGGGCATGCTCCATGCCGATCACCTCCAAACCCGATGGCGCCTCGCCTCCACGGTTTAGCATGTCGCCACCAGCATTCCTTCCCCCGGCCAGCCCAAGAAAGCTGCACGCCTCCCATTCGGCAAATCAGATTCCGTCACAGCCCAATCGAGGAAAAGAAGGAGAAAAGAAACAAAACCAGATCGCAATCGCCGGCGAAATCACTTGCCTGAACATGCGAGATCAGGATTCAGGGATGAGGACGAATCGAAATCCCCGGCATGAGGTCGGCCCCTCGGTCCCTCCCTCTCCTCAGTCCTCACACCGTTCCTGTGATCTGGGGCATCTCTTTCAAGCGAGATCGCAGCGAGGTGCCATGCCGATTGCCTCTCAAACCCTCCGGCTAAGATATGTGAGCCGCTATCTCGACCAGGCGGCTCGCGTGCACTATCCCCACCGGCGGCTCGCGCGCGTCCAAGGCTGGCTCGTCCGTCTCCGTGCCTCTTCCGCTGGCTCAGTGCGTGCGCGTTCGATTTGGAAAAAGGCCACGCGTCTTTCATCTGCTGCCGTCCTGCAGCAGTGTCCGTTTGCAGGACTCCTGCCGCTTATCGTCAAAGAAATAGCCGCATAACTAGGATCTAATCGTTGATGGTCAGGGAACATTACCATCTCCGTTAACCCCCTAAATTATTGCTTGACTTTTTACGTGTGATTTTTGAGTGCTAGATTTGACATATGCACATCAGTACGTCCCCACTGCTTCCTTTGGCCATGGGCCAGTCGACAAGTTTCAAGGTGAGGAAAGGGCCGGGGGAAAGAGCTAGCACTTCCTTGCTTTCCCTGGCTCTCTATTCGGGTTCCTTTTCCGGAGAGCTACCGGCGGTTGCTTTGCTTTCCGGGCGTTTTTCTCGCCGATGCTTGCCTGCCTACTTTCTCCTCGCCAAGTTAACTGGGAGAGCCCAATCATCGCGCGCGTTTGCATGCGTGTGCCCGTGGCTCTTCGATTCTAATCTGCCAAGGGGAAGGAAAAAGAGACACTCGGGGGTGCCCGTCTGCATTGGTTCCGTAGTCTGTAATTTTTCACCAGTGTCCATCAGTTACAGGACGACGACATCCCTTTGTCTTGCAAGTGTTTCCGTCCGTGAATTAAGATTATATTCGGAGCCAAGCTAATCTCAGTAGCGTAGATGCTGTATACAACACCAGTAGCGACATTAACCATAAAGAAAAACCTCACTGTAAAAGCACTCAAAGAAATAGGATACAGCCAGGATGCGAGGATGGGTCGTGCATCACACTCAGGTGACGGCAGGGAGGTTGATCGGGTAGGCCCTTACTTGCATGTACTGCAAGCCTCTTTTTTACTAACCGAACCGGTCAGGATTAGCATTAGCTTGCAAATAATTTAAGAGATGACAGCGCCTAATCTCACTATCCTCTTCTGCATATTACGGCTTCTACCACTCTACTTAATTAGAGCTGCTAAGGCTAATCTCAGTGGGAGTTTTATGAGCATTAATTTTCATGCCACATCACTAATTTTGCTGACTTGGCAAAGTATTTATGGAAGAGAATGATGAGTTTCATCATATAGAGGAATTTCATCCCCATAACACTAACAAGCATAGTTACCTAATTTCTAGTTTTGGTAACTGTGCACTGAGAATAGCCTAAGCAGAGACGGAAAACAGTATGAACCGTTCTGCGTGCACTCGAACACGCTTTGGTTACCTGCTTCATTTTATCTCACAGGCTCGCTCACACTGACCATGCATGCAAAGCTTGAGGCAAAAACCTCGGTCTGCTTTCGATCAACTTTTGGAGAAAGAAAGAGAACTGTGTTCATCCACACGGCTGCGTATATATATACTTGTTGCGAGCATTTGAAAGAGACATGGTTTTAATTGGGGTAGTATTTGCATGTAAGCAAAAAAACACCCAATCATCCATGCGGCTTTTGCATCTGAAATCGATATATAATCCTTTTTTGACTTAGTTCCAAATGGCTTTATTTTGCATTCTCGCAATCTATCAGTAGATAAACGATAAGGTAGTAGAGACTGCTTTACCTTTTGATCCAAATGGAAAAGAAACAGCACGATTTAGTAGTAACGTCGACGTATAAAAAGCAGAGTGTTACAAGTCAATTTGTGCCCGGAACGTCTTGGTTTTCAGTCCAAGAAAATTGGTATACGCCACTCATCCGGACGTTATCACAAATATTTGTGTGAAATTTTAAAAATGTGTGTGGAAGGGTTGGAATCACAAAGTGTGAAACTTTTTTTCAATGCACTTGAAATATTTTCTCGAAAGTTGGGATTCTTTTTTATCTGTTGATGAAATATGACTTGCACATATTGTATGTGAGAAAAATAGTAAGAAAGTGTGTATTTGCGTATTGGATTTCCTTCGTATTGGTTTAATTTCAACAGCTTCATTCCGTATTTTCAGAATCTATCGGCAAACGAAACGACAAGGTCAAGAATCATTTACCTTTTGCAACAAAAAGAAAAGAAACACCATAACCCAGCAATGTCAACATGTAAAAAGTAGAATTACTGATCTCTGGTAATGTCGACATATATTGAGTGGGCGTCGGCTCAGGCGATCAGCTCGTTATAGTGTGGAGGTGGCCATCCCGGGTTGGATTACTGCCGGTCGTATCCCTGATAGAGTGCGGAACATACCGGTCGGAGATTGAACCTCGATCCCCCGTACCATGCTCCTTTAGGTAGCATGAGGTTAATCTACCTCTAACCTCTTAAGAGAGGCAGATATGCGGTAGAGGAGAGTGGAGAGTGAGAGAAACCAATTTTCTATTTCTTCTTATGGACCTCCACGATACTACTACCGGGTAATAGAGGAGCCATGTAGGTCTTACTGCTTTTTCTTCACATTGCTAGTACCCTTAGGGGCAAAATTTATTTTGAATTTGCTTTAAAGTTAAAATTGCTTTGTTTAAAGAATAAAGGATTTTTTTAAAGATGCGGCACTGGTTAGGATCCAATTTGAAAGTTCTCAAGTGACCATTGCCTACTAGCGAGAGGTTCCTCGCTTTTCTTCGATTTGTCTTCGGACCGAATCACGACTTGACCTAACCCGAATACATAGATATGAGAGTTGGTTGAGCAAAAGAAAATTGGACATCAGTGTGGATAGTAGAAAAGCCAACAGGGTGCTGATAAGTATACATCACTGTACAGATACAAGCTAATCCAATGACGAATCATGTGGGTGGGGTGGGGGGGGGGGGCATATGCCCTTAGACTAGCGTGTTGTAGATTGATGATTGAATAATCGAAGCATGCTATTGCACATATCGATGATTTCAATCAGAAACAATTGCTCGATGCAAACATCGATGATTTCAATCCGAAACAATTGCTCAGACATTGATGCAAACGAATAAAATATTTTCTCAATCTTGTATGACTAAAGTAAATGGAAAACGATTCAATTGGTACTACAAGAATTAGCAATGATGTTAAAGTTGTGTTCACTAATTTGGTATCACTATCGATCGTTCATGGTACGAGTATTTAAACTTTCCTCGCTGCTGTAAAAATGGTCGAGGCACGCACGGAAGGAGCCGGGCAGCCACGTCCGCATCCCACTTGGCGTACGCGGCGTCCTATAATATTCCTTCCCTCGCTCCGTCCCCTCCCCTGGACGCCCAAACCCGCGCCGCGCTCGCAGCATAAAGCCCGACCGACCAACCCCAGCGGCGCACCCCACCAGCCACCACCACCATTCGCCACCACACAGGCCGCCCCGATGCCCGCCTCCCCGTCGCATCCCTCGCCGGCGCCGGCGACGCCCTCCTCCGCCGTCGCCACGCCCCGCCGCCGCCGGCGCCTCCTCCCGTCCAAGCCCAACCATCAGCACTCGCCGCCGTCCCTGGCGCCGGCCTCCCCGTTCTCCTTCTTCCCGCCGTCGTCTCCGTCGCCGTTCCACCGGTTCCTCCCCTCTCCGCTGCGCGCCTCCGCCGTGCCCTTCTCGTGGGAGCACCGCCCGGGCATCCCCAAGACGCCCGCCCGGAACCGCCCGTCCTCCTCCTCCAAGAGCAAGGCGCTCCCGCTCCCGCCGTCGCTGCTCGCCAGGTCCTGCGCCGGCGGCTCCGACCCCTACGCCTCCGTCGTCCCCGCCGAGTACGCCGCCGCCGCGATGGACACCCACCCTTCGGACCGCGCGGGGCGCCTGCGGGGGTGGAGGGTGCGCCGGGGCCGGCGGCAGTCCCCGCGGCTGGGCGACGCCCTCGCCGAGTGGCTATCCATGCTCAGCCTCTACCGCTCCTGCAAGCGCGCCGCCGCCTGCTTCGCCGCCAAGGCTAAGTCGCCGGCCGCCTGACGAGCTCCGGACCTCTCCACGCCACAAGCGAGGTCCACGACATCTCCGATGATCTCTCTCTCTCCCGTTCGTGCGTGTGCTGTCTGCTGTGTTCAACTGTTGATAGCAAAATAGTGTGATTGGTTTGGATTTGCGACGACGATTCGCTGTAAATTAGTGATCGACATGATCAGGAGTAGTAATAGGCTAATAGCATATATGATTCCATTTGATACATGTGCGTAACTGTTAATTAGTGTTTGCCCCAATAATTCAGCAGCAGGACCGTACGTACCATTAGTTGCAGTCAATGGAATGCTGGTGCTGTTGGTGGTGGTGGTGGTGGTGGTGCATGGTGTGTGCTTTAGTAAGCATTCATCATTAATTATTGGGTTTGCGTTCAAAGTTTACTGAGAACTTTTAAGCTCGTGGTCGAGTTGCTCTGGGTGGCCACTGCTGGGATCGAAAGATGAAGCGTGTGTAATCCTGAAAAGTCTGAAAGCTAGGTGATGAAAACATGAAGTGTTCAAGCATGACATGTGACGTATTATGATGTTTTTTGGACACGGATATGGTCTCAATTATGCAACTTTGACTTGTACTCCTACTTTTTGGTAAAAAAATTTGAAATATTTTTTTTTGCTAAATTTCAATGTGTATAAAAGAACTGCACATCTAGGCCATGCTTAAAAGGGCTACTAGTTCTTTTTGGGCCGCACTTAATTAATGAATATACCGGATGTGTTTGACAGCAAATTCTATAACCATTCAACCATAATTTTTTAAAAAAAGTTTCCAGTAGTTTCTAGTATATTTTGTTAACTTGCTACAAAACTAGCCATATGTAATGAATTTGTGGAAGGTTAGGTTGTTGGCTACTACTTGCCAAAACTATTGAGGTGCTAGACATTATGCTAACAAAATTGTCGGAATGCTAGAAAATGTACTAACAATACAGTTGGGCCCTCAACTAAAAAAATACTAATGGGCATTAATATTTTTTAGTTGGAAAAGACGAAAACTCTTATAATGAACTTGCATGCCTCTGGAAACATGTGGGCTTAAATTTATTTTTAAGAAAATTTTTAGCCAAATTACCCGTTTCTTATTTTAAAGGTTACTATCTTAATGCATGGTAGCTAGAACAAGTAGTAGAATTATTATATATTATACTAAAAAACAGTCTTTCATGACAGAAGTAATAACGTAGTTTCCAATAACATGATCTAATTAGTGTTTTAGTCAAATTGTCTGAGTTCGACTACACAGCACCCTCTGTAAAAACGTCATGTAAATTAGGGCCGAGGGAGCCCTTTGGTACTTGGTACAAGTTGCACGCTGCCGCGCCCATGCCCTAATGGACACACGCAAAACAATTGCCATGTTTTCCTTAACGAAAATACGACTACTACGAGTAGTAGCTAGCTAGCTACATCGTGCAATTCAAATGAAAGAGCGCCGGATCGGAAGCGACAACGAGGAAACGATCGAATTTGCGTGACCGGGGGGGGGGGGGGGGGGGGGGGGGGGTGCGGTAGCTTATTACTAGCTTTATGTGGATCGGAGCTGCGACACGCACGAAGCATGCAGCCACCAAATCGCGCAGTATTCTGTGCACTAGTGCATCCTACTACACATTTAGCAGTCCACTAGCATGGAAAAGTCTTCTTCAAACCGTCCCTGTGCGCATATCTTAACTGCTACCGAGATAAACAATACAATAATCGCGCAGTATATTGCATCCATCTCCACACACATGCGCGCATCGTCTCCTGATAACGAACTTTTAATTCCTTTAATTTCTCCATGCATGTTTCATAGATGACGTGCACCTTGGACGCATGTGCGCACAGGCCCTTTCGGTTATGCTTTGAACAGATATAATGCAGATGCAATAGCTAGTGGAGGCTGCCTTGCTTGTCCCGCTGTCTAATCGATCGATCTCCTGCAAGCTACCAATACCTATCAAGCTGTCGACGGTGCAGTACATTTCTTATGCATACACGCTAATTCTGTCTGTGTGCTATCCCAAAATAAAATAATGCATGCTAATAACCGAGCAGCCTTTCAATTTACCATGCCATGCCTTGGTAATTACGGCGAGTGTCCTGACGCCAGGGGGCTATAGATAGAGCTAGCGTGCTTCGTACAGCATGGCGGCGGCGTCACGTACGTACGTGCGCGCGTCCTTGTCACTGGGATCACGCATGATCACGGGATCAGTATCATACTCCCCTACTGTCATGTCACGCTCTGATTAATTACATGCATGCTCCTCAGCGCCCTGCCCCGCCTGCAGTTGTATGCATGCTTCTTGTAGTTAGCTGTAGGCCAGGATCGGAGCCCAGGACCGACGACCCAGCATGCTGTGGTAGCTAGAGAGTGGACAGATCCTATATATCCTGCCGCTCGGCGGCGTGCCGCCGTCGTGTTGTTCGCCGGCGCGCGCCGCACGGCATATATGTGTGTAAATAATAAAAAGAAAAAGAAAAAGCGATGGCCGACGCGACGGAGCCCCCGCACCTACTAATTACGACGACCGCCGGCCAATTAGGCGGCAAATAAACTCGATCTCACACATTTAATTTTCCACATGTGCGGCTGCTAGCTGCTAGCTAGATACGGCCAACTATATATGGCTGCTCTCTTCTTGTTTGCTCGTATCTGTATACTGAATTTATAGCGACGATAGCCAAACTAACTTGATAGAAAAAAAATCTAATAATACTACTATTCCTACTATTTTAAAATATAAGGCGCGCTTTTGACTCGGCGTGATATCCAAAATAAACATTTTACTCTTAGGTTCTTCTACGTACTTTTTTAGTGTTTGTTCAAATAAAATCATGACCATATAATAAAGTATTTTCAAATGAATCCAATGCTACTATTCTTTATATGATAATATTTACATCATGCGTAGCTACTTTCATTTTTTTTTCTTTTTGCAATTTTAACCTAGCCACATAAGTTACTCATTGAGTTTTCAACAAACACGTGAAAGAAAAGACAAGAGTGACCAACTAACGTTGGTGCCTCCTAATGCACTTTTTATGCACATTAATTGAGTGTCACATACGATCTTTATATGACATTAGCACATAGTTAATTGGGTGCCAACTTATATGGCTATTCATGCCTTGTTTGCTCATCGTCTATGCTCTTGAATATACGTCGTCCTCATTCAAGGATGTCGGACACCGACTTCGATGCACATCACAATCCCCATTCTCTGGTTCTCTGCCTTGCTCGTAGCGCAATCATTGCATTTAATTTCAGATCCTGCCCCCTTAATTGAAATTGCAAGGACCAATATCGTCGAGTTAAATGGTAATAGCACAAATATAGAGCACTCGGAGCCCTGATATATACGTATGTCGGAGTACCAACACTGACATACTCCCTCCATTATGAATACAAGGCATAAGAATTCAAAATTTGTCCTCAAATAGGCATTTTAGGTACATTTGGACATTTAGTCATTTAATTCTCCTCGTAGTAGTAGAACTCATAAAGGTTGCAGACGTAGGCTGTAATACATCAATAATGCATGTGGCTTTATTTCTTGAAACCTAACTTGCAACAAGGGTCCTGTTCTTGTTGCAATGACGTCTATTTTCCCCTAGCTATATAAATTACCCTTTCATTAATAATATAATGATAACCAACTAACACTAAGTAGAAAAACGACATTCCATCCTTAACAAAAATCACGGTTGTTTTTGGACCCGGGACTAAAGAGGCTTTAGTCCTAGGTATAAATTTTGTAGTCCATGGTAACACCAACTGAGACTAAAGAAGTGATCCTTTAATCCAGGTTGGTGTTACAAATCGGGACTAAAGCCTCCGAGAGCTTTAGTCCCGGTCGATAACAAGCCATGGGACTAAAGGGTATAAAAGGATTGCATCCCCTACTTAGTCAGATGCCCAACCAGGACTAATGCTCGTTTTTTAGTCAGATGCCCAACCAGGACTAATGCTCGTTTTTTCTACCAGTGTTTAGTCCCGATTAATTAGTGCCGGTTGGGAAATAACTTTGATGCCAAACCTAATAATCTACTACAATGCCTACTATTCTAAAACCTCACGTTTAAGAACGGGTGATGTTGTTGAAATTATCAGTGGGTTTTGGTCAGAAAGCTGCGCCAATGGAAGGCTCTTCCGGCTGTCGTTATTCAACGCCTGCACTTTATTAGCCCTGAAACACATGGATTCGTATTATTATCTGTGATGATGTGTTCTCATCACTTTCCGTTAGTTAATCATGGAGAGAGAGCTAAATCTAGCAGGTATATCTTCCTTTCCTGCAAGGGTACATACCACTTTGCAGTATGGAGCAGATAAAGGAGAAAGTGGAGAACAAAAGGGGAAGGCAAGCGCGAGCCAACGCGGATCTGTGTCCTAGCGTCCCTCGGTAGCTTGCTTCCTCCCTGGAGAAAAACAAGGCATAGTATTTCATTTCAAAATGGAATAAAACTTGGTATATTTTAACTAAGCTCGCGCGCGCGCACAAATTATAAGTATTTTTTTTTATTAGGAGAAGTCACATTCCACTAGAAAGAACCTAATGAATTAAGGTACGTTTACGTTTAGTGCATACAACGTTAGACGATTAGTTTCATATTTTAAGAATTTTTTTAACTCCATATTGATCCAATAACCATTCCTTCCGAATAAAGAAATGCATGTCATCTAGGACATCGACACGCTCTTAGAAAGGTGGAGCTTTGACCAACAATTTTCCACGAAAAGTATGACATTTCAAATTAAGAAAGGCAATTAATAAATATTTATAAGTATTTTTGTGGCAAACCTTTTTTGTTTTTTTGGGAAGAATTTCATGGTAAATTCACATTGGCAAAATACGCAACCTTTTTTATGTATCGATGACCAGAGCTAAGGGAGTTTGAAGGACGGGAAGTCTAAAACAACATGTGTATTCTGAATCAGATGGAGGATGTTCCAACTCCGATTCCATCGATCAACGTTGCTCTCCCTGCCGCCGAAAAGTGCGTAGCATGCATTCCCGTGCCCTCAATTATTTTTTTTTCTGAATGCTTGGTACTATACGGTGGCGTTAAAGGTTGTGTTTGGTTGCTTGATCTAGATGAGCCTGGGTAGGAGTTAGCCATGGTTAGAGTTAGCCTGTATGGTGGGAGAAATTAACTCCGTGTTTGGTTCGCTGAGTTAAGTTAGCCTATATGGTAGGAGAAATTAACTTCGTGTTTGGTTTGGTGGGAGAAATTAACTTCGTGTTTGGTTCGCTGGATTAAGTTAGCCTGGTCATAGAAGATCATATTTGGTTGCATGGCTTGCATTGTGTATGATCACCTCTTATATAGGGGGTGAGTTTATGAGTAAGTCACCCTTTCTCACTCCAATATCATTCGTCTTTCCATTTTATTATTTAATTTTCTTAAGCAATTTTTACATAATTTTATTTTAGTTTTAGCTTGTACTTAATCTATTTTTACATAAACCCATTACTCATTGAAGCTTGTACATAAGCGATTTTATTATTTGGTCTCATCGAAGGCAAGTCAGGCACACCACCACACGTTTCTTGGTCTGTTATTTTCTCTCCACCACATGTTTCGCTGTCCTTTCTCTTCAGCCTCCAGTCTCCACCACATGTTTTTTTGCTCCTGCCTAGCGAGTTCATCTCAAGTCAGCGATTTGACGTCTCTCTCCCTTCATTTTCTTCCAATAAGCTAGACAATCCTAATGGGTAGCGCTACAATTGTCTCGTCCATTCTTCTCTCCCTGATCCAATTCTACTGATAACACTCTCGTTGTGGCCGAGCTGAAGCAGGTGGAGCGCCTTCTCCAATATAGCGGCAGCGCCTGATCATGCTCCCCATCCGCAAACTCCCGCGTACCTCCCTGAGCTCCTCGGCGAACTCCAGCCGTGCAACGCCGCCGCCTCCGCGGCCGCCGCTACCCTCCCCGCGGTGGTCCCGCAGTCCCTATCACTGTCATCGCCGGCCATAGCATGGCGAATGGCAATAGCTAAGGAGTCTGTGGTGACGAGATGAAGCGGTGACGGGAGGCGAAGGACGAGGCCGGCATAAGGTGGGACCTAGCTAGTCACATCCTGACTCCGTAGAAACACCGGATTCGGACGTACTAATTGGGCATGACTATGAAATACCTTTTGGCTTAGATTGGACTGGCTAAGTTCTCTAACCAGGTAACCAAACACGTACATCCTGCGTTAGACTAGAGGATAGTCACCCAACCAAACACGCACATACGCTCTCGTATATACGCTGACGCCCACATCCGCCATGAGACACGGATACATGGCATGCAGAGCGCGTAAGGCAGTGCCCGCCCCCATCGCGCGCGGGTCGCAGCCAGGCCCGTCCTGCTGGCACACGGGTCCAGGCTTGAGTATGATCCTCCGACAGATCGGTGTCCATGTGCCTGTCCACGGACACCCACCAATGGCTGGATCTCGTGGGCACGTAACGCAGGGGCCGTGACACCACACGTGCGGGCCGGACCGGCCATGGTGCTCGAGTAACAGCTGAAACAGAAACCTACGAAGAGGACACGCGCGTACGCCATCGGTTTCTGGACATGTGTATATACGGGCCTTCTGTTTGTTCCTGGCCGTTGGATCACCTTTGGGGGGCCACGTGATGCAGAGCCAGCCGATCTCCATTCACCCGGCTGGGGTAAGCGAATCTCATCATTTGTTGTAGGCGAACTGGGCAGTGAATCATCATGGTCCGTTCCATCTCCATGGCTCGTCAGCAATGGCGACTCTGAACTTGGATCACCAGGTCTGCTCATCATGGCCGACTCTCTCTGCCACAGCATGGGATGTTGCTTGCCAGTCGACTCGAATCCAACCAAGCTTGCTGATGCGGCAACGCTCGGCCCTGTCCCTAAACCCAGGGGTTCCTGCTGTCTTCGTCTCTGCTGCCGACGGAGCGGAGGACTGATTCCCTGTTCTTCTTCCTGACGCTCATGTTGCTCCAGCCCTGTGGAGTTCACCAGGCAACCCAACCCTTCCACAATCTGTGCGCATCTCCTGGCCTGCTGACTGATGCGTTCACCACAGCAATCTTGGACGGCTCCCCAACAACCTCAAGAGTCAAGATCATCTTGGATACTGCTGAACTTGCATTGTACTCGGGCGCATGCCTACTGCACTCTCAATATTCCACAATTCGCGGGTGTACGTATATACAGTTGCAACTTACAGGTTACACACACGAGAATTCTGCACGATTGGCACGGTTCATGTACACAAACTGACCACACAACAGATTGACGGCCAATAGTGAAAAAGAAAAAGAAGATAATAACCTGCCTATGTATGTGCTTGCAGAATTTCTGCAGGCGTTATGTATGCTACAATCTCCTACTACTAATCAACACGATCACTCACGAGATCACGGTTTCCAATATACCTAAACTTGGCCTAACCTCTCCATCCTCTTCCACCACAGTTCACACTGACAAGCCACTCACACCTTCCACTACACGGACATCCAATCCCATCGCCATGCTTACATTACACCACCTTGACCTGCCTGCGCCGCCGCGAGAACACCTGAACCTCTGAATCTTCCACGGTGCTCTGAATCCTCCACGATGCTCAGTTTATTTTCACTGCGTTGAACCAAAAAAACTCACAGTGACCAGAGTAGGTGTCCGAACATCTCACATTCTCACGGCTGCTTCTGAACATCGGTTCTGTCCATCGCGTCCACGTCCAGCGCCTTGATCCGGTCGATGTCGAAGTGAACAACCGGCGACACGGCGGGCGACCTGCTCGGCGTCAGGGGGAACACCCTGCCGCCTTGCTCCCGCGACGGGCAGTGGCTGCTGCTGCTCTTGCTCAGCCTGTCGTTCCTGCTCAGCGCAGACCTGCCACCTCCGCGTGCTGCCGTCGACAGCTCCTGGCTCTTGCTCTTCCCGGGGTTGCGTCGCCGTGTGTACACGTCCAGCAGCATCTCGCGGTCTTCTCGGGTGAGACCAGCAGCCCCCCTGGACGCTGCGGCTGAGACAGGCGATCGTGGGGCCGCGTGGCTCGACTGCGCTGGGGAACGGACGGGGGATCGGCTCGGTGACCTGCCTCCCTTGTTTGGCCTGCTGTAGCTGATGAGATGGTGCAGCCACACCACCAGGTCCAGAATGCATGCGTCTGTCTTCGCCTTGTCTGCGTGAAAGAGGGTCTCGATCTTCAGTACGTCGGGCTGGCCAGGCTGTTTTCGTGACAGATCGTTCCTGCATGAATTAGTTCGCAACCCAGATAAGAATTCTTGCATTTTGAGACTACACGTTAATACTTTGAGGAACATGTGGAAACAGGATCAGTGCATTACCCCGTGTTTGCCCACTCACCAACCCATCCGAATCCATGGTGTGCCCTGGTATAGCATCGCAAACAAGGATTAACATAAAGAAAATACCTTGAAAAAGATCAAAGTTCTGGTTGAATCTATTTTTATGTATTTATTATTTACACAGTTCAAATTGAGTACCTAGCCGTACTATTAGCAATTGGGACAATCCACTGCAACGTCTTCTCCATTGAACATCTGATTTGAGTGATTGGAACCTAAAATGGAAAAGATGCAATTTAGAAAACAAAGCTTCTGAGTAGAGGGTTGTCAAAGTGAGCGACGTTTCAAGCCTCAAAATACCTCTTCAGATTCTGAGGAAGTTAGCAATCTTGTTCGAAGAGCTGACTTGACATTTGGAGGCAGAGCTTGATAGAGTGCATCTCTTGTACTTTGAGGGGGGACAGAGCTTCGGGAAACCTTGTGTATGCAAAATCAGTTAGTAAACAGTTCCCTAGGAATGTTCAACAACTAATCGTACTAGGCGATAGTATTTGCTGAATGTATGTTTGAATGGTGCTCATTAGCAGCGTAAGTTCTGCCAGAATTACATTTATTAAGTGCAAAAGGCCAATATTCGTGTTGGCACATTTCTGTATGATGACTGATTGACCATAAAAACAGCATTCCTAAACAAAAAGTTTGGAGTTTCAGAATGTAGCAACCTAACCGCCTTTTTGAACTACTGTCCAATATGACTACAAGTTGTGAACTATGAACATGGTATCTAGAGTATAAATATATAGAATATATTTGATATGCTATATAGAACATATTTGATATGCTAGTTTCAAAATAACCCAATAGTTGACAATTTGAATATGGAAAATAAATGCAGTCAACCAATATGGACACTTGCAAAAGTGAATATCAGGTAGCAAAATATATTTGACTAACCACAAGAAACTTACAATGTTGTCAATCTGAGAAATGATATTAGCATAGTGAAGAGAGAGGCCAGCAGAGCCTAACGTTTGACGGCTCTCTTGGGATTCATTTGACTCGCCATCTACAGGAACCAAAAACACATAACAGACAAGCCAATAGTAATTAGGTGGTAACCTTGGCTGGTTCAATGATAAAGGGAATGAGCGAATGAGCTTACCACAATGCCCAAAAGTATCTTGAATCTCAACATGTAAGAAGTGGACAATATCTACAAGCTTCTCCATGACCTACAAATAGGAGGTAAAATTAGCTATTCATGTTGCCCATTAAGCAGAGACTATCAGAAAATTTTCATCTGCACACTTCCTATTGTGCTCGTCATCTGCACACTTCCTATTGTGCATGATTTCAATATAAATTACTTACATCGTCAAGAATCTTAGACCAAAGAGACTTTTTCTTCAAACTATGTACATGCTTCCTCTGGCTCTTCAGTTCTTGTCTGATAATCTGAACAGTGTCCCCTGTTCATTCATGGCAGACAATTATAAGTTTGATGAGAATCAGAGAATTGGATTGGCAGCAAAATAGCATCTGAAGCTACAAGGCTGATACATGGATGAACATGGAAATACCTCTTTCAAATGTAACTGATCTTTTCTCTTCCTCCAATTTACGGCGATAATCTTGCTCAAACCTATCCAAGGCATGTAATTCATGGTAGAGATCCTATGAAACAACAAGTGAGATAGCAATTGAATCAGAAAAAAAACTAGAATGAATAGCAACTGAATCAGAAACTGATAGAGAAAGCAGACAGATAGCATGATCTACAAACATTAGTAAATAACAAAGAAATGTAACCATACGCGGTTTCTTTTCTGTAAAAGCACTAAAAGCTTTATCAAAGTATGTGATACTCACACCAGTGTATCGAACAAGGGTCATCAGTCGCTGCATATCTGCTTTTGCCATTTCTTTTAATTCTGGTTGGGGTGTAATTTCTGACTCTAGCCTGGAAACAAACACAAGAATAGCTAGTGAGATCATTATAATTGGATATCAATGATTAAGGCATGTAAACAGTGAGAAGCCTACTTGGAGAAATAACGATCTAGGTTGTGCCACTGAGGATCTTTGCAACGATTCCCAAATCTTATGACTTCTCGTGAAAATACTCTCAGCTCTTGCCTGCAAAGATGTGGCCAGAATGAAACGTTTCATTCTTTGGGAACATGAAACTTGGGAACAACATCTGCTAAACCATAACACAGAATCAAAATGTTAATACATCTGTTGACAGACCTCTTGTCAGCTGCAGCGATCCTCATCAGATCATCCATGTCGCTTGAAACTAAACGTTGTACACCTTCTGATAGAAGGACAGTGTCTTTCAAATACTTCAAGCTTTCTTTTGACAAAGACTGCATGAGGCTCATGCCCTTCACTATTGTGTTTGCAACCTCAAATGCAAGGATTGAGATTTTGTTCCCCTTTGTTGTTGGTGCTGACACGAACCCCCCGCCAGGGCTCAAACTTGACATGCTGCTACTCAGATTATCGAGAACCTCCACTGCTTTCCCAAGTCCAGAGGTACTCTTTCTACCTAGTGCTAAGCCTATATCTGAAACCTGAAAGAACAGTCAAGAAAAACAAAAGCATTATGAAACCTGGCAAAACAAGCTCCCTCTGAACTATATAAACCATGCCAGAATTCACAACTCACTATGACAATGTCTCATGCTACAATATAAAAACTTAGTGGTTAGTGCCTCTGATTACAAACAAGATCAAGAAGTGACATTATTTTCAGCAATGCCATGACACACAATGTAATACAGGACTAACCACACTTAATGCACAATTATTCAATACATTTTCAGAAGGAAAGGCTTGCCTTGCTCGGACCAGCCTTGCTGGAGGTGCTTCTCCTGGGTTTTCCGGCCTTAGACTTCCCCGACTCGGCACGCATCAAATGCGGCGGCTCCTTCGAGGAGTGACGAGCCTTGTTGCCCGTGGACGGCGGCGGCGAACCCTTCTCAGAGAGACGAGACCACTGATCGCTCACCAGCTCAGGCTCTGCCGCCTCCTCGACGGGCGCCGTCCTGTTCTTACCGGAAGCCGAGAAGGCCCTGAACTCCTGCTCCACCACGAACCCCATTGCCCGGAACGAGAGCTCCGTCGGCGACTTGTCCCCGGCGATCCCCGCCGAGCACACGCCGCCCATGGCGACCAATGCCGACTCGTCAATAAGTCAAATCTCTCCACCAGCCGAGCACTGCAAGATGCGAAATTGGCGGCGAATTCGCTCAATCCCACCCAACGCTGGAATCCGTCGCCGGCGATAACAAACAAATAACCGAACGCCGCAAAGATCGAACCAACTTTACCCACGAGTCGTCGAGTTGACGACGCGCTCACCGGAGAAAAAAATCAACGCCAACAAGAGGAAGGTGACAACCTTCAACAAACCAAGAACCAAGGGGGGAATGCGCCCTTTCGAGCAGCAAACAAGGGAAGAGAATAGAAGGTATCAACCACCGGGCCAGTACCGATCGGAAGGAAGAAGACAAGGCAGCCCAACCCCAGTCGGCTAATTCCGCCGCCGATTAGTCAAGAAAAGGCGGCGTCAGAGCGACGGGAGGCAGATAAAAGATTAGACTTTTGACGCGACCCAACCGCCGTGGAAAACAGACGCACGAGGAGGGAGGGAAGGGCGCTCCGGACCCAAGCAGGGCCGGGGCGCCACCAGCGTCGGCGTCGACAGGCACCTCCCACCGGCGGCGTTGATGGCGGCGGCCGGACGGGTAGGAATCGCGTGGCTTTCGGTGGTTGCTCCGATGTGGATTTGATCGGAGAGGGGACACGGACGCGCTTGCTTGCTTGTGTTTTCGTCTTTTCCGTGCCCGAATATTTTTTAAGGAATATACAATGGAGAATGGGCAAAGTCCACGGTCGGGAGGGGTTTATTAAATGCAGGGTCTGTCAGCCCACCGCAGCTGTGACTTTTCGTGGGATTTGACTTTCCGCTCTCTGTCGACCATCCACCTGTTTTTAAGCCCCCGATGTGTAACTCTGAATTTTCTTTTGGTAGACATGAAATTTGGAGATAATGCAGTGACATTTCTTAATATTTGAAAATCACATTCTCATCTGTTTTGTTTTGTTGAGTTGACTGTCCATTTGATGAGTAATGTCATTCTAGTAGTTTAGACAAGAATTCAACATGCATTCTATTAAATGAAGTTTCTGTCTCTTTACTCAGCACAATTCTGAGGTAATGCGGAGAAATTTCTTAATATTTGAAAACCAGTCTCATCTATTCACATTTGTCTTGTTGAGTTTTTTTTATAACAATCTGTATTGTTGAGTTGACTGTCATTCGAATAGTTTAGATAAGAATAGTTTAAAAGAAATTTGTCGCCCTGCTTGACACAGCCGCTACGGCTACGCTGCGGTTGTGACTGCAGCAGCCACAACAGAAGCCAGAAGTCGCTATAGCACAGTTGCTTTTTCAACAACTGCTCCTAGCCAGCTAGTCGAACTGCAAGCAGCTGTGCTGCTATTTTGGTATGCAACCGAATGGCAGGGCTGCACAGGCAGCATAGTTGCAGCAGCCGCCGCTCAAATGAGCTATAGCCAGCAGATCCTCTGGGCCTTAGAGATAACCTATTTTAAATTTTAAAGAGATCTTGAAGAAATATAATTACATACTACTCCCTCCGTTCCAAATTATGGTTGTTTTGGCTTTTCTAGATGCATAGACATTATTATGCATTTAGACATAGGGTATATCTAAGTGCATAACAAAGTCTATGAATTTAAAAAAAGTTAAAACGACTTATAATTTGGAACGGATAGAGTAAGCAGGTTCAATCTCTTTTAAGCGTTTGGATAGATCACAAGAGATCACAAGAAAAACAAAGAAATTCTAAAGGATTTTAAGCCACGACGAAGTTATCTTTTTTTTCACTAGTTGATCGGACATGGCGTCTTCTATTACCCACCGACAAATGTGCCTATATACAAGAACCGTCATTAACTAGTAGTTGCTGCATTGAATTTCTCGTTCTTTGTGCATAGGAATTTTACCAAAAGAACCAAGTGGATGCTAGAAATCCTTGAAATCAGCATGCAAATATGGAGCACCGTTCGTGTTCCGTGCAAACCAAACAATAGGATAGGAACAATTCCTTTGTAAACAGTATTTCTAAAAAAACTGCAATTTAAAGTACCCCTCATAGAAATATAAACTATAAGGAATGTAGCAAAAAGTGTTGTTTGGTTGTTCACCCGATTTTGTATGAATTTCAAAAGAGAGGATATATGACCCCTGCATAAAAAGGCATCACATTGTCAACACGTGGATAGAGATGAAGCTATAAATTATACAAGGAGAAGGCCAACAACTAACACTTTCGCAATGCATGAATAAATAGTGACTTCCATGGTAATTTAATTAGCAAATATATGTGTAAACAAAGAGTGTACATGGAGCTTGCCATGCCCCCAAGGTTCCCTACTAGTAGGTCTATCCCTATTATACGGAACGACTATACACCGTGAGCGGCTGTTGATAACATATATATTTCACTCGAGGAAAAGAGATTACAGAGAGCATATGGTGCGGAGCACCCACCCTTGCTTCCCCACTTTTGTTTTTTCTATTTTTTTTCTCTTGGTGCATAACTTGTTTAATTTGTCCATTTACCAAAATCATGACATCCACTTCCTGTGTTGAAAACGGACGTCGATAAATATTTTTTTACTTTTGTTTGCCCCGTTTGCATTTTGTATTGAAGAGAAAACAAAAATAAGACTGGAATTGGAATCGGGTTAACGGAGAGAGAGAGGATGGAAAAAGGTGCGGCTATTTCCCACCCATTTTTTTAGGACTCTGTCTTCATCCAAAAAAAATCCCATATTCATCCCTTTTTATATTCCCCAATACATGTCCAATATCGAGTAATCCATGAGTCCCCAACAGCCCAACCAACTCCAATTATCCAAGGCCACTAGCCCAGCTAGGCAAAGAGGCACAATACCAAGCTTGCACAGTAGTTTGTGTTGACTCATAAGTTTTGTATTGAAACATATGATCTTGGCTTTAAGTTCCTCCTAGTTTGCACCCATTTTCACGATATTCCTATCTGCATTTGTTTGTTTTCTTATACACATATGACTAGTCCAAGACTCCAAGTGTCCGGCTCTCATTTCCATTTTTGGTGATAAAATACAAACATGAAAATTGTTAAGGGGTTTTTTCTGCCATTCCCATCCATTTTCATCCCTCTTTGTTGGCCACGAATGTTTTTTATTTGCTGCTAGGTGTTAGTGATAATACTCGTACTCTTTTTTTTTATTTTACAGCAAACTTTTCTCTATTTCTTTTTACTCTATAATATTGAAGTGTCCAACTGCAATATCACATTTAATACTATGCTGCTCCATGCAATAATTAACTATGCACTTATATTTTTATTTCAGTATCTCAATAGAGATGACAATTCAATATTTTTGTGATGTATTCAAACTTACTCTCATTGTAAAAATCCATTATTTTGAGGTATGATTTGTCTTGTTCTAGTAGTAAAAATTTATTTCTCTTGGTATCTTTTGCATTATTGTAGAAGTAAAAAATTATTGTTATTTGCTATGTTATAGATTGTTGCAGAAGTGAAATTATATTAGTTTATAGTATATTTGATTGTAGTTTTAGTGAAAATTCATTGGTTCATGGTATTTTTTATTGTTTTGAATGTACAAACAATAATTTCATATTTTCTAAAATCATTTGACATATATTTTTATTTTCTCTCCCTATATACTTTTTTCTATTATTGGAATATTCCTTTGTGTTTTTAAGTGGAACAACACGTGATCTACATGTTCAAATCCTTTCCCCATTTTAGTGATTTTTGTTTTAGTTTTTGCGAATATTATTTGAGCCTGACTTAAAAGCCTTAGTATATCCTAATCAAATGTGTGGTCAATGTTTGGACTTCTAAAACATCATCCAATTGTTTTTTATTTTTTTTTATCATGGCATGGGTCATTATATAGTTAGACAAATTTAACATCCTAACAAAGCACAACATGTCACACTCTTAAATTGCATTCCCTCTCTTTGGGTCTCAATTATAATCTTGTCAATAGTTACTGAAAGTGAAGGCAACAATGAAAATGTGAAATGATTGCAACATCACAAAACAATAACATGCCACATCATAAAATCAAACCATTGTGACCTCATAAAATACCCATTGCGATACAAAAAATACTTATTACATACATGACTAATCTTCTGGATGTCCTCTGCTAGCCTCCACTCTCTAGTGAGTTGATGTGGCAATTGCCTTCTACAACAATCTATAAACTGTAGAAAGAGAAAAGGGAGAGGGAATTTGATGTCCTCATTGGATCAAGCTACCCACTGCCTAGAGGCTTTCTAGGTTGCTCAAATTGGCACCAATTGCCATCTTAAGACCCCCTTTACCTATCTATGCTAGTTTGGGTGTTGAATAGAGTGTGAAACTATCGGGTCAAAGTGACAATTGACTGCAATGTTAAGAGAGAGTAGAATGAATGAGGTAGATTGACAAGCAACTCCAAGGACATTCTAAATTACCCGTTGCATAAGAGCAACATGAAAATGCTCATGTTTATGTATGCGTGGAGCAAGTATGAGCGAATGAATCGAGATGGGATGGATAAGAACGAGCGGTTAGGATGAGTGAGGGAGGGCCACTCATTTGAGATGTGTAGCAAGCGTGAAAAAACAACTAATTCATTTGGATGAAAATTTCAGATCGGGTTAGTTTTTTTTCTATTTGTGGGCCCACAGAGCATTGGTAGAATTAAAGCACGGATGTGAAAAATAGCTAACTCGCTCGAATAAAAATTTCGGGTTCGGCTAGTTTCTTTACCATTTTAACTAAAGTAGATCCATATGGATGAACTTGTATACGTTCCCGACTTGTACGTGTTTAAAAAAGGTTCAGGCAGAGACTGCATTTTCTAGACAAAAAACCGAGCTGTTTGGGCAAAATTCGTGTGTTTCAATATTTTTTAACAACCATCCGTTTTTTTTTATCCCGCCAAGCCAACGACCCCGTCACAAACTTGTCCAGTCCCCATTGGCCATTGTTCAGCACCACGGAAGACGAAGCGCAGCCGCACCACCCCCGGAAAAAGGCAGGAGATTGAGAGAGAAACGCAGTGGCTTGATCGGACGCCCCACACCCCCACCGTGTCGCGTTGGGAGTCGGACGGCGCGGGCAATGGCATCCATAGCCATACATCTTCTCGCGGAGGATGCTGGGGCGGTCACCACCATGCCCTTGCTGCCCAGCTGCCCCCATCGCAAGTTCGCAACGCACCAAGGGAGGACTCCGCCTCGTGCTCCTCGCTTCCTCCTCCTCCTAGTCGTCTTACCCACCCGTACCACCCCTCCCCACCCTGCTCCCCTTTCCTTCCCCAATTCCCAATCCCTAGCCCTCGCCCTCTCCTCCTCCTCCTCCGCCGCCGCCTCCGCCGGACCCGGAGATGCAGGCCGCCGCCCGCCGCCGCTTCCGGTGGGTCAAAGAGTGGTGAGTTCCCGTTCCCGTCGTCTATCCGTCTCCTCCCATCGGGAGCCCCCGCCCCGTTGCCGCGATTTCGATCTGACCTGTTTGTCTCTCCAGGGTCCCGCAGGACCTGGTCGTCGCCGGAGGCCCCTGCGCGCTCTTCAAGTGGGTGCGAGGTACGCTCCCGCCGCTGATTGCTTGCTGCCCTCCTCCCTGTTGCTGCTGCTTCTGTAAAAATGCAGCCTTTCAGAGTGCTACCGTAGTGTAATGTCATACTGCTGTGACGGTAGAGAATTGCCGTCGGCTTTAGCAGACACTGCTTTGCTTGATTAGTACTTCGTCACTAGTAATTCATACATATCTGTGTGAATTCCCAATTCCTTGTGGATACTATGTAAGACCAACCGACCAAGCAAAAGCTGCAGTCTTTTCCTGTTTCTTGTGCTGGTTGCACATATGTGTAGCTTCTAGCTTGTAATGCTTTTGGAGCGGTCATGTGGGAGTATTGTTGAGTTTCTCTCATACTTTTGTAGATTTCAGTAGGACAGTACCTATATATATCCATCAGTCGCAAACTAAGAGTAGTAAGTTCAGTTGAAGCAACTACTGGAGAACTTACGTTTTATTTTGGAGATTGTCATCAGCATGGTAAATGAGTTCTCTTGGATTGCTGACACTTCCTGACTGGTGTCGACAATGCCATGCACGCTGCAACTTATATTTATGAGCAGTGTGGAGTTCTCATGCAATCTGCCACTAAGTACATAGTTGAATTCTTTATTGATATGCTGCTTGTTTTTTTGACTGTTAACTATGAACTAGTTGGATTATTTCTTGTGCTCTTTGTTTCACGATATAGTGTTTTCATTTCTGCTGTTAATATTTTTATTGCACTTATCTGCAGAGGATAGACTAGCAGCTTTGAAAGCTAAGGACAAGGAACAGGGGGCAGAATCTGCAACACCTGAACCGAACACCGAGGTTCTCTTCCTGTGCAGCTATGAAGGATGTGGGAAGACGTTTTTTGATGCAGGGGCTCTTCGGAAGCATGCTCATGTCCATGGGGAGAGACAATATATCTGTCACTATGACAACTGTGGCAAGGTATTATTCATTGCTCCTACCTACGTACCAGAGTAGTTTTCAGATTGTGGTGACATCGCGCTATGAGTTGCTTAACTAATGTTTTCCCACTGAATTTGATTTTGCAGAAATTCTTAGATAGCTCGAAATTGAAGAGGCATTTTCTTATTCATACAGGAGAAAAGAACTTTGTGTGCCCTCATGAAGGCTGTGGGAAGGTAATCACCATCTCCTCTCCATTATATTTGTTACTCTTTTCTTGAATGCAGTTTAATTTCAAAAATGTACGAAAATGTGTATGCTTTCTCATTTGTAGCAAGAATACTTTATCACGCAGAAGTAAATTAGTGCTGGATAGAGAAAACCTTGATTCTCGGTTGCTTTTGCAGTGCAACTCTTTACTGGTAGCTTTGATTATTTTCTTTTTTTTTTCCACTGGCTGCATTAAGCTTTTGCTGCAGTCTCTTTTTTTTTCCTGGATTTAATAAATGCACTACTGATGCTCCACATAAGTTTACATAATATTCTGTTTCAACATTAGTTATTGTTGTAATATCTGTAGATCTGCATCCTATCGTGGACCACTACTCCTGGAAAATTACGCACTAATCTCTTGTGCAATCCAGCATAAAATGCTTAAACAATTCCCAGAATATACTAGATGTAGGGTGGATGAAGACACATGCCAATTCGAAGTAGCAGTACTAACAAGAGACTTGCTCTTTGTCTCTGGTATCTTTTTGCTAGAAGCTTTTCTTGATGCATGATAGCATGGGGATGCATGGCAGCTTTTTTGCATCTTTTATTATAAGTATTTATTGTTTATTAGGCAATGTGTGTTATTAATGTGCTCTGTTTTGGTTATCACAGGCTTTTTCATTAGATTTTAATTTGAAGGCGCACATGAAAACTCATTCTGCGGATAACTATCATGTGTGCCAGTACCCAGAGTGTGGCAGAAGATTTACACAAGAATCGAAACTAAGAGCTCATATCAGGTCACAACATGAAAAAGTAAGATCTCTTACTATATGTGAATTTCTACTTGTGAAAGAAATATATTCTAATGAGATCACTATAGGTTGTTGGCCTACAGAATCCAGGTGTGTCAACCGTGAACCACAATGCCCTAGGAGATTATCATCAGCCCCCTAAGCCAGTAAAGGCTTCTGCAACTCCTCCAGCTCCCTCAGCCGAGCGCCCTTATGTCTGCCCTTATGATGGCTGCGACAAGGCATACATTCATGAGTACAAGCTGAACCTCCATTTGAAAAAAGAGCACCCCAACCACTACCAGGACAATGGTCCTCAAAGCGCTGCCCCTTCTTCAAAGCGCTCCATCTCGAAGAGTTCCCACAGAAGCAAGCCGGACATCACCGCTAGGATTCCACCGCCCAAGATTCCAAAGCGCAAAGGAGGGTACGCAGCACCATTGCCTGCGGTGACTGCCCCCGAGGAGCACCAGTGGTCAAGGAAAGCGACGTACGAGGATGACAGCGAGGAGACCGAGGAAGAGGGGGACAACAATGTTGGGGATGCATGGAGATACAGCAAACCTGCTAGCAGCGACGACGAGGAAACTGAAGACGAAGAATGAGCTGCTAGCGCCCATTCGTCGTTCAGTAGCTGTGGATATAATTTACAGACTTTGGGGGGGGATATAGTTTCGCATACATGTACAATGTTAAAAATAAGGCTGACTTGTTAGTAGACAACAGAGGTTTTAGTTGGCCTGCCCCTTTCAAGTAGACGTCTCATGACTTCATCAGAAAGTATAATGGGTCATTGTTCCTGTTCGTTTGTGTCTGTCTTTTGGTTTAATGCCATGAATGAGTTAGTGTAGCCCTGATCCAGTACTTGACAGTTGATCTAGTCAGCCTTACATTTTTGTAATCTCTGCAGATTAACAGAGCGAACTAGAAAATTGGCCTGTTGCGCCATCGCTAGAGCGTGTGCGTCCAGGGGTTTGGCATGAGTTTCAATTTCACGCCGTGCCGTGGTCAGGCTTTCCGGAAATTCGCGGTGACTGGTGAGAGTGAGACAACCTCAAAGAGGGACGAGCCGGGCGGCACCGGCGCTGACTGAGGTCGTTGCTCACCCACGCAGACGTGGCGCTGGGCCTTGCTGGCGCCATCCTCGGTGGCATCTCGACGCCGGCGGGGCTTCTCTTCGGCCGCGGCATCGCCTCTTCGTGACCATCGATCGTCTACCTGATCCTCTTGGTGCAGTAACTACATGGCGCTGAAATTTTACCGTAGCCCAACCCCCAAAGTTGGAAAAGGATGAGATAAGAGCATCGTTAGACGAATAAAGAGAAGCAACCATGACTAGATCCTCGTTTTTCCTTTGGTACTATGCTTAATGCACCAGTGCGGCTCGGACCTGTGAACGGGGAGTATGAATGCGTGTTCATGTCTACATTATTGACAAATCATACCGAGATGAACAATTTCCTGCACGCTCGTCTATGTCGTTCTTATAGTATTCTTGGTCAACATTGGGCAGCATTTCATCACAATAGGTACATGATATCTACTGTTCCAAAATATAGGTTGTTTTAACTTTTTAAGTCAAACTAACTTTGACCTAGTTTGCAGAAAAATACACTAACACCTACAACATCAAATTAATTTCATTAAATTTCCTAGTTTTTCTAATTTGATGCATATTAAAATCGCCAACTATATATATTCTATCCAACTCAATTTGCGAGATCTATATCTTGCCATTTCACCTGGCTATGCTTACTACAGACTTTAATGTTAACTGCGACATCAATGACTCTGATATAGTTACAGTAGAGCACACAGATTCATCCAACAAAAGCTTAACGATGAATTATGGACCAGGTAACCGTAACCTTCACACGCATCTCAGTGGCACCGACAGTAATCCCCACCGTTCTCCCTTGGAATGAATCTAATGTCACATTCAGATTTACCATCCCAGTCTTTGCAGCAAATATCAGCATACCCTCCAAATACCGGTCGCATAAGGGCACGTTCAACAGTTTAGACGGCTGCCGTCTGCAAGTACTGGTCATGTTATATAGAGATAACAATACAAACAACTTATACAATGGGTTATTTGTTAGACCATCTGCAACCTAATTAATTCTTTATATAGATTCATAAATCAAGGTGATCAAATATGGTTTGGGAGCACGAGCCCTCGTACAATGGTGCTGGAGTGGGCGATATGACTTGGGAGCACGAGCTCCCGTCGTCTCTTTGCAAAGAGACAACGCGCCCATCTCTGGACTGAATCGAGGGAGTTTTTGCAAAAATAGCGTCTCCCAGACGGCGAAAAGACGAACGTCGTACGTGACCTACGTCGGATAGCTCCGTTTCCATCGCAAGTCATGTCAGCAGCCACTTTGCTGTCATAAATCACAAGCCTGTTCTGGATGCTTGTGGTGTAGGCAGTGATTTGTCCATCAAAATCTCCTGGTCTAACTTCAATTGCAATAGCAGCCTCCACTGCACGTCTCACAACTACACACATCAGCTCCACCGTACTGAGCCTGCAGGTAGCAAGTGATTCTCTTTCAACCTCACATTTCTCCAACATTCGACGTGCCGTGCCATACAAGACTCCTTTACTAAGTTGTCTATCCTGCCCTCCATGATCCTGACCTTCAGATCAGTCTCAACATAAATATCATTGATTAACATGAGTCCTCGTTTCGGGCCAGTCAAGATCAATTATTCATCCTACAAAAAGTTTACATGATAGGTTAGTGGTACATATAGTGCTCCAGTCAAACTAGAAGTAGAAGAATTCTAGCTAGCCACTGTATGCGGAACTGTTACTATGGATGAAACTGTTAACGACTGATGCTATAATTATATAATTATGTTGTAGGTCTCCACATGCTGTGTAGCTAGCATCATTAATGTCAATCAGAAGCCGCATTTGGACCATCTAGTTCTACTGCTTTACTACCATTCACCTACCAGATCATGGATCAAAAGCCACTTGTGTCTATAAACAAGCACTAAAATGAACATATGTGCTTCATTGTGAACATCTTAATTTTATTAAGACTATGATACAGCCATCTGATCATTGATCACTGACGTGTAAAGTTTCAACTTTAGCACCGTGTGAACTTAGAACGAGAACATGTTTTGTTGAAACGAAGGATGCGTATCATTTGGACAAACAGGGAGTTGCATATGTTACTGAATAATAAAAATCGATTGCAGGGAAGTCACATATGTTTAATGACCTACCAGATTATGGATCGCAATTAAGCTAGCCACTTGTGTCTCTAAACAAGAACGAAAATGTATAACCGAACGAGAAATGAGGATGCGTATCATATCAAAAGGGAAGTAGGGGAACTGCGCATGTTTGCTGACAGTCAAATTTGTACCTCAGAGCCGATGAATTGGCAATTGTCTCTATCACGGCGGAAGAGATAAACACACTTTTCGTCAAGGCAGTCTCTGGCGATGAGAGTGCCATAGACATGGATCGGGAAGCCCACATCCGAGGAGACAATCTTCAGGGAGAAGATGTTTACTGATGCACTTGTGCTGTATGGCTTTGCGCACGGTTTGCTGCATGTATCGGCTCGGACCAAGGGGCGCTGTGGACAAAATCAAAGGAATTAGGCTAGATTATCCACAAATTAGAATCAAGGAATAGCACATTTCAGCATTATTAGACAACAATCGATAGATCATATATACGCAGTAGACTAGTAGTAGAATGCACGTGACCAGTGAGTCAGAACCGAATTGAGGAAGAAGGCATGCATCTTACACTCCTCGTCGAGGTCGAATGTTGGGTGGTCAACGTAGTAACATCGGTTGCAGTAGGCGCCCTCCTGCTTGGGGTCGAAGTCGAGGATCCGGGCCCTGCCTCGGTGCCACAGAACCCTGCGCGCCATCTGTTTCGCCACCGACGACGGCACTCCCTCCTCCCGCGCGCGCTGCTCCATCTCGCGCGCCTGCTCCAGCACTTCCTGCCTCCGCCTCTCCGCCTCCGCCGCCCGCTCGGGCTCGGTCATGCCTGGGAAATCATCATCCTTCACCTCGACATCAGCCCAGATCGAGGCGGCGAGCTCCGCCGCGGCCGCCATGATCAAGATGCCGCCGGAGGATGATGGCCCGCCCCCGCTCCCCAGCGCGCCGCTCCGCCACCCGTCGCCGGCGTCGCCAGCCCCGGCGGCGCCGCCCAAGCTCCTCTGCCGCCAGTCAGCACGCGTACTCGTGCAGACCCCAAACGCCGCTACATTCACTCCACCCCCGCTGCCCCTCGCGTCCAGCCCCCCCTCCTAATCGCGTTCGCCTGATCCAGATCTGGATCTTCGTCCTGCTGCACCTGGTGCCCGATCCCAGCAGCCCTTCCCACGCTCGCCTCTGTACTGGACGGAGACCCCTCCTCCCCCACCGCCGCGCACCTGCCGGGCCAGATCCTGGGAGGATCTCGTCGTCCCTGACACGCCAAACCAGGTCCCAACCTACGCGGAAGTGGTACGGCGGGGGGCGACCGCCTTCACCTCGCCGCCTATCTCACAACAACCAGGGCCGCGCCAGCTCAAATCCACCATCTCCATCCCGCCAAGGAGCAGTTACTACCCTCGCCAACCCCGTCGTCCTCCGGGCGTCAATCCGAGCAGTTATGGCCGTCTACGTCACCATGCCTCTACGCGGCCCGAGCAGCGGATTCACTCCTACAGGATCCGCCAGGGATCTCCCTCTGGCGCCACGCCTCGTCGTCCAGCCAGCCAGAGGAGTAATGCCCCCCCCCCCCCCGCCGGCCCCCGCCCTCGAGCCCCGAGCACCAGCGCCTCCGACGCGACATCCACTCTGACTCTAAGCCTGGATGGACCCCCGTCAGCCGGCGTAAGCGGAAAGAGCGTGAGCAGCAGCTTCTTCCTACGACCCCCAGCCGCGGCCGGGCTGCCAGACATTCAAAGCACTCCTCATCCATTGCCAACCACCAATTCTCCACTGCTGGGAACTCTGCTTTCCTCCTGAAGACAAAAGGGCGCTGCTTCAGGTGTCTCGGCCGTGACCACAAGGCTAGCGCGTGCAGAGACCCCATCCGGTGCCTGCGCTGCTTCCGCTCGGGACACAAGCAAGGAACCTGCCGAGCGGTTCTACGCTCACAGGCTGCTCCCCCGTCGCGATGCCAGTCACGCCGACGGGAGCTGCGCCCACCACCGCCTAGCCTCAAGATGGCGGCTGCACGGGTTGACGACCCGGCCCTACGGTCGAGCGAAGACACGCTCCACATTCCCACCTCCTTCGAGATCGACCACGAGCTGCGGGATTGGGAGGGGAACGCACTGGTCACCTGGGCCATGCGTGTCCCGCCAAGCACCACCGCAAGAAACATTGAAGATGCCATCCTGGAGGAGTTCCGGCTGCGCCCCGGCGAGGTCTCGGTCACCAGGCATCGCCCGGAGGCGTTCCTGCTGCGTTTCCAGCACCGCTGGCACTGCGAAGAAGTCAACGCCAAAGGTAACATCAACTTCCGTGGCAATGAAGTATGTGTCAGGCCATGGCGGAGCCTCACTGGTGCTCTTGGCGCGGCGCTCTTCTACCGCGTTCGCATCTGTCTCGACGGGGTGCCGAGGCACGCCTGGCTGCCGGACATCGTCAAGCGCCTCGTCGGTCGGCACTGCGCTCTCCAATGCATCGACACCAATTTGCTCCATCCGTCAGACACGCGCGGTATCGAGCTTTGGGCATGGACGGCTGACCCGAGCAAGATTGCAAAGGTAATGTGGCTTGTTTTCACAACACGTTCTATGGATGGCTCGTCCTCCTCCGTGCAGATCAATGAGGTCCCTCCTGAGCACTGGCAACGAGGGATTAAGCATCGGGTCCTGGTGCATTTGTGGGAAATCCACAATTACTCCGCCGTCACCACCGACCCACATGACCCCGACGTGGCTGTGGGAGAGCCGGAGAAACGGCGCCTGTCCTGGTACTGGGGGGTCCGCGACGGCGACCAGGAGCCGGCGCTAGCCTTTCCCCCGTTCCAGCACCCCCCTCCACGACGTGACGAGCGCAGGGGCCACGACCGCCGGGCCGGTGGCCGGCGGGAGCGCCCCGACGACCACCCCGACTTCCACGACTGGCATGGCCGGCGAGATGACGACGACGACGACTACGATGACTGGCACCGTGAGAGGCGTGGACACGCCGATCCTAGGCCCCCCAGAGGGGCGACGCATGACGTGCAGCGCCGAGAGCGCTCTCGCTCGCCGCGACGTCGACACGGCGGCCACGGCAATCAAGGTGGCAAGCAGCGGAACTTGGACGGTGAAGTCCCGTTGGGCGCGGACACCCGCAAGG
This sequence comes from Setaria viridis, assembly GCF_005286985.2. Classification (NCBI taxonomy): domain Eukaryota; kingdom Viridiplantae; phylum Streptophyta; class Magnoliopsida; order Poales; family Poaceae; genus Setaria; species Setaria viridis. The sequence continues at coordinate 26,978,052 of NC_048263.2, forward strand.
CGACGAACTTCAAGCTGTTGTACGACCTGTAGGTTGCGTCCATGGCGGAGGCGGCGCAGAAGATGTTCAACCTGCAGCGACGCCATTCCCCGGCAGCGACGCCACGACCAGCGACGCCACGACCGCTCCTGGACATTTTCCGAAAGACGTCAAGCATCGTCGACACCATTGGGGAAGAAGCCTGGTTCGACTACAGCGACAACATGAACAACCCCTCAAAGGTACCAGTGCACAACGTCCAGCCGGACGTGCCCCTCCAGCAAGTTTTTCACAGAATTACCTCTGCACTGCCTCCCCTCAATAACCCATCCATCCAGGAGGTGGATGAGGAACTACACAGGATGTCTGTGCGTCTGGAGGTGGCCGCACGCACCGCCAGCCAAGTCATGCCAACTTCTGGACAGGACGACCGCGCCCTGCCTGTGGCAGAACCTGTCCGTGCTGGCACCGCTCATGCACCGGCGGCGGGAGGTGCAGCTGGTCAGCGGTCACATGGGATTCACGATAGTGGCCACATCAACGACGTGGAACCTTTCATTCCTGCACCAGAGCACCAAGATGTATCCTCCTTTGGGGCTCTCTTCACCAGGCCGGAACCGCCCCTTCATATCGCACCGATGCCGCGGCAAGAACCAACCCCGCCGGCACAACCGGGGTCAACAAAGCGTCGCCGCTCATGCCGCGTCTTCGACATGTCAACGGTACGTCGTAGTGCGCGCCTTTCTACTAGATGTCCGATGCCAGTTATGCAATGTGCACAGCACAACTTATGCCGTAAGCTCGGTCTACTGAACGACGACCTGCAGCCTGTGGAGGCCGCGCTACAGGAATACCTCGCCATGTTCCAGGGCCCCCTTCCACCAGAAGTCATTGCGGCGCTTACGGCAGCTTTTAACCTGGAAGATGAGCAAGCTGAAGCCCTTGATGCAGCCATGGCAATGGTGGCCGGAGAAGCAATCCAGGATATCCAAGAAGCTGTTGATGCCTTGCAAATAGAAGGTCCTCAGGTGGCAGCTTAGCAGCCATGCCTTGTATCAACTAGTGTCTGCTACTTCCTTATGTCAGTTGCAAGTTCAGCTATTATGTGCAGCGTGTGTTGTTGCTGCAGTTCTTTTGTTAACGCTAGAGACTATGTCTTCGCCTGGGTTGTAACTTTAAAGCCACAACTACGCAATGGTTGGGCTTCATCTACTGAACTGTTGTTGCTCCATTTAGCTACTGTGTTACTTCATTCACGGGTGTGTGTGCTACTTCAGTCATGTTCAGCATTTTATTCCCAAGCGCCCGAGACGATGCAGTGGCTCCTTCGGCCACACTTGAGCGAGCTAACGGGGACGAGGCAACGCTCACCCCTCACATTGTCCGGCCGGCGCTCACCACGGAGCCAACGCACGCACGCCGTAACCATAACCGAACGTGATCTATGTCTGTTCCAACATGGCGCAAATGAGCAATGAGATCCTATGCTGGAATGTGAGGGGGTTAAATAGAAGAGCACGGAGAGACACAGTCCGAGAGACGATTAGGGGTACCTTATGCCATATCGCGTGTCTTCAAGAAACCAAACTTGTTGACATTGACCAATTCACAGCGGCTTACTTGGGAGGGCATAGGCTCGACAACTACTGCTACAAGCCAGCAGGGGGTATTACTGGCACGCGAGGAGGCATCCTCCTTTTATGGAATGCTAATTTTGTCAAGCTATCAAACGTGTTCATAGGACAACACCATATTACGGCGACAGTCACCATGCTAGAATCATTAAACACCTTTGTCTTGACAGTAGTGTATGGCCTGACCAGCGCTAGTAGGAAAGCCGAATTTCTCGCCGAGTTGCAATCTACAAAACCGCAAAATAACTCCCAATGGCTTGTCCTTGGCGACTTCAACCTCATTTACAAAGCGAGCGACAAAAACAATAACAGAATAAACCGGCAACATATGAACATGTTTAGAGAGGCCTTGGATGCATGTGACCTCCGTGAGATTCGCCTCAACAACAGAAAATTTACATGGAGTAACGAGAGGAGAAACCCCACTCTGGTTAGGCTCGACAGAGTTTTCGCAAATGTACAATGGGAGGAGGCTTTCAGCAACCATGCACTTCAAGCGCTGTCAACTTCGCTCTCCGACCACTGTCCACTGCTTCTTTCCAATCAAGGTGGCCCTAGACGACCAAATTCGTTCAAATTCGAGAATTACTGGACGAAGCTGCCAGGTTTTAGGGACACGGTCGCACGAGCTTGGGCCGCTCCGACAGCACACATCGAGCCTTTCCACCGCCTCTATTATAAGCTCCATCACACGGCCGTCGCACTACGGGAATGGTCTAACCATCTGATACCTGACGTGAAAATGCAGTTATACATGGCCCTTGAGGTCATATTGAGATTGGACATAGCTCAGGAACATCGCCCCCTATCTGATGATGAATGGCTGCTGCGCAGCCGGCTAAAATCTAGAGCCATGGGGCTTGCTGTCATTGAACGAGCACGTAGGAATCAAGCCAGTAGAATGAAAAATATAAAGCTGGGCGACGCAAACACGCATTTTTTTCATCGGCGGGTCAACGCTAGGCGTCGTAGGCACTTCATCCACAAGTTAAAGAAGGACATCGGCTGGGCATGTACACATGAAGAAAAAGCAGCAGAGATACAAAACTTCTTTACAAGAACCATGCAACAACCACAACCACGACGGGCAGACTTAAATTGGGACACCCTGGGGATTAGCAACCATGACCTTTCCTCACTTGATGCAACATTCTCCGAGGATGAAATCAAAAGGGCTATTGACAAATTGCTGGCAGACAAAGCTCCGGGACCGGACGTTTCACGGGTCTTTTCCTCAAATCATGCTGGGATGTTATCAAGCAAGATGTAATGGCGGCCGTCAACGCCTTTTACTCACTTCGATGTAACAGTCTCGGCCTCATTAATTCGGCGAACATCGTACTACTACCAAAGAGAGAGGAGGCTGACTCGGTCCAGGACTTCAGACCAATTAGCTTGATACACTCATTCATTAAAATAATCACCAAAACGCTGGCGCTAAGGCTCCAACCACACATGAACGCCATTGTTTCTACATGCCAGAGCGCTTTTATCAAGAAGAGGAGTATACATGACAACTTTATGTCGGTACGCAATACAGTGAGACGTTTCCATCGCACCGGAGTACAAGCCATCTTCCTTAAACTGGACATCGCCAAGGCTTTCGACTCCGTTAGGTGGGATTATCTGCTTTCATTAATGCAACGACTTGGTTTTCCGACACGCTGGAGGGATTGGATAGCAGCGATATTGTCAACGTCCTCTTCCAGGGTCATACTAAATGGGGTTCCAAATCCACTGCTAAAGCACAGGAGGGGGCTACGTCAAGGCGACCCCCTCTCACCGCTTCTCTTCGTCATAGCAATTGACCCATTACAAAGGCTACTTCATCTGGCAACGGAAATGGGTATATTCTCCAAACTACGGGGCCGCGGGCCTTCATGTTGGATCTCAATGTATGCGGATGATGCGGCTCTATTCATTGCGCCAAGAAAAGCGAAGATAGATGCGCTAGTGAACATACTGAATATGTTCGGCGAGGCGATTGGGCTCAAATCAAATTTTCAAAAGTCAACGGCTTTACCTATTCGTTGTCAAGGGATAGCGCTAATGGAAATACTTCAGAACATGCCAGCCAAGCTCGGAACTTTCCCAACCAAATACCTTGGCCTACCGCTATCTACATCACGTTTAAAAACGGTAGACTTCCAGCCCCTGGTCGACAAGGCAATAGGGAAACTTAACAGCTGGAATGCACGAAACATGACTGCAGCTGGGCGTTTGACACTTGTCAAATCGGTGCTGACAGCCCAACCGGTATATCTACTCACAGCTTTAAAGGCTCCAAAGCAAATCATGAAGACAATTGATGCTAAAAGAAAGCAGTTTATTTGGACCGGAAATGAGAATGTCACTGGTGGGAAATGTAAGGTGAATTGGACGCGGTCTGCCAGACACAAGAAAGGGGGTGGTCTAGGGATCCTACACCTGGGCAAATTCTCCAAAGCGTTACGCCTGCGCTGGTTATGGCAACAATGGATGAATGAGAGTGCTTTATGGGATGATTGCGACGTCCCCTGCAAACAGGCTGACCGTAAGCTCTTCGTGGCAGCCACCACTATAACAATTGGTGATGGCAACAAAATTTCATTTTGGGACAGTGGATGGATCGATGGCCAAAGGCCCTAGGACATGGTGCCCAACCTCTTCAGCATTTCAAAAAGGAAGAACAGATCGTTGCGCGAAGCCATCACAGACAATGCTTGGGTCACAGATATTGACCTCCAGCACCAGAGCTTCTCAGTCACACACTTCATTGAGCTGCAGAAACTCTGGAATGTGGCGAGCCGTCTGCAACTTCGACTAGGGGTCCCGGACACCATTCGATGGAAATTGACAGCCGACGGTCACTACAACACGAAATCAGCATACCGAGCGCAGTTCTTCGGGTCCACAAACACCAACTTCGAGGCCATCATATGGAAATCGTGGGCGCCCCCAAAGTGTAAGTTCTTCAGCTGGCTGGCGATTCAGGACAGAATATGGACAGCGGACCGGTTGCAACGTCGGGGATGGCCGAGCGACCCAAATTGTGCTCTCTGTGAAGCAACTCAAGAGACGGGGCTACATATGTTCACCGCATGCAATTACACAAGGAATGTCTGGTCTCAACTAAGTGAGTGGACGAGGTGCCCAGCCATAGACCCGGAATGCTGGACTCCACATGACGCCCTGCATGACTGGTGGACTGCATTAGCAGGCGCGCAGGTCGTTGACAAAAAAGGCTTGAGATCTCTCATCATCTTAATCCTGTGGGAGGTTTGGAAAGAGCGCAATGCGCGGGTTTTCCATCATCAGGAACAATCCATCCCCCGCTTAGTGGCTCGGATAAGGGACGAGGCAACCACGTGGGTGGCGGCAGGTGCTATGCACCTGGAGCGGTTTCTTGACGCCGCAAGGCGTAGTTGAGTGTATATAGGGGTGTCTGTTCCTTTTATCTCTTCAGCCCGCGAGCTAAGCTTGAAGTGTGCAGCATGTAAAGTTTCCTAGTCTGTTTCGCCCTTCGGGCATTCTCCTTTATTAATAAAGTGAAAGTGGCAACTCTCCTGCTAGCTCGTTTCAAAAAAAAAGATGCCGCCGGAGCAGCGAAAAGGAAATATCGAAAAATGGGCCGTCATGATGATCTTTTTAGGACGAGGAGGGTGGGATGATGAGCCTAAATGGGCCGTGCAGCCCATTCGGCCACCTCTGGGATGGGCTTCTCATCATTATACGGCTTGTGCGCGTCGGGCGGCCCTCTTATGGCATTTCTTCGTGGATACCTCCACTGAAATTAAGGTTATCATACGAAGTTCAACATACAACAAGTGTCAGCAGGTTTCATCAAGTTCCGTCTGACAGATGAGCTAATAAAGTAGCTTCCAAATGGTTAAATGGGAGCTTCACAACTCTCCACCTATCTCAGCGGCAATTAAACTATAGAGCACAAAAAATTCAATCTTCAAATATGCTTCATCTTCAAGTGACTAATCAAAATATAACAAATTCATCACCACCAATGCTCTATTTGAAGTTGACTTGGGTAAGAACCAATATTGACCATGCTTTAACTTGGCCTTTGAGACTACCTTGGTTAACCTATGGTTACCTTTGTGCTGATTTTCTGAATATACAAATTTCACATGTACTAGCTTGGATGGTTATCTATTACCCAATATTATATTCACCTGAACAGTAGCAGGTAGTATAAGTAGAGAGATGCCAAGCCAAAAGATGGAGACCAACCCTTCCAGACCTTGTCGGTCATACAAAATTGTGGGGGCCTGTGCAGTTGACGGTGAAGTGTAGTCGAAGATAACAATAGCTAGCGCGCTTTGCGCGTCCGATCTACCTGCTCCTAGCCCGCGCGCCTCAGCATGTTTATCACACTAATTTTTTGAAACGACCGAGCACGAGAGCTACTGCTATATTAAAAGAGGAAAGCTCGACGAATCGAGTACAAAAAGTTCTTTACACATACTGTACACACTCATCCCATAAGAGGAAAAAGAGAAACAAAACTATGCTAAAATCCTAGAAGGGGCAACTACAAATGTCACACTACGTAAATGAAATACTCTAAATACATTTAGCTCCTGCCGTGATCCATGTAGCCGTTTGATTTTTGATTTTGTTGTACTTGATTCACTGTCTGCACCTTGTTGTGTTGAAATATCCTCACGTTTCTCTCCGTCCAAATTTCCCATAGGACAAAGATAATTAGACTATGCAACCTTTTTCTGTTGGCCACCGGAGCGACCACTAAAGCTATCCACCAATTGTGGAAGGAGTCATGCCTGTCCTAATGGTTCGGGTCAATATTTGCACACCTTATCCATACACTCATCTTTGTCTAAATTGCCTTTGGTTACTGGGCCATCCCCGATGCTCTAGTCGATCCATTGTCCATATCCTATCTTGGATAGCTAGTTAGCTAAAGAACTTGCACTTTGCCGGTGCCCACGTTTTTCAAATGAGGTTCTCGAAATTAGTCGTCGAGGATCTTAGGAATTGCGCTCGATAGGGCCGACCGTGAACTATACTGCCCGTCTGTCATGAGCTTTCATACGATGGTGTTCGGGAGACCTAGTCTTAGTTGCACTCGGTTGATCTCGACCCATAGACAATGGTACTCGATAAAATGTGCCACAAAGAACCCGCGATGTAGAAGGTTTAAATCCCGTATCCATGCGTCATCAGTCACCGCATGGTGACATGTTCTTTCTTCTGAAGATGCTAAACAGGTTCGGCGTCATGTCCCTCGGCCTTTGTCCACTTACCCAACCGCTGTCTCATAATGATGTTTTCTTGCCATCTCCAATTGTAACTGTGGTTGCCGTAGTAAAAAGTTTACGGTCAACTTGCGCATCCCTCCCCATGCGGACCCTCGTACATCCATTCCTGCCAAAGTGAAGACAGAGCATAAACTTTCGGAGACGTGGTACTCCTAATCCGCCCCCTTTCCTAGGCCTTGCCGACCGTGCTGGATTCATGGCACTTACCGCCTGTGATTTGTTCAGTTCTTGTGATTTGTTTATCACGCTAATGCCTCTATCATTAATTAATACTCTATAATAAGCTTAACGAAGTACAGTAAGCTACTGGGGTCGTTAGCCAAGTCAATTACAATAGTCCCTCGTCGCGGCTTGCAAGCAAAACGTGCAGCAACGAGGTTGTTTTTGCTTATGAGCGTCGAGCAGGGCCTCTGAGGAAGCAGGGCCTCACCGGAGTAGCATATGGCTGGCGGGGAAGCCGCTGAGGTCGCGGCGACGGCGCCGTCGCTCATGTCGGTGTTCAAGCACGCGGACGGGGTGGACGTGGCGCTGATGGTTCTGGGCCTCGTGGGCGCCATGGGCGACGGCATGTCCACGCCGGCGGTGCTGCTCATCTCCAGCCGCATCACCAACGATTTCGGCCGCGGCCCCGACCAGGTCCACGACTTCAGCGCCAGGATCAACACGGTATGCGTACTGTACGTCCTGTTGCTATAGCACCATCATCGTTCATCACCGACGACTGAAAAAGCTTGCTGGTCTTCAACTCTTGATGATGATCAGAACGTGAGGAACATCGTCTTCTTGGCATGCGCCTCCTGGGTCATGGCGTTCCTAGGTGAGCGCACACCACTCCACTGCAAAATACTGTTTCCTACTATGCCACGGCTGACCTGAACGTGTGTTCGTCCGATGCAGAGGGGTACTGCTGGGCGCGGACGGCGGAGCGGCAGGCGTCGCGGATGCGGGCGCGGTACCTGCAGGCGGTGCTCCGGCAGGACGTGGAGTACTTCGACCTCAGGTCCGGCTCGACGTCGGAGGTCGTCGCCGGCGTCTCCAACGACAGCCTCGTCGTGCAGGACGCGCTGGCCGAGAAGGTCCCAAACTTCGTGATGAACGCCGCCATGTTCGCCGGCAGCTACGCCGTAGGGTTCGCGGTGCTGTGGCGGCTCACGCTGGTGGCGCTGCCGTCCGTGCTGCTCCTCGTCGTCCCGGGCATCATGTACGGCCGCGTCCTCACCGGCCTGGCGCGACGGATCAGGGCGCAGTACGCGCGCCCAGGCGCCATCGCGGAGCAGGCTGTGTCGTCGGCGCGCACCGTGTACTCGTTCGTGGCGGAGGCGAGCACCGTCGGCCGGTTCTCGGCGGCGCTCGAGGAGTCGGTGCGGCTCGGGCTCAAGATGGGACTCGCCAAGGGCGTCGCCATCGGCAGCAACGGCGTCACCTTTGCCATCTGGGCCTTCAACGCCTGGTACGGCAGCCGCCTCGTCATGTACCACGGCTACCAGGGCGGCACCGTCTTCGCCGTCTCCTCCTGCATCGTCCAAGGCGGCCTGTGCGTGAAACTCGGTTCTAGTAATTGTCATTAACTTATTGTTACTGCAGACCAATGATGATGACAGAATCATGCCGATCGGAATGCAGGGCACTGGGGAACGCGCTGTCGAAATTGAAGTACTTGTCGGAGGCGAGCTCGGCGGCGGAGAGGATCCAGGAGGTGATCCGGCGGGTGCCAAAGATCGACTCGGGCAGCGACGCCGGCGAGGAGCTGACCGGCTTCGCCGGCGAGGTGGAGTTCAGGAACGTCCAGTTCTGCTACCCGTCGCGCCCCGAGAGCCCCGTCCTGGTCAACTTCAACCTGCACGTGCCGGCGGGGCGCACGGTGGCGCTGGTCGGCGGCAGCGGGTCCGGGAAGTCGACGGCGATCGCGCTGCTGGAGCGGTTCTACGACCCGTCGGCCGGGGAGGTGGCGCTGGACGGCGTGGACATCCGGCGGCTGCGGCTCAGGTGGCTGCGTGCGCAGATGGGGCTCGTCAGCCAGGAGCCGGTGCTGTTCGCCATGTCGATACGGGAGAACATGCTGTTCGGCAAGGAGGACGCCACGGCGGAGATGGTCGCCGCCGCGGCCAGGGCGGCCAACGCCCACAGCTTCATCTCGCAGCTGCCGCAGGGCTACGACACGCAGGTAACTTTCTCAGTTCCATCTCCTTTCGTCAGTTGACACCATGTTGTTTAAGGATGTGTAATAACATAACTTCAACTTGAACACTATACTTTCTCAGCACGCACGCAGTCGTTGTATAGTCGTTGTATAGTACGCAGCATGTGGTCAGCATCTCGTTTTCTAGTCCCTCATGCAGCCTACATTGCTCCTCCGTCCAAAAATACAAGATATTGATAATTCTGTGGTCAACAATTTGGCTAACTATTCATGAGTTTAGTGATGGAAACGTGGTATCACCAAATTTGCATTTTAATCTTCATTCCCTTGTTCCTCCGTCCAAAAACAAAAGATTTTTATAAACACTTCGGTTAACTATTTAAGACTTTAATAAAAGATTCATAGTTGGACATCAAATGAACTTAGAACGAATCACTTGACAAGTTGAAGGACCTAGATGATCGCTTTAAAAGTTCATCACCCAGATGACAATGCGGGAATAGTTTAAAGACCCATGATACATTTAAAAGTTGCTATTAAAGCATTGCAAGTCGAACCTAAGACTCGAGGTTGCTGTTAAAGCATTGCAATCACTAGGCTGTAAGCCTGTTTGCACAAGAGAAAAATACAGTCAAAGTTCAACGTTTAAGACCATATCAAATCAGAACATCCCTTACATTTGTGGAAGGAGAACTGTTCGACAACGTTATAAAGGAGTCTCAGGCCTCAGGGCTCAGGGCGATCGTGTTCGGTTTCTTTTCTTGTTTCCTGGATAAAATGAGGACGGTTGGCTACAGCTACCATGGAGAATAACTTTTGGAATACAAACAAATTATTCATAGGAGTCCAGGTATAGTTCCTCCTTGGGTAACAATTACTTTCGTTTAGGAGGAGGTTTCGGTCAAATTTTTAACCTACAAAATAACTTTTTGAATATTTTTTTAAAAAAACATGAAAGTCCTGTATGTGACGTTTCTTAAAAGATACTTCCATATGTACGTTGCATTTTTATTAAAAAACAACATTATGATAGAAAATAGTGGTCAAAAGCAGACAACATAGGCAATTTTATTGTCTAGTAAAACGTTATGTATCTGCGACTGGAGGTAGTAGAAAAGAAGGCCACGGTGCTCAAGAACTAACTGAAATGAAATCAACAGTTTTCAAGAAATGCACCCCCTACATTTTAAACGAAATTCAACATGGCGTTATACGGCGGCTGCATTTGGCTTTGGAATTCCAACTTACTGTCATATCCTTTAGTTCCATTTCCTTTTAAGTTGTCTGTCTTTTTTCAGGCAATTTCTTGATTTCATCTGAAACATGAGTTTTCTCTAGCTCTAGAAAATTGAAGTATTGTCTGAAACTATTACAAAAGCCCAATAATACCCAATTTTCAAACAAGACCTTAGCTATGTTACGGGAGAAGACAAAGTAGAACCACATGAGTATGCAACACTGTTGCTTTTGAAAGCAACAACTTTTGTTACACTCAACACATGCCTACTGCTACAGTCCTACCGCCGTAGCTGCTAAACTTCCCAGATAGGAACCACATCACTGGCGGAGGACAAGGGTCCTGCCTATGCGCTAAATGATAGTGAAAATAAAAAACTAGGACAGGCCTTGAACCTAAGATTCAGAGAGCTGTCTGCAATTGTTCCCAAGAAACGTATGACAACTTAACCTATTCTAGACAGGCGGGATTAGACCAAGACAGCAATGTTCTGTCATCACAGCAAAAACAGCTAATGGAACAAACGTAACAGTTGGATAGTGCTTGTCATGGTTAGTTTAACAAGAATAGCCATGTATTCTGAAAGAGAAGGTATCCACACATTAAATTTGAGTTCTTTGATGTACGTCCATTCATCTCGATGAATTAATAGGGCTTACCCTTGAAGCAGAAGTACTCGTGTAATAAGTTCAAGTAGCTTGGAGAGCTCCAAGGGTACACAGCTTGGCAGCTTCTGCATAGTGTAATACTAGTACTAGGACTCCTGATTCCTGAAACGTAAGAGTTCACTGCAAAAAGATGTGATCTAGATGTTCAAGAGAAAGTAGCTACAACACTGAAATAGAAGCACCACATTTGATAATGAAAGGCTGCCTAGCAGTATGCTATCTATTTTGCATATATAATACTCCCTCCGTTCTTTTTATTTGATGTTGCTTAGCTCAAATTGAGCTAACCAGCGTCATATAAATCAGAACAGAGGGAGTACATGAACAAGTATCAAATGCACTTGGCGATCTCCTGATCAGTATTAACAGTCTCTGTTTCGTAATGTACACATCAGCTAAGTTTGAAGTGGAAAAGGGAGTCACACATACAAAGACTTGCAGAAGTAGTTTACAATCAATTTTATATCTTCTTGGCTCTTGCCTAAGCAGATTTGTGCTGCATGTAGTTGCTACAGGAACTATGGACAGTTACAGTGGCTAGCTCGTCAAGAAACTAACTCATTGTAATCTGTTCGATCACTCTGTCCCATTAAATACATAGGAACTAAGGGTCCGTTTGGTAGGGATCCAGATTCTTTTAGAAACGTTTTAGATCCAGATTCTCACAAGAAACGTTTCAGATGTCACTAGACTGTTTGGCTGCAGAATCAGAATCACTGCAAAACCACGTTTTCACCGATTCACGTTCGTAGGCAGAAAAACGAGAACCACTTGGAACCGTTTCTACGAGAAACGTTTCACTTGTTACCCGTTTGGCAGTGATTCTAGTGTTTCTCGCTAGAATCTGAAACGTTTCTGGCTGCCAAACGGGGCCTAAAATTCTTCTTCCATGTAAAGTAAGCTGGTGTTCCTGATCTATCACTATTTCACTAACCATGTCTACAAAAACACAGGTGGGGGAGCGTGGTGTCCAATTGTCCGGAGGGCAAAAGCAAAGAATTGCTATTGCCAGAGCAATCCTAAAGTCACCCAAGATCCTCCTCCTTGATGAAGCCACCAGTGCATTAGACACAGAATCAGAGCATGCCGTGCAGGAGGCACTTGACCTGGCTTCCGTGGGCCGTACTACAATTGTCGTTGCACATCGCCTCTCCACTGTACGAAATGCTGACATGATTGCTGTGATGCAGTCTGGTGAAGTCAAGGAGCAGGGTTCCCATGATGATCTCATTGCCAACGAGAATGGCCTCTACTCAACTCTTGTCCGTCTTCAGAAGACCAAAGATTCAGGTGAGGCTAACAAGATTAGTGGAATTGGTACAATGTCTGCTGCTATAGGACAATCCAACAGACACAGTATGAGCAGGAGGTTTTCTTGGGCTCTCAGGTCAAGCTCAGCACGATCAGTGGGTGATGCAAAAGATGTTGACAGCATAGATAAGCCAAGCCTTTCTGCCCCATCTTTCAAAAGGCTACTTATGCTTAATGCACCAGAATGGAAGCAGGCACTGATGGGGAGCTTTAGTGCAGTTCTGATTGGAAGCATACAGCCTATCTATGCATATGTCATGGGGAGCATGTTCTCAGTCTACTTCTTGACAGATCACGGCGAGATGAAAGATAGAACAAGGGTCTGTGCACTCACCTTTGTCGGTCTTGCAGTGATCTCATTCTTGCTCAATATGCTGCAGCACTATAACTTTGGTGCCATGGGGGAATACCTTACAAAGAGGATTAGGGAACAGATGCTCACAAAAATTCTTACTTTCGAGATCAAATGGTTCGACAGTGACGAGAACTCCACGGGAGCGATATGCTCGCGGCTTGCCAAGGATGCCAATGTTGTAAGTACACATACAAAATATAAAAATAGGTGTTAAATTGAAAAGAATCATACCTAATCAAATGTGATATTATTTGTATTGCAGGTGAGGTCACTCGTAGGGGACCGAATGGCGCTTGTGATCCAGACAATTTCCGCGGTGCTTATTGCGTGCACCTTAGGCTTGGTTACTTCTTGGCGCTTGGCCCTTGTCATGATAGCAGTGCAGCCACTAATTGTTGCTGGCTTTTATGCCCGTTGTGTCTTACTAAGGAGCACGTCCAAGAAATCACTACATGCACAGTTTGAGAGCAGCAAACTAGCTGCTGAGGCAGTCTCCAATCTTCGCACTATCACTGCTTTCTCATCCCAGAACCGAATATTATGCCTATTTAACCAAACACAGGATGGACCACGCAAAGAAAGTGTCCGGCAGTCATGGTTTGCAGGACTCGGCCTCAGCACCTCTGTGGGTCTTATGGTATGCACGTGGGCCCTCGATTTTTGGTATGGTGGCAAGCTCATGGCTGAGCATCAGATTACTGACAAGGCGCTCTTCCAAACCTTCATGATTCTAGTGAGCACAGGTCGTGTAATTGCAGAGGCAGGTAGCATGACAACAGACCTTGCTAAAGGTGCTGATGCAGCCTCTTCTGTCTTTGCTGTTCTTGATCGGGAAACAAAAATTGATCCTGACGATCCTAAGGGACACAAGCCAGAGAGGCTTGAAGGCAGGGTGGAGATTACAGGAGTTGACTTTGCATACCCATCAAGGCCAGATGTGATTATATTCCAAGGGTTGTCCTTGACCGTAGATCAAGGAAAATCAACAGCCCTTGTTGGGCCAAGTGGTTCTGGCAAGTCAACCGTCATTGGGCTTATAGAGAGATTCTATGACCCACTTAAAGGGGTGGTGAAGATTGATGGTAGAGACATAAAAATGTACAATCTGCATGCTTTGCGGAGACAGATTGGGTTGGTAAGCCAGGAGCCAACACTGTTTGCAGGTACAATCAGAGAGAACATCATGTATGGCACAGACATAGCAAGTGAGGCTGAAATTGAGGATGCAGCAAGGTCCGCGAATGCACATGACTTCATTAGTAACCTCAAGGATGGATATAACACATGGTGTGGTGAGCGAGGTTTTCAGCTTTCAGGAGGGCAGAAGCAACGCATTGCTATTGCCCGTGCCATCTTGAAGAACCCTGCTATCTTGCTACTGGATGAAGCTACAAGTGCACTAGACAGCCAGTCCGAAAAGGTGGTGCAAGAGGCACTAGACCGAGTTATGACCGGGAGGACAAGCATAGTGGTGGCACACAGGCTCAGCACTATCCAGAAGTGTGACTTGATTGTTGTGCTTGAGAAAGGAATTGTTGTCGAGGAAGGCACGCATTCATCCCTCATGGCCAAGGGTCCCTCAGGAAAATACTTTGGATTGGTTAGTTTGCAGCAAGGAGGCCGCAGCTGGCACTGAAGTTCTGCATGGAGAATCAAAATAACTCTCCAAATTTGCAGCTCATTGAAATGAGTTGCCATTTAGATTAACCTAGAAGAAAGAATGTTCAGCAAACTATTAAAATTTCCTGTGGCAATGGCCTATATTTCATTCCCATTGCTCTATCAGTAGATATAAGTGTTCTGAGGGGGTGTTTGGATACACCCATTAAAGTTTAGCACCTGTCACATCGGATGTTTGGATGCTAATTAGGAGTATTAAACATATGCTAATTACAAAACTAATTGCACAGATGGAGTCTAATTCGCGAGACAAATCTATTAAGCCTAATTAGTTCATGATTTGACAATGTGGTGCTACAGTAACCATTTGCTAATGACGGATTAATTAGACTTAATAGATTCGTCTCGTGAATTTGCACAGGGTTCTGCAATTAGTTTTATAATTAGCTCATGTTTAGTCCTCCTAATTAGCATTTGAACATCCGATGTGACACTGCTAAAGTTTAGCACCGAGTATCCAAACACCCCCTGAGTTTCCAGTTTCTTCATACAGCTGCTGGGCATGGATTGTAGAGTTGAAAAGGGCAACAAATCTAAGATGTAAATTAGATTGTATTTCATCTCATTATTTTGACCAATTTATTTTCTACTGTTATACCCATAGGCCACACAAATAATCAAAGTCCTAACATCATGGACTCAATGTAACAGGTAGCAAAATGGACATATCAATAAGAGAAGAATAAAAAGAAACAATAAGAACTGCGAACATGTTGGATGTCCAATTATGATCTTCAGCTTCTAGTTCCTGTGCGTGCATCTTAAGTTCTTAAAATTGAACAGTGTACACATCAGGACCAACTGTTTGTGCTTGAGTAGGATATATCTACATCAAAAAGGCCTACGTGTCTACAACCTCAAAGCTCTACAGGTAGTTCTTGAGAGGAGTACACAGGGTATCCGAAGAGCAGAAAAATCATGTACCACATTTTCCCCCATAGACGCAGTACTATGAAGATAAGATATCGATCTGAACAATCGAGATCTAATTCTGCGGGATGGCCAACAACATCATCCATGCCTGACGTAAAAAAATAATGCACTACAGGGAGTTGTTCATCAATGATTCAATGGTATTCCCCACAAGTCAGATCCCTAATTGAACCCGAGGCAAACAATTGATACACAGATTTCACCAAGTAGTAGTCAACTACAGGGCTACCCAAACACCCAAGCGCGATTTCTTCTTCTAATTTACTCGTACGGAAATTTATGCAGGTATTTACCACCCGTACCGGCCAGAGCGAGAGGAGCCGGGGTGCTGATGGTAGCGCCGGGTGGTTCGTCAATGGCGCCGCGCCGGCCCTGACTTGGATGAGGGAGGAGCGTGGTTGGAATCGTTGTTCTGGCTGGGAGACGACGCGGGGTCGCAATAATCCTAATTAGCTATTGATCGTTAAGCTATTTTGAGCACTGTCGCTGACGACCTATTAACTGTCACAATCCCAACTACTCGATCTCGAGCAGAACGTGAGGAAGCTCGTCTTCTTAGCATTCGCCTCCTGGATCATGGCGTTCCTAGGTAAGCTACAAGCACACTGTACCCTGGATCGAGAAGCCATGGCGGCGTCTGTCTGACACCTTACCTGCGCGTTGCAGAGGGGTATTGCTGGACGCGGACGGCGGAGCGACAGGCGTCGCGTATGCGGGCACGGTACCTGCGGGCGGTGCTCCGGCAGGACATGGAGTACTTCGACCTCCGAGCGGCGGGCATGGCGCCGGAGGTGGTCGCCAGCGTGTCCAACGACAGCCTCGTCGTGCAGGACGCGCTGGCTGAGAGGGTCCCCAACTTCGCCATGAACGCCACCATGTTCGCCGGCAGCTACGCCGTGGCGTTCTTCCTGCTGTGGCGCCTCGCCCTCGTCGCGCTCCCGTCCGTGCTGCTCCTCGCCGTCCCCGGCTTCATGTCCGACCGCGTCCTCACCGGCCTCGCGCCGGATCAGGGACAAGTACGCGCGCCCGGGGTCCGTGGCCGAGCAGGCCGTGTCGTCCGCGCGCACCGTGTACTCGTTCGTGGCGGAGACGAGCACCGTGGTCAGGTTCTGCTACCCGTCGCGGCCGGAGAACCCCATCTTCACCAACTTCAGCTTGCAAGAATGTTCTTGGACTAATCTATTTGCAGGAATGTTCAGTAAACAACATTGATGCTTCCTGCGGCAACAACCTATTCTTCCTCCCATTTCTCTATCAGGACTTCAGGAGAAAAAACGAAATGTTCCATTTCTCTACAGGTAGTTCTTGTTAACTGTGAGGACTACACAAGGTATCCAACGAGCAGAAAAATCATCGTTTGAATGAACGAGATCTAGTTCTGCGGGATGACCAACAATATCATCCAACTCTGATAATGCACTATAGAAAGTTATTCATCAATGGTATTCCCCACAAAGTCAGATCCATAATTAAACCTGAGGCAAACAATTGATACACCGATTTTCGAGAGGAGAAAAAGAGAGAAAAGAGAGGGGAGGGGTTGGGCCGTAACAGAGAAAGGATAGAGAATTTGACCCACCACATATATGAGTTGCAAAAAGATTGCAAGTCCAACAGAGAAAACAGAGATTCAAATTTGAATTAGTAATCAAAATTCTTCACATACTTTTAAGGACTACGCTAAATTTTGGTTAAGCATGCGTAAGAACTCGGCATGGAAATCGAAACATAGGAAAGGACAACCCCGCACTCAAAGTCATTTAAGAAAAGCTCGGCTTTCAGGGTTCCCTATCTTCAGTTGCCGTTTAAATTCAAACGGCAATACATCTCGTGAGCAAATAGAGAAAAGAGGCAAGTCATCTCAATGGTCTGCAATTTCTGAATGCATGTGTTACTCTTGTGAAGCGAATATCTCAGTGCCGGTTGCACCCTGCTGCAAACTGACCAGCCCAAAGTACATCCCAGAACGACCCTTGCCCATTAGGGATGCGTGCGTGCCATCCTCCACAACTCTTCCTCCCTCTAGCACGGCGATCTTGTCACAGTTTTGGACAGTGCTGAGCCTATGTGCCACCACTACACTTGTCCTTCCAACCATCACCCGGTCCAGTGCCTTCTGCACCACCTTCTCGGATGCGCTGTCCAGCGCGCTCGTGGCCTCGTCCAGCAACAAGATGGCTGGGTTCTTGAGGATGGCGCGAGCGATCGCTACGCGCTGCTTCTGCCCTCCCGATAGCTGAAACCCTCGCTCACCACAGGATGTGTTGTACCCGTCCTTGAGGCTGCTGATGAAGTCATGTGCATTGGCAGATTTTGCTGCACTCTCAATCTCTGCCTCGCTTGCAGTTGCTGTGCCGTATATGATGTTCTCCTTGATCGTACCTGCAAACAGTGCTGGCTCCTGGCTAACCAACCCAATATGTTGACGTAAGGCTCGGAGATTGTAAGATCTTATGTCTCTACTGTCAATCTTCACCACCCCCGCAGTTGGGTCGTAGAATCTCTCGATAAGCCCAATGATGGTTGACTTACCGGAGCCACTCTTTCCAACGAGCGCTGTTGACTTGCCTGGTTGTATGCTCAAGGAGAATCCTTTGAAGATGATCACATCTGGCCTGGATGGGTATGCAAAGTCAACATCCAACATTTCCACCTCACCTTTAAGCTTACTCGGGATGTATCCCTCAGGATTGTCAGAGTCAATTTCTGTTTTCCGATCAAGAACAGCAAACACATAGGCAACTGCATCAGCGCCCTTAGCAAGGTCTGTTGCCATGCTACCTGCCTCTCCAATCAGACGCCCTGTCATCACTATGATAATGAAGGTCTGCAAGAGTTGCTTGGCAGTAATGCGGCGCTCAACCATCAGCTTGCTGCCATACCAAAAATCGAGGGCAAATGAGCATGTTATGATGAACAGGGAGGTGCCAAGGACAAGGCCAGCGAACCATGATTGTCGAATGTTTTCCTTGCGCGGCCCATCTTGCGTCTCCTCAAAGAGGTGTAGGATGTGATCCTGGGATGAGAAGGCAGTGACGGTCCGGAAGTTGGAGATGGCCTCCGCTGCTAGCTTGCTGCCCTCGGACTGTGCTCTTATCGATCTCTTGGACATGTTCTTCAGTAGGGCACGGCGAGCGTAGAAGCCAATAATGATTAGTGGTTGCGCTGCTATCATTACGACGGCCAAGCGCCAAGCGATAACCAAACCCATAGTCCAGGAAACAAGCACGGAAGAAACAACCTGGATCGCTAGAGCCATCCGGTCTCCCACAAGTGACCTGACCTACAACAAAAGAATTATGTCAAATTAAGTATTACTAATTGTTTTCCAAGTATATTAACAAAAGAAATAGAATATTTACTGCGTTGGCGTCCTTAGCAAGCTGCGAGCATATGGCACCAGTGGAGTTCTCTTCATGGTCAAACCATGCAATCTCAAATGTGAGGATCTTTGTGAGCATATGTTCTCTTATCCTCTTGGTGAGACGTTCCCCCATGACACCAAAGTTGTAGTGCTGTACAATACTTAGTAAGAACGATGCCACTGCAAGAGCAACGAAGAAGAGCACATAGGTCCTTGTTTTTTCCTTGATCTCAGCATGGTCTGTCAAGAAGTAAGCAGAGACAACACTCCCCAAGCCATACGCATGAGCAGGCTGGATGCCTCCACACACAATTGCGCTAAAGCTGCCCATCACCGCCTGCTTCCACTCTGGTGCATTAAGCATAAGTAGTCTTTTGAAGGACGGAGCATGAAGGGTGAGCTTCTCGGCGTTGTCGTCTCTCGTGTCACCCAGCGACTGAACCGAGCTTGGCCTGCTAGCAGAAGAGAACCTCCTGCTCATATTGTGGCTGTTGGACTGCCCGACATCAAAAGATGCACTGCTGACTCCATTGGCCTTGTCAACCTCACTCGAGTAACTGGTTTGCTGAAGTTGAGTAAGCGATTTGTAGAGGCCATCTTCATTGCCAACAAGCTCATCATGGGAGCCTAGCTCCATGACTTCACCACATTGCATGACGACGATCATGTCTGCATTTCGGATGGTTGAGAGGCGATGTGCAATAATAATAGTAGTCCGCCCCGTGGAGGCTAGGTCAAGCGCCTCTTGCACAACATGCTCTGATTCCGTGTCCAATGCACTAGTGGCTTCATCCAGGAGAAGGATCTTGGGTGACTTGACGATTGCTCTGGCAATAGCAATCCTCTGCTTCTGCCCTCCGGACATCTGGATACCCCCTTCACCCACCTGTTGTTATTTATGACTTGGTTACTATAACACACTAACACAGCAGTAAGAACATGAACCTATATATTTCATAGAAGGAAGAATTCTACTTGCAAAAGCTAGGTCCTGACTACATGCATGGAAAATCTGGTAGATGCTGTGCAGATACTACCATTTCAATGTTGAGCCTAGCTTCTCATGAACATCTAGCTCACGTTCTGTTGCAGGAGTGCGTGTACTATACTAGTAGCTATCTAAGTTTGAATCTTACGCTGTGTGCATGTTTTAATAAGAAATGTCACCTGGGTGTCGTAGCCCTGCGGCAGCTGGGCGATGAAGTCGTGAGCGTTGGCAGCCTTGGCAGCGGCGATGACCTCCTCCGCGGTGGCGTCTTCCTTGCCGAACAGTATGTTCTCCCGTATCGTCGTCGCGAACAGCACCGGCTCCTGGCTGACGAGACCCATTTGCGCGCGAAGCCACTTGAGCCGCAGCCGCCGGATGTCGACGCCGTCCAGCAGGACCTCCCCGGATGATGGGTCATAGAAACGCTCCAGTAGTGCTATCACCGTTGACTTCCCCGATCCGCTGCTGCCAACCAGCGCCACGGTGCGCCCCGCTGGCACGCGCAGGCTGAAGCTCACCAAGACGGGGCTCTCCGGCCGCGATGGGTAGCAGAACTCGACGTTCTTGAACTCCACATCGCCGGCGACATTGGGCAGGTCCTCGCCGGCGTCGCTCCCCGAGTCGATCTTGGGCACCCGCCGGATCACCTCCTGGATCCTCTCTGCCGCCGAGATTGCCTCTGACAAGTATTTCACACTCGACAGCCCCGACCCCAACGCCCTGTAGGAAAATATATATTATCATTTACATCGCGTAATAGGTACTTAATTAATTATTAATTACATCCAAAACAGGATCGAATTAGTTGGAGCGAGTGTTGCGTACAGGCCGCCATTGACGATGGCGCTGGAGACACTGAAAACAGCGCCGCCCTGGTAGCCGTGGTACATGACGAGGCGGCTGCCGTACCAGAGGGTGAACGCTGAGATGGCGAAGGTGACGGCATTGCTGCCAATGGCGAGGCCCTTGGCGAGCCCCTGCTTGAGCCCCAGCTGCATGGACTCCTCGAGCGCGGCGGCGAACCGCGCCACGGTGCTCCTCTCCGCCGCGAACGAGTACACGGTGCGCGCCGACGACACGGCCTGCTCCGCGATGGCGCCCGGGCGCGCGTACTGCTCCCTGATCCGGCGCGCGATGCCGACGAGGATGCGGCCGTAGACGATCCCGGGGACGACGAGCAGCAGCACGGACGGCAGCGCCACCAGCGTCAGCCTCCACACGGCCGCGAGAGCGAGGACGTAGCACCCGAGGAACATGGCGGCGTTCATCACGAAGTTTGGGAGCTTCTCGGCCAGCGCGTCCTGGATGACGAGGCTGTCGTTGGAGACGCCGGTGATCACCTCCGACATGGAGCCGGTCCTGAGGTCGAAGTACTCCACGTCCTGCCGGAGCACCGCCTGGAGGTACCGCGCCCGCATCCGCGACGCCTGCCGCTCCGCCGTCCGCGCCCAGCAGTAACCCTCTGCATCCAACGAACGTGTATGCCAGACGCACAAGGCAAACACTGAACAGTAGTGGTGTGTACAGAGGCAGAGCTTACTTACCTAGGAACGCCATGACCCAGAAAGCTAATGCCAAGAAGACGAGGTTCCTCGCGCTCTGATCATTTGATAAGAATCAAGATGAAGTCGATATAATAGTGTGACTGCTAGCTCGTCAATCAGTTGATCTTCAGCCACGGTGGTTTCTACATACAGAAGCGCACGTACCGCGTTGATCCTGGAGCTGAACTCTTGGAGGAGGTCGGGGCCGTGGCCAATGTCGTTGGTGATGCGAATGAACAGGATCAACGTCAGTGGATACGATATGCCGTCGCCTACAGCGCCCACCAGGCCTAGCAGCATCAGGACCACGTCCACCTTGTCTGCGTGCGCGAACACCGACATGGACGGCGACCCCCCTGCTGGCGGCGGCGCCGGCGCCGGCGCGGCCTCCTTCTCGGTTGCCTCTCCATCCATGTCTGGAGAGCTCGCTGGCATCACCGAACACGGCAATTCTATTATAGTTGGGCTAACCCGCAATGTGCGCTGCAAAAATACTGAACTAGTATGACTTAGATTCTGAGTTGTGACGTTGACGCCATTTTTCTTTGACTACTAGCATGTGAGAGGGGTTGATCTAGCTAGTGCGCCTCGCGGCTTGCGATGTTGGCATCTGCACTGCTCCCATTAGCATCAAGTGCTTTAATGGACAGATAGCCATGCCATCACGCGACCGGACATGATACCCAATATTTTCGGTGGAAACAACACCGAATCCTGTCGGCCATATATTTATTGGCCCACCAGAAAATTTGAATGTAGATATGGAGATTACGGTGCACGACGTGGAGGATAAGAACTAGATGAGGATTAGGAAACTACTCGTAGCAATTAGAGTAGGACTCTCTAGTCAAATCCGACTAGTATTCTTGTAAACAACCGACCCGTAACCCTACCCCCAGCAATATAAGGTGAGGCAAGGACTCCCTCCAAACAAGTTCAATCAATACAATACAACCAACACAAAGGACGTAGGGTATTACTCGATATAAATGACCCAAACCTATCTAAATCGTGTGTTCGAGTTCATCTTTGAGTTACTGATCTCGACGAGCTCCACGCATAAAATACTACCTTGGGTACCCCTCGGTAGGTTGCCGGGTCTAAACACCGACGGCTAGCGCGTCATGTAGGGGACCTCGCTAAAGATCCACTGGCGAACTCGATGGCTCAAGTCATCATCAAGCCCACCGTCACGTTCGAAGCGGGCACAACGTTTGTCTTCGGCTTCTAGGTTTGCGTCGTAGACGGCGCTGGAAATTTCCACCGCCACGTCGTGCCGGCCCGGAGGAGAAGCAATACGATATCAACGTTCATCGCCAAGCTCTGGAAGATTTTGTTGAAAAATTCAACTAAATTTTCGACTTCTTCCAAGGCTCAAGGGATGAGCCCGAGTACAACTCGACTTCTCCCACCAATCGGACTGGCGCTTAAGCCATCATGTGAATCGGTCTACGATACAAGTCGATTCCTGTTCGAACTCCGAAGCTCAGGTGCTATCTGCCAAGACAATCTATCCATATCACAATTCAACTTGGATTTGATCGAGGATCCCGACTACTACTCAGATCCGGATGAGGAGAATCCTTATCAAGCCAAATGTTAATCCCCCACGCGATCGATCCCTACCGATTCGCTCCATCTCCTCAACCAGAACGTCATCAACATCGTCCTCCTGGCGTGCGCCTACTGGGTCATGACGTTCCTAGGTACAGTGACCATTATCCTAACATCTGCACCATGTGTCAATCGATTTATTTCTACCGTGCGTCGTGTGCAGAGGGGTATTGCTGGGCGTGGACGGCGGAGTGGCAGGCATCGCGGATGCGGGCGCGGTACCTGCGGGTGGTGCTTCGGCAGGACGTGGAATACTTCGACCTTCGGTCCAGCTTCGCGTCGAAGGTGGTCACCGGCGTCTCCAATGATAGCCTCGTCGTGCAGGACGCGTTGGGGGACAAGTTGCCCAGCTTCCTGATGAACATCGCCACGTTCGTCGGCAGCTACGCCGTCGGGTTCGCGCTGCTGTGGGGGCTCATGCTCGTGACCCTGCCATCCGTGCTCCTCCTTGTCAACCTAGGGTTCGCATACAGCTGCGTCGTCACGGGCCTGGCGCGATGGATCCGGGCGCAATACGCGCGCCCGGGCACCATCGCCGAGTAGGCCGTGTCGTCGGCGCGTGCCACCTACTCGTTCGTGGCGGAGGCGAGCACCATGGCACGGTTCGCCACCGTGCTCGAGGACTCGGCATGGCTCGGGGTCAAGCCGGGCGTCGCCCTCGGCGTTGCCTTCGCCATCTACGCCTTCAACGTCTGGTACGGCAGCCGCCTCGTCATGTACCACGGCGTCCAGGGCGGCACCGTCTTCATCGTCGTATCCCTCGTCATCATTGGCAATGTGTACGTAACGCACATTAGCTCTGTGTCTCTATGTTTCCTTCGCCAGAGGTAAGCTACTGACGATCAAGACTTTAACTAACTATGCAGGTCGCTGGGTCGGCGCTATTGAATATCAAGTACTTCTCGGAGGCGGCGGCGGCGGCGGAGAGGATCCTTGATATGATACAGCGGGTGCCCATGATAGATTCGGACAGCAACGCTAGCAATGAGCTCGCCAACGTCGCTAGCACGATGGAGTTCAAGGACATCAAGTTCTGCTAACCGTCACGGCCCAAGAACCCCGTTTTCTCGTGCTTCTACTTGCACGTGCCGGTGGGGCAGACTGCGGCGCTCGTCAGCGGTAGCGGCTGAGGGAAGTCGACGGTGATCGCGCTGTTGGAGCGGTTCTATGACCCATCGGCCGGGGAGGTGACGCTCGACGGCGTCGACATCCGGCGGCTGCGGCTCAAGTGGCTGCGCCCACAGATGGGGCTCGTCAGCCATGAGCCGGTGCTGTTCGCGACGACCATACGGGAGAACGTCATGATCCAAAGTTGCAAAACAAGTTTAACATGTTAACATGGGCATCATGAGCATAATTTGTGCATAATTGAGCATCATAGCCATGCATTTATTTAAGCTCACATAATTGTTATTTATTGTTGAAATTCAAATTTGTGAAGCAACTCTAATTTTTGTTATGCAACTCTTCCTTTGTTATTTTATTTAAATACTAGATGCAATTTGATGATTTTACAGTATTTTTACTTGATTTTTCAGTGATGTTTTCTTGTGTTAAAAATTTATTTAAGTTTCAGTTTGGGCCGTTTTCTTTTGTCAATTATGTAAAAACCTGAGTAGATCTTGAAGTAATTCTTGTGTCATTGTGTTCTTTGCGATTTTATCTTTCAAATGAGTATTTTTGGGGGATTTTTAGATGCCTGTAGCTGGGTCGTTTGAGTGGGGAAAGTTGAACATTTTTGAAATTAGCCGGGTCCACGCGTCAGCGCCTGTTTCTTCTTCCTCCCGCTCCTCTTTCTGCTGCCGGTTGGGCGGACAGAGCTCGCCCACCACGTTGCCACCGTACACCGGCCGGTGAGGCCCCGGTCACACGAAAATCCCCTTCTACCTTCACCCCGCTCCTCCTTTATAAGCCCCACACTGGCACCCCCAAACCCTAGCCCCTCCATCCTCCATTTGTGCCGCCACTAATACCTCCACCTCCAAGCACCGCCGCCCCTTGCCACCACCAATTCGTTGTCGTTGTGAGTCTTGGTTCGATTCCTCGCAGCCACGACTTCTCCTCGAGGTCCCGCATCCATTTTGCCACTTCCCGAATGTCCTCCCTCATCGTGCAAGCATCCCCACGGCAAGCCCCATCCGCCCCATCTCTGCCGCGAAGCTTCTATTGCGCCACATCCTCCGAGCAAACTTGAAAACTTGAAAAATGCATAGAAATGTGTAGGAAAATGCTAAAAATGTGGATCTTATTTTGTTGGATTCCTTATGAGATCTAGTTTATTTCGAAATTGAGTATGTGCATGCTACCGTTGTATATTTTGCTCTATGAATTATTCTTCTCTAGACTTGTTAAATGCCTTATAAATCATGTGGTGGTCCAAAAATCATGAAACCAATTTTTTTAGCTTCCATTTATATGTTCCAAATCTGTAACTTGTATTAATGGAATCTATTGTTTTCATGCTGTCTTAAGTCTAATGCTTGTTTGTTGTCTTAATGTTGTTATTTGCATGGTAATTAGTGGAAAATTGATAAAATATTGAAACCACTTATGTTCCTTTTTTGTCCATATATGTTGATGCTTTTATGGTTGATTTACAAGCCTTTTTGGATTTAATGTGCTTAATGGTAATTTATCTTATTTATTTTGTATCTCCACATTAAAAATTGATTTTGAGGTGAATCCAATTCTCATAATCTTGTTATTGGTGTCTCCCATCAGTGAAAATTATTTCATAATTGATTTTCAACGGATGATTTGAATCTTGCAATTTCGTACTTTCTTTTGGCTTATCGTACAAATAGTTTCCCTCATCATTCTTGTATGATTTTGTATTGTTTTTAGCTAGCTTGCCTTGTTAACAAGTAATTGCTTACTGTTTCTTTATTTTTTTCATGCATTTCATGAACATTTGCACTTATAGCATCATCTCTAATGCATGCACGCACTTCATTCTATAGAGAGCGACTTGTTGGAGAATGTGACCCTTGAGCCCGAAGCTGAGGTCGGCGTAGAGGTCGAGTTTGAGCCCGAGGAGAATCAAGGCAAGGCGTAGAGGTTGAGTTTGTCTCCTACTTTTTGAAATGAAATTGTTACTATGTCTAGCTATGGGTTGCATGTGGGTTATCTTATTGCATTATTAGAACCTATGTTATTGTTATTATGGCCTCCGTTGCTTTGTTGTCATATACCTTGTCGCTCAAGTAGTGTGGGTTATAATAAATTAATCTTGTAATTGCTTAGCTATGCTCAGTCATAGAATGATCACTTGGTGAGGGAAATGGTTATAGATTAATCAACACCGTTTCTATTAAGGTTCTTTAATGTTGTTGAATAAATGAACATGATGGTTAATTTTGGATACGAGATTTGAGCGGTGTGTAGGGTCACGAGAATAGAGTCTCGGTGACATAAGTCGCTCGAGTTGATTAAGGACCGTCCGTTGTGGATGTTGGTTTGAGCACCCTTTTTTGTGCTACCACATGTTCCCATACGGGAAGAACAAGCCTAATACCTTACTTGACTCTCTCTATGAGGCACGGCCCTAGATGTGTGGTTCTTGGACTATGTAGAAGAGTCTAGGAGTGTCCCCAGTGGACCTAGGTCGTCCTCCACACAAGCTAGGCGTGTTTTACTCATAATTTGAGGCAGTTTGGGAAAAGTTGGCATGAGTACCCCCTTGCGCACCTTTGGCCGGGTGTGCGAGCCGCAAGATCCTCGAGTCGTGTGGGTAAAGAGTACACCCTTGCAAGGATAAATCAATTCGAATTGCCGTGCTCTCAGTTATGAATAAGCTCAAGTCCCGTGAATTCATCGTAGAGTTATCGGATGCTTCTAATACTTGTTCATATATTTATGCTCTATGTTACCATGTTGATGTAATTATTTGCAACTAAAATTTGAAGTGGGTTTAGGCAAGATTAATAAAACTTGCTAGCTGTCCATAGAGTGTTATTCACATGCTTATGGTCAAAAATTAAGGATAGAATGAGATAGGTTTTTGCAAATTTACTTAACCTTAAAGTCTCACTTCTTGTTCAACCCTATGCATGATCCTTGTTATATAATTGCGTAAGTCTTTTGAGTATCTTTTTATACTCATGTTGCTATCGCTCATTAAAGTTGTAGGTTAACCAGAGGCCGTGTTTGATCACTTTTACCCCGCCTATCCGAGGGTGGGTGATGAGTGACTAGAGTGATCGTTGGTTGCTTCGATGGTTTTCTTGGACAACTACACCATCGTATCTTTTGCGTTTATCTATTGTATTCACTGCATAGTAGTGCTCTTTATAAGGGTTAGATGTTGGGAAAACTTAAACCTTAACATTTAATTCCACGTTATTATTGTCATGGCCCAAGACTTGTATTTTGGAGCTCATTCAATTAAATTTCAGATTTGAACCATGTGTGTAATGGACTTGTAACCTTAATTATTGAACTTGTGAAATGTTAAAATTGCTCTTTTATGGTTCATGTGGTGATGTGCAATTCGTACGGTTGGTGTTGCTTGATCGTGGGCATGTTATGAAATACCTACTGGGACTACTGGATTTGGCTCCTGTTAAGTTGAATTGCACTGCGTCTCTAGGTGTGGGTTGACACTTGACATGTCGCAAGACATGTAAGTTTGGACTCTCATCCTATTAGCATCACCGTCAATTCACTTAATTCGAGATCAAATTGGGCGGTTCTTACCATCTCCGCAGCTAAGGCGGCCCAACGCCGACAACTTCATCTCCCAGCTGCCTCAGGGCTACGACACAGAGGTAACTTAGCATTCTTTTCCAGCTGATATCATCATATTAAATCAATCTGCGACATGGATTACTAACCATATGTAAAATGAAAACAGGTGGGTGCACGTGGTGTGCAAATGTCCGGAGGGCAGAAGCAGAGGATCGCTATGGCCAGAGCAATCCTAAAGTCACCCAAGATTCTACTCCTTGACGAAGCCACGAGCGCACTGGACACCGAGTCAGAGCGAATCGTGCAGGAGGCGCTCGACGCAGCTTCCATGGGCCGGACTGCAATTGTCGTCGCACATCGTCTCTCCACCATCCGGAACGCTGATACTATCGCGGTCATGCAGGCCGGCGCAATCGTGGAGCAGGGCTCATGGCCACAGTGAGCAATGCAGCCATTTATCATCGCCTGCTTCTACACCCGCCGTGTCTTACTGAAACCAGCAAGCTAGCTTCTGATGCTGTCTCCAACCTCCGCACCATCGCCGCATTCTGATCCCAGGATTCTAGTTACCACAGGCCGTGTCAAGCTCATGGCTGAGGCTGAGGGGCCAAGCTCATGGCTGAGGGGCGCATCACCGCCGAGGCGGTCTTCCAGACCACCATGATTCTAGTTACCACAGGCCGTGTCATTGCAGATGCATGTGGCATGACATGATGACAACAGACCTCGCCAAAGGAGTCCGTGTTTGCTATTATTGACCGTGAAACAAAGATTGAACCTGACAATCCCCAGGGGTACAAGCCAGAAAATCTCAAAGGTGAGGTGGCAACTGTTGGAGTTGATTTTGCATATCCGTTGAGGCCGGATGTGATCATCTTCGAAGGATTCTCCTTGGACATAACTCCAGGCAGGTCAACAGCCCTTGTTGGACGTAGTGGTTCTGGCAAGTCAACCATCATCGGGCTTATAGAGCGCTTCTATGACCCGCTAAGAGGGGTGGTGAATATCAGGACATATAATCTCCGAGCACTACGGCGCCACATCGGGCTTGTCAGCCAAGAGCCAACATTGTTCTCTGGCATGATCAGAGAGAACATCATGTATGGTGCGGGGACGGCAAGTGAGGCAGAGGTTGAAGACGCGGCGAGGTCCGCCAATGCACATGACTTCATTAGCAATCTCAAGGATGGGTACAACACATGGTGTGGCGACCGGGGCGTTAATCTATCCGGAGGGCAGAAGCAGCACATCGCAATCGCCCGCGCCATCTTGAAGAACCCAGCCATCTTGCTGCTGGACAGCGCATCCGAGAAGGCGGTGCAGGAGGCGCTAGAGAGGATGATGGCTGGCCGGACGAGCGTCGTGGTGGCGCACAGGCTAAGCACCATCCAGAACTGTGACGTGATCGCCGTGCTTGAGAGAGGAGCTGTCGTGGATAAGGGCACGCATGTGTCCCTAATGGCCAAGGGTCCTTCTGGGAAGTACTTTGGATTGGTCAGTTTGCAGCAGGGAGGTGACCAGCACTAGGATGTTTGCAAGAGAAGAGTGTAGCACTTTCAGATTGGCAGCCCATTCAGATGAGCCACGATTTGGACTTACCTGCAACTTCAAGCAGGCATACCTTTAATTTGTGCAAGGTGTAGTGTTCATAAGATGTTATTGGTGTGTTTAGGCCTGGTACCACCTGTAGGTTATGTCCACCGCCGCTCATTTCCCATGTGCATGACCTGTAAGAGTGGAATTGAACCAATAGTCACCACTCAACACTTGCTCGTACGAAATTAGGAGCAGCTGCCTGCATCTTTATAGTTGAGGGAGCAATTGCCCACCAGTTTGTGATTCAAGTTTCGTTTTGCCCTTATGTTTATCTGATCATTTGGTGCCAGCTGTAGTTTCCATTGAAACTAGTTAGA
The DNA here is from genome assembly GCF_005286985.2 of Setaria viridis. Taxonomy (NCBI): domain Eukaryota; kingdom Viridiplantae; phylum Streptophyta; class Magnoliopsida; order Poales; family Poaceae; genus Setaria; species Setaria viridis. Next base: position 27,007,371 of record NC_048263.2, read on the forward strand.
CAGCAAACTTATTAGCTGCATATGATCTTCAGCATATCTTCTATTGCTGGTTCCTGTTTCTCACTGCTCAAGGGTCTCAGTGTCGCAGGCAATGACCTTAGGAGATTGCATATGCAACTTTGTCAGCAAAAAACTGTTTTTTGAAATAATCAGAAACAAACTGTCATGAGATGAAACGATGCTGTTTATAAAGAAAAATTATCAGCACACAAATAAAAGAGTTGCTCAAATGAAAGGGCTAACACCCCACCCACAAACATGCACACTCCCAAGGCGTAGAGCCATTATCCTCCAAGAGGTCTGAACCGATCGCCTCTCCATGCTCTGTGTGCATACACCTGCTAGGGCAGCAGCTAGCGATGTCCACCCCTTACCAAACCTCAAAGGGGATGCATCCACGTTCCCAACTCACCGATGCGTCACCCGCGGACATGGTGATAAGCCGATAACCACATATTTGTAAATTTTTATATTAAAATAAAGGTAATCTAACAGAAAGAAAATTAATATCAAACAACATCCAACAAGATACCGCTAGGAACATGAGAAATCAAATACTCTGATAAATTTATTTTTCACGTCTCCTTAAAAAACCCGGTATTACGTCATCACATACATTGGTCGATGCTCCATTTTTTATTGGAGGATGACTTCAGAGGACACTTGGGGTTGCAAAAGGACGGTGGGGCCTGCATTCTTCCCTCGTGTTATAGGCTAATAGCACCGTTCTTCTGGCTTTTCATTCGTGCAGCAATAGCAGTTAGTTCGCCCTATTGGACCACAAACAGCCCGCAGGCAAAGTATTACCGTGATCAAAGATGAAGCTTCCCTATGGTGTGCTGAGGGAGCCAAGGACCTAGCTGCCTTAGTTGCTTCAATCGATAGTGTGTAATAGCCTGTTTCTTTTCCTTTTTTTTCTAGTCGTTGGGAGTATGGAGCTTCTTGCCCTGCTTGTCTCAACCTCTGCTTGAGCTCCCTTGGCGCATCTAGCACCTGTAACTTGCTTTCTCCTTATTAATTCAAGCCGGCCAATGGCCAGGGTCTTTCGAAAAAAAAAAGTAGCTTTTCACGACCTGATGCAGTATTTTGTATTTGTCAGCAAACGATGTACATATGTCATAAACTCAATAAAAAAAACTCCAGATTGTGAGAAAAGACTTACACTGTGCAGATGAAGCAAGGAGCACGACAAATAAGAACATGATCATCACTTGCACAGGCTCCCCTTCATACTGGACTGCTACTAGGTAGTTGCAACTGCCAAGCGCCGACCATGTGGACAGGAGATCATACCGGTGGACGGACCGGGAACTTCTAAAAGGAAGAAGACGCAACAGCAGATCACACGGACAGCGCTACCAGCCACGGCTTTTGTGCACCTGAGTCCGTCGTCTTCTAGCATCGGAGGCATATATGTGGAAGTGCGTAACCAGCCACTTGCACTACTAGATTCCTTTGTCTCGCTATAAACACGTAAGAGTTGAGCACACGATAACTATGAAGACGGGATGCACTTTTTTTAGATGGACATGGACGGGTTTGGGAGAAAGAAGAAAGCACACTGCACTGTGTCCTCATCGACCATCAACGATCAGGATCCTGATCTTTTTGAAGGGGGCTAAGGCAGGCAAGGAGCCGGCCTGAACAGTTGTATTATTTTTTTTATCGTGATGTGGAATTGACAATTACAAATCCAGAGATATTATGGTTTTTTATGGTACATGATCAAGGCATGCCGGATTTTTTGTGCAAATGCATGCGAAACAAAATTAATTTTTTTTTCTAGAATACGCAGGAGAGCTACGTATCATTCTATTAAGAAGAAGCGGAAATAAGTTTTTTACAACGCGGGCCAACCGGACGCATGCACACGGATTCTTAAGCATTGAGGTGCTACATGGTAAAAAATTAACAACCGAGAGCAACAACACTAATCAACAACACATTGCTACCGAGAGAAACAACACTAATCAACAACACACATCACAGAAGGATCGTGTGAGCCTGCCAGCCAAGGGCAGCAAGGCCAGTACCACCGGCTGCACACCACATTGCTGCTTCTGCAGAGATGGTTACTGCAAGTTTAGATGGTGTTTTCTCGGCTCCTCTGTGAAACACTCGATCATTTCTTTCCTTCCAAAAACAAAATGCGACAGTGAACAGGCATGCTGTGTACACGACTTAGGCATGCTTGCCTTGAGAAAGTAACGGAACGCACAGACTTGCGTGTTGGCGCGAGCATCATGGCATCACAGGTTTCCCGTGATCCCGATCCATAGGGTCTATATATACATGTTGTCTCGTCAGTGATCGTGGTGGGTGTCGAAACGGAACGTTTTGCCTGAAAATCCGGCCAGTCCTCGATCTATACCGGCACGCACTCTCTCTGGTCGACGGCGACAGTGTCATCAAGCTGCTAGGTACCCCCCCCCCCCCCCCCCCAACACACACACACACACACACACACACACACACACACACACGCCGTCGTGGCCATGCACGCCGGTCGGCCGAAGAAGGCCGACGCGGCGGCGGCGGCGGCGCTCGCGCTGGGGTCTTCGGTGTTCGCGCACGCGGACGCGGTGGACGTGGCGCTGATGGTGCTTGGCCTGGTCGGCGCCATCGGCGACGGCATGGCCACGCCCCTGCGCCTCCTCATCGCCAGCCGTATCGCCAACGACCTCGGCAGCGGCCCCGACCACATCGCCCAGTTCGCATCCAAGATCAACGCGGTACGCGTCGTGTGCAAAATTTCCAATCCTGATCGATTAAGGCACTGTTAACAATGCCATCATCACTGACGAGACGACATGTGTTCATCCTGCCAGAACGTGATCAAAATTGTCTGCATAGCGTGCGCCGCCTGGGTCATGGCGTTCCTCGGTGAGAGCACACACATCACTGCACAAATATCAGTTCATTTTTGCTGCGTCCAAGAGTGTCTGACACGTTCCTACATACCATGCGCGCGTACTTGCAGAGGGCTACTGCTGGGCGCGGACGGCGGAGCGGCAGGCGTCGCGGATGCGGGCGCGGTACCTGCAGGCGGTGCTCCGGCAGGACGTGGAGTACTTCGACCTCCGGTCCGGCTCGGCGTCGGAGGTGATCACCGGCGTCTCCAACGACAGCATCGTCGTGCAGGACGCGCTGGCCGAGAAGGTCCCCAACTTCGTGATGTACGTCACCATGTTCGCCGGCAGCTACGCCGTCGGGTTCGCGCTGCTGTGGCGGATGACGCTGGTGACGCTGCCGTCGTCGCTCCTCCTCATCGTCCCGGGCGTCGCGTACGGGCGCGCCCTCACGGACCTCGCGCGCCGGATCAGGGCGCAGTACGCGCGCCCGGGCGCCATCGCCGAGCAGGCCGTCTCGTCGGTGCGCACCGTGTACTCGTTCGTGGCCGAGAAGGCCGCCATGGCGCGGTTCGCCGCGGCGCTCGAGGAGTCGGCGCGGCTCGGGCTCAGGCAGGGGCTCGCCAAGGGCGTTGCCATTGGCAGCAACGGCATCGCCTTCGCCATCTACGCCTTCAACATCTGGTACGGCGGCCGCCTCGTCATGTACCACGGATACCCCGGCGGCACCGTCTTCGTCGTCTCCTCCCTCATCGTCATCGGCGGCGTGTCGCTGGGGTCGGCGCTGTCGAACGTCAAGTACTTCTCGGAGGCGACGGCGGCGTCGGACAGGATCCTCGAGATGATACGGCGGGTGCCCAAGATTGATTCCGAGAGTGACGCCGGCGAGGAGCTGGCCAACGTTGCCGGCGAGGTGGAGTTCAGGAACGTCGAGTTCTGCTACCCGTCGCGGCCGGAGAGCCCCGTCTTGGCCAGTTTCAGCCTGCGGGTGCCGGCGGGGCATACGGTGGCGCTCGTCGGCCACAGCGGGTCCGGGAAATCGACGGCGATCGCGCTGCTGGAGCGGTTCTACGACCCGTCGGCCGGGGAGGTGGCGCTCGACGGCGTCGACATCCGGCGGCTGCGCCTCAAGTGGCTGCGCGCGCAGATGGGGCTCGTCAGCCAGGAGCCCGCCATGTTCGCCATGTCCGTGCGTGAGAACATACTGTTCGGCGAGGAGGACGCCACGGATGACGAAGTGATCGCCGCGGCGAAGGCGGCCAACGCCCACAACTTCATCTCGCAGCTGCCACAGGGCTACGACACGCAGGTAGCTTAGCAATTTAGCATAAGAGTCATTCGTTGATGTTGTCCTAATCGCTCCGATATCGATGTTAACCATGTCTAAAATACACAAGCAGGTGGGCGAGCGAGGAGCACAGATGTCTGGAGGGCAGAAGCAAAGAATTGCCATTGCCAGAGCGATTCTAAGGTCACCCAAGATCTTGCTCCTTGATGAAGCCACGAGCGCTCTCGACACCGAGTCCGAGCGCATCGTGCAGGAGGCGCTTGACGTGGCCTCCAGGGGCCGGACCACGATCGTCATTGCACATCGCCTCTCCACCATCCGGAATGCTGACGGTATAGCCGTCGTGGAATCCGGTGCAGTCCAGGAGCTAGGCTCTCACTCTGAGCTTATCGCCAAGAATGGCATGTACTCGTCTCTTGTCCATCTTCAGCAGACCAGAGATTCGAGTGAGGCCGACGAGGTTGTTGGCGGAACTTGCCGCACATCTCCTAGTGCAGGGCAATGCAGCATCAACACGAGCAAGATGCTCTCTTCAGCTAGCAGGTCAAATTGGACATTGTCCACGGGTGATGCAGGAGATGGTGATGGTGACAGCAATGAGAAGCCAAAGCTTCCTGTGCCATCCTTACGAAGGATGCTTCTCCTCAACGCACCAGAGTGGAAGTACGCACTGGTGGGGAGCTTGAGCGCAATCCTGACCGGGGGCATCCAGCCTGTTTACGCATACTGCATGGGGTGCACCTTTTCCATCTACTACTCGGCAGATCATGGCGAGATCAAGCACAAAACAAGGCTGTACGCGCTCGTTTTTCTCGGTCTTGTGGTGATCTCATTCTTGCTCAACGTTGGACAGCATTATAGCTTCGGCGCCATGGGTGAGTACCTGACCAAGAGGATCAGGGAGCGAATGCTTGAAAAGATCCTCACTTTTGAGATTGGATGGTTTGATCAAGATGACTACTCTAGCGGCGCCATATGCTCGCAGCTTGCCAAGGACGCCAACATTGTAAGCACACATCAAAATACTTGCTTATGATCGTACTTGGAAGCTCATACATGGTAATACTTGTGTTGCGTTGCAGGTGAGGTCACTCGTGGGCGACCGAATAGCCCTGGTGATCCAGACAGTTTCCATGGTGTTCATCGCCTTCACCGTGGGTCTCATCATCTCCTGGCGCCTGGCCCTGGTCATGATAGCGATGCAGCCGTTCATCATCGCCTGCTCCTACGCCCGGCGCGTCCTGCTGAAGCGCATGTCCACGAAATCGACACTGGCGCAGTCCGAGACCAGCAAGATCGCCGCCGACGCCGTCTCCAACCTCCGCACCATCACCGCCTTCTCGTCCCAGGGCCGCATCCTCCGCCTCTTCGGCCGAGCCCAGGAAGGGCCGTACAGGGAGAGCATCCGGCAGTCATGGTTCGCGGGTCTCGGGCTCGGCGCCTCCGTGAGCCTCACGGTGTTCTCGTGGGCCCTCAACTACTGGTACTGCGGCAAGCTTATGGCCGAGCGGCTCATCTCCGTCGAGGCCGTCTTCCAGACCACCATGATCTTGGTCACCACGGGGCGCGTGATAGCGGACGCGTGCAGCATGACGACGGACATCGCCAAGGGCGCCGACGCGGTGTCCTCGGTGTTCGCCATCCTCGACCGCCAAACGAAGATCGAGCCCGACGATCCCAAGGGGTACAAGCCGGAGAAGCTCACCGGGGAGGTGGAGATTGTAGACGTCGATTTCGCGTACCCGTCGAGGCCGGATGTCACCATCTTCAGAGGATTCTCCCTGAGCATAACGGCAGGCAAGTCGACGGCCCTCGTCGGGCAGAGCGGCTCCGGCAAGTCGACCATCATCGGGCTCGTAGAGCGGTTCTACGACCCGCTCAGGGGCGTCGTGAACGTAGACGGTAGGGACATCCGAGCGTACAACCTCCACGCCCTGCGCCGGCACATCGGGCTCGTCAGCCAGGAGCCGACGCTGTTCGCCGGCACCATCAGGGAGAACATCACGCTGGGGGTCGAAGCGGAGGCGCCGGCGAGCGACGCCGAGGTCGAGGCCGCGGCGAGGGCCGCCAACGCGCACGGCTTCATCTGCGGCCTCAAGGACGGGTACGGCACGCGGTGCGGCGACCGGGGCGTCCAGCTGTCGGGGGGCCAGAAGCAGCGGGTGGCGATCGCGCGCGCCATCCTCCGGAACCCGGCGATCCTGCTGCTGGACGAGGCCACCAGCGCGCTGGACGGGCGGTCGGAGAAGACTGTGCAGGAGGCGCTGGACAGGGTGATGGTGGGGCGGACGAGCGTGGTGGTGGCGCACAGGCTCAGCACCGTCCGGGGGTGTGACGCGATCGCCGTGCTGGAGAGAGGGGTTGTCGTGGAGAAGGGCACGCACGCGGCGCTCATGGCCAGGGGGAGCTCCGGGGCCTACTTTGGGTTGGTCAGCTTGCAGCGGGGAGGGGAGAAGCAGGGCTGAGATACGTTGTTCGCCGCCGGAGAGAGAAGGACTTTCAGAGTTCGCAGCCCGTTCAGGACAAGTCACCATTTGAATTTCACTCGCAGGCAGGAACTCTGAATGAATGAAGAGCTGCGGCTCATATAGGACTTGCATTACATGTGTCATCAGTGGCTCATTTGGACTTGTGTAGTGTTGCGGCTGTACTCGCTTGTCCAGCAATTCAATCAAGAGTCAGTTTGTAGCTCAGTAGCTGTAAAAGAACGAGTTCCTTACACCGTGCCCGGTTTTTAGGCCAGTTTGGCACCGCTCCGCCGGGCTCCGGCTCCCTCTAACGCTCTACTATTCATCTACTATACATCGGAATCTTTTTCCTCTCTCCTCTCCCTCCCCTCATAAAACCAAGAGGAGTAGGAGGAGTAACAAATTGTGGCTCCTCCGGCTCCGGCTCCACTGACACCCCTGCCACCTACAGTGGCCGGAACCGGAGTGGGAGAGTCCAGCCAAACTAGTCCTTAATTTTGGTTGCAGGCTGCATTCTAATTTATTTACACACCAGTTGATTGGTGCTTGCTTTTCTTATTTTTTGCTTGCCATTGTGGTGTTTACCACTCGAGGGAATGCCGATCGCGGAGCAGAGTGAATGTCTTTTGCACGAAAGAGGTACACCAAGAAGGAGATGGGCCTCGGCGTTCGGCAAAGGCCAGCTGAACTAGGGGCGTGTTTGGGACTACTCTGCTCCAGAAAAAATAGCTCCACTCCACTAACTCTACCTTTTTTTACTCCACTCCACCAACTCTAAGAAAATAGGGAGCTATGAACCTATTTGGCTAATGGCGTAAACTCCAGCTCTAGAAATTGTAAGAATTGGTGGAAATAGTCTTTCTTGCCCTTGGTTGGAGTTGGTGTTTGTTGCGCAAGCTACACTACCCATTTGCTACAGTTCTTCACCTAATTTTTTGCATGAAGATCGATGTACTGGAAAAATCTATAGAGTAACTCCGCTGTCTATGGGCAAACCAGCCAACCATAACTGAAAGTCCAGTTGAACTAACAAGCAGATTGAACCAAATAATTTGGCATCTATACATCTAAAGAAATATGTGTCATAAGTACCAATTGTACATCAAATACGTCATTCATGAAACCGAAGACAGATTAGAACAAGACTAATTTGACATGGTCCTTGCATGCTTGTCCAAAGTACCGCATCAATGCTAATTTGACACCTCACACACATGCCCAGACCAAAATTACCCGCAGAAATGCACATACCAAAAGCAATCAGAAACCTATCATGTCAAAAGCAAGCACCCTCATGGACTCATGGTCATACTCTTACCACAACAAACCTATCAGGTCCAGAAGGCGATGGTACGCTGTGCCAGCGGGCACAGGCAGCATCACAAACACCTCGCAGGCCAAAAATCATTTCAAGTGAGTGGATGAAATGAAGGAAGCGCGCACCCAATGACGGTACACGCCGGGCACATTGAAGGCCTCGACATCGAAGGAGTCGGGGCGCGGGCCTATGCGCATGAGGCACTGGTGCAGCATCTCGTCCTCCTTGTAGCCATCGTCGTCGTCCGAGCATTCACCGCCGCGGGAGTTGGGCGGCATGAGTTTGGATCAAAATCAATCCAGCCGGAGGAGTACTCACTGGTATGCCATGATGGGGGAGGGGGTTGAGCATGATCATCGACGTGCATGCTGCCGATTTTTTGGCACCGGAGGGAGGGGAGGAGGCGGCGGCGGCACAGAACAGTCGCGAGAGGGAAGGGAAGGGGGCGCGTTGATGAATAATCCGGGGGGGGAGGGGGAGGGGGCGTTGATCTATTGTTCTCTCGAACCGGTATGGGTAAGCAGTGGTATTAGTGGGTAATTCCACCAACTCTAAGAGAAGGCATGAAACCAGTACTTTCGAAGCATCCTTTGAGCAAAAAAACTTGGAGCTAGCTCCTAGATCCATCTTTTTTCTGAAGTTGGTATCAGTGGAGCTGGAGATGTTTGGCAAGATGCATTCAAATCGGAGCTGCAAAACTTATAGATGCTGCTCGGCCCATGTAGCCTCCGCTGTGCTTCAGTGGCGAATTCGTCCACCCTCGTTCTGCAGCCAGCCGTCGGCGACGAGCATGTCGCGAGGCCGACGGAATCTCCCCTCTCTCGCGGTAGCCGGCACGGCACCATCGCCGTCGCCGATCCCGAGACGAGAACGCAAGGATTGCTGGCAATCTGGCTCCACAAAACGCTGGTTGTTTATTGGCGATTTCCAATGCACGGCGCGTGCCGTGCAGGAGTAGAAAAAAGGAAAAGCGCGCGCGCTGACTGGTGCATGGATCCATTCGTTCCTGTGCATGTGACGGGGCACTTTTCGTGCTTTGAGCTCCATGAAGAGTCCACCTTCGCATCAGTATTCGCCGAGTCAGAAGGTTACTTTTTTTTTTCCTTCTTTTTGGGTGCGAGGAAGGAGCATTTTTAGGCTACACTCCATTTCCAAAAACCATGGGAGGCCTCCGTAATCCCGTAGAACAAATTCAGTAGGGGTCACCCTCCTGTTCCTTCAAAAAAAATCCCGTAGAACAAGCAGTGCGCGCGTGTGCCATTGACGTACGTGATCTGAGGTTACCATCGCTCCCCATCTTAAAAACAATTTTCAGTTTTGGCATTGGCTAAGTTCTCACGAGAAAAGATAGCATCTGATCTCTCGGAACTATCTCCAAATTATTTAACAAAATAGTTGAGGCATATGACTAACAAAAAGGGATAGTGAAAATTGTCGATCAAAAAGGAACGAAAGAAACAAATATAACTCTTATTTAGAAGTAGAGCTAGTGGCTTTTTTCAAAAGAAACAAATAGAGCTAGGAATTAGCCTAATCCCCAACTATAATTCTGATTTGAAAGAATGACCTATTAGTCCTGTTTGGGAGGAGTTATTTCGTATCTAGCTTCACTTGTTTTGTGCAAAACAAGGCTGTAGCGTGACATCGTTTTACAAGTTAAGGTTAAAATGAAATAGGAGGCGAGTAAAACCGACTTTAGCTTCATTATTAAAATCGTTTTGCTAAAAAGCTCTTACTACCGAAAATAAGTAAAAATAATTACGAGGAAAATCAGGCGCAGACAGACTGTGTAGCCTGCACGACTGCACAGCACAGCGTGTCGTATTCGTCGTATACTTCCCTCAAAAACCTCCGGCTTCCCTGCCATGCAGCAGTCCCCCCCCCCCCCCCCTCTTCCGTCGCATACCTCTCCAAACACAAGGGGCGAGAAGAACTGAGGCACGAGCACCGCCCCCGCGCCGGCCGGCCATTCCCTTCGCCAATGGCCTCCGCCGGCGGCGCCGCGCTCGCCGCCCTCGCGCTCCTCGTCCTCCTCCCCGTCGCCGCGGCCTCCGATTCCGACCACAAGGTAGGCACCCGGCCGACGCGTCCTCACACACCCCTCGCTCCGTCAGAAGCGAGCACGCTACATGCTCGTCAGACCCCTGGTGCCGTGGCTCCCTGCCGCGGCGGTCCGCTCGGTTCGCGCGCTAGGCTCCGCCCGCCGCTAGATCCGCGCTCGCTCGGGGTCAGATCTGCGTGGCGCCGGCCCGGGCGGGCGGGATCTCTGGGTGGTACACGCGCGGGGTCGAGCCGTCGTTTGGTTGCTAGATCTTACCTGTGCCAGTGGCGGATTGCGGGTAGGAGTGAAATGGGTGGGGTGAGAAACAGCAGTGTGGAGGCATTGTGCTGATTATGCATTCGAAACCTTCTATGTTCGACCCCTTGTACTGCATGTTTTAGGATTCAGCTCTCTGTTGTGATGTGTACTTATGTAGTGTAGTTGGTCTGCAATGCCTGGCTTCTAATTGTGTGATTTAGGTGATTTTTGTGCTCATCATGTATTGTGAATAGAAGGTTTTCCGTCGGGAAGTTGTTTCATTCTTCGACCTGAACACTGCTGTTGTTTCTTGCAGTACCAAGCGGATGAGCCTGTGACGCTCTGGGTGAACAAGGTTGGTCCGTACAACAACCCGCAGGAGACTTACAACTACTACAGCCTCCCGTTCTGTCACGCAACAGAAAACCATGTGCACAAGTGGGGAGGGCTTGGCGAGGTCCTTGGTGGCAATGAACTCATCGATAGCCAGATTGACATCAAGTTCAGAAGTGAGTGAGCTATGCATTGTTCTTTGTCCTGCTTCAGTACTTCATCATTCAATTGGGGAAGTAGTTGCACTGACTACCATGCTTTGACTCAGAGAATGTTGATAAGGCCACCATTTGTTCTCTTGATCTTGATCTTGACAAGGCCAAGCAATTATCAGATGCGATTGAAAACTTATATTGGTTCGAATTCTTCATCGGTAAGTTATATATTCTTCATTTAGATTAAATAATGTGCTTACTGACTGACTTTACTGATGATTAAATTTATATGCACTTCATCTATTGACTTAAAACTGATTTCCTTTTCTGGATATGCTGCCCTCTGCTATTGTGCTGCAATGAAGATGATTTGCCTCTGTGGGGTATGTATGTAATCCTCCTTTTTTTTATTTATATGCTCTGTCTAAGATCTTCCATAGGCTTATCTTTTGAAATCTTTAGGCTTTGTTGGAGAGGCAGACAGGAACAACGATAACAAATATTTTCTTTTCACCCACAAGAATATTGTCGTCAGATACAATGGCAATCAGGTTTGTCTATCACGAGCTTATACCGCTTTCCTTTTTGTAACTGTTATTTCTTACCATCCTTGCTACTTCCGTTCCTGCAGATTATCCATGTTAATCTTACTCAAGAAAGTCCAAAGCTTATTGACGCAAATAAGGCAATGGATATGACATATTCTGTCAAGTGGGAACCAGCAAACATAACATTTGCTCATCGCTTTGATGTGTACCTGGACTATCCTTTCTTTGAACACCAGGTAATTTGTATATGATTTTGCAATTAAAGCATATCTTTGTAGCTTGGCTCTTGGGAATTACAATACCAATTTTTCACTATAATCATTTTCCTTTAACTGTGCCCGGCATATTTGAATGGACATGCAGGGATGCAGCATGTATTCTTAATTTCTAGTTATTTCTCTGATCATGGATATTGCCTGTGATTGCAGATTCACTGGTTCTCAATTTTCAATTCTTTCATGATGGTTATCTTTCTCACTGGACTTGTGTCAATGATATTGATGCGGACTCTAAGAAATGATTATGCAAAATATGCTCGTGATGATGATGATATTGAAACTCTGGTAATTTTCTATACATAATGTGCATATACTGTTGTTCCAGTAATGTTTTAAGGAATTCAGTTATTTTACTTATTATATCTTTTGCTGATATACCTTATCACATATCAGGAAAGAGATGTCAATGAAGAATCTGGATGGAAGCTTGTACATGGTGATGTTTTCAGACCTCCTAGAAATCTAGTTCTTCTTTCATCTCTTGTTGGTATTGGCACACAGTTGGCAGCACTTATTCTTCTAGTAATTTTGCTGGCAATCATCGGAATGTTGTACATTGGGTACGCACTTAATTTACAATGTTGCTTCATAAAATTTCTTTTCTCTTTACAAGCAGCTTCTAGCAAAGCCAGCATTGTAGTGAACCTGCCAGAATTGGCCTTGTTTATTGATACTTTGCCATCCAAAGGTCATATATATTTGAGTTTATAAACATAAAATATACTACATTGCATATTCCTAGAAGTAGAACCTTTAAACAGTATAATTTTGTTGTCCTTGTGCCGCAGCCTTATCCCAGACGTGTAATGTTTGAAGACTTCTTATGAAATCCAGACTCATTTCCTTGTTTGGTTCCTTGTTCTTTAACTACTTAAAGTGGTCCGTTGAAAAACCTTGCACCCCATCATAATCCTAGTAACTATTGTTGTTTATGCATATTTAGAATTTTACATCTTATCTATCTACCACAAGCAACCGCGCTATTTTACTATAAAGCATGCTGATTTTACTTTGTTTTCTTGAAGGATAATTGTACTTTGTTATGCTACACAAAAGTGTCACTCACCATGTGTTCTTATTCTCCCAGGCGAGGAGCTATTGTCACAACATTCATTGTTTGTTATGCTCTTACTTCTTTCATCTCTGGATATGTCAGTGGCGCACTATACTCACGGCATGGAGGTATGGGCTTATTTATCATCTAAAATTGGATTGCATACCTATGTTCCTATGGGGTTCTCACTTGTTTTAAACCCTTTATGGTGAGCAGGGAAAAACTGGATCAAGGCAATGGCCATGACAGCATCGCTTTTCCCATTTATGTGCTTTGGAATTGGCCTAGTGCTTAACACCATTGCTATATTCTATGGATCATTAGCTGCCATACCATTTGGTACAATGGTGGTCGTATTCATCCTGTGGGCCTTCATCTCTTTCCCTCTTGCCCTTTTGGGAACCGTTGTTGGTAGAAACTGGAGTGGTGCCCCAAACAATCCGTGCAGAGTAAAGACTATTCCTCGCCCTATTCCTGAGAAGAAATGGTATCTCACACCATCTGTCATTGCCCTTATGGGAGGACTGCTTCCTTTCGGTAGTATCTTCATTGAAATGTACTTTGTCTTCACATCATTTTGGAACTATAAGGTATGGAAGACAACTCTGTTTTGTTGATCGTCATTGTTTCATTACTAAGGATGCTTGGGAGTTGATTTTGATGCCTCTTCCTTTTTGATCAACTGTTGACAGGTGTACTATGTTTATGGGTTCATGTTGCTGGTCTTTCTGATCCTCATAATTGTAACCATCTGTGTGACAATTGTTGGTACATATTTCTTGCTAAACGCTGAGAACTACCACTGGCAGTGGACTTCATTCTTCTCTGCTGCTTCCACTGCTGTGTATGTTTACCTATACTCCATATATTATTACCACATGAAGACCAAGATGTCAGGATTCTTCCAGACAAGCTTCTACTTCGGCTACACTCTAATGTTCTGCCTAGGTTTAGGAACACTGTGTGGTAAGCTCTGCTGCACTCATGATGCCTAGGTTTAGGAATACTCTGTGATTTCAATTAATATTGTTTGGTTCTTTCATCCAGGTGCCGTAGGATATCTTGGATCAACATTGTTTGTGAGGAGGATCTACAGGAATATAAAGTGTGACTAAATGAAGAAAATGACAACCCCAATTTGGATGAGTGGGGAGAAACTGCATACGAGAGCCTTGTTTCTTTGAGGTTTGAGGATCATTCATTCATCTATCCTGCAGCCGAGAAGCCAGGGCATTTTGTGGAATATATGATTTTTCGGGACAGCTGCAAGCCCTTCTCGTCCTTTTTTTACTTCACTTCGATCCTGCTTGGGGCGGTGATAAATTTTCATGTTGAATTAGTTATATAGCAGCATTGTAGTTGTTGAGTAGTAGCTCTAGTATATATCACAATTGTTATACTTGAACCCATTGAAATCTGTATTGATGGGTATAAACTGTATCATCCACATTACCAGATGTTTGATGACAAACACAATTCCAAAAGATCAGTCCTATTCTGTCTTAGGATTGAGCATTTTGAGAGGTAAAATCATGAGGGAAAAAAGAGGCTCGGTTGGTGTAACTGAAAGTAAAAATTGCAATAGTACTGTATATGACAGAAGTATGGATTGGAAATCGCTATCCAAATGAAATCTGACAGTAAGTCCATCTGGGGTGATTTATGAGATGCTACCATGCAAATTGCCCTAAATTGGTCGGCTCATTATAGTACCATTTTGCAAAGTCAAATGAGATATTTTTGGCAAAAAAGAAAAGTAGTGAAAGTCCAACGTATTAGCGCAAATGCTGAGAAATGAAATGAGCGTTACTTGGCAAAAACTCATTTGCAGTTAAACGAACCAAATTTAGTCAGTAAACTTGAAGTTTGATGTCAGCTTGACATCAGTAGATTTTTTTTTAATTGTAGTCCAGAAACATTCGAAATCAAACCCAATCCTTGAGATCTTATCAGGAAACGTGTAAATTGTACTGGAATTTTAGAGAAAACATTTAAATTTCTGTGTGAATCAGGATTTTAGAGAGAACATTTTGAATTTTCGCATGAATGTGGAATTTCAGAGAAAACATACTATTTTACACTTTTGCCACTATTTTCACTTTTGCCATGTCTAAATGTTCCTCGACAATTTTGGCACTATTTACACTTTATTATACGCATATTTGGATTTAGTTTTGCAGACAAGCAAAACATACTCAAATCCCTGTAGGCACCAGCGCGCGCCACAAAACATATCGTCTTCGCCGGGTCATTCGAAAAACCAAGCTGGAGGTCTGCCATGCCCGCCCATCGCCACCGCCTCCGCTTCCTCGCGGCACTCGTCGGGCTCCGACCCGCCGCCGCCGGTTTCTCCACGGCGCCCTCCCGCGGGTGCCCGCTACACGCCGCGCTCGCGCGCCGGGGGGCCCCAGTGGCCGCCGCGCTCACCCTCTACTCCCGCATCCGCGCCGCCGCCTCGCCGACCCCCTACACCTTCTCCCTCCTCCTCGCCTCCCTCGCTTCCTCCTCCTCGCCCCGCTCTCTCTCCCCTGACGCAGGCGTATCCGATCGCCACGCCGCCGCGGGGCTCGCGCACGCGCAGGCGCTCAAGTGGGGCGCGCTCGCGCACACCGTCGTCACCAACTGCCTCCTCAAGCTCTACTGCTCTCTTGGCCTCCTCCCCGCCGCGCGCAGAGTGTTCGACACGACCGGTGCCGCCGCTCTGGACACCGTCTCCTGGAACACGATGGTGTCGGGGTACGGCAAGAGTGGCGACCTGGAGGCCGCGCGTGAGGTGTTCGTCAGAATGCCCGAGAGGAGCCTGGTTTCATGGAGCGCGATGGTCGACGCGTGCGTGCGCGCGGAGGATTTCAGCGAGGCGCTGAGGGTGTTTGATCGGATGATGGAGGAGGGATTTAGGCCGGATGCTGTGGTGCTGGTCAGTGTGCTCAAGGCTTGTGCACATCTGGGTGCTGTTGAGAGGGGGCAATGGGTTCATAGGTATCTGGAAGCAGAGGGGTTTGGGAGGTCAGGGAATGTCATGCTTGAGACGGCGCTTGTGGATATGTATTGCAAGTGCGGGTGCATGGAGGAGGCGTGGCGGGTCTTTAATGGAGTTCGGAGCCACGATGTAGTGTTGTGGAATGCAATGATTGGCGGGCTCGCGATGCATGGCCATGGCAACCACGCAATTGAGTTGTTCAGAAGGATGCTTGAGAAGGGTTTTGTGCCGAATGAGTCAACGTTTGTTGTTGTTTTGTGCGCCTGCACCCACACAGGGCGTGTGGATGAAGGGAAGGAGATTTTCAGGTCCATGCGGGACCATGGGGTTGAGCCAAGGAGGGAGCACTATGGGTGCTTGGCTGATCTTCTTGGACGTGCAGGGCTCATGGAAGAAGCCGAGGTTGTGTTACTGGACATGCCAATGGAACCACATGCATCACAGTGGGGGGCTCTAATGTCATCATGCCTGATGCACAATAACATTGTTGTGGGCAAACGTGTAGGAACGAAACTTATTGAGCTAGAGCCTGATGATGGTGGACGTTATGTTGTTCTGTTCAATCTATATGCAGTCAATGGTTTATGGGAAGATGCAAAAGCTGTTCGGCAGATGATGGAGGAGAGGGGAGCCAAGAAGGAGACAGGCTTGAGCTTTATAGAGTGGAATGGTTTGGTCCATGAGTTCAGGTCGGGTGATACAAGACACCCCCAAACAAGGATGATCTATGCATTATTGGAAGACATGGAACAGAGGTTACAATTGATTGGCTATGTCAAGGATACCAGCCAAGTGCTTATGGACATGTATGATGAGGAAGATAAGGGCAGTAATTTATCCTACCACAGTGAGAGGCTTGCATTAGCATTTGGTATCCTAAACATTCCCCACGACACGCCTATTCGTATTGTCAAGAATCTTCGAGTGTGTCGTGACTGCCATGTGCATGCCAAACTTGTGTCCAAGCTCTACCAGCGTGAGATCATTGTGCGGGACCGCCATCGCTTCCACTTGTTCCGTGATGGGGGTTGTTCCTGCAATGACTATTGGTGAAAACGCACTGACTACTGGGTATGGCATGGTTATTGACATCAATCTGAAATCAGCAACTAAAAAGGATGATCATACGACATGTGGCTGTTACAACCAAGAGGGATTTTGAGGATAAGGTAAACCATGGTAAAATGCTATCAGATACCATAATTCATAAGGCATAACACAGTTACAATTACAACCAATGCAGATGTGGAGGATAAAAGAAACCTTGGTAAAACTTCTATATTCACACTACTTTCTCCAGTATCAAATATCATGAGATAGTATTTTGTCTATGTGAAATAGTCAACATTTCAAGGTTTTTTCTGTTTTTTTTTCTCTTCTACATTTTCTGAAGGTTGTCATCTTGTCGACTGAATTGTGAAATTCAGTGAAAAGAATAGTTCTTCCATATGTTTATTCTTCACTGCTACCTTATTCTTGTACTCACTAAATTTGAATATAGCAGGATCTGGAACTGCATATAGCACTGGGGCAATCTGCATTTCCTGATGACCAATATCTTTGGAAGACATCTTGATCATTTCCTGCAAGAGTTGCTAACTCGTCCAGTTTGAGTCCACTATCTTCGGCTAGTTTCAATTTATTAGTCAGAAGTCAAACTCAGGTACAAGCAGAGAACTGGCTGATCTTGGGGCTGGTATCTGATGTTCAGACATTGGTCACTGTGATCCCAGATTTCGTCTTCTGAACCTCGGCTAAAGTTGTCCATGAGATCTGCGTCCACCAGAATCAGATACTCGCCTGGAGTCATGAAAAGCTTGCTGGAGGATGAGTAACAGTCAATCCTGTGTCATGGCTGATGAATGATGATGTCGGTAACCTTGAGAGCTATTAACTGCTGTGAACTCGCAGATGGCGAGTGCGCAGCCTGCAGTGGGAAAATTCGGAGTTGAAGCCCGGTGATGGCGAAGGTGGGAAGCAGTTGTACGTGTCAAGATGGCAGCAAATTATTAATTCTGATGATTCAGTCAGTTGTGGATGTTTCGTGATCCTGTTGACGTCGTCGAGAAGGGAAGAAGTACGAAGCCGCTGGCGGGCCAAAGAAAAGCATCTTGTTCCACTGACCCTAAGGCTGAGAGATCGAGGCCCTTCCAGTTCCAGGAGCGTCTCTTCTCTCCCTCTGCTCTGCTCTGTAGGTTCGGTACAATCTCATCCCAACTCTCTCTCTCTCTCTCTCTCTCTCTCTCTCTCTCTCTCCGATGGACTACTCGAGTGGCGCGTCGGCGTCGGGGAGGACGCGGGCGCGGTGGTGCTACTGCCGCTGCTTCCGCCGGTGGTGCCGCTGCTTCTGCGGCTGCTACTGCTGCAACTGCTTCCCTGACGAGCCCCACGACGCCCCCCGCGCCGCCGCATACGCCTAGGGTCCTGGGCTCTCAGGTGCGATCCTACCGCCTCTTCTCGACTAAACTAAAACTTCATCCGTGTCAGCGCTCCCTCGATTCGGAATTCGGAGGCCACCGGCGGCCCGGCGCGATTAGCTGGCCCGTTACACTATTGATCGCGTGATTCGGGGCAGGGCGGATGCTTCGAACTGGCGTCTGGTGTTTGGATTGGATTGGATGTAGTCTGCTGGCTGCTGTGTTTGCCTTCTGAGGAAACGGTGATCGTCTCGCCGTGCTAGCTGTTGGGGGTGGAGCAGTTTGCACTGTTTCTTCAACTCTGCATCGGTTAGAGCTTCAGGGTTTAGCGCTTCATGTTTTGTCAACTACTTGGTAATCATTATAATTAGGAAGCCATCAATTCCAGGATGACTTTAGATTGTATGTTTCCTTCTGAACAATAGTAATTCATGCCCGGAAGCAGGCCATGCCTTAAAAATTTGTCATTCTTTTGTTGCTGCTTAAGCTAATATGCTTAATTATGTGCTGAACAGCTGAGGTATGCAGCTTTGATGTGTGTAGAGGGTGACAACAGATTCCAAGGGACTGTTTATGTTTGCTCAATTGATGGCAATTGATCACACTACACGAGTTGCTCTACTCTGTGCTTGTTTCTGACACTGCAAATTCACTCGATTGATGCCACATGCTAACTGATGTTGAATATTCTGATTGAGTTGATCTAGTATTAGTGAGGTATATGTAATAAATCTTGAATCATTTCTCTGCCGTTAGGTACCCCTGGGATGTTGGATTCTTATTTTTCATGTTTACAGTTCCAAACTGTTATTCATTGTCTTTCTTGGTTCTTCTGCTGTTGGTGCCATAGGAATGCACAAACAGATGGTTTTGTTTTGACCTTCGTTATGTTTCATTTGATCAGGGAGACAACGCATATAGGCATATGAGGATACTACTGTCGTCATGTAGGCAAATGGCTACCTTACTCTTGAAATAGATGTTGAAGAAGGAATGGCAGCTTCAGGAGCTCCTTTTCGGATGGTTGCTGGACGAAAAATGTATTAGTGTGTAACTTGTGATGAGGCTGTTTAAAGTACATTGCTCGTTATGTTACCTAGAAGTCCCAATGATGGGAATCAAAGTAGCACTTGTAATACTTGCTATCTGTGTTCCATGGTTTGCTAAACTAAAGTCGAATACTTGTAAAATCCAGCTGGTACTTACGAGTTCTGCACCCACTTCGGATGTACATAAAGAGATTTAATTTTTCCGTTTCTCCCGGGTGTATTGCACATTCTTGTAAGGCCATATTCCAGATCGCAATCTGTTACTAAAACAAGTGATGAATATCTGCACATACTAGTGCTCTCATATTTCAATTTTCTGCTAACTGGGAACGGCCTAGCGTTCCCAGTAATTCCTTGCTTCGAATGTCATTTGGGTGTTCATGAAAATATTGCTTGACTTGTGATTGCGGGTCCTCAAATTCATCATGTCATCATCATTCTATTGCATTGTTGGAAGGGAGAAGAAAATTCACGGCCATGCATCAACCCTGTGACACGCTCAAGCAGCATTAACGTTCCAAGCTGTTTATTGTGTACAAACAATGAAACAAATGCAGCATGTGTCGTGCTGGTGTTTTACTATTTCAGGAACTGCTCGTCTGAATTTCTGGGTGCCTTTCTAGATGCATTCGTCGTGTCGCTATCTGACTGAAACCCTGCATAAGTATTGATTCGTGCCATGTATCCCTATTTGTCACTTGGGACACATGCCTGAACTGTCAGTTGCAGCTGTGCTGTTGCGTATTGCATGCATCCTGTAATCGCCACTGAAAGGTTAGCGTCAGTAATCAATATGCATTGCCATTGTTGACTATCAGGTACCAAAATCTTGTCTGCATGCCCATAGGAAATTGGTTATTTTCCCTGCAAGCGAATTCCAGCTGCGACATCAGCAAACCAAATTGAGCAGCCTGAAAATGCCTGACCAACCTCTTCTTGCTCATCAACCGCCGCTCTGAGGTAACAGCTACTCAGTACTCACACTAAAACTTCATAAAACGCAGTTCGATTCGAACAAGGATTCCAATCCAGGAAGATTCTCGCGCTGCAAACAAGGTTTTGTCTTGAAACTGAATAAAAAGAGACGCCGTGTTGTTACTTGCTAGCTACCCCTCTCGATCCTCTTGAATTGGTCTGAGCAAGCTGGGCGCATGTATAGCAATGCATTTTTAAGCTCTCTGGTCCAACAACGACTAGTCTCCATCACTGATCGCCACGTCTGAACACTCGTGCCGATTGCTCACTGACTGGTGAGTGACCCCGTCGATCAATCATGCAATCTCATCACATGTTGATCTGGTCACAACAATTTTTTTCGTTTTGCAGGAGCTATCAGAAACTCCCCGTGCAGCATCTCTCTGTGCTTCACTTGTCATCGTCTCCATGGTTCAGGCTCATAAGCTGCCTCGATGCCCTGCCTGAATCGAATTGCGTGAGGTCCTTGAAGGCTGAAACTAACCAGACAACCCTGGATGGATGGCCATGCCCATGCCCACCTGTCCTTCACTGAACTGCAGCATCAGCTCCTCAGCCTCTGCATCCTTGCCTGAACCTGAACCAAGATAAGCATAACTGCATAAGCTCCAGTTCAGCTCTGGCCACGCCCTTACATAGTTACATTAGTCACATGGTCAACAGAGTAGGAGAGTTTCTTGCATTTTTGTCCACTTTGTGGTCACTGGTATAGTGTACCAGTACCACAGTGCCTTTACACTTTACACCTGCCAGGCAGCCAGGCCACTGGGCACTGGCCATCCCTTCCTCTCGTCTCTTGGGGGTCAACTTGGTACTGACCAGAGGGAAATCACATGCAGCAGTACTCAGCTCTGTCAGGCAGATGTGTCAGTCAGAATCAGGCCATGGGCCTTGTGATGGACGATGGATGGATGGGAGAGAAGAGATCTTCCATGGCAGCTTTGCCTCCTGTGATGATACTGCACTGCACTGTACTGCTGCTGCTCAGTTCCTACCCCGAGCA
This sequence comes from Setaria viridis, assembly GCF_005286985.2. NCBI lineage: Eukaryota > Viridiplantae > Streptophyta > Magnoliopsida > Poales > Poaceae > Setaria > Setaria viridis. Next base: position 27,028,385 of record NC_048263.2, read on the forward strand.
GAGTACTCTACTGCACTACCCCTGCAGTGGCGTCCTGGCTCCCGGGTCAACAACTGGATAAACCAGGCAAAAGCTTCCAGCAGTGGCAACCTTTCATCGCAGCCACTGAGCCACTGCTCACTGCTCACACGCTCTTTCACTTCTGATTCTGTCGTACTACAACATCTCCTTGTTCTAGTATGGAATTCGAATCAAACTGCCCCAAACATGGAGACATCTCCTTCTCAGTTCCTCTAGCTAGAGCGAAGTAGCCGTTGAAAAGCTCGCAGTGGCTTTGGTTTCCTCCGATTTCTAAGGTTCGTAGTTTTGATACGCACATAGATATCGTAAAGTCTAAATACATAACAAAATTTATAAATTTAGAAAAATCAAAACGACCTATAATTTGAAACGGCACATAGATATTTGACTTTGCATGTTTGTGCTTGCCTTCTAGATATTTGACTTTGCATGTTTGTGCTTGCCTTCTATCTGTAAAAGGAGGACAGTGAGGGGGACTACTGTACTAGATGAAACATCCTTTGGCTCGGGCCACCTGTCAATTTGTGATCTTGTCGTCATGCACGTTGCACGCCACAGGTCAACAGTTTTTTTAGCATTTCATGGAGTGTCAACCTGACAAAGTTAGTTAACCTTAATCACTTCATCACAAACCTAGCTAGGATTATCTGTTGGCTACCACATAGAAGAACGCTACTGTTTTAAACTCTCTTTTTTTTCTTTTTTGCATTCACTTGTACGTGCTAGTGCATTTATGATGAGACATGCCCAAGGACTGTCATGGCTACTGCAGAGAAGAAGCAACAAGAGACACTCGACGAAGAAGCTGACGAGGCCATGGCGGCGTTTCCCGTACTGGTGACCGGCCACTCAGTTGCCGCCGCTGCAGAGGTCCAGCAGCTTCTTCCTCGCCTCCACCACCTCGTCGAACAGGTCGTCGATCAGCGCCAGCACGTCCTCGCACGCGCCCCGGAGCGCGCCCGCGCGCAGGCCCACCTCCGCCGCGGCCGCCGCCACGTCGCCGCCGCGCTCCACGGCTTCCTTCGCCTCCTCCACGGCCGCGCGCGCGCGCCGGAACTCGTGCATCATCACCCCGGCACCGCCGCCGCCCGCCGCGGCCGCGGACCGGCCGGCCTCCGCCGCGGCGCGCTGCTGCGCGCGGGAAAGCGCCGACGCGAACGCCGGGCCGAAGTAGGCGGCGCAGTCCCCGGAGACGGCGGCGGCGCCAGCGCCGGGGTCGGGCCAGTAGTGGAGCACGCCCCAGGAGAGGAGCGTGAGGAGGAAGGAGGCGAGCATCCTGGTGGCGCAGAGCACGCCGCGGAAGCCGTTGAAGCCGCCGAGCTTGGCGTCGGCGGGGACGCCCTCGCTGAGGCGGAGCGCGAGCGCCTCCGCGCGCGCCTCCACCACCGCACGGTTCTCCTCCTTGAGCGCCATGGCTTCCCTCCTGCACACGCTGATCGCCCGCGCCACCTGGTGGAGTTGGATTTTTGGCTGTGATGAGCTTCTTCTTGCTTCCTCGGGAGTCGGGATAGAATAGCAAGAAGAGGTGATCGACCGAGCAAGCAAGAAATTACCTGGCGCGAGAGGTGGGGGCTGGAGGGCGCCTGCATGAGTAGCGAGGCGAGCTGGGCGGCGCCGCCGGCGTACCCCTCGACGGCGGCGGCGCCGAGGCGGAGCGCGCGGCAGGCGTCGCAGAGCCGGGACGCCTCGTCCATGTACTCGTCCAGCCAGGCCGCGCCGCCCGGGAGGTGGAGCGACGCGACGAGTCGGGCCAGCCCGGCGTGCGCGGCGCGGAGCAGCGCCAGCGCGGCCCGGAGCGACGGCAGCGACAGGAACGCCGACGACGCCAGCGAGCGGTCCAGGTCGTCCAGCCCCCGCGCCAGCGTCGCGTAGAAGGCGGCCGCCGTCGACGAGGACGGCGGCTGCTTGACGCTCATGGCCACCGCCCTCTCGCTTCCTTGCTGCGATTAGCTGTAGCTAGCTAGCTCCGGAGCAGGAGGATGGAGTGGACGACGACAGGGCGGGCTAGCTGTGCTGTGATAGGTAATGGCGCGAGCGCGACGGCGCAACCGTGTGGATGGACGGACCGGTGGCCTGGACTGGAGCGACGGTGACCTTGTTCTTACTCGATCGCGCGAGAGTAAGAAGCCAGGCGGTGACAGCGACGGGGCTGCGAGCTACTCCTCTCTCTCAAGCCATGGTTGCTGTTGGGGTGTAGGATGGAGATGGCTGGCTAGGCGTCTGGATTTGGAGGGCAATCTCTGCGTTGCGCGTGTTATATAGGGGCCAACGGAACGGAACGGGGTCACGGGGGACGGTTTGCCGCCACCGGCGAGGTGCTGTAACAGTGGCTTGTGGCTACTAGTGCGAGCTATGATGGCCTCATGAGAGGAGGAGAGGAAGGGGTGGAGTCAGTTCGTCGGTTGCCTACACAACACAGGTGATCCGATCCATGCATCCACCGGCCGGCCGGCAGGCGCTAGCCCTTCAATTCTCTTTCTCCTTTTTCCCCCTGCACCTTTTCTCGCGACATGAGATAGTCGTAGAATAGAATACGCCGGTGTCAAATTTTTAAGGGTGCGGAATGGTGCCCCGATCCGAAGGGGTCTTCTACTTTGTGCAGTGACGGCACCGGCAGGGTCATTTCCTGTTGACCTTGCATGACAACCTTTTTGTTTTCGTTCTACACGTAACTACTTTTGTTTGTAATGATTTTGAAATCAAGTGTGTGGTTTAACTCCACCAAGACTCTAGGAATGCAATTGGACTCTATAGTAGCCCGATGTCCGGTTGGTATTAACGGTTTCTGCGGATGTCGTTCCTTGCTTAGCCATTCTCGATACAAGGTTTCGTATTTATGTTAGAGTGACACGTATGCAAGAATGCATTTAGTTCATAGATGAAATAGCTCACACAATGCATAGTTTCATCTTTTGTTGTCTCAAGGCTACATGCAAGATACAAAGATTTTGAAAACAGTGTACACAAGGTTTTATCCCAATGAAACCATTTTTTTCTATCACCTCATAAATAATGTGCCATGTCATCAAAATTACCTACATTGTAGCTCATTTATTATCCATGAAAGTGCTATTGAGAATGGCCTTAGAGGCTTTGCTGAGGCCGGGAAGTTTGGGGAAAAAATGACCATCGGTCTACCTATAAGAGGAGCATCACCCTTACTTTCTGAGAAGCGAAAACCTCATTGTACGTCGTCTCCGTATTTAATTTTCTTGTTGCTACTTTTGACTTGGTGGACAAATTTCCTAATAGCTTTTGGAAATTTCACTATAAATAGTACAGTTCCACCGTGCCCAATTGCATGGATTACAAGTGAGACTAGTAATTTAGAGCGATGACGAGGGAGAATCCTACCCAAATTTGACTAATGACTTGGCCCCGAATCTTTCCTCTCCAAAATGGCCACTACAGTGCCACGCACACTGCAGTGGGGGTGAGCCATGGGCTCTGGTCCTGACCCTTCTGCCTTTCCAATCACTCCGGTGCATCACCACTGTATCATCCGGCCTACACCCCCTAGCTTACGACAATGCAAGTAGAAATACTAGTACATGTGTACTAGCAAATTAAGCAGCAACCGCCTCATTTCCCAGTGTACTTGTTGCTGATAATCTATTCGTGCAGAATAATTCCTACCTACTCCTACTCAAAATATTCTATACATGTACGTTATCCTGTTGATCAATAGTGTGATGGTATGTGGTTACATAGAATGTTTCTTTAGTGGGTGAAGAAAGACATCGCCGAACTCGATCGTACAAGCGATACATGATGCCTCCTTTTCTCCTCCTTCCTTTTCTCTCTTTTTCTTTCCTTCTGTTCTTGCAAAAAAGATGGGCATTCCTTACTCCTTTTCTCACTTGCATTGGTTTGTAAGAATGCTCTTAGTTTATCATCATCTCCTGGTCCATCTCTCTAATCCCTTCATTAATTAAGCTAGTATATATTACTTGTGCTTGCTAATTTAATTGCTCCATAAAGTGAGAGCTAGATTGTTTTATTCTTGTTTAATCTCCTTTTCTCCTGTTGAGCTTTCCATCTTAAAAGGGAACTTGGTGGGAGTTGGAAGTGTATTAAAGATCACATTGTTCATGTGAATATACTAGCTAGCTAGTGTACTACAAATACAACTAAGATGACTATGCATTTGAGACGTACTTGTTGCTTTTGTTTTGGAGAAACCTGGACCAAGATCTCTGAATCTTTGTGAGGTGATTGTGATGGTGCTAGGTATACAGATAGTGCTGGTAGGCAAAGAAATTGAAGACCATTGGCTGCTGGCTCGCTCCCTCATGTGAATTTGTGATGATTTTAGAGGACCCCCTTGGCTTGAAGGGACACTCCATTTGATATGTGTGATGTCCAAATGATTACATGGCGTGCCCACATTATTAGCTTTACGTTCATTTCGCTCCGTCTCATCTCGCCTCGCTTTTTTACTTTATCTGCATCTACCCATTCCAATTCAACCCCATGATGGATGGCGTTGTTGAACCGTGCCACTCAACGACGACGACGACGGTGGTGGTTAATTTCTCCCTCCCTCCCACCATGTTCCGAGACTAATCATCTCTTCGCATTGCTTGTTCCGAGAGACCTTGGAATGGCTCTCACCATGTGACCTTCATCAAGCTAGGATATACTGATCTCACATCTCAAAACCTCATTTCGTCGTGACACCCGTTGGGGGCCTTGGAATCATGCATTCATGTGAGGGAGATGACCATGAATCGGATACAAGTTGCTCCTTTTGTGCTCCAGCTGCCTGCTCAAAATGAATCCTAATTCCCGGGGCACTGCACTCCTAGGGAAGGGAAGGGAAGGGGATGCATTGTGCATTGCATCAAATCCATATCTTCGGACCACTATGTAGATCTCCTTTTTGGATTCTCACTTGGCCCAAAGCTCTGCTTTTCCTCCGGCAATTGATGCATCTTAATATCTTGTTGGAATACTCCAGTGTTTTCTTTTTCAAGTGACGACTAATGGTTATCTGGCACTTGCACTAGCATCTTTTTTGTTGGACAACACAATAAAACCATTTTACGCATGGATGAACGATAGTAAATACTAGTTAGAAGCATCTTGAGAATAAATGAGCAACGATAGCACATACTAAAATTGAATTTCAAACAGAGTGTCATACAAGAATTCTGGACAAATAGGCTATTACAACTGTAGCTGTGTTGTTTTTTTTTTGAGAAACCATCAAGCTAAGTTTCGAATAAATAGTCATAAATCTTTTGCTCAAATATTTATTAACTAGGAATACTTGAAGTCTTAAACTTGTTTTGTACTCTCATGAAAACTTTTGACAATGAAGAATGGACAGGCACACGGTAATCCCATGTTTTGTTTAATTTAATGAGCTTGGTGTTCGTGGGTTCTAGGAGAATGCGATGCTTGGACTCGGAGGAACGCATGTTGGTCCTCCATGCAAATCTCATTGCCAGATTTAAAAAATGAAAAAAAAGAAACGAGGCTTCTGCACACTTTCAGACGCCAATTATGCTGCCTCCAAGTATATATACTTTCCTATTTCGATCTTTCCAAGTGAAAGTAATGCAAAAAGTTCTTTCTTAGGGCCAACTCATCATTGTTAACTCTTAGGATTACTTTTTATTTTTCACAATTAAAATCTAGTCGTGCTTGTTTTTCTTCCACTGCTCTATTGATTTCATTTTAATTTATGCCATGTGAGTATGTGACCGCTTCACTTTTTTTATGTTATCCTGAATCAAACCTAATATTTTCCTTCCAATGTGCTGGTCTATATTGGCTCTAGTAGAGATCCAAGTAGTGAAAGTTATCAAGTATTATAGTAATATTCAATGAATACTTATCTCTTAATCACTGCCTTACATCTCGAGTCATGAGTTCGGCCCACTTGTTTTATGTTCCAAATGTCATGCAACCTAAATCCTACGTGTAGCCAAACTTTTGCACGAAAAGATAGAAATCTTCCTTATCTTTCTTTCCCCTGAAAATTACGTGTGCCGGTTCCCACTAGCCATCTTGCCAGAATATATAGCTCTTGGGCTAGCTCCTCTGGCACTTGGACAAATTTACCCTTCCCACCTTCCTTTCAAAACAAATGCATTCTTCAAACAGGTGAGACCAAAAAACATCGTACATAGCCTGACTAAAAAGACCACCAATTCAACAAGGGGGGGAGGGGGGGGTCGAGGAAGCAAGGTAGCATACAAGTCACCGTCACATGGCTAGGTATGCATATAGGAGGTTGGGGGTAAAAATGTCCAAACTACTAGGCGTGCTTTGTATCTTAAAAGAGTGCTATTTTTTTTGGAAAAGATGGCTAGCGGAAGTGGTGTGTTTGTCCAGTTCCAAAAGGCAATGCTCTAGCCTGCAAGAGCAATTTCCAAAAAAAAAACTAAATGAAGTCATCACCTGCAAAATTTTCCTTCTCATTTTCTCGTATGTTTCTTTTCCATGACACCATTTAAATTTTTGGAGTAGATAATAATGACGCCTCTTGCTTCTTTTGCCTGCATGGAAGCCATTCTGACAAACCTTCATATTCAGGGCTGAACACAATTGGTCCCAAAAAAATTATAGCTGCAATGATGCATATGGTTTTATGAATCTTCTTTCCTTTTGGCTGCCAAATGTCAGCTATATCCTTACTGACCCCAGCTTCTTTAACCGTCTTTGCTTACAATCAGCATTCTCTTGGTACGTAGCGGTTGGTCCCGGGGCATCACCACTACTCTGCCGGTCTGCCCTACTTCCTTTTTTTTTAAAAAAAAAGATGAGACTCACGAAACAAACCTGGGGGTTTGATTTCTCTGAATCACCTTCATTTAGACATGGAGTAAATTTTGGCTGGATTTATTAGTGGTGCATGGTACATGTATAATGTCAAGCTGGAAAATCTCAGAAAAAAAAAACAGAGAAAAAACGGCATTGTCCACATTCAGCACTGTACGACCAATTCTTTTCAGGAAGCTGAGCTGTTGCCGGGTTAGATGCTCACTCATCTCTTTGTCATCCCCATGCATCATCGCTTTCCTACTGGCCGCGCAATGTCCTGCCAATTTCAGCTCCAAACGAGATCGGCAGGCAGTTGCCGGGCCATCTTATCCCATCTCTTTGTCTGGCTGGAAAAGGGCAATGAATTGAATAAACATCACAGTAGAAAGCGTCGATAGGTGTATTTTCAACGGTTCTACTACCTGAAACAGAGAGACACGGATAGTGTTAAAGGTGGTATGACCGCAACCAGAGCAAAATTTGAGTCCCAAAAGATGACTCTAGAAAGATACAGGCACATGGTGTATTGACCCATCCTGACCCAAACACAACCTCGCACTCAAAGGCGTGAAAAAAAAATCAAATACCCAACCAACACTACACACGGCATTTCAAGCATTGTGTCCATTGAATTGTTGGAGACATGGAACCACCGAACAAGACGTGGTTGGCATTCTTGTACAAGAAAAAATACAACCAACAATTTCACATCTCCATTCCAAGATGCCCAAAGTATACAATGACCTGATATGACAAGCTTGCAATGGCAAACAGTGTTGAGTATTTGGACTTGTGTGACTACCATTTTACGATTTTATCGATCCTCCCATATAGTTGAAGACTAGGTAGCATAGATAGGTGAAGGATGCCCTTTTAGGAATATTTATGAATTTATTAGGGGTATGTTAGCAAACAAGTCAGTGCAGCGTCATGTGCATTCTCACAAGTCACAAATGACCTTTCCTTTATAGCCTACATGGAACATTCTAACAAAAGATTGGCTCCGCACCTTGAACTGTGCCCTTTTTTCTGGCCCTTTTTGCATGATAGGTCGCTCACAACTCAACTACCTTTGCTTTCCATCGCTTTTGCTTTGGGCATGAACAAGCCCAGGAAATCTTACCGAAATCTAGAGCAGCCGAATCCACCACCGTCACCACTGATGCATGATGATTAGCTTGGAATCTGCAAGTTTGAGAAGGTACAATGATGCTCCAAGCCCCTAATCATGGCATCCACACCCAGCATTTTCCTCCAGGGCCCCCTGAAAACGGCGTCGAGCTGGTTTTCAACGACGGCGACGCGACCCGCGAGGCGGTCACCGTCGTCGCGCTTTTCGGTAAGATTGGAGGTGATCGGGGGGGAGATCCTGCTGTAAGAGTGGCCACCTCACTTTGTGCCGCTGGAGGGGAGCAAAGCACTGCCGGCTCCCTTCCACAGTTCCATGAGGTCGAATCAGCCACCATTCCACTCTTGCATTTCTTAATCTGGAGGCGTTTTGCATCACTCTTTTCAGCCTTTGGAGAGAAAGGAGAACACAGAGGGAAAAAGAGGATCAGATGTGCCTTTGCTTCTGCCAAACTATTCTGTTGCGTAATTGCGACTACTCGTTCTGTTTAAGGATGAACACAAGTTCAGTTGTTTTGAATAAATATGGATTACGATCAGGGGGCAAACCTGCTTTGTTGCAAAGGAAGCGGCTTTTGAGCAGGTGGTTTGGTCTTGGTTCTCAAGAAATGTATGGCCTCTCTCTTGCCAGGTGAGTCCAGATCCTCATCCTTCCCAGAGGGAATCAGCCACCAAATGATTGGTTGCTTGAATGGATGATCATTGTTCAGCAAAGCGGAAAAGAATGAGTGCATCATCCCAACAGATTGGCATCATGTAAAGCAGTTTTGATCTTTAGAAATGCCATCATGAGCCAATGATGAGAGCTGAACTTAACAAAGAAAAACTTTGCACAAGAGAAGGTACATTGATATTCCAAAGGACGAGCAGTTCTCTTTATTCTTGTACAGGTATATGTACAACGTCCTCAACTTTACAAGCTCATGCAATATACATTTGATGCAGTTTTGTAATTTTTGTTGTGAAATCTTGATGTATAGACAGTTGCCAAGCAAGAGGAAGCTTCCATCAGATGCAGATATCCATTCTCTCCTAAAAATCTGCCATCATCTGCAGTACTGCGTTCTAATGGGATCCAAGGAATTCATATGCATAGTCTTCAGCAGGTACTTATTGCCAAGCGTAAAGGTTTTCCCTTAAGATGTCCCTTCTGATTTGCTGTTCCTGTGAACAGATAACAAACAACAGGTTAGAGACGTGTGGGTAAAAATGAAAGAGTACGGTCATTGTTTCGTAATAATCTATGTGCCTGAAGCTAATATAGCTTGTATTCACAATCATAGTGAAACTTCTGTGGGTAAGCACGTTATGACTGAAACATTGGGGTATATCTGAAAGTGAAGCAGCAATCTGAATAACAAGTGTTTTCTGAGCACCCAAAATACATCACTGTTATTGTTATCTACATTGACCAAATTCCAGATAAAATTTGCTAGTAAGCACGATACATTGTAAAGTTATTGGATGGAACAAAAAACGTCCATCAGAATAACCAAAAGGTTCTAGAATGCATGAAACCATTCCTGGCCAAGTTGGAGAGGCTTTCAACCACTGGTACATGACAATGGTACCAAATGTTGCCATAGCAGACAACTACAAACAGCTATCAGTAACCTAGCAGTACCAAATTTGGTACCATCTGTTGTCAGTCTGCCATTCTTAGGTTCTATGTACTTGCCGATTACTGACATGATATTAAGGTGCAAATGAAATAGTGTGCTAAAAAAAGGGGGGAGACAGGTACTTTTCTTGCAGTTATTGGTGTTGCAGGTCAAGGTAAAATATGAACACTTTGAGTAAGGAGATAAAGATGAATAAAATACTACATCATAAGAGTTTACAGATATCCATCTTTAAAGACACTTGAAAGGCTTCATAAACTACTTTGGTCACAGTTTGTTTGTTACTATTACCTCCAGTCATTGATATATGATGCTTTGGACAAACAAAATGAACTAGTTTTAATTTGTCTTGGTTGTCCAAAACGTCATGTACTAATGACTAGAGGGAATATATAAACAACATAGATCCCGACGGTGATAATTCCTTTATTTCTCTCCCATCCCTAACCAACTATGCATAAGTAATTCAATAGCAAAATACAGTTTCTGAGACCGAGAAACAATAGACTGCAGTTATTCAGAATGTGAGGTGTAAAAAACACTTGGGTTTTCTTAAGGAGCAAGTACAATTCTGACATGGGCATAGCCAGGGCTCCAATCAATAAAATGAGCAAGTGCCAATATATCGATTTGTATGGACTGAAATTTGCATTTCTAGGCTTTCTCTGAATTGCAACAAACAGTTTTACTTTAGCACCAATTGCAGACATGAAAAGAGACAACTGAATTTGCAGTAGGCATCCAAAGGGTAAACACGAAAACACAAGAATGCAGGTAACATTCCTTATGGTCAGTTTCACCAGGTGAAGAAAACCTTTAGGCATTGTACCAAACTGCGCATAAAGTTGAGTCAAGTAAGAAACAGATAGCTCCAGCCAACTACAATTTAACTATATTTGCACCCACGCCCTTATGATCATCAACATAGTACGTCTAAATAGATCAGGTAACGGCTGGACATGCAGACACGAGGCCCAGCTACAACCTACTGCACAAAACTGTTTCAAAAATTCAGCAGCGACAGCACTCTACAACACTGAAGCACTCAATATGGGTCCAATTGAACAAAGGCTGGTCAGTCGATTCCCACAGAAATCAGCACCTGCGCATCCAGATGAGCAAAAGGAGGACACTTGTGCGGTCGTGCGGGGGTAAAAGATTTCACCTTTGGGCGGCCTCAGCCTGGGACTGGTAGAACCTGGCGAAGCGGCCGCGATTAGCCGGCTTGGGTTTAGCGGCCTTCTTCGGGCGCAGGCCGGCGATCTCCTGCACCAGCGGCACGTGAACCAGCACCGTCCTCCACGCCACGTACCAGCCTGGGGAGACGAGCGGATCAGGGTTGGGGGGAACTCTAGCGACTAGCCAACAAAGGCAAAGAAAGGGGGGTGGGAAGGGGAGCGGCGGCGTACTGAAGAGGATGAGGGTGAGGACGAAGGCGACGGCGAGGAGGGGCCGGAAGAGGAAGACGACGGCGAGCTCCGACGCCGCCGCGAGGCCGCCGCCCGCCATGGCGCCGGCGGCAGCTCCGTTCCGCGGCCTTGCGGGGGAGGGATCCGCTTGCGGGGCTATCGAGCCTATGACACGCGGGGCCCACGACGGGAGAGGCTGGAGAACCCGTTGGCGCAAGCGTAAGCCTCGTGGCGACTTGCGACGCCGTCTTGACTTCGCTGGCGATGCAAGCAATCGGAATCGGTGCCGGTTTCGAAGAAGAAAGAGTGTGTGTAAATCCAAGTCCAAGACAATAAAATTTGTGTAAAACTTTTTGAAAGGAATATTTGTGTAAAATTACCCGTTAATATAGGGTGCTGGCCTGCTGGGTACATGTTTGTAAACCGGCCGCGAGCTAGGGGTGTTTGGATACCGTGTGCTAAACTTTAGCACGTGTCACATTGGATGTTCGGATGTTAATTAGGAGGATTAAACATGAGCTAATTATAAAACTAATTGCAAAACCCCTAGGCTAATTCGCGAGACAAATCTATTAAGGCTAATTAATCCATTATTAGCAAATGGTTACTGTAGCATCACATTGTCAAATCATGGACTAATTAGGCTTAATAGATTCGTCTCACGAATTAGACTCCATCTGTGTAATTAGTTTTGTAATTAGACTATATTAAATACTCCTAATTAGTATCAAACATCCGAGAAAATCCATGGCATTCACGACTGAAACTTCAAATGCCCAAACGCTCATAAAGGGATGCCACAGGACAGGTCACAGGTGGGCTCAAACATTACAGAAGAATGGTGATCAAATTGATTTTTTCGTCGCTGTTTGGACAATAATACAATTACATAAAAATGCGGCCTTCCATTTAACATTTCCATGGAAGATGCACAGGCAGGCCAATCACGCCGTCCAAGCGACACAATGCCCACATAAAAATTAAGATTGACAATGATACAACATCAGGATCATCAATGAGTCAGGCGTTCCTACGTCAGAAGCTGACGGCTAATATGTTAGTGTAATCAGGATTCTAAAATACCTTCTCATGGATGGATCCCTACAGCAGCAGGGCCACAGGACAGATAGTTGCCGATTGTCATCAAGTTCCGAGAGTTGCCCATCTAGATATCTGGATTTCCATTTTTCAGCGGGATTTTGAGAAACCCAATATGCCAATGAAGCAGCTGCTCAGTACCTCCATGTTCAGCAGAAGATCGTTTGTCGTGACCAAATAACATCGTAGTTACTGGCTACTGAACGAGAACAACACAGAAGAAATGGCAAACCTTGCTATCACTGGTTTCCATGCTCTCCCATGGTTACATGTTCTCAATTTTCCTGGTTTCGGTTTCCCGCACGCTTCCTTTTGGTAGATTTTGTGGTGCCACCGTCAGTGGTAACTTTGGCTATCACAACTTTTTGAGCAGGTAGCTGGCCGATGAAGAGCACATTTTGTGCCCAGCCAGCATAGCTTCCAAATCTAGTTACAAATGCATCGGCGACGACAATGCTAAGTTTCGGGGTCAGGCTCTTCCCAGCTAGCTCCGGCAACAGATACTGTGTAGCAACCTGCATTGAATCCATATAATCAGGGTTTAACACTCCCATAAAATAGACTCTGAGTCATATAAATTATGTGAAGCAAATCTTCCTTCTTCAGGCAGCATCCTCAAGTTTGAGATTTTTTATTTAATTTTTACACCGCAGATCATTGCAACAGTTACCGAAGTAGAATCATTTGTGAATGCAGAAGGAACACTTGCATGTCAAACGAGGGTTACCATGTCCAAATGGTCAAAAGTCCATCTGTGTAAAGCATTAACCTTTTGGTCTAACAGATAATGATGATTATAACTCAAATATGCTATGCCCTCACAAATGCTTTTTACAATGAACCAGCAATGACATGCCCAAATGGAACAACAGATGTAGAAGCTACTATTAAGCACTAACATAAAAGTAAGATATAGTATACCTTCCAGACATGTGTATCGACAGGAATAGCATGATTTTGATCAAGGGAGAACAGAGCAATGCACGCAGCAACCTTTGGACCAACACCTGGCAGAGTGCAAAGAGCTTCAATCACCTCTGGAAGTTCCTTCTCACGCAATGAAGCAAGCCATTTTTCACCTCCACCAGGTTTGGCCTGCAGTTCTTTAGTAGTGCCAACAATGTACTTTGCCCTGCTCATTTGTCATGAAAAACACACACAGAGAATTGCCCAAATCAGTATACTACCCTGTGCGCACAAAAGATACTCATGAGTAATTACTGATTTATGATTCATACAGACAGTTAGAATTGGTACAACAATAAAAATTTTCCTGCCTGATAAAAGATGTTTCCCAAAGGACAAATCTAAGAATACTACAAATCTACAAAAACAAAAAAAAAGAGTTTTCACACATTTTCAAATCAATAGTGCAAATATCTTAAACGTTATCATTTCCCCCATACAAATCCTCATTGCCTGATTAGCTCAATAACCAGCCCACTGTACATAAGTACATTCAATAATTTCATTTCTCAACTAAAGCTTCAGTACAAATCCTCATTTCCCAATGCTATGCTGCAGATGAATTAGCAGCTACTAGTATAAACAACAGCCGAAGAAAATGTTTGAGCTGCCCACAATTTGATCGTGTAAAGCAGATGAGGCTAAAATATATTTGACGAGCTGTGCTGAATCAAACATGCAGAACGACAGTTGCAAGGCACCAAGAGCTAACCTGTACCCAAACCCGGCCTCCCGAAGCTCCTGCTCCGACACGCGCGCGAGCTGCTCGATCGTGGGGAACCGGTGGAAAACGAACCCACCAACCTCGCCGAGCCGCTCCCCGTATCCCGCCAGCGTCCACGCCATCTTCTCGATCCGCTTGATGTTGTTGTTGGAGGAGCAGAGGAACTGGAAGACGCACTCGACGGGATCCTGCCTGAGCACCCGCGCCCCGCCGCCCTCGAGGCGCGCGGCGACCTCGGCGAAGCGCTCGTCGGCGGCGGCGAACTGGCGCCAGAGGTCGGCGAGCGGGACGGCCGCGTTGAGGTAGTCGCACAGCGCGGCGCGGGCGGCGGGCACGGAAGAGGAGGCAGGGCAGCCGCCGTCATTGTGGAGGAGGAAGGCGAGGCGGCCGCCGTCGGCGTCGGGGAGGTGGGAGAGGGAGACGAGGTGCGGCCCCACAGCGCCGGTGAAGCGGAGCGGGGAGAGGGAGGTGCGGCGCCAGAGGAAGGTCTGGCCGGTGGGGAGCGTGAGCGGGAGGGAGAGGTCGGCGGCGGAGAGCGGGAGTGGGTGCCACTCCTCCTGCGCCTCGACGGCAGCGGCGGCGAGCGGGAGGAGGCGGCGACGGGCGGAGGGAGGGGGGTCGTCGTGGTCGGGGGTTCCGGGTTTGGGGCCCCGTAGGGGAGCAACCGGCGGCGGGGTAGAGGAGATTTGTGGAGGGGAAGGCGGGAGCGGCGGTGATCTGACGACGCGGCGGCGGCGAGGAGGCATGGCGGCGACAGCGGCGGCGAGGGGAGGGGACCGGGGAAGAAGCGGGAGGCGCATGGTATTTTACGTGAACTAGGCTCGAAGGCGGAAACGTATTGCATTACAAATTACAGTTTAAAATACTTCGCCTGGGAGTAGCATGTCCTTCAGCAGTTTGGAAAACTAGATAACGTTCGCCTGAAAATTGTAATGCAGCGTCAGCATGTAAATAAACAGGGACGCAAAGGGTAGAGAAATATTAAATGGATAGAAAATAAAAAGGGGATAAATTAAAATGGTGCCTGCGCATTTTTACTTGAATTATTAAATGGTATTTGAAAAAATAATAATCATAATTCTTTAATAATTAACCAATGTTTTCATCATTACTGATCAGTGCGCGACATTTGCTCAATCTTACAAATACTCTCTTTATCTTTGTCACAAAACGAACAGGTACATAGGCAGATTTTTTTTGTGTGCGTGTGACGGAGGAGAGTAATGGTTATTTTTGCGAAAGTTATTGGTTCGCGCAAAAGCCGAAACAAACGTTACTTCCTCCGTCCCAAATTATAATACGTTTTGACTTTTTTAGATACATAATCTAGATATAGTATATATCTAGACTTTGCACAGGAAAAAGAAACCCTCCTTGCTGATCAAACTGGATATTACAAAGGCATTCGACACAGTAAGCTGACCCTTCTTGCTGCAAGTGTTGGAATCCATGGGTTTTGGGCTTAGGTGGAGGAATTGGATATCAGTCCTTATCTCATCAGCTTCTACGAGGGTACAGCTCAGTGGAAGACCAGGACCCATAATTCACAATGCTAGAGGTTTAAGACAGGGTGACCCACTATCGCCAATAAAATGCTCTTTATTCTCACCATGGAAGTCCTCAACCGGCTACTGAAGAAAGCTGCCCAGGATGGTGTCCTTGCCCCACCAACTGACAATGTCATACATTACCAATGCTCTATCTATGCTGACGATGTGATTCTCTTCGCAGCACCAAGTGTTCAGGATGTCACCACTATTCAGGAGGTGCTCAGGTTCTTTGGACGAGCATCTGGACTTCATACTAACCTGGGCAAGAGCTTGATAACCCCCATCTCATGTTCACAGGAACAGCTCGATAGAATTCAGCCTATCCTACCGATCCCCATCTCAGATTTCCCCATCCTTTATCTGGGGCTGCCTCTATCAGTCACGAAACTGAAGAAATGTCACTTCAACCTTTGATTGACAAGGTTTCAGCAAGCATGCCCGCTTGGAAGGCACCTTTAATGAATAAAGCCGGAAGGCTTACCACAGTGAAGGCGGTAATGAGCTCAATCACAGTCCATACCTTTATCTCTTTGAAAGTTCCAGAATGGGTATTGCAGGAAATTGACAAGAGACGTCGGGGCTTCCTTTGGGCCGGCAAGCCTGCAGCGTATGGTGGCCATTGCCTGGTGGCCTGGCCATATGTCTGCAGACCCCTCGCTTATGGAGGGTTGGGCATCCCTGACTTGCGCATCGCATCGCTAGCCTTGAGAATGAGGTGGCTATGGCTGAAGAAAACGGATCCCGATCGTCCATGGAAACATATGCAGCTCGACTTCGAATAGGATAATGATCTGAAAAAACTGTTCCAAGCTTCGATTCAGGTACAAGTAGGAGATGGCAACTTAGCGTTGTTTTGGGTCGATAACTGGATGGGTCAGGCCTCGCCGTGTACCTTGGCTCCGGAATTGTGCAACTTGATCAGGCCACGAATCAAGAATCGACGGACAGTAGCGCAGGGGATGCACCAAAAGCAATGGATTCATGATATTGTCGGACACCTAACAGTAACTGCGTTAACTGAATACGTCACCTTATGGCATCACTTACAGCAGGTTCAGTTAACGCCCGGGGTCGAAGATTCGGTGACTTGGAAATGGGATATCTCTGGTTCTTACTCCTATAAATCGGTATGCAAGTTCTTCTACAGCACCTCCGTCAAGTTTGCCGCAGCGGAACCGATTTGGAAGGCTTGGGCACCATTGAAAGTGAAGGTGTTCATGTGGTTAGCTGTCAAGAATCGGCTCTGGACAGCTGCTAGGAGGCAGAGGCGAGGATTGCAAGATCATGCGCGTTGTGGCTTGTGTGACCAGGAATCAGAGACTGCAGATCACCTCTTCTCCAGGTGCCCATTCTCTATGCAAGTGTGGCATCGAGTCAGTGCAGTACTAAACCTGCACAACGCCATCCCGACAAATGAAGTCGGACTGCTAGACTGGTGGCTCAGCAAGAGAAGCGGTGTCCATTCCGGGCAAATGAAAGGCTTCGATTCAGCGTTTATGCTTGTTTCATGGAAAATATGGAAGGAACGCAATGAAAGGGTGTTTGCAAGGTCACCACCAAAGGATGCCTCACAACTGCTGCAGGAGATCTTTCAGGAAGGGCAACTCTGGTGCGCCTCTGGTGCAAAACACCTAGCTGCCATAGGCTGGCCGATACCATCAGGTGTTTTAGGTCAGCATTTCTGATTTCAGCCTTTCTGTGCCATTTGTGTTGTCGTTGCAGTGGTGTAATGTAAGCTAAAACATGCCTAAACTTATGTGCGTGTGCCCGGATAGGCCCGCGATGTACAAAATTTTTTTCTTCTTAATACAAAGATACGCAGCTCTCCTGCGTATTCACGAAAAAAACATATATAAAACTATGTATAAAAAAGTTAAAATGAATAATAATTTCGGACGGACGGAGAACACGAGAAGACAGCCCACTAACCGTGTTCACCGATGCCACAAGAAACTCCACATTAGCCGTCGTGTAGTAGATTATATGGAGCATACAGAGTTGTAATGGAGATGATTTTCCTTTGCATGTCCACCTCATCAACAAAAGTTTGCGGAAGAAGTAAAGAACTCCAATGTTCAATTTTTTTTAAAAAAAATTACAGATGTGCACATCCATCCATTCACAGTTTCATAGTAAATACATCATATATAGTTAGGTCGATGGTTCTTGGAACACTTTCTATACATCTCCTTTTCTCTAGTCTTCTTTCCGAATTTCGCAAAAAAAAAAATGTTTACAGTGTACGTAGCTCTGATGCTAGTCACATGGTGGCACGCCGTGTATATGTTCCATATATGTTCACAGAATTTGCTATATGGACACTCGCAAACTTCAGGACCGTAACATCCTCATCAGTTGCCGACCAGAGACGTCAGGAACGCCAGCCCCGCGATGAGGAGCATGATGTTGAGGAAGTAGTTGGACTGCAGAGGCTTGTCCGGGCTGCCTCCGAACCCCTCGTACTCCGCCCGGATCTTCTGCTTCATCGAATCCGACAGCTCCGTCTGCGAGTTCACCAACGTCATGCACTCATGCTCCATCAAATTATCGTTAAGCTGCCCTCTAGATTGCAAAAGATGGGGGACAAGTGCTTTCTTACCTTTCCATAAGAATATTTGGCAGCGACGAAGGGCTCCGGCTGTGGCGCCACGCCATTGTTGTCGTCCGCTGTCGCTGTTGCTACTGCTGCTGCTACTGGTTCCAGTGCCGGTGCTGCTGCTGGCTCTGGTTCCGGTGCCGGTGGCGGAGGTGCTGCTGCAGCTGCCGGTTCCGGTGTTGGTGCAGCTTCTTCCTTCTTTTCAGCTGCTGGCTCATCGCTTGTGTCATCGTCCAGTGAGAATCCCTGCAGGATAATCACATCACATACATGAAGTCGGACACAAACCAACAGTCCAACATACTTATCAGCTTCTACAGGAACTGGAGCAACAAGGAAAAGTTGACCCTAAGCATCCATAATCACTCATGTTCCATCAAAATGGTACCAGATAGACCAATTTACTTGCCACTTGGCCCGTCTCTCAAACTCCCATCACCAGACTAGTTCTGATCTTACGTTAGCGATGCATCTATGTCTTTCATATGACTCAACATGATATACTGGTAAATCTGTCATTCAGATTGCAAGCCTACAGAATAGAAAGTGTGCTACTGCATTTGCTTGTTGTTTACTAAAGTTGCAACTGGTTGGAGAAGAATGAAGTGGCAGGATGGTGACATTAACCTCAGGAGGATCAAACTTTGCACCAAGGTCACTCAGTTTAGCATGAGCCTCAGCATAGTCTTTAAAGAAGGCTTCCTGGTCCTCTGCGTACTTTTCTGCGTACACCTGAATGTGTCGTTGATTGTCAGGGAATGCACGTAGGATTTCTGTAGGTCACAAACTGAGCCCAGGTGGTTACCTTGAAAGATGGATCCTCAAATAATGCGGCATCAGTGGGCAAAACTAGAAGATCCTGATCCTTCTGCTCTTTCGATGGAAGCTGGCTCAGAAACTTCATGTCCTGAAGTGTTGTTAACAGCTTAAAGTAAATCATCAGAGATTCTAATGAATTATTTGATCTGTAAACATGACAATAAGGGGGCACACCTTGAAGTAACTGTTATCAAATTTCAACCATTCAACTGTCCATGATTGCCCTCCGGGTTCACCAGGCCCATCCTTCTGTAAAACACAGTGTAGGAGAAGCTCAGTACTGGTTAATTGAAACTAATCAGATTCAGAACTCGTCCCAGTTAAAAGTAAGGTTGCAAAAAGATAGTTTGGATACAAGGAGAATAGAATTCTCATTTCTCAATAAAGAGGCATCAGGAGATGGAGAAAATTAGCTATCAAGTAACGTTTTGCATCTCGATAATGTTTCAACACTAAGCCTAGTATAAAGGGGACACAAATAGTAGACAAATTGTCAAGTCCTAGCCAGTTATTTTGTCTTAAGGACAAAAAACTGCAGGAATTGTAACGAACTGAGCATGCCCAGAACTGAGAAAGTAACCTAGTGTTCTGATATAAACTGGAAAGTAACCTAGTGTTCTGATATAAACTGAAGCAAATAGACCACAAAACATACAGTATATTTTGTTTCTGGCTTTCCCCAGCCACTCCGGTCAGGCCTTGCTCTTCCAAGTGTATGTGCTCCAGACAGTGCAACGATTTCCTGCACACATGCTCTGGAAGTTCAACAGCATGTCCCATTTTTAGGAAAATACAGGCAGAAAGTTTAGTGAAGTGTCAAAACCATGCCACACCTTGTCATCAAGACCCATTCTATAGAATACCTCCCTAAGGTGTTCAGCAGGATCACGTGGGCCAGCATCTGCAGATCATGGGCATCAGGAACAAGTTAGTCAAACCTTGATAAATACTGCTCACCAAAATTTCAAGCATTGAACAAAACACAAAAGTAGACATTGCAATAGAGCATAGAATGAAGAACGCATTGGAAACACTGACCAGGAAGCCTCCCCTCAGGTGGACATTGCTCAGGTTCTGTGACATCCACCCGTCCGTATTTCATTGGAATTTTTGGGCCACCAGCTTCCTGTATAATGAGATTGACAATGCATGTAACCTCATAAACTCGACTGATCAAAGTGGCCAAGTGAGATAACTTAAGCAGAGAAAGGACTATGACCTCAATTGCTGTAGCACTCGCCAACTGGAACAAATCTGCATAAGTGATACCTGGGTATTTGTCCTTCATAGGTTGGATAAGCTTCAAGGCATTAATCAGACCTGTGAAAAATCAAGTCAAATCAGTAAGCTACTACTCACCTAGAAAGTATAAGAAACATAGACTCCGAAGATGAGAGAAAATACCAGCATTGGCTCCATGATTCAACTCAGGTTCAAATCTCAAGCTTCCATCAGCTCCACCTCGCTGGGGCCACTCCTCAATATTCTTGTCATAGGTACCAGAATCATGCCACCCCAGACGGACCTGAACAGATTACAAAGCATTACAACCTAAGATGATTACTTGTCCATGGTAAACTTGCTTGTACAATCATGGCCATGTATTGACTAAACAACTTGGCACTTGACTATAAGTAACATCTTTCATTAATCAACTCGGTAAATTGCGATTTAAAATAAGCACAATGTCACAGAGTAACACTGATTTGCAAAGTACCATGAAAAGCTAGTCACTGCATAGAACAAAGGCACATTGATTGAAAAATAGTGTAGCCCCTCCAATGTACTAAACAAATTGTAGTTACTGCATTTGTATTGCTGTTTTACTATCAATAGAGCAACCAAAGCAAGTAAAACTTGTGCCAACAGCATGCATGCCTTAGTTGCAGATGTTTCACATTTTCCTTAAGCAGAGACATTTTTATATCGTGCAAGATAGCATTCGGGAGCATCAGCCAGTGTCATCCCTCGACACATTTCATAGTTGCTCCATCCAATTTTTCGGTACAAATCCCACGTGACTTGCCCATTCTTCTCCAGTTACTGCATTGTTTGGCACGAATGCTCTAATTTTCTCTGTGCTCCCTGATCATCGAAGGTCACAACGCATGGCGCGGAGCTAGGGGGTATTCCTGGTATTCCTAGGAATACCCAACTTATTTTGTCAAAGAGCAAGTATATATAAAGTATGGATACATATATAGTTTGTGTTAGGCTTAATTCCATTGTTTGTAAGTTCCTCAGCAGACTATCTAGCCCATCGCCTCTGTCTTAGAGTATGTTTGGTTGCTCGTATCATTTGGTTCATGTATGTAATGGTTCAAAATAATAGTGATCCTTTTGTACTAATAAGATGGAGTCATCCTACTTAATATATTATTTTACTAATAGGAGTGAACTACATGGTACAAGCAAATTGGTTAAACCACACCATCCAAGATCATCCATACATGCATCATGTGTTGCATGCAACCAAACACACCCTTAGTGTCTCAGTCTCTCTGCATCGCTCAAGTCTCACATGTTACCTGTGTCACGCTCAGGCTTTATCTCCTTAACTTCTCAAATCCAAAACTTGGGCTAGGCCGGTAGCCGGTGTGGCACCGCAGAGATGGCCAAGAGGAGGTATGTCAGGAACAGATCAAGCTAGGTGGGTAGCTAGGAGCTCAGGCCCAAGGGCCCAGACCTGCTGTGCTGAATTCTTTTATTTTCATATTTCAAGTCCAAAATTTGTAGTATTATTGAACTATTTTTCTAAATTAATATGATGTCTATGCGTATGTAAATCATTTGCACTAAAATTTATGTTGTGTATATTTTTGTGTTTACACATTTTATGTTGGGAATACGTACCCAACTTCAAAATCCTAGCTCCGCCACTGTCACAACGGAAGAAACATAGGCTCAGTTTTCTATTTGAGATCAACATATCCTCTACTATAGCCTATAGGCATGTCCATTTCCGATCAAGTACCATAACCACACTGTGCAAGGACAACAGCCACACTGCACACCACAAGCAGCAGCGACAACGGCTCGATTGAAACATGGAGAACGCTGTTGGGTCCGTGAATCTACATTCAGGACATTGTAGGAAACAAATTCAAGGAATAAACTATAAACCAACAGCTTCGAAGATACGAAACTACATCGTCTGATGTGTTTGAGTTTGACCACGACGCTGTAGTAATGTGGAATCAAAGAAAAACTAGTTTAGGCTCAAGACCGAAGAGTTTCTGACAGTGCGCAAGCAAGGGGGGGAACGCGCTACTACCACTTACCATGATGGGGTGGCAGTACGTGGTCTTGAGAAGCTCCCTGATGTCCTCCCGCGCGCTCTTGAGCTGCGCCGCGTCCGACGCCGCCATGCACCGGACCACCCGCAGCGCGCCGCCTCCGCCGCCGCGCCCAGCCGCCTTGGAGAAGCGGGCCGACCCCGAGCGGGAGGAGCGGAGGCGCAGCCCCGCGCGGGCGGAGCACGAGGAAGGGAAGGACGCGGCGGCGGACCCCGCGGCCGCGACCGTGGCGCGGCGGGCGGACGGGGAGGGGGAGGCGGCGGGGAGGAGGGAGGCGGCGAGGCGCTCCGCCATGGCGCCGCGCGCGTTGTGCGTTTTAGAAATTTGGAGGGAAGCGCCTCGGGGATGGGAGGGTGCGTGGCTGGTCCGCGGGCTTCCGGAGGTGGCTGGCCCGCGGGCTTCCGGGGACGGGAGGGTGTGTGGCGCGGCGAGGTTGGAGTCTAATCTGGCACGGCCAATGGCGGGCCGCCGCGTGGGCTGATGGACCGCGAGGGAAGACGACGAGCTGTGCCTGAAGAAGCCTAGAAGAACTGGGACGAGAGGGGCTGTCAGATGGATTGGTTGTGTTGTACTGTTGTGTACGTGGCGCTCTACCGAATTTTGTGGCATGCCCCAACATACATATTTCGATTTTCAAAGTCTTACCTGATTTTCAATTTTATTTGGCCAACCATTTGGTTGTGGTTTTTTTAATGGGCATTTGATTGTGGATTTCGGAAATAGAGTTACGTAATAAAAAAACAAATTAGATCTACTCCGTAGTACATAAATCTTAGAGCACACCGCGCAGCCCAGACGGTCGCCTTTCCTCGGTGGTCGTTTGCTTTCGCCGAGTCCCGAGTCCTCAACTCCTGATCCTGACTCGTCCCAACTCCCAACCGACCAGGCGGAACCTGCTGCTTCGAGCGGAAGAATCCAACGATCAACTCGGGAGATCTCCGGAGCTACTCCAATCCGTGAGTTCCTGGATAAACTTTACTACTCCATGCACCGTCCTGTCGATTATACTTCATCTTGGAACCGCAAAGGTTAGCTTTTCTTTTCTTTGGTTGCTACTCGAGGGAGCCGAGCGCCTGGGTCCTGGCGCGAGTCGCGAGGTTCATCTCCGCCACCGGATTCTTGTTCCCCGCAGTTGGTCACGTTCTTCGCCCCTCAACCTTGCACCATTCGCCGCTTCAGTCATGTAGCTACTGATCGGTCCGCGATGCGCGTGGTGGGGGTGGTGCCCGTGCGCTCACAACGTGTTCGATGATTTGTTGCTTATAGGTGCTGCGCGCTGCCTTTGGAGTGATGCCTGCGAGAGAGGAAATAGAAACATTCAGCTCCAATGTGTGCCCCATCAGCTCCAATGCATTTGCTTGGCTTCAGTTTGAATCTTCTGTCCCTATAACAGTAGTTTGCGTTATTAATCTAAGTGGGGAAATTTGTAAAGTGGAACATCCTGAGGTCTTGAATTTAAGGTCGTTTTGTTTTTCAAGAGCAAAGGCAGGCATTATGTTACTACTTGTTGGCAGCAGTGTTTCAAGTTATGCATCTGTGTCTTACATGGTTCGCGTGTCGATGCTAAATGCAGTTCTAATTGGGGATATTGGAACTGTTGCAGTCAGCTACATTGTGCTTCCCTGTGGCTTGAGTGTGCAAGACAGCAATAGTCCAGCTTTGCATTTCTGGTTGAGAAAACCTGATTCTGTCTCCACAATGAAACTTGTTGAGGTCTTCAATTTAAGGTCTTCTTGTTTTGCAAGAGCGAAGACAGGCATTCTGTACGTGAAGTTATGTATGTGTGTCTTACGCGGTCCACGGGTCAATGCTAAGTGCCTTTATGATTGGGGAATTTTTTGGGGGAATGGAACATGTTTCAGGTCTTTAATTAAGAACCTTTTGTTGTGCAATGGCAAAGATAAGGCGCTATGTTTGATCCTGTTTACAATTGTCTTTCAAGTTCATGCATCTGTGACTTTTATATGGTTCGAATGTCACCGCTAGGCGCCTTTCTGATTGGGAGTATTGAAATTATTGCAGCCAGGTTCATTGTGCTTTTCTGTGGCTTGAGTATGCAAAAGTCCAGCATTGCCTTTCTGTTTGAGAAAACCTGATTATGCCTCCTCTGAAACAGCTCCAAAATGAAGATAGCCTGGGGTAAGAATGCCAAGACGAAGAGGCAGCCAGTGGTAGTGTCAACTAAACCAGGCCTACCATTTGGAGTGGAGAGTGACACCGAAGAGGCCGAAAAGGAGGAAACTGCAGGGGCAAACACAAACTGTCCTGGAGCAAAGCCACTTGACACTGCTGAGTCGCTCCAGCATCAAGGAGACAAGCTAGCCGAGGTATCTTAGTTTCTGTTAGATCAATGCCCTACAGATTGATTTGATTGCCGCAGATAAAAGGGTTGACATGTTTTTGTGGGTTTACATGCTGGTCCTATACTCCTATCTCACACTCCTTTGGAGGTCAATTTTTTCATGGCCTCCATGGCCAAACAACACTTAGAAATAATGTGCAGAAGCACAGAATCAATAAAGCTGTCTCAGGAATACTCATGAGTCATGTCCATATATTTTTGTATTTGCCTCTAGGATTCTTCTTCGCGAAAGAATAGCAGAGAAACATAATGCTTGTAGTTGTAACAAATTCTCTTGAATGTATTGTATGCCCAGCTTACTTGACAAGGATGGAAATTGAGGTGTATATATGTAATCATTGGAGTCGGTTTTTTATTTCACACCAAATTGTTTCTGTAATAGCTTTTGTTTGCAGTTCAGGCTAGGCATGTTCTGTTGCTAAATTATAATGGAAAGGCAAAAAATTCATTCTCACTTTGTTATCTTTTTAGGAAGGGAAGTACCATGAAGCACTTAGTAGGTGGGAGGCTGCTCTTACCTTGGCACCTGATAATGCAGTACTTTATGAACAGAAAGCTCAGGTTTTACTCGAAGTGGGAGACGCATGGCATGCACTGACAGCAGGAACCAGTATGCTCTTGCTCTCTTCCTCTAATATCTTACTCTGGGCTCTGCTATAGAAAAGAGCATGGTTGGGATGATACCAGTCGTTGAAATCATATTACTATAATGCCAATTATCAGTTGTATAGAATTTACTCAACCCATGTTCTCTTCCCACCAAAAGTGAGCATTGGTGGTGGTGGTGGTGGCCATGGTACTTTGTCTTCTGCTGTATAAATGCATACAGCACACCCCTAATATAGTTACACATAATGTCTATTGTCCTTAAGCAAATAGCAAGGTCCAGCTAAACCAGGAAGTCAGCTGTGTCATTCCTGTTTTTCTGCTGTGAACAAACCAGTTAAAGATCTGTTGGGGTATACTTGCAGGAGCAACAGAACTGGATCCGCTATGGCCCGAGGTTAGTTGGTCTGCCGTCATCTTGTTTTCCCTCAATTATTCTATTTATGGCTTTCTGCCCCTGGTTTGGTCCCTGGAACAAAGAAAGCATTATTTAATATTTACATTTGATGTTCCCTGACTTCATGAATGATATGTTCTGCATCTGATGATTTTACAGGCTTGGGTCACACTTGGTAGAGCACAGTTAAATTTTGGGGAGCCAGATTCAGCAATACTATCATTTGACAAGGCACTAGCAATCAAGGTAATTCCATTTTTGGTGCTGCGCAGAGATTGCCGTATCGTTAGCCATCATATGTGAGCTGCTCTTCTTTGCCTAACTGATCTGCTGGACGCTTTGCACAGCCCGACCACGATGACGCGAAAGCCGACCGTGAAACTGCAGCTCGCCTTGTCAAGAAGCGAGGGCAGCTGCACTCATCAGGTCTAAGCGCTAACAAAAGGCGGTTCACTGTTGGAGAGAAAGAGAACTCAGATAACGGCGCAGAGGGTGAAGAAAAGGCGGATGAAACGGCGGTACAGTCTGGTTAGCCTGCTACATATGCCTTTCATCCTGGGCCCAGTATACTGTAGAATTAACTAAAACGAGTTCTGGATTCTGCCCCCATTTTCGCATTCTGAATTGGGTTCTGCGGAAGCTTTGTGCCGGTCTCTGTAGCTATGTTGGAGGAGCAGTGCTGTAGTCTAGATTCTAAAGACGAGTGCTCTTACGCTGTTTCGTGGTTTGTGAATATACAGTTGGTCGTGTCATGTGTCACGGTGGCCCAGGTTGCGACAATCTCTCAGTTTAACTTGGTAACAACCTCTCAGTTCCGTTTGTAAACTCTCCTTGCGGCTAAACTTGTACTACCAGCTCTTTCTTGACAAGATTTCTACGGAACGCGACAAGGAAACTGGCTCCGTTTGTTTACTTAGGGTGTTTGGATACGAGGTGCTAAACTTTAGTAGGGTCACATCGGATGTTCGGATGCTAATTAGGAAGACTAAACATGAGCTAATTACAAAACTAATTGCACAGATGGAGTCTAATTCGTGAGATGAATCTATTAAGGTTAATTAATCTATCGTTAGCAAATGGTTACTGTAGCACCACATTGTCAAATCATGAACTAATTAGGCTTAATAGATTCGTCTCGCGAATTAGACTCCATCTGTACAATTAGTTTTGTAATTAGACTATATTTAATACTCCTAATTAGTATCAAATATCCGATGTGACATGTGCTAAAATTTAGTAGTGGGTATTCAAACACCCCCGGAGTTCCTAAAATTCCTGTCGCATCAAATGTTTAGATACTAATTTGAAGTATTAAACATAGACTAATTATAAAATCAATTGCACAGATGGAGGTTAATTTACGAGAAGAATTTATTAAGCCTAATTAGTCCATGATTTGACAATGTGGTGCTACAATAAACATGTGCTAATGATAGATTAATTAGGCTTAATAGATTCGTCTCAGGAATTAGCCTCCATCTGCGTAATTAGTTTTATAATTAGTTCATGTTTAGTCCTTCTAATTAGCTTTCGATTTTCAAATATTCGATGTGACATGAATTTTAATCCGGACTAAAGATACAAACACCCTAAAATTGAACATGTCCCGGCCTCCGTAATATGACAGCTTCTCAGTCTCTCACCGAATAACCAAAGGATCGGCACGCTCCCTGGTCCTCGGTCTCAGTTTTTTCATTCACAGCTCGTTTCTCTCTTCACCCAGCGGCCAGCACTTTGCAGCATGTCCCGATTGTCTTGACTGAAACGGTTTGAAACTCAAATATAAACCCATGATGCACAGCATAGAATTTTGTCAAAAATTCATTCCACAGTTCAGGAGGCCCCCAATTGGTTTTTTTTTCGGTCTGCCACGTCCATTTCCGCCGGGCCCACATCAGTCCCTATCGCTTTTGGTTGCCTCGAAAGAAGCGGCACCTGGAATCGGGAACGCTTGAGAAATCGAAGATGTGGGGGAAGGGGAAGAAGCGCTTCGGCGGCGGGGGCGGGAGCGAGCCGGCGGCCAAGCGCCAGGCCGCCGGGGACGAGGGGCCCTCTGAATCCGCCGAAGACGGCACCGTAGTGGCCGAGGTACGGGGTCCCGTGCTCCGTTACCATCCAAATCCCTGTTGCGAAAGCGAAACCCTAGAACCCTAACTCGGTGGATCCCTTTTCGGGTGGGTTCTCGCAGATATCGAAGAATAAGAAGGTGTCGGTGAGGAGCTGGAAGGGCAAGGTCTACGTCGACATGCGCGAGTTCTACACCAAGGACGGCAAGACCCTCCCCACCAAGAAAGGTACCACCAGCGCCTTCTTCGCCCCTTCATTACTAATCTGTTATTCCTGTGGATTGTATTTCCTACCTGCGCCTGGCATCTGAGTAGAGCGCTCCATGCGTCTTGCACGATTGGTGGCTTAGATGGATTTGTTTTAGGGCTAGACAAAGGACGCTGGTGGTTTTATTGTAGAAATCAATAAAATGGGATGGATGGCTTTGTTAACTTCCCCTCCCACGCTCGCGTACCATTTTGGTTTTAATAGATTGATGCCATTTCTTTGAACCACCATGTAAATGAATCTTTAAACACATGTAATTCTTGCATTCGCCTAGTTAGTGTACTATGTTGATCTTGTGAGAGGCATTCAAACTACATTACCAGGTCTATTTATCATGTTAACTAAGATGAGTTTCTGAACTAAGGACCTGCCATTAGTTAGATGAACCGCTCAGAGTAACTACTTATTCCAAGTCCACTGACCTTTTTCATAGAATGATGGTATTGTCTTGAAACTGTTAATGGATCTGAACATGTATGCTTGTTGCTCCTCATGATGCTGCCCATTCTAGTTTGAGTTTGTTGCTACAAATGTTCCTATATCTCTTATAGTAATCTCAATGAGTTACTTAATGCTGCAAACTCAAGCAAGTTACCTAACAAATTATAGAATGATCATGACATCTGTGAGGGAAAAAAACTGTAGTAGTGAACTTATCAAGGTAGGATGTACCCCTTATCATCCTCACAAACATTTTCTGCTGCTATCATATAATTATGTGATGGTAAGCCCTTGCATGTATCACTTGAAATTGAGACAATGTACTTTTTAGGGAAGTGATGAAGCAGCGATTTTTATCACACATATGCATGCCTTTGTTGATAGTCATGAAAAGTCCTGCTGTCAAATATTCTGTTTATGGAGCAGTGTTTATTTGCAAATTATTACCTTTTGAGCTGACATATACTCTGTCCCAAAAGAGTGTCATTCCAGCCTTATCCTACACCAAACTATCTTAAGTTTGACCAAAATTTACAGAGAAGAATACCAGCATTTATGACACCAAATAGGTATACTACTAAATATATTCACGATGAATCATATGCTTATTTGGTATAATGAGTATTGAAATTTGAGTAAACTTGGTCGAATTTAAGATAGTAATAGAGGGTTTGCTATTTTAATCTCACATAGAAAGTCTTTTAACTGTATAGTAAGATTAGAGACGGCTGGTTGTCCTCTGGATGCATTCTGTTAGAATAGGACCATCCACATAAGGGACTGCATTTTATTTCCCATTCAAAATTTATGTCATCTGCAATCTTTGCTCAAGTTGATGCATAATTTCTATGCTTAGTAATACTATTTCCTTTTTTTCATTCAGGTATATCACTCCAATTGGATCAGGTGAGTCGCATTTCAACTCTTTACATCTGCTAAGATCTTTAGAACTTATGTACAAACATTGAGCTTGCTTTCATGGAAATCTACAATTTTATATATTTGCAATTAGCATGCCGTGCTTAGAAGTCAGAATATCAAATAGCCCCTTGAAAGTTTATTTAACAAGCATTGTTGTTCTTTTATGAATATATATGAAAGTATCCTCTGATTAGCTATGCAATCCTGAAAATATTATTTTAGGGGCCTTCAATGAAATATTTCTTTTAGTCTGAATAATCTTAATGGCATTGTCCATTTGTTAGGTATCTGTTCAGTGAGCATAATTGCGAGTAGATTTCCTGATAACTTTGCAGCCATGTGCTAATATCTTACCACTCAAATATGATATGATGTCACTAATATTTGCTATTGGGCTATTGGCAAAGTGCAATCATTCATACCATATGCTAACAAAGCACTTTGATCTTTTCTCCCTATCAAATTTTCGGTTTAGTAAGTGGGTTCCTTTTGTTTTTTTTCCATCTGCAGTGGAAAATATTGAGGGACAACATCAAAGCCATAGATGAGGCCATCAAGGAGAACGCATGACGGCAGCGGTCGAACTGATCAAAGGGGCAAGCTTTTGGCTGATGTATTCTTGTAGGTCCTAGGCTGGTTTTTGTTGCCCCTGTGCTGCAGGCTGCTGCAGGCCTAATGTTGCGCGCGCGCTTGATCACGGGTTGTTAATTAGGTGGCCACATGGCAGAATGGTTTGGTTTTCTGCCCCCTGTGTGCTCTGTAGTCTGCACTTTGGACATCCAGATGATGTAATGTCATGTCTCCTTACGTGTGATTGGCTCCCCACCTGTTTATGGGCTCGGTCCCTCGGGATCATCCGAGCCATGTGTTTCTTCTTCAATTCTTCTGCAATCTGCAGCACAGCCATTCGACGAGCAAAGATGACATGACACATGATGCATATGCACACAGCAAGCTGAATACGAGTTGCAGATAAATCCATCGATGGTAAGGGTTTCCACCCTCCTAAAGTTTTACGAGTTGCAGATAAATCCATCGATGGTAAGGGTTTCCACCCTCTAAAGTTTTAGCTCTAAAAGTTTTTAGGCAGTTTTTAGGCACCTCCTAAAAGTATGTTTGGTTCCACCTCCTAAAAGTGACTAAAGGCAATTAATGAAGTGGTAAAATACCCAAGATGCCCTTCCCCATGCCCCTGCTGTTGGCGCTAATCTTCGGTGTACTCCGGCCCCGCACCGCCCCTCCGCCGGCACTTGGCCCGCCCGCCGCCGGCCTTGCACTGCCCTTTCGCCGGCGCTAGGCTCGTCCGTTGCCGGCCCTGCACCGCCCCTCCACCGGCCCCACACCGCCCCTCCGCCGGCGCTTGGTCCGCCTGCCGACGCCGCCCCCTCCCCTCCTCTCGCTGGCGCCACCCCCTCCCTTTGAATCCCGACCGCCACGCCCCTCCCCTCCTCTTCTTCCCCAGCACCGCCGCCCCCCTCCCGTTCCTCCCTCGCCCGGATCCGACGGCGGCGGGGGTGGGGGTGCCGTGCGGCGGCGACGAGCGGCGGGAGGATGCCACCAGCGGGGGCCAAGCGGGGAGGACGCCGGTGGCGGGCGGAATGGCGGGGGCTAGGCGGGAGGGAGGGTGAGAGAGAGAGGGGGGCAATAAATGAGGGTAATGGGGTCCAGGATGGGTTTTAGGAGGTTTTAGGAGGGGGTGGAGCTCCTAAAGAAATTGAAGCCTCCTAAAAATTTTTAGTCACGTTTAGTTATAGTGTTTTGGCTCTTTAGTCACTTTTTAGGAGCTAAAATTTTAGAAGGGTGGAAACAAACAGACCCTAAATCGATCTGTCATCATCGACGGCAGGCATTTGATTGTTTTTCATCACAAAAACGGATGGACGGTGGGCAAGGAAGAGGACGTGCTGCTCACCTTGCCCGTGGTGGGCTCGGCTGCCGGCGGCGGCCCTGGAACGGTTATGGCCTTATGGGCAGCAGCCGTCGCGTCGGGGAGTTGGGGCGGTGGACGGCGAGCTACCCGCGACCACGAGCGAGATCTAGCCGAGCGGCGGGGCGGGTGTTTGTTTGGCGGCTGATGCTCCGTCCGTCTTACTAGTACACATGTATAAATGCTCTTCCGTATTAATTTCTACGCCCGCAAATTGTTTTGGAAAAAGGAAACAAATATCCGATGTATATATGTTGTATGTATACGGATTTATCCTACACTTTGAACGATGTAAATGTGTAATTACAGTTTGTTTCACAGGGTTACAAAACTTCTGTGCTTCTTCGTTCTGGACCATTGGCGCGTTCTGAAGATCACAACCACTGTGATCCCCCAAGCAATCCGCTGTTGGCGAAATCAGGCCTGAGTTGTCTGTGTGCTTCCTTTCCTTCCAACACGCTGTTCTACATGATGTGTTGCCAAGACCTCCCCGTAATCTCGGGTCGAAAAATGTTATACAGCTAGCAAACCTCCTACGCTTTGATTCCTTCCTTGTCTCCGCGATGTACCTCTCCATGTTGCTCTTCTCCCGAAGGCGTCTCGTCACGAGGTCATCTTTCCTAGGTTCATCTGAAACACACAGTATAACAGACACAGGCTACCATCATTCCATGAATGCAAACAAATAACGCTACGAAGAGTATGCAGCCTAGTCACACTGGCAAGTGCCCCAGGCCCTAAAATAAAGTTCCTAGCCAGTTAAGTAGTTGGGCATAATTATATGGCGAGTATTTTGCTGTTAGGACTACATTATTCCCTACACCAAGGAAGTTCTCCAAGCCTTTTGCCAAACAGCAAAATGAACATGCCAAACATGTACCTTAGCAGTGACCAAAATCCAGCAGTGGGCAAGGCTTGATTTGTAGCCCTTAAACTTACAATGTAAGATAAGCGAAACATCGTTTACGGCCAGCATTTAACTAGTTGGTATAACAAAGACTGTACTGCTCTAGATTTACTACAGCAAAATGCACTGGAGGAGGAAGTGGCAAGCACAGTTAGGACCTTCTCAACAGTAGATTATATCTTTATTTGTTAGCATTTGTAATTCAAGTTATACCATGGTATTGTTAAGCAAGCTACCTATTAATACAGGTTAAGCATCATTATTTTAGCTTGAGCAATAACAAAGCCCTATCCCTCGCCCTCTCCCTCTCGTTGTGCCATTAGAATATACTCCCCTTGGCCACGGCCGCCGCATCCGCCGAGCCGTCGGGAGCCCCATCCGCCAAGCCACCCTTGTCACCTTCCATATGCGCCGCCGCCCGCCACCCACCGATTCGTCCTGGCGCTGCCGATTCATCGTCTAGGGTTTGAGGGACGGGTGAGAGCCGTGAGACCGAGCGTCAGCCAGAGAAGCGTATAATGGAGGGGATGAATCGTGAGCGGGGATCGATTTGTCTGAGCTAGGGGCAATTTTGTCCATCGACAAAATAACTGACAGGGTCTCAAGGGGCGTCTCACGGCACTGGCTAATGGAATGGACGGCAGTGTCACATTAGGGATGAAAGTTAAAGTGAGTGTCAAATAAGGAGGAAGAAATTTCCAAGGCCACGAAAGGAACAGGTCATTTTCTTGGTGTCAAATAGGGAATTATCTCTGAGAATTAATGGGGCCAATTTGATCACATTTGCTACCTCATTGCTCTTTGAGCCAAAGGCGGTGCAGTTAGTTGCAATACTATCAAATTTACGGAGAACATTGCTGCACAAACTTTTTATGGATAAAAAATCTAACCGTTTTATGTCCATAGTATGTCCTATAGTACTGAGCTGTGTTGTAAAAAAACCTGAAATGGCCAATAAACAATACACACAATTGCTTGTCAGCAACAGTGCACAGATGTTAAAGACAAGATCATAGAACCAATCTTAATTAGATTTTATCTTTATAACTGTCAGATATGAAATCTTGTGGAAATTGCTTGGATTGGAATAATTATTTGGGGGCAATATTGGGTATCTGAATTCAAATGCTCTGGTTCTCAGGTAATGTGTATCCATTTTTTTAAAAACAAAAAGTTAGGTCTGTTCCTACTAGGTTTTCTCAATAATCCTATTAGGACTCCTCCCTGTAACCGACTAGTAATCCCGTCTCCTAGAGTATATAAAGTAGGGCAGGGGTCCCTTGATTGGTAGGTGAAGACCTCATAGAACCACAACGGAGGACCAAATCCTCAACGCCAAACAACACCCAAGCGCAGGCGCAATATACAACATCCCAAACAAGACGTAGGGTATTACCCTACTCTGGCAGCCCAAACCTATATAAATCTATGTCTTGTATCCTCGCTTTTACTTTCGAGTTCCAGGTCCGGCGATCCCCCACCAACCAATCTACTACCTCGGGATATCCCTCGGTAGGTTGCCGGGTATAAAACACTGACACGCCCCCTCCTCTTCCTCACCGTTGGGCCTCCACCTCCTCTTTCTCGCCGTCGCGGCCTCCGCCGCCTCCTCTTCCTCGCGGCCGGTGCCCCTCCTCATCTTCCTCGTGGCCAGCGCCGTGACATGAGCGAGGGAGCGGGACCGCGAGCCGCGCCGCCCCTCCCCACCTCCCTCCGTTGGCAGGACGTGCTCCGTCCCCTGCTCTCCCTACCTCCGTTCGACGACGGGATGTGCCGGCGCTGCCCCTCCCCGCCTTCCTCCGCTGGCGGACGCGCTCCCTCCCCTGCCTGCCTCCACAGGTGGGCCGCGCTGCCCCTTCCCACCTCCTTCCTCGACGACGGGACGCGCCACCCCTCCGACGGTGGTGGTTCTCCTGAGTGGTGAGCACGGTGTACATGACTGATTTTCAATTTATCATTCCGCACATCCAAACAAGAATGGAATTGGCATTCTTCATTAGATTCTAAAAGTCAATGCATAGTCATCCAAACAATAGAATTAGAATTATAACCCAATGCAATATCATGACTGATTTGGTATTAGAACCAATTCAATACCACGCTGTCCAATATCGACATCCAAACGTAGCCTAATAGGTTTCAGTCACCAATTTACTGTTATTTGCTAATGTGGTATTTTTTGAAGCAACAACATGAGTGTTGGCCTAAGAGGTACGGTAGAGAATACTCTCTCGATTTTAAATTATAGGTTGTTTTGACTTTTCTAGGTTCATAAATATTATTATATATCTAAATATTATATCTAGATGCATAATAATATTTATGAATAAAAAAAAGCTAAAAACGGAGGGAGTAGTTATCAGGTAGGAATAGGCGTAGGAGATACGGAGTACAGCTAAAACTTACTCCTACGCAGGGAGTACAGCTAAAGCTAAACCTGTCCGTCCGTTAATCATACGGTTGCAGTACAACCCGCTACGTGACAGAATTGATGGATGCCCCGACCCAATTTTGTCCACACCTCCACGCGGCGCGTGGCGTCATGTCAATAAAAAAAGAACCAAAAGTAAAAAAAAAAAAGAGCACGAACGGACCAACCCCGCATCCATCCACGGCAGGGCAAAACGTCACGTCGCGCACCCGAGTCCACGCCGCAGTGCCGCAGTCTTCTCCCTCCGGCCCGGTCAGTCAATTTTCCACCCCGCACCAGATCGGGGCCCCACACCGCAGCGGCCACGGAGCCACCAGCCGCCACGCAGGCGGCCCCACGCTCCTGACCGCAGGGTCCCGTGCCCGTTGCTGCTCCACCTGTCAGTCAGACTGGGCGCGGTGGCGGTGCGTGCGTGCGGCGGAGCCAGATATTTTTCGGTGCCCGCCGCGTGCCGCCTGCTGCGCCCTTTTGCAGCATCGCCCTCTCCGGTTCCACGTTATTGCGAACGGGCGTTTGACCCCCAACGGGCAACGGGTATGCGTGCCCCGTATACCGTGCAGGCAGTTGGGATTTTTTATATTCGTTTTTTTTCCCAATAATGTGTGCACGAAATTCGATGCTACGCGAGTGGGGCCTCCCCTCCCTTCCCGGCACGTGATGAGTTGATGACGCAGTTTCGGTTGGGGACCCCTTTTTTTTTTGCGTGTGTTGTGTGCTCTGTTGCGATGATAAAAGGCTTGACGACGTGACGTCTCCGGGACTAGACACCTATCCGGAGCGGAGGGGGTGGCGCCTCCCCGACATGGCAGAACCGCTGATCAAGTCAAGAACGAGCGAGGATAATTGCCACCAACCGCCCCTCCAGCACTCTACGACTCCGTGGTCTAGTAGACTTGCAACTACCGCACACCGAAACAGGCAAGGTTCGTTTCCCATTTCTTTCACACGTTTTTTTTACCGTCTCAAAATATAACTGATACACTACACATGAAAGGATGCGAAAGCCATTCAAATTCGCCCTAAAAAAAAATAAAAAGAAAGTCCAAATTCACGGTTAATGGAACCGCTACAGTTGCATACGGCATCCGCGTGCAACACCAACGGAAATACGCATATATACCCAACTTTCACCGTGCAGCATCCGTTAAAAACCAATCACCGGTGCGTGCGGTAGTCGCTAGCGTTTTTATTTCGAAAAAAAAATACAGGCAAAGTACAGGCAGCAGTCACGTCCGTTTAAATTCGAGACCTAGTGGTAAAATAATAATAATGATACCTCCATTAACATTTTCTGCCGCGCTAAAATCCATAGATACCCACAGATTTTTTTTATTTTCCTCTCAAAACAAAATTCCAAAACCCTGATTCCCAACCGCTTGCCAGCGCCATCTCATCATCTTCCTCCCCTCCTCCCCTGCCTGCCTTTGGAACGCAAGACGAACGCGAACTCGAGACGAAACAAAAACAGAGGGGGAGACCGGAGGCGAGACCTTTTCTATTCGCTTCCTCCTCCGCCTCCTCCCTGATTTATTTATTTATTTTTCCTTTTTTCCTTTCTCTCTCCTAAATAATATACCTCGCCTCCTCCCTCGCCCCTTCCTTCCCCTATCCGCCCTCCGCTGCCCCCCCCTTCCCAACGCGGCGACGACCGCCGACCGCGGCGACTCCGAGCCCGGAGCCGCCGACCCCTCCCCGCGCCCCGCCCGCCGCCGGGGGTCAACGGGAACCGCCGGCAACGGCCGCCGCTCCGCAGGCATTCGCCGCCACGCGGGTCCACGAGGTTCGTGTCTCTAGTTTCGCGTTGGTATAAGGGTTGGACTGGGGGCGGGTGCCCGTTCGTTCGCGGAATTCTGATTGGGTTTTGTGCCCGTGCTCTCGGCCCCCAGCGGCTGGAATTCTAGGGTTTTGTAGGCCCGGCTTCGGCGTGATCGGGCGCGGCGGCGGCGGCGGGAGGAGGAGCGGGTGCGCGGGCATTGGATGGTCTCGATCCGTACGGGCCCCTGCTGACCTCCTGCCGCAATGGAGGAGCCCGGAGCGGGCACGCGCGGGCGGGAGGATCGTGCTGCTGACGCCCCGCGGTTGCGGGGAGCGGAGGAAGCTCTGTCTGCGGCCACGGCTCCTGAACCGGCCACCGCCGCAGAGATATGCGGTGCTCCGGAGGCTAGATTGTCCACAGAGGTAGACAAAGATGAAGGGGGAGATTTTTCTGTTGGATTGGTGCCTCCTGCCGAGGCTGTTTCTGCCTCGACTGAAGGGAGAAGGTTTCAGATAGGACAGGTGAAGGGTTCTAGTTTGGAGCAGAGGGTCATGGACGTGGAGGAAGAGAAGGGAGGTAGTTTGGCTCCCGCGCTGCAGAGTTCTGCTGAACCTGGCGGTTTGCAGACGTGTCATGAGGCCATTGGCGGTTTGTTCAATAAGTCATTATGTGCCCCCTGCGGCGAAGCTGTCTGTCCCAAGGACACGGGATGCATGGATGACATGTTGGAGGAAATGGCAGATGGTAACCAAGGTGATTGGGGTGGCAAGGCAACTCTAGAAGATTTACGGATTGCTTGGGATGAAGCACAACGTAGTCATGAAGGCTTGTTGGGTTCAATGAGTCATGGTAGCGAGCAAGAGGCACGTGCCGTTGATGGCATAGGATTTATCACGGATGCTAATGATGAGCTGCAACAGGATGCTTTGATGCCAGATATTGAAGCTGAGGTTTCCAAGCCAGCACACGAGGATTTGGTTCCTTCCATTTCAGGGGGCATTGATCTTTCTTTAGATGGAAAGATGGGTCAGTTTGGTGGAATATCTGGTGATTCAATGACGTGCTATGTGTCTGATGGAGGGGTGCAGAATGACGGTTTATGTGCCGCTGGAGGTAAAGGATCTCAGTTGATTGATGCTAGTATGTATGACACGGTGGACATGGCAACAGAGGGAGGTCCATGTCAGCAGGGCATTTTGGCAGGTGGGAGAAGTGTTTTGAGCGGTGTTGTGGAGGATTCAATAACATGTTACAACGAACCACAGAGTGGTAATGAAGGTTTGCCAGATTTGGTAAATCGTGATATTGAGCAGTTGCCATGCAGCATTGGTGCCACGTGTTTGAAGAAAAATGCTAACCATGATCTTGAAAAGGATGGTTTGTCACCAAAAGTTGGTGCAGATAGCTCTTGGACCTTGCATGAAGATTCAGTTCCTTCAGTTTCAGGTAGTAGTCCTGCTGTTTCTTTAGCTGGCAAGACTTGCCAGATTGGTGAATTATTTGAACATAGGTCAAGCATGGGAAACGTGACTTGTAGTTCAGAAGTATGTGGTATGTTTTCTTGTGAGAGTGCATTTCACAAAGAGGCTCCTGGAGATGAGGGCCGGTGTTCTGGAAGGAAGGTAAACACAAGTGAAGAGGACTTGCGGACAGATTGGATGGAAGCAGCCCATGACAATGGGTACTTGTCAGGTACGGGGAAGCATCACTCTGAGAAATTGTCATGTGGTGCTGATGGCCTGCCATTGATAACTGATGCTAATCATGAGCTGGAAAAGGTTGGTTTCTTGTCAAATATAAATGCAGTAGCGTCCTGCCCAGTTGATGAAACTTCAGTTCCTTCTGTTTACGTGAACTCCATTGATGTTCCTTTGGATGGGCAGGTTGGTCAGGCTGTTGATACATCTGAAAATAGTGCAGGCTTTGAAAATTTGGGTTGTGATTCACTGGGAGGGGATATGATGTCGTGTGACAGTGGCCTTCGGACGGAGGCTTATGGTGATGAGAATCAGCATTCTGGCCCTTGTGCTGATAAAGAGTTGCAACATACCCCTCTAAAATATGGAACCTCTGAACAATCCCCAGAGGAAAACCTGTGTGTTTCTTCGTATAACCAACCTTGTGACGATGAACCTTGTAGTGGCAAGGAATCATCTGCTCTATGCCTGGGTCATCAAGATTCTGCTGTTGGCAGATCTGGCCATTTGGACCAAGGGCTCAATGCCTGTAATTGTGCTGATGACAGTTCTGTTGATTTTGCCAGCAATGCTAATGATGGAGGATCACCAAACCAAAAGCTGGCAGCATTAAACGTATTCAGCAGACGTAGGAATCCAAAAAGAGCTGCTTCATCAAGAAAAGATTCTGAGAGGCCGGGTCAAACAAACCAAGCAAGCAGCGGCACACGCAAACCTAAAAAGGTTGATGTTGTGAGCTCATTACATCAAACCACCATGAGTCTGTTCCCAAACAAAATTGCCAAGGGAAGAAGTGGCATGAACAGGCCACCAAAACCCTCTACTTGGGGCAGTCTAAAAGAGCTATTAGATGGTTTCTGTCAAAGCAATCGACCATCGATTTCTAATTCTCATCCAACTTGCCTGGACAAAGGAGGATCAGATAATAGATCTGATCAGAAAAGTCAGCCAAGTATTCGGAAAAGTCGAAGTTCAAGATCTTCAAAGAGTAAATGCTCTTCCTTTTCTGTTACAGGGCATGCAGCTAGTGAATTGAATGGGCAACCAGCCTTTTCACCTTTGGATGATACTGATGTTTCTTTGGAAAGTCACAGAGAAAACATTCCAAAGTTGTCTTCTGATACATCAATTAATATTTATGATAGTACACGCAATACTGCAGAGTCTACTGCCAGTTATCGCACAGTGAAATCAAAGTGTATCCAGACTGAGGCGCAGCAGTTGGAAAGGGCCCTGGTGAATTCTACTAAAGAAACATGCGCTGCAGATGTCCATGGAGAGTGTGCTAAGCTTTCAACTTCTGAACCTTCTTTGACTAATGCCAATGGCAGCGTCATGCTGCATGTTGGATTTTCGCCGGATTCTGTTTTGGAGGTGGCTTCTGTTACATCTGAAGGTAATGCTTCTGCAAGCCATGATGTTATGCTACATGAAAACTCAACTGATACTGGTGCACTGAATGTTGGTGGTTATCATCCATCCGTTTTAACTTCCAACTTTGGAAAAGAACAAGCTTTATTATCATTGATGGACTTGGAGCAGCAGGTTAAAACCACTTTGCTTGAGGACACCAGAAAGGATGAGAACACCAGAAGGGAAGATATGGTAGACAATGATGTTGGTGAAGGAAAAGCGCAAGCTTTACAGAGGTCTAATGCAGTGAGGAAAATCAGTATTGCCAGAAAGCCAGGTTGCAAAAAGAAAGATGGATCTAAAGGGAAAAGAAAGAATGTTATAGGATCCACCAATATTTCTCCATGTGAAGGTTCAAAACTTAGGCCATTTTCTAGCAATTCAATTTCTCCTGATCCATGTGAGGCAATTCTTCGCACGGGGCCTCCAGAGTTCAGTCCTTTTGAAACCCTAACTTTTGGCACACAAGATCGTGCTATTTATGAACACGATAGCATACTGAGTCATTCTGTAATGGATGGTATTGACAGTATGAAATCACCAAGACGCAAGAAAAAGGATGCTAACGCAGGAAAGAAGGGTAAGGCGCGGGATCCACATAAGAAAGAAAAAAGTAAGAAGAAAAATATAGCAGATGACAGTTCCTTTGATCATGGACTTCTAAATTTGCCCTCATGTGATTTGGCAGCATCTCATATGAATGAACAGAGTGCGTCTCGTTTTCTTTGTGATTATCATTTGTTTCTTTTCCATAACAAGTAGCTTCAGAAGTAATTTACATTCTCATTTTACATAGGTAATCTTGATCCTGCCACTGAATTTGGACTCAAGAACTCTGGTGCCATATCTATTGATTTACCTGGAAATGTTGCCTGCAAAACGGATGGGGCATCTTTACCACCACCACCACGTGCTGCATGGGTGTGTTGTGATGATTGCCAAAAGTGGCGCTGCATACCTGCTGATCTTGTAGATGTCATTGGAGAAACAAGATGGTAATAATTTTCCTTCCTGTTATCTCAGTTATCAACTTTTAATGGTTGCACCAGCCTGCTATTCTAATTAGGCTGCACCGCACTGCCCTCCTATCCAATAGGTCTGTATGATCTATTTTGGAAACTTTTTTTTGTCTTATATTTTTTTGGTTTTTAGGAGGCTAATCCAAAATCACTAACTCAAAATAGAAAAAGTGAAAAACTGATCCTAACCACATGGATCACTTCATTTTTTTTTCTGTCTTATAAAGCGGACAGGCCAATTTGACCTTTTCAAGTTGTGTGAACTTTCGTTTGGTAACATCTGATTGCACTTTCTAGAGGAATGAAGTCGCTCCTTGTATGTTGGATATACTTTTGTTCAAATTATTGTTCCATCCATGTTCTATACCTTTTCCTGAATAGTCCAATTATTGTTCCATGTGGATGCTACAATGGTACCTGTGGGTTCTAACCCAGCCGTGGAGCAGAAATTGCCATCTGTATCATAAAACCTAAAACCTGTTCCTGAGACAGCTACACCAAGCCTGGTTTTGGTTTGGTTTCAGATGGATTAATCCAAAGAAATAAGCGTGGAACCGCCGATAAGCAAACTAATGTGACTTGTGAGGTACAACAATTATTAGGATATAATCGAGTTAGAGCTGTAGCTATGAGGGCTACAGACGGGTCGATGAGAGGAATGTGACTTCTACATTTAGTTTTTGATAATTTTTACTGGCACATCATCAGAATATATGCCATTGTCTCTGACTCTGCCAAACACGTCCTTCTCTTGACTAGATGATTTAGCATGAGAATTGTCCTAGGCGGTTTTTGATTTACAAGTTTGGTGTAGACACTATTTAGTTTTGTTACGTATACACCATACTTTGTCACGCCTGGTAAAGCAAAAGAACTAGTAAGATAGGAGAACTGGGATAGGTTGATGGGTTGGCCCAACCAGGTCAACTTGCATACACCATCCGTTTCTTGACTAGAGTGTGTATGATACACATGTAGAGGATAGCCATTGGCGATCATAGCTTTATAATTTTGTTGTAGACATTTTTCTTGGAAGTTGCACCATGTTCACCTCTGTTTCTTCATCTTCTATGCTCTTCCTTTTGCTGTGGGGCCCACCACGCCTTCAGAATTACATTTGAGATGTTAGCCCACAGCTTGCTTGATTCTGCTATGGATTTGCACTCATCTTTTAGAGAAGAAAACCTACTAATGTAACAGTTTGGAAACCTCACGACCTATCATGTGTTACTACCACTATCTTCAAATCTCTACTTTAGATCTTCCACAAGTTCCTTCTATTCTTGTATCTTGATTTATTCCATTCAGTCATGTGTTTTGCATGCCCATCTTTTTTTTATGTCTGATTGATCCTCTCCGCCCCCCCCCTTTTTTTTTTTTACTATGAAGGACTTGTAAGGACAATGGAGACAAAGCATTTGCTGACTGTTCTATTCCACAAGAAAAGACAAATGCTGAGATCAATGCAGAACTTGACCTTTCGGATGCTTCAGCTGATGAAGCAGATGATGGCAGATCTAACTCCAAAGGTTTTGAAATCTCTTCATCCTTTTTATTTTCTTCGGTACAAATTTTGTTCATTATAATGTAAAATAATTCCTTATGTGTTACCACATCTGATTTTGTTACACTTTTGTTGTTGGGTAGCTGTCAAAGCACCATCATGGACGTCTATAAGGTCAAACTTGTTTCTGCATCGGAACCGCAGGACACAATCCATTGATGAGGTTGTGGTGCTGTCCACCTATTTCCCCCCTCGATTTGACTTTTTTAGCTATTTTTCTTTATGGACAGTGTTCAAGAAAAAATATTTTTCTTTATGGACATGTAGTTTCTGCCACTATAGATTCTCTTTCATATGTCCATTTGCAGGATAGGTAGGGAAATTTTACTCACAAAGTGCATAAAACGCTTACAATTGTACTGTTGGCAGTTACTCACACACCTTTTGGTTGCAAGATATTTTAACCATCCACCACCATCAAATCCTCCTATCATTCATGCGATCCGTGTTGAATGAAACTATCTTGAACCATTCTACAAAATATATTGATTCTTTGTTGTACTCCTTGCACTTGAGTACTTGCTGAAATTTTGAAGGATGCCCTAGTTTTCTACTTTTCTTATGTTTTTCATTAATTATGATCAGAGCATGGTGTGCAACTGCAAGCCTCCTCAAGATGGTCGACCGGGTTGTAGAGATGGCTGTTTGAACAGGTTGCTCAGCATTGAATGCGTCAAGCGTACATGTCCATGTGGAGAACAATGTTCTAATCAGAAGGTCATTGCTTTCTTGGCTATCCTTAATAAGTTCCTGTTTTCCATGATACATTGGTTTTGACAGTAAAATCTTTGAAACAGTTTCAGCGACGCAGCTATGCAAAACTGCGATGGTTCCAGTCTGGCAAGAAAGGTTATGGACTGCAGTTGCAAGAAGATGTTACTGAAGGAAGGTTTCTTATTGAGTATGTTGGAGAGGTACTATTGCCGTCTGTTTATTTCCATTGAACATAACCCGACTTTTAAAATTTTATCATGTTAGTGTGATGATAGTTAATCATGACTAATGAGTTCTTTTGGCTCTGTACTGCAATGTTCTCTCAGGTCCTTGACATAACATCTTATGAATCCCGCCAAAGATATTATGCTTCCAAAGGCCAGAAACATTTCTACTTCATGGCCTTAAATGGCGGTGAGGTAAACATTTTGTCCATTAACTATTTCTTATTTTCTTCGGATTTACTCTTTTATTCAGTATCGCATTAGGTTTTACTCACTGCATTTCTTACCACAAGTCTTATTTTGGTCTAGACTAGACTTTGTATTCAGTGAGGAACTATCAGATCACCTCCCTTTATTCCTTTCCCTCTTTATCTAGTGTATATGATGTTGACTTTAAATGTGGCACTTACTTTTCTTAAGCCATCCATCGTGATGTTGACACACCTGAATAAATTCCATTGTTCTTTCTTTTAACTGTTTGGTTTGAATTCTTCCAGGTAATTGATGCTTGCACTAAGGGAAACTTGGGCCGATTCATCAATCATAGTTGCAGCCCTAACTGTCGCACAGAGAAGGTTGACTTTAATTTCACTAATTTTTGTACGTGTATAGTTGACTATGTTTCTTGCCAATAAATCCTTATTTG
Source organism: Setaria viridis (assembly GCF_005286985.2). Lineage (NCBI taxonomy): Eukaryota > Viridiplantae > Streptophyta > Magnoliopsida > Poales > Poaceae > Setaria > Setaria viridis. The sequence continues at coordinate 27,071,744 of NC_048263.2, forward strand.
CTGAAACTTTCAACAAAAATAAAATATATTCAGTTCTTGATATAGTGATAAAGATTTTTACTCTCACTCTGAGTTTGCTAAGTTGTGTTCTTTTTTTTTGATAGTGGATAGTCAATGGAGAAGTCTGCATTGGAATATTTGCTATGAGGAACATCAAGAAGGTAAGGCTAGCATTCTCACAAACTGGAAACAGTGTGCGGGTTGGCTTGCTTTATTTATATTTTGAATTCAATGTCATATTTTGGCAGCTGTCACAGCATGTAACGGGTGTTTTTTTAATTTTTTCAAGGGTGAAGAATTGACATTTGATTACAACTATGTTCGTGTATCTGGTGCTGCCCCTCAAAAATGCTTCTGTGGTACTGCCAAATGTCGGGGTTACATTGGTGGAGACATATCAGTTGATATTATCACCCAGGATGATGCAGAAGCAGGGCATGTTGAACAAATTGTTCCTGACAAAGATTCTGAGGAGTTGATCGGTGCAAATGGTTCTGATCCTGATGGTAGTCATCCGAATATTGCAGAACCTGAATTTTCTATTGAAGGGGAAGATTTACATGATTGCTCAGCTGGAAAAGCAGAGTTAGAACCCCTTGATCAAACTGGAGGAACCCTAATTGAAACTAGTGAGCCCGAAAATTCCTTGGAAGCATGGAGCCCGCAGGAAGATGAAGATGTCATCCGCACGCCTGTGCATGTGTCACGAACATTTGAAAGTTCTTTGCAGCAGTTCCCAGTACATGGCCCTCAGTCATCAGATCTTTTGCAAAAGACTGCAAAATCAGCTGAAGGATCAAAAGTTCCAAATGGATCAACACCTAGTTTTGATTTCCAAAGCAATCTGGTGCCTGGTCTCAATGCTAGACACAACTTAAAACAACATAGAAATGTGAAACCACAATCATCATCTCCAATTGACAATGAGCACATCTTGGGAGGTAATACTATTCTGCCCCATGCTTTGCTGTCCCTACTTTGGCTAAAATGTGATAGTCTTAGTGATCTCTCCTTGGTATATATAGTTGAAGGGAGACTGAACAACCTTCTGGATGGGAACGGAGGTATCAGCAAGCGAAAGGTATGAAACCATCATTATACCCTTTATTGTACATAATCTAGAGTACCTGGTTTGTACACGAGATAATTTTGTTCAAAGTTTTGTGGGTGATTCTAATTATGATGCAATCTCCATGTGCTGGACAAGAAAGAACCATTTAGATCTGACACTGTCATGAAAGTTTGGAAGGCACATGGCTTTATATTATTAGGACTACGATGGTGGTGCTCTCATATCTGGGGTAGCTCAAGAACATAGTGCATAAGTTATATGGCGTTTCATACAATTTTTTGGTGTACAGAAGCTCAGGAACATACTTTATTAAACTGGTACTTGAATTTCTAGCAAAATCAGACCTCTTAGGCTTGAAATCCATATTGATTGCTTTAGGGCATGTTTGGATCTCTCATGGGCCTCGCCTAACCAGACGACCTAATACCTAGCTCATTCGAGGCAATGCCTTGCAAGTGAGCTTCTTGTTTGGTTCCTGGGTGTAACTGCATGGCAATTCATGTTCTCTGCAGCAACCGCTCACTTGCTGTCGAGGGTGAGCGAATTCAGCTCGCCTAGCTGGGCAAGCATTTTCTTCCCGCTGCAGGCGAGCTTGCCTCCAGAAATTAGATTTTTTTAGCGTTACCCAATGCCTGACCTTGCTAAGCAACACTAGGATGGATTTTGCTGTATATCCAAACGCACCCTTAATGACATGAAAGTTGCCTATACGTGCATGGCTTGAACTTGGCTGTCTCTGCTGTTGGCACATGTTTCATGCTAGCACTAATATGGATTTTTCTTGTTGCATCATTTAACCTGGGTGCAAACATTAGTTATCATTCTATATTTTTATGTTCTAACTAGTAGATTTTCTGGAGCAGGATACCACAAATGGATACTTGAAGCTTCTCATTGTGACTGCAGCAGGTGACAGTGCTGGGGGCACATCTAAAAGGTTTGTTCACCAGATGACACGTGAATCAAGCCTTCCTCTCCCCTAAATATGCTAACTTTTTGTATCTCTTTCAGTGTGAGGGATCTTTCATTGATTCTTGATGCACTTTTAAAAACAAAATCATGTTCCGTCCTGTTGGATATCATCAACAAGAATGGTATATTTCCTTGCCTTCAACTCCCTGTATGGAAATTCTTTAGTCACCGTCTAAGAATCTTTTTGTTCTATTTTATGGCAGGATTGCAAATGCTTCATAATATGTTAAAGCAGAATAAAACCGACTTCTATCGAATACCTATTATACGGAAGCTTCTGAAGGTCTGCACATTCTCTAATACAATTTATGTATTCGTGTCATCAGCTGCGACATCCACATGTTGTATGGCTTCCAGTTGACATATATATTCACATTACTCCCTCTGTTCACGAATAAGTGAGTTTTGGATAGTGACATGGTCACCAAAACACATTGCTAAGTATAGAATAAATGCAAAAATACAGCGAGGTTATAATATTTTGAGTACGATATAATCAGGGGTGTATCACTGGTGCTACTTTGTGTATGATTATTGGCATCTTCTTTCAGGTACTGGAGTTTCTAGCTGAGAAAGGAATTTTGACATCTGAACACATAAATGGAGGTCCTCGATGTGCTGGTGTCGAAAGGTTAGCTTATTTAAACTTCTTTATTCCACTTTTATCTGGTACTGATTGAAGAGTTTCATATTCAATTTATTTTATAGGTCCCATTAAGTTTTTGTGTGTTTTGTTTGTGTTATGCCTTTTTCACCTGAACCAGCATTGGGTTTACTAAAAGAAACGAAATGAAATCCTTCACTTGGAGAAAAATAACTTCTTGCTTGTAATGTTCTATTCTTATGCAATCGGGACACAATTTTAAAATTGTACGTGTTGGTTTTATCTATTCACTGCTTACTAAACTAAGTCTTTCTAGTGACATGCTTCGTGAAATTTAACAGTGCTCTATAATAGTCCCTACCTTTGTTCCTTTTGAATATTTAATCAAGATTCAATTTTCTATAACTTCATCTGGGACTTGCACTGCAGCTTCAGAGACTCGATGCTGAGCTTAGTCAGACACAGGGACTTTCAGGTAATGGACATACCATGCTAATGCATCATTTCAGCTTTGTTTTGGAAATATGTTTGTAGTTATACTTCTTTGCTAGATTTCAAATGCAAAGCAACTATGTGTGAAAAGTAGATAACTTTTGACAACTAAAATGGCCACCACACTTGTGACAAACCTAGTTAAAGAGCGAGTCTTGGTCTGTAGGTTGAACATGTGAGATACCAAAATTGTTGCAATAAACCAAACAACTACCTAGGAAAGTGTGGCAAAAATACAATTACGATTAGTCATGATTTTGAGCAATCATGATAAAGTTAGGTTGCATGGTTAATTTTTGTACCAATGCATAGAAAACTGGCAACCTTTGGAGATATTTTCAAAAGGAAAGTGTCACTATAAGCTGACATTGTATATGGGCATTTTACCATAATTGGCAACTGGCATGGGTTGTCAGATTTAAACCTGAACATATGTTCCTGTTCCTAAACCAGTTCCACATCCAGTAATAACGTATCAAGCACTGCTCTTTTATGAAATAGTGTGTCTATGATTTAGCAGTTTTGGTGTAGCCCCTGTTGACATATTTTATTATTAGTTTTCTCATAAGAATTTCATGCGATTTTTATCTGCATGTATGCAATCCTTAATTTATGAATGTGCATGACGCCTTGCAACAGGTTCAACAGATTGCTCGGAGCTTTCGTGATAGATGGATCCTCCATAATACTGCAAGGAGTGAACCAACAGAATATCCACATACATCCACATTTGCACAGGATATCCATAGAACTAATATGGTCTGGAGTTCTGCTAGGAGGAAACGCAAGAGTCGTTGGGACTATCAACCTGATGAGCACTATAAGATGGTGGGACAAAATATCCAAAAGGTTTGTTCTGGGCATGGTGGATTTGATGTTCAATTTGGCTTCATGAGAAACAAGTTGCAGAGGAACCAGGGAACAGACAACTGCCATAATGATGTCCATGGCATGGGGAGTTCAACAGAGGGTGCAGATGATGAAGTGCCACCTGGGTTTGAGCCCCAACAGGAGTGTCAGCCTGCGCAACTTTCCATAGGCAGTGATGTTGCTCCAGGACTTTGCATGGAGAGGTACCAACCTAGCTTGAGTGTTTCATATGGGGTTCCCGTCGCTCTTGTTCAGAACTTTGGAACCCCTGAATCTGAAGGAGGCCAAGGCCACCAAAAATGGAAAGTTGCACCTGGTGTGCCTTTTAGTCCCTTTCCACCATTGCCTCCGTACCCACGAGGGAGTCCTTGTCCCTCCACTTCGTCATCCCATATGTTTCAGCATGATGGAACATCCCCGGTGAACCATAACATTTCTGGACATTGTGGTGGAAGGACCACGGGCCGAGATGGAAAAGTGCATAGGACGTGGCGGAATGGGCCAAGAACAAAATGGCCATACCATCATCAAGGAAGGAGGTTTCCGAGCAACCATCATAGATTTGAAAGATTCGAGCCTCCAAGACCTCAATAGTGGTGATTTAGGATTCAGGGCAGCGATTGGCCTAGTCCTACAGTGTTCTAACCTCAAGTAGTGGTGATATACATGGTGACTCCTGCTCAGAAGTGTAACAGAAATTGTGTCATCCTTTAACTATGTTTATTTAACAGGGAGTGTAACTGTCCGTTCTCTAGGTGTAGAACAGTTGCTGCACATAGGTCATTGCCATTGCAGCTTTGCTACTAATTAATTATCATTGGTTTTTATTCTCCCAATGTGTAATCTCAATAGGAATAATTGATTTGATTTAATCTTTTTTACAGGTGAAAAGTCTAACCGATTGTACCCATAATTCCCTCTCTCACTCTGCTGTCTCTGGTTCCTCCCTTTCCTTTTTTTACCTTTATTTGTCTGCTGCATCTTGTGTTTCAAGCATTGCGATTGCAGCTCTGCCGCAAGGTTCCTTGTTGGCTCTATAAAGGTTCATGTTGTAGTTTGTTTCCTTTGCTGCTGAGTTCTTTAGTAGGAAGCCAATGTTCATTTTTCGGATTTTGTACATGGAACATCAGTCTTTTGAACTGCCCAGTTTCTTGGAGTGCTCCTAGTTTTGAGACCGCCTGCTACTTCTACATTACGGCACTTGGGTTTTTTCCTGATGTAGCTGAAGCTGACCCTCCATCAAGCACTCTTGTGCTGTAGAAGCACGCATGAACTAGCATAAACTGTCGTGGTATGCCAGGTAAGAAGTCCCGAATCTAAATCTGATTTCATATTCTTAAAAAATATATATTTTTTTGTTCAAGTCTCAGACCAGCCCAAATTTGCTACTGTCTCATGTTAATGGTGTTGCATTTTGAAACAGCTACGCTGAAGAACTTGGACGATTGTAACCTGGGATATGGCTGGTGAGATATTTGATGTCTGGGTGTCAGGTTTGCATACCATAAGACTTCTATACCATGGCCCTTACTCTTTCACTAGTTTCCAACTTGAGAAGCTTAAGCCGTTTTGTTTTGTTGCGTGAATATTATTCTTGCTATTTTTTAATCTTATTTTCCATACGCTCTTTTTGGCATGCCATCCCGGTGTATATTCGCTATGAAATGACTGATGAGAAGCTGGACTATATATTGCTCAGAAACATGTAACAACGCAGACATGTTAGCATATTGCTGCCTTAGAAGCATGTTCTCTCTTCCCATATTGTTAAGCATGTCTGTCGTCTCTTGATTTTTTTTGCTCGTATTACTTTTTACTACCGTGGGTTGCAGCTATTTTCAAATTTTACTCCGTTCCAAATTCCTCCGTTCCAAATTGTAGGTCATTTTAGCATTTCTAGATTTATAACTTTTACTACGTATCTTATATAGTACTACGTATCTTATATAGATCTAGGTGCATAGCAAAAGTAATGAACATAGAAATATCAAAATGAGATATAATATACATCTAGGTGCATAGCAAAAGTAATGAACATAGAAATGTCAAAACGAAACATAATATACATCTAGACATATAAATGTCAAAACGATATGCAATTTAGGACGGAGAGTAATTTATTTGTTACATTTTGTGACCGAAGTACCTAACTAATAATAAAGCAACGACAAACATATTACTACAATGCTGCAGAATAAGACTGTTTTCTTAATCTTCATCAATTCAAATTTGAAGATGGTGCATTTCTACGGTTAATATGGCTTAGGTTCAGAATTTAATGAAAGTGGTATAATGTTGTAGATGTTAAACTTGGTCAAAGTTAGAGATGGTTGATTTATGATGAATAACGACCTACATTTTAAAAAAAGACATACATTTTAAGATGGATGGAGCATTGACTAATGGATATAACCAAAAACAAAGATGATTAAACAAGGACTCGCTATGCTAGCGGTGAACACAAGATGTTGAGACATTTTTCCACGAAATGATCTGTCTACTATGCAAAATAATATGCAACCACATTAACCAAAGCCAAAATGAGAACATAGGAGTATTATTAGAAGTTCCCATAAAACTATGTGATGAGAAAACCAAGAGGCACACCGCACACCCAATCAACTTTTGGTAAAGATGAAATCAGCACAGAAAAAAAGAAAAGACCACCTAGACCATTCTCAATGCAAAGTTTCATATTTATGTTTCCAAGAGTGCCACATAAGTAAGAATGTATTTAGTTGATAGATGAAATAGCTCATCCAATGCATAGTTTCATCATTTGTTGTTTCTAAGGCTATATGCAAGACACAAAATTCTTGAAAACAGTGTACACATGGTTTCATTCCCGTGAAACTACTTCCTTTTCTCACCTCATAAATAGTATACCATGTCATCAAAATTGCTTTTATTTATTATTCATAAAACTTCCATTGAGAATGACCTTGCTGGCTGCTTTGGATGACCAGTGTCATGGTGCCAACTCAGCCAACGGCGCCCTACGGCCACCATCTCTGGGACAAGATGAAGCGAGGCACCAGAATGTGTTGGTATTTATGTTGGCTAATTATTCTTAGTGACATGTGATGTGCCCCTCTTTAGTAAGATGCTCATGGTGACGTTATCAATCTTAAAATCTACTAGCCGAGACGTGTGTATAGGTGGTATAAAAGCGCAGGATTACCGAAATTTGCATATGAACCACAAGATAAACCATAACATGATACCATGACAGTTTGCCGAATCCTTCTGTCAAGAAGGGTTGGTCTAGTCTGCATCCAGTTGAGTTCAACTAGTCTAAAAGGTGCGTAGCTCAGTTGTTCTACAAGCAAGCTGAGGATGCTTAACTTCAGCCTGAGACGGAAGAGGAAGACCAAAGCTATCATTTATCCCTTCCAGAATTGGAGACAACCTTGAGCAAGTCTCGAACCAAAATTGAATAGTGAACATGCTCGATGATCTCAGTGATCAGACTTGGCAAACTCTATGGAATTTATCTGCAACCGGAACAAACACTAAGTCAGTAGCAACTGCTATTCTACCACTGCTGCAGAGCATTGTTCAGCGCTTTCAATTCAAGTAAGATAGGCGTTAACCAAATACTCCATCCGTAAACAAACCACTGCTCAAGTAAGCATCCAACCAAATACTTTTCATGCGTGTGTTGCTACGGTGAATTTTTTTGTTAGTACATCTCTAAAGGAATACCCTCCTGTTTCCTAATGATCCTTAAAACAACAATCATGAAGGCCTAAGCCCACCTGCGATAATGGCTGGCAGACGAGGGCGCGGATCTCGTTAGCCCCTCGCCAATCTTGCCATAAATGTGCCGCGGTTCTGACGCACAGAAAGGCGCCCGCACCCCTCGACGTGACCGTCACGAGTACCCGGGAGGGACACTGTAGCCACGACCGCACATGCTACAGTGGTCGTGGCTTCCCCTAGTTCGTCGTGAGGCACTCATGGCCTGCACCGCCCGGCACAGGAGGGACCTCCGCTCGTTCACGCGCCCCGCGTATCCGGTGACAAGGACGCGACATCCAGATAGGGGTCAGCCGTCTCCCCCAACATGCACGGTTGCCACAACCGAACATCATCATCATGCTTGGCGGCAGCGGTCGTCAGGAAGATCATTGACAAGATCCAAAGGCAGCCGCCCTCTTCCGGTGGATGCGCTGATAGGAGCCGAAGGCCGGAGCAGGAGGCGGCGACCCGGGAACTTGATCCTTCTCCTTGTATTTTACTTTACTTAGCTTATCTCTTTTACTTCTCCTCACGCCTGGCTGATCTGTAACCCTGAGCACTCCTTGCGCTATAAAAGGAGCACCAGGGGTCCTGAGATGAGAGGACTCTCTCAAGCCAACAGAACCCACACACCCACCTTTAGAGCATCAGTGCACACCCAAGAGACTTAGGGCCGGTTCCCTCTCTCGCCCATCTGTAACCCCTACTACAGACCCCGCGTGGGCAACTCGAGCAGCTCCCCATACTGGACGTAGGGCTTTCCTTGCCCGAACCAGTTTAACCCCGTGTCTTCCCACACCACCATCCGAAGCCTTACGCGCATAAAAGAAATTTACTAGCCGTAGTCTCGATCCGCTAATCTTGCCAATGACACCTCCTCACCTCCCCACCTTCCTCCTCCTCATCGTCGTGCGCTCACCCTCTACCTCCTCAACGGGGCCTTCCTCGCCGTCTCCGCCGGCACCACTGCCTGGTCACTCTACCCGGCCACCGCCACCAGGAGGACAGTCGACGTCACGTCCCCGGAGGCCTGGCGCACCCGCCAATGGTGCAGGGTCGTTAAATACCACACCGCCCTGCTCGCTGACCACCTCGCCCAGGACATCCTTGCGCCGGCCTCCCGCGCCGTCTGCCTCGGCGGCACGCAGGAGGCGCTCGCCATGCGGGAGCTCGAGGTCGCCACCGCCATCGCCGTCCACAAGAAGTGCTCTCCGCCGCTCGTCACCAGTCACGACACCCACCTGCCCTTCAACACCAACTCCGTCGGCTTTGTCTTCGCCGGCCGTGCTCTCGACACCGCCAAGCGCCCGGCAGACCTCGCTGCCAAGGCCGCGCGCAGGGGCAGTGTGGGGCAGCGGTGGGGCGCCCCGCTCCAGCCGCCGCCCGCGCCCAATCCCCCTCCTTCGCCTCTCTGTTTTGAAGAAAGGAGAAGATTTTTTCTCTCCCTTCCCTCCTTTTCCACTCGAGGCCTCCCTCTCTTCAGAATTTGAACTGCAGGTTGATTCCATGAAAGTTGAGAGATTTTTTTACAAAATGACCACGTGCCTATACATCATTAGTGTGAGTCCTTTTTGCAGGCTGAAATGGAACCGGTAGGGATATATAGTTATCTCCGCGGCTCTACAACCCTCGCGTGGTTACCTCACTCGCTACTAAAATTTAGAATGGAGGAAGTATATGGTTTGGTAGTATGTACAGAAACAAGTACAAGAACATTTTAGCATCAGGTGGAATTCATCTTGGTAGAACATACCTCTCCTACCAAGCACGAACATGAACTTGGTATTACAAAGCAGCATCAACACCAAAACTCTCTTAGGCCCCCCATCTAGAACAAATGGGAATTTCGCTGGATTTCTACAGGAATCGAATTGTTCCATGCAAACATTATTCCCATAAAATCCTTGCGAAATTCCCACGTTACAGGCTGGCAAACTGCTGCACCATGCAGCTTATATGAGGCAGACTATAGTCTTCGACAGAAATTAAGGTAGGGAAAAGGTTGTCAACATAAATATAAAAACATCTCTGAGGCTCTGATGTATGTACGAGGTCCAGGCCGGGCTTTTGATCACCTGGACTTGGCTTTCTTGGAGAAGAGCATGCCCCCAACCAACGAGATCCCACTCCTCTGCTTCTTGTGCTTCTTCCTGGTTGCAGGCTTGCTCTTGCTGTTCTTCGCCTTCCTCTCCTTCCTGTCTCCCAGGTCATCCTCGATCATCTTGATGGCCAGCGCCTCCGACAGGCTCGGCAGGTACTCCAGGCTCGCCATCCACTCCTCGGCCCGGCTCTCGTCCCACCTGTCGCTGCGGACACGGCCATGGCCGTTGTATTCTTCCTGTCCGATGGCCGCCGGTGCGCTGACGACGGCCACCTCCTTACCCTTGCTGAGGCCGGAGAAGACGGCCAGGCCCTTGCTGAACTGCACGCTGAGGCTGGACACGGCCACCTCCATTTGGGCCTGCCTCTGCCTCAGCTCCACCAGCTCTCCCTTGGCCTCCGCCAAGTCTTCCTCCAGCTTCTTCAGGTAGTCCAGCTCCAGCGCCATGGACGAGGCCGCTGGAGGCGCGCTAAGCTTGACGCTGGACTCACTGCTCGCGTTGGAGCTGCCGCTGCCACCACCGGCGTACCGCTCGCCGAAGACCTCGACGGCCTGCCGGACCGACTGGAACGGCCGTGAGGTGTCGACCTCGGCGCGGCTCGCGGCGGTCGCCTCCATGACCATAGGTGAGGGTGCTGCCAATGCCAGTGCTGGTGCAACCGAGATCACTGATGGGAACACGATGCACAGGGTGGTGAAGTAGACATGGTTCCTGGGCTCTGTCTTGGCTTCTACTTCAAACACCAACAGGAGTGGCAGTAGCCGCAGAATACAGGCCTTGTGTCGAGGTCAAGTTAAAACCGGTAGAGGGGAAGAAGGGGACTTGCCACCAAAGCCACACGAGCTTTTAGATGTGGAGGCCGGACAAGTCGCTGGAGCAGACAGAGTTTGACAAGGCACAGTAAAAGTGCAGTGCAGATGCAGTTGGCACACTCGACCAGACAGAGTCAGAGATGGCAAGTAAAAATGCATTTTTTTTTAACAGCAACCACTTTTGCAAATTGTAATGCTTCAGGAGGACTTCAAGAAAGCCAACGAAATTTATGACCGGTAATGGATTTGCACGGCTCAAACTGTTATAGAGCAGAAAAGTTCAGGTGATGAACTGACAGCATAACAGATTAGCCCTGCTGTACGGACAGCAGGTATAAGTCTGCATATTTAAGTGAGTGTAGGTACAGCTTTCTCAATCTAAACCCAAGGGAGCAAGGGTATAGAATATTCTTCTATGAGAAGGAAAATAGTCATTGCTGGTGAATCTGTCAAGAACTCAGCGTGTCAAATCACAAATACAAAGCTAATTGCAAAAAGGCATGTTCACTTGGTTTTTACAAATGGGTTCTGTCAAGCAGATCATGACAGCCAGGGCCGCAGGAATTAGAAGTGTGAGAGAGAAGGAAACAAAAGCTTGTTACAAAAAGGAAGAAAGCTTATTACAAAGGGTAAGTGACGTGCAAAAAAAATGCAATACTTAATCTTCACAAACCAATGTGTCGACAAGTTTGATGAATGATGATAATCTAAAAGGCAACTCACGTGGCGAGCCAAATGGTTGCTTTGCACCCATCAATGGCGTGACTGATGAAACCGAGGTCGGTTAGTGAACGTTCGACCATTGGCTTTGACAAAATGTGTGATGCCAATACAAAGACCAGCCCACAGAAGTGACAGCAGCAAGTGGCGAATATCATTCCGGGCTGCAAAGATAATTGAGCAAGTTAGCTGTGTACATCGAGTTACAATTTCGATTAGCCAATATAGTCTGCCTCAGTACTTAAAGGTTAATACATATTACAATAGCTAGAACTTTTACAACATTTATTATAGATTTTGGCTTCACGAATTTTGGGTGTTTAAACATTAAAATAGTACAAAAAAAGATCAATATTGATGCAGTCTAGTTTTTCATCCTCAACTTCACAGCTGTTAGCCACATCTCCTAAATGCCAAAACCAACGCAGATTACATCTCAAGGCTGATTTCATGGGCGCTATAAACACACAATAAATTTTGCCATGTTGACTGGCATTTCATCAATTTGACCATACCCATTACGTTGAATACTGATAGAAGCAATAAAATATAAATGTGTGCAAGTGTTTTCCCATTGGCTGCATTTAGATTTTCATACTCAAACGCACTGCACAAACAAAACATTAAGGTAGAATTAAATAGTAAAGCTCTTTTCCAAAGGGATGAAACAAAATGGAACACTATGGAAAATTTCCTTTACTTAATGCATGGATTAAGTGTGGATTGAAAACAGACAGCAAATGCTTCTTTCTGCCAATTAGAGGAGAGCCCTGATCAGCATAAATTTATAGCAGGACACCCAAAAATATCTGTTTCAGCAGAGTAAGAATCCTTACCATGTCTTAGGGACATCATCATGAACATCATAACTCCCATAACCAATGCAAAAGCAAGGCGAAAGGACTGTAAAGGAAAAATTGTATAAGTTTCGTTCTGTTGGAAAAGATAAGAAACACATTCCAGTAGTTGATCCAGCTGTTTCCCATAAATAAAGACTATATCAAGTGTGTCGAGAGATTGTGTATGCACATGTGCCTAGTCACAACACACCCAGAAGAACATCATAGAAAATGTGAATGATTTCAGAGTAATTTCCATTAGCAATTCAAAATGCGATAACTTCATTTGTAAAGAGAAACTCCAAGCTATAGCAAATTGTACCCACCGCATAATTCTCTAGAAGTCCTCCTTTTCTTGGCACTGCCATGTCTCGACTAACAGATGTCATGTAATGTCCTTGAAGAAGGTCCATGGCATCCTATGTAAGATAATAAATAATTATTAAGGCACTGCCTACAAAACACCTGAGGCAGATATTTTAATTAAAGGTAAATTGGAAGAAATTGAGTTAAAAACATGTAGCTTGCTTGCATGATGTCTGTTAGATTGTGGACAGTGGAGACATTTGCACGGAGTTCTAGAGGATGCATTGATCATATCTATCACCACTCAAATCTATTATACAACATCATGTAAGCTGCCATATCTCAGCATAAATTTCAGCACTTCATTGCTTTGGCTTAAGCCCCACCGGTACTAATATATCATTAACATGACAAATCGACTAAGCTAAGTTATAGAGAGTTGATAGTTGGGGCATCATCGACAAAATCAATGTTTACCTGCTTAGTCCCATCAACAAAGTTATTCAAGTAGTATCTACCAAGTGCATTCCGCAAATCATTCAGAATTCCCTGAGTAGTTCGCTTTCCATACCTAGAGATGAAAACAAATATAAATATGGACAAAGTAGCCTAGGATAAATAATATAATATCACTCATTGTCTTTCATTTTAAAATACCAAACTACAAAACAGAATGAATGTAAATTAACCATTAGTAATCTATGCCATTTACAGAAGAAACTACAGTACTTAATATGCACTCGATCAGTCTAATTGTTAGTCTGGGACCATCTTATATTCTGCACTGACATGTACTGGTATGATGGAGACTTTTCGCCCAATGACTAGCAAAATACATATCAGCTTTACAGTAACCCATTGTTTGGGTCCTGCTGGTATGGAGATTCACTGTAATGGTGGTTATGGAATCTTTAATTATTCATAACCCTAAATCATCTCATAACTACTAAGTTCTAGCTTTGAACAGATTTGAGGTGATAAAGATTACTACTGCTCTTATTTAATGTAAAATTGGAACTTCTGTTCTTGCTGAGAAAGAAAAGGGAGGGACTACAAATATAATAAAAAGCACTTAGAAAGGAAAGTGGAAATTTGTTCAACAGAAATTACCGAACAAAATCTCCCTTCAGAGCAGGAGTTCCAGAGTACTGAATGCTTATTGCATCTCCATGATTTGCCCACACTGAAAACAGGACTCAATTTACTCCAGCAACATTGGTTATAAAAAGGAACAGAAAAATGCAACCAAGAACCCATAGTTAAATGGTAAAGATAACACTCACATATTTTGTAGTTTGTGTCAAAGGCTGGATGATTGCTTATTGTATCATCAACACCAAGAACTTCTATTCGTTGGAGTTGGCTCTCCAGAATTTTTCTCCCAATCATGCTCTATGTAGAGATTGTTAGAATTCAGATATATAAGTGATGGTTGAAGATCATAGAAGGATGCGTCAACAAGAGCACAATGGGCATGGGGTTCTTACTGCATCATGTGTTCTGTTTTTAGAACAAACAAGTTTACAACTTTAACCATATAACAAATATTGAACACGCAGTCCTAAAGTACATCAAAGCATACCCAGTATACCAGTTTGGACATGATTCACAATTCAAAAGAGATATTTTTGCAAGTTCCGCATCTGTTAGATGTACATCTAAATTGTAATAATACTACAATAAAAGGATGAAGGATGCCCTTAGCCAAACAGGAAATCTTTCTCAAGTTGGTTTTGAGAAACAAAAAGGGAAGCCGCTAGGTAACTTGGATGACTAAAATGGCATTGCATAGACATATTTGATTAAGAATAACTGCTGAAGTACATGTGAATGTGATTGCTTTACTTGGATGTACCTGAGTCACATTGGTGCGATCCAAACAGTCTATGCAATTTGTTCTGACAGTGCCAGTCTGCTCCTCAATTTTCTCGTCTTTATCATTTATAAGGAAGTACCTATCAGATAACCATATTAGCAAATCATGTAAAGGAAAGGATACATCCAGAGATGTATGAGTCTTTGCCTCTTTGGAGAAAAAGTATAAAGGAATATATCACTTAAGATATACAGAAAAACCTCACTATACATGACTATAATAAGCCAAAAACAGTATGTTTTTTTTTCTCGAACACGCAGGAGAGCTGCGTATCAATATATTAAGAAGGAGAAAGGGTATAGAACCCGAGCAAACTTACACAGGGTTTTTAGAAACAACCTCAACACCACCACATTAACCAAAAACTATTACACTTCCTTTTTCTAGCCGGTCCTGACCCAAAACTGAACCAGAAAAAACACCTACAAAAAATCGAGCTGTGGTATGAGGGCGAGGAGATGCGAAATTCCTTGAGCCCCAGCCATACCCCACAAGTGCATTTCATCTCTTATGGAAGACAGAACTGCATTCACATCAGGCGGCAGGCCGTCGAAGACACAACGATGGTGTTGGTTCCAAACAGACCAGGCCACCAGAATTATGATGGAGTCAAGACCCTTCTGCACCTGACCATCCACTCTACCGCTCACCCTTGCCCACCAATCATCAAAGGAGGAATCTTCCAACTGAGGAGCTAAAGCCTGCAAGCCGACGCTGTGAAGTATGCTGAACCATACTTGACGGGTGAAGGCACGAGACCAGCAAGTGATTAATTGTATCCTCCTCTTGATCACACAATGAACAGCGCTCAGGGTGAGGTAAATTCCTCTCGGCAAGGCGATCGGCCGTCCAACATCTGTTGTGTGCTACTAGCCACATTAAAAATTTACACTTGCCCGGTGCCCAGCTCTTCCAAATCCTTTCGTAAGGTCTGAATTGAGTGGCACCAATGAATAGAGCTTTATATGCTGATTTTGCTGAATATCTTCCTGAAGCCGAAAAACACCATATGTGCAGGTCTTCTACCTCTGGCTGCAGTACTACCTCAGAGAGCAGATCCCATAGCCCAAGGTATTCAGACAAGACAGCCACTGTGAGTGCCCCTCGTATATCCGCAATCCACCTCATCTCTGTGAGAGCCTCATAAACGGTTCTTTTCTTTGCTCTTTTGGATACAGTGCCAAAGAGGTGGGGGACAAGTTTATCTAGGCTCTGACCATGCAACCACCTGTCTGTCCAGAACAGTGTGTTCTTGCCATTGCCAATTTCTGAAGTGATGGCCACTGAGAAAAACACCTTGACTGAGTGTTGAACTTGAATAGGGAAGATAGCCCACGGCTTGTTAGGTTTTGTTTTCTGCAACCAAAGCCATCTCATTCTGAGAGCCCAACCTAGATGCTGCAGGTGAGATATGCTGAGTCCTACTAGCTCTGGTGGGCGCGTGACCTTGGGCCAAGCCACCAGGCAATGTCCGCCATTCACATCTTTCCTCCCCTTCCAAAGAAAACCTCTTCTGATCTTATCAATGGCTTTAAGGGCCCAAGGTGGGAAGTCCAAAGCCATGATCAAGTATATCAGCATAGAGGTGAGCACAAACTGTACAAGAATTTTTCTCCCTGCTCTTGTTAACAAATAAGCCTTCCAACCAGGAAGTTGGTCTGCTATTCTGTCGATGATTGGTTGGATTTGAGCCCTTGTCAATTTTTGCAGGGAGAGGGGTACTCCCAGGTATTTGCAGGGAAACTCCAGCAACTGGCAGGGGAGATGTTCTTGTATTGTTTCCTTGTCTTCATCTATACATTGAATTGGTAGTACATTACTCTTCTGTATATTGGTCTTCAGTCCCGAGGCTTCCCCAAAAAGATGTAACAGATCCAATGTGATACCAATGTCATTAGCTGAAGGCCGGAGAAATATCACCACATCGTCTGCATAAAGGGATATCCGATGCTGCAAGGCCCTTCTAGCAAGAGGTTGTAGTATTTCTTCCTCAGAGGCCTTTTTCACCATGTAGCACAAGACATCCATGACCAAGATGAATAACATTGGGGACAGAGGATCACCCTGTCTAAGACCCCATCGATGTAAAATTTTCTCTCCAGGAGTACCATTGAGCAGCACCTGTGTGGATGAGGAGGCTAGAAGTCCACTAATGATGTCACACCATATCGGCCCAAAGCCCAATTTTTTCATGACTTCCAACAAAAAAGACCATGACACTGAATCAAAAGCCTTTGTTATATCAAGTTTCAGCAAGATCCGGGGTTGTTTCTGTTGATGGAGAAAACGTGCAGTTTGTTGGACTAGCATGAAGTTATCCTGTATGAAACGACCTTTAATGAATGCACTTTGATTGGGGGAGACCATCTGGTCCAGCCGACTTGCCAATCTGTTAGCTAAGATTTTTGTGATGAGTTTGGCGAGTGAATGAACCAAGCTTATCGGTCTGAAATCTCTGATGCTTGTGGCCTTTTCCTTCTTTGGCAGGAGGGTGATGTAGGCTGAGTTCAACAGATCAAAATTCCCCAATGTTCTGCTCCATATGGCTGAAATTGCTGCCGTCACATCCACTTTGATGATAGGCCAACATGCCTTGTAGAAGTTTCCAGTGAATCCGTCAGGCCCTAGGGCTTTATCAGAAGGTAGCGCACTGGTGGTCCTCCACACTTCCTCTTCAGAGAAGGGAGCCTCTAATTCAGATAAGTCAAGGTGTGGCATATTCAGCTCCTCCAAGTTAACAGTGAATTCACGGTCTAAGCTCTCTCCCAGGAGGTTGCTGTAAAAATCATATATGTTTCTCTCTTTTTCCTCATGGCTTGTGAGTACCAGCCCATCATCAGAGGTGAGTTTACTGATAAAATTCTTCCGCTTGCGGTGCCTAGCATGCAAGTGGAACAAGTCTGGATTAGCATCTCCATCTGACAGCCAATTAATACGAGAACGACTTCGCGCTATTGTGCGCTGCAGCGATGAAAGGGCTAAGGAATGTATCTTGAGCTGATAGCGCAACCAAAGTTCCTGACTAGAGAGGGAGCGTGCGTCTTGTGCAATTTCAAGCTGATGTAGCACCTCCCTGGCAAGACCAAGCTGAGAATTGACATCCCAACCTTTTTGTTGCTCCAACTTTGCAGGCCTTTGACAGTACCTCTGAACTTCTTGGATAAGGTGTCAAAAGGGCAAGCAGTTGGTGGAACAGAGGTCCAGGCAGCTTCCACTGTCTCCTGAAAACCATCCAGCTAGGTCCAGAATCCTTCAAAATGAAAGCGAGCTTTCCCAGGCTTGATGTCATTGAG
Source organism: Setaria viridis (assembly GCF_005286985.2). NCBI lineage: Eukaryota > Viridiplantae > Streptophyta > Magnoliopsida > Poales > Poaceae > Setaria > Setaria viridis. Next base: position 27,089,443 of record NC_048263.2, read on the forward strand.
ACCAAGGAGGAGCGGACAATGATCAGAGCCATCAGTCGCAGCACTCTGCAACAGGCTATTTGGGAATGTCTGTTCCCAGTCAGTAGAGCATAGAACTCTGTCTAACCTGACCAGGGTAGGGGATTCCTATTGATTGGACCAGGTGAACTTCCGACCATGGAGTGGTAAGTCATGCAACACCATATCATTGATAAGGCGACGAAATCTACCCATCATTGCTCGGTTCAGGTTTCCATTGTTTTTATCTTCAGCTTTTACAATAAGGTTGTAGTCACCAAGAACTAGCCATGGCCCTTGACAGACAGCCCTCACGTCCCTTAATTCTTGAAGGAAAAGCATCTTGTTCTCATCTCCTTGAGGTCCATACACACACGTGAGCCACCAAGTTGGCCCGTTGGCTGGACTGAACTGAACCGATGCACAAAAATTCTCCACTTGAGTAGCAGCAGCAGGGCCAAGAGAATGGCGTCACGCCACTAGAATCCCTCCACTGGCTGCGATTGAAGGAAGCTCCACATGATAAGAGAAATCAGATCCAAGCATTGAGAGAAGGGTTCCACGGGGGATCACATTCATTTTTGTCTCCTGGATACAAACAATATCGACCTTTGATGAATTAACAAGAGTTCGAACAGAATCTTGGCGCGCCCTTGAGTTGAGACCCCGAACATTCCGACAGAGAATATTTGACGGATTCCGACAGAGAATATTTGACGGATTCATGATCAGGGTCACCATCAGCCCAGCTAGCGGCTTGTGGAGAGTGCACGGCACACTGAGCCATGACTCTGCTCTTTGGTGGTGTAGTACCAGGGTCTTCAGACGACCACACCGCTTCCAGAATGGGAGACCAGGTACTGGCCTCGACCATACCAGAGGGTTGGGACGTTGGGCCGCTTCCAGCGAGGGTGTCCGCACTACCGTCAGATTCATCTTGGGCCCTGAGGGGTGAAGGTCCCACTGGTTCTGCATCAGGCCCATCCGGATTAGCTTTGAGCCCTTCAGAGGTATTCTCATCTTCAAAATTATCGTGCGGCACATTTGTTAATGTAGCCGTCACCTTTTCACTAATTCTGGGCGCACATGGGCTGACCGCTTGGGCCAACAAGCCCACATTGAATGCACTTGCACGCTGGGCGCGATCCGCGAGGGGCGAGGCCGACACTGACGCCTCGCGCTTCGGGCCAAGCCAGCCGCCGTCCGCGGGGTAACCGGTGGAGAGACCCCTTCAGGCGAAGCGGAAGCTGTCGGGTCTTGAATGTCATCGAGCGGAGCTGATCCGTCACGCAGGAGGACCCCCGAGGATGCGGGGGCCCCATCTTGCGGCGCCCCATGGGCGATTTCCGCTGGATGTGGCCCCAGCAGCGCATGCGCTGATGTCCGGTTGCCCCTAGAGGGCGACGTTGAAGCACCAGTCGTCGACGCCGACGGTGACCTTTGCCGCCGCCGCCACCTATGACGGCGCCGCCCCTCGTCATCAGCCGAAGGCGGGAAAGGAGGATCTTTGGGCCTTGGTAGCATATCAAGAGCGGCAACGACGGAGACCGTAACCGGGTAAATTAGTGCGCTTCCCAGGTTGAAGATCATCAGCCATCATTGCAGGTTCCACAATTTCGAGCTCCATCTCCAAGGGGAAATTGGATGGACTAGAACACCAGGCAACCACCCGGAAGGAATCTCGACGATCAGCAGTGTCAGGATGGATGCCACAGATCCAGAAGTACTCGTTGAGGAGGAGCTCTGCCATTGATAGTTCCCAGGCGTGAGCCGAGATGCCTTGGATGTCGACCTCGACGACGGACGGTAGAGACGCCGCCGTGGACTGTAGAAAACGTGTCCATCGCATAACATGTAGCCTGATTGAGGAGGTGATGATCAATCGGCCGCCGTCGTATACCCTCTCCATCATCTCTGCGGTCAGCAAGATCAAGAGGAACCTAGCCGGCCCAAAACACTAGGGGGCCAGCGAGGTTACCTCGATCTCAAACCTACCAGCAATGGTGGTCAGAATGGAATCTGCACTACCGTTGAGCACAGAGACGACCAGAGCGCGAGCGGTGAGGCCATCCTCCCTTTGCAAAATGCTGGCAGAGCGATCCAAGATCCGCCGTGGCTTCAAAACTCGACCGCCAGACCAATGGATGACGCAGACAAGGCTCACCCAAGTCTGGAGCAGAAGGTTGATGAAGACAGACGTAGGAGCGATAGCCAAGGCCACGGCAACGAAAACAGCGTGTCCTCGACCGGCAGTCTGCCGCACGGTGGCCTGGAGAGAAGCAATTGAAGCATCTTCCCCTTAGGTCCGCCGGGACTGGCCTGCGGGGATGCTCCAGACGCTTGCGCACCTAACGATCCTGACGATTCACCATCTTCGTCCAGCTGCCGGCTTTTGGAATCTGCACCGCGTGCCTTATGGTGCGCCCCTCGGTATGTAGGACAATACGAGGCGCCGCCCGCGGAGCACCGCCCGAGACTGCAGCTGAGGCCATCTGGTGCGTCGCAACACCAGAAGCCTGCGAGGCCGCCACAAGAGGTGTGCCCGCAAGGAGGACGTCCTTGAACGAGGGGAGGATGTCGCCGCTGGACTCGTAGGAAGACGGGGAGCTGTCAGTCCACCTCTGGGCCTTGGAGCAACCTACAGTGACGTAGGTAGGGGCTATGGGGGTGAGGAGGGGCTCTCTCGGCACCAGGGGAGAAGAAGAAGCCACACAGGAGGAGAGCACGACAGTGGGGGTGGCCGCCGAGCCCGGAGTAGGTGACAGCGTGGGGCTGGTGGAGGGGAGGGCGCCGGGGAGGGGAAGGGGCAGGGGAGGGGAAAGGATGCAAGCCATAGCCAAAAACAGTATGACTAAGACATTGTGACTGAATGCACTTCACTTTTCCTGCTTAGCCAGGACCTCGAATAAAAATGGCATACCTAGTGTTGAAAGCTCCTACACAAGGTGGGGTTTGGGAAAGGGAATTTGTAGGCAGCCTTAGAGCAAGACCAGCATATATTTTCTTAGCATAGGCTAACGCTGTACACATTAGAGGGTGTTAAGTTTGGGCAAAACGCTCCAGCATCTTAGCTCCCTTTAGAATTCCAAGATGGGACCTACCAACTATAAACTATATTTTCCCTTTCATCAACACAGGAGCTGTGCAGAGGAGATGGATGCGGAAAAAGAGGTAGAGTAATTTTCTATTGCTTGGCAGCAGATGCTCAACTTGGCACCTGAGGCTAGCGGAGCACTGATTGAAAATTCTACTCCAGCGTATAGCAGCCCCTCCATCCCATCCTCTCTCCTGCTAGCACCACCTAAAACTACACGCTGGAGCTACTTTACCCTCATTTTGCGAGGAGGCTCATTCAAACCCTGGAACTCCAGGCCACAAGTGGAGAGACTATCACTGTGTCAGGCCCATGCTTCAGCCAGGAACTCAAATACCAATAATAAAATCTATAAATTAGGTCCTTAATGCATCTGCACTAGCGCTCCTCAAGGTTCGAAGCAATATCTGAAGTGACAACATGCAAGATTTGATAGCGTTGGCTTCAGTAGAAAAGTTCATTCTGTATCAGGCTGAGTTAGCACAAATTCAACCAGACCACAAGATTAAAGAACTAATGATCCCCTCGAGCACAAGTTCCTATGCAGTTGGTTTTTGCATGAAGATTTGATGTGCAACTGGTGGTTGCCTGTTAGATCAAAGTATAATTGGTGGCTGATTTGGCTCCCGATATAACAATGTTCCTTTGACAAATAGGCAGCAAGATCGTACAAAATGATAAATGGTATGAGATGGGGTACTACTATATCAGCTAGCAACATACCTATGTTTCCTAAGATAGTCCTTGATCTGATCATACAGCTGAGAAAGGCGTTCAAAGTGAACGTGTCCGCAAACTCGGTGGAAGTCAAAGTGCACATATCTGCAAGACATGCAAACATACTTAGCACAACATTACACGATAGGAGCAGTGAGCAGTCCACAGCGGAGAAAGAAATTGTCACCTTAAATCTTCACTGAGAATAGGTTCGATAGATTTTGCATATCTTTCACGGAGACGACCTTCACCTCCACCCTGAATATAGAAATCAAACAAAAATGAACATCACATGGATGATAGAACAAAGACAATAAGCAAGCACTATAAGGGTAGATGGTAAAGTATATATGTTCAAGCAAAATGGCCAATCTGTTAGTAGACACTCACTGCTTGAACAAATCAGTATACTACTGCATGCAACATAAGTAGGAACGAATAACTGTATTGCAATTTAAAATATGTCCACTTGGGAAGTACTCCTGACTTTCTTAATTTTGGAAACTCATAACACTAATGTTAGTTCAAGGTCCAAGAGCAGTGTACTTACTGTATTGACAAGATCAACAGCCAAGACAGCTCCATATTTCTTTTGCAAATCATGAAAGTGCCGCTCAAGCACACGAGGCTGAACAACAGAAACCAAGATAGAGTTATGACAAAATAAAATAATGAACACACTTTGCATGCTTGCATTCTAGAGTATCTACTAGCTAAGCTAAGTAAGAATATCATACAATTTCATGAAAACATAGTGCCATTATAGCACCAAGGTAAAGAACAAAACAAGGAATGGTATAAGCGAGCTCACCGCCTCCTCTTGTCTAACTATGTCAAAGCTAGGTTTATATGTCAAATCAACAATCTGCTCCCACAAGAATGGCATAGAACCTCGAACCTGCAAAACATATAATTTGTCAAGTTATTTGGAAAATTTATATAACAGCAAACTAATTAAGACTGAAGCAAAACATAGAAGTGAGGCAACCAAAAAACAATAGTGTTGATTTCAAATTGTGTGAAGAAACCTACTTGTACATACGATGCTGTAAATCCTTTTGACTGCATTATCTGCTCTGATTCAACAAAGTTTGCAGCATAACCCTCTGCATCAGCTCCTCGTCTCCACATCCGAGTACCTTTAGAAAAACTCATGAAGTATCATTCGATCATAAACCATTGAGTTTCATGAAAATAAGAAGAAATGATGCAGTTAAAACTGACCATGCACAATGCATATATTTACTAAAATATTAATGAAAGAAAAAATGTGGAAAACTTATTTGATGCCTAAGAACCCTCACCTATCCTCCGTGTGCACCTACGTGCAATCAGGGTCACATTTACCTTTTCTGACCCAACTTCTGCATGGATGTTTTGAAAACCTGATATTTAGTTAAGTTCCATAAATTTACAATAAAACATGGCCCACAGAAAAGTTGAACCAAAATTTGATAGAAAACATCTTATAACTCTAGTAGAGGCCTAGTTAAAATGTCATGATATGCCAAGGATACTGCCTTGAATTACTGGCAATAAGTACTGGTTCAGCTGTCAAGGGAGAAAGAAGCAATCAGAATAAATTGTAGATATGTCAGCTCTGAACTCCAAAGTAAAATGAACTAAGGGCCACCTAAAGATATATTAATCTTACCCTGTTCTCAATTAGAGGTTCCAACAAGTAACTGTTCCATAGAAATCTTGGTTCTGCCTGAAAAGAGTTACGTTCTTTGATCAGTAATTGTAGTTAGAAAAGCACAAGATAGTAACGCTGAGCACTGATGGTCAACCCAACAGAGATATATAGCATATTTCTTTTTTTTTCCTCAAGCCAAAAAGGCCAAAATGGCCAGGTACAAGCGCGCGCACGCATGCCACACACCACACGCACACCCACCCACCCACACACACACACACTCGCACCTATATTTCTGTTCACGGAGCTCAATATGAGAAGGTACTTTGTTAAGGCTTATAACCTATTTTACGGACTATCTTTCTCTGTTCTCACACCATAAAAGTTCTACCAAACTAATACACACATTATCCATGTTGAGCGATCGGTTACTTAGAATTATCTTGTAATTTGCAGCACGCTACTAAATTCATTAGCCATTACCAATATCAGATGGCAAACTTCGAGACAAGTGCACATGGACAGTGCAAAGTATGTTGCCAATGAATAGTCAGGATAGGTGACATTCTATGTAATACTAAAGTAGTAACTATCAAAGGCAACCCAGTAGTACATGTACCGGTGAGTGTAAGCGGCAGAGGCTAGCATATGACAAGATAAAGTGGACAAAGATAAAGACTTCTGTAAGCAAAATCTGGCATTAGAAATGGAGAAAAAAGCAAACCTGTCTCCAAAGGGGAAGTGATTTATACTCATCACCAAGATCATGTAGCCTCTGTGCACTGCATTGGAACAGACAAAGATAAGCCTGTGGATTAATACAAACAACACAGGGAAAATTCAAAGTACTAAATTAATTGAGACCATGCATGTTCCATTATGACTTCTTTATGCATTCAAAAGCTCAATGCTTCAAGGATGAAACTCAAGAATGTAACTGACAATGTTATAAGATACTCACGAGAGTGTTAAGTTGATATCATAGGAGAAGTGAAGGCCAATAGTCCTCTCTGCAGCATCCAGGAGTTCCGAGAATTCAGTTTCCATTTTTTTCTGCCAACAGCATATTTGAATGCTCAAATGGAATATTGATAGCAACAACATAACGGGTTACAAAAGAAGCAATGTCAGACCTGTTCAGCAGAAGTTGTGTTAAGTGCATTATTGCAGGGAAGAACCTTTAGTCCTGTCACTTTAAAAATTGCATGTCCCAAGTAGGATCCCACACAATCACGGTCTGTGATCACCAGAAAATATGATCCAACTGCAAGTTTGAGCACTCCTATCACACCATAAACTGTTTGAACTTTAGGGGTTGATGATCCACGTGGTGGCAACGCTTCAACCAGATTCATTGTTCCATTGGCTCGGCTAACTGACAAGTACAAGTCAGCAAGGCCATCAATTGGTTCAAATACATAGCTGTCAGGAAACTCCCAAAGTCTCAGCCTTGTATGAAGTTTAGATGAAGGGCTTGCATCATTTGTCCCACCCATGACTGGATAACCTGAAATAATTGGTGATAATGATGCTAATAAGAGCAATAATGACATGACTAGATTTTCATTTAGAGTACCAGTCAAATTTATTTAAAAAACTATTATGCATACCGAGATACTTGGAACAAAGAGGTAAACATATTAAAGTGGATATACTTTTGACACTTGACCATTTCATTACATCTAAAATAAAAAAATATATAATAATGTTGAAAAGCCAGCAAACGACATACTGAACTACATGGCAATGACAAGTTGCTCGATAGCCTGCCTTTTGTTTTCTACCTTCTTCCCTTTGCTCCAAATATTTCTCCCATTTCCATACTTGCTGCTATATCTCTATCTAGTCTCTTCCCATTATCTATTCTTTTAAATGCTCTTCACCTGCCTTCACATTTTACCATACCGTGTAACATGTCCAGACTATATCTGATGGAAATGCAAAGCTAGCTATATGTTTGGAGTCGAAACTCAAAAATACTTGTGGGGATGTAATTAGCACAGAACATATTGCCAGGGAGATTATGAAACTGGAATTTATCTTAATTAAACATTAACAATAGAAATGCCAGGGCTGTAGTGGCAATCATCAGAGCAAAGGCTACTGGAACTTTGCAACACAAACAAACATGAGTATTAAGGCTCCAACCGCCATCCCCAACAGAAAAAACAAAAATAGTCGAACCTTCAGCATGGGCAACTGTAAGATAGCCACGAGCATGCGCACAGCCGAACAAGTGGCCTGTATCTGAGCAGCGAAGACGAGGTCTACCACGATTCCGATTAAATTGACGAGATCTACTGGCCTGGATCCTGCTATTAAGATGATTCGCGCGAGCCGGGCGGGCTGGAAGGACGCATCCTGAAACTAGAGCAGCACCGGTGGCCATTGGCCCATAGCCCGGATATCTCGCATCGGAGATCTCGGGCCACGAGGAATCTGAATGTTTGTGTTATCCTATACAGGTTGTTGGGAGGAGACAGATCAGGATCAGCTGAGCAGAGAATCGAGTAACAACGAATTTGTCAAAGATGCAAAGACATGCGCTGCTTGCCTTATTCAGAAAATCCGAGTTGAAATCGCGAGTTTCCGATCGATCAGGGAGATGGACAGAACTCTCGCAGATCAATTAATTTCGTAAACTTAAGCGGCGTGGCGTCCGCCCCGCGCCCCCCGCCCACTGCGTTCGAAGTTGGAACCCCTCCGTCCGCGCCCCGATCTTAAACGATAGTTGCAGTCAGGTTGCAGGAGGATCGAGCGCTTACCGCGGCAATGAGAAGCTCCTCCGGCTGCAGCTGGGTGGTTGTCCGGGATCGCTGGCCGTCGCTGGAGCGGGGCGGCGACTCTTCCTTCGAGGCGACGCGGAGTTAGAACGTGGGGCCTACAGAAGAAGAGGAATAAGAGCACCTCCAAAAGAATCTTTATCCTACCCCAAATTGTTTAGGGAGAAAAAAAATAAAAAAAAACATCCAACAGGTCCCCAAACTAGACGCTAAAACAGAGCCGCGTCCTTCCTCCCCCAATCGCCCCCTTCCTCCGCGCGCGAGGCAGGAAGCTCTGCGGCGGCGGAGGGACGGCAGGGAGGGGGGGGGGGGGGGGCGCGGGGGCGGCAGCGACGGCGTCCTGTTGGCCGCGACGACGGAGGCCGCGCCCGCTGGTGGAGCCTCTCGCCGACCGTCTACACCATCGCGCGACGGTCCCTGTTCTCGGAGGCGTCGGCGGGGCAAGCGGCGGTAGGCGGGTTGCTCGTCCTCAGGCAGGTGGAAACAGGCGGATGGGAAAGTTAAAATTCCAACATTCCCTTCAATGGATTTTTAAAGGTGGGTAGTAAAATCGATTCGCAACGGATGAAGGAAGCTTCTAGTGCGAGCGATTGAAACGAAACTCAACATGCCTGACGAATTTGGCCGGCAAGTATCAGGTGGCCAACGGGAGGTCCTTCGGCGGCGCGAGCTTCCTGCGAGCGGACGCGCCTGGCTGGCAGCCGCGCGAGCTCCCTCCGCGGGCGGCCGCGCCTGCTCCTCCCGCGGGCAGCCCTGCTCCTCCGACAGTGCCCGAGGCTCGCGTTGCCTCGATTTGGATCCACGGACGGGGAAAATGGAAAGAACAGAGGAAGAAGAAGATCGGGAAATGGAGGCTGACACGCGGATCCCACAAGGTAGGCAGATAACGCAGATAATGGTGTTACAGTAAAACCTGTTTTGAAATATTATTTGAAATATTGAAGGTCAGTTATTAACGATTTTTTAGAAAAAAAATTTTTGAGGCAGCTGGAGTTGCTCTAAGGTTGATGAGCACGATCTGCTTGTCCTCCTGCATGCGGGCCCCGCCCGGTCTGCGCACTGGCTGACTACTCGCCTCGGAGATAAGAAGCTAGCTGGGCTGGGATGACCATAGGTACAGCGCCAGCCCAATACGAATGGAGCCGAGTCCATTGGACCCGAGAGATTGCTCTAGGCCCAACTCAGCGTTTTTCCTCGAGCTGACAGACAACGTTCCTCGAGCCGGCCGGCGGCGAGGCCAAACCCGATGGGGCGAGACGGCAGCTGGCGGCGTCGTGACGGCTGCTTGAATCTGGAGAGTCACCTTCGCAGCCTCGCGTCGGTCGGTGTGAACGCCACTCGTGACTTGAGGTGCTGAGCTGACGATCCCCGCAGTCTCGGCGGTGAACGGTCGGCGTCGGAGACACCTGCGCGCCAGCCCGGGCGGCCGACGGCTGTACCCCTAGCGAAGCATCCACCGATACACACGTCCCTCGGCCCGTGCCGGATGCTACTGTACCTGTACGCATGCGCGTCCAGGGGATCAGGCGCGGGGCACCCACAACCAGCCAAGAGCCACCTGCGCTGCGCAGGTCCATTACTCTGCTCGTCGGCCGCCAGGCTGGCTGGCTGCCTGGCATCAGGAATTCAGGACATGTCTGCGTAGTGCGTACACACAGGCACACAGCTACTCCTACACCCGGACCCCCACTGTCACTTCACGTAATCCACCGTCCGAGTCACCACGGGCCCTGCCAGGTCGGAAGAGAAGCTTCCATGGACTGGCTGGTCTGGCTGGCTGCCGCGCAGATGGCAGGCGGCGCGGCATGATGCAAGCAACCTCCAAGTGCGTGCGTGCGCGCCCACACGAGGCGACACGCGCGGGCCGCCGTACGCTGTTCAGCTTCCTGCAGGCTGCAGCCCGATAACTAACCAAACCCCTCTCCTGGCTCCTGCTGTGTCACCAGCACGGTCCCGGTCGCGATCATCTCGCTCGCCCACTCATCTCGTAGCCAGCCTTATCGTCAGAGCCGGGCAGGAGCGGCGAAAGCTAAGGCGCAGCAGCGAGCGGGTACAACAGCGGGCACAGCGCGCCGCGGGGCCGTCACGACTCGCGCGCGAGAGAGCGAGCGAGAGAGGGCGATGGAGGACGACGACGACTTCACCTTCCCCACCGTAGTCGCCGCCGCGCCTGCGCCGGCGCCGACGGAAGGGCAGCTCGGCGCGCCACGGCCGGTGGTGCAGCTGCTCCATCATCAGCTCCCGGTTCCCGACCTCGCCGCGGCCTCCACGCTCTGGCCGTTCGCGGGCTCTCCGAAGGCGACTGCCGCGCCGCCGTCGTCACCGGCGCACGTGGCCGCGGACGAAGAGGAGGAGGCTCGGGTGTCAGGAAGCAGCGGACGAGAGGAAAAGCAGCGCGCCGAGGCGGAGGCAGAGGCAGAGGAGGAGGAAGTGCGTCGTGCCGCCGCTGACGAGGAGAGGATGGACCTGCTGTGGGAGGGCGCCACCACCGCCACCGCAGCGCCGGCGACGCAGCCAACGGGGAGCGGGGCCGTGCACGCAGAGCCGCCGCCGAAGCCAAATCCACGCGGCGCCTGGCACGCAGAGCCGCCGCCGAAGCCGAAGCCGAAGCCGAAGCCATATCCACGCCGCGCCGCCGACTCGGACGACGACGACAAGAAGCGCGCCGCGGCCGTGGCGGACGCGGAGAGGATGGACAAGCTGTGGGAGAGCTTCAACGAGGAGCTCCTCCTCCTGCGGCGCCACGCCCGCTCCAAGTCCGCCGCCGCAGCCGGTCACCCCGCGGGCGGCCTCGGCCCGGCGGCCGACCGCTGGTACCTCTGCAACTACCCGCCGTCGGACGCCGAGTCGGAGGAGACGGCGGCGTCCTCCCCCGCGGAGCGGCGCGGGTACGGGTGCGCGCCCACGATGCTGCGGGCGTCGTCGCGCGCCGGCGGGGCGGGCCAGTTCTGCGGCGGCAGCAGCAGCAGCAGCCCACGCGGCGGCCGCGGGGCGGCGGCCGGGTGGGCGCTGCTGCTCAGGCTCTTCCGGAGGCTCTTCGCCGTCGACAAGGCGCCGGCGCCGGCGCCGTCCCGCAACCACGGCAGCATCTACGTGCCGTGACCTACCATGATGCTCCGCCGATCCATCAAGTTTGCAGAGAATTTTACGTGCGGCAATTACAGTTTCTTTTTCCTGGTCAAGAAAAGGTGAAAAACTAGCTAGGTGTGATGAGTTTAACCAAGTGCTTTGTATGTACCACTCCATGAACACAAGAGTTAGAGCTGAGTAAATATCTACAAGAGAATCAGAGACGAAGATCCTTTTGTGGTGATTAATTGAAGGAAAGGGCCGGAAACATATACTCTGGCATTACATCGCTAATTGTTCTGTCATGGTACAAAACCAAAGCAGCTACCCACTCAACAGTGGAGCATTATTGATTCGATCTGTACTAACAACAAAGAAAGTGCCTCCTTTAGTCTAATTTTGCCCCAGTGCAACAAGTAGTGTAGTGGTAGCTCAACTAAGGAGTGAGAAAGAGATGCACACTCTCAAAAGCCAAAACAAAATAAAAAAAAATTATGCCATGTGTGTCATGTAGTATGAATGATTCCCATGCACTGGAGTGGCAAAGGGACGGAGGCGGGCGGGGGGGGGGACAGCGACAGCCAACGACCGGCCTGATCGCGACGGCGGAGCTGTGCGTTTAATTCTACGGCGGCTTCACCCGCCAGCCAAAAGCTCCGCAGGCAGTGGGCCGCCGCCGGCGACAGCACACGCCGGGGCCGGCCGGGCCAGCGCGCGTGGATTAGCTAGTGGGATCTCGGCGACCACCGATCGGGCATCGCTTTGCTGTGCGGCCAGTCAAAGTGCTGCTACATGGAGGCAGGTGAAGCGATGCTGCTGCATTTGCTGCGACGACAGCCTAGCGAATGGTTTATCCACGCCGTACGTGTCGGGGGGGGGGGGGGGGGGGGGGGGGGGGGGGGGGGGACGGACGTACGATATACGACCAACTGTTACGGGAGAGTTACCTCTTGTGAGTGTTGAACTAAGAATTAATGTTACGGGAGACCCTAGAGTTACCGTCGTTACATGACTTGCCACCATGGTAAAATATGCTCGGTAGCATATATGTGAGCATACATGCATAGAATTAACAAGTCCATGCACCTGGTTGCACGTTTTGTAACTTGTTGAATTAACATAATATACGAGTAGTAGGTGTGGTTTATTTGTCTTTATAAGCCCCAAAGTACATCCCATGATAGGGCTACACTTATGTAGTCACAGTACTGGAATTCTCCGGTATTTCCGAGAGTTTGAATTACTATGGAAAAGGATAGAAAATAACAGGACCGATTTTTTTAGGGAAAGTTTCCTACGGATAACTTTTTTTTTGAACGGAGAACTTTGATGAGAAAAGGAACATTATCGTAGGATGTGTTGGGAAACCTTATGAGAAGTTTCTTTCCTTAAGATTTTGGTTTCTAGGGAAGTTACTGATGTGGCATTATCTATCTTACATGTAAAGGTATTTTTCCCATAACGAGGCAAGAAGCACTCAATACATATTCTTATTTGAATTCAAATGGAAAGGTATTTTTTTATATTATATGCATATCGTTTGCAATCCAAAAACAAACCAAATTAATTCCATTGCACTGAAACTTGTTAAGGATCGGACTTTCTCTGGATAATTACAAAGTTCATTACAAATGATTCTTCTACATCTATACATACAAACCATGCAATGTGGCATTGTCTATCCTACATGTAAAGGTACTTTCGTCATGACATGGCAAGAAGCACTCAAATACATATTTTTATTTGAATTCAAATATAAATTCAAATGGAAAGGTATTTTCTTATGATATGCATATACTTTGCAATCCGACAAACGAAGCAAATTAATTTCACTAAACTGAAACATGTTAAGGACTTTCTCTGGATAATTACAAAGTTCATTACAAATGATTCTTCTACATATATAGATACAAACCATGCAAGAACATCAAAAAATCATAAGCCTCGATCTTCTTCTTCATCTGCAGCCAAGTAGTACTACAACACATCACCGCTCTGCTATGCCCGATACATCATCGCAGCGCTCGCTTGCTGGAGCCGCACATGCCGACATCAGACCCGCATGACACAACACACAAGGTCCATATTGTGCATTTAACCTTAGTTGGTTTGTTTCTTGTGATGAAACCTATCGACCTGGGTTCGAGTTTCCTACTCAGCACAAGGGAGAAAAGCTTTAGTCCAGCGAAACTGATGTCTTACTCCATAATTTTATCGATGAATAATAAAAGCCATGTGCAACTTCCTATTGTTCTGACCAGAGACATGCCATAGTGCTAATTGCGAGATGGTAAACTATTCCATCCCATATGGTCACCTAATGATATGAACGAAAGGATAGCAACCAAAATTTGAGTCCCCTTCCTAACTAATGGGCACCAATAAAATGGACTCATAGACCCATAATCAGCTTAGAAAACCAAATATTGCTCACAAAATATTACTTGCAAACACTTCGTTGTGCCTATTTGGTTAATGATATGGAAAGATATTTCGTGCAAAACCATGTACGACTATCACAACGCTTTGCTGATGGTAGCATGATAGCATCATGCTGTAAAGATCATAGATTGATATACAATACCACGACGTTGAAATGATGTACCATACTATAATAATACAGCCATGATGAGCGCAGTGAAGTGGCAGTGCTCTAGTAGGGGGCACAAGCCCCCTTCCTTCAAGCAGTAAATATTAAATTTAAAGTGTGACAAATTCAAACATAGGCACACAAAGGTTTAAGATGAATGTGTGGCAAGTATGCCTGACTTGAGGTAGTTTGGACTTCACCAGCATTTTCAGGAACTCCATCACATTGTTCCAATCAATTGTGGGAAACATTTAACTTATTAGAAGAGTGAGATTTATTCTCCACTTAAGGTAGCTTCGATGGTCTTCCCAATTTTTATTGTGAAATATAGTATAAGCTCGCATACACACGTCCACGGTCACACCCTTATGAATATACATGCAACCCTACGCACATCCAAAAGACTCACATGACATATTTTGAGATTTATGAAGTCATCACAAACATCTTGCTGCAAACGGGCATGTCGCCTACAACTGAAAGAATAATGCCAGTTAATTTCTGAAATAAATTTAGAAAAATGTGAGTACTCATACAGAGTCGAGGACTCAAACTATAAAAAAAACCTTACGACGGTCTTCCTAACTCAGTAACCCTCCGTAGTTGGATAACCAGCCGATGACCCACCTGAGCAACATGGAACGCTTGCTCTCCTACCTTAAATCGCGCGCTAGACCTGGTGTGCTCCTCGTCAAGAATGTGGGTGCCCCCTCCATTTTCTCTCACCTCCTTGACATGACCACATCACTACCCTTCTGGCATCAAGGATTTTTCGATCAATTGGAGGATCATCCAGCGCGGCATTTCTATCCACCAAGAGAATAATGTACAAGATGGAATAAGATAAGCTAAGCGTCTCCAGTAGATTTGCCTAAAAACCAAAAAAAATCAGCTCCACCAGATTACTTCCATGGATTGCTATGCCTAAAATTTTTAGACTATGACCTAATTTTCTCTCTCCAATATGAAAATATACCAATCCAACTATGGATTGGTAAAATTAACAATGTGAGCACGGGAGGGCCAACTACCTTCTCGCGAGCGCGCTTTCCCCGGACCGCAACTCCTCCAGCTGCTGGACCTTACTGCTAACCTCGCTGCCCGTAAGCCCTCACCCTATTCGGCCACTGGACCCCATTCGGAGCTCACCAACACCCGCCCTCACCCTCTGCATCCTTGATTTTGCCTCCGCCGCCCTTGGGTGACCCGCTCCTGCCTATCCGGCCGTTGGCGTGCCACCGGCTCCTTCCCCCAGGCTTGACGACGACGCCTGCCATCCTCTATCCACTACAAGAAATCTTCCGATCTATGATGAGATGCTCTACCTGCGCATCCCTAGCCCGTCCTCCACCCTACCTGCTCTGCAGGGGACGAGATGGCCAACGGCGGAGGGGAAGGAGACGGTAAGGAACAGGCCTGGAAGCCATTGATTCGAGGCGTCTGCCATCGATCTGAGCCCACCTGCCACCGATGGGAGCTCTAGCGGTCGAGCCCCACTGAGGGTGAGCGCCGCTACGCTGGTGGCTCCACCAGCCCAACCTTGACACGGGAAAGCTCATCTGCGGGGTTGAGCACCGCCACACAAGCAAGCTTCGTCAACCCGCCTTGGCGTAAGCGAGCGCTGCTGCACGGGCCAGCTCTGTCGGCCGATCAAAGCACAACAGGGGAGGGAGCAGAGGATGGCAGGAAAGTGGAGTAGAGGCCGAGAGGGTGGCACAGGGGAGAGGAAGGATTAGGAGAGAAGATGGGTCAATTTTGTAGATTAGCCCCTTAAATAAGATTCTATTCATAGATTAGTCCTTGAGAGAAATATAGGTCACCAATTTTAAGTATATTGCATGAGAAGAGCTCAACTCTTTTTTTTTTGCAAAACATTCTCTCTCCTGTACCTAAAACTGGAGATACTCTAAGCTTGCTACCAGATAAGCGAGTTTCTAATAAGTGCACGAAAACAAACATGTCCAATATGCAATGTTATTCTAAACGCTAAACAGTTGGTCACATACCAATTAGGTCTTTGTTAGGACTAAACAACCAATTAAACAAGTTAAACGGTTAATAAATGGGCTAAACAAGTGATTAAACGGACACGGCTAGCTACTATCGTGCTGTTTGGATCACTAGTTCATGGGCTAAACTTTAGCCCCTAAACTTTAGTCCTGCTGGGCTGTTTGGATCCATGGACTAAACTTTAATCTTCCTTCAAACAACGATTGATTTACCCCTCATTAATGATTCCATGCACATGCACCCTGTTTACTGTCCCACGCCATGCGCCCATGCGCCGGCCATGCATGCGCTACACAGGAACTATTTCCTGTTCCACGTCATGCATGCAGTGTCAAATATTATTACACAATTAATCTCTTGCGACTATTTGAACTCATAGGACTTTGTTCATTCTCTTGAAATCTGTCCTCCTCAACCTCCTAATGTTCTGTGTCTATTTGGTCATCTAAATTGCTGTGTTCTGCAACAAAAGAAGCTGAACCATCCACAGCTACACCCTCAAATATATGCTCTAGCATTGGTAGGTATTCTGGAGGCCCATGCCTTAGTTTCTTCCAATTTGGATGCCCTTGCACATGAACTGGATGAAGTTAGAAACTGAACATATGTTTTCTATTAGGAACATTCCTAAGAGTATCAAGAAATACCTCTGTTGCATCCTCCCACCATTTTAGATCAGCAGTAGGCCACCCATTTTCATCACGGCCTAAGCCACTGTCGATGTGGAGATCTTTTATGAACTGATACATTTGCTTCAGCTGTCTAATTCTATTAGCGGTCTGTTTCCTATCATGCCTCAAATTGGTTGTGCAGAAGTACTTTTCTATGATGAGCTTGTACCCTCTTGCTATCACAGTTCCTTTGATATAGTTACCCAATTCAATTTGATCAATGAGCAATTGACACAGCAATTTGTTATTGTACTCTGATGACCAACTTCCTCTGTCATTTTTATTCTAGCATATGCATCACAAGAATACGCATGTAATTTTACTCTAACAGCAACAGTCGATTCACATACTTGTCTGAGATCAAAGGACACTCGGCTCATACCTAATAGATTTGGAAAATCTCTTCGACAACATTGTCGTCAGCATCATCATCGTCGTCGCTGCGTCGTCCACCACCTCGTGAACCATGGACGGAGCCCGACCCCGGATAAGGGCGCGCCTCACCGGAGAAGACGTCGAAGCTGCCGGTGGGGGAGTACGGATCCACTGCTCGAAGAAGTCCCTAGTGCCGTCGTCGCCGTACCCGTCCATCGGCGGCCCGCGGATGTGGACCAAGTGGCTTGGAGGCAGCGGAGGTGCTCGAGCCACAGTGCCGGCTGCGGAGGAGATCGCGGGCGAAAGGGGCGGCGCCGGAGGAGCACGGGCTAGAGGTGCGACGAGAGGGGCGGAGGCGGAGGAGATCGGGCGAGAGGGTGGCGATGGAGGAGCTTGGGCGAGAGGGGCGGTGGCGGAGGAGATCGGGCGAGAGGGACGACGGCGGCGTTGTGGGTGCATGGGAGGGGCAGGGTGCGGGCGCGTGAGTGGATAGGGTACCGCGCTGGGGTGGAGGGGGGTACGGTGCATCCAGCACCCGCCCCAGGGAGTTTTAGCCTAGTTTAGGATTTTTTGGGAGCAAAAAATTTTAACTCATATTTTAGCTCTTTGCTTCCTTTAGCCCACCTGTTTGGATCCCAAGAGTAAAAAATAAATTAAAAGTGTAGAACTAAAATTGAACCTGGGATGCAAACAGGTCCTATGTTGCTAAACGCCTGTGTAGGCGAATACTGCCAATATGATAGAGCCAACATCTGATCTGCTTGCATGGTTTTGTGTGCACATGCATCAATCGCCCAGCATGCGTTTTCCCCGTGCTTCTATCGTGAAAATAATTAAAATAATCTAACAACGTATTTAAAAGTTCCAAAAGGTTGAAACATGGCACATCCGTAGTTCATATCTTGACGTATTTTGCTCTCGAGGCTCAGGACTCGTTCCAGTTTATTTATAGAATAATAACAAAATTTGAAGTGAAAATATGCACTAGAATACTATACTGTCATCTAGTGCACATTATATTGATCTAGTGCACATTCGTTCTTTTTTTTGTCATTTTCTGAATTAAACTACGGAGAATTTGAACCTTGACATCTGCAGCAAAGTATATTATTATCACATGAACTATGATGTGCAAAATTTCAACTTTTTTGAAACCCAAAAGTATGCTTTTAGATGAATATTTTTCACCATTTTCATTCGTCTGCACCCATTTTCACCAGAGATGCTCCCTGCGTTTTCCATAAACACCCATTTTCATGCGAATGGTTCTTTTACACAGATTTTGCTAAGATATTGACCATGAATATACCAGGTATTATTAGGTTTCTTTTAAAGAAAATATTCACAAATCTTTTCAACATAGTAGAAAAGGACAGGTTTCTTTTAAGTCCGGAGCAGTTCTGTTTTAAAATTATGTTAAGATTTTTCACCTGCGTATCATATAACCCATTTTGTGAAGATATTTTGTCCGTGCAAAAGAAAAGACTGGTTGAGTTGTCCTTTAGGCCAAAATCTCACGGGCGTCTCCATGTCCTGCTTGTCAAGAACTCAAGATACGAGCAAGGGGTGGACCTGAGCATCTCATTTACATAGGTGAACTGAGCGTTTATTTCCCGCCTTCCCAGGCGTGTTCAGAGGCACATCATGCCATACTGACCAGAGGAGTCAAACACGATACAAGTGTAGCTGAGACCCCTTTACTGGTCCAGCGAAATGTAGTATCGGTATTTTCTTAACAAACGAACTCACGCGTAGAATTTCTAATGAATTTCGAGTTTGATCACAGAGGCAGACTTAAATGTCAATCTGACTACATAAATCAGACTTCGATGTAATGTGCTGATGCTACAACAACAAAATTTTAGCAAAAGATACAAAAGGCCAGTGAGTAGATCTTGTTGTCCTGCAAGCCTGAAAACTTGAAGACAGAATTACTGAACTGTGTCCTGAAACTGTCTAGCGTGGCTTGTTACTTAAGACGCCTGCTCAAACTTTGAATGGCAACAAGTATTCTATGCTCATCGGTCTCCTACAAAACCATATGCATTTTAATTTTTAGGCTTCGAATAATCATGTGCCGATCAAAGAACAGCGAAATGCGGGGGCTTTTCGTCGAGACATAGGATCTCGATCTATACTCACCTTGATCACAGTTCATCTTTAACAGACTCTGATGCTGGTTCTTGCTCCTTCATGGCATCATTCTCAGCTGCATCATCCTCTACAGCAGATTCACCAGGTTTGGAGCCCTTGTTCTTCTTGATGAAATCGATGATCTCCTCAGCAGTTCTTCCACGTTCATATGATAGGAGGTTTCCAGCAGATGAGTAGAAATACATGGTTGGGTAGCCCTCGACTGCGAAATCTGGTGGTATGTCATTGGTGGTAGCATCCTGCAAAGCCAAAAGGAATTGCGGTGGATGAACATACTTTTTTTTGCTAAACGAAACATTGTGTTAACCTGGGACTTGGACACGGCACGAATTCAACATATGCCCGAATGGTCCTGTGACGTTCAGCAGTTTTGTCTAAGATTCTGGACGCAAATGAAATATAAGCATTATAATTCACTTGACTTCATTTTCAATCATATATCCTCTTATAATTTATTAGCACTGAGATTCTTATTATCCTACAACCGCCTGGCAGGAATGGTTGCAGAAGATGCACTATATAAAGTATGCATAAAAGCATGTTGATCGTGAAGATATCAAATGGGAAGTGAAGCAATGAAGAAAAATGATTCAATCAGGATCCTATTGTACATTACCATCTTTGCAATGATCACATCTTCATCATTCTGCAACGAAATTGCAACTTCGTCCAAGATTGGGGCCAGCTTCTGGCAATGGCCACACCACGGTGCATAAATCTCAAGAAGCACTACGACAAATATCAGTTATTCATAACCAACTCATGAATTCTTAAAATTGCAATGGCAACAAAATAAGCATCAAGCATCTAGTAAAAGACTTTATATGTAAATCAAAACTTAAGCAACAAATCATAGTGTAAAGAACAAACCATTTTTGCCAGAGTTGAAAACCACATCATTAAGATTATCAGCGACAACAACCTTAACAGGTTGGTCGTTGACCACTGGAATAGGATCTGACTTAACATGTGGTAATAAGGTGCCATCCTACATGAACAAAACCCAAAGTCAGGCTAAGATAAACTGCAAATAGGTTGATGGAGATTGACTTCAGGCTGATACAAGAGAACTCAAAATGAATGTGAACATGGTAAACTGCAGATAAGGGATGTGGTACAAATGGCAAGCAGGTCTCTTACTGTGTAATCTTTCAACCAAGGTAAGATTTGATCAGGCTCCACAGTTGGTTTGATAAATTTTGCAGTGGATTCTTGTATGAAGAGGAGGGGCACTTCACTTTCTTTGAGCCCAAAATACTGCAGGGTTTGCACCAGAGAGTGATAAGAACTACAAAGTCAAAACTCAAAAAGGGCAAAATAGCTCAAGTTTCTAAAGACCTGGAAAGCACCCTGTGCGTCAGTAACATCACCGATCAGAAAACTTATGTTCTTCACATCATATTGCTTTGCAGCTTCATAAAACTGACTCTTAAAGGCATCAATCCTGTCATCATCGAAGCTCAGGAAAAGCATTGCCTGTTTGACAAGATACAGAGGGCAGTTCATGAGACAATTGAAATAAAGGGTATGAATGAATGTGCTAATATGTAGAACTGCAGAAGCACACTAAAACATGATAGGTCCTAGAAGTAACAGATACCATATATTTTACAAGTACAGAGACCATCAAGACCCAAATAACATGTTAAGGGACCAAATCTGGATAGACAGGGCAAACAGTCAAGAAAGAGCCATGTTGTGTAATGCTGTCTGACATAAAAGTGGGATTGCTTTTGTGAAGAATTAACTTACTTTGGTACCATCATTCTCAAAGTATTTGAGGAGATATTTGTGGTTAGTTGGATTAGTGTCAAAGTTAACTACAGTTGGGAAACCAGAAACTTCGATAAACTTTTGTAGCGCATCTTTGTCAAAATCCTGCAAATAAGAAAAAGGGATCATGTGTTAGCAGAAGACAAAATACCATAGCCTTTTCCAAATAAATCAGCATCTGATGCACACAGGCCCTGATCATTGCACAGAGTCGTAAATTTTTAACAGTAACCACCAATGTATCAAACTTGCAGCATCAAACTATACCTGGGAATCAGCAAAGAGGTCATCGAATGGTTTAAAAAGCCGAACAACAGGCCCTTTGACAGCCTTGTCACCTTGCGGAAGAATACTGGCATCCAATGTGTGGAGGAAGTCATAGTCATTTCTCATTTTCTCTGCCACGGCCATGAAATTCTCGTACTCACTACCACCAAACGCAGGGAAAACTCCAACCTGAAACATATTTCAGGGCATTCATAAATTCCAATTTCCCTCCTGAGACAGCACCTGTTGCATATTGCAGAACAGCAGCAGTACTTGTACTTACAATGGCCACACCCTTGTCACCGATCAGTTTTGTGGCATCCTCCACCGACTTGATCTCGACAGACGCTGGGCCGACCTGTTTCTTCAGGTACTCCACTATGCCATCCGCGTCCCTGGGGCCATTGTACTCCTGCACACTGTCCCCTTGGTTCCTCAAGATCATGATGGTGGGGAACCCCTGCACGTCGTACTTGCCGCTGAGATCCTTGTTCTTCTTGTCGTTCGCGTCAACCTTGGCAAGCACGATTGGTGGGTCATGTTTGCTCAGGATGGACGCGGCCTTCTCGTACTGCAACATGACACGAGCAAGTTCGTTCGTGAACAACACGAGTGTTACAATCTGCTGAAGAACTGCAATCATGGTCCAGGAGTATTACAGAGGATTTATTGTGGTAAAGAAAGAATTACCTCTGGAGCTAGTTGCTTGCAATGGCCACACCTGTAGGTAACAGAGATCGACGGTCACCACACCACCAGGCAATAAGTTGAAACTTTTGAGGTCAACGCGAGGCCAAATTGGAGTAAATGCAATGTGTGAAGCTACGCGTTTAGCTTAAGCTGAATAGCCAGGCTTTTCTCAAGCATTTCCGACGCAGCGGAGGTGAGCGAGAGGGATTAGTACCAGGGGGCGTAGAACTCGACGACGACGAACTGGTGCTCCGCCACCACCTCCGAGAAGTTGCCGGCGTCCAGCGTCAGCACCGCCTCCTCCTCCGCGCGGGCTGTCGACGACGACAGCAGCAGCAGCGCCGCGAGGAAGGCGAAGGGGAGTCGCAAGGAGGTCGCCATTGCTGCGACTGTTTGGTGTAGAGGCAACCCGAGACGAGATCGTCTCGAGGTCGACGAGGAGGTCGGCATTTAATGAGGGGCGGGGTCGAACTCAGAAACGCGGGCTCGTGCCGGCGAGTGGAGTGGAGCTGCGGGAATGTGGCTTCCCGGACGGTCATGTCCATGACTCCACGTGGATTCTTGACCTTTTTTCCATTTTAGAAGCTGGCTGTGGTCTGTGGATTAGCTGAGCTGACATGTTCTACTGACAACTTTGCTATTCAAATTGTTAAGCACTTGCTGAAGAATCTGAGATCGGATCAGGACAAACTAAACAACTACCTTACCCCCTCCGTTCCCCTAGCCCCTCCGCTTCAAATTGTAGGTCGCTTTGTCTTTTTAGATCCATAGATATTTGTAGAGCTATTCAAATTGTTAGCACTTGCTGAAGAATTTGAGATTGGATCAGGACAAACTAAACAACTAACTTGTACCCCCTCTAAATTGTAAGTTGTTTTGATTTTTTTAGTTTATAGATACTTGTAGATGCATGTAAACATATATAAATTAGAAAAGCCAAAACAACCTACAATTTGTAATGGAGGAAGTAATATCTATAAATCTAGAAAACTCAAAACAAATATAATTTGGGACAGAGGGAGTACCAGTTAGCCCATAAGTTGAAACAAAGACAAATCCATATGATTGGTAGGTCTACTGTATCTTTATACTCCCCCAAAATATACCCCCTATGACAGAGCAACACTCTTGTTAGTTACAAAGGCAAGAGTGCAAGGTTAACTGAAATTTTGTACACTTTGTCGTGTAAACCATGAAATCAACAGAGAACAGCACTGCCTTCCTCGCAAAAAGAAACATTTCTCCAGTGCCCAGATCGCTTCATTGGGAGTACATTTCATCCCAGGTGTTTCGTATTCGTTCCAGAAGGTAATGACAGCATGCTACAACACATCAGGCAACTAGCTTCAGAAAACATCTACAGCTAAGCTACATAGGTTCAGGCAAATCCACATTTCTCTAGCAACCAAAGTTCTGGACATGCCACGCTGACATGTTTCACCCGTTGTGCTACAAAAGTGGGGACGCCACTGCCAGCCTCATTGCATCCTGCTTGTCTGTTGCACGAACTCATCATCTTTCATGTATTTCTCCTGAACTTCTGCTGTTGTATCCACACGTCAAGGAAAAAAAAAAGGGAATTTGCAAGTGCATGGACAGATAATGATGTACTACAGAGCATTTTGCAACCAAGTGCAGCAGCACTTAAACACTAAACTTTTTATTCTTTTATTTCAAATCTTGGGTGTAACTGTTAGTAGGGAGCATATTCCTACATACGTAACAGAGGAATACTACTGAAGTAAATATAACTAACCAGATTTCACAAAACAACACAGGCTAGCTGACTATTTCGTGTGGTTTGACTTGTGATCCTGTTACCACATGCTTGCCACAAAATTTAATGGCATGCAGTGACATGATCCGCAACGGAAGTCTAATGATTATTCCATATGGTCTTATACCAGTGTGTGCAAGAGATAAGCAGTTTAATAATGTGCTTCTAGACCATTGAACATAGCATAGAAACTAAAGGCAATAAAAGACTTGTTTGAGAAGATTATTGAAAGAACAAGTAAAGGATATCTGTAGTAGTCCCAATCAAGAGGCGCTGCCGCAATTTTGCTGAATTCAACAGCACTACTGTCAATAGAAGAAAATATATAACCATTGCTCTTGTCAATCAACTTCACAAGATTGCCAACACTTTCCTTGTCCTAGAGGCCAAAAATACTTGTAAGAGCTGAGGCAATGAGAACCTGGATTGAAATAACCTAATCTTTCAAATACAGACCTGGATGTCCAAAGTTGAAAAATTGACTAAACCAAAATCGTCAATAACATCACAGAGCTCCTTAGTCAGTTTCCTGTAAGCAGGTTCACCCAAAAAGATTATAAATGAGAAAGTGTAAATGTGCTGTGTTGACATCAGATAATAGAAATATTAGCATAAGACCAACAACGTTAGCATGTCTTTCTGTGATTTATTTACTGGTCACAGAATCTGAAGCTCATATCAGTGGACAAGAACTATACCCATACTGAAGAATGATCTACTAGAAAACCTAGATATGTTGAAACAGTACACATATCCTGAACCCAATTTCAGTTTGCCACCTTTGTTTTAGAGCTCATACAAAACTTAGACATCATGCTGCACAGGGTGACAACAAGATTTTTATGCAGGTGCATTATACTGCATCTATTCACAAGCGAAGAACTAGAAAGTAAGCATTGCATTGTTTCGGTATCTGATCGAGGACATTGAAGATGTCTGAATGATTTGTATAAACTTTATCAAGTCTAAACTTTCAGTAGATACAACTTTCGGTATCTGATGCAGTAAATTAAGCATTTACAGTTCTGAAATTCACCTGTACTTGGCAGAACGAGGATCCTGCTCAAGATGGTGTTGCAGATAAGAAAGATCTTGGACATCAGTGTAGAAGTCAAGATTGAATGCTGCCAATCAGGAAGATGAATAAAATACAACAGCAAAGAGGTTTAATCAACTAAAAGATGATGCAGATATCAAATTCCACAAGCAGAAACAAATCCTCAAATGCTTGGAAGATGGAATGCATAATACCTAAATTTCCATAGTTCTCAATGAGGTCAATCTTTGACAAGACATTGATGTGTGGCAATTCCAAGTGTAGCATTGTTGACAGTGAAAGAAGTAAAGCACTCACATACTTCCCAGGATCACAACATAAATGGGCATCAATGAGGTGCACAGCAGTCAGCTGCAGAACACAGTAAAGAAAGATTGAACAATCTAGTTCATTAGCATTAAGGTATTCTGGACAGATCGAAAACAAGTGTATACCCTCAAGTTTAGCTTTTTGATGAGTTTATTGATAACACTTCTTGCATTTGAGTGAAGGAAGAAAAGTTCAACTTGTCCCGGAAAATCAAATAACAGATAGTGATCTGCAGAAATGTTAAGATTTGCAAATCAATAAGGGCCAAAAAAGTACAATTTGAGCAGCATGAGTGTTTACTGAGTTCAATGCTCATCTACTATGAGTCTATAACTGTCAACATTAAGAAATAGCTCAATAGACAGAAGAAATAATTTGTAAAAGAACTGAGGTGCAATCGCCAGAATAACATTATACATTTCTATAAAATTCTAACTCTGATTGGATCATTAGCCTATTAGGATCATAAAGCCCTATGTAAATAACAAGTCTATGGAGATTAGATATTCACAAGTTTTTCCATCAGAATGCTTGGCGCTTTTGGGATACATTCTTAGGGATATTGCCGCTAACCATAGAATTTTATTGATGCAGATAGATATTCTGTACTCACCTTCAATAAGAGGCTGCAATTTTTGCTCAAGCCAGTCAATATTCTTCTCCAAGTAATCCATGCAATAAACAAGCCCTAGCGTAGATATTAGCATTATAAGCAACCATATCATTATGAACAAATTTTGACATGCTTGATCGTTGAACAAAACTAGCGGGCTAGGAGCAACCTCCATTTGGGCCAAGCGAATGCTCAGCCATGACATCACTGAGTTTTATCAGGTCCTCAATGTTTACAGCACATTCATATCTAGTTAGCACTGTCAAGGCACATTTCAATTGTAACTGCAGGTAGCGCACCAAGGCATAATTTGACAAGAGAAGTGATTATACGGAAAGGTGGATTTTAGAGCTCAAAGAGCAGAGGATACGGCAATGCATCATTGGCAGGGTCAAGATTCACAACTGCAACTTTCCTGCAACAGAAGCAAGGGAGCACATGAACAAAACAATCCATGTAAGCAAATAACTTGGCTTCCTTTTCCCCGACTTTTACCCCAATGGCGCAATCAAACTCTCTGCGCAACTTATAGCACCAGCAATCTATGTTACTATGGTACTACTACAAATACTCAACACTCGCAATCTAGTTCAGCACAAGAGGCCAGAGGGTACGAATTGAATCACACGGCAGGTCACTGAACAGCAAGGCAAGGTCGAGCACGTTCCACTTCGCTGGAGAATCTTGCAAGGAGCCGAGCATGCACTAGTGAGGAGCGAAGCGGCATACCTTCCGAGGAGGGAGAGGAACTGCGACATGCCGTTGCAGTAGGTAGTCTTGCCAGAGCCCGGCGGGCCGATCACCACCTGCCCGAACACCATCCCCGAGGCCTCCTCCGCTCCAACCACGACTTCAACTCTTGATACTCACTAATCTACCAAAAGCCGCGGCGCGGGGCAGGGTAGGGTTTTCGCCGGAGATGGCCGCGGCGCCGCCGCCGGTGAGTCAAGCAGAGAGTTCTGGAACCGCAAAGGCGAGAAACAGACAGAGGCTTGTTGGGTGGTTCGGCTTCACTTTAATCCCACTTGGCCCATCAAGGTAAAGCCCGCTACAACACACGGCCCAGTAAAGCAGCTTTAGTTTACGGGCCATACGGGCCAGCCTGATCGTTGTCGCCGTTGCTGCTCGTCGCCGCCGGAAACGCATGCGCCGTCATCTCCCAACAATCGCCATCCTCCCGCCGCGATGCGCCCCCGCGCCTCCTTCCGCGGCCGCGGCCGGCATCGCCGTCCCGGAGGTGCTGTCCCTCCTGGAGCGGGCCATCTCCGGGGGGGACGTGCTCCGCCTCGGCCGCGCCGCGCACGCGCTCCTCGTCAAGACGGCGCTCACCAGCCACACCCTCCTATCCAACCGCCTTGTCGCGCTCTACTCCCTGCTCCCGTCCCCGGACGCCGCGATCGCCGCCTTTCACGACATCCCGCACAAGAACCCGCACTCCTACAACACGCTACTCGCCACGCTGTCGCGCAGACCGGGCACCCTCCCCGACGCCCTCCACCTGTTCGATGCAATGCCGGCCGACGCACGCAACCTTGTCTCCTACAACACCGTCTTATCGTCGCTCGCGCACCACAGCAGGCAGGAAGAGGCTCTCCGCTTGGTTGCCCGGCTCGCCAGGGACAGGTTCTTGGGGCCAGGGTTGGCCATCGACCGCTTCACGGTGGTCAGCATGGCGACTGCGTGCGCGGGAATCGGAGCTGAGAGGCCGCTACGGGAGATGCACGGCGCGGTGCTGGTGTCGGGTATGGAGATGACCATCATCATGGCCAACTCCATGGTGAACGCCTACAGCAAAGCTGGAAGGGTGGAGGATGCGAGGCGGGTGTTTGATCAGGTCAGCGTCCGGGACAAAATCACTTGGACATCGATGATCTCTGGGTACTGCCAAGCGAAGATGCTTGATAAGGCAGTGCAGGTGTTTGATATGATGCCGGATAATGATAGGGTTGCATGGACAGCATTAATATCTGGGCATGAGCAGAATGGAGAGGAGGATGCCGCTCTTGAGCTGTTCGAACGGATGTTGGCCGAGGGGGTATGGCCAACGCCTTTCTCCTTGGTGTCAGCTTTGGGTGCATGTGCCAAACTTGGGCTTGTCACACGGGGGAAGGAATTGCACTGCTACATCTTGCGCCAAAGCATCGGCACAGACCCTTTCAACATCTTCATCTACAATGCGCTCCTTGACATGTACTGCAAGTGTGGTGACATGATGGCGGCTATGGCACTGTTTCACCGGATGCCTGAGAAGGACTACATCTCTTGGAACTCGATGGTTACCGGGTTCTCACATAATGGTTTGGGAAAGCAGTCGCTTGACACATTTGAGGAGATGTTGGTAGCTGGAGTTCAGCCAACCCATGTCACTTTTCTTGCTGTCCTCACGGCCTGCAGCCATTCTGGTCTAGTTTCTGATGGACGCCTCGTTCTTGAATCAATGGAGGACCATGGTCTTGAACCTAGGGCAGAACACTATGCTGCCTACATAGACGCTCTTGGTCGGAATTGCCAGCTGGAAGAAGCAACTGAGTTCATCAAAGATTTGCCATCCAGGATTGGTCCTGGTACAGCTGGGTCCTGGGGAGCTCTCCTAGGTGCATGTCGTATTCATGGAAATATCGAGCTTGCAGAGGAAGTGGCAGAGTTCCTCTTCCGGTTAGAGCCTGGGAACAGTGGTCGGTATGTCATGCTGTCAAACATCTATGCCGCGGCAGGACAGTGGGATGATGCACGTCGAGTCAGGGGACTCATGAAGGAGAAGGGCCTTAGGAAGGATCAGGCTTACAGTTGGATCGAAGTGCGGAGTGCAAAGCACGTATTCGTTGCTGAGGACATGTCTCATCGTGAGGCAGATGAGATATATGAGATGTTGGGCAAGCTTCTCGACCATATGTGCATAGCAGGGGATCCTACTGAACACCAGCTTGATTTGTGTTGAGAGAAACTGCCCATGTATAAAAAAGCATTGCTCCTGAATATTCAGGACAATCACTCTGGTATGGCCACTCTAAAGCGAGGTCCACTGATTTGCCATCGGTGTCCTCATTCCTTGCCAAGTAAAGTATTAAGCCTTGTGATGCTGCAAAACAGCTCCAGCGTCCAGGGCTTCAGTTGTTGCAGAAGCACAAATGCTCCACAAGGTTTACCTAGAGAATCAACTCCAGTGAATTCAATGCTCCAAGTGCTGTACCATGGCATAATCTGTCAGGCTTCAACCACATCAAAACCTACAAGAGTTTGACTCATTCAGTTTTAGTTCTATGTTAACTTCAGAATCAAATATTCCTGTGCACCATACCATCAGCTGATCTTTCTTTTTTACCATTGACTGATTCTTCAGAACGGTGATAAATGTTAGAAGGTTAATAGAGATTCTGATTTGGTGTAGTTTGTAACTCTAGGTATCTTTTGGACAACTGATCACGTTCTTGTCCAAATTAAGGGCAATGATTCTAAAATATTCAGCATCCGGATCTCACACGAATGGTTCACTGGATGCATAATTCGGCCTAGAGTTCATGTCATTGCGAATTGTGAAGAACCAACACTTGCTCGTCAGGAATAACGGCAGATGCTTTTTATGTGACGATGTTTGCTGGGCAGTAAATTTTTGGGCTGTGGTTGAAGAGTTTGCGTTGCTTCAATACATTTAGGTCACGAATTCAGACCCTCTCTCAAACTAGAGGCCGTTCATGTTGGAAACTCGGGTCGGGAGGCTGGAGCTGGAAATCGAAGAATCTGTCGGGCCCGACGCAAAGTTCCCACTTCCTTGCTGGCGGCCCTCAAACCTTGATCGAGCGGTGAATGTGACTGCTTGCAGCAGCGCCAGAGAATATTACACAGTGGGGGCACCGTCTCCAAAACAAAGCACATAAACACAGCAATTGGACAAACACATCGAGCGATGGCTGTTGTTGGGCGACACTGTGCTAGCTGTGTTGACAGAAGCATATGCATCCACATTCCATGGCCAAGCTGAAGGTAACCAGATCACCATCATTACACAAAGCAGAGTACTTTTGTAACACGGGTAGTACATATAGAATCATAGAGCTTTCAACAATTAAGACGAAGAAAGCAGACAGGAAAAAAAAACAGTTACCTTTTTACCTGTAATAAAAGATGAAAAGAAATGAATGAAACAATGAGGAGGAGCAATCGTCACGGGTGATGTAGACATGCAGTAACAACCCACATGAACACACGAGGAGCAAAAAGGCGGGGGACGTGGCCAATCTCTCGGCTGACCTTGCGCCCATTCACTCCCCACCACTGACCCTCCATCCATCAGGCAACCGCCAATCGCTCGTTTCGCCCAGGCAGAGGCTCGCTGCAGGCAGGCGACACCGACGCCACCAAACCAACCGAGCTGCGGCTCCTGCTCGCCCTCGCGCCTGACACCGAAGCGATAGCGCGAGCCGGGGGCCGCAGGGAAGTGGGCGACCCACCCAGCACTCCATGGCAACAGGAGAGGGACGAATCATTCGTTGCATTCGCCTCGCTTCTCTGCTGTGCGCGGCGCCTGCGGCCAGCAACCACAGCACCAGCCGCGCCCGTCACTTCTTCCCTTATCCCGCGAGGCAGAACGTGCAGGCATCGGCGAGACCATGAGCGGCTGCAGGCATCTTGCTGAAACGAATGGGTGGATGAAGCCTTGTGCCGAGCAGAATGTGTCGATGCCGCTAATTCCCATGCATGTGTCAGGGTGCCCGCACGCTCACCCGGCGAGGTGCTTCTTGCAGGCGCAGAGATGGAATGAACCCAATTACCCAACACAATCCCTGCAGAGGCAGAGCAAGAAAGTTTTTTCAACCAAGTAAATGCTGAAACCATAGAGGACTGGACTGGAGGGGCTAATTCCTCAATGATTTGATGGCTTGCATGCAGCTCCTGCAAAGGTTTGCGCAAGGTTTTTAATTGACACGTTCCGGATCATGCCAGCGCATTCATCAAATGCTGCAATTTTACAGACTTCTCCTCCGATCCCTTTGACGGCTGCTACTGAAGGCTGGAATAGGGATTTGCCACCCTGCATTCTGTAAAACTCGACAACATGACCAATGATAACACGAGATAGGCATCTTCAGACTTGCAGAACAAAATAGCATGAGTTCTATGCTGATGCATGAGCTGGTACATCTCACCTCGATCAGCACCATGCACGCCGCATCCACCAGACATCTTCAGAGCTGCAAAGCACACCCTGCGCGTGGGCATCCGGCCATCCACGCACGTTCCAAGGATCCGACCTTGCAATGTGGTGGACACTAGATTGAACGCAGAACTGCGTCATGGGTACGTCACCGTGCGGATGGCGCCAAAGAAGCCCCTCCACCGCATGACAGATGGGCCCCTCTCTTGTCCAGGGATTAGGTTGCCTCCCTCACGTGTACTATACCGGCATGAATCCGGTGGTGGACTCGAGCCTAATCTTTTCTCCCTTTCATGGCCTGCCATAAAGAAGCAGAGAGCATGCACGAGGCACACAAAAGGCAAAGGAAAAGCGAGAGGCTGAGGTGCCTGCAGGAAACACTGTGGGGGCAGACGGGGAGTGAGGGGGATGATAGTGCACCATGGAATGGTGGAGCCACATCTTTTTCTGGGAGCTAAGCACAGGGAAGTGGTTAGGGTACTTGCTGGAAGATTCGGTGTCCATGATTCCTCATGAGGATATAAGCTAGCGTCTCGCAGGCCATTAGAGAGGGGTCGTTGCTGATTCTGCATACATTACTCAGGAATGGCCAGGCATGCCCCCCCTTCCATTCTTGCTGCTCCTTCATGCATTTCACGGCTGGAATGGGGAACCCCAGCTTCCACTTCATGAGCCCTTGATCTCTATGGAATGAGCATGCCTACTGCCGAGAGAGGTAGGAGAAGGGTCTTACCACTTGCGGCACAACTTGCTCAAATGAGTCTTATCAACCAATGGTCAGACCGAATCCATTTGACAAGATCTTGTTTGTGCTTGTAACTTGCAATGATGGCAGTGCCTGCAAAAGACTATGATTTAGCCAGTTGATACGAGAAATTATTTGAAATGATTGATGTAGCCCTTTGACGCAGCAACAATGCACGCAGATTAGAAAACAGGAACGACAAAATGTTGCCGGGTTGCTTTGCTTCTTCACCAAGTGATGCTCTTATACTGACTTGCAACTCCACACAACTGTGCAGCCTTGTGGGCGCTATCTATCCATGTATCATAATACCTGTGTGGTCAAGAACCCTGAAGGACCTTTCAAAAAAAAAAAGAACCCTGAAGGAGCATAGCTTGAGAATGGTGACGACTGCATGACATGAGAAAGAGTGCAATCGTCACCCTGCACCAGCAGAGCTTTTCTTTTTCTTTTTTCTTTTTTGAAAATCTGCACCAGCAGTGCTGCAGCATGTACAGACTACCTGTTGAGGTGCCGGTGCTTTATGTAACCATTTATAGCTAGCTCGTCTAACAGCAACCTCATGAGCTTCACCACCAAGTTAGAAAGTTGTGCAACTAATAAGGACGCAAGCTAGGCTACCAAAACGGCAAAGAGATAGCAAAGTGTTAACCTTGTTAACTTTAACTGCAGTAGATTTAATTTACTCTTCTCAGGAGAATACAAGCTAGTGCTGTCACAAGACCTGCAGCAACATGATGCATAACTACTACTGCTACTAGTTCTCTACTTATAATACCGTTATTGGATGACCTTACAAGGATCACAATCATTACTACCTAAGCATTTTTTGAATTCAAACGTCTTGACCTAATAAAAAATTGTTTAGAGTGTAATGATTAATTCAGTTCAAAATCAATATAATTTACATTCTTCTGCACATTGCACAGAAGGGCAGATAGGACTCCATCATGGTCCGACGAATGTCTCCTCATAGTATCATTAGCTCCATCCACGAAATAATAAATGGTGAGAAAGGCGTACCAGGCGTTTCTTTCCTTGTGTTAGCTGCAGCCGTCTCAAAATCCTCTCAACACTCCTTGACTTGCACGTCTCTCCCTCTCTTCACTGAGCTAGCCCACAACCATATGCTTGCTATAAAAGTACCACCCGGTCACTGACTAGCATGAACTACTCCACATTCATCTCGTCCCGTTTCAACCGCTTCGTCCCCATAAACTACAGCGAAATTGCACTGCTAGGATGGGAGGAGCTACTAACCTACCTCCAGGTTTCCACTTCTTCCCCTCAGATGAAGATCTTGTCATCCATTTCCTCCGTCGCAAAGTGGCCAACCTCCCATGCCGCCCTGACATCATTCCAACAGTACTTCTGCATCACTACAATCCGTGGGAACTGAATGGTTTGCATTCTCATCCATTTCTCTATTTTCATGGTAAAAATTGTGCACTTATAACAATTAATACTCCAAGGCACTGCACTGCAAGCTGGAAACCAGTGGTATTTCTTCAGCCATGCAGCACAAAGCAGGACCTCACCAAATGGGTACTGGAACCCTATTGGTGCTGATGAAACAGTAACAAGCAGTGGCTGTATTGTTGGCCTGAAGAAGACACTCATCTTCTGCACCGGAGAACCTTCCAAGGGTTTCAAAACTAACTGGATCATGCATGAGTACCACCTTCAAGATGGAGGATATAATGTCAGCGGTAGCAGCACCTCAAGCAGCTCAAGCTCCAGCAGGAAATCCCAAAGGAAGAGAGTTCACTCAAGCACGGTGAGTAATATAGTATATCCTGTTGCTTCACAGCAGTCAGCTGCTGATATATGTAACAACTGACTGGGGTACAAAACCAATCAATAATCTTTGCAGGAGTCCAACAGCTGGGTGGTATGCAGAGTGTTCGAATCGAGTTGCGGTTCGCAAGTGAGCTTCCATGACGAGGGCACAGAGCTCTCATGCTTAGATGAGGTGTTTTTGTCGCTAGATGACTATGATGAAGTGAGTTTGCCAAATAATTAGAACCCTAGCTAGTAAAGTAGTGCTGATGGTAGTAGGTCCTATGCCTGTCAAGTCATTTAATTAACTGTGATGGTGATATCTACGTAAGTGGTTGCAAGTTGCATTATGTATCATTCAGATGGCCTGATAGGCATCGAACTTAATCCAGTCTATCCAAAATCATTACCATGCAATTAAATATGATGTAAGGGTATAAAAAGCTTGAGCTTGTCTGATAAATGTGACGTGTGATATGTGTGTGAACACAAATCACCTAGCTATGCTCTAAAGATCAGCTAATTTTCTCAAGCATTTGGTGGTTTACTTTGACTTATTTGCTGTGGATCATTGCTTGCTACTTTCGGGTTAGGAGACTGATGTAGAAGTATGGCCAGAAGATCGTTGCTTTCTCCCAAACTTATGTTTGCATCCATGTGAAAAATGGTGTTTCAGTTTCACCCACGAAGAAAAAAGGGAACATCGAGATGCTTATATGTATTTTAACAGAGATCACGAAAAAGAGGTGGGTGGAGCATGCGCTAGAATATGTCAATCTCGGCCATCAATAAGATAAGCTTTCAAGGTCATATGATTGTTTACATCTACGTGGTCACAAGGCAAGCTTGCGTGTGGGAAGTAGTACGCAGTACATCCATGAACACACCCCACTTGCCAAACTGAAGTCGAAAGCCCTGATTGGTTCCTCATCGCCTAATGGATGTCTTTAGATCACTCATTGTGGGAGAGTCACTACGCAGTAAACCCATGGTGTCTATTACCCAAATGTATTTAAAAAAGATCTAGAACTTTCTTGCTTGTACCTTGTAAGCAGCTGGATAATTTCATATAGCCCTATATATAAGGTGTCTAGCTGACATGGGGTTTAACCCACAAATGTCAGTCTGACAGATCACAATTAATAAGGAATTAATTTCACACCAAGTCAGTGGTGTCAGAAACATGAGGACAATTTCCTCTCTGTTACTAAAGCTTATACTGGTTGAAGTTGTTAATTCGCATCTTCATGATTTAAGATGCATGTTCTATTGTCCTATTTTCTCTGACATAACAAACATGAATGTTAAAGGTTTGACATATATAAGCGAATGGGGGACACTTCAGAAAAATAACAAAAGTTTAATTATAGCTATGGTAGTGGTCTATATCTGCTATCATTGTGATTGTTCTGTCATGATTTTTTTCTTTAAGAATGTAATAGACTTTTTTTAAAACGAATGTAACAGAATTTTAGCTGAAAGCAGAGCCTAGATTCTGGTAATTTTCGACCAGATAGAGCATTTACAATAACCTCAATCTCGATATATGCATCAGCAACATATACGTACCATATCTACTTTCTCAATTAAAAAAGACCCATAAAAGTGATCATATCTTAAAGGAATTTAATTCTACTCTTATACAACATCCTATCTTAGATGTGCAGCTTGCTAGTTTTTCTATCATGTGGAGAAAAAGAGTATCCAACTGCAAATATAAAAGCATCAATGCAGTGGTAAGAGCTTAGAACTGACCATACCAATTATACCAAGTATAATTTGCAGAGGCAGAGCAAACACCGCCTGAAATTTCGTAGACATCCATTAGTAGACAAAGAACTGTGACAATAGGATCTCTTGTAAGAGGGTTGGAGATGATGCCATAGACTTAGTGCTTCAGAAATCCTATAGGAGAGCAACATTATGTTAGTTCACTATTTTCAGTTAAGAGATTTTTCCAATATTCTTCCTGTTTGAAAGAATTATATCCGGATAATAATTAAGTAGCAATATTCATGAATCCTGACTCCTGAGAGAACTTTTTTACATCTTTACATGAAAAATGCATTTGCCAGGGTAACAATAAGTACTAAGTTAAATTCGTGACTTTAAATCTTAAAACCCCAATCCATATCCTTAACCAGTAAGATCACCTTTTAGCTACAGCCTGATAAGCAGTTGAACCTGCAACCCAAATTGGCATGACTAAAGGTACGTCGACTGATAACACATTGTACTTCCTTTGTATATGCCAGTATAGAGTACTTTACCCCTATATGATATGATGCCCCATATTAACATCATTTACCCCACACTTTGAAGAGGACACATGCCTAACTCCCAAGTAGGGCCCCTGACGTCATTTCAAAAGTTAACAACTTCTGAAATTATACATCTTATTAACTCACTTATTAGCTTTACTTGTTATGTCTGTACTCCATTTACCTTGTCATAGTTGGTGAGAGTTGGGACAATCCCATATTGGTTCTGTAAGGGTACAAGGTATAGGTCTTTCAAGAAGAAGAAAAAAAGAGTACAAGTTATAAATAGGAGGGAGTACAGTACTCACGCACTGGGATAGCTTTTGAGGCATAGCTCGAGCATCACTTTGTTCCTGCTCCTATATATTGTTGGGCTAGATACTTTAGTAGCCCAAAGACCCAGACGCTCATTCATGGGACCACACACAGATCCTTGGTTAGCAGTTTGAAGGCATGCAGTGCTGTTTGTTGTGCAACAAGTATCAAAGCTTAGGTACCCTCCTAACATCTCCCTTGAATTCCACGTTGTTGGACTTAGCAGTCGACATTTGAGAGGGAAATCATTGCGATAGACGAACTTTATGATTGAACTTACCTAACTGCAGCTGATTTATGAAATGTATTGCATAATTAACAGTATATCCATGCAAAGGGACACTTAAAAAGGGCTTTATTGAAATGGACTGTATATGGAGAAAAATACCAAAACTCGTAATTGTCAAAAAGAAATGGGCTTTATATAGCTAGGAAGCTTCTGCGAGCCATCTGTCTACTTTCTTTACAGTTTACACATGCTGAAAATAGACAACATGCAAATCCAATCCAGAAATGAGTTAAATCCCTGTAATTGTCAAAAAGTACAGATGATGTGCCTACGATGGTGACATAACATTATCTAATCGTATGTGGATGCAGTTTCCAACTGGACCACATCAGTGCATTTACTACTTTCCCTAGGCACTAATTGTGCCTATGATATGCATGGTGTGGCAAAGTTCACTTCAATCCTGTCATGCTGATCAACGTAGGATTTAAACAGAAAATATTAGCAGCAGTTGGAAGCATTCAGAGTTCTGAACAGTTAGTTTTGTATATTTGTCATGCTACAGATAAATACAGCCTCTCTTGTGCTCCAAAGTCCATCCCAAGCAGTGTACTAGCTAATTCTGTTTGTATTAAACTGAGGGAACATGTAAAACTTGTATATGTAACCTTAAAGCATGTATGATGAAGTTCTATGTATCATTTTTTTTAAGCAGAGCTGAGCTTAGCCCATTTCATCAACCATAATATAACCTTGGAGAAAAATACGGTAGAGTTCTACGATGCACATGGTTATCTTTCAATTGGTCACCTCCATCACCAATCATTGAGATTTAACGCCACATTAAATACTACACTGTTACGTGCACATAATAAGTGGTCCATTCAGTATGTCATGATTGAAACTGTGCTCAAAGAAAAGCTCCATTCAAGCAATCAAATCAACAGCCCATCAAGCAGTCGCCATACTCTTGGTTGCAACCACCGTCCTTTGCCCACTTGTCTGGCTTTGTAGGAAGCCCTAAACCAAGTTTAATTTTGACATTGCTAGTTTGCAACCCTTCACTATATGATGAATGAAGCTTTGGGCTACTTCCTGCATAGGGCTCAATTAAGCCCATTACACCAATTGATTTCCCCCCTATTCGGCTATTCCCTGGTTAGACATCTTACAATAGACTTATAGCAATTGTCGATTGCTCTCACGATAAATTCGTGACATGAATAGTGCCATCCATTTTGGACAAACAAGATCAGAAAGATTTTCATTGACCCGGTCTGCTGCTTCACTGATCGCCGATCCCCTTTTTGTGCAGTTAAGAGGTTTTGAGTTCTCTTAGGTTCAACTTCAACCTAAGTACCTAACCTACTAAAAGATTTTTGCCCCAAAAATGAAACCACCATTGTGACAGATCACCAATGGAAGCCCCAATGCAATTTCAGCGTTTCAGTCCCTTGTTGCATTCACTACATGCTACCTTCCCAAGCTAAACCCTAGGGCCCCAAAAAATCAAAATCCAGCATAAAACTACCACCTCAATCGCAAAACAAGATCACGAGTTCCACACGCTGCGAGCACAGATCGCCATCCAAAATCACGCGGCACGGAACGAAGCGGGCTGCGGGCTGTTACGCGGGAGACAGGGAAGCGTTAGAGGTAGGAAAGATCACCTTGGAACAAAGCGCCAGGAGATGGGTTAGGACTGGAGTGCACCCCTCGCCGGAGAATCTCCGGGTTCATTGCCTCTGCCGCCGGAGATTGCCGCCGGCAAGGGAAGGCGTAGGGTTTTGGTGGGGAGGGGGGAGAGGAGCAGAGGGCAGAGGAGTGGTTTCTGATTAGTTTGAAAGGTCCAGGGTGTCATCTGCAAAATTCGTACATCTGGGCCGGACTGCTCGTGGGCCCTGCTTCCTCTGGGCCAAAATTGTCACCGAGATAATGAGATATTGAGATGTACCATAAATTTTCGCAACATGGTCATTTCGGATCTTTTAGTTTGGAAGGCCAAAGTTAAGTGGCAGACGTGCTTCCGAGATACTAGGTGAGAGTTCCAAAATGACACACATCTCTGCACGTTGAAAGATACTTTTTTTTTCAAAACATAGTATAGACGAAAAATGCTCATAGACTCACGCGTGCGCATACATAATTTGTGTAACTACAAAAAGCATGTAGGCTGACACACATGTGCCATCTTTCAAAACAACACAATAAAGTTTGTGCAAGCTCAATCCAAAATTCCCAATACCTTCCTAAACTACCGCGTGCTCAGATGGTCTGGAACATAGTGTGAACTAGTTCTCCTTGTACGTCTCTCTCTCTCCTATCACTCACATAGCAACACAAGCAATCAAACAAGAAGGATACTGCTATCCTCGTCTTAAAAGACGAGCAAAGAAAATAGTAGAGGATGTTCGGATACACCCACTAAAGTTTAGCACCTGTCACATTGGATGTTTGATGCTAATTAGAAGTATTAAACATAGGCTAATTACAAAACTAATTGCACAGATGGTGTCTAATTCACGAGACGAATTTATTAAGCCTAATTAGTCCATGATTTAGCAATGTGATGCTAAAGTAACCATTTACTAATGATGGATTAATTAGGCTTAATAGATTCGTCTCGTGAATTAGCACAGGGTTCTGCAATTAGTTTTATAATTAGCTCATTTTGTAGTCCTCCTAATTAGCATCCGAATATCCGATGTGACACTGCTAAAGTTTAGCATCTAATATCCAAACACCCTAGAGCATCCCGGTAAGGTATTCTCTGAATCCAAGAAACTTTTGGAAGCACCTGAATGGTGGCCACTCCTTTCGGGGCAATGATTGGTCATGACGCCATTGGCCCCCTCGGCCAGCAGCAAGTCCTCCATCGATTGAACGCTGCTGTCTGGCCCTGGGCCTTGAAGCATGGAAAGGGGCCATCCAGTCATCCACTATCAATGGCTCCCCACAGTCTCTGAAGCTGGAGCAGAGACTTTCTCGATGCAAGTTCATTTCATCAGAGACATGGCGAGATTTGACGCATGCGTTACAATGTCCGTGTGCACGCACTGAATGATCTTCAGCAAGAACATGACGCCCCCTGCACTTTGTCCCGGCATGTAGCATATGGAGTCTGACTGAACTGTTGTGCAGGCCCGCAAACAGCTAATCACCTAGTGGCCAAACAAACGGCGGATCGATCAGCGTGCGTTCATGATCGAATCGAAGGCGAGTAGGAATCAAATGGAAGAAAGTCTTGCTGCCAAAACAGTTGGGGGGTCCTGGTATACTTGATTTGGAGCTTTTTGGTCGAGCTCTAAGATTGAGGTGGCTCTGGTACGAATGGAGAGATCAGGAAAGGCCTTGGGTAGGAACTGACATTCCTTGTGATGCCACGGATCGTCAACTATTCAGAGCTAGCATAGTGGTGATGGTTGAGAATGGAAACACTGCAAAATTCTGGCAATGCTCCTGGCTGCAAGGGAAAGCCCCAATGGACATTGCTCCTTCTTTATACAAACTTGCTTGGAGAAAAAACAGCACAGTGCAGGAGGAGCTTACAAACTATAGCTGGACAAGAGGCCTATGGCGCATGAATTCTTCTGATCAAATGGTTGAGTTTGTGGTACTTTGGGATCTAGTGCAACAAGTTCAGCTAAGCAACCAACAAGACATCATAACATGGAGATGGACAGCAAGTGGAGACTATACGTCAAAGTCTGCATATGAAGCACAACTAGTAGGTACATATTCAAACATGCCAGATATACAGATTTGGAAGGCTCATGCTGAGGGCAAGATCAAATTCTTTGCATGGTTAATCATCCAGAAGAAGTTCCTTACTGCAGACAAACTGTTGGCCAGAACATGGCCTTGCTCAGAAATATGTGTTCTTTGTGATCAAGCTCCTGAAACAGCTATACACATGGCCTTACATTGCTGTTTTGCAAAAGAGATATGGTTTCTGGTATCCAATTGGGTGGGTCTCACTTCTTTCACAAACACAGGAGATGGTATGGATATTCATCAATGGTGGCGAGGCATTCTGAAGGACATGAAAGGAAAGAAGAGAAGATCGGTGGCAGCTATCATCATGTACACCATATGGCATATTTGGAAGGAGAGAAATTGAAGGATTTTTGATAAGTCAGTGCTCAGGCCGGATCAAGTGTTGGGACTCATTCAAAATGATGTTTTCATTCGAAGGAAGGCATGTGGAACCCCTTTTATTAGAGAAGAACTTCTTGCTTTGTAGTTTCCTTCTGTTTTCACTAGTGCAGTTAGTGTGGTTGAGAACTCATTTTCACAATGTAATCGCTATGTAATCCTACTTCAAACTCTTCTTTCTTCTTAAATGAAAGGCAGTGCTCCTGCCAATGTTTCGAAAAAAAAGGAATCTTCTGATCTTCCTCGCGCGCAATTATTTGTGCTCCGTCTCCTCGCCGATCAGAGCCGCTGTTGGCTGTTGCCGCACGTCAATGGTGCGGCCATGGCCATTGGGAGGGGGCATCAGGCAAGCAAGGCATTTGCAGTGGGTGTTCTTTGGCGGGTAGAAGTAGAACAATGATACCTTATGTTCTTGCAATTCTCGACCAGAAACCAGAGTTCATCCAAGAAAACGTTTTTGGCAATGCCAAGTTTGGGTTGCAGTCTCCAGATGGGGGCAGACAATGGCCCAGTGATGGCGAGGAGGAGGGGCCCTTTGTGTTGTGTGCGATGGCGACGCGATGGCTTGGAAAGGAGGGAGGTCGAGCAAGGAGGCGAAAAGGAGAGGAGGAGGTTCAGTGGCGTTCTGAGGCAGGGACTAGGCTTGGCCTCGTGTGCTGCATCGTCATCCCCCATTTTGTCCTGGTTTCGAGCAATACAACGAGGTCACAGGTCAGGTCCGGGCACCTCGCTCACACGTAGTACTTGGTAAAATGAGTCTGACGATGCAGCAACCAGCTACGTGTTATAGGTGGAATGGCCTTGCCTCGGAGGATTGGACATGTGTGGAGTCAAGACTCTTTCACGTACCATTGCATGACACACAATTGCCGGAGCCAAAAGGAACATATGATGACCATTGTGAATTGTGACGTCTTCGGCAGCAGCAGTCGTGGAGAGGATTTCAATGGAGAAAACAGACTCGCAATTGCAAGAAGCTCTCAAGTACGGTGCCTGAACAATTTTTTGCTCTAAACAGGAGGTCTATCTTCTTTTGTTTTCATGGAGAAGTACGAGTAGTTCTTGAAAAGAAAGACAAGTGTGAAAGCCTAGTATCTGGTAAAAAGGTGTTCAGGAGAACATAGCTTGTCTCATTTGTCCAGATAAGTTCGCAAGATTTATATCGGGAGGAAGAAAAAAAAGGATCTCTGATCGATAAAGCTTATCTGAATAGTACAAGTGGATGGTCATGCATCCAGGGCACCGGAGCGCGTGGTACGTACTGGAGAATGGCGATGGAATCCGAATCCTTCACATCGATCCACATCTGGACCTTAAATCCTTCATGCTTCTCTTTGTGCCCTGCGTTTGATTCTGATCGCACCACAAGTTGTGATGATCTTGCCAGCGCCAGCGCCAGCGCCAAGTTTGTTCTTTCACTACTGTTCCTGTATCAGCTGGGACATATGCACATCACAACCTTTATTTTCTTTTTGAGAAAAAAAACTAGGGCACAAATAAAGTTGACTCGAAATCATTCTCAGGGAATCGTTCTCTCATGGATCTTGCCCTATGTCAGCCATGGAATAATCCAAGTCTATTGCGTCCATACATTTTTCTTTTGCGACGCAACACAGCTAATAGAATACATACTCTGTGTTGTTTTCAGAGATGCTACTCGGCTAATAGTGACAGGAGCACTAGCTCAAAATTGCGAAAAAAGGGTAAATTTTCTAGCATGTTTTTTCTTTTGTGTGCCATCCATGTATTTTAGTC
Organism: Setaria viridis; assembly: GCF_005286985.2. Lineage (NCBI taxonomy): Eukaryota > Viridiplantae > Streptophyta > Magnoliopsida > Poales > Poaceae > Setaria > Setaria viridis. Next base: position 27,131,416 of record NC_048263.2, read on the forward strand.
ACTACATCGTGACGCCATATGCATAAGTTGAACTAGGATGGCGATGTTCGTTGCGGAAAGAAACCACATGTCAGTCCCACTAGGAGGTTGGGGAAAGAACCCATGGAGCACGGCTGCATGGGACAAATTCTAAAGCGGTTTATATGCATCTACCATGAAATTTTGCATTCAGTTTATATTTGATTAAAACCAGTTTGATTAGAACCATTGCCTATAGAACATAAAAATCCTAAATAATACCAAGATAATAAATGAAGTAATCTTGAGCACACTTATATTTAATTAAAAAATTTTAATTTCACCAAATACATGAAAACTATCAGGACAAACTTAAAACTTTAGGAATTTTCTTTGTGTGATAGATAGAGCAAAAGAGAAAAAAAAATATCACGGCTTTAGTTGGCAAATTACTTGGAAAAAATAACTATGTGTCTAGCTTGTCATGTAATCACAAATGATGTGTTTTTGTAGGAGATCTTCTTACGATATACGTTGTATATGTGCAAAACATCACTTGTTCACACGCTCATTCCAGCTATACATATAAGATATTTCTTGTTGCTATTTTGTGAGGAATGTGTATATCTTACAATTGGGATATCAAGATGACAACCACGTCTTGCTTAGTTGTACCATCTATCAACGCCATACCGCGGGTGGCACGGCGTGATTACTTAGCAATATGGTGCTACTTGTCGCATGTTACCGATACTTTCCTCTAAATGGGTGAGAATGCCATCCGAGCATGTATGCCTACACGAATGCGGTTTTGGGATGCCAGGATCGGTGTTAACCACATCATGATTAGTTGTACCATATACCAACTTATGTACCATGCATGGATGTCGTGATTAGCTAGCATCGCTTGTCGCACGCTACCTATAACTTTGTCATCGCGCAACACCACGACAATGGTTGTTTCTTTCATCCGAAGGGAGGAGAGCATCATCCAAGATTTGGTGAGGGGCGTGCGTGCATGTGCCTAGCATTTTTAGGACCTGCCTATATGATTCTCAAAGACAAAAAGACCTACCATTAAAGCATGCACGTCATTTCTTATTATTTTTTTTACAAACAAGAGGACCGTGTGGCTATATCTTTCGTATTTGGGATGCTTAGGGTTGATGACAACCACATCATGCTTAGTTGTACCATATCCGCCAATATTTTTTGGCAATCACTTGTCGCACGCTACCTACAGCTTTATCCCGCGTGCAACACCGCGCCAACGGTTGTTTCTTTCCTCTAAGGAGGATGGGAGTCTTGGTAGGCCATGCATGCTTGAGGCGGCTAGCATTTTACACCGCTTCTTATGACCGTTAAGAATGCGAGAATCATGTGATCGTATTGTGCGGGTTCAGGACGCTAGGGTCAATGACAGCCACGTCATGCTTAGTTGTATCATATCCGCCACCATTTTCTGGCATCGCTCGTTGCACGCTGCCTACAGCTTTACCCCACGTGCACCACCGCACCAACGGTTGTTTCGTTCCTACGAAGAGGGAGCTTGGGGAGGTGCTTTGTGTGCCTGCACCTAGCATTTACAGGGCCTATATAATCCTCCTACGGGGAGGAGGGAGGTGAGGGTAGAGAGCGGCATCAAGTGGCGGGCATATGTAGAGAGCTGCTGCTGCTGGTGACTGGTGAGTGACTCTCTCCTGTGTCTCAATTTGCTAGCTACGACTAGCTAGGGGAGGAGGCCCATTTGCGCCTCCCTCCCTCCCTCCCTCCCTCCCCGCTTGCTCATCCATATCTCCCTCCCTTTTGCCATTCCTTTTGTCGATTTGATTCTTCCATCTCCTGGCGCTCCCTCCCTCCCTCCTCTCCTCTGCCCCCCAGCATGCCCTGACCCCCAGGTTGCACTCCTCCTCCATGAGATGTAGGAGCAGCTAGCAGCAGATCAACACCTGGGAACGGGAAGCCAGCGGCGGCGGCGGCGGCGAGGACCGTCAGGATCGGAGGAGGCAGCCAAGCAGAGCATCAAGCGATCGCCACAGGAAGAGAGAGGTAACACCAACCTCGCCCCTAATCCACATCTGCTGACTGCTCTTGATTCCGATGATCCTCCGGCGGATTAGGAACCACCGGATTGTGAACGATGGGTGATTATAGATACTGGTAGAGGTTAGCCATTCCGGCGGCCTAGGCGCCTAGTAGCCTGCTGTGCGTCGCGCTCGCGCGGCGGCGGAGTGTTTTGCTGTGGGGATTTGTGCGCTTCGTTTATGTTTTGTTGTTGGGGCGCTGCGCAGCCACGCTGGATTGGGAAAGCTGGCGGCGGTGCGCATTCTGCGCTCCATGTCGCCGACGAGCGGGCCCCACCCACGCGTAGGGGAAAGGTTCCCCCGTCGCCGTCGGGAAGCGTAGTACTCGTACCCCGTCATGATTGATGATTAAGGACTAGCATGGCTGGCTAACCGTGAGCGGATCGGAGTAATGCTCGTACTTGCCGTTGACCAATCTATCTACCCCGTTGTTTTTTGTTCGAGTGCCGTTGACCAATCTACTCTACCCCCGTTTTTCTTTTCTTTTTTTTGTTCGAGCCCAGCAGATTTTTATGGTGAGCTACAGGCCAACGCCTGGCCAGCCTGCGCAGCGCAGAGAGGTAGGCGGCGGCTAGCACGCAGTAGCGCCTAGCATAGCATAGACCCTGGCGCGGCTGTGATGTGATCAGACGGCCGTCATCCGGCGGCGGCGGGGCACACTGTGTAAGCCACGAGACGCGGATTAATTCGTCTTTAATGTGAAATGTGAGGTCACAGGAGACGCCAATTTTCCGTGTCTTCTACGATAGGGTTATTGAAGACGCGTTTTGCCGATCCGTGATTCTACGACGAAGACGTGAATTAGCAAAACGCATCTCCAATGACCCTCCTCATTGGAGACATGTTTGTCGATCCACGTCTCCTGTGAGAGGATCATTGAAGACACATTTTGCTAACCGCGTCTCCTACGATAAATTAAAAATGGAAAAAAAGAAAAATTAGAAATAAAATATATATTATATACGTTGATCCACTGTATACTTACAAATACAACCCATCTCTCTTCTAACAGATACATGGCTATCAGTTTCACATATATATTCTAACATTCATGGTGAACATGCACTTTGTTTTTCCTATGAGCATCAAGAACAACTTAATCAAGATTCCTATCTCTAAAATCTGCTGGCATGGTGAAGACACGTAGAACAAGACCAAGACAAAAAGATTTCAGTGCCATCTTCCATTTACATTTTCCTGCAACCAATCCATAGAAATGAGATACACTAGATCTGAACCTAATTAAAGTACATATGTTTCTTTGCATAATCACTGTTGTGGTATATAAATCTAGCTGGGGAGAGAGATATGGGATTACATACCTCAAGTATTGCTCTGATGGCAAATAGGAAAAAGGTCGAACACTGCAGCCAGCCAGGGGCCTGGCCGGCCGCGCACGCTGGACGGCTGGAGCCGTCGGTGTCCGCGGGGCTCACCCGCCTCTCCTGCCGCATCTCCAGAAAGCGGCGAGCCTTTCGGTGGGCGACGAAACAGTACGGCGCGGCGTGGCCTGGGGGCCCGCCTGTCGGTGTCATTCGGCCGCGCCGCGCCGGCGCCGCAGCGAGCAGCCACGTAACGTACGCCAAGGACACCGTACGTGTGGTGTCGCTGCCACCTGCCAGAGTGGAAGCGCCGGTACCGGCACGCAAATGTCGCAGCGCCTGGTGCTCTTCTGCCTCGTGCGTCCTGGACTGGTCCTTCCTAGCAGCGAGACAGACGCGAGGGAGGATCCACGTGATGTGAAGACAGGCTGGGCGCTGCTGACCACGTGAAGAAAACGTGGCGACCTACAGTCCTACACCACACTACACTACACCGGCGTCCTCTACAAACACGACAGGCCTGGCTGCTGTTTGTGTTTGGAACGCAAAGAATTCACGCCCCCGAAAGCCGGAGTGTGTTTGGGTTGAGGGTCAAACTAGGTGGATCCGCATTTAGATGAAAAATAAGGTGGGTTGGGTTGAACCTAGAAGGAAATATACCCCTCCCCTCGGATGTAGGTCGAATGCATCCGCTCAAAACAAGCGGACGCACTCGATCCAGATGGACGCCGTTCGTCTTCGTTCATGCTTGCAGGCGAGTCGGCGTGGGGGAGGGAGGGAGGGGGCGACGGATGGCACGGGGAAAGGGAGCAGCGGTGGCCGGCGCGGTGAGGAAGGGAGGGGACGACAGCCGATGCGCGGAGAGGGAGGAGCGGCAGCCAGCACGGGGAGGGAGGGAGCGGCTGGCGCGGGGAGAGAGAGGGAGGGGCGGCGGAGGCTGGTGGGGAGAACTGGAGAAGAAGGATGGAAAAAAATTATAGTGGACGATACGTGGGACCCACGTACAATAGTTACAAACGGTGTTACAATGACATCCAATCAACACCTCTCAACTTTTCAACTAAACATGAGATAAGTTGGATCCATCCCTTTCAACTAAACACGAGATGGGTTGAACCCAATTCAAAAAAGTGGGATGGAGCTAACCCGTTCCCATGGATCTTGAAACCAAGCACATGCTTTGCTAGCCCTTCTCACTTGCCGCAGCACTGCTCCAGCACCTGCAGGGCTGCAGTTCTTCACGCCTTTTGTGAAGCCGGAGGGCTTTGCCGCGCCTGTGCCCATTGCTAGCTGCCATTTCCAGTTGGGTTGCCACCTAGCTCTTGGCTCCTGGTCGTCCATGTGTCCTCCCCCCCCCCCCCCCCCCCCCCCCCCTGGCGCCAAACCTGCTGCTGTTCCTGTACGGACCTGTGTCCTCGGTGTGCCTAGCTCGCTTCGTTGAGTTACCAGAAATGGACAATGGTTCCAACAACACTTTACCAGAAATGGACAAGCCTCGAGTGCACGGTAAAAAAGCCCCCCTGGTTGCATTGTCACCGGCCACTGTTACCGCAGTACCGCTGCCTACTCCCTCCTTCTCGCTCCCCCAAGAATTCAAACGTAATCAACTTTAATCAAATATTAAAAAAAATATTAATATTTATGATACATAATTAATATCATTAGATACATCGTTGAATCTATTTTCATAATAAATTTATATAAAAATATAAATATTTCTAATATTTTTTATAAATATAGTCAAATTTAAAAAAAAGTTTGACAGCACGCTTACCACGACGACAGATATTAAGCGAGAGAGGGAGTGCTCCTCTTCCGGCCGCTGTCATCCAGGCCGATCTGTTCGTGTCGCCCTAGCTTCTACTCACTGGGTACGTAGCTGATTCCATTTCTATGCTACAAATGGACGCTTCTCCCCTGCATTATACACGGTCGACAACACAAGTTTGGCCATCCCAGCATTCGCTGCTCCTTCCTTGTTTATTCGAAAAATTCGAATAGAAGGATTGAATTTGGTCACGGAAAGAAAAAAAAAAGGGCCTGCTTTGGAATCCGACGGCGTGAGGGCGCGGGGCCGCTAGATAAAGCGCTTGTCATTTGCCCGCCCAACCCCAAAGGCATTTCCTTTTTCCCCCGGCGCCCCAGTCACCCTGACGTGGCTCGCGATTCCTCGGTGCCTATTCTATTGCACACTGCTGGCAGCCCACCAGCCAGCGCGCGGCGGAGTGGCAGTTCCATCTCCTCGCCGGATTGGATTCCGGCCGCCAATAATTCGTCCGCTCCGCGCCGGCGCCATTTCGTGTGGCTATTCGTCGGCCTGAATCCAGCATCGCAATTCGCGGCCACATGTGCGCGCATATATGATTGCTGCCCTCTGGTTCACTTTGTTCGCCTCTCGATTTGTTCCGAGAGCAGGATCTTCCTACGGCGCTCCCTGAGGTGATCGCTGATCGGTGATTCAGACATTGAGAAGATGGGGGCAATAATAATGGCTTATAGAGGTCTAGGGTTCTTTGAGCATCCAACCACCATTGCCTTATTTTTACGATGACGATCCAGTTGAGTGCCTTCGTTGTAGCTGGTAGTACCGGCAGACATCGGTTCGATACGCGGTTGCGTCCTCTTGTCTGACGAAGGAACGCAAGTATTTTTTTTTCTTCTGCAACTTTGCGCATACTATGTGTGTTCACCTCTCCTCTCGGTGTCTGAATTCCTAGCAAAGTTCAGGGTATGCGAGAGGTGCAGTTTCTTTTGGTTGGATCAGATTTCCATTTCCTTGCGCGGAAACTTACGGACAACTGCTAACGGCTTTTCAGGGGATCCGAGGTGCTGCAGCTCGGGGTTGGCGTTTAACTGAAGCTCAGGCTGAAAATAAAAATCTAGCAAAAGGTATGTTTGTTCTCTCGTCCGTGATGATTGCGTCTTCTTTGGTAAGAAACTCATGATTGATTCCCTGTTCAATAACTGGACCGAAGCTTCTCTGCTCTTAATGATTAGGGATTATTATACATGGTTGACATCGAGTTTACTGTATATTTGCAGCATGACACTGCTACTCATATATATTTGTTTGTTTCAGTGGAAGGATTCGTTGAGTCGCGGAGATGCTGCCCTACTTTGATCCGGAGTACGAGAACTTCAACCAGCGCATCAACCCTCCAAGGTTCAACTTCAACACTAAACTGCAGAAATTCACGATTTATGGTCCAATGTTTCAGACTTTCAGTTCTCGTCTTTGCTGCTTCATTACTTAACCAAGAGTGGTAAATTTGCAGGGTGTGCATCGACAACACCACATGCAGTGACTGCACCTTGGTGAAGGTAAGATCCATTTTTTATCTCTTCAGCTCCACTGACAGATTACAGGGCAATGTTCCAAAGAAGAGCGCGCGCCTCATCTCTTTCGTCTTGCCTTTGGTGGTTCAGGTTGACAGCATGAACAAGAATGGCATTCTGCTGGAGGTGCTGCAGGTCCTGAGTGATCTCGACCTCCACATCTTCAAGGCATACATCACCTCTGATGGCGGATGGTTCATGGATGGTAAGACTAAGATATGCTCCCTCCCATTATTATACAATTTGTTGCCGCTCACTTAGTTCAGAGGCTGACGAGCTATACTCCTGCCATGTTGCTATTTGATGCAGTGTTTCATGTCGTGGATAAGCAAGGACAGAAGATTACTGATGACAAGACCATCAAGTACATTGAGAAGGTTGGTAAAACTTACAATACTTTTGTAGTATTAAAATTTTAACTTTACCAGCGTCAAATTTAGTTATCAGAGTCGAAAGAATGAACTGAAAGCTGTTACTTTTTTCTTTGTCAGGCTTTAGGTCCAGAGAGCAATCTGCTTGGCGCGAAAGGCAGCAACTCCCCGGGGAGGTCGGTCGGGCTGCACTCCATCGGCGACCACACCACCATCGAGCTCAAGGGCCCCGACCGGACGGGCCTCCTCTCGGAGATCTTCGCGGTGCTCGCCGATCTCCAGTGCAACGTGCTGGCCGCCGAGGTGTGGACGCACCGGATGCGCGTGGCCTGCGTGGTGTACGTCAACGACGTGGCCACGGGCCTGGCCATCGACGACCCCTGCCGCGTGTCCCAGATCGAGACCCGGCTGCGGCACGTGCTCCGCGGGTACGGCGACGGCGGCGGCGGCGGCGGCGGCGACGACGGCCGCGGCGCGCTCGCCAACTTCGCGGTCGGGTCGGCGCCGCACCACGTGGACCGGCGGCTGCACCAGCTCATGCACGCCGACGTGGACGTGGACGGCGACGCCGCGCCGGCGGCCTTGGCGGCCGGCGAGGGCGACAGGCCGGTGGTGACGGTGGAGCACTGCGAGGAGAAGTCCTACTCGGTGGTGAACGTCAAGTGCCGGGACCGGTCCAAGCTGCTGTTCGACATCGTGTGCACGCTCACTGACATGCAGTACGTCGTGTTCCACGCCGCCGTCTCGTCCGAGGCCAGCTACGGCATCCAGGTACATAATAATCCACATCCATCCACAGTGCTCCTGTCCTGCACACACCATGGAAGCTGTGTTCATATCAGCCATGGAGATTCATGGAGCTTGTTCTTATCCAGGAGCTGTACATCCGTCGCAAGGACGGCAAGACGCTCCTGAAAAACGAAGCCGAGAGGGTGATCAGGTGCCTCGAAGCGGCCATCTCCAGACGAGTATCCGAGGTACAGCACAATATTCAGAGGCATTTCCTGCTGCTCGTCTGATTCTACCGCGACATTTCGGTCTGTTGCTGACGCCGGCGACGCGCCGTACGTGCACACAGGGCTTCACGCTGGAGCTGTGCGGCAGGGACCGGGTGGGCCTGCTGTCGGACGTGACGAGGGTGCTCCGGGAGCACGGGCTGACGGTGGCGCGCGCCGACGTGACGACGGTGGGCGGGCAGGCCACCAACGTCTTCTACGTCCGCAACCCCTCGGGGCAGCCCGTGGACATGAAGACCATCGAGGGTCTCCGGGGCCGGGTCGGCCAGACCATCATGCTCAGCGCCAAGAGCGTCCCCGCCACCGTCGCCAAGGCGCCCGAGCCGGCCTCCGGTGGCTTGGCCAGGGCCAGCTTCTTCTCCTTCGGCAACCTCTTCGCCAAGCTCCGAGCCTGATCAAACTGATTCCGGCTCCAATTGTGTAATTTGGTGTAGAGATGAACTGAGGACTAGAGTAGTGGGACAGGGGGAGAGCAACTGTATGTGGCATGTAGCAGCTGTGGTTGTAGAGTTCATAAGGAGCCTCTACCAGACTGGTGGTTCTGTGCAATGCAGACTGCTTGTTGAGGTGCATCGGTGCATTGGGCTACCTGATCATCTGATCTGCATCGTTTTGCATCAGACATCCTGTAACCTGTTCAACCTGTATCTGATTGGTCAACCTCTCAGCTAGCTGAACATTTCAGCATTTGGCTCTCTGCAATTCTGCATGACTTCCATTGTCATCCATGTTTGAAGGGAGCAGTTAAGCCAACATTATCTAATTCTAAAAAAATTCAGTAAAAACTACAGAGAACAAGCCACTATCTTCTGCAAATGGCAGACGTGACTGCCGATATGAAGTTGCAAAATGTTTGCATGGAGAATACGATGCGCCGGCAACAGGATTAAATGCTGATACCTGAATTTACCATATCATTTAGGATCAGAAAATGGTTTCTTTACAAAACCTTGTCCTTTTCCTTTTTTTTTCAACATCAAGAACAACCAATTACATAAGCACAACACAATGCTGCTGAATCTATTTCAAAAAAGGGGGAAGGAAGAAGAGCTATTGTTCATGGGAGAGAAAAGGGGATCCCTGAAATCTGAACTGTCATTGTGCTCAACAGTGCTGAAGTAGCATCTACATGTGTATCCTTAAGATAAAGGATGGCAACGTATAATCCGATTCACATTGTTCTGAATCATATACTTGACAAAAGTCATGAACCGTTGAAACATCTATTGGTGTCTGCTTCTTTAGCACTCATTTGCGGGGTTCAAAATCATCGTCAACATCATAAGCTGGGTTGCACAAGCATCTGAACAGCCTTCCGATTCCCTGCACCACAAATGTACCGATTACTTACTGAAGATCGCAATACATAAATCAGTGATATACAACAAATATGCATGGTTATTGAACAATTTCCTGAGTAAACGCAGGAGTTCGATATGGCACCGTCCGAGCTATGTCATCATCTGAACTGTCATCTGAACTGCTGTCATCATCAAGAACTGTTCGTTTTGATGGCCCTGACGGCCCTGGCCCTGGCGCTGGTAATGCCTCCTTTTCCCTCTACTCATGTTCCATTTGATCAAACATTGAATTTGTAAATGTCAGTTTCACTGGTTCAACTCTAGATGCAGCACATCTCCATATAAATTGCATTAAGGAAAGGGAAACTGGTGTACCTGAAATATTTTCCCAAGAATTTTTAAGGCCGTTGCTCGGGCCTTCAGATCCTCTTTCTTGACATTGTTCTCGTAAAGCACCTAAATAAATACCTTGTCAAATCACATAAGCTTGATATGCGAACAATTTCAACAGATAAAATAAAAGACTATTCATAGTACAGACAGCTGTAGGCACTACTTCTCATACTGTGTGTTATCAGATACCTCAAGACACATACCATTTCACAAACATGCAGCAGAGTCATTTCAATGTCCACAACATTCAGCTTCCACAGTGAGCTCATCATCAGATCCTTGTTCATCCTCATCTGCAAGTCAACATCCTGCTCCGTGGCAATGCCATCCTTGCTACTCTGCCGGCAGGCCTCCTCTTGCAACTGCAACAGCTGCAGAGCTCCTGCATTTCTCCTTTTGCCCCCTCATCAGTCAGCAATTTTAATCATCGGAGCACAACCTGCTACGCGAAAAAAGTTTTTCACCTTTTGCTGCTGTGATCTGTGACTTCCATAGGTGGCCCTTGTTCCTGACCCACTCGGCCACGAATGGCACTCCTAGGTACATGGCCTTCTTGCCAAGCTCCTTTGCTGCTTGTCGAGAATAGACGTATCCAATGGTGCGAAGAATATCCAGCCCAGATGCTGCAAATGGACATTTCACAGTGAGTTGAATGTGAGAGAACATAAAAATATAAATAGTTTGATAGGATCAGAATACTGACAAGTGGTGGAGAGCCTCTTTGCCTCAGCTTCTGCACGATTAGCAAATCCTTCTTTGTCGCCACGAACATATTGCGAGAGGAATTCCTTGAGGAATCTAGCTAGCTTTTCCTCTCTTTCCCTTTGCACGTTCTTGATCACAATAAAATAGAGTGAAACCAAGAGCACTGCACCAAAATATGAAGTGCTACAATACCATCAGTACAGATAGTCAACTAACCCTGAGCCTGTCCTGAAGCTTTTCAGGGTTGTCGTTGTCGCTTGTCATCTCAGTGGAAGCCATTGTTGCCATTGCAAGATGGCCAACGTAGTCCTCGAACAGCTCGCTCCCAAAAAGGAGGGTGAAAACAACAGTGCCATCCAGTATGTTGTCCCTGAAATATTCAACAATCAAGATCGATCCACTGTATGGCCACTCTGGAGACACTAGCTCCACTTACTCAACTCTCAGAGTTCTGAAGTTCCAATTGCTGCTGAGTTATACCATCCTCTCATTTTCAAATTTTATTTTTGGAAAATATCAAATGTCAACTGGGTACCTAGTACCTACCTGGATATGCTGTTCTTGCCGTAGCCGTCATAGGCCTTCCTCTGCAGAGGGTCACTCAGAACCTGGTAGGCCTCTCCAAGAGCCTGGAAATCATCCAGACAGAGGGAAAAATCTCAGCTTGTCAGCACACGACACATTCACTCCGCTAAATCAAGTCGCCATCCAGCAAAGAATATGGACTGAATCAAGTTGCAGTGAGAACCTGGAACTTCTCGGCCGCCTGCGGGTCGTTGGGATTCTTGTCCGGATGCACCTGCCTCGCCTGAACACAGAAAAGGGAACCTGAACACTTGAGAATAATTCCCAAAACAAGCAGGAACCAAAAAGGCGTTTGCTGCTTTTGTTCGGGGAGAAGCTGAACAGCAGCAGCAGCAGCACACGAGCAAGATAGAAGGACCTTGATGTAGTAGGCCTTGCGGATCTCGTCGTCAGACGCGGCGGGGCAGACGCCGAGCGCGTCGTAGTACTCCATCTCCTTCGCCATCGCCGCCGCCGCCGCCGGTGCTGCTCGCTAACCAAGAACTCCTAGTCCGTAAGCAAGAAGCAGGAGGCCAGCAGCCGGGGCATGGACAGAGGAGGCGGAGAGGAAGGGTAGGAGGAGGCGAGCCGAGCCAGATGGAGGGAAGAAGAAAGAGTAAGGCGCATCATTTCATTCATGGCGCAGGGAAGGAGGGGAGCCCGTCCCCACAGGCCCATCTTTCCAGTGATGCGCACGCAGCGGCAGCAGAGCTGGGCAGGGCAGGGGCAGCGCGATGTGCGCGGGGCGTGGCGCGGCAGCCACACCCAGCCGGCCGCGCGGAAGAGAATCCCTTAAACAAATGCCCGCAGCGCGCCGGCCGGGCGGCGCGGGGTGGTGGTGGTGGACCTGCAACTGCAAGGCCTGAACTAGCCATTTCTCTCTCACCCTTTCTTTCTCCTCGGATCAAGAATTCAAGATCGAATGATTACCGCTATTGCTACTTTTTTTTTCCATCCAATTCTTTTTTTATCTCGTTCGGTTTGATTCCCGGTTTGGTCGATCGATCTCCTTTGCTGTTGTTTACCACGCCTTTCGTCATCGCTTCTTCTTTGTGCTTTAGAATTATTTTCTCCCTCTGTGGGAATTATTTGTTAAGTCTCGTTCTTCACTTTCTGCTGCTGTCTTCCACTTTTGTCTCCCCTCCTGGTGTGGCTGCTTACAGTTGTTACGAATGGGGCGTATGATTATGGCTTGTGGTCGCCGCATTTCTTGTGCAGTGCCGGGCAATAATTCATGTTAACGTACGATAGTTCATCAATGTATTTATTTATTTTATCCGTTTAGACTTTCAGAAAGGAGAAGATGCTTCGGCTCATCGAAAGAAAAAAGGAGATGCTATTTATGGGCTAGAATCAATCAAAGCTTATTTCAGTATTTGTTATAAAATAATCTGTTTTTTCACTTTTAAGAGGTTTGTTTTGTTTTCCATAAAGCCAAAGTATGAGTGAACAGTTTTTTTCTTTCCATTTTCACACACTGCTCCTCGTTGCATGTTGATCCCTCCGATGAGGTTGGATCAGGGTCTGTGTTGGGATCATTTGAGTCTAGTGAAACTAATAAAGGAAAATCCAGCGAGGACACACACTAGTCGGTAGTGTGCCCCAGTGTCCCCTCCCCCTGGGGGCGACCACCCCTCACTGCCGCTAGCCACCTCCCTCCCTGTCTCCCTCACCGTCGCCGGAGGGAACCGTCAGAAGCCCGCGCGGCTCCTTGGGATGGTGAGGGGGGGTCTCTCATCGAGTTGATCGCGTGCTCTAGACAGGGGCTGCGCGCGGCAACCTTCCTTCTCCAGGTGGCGGCGCGCTCGTCCCCGGCTGGCGGAGCGCGCTTCCGTGGCCTTGACGGCCGGATCCGGCAACGATGAGGGTGGATCTGGTGGGCACACGATGGGCCCCGTTGGGTGAGCTCGGGCACCACGGTGGCGGCCCTCGGTGGCGGCGGCGCGCCGGCGTAGATCCGCGGCCCTGGAGGCCGATGCCGGCGAGGCCCGGGGCGGATTTGGCGAGCCCGCAGCCAACGCGCGTCTCTGCCAACTTGGGCCATGCGTCACCTCCCGGTGGCGGCGTGCGACCGCGGTAGAGGAGCGGCGATGGACAAAGGTGGCCGCGCGGGGGTGGCTTTGGGGCGCAACCGCCAGCTTGGAGGGCGACTGCATGGGTGACGCTGATGGTTGCGGCAGTGTCAGCTTGCCGAGATGGCGGATCCGGAGCTCCAGCGGCCGGATCCGTTGAGCTAGAGGCCAGAACTATGCGTGGAGGCGACGGCGTTGCGGTGGCGCAGACGAGGGTGGTCTACGCGCGGCATGAGGAAGCATGGCGGCGGCGTCGAGGAGGAGACCTGCGTGCCGGCTCGAGATGTGTCGAGCCGCTGTGGGCGGTGACAATCGTACGCGACAACAGCTGCGGGTGCGCCGACGATACGGTGAGGCACCGTGGTGGCACAGTCGAGAGGGTGCGGCGGTGGCTGTGTGCGTGGAGCGGAGGTCGAGGGGTGGCGCATCTAGGCGGCGAGCACACCGGAGGTGGAGGTACGACGGCGTGGTGCGTGGAGGCACGGCGGCGACGCCGCCCAGGATGGGCTGTTGTGACTGTGGTCCGGGAGTGCTGAGCCGTGAGTGTGCAGCGAGGGGTTGGGATGCTCCAGGCGAAAGTTCTCACCGGCGTTTCTGTTGACGCCAGATTTTGACACGAGTAAAATCGGCGTTAGAAGTGGAAGAAATTGGGAGATGCGGCGAGATACAAGGGCGACGATTGGAAATCGGCCGATTGGTGCTACAGTCAAGGATCGGTTGGTTGGTGCTACAGTCAAGGATCGGCCAATTGATGCTACAGACGAGGATCGGCCGATTGATCCTTGGAGTTCCGCCTCGCCCGACCCCTGGTTTGGGATCGACGCGTCCGACCCTCCAAGGGAGGATCTCCGCCTCGCCCGACCCCTGATGTTTGGGATCGGACGCGCCCGACCCTCCAAGGGAGGATCTCCGCCTCGTCCGACACCTGAGGTTTGGGATCGGATGCGCTCGACCCTCCAAGGGAGGATCTCCGCCTCGCCCGACCCGTGAGGTTTGGGATCGGACGCGCTCGACCCTCCAAAGGAGGATCTCCACCTCGTCTGACCTTAGTTCCCAGGGTCGGAATGAGTCTGAGCCCTCGATATGTGGGTCCTGATCGGTTACCCCCTTGCCAAAGAGGTGATCGGCCGATTAGGAGGTTGGAATAGTTGGGCCGATGTGGGCTTAAGAAGGATTATGAAGATGAAGAGGGGGTCAGCCCATGAAGCGCGTGAAAATAGTACGAATCGTACTTGTAAATATTCGTTTTCTGTTTAAATTTAGGGATAGAGTTCTAGTCGGATAAGAAGTCGTTTGTACGGGGCTATAAATAGCCACCCTTGTAGATCTGTAATCATCATCAACTCAATACAACAAACTACTGTTTCCTCGTACTTACTTTCAAGCAGGCGACTTCGCCAACACTTTTTCTTCTTTTTCACGAGTTCGTACGGGTTGGCGGGGCTGCATCAACTTGACCTCCGCCGATCTTGTAAGTTCTGTTTATCGAGTAAATTCTATGCTTTAACTTCGGGTGCATCGCTGTCGTTTCGTTTAGATTTATTCATCAGTTATCAATATTTACTAGAATTCTAGGTTTTACCTGTTGTTCTAGTTTTATCACCAGTTATCCAGCTAGGAATCAGTAATTTTGGCTTTTCTTGTACTTCGCTATTTACCTATTTCACGTATAGCCGATCAGATCTGTTCCTAGTGTTGCTACTGTAGCGTTGTTTAGATTACTCTAGCAGTTTTCTTTATAAACGTTGCCTGGTAATCGGTTGCATCATAGCCGATTTCCTTATTACTGCAAATCGGCTGATTCGCTGATAAGCTTTCTCGAGATTGGAACCTTAGCCGATCGCAACCTCTGGGAACTGACACGTTTCTTTCCTTGCCAATCAACAGGTCAGATTGGCTGGCACGCCGCGCGAACCGCACCAGGGCGATCACTCGAACAGGAGCTAAGCAGATTCTCCCGGGTCGTGTGTCCGACGCTGGGAATTCGATCAGCCGATTTCTAGCGCCAACACACTTTTGGCACGCCCGGTGGGACCAATACAACCGCCACCATGTCGAAAGCTGCTGAAGTCTCCGAAGATAACGTCATCGAAGTGACAGAGGCAAATCTCAGGGACGACCAGAAGGAAGAACTAGAGAGGCAGACGGCATACTAACGGAAGACATGTCTGCAGTCCTTCAGTCGCACCAGGAGCGGGGAGACTATCAAAAAGGCTCCGTTTCCAACTCCCTGCCAGATCACAATCACCGAGGACTCGGACAAGATGTCCGAGATGGTCCAGCAATCCGTCTATCAAGCTTTCATCGATCAATCCCCGGTGCTTTCTAATACGGTGTACAATGCCATCATCAGCTCCTTGGCTAGCGGTGTATCTCAAGGGTACCAGGGGCCGGCATATGCTCCGCCGATTACGGCTCCGAACAAGAATATACCTTATTTGGCTTCTCAGCCGATCCAATTTCCAGTTGGGGGTTCTGGCGCTTCCTCATCATCGATCCCTATGGGGTTTAATGGCACGCAACACCTCCAGCCACGTCCCATTCAGTTGTCCTCTGCGCAGTTTCCTCCGGTTAATCCAGCGCCTTGGGGGGCACCATCAGTGACGGCCGTCCAGGATCAACCGGCCAACCATGGAAGCCCCCAATTCCAGGCGTCTTTCTAGGCGGCCACTCGACCAACCATGCCGCAGTACCAGCCTATCGCACCAGAGATGAGCAGAGCAGCAGAATCAATGAAAGTACTCCGGGGCGTCGCGTCGCTCATACTATATGACGAAACAAGCGGCTCATTTAAACAGCCGACCCTGAATACGCAGCCGGCTATGACACATCAAATGCCACATGGTGTCACTCAACATCAAGTCATCCCGCCGCCAATATACCAGCACGTACCAGTTCCTCAGCCGACGGTTTACCAGCAACAGCCGGACTGGTCGGCACGTATAGCAGAGGTGATTCAGGAACAATTCAGCTTGAAATCGAAGGTGCAGACCTATACATACAGGACACCGTACCCGCCTACATACGACTTACTGTCGTTTCCTCATCGGTATAAAGTTCCTGATTTCACCAAGTTTTCGGGGCTCGACGACACCTCAACTGTGGAACACGTGAACAGATTCATCATGCAATGCGGGGAAGCAGCGGCGCAGGATGCTCTACGGGTGCGCCTTTTCTCATCATCCCTGTCTGGGTCGGCCTTCCAGTGGTTCACCACCCTACCGCCCAACTCGATAATTACATGGGCCGATCTGGAAAGGCAATTTCATAAATACTTCTACGCCGGGGTACATGAGATGAAGCTGTCCGATTTGACCAGCCTCAGGCAGAGAAGCGACGAGCCGATATCCTCATATGTACAGAGGTTCAGGGAAATCAGAAATAAGTGCTACTCCCTGGCCCTGACTGATGCACAGTTGGCTGATATAGCCTTCCAGGGTCTCCTACCTCACATCAAAGAAAAATACGCCTCACAGGAGTTTGAGAGCTTGAGCCAAATCGTCCACCGATTGTCTGGTCAAGAGGTACGTTCTTTCGATCCATGGAGGAACTTCCAGAAGAAGGTGGCATACTTAGAAGAGGTAGAAACCGAAGAAGACACAGAAATTGGCCTTGCAGAATGGATTAAAGGGAAGAAGCCGATATCATGTCCGTTCGGCAAGAAAGAGCCGGAAACGTTCGGATTTGACACATCAAAGATCGATAAAATCTTCGACCTCCTCCTCCAGGAAGGACAGATCAAGCTCTCGCCATACCATACGATCCCTTCTGCCGAACAGCTGAAGAAGATGAAATATTGCAAGTGGCACAATGCTACCTCCCATGATACGAATGAATGCAAAATCTTTCGGCAGCAGATACAGTCGGCCATTGAGCAGGGCAGACTCAAATTTGAAGTGCCAATAAAACCAGCCAAGCCGATGAAGATCAACCAGCACCCCTTCCCCACTAACATGGTTGACACGGGAAAGAATGCGCTCCAAACCAAGGTGCTGACGTCCGAATCGGCTAAAAAGAGCGGCGCCGTAGACCCCAGAAATCAAGCGGCGCCTGAAGACGTCAAAGGGAAACGGCGGATGGAGGACAATGATGGCGGATCACGAGAACCACGTAGACCCATTACTTCCCAATTTCTGCTCGACAAATATCAACGGCAACATGAACGTTCAAGGTCCCGGGAAGAGGCGATGCGACGACATGAAGATCATTGGCGATGCCCGTTCTTCATCCACTGCTGGGAAAGCAACCTCAGACTGCCATCGGTCGATAATTGCCCTGAGTGCAACGGTCCGTATCGTCACAATCGGCCGTTCAGAAGGTCTCGCTCCAGAGATGGGAGATCAGAGCCGATCAGCAGGAACTGGCGCGACCAAGAAGACCGGCGCCCTCCAGTACGTGATCGGCTGGGGGGCAGAAGTGACCGGTATGACCGGTCGGAAGGCAGTCGCAATGATGGGCCCGGGGGCAGATTTGATTGACATGACCGACCAGAAAACAGGGTCAGCGTCCACAGTCGACTTGAAGAGATGGCCGATGCTCGGGGGTCGGACGAGAACCCTTTAGGACGCGAACCGGAATGGGAACGTGCTAGACCACGAACCAAACCGGTGAACCCCAGATGGTGCCCCGATGGATTTACCAAGTCTCAAAAACGAAGAATCCAACGTCTCCGCCAGTGGGAACAGCAGGAGGAAGAGCAACAGTACACGACGGACGAGAAGAAAGGCAGGTCTCAGGTATGACGCCCCAAAAGAAACGAGAGAAGAGGCGACGAATCGACAGGCGACGAATCGGCAGCCGACATCGACATGGTTTTCATACTGCCGATGGAATTCATGACTCCTGCCGACCAACAGGAGATGTCGGCAATGGAAGAGCAGATGGCGCAATTGGTTTTGGAGCTAATGACAGCCACATTCGCGAAGCCCGAAGAAGACAAATGGCAACACTTGAAAGCGTTGTTTCTTAAAGGGCATGTCAATGGCCGACCCATCACCAGATTACTGGTAGACGGAGGGGCTGCAGTCAACATCATGCCGTACGCCATGTTCCGGAAGCTAGGGAAGAGCGATGATGACCTGACCAAGACAGATATGATGCTCAAGGACTTCGAGGGCAACGTATCCCCGCTCGCGGCGCTCTCTGCGTCGACCTCACCATCGGCAGTAAGACCCTTCCTACTACTTTCTTTATCATTAATGGCAAGGGGTCCTACAACATGCTACTCGGCCGAGACTGGATACATGCAAATTGCTGTATACCGTCTACAATGCATCAATGCCTCGTACAATGGGTCGGCGACAACATCGAGGTGGTCACCGCCGATTCCGCATACAGCATCGCGGCTGCCGACACGCAGCAGTGGAGCTGCGAAATCGTCAAGTGCATATCCGGGAGAGTATGGGATACTGACTTCTTGAAGGTGTCCGATTTTGGCCTACAGCCGATCCGAGCAGTCAGCTCCGAAGACTCAGACTAAAATGGATCAGTCCGCTCGAGAAGACGGGAAGCTGGGACACGGGTTCACGTCGGCCGATTCATTAGAAATGATAGACTTAGGCGATGGCACCAAACCAAGGCCGACATATATTAGTGCAAATTTAGATCCGGAATACAAATATAAACTAACAAGTTTGTTAAGAGAATTTAAAGATTGCTTTGCTTGGGAGTATCATGAGATGCCCGGATTAGACCGATCTATCATTGAGCAGCGGTTACCCATAAAGCCAGGGTATCGACCATATCAACAGCCTGCACGACGGTGCAATCCTAAAATCCTACCAGACATAAAGGCCGAAATAACGCGGCTAATTGAAGCAAAATTTATTCGGCAATGCCGTTATGCTGAATGGATCTCCAACATTGTACCAGTATATAAGAAAAACGGAAAGCTACGCGTATGCGTCGATTTCAGGAACCTCAATCAGGCCACACCAATGGACGGATACCCCATGCCGACGGCTGATGTGCTGATAGATGCTGCCGCGGGACACAAGGTTATTAGTTTCATGGATGGAAACGCTGGGTACAATCAGATACTTATGGCCGAAGAAGACATACCCAAAACGACCTTCAGATGCCCAGGTCACCTTGGTTTATTCGAGTGGGTGGTAATAACTTTCGGCTTGAAAAACGCCGGCGCTACGTATCAGAGAGCCATGAACTACATATTTCATAAACTTATCGGCATACTAGTAGAAATCTACATCGACGACGTCGTAGTCAAGTCAAAAGGACACCAGGAGCATCTGGCCGATTTACGACAAATATTGGAATGCACTAAGAAACATGGGCTGAAGATGAACCCGAATAAGTGCGCCTTCGGCGTATCCGCCGGACAATTCTTAGGATTCATGGTGCACGAGCGGGGAATAGAGATCAATCGGAAGACCATAGCGGCCATCAACAAAGTCATGGCCCCGCAGAATAAAACCGAGCTGCAATCTCTAATCGGCAAGGTGAATTTCATCAGAAGATTCATATCTAATCTGTCTGGGCGAATCCAAGCCTTCACACCATTATTAAAGTTGAAGCCCGACCAGGAGTTCATATGGGGGGAAGAGCAACGCAAGGCATTAGAAGATATCAAGCAGTACTTGGTCTCACCACCGGTATTGGTCCCTCCTCAAACTGGTAAGCCGTTTAAACTATATTTATCAGCTGATGAACGAGCTATTGGGTCGGCTCTGGTCCAGGAGTTCGAGGGAAAGGAACGAGTAATTTATTATGTCAGTAGAAGACTTCTGGACGCCGAAACAAGGCATCCTCCAGTGGAGCGGTTGTGCCTATGCCTTTACTTCTCATGCACCAAACTCAGGCACTATTTGCTGTCAGCGGAATGTGTGGTCGTATGCAAGGACGACGTAGTAAAATACATGCTGTCACTGCCGATTTTGAAAGGACGGATCGGCAAATGGATCTTGGCTTTGTCGGAGTTTGACCTTCGATATGAATCGGCAAAAGCCGTTAAGGGTCAGGTCATGGCCGATTTCGCTGCCCAGCACTGCGGGCCAGAGGCTAGCTTCATAGAACCAGTACCTTGGACCTTATACTTTGATGGATCGTCATGTGGGGCCGGATCAGAAATCGGCATCGTCCTCATATCGCCTCGGGGGGCAAGCTATGATTTCTCTCTGCCGATAGAAGCATCTGCCACTAACAATCAAGCAGAGTACCGAGCTGTACTGAAGGGATTACAATTGCTAAGGGAAGTCAAAGCTAATTCTGTTGAAATTTTTGGGGATTCCATGCTTATCGTGGATCAATTAACAGGGAAGTCCGAGTGCAAGGACGATGTATTGAGCATTTATTACGAAGATTGCCTTCTGCTTCTGAAAGAATTCAAGTCGGCAGTTATCGAGCACATCCCAAGGAATCACAACGAGGATGCCAACAAGCTCGCCCAACACGCATCTGGGTATCGGCCGATTCAAGGCGCCATGGCTCTAGAGCTCGCGGCCAATGACTGGCGAAAGGAGATTGCCGATTACCTGAAAGATCCATCTAAGAAAGTGGATCGGCGGGTACGTTTTCATGCTACCAAATATGTGTTACTGGAAGACGACTTGTTCTACCGAACAATTGATGGCGTCCTACTCAAGTGTCTAGGAACGGAGGAGGCTAACACTCTGATGGGAGAAATCCATGAAGGAGTGTGTGGAGCCCACCAATCGGCACATAAGATGAAATGGATGATTAGGAATAATGGGTATTACTGGCCGACGATCCTCGAAGATTGCTTCAAATATTATAAGGATGCCAGGATTGTCAGAAATTCGGGAATGTCCAACGTGCGCCCGCATCGGCCATGAATCCCATTATCAAACCATGGCCGTTCAGAGGTTGGGGAATAGACCTCATCGGCCAAATTTATCCTCCGTCAAGCAAATGGCACAAGTTCATTCTGGTGGCCACTGATTATTTCACCAAATGGGTGGAGGCAATTCCGTTAAGGGCCGTAACATCGGCTGCTATTGTTGACTTCGTAAGAGACCATATCGTCTACCGTTTCGGCATCCCCCAGACTATCACAACCGATCAAGGGACGATGTTTACATCGGGAGAATTCGAGGAGTTCACGGCCGATATGGGAATCAAATTGTTAAACTCCTCTCCGTATTATGCCCAAGCTAATGGCCAGGCCGAATCCTCCAACAAGGGGATAATTAAGTTAATCAAGAGGAAGATAGAGGAGCAGCCGAAAAAGTGGCATCTATGTCTGACTGAAGCTCTATGGGCATACAGGATGACTTGCCATGGGGCCACCAAGATGTCCCCTTATCAGTTGGTGTACAGTCACGAGGCAGTACTACCATGGGAGTTGAGGGCAGGGTCAAGACGCACTTCGCTCCAGGACCAGTTGGCGGCCGACGACTACTCCTCACTCATGAAAAGGGAACTTGATGACTTGGCTAGCCAACGATTGAGAGCTTTGATAAGCATCGAAGAAAACAAGAAGAAAGTGGCTAGGTGGTATGATAAGAAGGTCAAAGTCAAGCAATTCTCTCCGGGGGACCTGGTATGGAAGTTAGTGTTGCCGATTGGGTCGAAAGATCCTAAATTCGGTAAGTGTTCCCCTACGTGGGAAGGGCCGTATAAAATCGGCAGATGTGCTCCAGGAAACGCTTATATTCTGGAAACAATCGAAGGAGAAGAGTTTACTAGGGCTCTGAACGGAAGATACTTGAAAAGGTACTACCCTAGTATATGGGTCGGAGCATAAGGATCAACCACGATAAACAACACACAGCCGATGCAAGAGGAATCGTCTAGAGAAAAAACGTAATCGTCCAAATCGGCCGATATATTTTATTCGGTACGGACGATGGGTTACATGGCCGACACGGTACAAGTCACCCTTAGAACAAAAATAATTAATCTCGCTTTTTCTTAAGATCTCTCTCAGTCCGACCTAGTTCTATCAGAAGACGGATGTACTCTTCTTCTATCTCTTTCATCGAAGCCTCCGCTTCGACTTGACAGGGGAGAGGGTGACTCCGGTCCATGGCCGGGCGTGATGTTCCTACCGCTGCATCTTCAAGGACGATTTGATGAGGAAGCGGATGACTTCTGTCGGCTTGAGGTCGCCGGTGGTCGTTGCTGTCCAGAAAGTCCTAGATCCGTCGGATGTCAGCAGGGACGTGCTCTTGGAGTTCGTCGCGATGGGCTCTGATTAAATCCTTGTCTTCTTGCGACAATGGTTTGTCGGAGTGTATAAGTCCGATGGCTCGTTCGAGTTCAGGGCTAAGGCGCCGTGGCTGCGGAAAGCAACAACATACATATAGCTGCCGAAAAGGTGATTCCCTTCAGAAGAGCTAAACTAAGAAAAAGAATGAGGGCAAATCTTTTACCTGATTAACGGAGGAAGAGGTAGAGGATGGAGAAGACATGACTGAAAGGCGCACCGACGTGAACAGGTCGGGGGAGATGAAGCCGAGTTAGACAGGTACTCTCGGAACGGTCACCTAGGCCGGTGTTTATAGGAGAGGAAGGCATGGATGTTTGGTAAGACGCGTCCCATCGGGAGTGTAAAAGGTAATAAATAAGGGGGCGTCGCGAAGGACGATCAAAGGGGTCATTAAATGTTCGTAAAAAACTGCCAGTACTTTTACAGGTCACCCAGAAGGGCATCGATAGCTGTGATCGCTCGGCGCCGGATCTGAATGGCAGAGTCCAAGACCCGTTGGTCATCCTCTGCCGATCCGGGGACTTCTGACATATGGCGGTGGAGTTTGAGGGCTTCGTGAGCCAGATATTGCCTCTCCCGTTTCAAATCGGCGATGACAGAAGGGAGTTCCTGAAGCCTCTTCTCTTCGGCGTCTATTGCTTTGGTCACCTGCTCCATCTCCTTGGCAAGCTCTGCCCTTCGGCGTTTGAGGCGATCTATCGTGCCGATGATCCCCGAGCGAGAGTCTTCCAGAAAGTGAATCCGTTGATACACCTCTTGAGCTTGACGCTTGTACGTGTCTTCTTCTTCACGAGTTTTGGTCAACTTGACGCGATCGGCCATGTGGCGCAGGGCCCTAAAGACCGGAATCCTCATTGACTCGATATATGCGGCCGGCGCCAAGGCCTCTTCCGCTTCTTCTGGTACTCGCCCGCTGACGTCACCAAAAAGTTGTCGAATCGGCGAAACATCTTCTACCAATCGGCCGATGTCCCCTTGAAGAAGGGATCGGATGCTTGTGAGTTTGGCACGGACGTCATCAGGAACGGAGCTCAAAGTGACTAGGCAAGAGGCGACTTCCTCGTCATCGGAAAGTGCGACCGCAAACGAGAAAAGGCTGTTGTTGGGGGTGTCCTGTTCCTGAAAAAATAGTGAGTCAAGAAGAAGAACGAATTAGCCGATGATGATAGCGAATCGGCCGAGTAAGGGTGAGAAATCTCTTACCTTCTTAAAACGGATTTCTTCAAACTGCGTTTGGGAGGCCGTTATCCTCGATTCAGGGGTTGGTACCATTGGTTCGTCAGAAGTAGAAGACTCCACCATGATTGGTGCTTTGCTCGGGCCAGCTTCCCGAAGGATGACCATTGTTTTGTTAGGTGGGGCGCTAAGCGTACCGATGACCTGTGTCAAAAGATTGAATAAGAATATTATCCAAATACTAGAAAAATCGGTTGAAGAGTAGTATAGCTCGGCAGATGGAAGCGTGGGCGTGTTGATGACCGATTGGGTTGCTGCCGATTGTTGTGAATCCACAGAAGTAATTTGTGCAGTCTAAAATAAGATGAGTCAGTATAGGGATGGAAATCGGTAGGATCAGACAACAAGTTTACCTGCATAGCCTCCACCAGTAATGATGCAGCGGCCGCCCCAGCTTGTGTGATGACTTGAGTATCCACTTCTCCAGCAGCTGGAAGGGGCAATGCGGCCGAAGTTTCTGCCGATGTGATCATAGGAGGGTCGGCCGGTTCTATACGAGCTCGTACTCGGCGACTGGTCTTCTTGGTAATCTTCTTCTGGGCCTGCTTCGATTGGCCGGCAATCACATCCACGGAAGGGGCATCATAGCCGATAAGGGGGAAGATGGTGTATGGGTGATGGTCCTCTATCGGCCGGCCACTCCGACTGTGTGTTGGTGGAACGCGGTTTTCAGATTGAAGCAACAACAAGATGTTAGTGTACATATTTAACCGCATTAATAAAGGAATGAAAATCAGCTAGGGGAAAAAATACCTCGGTGTTCGGATCTATGTTGGCTGGATCCAGGAGATTGCAGTATGTCGATGCGGAGGCGCAGAACAGGTACTGTTTCCATTCGGCCCACCATAGCTTGAATGGTTGGACAGCAAAGGGGGCTACTATCCAGTCATTCAAGTCTATGGTACTGGAGTCTGGTATCCGATCTCGCAGCCGACTATAGTCAAGACCCTTGGTGAGCTCATCTCTGAACTTTGCTCGGCCGACGAAGTATGCCTGAATCGGCAGTTGACCCATGCCGAATTGCCGTGCTGCAACGGAGGGATTGTAGAATTCATATGTAGGGGCATCCTTTCCTAAGAAGAAGTTGGCCGGTAAGATCCCCGGTTTAATTAGTTCATCTGTGAGATCTTCGTCGAATCGACCCGTGGTTGAGTCGAAGCAAGAAGGGAGTTCAAAGATTGGGTCATCTCTCCGATAAGGGAACCAGACGGTTGCATCTTCATTGAAGCCGTTAGAAAAACACCGGAAGTATTCGGCCACCTTGGTAGCAGAGTACGAGCAACCAGAGAAGGCCAATGCCGCTTCGCCGAAAGACATACACCGGCGTCAGTCAGTGAGATTCTCTGCCGATTCGACGCTGGGGAATGTCATGCGTTCCACTCACTGCTGAGAGATCTCGCTCATGTACATGTTCAGCCATAGGTTAATGAACCAGCAGGGTCCACCTGGGTTTCCAATCGGCTCCCCTTGGGATAACTTGATGCCGATTTGGTGAAGCATGTGGTAGGCTGCTCCCAGTAAGTATTTTCCAAGAGGAACAGAAGTCCCCATCGATAATGCTTCGGCCAGAGCTTGGGTATTGGTAGATGGACCAGCTGCTCTCCCACAGAAGAAGTGCTTCTCTAGCCACATCATCAGGAAGGCCGTGTACTCTCTGTTCTCGACAGATCCGGCCCTTTTGTTGCATCTGATAAAACCTTTCCACCCACCGATTCCCCTTGTGTCCAGCTGATGTGATGTTGCGGTTATAAGGCGGAAAGGGGTGTCTGGGGAAGAAATGTCCAGGCCGGTCAGCAAGACTACATCGGCCAATGTGGGGGTCATGGGTCCGTGTCCAAACAGGAATGCGTTGAGAGCATCGGACCAGAAGTAAGAAGTTGCCACCACTAACGGTTCATTTCGTTCCATTTGGGACAAGGATAGATTGATGCATTGGCCAATTTTGAGCTCGTCCCATTGGACCTTCTTGGAGGCGGCTATTCGCTGGTACCATTCCCTCCAACCGGGAGTTTCGTTCGGCCAAGACCTAAAGGTACCCGACCAGTGATCTAGGTCCATAGTTGATTGTTTGAAGGGTATTCTATGGGTTTCCAAATTGATTAAGTCGGTTGGATCTGGGTTTCCCATGGGCCCAAGGCAGATAAGGCCGAGGTTTTCTGTAAGACGAATGGTGATGCGATGCCTAACCGCCTAAAAAGGAAAAGGGGGTGCGAGGGTAAGAAATAGATCTAAAGTAAATGTATTACTGATAAGGGAAAGTTTCGGTAATAACCTCCAGGATGAAGCTCCTCGTAATCGGCGGAGTCGCCGGTGCATCTGCAGATAATGAAGCTGCCAATGGGATCTCGGATGAAGCTTCAACTTTTGCCGATGGAGCTCCTTCTTCCGTCGATGGAGCCGCCGCTGTTGCTACTGGAATCTCCGCCGAAGGCACCATTTCTGGAGCTTCGCGCGTTGGTGAGGCGCCTGAAGGTGCCGCCATTGGAAAAGTAGGAGGGAATGCGAAAGGAAGGAAGCGCTGGAGAATTGGAGAACTAAGGAAAGTGTTGGAGGGAGAAGAAAGCCTGTGCGCTGAAGAAGAAGGACGTGAGCTCGTAAGGAGTACGGGATGTGCTGATATTTAAAGAAAGGTCTGAAAAGGGGTAAAAGTGGAATTTTTACCGCGCCGGCGTTTCGAGTTTTTCGGGAGTAGTGGTTGTCGTGGGCGCCCGTTTCGAAAAGATTGCAATCATCAGGTTGGAGACTGCGAAACGGAAAGATGTTTTCGTGGCGTCTATTTCGGATGGGAAGTTGAAAAGAATTTCGAAGTAAAGACTATGTTTTACTTCGAAACTGGGGGGCATGTGTTGACGCCAGATTTTGACACGAGTAAAATCGGCGTTAGAAGTGGAAGAAATTGGGAGATGCGGCGAGATACAAGGACGACGATTGGAAATCGGCCGATTGGTGCTACAGTCAAGGATCGGTTGGTTGGTGCTACAGTCAAGGATCGACCAATTGATGCTACAGACGAGGATCGGCCGATTGATCCTTGGAGTTCCGCCTCGCCCGACCCCTGGTTTGGGATCAGACGTGCCCGACCCTCCAAGGGAGGATCTCCGCCTCGCCCGACCCCTGATGTTTGGGATCGGACGCGCCCGACCCTCCAAGGGAGGATCTCCGCCTCGCCCAACCCCTGAGGTTTGGGATCGGACGCGCCCGACCCTCCAAGGGAGGATCTCCGCCTCGCCCTACCCCTGAGGTTTGGGATCGGACGCGCCCGACCCTCCAAAGGAGGATCTCCGCCTCATCCAACCTTAGTTCCCAGGGTCGGAATGAGTCTGAGCCCTCGATATGTGGGTCCTGATCGGTTACCCCCTTGCCAAAGAGGTGATCGGCCGATTAGGAGGTTGGAATAGTTGGGCCGATGTGGGCTTAAGAAGGATTATGAAGATGAAGAGGGGGTCAGCCCATGAAGCGCGTGAAAATAGTACGAATCGTACTTGTAAATATTCGTTTTCTGTTTAAATTTAGGGATAGAGTTCTAGTCGGATAAGAAGTCGTTTGTACGGGGCTATAAATAGCCACCCTTGTAGATCTGTAATCATCATCAACTCAATACAACAAACTACTGTTTCCTCGTACTTACTTTCAAGCAGGCGACTTCGCCAACACTTTTTCTTCTTTTTCACGAGTTCGTACGGGTTGGCGGGGCTGCATCAACTTGACCTCCGGCCGATCTTGTAAGTTCTGTTTATCGAGTAAATTCTATGCTTTAACTTCGGGTGCATCGCTGTCGTTTCGTTTAGATTTATTCATCAGTTATCGATATTTACTAGAATTCTAGGTTTTACCTGTTGTTCTAGTTTTATCACCAGTTATCAAGCTAGGAATCAGTAATTTTGGCTTTTCTTGTACTTCGCTGTTTACCTATTTCACGTATAGCCGATCAGATCTGTTCCTAGTGTTGCTACTGTAGCGTTGTTTGGATTACTCTAGCAGTTTTCTTTATAAACGTTGCCTGGTAATCGGTTGCATCATAGCCGATTTCCTTATTACTGCAAATCGGCTGATTCGCTGATAAGCTTTCTCGAGATCGGAACCTTAGCCGATCGCAACATCTGGGAACTGACACGTTTCTTTCCTTGCCAATCAACAGGTCAGATTGGCTGGCACGCCGCGCGAACCGCACCAGGGCGATCACCCGAACAGGAGCTAAGCAGATTCTCCCGGGTCGTGTGTCCGACGCTGGGAATTCGATCAGCCGATTTCTAGCGCCAACAGTTTCTTGCTGGTGGAGATGATGGTGGCACCCTAGGGCGTCGTTTTCCCCGTTGGGGGCGTCATGTCTGAGCTACAACCCGGGTGAAAACCCTGTCCAGATCCTGGAGGAGCGACGGCGCTGCCATTGGCGTCGTGCCCTCCTTCAAGGCGTCGTCTCTAGAGATCCATCTCGATTTGTGGCATTGCTGGTGCATTGGTCATGGGCGTCCGCAACTGGTGGCAGCAATTTCGCCGCGTGGGAAGCTGGACTGGTGTTGCTGAGGCCACGTGGAGGCGATCGCAATTATGGTCGCGGTTAGGGGTTGTCTCATGGTTGTCAGTTTTGGCTGGTGGCTGGCGTTGCTTGGCAACGGTCAGTACGGCATGGGACTGCATTGGAGGATAGCGCTTGTGGCAATGGCATCGTGGGATGAGTAGGCTTGTAGCGGACTACGACGGGTTGCTTAGCTTGGTTGGACTATCCGGTGCGGTACATTGTCAGAAGACAGTGCAAGTGACTTCTTTGGCTTGCTAACACGGCGACAGAGGCTATTTGCGCGGGTGAAGCAACGAGGCAACGTCGACCTGCGGCGGCGGCTTGGCTGATCGATGGAGATCTTGTGGAGCGGGGCAACATTGCTCACCACTCTGATGACGACAAAAGAAACAGATCCGTGACATGGAGTACTGTGGTGGGCGTGGTGAGTTCCTCGCGTGCGGTGTCTCTTTGAGACGACGAGAGCGAGGTGGAGTCCAACAGCGGATGTGGCGAGACCCGCGTGTTGTGTTATCATGGTGGCGACTGAGAGGCAACCAGCGAGAGGTCCGGATTCGGTGGTATCACTCTGTCAGGTAGAGTGTGGTGTTGCAGCAGCACTACAGCGGAGGGTCCTTCATGGCGGTGACCTTCTCGGTGCATGCAGTCTGTTTCTATCGGTTCCTTGTCGACGCTAGGCCACGCATGGAAGTTTCGGCGATTACATGAGCGGGAATATTGGTGGGTGCCACGGAAAAGCTTCGTCTCTGCTGCCGTTTGTCGGGTGGAGTTAAATCCGCTTGAGTTGTGTTGAGTTCGGCGTGTGTTGATGTTCCAATCCAACTAGCCGATGTGTTGTTAAGTTGAGTTAAGTGTGATGGCGAGGTGTGGCATGTGTGGATGACCCAATCCAACCTGCAGATGTTTGTGTTGTTTTTTGTTGTTTCATCCGGTCTGAACTCCATCTTTTTTAATATAATCGGCAATTCTCTAACTAGTTCGTTTAAAAAAATAAAGGAAAATCCACGCGGTAGGATAGTAAAACTAATGGTTGATGTATCGGAATCTCGTCTTTGTTCTTCGGTGTTCCGGGGGTCATTTAGTCCAAAAGATAGCGGATATAGCTATACCGTATAGGCCTAACAGTATCGCCGTTGTCCATAAGGGCAGTCCCAACCTGCTATGTCAATGATCTGACACTATGAGGGTATTTGGATACGAGGCGCTAACTTTAGCAGGTCACATCGGATGTTATGATGCTAATTAGGAGAACTAAACATGAGCTAATTATAAAACTAATTGCAGAACCCCTGGGCTAATTCACGAAATGAATCTATTAAAGCTAATTAATCCATCATTAGCAAATGGTTACCGTAGCACCATATTGTCAAATAATGGACTAATTAGGTTTAATAGATTCGTCTCGCGAATTAGACTCCATCTGTGCAAGTAGTTTTGTAATTAACCTATGTTTAATACTCCTATTAGTATCAAACATCTGATGTGACCTGTGCTAAATTTTAACAGTGGTATCCAAACACACGGGGCTTTTGGTTCCCTTTGCTTATTTTTAGCACGTGTCACATCGAATGTTTAGATACTAATTAGGAGTATTAAACGTAAACTATTTACAAAACCCATTACATAAGTGGAGGCTAAACGGTGAGACGAATCTATTAAGCCTAATTAATTCATCATTAGCAAATGTTTACTGTAGTAACACATTGTCAAATCATGGACTAATTAGGCTTAATAGATTCGTCTCGCCGTTTAGCCTCCACTTATGTAACGACGTTTAATACTCCTAATTAGTATCTAAATATTCGATGTGATGGGTGCTAAAAATAAAACAGGCCCTAGTTGCCGACGCACGATTTCTTGGTACACGATCGTAATAAATTTTTAATCCCCTCACTTCTCTCGGTTCCATCCTCCTCTCTCCTCATGCCGACCGGCAAGCAGGTAGAGACGGCGGCCGCGTGATCCGCGCGCGCGACGGTGGACATTGGCGGGCGTTGGTGTGGGGCTTCACGTGGCTGTGGGGGCGCTCGCGACTGGCAGGGGCGGCGCTGGGCTTGCGGGCTCTGCTTGCCACGGCGAGCTGGCGAGTGGGGCTCCGAGTGGCCAGCGCCGCGCGTGGTGGCAACCCGGTGGTCGGGGCCGAAAACGAGCTACGGTTGAGGGAGGTCTTGGAGCGGCGGCAGGGCCGCGTGCAGGCCGGCGAGTGGGGGTGCCGAGACACGGCCGGCAAGGCCAAGCGCGAGCTGCTGCCAGCGGGCATCCTCCTCACCACAAAATCAAGCTCGAACACACTACAAAACTAGCCCCAATAGAGTACGTGGCCATCAAACTGAGCTCGAATCAAATCTTCCCCATTGAATCCAGTCAGATTCCCGTTTCATCCCCACCAAAATTGAGCTCCAAAATCCTCTAATCGAGTGACTGGCCTCTTATTACGTTGTTCTCTTTTTTTCTTTGTGATAGGTAATTCTAGATTGGTTCCCGTCTCTCTAGATTGATTTTGCTGTGGCCTAGGTGCTGCTGCTTCTACAAGCTGCCATGGCCAGGCAACGCCGAGCGCACCGCGCTAGCAGGCATGTCAGCCGAACCTATCGCCGCAGATGCAGAGGACGAGCTCGCGGCCTCGCGCCGTCGTCCCCGCTCCCGTGTACGCCGCGCCGTCCTATCCGCAAGCTCGAGGGCTCGAGGATGCGCCGGCGGCGGGAGCGGCAAGGTCGACGACGGGCGGTGACCGGTGGTGAGACCCACGAAAACGTGTGCAGAAGAAACTCCGGCCGCCGAACGTGCTCTCGCTCGGGTCTCCGTGCTTTGGATATAGCGCCGAAACCATGTCGTGCATGAGAAACCACGTCTTGCTGTTTTCCATTCTCTCGTTAATTTGCTTGCCACGTCAGATTTTTCTTACGGTGGAGGGTTAGCACTGCACTGTGCAAAGCGGGAATCTTCCTTGATCTTAGTTAACAACCTCCGGCCCCGGTCTCCCTCGGGATATTCTCGGGATATTTAAGCTTTTGCCATCCGCTCTTCAAATGCTAGTTTTGCAAATGATCTAAGAATTTTACCACTGGTGAGAGAAGAATTCTAACATCTTTGCCAAAAATCGCCTGCATGGCATGTCATCCTGCCAGCGTGTCTCGCCCACGCGAAATGTCGCTTCTGCCCCCGCATTCTCCTTTACCAGAGGCCTTTGACCCGGGGCGCAGCTTCCTGCTTCGCGCCAGCGCGGCGGCCGCAGCAGCGGCAGCGGCTGCGGCGGCGTCCTTCGCCCTCTGCCTCACGGCAGCCTCCTCGTCAAGCACGGCCGAACGAGTCCTTCCGCAGCATCCAGTACAGCAGCAGCGCGGGCATGCGAGCCTGATCGCGCACCGCCTCGCCGTGGTAGCTCGAGGAGGCTTGAGCTTCAGCGAGAGCAGCAGGTGCGCACGTTCCAGCTCGGAACGCATGCACCCGCGTCGCACGCCCAGCAGCAGGTAGTAGTCGATGTTGCACGCCTCGCCGGCGGCGACGCGGCTGCGGAGTCCCTGGGAGCTTGCCTTCCCGGAGCGCGGCGGCACGGCCGACGAGGCACGCTGCGGCGAAGAGGTGCGGCAGCACACCGCGGCGTGCCTCGAGGATCTTGGAAAAATGGCGGACAGCCTCGGCCGGCAGCCCTGCGTCGAGCGCGGCCATGGCGGCCGCGCGGCGGCGGAGCAGGAGCTTGACGTGCGCCAGGAGCTGGGACACGGCCTCCGATTCCATGGCCGGGATAATGTACGCCGAACCGGACCTCGACGTTTTCCCCGATGGAACGGTGGCGACCGCGGCGGCGGCGGCGGACGACGTGAAGCTGTCGTCGGACCAGCAGACGCTCTCGCGGCGGAACGCCGCTGAAGCGAGGCGGCGGCCGGTCTGGAGCAGCACCATGGCGTCGTCTATGATGCCGAGGTGAAAGCAAGCTTGGCCCAGGACCAAGTACCTGTACATCGGCATCAATCATCAGGAAATCGAGATCCGTAGGATTTTGTCAAAGTGTGCGCAGGTCATTTGTAAAACTGGCATTTGAAGGGTAGCCATCGGTAAGGATGGCCTGGCTGCACCCAGCTCCAGGCCTCCAGGTTCCCCGACTCTCCAGGAAATGTGCAGACAGGCAAGAGACGAATTGAATGAAATCCCCACAAGGCCCCGATGCAGCGACGCACAAGGCAAAGCTGTTATTAAGCCAGGGACCAGGTTATAAAGGGCAGCATGTGCGATGCCTTTGGGACTGACGGCCAGGTGAGGAGGAGCGCGGGGCTCGCTTCATCATGCGTGCGTGTGTCTCTCCCCCTCCCGTCCCGTATCCTCCTGCAACTGCAAGGTGCCGCGTGCAAGGATTCGGCTCGATTCGCTTCTCTCCCGTGCTGCGCACCAGCAGGTTTCAGTTGAGACCTCTGGGAGGACGTTGGATCCATCCATACCAGCGCACGATAGATTTTCAGAAATACACACACACGTATATAGGTGCATAGTATTGTGGCACGTGTCCAGATCATTCATGCATGCTACGACCTTGACAGATTCACCCGTGTCGAATGGATTTCAATTAGTGCATGACCAGATTATTTCATGTATGCTTCGATTTAGATGTTGCAAGATCCAATTTCTGGTTTATTATTTTTTAATAATAAAGGACATCATCAGCGGGGATAGCTCAGTTGGGAGACCGTCAGACTGAAGATCTGAAGGTCGCGTGTTCGATCCACGCTCACCGCATTTTTCTTTTCTATTTCTTTTTTTAAAAGAAAAATGTTGAAGATCTTTTTGTCCGTTTGGGTAGAGCCTGAGTGTCCCCTCTACTTCTACCAAGATGCATTACAGTGCGGCAACCTGTGACGGGCACCAGGATGTGTGTTCCCCTTGTTTCTGATTCATGCGTTTCAGCTCGTGGGGTTAAGTTAATTTGATAGTCCAAGCTAAGGTATGGAGGAAATATCACTTTCCATAGTATGTCTTTGCTTGAGAACATACGTAGAAATCCATACACCTCTTCAAAAACGAATGTGCCCCAATATGAAGTGAAATGACGAAAGGTATGATACGATGTCAACATGCAATGTATCACATTCACACCAAATCAATAACTCCGGTGTGTCTAGGCGGTTTTTTTTTACCTGAGTTGAATTTTAAGATTAAGCACAGTAACCAACTCCACCCTCAGAGTAACCACATAAAGCTAACTACCCTTTGAAAGAAACGACAGCCCAGCTACTGAAACGGAATGACTCACATGGTCTTCATGTGTCTGGTCACAGGCTCAAAGCTCAGCAGTCACAGCTCACAACATAAACATGCTATGGGAGAACCCTCATATGTATGTATCGCTGTTACTACCTCACATGAACAACAAACACATCCTTATTCTGCAAAAGGAATACTCGGAATCCTAAATGTGTTATCCATATTTCTAATATGTACATGATTTACAGAGACCATTTACAACACCTGGATATAGTTTAGAATCATCAGTTACACCTTCCTTCTCATCTATACAATAAATCAGATCATGAGGAATCAAGAATCCTCCTAGACACAAAGGATTTATGGGCACAAACATCTCCTGGATCCCCTACTTTCTCATGAAAGTTATCGACAAGTCCTAGTCTCCAACAACCCTACAGATGAGAATCAGAACCGCTTTGGGGAGCCATATGGGCTTTGTGGTCTCTGGCCGATGTCGTGCCAAGGATCTGGAACTGGGTCGCTTCCTCTCATCTGGTTCTGCATGTAACTGACTGGGTTGTAGGCTGCAGATCCTGAGGGCAATGCTGGATGCGATGGAGAAGCAATGCAGCTCCAGTTTGATTGCTTCACCCGCTGTAACGGGCTTGAGCATGGGGACACTGGGAGGGACATATTTGCTCTCAAATCAATATGGCTGCTGCAGGGTGATGGTGGTCATCAGTCAGGATGCCAGGTATGACTGGATGAACTGGAAAGAAAGGATGGTCAGGAAATGCATGTTGCTGTACCTGGATGTTTTGTTGGGTGAAGGAAATGCTGAGGAAAACCCTGCAAAACCTCGCGCTCTAAGTCCCCCAATGCCCCCCAGAGGCGGAATGCTTCTCTTCGATGAAGGTTCTTTGTTGGACTGCAACCAAATTTAAGGAATGGCGAGTATCAAGAATCCTTGCAAAGCAAACTATTGGCATGACAGGAAAAGCCTCTGAAAAAGAGAAAAGATCCTATTAAAAATGAATAAGCAGGTTAAATCACCTTTTTATGCCATGCCTCTGCAGGTAAAGATAGTCCATCTCTGAACTGAGTAATATTGTATTTGGTCACTGCTTGATGGTCTTGAACAAAAGGGTGACCCAGCAACTGAGTTGCAGAGGGGCGCTGTGCTGGATCACGCTTTAAGCACAAACTCAGGAAATCTTTCCCTTCTTTAGAGAAACTCTCTGGGATTTCTGGTATATATTTAGTGTTAACTATCTTAAACATTGCAGGTACCTGAAGACCATGTATTTGGGACAAAATGGCTATTAGCATTATAAGAGTATGAAGAGTGACTTTAACTAAAAGAAGCAGAGTGATTGATCTAAGTTGGAAATATTTCAGTAAATATAACAAAGAGGGAATATGCATACATCTCCATGCGGATGCCAAGGATGTCTCCCAGTTCCCATTTCAATAACTGTGCACCCAAGGCTCCAGATATCAACTTCAAGACTGTACCCATTTTTATTCATTATAACCTGAAGAATTTGAAGTAATTCACACAATATTTCCTGGAATAGGAAACCACACACGGCAAAGCTCTTCAAACATCACCAATAGGAAACAGCATACCTCAGGAGCCATCCAGTATGGGCTTCCTCTAAATGAGTGTATTTCAGCATAAGATGCTATCTGCTTCAATATATGCAATAATGTGAGATACATGACAAAACTCAAAAAGATCTCGTTTTGGCTTTTATATTGCAAAAAGAGCTTCCGGTAGCAATCCGAGTCATGTTTTAATCATATGGGGAACATGATTGTCAGCCTTGATACAAACTATGGAGTGCAGAAAACAAATTTTGACCATCCTCAACCAAACAGGGAGCAAGTGAGAATAAAACGAGATCCAATCAAGGAGGAGTTAGATGCATGTTTTTTTCATCTAGAATAAAATAGGCACCCAAATTCGAGTTGAAGAGGACTTGAACTTGCGTTATAGGGGTGTGCGCCCACACCTTACCCAGCATGATTTATGCAAGACTTATGCAAATATGACTCCCTGAGCTGCATCTGGTTGGCTGGCCATGGAGCCAAACTAATTGTCTGTTAGAGTAGTTACATGCCAGTGCAGTGGTGAGTGAGGTTCCAATGATGCTCCTAAACACATGCACTCAAACACAAATCTCTTGGGAGAAAAATGAAAGAAGCTGCATACATGTTTAGCCATGCCAAAATCAGCAAGCTTAACTTCGCCATTTGGGCCAACAAGTACGTTCGCTCCTTTTATATCTCTGCCAAATAAATCATTATGAATTGACATACTGATCTTTAATTCAATTGACCTTGGAAACAGTGATAGTGTAATATAACCACAGTACCTGTGCACAGTTTTCCTACCATGCAGGTAGGCAAGTCCAGAAAGAATCTGCCGGGTATAGTTACGAATAACAGGTTCCTTAAAAGGACCATAATCTCTAAGTAATTTATGGATCGAACCTCCAGAAACAAACTCAAGATAGATGGAGAGTGCCTCATCAGTCTGCCCAAAATCATAAAAAAGTTAGGCAAGTCTAAGCATAATCAGCATTGAGCTCTTTGTGTAGGAAGGAAATGCTAAGCAAAGGCAGCAAGTTATGCCTTGGCATGAAATGGCTTTAATGGGGAAAAATTAGAAAGAAGTTCAAATAAAGCAACATGCATGACAAAAATATGACAGGATTAACAAGATTTTGTAGCTGCACAGCATTCAAACGGTATAGTTATTTAGTCGCTGCATGGAACTCACCAGTTCACTTCCATAGTATTGCACAATGTTTTGGTGTGAGAGTTGTCTAAGAATATCTACTTCCTGTGATAAAAGAATGGTACAAGTCACTAAACCAAGTTAACAGAATTCATGATTCACATCAATTTAGAAATGTGTGCAGTAAATATATTACATCAACACATGCATTCGATGTAAAGAAAAATTATCAGTGAAATAGGGGCAGAAAATGACCTGATTCAATTGTCTGAGGCGTTCTTTTGACTTTGGATCATCCAAAATAACTTGTACCTCCTTTATTGCGCAAAACTTCCCACTTTCACTTTATAAAAGATGGTGAAGATCAATCACAATATGCTAACGATAGAAGAGTATAGCTGTTATGGACCTAAAGGGGCCAGCTAGGCCGGTTGGGCCAAAGGGGACCCGCGTGAACAGTACCCGCGGGTACTGTAGCACGCCGGCGGCCGACCATCTATCTAGGTTAGGGTTTAGGAAGAGTCTAGAGATTAGAGATTAGATTACTTAAGGGGGTCAAGTCGAGTCTCCTCTATTTAATAGAGGCCCCATGTATCCAATTGAATCAAGAAAGAAGTAAAGGGTTAAACCCTAAAACTCTCTAGCTCTCAAGCTCCCTCCCCCTCCTGCGCCCTCTCTGGCCGCCGGCCACCTCCCTCTCTCTCCCCAGTAACTTAAGTCCATTACAATAGCAGTTACATAGAAATAGCTCTCAGATTTCATTTTGTGTCATACAACGAAGTGCAACATATAGCACTTTTTAGTCAAAGAAAACAATAAGCGTAAAATATATCCGAAAGTTATCATTTCCTAACTTCTTTAGCCCACGGAATTCAACATGGCAGTCCAAATGACCCATGACAGTATAAAACAATTTTGCATATTAGATTACACCTAGTAACAAATTGGCACCACCATTGACAAAAACAAGGTGCATTTACAGCAAGTTGTGTTTTACACTGATAAACTTCAATGATTAAATCATCCCACTTGGATATATTTGTTTATGAAAGATGAACCTGTCTCTTCTTAATATTTCTTATCTTCAGGTGTAAAAAAATCAATTAATGAAGGACCTGAACTGAACTTTAAATTTATTTACAAATGATAGATAAAGTCATTCATACCTGTTGAATCCAAGGTAAACCTGACCAAATGTGCCGCTACCTAGCAGCTTCCCCTTTTTCCACTCTGACAGGGATTGGGTGGAAGCACTGAGAGATGAAGGAATGGGACAGCTAGTAATAGGAGCTGGTGGACGAGGCAAGGGTTGAGACAGGCTCTTCAGATCATCCATCCTCTTAACCGTTGACCTTGGACTAAACCCAAGATCTCGTGGACTTGCATAACTTGAAGCAAAAGCATGCTTTCTTGGGCTTGGGGAAAGACTCCTCGTTCTCGCATATAGCGTATCCTTGTGAAAACTTCTACCACGCGATGAGACCGCACTCGTTGAAGCTTCAAGGCTTTTCAAATGAATTTCTCTGACATTGGTGACAGGCACCTCAAAAAACCGATGGTGCTCACGGGGAGCACTATGTGAAACAAGGTGTTTCTCTTCCATGGTGCACTTGTGTTCATCAGGAGGCATAGTTCTTGCTCCAGGATAGATAGTGGAATCTGCATGCCTAAAGGTCACACCAACAAATAATGAATAATGAATATCAGATTAAACAATACCTAAAGGTTGCACAAGACGATCTGGAGGCAAAGTGGATTAAAAAACAAATAGACAATCTGATAAAGGTCAAGGGCAAAGAAATGAAAAAATTGTGGAAGTTCAAAGACAGATTAATCCTGATTGTGGATTGGACTATTGGAGAGTTTAGATGTTTTGAGGGATTTTAAAAAAATCTACACTAACTGAGTGAAGAACTGAAGTTAATTTACTCTTGTGTTCAGGCATCAGAATACTAAAACATGATATCAATAGTAAACACAGAAAAGACATTTAACCATTATAATGGCCATATAGTAGCTAGTTATAATAGACGTGGATGTAAATAAAAACTTCACCCTCCACCAAGAACAATCCAATCTTCATAAGTCCTTATTCTCCAACTTTGGTGATACTTCTCCGACATTAATGCTAACAAAATTTTGAATACCAGTTGTAAATAATCCAATAAATAGACTTTGAAAAATCAATCCAATAAATTGGCTTACAGGGAATTTCTAGAAACTAAGGTAACACCAATTTTTTTTCTTTTGAAATGTAGATAACAGCAAACTAGTAGTTCCTGCAAGAATAAGCAAAGACTTCTCAACCTATAACACGACTGGCTGCAGTTTGTCACAGGATGACACGCATTTGACGTTGACCCCCCGTGTGCACGGCAAATGACAAGCACGGAAGCGGTCAACGGCAGAAATTGGTGCGAAACCTCACTCCCCAGTCCTTAGTCAATACGGTCGTAGCATTCGATTCCAAACCGCTGAATCGCTGACATTTGCCCACCACGTCACCTCACAGCTTCATCTACGTAATTGTGCAACCACAGAGTAATCTCATTGTTTTCGCTGTAATCACAATTCACAATCCTCAAACTACGGATTACGCGCTAACGAAACGAGACGTGCCAAATCAGTACGTATCTCGCGCAAATGCAACAGTTTGTACCTGTGATTTCGGCTGTCCGCCGCCTCGTCTGACTCCGACGAGCTCCCGCTCGACACCGGCGAGCCCCCGCGCGCCGCCGCCGCGTGGGATGGGGGCGCCAACAGCTGCGGCGCCGAATTGTACACGGGGCGCGGGAGAGGTAAACCCCGGCCGGCAGCCGCTCTCCCCGGCCCCGAGCTTCCGCCGCCGCCGGACAGCGAGGTGGATGCGGCGGCGGCGGCGGCGGCGGCCCTATCCGCGCCCCGCCGCGCCGCCGGGGAGCCGAGGCTGCGCGCCCACGCCCGCTCCCACTGGGACGACGGCGACGCGCTGGCGGACGCGTAGGCGGTGGGGGGAACGGCGTCTACGGAGTGGCGCGGCGAGCAGCAAACCGAGGCGGCGGATGCTGGCGCGGGCCCGTCCTTGCGGTTGGAGCTCGGCCTGGACGACCTCCTCCCCGGCCACCAGAAGGGCATCGCCTTGTGCTCTAGTAGCGCTGCCTTCCTCCCAGGCGGCGGAGCCGGAGCTCGGTTCCCGAGGCGCGCGAGGTAGTTGAGAAGGACTGTAGGAGGCTACGGCTACGAGCGTGAGCCTCTGCTGTGCGCGCGCGTGTGCCGTGCTGTGCGCGCCGGGTTTGTCATTTGTGCCACTCAGGGTCGTGGGCCCCGTATCCGATGCGTGGTGGGGACACTACGTCAGTGACAGGACCGTACGCCGCGTGGCGTGGTCGGTCGTCTCGTTTGTTTTTCTGCGGCTGCGAGAGGCTACGGGGCCACGGAGGGCAGCAGGGAAAAGTTTATATAACCCCTTACCTCACCTACAAGTACTTAACCCTTTGAACTACAAAATCAGACTCCTCCATCTTTGCAAAATCATTTAAATGACCTCCTAAGTGGTTTTTCATGGCGGTTTTGCCAGGCTGACGTGCTGATGTGGACTGACCAGCTGTCATGTGGGACCTAGTTGTAAGTATAACCGGCGCGTGCACGGGCCTCGAGCGAGCAAGAGGCGACATCTTCTGCGTGCAGGGGAAAGGCGGCGACGCCTGGGCAGCGGCCGCGCAGCTCGCACGTCCGGCAAAATTAAAGCAGGCGCGAGTCAAATCGGAGCACAACTGGGTGAAATTAGGTCCCGTTTGGTTCTTTTGTCTCTGCTAAAGTTCTTGTCACATCGAATATTTAGATACTAATTAGAAGTATTAAACATAGACTAATTACAATACCAATTGCACAGATAGAGGCTAATTTGCGAGATGAATCTATTAAGCCTAATTAGTCCATGATTTGACAATGTGATGCTACAGTAAACATGTGCTAATGATGGATTAATTAGGTTTAATAGATTCGTCTCGCGAATTAGTTTCCATCTGTGTAATTAGTTTTATAATTAGCTTATGTTTAATTCTTCTAATTAACTTCCGAATATTCTATGCCACGTTAACTCCAGTCCGGACCAGACGGCCTTTAGTCGTTCTCCGAGCCAAATTGAAGCACGGGCCGGCGAAATCGATGCAGATGTAGGCAAAATCGAAGGGAAGGTGGGCAACCTCGGAGCACAGGTAGATGAAAAACTGAGGTCGCGCAGGCCAAATCGGAGGACGGTGAAATTGGCGATGTTGTGGACCAAATCGGAGCATGCGCGGGCAGAGGCTAGGATTGTCGCTATGCACCTTGCCTCGTCCACTCCCATCACCGCCGCCGCGGTCTCCGCCTGCTGCATCCGAAGGTGACGAGCACTGACTAATTGGGCTGCAGCACGGCGCCCACGCGGATGCCTCCAGCTGCATGGAGTAGGCAAATGGATCGAAGCTTGCGCAGCCTAGGCCTCCGCCATGCTTGTCCATGGTGGCTGGGCAAAGCAAGGTGAGATTTTCTTGACATGTTTGGATATCTCACCTACTCTCATCCCTGTCTTGCTCAACCTGGTGTGGCCTGCTGTCACCGATTGGAAAAAAGCACCAAGAGAGATCGAGAGACAGGAAAGAAAAAAAGAGAGGGGCGGCAGCCGGCAGGCCTTGCAGCAGCATCCCCATCGCCGGCGGCACGAGCAGCGAGGCAAATTGGGTGGCAGCGACAAGCAGAGGATGCAGCTTAACTCAGGCCTTGATTAGTTTTCCCAAAATCCCAACTTTAACACTACGAAAAAGAAGATTCTCCATCACATCAAACTTGCAGTACATGTATGGAGTACTAAATGTAGATGAAATTAAAAACTAATTGTACAGTTTTGTTGTACTTTGCGAGACGAATCTTTTAAGCCTAATTAGTCAATGTTTGGACAATAATTCACAAATACAAACGAAACGCTACAGTATGCTACAGTGCTGGCACAATGATTTTGGTTGTCCAAAATTGGGCAACTAAACACGGCCTCAGAATTCTGGAGGAGAGAAGCTCAATTAGTCATGGGAGGAGAGGCTCTGATGTCTGGGTGAGTGAAGGAACGTGGGTTAAGGAGATGACAGGTGGGGTCAGAGTGTAGGAGAGAAGAATAGTGAGAAAAAAGGGAAGCATGCCATGTCATCGCCCACGTAAGACGCCACTTCAGCAAAACCACCTCTAAAACCACTAGTGGGGTGATTTAGATGGTATTAAATATTTTAGGAGGTTAAATACCCGATTTTATAGTTCAGAGGAACCAACATGCATATGTTGGGGGATTAAGTAGACTTTTTCTACGGGTAGCGAGCGACCGGCCGAAGTCGCTAGCTGTATGTGGAATGTTGTATGTGTGCGTCGGCACGTGGAATCACCTCACCGCCTCACCTCGTTGACTTTCTCAACGATGATGAGGCCATGACAAATCTTGTCCCTCGTACATCGTACGTGGTTTTGCAGGGATGTTTTGCCATCGTGACATGTCATATTGGCAGGGCCTATCTGTTAGGTGGACGTATTTCTTCTATCCTCCCTCTTTTTCGCTTGTTGAATCAACTCGCCGGCGCTGCCTCTCCTTGCTAGCAGAGCGCGCCTAGGGATAGGAAAGGACCTAATAATTTAGCCTAACCTTTCGAAAAAAATAATGTAACCTAACAATTTTTAAGTATTAGGCTCAATAGGAAGCGGACTAAGTTATTATTTATTTTTGAACTAATATTAATTAAGGTTGTGTTGGATTTTGAAGGAGATATAAAAGCCATGATCTATTACCACCTATATGCGTGCATTGCCTATGAAACCTGCTTCTTGCACCACCCGTACATCCACTAACCTGGCCGCCTAGCTCCCCATGCCGCTTGTCCATGCCCCTAATGAGCTCCTGTCACTTGTCCCCCCCCCATCAAACAACAAGCTGAAGTGTTCTTTCCAGCTAAATCTGTGTCGCATCGTTGCATTTGCTAGATCCAGCAAACGGCACATTCTCAGGTCCAATCGCTCTTAATTGACTAAGCTAGCTAGTCTGGGGTATCTCAATCTCTCTTTAAATAGTCTTTATGGTTGTTGTCATTGGGCTTACGCCGTGGTGAGATGTGAATGGCGACAAGAGTGGGAGGTCAGCACGTGCAAAAGAACTAGAGCAAATAGAAAAGTGCCACCGTAGATGTACTAAGTGAATTAGAGCATGGATGATGGGTCCGTGATTGTTAAGATAACAAAATTAGTCTTATTGCATCCAATCTGAAAGGTTCAAGATAAAGGTGGAACTTCCATCATCCACAATCACCTTTTCATTTTGCCAAGTTAGCTTGGGCTAAGTAAGATACAAAATTACAACCTCTAACTTGTTGCCACCTAGAATCTATTCATTGATGAGATTGAGTTTTGTATAATTCAACTATGTACGTTCGATGATTGGCAACTTGATAAGTTCTCTTATATATTTTAGGTTATCATCGGAGCTATGATAGTATCAATCATTTTTTAGTGTGCAATTGCAGTACCACATAGAAGGATGGCAAAGGCATATTTTTATGGATTTTGTGTTATCATCAATAGATACATCATTTGCGATGAACGGCTCACAACATGCTCACCTTTTGATCAGTCAAAGCTTCAATGGATGTCTGATATCAGGTAAATTTTTCGACACACTTATCTTTGGCTTGTGTTCAAATGAAGAGTAATGTGAAAAAATTATCATCATTCTTGTGAAATTTAATTCTTAAAATAACTTTTTATCAACTGAAGCTGTCATTACGTTGTTTCCTTTTTCCAGGGAAATATTTGAAGC
This sequence comes from Setaria viridis, assembly GCF_005286985.2. NCBI lineage: Eukaryota > Viridiplantae > Streptophyta > Magnoliopsida > Poales > Poaceae > Setaria > Setaria viridis. Next base: position 27,174,209 of record NC_048263.2, read on the forward strand.
GCTTGATTGACTTCATGCCACTAGGTTTGATCACCAATGTCTGAATCACATGCAGAGTTTTGTATATACTGGTAATGAATCAAACACGAAAAAGATACTTATGATGTTCAAGGGATTGCGTGATCAAAGCTCTGACAAACATAATCAACAAATCAAAATTCTGGATTTTCTGAAAATATGTGAAGTTAATAAGTTAACTGAATATGAGTCTTTTAAACATCTAGTTTAGAAAGGTACTGAATTAGATGTTTTACTATTATACGTGTTTGATGGTGAATGCAATTTAACCTATCTATCATCTTAACATTCTGGTAGTTGGATGATGTTGTTTTTATTTCCTATCATTTAATTGCAGGGTTAGTTTAGATATCATCCTAAAGCATTCATTTGTTCTTGAGACCGCTGAACAAAGAGTTACATCAATTTCATCCATAAATGAAATGATGTTTGGCCGTGATTGGGTCAACGTCATTTTTTAGAGAGTATTCTTTGTCAGAAGTTCCAAGGTTTCAAATGGAAGGACGTGGGAAACAAAAATAGAGAAAGGTTTGAAACTTTTAACTTTCATACCGATCAGTGTGAGGACAATTGGTGTGGGTTTGCAAGATTTAACCTAGATCGACATGTAAGATATTTAATCATTTCCCCATTGAATATTGATGATTTTTATACCATACTCAATAATTTCTTTTTAGGTCGACTATAGTCTAGCAGATACCATGTTGTCAGATCTCTTTCCTGTGTTTTGGGTTGGTTGTACACATGTGCCCACACAACTTAATGAGGTAATTTTCATATATGGAATAAGGTTGTTCAAAGCTAGTTTTCATACTTTGTGATTGTTTTCAACATAGTACCTCCATACCCATAGTTACACCACATCATGCTTCCTTATGCTGAAAATAGTAGTAATAATAATAATCCTAGGGCCTACTTCCCGTTACCCTGATTCTTTTAGTAAATTGGTATGTCAGTATGTGTGAGGGCAGTGAAGATGGGTGGAGATTTATTATATTGTTGTTCTGGATTAGACTATTTGATAAGTTTAGGAGGGCGAAGGGACACCAACTATTGGTAGCATAGATTGCAACTGAATGATCTATTTGTTATAATAAATGTCACATGAGACTCCTATTTTCTTGGAGTTGCTGATGTCTTTATCAAAGTCTCACTATGCTCCATGGAGTGTGAAAGCATTGCAAAATGTTGAAGGAAAGAAAGGCAACTCTATAGAGTGTTCTCCATCATGCAAGAAGAAGATATTTAGCACGGATTAGTCTAGACTTGGTAATAAATTAAATTTGTAAATGTTGTAATATCTAGGAAGTCTCTAGAAACGGGAACACTTATCTCAACCTCATCATCCCCCTTGGCCTATAAATAGAATCGCCTCCCTTGCCATGCCATTCAACTAATGAGCATGGTAGATGAGCGGAGCATGGTAGTAGTAGAAGGTAAGTTCTAGGCTAGCCACTAAAGAGAGGGTGTTGTACACTCTCGTATAATATTGTTGTATTGAAATAAAGTTGTTCTTGTAAGTGTTAGTCTCCTGGTTGGGCCATATAGTTTGTAAGTACTTAGTGCATAGATTGTGATCCATCGAAGGTTGGCTGTGTCACCCAAGATCACAAGGGTCTGGACTTGATCGTATGTTGGCTCTGCCACTCGAAAGTCAGCTTTATCTGTTGGTAGGCTCTGCCACCTGAAAGTGAGAAGTTGACTCCACCGTCAAAAGGACCCGGTACACTAAGTAACTAGAAATTAAAAGGGATGATCGACTCTAGAGTGAGTTGGTGTCCTAGGTGTAGATCCTCAGCTTTGTGGGTATTAGGACCACCTCAATTTCCAACATAATATATTTTTTCTTCTCTTTGCTCGCGCACCTGAACCTGCATGACATAGTACTATTCAGAAATCGTGTTTACCACAATAACGCATTTGTAATCCTTGTGCATGCCTTGAAAAAAAAGACAAGATTACCGTTATCCTAATGAGCTAAATATTTTGCTCTTGAGTTCATAGCAAAAGTGGATCTGGCACGCCCGGTTTGAAGGACAAACCGAACGCTATCTTTATGCATGCCTAGGGTTAATTTTTCATGCACAAAGTGACATCATCAGTGAAATATCATAACAATATCATTACATAAGCATTAATATAAAAAAATGACCAGAGGGTCTAAAACAAAAGATTACACAATCGTACACTAATTGCAGTGGAGTAGGCACCATCTTCCATAGGAAGTCGACCGGGGGCATGCCAGCCTAAAACTCCAAGTCTTCACAAAGTAGCTCCATCTTGTAGCTTCTATCTATCTGAGTAGCAGTGGGGAAGAACAGCAGGGGTTGAAATGGAAAATTGTGAGTACACCTAGAGCCGTGTACTCCGCAAGTGGCTTGTAGTCTCTATCTATCTGAGCAGCAGTGGTGGAGAACAACATAGGTTGAAAGGGAAAATGGTGAGTACACCTGGAGGCGTGTACTCCACAAGTGGAGGGAATTTGCATAACATGCAGGCTTAGAACAAGGAAGGTTTTATTTGGTAGACTACAAAGCTCAAATTTTAGTTGGTCAAGTTTTAGTTTAAGCACCTAGAAATATTATGTTCAAAGGTCTTTCCCAACACACAACCAACTTAAGGCCAAACCATCTTGTAACCAGCATCAACTTCTCTTGCAACCCAAGCCCAAACCACCAAACCATACATCTAACTATATGAGGGTCCAGGCTGCTCTTAACCTTGAGCACGGCTGTTATAACAGGTTTACACAGAGGTCGTACACATTTCCCATGAGTCATGATTCCTGTTTGCCAAGGGTTGCAAGTCCCACATCACATTTCCGAGATGTGTGGTTAGGTCTCACTACGAGACCTTTACAAATGATACACTAGTAGGTGTTGACAAACTCCTTGTCGAGTATTGGGCCTTGCAGAAATTGTACGTGTAGAACTGTACATTCTCATATGCTATCTATCCTAATGCCTTTTATAGCATCAGGTGTCATTAATTGTTTCAATCTTTGCTTTTATAGGTTGATTATCTTGTGAAATATTTTCATTCCGAGGTAATTCTTAAAACGCAATCTTGTTCTTCTTTATTATTTTTTCTGTTATCTCTTATAAGCATCGTAGATTACACTCGTTCATAGGGCTTTGATTTGAAGGTTATTACTAGAGTTGCTCTAAGTGATTACTTTTAACCAACTAGCAAAGTGCATGCGCATTACATATATAGAATCCAAAGTACACTGTGTGCACAAACAAATGCAGTTTATCCCTTTCTCCATTTGTTGTATTAATGTTTGTTTTCCTTTTCATATGCATTGATTCTATTTTGAGATTTAATGGTAATAACTTCAAACATGTGCCTTTGGTTCTCAGCGACAACATGGCATGTACAAGGAATGGGTGTGTGAGAAGGTTGATTTGGAGGTAACTAGGATTGTCTGTGAGACGGTTGATGAGCTAGTAGCTAAATTTTGGTTGATGAGCTGGTAGCTAAATTTTATTTCAACTTTGTTGCATTAGTAATGATATTTTAGTATCAATTGTAATTGTGATGAATTTACTCTGCTTTTGTGCATAGGTCCTGTGCCCTTATCATCTTTATGTGCGACTCCTAAGAAAAAAAGATGATGATTGCAAAAGAGCTTGGCCTAGTGACAACCGAGGAGCCAAGTGTAATAAATGTCTTTTTATAGAAAACAAAATGATATATCAAAATATTTGTCGCTGTTAACTTTTTAATAACTATGTTTGACCATTCACCTTATTAAAAAAATTATGCAAGTATCATTTACTTTGTTTGTAGCTTACTTTAATATCATAGGTATTTTAAGATTGATTTATCTTTTCGTACATTTGCAATAATTTTTTGAATAAGACGAATGGTCAAACGTTGCAAGAAAAAGTCAACAGCAACATATATTTGATATGGAAGGAGTACAACACAATATCTGTGTTCCACACCTGTTTCGTGAAAGTTCTTTCTTTCTTTGCTCATGTGATGTGTAGGACATCAATCCAGTGTGTGCAAGCACCACTGACATGCCGGTGATCAGTGAAGAGCACCAACAGGCAGAGTCTGAAGATGGCCCCCGACGCCGCAACAGTGTTCAAGAGTGGGCCTGTTTGGCTCCAAACTGTTAAAGTTTAACACCCATCACATCGGATGTTTGGATGCTAATTAGAAGTATTAAATATAGACTAATTACAAAACTAATTGCACAGTTGGAGTGTAATTCGCGAGACGAATCTATTAAGCCTAATTAGTCCATGATTTGACAATGTGGTGCTACAGTAAGTATTTGCTAATGGTTGATTAATTAAGCTTAATAGATTCGTCTCGCAAATTAGCACAGGGTTTTGCAATTAATTTTATAATTAGCTCATGTTTAGTTCTCCTAATTAGCGTCAATCCATCTGGGCTTGAGGGGGCAGAGGCCCAGATGGCGCCATGGCGTGCGGGCGCTCTATCCGATTCAATCAATTGACGAGGAGTAAATCTGAATTGAGAGAGCGAAGGACATTGAGAGAGCGAAGGACATGAACATTGTAATGGAATTCTCAACCCTACGAATCCCATTCCCTCTCGATCGCGATTGCTGTTCTTCACCTCAATATCCACTGCTCCTCTCAATCCTCCCTGGTGCTAACATATCTGTTAGTAATATTGACGCCAAATTTCAATCGATTTATGACGAGTAAATCTCTACTGATAATGAGAAGAGCACCGAGCAGTACCATGACAAACTACAGCAGCCCTCGCTGCTTTTCTATTCGAATACCCAAGTTCAGTTGGGCAACTTGGCCCCTTTGGTTCGTCGGAAAAAAATCTCAGCCGCCAACCAACTCGTCGATCCTCACGGAGTCACGGATGGCGCCAAAATTCGAAAGCCACTGGCCCGGCGCGGGCGCGCACGCGCCGTTGGATCGTCACCGCCGACATGCCCGAGGGATGTCAGAAATTGGCAATGAGCTTGGCGTAGGACGTTGTGATCCGGTTGCCTTCCACCCGCCGGCCTGCGATCTCCCTCTCCCGGCAGGCCTCGCCGTCGCCGGCGCAGACGCTCCGTCGCGGGTCGGCGATCCGGACGGCCCAGTGGCCGTCGGAGGCGTTGGCCTCCCTCGCCCGCGCGACGTCCCACCGCAGCAGCGCCTTCTGCCGCTCGTCCAGCAGGCAGAACCCCTGCAGCGGCGGCGGCAGCGCGTCGTGCACCTTCCACCACCTCGCGTGCGCCTCGTCGCTGGCGAACTGCCGCAGCGCCGGCACGTTCCAGTTGCAGTCGTAGTCGCGGAAGCAGAACCACGGCTTGAGCCCCACGAAGTGCACGGCGAGCGCCACGGGCGGGTCCGCCGCCAGGACGCGCCGCTTCGCCGCGCGCCGCTCCGCCGTGTCCCCCTCCCAGAAGTGCTTCATGTAGTTGGCGTGCGACGGCAGGCGGTGCCACCACGAGAACACCTCGTTGAGGTACCCCTGGTCGCCACCGTTGTACGACTCGATGTCACCGACGTGCGCCGCCAGCAGCCGGAACGTGCACTCGCAGGGCTCCACCACCATCACGCCGGAGTTGAACCGGCTGCCGTCGTTCCCCGTTGCGCTCACCTCCGGCATCCCGAACAGCGGCTCCATCGGCCGCTGCACCAGCAGGTCGGCGTCCAGGAAGATCACCCGCTCATACTCCGTCAGCGTCCACAGCCAGAACTTGCTGTAGTTCCACTCGTTGTACGCGTCCCGCGACGCCCGCGGGTTCCGGATCCGCCGGATCGCCCGCACCTTCCAACCGGCCGCCTCCAGCGCGCCACGGTGCCGCGCGCCGATCGTCTCGTCCACCAGCGCCACCATGTCGCGCCCCGACCCCGCCATCCGGATGCTCCGCGCCGCCGTGATGGCGCCGCACGCGTACAGCTGCTCCGAGTGGAGGATCGTCACGTACGCCTCCCGCTCCGGCGCCGGCGAGGCGTACGGACCGCCCAGGGCCTTGAACGGCATGGCGAGCTTGCAGGACCCCACGGGCAGCGCGAGCTTCCGGTTCAGGTCGTCGGCGTCCGGCCGGTACAGCCACACGTCGCCGTCGCGCGCCACCTCGTCCCGGCACCTGAACAGGTTCGGCGCCGGGAAGCACCGGGACACCACGAGCACGTGCGCCGCCGCCGGGCGACGCCGGCCGTGGCGCGCGGCGAGGCGCGCCGTGGCGAGCTGCAGGTGCAGCCGCGCCACATCCTTGGACCAGCTGGCCGCGCGCCCGCACGGTAGCTTCACCGCGACGACATCGTACAACTCCGTTCCCGCCGCCGCCGGCTCCGGCAGGTCCGGGCACGACGGCGCGCCGTACAGCTCTTCCTCGTCGATCCATTCAGGGTACAGGTGCTCCCAGGTGACGTTTTTCCCGACGGGGTCAAGGCGCACCGTCGAGGCCTCCGTCTGCGGCAGCCGCGCCCTCCATTCCTCGACCTCGCCGGCGTCGAAGTTGAGCAACGCCACCCGGAGCCCACCGCCGTCCTCTGCCGGAGCGACCTGCAGTTTCACCGCCGTTTCGATCTGCGACCAGTCGATCTTCAGGCTAGACGCGTACCCGGAGTTCGGCGCGTCGGGGTGCGACATCCAGCTCGCCTTCGACGCCTCTGGCCTGAGTTTTCCAGACAATTATCAGTTAAGTTCTTGGATCATTGGATCAAGTAGCTGAAGTTTATTCATTGTCTGAAGATTTGCTCACTGTGTGTGGTGTTGTTCAACGGCGAGGTGGATCGACGGCGAGTTGAGGAGGCCCATGAAGGAGCCGCACATGAGGAGGACGAGGACGAGCTTCACGTAGAGCATCTTGCCGCTGTAGCCTTCGGGCAGCAGCGCGCTGAACGGCTTGTACTTGGCATCCTTGGCATAGTAGCTTCCGATGCAATCCTTCTTGCTCAAACCGGAACTGAAATCGACACAGCAAGAATTGATTTTACCGTCAGTAACTCAGTGGTAAGAACCCAAAATAATGGATCTAGGTGAAACGTGTCTTTGAGACGATGGAATTATGCCTTTCTGTAAAAAGTATAAACTATTTTTTACTGAGTTGTTAATTGACGTTCGTTTTAACTTTTTACAGCGTAACTGGAAAGCATCTGACGCCTTTGGTCCATTCCACTCTGCTTGTGCAATGACTAAACCCTGATCCTCTTCAATTTGGCGTTAAGTTTTCCAACCCAAGACCTGAGAAAGTCGTTGGTCACGCTGGATTTTGTTCTTCACCTACTCCAGCAAGTCATCTAGAACAGTTAGCTCCATACCCCTAACGGTCCAACTGCCAAGCGTCAGAAAGCTCCGTCGATTTCCTCAACGTCATCGCTGACTGCGGTAGTAATCCCCATCATTCCCCCCCACCCTTTCGTTATCGCTGACAGCTTCGTCTCCTGCCATTTAGGTGTTCTCATGTGTCGCCCTCTGTTTGTCCTGCACCTACTATATTCAGAGCCCTGTTCCTGTCGCTTGGCATGAAGAGAGACTTGTTCAGAACTGAAAACAGCGTCGCGACTTCTTCATCATCCACCAACTGATTCACCCTAGGAGAGCGTTGTTCGTTGCACCGGATCAATTGCTTGGTCAGAACAGGTGAGCCAACCATGGAAGTAATAACTTGGCACGTGATTATTCTAAATTAATCCGGGTTAGCTCATCCGAAAAACTTTTGAAAATAGATAATCTCGTAGGCAACTTTGAAAAAAAAGGGTTCTGTTAACTGCACACGGAATTTGGACGGTACACCTATCATGCCTCTGAAAGTAACAAGTGCTCCCAAAGTCACCAGGATTAGATGCGGTGAAACCGATTTTCTTGACAATTTACGAACCAACATACTATAATAACCAAGTTTCAGATGGTGACTTTGTAACACTAGACTCCGGAGCATGATCGAGTAAACTTTCGACATATGTGTATATATTTGCACAATCGGTGTGATCAGTGTAGCATGAATGGGAAAGAACCTCTCTTCTAAGAAGAAAAGATACGTAGCTCTCCTACGTATTCTCGAAAAAATGAATGGGAAAGAACACGGTGAAAACAAATGTTAAGTGGATGAGGGCAACAAAACTTGAAACGTTAAACCACTTCAATGAGGTAGCATCATGCATGGCGTTCGCTAATCATTTCATTGCCCATTGCCACACGAACAGGAGATGAACAGAGTTCACAAGAAGATGAATGAAGTAGTACAAGGCGGTTACGGTTAGGAAGCATGATTCTCCACAGAAAATGAAGAGAAGGGGGAAGGGGATAAAAAAAACTCACAAAGTTCTGTCCAAGCGATGCCTTTTCTCTGCATGAGCGCAAGCAAAGCCTCTCATCTTGATGCACCAAGAGCAGCTAGCCCAGATGAAACCCTGGTATTGTTGCCTCTTGTACGAGGATAGGGAAGACCGATGACGAACTTTGCCGATCGATAGACCGAGCTCCACTGTATATGGATCCTGAGAGATTGATCCTCTCCAGCTATAACAAAAACCTGTAGCTGAAGCTTGATCTGTTTAACTGTTGGAGCAACTCAAGCATGAACCAAAACAAGTCCTGTTTATCTGTGTTAACAGGGTCTCTCAAGCGAAGTTCTGAGGACAAATGAGAGTTGAAACCAAAGCCTGGAAGCAACTTATAGCACTGGGCACAGCTGGGGCAGGTGAGGTGAGACCAAAGCTTAGGAAGGGACGACACTTGGTTGACAAGTTCAAGCAGGGAGGAAGACCGGGTCCCTTTCACAAGTGTTTGGAACACGTCACATGACACGACGATATCCCCGGCCTGCACTGCAAAAGGCACATTCATGCTTTGCATGGAAGGGTGAAGTAGTTAGCAGGGGCATGCCCTTCCAGACCTAGGATAGAGAGAAAAGGTAAAGGAAGAAGAGGAGGAACAATCCCCTTCATTGGTTGTTCAGTTGTTCCCTTGTCTTCTCTTGTTAACGGGTATGTTTTCATCCATGCTCAGTGATCACTCCACCGTGCTGAACGCCGGCCTCTGTCTTTGCTTCAGGTGTGACCTTACTTATGTTATGTGCAAAGAAAGAGTTGGTGCAACTCATCACAAAAAAGGCTCTGACAAAGATGTACGCAACTGAAGCAAAGACCACATCACTAGCCCTTCAGTAGTCTCTTTTGGATGAGACCTTGACTTCTTGCTAGATTTCTGTGTGCATAATATGCAGAAGAGGTAGCATTTCTTGGTACAGGGTGAAAGATCTGAAGGCAGAGAGAGGAGGTAGATGCCTTTTGCTGTGGTTGGAACGTAGATTGGCTACCATATACTACAAACGCTGCAGGAGTGCAGGTTTGAGAGACGTTCACCAAACCCAACCGGTGGATGCATCGGCGGCCCGGGCGCGTGTGCGTGTGTTTGGTTGGACCTGAAGCAAGTCCTGCTCCATCTGCAGATGCCTTTGTGGCCAAGGGATTCAGGTAAACTCAACCAAACCTTACAAACAAGGTCACACTACTACATAACCTAGGGTGGAATCTAGGAAAAGTACTACATAAACAAACAAATAAAAAAAGAGGTTCCAAAAGAAAAGAAAGAAAGGGAACTTGGTACACACAAAAAAAAAACACAGCAATAAAAAAATGGAGACAAGAGAAGTGAAGGAGAGGGAATAATCTTGACTTGACACTGACAGAACCATTAGGTACGTTGTAACAAGAAGAATTTAGTGAAGGTTACCGGGCACCAAAGTAATCTTTCCCTGTGTGCTATTAGGTGAACCGTGTGGAACATTGATGTAGCTAGCCACCCGTGGAATATAAGGTTGGAGTCGTTGTTGAACACCACCATGACTTGGACTACCGCCCATTGCTACTCCGATCCTTTCCATCGGTCTCAAGCGTAGCCGTAGGGCAGCTGTGCCGACTATTCCTTCTCATCCAGACTACCAATCTGCAGAGTACGTACGTGATTGCAGAGGAAAGTTGAACACCACATACCACTGTGAACTGGCTGCAATTATATGTGGAAAATAACTGCATATAATATACGTTTGGGTTCATAACGGAGCAGGTCTTGCTTCGCTTCCAGATGGAGGGATCGCGAGAGCTGCGAGGGCGTGCGAGTCATTTGCTTACCTCACACCTCAGGGTGCAGGCAAGACGTTTGTTTCTTCCTCGTCTGTTCCATGCGTGCATCCAACTGCTTCTTTGACCCGGCTTCTCTCTCTCTCAATCTCTCCAAATGGTCGGAGAAGCTAATCATCACCGTCCTGTCGCCCCAGGGTTGCTTGATCGGGTCATCTATCTCTCCCATACGACTTCTCTTTGGATCTTCCGTGTCGTCACCGTCCTACGATTTCGGCTGGCAGCACGCGAGACGCAAACCGAACCCAACCAGATGAAACAAAGACACGCCAAGAGGGAGAGTGGAAGCATCCCTGGTGTTGCCTGAGATGAGATGAGAGCCTCACATCGAGTACTGCTGGGAGTCCAAATTTTTGCCGGGTCTGTTGCGCTCAGATTGACGAGCGGGCCGGCCGTCAAAAGGATGAACAAAAACGTACACAGAGAGAGAGGAGCTTCCTCCAGAGGAAACGGGAGACCGAGTGAGTGAATGCACGTGCACGCTTTTCTTTCTTCCCTTTTCTGATGAACGTTGATTCCACGTTGTAGGGTTTTTTCTGCACGTTCCACGCTGTGTAGTTGGGGGAACAGAACTTGACTTTTTTGAGAGAGAGAGAGAGAGAGAGAACTTGACTACTTACTTCTACAGCAGGGAAAGTCTTGCAGGGCCTCGAGGGCCATATCGTGTACGGGCACAATTGGGCCAAGGAATTTGCAAAACAAGAGCGCATAGTTGTTGGGCCACAATCAGACGAGCCCGGCATACTGTCAATGGGCTCTGCACACGGAGAAGCCCACTGCGAGAAGGAAGAACGAACAGAAGAAAGAAACCCTAGTAGACAAGACGCCGCCGCCGGGTTTCTATAAATACGACCGTCATAACCCCGTCCCCTCCACCATCTCCCCGCCGCCGCTCGCCGATGCTGCAATGGATAATCCTCGCCTCAGCTCGGCGTCATCTTCTCTGGGTTCTGGGATTGTTGCGTGTGTTCGTCGTTGGGTTGGGGATCTGTCGTTGCGTGTGTTCGTCGTTGGGTTGGGGATCTGCTTTCTTTGCGCGGAGGGGATCTGTTCCCGTCTTGTTTACGAAGAGGAAATCGCGGCAGCGGCAATGATGATACGAGTATTTAGTCATGCACCACTCTGAATATCTGTGCTGACAAACAACTTACTACCCATTATTCGTCTGAGCCCTCTCGTTGCATGTTCGTTCTCCTCTGTTTCTTTTCTTAGATTTGATTTTTTTTGAGATGGCAATCAGGGTTTTTTCGCGCTGGAGAATGCGATATTGGTTCGATTGCGTTTGGTAGTTTTTGGATGGTTTTCTGGGAACCAGATGATGAGGATCAGACGATCCAACCATGATGCGGACTGAATTTTATTTGAGGTCAAATCTACATGCCGCTGATGGTTCTCCAGTTACCAATCCTCTAGTTTTTCTGAACTGCGCTTTCTAAATCGATTCTGCAGAGTTTGCAGATGGTTCTGATTTGACCTTATTTTATTGTCCTAGTTGAATTCCGGTTTGATCGTTGATGGTAATGGAAAGACGTTGATGTAATGGAAAAACGTAAGCCCATTAAGTATTAACTGTAAATCTTTCAAAAAAAGAATGAAACTGTAAAAGTGGCGAACAGAAGTTTGCGTGGTGCTACCTATAACATGTATCAACACAACAGAACTGAAGAATGCGCTGCTGGACTGGATTGTCAAATGTTAGCAAGGATAAATATCGGTAACTGAACAAAATTGTTTGCCCATTGCATCGGTACACGCTAAATGTTAGGAAAGATGAAAGAGTGGCGTATCATGTACGGAGTAAACTCATATCATGTTGCATTTTTGCATGTAAGACGATGGTGGTATCCCGCACAGTCTGTATGGATGGGCCGTAGCTTTTTGGAAAATTAGCTGTGAGATGTGAAAAAATAATTATTGAAAAAGTAGCGGTGAGCTGTGAAAAAATAGCTATGAATTTTGAAGAAAAAAAAAAGCCTAACTATGGGCTTTGAAAAAAAACTGTTTGAAAAGCTATTTAGTAGATCAGCTGTGGAGACTTCATATGTCATTCATTGTCCACCCCACACAACCTTTTCCCTCTCACTGATGAGCGGACCCCGCTCGTTAGTCCCTTCTTCCTCTGAACAAAGATGAGCGGACCCCGCTCGTTAGTCCCTTCTTCCTCTGAACAAACAAGGTCTTGGCTGCGTGCGAATGAGCTTGTGATGTGAATTGGCTCTCCCTCTCATTGACGAGCGGACCCTGCTCGTTAGTCCCTTCTTCCTCCGGACAAACAAGGCCTTGGCCGCGTGCGAATAAGCTTGTGGCGTGAATCGGCTGGAGCTTGGGCGATGGCGATCGGTGAGGGAGCTAAGCGGCACGGGGAGAGAGAGGGAGGGGCCGGTGGCGGCGAAGGGCAGAGCTAGGCGGATGCTAGCATAGAGGAGGAACGACGGGCAGCGCGGGGAGAGTGGGAGGGGCCGGCAGGTGGCGCAGGAAGGAGGGGTCGCTGGGCGGCGCGGGGAGGGAGGGAGGGGTCGGTGGCTTCAAAAGGGCACGGGCAAGGCCATGTCGAGATTGAAGAGCGTCACGCCACCCAGAAAGGAGAGAGGGGGACCGTCGGAGATGGAGGAACACCGTCGGAGCTCATTTCAGGGGGCTAACGGAGGGGACTGCGGGATGCCGCTGGCAAAAGCACAACCCTAGCTGCGCCGCTCCTCAGGAGAGGGAGGACCGAGAGGAGGAGAGGGGGGAGACGGGATCAAGTCGAGGAAAGAACGAACCAATATCTTCATAACCAGTAGCAGGTGAGTAATTTCTTCGAACTTACCGTTTCACAGCTAGAGAAAGCAAGCTTGGGAGAAGCTACTTTTACCCAAAGCACCTCCAGATTGCAGGTTGGGTAGTCCTTGGCTTTTAGTTTTTTTAAGCCAAAACAGCTTAAAATCTCAACCAAAGGGACCCTTCCGCAGCCCTCCGGCTATGTCGATGATCGCCACAATACGCCACTGTTAAAAAGCTTTAGCAAACTGACCTGCCAATGGTACAAACCACTGGTGCGCCATATCGTCAAGGCATGATGTTAACTAAGAAATACAGTTCATACAAAATTTGAGTTACAACTACAGTTCCATATCCATCAAAAGGATTTTACATGCCTAACACAAAAATCTGAAATCATAGTACATCTAACAGCTCCTGTTAACGTTTGAGGCTTCTAGCTCATAAAATTCAGCACAAGAGCTCTAACTGAAAGGATACAGCAACAAAATTGTCTTATCTTTTCACTAAATTCAGCACGAGTTAGCATCTCTGCTGCTACACATACTTGCCTCTGTACTTGGGCTTCAACTCCCTATCAGGTTTCGCATCTTGTGCCGGCTCAAACACAGCGGAGTGGAGGTTTCCCTCCTCCATCCACTTCTGATGGTTCTCCCTGAACTCCCGGTGCCGCTCCTCAGCCGCCCTCTCAATCTCCTCGGTATAGGGGGCGACCTTCACCATGGTCAGCAGAACCCGGCTGTACCGGTAGCTCAGTATCTGCTCGCAGGAGGCAATCAGCTTGAAGCAGGGGTGCTCGGGGAACTGTGGGCTGGCGACACGGCTGTCGGCACCGTCTTCGCCCCGCAGGACAGGGTAGAAGAAGACGAGCCTGCCGCCCATGACCAGCATCCTCGCAGCAAGGTGAAGGAGGTCATGGACGCACTCTGCAAGGCTGTATGGCGCGGTGGATGGGATGTGGTTGTCCCGTTTTTCGTCCGGGACCGTGTAAGGTCCTTTGACTCCTTTTATGATCTTCCGACCACCGGACTTCCGGCCACCAGCACGGACTCCATATGGTGGGTCACAAATAATTGCATCGAACATCTGATTGGTAACAAGCAGAGATATTTTCAATTCAGACAATGGAGCAAGCAAGTTTAAGATAGCTTATGGACAGCTTATGGAGGCAGAAGCAACAATTCCCGATCAACAGACAAATAAAGACAGACTCACAAATTGTAGACTCCAATCAAAGCAACAATTCAAGCAACAGCCAAATAAAGAAAAAAAACCATAATATAGGCTTTAATCAAATTACATGCAGCAATGCAACAGTTCTATTAGGCAACGGATTTCCCTATTGTGGACAAGGCTTTTCAGCTTAAGTTAGAGCATTAATCATCAAGGCACCTTGTTGAGTACAAAGTGTGCAAACAAAAAATTTATACTGAATTGGCATTTCTAGCCTAGTAGATGTGCTCATTATGTTGTTTTGTCAGGTAAATTTATTTGCTTCAGTGGACTACAAATAGATACGATTAATTATATACCGGTCATTGTCTTAAGTACACTGCACGACAAAAAACATTTCATATTTGGTTTGTTTGCAGCACTAGAACTATACAAAACCAAACAAGCAACATGTGGTCATGCAAATATCATGTGGGATACTTGCAGCACAACTAAAGACTTCTACATTGTGCATTTTGTGGAAAAGGTTGCTCACACTTTCCGTTCAGTCGCCAACAGCCACTGACGAAAATGTGATTGCAAGCACATAAATATCACATAATGCACGATGGTTACCTCCTTCAATCCAGGACGCCAAGGTGGGAGGTTGTTGTCTGCCCTTAGCAAACCTAAGGGCTCTGGTAACTTGTACTGAAGAAAAGATAATATGTTAGTACTTAACATTACGTCTAGCAATCCAGCTAATCAATTAACAAGTGAACCTAAATATTCTTGCAAAAGAAAGGGCGAATAACCAAACATGACTATTTTTTGTGACTTGTAAACTACTAAAACATACAAATCATGGTATCGGAAGCTAATACAACAACAACATTTTAATCCCAAACAAGTTGAGGCTGGAGACGAAACCTAACCAGTCACAGATTTAAAGGATAACAAGTTAAAAAAGGGTAATTGTTGTTACTTAGGAATCACTGGTGTCACCAACTCACTATCAATTGTTATATAACATTGATGTACATACCCTTGTAATGAGCCTAATATTTCCAAACAAATTGTACATGACTGTGGGCTGCAAAGACAACAATAGCATGAAACAAAATGATTCAAGCTACTGCTGCAAAATTACCTGTTCAAAGTTGCTCCAAACATTGCAATCTGGGCCACGACCATCCCGCACAACCCTTATATCGATATCTGCACCCTGAAAAAACTTTATCAGCAAGACAGAGATTAACAAAAGTTGAAGGTATATCTATTCGCACAACAAGCACGAACCATTGTCATAGCTCCAAAATGTGCAGCTGCAACCAAAATGCTACCGGTGCCGACAAAGGGGTCATACACAAGCTTTCCAGGCCGTGCGAGACCTTGATTGGCCATAAGGAAAGCCATTTCAGCATCCATTGCAGTCGGGCCAATGTACTTCCTGCTCTTGAGCTGATAAGTTGGCAGGAGATGCCTATCAGCCGCTCCAACCTCCCGGCCAAAGAATATAGTCCTCTTCGCAACTGGCGGGAGGCCATTGTTTGACCCATAATCATCTGTCTCCATGACAAAGAACCTGTGATCAGGCTTCTTCAAATTAACACGGCCCTGAAAAGAACCAAAAAGAAAAGCCTTGTTACCCAGATAGTCACACAGCATCAAGAAGATCATCAACACCAATATAAATTTGAACGAACACCACCAATATAAATGGATCAAACATGTCATCAACCTTGAATGGTATGTAAGTGAGGCTCTGCATGATCTCGTTCTGCTCTTGGGAGCTGATCACCTTGCCGAAGCTGTCCACAACAATCTTGAAAGTGCTGTCCGGGGTCAGAAACGGCAGCTTCCTCTCGTCGGGGTACTCTCTGACAGACTTTTCCAGCTCCTCGTAGGTGGTGCCATGCCCCCAGAGCTCGTAGATCCCCTTCACTAGCAAGCCTACCCACACGACGCCCAAAAATCACACGGAAGAATCAGTAAACGGCAACCGGAGGAGAGGGGTGGGAACTGAAAGGGGACTTGAGCTCGCGCTTACTGCGGTTGGCGACCTGGGCGGCCAGGCGCTCGTCGCCAGGGAGGCGGACGAGGTGGAACGGAGAGTCAGCGTGGTGGTTCTCCGGCATGCGCCACTCGACGGATTCGCCGGAGCCCGGGCCGGAGAAGAGCTCGGCGAGGGACTCCACCTCCGGCCGCCGGTAGTCCAGGAGCCTGTGGTAGAACACGCACAGGTACCACATCTCTGCTGCGCTGCTTTTCTCCGCCCCTTACTACTTAGGTGAGAAAGAAACGCTGGAGCGGTGCCGTGGCTCGGCGTCTCCGGCGGCGGCGGCGGCGGAGGGAATCAAACGAAGCAAAGCGAAGGATTGCGATTTGCGAGAAGGGGCAAAACCTACCAAAACCCCGGCCGGAGTACCGTAGCTGACATGTGGCCCGCCAAGGTGCCGCCCTTGTGTATTCGTGGGCTTGGGCCTGCACAACATCACAGGCCGACAAGTTTGCTCGAGTTCGTCACGGGCTCTCACGCCAATATTCAGTTTGGCACAAGTATACACTTGTAAACTATACAAGAATCCCCTGTCTGAATATGCGTTTGACAACGGACGCCTGCATAGCAGATACATGGTGCTGATTAGGCATTGCATCATCTTTTAAAAGATGCCAATCAAAAGGAGAGACATTGGAAATTTTGAAGAACAACATGCTGCTCAAAGTGCCATCTATAAGCAGTTCGTAAAGAAATGTGCATCGTCCAGAGTATGAGCAAGCATCTTCTTCCTGAAAATATCAAAGGACCCTTGAAAGTCTTAATACACAGTTAACTCTTAATGTCAAATACAGTCAAAATGATTGGGCCACACTCTGATAGAAGTAAATTTAAGTAATCTGATAACACAATTTTTGTTCTAGATTAGTATAGGCAAGAATCATTAATTCATTGAGAACTGATCCGGTGCACCTCTTTTAGAAAATTGCACGAATCATAAAGCAACCCCTAATTAAATAACTGTTTGTTTAATTATTTTCCACCAAATCACGTCTGGGCCGAAGCCCTACCTGTGCCCAGCTCGTGCCCCAGCCCATAACCAGACTGGATCTCACTCATCCCCCTCCCGATCATCCTTCGGTTTTGTTTCGTTTCCGCGTGAGGGAACGAGCAGGAATCGCGACGCTCGACGACGGGGTTCTACGGTGACGGTGCTCCACATGCCAGTGCCCTTCCTGGTGGATCACGACATGGCCGGCGCTTGCCGCCGGCTTGTGGTCATCGAGGATTTCAGTCAGGACTGCCACCGCAACAGCTGCGTCCTGGACGCCATCACAGGTGCCGACGACGACGCAACACCCACCGTCGCATCCCTCGAAAGTCGGCATAAAGAACACGGGATCAGAGTCGAGATCAAGAGAGCGGGAGATGAGATCCGGACTGGACATGGACTAGGCGCTGTTAGGGCCGGCCCAGAGAAGATTCGGAGGAAAATAATTAAGAAAATAGCTCATTAATTATATACTAGGTGAAGGCCCGTGCGTTGCAACAGGCACAAAAATTCAAATGAGTTAATAGGTCTTCAAACAAATGACATGAAATTAATACACCTATATAAAGATTATGGTATGTATGTTTACAGGCCGAAGTAAGATTTTTCAGCAGCTTTTGGAGCAAACTCTCTTTCAGCTTTGAGGCAGCAACTTGTTCAAGAGCTATGGTAAACTTTGGATGTTCAAGTAGAATATAATGGAGGCTCCAGCCACTTCTCACTGAATTCAACACTGAAACAGTGCAGCGCTCTATGTGTCTATCCACTCAAGCAAGAAACCACACAAACCCTTTACATTGTATCTTCTCCTGCTTCACATGTGAGCCATCTCAACAATTAACCAACAAAAAATGCACTGCAAAATGTAACCAGGACTCTCTTAGACCTCATGGATGTACTCTATTCCTACATTAACGCAAGTCCCTTTTAAAGAAAAAGTAAAAATATAAGTGAGGCTTTCAAAATAACTAAAGTTTATTTTATCACTCCTCGCCCGTCAATCATCTTATCACCATGTATCTTGCCTCCTTACCTGTATAGAAGTTCTTTTAGGGGTGTTTGATACAAGTACTAAACTTTAGGAGGGTCACATCGGATGTTCGGACGTTAATTAAGAAGACTAAACATGAGCTAATTATAAAACTAACTGCAGAACCCTTATACTAATTCGCGAGACGAATCTATTAAGCCTAATTAATTCATCATTAGCAAACGGTTACTGTAGCCCCACATTGTCAAATCATGGACTAATTAGGCTTAATAGATTCGTCTCGCGAATTAGACTCCATCTGTGCAATTAGTTTTATAATTAGATTATATTTAATACTTCTAATTAGTATCTAAACATCCGATGTGACATGTCCTAAAGTTTAGGACGCCGGATCCAACAGGCCCTAATATGATGTCAAAATTACTTGAAAACTAAATTATGACAAAACTTGCCATACATTAATGGACAGAGGGACCAGAGTATGTATTTGTAATAGTCTCACAGACATATCATCTTATCAGTATCATTGGAACCATACAAATTAATTAAGCACTCTAAAGAAAAAAAAATTAACCAAATACAATTGAACCATGAGGGATGACACAAATTGAAGTCAACTCATCTTCATTTTCAATGGTACAAACATGTGTTGAATTGATGTGTTTAAAGAGAGAATCAGGTTGGGACTGTAAGGCACTGCATATCAATATGATTTGCTTCAGGAAATAATAGAGAACTATCTCATCTGATGGCCAAGGATGAAGTGCATAAATTTATCTGATATTGTGATGGAAGCCTTGAAATGGCACAGGGCTTTATGTGATTATGGTCATTATCGGATAGCAATATTGATGAGTCATTCAATTGGTACAAAGCACATTAGACCAAATGGAGAAGCTGGAGTCTACTTATCTGATGGGTGATGACGATCACATTGTGTCAGATCACATGTTCAAAATTGAAAATGGATTTAGAAGGATATTGCTAGAAATACCTTGAAAACGATGATACCCTCCATGTTCCTGCCGTACCCCGTCTCAGGCCTCCTCATTGACATTGAGCCTATTCAGAAATGAATGCCCAATTTCGTCCAATTCAGCTCAAGGAATCCATTTGCGTCGAAGGAGCAGGCGCCTAGAGAAAGTTCAGTAACAGATGCAGTTCCGTTTCAGTTTTTTGTCAGTAATTGAGCCAGTAACCTGAAACTGAACTAAATACATAATAGATGTTACAGTTATATATTTAACAAAATGTACAACAGTTAATCTTTTAATTTTATTGCCGACTCTTGCAACTTTCAGCACATAGGCGAGACAGCTTGTTTCAGTTCGCACATACTGTCGCCGGACAAGAACAAGTACTTGCTAAAACAGCCTTGCGTAAAACTATTGTCGGGCAAAATCCGTTGGTAGCAAGTTAAAATGTTTTCCGGCGAGTAGATGGCAGAGTATGTAAGATCGTATGTACATCACTTTTAAATGCACCTTTAGCTTAAAGTAGTGCAATGGTAAAACAAATGAGATTGTTAGTGGTAGCTAAGATATGTAGCATTATTGTTGCAATGCGCCATGCCAAATGAGATGAAGCTGCTCCCAAACAAACATTAGAACAAAATGGAGATGCTATAGATGACAGATTCCATTATTCCTTCATTAGTTCTGGGAAATACATACAGAAACCAAATCGATATGCAAGCGTGCAAATGAGCAGTTTGTAGTTTGCTGATAGCTTATCAGCGTCTGCGTTGCGAGGTAGTGCACACACCTTCAGCTAGCTTCTTAACACGTCAGGGTCAATCACTAAGCTAAGGGATATTACTAATTAAGAACAGGGAGAAGGCAGATGATAAGCACAGTGTGCCGGCAGCGACCACGCAATCGCAATCCAAAACACCAACAATTCTGGGAAAAAAACTGGATATAAAATAGGAAACCACAGGTATTCGTCATTGGAATTGCAAGGTGCTGTTTTGACCGGATTGAAATTGAAATACACAGCATTATTGTTTGAAATTAGAAACTGACACAGCAATTTCCGCAAGCAGCGAGGGGATTCCAGACTGGGTGATGGAGGGCGGGGGTTGTACCTCGAGTCCTCGACAGGCTCGACTGATGGGCTAGAGCACATACCGGTGGATGAGCCCAGTAGCATGCCCACGTGATCATCCTATTTGAGCTTGAAACTGATAGCCCTACCATTAGACAATCTTCTTAATCCCAATTTCCTGGTATCCAAAATCCTCTTTTGGTTATAGTATTCTTGATCTATGCGCACCCAAGGCCTGGTGCGGATTAGAGCTTATTTCGCTAGTATACTTCTTTACGGACCCACAGTATTTGCTAGTACTTCGTTTGGGACCCCACCAACAAGATAAGTGATCAGTGTTAGAGTGTCGAGTGATTGTTTAGCACTTTTAAACACAATCATTTATATTATACACAGTCTGTCCTTATGCATGTCACTCAAATGGAACAATTGTATTTCTGAGAACTATCTTGCACGGTTGATTGAATCTAGAACTTCACTGCTAAATAATCTATAGGGATCAAATGAGACAGGGAGCCGGCTGGTTCTCTCAGCTGCTTCTGCTCTGCTCGCTCAGAGCCACAGCATGCTGACCAACTGCGGGAGCTCGGCGACCGACGCGTGGCTGGTGCCGTGGCCGAGCCGTATAGGCTGTGATTGGTAGGTGCACGAGGGCTATCCAGGCTTGTGTAATGGCTCTTGATTTTTCTCCTCCGCCGCCTCGCTACTCCTCGTGCGGCAGGCGATCCCCGGCGGACGGACAGGAGGTCGTCCCCGCCTGGAAGAGGTTGGCGATGACGACGGCTTCGAGAGGCGGCGCCGGGAGGATGTGTGAGTGCGGAGAAGGATGTGTGATGTGAGTGCTGAGGCGGATGACGACGGCTTCGAGAGGCGGCGCGCGGGCCCTGCGTTTTGAAGTGAGTTGGAGCGATTTGAAATTTGAATGATGCTCTCCGATTGGTCCTGGGCAGACCCACACCACACCACCTCTTGCGATCGATGCGCGGTCCATAGCTCTTATCAATTTGATCATTTTGCAAGGACTTGTTGCATGCTTGTAGGTAGTAGTAGTTTAATTTATTCACTCATGCTCGATTTGTTCAATACTCCCTCCGTTCCAAATTATAGGTCGTTTTGTTTTTTCTAGATACATAGATATTATTATGTATCTAAATATAAGGTATATCTAAGTGTATAACAAAGTCTATGAATCTAATAAAGTCAAAACGACCTATAATTTGGGACGGAGGAGTACGTACTAAAGCCATCTGGAGGTTGCCGGTGGTATTTAGATTAATATATGAACTATTGTTTGCCTGTTGCATATAACTTTACTTAACGAGTTATGGCCAAGTTTTTTTTTTCCTGCGAGTTATGGTGCATGCATACAATTTGTTTTCAGATATGCCAAGTCGTATCACATACTTTTATGTAACAGTAATGATCTATAGTTATGAATATAAGTTTTGTTAGTTTTATATGAATTGTTGTTTCATACAAGTTTTAGTCTGCAAGTTATGGATAATGGGAGTTTTATATGAGAACGCCCATTACATATTATCTTTTTTCACATGTTTTTTATTCATGGCTTTTGGTCACGTATAAGTTAGGCCGAGGATTATTTATATATCTTTTCTGCGTAAGTTATATATATATAACTTTGTGTCAATAATGTGTGTGTCACAAGCTGTATACTTTGTATAAAAATAATATGCAACTTATAAACTCAGAGTTTGCTTTTTTTTTAACTTTTCTAGGCAAAGCATATAGTTTCATCAGAGATTAACTCTAGTTTTGTATGAAGATATAGATGATACAGTTTACGTATGATAATTATATATGTATACAAGTATATGCTCTGATAGTTTTTTTTTACATTTCTGTACATGAAAAATGTTGTTAAAACTAACTTTTATCGAAAATACCCCCACCCAATTTTATTCCCATTATTCCATCGGTCCCAAATGTTTTAAATACCAAAAGAGAAAAAAAAAGTGAAAAGAGGTACCCGGGGTGTTGGACGGAGGCGAGGGATGGTGTGG
Source organism: Setaria viridis (assembly GCF_005286985.2). Classification (NCBI taxonomy): domain Eukaryota; kingdom Viridiplantae; phylum Streptophyta; class Magnoliopsida; order Poales; family Poaceae; genus Setaria; species Setaria viridis. The sequence continues at coordinate 27,196,326 of NC_048263.2, forward strand.
AAACAGCGCGGAGCACGCGAAAACTAACGGTCCAGAAAGGGAATAAATATTCCAAAAGTGGTAACCGTGCGCTGGTCGGAAATCGAATGTTGGGGGAGCTCCTGGCGCGCGCGCTGTGATTAGCGACTCCCGGCAGAGCCGGGGTTGTGTCGACGCCCCCTTGACGGCTTTTTAAGTGGTAGAGATTTGCTTTAAGATGTGTGTAATTTTCTAAAAGAGGTGTACCGGAGAGCAGTTCTCTTATTTTGTACTATTATGTAGTTCAGGGTCAAGGCTATGAACAGTAAATGGTTAATTTGATCAAAAAGATACTTCCCGATTTTTGCCACTTGCCACCAGCACTGTCTTTTCTTTTTGGGACCAGATATTGTTAAGGCATATTGGAAACATGGTCGCAGAGAGGGTGGGCATTGTAAATACATTCGTTGGTTGCCTTTGAGTACGTCAAGATGATGTTTTTCCTATCCATCCATTTTCAGCTAACTGACAGAGCGAACATAGAAACCGAGTGCTGGGGGAGACCTAGTCATTAACTTCAGTGTGCTCTTAGATTTTCACATAGAAGATCTTGCTGGTGACACATCAGAATCCAAGTACTGATTCACAAGAATCCCCTGCCTGAATATGCGCTTGAAAAAAAAAGATGCGTATTTGAAAACAGACATGCAAATCAGAAGGAGACACTGAAATTTTGATGAACAAACATGATGCTCAAAGTGGCATCCTGACATGCTGCACAGCTGCAGTGCCAATCTGCAAGCATATATGCTGCTCAAACATCAAGGGGCATCAGACGATGAGTCGTGGTTCATGCCTTCATGGAGGATTGATCCTGAGAGGCATAAACACTGACCTGTTGCAAAGCTGCTTATGTTCTTCAGTTTGTTCTAAATCTTGTTAGCTGATACTGTTTCCTGATCCTATTTGAGAGGATCGCTAACTGTTACCTCTCTAGTTCTTGCATCAGTAGACACATCTCCCCACAAAAAAAAAAGAATTCCATGACCCAATTGTTGCTGCCGGAAAAAACTACTTGCTCGTGGGCTTATAACTGGATTCAGTTACTACCTTCTAATAATAAGGTCATAAGTGAGTAAATAGTCTAGTACACTATACAAGAGTTTAATACCTAAAAGGAGCTTATACAACACACAGTGCAACTCTGACTGGCAAAAGAGTTATAGTTCATAATCCATGAACTTTTTAAATAATGGAGCAAGTTTACACACCAATTTCCACAGTCTCTCTTGTTTATCTTTTTTGTTACACCCTTTACAGATTTGCAAGGCTGATTGGAATGCATAAGGGAGGAACCGTCGGTGCCAGAGTGTGGAAGGGTCAATGATGAAATTCAGATGTGCTGGTTTTTGACGGAAAAGAGAAAAGGGTCAATAATGAAATTTAGCTTACATCAAAAGGTCTAAAAGACAACCAAAACCTCAAAATGAATAAAAAGGCAGAAAAATGTGGAGATGCGGGGGATCGAACCCCGTGCCTCTCGCATGCAAAGCGAGCGCTCTACCATTTGAGCTACATCCCCAATTAGTGAATGTAATCTTATTTATAAGTATTGTAAAAGCACACCAGTGAAAGAATGCTAGCCGAATGTAGAGACTTAAGACCAGTTTGGCGGTATCCCTTTGGTGTTATTTCACGATAGTTTATTTAATTATACGTTAAATCCTCCAAGCACACAAGCAAAACACACTATTAGAATGTTAGACGAGTGTTACATTTGTGCGTAACAGCAGTTTGGCTGTAACGTAACGAGTATCACACGCTTATGGAAAATCAAATGTCTGGCCTCAGAGAGCCTCCTGACTCGACTGGCTTGACTCCTGATAACTACCCGCGGTCAAGTCACTCAAAAAGAGGCCACCAGACGAAGCGGAGACATGCTACGAGAAACCAAGGTCTACAGGGGCGAAGGACATGTATTGAAGCGTTTTTAGCATTCGCAATGTCAAACAATACATTAGCCAACCAACAAATTATGGTAAAAGCGACGTTGGCCGAATCTGAATGTTTGTTTGTTTTCTGATTACAGGAAGGAAACTCCTTCCAAAGCGTCTGAGCTCTGTGCAATTCGGCGCACACCTATGGGAATTCAGGAACCCCAGGGAGGCTGCAGACCTTCAAAGGGAAGGAATCTGTGCTTGCTGTTGCCATGAGTCAACCCACTCCGAACGAGGTGATCCTTGGTCCTCCAAACAGCAGTTGGAGTCTAACATCTGAGTCAGATTCTCAGCTGTGCCTATCAGCGCCTCGACCTTTCACAGCTGCGCACTTCTTTGTGAAGTAGGAATGCATCTCCTTGGTCGTTGTTGAATGTGCGTCGCTCAAAGCTACATACTGTGAGCTGCCGTAGTAACCTCTCGAGACATGAGTAAAGACAGCTCTCAGGGTCCTTCATGGCAGGGTTCGTTGACAGGACAGCTGCGTTCACTGCGTCCGCCACGAATTCACGCTGGGGAGCGTCCAGCAGGTATCCAATGCATGATTCTGCAGGCTTCTCATACGCAAGCAGGGCCACACTCTCCTGCAGACAGCAGAACATTCACTGTTTAGCTCATTAATACAGAGAGTTTAGCTCATTCGAATTGGAAGTCTAGCAAGTCGTAAAGGTATCTAAGTGTTCACAAATGCATTAATATTGTAGCGGGCAATGCATGCAAGAAACCAAAAGAACCCAACAAAGAAATACATCATTACCTTCAGCAACCCCTCAAAAGCTTTGTGAGTCAAGAAGCTTGCCAGGTTAGCACGAGCATATTTCACAGCATCCTCCAGTTGTTCAGCCTAATACATTAGATAAAGTTTACAAACATGAACCCGCAATATTGTTCATGTCAACCAAAAAACAAACACCAGCTAGGGTTGCAATACAAGGAGACTGGCCACCAAAGTTGACATGGTAACTAGCAGCAATTAACCAGTTACCAACATTAAAAGTACAGCAATGGCTGGATTTGGAAAAGCAGCCACTAGTGATACTCAATTCTCACTGATTCTAGTAGGTGCTTTTCACCTAGAGTCCTAAACATCATCTCGGTTCACATATTTCACTCTGCAGTACACCAAGTTGATTAGAGCAATTACTAACCATGAAACTATCAAGGGTGACCTGAACGCAAGCATTGGTGTCCTTATGATGATGCAATACAGTCAAGATTTTATTCCACTTTCTAGCAATTAAACCCTGAATAAGTACGCAGCAGGCGACTAAGAGCATTAGCAAGCTCATATTTATATTGCAGTCAATTTTTTCCCACCTAAACCTAAGCTACAGTGAGATACGGTTGTGTTAAATTACTTGACCTGGATATTATACTACATTACTAGCTTAATTTTGAGTTATACCCATCTCAACGAGTCCCTCAGCAAATGTCAGAAGTTAATGCATATGCATGTTCATGACATTGTTCCCTACTTCTGGAAAAGCTACAATATAGAAGTGGCAACTGGCAACTAGCATACAGTGGTAATACAAGTCTAGTATTCAGCATATAATCTGAAAGTGGCATGACCTATAAAGCACAACAATTGAATTTTGGATATTCAGATAATTACCCTGATATATTCTATGAATCTCTGAGAATGGAGTAAGAAGCAAATAACCGATTTCTCATCCTGCAAAGCAAAGAAATTATTTCTTAGAATGCACAAAGAATATAACTATGTTCTTATGGAAAACATGACTCAGTGCCCTATAAGATGAAGACATTAATTGCTGGACACAACCCAATATTATTTGAGATATAGTATCGGTCATATCGAAATTTTTAGTAACATGGAGATGACAAACTAAATCAACTACAAGACGGAAGAGTAATAATACCTTTATAACTTGTGGATACCACTCCCCGAGTCTTTTGAATGTAGTGTCAATATCTCCACTCATGATAAGCTTCACCAAATCAAATAAACTGTTTTCAGAAAGCAGAAGCCATAGCAGAGGCAAAAAAAGGAGGGCAATATATCAAATCAATATCATGAACAGCATCTGAGACACGATGGAATGATGTAGACAAATGTAATAATGACAACATGGTGGCACTGCACAACTAAAGATATGAAAGAGCTCGAGCTTGCAAGGCAGCTGAGAGCCTGAGAACAAATACCAATCATCAGTTCATCACTTTCCTGTGAGGAAGAAAAAAATGCCAGCTACTGAGCTCTCCCAGATGCAATTTCAAAATGCCAATGTAGAACTTTTCAAACATAATTGATTGGCAGTAACAGTAAACAAAAGTGAGGTCCCCCTCATAACACACATAAGCAGTAACCACAATAAATATACTAGGCACAAAAGTTGCTTCATGCACCAACCACTAGGAACTGGTGTCTAATTGTCAACACTACATCAAACTAGACCAAAAATGAGCAAGTGTAGTTCTGTATAACTTTAATAAAGTGCCAACTGAATCCACAGAGATGAAACCTAAGAGACCAGAAAATGGATTCAACAAGCAGTTGCATCGAGTTTTGAAGCTCACCTGACGCAAAAGTTTTCTGTGGCTAAGACCATATATTTCTGGGGGAGGTTCCCTATGACCATTTTGGCGACTGGCAGGGGGATCAGTTGCATTTGCCAAATCAAATGAATTCAATGTATCTTGGTAGCCATAATGTAGGAGATATGAACGGACAATCCTGTTACAAGTTCATAGTACGTATCAATAAGGGAAGGCAACATAGAATATATTTCAAAAATCAGGGAAGGGAGGAGCCACATGACACATAAGCCAATCATTAAACAATTTAGTAGAAGAACCTAAATAAGGAGATATGGAAATGAAGATATGCAGGTGGTAAGCAATGAAGTAAACAAAAAATGGGTGTACTGAAGCATACCAATGACTGATGTTTGGTTCTTCCAACTTCACTTTGTCTGTCACCGATTGTTGCCTCATTTTCTCTTCAAGAATATAACCCTGCCAAATAGAAGTGGAATACATCAATAACAAAGCTACCGACATCATACACCAACTGAACACTCTTGAATCAAGTGTTTAGTAAATGGCATAAAGCCAGTTACATCATAACTATATCCACATAACATGCATAAACTCATCATCATAAAGGAAAATCAATCTTTTTTTATGGCAGCATATTTTTAGTGGTGGCTGGTCAAGGCGTCAAGGGCGCATGCAATTGAAGTTCCTTTCAATTGTGTTTGACTATGCAGCCAAATTTGAAAAAAAATGTGATGGATAATTTGTAATAGAAAGTGAAGCATGAACCATAGATGCAGAAGAGTACTGTTGATATACAGCTAGTGCCATCACTAAGACACTAAGGATTTCAAGTTGCGACAGAAAAGTGTAACAATCTTAGGTAACTGAGTGAGGTAATGGTTGATGAACAAAAACATTTGCCTCACCTCAATGTCAAAACAGAACGGTTCTTTTCCAAAGTTTACAGTCAACCTGTAACAACAATTAAGATTTTTTAGTCCCCCCCCCCCCCCCAAAAAAAAAAAAAGTTATATATGACAGTAGTGTTTTCACTAAAAAGGTAAAGCTATCGCAGGTTTGTGCAGTAATTATGGACGCTGCATAATTGCTTGAAGTGGGCATTTTAAGCAAAACAAGTCAGGTTCCATATAGTTAGGAAATATAAGCTTAACCTTGTAATACTTTTCAGTTCAAAAGTTCCAACATAGAACATCAAATTAACTGTTGACTCGCTACATCTTTTTATATGGAAGCTACAAATCATATCGACAATGATGAAGTTATGTCTGAGCATTAAACCGGGAGTCATTAACTTGTGTTACTATTTAGGTGTTGTGTCCCACTAGAAGAGAAAATCTATTGTCAATATGTAGCTGCTCAAAAACATGCAAAAGACAAATGAGCAGATTGCATTTGGTATAGGTATCACTATCCAAGTTGCAGAAAGCCCCATGTCTGCCAGATGTTTCTGCAACTAAGGTTGGAATACTAGGGGTAAAATGCAACTTAGTCCAATTAGCATTATATTTGATTTAAAGAACAAGTACAGAAGGTGGCAGCTTACTCTTCACCCTGACTATGAACTGCAACGGTAGGATATAGTGGGCCTTTGAGGTCCTTTGGAACGGCTCCAACCAGAGATCCATTTTTCCTGTGCAACAATACATTTCGAAATATGAAGTATACAAGGCAAAAAAACCTTTGAGAGCAATTAGATTACAGTGCAACAATACATTTCGAAATATGAAGTACACAAGGCAAAAACCTTTGAGAGCAACAAGAATTAAGCATACAGTATACTTCAACCTGAACATACAAGGGATGGCATACCAAAACCAGCAATTGTGTGGAGGCAGGTGCATACATACACAAGACTATCATTCTTTTTCTAAATTCAAGATTTGGCATCCTACAGATGCACTGCTAAGGATACTTGCAAATATAGAAAGGTTCGCAGTGAAGTACCAGAATAATATATTTGTCATCTTATGTACAGGAAATAGATGACCTAGAACTAGAAGGTAAATAATAGCCAATGAAACAAGCAAAAACTATCAATGTACTAAGAACTCCCAAACTTACGTGAAAAAAAGTTCTTGTGACAAGTAGTTGATGCCAGCACCAATTGTGTCACCAGATGTAAATTTGGGCCCGAACGATTCACCTTTCCCCTGACCTCGGTAAAGGTGGCCATCATCACCATGGTATCCACAACTGTTAGACTCCCAACTGGAAAGAACAAGAAAATCAATTAAACAGAAGCCGCTTAAATGTTTTAGCATTTGCAATATGGAGTCAGCTCAAAATAGAAAAAGGGTCTTATAATGAGCTTATAGATATTGCATAACATGACTTACAACTAGAAATTTCAGTACAGTCATAAAGATGAAAAGGCATATATTATCTATAGCATGAAAAAGACCTTAGGAAGAAATAATCTGGCACTTCCGCTGAACTACTGTATGTAGCTTTCCTGATCAAGTTTGCAAGCATATTTAGAGATGTGATGCAATTATCAAAAACGACATGCCAAGCTTTCGTAATAAATGACAAAAACAGAAACCCAAATCAGACTAATCGGAAAAACGGAGCAGCAAGGCAAGGACCCTCACCCCGGTTGTCGCCGCATCTTGAAGCTATCGGTTGTGAACCCAATTGAGGTCTGCCCCTTGTAGCCAGCGTTCTTGACCCCCATCTCAAAGTAGTACACGGGCCGGCGCGTGGGCGCGGGGCGGTTGGCCTGCACGACCCCGACGTCGTGGCCGTGGTTATGGCTACCAAGGTATCTGACGGACAACTTGTCGGTGGAGACGACGGCGAAGAGGCCCGAGCTGTTGACGGTGTTGAGCTCGGACGGGAGCGGCTCGGCATCCAACTCCGCCGCCGCGCGGTCCCACTCCGTCGGGCACCGCCACCGCGATGCCAGCCGCATCGGGTCCACCGTCGTCCCTGCCCCCGGCGATCCCGCCTCCGCCTCCTGGTTCGCTACCATTCGCCTGCCCAACCACCCGAGAAGAGGAAATGATGTCGAGGAAAGCAGAAAATCACCGAAAATATTGGGGGAAACGAGCACCGGTCCGGATCAAACCCTAGCACGAGGGAAATCGCGGGAACCAAGATTGGATGGGCGCGGAGCTTACCGGGAGGCGGAACGGACTGGATCGGTGGTTGCTTGCGGTTGCGGGCGGGTGGATGGGAGGAGGTCAGGGGAAGGAAAGACGGAGAGGATGAAGAAGAGTTCGGGAGAAGCAACTGGCAATGTGTGTTCCGGTTGCTAGACTGTACTGTGTTTTCTGGGCTGCGAGTTGGGCTGCGAGTAAAGTTTCAAAAAAAAAAGAGTTGGGCTGCGAGTAAAGTTTCAAAAAAAAAAGAAGTTGGGCTGCGAGTCGGTAAGATATTGAAGCCCGCTTTAGCACGGCTCATGTGGACGGAGCGGCACGGAGGCGGGGCTAACCTGGTGGCAGCGTGGAGCACCTGACCATTGGCGGGGCGCGGTGCTGACCGGCGGCGAGACTGAGCCTGCATGCATGAGCGCCGGCTTGGGGTGGATCGACGGCGGGTGGAGCACCGGCGGTGGCGTGACGCGCCTGATGCACTGACGGAGACCACGGCGGCAGGCGGCACGCAGCATTGGCGGCGTCCGCCAGCGGGAGGTGGGGTTGCGGGGCCGAAGGTGGATGGCAGAGGACCGGAGGTGGGGGCGCGGGTGAGGGGCAGCCGAGCAGGAGGAGGACCAGGAAGAAGGACCAGGAAGACGACAAGGGGTGAGAAGAAAAGGAGAAAATAAAAGAAGAGAAAAGAAAGAAAAATAGAAAGGAAAGAAACATAGAAAGAAAAAAGAGAAAAAAGAAGAAAAAACTATAAGGGTAATATGGATATTTTATATTCTCTATACATTTAAAAATACAAGAGAAGCCGTTTTGCCAAACGTTTCCCAACAAAACAGTTAGAGCAAAAAAAAATCACTTCATCGGAGAAGCTACAGCCAAAGCTATTTTTTCACGAGCTAGAGCTGTGCCAAACGGGGCTTGAGACGAACTTCGTTTTTGATAAAATATGAGTTCTTTGAACTAGGAGTCGGGAGATAATTGATGGTGAGTTCGGCAGAGCTTCATCTGACTGATTCTCTATGGGATCCGATTCTCTGAGAGAAGTGATTCTATAGCTGATTCTCTAGCATATAAACTCTTAAAATTAGGATGGAGAATCACTTCATAGAATCAGAAGAAACTACTTTTTTCCGCTCCCAGCCTTTTAGTTCATTTCAGAAAAACACTTCACAGAATCAATACAGAATCACTTCTCTCTAAAAAACTGTTTAGCAGAGTTCCTGCTAGAATCAGTAGAGAATCAGCTCTGGGAGCTCTGGCAAAGAATGTTCCAATTTATAATGATGATTATTTCAATTTTGTAATCTTGTGGATTTCTCGACGATGAACCGATAAGATAATTGACAAATGGTCATGTCCAAATAAATTATAGAAGGGCTACGAAGAAATAGAGTGGTTTTCTAGTTCAGTTTCGTTAAATTATGATGCTTTTAGGACGCGGAGTATCTTTTTTCGAAACTGGTACCTAGGGGTAGCTACATAGGATGCATAGTAAAAATTATAAAACTTTTAATAATAAAACAACCTAATTTATAAGCAGATGCTTTATTACATTATTATTGGCATAGATCATATAATCGTTGTCACTCCAAAATCAACCAATGATGTAGATTGGCACTTGCATTATCCTGAAGCCACGCCAGTACAACAGGATCACTATCCTGACGCGCGTCATATGTTTTGAGAGAGTAAAACATTTGTGTAGACGAAGATTGAATACTAATATAGTACTACGGTCAGCTGTATCTCCATGGACATGGAGACTCACAATGCAGTGAAGCCTTCTTTTTTGACAGGGCCGTCCAATTCAGAAGGGGACTGCAAGTCTTGATATCTATCTTGGTTTGATGGACTTGTCTCTGTTAGTTAAAGATTTTTCAGGTTATCCTGAAGCGACTGCATGGAGAGGAAACGGGGTCTAGAACTGCATCTCCCCTGCATCTCAGACAACAGGAACATCGTCAGCTCGTCAATGTACACTTTGCCATCGGAGATAGGTCATCTGGATAATTTCACACTGGTCATATATGAAATGACTGCACCTGCGATTTACCACCACGAAATGGTTAGTGACTAAAATAAATTCCAGATATGGTAAGCACTACGCATTGGGATTGTGAATCCTACATTATAATCACATTGAACATAACATAATTTTGATAGATGAAACTTTTTTTTAAAAAAAAAGGAAAGAAGCAGCAGTGCTGATGCTATGGAGCAGAATTGCAACATGAAGCCTGCCTTTTATTCATCAAAATTTTGTCTTGATAATGTTGGATATGCATGCCAATGAAGCAGATTAACAACTTGTTTAGACACAGTAAAGCGTCTGATGCTTGATGCTTCACATTCTAAATTCAGGAAGCTCTTGGTGTTACAGATACTATAAGCCATTAAGCTTAAAACAAACCAAAATATAGCTCCCATAAGCAACATATAAGATACTACCAATCCAGAACCTCAAATCAAAATTTGAGCTAATAGAAAAAAAAATATCAATCAGCTCAGCAAACACTGAAATATCACAAAATCAGATAGACCATTTCTTTTCTCCACATAGCTGTAAAGAAGTGCTGATGCTACAACACCAGATCTGCAACCAAAATGTGTGCCCTTATTACTATTGGGTATGCAGAGTGTACAATATTGTTTTGATACACTAACAATTCCATTCTTCACTTTCCCAATTCAGCAAGGGTTTGTACATTGTCCCAAAAAACAAAACCTAACTCCCATATAAGGCATAGGCATAAACTATTCAATAACCAACCAAGAACCCAGAAGGATAAACCAAAATTAGACTGACAGCAAACCCTCCCAAGCAGCTCAGCTATCATCCTCCTGTTCGTGAACCTCTGAAATGTCGACAATCTGCAGCCGCTCTTCCTCTGGAACCAAACACCAATTCGGTGACTGCACTGCCCTGAGCCACTTGAAGTCATCCACATTGGCCCAATTACCAGTCTCCTCCTCAAGCCTGGACTCCTTCAAATCCCCATCAATCCCATCATACTCCAAAGCATGTGGTGCAAACCTCACACCACTGCAATCCTCAATGATCGGCCTGCTCCTCACCCGCAGGTAGAAATCCGTCGCCTTCGCCTCATGAATCCTGATCTGGTGTGCTGCCATTACAAAAGTGCAACCTTCGACATCCTCTATGAGCACCGAGCCAAGAACAGCACCAACGAACACACGGCAATCTCTCAGCTTGTGGACATAAAGCGCCCGGCATGTGCCCTTGAGATAGACCTCGCAGGAAACCAAATCCGCGAGCGTGAAATCCCCATCCTTGTCGTTGGAGACTCGCAGATCCTTCACCAAGGTGGCGCCATTCCTGCCCCGGAACCCAAACCCTGGTAGGATCGCGTCAATACTGGGCTTTGGCTGCTCCGGAGGCGGTGGCTGTGGTTGTGGTACGGTGGCAGGATCTTGAGGCGGGTTCTTCGGGCCCTTGCTCTTGTTCCTGAACGAGAATGACTTCTTGGGCCGGATCTCAGAGGCAGCCGCCCTGTGTGCCGCGCGGAGGTCGGCGGCGGTGGCGAGGGCGGATCGCAGCTCGTAGGGGGGCAGCGCGTGGGACGACTCCGCGACGAGGCGGTCGAGGTCATCGATGGCGGCCGCGGCAGCGGCCAGGGAGGCGGCCGCGTCGCCTTCGGGCGAGGATGCACGACAGGCAGATAGCGCCGACTCCGCGGCGAGCTTGGCGGCGGCGAAGCGGGTGAGGAAAGCCTCGACGGGGGAGGCGCTGGTGGAGTCCGAGGAAGCGCCAGCGGCGGCGGCGGAGGAGGAGGATGAGCGCTTGGAGAGGCGCTCGAGCATGGCCAGGTGCTTGCGGTGGCCCCCGCCGCCGGTGGCCTTTGGCTGTTGGGGCTCTGGCTCCATCCCGCCGCCGGCGCTGGAAATGAAGATATGCAGGTGGTAAGCAATGAAGTAAACAAAAAATGGGTGTACTGAAGCATACCAATGACTGATGTTTGGTTCTTCCAACTTCACTTTGTCTGTCACCGATTGTTGCCTCATTTTCTCTTCAAGAATATAACCCTGCCAAATAGAAGCGGAATACATCGATAACAAAGCTATCGACATCATACACCAACTGAACACTCTTGAATCAAGTGTTTAGTAAATGGCATAAAGCCAGTTACATCATAACTATATCCACATAACATGCATAAACTCATCATCATAAAGGAAAATCAATATTTTTTTATGGCATCATATTTTTAGTGGTGGCTGGTCAAGGCGTCAAGGGCGCATGCAATTGAAGTTCCTTTCAATTGTGTTTGACTATGCAGCCAAATTTGAAAAAAATGTGATGGATAATTTGTAATAGAAAGTGAAGCATGAACCATAGATGTAGAAGAGTACTGTTGATATACAGCTAGTGCCATCACTAAGACACTAAGGATTTCAAGTTGCGACAGAAAAGTGTAACAATTTTAGGTAACTGAGTGACGTAATGGTTGATGAACAAAAACATTTGCCTCACCTCAATGTCAAAACAGAACGGTTCTTTTCCAAAGTTTACAGTCAACCTGTAACAACAATAAAGATTTTTTAGTCCCGAGCAAGTTGCGGTAGATTCTGATCAGACTCAATAAGAACCACCAGCAATGAGGATATAGAAAAATAATGGTCCCCCCCCCCCAAAAAAAAAAAGGTTATATATGACAGTAGTGTCTTCACTAAAAAAATAAAGCTATCGCAGGTTTGTGCAGTAATTATGGACGCTGCATAATTGCTAGAAGTGAGCATTTTAAGCAATACAAGTCAGGTTCCATATAGTTAGGAAATATAAGCTTAACCTTGTAATACTTTTCAGTTCAAAGTTCCAACATAGATCATCAAATTAACTGTTGACTCGCTACATCTTTTTATATGGAAGCTACAAATCATATCGACAATGATGAAGTTATGTCTGAGCATTAAACTGGGAGTCATTAACTTGTGTTACTATTTAGGTGTTGTGTCCCACTAGAAGAGAAAATCTATTGTCAATCTACCAAGGTGATGCAAAGGAAAATGGCGGTAGAGAAAAATGAATAGAGGCCTGTCTAATAAGAGACAAAACATTCTACCAAGACATTAGAGGAACTAATACAGGATTTTTTAACACCTTTCTGTATATACAAACTTAATGTTCTAGAAGGTTTCAATCAATATGGAGAATGATTGATTCATCTATTAGTGTCTTACTTTTCAGGTGGTGTTGAAAAAAGGTCCTCCAGCTCAGTAGGTAGTAAAGCACCATCCTGAATATACCTAAATAAAAAAGTATCTAATGATCAATCAAATCAGATACATGTTTAGCTAAAATATTATTAGAATTAAAATGCAAATAATAGTGAGTCCTCACCAATTGCATATCAGGATAAGCTAACATTATCGATGTTAACCATGTTGCATATCCCTGTCAAGAAATCAACCACTTCACCTGTCAGCTCCAGTGTCCGCAGAAAAAGCTGAGTTCATTACTTCACCATCAATGGGGATACATTCCTGCATGAAGCCAGTAATGGAAATTTCCAGAACACTACCGAAGCAATAATAAAAGTATGCTATTGCTAGTGACTGAAGCTTACATACCTGAGGACTGTTGACTGCGTACCTCCTGGAAATCTGCAAGTTGGGCGATGAACTCCTTGGCCTATTCTTCAGGAGCACGTGCGTACAGCTCCAGCAATGTAGTTGCGCCGGTGTGGACCTGCAGAGGGGGCGCGGCGTGGAGGAGCCGGAGGCGGCGCCTGCCTGGCGGCGGACGGAGGAGGTGGCTGCGCCGAGGAGCAGGACGACGCCGGCGGCGGTGGCGGACGGCGCGGAGGCGATGGCGGCGTGGAATTGGGGACCCAGGCGGAGGGACGGCTCGGAGGGGTGGAGGGGAATCGGACGGAAGGAGATGGCTCAGAGCGAGGGTCACGGAGCGGAGGGGAATGACGAGCTCCATGTGATTGTAATTTTCCAAAGGAGCTGATCTCACGAGGGAGTGATTTTATGGTTGAAAGGGATTCTTTTTGATTTTCTAATGTAAACTCTAAAATTCAGAATGGAGAATCACTTCATACAATTAGAATAAGTTACTTTTTTTTCCCAACCTCTTAGTTCATTTTAGAAAAACGCTTCACAGAATCAACAGAGAATCTCTTTGAAAAACTATTTCACAAAGATCCTGCTGATTAGAGAATCAGCTCTGGAGTTTTGCCAAACGCACCCTAAGATGAATATTCCAATTTATAATGACGATTATTTCAATTTTATAATGTCATGAATTTCTCGACAATGAATCGATAAGATAATTGATAAATTAGTTAGTGGTTTAATATCAGTAATGAAATGGGTATCGAAACTACCAAATGCCTACGATATAAACTGAGAGAGGGGATCCGGTTACATCTAAAGATTTTATTGACGTATAAGAGAGTAGCACTAAGTTGTTCTATATATAATCATTATATATAATCATTGATATCATCTTACAAATAATCCAATGTACTCTCTCCATTTAAAATGTAAACATATTTTGATAAGTGAAAAGTTCAAACCTACAGATTTCAACACATAATTAGTAAAAATATATGTACATTTAGTACAGAAAACTTGCACCAAAATCTTTTGTATTGAAAGTGGTCTTGAAATTATATTGAATCTTTTAGAAATTGGCATTATGCTGTAAGAGAAAACAATCTCAAAATCTTGTTTAGAAGATTTTTGCCCATCAAAATATGCCAAAACATTCTTTAGGGAGGTAGATGTGGATGGAAGCATAGAGCATGACGTGATAAATCGTGATGATCCGTGGATAGGGTGGTGAAGGATCGAGAATCGGACCATAAATTATATAATTTTAAATTAAAAGTAGATATAACTGAGTTGAATTGTGAGAAGACACGAGGGTTATGATCCATTGTCACCACTAAATGGGGGCTACCACGGCGAAATGTGCAGGGATTGAACTAAACCCTCCCACGGTACAAATGGCATTTTCGTCCGCATATACTGGTGAAAAACTAGAGAAATGGCGTCCGCGCCGCGGGATCAACGGCCAAAAAGCCACCCCCGGGCCATGGATGGCTGGAAGCATCCATCCGCCCGTTGCCTCCTCGCACAAGATTACCGAAACACCCTCAGATCCACTCCAAACAGGAGGAGAGCCGACCGGCGCCCGCAGCCCCCCAAAACAAACACGAACCAAAGTGCTGAGTCGAGTGCTGTGCTGGCCGTCGAGATTTCGCCGGCATTCGTTTCAATCCAGAGCGCGCGGCATCGGCGAGTTCCGAGTGGAGCGTGGGTGCGATCTGGTGATCGGGCGGCGGAATGGTGGTGCCGGAGGCGGTGGCGCTGGAGATACCGGCAGCGGCGGAGGAGGGGTCGCCGCCGCCTGCCGCCAGGGTGCCGCCGAGGATCAGGCGGAGGCTCCTCCGGGCGCGGGAAGGCGGAGGCACGGCGCCGACGGCCGAGGAGATCGAGGCCAAGCTCCGCGAGGCGCATCTCCGGAGGCAGGTGGGTTTTGTGTCTTCCCTTCTCCCTCACGTGACGTAGAAATTACTTCACCGCACGGGTTCGTCCCTGTTGGTTTTGTCGGTGGATTGATTGAGATGTTAATTCGCTTTAACCGGACTCGGTTTTTGAATTTCGTGTTGGTTGGTAACTTGGTGGAGTAGTTGCCAGTTGGAGTAGGATCAAAAAGTGTAGGTGGATTGCTGAACTCTTGTGATACCTTAGGAGCAAATAGCAGTATAGCAGTATAGCACGCCTTATGTAGTTCATTGATCAAACCCAGGAGTAGCATGACACTTGAATTGGGTGTATGAGTGTATCTGAGAGTATTAGAATTACAATTTAGTGTTCCTGCCAGTTCTGTGGACTCATGAATGGGAAGCTGATGCTGGTTAATTGACTACTGCAATGTTTATTTTGGTTGGTAGAAATATGTTCTGCTAATTGTAGCCCATGTCTTATACATGAGCTATTATCCTACAGCAATTCCACGAGACACTGTCCTCCAAAGCAAGGCGCTCAATTAGGAGCCCTTCAGGGTCATCTCAGAAGGAGGATCGTGGGCAGCTCCTGGAAGCAAAGCTTGTGGCCGCCAAGCAGAAGAGGTATACGAGAGAGGAACACAGTAGAGTATATTACTCTGTTTTATTTGGGGAAAGAGGACATAAAAAACCAAACCCAATTTCAGGTTGAGCCTCTTGGCAAAGGAACAGAGCCGGTTGGCTAAGCTGGATGAGCTGCGACAGGCTGCTAAAAATAATGCTGAGACGAGGTTTGAGAGGGAAAGGGAAGAACTCGGAATGAGAGTTGAATCGCGGGTTCGGCAGGCTGAGAAGAACCGTATGGAACTCCTGCATGCACGTTTGCAGAGGCAGGCTGCATTGGAGGAGAGGACAAAAAAGTTCTTTGTGCAAAGACTGACTTGGGAGAACAAGTACAGGGAGCGTGTACGTTCTGCAATCCTGCAGAAGCGTACTGCTGCGGAGAAGAGGCGATCAGGGCTGCTGGAATCTGAGAAAAGACAGGCGCAGGGTAGGCTCTTGCAGGTCCAACTTGCTGCCAAGACTGCCTCTAGCCAGAGAGAAACAGAGAGGAGCAAGTTAAAAGAGCAATTAGAAGACAAACTTCAGAGGGTATGCGTTTCTGTGATGCAGCATTGATGTAATTATCTCAGCTCTTTAACTTGTGACATAACCATCTATATGCAAAAGCAGGCAAAGCAACAGAGGGTTGAGTATTTGAAGCAGCGAGGAAGTCCTTATGGCTCTATACGCAGCAGTTCGGTTAAAAGTGGAGAATTTCTTTCAAGAAAACTGGCAAGGTATCATCTTATAGTACATTCCGCAATTTCCAAATAATTGTCTGGCTTCCATGTGTAGCTTATGATTTATTTAAAAATTATTATATTTTGTGGCCCTTCAGATGCTGGAGAAGATTCATAACTTCTAGGAAAACAACAGTGGTGTTGGCTAGGGCGTTCGACTCGCTGGGGATAAATCAGCAATCAGTTGTGTCTATGCCATTTGAAGAATTAGCTATATGCATTGAATCTCCCACAGTCCTTCAGACCACTAAGGCGTTGCTTGATCGGTTGGAGAGTCGTTTTGTTCTCTCTCAGTCATTTAGTTCATCAAAACCAGTAAATATTGACCATCTTCTAAAGCACCTAGGATCGCCGAAAAGGAGGATCCTCCCAAGCAGTGCAGGAAGAAGTAAAGTAACGCCCAAAAAGGCAGTTAGAAATAATGACTCTAGCAAGGTGCCTAGATATTCGCAAAGGATTGCACTTTGTGCGTACATGATACTAGGTCATCCAAAATCTGTTCTTAGTGGACAAGGTGAGCGAGAGAAATTGCTTATGGACTCAGCAACAAACTTTGTGAAGGAATTTGAACTGCTGGTTAAAACAATACTCGATGCCTTAGACGGTGCATGCATATTGAAGCAATCAGAGCTAGATGTTGCCTCTCCTGGATGTTCTAGTTATGAGGAGTCCTCTTCCATTGTTGCTGATCGGAAGAAATTCAGAACTCAATTGGTTGCCTTTGACAAAGCCTGGTGTGCTTATCTTTATCATTTTGTGGTGTGGAAAGCAAAAGATGCTGAATCACTAGAGGAAGATCTTATTAGAGCTGCATGCAGGCTTGAACTGTCAATGATCCAAACATGCAAAATAACTAATGAAGGGCAATCAGATAACTTTCGTGGTAATTTGAAAGCCATTCAGAAACAGGTATAATTTTTACATTCAATGCTAATTATTTCTTGATCATTTTTAGTAATCAGCCTTGGGGTGCATTTTAAGAAGTGGATCAAGTTTGTTCACTTCTTCAACATTGATTCATCTGCTGAATTGAGTTTTTGTTCCTCATCCAGGTTGCAGAAGACCAGAAACTTTTAAGGGAGAGGATTCAACACCTGGGTGGTGAAGCTGGTATTGAAAGAATGGAATCTGCTTTATCCGAAACAAGGTCAAAGTTCTTTCAAGCAAAGGAGGGCACGAGCTCCATTGCAACTACAGTTGCAAATATAGCATCTCCTTCAGTTGCATGTTCTCCTGGACAGTCTACTGTTTCTGAAATTAGGGAGAATTCTAACATGGATGCTGAAAAGACAAATCGAGTTGTCAACTGTCTGTTTGGGTCTTCCTCATCACCATCTGACAGCAGCAAAGGAGGCAAGCTCACACTGAGCTGTGCAGTGCCAGAAAAAATGCCAACTGAAAATGAACAAATAGTCAATGAGATACTTCATGGCATCCATGGCTCTTTTGCTGACATCTCTGATGGTACTGGTACTGTTGAAGGCGATTTCAAGGTTAGCTCCGGCCTTATAATACTACTGTGGAGTTCATTAGTACAATAATATTTAAAAATGCAATGTATATCGTAGAAGAAGTTATTATTATTTTAGGCTCTTTTCAGGGAAATCAAATGTCTGAATTCAGGGTGTGGCTCTTCTCAGTATGAGATGATTCTCTTGTTGTGTAATTTCAATATTTTTTGTCCTTTTTATTGTCAGGCAAAAGTCAAGGAAACAATGGAGAAAGCTTTCTGGGATGTGGTTGAGGACTCGATGAGAGGAGACATGCCAGACTACAGTTATCTGGTCAGCCTGGTAAAGGAAGTCAAGGAAGCATTGCAAGAGTTAGCTCCTACAGGGTGGAAAGAAGAAATAAGTGAAAATATTAACCTTGAAATTTTGACCCAGGTAACAAGAGTTCAGTTAGAATTACCGACTTGATGTTGAATCCTGATGCATACTTAATACAACTTATGTTGTTTTTGGTGGAAAGTTACTTGCATCAGGCTCCCAGGACAGACAGTATCTAGGACAAATTTTGCAGTACTCTCTGAATAAGCTGCGAAAACTATCTTCTCCTGCAAAGGAAGATGAGATGAAGAAGAGTCATGATAAATTGTTGGGAGACCTGATTGAAGACCCTGAATCTAATTTTGGAGATCCAAATTCATTTGTTGTTTCTGTCATCAAGGGTTTGCGCTTCACTATGGGAGAATTAAAGGTCCTGACTATATCAAATTTGTTTTTGAATAAATTGATGGGCTATATGGTGAAATTACAATATTACCTGGTGACTAAAATCCTTACTGAACTGAACACAGGCTCTAAAGGCTGAAGTCAGTAGAGCACGCATCCAACTATTGGAACCAATCATCAAGGGATCAGGTGGAGTGGAGTATCTGCAGAAGTCTTTTGCCGATCGTTATGGCTCCCCTTCTGATGCGTTAGCTTCTCTCCCTTCAACTGCCTGTTGGATTTCATCCGTGAAAGATATTGTGGAAGAACAGTGGAATGAATATGTCAGCTCGCTATCAATTCTGCCAGCAGCAAACCATGTTAGTACATTACTTCTAACAGCTTCATTCGGTCCTGTAGTCACAATGCCATGCTCATGCACCTTTAACAATAGCTTAACTGCTTTTTAGTTTGCACTTTGTACCCACCATTTTCTCCTGCTGTTCTGGTTACACTTGAAAATTCTGAGAGTTCCCAACCATCATAACAGGTCCAGCCACTTGTTGCCACTCTCCGAACTGGGCTTGCAGTTCCAGGTCATCTACAATCTGCGATATCTGCAGCAGGTATTTTCTTTGTTTTCTCCCCTTTCAGACACAAGTTGCTATTTACCAATATTCACTGCTGATGCTGCATATTGCCAAGCAGGCAGTACAGAGCTACCAGAATGCACAGGAGAAGGACTTGGCAGGTTAATAAGGATCGGGTTATTGCAACTCATCAGCAGCACGGAGGGTCTGCAAAGCCAGACAGTTCCTGAGACCTTTATGCTCAATTGGATGAGGTTGCGGTCTGTTCAGAGTAAATTCCAACAAGTGATTGTGATAGCAACAAGGTGAAACACTATTTTGGTTTCTACTTTTCAAGTTTGCATTACTATGAGGTGTTATTATGATTTGCCAGAACAGAATGACTGAATCCAATTGCCTCTTTTTCTTTTCCTGTTTTTGCAGCATGCTTGTCATGCATCAGGTCTTAGTGAGTGAGAACCCGAATATATCTCCTCCAGAACTGGAGAATGTAACCTTGGAACTATTCAACATGCTCACCAGTCTACTAGTCAACTTTGTAGATGTTGGTACTGAAAAGATCATTGAGGCGATGATGCATTCATCAACCTCAACGAGCTCTTCGTCAAACAAAATGATTGAGACCAGGAAGCAGATTTTGACTAGGGTCTTCCTTAAAAGCCTCCAGACCGATGACACTGTCTTCAAGAAGGTCTCTCAGTCCGTGTACTGTGCGTTCCAGGCAGTCACCCTGGGTGGCAGTGGGGAGAAAGGCAGGAAGCTGGCCGATGCATCCCTGAGGCGCATCGGGGCAACAAAACTCACTGAGCGAGTAGTGAAGGCAGCTGAAGTGCTTATGAAAGCAGCAATGGTGTCAGAACAGGTCCATGGCCCGTGGTATAGGCAGTTGTTGTGAATGTTTCAATCACTGAATCTTAATACGATTGTGGCAACAGCATTGTACAGCGATCTACAAGAGTTCGGGGGCTCAGATCGGGGTATGAGGATTTCAATCTTCTTGGGGCAGTATGAATAATGTCTGATGCAGATCAGAATACGGCAAGAGTTCATCCTTGGGAATGCATGTCAGAGGGCGATGTTTGTGTGAAAAATGGTACGTTCATCGTGTTATAGCTGAACAATATGCTTGGTTTGTGCGATTGCCGTGTGATGTTTCATATAAGCATATAAGCGCATTGTATATATACACGAAACTTATACAATTCTGAAATGCTCTCAAGTACCATGTATATATCTTCCATCATCATGCACTACAAGCTCATCTGTAAGCTGCCCCAAAACTGAATTTTGAGGTGCAAGTACAACATCAGCTCACGAGGACAGCTGCTCTGCCTCCGGTGCCGCCACGGAAGCCTCGACCGCCTCGGCAGGGGCGGGGGCCTCGAGGGTCTCGGCCGGCGCGGGCGCGGGCGCGGGCGCCGGCTGGAACTTGGCGACGTAGTAGCTTAGCGGCGGGCCGTTGTAGGCGACCTCCGCCACCTGCGGCTGGTTCTTGCTGACCTGGATGAGGATGGAGGATGCCGCGGCGACGGTGATGAGGACGAGCCCCGCCGCGATGGCGGCCGTGTTCTCGGCCCCCTCCGCCGACGTGCCCGCCGCGCCGGAGCTGATGGCGCTCTCCGCCACGTACACCATCGGCTGTGCAAGTATTTGCAGGAACGATGCTATCTTATCAGCTCATACTTTCAGAAAGATTAATCTCCTTTATTTCTAGTGGAGGATAAAAGGAGGCAATTCTACATCGCTGGTCGCAAAAACACCAAGGCTAGAACTAGAACGCCCAAATGCAACCAAAAGAAAACAGCGTGGAATTTTACCTCGACGGAGTAGATGTTGGTCTGGCCGGCGGTGTCCTTCTCGATCAGGCCGGTCCAGCCTCTCTTCTTGGGCGGGAAGGTGCCGACGACCCTGGTCCTCTCCTCCGCCAGCCACTCGGCGCTCAAGCTCCCGACCTGCCCACATCGATCAGAGATGTTAGGACATCTCATTGCTGCTAGCGACGAAGGCTCAAGTGAAGGAAAGAGGAGGAGCTAGAACTGGCAGGCAGCAGCCGGTACCTCCTTCTCGGGAGCGCACTCCACCTCGTTGCAGTCGGAGTCCTCCTGCGCCGGCGCCGGTGGCGGCGACGAAGGAGACGGAGACGACGAAGCGTTACACGAGAGCAGGAACGGCCTGCTGCTGCTAACGCCGCCGATTATGCCGCCTCGCACGAGGCTCGCCTGAGGCTTGCTCCTCAGGAAGATGCAGCCGCTGGCGGAGAGCATGGACTGCGCAGGGCAAGCCATCTCTCCCTCTCCTTCTTTCTAAGCAGACACACACACAGCAGCAGCAGCAGCAGAGAACAAGTGACGAACAGCAGCCAGAGAATTCGCTTGCGAATCAGCGGGGGCTCTCCTTGCTCTTTGCCGGCTGCTTTTGTGAGAAGGCGTGAGGTGAGGAGAGATAAATATCTTTGCTGTCGCTGGTGCTTCAGTTTGTTACCTGTGGACGCCGGTCCGTCCACGTTGCCGCGCTGGCCGCTGCAGAGATCGCTGGACGGGGCAGAGCCTCCAGCCTCCAGCGCTGGGCGTGGCCCGTCCAGCGAACCAGGCGGCGACCCATGGCTTGGCCTTTCTGAAATCGCACAGGCACCGTACAAACACAAATCTCCTTTTCTTCTTATAAAAAAAAACGCAGAAACACTGAAGCTTTTAAGAGACAAGACAAATGGCTGCAGCCACATACAGCTCCGAACAGTCATCGTGGAGACTGGATGGAGCTGCTTTTTACTCAACAAATGAACACGCCAACATCGCAAATCGAAGCCTCAGCAGACTTCTCCAGGGCCGCAAGGGGGCAAACAGGCTTGAAGGCATCAAGCTCCAGCCAGCATCACGTTTACATCACATCATGTAAAATCTGGCTGAGACATGCTCTCAGTTCAGTTAAGGAGAAAAACAAAAGGTGCTTCCTTTTGCGAACCAACGTCCAAAATATAATAAAAAAAAGAAAAGAAAAAGAAAAGGCAGATCCAGTGAGGACTCGATTGACCAGCCACGGGGAATTGCAAACCTACATAACTTAGTAACTTGCTACGGCGGTACGGCCAACCCCTATCACCTGGGTTGCTCAATTCTCCCACCGACCGAGAGAGACTGTCATCTTATTTTGAGCTAGACTGTCAGCTTGAAGCAGCTCAGTTGTCCTTCCATTTGTTGACGTACTTGAGGAACGCCATGGAAGGGTTGTCCTTCGGTTGAGCCCGGACTCGCGTGGAGCGGCGCAGCACCCCCTCTTCAAGTAACATCTTGTTCACGATTTCTTTCGTTCGCTTCTCCAGGGTGTTACTGTAACATGGACCAGGAAAAGAATTAGCCAGCACATAGTGAAACAGCAAGGCTGTTATGCCTTTCTGACTTATGCCCGTGAAAAATGAGTCTTGCAGGTTAGCATCAAGCAATGCAGGAAAGACGGCACAGAATCAGAAGCGGCGAAAATCATTTGACCAGAAAATAAAAACCGAACAGATAGAGAGTATAAGGCCACATTCTTCCACTATCAAGAAGATAAACTAAGAGGTTTGTGAGCTGAATACAAAGCCTGCAAATGCAATAGGCAAAATGTGCCGGTTACTGAGTAATACATCACGCGTCACAAAAGTTTTATCTAAAGAACCACAATATGGGGTTACAAAGGCAAATGTACTAATGTTCATATCAAGAAAGAGTATAGTGTCAGTCACTTTCTACAATCAACAACTCCATACCCAAATGCCAGATAGTTGATCAACAGTCAGGTTCTTAGAGATCACATACCTTATCTTATTATAGTACTTCTCTAGCTGCCGTTTCAGAGCTCTCTCCCTTATACCTTTCACATTCAACGAACCCATGAGTGCATCAAGCTGTCATTTCAAAAAAAAGGAAAAAAAAACTTATTATTATAGCAGCCACAGATGCTGAACATAGAGATTTCAAACCAGAGCATTGCAGTCACCTCTTCCTTAGTGCTGTAGTAACCCCATTCTCTGGAATCTGCACTTTCAACAAAAAGCCTTCCTTCACGCCTGAAAAAACAGTACCTATTGTAGTGTCTGTCTTTACCAAGAGGGCTAGAACGGATGGATAGTTTCTCAATCTCCGTCTCAAGATGCCATACCTACAAATACGACAAAGTGTCAATATATTAAGAAAAACAGCAAGGCTATTGGTAGCCACTGTCACTTAAGATCAAATATGACTAGAACACATAGACAGGTGCATCTGCACATGCAAATACACCCTGAGGAGTCAGGTGCTCACCAGATGTCGTTTGCCTTCTGTCTTGCTTCGAGAAACATTGCTCTTATCCTTTTCTTCTTTTCCTCTAGCCGGCTCATCTACACTCTCATTGCCATCTTGCACAGCATCTGTCTGGTTCTCTTCATTATTCATGGCAATTTCAGTGTTCAAGTTTTGCTCTTCTTTGTCCTTTCTGGTACTCTCTCTTTTTGTTGCATTAAGGGCTTGTTTCTGGTCCACCCGCTCAATTAGTATCTCCCTTATGGCACAGGTTTTAATAGCTTCTTCCACTAGTTCCCGGAGGATCTTAAGTTTCATATCAGTGTCAATGAGACCGTAATAACCCCTTCTTACTGTCGCAATGTTACTGGATAGTTCTTCAATTTTTGTCATTTCCAAGAAATCACATAGATATTCAGCCCATGTTACTAAACTTACCTGCAAAGGATGCACAGAAAGGAAAACGAAAAGATGAGAGGGCACATTCAATGGAGAGATGAGTGTGGTTGATCTTAAAAGTGTAAGGGAGAACCTTTAACTTCCGTTTCTTGTGCTGCAGGACACTGAAATAGTCACCTTTGTCCTTAATGAGCAAGTGAAACATAGCTGCATGTATTTCCACAAGAAGAACATTGCTTTCTTTGTGGCAAATTGCATTCTCCATATCTGTTAGCGGAAATGGGGACAGATTCAGAACCCTCCCAAAAGATGAGCAGAAGTCCCATACCATAAGGAGATCTCCCACACAACCCCTTGGCACTCTAAAATCTGTAGCAAGAGGAGGTCTCTTAGATAGAGCCGGATCATCTGCATTGGGCCTTACTAACAGATCATCTATTGGATACTTAATTGGGACATGTGCATCTCCTTCATCTGGCAACCACACAAGAATCACTTGTTAGAAGCTTGGAAGAATTTTTTTTAAAAAAGTTGCTAAAAGTGGTATGAGTTCAGTTGAATCACCCTTCTTCATCTTTTTTCTCCCATCTTCAATAGTTCCATTCTCTTTTCTTTTTCTTCCTTTCTTATGCTAGAGAAAGAAAACAAGTTTAGCACTATATAAATCTGTAACATTCATGAGAAACAAACTAAACAGAAGTGAGAAGCTTGGTGCTCACCATTAAATCTTTAGGGGGATCCATAGGTATGCCATACTTTTTGGCGAGATTCTCATGTATAACCCATGGGGTAGTCTGTGTTGTTGAATCTCTAATAAAAATCTTCAGTGTGTTCCTGCTAACAGGCGCCCTCCGGTAGAAGAGATCCGCAGCTTTGACAACTGATGTGTTGATCAAAGTCTTGTTCCGACGAATCCAACCCACTTCACACATCTTTGTGCCATCAGAATAAAAAATCTTCATAATCTTGCAAGGTACCGCAGAACCATCCTTTTTAGCATGCAACTCTATTCCTTCAAATACTTCTTCAAGCAAACAAGCATATATCTTATTGATAAGATCATGTAAGCCAAGAGTGCCTGAAACAAAAGGTAACATGAAATACATTTCCATTATGATTAGTGCAATAACATAGATGCTTTGTAAATGACAAGCAGACCATTATTCGCACAGTTTAGCAGCTTGCAAGCATATGACTTGAAGCTATACAGTACAATTGAATGGAAATAGCTATTTTTTACTTGTCATCGCATCTACACAGTGCCACTAAAACTTCTAAATTACAAAGACAGGTTTTGTTGATGGAACAAAAGAAAAACTTAGATGTACACTCAGGACTCATGACACATGAGACATGGCAAAATAAGGAAATATCTTCTTACTGTATTGAGTCATCCGAAGAACATAAGCCATCATCCCAGTTGGTAAATTTTGAGCCTTCTCCATTGAGTTATGTTCAGACACCAAAGCTTCTTCAAAAGTTAAATTAGATTTTCCAGACATCTTACATGTCCAAACTCTTTGGCGATAGAGGTTTAGCCTCTTCAGATATTCTCTGATGGGTCGTTAAGGATACAAGCATTGCTAAATTACTTCACTGCAGATGCAAAAAGGCACAAAATCTTGTATTGCAACTTGCAACGATGCTTCTGGACAAATAATAACAAATTGGCTTGCAACAGCGTGATACAAAGAGGATACTGATAATCTCGGAATATCTCCTTTGTGAAGCGAATTTGGAACACCTTCTCCTTCGAATCCAAGTCCTTCGGGGGCTCCAGTAAGGAGAAAGGTTTCTTATTGAAGAGAGGCATTTGGCCTATGATCTAACCTGCACAAGAAAACAAATTACAACTTTCATTACTCTAGTAAAGCTCTTGCATGGAAAAATTAAATCTTGAATACTCAAAGAAGCTGATTAGTAATGCAATCAGCCAACAGCATCTGGTCAGAAATGAGTAAGGATTAAGGAACAGTAACAAGAGTGTACATAGTGACAGGATCTAACACTCTGTTCTTGTACCCACAAGAAAGGCAATTTAATGTAACATCTAAGCTAGACACAATTCTAGCAGAAAAAAGTAAACCCAACGCATTAGAGCAGCATGCCAAAAGTGAATCATTTTGTTACCCACATCAACGCGTAGACAGCATCTGGTGCTTCAATGCAACACCACCATGGGTCACACCGAGCCACCCTACAAGCAGTCCTGGACCCTAAACCTGACAAAATGGGCAGGGCAGCCCGAAATCTGAGAACCCAGAAAGCCCACCAATCCCAAAACTCTCGTTCCCACGCAAGTGGATTCCCAATCCCCGGTGCCTTTCGCCGGCGCACCCCACCTCATCGATACACCTCCAGAACCCAATCTCCGATTCCCCTCTAGACCATCTCGCAGAACGGCCACGCACGCCACCACGGCGATACCGCCGCGCCATCACCCGCCCGAACCCCGGGCATTGCCGCAGCTCCCCGCAGCACAATCCAGCCCAAATAAACAGGAAAGAACACCAAAAAGAGCACTAGGGTTCCCGGATCTCACCGACACGCACCTCGATTCGACGCGGCACGGAGGAGGCCTTGCGAGGCGGGGGGGACCGGCCGTCGACGCCGCCCGTGGGGCGGCGGGGCGTCGGCGCGGGAGGGGCCCCGCCGTCGCGGGGCGCGAGGCGGCTGAGGGACGCGGCGACGGCGGAGGGGGAGGCCGGGGGGCGGAGCTGGTCGCGCGGGCGCGGGGCGCGTTTGGGGAATGGTTTGGCGCCTTCGTTTTCGAGTTGGGTTCCTTCGTTTCAGGCTGGGTCGCGAAGAGGAGAGAAAGAGGAGGAGCAGCTGAGAATGAAAAGGTGCGGGGGTTGAAAATAATAAATAAAGGGAGAAAAATAAATGGGGGTGCGGCGGTTTGAAGTACTTTCTGAAGGGAAGGGCCGAGGGCGGTAAAAGGAGGCCGTGCGGAAATTTTACCGCGTCGGGCGTGGAATTCTCCCATAATGTCTTCGACTTCGAGGGCGATACTCAAATAATTGCAGTAAAAAATCCTCCATAAGTTCAAGTTTCAGCGGACGTGTGTTCTCTACGACTTCAACAACGGATTCCTATGACCTAGAATTAGAGTTAGAGGTCTTGTTTGGAAATCTGGTGCAGTGCTCCCTCAAATGGAATGCTAAATTTTATCATCTTGAGATGTTTGGATAGAATAGTAAACTTTAGCACTTTTAGTAGCAAAAGACAATTATATCCTCCTTTCCCTCATCTCCTTTATCCCTCCTCAACTTCTTCCTTCAAAATTACAGACGAAAACTCTTGTGCTCTGCTGCTCGAGCCTAGACAAATCTTTAATGATCTTTTCTTATGGACGATGCTATCTGCACGAAGGCGGCGAGCGCTCAAGTTGAAGTGAGGTGAGCAATCATGTGTTCATGCGGCCTGCGTGCGGCGCAGACGTGAGCTCCTCCAACGCCGCCCTCACCTGGTCCTACAGCAGGTCGATCCGCCGAAGGTACACCTCCAGCTACCGAATCTGCTGCTACCGCCACTTCTCCCCTTCCATCGGTAGGCCCACGATAGCCGCCGGTGGCTCCAGCCCCATCGGTGCCGCGCCGCCGCCGATGCTCAGCATCGCGCGGACCATCTCCTTGAACAGCACCGCTAGGATAGGGTACTCCGCAGTGCTGCCGCCAGTTACGGCTCCCCGGCAGGCGGCGCCGGTCGGATCTCGGGCCGGCGGTTGCCCATGAGGTGGTGGCGGCGCGGGTCTTCCCGACGCGGCCACCTGCGGCAGCGGCGGGTAGTGGCAGTGCGGGTCAGGTTTTCCCGCGGCCGCCTGTGGTTGCGGCGGCACGGGTCTTTCCCATGGCCATGTGGCAGCGGCGTGGCCGGTGGAAGCGGCGGTGGCCGGGCGGAGGAGGACAGTGGCGGGGAGGAGAGGATCGGCGGGAGGAGTATGCGGCGGGACGGGAATGGCGGCGGGATGGATGGCCAGCGGGAAGAGATGGCGGCGGGAGGGGCGGATGCGATACGGGAGACACGCGCTGCGGGAGAGGGAGAGAGGGATGCAGGAGGGCAGCAGGGGAAAAGGTGGGCTTGGGACTACTTTTAGCACCCATTAGCACTCTTGGATGTGCTAAAGAAAATAGAGATGCTAAACTTTAGCACACACCTTTTAACATCTTTGTTTGGAAGATCAAGTGCTAAAAGTGGGGTGCTAAAGTTTAGCATCCCTTTCTAAATAGGCCCTTAGTTCTAGCTACTTCATTCCATCAAAAGAGAAGGGCATATCTTACTTTTTCTCTAAATAAAAATAACATACGCGTTAAGCATGTTCTCTTTGCACATGTGCAACACTGCTTCCACAAGGTCGGGTTAGAAGAAAAGGAAAAGTCTGGTGACCGCTGCGTCAACATTTCACGCCAACGTCGCTACATCAAGCAAAGGATTAACGGGTGCAGCAGTGTGTTTCCTAAGTGTAAACATAGCTTAATTCTAGGGGTAGTAGCCCTAAGATGACGAGGTGAGAGGAAATTCATGGGGAGAAAAAGGTAGAAAGTCTTTAACGGGAAACGTATTTCCCTCCCTCTCTCTTGAACCTTCAAGGAAGGCTTCAACGCGGCATGGTAACGTGCGACGTGGCCACGATGAGGAGGACTACGTGGCTGCCCCTCGCCCACGTCTCCGATGCCCAAATCTGCAGCCCGGTCAAACATGGCCCAAAATAATATTACAGCCGGGCCCTTTTTATGGAGCTAGGCCTTTTACTGGGTCCATAGAGCTGGGCCTTACCCTAGTAACCATGCTGGGCTTTTCCTGTCTGAGCCCGGGAACGCTCGTGTGGAGTACGAGTACTGAACAAGAAGACTCGAGTCTACTTTCCCTCGACTGACTCCACTCCCACCGTTCCCCCCGATGCCATCCAGCGCCGGCGGCGGGATGGAGCCGGAGCCCGAACAGCCAAAGGCCGCCGGCGGCGGGGGCCACCGCAAGCACCTGGCCATGCTCGAGCGCCTCTCCAAGCGCTCATCCTCCTCCTCCTCCGCCGCCGCTGGCGCTTCCTCGGACTCCACCAGCGCCTCCCCCGTCGAGGCCTTCCTCACCCGCTTCGCCGCCGCCAAGCTCGCCGCGGAGTCGGCGCTATCCGCCTGTCGTGCATCCTCGCCCGAAGGCGACGCGGCCGCCTCCCTGGCCGCTGCCGCGGCCGCCATCGATGACCTCGACCGCCTCGTCGCGGAGTCGTCCCACGCGCTGCCCCCCTACGAGCTGCGATCCGCCCTCGCCACCGCCGCCGACCTCCGCGCGGCACACAGGGCGGCTGCCTCTGAGATCCGGCCCAAGAAGTCATTCTCGTTCAGGAACAAGAGCAGGGCCCCGAAGAACCCGCCTCAAGATCCTGCCACCGTACCACAACCACAGCCGCCGCCTCCGGAGCAGCCGAAGCCCAGTATTGACGCGATCCTACCAGGGTTCGGGTTCCGGGGCAGGAATGGCGCCACCTTGGTGAAGGATCTGCGAGTCTCCAACGACAAGGATGGGGATTTCACGCTCGCGGATTTGGTTTCCTGCGAGGTCTATCTCAAGGGCACATGCCGGGCGCTTTATGTCCACAAGCTGAGAGATTGCCGTGTGTTCGTCGGTGCTGTTCTTGGCTCGGTGCTCATAGAGGATGTCGAAGGTTGCACTTTTGTAATGGCAGCACACCAGATCAGGATTCATGAGGCGAAGGCGACGGATTTCTACCTGCGGGTGAGGAGCAGGCCGATCATTGAGGATTGCAGTGGTGTGAGGTTTGCACCACATGCTTTGGAGTATGATGGGATTGATGAGGATTTGAAGGAGTCCGGGCTCGAGGAGGAGACTGGTAATTGGGCTAATGTGGATGACTTCAAGTGGCTCAGGGCAGTGCAGTCACCGAATTGGTGTTTGGTTCCAGAGGAAGAGCGGCTGCAGATTGTCGACATTTCAGAGGTTCGCGAACAGGAGGATGATAACTGAGCTGCTTGGGAGGGTTTGCTGTCAGTCTAATCTTGGTTTATCGTTCTGGGTTCTGGGCTGGTTATTGAATAGTTTATGCCTATGCCTTAAGGGAGTTAAGTTTTGTTTTTTGGGACAATGTACAAACCCTTGCTGAATTGGGATAGTGAAGAATGGAATTGTTAGTGTATCAAAACACTATTGTAGTTCATTCATTGTCTGCACTCTGCATACCCAATAGTAATAAGGGCACACATTTTGATTGCAGATCCAGTGTAGCATCAGCACTTCTTTACAGCTATGTGGAGAAAAGAAATTGTCTATATGATTATGTGATATTTCAGTGTTTGCTGAGCTGATTGAGATTTTTTTTTTCCTGTTAGCTCAAATTTTGATTTGATGTTCTGGATTGGTTATTGTATCTTATGTGGTTCTTATGGGAGCTATATTTTGGTTTTTTTAAGCTTAATGGCTTATAGTATCTGTACCACCAAGAGCTTCCTGAATTTAGAATGTGAAGCATCAAGCATCAGACGCTTTACGGTGTCTAAACAAGTTGTTATTTTGCTTCATTGGCATGCATATCCAACATTATCAAGATAAAAAATTTTGATGAATAAAAGGCAGGCTTCTTTCCTTTTTTTCATGTTGCAATTCTGCTCCATAGCATCAGCACTGCTGCTTCTTTCCTTTTTTTAAAAAAAAGTTTCATCTATCAAAATTATGTTATGTTCAATGTGATTAGAATGAAGGATTCACAATCCCAATGCGTAGTGCTTACCATATCTGGAATTTATTTTAGTCACTAACCATTTCGTGGTGGTAAATCGCAGATGCAGTCATTTCATATATGACCAGTGTGAAATTATCCAGATGACCTATCTCCGATAGCAAAGTGTACATTGACGAGCTGACGATGTTCCTGTTGTCTGTTGTCCATGTAGATAGTGAAACACTGAAAAGTTCTTGAGATGCAGGGGAGATGCAGTTCTAGACCCCGTTTCCTCTCCATGCAGTCCCTTCAGGATAACCTGAAAAATCTTGAACTAACAGAGACAAGTCCATCAAACCAAGATAGATATTCACACTCCCAATTTTGATGAATGAAAGGCAGGCTTCATGTTGCAATTCTGCTCCATAGCATGAGCACTGCTGCTTCTTTCCTTATTTTTTAAAAGTTTCATTTATCAAAATTTTGTTATGTTCAATGTGATTAGAATGAAGGATTCACACTCCCAATGCGTAGTGTTTACCATATCTGAAATTTGTTTGAGTCACTCTAACCATTTCGTGGTGGTAAATCGCAGTTCTAGACCCCGTTTCATCTCACATTTATTAAAACGGCAAGCAATCCCTTCAGGAGACCAGTCCATCAAACCAAGATAGATATCAAGACACGCAGTCCCCTTCTGAGCGCCTGTACAACGGTGAGACAACCCCTGACTACATAGCGCCACATGTGCAAAACAGTCCTACGTGGGCAGTCATTAAGGACGAGAGAGAAGGGGAAGCGACTGTACGGACTCGTGCTCCGAGAAGAACTCGATAGCGCATTTAGAGCAAGTATAATAAGTCCTACTCAGCAGGCTCCAACATGTTCCATGTCATCGAAATCCTAGCTGGAGGAGTGAGAAAAGAAGAGAGAGAATGAAGCGGGCGTTTCGTCAACCGCCCGCTGCAGCGCACGCAACGAGGCAAGCACGCCTGCTTGCAGCCTGGTGCGGGCGCTACGGCCGTCGTTTCGTTCTTGCTGCAGATCCCGTGCGTCTTCCCCGCCGCCCCTTGCTGCTTTCGTCTACGGCGCGCCTTCGTCTCTTCACTTCGCCGCCGGCGCCTCCCGCTGCTGCTCATCACCAAGCCAGCCACGGCGGCCGCTACGCTTGCTCGTGGTACAGCGGCAAAGGCTTTCCCGCTGCATAGAATGGGCCTAGTAGGCTAGCACAAGCCGCACCCCTCCGCCTGAGCTTTTGATTCTTTTCGTGCTGTTGCTTCTTGCGATTTTTATTCGAATCCTTTTTCAACTCTCATTCTTTACTGGTAAGAAATTACCGATACAATTAGTACTACGTGAACTAGTATTACTGGTTTTTGCCTTGTTTCACTCACATGGAAAGAATAATCTAGCGAAAAACTATAGATGCATTTCCATACGAGGACCTGTTGACCTTTTCCCTTAGAAATTTAAGAATACAGTTCTTTTGTCGTGGAGGAATAAGTCTGAATGTTTGTCGAAATGGGCACAAAGATGTATCTTAATTACCATGGGTCCAATGGCCATTTCAGGTTATGTTTCCAAAAATGCCACATATATAAAATATCATTCAATTCATAGTTGAAATAGCTTCATACACTGCACAATTTCATTATTCGTTGTTTCCAACACTATATACCCAACACTATATACAACACACGGACATGTTTCATCCCCATGAAACTCATTTCACCTCTCTCTTCGTTAACTCTTCGCCACATCATCAAAATGCTAACATGGCACTGCATTTAATAAGAATGAAAATTCCGTTGGGAATGGCCTAGCATATCAAAGTTTTAAATACTTATTTTTTCATAGAACCAATCAAATCAGCTTGCCTAATAGTTATATGAGTGCTTGTTGATGAAGGCTTCAAGTGACACGGCATGAGTATATAGCTAGCAGCTGGCTAAATTATTACCCTTGCTCGGATCAGCTGCGGGCTTGCAGCACGCGCGAAATCGACGGGATGGCGCCAAAATCAGTTCCGCACACACCAAATCGACTTCCCCGCTCACCAGCTGCCGCCGGAATACCGCGACCGCAGGCTAACGCCGCGAACTCCTGTCCCGGCGAGGCGGCGACGAGGACCGCGTGGTGCCGCGCCGCTGGGACCAGCGCTCCCCGAGCTCGAAGGCGCCCCGCGATGGTGGTGCTGCACGCCAGATGCGCCGAGACCGTGCTCTTCCCTCCGACTCTGCTGGATCCTGCTCCTGCCTCCCCTGTCTGATCTCCGTATGTACGTGTAGTGTAGTTTAATAAGAAAACTTGTTTGATCTTCTCCGTGCATTGTGATCAACGTACTTCGTCTCAAATTTGTCCCACCGTTCGATGCTGGGAGAGAATAGATAAGGAAGGCATATATTTCTGTAGTGAAGAGATGTTACTGTAAGATCCATTACATTGCATTAGTAATCATACCATGTCTTGATTAAATCTTATCATGTTTCTATCATAAATTCATGCGTCTTATTTAAGTCCACATACACCATGTATTATCTTATACAAACAACAAAAGGGTTTACAAAGATCAAGTTGTACTTGATCAATTTGATTTATGTGTCTATGGATGAATTAAATAGTTTACATGTAACCTAACAGACAGACCAATGTACAAGTTGTCTGTTTCATCGTCTATATGTAACATGGCATTAACTTGCAGACAACAACTATCTAAACTGTTGAACGTGCCCTGAATTGGACAGCCCTGTCCAAAAAAAGGGCTTCATCGCATTCTGAGTCTCCATGTCCATGCAGATGCAGCTGACTGTACTACTATGTTACTCTCCCTGTTTCAAATTTTAGGTCGTTTTAGATTTTTTATGTTCATAGATATTATTATACATCTAGACATATACTATATCTATATGCATAGCAAACATTATACACCTAGAAAATATCAAAACGACCTACAATTTGGAACGGAGGGAGAAGTATTCAATCTTCGTCTACACAAATATTTTACTCTCCTAAAACATATGACGTGCGTCGGGATATGATCCTGTTGCACTGGCGTCAGGGTAATGCAAGTGCCAATAGACCATCTTTGGTTGGTTTCGGAGTGACAACGATGATATGATGTTAGTATCTTTCTTTGTTTTCTAATAAAATCTATTATCTATGTTAATGATAGTGCCATAAAGCAAAAGCAAGTACTCCCTTCGTTCCAAACAAGTGGTTTTGATATCTAGATATTAGTTTTTACTATGCATCTAGATATATACTATATCTAGATACATACTAATAGTTATACTAATAGTTATGAATCTAGATTTGCCAAAATGAGGTACAATTTGGGACGGATGAAGTACCTTAAGTACCAGTTTCGCAAGACAACGGTACCCCCACCTCCTAGAATATAGCTACATTTAGTTTTTTCCAAAGTCAAATCCTTTTATTTTTAATTTTGACCAACAATATCTCTAAAAATAATTTATTTCAAATAAAAATGTAACATATTATAATAGTTGGTTTCCCAATAAATCTACAAACACCATTTTTATGTTATTAGTCTGTATAATTATTTTGCTATTTGTAGTTAAAGTTGAAAAAGAGTTTGACTTTGAAAAAAATCTAAACATAGTTATATTATGGGATGGAGGGAGTATATAAGTACCCATCTTTTGCATGGGAGATTCTATATGATCAACTTGTTGCCATCAAATCCTTGAGCAGATGTACAGACTAAGAATGTTGATATTCCTTGCTAGATAGCCGAGATTTAATAGAGAATATTATTGTCGACAAGAACAGAAACAATAAATAGATTTTCAATAATCTCCGTGGACTGGTAGGATCCATGCCTTTGATAACTAAAATCCAATTGATGAAGAATTAAGGAAATTTATTCAAAATAAAAGATGTGCTTATATTCGTTCTGCGAAACCTCTGAACGCGCACATACTTAACGAAGTCAACCCATTTTCACCGATGTAGAGTCACCACTGGCCAAGCTAGAGAGTCAAGCTTTGTTCAAGTGCTTGCATTAGACTTATTTGTCGTGTTGCACTGAACTATTTTACACAAATACCGAAACTATGCAACAATGTTTAAGCTCTTATCAATAATTTATTTGTGAAATCTGCAAAAAAACATGTAGATTATAATCTTAGAAGTATCTAATCTCGCTAAAGACCACATTGACAACTCTCATTTTATGAAAATATGTTGAATAGCATAGGCATATGCGCGCTTTGGGGTTTTTCCGCAACCAAAGTGAGTAGGTCCTTTGCAACAAAATTACTTATGAAGCTAATATCGAACGAATTTGTAGTTTGACAGCAGTTTGGCATTGGCCAAAATTTAGACTCGAACTAAAATTCTTTTGGCAATTGGCATGGTCATGGTCAAAATTCTTAGGCCGCCTAGAGCGGAGCTTAACTGGGCCTAAACCGTGCACGCAGAGCCCACCAGGTCACCGCGGCCTAGGGTTGCCTTCCTCGCCTCTCTTTCGTCTCTCTCGTAAAAAACAAAAAATGTTTGCCTTCGTTGCATAAAGGAGTTCCCACCGAAACGTCGCACTTCGTTCCCCTCCGCCGCCGCGACCCACCGGCCACCACCCTTAACGCCGCCATACTTTCCCCCTCTCTCCCGGAATCGGTCGGCCACAGTTTCGATGTGATGGAGGTTTGCTTGCCCGTGGACTTGTTTCGACTTGGAGTGCGTAAAAGTGACGCTTTTCCTTTCTCGATTCAGATTCGAACGTGGACTCGAAAACAAGATTGCTGTAGATCGGGGCCGATAGGGAATTAGGAATTGATGGTGTCTATTTACATCGAATACGAATTGCATTACAGGGTTCCGGAGATCTATAATAAGAGGCAGGAGGGGTCGTTAATCTGAGGGCTTGGGTGAATAAGACCGGACAAGAAGATGCCAAAGAAGCGGCCGGCCGATGAGCGTGCCGGCGGCCGTGCGTCCAAGATTCCTAGTCGGCGGCGGAAGCACCTCTACCTAGTCTTGGATGACTGGGAGAGGGGATACAGCATCCGCAAGTTAGACTTGTCGTCGGACTCGGATTCCGACGACGTTGACGAAGCCAACGGCCCGGACGGCAGGACCGGGACGGAGCTGCGCTTGCCACCAGCGGTCTTCCGCCTAGAGGCACCACGCGCTCACTCTGGTCTGTTTGCGGCCTTTGGCACCATGATCGTGGCCACTCAGCTCACGCCCAGGGGCACCATCCCCATGTTCGACGTCCGCACACGGGCGCTCACCTTCGGGCCTCGGCAGGAGGGGCAGCCCAACCCCTGCTGCACCGACTTCGTGCAGGTAGGTGACAACCTCTACTTCATCGACGACAGCTGCTTCATGATGCTCGATCCTCCTCCTCCACCACCCAAGTTTGCACACCCTTACATTCAGATTGACTGGACATGGCGGGGGCTCCCGGTGCCACCATTCGATGACTGCCCTGTCTCTTATGCTGTGCATCCTGATGGACGAACCATCTTCTTCAGTACCCAGGGCCAAACCAAGAAGCATACCGAGGTTGCCACTTTCACCTTTGATACTGTGTGCTCCCAGTGGACTCGCCATGGAGCATGGAGACTGCCATTCAGAGGCCGTGGCTACTTCGACTGTGAACTGAATGCTTGGGTAGGGCTCTCCGGCCAGCCGGATAACCTTGGCCACCTATGCACCTGTGAGGTTGTATCCGCTGACGCCAACACCACTGATGGGCATCCCCCGCCGACTTGCAAGCTTAGCAAGGAGAAGCTCTTCTGCGTGGATCCTGCTGAGAAGCACATTGGCGCCACCCTCGTGTACATTGGAGGCAGAAGCAAGTTCTGCCTTGTGCAGTGCATCGCAACAGATGATCGCAAGGGGGGTGTTTGGGAGGAGGTGCTTCCTGAATGCCTTTGCTATCTGTATCGGGTAACAACCTTTTCTCTCAAGTATGACATGAACGGGGACTTGCGAACAGTGCACCACCGACTTCGGTCATATCGGCTGCCTAAAATAGCAACGGAGTACTGTGATCACCTGGAAAAGCCTGTGGCATTCTGGATGTAAGCCATGTGACACTAAACTGTTCAATTTATCATATCCGTGTTGCCTTCTGGGTGTAATCCTGTCCTGCGTGGTGTGGATGCGTGCGTGGTTGTCGTCTCTGTTACTTTTGTATTGTTAGTTTTATCATCTACAGATGCTGCCTACATGGTCTGCTCAATTTAATCCATTTGTAAAGCCTAAATGAACATGCATTTAGCAATTAGCAAGGTATTATGACTTGATAAGTTGATGTACTTGACAGTTTCTCCAGCAATGACAATATTTCCCTTAATTAATGGGCCTAGGTTTTCAAGTTATTGGAACAACAAGCATATATTTCGACAATTTAGCTTGATGTATCTCGGAGACGTGAGCTAAAACATAAGAAACGATTCCCACAATTAAATTAATGCATTATCTTAGGGCCACCTCGTGTCAAGGAGGGGTCGTTAAGTTAGCAATCAGCACCTGATAGCAAATATAAAGTAAACCAGCCATTTTAGTGTCGATGGGTTGTTATTTGAGAACTTATTATATATATCGCTAGAATTCTTTCTCACCACCCACAATGGGTGGCCTTGTCAAAGGTTTAGATGTCACTAATATCGTGCGTGCGTGCGTGCATAAATATGGCAACAACAATATATAAGCAATGCCAATTCACTTCTTGCCATTTTATTTCATAGCGTGTTAAAAAACTGCGAGTCTTTCTAATTTTATACTAAATCTAATTCCTCTAACTTTAGTTGAGTTCGTGGAAAAATGTATTAGCATATACTCCCTCTGTTCCACGTTACAAGTCATTCCAACTTTCTTGGAGAGTCAAATCATTTTACGTTTGACCAAAATTATAAAGAGGATCACAAAGGTTTATAGCAACGAATAGATATACTATGAAAATAACTTTAATGAAGAAACTAATGATACTTATTTGGTATCATGAATATTAATACTTTCTTGTATAGATTTGGTCAAACTTGAGATGCTTTAACTCTCTGAGAAAGTTGGAATGACTTATAATAGCATACAAATACACAACAAAAGGCATTTCATGGTGAACTTCATGGAACTGATTTGATGTTATATTTGTTGATATATTTTTTTATAATTTAAATTAAAGTTAGAGATATTTGACTATAACGACCAAGAAATAGTTCTATAACTCTATACGGATATACCTACACAACAACAAATATATTGGTTTCTCATTTTTATCATAAAGATTTGGCATCCACAAAGTAGTTAAAAGCCTCTATGTCTGAGTTGAACTATACAAATTTGAATCGTGCGTCATATTTCATGAAATTTAAAATCTCGTACCA
This sequence comes from Setaria viridis, assembly GCF_005286985.2. Classification (NCBI taxonomy): domain Eukaryota; kingdom Viridiplantae; phylum Streptophyta; class Magnoliopsida; order Poales; family Poaceae; genus Setaria; species Setaria viridis. Next base: position 27,234,143 of record NC_048263.2, read on the forward strand.
TAAAAAAGCTAGTAGTTCATTTAATTATTAAATGCAAACTGCAGCCTAGTAGAATCATCTATTCTGGTAGGCCATTTTGCTGTGTGCTACCATAGCGCGAGGCCAACGGCCCCCAAACTCCAAATCCTCACACTCGACGCACCAAGTGCATACACCGGAACCATCCTGTCCGTCCATTACAGTCGCTCGATCTCACGAACGCCTGGATGCCGCTTCAGGTCCACAAAACGGCACCCTACGCCGGCCGTCTGGCCTCGAAATTTCGAACCCCATCAGAACCCCGCCGACGCCAAACGTTCCCCCCAATTCCCAACGCCTTTGGAGCCCGTAGCCTCTTCCCCCCAATCACAACCATCGCAAACCCTAGCCCAAAATCTCATCCCCAACTCTGGTCGAATCGCTGGGAGTAGTCGCCGCGGGCTCGGACCGGTGGAGATCGGCGAGGAGCGGTGCAGATTCAAGGGGTATTATGCACTTTTGCTGCTGTTGTTTTCTTGCTTTTTTTTTTCTGAGCAATTCTTCGGATGCGTTACTTCAATCGGTCAATCGCAGGGGGCTTAATTGTTCGGCTTCGGATCGGCGGATATTGGCGAGGAAGGGCTCAAATATTCGGGTATCGTACAGCTTTGCTGCCGTTGTTTTCTTGCGTCCGAGCAATTCTTTTTTGCATGCGTTATTTATCTGGCTCTGTTCTTCAGTTTGGTGGAACGGCAAGGAGTTGGTGGGATCGGGGTCCTTGCGCGTCGGCATAAGGTGCGATCGGCGGATGCGATTTGGTTTGAGCGTTCTGGAATTCGAGGTGAGAATAATCTTTCAACACAACAGGGTTGGATCTTGGGCGGATTATGTAGGTTCAACGTAGACGCCTTTAATTTTCTGATGCGCTCTGTAGGTTCTTTAGGTGCAAATTCCTTGGGTGAATACATGATTGATGTAGGCGTATGGGTAGAACTATGGTGGATTATAAGTTACTGATGTTTCTCATGGCGATGTCTCATGTTGATGGATCTTTTTTCCCCCCGTGGCATTCAGAGTTCGAAGGTCCCTTTGACAATTTAGAGAGATTTGCTGTAGGTAGAAGCAACTTCTAGGTGTTTAGTTTTTGGGTGATTAGGTGTATGCGCATGTGGTCTGAATCTACTTGCCAATTTCATCCGAAAATTTCTTTGAGCTCTTATCTTATGCACTGGTGTTTGTGCATGACTTTCTTGCACGCATCTTACAGTAGCAACTCACATGTAATTTTAAATGTTGTTCGAATTCATCTAGATCACGAGCTTACTACATTTACCCTTTACATGCTGACTGCTTAGAACACCATTGTTTCTGTGCTGCTGCGCGACATGTGTGCACTGTGCAGGCTTTTATTTGTATGATCCTTCCATTTGTGCTAATGTGCGATCCTCACTCACTTTTTTGTTCCATTTCATCTCTTTTTAATATAGATTGCACCCACTGGTTTGAGATGCTTGCTTCTAAGTTATAAAGTCAACTAGGTGATATCATCAGCCTCATCTCAAGCTTTGATTCCCCTTTAACGCATTCTCCCTGCTGCTGTCTATTAATTGGTTCAACATTCAGTGGTACGCTCGCACTGACCAGCAACAACCAACTTATTATCATTTATTAGTTGCTGTAAACTAGCCCTGCTGATCTTTCCAATTTGTTACCATTGTTGTGGCTTGCCTTTTCCCCATTCAGGTATCCCTGCACAATAAATATGTATAGCATATTGGTAGCGCAGATACTATATAGGCTGCAGTCGTTTATAAAAGTAATTTGCATAACTGTCAGATTGCCATTTCATTTCCGCTCATTTCTGTATGTTCCTTGTTGCTTTGATATAGTGACAGACATTGCTGACTTAGGTGACTTTTAGTGACAGATGTACTTAGGCATTTTTTTTGGCAAAATTGAAATCTTGGTTCCACCAAGTGGAAAAACTGAAGTTTTCTTTACTTCCAGTAGAACAAAACAATAGCTCATTAGTAATCATGTCCAGTCCATTATTTTCAAGGTAGTCATCATTATGTTTCTTTTATTCAAGTTGGGCGGGGTATAATGTTTTTTCATGAATGTTGTTTATGATGAAATGAGACACAGTTCAGCACACACTTATGAATAACAAGTTAGTGCGAACTGTTCTTATGCATATTTTATTCACATTTTCCATATCACGATGCAGAAAGGGGTGGTTCTTTCGCGCAGTAGAAAGTATAGCAAGCTCTTTCTCAGTAATAAGGAAGCCAAAGAGTGCATAGCACTTTCTGAAAGTCCAAATTCCAGGATGAAGCAAAGTCTGGTCCCAGGGTATGACCCAATGATACAAGGTAGAACACCAAGAGGGCCTAAGATCAATAATGTGCAGACAGTTGTTCGTAATAAGGCTATCAAGCGATGCAAGGAAGTGATATGTTGGGGCCTCAGCATGCACCGGAGGGGAAAGTCCCTGAATGGCCAGTTCAGCCTTAATGATCTCAGCTACATTGGTCAGCTCATCGTGGTGATGTGAAATGTCAACCGAAGAAAAGAAAATTACTGAAAAGAGCTACACCAGAAAGAAAGACAAATGATTTTTTGGCTATTAAGAATGCTGCAATGGAGATACTGGAAGTAAAATGTGCAATGCAGCTCCCTAATGATGTTCAAATTCTTTTCCATCTTCTATCAAATTATAAGGCTGGGGATGAGATCCTTATTGAAAATCATCCACGGCTGTAGACAGAGAAAGAGAAAATAAGCCTCTTCAATCACATGTATACACATGTGAAAATTCTGGGAAACAAAGATCAAGCAAAAGACATCAGAATTAAACAACATACCTTATGGCAATGGGGCTTGGAAAATAAGAATCCAGAGGAATGCATATCTCGATGCAATCGACCGTCACAAGAATAGGAGGAGTTTCTAAATGGACAGCCAAGATGGCATCCTATTGCTGCACCGTAATGCAATTCAACACCTTCCCAAGGACTACTCAGTGGTTGTGGTGCACGGAAAGGTGCAGGTTTTGTTTGAAGTTCATCAAGTAGAGCATATTGTTTCTACGACCTGTCAAGGAGTTAGGCTCATCTACGCCCTGCAAGCAAGTAGAGGGTGAGCTTAAAACAGCCCTGAAGTAAGAAACACTTAGTTCAATAGTTGGAGAGTTCAAGTCGACTTACTATACATGGATACTTGGATCGAGTTAAGTGGATGGGATAGATAGGCTTATACTTGTTAATTCTTTCTTCTGTTGGCACAAACTGATCGTGCCACTAGATGATAAGTAGTTTGTCTGTTCTTGTTACTGTCTTGCTAAAGACATGGATAACCGGCAGGTGCATCATTACATGTTATCCTTTGTGAAACATGGTCACTGTGGATAGCAATACACAAGAAAAGGCATTGGGAGAAAATGATAGAAACAAATATTGCAATTTTCTAGGTATGAGATGCAGTCATGAACTTGGTTAGTGAGTGATGACACAAGGTTAACAACGCTTATGAATAACAAGTTTTAAAGCGAACTGTTCTTATACATATTTTTTCCACATTTTCAATATCACGATGCAGAAATAGGTGGTGCTTTTGCGCACCAGAAAGTAGGGAAAGTCTCTGAATGACCAGTTGAGCCTTAATGATCTCAGCTACACTGGTGCAGCTCGTCGTGGTGATGTGAAATGTCAACCGAACAAAAGGGAATTACTGAAAAGAGCTACACTAGAAAGAAAGGCAAATGATTTTGTGGCTATTAAGAATGCTGCAATGGAGATAGTCGGAGTCAAATGTGCAATGGAGTTCCCTAATGATGTTCAAATGTTCTTCCATCTTCTATCAAATTATAAGGATGGGGATGAGATCCTTATTGAAAATTATCCACGGCTGTTGACGGAGAAAGAGAAAATAAGCCTATTCAATGACATGTATACACATGTGTAAATTCTGGGAAAGAAAGATCAAGCAAAAGACATCAGAATTAAACAACATACCTTATGGTAATGGGACTTGGAAAATAAGAATACAGAGGAATGCATATCTGGATGCAATCGACCGTCACAAGAATAGGATAAGTTCTACCAAGACAGCCAAGATGGCATCCTATTGCTGCACCGTAACGCAATTCAACACCTTCACAAAGACTACTTAGTGGTTGTGAGGCACGCAAAGGTGGAGGTTTCGTTAGAAGTTCATCACGTAGAGCATATTGTTTCTACGACCTGTCCAGGAGCTACACTGGTCCAGCTCATCATGGTGATGTGAAATGTCAACCGAAGAAAAAGGAAATTACTGAAAAGAGCTACACTAGAAAGAAATACAAATGATTTTGTGGCTATTAAGAATGCTGCAATGGAGATAGTCGGAGTAAAATGTGCAATGGAGTTCCCTAATGATGTTCAAATGCTCTTCCATCTTCTATCAAATTATAAGGATGGGGATGAGATCCTTATTGAAAAAATCATCCACGGCTGTTGAAAGAGAAAGAGAAAATAAGCCTCTTCAATGACATTTATACACATGTGTAAATTCTGGGAAAGAAATATCAAGGAAAAGACATCAGAATTAAACAACATATCTTCTGGCAATGGGGCTTGGAAAATAAGAATCCAGATGAATGCATATCTGGATGTAATCGACCGTCAAAAGAATAGGATGAGTTTCTACCAAGACAGCCAAGATGGCATCCTATTGCTGCACCGTAATGCAATTCAACACCTTCCCAAGGACTACTCAGTGGTTGTGGTGCACGGAAAGGTGCAGGTTTAATTTGAAGTTCATCACGTAGAGCATATTGTTTCTACGACCTGTCCAGGAGCTACACTGGTCCAGCTCATCATGGTGATGTGAAATGTCAACCGAAGAAAAAGGAAATTACTGAAAAGAGCTACACTAGAAAGAAAGGCAAATGATTTTGTGGTTATTAAGAATGATGCAATGGAGACACTCGGAGTAAAATGTGCAATGGAGCTCCCTAATGATGTTCAAATTCTCTTCCATCTACTATCACATTATAAGGATGGGGATGAGATCCTTATTGAAAATCATCCACGGCTGTTGACAGAGAAAGAGAAAATAAGCCTCTTCGATAACATGTATACACATGTGTAAATTCTGGGAAAGAAAGATTAAGCAAAAGATATCAGAATTAAACAACATACCTTATGGCAATGGGGCTTGTAAAATAAGAAGCCAGAGGAATGCATATCTAGATGCAATCGACCGTCAAAAGAATAGCATGAGTTCCTACCAAGACAGCCAAGATGGCATCCTATTGCTGCACCGTAAGGCAATTCAACACCTTCCCAAGGACTACTCAGTGGTTGTGGTGCACGGAAAGGTGCAGGTTTAATTTGAAGTTCATCACGTAGAGCATATTATTTCTACGACGTGTACAGGAGCTACACTGGTCCAGCTCATCATGATGATGTGAAATGTCAACCGAAGAAAAGAAAATTACTGAAAACACCTACACTAGAAAGAAAGGCAAATGATTTTGTGGCTATTAAGAATGCTGCAATGGAGATACTCAGAGTAAAATGTGCAATGGAGCTCCCTAATGATGTTCAAATGCTCTTCCATCTTCTATCAAATTATAAGGATGGGGATGAGATGCTTATTGAAAATCATCCACGGCTGTTGACAGAGAAAGAGAAAATAAGTCTCTTCAATGACATGTATACACATGTGAAAATTCTGGGAAAGAAAGATCAAGCAAAAGAAATCAGAATTAAACAACATACCTTATGACAATGGGGCTTGAAAAATAAGAATACAGAGGAATGCATATCTGTATGCAATCGACCGTCACAAGAATAGGATGAGTTCCTACCAAGACAACCAATATGGCATACTATTGCTGCACCGTAATACAATTCAACACCTTACCAAGGACTACTCAGTGGTTGTGGTGCACGCAAAGGTGCAGGTTTAATTTGAAGTTCATCACGTAGAGCATATTATTTATACGACCTGTACAGGAGCTACACTGGTCCAGCTCATCATGATGATGTGAAATGTCAACCGAAGAAAAGAAAATTACTGAAAAGAACTACACTAGAAAGAAAGGCAAATGATTTTGTGGCTATTAAGAATGCTGCAATGGAGATACTCAGAGTAAAATGTGCAATGGAGCTCCCTAATGATGTTCAAATGCTCTTCCATCTTCTATCAAATTATAAGGATGGGGATGAGATCCTTATTGAAAATCATCCACGGCTGGTGATAGAGAAAGACAAAATAACCCGCTTCAATGGCATGTATACACATGTGAAAATTCTGGGAAAGAAAGATCAAGCAAAAGAAATCAGAATTAAACAATATACCTTATGGCAATGGAGCTTGGAAAATAAGAATCCAGAGAAATGCTTATCTGAATGCAATCGACCGTCACAAGAATAGGATGAGTTCCTACCAAGACAGCCAAGATGGCATCCTATTGCTGCACCGTAATGCAATTCAACACCTTCCCAAGGACTACTCAGTGGTTGTGGTGCACGGAAAGGTGCAGGTTTAATTTGAAGTTCATCACGTTGAGCATATTGTTTCTACGACCTGTCCAGGAGCTACACTGGTCCAGCTCATCATGGTGATGTGAAATGTCAACCGAAGAAAAAGGAAATTACTGAAAAGAGCTACACTAGAAAGAAAGGCAAATGATTTTGTGGTTATTAAGAATGCTGCAATGGAGACACTCGGAGTAAAATGTGCAATGGAGCTCCCTAATGATGTTCAAATTCTCTTCCATCTTCTATCACATTATAAGGATGGGGATGAGATCCTTATTGAAAATCATCCACGGCTGTTGACAGAGAAAGAGAAAATAAGCCTCTTCGATGACATGTATACACATGTGTAAATTCTGGGAAAGAAAGATTAAGCAAAAGATATCAGAATTAAACAACATACCTTATGGCAATGGGGCTTGTAAAATAAGAAGCCAGAGGAATGCATATCTGGATGCAATCGACCGTCAAAAGAATAGCATGAGTTCCTACCAAGACAGCCAAGATGGCATCCTATTGCTGCACCGTAAGGCAATTCAACACCTTCCCAAGGACTACTCAGTGGTTGTGGTGCACGGAAAGGTGCAGGTTTAATTTGAAGTTCATCACGTAGAGCATATTATTTCTACGACGTGTACAGGAGCTACACTGGTCCAGCTCATCATGATGATGTGAAATGTCAACCGAAGAAAAGAAAATTACTGAAAAGAACTACACTAGAAAGAAAGGCAAATGATTTTGTGGTTATTAAGAATGCTGCAATGGAGATACTCAGAGTAAAATGTGCAATGGAGCTCCCTAATGATGTTCAAATGCTCTTCCATCTTCTATCAAATTATAAGGATGGGGATGAGATGCTTATTGAAAATCATCCACGGCTGTTGACAGAGAAAGAGAAAATAAGTCTCTTCAATGACATGTATACACATGTGAAAATTCTGGGAAAGAAAGATCAAGCAAAAGAAATCAGAATTAAACAACATACCTTATGGCAATGGAGCTTGGAAAATAAGAATCCAGAGAAATGCTTATCTGAATGCAATCGACCGTCACAAGAATAGGATGAGTTTCTACCAAGACAGCCAAGATGGCATCCTATTGCTGCACCGTAATGCAATTCAACACCTTCCCAAGGACTACTCAGTGGTTGTGGTGCACGGAAAGGTGCAGGTTTAATTTGAAGTTCATCACGTTGAGCATATTGTTTCTACGACCTGTCCAGGAGCTACACTGGTCCAGCTCATCATGGTGATGTGAAATGTCAACCGAAGAAAAAGGAAATTACTGAAAAGAGCTACACTAGAAAGAAAGGCAAATGATTTTGTGGTTATTAAGAATGCTGCAATGGAGACACTCGGAGTAAAATGTGCAATGGAGCTCCCTAATGATGTTCAAATTCTCTTCCATCTTCTATCACATTATAAGGATGGGGATGAGATCCTTATTGAAAATCATCCACGGCTGTTGACAGAGAAAGAGAAAATAAGCCTCTTCGATGACATGTATACACATGTGTAAATTCTGGGAAAGAAAGATTAAGCAAAAGATATCAGAATTAAACAACATACCTTATGGCAATGGGGCTTGTAAAATAAGAAGCCAGAGGAATGCATATCTGGATGCAATCGACCGTCAAAAGAATAGCATGAGTTCCTACCAAGACAGCCAAGATGGCATCCTATTGCTGCACCGTAAGGCAATTCAACACCTTCCCAAGGACTACTCAGTGGTTGTGGTGCACGGAAAGGTGCAGGTTTAATTTGAAGTTCATCACGTAGAGCATATTATTTCTACGACGTGTACAGGAGCTACACTGGTCCAGCTCATCATGATGATGTGAAATGTCAACCGAAGAAAAGAAAATTACTGAAAAGAACTACACTAGAAAGAAAGGCAAATGATTTTGTGGCTATTAAGAATGCTGCAATGGAGATACTCGGAGTAAAATGTGCAATGGAGCTCCCTAATGATGTTCAAATGCTCTTCCATCTTCTATCAAATTATAAGGATGGGGATGAGATGCTTATTGAAAATCATCCACGGCTGTTGACAGAGAAAGAGAAAATAAGTCTCTTCAATGACATGTATACACATGTGTAAATTCTGGGAAAGAAAGATCAAGTAAAAGAAATCAGAATTAAACAACATACCTTATGACAATGGGGCTTGGAAAATAAGAATACAGAGGAATGCCTATCTGTATGCAATCGACCGTCACAAGAATAGGATGAGTTCCTACCAAGACAACCAAGATGGCATACTATTGCTGCACCGTAATACAATTCAACACCTTCCCAAGGACTACTCAGTGGTTGTGGTGCACGCAAAGGTGCAGGTTTAATTTGAAGTTCATGACGTAGAGCATATTATTTCTACGACCTGTACAGGAGCTACACTGGTCCAGCTCATCATGATGATGTGAAATGTCAACCGAAGAAAAGAAAATTACTGAAAAGAACTACACTAGAAAGAAAGGCAAATGATTTTGTGGCTATTAAGAATGCTGCAATGGAGATACTCAGAGTAAAATGTGCAATGGAGCTCCCTAATGATGTTCAAATTCTCTTCCATCTTCTATCAAATTATAAGGATGGGGATGAGATCCTTATTGAAAATCATCCACGGCTGGTGATAGAGAAAGACAAAATAACCCGCTTCAATGGCATGTATACACATGTGAAAATTCTGGGAAAGAAAGATCAAGCAAAAGAAATCAGAATTAAACAACATACCTTATGGCAATGGAGCTTGGAAAATAAGAATCCAGAGAAATGCTTATCTGAATGCAATCGACCGTCACAAGAATAGGATGAGTTCCTACCAAGACAGCCAAGATGGCATCCTATTGCTGCACCGTAATTCAATTCAACACCTTCCCAAGGACTACTCAGTGGTTGTGGTGCACGCAAAGGTGCAGGTTTAATTTGAAGTTCATCACATAGAGCATATTGTTTCTACGACCTGTCCAGGAGCTAAACTGGTTCAGCTCATCATGGTGATGTGAAATATCAACCGAAGAAAAAGGAAATTACTGAAAAGAGCTACACTAGAAAGAAAGGCAAATGATTTTGTGGCTATTAAGAATGCTGCAATGGAGATACTCGGAGTAAAATGTGCAATGGAGCTCCCTAATGATGTTCAAATGCTCTTCCATCTTCTATCAAATTATAAGGATGGGGATGAGATCCTTATTGAAACTCATCCACTGCTGGTGATAGAGAAAGAGAAAATAAGCCTCTTCAATGACATGTATACACATGTGTAAATTCTAGGAAAGAAAGATCAAGTAAAAGACATCAGAATTAAACAACATACCTTATGGCAATGGGGCTTGGAAAATAAGAATCCAGAGGAATGCATATCTGTATGCAATCGACCATCACAAGAATAGGATGAGTTCCTACCAAGACAGCCAAGATGGCATCCTATTGCTGCACCGTAATGCAATTCAACACCTTCCTAAGGACTACTCAGTGGTTGTGGTGCACGGAAAGGTGCAGGTTTAATTTGAAGTTCATCACGTAGAGCATATTGTTTCTACGACCTGTCCAGGAGCTACACTGGTCCAGCTCATCATGGTGATGTGAAATGTCAACCGAAAAAAAAGGAAATTACTGAAAAGAGCTACACTAGAAAGAAATACAAATGATTTTGTGGCTATTAAGAATGCTGCAATGGATATACTCGAAGTAAAATGTGCAATGGAGCTCCCTAATGATGTTCAAATGCTCTTCCATCTTCGATCAAATTATAAGGATGAGGATGAGATCCTTATTGAAAATCATCCACGGCTGTTGACAGAGAAAGAGAAAATAAAACTTTTCAATGACATGTATACACATGTGTAAATTCTGGGAAAGAAATATCAAGGAAAAGACATCTAAATTAAACAACATACCTTATGGCAATAGGGCTTGGAAAATAAGAATCCCGAGGAATGCATATCTGGATGCAATCGACCGTCACAAAAATAGGATGAGTTTCTACCAAGACAGCCAAGATGGCATCCTATTGCTGCACCGTAACGCAATTCAACACCTTCCCAAGGACTACTCAGTGGTTGTGGTGCACGGAAAGGTGCAGGTTTAATTTGAAGTTCATCACGTTGAGCATATTGTTTCTACGACCTGTCCAGGAGCTACACTGGTCCAGCTCATCATGGTGATGTGAAATATCAACCGAAGAAAAGGAAATTACTGAAAACAACTACACTAGAAAGAAAGGCAAATGATTTTGTGGCTATTAAGAATGCTGCAATGGAGATACTCGGAGTAAAATGTGCAATGGAGCTCCCTAATGATGTTCAAATGCTCTTCCATCTTCTATCAAAATATAAGGATGGGGATGAGATCCTTATTGAAAATCATCCACGGCTGTTGATAGAGAAATAGAAAATAAGCCTCTTCAATGACATGTATACACATGTGTAAATTCTAGGAAAGAAAGATCAAGTAAAAGACATCAGAATTAAACAACATCCCTTATGGCAATGGGGCTTGGAAAATAAGAATCCAGAGGAATGCATATCTGGATGCAATCGACCGTCACAAGAATAGGATGAGTTCATACCAAGACAGCTAAGATGGCATCCTATTGCTGCACCGTAACGCAATTCAACACCTTCCCAAGGACTACTCAGTGGTTGTGGTGCACGGAAAGGTGCAGGTTTTTTTTGAAGTTCATCACGTAGAGCATATTGTTTCTACGACCTGTCCAGGAGCTACACTGGTCTAGCTCATCATGGTGATGTGAAATGTCAATCGAAGAAAAGGAAATTACTGAAAAGAGCTACACTAGAAAGAAAGGCAAATGATTTTGTGGCTATTAAGAATGCTGCAATGGAGATACTCGAAGTAAAATGTGCAATGGAGCTCCCTAATGATGTTCAAATGCTCTTCCATCTTCTATCAAATTATAAGGATGAGGATGAGATCCTTATTGAACATCATCCACGGCTGGTGATAGAGAAAGATAAAATAAGCCTCTTCAATGACATGTATACACATGTGTAAATTCTGGGAAAGAAAGATCAAGTAAAAAGACATCAAAATTAAACAACATACCTTATGACAATGGGGCTTGGAAAATAAGAATCCAGAGGAATGCATATCTGGATGCAATCGACCGTCACAAGAATAGGATGAGTTCATACCAAGACAGCTAAGATGGCATCCTATTGCTGCACCGTAACGCAATTCAACACCTTCCCAAGGACTACTCAGTGGTTGTGGTGCACGGAAAGGTGCAAGTTTTGTTTGAATTTCATCACGTTGAGCATATTGTTTCTACGTATTGTCCAGGAGCTACACTGGTCTAGCTCATCATGGTGATGTGAAATGTCAATCGAAGAAATGGAAATTACTGAAAAGAGCTACACTAGAAAGAAAGGCAAATGATTTTCTGGCTATTAAGAATGCTGCAATGGAGATACTCAGAGTAAAATGTGCAATGGAGCTCCCTAATAATGTTCAAATTCTCTTCCATCTTCTATCACATTATAAGGATGGGGATGAGATCCTTATTGAACATCATCCACGGCTGTTGACAGAGAAAAATAAACTAAGTCTCTTCAATGACATGTATACACATGTGTAAATTCTGGGAAAGAAAGATCAAGCAAAAGAAATCAGAATTAAACAACATACCTTATGACAATGGGGCTTGGAAAATAAGAATACAGAGGAATGCATATCTGTATGCAATCGACCGTCACAAGAATAGGATGAGTTCCTACCAAGACACCCAAGATGGCATACTATTGCTGCACCGTAATACAATTCAACACCTTCCCAAGGACTACTCAGTGGTTGTGGTGCACGCAAAGGTGCAGGTTTAATTTGAAGTTCATCACGTAGAGCATATTATTTCTACGACCTGTACAGGAGCTACACTGGTCCAGCTCATCATGATGATGTGAAATGTCAACCGAAGAAAAGAAAATTACTGAAAAGAACTACACTAGAAAGAAAGGCAAATGACTTTGTGGCTATTAAGAATGCTGCAATGGAGATACTCAGAGTAAAATGTGCAATGGAGCTCCCTAATGATGTTCAAATGCTCTTCCATCTTCTATCAAATTATAAGGATGGGGATGAGATCCTTATTGAAAATCATCCACGGCTGGTGATAGAGAAAGACAAAATAACCCGCTTCAATGGCATGTATACACATGTGAAAATTCTGGGAAAGAAAGATCAAGCAAAAGAAATCAGAATTAAACAACATACTTTATGGCAATGGGGCTTGGAAAATAAGAATCCAGAGGATTGCATATCTGAATGCAATCGACCGTCAAAAGAATAGGATGAGTTCCTACCAAGACAGCCAAGATGGCATCCTATTGCTGCACCGTAATGCAATTCAACACCTTCCCAAGGACTACTCAGTGGTTGTGGTGCACGCAAAGGTGCAGGTTTAATTTGAAGTTCATCACGTAGAGCATATTGTTTCTACGACCTGTCCAGGAGCTAAACTGGTTCAGCTCATCATGGTGATGTGAAATGTCAACCGAAGAAAAAGGAAATTACTGAAAAGAGCTACACTGGAAAGAAAGGCAAATAATTTTGTGGCTATTAAGAATGCTGCAATGGAGATACTCGGAGTAAAATGTGCAATGGAGCTCCCTAATGATGTTCAAATGCTCTTCCATCTTCTATCAAATTATAAGGATGGGGATGAGATCCTTATTGAACATCATCCACGGCTGTTGACAGAGAAAGAGAAAATAAGCCTCTTCAATGACATGTATACACATGTGTAAATTCTGGGAAAGAAAGATCAAGCAAAAGATATCAGAATTAAACAACATACCTTATGGCAATGGGGCTTGTAAAATAAGAATCCAGAGGAATGCATATCTGGATGCAATCGACCGTTAAAAGAATAGGATGAGTTCCTACCAAGACAGCCAAGATGGCATCCTATTGCTGCACCGTAACGCAATTCAACACCTTCACAAGGACTACTGAGTAGTTGTGGTGCACGTAAAGGTATAGGTTTAATTTGAAGTTCATCACGTAGAGCATATTGTTTCTACGACCTGTCCAGGAGCTACACTGGTCAAGCTCATCATGGTGATGTGAAATGTCAACCGAAGAAAAGAAAATTACTGAAAAGAGCTACACTAGAAAGAAAGACAAATGATTTTGTGGCTATTAAGAATGATGCAATGGAGATACTCGGAGTAAAATGTGCAATGCAGCTTCCTAATGATGTTCAAATGCTCTTCCATCTTCTATCAAATTATAAGGATGGGGATGAGATCCTTATTGAAAATCATCCACGGCTGGTGACAGAGAAACAGAAAATAAGCCTCATCAATGACATGTATACACATGTGTAAATTCTGGGAAAGAAAGATCAAGCAAAAGACATCAGAATTAAACAACATACCTTATCGCAATGGGGCTTGGAAAATAAGAATCCAGAGTAATGCATATCTCGATGCAATCGACCGTCACAAGAATAGGATGAGTTCTACCAAGACAGCCAAGATGGCATCCTATTGCTGCACCGTAAGGCAATTCAACACCTTTCCAAGAACTACTCAGTGGTTGTGGTGCACGCAAAGGTGCAGGTTTAATTTGAAGTTCATCACGTAGAGCATATTATTTCTACGACCTGTCCAGGAGCTACACTGGTCCAGCTCATCATGGTGATGTGAAATGTCAACCGAAGAAAAAGGAAATTACTGAAAAGTGCTACACTAGAAAGAAAGGCAAATGATTTTGTGGCTATTAAGAATGCTGCAATGGAGATACTTGGAGTAAAATGTGCAATGGAGCTCCCTAATGATGTTCAAATGCTCTTCCATCTTCTATCAAATTATAAGGATGGGGATGAGATCCTTATTGAACATCATCCATGGCTGTTGACAGAGAAAGAGAAAATAAGCCTCTTCAATGACATGTATACACATGTGTAAATTCTGGGAAAGAAAGATCAAGCAAAAGACATCAGAATTAAACAACATACCTTATGGCAATGGGGCTTGGAAAATAAGAATCCACCGGAATGCATATCTGGATGCAATCGACCGTCACAAGAATAGGATGAGTTCCTACCAAGACAGCCAAGATGGCATCCTATTGCTGCACCGTAACGCAATTCAACACTTTTCCAAGGACTACTCTGTGGTTGTGGTGCACGGAAAGGTGCAAGTTTTGTTTGAAGTTCATCAACTAGAGCATATTGTTCTACGAATTGTCCAGGAGCAACACTGGTCCAGCTCATCATGGTGATGTGAAATGTCAACCGAAGAAAAGGAAATTACTGAAAAGAGCTACACTAGAAAGAAAGGCAAATGATTTTGTGGCTATTAAGAATGCTGCAATGGAGATACTCGGAGTAAAATGTGCAATGGAGCTCCCTAATGATGTTCAAATTCTCTTCCATCATCTATCAAATTATAAGGATGGGGATGAGATCCTTATTGAACATCATCCACGGCTGGTGACAGAGAAAGACAAAATAAGCCTGTTCAATGACATGTATACACATGTGTAAATTCTGAGAAAGAAAGATCAAGTAAAAAGACATAAGAATTAAACAACATACCTTATGGTAATGGGGCTTGGAAAATAAGAATCCAGAGGAATGCATATCTAGATGCAATCGACCGTCACAAGAATAGGATGAGTTCCTACCAAGACAGCCAAGATGGCATCCTATTGCTGTACCGTAACGCAATTCAACACCTTTCCAAGGACTACTCTGTGGTTGTGGTGCACGGAAAGGTGCAAGTTTTGTTTGAAGTTCATCAAGTAGAGCATATTGTTTCTACGAATTGTACAGGAGCTACACTGGTCCAGCTCATCATGGTGATGTGAAATGTCAACCGAAGAAAAGGAAATTACTTAAAACAGCTACACTAGAAAGAAAGGCAAATGATTTTGTGGCTATTAAGAATGCTGCAATGGAGATACTCGGAGTAAAATATGCAATGCAGCTCCCTAATGATGTTCAAATGCTCTTCCATCTTCTATCAAATTATAAGGATGGGGATGAGATCCTTATTGAACATTATCCACGGCTGGTGACAGAGAAACAGAAAATAAGCCTCTTCAATGACATGTATACACATGCGTAAATTCTGGGAAAGAAAGATGAATCAAAAGACATCAGAATTAAACAACATAGCTTATGGCAATTGGGCTTGGAAAATAAAAATCTAGAGGAATGCATATGTGGATGCTATCGACCGTCACAAGAATAGGATGAGTTTCTACCAAGACAGCCAAGATGGCATCCTATTGCTGCACCGTAATGCAATTCAACACCTTCCCAAGGACTACTCAGTGGTTGTGGTGCACGCAAAGGTGCAGGTTTAATTTTAAGTTCATCACGTAGAGCATATTATTTCTACGACCTGTCCAGGAGCTACACTTGTCCGGCTCATCATGGTGATGTGAAATGTCAATCGAAGAAAAGGAAAATTACTGAAAAGAGCTACACTAGAAAGAAAGGCAAATGATTTTGTGGCTATTAAGAATGCTGCAATGGAGATACTCGGAGTAAAATGTGCAATGGAGCTCCCTAATGATGTTCAAATGCTCTTCCATCTTCTATCAAATTATAAGGATGGGGATGAGATACTTATTGAAAAAATCATCAACGGCAGGTGATACAGAATGAGAATATAAGCCTCTTCAATGACAAGTATACACATGTGGAAATTCTGGGAAAGAAAGATCAAGCAAAAGACATCAGAATTAAACAACAAACCTTATGGCAATGGGGCTTGGAAAATAAGAATCCAGAGGAATGCATATCTGGATGCAATCGACCGTCACAAGAATAGGATAAGTTCCTACCAAGACAGCCAAGATGGCATCCTATTGCTGCACCGTAACGCAATTCAACACCTTCCCAAGGACTACTCAGTGGTTGTGGTGCACGCATAGGTGTAGGTTTAATTTGAAGTTCATCAAGTAGAGCATATTGTTTCTACGACCTGTCCAGGAGCTATACTGGTCCAGCTCATCATGATGATGTGAAATGTCAACCGAAGAAAAGGAAATTACTGATAAGAGCTACACTAGAAAGAAAGGCAAATGATTTTGTGGCTATTAAGAATGCTGCAATGGAGATACTCGGAGTAAAATATACAATGTAGCTCCCTAATGATGCTCAAATGCTCTTCCATATACTTTCAAATTATAAGGATGGGGATGAGATCCTTATTGAAAATCATCCACGGCTGGTGATAGAGAAAGACAAAATAAGTCTCTTCAATGACATGTATACACATGTGGAAATTCTGGGAAAGAAAGATCAAGCAAAAGACATCAGAATGAAACAACATACCTTATGGCAATAGGGCTTGGAAAATAAGAATCCAGAGGAATGCATATCTAGATACAATCGACCGTCACAAGAATAGGATGAGTTCCTACCAAGACAGCCAAGATGGCATCCTATTGCTGCACCGTAATGCAATTCAACACCTTCCCAAGGACTACTCAGTGGTTGTGGTGCACGCAAAACTGCAGGTTTAATTTGAAGTTCATCACGTAGAGCATATTGTTTCTACGACCTGTCCAGGAGCTACACTTGTCCAGCTCATCATGGTGATGTGAAATGTCAACCGAAGAAAAGGAAATTACTGAAAATAGCTACACTAGAAAGAAAGGCAAATGATTTTGTGGATATTAAGAATGCTTCAATGGACATACTCGGAGTAAAATGTGCAATGGAGCTCCCTAATGATGTTCAAATGCTCTTCCATCATCTATCAAATTATAAGGATGGGGATGGGATCCTTATTGAAAATCATCCACGGCTGGTGACAGAGAAAGACAAAATAAGCCTCTTCAATGACATGTATACACATGTGGAAATTCTGGGAAAGAAAGATCAAGCAAAAGACATCAGAATTAAACAACATACCTTATGGCAATGTGGCTTGGAAAATAAGAATCCAGAGGAATGCATATCTCGATGCAATCGACCGTTACAAGAATAGGATAAGGTCCTATTAAGACAGCCAAGATGGCATCCTATTGCTGCACCGTAACGCAATTCAACACCTTCCCAAGGACTACTCAGTGGTTGTGGTGCACGGAAAGGTGCAGGTTTTTTTTGAAGTTCATCAAGTAGAGCTTATTGTTTCTACGACCTGTCCAGGAGTTAGGCTCATGTACGCCGTGCAAGCAAGCAGAGGGTGAGCTTAAAGCAACCCTGAAGTAAGAAGCACTTAGTTCAATAGTTGGAGAGTTCAAATCGACTTAATATACATGGATACTTGGATAGAGTTAAGTGGATGGGATAGATAGACTTATATTTGTTGATTCTTTCTTCTGTTGGCACAAACTGATGGTGCCACTAGATGATAAGTAGTCCGTCTGTTGTTGTTACTGTCTTGCTAAAGACATGGACAATCGGTACGTGCATCACAACATGCTATCCTTTGTGGAACATGGTCACTATGGATAGCAACAAACAAGAAAAGGCATTGGGAGAAAAAATGATAGAAACACAGATTGTAGTTTTCTAGGTATGAGATGCAGTCATGAACTTGGTTAGTGAGTCATGACACAAGGTGGCAACAACGCTTATGAATAACAAGTATTAAAGCGAACTGTTCTGATGCATATTTTCTCAACATTTTCAATATCACGATGCAGAAATGGGTGGTTCCTTTGCGCACCAGAAATTTGGGAAAGTCCCTGAATGGCCAGTTGAGCCTTAATGATCTCAGCTACACTGGTCCAGCTCGTCGTGGTGATGTGAAATGTCAATCGAAGAAAAGAAAATTACTGAAAATAGCTACACTGGAAAGAAAGGCAAGTGATTTTGTGGCTATTAAGAATGCTACAATGGAGATACTAGGAGTAAAATGTGCAATGGAGCTCCCTAATGATGTTCAAATGCTCTTACATCTTCTATCAAATTATAAGGATGAGGATGAGATCCTTATTGAAACTCATCCACTGCTGGTGATAGAGAAAGAGAAAATAAGCCTCTTCAATGACATGTATACACATGTGGAAATTCTGGGAAAGAAAGATCAAGCAAAAGACATCAGAATTAAACAACATACCTTATGGCAATGGGGCTTGGAAAATAAGAATCCAGAGGAATGCATATCTCGATGCAATCGACCGTCACAAGAATAGGATGAGTTCCTACCAAGACAGCCAAGATGGCATCCTATTGCTGCACCGTAACGCAATTCAACACCTTCCCAAGGACTACTCAGTGGTTGTGGTGCACGGAAAGGTGCAGGTTTTTTTTGAAGTTCATCAAGTAGAGCTTATTGTTTCTACGACCTGTCCAGGAGTTAGGCTCATGTACGCCGTGCAAGCAAGCAGAGGGTGAGCTTAAAGCAACCCTGAAGTAAGAAGCACTTAGTTCAATAGTTGGAGAGTTCAAATCGACTTAATATACATGGATACTTGGATAGAGTTAAGTGGATGGGATAGATAGACTTATATTTGTTGATTCTTTCTTCTGTTGGCACAAACTGATGGTGCCACTAGATGATAAGTAGTGCGTCTATTGTTGTTACTGTCTTGCTAAAGACATGGACAATCGGTACGTGCATCACAACATGCTATACTTTGTGGAACAGGGTCACTGTGGATAGCAATAAACAAGAAAAGGCATTGGGAGAAAATGATAGCAACACAGATTGTAGTTTTCTGGGTATGAGATGCAGTTATGAACTTGGTTAGTGAGTCAAGACACAAGGTGGCAACAACGCTTATGAATAACAAGTTTTAAAGCGAACAGTTCTGATGCATATTTTTTCCACATTTTCGATATCACGATGCAGGAATGGGTGGTTCCTTTGCGCACCAGAAAGTTGGGAAAGTCCCTGAATGGCCAGTTGAGCCTTAATGATCTCAGCAACACTGGTCCAGCTCATCGTGGTGATGTGAAATGTCAACCGAAGAAAAGTAAATTACTGAAAAGAGCTACACCAGAAAGAAAGGCAAATGATTTTGTGGTTATTAAGAATGCTGCAATGGAGATAGTGGGAGTAAAATGTGCAATGGAGCTCCCTAATGATATTCAAATGCTCTTCCATCTTCTATCAAACTAGAAAGATGGGGATGAAATCCTTATTGAAAGTCATCCACGGCTGGTGACAGAGAAAGACAAAATAAGCATCTTCATTGACATGTATACACATGTGGAAATTCTGGGAAAGAAAGATCAAGCAAAAGACATCAGAATTAAACAACATACCTTATGGCAATGCGGCTTGGAAAACAAGAATCCAGAGGAATGCATATCTAGATGCAACACCAAGATGAGTTCCTACCAAGACAGCCAAGATGGCATCCTATTGCTGCACCGTAATGCAATTCAACACCTTCCCAAGGACTACTCAGTGGTTGTGGTGCACGGAAAGGTGCAGGTTTTGTTTGAAGTTCATCAAGTAGAGCATATTGTTTCTACGACCTGTCCAAGAGTTAGGCTCATGTACGCCCTAGAAGCAAGCAGAGGGTGAGCTTAAAGCAACCCTGAAGTAAGAAGCACCTAGTTCAATAGTTGGAGAGTTCAAGTCGACTTACTATACATGGATACTTGGATAGAGTTAAGTGGATGGGATAGATAGGCTTATACTTGTTGATTCTTTCTTCTGTTGGCATCAACTGATGGTGCCACTAGATGATAAGTAGTTTGTCTGTTTTTGCTGCTTTCTTGCTAAAGACATGGACAACCGGCACGTGCATCACAACATGCCATACTTTGTTGAACATGGTCACTGTGGATAGCAATAAACAAGAAAAGGCATTGGGAGAAAATGATAGAAACACAGATTGTAGTTTTCTGGGTATGAGATGCAGTCATGAACTTGGTTAGTGAGTCATGACACAAGGTGGCAACAACGCTTATGAATAACAAGTTTTAAAGCGAACTGTTCTTATGCATATTTTTTCCACATTTTCAATATCACGATGCAGAAATGGGTGGTTCCTTTGCGCACCAGAAAGTTGGGAAAGTCCCTGAATGGCCAGTTGAGCCTTAATGATCTCAGCTACACTGGTCCAGCTCATCGTGGTGATGTGAAATGTCAACCGAAGAAAAGAAAAATTACTGAAAAGAGGTACACCAGAAAGAAAGGCAAGTGATTTTGTGGCTATTAAGAATGGTGCAATGGAGATACTAGGAGTCAAATGTGCAATGCAGCTCCCTATGATGTTCAAATTCTCTTCCATCTTCTATCAAATTATAAGGATGGGGATGGGATCCTTATTGAAAATCATCCACGGCTGGTGACAGAGAAAGACAAAATAAGCCTCTTTAATGACATGTATACACATGTGGAAATTTTGGGAAAGAAAGATCAAGCAAAAGATATCAGAATTAAACAACATACCTTATGGCAATGGGGCTTGGAAAATAAGAATCCAGAGGAATGCATATCTAGATGCAATTGACCGTCACAAGAATAGGATGAGTTCCTACCAAGACAGCCAAGATGGCATCCTATTGCGCACCGTAAGGCAATTCAACACCTTCCCAAGGACTACTCAGTGGTTGTGGTGCACGGAAAGGTGCAGGTTTTGTTTGAAGTTCATCAAGTAGAGCATATTGTTGCTATGACCTATCCAAGAGTTAGGCTCATGTACGCCCTAGAAGCAAGCAGAGGGTGAGCTTAAAGCAACCTTGAAGTAAGAAGCACTTAGTTCAATAGTTGGAGAGTTCAAGTCGACTTACTATACACGGATACTTGGATAGAGTTAAGTGGATGGGATAGATAGGCTTACACTTGTTGATTCTTTCTTCTGTTGGCACAAACTGATGGTGCTACTAGATGATAAGTAGTTTGTCTGTTCTTGCTACTTTCTTGCTAAAGACATGGACAACCGGCACGTGCATCACAACATGCTATACTTTGTTGAACATGGTCACTGTGGATAGCAATAAACAAGAAAAGGCATTGGGAGAAAATGATAGAAACATAGATTTTAGTTTTCTGGGTATGAGATGCAGTCATGAACATGGTTAGTGAATCATGACACAAGGTGGCTACAACGCTTATGAATAACAAGTTTTAAATCGAACTGTTCTTATGCATATTTTTTCCACATTTTCAATATCACGATGCAGAAATGGGTGGTGCTTTTGCGCACCAAAAAGTAGGGAAAGTCCTTGAATGGCCAGTTGAGCCTTAATGATCTCAGCTACACTGGTCCAGCTCATCGTGGTGATGTGAAATGTCAACCAAAGAAAAGGAAATTACTTAAAAGAGGTACACCGTAATGCAATTCAACACCTTCCCAAGGACTACTCAGTGGTTGTTGTGCATGGAAAGGTGCATGGTTTGTTTGAAGTTCATCAAGTAGAGCATATTGTTTCTACGACCTGTTCAGGAGTTAGGCTCATGTACGCCCTACAAGGCAGCAGAGGGTGAGCTTAAAGCAGCGCTGAGGTAAGAAGCACTTAGTTCAAGTGTCACTGGTTGTTCTTGTTACTGTCTTGCTAATGACATGGACAACTAGATAGACTTAGGTGGATGGGGGTAGGTAGTCATATACTTGTGGATTCGATCTTTGTTTGCACAAACTGGTGGTTCCACTGGATGATCAGGATCCTCTTGCTCCCTTGTATGTAAACTGGGATGCGCGTTGTTGCTTGGTTTAAGCCTTTTACATGATACTCAGATTAACTTTGTTAACAACTATCTTATTGAGGTGTCTTTCCTCATAATATTTTGATGGATAAACTTTATGTTTGCATTTCTTGTGCTACCTTCTCTAGCTGTCCTGTCTGTCTAAACTTTTTACGACAATGGCAGCTGTTGTTTGGAACTCTGGAGTGATAAGGTGGATGTGATACGAAAATACATATACAAGATGAATCTGTACAGTTTTTGTCATCATGTGATGAAAAAAGGTGGACCGGCATGTGCATCACAACATGTTATCCTTTGTGGATGGCAATAAACAAGAAAAGGTACAGGGAGAAAATGATAGAAATAGAGTTGAAGTTTTCTAGGTATGAGATACAGTCATGAATTTGATTAATGAGTCATGACACAAGGCGGCGGCGGCAACAACACTTATGAATAACAAATTTTAGTGCGAACTGTTCTTATGCATATTTTTTCCCACATTTTCCACATCACGATGCAAAAATGGGTGGTTCTGTGGTGGATCCACCTCGGATTAGCTTGATTAAACATGATTAAGTCGCCTAATATGCGACACTCATGCCTTAGCCAAGTTAACACAAAGTGCCATCGGATTTCATTCGATTTAACCACTTGAACAGGACCGAGTTAGCAAACTCACACGAAGGTGAGTGGTTCC
Source organism: Setaria viridis (assembly GCF_005286985.2). Taxonomy (NCBI): domain Eukaryota; kingdom Viridiplantae; phylum Streptophyta; class Magnoliopsida; order Poales; family Poaceae; genus Setaria; species Setaria viridis. The sequence continues at coordinate 27,256,890 of NC_048263.2, forward strand.
AGAGAATACAACAAGTCCACTGAGTTAAACAGTTTGACCATTTAGTTCAACACTTTAAACAACATCAGAGTTTTACAAGGTTCAAAAGAAAACAACAAAAGGTAAAACAGCAAGCGGAAACTACTTCGTCGGGGTCGGACATCCCTAGTGAGGCCAGCCAGGACGTCAGTGATCCCTCTCCTCGCCGTCCGAGGAGGGATCCCACTCAACCGTCCAACCCGGAGGGAGTTGGGGCGGCCAAGTGCCAACAGAAGAAGACTCGGGAGCAGCAACTTCACCTGAAAAAGAAAAGCCACAACCAGGCTGAGCTACTAAGCTCAACAAGACTTAACCGAAAGGAGGACGCTACTCCACCACTTCTAGACATGCGAGGCCCTCTGGCTGAGGGGTTTGCTTGCCAAAAGCACTACGCAGATCCCTATTTTCAAAGTTTTAGCTCAGGTTCTAAGTTCATTATCCAGTCTAGGTTAGCAACTTACTCTAAGCAAATATAGAACCAACCAAAAGGTATGTATATCATCATCAAGACCATGTCATCATCAGATTCCTTTATTACTCAGTGTAGCATAGCGATCAAGTAGTCTCAAACTGTGAGAGGCAGACGAATCGATTCGAGTTCTTTAACCATGCATGGTGAACCTAACCTCACGACATCCGCGCCCCACCGAGGGTCGCTTCCTGTGTCAGCCTTCCCCATCAATCCCCTAACCCATGTCGGGCCCATTTCCTTTGGTGCAATGTTCCACAGACCCGACCTCTGCCGTTCTGTGACCACACTTGCCACCACGTGCGGCCGCAGGGGAACTCCGTTCCAAGAACAATGGGGCGACCGCTCACGTCTAGGTTCAATCCGGTACTCGGCTTCCTCATCCCATAATAAGTATGAGGTTAGTACTTTCAAACACTTGATCACGAACACCACCACTGTCGGGCCTTAATAAGTTCCATAGACAGACGGGGCGATCAGCCGACCACCAAAGAGTTAACCAAAACCCTGTCCTGTCCATCGTCCTTATAGTTGTTACAGAAAGGAAACAACCAACTCCTACAACTCGCGAGTGACAGGAAATCATTCGACTTTTACCGCTTCCTATTTAAGCATAGCAACTACTCGGACCCAACATACTAGTGCGCAGAACAAGGGATCTAAGTCATGCATCTAGGGTTGCAAACAACTCCTATACGTAAATGCACAAACAAGATGCAGAAGGCATGCGCAAGTTTGGTAAACTGGGGTTCATGCTCCGGGGCTTGCCTTCGAACGAGGAGGAGGGAAAGGGGTCTTCGGCGGGGGCGGCTTCGGCTTCTGGAAGCGGGAGCTCTGCTACAGCTTCGTCTTCTGGCGCCGGGTGCAGCTCGTAGAAGCCGTCGGCGAGACGCAGCTCTACACGAATGCAATGCAAGAGTTAGCATTTAGACGGTTATTTCAACAACAACACTTGCAAGTTCTAGCTCAGAAACTTTGTAGCATAGCTACGGAAAAAAGGTGGGGAAGTTCGCTTGGGTTGGAGAAGAACAAGGTAAAAGGGTCGGATGGAAGGAAGCCGATGATCTGACCCTTAGACTAGAGGAATAGATGTGTTGGGGGTCCTCAGACTTAACGCCGAGAAGTCCCCATTTTTACACATATACCCTCGGGTTAAGGAAAAAGATACAGCCGAGCTCTCGGGCGAGGCGGAGAAAGGGTCGGCGAAACAGGCAGGGTTGGGCGAGACGGAACAGGGGTCGGGCGGATAGAAGGGGTCGGACGAGGCGGAAAAAGGGTCGGCAGCTTACCTTTGTCCTACAGGTGAAGCTTGGGGTCGGGAAGAAGCAGACTTGGGTGGAAGGACTAAAGCTTTGGACAGCGGCGAGGTCCGGCAGGGTTCTGGCGGTGGCGGTGCTTCTTATGGACCACAAGCAAGCTCTTGCGCAGCATGGAGGAGCAAGTGGCTGGGTGGATTGCGGGAACAGCAGCGTGGGGTAGAGAGGAGAGTTCCTCAGGGACTTAGGCGGTAGCGCTTTGAGCACGAAACAGAGAGCAAGGCGGAAGGGCAGCGATGGCGAAGGGGACTCCGGCGGAGCTCTGGCATTCCCTTTTATAGCTGCGCGGAAGAGTGAGAAGGTTGGAGCGGCGCGAAGACCGGGAAGAAGCGATCGAGTGCTCTGCCAGGGCGGAGATTGAGCAGCGGTGCGGCAGAGCAGGGCTTCGAGGATGACACCAGCGGTCATTGGGCACCAGGGACGGGGCGGCGCAGGCGCGGTTTTGCCGGTGGTTGAGATTTGGCGGAGGCGGGCATCGTTGTGTGGTGGATCTGATGGAAGTGACCGGGGAAACGGCGCTAGAAGCGAGGGCGCACAGGTGAGAAGACAGGCAGCTGCGGTCGTGCGGGCGAGCGCGGAGCAACAGATTGTCGGGGGCGTAGCTCTGACAGGGCGGAAAAGGAGCTGTCGCGGCCGGGGTCTGGGTTGGCGGAGGAGGAATCGTCGCATAGCGTATCTGGGGTGGCGTGATGGTGGAGAAGCGGCAAAAAAGACGGGAGGCGTCGGGCTCTGCAGCCGGGGTCCGGCGAGCTGATGATGGGCGCGAGCCGCGAGGTACTGCAGAAAGGGTAGCAGAGGAGCTTCCGCTGCGATTGGGGAAAGGGGCGCGAGAATCCATCCGTTCGTGGCCGGCGACGAGGCGGAGCGGCGGGTGTCGGAGAAGTTGAGCCACGTGGCGGAGAAGCTCTGAGGCGGGCAGGCTACTCGAGTGCGTCTGCCGCGGGAGATCTGGGAGAAGGATTTTGTGGGTCCACCGGTCAGTCTCGGTTGGTCCACTGCTCCGATTGAGAGAGAGGCGTTGCGGGAAGACTTAGAAGGATTCGGCGGGTGAGTTGGGGTCGGCGGGGTCGGAACGGGGAACCAGCTGAGAAGGGTTGGGTCTCAGGGGTCGGGACCAGACTGGAGGTTGAGTACTTAAACTCGGTAAGGCTGAGACAGGGGATTAGGGACTCGGATTAAGATTAACTCATGAGATTTGGGGTCGGTCGTCACAGGTTCTTTCACGCAGCAGAAAGTATAGCAAGCTCTTTCTCAGTAATTCTGAAGCCAAAGAGTGTATAGCACTTTCTGAAAGTTCAAATCCTAGGGTAAAGCAAAGTTTTGTCCCAGTGTATGTCTCAATAATACTAGGTAGAACACCAAGAGGGCCTAAGATCAGTGATGTGCAGACACTTGTTTGTAATAATACTAGGTAGAGCATTTTGTTTCTATGACCTATCCAGGAGTTAGGCTCATGTACGCCCTGCAAGCAGAGGGTGAGCTTAAAGCAGCCCTGAAGTAAGAAGCACTTAGTTCAATTGTTGGAGAGTCCAAGTCGACTTACTGTACATGGATACTTGGATAGAGTTAAGTGGATGGGATAGATAGGCTTATACTTGTTGATTCTTTGTTTTGTTGCCACAAACTGATGGTGCCGCTGGATGATAAGTAGTTTGGCTGTTCTTGTTATTGTCTTGCTAAGGACATGGACAACTAGATAGACTTAGGTGGATGGGGGTAGGTAGTCATATACTTGTGGATTCGATCTTTGTTTGCACAAAATTGGTGGTCCACTGGATGATCACGAGCCTCTTGCTCCATTGTATGTAATCTGGGATGCGTGTTGTTGCTTGGTTTAAGCCTTTTACATGATACTCAGATTACCTTTGTTAACAACTATCTTATTGAGGTGTCTTTCCTCATAATATTTTGGTGTATAAAATTTATGTTTGCATTTCTTGTTCTACCTTCTCTAGCTATCCTGTCTGTCTAAACTTTCTACGACAATGGCAGTTGTTGTTTGGAACTCTTGAGTGATAAGGTGGATGTGATACTGAAATACAAATAGAAGATGAATCTATACAGTTTTCATCATCATGTGATGAAAAAAAAGGTGGACCGGCATGTGCATCACAACATGGTATCCATTGTGGAACGTGGTCACTTTGGATGGCAATAAACATGAAAAGGCATAGGGAGAAAATGATAGAAACGGAGATTGCAGTTTTCTGGGTATGAGATACGATCATGAACTTGATTAATGAGTCATGACACAAGGCGGCGACGGCAACAACACTTATGAATAACAAGTTTTAGTGCGAACTGTTCTTATGCTTATTTTTTCCCCATTTTTCATATCACGATGCGAAAATGGGTGCTTCTTTCGCGCAGCAGAAAGTATAGAAAGCTCTTTCTTAGTAATTCTGAAGCTAAAGAGTGCATAACACTTTCTGAAAGTCTAAATCCTAGGGTGAAGCAAAGTCTGGTCTCAGGGTATGTGCCAATGATACAAGGTAGAACACTAAGAGGGCCTAAGATCAGTGATGTGCAGACAGTTGTTTGTAATAAGGCTGTCAAGCAATGCAAGGAAGTGATATCTTGGGGCCTCAGCATGCACTGGTAGGGAAAGTCCCTGAATGGCCAGTTCAGCCTTAATGATCTCAGCTACACTAGTCCAGCTCGTCATGGTGATGTGAAATGTCAACCGAAGAAAAGGAAATTACTGAAAAGAGCTACACCAGAAAGAAAGGAAAATGACTTTGTGGCTATTAAGAATGCTGCAATGGAGATACTAGGAGTCAAATGTGCAATGCAGCTCCCTAATGATGTTCCATCTTCTATCAAATTATAAAGATGGAGATGAGATCCATATTGAAAATCATCCAGGGCTGTTGACAGAGAAAGAGAAAATAAGCCTCTTCAATGACATGTATGCGCATGCGAAAATTTTAGGAAAGAAAGATCAAGCAAAATACATCAGAATCATAAACAACATACCTTATGGCAATGGGGCTTGGAAAATAAGAATCCAGAGGAATGCATATCTAGATGCAATCTACCGTCAGAAGAATAGAATGAGTTCCTACCAAGACAACCAAGATGGCATCCTATTGCTGCACAATAATGCAATTCAACACCTCTCCAAGGACTATTCAGTGGTTGTGGTGCACGGAAAGGCGCAAGTTTTGTTTGAAGTTTATCAAGTAGAGCATATTGTTTCTACGACCTGTCTAGGAAATAGGCTCATGTACACTCTGCAAGCAAGCTGAGGGTGAGCTTAATGCAGCCCTGAAGTAAGAAGCACTTAGTTCAATTGTTGGAGAGTTCAAGTCGACTTCATGTACGTGGATACTTGGATAGTGTCAAGTAGATAGGCTTATACTTGTTAATTCTTTCTTCTATTAGCACAAATTGATGGTGCCACTGGATAATAAGTAGTTTGGCTGTTCTTGTTACTACCTTGCTAAGGATATGGACAACTGGATAGACTTAGGTGGATGGGGGTAGGTAGTCATGTACTTGTGGATTCGATTTTTGTTTGTACAAACTGGTGGTTCCACTGGATGATCAGGAGCCTCTTGCTCCCTTGTATGTAAATTGGGATGCGTGTTGTTGCTTGGTTTAAGCCTTTTACTAAGTGCTATCCTTTCTGGAACGTGGTCATTGTGGACGGCAATAAATAAGAAAAGACATTGGGAGAAAATTATAGAAATAGAGATTGTAATTTTCTGGGTATGACATACAGTCGTGAACTTGATTAATGAGTCATGGCATAAGGTGGCGGCGGCAACAACAACAATACCCTTTCAGTCTCAAGCAAGTTGGATAGGGTAGAGTTGAAACCCAACAGGAGTCACAAATCAAGGTTCAGGCACTTAAATATTTTCCAAGCACTCCTATCGTGGGCTAAATTTTTAGGTATATTCCATCCCTCCAAATCTGCTTTATTGTCTCTTCCCATGTCAATTTTGATCTTGTTTTGCTTCTCTTCACATTATTGTCACGCATTAGGATTCCACTACACACCGGAGCCTCCGGAAGTCTCTGTTGGACATGTCCAAACCATTTCAGCCGATGTTGTGAAATGGTTTGGACATGTCCAAACCATTTCAGCCGATGTTGGATAGACTTTTCTTCAATTGATGCTACCCCTAACCTATCTTGTATATCCTCATTCCAGACTTGATCCCTTCTCGTATGACCACAAATCCAACGCAACATACGCATTTCCGCAACACTGATTTGTTGGATGTGTCATCTTTTTGTATGCCAATATTCTACACCATACAACATTGCAGTATCATGACACAAGGCAGGAACCTCAATTTGCTTGTAATCCGCAACGGATCATTTAACTTTGCGGAAATCCTCCCCCCATCAGGTTGGTAAAAATGTACATATCACAGATGCAGCTTTTCATATCCGAAATAGGACGGGAGCCGCAGGTGCAGTAATACGAGATGGGCAGGGAGGCTTTCATGGTACTTGAGCGTAATATCCCCATGCTATGAGCCTATGAGCGGAGCCTTCCATAGCTGACCTCTTGCTGAGCTGCTTGGGAGGGTTTATTGTTCGGAATTTGATTAGTGAATTTTGATACCTGTGGGCTGTGGAGATCATGTTTCAGTTTTGTTTAAAGCTGATGGCTTGCAATTTACCAAGAGCATGCTGAATTCACAGTATGGACCGTGAAGTAATTTGGTGTTTCTAAACAAAGACTAGTTCAAAGGTTTGAAACTTTGCATACACAACATTGATAATAGCATAGGGTTTAAGCATGCTTCATGTTGGGGTTCTACACTTCTACTTCATGTTTCAAAGCATCGAAGCTGCTTGCTTTTACTAGGGATATTTCACATCACCAAAGCTGCTTTCTTTCGGAGTAGGCTTATCTAATTCTGGTGATATTCAATGTTCTAAGAGCATGAGAGTACTGTATCCTAGGGCATGAAGTCCACTGCATTTAAAGTTTGCGTTAACCATATCATAGTGATGAAGCTCCCCTGAGACGTCGCTGCACAAAGTATTATCATGTCATGAGTAATGGCAGGAAGTTATGCTTAGGAGCAGTCAGCACCATTATTGCTGGTGCCTACAGGTGTATCAGGTTTATATCTGTTGTCCTGAAACTCTAGTAGTTTTGCTTTCACTATAGGGATATAGATTTCATATTATCAAAGGCGCTTTCCTGCACGACGGCCTGGTCGTGGTGTCTGATGATGACTCCTGTGCAGTTGCGCCAATGAGATGCCTGACTCCCTCAATTGCTTTACCGTTCCAATCCTCCGATCTTCCCATCTGCATCTCATTCATCTTGGACATCTGCACCTATGTGTTCACCATTCTTGTGGCATCGATGCAGTGTTTATTATCGAGCAATGAATCGTGCGGCTGGCTGTGCACTGTGGGAGTCCTTCATCCCAGCACACCAGGTACTTGTGTTTTTGTCTGAACCAATTTCTCTAGATTTTGACCAAATAAGGCAATCTTGCCTGCAAGTACATGACATGATTGGTGTCGGTACTCCACAAAACAACTTGAGAACTAATCTTATTGCTGAAACTTTGAAATGTAAAAAAGCAACGTTAGTCTCACTCATTATGTCCAACAATCAAGATTGGTCACGTGCAAATTACCAGATAGCTGCTCGTATCATTTGAGTTAGTAGCATGGATTTAAATTGGGATGTTGTCAACCTGATTGAATGTAGGTATGAACTCGAAGGCAACGCTAGAACTGCTACCAAATGATTTCATTTTCTGCTTCTTTGAATCTTGGTGACTGAATGGCAATTAGTGTCTTCTATATTATTTTTATTTTTATTTTATTTTGCCATGTGATGTGTTCTACTCCCTTCGTTCTAAATTGTAGGTCGTTTTAGCTTTTCTATGTGCATCTAGACATATGTCTAGATGCAAAACGACCTACAATTTGGAACGGAGAGAGTACACTTCTACATAAATTCCTTATCTCCCTCTCATATGTTTTTAGTTACCCAATCATCTGTAGAAAAATCAACAACTTAATTTCTGCATTACAGGAACGGGCGTCTGATTCTGGATGGTAAGGATATGTTCTAACTTAGCATGCTGTGGGGTGGATTACTGATGTGAGCTGGCTGGAGCAAGTTAAAAAAAACTCTCCTGGCTGTTAGGGAACTACTTCTACTTTATTTGTGCAGAGTTTTAAAGGCAAGAATAAAGCACTTGGCCAGGGGAGTGGGGGGTTTGCAGCAACAACGGATCTTAATAGGTGAGCGCGTTTTTCTTTTTCATCTTTCTTTCTTCTCTCAGCGATGTGTTTGGTTGATGAGCATATGGAAAAAAGATATTGTCCAGCGAATATTGCTGATTATATAATACTGCATGCAGGTCTGCACCCAGTCCCATAATCGAATAATTTCTCTTTTTTAAATCGAGTTGTCGTTATGTGACGATGATGTGAGCATTAGTGTGAAACATTTTAGAATGTGTTGAAAAAAGTTCCTAATTTGTTTTCTCATTTTCAACCAATCATGTGACACACTGAACAGTGGCGGAGCTTGACCAAGCCAACAGGGGGCGGCTTATGTTAATTTACCTGCAAACCTTGTTGGAAGTGTTAAAACTACTGTTTGATCAGTGCAAAGTTTGCTACTGTTTGATCATGTTAAATGTGAATATATTGTTTAAGTAGAGGATAAGCCTGTTTGTTTGAGTTGTAGTTTTTGAAATTTTTTTCTAAAAAGTTATTACTGCCTTTTGGTTCTGAAAAGCTTTTAGAAGATGTGTTTAGCTTTCTGAACTCAGGAAGCTACGAGAAACCCATAAAACTGAGTTTTTCAGTTTTCCGCTTTTCTAAACTTATAGCTTTCCAAAAGATGTACGAAAAATTCATTATTGAACTTCTAACTTTTTAGATTAAAAAGCTGCCATAAAACTCTATTTTTTTATAGATTAATGTCATCAATTTATTTGGCAAACCAACCGTGACGTTGGCAAACCGCTTTCCTTGTTTGCCCCGGCAACACGTCCTTGCAGGAATACAAATGCAGCAGATCCGACGGATGGGTTCCACTCCACGGACGGTACGCCACGAACTCCAATTTCCAAACGCGATGCAATGTAAACACGTCAGGAGAACGTCGGCACGGGCGTTACAAGAAAGTCACAGCGGGTCCGGGGCCCCGGGGGAGATAAACATAAACCGACCGCACCTCACCTCACCTCACCTCACCTCGCCCGAGTACCTGAACACGACTCGCGCAGCTACTCCCTGCTCGCCTCCTCTCGCCCGCCGCGCCGCCGGTTCTTCGCAAGCAAGTAATTAGTCCTCCCCTCGATCAGTTAGTTGATTAGATCGGCTTTTGATCGTTATTGTCCGCGAGAGTTCCTCTTCGTTACTGTCAAGTCTACTCCTTCTGGTTAATTCCGCGCGCAATCTAATCTTGATAGATTGGATTGTCGGCGCTATGGTAGATTGGATTTTTTGGGCAACATAGTGTATAGGCGTCTTGATTGTTGATTCCGGAAATTCGTTTATGCACCTGGTGATTAGGATTTAGAGTCACGGTCCACTCTGTGGTTATCGGTGAGCAGCTGGAGTTTTTTTTAGTATGTAATTGATAGCTCTGCAACCTGTGGGATAATCTGTGCTGCATCGTCAGTTTACTCTACCTATGGAGCCTTTGGTGATTGATTATTTTCTTTCGATAGGTTCTTACATTGAAATTGCTCATTCGACCTAATCTGGTAAAAGCTGTAATTTTTGGTGTAGCATGCATGGGATTGTTTTGGTTTCTAATTTATTTGTTTGATAAATTGATCATGGAGCTTTTTGTCGATACAAATTTGCATTTTCCCTAGACAATTTGGTGTAAGGCCTTGTAGGGTAATGGTAACTTGTACTTATCCCCATTGCATATATTATTCTTTTGACTGTATATGATCAAATATGTAGGATTGATCAGTTGTTGCGTTTTGCTAGGTGATATATCATCTCTTATTCTTGCTAGGTGCATTTTTTTCCTGAAACATCAGAAAACATTATAAACAGAAATAAAAAGGTTAATCTACTGAATTTGGACTCTTTATCTTTTATTTTCTTGCTGCACAGGACTTTTGAGCTGAGTGTTTTTTTCCTACCATAACATAAATAAGAAAAAAAGTTCAAGTCAACCTGTGCTGGCTGATTATTTAGAAATTTGACCGTAGATCATTTATGCAACTTAAACTGCATGGACTATACTCGATTCCTAGATTTTTTATGTGGAGGGGCTTTTCTTTGATCAGTTCAATTTTTGCTTTTTTGTTACAAAACTTGAATGTGGTCCCTCATTTAAGATAACTGGTACCAGTCCTGATGTCCTGATTTCCCTTAATAGTTTTGTAAGGCGTAAGGCATTACCATCAACTCTTGCAATGGGTGGAAACCAGTATGACGATGACTGGGTGTTGCCCAGTGCTGATATCACTCTTGTTCTTGTTGGGAAACTTGGCTGTGGAAAGAGTGCAACTGGAAATAGCATCCTTGGACAGGAAGTATTTGAATCAGAATACTCCCATGTTAGTGTTACTAATACTTGTCAGATGGGAAGCACCACCCTGCACGACGGCCGCACGATCAATGTTATTGATACACCAGGTAAGAATTCCCTGTTTGATGTTATCTCTGTCTGTTCAATCTGTTGGCTTTTTGGCATTGTGAATTTGAGATACCTTTATTTGATCTTGTGTTGCATGTCACTCTTACCTTCTTTTTTCTGGTTATGTTGTTATGATTAATTGATTATCGTTTATCATAGAAGTATCATTATCATTCATCCTTGAATATGGGAAATTAGTATGTTTATTCTTTGGGTTTTGAACTTTGTAATTCGCATTCAGTGGAGAAGCCATCTGCTATTAATGCAGCATGGTATTGTATAGCGTGCTGTTTACATGTAGTTCCGTTCACTATCATTTATCTTGATAAAAGTAGAAATTAGCTATTTCATATGAAGAAGTCCCACAGTTACAATGCATTGTCTGTCTACGTGCCATCAGTTTTATGGGGGGAAAAAAACTAGACCAACCTAGGAGGATTTTATATATTAAGAAGAAACCCAAATTCTCCTCGACCAGGACTTGAACTTGGTCTAGGTGTACATCCACACCCTCAACCAACCGAGCTAGGCTCAGCTATGAAAGTCGCAGACTTAAAATGCTTTATGAACCAGAAGGATTCACAGGTGTTTATCTTACATGGCATAGCATAGCATACATCATATTAGTTATCCTTCCTTTGCTTTCATAATCTATCAATTCATTGCATTCTTTCATGTTCAGAAGTAAAAATAACCTTACTATGTTATGCTTTATATCTTATATATTATATATTGTCTGTTCTTAGATATGAAAAATGTGTGTAATACTACCTTTCAAAACCAGAGAATCATAGATAGTATTGCTGTTGACGATCCTATTATATGTATAATACTTAAACACGCACAATGATCAGTCTCTCTCTCGCATCTGATATCCATGATTTCTTTTGGCTAATTACTAAAATGTACTATAGGGTTATTTGAAGTCAAGGTTACAACCGAGGATGCTGGTAAAGAAATTGTGAAGTGTTTGAACATGGCTAAAGATGGGATACATGCAGTTCTGATGGTTTTTCCTGCCACACATCGGTTTTCTCAAGAATCTGAAAGTACAATTGAGAGCATTAAGGCATTCTTTGGGGAAAAGATTGTTAACCACATGATTTTAGTTTTTACATATGGAGATGTAATTGGTGAATCTAAATTGAAGAAAATGCAAAATAATGCCCCTGAGTGTTTGAAGGTTACCTTTTACTCCCTTTTTCTTTCTTTTTCTAATGCCATGCCGATATAAATCGATTTCTCACCTCTTTTTCATCACCTAAGTCATGAGCTTTTGTGCAAAATAGTAATGTATGTTTTGTTTAACAGAAAGTTGTTGAGCTATGCCAAAACAGGGTGGTGCTCTTTGATAACATGACCAATGACCGAAGGCTCCAAGAGCAGCAACTTGACAAACTGCTTGATTTGGTGGACTCAATTAGTGCAAATAATGGAGGAAAACCATTTTCAGATCAAATGTTCACTCGCATTAAGGTGATTGGATAAATTTGCTGATATTCAGTAGATTTTTGTTTCTCATTTGTCTCTTGTCTTGTGTAGGAGGTGCATGATAGAGAAAAGGAGATGCGTACCATTGGATATTCTGAAGAGCAGATATCTGAGTTGAAGAAGGAGATACATAGAACTCGGGATGAACAACTTGCGCACATAACCAGCATGGTAAGAGCTATATTCAAAACCTTATTTCAAAATTTAAGACTTATTTAGAATGGCTTGCTATTTCGGTTAATAGCATTGGACACTCGAATGTGCATGAGAGTCAAATATGGGCAACATGTGTAGATTCTAGAACCTCAAGATCTGTTTGAACTAGCGTTGGCTGTTGGATTTTCTTGGGAATGTCAACTTTATTTTGTTAAACTGTCATCAATCTTAAATGGCTGAAAGCCTGGAAGTCATTGCTTGAGCGGCATGAGTGCCGTTTGCTTCTATTCTGTAAACTCTTTCCTTATTAATCGAAAGGCAGAGCTCTAGCCATTTTATGTTAAAAAAAAAAGAAAGGGCGATTGATTCTCTACTCATATGACAATTGGATGCTCTGAATATTGTTCTTACGAGTTACTTGCATTGATTTGGTGTTCACAGGTGGAGGAAAAGCTAAACTACAGTGTGGAGAAGCTGCAACAGCAACTCATGGAAGAACAGAACGCAAGGCTGGAAGCAGAGAAGGTGGCGCTCGAAGCAAGAATGAAATCAGAAGACGAGATCCAGAAGTTGAAGGAGAGCCTCAGGAAGGCTCAGATGGAGAACGAGGAGTTCCGGAGGTTGGCAGCGGAGCGCAAGTGTGCTATCCTCTAAGGAGTAGCCGCGGCATCTGGGATTTCCAATTTTCAATGGATGGAGGGCAGATTAAACTTTTGCTACCGTGCCGACGTCTCGTATCTGTACATTATTAGTAGTATATCATCACAGACACGCGACTAGTCAGCTGGTGTTCTTGCGAATATTAATACATCTAATCTATATTATCGTTATGCTTGTTTGCCGTGTTCTGGGCGGCTACCTACAGTGCATGGTGATTGATGAATGCCAGCCATATGCTTTTTTTGTTTTTTTGCGAGTAGCCATATGCTTTTTCAAGGCAGTGCCGCTTGCAGCAATATGTTTTGACAGCCAACAGCTTTGTCTGCTTTGCACCACGGTGGACCAGGCTGCACAGCAGGGTGGGCTCACTTGTGGAATTGTTTTCATTCAGGGCCCTTTTTTCACCTGTACTGAGGCACATGTAGCCCAAACTGCCTTCCACTTTATTAGAGGGAACAAATGTCTTCGTATTTGCTAATACTCTATCCGTCCCAAATTATTACACTCCGGGTTTGTTAATAAATCATACTTATGTATCTTTAATCAAATTTATTAAAAGATATGATATTATTTATGATACTAAATTGGTTTCCTTCAATCTGCCGTAAAATATATTTTGATACTGAGTATACTTTGTATGATATATATTGTTATAATTTTCTATAAAGTTAGTTGAAGTTAGACAAGTTTGATTCAAAACAAACTTAGAAGCGAATATGATTTTAAACGGAGGGAATACACGAATATGTATTTGGGGCAAAGCAAGTGTGAAATTATGCACGTGAAACACAAAACATATTATCAATGTACAAGGCTACCGTGTGGGCTCAGGTCAGTGTTGGCTAGCCAACAGCTGAAATTGGGCTACCTTGTGGGCTGAGATTGCCCTTTTGTTTCGGTTTGGCCTTTTAGAAGAGTAACGGGCTTTGGTTTGGCCTTTTAGAAGAGTAACGGGCTTCGGCCCAAAGGGGGGAGATGCAACAGAGACTCGGCTTCGCTCCTGGCCGACCATGGCCGAGCTCCTGCCTCCTGGAGTCCACGCCGCCGACGGCACGAGCAACGGAGCAAGGACGGTGGACGGTGATGGACGGGAAGCAGTGGAATCCTCACGATATGGGTAACCCATCTTGCACCAGCGGTCCGCCATTGTTAACCATCGAACGCCCCAAAAATCCGTAACGGAAGAACACGAATAGACTCCAAGTTGCAGTCGGAGACGCAGTGCTGGTTCCATGTCGGAGTCGGAGGGTTCGGAGGCACTGCGCGGGGTCTATGAGCCAGAGGGCAAGGCCAGGAGGCCAAACAACATCGATTGCTTAGGACTTCTTAACAAGGTTTCTTAGCGCGCGGCGATGCGTACTCATGGCGCGCGGTTCCATCGAACGCTCCAAATTTTGTATAACTTTTTTCCTAGCAACAATTTGGATGATAAATTCGGTAATACAAACTTATACGCGTAAACATTTATCATAACTTTAACTTATACGTACATACAATATTTACTTGTATAGAAAAATAATTGAAAAAGAAAAAAGAAAAAAACAGGTCAGCACATAGGCGGGCTCACGTGGGACCCACTAGCTGCTGCGTCGCGTGCTGCGAAGCGCTGCAGCGCGCACTGACCCAATATTGTGATAAATAAACACTCCGTACCTGGTAAGGACCTTAACCTACTTCCTCCAACATCCCAACAATGACATCCGGCTCATCGAACATTTCACGCCACAGCCCACAGGTTCACTCCGGGTTTACACATCAGGCAGACACTGATCACGATGCACCAGAACATTGTCCTCCCGGGCACCACCGCCGACCACGCCACCTTCGCTACTTGGAGGCATTGCGCGGCAAGCATGATCGCGAGAGCGTAGAAAATGAGGCGCTGCTGGAGTCTGTCCCGCCTCGCCACGCGGAGGTAGTCGGCGACGCGCTCCCTGTACGGCGCCGGCGCCGCGCCCCAGTACGCGTCTGCCAGCTTTCCCCTCAAGAAGGCAACCTTCTCGTCGTACTCCAGCCACAAGCACATGCCGAGCCTCCACAGCGAGGCGTGCCGCTTCTCGACCGTGTCGGTCTTGGTTCTAAGCACGTAGAAGTGGAAGAAGCGTGTCTTCTTCATGTAACGGTTGCGACGGAGGGACTACACGCTGAAGCAGTTGCTGATGAGAAGGGTCGTGCCAGGGCGGGAGCCAAACAACCCTCACTTGCCGATCTGGAAGGCGAGCCGCTTCTGCCCAATGGGAGCCGTGATCTCCCGTACGCTTGCGCACCTGCTGCGTCTCTCCAACCAGAATGCTCTGTTTTCTACCAGTGTCACCAAAGTAACAACATAGTTCTAAGCCTCATCACCAAAGTAACCACAACATCACAAGCTGAGCTACATCGAGCAGAATTATGTAGTAATGAAAATCCATTAGCTTCGGTTTGGTGTTAATTTAAGAAAAAGCAGTTCGTGATGACTGACCCAAACGCAAGGAAGGATATTATTGATAAGTGATAACCACAGTTTAAATAAGGCTGGTGAAGCTCATGCATTTCACTCATCATCTACCGGCTCCAGTACCAACTACCTAAATTCAGTACGTTGACCCAATGAAAGAATGAAGATAATTTGTTACCCTGATTTGGCTTTATGATATATGTTATTAAAATAAAGTTTTGGCAGACTTATGTAGCACCGAATTTCCGCTTTTCGCTTGAAAATTCTTCTCCGAAATGGATTTGTGGGGATCGTTTTTGTTGCACTAATGAATCATATCCCAGTCCACAGAATATTGGGTGTGGAATTTCTATCATCTTGTTTTTGCAATACTAGCCTATCAACTCGTCATTCCGCCTGGGAGGGAAGTTTGAGATAAATAAGTATTAAAGGCTCATGAAAAACTTAGGACCCAAGCTAATAATACAAATTTTCTTACCTTATTATTTTCTCTCATTTGTTAAATATTCTAACATAATAGTAATATACATAATAGTAATATATATGTACTTGTCTATAGATTTGGAGGTTATTTTAGAACATTTTTATAATGGAAGAGCTATTTTTCTAAGATGTCTGGTGAGAATTAACGTGGAGACTCCAAAAGGAGTATTCGATTACTAATATAAGATAATGATTATGTTTATTATTTAAATGAAGTATCTATGTCCGTGCATGTTAAACCAATATACATTTTCCGGCGCTGCTAGTTCTAGCGTCCGGACCAGGCCGTCCTATTGTCCCATGATGCACCCTTTCTAGCGCTCAAACGACGTCCTATTCTCCCATGATGCACCCTTTCTAGCGCCCGAACGTCCGATGGGAAATTTTCCATCGAACGCTCCGTTGCAACATCAAAATACAACATCTGCAACATCGAAAATATATAGTTGCAACATTGAAAAAAAATAAATATGACGTTTGTTCCTCGGATAGAAAATTTCCGTCGCAACATGAACACTATGTTTCATGCATCATTCATTGTGAAACATGGAAAAACAATAGTTGCAATATCGATGCTTAACTATCGCAACATATGTCGGAGCGTCCGATTTTTCTTCCTCGTGTGGACGGCTGTGTCTTTGCATTACCGTTTTCTATTTAGCCATGTACTAATCGCTTCGGTTACGGTGTACCAGGACCAGGTGAGACCATGAGATGCTTATGAAACGATCAATCAAAATCATTCAATAGCACATAGAAAGGGATTAAATTTGAATATACAGTGCAATTTACATCAACATTGCAAGGGCCGTCAACTCTGCTCTCAAGATTCAAGAAGAGACTAATTTTACATTGCATCAACATTTACATAGCATATACAAAATTACAGATTTACATGCTCTGCTTTGAAGAACTGCATACAAATTACAAAGACAAAAAGGAGTTTACGTTGCGCACACAGCATGCATCCTCCGTCTCTTGGTCTGCAAGGACATCGGCGATGCAAACTCTTCTTTCTTTGGCAGCTCCAGCACGTCGATCTTGTCGAACCATGGGTGTTTGAGCGCCACGGCTGCCGTGAGCCTCTTCTCCGGGTTGCACGTGAGGAGGCCGCTGAGGACATCGAATCCTTCCTTGGACAGCTTCGACTCGGGAATCAGCTCGCGTAGGTTGTTTTCCCACTGCATGTCCAGCTCCGGCATCACCATGGTGGCGAAAGCCGTGGATGAGAACCACGGCCATGTACTGTCATCAGGCGTGCCCGGCACGTCGAAGAAGGCGCAGAGCTGTCCTTCACCGTAGAAGCCTTGGAACAGAGGACTCCCGTTGTTGATGAGCTCTACCATGACGCAGCCGAGGGACCAGATGTCGACGCGCTCGTCGTAGTCGGGCTTCTCCAGCAGCATCTCCGGCGCCATGTACCACAGCGTGCCGGCCGGCTTGTACGGCGGCCGCTCGTCCGTGGACATGGCGAGGCCAAAGTCGCAGAGCTTGACGATGCGGTGATCGTCGCCGACGAGGATGTTGGCGGGCTTGATGTCGCGGTGCACGATGTGGCCGCCGTGCATCTTCTTGGTGCCCGTGAGCAGCAGCCACATGGCGGCGCGCACCGTGGACTCGGGCAGCGGCGGGCTCCCGCGGGGGCGCTGGCGGAGGAGGTCGTGGAGGCTTGGGCCCACGCACTCCATGACGAGGCTGAGGTCAAAGGCATCCGGGCGGCGGACGACGCCGTGGAAGCCGACGACGAATGGGTTGGCGCCGCCGCCGCTCGCCTCCTTGAGGAAGCGCGCCTCGCGCAGCAGCGCAGCGTGCCCGCCGTGGGCCTTGCCGACGCGCTTGATGGCGACGATCCGGCCCGTGGCGCGGTGGCGAGCCTTGACGACCGCGCCGAAGGCCCCCTCGCCGAGGCGGCTGATGTCCTCGTATTGCTCCACGCTGCCGACAGCGATGCGCCTCCTCTTGAGGCCGGCCGGCCCCGCGGCGGTGTGGTTGCGGACGGTGACGGTGGGCTCTACGCAGGCGGCCATTGCGAGCGGAAGAAGGCGAGGCGGCGGATGGATTGCTCGTCCTAGGCTGTGGAGGGAGAGGCGACGTGAGCAGGTCGAGCGGACGAGGCAAGTCGAGTATTTATGATAGGACTGAATCCGACTGGAGTTGACAAACATCGTTGCAACCGCCGGATGCGATCCGCTGATGTTCGAGCCTAACTAGGAAAGCTTCGCATCGGATGATGGCGTGCCCGTGACGCATATCTCTCGGCGCGCTTGATGCCTTGATCTGCGAAACCAGGAGCGGGCACATGGCCGAATCGAATTAGAAGGTTCAGTTTGCAGATTCGGGAAGCTTTAACATTCAGTTTGCAGATCGCTCTTCCTCTCGGCCTCAGTGATCATTGTTTGAAATTTCTTTGCAATGTCTGAAATTCTGAACTGTAATATAGTCTCTGAATATTATGGGGACCGATTAGACAATGTGCTTCTGCAGCAGATACATTACTACAAAATTTGAAGTTGACCTGATCCTACAGCAGATACTTGCAGGATTTTGCTCTGAAACTTCTTACTCCACTAGAAACTGAAGACTGAAACTCTAGGAGTGAAGCCACAAGGGGAGAAAGTTCAGTTTAACGCAGAGATGAGTGCCCACATTCCCAGTTTCTCTGCGTCACTTCTCTCTTTGCTAGTTTACAGGACGCCTTGTTCCAGATTTCTTACGCCAACGTCACCGGCTCAGGCAAAAACATAATTTGCATCTGAATTCTGTTTAAAATTGATCTGCCTTATGAACATACAAAAGATTTAAAATTGGTACAGTGACCAAACTGATCTCTGTTAACAACAGTACTGATCACTTTGAAAATGGTGGTTTCAAATTTGCAATATTTTCAGGAGTTCTCTGAACCTCATAGAGGCACTCCTATGATTACTAACTGGCAAAAGGTACAGACTCGCTAGCATTTTACAGACTCAATTTTACAGGAAAGACATTTTCAGTGCTTGATCCCTCATGCGAAACCATTTGCTGCACTTGGACTGCAACTTTGTCTGAAAGAGCTTTCGCTTCCAATGTGGCATGCACATCATATACGTACTGACTGACAAGAACACAAACAAAATTCAGGGCAATGTCATGCACTTCAGTTGTTTAACAAAATTGCAGAGCTACTTGCAGTTCCCTTTCCCTCCACATTTTCTCATCCGGTTTGGGATCGGCAAAGGCAGTATTAAACTGCAAATCGACTTCAAAACCCAAGGGCACTTGCGTCAGGTGCATTGGAACATTATATTCCATTGGCTGGGAGCCTAATTCTAGTCATCATCTCACTAGGAAAGAAACTAGTTCTGCAGTTGATTGCATTATCAGCAATTAGCTGAGTTGGTGGTCACATTTCTGGGACTCATCCACGCAGGTGAAAGATAACAGTGTTCTGGTGATCTAACTCCCATGTGCACCACAGCCAGGAAACATCAATTAAAAAGTCTAATTCTGGACTAGACGCCCATTTCAAGCAATGAGAAACGAAATATTGCAACTCGTGCATCATGCTTAGAACTGCATCCAGTTAACACGAGGAAAAAACAACAACGTTAATTCCTGCATCGTTTCCACAATTGCACCTGATGAAACTAGTAATCCGGTTGGAACCGAACAACTCACATAGATCAACAGTAAAGGCATGATTACATCAACGAAGAATCAATCATTGAATCAGCAGAAAAACCTAGTACTACGCAAGATCCCCATGAACAGTCAAGAATACAGGCAAACGACCGATCAACTAACAGCCAAAGCAAACAGAGCCCTACAGGCTGCTGACTCCGCGCCGCTAAAAAACCAGGTCTAGCTCCGGGAACATGAAGCAGAGGGCGGTGTAGGCGTACGCAGCGGCCACCCCGGCGAGATTCTCCGCGATCACGAGGTAACTAACCGTGGGCCGCGTCGACGAGGCCGTCCACGCCCGGGTGATCCAGCAGGATGTAGGCCGCCAGCAGGGCGCAGAACACCACCAATATGAATGCCAGGATGACGACGTTGAACCACAGGTCGCCGCTCCTCCACCTCCACCTCCACCTCCACCTCGGGGCTTCCGCGACCACCACACCGCCGGGAGCGGCAGCCAGCGCCGGAACCACGACCGGCCGACGACGCGGAGAGACCGGCGCCGCAACCACCACCTCCTCCTCGACCAAACCACTGATGGGATCGAACTGATTGGACACGCCCGTCCTCGCGGGGATCGGGTCGCCCAAGAGCTGCCCGTCGACGCGGTACGCCGGGAGCGTCCCTACGGCGGGGACAACGAACTTCGCCGGCGCCATGAGAGCGGGCGACGGGAACCGGAGAAGAGGGGCAGAGGTCCAAGGTGGTGGGCTGTTTGCTCTTGTGGCGGTGGTGGTGTTTGTGCAGAAGAGGGACGGCGACGGGGACGGGGGTTATATAGGGAACGGTGGGCGGTGGATTTTACAGCGTCTCGTCCGACGAGCAGCAAGAGTTTACCGTCTAATCTCCACTGACTAACAAAGTGACCCCATCATTTCATTTCAACCACGAGTCATTTCAGTTTCACCCTCCGGTGCGAGGTGAATAGTTCGTTACGTACGGCTGCCGCCAGGCTGGCTATTTCAGAGCACGCCGCTGCGACACGACGCCTAACAGAAACAACCACCAGCCCGTCGGTCGAACACCCACCGAGACTAGAGAAGTAGAGAGATGGCTGCGCCGCGCGCCATGGACGGTGCGAGTCCGGGAGCGGGCGCTCGAGGCGGGGGGCCGTTGCGACCACGCCCGTGGGCTGCTCCGCGGGGCGGTGGCGCTCCTCGCATTGCCGATGCACATCGCCGACGCTCCGGCCGGGCGCGCGCGGGACGAGCTTGTGATCGCCGCGCTCCTCGACGCGGGCAGCGGCCTCGCCTTCGCCGCGGCCATGACGGCGGTGGCCGAGCTCCTCGCGCTCCGCGGCGCCGCGGCCGACCCGAAGTACGACTACGGCGTGCATGACGTGCACGCACCTCTATCCTCTGCAACTGCCTCACCGGCGCGCCGGACAGCGTCGCTCTGGCACAACGCGTCATCCCCAAGCAGCAGGCCGTGGCGCGGCGCGCGGAGGGCGAGTGGCCGGCGGCGGCGTGGGCGCAGCTAGCGATCTCGCGGCGAGAGGCCTCCATCGATGACCTTGAGATGCGGCTCGCTCTCACACCAAGCTCCCGGCCGCCAGAGCGTTCGAGCCGTGTACGCGATCAACGCCATGAGGTGGCGCACTGGCGCGGGCACATCGGCCGCGGCAAAGCGCCGCTGGTTCATCCGGGGCATCCCAGCGCTGGAAACTGCGCAAGAATGGACCCTTGTTGGATGCTGCCGTGCCAGAGCCCAGATGTACGCGCAAGAACGCCATGAGGGCTCCGACGCAGAGGCCTCCGAGAGCGGCGGCGGTGGGGATGCATCGGCTGAGCCTGACTCTGAAAAGGCGCGCCGCGCTGCGCCGCGGCGGGTGCGGGGTGCGGACTAGCCGTGCGCTAGGGAGACTGGGAGACCAGTTCATTCAGACGTGCGGTTGTTCTTGGTTTGCCGTTTGAACGCCGTCAAATTAGCGCCAAAACCTGATGAGCATCAGCATCGGAGCGCTGGAGTCATTGCATATTTGCATCAAGGCTCGGGGCGAGCATAGGCAGAGATGGAGAACTGGGATGGAACAATTCCATCTCAATATATCCCTTCAACCAAATACTACTTACAAATTTTGTACGCGAGTTGTTACGGTCATGATCTTATGATTCGCCGTCTAAGCGTTTAGAGTCATCAGATTTGATGACGAGGGGGCTAATGAGATATTTAAAACCATTTATTTGAGTAAGCACAAGTTCTACGTGCACAAATTAAGGTGGGCTAGTAAAGATCGTTATGTGGGAAACACAAATTCGTGTGGCCGTAGAAAAGAAAATTGACCGTACGGTTCAGCCAGTTGACCAACTTGGTCAACATGTGTAGCATTATTGCTCCAAATAAGATCAAAGAGTATTGACTTATATTGAGTTTTAAGAACAATGATGATGAGAAAGAGAAAAGGTTCACACATCAATCTAGCATAAACCAAATTTGTCAAACCTACCAAATATTTTTAAAGACAAAACCTACACTCATAAGCATAAAATCAACCCATGAATAGACGTGGTGTGCGTGTAAAAAATCTATCTAAACTGAACTACACCTCGAATGTTTTTTTTATTTGAGACAAAGAACTCGAAATTCTAGTCAAAATTCTAGGCAATGTTTCACACTAGTACAATGCTCGTTAGCACGCTACGGTGCACCAAATACAACATAACTTTTAAAAATTCAGCACATGAGGAGATAGTTTAAGGTTAACATCAAAAGGGATAAATGAAGAGTCATTTAAATATATGTGAACTAAAAACCATTTCTGAACTGAAGTTCTAAATACACCAAAATCTCAAAGCCCAATCATGATGTTCGCTTGAAGCAGATGGAAGTATATGTGTTCACTAAAATTCTTAAATTAAGGAAGTAGCAGTTCCAAGAAAAAAATCAAAGTTAAATAATCATCAATACCCCTAACAAAGAAAACGTTACGACTCTCTTCAAATACATAGTGAAAATACTGAATTAACTACACTCTTGATATCATTAGTGGACAACTATCGTGGAACATATCCTCCCTATACCAGAAACTTGATAGCCAATAAGGAGTTATGTTTCACAATCAGACAAAAATATTAAGTAATAGAAATATCACTATTAGGTTTAAAACTAACGTCTGTGAGCATTTTCTAGTTAATGTCACAATCTGTGCACAGTGGAACTTAAAATGAAAAATCAAGGGACTAACTAGAGTATGACAGGTTTTCTATCAGGAGTCCTGAAAAACCTGAACTTAAATTGAGACTTGGAAGTGGTTGCAGCCTTGCAGCAATGCCAATTCTAATGGGATTCATTTGTTAAGAGAAGCTATGCAAATGAACATTCTTAAAGGGAAAGAAAAAAGCTACCTTGATTCCTCTGTGGCAAGGTGGCTCCAGTACCTCCGATCATCAATACCGGTAATAGTCATCGCCTTTGATGATATACTGATGCAAAGACCTCCCTTGTTCTTCAGAATCCAGAATTCCTACAATCGACAACATGAATGCCTTTTAAGCAAAACAAACAATTTAAGCAAACAGAAGGCCAAGAACAGAACCGATAGTCCACTTCATATGAATATGGCACGATAGCAGATCGGTCCTAACAAAATACTGACTACATGAATAGTTACAAAGTGACAGTTGATGGTTCTCTTGAAAGAATTGAGTTGAATAGTCAAAACTATTAGCATAACTTGTTCTCTATTCCTGTCAGTTGTGAGGACATCTCCTGCAATTAACTGATACTATGCAACAAGGTTGTATATCAGGGGCCACATGAGGTTTCTTGCATTTTAGAACACCAAATGAGGAAAGGGTACCTGCACATTTTTCTTTCCACTATGTGATATATCCGGCCTGGTGCATAAAGCCTCCTTGGATCCTTTAGCATTGCGTCCTCAGGTATACATGTATCCCTCAAACATCTCAAACATAGGAGGCACGGCAAGCTGTTCAAGAAGAGAAGCTTAATTTCAGACTTGCTTGAGCCCAGTAAGCAGTAAACATACTGATACATAGCTACAATATAGCTAGCACAAACATTAACTGAAAAAAAAAAGAAAATTAGATAAACCACCCCCAGGTACAATAGAATTCTTTGATAGGACTGACTGTCAATGCAATCATGATGTTCATTAGAATACCGCACCTATACAGGGTTATAAAGTTTTAAAGTATTTTATAATCATGTCTAAAACATCTTCCTCATGAACTAAACTGGAGTGGCTGAGTCTTCATAGTTGAACTACTAACGGTAGTAGACCAAAACAACATTACGATACTTTTGTTTAGAATGACAATAAGATACTATGTTAGTATGTTAAGGCCTATTAACATTTTTTTTCCTAGCAAAGCATGTCAACATAGGTTGTAGCCTTCTTATTAGGACGGAGAAAATATAGCTTCTAATTTAGCCATTGGACATTTATGTTACTCCTGTCAATGTTCCTGTAATGCTTAGTATCAGCACGCGGTAATTTAGCGAGATGATTATACAGCGAATTTTAGAAACGTTAGGAATTCTCTTCTGCTCATTGTAGCAAACATGCAAAGGAGGAGCGAATTGAAATTTTCATACGGAGACAACGGCGTCGCGCTCGACGGTGTGGTGTGAGTAGTATTGCGGGGAGCTGAGGAGTCGCATCGCGTCGATAGGGGATTGGGGGCTCCTCAAAAACGCGGGCAAGGGGGAGGGCGTGGGTGCGGAGGTAGGCGAAGGGGTAACCAAACAACGTGAGTCGTTGGATCTGAGTGATGAGAGAGAAGACGATGCCAGGAAAGATCTCGATGGTCCATTTTAACTGAGTTGAATCCTTGGGTGCACAAAATCGTGTGAACGAAGGAAAGACTATCTCAGTGGGTGAAATTAGCCGTGTGGACATAGCAAAGAGTTAACTGGTGGATTTAGTAGGTAGATAGATGAGCCTACAGACACCAACACTACATGGGTGATGTTGCTGGCGTAAATATGATGTAGTGCAAACCATCTGTGGAATCCTGAAAACTCCCACCATAGACTGTCAGATCAGAGATCTACGATGCAAGCAGCATAGTTCCTCGTAACATTTTTCATATAACCCCTCCCTTATACTGTATGCCACCTACTTCCCCACATTAATATCTAAGTGTAATAAATTCAATCGTGCAGTTGCAACTAGCCAATGATTCAAGTTGCAATTGGTCTATACTCTAAGTTGCAAATATTGTAGACCACATGCTCCCCTGGTCGCATTAAATTGGAATATTCCTAACTCAGTTGGGAGTAGCTAGTCAACATTATTTGCAACTCCAAGTGTAGATCGATTGCAACTTGGAACATTGATCAGTTGCAACTGCAGGGTCACATTTATTGCACTGAGACAGTAATGTCGGGAGGTAGGTGGTGTACAGTATAAGGTGGAGGGTTATATGAAAAATATTAGGAGGAACTGTACTTAGCTTGCACTGTAGATCTCCAATCTGATGGTCCATGGTAGGAAGTTCCCAGGATTCCACCTACGATATGATTTGCACTGCATATTCTCCCGATGCCACTTCCCTTCATTTATCTCCCTTCATTCCCTATTATTTCGATATCTCCTCACCACTAAATCTACCGTATTCCTAGATCATTCTACCACCATCACAAACCATAGGCAGGGCCACTATCCGCGTACAACTCGCTCTCTGCCCGCTACAACTACCTCGCTGACAAACCACCGAAGACTTCCTCCAGCCTAAATCCAAAACCCTAGCTCTAACCTTAAACCTAAAACCGTTGGCAGAGAGTGGAGTTGAAGAAAAAAAAAGGAGGAGAAAAAGAAAAGGTAAAGAGCTGGGTGGGGTGGCATAGCACATTGATGATTAGGCCATGTTGGAGCTCTCTTGCGCCTCGTTTCTTGCAAAGCCCATCTAAGCAAAGCCCGGCCCATAATAACACACTCCAAATCAACCCAACTATTGCTATGACCAATGTGCATCGAGTGGGGTAGTTGCTCCTACTGCGAGAAGAGATTTATCTTTGTTCGGAAATCCTCCGACTTCTCGACTGGGCGCGGCGTCGATCCTCCGCCTGCTCCTTGCCGGCGACGTGCGAGGTCCTCCCTTCACTCGCAGCAGGGGGAGGGAACACGAAGAGGGGAGCTGAGCGGAGAAGAGCCGGAGACCATGGACACGATGCGCGGCGCGCTGGAGCGGGCCAAGATGCTGGTGGGCATGGAGGTCGACGAGGAGTCCGCGCTGCCGCCCCCCGAGGAGCAGTCCTTCTTCGACGACATCAACCGCCAGTGCACCCTCAACACCACCCAGGCAAGCACGCACGCACGAACCCCCTCAGCTTACCCCTCCTCTCTTGGATCCGGCGGCCGGCGGGCCATGTCTACCCGCAGATCCAGCCGCGGATCTCGCTAGGTGGCCGCTTGTCTCCGCGGGGGTCGGCGAGGAATCGCGGGAAAATCGCTCGAGCAATGTGGTCCCGCTGTCTAACCATGTCTTGCTGACTTCTTGTGCGCAGAGGCTCTATGGTTTCGCGATTTGCTTGGCTGCCGGCCTGACATGCACCTTCTTGGTGAGTT
Source organism: Setaria viridis (assembly GCF_005286985.2). Lineage (NCBI taxonomy): Eukaryota > Viridiplantae > Streptophyta > Magnoliopsida > Poales > Poaceae > Setaria > Setaria viridis. The sequence continues at coordinate 27,282,714 of NC_048263.2, forward strand.
CACCTGGCCTCGCTGCCTTTTGCTCTCAGTTCAGGGCGACGATATTGTTTCTAATTAGTTATATAGCTGAAATTGGCATTGTTCTAAAGCACTCTTACGATTGTTAATAAGTCAGGCAACTAATTGAAAGCTCTAGCATTGTCCCTAAGCTCTTCTTTTTATTTTCAAAAAAAGAAGAAGAAGTTCCAAGTCTCCTCATATGATCATGTTTTTCCTTAAAATAATCTGTGGATATTAACTCAATTATCAGTATGGTGTTAGTAATATTCAAGGAAACATACAACAGCTAGCATAGCAGTCCTCAGGATATATCCATCATGATAATCTAGCATGACTGAAGGGAAATCACAATGCAATTTTTGTTTCGTTCTCATGATTGCACTTGTATTCATATATTTATACCTACCTAGTCTGTTATAATTATCTTATATTTTCCCACATTCAAACCCTTATGGATTATTTTATATTTTTCATGTCCATTGTTCCAGTCAATGCTTGTTTTCTTCAATCCGGTGAAATTTGGGGTAACATTCACCCTTGGCAACTTGATGGCCCTTGGAAGGTCTGTTTCACAAGCTGTCAAAATTCTGCTTAACATATATTTGTTTCTGCTTTGGATCTTGGTTTTCCGCCCAAAACCTTAGGAATTTCTTGATAGTTGCCAAAAAGAGAGGTGAAAGATACCATCCAGTAAAATTGAGTCGATGCACAAACTGTTGGAACTCAAACGAATATGAGTAGCATGGCGTATCTCAAGAATTCTGTGCTTAATTATGCGGAAATTAGGGATCGGAACCTATATTAGGCGATGTCATTCCCTTCTAGTCAGTGTAGGTGTTGATCAGCTGGGAGAACCTCCTGGCATCTGCATTGGCCTTCAAGTCAGCAGAGCACTCTTCATATTGGTTTGGAGGTGGTTTTGGGGGGTAGCTGGCTAATGACATCATCGGATCCCTAGAGCAGCTCCCTCCCTCTTAATATAGCGCTAACTGCCCTGGGACCTAAACGTTTTGTGTTTCGTCCCTCAATCAAAACTAACCCTTAATGAAATTCTTTATATTTTTGTAATTAGACTGCCATCAGGGGTTAATTAGCAATTGTGCCTTTAGGGGGCTAACACATAACAGTTAGGTCTCAGGCCAGTTTATAACATTTAAATTTAAACTAAACTATTCTTAAGAAGTGTGCGCTATCCATGACCCAATTTTAGATCAAAGAATCCGCTAGCATATCATTAGCTATTCCTCTACCAAATTATATCTATTCTGTCTTGGACACCAGAAATATCAACATAATGTTTAGTTTGAGAACTAACATTGAACTGTTCATATTACACCTGGGTGGAAAATTAGTACAGCCCTTCACTCTTCATATCTGTATCATGACGCTGCATCTGTTTTTCTGGCAGACTCGAAACTTCTTGAACTATCTTGTAACAAAAGTTGCCCTGCTAGATACTATTGAACTTTGCCACAGTAGAATAGCGTATGTTATCTGATAAGTCTATGCACACGCTGTGTAATGTGCTTGCTAACTTTCTCTATTATTTATTTATCTATGAAAGGTTCTTTGTCATGTCAACTAATGGAGGGATCATTTGTTTGGCAGTACAGCATTTCTTATAGGCCCCAAAAGGCAGTTTGATATGATGCTTGATTCAGTGCGAATATATGCCACTGCTCTATACATTGCAAGCATCATAATTGCTCTATTCTGTGCTCTCTTGGTAAGTAAAATGAACTAAGCCCTAGCATAATTGGTGAAGTTTTATAATTTATATGTCAATGCAAATAGTATAATAAAGTAAATCACACCTTTCTGCCCTAAACAGGTTCACAGCAAGCTGTTGACTCTGCTGGCCATCATTTTGGAATTTGGTGCCCTTGTTTGGTAAGTTCAGTTATCCTTCAATGGGTGAATTTAAACATATCTTTACCTTGCATGATGTCTGCCAACCACATTTCTTCTACTTAATTCTAAATTTGTTGCCACCTTAAGCACTAGTACTAAGTATCATTCCCAGTCAGACACCACCAGATGAGGTATCAGAGCGTGTATATCCACGATATGAGCAACCGGAACTTGTATCATGCTGAAGAATTGCCTTTTCACTTTTTCAAGAGTGCGCAGACATGTTTAAACATATAAAGGAGAGCATCTTACAAAATTAGTGTTGCATGAGCATTTGGGACTTATGGACAAAACTGAAGTTTCAACTGGTGGTGCGTGCAGGTACAGCCTTAGCTACATACCTTTCGCAAGGTCGATCGTGTCCAAAGTGATGACATCCTGCTTCGACACCGATTTCTAGAGCAAACATTGTTGTCTGCCGGATTTAGAAAGATACTATCTGTAATCTAGCGTGTACTTCTGACAGATGAGGAGGGAGTCACCTCACCACCTCCAACAGGGCAACAGGCTATCTTGTAATCATTAATCAATGTGAATCTAGTTGTGTGCATTTCTTCATGCTAGACTAGAAGATTGTGCTATTGTCTGTTCTCCCCCTTCCATGCATTTACACGTGCAATCCGCGCCTCAGTTTGTTTGGGCCTCTCTTCCATCTGTGCAGCGCTCGGTGCGTTCACCGTGGGTTTGTAGAACAACATTGTTGTATCATTTGCTGAGTAAAGAAGGTTCACCGTGCAATCCTGTAGCATGATATGCTTTGACCTGCAGAATGCCGTTGATTTTGGAGCCTTTGTTACATCACGACGATTGACGACTCACGCAATCTTTGGTGCTGCCTTTTTTTTTCTCTCTCCCAATTACATTCACACTCGCTCAATCAGCATTCATAACTAGTACGCACCTAGCATATACGAATTTCAGCTGAAATCGTGTTAGTTACGGACCCGCTCAAATCTAAATCAAGCACCGACTGAATACAAAACACCAAATGCCACCACTACTGGGTGGGCTGGATGTGCCACGCCACCCACGGGCCCCAGATAGGCCCGCCAACAACTCTCTCGGCCTATAATATAAGCCCATAAACAATATGGCCCAAGCACCGTCCTTGACAAATCGTATCTGCAAAAGGGTTAGTAAATTTGCACTCGGCGGGCGGCGGCGGTGATCTGATCGTGAATTTTCTGGGCTGCTAGCTTGTATCCAACCTATACTGAGCAGTGATCTTGCAACGTTTATGTTTGCTGCGTTTACTTGTTCTTTGCAGCAAATGAAGAAATATGAATGTGAAGTCATTACTCATTAGCTGTTTAACAAACTTCAAACGCAAACTTTGCCTCCATAAAGCTGTTTAGAAAGCATGCAGATGCTATTACTCTTATGTATGCCCCAAACCTAGTTAAAAGGTCACCATGGGTGCAAAGAGATATCTAAGGAATCGATTGGTACAGATTTATACATGGCATGCGCGAATTTCTAACTAGTAACTGCTAGCTAGGGATGATTGAGGCCTGACATGGTAATGGTACTACTACCAAAAAACGCCACTATGGTCTGTTTTAAATCTACATTGCATTAGCTTAGCACATGAATATTCTGACTTACTCTATACAATGTTGAGTACATGATCAAGGCTATATCTTTAGCAATTGAGGCATTACCTACTGAACTACCCACTCTAGTATTGATTTGAGGGACATGGTATGACATTTCACTAACTGCATTTCCCCCCTTAACATGCTTGTCCTTGTTCGTTTCGTTATCAGATTGTTTGGCTGAAAGAATTTCAAACTTTTGAGGATAAATCCAGCGCCATTAACCTTGATACTGGTCTTAACGAACTGCTTGCTACGATGATCAAGAAGTATATCAAGCCTGATCAGAAATTAGCTGTTGGAAGTCTTGAATATAAGAAAATAATTGAAGAACATGGTTAGTGTTGGCTTCCCTTGTTTGTTTATGACTGTGAAGTGTGAACAATTCTAGGCACCAATTTTGCTGCGGATTTTTCAGGGAGTATCCGGCATGTATGATGGTACCGTGATGGAGCTGATGTGGGGCCTCAAGAATTGCATGCATTGTTTAGTGCCTGGAGAGCTGACCAACAAAAACCGCCCCGTGATGAGTGAAGGAATGAAAATTGTCCTGGATGAATATGGCTTTGACTAAAGAACAGAGATGGTGAGCCCATCGCCTCATGTCGCATGTCTTGAATCATGGATGAAGTGCTTTATGCTCTATTGCTCCCTGTCATATACTCTTACACTTTATGTGCACTTTTAATCCTTGATTTTCACTGGACAAAGTATTTCGATGCAATATTTTTACAGAACATTTTGCCATTCGTGTTTTTTTTTCTGTTAGTAATGTAGAAATGCTCTTTTTCCAGGTTAATGATGATATTATTGAGGTGGTATGGCTCGTGTATAATTGTGATTATTGTGTGGATAAACATTCTGAAACGTTGCATAAGGCTGGTAAAGTCCTTAAAAGGATATCTGACATTAACTCTGAGGATTGGGATTTACTGAAACTTGCCACCGCTCTCAAGATGGTATGTTACCCTGAAGAACTTTTAATTGGCGATCCTCGACAGGTAAATCATAGTATTTTGCAAATGTATTCTCAGCCTCTTGCTGTTTTTGAAGAAGCTTGTCATTTAGCTATGGAGCAATGTGTGTTTCTTTCAGATTTTTTCAGGCGATGAGCATATTAATCTGCGGCAGGATGCACCTCTATACAAGGATAAATTGTGGGGGAGGGCCATTTCGATAGTCTATAATCAAATATTGCGGGCCCGTATAATTAGGCATAAGTGGCGAAGACGGTTGCCCCATTACTTGAAGGAGGTTAAAGAAGCGTATGAAGCTGAACAAGCGGTCAGCACCACTAGCCCTGAAAGTGATCCCAGAGGAGTACACTTGGGTTTCGACGCTGCCAGTGAGCCATTCGATGCAGAAGGTTGGAGGACAAAACATTGTGGCAATTCATCATTAGCGACTCGATAGCTGTCTACACAGTACTCATTAGTAGGTGAATCAGACTAGCAGTACTGCTCAGTGCATGTGGGTTACTGCTTACTACCCGTCTTGTAATTGTTGCATTGATGTTACCATTCAGTAGGGGGGTTATTCACAGGCGTCAGACATTTCTGCAGTCGAATATTCACACCATCTTCCTCAAGATGGAAGGGATTATCTAGACAACACCATACCAGCAGCGTCAGACCCTTACTAGATGGCTAGATGCTACCGTTTCATTTTGTCTGTCAGCTGAGCAAGCGCACACTAAACATCGCATAGAATTTGGCCCTATCCCTACGTATAACACAATCCTAAATTTTAAGAACAATCGATTTAGGGTCCCTGGGCGTTCCGCGTTGAAAAGCCAGAAGAAACCTACCAATTTCAAGATCTAGAGAAGTTCATAGGAAATGTACTTTTGCGATACTTTCCATGCCGAATTGTGACGCGCCATTTTTGTAGCTAGGAAATTTGCTTGCCACAAGTTAGACAAATCATGGCCAGAAAATACGTGTATGATATAGTATAGGTGGCATAAACTTTTGTGGCAACAAAACGCCTGGTCAAAAAACCTTAGTCGGACACCTGGGCGGCGATCGTAGGTCTCCGATCGGAGCAGCGCGTCCCGGCCGTCAACTCGGACTCAACCTCGTCCACCTCGCAGTCGCGCGGTGCAAGCGCAACTAATCCTGTCCAGGTTGTACTCGATCGATCGCGCACGTCGTATGCAAGCAATTGAGTCCGACTCGATCAGTCCATCAGAGCAGCGTAGCGTACATCCTGCGCAAACAAACCTCGGTGATCATCTCGAATTAAACGCCGGCGATATATAGGGAGCTCACCATCATCAATTGCCCGTCGTCGTCGGAGCTCCTGGCTTAATTCCACGCTCGATCCACCAGTCCACAACTTCTCTTCCTCCCTGCGCCGGCGACCGACTTGATCGCTCCTCCGACAGGGGCTCCTTGCTTCTTGGGCGGCCGGCGAGCCATGTGCTCCGTCGCTCCCTTCCTTCTTCCCGGACTAGCCCGCGCCGCTCCTCGCGCCGACGTGCGGCCGACGATGGCCACGACGTACGCGGAGGACCCTCCTGCCGCGTGGGGCGGGTACGGCTACTACGACGATGGCTCCGACATCGACGCGTTGCTCCGGGGCATCGACGCCGTCGTGCGCCCTCCCAAGTCCGCCGACCTTCCGATGCCATCCAAGGATTTTCTCGCGCTGTCTCGCCGGCACGGCAACCACGACGCCGGCTTCAACGCCATGCTCCGCGGTATCCAGAGCGTCCGCGTTCCGGCCGCCGGCCTGATGGCTTCCCTCCCCATGGACGCTCATCACGACGACGCCCCGACGACGCCCGTAGCGGTGCTGCAAGCGCCGCGCAGCTACGGCGACGACACGGTCACCAACATGAAGACGCCACCGCCCAACAAGAAGCAGCCGCGGCAGAAGTGCGGCGGCGAGTACGACGCCGACATCGACGCCACGTTCCGGGTGATGGAGACCGACCCGGCGGAGCGGCCCTCGGAGGACTACCTCAGCGAGAGGCAGGCGGGGGCCATGATGATGACCGACCGCGCCGAGCTCATCGAGAAGATGCACCGCTTCTCCAGGTACTACGACCTTGCCCCTGGCACCCTGCACCGCGCCGTCTCCTACGTCGACCGCTTCCTGTCAATCAAGAAGATCACCGGCGGCGACCAGAAGCATCAGCTCCTACTCCTTGGAGCCGTGGCCGTCTTCGCCGCGGCAAAGTACGAGGACAGGAACACCGTGCGGAGGATCGACGCCGACGCCGTCGCCGCGTACGCCGGGTGCTCACGGCGCGAGGTCCTCGCCGCGGAGCGCGAGCTGGTGGCGGCGCTCGGGTACCGCCTGAGCGGGCCCACGGCCTACACGTTCGTCGACCACTTGATGAGGCACAGCGGCCAGGACTCCCAGGAGGAGGAGGTGGTGATCACCAGGGCCCTGGCGCACCACCTGGCCGACATGGCGCTGCTGGACTACCGGTGCGTGGCGTTCCTGCCGTCGGCCGTGGCGGCGTCGGCGATCGTGCTGGCCAGGCTGGTCCTGGGCTACTACTCGCTGGAGGCGCCGTGCTTGGTGGCGGGGTACGCGCTGGAGGACCTGAGAGAATGCATGGAGGTGATCTACGGCATGCACGAGAACCTGCAGGTGTGGCCAGGTTGCGCCCAGATGATGGAGGACTGGGAGCTCACTACCCAGCTCAGATACTACTTGCCTCCATCGACCATGCTGACCGCCATGCATTGACCTGTGGAACATATGTGCTGCTGCTGCAAAATGGTAGGAGTACTGTTGCATTTTGGCCTGACATAGTCTGTAATTAGTAAACCAAGTAGTTTTTAGCCGCATGATGCAATTGATGAGATGCGAAGTTGGGGGCATACCTAAGTTCTACAAGGGCTCCCCCCTGCAGCACAGTAACCTTTTAGCTTTCCTATTCTAAATTGTTGATAAGATATTTCGGTTCAAATGCCATATGCTAAAATAAAACGTGTTCCCTGATTTCCCCAATGGAGCCCTGCGGCGTATGCTTCTCATCAGTATCGCTTGGCACTAGCCCCAGTGTTGTGACCTGTGAGGGTGTCTGTTGTAAAGTGACAATTCTTCTACTGTTTTCTTTTTGGTTTGATGATCGGTATCTTACATGCATGCTTACAAAGTAATCTACATAATCCATCCTCTGTTTCATTATTCTAATTCCTATAAATATATGCTTCTCTCAAAATTTTGCAGCGTTTTCAGAGGAGTTTGAGACGGTGAAGATGTCACCGAATGACGTTTTTAGGATTAGTTTGAAACTGTGATCTGTTGTGTGCTGTCCTATATAGTATAAATGTTGGGATCCCATAAATGTTCAGAACTGTTTCAGACACATTTCGTATCAGTACTACTTATATACTACTTATAGATTCCATGTCAAATTGAAATAAGAGCATCGCTTGGTTTCTTTTGACCTTGAGACGTCGAGCTGACCCGCAATTCTGCAACGTGCAACATCAAAATTGACCCAGTCCACTGTGATTCTCTGAACCGCCGACATCTGGGTCCCAACATGAATTCAAACACGTTGTAAGTTCGTAACTACTCCCTCCATTTCAAATTATAGGTTGTTTTAACTTTTTACATATCTATAAACCTACGACCTACAATTTGGAATGGCGCCACAATATGCACGGGCGCAAAAGAGCGCGCCATTGGTGATGAATCAAAGTGTACTTTCACTCTGCCATGTGCCAAGTGCTGCATTTAACCTCAAAGCCCACTGGGCCACGTCCAGTTCTCCCCGACCGGGACAGCGTGCAAATCTAAGAGCAACTCCAATAAATCACCTTTCCACTTTTCAGCTATAAAAATGATTGAGAGGCTATTCTCTCAATCCCCTCTATTCCCCTTCCTCCCCTTCATCATCTCCCTTTCCTTCACCTTCATCCGGGGCGGCGGCTGCTAGAGGAAGAAGGCAGTAGATGAGTAGCCTAGGGAGAAACATGTCGCACTCAGTTGCAGGAGGCAAGAAGGTGCAGGTCCTAGGCTCAGGTGACGCAGCCACTGTGCTTAGGCGAAGCAGCAGCAGCCGCCGCTGCCGCCGATGACGAATGTTTCGTCGGTGACTCGTGAATGGCGAGGGATAGGTTTCTACACCCGGCAGCTATTTGAGTTATTGTTGGACTGGAAACTTGACAGAAGATGTATGGGCTTCAATCTCGGCCCATAAACGTCAAGCCGCACCCCAAAAACGCTATAGCGCCCCTAAGGGTGTGATTGGTTCTCTTCCCTGAGGAGCCTGGCTCGCACCAGGGAACCTGGCCGGCCGGAACCAGGATGTGGGGATGCAATGGGGTCGTGTTTGGTTGTCGTTTGAGTTGAACCAGGTTGCGAAGATACGGTGATTGGTTGCACGTACGAATCTAGAATTCAAAAAACAGATGCTGTTTGGTTGGTCGCATACAGGCAGTTCGAATCACCACTTGCATTGAGAAGGTGAGGTTACCTAGCTGAACATAGTTTGAGGAAAGTAGAGTTTGTAACTAAACTAAAATTACTTAGACTTTGAAACTAAAACCACTATTATTACAGCTTGAACTAAGATAATTAAAGCCTCTAACAACATGAACATATATTTACAGTCCCATTGACCATTGTTGATAATAGGTCGAGGTTGCGCCGGTAGGTGAGTAGGTTGAAATTTGGCACCATGAAAAGCTTCCATCGCTTCGTCTTTGGTCTTGTACTTCTTGTAGCATGCTCCCATGAATCCATTCACCTGATCATGGCAAGCCTCCCAACTGCAGTAGACTCCAGTGTGACGACCAACAGTAACAACGTACCACGCCATGTGTTCTACAAAATGGACAAAACAAAGTATCATTGGCCTTAAAAAAAAACAGACAACAAGTGCTAAATTTCAGAGAACAAAAATGACAGATCATTGGCAAAGGGCTAATGCTCAGATTCAGGAACAGGGTCAATGAAGTAGCTAGATGACAGCAATTAGCACAGCACAAAGTCCAATTGTACCACCAAATAACCTGACAAGTGCTCAATTTCAGGAAAAAAATGACAGGTCATTGCTCAGAGGGCTACTGCTCAGATTCAGGAATAGGTTAGAGGAAGTAAGTAAATGACAGCATTTAGCACAGAACAGACTCCAATTGTACCACCAAATAACCTGACAAGTGCTAAATTTCAGAAAAAAGATTGACAGATCATTGGCATATGGGTCATGCTCAGATTCAGGAATAGGTTAGAGGAATTAGCTGAATGACAGCAATTAGCACAGAATCTAGAATTGTACCACCAAATAACCTGACAAGTGCTCAATTTATGAAAAAAACAGACAGATCATTGGCAAAGGGATACTGCTCAGTTTCAGGAATAACAGATGAATTAGCTAAATGACAGCAATTAGCACAGAACAACAAGGCAATTCTAGCACCAAATAACCTGATAAGTGGTCAATTGGAGTAGCAGAATGACAGGATAATTGGCAAAGGGCTAATGCTCAGAATCAGGAACAGGATAATTGGAGTAGCAGAATGACAGCAACTAGCACTCTACAAAGTCCACTTGTACTTACAAATAACCTAACAACAAGTGGTAAATTTCAGAAAACATAAATGACAGAATGCATATGCAAAGGGCTAATGCTCAGATTCAGGAACAGGTTCAAGGAAGTAGGTAAATGACAGCAATTAGCACAGAACAAAGTCCAATTGTACCACCAAATAGTAGTGACAACAAGTGCTAAATTTCAGAAAAAATAATGACATATCATTGGCAAAGGGCTCATGCTCAGATCATTAGATGAAATAATGTTGCAAAATGACATGATTTAGGACATAATTGAGATAAATGACTGAATCAGGAATGTACTGCTGATGATAAAAGGCCAATGACCTCAAATTCTGAATTATATGCAAGTAGAAGTGCTAAAATGACAGTAATGGGGACAACAGAAGCTATGCAACATCAAAATAGCAGGAACATTGACAAGGCAGCACAAGTACCTAGACAAACTTGGGCATATGACATGACATGAAAGGAACAAAGCAAGGGCAGGCACTACAGCACCTCATAGGCAACTAGCTAAATGACAAAAATAACCAGAATGTAGCACAGGTTCTGCATTAGATGAAATAATGTTGCAAAATGACATGATTTAGGACATAATTGAGATAAATGACAGAATCAGGAATGCACTGATCATGATAACAGGCCAATGACCTCAAATTGTGAATTATATGCAAGTAGGTACCAGAATGACAGTAATGAGGAAAACAGAAGCTATGCAACATCAAAACAGCAGCAACATTGACAAGGCAGCACAAGTACCTGCACAAACTTAGGCATATGGCATGACATGAAAGCAACAGAGCAAGGGCAGGCACTAGATCAGCATCATAGGCATTGGGCATATGCTCAGAATGAAAATAACAACAACTCAACAGCAACCTCATAGGCATTGGGCATATGCTCAGAATGAAAACAACATCAACTCAACAGCAACCTCATAGGCAATGGGCATATGCTCAGAACCAACACAGGACCATCAAAGGCAACAAGCATATGCTCAGAATCAAAATAACAATAAAGCAACAGCAACATCACAGGCAATGGCATATGTTCAGAAGCAACACAGCACCATCATAGGCAATGGGCACATGCTCAGTCATCACCAGTCACACAGTCATCACATCTGATGAATCATTGTTCAGTCACAAATCATCTACCAGGAGGCACCTAACAGAACAGGGTCAGCCTGACTGCACAAAAGAATGAAGGAGTGGACCAGGAGGCTCATGCACAAAAAGGAGCCACCATCTGATCAGCAGTCACTGCACAAAAGAATAGTCACTGCACAACAGTAGGCCTGTGCACTAGAGCCTCAGTCCATGTAGAAGTGCTTTGCCAAGTAGGTCTTCAACCACAGCACCCTGTGGGAATCATTCATCTTGACAAATGCAGTACCATGAGCCTTGTTGCCAAGAAGGTGTTCATAGGCAGACATCAGTTCTTCATCAGTGAAACCAGGCATGAACATGATAGCATCATAGAGATCAGGGTGCACATCCTCTACCTTGGTCTGAATAATGGCATTGGCAACATTGTTAACAGCTTCAGTCATACCTTGCATCACCAAAATGTCCCCCTCACTAAGCATGGACCTCTTCCTCTTGTTCCCTCCTTCTGAACCCAGAGGACCAGCAGGTTGTCCCTTACCTGCCATATCATCCAGCTTAATGTGGTCATTCTCTGAATCTGCAAAGTCAGAAGGGGACCCCAAAGGTTCACTGGAGCCCATAGCATATTTCCTTGTTGCCAACCCATTCCCAAAGATCACCTCCATCTGCTGGTAGTTCTCAATGGGCTTGTTCAACAGTTCAGCATCCTTTGGGTGTGCCTGAAATGCAAAGAACAATTGGTATTAGTTCATATTGACAGATAGCAGAAACAATGTATAGTTAGTAGTGCAAAAAAATGACACTAAGTTACCTGCACATGGCCCTTGTAGTGCTCATCCTCCAAAGTGATCATGAAGTTGTCATCATCCCACAGTGCACCACTCAGCTCTCTCAGCTTGATCACCCTGACCCACCTCTGTCTCCACTTCCTCAAGTGGTTGTAGACCTGAGTCCCTGTGACCTCAAGCCCTGAGAACTCAACCACACTCTTGGCAACTTGGTTCAAGTGCACTTCCTTGAACCCCTTGTCAGTTCTGACACCAGTAGAGATCAGTTGACAGAATCGGCGTAGCACAAATGCAGACATCACATTAGTCCACCTCATGGCAGCCCTGGGTTGCTGCCCAGCACCACCATGTCCTGCAGCCAGGCCTCCAGCAGCTGCGGCAGCCTGGGCACCAGCTTCAGGTGCAGCCTGGGCAGCAGGTTGAGCTGCAGCCTAGCCGCCAGCAGCTGCGGCAGCCTGGCCACCAGCATGGATGGCAGCTTGGGCAGCAACCTCAGCAGCCTCAAGTTCCTCCAGCAGGTCAAACTGACCATTCACTTGTGCCATGTCCTAGTAAACATCATTGCATGTTGCCCATTGCCTTAGGAACCAGTAAAACATCATTGCATACAGCCCACAGCCTTATGTATGCGTAATATGTATAGAACAATGCATATACAAACAATAATAACATAGCATCATTGCATATAGCCCAATGCCTCATGGATAACTAACAGGAATAATAGATCATCATTGCATATAGCCCAATGCCTCATGGATAACTAACAGGAATAACAGATCATCATTGCATATAGCCCAATGCCTCATGGATAACTAACAGGAATAACAGATCATCATTGCATATAGCCCAATGCCTCATGGATAACTAACAGGAATAACAGATCATCATTGCATATAGCCCAAAGCCTCATGGACAACTACCAGCAAGCATATATCATCATAGCACACTTGTCCAAGAGTCAAAGTAAGGCAGAAACAGGAATAACAGGTCATCATAGCATTGTTGTCCAAGCCTCAAAGTGAGAAAGAAAGAGGAATAACACAAACATCATAGCATTGTTGTCCAAGCCTCAAACTGAGGTAGAAAGAGGAATAACAGATCATCATAGCATTGTTGTCCAAGCCTCAAAGTGAGAAAGAAAGAGGAATAACACAAACATCATAGCATTGTTGTCCAAGCCTCAAACTGAGATAGAAAGAGGAAGAACAGATCATCATAGAATTGCTGCCCAAGCCTCAAAGTGAGAAAGAAACAGGAATAACATAACATCATAGACCAGTTGTCCAAAGTTTCAAGGTACAAAGGGAACAGAACATTACAACACAGTAGCAATGTTATCCAATGCCTACAAATGAGCATTACCCCTACTAGCCCACATTTCATTAGCCCATTCATCTCTAACAGAAGCCCAAGCTGCATTGTCATCAACAGGGACCCCATGTCCATTAACAGAATTAGGCTCCCATGTGGACTCAAGAGGAATAACCTCATCAGGTCCATGCCCCAGAATCCAATTATGTAAGATGCAACAAGCAAGGACCAACTTCACTTGTGTCTTGAATGGATGAAAAGGTTTGTTGTCAATAATGCGAAATCTATTTTTTAAAGCCCCAAAAGCCCTTTCAACCGTAACACGCAGACTAGAATGCCTCAAATTGAACAGCTCCCTTGGATTGGTTGGGTAATTTCTACCACCGAACTCATTAAGATGATATCTAGTACCCCTGTAAGGAGGTAGGAATCCAGGACGGCATGCATATCCAGCATCTACCAGATAGAACTTCCCTAGAAAGATTATAAACAGGTATTAGTCCTACAGTCAACTAGTTTATAACTAGGTTTAAGGAACTAATTTAGTTAATTACCTTCTGGAACCCTTAAACCATCCTCTCTCTCTAGTGCATCTGCTAGAATGGTGGCATCATGTGCAGAACCCTCCCAGCCAGCCAACACATAAGTGAACTTCAAATCAAAGTCCACTGCAGCTAGGACATTTTGAGCTGTATAGTGTTTCCTCCCCCTAAATGCTGATTGCATCTTAGCTGGGACTCTAGCATAGATGTGAGTGCCATCTATAGCCCCAACACAATCCTACATAAACCCAACAACACAATCATCTACAAAAATTTTACTGAATTATGCATTATGTGTGTCATAAGGATACTAAGTTACCTTGAAATATGGGTACCATCTTGAGCTGTTTCTAATCTTAAGAGGTGTCTCAGTTGATGGAGGCTTAATGATCTCATGCCTAAGTTCACCAATTGCATACAACACCTCTTTGAAATGTCTACTTACTGTCTCTACAGATCTCCTCCAACTTTGATGGATAACTCTAAACCTTTGGTTATGCCCAACAACATGGAGAAACATAGCAACTTGCTCTTCTACACTGCTATGTATGGTATCTCTAAGCAAGTCCCTGCCCCTAAGCAAATTACATAGCCTAAAGAAAGGGGCTCTTCTCATGCGAAGCATGTTTACACACTCTACATCATTACAGTTATATATTCTGTCCAAATTTTTTTGCCTTTCCTCGTCCATAGCACTCATGGGGGCATAACTAATCTGCGGACGTGAGGGTTTAGCCAGCCTAAGCCTATTCAGGAAGAATGCATACATGCCAGCCACTAGAGCAGCTGCATGAATAATAAGCATGCGTCTCTTGTCTTCAAGACCCATCTATATGAATAACATGCAAAAATAAGGGTCACTGACTTGGGCAACAGATCCTCAGAAGTACATATAAACACATCACTGGCATGGGCAACAGAAGCTCACATAAAAGTATAAACATCATTGGCATGGACAACAGAAGCTCAGATCTAAATGTATAAACATCACAGGCATGGACAACAAGGCTGAGATCAGTATGTAAAGACATCATTGACAAGGACAACAATGCTCAGGTCATTATATGAAAACATCACTGATAGCACAGTGATGCCTCAAATGACTATTGTAAAACATCAGTGACATGGACAACAATAATAAGATCAACATAGTAGTCATCATTGACATGAACAACAATGCTCAGACCAATCTAAAAACATATCATTGACATGGAAAACATGCTCCTATCCATATACACGCATCAACCTCAAGAACAAGTGTGCTCAGAGTATGCTGACATATCAAACAACACTGGTACCAATGATTTGAACCACCTACTAACCATCGACAGCATGGTTTTAGGGTACCATGCGCATGCACAGAGGGGCAAGGGCTAAGATATTTTACCGCAACAACAGCAACAGGGACAACAGCGTGTCAGAGGACGGGGAACTCAGCTCCGCAACCGAACCACGAACAGATCAGCGGCTTCCGGAGGAGGAGGGGTGAGATCGGGAAACCTAGCAACCAAACAAAATAAAGATCCACTCAGAACACAACTTCTTATTTTAGATCGGGTGCGGAAACTTCAAAAAATAACAAACGAACCATAAAGAAATCAGATCGGGTCCTTCAACTCAAGAATCGTACCTAGGAACAACCGAAGAACTCAGATCCAGTGGGGGACTGCGTGTGTCACATAAGAAAAGGACCGGTCAGTGGGATCATCGTACCCTAGGGTTACGGTTTTGACGAAATCCGAACAAAGGATGCAAAAAACTTGCCTGGGCCAACAGATCCGTCAACAACTCCAACCTAAGAACCAAAATAAAGACATGGGGGTGGTAGATCAGGCCTCCGCAGATCCGAAAGAACAACGACAGTGGACAAGGCTGGAACCCTAACCTGCGAGCCGCCGGTGGAGGAACAAATCTGCGCGAGAGGGAA
The DNA here is from genome assembly GCF_005286985.2 of Setaria viridis. Lineage (NCBI taxonomy): Eukaryota > Viridiplantae > Streptophyta > Magnoliopsida > Poales > Poaceae > Setaria > Setaria viridis. The sequence goes on from NC_048263.2 coordinate 27,298,422, forward strand.
GGGGAAGGGGAAGGGTCGGGGTCGAGCTTTATGCCCGCGGGATGGCGCGAAATCGCCCGGTAACCCTAGCGAAGGCGCCAAAGCTTCCCGCGTGCACGCGCCCAAAGCTTTTTCGCCCGCCGCGCGCTCGCCTTGCACGCGCCGCCGCACCCGCGGAGCCTGGCTCTGGGGAGAAGCTCGAATCGGCCGCACCACGGGAGCTAGGCTCCCAGGGTGTTTTTGCATCCGCCGAACCAGGCCCAGCGGACGGCCCAGCAAACCAATCAAGCCTGTCTCGCACGCGGGGAGCCCGGTTCCGGGTATATGCGACGAACCAATCACACCCTAAAGTGCCGCTGCAGCCCGCTATTTTGTACCTTGGCTGGAGCACTTGTCCTCGAAATTCTGAAATTGTGAAAGGGCAAAATCAATATGATGGAGTTGCTCTCGATCCCCCGTTCCCTTCTTCGACCGCGCCGCCACCTCCGCCTCCGCCTCTATCGCCGTCCGAACTCCGCCAGATTCAAAGGCAAGGCTAATCCCTTCGCACTTCATCGGTCGAGATCTATTCTTCCAAAACTGCAGCATGTAGTTTCAAGGAAAGTGAATGGGGCAATGATGTTATGCTAAATGATACATCAAGAAGTGTGTTTCTGAATATATTTTTGCATATGCTCACGTACTTTGATGCGATAGTGGCTGTGGACATGGAGGGAAAGACATATGGATGACAATTCCCGTGCCATCTGGTGGTGATTCTGGCTGCATCCATCAAGCTCAAGGCGCTTGTATTTGGTTAATGTTGATGGTGCTGATGCCTCCAAACTGTCGATCTGGATCCTTGATGACCATGGTACTCATGAATGGACATTGAAGCATTCGGTCAGAACTCTGCTTCTGTTTCAACAGAAGAATCTTCGATTCGATCTGGATTACACGGTGATTACAGTTCACCCAGAATGCAATTTGATTTACTTTGTTTATGACAATACACTGATGTCATATGAAATGGACCGCAAGGAAGTCCATGTCATCCGCAATCTTGGACATGAGTGCTGGGAGCCATACCTTCCTTATGTCCCCTTGTTCTCTGAGGCATTAGCAGATGAGCAGTGAAAATGTTGCATTCCCTGCAGCTATGTGTCGTTACTGCAATGTCTCTAATAGTAGCTAGATCAGTAATTCAGTAGACTCCTGAAATATGAAGTTCCACTTTATTTGTTGTATGCATGTCTCTGTTCTGTTGGTTCGGACCAATGTTGTTTAATTGGTGAGGTCATGTTAATTGCCTCCAGGAAGGCTAGTGTTTTTCTTTCAGTTAAACTAGTTGTGTTACCCTGCTTTTGTTTGCCAATGCTTTGTTAAGCTCAGTGTGTTCCTTTGTGGGGGATAAGTGGATAACACTGTCTGCTCTTATGATTCAATGGTAACAGAATAATCCAGGTAATTTGTATGTACTCTATATGACGTTATATTCATTTCCCAGTTAATTTCATGTTGGGAAACTATAGTCATCTGGTTTATTGCTACCAGTAAATGATTAGCCAACTTGCATTTGTTGGTGTTACCTGAGTGCCCTTGCATGGTACGTAGTTTGGAACCATCAAAGCGTGCTAGTGGTACTTTGTATATTTTTCAACTATCTATTGATATTTTTAATTTTGAAATTGAAACTATCAAGGGCCATCATAAATTGTCAAATTTCTCGATCATGTATGTTGTAACCAAACGTGTTTGCCATTTGAAAGCAGTGTGATGGGTAAGCTTAGATCAGCATCAGCTTGGTCACAGAAAGGAGAGACATCAGTACACCTGTTCAGTAGCTGTGATTCTGTGGATGATTTTGACATGATATGCAACTTTCCCTTCTTTTGCTACAGCTGATACCCGATAATTTGCCTAAATATTGTTAGGTGGTGATTCTCCAATGTGATCTGATTATTTTTCTTGTCTATGTATCTTTTCAAGGATTTAATTTTCACTTGTCTTCGCTGCTTTTGATTATTTAACTGAGACATGTTAGACTTATATCTGAAAAAAACCCTTCTAGTGTGATACAGCCGTACAGGAAAAGCCGATGAGTGTTGCTGGTTTCGTTTCCTCGAGAACGTGCAGTTGCAATATACGTATTCCTTAATAGTTAATTTCATTCGAAGCTAATCCAAACAAAAAAAATTACTTTTCGAAGTTAATACTCGTAACCAAAATCCACCCCTACAAGGGACGCCCCAAAAACATTGTGCAGCTTAGAGTTAAAAAAAGGGAAGTTGGACAACGCCATTTTGCACCTTCATGCCCCCTTATCACCTCTTGCATTTCATTCCATTGTCTCAGGTTTTAACACCCAGCAGCCATTACAAGTTATGAGCATCACCCCTTTTATACATGACACCGTGACAGTCTCTGTACGACATAGATACTGAACCCGACCATACTCTTCCAAATCCTGCTGCAAATCATGCAAGGCATGACAACAGCTGGGCAGCGTGCCAAGCCTTGACAGAACAATGGGCGCCGCACATTCTGTTCATTTACAAAGGCTAATACTTACATTGATACGATTGGGATTAGATTTTACAGGTTACACTAGAGCTGTCAGAACCAAGAATCACATGCCTATGGCTCTTGACGGCGAAAGCTCAGCTTCTCCATCCACTTCGCTTCCTGCTCCATCTCCCGATGCCTGTCACAATTTCCAGATGACTATTATACTGGCAGCAGATGGTGTAGATACGAAGATAATGATCAGGCAACATCAAACAGTGAAGTCAAATTCAAAGAGTTCGCGATCCTTACTTTGATCTTGGAGAGATATTGATCTAAGGCACCATCACCATAAAGGATCTTGGCTCCGCAGCCAGGTTGGTCCACTGACCCTACAGCATCCTCATCCACAACCACTGCATCAATTCGCTTCTCCCCAGATTTTGCATCTGGAATCTGTAATAAAGCAGCAAATCTTTTGAAAAAGCGATAGAGATGCAAGTTCCATAAAGTATATGGGTAGAGTCAATGAAAGGAGAGGCCAAAATCGTCACGCTACAAACCTCATACATGGAATCCATGAGGATATTCTCAAGGATAGTTCTTAACCCCCGTGCACCCGTATTTTTGGACATTGCCTTTTTGGCAATTATTCTAAGCGCCCCATCTGTGAAATGAAGCTTAACCTGAAATACAATGTTGAGCCAAGCTGAGACGCCAGGAAGATATTACTTTCTGCATGTTTCATTGCAAGTATACTCACATTGTTCATGCTAAACAATTTCTTGAATTGTTTACCCAAAGCATTCTTTGGCTCCATGAGAACCTGGAAGGATAGAGTTGCATTAGTCCTTCGTGAGAGAGTGCTCAGACAACCATATCGACATATGAACATACACATATACATACTTCTCCATATAAGGGAACACAACTACTTCAGAACATGATTCTAAGAAAATAACTACAGCGGATACAAGGGATACCTGAACAAGCTGGTCCTCATTTAAAGCAGCCAAGCTGACAAGGATAGGAAAACGTCCAATAAATTCCGGGATAAGTCCATATGCTATTAGATCGCCACTCTCAACCTGAAAAAAGGGTGCGCATTGGAACACCTCTAGGGCAGAAAGTCATCTAAATCAAATAGGAGACCTCCACTCTACTCACTGATTCCAACAAAGATGATGTCACTTGAGCACTTGAGATGCCACTGCCCCTCATGTTTGCACGGACTGGTGCCCCAAAGCCAATAGAAGAATCCTGCCGTCTTTTTTTGGGGGGTAAAAGAGAAGCGGAAAAACACCTTAGATGAAGACAGAGTAAACACCACATGGCATATTACAAAGAGGCAATGCTACTACCTCTCTGATATAGTTTTCTCCAAATCCACAAAAGCACCACCACATATAAAAAGAATGTCCTTTGTATCTATCTGCATGAGCATGAAGACCATATATCACTGTAATTAACCAGTGTTTGCATTTTTAAGCAACAAGATGACTAAAAAGCAAGATCAAGATTTACTTGGAAGCGTCATTTTTTTTATTTACTTAGTCCACACTTGAGGCAGAAATAAACAGTCTGGCATGTTTCCAGATTAAGCAGTTTGTTGATTAAACATATCTGATCTATTATGCTTTTACAACAAAAAATGATCTTCACTACTACTACTTTTGTTTCATATAGAAGTCTAAGTTGACCATATCCATATGCATAGATAGGCATACAATATAAGTATATATTCAATGAAATTGGGCCATGCAAACCCAGATACCCCTGTCAAGTAGCGTACAACAATCAGTAGTCAGCTTCCAAAAATCTAGTGATTTACAGCATTAAAGCAGGGTCCCGGACCTATTGGAGCAACTAAATTCTATATCATCTCAATAGAGTTACAGTGTGAAATAACACATACTAAGACAGTGGACTTTAGCTATGAAACAGATAAGTAATGTGACCACATCTAAACACATTCTCACTTTGAGCTACCATTCAGGAGAAGGTAGGTGAAAAACATGGTACAGACATATTTTCTTGTGAGGGAAAAGCCAAAAAGTGTATGTCAATAAATGAGCTTGATAACTTTACCTGTATATTATCACCACGAGGATGCTTCCTTGCTCCTTTCTCAGGAACGTTGACAATCTAAGCATGTCAAAATTTTCAAAAGGAAATAGTTAATACATCTATACAGGGATAACAAAGAAATTACAAACTTTTGTTTGACAAAAAATGAAAACCGTCCCCAACGAAGACTAGGTGGTAAGTAGCTCAAATGGTATAATACCCCTATCTTGTGGCTAACAGTCACAACTTGATTCACACAAACTGCGTGGGCTTATTCATCAATTTTCAAGGGTTTGATCCTGTAACCTCAAAGTTGTGAGGCCTTAAGGATAGTTATGATTACCAAATGCAACCCTTCATGGCAAAAACGGAAAAGGACTCACAAAGATCGATCCATTGAATTGCAACCGAGTGAACTGAGTTCCTTTCAAATGGATAAGCTAGATGAATGTATAATTACAGAATATCGGGTTTAAATCGTACACATGTCGCAAACCCCAAAGATGATATCACAAGAGAAGCTCCAGAAGAATTTTTGCTATGTAGAACACACAGTAAAGGATAGCAAAAGTCCATACCAGTACTAGGTAAAACAAGTCAACCACCATTACAAATTGCAATACAGATGCAGATACCATTTGACCAAGGAAATAATCTATACGTATGCAATAATCTGTACTCAATACCTAGAGATAAGAACTTTAATTTACTCAAATTGCATAGAGACATGTAAAACTTTGATAAGAATTGCAACTCAGTATGCCAAGTATAAAGAGAAAAATGAGCTAAAAGGATTACTAGGAGGTTAGTACATATGCCTTACCGTGCCTTCCAGCATTTTCAGCAATGCCTGCTGAACACCTTCACCTGACACGTCTCTACTAATATTAAGGCTCTCAGCCTGCATGTTGGATCACAAACTAATTTATATCCCCACCGAGAGGGGCAATCCATGCCAAGGATAGATACGCCATACCTTCTTTGTAATCTTATCAACTTCGTCAATGTACACCATCCCTTGCTGTGCTGCTTGCACATTAAAATCTGCCACCTAGTTTATATCAAAATAGAAGAATCAAAGCTCACTCTAGAAGGCATGATATCAACACAATTCACAGTTCAATATGCTTTGCTGCATGCATAGTCAAAAAACATACCGTGAGTAACTTGTATAGTATAGATTCTACATCCTCTCCTACATACCCTGCCTGCAATAAGTAGGACAATTTAATCCTTAGTGCTGAAACCAAGCGGATAGGATGGGAAAAAGGAACTGACCAAAACTATGAATGCAGTAGCAAAAAAGTAAGAAATGATTGTTTTTTTTTTACTTTTTAGCTACATGGCTCAGTAATTAGCTATTGTATATTTGAGTCTACATACACTTAACCATGTTAGCTCACACCGTACATTTACTAATTAAGGAATCAAGATTAACTTCAGAAACTCCAAGCCAAAGTAGAATTGTATAATCAGTACCTAGATTTATGCAGAATTCATAAATAGTCGCTTCTTGTTCATGCTAACATAGTTTACATGATATAATTGATGGATGCCTGCATACTGTCTACATGATGGTTTGTTGTGTTCTTAAAAATTGTGCATTTCTCTCTGGAACATAAAAAGTAGTCAATACTTGCCTGGGTCAATGTTGTTGCATCGGCAATTACAAATGGTACATTCACAAAGCGAGCTAATGTCTTCGCAAGTAAAGTTTTACCTGTTAAAGAAATGAATCAAACCAAAATTGCTGCTTAGTGTCCTTTCTTTTTACAGTATTTTAGTTGACCCAACATTGTAGAAGACAGAACTGACCTAGATCTATGGCAACTCTAAATGGCTGCAAATGCCTTACCTGAGCCAGTAGGCCCCATTAACAGTACATTGCTTTTCTCTAGTTCCACATTGTCGTCATCATCAGCTTCCCCATCAAAACCACCCGAATCTGCCCCAGACCTAATTTTTTTAGCTTGTATACCACATAATTAGTCACTGAAAGACATGTGCAAATTCTAGTTTCTACATTTGCAGGAATAAATATCCTTCATTGTTTTATAGAAAAGAAGAATTGGTGTGGTAAAGTAAAACTAACCCCTTTTGTAACGATTGATGGTATATCCGTTTATAGTGGTTGTAAACTGCGACGGATAACACCTGCAGGTTTAAAAAAGCTACATCAGACCAAGACATTCTGAAAATTGTTCTTGTTGAGTACCCAAAACCGAGGCAAAGCAATCAAGATTATCATGGCAATTGGAATGAGTAAATATAAACATCTATGCGAAACTTTCATTATTCATGATTATATCACAATTCACGAATGAGAAGGAACTAGAATCTAGAAAATATCCTGCACAGAAGATTAGATCAAGTGACAGTCTTAACGGGGTATCTGATTCTTTATCATTGTTTCATAGTGTTAAAACGGAGCTCAGCAAGCATATCAAAGCTGTTGGACAAGCTTAAGCGGAAACACAGAAAAACAGCAGTGGGCAAAGTGCATTTCCAAGATTGCATTGCAATTTATACCAAAGTCCATTCATAAGCAACCATTTCAACCAAAACCAACATTTCATATATTTCCCTTTTCCAAATGGGGAAACCACTTTTCTTCCATTTCCACTAACTACAGGTTAAACAATATAAAATCCCAATTCTAAATCAGAATTCAGATGGAGAGCAAGTGAGCAACATACATAGGAGAACACACTCATTTCATTGAACAGGTTTCTGAAATAAAAGTATACATGGCAATGTATTTTCTCTATAACATTGAAGTTTATCAGGCTGCAGTTAAATACTAAAACGCATGGCCCTAGCTCCATGTTATCGGTGCACAAGACAAACATAACAACAAGCAACCATGCTTTAGTATTGATACAACTATAACAGTCGGCCTATCAGAAGCATCACTTTTGGGTCTTAGATTCTTAGGCCATCTCGTTCAAGCTAGCAAAGACTTCATTCTGTTTCCTATGGGAGAAAAAACCCAAAGCTCTCACAAAACAGTGATCACGGTAAAAATTTAAAGTATACTGCTAACAAGGCTCTACAAGAAAATCAACAATCAAATTCCACTGTAGTCTGTAAAAGTCCATCAAGTGAAGAAGTGCATGTTGATGCTGCTTTTTGGTCGGCTTATGCAAAATGTGTGGTCCCTGATGACTCGAATTGCCAACTCTAACCATGAAGAGTAACCAAATTGCACTGGCAAAAATAAACCCAAAACTAATGAAACCAGTATTTCACCTTCTTGGCTCTGTCCTGCCCAATCACATACTTGTCGAGCCCCTTACAAATCTCCTTGGGCGTGGGAAGATCCTTCCCCAAACTGGAACCTCCCCAACCCTCATTCCCTGCTCCCTCCTCACCACCAGCGCCCCCACCACCTCCCCCTCCACCGCCTCCGCCGGCGACGCGGACGACGTTAAGATTGGGGTGGAACGGCGGACCGGGCGGCACGTGCACGGCCACGCCCCCACCGTCCCCGTCATCACGCGACGAGGAGCTGGCCCTGATAGCTTCCCAGAAGGAGGAGTCCCTGGCCCTCGCGGCGGGGTGGTCGAGGAGGTCGGCCCGGACGCGGCCGATCTCGACGAAGGTGCCCTGGAGCGGCGCGAGGTCGTGCGGGCGGAAGAAGTAGGCGCTCCGGCAGTTGGGGCAGAGGTTGAGCGCCTGGTACCCACCCGGGGCCGCGGGCGGCAGGCCCCGGTGGGCGAAGAGAATGTCCATGTGCTTGGAGCAGCGCGGGCAGTGGGCCTCCGCGCGGATGCGGCGCGGCTCGGGCTCGTCGGTCGAGGACGACGACGAGCTGCCGCCCGAGGAGGACGACTCCCACTTGCGCCGCTCCTGGACGCGCCTGTGCGGCGGTGGCGGCGGCAGGGGGGCGGCGGCGCCAGCGGCGGCCGGGGAGCACTCACGGCCAGCGGCGGCGCCAGCCGCGGTGAGGGTGGAGGCCGCGCGCGTGGCGGCACCGGCGAGGCGCCTCCACCGGAGGAGGCCGGACATGGTAGTGGGTGCGGATTGATGGGGAGAAGTCTAGAGAGAGAAAGGCGGGGAGGAGAGAGAAAGAGAGTGATCCGCTGCTAACAATTTGTTGGGGGATTTTTTGGGGGTGTGGGAAGTGAATTTCGGGGGTGTTTTTTGTTTATTTCCACTCTGGTGTGTGCTCGTGGAATTTTTTACGTGGTGGGAGGGGAAACGTGGATTCCGCGACGGCGGTCACTGGAATCTCGGGATCGGACGAGGGGAGACTGCGGCGCTGAGGGCACGGTCGTCAAGCACTCTAAGTGTGTTTGAGTTAATTCCGAATATTCGGAAACTAATTACGAGGACTAATTATGAGTTAATTTTATAATTTACACAGATAGGGACTAAACGACAAGTCTATTGAGTCTAATTAATCCATCATTAGTAAATGGAGACGGTAGCAGCACATTGTCAAATCATGGACTAATTAGGTTTAATAGATTTGTCTCGCCGTTTAGCCTCCTTCTGTGCAATGAGTTTTGTAAATAGTTTATGTTTAATACTCTAATTAGTATCTAAATATTCGATGTGACTGGGACTAAACCTAAGAAGGAGAGAGAGAGGAGGAGAGATAGTACGCTGATGCTACGGTTGGCGAGAGCCAATAGTACACATCCCTGTGCGAGCCTCTTCTTTTCTCTTTGCTCTCTTGTGATCCGGCCGAGTCCGGCCGCCGTCGTGGTGGACGGGGAGCGGGGTCCGACCAACGTCCCGGTGGAGGGAGAGCGGGGCTCGGCTGCCGGCGTGGAGGAGGTGGAGCAGACTGGGCCGCCGTCGCGGTGCAGGCGGAGCGTGGTCTCACCGTCGGCGTGGAGGAGGCGGAGCAAGGCTCGGCGGTGGAGGTGGAGCAGGGTCAGGAGTGGCCGTCGGCGTAACGCGGGGCTCGGACGCCGGCTTGGTAGAGGCGGGATGCGGCGCCGGCGCAAGGTAGGGGTGCGGGAGCAGCTGCCGATGCAGCGCGAGGAGATACAAATTGTGGCCGCTATCTCAAGCGGTGGCGGGATGTGGCTTTCGCGCCGCTGCAGAGGATGAGGAGGGGGCATGGCTGTCGGGCCGCCGCGGACGAGTAGGCGGAGCGCCGCCACCGTCTTCACCTCCCCCGCTTCGCCCGCTGCCACCGGCCTCGCCCTCGACGGGGAGCCCGAACCACAACCACAGCTAGAGCCATGCCGTTGCTGCAGCTCGTGGCCGACGCGGACACGCCGTTGTCTCGGTGGCTGCAACGCCTCAAGGCGTTCCTCACCGCGGATGAGCAGGCGGAGAGGACAGAGAGAGGACTATTTCAGGAAGGAGACGAAGGTGGTAATTAAAAAATCAATGACACATGGGTCCCACCATATTTTGGAATGCGTGTTACAGCTAGTCCATTGGATGGATGATCTATATGGGGTGTTTGGGAGACAGGGGCTAAACTTTAGCACCCTATCACATCGGATATTCGGATGCTAATTAGGACGACTAAATATGAGCTAATTACAAAACTAATAGCAGAACCCCTAAGCTAAATCGCGAGATGAATCTATTAAGCCTAATTAATCCATCATTAGCGAATGGTTACTGTAGCACCACATTGTCAAATCATGGACTAATTAGGCATAATAGATTCGTCTCGCGATTTAGCTTAGGGGTTGTACAATTAGTTTTGTAATAAACCAATATTTAATACTTCTAATTAGTGTCAAACATCTGATGTGATAGGGGTTAAATTTTAACCCCTGCGTGCCAAACACCCCATAATCCTCCCTTAAGTTGACGTGGACACATCTATAACTATTACGGGTGCCCTGAGCACTGTTCGATTCTGGCGGCCCGGTGCCTTGAGATCCATGCAACTTTTTCTTCTGTTTGGAGTTATGAAATTTTTCTAGAATCATTTTGTAGTTTGCCTTTTAGCGAATCTTTTCCTCCTTCAATTTTAGATGGTCCAAAATCTGAGAGCTTCTCAAAGAGAATAGAAGGGCCCTATATTTTCACTATCAAAACTCAAGGATAAATTCAGATTTCACATTCACGCGCAGTAATATCTACATGATTTCACACTTACAAGTTGCCATTCAATAGAGGTTTATAAAGAGTTTCAATTTTCTTAAATAAGCTGTCACGTAGAAAGAAACGATGTGACATGTCAAAAAAATTATTAAAAAGAATGGATAGATTTTATCTAGATGAAACTAGGTGTACTATCTTAAGACTGAAACATGTTCAAACTTGCATTGGGCTAGATAGAGAGTTTTGATTTTATCTAATATCGACAAACCATGTGACATGTCAAAAAAATTATTAAAAAGAATGGATAGATTTTATCTAGATGAAACTAGGTGTACTATCTTAAGACTGAAACATGTTCAAACTTGCATTGGGCTAGATAGAGAGTTTTGATTTTATCTAATATCGACAAACCATGTGCATTGCAAATAAGTGTAGTAGCCGACCTATAAAACCGAATGAACTAACTATAAACAAGCATCAACAGCGACAGGTGTTGGCTAGCACGAGTAATAATGTATTATCCTACCGATTAATAAAATTGCTCTCGGTCGTTTCACACATGAAAAGAGTCCAAATCCCTACAGTCAGAAGTCATGGATAACTCTATAAACTTTTTTATTTAACTTACCCCTAAAATATGTCAATTTGGTTCGATTGACCTCTAGACACATTTTACATTTTTTTCTCCGTACACAAGTTAAATTTTAATTTAAAATTTTGCATAATAGTAGTGTACATCACAATGTATATTAAAAAAAATATATTAACGAGAGAGGGGATGTCTCTTGCCATGGTCGTATTTTAAATGAATGGTACCCAAAAGTTCAAGTGGTATCGAGAGAGAAGAAGAATAAGTAGATCAAGAGGGAAGTGTGAGCTCATCATGGCCTTACGCTACTTCTGTACAGCATGCAGGATCATCGAGGAAAAATGGTACCGCTTCTAGTTAAAAGTAGTCTTTTTGGAGGTATGCATTACATATTTTATATGCTGTATATATTTTCTACGAAGGTCCATGGAAGCTATTTTCTTAATAAGACAAGTTATGGAGCGGTACAGGAAGAAGAAGAACCTACACATGATTTTCATTGACTTGAAGAAGGCGTATGACAAAATACCAAGGAATGTTATATGATGGATTTTGGACAAACATAAAGTTCCAACAAAGTACATTGGACTTATTAAGGACATGTACAACAATGTTGTAACTAGAGTTCGAACAAGTGATGGCGACATAGATAACTTTCCGATTAGAATAGGAACTTTGAGCCCTTATCTATTTGCCTTGGTGATGGATGAGGTAACAAGGGACATTCAAGGGGATATCCCTTGGTGTATGCTTTTCGTGGATGATGTAGCGCTAGTTGATGAAAGTTGAGCAGGAGTAAATAGGAAACTGGAGTTGTGGCGGGAGACCCCAGAGTCAAAAGGTTTTAGACTCAGCAGAACTAAACTGAATATATGAGATGTGACTTTGGCACTACTACACACGAGGAGGGAGATGTCAGTTTGGAAAGCCAAGTAGTGCCCAAGAAGCATACATTTCGATATTTGAGATCAATGCTACAACGAGATGGGGATATTGATCAGGATGTTAGTCATAGAATCAGAGTGGGGTGGATGAAGTGGCGCCAAGCATTAGGAATTTTATATGACAAGAGGGTACCATTGAAGCTAAAAGGCAAGTTCTATAGGACGGCGTTTAGACCTGCAATGCTGTATGGTACAAAATGTTAGCCTATAAAAAGACGACATGTCTAGTAGATAAGTGTTGCGGAAATATGTATGTTGCATTGGATTTGTAGTCATACGAGAAGGGATCGAATCCGGAATGAGTATATACGTGATAAGTTAGGGGTAGCACCAATTGAAGAAAAACTTATCCAACACCGGCTGAGATGGTTTGGACATGTACAACGAAGGCCTCCAGAGGCACCGATGTGTAGTGAAAACCTAAGGCGTGATAATAATGTGAAGAAAGGCAGAGGAAGATCAAAGTTGACATGGGAAAAGGCAATAAAAGGAGATTTGAAGGGATGGGATATACCCAAAGATTTAGCTCTGGATAGGAGTGCTTGGAAAACAGCTATTCATATGCTCGAACCCTAATTTGTGGTTCTTGTTGGGTTTCAACTCTAACCTACTCCAACTTTCTTGGGACCGAAAGGCATGGTAATCGTTGTATTATTGGGATCGGATATATGTGAAAGTGATGTGCAAAGTCAACTAAACAATGTTTCTCGTAGCACAAATATGTCCTGAGTTTTATAAGTCTACTTGTCTCAGGCATCACATATTCACATTCACATGCGTGCCTAAAGGCTAGAGCTAGAGTATATTTTGACTTTCGATTGATATATAAAAGCATATATAGGCTGGATCTTACCTTGCTGCCTTCCCCCTTCATTGAGTTAAGGAACTAATCATCAAATCCCCCGCATCACTGCAATTAACAGGCAGGCTTTGTCCAGGTTAGGAACTCATCTCGTCGCATAAAGTTTTGACAGTTTTCCTCTAAGAATGCATATGTTTCAGCGCCTTTGTTTGCTAGAAGTTTTTGAGCTCTGGGGATGGTGATCGCATTTTCTTGCTTAGATGTGGCTTGGCTCTCGCACAGGAGACCTAGCTACGGGTTCATTTGTGCCACACTTTTGTCTCCATCATCTTCAGTTTCTTTCATATATATATATATATATATATGGGACAAGGCTAATGTAACATCCGCAAAATCACCAACCTAAAATCACCCGTTAAAAATCGCTTTTAAAATCTTTTTACCGCTGAGCTCCCGGAATTCTAAAATCTTCCCGACGATTTCGCTGTCCCGGCACCCAAGCCGACATCTATCATTTTATCCGTGCCCGTAATTTTCGCCACGTGCCATCGTCAGACACCGCGCGCGTGCTCCGACCGCGTGCCGCGAACGCCGCCTGTCTCCCTCCTTTCTTTCTCTTTTTCCCTCCCTTTTCCTTTTTCTTTTTTTCCTTCTTCCTTTCTTCTTCTTCTTCTTTCTTCTTCCTCCTTCCTTCTTCTCTCTCCTCCTCTTTCTTCTCCCTGGCACCCGACGCCACTTCTCCTAGCGCCACTCCTCTGGCCAGGCCCCCCTCCCCCGGCGCATTCACTCCCCGTCGCCAACTCCTCCTGGCGCCACGCCGCCGGCCGCCTGGGCCCGCGCGCCTCGGGTCCCGTGCCTGCGCCCGGCGCCGGCCCAGGCGCGCCGCCCGCCAGCCCCTCCCCGTGCATGCCTCCCACGCCACGCCTCCGGCCCCACTCCACGCCGCCCGCCGCCGGCTCCTACCTCCCCGCCCCGGCACGCCACCGGTGTCGTGCCGCCGCGCCACACCGCCGGTCATTGCCGAGCCCCTACCCCGCCGGCCATCTCGCCGGCTATAAAAAGAAGCCGCCCCGGCCGCCCTCTCCCAAACTGCGCCGCACCCCCCCCCCAACCTCCTCCACCCGCCTGCACCTTCGGCACCACCGCCGCCCGTGCCGAGCCGCCGCCACCGCCTGTACGCCGCCGCCCGCAGGCCACCACCAGCCGCCCCCTTCCCCTCTCCGAAGCTCCAAGGTAACTCGCAAAACGGAGCCCCCACTGCCTCCTCTAGCCTCTCCCACCGCCTCCCCTCGTCGCCGGCGAGCTTAGGCCGCCGCCCCCAGGCCGGTCGCCCCTCCCTCCCATCTCCTCTGTCTCGGTACAGGGAGGAAGGAAGAAGAAACCCCAGATTTCCGATCTAACCCCCAACTTTTGCCAAATTACAAATTAGTCCTTCCACCTCTCTCAAAGGCTGTTTCGCAGATGGACCCCTCCACCTCCAGAAATATTTACAAATAGGTCCCTAGTTTATCGCAAATCAGTCCTAAACCTCCTTTTTAAGCTCCTAATCCATGTTTAACTCGTCATTTCATGCGCCAAACTTCCTCTAATTAATCCCAAAATTTTATCATGTCATCCTCCAGAATACTTCCGCCGATCCATATCCAAATTTCCCAAAAATATTCCTTCTACCTATTTTCCGTTCGCGTTTCTGTTCGGAGCTCAACGGATAAAAATCGATTTTCTTTTAGTTATTTGTGTGCCCGTTTGTGTGTGCCGTAGATCGCGGATTACTTGAGGAGGAGCCTGAGGAGGAGTTTGACCGCGAGCCCGAGCCCGAGGACCAGCAGCACGAGCCGGAACTCCCGGAAGGCTTTGAAGACGGCAAGTCCAATCTCACCCTTTGATGCATACTTAATACCTAGTTTTTCAAACACAACCTATTGGCCTGTTTTATAAAATGCATGTTGTTTATTTGCAAGACATGGTTGGATAGCCACCTCTTGATTGTTATGAACATTCCTTGTTATCCCATGTTTATCTCTAAATATGACTTGCTCTGTTTAGATGATAACCACTGCTAGAGTGCTTAGGAAATTGCTACTCGACTTCAATCAATATTACAATGGTTTATTTGAAGAATAAATGTGTGTGTGTGTTCAATTGGGCAAATGGTTTTCCGGAAAGGGATGTGTAGACGAGATGGATGGGTGTTTCTTGTGTGAAATGCCAGGATGTGGTGCTCGTACCTTAGTGGTTGAGCGATGTCGGGAGATATCCATCTGGTCATGGTTAAGGACCGAGTTGATGTGTCATCTTGCCTAATTCAACCATCGTGCAACCACTCGACCGTTGTATGGGCAACGGCTTAGCATAAATCCCACTAGCTGAACTGTTAGTCTTTAGGGGTGCTGGTGAGCAACGGGAGTCCATGGAAAAGGAGTAAGATCTTGGTGACTTAGGTTCCAGTTACGGTCTCGTGGATGAGCCGTGAACCCCTTGGGTGCTTCCGTGAGGACTAGCCAGTCTTAGCTAAGGTGGGTAATGGCTTTGTTAGGATCCGCACCGGCACTAAGGTGATCGTACTGCGGTACCCTACTTGTGGGAAAAGTGTACAACCTCTGCAGAGTTTAAACCTATCCGGGTAGCCGTGTCCACGGCATTGGATGAGTTACGGCTTGGTCACATAACTAGCACTTGGGCATGGATGGTCACGTGTGTGTGTGTGTTGGATTTTGGAAGTGTCCAGCAGTTGTGCCGTGAGCTATGGCGGACGGGGAGTCTGATAGCGATAAAACTTGGATCCTTTGTGTAGGATCAACCCCACTCAATGTTTCAGTTACTAAAGAAAAGCTTTACGAAAACTCATTTGAAAATGAGCCCATGCATGTGTTAAAAATCTAGCTTTACCGCAAATGAACTCTAGCCTATCCTTGATATATCCTGTGGATATACTTGCTTGTATCCTCCTCTGTGGATGGGGTTGGACTTGTTGAGTACGTTCGTACTCACCCTTGCTTCGTTGCTACAGAGGAAGATCCGGACTTCATCGCCGAGGACTTTGAGTAGAGGTTGTGTCCGCACCTAACGCTGCCTGTGGTGTTGGCCTTTCCAAGATGCTGCTGCTGCCGTGTAGTCCCGAGTGCTGTCTTTTAGCAGTCGCTTGGTTAGCCGCTTGTTGACGCAAAATCCTAGCGGTGGTGGACCCTGCATCAGCACATGAGGACCTGGGAGATCTGCTTAACTCCAGTGCAGAATCCAAATCGGCGCACGTGGTGTGCGCGAGCGTGCTAGTCAGTTTGACCATTCAACTGACAAGGAGATGATAGTCGTTTGTGAAGTCTGAGGCAACCGGCCGATCAGGCCGATATAATCCTGGCACAGTAGTGATAATGGTGCAACAAAAGAAATCATGACAAATATATTAGCTGTGAAGCCGATTCTAGTACCTTGATGAATGTAAGTGATTCATCGGCCATCCAGCCGATTTAATATAATTTACAATAACCATCAGCCAGACGGCCGATAGGAAACGAGATGATGTAGAGTTGTCCCATCATAGCTAGAGCCACAAGCCGATGAGATCTAAACTAACGTCACCGCTAATATGTCTAGGTGAAACCACAACGATGCGCCCGGTAGTTGCAGTCTAGAAATATTTAGCAGGACGTTAATCTGAACCCCGCTAGTCGATGAATCCAATCACAACGGAACTTACTCCCAACAACACTCGAAGGATGGCCAAGATTAAGATGCAACAGGCTATTAAAAATAGATATATCGTCTATGATGAACCGATCTAAAGCTAATTAAAGCAAACTGAACGGCAAGATGAAAGAACAGATAAATATCAGCCGATGCAAGCTTAATCAAGGTGGGATAACTGGTGAATACCGTAGATCGAGACAGAAGCGATGCGCCGTAAGTCGAAGATCTAAGATATCCGATAACTGGTAGATGAAACTAGATGAAACTACAGCGATGCGCCCGGTGATTAAAGCCTAGAACACCTGGTGACGGAACTTTGCAGCTCGCCGGAGATCGAGGTCGATGCAGCCCAGCTTGCTAGAAGGAACTCGTCGAGAAGCTACATTACACCTACTCCTAATGCAATGGCATGAAGCCGAAAAGGTAAATAGAAGATAAATGTGTTGTATATTGATCGTGTCATAATTCTTTACAATGGCCACGTCCCTTTATATTTATAGGGCGGACGTTACATAATTGGCATCTAACCACGCACAAGGCAAGTCACGTACACAATCTTTTCTAATAAAAAACTCTATCTCTAACTAACCCAACTCTATCTCTAAAATATTTTATTCTATGAAACAACCTCCCGTACATGCACAGATCGGCCGCATGCATAATTATTCTGGAAGCCTCCCACGCATGGCATGAAAAGTGCACCAGAATTCATGTTGTATATTCTAATCATTTTTATCCATACGTGCTGGCCTTTCCTTTATATCATCCTTGCCTCTCCTTGCCGATCAATCCAATGAAGCCGATTTGGACTCCGTGCCCATATGCACGCATGCTTATTGTTGTACGTGACTCCAATTATCTTGTACTCCGAATTTATAGGATTCGTCAAAATCCGGTGTCAACACCACTATTGTTTATTTACTTCTTATCGCTGCGTGGCTCTCATGCCCACTCCCTCGGGAGTTGTACGGTAACTGAATTATCTGTCGAATAAATGTGTTATCAGCCTCCTGGGACTGATATTTGTATCATATTTAGTCTCTACTTATGTGGGGACGCTTCAGCTAAAATGCACCCAGGTGCATTATGTACATCAAATGCACAGACCCACCGCACCTGCCGTGCGCCATGCACCAAGGATGGTCCGTCGCTTGTGCATGCAAAATTAAATGTTAAATGGAGGCAACCAACCACGTGACACCACGTCACACCTCAAACCACCTACCAGGATGCATGCATGTATGCAGAGAATCTTTTCTTGATTCAAAATGAAAAAAAAATGCGATATCTCCTAGACCGCAGATCTGATTTTAGATCCGTTTGAAGGAGGTTGTTGGAAAAAATGTGCTTAACAAAACGAGATCCATGAAGGCTATATTTGATGAAGTTTTTTTTTCAAGTATGTAATTGCAATATGTTGTACTGTGAGTTGCAAGCACTTCTACAATACATTGCAATATGGTTGTAGTGTATTTAGCACTGGTTGGAACTAATTATAACCTAGTGTAACCTTGTTACTTCTGGTTGTAATTATTCACTACTTAGTTGCAACCCAGTTACTACTCTGATTGCAACCAGATATGCTTCCAACTTCTACTGGATAGAATTGCAACCGGTTATCATGGACTGCAACCCGTTACAACCTAATTGTTTCCCAGTTGTTACTAGTTGCAACTGTTCGATTGCAAACCCAGTTAGTACTGGTTGCAACTTATTACTACACAATAACTACTTGTTGCAACCAGTTACTTTTACCCAATTGCAACCCACTTACTACTTATTGCAACTAGTTACTACTCAGTTGCAATACAATTGCTACTCTGGTTGCAACAGAATATGATTGCAACTTGATGTGATTATAGTGACCAGATGCAGATAATACATAGACTTATAACTAGTTGCAACTCGGTGGTAGACAGAGTTGCAATCGGTATGTACCTCGCTTAAAACGGTAAAAAATATATCCATATTGGATCTAGTTTTGTTAAGAATATTTTTTGAGTCGGATGCAATAAACGGTTTGTCAATCGGGGTTACGGTTTAGGAGAAAATTTGTTTCAAAGATTCGAACTAACAAAATATTCCATGCATGCATGCATGCAGTCTGGTGGGATTTATATGCTAGGTGACTTTACGTGGTAAGTGGGCGATACAAATTAACTTAGGAAGGACACACCACATGTTTGATTGGGTGCGTTGGTTGCTCCAACCTGATGCTCCCACCAGCCTGGGTGCACCTATGTACAGGATGCACCCAGATGTATTATAGCAAAACAGTATATATATATATATATACACACACACATATATACATATATATATATATATTAAACCAGCCTTTGCTAACAAAAGGCCATGCCTCGTGTATTTGGCTCATCACCATTAGCGCTGCAAAAAATATGGTTCCTCAAGGATGAGCTTGCTCGACATTTGGCGCAACGCCCTTTGCCCTAGCCTGTGCTGAGGTTGAGACAAGTGACTTTGCGTAAGTAGTTCCTCCATCCCAAATTACTATTCATTTTATTTTTTCTAAATATATTAAAAAACTATATAGATATATAGTTAAAAATATTAAAAAACTATATAGATATATAGTAATTTAGAACGGAGGAAGTATTCTTTATTATTCCTCTCATCCATTTGAGTTGATTGGGGGTGGAGGAGATCACCATTATATTTTTAAGTAGTCTTCCTCCACCTCGAGTACTCAACTATAAGGTGAACTAGCGAGACACACCATGCTCCTATGCTTTCTTGGATGAGTGGCCTTCAAAAGCTCAAGGAGTTATTTATGGGCTTGGCCCAATATATCTCTCCCATCATCCTGCTGGATTAAGCTCGTCAATAGTTTTGAATTGAGCTTTAGGGCCCAAGGGCCAGTGAATTGGGGATCTACTACTCTATATTAAGGGGGTGTTTGGCAGCACTCCACCTTTCTGAAATCAGCTCCACTCCACCAGCTCCACACTTTTGCAGCTCCACTCCACCAACTTCAGAAAACTGTGGAGTTGTTGAACGTGTTTGGCATATTGTTGTGCTCCAGCTCCAGGAAAATGAGTTTTTGGTGGGAATGTTCTATTTTGCCCTTGGTGGTTGGATCGGTTGACTTTGTATCATGGTTTACATTTTTTTCCCCGCTGCTACAGTAACCCGGCCGTCCGTACCCTCCGTGGGTGTTTTTGATTTTTTTTCCCGCTGCTACAGTAACCAGGCCGTTAGTACCCTTCGTGGGTGTTTTTGATTTTTTTTTTCCGGGGTAAAATAGCGTACAATACTTTCTTCAGTTTTTTTCCCATGGCAAAAAATATTGAACCAAATAACGTTGTACCGAATAAAAGGTCGCAACAAATACGGTACAAAATCATTCTTTCCAATACAAACTAGTTCCAAGCAAGAGAGAGTGCGGTGGCTAGCTCATCACGAAAGACATCCATAGTTGGCGCGTTGAGTGCGGAAGTTGTCCCATCTGACGCCGCTTGCGAAACTGCATATTTGCTATATCTTTCCGGTATTGTAGGAACAAAATTAGGATCACGATCAAACCGAGCAAAGTCTTCATCTTGACCTCCATGCTCACGAATAAAATTGTGAAGGACCATGGTAGCCACAACAATCATCTTTTGCTTGTACATGGGATATGGTGGCATCTTCCAAAGAATTTGCCACTTCATTTTTAATAGTCCAAAAGATCGCTCAATCACATTGCGGATAGATGAGTGAACCCGATTGAACCTTTCCATAGGCGTCTTAGGTTCAATACCTCTATGCCATTCCGGTAAATGATACCTTTCACCCTTGTAAGGAGCGAGGTAGCCAGGACGATTAGGATATCCCGCATCCACAACGTAGTATTTGCCTATATTCACATAAAAATAATATGAGTTATGGATTAATGCTGCATGTTAATCACATTCATATATCAAATTGAATACATGTTACCTTGTGGAGGATGTGGAAAAAATTCTTCATCCACTCAGTGCATTGTACAACACACTTGTATCATGCATAGCTCCAGGTTGTCCCGTGGAAACATAAGTGAAACGCATGTCAAAGTCGCATACCGCTAGTACATTTTGAGTGGCTACCCCGATCTTTCCAATATATCTCACTTGCTCATCAGGTGAAAGAGCAACACGGATATGAGTGCCATCAAGTGCACCAATGCAATCTTTGAAATGTGGATATGCACGTTTGTCATCTCTTATCCTTTTATGGATTGTGGGGAAGTTGGGATTCTTTGGTCGAATGAAATCTTTCGCCATAGCCATCAAAGCATTTAGAACCTCATCAAATTTCCTACTAATAGTTTCGCCAGAATGCTTAAATCTATTTTGAGCTCTCCTATTAGACTCGTTTCCAGCACATGTGTATAGGAACATAGCAAGCATCTCTTTTGTGTTAATGTGCATAGAAGGTCGCAGCCCATACCTTCCCACCAACACATCATGAAGATCTAAGAAGATTTCATTGTTCATACGTAGTTGTCTATGACATTCTCCAGGACTTTTCATTGTTTCTAGCAGCCATCCTGTTCCACTTACACCAGATGTCCTTGGTGGGTTTTTAACAAGGTAGAGGTCAACATATATTTGTGCAATTTCTGCAGCACCCAACATAAGATTCCAAAAGACCTCGCTTTCATCATTAGAGTCATCACTATCGCTCTCACTTTCCTACAGATAAGAGATCATATGACATATAAAATAAAATAAGTACTTGGCATTAAAATAACACTTAAGGTTGAATGACAATACTTCAGTCCAACAAGTAAGTAAAAATTGAAAAAACACAAAATTAGTTTCAATAACAAAAGTATTATTAAAATGTCACAATTCCTCAATTGCCATACTTGGCATTGTACTTTCTGCGAAGCCAATTAAATCTAATCTCGTTTGTTGGCAGGGTCATGAACATTTCCCTTTGGTCCTTCTTCACAAACAACTCTGTGGCGATATAATGCTCATCTGTATCATATCCTGCTCCACATTCCAACACAAGATCCATGACTTGTTGCACAGTTACTTCACCCAATTTTTTAGATGTAAAAGAGGAAGCGGACTCAGCAATCTTGGTTACTTGTTCCTGAATAACTTGTGCTGTTCCAGTTCTTTGTTTCTTTGCTGGTGGAATTCTTTTGTTTGCTAACAAAATAGTAGGAGAAGGAGTAACCTCTTGGACCTCATCTGTTTCATCCCAAGCAACTCCATCATCGTCACAATCATCAGGGACATCATGAACCTCATTCACATGTCCGTTGTCAACATCCTCTTGTATTGGTGGTATGATGGGATTAGAGCTCATAGGATTCCAATGATCGCTTTCATCATTAGTTATGTCAGCAAACATCACTGTAAGTCCTCCTCATTTTGCAAAGGCTTTTTTCGAAATTTGCCGCAACCTGGAATTTCCTGCAAGGACATCATCATTATTTAAAAAAGAAATGATATGAACCCATTGCTTAACAGAAATAAAAATAGTTTGTGAACTCACCGCCCTTGCCTTCTTCCACCACTCATCATCCATATCAATCACACCTCTTGCTCTGTCCCATCCTGTACCTGTTTGCTTCCTCATTAATTTCTTCCAAGTCGTTAAATCGATCTTTAATTTATCCCACTTGTTCTTCATTTGCCGCTTGGTCAAACGAATTGCTGTGAGGTTGAAAAATTCATTGTTGACCTCATCGTAGCCTACTGAGTTCAAATGAGTGTTCGGTCTATTCCCTTTCTTAACTTGTTTGGCAAATAACGAACATATGATCGTCGTGTTTGCATCAATCCATTCAATTGAATCACCCTGAATTAACATATTCACACAGCCATATCTCTTTAACAAATTGATAGTACAATCGTGCATACTACTGCTTATTATGCTCTGAAGTAAGATTATGAAACATGGTTGTTTTTCTTCTTTAACGATGATAGTAACAGTTTCCTTTCACCCTGGTGCCTGATGCAGTGATGTTACCAAAGGACTTTTTAGTATTAAGAATTAATTGATGTTACAACAAGCTCCTTTCTTTATTTTCAACAACTAACAGAAATTACATGGATGAGCATAATTAATAGCAACAGATAGCAAGGAATAAATACTACAGGTTGCCATGAACCTTTGCTGAACATGGGGTTGGGATACTACTGTAGGTTCATAACCAAGGAATGTGGTTGCTTCTAGAGATAAAAAAATGCAAACACAAGCATGCAGTAGTGCAAGTACCAGTAACACTAGCTACATAATTCGTAATGTGCCTTCAAATGTGCTAGTAACTAATAATGCCCTAAGAGCAGTACGTCTAATCCGTAGGCAACAAGAGCTTAATCGAAAGCCCACACCCATCGGAACAATAAGTTCTGTTGATCGGGTACCTGTAACTTAGAAAACTAGGTACTAGCCAGTTATATAACAACTAAAGTCCATTATATAACCAAATGAACAACTAGATGTGACTCCTACCAACTCAGAAACCTAGGAGACAACTGTATATGACAGCAAAGAATATATATTCTAGTAATATACAAATAACTCTTTATGAATTATGTAGCTAGTGTTTCACATCATCTGAATCACATCATCTGAATCACATCATCAGGTTCGGCTACAATACTTGGTAAGCACTGTCAAAGAACAGAAACTGAATTTCACAAGCATGCAGTAGTGCAAGTACCAGTAACAAGGATTACCTAACACAATTCAGAGTCAGTTGTACTTCGGTGGTTAAAAATTACAGTGGTTCAGTACACTACCAGGAACTGAATTTGCTACTTCTTGAATTCCCCATATAGAGTTTGTCATCCACAAGCAACACAAGAAAGGAACACAAGAAACCATTACCGTGTCAGAAGCTTTTCTCTTTGATGTCTTCTTCACGCCTGAGTGTTGTGCAGCGGCGGCGGCAACATCCTGGCCGATGGGCTCGCTGCCTAGCCCGGCCACATCGTCGCTGCCAAGCTCGGCCACACGGCCACGGTCACGGCCGCCGCCCTGGCTAACACGGTCACGACCCCTGGAATTGCCCAACATGGCTGCGGCGCCCCTGCGACCTATACCTCTTGCGCCACTGCCCAGTACACCTCTTGCGCCGCCGCCCAGGCCACCTCTTGCGCCGCCGCCCAGGCCACCTCGTCCGCCGCTGGCCATCTCCCCGTCGCCTTCTTCCTCGCCCCCAACCCACCCCTGGTGCGGGCGCCCAGGGACCCTTGACCGCCGGCGCCGAGGGGCCCTTCACCGCCGGCGCCCAGGGGCCCTTGACCGACGGCGCCCAGGGCTGGCGCGCATTCTTCCTGCGCGGCGATGCCGGCCCAGGCTGCGCCGCCCAAGTTCCCCTGGCCGGCGGCGCTGGCAAGCAACCTCTGGGCGGCATGGGCCCCTGCCAAAATTGAGCCCTGAGGATGAGCTGAGGATGAAATTGGAGCAATAGGTGGAGGAGGGTCGCCGCCGCCATCCATCTTGCCGGTAAGGACCACCGGCGGCGGCCGGGAAAGGAAGGGGCGGCGCGCTAGATTGGGGCGGCGCAGGAAGAAAATGGGGAGAAGGAGAAGGGGCGACGGGGAGAAGGAGCTCTGTTCTTTTTTTAGATCGAATCGTTATGTGTAACCGATGGCAATGGTGGGTAAATACCCACCAACTCCACGAGCAGGTCTGAAAAGGAGATTTTTGGAGCACCTCTTGAGGTACTCCACAAAAAACGTGGATCTACCCCCTGCTCCACCTTTTTTCTGGAGCCGGAGTTGCTGGAGCTAGACGCGTTTGGCTGGGCAATTTTTGAAGTTTGTGGAGTGAAGCAATTTTTCGTGGAGTGAAGTGCTCCCGCCCTAAAGTTGCTGGCCTAGCGTTTTCTCGGAGCACTTGCTACTGTTTATGGTCACTGACATGTGGGACCTACAAATTCAGCCGTTTACGTGAAAAGGAAAGAATTCTCCGAAAGATGCAACGCTGGCACTGACGCGCTCCGCTCGGCCTCCTCGACTCATAGGCCCGCGCTGGGCCCCGCTTGGTTCTCTTCGACTGCGGCCTGCGGCGGTGCCGTCTCGCGCTCCGCCTCCTCAGCTTCTTCGACTCCCAAGCCCTCGCCGTCGGTGCGGCCCCCGAGGATGCCGCCTCCGTCGCGCCCATCAGGCTAGTTGATATAAACGTCTGTAAGCGAAACTAACAATTACATTTCTACTGCCTGCAGTTTCTTTCAGCAAACAAAGGATTCCAACGACACTAGTAGCCGACAATGTGAATTTGATGGGTTTCACAGTACACTACGATATCCATGCGCCACGCAGTTGCGTTTGACATCACAATTTCTTATACACATCACGAGTGATTTCTCCTATGAGAATGCATTGGGAAGCGGCGGATTTGGAGACGTTTACAAGGTAATTTGTTTTCCTTTTCCCTCACATCCCTTTTCATTTTCATGGCGAAACGCTCTGAGATAGATCATCCCAAGCTATGTCTCTGAGAAATGAAAATCTATATGAGACTGACCATGAAAACGGGACGGCAATTGCTGTGATGACGACTTCCTGAAAGAAGTTACTAATGTTTTCGGGTTGCAGCACAGAAGTGCTGGCACAACGCAGGTCCTCTACTCCATGGGAGGCAAAAGTGTCTGGGCTGAAATGCGAGAATGGTTGCTCTGCTTTGAGTAGGTACCTAACAAAAGTCTTCGTCAGCACATTTCAGGTATGAGAATGCTGTAAAATGCCTCTATATTCATTACAAAAAGTTTTATTGTGCTTACTGCTATGAAGTAGAGCGGGTACCAGCCTACAACTTAATTGTTTTAATTAGTGCTAGCTTCACCGCTTAATGGTTCAAGCATGCAGCTTAGGGCCTGTTTGGATACACACTCATAAACTTTAGGACTTTACTTTTAGTCCACTTTTAGGACTGGTGCATCCAAACATATGTCATAAAAGTGCATTCATAATGTTTAGGAGTGCTGTTTTCATTAGGAGGACCAAACCATCATAATGGGTTATTTTTCTCCTAAAAGTGGTCCCCAACCCATCCTTTACCCCCGTTGCCCCTCCCCTTCTCTCTCCACGGTGCTAGAAACAGAGCAGGGGTGGAGTAATTAGGGGTACAAAAGTCATTTCCCCTCTAACATCCTAAAGATTATGATTCCATCCAAACAGCCCACTCATAAATTTTAGGACTACCAAACCTTATGAGTGTCCTAAAGTTTACGAGGGTGTATCCAAACAGGCCCTTAACTACTTTTCAATACTAGTTATTTTTCATTCGTGATAATAAGATCTGAACAAAAACTTCCTACATCTATTTTTCAATATACACTTCCTCCATTCAAAATTATAAATCATTCTAGTTTCGTCCTAAGTCTATCTTCGACCAAGTTTATAAAAGTAATGCACAAATATCCACAACATCAAACTTATCTCATTAGATACACCATGTAATTATATCGGTTGTATATTTATTTGATATTGTAGATGTTAATATATTTCTAATAAATTTGATCAAACTTGGATAAATTTAATTTAATACAAAGCTAGAGAATAATATTTAGGAAAAACTAATTAGCTAGTTGACGTCATATATTTAGAAATGTAGGGAGTAGTCATCCAGATCCGACTTCCAATTACGACCAAGGTACCTTCCAAACAGCAAAACTTCTATCTGTGTAACAATCCGTTCTTTCTACTTGGATCTACTACAGATGTATCTTGTGAACTTAAATGGCATGTGAGATATGGGATAATCAGGGGGATTTGCTCCGGTTTGCATTACCTTTACAGCAGGGAACATGGTATTGCTCACATGGACCTTAAATCTGAAAATATATTACTCGATGACAATATGGTACCGAAAATTGCAGATTTCGGTTTGTCGAGACTCTTTGGCAAAAATGAATATCGAATTATCACGGGAAGTCATGAAGGGACAATGTAAGCTAGCTAAAACAACGCCTTCTGCATGGTACCTGTGTTCTATTTTCGTATCCAATTAGTAACAAGCTAGTATATAAGTTCATTCTCTTGCTACATCATGCAGGGGATTCATGGCACCAGAGTATGCGAATCAAGGTTTGATATCAAAGAAGGCAGATATCTTCAGTTTGGGTGTAATAATCCTGGAGGTAGTGACACATCACCCTCGGTTTCCTGCCGTCCGAGGAGGCAATGCCGACGTGCGCGTGCTCGCGCCGGCTTCACGGTCATGGCCGACAACCACGTTCCTGAAGATGGCCAAAGGAGTGGTGATTATGATCAGGGTACATCTCATCCTGATCCTACTGAATCCCAGCAGTTCACGGTCACGGATGATCTTAACGACCATAGGAGCTGTACTGACTGCAGTTTTTGTCCAACTAAATCCCAGCAATCCGTGGTCATGGGTGGTAATGAGCCTGCAGGTCATCACGGCCGCTGAAACCTTAGTTGCCGTTGGAGTTGTGACTGCATTTCTAACCCTAAACTGGCTAAAGTATTTTAGAAATTTATGGCCATGGGTGATCTTAGTATTTGGGATCGGAGTACCGGCTACGGTTCTTGACGGTGTTGAAGAGAAACTAGCTCTAGGATCCTTATGTCTTTTCGGATATGTGTGTACTGCTGGCTGCTGCAGTTACTGCGGGCGGTGATCCCTCGCAGGAAATTAGCTTATGGTATTCATTGTAAAGTAAAGAAAGAGTAAATTTCATCTAATCCAGTGGTCTTTAAATTTGTCTCGAGTTCAAATCTCACTTAAATTTTTAGTAGATGAGAGCCCGGAGCAAGTTTATGAACAGGAATAAGAGCTCGGGACAAGTTTATGGACTATTATGTGCATTTTGAAAGTACCGGGACTGGGATAATAGCTCGGGACAAGTTTAAGGACCGTGCATTTTGAGAGTACCAGGATCGGCACGAGAACTCGAGACAAGCTGAAGTACCGCTGGTGAAATTTACTCTAAAAGTTTAGGTGCCCCTACTTTGAAGTGCAATTGTGTTTTTACCCTAGTTTTTTGAACTTTGTGATTTTACTCTCATCTACTCACAAGTCAATACGATTTTACCCTTGATCTTAGCGAATTTGCCCTTATTTTGACCATTAACTAGGGGCAAAATCGCATTAACTTATGATTAGTCGAGGGCAAAATCACAAAGTTGAGAAAATAAGGATGAAATCACAATTACATTTCGAAGCAGGGGCATGAACATAAATATCCCAAAAAATTATGCAATTTAATATATAGGGCTCCTTGATGGTGTTGAAGAGAAACTAGCTCTAGGACTCCTTATGTCTTTTCGTATATATGTGTACTGCTAGCTGCTGCAGTTACTGCGGGCGGCGATCCCTCGCAGGATGAGGAATCAGACAAAACAATGAACTAACCATACATGGAAGAAGCATTGCTTTAGGAATTACGTTAGAGTTAGGCAATATTTGTACATTTTTTTTATCGGTACTTGTGCGCATCAAGAGTTGTAAATTCAGAACTTGTAAGTTTTGCAAAATCCTCCAACCGTGTTTGTGGAGTGGGCCGTCGGTACATGTGAAAGGGAGGAGAGGTCCTTGACGTTTTGCCGAAGCTCTACCATGTGAAGAGCGGCGAGGAGCATCCGGGAGAGGCTAGACAGAGACCCACTTGCGCGTGTGGAAGGCATATCGGCTATCCTACGGAGTTACTTGCGTGGGTATTTCCTTGAGA
This sequence comes from Setaria viridis, assembly GCF_005286985.2. NCBI lineage: Eukaryota > Viridiplantae > Streptophyta > Magnoliopsida > Poales > Poaceae > Setaria > Setaria viridis. The sequence continues at coordinate 27,326,636 of NC_048263.2, forward strand.
GGGGCTACAACACAAGAATTAGTGGAAAGTTTTGCTTTCCAATACCTCAATAAAAATCATTGTGTCACCATACCGGAAGTTTGCCTTCCCTACCTCATTTAACTGTTGTATTTCATATTATCTTTTACATTTTGCGTTTACCTTTCCTAGATTTACCCAGTGTAGTTTATAGGATTGAAAATTAGGGTGCAAATCTCTTTTACAGTAGAGACACCTAATTGGAAACAATTTGATTCAAAAATATGATCAAGTGTGCCCTTATTTTGTAGATCTCGTCGTAAGAAATATCGGTTCAATCCAAATTTTATTTGGACACTTAGTTTGGAAAATACGCAATTTTCTTTCAAATTTGTTTTGCACAAAAGCCGAAACACGTGTCAGACTTGCTACTTGCACCAGCCAATTATGCGATGCACTGCCTTCTTTTTTCATTTTGTCCGCGTTGTTGGGCCTCATGCGCTGTTGTTGGGCCTCATATGCTGCACGAAAGATGTACAGGGGCCCTCGCCGTCGAGCTGAGAACCTATGTACACTGTAGAAAATATGCTAGATCTATGACAAAAATCTTATGACATCTTTGTTCTTGTACATATCTACGATATTTTTAGCTGAAAATGTTATAATTTTTCATATCTAAGTAAATTTAGTAACAAAGTTACGGAACGTCATAAAAGTTGCCACTGTAGCAAAAAAGAAATTATCACTCGCTATTACATGGTGGTTTCATGATAATATAAGATCCGCGAAAATGTCATAAACCAACCAGGATCCCACGTATAAGCATTTATTGAAAAATAAGGTGTGCAAAAAGTCATAAACCGAGGGATCCCTCATGCAAGCATGAATTGAGAAATAAGTGTTCCAATTCATCATAAAATTTAGCAAGGTCCCACAAGTCAGTTTGTGATAAAAAGGTAGGAAAATAAAAAGGTAAGAGTCTCCAGAGCAGGATTCGAACCTGTGACCTTTTGATTTTGATGAGTCAGCACTACCACTAAGACATAATGTAGTTTATGGTATTTGAACAAGATAGCTTTTTTATATTACAGTTCTAATAAGTGTGGTCCACTTCCCATTTACAGGCCACAGCAACGGGTATAGTAGCAACGCGTACACTGCAAGAGACTTGCCGGCACGCTCCTGAGCCTAGAGGCGTCGGTGCGCAGATCTGCAACGGGCGGCGGGAATGGCGCATTCTAGCAGCCAAGGGAGGAGTAGGAGCTACGGTCAGGTCAGTCCCCTGTTTTGTGCCGCTACTTTTCTCTTTCATCGGAAGGGGATTTTCTGGATTGGGGATTTGGGTTGAAGGCAGTAGATTCTGATTTTGTCCTACACTTAGGTTTGCATCCAATTAGTGTTAGAAGTTGATAGGTTATAGGTTATGAAGTGAAAAACTAAACTTTGATTTCAAGTTACAATGACTTTTTTTTGAAGATTGCGAGTATTCCATCATCTTCTTCCGTTAGTAGCTACTGCTCGTAGACATGTTCATGCGACACTACTCGTTGGCATCCTGAAAGCAAGTGCGATCACGGGTTGAGAGCAGTGATGAAGTATGCTTGGACCTTTCTCAACCCCGACCATCGGTTTCCTTGCTACCCAAAGGTAATGGCTACCTGCTTCACAGAGATATTAGTTCTGTGGTTTCATGTTACTGTTATCAACAACAATTTGTAAAGGGGCGTTTAATTTGTAGGATGAAAAGAAGCAATACGGTTACGTGACCTGGGTTGATCCAGAATAGGATGATAGGAACTTTGGTGTTCTGTGAAGCTCATGAAGAAGAAGGTGCAAGCTGAGAAGATGCAAAGAAGTGGGAGGAAGAATTGGCAAAAGCTAACAGTGAGCTTAGAGAGATTAGGAATGAGTTCAAGAAGGTGCGGCAACAACTTCAGAAGGCTACTGCCGAGTTGAAGTTCATTGGAAATTATAGGCACAATGTCAAACTCGCGCACGTGCTGCTTGCTTTATTTGTTGTTCTCGTGGGATTGATGCTTGGTGGCAAGGCTGATTAAGTAGATGGTGAAGTTATTAGCTATGGTGAACAATCTTAACGTAGTTTCCTTTGTCTCCTTTGTAGGAGTCGAACCCAAGACCACATGTTTGCGGTGCGCAATCCATACCACCAGACCAACTGCATGCTTGCATAGGAACTAGCTTTTATGGTTCCTTATGGAAATGAAAACGTACCACTGAGGCGGGCGTTGTCTACTTCTCGTAGCCGTTCATCTGCACATCGACGATTCGGATTGACTATTCGATGCCACGGCCTTCAACAGTTGCCATACTGGTTCCTGTTCCTGCGTGTTCTTTGTGGAGCTAGTTGCCATCCTTGAGAGGCGCCGGTTGCCTAGCTTCCAAGGGAAGCCGACGCAACTTCCCATGGAAAATGAGGAACTCCTTATTTAATCATCATTTCCCCCACCATCGGCGTCATCGCCAGTTCCACTACTATCTCATCCCCGACGCGCGCGCCTTACCCCTGTAGCCCGGCCGACGCCATGAAGCCATCCGTCTCCCCCTCGGCCCCTGCTTCCTGCAGCTCCCCGTCGCGCCGCCTCTCCCACACCGGCTCCCCCGTGTGCATCGAGTGATCCTCTAGCGCCTCCTCCTCCTCGTCGTGCTCCCGTGGCGGTTTCTTGTCGCGCTCCTGCCTCGCTGTCGGCCGCAACAACTTCTCAGCAGCGCTACGTCGATGCGGACCTCAACCCGCCGTCACGCTCGTTGTCGGGATCGCGCTCCGACGCCGCCGATCTCAACCTGCCGTCGCTCGCTGATGGTTGCCGCGGAGCTGCTAGGGGCTCCCCGGCGCGTTCCCAGCCTCCTCCGGCAGTGGGGGCAGCTTCCTCCACCCCCGCGCCCTCGTCGCCATCCCGGAAGTTGATCTTGAAGGTTACCCTTCCAGCTGATGCGTTCGACTTCGACTCCGAGTCCCAGACTGAGATGGACTCATCTGATGACTGTCACCGCGGCTACCCAACGTCCTTCCCCCGAGGCGACGCTCTGCGCGTCTTCCGCCACGCTGACAACACCTTCATGTGCCCCGTCTGCCCTGGCAGGTTGCAATGGTGGAAGATCTTGAATGAGGTCAAGGACTATGTCATGGGGATGGCAATGTCCGCACCCCTGAAGGGCAAGAACAAGAAGAACTGGTGCCGCCACCGCGTCGTGGCCCGGAATGAGGGGTCACTAGGGTGAGCAAGCCGCGCCGGTGGAAGATCAATGCAGTTATCTTTGGTACGATGTTAATTAGTAACTTTAGATTTCATTGGAACCCTAGCCATCTTTGCTATGTTGTTATCTTTTGTTTGTAAGATCAATAGATTGTTTCCTTTGGTTGGAAGATCAATTGCCTGTTTTCGTACTTTGTTTGCTCCTAGCAACGACACAAAAAATGCTTGTTGGCATTTCATAACGTTACAAATAAATCTGCAAGCGCACGAATATACCTCTGTAGCATTTCACCCGAAGAGTATTCATGGTATCGTTATTTATATTTTTCTAAAGGATGGTATTGGTGTAAAAGTATTTATCGGATAAAAGAGAGAGAAGGGGCAAGCTGTTCGTTTGCTTCTTACGTGAAGAAATCAGAGGGGACAGGGGAGGAAAAAATAGAGGGGCCAGCGATGGAAAAAGTGAAGAGGATAGGGAAGGGGAAACTGACATGTGAGTCCCAATCACAAAGGGTATAATAGACCTTTCACAACAAGGTTTCCTGTTTCTAGAGTTGGATCCATACTTCTTGCTAAATATGTAGACAATTTCATTATTTTCCTACTGAGGTGGAGTATAGTTGGTGGAGTAGAGTTGAAAAAATTGAAGTGAAGTGCTGCGTATCTATTGGACCTGGCTCCTATCTAGCACCCCCGTCTGATGCCACGGTGCAGCGACTCCTGCTTCCCTCGGAGGGTGCCAAAACTTCAGAGGAACCCGATCCCCTTATATGCATGTACCCCTATCGGTTCAACCATGTGCCGTCTTCCAGACGAGTTTTGGACTTTTGGTCTCATCCGTTGGATCGAGCCATCTAGCGGTTACGGGCTCAGGAAAAGCGGACGGTATCCGTACCCCCGTTTCCTCTCTCTCTCTCTCTCTCTCTCTTCCTGATAGGCTGCAGACATCCACACCCGCAGGCGGCAGGCCACACAGGGCACTGCGATATTCCCCGGCCGGAGGCGTGCGCCACCGCCGGCCCGCCGCCATGCTGATCCCCGCGCCGTCGGCAGCGCCGGCGCTCTCCTCCCTCCACTCCCTATCGTCCCACTACTTCCTCCTCCCCGCCCACTTCCTCCCCCCCGGCGGCGTCCGCCCCCCGCTCCGCCGCGGCGACCTCGCCATCCGCAACGGCGGCGGGCCGCGCACCTTCCCCGGCGGCGTGTCCAAGTGGCAGTGGAAGCGCATGCAGGCCAAGAAGGCCCGGCAGCTCCTCAAGGCGCGCCTCGCCCGCGAGCGCCAGCTCTACGAGATGCGGAAGCGCACCGAGCTCCGCGACGCCGTCGCGCACCTCGAGCGGCCCTGGGACCCCGACTCCGCCGCCGACGCGTCCGCCGTCGCGCCCAACCTGCTATCCGTCGCGGCCGACGACCAGCTCAGGGCGCTCGCCGACCGCTTCCACCGCCCCGGCGGCGTCGACCTCTGGAACGACCGCGACGGGCCCCGGGTCTTCGCGTCCCCGGCCACCGGCGCGGCCTCCGCCAGGTTCTTCCCCAAGAACGCCGTCCACAGCGTGCAGCCCTACGCGCTCGTCAGCGATGCCGGAGAGGCGAGCGCGCCTCGTGCTCGCGGGAGCGCAGCAGACCTGCTGCTGCTTGGGCGTGGAGACGGAGGCGCGCAAGGTGTTCGTGAGAATGCTACTGAGACTGAGGACGAAGCATACAGTACTGGTGACGATGAGCCAGCGGTTGAACTCATGGAAAGGGATGGGACCTGGGAGCCGGTGAATGCCTTGGATGACGGCGATGGCAGCATTCCTGGCTATTGGAGTTCGGATGACGACAGCGATGTTGTTCCCTCGGAATCGGAGGACATGGGAGATGTCCGTCCCAGGCGCGTGCTGCGGGAAACGATGCTCAGGCGAAATGGAAGGAACAATGGCGTGGCAAGATGGGAAGCGGCAGGCACAATAGCTGCTGGCAGCAATGATGACAGGGGTTGGAGTGGTGGTGCTTTCTTCTCGGACTCGGAACGAGCAAGGGAAAGCCATAGTGAGCAACGATGGCAAGAAACAAGTAGTAGTGCAAGCACAAGGAAGCGTGCCAGTGGAAGAGGGAATGCCACAAACACATCAGCGAGAAATCGTGTCGGTCAGAGGGGTCGTGCAGGTGCTGGTTCCTTCTCTGACTCTGAGGCCATGCATGGTGGTTCTGAGCCAAAATGGAGATCAAGGACCAAAGATGGCAATAGGAATGGCGCCGGGAGGTGGAATGCTCCTAGACAGGATTGGATCGGGTACTCAAATTCAGACAGTGAAAGAGGCAGTGAAATGGAACCAAGATGGGGAGCCAAAAGTAATTTGAATGGAAGAGAGAACTTTAGAGGAAGATCGAAGCCGAAATACAGTGCTAATACCAGTGACGGGGATGCACCGGGGAGACGCAGGAGGGCCAACAACGGCGATGAGCACCAGAGCAGCAGCAATGGCAACGGAAGATTTCGGTTCGGTGGTAGTTTTGCCGAGGGCTTGGAGGCGCCAACATGGAAGCCGAGAAGAATGAACCGAGCTCGGAACAACAATGGCGATGGCAGAGACGCCAACTTGAGTGGGAGATTCAGGAGTGGTGATGCGAGACAGTTTCAAGAGAGTCCTCGGAACACCAACAGGGAAGATGGACGAAGGATGAACAGGAACGGAGGACAACGGTTCAGAGAAGGCGACTACTCGCTAAGGCCGACATCGGAATTGCACACTTCTTGGAGGGAGATGGGATCGGATGAATAGTAGTTAACAGCGATAGATTGATACTATTTGTGTGCGCTAACTTTTGTATGACCAAACCTCTGTCGATATGTACTACTGATATTCATCGTGTGCTTTTAGCTCATGACGAGATGCGGTAATACATTGCTTAAAAACTTTGCCCGCAAGATTGTGCACGAACAACTCATGCTCGGCCAATAAAACTTTCAGAATGAAACAAAATTTCACATATAGAAGCTCCATATGAATTCAGATGAACACTTCAGAAATCAAACATGCATACAACATATTCGCATGAGTTGAGTATTACAAGAACAATGTCATTTCCAAATGCTATATAAGCAGAGTTTCATGAGCGGTTGACAAGTGGGCATGTCTCCCTGATTACAAACTACATGATGGTCATTCCTGACCTTATGAGCTCAGACTGGTAAAAGAGAAACAACACTGGTGCTTGGTAAAGTTTGCTCCAGCTACTTTACCTGCAATACACAATATCACCAATTAATCATCCGAATATTTTAAGAAGTGGAATCAGTATTGGATAACAAATGATGGAAACCCAAGAAAGTAAGCAGCCTTTTGCTAAGGCCCTTGCACTAATTAAGGGACGCTAATCATGCATACACACGTCAGAAGACAGCATGCAATCCAAAAGATGTCAAAAGAGTAGTAAGTTTCCTTGTTTATAAATAGTAATATAGTCATACACAACTAGATGAACAGTGATGATCTAGATAGGTCTGTAATAAAACATAGCATGATGAATGGATTTGTGCTGAGTTGCTGACCAACATATGCGGTGATTTTTTTTAAAAAAAATATCTGAACATAATATGTAATTTGGGAACTGTTGCTATGTGTTATTCTTAATTTACATGCAAGGAAAACACCAAGCAAAAAATTGATGGGGGTTAGAAAACTGTATCAGGGATGAAGCTAAAGGGGGAAGGAACATGATCATTCTCGGTGCTAGCTATTGCTGATTGATACGCCCAAAGGACATCACATCGTACACACTCCTTAGAGCAGTGCGACAGTAATAAACCTCTAAAAACAAAATTTAGGCCATATTGTCCACTTAAGGTCACACCATGTATGTGCACCTTAGAAAAGATTTCAAGATATTAAATCATGCCTATGTCATCCATTTTTCACAAGATCTTTTGGCAGTTCAATAAATGCCTCAATGCACATGAAGATTTAAATAACAGCTCTAAAGCCTGATCTAAAGCAAGTTCCTCGATGAGGTATTGTTCATGTTATACATATGAAGTTCAGCTTCCAAAGGAAAATTAATCATCCTCTCAATGCATTTAGTTATATTGATTACTCCAAATTCCAGTGAGCTACCACGATGGCCTCGACGCAACATAATTAAGTTGGCAGACTAAATCACTATCACTGGAGAATAATAATGCTTAGAGGCTGCCAACCGAAAAGAGTGGGATTTGACATTTCTGTTCGCATCACGTGAAATCTGAAATGTGTAAACCAGTCTCGCAGGATTAAGTCTAACCCAAATACAGCTACCATGTTTATCAGTTGACTGCTGATAGGAGTAACCACTAATGCCATTTGACTGAAGATACTCATAAAAAAGCAAACATTGTGCAGATAGTTGAGCGTTCCGGTCCCAAAGCTTTGGGGGAACATTCACGCAGGCTAATCATTTCAGTTTAATCAGGCATGCGATTCCAGAGTGTGCGGATTCGTAATCCGATCCGAAGGAAACAATACAGCGCAATCCCAGATGGACAGATCTACACGAACAAACCCTACCAATCCTGGAAATGGACAGAAAAACAAACCCCTCCGGAAACAGGGAGGCACCGGTGGGGATTTACCTTGGAGATACAGATCCCGGCCGGCCATCTAGTGGTGGTGGTCGCCGGAGGGGCGGTAGAGGCGGTTGTAGGCGGCCTCGCCCACTAGGTAGATCCCGAAGGCGACGATGGCGATGCCGAGGCCCGGCGTGGCGTGGCGCAGCTGGTTCCCCACCATCGGGTGCCTCCTCCACTCGTCCCTCCGCCGGAAGAACTCCCCGGTCGCGTTCAGCCCCTTCCCTCCGCTCGCCATCGCCTCCGCCGCTCTCTCTCTCTCTCTCTCTCTCTCTCTCTCTCTCTCTCTCTTTCTCTCTCTTGCCACTGTTCGAAGCAGGAAGAAGGAAGATATGGCAGCCACGCGCACATAACCAAGCCCAGGTGATATGCGCGGCCCAGCCCGCCACGACTTGGGCTCACACGGCCCAAACAGTGCTGCTTGTGCTGTGAGCCTGTGAGGCTGTGACTGTGTGTGAGAGCAACCGAGCGAGAGCGCGCGAGCTTCTCGGGCGTTCAGCTCTGTGCCTCTATCTCATGGCGATGGCGACCCTGTCGGCGCCGCTGCTCCCGAAGCCCGCGCTCCCAGCTCCGTTTTCTCCTTCCCTCCCCACTCCGAAACCCAGGCCCAGGCGACAGCAAGCCACCCCCGAACAGCACGACAAACACGTCGACGGCAAGTGGAGGAGGGAGACGAGCGGCCCGCCCCGGCGCGGCGGGGGAGCCAAGAGGCGCCTTCGCAGCCTCGTCCTGCGCGGGGATATCGAGGACGCGCTCTCACTCGTCGATTCCATGTCCTACGGCGGCGGCGGGAATTCCCCGCCCGTCGTCCCCTGCAACATCCTCATCAAGCGGCTGTGCTCTGCCGGCCGCATCGCCGACGCGGAGCGCGTGTTCGCGGCGCTCGGCGCCTCCGCCACCGTCGTCACCTACAACACCATGGTCAACGGGTACTGCCGCGCCGGCCGGATCGAGGACGCGCGCCGCCTCATCGGCGACATGCCGTTCGCGCCGGACACGTTCACGTTCAACCCGCTCATCCGCGCGCTCTGCGTCCGCGGGCGCATCCCCGACGCCCTTGCGGTGTTCGACGATACGCTCCACAGGGGCTGCTCCCCGAGCGTGGTCACCTACAGCATCCTCCTCGACGCCACCTGCAAGGCGAGCGGCTACAGGCAGGCCATGGTGCTCCTTGACGAGATGCGCGCCAAGGGCTGCGAGCCAGACATCGTCACGTACAATGTCCTCATCAATGCCATGTGCAATGAGGGGGATGCTGATGAAGCTCTCAGTGTCTTGCGCAGCTTGCCGTCCCGTGGATGCAAACCTGATGCTGTCACCTACACACCGGTGTTGAAAAGTTTGTGCAGCTCTGAACGGTGGAAGGAGGCTGAGGAGCTCTTGGCTGAGATGGCCAGCAACAAATGTGCCCCAGATGAAGTGACATTTAACACAGTAATCACTTCTCTGTGTCAGAAAGGCTTGGTTGATCGTGCAATTAAAGTTGTTGATCATATGTCAGAGCATGGATGCATCCCTGATATCATCACATACAGCATTATTCTTGATGGTTTGAGCAATGGAGGGCGTGTTGATGATGCAGTTGAATTGTTAAGCAGGCTGCGGTCCTACGGGTGCAAGCCTGATAGCATTGCTTATACCACTGTTTTGAAGGGTCTGTGCAGCGCAGAGCGGTGGGAGCATGCTGAGGAGCTCTTGGCTGAGATGGTCCGCAGTGGTTGTCCACCTGATGAAGTGACATTCAACACAATAATCGCTTCTCTGTGTCAGAAAGGCTTGGTTAGTCGTGCAATCAAAGTTGTTGAACAAATGTTAGAGCACAGATACATCCCGGATATCATCACATACAATTGTATCATTGATGGTTTATGCAACGTAAAGTGTATTGATGATGCCATGGAAATGCTGAGGAATCTGCAGTCCTGTGGATGCAAGCCTGATTTAGTTACCTATAACACTGTATTAAAAGGCTTGTGTAGTGTTGACCGCTGGGAGGATGCTGAACAACTCATGGTCAATATGATGCACAGTAATTGTTCCCCAGATGAAATGACATTCAATACAGTTATCACTTCTTTATGCCAGAAAGGATTTCTTCTGCAAGCAATTGAAACTCTCAAGATAATGGCTGAGAATGGTTGCATACCAAACTCAACCACCTATAATATAGTAGTCGATGCTCTTCTGAAGGCTGGAAAGACCCAGATAGCCCTTGAGTTGCTGAGCGGCATGACAAATGGTACCCCAGATTTGACTACTTACAACAAAGTAATTTATAATATTGCCAAGGCTGGCAAAATGGAGGAAGCTCTTGATTTGTTGCGTGTGATGGTCTCTAGTGGCCTTTGCCCAGATACAACTACTTACCAATCTTTAGCCTATGGGATATCTAGAGAAGACGAAACTAATAGGGCAATCGGGATGCTCTGCAGAGTGCAGGATATGGGCTTATCAGCTGACACTACATTCTATAATGCTATACTTCTTGGTCTGTGTGAAAATTGGAGGACAGATATCGCCATTGATTGCTTTGGTCATATGGTGTCCAATGGCTGCATGCCTGATGAATCAACCTACATTATTCTCCTTGAGGCTCTTGCCTATGAGGGTCTTTTGAATGAGGCAGCAGAACTACTAGGCGACCTGTGTTCTCGAGGAGTTATAGGTAAGACCGTAAGAGCTTGATTGAGGAAGAAAGCTGTTATTCCTAAACTGAACATGCATGACTCTGCTTACAGTAGGGCAAATATGCTGTGCAAGCGCTGAAATGCTTGCTTTGCATCCTATCAAGTCATGATGGATTGTGCATACAGCATGCATATGTAATTATGTACAGTTGGGTATGTTCTCCTTACTTTCACATGCACAGTCTGTAGCTTAGTTCAAAATTTTCATGTAAAGTTGTTCTCCATCTTTCACCTTCCACTGTACCATCCAATAGGCAGCCCTCTTCACCAATGGCTGTTGGAGGTTTTGTCCTAATTCTGACAATAATATAGTAACAGTTGCTGATAGAACTGTTTTCCTTTTTTTTCCCTTTCAACTACATCTGCCTGTAATACGGCCACATGTTTCAGCAGTAACTTCTCCGAGAGGACCAGACCTTCCTTTCGGGTCCTAATACTCCTTTTTTTTAACAAACCTGTTACATTAAAAAGCAAGAAAAGCCCGATAGGCCAAAAGTTTATGTACAAATCCTTGCACATCGCAATTTACATAGGGTAGAGCCCAAAACAAAACTCCGCACTCCAAGGAAAAAACCTCACAGTCTACTGACTAGGAGTCCCAGGTGTTTTGCACCAGCCAAAATCCATGTGGTCTCATCCTTAATCTTAACGATGATCACATATAGAAACCTGATGCGGGCATTGCACTCCTTCCACACCTCCCAAGAAGTAAGAATGATCAAGGTTCTAATACTCAGCAGTGAAGTTTTCGTCAATGTCGGCCCAGTGCTCACTAGCTTTGCCAGAATCAGGAGGCAATCATCATACACACTAACCCAGCACTTATAATTACTTAACATGCGAGTTTCCAAACTCCAGCAGTTCATCTCACGCTACGATGACAGCAGTTAGCCTGCTAACACAAGTACACGACACATCACAACTAGCTAACACCATGTCCATTACAACAGCATCGCACCAGGAAACAAGTACAATAGCCGGCGTACACACCGGTCCACTAAACAGGCGAAGCGATTAACCCACACCGCTTCGCTGCTACCTAAGGATTCTAAACACTTCTGTCAACAGGGAGCACACCTGTCCCAGGGCCTTGTCATTCCCGGCTCCGCTTGCTGCTGCAGCTGGGGCACTTGTACTGCTTGATATGCTCTGCCTTGGCGGGGGTGATGCGGACGCACTTGCCATGAAACCACTTCTCACAGACATCACAGCAGATCCAGAACTCACCGTTCAGATAGCTGTCCCCACAGGAGCCACAATTGTATGCCTGATCCTCCTCCGCATCTTCCTGGCCACTGTCCTCCTCCTCTTTTGGGTGAGCGGGCTTCGCGGGCTTGCTGTTAGAGTTGGTCTGTTTTGATGGCTGAAAGAGAGGCCAAACAAATGAGCTGAGGGGTTGCGCCAACAACAATAGCTAAACGTAATGCATATAGCACAAATATACTTTTGAGCCACATGCCCGCACAAACAAAAAAAAAACTTACTTTAGAGTTAGACTTGCTGCTTTTGCTGCTGCCATTGGGGGCTTTTGATTGCTTTTTAGCAACCCCCGTCACAAGTTCATAAACAGTGGGCAGGTTATTAATCATGGTGAAGAGCCTTCTCCTGAAATTCAAATGTCACTAATGGATTATCATATCATGTTCTCCAATAACTTTCTAATATTTTTTAGCTAAAAGAGGGAAAAAAATTCAAACTATTGATACATCATCTAGAGTCGAATCCATGAATCCTAAACTAGCAACGGTAACATAAATTGACAATCCTATTTAAAAAATGCAAATTCAACTTGGAATCTTAATGAACTAAAAATGCCACACCACTATCATTTAATTATGTCATATGATGTGAAAAATATCCACATGAATGCTCAAAAAGTGGCTAGATTGTTTTCATAAAAGAACCAACTAAATTTTCTGATGAGATAGGAGAAAGGGCGTCATGACCAAAAGAAAATGGCAGATAGATACCTACAGACATAAATGGAAAGAAATTGGGATCACCTAATTATGGGACCCCGACCCCATCTTCTTACCTAAAAATGGGACATCCCACTACTGTGGCAATATAATGGCTGGGAACCCACTGATCGCAGCCATAAATACTCATCCCTAGCGCTCAACTCTCCGATTCAATACACCATCTCCCTAATACACCACCACACCCCACCCTTCTTCTTTTTTCCTTTCCTTCTTTCTTTTATTTTTTCTTTTGCCAGAACAATGTTTTGGAAAAAAGAGGAAAACAAATTATGAAAATAAATCTGTGACCTAGGACATGTGTCTCACAAAACAGTTCCACAGTGAAATAGAAAAGCATGAAAAGGAAACACAAGTTCAGTCTAGGCCTTTACGGGGTAATAAAAAGAAAACAAGAATTAAATCTTTGCAAAGAAAACTAAACACAAACCTGGCATCTTTATCGAATCCAAAGCGAGCTCCAAAGTAGAATGCAACAGACAGTAGCCACGCATCACTATGAACTGCAACTAGAGACAGCCAATCTTTTTCGATCATTCCATCACGGGCAAAGTTTATCCCAAGTGCTGGTTCTGGAAGTTCAGGAGGTACTTCCTCAGCTGGCAGAGTGACCTCCCAAGTCTCATTTGGCAACCCATAAAGGCACAAGTTCTCTTTCTCTGGCATAAGAGGGGAAACTTTATATCAACACGACAAAATGAGGGAAATGGAATCTGACGTGTCCAACTCAGCACATGAGGTGTATTACTGAACATAAGTAGACAGCGGAGCATGTAATGCTATTTCAAATTTTAGTTAAGTAAAATGTGGATGTGGCAAAAATGACTAGAAGCGACTTTACTCATATTTGTTTTCCATGAATATACATCAGCATTAGTTATGGATATTGGGCAATGGTAGGCCAGCCACTGCTGATGTCTGTATCTGACATTTATCTTGTCCCCACTTCTTCCTACAATTTGGAATTCCTTCTGCTAACATATACTCCTCATTCCTTTTTCACTCACAGTAGGGCAACCTGGAAAAACTAGGTTAAATAATTCTCACAAGATTTATCAAGTGAAAGGTGCTATATCGATCTAGTTAGATTTTATAGTTTGAATCAGATTTCAAATCTCATGGTATAGTAACAGATCTTAGCTCTAATCGACATGTATCTGAAGTTTGAACAAATAGGTTTATGATAATTAACGCTCCGGCCTGTTCGCTTCAGCTTATTCAGCCGGCTTATCAGCCACCAAACAGTGTTTTCCTCTCACAACAAATTAGCCGTTTCAGCTTTTCAGCCGGCTTATAAGCTGAAGCGAACAGGCCCGAGTAACATGACGTAATCATGATTTGTATTCAATCGAGGCTGCACTTCCAGCACATACGGATATACTCCAATGTAAGTTAAATGATTACGTGTCCTGTCAATTGACACTGCCCTGTGATTGGTCATAGACCCCTCTATTATGTAACGTACATACAAGATTTGTTACGTTCCTCCCAAGCGTTATGCATGCAAACAGAAATGCAAACAGCTGCAGCTTGAGCACCACTGGACTTTAAATTACCCAAACACTTTATTTAACTGATGCAATCGAATTGACTTAAATTTCTCTAACTCAAGGACTTAAAATCTACCAGTCTCACTGTCTAATTACACTAGAGGTCAGGACGCAATCAAGTTACCAAACAGCGTGTGCTAATCGAACACTGAAACTTACATACCTGACATTCGTCAGGGCTAAACAGACAAGCTATTCGAGCATAAGAATCCGACGAAGCCCTAAACGGCAGCCGGATCGAGCTCCGTAAACAAACGTAGGATCATCACACGATGAAAGGCACAGCTTATCACGAGGATATGAGCAGCACAGGCGGAAGAAAAAAACGGAGGAACCAAGTCGGGAGCCTCACCTGGGTCGCACATCTGGTAGAACTTCTCCACATCTGCGCACACCACAGAAGCATCTATCGCTTAAGCGAAGCATCCACAAACCCACAGGACAAGAGGAGGAAGCATAAGTAGCTAACCCGTGGTGAGCGCCTTGACGATGCCGGCTCGGCGCGCGCGGAAGTCGCGGAAGACGTCCTCGGGGGAGCGCGTGTGGTGGTGCACGGCCGCGGCCCCAGCCGCAGCGCCGCCTCCGTCGCCGTCCATCGCCGGCCACCGCCTCCCTTGGCTAGGGTTTGCGGGGAAGCGAGGGTAGTGGTGGTGGTGTGGTGGACTGGAAGTGGAGGGAGCAGGAGAGGATTACGGAAGCGCAAAACCACGGCGAAGGACGCCAGAATTGGAGGATTTCGTAGGGGTAATCTGGTAAAACCGGAAACCACGAGGGTCTCGTTCAAAAAAGTTTCCACTTCGCTTTCATGGAAGGGTATGGGGCCCACGAACTGGGCTCGGCTTTCGGCGCACTCCAGCCAGGTCCAGGTGCGCGCGAGGCCAGGACTGTGGCGGGGGCCCACCTTATCATGAGGACGTGACGTGATTGGGCCGGGCTTTTTTCAGCCAACCTTGGGCCGGATCACCAACGAGCCCATTTTGTGATGCCTTCCGTGTTCCACTTCCCTTGCGGTTGCGGTTCTTCTTCCTGTTCTACTTCAGTCGTCAGACTCTGCGCAGTTCCGCGAAGCAGCTAGTCAATCGTGAGTGAAAATGGCGGAGATGGAGGCGACGGCGACGGCGGGGCGGCCTAGGCTGTACTCTTACTGGCGCAGCTCATGCTCCCATCGCGTCCGCATCGCCCTCAATTTCAAAGGTGCGTGCTGCTCGGCCACCGCTTAATCAGTCCACCGTCTTTTGGATGGATTTGGGAGTTTGGGAGACTGGGTTGGGTTGGATTGGGTTGACCCGACGAGCGCTTGATCTTGAACGCTGTGTCTGTATGCAGGTGTGGATTATGAGTACAAGGCGGTGAACCTTCTCAAGGGCGAGCAGTCTGATCCAGGTGGGTTGTTTCAACCGCATGCTACAATTGCCTGGATATGGAGTGTTAGATTGTGCAGGGAGTCTTTGTTTTGGACATTGTCTAATAGGTTAATCTCTGTGGGAAACAGAATTCGTGAGGCTTAATCCTATGAAGTTTGTCCCTGCGTTGATTGATGATGATGCAGTAATTGGTGATTCTTATGCAATAGCATTGGCAAGTATTGAGATATTAGCAATTGTCTTCCCAATTTTGGTTATCACGTGAGTAACTTGTTCCTTTTTGTTTGTGGCTATGCAGTATTTGGAGGACAAGTACCCCAACCCTCCCCTTTTGCCTCAGGACCCTAAAAAGAAGGCTTTGAATCACCAGGTGATAGGTTCTGCATCTTTTTGATCATGACTGTGGCCACATGTTGTTCACAATTCACTCAATACAGAAGTCTCATCTGTGGGGAATTGCAATCTGGCATCATGCAAAATAGTTCGGACAAACACAGTAAAGTGGAATGTTGTGCAATAATTTTTTTTTGAACGAACCGCACAAGATAGTGCGAGCTTCTATTGATATAGCAGAAAAATACAAGACTACGACCCTGGGAGGCCACAATCAGGAAAAGAAAAGAAAATGGAAAAAAAAACTCAGCCAGTTGGATTGAGACATCAACATGGCCGCACCGCTCAACTCAAGTGCAACAACCGTCCGGTTGGATTGGGACATCAACACGGCAGCACCACTCCACTCAGCAGCAACTCCCAACCGGTTGGATTGGGACATCAACACAGTTGAAACCACTCTACTCAACAACAAACATTGCCCGGATGGATTGGGACATCAACCGGCCGAACCACAAGAACCACTACCATAAGCCACGCGCTGGTACAAACCACACACCCGCCCGAGAGGAAGACTAGGCACCGGAACGACCTCCGCTAAGCGTGGCCGACCGCCGCAAAGTCACAAGAAAACCACAAGCGATCCCCGTCATCCAACAATGCCCAACTGCACATCACGGGGTGTAAACTCCTGGACACGGACGAGGGAGTAGTGCAAAGGGAGAGGGAGAGGGAGAAGGAAGATCCACTCGTCCCCTCACGAACTCGCCGCCGCCGAGACAACCGAGAGCGCCACCACCATATGGATGAACTGCTTGCAAGGTGGAGAGGCTAGAACAAAATCCCCCCAAAGCGACGCCTTCAAGAAGGAAGCAACACCAGAACGCGTCGCCGTCACTCGCCCTAGAGATCGTAGGCACGGTTTTCACCGGGGAGACTTGCCAAGGGAATGACGACTTCTTGACAACGCCCTCAAGAGGGATCACAACATTCGAAAATGTCACCGTTGTCAGCCTGGCTAGAAGCCGGGCATGGATTTCACCAGGTCTCCACTCCTTGCCGTTGAAGCTTCGTCATCCACGTAGGCCACCACCACAACCAAACCAGCACGCGGCCACCACCACGCCTCCATGCCGAGCCGCACCCTCACAACCGGTGGCTCTGCGCTCGGCAACAGCCTCAACACACCTCGCCCCGCATCTCCTGATGCGCATGGTCGGCCACTTGCGGCAGCAGCCCTTGCCCACTACCGCCTCTGCATGACCTGTGACGGAGAGGAAGCTCGGACGGCCAGCAGCACCACCACGGTGCTGCCATTGCGCCCCTGCACGGAGCGCCCCAGACATACCACCATGGCGTCGCCGGTGCGCCCCGCACCAACCGCCCCCGGCCACACCACCACGTCGTCGTCGCTAGCCCGCACAGAACAGCATCGCCGCCAAGGAGGTCCGGTCGCTGCCTCGCCCGCTCACTGCTGCAGCCTTGCCACGTGGGCCCACGGCCACTGCGCGGCTTGGCTGCAGTACACCGTGCCGGCCTTAGCGCTGCACCCGCACGGACCACAGCCAGCGCGCCGGCTACTGGAGCACCGCGCAGATCAGGCCTCGAGGGCGCTGGATCTAGCGCCCCGAGCCACCGGCGCTGTCCGCGCTTGGCAGTGCCGCCATTGGCTCCACCTCCCGCCACCGCCGCACTAGAGAGGGCCACGCTGCTGCCCTCCTGCGCCCATCCGTACCCCACAGCTCCTCACCCACGACCCCTGCCGTGCCTAGCCGCGGTGCCATCCTGGCCACCGGGCGCCATCGCCCACTCGAAACCCGGGTGCCTGCGGCCCACCAAGAAGAGAGCCTTACCGCCGCCGTCCTCAGAGCCCGCACGGGCTTCCGGCAACCCCCTCCGGCAGCGGCGAGGTGGAGGAGGGAGGAGGAAGGGGTTGGTGGTGGCGCTAGGGTTAGCCGCCGCCCGAGTCGCCCGCGCGGGGAGCGACGTGGGGCCGGGGTTGGGTCCTCAGGCAGAATGGTCTTAATGTTGTGCAATAATTATGCAATTTGTTTACTGTTGTTGCTTTTCTGGGCGGCACCTTTTATATTCCTATGCAAACCCATCAAATAATTGCACCCTGTCATCAACGGTTCCATCTTAGGAGGCAAACCCATTAGATAAGTACAAAGGAGTAAATCTTCAGTGTGACATGTGGGGTTAGGTCCATATGTTAGTGATGCAACGGATGGTATTTTCCAACCCTTTTGGGAAGGAATGAGTTGTAAACCAAAGCTGCCTATTTTGGGAAGTGGCATTGCTGCTGACACTGAACTTGTGGAAATACAGACCAGAGCCTTTTTTTTAGGTCTATAGGTGTATGAAGTTGGGCTTCCACACACTTGAATTTCATTGTGGCCTGTGCAGCACATGTATGGTAAGGACTCAAAAACAATCTAACGAAGTGATAAAGGCCACAAATGCTAGAGATAATGCTCAAGTAAAACAATTACGAATGGAGTTGCTGGAATCCATGCATGCGTGTGCAAGTCCTTCTGCACGGCGAGGCTGTAGTCAGTGACTGTGCTACAGCACAGCCAGGTCCAGCATGAAACCATATAGTAGAAAGATGCCAAGGTCTAACCAAAATGTAGAATACTTTGTGCTGTATGTTTTGCCTTTTTCTTTTGTTCTGTTTTGTCTCTCTTTAGTCACTGGCTCATTATTCTTAATTTTATTCTTTACTATCTTTCTGTGGCAGATTGCGAACATTGTAAGTTCTGGTATTCAACCTCTACATAATCTCTCAGTGTTGGTAAGTATACTGTCCATTAAGGTTCTACATATAGAAATACATCGATTGGCACGCCTGAGTTGAGTTTTATAAATAAGATTCTTATTTGCATAGTGCAATTATGCAATTTGTTTGCTGCAGATTAATTCTATTGAGACAACTTGTTTTTGGTGAACTAAAATATACTGTACAGTTTGTTTAAAGAACAAAAGCTACACTGTCATCACTTAATTTGTTGCTAATTTCTTTGCAGAGGTTCATTGAGCAAAAAGTTGGTGCAGGAGAGGGTGTCTTGTGGAACCAACAACAAATTGAGAGAGGTTTCACAGGTATGCCTTCACAGTCATAATCGTTAATTGCTGATTGAAGTAACTACTGTTTTGCTGCATTACTTTCCTTCAGCAAAATTTACTTGAAGAAATGCTGCTTGCCTTGCAGTTCAATTGTGTTACGTCATTGTAGAAAGTCAATCATAGTTCTTTCAGTTCAGTTATTAAACATATTGTCGCTTAGCATTCTTATTTTTCCCTATCACTTTTGCGCTTGTTTACTATTCTGAAATGTTCTCACTTTCCCTAATGTTTTAGCAATTGAGAACCTGATACAATTAAAAGGCTGTGCTGGGAAGTATGCTACAGGAGATGAAGTCCAACTGGTATGTTTGCTTCCCCGAGATTTATAACCTTGTTTCTAGATTAGACTCTTTCCCCATTGTAGTGAATTTTCCCTTGAAGTGGTATCATATTGACGTGACCTAAGTTCTTTTGGCAATCTAATGGGGTGTTTGGATCCTTGGGCTAAAGTTTAGCCCGGGTCACATCGGACGTTTGGATGTTAATTAGGAGTATTAAACATAGGCTAATGATAAAGTAATTGTATACATGAGGGCTAATTCACGATACGAATCCATTAAGCCTAATTAATCCATGATTAGCCCATGTTTACTGCAGCATCACAAGTGCTAATCACAGACTAATTAGGCTTAATGGATTCATCTCGTGAGTTAGCCCTCATTTATGCAATTATTTTTATCATTTGCCTATGTTTAGTACTCCTAATTAGCATCCAAACATCTGATGTGACCCAGGCTAAACTTTAGCCCAAGATCCAAACACCCCCTAACACTTGTATGGTGATGTGTGTGTGAAGAAAATAAACAGAATTAAACAATGAACTATCAGCTAATTCTTTTTTATGTTAAGACGAGTAGTTTTTTCTTTTAAGTTTTCTGAAAGTTTCATATGACAGTGTTTATTCCTTGCATAAATTTAAAGGAGAGGTATGGGTTATTAACTCAAAATGAACACAAGTATAAGGCTTTTAAAATTTATTATGCTTGTGGTGTGCAAGTCTCCTCTGGAAGTAAATAGATTTCCTAATAGAACATTAATGCAGTATGATACAAATTGCTACTGGTCCTTCCTCAACTATGAGCCCCACAGACCACTATTCGTCAAAGATAGCATGCATAACCCAGTATAAAGCAGAATTAAATCCAGGATCTGCTCTTTTTCAAGCCAGTACCAGTATTTGGCGACTTGCCTTCTGTTTGTTAAAGGAATGTACAGTACAGTACAAGTGCACAACTACTATAGACCAGCGGTCAGTTGATTCGTGTATCTTCTGTATTCTTGGCATGCAGGCAGATGTATTCCTTGCACCCCAGATTTTTGCAGCCATTGAGCGCACTAAAATTGACATGGTATCACCTTTCTACTTGTTATACAAATGTAAATCGTTGTACAATTTTTCAGTCGAAGAAGTAATGAAACATGCTGATGTGCCTTTGCTGCAGTCGAATTACCCCACCATTGCGAGGCTCCACGCAGAGTACATGGCACACCCTGCATTCCAAGCAGCGCTTCCTGATAGGCAACCGGATGTCCCTTCCTCTTCCTAGGAACTGCGGCGCTGTTGCTTCTTCAGCCTTGTATATTGCTCACCTGAATATGGATTTGGAGTTGTTCCTTGCTCGTTAATTACTCTGTATTAAGAATAAGCACAGAATTTCCTGTACACGGTACAAATAATTTTCTGGTTTAAAACTCTATCATGATATAAGAGTGGTTTCTGGTCGTCTTCAGGTAGGCTTCTCATATAGCGTTTGTTCAGCTGTAATTTTGGTCCATGCACACATATAATTGGGAGGAAGCCTTGAATAATCCTGGAACCAACGTAGTAGCTTAACATGTCAGTCCGTGGAATGTACGGCCAACATTCACACCATGCTATCATAGTATCATTTCTTGTATAAAAAATAGGCAGAGCAGAGCACTACCCATAAATTGAATCGAATGAAACTTTCAACGCAAATAATGATCTGAGATTCGAATTAGAAGACATAACCCCAAACTTAGCTCTGTAAAGCGGCAAGCGCCATTTGCAAAACGCCTATGCTAAGCTAAGCTTTAAATCCGCACGGCCGCGGCTGAGTAAACGAAACCGCTGAACCTTGACGGCACGGGCACTCGCTTCCACGGAGCGCCGCCCGCTTCCATAACCCACGCAGAGTACTTGCCGCCCTCCGCCGCGTCCGCCACCGTGCCGAACACGAACAAGGCGGCGCCGTCGCCGTCGCCAACGCCTACCGCCTTCACGCACGCCTCCATGCCCGGCGGCCCGGCGGCCACGTCCCTCCACGCGCGCGGGACACCGTCCCATTCCCGCACGCCGCCCTTCCCGGCCCGGACGGCCCACAGCTTCCCCTGCACCGAGGCCAGGCACGTCTCCGCCGTGTCGGGGACCACGTCGCCCTCGTCGGTCCAGGCGCCGGCGGCGAAGCGCTCGGCGGTCTTCTTGAACGCGCCCTGGGCCTCGGTCGGGTAGCCGCTGGCCGCGAGGACGCCGCCGCCGGGGGTCGCGACGAGCTGCGGCTCGTCGCGCTCCTCGGACATGTCCGGGAGCGCGCGCCAGGCGTCGTCCGCGACGCTGTACGCGAGGGCGGAGCGGAGCGCGTTCTTGGACTCGTCGTGGCCGCCAGCGACGTAGACGTTTCCGTCGCCGCCGCCGGCGCATCCGAAGAAGCTCCGGTTGTCCGGCATCTGCCGGCCGCGCCGCCACGTGCCGGCGGGGACGTCCAGCACGCGCACGTCGCTGGTCGGGCGGAGCGTGTCCGGGTCCCAGCCCCCTACGACGGCTACGTGACGCCCGTCGCCGGCGGCCGCGCACTGCGCGAATAGCGGCACGGGTCCCCACGCCTCGGCCGGCCCCTTCACGCGCCGCCACTCGCCTGTGGTGAGGTTCAACGCCGCCAGCGCACACTCGGGCGTCGACCCCTTTCCGTCGCCCCCCGCGGGTGCGGCCTGGACGAGGAACACGATGTCCTCCGCCGCCCCGGCTGTCCTCCGGCGCCGCCGGAACTCAGCGGACCCGACGGCGCCGCGCCACCCGCGGCACACGCGGCGCATGCGACGGTGCGACCGGCTCGGCACCCGCGCCAGGCACTCCATGGCCACGTCGTCCGGCAGACCCGGGATGAGCTCTCCCTCCTGCCCGCCGCCGTCTTCCTCTGCTCCCATCGCCATGGCACGTTCTTCCTGCTTGTCCTTCGAACTGTAGCAATAGCGTGCTCGCTGGGTGGCTGCGTACAGGTCTTCAACCTATTGCTTGACGGCGCCCATGGAGAACGCAGCGTCGTGCTGTGTACACGGCTTCTTGTTTCTTGTGACTTGGTGGAGTGTGATGCCTGTGAAGGGGTTTTGGGGGGGTTTAAGTAGGAGGAGGGTGAGAGTGAGGACAAATTTAGATTAGGATTTGATGATTGCTAGGTACTGCCATACTGTGGTCAAGTAAAAGTAACACTTTTTTGTGTATAGTGAAATAATAACAACTTTTTTCAGAAAGAGAGTGAAAATAATACTGGAGCGAGATATTATTATAGGAGCATGTGTTTGATCCATAAAGTTGCATTTCTAATAACACTTGACTAGTGATATTTTTACTCAAATTGACTGACGATATTTTTAGATCGGACTGGGGTAAGCAGAAGCTTGATGAATGATATTTTTAGATGGAACTGCTAGAGGACAAGGCAACTGGAGTGGGGTTGAACATTTTATGAAACCAGGTGCATATTGCTATGCAACTATGAAATAGATTAGAGTAAAACGCTTCAATATATAGGAAAAAGTTCAAATTATATAGCCAAAGTCCGGATAACCCCTAAACAATATTTTGATCCAACTTACCCTGTAAACTATGTCATTTGATTCAATTTACCCCTTAACACAATTTTTTTCCTCCATACACAAGTTGAATTTCAGTTTAAATTTTGTAGGATGGTGGTGGAAATCATAATATATGTCAAAAAAATAAGATGAATTTCTTATCATTATTTTTCTTATAATTATGTATCCTAGGAATTAATTATCATTAAATGTCTTACCATATCAAAATAATGATAAAAAAATCCATGGTATATTTTTCTAAGATATGTTATGATGTCTATTATCATCTGCAAAATTTTAGCTTAAGACTCCACTTCATGGAGAAACAAAAAAGACAAATTATGTTAGGGGTAAATTGAAAACCAAATTACATAGCTCAGGGAATAAACTGAAAAAAATAGTTTAGGGGTTATCCAGGCTTTGTCTATACTTGAGGGGAGTAATTTGGACTTTTTCCTATATAAGCATGGAACGAGGTTTACCACAGCGATAGAACTTGGCATCCACATATAAACATAACGGTCAAGCATATATAAAAAGACATTGTTGGAGTATTTTCGCGAAAGGATCTTCATGGTACAAATATATCTAAATTTTGTTTCCATTATTATGATATGTAGAATATGTTAGTGTGGCTATACCGTACTAAGATCTTTCCTCATGTCAACTATCTTTCCTCATGATTAGTAAATGGAGGATGAGGGTGTTGACAAACTTGGTTTGGATTTAATGATTATTAGGTAACATTAGAGTGAAAATAATAGTGGCAAAACGAGTTTTTTAGGAGGAGCTAATATAATGTGTTTTCTCATATAAAGTTTTATTTTTAACAAATTGATTGCCAAAACTTTTATGCAAATTAATTGGTGGTATTTTTATATGGGATTGGAGAAAGAGTGACATAATTGTTTTCCTAAACAGTAAGCTAAACTTTTAGCTATATATGCTCCATATATTTTATGTACTGTGTGCATATGAATTATACATTTTTGTATGTATTGATAAAATAGATATAATAACCTCAGGTCTACTGATAAAATAGTGATGTAGTATGTTTCCAGAATATGTAATAGAGGACATGTAATAGAACGTTTATGGACTAAACTGCAAGTATAGCCCTCATGGTGCATACACCTTGAAAATGGAATTACTAAAACGGGCGTGCAATATTGCACAATACACACTTTCAAAGTTGTCAAAACAACACGAAATAATTTGTATTAATACACCAAGTTTTTTTTGGGTAGAAACCAAAGGAAGGTAGTTGTTATATAATAATTATTATAGATGCTAGATGCATTGTACATATTTAGAATAATGCATTATTCTATTTGAATGTTATAAAATAGTAGATTATATGGCACTCACATTCAATCAATTGCACAAATAGGGAGTAGTGAAAATAAGGAAAATCCTAGCAGAGATGTAGTCAATAACAAATATCTATTGCTGGCTTTTTTTTAAGGCCTCCTGGTACTAGAAAGATTCTTGTTAACAAAAAAAAAGTTCATATCCCCTTTGTGGCTGTTGGTGGTGGATAAGTAAACGATTTGGGGTGACATTATCCTTCTTACAGAACTATGTTCAAATTGGGTAAGGACACATGATATGAAAAGGGCACACGGGTCACCGTAAGACAAACCTTATCTTCTTGCAACTTATTAATTCCCGCATGATGCAATTCAATTGGAGATATTCCTCCCATTGAGTGGATAAAAGCGAGTACACTGACTAGTAACTATCAATAGCTTGACACTTTTACGGTGTGATGAGCATGCACCATATATGTAGGTTGTAAAGCCATCTGAAAAATATCATGCAAAGCTGATTGCTGTGGCTGATGCGAGCAGAGCAGAGCGCGGCTTGCTTTCTACCGAAGCAGCCAAAGCACAACGAACAGCATGCACCACATCGGGACCGGGGCAGACAGACGCAGGTGTGTCTTCTAGAAGTAAACCAGTGGCAGTGGAGCTCGGCCGCCTCCCAAGGGAAATGGCTCCTCAAATCAGGGTGTGAGGTGCAACTAGCTGGGGGCATGTTCCACCCCTGATGGAGGATGCTTTGGTTACTATCTTTTATTTGGACAATGTTTTTAGCTCTCCTTTTGCCTTGATCATGCCAAAAACTATACTTTTTGGATGTCTTGATCATGTCAAAATTTAGTATGCAATATTTGTGTTCCTTCCTTGATCATTATAGAAAGGCAAACAGATTGTCTTTGATGCTGCCGACATGTCTTGTCCTGTTCCTACCAATCTAATCTAGTAGCGCGGCGATTTCCATGGCATTAAGTCCAGTTCCATTTGGCTATTGAGTAGGATACCATCACAATACATATAGCTATATGTGGCATCTATGTGAAGAGAAAAAGGTATTGCAAGGCGTGAGCACCTAATGCTCCCTGTAGTAACAAATATCTAACATTTTGAATATATTTAATCATTCTTTTTAAAAAATGATTATCAATAAGTTTAGTCTGAAAACAAAAAAACATATTTACAGATTTGTGTTGAAAAGCACTTTTTATAATCTCATAAGCTTATTAGATTTTACAAATACACTATGATAGAAAACAATGGTCTAAGTCACACCTCTGTGCAGTAGCTATTAATATTTCCCCGGCACAAATAGTTAACGTTTTAGGCAAATCCAGACAAAACTTTTTGAAGCACGGGCTGTCATTAACTTTTTTAGAAAATAGAAACTTTGACACTATGTAAAAAGAAGATTCCCCATCACATCAAACTTGCGGTACATGCATGGAGTACTAAATGTAGACAAAATTAAAAACTAATTGCACAGTTTTGTTGTACTTTGCGAGATAAATCTTTTGAGCCTAATTAGTCAATGTTTGGACAATAATTCACAAATACAAACGAAATGCTACAGTTGCGCATTTATAGCAAAATCCCAACTTTGACACTCCTAAATTGGGAACTAAACAAGGCCTTTGTTTCATTCGAATGGGTACATCCTTTGCTTGGCCAATGGCTCTCCGCTCCATTTCCTCGTCATTTACGCTACAGCAATATTCGTTTCAGTAACAACCCTTTAGTTCTTTCTCTGTTTTTTTTGTTTTGTTTCGTATGTACATTTGTTTTAGTTCTTGTGAGTTCTGACTAAATTAACATTTCGTTTAAGTACATCATCATTCCTACATTCTCAAAAGTTGCTAATTTCATGTTGCTCTTCTAGAACGGCACAGCTGTAAAGCGGCTGCATGCGAGCCGCTACCGATATATGGTTCAGATAACACTGATGATGAAAACAACTTGCATTGACATCATCCCAATGACTTCACCTCCTCCTCGAAGCAATGTCATCATCTTGCACTCGCTGAACGCAGAGACATTTCTCATGCAGAAACCCATCAGGTCGATCGGTTCCACCATGTGGCCAGACGGAGCAGAATCATCGCATCCTTGTCAATCGCAGGCCACTTCGCCAGGTTACTACTATAGGCCACACGCTGTTACTATTCCATGATTCGATTTGCTCGCTTTCCTCCGATCCTAGCCTTTAATCTCTCTCTCTGTGTGTGTGTGTGTGTGTGTGTGTGTTCGGTTTTTGATCCTCAGGGGCCCTCCATTTGGCGCCGACCTGGCGACCTCGCAGCTGGACGAGAGGAGGAGGAGCGAGCGGCGAAGATGACGAGGTCCCACTGGTTGAGAAAGGCGTCGCGAAAGGCATCGGCGCATCGCTCCGATTGAAGGGTGGTGCATGGCACATGCCTATGCCTGAACCAGTAAGCCTTCTAGAAGCCATCGTCATAGCAACAGTATATTGTGTAGTGCGCACACCTGCCTAGCTTTTGGGCTCGTGGTCTTGGCGGCCACCTTTTCCTCTTGCAATTCTGGCACCTTCTTTTTTTTTTGAAAAAAAGGAGAGGGAAATAAAATGGCACGAATAAAGTTAGAGCATTTTCACTAGAGATGCAATAGTGACACCATTGGGTACTGGTGAGTCAACTAGCTAGTTCATTTTTATTCTACTTTTTTCCATCGAAACTTAGCTTGGATTAGTTCATTCTAATGAGTTTTAGTTTTTAAATGACCACACGCATCAAAATTTCTTATAGTTTAACATATGCTATAGTTTTACGTTTTTTCATGTACTCCTTGTTAACCATTGATCCCGATGCGTAATATGATGCTTGCATGGTTGCAATCCAACCCCTTTGTTAGCTGCAGAGGTTGCAGTAGTAGCCAGTAGAGTAACGCACGGTTTGCAGCTTTAGTTTGCATTATTTGACGAAGACGCGGCACCCAGAAATGACCTTGAGTCCTTGACTACTTGACCTGGACCCGTTCTGCGTAGCTGGATTGCTACTGCTGCTAGACCTTGACTCCTGCTCGAGATATCAGTCCACACAACTACACTAGTAAAGCTTGAATCCTACGGCTACGTTACATTCACGCTAAAACATTGGAAAAATGGGACCTCTATAATGTCTCCATGCATACCTCGTAAACAGAAATTTAGTCAGGAAGCGAGAGATCGCATGTCCTGAGGAACAGAGCACCGTGCATGAGCCGGTGTGCAAGATCTGGTGCTTTGTTCACCTTGACGTTGCTGGTAGCAGTCATACCATAGCGTTTTATTTGTTTGTTCTGTTTGTTTGATCTCGAAGCAGTCTTGGTTTGATTCCCGATCGACGACTTGCATTGACCCGCCGTGCAGTCCGGAGCACGCGCCGTCTGCTTTACTCCTAATTTGCCCCCCTGGCACACGGCTGTACGCTCCGTCCGATCTACAGGAGACGACCGTGACTCCTAAATGCCCACAGAGAAACCGAAGCCCAATTTCACTTTCACAACAGCAATAAGCATTATTTTAGAAACAGAAGCGTGTAACAACAAATATCAATTGCTAGCTTTTTCTTTGTTTGTTTTGGAATGGTATCTTGGTACCAAATTAAGATAAACAAAAGATCTTAGCTTTCTCAACAAAATTTCAATCTCTCTTTTGCGGCTTGTGATGATGCATACTAAAATGGATAAGAAAACGATTTGGTATAATCCAGCTCTTATCACATGCTTATACTTTCCAACTGATGATGCAAATCGGGCAAGGACACCATGATGCTTATAATGGCATGAAAAGGACACAAATGGGACACAGAAACACACACTATCAGTGCCTTGCTTTACCTTTGTAGATCGACATCCATATGGTGGATGACCAATCTCTGCCTGCCAATGCTCTGGGTCTTTTGGTTAGTTCACACTCATCATCTGCCACACATTCTACTATGCATCAAGAGATTCGGATAAGGTTAGCGATTCTTGTATAGATCATATTCCTCTTTGTTGGGTGGTAAACACTAGCAAATGTCACCAGCTTGCCCCTTTGCTTGCTGTGCTATACCCCAAAATTAAATATTAGATCAAGATATCGATGGCCAAGCAATCTAGATATATACGCCATCACATGATCTGATTTGATGACAAGCCAAGTAGTTTTCAAGTCCGAATGAACTTCCACGAATTTACTGCAAAACTTGGACCATCCAACTTACGATGAAATTCCAGCACGTACACGGCCACTGCACATGATGATTGATGATCGAGAGGGTGGCATGTGGCCATGCCAAGCACGAGCTGCGTCCGGCGCCAGCCCGGTTCAGGTCCAGGCCAGAAAGACACTGAGACCTTCTAGAAGCCAAATCGGTGGCGGCGGTGGGGTGGGGCCCTCCTGCCGAAAGAAAGGGGTATTCTCGAGGCAGGGTGTGAGGCCGGGCGCAGCTTGCTGGGGAGTGGGGACACATTCCACGCTGGTGGAGGGTGATGCTCCGGTTCCTGCCTTCTCTCGCATCGTTTTGGACCTTATTTGTATCTCTCCCTTCTCATTCAATTAGTTTCATAAGGCAAACGGAGTTTAGTACTAATTTGTTTCTTCCTCGATGATGATTCTGCAAATAAAGGCAAAGAGTGTCTTGGAAATCGCAGCATGTCTTGTGTTCATCTCCCTTTCTGTAAGCTAATACTGAAGATTTCTGTAGCAATTTCAGTCCAGCTTCATCTTATACGGCACCTAGCTATGAGCAGAAAAAAGTATCGCAAGACACACCAGCTGTTAACACTAGCTTTGCACAAGTTTGTGTTGCCAATGGCTGCGCTTCTTGTTCTCGTCCTGCTGCCAACAGCTATTGTGTGCCAGTAACAGTCTCTTGAGTTCTTTATATAACTACCATACCTGACAAATCGCTATTGGTATTTGGTAACTAATTCCCAGCAGCTCTTCTAGAATAGAAGCGCTAATAAAGAAACGGCTGCATGCAATCTGATTATCTGAAATTACATATGGTTCAGAACTTCAGATAACACTCTTTATGAACAGATAAACTGCGATAGCTCCTTTAGTTTTAACCCCAAAAAGAAAAAAAAAGATCTGCTACACTATTCTCTGATGAAAACAACTTGACATCAACCCAACATGATTTCACTCCACGAAGCAATGCATGCCATAATCTTCATCTAGCACTTGCAGGATGCAGAGATATTTCTCATGCAGAAGCTAAGCTTCATCAGTGATCAGCTCCCACCAACAAATATCACATCCATGTCGGTCGTCAGAAAGATGGAGATACAGCTAGCGCTCCCCAATTTGCATTTTCCCAGGCTTTTGCCATCATTTGTCCATATGTCTGCGTGTGTGTTTTATGGTTCTTGGATCCTTCTCCGGGGCCCTCCTTTTGGAGCTTGCTCGCCCGGGACGAAGGCAAGAGGAGTGCAGCTAGCACTAGCAGCGAAGATGACAAGGGCCACTGGTGGTCTGGTGCAAAAGAGTCAGCCACATTCACTTCCAAATAAAAGACAGCCGCTCCGATTGTCTCGCTCTTGCTTTGCATATGCCTGAGCGCGGCTAGGGGTGGATATCGAGCCAGCTCTGCTCGGCTCAGCTCGAGCTGGCTCGTTAGGGTAACGAGCTGGCTCGGCTCGACTCGTTATCTTAACGAGCTAGAAGTGGAGCTCGGCTCGGCTCGTTTACCAGCTCGAGCTGGCTCGATATACGGACATGAAGTCATCAGAAGATGATGCCGTTGGAATTGCAGCTCAAATTGGACAAAGTAAAAATCGAATGGCAATACCCTGATAGAGTACGGAGATTCCAAATTAAATCCAAGCAAACAAATAGATCGATGTCACTAAATCGGACCCCAAATAATTGGACAAATCGAATCCAAACAAATTAAACCACAAAGTAAGGTCGTGGTTTCAGCGACCTCCACAGCTCCGAGCTCGGCGGATCTGCACCTTCAGTTTGGGCGCGGGGTGGCTTAGCCCATGGTGACAGAGTGGCGAGGTGCCTGCCGTCACTGGTGGGAGCCCGCATGAAGCAAGCCGATCCACCATGGAGGAGATCCTGCCAGAGAGCGCCGCTTGCTCCGCGAGTGCGCAAGGCGCGCGCATGCACGAGAGGGTGGTGTCAGGCTGCTAGCAAGGGAGGGAGGAGGACGAGAGGCAGGGGAGAGAGGGGAAGGGATGGGGCGGCGACTCCGTCCAGTGGCGGCGCGGGCGAGGAACGAGAGATATCTCGAGCTTATCTTTACCTATTATTAAAGCAAGTAATGCCTCTGCCTGGATTTTCGTCCATCGTGATCATTTTGCAAAAACCCCCCTGACGTTTCGTGAAATCAACCCGCAGTCCACTTTTGAAGAGACGGGGGGCTCGGTTGCTAAAAAGTGCAAAGGGAGGGTGTTAAAGGTGAAACGAGTAACGTCTCTGCCACATTATTTTCGTCCGTCATCCTATTTTTCAGAAAAGCCCCTGAAGTTTTTAGAAATCAACCCGCAGTCCATATTGTAAAGAGAAAGGGGTTCGGGTGATAAAAGGAGAGAAGAGGGGGAGGTTCCTCGAAATAGTGCCAGCATCAGTCCCGACCTGCTCACTGCGTCAGCCACCAAGAAATCGCTAGGTGCACCCGGTAAGTGCACACGTCTTTTTACCTAGAGCCCTTCCCTTGTCCCAAAAATTCCTCAAAAATTCTCAAAAATACTAAATAATATCCTATGCCTGTCCACGCCTTTCTTTTCTATTTTTCATCTCATATGAGCTCTATTTTTCTGTATCACTGGAGCAACGTGTGAGCGTGTCCATATCCAACCGCGCGGAGACCGCACACGCAACAAACTGCCGGATCAACGCGATAAAAATGTTACACAACATGATAAAAAATATGGTGCGCTATATGACACGATAAAAAACATTGTGCGCTAAGTAACGTCGTTTCGCCGTAGCAACGCACGGGCATCTTGCTAGTCGATGCCAAAATGCATGCGTGCAGCGTGTGGTGGCCCTGGTGGGCTTCAGCGGTGGTTCATGTAGGTTTCTAGCGGGCTTGTAAGCTTGTTGTTGTTGGGCTCGTGTGAATACACTGGGCCGTTGTGACGTTGGGCCATTGCCGACCTGCTGCTTGCGCTGGCTCGTTGGGCTCACGAGCTGCTCGCGAGCCAGCTCGAGCTGGCTCGTTATCTACAACGAGTTGTAAGCTGAGCTCGGCTCGTAAAGAATTTCTAACGAGTCGAGCCGAGCCGAGCGACTAACGAGCCGAATCGAGCGAGCTAGCGAGCCACGAGTTTTCCGTCCAGCCTTAAGCGCGGCTGAACCAGTATAAGCCTTCTAGAAGCCATCATAGCAACAGAGCCTGCTGAGCTCGTGGCCTCTGCCAGCTCCGCATTTCGCTTACAGCTTGGTGCTGAGGCTAACTTTTTTTTTTAAGAAATAACTAAAATGGTCTGGACTCAATCCACGAACAAGCTATATCATTCCGGTTTCATGTTCACGGGCAAATTAAAAGTCCAAACAATTATATATATATATATATATATATATATATATATATATATGCAGTTCCAAAGGTGTTCATTATTGGAACATAGTTAGGTGTGGGTAACACCGTAAGCGTGAGTTTTTGTTTCCATTTGTGTCGTGTTTGGATAAATAGGTGATGCCAATGAATATTTTGAGCTCTTTATTTACATGATATGAACCTACTATTATTATGGACCCATAATAGTTTATGCAACTTTTCCCTAACTAAATTATACAGCTTCCATAGATCCCCATCTTCTCTGCTTCCGCTTACCTAGAACGTCATTGAGCTACTCTACGGACACCGCCATTGATGGTGTTTGCCACCAGTTTCCTACTTCTTGATGATCCACTATAATCTTCCACCACAAGCTTTCCTCTTGCAGAGCATTAATTTCTCCCTTGCGGTTGTATTTACCGCACTGCGCATGCCCACCTGATATACCCCACCACATGTCTACCCATCTGTCACGAAGGTTGCATCTATTGCACCGCATGATTTCATCTATTCCCATGATCCTTGTATTATGCCCAAGACATGACCCTCCCTAGCACTTTATCAACATGTCTTTTCCCCTCTCTCTCTCTGTAACCGTGTGTTTTCACCTATGTGTGTTGTGTTTAGATCAATAAGTGATGTTGGTGACTATTTTGAGGACTAGATTTACATAGATCTGAAACCTCAATTTGGAAAACCTAATGATTTATTTAACTCATCGTCTACTGAATTACATAGCTTCCACAGATCCTCCTGTCTCTATGCGTTCGCTTACCCTAGCTATAACGCCGTCAAGTTATTACTCTACAATCTCCATTGCTAGTTTTGTCTACCGTTTGCCTACCTCTCGGTGATCTACTATATTCTTTATCCAATACAATCCTTCCTTCTATCAAGCATTTATTTCTCCCATGCGCATATGAGACGTGAGCCTACCTGGCACTCCGTCCGACATGCGTGTTCATAAGTGTAACTGTGTGTAAGCGTGTGTTTGTTGTTTCCTTGTGTGTTGTGTTTTGATGAATAAGTGATGCCAATGAATATTTTGAGCCCTCAATTTATGACGATCTCAACCCTCCATTTGGGGACCATAATGATTTACGCCACCTATCCCCAACTAAATTATATTGCTGCCACGTATACCTATATTCTTTGCTTTCACATACCCTAGAATGTCACCGAGTTACTCTATAGTTGCCATTGCTAGTGTTTGTTGATTGCCACCAATTGCCACCTCTCGATGATCCATTATATCCCTCATCCAGCACAACCCTTCCTCTTATCTAGCTCGAATTTCTTCCAAACGATTGCATGTGCCATTCCACATGTCCACCTCATATGTTGCACCGGGTGTCCACCCATCCGTTGTGAAGGTTGCATCTACTACACCATATGATTCATCTTGTCGCATGATACTTGTAATCCATCCGAAACGTGAGCCTCCCTAGCACTTAGTCCAACATGTGTGTTCATAAGTGCGAGTGTGTGTTTTTTTTTTCGTGTGTGTGATGTTTCGATGAATAAGCGATGCCAATGAATATTCTAAGCCCTTCATGTAAATATCCGAACCTACCATTTGGGAACCATAACGATTTATGCAACCTTTCTCCAACTGAATTATACAGCCGTCATAGCACTCCACCTGACATGTCTTTTCCTAGGGGTGGAGTGTGTCTTTATGTGTGAGCGCGTGTTTTCATTTGCATGGTGTTGTGTGTTGATCAATAAGTAATGCTAGTGACCATTTTGAGGATTTGATTTACATAGATCTGAACCCTTAATTCACGAACCCTTATGATTTATGGATCCTTTCCTCAACTGAATTATACAACTGGCACAGATCCCCATGCTCTCTACTCTCGCTTATCCTAGAACGTCGTCGAGTTACTCCACAGCTGCCATTACTGGTGTTTGCCACCAATCTCCTACCTCTCAATGATCCACTATATTCTTCATCAACATAAGCTTTCCTCTTGTCCAGCATGAATTTTCACATGCATTTCACATGCAGTAGCATTTGCTACACCGCGTGTCCACCTCTTATGTCGCACCGTGTGTATTTACCCATTCGTCGTGATGATTGTATCTACTACACCCACATGATATATTTTATCTTGTCGCATGATCCCTGTGTTTAGGGACGGGCATTCGGGTAATTCGGGAAATTCGGGTCGGGTAGTTCGAGTATTTGAAAAATTCGGGTTTTCAAAATAGCTACCCGAACTTCACCCAAAATAAAGAATACCCGAATTTTTGGTATGAAAAAATCAGGTTTGGGTTCAGGTTTCCTAAAATATCCAATAAATTGCATTTCTATGTCCTCAACCGCCACCATGTTATGGCCACAACTATAATAGTGCATGGGATGAAACAAAAACACATTTTAATATATCACATACTAATGTACACATCAAACAACAAGCAAATCAATAGATCAAACTAATAAATTTCGCGACATTTACAACCTACTAGTGCATAATCTAATGGCTTTTTAGTATAGTTTAGGTAAATCCGGAATTCGGGTACCAAGGTTGAATAATCGAACTTCTCGAATTAAATTTGGGTTTCTCAACTTCGTACCCGAAATAGTGATCGGGAATATCGGGTTCGGGTATTTTAGTATCGGGTCGTTAATTCAGGTTCGGGGTTCAGGTTCGGGAAATTGTGCCCACCCCTACCTATGTTATGAATTCCTGCAGGGACGGAGACGAAATCCCCCATATAAGGGTTTGTTTGGATAGAAGAGGATTGGAAAGGAATGAAGAGGATTGAGTTTAAAATGAACAATTTCCTCTCCAACCCCTCTTGTTCCACTTCAATTTACTGGTATCAAACAAGGCCTAAAGTATATGCCCAAGTAACATGGCCTAAGACACCCGACAATTTGTGTGTGTGGTCAAACTTAAAGAAAGGAATTCATAAAACAAACACCCCCGGAAACTTAAACGAAGCCAACCTGCGAACAATGCATTCGTGATTGCGTGACATGTCTCCGGAGTCCAGAATACATGTCTCGTGGAAAGGAACGGATGACCATGGGCGATGCAGCGAAATCCGGCTTTATTGGCCTGATGACTCCGGCAAAGCCGTGCTGCTTGATTGCCGGCGAGTTGACCCGGGCGGCAGCTTATTTGCTTTGCCACCTGGCATACACGCAGAGGCAGAGTCACCTAGTTTCAGTGGAGGTTTCATCAAGAGTTTCATAACATTAAATAGCTCACATGCCACGTCAGCAATTATACGGTTTTATGGTCAGGGAGATTGCCTGGTCTGCTGCTGAAAGCCTTAAACCTTTTACACTACGAGTTAGGACCGAAATTTATTTTGGAAACAGTGCACTGACAAAGGATAGGAGTGTCATTTCTATGTCATACGTCTTCAATGCAACAAAACCATTCCTGGTGCAGGCAGCTAATTCCAAGTTTCCAATTACAATGTTACATCCATATCGTGCACGTACGCTAGAATCAATGCTGATTTATTTCTCCTGCGAGGTCGGGTTCCAGATCCTGGATATACACATCGCTACCATGACGAGCCAATTGCCTTTGACAGAAACTTACCACGAAAGAGATAGTGCTGCAAATCTGCGTAGAAACTGGGGAACCACGGCCATGTGAATGTGATTCTAGCATCCGAACGAGACCAACAATAGCCCATCACGCCTGGCCTGAACCACCTGCACCGCCCTTCACTACCTCATAGACCGCCGAGAAGTCCAGGTCCCCCAGCCCCAGACTTCTGGCCTTCTTGAATGCCTGTGATCGAAAAATGGTGGTGTCATGTGCCTTCACTCAAACCCTGTGTTTTGTGAGGCGTAGCACAAGTCGAAAGGGAAGTATGGCGCACCTCGTTCGCAGCTGCAGAGACCGGCATGGAGACGGCGTTCTCATCTCCCAGGGCCAGAGCTAACCTCATGTCCTTCTGCTGATGTTTCAGAGGGAACGCAGGGTTGTAGCTGCCCTGCAGCATTGCGGGCCCCTTCAGCTTGAACATTGGGTTTGCGATAGCGCCGAGGTCCTTTTGAAGTCAAGAAATAAATATGCTGTTATTCAATGGTGACAAGGTGGATTCTCAGGTTCACAGTAATCTCAGAGACATGGAGTGTCATACCAGGACATCAAGAAGCGCCTGGGGGCTCAACCCACTTTTGTCGGCCAAAGAAAGTCCCTCGGACAAAGAATTCATCATACTGCACCAAGAAACGTAGTTGTGATCAGTTAACTTACAAACCACAAAGGTAAAGAGGCACTAAAATGTGCTAACAGCAGAAAGGGGGTTGTACGCCTCTGAATGTGCAACAAGCATCTCAACAGAATCACATCTGAAAGAGAAGGCCCATAATCTAACAGACACGGATCAGGAGGATTTGCAGTACATATGCTATTCAGCACATGAAAGGCTCAGATTTGCAGTAGCAAAAACCTCTATCATGTGACAAGAGTTAGAAAATCATTATCATTAAATAGTAAGAAAAGGAAAAGGATAAGCTTCAAAAACATTGCAACATACCAATTATGTCTTCGACTGACATCCCAGTGATCCTTAACAGTTAACAGTAGATTATACAGAACAAATGAGCATATATAATTATTACTCTTAGGTGCTCCCAAGTCCCAAAATATGTATTACTCTGTTCTTTTGTACTTGTCGTCCTAAAATGCATGCATTGCACATTATGATCCACTAACATAAACAGAAGTACTAAGATTTGTCATGTCACAATGATATCAGTAGATTTGCAATCATCAGTACTTGAATGTCTGCATTTTCAGTGCTTTGATGTCTATATGCTTTTCAGCTGCCCAAAATAAACACTCACCTTCCCATGACCATGTTGACCACAAGCTTCATCTTAGCTCCATTTCCAATCTCTCCCAAAAAGAACGACTTTTTCCCAAGTACATCAAACGCAGGAACTATTTCATCATACAATGTCTGTAAAAGGAAGAATCAAATGAGCGAACAAGATATGGTAGGGGTATGGTTAGGCAATACGTGGTGTTATCTTTTGGCAGGGCAGAGCTATTTATATCTGATAAGTTACAGGTTATAAGTAACATGCACTGGTGACTTTCCTCCTTTAACAAACATATCCTGATCCAAAATTTGTGTACAATTATTAGAGGCTAATACATGAACCATACCTCCTTAAACTACAGTGATTTGTTTACTCATTCTCTGTTATGATCGAAGTAAACCCAGATACAGGGGCAAACATCATTGACACTAGAATGATGAAGGAAACGTTTGATCATTAGAACCAAAAGCAATTAAACAATAGCATAAGTCCTAACAAGAACTACAACTGAACCCAAATGTAGCCAACTTAATTATTTCAAGGGAAGAAGGATAATGTCACATTAGAGGTTTGGTGAAGTACCATAAACTAAAAATGACAGCTAGTTGCAGCAATAGTCATAAAGGATCATCTTAAAGTCAGAAAACAGTGAATAACCTTGTCCCCGGCAGCAAGAATGACCAATTGACCATCTTCAGCTGGCTTCTTGCTCCCTGAAACCGGAGCTTCAACGAAAGCTCCGCCTTTTTGTTTAACTGCCTGAAAAAAATGATCAAAGAAGAACAAATCTCAGTAGACTATTAATAAACCTTATCCATATGGC
The DNA here is from genome assembly GCF_005286985.2 of Setaria viridis. Lineage (NCBI taxonomy): Eukaryota > Viridiplantae > Streptophyta > Magnoliopsida > Poales > Poaceae > Setaria > Setaria viridis. Next base: position 27,363,682 of record NC_048263.2, read on the forward strand.
AACCCTGGTGAAAGTTATAGATATTTAAAGTAGGGAGGACGTAAATCTGCTACACATGCTGTGTTCATACAGTCTATGAATAAGATGCTATGGAATTCATCTCGGACTAAGCACAAGTTTGTACTAGTTCATACATCGACACATGATGGTGTACCTATGCCTACAGCATAAAACGGGATTTCCATGTAGAACAGATTTATGACTAAGCAGATTTGACAGGAAATACCCAATGGTATGCAAGGAAATTTAATTTTTCTTCCTTGCCTCCAATTCCATATTTCCTTCCTCATTTTGTAACTCTATTAGTGGAAAATACAAAAAAAAAGGGTGGTAAATGTGCATACTTTAACAACCACTCCTCCTCATTCTATAACTCCATTAATGAAAAGAAAAAAGAAAAGATTCGATGTACTATACTATCTTAGTTTCAAAATGCCTAAGAATGATTAGAAGATGGGAATGCACATCAAACCCAAGGCAGATTCGATACGGTGGTAGAACACGCACTTATAATTATAAGCAATTTGGGACATTCCAGAAGTGTCATCATATTACCATATCCAGTGGTGAGACCGTGCAGAGAGATCAAGGGACATGCCAATCGTTTATGTTGCATTGACATCCATAATAATAAATGATATAAATAACAAAAACAACGATGTAAAGTTTTGTCTGTATCGCTCAAATTTTCAGAAGTTGCCTGATTTCGTCCCTAGCAGCCTTCCAAGTGGCAATCCATACACCCAGACAGCCAAAAGATCATACCATCTACCAGTAAGCGATCAAATAGCCCTTAACAGAGTATGCAGGGCCGCATTGGCAACTGAACAAAAGCTTATAGTCTTGTAGACTGTATGCACAGACTAGAGCTTTTGTTTTGGGGGAATACGAAACGTAAAGGTACTGAGGGCATGACTAATTACTCAAAAAAGGAATCTAAAGAAAAAATAACAAGCACTTGGGATGATACCTCACTAATCTTGGACGAAGTCGCGGCATCGACAGTGGACATGTCGATATAGCCTTTGCCATCCCCGATCTGCTCGAGCACGCCATCCTTGTCGAAGACAACCTGGATGGAAAAGAAAGGGGGTCAGAAATCGATTAAGCATTGCAACAAAGGTGCCACGAATCGTGCGCTTACGGATAGGGCGGCGCTGGGGTCGGAGAGCATGGCGATGGTGTATCTGCACTTGGCGACGACGGCGGCGGGCGTCTCCCCGACGGTGGCCCCGAGCGCGACGAGCTCTTGGCACTAGGAGAAGAGGAGGTGGCCATGGACGTCAATCAGGAGCACGAGTGGGCTCAATCGGACGGGAGGGGACGGATTCGGATTGAACGACACAGCATAAAAGAGCAACGGCGCTTTCCAGGAGATACCTTGGCGAGGGTCCGGTTCCAGACGGTGACGCGGTAGCCGTGGCGGAGGAGGTTGGTCGCCATTGCCTTCCCCATGATGCCCAGCCCCAAGAAACCGACCTCCATCTCGACCTCCTAGTCTCCTACCCCTGCTCTGCCCTCTCCTCTCCTCTCCTCTCCTCTCCTCTCCTCCGTGTGCGCGACGCAGCAACCGCGGGGATACACTTGTGCGCGATCCAGAGCGCAGCCGCCAGCAGCACAAACCCTCTCCCCTCCCTGCCAATCCTCGATTTCTTTACATTTTTCCTTTTTTATTTTATTATTATATGGATCAATTTTTTGTCGCTCTCGTTAACTTTACCCCCAATCGGATCGGACATTTGTTGTGGCGCCAGGGTCTACGGAGCTGAAGCGCCGCGCGGCCGTCGACGGGTCGTTGGACGGCCGGGATGCGGCTGCGGCCCGACGGAGCCACCCACCTGTCAGCATTCTCCGGGCTCGGCCTAGATGTGTGGTAGCCTGGTGGGTGCACGTGCACCACACAGCACCAGCTCGCTAGTCGCTACCTACCTTCCGGTCGGTCGCTTTCGCTGCCGGCATGGCCGAACAGCGCGCCGAGACGACGCCGTGGGCTTGTTGTTGCAAGCCCATTGGGCTTCGAAGAGCTTTTTTTTTTGTGGAGGAAGGAGGAAGGAAGAGGCCGCGTGTTTTATGGTAATTAAACCGGCCCAGTTGATGGCACCTCTATAGTCCGAATCCTGCCTTCAAGCTCGGGCAGGAGATTGGACCACGTCGCCTGCTTTCTTTAGCCGTCGGATCGCTAGCAGAGATTGATCGAGCCGTTCAACAGAGAGCAGGATTTCCAGAGCTTTCTCGAGCGAAGGTCCCTCCCCAGCCACGCACCAACCGCCTCTACCTCTCCGGCCGCTGGGCTCGAGCGGAAGCCGCCTCCGCCTCGTCCTCCAGGTTCGCGCCCGGCCTGCTCACCTCCCCCGCACGCCTCCTCTTCCTTCTCACCGCCGCCTACTCCTAGCGCTCCACCCATGGCTAGAACTCGGTGACACCTCGCATTGGGCGTAAAGAGGCCGAGGCCACGGTGAACGGCCGCTCGTTTCTATCCTTGAACATTGCCGCTTGGCTGAAATCGCGGTTCCCCATCTGTATCGACCCAATCGCCGAGTCGTTATTCGTGCCTCCTCCTACATGGCTATATCCCACGACGTTCCTATTGCTTCCACTTCGCGGAGAAAGCTCACCGTGAAGCCGAACTGGTGCCTGCTACGGCGTAGGTGCAAAGTATGGCAATTTGAGGGTGTCACACCCGATTTTAAAACAAAACCAAGTGCTACCTATACATGATCTAGTTTCATACATATAGTGACATCATTAGTGAATAACAGCAACAGTATCACATAAAAAGATACAAAAAGACTATCAGAGAAACACAGCTTAAACCTTGAAAACGGAGGCTCCAAACTTTACAAGCAAACAACTGGGGGTTGCGTACGCCTAGAACTTAGCATCATCTTCATATCAACTTCATAGCAGCTTCTTCTTCTGAGCAGCAGTAAGCAAGCGTGAGTACACTTATGGTTGGTACTCAGCAAGGCCACAAGAAATAACCAGAATAATAATTTAAGTCCATCTTCAAGTTAATTAATCATGTGAGGGTCCAGGCCGCTCTTAACCGTGAGCACGGCTGATATATCAGTTTACACTCTGCAGAGGTTGTATATCTTTACCCACAAGTCATGTAAAAGTTCAAAAGAACTTTAGACCCGACCATGCGGTGCTAGCTAGGCACCATACCACACTTCCGAGGTGTGATTGCATAGGAACGCTACGAGATCTTTACAAAGATTCCCTAGTAAGTGGTAACCTGCTAAGATTTCCGGAGCAGTAGTAGAGCATAACAGCCTCCTAGTGGGTACAGTGTCTTAGCAAAGCCCACGTCCCAAAAGAGCGGGTGCTATACCCCATCAACTGCCACCCCTCTTGCCCTTTTAGTAAGATTACCCCAGACTAGAATCTCTAATTAATTAGCCAAGATCAGAGCCATGATAGTTCTTGTGGTTGCACTGTTTTCCTGGGTGGTTCTCCATGTTCCAATTAATATTATCATGATACTGTGAATAAAGCATAGGTAGAAGGATGGTTAGGGACACTTGCCTTTCTCCAACGTAAAGCTACTCTTATTGCTCTTCGGATCTTGCTTTCTTGAAACTCTTAATCTTTAAAACTTCCGAGCAGCGATCCTTCTAATTGAAGCAAACATCGACACTAACAAACAACCAAGTACAACTAAGAATAATACACCAAAATAAAAGAAAGGCTTCAAAAGAGCGTACTAGAGGACAAGGCTCGATCTAAGGAAATGCTGAGAATGGAACTATCGAGAGGTTTGATTCTTAAAAGAAATAAAAAGACTATATGCTTGATCCATTTTAATTAAATAAAACATGTCCATAGGATATTTTAGAGAAATACCCTATTTCGAATTAAGCAAGTTACATTTAATTATTGAAAACGCGGTAAACTTAATTATATTTTATTTGTAAATTTCAAGTACGAATTATGCTAATTTAACAATTAACTTTAGAAACTCAGAGCATGTATAAGACATCTAATCGAATAACTTTGTATTTCGTGTTCAACTAAACATATTATTATTGAAAATGCATTTTGATATCATTAAGCATCTTAACTTTATTTATGAAAACCGATGTATAACCTAGATATCTTTTATTTAGAAAAGCTAGTTATAATTAGGAATTAACCAATTAAACCTTAGTTTATGAAAATCGGGATAGAGCCTACTCACTTTTATTTACAAACTAATTGAATAATAATTAGTCAAATTAATATTGATTATGAAAAACCGGTGTAAAGCCTACTTAAATTCTTATTAGGAAAAGGCATTCTGATAGGCATTAATCAAATTAATAAATTTATTTTCAAAGATAGGAAATTATGTTCAACATCACTATTAACGTGTAATTTATATTGTGAAGAATCTAACGCAACTTGAACGGATTAACCGTAGACTACAAGGGTTAGCAAAGAAGATACCTTAGACACAGGGAACAGAGCATGTGAAAAGATGAAAGCTCAGGGTTAGATCTGCAAAAGGTTAAGAATTGGATTAGTTTGGAAGAACTGAAGAGTTTGAGGGCTCTTTCTGAAAAGATGTAAGATACCGAGAACAAAAGCAAAGATTACTGGGGTCTTCAGGGGTTAAACTGCAAAACAGCCACCTTATCTCTTCTTTAAGCTCCTGCTTTTCTCCTTGCTGACGCATGGTTCGGCTCTGGCTGGCGACGCTCCGGCACGGCGGAGGCCCAGGCGAGCAGCACAGAATGTAGAGAATGTCAAGGTGATGTTGCATTTGCTCACCGACGGCGAAGGGGCACGGCAGCGGCCGGAAACGTGCCGACGGCGAGCAAGAATGGCGCCGGTGGCAGTTTGAGGGGCGGTGGTGCTCGGTGGCATGAGGGAGCGAGGGAGATGGGGGAAAGGACTCCAGTGGTGGCGGGGCATCCATTTATAGGGGCAGAGGAGGTAGTTGAGGCGGCTCAGGAGGTGAATTGCGGGGTGGCGGCCATGAATGGAGGTAACGACGGCTTGATGGGGGGGCGGTTACCATTGCAGTGAGGGAAACGAATGGTGGCGGGTGGTACGCATGCAAGGGAGCGGAGGAGGTGCGGGAACACGGCGGAATGCCGACCTGGGAGGCGGAGGGACGCTGCCACGCTGGACAGTGTAACAACCTAGATTAAATAAGCTAAGTTTTAATCTTAAGATAAGTCACTAGTGCTTAAAGAAGAGCTTTGGCAACTTTCAGGTAAGTGAAAGTACCCTTTTGCCCTCACAAGCTTAAAACGCTGCCCAAACCGTAACTTCAATTCTTGCTTAAGAACTTAAAAATCTGTCCAACTAAGAGTTCTAGAACTCAACCTTCCTAGCAACTTTTATTTTCGGTGTTTTACTTAAATCTGAGTAGAAACCCTCAAAAAACACAATTGGCAAGAATTTAAAAATCTGTCCAACTAAGAGTTCTAGAACTCAACCTTCCTAGCAACTTTTATTTTTGGTGTTTTACTTAAATCTGAGCAGAAACCCTCAAAAAACCCAAAATACCAATTGTGTTGTTTTGTTTTAAAGCAGGCAAAGTCCAAACTTTGGGGCTCTCTATTTCGAAATTTCTAATGTCATCTTGAGCTGAGCTCTAACCAAAGTTTTAAAGCTTCGGGACCTTAACAACTTTTCTTTAAGAAGCAAGTTTAAAATCTGCCCCGAAGGCCTTCAAAATTCAGGTCAAAGTCCCCTAGTTTGGTCAACTCAACCTCCTGTAGCCATTTCGGCTAAATCTGGAAAAACAGCCCGACCTAGCGCCTTAGGGCAGGTTTATCTTTGGAAGGTTGAATGGAACATATGAAAATCCCTTTTTAGAAGTTGGAGAACTAAGTTTGTACAACAACTTTGTTAATTGGGCCTTAGTCCAATTCACCTCCGAAGCTTCCCAAATCTACAGCTCAAATCAGCCCCGAACCCTGAAAACCAGCCAAGCTGCCGTTTTTCTCCAAGTCCCGGAAACTGGCGTCCCTCCAAACTTTGGAGCTTTGAATCTCTAAATCCACCACGTTTTTGAACTCGGTCAAAATTACAAAAGTTGGATCTTGGTTTGTGTACTACAACTTGTGTAAAGGGAGTCAACGTGGGCCCGACAAAGGATCTCGCAGATCCGTCGGCCAGACAGCGCCAGAGCGCGCGTGCGCCACGCTCCAGAGCGCCGCCGCCGTATGGCGTGGCCTCACCGGCGAGCGCCGCCTCGCCCAGTCGTCGGCCGCGATAAGATGGATCAGCGCGCCTCTTCCCTAGTCGCGCGCAGTAACGCCCTACAGGCCCTTCCGCCCCGTCTCATCCCGCCCGAGGCCTCGCCGGCCGCGCCAGGCGCACTTCCCGCGGCCCCGCCGCCGCCCCAGCCACTCCGCGACTGAAGACCGGCCGCTGCCGCGCCGGTGCCGCCTCGCCTCCCGTGCACATCCGCCCCACCCGTATCCCCGACCGCACGCCCCAACGCCTTCCGGCCCTCCCGTCACACCCCGGCCGCGCTGCTCGCGCGCGCGCCCCGCGACGCTGTCGCCTCCACCAACCACCGAGGCGGCAGTGACAGCTCCTTCCCCACCTCGCCAGTAGTGTGCCTCGGCAGAGCCGCTCGTCCTGCGCACGCTCGCATCATGCCGCTCGCCCTGTCACCTCGCCTGCCGCGCCTGCCTGTTCCCCTTGTCCGCCAATGGCGCCACCACCATCAATGGCCGCGACAACACGCGCCCGCCCTTCTCGGGCCCACCGGCCAGGCACACGCCCCCAGCGCCTATAAAAGCCCCGACGGCGCTACCGCGCTCCTCTTCGCCTCCCTCTCCACTCCAGCTACCCTTCCAGAGCCCTCACCACTCGCCCAAGTTCCGCCACCACACACTCCTCTGCTTCATGCTCCAGCGCCGCCGCCTAAGCTCTCTGTAGAGCTCCCCCTTCCGCCCAACCCCGCGCCTTGCCGACCCCACCAGCCGCTTCGCCCTCCTCTTGCGCAGCTCTAGAGCTTGCTTGTTGTCCGCAAGAAGCTCCACCGCCGCCAGAACGCCGACCCAAGCCGCCGTTGTTCCTCGTTTCGCCTCGGCTTGTTCTTCCTGACTCCGAGACCTCATCAGTAGGACCGGAGGTGAGCTGCCGACCCCTTTCCAGCTCTTCCCGACCTTGAATCGTCCGCGAAAGCGATCGGGCCTGGTCCACTTCGCCCGAGTGCTGTCCGCCTCGCCTGAGGACTCGGTTGTGTCTTTTCTTTTCACCGAGGGTATCTGTGTTAAATTCTGAGGACTTCTCTGTGTTAAATTTGAGGATCCTGGTATAGTTATACCTTAAGTCTAAGGGTCAGATCGTAAGTTTTCCCCGATCTGACTCTTTTAACTCGAATTAAATCGATAGAAACTTGGAAAATTACATCATAAATCGAGGAAAAATCAGAAAATTGTGAAATTACTTTGGTTGGAATCCTCGTTCTGAGTAGAATCCAATAAAGTAGGTTTCGCACCTTTTCCTGTAGTTTTGCTACAGTTTTGGGTTTAAATCCTTGCAAATACTGTTGAAATCACTGTCTAGGTGTCTTATCCTTGCATTGCATTTCGTGTAGAGCTGAACCTCGCAGACGGAACCTACAAGCTTCACCCGGCGTCGGAAGACAAAGTCGTAACTGAGCAGCCACCTATAGGAGCCGAGCCCGAGCACCCCGAAGACCAGTTCACTACCGCCCCGCTTGAAGGCAAGCCCCAGAGCATAACCCGGTTTGTCTAAACTTGTGCATGCCTTCTGTTGTTAATGATTGTGCATTTACGTTTACAGGAGTTGTTTGGAACTCTAGTTGCATGATCCTAGGTTCCTTTGTTCTGAATACTAGTATGCCAGGATCTCGAGTAGCTGCTTTGCTTAAATAGGACTCGATAAAACTGTAAAAGTTGGTGATTTCCTGTCACTCGCGAGTTATAGGAGTTGATTGCTTTACTTATGCTACAACTATAAGGACGATGGACGGGGTAGGGCTCTGTGAACTATTTTGGTGGTCGGTGGATTCCCCCGTCTGTCTACACAAAATTGGACTAAGGTTGAGATGTGCTAGTGTTCGTGATCAAGTGTTTGAAAGTACTAATCTCATACCTCTTATGGGATGGGGAAGTCTAGTACCTGATTGAACCAGGACGTGAGCGGTTCGATTCACTATCTCTGGAATGGAGTTCCCTTGCAGCCGCATGTGGTGACAAGTGCAGTCATAGAACGGCAGAGGCCGGGTCTGTGGAGCCTTGTACCAAGGGAAGTGGGCCCAACACGGATCTGGGAATTGATGGGGACGGCGGACAAGTGAAGCGACCCTTCGTGGTGCGAGGATGTCGTGAGATTAGGTTCGCCATGCATGGTTAAGAAATTCGAATCGATTCGTCTGCCTCTCACAGCTTGAGACTACTTGATCGCTATGCTACACTGAGTAAGAATGAACTTGAGGATGAATTCAATACTAATGCTTGTCATTAATTGTTTGAAAAATTATGCTTGTTTAGTATAGTTGCTAATTTAGACACGTCAATGAACTTAGAACCTGTGGCTAAAATATCGAAAGTAAGGACCTACTGTAGTCGCTTTTGGCAAAAGCAACCCCAGAGCCATAAAGTTTGCATGTCTAGGTGTTGGTGGAGTAGTACCACCGGTTGGTTAAGTCTTGTTGAGCATAGTCGCTCAGCCTTGTTGTGGCACATTCTTTCAGGTGATGTTGACGTCTCTGAGTTTGCTGCAAGTGGCACTTAGCCTCCCCAGCTTCCTCATGGGTGGACGGTCGAGTGGGATCCCTCATCGGACAGCGAGGACAAGGACTATTGATGTCATGATCGGCCTCGTCGTGACGTCCGACATCGGTGCTAGCCTTCGTTTGTTTATTTCCGCTGCTTAAGAACTCTGCAAACCATGTTTGAATTTCGAACCTGTTGTTGTAATAAATTAATGCACTTGTTTAATTTGAACGATCTATTGTATTCTCTTTAACCACTCACCTTCGTGTGAGCTATGCTTTCTCGGTCCTGTGGAGTGGTTTATTGGATGAAATCCGACAGACTGCCGAGTTAACTTGATTAAAACAAATGATCGCGTGTTAGACGACGTAATTGTGCTTTAGCTAAGTTAATTAGGGCGGTTCCGCCACAGATAGGTAGCGCGGCGGCGTGACCTGGGAGACGGATGGGCGAAGGTTGAAGAAACGGCTGGGGCCCACTTGTCAGTGAGGAGGAGAGAGGGAGACAGTTGGGCCGGCAGGGGACTTGGGCCGGAAGAGAAACCAGCCTGCTGAGGAGAGAGGGAGGGGAGGGATGATTGGGCCGGAGAGGAAGAGGCCAAGGAGGCCGGCCTGCTGGGCCGATGTGGGTCGAGACCAAGAAAAGGATTATCCTCTTTTTTTCAGAAGCAATTTTCCGTACAAAGAAGAATCTAGATAAATCATTTAATTCACGAAAAATACTCTAAAAATTCCAAAATTTTAGAAAAAATCCTAGAGACAACTTGGGACACGAGGAATCCTAATAAAATATTTGGATTCATGAAAAGGATTTTAGAACCATCCGAAAAATTGGATTAAACTCAAGGAAAAGGAGAATAAATTCTAGAAAGAGTTGGAAAATTATTAGAAAGACTTGGACAACGTCTAAACGTATTTTTAAATTTTTTCACTTATGAAACACCAACATACATCAGCATGAATGCACAGATAAAGAACAACAACCTTATTAAATTTCGAATAACAAACAATTATTTTTCCTATGCTAAATTTTATGTAAAGAAAATAAATGTTGGCAAAAATTTTAAATTATACAAAATTATTGTTTAATTATTCTTTTTAACCACATTCTGAGACACTGGAGGAGGGAAGCTGGAGACTGACGATGAGGTCAACGCCGTCCGTGACCCCGAACCCAAGGTCAGATCATCCGGACCATGCCCTGCAACTGCTTGTTGTTTTGCCCAAGTGAATTTTCAGTGCTGTTTTCCCTTTGCTGTGCATACGAACGTGTACAACTGCCACTAAGATTTCTATTTGTTTGATTTCATCTTAACATAGTTACAGTACGTGGATTGTCAACTGCTCCAATGCGACTCTACTTTGATTCAAGTGTGTAATTAATCATGCATTTCGAACCATATTAAGCCTTCAAGCATCGAGATGCATCAAATGAGATTGGATGCAGATCACTGTGACAGTATTGTTTCAGGATATAATAGTGAATATGAAACTAAGTTTGCGCCAAGACAAAGGTGTTAATTTCTTTTTAAAAAAAATCTTACGATACTACATCACTACTGCAGACCTTGACAATACGGAGTTGAGAACTCATAATACAGAACTTGCATTGTAATGCACAAAAGCACTGGTCATGGCACCATTGTAAACCTCAGTTCTTCTTTCAGGGCTATTTTAAAGCAGCTCCAGACAAAGGATCAAAGATATGTAACCGATTAGACCTTGACATGGATGATCTTTCAATACAACGTGTGCTCATCTTAATCTCTTGGAGAAACTTACGATTTGGCATAACTACATGGGCCTGTTCACTCTACGAATGTGCTAAATACTACATGGAAACTATGGTTCATACACTTTGTTTCTCGGTTTCTCCTACTACTGATGCTTTCTTAGTACTTATCTTTGTGTCTTACTTGCTAAATACCATTTCCACTACTTAATCCTATCATCACCTTATATCGACTATTGTCGATCAAAGACCTAAAACACAAAAATACAAAAATACACTGGTCATCTCAAGTAGGCGCGGCAACGGAGTTTCTAGTTTCACTGAGTTTTAGGAACTCCGAAAAAGCATGTGGCCCATCATGCATAGGACCTTGTTCTTTTTTCTCGTTGTGTGTATTTCAGGCCCTTTCAGTAGAGCCCATAAGCTGCGATAATGTTGCCTGCGAATCTGCTGCCATCAACAGAAGGCATGGGCATCGGCAGCATCGATCATCGCTTTCTTTCTTTGTTTTTTTTCCCGATAACATCGATCATCTCTCTTGGCAGACCAAGAAAAAATGAAGAACAAGAGCATGCCACGTTGCGGACGGAGCCAATCGTCCATGGATAGGTAGAGCAGGCGTGGCGTGGTGTTTATTGACGATCTTTTTTTTTTTGACGAAAACAAAATCATGCACGCGTTCCAATTGAAAGGTCTCAATATATTTCATGTTATTCTTTTACGATCTTTTGACGAAAACAAAATAATGCAAGCGTTCCAATTGAAATGTCTCAAGATATTTCATGTTATTCTTTTCCTCCCCCTAGACCGTGTCACTTCCACCCAAAATGTTGCCTTCATGAACGGGAAAAAGAATAAAAGAAAACACAATTGGAACAAAACCCCTCCACTGCTGTGAAATTACTCACCCATGCCGCCTTACCAATACCGACGAAATTGGAACAAAACCCTAATTTAGTTGTTTTTTATAAAGTCTGTATCTTTACCCGCAAGGAAAAAATAAAGTTTGTAACGTTTTCCGTAGGGATTCGAATGGAGATAAATCTTTTGTGAAAATGGTAGATTTTGACGGGATATGCAACTTTTCCAAATTAAAATTCTTTTTTTAAGTTTAAAGTCGTTAAGGATCGTACCAGAAGTACGTGGATCAGTTCCTCGATTTTTCACAAATTTCAGTTATTCAAAATTGAGAACCATTCGGTTCCAGAAATCACCAAGACCAAGCAAATTTGGTGTCGGTTATTTTAGTTCGGTCTCGGTTATGACCGAACAGAACCGAGTTAGTAGTTGACACATGAAAAAAATCACAGAATCACTCGCAAATCGATAAGTATGAAGCACAAATCGACAAATATGAAGCGCAAACACTCGTAAATCAACGAATTTGAAGAGGCGGCCGGGGGAAGGAGGCGAGGAAAGGCTGCGACCCACCAGGGGAAGGAGGCGTCGGGGGAAGGAGGAACGGGCACGAGCCGGGGGTCAGCTGCTCGACTCGAGGGACATATTATGGGCCTCTTTGCATATTCGGTCTGCTCGATGCTCGGTTCTTCTAGTTAACCGACACCTAAAACTGAACTAACCGAGATTAATTCGGTTATTAAGGACTTGGGACCGAAAATTATGATTGAAAAACACTAGTAGAGGATTGGCTTTCAATACGCCCCCTTTTATCCCGGTTTAAAGTTGGTTCGGGACAAAAGGGGGTGCGCCACGGTAGGCAAAAATGGAGGGGAGAGTTAGTCCCGGTTGGTAATTGTAACCGGGACTAAAGGCCCCCTTTAGTCCCGGTTGCAACGGCTAGTTCTGGGGCGTCGGTGGCGGCATCCTTTTGTCCCGGTTGGAGCCTCCAATCGGGACAAAAAGTTTAGTCCCGGTTGCAGCTTCCAACCGGGACAAAAGAGACACCCTTTTATCCCGGTTGGAGGCTCCAACCGGGACTAAACTTTCAACTGGGACAAAAGGTGTTCCTTTTTGTCCCGATTGGAGTTTTTAACCGGGATAAAAACTCATTCCCATTATATACCAAGACAGAGGCCTTTCTTCCTCCTCCAGCCCGAGCCAGTCCAGCACATAGACAGAGAGCTGAGCTTCACCTACTCTCCGGTGGTGCCGAAGCAAGGGAGGTGCTGCCCGAAGTTTTTCCCCTCATTTTCGTGGGAATTTCACTCAGCCAACACAAGTGTTGGGAAGGTTTGCTACTTCATCCTCGTGTTATGCTTTGATTTATTATTTGGAGATGGAAAGATTAATTGCTAGAATGTGATGAAGTAGAAAATGGAGAGATATTTTGAGCTAGAATGTGAGGGAGATTGATGTGTCATATATAGTATGTATTCTTGCAGTGGTTTAAGAATGATGCTACCTTGTCTAGACGGTTTATCTTATCAAATTCAATAAGGTTTTTCAAATCCATACTTGTTGAACTTGCATACCGTGTTCATCTCTGCAAGGATGTTCTCCGCCGAGCAGCAACGTATGTCAAGAAGGAGGTTCGATTCTACGAGAAAGAGTGGATACGGACATCGTGACCGTGTCCCCTTTTCCGTAGAATCGAACCTCTTTCATGACAAAGTGCGGTGCCGCCCAGTTGAGGACATACTCACGAGATGATCACGGTCTTTAAGTTCAACAACTTATGCAGTGCTAAGGTAAGAATTTTTGTACATAGATGGCTTCTACTACTGGAGGAAGTGGCGATGGTGGGGGCGATCGTGGTTCCTCTTTCGGCAAGGGAAAAATCATAGTTGGCCCTCAGCATAAGCCGAAGAAAATGAGCACGTTGGAAAAAGCAATGCTTCGTTATTTGCAGCAACGTCACGGAGAAGCTGTTGCCGTGGGTCAGGAACCTCCTTTTGGTGGTCGTTATGCACCACCATCAGTCCCGGGTGTTTCATGTCCACTTAGTACTACCGTTTCAGGCGGCACAAATAAACCTCCTGAGGCTGGGTCAGCGGAACCTTCGTCTTCACCGTCCAAGGATACTTAAAGTCCTCCTAGATAATAACCAGTGGATGGCTTGTTGTATTGTATCATGTTGTTTGGATCTTTAATTTAAATATGTGTATTTGGATCTTCATGTTGTTGTATTGTATCATGTTGTTTGGATCTTTAATCAATTTTCACGCGTAATCCATTGTCAAGTGTAATCCATTTTCATGCGTAATACGATGCAGATGGACCGGCAATGGATGTATAATGCAGACAGGCAGAGCAAGGTGTTTATTGATGGCTTGCATTATTTTCTCAAAGTGGCCAAAGCGAACAAGCCAGAGAATGGGTTCGTATGTTGTCCATGCTTCCAATGCAATAACAAGAAGGAGTATTCAAAGGATTCCTGGGGACTATTCACAGCCACTTGTTTAAATACGATTTCATGCCTAACTATTTGGTTTGGACCAAGCACGGTGAACGAGGGGTTTAAATGGAAGATGGCGAGGAGAAGGAGGAAGATGATAGCATTCCGGACTGGGTTGCAGGCCAAGCTTTTGCAGATACTATAATGAGCGAGGCTGATGAAGATGAGTTTGCAGAAAATGGCCCTACTGATAACCTTGGTCAGGTGATACGAGATGCACACAGAGATTGCAAAACTGAGAAGGAAGCAGCAAAGTTGCAGCGCATGATAGATGATCACCAAAAATTGTTGTACCCAGGTTGCCAGCAGGGCCATAAAAAACTAGGTACGGCACTAGAATTTGTGCAATGGAAGGCAAAAAATGGTGTGTCCGATAAGGCATTTTAGGGGATGTTGAACATTGTCAAGAAGATTCTTTCCGAGAATAATGAATTACCGTCCACAACATATGAAGCTGAATAGATTATTTGCCCTCTCGGATTGGATGTTCAGAAGATACACGCATGCCCTAATGACTGTATCCTCTATCGTGGTGATGAATACGAGAAATTGGATGCTTGTCCCGTCTGCGAAGTGCTGCGGTATAAGATCAGATGAGATGATCCTGGTGATGTCAAGGGGCAGTCTCCCAAGAAGAGATTTCCCGCGAAGGTGATGTGGTATTTCCCTATAATACCACGCTTGAAGCGCTTATTCAGGAATAAGATGAATGCTAAGTTGATGCGATGGCACAAAGAAGAATGTATGGAAGATGAGATGCTGAGACACCCCGCAGATGGGGCCTAGTGGAGATCAATTGATAGAGTATTCCCGGACTTTGAAAGTGAAGCAAGGAACATAAGGTTTGGTTTAAGTACTGATGGATTCAATCCATTCGGTGAGTTGAGTAGTGGCCATAGTACTTGGCCTGTGACCCTGTGTATGTTCAACCTTCCTCCTTGGCTGTGCATGAAACGGAAGTTCATTATGATGCCGGTGCTTATCCAAGGCCCAAAACAACTCGGCAATGACATTGACGTGTACCTAAGACCGTTGGTTGATGACCTTTTACAGCTCTAGAAGGAAGAAGGTGTACGTGTGTGGGATGAGGATAGACAAGAGATCTTTAATCTATGAGCATTGTTGTTCATAATCGTCAATGATTGGCATGCACTGAGTAACCTTTCGGGACAGACAAATAAGGGATATCGGGCATGCACCCACTGTTTAGACGACACAGACAGCATGTATTTGAAGCACTGTAAGAAGGTCGTCTATATGGGTCATCGTCGATTTCTCCCTGCTCACCACCAGCTGAGAAAGAGCAGGATGCATTTCAAAGGGGCGCCAGACCATCATAAAAACCTGCACACCGTAATGGAAAGCGTGTCTTCGAGATGATGAAGGATGTAAATGTAGTCTTTGGAAAGGGTCTTGGTTGTCAACCTGTTCCGAACGACGATAACGGACATGCACCCATGTGGAATAAAAGGTCAATATTTTGGGAGCTACCTTATTGGGAAATCCTAGAGGTTCGCAACGCAATAGACGTGATGCACCTGACGAAGAATCTTTGCGTGAACGTGCTAGGCTTCATAAGTGTTTATGGGACCTCGAAAGATACATTGGAAGCACGACAGGACCTGAAAGTCATGGGGCAACGAGATAACCTACATCCGGAAAAGAGAGATAATGGACAACACTACTTACGTCCTGCCAGTTACACTCTCAGCAAGGAAGAGAAGGATAGCATGTTTGAATGCTTGAATAGTATGAAGCTCCCGTCTGGGTACTCCTCGAATCTAAAGGTAATAATAAATATGAAACAAAAGAAGTTTACAAATCTCAAGGCCCATGACTACCACATGTTGATGACCTAGTTGCTTCCGGTTGCACTGAGGGGAGTTCTACCAGAAAATGTCCGGTTGTCGCTTGTAAAGCTATGCGCATTTCTCAATGCGATTTCGCAGAAGGCAATCGATCCATCCAAACTATCAAAGCTACAGAACGATGTGGTGTAATATCTTATCAGTTTTGAGTTATTATTTCCACCATCCTTCTTCAATATTATGACCCACTTACTGGTTCACCTAGTAAAAGAGATTGATATTCTCGGATCTGTATACCTGCACAATATGTGGCCTTTCGAGAGGTTCATGGCATTCCTAAAAAACTATGTTCTTAATCGTGCCCATCTAGAAGGAAGCATCGCCAAAGGATACGGAACAGAGGAGGTGATCGAGTTTTGTGTTGATTTTATTGATTCAATTGACTCGATTGGGGTTCCAACTTCACGCCACGAGGGGAGGCTCTGGGGAATGGGCACCCTTGTGTTGATTTGTTCGATAAGGCACACTACACTGTTCTACAACAGTCATCCTTTGTGTCTCCGTATATCGAACAGCACAGGCAGATGGTAGTTTCCAAAAACCCGACCAAATCCGATGCTTGGCTTACCCATCATCACATGAAAACTTTTCCCTCCTAGTTGCGCCAACAACTTATGGGTAACTCTGAGATTCACCCACAGCTTGCTTGGTTAGTCAGGGGACCTACTAGCACAATCGTGAAATTCCAAGGCTATGAGATAAATGGTTATACATTTTACTCGAGAGTCCAGAACCAGAAAAGTACGAACTAGAATAGTGGTGTCCACATAGATGCCATAGATAGAAATAATAGCAAGGAGTCGTATTATGGTTTTAAACAGAAGATATGGGAACTCGAATACGGACCGTTATACATCCCTCTATTTCTTTGCAATTGGGTGAACCTAACTATCGTAACCAAAGATCAGTACGGAATGACAATAGTAGATCTGAGCAAGACTGGATACAGTGATGACCCATTCGTACTTGCCAATGATGTGCATCAGGTGTTCTATGTGAAGGATATGTGTAGCAAACCCAAGAGAAATCCAGAAGAGACATGGGAGCCAAAGTGCCACATCATTCTTCCAAGTAAAAGAAAAATCGTGGGAATCAAGGATAAAACAGACCAATCAGATGATTATGATCAGTTTGATGGCATGCCTCCATTCGCAGTTGAAGTTGATCCAAGCATCCTGCTATCCAAAGAAGAGGCTCTGTACTTACGCCGCGATCATGATCAAGGAACTTTCGTGAAGAAGAAATTTTACAACGTTGTATTGTAGTACGCTAAATTTACATGACCTTTGTGTAGTACTTGATACAATTTTTAATTTACCCTATGTATGATTTCATGTGTTCTTAAATTTGTTAGGTGAAGATTTATTAGATAAACATGAACAATGTTAACCACATACATACATGGATTTTTTTGCACGTTGAAATTATTTAATGGAATAATTTCTTGATCACAGCGATGCAGTAAAATAAATATTTTAGAGGTTAAATGATCTGGTATAGAATTAATGACTAAATCACACTTATTGTCAATATACTTGCTAATTAAATATATTTTTGCATGTACAAAATATGTGAATTTTTTTGTTTTTGCATCCTGAAATGCAGTGAAAACATAAATAAAATCCTTTTCCAAAAAATAGGCGGGAGATGAAAGTGTGGGAAAATGACCTTTTATCCCGGGTGCCAATTGAAACCGGGACAAAAGGCCTCCCTTTTATCCCGGTTGACAACTGCAACCGGGATAAAAGGGTAGTTTTCGATTCCTGCCGGAGACATACCCTTTTATCCTGGTTACAGTTAGCACCCGGGATAAAAGGGTAGGTTTCCACTCCCGCCAGGTGGACGTACCCTTTTGTCCCGGATCCCATCACCAACCGGGTTACCAACCGGGTTTATCCCGGTTGGTGATGGGACCCGGGACAAAAGGGCCTTTAGTCCCGGGTGCCATTATGAACCGAGATAAAAGGGGGGGATAAAAGGCACTGTAGCCTCTTCTACCCCCCACGCCAGTTACACTTAGCCAAAATTTTGCCAAGATCCCGCGCTCCTGCTCCGTCGCCGCCCGTCCGCCTCCCTCGCCGGCCGCCGTCGTCGTCGTCCCCCATTGCCCCGGCCATCGTCGTTCCGCCGCCCGACCGCCTCGCCCGCGCCCGGACCGCCTCCTCCTCCATTACCCCAGCCCGCCTCGATTCTACTCTGTCGCGCCCCCTTACCTCGTCGCCGCCAGCCGCCTCCATCGCGGGGCCTCATCGCCGCCTCCGTCCTCGTCGCCGCCTCTGTCGCGCGCGCCGCCTCGTCGCCCCTCGTCGCCGGCTGCCTCCGCCCGGCGTTTGCTTTGCTCTGTCCTTGCCTCCGCCGTCCCGCCGCCCCGGCCACCTCATCGCCCCGGCCACCTCGTCGACCGCGCGAGGTCCGCCGGCACTGGCGCCGGGAACGTACCGCTCTTGCTGATGCAAGCCCACCGGCTTGCGTCAGCAAGGGCCTTTTTGATTTTTTAGTTAGAAAATAAATAGAAATGAGTAGTAATTAGTTAGAAAATCAATAGATATTTGTATATGAGTTAGAAAATCAAATTAGTGGAAATTAATAGTAATTAGTAGTAATTAATTAGTCCCGGGTTACGAAGGGCTCCGCCTAGGTTAGAAATTAATCGTTGCCACGGCCACCTCGCTCCGTTCCTGCCTCCGCCGTCCCACCGCCCCGGCCGCCACCGTCCCGCCGCCCCGGCCACCTCGTCGCCCAACCTAGGCACTGTCGACCGCGCAAGGTCCGCCGGCACTGGCGCCGGGAACAAATTAGTTATAAAATCAATAGATATTTGTATATTAGTTAGAAAATCAAATTAGTAGGAATTAGTAGTAATTAGTAGTAATTTGCTTGAAATTCCAATAAATATGTATAAATTAGTAGAAATTTGGTAGAAATTCGTACAAAGTACTACTAATTTGTTGAAATTTGTATAAACATTCCGGACTTTGTGGGATTCATGTTATTGCAAAATTAGTAGGAATTATTACTAATTTGCTAGAAATTCCAATAAATATGTATAAATTAGTTGAAATTTGGTAGAAATTCGTACAAAGTACTACTAATTTGTTGAAATTTGTATAAACATTCCGGACTTTGTGGGATTCATGTTATTTTATGATTTCATGTATATACCCTTATGTATATATAACTAAGGCGATTTCTATGACTGTCATGTATGATTCCATGTATGTTTCAATCAATAGTTGAAATGGCAGACGACGAGACCGCAAGGTATCTCATGGAGCAGATAATCGCTGGTGATGGTAGTGGCGACAACCTTCCACTATCGTACACCGATGGGAATGAAGAGCATGAGCCCCAGCAACACTTTGCCGTGGCGGAAGGTTCCGGCGAGGTATATATATAAATTGTATTGTTTCATGCCACCGTTACTACTATGTACTAATTAACGAATCTTGAACTGTTAGCCCTCTGGATCGACGCAAGGGCAGAAGACCCGAGGTCGTACAAAGGTGATGGAAGGGAGGTTTGTCATCACGGAAGTGACAAAAGAGGGCAGGCCGGTTGCTCCCGAGAAAGTAGCAAAGAAGTACGTGAGTCCGATCGGGGCAATCGTCCGGGACAACATGCCTATCAGCATCGGAGAATGGAAGGGCAGAAGCACTAATCCGTATGCCCTCCCGGAGACAGAAAAGAATATGTTGTGGGAAGATGTCAAGAGACATTTCACATTCCCCGAAGGATATATTGAAAAGTATGTGAAAGCGTGGACGCTGAAGAAGATGGCTACACAATTCCAAACATTCAAGAAGATGCTGGATGCCAACTACATTAAGAAGGGCCGAACTCCAGACTTCAATGCGTGGCCAAAGTTGAGGGACCACTTGGAGACATTTGTTGAATATAAGAGGAGTGAAGACGGTGTGAAAAAGATCCTGACCAACACTACAAATGCTGGTCATAAGGGCTACCATCATCATCTAGGGACAGGTGGTTATGGCACAGCAATTTCCAAATGGAGGAAGATGGAATAAGATCTGATCGAATGGGGAATCGTACCTACAACTATTGAATGGTCTGAACGATCAAAAAATTGGTATTACGCTCATGGAGGCTCCCTGAGCCAAGAGGATGGGACGTTGATTTTCATTGACACAATACGTGAGAAGGCCGAATGTCTTATGAAGAACATTGAAGATTCTAAGGCTGGGAGGTTGAAGGTGGACCGAGAGAATGATGAGCTCACATTGGCCCTCGGTAATCCCGAGCACCCAGGATGTTGCTGAGGGTTCGGGGTCATTCCGTGGAAGTTTGCTTTCTGAGGCGACAGCGCATCGTACAGAAGCCGCAAGCGAAGAAAGGAACAGATCGAGGAGAGCTAGCGGCAGATGCTAGAATCCAAAGTGCAGGCACAAGAAGAAAGAATGTTGGAGGAAATCAATCGTCGAGTGACCCACGTAGTTGCAGAGTTGGCCCAATCTGGAGCATTGTCGAATTCAAACTACGCCAGCCCTTCTCAACGCCTCTTGAGCAGTTGTGCTTCTACAGGGATCCCCGATGCGCAGACGCCCAGGTTACCCGTGGAGGAGCAACGGTTCCCCGTGGATGCCATCATGCAACGCACCACATGTGAGCTGCATGCACCGGTCGGCAACCTCACTATTAAGGTGTACTTATACATAATATTTATGCAATCTTGTCAATTGATCCACGCCTCATGATCGGAGTTTAATAACTTGTTTACCTCTGCTATATGTACATGTAGTGTACAGGAGTGCATTAGCAACCCTGGCGGGGTAGAGCAGTCATGACATGGCGATTCCACCTGGCTACGCCAGTGTCCGCGTAGAGCAAATTATTGATAGCCAATATGAAGGCCTAGAGCTCGACCTCCCGGGAGGCGACGGGGAAAGAACACTGGCATATGCGCTTCATGGGATCATTCTATGGTGAAAACGCTACATTATCATTCCCGGCACGGAGCCATCTCCTCAGAGCTCAAGACCGCTCCCCGTAGATCCCCAGCAGTGACCTTCTCTTGACAGCTCAAGACCGTCATCTCCTGCACAACCTGCTCCAGGACCGTCGCTTCCTGCTATATCAAGGTCTCCATCTCCACCACATCCTGGTGGTGAGAGCGACAACGACAATAACAACACCCCTCCCCGATCACCATCGCCGGGACCAAGAGCAGACCCCATGAAGGAACCTGCAGCACCACTAAAGAAGTCACGAGCACCGCCTCCCAAGCAAAGACAGAGAAAGAAGAAAACAAAGGAGCCTGAATTAACTCGTAAGGAACGCTGGGAGGCAATGACTCATGCGGAACAGTAGGCAGAAATCCAACGAGAGGCCAGTGAGTGGTTCAAGAAACAAGCCGAAGAAAAAAAAGCAAGGGAGATGGAGCCACCACCAGTAAATCGAAGAGATTTAAACTTTTTTATCAGGATGGAAGAAGGAGCCAAGAAAAGGATACCACTCTTATCAAACTATGAACGAACTTTAGTAAAGGCTGATGAAAAGGACAAAAGGAAAGGAAAGTCATCTTCCAGTAGTGTTGTCCCCGACCTCGGGCATTTATCAAAAAAATACGCTCAAAGGGTAGGAGCAATGCCCTTGGATCAACAAGCAGAAGTATTGAAATTCATGCAAGAAACAAGTCTGGGACTTGATGAATGTTTAGGGCAAGTTGAGACGCCAACTGCACCACCCCCTGAGCCGAGATGGCCTTATGAGCTAGGCAAACCTCTTGTAAGGCCTTCGTTGGTACGGAAGCTATCAACAAAGATGTACGAATTCCATCAATGGTACATGATAGCATCCGCCGACTCGAGGGAGATGTTCGATCTTAAGGTAAAACCAATAGATTTTTACGGCGAAGGTGAGAAAGTGCTGTGGCTAGACTTCAAGGATATATACAAAGTGTACCATCATGATACCCTGGACGTCTCTCTGATCAGCGCTTGGGTTCTGTAAGTGTCCGTTTATCTCTACATGTAAATTTTGGCGTGCGTCACCGTACTAACTTCATCTTCCATTTTATGTAGGATGCTAATTCAGATGTGCCAACGAGAGGCGTACCTACATATAGGCTTCATGGATCCATCTGTAGTTAACCAAAAACAGATACAATTATCGTCGGAAAAAACCTTGGTGGAAGTATACAATTTCCTAGACAAACAAACATTCAAGGATTTCATACTACTTCCATACAACTTCAAGTAAGTGTGTGTATACCATCTACTTTCGTTATCTTTTTCCTTACCTGATTAATGTTAGTTAGCTCTAATATGCATGAACATTTTACGTACGTAGCTTCCACTGGATCCTTATTATAATTGAGCCTGAAAGAAGCAACGTCACTGTCTTCGATTCGTTGAGGAAAGATCCGATGGAGTATCAAGACATGCAAGACATGCTAGGCTTGTAATAATTCTGGACCTTTATCTCTATGCAAAAGTTTGTTTCCTAAATTTTATCCCTATTACACTATATCATTCATTATTCTAATCCGCAGCGCATGGAAACAATTCATAAGGACACACAAAGGTCCATTCAAAGAAAAACTTACATGGAACACAGACTTCCCGGTACATATGAAGTCTGCACATTTATTACATTGTATAACACGAATATTTCATAACTTATTTTTTTCCGCACTGAAGTACTTAAGACAGGAACCCAAGGGAGCACTACATCTGTGAGCACATGCACAGTTTTATGAGACCCAAGGGACTAAAGATGACGCCGCACAACTTTAAAGTACGTAAAATAAAACTATTACTAGTTAATTATTTTCTAGCTCCTTATATTTATTTGTTCGTGTAACATTCACAAATTTCCAAATTATAGATGTTAAATATTCAACAAGGACTCTTGAAGGAAGAAAGAGTAGCGGCAATATGTGAAGGTCTCATTGGATTTCTAATGGACGAGGTGGTAAATCCAAAAGGAGAATTTTATTACGATGGACGACAATTAGACGCTCCGAGCAGCAACACCTCGAGGGGAAGATTGTAGATATATAGTTTGATTTATTTGTATATATAATACGCGCTAATTATGATCGATTTGTACTAGTTGAATTGTGTATATATATATAGTAATTGTATAATTACAAATTTCATTCGTTTAAATACTAGTTGATTTCATTCTAAAAAAATCTCAACTACTAAAGGTTAACAAAAGGGCCGCGGTACTACATACATGATGCATGAAAATTTCAGGCGCCACGCAGGGTGCCATGCACAAAACATTTAATCCCGGTTGGGAAATCTAACCGGGACTAAAGGGTAAGCCTTTACTCCCGGTTGCTTTTACCAACCAGGACTAAAGGGACACCCTTTACTCCCGGTTGCTTTTACCAACCGGAAGTAAAGGGCATGTCCCGCGCCTGGCGTGGCAGGCCCTTTAGTCCCGTTTGGTGACACCAATCGGGACTAAAGGGTGACCTTTACTCCCGGTTGAAAGGTCCAGAACTAAAGACCCCTCTTTTTATCCCTGATGGATTTTCGGGAGATATGCACCCTACCAACCGGGACTAAAGGCCAATTCTCTACTAGTGAAATTATACCCACCCAGGGATAGAGTTTCTGCGGCAGTGCTCATCACACGACAAAAGAGGAAGTTACGAAGACAGAGCCTGGACCTGGAGCCATATGCTGCAACCCGCCAAACTTAAGAAGGTAAAGAGCAGTACGTACGTGAGCAGCAGTGCAACACGGCACGACGACGCGGCTGCTCGTTCCAATTCCAACAACGGAGTCGGTCTCTGTTCGATCACTCCCGCGCCCGCAGTCCGCACGCGTGGAAACGAACGTGGAATGGACGAGATGAACCACCAGTCCACAGCAGGCACTGCACCACCACCCACCCACCCACCAAGGTACGTGCAGAACGTGTATTTGGAGGACGCTGCTGCCCACTTGACTGCTTGGAGGCATCGAGATCTCTCTGACCAGTAGCAGCCGTTCACTTCATCATACACATGCATGGCTATCGTCACCAAAAGTCCAAAGTAGGGGCCGGGTATCCCATCTTCTCTCATCCAATCCGCTCTCGTCACGGCCGCCGCGCCTCGCCAAGTCACTGGCCACCACCAACTCCGCGCCCTTGCCATGATCGTCGTTGTACCTCTCTTTAATTCAAAAAAAAAGAAGCTTTTTCCGATGTAAGTTTAGGACGTCCATTCCAAAAACCGACTACATCCACCAGACTACCCGTCATCTTAGTTGCATAGCTAGAATTGTAACTTTTTTTGTTAGACGAATGGATTATATATCTATTAAAAACCGGACAAAGTATTAGTGGCTCCGGTTCCGCCGTAGCGTTCAAATTAACTGGCCACTAGCTGTTTTAATTATTTCACATTATGCAACCACCTATTGTACGTGCAGTCAAGTCAAATCCACTCTTCACATTCTTAAACTAACCTCCAGTAGCTGGTCAATAATGTTTGCTATGCTACTTGCGCGGGAAGGAACAACCCCGCCCTCAGCTCGTCACGGGCCGGGTGACCACTCCCTCCATCATCTGTGTAATAATCTGTCTCCATCTGCAAAACCAACACATGCTTGCAGTGGTTGATGGCCAGCTCGCGATCGATCGGTGGATCTACGGTCTTAGTTTTTCCCATGCATGTTCGGGTAACGGCGCACAAGGCCCAGTTGCCAATTTGCCATGATGCCTGCCCTGTAGTCGTCGTCCTTTTTTTTCTTTTCTATTTTTGCGAAAGTCCTTTCTGCGTGTTGAGAGCTGAAGGCGACCGGATCGTAGTTTATCATCAGCCACGTCTACGGTT
Organism: Setaria viridis; assembly: GCF_005286985.2. NCBI lineage: Eukaryota > Viridiplantae > Streptophyta > Magnoliopsida > Poales > Poaceae > Setaria > Setaria viridis. Next base: position 27,388,117 of record NC_048263.2, read on the forward strand.
TGCGTTAGTCAGTCCACATAAGTTACTTCATCAGATAGACCTGAAGGCACCTTGCATACCTGTTGCCCCTCCATCTATGCCATCGCATTGACCTGGAAGATGTAACTGAAACAATAACTCATTTCTTTTTTTATTACTTGCATTGACCTGCTAATTAGTGAAATAAGCTAGCAAGGCATGCATACGTAAACATGTACTACCTTCGTTCCAAAATGTAGATCCTTTTAATTTTTCTAGGTACATAGATATCTAGATGCATAATAATATCTATACACTAAAAAAATCAAAACGACGTATAATATAGAACGGAGGTTGTATTACCAAAATGATTCGTTCGTTCAGGCAGTTAAGCTCTGAGCATGCGGTTCGGACTTCTGACAGGGACGGCGCTATCCCGATCCATGACGGGCCGGGGACGTCGTTGCTTGGTTTCCTTGGCACGCGTACGCAGGTCAGGCTCCTAGTCTCCGTCCATGCCTCCAACGGATTGATCCGACGCATCCCATCTGATCCCACTGCGAAACAAACGGAAGCCTCCAACGACCGGAAGCCTGATCGATATGGTTCTTCTTCCCTGACACCCGCAGCGCTGGCTTGACTCAGTCGGTCAGTCCATGTCCATTTTCGCGGCGTCCTTTTCGTCCAGGTTACCTGCATCCAAAAGGAAACACCTCACATCGGTTTCATGGGGCTTCTTCTGCGGAGAAAAAAGAAGTGCAGAAAATCTCACGGATGAACTGGCGAGGAGTCCAGTTCTAAGGTCACCGGCCACAGCACACGGTTACAGGATAATGCAGTCTGCAGAGCATAGACACCAATCATACATGGATAGGTCATAGGTGGAGTAGGTGTGGCCGTGGCCGTTGTGCACACACCGTTTACTGGCGACCGATCTTGTCAAAACAAAAGAACAAACCGCACGTTCCCATCGGGAAGGCCTCGAGGATACTTCATGCTATTTTGTTTTTTTTTTCTCACAACCTGACCGTGTCTTTCTTTCCAACTAAAAAAATCCCAAGTCAACATGGAAGACTTAGCTACTTTCTCGATGAACGAAAAACATGGAATTGAAGACGTAATTAACCCTGCTGCTAATGGTATCGTGGTTGCCACTTCTATATAAGGATGGCGCCAACTTTTTGACATACGACGAGAGGTTAGGGACAACAGGGACGGAGCGGGTTCGAGTTGAAGAAGAAGCTAGCTGTTGCCGGCCATGGCCGGAGGAGGAGGAGCCAAAGGCGCCGCCGGCGGGTCGGAGATCACGCTGGAGCACACGCCCACATGGATCGTCGCGTCCGTCTGCTCCGTCATCGTCGTCATCTCCCTGCTCTTCGAGCGCCTGCTCCACCGCCTCGGCAAGGTATATTTCTACCGTCCGATTAACAAGCACTCCTACAGTAGTGTATATATTCTCCATGAACAACAGTTCTAATGTGTATCCTCTGAATTGCAAGAACAGAGGCTGTCGAAAAGCCATCGGAAGCCGATGTACGAGGCCCTCCTCAAGGTCAAAGATGGTTAGTTGGCAGGCAAAATTCTTCTCTCCATCTCTGCGGCACCTCCAAAAAAAAAAAAACTTTTCCTCCGTTGCCTCAAGAACGTGCGTCCACTTCTAGCGGCCGGTTTCCTGCTGACTGATCGTTGTGGTGGTGCAGAGCTGATGCTGCTGGGGTTCATATCCCTGATGCTCAACGTGGTCCAGGGCCCCATGCAGAAGATATGCGTCCGGAGGAGCGTCATGCACCACCTCCTGCCCTGCCCGCTGCCGCCGTCGAAGCTCGCCAAGACCACCGCGCACTACGGCGCCACCGTGTTCACCGGTGTCCTGGGCAGCACCAGGAGGCTCCTCGCAGGTGGCGGCAAGAACAGTGACTACTGCCTGAACAAGGTACGTGCGTGTCCGCTTTGCTTCGCCGGACGGGATTCCCGTGACAACTGACAACAACCGACGTTTAACGGAACAGCGATTTAGAACGCCTTGACCAGCTTCGGTTTCGCCACGTGTGATACTCCTCGGTCCCTTCAGAAAAATAAAAGTCATCTTCTGCAATTAAATATTGAGTATTTTGATTCTGTTTTATCTGAGTACACGACGTTTCCAAGTAATGTTTTTTTTTTTCTTGCGGCTATTGTTTTGTTAAGGAGAACATGTTGCCATGTTCCTATCACTACTGCCTTTCATCTTTCGTGGACAGCTCACTCACTCCTCTGTTGTCATATATTCTACAGGGCAAAGTTCCAATCCTCTCTACTGAAGCCATTCATCAGCTACATATATTTATCTTTGTCCTAGCAGTCACGCACGTGGTTCTCAGTGCTGTTACAGTTATTCTTGGAGCCGCCCAGGTATTTAAACGTGCAACTTTGTGTTCAGCATGAGTTATCACACTCTTTTTTTTTTCTAAATAACTTGTTCATTACCGTCTAGACAAGAAAATGGAAATACTGGGAGGAGAAGATCCAAGAAAATGGCGATGATAGTGGTATGATACACGTACCTCCTAGTCTAGCAAGTAATTAACTACGCAGTTTCGTTGTTGAAGCAGTGATAAACCGCATGCTCATTATGTGTCATTGGGTCAAAATTTGTAGGTCCTCAAATGATCAAACATGTGCAGGAATTCAAATTTATCCAATCTCACTTCAAAGGTCATGGAAAAAGATGGGGGATTTTCGGTTGGCTGGTATGTTACTTCCCATGTGTTATTTTTTAATGTTAGCGCATAATGTATGATGTTAACACACCCACTGAATACAACCAATACTAATTACCCTTTACTTCAGCGCTCGTTCTTCAAACAATTCTATGGGTCAATCACTGAGGAGGACTACACAACCCTGCGACTTGGTTTCGTCATGGTAGTCACAAATACACTCTCTGCTGCTTTTTTTTGTCATAATATGCCATATTATATAGAAAAGATGTTTATATTTACATGCTTGCTTTTTTCTAGAAACATTGTAGGGGGCATCCAAAATTCAATTTTTACAATTATATGCATAGAGCACTGGATGGTGATTTCAAGAAAGTTGTTGGCATAAGGTAAGCTACCCGGCCAACATGTATATTAGCTTTCATATAGTCTATTAACACTAAATATGATGAATGCTGAGCTAATGCACATATTCTTTTGTTGCAGTTGGTACCTTTGGGCTTTGCTTATGATATTCTTGCTATTGAATGTTCATGGTAAAACTTATATGCATAAATGAGTATTACTTCTTATTCTTTATAGCTAAATAAGATACAGCACTTTGCAATGCTGTTTTCATACTTATTATTTTATCACATACAATTATTGAACCTATATTAAAAAAATTTATGCCTTATGTGAAAAAACTAACGCTACTCTTTTGTTGTTGTGGTCATAGGATGGTATGTCTACATATGGTTATCGGTAGTCCCTTTCCTTGTAAGTAAACAACTATATTGTAATTGTAAATATATATATATTCAAATACATTAATATATGCAAATTCTAATTGTTGGACCTAATAATAGTCTAGAAGCACTAATCATGCACCTTATGCTTGTTCATAGTAAAATGATTGCTTCATAGTAAGATAGATCTAACATGTTTGATGCATCTTCTTCGTTACAGGCACTACTTGTGGTTGGAAGTAAGTTGGAGCATATTATCACTGAATTGGCTCTCGAGGTTGCCCAAAAGCATACGGCAATAGAAGGGGACCTAGTTGTATCTCCCTCAGATGAATTATTTTGGTTTCATCGGCCTAAACTAGTCCTTCTGTTGATCCATATCATCTTGTTCCAAAATGCATTTGAGATTGCATTTTTCTTTTGGTTGTTGGTAAGATCAATAAACTCATACCCTTGATATATATATATCCTACCAAGCATCAAGTATTGGTTATAGGATAAAATTGCAATCACATGATGGATCATTCTTTTATAGAATTTAACATTGAAATTATCATGAATAGCTGATGCAATATTTGAACATATATAGAGAGCATCATACCAAACATGATTGTCTTGATTTATGTGAAATCGGAACTATTTTAACACTCAACAAACTTTGCAGGTAATATACGGGTTTAAATCATGCATTATGGGAAAACCAGCGTATGTTATTACTCGACTTGTGATAAGGTATCTTATAAAAACATGTCTATTAACAACTTTTTAACTTGTAGCAAAACATGAACTCATATTACTTTTATTGTTATTTCAGTGTCATCAGCCAACTCCTATGTGGTTATAGCACTCTACCGCTCTATGCTATCATCTCGCAGGTACGTTGACTAAATTTATTTGGGTGTTTAAAATGTTCTCATATTATTTGCGATGCACTTGTTGTTCCTTTGTTTTTGTTTTAGTGAATTGACCACTTTGGATAACACTTACTTTTGTTAAATAAAACATTAACATGGTTATAAAGTGATATTATATCCTCTTATCAATGCCATACATGCATATTTGACTACTGGTACAATATTGGATTGTTAATGTTCTCTAACTAATCCTATCTAGTATTGATGATGATTTTCTATTTTTTATTGATGAAGATGGGAAGTTCATTCAAGAAAGCCATGTTCGATGAAAATATATCTGAAGGCCTCACTAATTGGGCTCAAAATGCTAGGCAACGGAAAAGAATGCCAGCAACAAATGTAGGTGATAGTTCACCAGATGGTGAGGGAATTCAAATGGTGAATGCACGAAGAGTTTCAGCAATGGAGGAAGGGACTGCTAGGCTGGTCTAAGTGAATGGATGATTGCACTTGCTAATGTATATTTCATAGATAATTGGAATCATATTTTTAGATTTGTTGATAAGTTTATTGCGAATCACTTGGAAATTTTGATTTTTTTAGTAATATAGCTAAAGTGCTACCATGTTATAATTCCATTTGGGTGTTTTTCCACCCGACCCATGAGGTGGGAGTCTATTGTAGAAAGGAAAAGGAATGAAAATGCATGAAATTGAAATGCTATATTGTCTCCTTTCCTATTCAATTTGCACCTCCAACCAACTAGAGTAAGGATAGACTTACCTACCATAATCAATATTTACGGCTTCTCCTATGGTGTTGGATCTCATGATGTAGTACCCTCATTTTCTCTCATGTCAAATTATAAACAACATGATTTTCATCGCCCTAGTCTCTATTATAAGCTCTATGCTGCTTGTAGGTGATGTTAGTATTGGAGGGTAAGATCATTTTCTTACAGAAATTGCTGATAGGCAAGGCTCCAAAATTCTAGTAGTATATTTGAAATTTTTATGCATGTATAAAGTGTGTCATGGTAGAGAAGTCCATAAAAAGACAAGGAAGGAGTGTAGAGGTGGGTTACAAGACTTTGAATCAACATAGACATGAGGTATGTTGAATGAAAAATAATAAAGAGTGTTTGATGACACAATAAAGTCAAGCGGGCCAGGATGATGGAGCTCTTTGAATGGATGTGTTAATAAAGATTCATTTTGATGATACATCCTGTTGACGCTTGTTATGGACACACTTTTAGTTCTATTTAACTAGTGTTTTCATGCTTAATCTTATACTAACCCGTCATTGGCACATGAAATAACCCCATTATTGCATGTGTTGTATTTTGGAGTATATTGCATTATGACATGAAATATGACATAATCAAGGGGGTTTGCATAAAGAGCTTAATGGATATTTGGATATGGGTCGTCGAGGGAAGCCAGCACGAGGAAGGAGAGGACTAGAGGGGCCAGGAAGGGCCCAGGCCAATGGCCAATTCCAGGGCCCGGTCGACCTCCCGTTTCTTCAGCGTGAAGTCTACGATGATGTCTAGGGTTTTTTCACCGACATTGACCCAGAGCCGCCGCCTATGGGAGACTATATAAATACCCCCTCATGAACTTCAAGGAAAAGAGAAGGGGGGAGAGAGGAGAAAGAACCATGTAAACACCATCCACCGCTGCCACAAGGAGGAAAAACGGAGAGAAGATTGGATCTATAAGAATCCACACGAAGCAAAGCACCAGAGGAGGAAGGAACCTCCCAAGCCGATCGGCTTGGAGAAAGCACCACGTAAACACCATCCACCGCTGCCACAAGGAGGAAAAATGGAGAGAAGATGGATCTATAAGAATCCACGTGAAGCAAAGCACCAGAGGAGGAAGGAACCTCCCAAGCCGATCGGCTTGAAGGTGCCCAGACCGATCGGCTTGGGGCTTTTCTGCCCCCGTTCGTCGTTGTCTTCGGTCCAGTTGATCTATAGGGCGATCTTTACCTAGAATTCTATCAACATGTGTAAGATCATGGGGTAAAATCTCTGTTTGTCCTTGGGGTTGTATGGAGATCTTGATTTGTAATCGCTAAACCTCTTATTTAAGATCTGTTTGTTATTTATCATATCTTGATGATGCTCCTTGATGTAATGGTTGGCCAGTGCTATTTTGGGTTACTTATTTGCTTACATAGAATGATCATCAAGTTGTGCTCTTATCGTTCAATATTTGAGTACCCTCGTGTAGTGAGAACGTGCGAGAGGGAAAGTATTGCGTATAGTTCACATCCACTCACAATAACATTTAGATCCAGTACTTTCATGCATGGTGATTACATCTACAAGTGATCTTAGATCCCTAGGATTAGCATTTTATCAATCTTATTTGCATTCATACTCTCTATCTGCTTTAATCTAAGTCACTAGTTCTTTTGTTAGATCAATCTTAGCATATACAAAGAACCTTTAGTTACATAGATTAGTGCTTAGTTAAGCGAGCAAATTCACTTGTTCCACAAATTGATAAACCTTGGGGGATTACTCTAAGGGAAGAGCTACAACTGATCCGTACGCTTGCGGTTCATAAATTGACGTATTAACTACTGTCAACAAGCTTTTATGGCACCGTTGCCGTGGAACAAGTCTGTTTTGCTACGTTTAACTTTGTATTAATTTTTTGTTAACCTCTAACATCCAATTTTTTCTCTAGAAAAGAAAACCTTGGTTTTTTTTTGTGTCTCGATGGCTCTATTCAATCACTACAAGGAGGAAGGAGAAAAGTCTCTAAGGGACTATGCAATTCCATTAACCGATCAATTCAACATGCAGAAATCCGACTCAGTGCTTGCAGCCAAGGAGTACATCTTGGATAAAGGAATAATTGACATGGCTGGAAGTATCCCTTTCCAAGTAGTGGAGACTGATAATCCATATAGACACATTGAGTGATTCACGATGCTATGCAACATGCTACAACAAGAAGGAATTCTGTCAGCTTGGTTCAGGTGGAATCTATTCCCGTTTTCACTTGCATGTGAAGCGAGACGATGGTATGCAGAAGCTTCTTTCGACGTGAAGGGGAATTGGAAGACACTAATGATAAAGTTTTGTGGGAGATTTTTCTTTATCATCAAACTTCAGAACCTTCAGAAGGAAGTGATCATGTTTGTGCAAGGAGAAGATGAAGGAATAGATCAAGCTTGGGACAGATTCAACAGACTACTCGAACAAGGACCTAAGCTTGGACTTTCAGGTGATGTGTTGTTGCATATATTTTATTTTTCACTAATCCAAAAATGTCGGGAGTTTGTTCAAATGTGTGCAGAGGAGACCTTATGGAAAAGACACTCAGGGAAGCTGCTCAACTTCTACAGAAAATTAGCAGAGGAGCAGCCGTAAACAAAGAATGTGATAACTATCAATCTAGGGCACGAGAGCAAGGAAATTAAGGACATATACTTGCTGGAATTTTTAGAAAAGAACTCCAGAAGAATGAGAAGGAAGAACATGTGGTGCAAAAAGAAAAAGACCAGCACACATAAAGGAGGAACCTACCTGGTGCATCAAAGATGACAAACCAGAAACATCAGAAGCTCGAAGCTTGGCGAATGCAAAACCCCTGCGGGAGTTTGAACAAATGGATTGGATTCCTATCGATTTCAGCGAGATATTTGATAAACATAGGTTATATCCAAATCAAAAGGGGTCAACCAGCGCCATAGAGATGGATTTTCCACCAGAGACACACACTAGGTATGTGCTTGACAAGGAAACAGCTGGAGAAGTCATTCAAAAACTTTTCAGCGAAGAAGAAGTAGACCCAGAATACATTGTTGAAGTAAAGAGAGTCATGGGAGTAAAACCTGAAGCATCACCTTTCACCAACCCAGCGCAGATATACGCAATTGGGATCAATCAAGATGAGGGAGCACATTTGCCTACACCACATATCGACTGCATGATCAATGGGAATATTATCGACAAAGCACTCTGTGATATTGGAGCACATGTAAGCGTCATGTCTTCGAAACTTTATGATAAACTTTTCAGTAAGACTTTGCAACTTGCTCCAACACCAATTAAATTGATCATGGGAGATAGTAGAATAACCAAACCTTTGGGTGTGCTTAGAGATCTAAAAGTTGATATCTCAAATAAATCTATACCAACTAATTTCTTTGTTATTGATGCTTGCTATGATAAACATGATGATATAATCCTTGGTAGACCTTTTCTTAAATTGGTACATGCTGTGCTTGATGCAGGAGAAGGCAAAGTAACAATTAATCTTGATGGTGCCAAATATACTTATGATTTTCTGCCTGCATCTCAGAAAAATTTGCATCTATCTCCTGATAACGAGGAGGTAGAAAGTGTATGCTTTGCTGAAATTTTAGGGATCCTTTATTAAGAGCAATGGAAAATAATGAGGATGGCCAAGATAACGAATTGAGACAAGCAACTGAAGCATTGTCACCTCAATATGGAACTCTGGAGGAGGGAAATTTGAAGATATTGGAGAATTGATGCAACAAGAACCGGAAGCACCAGATGTTGAGCAGAAGCCGTTGACGGGGATAGATCCCCAGTACCCACAAGGAAAAAGTCGGACTCTTACTAGGATTCCCCTATAATCTGACTAGGACTCCTACCGAGTACTCCTACTAGGACTCCTCCTTGTAATCCGACTAGTTCTCCTGCCCCCTGGAGTATATAAAGGAGGGCAGGGGTACCTAGATCGGCAACTCACCTAAGCTCACAAACAAGTGCAACTCGACACAAGTTCAATACAATCAACACACAGGATGTAGGGTATTACGCGATCTAGCGGCTCGAACCTGTCTAAATCGTGTTCCTTGCATCACCATCGACTCCTTGATTCTCAACGACACCCACCGCACAAAAGACCACCTTGGGTACTCCATAGGCGGGTTGCCGGTCTAAAACACCGATAGCTGGCGTGCCAGGTAGGGGAAGTCGCCGAGTTTCTCCACGTGAGATCAATGGCACCAGTCATTATCAAGCCAGCGTTCGCTTTTCAAAGTAGGCCAACCTTCATCTTCGGCTCCTGGCTTTGTATTGCTGACAGTGTTGGATCCTTTCAACGCTGCATCATCAACAACCAGGAGAAGAAGCATCTCGACGAAAACTCCCTTCGACAAGAAGTAGAAGATCTCGTCAAGAAAATCAACAATTTCGATCTGATCAAACACCTGTGGCGGATCCACTTCGGATTAGCTTGATTAAACATGATTAAGCCGCCTAATACGCGACCCTCATGCTTTAGCCAAGTTAACACGAAGCGCCGTCGGATTTCATCCGATTTAACCACTTGAACGGGACCGAGTTAGCAAACTCACACAAAGGTGAGCGGTTCCAGAGAATACAACAAGTCCACTGATTTAACAATTTGACCATTTGGTTTGACCAATAAAACAAACATCAGAGTTTTTACAAGGTTCAAAAGAAAAACAACAGAAGGCAAAACAGCAAGCGGAAGCTACTTCGTCGGGGTCGGACATCCCTGGTGAGGCCAGCCGGGACATCAGTGATCCCTCTCCTCGTCGTCCGAGGAGGGATCCCACTCAACCGTCCAACCCGGAGGGAGTTAGGGCGGCCAAGTGCCAACAGAGGAGGACTCAGGAGCGGCAACTTCACCTGAAAAAAAAAAGAAGAGCCACAACAAGGCTAAGCTACTAAGCTTAACAAGACTTAACCGACAGGGAGTACGCTACTCCACCACTTCTAGACATGCAAGGCCCTTTGGCTGAGGGGTTTGTTTGCCAAAAGCACTAGGTGTATCCCTACTTTCAAGTTTTAGCTCAGGTTCTAAGTTCGTTAATCCGGTCTAAGTTAGCAACTCATTCTAAGCAAACATGGAATCAAACAGAAGGTATATAAATATCATCAAAACCATGTCATCATCAGATTCCTTTCTTACTCAGGGTAGCATAGCGATCAAGCAGTCTCAAACTGTGAGAGGCAGACGAATCGATTCGAGTTCTTTAACCATGCATGGCGAACCTAATCTCACGACATCCGCGCACCACAAGGGTCGCTTCCTGTGTCGGCCGTCCCCATCAATTCCCAGGCACGTGTCAGGTCCAAACTTCCCTTGGCATGCAATGCTCCACAGTCCTGGCCTCTACCGTACTGTGACCGCACTTGCACCCACATGATGCACCATGGGAACCTCGTTCCAGGGACAGCATGGGTATAAGCCACGCCCTAGTTCAATCAGGTACTAGGCTTCCCATACTAGGTATGAGATTAGTACTTTCAAACACTTGATCACGAACACCACCACTGTCGGGCCTTAGCAAGTTCACAGACAGACGGGGCGATCAGCCAACCACCAAAGAGTTACCCAAAACCCTGCCCCGTCCATCGTCCTTATAGTTGCAACAGAAGAGGAACAACCAACTCCTACAACTCGCGAGTGACAGGAAATCACTCGGCTTTTACCGTTTCCTATTTAAGCAAAGCATCTACTCGGTCCAACAGCTAGTGTTCAGATCAAGGGATCTAAGTCATGCATCTACGGTTCCAAACAACTCATATACGTAAATGCACAAGCATGATAAAGAAGGCATGCGCAAGTTTGGGAAAACACAGGGGGATTCATGCATCCGTGGCTTGCCTTTGAACGAGGGGAAAGGGAAGGGGTCTTCCGCTGGGGCGGCTTCGGCTTCTGGAGACAGGAGCTCTTCTGCAGCTTCGTCTTCTAGCGCCGGGTACAACTCGTAGAAGCCGTCGGCGAGACGCAGCTCTACACGAATGCAATGCATGGGTTAGCATTTAGACAGTTAATTCAGCAGCAACATTTGCAAGTTTGAGCCCAGAAACTTGCGGCAAGTTACGGAAAGGTGGGGAGGTTCGCTTGAGTTGGTGGAGATCAAGATATGAGGGTCGGACGGGAAGGAACTTATGATCAGACCCTTCATCTAGAGGAATAGATGTGCTGGGGGTCCTTAGACTTAATGCAGAGAAGTCCCCAAGTCTTTACACCTATACCCTCGGGTCTAGGAAAAGGACACAGCCGAGCCCTCGGGCGAGGCGGAGAAAGGGTCGGCGAAACAGATAGGGTCGGGCGAGACTGAACAGGGGTCGGGCGAATAGGAGGGGTCGGACAAGGCGGACCAAGGGTCGGCAGCTTACCTTCGTCTTACAGGTGAAGCTCGGGGTCGTGAAGAAGCATACTTGGGCGGAAGGACTAAGGCTTTGGACAGCGGCGAGGTTCGGCGGGGTTCCGGCGGCGGCGGTGCTTCTTGTGGAACACAAGCAAGCTCTTGCGCGGCACGGAGGAGCAAGCGGCTAGGTGGATTGGGGATGGTGGTGTGGAGCGGAGAGGAGGGTTCCTCCGGGACTTAGGCTATAGCGCTTAAGCACGAACAGAGAGCAAGGCGGGAGGGCAGCGATGGCGAGGGGAACTCCGGCGGAGTTCTGACATTCCCTTTTATAGCTGCGCGGAAGAGAGAAGGTGGGAGCGGCATGAAGGCCGGGAAGAACGATGGAGTGCTCTGCCGGGGCGGCGATTGAGCAACGAGGGCGGTGGAGCAGGACTTCGGGGATGACACCGGCGGTCATTGGGCACCAGAGACGGGGCGGCGCAGGCGCGGTTTTGCCGGTGGTTGAGATTTGGCGGAGGCGGGCGTCGTCGTGCGGTGGATCTGATGGAAGTGACCGGGGAAACGGCGCTAGAAACGAGGGCGCACAGGTGAGAAGACAGGCGGCTGCGGTCGCGCGGGTGAGCGCGGAGCAACAGATTGTCGGGGGTGGAGCTCTGACAGGGCGGAAAAGGAGCTGTCGCGGCCGTGGTCTGGGTTGGCGGAGGAGGAATCGTCGCATAGCGCGAACCGGGGCGGCACGACTGTGGAGGAGCGACGGAAAAGATGGGCGGCATCGGGCTCTGCAGCCAGGGTCTGGCGAGGTGATGATGGGCGCGGGCAGCAAGGTGCTGCAGAAAGGGTAGCAGTGGAGCTTCCGCTGCGATTGGGGAAGGGGGCGCGAGAATCCATCCGGTCGCGGACGGCGACGGGGCGGAGCGGCGGGTGTCGGAGGAAACGAGCCACGCGGCGGAGAAACTCTGAAGCGGGCATGCAACTCGAGTGCGTCTGTCGCGGGAGATCTGGGGAAAGATCTTTGTGGGTCCACCGGTCAGTTTCGGTTGGTCCACAGCTCAGATTGAGAGAGGGACTGCTAGGAGGACTTAGAAGGATCCGGTGGGTGAGTTGGGGTCGGCGGGGTCGGGATCGGACTGGAGGTTGAGCACTTAGACTTGGCAAAGCTGAGACAGGGGATTAGGGACTCAGATTAAGATTAACTCATGCGATTTGGGGTCGGTCGTCACAACACCGAGTTCGATTACAACTCGGACTCGACCACGGCTCGGATTAGTCTGCGTGAGCTGGCAATCAGCGCAAACCGACTACAACTCCAAGTCATGTTCCATTCGGACTCCGCAATGCAACTGCGGTCTATCAAGCAATCCTTACTCGAGTCCAATTCAGACTAGAGTCAGTTGACAACTCGGAGACAACTATTCGGCGACAACTTCGACTAATCGTCTCGACTAGTTACTAGTCGAAGACGACTACGACTACGTCGCGACGCTCGCCGACGACTACTTCGACAGGCGACTCGCCGGCGACTACTTCGACTACTCGTCTCGACTAGAAAACTAGTCGGGGCAGACTTTGCACCGTCGACAATTAGTCGGAATTAACTCCAACTAGCCAGCTTCACCAGCAACTATCGCGGCTTGGTCAACAACAACTTCGACTCCCTATGTCAACTAGAAAACTAGTCGAGGGCGGGTCTCGCACCCTCGACAACTAGTTGGAATCAGCTCCAGCTAGTTGGCTTCATCGACAATCGACACGGCTTCATCGACAATCATCCACAAATCAATCTAAGTCACTTTTCTAATTATTTTATGGCTTATTTTCCGCATGCGCGCAACACGTGCTACTCACCGGAAACTCTCGCGCACAACACGCGCTCTACTCGCCGGAGGTCAGCAAACTCTTGCGCAATCGCGCAATCTCTTTCTTGTCGTAGCAGCGACTACTCTCACTTTTGTCTTCTCTTAAGGTCACTACTCTTCTTGAGCAGAACACGCCTTAACTCGTGAAAGCCTCAGGCGCATCTGTCACGCATAAGCCCATACGCGTATACGAGACAAAGGTCTCACACACGTAGTGGCAACGGCTACCCAGAGACTGAGAGCCTAAGCATAACAGGCTAACTACTCAGGAAGAGTATGACCGAAATAAGAACTTGACTTGAAACTTTCATATTGATCACTGAACAAATTTCAATAGCTTCAATATTCTGCAAATATGCTACATAATGTATGCATCTTTTCTTTCAGATCAAACTTCGGCGACGACGCTCCAGTATGCTCAATGTACCTCCAAAGGCACAGCTAGTTCCCGAACTCAGGGGCTAAGCGCCAATCACTACTCAGAATATCTCCAATGGCTCAGCTAGTGTGGCGTCCCGCCCCCCGGGGCCGGGTCCGCTTACACCTAGGAGCTCTCTAGGATATCAAGAATTCCCTCACAGACCAACACAAGTCTTTTCTGCGCACTTTGTCCTCACTCGTGCGCACCTGGGAAGAACTTCCCGATCGGTCACCCATCCTGAAATTGCTCTGGGCCAAGCACGCTTAACCCCAGAGATTCTGCAAATATGCTACATAATGTATGCATCTTTTCTTTCAGATCAAACTTCGGCGACGACGCTCCAGTATGCTCAATGTACCTCCAAAGGCACAGCTAGTTTCCGAACTCGGGGGCTAAGCGCCAATCACTACTCAGAATATCTCCAATGGCTCAGCTAGTGTGGCGTCCCGACCCCCGGGGCCGGGCCCGCTTACACCTAGCAGCTCTCTAGGATATCAAGAATTTCCTCACAGACTAACACAAGTCTTTTCTGCGCACTTTGTCCTCACTCGTGCGCACCTGGGAAGAACTTCCCGATCGGTCACCCATCCCGAAATTGCTCTGGGCCAAGCACGCTTAACCCCGGAGTTCTTTGAGGATGAGCTTCCAGAAAAGAAGTTGCAACTTGTTGGTATGAGTATTCTATCAATCCTATTAAGCCTTGGGCCAGGATGTCACAGCTAGCTTCCAGGCTCGGGGACTAAGTGCCAACAAGTACTCAATGTGGTTCCTACGGCTCACCTGGTGCATATGCTTGGGGGCTGGACGCCGTGACACTACTCAGATGATGACCTGAGTGAAGATTCAAGATCCTTGAGTTGATTACTCAATCAATTCAAGGCTCGGGGGCTGATAAGCTACACCCAAGATTTCTTTCAAGCTGAAAGAAGAAGATTCAAGATTTTGACCCTTAGCCTGATTCTTCGATATATGAAGACTACAATATCAAGATGATCAAAGGCTTTGAGCACACCATAGCCTCATGGCAGCTTTGAGAAACTTTGAAGATTCAGACGAAGTACTCGAAGAGCACCAAGACTACTCGCCGAATATCTTAAGACTACTCGAAGACTGCTGCATTCGACTATGAAGCGCTCGGGGCCTTGACGGGGATAGAACCTTAGTACCCGTAAGGAAGGAACAAGTCGGACTTCTACTAGGATTCCCCTATAATCCGACTAGGAATCATACCGAGTACTCCTACTATGACTCCTCTTTGTAATCCGATTAGTTCTTCTGCCTCCTGGAGTATATAAAGGAGGGCAGGGGTACCTAGATCGGCAGCTCACCTAAGCTCACAAACAAGTGCAACTCGACACAAGTTCAATACAATCAACACACAGGACGTAGGGTATTACCCGATCTAGTAGCCCGAACCTATCTAAATCGTGTTCCTTGCATCACCATCGACTCCTTGATTTCGACGACACCCATCGTACAAAAGACCATCTTGGGTACTCCCTAGGCGGGTTGCCGATCTAAAACACCGACAGCCGTTACCCAAGGGATTAAAATATGAATATTTGGAGAATAACAAGACGTATCTAGTCATTGTTAGCGATGAGTTAACCAAAGAAGAAACTGAGAAGTTGCTGAATTTATTGAGAAGACATCAAAAGGTGATTGGGTATATGATCAAAGACTTAAAAGGAATTAGTCCAACCTTCTACACTCATCGGATACAGTTAGAAGATCAATATAAGCCAGTTTTGGAGGGCTAGAGAAGACTAAGCCATGCTATGCGCGATGTAGTAAAGAACAAGGTGATTAAATTGCTTAATACTGGGATCATTTATCCAGTAACACATAGTGAATGGATGAGCCCAGTGCATTGCGTACCAAAGAAAGGAGGACTTACTGTCATGACAAATGAGAAAAATGAGCTGATCCCTTATAAGACTGTCGGATTTATAAGCCCAGCAGTCCACTAGGGGGTTACCCAAGTGGTTGATTTGTAGGTGAGGGTGATTGTGAAATCAAGAACTCGAAGGTGATCGTGAGAACACAAAGAGACATAAGAGTTTTAGATAGGGTCGGGCCTCCAGAGAGTAATACCCTATGTCCTGTATGCTGGTTTGTATTGCTTTGCGCTGGCGCGTGAAGAAGTTTTTGAATACCCTCGAGGGGTGTCCTTGGCTGCCTTATATAGGCTAATGACCTAAGGTTACAAGTCAGTTTGAATCTAATCTACTCGGTAGTTACATGGAAAGTTATCCGAGTCGGATTACAATATGTGTTCCGCAATATCCGAGTAGATTTGGTTTGTCTTGTTGCCTTGATGTGTACTTCAAGTAACTTCATGTCCTTGTCCCGCACACCCTGGTTGGGTGGGCCCACTTGTCAGGTCCGGCTAGTATCCTGGTCGGTAGGGACCCATGGGGTACCCATATTCCTTAAGCCCCCCAAGCGATGTGTAGGCGAACAAGAACTTTGAGGTCATCATAGCAAAGCTTGAGATGAAGTCAGCTGAAGCTGCGATGGCGTCATGGTGATGAAGAGGTTGCGCAGTGCTCAAAAAAGAATAAAATCCGAGCGAACGCAGAGCCATACGCGCAGAGTGAAGTTGAGTGCTAAGTTGATGGATTGTTGGGAATCCAGCAGGTCGAAGTGAAGAATATGGAGGGCGTCGCAAGACGCACTCCATAGGAGTAGCCCCCGAGCATTGAAACGATTAGTATAATCGGTCCAATGGTCAAACAAGAAAAAATTGATCCCAGAAGCATGTTCTAGTGCCTGAGCACAAGGATAGGCGAAGCCACGGAGCCATGCCGACCCAAAATACGTGGCCAGCCCCCGAGTACGAGGACTGGCAGAGCCACAGAGGCACGCCAACCTGAAATAGGCGCCCAGCCCCCGAGTACGAGGACTGGCGGAGCCACGGAGGCACGCCGAGTCGCATCCCGCCCTGAGCTAGAGAGGTCGGCCGGGCGACGAGAGGCAGGTCGAGTCATCTGCGGCACCCAACCCCCAAGTTTGGGAGCCGGATGAGTCGCTGAAGCACATTCAGTTGCCTCCCGCCTCGAGCTAGAGAGGTCGGTCGTGCGACGGGAGGCACGCTGAGTCGTCTGTGGCACCCAGCCCCTAAGCCTGGGAGCCAGACAAGTCGCGGAACCATGTCAAGTCACCTCCCGCCTCGAGCCAAAGAGGTCGGCCGGGTGACGGGAGGCACGCCGAGTCGTCTGGGGCGCCCAGCCCCCGAGCCTGTCAGCCGGACGAGTCGTGGAAGCACGTCGAGGCACCTCCCACCCCGAGCTAGAGAGCACGGCCAGGCGACGGGAGGCATGTCGAGTTATATCCAGCGTCCAGCCCCCGAGCCTGGGAGCTGGACGAGTCGTGAAAACACATCGATTTGCCTCCCGCCCCGAGCCAAAGAGGTCAACCGCGTGACGGGAGGCACACCGAGTCATCTGCAGCACCCAGCCCCCAAGCCTGGGAGCCGGATGACTCTTGAACGCACATCGAGTTGCATCCCGCCTCAAGCCAAAGAGGTCGACTAGGCGAGGGGAGGCACGCCGAGTCATCTACGGCACCCAGCCCTCGAGCCTGGGAGCCGGACGAGTCATAGAAGTACGCCGAGTCACCTCCCGCCCCGAGCCAAAGAGGTTGGTCGGGCAACGGGAGGCATGCCGAGTCGTCTGGGTGCCCAACCTCTGAGCCTGGGAGCCGGACGAGTCGTAGAAGTACTCTGAGTCACCTCCGGCCTCGAGCCAAAGAGGTCGGCCGTGCGGCAAGAGGCACACTGAGTAATTTTTAAGCTATAAAAGGATAATACAGACATCATGTAGCATAGTGTAGATCATTTAATAATTGAACAACTCAGAAGTTTAATTCGTTGTAGAAGTAAATTCTTGCACATCCTGCTCTTGTAGGTCGTGTAATTTTTCCAGGTAGTTAGCCTGTTACGTTTAAGCACCTAGCCCTGCTGACCACTACTCATGAAGAGTACGGCTTATCTCAAGCTATAGCGCTGGGGCTAACCCAATGCTTGCATATAGGAGACGCATAGGATGAGTCAAGGTTTCACGGATTAAGGCGTGTGCTACCCGAGTACTTTAGCAACCGTTAAGAGAAGACATACAAGACATGAAGGAGATCTCAATGCAGTCGGAACTGTGCGAAAAAGCGCCAGCATGAGCTGGGCACCCGTGGGGTGTAACCCCCGACCGCCTGTTTAGTGGACAAACCAAGCTGTATAAGCAGTTGAGGTGCGACCAAGGTGGTTGGGGAAAGTCACAGAGACACAGAGGAGCCGAGGCGGTTGGCGAAAGTCACGGAGACATGGAGGAGCCGAGGCGTATGTAGGTATACTAAAGCCATAAAATATTTAATTGTAAATAAGGCTTAGTTTGATGTGTGGTCGAGTCAGAGTGGCCATCATAATTTTCATTGATTGCGGGCTTGAACGTGGTCGGCCAGTCAACAGCCCTGAGGTCAGTTGTTGATCCGCTTCTCGATTTGGGTGTTGGCGACATGGAGTCGCACTTGGATCCGTCGGATTTGGATTGAATCTAGGAGATTTTCCAGGTCGGCGAAGGCAGCTCCCAGGTTGGCCTGGGGTGTAGCGAAGACGTTATGGCCGGCCTGCTCGAGGTCGACTAGTAGATTACGGGCGCGTACAGGGCGCCTGCGTCTGTCCCGAGTGCTGCCTTGGTCGGCATTGTCGCGGTTGTTGTGTGGTTGTTGGCGCTCGTCACCAACTGCATCTGCGTTAGCAACATGTTGCTGCTGGGTGTTGGCTTACTCCTATTGGCGCCGTGCTGCGCGGTTCTGATTCCTGGCATTACGGCCTTCTTTTTGAGATTCCGTTTCGCCATCATGGGGTGGCTCATCAACGGAGACCATGAAAGCTTCATGATCGGGCATTTAGGAGTTGCTCTCAACATCGCTTCCATATGGATTTGGCATCAGGACGATACGGGGCACCTGAAATTCACCGCAGTCCGGAAACTGGGCGGGTTCGGGTGGGTCTCCAGATTGGATCTGGAAAACCTAGTTGAGCTTGGCAGAGTACTCGGCGACCGAGTTCCGTAAACTGAAGAAGACGCGAGATGGACCCTACGCCGACCTTGATGAATGTAGTGCCACCTCAGACAGATCTATGCACTCAGCAATAGTGCTGTTGATGCGATCTAGCCCCATGATCAGGTCGGAAGGCATGGGTGGATGGGCGACGGCAATAAGATCTCGAACCCTCTCGGAGGGAGAGAGTTCGCCGACTTGCTGAGCGAGCAGCATGATGATCCTTGAGTGGAGAACTTGTCCTACCGGGGCAGATCCGACGGAAGCTGAGCTAGTGGTGGACGCCGAGTCCATGGAAGATGTTGAGTCAATGAAAGAAGCGGTTAGATCGGAATTCGCCAGCATGGTCCCGAAGCGAATCTGGATCGGGTTGGCGAGGAGGTCCTTCATACTCTCAGGAAAAATAACGTCAGGACGGGATGCCATCAAGGTCGCCTGGGAGGATCTCACAATCACCCCTACCTGACGAGCCAGCTGTCAGATTTATAAGCTTGGCAGTCCACCAGGGGGTTACCCAAGTGGTTGATTTGTAGGTGAGGGCAATTGTGAAACCAAGATCTCAAAGGTGATCGTGAGAACACGAAGGGACACGAGAGTTTTAGACAGGTTTGGGCCTCTGGAGAGTAATACCCTACATCCTGTATGTTGGTTTGTATTGCTTTGCGCTAGTGCATGAAGAAGTTTTTGGATACTCTCGAGGGGTGCCCTTGGCCGCCTTATATAAGCTGACGACCTAGGGTTACAAGTCGGTTTGAATCTAATCTACTCAATAGTTACATGGAAAGTAATCTGAGCCGATCTACAATATGCGTTCCACAATATCCGAGCAGATTTGGTCTGTCTTGTTGCCTTGACATGTACTCAAAGTAACTTCATGTCCTTAGCCCGCACAACCTAGTCGGGCGTGCCCACCTGTTAGGTCCGACCAGTAACCTAGTTGGTAGGGACCCATGGGGTACCCATATCCCTCAAGGACGATGATCGGGTGGAGGATGTGTGTCGACTACCGGAAGTTAAATAAGGCAACTAGAAGGATCACTTCCCTTTGCCTTTTATTGATGAAATGCTCGAAAGGTTAGCAAAGCATTGTCACTTTTTCTATCTTGATGGATATTCCGGGTTCTTTCAAGTTCCTATACACCCAGATGATTAGCATCAGACCACGTTCACTTGTCCATATGGAACTTTCGCTTATAGAAGGGTGCCTTTCGGATTGTGCAACGCACCTGCATGTTTTCAACGTTGCATGATGGATATATTTTTGGATTTCATTGAAGATATTATGGAGGTATTTATGATGATTTTTCAGTTCACGGTACAAGTTTCGACAACTATCTGGAAAATCTTATTAAAGTTCTTAAGCGATGTGGAGAAGTTGATCTAGTCCTAAACTGGGAGAAGTGCCACTTGATGGTGAAACAAGGAATAGTACTTGAGCATGTCACATCAGAAAGAGGAATAGAAGTTGATAAATCAAACATCAAAACTGTGGAAAAGTTGCCTCCGCCGACAGATATTAAGTCATTGAGAAGCTTTCCCGGATACGCTGGATTTTACAGGAGATTCATTAAGGATTTTTCAAAGATCACCAAACCATTGACACAGCTCCTGCAAAAAGATGTGAATTTCAAGTTTGATGAAGACTGCCTCCAAGCTTTCAGAACTTTAAAATAATCGCTCATCAGTGCACCCACTATTCAACCTCCAGATTGGAATCTACCTTTCGAAATAATGTGCGATGCAAGTGATTATGCTATTGGGGAAATCCTTGCAAAGAAAATAAGGGAAGGTACATGCAATTTACTATGCTAACAAGACTTTAAATGAGGCTCAAATAAATTATGCAACTATGGAGAACGAATTGCTTGCGGTAGTATTTGCTTTTGAAAAATTCAGATCTTATATTGTGAACTTCAAGGTGATTGTGTACACCGACCACGCTGCAATTCAATATCTTTGGTCCAAGAAAGATGCTAAACCACGTCTGATTCGCTGAATATTGCTGCTGCAAGAATTTGATGTGGAGATCAGAGATAAAAAGGGATCAGAAAATATGGTGGCTGACCATTTGTCGAGAATGTATCAATAAGATGATGGAAAAGAGCCTATTGAAGATCGAATGAGGGATGATCATCTATATAGAATCCTTGACAAAGATACTTGGATAATGACATTATTAGAGCAATAAAAGGAGCTCCCTTCAATCACTTACATAGGAATCAAACGAGAAAAGTGGTTGCTAAAAGTAAGAAATACTATTGGTCTGCACCTTACCTATATAGATATGGAGCAGATGGAATATTAAGAAGATGCATCCCAAGGGAAGAAAGGGAATCGATACTTCGAAAATGTCATTCATCAGAATATGTAGGACATTATGGACACTTCAGAACTCAAGCAAAAGTCTAGGCAAGCGGATTTTATTGGCCAGAGATGCATGAAGATGCAAAGAGATTCGTTGCTACTTACTCGGAATGCCACAGAATAGGAATTATTTCAGCTAGAAATTCTATGTCGTTGAACTACAACTTGCAGGTGGAATTATTTGACGTTTGGGGTATGGATTTCATGGGACCATTCTTAAACTCACATGGATTTGAGCACATCTTGGTCATGGTTGATTACGTATCTAAATGGGTAGAAGCTATTCCATGTCGGAAGGTGTCAACAGAAGAATCAATTCACATGATCAAGACTACAATATTTCCCAGATATGGAGTGCGAAGAATTTTGATCAGCGATAGAGGATTACATTTAACAGGAAAAGATTTTAGCAAATGTCTATCAAAATTGGGGATTGAACATAGAGTATATACAGCCTATCATCCTCAAACGAATGGACAAGCAGAAACTTCTAATAAACAGCTGAAGGATATCCTGAAGAAGACGATGATCAAAGGATGGAAGGATTGGTCAAAGAAGTTAGATGAAGCATTATGGGCATACAGGATAGCTCACAAAACACCTATACGTATGACCCCGTATCAATTCATCTATGGAAAAACATGCCACCTTCTTGTCAAACTCGAACAAAAGCTTATTAGGCTATAAAGGAGATGAATCTTGATGTTGATGCTGCAAGGGTAAAAAGAAGAATTTCATATCAGTGAATTAGAAGAGATGAGGCTTAAAGATTACCACAGTGCAAGCATTTATAAGGAAAGGATAAAGAGGTGGTTCGATAAAAGGCTTCACAAGAAAAAATTCAAAGAAGGAGACAAAGTGCTACTGTTCAACTCTAGGTTCAAACTCTTCGGTAAAGAAAAATTGATCAGCAAGTGGGACGGACCATACGTGGTTCATTCTGTATCATCGACCAGAGTAGTAACGATTATGGACATCAAAGGAGATCAATATGTTGTGAATGGACAGCGACTAAAGGTATTCTTGGAACCTGACATCATGCCTATCACTTATATTGATGTTTACACCATAGAGGAAGAACGGCCACGTCAAACCTGAAGACACTAAAATAGGTACCTTGTACATACTCTATCTTACATTCTATTATTTTCTTTTGAATTTTTATATGGGACTCGAAAAATTAGATATATTTTTAGACGTACGCGCTGCCACGAAAAAGCGGAGGGCAGAGGAGCCAAAAACCCCCTGGGCCAATCGGCCTGGGAGGTTTTGCCTCCGATTCGGTTTCCCCTTTCCCATCGTTGGTAATGACAGAATATGGAAGTAAATTTTTGTGGGAAAGAGTGAGGAAGTTTTTTGGAAATGTGTGGATACTTGGCCAAGACTTCAAGAGTATATAATGAGGACAATTGGAGCTCAAGTTTCGCATCTATACAAGCAATTAAGATCTACCCAAACCAGAAAAAAGTGTAATGACGACATCCAGGAGCTCAGGAGACAAGAGGGGGTAGCAATTGGTGAAGGAGGAGGCCAAGCCGATCGGCCTGACCTCCCCAGGCCGATCGGCGCCACCCCCTCCCTTGGCCGCCGCCTTCGCCCTTCACATGAAAGCTAAGAGGTGCGAGTTGGGTCCCAAAACTCCGTCAAGGACTACTCATAACACTCGCATTAGCATTGGAGGCAAGACGCCGTCTAGAAAGCTCGCGGATCACAAGTTCATCGTCCTCTCGAGTGATGACGAGGTGACGATGAAGAAGAAGGAGGCTATCATCGCTCCCATAACGCGTTCAGTAAGGCTCCTCGGGATCAAGCGCAAGAGCTATGTGGAGAAGACACACGAGTACTCGCTGGCTGACTATAGAGCTGATAGCGACTGGGAGGACGATAGGAGCCCCGGATCGTGGGGTGTTGCAGGCCATGACGACGAAGAAGATGCCAACACGTACTGGGATTGGGCTGATGAGATGAAGAAAAGGAAGGAGGAAGAGGAACGCCGTCAAGACAAGGGCAAAGAGAAGGATCTAGAAGACGACGGGCTAGAATCGGAGGAGCATGATCGTACGTGTTGTACCGCTTGTAGGAACAAAATCTACTACCTCGTCGATGCTGTTGATGACATCATGGAGGCCTTGCAAGCTCTGGATCAGAAGGTTGAAGACAGTGATTGCTGTCAAGAGGATGACTTCAAGTTCATGTAGAGAAATGTGAGGAAACTCTTCAGGATGTGCAACAATATGAGAAAGAACAAAGCTAATGGCGAAGGAAGCAGCAACCATCCCATGTGCAAGCAGTGTGGGCAGTGTTACTAGTGCGTTTACGAGCATCTCTCCCTTTGTACTTCATTCGGTTACGACGAGGACGTCGTAGATTTTAAGCGTTTGGGGGGGGGAAGGGGGGAGATCGCCGCTCATAAGGAGTTTTTGGATCTAGTTTGGTTGAGTCGAGTCGTGTGAGAATCTAAATTAGTGTTTTTTTATTTCAATCAAAAGTAGAAAAAGTAGTAGTCTTCTTAAGCTTCTGGGAAGACTTAGACCTATATCGATACTTTAGCATCTTTGTGAGAAGAAGCGTGAATGAAATCGAGGGTCATGCGAGTGTTTTTAGTGTCTACCTTTGCTTGCTTATCTTTTATTTTATCTTTACAACTTTGGATCATGAGCATTGTCTTGAATTCTTAATTTTAGTTGTGGTGTTTAGTAATTGATTTGTTTATGCAATACCCATGCTTTATGATGATCAAGTGCTTCAGTTTTGATTATGCTTTATGAGTAAGGCTTAATTAGAGGTGATCTAAAATTTTATTGCTTATCTAAAACCTCTGCAAAAACAAGATTGATTAAGTTCTTTAACCAGGTTGAGAGTTATTATTTATCCTAGCCAATGCCCAAAAAGATTTATTCATACCACCATAAGCAGATTTGACGCTTTGAATTGAGTTACGATCGCTCTCTCTTGGTTTGCTTTAATTTTGAGCATTGATCATATCTTTTTACCATTTCTAATTTCTAGCCTCCTCAATATTCAGTAATGAGAGTTTTTTACTATAACAATCATATTTTCTACTGAATTCCTAAACCCGAACCAAATATTTCTTGATTTTATTACCTATTCCTTGAACACAACCCAATATTTGAAATTCTGTTCTGTTTCTGGTCGAGCTTTATGAAAAGTAAGGAAAGGTACAAGAAAAGGAAGTTTCACTAGAAAGTTGAGCCAGAGTGGAGGAAAAGAGAGGCCAGGCCGATTGGCCTGGTCCCCTCTGGGTCGATCAGCCTGGGGTCTCCTTGCCTCGGTTTGCGCGCAGCAAATTCCTGGAAGGCCTCTGGAAGGATCTAAAACTAATTTTTATGGTGTGGTGTTTAGAGGAGGTTCGGAGAAGAGATTAAGAATAAAAAACGAAAGAAAGAAAAGTATTGAGAAAGAGAAAAGGAAATAATAGAAGAAAAAGAAAAAATAAATAAAGGAGGAGTTTTTACTGTCATGAAGATCAACAGAGGTGCAAAGAAAATATGAACTTGTTTATGGAACAGATTTTCATTTCAACCATGTGCAATCCGACGACGAGGATATTGCTTGTGCCTCAGAGTCACTATTTTATTTACCTTTGCACATGTCCACCATTCTATATCTTCTCATCCTTAAAAACCTCACATTATGTAGATATTCTTATGATCAATGGCTCGGAAGCTAGGCAGCCGCTAGAGAGTTTTCTTAATTCGATGATATAAGTGTTGATTCTAGCTAGCCTTACCCAAGCTCCACCATATAATTGAGTGATTTTTGAGAGATGAGAGCTTGCAAATAGGATAGCCACCATTCATTTGAGCGACATGTAAGCACCTGGAAAAGAATTCTTATTTCAATTTTGTTGCAGAGAGATTGTTTTATGATGAAAGAAAAACCCTCCGACGAAAGCCAGAAAGTAAGTGTAGTTGATTCTTGAAGTTACTTGGTCTTAATAATAGTCGTGGGGAATCTTTGCTTAGGTAAAGCTTTGAACACCCATAATTTAATTATCTTTGTTGCTCCTATGATCTTTTGTTTGAAGGCTAGGTACTTGACTCGCTTGCTCAGGTTTAGTTCAAGATCTTTGTTCAACCCTGCTAGAGAAGTTTATAGTCACCTAACTTGCTCGAGGACGAGCAAGAGCTAAGAGTGGGGGGATTGTTGACGCTTGTTATTGATACACTTTTAGTGCTTTTAACTAGTGTTTTTATGCTTAATCTTATACTAACCCGCCACTTGGCACCTGAAATAACCCCATTATTGCATATGTGTTGTATTTTGGAGTATATTGCATTATGACAGGAAATACGACATAATCAAGGGGGTTTGCATAAAGAACTTAATGGATATTTGGACATGGGTCGTCGAGGGAAGCTAGCACGAGGAAGAAGAGGATCAGAAGGGCCAGGAAGGGCTCAGGACGATCGGCCTGGGACCCTTTGGGCCGATCAGCCTGGCCCATTCCAAGGCTCGACCGACCTCCCATTTCTTCAGCGTGAAGTCTACGATAATGTCTAGGGTTTTTTCACCGATATTGACCCGAAGCCGCCCCCTATGGGAGACTATAAATACCCCCTCATGAACTTTAAGGAAGAGAGAAGGGGAGAGAGAGAGGAGAAAGCACCACGTAAGCACTATCCACCACCGCCACAAGGAGGAAAAACGGAGAGAAGATTGGATCTACGAGAAGCCACGCGAAGTGGAGCACCAAAGGGGGAAGGAACCTCCCAAGCCGAGCCCAGCTCGATCGGCCTAGGGCTTTTGTACCCCCATTTGTTGTCGTCTTCGGTCCAATTGATCTACAGGGCGATCTTTACCTAGAATTCTATCAACACGTGTGTGGCGGAACACCTCGGATTAACTTAGCTAAAGCACAGTTAAGTCACCTAACACGCGAATCTCATGCTTTAATCAAGTTAACTCGACGATCCGTCGGATTTCATCCGATAAAACCACTTAAACAGGACCAAGTTAGCATAGCTCACACGAAGGTGAGTGGTTCCAGAGAATACAACAGATCAAATAATTAGTCCAACGATTCATTACACACTAGTTCGAAATCAGAGTTTTACAAGGTTCAAAAGCAACGCAAAGATAAAATAGCGGAAGCTAGCGGCGGGGTCGGATGTCCCTGATGAGGCCGATCAGGACATCAATGATCCCGCTCCTCGCCGTCTGAGGAGGGATCTCACTCGACCGTCCACCCAGGTTGAAACTGGGGCGGCCAAGTGCCAGCAGCAACAAACCCAGAAGCTTCAACTTCATCTGAAAAAGATGCCACAAGCAAGGCTGAGCTACTAAGCTCAACAAGACTTAACCGACTAGTGGGGAAAACTACTCCACCAACATCTAGACATGCAAGGCTCTTTGGATGAGGGGTTTGTTCTGCCAAAAGCGACTACAGTAGGTCCTTACTTCCAATGTTTTAGCTCAGATTCTAAGTTCATTAACCAGTCTACATTGGCAACTTATGCTAAACAAACATAGTTTCCAACAACAATGTGTAGAACAAGCATCGAGTTCATATCATCATCATGTTCCATCTTTACTCAGTGTAGCATAGCGATCAAGCAGTCTCAAACTGTGAGAGGTAGACGAATCGATTCGAGTCCTTAACCATGCATGGAGAACCTAACCTCACGACATCCACGCACCACCGAGGGTCGCTTCCTGTGTCGGCCGTCCCCATCAATTCCCTGACCCGTGTCAGGCCCACCTCTCTTGGTGCAAGGTTCCACAGACCCGGTCTCTGCCGTTCCGTGACCACACTTGCCACCACATGCGGACGCAGGGGAAACTCTGTTCCAGAGACAGTGGATCGAACCGCTCATGTCCAGGTTCAATCAGGTACTAGGCTTCCCCATCCCATAATGGGTATGAGATTAGTACTTTCAAACACTTGATCATGAACACCACCACTGTCGGACCTAAACAGATTCAAATAAACAGACGGGACGATCCACCGACCACCAACGAGTTTACCAGGCCTTGCCCCGTCCACCGTCCTTATAGTTGTAACCAGAAGGAGAACAACCAACTCCTATAACTCGCGAGTGACAGGAAATCACTCGACTTCTACCGAGCCTTATTAAGCATTGCAACTACTCGGACTCAACAGACTAGTGTTCAGATCCAGGGAACTAAGTCATGCATCTATGGTTTCAAACAACTCCTATAACGTAAATGCACATACATACAAAGGAAGGCATGTGCAAGTTTAGAAAGTTGGTTCATGCTCTGGGGCTTGCCTTCGAGCGGGGTGGAGGCAAACTGGTCCTCTGCGGGTTCTGCTTCAGCTCCTGCGGTCGGCGGCTCAATTACTGCTCCGTCTTCTGGCGCCGGATGCAGTTCGTATGTGCTGTCGGCGAGATTTAGCTCTACACGGAATGCAATGCAGGGTTAGACATTTAGACGGTTATTTCAACAACACTTGCATGTTCTAGCTCAGACAATGGTAGCCAAGCTACAGGAAAGGTGGGGGAGTCCAACTTCAGTTGGTGGAGAACAGGACAAAAGGGTCGGATTGGGAGAAACTTATGATCTGACCCTTAGGCCTAAGGAATAACTGTACCGGGGTCCTCAGACTTAACACAGAGAAGTCCCCAAAATTTTACGCAGATACCCTCAGGTCAAAGAAAAAGATATAGCTGAGTCCTCGGGCGAGGTGGACAAGGGTCGGCGAAACAGACAAGGTCGGGCGAGACGGAAAAAGAGGTCGGGTGAACCGGGAAGGGGTTAGCAGGTTACCTTTAGGCCTACTGGTGAAGTCTTGGGGTCGGGAAGGAACAGACTTAGGCGGAAGGGCTAAGGCGCTAAGGCTTGGGCGGCGGCGAGGTTCGACGGTGTTCCAGCGGCGGCGGTGCTTCTTGTGGACAACAAGCAAGCTCTAGCACCGTGCGGAGGAAACAGGCGGCTGGCGAGTTGGGAGAAGCGGGTTTGAGCGGAAAGGGAAACTTTCTCAAGAGCTCAAGTGGCAATTCTCAAGTGCAAGCAGAGTATGGTGCGGCGAAACAGCAATGTCAAAGGAAACTCCGGTAGGGGCTCTGGTACTCCCTTTTATAGCTGCGCGGAAGAGAGAGAGTTTGAGCGACGTGAAGATCGGGTTGAAAAGGATGGAGTGCTCTGCCTTGGCGGCGATTGGGCGGCGCCTCCATTGGCTGGCGAAGCAGAGCTTTGGGGATAGAGCCTTTGGTCATTGGGTACTGGGGACAAAGCCGGCGCGGTTTTACCAGGATTAAGAGTTGGCGAGGGCGAGCAGGGTCTGATCGCGTCAAGCGGCGGATTGTGGGCGGCGACTTGACTGGCGTGTGACAGGAAGGAAGGCACTGCAAGCGAGGTCGCAGCAGGCGAGGTGACAGGGCGAGCGGCGGCACGAGCGAGCGCAGAACAGCGGCTTGCCGGGGCGCGTTACTAGCGAGGCGGAAAAAGGAGCTATCTCTCCCGGAGCCGTGGTTGGCGAGGGCGGTATCGTCGTGGAGCGCGCGCGTGGGCGGCGCGACTGTGGAGGAGACGGAAAAGCCGGAAGGCATCGGGACACGCGGCCGGGGATCCAAGCGAGGTGATGGGTGCGGGATGCGAGGCGGTCTGGCACGGCAGCGGCAAAACCTCTTTCACGGTGGCGACAGGGCGCCTTGGCACGGCCGGCGAGGGTGCGAGCGAGACGAGGCGAGGCAGAAAGGGCTGCAGGGCTTCCGCGCGTGATTGGGAAGGGGCGCACTGATCTTTCTTGTCGCGGCCGGCGACTGGGTGAGGCGGCGCTCGTTAGGGAGGTCGAGCCACGCGGCGGAGAGGCTCTGAAGCGGGGCGCACGCTGGCTCTGGCGTGTTTGACTCTAGAGATCCGTGGGATCCGGTTTTGGGTCCACCACTCAGTCTCTGGTTCTCCCATAGCTCTAAGATTTTGGAGGGACACAGCTCTTTGGGACTTAGAGAGAACCGGCGGTTTGTTGGGTCAGTGCGATTTTGTTGGGTTTTTAGGGGTCAGACCGATGGAAACTGCAGATTTGAGATTAGTCTTGAGATTAACTCGGCTGATTAACCAAGGTCGTTACAAAGTGTAAGATCATAGGGTAAAGTCTCTATTTGTCCTCGAGGTTGTATGAAGATCTTGATTTGTAATCACTGAACCTCTTGTTTAAGATCTGTTTGTTATTTATCATATCTTGATGATGCTCGTTCATGTAATGGCTAGTCAGCGTTACTTTGGGTTGCTTATTTGCTTACCTAGAATGATCATCAAGCCGTGTTCTTATCGTTCAATATTTGAATACCCTCATGCAATGACAATGTGTGAGAGGGAAAGTGTTGGGTATGGTTCACATCCACTCACAATAACGCTTAGATCCAGTACTTTCATGCATGGTGATTACATCTACAAGTGATCCTAGATCCCTAGGACAAGCGTTTTATCTATCTTGTTTACATTCATACTCTCTATCTGCTTTAATCTAAGTCACTAGTTCTTTTGTTAGATCAATCTTATCATATACAAAGAATCTTCGGTTACATAGATTAGTGCTTAAACCTTGGGGGATTACTCTAAGGAAAGAGCTACAACTGATCCGTACGCTTGTGATTCATAAATTCACGTGTTAACTGCCGTCAACGCATCCACACCAGACATCTGAAAGTTACAAAGATTATGTGGGGACTTTTGGCAACCTTCTTATGTATTGATACATATCAGACAAAGTCCAAAACTGAGAAATAAGTGGGGAAATAGCTTCGGTGCAGGCACCCCCACTGTCATGTGCTTCGGAATGTAGTTTATTTTTTTATTATATGTTAGTCTTAGTTTATCAATGTTGTCATCTATTGTAGAAGAGTACATGTTCTTTCCACTTTTGCATGGTTAATCTTACCTCTATGACTTTTGATCTTAGATAATTATTAAAAGATTGCTTCGGTGTAATCCCTCCAACATTTTTAATGTATGTTGATGTAGTTTAGGATTGGGGAATACTAAAACATACCTGAGCATGTCTAAGCCTCCTTGCTCTTAGTTTTTCTCTTCTTATTATTAATCAAGACAATTCTTGTATCCGCCTCCAGTAAGGTTTCCGGTGAGATTAGAGTAGGCGTAAGAGGTTCGGGCTTTGGATTTAGAGGGTTTAGGCTCATGTGATCTCTCCATTGCTGGGTTTAGAGGGAAGGTCGTTAGCGATAGGCAAGCCTGGCAGTGGTGGCGATTGTGGGAACGAGGAGGCAAGGCGGCGGTGGCACCGCCAGCTGGGGCAGTGGAAGATGGTGGTTGGGCAGGGCTCAAGCGAGGGCTCAGATGGGAGCCAAGGTGGTGGTGGAGAGGGGGTGATGGGTGATGGCGGAGGGAGGTGAGCTCGAGGAAGATGAAGTTGTCAGGAGGAGGAAGAGAAAGTGTAGTCTCTGCGATCGGAATTTGAGCACATAAAAATTCGGGTGCTAGAGCTTGTAAGAACGCTCGGATGCCGTACAGGCAGCCCCTTTGTCTACATGTTGACAAATGACAAATACTTAACTTTTCAAATTAAATAAAACTAATTGTACACAACCAACTTATAGGAGCATATATATGCAAAACGGAACATATAAACATATTAAATGACATGCTTGCAAACTTTAGTGAATTTTAGAACGATTTGCTATTTCTTAGGAAGGTTAAACGAGGGCAGTCAGCACGAAACTTCCAAAGCTGTGCATGTTAACCATTTTCAAAAAGTAAATAACACAAATTAGATAACACCAACGGTTGATGCGGGTTTGGTGATTTGTAATATTACAAATTTAATTCGACAAGGACATATGAATAACCTCTATGCTAATGAGGAAAAAGAATTAACACCCACGTGAACTAGACAAATTATTTTTAGTGCACGTTTACAGTTTAATGCACACGCCGGACTTTGTTTATTTAACATGAAATTCGTGGCCTCCAACATGAACCTGAACGTTTGTCTCTTTCTCCCATCAAAATCACAGCGGAAAAAGAAAACAAATACTAAAAGGGTACTGTCCCCGTCTCCTTCCGCCTTTTGCTTTCACATGTTTGATTCCCCTTCTCCTTCATATTTCCTCGCTATACTCTCGCATGGTCTTCGATCTTGCCAAGTTCCAGGTTCGATCCCGCTGCCCCCAGAAGTTTCGTAGTAATCAGTTCTTGCATCCGTACTTAGACAGCTTGAACTTCTTGACCTCTTGGCTGAAAATTCCCCAACTTATTTCTTCGAATTTTTCTGTGTGGATTTCTTGCCTCAACTTGATCTTAGTAGTTTGTAGGGTTCTCTTATGCCTAAGAATCGTATGTTCTGGATCTTTCTATTCCTCTCAAATCCTTGCTTGCGATTAAGGGTTGGCTAATTTCTAATCGTCGTTTGCAGATCGGCGCGGTTTTGGTTGCGGAGGCGTGATCTTTCTTGTTGATTAGGGTTGCCTGTATTTCTATGGTCAGGGGGTCGCCGAATTTAGGAGGGAATAGAATGGCGTGAGTCGGTGATTGGATTAGTCTGTATCCTTCTTGCATCAAATGGTAGAGCAAGGCAAACCACGAGGCACTCCGGCGAAGGCGAAGAAATCGCCTCTCGTGGAGGCTGACGAGATTGGCCAGGCGAGCGAGGTGGTGCTTGCAAGAGAATCACCACTGGCGCCCAAGAACGACCAAGGATGCGGCGTCAGCCATAGTGATGGGGACGATGAAACGCAGGAATCAGATGGGTGCGTGCAAAATGGATGGGTCGACTTTGGGCATTCGCTGCAGCTGCTGCTGTTCTCGCGGCAGTGGGATCTCGCTGAGAGTCTTGTTGCTCTAGCAGATCAGCAGTCACTGCTGGATTATGGCCTGTCAGTTGCCCTTGATGCCATATGGTTCTTGCGGACGAAGCGGGACCTTGAGGGGATCAATGGTCTGATAGCGAAGATTGTGGCCTCGGGAGCAAAGGATTTTGCAAGAGCAATCCTCAGGACGTCACTGCTTGCATCTTGTGTTGCAGCTTGCCAAAGCAAGGCTATCTCTGTGGGTGATAGCAAGGAGATCGTCGCCGATAGGTGATTCTCACCTTATACATATAAATGTTTCTTTCAGAAAGGTCTGCTTAATACATTATTGGTGATGCTATTTCTTTTGGTTTCGAAATTTAGATTGCATGACCGTCTGCGGGATTGTCCTGGTGCCGACCATCTGAAAATTGAGGCAGGTGTCAAAGTTCAGAAGTTTATGGAATGGGCTTTGCAGTGTATTCATATGCATCATTGTTCTGAAGAGACACAAAGGTACAGATGGAACAGCAACACTCTCCAAGAGGTACAGCTCCATTTGTCAGCATTTAGAGCCTTCTTGGACATAGCTGGTGACAATCTCAGTGGCAAGATTTTCACCGAGGCATTTGATGCGGCCTGCTTCCCCCTTACACTCTTCTCAAGTTTATTCGAACCTGGATGGTCTTCTGGGAGTTCAGCAGTCTCGATTAAGGGCCTTTTATCATTGCTGGTTGAAGGGGGCGCGGACAATGTAAATCAGTGTTTCCTGGAAGCAGCACGTTTTGGAAGTACTGAGCTTGTACGCATTCTGCTGGAGGTAATTTTGGTTCTCATTAATCTTGATATAGGAGTTAATCAATGTGTTTAGCAAAACACTAAATGAGCATTTCAGTACTGTTTTGTTTTGCTTTTTTCTAGAAGAGATCTATTGTGTAAGTCATTAGCAAGATATTAAATCCAGAGCTCTAGATTATTTTCCTGGTTTTACTTATGTTCCCAGTACTAGAGAGGCAAGTTTTGTGATGGCATCTAGGAAAATCCAATGCTTTGAATGGGCAAACAGTTATGGATGTATTTACCTTTTATTTTTGAGCCGTAAAATATTGGAACCAGTTCCAGTTGCAGTTCAAGATGGTATTCCAGCTTATAGTCTTATTCGATAATTAGAGCACTCTATTGTAACTCGTCCTACATCCGGGTCTGCCAAAATTTAGACTGGCTGGTCAACATTGTGTATATTTGGCTTGTGTCCTTAATTTGGGTGTGCAACTAAAACTTAGTCAATGGTAGTCCATTCTTGGTAGTCCATTCTCCTTCTGAAATTATAGCCAAGTTAGAGCAAACAAATTTATGGTTAAATTCTGTATGTCCTCTGGTTTGTTTTTGTCGGGCAAGTAAGATCACAAACTAAACACGCAATTTTCAAATTAGAGCGTCCTGTTCTGGCAAGACCTTCAGTTTATTCCCACTCAAGAAATTAAATAGTTTGGTTTACTGTTCTATACTCTTAAGAAGCAATCATTGTAATATTATAGTTATGTAACTACCATTTTCTTCCTGTTGAAGCTTTTGAGCTTTTAACTATTTATCTTCATTCGAGAGCATGTCCTTAGAGTACTTCAACTAGCTGAGGCATTTTGTGCTTTTCAATGGAACATGATTGGGCCTATGTCTATGTGTATTTTGAATAAAATGTAGATTGCTCCTGAAGTATACTTTGATCTTGCGATTTTGTAGCTGTGAATTAATTCTACAATTTGGCCAGAAAAAGTTTAGCGGTAATGTGAGGCCCTTCCTGTTTAGGTTCTGTTTCCTTATGCTGTCGAATGGAATGAAAACCAGTTTTTCTTTTGAAACAGTCTTGTCACATTATCCTAAAAATGCTGAGCAATGGTATTGGCTTCTAAACTATCATTTTCCTTTTAACTAAAGATATAATATTGTAGTAACTACCATTTTCTTTATGTCGAAGATTTTGGGCTTCTAACTACTTTCTACACTAGAGCATGTTCTCAATGCTCTTCAACTACATGAAGTGTTTTGTCCTTTTCCATGGAATGGGATTGGACCTTTGTTCATAAATATTGATTTACTGAAGAAGTATAGTTTTGCCTTGAAATTTTGTAGCATTTGCATCATTATAGAGGATTTAGCCTGAAAAAGGTTTACGGTGATGTGAGGTCCTTCCTGTTAGATTTTATATTTCCTTGTATATACAGGATGGGATGGAAACCGCTTTTTCTTTATGTGAAAAAAAAAACTGTTGTATTATCCTAGAATTGTCAAACAACTGTACCCTTAAACATCTTTGTAAAGTACATCTGAGTTAGTACACCATGACAATTGACAACCGTAACATGTGTCCCTTTATGCAGATTGGGTATCAGAATAGCTTGGCTGTGGACATTGATATGGCTCTAGTTTATGCTTCTCATTACTGCAAGTTGGACACAATGGCATGCTTGGTTGACGAAGGGAACGCATCCTCTTTCCTTGGTCCTATGATAAAAGCTGCTGAGCGTGGGTGCTTGCAGGTCGTCCACTGGTTTGTCAGTCGAGGTGTTTCTGAGATTGAGACGTGCCTTGCCCTCACAACCGCTGCCTCCAGCGGCCATTTCGTGGTGGCCTCCTACCTACTTGAACAGATCCCCCAGCAGGTCCTCGAAGCTCTCAGCACACAGATCCTGAAAGCTGCTCGTGGCCAGGGCAGCAGGTCACTTGACGGTGTCGCCTTCCTCCTGAGATCCAACTTCCTAAAAGATGCCGCCGCGACATACGAGGCGGCAGACCTCATCGCGAGGGGGGCCACCAATGGCGAGCCCCCAGACCTGGTCGCCTTCCTGAAAGAGCACTGGTCCCAGGCTGCCTTCGCCGAAGGGGTGAGCGCCGGCGAGGCGCATTTCGTGAATGTCATGAGGGTTCTCAGGAGAGGCGCATCCCCCATCTGCCTTGACAACCTCCCATCACAGATGGTACTCGGCATCGCCTACCTGCCGCTGTACCAGGCGTGTGTGAGCGAGTCAGGTGGGCAGCTGCTGCCTCAGAGACTGAGGGGTGAGCTGGTGGAGGCGATGAGCCGGCTCGGAGAGCCGATTGGTGCTGAGAGCCAGGGGAAGGATCTGGTAATGGCTCTGGAACGCCACATGCCGTCTTTCTTGGTTGGATCTTGAGAGGTTTCCCAAGTGTAAATAAGCTATTATAAGCATTGCATGGTTCCTAGGTGGTGTAAGAGTGTGCGAAGCAGTGTGTAGCTGCCAAACTCCCAGTCTTCCAGTGGACTGGAGGTAGCAATAGTTTTGGTGCGTCACAGGCCTGATGATCGTGTACAGAATTTTGTTGTCTTCTGTTTCAGAAAGAAGAGAAGCTGCCTCTTGATTGCTGTTGAAAAACTCCGATTCTGTTGTCGTTCTTGTTGCCATCATAACATAAGCTCTCAGTGGACTCTTCAGTAAGGCTGCGAAATTTGGTGGGTGGAACAGGTGATCGTGCCAGGTGGTGGCTGTGAGGTGATCCGCCGTGGGACACATCAAATGGCGGGGCATTTGGTCTGACGTATTAGCAAATGTGGAGAGCCTGAAGTTTCTTGCAAAAGTTTACAGGGAAATTTTCTACAACTCAACTTTGCAGCGCAGTTCTGTAAGATGCAATGCAACACGCAGAAGGGCAGCAACCGGCGAGGCATTCCGTACACGGTTGATGCCTTGATGGCAAGTATGAGATGATGTACAAAAGTAAGCCAGAGTTACTATTTTGAGTATTTTCTCCCAGAAAAATGTGTTATTAAATTTACAAGGAGCTCTCATAATGCAAAATCAATATTTTTTACACAGGTGATTCTCTACTTATGTACGTCTTTGTTTTTAATACTCTTTATCTTATGGTGATTTTGCCAATTACTTTCTGTAATTTTATATTACATTCTGCGGGAGCATATTGTAGCAACCATAAGCACTGTACCTACACCAATTTTCCTACAATAATTCAAGTAGTAGTGTAATTATAAGAATGAGAAACATTTAGATTGATCCACCAACTAAAGTTTGTTTGGCTAGCTAAATTTAGCCAATATGGATCCAAACAGAGCAGCTAAAGCACTCCTAGCTAATGGGAAATCAACTATTCATTTAGTTTGAATCACCGGCTAAACTTGTTTAAAGACGGAATTACCCCTCCACCTTTCTATAAAATCCCCTAGCTACAATTAATGAAGAGTAGAATGATCAATTGTTTTCAACCACCAGGACTGAGCTAGAGGAAAACACTCCCAGCTAAATTCTAGTTTTTTAATCTTTAGCTAGCTAATAAAAATCTTTACTAATTAGGTAGCTAAACTTTAGTTGGGTGGAATCCAAACCGAACCTTATAATTGAATCTAGTATTTAGTTAAAATATATCTCCGCAGTACTAATAATTATAACAATAATCACATTCGAAAAGCAAGGTGTCAAGTAAAAAAATAAAACAAAATGCCAGACAACACAGAGGGAAGCTATATACAATTATACAATACAAACATAAAGAAGAGAAAACAAAAGAACATCCCTCTATATGCGCTTGAAATTGATCCAGCACTCGAATCAAAACCTCTGTCCCCTCAAAACTTTGTAATTCACATCAATCCACAAAGATTACAAGTAAGACGCCGGGTCAGCAACTTCGTTCCGGCCGCCGGCCGCCGGCGTGAGCGCCATGGCAAGCAGCACCGCCATCAGCGCCACCGGCACGAGCAGCACCACCAGCGGCGGCGGCGGGAGCGGCGGCAGGACGAGCGGGAGCACCAGCAGCAGCACGGTGATGAGCGCGAGCAGGAGGCACGACTCCACGGAGAAGTACTTGGCGCAGAAGCCCCTCGGCGTGCTTGGGTCATGGTACTTGCGCCGGCCGTCGACGTCGAGGTGAGCCGTCCTCCCGCCTCCCGGTGATGTCAGCGACGATGGCATTCACGTGCGCCGCGCCGCTCGCGAGGAGCGATGATGGCGGTGGTTTGCCCCCCTCGGACCTGTCGGTTCGTCCTCCGGAACACTGCTTTTAAGCTCATGATCATAACGACGAAAAAGAGGTAGTAGGTTAATTTCTTGTCTTACCTTAGTTGGCAAAGATGTTTATACTTAGTTGGCGTTTTTCCTGTATTGAGCACGTTGTGCTATATGGCCTTTGTTTGGACATATATACTCATCTCTCCTAAATATTGGAGTGCAAAACAAACTGATTTTCCCCTTAATCTCTCCCAATATGTATGGATTGGAGGGGATTACTTATGTTTCTAAACAAAGTCTAAAAGTTAGGTTCCTTACTTCCTTATTACCTTATGTTTCTTTGCAAAAGTATTGGAGCCGGCATGGACCGCCAGTTGACTCATGTTGCCTACAAATTTCTACATAAAAAATTAAATAAAAAAATTGACTAGAAAGTTGTAGCTCTTGTCAAAACCTACAAATTTTATGTAAAGTTTGTCTACATTCAAAGTCCCTATCAAAAAAATACAAATTTTTGAAGATGAAATTCAAATTACGAACATGTAAAAGTATCGGTGCTCATATATAGGAGCCGACACGTATACACGTACCTATGGATAACACTTGGTAGACTTAACGATGCTTCTATTATGAGCCAGGAAGGATGACTAGCTGTGCTGGCTCCAATTTTGCTGAGCCGACATAGATAAGAGTTTCTGCAGTATTACGTGTATTAACTTCGTCAGTCTTAAGATTTTCTCGGAGGAGTAGTTCCTTTTATTAATCTTGACATACTCCTTCCGTTCCAAATTGTAAGTCGTTTTAGTATTTTTAGGTTCATAGATATTATTATGCATCTGGATATAGTGTATGTTTAGGTGCATAATAATATGTATAAATCTAGAAAAATCAAAACGACCTATAATTTGAAACGGAGGGAGTACTAAAGAGTAGGGTGTGTGTACATGTTATAGGGATAAGAATACATGTGTTTACGTGTCTTGGCATTGTTAAAACACCAAGCTAAGTATGAGCAAAATGGCCCGTAAGCCATTATCTGTGATTCTTGTGATTGAAAGATAATAATGCTATTAGGACTAATGTATTTCTCAAAAATAAATATTTATAGGGCTTCGTAGGTTCCAAAGATACAACACAAAAGACCCACAAAATCATAATGAAGAGAGAAATGAACTGGATTTGTTGTCCCATACTATTTATATTTTGGTTTGATCAAATGGGATTGATTTATGGATAATCTTGTAGTGTGTTTCACAATATTTCTGTATATTCTTAGGATCAACAAAATCGGAGGCAAGAGTAGAAAGTTATGCCAAAATACAAAAAGTGGCCATCTCTCGGAAGATTTGATGGAACAGTCAAGAAGTTTCAAAGAAACTTCCAAGCATCAAAAAATGCATATATTTTGGTCTGATCAAATGGTATGGATTTTTGGACAATCTTGAGAGCATTTCACAAGCTTCCTTTAGAGTCTAAGATTATTAAAACTATATCATGGAGTAAAAAGTTATGTTCAAATTAGAAAAGTGGCTATTAGAATATCCATCCGAAAGTAGCATAGGAAGATCTGATGTGTTTACTAAATTCCACTGGTAGGAAGATCCTAGAGGAGCGTCAAAAGATCCGACGACTCAAAAAATATACTCGTTGGAGTTTTGACCGTACAACACGAATGACCAGAGACAAGTTGAAGTGTAAAAGAAAAGAGCAAGGTCCTATGCTCACTGCATTTCCTAGCCCTTGGAGCAATTGTTCTTTTGGGCCTCTACTCGTCCATTTAGAGTTGGTGGAGTCTAAAGAAAATCCACACACATTGAGAATCTTGAAAAGTTAGCTTGGTACTGATTCAAGGTTCTTTATATGAGTAAGCATACACAGTTAACAGTTTATTCATCTAACACATATTAAAAGCTAGTTTATGAGTTTATGTTAACGTAGTTCATAATGATAATCTAAGCTACTCCCTGCATTTATGCACAGTCAATATATTTTAGTTTTGACCGTTAGTGTCTATTTGTGTATTTTAAATTAACAAGAATGGTGTGATTAGTTTCGTCTCAAATAGTAGTTTGACAATAGTAATTG
Source organism: Setaria viridis (assembly GCF_005286985.2). Classification (NCBI taxonomy): domain Eukaryota; kingdom Viridiplantae; phylum Streptophyta; class Magnoliopsida; order Poales; family Poaceae; genus Setaria; species Setaria viridis. The sequence continues at coordinate 27,426,971 of NC_048263.2, forward strand.
TCTTTGCTATATTTTGAATGCGTTCGATATTATTAATTTATGGTTAATTAAAGTATTGTCCCGGTGACTATTTGAAGACCGGAGGGAAGCAACTTTGAGCTTTCGTACTACTATGGAGACCCATTAGTGTTGAAATTCCTGATGTACACAAGCACATATATTAATATATTCATGAGGGTACTAACTTTCAGCGATTTAAGCTCTAGGCGTGTGATGGGGTATATACTGAAAAGAAATATTTGAAGTGTTGAAATCATGATGCACACATGTATATTAATATATTCATGAGAGTACTGACTTTCAGCGATTTAATTGTAGGCGTGTGATGGGATATACTCCTTTCGTCCCAAATTACTATTCATTTTGAGTTTTGAGTTTTCTAGATACATATCTGCATCTAAAATTCTATATGTATGCTATGTCTTATGCATCTAGAAAAACCAAAACGAATAGTAATTTGGGACGGAGAGAATATTAAAAAAGAAATATTCAAGCGCACCTGAAGTGGTATGCCTGCAGTGTAATCGTAAAAACAGTAGCCATCCTTAGTTGACGGCGACCAAACAGGAGAATTTTAAAAGCATTCTAACTAGCTGCTCCCTCCGTTTTAAATTGTAAGTCATTCCAACTTTATTGAAGAGTCAAACCATTTTATGTTTGATCAAAATTATAGAGAGGATCACAAAGATTTATGACACCGAATAGATATACTATGAAAAAATATTTAATGAAGAAACTAAAGTTACTTATTTGGTATCATGAATGTCAGTATTTTATTATATTTTATTATATAAATTTACTCAGACTTGATATGCTTTGATTTTCAAAAAAATTAGAATAAATTACAATTTGAAACGGAGGGAGTGGTAATTATTAACCCGTGATCGAATGGATAAAAAAGCGTAGCTTCTTCGTTCTTCTCCGTACATGCGTCTACAGAGCGAGATCAGCAAACAGACTAACAGTAGACAGAGGCGCGCGGTGCCCCAACGCACACGATCCTTATGGGTCGTCGACCGATTCATCAGTTCGTTTCACTTCACATGCATGCATCTCATCTCAGCATCTGCATGTCGTCCGTGCAATGAAGGAAGAGGACGAAAGAAGAAACTCGTATGAATGGAGCACGACGACCATGTGCAAAAAGCTAAGCATGCGTACCTCACCTGCAGCTGCCGGTGAGACAGACCGACGCGCATCTTTTCAGGTCACACATGCAGCCGCCGCCGACGTTATCAACCAGCGATCATCATCCTGTCGGTTGGTCGGCCGGCCGGGCCAGGTCAGTGTTCTTCGGATTCGGAGTGAGAGAGAGAGAGAGAGAGATGTGAGGAGGGAGGAACAGATAGAGCTTGCTTGCTCGCAGGTGCAGGGCTTGGCTGGCTATATGCCTATATAGTCGAGAGTGAGTGATGAGCTGGAGAGACCGGCCGGCCGGCAGTAGAGAGAGGATCAGAGGAAGTGGCCAGGCAGCAGCCAGGTTGTGGGAAGAATCTGGGTACACTGCATCCAGCCCAGCAAATACACTACCCAGGTTATCGTAGTCTCCCACGCAAAGGCTGAGGTGACGGCGATGAGCGAGTTTTATATTGTGAGACAGCATCTTTTGGGGGAAAAATGGGGCGGAGAGTGCATGCGCATGCACTCGGCCGGTTCCTCTCCCCTGGCCACCCCCTTCGTATCGTATTATTACCTCTACGCTGGACTTAAAAGGCCTTTTGTTTAAGCTTTATAGTAGCCTCAGGTTATAAAAACTCAGAAACTCAAACAAACAGCAATCTCTTACCATTTTCGAGAAGTTAGAAAGTCAGAAAAGCTGAGTTTATATGAAAAACTCAATCTTATGAGCTTTTTAGTTATAAAGCTAACTAAAAAACTAAACACATCTTCTAAAAAGCTAGTGTTGCATTATTTTTTCAAAACTAAAAAGTAAGCAGCAGCTTTTCAGAAAAGTTTAAATATTGCAGCTCAAACAAACAAACAAACAGGTCCCTTTCGGTCCTTGTTGTTAATCCGATGCACTTTTTCCATTTTATATTCATGATGAAAATGAAAATGTAATCTCTCCCTGCCAGCTCCGCGCCTCAAGGAAGTCTTGTGATTTGACCCTTTCTAGGAATATTTTCTTTAAAATAGACCCTTTGAAAACCATTCATTATTCATGAAAGATTTGTTTCTTTTTTTCATAGTTGTACTACGTTCCTTCAATTTATCCTAAATGTCATATGGTGTATTTAAGAATAAAGGGAGTACAATCTCACATTCCCTTAACACAACAGACGGCAGCGTACACTGTTTGTTTTCCTAGGGTTCAGTTCGTAAAACAGTATTTTAGAAAGGGCCCAAACCTAGATTTCACCTATTCACTGTCACTAACACACGTACAGCCAGCGCTGGCTCGGCCACCCATTTGTTTATCCCGCCTTCTTTGTCTCATTGTGTCCCAGTTCATGCATGTCGCACCGGAAATGTTGGGCCTCTTGATGCTGTCCTTGTAGATGCTAATTAAGATTATAGTGCTCGCGTGTCCGGGCCTACCGTGGGAGAATTTGCAAGTGCATGCTTGATTCCGACCTTGTCTTGTCTTGACCAGGACCAACGGGACCGCCATTGCCGCTGCCAGCCACTCGCAGCTCTGTCGCTGCGGTCGCGCCTCCACCCGCGCCTCCACGAGCACGGAGAGAGAAGGGATAGAGGAGAGGAAGAAACGGTTTTACCCATTAGCACTTCTCCTTAAAATTGTGAGAGTGGATCCACGTGGGGTGAGGGCCTGCTCGTGGCGGTGGCCAATCGGGGAGCGAGGAGGTGGCGGCCTTGCGCTTGATTCAAGCGGTGGGAGGGTGATGTTCTGCAGTGGAGCGAAGGCGTGGAGAGGATGTGCCTACGAAGCTCTCGGTTGCGCCGTGGTGGCGTGGCCGCCGGCGGCCTGCACTGCTGCTACCAGCGACACTTGGTGGCGTAGCTGCTTGTGGCTGCACGGGTGCGCGTCAGCGACATCGTGGGTGTGGTTGACTGCGATGCCCCCCTCTCTTCTCCGGGCTGCTTCATTGCGGGGTCGGGTTAGTGTGGCAGTGGGCGAAAGCCTTGCGACGGTGACGCCTTTGGGCGCCACGCCCCTCCTCGAAGGCGTCAGCATGATGCCTACTCTCCCCCTGGTGGGATGTCCTCGTGGCGAAAGCTATGCTCCAGTCGTAGCAGAGATGACGACGTCTAAGGATGTCGTTTCTCTCGTTGGAGACATCGCTTCGGAGGATCCCTTAGCGGCGGCGACTGATGTCTGCTTTTTTGGAGTGGCCATTGGTTAGTTGGCGGTGGTGTGGGCGGCCTTGCGGCGGTCAATGGTGGCTATTCGTGAGTTGGCTTCGGGGCTTGCAACGGGCTACGACGGCTAATCTTGCTTGGCAAGGTTAGGCCGGTGCAGAACAACGTCTTGAGATGGTGCAAGCAGCTACGATGGTGCAATGGCTACACGATTTGCAGTGGTTCGTGGCGACCAACCCTGCATGGGAGCAGTTGGCTCGGTGCAAAACGTCATCAATTACGATGGCGCAAGTGGTGACCTTGCGGGTCCTTAGCTTCGTAAGGTGGTCAGCGCTGCTCCTTTGGGGGTGTTGGTGGGCCGGGGGTGGTGGTAGGGCCGTTGCCATGGTGGCCAGTGTTGAGGAGATGCCACGTAGTGAGAGCAGTTATGCGGCTCGTGTCGATATCCCAATCCTATCAGGTAGAGTGTATTTGAGATGAGTTGAGCTCAGCACATGTTGATGTCACAATCCAACCGACCGATGTGTTGTTGAGTTGAGTTGAGATTCATAGAGTGGTGCGGCATGCGTTGATGACCCAATCCAACCTGCTGGTGTCTGTGTTATTTTTTCCCATCTATTGTTTCACTCAAGCTTCATCTTCTTTTTAATATAATCGGCAGCTCTCCTACGGTTGTTTAAAAAAAAAAGATTCCCCTGTAGACGCGTAAAGGGGAAAGTCTTCTTTTTTTCCGCAGTCACGAGGATGCCAGCAATAAGAGTTTTATCTAGGAATGTTGTTGCAAAGACCAATAAGTTTGCGATGCTTAAGCTGGGCAGGAGGCTATCTGGATTTATTGCTGGTGCGAATTCTGGATATGGTAGGCCATGCAATGTTGATAAGTTCGCTGTGTTGTTCCAAAACTGCGCAGATGTGAGGTCTCTCAAGAAGCTCCATGCTCGCGTTCTGACGCTAGGACTTGGCAGGGATGTTATTCTTGGCCCTGAAATTCTGATTTGCTACGCCAGTCTAGGTGTCCTGCCCAAGACAGGGCTTTGCTTCCAAGGCTTTCTAAATGATGATCTTGCCCAGTCGAATTCGGCCATGGTTGACATTTTTAGAGCTGGTAATCCAGAGGAGGCTATTCTTTTGTACAGGGGATTGAAGTTGCACCAGATTGGCTTGGATGAGAAAACTGTTACTTCTGGCTTGAAGAGATGCACTGAGCTCCGAAATTTGTTATTGGGCAAAGGAATGCATGCCGACTCACTGAAGCTTGGCCTCAGTAGGTATAATTTTGTTGGTTCTTCTCTTGGCAGGCTATACTCTAAGTTTGCCAGGATGGATGATCCGGAGAAGGCGTTTGAAGAGATTCTGGAAGGATATTGTTTCTTACACCTCAATGATCACTGGTTATTCTGAAAATATGGATTCTACTTCGTGGAATGCATTTGGAATTGCCAGAGACATGCTGCGGAGCAACCTGGAAGTAAACCGTGTGACTCTGGTTAGCTTACTGCAAGTTGCTGGTAATTTTGGAGCAATTAGAGAAGGCAAATCGGTACATTGCTATTCCACAAGGAGAGGAATTGGTGTCTCAGATGAAGTTCTAGAGACCAGCCTTGTTCACATGTACAGTCGATGTGGAGCTTACCAATTAGCATCTGCTGTCTTGAAGAATTCGATGCAATCTGTGGCTTCCTGGAATGCAATGCTTGCCGGTCTTGCTAGAACTGGACAGAGTGGAAGTGCAATCCACCATTTCTCTGTCATGCTACACGAGCATAAGGTAATTCCAGATTCTGTAACCTATGCAAATGTAATTTCTGCTTGTGCTAAGCTACACGATTCTGGCTGTGCTGCTAGTGTTCATGCCTACCTAATTAGAAGATCTATCCCTCTAGATGTAGTTTTGGCCACAGCTCTTATCGAGGTGTACTTCAAATGCACTAGAATTATGAGATCCAGGCGTCTCTTTGATCAAATGATGGCTAAAGATGTCATCTCCTATAACGCTATGATCTATGGTTATCTCCAAAGTGGCATGGCCAATGAAGCCATTGCATTACTCAAAGAGATGATGACCAAATTAGACCGGAGCACTGCCGCTAATGGAGTAGAAAGTGCGCCGGCGGGGAAGGGGAGGAGGCAGCTCGCAGCAAGGCGGAGGAAACCCTACCTGCACGTTGTTGTCCTTCCAGAAGGCGGGGTCCTCCTGGAGCTCGAACCGCGCGGGGGAGGGGGCGACTCTCCCGCCGCCGAGCTCGTCGTCGACGCCGTCCGACGGCATCGCGGGTGCAGCGGAGGCAGAGGAGGACTTCCGCGGCTGGGTGGGGCGGAAGCAGAGGCGGAGGCGGTGGCAGATCGGAGATGCGGTGGTGGAGGGGGGCTCTTGGTTTGAAATGGGAGCGGAGACGTTGGCCAATTTTGAATTTGGGGTCGCGTCCAGCGTCCAAACAGCAGCGCGAGGGGCGATGAGGCCGTCAGCTGTGGGCTGTGGCGGACTGGCGGCCTTGAAGTCCAAAGCAATACAATTGCTGCAGCCTGTCCAGATCGGTAGACTTTGAATGGAATACGTAAATGAATTTATTTTAAAAAATCGAAATATGGAGCACGTGTTCATCTTCTTGAAATATTTTGCCGGTGTGTTCATGAAAGATTCATTAATAATACTACCAAACAAACGTGCCCCACTGCTACCATTTAAGATTCATCACTCGCCTCGGCACTTTGAAGCAAATGGAGTTCAAACAAAGTTTTGAATCTCTAAAATTAAATCAAATAAGAAAAAGCAACTCCTAATCTCTATCCTTGCCCAGAGCCGAATCTCTCAGGCCTCAGCCCACCTCCTCTGTACGAGGGAGGCCCAGCGCATCGCGGCTCGGCGGCTCGCTGCCTGCTGGGCGCCTGGGCGTTCGTCTCTCTCTTTCCCCCGTTCCCCTCTCTCTTCTCACTTGGTCTTCTCTTCCTTTTCCTGGCGGCGACGACTGGGCGAGCAGCGGCGCCCCCTCGCGACGTCTTCACCGGGCCCTTTGCCGGTGACGAGCACCACCAGGTATGCCCATCCCTTCTCTTCCCTTCCTTCTGCGCGAAACGGAGCACCCCCAACCCTAAATTATGCTATTCGTAGTGTCTAAATGGAAAAGGGAGCTTTATATACATATATGCTAAAGTATTTACATACTTTATGCTAAAGTATGCTAAAGTATTTACATACATAGAACAACTTTATATATGTTGATAGTAACAGAATCATGGAAATATTCCATATAATAGATTACTCAATGCAAACACATCTGCTAGATGTTTGATATTAACAGAATCATGGAAATATTCCATATAATAGATTACTCAATGCAAACAAATCTGGCAGATGCCACATACCCTTCTTCAGCACACCAATCACCATTTCAACATCTGGCAGATGTGTTTGCATTGAGTAATTCTATTAGATGGAATATTTCCATGATTCTGTTACTATCAACACATATAAAGTTGTTTTATGTATGTAAAATACTTTTTTGCTGTACAAATTAGCAGTGTTAATTTGCCATCAACATGCAATGTACTCCTATATGTAAACCCAAACTCTGTTAATTTTCAGATAATGCTATAGATTATACTGAACTGTCCAGAGAAACAAAACAAACTGAAAAAGAAGAATCTTATGACACAGTTATGACCTAAGTGTGGAGTACTGGATTAAACGAAGATCAAACTAAGCTAAGGCACACTGGATATCTTTAGGCACGAGCTGCGAGAAGGGTGTCTTTCAAATTGGGAAGACCATGGGTCATCAAAACACGAAAATGCCCAGTCTCAGGATTCTGTGCTGTCACAGCTAAAAGTATGAACCAGGTACTTAGCTGCAGATCCTTGACTGCTTGCTCCAGTGATGACACTTTATGCCGCCTAGAACATTTTAGCACACCAATGCAGAATATCCCATACATATTCAAAGCTTTCTAGTCAAAAGAGATTTGGGATAATGCAATAAAAGAAAGCAATGTTGTTTCCTTGCACAACATAAACAAAGCTGGAGCAATTGGAGAATGCGGCCACCAATCACCACCTTCGCAGGTTTGTCAATTTGGGTGATTATCAACAAATTGTGGATCGAGATGCATCTATCTTGGAGGAAAAAAGACGTGAGCCATTGCAGACAGCACCACGAGGAACCCGCTATATTGTTATGGATTACCGATGCTTACTGATGCTTACTTTCATCCATCAAATGACAGAAATTGGCTCCAACAGTACACAAATCTATTGCATCCATTAAGGCATTTACAACGTAAGAAATTGGGGTATACACGGACTGACCTTGTAGGCATTTCCTCGAGCAGCTACTGAGCGTCGCCCATGCCGACGGCCGCTGCAGCTGCTGGGGTGGTAACCAGCACGCTATGCTGCATGGGAACCTGCACAGGGGCGCAGCACCGGCGCCAGTAGCTCCTCCACGAGCAGCTAGCTGGGCTAGGATGCTGTAAGACGGTCACTTCGGTGCCCGCAGGGACAGCAGCAGCGCTTCCACGAGCTGTGAGAAGTGGTGCTCGAGGTCGAGGAGCAGAGGGCGCTGGATGAAGGGGTGCCGTCCTTGGCGGCGTTAGAGAGGAGCCTAGGAAGCAGGATAAGAGAGCAGCAGCTTCTGGAGGACGCGTTGCCGTCCCCGTTCGACGGCGGCGGGAGCGCGGGGGCATCGGCGGCGGCGCGTGTTCGCTCTCTGCTCGTGGGAAGCTGAGGTGGCGGCGTGCGATGTCAGGCACCGTTGCTCCGCCACGGCCGCTACCTCCACCCTAGCGGCTAAGGGTTTGGGGAGGGGCAGCAGATGGTACGTAGAGTGGTGACAGCAAGATTACGGCGACACCAGGAGGAGAGGAAGGAGGACGGGAGATGTAGAGGGGGAGAGAGCGCCCGCGCTCGGGCGGCGGCGGCATTACCGCCGGCAGGGTGTAGGGGAGGAGAGAAAGAGAGAGAAGAAGGAGGGGGGGGGAATGGGCGGTGCTGGCGCTCGGAGCCCAGGAGCATGCCGCCCCCTAGAGGGAGGCAGTAATGGCGGCAGCTGGAGGCGGCGGGGAGGAGGGGAAGATAGAGAGGGAGAAAGAGGAATGGGAGGGGGCGGCGGCTCGGGGCCGGCCGCGCGTCGCGAGCATTGAGCGGCAGGGGGTTTTTCATAAATGTAGCGGCGGGCGGTTTTCTGCAAAATTGACACGATTTCCGAATTTTCTTTCTTCGAGTTGAAATATTTTGGACATCAGAGGGTGTTCCATAAAAATTGAACGCGGATACTGTAGGAGGGCCTCTGGACTTGAAGCCGATAAACGAAACATTGGAGGGCTTTTCTGCAAAATTCCAGGCTCGCGAAACTCGAGTGCCGTGGCCCAGTCCGGGGGCGCGGTAGGACCCCCGGAACAAGGGGATCTTGATAGACGAAGACGACCCTGAGCCGGAAATTCACGCTATAGCTTTGCCGAGCAAACTGACATCACTACATTAGGCGAGGACTTCTCTAGCTCATCCGCCTTCACAGGTCACAGCCAAGGTTTTGTCCTTGCTGCCTTGCGTATTAAGGTTAGGCATGGCAAAAAGGTATTGCCCGTAATTACCTTGTAAAGTTATTAATTTTTGTTTGACCAAGCGAGGACGAAGAGATCCATTTGGTTGGAAAGACTATGAATCCTTTCTCTAAAGAGAAAGCCCATGAATCCCAATAATGACAAAAGATATGTATTAAACGTCAATAATAACCCTCAAGTCAAAGTCCCAAAGACCAAGCGGAGGTTCCCTAATTCTTGAAGACTATAAAAATATTTTCAACTTCAGCAATATCCATCATGGATAGGACCATAGGAATAGAGAGAGGGTGGAGGAAGGAATTTAGAGGCATGCAGGGAGCTTAATAGAGGACCGGCTAGAGTGCATTTTTTGACTTGGGTCCTCTCAACTTAGGTAGAGAGGGTCTATTGAAGTTGCTCTTATATGTCTTTTTTCGAAATACACTGAAAGATTAGAGCCGTTTAAATTTTAAAATAAATCCGTGAGCACTTGCACTGAGTCGAAATTTCAAACTCACTCGGCTTGGATGGAAAGAACATTGACATAAAGAACATTTACGTAGTATGTCTTACCAATAACGTACACCGTTATAGTATTGCCTAATCAAAATATGTAGTTTTGCATTGTTTTTCCTTTTATTCTTGGCAAAAATTTGTTTTTTCAATTAGTAATACTGCTAAAATATAAATATGTATGCTAAAAAGCACACAAAATTTAATTAATATGGTAAAGAAAATATATATAGAAAAGCAAAGGATTGTAAATAGCCATAGCGTTAATTATGTTGCGCAAGATATCCACAAGAAATAAAGAAAAGAAAAGGAGAAGATAATAACGCGAAAGGTAAACGGATGGTTACGGAGGAATCTCATCCAGACTACGTGGTTCCGGAGCCAGGTGCTGGTCAGTTTGACTTTAAGCTGGGTACGGTGTATTTTAGACATTCGTTGGCATCAAAATGGAAGACCTCTACTCTAGACAAAAACAACCTGAAGCGCTGCTGCTACCAACCCTCCTTTTAAACCACATATTATCCGCGCACCGGAGTGCATAGCCCCGGCGCCCCGCAAATAGCGTTGGATTTTGCGTGGCCTGTGTTTAACCGAGGAACAAAGGATGCCCAAGTGCCAATGTTTAATGCCTGTTTGAATTCTGTAACAAATAAATGTACAGAGTTCAGGTTAAGGTTCATAACAGGGCTAGCATCACACTAAACAAACAAGGCATACAAAATGGTAGGAAGAGCTATACAAAAGGAAAATGGAAAAAAGAGTTATGTCCGTAATTAAGCTCAGGTCCAGAACTGTCCTCCTAAGGGGCATAGCTGAGCCCATCCGGATCCACAAACGTCGTCGACGAAACCTTGGTACAAGAATAGCTGGAGAGCGCATGCTTCGAGCTGACAATGCTTTCTCTAGTCTTCTAGCTCAACAAGCTGAGCTCTTCTCTCAGCCGCCTTCTTCCTGACGAAGATGCCCCACCGCATGGCAGCCTTGATCTTGAGCCACCCAACGACAGCTTTCCCAGGCGTGCGGGTGCGGTCATCCTCGAAGTTCAAGTTCGGGGAAGGTGCAGGCATGTAAGAAGGGAAGTTGAAGCCATCTTCAGTCAGGTTGGTTCCTGCACCACCCATGCTCAGAATCCGCAACATTTGCTGCATCTCTTCATTTTCTAGTATCTCATGGCTCCTCATCCTGATCTCCTCCATCAAGTAGTCATCAACCCCGCCACGATTCTCCTGCGGTTGCGACCATTCATCAAAAGGATTCATCCCTGTCGGCTGCATGGACTGCCCGAGTGCTGGGAATTCAAAACTTTGTTCCTGTTGCTGCGGAGGTCCCAATGCTAGCATATTGGACCCTCTTGAAGCTTGAGCCTGAAGGGATGAACCGTTAAACTGGCTTTCAGGCGACAGTGCACTCCTGTCAAATTGCATGGTGATGTTTGCGGGAATGTTCTGAGTGTTGGATGCGTATCTTGCTGACTGGTTTCCATTGTATGCACTTCTAGTCCCATCTGCTGAACAGGAAAAGTAATTCAGTGATGTCAAGCGCACACATGATAAATTGATTGAATTCACATAACTATCATGCAGACTGCACATCCATATGACCATATTCCATGGTCATAAGCAGTATCATGTTTTTTTACGCAACCAGCAATTGTTGGCTTAGTATTGTAAATTTTGATATAAAGCAATAGCTACAGTATGGTGCATCATTAGTGCAATTCCTTAGTAATGCCCTGAATCCCTGATTCTAGCATCAAGCATAACTGAACAAACCTACTTTACAGGTTATTGTTATGATCTGGCATATACAGAAGCAAATCCTTATTATGCTATCTGGACAGATGACAGTGACAAAAAAATGAAGAGAAGCAAACCAATGGTTATGTGTGATGCAATGAAATAAGACATCAGAAAACTTCATCATCATGTTTGGAAGAAGTACACATTACCCCCCTGATCTCTACCCAATGTCTAAAATTCAACCAAACTTATGAAACCGTCTAAATGACACCCTCAAACTTCTCAAACAGGACATCGGACCCCCTCGACCATATACCAGTCTGGTTTTGCCCCATGCTGTCATCCACATGGGCTAGCTCCATCCTAGTCAGAGAGCGGCCGTGCCCCCATCTCTCTTTGTCGGTGTTCTTTCTCTCCCCCTCCCTCTCATCAAATCGAGTCGGAAGCCACAGCGGGCGCGTCCTCTTGGCTAGGCTTTGCGGAAGGAGATAGCAAGCGCGAGGAGCAGAAGCTCATCCCAATCAAGCTCGTCGTCGACCCGTGCCACAGAGATGAGGGGATCTGTCCCCTGTTCCCTACAGGGAGGGGCCCGTCCATCTTCTGCAAGTGCAGGCAAAAGGCACCGAGATGAATTTCTTGGAGCGATTTGAACGCTGGGAGGAGGTATTACACATGCATGAGACGGCAGGATAGTTTTTGATCCATCTTGGTGTTGATTTGTTTGATTTGTCACCAGATGGGCAGGCTGATTTGGTCAGATTGTGCAGATTTGTCACCAGGTGGTTTGACGACACCCATCACACCTTTTCTGAGGCAATGATCGATCGATTTGAGGGAAGGTCTGGAGTCTGAATCGATTAATTAACTGAATCGCATGCACTAGGTCAAACAACATGGGAGCCATCATGAACACCACCGCCTCCGACTCCGAGGTCGCCGCAACGTGCAGCCCGTACTCACTGTCCATCAGGAACGAGCTGATCTCCTTCAGGCGCGACGTGCAGGCGGCGTTCCTCGGCGTCTGGGACCAGAGGACCGCGGCGGCGGCGGTAACACCACCATCGAGAGAATCCTTGCCAGCTGAGTCACCACCTGCTCCATCTCGCCGCCCAGGCCAGGAAGCTGCTGTCACCCAGGTACTGCAACGGCCTGAGCTGCTGCCAGGGACCCATCACCATCGACAACACGCCGACGCAGCCAACGACAGAGACAGAGATAAAATGAGGGGGCTGACTGAAGGGGCCATGCCGACGTGGATGGAAGCTGCTGTTGCCCAGGTACTGCAACAGCCTGAGCTGCTGCCAGGGACCCATCACCATCGACAACACGCCGACGCAGCCAGCGACAGAGACAGAGATAAAATGAGGGGGCTGACTGAAGGGGCCATGCCGACGTGGATGGAGTGTCGGCTGACGTGGATGCCAACGTGGATCAAAACCGGCCTGGAGTGGGCTCGGGGGGTTTGCATACCTGGTTTGCACAGTTTGGGGGCGTCGGTTAGACGGATTCGTAGTTCGGGGTTGAATTCTAGACTCATGGAAGAGATAAGGGGGGTAATATGGACTTCCATCATGTTTTCACATTAATGTGGGGTCGGCAAGGATGAGTAAATGGGCATAGACTGAAATCACTAAGCATGTCATGAGAAATGATAATAGAAGGGCATAGGGCAATACTGTATAGTTCAATCGCAAAGATCAACAAGTTGGGAAATTCCATCCAATGTGTTACTAGCATGTGGCCACCAGCATAACATGTCATCCTCGTACTGCATATTATTTCAATTTATGCCCTTCACACTAGTTCCATGCTAGTTTTACTTAAAAATTTGTGTCCACTAAAGCACAGCTAAAACAAAAATGGTAAACAGGAAGGCTCAATAGGAGATCAGCATATGTCACCTTCATTTGTAGTACCCGCCGAGGAAGGTTGTCCAGATTTTGTTGGCAGGGGCAATTGTTTCTGTGAACTGGCCAAACCATATGAAGCAGGATTGCTTGTTGAAGCAGCTGCAGTGTCACTTCTTGTTGTGATAGATTTCTTTTTCTGCTTGAAGCTCAAGAGTGCCTTGCCATCATATTCTACAGCATGCATCCAGTCCTCATATGCTTTCTTTACCAATGCGTCAGCATAGACCTGCAGTTTAAGATGAGCAAGGTCATAATTTGTTATGTAGACCACACCTTGGATAGAGGATTTGAATCCAAATCCTTAGGGTTAGCTAATAAATCGTAAAAACTCTCAAAGTCAGCCCTCTCATCAAACACCCACTTAATGTTCATGACTTCCAGGTCTTGACTTTGCATGATACATTCAGTTTAGTGTAGTGATGATTTGTTAAATGTGTAGCAACTTCCAAAGTTACTCTTCAGACAAAAATTTGATTCTTTGCCCACTGGCATCCTCTGCTGGTTTAGCAAAACACCAAACTGATGAAACTAATACGTGATGGTTTTCCACTGAAGGCCTTGTAGCTGGCAGGGTCAAAGAGATAGAGAAAAGAACACTAACCTTCTGGTTGTCTGTCAGATTTTCAGCTGAAATGAACTGATCATCAGCAATCAAACCAGTAAACTCATAGATATTATTGAATATTGCACCAACGCTTCTTGTGTCACTAGCATAATATACATAATGCTTTCCACTTAAGACACAAGTCTTTGCATGCTCAACAAGGCTCTCCCACATCTTATTTGACATGCCACTGCCCAGAATCTACAAAGAACAAGGGATGTTAAATTATTAGCAAACACCATAAATCTAGTAAGTAGTAACAGGAATCATAGAACTTACACTACGTAATCTCTGCTGATCCCTAACAAGAAGCCGGAGAAAATCTTCAACTGTATAGATCCCACTAGCGTTTAACTTCTTGTGGAATGCACCATCCTTGCCAATCTTTTCCAATCTCCAAACATCATCCTTCAGCGCAGGTGGGTAGTGCTTTTTGTACACTAATAAATACAAAATCAGCATGCTTGGCAACTGATGCTAATTCTAAAAAAAACACATAATGCATATATCATCTAATGCTACGAGTAAATCAAGAATGTGCGCCACACGTACATTCTCCTCTGTGATCCTTAACAGGGAAAGCTTCTGTCTTGGCCTCTCGGACACGAATACCTTCACAAAAGCCAGGAGCAATCCTCAGCCCAAGTCTGAATTTCCTGCTTCGTATCCAGCTGGAGTTATCAGTGAAGGTAAGCTCCCCTATGGTTCCAACACCTTCTTTAAGAGTCACTTGCAGGTCACCTGTCAAAAGAGGCCTCTTCCCTTCACGCTCCTTGACAATATTACTTTCAAACTCTTCTTCTGTCCAATCCTCATCTTCCTCTTTATTAAAGTCCCCCTCAAGCACAATGATATCCAGTTTTGCAAACGACTCAGGTCCTGAAGTAACAACACATCCAGTGTTTGCATCCAGCAGCACAACATGTATAGCTGCTCCCTGCTCACCTTCAACTTTTCCACCAGTAAAGATTGGAAGAGACAACTGACTTCTGAACTGAAGCTGAAGATTTCTTCCATCAGGGCCTTCAATTCTTTTGGGGGAGGATCTGTTTTAATTGGTATTAATGTCACATCTCAAAAAGCTTTTTATGTGGCCAAATCACATTTGCAACAATAAATCTCAAATTCAAGCATCCCCCAAGCGTCATCGGTGAAGACTGACGAGTAAATTGATTTTTTTTACCTTCCATGAATTCTAGCAGGGGCCAATTTGGCTAAAGCACGCTCTACTTCTTCGCTCACCTGGTACCAGAAAAGTATGGATCAGATGTATAAATATAAGAATTTACATAATTACATATAGAGTAAAGAGTAAGTCCAGCAGCAATTTAACTCACAACTCTTCGGAGAATGGGCTCGAGCGACGAACAAAGCTTCTGCAGACTGTCCATCTTGAGAGCTTCCACAATGACACTGAAAAACAAATCATTAGTTGAGCAACAAATCTATTTGTAATTTGAAGGCAATAGAGGAAAACAGCTGCAACTTATATACTAAATTCAATCAAAATTACTTGTGAATTACCAGCATCTCATTTTACTATAAGATCATTGCATCTAATATATTAGCAAACCCTAATTGTGCACCCACCTTTCCCACCATAAACAGGATAGTACACTAATATATTACTGACAACAACAACAAATCTTTTTATTCCCAAGAAAGTTGGGGTAGGCTAGAAATGAAACCCAGCACTAGGCATCAAAACAAACAAAGAAACAAATAAAAGGGTGAAAAAAAAGGAGAGGAAAAAGGAATTAGTAACGGTAATTAAAGTAGTAGCCGTTATAATAAGAGTGGACTGAGCCTAGGTGATAGTTCGGGCATGTTGATTGCTAATTATAACTCAACCTGTATTCACTACTGAATCAGGAGAAAATGTTTCAAGAACAGCATGGCAGAAATACAAGCTAATATTGAACTTCAGTTTCTGTATCCACTGGATCAAACACTTTCTACAGCGTAACACTTTGCTATCTTTGCTATCGGCAAGTTGGTACTCTGAGGTGGCCTGGCAGCCAAAAGAGCAAACGCTGGGAACTGCCAGAAAAAAAAAACATCACGTTTACATGGACCACAGTGCATTTAAGGTTCATAATTATCCACTCAAGCCACTTCCTTATTTTGCAATAGTTTTTACCTTATCTCTGAACAAAAGATAGTTCCCACATGTAACCGAACCATCCACCAGTTCAAGCTCAGTTTGACAGTTAACCAAATCGACAAAAAAAACTAATTAGGGGAACTTCCTGCACTCATTTGTACTGATTCTAAGCTTAACAGCAACAGCAACAGCAACAGCAACACTAGTAACATCCACTAGACCACTACTACTTCCCCACCGATCATCTCAATCGAATCAAACTAAGCTAAGGTTTCAAATTTCACCCAACCACAAAGCGGCCGACAACCTAGCCACGCAACCGAAACCCTAACCAATCACAAACCCACGGAGCAGAATCAAAAACATTTTACGCGCGCTCACCTCGCGAGGGCGGGGACGCGGGGCCGCTTGGGCGCATGGTCGTCGTCGTCGCCGCCGCCGGTGGGGTCGAGCCCGCGCTTGGACCCCGAGCGCTGCAGCCGTCCCGGCCGCTGCATCGCGGCGGGACCCTAACCCTAGCCTCCCCCCGTGCCCTCCACAGCCGCCGCCGGGCGCCCGTCAGATCTGCGCCCATCACAAACCCAGGTTAAGAAGAAAAAAAAAAAAAATCCCCAAAATAGCTACGGAAGCCGGACTGAAGCGGCCGCGGGTACCGAATCGAAGCCGCCGGCGAACCAGGACAGCAAACCTGCGGCCGAATCGCGAGAGCTGGTCCGCGGCGGGGAGATCTGCGCCGCGCGCGCGTGCTCTCTGATGAGTGTGGCGGAGCGGTAGGGTGGGAGCGCCGGTGTGCGTGCGTGGCGTGGGTGCTGTGCTTGTGCTCGCTCGCTCTCTCTCTCTCTCTCTCTCTCTCTCTCGCTAGCCTCCGCCTTTCTTTACGGCTCAAATGTGTTTGTTTACTTGCCGTGCTTCGCCTACCTGGCCGCAAGCCGCTCCGGCACGGCTCTCACTCGCTGACTCCCCGGGCCCACGGGATCGGACGTCCAGCCCCCCGGGACAATGACAAGCGGGTCCCGGGAGTTGTGCGTCCATCGGTCAGTGGGTGAGTAGGGTAGTGGGGGTTGACGAGGTGGTGGGGTGAGTGGCGACGGTGGCGGCTACGGGAAAAGATGGCCGGACCAGATGATAGGATATTTCTTGCCCAATTGGGCGTTGTGCACTGCCGCTCATTATTGTACAGTCCACTGACTGCTGGGCCACAGTTTGCCCGGGCCGACCTGTCGGTGAGGATTTGCCAGGGGTGAGGCAGCGTGAATGACAGGTGGGCCTCGGAAACGGCGTCCCACCAATCAGTGGACTGGGTTCTCCTGGTTCAAGAGAGTTCGTGGTTGGTGAAGAAACACACACGCAGGTGGGGACGCCCCGACACTGTACCTAGTCAAGGATGCGGGGATCTTCTGTGGCGATGGGATCCCGATCTTATCACCCTGTGGCCACTCCGGCCTGCCGTCAAAGGCACAGGGTGAAGTGGGAAGAGAGTGCGCTACTGTGCTTGGACGGATCAATTGTACCCGGCAAAAAGTTACGTACTCCATCCGTATAGGACAGCTCTACGCCAAATCCATCGAAGCAGCCTGTTGATGTCTACTCCCCCCGTCCTATAAGTGTTCGTTTAGAAACTTCTAGACACACTAGTAGTTGTGACAAAGTGATCATACTACGTCTAATTACTCATATTAGTTGTGGTTGAAAGTTGTACAGTCTGTTTGGTTTTATGGATCTTGAATAAATGCACATGCATTGGAACCAAAGAAAAAGCATCAATTGATTATTTCATTGGCTCTATGCCTTCTCAATACATTTTCTTTATTGGTGTGAGTGTTGATTTAATTAGATGAGTCTCACTAGGAGGTAAATGAATACTCTTTATGGGACAAAATTTGAAGGCTAAACGAACATTCTTTGTGGGATGGAGGGAGTAAGGATTAGTGCATGATTTCAACCGCCATCTCCTCCGGCTCCGGTGGTGAAAAGGTTTGAGGAGTGATATGATTTTTTGTTGTGGAGGGTTTGAATGGAAGACACCATATGAGCATGTCTCTCCTGATTGGGAGATGGTGGTGGCAGATTTGTCATCGGTAAACCGCCAAAGAGCATATTGGAGTGGAAGTGAAGCGGTGGCAGAGGAGGAGGTAAGTGGTTGTGTCGCCAGCATCAGTGTAGGTAATCGTGAGGGAGGTGCGCGAGAGATTTAACGAAAATGGGGTGGTGGGGAATGGGACGACAGCTAGGTTAGAGATGAGAGATTAGGGCCAGGATGGCTATGCGTTTATATACATGAGTAGGGAGAGGATGATCATCGGATGAAGATTTCAAGGGGAGAGAACAAAGTAGGGTTTGAGACAGTAACGGACAAGATTGAAGAGAAGTTCAGCCATTGGATGAAGATTCAATGAGAAGGGAGGGTGGCTAAAAATAAAAAGAAAAGGCTTTTAGACCTTTTTATTAGTTTAATGCTTAAAGCAATGTTTAAGACATCAACAGTTTATTATTCGTGTTAATGTTGTTTGTAATTTTTTAAAGAAGAAATGCATATCGTAAAGCTATGTTTACAAACCATATTGCAAATGCCAACATCTTGAACCCGTAAATTTTGCAATAACTTGAGCAACAACCTAATAATTTCTAGAAAAAAAATGATGGTTATGCTACGCACTTCCTAAATTTTAAGCCAATAAAATTTTGTCAAGAGATTGGCAAAAGTGGGATTAGGGATTAAGATTCAGAAGGTTGGTAGGATTTATAGGGTGCTCTTGGAAAGGTAGATCGAGGTAACTCATATAGGAAGCGTCTAGACGAGGGTGACAACATCCTATGTTTCCGTGGCAGTAGCCACCAACCCACCATCAACAGGTCTAGCGCCATGAGCATGTTGAAGAAGTGATGAGGTTGACGGAGAGGGGGCATGGGTGAGATCATCGCTGCTTCATACGATTAGAGAGAAAGACAACACGTCAAAGGAATAAAATGTTAACCATGTGCGGAAAAAAAGAAAACAATAGCGCAAAATTCTAGAAGCCTCGACTTTATAAACAATTAAATTGTTAAATGTGGTTACTGATGCATTCCATGAAAAGAATACACCAAAGGAGCATTGTTTCTCTGATAGGTAATAAACAGGAGAATGGATACGTGATGAACCCATGTACCTTAACAACCACAACCTTATGCTCTACTTCTAGGCTACAATGTGTCCTTGAGATGAACCATTAGACTTTGCATGCCACAGATAGCAGCACAAGTCGTTCCAGTGCAATGGGAAAGTGAAGCATGCAGAAATTATAGAGATGAACTTTATAAACAGCTTTACTATAAATGGGAAAATCTGCTAACTTGTGTAGCTAAGAATACACGAATAACCTTCATTGACCCTATAATCCATTATAAGAGTATTCAAATAGCTTCATAAACTGATAGCTGACGATAAAAGGACATGATTTGTTTGTGTTTTAGGTGCAGATCGCATCGCAACTATGACAACCTATAATTTTGTTCAAAGGGTATCCAAAGCATGGACAGTGTTTGATCGTATTCGTTGAACCTGCTATCACCAGAAGCAGGCTGCAAACTTGGTGATCTTGTCCACTTCAATTTGTGTGAAATGTTGGATCCACCACAAGGCATCATGGATCATAACCACTGCAGGCATTGTTAAATACTCCCTCCGTTTCATAATGTAAGTCGTTTTGACTTTTCTAGGTACATAGATTTTGCTATGTATTTAGACATAACTCTATATATAGATGCATAGTAAAAACTATGTATCTAGAAAAACCAAAACGACCTACATTTTGGAACGGAGGGAGTAGATGTGAAGCCTGCAAAGATTCAGACCATGATAGGAAGGAAACGGCATACAGATTAGAAAGGGGATAGCATGTTGTAACTTCAAAGACAAGTCGATTATCCAATTTGTTAATGTCCATTGCAAGCATACTTCCTGTTGAAGAACTCTGTGGATCATTGTGCTAGATAATGTTGAATCACCTAATCCTTGCAGTACTTGGCCTCTCGATTCCTCTTCCCAAAGTGATGCTGGAGCTTATGTGTATTCTGGTGGCCACCTAAGGCCTGAGCACTCTGGAACTTCTGAGGACAGCAGCTGCAAGAAAATATTGTTGGAAGCCTTGGAGGATATGACTGATGGAGCGTCAAGTTTAAATTGAGTCCATCCTTATCCATCTGCATATCCATGGACTCGGTGCGCCTAGAAATGATATGAAAAAATGATCAGAAAGTGGTTGCTCCCCCTAGACTTAAAAGGCTATATGCAGAAGTGCTGGCTTGAACGGAACATTACTTAACATATTTGCAGATTCATGGCTAGAGATGCATGAGATGATTTGCTGGTGCTCTTTGTAGGCACTTTTGTCTGTGCTCAGCACCTCTGTTCCTTGATTTGCTCTGCTTGCCATATATGGAGACCAGGCCAAGTTAAACACAATGCACTAACCTGAAATTTATTGCAAGTCCTTGAAGGCTTAACATGGCTGTCTTATAAGACAGCTATGGAAGCTTACAAATTGCATGGTCCTATCCATTAGTTATCTTGTTATGATCAACCAACTAAAGCAGGTTTGAAGTAGAAAGCTGCATAACTTAAATCATGCAACAGTGATGGTTGCCGGTAGACCATCCACTTCTGTGAATTAGTTGCTTGGCTCCATCCACTTAGTGCTGAAGAGTTTGATCGAACAAGGGAATTTTGCAAACTGGTTGCTTGGCTATTCAACAATACAATAAACTTACAGTAACCAAGAACCTTGAGCACAAGACTGAAATTTACCTTTTCCAGCCTGATTAACCCAGCATGCTAAGCTAAAGGAGTCACTTTATTGGTTTTGTTACACCAACCTCAAGTGGCGAACTGCCGAGCCACATTTTATTGAACCGAAGTACCAAATATTACTAGTCAGTAGTCACCACGGACCAGCTGTTGAGTAAAAGTAAAAAAGGGACATACTAAGAAAGTTAACTACCAACATTACTACCAACAGGTATCTTCCTAGTCACCACGGCCCCAGCCTTAGACTGCCTACCTAGACAGCCTTGAGCAAAGGACATTTGGTTAAAAAATTTTGCTGTGCGCAATAGCAGTGGAGCTCTATTGTGATGAAGTTAAGATAACAGAAGGTAGCAATCCACTGAATTGCCTTCAGAACTGTATGAGACATCTCACCTGTCCAAGTCAATGGACTGATTGCAGATATTTCCGCTGATCTGATTTAGGAAGGAAACATGAACATTTTTACATTTCAGCGTTGTGCTGGAAGCTCCAACAGTGGAGTTTATGACAGTTTAGTTACTCCTGTTTTCCGAAACAGGATACCTTCCATGACAGAATTATACTTCCAAGTGTGTTAAAGCATGTTTCGTGAGAAGGTCTTCTCTTACCAAAATGCCCGGGGGACTGTCTTACCCCTCGCAGGTCGAGGGTTTTTTTTTTGGTTAAAGCATGTTTCAGTTACAAAATAATGTCAGAAAGATCAATTGTATACAAATTAAAGTAAAATGTACAGAACATTTGAACTGTAACCTTTTTTTGAGATGTTGAACTGAAATGTTAGGTACAACCAGTGATGATCAGCTATTCATTTTTTTTTACTTTTCAGTTCTCCCTTAACTAGTTAACTGTGCATTAACATTAATCGGATTTGTTATTAAATTTTTCTCAAAGCAGTAATAGGGAAATTTTAATTTATATGGACAAGCTGTGGATCATTACGCAAACCTCAATTGTACTTCAGGATGTCTGTCATGTACCACCAACAAAAACATATGTTGATCGTGGATCTGATAAACTCTACCATTGCTGCAGCAAAATGCCTCTGTGTAGAAATGTAGAATCATTACTGTTTTTAGAAGTGTGCTTCACCTTATCGGACTAAGTGATATTCAATAACCAAACCTGGTGCTACTTTCTAAAGACCAGCGTCAATTATTCTATTTGGTGCATTCTTTGGATCTTCACATGGTGTCTCATTATTTTGGTGAGCATGTAAATTTTGATGAGCCTTTATCACCGTAATGCGTGAATTCAAGCATACCATCATCTTTCCAGGTACAGTCATTTAAATTTGATAAATGCAAGCCACAAATGCTTCAACTGAAGATAGTCCACATGTTCTGATGGTATAATACTGTTGGTAGCATCATAAGCACCCCATTCACTATTGAAGTCTAACACTAGTAATTGATTTGATAGTACTACAGTGTACTGTATCAGCAACAGATCAGCAATAGGCTCCACACACATTACATGCCAAATGGATCATTAATAAAATTTGGAAATTGTCACTAAAGACAATAAATTACATCAGTACATACATGATACATATATTGCTAGCTCGCTTCAGTCTAGAAGCATTCAAGAAGACAAGAACCTAGTTGGTCCTGATTCCAGACTTCAAAACTAGCAATGATGTTTTTTTAGGACACTGGTTGTTGAATTCCAGAGAGTTCAACAAGCTGCACTTTGTGTTGCCACAAAATTAAAATTTACATGGTTTTCTGTCTATTGCATAATTCAAGTAAAATCGCTAGATCTTTTACACCGTGTGCAAATCCAACCACCCATAGGCACATTTCATCGAACAAGTAATGGCCACACAATTATCCGAGAAGAGGAGCGCCTACCTCTCCGCCTGCTCGACGCCAAACACGCCGTCCCTCCGTATCACAAACTCGCACGCCCGCTCCGGCAGGTGCGGCGCGAACGCCACCTTCATCCGCCTCATCGCGATCCCGCTGGCGCCGTCCACTTCCCGCGTCAGGAACAGTCGCGTGTTGACGCAGTTGGCCCACGCAATCCCGAGCGCGGGGCTCACCCGGCGCCCCGACGACCACGCCACGGTGTTCCCCGCGTCGCCCTCCACCACGTCCACCACCTGGTTGGTCACCACCACCACGCACTGGTGCCTGTAGGCCAGCTCCTTGAGCGTCGCGGATATCTGGAAGAAGAGCGCGGACCGGCGCTTGAGGTCGGCGGGGGAGGCGTCGAAGTCGGCGCGGAAGAGGGAGGCGATGGAATCGAGGAGGATGAGGCGGATGGGGAGCCGGTGCGGGGAGCGGCCGGGGTGGGCGAGCAGGCGCTTGGCGCGGGAGAGGAGGGAGAGGAGGTCGGTGGGGGAGTGCGCGGCGGCGACGAGTACGTGGTCGAGGATATCGGGGCGGGATTTGGGGGCGAGGCGGCGGAGGCGGTGAAGGGGGAAGGGGAGGTCGGAGTGGAGGAAGAGGGCGGAGGCGGAGAGCGGAGACTGCGGGGCGAGGAGGGCGAGCTGGAGGCACAGCTGGGTCTTGCCTGAGGCGGACTCTCCGGCTATCTCGGTGACGGAGGCGGCCGGGAGGCCGCCGGAGAGGAGGCGGTCGAGGATGGGGCAGCCGAGGGAGAGCTTGGCGGCTCGGCAGGAAGGGAGGAGGAGAAGCGGATTCTCCGGGCGGGGCTCGCGCTGGCTGTAGGAGGAAGAGGAGGCGGCAGCAGGGGGCTTCGGCGCCGGCGGCCGCATCGCCGCCGAGCTCGCCGCCAAGGGAAATCTGGTTTTGAACGGTCGCGGATAGTTTCCCGCTGGGAGGGGAGAAACTTTTGGGGACTTCTTGGGCTGATATTTGTGCGGTGGAATTGCGAGGTTGGGCCTAGCCGGTTAGCCCAGTTGTCTTGGTTCAAAAAATCTCCTCTTTCTACTTTTTTTTTTGTCAACTCTGTTTTCTCTTGGGAAAATCTATACTGTGCAAAATTGTTGAAATTCCGTTTCTATATTTAATGTTTCAAAACATTTTCCCAAAATCTATTGATTTTTGGAAATTTTCAAGTCCATTTTAAAAACTACACTACAATGTGCTTTGTGTTCTATCGATGAGTGGAAAAAAAGTTTACAATAATAGTTCACTACTAAAAATTTATAATCAGGAATGAAAAAACATAGCGTTCAGTTGAAAAAACATAGCTTACACTATCAACAAATGCGTTCAGTTGAAATTACAACACGACCTCCGTACTAATACGGCTTGGTCGTATACTCGTATTGGAGATGCAGGCTAATTTCGTCGCAGTTAGAAAGCAGGGTGAAGATTTGAGTAAACAAAAAAAATGCGGGTGGAGCTTTCCCTATTGTTGTTTTTCCATGGTCAAAGCTGCTTATGATGAGGAGAAAACACGTCTACAGGTTGGGGAGGATTGTTGCACTAGCTAAAGTTATTCACAAGTTATTTAAAAAAAGTTATTCACAAAGAAAAAAAAAGCGTATATGATCAACGATTTAATGTTGCAAATTAAGCAAAAAAAATGCCAGTCACGAAGAAACCGAATTGGAGATGGCATCAATTTTCCGTGTTCCTTTGTGGTTCGGATTGGAGGCTCCGACTGTCCGACGGCGCTGGCGTTGGCTCTGGCGAAAGTCCGGCGCGATGCGCACGCCTATAGACAGTCTCCTAACTGGACCTCTGTTTCACAGCTGTAACCAAATCGTAATTTATCTGATCAAGTCTATTCACATTTGCTATATTAGAACATACACAAGATTGATTCTACTAGATTTATCATGAAAAACAATTTGATAGCATATAACTCTTTTTATTTGAGATAATAATGCATTCATAGATACTGGTTGTCTAGGTATCATACAGAAAAATTTAAGCCACTCAGGGTGAAATTCCCTAGATGCATCTGGGGCTAGAAACTCCAAATGTTGAGGCTACCTGCGCCGTTGCACAGGTAACTTTGGTATAACAAATTTGCAAGGCTCCACTGCCTTGAATTCAACCATGTCGTGATGTCGATAACTTTTGGCGTGATGTATGTTTCTGCAGCCTCGAGTACTCTGGAAAAACCGAGTGGTGTACACTGTGAGACGCTTGAGTGATGTTGCAGACTCAAGGATGTGACATGCTAGCTCAACCAGAGTCCTTTCAGATGTGAAATTGATGATGTTGACTTGCTTAACTTTGTCGTAAGGGCGCTCTCGTATCTTTCTCAAACCTGAGGGATCTACGAAAATCGACTTAATGATTTCACCGCAGTTACTAAATTTTTCTGTTGGGAGAATAGCTACTTACAACTAGGATGAAAACCTCCAAGGATGGAGAAGCATCAAGAAAGGAAACTAGAGAAAAATAGTCAAGGTCACGTCCCAAGACCAATACCCAAAAACTTAAGGTGGAGGAATTTATGTCGAGAGATCGAAGATTTGGCATGCTGGACGGAAGTTCGGTACGACCATAGAAGGAGCTGTTCTACCCGCAAAAAGAAAAGAAAAAAGAAAAAAGGAGCTGTACGGGCAGGAGCAGTCTATTCGCAATGTTTCTCCAAGTGAGACTTGCACATGGAGTGACCCTCACGCAAAAACTGGAGAGATTTGGAGCTTTACACTCTCTATCATTTGCAGCCTGGTGCAGGCTGACAAGTGACAACTTCAGGAATCTGAGAAGCTCCAAACATGGCATCTTCAGGCAAACTAAACCACAACACCACAGAGAAGGAAGCACAAGCGATCTAGTAAGTCACTTCATAAGAGGATCGATACTGGGCGATCTAAGACACATGACAGGGAGTTACCTGCAGGTGGGTTAAATCTTCAGCAGTTGGAAGTTGGAACAACACAGATCTACTAATCCAGTATGACTGCCAGATGCTGCATAATTTCTGCGGTCAAAAAAAAAATCCAATACAGTTCATAGGCTCAAAAAATGGGGGGGAAAAAACAGTTCATAGAACTCTTGGTTAGCTAGGGTAGGCCCACTGATACGTGCGGTTCAAGAAGGCTGTATTTGCAAGTGGCAGCACGAGCCTTGCATCATCAAAATTTTATGCCATACCTCCGGAAGGTCCAACTGAGCGTTGATATTTTGTGCAAGGATAGCTTTTTTTTTTAACGAATCCGTATTAGTGGAACGAAAAGTAGCTGGGTTGCAGGCATAACGTACTTTCAAACTGAAAAGTGGAACGATCTTGGCATCTTGCCATTGCTATCCACCAAAATAAAGAACAGTCGGACTCCGAAGTCTGCAAGTCGAAGCCGGCCAGAGGAAACGTCGTAACTCCGACTCTGATAATTAATCCCTACGAATTAGCCTCAACTAATTAAAACTAGCACGGGATCGGAAACAGACTCTGTTAATCCATGTCTAATTGCACAAATAAGTACACCACGCCTCCACCGTGCAATCATTGCCGTCGACGCACCTAGCCAACCCAACAACACGCACGGCAAACTCCCTCGTCCAGGATGACGATCACCGAGCACCCGGAGAAACGCCGCCGGGCCGCACCACCCCCGGCCGCCATTCCACAAGACCTGCTACTCTCCGAGGTCCTGCCGCGTCTGCCCGCGAAACACCTCGCGCGCTTCAAGTGCGTCTGCCGCTCCTGGCGCGCCGCCGTCGAGAGCGACCCCGCGTTCGTCCGCCGCCACCTCGAGCTGTCCCGCGCGGCGCCGCCGTACATCCTCGTCATCCCGCGCGAAGAATTCTACAACGACGATGGCGACGACGACGACGACGACGACGGAGCCATGTCCGGGGAGATCAGCTTCCACCGTCTCATTCTGGGCGAGGCACCTGGCACCGCCGACGTCGAGCTCGTGTTCGACAAGGCGTGGCCAGAGGGCATCGCGCACGGCGTCCTCCCCACCCACTGCGACGGCCTCGTCGCGGTCGCCACGGCCGCGGACCAGATATTCGTCTGCAACCCGGCGACCAGGGAGTTCGTGGCCCTGCCGCCGGGCAGCCGCGACGTCCTCGACATCAAGGCGCCGGCGGCGGCGCTCGGCTACGACCCGCTGCGCAACAGGTACGTGGTCGCCCGCTACTTCTACCGGAAATACGACCTGTCCAAGGACGTGGCGTCCGGCGCGCTCTCGCTGGACTACGAGATCGGCCACGAGACCTTCACGCTCGGCAGCGGCGGCGGCGACGGCTGCTGGGAGCCCACGGCTGACCCGCCGCACGCCATTGGGCCGGCGAGGCCGGTGTGCACGCGGGAGGCCTTCTACTGGTGCACGGCCGTGCGCCGGCCGAGCGCGCTGCTGCGGTTCAGCCTGCGCGACAGGGCGTTCGACGTGGTGCCGTGCCCGCCGGGCGCCGACTACGTCCACGGCGTCGACCACCTGACCGAGCTCGCCGGCAAGCCGTGCTACGTCCAGCCCGCCACGGAGACGGCCTTCGACTTCTGGGTGGCGGACGACGACGGTGGGCCACGGCCCGAGTGGACGCTCCGGTGCCGCGTCGACTTCGCGGACTACGGCCCCAGCGTCGGCTCCGACGCCTTGTCGGTGGTCGCCGCCGTCGGGGACGAGATGATGATAGCCGCCGATCACCGGAACCTTTACAGCTGCGACGGCCGCCGGCGGAAAGGTGCGCGGCTGTTGGTGGACATGGAGGAAGAGCTGGCGTACGAGCGACCGGACGGGAGCACGTACGATGGCGAGCTGTTGCACCACGTCGTCCCGTACGTGGAGAGTCTGGTGTCGATTGGGAAGTGCAACTACTGACAACGATCAAGACAACTAAGGATTTTGGGACTGCTCTACTTCAAGTTTTGCAGCTCCGCTCCAGATTCATCTTACCAAACATCTCCAGCTCCAACTATACCAACTCCAAAAAAAAGATGGATCTGAGGATAACTTCAAGGTTTTTTTGAGCTCCTCAAAGTGTGCTCCAAAAACTAATTTCATATCATTGGATGGAAATTACCCACCAATACCTCTGTTTACCCATACCGCTTTGAGAGGAAAAAAAGGAACGCCTCGCGACGCGTCTCCTGTTCTGCCGCCACTCCCTCACGACCCGTCTCTCTCCCTCGCGATGCCTCTTCCTCTGCTGCCGCTGCCATCTCCCCTTCCTCCGGCCGTTCCACCCGCCGGCGCCCTGACCGACGGCATGCACCCCTGGCCGCCGCTGATTTGGGCCTGGAGGACGCCCTGGCCGGCGGCCTGGCTGGGGGCCGCCGTGGCCTGGCCGGGGGCGGCTGATCAGTGTACTTGTGTGACTGCTCTCTGTGTTGTGCAGGCTCATCCTGGGCTGAGCGAAGAAGAGAAGGAGAAGGTGAGCAGCGTGGTGGACGGGCGCAAAAGCTGACGCTGGAGGCGTGCACGAACGCCGCGCAGAACGAGCGGCTGCCGTTGCGGACGGTCGTGCAGGTGCTCTTCTTCGAGCAGCTCCAGCTACGCCGGGCCATCGCGCGGACGATCATGGCAAACGAAGGCGGGGCGGCGGGGTCCGGGGAGGAAGGCGGCGGAGACAGCGAGGCTGGACATGGACAGCATGCGGAGCCGCGTGCAGGAGCTCGAGCGCGAGTGCACGAGCATGAGAAAAGCCATCGAGAAGATGGACAGCCGAGGCGCGCGGCGGACGGGAGGTGGGGCTCGATGGTGACGAAGCGGTTCGGGTGCAAGTTCCCGGCGCAGGTCTGCCAGTCGCCGCAGCGGACGGTGGTGGCACGGCCTCTCCGGCCACGCATCGAGCAGAGCCCATGAGCTCTCGCCGCCGCACATCGTAGAGCTTCGAGATTTCCTTTCTTCTGTTCTCTTGATTCTTTACTTCGATTTGTGAAAAAATTCAGAGTTTCTCCTTGGCTACCGTTGTCCTTTTCCATGTTCTACTCTACCATTGAATTGCGTATTAGCAGCTAGCTGCACAAACTGTACTCGAGAGTCTTCTTGCTGGCCAACGCATGAAACCACAAATTGGCCAAACAAATTGTTTCATCGAATTCTCGTCACTGAAAAGTGCTAGAATTTACAAACTTGGTCAAGAGTTTCTGCTACGGCAACGGAGGAATGCGTGTGATCAATTGCAGGTTTGGAGAAGGCTCCTCACCAGTAGTCTCCGCAGGAGCAGACGTCGTCCCTAAAATGGTGGGACCGCTTGTTATCCCTCACGACGATCTCTCGGTCGGTGACCTTGGTGATGAGCAAAGGTATGGAAGGGATCACAGAGTACTGTAGCGACAGGATACTGTAGCAGCGCTAGTTCCTCTAGCGGCGCGGGAAAAAACACCTAAGATCAAGAGTAACTATTCCCACTAGTTTATACAGTTCCTGGAGCTGAATTTGCATTTGGTAGCCAAACAGTTACATAACTCCCTATTTTCCTGGAGTTGGTGGAGTGGAGCTAAAAAAGGTGGATTTGGTGGAGTGGAGGTGTTTTTTTTTGGAGCGGAGGAGTCCCAAACAGGCCCTAACATGATGAGTACGCTGAGAAATTTTTCTCCACCGCTAGGGAAAGCGCCTCTAGTACAAGATCCTAATACTGGTTGTGCAACCGGTATTGCTACCTCGATACTAAAGAGGGGGTTTAGTACCGGATCGGTACTGAAGGGGGGCATTTAGTACCAACCGGTACTAAATTGGCTGCCACATCGCACATGGTTGAGGCCAATTTAGTCTGGTTGGTATAAACAGTACTATTAGGGAAAATGCCTTTAATACTGGTTGGGGACCCCCATTTAGTACCGATTTCGTAACTGGTACTGTTAGTTCGGGGACCTTTAGTACCGGTTGAAAGAACCGGTATTAAAGGATATTAAAAAATTAAAAAAAACAAATCCTCCCACTCCCCCCTCCCGCCGCCCGCCCCGCCCCGCACCGCCGCCACTCCCGCCGCCCGTCGTCGCCCATCGTCGCCCTCCGCCCGATGGCTGCCGTCGCGCCTTGCCCCGCCGTCGCTCCTCGCCTCAGGCACGAGGTGAGGGGTGAGCGGGGTGGGAGGAGAGGGGAGGCCAGGGAGGAAGGGAGGGGACCAGCGTGGAGCTGGCCAGAGGGAGAGGGAGTGGACGGAGCTGAGAGGGTGAGGAAGGCGGAGGGAGGAAGAGGATAAGGGAGCAGGGGGCCCGGTGAAAATTAAAAAGGCGACGCGTGGACGGAGGGACCTTTAGTACCGGGTGGAGCCTCCACCCGGTACTAAAGGTCCTTAGGCACATTAGTACTAGGTGGAGGCTCCACTTGGTACTAAAGGGTCGCTTTTAGTACTGGGTGGAGCCCCCATCCGGTACTAAAGGGGGTCATAGGGTCCTCCTCAGGACTATCCATAGGCCCAGTACTAATACTCACATTAGTACCGGACCAAAATGACCGGTACTGAGCCTCAGAACAAATGCTTATTTTTCTAGTAGTGAAACAACCGGTACTAAAGGTCATCTTTTTTCCTTTCTGTTCCTTTTCTCATTTTCTTTTCTGTTTCTTTATTCTATATTAAAACGTATACTAGTTCTAATATGTTAATATATATTAAGTTGTATTTAATCTATAATATTACATTTGAGATAATATTATATATATATAGACATCTTCTGCATACACATTTATGAATAATATTACATTGCATCAACATTTGAAGTTCAATATTTGGATCAACTATTCTGAACTCGAGTCCTGATGGTAATGCAGATTTGATCTATCATTATGAAACTCCCTCGCTGGATTTACTACCTTGTTAAGAAGAAATCCACCGAGTTATTCTTGAATTGCCCTAATTTTTTCCGTCTCGAAGAGTGCTTCCTCGGCAAAGGTTATTATATAGTAGATCAATCGATCTGCATAATTAGAACTAATTTATTGATAAGAAATTTGTATACATACTTTGAATTCGTGATCGGTTATATGCTTGGGACCTGCAAAGCCATGGATGAACTCACATACGTAGTATCCGTATAAATTATTCCCTAGATTCTATCTCAAAAACTGTATATGGTAAAAGAAGTTATGAAATATTTGTTGTGTTCAAGGAAGTGTCACGAGATGTGGAAATTCAACACATACTGGGAATTCTGGCTTGAAATCAAGTTCCTTCTTGAATTCACCTGCGTGATGTCGATGGAAGCGAGCACATATTTTGCTAAGAATGTCTATGAGGTTTTTGTATTGATATCTTGATTTACTCAAAGAGTCCATGATATAGATCGCGATCAACCACCAGTATCCAGTGAAAGTTGTATATATATCATAGCCAAAGCTAGTTATTCCCCGGATTCTATCTCAAACACTATTATTTTTTTTATATGCTTGATCTTGATAATGAATGATAACAACTGGTCTT
The DNA here is from genome assembly GCF_005286985.2 of Setaria viridis. Classification (NCBI taxonomy): domain Eukaryota; kingdom Viridiplantae; phylum Streptophyta; class Magnoliopsida; order Poales; family Poaceae; genus Setaria; species Setaria viridis. The sequence continues at coordinate 27,457,663 of NC_048263.2, forward strand.
GTCATACTTATTAGTTTGTATCACTATAATGTATTTTTAAGTTTTCACAATCAAAAATAGTTACAATATTTTTTAACACGTGCGTGCATTTTACTAGTTGATGGTAAAGATATAAAAGTTTCGCTGACAAGAATTTCAAAAAAAAAACTTACATTGTGCGTTGAAGGGAGTAGTTTATTACAATTCTAAACCATGATAGTGTAACAAATTTTTGGGTGTTAGATGCCCTAATAACATATTTTTTGTTAGTAAACTTTTTTGATATCATCCAAGCGGCAGATTTCAAATTTAATGGCTGAAAAATCAGGTGGCCGGGAGCCTTAAAACACAAAAGTGTTATATAGACGACGCGCTCTGTTATCAATGGTCATAATTAAAAAATGGTTGCAGGTAGCCCAAAATGTACACTCACCTTTAGACAAAATTTTTAATTTATACTTGCCCATTTATCAAAATTGCCCCAGAACGAGCAATGTCTAGTTTCTTTAGACAACTTCTAAGCTAGAGACCACCTTATAAAGGAATGAGGTAGCGACATAGGATGCGATTGGCCGGGTGTCGCCCAGCATCGGCTCCGGCTCCTTGCTAGGTGAAGTTGTGCCAAAGAGACCCATATTCCCTCCGTTTCAATTCAAATTGTAAGTCATTAATACATAGTAAATACTGTGTATCTAGAAAAATCAAAATAATTTATAATTTGGGATGAAGGAGATACTATTTTATCTAAAATTTGATACCTCTGTGAAGTAGTACTTGCTCAGTTTTTCAGCTGTGACTAAACATTACCTAGTAATATCCTACTGTAATGTTATTCTTTGAAAACTTCGAAGCCTCTCAACCCGGATACATTTGATCCTCCGAGTCTAGAGATTCCAGAGAGATTGCAAACACTAAGAAGTTTGATACAAACTCACCTGGAATAAGAACTCACACGAATGCACGCGAGGAACTTGAATGGCAATAACAAGCTGCACACGCACAAGCATACTACAAAGCGAAGTAAATAAAGTATTTAAAATGTGCATCAGATTATTTTGCTAACATAGAGATTCCAAATGATAAGGAGATATTACAAATGCTAAGGAGGCTGCAACTTAGGTATGACAATTTTTGACTCTTAAGGCTCAACAGCATGGCAGCTGCTGCAAGGCTCCAATATATTGTATTCAACTGTGGAGGGAACTTTTGGCTTGATGTAAGTTTGGGCAGCCAATAGTGCTCTTGGGCTTCCACAAGCCTCTCCCTGCGCATCCCCAAGCATTTGGCAGATTTGTTGTCAGAGCATCTACGGCTACCAAAGGTGGTGTCCAATGTAAGGTGCTCCAGTGAAGTAGTAGACTCGAGAATGTGGCATGCTAACTCAACCATGCTCTTGGCAGAAGAGAAGTTGATGATTGTCACACGCCTGAGTTTGACATGGCACTGCTCTGGCATCGTCCTTAGAACTGAGGGATCTTCGAAAACCGAGAGACACTCCACACGTAGTGGGAGTACCTAGAGAAAAAAAAAAGTCAAATCTCAATTAACTGTTCCACCACAGTTACAAACATCTTTACCGGAAGATCAAGTGGTTACTCTCAAGACAAAAGTCTCCAACGAAGGAGAAGCTTCTAAAAAGGAAATCAGAGAGAAATAATCAAAGGTTCCTCCGTCAAGAACAATGGTCAAGAACTTCAGGTGGAGGAATTTGCTAGGCAGCATTGGTGTATCAACTGCCTGCAAAAGGATGTCACGTCTTGTTATATTCCAAATGAATGCTTGCAGAAATATCATTTATATGCACTTCGCTACTCTAGTCACAAGAAGTTTAAGAGTATATACCTCATGTATAGAACAGGTAAGAGTTTCAAGATTTCGCATGCTGGATAATAGCTCAGTACGAGCATAAAATGCAACTTTGGAACAGAACATGTATAATTTCTTGATTCGTGATGTTTCTCCAAGAGAGAGTTGCATGTGGAGGTCAACTTTAAAGCTAAGACTGGAGAGATTTGTAGCTTTACTCTCTATCACTTGCAGACTAGCGCAACTTAACACCTCGAGGTGGTGGAGCTGCTGCAAGCAAGGTATCTTCAGGCAAATTATTTTACTACAACGATAGAGTTCTAACTGCTCCAAAGCAAAAGAATTGGAAAGAAGGCACCCTAGCTCTCCATCCGTAATGTGCACCTTATGGAGCCATAGTCTTGTTAAGCTTCTCAAGCAACCAAGTTCAATTCCAGGGTGAAAGTTACAAGAGGCAAGGAAAAGGTACCGAAGCGATTCTCCAGATAAAAGTGAGCATGGGAAGTTGTACTTTGCACTCATTGAACGCAGATCTAGGACGAGTACTTCAATCTGTGGTGTAACAGCAATCCGCAGCCAACTGTCTAAATTATCACGAGGTGCATACTTCATGTCATAAATCTGAAGCTTGAATGTCTTCAAGCCAATGCCTGAGTGATTTTTCAGAATGCCATCAACTCTGGTGATGAAATCTCGTGTTCTCTCATCCTCTGGTCGTGCATTTCGCTTTGAACCAAATACCTCATCAAAATTGCTGAAGGCAAGGCTTGGATGGGATCTCCAGGAACGCAGAAATGTCCGAGACACGCTGGCAACTCGAGCAGCATATTCGCATTGGCATTAGAGAATGTATATGACACAAGATGTCCTGCATGCACAAGCGTGGAAGAAAATTCAACGTTGAAACTGTAAAGGTAAAGGATTACTTTATTTGCACAAGAAAGAGAAAGGAAACATAGACTCAACGTTCTACCGAGTTGCTCCGTGCATGATTGCACAGTGCACAGAATTACAAAGATGGGGCTGTGCACCGGAACGTGATCGTGGCAGGTAGATTGAACACTAACATAATTGTTTTTACCCATATTTTATAAAGGAAGATTTTGTATTGTGCCTTCATTAAAAAGGGTTTACTGATTTTTACGAATCGATGAAGCATGCACTCAACAAACATGTGCTTTTGTGCCAGACAACATGCAGGGAACTATGTTCCATTTAACAATAGCATGCTAGATTTCTTGTAGCAAATAATCAGGAATAACTACATGTACAACTTCTGGATACATAACAAAATAACATTCTGAATATGTAAACAGACGAAAGGATGTAGTCAGATATATACAAAAGCCTTTGATGGGTTAGATCAAACAGACCAAACAAATGAATGGTGTCCTACAAGGTCAAGTGATGCTGTACCTCAGGAAGGTATATTCCTGAATATCCCTGGATTTGAGCATCCTGGGAACTATCATCTCCCTGGCAGAGTGCTTCCCTTCTTCCAGCCTGTGGAGCAGCCGATCCATCTGCAACAATTCCTGCACGGTTATGAATGATATCCAGTGCGAGAAACAAGAACTCAGAGCTCACGCACAAGAATGCAAACATAAACCAAATCGATTTCTCTGATCAAAATTCCAGTTTCAATTTAATCGAAAATTAGGTTCAACTGGTTATGTATATTATTTTTTTCATGAGATATTGCAACACGCCCAAGCGGGACCCCATCTGCCTTTGCTCTCGTTCCTGATCGGCTCGTCGCTCATTGGTTCAGCCGTTCAGGCATTGGCGCTTGCTTGCTGCCTTTGCAAAGGGGCAAAGAAGGCCCTCTTTTTCAACAAATCTGCATTGAATCGGAAGGAAAAGTTGCACCGAACAATCTAAAACAGCAACAACTCCCTGTTGCGTTCGGTGGAGTGGAGGATCATGCTGAGCAAGCTACGGATGCAAGAAAATAGCAACGTATAGATGTGCAGGAGAGGACGAGGCGGCTTACTGTGCTCCTCCATCTCCCGCTGCATGGAGATTGGAGATGATCTGCTTCAGCTCGGGATGACTCGGTATCTCTCTCGTTCTGGCCCTCTGTACTTTAATCGAGGAGAGTCAGCAACGGGCCGGGGGTAGGAAACCGGATCGGCGCCGCGGGCGGGGCTTTTACCATTGCCACCGGAGGGATCGGGATCGGGTGGGACGACTTCTTGGTGCTGGAAACTGGGAAGTAGGCTGACAAAAACGCAGCAGGAAAGGAAACGGACGCCAGTCGATAGAGAAAAGGCCCAGCCCAACTTCCTGATGGCACCCCTTTCGTATCCTCGCCGGCTTTTGGTGAAGCACTACTAAAATGATAATTTCAAACGGATCCATCATCGAATCTGGGGAGAAGTCGCAGAACAATTTACACTAGAGAGGAGGAGCTAAAAAAAGTAGCTTTACCGACTTCTCTCTCCCAACATTAAGTGATCATAAAATTACTCATGTTGCCATGAGAAGCCGTTTTAACAAATATTTTGCAAAACGGCTTTAGCTCCACTAGAGAAGCCACTCTACGAGCTGGAGTTGAAGCCGTTTTGGGAGGAGCTGGAGCTCTACCAAACAGGACCTTAAGCGGGCAAATTATATGTCATATTAATAAGCATGTTTCCTACCCCCTCTATCCTAAATTACTATTCATTTTGACTTTTCCAGGTGTATAGCTTTTGATATACACCTATATATATACACACTATGTCTAGATACATAGAAAAAAGTTATGTATCTAAAAAAGCTAAAACGAATTGTAATTTGGCACGGAGGGAGTACTTACTAAAAGAATAATATCATTTTGTTAAAATAAAATTTAAAAAATATGAACCCATATGTCGAGTCTAGCAAACATGTTTCTACCGTAAGGAACTAAGTTATACTGAATCCGTGTGGTGAGTGAGGTTCATTGGGAAATGAAAAAAAGAACTAATGAATTATAACATATTGTGTTTAAATTTTTTTCACAGAAAGGTCCAAAACAAAAGTAAAAGATAGATAAATCTTGCTTGCCTTCCTTTTCAAAAATCTCAACACCAATAGAAAGAATTCTCCACGATCACTTATGGACCAACCACATAAAAAAGAGGAGCATTGACGGTTGCTTTCGTCGTTGGACCAGCATCACACATCCCATAGGGTTACAACTTACAAGAATAAGACTGTCTGCAACAATTAGAGTCAATCTTAGATTTATCGTCTACGCGGCACCTCGATATTAACAATAGATGATAAAAGATAATTCTTTCAATAGTCTAACTTTTATCAGATAACCCAGAGTATAAATGGCATCATGTATTGGTCTCACATGATCTGTAACTATGTGCATGAGTTGATGAGAGTGTGTCTTAGTCTTTCTCTCTCTCTTCCTTTTTTCTCTCTCTTCCAGCTAGACAAAAATATGAGGCGGTGGCAAACCGCTAACGGGGAAACACCTTATTGTTGGTTTGTTCGTTCCAAAGATAAACAAAGTTTGTATGGGTAGCGTTGTGTGCGTGTATTCATAGGGATGCGTATATGTAGGAGCGGATCCAAAATGAGATGATAGGGGTGCTAACCCTCTTGTAGTTAAACTATCTTTCATGTTTTATAGGTGAATTTGAGAGCAGGAAGACATAATTTACATGGACAAACAAGGCTGAGGGGGTGCTACAGCACCACCAGCAACCCTGCAGATCCTTCCCTACGTATATGTGACTTGTGAGCATCTGCATTTGTACTATATTTTACACAAAATAAAAAAAGATAAACAAAGTCCTTTCCACAATAGGAGACGAAACATGTGCCCCTGCAAAACCTTGATCACACCTACCCTTTCTACAACTCCTCTCTGGGCAAGTTGTTGCTGGAACTCTACCAATGTATCAAAAACCGCATTAAAAAAAGACTAGAATTCTCATAAATATCGCTTCGAGAAGAGAGCAGGAGGGGCTGACTTACACCATCACCTCCATAATGCTACTATCTACAGAGAAATTAAGAGAAAGCCAAAATATAAACAAACTAGTTAGGATCTGACTTACATTACAAAATATAAACAACAACACCACATCCGCCCACATGACAAAAGCAACTATAATGCAACCACTATAACAAAATCTGATGTATCCTAACAAAACCTACATGGAGACGTCTTCAACTGATTATCGCTACCGAACCCCTGGTTGTCGTGACTTTGCAGCTAGAAACCAAATCTCCTTATAATCATTTGTTAATTTTCCATCGAAGTATCACGTGACGACGGCTGAAATTGGCCTACGGAGTCAGCCGCAGGCGAATGTGACCGATCGATCGATGAGTTTTCCCAGCAAAAAATGTACTTCCTCCGTTCCAAATTGTAGGTTTTGATTTTTTAGTACGTAGTTTTTTAGTGCATAGTTCCAAATTGTATGTCTAGATGCATAATAATATTTATCAACCTAGAAAAGCTAAAACGACCTACAGTTTGGAACGAGGGAGTAGAAGACTATTTCTTTTAAGCAAAGACTTACGAAAGAGCCCGTCCGGCCGCTAGCGTGACGATTAATCCAATCGGAAGATCCTCTGATGCTGCTTGCTCGTTATTGATGCAATGATGCATGAATCTCCTCTCTCTCTCTCTCTACGTCCGTGTCAGGCGTCAAGAAGCAGCGGGCGGTCAGGTTGGAGGTTTTTGGAAGTCGGTCAAGACGAGATGCGACACTTGTTGACTACGACTAGTTCCAAGACCAACTTTAATCGCGTTTTGTATCCAAAACTAACTCGCCGACTTCATGCAGTATTTGAATCGCTAACTGAGTAGATATAAATTCATCTTTTTTTTTTCAAAAAGAAAAAAAATCAGATGCTGCTAGCAAAAGGCGGCCAAATATTCGGTGCAAGTAAATGGGCCGCTGCTTGAGCATCACGACTATTCACGGACGACGACAACCTCACTCACTCACGTGGCCGGCCTAAACCACCGCTCCACCTCCACCACCGCGCATGCACGTTTCGTCAATCAAGAGGAAAAACGAAAGAAAGTGAGTGCGCCCGCCGATGCTGACATCGAGTCCAGGCGCACGCGGACAAACAGACCGTTTGCCGTTGCCGTTGCCGTTTGCCGCCGCCTCCGCGGGGTCTCACCGCCGCCATTGACCGCCCAGCCGGTCTCGCCTGGCCAGGTGCGCCACCACCGGCAAGCGCCTTGGCCGCCAAGCCAGCCCACGCAGCCGCAGGTGCAAGCGCGCCACAACTTCGCCGCGCCTTCTCCTCCCCCTCCCCCGTCGCGCTCTCCCCGTCGTCACGGCATCACTGGAACACTTCCGATTCCCTCCCTCCCTCCCTGTCCGGGATGGATATATATAAAGGTGCGAGCTCGCCAAGCTCGAGACTGCTCGCTCCATCGACAGTTCGACACACACACCAACGCTTGCTTGCCAGCCGGGGGTTCAATTCGATCGAGCAACGCACATGACGCAAGACTCCGACCAAGGTGCCGCCCGCGCCGCGTACTCGTCGTGGCCGAGCGGCGACGCCGCCGACACGCCCGCGGCACCCGTGGCGGCGGCCATGACGCTCGGCAGCATCCTCACCGTGGCGGGCATCCTCCTGCTCTTCGTCGTTTTCGCCTTCGGCCTCGTCTCGCTCCAGTACTGCTTCAGCTACTGGGATAGGGAGCGGCGCCAGCAGCAGCAGGGAGCTGCCCCGACGAGCGGGCGCCGGCGGGAGCGGCGCCGCGGCGGTAGCGGGATGGCGACCCGGAGGGCCAGCAGGGGCGGCGTCGACCCGGAGCTGCTGCGCTCGCTGCCCGTCACGGCGTACCGCGCGGCGGCGGCGCAGGGCTCGAAGGAGGAGGGCGCCGCGGCGGAGTGCGCCGTGTGCCTCGCGGAGCTCCAGGACGGCGAGGCGGCGCGGTTCCTGCCCCGCTGCGGCCACGGCTTCCACGCCGAGTGCGTCGACATGTGGCTGGCGTCACACACCACCTGCCCGCTCTGCCGCCTCACCGTCGCCAAGCCCGACGCGCCGCCGTGCCCGGCGGCCATGATCCATCCGGTCCCGCCGGAGCCCGCGAACTACGCCGCGACCCTGCCCGCCAGCGTGCTCCTCGGGGTGTCCGACCAGACCGCGGTCACCGCCGCGACCGTGACCACCGATGGAGACACGGGCGTCCTGGTGATCGATATCCCGGCGCCGACGCCGACCCCGCGTGACGCCGCCAAGTCGCCGGGCTCGGCGAGGTTGAGATCGTCGTTCAGAAGGCTGTGGAGCTTCGGAAGGCAAGGAGGGGCGGGGGCGAGCTCCTCCTGCTCCTGTGCCGGTGATGGCGAAGGAGCCGACTTGGAGCAGGGTGTCAGCGTTAGCACCGACCGGCGGGAGAGCAACACCAAATTTCCGAGCTCTCTGCAATAGTGCAGATGCATATTCAATGTTACAAAATTGACCGGAGTAACATTTTATTTTAGTTTTAGAATATGTACATTCTTTCTATTCGTTCATAGATTTTAGCACTTCCATTTGATGTATTGTTCATCGTTCTCCGTTGAACAATCAAGGCAACGGAAAGGTCAAAGAAATGCCTATCTTTTTTCTTCTTTTGTAGAAAAAAAATCATTCAGCCGTTATGAAAATCAATAAGATGCATTCTGCTATATCCATGTGTTCTAATTATTTGCCATTCCTTTCAACAAATCAGTAGAAATTGTCTAATTGAGAATCACGTGGGTTTTTTTAAAAAAAAACTCAACTTAGAAAGAACTTAGGGGGTGTTTGTTTCTTTAGTCCCTCCTAAAATTTCTGTCACATCGAATGTTTAGATACTAATTAGAATTATTAAATATAGACTAATTACAAAACCAATTGCACAGATGGAGACTAATTTACGAGACGAATCTATTAAGCCTAATTAGTTCATGATTTGACAATGTGATGCTACAGTAAACATGCACTAATGATAGATTAATTAGGCTTAATAGATTCGTCTCGTGAATTAGCCTCCATCTGTGTAATTAGTTTTATAATTAGCTCATATTTAGTCCTCCTAATTAGCCTCCGAATATTTGATGTGACATAAATTTTAGGAGGTCCTAAAGATCCAAACATCCCATTAGCTATGCAACTCAATCGCTCAACTCCTTCAAAACCACCGAATCTTTGACCCGATGGTCTACTTGAAACCTTGACCATGAACTGAGTCCATGATTGCAATCGGAATGGTACCCAATTTGAGTTGCCCTAAAGGTTGGGGTGGATTCTTCTTTAGAAAAAAAAATATATTACCCAGCGTCAATTTATTTTTTTCCACGTCGTTTTATAGCTGATGCATGTTCATCTTCCTCGGTCCGTCCATGTCAGCACAAGCAGCCAGATTGGAAGTCAAGCCGTGACTCGGCTGAATGCATTGCACGCGTCTCATGATTCTCGTGTACGTTAAGCTTTTTAGTTGCACAAGTCGCTGTCTGTGTTAAAGTTTAAACCGGCCGATAAAGGCACAAATCACAGTTCAACTTGTCATGTTAGCTTTCAACCGGTCAAATGAAAACGACCATTTACTACTCTGGCGAAAGGAGAAAAACATTCAGATTTTTTAAAAAAAACATTCAAATAAAAAACCAGTCATTGCAACTGCTAGACGCCATCAGCTGTCACTCACGCGCGCGACAACGCCAGTAAACCGCTCGCGTTCGTGGAATCTCACGGTCTCTCGTGGCCGCCGCTGACCGGTCGGGCGGCCTAGCCTGGCCAGGCGCGCAAAACCTCAGCAGGAACTCGCCTTCCAAGTTCCAAGCTTAGCCGCAGCCGCACCTTCAAGGCGCCTTCTTCCTCCTCCGCGCATGCGGCCCGTCGCCTCAATGCTCGGACACTTCGTGCGTCCCGGAAATGTGTATATCTGTGCGACCTCTCCAGTGCTCGGGGCACACTTGCGCTTCGCCGCGCCGCTGAAGGGGTCCAAGCATGACGCACCAAGGCGCCAGCGACGACATGGACTCGTCATGGCCGAGCGGCGGCGGCACCGCCGTCGCCGGCCCTCCCACGGCGCCCGTGGCGGCGGCCGCTGGGGGTGTCTTGACGGTCGGCAGCATCACCACAGTGGCCGGCACTCTCCTCATCTTCGTGGTCATCGCTGCCGGGCTCGTCTCCCTGCAGTACTTCTTCGACGCGCGGGACGACGACGACGACAGGGGAAGCAGCCACGGCGGCCAGGCGCCGCGGCGACGTGGCGGTGGCGGTGGGATCCGGGCCGCCAGGGGCGTCGACCGGGATGTGCTCCGCTCCTTGCCGATCACCGTGTACCGCGCGGCGGCGCCGGGTTCGGGGAAGGAGGAGGACGCGGTGGAGTGCGCGGTGTGCCTCGCCGAGCTCGAGGACGGCGAGGCGGCGCGGTTCCTGCCCCGATGTGGCCACGGCTTCCACGCCGAGTGCATCGATACGTGGCTGGCGTTCCACACCACCTGCCCGCTCTGCCGGCTCACCGTCGCCAAGCCCGACGCGTCTCCGGCGCCTGCCCTGGCCGTCCTTCCGGTGCCGCCAGAGCCGGCGAACTACGCGGACCATGCCGCGACCGTGAACCTGCCGGCGAGCGTGCTCCTCGGGGTGTCCGGCCATGGCGCGGTCACCGCGGTGACCATGGCATCCGACGGGGACACGAGCGCTTCCACGGGCAGCACGCCCGTGCTGGTTATCGAGATCCCGGAGTTGGCCGTGCAGACGCCGACCCCGCGCGGCGCGGCCAAGTCGCCGGGCTCGGCGAGGCTGAGATCGTCGTTCAGGAGGCTGTGGAGCTTCGGAAAGCAGGGGGCGGGGCCGAGCTGCTCCTGCTCCTGCGGCGGCGCCGGCGAAGGAGCCGACGTGGAGCAGGGCGTCAGCGTTACTGTTGCCATAGCCGTCGCGGAAGCGCAACTGCCGCCATCGGAGGGTGCGGCCTGCCCAACCCACCAGGGATCAGCCGTATAGACGGAACAGGACATGTGGCGAGCCGACGGACCAGAGAGCAATTCCAATTTTCCAATCTCTATGCATATACGCCCTCAAAAACAAAAAATTGTGCATTGTAGCGCTGAATTGTATATACTGATTTTCGCTTATTTTTTGGCACATATACATTCTTTTACATGAGGTTTACACATTTGTTTCCAGGATGCCGCAACTTGCTCCAGCCATCAGAGTTGTCGCTTATGCCACCTCCTGAGTCCTGACACGCTCACACTAACCTCTTTGCTCCTCTCTTTCAATGTACCCTCTCCGTTCAGAAATGTACGTCATATTTTGAATGAAGAAAAATCTTCCAAAGGAAATTTTGACCCTCGATTTCTCTTACAGTACGATGTCCATTGCTAGAAATTCAAATTGATCTCAAAACCACTTTGAATACAAATATACTGATGCAAATTTTATGCACTAAATATACATATAATATGTTTGTCAAGATTTGTCAAGTTTGACTTTTCAATAATCAAATATGTCTTACATTTCTGAATGGAGGGAGTATTCTTCATCAAGTCTGGCCGAGCGAGCTCGCCATCATCGCCTCTTGCTCGGTTTCCATGCTAAGCCAGAGACTCAACTTAGTCAATTATATTTCATCAAAAGAAACTTGACCGATCGAGATACGCTTAATCTAAGATTGTTATATATAATATAAAGCTAACAAACATAATATTTCAAATGAACCCAAAATCCGATATATTTTAAATATTTCTAAAATGTGATAGATGTTACTAGAAAGTTACTTTTAATACATTTATTTATTATCATTAGAAATATAATAATTTCATAGAAATTAAATTACTATTCAAACGTCAATGCAACCAACGGCATTGTCATCGCCGAGGCAACTGCCGGCCGCCATCAGAGGTTGCGCCAAGTGGCCAGTGCAACCCATGAAGCCACGGTATAGCGCCGGCACTGGAGATGCTATCCGACTTTACAAGAATTGTGCATATATAATTCTTTGTAGCACTTTATTAGAATTGCCATTGAATTTTATAGAAACATTGAGACCAACATGCACAAGAAACCGAAAAGCTATTTCACACCGGTACAGTGCAGACTATATAAATGCCTATGGAAGAGGGGTAGAAGGTGGTTCCCCAGCATTAAACAACACAAGAAAATATATCATTCTTTATGTTGAAAAAGTGACGGGCACACATAGCACGTCACCCATAACAACAACACAAGCGATGCCATAAGACCTTAAGGTTCCTGACCAAGGTCCGTTACTAATAAGAGGTGACCGGCTAAAACAAAGCATGTCACCTTTAGCTAGATAAAAAGTGACGTGCTTTGCTTATAGCCTGTCTTTTACGTTTTCTCTAGTATATATATGGCACATTTATTTTGAAATTATCCAAGTCCATAATATTATCCACCTGCCCCACCCCGTGCCCCAACATTGCCTGTTTGCTGTCTCTGCTCGGACTCCTCCACTTGCATGAGTCTCGACGAATCCACAACTCGACCTCCACATCCTCTGTGGCGACCATGGCGCTAACCTCCTCCTCCCCAAGCTTGCACCAAGAGCCTCTGCCTCCACCTCCTTCGTTGTTGCCACGTTGGCCTCTACATCCTTCATCGTCACTGTGGCACTGGGCTCCTCCCTCAAGGTCGTGGCGCTGGCCGCCTCTTCTCCCATGACTGTGAACCACCACCTCTTCCTCCTTCCTTGATGAGTTCTTCCATCCCTAGAATTTTGGTATAGCTTGGATCTCCTGAAATTCACTAAATGTTGTGGAAAAAAAATGGGGATGAAAGAACTCACCATTTTTGTACGCAATTTTCTAGAAATTTGATCAAAGTTTGGTTTTCTTTAAGTTAATAAAAATGGATCGTATTAAATTGAATCGTGGGTATTTAAAATGTTCGGGTGTGGATTATGAATATCTTTTAATCCTACAAAGTTTCTTTGTTATTCATGTAATGTACATGATGCATAAGTCTTATAATATATATGAATCTAGAATTCTTGTTTATTAGAATTCTTGTTTATTAGATCTTTGAAAACACGTGTGCCACATGTGCATATTCACTGCATGATTAAATTATTGAATTTGTGCAATCGTGTATCCTAAACATATTGCTTAGGATATAAATATAAATGGTGTCATAAAGCTGCAAATTTTTTATAACATTCGCCGGTAGTAACGTACTAGCATATTTCCTGTTCTTTTAATCACGTGATTTTCTTTTAAACATATCCGCGCACGCGTGCACTCTTCTAGTACTGAGTAAAAAGGCTCAAAAGTCAATGCAGCGAGCACTTCACTCACGTCACAGGGCAAGTTCATGTCCTCAGGATGAGGTACTTGCGTGATTGCTTCATCGACCTGTCGGTGTACCAATTCCAGGAACCAATCAAAACAGTAGCCAAATCCCTAGGGCGCACACAAAAAATATCCCACATACCGATCCAGGTTCCAAGCATGAAGCATTGCAGCACGACAAGTCGTTCGTTGGACTTCAGTTCAGGTCGAGACAGAATTAATTAGGGTGCCCTATTAAAGTTTAGCACCTGTCATGTTGGATATTTGACGCTAATTAGGAGTATTAAATATAGGCTAATTATAAAACTAATTGCACAGATGGAGTTTAATTCGCGAGACGAATCTATTAAACCTAATTAGTCCATGATTTGATAATGTGGTGCTACAATAATTATTTGCTAATGATGGATTACTTAGGTTTAATAGATTCATCTCGCGAATTAGCAGAAGGGTTCTGCAATTAGTTTTATAATTAGTTCATATTTAGTTCTCCTAATTAGCATCCAAATATTTGATGTGACACCGCTAAAGTTCGCACGCCAGAATCAATCGATCAATTAAAACCGGTGGCCATTGACCAGGGACATGGAACACTTCCTACATACAGTGTATATATGCGCGAACGCACGAGTGCTCTCGCTCCGCCAACAGACGTGCACGGCTGCACGCCTGCCTCGCGCGCGGCCTCTCCATACAGAACCAAGCATGACGCAAGATTCCGACCAGGGCGCCGCCATGCCGGTAGGCGGCATCCTCGTCGTGGCCGGTATCCTCATGCTCTTGATGACCTTCGCATTCGGGGTCGTCTCCCTGCAGTGCTGCTTCGGCGCGTGCCACCGCCGCCGCGCCGCCTTGGCGTCGTCGTCGCAGAGCGCGCGGTGGCGGCGTGGCGGCGTCGATCCGGAGGCGGCTCCGCGCTCGCCGCCGGCCACGGTGCACCGCGCGGCGGCGCGGTCGAAGGAGGAGGAGTGCGCGGTGTGCCTCGCGGGGCTCGAGGACGGCGAGGAGGCCCGGTTCATGCCGTGTTGCGGCCACGGGTTCCACGCCCAGTGCGTCGCCACGTGGCTGGCAATGGCGTCCCGCCCAACCTGCCCGCTCTGCCGCCGGATCAACGTCGCCAGGCCGCCGCCGGGCATGGCGCCGGCGCCCGTGTCGGCTCTGCCTCGGGTCCCGCCGGAACCCGCGAGCTACGCCGCCAACCTACCTGCCCGCGACCGCGAGAGTGTACGAACAGGGCGTCGCGACCGAGATCACTGGCAGATCGAGCCATCGATACATGAGTCATGATGATCCCATCCCAGCCCGCAGCATGGTGATCCTGGATTCCAGATCCCGGAATTGAGCGTGCCAACAGCGATACCACGCGATGCGGTCAAAGCACCGGGGCGGGCTCGGCGACTCCGAGGTCGATTGGGATTTGGGAGGCTGTGGGGCTTCGGGACGGCAGGGGCCGACTGCCTCTGCTGACCTGCTCATGCAGTGCCGTTGCCGTAGCCGCTGAAGGAGCCGACGTGGAGCAGGGGTACCAGTGTTACCAACGCCATTGCCACCAGAGGGTACGCCCAGTGGCCAGTGCAAACAGCAGGAAGCCACCGTATTGCGCAGGCACTAGAGATGCAGATGCTATCCAACTGTCAAAGAATTGTGCATGTATAATTCTCCGTACACTTTATTCAAATTACCATTAGTTTCTTTCTAGAAGCATGACGCAAGTACACCACCACCGCGCACATATACTCCGTCGGTCCCCAAGTCATTTTACGATTCAAAATATACTCAAAAAAGTCACTATACCCGGAGGAGGCCGGCAGGGGAGAAAAAAGAGAAAGAAAATAATTAAGTTACTGACGCATGGGTCCTACCTATCATAAGAAAAGTAGGGCTAAGATGTAGGAGCAGTTGCTCGAGTTGAGCGTAAAAAATCCAGCTCAGAAAGTTCGGGTAGTCTCTACTCAATAAAGTAGGATCTTAAAGTAAGAGTTATTGTTGGAGTTGCTCTGAACTTGACGAGTCATTTTCGGAGCATTACATTTTCCCTTCGTGTTGTAGCTTTCAAAAAAATTAATAAAGCTATTGTCATATCATGAATCAAACACATACGTAAAAAATTACGGCGCACTTAAGAATTGACGTGACAAACTTCTCTTTTTGACAGAAAATATCTTATACATAATTTTTATTATGTAAATTAACACCCAATATAGAAAAGAACATATAAAAAAGGACAATTATACTTTGACAAAGTCTTTTTTTCCCCATCGCAACTATTACAATCATAACAGTTACCGTGGAGAGAAAAAAATTGTCAAATTTATTTGTAATTTCCCTTAAAACTTTTGCAATCATAACCACACTATGTGTTCATCCTCTCAGGACCAACGTTGCGTTGCTGGAAAAAAGAATACAGAGAACCAAGATCCTGGACTAAACTTTAGTCCGCTAAAAATTTACCCCTCATGATCCAAACAAGGGGCTAAAGGTAGGCTAAAAATTAGCTAACCCCCAACTAAAGTTTAGCTAATAAGGACTGAGGGCTTGTTTGGTTTGGGGTTGCTAAACTTTAAAGTTTAATCCCTTTTAGTTCATAAACTGCCAAATATGATAATTAGGGGTAGATATATTTTTTCAACCATTTTAATAACCTTTAGTCACTGGAACCAACCAGGGCCAGTAAACAAGAGCGGACTAAAGTTTACTAGAGGAACCAGGGCCTAATTTTCAATCAGAAACGGCAAAAGATGATGATACCCCTCCACAAAACTCTTATCCTATTTATTTCTCCCGTACCCAGGGCTGCAGTCCCGTCGTTTTCTTTCCGCCGCCGTCATCTCACTCGTCCTCCTCCCAAACTTCTCCACCACGGTGTAGCTAGCGATGGAGCCACCTCGCGAGCACAACGACGACGGCCTCACTGACCTCTTCTCGACGCCCAACTCACAGCACCGGAATCAAGCCGGCATGGAGTTCTTCTCCCAGCCTATAGGGATTGATCTCAATTCGGAGGCGCCGGAATTCCCCAACCGATCATCGTATCAAAGCATACTCCAGTCGTCGGCCTTTGGTGCCGAGACTCCTGCTGGCCGCAGAGGCAGTGGCGTCCGTCGGTGCGGCAACTAAGCCACCAATACCCCCAATCGAGCCGCCGGAGATGCAAATGGGAATGCAGCTGAGCCATTCCGTGCTCCTCGATCAGTAACAGCGCGGAACAGAGTGGGCCGTGGAGGTTACGTGTCCGCCGGTGCCGCAGGTCGGAGTGGTGCCCAACCACGAGGAGCCGCCGGTGGTACTGGGAGTGCAGGAACTCCTGGATTCAGTTCCTCAGAGGCGGCTGCTGGAGGGGATGGTATGGAAGACGATGAAGAACCTTTTGGCCATGATCCATCGATGAGAAGCAGATATATTCTTTTGCCTGCCTATGTGATGTTATTGTCTTTTATTCGATGATAATAGGTCTTTGCAATGTACGTCATTTAGCTGAATGGTAACGGAACATTTGATTTTAACTGAACGATTTCATGGTTGTTTGTTTTTGCATGTTCCATTGCAGTAATTTCCATGTCCAGAGTAATCTAAGTTTAAAATAAATATTTAATTATAAAAATAGATGATGAACATTCTTATCTGATGTCCATGTTAACCATCGCTGTTCTGATCGTTCATTTGTAGTTGGGATATGGTTGCCTGTCGATTTTAAGTATATGTTGTTCCATTGCAGTAATTTTCATGTCCAGAGTAATCTAAGTTTAACACAAATATTTAATTCCTGTTGGTGAGAGCTTTTCCGTGTAAGCATGGATGCAAATCAGTCTGTGCACCCTGTAAACATGATCATGTATGCTTATGTGATAGAATAGTGGGCTAACATACAGTTGACTGAAATGATCTAGTATTGCTGTGTGTGTTAGAATATGGACAAAGCAAATTGGAGTCCAGAAAATACGTATGTGTTCTGTGATATTTGCTGTGAAGAAATAAGGGCAGGGAATACCAACAATGGATTCATCACCACCAGAGGGTACAAAAACGTAGCTCTGAGGTATCACAGTAGAGTCGGTCTGCGACACTCTAGGAAACAGTTGAGAAACAGATGGGATCAATTTGCGTCGGCGGAACCCAGTTATCTATTTGCGTCATGGGAACTTAGTTATCTATTTGTGTTGAGAGAACCTAGCTATTTGTGTCGTGAGAACCTAGTTAGCCATCTATTTTGTGTCCTTGAACCTCTATATCTATTTGGTGTGAACTTATTACCTGTTTGTGTCTCCAATATGAACTGAACCGGCCATTGCCAACTTGTTCTGTGTAGATCAATTTTTCTTCAAGTCATGAGGAGGATTCGACACTTGAGATTGTTATGGATCATCAAAAGAGGAAATGACGATATGGTACCATTGCATGTATGATTGGTACGTACTATTATGAATCTTTCATGAGCAAAGCAAAGAGGAGGGAACATGAAGAGACTGGAATTGAGTGGGTTATTAGAACCCTTAACAATCCAACATGTTTAGGATGAGTAGACAATTATTTGAGAGGCTACATAACTTGCTAGTATCATCTTATGGGTTGAAGACGTCCAAAAAAATGTCCTCTCTTTAGACATGTTTCTTTGGATGATTGGTCCCCCTCAATCCTTTAGACAAGCTGAGGATCGGTTAGTAAGGTCAACTGAGACGATTAGTCGGAAGTTTGGTGAAGTATTGCATAGTGTATTTAGAATTTAGGACAGTGCACCCTATAGATTACAAGCTCCAAGGTTTTCACCATATTTTGATAATTGCATTGGAGCAATTGATGGGACGCATGTGCATGTCATGGTGCCAGCTTCAAAGGTTGTGCAGTATGTGGGTCGTCATGAATACTCCACTCAGAATGTGTTGGCTATATGCGACTTTGACGTGAGGTTTACCTTTGTTGTCATGGGATGGCTAGGATTGGTACATAACATGAGAGTGTTTAATGATGCTATCAACAAATATGGCGACAAGTTTCCACACCCACCTCCACGTAAATATCCTTGTTGCCACCTTGTCTCACTTGTTCGCAGAGTATTTGTTGACATGCCTATGCCGTTCCATATAAAATAATATTTTACTTTTTAGGTAAATTTTATCTTATCGACTCGGGCTACCATAACCGTGCGGGTTATCTTGCACCGTACAAGGATACAAAGTATCATTTACCAGAGTTTC
Source organism: Setaria viridis (assembly GCF_005286985.2). Lineage (NCBI taxonomy): Eukaryota > Viridiplantae > Streptophyta > Magnoliopsida > Poales > Poaceae > Setaria > Setaria viridis. Next base: position 27,475,877 of record NC_048263.2, read on the forward strand.
GACAAGATCCAATACCAAAAGGTAAAAAGGAGTTATTCAATTTTGCACATTCAGCTCTTCAAAGTATCATCGAGTGTTCCTTTGGAGTTTTGAAGATGAAGTGGAGGATTTTGCTGGACTTACCTAGTTACCCAATGTCAAAGCAAAGCAAAATAATACTCACATGTATGGCTATTCATAACTTCATCCGAGAGAGTGCAATGGCGGATGCCGACTTTGCCATGTGTGACGGCGATGAAAACTACATGCCATTTGTAGATGGGTCTTCATCTCAACCAAGTGGTGCAAATAACAATTTAGAAGACAAAGATCAAAACATGAATGTCTTCCGTGATAATATCGCCAACGCGTTGTTTGCAAGGAGAGAGTGATCGTAGAAGGCTACTTGTTTGATAAATACATGTTCTATGGACAATTAATATTGTACTATTTTTTATTCAAGAGATTTCCATGCATGAGTTTAGGAAATCAGTATTTTGCTAGCATTCAATGACCAACGAGCTGCATTGCGGTACATGTGTCGAACCGAGCAAACAGCAAAGCAGCAGGAAGCAGAGGCAGCGACCAGCCAGCAGCACGCGCTAGAAAAAAAAAAACTAGCGCGGGAAAAAAATCAGCAAGCGCGCGCAGGAAAAGAGTGTAGCAGCGCGCCGAAAGAGAAGCGGCGCACAGGATGCGTTTCGCAGGCCCCACCATGGGTATAATGATCTTCCATTAACAAATGGACTAAAAATTAGTTCCGGATCCAATTATAGATCGTTTTGACTTTATTTCATAAATTTTGTTATGCACTTAGATATACACTATGTCTAGATGCATAATAATATCTATGTATCTAGAAAAGTCAAAACGACCTGTAATTTAGAACGGAGGGAGTAGTAATTTTTAGCCAACTAAAACTTAAACGTCTAAATTTTAGCTACAGCATCAATGATTCCACGAGCATCGTCAATTCCACGAGCATCGTCAATTCCGGAATCAAACTCTGTTCCAGTTTGTCCGGAGTGAAGCCTGTGCGGTTGGGGAGCTCGCTGATGCACCGACCGATCAGATAGTCAAATCCTCCCGTCATCCTTTGACTGCTTTCGATCGGCGTGGCCGCGTCGGGGCCGCGCGGTGGTCGTCCGTCGCGTACCTTGACTAGCTTTCTTCTTCCGCACGGCCTGCCTGTGGCTGGCGTCACTGCTGCCGTCGATGGCTGCCAGCCACCTGTGCGCCCACGCGGAACCGGAGATGAATCGGCCACCGGCGGCCGAGCGCCGACGCCACCCGACACCGCCGTTGGAGACGAGGCGCGTGTGCCTCCGTGGCAGAACACGTGGCGGCAGGTGGTGACCTGGCTCACGGCACGTGTGCCAACCTGGCCAGCTCCGATTGAATCAATACGATGACGCACGTGGGCTCGGGACGGTTGTAGAGCACGAGTCCTTCTATAATTACAGGCGCATGGCCACAGGAGGAGAGCCAACAAGAAAGGGGATCGACATGGCGGAGGCGGAGTCTCACGGCATCGTCATCGTCGGCGGCGGCATCTGCGGCCTCGCCACCGCTCTTGGTCTCCACCGGTGAGCTCCCCAGCCCACGTGCCGGCTGGTCTTTTCTTGGTCTTGGCCTTCGCCTAAGCGATCGAGCTAGTGCCGGGAGTGAGTTGCTTTGCTGTTCCACTTCAGAAAGATTAACCTGCTGCTGGCTTTTGCATCATCTAGGAAAGGGATTGCGAGCCTTGTGCTGGAGAAGTCTGAAGTCTTGCGGGCAGAGGGCGCGGGCATCGGTGTCCAGGCCAACGGGTGGCGAGCTCTGGAGCAGCTTGGGGTTGCCGCAGAGCTCAGGAAGACTGCCGGTCTCATCACTGCGTATGTTCCTAGCCTCACTACTAATTAATTTGTACTGCCTGATCTACTAGTAGTATAAGAAAACAAGCAGTATAACACGCAGGTAGAAAATCGTTTCAGGTATCAGGACGTGTGGCTGCAGGGAGATAAGAGTACCCGGGACCGGTATCCAGTCAGGTCAGTACGGACTCCATGCGTTTCAAAATGCAGGCTCTTTCAGTTTTGTTGGGTCGAATTTTTCGTAGAAAATTAACATCTACAGTACCAAATAATGTATACATTATGATATATTTAATGAAACCAGTTTGATTTGCATTTTTTTTCAATTTTCAATAAACTAGATCAAAATTAAAGAATGCCTGACATCTTGGAACATTGAGATGTACTGACTACAAATTCACAAACATATCATAAAACCAAGCAATGATCTTATTGATTCGGCTAGGACGGAGCTCCGGTGCTTGAACAGAAAGGATCTGATCGAGGCACTGGCCAAGGACCTACCTGCCGGGGCGATCCGATTCGGCTGCCGCATCGCTGCCGTCCACGCGGATCCCGGCGGCCACGGCGCCGTTCTTACGATGGCGGACGGCGCTACCATGAAGGCCAAGGTAATGCGGCAACTCTCAGATCTTGTACCGAATTCAAAGCTCCGATTCGTCTTCGTTCGCGAGTTGTAAACCTGTAATCACGCATCCAGCAGCATCAGTGACTCCGTCCGTCCTCACTCTGTCTGAAACTCTCTGTCAAAAATGCAGGTCCTGATCGGGTGCGACGGCGGCACGAACTCGGTGGTGGCCAAGTATCTCGGGCTGCCGCCGGTGAGGACGATCCCTCGCCCGGTGCTCCGGGGGTTCACGGGCTACCCGCACGGGCATCCGTTCGAGAACGAGTTCCTGCGCCTGAGGGTCGGAGATTTCTTCATCGGGCGGCTGCCGATCACCGACAACCTCGTCCATTTCTTCGTCACCATGGCCAAACCTGCGGCAGATGAAGGGCTCACCGGCGGGGACTTGAGGGGTGTGAGGGACCTCGTGCTGCGGGACCTGGAGGAGCTCCAGTGCCCCACGGAGATCACCGAGGTGGTCCGGCGGTCGGACCCGGAGTCGCTCAACCTGGTGACCAACTTCTGGTACCGGCCGCCGTGGGAGGTGGCGCTCCGGGGATTCCGGAGGGGCGCTGTGACGGTGGCCGGCGACGCCATGCACGCCATGGGCCCGTTCATCGGTCAGGGCGGCTCCGCGGGGCTGGAGGACGCCGTCGTGCTCGCCCGGTCGCTGGCGCGGGCCGTGGGCGCCGCCGCCACCGCTGGTGATGACAGCAAGCCCCCGCGGGAGGAGGATGCGGTGGTCGGCGAGGCGCTCGGGGCGTACGTCAGGGAGAGGCGGCTGCGGCTGACGCTGCTGTCGCTGGAGTCCTTCATCATGGGGGTGCTGCTGGTGCGCTCGCCGTCACCGGCCGTGAAGCTCGCCTGCGTGGCCGTGCTGGTCCTCCTGGGCAGCAAGTCGCTCAGGCATGCCAACTTTGACTGCGGTCGCCTCTAGACTACTCAAGCTGCCGCTCTCATGTGAATGATCTGGATTTGTATTTGCTTCCGAAAGATAGTGGATTTCAATAAATCTCAGCTTTTGGGTTTCCTCTCTGTAAATGATTTAATTGCAAAACCATGAGATTTGCAACTTTGTTCAGAAACCATGAGATTTTTGCAATTTTGTTCGGAAACCATGATTTAAGCGCGCGCATGGATGTAGCATTTTCTTGAGAAACCATGAGATTTTGTTCAGAACTCCAAGTAATCCAGATCTGCTTATATAAGGAAAAAATTTAAGATACTTTGACTCTCCAAGATTCTTAGAATGACTTGTAATTTGAAATGGAGGGAGTAATCCAGATCGAAATCCACTTACCAAAGGCGTGTTAGGCCCGCATCATTCCGACTCAATCATCTATGTGAACGCAAGCTAAAAAGTATAGGCTGCCTACGCGGGCCTGCTTTTCCCCTATTCCCTGGTTAATCTTGGGCTCCAGGCCTGCTAGTTTACTGCTCACATACATTGGGCCAAGTTGGGCTTTGGCTACCCCATGCTCAGTGTGCTCCTGTGCGCGCGCGCTTGTGCTGCGGGCGGGGAGAGTGGCGCGAACGGCGCCTCCATCTTGGCGCGAACTAACGTCCCCGCGCTCCCACCCCACCCCACGTGGCCCTCGCACATGCCTTGGCGCCATCTCCTGTTCCCGCCAAATTCTGGCGCCATCACCCGGTAACCCGCGCCATATATAGCATCTCTCCCAAACCCGTTTCACCGCAGGTAATCCTCCCACTCAAACCCTTTACCCTTCCACACCGGCGCCGCAATCCTCCCCCCTCCCCGAGATGGAGACGGACTCCGCCTCGCCATCCAAGAAGGCCAAGACATCGGCGGCGGCCGCTGGCGCCACGCCGCAGAAGCCGTGGAAGGCCGCTCCGGCCGACCAGATCCTGACGCCAGAGAAGCTGGCGCAGAGGGTTACGGCTGCTGCTGCGGCGGCGGCCGAGCAGATCTGGACGCCGGAGAAGCCGGAGGAGAGGCCGAGGGCACGCGGCCGCAGCGTGGCGCTCTCCGTAAAGGAGGTCCGCCGGGCGGCGCTCGCGCTGCGCCGGCCGGAGAAGGGAACGCCGGCGGCGGCCGAGGAGGCGGACGAGCTCGAGTCCATCGAGCGGGAGCTCGGTGTTGGCGCCGGGGCCAGCCAGAGCCCCGTCAAGCGCAAGGCTGAAGTCAAGCTGCCGGAAAGGTAAAGATCTGCAGTTTTTTTATATATAATTCCAGATCCAGTTTCATCCTTCAATACCCCCAAAATCGAAACTTCGAGGATAGCTCTAGAATTCCGAGCGAAATTTTCCCTGTGGTGGTACAAATCTCATTTTTATGTTATTGGGTTCCTGCTTCGACCAGTTATGAGATGCTTTGCGAGTTCTTCAACTGTCTGGAGAGCTCCACTCGGCTGCTCCGTATGAAGGGATCCAAGACGTCTTTCCCCAACATCTGCGCTAGCATCCAGCATCTGTCTGAACGGTAAAAATCTCGTTTCACTAGTAGTCATTGAATTGCTGCCGCGTTGGATTGTGGCAATTCAATATCTTATTCTCGTAATGCTGTCTGCAGGAGGTTTACCTACAGCCATCTTGCGCAGCTCAAGTACATGATGCCCGAGGCAATTGTCATCAATAAGATTCTTTTGCGCGATGACACAACATGCTGTATGAAGCCGGATCTTCAGGTGAACCTCGTGGTTGGTGCTGTTGAGAGCGTCAAGAAGCAAAAGGGGGAAACTGCATACTCAGCATTGAGAAGGATCTTCCGGCAGAGGCTAGTTGATTTCTTCAGGGACCATCCTGAGGTATGGAAATCTTGTTTATTTCACACTAGAATACTAGATTACTGCTTATCAGGAAATCCTGAGGAAGGATAGAGTCATGGTTCCTCTGTTAATTTCAGGGAGATGACATTCCAGAGCATGAGTTGCCACACCCATTTAATCAAACAAGATTGAGCGTACCCCAGGCTGCCCCAAGAATTGTTCCTGAACCGTCATCTCCAATCGAGTGTTCTGATCTCAATGGACAACAGGCTGCTACGATGTCACACATGTCACAGTCATTCAAGAGAAGGTTTTCGCAGAGATCTCCAGTCAGTTCTGCAACAGCTAGCACAACCAGTCCACTGGCGAAGGTTGAGTCCACTGTTCTGTCACCATTGAGCAAGAATTCCCTCTCCAGTAGCTATATTTCTGGTTCTAAAGAAGCTCAGCTAGAGGAGGATGGCAAGGTTGTTGTATCCTCGACTAAAGTTTCAGAGGGCACCCCTGCTAAATATGCATCTACACCAGTGAGGTTAATGGCATCCACACCAGACCTTAAGACACCAAAGAGACCAATCTCTGCTGCAGGTTATGGCTCACCACCTCTGAAAATGGCAAAGAGATCAGCTCGTGCTAAGTTATTTACCACTCCGACAAAGGGTGCAAGTAGCATGGACAGAGAGAACCAAAATGCAGCTATTTCTTCTGCTGATAGTGACGATGAATTACTCAGTTTTCTTCCACAATCCCTCCTCCAGTCGGTAAGTCCTTGCCAATAACAGCATCAATTAGCTCAGTTGACAATTTACTCAATTGCAAACAAACAATTAACATATTTGTTTCTTCCAGGTAAAGCAGAAGGAACAGAGGGCTATGGAGGAGAAGGAAACTGGTTTTGCTGATCAGGTTAAAAGGCAGAAGTTGATTGCTTCCCTGCCAAGTATCTTTGATATTATATTTCTTATCTACCAGTCAAGACAGCGGTCTGTGATGACAAAGCAGGAGCTGATTCATAAGATAGTTGCAAGCAGTCCAAAGATTGTGGACAGAAGTATGTGTGAACTAATAATCTCTATCTCCTTGATGTTGCTTAACTGGTGTCTGCAATGTGGATTTTGACATTGAGTGGTTACATCTACAGGTGAAGTCGAGCAGCAGCTAACACTGTTGAAAGAGCTTGTTCCAGAGTGGATCTCTGAGAAGACTGCACGAAGTGGAGATGTTCTATGCTGGTAAACACTCATCCTTTTCTTTTTACAACTGTGGAACTCATGTTTGATATTTCATTATTCTTATTGTACATTTTGCCTTATATCTGCGATGCCAGATACCATAATACCCGTATCAGTCTAATACCCGTATCAGTCTTGAACTAATCCTAATTCTCCGCATTGCTGATTTTCAGTGTTGATGCAACTTTGAGCCAAGCGGATCTTCGCCAAAGACTGTATGCTGCTGAGTAGGATGGATATACTAAATTCTACAATCACCTTGTTTGGGAACATCAAACGCAAATCAGAGGATTCACTCGGCCATGTGTTTGCCTGAGATGTGGTGCATGTACTCTTGGTGTCTGTTGTATTCTGATAGGTACCTTGACTATGAAATGAATGACATGTATAGCAATACCATTCTAGCAACTGATTGTCACCATTCCTTTTTTTTCCCTCGTGTAAATTCCATTGTCTGAAATACCTCTGAAGTTAAAAATGTCCCGTTCTATATTCTACCGCCTTACAAGTTTTGGGTACATGTAAATTGCCAAAGAAACAATAACAAAGATGTGCGACCTCCCTAAGCTCGGGTTTTCATGGTATTGAAGTATTCTCATAGAGACTGATTTAGATTAGGCTCTGTTGCATTTCTTAACTCATGGTGAAAGAGGGATTATGTTGATCATATGCAGTTGCCACTGAAACTGCAACCATTCAAGAATCATCCAACCTGCCGAGGCTGCCCTTTTTGGCCCTAGGACCTGCTAGGGGGAGCTGACACCGTGGAGCTGTGCATTATCCACTGCTCTTTGGAGCTGTTGTGCTAAATGATGTCGAAAATATGCCCATGAATTCACTAGGACCTTGCAAAAGATTTGGACAGAATTACTTAGCTTTGCGAGATTTCTTTGACGATAGGGACATGTGAGAAGGGAAGTCATTGCTCAAGCCTGGCATGGAAACTAGGTAAGACACCGCAACCTGGAGACCTCCAACGTTTAGCTACAGTATCCTGACATTCCTATTCATGGAGGCATGGAATAGAATGGCGGGGCACGGGAACAGGGGTGGACCACGAGCCAAGTGGGTGAACCTGGCTGGATAGAGGAGTACAAAGGGATGAAGCGTTGAGGTAAGTGCACGCTAGGCGTCCTTGAGAAATAACTCACTTTCACGAAATGGATTACAAGGATGTTTTAAATAGTTTTCAGTGCAAGAATATTGTGGATGAAGTTAAGAGTCAGAAACAAGTAAAAGTTTATAGAAGTATATACAAAATCTTTTATAGACACACTCCAGGCCAAACCTAAAGTTGCTATCATTCAGCGTTGCTATGTAGGGGTGAAAAAAACAAGCTCAAATAAGCATATCGCATACAGTATCTTTTACGAGCAGTGGAGCTAGAAATCACCGCTGCCCCAGGATGAGCTCTTCACCTCCGCCTAGACCATAGCAGAAGCTAGCAATCTGCAATCCTTTAGAGCCCGATTTGATTCCCAAAACCATTCAAGATCTCAAAGCTACCAGGATTGAAGACGCAGCAAGCATATTAGAGCATCAAATTGTGCCACAAAATTTCATCCAGACAGAATTTTAAGCTCACAGGCGGGAAAAACATTGGGGAGTCTAGCTTAACGGTGCTTTTCTTCTAAAACCTTTCATCCAAACAGAACAGGCCCTAAGATTTGTATTCTACAGAATATGACGTAACTTTCAAGAAAATGAGCAGAGTTACAGATAAGAGAAAGGCAGTCATACAACACAGGAATAGAGCTCACTCAGATGAGAAAAAGCGACTGGCCACTAATCATTTGGAAGCAGCGCTGCAAAATATATGCAAGGAAAGGAAAATATGAAACCTCAGCAACTGTAACAGAACTGCTGCTATGTCAGATCCAAGTCGTCGGGTATAGAATTCCTCAACAAAAGGATATGGTACAAATGAACTGCATGCTTGACTCATCTGCGGTGGTGGTGGTGCCTGCTCTCATGCCTGTCTCTGTCTCTGTCTCTGTCTCTGTCTCTGTCTCTTTCTCTGGAATGGCGCGACGACATCTCGGAGCTCGAGCTGTAATGGCCCGAGTACTGCCTGCTAGGGTATGAGTGTGGGGTCCAAGCACTGTCATCTGCTGGCAGATTCTCATAACGAGGTGGGCTTCTCCACCCCCTGTCTGAGTGCGACCTCCCTAAGCTCGGGCTCAACTGCCCATAGTCATGGGAAAGGTATCTCGATGAATAATGATCGGTACCAGGAGGACCTCTATCCCGGTAATCCCTTGAATCCGATGAGTGATGGCGGCCAGATGACTGGGGTGGGGCGCTGCCCCACAGCCAGCGGTCTCCATTCTCTGGGATGGGGGCATTTATTCCAGGGAATTCCACTGTCATCCTTTTCCGAGGCGGGGATAGTTCGCCTTGCTCTGGAAGCTCTCCCTCCTCGTAGTCTAGTTTCACCTCGCTGTCTCCAAATATGGTGATACCAGAAGGTTTGTCTTCATCATCGACCACATCTAAAAATCACAATCAGTAGATCAAGATCCTGATAGAAACATCTGTTATAGAACTTAAGTAATGCCTAATGTAAACAAATATACAAAAAAAAGTCCACATGCAATCCTGATGGTGATGTCCACTGTCCAACTTCCATAGAGTGAAGCAAAGTCAGATTGCATGTGTAAGATGAAAGGATGTATGTAGAATTGTAGATCAGAGTCAAACCAGCCTACTCAAGAATATGGTTTAAAGAACTAACCCAATGAACTTTTTGATTTTTTTTTAACTTAAGTCCACCGAGAAAACTATGAATACAGAAATAAATGTTTGCGTACTTTGCATGGAAATATTCAAATGCATACTGAAGTTCTCAGCTTACCTAGGTAGCCTGGAGGATAACCTAACTCACGCATTCTATGCAGCCAAGGAGGGGGATCATTTTCCTGCAAAACATCATTATACTCAGAAACTGACTACAGGAAAAGCTTATTCAAATCTTGTGCCAGCAACACATCAAATGCATTTATTGGAGTAAACATGATTTAATCTTATATAAGTATGGCCACGGAAATCTATTAATCATGGATGATAACAAATGAGACAAGGGTATTGCACTCGAGACAAAATTACTTAACCTTAAACAACAACAGGAATATCATGTGCTCGTGCACACAATAAACACGATACTTGAATAGACAAAAGTTGCTATTTCGACATGTAGCTACTTGATTAAGATAAGAACAAACATTACTAGGGTAATAAACTAATGCTTCTTGTTTCATGAATGCAAGTGTGAGGAGTAGTATTTCAGTAAGCTAATAGGAGGTACAGATAAATGTCATTTTATCTCACTGCAAGCACATCAGAAGAAGATTGATCTATGATGGTAAACATAAACATTTTGTCAATAAAATCAGGATGGTTCAAGCTTTGACTGCAATTAATATAGTCATTACCCCAATCCCCAAGCACTCTCTAGTTTCAGGTCCCAGTACTCCAGCTTTCAGATCATCAAATTTGCCAGGTGTTTTCTGGTAATATCGATTCTGTACACGGTGAGCATTAGATTGGTTTCTTTTCAAATTATGCTGCTTCCGGGCATTGCTAATTGCAACATTGTCCCGAGGCTTTGGGCAATCCTTCAGAGCATGGCTATAAGAACCGCAATTGAAGCAGCGAGAATCATCCTTATCTGCCCGGCTGTCAGAGAAACAAGGTACCTCAGTTGTTGGTCCATGTGAAAAATATAATTACAATATTAACAATGAGAACAAACATCAAAAGCCAAACATTAGTCTGTCTTTGGAAACAGAATAACAGAATGCCACAATAAATTTTATCAGACAGTTGAAGGTCTTAAAATTTGATCAAAGATAAGCACATGAGCTTTTCCTATCTAAAAAAGGTACAGGAGTTTTTAGAATTATAATCAGACAATGGGAGTAACATAATGCCACATTATCAGCTATTGAAGCATCATTTCAGACATAACTTTGTAATTTATATAGTAATGAGATATGTTGAGTATCAAAATGTCACACAAAAAGAAAAATTATCCATTCACACTCAGAACTACCACAAGATAAGAACATGAGGGATAGAAATTATCCATTAGCCAAATGAGTCTTGAGTGCATATACATTAATGCCCCAAGATTTCTAAATAACTGTAGGATAAATTTTGGCACTACATTAGCATAAGCAGATAGATTAAGGTGCAATCATATTAACACGTCAGATGGTGAAGTATACTGACTACTGAGACACTACATATCTAAAAAAGTGACAACCACTGAAGCCCCCAATGGAATGCAGTAAGTTCCCAGATTCCTGCACAAGTTGAACAGTTTCACGAACTTGCAGAATCCTGTCAAATTCAATGTTCCAAACAGGTCCTAAGTGATCAAGAAAAATAGTGATTTATTCATAGCTAGTGACACTAAATGAACATAAGGAAGCTGACGGGCTCCAAAGTTTTCTTTACACATCAGTCAATGCTAGCAACATGACTAAGGACAGCAAAGATATACACTAAGCAGTTAATGATAATAACTTCTACCTTTCAGTGTTTGATGAATCGCCCAGAGGAGTTGAGCCCAAGGTAAACTCTCGATCATACAGTGGAACAGAATCATCATCCATGGTAGTATTCTCCCTTGCTTGGTTATCCACCCAAAATGACTTGTCAGGGTAAAAAACAGCAGGGTGAATTATTATATTTCAGTTAAGTATGCTTTGGAAAGTACAGACAAACCATAATATTAGATGCATATTATCAGTAATACAGTAATGAAGGACACGGAACCCATGCCCACAGTACAAAGTGTACGACCAAAATGAGATACTTCAAAGGAAAAGAATAAAAATGTATAGTTGCAAGTGGGAACTAACACTGCATTCCACAATTTACTTATGTTGAATAGGGACACTGTTGGTAGCATATTTGCCACTCTGAGAAGTGATAAGATTGATTTTATTTCCAGCATGTCCTTAAAGGCATAAAGCGAATCTAAAGGAAGAGGTCAATGTCACCAAACAAATGGAAAGACAGAGCAAGGAGCAAAGACATTACGGGAGTCCCTAATGCAAACACATTAACACAACCAGATTGCACTACTGGGTGCCAGTAAGAAACATGCTCATGTTAGCAGGCAGCTAAAGCAAGTTTGATAGTGTAACATTGTGTATAATGCGTGGGATGTATTGCTTGAGCCCCTTGGGCTGATTATATAGGAGTACATGGCTTGGAGGGCAAGTAGCCTCTCCTAGAGATAAGGAAGGTTATCCCGGGATTACAATCAATCCTAAACTAACCATATCCGTAGTTGCCTAATATACTCTAACATCCCCCCGCAGTCACAGCGGGAGCGCGCAAACGATGAGACTGGAGAATAAGCCGAAGAGCTGACATCCCCCCGCAGTCACAACCGTCGATGCGCCGCAGATGCTGTGGCTGGAATAGGAGCTGACGAGGCTTGTCAAGCAGATGATAGCCCCTTAGTGCCGAAGTAGCCTAGGTCGAGGTGGACGTGATCGAAGCCATGGAGGAGGGTGCAAGTCCGAAGCGTCAGCGAAGGCGCCCGATACACAAAATCAGCAACTTCTTGCCGACAGGTTCAGTAGGACGATGAGCCGACTGCGATAGTAGATGGTGCAGCTAAAGAGCGCAAATGCATCTTCCTTCAGCAACATCGGCAGTGGTGTCCGCGAGCATGCGGCAATAGGCGTGGACTTAGACCGAGAGCCAGCTTGATGAGGACCAGCAGCATGGGTGGCGCCACCGCCTGAAAAGGCGGTGACACCGGCGATGATGGCTTGATCACAAACGTTGCCGCTGCAGCCTAGGAGGACGCAACGACAACCTCGTCCTCGGGAGTGTTGACGAGGGAGCGGCGATGAATGGCTGCATGATGCAAACGAGATCGGGAAAAAAAACAGCAGCAGCAAGAAGAGGCCCGCGGGTACAATCTCGGGTGCACCTAGCAGTTTCCCTTCCTCTCTTATCTCTTCCCCACCGTGGTCAACCACGGGCAAAGGAAAAAAGAAAGGAGGAGAGAAGCAGAGGCCCGCCCAACGAGCGAGGTCGACGGTGCAGGGTGCACCCCGAGTGGCTCCTCCGCTCCAGCAGCACGGCAGGCCGGTAGCCCCATGAGCCGCCCCTGCAGCCTCGTCCTCGCACTCAAGGCAGCAGCAGAGGCGGTGCTGGGGGAGGAAGGGGACGACGCGGGGGAGAGGACCGGCGAGGGAGGGCAGGAGGGGCGGAGCCCCACGGCGTTGCGGCCCGACGGTGAGGTCAACCGACGGTGCAGTGGCCCAACAGCCCCAACGGCACGGTGGCCTAGCGTCCCCACGGGCGTCTTCCGCAGCCACGTACTCACACTCAAAGGCAGCGGTGTGGCGGTGCAGGTAGGAAGGGGGGGCGCCTGGGCTGGTGCGCAGAGGGAGCGGCGAATCCAGATGCAAAGCCGGAGGAAACGACGACGCGGAGGCATGGCAGGCTCGACGGCGGCCCCATGGCGGCATGGCCATGGATCCGAGCAGCCATGGGTACAGGTAGGCCCCTCTGCTGCTGGTTGACCACGACGGCACGGTGGATCAGATGGATCGGCCGCGCATCCTACGAGGGCGCTACCCCCAGCAGAGATCGATCTCCCCGGGGACGGCGCGAGGGTAGCGGAAGCCGGAGGCCTAGGGTTTGAACCAAGACTCGTGATACCATGTAAGATTGTGTATAATGCATGGGATGTATTGCTTGAGCCCCTTGGGCTGGTTATATAGGAGTACATGGCTTGGAGGGCAAGTAGCCTCTCCTAGAGATAAGGAAAGTTATCCTGGGATTACAATCAATCCTAAACTCACCATATCCGAAGTTGCCTAATATACTCTAACAGATAGCAAGAAGCAAAATACCTCAGCAATGAAAGGAATAAATCTAAATAGAAAAAAGCAAATGAGAAAATGAAACTAGAAGGCAAGAATACATTACTTCACACATGATCAATCAATTAGGGCTTTTTTAGTAAATTTAAAACCTATGACACATAATGCAAGAAACTACAACTTCCGGATCCCACTGTTAGAAACCTATAACTATTTTGACATTTGATGCCAAAAAATCTACAACTCTTTCACCAGATTCATTGAAACCATGGGACTTCCTATTATGTGCTATAGAGGCCAATGTGCGGGTCCATGGTAAGAAAGTTACAGTTTCTTTGCAACAAAGTGTCAAAACAGCTGTAGGTTTCTGCAATGGGCACCAGAGGTTGTAATTTTCTGCACCACATGTTAAAATAGTTGCATATTTTTTGAAATTCACTCTATTTTGAAAGGACAATAAATTTATAGAATTTGAGATTGCTCATCATTTCAGGAAAACAAAATAGATCCTAAAATGCACGCAGTCTTTAATAGTCTGACCTATGTACATTTAATTTCTTAGATTACAAGTAACTAAGATTAGCAGATGTTCAACATAAACTAGTTACACTACAATTTTTTAACTTTAACAAGACAGCAGTAAAATTAAGGACAAAATATTAAAGATGCATGTTGAAGGTCGTGCCAATGTCCAAATTTTGATACTAAAGCATAAAAAAGGAGGAAGCCAGCACAAAATAAATCACCAATGAAATATTTAAAGTATCCATATACTATTGGTCCTGAAAATTGCCAAGTCAATTTCAATATAATGACATACATACCACAGCACAAGACTTCTCAGAACCAACATGTAATGCTGGATAATAAGTCTCTTCGCCACTTTCTAAGATCTCTTCCGCAGCTTCCTGTTATTTCCAGAAGGAAAATAAACATCACAAAAAGAAACTTCAATTATATCATTTTTACACATAATTCTTTCTGAATACATTGTCTTCTTGTACTGATAGGTTATAAGGACGATACTGAATCGCTGCCAAGCCATAACGGATTCACTATTAAGTATCGAGGGAAGATGAAAGTTTCAGAATGATACGAACTGGAATGAGTTCTGTAGTGTTACTTTTTCTCCATATCCCCAGAGTTGAAACAGCTAGCACTCATTTATTGCACTGTCTAAGACTGATGACATACAAATAAAAATGAATGAGGCACATACATCAGAAACATGCATAATTGTGTGGAACAGTACCTTCGATTTGTGCTGCCTTCTGGCCTGCCACTGAGACCACTGTTGCATCAGTTCCATAAGCTTTCTTTTGCTTTCCCTGAGATATTAAATACACAATACCATTAGAAATAACCAAATGGTTTTAAAAACTTTTCTGGAGCATGAAAGTGTCTACCACAAAACACCATGTGCTACAATGGATATTAGTGAGAATGGAAAACATCTTTAATTAACCTTGTCAAGTCACTGAAGATGACACGAACTGAAGGCTCCTTTGATTCCACACGAGCTCTTTTAACTCCTCTTGCTGCTAAAAATGTGATATCAAGGAACAACAGCTAGAAACTGCCCAAATTGCAATACATGTTTGGGGTCCCAGGAGGACAAGTAACAGTCAGCACTTCTTATGCGAGCACAGTTCCCAGGATTCAATTGAAACAGATGAATCTTCAGAAAACATAGACAGGCTTGCAGTTGCAGAAGTATGTTAGCAGAAATATATAAATATTCCATTTGAGAGGATACGGCTTTCTTCAAGAGAGATGTTGTTTGACTCAAAAACTGATGCATTTTCAGCCCCACCACCCTTGTCCAGCTTGACCTCAAAACCAATTACAGTCTGTACAGCTGCAACACTGACCTCGGGCTGAATGGAAGCATCTAATAGCTCATCCTTTACAACCACATCATCATCTGCGAGGTCCATATCTTCCACTTGCCCCTCTTCAAGATCTATGTTCCCATCAGACGGCTTGGGACTACTAGTACTACCCACAGCACAAGCTTCCACTTCTGGTTGGAGTTCAGATGCCAGAGGCTCCGCCCCGTTCACACCAGGAGCTTCAACCTGAGGGTCTCCCCCTTCACCCTTCGCATCAGCCTCGCAAGGTGCCTCAAGGCTGATGAACTCGTCTGATGCCATCTTTTCGCAGGGAAATTACACTATTTATATTCACATTACGAGTCGAATCTGCAGCAAACACCACTATGTAATTGGGTCAGAATCAGATCCGAATACAAATAGCTTGCGTTAGGGTTTGGGTGCTCGGTTTCGCACAGCAGGAACCAGGAAGGGAAGGGAAGGGAAGAGAAGGGGTGAGCGTACCTCGTGGGTGCTCGTTGCCGGCGAAGGGCAAGACGAAGACGGCGGCGGCGGCGCTCGCCAGTCGTCGCCGCCGGGAAAGGAAGGCAGAGAGGGGGTGAACCGTGAACGGGAGGAGAAGAGCAGAAGGCAAGATCGCAAGAGAGAGGGTGAACGCAATGGCCGACGGTCTGAATTCTGAAACTGCAAATGGGCTGAACCAAGCAGTCTTGTCATCGTTTTTATGGGCCGGCCGACCGGAGGCACATTTCATCAGCAAACCCATTTCATCGAATTCACCGTCGGATGACCGGCCCACCGTTTCAGGAAAAAAGGGCGACCGGCCCACCGCAGAACTTCCAGGCCCGGGGGAACGCACGCCAAGTCGCCAAGTGCTCGACGTCGGGTCCCGTCTGTGGGGCCCCCGTCCCGACGTCCGGGAACTTCCTCGCCGCGGCTCCTGTTTCGCCCACCATTTGGATTTGGGCACCAATCCCATCCACGGCGCCCTTCCCATCACGTTGAAGGTGCAGCCGGCGGCCCCCATCCGCACAACCGACCTCGATCACCACGATCGCGTGGTGTTCGAGGTCGACAATGTGATCCGGCCACAGGGCTGGCGTTGCGACGCCTAGCACTCCTGCCACCGCCCCCAAGATCGTCCACGATCAGCTCCAGGCCTTATAGCACCGGGGACACTTTAACGCCACGCCTCCACTCCGCCAAAGCGGCTGCGTGTGCACAGGGTGTTCGAGGAAATGCCTCTGGGCCATGATGTTTGCTCAAGGATGATCCAGCCGTTGAGGGCGCACATGAATAAATGGCGACCATTGCTGTAGTCATGTGGGCGTCGAGGCTGATCC
Source organism: Setaria viridis (assembly GCF_005286985.2). Classification (NCBI taxonomy): domain Eukaryota; kingdom Viridiplantae; phylum Streptophyta; class Magnoliopsida; order Poales; family Poaceae; genus Setaria; species Setaria viridis. The sequence goes on from NC_048263.2 coordinate 27,492,306, forward strand.
AGCCGTGTTCCGCCTAGCTTGAACATCAGAGGTTCCGCTTTGTGTGCTCCCATCTACGGTCCCTTGTTGGCATCCTAGCCAGTCTGCCTCTTTGGCACGTCCAAGGTGCTGGGCAGTCTGCCTCTATGCTATCGTGTCAGTTGTGTGGTCGAGGCAGCAATGCAAAGCAAGCAACATCCAGTCTGCTCCATGGATATTGTGTGCTGAGCGCACATTCAACATTGGGTGCTTGGTCACTCCAGAACCATTGTTCAAGAAATCGCTAACATGGTTATTCTTCTGTTGTCGTGGCGATTCCCGCAGGCCAATACATACCATTCTGGTGGAGGCTTCTACGCATGACTTGGTTCGATGGAGGTTCAGGGAAGATCATGTCATGGTATTTATTTTCTTGCTGCTCACCTGTCAAGCACTCAGGCCTGTGGAGTAGGAAATCCTTTGAACCTGATATAGTGGGGGTTGCGTCAACCTGCTAACCATCTTTAATTTCTAGATGCACCGACTCCATGGTGTGTTGCCCATGCCCGTCATTATCGTGTTGTTCTTATTATTATCATAATGGGCGAGGGACAAATCCAAATGCACCAACTGCAACCTAGGAAGAGAGGTGTATGGAGCTGTGGACACGAAAGGCCGGCGGGCAGCGGCCACCGGAAAACTCAGCTTCAATCTGGGAGCAGAGGGGGGGGGGGGGGGGGGGGGGGGGGGGGGGTTGCGGCGGGCCGGACGGGGGGAAGAAAGCAAGTAGAGAAGGAAAAATACCTTGTCTTTGGATTACCGTTAGTGCAAGCAGAGAAGTTGCTTGGTGGTTTGAGTTCTGGAGTGGTCAGTTTTTTTTCCCCCCGAAACCTGAGTGCTACAGTGACTTGGCCCCTATATAGAGTATGCATGTGGTCTTACTTTTATCTCACGATGCTGTTCAATTGTTGTGTTGGCAAATTTCTGTTCATATATGTTGAAATGTATCAAAATTTTGCTAGCAAATTTCTATTTATTTATGCTGAAATGTTGTCTAAATATATCTAGTCAAACCGGGGTAAAATCACAAAAATCTCTAGAAAGTAGGGGCATATTCACAAGAGCAAACTTGTCTTCTTTAAGCTCATTTGACACCGTTATACGGTGATCACGGAGTAGGGGCAAACTCACAAAGTGGATGAACACAAAGGTAAAATCACATGAAGTTCGTTTTCAAAAAGTAGAGGTAAAATCACAAAGTGGATGAACACAAAGGTAAAATCATAATTGGAGTTCAAAATAGGGAAAAAACGCAATAGCCCCAAAACTATTTTGTTAGTGTGGTGGTGGATTCACGGGTTTATGAATCCAGGTCTCCGATCATCAGGTACAAATCATATTGTATCCTTTCGGTTATATATATATATATATATATATATATAATATGTGTGTGTAATTGATGGTCATATATGCATAGGCAGTTGGTGTAGAGTTCATAAGTTTACTTTTTAGAATTCACCGAGATTCGGCTTCAGGCATCTCAGCTAGTTGATGCAGTGATTTCCTCCATCCTAAATTACTATTTATTTTATTTTTTTTAATTTTTAATACATAGTACTTAGATATATATTATGTCTAGATGCGTAGCAAAAGTTATGTACCTAAAAAAGTAAAAGAAAAAATTAGTAATTAAGATTTACTCCTCTTCAATCAACTTATTTCTTACTTATCTATCAATCACTCAAAAGTGTACTAGAAATTGAATTGGCAATGGAGCTTTGTGGTTAGAGTTTGGGGTCGGAGCCTACCTGTGGCCTGCAGGCCTAGAAGGATCTTGGGGGCGGCTCGTTGGCCGGCAGTGGAGGTGAAAGAGACGGCGGCGGAGCAGAGGTAGCAAGGGCGCCTTCGGAGCCGGACGGTGGGAGATCCCCAATGGGTAGTGGAGGCAGCGGGGGCATCAGACCCCAACAGGTTAGCGTCGGCGGTGGCGGAGTGCGGCTATGGAGGCGGCAGAGGCCGCCGAAGTAGGAAGGAGGCGGGGGATGGTGGGAGCGTTGCGTCGAGGATCTTGCGTGGCTCGGGCTATCGGGAGGAACTAAGGAAGATGAAGATCGGAGGAAGAGAAGGATAACAGAGAAGAGGGTGTGATTTTGATAGTTGAATCTACATCCAATGGACTGATGGAAAATGGAGGCGTGGGAGCCCCGATGGATTTATTCTGGATACGCTGCCGCCTGCCGGAACGTCCTGCAGAGATCAGCGAGATGTCCGGAGCTCCGATCCGGGGTCCCTGAAGGCCTGAACGTCGTGGCCAGCGTCTGGTACTGGCCGCCGTGTCAGGCGATGTCCGGCGGTTCCCAGAGGAGCAGTACTAGTATGACATGCAGAATCTTCTCTCAATTGGCTTTCTTTGATTCTCATAACATCCATGATCCATTCATAGGAATGGAAAGTGAAAGTTCAGTGAAATTAAAGAAAATGCTCTTGAGGAAGAATTTCCTAATAATCAAATACCATCAGAAATCAGCAGCGTTTACTTAAATCGCGCCTGTCATTTCAGGTGTCACGACGTGTGGCAGCAGGAGCAAGGAAACAAGAGCGTCGTGGTACCTGTCAGGTACCAACTGTCACGAAACAATCTCGTAAAACCCGAGCCCTTGCAATTATGTGAAAAATTAAGGCACCAAGAGCAACTCTAAAAACTTCCTTAAAATTACCTCAAAATCTTGTTTAGGGAAAACAAAAAAACTTACCTCCAACAGCTCCCCGATACTTCCCGTAAAAATACGCGACTCTAAATAACCTCGTCCTCGGAATTTCCAGCGCAGGGGAGGAGCCACCACCGTCCCGTCTACCCATGCTGCCCGATCGCCACCCCTGTCTCGTCCAACGCCGCAACCCGCTCAGCCACCGTGTGGCCTCCGTCGACCCCGCGCACAGTAACTTCCCAGGCAGCGAGCCGCTGCGGCCAAGCACGAGCTCGCCTCGCTTGTGACCCGCCCTGCTCCTTCTTCCTTGCGATGGCCAAGTACGTACCTCGAGCTCCGGCCATGGCCGCTCCGTCCTACCCCCTCTCCTTCCTCCCCGCCCAGACTCCAATCGAACCTGCGCCCGACCTCGCGCTGCCTATACTTGGCCAACGCTCCGCCGCTGCGCGGCCCCATGCGAAGCCTCTGCAACTTTCCACAACCAACCCACCTCTCTCTCTATGTGCAATGAACCGATGATAGCTGTTGGGGAGAAATATTGACGACCTCCTAATGCCCCTTAAAGTAACAATCATGAAGGCCCAAGCCCACCTGCAGTAATAACGATTACCGCCGACCCAGCCGAGGAGAGAACATCCTACTCCGTCTCGCCCGACCCAGGGCTCCGGGGTCGGACACTCCCAACCCCTCGATGGAAGAACTCCACCTCGCCCGACCCGTGGTCCCCGGGTCGGGAGCGCCCGACCCCTCGCCGCAAGACTCCGCCTCGCCCGACCCCGGGCGTGGGGGGTCGGACTCATCTGGGCCCACAGGATAAGTATCCGCCTCGGGCGCAGACCGCCAGACGAGGGCGCGGATCTCGTGGGCCCCTCACCGATCTTGCCATAAATGCGTCGCGGCTCTGGCGCGCAGAAAGGCGCCCGCGCCCCTCGACGTGACCGCCACAAGTACCCGGGCGGAACACTGTAGCCACGACCGCTCAGGCTACCGTGGCCACGGCTCCCTCTGATTTGTCGTAAGGCACTCATGGCATGCGCCGCCTGGCACAGGAGGAAGCTCCGCCCGTTCTCGCGTCCCGCGTATCCGGTGACAGGGACGCGACGCCCGTGTCCCACGAGCCATGAGCAGGACAACAGGATCATCCGTCCCCCCAACATGCACAGTTGCCACGGTCGAACACCATCATCATGCATGGCGGCAGTGGTCGCCAGGGAGATCGTCGACATGATCCAAAGACAGCCGCCCTCCTCCGGTGGGTGCGCTGATAGGAGCGGAAGGCCGGAGCAGGAGGCGGCGACCTGAGGACTCGGAAGCCAACAGAACTCACACACACTCTCCTCTAGAGCTTTAGTGCACACCCAAGAGACTTGGGACCGGCTCCCTCTCTCGCCTGCCTATAACCCCTACTACAGACCCCGCGTGGGCAACACGAGCAGCTCCTCATACTGGACGTAGGGCTTTCCTTGCCCGAACCAGTCTAACCCCGTGTCCTCCCACGCCACCATCCGAAGCCTTACGCGCATAAAAGAAATTTACTAGCCATAGTCTTGATCCGCAAATCTTGACAACGACAATAGCTTATCTGGAGGCTAAAACAAACACTCGTCAACAAGCTCAGCTTGTATATAAAAGCAGCTGTTGCACCTGCACGGACGAACCAAAGATAAAAGAAGCTCTTGGCCTCGTCGTACCGCCCGGCGAGCAAGCAGCATGGCCCCCGACGCTTGTCGCGGTCGTGGGCGGCCTGGCGGTGCTCATTGTCGCCGCCTCCGTGGCGCCAGCGATGAATCGAACAGAGGCAGCCAGGATACGGTGGATTTGACCGGTGGCAAGCTCTGCTCGAAGAAGTGATGGAGCTCTGTTCTGAGGTAGAGGGGCTTCGTTATGCAAGTAGGCCCAATTATGATGACGTAGCAAATATGATGTGGTCTGATATGTTTTTGGGGGAAATTTTTTTTAGCATAACCTCCGATACCTTGCTTTGGGGAAGAATTTTTTAGGAAACTCTTGGAGTTGCTCTAAAACAGAGCAATCTTCTCTCCATCATTTGGCCGGGGGAGCTCCGATTGTTGAAAAGGAAGGATCCGATCAAGACAATGGCCAAGAACATATCTTCGCGAGCAATCCACTTCAGCTGTCACATTGCTGCGATACATCTAGTAAATCCCAGGAATCATGGAGGGAGTTCCATGAAGAGTTTCATGAGTATTAAATTCCATGCTAAATCAGCAATTTTGCTGACTTGGCAAGATCTTTATGAGGAGAGAGATAGATGATTTTATCATATGTGAGAGGAGTTTCATCCCCATGATACTCAACTAGCACAGTTACCTAATTTCTAGTCTTGGTAATAGTGCAATGAAATTGTGCGCTGAGACTGGCCTTAGGCCAATCCCAATTGCAAGTTCCATTTTGATGTTTCCAATGTTGCCATGTCAGCAAATGACAATTAATTGATGGATGAAACACCCCTCTCCAGTGCACAGTTTCAGTTTTGATGTTTTATATGTGCTTATTGCATTCAATTGTAAGACATATTGTGACTTGGAAACAGTGCACATAGGGTTTATCTAGATGAAACTCTTTCCTTCTCTCTCTTCTTAAAAGTTTTGCCACATCATCCAAATTACTTATGTGGCACCATATTAAATGAGAATTAAACCCTTATAAAACCCCACTGGGATTAGTCTTACAGCACTGGATGGCAGTATCATCAAAGCCATGGTAACGCGGCCTGCCAACAGCATCGATAAGGTGCTGTTTCAACTCTATTTAGTCCAAATTACCCCCTCATTCTTGAGTTCTTTCAAATGAAGGTAGGTAAGGCCTAGTCCCCGACCCCACCCCACCCCCCCAAATGTTTCGAAAAAGAAAAATACTCCATTCAGCCAAATTTGTCATGACCCCTCAAACTTTTTTCCCAGTTTTACCTACACAGCTATATGTTCATTGATCTGATTAACCCCATTATAAGGTTTATTTTTTTCTTCAAGCATAAGTGGAGTTTTAAACTAAAATTTTGTAGGAGGATAGTGGACATCATAAATTATATTAGGAAAATATATTATGATTTTTTTCATCAATCTCTGCAATTATTTATCCCAAGGACCAATTTATTATTAAATACCCTAACCAGATAAAAAATCATAATGTGTTTTAAACTTACTAATGATATATGTAATCACCTTGAAAATTTTGAACTTAAAACTCCACTGAAGGGAAAAAAAGAAGACAAATATGAGTAAATTGGTAAATTGACATGGTTGTGTGGTATTTTTTTTAAAAAAAATAGTTTAATAAGTTATTTGAAATTTGGGAATAAAATGAACTTTTTTAGAGTTTTTTTACTGCCCAGGTACAAAATGCTACCATGTTGATCATGTTATCTCCTTTTTAGGAAGGTAGCTCATATATCTTTCCCTCGAAATATAGTACATACATGCTCAAATACATGCACACAATTCTACCTATATAAGCACCTTCGAGAGACTAAGCTGGTAGATTTTAAAATTGATGAAGTCACCATAGGAGCCTCACAGGCACGTCGGCTACCACTATAAGAATAGCGCCGGTTGATTACTAATTATTAAAATAAATTCAGAAAAATACGAGCTCATGAACCGAGTCGAGGAAGCTTTTCAATCGAGCTACGCTCTCAGGCGTTTGGTTCCCCTGACTTATTTTTAGCACCCGTCACATCGAATGTTTAGATAATAATTAGGATTATTAAACGTAGACTATTTACAAAACCCATTATATAAGTGGAGGCTAAACGGCGAGACGAATCTATTAAGCCTAATTAGTCCATGATTTGACAATGTGTTGCTACAGTAAACATTTGCTAATGATGGATTAATTAGGCTTAATAGATTTGGCTCGCCGTTTAGCCTCCACTTATGTAATGGGTTTTGTAAATAGTCTACGTTTAATACTTCTAATTAGTATCTAAACATTCGATGTGACACGTGCTAAAAATAAGCAAAGGGAACAAACACCCTTATTTTACTCTGATATATGTTGATCCAGTCCTCTTACAAAACTTTCGTTCCCATTGCGCAGGCCTTGATCGGATGCGATGGCTCAAACTCAGTGGTAGCCAGGTACTTAGGCATGTCGCGGCCGAAACCGGCCCCTCACATGTTACTTCGTGGATTCACGAGATATCCACATGGGCATCCGTTGGGAACCCGTTTCCTACGGTTAAAATACAAAGATTTGTTTCTCGGGCGCCCACCCATGACTAAAAATCTAGTCAATTTCTTCATTGCCATTTGGCATCTTGGTGCAGATGCCACCAAAGACGCGCGAGGCATGAAGGATTTGGTGCTCGTCGCTGATCCTCCTGACCAAGATCTGGTTGTCGGTGTTTTATACCTGGCAACTTATCCCTAGGTAGTAGATTGGTTGGTGGAGGATCATCGGACTTGGAACTTGAAGGTAAAAGCGAGGATACAAGACACAGATTTATACAGGTTTGAATCGCTAGAGTAGCATAATACCCTACGTCTTGTTTGGGGTGTTGTATATTGCGCCCTGCGCTTGGAAGTTGTTTGGTATTGAGAATTTGATCCTCTATTGTAGTTCTACGAGGTCTTAGCCTACCGATCCAGGGACCCCTGACCTCCTTTATATACTCTAGGGGGCAGGTTCCTAGTCGGTTATAAGCAGAAGTCCTAGTAGTAGTACCGGATATGAGTCCTAGTATGATTACAGGGAAATCCTAGTAGAAGTCTGTCTTCTTCCTTCCTTGCGGGTACTGGGGATCTATCCCCGACACTGGTACCGGCCTCCATGGCAGGTCGTGTTCAACAGCTTCCGGAAGGGCGCGGCGACGGTCACCGGCGACGCGATGCACGTCATGGGGTTGTACATTGGCCAGGGGGCTCGGCGTTGATGGAGGATGGTCTCGTGCTCGCCCGGTCGCTGTCGCAAGCCACCGCCAGGTTAGGTGGGGGTGAGCTGTGCGAGAAGAAGATCGGCGCGGCGATTGGGGAGTACGATTAGGGAGAGGAGGCTGAGGGTGGCGAGGCTCTCGCTGGAATCCTTCGTACTGGAGACGATGATGGCAACCAAGTCAGTGCTCACAAAGCTCGCCTGCTTCGCCCTCGTGTCCTTGTTGGGCACCAACTCAAATGAGCACAGTAACTAAGACTGTGGTCGCCTCTAGCGGTTGTTGCTCTGGTCCTCTGGACCGACTGTGGCCCTGGCCCTGGGCGACTGTGGTCGCCTCTAAGCTTTGATTTTTAAAAGTTGATGAGGAATATATTTGTTTTCAATGAAAAACTGTTTTTATTAGTGTGGGGTCATGGGTTTATGACTACAAGTCTCCAACCAAGGTACAAATCCTGTTGTGTATGTGTTTAGATATGCGTGAAATTAAATGGTCATATATGCGTAGAGGGTCGGTGTAGAGACCGAAAGTTATACTTCGTTTATCTAAAATTCACCAAAATTCGAGTTCAGGCAACTCTAGTTGATGCAGAGACAGGAAGTTCTACTTTTTTCGTCTAAAAATTCACCAAATTTTAGTTCAGGTGGGCGCGTGCTAGGCAGCACATGCACCAACCAAGTAAACGCCACATTCCAAAGCATCTACATCTATAGGTAGTCACATGTCAAATATTTGTATGTGTTTGCAATGTTAAGAGGTTTGCCATGTGCTTTTATAATTTGGTGAAATTGAAAGAAAATAAAGAGAAGTGCAGATGACTAATGTGAAACGATTCTACGAGGGGAAGTGATTATGTGGCTGAAGTTGGTTTCTTTTTCTAGCTCTAAGCATCGTAGTCCATTTTAAAGAAATATTTTACAGAAGGAAAAAGTCCAACTTACTCCTCTCAAATACAGCTAAAGTCCAGATAAACTCTTAAATTATTTTTTGATTCAATTTACCCTCTAAACTATATAATTTGGTTCAATTTGCATAGCTTAGAGGTAAAATGAACCATGAAATAGTTTAGAGGACTAGCCGGATTTTGACTATACTTAATTTGGACTTTCTCCTTCCGCTCTTGGATTGATTCTATGCAATTTGCCGTTAGGCAAAACTGCCGAGTATCTCTAGCAGTTTTCCAATAAATCTTTCTCAATAACTAACTAATTGAGATGTTCCAATATCTCTTCTATGATTATTGGCGGAGTTATTTTGCAGTTCCAAAAAAATCTCATCCCAATCCAACTATTGTATTGAGAACTCTCCCTCTATTTGGGTTGCATTGGAATGTATTATTGCTTTATCCCAATAATTATTGGAAAAATAAAAATCTAAAGATGGTATGATGGAGTAATATTTTTTCACCGACTCTTCAATATAGTAGTTGGATTGGAAAACGTGAATCTGCTGAAGATGCTTTAAGAGTAAATACTCAACGATCTGCTCTAGAAGCTGTGCTTATTCGCATGCCTTTAATTAAGCCTGTCCAAAAATGAGCCAAACTGCTCTGGAGACACAGATGTTGGTATCTGTTGCGTGATTTCATGGCAAATTGGCAACAGGTTCCCATTAACTATAAGATATTTTATGCTCTTCACGCAATGTATGGCATGCTGCAGACGCTGGTCAAAGTGCTCGCAATTGGATTCAAACGTACTGATCTCCATGCTTGGCAAGTTTGACTTTTACTATTCATACTTTGATCGCTAATTTGTATTTAGAGAGAATCTTAACTAGAACACTATAAAAGCTAAGAATGATTATAATTTATGTCAAGTATACGTTAAGCACGTATCAGGTTTGAAAGCATTCAAGGTCAAACTTTAAACAGTAAAAATGGAAGCTGTCAATTATTTGCCGTGTTTTAAATTGCGGGCTAAGAGTTTAGCGGCAAGACACTAAAAACAGGTAATAACAGAGTTAAATGAGGCTATAGCGACTAAATTGTACAAAAGAATAAATAGCGATGTCCTATCTCAAATAGGCATAGCGGACTATAGCGTAAGCTGTAGGGCTTGATTATTTGTGAACTGAAGTTATTACATCCCACCAGCAGTGCAAATTCAGATTAAATTATTATCTTTTTTCTGATCACCATCACTCACCATCCACATGATGTCGCTGTTCAATCAGACCAGTCACGAGACCATAAATCAAAATGCCACGGGCAGAGAGAACCAGTGGCTGGCTCTACGCCGTCGTGCACACCCGGCCCGGGCCCTGTCACGAGCCGGCCGGCCGGCCCCGGTCCACCTGCTGACGACCGCCAGCGCCACGCTGCCGCCGCCTCCGGGGAGGTCCAGTCCAGGGCGCCGCCTCCGGTCAAGGAGTCCAGGGCGCCACCTCCCTCCGTCGAACACGTCGTGTCAACAACGCTGGCTCTGTTCGTGCAGTCCAACCTCCAGTGCGCCGCCGGCTCCAACGACGGCTGCGTCTCCCTTCCCTTCCTTTGACTTTTTTTACTTAAAACGGCAGAGCACTGCCATATCGTTTCAGACTTTTTTTTACTTAAAACGGCAGAGCACTACCATATTATTTCAGAGAAGAAGAATTTTCAGAGTTACATGGGGATATTACATTGTTATGCTTAAGCTCAACTCTCTAGTAAACAACAGTGCCATCGTTAAATTAACTAACAACCGGTGCTCCACATGCTCTCTGACACATGCTAATTTCATCCTTGATCACACCGAAAATTCTTTGAGGCGTGGCCTGAATTCCTTCAAAGATGCGCCGGTTTCTTTCCTTCCACAGGTTCCAACTCGTGTAAATTAGGACAGCAGCAAGTGCTCTCCTTTTTTCCTTGCTCATCATTTGCAGTGATAGTTGCCACCACTCCTGAAGACCAACATCCATCGATGGTAGTGGAACCAAGCTGTTCGACTACGAATGGATGAGCTGCCAGACCTGCATTGCATATGGGCATTGGATGCAGAGGTGTTCAGCCAATTCAGGTGCCCCTTGGCAGAGAGCACACAATGGGTTACATGGCCAATTTCTTGCTATCAGTATGTCAGCAGTAAGAATCTTGTTTTGTAGTAGGAGCCAAGCAAAAAATCTGTGTTTTCCTACCATCTGTGCCTTCCAAACTGCCTGAGCTTTAAAAGTACAGTAGGATCCTTTGAACTGGATAGCATAGGCTGACTTAGCACTGTATTCACCATTGGGTGTCCATCTCCACACGATGTCATCCGAAGTGTCGGTGAAATTGATGCCCCGAATGAGGTCCCAGAGAGTCACAAATTCAGACAATTCATTCACCTTGGTCATTCTCCATAAACCTCTTGTCCAATTGTGATAAGTAACTTCCTCATGAACTTTCCTGTGTTTTCTCCAAGTCAGCTTGTATAGATTTGGGGCAAGATCTCTTGGGGCCTTGCCATTCAGCCATGATGAGTTCCAGAACTCAGCCTTGAGACCATTTCCAATATTGACAATTGTGCTGGCTCTGAATAACTGAAGGTCCAAGTCATTGGCACGAGCTTCAGTGCCCACCCAGGGATGGTCAGGGTCTTTCCATTGGTATCACAACCACCTTAGCCTTAGTGCCCTTCTAAATCATTTCAGGTCAAGTGTACCCAATCCTCAAGTCATCTTAGGTCGGATTACATTGGCCCATTTGACCAGACAGTGTCCTCCATTAGCCTCAGTTGACCCCTTCCAGAGAAAGTTTCTTCTGATCTTGTCTAATTTCTTGATTGCCCACTTTTTCAGTGTAAACACAGATAGGAAATAGACTGGTATTGCTGATAGCACAGAGTTGAAAAGCATCAGCCTTCCTGCCTTGTTCATTAGATGACCTTTCCATGTTGGCAGCCTTGCTGCAACTTTGTCAATGAGGGGTTGAACATCTATCCTTCTCAGAGCTCTAGTATGCAGTGGCAATCCTAGATAAGTGCAAGGGAATGTTTTCACCGGACATTGGAAGCTTTCTATAATCTCTTCTAAATTGAGGTCATCACATTGGATTGGAAAAACTGCACTTCTGTCCCTATTAGTAACCAGACCAGATGCTATGCCACAATCCTCTAAGATGTCACTGACCACCTTAACCTCATCACTATTTGGATTCAAAAAAATGGCCATATCATCAGCATACATGCTCAATCTTACTCTGACTGCCCTATTCTGAATTTGTGATAGCATCCCTTCATTTGCAGCAATAGTGAGCATTTTCTGGAGTGGCTCCATGGCTAGTATGAACAAAAGTGGGCTTAGTGGATCTCCTTGATGCAGACCAGGTCTGTGCTTAAACCATGGCCCCCTTGAACCATTCAGTAGTACTGATGTGCTTGCAGTTGACAGCAAAGTAGTGACCCAATTTCTCCATCTCGACCCAAAGCCCATGTGTTGCAACACCTCCATAAGGTAATCCCACCTGACACTATCAAAAACCTTCTTTATGTCTAGCTTTAGAAATAAAGTAGCTCTCTTTGCACGATGTAGAGACTGAACTAGATTTTGGGTGAAAAGGAAGTTATCATGTATACTTCTACGCTTGATGAAAGCACTTTGGGTTCTGGAAATTAATTCACCCATTTGAGGGGATAGTCTATTGGCCACCAGCTTTGAGATAATCTTTGCAACACTGTGTCAAGCTTATTGGGCGGTAGCTGCCCAAATTCTTTGCTTCAGCACTTTTTTGAATCAGAACCATGTGAGCTTTGTTCAGCTGATCAAAGTGTTGCCCATGATGCTGGTAGAAATAATTTATATGCTATCCTACTTGATGATGCTCCAAGCTGTCTTGAAGAACGTCCCTATGTACCCATCAAGCCTTGGAGCTTTTTCAGAAGCCATATTAGAGATTACATCCCAAACCTCCTCTTCAGTAAAGTCTTGTTTCAAGATGTGTTGCTGCTGCAATCTAGGCAGTTGCAGTATGTTCCAATCCAAAGTGTGCGATCTCTGTTGTGGCTGACCAAATTATTTCCGAAAATGCTCAAAAATATGCTCTTCTTTTTCCTCATGTAGGTGTATGATTCTTCCTTCAGTTTCTAGGTGTTGAATGTAGTTCTTCCTCTTTCTGCCATTGATTTGCACATGGAACAGTTTGGATTGGGTTTCTGCAGCTTTTATGTGTATTAGTCTTGATTGCTGTTTGGTTCTTATTTTCTCAATGGCTGTCATACATAAGATTCTTGCTTTTAGGTCTCCTTTTAATTCCACCTCCATGGCACTTAATGATTTGTACTGGACAACATCAAGTATGCCCACAAGTTGTTTTGTAGCACAGAGCAGTAGTATGTTGCTTCCAATTTTTGACCTGGCTCGTTTTCTGAGAGTATTTCCTAATATGACCATTTTTATGTGAATCCTGAGAAAAGGGTTGTGGATCTGAATTTACCTTTCCAAGACTCCTTCACATCATCTAGATACCCCTTCAGTGTTGGCCAAAAACTTTCAAACCTGAGTCCTCTATAATGTCTCCCTGTAGCACTCTCGACAATAAGCAGAGGGCAATGATCAGAGACAGATGAAGATGCTGCTTGTAAAGCACAGTTGGGTAGCATTAGGTCCCAATCTATTGTGCAAAAAGCCCTACAAATTCTGTTGGAATTAGAGATATCATCATATGCAATTTGGATTATGTAATCCTAGAGATATAGGTGTTGAGACTTTGGTTCGGTTGCTAGAGATAGGAATCTTGTTGTAATCATATCCAACCGAACCGAATATCTGCAACACCTTAGGATGTAATTTGTTGAGACTCTCCCTATATATTAACGTGCAACCATGGCAAGCTAAGATAGGCAACCACGTTCTATCATTTTACATGGTAATCAGAGCACCCTTCTTCCACAACACATCTACCTAACTACCATCTCCTCCATGGCGTCATATTCAAGCTCACCGATGGCGCCTCTTGGAGCTCCCATAGCAAGCTCACACGGGAAAATTACATCTTGTGGAAAGCTCAATTTCTCCTGGCTGTGCGTGGCGCACAACTAATGGGGATCCTAGATAGATCCATCAAGGAATCGGCCAAGACCATGGAACTAGTGAAGGCCGACGACAAGAAAGAAACAATTGCTAACCCGGAATATGATTCGTGGGTAGCTAAAGATCAACAATTGCTAAGTTATCTGCTGAACTCCATCACCAAAGAAGTGCTTGCACAAGTGGTGGTGGAGACAACTTTGGCAAGAGCATGGAAGGCACTGCAAATAATGTTTGCAACGCAATCGAGAGCACGCATAACAAATCTGCGCATGCGGCTGTCTACTCTCAAGAAGGGTAGCATGACTTCGTCAACATACTTCACCAAAATGGTGGCGATCAAGGATGAACTTGCAGCAGTAGGCATACTGATTGATGATGGTGAGATGGCATCTCATATTCTCAACAGTCTTGATTTTGAGTACAATCTATTTGTTTCTTCGATGCTTGGCCGAGCGGATCCTATCTCACTTTCCGAGTTGTATTCTCATCTAATGTCCTATGAGATGTGGCTTGAGGCTTACAATGAAGGTGGACAGTACTCGTCCTCTACAAATTCAGCAAGTCGTGGAGCTTTTAGAGGACGCGACGGTCGATCTCGTGGCCGATATAGTGGTGGTCGTGGCTTCCAAGGCAAAGGCGGCACCAATGGCTCACGCCAGCCCAAGAAAGGTGGTCCAAGTGGCAAAGTTGTCTATCAGATTTGTAAAAAAGGTGGGACATGAGGCACCTAGATGTTGGTATAGATATGAAGAAGATGATCAGAAGAACATCAAGACAGCGACAGGAGCTGAAACTACTAATTATGGCTTCGACACAAATTGGTATGTGGATAGCGGAGCTACTAATCACATTACTAACGAGCTTGACAAGTTAACAGTCAAAGATAAGTATCATGGTTGAAAACAAGTTCAAGCGGCTAATGGTTTAGGTATGACAATTAGTAATATTGGTCAGTCAAGTTTTCATACCCCTGTTCGAAAATTACATCTGAATAATATTCTTCATGTTCCTAGTGTACACAAAAATCTTGTCTCTATCCATAAACTAGCTTCTAACATAATGCCTTCCTTGAATTTCACCCTAAATTCTTTTTTATTAAGGATCAGGAAACGAAGAGAATTCTCCATCAAGGTAGATCGAGAGGTGATCTATATCCCTTAGAGCCCATATCTTCGGATAGAGGAATGAGAAAAGAAGTCTATGGAGTCAATAAACCATCTACCTCTCGATGGCATAGTTGCCTAGGTCATCCTGCCTCTCCTATTGTTTCTCGTGTGCTAGGAGATAATAAACTCCCTTGTGATAATGTTTCTAGTTCTGTATCGGTTTGTGATTCATGTCAAATGGCTAAAATCCACCAGCTACCACATTCTAGTTCAATAAATTCATCAAAATTCCCTCTTGATCTTATTCATTCGGATGTTTGGGGCCCTACGTCTATGTCTGTTGGCCGCCACTCCTATTATGTGAGTTTCATTGATGATTATAGTAGATATACCTAGATCTACCTTCTAAAAAAGAAGTCAGATGTCTTTCAAATTTTCCAAAACTTCCAGTGTCTAGTTGAGCGCCAGCATAATAAGAAAATTGTCTTTATGCAAACCGACTAGGGAGGAGAATATGAGAAATTAAAATCCTTCTTCCAAAATATTGGCATAACACACCGTGTTTCTTATCCTCATGCACACCAACAAAATGGCTTAGTTGAGTGAAAACATCGACATATCGTCGAAGTGGGTCTTGCTCTTCTTGAAAATGCATCTATGCTTCTGAAATTCTAGGATCAAGCTTTCTTGACTGCCACTTATCTTATTAATACCTGCCTAGCAAAGTCATAAATTTTGAAACCCCTGTCGAGTATCTTCTCCATGAGAAACCCAACTACAGCTCGCTCATGTGTTTGGGTGTGCTTGTTGGCCGAATTTACGTCCCTTCAATTCTCGAAAGCTTGCTTTTCAGTCTATTCAGTGCACCTTCCTTGGTTATAGCTCCATGCATAAAGGCTTCAAGTGTCTCAACCCTGCCACTGGTAGAATCTATATATCTCGTGATGTCATCTTCAATGAATTCTATTTTCCCTTTGCGCACCTCCATCCAAATGCAAGAGCTCTCCTCCGAAAAGAAATTCTCCTCCTACTAGTCACCTTCGAAATCAGGGGGATGAAAATTTTTCTGACCATATTACTACTAACCCTGTTGTCTTGGATGATAGCACTACACAAGACAATTTACAAATAGAAGCTCGGAGCACCTGGATCTCGGGTACTGCAGGAAATCCCGGCTTGAAGCGTGGGGGTGCCGTAGCGCGTGCGGACGCGCTCCCGATCGCTCCGATCGTGCTCGTGCTGACTGTTGAGAATTTCTCGCAGATCACTAAAGTTGGACACTTCGTGATTTTTCCGAGTAGGGCGGATGCTTCTAACCGAGTTGCTGCAGCTGACCTCACCAACATCCTTATGGCGAGCTGGGGATTTGTGCTTGCTTGGACCTTGGTTGTGCTGCCGAGGTTGGTTAACTTCATTACTGGTTTTTGGGGCATTGTTGTTGTCTGCAGCTCCCCTGCTGCCTTCTTGGTGAGCTGTGATGCGAGGAACAAATGGAATTAGTGATTCTTTGTCGAGTAACTTGTAAGCTTGCTCCGCGAGTTGTGCGATCAGTCCGTTGCCGCGTTGCACGAGTTGAGCTGTGGCTTCGTTATCCCTATCCTAAGGCATCAACATTGTTAAGAGGTTGATTGAGGTGATAGCCGCGAGTGGAGTATTGTGCTCCTGAGCTTTTGAACTGCGTTGAAAGCCCTTTCAAGATTTGTAATGGGAATATTTGTAGCCATCGACTGTCGTCGCTCGGCTCGAGTAGCGTTGCACATCCTTCTTTGGTTTCTTTGCTCGGAGGTTTCATTGTGAGGGGCGTCAGCTGTAGACTCATCTTCGGAGATGTTGTCGAGTTGTGCTAATCGCCTGGGGGTTCTGTTCTGGCTAGTACCTGGGTTGTTATTCTGAGTAATAACAAGTATCTCCCTGTCCGGGTAGTAGCTTCCGGAGCTTGATGTTGCAATCTCTGTGGAGCTTTCCTCGCGGTTGGAAGTGAGTGGAACGCCTTCTTGATACGGGAGATTGTCTATATGGGCGACAAGGCGCGAGTCGTATTCGTGGTCAAGAAGAGATGGTCACAATCCTGGCCAGTGGACGAATCTGCCTTGTGATGTGGAAGTGATTACCAATCCTTGGGCTGGACCAGATAATGGTATCTCTGGCAAATAAGACAAGTCGGAGTCGACGTCTTCGTCATGCCCGAGTTCAAATCGGGTTCGAGTAAGAAAGCCTTGGTAAACTTTGGTTGCGTTACGGAGTCCATGCGGGAACCGCTTTGAAGTCAAAACCGACTTGGACACTGGGGGGGGGGAACCCCGCCTCGCCTGACCTTGAGTCCTGGGGTCGGCTAAGCCTGACCCTTTGGGGGAGGAGTTCCGCCTCGCCCGACCCCGAGGGGCGAAACTCCGCCTCACCCGACCCTGAGTCCTGGGGTCGGGTGCGCCCGACCCCTGAGCAGAGGGTCAGAGTAGTCTGAGGTGAAGTCGAATCCGATGCGTAGTCGAACTCGAACTCGTCGATTTTGAAATTTTGATTTTTTCCGATCAGATCTTCTGGTTTCTTCTCCTGAGCATCGACGATCTGGCGCCAGAACGAACCCGAGCCGTCAGCGACGCAAAGTCAGGATCCGAAAATAAAGGTGGCGCCGGCTTCGATGAAGAAGACAGGCCTGATGATCACCTTTGCCATTGAGTTCGCGTTGAGAAACTCGACGAGTCCCCCTACCTGGCGCGCCAGCTGTCGGTGTTTTAGACCGGCAACCCGCCTAGGGGGTACCCTAGGTGGTCTTTTGTGCGGTAAGGATCGTCGAGAATCAAGGAATCAATGGTGACGCAAGGAACACGATTTAGACAGGTTCGGGCCACTAGATCGCTTGATACCCTCCGTCCTGTGTGTTGGTTTGTATTGATGAACTGGAGTTGTTGTTGAGGAGGGTCCCTGCCCGCCCATATATACACGGGAGGGCAGGGTTACAAGTCTTGAGTCCTAGTCGGGTACTATTATAGAGTTCTACTCAGTAAGGCCTGAGTAGTTTTCCATAAACATACTTGACTAGTCCGAGTGGGATGTGCCTATCCCTTGTTCTGATCGTGTTCGAGTACGCCCCTGAGTGGGCCGTCCAAGGTCTACTCGTGGGCCTGGGTGCATGCCCGACAGACGCACTCACGACCGCTCCGACCGCGCCCGGAGCGCCTGCGGACGCACTCCCAACCGCGACGACCGTGGCCGCAGCGTCTGCGGACACGCTCCCAACCGTGACCGTAGCTCATGCGGACGCATTCCCGACCGCTCTGACTGCTCCGACCGCTCCGATCGTGCCTGCACCAGAGTCCAGCGTGCCAAGATCCTTTGCGGCGCTAGGATCAACTGCGCCCGGTTCTGTTCCTTCTCCTGCGCCTGTGGTGCCTCGACGTCGTACGAGACTTCAAAGTAGGATTACTAAACCAAAACAATTCACAGATATGATCAGGTATGGCCTGTTTTCAGCAAATGGCGAGCCGCATGATTTTCAGGAGGCATTAACTGATCCTAAATGGAAAGAAGCTATGCAAGATGAATATAATGCGCTTATCAGGAATCAGACCTGGCATTTGGTTCCAGAAAAGAAAGGCAAACATATTATTGATTGTAAATGGGTGTTTAAAATCAAAACAAAATCTGATGGCACTATAGACAGATACAAGGTGAGGCTTGTTGCAAAAGGCTTTCAACAACGTTATGGGATTGATTATGAAGACACATTCAACCTAGTGGTTAAAATTGCAACTGTAAGGCTTGTTCTTTCTATTGCTATCTCAAAAGGATGGTGTCTCAGATAGTTAGATGTGTAGAATGCGTTTCTTTACAGCATTCTGCAAGAAGAGGTATATATGAGGCAACCCCCAGGATTTGAAAATAAAGAAGCTTCACATCTTGTGTGCAGATTGGATAAGGCTATTTATGATTTGAAACAAGCTCCATAGGTTTGGTATGCTCGGTTAAGCTCTAAACTCATTGCTCTTGGCTTCTCAGCTTCCAAATCTGATACATCATTATTTATCTATCAAAGATCAAATGTGACAATTTATATGTTAGTGTATGTTGATGACATCATTGTCACAAGTTCATCTAGTGAGGCTATTGCATCTTTACTTGCTGAACTCAAGAAAGATTTTGCTCTAAAAGATTTAGGGGGCCTCAGTTATTTCCTGGGAATAGAAGTTCAAAGGAAAACGAAGCATCTACTACTGACTCAAGAAAAGTATGCAAAGGAGATTTTGGCTCGAGTAGGTATGACCAGCTGCAAGCCATCTGCTACTCCTTTGTCTACTAGTGAGAAGCTCTCGAGATGTGAAGGAGATCCACTGAATTCAGACGATAGTACAAGATATAGAAGTGTTGTAGGAGCTTTGCAATATCTGACGCTTACTAGGCCTGATCTGGCCTTTGCAGTCAACAAGGTGTGTCAATTCTTACATGCTCCTACAACTATTCATTGGACAATAGTGAATAGGATACTTCGATATTTAAAAAGTACCTTGAATGTTGGTTTGAGCTTTCAGCCGTCTACTTCTACTCTAATTAGCGTATTTTCTGATGCTAATTGGGCAGGCAGTATTGATGATAGAAGGTCTATAGGTGGCTTTGTTTTTTATTTTGGACCAAATTTAATTTTGTGGAGTGCTAGAAAGCAAGCAACAGTTTCAAGGTCAAATACTGAGGCGGAATATAAATCTATGGCTAATGCTACTGCTGAAATAATATGGCTCGAGGCTTTACTGCGAGAGCTTGGTGTGTTTTTGTTCAAACACAATGTTTGTGGTGTGATAATTTGGGTGCTACATATTTATCAGCCAATCCTGTTTTTCATGCAAGAGCTAAGCATATAGAGATTGACTTTCATTTTGTTCGAGAGCGTGTTGTTAACAAGCAGCTGCAAGTACACTTGGTGGCATCAAGGGATCAGCTAGCAGATGGGTTTACTAAGGCATTACCGAGTGGTTTGTTTGAGCAGTTCAGAACCAATCTAAATCTCACGGCTAAAAGCGGTTTAGATTGAGAGGGTTTGTTGGAATTAGAGATATCATCATATGAAATTTGGATTATGTAATCCTAGAGATATAGGTGTTGAGACTTTGGTTAGATTGTTAGAGATAGGAATCTTGTTGTAATCATATATCCAACTGAATCGAATATCCACAACGCTTTAGGATGTAATCTGTTAGGACTCTTCCTATATATTAACGTGCAACCGTGGCAAGCTAAGATAGGCAACCACGTTCTACCATTTTACAAATTCTTGTCTGTGTGACATCATTGGACCAGGTAAACTTCCTCCCTCTCAGATTAAACTCCTTCAGTTCCAGATCATTCAACAAGTTTCTGAAAGCACCCATAAATCATCTGTTCAATTTAGGCCTTGTTTAGTTGCCCAACTTTGGGCAACCCAAATTCCTGTAGCAACACTATAGCGTTTCGTTTGTATTTATGAATTATTGTCCAAACATTGACTAATTAGGCTCAAAAGATTCGTCTCACAAAGTACAACAAAACTGTGCAATTAGTTTTTAATTTCGTCTACATTTAGTACTCCATGCATGTACTGCAAGTTTAATGTGATGGGGAATCTTCTTTTTGCATAGTGCCAAAGTTGGAGTTGGGGGTGAAGTAAACAAGGGCTTATTGCTCTTGTCCTCAGCCGACGGAATCATGTTGAAATCACCAATGATTAGCCAATTGTCAGAGATCGTTTGCTTGATTTGTCGAAGCTCCTGTAGCCCTCCTTTGACTTGCTTGCAGCGTCTTTCTGTTGCTCTGCGGTAGTACATGCAAATCTGAAAGGCCGCCTGGTTGTGATGTACTAAGGTCCTAGAGCCACGCCTTCACTCCGGAAGGGCGACGCAGCTCTGCTGCGTGTGCGGCCCTGACGCAAACATGCGTATTGTTATTGTAATTTTTTAGACCTCACCGATTAAGGACTACTTCAAAGTCAAATGCAGCAGCCTATATGAAGATGCCGGTGCCATTCTCCGGGCACCAACAGCAGCTAGGAGACATGATGGAGGCGGTCCATGGCATCGTCATCGTCGGTGGTGGCATCTGCGGCCTCGCCACTGCTCTTGCTCTTCACCGGTAACATCCATCGTCCATTTAGTTTTGTCGATAGATACAGCAGTTTTTCAGTTTCTGCTACTAGTTTTACAATACATGATGCCCATTTACATCAAATCTCTGCCTGGAAATGTTTGATCTTGAAAACATATTGCCATGAAAAAAATCAGGCCGCTGATGTATAGTCAAGTTTTTTTTTTCAATCTGGATCCCGTGCCATAATCTCCACTTGCGTTGAAGCTTTGATTTCTGAAGTAGCAGTGAACAACAGAACAATCCTCTGTTTATTTGCATCCAGGAAAGGGATTCCTAGCCTCGTGTTAGAGAAGTCCGAGACTTTACGAACGGAAGGCGGGTCCATTGGTGTCCATGTCAATGGATGGCGTGTTCTAGAGCAACTTGGGGTTGCTCCAGAGCTCCGGAAGACTGCCGACGTTGTTACCGAGTAAGTTTCTTGTTTACCAGAATTTTCTTCAGTTCAGGGAACTAGTTACCTCCCAGTACTAGCATGACATGCAGAGTCTTCTCACGTTGTCTTTGATTCTGATAACTTCCCTCGGAAATATATCCTGATAACTTCAGAAGTTTGGAATTAGTATGATGAAAACTTTCGCAATGGAAAGTGACAATTCGGTAGAAGGGAATGCTTAATTCGCGTCTGTCATTTCAGGTTTCACGACGTGTGGCAGCAAAAGCAAGGAAACAAGAGCGTTGTGGTGCCTGTCAGGTACCAACTGCCACAAACCAATCTCATACAACCAGAGCCCTTGTAATTCTTTGAAAAATTAAGGCACTAAAACAGAGCAATCTTGTCTGCATCATTTGGCTAAGGGGTGAGCTCCGATGGTTGAAAAGAAGGGATCTGGTCGAGACAATGGCCAAGAACATACCTTCAGGAGCAATCCGCTTCAGCTGCCACATTGCAGCGATACGCCCAGCAAATCCGGGGAGCCATGGCGTGGTTCTTACAACACTGGACGGCAGTATCATCAGGGCCAAGGTAATGTGGCCAGCAAGCAACATCGAGCTGATTTTATTTGTTTTATTCTAAATATCTCTGCTAATGTGATCCCGTTGCGCAGGCCCTGATCGGATGCGATGGCTCGAACTCAGTGGTAGCCAAGTACCTGGGCTTGTCCCCGGCGAAATCAACCTCTCGCATGCTTCTTCGCGGATACACGAGATACCCACATGGGCATCCATTCGGACCCCATTTCCTGCGCTTAAGAGGCAATGGTTTCTTTGTCGGGCGCTCTCCCATGACTGACAATCTAGTGAATTTCTTCGTAGCCCTTTGGCACCCTGGTGCAGATGCCACCAAGGACGCGAGCGCCATGAAGGAACTGGTGCTAGAGAAGCTGAAGGGCCAGTGCTCCGACGAGATCATCGAGATGGTCCGTGATCCGGAACCCGACTCGCTGATCCTCCTGACCAAGATCTGGTACCGGCCGCCATGGCAGGTCATGTTCAGCAGCTTCCGGAGGGGCACGGCGACGGTCGCCGGCGACGCGATGCACGTCATGGGGTCGTACATCGGCCAGGGGGGCTCGGCGTCGATGGAGGACGCCCTCGTGCTCGCCCGGTCGCTGTCGCGAGCTGCCGCCTCCGCCGGCGGTTCAGGTGGGGATGAGCTGTGCGAGAAGAAAATCAGCGCGGCGATGGGGGAGTACGTCAGGGAGAGGAGGCTGAGGATCGTGAGGCTGTCGCTGGAGTCCTTCACCATGGGGACGCTGCTTGCAACCAAGTCGCTGCTCACGAAGCTCGCCTGCTTCGCCATCTTGTCTCTGTTGGGAACCGCTTCACTCGGCCACACCAAGTATGACTGTGGTCGCCTCTAACGGTTGCGTTCTGGACCGGCTGCAGCTCTGGGCCTTTGCAAGATATCTCTAAACTTTGATTGTTAAAATAAAAAATTATATTATTGGTGTGGTGGTATCTAAATTATATGTTATTTTAACTTTTATAGGTTCCAAATTATATGTCGTTTTAACTTTTCTAGGTTCATAGATAGTGTATATCTGAATACATAATAATATCTATCAATCTAGAAAAATTAAAACGACCTATAATTTGGAACGAAGGGAGTACTATGCATCTGTTTAGATATATGTGAAATTTAATGGTTATATATGCATGGACAGTTGGTGAGTTTGCCAAAATATGAGTTCAGGAAGCATCTACATCTATACTGTATTTTCACTAAAAAAGAATTGAATTAGTGCACAAGATAGTCATGTGTCAAACACCCCTATTTCTTTGAGATGTTGCAAGGCTTGGCATGTGCTCTTTATGATTTGGTGATCCAACACATGTCTTCTTTTCTTTTCTTTCTTTTTTTTTCCTGTTGTCATTTTGCACCTGGGCAGCAAAATTGAAAGCAAACAAAGAAAACTGCAGATGACTAATGTGAAACGATTCTACGAGGGGAAGTGATTGCAGCCGAAGTTGATACTTTATGGTAGACTTTTATGAGGAAGTGATCGACTTTATGATGAAAAGTTGTGTAAGGATAGTTAGGGGATGTTTGGATCCTTGAGTTAAAGTTTAGTCCATGTCACATCAATCTTCGGAGGCTAATTAGAAAGACTAAACATGAGTTAATTATAAAACTAATTACACAGATGGAGGCTAATTCGTGAGACGAATCTATTAAGCCTAATTAATTCATGATTAGCACATGTTTACTGTAGCATCACATTATCAAATCATGGACTAATTAGGCTTAATAGATTCGTCTCGCGAATTAGCCTCCATCTGTGCAATCGGTTTTGTAATTAGCCTATGTTTAATACTCCTAATTAGTATCTAAACATTCAATATGACAGGGACTATACTTTAGTCCTGCGAACCAAACGGTGCCTTAGACACCAACCAGATACACACTCAATTTGAAGTTGAAGAATCAATATGATTTGACACGAATTGGCAGCTACCTCCTCTTACGGGCACTTGCGGACACAATACTAACCGTGAGCTAGCTAGTAAGTGGAGTATATATATAACAAAAAAGAAAAACATGAGCTAGTAAACTCTTGATGATGCCACGAACTGCATTCACTTGTTAACATGCTAACGTTGCATCCTTAAGCACTCCAAGGAGGATTTCGCATCGAGGTTAGAATTGCAATGTAATAAATACAACTAAACTTTTTTATCGTTATTTTTCAACCTGAAGCAACTTCTATTCGTTTTTATCTTTTCAAATACAAAACTTTTACTATGTATCTAGATATAGTATATATCTATATGCATATCAAATATTATGTACATAGAAAAGTTAAAACGAATAGTAATTTTAGATGAAGGAAGTAGTACGTAGTACCTCTAAAATGTGGTGGAACTTAATGGACCCATGTTGGACGAGTTTTGATTTTCTTAATGGCAAATTTGCATTTCACTAAGAATACCAAATTGCCATTAAAAAAGTATATTCTTTAGAATATGGAACATATGAAAAAGTAAAAAAGAATACCAGATTGTTCGAAAAGAGTATATGGAACTGATTAAAGTTTGGTAAACCCCTAAAGTATTTTATGTTCAATATACTCCCGCAACTATGTCAATTCGTCCAATTACCTCTTAATACTCCCTTCATTTCGAATTGTAGGTCGTTTTAGCTTTTCTAGATATATGATTGTTGCTATGCATCTAGATATAAATTATGTCTAGATACGTAATAAAATCTACATATCTAGAAAAGTCAAAACGACCTCTAATTTGGAACGGAGGGAGTAGGATTTATTATTCTTTTTATTTCTCCACTCACAAGTAGAGTTTTGAGTTAAAATTTTACATGTCAATAGGAACATCGTAGCTCTTATTAAAAATACATTAGGATTTTTATCACTATGTGATAGGCTAGAACATAAATTAATTTTAGGTACAAAATTCTGATGTGAAATAATGATTAAAAAATAATAACATATTTTCCAACATAAGTTATGATGCCTATGTTACACATAAATTTTAACTTAAAGCTCCACTTTGTGTGGAGAAAGAAAAAATAGTAAATATATTAATAAGAGATAAAGTAGCCAATTGGTAATTAATGAGAGTATAAATAAAATGATAAAAATGCTTTAAGGGTTATTCGTACTTTTAGCCACAGCTAAGGGGGGTAATTTAGACTTTTCCTAATGACGAATATGCAGTAATTTCAAATTGCTTGGCGTGGACACCTCGTCTCCACGCAAGATCCCTCCCGCCGCCGCTCGTCAGTCCGCCGCTCAGCCGCCGCCCGTCAGTCCGCCGCTCAGCCGCCGCCACAGCGCCGTTCCTCCCTCTCTCAGCCTGGTGGAGCGGAGATCCACCAGTCCGGGCGTGGATTTCTTTCCTCTTTCGTCGGTAAGTAATACATCCTACCTTGCTTGGATGGATTCATGGATTCCTTTGAGCAGGTTGTCCGAATCCAAAACTTTTATCTCTTACGGTTCAGCTTGCTGCTTATTCGTGTGGAGCGTGATTCCCAACTAATCCAACTCAAATCCATCCATTAGTGGGTTTTAGAAGGTTGTTTTTTTTTCCCTCTAGCGCTCAAGATCGACATTTACTTGATACTGTAGGGTTCTTGGTACTCCAACTAGGTGCTAGTGCTGTTAAAACTTAGCAGGTTACCAAATTGTTCAAAGCAATCGGCGAAGTCGGCCTGCTTTATGGTTTTCACGGATTTGTCTTGACCATGATATCTTACATGATAAAATTCAATGGTTGGGCAATAGCAATGTGTCAATGAGTGTATGGAAATTATGCGTTTTGTTTTAGTGTTTCCACTGTATGTCAGTATGTGCGATGTAACTTTGGGACAATTATATTCTAAAACAGTTTGCATTTATGCAGTTTGAGGTTCCATATCTCTCTCTGGAAATGCATCCCCCTCTGACTTTACACAGGCATCCTATGTGTGCTGAGGTAACTAGCTAATTTTCTCCTTGCTTTATTGAATATTTTGTGCATCCAGATATTGTTGCAGTGCTCTAGTAAAACTTACCGTTGTGATTTGTTTGTCCAGATTATTGAAGAATTCCAGAAGTGCCATCTGGATCACCCTGTCAAGAAGTTCTTCGGAGAATGCACAGACCTTAAAATAAAGCTTGATCGCTGCTTCCGACAGGAGGTGAGTTCTCAGTTATCACCCCTTATTCAATTATGTATTTCTAAACAGCAGGCAAGTATTATTTTGAAAAATAAATTCTTTTTCTTCTAAATGTCACATTACTGTACTTGGAATTCAGAAAGCATTGAAGAGAAAGGCAAACTTTGAAGAGAGCAAGAAATTTAAAGAACAGCTGCAGGCTTACAAAAGGGAAATTGCAGAGAAGAATGAGGAATGAGAACTTGGAACAAAGGACAAGGACCTAGAGGTGGATGCTCGTAATCTGTGATGAGCTGCCCTCAATTTTAAGAAGGATATGTCAAGTTCTTTTGAACTGCATGTTTATCAAAAAAAAATTACTCTTTGCCGAGTAGCATATAAACCTCAACAGCTCAAACGTTTCTTGCTTTACTTTGGTATATGTTTCTTATTTATTTTTATGCTTGTGCAACAGTGAACTGATGAAGCATTGTATGAGACTTGGACAACTCATCCTTGTTGCCCAACATAAGCAGTTTTATTACAAAGTTCCTCTTACCTGGACTAATTGTTCCATGTTGATGTGATTTAGCATTGAAAATTGTAAATCTTAATTATTCTATATACCTGCTTAGTGTATTCTATGCATTCTTAGATGTACTGTTCAACACACAAATGCCAGAAATCATCCTCCATTCGGTACCAATTTATCTTGTGTGAGAATTGACACTATGGAATCAGGCATAGAAGGTATTGTTTTTTGCAGCTCGTTGAAATTAAAAAATGTGGAGATTAATAAGCACCGATTTGTAAATAATGGTTGCGATTTCCCAGATTCCACAACAAAAACTTTGAGTTTTGCTTTACGCACGCACTTAGATGGAGATTAACAGATCAATATGACTGTTGTAATGGGAAGGCATGAGATGCAAGCATCTGGGGTAGTTAAGGTGATCAGTGATTAGGTGTTGGTTTGTAACACCCTGGGCAGTCATTTTTTGTATTTAAATCCTATTTTTGATATTCAACGATATTATCAACATCTTACTGTAATGTTTAAGCAGTGTCATTTGCAAACAGCAACTGAACATCATGCATAATTCTTATGCTTTGGGAGCAATCAATTATTTGAAGGATGGAATCAACTTTGTTGGTATGGCCTCATTCTCTGAGAATTGCTTTCATATTGCTATTGTCAATCCTATGGAGATGCTTGTCTGATTTTTTAAAAAAAACTAATTGTCTGATCAAGATACTTAATGCAAAATACCATGTCATGAGTAGTGAAAACTTGGTAAACCAGCACTCCAGAAAGGTGACACCTGTGAAGACCATATATCTTTCCAGTCTAGACTAGATTGCTGTATTTTCAGCTGAGAATATCTTATATGGATAACCATCTTTTGGTTATACTATTTCATGGGTTAGTTGGGCCTTTGAGTGCAGTGTCTGAGGCTGATCCTTGCTATTGGCTGAAGACTGAATTTTTTAGGTAGATATAAAAGGCTTGCATGGATCTGCAACATTGCCAGATCTTTTTTGCTACTGCAGCATCAGGCCACTGACTGGAGGAGCGTGAAGACTCCTTGGTAAGCACTCTGTTCAGGCATCTGTAGCTGAGGTGAAAAATTGTTACAAAACTTACCGATGCTCCGTTGTTCTTGTTCATGATTCAGATAATCATGTTAGCTTATGTGGCTTCGTGTTCTCTTTAAGCCGATTTGGAACTCGTCAAATCGGGTGTGATTTATCCTGAGTACTATATTCAAGGCTTTGACCATAACTTGTCTTGATGTGCCATAACATGACTTCTATTACTTGTTTTTATCATCTTATACCTGCTAAATCATTTTTTTCTGATTGACTAAGGTACGTTTACACAGAGTAGCAATACATTGGGAGCTTGAAATGCTGAATTATTTCCTTCTATTTAGTTCTGATTGGCAAATGGGGTATGCAATAACTTTCTGTTTGAATAACAAACTAGATAGTTATTTTTCCTTGATTTTAAATAAGATAACTGACTAGATAGTGTATAGCCAGTCCTATCTGAAAATTATAGGACTCCACAGATTTCCACTATGTTTGGAAGTTGCTCAAAAGGCTAAAACCTTAATTTCATTGTTGATTTGTTGTAATCTCATCGCTGTAATATGTCCTTGCTCTACCGAACATCCGTATTACTAGGGTGTGATTACTGCTCACTCTATTGCAAGTAGCAAATCCTCATGGGCTTGAGAATGTTTTATTTTCCCTTCTGTTTAATTCCACCCAGGAAGTTGCTGGTATTATAGAATTTTCAGGGTCTATTTTTAAAAACCGACCACAGCTAACTGTCAATGTATCAAGAAATTACACCACAGAACCACAGGCTTCTGTTGTATTTTTCTTCTTCTTCTCAGGCTTCTCTTGTTCTAAGAACCTTAACTAATATCTCAGTTTCATTGTCCCAGTGCATGTGCATTGCGGATACTCATTTCCCCATTCACACACTATGAATTATGAAGGGCACTAAGTTCAAATATGGAGGGTATTCTCTTGGGTTTGTGACAGGCTAATTTGTCATGGACAGAAAAGGCCATCATTTGCAGAGAGATGATGCATCAGAGCAGGTTCCTGGACCATATCAAGCTGGGGCACTTAGCACCTTGTCCTTTGCATCATGATCACAAGCGCTGCCCTCCCTGGAGTCAAGAATTCAGAACAGTGCCATCCAGCTCAGGCATGATCAAGAGCTCCAGCATGGTTCTCGGGCTCTTGGCATTCTACTACGGTATTTTGAGTTTGAAGAAAGGTCAAGATCATCTAAGAAAAAGAAGCCTTCAAATACTTGTCATATTATTTTTTTTGTTAAAAAAAGGAGGCTTAAACATTGCTGCCTGTATGGTGCTCTTGCCACTGTATGTGTGTTTTACTGTATGGTCTGAGCCCTCCCTCTGACTAGTAACACAGTTTTACTTCCCGCTGTTCAGGCTGGACCTTGTATTCCCATTAGCTGCGGCTTGTTTGGGAACTGGTACCTGCTGATGGAACACGGACGGAACATGCGTTTGACTTAAACCTCTTTGCCAGTGTCCAAGAATTATCAGTAATCCTCACTAGGGAGCTGAACGAAGCGCAGCAGTTGGGATTAGCAAGCAGTTCATACAGATGAGATAATGATGGTCCAGTAAAATACTAACTAACTAGTGCTGTACTAATGAAACGACAGCATGGCCCGTCTCAAAGAGCTCCATACGACCATTTTCCAGGAAGCTTCCACCGCAGGTTGGCAGGTGGCCTCAACTCTCCGCGGATAGCCATCGTGATGTGAGTGTGACACCAGCAGCACCGAGCTAAGGAGATCGTTCGTCTGGCCATGGAAGCAAAGCCAATCCCGCTCCTGACTCCCCACACCATGGGGAGGTTCCACCTCTCCCACAGGTGGGTCGGCCTGTCTGTTTATCGCCTTGGTGGTTTCCACTTTGCAGCAACGATCAATTCGCTTCCTCCTTTAAGAATTTGCTCGTGCTAGTAATTGGAGCAGTTCAAGATCGGATGATTGACTAGGTTGAACAGTTGGTTCTCTGCATAAGAATTATTTGCAGGTAGCTGCTGTTCCGGCCGTGTTAGGGTGAGCGCTCGCAAGGCGTTCGATGAATTGCCTCATAGCCTGCACTACTCCTGCCTAGGGAGATCTTCATGTCTCGAGTTTATTCCTGCGTATGCAACACCGGCCTGATGAGACATCTGCTGTTCCCCTTGATGCTAGGGTTGTCCACGCGCCGCTCACGAGATCAAGGTGCTACAACAACCTTCCTGGAGAACACGTCGCGCTGTACTACTCCCAGAGGGCCTCCAAAGGTGGTCTACTAATCGCTGAATCCACTGGGGTCTCGGAGACCGCTCAGGGTTACCCAAACACGCCAGGTATATGGACCAAGGAGCAGGTGGAGGCTTGGAAGCCGGTGGTGGAAGCTGTGCATCGCAAGGGGGGAGTTTTCTTCTGCCAGATATGGCATGTAGGCAGGGCTTCTACTTATGGTACTATCACAGAGCTGCCATTCCCTGCGATCGGATATTCATAAATACTACTTACCTTGCAAGTTTATACATGCTTATGAATAAATTATGCATATTATGTTCTATAATAGGTTTAACCGTAATGTGTTTACAGAGTGGTATAGTAGTATAGTTGTATCTATGCTAAATAACTGATATGGTTACCTCTAGCATAGGCTGCTGGGTTATGTTGATCATTCATAGCGTTAGGCATCCAAAAAGTTATGGTTTCTGCTGAGTCAAATTCCAGCCGCAATTGATTGTTTTGAATAACAGTAGCATGCCTTGTTGAACTGTAAGAACTCTGAGGTTATACTGAGACCATCGAATTATTGAATGCCACGTATTTGTAATGTTCTTCTTTCAAGCTAATCTGGACAGTGCTTATTGTTTACACATATTGTTACTTGCTTGAATGTCCCATTTCATGTAGTTGTAAGGTTCCCTTGACAGCTATTTCTGATACACAATACAGATTATCAGCCCAGTGGACAAGCACCGATTTCTTGTACAGACAAGCAGATTACACCCGAGGTCCTGGAGGATGGAACTGTGGAGGAATTCTCTGCCCCAAGGAGACTTACAGAAGATGAGAACCCTCACATTGTCAATGATTTTCGGCTTGCTGCTAGGAATTGCATTGAAGCAGGTATTACCATCTTTTTATTGACCCAACAACCTTCATTATTGCCCGGATGTCAGAGTGGTACGCCTCTGTGCATTCAGTTGCCCAATATTTACCTCTTTTAATCAGAGTAACTAAACTATTCATCACACCATTTATGATTTGGTTACATGAATGAGTTTTAGGCTTTGATGGAGTCGAAATCCACTGTGCCTTTGGCTACCTAATCGAGCAGTTCATGAAAGACAGTGTCAACGACAGAACTGACAAATATGGTGGAAGCATGGAAAACCGCTGTCGCTTCGCTCTAGAGGTAATTAAAGCAGCCATCGATGAGATTGGAGCAGACAGGGTCGGTGTCCGTCTCTCACCATACTCAAACTGCCTGGACTGCTGGGATTCAGACCCAGATGCACTCGGCCTGTACATGATCCACGCCATGAACAAGCTGGGCGTCCTCTACTGCAGCATGGTTGAGCCTGAGGGGGTCAAAGTGGATGGTAAGGTGCAGATCCCCTACAAGCTGCTGCATTTCAGGAAGGCATTTGCTGGGACTTTCATTGTTGCTGGAGGATACAACAGGGAAGAAGGCAACAAGGCAGTGTCCGAGGGTTACACTGACCTGGTGGCATATGGCAAATGGTTTCTGGCGAACCCAGACTTGCCCAAGCGGTTTGAGCTGAATGCACCTCTGAACAAGTACGACAGATCAACGTTCTACACCCCTGATCCAGTTGTCGGGTATACCGATTACCCTTTTCTTGATCTTTCATCTGTGTGATTCCCTGAGAACAAAATTTGTGCTATATATAACTTGATCTTGACATGGAATCTCAAATTAAAAGGAATTCTTGAGCTGGCTGGATAGCATGACCTCCTCAGTTGCTACAGTTAAATTTCAGAAAACTTGTGCGATTTCTTATTCTTTTCTGGAGTTTTGATGCCGGCATCGTAGCGGGTTTTTTTTTGAAACGTAAAGGGGCAGGAGCACTGCCATATCATATAAGGAGAATCGTAGCGGGTTTTCTGGTCACGTTCTGCGTTACACCGTTCGCACTTTAACTACTTAATTTGCCATACGTATAGAGTTTGTTGTTCTGAATTTTCCAAATCTGTATGCCTGGTGCTGTAACTACTTTGTTAGTAGAGTCTAATTGCAACAAGTCAATCAGATGCGCACACATTTTCCTTTTGGTGTCTTTACAACCTGCCTCATGTACATGTGTCTCTCTTCTCCCTGTCAGGCTTTTCAAGCCTCTCTACCACTGCTATTTATACACATGGATCAAGAAAAGCCCGACTCTTAGCAGCCCCGAGCGACTGCGAGGCGGCGGCGCATTCGTGCGTCGATCCTCCACCAATGATGTCGCATGTGCTCCATGGAGAGACACGAGTGCTCGCTGGTCCGAGACGACCATGGGATTCCCCATGTATGGCTGCCAATAACTTGATGCATTTTTTTTTGTCAGTAATGGTGCCTGTTCGTCCTCTCCTTCTCGACCCGCGCCTTGCGGACCGCCTGCTGGATCTGCCTCTCGTGCTCCTTGAGCATGTCCTCCATGTTCCCCCCGGGCGGCATCAGCGGCCCTGAGTAGTGGATCCTCTTGTTCTTCGCACCGAATCCCTGAAAGATCAGTGTTCACGATGCGATCAGTCATTGCCTGAAACTGTGGTCTCAAGAATAATGGCATTGTTAGAAGCTGAATAATATGTTGGTACTCACCGCCGATGCGTCCCTCATGGCGAGGTCCTTGTGGTGGGAGGATCCCGGGCGGCCGACGGCGTTGGGCGGCTCGGCGACGTCGAGGCGGTTGTACCTGTAGCTGGCGTTCCGGGCGGCCGACGAGCTCGGGTGCAGGTCGGTGCCCCGGGACTGCGCGTAGGAGCGCTGCGAGGTGAGGTGCGGCGCCCTGACGGAGCTGGACGCGCGCTGGACCCCCCGCCGGTCGTCGCTCCTGTACCACGTCGACCCGAACCCGCCGGCGGCCTGCATCGTCGCCGGCCCGCGCCCGGCGGCCACGGCCGGCGGCGGCGGCTCGATGCGGAAGCCCGGCACGCTGTCCTCCTGCGAGCTGTAGTGGTGGCTGATGCTCTTCTGGTTGGCGCGCGCGTGCCGCCTCTGGTAGTCGGCAATGGCGTCCTGGGCTGGCGCCGCCTTGACGTCGTCTCTCCCGGGTTTGATGGATACGGAGCCCTTGCCTCCGATGGTCGCCGTGTTTTGCCTACAAACAAGGATGGTGATGGATAAGAATGGAATCACTGGAAGCATAGCCATTGCACCAACGAAGATGGTAGTAGTAGCAATACCTGCTTGCCTCCTGGCCTCGGAGCTTGGCATCGTACTCCTTGCTGGGCGGGTACTTGGGCAGGCTCGCCGGATCACACGCCAGCGGCTTCGTCCGGAAGAACTGATGCAATGCAGCAGGGTGTCAAAGACATCATGGCCTTGGGGCGTTTCTGAGAGGCGAGAGCCGCCGCTTATTTACCTCGCTGTCGAGAGCTGAGACCGCCGTGCCCCGGGCCGACGGCTCGATGGCGAGCAGCGTGTCGAGGAGCGCCAGTGCCGTGGGAGGGAAGTCCTTGAACGTCTCGGCGATCTTGCGCCGGTACGGCCGCTGCGGCTTGAAGAGCGTCACGTCGGGAAGCTTCGCCTTGGCCCAGTAGTCCTCCGACGGCGACCCGCAGAGCTTGAAGATCTTGTGCAGCTGCTCGATCTGGTTGCCAACATTTTTTGTTAGGGCGATTGATGACGGATAGAAGAGAATGCAGATGGCAAGCATAAGAAAGAATGCAGACGGACCTCGGTCTGGCCGGGCATGATGGGCTTCCCGGCGAGCAGCTCGGCGAGGATGCAGCCGGTGCTCCAGAGGTCGACGGCGACGCCGTACTCGGTGGCGCCGAGAAGGAGCTCCGGCGGTCGGTACCAGAGCGTGACGACGCGGCTGGTCATGGGCTGCGTCTTCCCGGGGTCGAAGAAGGTGGCGAGGCCGAAGTCGGCGATCCGGAGCGTGCCGTCGTCGCCGATGAGGAGGTTGGATCCCTTGATGTCCCGGTGCAGGACGCCCCGGGCGTGGCAGTGGCGCAGGCCCTCGAGGATCTGGGCCATGAAGCACTTGACCTGCGGCTCCGTGAATCGCTGCCCCGAGAGCGCGGCGAGGCCGGCGAGGTCGTGCTCCATGTACTCGAAGACGAGGTAGAGGCTGTGCGAGAGGCGGGAGGTGACGATGCCCTCCAGCTTGATCACGTTGGGGTGGTCCAGCCGCCGGAGGATGTGGATCTCCCGCGCCATGAACCGCACGCTCTCCGGGTCCATGTTGACGAACCGCACCCGCTTCAGCGCCACGATCTTGCCGCTCTGCAGGTCGCGGGCCTTGTACACGTTGCTGTACGTGCCCTGCCCGATCTGCAGATCATTTTGTCCGATCCGTGTTACTTGGGATTGATTTGTCATGTTCATATGGAGAGCGGAATTGATTTAAACATTTGCAGGGATGAATGAGCACCTTGTCCAGCCGCTCGAACGTGTCGGCGCGGCGGGGCAGCCAGCCTTCGACGATCTCCCCGGCGACAGAGGTGAGCCAGGAGGGCCATCCGGCGATGACGTGCTCGCCGGAGAACCCCTGCGGCACGCTGGAGATCACCTGATTCCCGCCGGGGGGGTCCGCGCCGCCGCCGCCGTTGATGTCCAGCGTGGCGCGGCGGTGGTGCGTGGGCGCCCCCGCGGTGCTGTAGGACTTGCTGAGGGACGTGATGACCACGACGGGGGGCGCGGTCTTCTCCACGGCCTCCTTGTTGCTAGCCGCCGCCGCGGGCGCGGCCCCGCCACCGCCGGCGGCGGCCTTGGCCTTGGCGTTGGACGCCGTCCGGGAGATGACGGCGTGCACGGCGGGGGCGTCGTCCACATCCTTGGCGGTGAGCGTGATGAGCTCCTTGAGGGACTGGCTGTGGCTGGGCGCCTTGTGCAGCGGGCCCGGGACAGCGGCGGGCGGCGCCTCCTCCACGACGCCCTCCTTGGAGCAAAGGCCGCCCATCGCCGACCGCCGGCGCCGGCGGGCCCTCCCGCCAAAACGGAGCGAACTAGAGGTCCAGCGCAAATTCCGGCGACGGCGACGTGGTACGCTCGCAGGAACGTGCGCTGGAAATGAGGATCGCAGCAGGAGAGAAGGAAGGAAGGCCAGCTAGGAGGCCGGCGGGCCCGACAGGGAACGGGAGAGCGGAGGTGGACGAGGAGGCATGGCGGTTGCGGCGCGACGCGGTTGCAACCGCCGGAACGGTGGGCGCGCGGGCACGCGGGTATCCGGCGCCGGGGCCGGACACAGCTGCTCGCGCGCGGGAGAGGAACGAAGGGGGGCTAGAGCCTAGAGGACGACGGGCCGTTGCGAATAAACGACGGGGAGAGGGGGGAGCGGCGGTTGGCGCGATTCGCGGCGGGCCGGTGGGGCCAGGGCGTCAGTGAGCTAGGGGATGGATGGGTGGTGGGCTGAGGTGGCCGCCGGCCAGGTTGGGGAGTGGCGCGCACGACGGGGCGAGACGTGCGGCCCAATTAGAGCAGGAACAGCAGGCCCTGGGCGGCGTGTGGCGAGCTAGCCACGCGGAGGCTCTCCCATGATTTGGCCGATGTGGCGTACCGCTGGCGGTGGTTGGGACTTGGGGTTTGATGCCTGTCATCAAATGTCAAACGGGCGAAATCAAGCAAAAAAAAAAAAGGAAAGTCTTCGTGGCGTTGTGTCAACGTGGAGCCTTGGCCCCACGGTCAAGTGGTCAACGGAATTCCACAGCGGCCAGGCAGTGCTGCGGAGGAACACGAAAGTGGCAGTGGGGCTTTGCAGCTTTTAAGCAGAGGGTGGGGTGGAGGTGCGGCGGCGGCGGCGGCGACGGCGACGGAGGAGGAGAAGAGACATGGTGGATTGAGCTGTGGAGGAGGACGGTGGAGGGTGCATCTCGTTATCGTGAAGGAGAAGAGTACAAGAAGAAAGAAGAAAGATACGCATATTCCTCCTATCGCCTTGCCTTGCCAATACCATGCTTGCCGCTTACGGGCATATTATAGTTGCTTTGCAAGGGAGTGGGCAAATTAGCTCAGCTGGTAAGGTTTCATGTGGTGGAATCTGTCCACTAGGGTTCGAGTCCTCGACTCGGCACTGGTGCTTGCATTTTTCTGGATTTATTTCAGAATTTAACCGGCACTATTCTTTCAGTGCTAGACGACGTGGCCGTCGATAGTGAAGCGCCAGTGGTGACTTCGTCAATCTCGAGGATTTGCGTTGAGGTGTGGTAAGGAATTAAAAGGCCGTGACAAATATTTTTATTTTTCTTAATACTCCCTCCATTTTTATTTATAAAGCGCATACACATATTAAGATTTAAAGTATACAATTTTTGACTAATAATTAATCTAATATTTTCTTATTTTTAATGTAAATTTGATATGGTTGGATTTGTAATCAAATGTACTCTCCAATGAATATAAGTTTATAATCATAACCAAGATAAATGAATGGTCAAAATCTAATTTGAAAAATCGTGCTATATCATACCACGCCTTATAAATAGAAATGGAGGGAGTATAAAGATGTGTAGCTCTTGCAGGTATTCAAGAAAAAAATGGCTAGATAGCATGTCCTAACGCCGAGTAATGAATGGTTGGTGTTCTCGGGTTATACAGCTACACACTGACACTGGTGATGCTGGGGGCATCAATTGCTGTGTGCGAATTGCGAAAGCAGCAGAAGGCTTAAAAAGATAAAGAAAAAAACTGTAGTCTCGCAAGTCCTGGATGCCTAGCGAAATAAGGCCCAGCGGCCGCTGGTCTGGCCCAACAAACCCGGCAATGCAACAAAAGAAGCTTCCAAGATGTTCTTAAGGAATTACTCAAAAAAAAATGTTCTTAAGGAAAAAAAAACTTCCAAGAGGCTCGGCCTCGTGAGGCCGCCGAAGTCAAAATTGAGCTAATTAGAATGTCATAACAATTTGATTTGCGTTTCAAGATCATTCTTAATTGAGATTTCGTTCTTATTAAATAAAGTGCTATGTCGGTGTTTTCAATGATGTATTGAAAAGCTATAAAGAGAAAGGTGAAATGAGTTTATTTCCTACTATTTTCTAGCTAGACTTGTATGTATGTAGCCTTAAAAATAATAAATAATAAAATTGTGCATTGTACGAACACGAATAAAAAAGATCTTATATGATATTTTTGAAAACATACTATGAAATGACACTTTATTCCATTGAGAAATGGTCATTGAAAAAGTACGGTTTGCGTATTTCTTAGGTACTCATGTGTGATGCATAAATGGGAATACTAGTGGATGTCAGGGTCGGAGATGTCCTTGTGAGGCAGATTTAGGGACCGTTTGGCACGACTCTGACTAGTGAAAAAATAACCCTAGCTCTGGCTTCTCTAATAAAGCGGCTTTTCTGGCTCTAGCTTGTCTTGTTGGAAAAATGTTTGGCAAAACGACTTCTCCTAATATTTTTGAATGTATTGATGATGTAAAATGTCCATGGTACCCTTGCATTTTACTTTTTTGCTTTTCACTTTTTTTTCCCTATTTCTTACCTTTTTCTTTCCTTTCTTTCTCTTTCCTTTCTATCCTCACCTTCTTCTCCGTCTTCCTGCGCCTCCCGCGCGCTCCATGCCTCTACCTTCACTGCGCGGCTGCGCCCCACGTCTCCGCCTCCCCTGCCTCTGGTCCGCTCCGCCGCGCCATCTCGCCAGCACGGCCCGTGCCGCCGCCGGTCAACCTCGAGTCGGCGGTGCTCAACACCGCTCCGTCCCGCGCGGCCGTCTCTGCTCCACCCGCCACCGGTCCACCCCAAGCCGGCGCCGCGCCGTCCCGGTCCGGTGGCAATTTCTTGTCATTTTCACAAAAGTAAGGGCACATGCATCTTTTCTTGTCTGGGGAAGAGGAAGAAGCCGGGGTGAGCCATTTTTTTTCTTCACGCTCCCAGTAAAAAATAAGGTCAGGTTCTCGCGGCTTCTCAGTTGAAGCCGTTTTCCTGGAGAGACTTTGGCTGGGCTTCTTGAAAAGCCGGGTTGAAGAGCCATGCCAAAGGGCACCTTACTTGGCACCCTTGCATTTCCACGACAAGCAACCCAGTAGGAGCGGAGAAAGGCCGTCGGCCGCGTCGCTGCAGTCGATCTGGACCCCCAACTTGGCGGGCATCCACGGTCGCTCAAGGCCTTGGCGTCTCAGGTCAAAGTCGCGCCTATCTCCATCGTCGCCTCCGTTCAGCCCGACTAGACGGATCGTCCGCGGCAACCTGTAACACACCCCGCCCGGCGGCGGCGGCGGCCTCCATCACCGCTGCCGTGTGCGGATGTTGTTCGGCCAGGTCCTCGCTCCACGGCCGAGAGATCGAGATCGAGCCAGCGCCTATCTACGGTGCGCTGCAGATTGGCGGCGTTCTCCGCGGTTCTTTGCAAGAGGGTTATGCGTGCGGGGACAGAAAACTTAGAGAAAATTCACTGCATGCTATTGAAAATTTAACTTATCCTTTCTATACCATTAAAATTTAGTCCATCCCTTCAGTGCAGTGCCATTGAAAATCTAACTCCATTGTACACATGCGTATTGTTAATGTAGTGGGGGTTGCAGTGGGGGTTGCCTCGACCTGCTAGGCTGCTAAGCATCTTCCTGGAAACGCTGACTCGAAGGTGTGTGTACATGCGTATTGTTATTGTAATTTTTTAGACCTCACCGATTAAGTACTACTTCAAAGTCAAATGCAGCAGCCTATATGAAGATGCCGGTGACATTCTCCGGGCACCAACAGCAACTAGGAGGAGACATGATGGAGGAGGTCCATGGCATCGTCATCGTCGGTGGTGGCATCTGCGGCCTCGCCACTGCTCTTGCTCTTCACCGGTAACATCCATCGTCCATTTAGTTTTGTCGATAGATACAGCAGTTTTTCAGTTTCTGCTACTAGTTTTACAATACTGTGGTGATGCCCATTTACATCAAATCTCTGCCTGGAAATGTTTGATCTTGAAAACATATTGCCATGAAAAAAAATCAGGCCGCTGATGTATAGTCAAGTTTTTTTTTTCAATCTGGATCCCGTGCCATAATGTCCACTTGCGTTGAAGCTTTGATTTCTGAAGTAGCAGTGAACAACAAAACAATCCTCTGTTTATTTGCATCCAGGAAAGGGATTCCTAGCCTCGTGTTAGAGAAGTCCAAGACTTTACGAACGGAAGGCGGGTCCATTGGTGTCCATGTCAATGGATGGCGTGTTCTAGAGCAACTTGGGGTTGCTCCAGAGCTCCGGAAGACTACCGACGTTGTTACCGAGTAAGTTTCTTGTTTACCAGAATTTTCTTCAGTTCAGGGAACTAGTTACCTCCCAGTACTAGCATGACATGAAGAGTCTTCTCTCGTTGTCTTTGATTCTGATAACTTCCCTTGGAAATATATCCTGATAACTTCAGAAGTCTGGAATTAGTATGATGAAAACTTTCGCAATGGAAAGTGACAATTCGGTAGAAGGGAATGCTTAATTCGCGTCTGTCATTTCAGGTTTCACGACGTGTGGCAGCAAAAGCAAGGAAACAAGAGCGTTGTGGTGCCTGTCAGGTACCAACTGCCACAAACCAATCTCATACAACCAGAGCCCTTGTAATTCTTTGAAAAATTAAGGCACTAAAACAGAGCAATCTTGTCTGCATCATTTGGCTAAGGGGTGAGCTCCGATGGTTGAAAAGAAGGGATCTGGTCGAGACAATGGCCAAGAACGTACCTTCAGGAGCAATCCGCTTCAGCTGCCACATTGCAGCGATACGCCCAGTAAATCCGGGGAGCCATGGCGTGGTTCTTACAACACTGGACGGCAGTATCATCAGGGCCAAGGTAATGTGGCCAGCAAGCAACATCGAGCTGATTTTATTTGTTTACAACGTCTACAACGAACGCTACACGACTACCAATGGCACCGCAAAATTTTTAATATGCATATAGGAAGCTTCAACACTATCAGCTGGAACGTGCGAAGACTTAACGCTCCAGCAAGATGCATGATCGTTCATGAAACACTAAAAGCGACGCCATGCCATATAGCGTGCCTTCACGAAACTAAACTAAATCAAATCGATGCGGCCCTCGCTTCTTTCCTGGGTGGCTACCGCCTGTCCAACTTCACTTACAAACCGGCGCTAGGCACCAGGGCCGAGCACAAGGGTGTGCGACCGGTTCGGTCAAACAGGGCCCCCAAATTGGAGGGGCCCACCAACTGGTTGGTTAACTATAGGCCTGTGGCCCGTCAGTCGATCAGTGAATCAGTCGATGGCACAATGAGAGCCTGGCAGGCGTCAGATGGCCAGATGCCCTCTCGCAGGTGCAGGTCTGCAGGACAGGATCACAGGACGCCAGGAGCCCAGGGCCGTAGGGCGCCATCAACCAGGATAGCAGGACTCCATCCATATCCATCTGTGATCTGTCGCCTGTCTCGTGCGTGACCTGTCGAATACTCGAATAGTCGAATAGAATAATAGATCCATACGGCGTCCATCCTCCGTCACAGAGACGCAGCCTGCAGGTGCGCGATCGGCCTGCCAGCGATTGGGTGCTGGGGCCTGCACGGCTGCACCCAGGACTCCATCGTCCTGCCGACCCTGCCGTTGGGAATCGGGATTTGGTATAACTGCAGAGGACTTTCTTTTCGCCGATGGCTACAGGTATACTAATCTGATTTCTGATCCAATTAATTTGATATATTTTATTATGATATATATCATATATTTTATTTACAGTCCTATTTTTTAGGGAGGTAGGCCTCATTTTAGAGTTTGGTACAGGGCCTCGATTTTTGATGGCTCGGCCCTGCTAGGCACTAAGGAAGGAATCCTCATTCTATGGAATGCTAACTGTGTTGACCTCAAAGATATCCAAATTGCAGTATCGACCAAATAATGCAACTTCGAATTCATACTAACAACAGTCTACGGATCATCAAGGACGGAACTACGGATCATCAAGGACGGAACTGAAAACAACTTTCCTACAACACATATGAAACATGAAACCCGACACCAACACTAAATGGTTGATCATGGGTGATTTCAACCTAATCTACAAGGCAAGTGACAAGAATAACAGAAGACTGAATCTCCAGCTAACGCGTCGCTTCCAAAGTACTCTAGCTTTCTATGGCCTTAAGGAAATTCACCTGCAAAAACGCAAATACACGTGGAGCAGTGAAAGGTGCCAACCAACGCTTTCGCGTCTGGACCGCTTCTTCTGCAACGAGGCCTGGGATCTCGCTTTAGATGATCACACTCTGCACGCTCTCTCCTCCTCACACTCCGATCATTGCCCCCTGCTACTAGCAAAACTATCTGGACCACGGAAGCCATGTCCTTTCAAATTGAGAACTTTTGGACAAAACTGCCACGCTTCCGAGAGACAGTACAACAGGTAT
Source organism: Setaria viridis (assembly GCF_005286985.2). Lineage (NCBI taxonomy): Eukaryota > Viridiplantae > Streptophyta > Magnoliopsida > Poales > Poaceae > Setaria > Setaria viridis. The sequence goes on from NC_048263.2 coordinate 27,533,188, forward strand.
GGAATCTACCCACGCATCATACAGAACCTTTCCACCGCCTTGGCCACAAGTTATACTCAACAGCTATGGCGCTTAGGAGATGGAGCAGTTCCCTCATCTCGGATGCAAAACTAAAACTACAGACGGCACAAGTGGTGATCCTTCATCTCGATGTTGTGCAAGACTTTAGACCCCTCTCGGACGCTGAATTCGCTTTGAGAGCCAAACTCAAAAAACGTACTCCAGGCTGGGCGATAATTGAGCGAGCAAGGAAACGACAATCATTACGCATCAAAAACCTCCAAGAGGGGGATGCGAATACGCGATACTTCCACCTTAAGGTCAATGTGCGTAGAAGGAAAAACTTCATACAACGGCTGAGAACCTACACAGGATGGGCCCTCTCACATCAAGACAAGCAAGACATTGTGCACGAACACTTCTCCAACATAATGATGACACCACAACATCGCACACAAGACCTGCGCTGGGACAGCCTGCAACACAGTCAGGTGGATCTATCCGACCTAGACTGCCCTTTCGACGAAAATGAGATCCTGCACGCCGTCAAACAGCTCCCGCATGACCGTGCACCAGGCCCAGATGGCTTCACAGGGATCTTCTTCAAGGCATGCTGGAACATCATCAGAGGAGACCTAATGGCGGCGGCTAACGCTTTCTATAACATTAGCTGCAACGACCTAAATCTCCTAAACAAAGCAAACATTGTCCTAATTCCTAAAAAGGAAGGCGCAGAAACTGTACTGGAGTATCAGCCAATCAGCCTCATCCATGCGTTTGCAAACATCATCACCAAAGCTCTAGCGCTACGTCTAGCCCCGCACATGAACGCTATCATCTCACCCTGCCAGAGTGCCTTCATCAAGACCAGAAGTATTCATGACAACTTCTTATACGTCAGAAATATCACCCGTCGTTTCCACCGAAATGCGACTCCGGCTCTACTAATGAAACTAGACATCCCCAAAGCTTTCGACTCAGTCCGCTGGGACTACCTCATCACCTTGCTGCAACACAAAGGCTTCCCTACTCACTGGAACCAATGGATTATGGCTCTTCTTGCTACCTCAACTTCAAAAGTTCTGCTCAACGGCACGCCCTTGCCATTGATCTAGCATGGTAGAGGCCTCAGACAGGAAGACTCCCTGTCACCTCTCCTCTTCGTTCTGGCCATCGATCCACTACAGCACATTATTGCCCAGGCAACAGAGAGGGGCCTACTCACCAAGCTAGGAGGAAGAGCGGCAAGATTCGGAGCATCCCTGTACGCCGACGACGCTGCCATATTTGTTAAGCCGACACGCAAAGACATCTCCAACATGGTGAACATACTGCAACAATTTGGAGAAGCCACTGGTCTATGCACGAACCTACACAAGACTCAGATCGCACCCATAAGCTGCCAAAACATTGATCTTGACCATCTACTCAATGAACTGCCGGTTGCAAGATCGACATTCCCAATGTGCTACTTTGGTCTTCCCTTATCAACAAAGCGCCTCAGGAAGGTTGAGTTCCAACCACTAATAGATAAAGCGGCAGGTAAACTATTTGCTTGGACTGGACAAAATCTAACGGAGGCCGGCAGATTAGCCCTCACGAAATCGGTCCTCTCCTCGCAGCCGGTATACTTCCTAACAGCTCTCAAGGCAAATAGCGAGGTCCTCCAAGAATTAGACAAAATACGCAAAAAAATTCCTCTGGGCAGGCGAGTAGCAGCTAATAGCGGGAAAATGCAAAGTGAATTGGACGAGAACTTGCCTTGGAAAATTCGCCAAAGCCCTCCACCTAAGGTGGCTTTGGCATGAGTGGACATCCCCCGGACAAGCCCTGGGCCAACACAGAAACCCCATGTGACGAGACAGACAAGCAACTATTTGCTACATGCACGGTCATCACTCTCGGTAACGGCAAAAAGGCCAGCTTCTGGAACTCTGGCTGGTTACACGGCCAGCGTCCAAAGGACATCGCGCCACTACTCTTCGATATCTCAAGAAAAAAGAACAGGATGATTCACGATGCCATTAGTAACAACAACTGGATCCGTGACCTCAACATCAACAACAACATTAGCACATCACATCTAGCTTCGTTCGCTCAGTTATGGAACATGGTCAGACACACAGAACTTCGACCAGGAGATGAGGATACTATCAGTCGGAAACTAACGAAATCAAGCATGTACACAACAGCATCAGCGTATAAAGCACAGTGCCTGGGCTGCACCAAAATACCGAACATCTCATCTATCTGGAAAACGTGGGCGCCACCAAAATGTAAATTTTTCGCATGGCTAATTACATAGGACCGCGTTTGGTCCGCGGATAGGCTCGCCAGACGAGGATGGCCACACAACGCCACTTGCGCCCTCTGTAGACGGACAATGGAGACTAGTCACCACATTTTGGCCGAGTGCAGATACACAAGAAAAATCTAGGATCTAACGGCGACATGGATTGCGCAACCTAATCTTAGGCCAAGCGCATGGCGACCCTCATCCAATGCACTGGAATGATGGACTCACATAACCACAATATCGGATTCACTGCGTAAGACTCTGAGAAGTCTAACTCTACTGATCATGTGGGAGGTTTGGAAAGAACGGAATGAGCGCATCTTCAATGCACATGAGAGCTCTACAATGACGTTGTTGGCAAAAATTAAGGAGGAGTCGTCAGCTTGGATGCTGGCGGGGCAAAAGACGTAGCGTTACTCCTAGCGTGAGAGTAGTCCTTTTCTTCTTGCATGGCTAGCTGCTCGGTTGGCTGTTTGTTTTTTTTTCCTTTTGAATTTGTCTCCTTCATGTAAACTCCTGCTTTACCAATGAAATAGTTACATTCTCATGCCCGTTCGTCAAAAAAAGATTTTATTTGTTTTATTCTAGATATCTCTGCTGATGTGATCCCGTTGCGCAGGCCCTGATCGGATGCGATGGCTCGAACTCAGTGGTAGCCAAGTACCTGGGCTTGTCCCCGGCGAAATCAACCTCTCGCATGCTTCTTCGCGGATACACGAGATACCCACATGGACATCCATTCGGACCCCATTTCCTGCGCTTAAGAGGCAATGGTTTCTTTGTCGGGCGCTCGCCCATGACTGACAATCTAGTGAATTTCTTCGTAGCCCTTTGGCACCCTGGTGCAGATGCCACCAAGGACGCGAGCGCCATGAAGGAACTGGTGCTCGAGAAGCTTAAGGGCCAGTGCTCCGACGAGATCATCGAGATGGTCCGTGCTCCGGAACCCGACTCGCTGATCCTCCTGACCAAGATCTGGTATCGGCCGCCATGGCAGGTCATGTTCAGCAGCTTCCAGAGGGGCACGGCGACGGTCGCCGGCGACGCGATGCACGTCATGGGGACATACATCGGCCAGGGGGGCTCGGCGTCGATGGAGGACGCCCTCGTGCTCGCCCGGTCGCTGTCGCGAGCTGCCGCCGGCGGCGGCGGTTCAGGTGGGGATGAGCTGTGCGAGAAGAAAATCAGCGCGGCGATGGGGGAGTACGTCAGGGAGAGGAGGCTGAGGATCGTGAGGCTGTCGCTGGAGTCCTTCACCATGGGGACGCTGCTTGCAACCAAGTCGCTGCTCACGAAGCTCGCCTGCTTCGCCATCTTGTCTCTGTTGGGCACCGCTTCCCTCGGCCACACCAAGTATGACTGTGGTCGCCTCTAACGGTTGCGTTCTGGACCGGCTGCAGCTCTGGGCCTCTGCAAGATATCTCTAAACTTTGATTTTTAAAATAAAAAATTATATTATTGGTGTGGTGTCAAATTATGTCATTTTAACTTTTTAATATTCCAAATTATATATTATTTTAACTTTTCTAGATTCATAAATATAGATATTATTATGTATCGAGACGATATAGTGTATCTGCTGGTGCCGTCTGCCAGCGTCACGAGGGGGTCCGCGCGGCCCTCCCTCCAGCCTGTCTGCCAGCGTCACCAGGGGTCTGTGCGCGAGTCCCTCCCGTCCATCTGCTAGTGCCGCCTTCGTCTCCGTGGATCGTGGTTCAGGAGAGCAAACGCAGGAGGAGGCAAGGAAGGCAGCAGTCAGCAGATGGATTGAGAAGACGGGCATCAAGGCAGCAAGTCCAAGGGATGGCAACGCCGGGGCAGCGCGACAATTCTTGGCTTCCAGCAGGATATGTAGAGTCCATGCGAGTGTGTTGCTTGCAATGATGCCCAGTGAATACGTGTTTTGATTTGGCCTGTGCATCAGTGAAGCAAGAATGAGCATATGTGCACATATAGAGTACTGGTCTTCTATGGGTAATATTGTATTTTCCATCTTCATTCAACAGCTATTTAACTGTGCTGTGACCTCAATGGCACATAAAGCATTGATATAAATTTCTAATAGTACAGAAGGGATGGACTAATTTTTGATGGAGATGAGTTAAATTTTTAACGGTATACAGATAATTTTCTCCAAAACTTACTGGGAAGGGGCGTTAGCGCTCACTGTTGGAGGCGCTGGTTGCTGATTTGCCTGTGGCACAACGCTGTCCTCGTATGATTGACGATCCAGTCGAGAGGACGTGTCCTTGTTGCAGCCGGTACTGTTGGCGACTGGGAGTCCACGTTATTGGAACAGAGAGAAGAATTCGGCCGTCAGAAAGATGAACCAAAGGCGGTACAGCTAAACGCAACAGTACTTAATTAGGCTGATGCTGACCGTGTGACAGTGCGAGAGAAGGAAAGAGACAGGTGCTGTGTATTACTATATTTTTGTTAGCCGGGATGATATCTGTTTCAAGAAAGGAACTTAGGTAACGGGGATCCCATTTCAACAGGACAGCAATCAGCGCAACTTTAGAGGGGCACACCATTTGAGCAAACTTTTATAGAGACCTCATTTCAGTAAATGATTTTTTTCTTGAACGCACAGGAGAACTTCTTAGCCTGCTTGGAGTATCTGAAGATTTTTTTCCAGATACTCGAGGCTGATCGCCAGGGAATTGAGCCCTCTCCTCGCTGTCTTCGATGCCCTGCGTGAGGCTCACCGCCACCAATCCTGAAATACATTAGAATCTTGCGATGGCATCAAGCTTGCAGACCGGCTTTTTCTGGAACCGAAGGCCAAACTTGCCGCAAGAAGACACTACAGGACATGAGGAGGTGCTGAACTGTCTCTTCCTCCGGGTCGTGGAGTGGGCATTTTGCGGGATGTTGTAGCTCCTGACGTGCCAGATGATCCACCGTCCAGCACCTGTTGTGCGCGACCAACCAAAAGGAACATCTTGCACTGCGATGGCGCCCGTGACTTCCACAATCGCTTGCAAGATTAAAACCTGGTTGCACCAGTGAATAACCTATTGTACGCAAAGCGAGAAGAGTAGAGTCCTAAAGTAGGAAGTGAGTCTAGCTCAACTGGTTAGGTGGAAGGTGGGGTCGTACATTCTAACCACCCAGATTCGAGTTCTCTCCAACTCGAATTTGAGTGCCTATTTCTTCTTCTTAATAAAAAATCGTCTAGCTCCTCCTCCTAAGTTGATCTAATTATTAGTAGAGTCCTAAAGCCTCGGTCATCCATATGTGTTAGTCCGGCTGATCCACTTGGAGCTCTATGTTCTCTAATCCAGCGTGTCCCACATATTGCTGGCACATAAAAATATCTTGACGATGTCATTGACATAGCTGTGGTCTTGTAGGGTCTTATGGGCCGTCTTATAGACTGTCTGATGTGGAGGACAGAGAGCGAGGTGAGAGAAATAGATCGTTATTTTAGGACTACGAGATTACTTGATCACCATTATTGTACGAGTTGTTGTTGCTCTGCAACTCATTACATTCATTTCTCTATGCACATATGAAGAAATTATAGAGCTATTATGAAATAACTTAGAAGTAGACTTTAGCATTTGTCGAGCAGGGTTGAAAAAAATCCTGGTTCATTTCATGCTGAAAAATTGTGCCAATGACCGTCCTATGGGTGTTGTTGGGCTAATTTTTCAGGCCGAACTCTCGCTTCCCATTATTTTTTAGTTGAAAAATAAATCGAATAAATTATCTGGGTGGGTTCGGGCTGGCCTGATTTTTTTTTGTGAGCTTGGTTTTCACTGACCTCGCCTAGTCTCATCGTAAGCGTAGGTCGACCAAATCCCAGCGGGCTCGGGCCAGGCCAGGCTGGGCAAAAAATGCTTAGGTACTTTATAAGACAATATATTAAATCATCTTAAGATTATATATTAACGTATAAGATCGCCTATGAGACGACTCCAATGTAACCGAGCCGAGTCATATACTTTTCACGTCTGAACGACGTTGGTGAATTAACAGAAATGGAAAGAGAGTTTCATTTGCATTATGACTGCATCCCCCCATATATAGGTAACTGTATGTCTGTATCTGCATACATATATAGATTAACGCCTTCACGTGTCGGCAACATACATGGCCCTTCCTCCTCTAGCCATCACGCATGTCATTTTGTGATAACTCGGTAACAGCAAACGCAGCTACTATACCAATCCACCCATCCATCGATCCATCAGATCGGAATCTCTCCCACATGATTGCCTTGCCCGGGTTCGGGGCTCATACAGTCATACATGCATGATCCCCATATCCTTCAGCACGCGATTGCGCGGTCAGAGCTATCATCTTGCAGCTCGTCTGGACCCCAGGAGTACGTGCGTGCCGACTTCTAGCTGCTAGCAAATCATGGACGAATGATTGGGTGGGATCATCACCACGCAGCTTCAGCCCAGTGGGTCGTTGTCAGTGGCGGCATGCGCCGTCACGTCGATCGATCGCGCGCATGGATGCAATCCTGACCCAATGATTGGAACGGGATATTTGCAGGCAGGGGGGCGTACGGCCGCCTGTGCCTCGAGCCCTCGACCGACCCCGATCGATCTCACCTTTCTCTGGATCCATGCACTTGCAGCCTTATTGCTGTTCCTGTTGCTGCTATAGCTGTGCCTCACCTTGCCCGGACGACGGCCGGCGCGCCGCCGCACATACAGACGCAGGGCATGGAAGGGAGCTAGGGCTAAGCGAGGTAGCAGCTAGCTGACGGTACATTCCATGCGTGGATTGAAATTTGGTCAAAGTATTGTGTATCGATCGATCGAATCTCGCCGATTGGTCGACGTCGATCTCGCAATGCGTGCCCGCCGCCACAACCAAAAGACAGTGCCCGCCGATCATCGCTAGCTCGAGCCTCGAGGTTGAATGTGCTCCGGCCGACACCGTATGATGTTATTAGTTATTACTGTGGGGGCGATCATGTCCAATCCCTTTTTGACCTGATATAGTGATATCTGATTGTCAGGTGATCTGCACCAGAAGTAACAAGGACAATGCTACAATCCTAGCTGGTTGTTTCTTTTATGATCTCGCCACCACCTATGATGGCTATGAAGGTACGGCTTAACTTACATCCGATTTTAATTCCCTCTCCAATTTCATGAGGTAGGAGCCTAGTACTTCAGTCAAATGAAGGGAAAAAAAAGGCGGCTGTTTAGGATTTTAACCATTTTCCATGTATGTCCCCGAAGGCAAATGAAGTGAAACTCAAGTTAAACAGATAGCATCTACACGGCCCTAATCTGAATTAGCTGAAGGGCCTTAAGAAAAAAGAGAGAAAACACCAGCTACCAACTACTCCCTCCATCCCAAATTGTAAGTCATTCCAAAAATCTTGGAGAGTCAAAGCATCTCAAGTTGGACCAAAATTATAGAGAAAATTATAAAGATTTATGACATCAAATAGGTATACTATGAAAATATAATTGATGAAGAATCTAATGATACTTAGATGACATCATAAATGTTATTATATTATCATATAAATTTGATCAAACTTGAGATACTTTGACTCTCCAAGATTTTTGAAATGACTTACAATTTGGGATGGATGAGTACTAGTTTTACTCCCTCCATTCTCTTTTGCTAGACCTATTTCACCTTAGCATAATCACTAAGAAGGACTCCGCTTATCATCTAAATTCACGTCATGGTATATTCCTCGTTACTCGACACGATTTTGCGGCGAGACTCCTTGGTGATAACATGTTTTAATGTCATGGCCCATATCAAATTAATGTGCACGTAAACCGAAAGGTCCTCCTCTATCGTTGGACCTGAGATGCAACGGGTACTGATGCAAATAGAACTACCAATTATGAAAATCTGATTTTTAGCAAGCTGAAAACAAAGGCATCACAAGCCAATAGTTCCTGGAGCCCCCATCAAGTCAGCGACCCGGGTTCGAGCCGTAGTAGTGCTAGCATAAGAAGGGCGAGTCCTATACAAAAGACCTTTATTACGAGTTAAAATGGTGGTAGGCCAACCCTCTACAAATGATGTAAAGTAATCTATCATACATAGGTGTGTGATAACATAAACATACACATACTCGTGAGTTTGTGAGCGTGGTATGTGCATATGAATTATGATTGTGTCAGAGGACATGTATTCCCTCCTTCCTTGAAGCATACGACATCCAGGTATTTAAATTTTATATTCAAAGATATTGTAGGCATATTTGATAATTGTGTACTTAGTTTTCTTCAAAATTGACAAGTTCAATTTGTCTGATTGGAGGATTTTCGAACGTGAGAACTGTCATTAAAATAAACAGTCAACACAACTCTAAACGTTATAAAATAGGGATACATGCGTTTTTTTCCCATATCTTCCTATCTATCTTAGAATCTTTAGAATGCCTTGTATGAGAATATATGAACTAATACTATCAAGACATGAGCCAGCGTATTCTAATTCAAGAACGTACGGCGCTTGGAGGTGCCCAGTGCACGCATCACATCTCCGATGCGACGGCAATGTAAAGGTTTCGATCCAAAAAGGAAGAATTGTCGTCTATGCTACAGGCTAACGATGTGATTCTGAGTGAAGGCACTTGTTTGTGTATATAGCAGGTAGCAGATTGTTTTCATATGTACTTTGAAACATATTTTTGTGGAATAAATATTTTTCATAAGCAGGGAAATGGATGTACCACATTGGTGTGCTTAATGCTACACCAATCACTACTGAAAAATTGGGGTTCCAACAGTACTATAACAGTACTAGGTCACCTGTCAAGCGATTTTTAGCGAAATATATGCGTGCACGGTGCGTTGGACTTGAACCCACGATCTTAGTCCCGTGTGTACCTCTCTTACCATCTCACCTACACAAAACATGTGATTGGGTAAGAAATACTTTTCTTTTGAAGTAACCTATTGTCGTTGTTTAGACCGGCAAAGGTATTCCAGAATAATATTCCAAGATAATATGCTGATGACGTGCCAGCTTTAGATTGTTGTGTGTGTGCGCGCGCGCCTGACTAGAAACCACTCGATCATATGCGGTTGCGAAATCGTTTTCGCGCATTTGATGATGACAAAAGGTTCCTTGTGCTGCATCCTCGGGGAGCATTTGTACGGCGCAGGTGATGTGGCTACGTACGGGGACGGAAGGACCTTTCGTACGGGCCTCGAGTGGACGGGACGTCCCAGGTGCAGCCAAATCGCCATGTCGATCGTCTCTCTCTCACACACAATAACGCTTTACTCTGTTACACCTGCAGCATGCAGGATTAGGTTAATTTTACCATCAGTTATTTTCCCTGCTCAAGATTCGCTATGCCAGAATTGATTTGTGCTAGCATAGCAAATTTAGTGTGCTGGCAGGCGTGATTGGCACCTACCAGTACGAAGCTTCTTTGGGCCGGCGGGGAAGTACATGCCAGCACAGATACCACTATGATGGCGGACAACCTAAGCACCCACCAACACAGATGCACCCCATCTGTGCTGGACGGTGGCTTATGTTGCCCTATAGCACAAATCTCGCCCAGATAAGGCCGCGGGCAGCTTCTTCCCCAGTCAACCTTCCATTTGGAGCTTGCCCGAGAGGAGCTCGGGAAAAGCTCCAAAAACACCAAATCTAAGGGGAAGGTTTTGCTCTTGATTTATTTGGAGGAGATGGCTATATAAGGTGAGTTTGTGCCATTCCAACTTTCCTTTTCAACTTCTATTCATCATTTCTAGCTTCATTAGGTTGTCATCTAGATCTAGATCTAGACCTAGAAGAGAGAGGAGGGAAGAGAGAGAAAATAACTAAAGATGGATTATTTTTTAAATAAATTCTATGATCATATTATAACCATTACAATGCTATGTTTGTCATTTTAATGTAATATAGAACTGAGTTTTATTATATTTTTCCTACTTATTAATTATTACATCCATAGTTTTAATTAACGAAGTTGATTGAATTAATATATAATTGAGTTTGATTTTTTTCCTTCTTCTTATTAATTATTACGTCCATGGTTTAATTGAGTTTCATTTAGGGTAATACAGAATTAGTTTTTATTATATTTCCTCCTACTTATTAGTTATTACATCTATAATTTAATTGAGTTTATAGAATTGCGACCCATAGCTCATTAAATTAGTTAATATAACATAGAATTGTTATCATAGATTGTTAAATATGGATCTTAGAGCATGGATGTATGGCATACGGAGACATTCGCATACTTTCATATCAGAGGTATCAAAGTTTGTAGAGGCTACGGAGAAGCACGCTCGCATTTGCAAGACAAAATAAATACATTGTCCGTGTTTTGACTGTAGCAACAATATTGTATGGGAGGATACTGATGTCATCAAGAGGCATTTGATAAAGCGAGATTTTGTGAATGGATACACAATTTGGTCCTACCATGGTGAGGCAGGAGGTACTTTCAACAACACAGATATCGATACTGGCACTGATGAAGTGGGTGGTGGTGGTGCAAACAAAAATGATAATGTTATGATGGATGGTGATTATGACCGTGGAGATCAAAATGGTGATCAAGCAGATGCGCGTGTGGAACCACATGTGGACGAGGAACGTGATGTTGATATGGAGGACATGTTGCGCCAGATTGAACCGGAAGTGTTGCTAGGAAGTGCTAGAGGATTAGAGAATTTCGAGACACTCAAAAAGGCAGCAAAGGACTGTATGTACGAGGGATGTGGGAAGGAGTGGATAGTGTTGCATTTTGTCCTTCATCTTTTGATCCTGAAGGCTAAATTCAGCTGGTCAGACAATAGTTTCAATGATCTCCTTACTCTACTGGGCAAGTTGCTACCGAAGCCTAACTTTATGCCAAAAAACACATACGAAGCAAAGAAGATTATCAATCCATTCAAGATGCGTGTGCAAAGAATACACGCATGCAGGAACCACTACATATTGTACTACGGTAAGTATGCAGCATTGGAAAAGTGTCCAAATTGCGATGCTAGCCGTTACAAAAGTAATGCCGATTTCTGTGAGGACCGTGCTGGTTCCTCCATCAGGAATAAGAGGAAGAAGGGTGCAAAGAAAAATGCTGGTGCTCAAGTGGAGGATGAGTATCTGTGCTGGCAGGTGGCTAACGTCGCCGCCAGCAGAGAGCGGTCTGTGCTGGTGGGTGGTTAACGTTGCCTACCAGCAGAGAGCGGTCTGTGCTAGCGGGCGAGCACCCACCAGCATAGACGATATTTGTGCTAGCTCAAGGTTGCTAGCGGGTGCGATACCCGCCAGCATAAATCTGTTCTAGCTGTTAGCACAAATGCTTTCTGGCTTGGTGATTCCCCGCATTCATCTCATCTTTAATTTGCTGCCGACCTATCTATCCACCCCACAAATAGTTTCTTGCGTGTATGTGCATATCTTCTTTGGTCAACCTATCGATTCTTCTCACTGCTCCGGATTAGATTCAGGCATTATTCACCAGCTGCTTCTATCAACGTACACGTGTGACCAATCGTCAGTGTTCACCCACTGGCCAGGCCACCGTACCGTCCCGTCCTCTCAACCCTGTCAATTGCAAGCACAGCGTTTATTATTTCACCGTGACAGATCAGTAACAGTTCGCGCTGCGGCAGCTTATCCTGGCGTTTCGTTCCATGCATGCATTTGTATGAACAGCGCAATTGATCACTACCCGCCGGCGTCGGCGCGCGCCTATATAAGAGCGCCGAGATCGATCGATCGACCTCACCTGCAAATCTGCACGTAGCAAGCTAAGCTTCTTCTCGCATCATTCCAGCAGGACATCGTCGTCATCACATTGTGAAGTCGACCTCTCGATCGAGCAGCCATGGAGAACCACCACCACATCCAGCAGCAGCAGCCGGCCGCTCCGGCGGCGGCGGCCGCCACCCCGCAGTACCGGGGCGTGCGGCGGCGGAAGTGGGGCAAGTGGGTGTCGGAGATCCGGCAGCCGGGCACCAAGGTCCGCGTCTGGCTCGGCAGCTTCGACTCCGCCGAGGCCGCCGCCGTGGCGCACGACGTGGCGGCGCTGTGCCTGCGCGGCCCGCGGGACGCGCAGCTCAACTTCCCGGGCTCCGCGGGATGGCTGCCACGCCCCGCAAGCACCGACCCGGCCGACATCCGCGCGGCCGCGGCGGAGGCGGCCGAGCGCGTGCGCCGCGAGCCGGCGCTCGTCGCCGCAGCCGCCGCCGAGCCCGGCCGTGCGCCCCCGGGGAGCCGCCTCGACGACCTGGCCGTGGGCGGCGAGTTCGAGGACGACCTGGAGTCGTCACCCCGGCTGTGGACGGAGATGGCCGAGGCCATGCTGCTGGACCCGCCCAAGTGGGGCCCGGATGGCAGCGACGGCTCCGAGGCCTCCGGCTCCCAGCATTGGCCCCAGGGGTCCCTGTGGGATGCATGCTAGGTGGCTGCCACGTAATCAGTCTCTGCTGCAAATGGCCTCATATGTCCACGTGGCGCTTCCTCCGCTGCTAATCTTTCTCGTGGATTTGCATCGTCATTCAGGTCGATGAATGCTATTGTATTGTAGTAATGATGAATGCTATGGTTGATCGATCTTTGTTTCAGAATGCGCTGAGCATATTTTCAGGATCAGAGGAGACGGGCGTGAGCAAGCGGATCATCGATCAATCAGCAAATATTGTACTCCAGCAAATATGTGGTCTGTGTAGCATATAACAACTTGAATATATCAAAAAATTTCATTCACTTTGCTGTATTTCATATTTCCGAAAAAATGTGCCACTGATTATATATATAAATTAATATCGAGCATCACGTCGACTACTATTCCATCCGTTCCAAATTATAGATCGTTTTGACTTTTCTAGATACATAGATATTATTATGCATCTAGACATAGGGTATATCTAAGTGCATAACAAAGTCTATGAATCTAATAAAGTTAAAACATTGCTTACCCTTTGTATCACGTCAATTGATGTGATACATCTATGTGATGTCTTTGGATAATTGTATCAAGAAACATACTCCAAATTACTCCATAAAAGAAGGCACTTGACATACGAATTCCATGCTATTCGCCATCTTTAAGAGACGCCTCTCTGCATATTATAAGATGTGAAAAGCAAAGGGCTAACTAATAAGATTTTTTTACAGTACACAAATACACAATACTACCATTTAGTGGTATATAGTACCGTCTATTGTTATGAGTAATTTAGTAATTGTTACATTATAAAAAGTGAGATTCCAAATGAAATGATGTTGTGCATACTTTATGCTAGTGTCGTAAAAGTGATGCCATTTGTGTTCTTTTATCATGATATTCTTCTAATACATATACTACTCCTGTATACTCCACATACTACCGGTGAAGTTTTCAATAGTATACAATTAATCTTGACTACCGGATGTTTTTATACTAGTCTTTTTTTAACACTAGGTTCTAACTAATTTGGCACATCCGAGTTACTTGTCACGAGTGCAATGGCACAAATTTACAGGTACCTGACGGGTCACCAAAAATAATTATACATTTGCATAAAGCTAAAACCTGATTATCCATTGTGCAACCCTTTTCTTAGAAAAACATGAATATTACGTTACAAACTCACGCTAAAAGATTGTTGATGTTAGTAAAAAAAACTTTTTCTCCTTAGAAGTATAATACTTATCTCATTTCATTAGGACAAGATTGGACCAACAATTACTCTATTAATACACGTTTTTTTAACAAAAAGTTAATATCATTAGATTCGTATATTTTTGTTGCCGAGCTAAAAACGTGGCTATCTTGGGCTACAGGCTTGCTACTTCCTTAGCTCGTTTGGCTCGTGATAGGCTCAAGCCAGTTCGTTATAATTGCCCAGCTAAAAACATAGCTCGGCTTGTTAAGAAAATACTACGATCCAAGCTGAGTCCAGCCGAGCGAGCTGCCCCTTGCCCCTTCTGCTGGTCCTCGCCGACTACGGTGAGCACGTGACATGGCGACCTGCTGACGCCGCCGCTCGCCCGCGGTCGGCGCCTCACCCCTGCGGCTGGCGCCTCAGCCCCTCGTGCTTCCCCGCCAACGCCTCCACCCGTGAGGGCAGCGGTCGATGCCTCGCCCGGTCACTCCCCTCACCGTGATGCCGCCTCCTCTGTCCTCGACCGGCGGGTTGCCCGATTCTCGATAGGTACCCGACAGGCACGGGCACGGGCAAGAAAGTTTGCCCGAGATGCTTACCAGGCATGGGCAAAGTGCAGGTGGACGAGCATGTTGTCCGGCGAGCAAATGGCTTACCTGGTGCTTACCCGAACCACTGCCATCCCTAAGCTAGAGGTCCTGGGGGTGGAAGGGCTCGGTGCTACCTTGCTACCTTGGCACCTGTGCGTGCGCCACTTGCGCGTGCGACTGCGAGACAGCGGGAGAAACACGAGGGAAAGAGGGAGCAAAGGTGGAGTGGATAAGGTCCAGGCAGCAGCAGCAGGAATTGTGGTGCCTAGGGTTTTAGTGGGCTTGGACCAAATCTACCATGTTGGACCTCTAAGAAGTTGTAATTCAATGGATGACTTGTATTGTGGGTAACCCGGCAGCCGCACTCTGCCTGTAGGCAAGAATTCATAGCCATACCCTTGCCCACGAGCGAGAATTTATACTTGTACCCTCACCCATCGGGTACAAAACCCGGTAGAATTGCCATCCCTAGGGTAGCTGCCCCAGCTACCAAGCGATGCAAGACCCCGCACTCCTTTTTTTCCTGTTGGATGCCATAGTTGAAGGGTTGAGGTGTTTTGGCGTTGGAATGTGAGCTAGGTTGAAGAAGCTCCATCGCAGACTGGGCCAAGAGGGCAGAGACTGAGGGAATCGAGGAGTGAAGGGGCTGCGTTAAATTTTTTTTGGTGTACTAGGCTTATGACTAACAGACATCAAACCCATCCTTTGTCCAAGTCAATTGAGCCAAAAGTTATCAGGATCGCCACCTTGTATCCTAGTATTTTAGGATGCTACTATCGTACAAGACAAAAAGATACTGATCACACGTTGTATCCTAAATCTAGGGGGGTATATGCCCCTATTAGCCCTCACTAAGCTCCGCCTCTGGTTGTGCTACTCGACCATGCGGTTTGTGAGTGATGGAAGATCTCCCGCGCACCATGTTTTAAAGTGAAAAATTAAACTGAAATTAGTAATATGTTGGATTTTTTAACTATATGTCAAGAAATGTGCCCTCCATTTTAGGATGGCTCGTAGTTTTGCACGATTACGAACAGAAAATCGCTAGTTTACGTTCATACATAAACTTTAGGTGCTCATCAACCCATCTATTTTCCTTTTCGTGAATGCGTAGTTGAACCTAACATGTTGTGTACCTTCTCTGTTCCGTGTAACAAAAAAAAAATGGAGGGTCACATCAGTGTGTACGAGTAGTGCGTGCGTGCAAGACTCCGCACCCCATTCTTCCCGTGGATGCTACGGTCCAACTGACGATTGGTGTAATATGGTCCCGTTTGGAACAGCTGAAACTTATAGAAGAGCTGGCTTATGGCTGGCTGCCTGAAAAGCTACTGTCTGTAAAAGTTGCTGCTCGAATAAATTGATGAGTGTTTGCTACTGACTTGAAAAGCTGCTGCTTGAATAAACTGAGTGTTTGGTAACCTGACTTTTTGATCGGCTGGTGAGATGCTGAGTCGTGTTGTAAATTATGAAATATCTGTAATACCCCTTGAGTAACGTAATTGACTTTTGTACATTTCCAAGTGATAAAACACATCATAAAGTATTTATATATATTAAAATACATGTATTAATATATTGGCGTCCATTGCATAACATTCTTACAGACAAAATAACATAACAAAAGATCTTGGTTAGTGGTCACTATCATACCTATCCCACCAAACTAGCTGCAATAGCATCTCGTAGCTCTCCCACGTCCACCTCGTCCACAACATCTCCTTCATTAACATGATTTTCCACATTCCCATCAACATATGTCTTGTCTGACTCAAGCTCATCAAAATGGGCATCACGCATTTGACTGTCTCTAATGAAATTGTGCAGCGCCATGCAAGCGATTATGATTTTCTTTTGCTTCTCCATCGGATAGCTCGGCAAATTTAGAAGAATGCGCCATTTCATCTTAAGAACACCAAATGAGCGTTCGATTACATTCCGTAGGGAAGAATGAGCATGATTGAACACCTCCTTCAACCCAATTGGCCGGCCACTATTTTGAAATTGCGATATGGGGTACCTTTGACTCTTGTATGGTGCTAGATAACCCTTTCTATTTGGATACCCCGAGTCAACAAGATAGTATTTGCCTACAGGATAAAGAATTATTGAGACAATGTACTTATATGTTGGAGAAAGGCTACTAACTAATGGAATAATAAAGTGAGGTACCTTCAGGAGGATATGGGAAATGATCCTTGTACTTGATCAAAGAATCCAAAAAAAATGCAAGTATCATGAGCGGATCCAAGCCACCCAGCCATGACAAATGTGAATCTCATATCAAAATCGCATATTGCCATGATATTTTGACTAGGATATCCATGCCTCCTAATATGCACCGCTTGCTTTCATGTTGGCACGATCACAGGGATGTGGGTTCCATCGATAGTACCAAGGCAATTTCTGAAATGAGGCCAAAATCTTGGCTCATGAAGTTTACTTTGCACAATGCTAAAGGAAGGGTCTCTAGGTTTGATGATGTCAGCAGCCAATCGATACATAGACTCTAGAACTTCAGTAAACCTCCTACTGATAGTTTCTCCAGAATGGGTAAACTTCTCCTTAGCTTGCCTATTTGACTGGGGTGCCCCACAGATCCACAAAAACATGCCTGCTTCTTTGAAACACATCTCTTTAGATGAACTCAAACCATAATTTGTGACCAACACCTCATGCAAGTTAAGGAATATTCACCTCCTCATTCTAAACATGTTGAGCAATCTTCTTAATCATTTAGTTTTCTCTCAACCCATTGAATTAGGGTCTCCACAGGCACTTTCCTTGGCTTCTTAGATGTTGAACCATCATTTAGCATTGCATAAGCTACAATGCT
Organism: Setaria viridis; assembly: GCF_005286985.2. Taxonomy (NCBI): domain Eukaryota; kingdom Viridiplantae; phylum Streptophyta; class Magnoliopsida; order Poales; family Poaceae; genus Setaria; species Setaria viridis. Next base: position 27,550,468 of record NC_048263.2, read on the forward strand.
AGCAGCCTCAAATAACCACTCATAATCTTCTTGTTCTTCATCATTCACACTTGATTCACTTGAACTGAAGGACATCTGCACTAAACACACAAGATATGACAAACAAATATATTCAACAAACAGTACAAGACAAATGAATAAAAAGGGATATGTTCAAATAGTACAAGACAAATAAATAAAAAGGGTCATGTTCCACAGACAGTACAAGACACATGAATAAAATGAGTGTTCAACACATAGTATATCACACTTAAAGGAAAAAAGTTCAATAGAGGCAAGACACATGAATAAAAATGATACTTAAAACTAATGCTGTCTAACGTTGCTTCCTTTCCTCCCGGATCCTTTTCAGCCATGCAAGCTTCACCTCTGGCTTCTTTAGAGTGGCAAACACATCACGGTACTCCTTCTTGATGAGTAGTTGTGTTGCATAGAAATGCTCATCACTGACTTCCTCTGCCCCCGTTTCAATAATTGAATATAACGTTTTAGCTATCTCTTGCCTAACTACATCATTAGCACTTGAGGTTGCAGAACACTTACTTGAACTTGCTCTTCCACAAAGGAGTCAACAAACCACTTGAATTTTTTGTCTCAAAAATTCTTGACATGTTTCTTTGGAGATGCTTTAGCTACTCGTTTCTTAGCCTCCTTGTCTCCACCGGTCATGTCACCAGACTTGTTCTCAACACTACCAGACCGATCATCCATGCCTGCCACTCGTGCTGATTCGTTGGTACATGTGGACATTTCAAAAATAATGTCCAAGTCATTTTCATGTTCTAGAGGTCCAAGCATAAACTTCTTACAACCTGGCATGGCCTACACATGGTTAAAAAAAATCAGCCCTTGAAGAAGTTAATGCATTCTAAAATGAGTAGAAAAGAAAAATAGATGTTCATAAATACCTTAATTTTTTTCATTCCACCATTCCTCACTAGCAGCAATAGTCCTAGTTTTAGGATCTTTTCCTAACCCAGAGGTATTGAGTTTTAAAGTCTTCCAGGTTGTATATTCACCTTTGAGTCTATCCCATCGTCTTTCATTTGTTTTGGTCATAGCTCCTGCCAGTTTGTTCTTTAAACTTGGCCACAAGGTTAGGATATCCTATGCTATTCAACACCCCTTTGGTCGGTTATGGGTGTGGTGGAACCGCCCTAATTAACTTAGCTAAAGCACAATTAAGTCACCTGGCACGCGATCATGTGCTTTAATCAAGTTAACTCGGCAGTCCGTCGGATTTCATCCGATAAACCACTACACAGGACCGAGAAAGCATAGCTCACACGAAGGTGAGTGGTTCCAGAGAATACAATAGATCATCCAAGTTAAACAAGTACATTAATTTATTACACCATCAGGTTCGAAATTCAAATATAAATTGCAAAGTTCTTAAGCAGCGAAAATAAACAAACGGAAGCTAGCGCCGGGGTCGGAACTCACGATGAGACCGATCATGACATCAATGATTCCCGTCCTCGTCGTCCGAGGAGGGATCCCACTTGACCGTCCACCCAGGAGGAAGCTGGGGAGGCCAAGTGCCACAAGCAGCAAAGTCGGGGGCGACAACAACACCTGAAAAGATATGCCACAACGAGGCTGAGCGACTACACTCAACAAGACTTAACATACAGGTGGTAACTACTCCACCAACTTCTAGACATGCAAGGCTCTTTGGCTCAGGGGTTTGTTTTGCCAAAAGCGACTAGTATAGGTCCTTACTTTTAATATTTTAGCCACAAGTTCTACGTTCAATTACCAATCTAAGTTAGCAGTTATACTAACAAGCATAGTTTTCCAAGCAATTAGTATAGATAACCATATTGGATCATCATCATCTTTCATTCTTACTCAGTGTAGCATAGTGATCAAGCAGTCCCAAACTGTGAGAGGTAGACGAATCGATTCGAATTTCTTAACCATGCATGGCGAACCTAATCTCACAACATTTGCGCACCGCGAAGGGTCACTTCCTTTGTCGGCCATCCCCATCAATCCTCAGACCCGTGTCGGGCCCACTTCCCTTGGTACAAGGCTTCACAGACCCGGCCTCTGCCGTTCTATGACCGCACTTGTCACCACATGATGCACCATGAGAAAACTCAATTTCCAGAGATAGTGGAACGAATCGCTCACGTCCCGGTTCAATCAGGTACTAGGCTTCCCCATCCCATAATAGGTATGAGATTAGTACTTTCAAACACTTGATCACGAACACCATCACTTTTTGACCTTAAACCAATTTCATGTAGACAGATAGGGCAATCCAACGACCACCAAAATAGTTCACAGAGCCCTGCCCCGTCCATCGTCCTTATAGTTGTAGCATAAGTAAAGCAATCAACTCCTATAACTCGCGAGTGACAGGAAATCACTCGACTTTTACCGAGTCCTATTAAGCATTGTAACTACTCGGCCTATCATACTAGTGTTCAAATCAAGGGAAACTAAGTCATGCATCTACGGTTTCAATCAACTACTAGAACGTAAATGCACACACATAACAAAAGAAGGCATGCACAAGTTTAGAAAAACTGGGTTATGCTCTGGGGCTTGCCTTCAAGCGGGGCGGTAGCGAACTGGTCCTCGGCGTGCTCGGGCTCAGCTCCTGTAGGCGGCGGCTCAACTACGACTCCTTCGGGCACCGGGTGCAACTCGTACATTCTGTCGGCGAGGTTCAGCTCTACATGAAATGCAATGCAAGGATAAGACACTTAGATGGTGATTTCAACCAGTATTTGCAAGGACTCAAACCCAAAACTATAGCAAAACCACAGGAAAAGGTGTGAAACTTACTTTATTAGATTCTACTCAGAACGAGATTCCAACCAAAGTGATTTCACATTTTTCCGAGTTTTCCTCGATTTAAGATGTAATTTCCAAGTTTCTGTCGATTTACAACGAGTTAAAAGAGTCGGATCGGGGAAAACTTATGATCTGACCCTTATACTTAAGAAATAACTGTATCAAGGTTCTCAGATTTAACACAGAGAAGTCCTCGAAATTTTACACAGATACCCTTGGTCAAAAGAAACAGACACAACCGAGCCCTCGGGCGAGGCAGACAACACTCGGGTGAGGCGGACAGCACTTGGGCGAGGCGAACAGGGTCGGGCAAGGCGGATAGGGTTCGGTCGCTTCTGCGGACGATTCAGGGTCGGGAAGAGTTGGAAAAGGGGTCGGCAGCTCACCTCTGGTCCTACTGATGAGGTCTCGAGGTTGGGCAGAAACAAGTCGAGGCAGAACGGTGGAAAGCGGTAAGCTTCGGGCGATGGCGACTCAGGTCAGCGTTGCGGGATCTGGCGGCGGCGGTGCTTCTTGTGGACAACAAGCAAGCTCTAGAGCTCTGCGAAAGGATGGCGAAGCGGCTGGTGGGGTCGGCAAGGCGCGGGGTCGGGCGGAAAAGGGAGCTCCACAGAGAGCTCAGGCGGCGGCACTTGAGCGTGAAGCAGAGGAGTATGCGGCGGCGAGTGCAATGGAGAAGAACAAAGCAAGTAGTGCAGCAAAGGCGGTGGCGGCGAAGGAAACTTCGGTAAGAGGCTTCGGTACCCCTTTTATAGCTGTGCGGAAGTGCTCGGAGGAAGGAAACGAGCTCAAGCGGCGAGAGGATAAGATCGAGGGAGAAAAGGAGTGCTCTGCCGCGGCGGCGATTGGTCAGCATCTCCATTGGCGAGCTCGGACACAATCTTTCCCTGGTTGGGCAGCAAGGATTTGGGGTTGGGGCAAAGCGGGTTTGCTGGGCACACGGATTTGCTAGGTCTGCGCGCATGTGTGGTCGCGGCCATCAATGGCGGTGGTGCCATTGGCGGACAGGAGGGAGGGAAGGGCACTGCAGGCAAGAGCGCTGCAGGCGAGGTGACAGGGCAAGTGGTGTGACGTGAGCATGCGTGGGACTAGCGGCTCTGTCGAGGCACGCTACTAGCGAGGTGGGGGAAGGAGCTATCATTGCTTACGTGGTGGTTGGCAGGGACAGCAGCGTCGTGGGGCGCGCGTGTGGGCAGCGCAGCCGGGGTGTGACGGGAGGGCCAGAAGGCGTTGGGGCGTGCGACCAAGGATCTAGGTAGGGCGGATGCACGAGGGAGGCAAGGCCTGGGGCGGGACGAGACGGGGCGAAGGGGTCTGCAGGGGACTTCTGCGCGCGACTGGGAAAGAGACGCGCTGATCTATCTTGTCGCGACCGGCAATTGGACGAGGCGGCGCTCGTCGGTGAGGTCACGCCACGCGGCGGCGGCGTTCTGGAGCGCGGCGCACACGCGCTCTGGCACTGTCTGGCCGACGGATCCGCGAGATTCTTTGCCAGGCCCAGCTTCAAGCCTCTGGATCTCACGATTTTCAAACCGCACCACATTGACTCCCTTCACAAGAGTTGTAGAACACATACCAAGGTCCAACTTTTGCAATATGACCGAGTTCAAAAACACGGTGGATTTGAAGATTCAACGCTTCAAAGTTTGGAGGAATGCCTTTTCTTAGGATTTAGAGAAAAACGGCTGCTTGGCTGGTTTTCAGGGTTCTGGGCTGACTTGAGCTGCAGATTTAGGAAACTTCGGAGGTGAATTGGACCAAGGTCCAATTAACAAAGTTGTTGTAGAAACTTAGTTCTCCAACTTTTACAAAGGAATTTCTTGATGCTCGGTTCAACTTTCCAAAGTAAACCCGCCTTAAGGCGCCAGGTCGGGCTGATTTCCAGACGTAGCCGGAATTGCTAAAGAGGCTGAGTTGACCAAACTAGGGACTTGACCTAGAAGTTGCCAAAGCTCTTCTATAAGCACAAAGGACTTGCTCTTACGATTAAAACACCGCTTAAGCAACCAGGTTGTTACAATGGGTAGCAATTTTTTCCAACATTATTTCAATCCATGCCCGATGCGCAATGGCATCCCATCTTGTTGTCACTTTCTTTTTCTTCTCCCCTTGATTCATCTAATAAATTTAGACAAACACATCACGATGTAAATAAAATCTTATGCCAGCATACACACGTAACTCTCTGTCAACCCAAATCCTTTCATCCATATGCTAGGACAATAACAATAGTTCAAATCTCAGATTTCTATTCACAGTAATAACTTAAGGACTCATCCATATGCTGGCATAGTTAGGATTTCAATTTTGTAGCACCCATATCATTCAGATCTAAGGGAAGAAATTTTACCTTGGGCAGGGGTTGTGCTTGGCGGCGAGCTCGGCGTCGTGGCTGCAGAAGGACGGTTGTTGGCTGCTTGGTGTCATTGTGCTCGTGCTCCCTCGTCCTCGCCTGCTCGTGCTCTCTCTACTAGCGACTGCCTGATAAGCGGCAGGAGGTGGAGAGGGTCAGAGAGGTAGCCGGAGAGGCGGGAGAGGCAGCCGGGGAACAGGGAGAGGCTGCCGTGGAGCGACTGCGTTGGGGGAGAAGCAAATGAGGGGGTCGAGGGGATGGAAGGGGATGCGCGGGGTATATATGCGATGGTAAAAGTGGGTAAATAACTCCATCTTTAAGGGGCACTCTCATTTCTCTCGCCCGCATAAGCTCGGAGAAGCCGCGCGTGCCTGGCTTTTCGCAATCATGCTCGTGCAGTTCATTTGTGAGAAGCGCTTGGTGAATAAGTCGTCCAAAAATTTTCTGTTTGGTGGACATTTAGCTTATTTGTGATGGGAATCCGTTGAATAAGCGGTTTCAAAGAGAGCCTATGTCTTACAGGTCGATCAAGCGACGCCGCTGAGCAGGCACTGCAGGCTAATGCTGCGGCATCACGCGTGGCACCAGCTACTACGGGTACGGCACCAGACAGAGTGAACTTGCCCCACCTAAAAACTTGGGCCGCTGACAAGAATGTCATGCCAATATCTGTGTTTTTTTAATGAATGAAAAGTATATGTGTTACCGCTAAAGTTTAGTACCTGTCGGATGTTTGGATACTAAAGGGCTGTTTGTTTCCACCCTCCTAAAACCTTAGCTCCTAAAAACTGACTAAAAACTGCCTAAAGTGCCAAACACTCCTCCTAAAAAGTGACTAAAATCTTTTAGGAGCCTCAAAAATTTTAGTCCCCCCACCCCCTCCTAAAGCCTCCTAAAACCAGATCTGGACTCCCACTACCCCTCATTTATTGCCCTCTCTCTCTCCCGCTCGACTCCCGCCGCCCGCCGCCGCCGCCCAGCACCCTCAACACACCCACGCACATAGGCACGAGCCGGCAACGCATGGCCGGCCGTGGCCTTGGCCGGTGGATGGGGAGCGGTGCCGGGAGACCGGCACGGCGAGGGAGAGCGGCCGGTGATGGGCGCAGGAGCACCGGGGCTTCACCACGACCCCGTTTTGGCTGCTTGTTGGGGACGAGGAGGCCGGGGAGGTGGTGTTCGGTGGCGGCGCCCGAGCTTGGGCCGGCGGTAATGGTGGCCGCGAGATCTGACATCCCCGGTGCCAGGAGCTACGGCGGAGGACAAGGAGTGGTCGAGGGGGAAGAGGAGGGGGTCAGGAAGCCGTAGGAGGCGGCGATTTGAAGATGGTGGAGCGGAGGCCGGGGATTTGGCCGGTGGACGGGCTCTGCTAAGCTCGGGAACGTCGTGGAGGGGAACAGGGGTAGCGGGTTGGTGGGGAGAGGTGCATCTTGGTCATTTTACCATTCATTAATTGACTTTAGTCACTTTTAGGAGGTGGAACCAAACATACTTTTAGGAGGTGCCTAAAAACTGCCTAAAATCTTTTAGGAGCTAAAACTTTAGGAGGGTGGAAACAAACAGGTCCTAATTAGGAGTATTAGATATAGACTAATTACAAAACTAATTGCACAGATGGAGTCTAATTCGCGAGACGAATCTATTAAGCCTAATTAGTCCATAATTTGACAATGTGGTGCTACAACAACCATTTGCTAATGATGGATTAATTAGGTTTAGTAGATTCGTCTCACGAGTTAACCTAGGGGTTCTGCAATTGGTTTTATAATTCGCTCATGTTTAGTCCTCCTAATTAGCATCCGAACATTCGACGTGACACTGCTAAAGTTTAGCACCTAGTATCCAAACATCCCTAGTTTGTTGGTGTTGACAAGGATCTTCGACTGCATGCACAGGAGCCGCTAGTCCATCAAATTCCAGCACCTATGGGGGTGTTTGGTTCCACTGACTTATTTTTAGCACCTGTCACATCGAATGTTTAGATAGGAATATTAATGTAGACTATTTATAAAACCCATTACATAAGTGGAGCCTAAACAGCGAGACGAATCTATTAAGCCTAATTAGTCCATGATTTGATAATGTGTTGCCACAGTAAACATTTGCTAATGATAGATTAATTAGGCTTAATAGATTCGTCTCGCCGTTTAGCCTCCACTTATGTAATGGGTTCTGTAAATAGTCTACGTTTAATACTCCTAATTAGTATATAAACATTCGATGTGACACGTACTAAAAATAAGCAAAGATAACCAAACGCCTCGTAATCACATACCCGTTGCGGACTTCAAATACCCGACCAGCGACCAAGGTAGTAAAGCAAAGCACGCATGACACGACAAGCTGCAACTCCAAGATACGAGAACGACTGGACGAGGCAGGCAGGAGGCGAAGAAGCGAACGGACCCAACCAGCAACGTTTTTTAATCCTGGAGGAACCGCGGCCCAAGAGGCCCATGGGAAAAGGCCACGCGGTCAGGACACAGGCGTCGAACGGCTCGCCGGCGAGCGGAGCCGCGCCGCCTTTAATTCGAACGTTGGACTCCATTGTCCCCATCCTCCCCATCCCTCCGCATTTACTACCGTCACCCCCGAGGCTCGGAGCCGTTAGACCCCTCCCTCCCGGTCCTGGTTCTTGGCCAACGCCAACGCCGCTGCGGCACTAAAGAGCACGGATCGATTCCGTTCCCGTTGCTCGCCTTCGCATCCGTCCCCTCCCCTTCCTCGGCGAGCAGCAGGTGAGCCCCCCAGCGCCCGCTCTTCCGATCCTCGTCCCTCTCGATCGGCGGTGTCGGTGTGGCTTGCCTCCTCGATCGATTTGGCCCCGTCGCACTCGGTACGATCCGGGGCTCTTCATGGGTTTCCGCAAGTGCTGCGGTTAGGGGGTGGGACTCGCACGGGAGGCTCGGTTAGTGGGCGCCGCCGTGGTGGCCTTGGGTTGGTGGGGGTATTTCAGGGGTACTGGGTACACTACTGCGCACGCGCGGCCAGCAGGGTCTCTTGCTGGTGTGCACGCGCGCGTGCGCGCGCGTTCGTCGGTTCATGCGCGGCGGTTTGGTGGCTCCGGCTCGGATGTTCCATCTTCGAGGTAGGGATGGGCAGGGAGCGTCGCCCTTTGCGCCCAGGGTGGGGGAGGGGTTTTTCACCAGCCGTTTCTTTGTTTGGTCTGGGGGGTTTCCGTTGCTAGATGCGTCCGCTTGAGGTGGGTTGGCCCTTGGCCGTCTCGTTGGCGGCCGTGGTGCGAGCTCGAGTGATTTGTTTCAGTTTGCTCCGGGATCGTTGTGGGCTGCAAGGGATTTTGGCTGGGAAGCGAAAGTTACCTAATTTTGTTGCTGAATACCCCGTTTCTTGTTCTTTATAACAATCAAGTCGTTGTTTATTTGTTCATCCTAATATTGTGGTTCCTGTGCTCCCGAGAAACAATTCTTAACCTTGTGCTTATACGATGGTGAAATTTTTGTGCTTATATGATGGCGAATTTGGTGCTGCAGGTATCTCCACATTCTTGTTCTGCTGAAGCTAGCTGGGTAGGTGATCCCAAGGACAGAAGCAAAAATGGCTGCTGATGTTGGGCAGCGATTCAGCGGATGGTCATACTCGGATTTGCCTTACAACGATCACAATCCGCAGGTAATAGTTCTGCTTTAGTAATCAATCACTCCTCACCTGTAATTCTTAATCGCCAACTCAAATCCTGGACCTGTGTAGTTCCCCAATATGGTAATGTGGATAGCGGATAAATATTTTGATATGTGAGACTGATGCTGCTTGGATCAAGTTTTTTTTTAATATTTTCCTTTTGTTTTTCCGTAAGTATAGATAACAGCTCCATATATATTTGTTTGTTGTTCAGCTGTTTCGGTAAATCAAATTCTCTGAATTCTCATTTTCCTTTTCATCTGGTTATCAGGATTATTCAGTTCAGCAAATGGTGCTCAATCATGGCTCAGTATCATTTGGTAGATTTGCTGCGGAATCCTTGTCATGGGAGAAGAGGTCAGTGTTTGACCATAACAGACGCCAAGAGGAGCTAAGAAAACTTACAGCACCTGGCTTGGTTGCACAAAAGAAGGCGTTCTTTGAAGAATATTACAAGAGGGCAAGACATCTGAAGGCTCAGGGGGCAATGCAGCAGACTGAAGCCACAATGGAGGAGAGGAACGATGAAAGTACTCTTGGACACAGCAGACAAGCAGATGCAGTTATGTTAGAAAATCCAGTGGCTAATGCTCCAAGTTCTAGTTCTGAACCTTCCACTGAAGCCAACTCATCAGATGAGAGGAAGTGCCAAGAGCTTGGGTACTTGACATTCAATCCATTGTTTTCTCAGACAGCCGTCTTGCAAAACATTGAAGAGGAGGAGAGGCCTAGCTCTGGTCAAAAGCAAAATCTCGATCAGGAGTTCCCCTGTACAGCACATGCAAGTGGCAATCATGAATTCAGCCGTGAAGCTATTGAGAGAAAAGTTCTTGCACCAAGACATGTGGTATCAAATGATAATGGTGAAAGTAATGTTTCTGGCTCAAGGATTGTCTTACCAGTAGCAAGTCTTTTGTCAGAAGGTTTGGAAGTTGGTCATGAGAAGCGTGGGGTACGAAAAACTGTTGCTGTTGTTAATAGGTCAACAAAGATATCGAAGGTAATGTATTAATAGTCAATGTAGAACAAAACATCTATGTTTTGATTTCCATTGCAGTCGCATGTTGAATCTGGAATTCTGAATAATTGCTATTCCAGTTCAGAAACTTCATCATGAGAGCACAATAACAAATGTTTTGCTGAAGGGCTAGATACTGCAAGAATTTGATATTTATTTACTATGTAGATATAATAATTGTTAAATAGCATAAACACATATGTTTATTCATTTGCTTCAGATACATGACTAGTGCAGATCATGCCTAAATACTGTAAGATTTGGATATTTATTTACTCTGTACATACACTGATAAAATAACAACCATTAACAAGCATCAGAAACACAGATTGTGGCTTTGTTCTAAGTACTGAAGCTCAAAAATCCAACCTTAATGTAGTGGGAGCATCTGATTTCCAAAATATGTTAGTTCTATATATAAATGTGAACAAGGTTGGCCACTTTCTGAATAATAAAGAAAATTTTCATGCCATAGACCCCTTCATCTTGATTGATATAAAATGTCATGAAACAAGTTTTGGACATTTGTTGATCTTGTATATCTTTGTCTACATTATCTCAGGACCTGCAAACTTCTGTTATCCACACCCGAAGGGTAGATTTAAGAAGGAATTCAGAGAACAGGCCCTCTCAAGACCTGAAGGATCCCTTCCACAAGAGAGTTGAGATGAAATTGCGTGCTTTATCTGATAGGTTGGATGCTGATAAGACTGCGGCCTCTTCAAGATCAGCTATGACCTCATGTAGATCGTCATATCAAAATGCTGATAGACTTACAACATCTTCCAGATCCAGTATGCGTCAGAACACTGATAGAGTTTTGGCACCTTCTAAATTAACTGCTCAAGCTTCTCATAAATATCGAAAAGGTGTGCAACGTTCAGATGCCCTTTGTAAAGGATCAAGTCCTTCTCATGTTGCATCTACCAACAGTACTGCCACTGGGAAATTAGCTGCCAAAACATTGGTGATGCCCAGTTCATCTCAAGTTAGTGCAAGAACATCCAGAACTGTTCAGGTAATTACCCCCACCCCCCTATCCTGATTTATTTGCTGACCTGAAATCATTATGGTTTCAAACATTTCTGACAAGCTCAATGTCATTTTGCAGGTTACATCAAAAAGATCAGCAGGACCTACTAGCATAAACAATGGATCACAAAATAAAAGGTCTTTAGTTCTCTGGGTTTCACATATTAAATGGAAGTCTTAGAGGAATGTTACTGATATTTTTCCCCCTCTTTGAGCAATGATCAGGAAGCAGCTGAGCACACCCACAGCGCTGGATGAAAATAACAGGAAGAGAGGATACATGCGTGCATCTGCACCTCCAAGTGCAAGGTATGCTGCTTTCTATTTGCTGAATGATTTGTTCAGAAACATTTAGTTATCTAAACTGCAGTGGTCCTTTGTGCAGAAGCAGCTCTGAAAATATCCCCCCTACTGCAAAGGCACCTAAGATTTCAAATGTGAGGAATGTGGTTGCCAAGGTAAAACCTATGAGAACCCAGGTTAATTATCGTTTTGCGGGCAATGGGGAATTCAAACTTTTTAGCGGATAACATTTGAATATTTTTTTGAGATGGAGTGCTTATAGTTTTTTATTGTTGAGTAATGCTACCACTTTGCAGCGTTTGTTGTGGTACTTGTTCCATTTCACTAACAACTGACATGGATCAAATGGTACTTCATTGCAGACTGAACTTGTGCAGAAGTCAAGATCCGCAGGCCATCCTGTTGGAGCAAGATATACGGCGACAAAGCGCTCTGTGAGCAATGAACAAAACAGAAAGGTTGGACATCTCTCTCTGTCTCTTTTTGGGACATTCCGCTTCTGCAATGTTCACAATCGTCATCAACCTTTCTTTTTCTCTTTTTCCCTCAGTCCCGGAAATCAGCATAAACTAAAACGTTGGTTGCATACAATCGTGTTACACACACAGGTGCCCCCGTCAGCCGCTGGAAGACTGGCTGAATCCGGCATGAGGAGCAATCTGAGAGGTGGTCCATCCCTGACTAAGAAGAAGCCAAGGTACGTCTGCTTGGCCAGGTTTATGCTAACTTTGCATCCAGTATCAACATCGCACGGCCTGCAGCCCCCAGCGATGACCACCAGCCAATTCTTTCTGACTGACTGGCCAATTCTTTCTGTAGGCAAGAGAGGCCACAATGGCGATGATGGTGCTGCCGAGACACACCCACCGTTGGCTCATGTACACGTGATGATCAATCCGGGCCAGGAAGAAGCCGGAAACAACTCCTTGGCCTATTCCATTGCTGCCAGTAGCAATCAACAGAGGCGTTTCCTGAGCCCAGTACATATAGCAAGAAGGAACATGCCTTGTCTTGTAGCTGTAGCCTGTAGGTCGTCAGACAGGTACTGTGGTTGGCTGGTTGCTGTGACTGTGATACGCAAATCTTGGGCAGCGATCTCGGAAAGCGTTGACACCTGCTGTAACCCAATCCACTCAAGAACGCGACGGATTTTTTTTTCCTTCCCTTTTTCACGGTTTGTGCGAGTCGGTACCGAAGGGCGGTGGTACGTGGCATGCATTACAAGCCCCTCATCCGTAGCAAAAGTGCGCCATGGTGATTCTGATTGGAAGAAAGAACCATGGCAAAACACTGGGGATTTTGCACGGACTAATAATGCGATAATGCCAAGAGAAATCAAGAAAATGTACATTAATGTAAAGGCATTTCCGTGAGATCGTGACTATCCACCGCCCTATCGGCGTGGCTCGTCGGATCCACGGTTCCTCATCAGAGAGGGCCACGTGTCGGCGAGAATACCACGTCGGCGCTGGTGTCTCAAACCGTTGGAGCCCACCGTCTAGATTTTTTTTCCGTCTGCGAAAACCGCTCACCCGGGAGGGGATATTCCGGAGGCTCCGTGGCCAGCAGGGCCCCACCTCACGCCGCACCTGATGGGCCCACTCTTCAGTGAGATCCGACGGGCTCTGCAGCGTGAGCATAGCCGCGCGCTTTTCTCGTTACCCAACGCCGGGGGTTGCTACGTGGCCCGCCTGGCCCTCCCCCACTCCGCTCGCCCACACCCTTCTTCTTTTCTCACTTCCAGCCGGGGCCCGCCGAGCACTCGGTCCCACCTGCCTGTGTCCTCCGTGCCCCGCTTTAGCTGCCTCCTCCGGTCTTTTCCTCCGTCCCCTCCCCTCTCGCAGTCCCAACCCCTCTGCCCCCTTTCCCTTTTGCCTTGCCGGAGGTTTGAGATGGCAGAGCCAGGAGCCGCCACGGCCATGGACGACGCCGCCTCCGAGATCAGCGACTGGGAGGTGCTCTCCGCGGCATCCGGCTGCGGGGGTGGCGCAGCCGACGACGACGACAACGAAGTCGTGGTCGTCTCCGGCGGGGGCGGCGACGTCCTCCACGTCCACGACCACTTCGCCCTCGCCCCCGCCCCCGCCGGCCCCGACCCCAGGTTCCCCGGCGAGGGCCCGTGGACGGAGACCGGGGACCCCTGGCAGGGGTTGGAATTACTGGATGATGAGAATCCGAGAGCAAGCTTCGATCTTGCCGCTGGGGTTTGGAGTGAGCAGCAGGTGCCGGCAGGCGGCGTCGATGAGGCCCGAGAAGGCCCGATTCTTGAAGCCACCGTTGCGCGCGGTGTAACCTGGGGCGAAGATGGAAATCAAGCCGAGGTGGTAGATGGTCTGATTGAGCAGGAGAGTAATGTTGTGATTGATCACGGCGAGTTGGGCTCGGTGCTGCAGCCCGCGCATCATGGGTTGGGAGAAACTCTGGATTCTGATGCAGCCACGCCCACAGGTGCCTCGCTACAAATCGAGGGATCGGAGACGGAGAGTTCCCCTGTCCAATTGGATGGTGGAGAAATTGATGCGGGTGTGGAGAGCTCGTGCCTCGAGGATGCTGTGGCAAGTGATGGGATTCGTGGTGAACAAGAGGAGCAGGAGCAAGGGGGCAACGCTAGTGCCGCATCCGGTTCCGATGAGCCGGATGGCGAGGCGAAGGATGGTGATTTGCCTCTGGCTCACACACCGGGCGCTGAAGAGGGCGACAAACAAGTGGTGGTCTGGTGGAAGCTGCCGTTCAGGCTGCTGCACTACTGTGCTTGGAAGGTGAAGCCGGTGTGGTCCTTCTCCATCGCCGCGGCGTTGCTGGGCCTGGTCGTGCTGGGGAGGAGGATGTACAGGATGAAGCGCAAGGCGAGGGGCTTGCCCCAGATAAAGATTGCATTTGATGATAAGGTAGGCTCTGTGCATCTGTTGAGTACATCTGTTGCTATATTAGAATATGGATCTGATTCTGATTGTGGTTGGCATAAGCTGCATGTTTAGCTGATACGAAGGCTTAATGCATTTGTTCAGTAGTTTTTCTGATGGAGATAATTTGTTATGAGAATTGCTGGATGAATTATGATCAGTATTGTGCCATTAACTTGAAGCGTCATAGCTAGTGAATATATTGTTCAGGTACAAGTATAAAGGAAAACAAGATAATTCTAAGTCAGAATTTACATCTATGCTGTCAAAGTGCTATTAACCTGTATTCTTGGCCATTTTTCATGAAACTTGGTTTGTGTGGTGTTTGGGATGAACTTGCTTCCAAAGTGGATGTGAAGTGATCGGAGTTTAAGTACAAATAGTACAGAATTATCGATTTGACAGCATAATGAGCAATATAACAAATAGTACAGTCCTTATTTTTAGAAGAGTAATATTTTCTAAATGAATTCGAAGGGGAAGATAATAGTATGTGTAGGGAGTTTAAGTGCAAATAGTATGTGTAGGGAGTTAAATTTTCACCTTCATATTGGCAGTGGCTTTAGATAATTTCTGAGAATCCTGCACCCTCTTGGGGATCATTGTCTTATGGGGTCTTATCTATCTGCTGTGATCATGTTTCTGGGGCTTTGCAATGTCATTGGTTCTCCTTGAAATATGGGTTTATGGGAGATACCTGGGCAAAGCCCTTTCTAAACAATTCTGATTTTGATCCCTCTCCTGCTATCATTGGTAGCCTTCACTTGAGAAAAAGGTTGATTCGTTAGTGACTTTTAGTTCAGCCATGTTTTCCGTTGGATACCATACTGCCTTCAATTTGGATACCATACCATATTTTCCGTTGTCCCACTTTTTTTCAGAATGAAAGTCATGGGCTCTCTATACAAAGTCCAGCCATGTGCACTGGTGTCCACATGGAAGTTAAGAGGATAATAATAGTCCTACCCTACTGTCCAGGTGTCCACACCTACAGGGCACAGTCCTATTATTGCGGAGATGCAGGGGATATCAATTGCACCTCACTGTCTACTTTCAAATTGTTGTGATGCCATTTTCAGATGTGAAAGAACATTTTGGGTACAATTATTGTAGTGTGGGAAACAACAAGCTAGTAAAATAACTTGCGGCTAAGCAGTGTGCGACGCTCACTTCCTCCATTTGTTAAACGATAAGTCAGTGGTCACCATTAAGCAGTTAATGGTGCTTTTTTGCTTTAGTGTCATAAATTTTCAATGAGAAGCTACAGCTCCTGACCATACTTTCATTCCTAAGTGTCTAACCATGTTTTTCGTGCTTGCTGGTGTGAAAATACAGAGGACCTCCCAGTTTGCGGACCGTGCTGCACGACTCAACGAAGCCTTCTTGGTAGCTAGGCGTGTACCTCTGCTAAGAACTTCATCAGGTGCCGTGCTTCCATGGTCAATGGTTCAGGAGAGATGAGCCAACCTGCTCGAAGCTCCATAAGAAGGTCCCGCTGCCCGGTAAGCAACCGATCTGGATGATGAGCATCAACGCGAGCATCTGAATTGGCTTTGCCATGGTACCTTTTACTTTTAGACAACGCTGGGAGGAGGCTGGTAATGTAGTGCCTGATGCAATAGCTACCACGTCTTGTACTCTTCCTTTTTTTTCCTTAATTTTTCTTTCTTTTTTGAGGAACCACTTCTTGTACTCTGGTTTCTGTCTTTTGCCCTTACTCGGTTTAGTCCCCGGTCGGTGGTGGAGTCTGGATTTGTCATTGGTACATACATATGTTCTTTTCTTGTTAATTTGGATGCTAGACTGCTCAGGTTTCACGTGCTCTCTCCTTTTGTGTGCTCCTCTTGCTCTTGGACACCGATGATCACGATGTCAATTGCGCGCAGCTCTGCAGCCCGTATGTTGCAGCCTGCATGCTATCTGATTTCAGCTGGTTCACTGTACTACTGCCTAAAGAACCTGTGGCTTGGTGATAAGACACTGCGGTCATCTGAATAGTACAGCCGTACAGGGATGCGTTCTTCACTTCACCTCATCATGTGAATGTGCTAGAGAAGTGGAAGTGGTTTATGGTGCACAGATCCTCTGTTTCGGAGGGTTAGAACTTTGAAGGCAAAGGTGTCGGGGCACCCATATCAGAATTCTGATGAACTGAAATTCTGGTTACACGGAGCAGAAACCGGGCAGTCGACGTTCAGGCAAGGGTGTGGGGGTGACCAAATCATAATTCTGATGAACTGAAATTTTAGTTTAGACGGAGCAGAAACCGAGCAGTCGGCGTTCGATCCTGACTATTCCGATCATTGAAGATCAGGGAGATTTTCCCAACCCAGTGTGATGTGTTCTCTTAGGCATTAACAGTGCCAGTTTATATGGAACTAAATTTTCATTTTGCAGACAGTCTGTCCCAGGTATCAGTTTGGATTGTAGCTCCAGCATTAGATCAGTAAAACGAATGGTCTCATTGGGCACTATTTGCATGACCACGGCCATCTAACCTCATGTTTACTGATGAAAAGGGGAGAGAATAGCGCAACATGTATCAGATGGGTATTCTTTCGGTCACTCTTTCAGATCAAAGTATCATCTACCAACGTGATTTTGAGAACAAAAATGTGTGTCAAGAACAAGAACAGGAGATTGCTTATCCAGCATGCACATCTTATGGGAAAACAAGAGCAAGAATGTAGGCACAATGAACCTTTATTTTTCTTTTATTTCTGTTTCTTTTTCCCCATCTCCAACTCGTTCTTGGTAACATCAGCCGCCGCTGATGGGCGGTATGACGGCGAGCTCGTCGCCGTCGGCAACCTTGGCGGAGTCGGGCGCGTACTCCTCGTTGAGCGCGAGCACCATGGAGCCGCGGATCTCCTCCAGCTTGGGGAACTGCGCCAGCACCCGCGCGAGGCACTCCCCCGCGGTGCCCCCCGCCGGCACCTCCACCGACGACTCCGCCACGCCCGTCAGGTCCCGCGCGCGGGCGAAGAAGAGCACCTTCAACCTCGCGGCTGGCGCAGCCGGGTCGGCCGCGGCGGGGCCCTCCTCCTCCGTGGGAGCAGCATCTGGGGACAGCAACAGGGGATAAGATGAGCGATTGGCTTCCGTTCGGTGTCGAGAAAATCGTAGGAGATGATTTGCCGAGGCTACAAAAGGTGATTAGGAGTAGAAGCGATGTACTGGTGGTCACCTTTGGGATCCTGCGTCGCCATCGCCGGAGGAAAGGAAGCTGATCGCCGCCTCGTCCGGTGCTTATTTGCTGCCGTGGTCAACCTGGCTGGAGGGTTGGAGATGACCGCACTCGTAACCAATCTAGCCGCATCATTTTATTATCGAATAAGAGAAACCCAGCACGCAAGTGGTCGTGCCGGAGTGGTTATCGGGCATGACTAGAAATCATGTGGGCTTTGCCCGCGCAGGTTCGAATCCTGCCGACCACGCCTCTTTTTTTTCGTTTTGCTATTTTTCTTCAGAATTTTGAATACTATCCCAATTCCCAAGTGTTCAGAATTTCATATTCTTCCGCTGAAGTTGAACTCGTCACAGGTCAGTCGAATAATCCTGGTTTTCGTTACTACTTACCATGCCGCTTAAATAGTTGCTATCCATCCTTCACGGCAACAATCTCTACCACCAAGACTCAAGGACGCCCCACTCTACAGAGGCTCGTGGGCGCAGCTCCTCGCCGGCGGCGAAACCCCGGCACTCCCGCTGGCTGCTTTCTAGACTGCGATCGGTCGTACGTCTACCGTGCGCGCCTGCGTGCGCCTAGGCGCCACTGATCGAAGTTGCAAGCCCTCGCGAGTCCCTTCTTCCTCCACCACCGGGGTCGCGCCCGAAAGATGCTCGACGGAATGCTGCTGCGGTTCTAGCGCCGCCGTGCACGTCTTCCAGTTCCAGATGCAGGGGATCCTCGGCGTCCGCTCAAGAGCGTCACTCGCGCCGCTGCGTGCGATCTTCGCGCGCCAACGCGTCGTATGGGCCGAGCCGCTGCCCCCTCCTGTCAGTGCGGGGTTGAGATGTCTCCATGGCGGCCGTGGCGGCGGGGAGCCGGAGGAGGACGAGGCGGTCCCGTACGCCGACGTGCCTCGCCCCGGGAGGAGGTGGGAGCGGAAGCCGTACGTGACGCCGATGAAGGTGCTCATCCGGCGGGCCAAGGAGGAGAGGCAGGCCCGGCGGGAGAACCCGTGCCGCGTGCTGGAGCACCCGCCCGACAACGGCCTCCTCGTGCCGCACCTCGTCGACGTCGCCCACCGCGTGCACGCCGCCAGGGAGAGGGTCCTCCATGGCCTGACCAGGCTCGTCGAGGGGGAGAACGCCATACCAGTGAAGCGATGCAGGTGAATCAAGCTCAACACTGCAGATCAAACACACTGCTTCTGCTTGGAACTGCCACGGGTTACAATCATCAGTACAATGGCGGAAGAAAATTATGTCATCACAAACGAAAATTTTCTTGCCAGGTTTTGTCCCGAGGTGCACGTCGGCCGCGTGGGGCACGAGATCAGGACGTGCGAGGGCCGTGACAGCGGCGCGAGGAACTCCCTGCACGTGTGGCGACCGGGGACCGTGCGCGACGTCGTCAGCTTCCCCTACTGCTACCACCTGTTCGACCGCGTCGGCAAGCCCAGGGTGGTGCACAAGGAGAAGTACGACGTGCCGAGGCTCCCCGCTATCCTGGAGCTCTGCATCCAGGCGGGTGTCGACGTTGAGCGCTACCCGACCAAGCGGCGGGCCAGGCCGGTCTACTCCATCGAAGGCAGGATCGCAGACTTCGAGCCAGACGAATCAGGCAGCTCGGAAGCAACAGCTTGCCCACCATTGCCGTCTCCAGCTGCGCCAGCCGCGATCTGTTCTGCTTCTACCAGCGCCAGTACTGAACAAGAGGAGGAGGAGGAGGAGATCGCGGTGCCCGAGCTGGCCTCCAGGACGCTGCAGTCCTGGCTCGACATGCGGTTGGGCGCGGCGAGGCTGATGAAGAAGTACAGCGTGCACACGTGCGGGTACTGCCCGGAGGTGCAGGTCGGCCCCAAGGGGCACAAGGTGCGGATGTGCAAGGCCACCAAGCACCAGCAGCGGGACGGGCAGCACGCGTGGCAGGAGGCCACGGTGGACGACCTGGTCCGGCCCAGCTACGTGTGGCATGTCGCCGATCCCGGAGACGGGTCGCCGCTGGCGAACGAGCTGAAACGGTACTACGGCAAGGCGCCCGCGGTGGTGGAGCTGTGCGTGCAGGCCGGCGCGCCCGTGCCACCGGCTTACCGGAGCATGATGCGGCTCGACGTCGTGCCGCCTGCACGGGACGAGCACGATCTCGTCGCCTGATCGAGGTTGTGGGTCTGGTGGGTGGTGGCACGCGCCTAGATGGATGGAAATTATCATCGGCAGCAATATCCATGGATGTACTTGTGGTGAAGATGTTAGATGTCACTTGCTGTTGACGAGGCTGTTTAACCTTCCTGCTGACCAAGGTTTAATTCGGAGTGATTTCCTATTCGAGTGCCCAGCTCCTTGAGTGGATATCATAGCTTTTAGCCCTTTTGTAAGGAAAAAAGAATTTCAACCACTGTGATTGCAATGCTGAGGAAAAAATTTTTCCTTCAGCCGTTGCAAAGCTCCGTCCGTGCAGTCCGACACCTGATGGTTGCCGCGTGGACACCCCAAGCATCAGATGTCCTGCTGCTCGCAGGCTTCCTCCCGCAGAGATCAATCACGCTCGACTCGGCTCCGATCTCCGAGGCTCTGACTACAAGCAAACGCGGCTCACGACCCTCGACTCACAGGAGATTGGACTCCCGCGTCTGTTACGTAATCTGGTGGCCCATCGTACGCTATACTCTCACGATTGCTTCATGCACGCGTCAGTTAGGGTGAGTAGCCGCCGGCGGTGCGACTCCTCTCCCATCGTCCTAAACAACGTAGGCACCATGGTAGGAGTCCATAAGGATGAGACGTCCATCGGGATTACAGTGCCCTTGTCTCATCCGATGCCGTCCTCTACTCTAGCATCCATAACATGGGAGGACAGTTGTTGGTACTTGTTGTAGATAATGATGGTGTAATCATCGGGGATCCTGAAGTCTACAGGAAGTCGATAACACATGTACATACGCCTATTTCTTCTATGTTTTGATGGTACATGCCCTACACCTAGTACTGATCAGCGAGCACATGCTAGGTTGCACAGAATATCGAGTCGATTACTACAGAAGCAATGGCGAATGAAACATCAGATGAGGTAAGTGAAGCAACTTGAATAACAATTCAAGTGAGATCATAATATTTCATATTTTTCTAAGGCACCTTTTTAATTCTAAGCTCATTGTACATCAGGTGGCTGATAAAGTTGGACAAACTTTGATTTTTCCTGAAGTTGGAATGTCTTTCGAATCCGTAAAGTTGGACAAACTTTGATTGTTCCTGAAGTTGGAATGTCTTTCGAATCCGAGCAGAAAGCTTATAATATGTACAACACATGTAGGCAAGATTGGGTTCAGTATTAGAAAGAGCGATATAAAGCACCGAGGAGATGGCGATATCTGTCACAAACATATAGTTTGCAGTAGTCAAGGTCATCAACAACAGAGTCATCAAAGGACACTACAAGGATAGGTTGCAATGCTTGTGTTCAATTTAGTGTTAGCAAGGAGGGGGTTTGGACAGTGTATAAGGTAGTGTATAAGGTTGTGCTTGATCACAATCATTACCTTACTAGTCCAAATAAAAAGCATAAGATGAGGTCCCAACGAAGTGTTCAAGAAGCAGACAAGAAACTAATTAGCCAAATGAGGGACGGCGGGATGAAGCCAGCCTAGGTGTTTGAGTTTATGGTATAATTTTATGGAGGAGCTGAGCTGACAAAGTGCCATTCTGACGGATGGATTGCAACAATAAGATTGGTCGACAGCGCAAGAAGCATTTAAAACTCAATGACGCACAAACATTATTGGAATACTTGAAAAATAAGCAAATAGAGGATCCATCATTCTTTTATTCCATTGAAATAGACGAGGAAGATGGTAGAATGGCAAATTACATGCATCATTCTTTTATGACGAATTTTTTTCCGTAGTTGATGACTTGTTTCTGAGTGCTCAGTCATATTACATGCATCCGTGGTAAAAGGATCATTTGATCTTTCTATTTCCCTTGAAGATTGGATCGATTCTTTTGGATAATTGGATCGATTCTTTTGGATAATAATATTCTCTCTAGACAAGCTAAGCAAACCAAGTCAGATGACCTTCTGACTATAAGCTTTTAGCAAATAGAGATGCAGAGGAGAAGCATTTTACATTGAAACTTCATTCTATTCTATCGACTAATGAAATTCAGATTGGGCGACTCCCCCCTTAAGCCTCAAAAAAGAAAAAAAAACATCACATTAACGATTTGTGGGCAGCAGGCTAGTGCAACAGTAGCTACGGAAAAGCGAGAGCAAATTCACCTCGTAAGGTGACGAGCAACTGTTGGCTGTCGTTCATTGAAGCGGTCCTGGGAATCTGGGATCCCAGCCACCGGCTGGAATAGTTTGGATGGAGCGGTTGTGCAATTCTGATCGAGGAGGAGACGAGGAGTCACGTCGCCGAATTGCTGGACCAAGATGAGGAAATGGGTTTGTAATAGGTTCGAACCTAATCAATTTGCTCTTAAAACAGATAAACCAATTTATTAGCAGTTTAGCACACACAAGTTTCTGGTGCTTGCTTGATCTAAATCTCATGTTCTCAGTTTTTTTTTTTTGAAAAAAACATCTTCTCGGTCCTCCTAGACATTAAGATGAAATTATATTTCAGGTTTCTTGTTGAATTTGTTTTGCAACTGAAGGTCGTGTTAGGCATCACACTAACACTCAATCATGTCTTGCATTGGCAGCAACACAGTGCATTTTCCAATACAAATTCAATATTTGGTAAAAAATGGAAAACTTTGTATTACTGGCCTTCTGGCCCCTAACAAAAAAAATGGATGTACCCATGACAACAGAGGTTCATATTTGTTTATAATTTTGGAGGAGAGAGAAATAAATACTAAGGGAAAATAGTGCACATGTAGTATGAAACTAAGGGGGTGTTTGGATCCCCGAGCTAAACTTTAGCCCCTGTCACATCGAATGTTTGGACACTAATTAGGAGTATTAAACATAGGCTAATTACAAAACCAATTTCACAACCCCTAGGCTAAATCGCGAGACGAATCTATTAAGCCTAATTAGTCCATGATTTGACAATATGGTGCTACAGTAAACATTCGCTAATAATGGATTAATTAGGCTTAATAGATTCGTCTTGTGATTTAGCTTAGGGATTCTGCAATTAGTTTTATAATTAGCTCATGTTTAGTTCTCCTAATTAGCATCCGAATATCCGATGTGACACGGACTAAACTTTAGCTCCACGATCCAAACACCCCCTAAGAATTCCCAACAATACACAAGAGACACAAATAAACGAGAAGTAAGATTCCGTGTGGTAGAACATGCTCACTTAGGTTCGAGTTCTCGACTCGACACGGGTGCTCGTATTTTCCTAAATTTATTTCAAGATTTAACCGATGCTATTCTTTCAGTACACTCATATGTACTCATAGGGATAGGGTTACGCGTGTGTATTCATAAAGGTAAGTATGCATGCGCACATGTAAGCGTCTGCATTTGTATACTCCAACACCTGTAGCCATTGATCCCTCCTTCATCCGCAGAAGCACCAATTGGTTGCGCTCTCACTTTCTCCCTATAATCGTCACTTTCCTTGGGTATCAGCTCAAACCTTTTCTTGATGTACAAGAAGAAGAAAGAGCTCACGCTCTGTAATACTGAGATAGAGCGACACCAACAAACATAAGGCCTACGAGCGACACAATACTGGACCGCTACAGTTTGTGAATTTGTGGGTGAGTGAGAGTCTCCCGTGCACCGTATTTAAATCGAAAATATGAATTAGAACGACTAATATTCTGGATTTCTGAAGCCTATAGCCTATCATGTACCCGCCATTGTTTCCATGTTATCAAGAAGAAGAAAGAGTTCACGCTCCCTACTACTGAAACAGAGCGACACCGACAAACATAAGGGCTAAGAGCCTGAAACTCTAGGACACAGTACTCGACCATTATGGTTTGTGAATTTGTGGATGAGCTAGTGTCTCCCGTGCACTGCGTTTAAAGCGAAAATATGAACAAGAACTGCTAAATTTTGGATTTGTGAGGCCTATGACCGATCATATACCTACCATTTATTTCCATGTTAGATGGGCTGGTAATACTAAATTTTTCAAAATTTGATCAGAATTTAAAATTGAAGTGTGTTCGGGAAGGAGGCATGTGCCCCTGCCGCGTCCCCTTGCCTCCGATTTATGTTCATATGCAAAATTCAGGTGCTCGTCAACCCATCTATCTGGCCGGTGTGCTCGTGCCCACGGTTACTAGAGCATGACGCGCCTCAACGACGTGCCGTTCGCGCGGAACGAGTATGATCTCCTCGCATGAACGTGCCGTTCTCTCAGGGATGGCTAGTCGAGAAGGAAGAGAGTAAAGATGGAGGGAGGGAGAAGAGATTGAGATGAGACTGATAGGTGGAGCCTGATTTTGGAAGGGCAAAATTGTCTTTTTGAACCATACTTAACAGCCCACGGATGGAGATATTGACGGAATGGCATCGAAGGGATAAATCTTAATTTCAATGTCACTGAAGGGATTTCATAAATTTCTATGGCACTGAGTGAAGTTATATAAATTTTGATGGCACTGAGAGAATTTGCTCTTTGATATAAACTCAATAGCCTCTTACTTTAGAGACTTGGATTTTGTTTAGTTGTAGTTTTTCATTGTGTAGCGGATATTATTCATTGTAATTGTGACGGCAATCCTTTTACTGTGATCTAGGGTTCCTGTTCTTGTTCTTGACTGTGATGATTAGTTCTTTCGTGTTGAGAGCTTGAACTTCATATTCAGATTCGGTTCATATACATCTGCAATTTCAGATTGCGTCTTTCACTTTCTTATGTTCTTTGATTTGCTTGCAGGAAAGTCTTCGTGGGGACGTCAATCGAGTTGTGCTTGGTTGATAACCAGGAGTAGTGGTGTCACGGTTGCAAGGATTTGAATCGTGTCTAAGTAAAAACTCAGATCGTCAGCATCGAGTTCTCCACCAATCAAATTTACCGTATTTATCGGAAGTCAGGCCAGCGCTACATCATGGTCACTCGTCGGCAGCAATGTTCATCGATGCGGTTGTGGTGAACACGTTACTTGCTTGGTACTGATATTGGGCAAGCTTTTAATCAGGCCAGTGTACACTGCACTGTCGTTGCCTTTCTCCTGTCGATGAATTGTAACCGTCAGGTCCGTCTCAACCTACTGATGTTAACATGCTGCAGGTTGACACTCCAGTGGAGTTTGGAAGGGCAGTAATGTTATTTCTTCTGCATAGAATTGTTACGTGGTCGAATGCCAAGAACTGAATTTCAGATGAGCAGGCTCATATACTGTACCAAATCACACTGGGATCTAAGCAGGCTGCAGCTGCAGCGGTGCAGGGAAGAGATGAACCTTGACACACCGAGACATTGTTGGGGTTCTCTGGAGTCCGGACCAAAACTCCAAAAGTACCCAGCGTTTTCAGGCGAGGAGGAACGACGTTGCTACGCCTATTTTCAGCTCCCCACAGTGGAAGACGGCATGACTGTCTCCCCATATTGATCTTTCCTCCGAGCCTCTCCTTACCAAACAATATCCAAGAAAAAAATGGTCGGGGTCTGATCCAGGTCTTGTGGAAGAACAGCGTTGGTGTACGCGAGCAATATCCGCTTCGCTTAACGATCTGAAAGGGACCGTGAGGAATAATCGTCTCCAGTCTCCCTCAAGAAAGCGCTGCAAGGGCTCGTCCGCCTCCAGCGGTGGAAATAGTCGGTATCGCAGGGACCGGATCGTAAAACCTCGTCGAGATAATTTCTCGACCCCCGTGACCCCCCGATCACAAGCTCTGCGCGGAGGGGTCCAACGCTCCACGCCGTGCCCGGCCTTCTCGCGGTCACTGACAAGCGGCCCGACGGAGAGGTGGGCCCCTGGGTCAGCGACTGCGCTACCGCTCGGCGCCGGGGTCAAGCGCGCCGCGGGGGTGCAAAACCCTCCAAAAACGCAGGGACCAACCGTTGCGGATTAGTGTTTTCTCGCCTGGTCGTCTTCCTCCCCTTCCCTCCCCTTCTGTCCTTCACTTGCGTCGCGCGTCGCGACACGCCTCCCGTAACCCGCCCACCGCCCCGCGCCCGCCCGCATTCTCCCTCTCTCGCCATCTCCCTCCACTCCCGCTCCCTCTACTGTGGGCGGCGCCACCGCTCTCGCGGGCCGTCCCCGACGAGGTGAGGTTCCGTCCCGCTGCCTCTTGTTCATCGGAGTCACGCGCCCGACCGCCAACTCTTTTTCCCCTTGCGAATTGTGATGTGGGGCTTTTACTTTACACGGGGAAGTTTTACTGTTACGAGCAGGGGAGGAGGGAGAGGATGTGGTCGTCCAGCCAGGCGAGCACGAGGGGCGTCGTCGAGATGGGGAGGGTGGAGGCCGGGCCTTCCCATTTCCCCAAGAGGCCCGCGCCCCGTAATCCCACCAGGTATACACATCCATTTCTCCCCGACTTTTACCGTTGTATTGCCTGCGTTGGTGATACTATCAGTTTTGATGCGAATGGAAAAGGAGCAGATCTGCTCATGTTTCTCTCTTCTTCCGTGATGATGGTTAATCAACGACCGATAAACTCTGCATGCAGCAGTAGTTGTGGCTGCGCAGATTAGCTACGGTGTTTTCTTTACATGATCGTGTGGAGGTTTGGGCATAACAATTAACAACGGATACATGTACCTATATCTGTTGGATGGAAGTTTTACTAGCTCCTACAACTAGAACTCTCTGATATACTGTTCTCTGTATCTCACTTCTCTCTTTTCTGCAGAAGTGTGCCTATGAGATTCAATCGTCAATATTACACCTGACATAACTCCTGTGCCTAGCAGGGTCAATCTATCAAGGACACATGCAGTTAAACCTTGCTCAGCTGGCGACCGCGCAGGAATTTCAGTTAAATGTAACTTGGGGTGGTCTTCTCAACCATCGCCCGACTTGAAGCATCACTTTATAGTACATTCATCAGCATCAGAGGCGGTTCTTACTTCCCAATCTGATATGAGAAAACTTTTTGTTGGCAATGAAAAAATTGGTGTTCTCTTGCTGAATCTCGGGGGACCAGAGACTCTTGATGATGTGCAGCCTTTCTTGTTTAATCTTTTTGCAGACCCGGTAATTACCATACTGCAATGCAATACTAGCTTCTAAGTTTTTTTATTTACTATATTTTTTCCATAGTTTTACCCTGCAGGTTTAACAATTGTGGTGCACAAATAATTAGTGGCCAGTTACTTAAACATGCAGCAGGTTTAACATACCGCAGATGTGCAGAGAGTCCAGTTACATACTACTATTTTTCTGCAAAGCCCATGCTTAGTTGTGTTTGTTAATCAACATTGCAGCCTAACTTTCTAACATCATATCATGATTCCTTGAACTAGAAAGACAGAGTGGATGTATTACTACTGTATTTGAGTACATAATAGAGCAATTATTTTCTCTTACTGATTATATATCCCATGGCTCGTGATCACAGGACATTATCCGTCTTCCTAGGCTGTTTCGCTTTCTGCAGAAGCCACTAGCAAAATTCATATCGGTAGTTAGAGCACCAAAGAGTAAGGAGGGTTATGCATCCATAGGCGGCGGTTCCCCTCTCCGACAAATTACAGACGCACAGGTATGTTCTCATCTTTTGTTGTCTAATTTGCCAATTGCCATGACTGCCATGCACCGAGTCTCTTCCTTTGAACAATGCACTGAATCTCTTAGCAATGTGGATTTCTGATTACCTAGAGTCAGAGAAAGGATACAAGAGTGCCATGCAGAAACTAATTTTCAGATGATGAATTGACCCATCCATTAGTGTTACTGCAGATCTTGATGGGACTTTAAAAATTAGGAATAATACTACAATATAAATTCCCAACATGCGCCGTATATCTCATGCTGCTTCTCACTTGGTTGAGAAAAGATTTTCCGAATAATTGGGTTAATATTGCTATGACTATAGATTAGGCCTAAGAAATGTTTCAGTGATCTTATACTGTGTGTGGATACTAAATTCTCTTTTACTGTTTCACCTGTGCTTCATGGCCTCTGTGGTGATCTTATACCATGAGAAACAACATTTTGGATTTGACTGTGATTTTTATCTTTTACATTGGACAATGATAGGATTCAAATGTGAATGCATGCTGCTATATTACTTTTTTGAAATTAGTAGTTTACGGAATAATTGATGTTTTCCCACCATGACCTCTCATCTGGTGGATTTTGTGGATTGTGCAGGCTGAAGCACTGAGGGAAGCATTATGTGAAAAAGATGTTCCTGCCAAGGTGTATGTTGGAATGCGGTATTGGCATCCCTTCACTGAAGAAGCCATAGAACAAGTAGGGGCTTGACATATATCCAAAATACTTCTGATTTCTGTTGATTTTCCAGGGTTTTTATTATCTTAGAAATGAAACTATATCTGTAAATTTCCATTGGTCATAGTAATGTAAGACATAAAATCAAATGCATTAGATTGGGGTTCTTTCAGATTAGATCTTCATTCATGGATAACATTTTTCCCTTTTAGGGTTTGCAGAAGAATATAGATCTAGATTGCAGTTTTGGTACTTGTATGAAACGGTTCACATCATGAATGTTATTCTATTCTAGATATGAAACATTAGCTAAGCACTTAATCATGGTGTCGTATTCATGACACCATGCTATGTGAATAATATTCTAGACATCACTACAGAAATAGGTATTTTCTGGTGCTTCGTTGTTCATATATATCTATTGAAAAAAATATGTATTATCTTTGTGAACTCACTAATTTGTTCTCATTTGCATTCTAGATAAAACGGGATGGAATCACAAAACTTGTTGTGCTGCCTCTATACCCACAGTTCTCCATATCAACTAGTGGTTCAAGTCTCCGTTTATTGGAGAGCATATTCAGGTAATATTTGGAAATCCAAATACCTGTATTTCTGATGCTTCGAAAATTGACGCTTATGTGATTATGTTACTTTCAATTTCCATTAGAGAGGATGAGTATTTGGTGAATATGCAACATACGGTTATACCTTCATGGTATCAACGAGAAGGATATATCAAGGCTATGGCAACTTTGATTGAGAATGAACTGACAAAATTTTCAGAACCCCAAAAGGTATGAAGTAAGAACTACGGCTTGAAGCACTTGTGAATTATGATGTAGAAGGTTGTTAAACTTGGTGGACATTTAATTTATGTGCTACGCGTCATCATACATGGCTGACTCTTGTGTAGAAGAGTAGGCAATATGTTTGTATAACATATTTTTTTCCCCTTCAAACAAGCATGTTTCCATGTCCATCAAACTGCCAATGCTTACAAAAGGGTAGAAAGGTAGAAGGTTTGACTTCTTTAGACATCAAGCAAATTGTTTTTTCCATCAAAAATTTGTTTCCTCTGGGGAATGCTTCCTCAAACAATGCGGTAATGTTTGAGTGAAGATGGTTTCTAGTAACAAAAAGTACTGTCTAGGACTCTTCCATTTTTGCATATATTTTCCATCCAAGCCCAGGTGCACCTATTCTTTTTGATTGCTGAGTCATATGATTTTTTTAAAAAAAATCCTAATGATAAATCAACTTGCAGGTTATGATATTTTTCAGTGCCCATGGAGTTCCTCTGGCATATGTTGAAGAAGCTGGTGATCCTTATAAAGCAGAGATGGAAGAATGTATCGATCTCATCATGGAAGAACTTGAAAAAAGAGGAATAATGAATCCATGTATACTTGCTTATCAGGTCTGCTGCAGTTCTCTCAATCAACCAAATATGGTGGTTGCTCTTCTTTGACCAATCAATCTTCTGAATCTACAGAGCCGAGTAGGACCAGTGGAATGGCTGAAACCATACACTGATGAGACAATTATTGAGCTTGGGCAGAAAGGGGTAAAGAGCCTTCTAGCTGTTCCCATTAGGTATTAGTTCTCTTAATTGTCTTGAACTCTTGATAGAAGTGATGGTCTGTCCGTGTTAAACTTCTTGTAACCCTCACATCTGTCACCTTGCTGCTGACTGTAATTTTCTCCCATTAATTTTGATTCGATAATCCTAATATTTTCTTATGGTCTTCCCTGTTCAGTTTTGTCAGCGAACACATTGAAACTTTGGAAGAAATCGATGTGGAGTACAAGGAGTTGGCTTTAGAATCTGGCATCAAGAACTGGGGACGAGTTCCTGCATTAGGTTGTGAACCCACCTTCATTTCGGATCTTGCTGATGCTGTTATCGAAAGCCTGCCTTATGTTGGCGCAATGGCAGTTTCCAATCTTGAGGCTCGGCAGGTAACAACTAGCACATGGCAAGCAAAATCCTATATCTCTTTTGCATGGTTTGGTCAAAAGACTATTGCTAGTTCTTCACGCTTTGTGTATGGTGCCTAACTCAATAATGGTGACATTCAACTATTTATGCATTTAAATCAGCAATATGTTAGGATGATACCTCAGTTAAATGAAAGAGAATTGAGTTTTGTCCACCTCTCATAGCTATTGGCTAGATTGCATGTAACCCATACAAGTAGGTTTTTCTTTTGAAAGGAAAGAGAAAAGGTACATATTGCACATTTCCGTATAAAAAAAAGAGTGGGTACAGATTGCATATTTCCATGCATATGTAATGTTATACAGTCGTCCGACTAATCACAATTAGTTGCGATTAGTCGGGCTTATCGCTTTTGCAGCACCGATAAGGCCGAGCGATTAGGCAGGAGCGACTAGGAACCTGATCGTCCGATTACTCATCGCCTAATCATGATTAGTCATCCGATTAGCGATCAGTTTTGACAAGCGATCATTTTTTAAACCTGAGGTTTTGGCCTGGCTGCCGGTGGGTGGTGGGCTACTGGGCTGGCAAAAGGCCCATTAGGTTTTAGTATATAGATCGTGAATCCCCAACTTCAAGATGAGCTCCTCCTCCGATGGTATGTTTTACTGACAGATCTGCTCTCCTCTGCTCTGCAATGGCTGCTCTTCTCTTCTCTTGCTCTGTTCTCTTGCTCTTCTCTTCTCAGCAACAAATCAGCAAGTATGGATAGGAATATACAGTTCTGGACAGTGTGTGCATCAAATCGCACAATTAAGTCACCAACTGATCATCATTTGTGGTGTTGATGCTTCCTATATACTATGTACTATATAGTATACATATCATATCGGTCCTTGTATATATGGACGACTATATGGATGACTAGGTCCGGCTAGAACCGACTAATCGGTCCTGATCGACGACTAGTCACCTTATTGGTGCCATGGTTCGACTAGATGACTAGACGATCGTATAACATTGTGCATATATAAAAAAAGAGATACTGCAAAATCATGTCTTTGGACAGGATCATGATCCACCATGTTACAAGATTGTTGCTGTGCAACTTGCTTATCTCAAGGAAAGAATCCTGCTGTTCTTGTACGAATAATATCTAAGGCGTGAATAAAACGTTAGGACACTGAACAACACTGACCTATGTGGCATGTACCTAGTGGCCTTAAAATACTACTCCCTCCGTTCCAAAATGTAGGTCGTTTGGCTTTTATAGATACGTAGAATTTGTTATGTATGTAGACATAACATGATGCTTGGGTGCATAGCAAAATCTATGTATCTAGGAAAGCCAAAACGACCCACATTTTGGAACAGAGGGAGTATATTATGGAACGGAGGGAGTATATTAGTATAACAATAATCTCTCCTGAGGGAGGGAACATAAACTCCAAATCCAATGATATGCTTTGGTTTCTGAGGCTTTGGCATCATTTAGCTCACATCACATCTGTGCTATCGTAAACCCAACCTGCTAAATATTTTGAAGTGATGGACGGTTATTTTGGCATTTTGCAGTCACTTGTACCCCTTGGGAGCGTGGAGGAGCTGCTAGCAGCATACGACTCGAAGCGCGATGAGCTGCCCCCACCGGTGATCGTGTGGGAGTGGGGCTGGACGAAGAGCGCGGAGACCTGGAATGGCCGCGCCGCCATGCTGGCCGTGCTGGCTCTGCTGGTGCTGGAGGTGACGACCGGAGAAGGGTTCCTGCACCAGTGGGGAATACTGCCGCCGATCCGCTGAGCCTTGACGGTTCTGTCCCATCTCCATCTGGACGTTTTGATGCTGTATATGAATGCATTTGCTTTCGCTCGTGTCGGGAAAAAGGATAGGAACAAAATATGGTATATCATGTTGTACTGTACGGATTCGTCAAAAAAAAAGAAGTTATACCGTACCTACAGGGGACATGAAAATGACAAATATGGGACACTCAAACGAGCCTGGAGCACACTTCCGAACAGAACAATCATATATGGTTGTTATGTTAGCGAGCCAGCTTGGTATTTATTTTAGGGCTTCTTTGGGAATTCGGAACCGAGGGATCCCGTTATTTTCCACAGGCTGGAAGCTCACGCGGGCGGGCCGAATCACCTCGTTGTTTGGGAGCCCATCAGACGGGAGGTCTGACCGCATCCGCGAGTTTTCCCTGGGGCGAGCCGTCCTCACCTCAAGGGTCGTGGTGGTGCATCCCCCTCCGCGTCCAGGCGCATCGTCATCCAGGCGCTGCCGCATCCCTCCATGTCCCCGTCCCTGCCTAGGAGCTGCTACCGTGCTTGCCCCTCGTCGGCTTCTCTTCTTCCTGATCTCCGTCGCTAGCCTCGCGACCGCCACCACCTCTGTCTGAGCTTCTAAGATCTACTCTAGGTTAGCTCTAAGAGCCCGTCCAAGTTCCTCTCCTAGGTCTAACCTAGTCTGATTCATACGGTGATGAGACGGGCACGGGTAAGAGGTAGTCAAGGTGCTGTGGGAGATTATGGCGCCCATCTCCTAGATCTCCTGGATCTGCTGATTCTGAAGTTTTTTTTTGTTTGATGTCAGCTCAAGTTCTAGGCCATCCTCGTCGAGGTAAACTTCAGCTACGACGTCAACAAGCTCGACGACTGCTTACTGATCTGGTATGTGCTGAATGCTGAATGCTGTTTGTGAAAGAGTTGATGCAGGACCGTGTGATTTGATTGTTCATCATGAAGAGAGGGTTGTGCTGCTGTGATTTGATTGTTTACTCGGTCTTGCTGTTTAGGATTGTGTTTGTATTTTGATGTTGCACAAAGGAAAACAGTTGAGTGACATTCTTTAGTTGCCCAAATTGTGACATTCTTTAGCTGCCCAAAATATATCTTGATATCTAGATAGGTTTCTAAATAGTTTGAGTGAGAGCTAAAATAGAACACTGCATGCACTAAAATAGATAGGTTTCTAAGTAGTGCTCAAAGTAATTCTTGTTAATGATCTCTCAAGTCGAAAAGCATACACTAACAGAACAATTAATTTCTTTTAGCATGCACACAGTGACTAGTGAACTAGGTCTACCCCATTAATTAGTTTCAGAGAAATAAACTAAACACTCACACATTTTCATTCGTCGTTTGCTACAGTTCAGTAAACACATCCTATATATAATATATTATGCATGTTAAATTTATAAATCAGTACTATATATGAGTTATCAGAGTTAACAAGAAACAAGTACTTAGTTGACGGGAAGTCTCAAAGAAGTTGCAACGACATTATTAACATATATCGAAAAAGCTATTAAGACTTCCACTACTCCTTGAGTAAGTACTTGTTTTGGTCTACTTACTTTGAGTAGTGCTCAAAGCAAATCTTATTTTGGTCTATTTGAAAATTGTATTCCAGTTCAGAGAACTCCTTTTATGCTTGGCAGTTCATAGAACTCTTCTTTTTATGTATTGCAGTTCAAAGAACTCTTCTTTTATATTTGGCACATCAGTTATAATTCTTGTTTGGTGGAAAGACCGCTACGTAGTAATTCAGCCATAGATTGCTATGCTGGCTATGTTTTATGTTAGGTACTGCTGTCGAATGAATCAATCTTGTTATTTTGTTGATATGGCTTGAGATATTTTTTTCTAGACCATATGCATTTGAATAATATAGTTTACTTGCATTACCATATACATACATATAGATAATGGAATCTTGGGAGGATGAAGTTAGGAGATTCGTGTTAGAGGAGGAGGAAGAGGATGACGAGCTATTCCTAGTTATGGTGCCCACTCTTCAGCAGTGTTTATATGAGGAAAAAAGGCCGGAGCACACCTCAACTCTGCCTGGTGTTGAAAAGGTCATACAAATCTTGGAAGGCCACGAGAATTGGTGCAAAGTGGAGTTCAAGATGGAGCCTAGGATATTTAGAGTTATAGTAAATTATCTTAGAGTGGAGAACTTGTTACGTGACACTCATGGTGTTAGAGTTGAGGAGCAGCTGGGAATGTTTATGTTCATGCTCTCTCATAATGCAAGCACCGATAGGCTAAAAAAGGAATTCCAACATAGTGGTGAGACAATTCATAGGAAAATAATAGAGTTCTTCGATATAATTCCAGCATTGACTCATAGATTCTTGAAGCTCCCAAATGCGAACCTGAAGATTGCATCAGACCCTCGCTTTATGCCTTTCTTCCAAAACTACATTGGAGTCATTGATGGCACTCATGTTCCTATCATCATTGCACAAGAAGAGCTGCTCCCTACAGAAATAGGAAGGGAACCTTGTCACAGAACGTCATGTGTGTATGTGACTTTGATTTAAATTTCACTTTCATTTCATGTGGTTTTGGGAAGGATCTGCATGCGATGCAAGGGTCCTATGGTCTGCACGTGCGAAAGGTTTTCATGTGCCTGTGGGGAAGTTCTACCTTGTAGATGGTGGATACGCAAATATTTCCCTATTTATTGCTCCGTACCGAGGAGTTAGGTAGCTTAGGGAACAGATTAAACATGCAAAGGTGCAGTGGGCTCAAGCAGCTCGATCATATGATTTGGAGGATCACGGGTTTGTGCAGGTGCGATTATTATTTGCCTCGTCCACACGCAAACGCCTTCCGGGCCGTCGTGGCCTAGTCAATACCAAGTGGAGAAAGAAAATTTCGAAGGGTTCGGAAAAATCGGTTGGAGCCTCCGGATCAAAGGATCAGCTCCTAGGAATGACGTTTCTGCAGCGCATTAATAAGACCCTAAAGAAAAAAGGCCTCATTTTTAGGGCAAATTACCAGTAGACTTTTAGTGATGGACTAACTAGCTAAGATTACTAATAATAACCGATCGGCTGCCCATGCTGTTGGTTAAAGAAAGGTGAAGGGAGAGAGCTGGCACCTGCAGCACCGAACTAACCTCCTCGGTCTAGGCACGATCCCATGTTTTTTCCTTTCATTTCATGAGACGATATATATGGATGGATGTTTGGTAAACCCAACGAAGAGGGGGACGATGCGCAGCTGAGATCGCCAGCAAATTAACAGCGGCCTCAGCGTGCGCGTGTTCCACGCTGCGCGTGTCTGTACTTGCTAACGACACAGCTTGGTCAGCTGCAGCCAGACCCCGGCACGTGCTTTGTTGGTTCAAATTTCAATCCATCCGATAATATTACTCAATCCGTTCCAAATTGTAGCTTATTTTGATTTTTACAGATACATAATTTTTCTATGCACTTAGATATAGTGTATGAACATATAAAAGTTAAAACAACCTGCAATTTGAAACGGACGGAGTATATGGTTAAACATAAAACTCGTGTTTATATCTTCGTGGCCAATCGGGTACCTCTTCCTACCCCGCTAAAGTCGCCTCGCTAGGATCTCTTAAAATATAATGTTCTCTTACAAAAAATCCCTTGAAATCAAAACGCCGCTGTCAAGTGCTCCGTCATATTCAATTATTCCAGCTCACGGATGCATCCAGCCTCACATTCACATTGATTCACGTAGGACACGGCTCTGGGCCCGGCCATGCAAGCGACGGCCAATGAGTAGAGCCTTTCCGTTTCGGAGAAACATTTTACAATCCAGTCCTGCAGAATGCCTAGCGTTTCTAGCTCCCCTGCTACACTAGAATACAAACAAAACACCAATCCAACTACCCAAGCAAGCACGCAACACGTTAGTTACATGACTGTATACACACAGTACATAGTACCAAACAAAAAATTGTATATACGTGGACCAAAATGTGGGTTGCGTAAGGGCAATGATGAGTTTAAGAGATGGCTTTTCATCCTAGTATACTCGTATCATTCAGTCGCCGCTTCTCCTGTCACCACGTCATCAGCTTCTGCCCCTTGCATTTTCTGTTTTCTTCCGAAGCTTCCATTTTCTCTTCGCCTCCTGCTGGTGCTACATAAGCGCGGAGAGAGAGGGAGAGAGAGAGATCCCAACTGGACAAGTTCCAGCTTGGCCGGCTGGATCAGTTCAGTCACCAGCGGCAATCTACAAGCTAAGGTAAGCTCCTACCCTTCCAATTCGGAAGAGGTGGTATAGATGCTTCTTCCTTGTCGCAAGCAACCTGCTTTTGCAATTGCTTTAGTGTTTGCCATGATTATGTTGCTTGTCTGCTTCTGAATATGCAACTGATCAATCGAAAAATAAGATTATTTCCAGTCTTTTGTTATGCCTTTGATGAAATGATGAGGAGAGCTATCTTTTTTCCACTGTTTTGTGCCATGACCAAATCAGATCTGAGAATATGTTTTTTTTCCCCGACAAAATCGTGAGAATGGATTTAAATTTTACGTTGGACTCCCAATATACATAGTATGAACTTACTGCTGATCTCATCATCGCATTAAAGAAAAGAAATTGAAGGAGTGGTGAACCCCATGTTTAGTCTTGGTCTGGATCATCGGATGGTTAACCACAGCTTATGGGGGAGAAATAGGAAACCCAAGCTGGATTCCATGTGTCTACAGGCCATTGGTCAGTGTGTTCATCTCGCTTGGCCCCACTTCTTCTCTCGCAAAAGTTAGGGCCTGTTTGGTAGAGCTCCACGCAGCTCCAGATCCTCAAAAATAGCTCTGCTCTAGAATTTTTCAGCCAAACGGTTTTAGATCCAGCAACTCCACCACGGATCTGCTCCACGAAAACGGTGGATCTACCCCCAGATCCATGGATTTGGTGGAGCACCTCAGGGGGTGCTCCACGAAATCAAATCTGGTGGAGTTGGAGGAAATTACCCACCACTGCCACTCATTAGTGGAAAATGACCGGTTCGTTCTATTTCTTCACAGCTTCCTCTCGCGCTGCCATGGCCGCGCCCCGCTCGCCGCAGCCCCGCCGTGCCCCGCCCGCCGGACCGCCGCCCCGTACCCGCCGGAGCACCGCCCCGCCCGCCGGAGCGCCGTCTCGCTTCGCCGGCGGCCCGCGCGCCCCGCCCGCTCGAGCGCCGTCCTGGCCGCCGGTGAGGCCGCGCCCGCCCGCCGCCCCGCTCCGCCCGTCGGAGCACCGCCCGCCCGCCGAAGCCCCCCGCACCCGCCCGCCTGGCCACCGGCGGGGCCGCGCCTGCCAGCACGCCGCCTGCCGGAGCGCCGTCCCGCCCGCCGGAGCCCCGCCCCACACCCGGCCGCCGGTGAGGCCGCGCCCGCCCGCCGCCCCGCTCCGCCCGTCGGAGCACCGCCCCGCACCCGGCCGCCTGGCCGCCGGCGCGGCCGCGCCCGCCCGCGCGCGCGAGGTCACCTGGCCGCCGGCGTGGCCGCGCCCGCCAGCGCGCGCGAGGCCGCCGGCGAGGCCGTGCCCGCCAGCACCTCAACCATGCGTGCTGCAGCACCAGGAAGGAGATATTTTTTTATTCTGATGAATGGGCCCAAATTGCCAGTGAGACAAAGACAAGAATGGAGCTGTACCAAACGCTTTTTGAGATATTAGATCCACGGTGGAGCAGCTCTATGGCGGAGCTAGCTGGATCTATGGATTTGGAGCTATTTTTTCAGAGCTGGAGCTCTAACAAACAGGCCCTTAGAAAGGCCAATAATGCTGTGCGCACCAAACCCTTCTACCATAACCAGGTGACCCGTCCCTCCTGTGCTAGCAATCAATATTTACTTTGTATTACAGTTGGTTCTAATTTTGGCAATTCGTGAATGAGACGGATGTAGGATGTTTCCTTATCAAAGTGAAAGACACAAAACGAGCTCTGATTAGGAATTTTGTTCACTAGTTAGACATGTTGTATAGTAGTACAGTAGTCTTTCGGTGTGCAACTGGGCAGCCAACAGCCGCAAGCCAGCCAAGTAGCAGCAGCTGCATTCTCACGATTAATAAAAAACTTGACATAAGTGAAGAGAGCATTAGGGAAATAGAGAAAACTTCCTGGTTGTTACCTTACATTTTACACCTAAAAAGAATACTCCCACGGCGAGCTGTAATAAAAGCCTCTGCTCCAAAACTTTAACTACCATCTACACCGGTCTAAGTCGATGTTTGGTAGGCCTAGCGATAGCGATGTCTCTTGCGAGCTGGAGCAGGGAAGCAAAAAGCAACGTGCATCATGCAATGTACACGTTGCCAGGTCCCCTTCGGGTGGGGCCATCCTTCATATCCCACACCCACCCGTCCATTTCCTCTTGCTTGAATGCTTGATCTTCGAATCTACTGCTAGCTTGGAGCAAGTGAACGTTGTATTCCTGCTTTTATGAAATGTTAAATGAGATTAAGACTTGCCCTGTTTTGTCCGCTTTTCCAAGTTATTTTTTTTTGCGGTTTTAATAGCACAGCAGGAAAAAAGAACCCTCGAGTGCATTCATTACAGTGCCGATTTTCAGTTTCCCACACTATTCGCAGTAACGTGTTGACCCGACAATCTTCCTTTTCTTTTCTCCCAGCTGGAATAATTAATAACGCGATGCTAATCTTTCATTTTTTCAACTTTATCGTCTGAATTTCCTTTACTAGGCTCTCTGCTTGGACATTGCGCAAGCTTAGAGAAGACCAGGACGCCAAGGCAAGAACGAACGAGAGCATCTTCAGAGCAGAGGAGGCGGCGGCACCAATGGACGGCGGCTCCCCGCGGCCGCCCCGCCGTCCGGAGCGGGAGGGGAGCTACAACTACGACATCGAGAGCATGGACAGCTCCGGGGCCGGGGGCGTGCCACCGTGGCGGCCGCAGCACAACGGCTCCTCCGAGGCCCTGCTCCGCTACGACGACGGCGGCGCCGGCGACCGCGGGAGCACGCACGAGCCGCTGCTGCGGAAGCGCACCATGAACACCACCTCCCAGATCGCCATCGTCGGCGCCAACGTCTGCCCCATCGAGAGCTTGGATTACGAGTAGGCTCTCCTCTCCTTTTCCCCCTTGGGCTATTTCTCTTCGTTTACTTTTTTTTTTTGGTTTTTCTTCAGCCTTTCATGGGGAAAAGAATCTTTTTTTTTAATCTTCTCCTGTGTTCTTAGTTGTACTAATAACTAATCTAACTGGGTTAGAAAGCGAAAGTAGCAACTGCCTAGGAAACCAGGATTATTGTTCATCTTATTTTTCTTTATATGATGACTGAGCCATGTACACTTTAGAGAAGCAACCTCAGGGCTTTGGGGACATAAGATCGCAACTCTTGGTTCCTGAGTTTTCAATGCTTGCATCTTGCACTTTCATATCAATTACAGTTTTAGTACTTCTTGCTGTGTAGATATTTTTTTGTATGCCAATGATAAGTGCAAGGTGATATCAAGAAAAGAAACAATATATTTTGATGGAGTGAATTAGTTCCAGACAGGCCCCAAGTAATTCTCCTCTACATAGTACTATCGATTAGTCATTCCTTTACATACTGCTATCTTTTAAGGGAATGGTTGGATAGCGAAATTGATTGATTCAAAAGAAATGAAGAGATTTTATACCAGCTCT
Source organism: Setaria viridis (assembly GCF_005286985.2). Lineage (NCBI taxonomy): Eukaryota > Viridiplantae > Streptophyta > Magnoliopsida > Poales > Poaceae > Setaria > Setaria viridis. The sequence goes on from NC_048263.2 coordinate 27,589,359, forward strand.
GCCCTGGGCTGCAAAATTATGTGCAAATGCTCGTTTCAGAAAAAGAAAAGGAGTTCTTTCACAAAAATTAATATGCCAGTCTACCTCTCCGTTTTTTTAATTAGAAGATGGGTAGATATACATTTGCTAGAAATGTCTCCAGATATTTTTTTTTCTGAAGAATTCATGCCCATATCCTTATGTTAATCCACGTACTGACCTCCTAGAGTTTTTTTTAACGATGATTGAATTGCAGAGATCATGCAACTGTGTACATATACCCAGTACCAACCTTGTGTGCTGTGTGCACTGTATGGACACTATAACCTGTTCGTTACACTCTTGAATAATTTCATTGTTTCAGAGTTGTGGAGAATGACCTTTTCAAGCAAGACTGGCGATCAAGAAAGAAGAAGCAGATATTTCAGTACATTGTTCTCAAGTGGAGCTTGGTGCTTCTTATTGGCTTGTTAACTGGAGTTGTTGGTTTCTTCAATAACCTTGCGGTTGAAAACATTGCTGGATTCAAATTGCTGCTCACGAGTGATCTTATGCTCAATGAGAGGTAAAGTTTTAGTCTGTTTCTTTTTTTATAAGGACAATTTGATTTTCCACTTTTTAGTATTCTGTATTACCTTGTCATATATTGCTTCGGGTCATCATGATCTGGTGTATGTCCACTTATTACACTGTTATTGTCATGATGCTTGGAAATTTTACCAAATTCATGAAAGCAATCATGAAGTTCCTTTTATTGCAACCTATAAAGATTTCAAGCAATAGAAATTCTTTTCTGACAACTGAGGAGCATAAAGTGTCACTAATATTAGTAATGCATGTTGTATTTGCTTAAGCATGCTGAGTACTTTGAAGTAATTAATAATAGCATTCTGCTTCCAGTGCAGATATATCAAAGCATTTTTTGTGTATGGAGGTTGCAATTTAGTCTTGGCGGCATCTGCAGCAGCAATCTGTGCTTATATTGCACCTGCTGCTGCTGGGTCCGGTATTCCTGAAGTTAAAGCATATCTTAATGGGGTTGATGCTTATTCTATATTGGCTCCTAGCACACTGTTTGTAAAGGTAACTTCTGACTAAGAACCATATGTGTAATTGATCTTTTTACCTTTTTACACTATGTGCATTTTTTTCGGATAGCTTCTGGAACAGGTTCATGAGATTAGTAAGCTCAACTAAGTTCTATTGTTCTTATCACATCGTGGTTTAAAACTTAGGGACTTCTCTTGAAAGCAAGTTAAATATGAAAAAAAAAACTTCATGCTTATTTACTTCCAAGTGGAAAGAGGAAAAATATTGCTGATGATTTTTAATTACAAAAGTCCACTGGTTGAGATAATGAAAAGTAGATTCACTTGTGAATCATAAATTACCAGAAATTGGTTGCCATTATTTATTCTTAAGATCTTCATGCTGATAATTAACCTATTACCTTCTAAAGAGTGTCTATTATGAAAATTATGTAGAAAATATTCTGTTAGAAAAACTTATATACTGGATATGATTGTTTGTACATATAAAATGTGGGAAAGCTTGATTGACTGAACAATATCATTCTACATTGAAAAGGGAAATAAATTCTACCAATACCAACATGGGTACTAGGTTGTTGTAGAAACTTCCAACTCTGGAATATTCTAACTCAATATTCTACTGCTTGCAGATATTTGGTTCAATACTTGGAGTTTCAGCTGGATTTGTACTAGGAAAGGAAGGCCCTATGGTACATACAGGAGCATGTATTGCCAACTTGCTTGGTCAGGGAGGATCACGCAAGTATCATCTTACCTGTAACTGGCTAAGATACTTTAAAAATGACAGGGATAGGAGAGACTTGATTACATGTGGATCTGCAGCTGGAGTAGCAGCTGCTTTCCGTGCACCTGTTGGCGGTGTTCTGTTTGCTCTTGAAGAAGTAGCATCGTGGTAGCACCTCTTTCTTAGAAAGTTAACATTTGTTCTTTAGAGCCATGTATTTTCTCTATTCGACACCTTGCATGTTTGGATTTGTACAATATCGTAGATGCAGTATCTAGGAGCTTTCGATATCTATCCTTTTTTACCTATTGTTATCTGGTGGTATGTTTTTGTTGTTAAACAATATTCATTAATTGGCCATGTGGTTACGATGGCTGGGCCAATTGATAAAATTGCAAAAATGGAAAGGAAAAGAAAATGGTATTAGTGCAGCTATCTACTATTAATTTGCATGTAATTGTTTCAGTTATACTTGTGATGAAAGATGGTAACTAGTGTTTCTATATGTCATTTTACAGGTGGCGAAGTGCTCTTTTGTGGAGAACGTTCTTTACAACCGCTGTTGTTGCTGTGGTATTGAGGGGACTGATTGAATTCTGTCGCAGTGGAAAATGTGGTCTGTTTGGGAAAGGTGGATTGATCATGTTTGATCTCAGTTCAACTGTTGCAACTTACAGTACTCCAGATCTAATTGCAATCATAGTCCTTGGCATAATTGGCGGCATTTTTGGAGGCCTCTTCAACTTTCTCTTGGACAAGATCCTGCGAGTTTACAGTATCATCAATGAGTAAGTAATCAACATATTTTCCTAACTCTCCAGTCTACTCAGCTTATTTAAGACGTGATAGCATCTGCATTATTTCATCTGCCTGCAGGAGAGGTGCTCCATTCAAGATCCTTCTCACCATAACAATATCAATAATCACATCAATGTGTTCCTTTGGTCTTCCTTGGCTTGCTGCATGCACTCCATGCCCTGCTGATGCTGTGGAGCAGTGTCCAACTGTTGGCCGTTCTGGCAATTACAAGAACTTCCAATGCCAACCAGGATATTACAATGATCTTGCATCACTCTTCTTCAACACAAACGATGATGCCATCCGCAATCTCTTCAGCAATGGCACCGAAAATGAGTTCCGAATGTCCAGTCTTTTCATCTTCTTCACTGCTATTTACTGCCTTGGACTTGTGACTTACGGGGTTGCAGTCCCCTCTGGCCTCTTTATCCCTGTTATTCTTGCTGGAGCCACATATGGCCGCATAGTGGGAACACTTCTTGGATCTATATCCGATCTTGATCCTGGCCTTTTTGCCCTCCTTGGTGCAGCATCTTTTCTCGGTGGAACAATGAGAATGACTGTGTCAGTTTGTGTAATCCTTCTAGAGCTCACCAATGATCTTCCCATGCTCCCTTTGGTCATGCTTGTTCTTCTCATATCCAAGACCATAGCAGATAACTTCAACAAGGGGGTTTATGATCAGATAGTGGTGATGAAAGGCTTGCCATACATGGAGGCTCATGCTGAACCATACATGAGACATTTGGTTGCTGGTGATGTGGTTTCTGGCCCACTAATCACCTTTTCAGGTGTTGAAAAGGTGGAGAAAATTGTTCATGCATTGAGGATAACGGGCCACAATGGGTTTCCCGTGGTTGATGAGCCGCCCATAACGGAAACCCCGGAACTGGTTGGGCTTGTGACTAGGTCCCATCTATTGGTTTTACTGAACAGCAAGAATTTCATGAAGGGGCAGGTGAAAACTAGTGGTAGCTTTGTTCTGCGAAGATTCGGTGCCTTTGACTTTGCAAAACCAGGGTCAGGAAAAGGTTTGAAAATTGAGGATCTGGATTTTACTGATGAGGAGATGGACATGTATGTGGATCTCCATCCGATTACAAACACCTCACCTTATACGGTGGTTGAGACAATGTCACTGGCGAAAGCCGCAATCCTTTTCCGGGAACTCGGGTTGAGGCACCTTTTGGTTGTGCCCAAGGCACCAGATGTAAGAGCTCACTTCTTAGTCAAACATGGAATGCATATACATGAAAATTAATAGCAACAACTTAGACACAATAATGGATGATTCAAGTGCTTAATCATTCTAGTTCGTTTATGTGCTTAGATTAACTGATTTAGTAATCTCCGTGCATGTTATGGATTCTAGGTGCTTATTACCTCATTAGTTACATGTCAGCTCAAAGAAATATAACTTCAGACTAACTGCAATTTCCCTTCTTTAGTTTGAAAACTTTTCAAGGTCTGACGATCAGTATTTCTCTTCTTGTCAAATGCAGAGGCCTCCCATAGTTGGAATCCTGACAAGGCATGATTTCATGCCTGAACACATTCACAGTCTGTTCCCGAATCTCAACCCTCACAAGTACCACTCAGCTTCAATGGCAGGCTGATCATGAGGCTTTTTGCTACTTCTCGTCTGTGTAAATTATTTGCGTGCTGGCTGTCAAAATTGGATGGACCTGCTAGCTCTGGTTCCTGCACAACTAGGACATGTGTAATGTTCGTGGGCCAAGTTTTTCTTTTCCTGAATGAAATGGACATAAGGGTGTGTCTGATTGCTGTTTACAACTCTACCTGGTGCCACCCTTGTTCCTTCTTTCGTGAACAAGGAGACTGATGTGGTTGTACCATCAAATCATCCAAGGTGTAAAATAAATTTGAGCAACCACTGGTTTGAGTGGTTAGACCTATAAATACCACCTCATTCGGCCATTTGAATGAACTAAGCACCCCATCCTCGCATCCAACCGCGGCACCCTCCTGGAGCTCGGCGTCGCGGCGCGGGCGGCGGTGCAGCTCCTCACCGGCTCCGCGCTGCTCGGTCCCGTCGACCGCCACCGCCACTCCACCGACCGCGAGCTCGTCGCCGCCGCGCGCATGGGCCTCGCCATGGCCATCGCGCTCGGGGAGGCCGCCGCGCACGTCCTGTTGGGCATGTACGGGCCCGTCGGCCCGATCGGCGGCGCGCTCATCGCCCTCCAGCTCTTCTCCGGCGGCGCCGTCGTCGCCTTCCTCGACGGGCTCTTGGGGACGGGCTACGGCCTGCGCAGGGCGTCCGCCTTCACTCTGTTCGCCGCCACCAACACCTGCGGGAAGGTCATCTGGAAGATCGTGGACGCCGGGCGGGGCCCGAGCGTGACGGATAGCCTGCTGGCCACGTTCCTCGTCCTGCTCCTCGCGGTGTTCCTCCACGGCTGCCACGTGCTGCTGCCGATGCACTCCAGGGACGCGCAAGAGCGGCGGGACACCTTGCCGGTGAAGCTCCTCTACACCTCCGTCGTACCCATCGTGCTGCACTCCGCCGCCGTCTCGGCCTTCTCCGTGGCGTCGCAGCTGCTCCACTACAGCCGGTACGGCGGCGGCATGGTTGCCCGCCTGATCGGCACCTGGGAGGAGGCCAGCTACTACGCCGCCGTCCCCGTCGGCGGCCTTGCCTACTACGTCACTCCGCCGGCGGGCCTGCGCCACGTCGTCGCCGACCCGCTCTACGCGCTCTCGTACGCCATGCTGCTGCTCACCTCGTGCGCGCTGCTGTCCCGGGCTTGGGCGAGCCGGCGCCTCGTTTTGGATTTCCCTGATGCGGCGATCCGCTCGCAAGTCAGCCGTTACGTCCCCACGGCCGCTGTTCTCGGTGGCCTCTGCGTCGGAGCTCTCACCATCCTTGGCGACGTCACCGGCGCCATCGGCTCTGGCACTGGAATCCTACTCACCGCCACCGTGTTCTAAAACCTCGTCGTTCAGAACGTTGGGTCTCGGAGGGACAATCAGGCATCGGAGCCTCTTCAATCGTATAGTTTTGTTTCTTAAATTTGTTCCGGTTTGCGAAACTTACAGATAGTTTGACCAGTATATTTATGAAATGCAGTACATTCTATGGGAGATCCCTAAATTTGAGCTCTAGTTTAAATATCCAAAGTCACTTTTCTATGCTCATGAACTACAGGTATGTGTTAACCACATATCACCCGTCCCATTTTGCATGATCTTGTCCAACATCTTTTTGTAAAAAAATTTCCAAACCTTAAGCCAAAATAGGCCACTCATCACTGCATGCCAGTGAACAATGGCTCAAGCCATTCAGGTTCGACAGTCAACTTAAAAACAGTCCAACTTTCAAATTTTGGCCCTTAATTTAAAATTGAAATATCTCTTTTCCTTGTCCAACAACATGTCCATAATATTACATGTATATCTAGGATTTCTTAGGGTCCAAAATTATCCGGATCTTAGATAAAATTTCTTCAGGAATTAAACTCAAAGTTGACTAACTGCCATTGTTTTAGACTCAGAATTTTCAGATTTGGAATAGTTTGACCCAAGTCACAACTTTGACTATTGATTTGAAAGTCTTTTGATCCAAACTTTATTCCATCATGTCAAGAACCTTCAAATCTGCCTCTCCAAATTTTTGCCAAATTTTCCAAATTTGAAACTTAAATTTGAATTTTTGGTTAAATTTGACTCAAATTTGCACTTAGCTCATTATACCTCTTTTTAAGGAAAATTTCTTATTTAACCTAATGATGGCCTTCTAAGGTCTTAAAAAACACTTGGTGTCACACAGATCTTCCCAAGTCATAATTCTTTCATCCAAAACTCCGAGTCGGACTTCTGTTTATACATTTCGATCATCAGAGCTACACAATTGGTGCTATCCAACTTGAACTTTTTACAAAGGCACCCAAACTGATCGAGTTGGTTCTGGCAACCTGATCGGGCAGTTCATCCAATCGTGCCAATTTTAGTCCTCGATCGTTTTCATCCAAGTTAATACCAAAAAAATTGTGATTTTTAAAATATGTTACCTGGTGTATTACAGAGTAATTAAATTGCCCATCGGATGGACTACAAATATAAAATCCGCTCTTTTCTCGCTTTTGTGATGGGCGGTAAAATTAGATCGCCTGCCTACTGAGCGGGTGGAGCCTGTTTTTTCAGTTATTTGTAACGGACTACGCTACGCCTCGGTTTTTTTTTTTTTTGAGTTACACCACGCTACGCCTCGTGGACCCTAAAGTAGCGGATTGGGCCATCATACCCGCGTGGAGCTGGCTGGGCTGCTCGTCTGCCACGAGCCTCATTCCCAGCCCATGCCCATGCCAACATATTTGTGTCGAGGCGATTTTGACTAACAGTACGTATCGTGGCAACCCAGCACGTACGTACGCTCGCGACGGCTGGTCAAATTCCGTTCATCACGTATACGTTGTGGACTTGTGATAACGTTGCGGACTATGGCCCATAGCTGGCATATATATACGCAACGCATCGCGACGTGGACAGGACAGTGACGCAAGTCCCACAAGTAAATCATCAAGCCTGCGAGTCGATCAAGCCAATATAAGCCTGTAGCCTAACGAGAAAGGCTAAATATTAAAGAGAGTTACGTAGTGACAAAATTCTTTTTGAATCCATACTAACATATCTATCTTGTAGGTTATGGGATCGTAAAAGTTGGATTAAAAAAACCATATGGATCAGCCAAATAGTAAAAGTTACAATAATATACTTCCTCCGTTTAAAATTGCAGGTCGTTTTAGCATTTGTATATATAAGCGTAGCATTTAAACATAGCGTATATCTAAATGTATAGTAAAAACTATAAACATACAAAATTCAAAATGATCCAATAAGCTCTTTTAATAAGAACAATAGTGTAGTTTGCAGGATTAGATAAAAAAAACTAGCCTATATATACATACATAGAGAATAATATTTCTCTATACAGTGACGAAAGGCTAGGCATCATAATATGTGCTCCATCCATCCTAAACTACTATCCCATTTTAACATTTCTACATACATAATTCTATATCTGTAGAAAATTTAAAATGAATTGTAATTTAGGACAAATGGAGTGTAGATACTACGATGCGTCACTGTATAATTCTCGGCAGCGTCTACTACTGTATAATGCACGCGCAGTTCTGGGACGTTAATTGTGCAATGGATCATACAGTACGTTCAAGGAAGGAACCGAGGCAAATTGAAAAGAGCTAACAGCGAGCCAGAGAGAGAGAATCGTAATTTGCTCCAGCTAATCTCAAGCAACAGGCCACTATCCCACTACGATACACTCCATCGAACTATGCCTGTAAAGCTTGCATGTATCTGGGGCAAAAATCGATTTAGGGCCTGTTTGGTAGGACTTATTGGACGGCTTCTCGAGCGGCTTCTGGAGAAGCCGTACCAAACACCCTTCCAAAAAACGGCTTCTCTCGCGAAGCACCCGTGAAGCCGTTTTCCAATTTGTACTGGGGAGGAGAAGCCCAAAAAACCAGCTCCCCGCGGCTTCCCCTCCATCCGCGCCCCCCATGTTACCAAATTACCCTTCAACTTCGCCGAAATTACATCGAATTGCCACCGCCTCCTTTTCCTCCCTCTCGAGCCGTTCCTCTGTTCTGTGAACCGTTCCTCCTTTTCCTCTTTCTTCTTCTGGTAGCGGAGGGGCAGCCGCCGATCTGGTCTGGTGGCGGCGGCCGGCATGGATGCGGCTCCGGCGGCGGGAAACTTGGATCCGGCGGTCGAAAGGGGTAGATCCGGTGGTGGGCTCCAGGATGCGCCAAGCGGAGGGGCCAACGGCGCGTCGTATGTGTCCGGCGGAGGGGCTGGCGGCGCCCCGTTCGTGTGGCCGGGAGGCCCGCCGACGGGTCCCCTGGGTGCCCTCCTGGCCGCCGCGGGAGTGCCTCCCGGCATGGTGGCGGGCGCATGGCCTGGAGGCGCAGCAACCGCGGCGGGCCAGCCACCGGCGCAGCAACCGGCCATCCCAGCCGCGGCGGGCCTGGCCGCCGGCGCGTGGCCCGGCATCCCCGGCGCATGGCCCGGCGTCCCCAGCGCGGGGCCATCAGCTTCACAGGCCTCCGGCATCCCCAACGCCGCCATGCCTGCAAGCACACCCGGAGGATGGCCGGAGTGGTGGGCTGGAGCAGCGGCGGCGGCTCTAGGGTCGGATTGGCTCCGTGCCGATCCTCAACTCGCTTCACAGGAGACAGCTTCACAGGAGGTTGGAGGCAATGACGAGCGGCTGCCGGTTCGGGTCACCTCTGGTCTAGTTCGGAGCTCCTCAACTTGCCGGCGAGGTACCCGCGCACCTAGGCCACCACCGGCGGCTAGGACAGCTACTGCTCCTGCATCTGTGGACGTCGACCTCACCGATCCAAGATAAGAACTTTGCTAGCTCTTTTCTAGATGCACCAGTGTCCAGCTTTGTTACTTTGAGCATTGGTCTACCTGACTCACCCATGCTGCACCCACTGGTCGGTTGCTTTGTGTCTGTTCCGTTCACTGAATACTGTACAGTATAATCTGTTGAAAAATTGAAGTAAACACATCCTGATGGTCGGTCGCGACTCAACATCAATCCTTTCTTTTGCAGTAGGAGCACATTTTGGTACTAAAAATCTCTATTGCGTCAGGCTAAAAATGTTTGCCAATTGTTTCTTCATAAATTTTCACTTAATTCAGATACAATCATAAAATCTGAATTTTCACTTAATTGAGTGCGGAAGCATTTTGTGCTAGGATATTGATGCAAGCAGGGCAAGTGCTACTGTTTCAGTGCTAGGATAGTTCCAGAACTATAAATCCTACTGTTCCTGCTAACTATATCCTACTGTTCCACTGCTACTGTTTTTGTTCTGATCCTGAATATAAATTACTGCCATATATAGTTTCTGAATATATCCTACTGTTCCTGCTAACTATAAATGGGCACCACTGCCACTGCCACTGCTACATATAGCCTGAACTTTCCCTTATCAAACTGATTTTGTTGGCAACAGCTTGGCTGATTGGTGTGATGAGAACAATAGGATAGTTTGTGAGATTTTTGCTGATGAAGTTTTAAAAGGAAATAGATCAAGTACTCATTTGAGTAAGACCGGGTACAAGAATGTGATAGCAAGGTTTAAAGAGAGGACTGGGATTGAGTACACTAGAAAGCAATTCAAGAATAAATGGGATAAGTCGAAGCAAGATTATGGTATGTGGAAGCAGTTGAAAAATAAGGAGACTGGGATTGGATGGGATGAAACTGGGAAGAATATTGTAATGTCAGAGGCATGGTGGAAGAAAACAGCAAAAGTAAGTAGACAAGTTGCAGTTGTTTCAAATTTTTCATTTTACAATATGTAAAAATATTAATATCTAACTATTGCATTTCAGGATATAAAGGGCTCTACCAGATTCAAGCTGAAAGGACTACAAAATGAAGAACAGCTAAGCATTATGTTTGAAGACCTCAGAAATACTGGTGATGAACATTGGTCCGCTTCTAGTGGTATAGCACCTTCTTCAGCAAACTTGTCTCGTGAAAGCTCTCCAATTCCTATTGATGATGAAGATGAAGCAGACAAAATGGATTCGGATAGTGAGCCGGAGGAGGTGACACCTAGGAGTGTGCATGGTTCAAAGAGAGGTCGAGGGGCTAGTAACATCAAGGGAAAGAAACCCAAGACAAGTACAGGGCATTGGTTTCAGGAACAAATGGGCAAGATTGTGGAGATGAATGAGAGGACAGCTGCATCTTGTGAATCTATTGCAAGGAGGGAGGATACATCTGGTTGTTCCATCCAGGATGTCATGGCTTTGGTCAAGAATTGTGGGGCTCTTCCCTCGACGAATGAACATTTTGTTGCATCTCTAGTTTTTACCAAGAGGGCTGAACGAGAGATGTTTATGACTTTGGATACACCTGAGGAAAGGTTTGATTGGCTGAAGAGGAAGTATGAATGGATGACTAGAAATGATGTGCCTAAGTAGTTTGTATCCTTTGGATTCTATTTCTATTTCTATGCTACTCTGAAATATGTATGCTTATGTATGCTACTTTGAATCTATATTCTATATATGCCTAAGTAGTTTGAGTGTTGTTACTTTGAATCTTATGTATGCTACTTTGAATCTATATTCTACTTTGCAATTCATGAGTGTTATTTATATCATGAACAGATCTGAATCTTCTGATGATGAGATGTCTGATCATGATGAATGGGTTAAAAACACTCTAGGATTGTTGCGGTCTGCTCAAAATTGTCAATTTGCCATTGCTCTTATTTCTTGCAAGTACTTCATGACTTACCATGACAAGAATGATGTTAGAATTCCGGCTCAAAGTGGATTCGGTTGGACAATGGAGAAGCTGAACACTCCAGGTGAAAGTCATAAGCAATTCCGAATGAATGCATCTCTATTTTACAAGTTGCATGATCTGTTAGTGGGTAACTATGGACTAAAATCATCTCTTCATATGAGTTCTATGGAATCATTGGCTATTTTCCTACTTGTGTGTGGGCATGGTACTTCTACCAGTGGTGTACATGGTATATTCAAGCACTCTGCAGAAACAATTAGTAGAAAATTTGAGGAGGTATTGATATGTATGGTGGCTATGAGTGCAGACTACATAAAGCCAATTGACCCTAATTTCTCTACTACACATCCTAGGATTAGTAATGATCGTAGGATGATGCCACACTTTAAAGATTGCATTGGAGCTTTGGATGGCACTCACATTTCAGCGACACCACGTCCTGAGGACCAGATTAGGTACATTGGTCGGAGTGGCAAAGCGACACAAAATGTTCTTGGTATTGTTGATTTCGACATGAGGTTCACTTATGCGTCTATTGGTCAGCCCGGGTCTATGCATGATACTAATGTTCTCTTCCATGCACTTCGACATGATCACTCTACCTTTCCACACCCCCCTCTAGGTATGTCGGATCACGTACCTTATCTTTTCTCATGTCTATACATGAATGCACGTGGCTCACAACCTTCATTTTTTTACATGTGTATTTAGGAAAGTATTATATGGTTGATGCCGGGTACCCAAATAGACCTGGATACTTGGCACCATACAAGGGTGAAAGGTATCATGTGCCAGATTGGAGGAGAGGTCCTGCTCCAAATGGTGAGCAAGAACATTTTAACCATTTGCATTCAAGTATTCGCAATGTGGTAGAGCGCTCTTTTGGTGTGTGGAAAATGAAGTGGAGAATCCTTCTCAAGATGCCGAGTTACCCAATGGAGAAGCAAATGATGATAGTTGCCGCAACCATGTGTCTCCATAACTTCATTCGTGAAAACCACACACAAGATAAGGATTTCCGCAAATGCGATCGGAATCCCGATTATATGCCCACTATACCTTCAAGATATAGGAAGCACTATGTCTCTCAAGATGCTGGAGATACATCCAACATGGAAACAGATGATCGGACCATGGATAAATTCCGAGATGATCTTGCTAGAGCAATCTTCCTTTCTAGATCATCTTGAGTATGTCAGTTAGCTTATATGGTTGCATGCTATGTAAGGATCGTAGCTATTATTAGCTTTTAGCTTATATGGTTGAATGGAAGGGCGTGGATCACATTAAGGAAAAGAAAAATTAAAAAATCTTGTTTCAAATATTCAGCTTTTATGTTCCTGTGATTCAAATATTCAATTCCTTTTTGAGGTTAGAAACTGAACCATGAGTACATCAGCTCCAGTTCAGTCCGAAAGAAACTCGATCCCCGTACTCACGGTCAATATGCAAATATCAGCTGAATTCAAATATTTCTAACCTGGATGCGACATCAGCTTAGCATTCGCTAGTAATCTATTTATGAACCGTGAGTATCTATTTTCATCTATTAAAAAAAATCCATATAGTTAAGGGCATCTATGACATTTGATTTATCAAAGCCATTCCTAAAAATACAGGAGAAGCCGTTTTGCCAAACACTTTTCAGAATGGCTTCAGCTTCACCAGAGAATCTGTTTCACCAGAGCAACCACAGCCGCAGCCGTTTCAGCCACAGCCACAGTCCTACCAAACAGGCCCTTAATTTGGACTTTTTTTCTGCCGGTAAACGGGTTACTCGACACGTAGGCTGCGCGCCACGTCGGCGCGCGCGGGTGTAGCGATCGGCGATCGCGACGCGGGGCAGCAGCCCACGTGCCGCGGCTGGCGACCACCCGTGCAGGGAATCTGGCCATCACCGACGCGTGGGGCCCGGGCCCCGATCCCTATCGAGTGCTCCGTGGTACCTGCGGCCACCACCCGCCAGCCAACGAGGCCACCGCGCAACAGAACAGAACGGCACGCACGCGTGCTGAATGCGCCTCCTGCACCTTTGACCGCCGAACAGCAACACCACAGGACGTCAGGACAGGGCCGGACAGGCGCGCCACGCTACGCTACACCTCTCGCCAGCCTAACCTAAATCGCAACCTTAATTTCTGCCATTAATTTTGGTCACGGGAGAAATGCTAAAGATCGTGTTCGTACAGTTCCAGCTATTTGGGCGTTGATGCTCTCTCCTCTAGTACTCTAATTATTAGGGTGGCGGAGAACAGATCCTGTGCTTCAGCAGCTTAGGGTGCTATCGTGCACCCGAGCAGTGTCATCCGTTGGATGCACAATGGATGGGTTAGACGCACGACTTTGACTGATGCACGCTCGCATTTCAGCTCTTGAACTTTTCGTGAATGAAACCCGCCGTTCAAAAAATGCGTGCATCTGGCCCATCCATTATGCGTCCCACGGATGGCACTGCTCGGGTGCACGGTAGTACCTGAAGCTGCTGGAGCCTGGAGCACAGGATCTGTTCTGGGTGGCCAGATAATCTGGAGGGAGAGGGGAAAAAAAAAGGTAACTTTCGAAAGATACATCGCCATCCAAAAAGACCTAAAATATTGCAAATGAAAAAAAAAATCTCCAAGGGTGGGTGGGGGCGGGAGAGATTCCTGAGCCACAACCGCGGCCACGAGCCCCGGTTGGTTGGTGGAATTCCTGTCCCCCTTTCCTAGGCCCTGCTCCTCCGCTCCCCCACCCAATCAAGCCAGCGCCAACCTCGTCGTCGATCATTACGGAGGACGCAACACCAATATACTATCCGCCCTAATCCACACGGCCACTTCCGGATTAATTAATCTAATCCCATCGGGTTAAACTAATGCTGCCCCTGTACTGGCAGGCTGCTGCTCACGCAGACGCAGCACGCATGTCCCCCGCCACCGCGGCCTGCTTTTTCCTCTGAAACTCTGGTCTTCACCTCTGACTCCCGCAGCTAATCACAGCCGCTTGTCTGTCTCGATCTCTCTCTGAACTCTTGACGGCGGCGGCTGAGCACGTTGGTTAGGTTAATTAAACGAGCCTGCTCTCCGCACCCCATGACACGCACCCAAGACCGAGCGGTCTCCATGGGTTGGGATGAGCTGGAAGGTAACATCGATCCGTAAGTAGCTATCTAGGGGGGGTCTTCGTAGGTCGTTGTGAGTGCGTGCGAGTGGTGCACGTCACATTCCCAGGTTTGGACTTTTTCCAGGTGACTTGCCGAATCCAATAAGGTAATAGTTTCATCGTATGTCGTTTTTTCTTAGGGGTGTTTGGATATTATATTAGGGGTTAAACTTTAGCTCTGTCACATCAGATGTTCGGATGTTAATTAAAAGGACTAAACATGAGTTAATTACAAAACTAATTGCAGAATCCCTAGGCTAAATTGCGACACGAATCTATTAAGCCTAATTAATCCATCATTAGCGAATGGTTACTGTAGCACCACATTGTCAAATCATGAACTAATTAGGCTTAATAGATTCATCTCGTGATTTAGCCTAGGGGTTGTGCAATTAGTTTTGTAATTAACCTATATTTAATACTTCTAATTAGTGTCCAAACATCCGATGTGATAGGGGTTAAAATTTAGCTTATGGGAGCCAAACACCCCCTTAATCGAGTGGATGCGGTTCATCATGCCCTGCTATTTTTCTCGGTCGTTATGATCATGTGTTGAAAATTTTACACGCTCGATTCCGTGTGGAATGTTATCTCTTTATTTTACCTCTCATATAAACATCACAATAGAAAGGTAACGCTACGGCTAATATAGCACTAGAATTGTCCATATCACTATAACACTAACTATTTTGATAACTACACTACCATTCTGTTGTAGGTAGAGTGTCTACATTATGAATAGCATCTTGCACCACTTTTAAATACACCCGGAGAACAAAATGCAACAAAAAGCCAGGCAACACGTTGCCGAGAAAGCAAGGATGCACGGGCATCTATGCCCCCCCGGGGAGACAACCATCAAAACTAAGGTCACCCTCATGTTTTGGGTACAGGTATAGCAAAGCTTGCGCGGGGGAGAAGGGAGCTAGAAATGGCCAATGCAGCGTCAGTGGACAGGGACCTGCCGGCCGCTGCTGTTCCCTTTCCGTCGTCCTCGTTTATTCTCCCTGTCATCCACTGCTCCCCACTCTCTCTCTCTCTCTCTCTGTGGCGTCAGCGTGATCCCCAATCCTCATGCTAATCCCAGATCCAGAGAACCAATCACAATCTTTCAAAAAGAAAGAGAGAACCAATTAATCACACGCAAAAGAAAAAGAAAAAGAACACTCATCGTCCCATCAGATTTATTTCTATCGCTCAGCACTTATCGTTGCTTGTAAAGAAGATTTATACCATTGTCTCCAAATTTCTTTCTTCATTTCCAAATAAGCCCGGGCATTACCGTTTTTGGACTAACAAAGCCTGGCTTTTAAGGCAAAATACCAAAACTGGATTATGTTTAAGTAGCTATCACTCCCTCTGTTCCAAATTATAAGTCATTCCAACTTTCTTGGAAAGTCAAACCATTTTATGTTTGATCAAAATTATAGAGAGGATCACAAAGGTTTATTGCACCGAATAGATATATATTTAATAAAAAACTAATGATACTAAATTTATTGTATAAATTTGATCAAATTTGAGATGTTTTGACTCTAAAAAATTGAAATGATTTATAATTTAGAAGGGGAGTAGTATCCTCCTCAGAGTCCATACGTCGTAGGCTTAGTGTGTAAACGCGACAGGCTCGAATTATTTTTGTCCCATCATGAGCACACTGCACACCGAGTCTCATCACACTAAGCTCAAGCAGGTTTGACGTTGACCGAACCACGCAGCAAGGTTGGTGCACGTCACCACGCTCACGGTCACACCACGAACAGCGTCCCACTGAACGGTGGGCCCCGCGCGGTTTAAAACGGAACGGCTTGGAGGGCCTGGCGAGCTGGTGCGATCGGTGGTGTGGGGGTGGCGCCCCCTGGACGGGAACGGGCCCGGCGGTGGGAGGTGCGGTGCCGCCCCAGCAAGGGACACGCATTAAAGAAAGCAACCCCGTGCCGCTGGCCCGCGGGGCCCGCACCGAGCACGTGACCCGTCAAGCGAAGGGGCCAGGCTTGTCCAGGTCTCTAACGTTAGCCAGACTGACGGCGTTAGCCGAGAAGACCCCACCCCGCCCGCCCGTGCAGCGAGCGTCACTCGAATCCAGCCAGCCTGGGCGAAACGGGTCGGGTTCGGGTGTCGCGGCACCTCGGGCGGGCAGCGATGGCGACCGCCCGGGAGGTGAACTGGACGACGAAAGTTCGTGCCCCTGCTTGTGGACATCCCGGAAGGCTAGAAGCATGGCTGTTATTTTGCTTTTTTTCTCAGTAATAACTTTGAAGCACGTCGACGGAGACAGCTGAAGGTCCAAAGTAACCCAATTTTGGAGAGAAACGTGTGCCACTAACCATGGACGGGATGGGCAGGCTTTGATTCTTTTTCGGCTGGGGGCGGTTCAAAATTCCACAGGTTAGTGGTACTTGGCGAGAGTGTTTAAAAAGATCTTTTGACATTGTAGAAGAAAATATATGGCGAATACCACGCTGCAACATGCGGCTTCATTTGTGTGATATGGAACTGGTTGATACCAATTAGAGTTTCTACGAGCTGTCCTTTTTCTTAGCCATTTGTTAATTACATATCTAAAAGAAATGGGTTCAAACATATAGAAACTTTGCGTGGTGGTTGCATGACATCACTTGCTCTGCACGTACTATTTCTTGGGTGTTTTTTGGAACTATTTGGTTTCCACTACGTACCACCTTTCTATTATGATTGGACGTCAAGAAAATAATTTTGTTTTAGAGAAAAAGGATGTGTACTACCTACTAGCCTTGGATGAAAGGGAACTAGGGAAGGCTTCATTCTTTTTGGTTAAGCGTGCTTCAAAACTTCACAAATTAGTGGTCCTTATTGAGAAAATGGTGCAAGAATGACTCAAAAGATAGGGAAAAAAAATCAGCATTCCGAATAAACATATGCCACTAACCACGGCTTGAAATGGCATATTTTGTGAGACTATATATAAGGATATAAAATAATTTTTCAGTGCTTAGTGAGAATAAGTATCACCAACTTAGGCCAAAAAGGCATACAAGGACAAGCATCTCACAAAAGCAAGGCGGAGCTAGCTGGGGTATCCCATGTATGTGCACGGGCACACCCAAATTTCACAGATGTCATGAAGGTCTAGTTCTTCACTAAACCAACTTATCATGACCAATAGCATCACATACGTGCACACCCAAGAGTGATCGTAGGAGTGCGCAAAATCTCGCTCGTGTGAACCATATGCCATTAATTATTGAAAATGACATTTGACCATGGTTGGAAGTTTGAAACAACATGCCGTACGAATCTACCTTAGGATATCCGCAAAACCTTTTTTTTTACTAGTGCTGATCAGTGAGAAACGGGTGACGCTAGCCTTGGACTCAAAGGGCAAATACCATGCATCCTTTGCGAGAGTGACTTCGGAGACATCAAAACCTTTCATCAGCAGCACTACTTAGGAAGAGACGTGTACCGCTACCACGAGCTAAAAAAAATGTCATATTCTGAGGAATTGTCGCCACGCATCTGCAGAACCCTTTATTAGTGCTCAAAAAGAGAGACGTGTGATCCTACAATTGGACAAAAAGAGCAAACAGTGAGGTTTCGCGCGAGGATGCTGCAAAAGATCCGCGGCTAAACCGGGAGAGCAGAAACCGCCAAGATCGCGTGCTCTATCGGGCGAGACCCTGCAGCCCGCAGCGTCGATCAAAGGCGGCAGCACGGGAGGCCGTGACATGGGGGTGTAGGGCCGTACAATGTGGACAGATCCTCCTGTATTCCTGTACGCGCAGGATGTGAAGGAAAGAAACCGGACGGCTGTGCGGGGCCGTCGGACCTGGGCTGCGTGCTTGATGCCTGGTCACTGGTGTACGTGTACTCGTGGCCGCGCGCGAGGCCGTCGTCGACAGACACTGCTGCGCGAGGACCACCGAACAGTAGGTTGGATCGGGCCGTGCCATCGTGGGGGCCAGGCGGACGGACGCGCGGGGTGCAGCCAGCGCGCGAACCCGTGAGCCTTTAATGGCTGTAGTTAATGGGCGCCGTAATGGAGAACGGGGTCCCGTTGCGGATAACGGGGGTGCAGAGTTAGCGCTGGTATCAACTGAAGGGCTGTGCCGTTTCCTTTTGGCCAAAGCAATGCATGGGCACGTAAAATACTATGAGACTGTATCTTTATGGACGTGGGTTAGCATTATACAACATCAAACATATCATATTTCTTGGCGGAACTCAAACTTGTCACCGGGTACAAGATGAATTAGGGATATTTCAATAGAAAATCACTGTATATTGTTGTTAATAGCCTTAATGATTCAGTCATCTCTTACGCCAGACCTCGATGCTCTCCCAGGCTAGCTTCGCCCCTGGCTCAATTAGTCACTGCTTCCTACAGTATACAATAGAAATGTGCAGATGATAGTAAAAGTTAATTAGTAGCTAACAAGCAAGGGATTCTACGATGTACGTTTACATGTGTACTCGGTACTTAACAAAATGGAATTTTGAATACATTAAACAACATAAAAAGAGGGCCAACCAACCGGTTTCTATATTATTCTAAAATACCAATAAGTAATAAAACTACACTACCATAAAAGCAAAGTTTTGAGACAATCGCCTTTCAGAAAAAGATTTTGAATAAATTATTCTAGTTGTTCTGATGGGTACACAAAACATATATAGATGGATAACCTGTAAATATTATAGCTGGTTTTTTTTTGTCACAAATTACTCAACAGTACATACTGGAGTTGTTAATCAGTTACTAGAGGTAGCATAATTTTATACCTTCTCATGCCAGCCACCTCTGCATCATATGTTGTTTTGCCAAAGCCACCTGGGCAGTAGTCATTGCTTGCCATCGCCTTACCCTAACTTTGGCTTAGCAAATCAGGATGGAGAATCACTTCACAGAATCAAGAGAAGCTACTTTTTTTAACTCCCAGCCTCTTAGTTCATTTCAGAGAATCACTTTACAAATCAGCAGAGAATCACTTCTCTTTGAAAAACTGTTTGGCAGAGCTCCTGCTGAATTCAGCAAAGAATTAGCTATGCCTAACTAATTATACCACTCTAGATTGCAAGACACCTTTGCTGTGTATGCTCTTTTGCCAAAGCCATCGGGCAATGGCATGGTTCGTTGTCACGTTACCCCAACTACAACCTAGCAAAATTTTCAACTTATTTGATTCGAAGCACAATTTTCCCAAAGCATCATTAGAAAGGACTAACGGCACAATGTGAATGGCATCGTCAACATATATACCACATGAAACATATGAAAAGGAACGCAAACCAAGGGTATTTCAACACGAAACCCAATTGCATGAGGAGATTTTAAGAACCACGCTGGAACATATCACAGAAAGGAGGATGGCATTCGTATTCAAAAGCATATATAGATAGACAACTAAAGGAGCATTAATGTTTTTTCTGATACATTTTACTCAAGCTATTTATCTAGACTATTCAAGTTGTTTATCCACTTTATTAGAGGTATGGTAATTTATATTAGCTCATTTTTTTTGGAAAGAGCTATACATTATAATGCCAACTAATTACATCATTTTGAGATTGCTATACACCTTTGTTGTCTATCTTCTTTTGCCAAAGCCACCCATGCAATGGTCATGGCTCGCCATCACGTCACGCCCAAACTACGACCTAGCAATTTTCAGCTTATTTGATTGGCCGCACAATTCTCCTAAAGCATCATTAGAAAAGGACCAACATGGCAATGTGAATGGCATCATCAACATTTATACCACATGAAATATATGAAAAAGAATGCAAGATGAGGGTCTTTCAAGATGAAACCCATTTGCACGAGGAGATTCCAAGCACCATGCTGTAAGACATCATGGAAAGGAGGGCCCTAACTTTAGAAGCCTAGCCAAGGTTTGCTCTTTCCTCCTTTGTTTTCACCACTGTGATGTGCTACTCTTTACAGGTGGCAGCGGCATGTTTGTGCAATTTTCTCTCTTGACATGTCTCGTGCCTAATTTAGAAGAAGTATATCTTTCTTTTCCACCACATGTACAAGTATATATTCTACCTTTTCGTTAAAATCTATACGAGAGGTTACCGCTTATAAACTATGAAAATGGGCACGACTAGTATCATCCCTATACGACATGCATCAAGAATGAGGTAATATGAGCACACATGCCAGCACCCTAATACTAATAGGTGCCCTTCCAAAAAATTTTAAAGGTCAAGCATGGTAGTGGCCGCAGCAGTGAGAAAGAAGAGCTCACTCATTTCACAAGACGCACTCGGGGGTGTACGCGTAGCCGGCTCCTTGGAGTCCACTGACGGCCGCCGTTACCGTGCACTCACGCCTTTGCTGCGTGCTGCCACTCACCCCGCGGAAAAATCCCCCCGGAAACCCGCGCAAACCGATCTCCAGCAAGAAAGCCGTTTCGAAAAACTGAAGCGAAAAATAGAGAGCCGCTGCAGAGCACGGCGGGGGCCACCCCCACCCGCGGCCGCACCGCGCTGCCCCTCCCTCCGTGTCGCTGCCGCCGCGCTGTCCAACGCTTCTTCGTTCGCGCTATACTACTACCGCTGCTGCTGGCCTGCTGCTAGTAAAAAAACCCAACGCCTCGGCTGCAAGCCAACCAACCCGCCCCGAGCAGCAAAGCACAGGCGCACGAGCTCCCGAGCTCCTCCTCCCGCTCCACGCCTCCTCTCCTCTCCCGCCATCCTCCTCCGCCCGCGCCGCACGCCTTCCCACCCCGCCGAGCCGGGGGAGCCCCGTTCGCATCCCCGCGCGTGCGAGACCGCCCCTGCCGTCGAGAGTAAGATCTCCGGCCGCCGGGCGCCCTCCTCTCCTCTGAATTACGCGGGCTTGGGGCTCTAACGGCTGCCCCGGTGGCGCTGCGCGCGCAGATCTGCGGAGCTCGGCATGGGGTGACCAGATCGGGGCGCGGCTCGGTGCTCTCTAGCTGAATTCCGCTCGGGGGACACTCGTCTCGGAGAGGCCGCGGAGATGGCGAACGCCGGCGCGGGGGCGGGCGGCTCAGGTTCGTTGGCTCCTCCTGCTTCTCTCTCCCTCTGCTTTCTGGGCTTGTGTTGCTTGGACTGGGCCTTTGTGTGCGGTGACTGCTGGGCTGGCGGGTGGATGCTGAATTGCTGGGAGTAGAGGAACGTGGACTTGGGAGGTTTGACTCCCTCTCGTGTCAGGGAGGAGAAGGAAGTACGGACTTCGGTAGAATTTGGGGCGGCTTTGCAATTTGTTCATGAGGGAATGCTTTCTCTTCTTAATTTGTCGTTTACATTGTAGACTGCTATTTTTTGACTGATTCATGGGAGAATTCGCGGTTTGGCTAGTCTGTCTTATTAATTACTGAGCTGACCACTCCCGCTGACTTGTGCATTCAAAATTTCATCCGTGGAATGGGGGGAAGATGTATAATTGTTTTAATTATGGATCTGGAAAACTGATGTCTGTCTTATTAGTAATCGCCCGTGCCTTCCATTGTAAAAGTTTCCCAGGTTACGGTAACAATTGTCCTTATTTCTAGTACAGGTTAGAGGATTGTTTCTTTTGACTGGTTCATTCGACAATTTTGCAATTCTGCAGTAAATTATCTGCGTTGGCCATCTGTTGTTTTCATGCATGTAAATGGGATCTGTGGAATTGGGGGTTTGGGAGGGGAAGATTTAAGATTACGGATCTGTAAAGTGATATTTGTCCAATTGGTAATTGCAGCGCGATCCTTTGTTTTGTTTGGTTTGGTGAACTATTGATTATTATATCACGTAGAAACAATCAAGTATGAAAAATGAAGGATCTGTAAGTATGGTTCTACATTAGGACTGTGTAATTATCTGTTCAATTGATTCATCACAAAAATAGACTTGTTCATGTGAAATTATGAATAGGAAACATATTAAGGATCTGTGTGTATGGTGCTACAGGATTGTGTCATTATTGTTAAATTAATTCATCATAAAAGTAGACTTCTTCTCTGTAAAATTTACAAAATAAAAGGGTTAAAAATCCCTTCAATTGTATGTATGCCTTATTCTCGTGAACATTTCTTCTTAACCAAACCAAATGCCTTTGTGTAGGGGGTGTTAGCGATGCTTTGTTCAGGGAACTATGGCATGCATGTGCTGGGCCATTGGTCACAGTGCCTCGCCAAGGCGAGCTGGTTTACTACTTCCCACAGGGTCATATGGAACAGGTATATCTTATCGTTATGTACCACAATTGAGGAATTGAGTGCTTTTCTGCATACTGTAGCTATCAATATTGTAATAATATTGCTTGCGCCATATATTAGAATGACTGTGGTTTGTTCTGCAGCAATGCAGCTCGTTTTTGTATATCTTGTCATTCAACTGATGACCAAACATCTTTCTATAGCTTGAAGCATCTACAGATCAGCAGCTTGACCAACACTTACCTTTGTTTAATCTACCATCCAAGATCCTGTGCAAGGTGGTAAATGTAGAACTCAGAGTAAGTCCCTCTTTCCTTTTGGTTTGTGTAGTCTCCCTTCATGCAATAGAACCATTTATAGAACTGATATCCTATACTTTTCCTCACTACTTTATCTCTTGAATGCAGGCTGAAACTGATTCCGATGAAGTTTACGCTCAAATTATGCTGCAACCAGAAGCAGATGTGAGTAGGCTCACTTATATATTTTTCTTGTGGATCCCAATCCTCTCATTCTGCTATTTTTTATTTCTTTGTTTGTGCATATAGTACTCTCGCATCATGTCCTTCCTTTCTTGCAATCGATTTCACTAGCTGTATCGCATGGTCAGTATTACATGTGTATGCTCTGACTTATTTTCCTTAATTAGCAAAATGAGCCCACCAGCCCAAATCCTGAGCCACCAGAGCCTGAAAGGTGCAATGTCCATTCCTTCTGCAAGACTTTGACTGCTTCAGACACGAGCACCCATGGTGGGTTCTCTGTCCTCAGGAGGCATGCTGAAGAATGTTTGCCGCAACTGGTTAGCATCATACTGTATACCTTGGTTGTGCGTACCATCTGTGGTATGATTAATTAAGTGGAATGGTTTTTATTTTTAGGATATGAGTCAGAATCCACCGTGGCAAGAACTGGTGGCTAAAGATCTCCATGGAAATGAATGGCATTTCCGTCACATCTTTCGAGGTTGGTTTCTGACCTCAATATACCACTTCAACCTGTTTTAATTTCAGAGTATAACAGTGTTGTTCTAATAGTTTTGATGTGGTGTTCATTTTGAATGAACCTAGTTCCCCTGCTTCAGGAACAGATTTCTGTAATTATTTTGATCCCAAACAGTGATGCTTTTGCAGTGATTTAGGTTGCAATGACTCATGAAACATTATCTGCCGTTTTCTTTTAGGTCAACCAAGGAGGCATTTACTTACAACAGGCTGGAGTGTTTTTGTTAGCTCGAAAAGATTGGTTGCTGGTGATGCATTTATCTTTTTGAGGTGTGTGATAAAAATGCTTGTTGAAGCCTTTCAACTCTTTTGTCTTCTGGCTCTGCTGAGTCTTGGATAAACCTGCTAACTATCCTTCATCTAACAGAGGTGAGAATGGAGAGCTACGAGTTGGGGTAAGGAGGCTCATGAGGCAATTAACTAACATGCCATCATCGGTTATCTCAAGCCACAGCATGCATCTTGGAGTTCTGGCAACTGCATCTCATGCCATCTCCACTGGAACTCTCTTTTCTGTTTTCTACAAACCCAGGTTTGCTTCCTTTTATTTTAAACCTTCTTTTGTGAAATGCTTTCTTTACTCAAGGCATTATCTTTTGTTGGGGTGTCCTATACTTTGTGCACGAACTAACTGTGCTGTTATCAATTATTGATTTTCCTGTGGTGGCGGCTTTAGTGCCTATCCAACTTTACATGTGGGATGGTTTTCTTTGCTCACATGAGTTTTATAGTATTACATTCAATCCCTGTGTCTATATTATGAATGAATGTCATGTACTCATAGCTTTTAGGTGTTGTTTCTTGCACTAAACTTATGTTGTCTGTTAGTTTTGACATGTGGAAATATGCATTCTTTTCAAATATGTGCTAAAGAAACTTATGTTGTCCATCTAATTTGATCCACAGAACAAGTCGATCGGAGTTTGTTGTTAGCGTAAACAAGTACCTTGAAGCTAAGAATCACAAGATGTCTGTCGGTATGAGGTTTAAAATGAGATTTGAGGGTGATGAATCTCCTGAAAGAAGGTATTCTACATTTTATATTCCATATACTGATATTTCATTATAGGTTGCATAGATGCCTCTCATAACCTTCTTCCTTCATGGTTTACAGATTTAGTGGGACAATTATTGGTCTGGGAAGCATGCCAGCTAACTCAACATCTCCGTGGGCTGACTCTGATTGGAGATCTTTGAAGGTAATCAATGTGTTTCTATTTGTGGACATGATTCCATTTTACTTTGCATTTTCAACTGAAATATTTGTTAATTTTACAATTTTGAATGTGTCTTTCCAAGATCTCAGACCATGCTTTTACTGCTGACAGGTCCAATGGGATGAGCCTTCTGCTGTTCTCCGTCCAGATAGAGTTTCACCATGGGAACTGGAACCCCTTGATGCAACTAACATACAGCCACCTCAGCCTCCTCTACGGAACAAGCGTGCACGGCCTCCTGCTTCACCTTCTATTGCTCCAGAACTTCCTCCAGCTTTTGGTATGTGGTTGCTAAGCGGTTCTGCTCAGCTTCTGACAGCATACTTATTGTTGCAAACCTTATCTGTTCTACTGTTCTGCTCACATATTGACTGGCATGCGAAACTAATCTCTTCTATTTCTATCTTAGGTTTTTGGAAATCCCCAGCTGAGCCTACCCATGCTTTCTCATTTTCGGGACTGCAGCGAACTCAGGAATTGTACCATTCAAACCCCAATTCGATCTTTTCGTCACCATTGAATGAAGGATTCAATTCAAAGAATGAGCGTTCTACTCCAACCAACAATCATTTGTACTGGCCAGTTCGAGACATGAGAACTGAATCCTACTCTGCTAGCATTAACAAACCTCCACCTGAAAGGAAGCAAGAATCTGTTACTGCTGGCTGCAGATTGTTTGGTATTGAGATAAGTAATGCGGTATCACCAGTGGTTACTGCTGCTAGTGTTGGTCAAGACCAACCACCTGCTGTCTCAGTAGATGTTGAGTCTGATCAGCTGTCACAGCCATCCCATGCCAACAAAACAGATGCCCCAGCAGCAAGCAGTGAGCGCTCTCCTCATGAGACTGAGAGCCGGCAAGTCAGGAGCTGCACCAAGGTGATACTGGGTTATTAACTTTTCAACCTGTTTCTTGTATGGTGATGCCAGTGTCGTTAATTACTTTGTCCGTGCAGGTAATCATGCAAGGAATGGTGGTTGGCAGGGCAGTGGACTTGACAAGGCTAGATGGGTATGATGATCTTCTCCACAAGTTGGAGGAGATGTTTGATATCCAGGGAGAGCTTTCTGCCAGCCTCAAGAAATGGAAGGTTATTTACATGGATGATGAGGATGATATGATGCTGGTCGGGGATGATCCGTGGCAGTACGTACCCTTGTCCCTTTGCCCTGGATTCTTTAGCGATGGAACTTTTGAAGTCCTTAACTTTGTAATTGATCTAACTTGGAATTTTTTTTCCTTTTCATCGCAGTGAATTTTGCATCATGGTGAAAAAGATATACATTTACTCCTACGAGGAGGCCAAGTCTTTGATTCCCAAGGCAAAGCTGCCGGTCATTGGTGACACCATCAAGCCAAACCCAGACAAATTGTCACCGGAATCTGACATGCCGCAGAGTGACTCAAACAACACCGCTCCAGTTGCCGCCGATAAGGACTGATGGATGCTAACATTGCTCTACCTTTTATTCCCTTTTTGGATGTTTGGGAGGCAATGCCCATGCTCCTGGGACTGCTAAGAGTTATCTGTTTGTTTCTCCGCGGGCCCAAAGGACGTGTTGCCCTGCAATCTGCCTGACTGCCTTGGTTTGGAATGCCTGTGCTGGACCAGCGGTGGTCCTTTGCCAGCAAGGACGACTGGGACGGAATGGCAAGGTAGGCCGCGTGCCGTTCCCTGTGGTACCAACCTGTGTTTTGTTTGCCGTGTTTGGTAGGAGGCATGGTGTATTGCCGGCTGCTGGGTTTTGGAGACTTGCCACTGACTCTGCCGCCGTGTCACCGGCCGTCGGCCGGCGGGCAGCGCCCCTCACCTCACCTTCCAGTAAATAGGAGTTATGTACAACTATTTTGGTAGTAGCAGTAGTAGTGGTATATGTACATCATCAGCGTCTATGTTCCTTGCTACACATATATAGGCATCATCTGTAGCTGCTGTGCTCCCCCCTGCATTATATTCTGCCCCCGGCTTGGTATCGGATACTCTGGTCTGGTGCAAAAATGTCTCTGCTTGCTGTTCCAACGGCAATGCTCTTTTCGGCGCGTGCTGGGTGTCGTGTGCGCTTTCGGTTGGGAACATTGCTGCCTCTGCCCGGCATCTGTGTTTTCTTGGTGGTCTGCCTGCCTGCTGCCCTCGGGCGCAAGGCATCTGTATTCTGTACATACTTGAACTAGTGACTCGTGCCTCATCATTGTAACGCACTAATGCGTGGGGATATCTGGTCTGACGTGACGCTGATGGCCAATGCGCGCTTGAGGCCCTTTCTGCTTTGTGCTTTGCCCGCGAGGAAGAGGCACGCGCCTCGTGGTCGTGATGGACCTGAACCCTGATGCTCCGCCTGCCTACCGGTCTCCATTCCGAAGGAAGCCTCGTTGGAATGATTGCTTCCGGCGTGGCTCGCTTAAAGCCTCGAGCACGAGGGGTCTAGGGCATCTGTTCACGAAAGCAGGGGCTCGGAAAGATTTGAGCGCTTAGACCTGGAACGCAAACATCCGGGCAGCGAGACGGCAGTTTTAGAGGTGAGTGTCAAGAAAAGGAACATCTATATCTATACGGGCAATTTCAGGAGCGACCGAGTGAGGGAGGGGATGGACATTGGGAAATTTCGCGAAACTCAGATGCATCTGATTGTGTGGAACGTGGAAGAGGGAAAATGTAGCCTCTCAAAACGTTGGGATGCCCTTGGAGGTCTCTTAGGAGAGCTGGTGATGCGCTAGTGCCTAGCGCTACCATGTAATCATGTGTGTGCACTACAAGTGCAGAATCAGTTGGATGGTGATGTGGTGATGGCGTGTTGGCGTGCGGCGGTTAGGGTGTTGGTGTCAATGTCACGGTTGTTGTTCTGCGGCTGCTGGGCATAGGCTATGGCCTATTGTGTTTAGCCTCTTTCGGTGTGCACGCTTAACCTTGGTGCGGCGATGCCATTGAGCTAATGATACCATTGCACTGCCTTTTGTGACGCCCCACAAGTGGACAGCTCTTTTTAGACACCATGACAGATGCCTGATGCTTGTGCAGTTATAGCTTATTGGAGCTTCAATGAGCTTTTAGGAGGCTATATAAATTCCAATAAGCATGTCCTATAGCCAAACAATCCTAAGGGTGTTCGAGGATTGTAAGCTTACAACACCAGTATGGTTTACCAAATGAAAAACAGATCACTAGTACTATTTCGGTTATGTTAATTATGTATCAGTAAATATTTCTCCAGAACTGAACTTTTCCTTTTTCCTGGAAAATGGGTAGTACAGCATAATGGTGATCTTTATGTGTTTATCCTTCCTGATCAGCCAAACATACAATGTTACAAGAAATATATCAATGGTCGTCCTTATTTCTTTGCTTTGACGGGCTGGCAGGTTGTGCTCGGTGACCCTTCAGCATCAGCTTGAGGCTCAACGACAGGTTGTGCTCGGTTTGACCCTTCAGCATCAGCTTGAGGCTCAACGACTACCCTGACCGTCAACGATTCGATCATGTCGCTACGTGGTTCTTCAGCCTGACTGCCACCAGCTCCACCTTCTTCGGTCGCCTGATCTTCTTGTGGTGTGTTACCGTCAGCAAGGCCCTCCTGATGGTGTACATTCAGAGATTCCTCTACGGCAGTTTGTGCTTCCAAATCCAGGTCAGTGCTGGTTGCTTTGGGAGCTGGAAGGAGTGAGACTCGACAAAGGGGGCAGGTGGTGTTTTTAGAGAGCCAATGGTCGATGCAATTGATATGAAAAGTATGGCCACAAGGAGGTATTCGCTGAAGCCGTTCATCTGGTTGATAGTCTGCTAGGCAGACAGAGCACCTGGCAACAATGATCAGTTGTTCAGAAGCAAAACACAACTTAACAAAATAGCAATGCAGGGGCAAATGTCAGTAGAAAGAAATGACTCATGTCAAGGGTTAACCAACAAAAAAGGTTGGGCAAAGAGCTAGTCCCAACAATCATACTCTCTCAAAGAAAAGAAAGATAAGGGACCATAACATGGAAAGCTTGCTGTTGTGTTTCTTTCTTCGACAATGTTGAATTGTCTACATATGCTAAGCAATATGCCTCTCGATTAGTGGACAATTTAAATGTACTTTCAATTGATTGTAACAAATTTGCTCCCTGTCACTCCAAATATAAGCCTTTCACACACGTGTTTATATATGCTTCCCCCCCTTGATATCAGAATTGGGGGAACAGACGTCAGGGGAAAAAAATCCTTCAATTTTTTTAGGAAATATTGTCATGAATTTTCCTAATATAGGCTCTATGTATCAAGATGTCCAAAACATCTATTCAGAAGATTGACTCACATGCTACATTCGAACCTAAACTTGCTATTACATACTGATCGCTAAAAGCTAGCACTACCCCAGCTTATATTGAAAAGCTAGCACAACTGTACCGGCTTGTTAAGATTTAGATCTTGTGCCAATGGAAGGATCTCTATTTATTACTGCACATGCATTTTATTATTCTTTTTACTGATGCAATTTGCAAAAGATTTCCAAATTGAACATACTGCTCATCAATTATTACTTAGCGGTGAGTACTACTGGTATGCAGGTTACTGATCTTATTATGCAGAGAGGATGGGATATACTTAAGGCTCAAAAGCACTAGCAATTGAAAATTTCTCTCTACTTGCCAGAATTAGGCTGCTGCCATCCCTTTGAGTTACTTGATAGGTAAAAGAAGCAGAAACTCTGCAAGGAAGCTACTATATCATTATATACTGGATCAAATAGCTTAGAAGTAAATCACTGACTGTGTCTCCCTGATCAAGAAACTCTCTTTGAAGATAACCACCGGCAACATTTCCCGCATCTCCTCCTTCAAACCACACTCCAGCTACAAATGCAGATGTTTAACACAAAACAAATTGAACAATTAGATCCCGAACACACCATCAGCTTGGAGAAATCAACTAACTTATCAGAAGAACATGAAGGCTGACTTACTCTGGGGTTATCTCCCCGTATCAAATTATCTGTCCTCATCCTCAAGGACTGCCAATTGGCCCTGCGCCGCCTCAAGTAGAAGAGGTAGAAGAAGAGAAGCAAGACGAATGTAAAGAAGACAGGCACCGAGAAGATGAAGGCCTGGTACAGCTTGAGCTCAGGCGATTCGGCTGAGCAGTAGTCCGGTGGATCTGGAGAGGTACAAGACATCACGAAACCACAATGCCCTACCGAAAAGTATCCAACACTGTCTTCCACTCTTCCTTTCTTTAGCCCAACTGGTCTCAAAGTTCTGGCGAAACCTTGTTTATTCTAGCAAGGTAAAGAGCTCTACAGAAAAGTGATTGGCGAACACTTGGGACATGGGAGGTGCCAATGAAGCAAAGGGCAACAACACCTACTACAGTACTACGGATAGAACAAGGGTAAGATGTAAAGAAAAACTAGTGATCTCCCAAATTACAACAACCACAGGCTAATCAATTTATACCAGCAGGCGAAAGGAAAAGGGCTCAAGGTCAACTAAACAAGAATAAGCAGCAGTGACGACGGTGTCCTAGCCACTAAACATCACAGGAATTGATGCCGTCAGCCCGTCACTAGCAGGGGATTCTCTCGGCCGTCTAGACTTCGTAGAGCCAAATAAACAAGCTATACACCAGCAACCCCAAGACCTAATTGCTGGAGAAATCTTTGGGGCCGCGAGAGGAAGAACGGAGGACACTACGCGCCGTCCTCGGTCATGGCAGCGAGCAATCCGCAAGGGCCACGACGAAGAGAGGTCTCTGAAGTTAGCAGCATTCAGGAGCTGAGATGAATTGCCTGGCCAACAAAGGACGGATCGCAGCGGGGAACACGGACGGAGGAACCGAGATCAGGGCGGGGGCGGCGAGGGATAGCCGGATAGGGTCGAGGCAACGCTCAGCAGGTTCCGCTGGCAGAAGAGCAGAGCGGATCAGAAGGGTGACGGCGAGAGCAATTGCCGCGCGAATGCGAGAAGCGGCGGCGCGCGGGGGCGGGGAGGGAGTGGGGGCGGCGCGGATCGGGCGGGCTGGAGTGGAGGGAGGAGGGGGAGACGAGCTGGCTGGGTTGCAAAGTATCGAAACGGGAATAGAGAAATGGGGGAGGGCTGGGAGAATGAACGTGGTGAGTTGGCGAAGAGGCCGCACGAGACGTTTGTACGCGCCACTCCACTCTAATCACCTGTTCAGGATAATTGGCAAACGCTCTACTCAAATGGAGTGTACTGCCTCTGTTCTAAATATAAAATCTTTAAATTTGGTGTAAATCAAACTTTGTAAGCTTAACCAAGTTTACACTATGAAAATATATGTCCAATGAATATAATCATGCTTATTTGTCATCGTAGTTATTATTATTTATATAAACATGGTCAATTTATAGTAGCTTAACTTCGAACAATCTCAGGATAGCTCTACTTACACAGTTACATTTATCATTTGGCGCCCCATATGCATTTCCAATTGGATCGCATTCGAGATATCGATTCTCACCTTTGGTATCCTCTATTTCTTCGAATCCAGTAGACTCCTTGCTTAGATTTGGATAATCAATTCATCATTCATCAACCGATGGTTCGAGTAATCAGGGTCTTTCAGGCAGCTTAGTCCTCTCGAATCCATAAATCCTCTGGCCGTCTTCCATTCTCTGTCATTTTCGGTTTAACAGGTGCTTACTGTGCATCGTTTCGCCTGGAGGGGTAAGGCTTGCTACCCCGGAAAGCTACCTCGCCGTTTCGCCGTCCGGACAACACGCGCGGAGCAGATCCAGCCCAACGGCTAGCGAGCATCAAAGTCAACTCCGGCGCCACACCCAGCGAGCATGGACCAAGCTTCTTCTTCTTTTGATAAGCATGGATCAAGCTTTGATTAGTGGAAAAGAAAGCACACCATGCGAGTGGCTCGTGCGATCGTGCCACCTGAACACCATGTTGCTAGATATTTCAGCAACCTTTTGTGGCTGAAGCATTGGGCGTTATCCGTTTCTTCGTGTAGTCTTGTGAAAATTAATCATATTTTTTGTTGTTTTGTGTTTTTTTGCGGTCATAAACCGATTACAAAATGTAACAAAAATACTAAAGCGGCATCTCGTATCATCCTTTCTGAGCGAAAAAAGTAATATCCTTTTCCATCTCGAGCGGATCGCGAATTCGCCCATCATGGGCCCGGCCCTATTACCACCCATGAGGCCCGTTTATTATACGGGCCAAACTGCTCCGACTTCTGTTCAGCAGAAGAAGAAGTGGCCCACAAGTATGCAAGCCCCACGAAGCTGGAGCTGAGCCCACGGCCACGCTACCTCTTCCCGGCGATCGCACGAGCGGCGACGGCGAATCGAGAAGCTTCCCTTCCCGGCGGCCATGTCGGCCTCGGCCACGGCTGCTGGCAGAGACGCCGCTGGTACCCCGGAAGCAGCGGGGACGGCGACCAGGAGGGATAAGCGGCGCGAGCGGAAGAAGGAGCGCCGCCGGAGGGCGCGGAGGGAGGCAGCGGCGCGCGCGCGGGTGGCGGTGGAGGCGGATGCGCCCGCGGCCGACCCCGAGGAAGTGCTCCGCCTCCTCGATCAAGAGGAGGCCGAGGCGGCTGCGGAGTCCGAGCGCGCGCGGCGCGCCTTCGAGGATGCCGAGCGCCGGTGGCTCGAGGCCGCCGCGGCGCGCGCTGCGGAGAAGGCAGCCGCCGCCGCCGCCGCGGCAGAGGAGGCCAGGGCCGCGGAGGCTTCCGCTCCAGAGAAGGTCAGCTCACTGCGCCCTTTCCCCCTAATTTCTTAAGCATCTTCTACTGAACTAGAGCCGTTGGCCATTTGTGTGCTTAGTTGTTGTAGTCGATGTGTTTGCTACGTCCTATCGCTACGACGAACCTGTTCGCTTGACTTGTAGCATCACTAACTCGATCCTAATTGGACGATAAGGCGCACATGATGTTTGATTGCACATAGCTAGGGAGTGTTGGTAGCTTTGTCAATGCGAAGTACCCATGACCTGTCTATATTTCATAAGCCCTCAGACTCTCATCCTGCATCTGGTGCTCGATCTGTTGATTTTTCTACTAGATACATATGATTTTGGCACTTTTGATCCAACTATCGAATTCTTTCTCTTCATTAGCAGTGTTTTGCCTGCTCTTGTAATTCAAATGTTCATGAATTTTTGTGCATTTTCTGATTTTTAACTTGGATGAACATGCAAACATAGTGATCAAGTTATAAGTCTACCTTGGCTATTGCAGTCTAAAGATGATCACGAAAATGAGTCAGAAGAAGATGGTGAATGGGAATATATTGAAGATGGACCAGCCGAGATCATATGGCAAGGAAATGAGATAATTGTGAAAAAGAAAAAGGTTAAAGTACCAAAAGGGATCAAGGAAAAGCCGCCAATTCAAGAGGTCACAGTTCTATCTTTTCATAGAGTTTCAGGGGTTCCTTATGGCTACTCTGGTGTCATGTTTTTCGTGTTGTCTGAGAAGGACACTATATGTTTTGCAGGAAGATAGACCTACATCAAATCCACTCCCGCCACAATCTGTAGGTTTTGCTTCACAGAGGAGAGAACCTTCCATGTCTGCTCAAGAGGTACTTGAGAAAGTTGCTCAAGAGACTCCAAATTTTGGAACAGAACAGGTATGCTCCACAGTTCTCTATTTATTAGGACAGGAAAGATGTCTTCTGTAGTTCTTATGCTACAATGGCAAGAAAATACAATTCGCTGTCTACCTGATATCTTGGTTTTGTTCTGTCTCAACCTAACTTTCATGTCCGTATTCTTTTTAGGATAAGGCCCACTGTCCATTTCACCTCAAGACAGGGGCTTGTCGCTTTGGAGTGCGCTGCAGCAGGGTTCATTTTTATCCTGATAAGTCAAGCACATTGCTAATGAAAAACATGTATAATGGTCCAGGCCTTGCTTTGGAGCAAGATGAAGGCCTTGAGGTTCGTTAGAGGACAATCCCTTGTGAATAACTTGGTATCCTGAAAATGTTATTTGTTTCCTTTGTTTAGAATTATCAATCTTTGCTTCATGAACAATATCTTTTTAAGTTGTAATGGTTTGATGCTTAAACAAATTGATGACAAAATAACCGATATTCCAGACTAAGCTTGAGCTCGTACAAGTGTGAAATCATTTGCATTTTTCAATTACTTCTAAAGATTTAGTCTTGCTCCAAGTTTTTCTTGACATGCTGTATACTCAGACCTTCCACAGATTGCATGTGCTTTCATGTAATTCTCTCCAGAACTCCGACTTGAGGCATACAGTGATCCGGTCAGTTGGTTTCACTTGACTGAGGACGACCTGAACTTTGATCTGCTCGTGTATCCTAAATTATCATGGTCTTGTTGATGTTGCTGAACTTTTTTATGTTTCTTTTTAACTGTTAAAAAGCCTTCAATATTTGAAATTGGAACTTGTTTTGGTATCATTTATTAAGCAGCTCCTTGACAATTTTGATAGTAACTGGGAATTATTAACGTTGAACTATTGAGGAGTTATTCTTTTACTGGACGTGTTTGATGACCATTAGGGTGACAGGTGAATTTATTTTAACCCCTTTGAGCTGGTAGGACTCATTCTATCAGCAAGGTAGTGCTAAATAGGCACCTACTTCTACTTATCCATTAACCTTTTGCATTTTCTACTCTTTGTTCTGTATGCCCCAACGATAAATTAGTGACAAAGTGAAATTGCATTAAGATTTTTGATTTCTTTCTTTGTTGAATGTTGAACTAATATGCTTTTTTCTTTAACATGCTTCAGTTCACAGATGAAGAAATCGAACAGAGTTATGAGGAATTTTATGAAGACGTACATACAGAATTTCTGAAATTTGGTGAACTTGCCAACTTCAAGGTTCTTTGTGCCTCCTTTCCTCCGAAACTACATGATTTCCCACTCACTCTTGTGTTGTCTTCAGCTTTGTTCCTAGCTTCTTAAGATTGTTGCACTTGAAGTATTATTAACATCTTCAACATCTTCTCAATGTTGTGGCTGCATTAGTGATCGAAAATAATATTTTGTTATTGGGGAGAATTAGTATACAATTAAATTAAATTAACTATTGCTGGTCAATTTTTTAGCTTGTAGGTGAGGAGACCAGTCTACTGTGTCAATTCCATGCCACTCCCCTTTCATATCTGTGTTATACTCAACTTCTGCAGAATTAGGCAATTAGCCTTTGCCTAAGCATTTTAACTACACCTTGCAATTCACATACATCATATTCTCTTAGGTCCCTTTCTGTTTTCTACTGAGCAGATTGCATGCCAGGATCCTATAGAGGTTCCTGACTGGCTACTATGGTCTAAGTATACACAACTTTGAATTTGAATTTTAAAAATTCAGTAAAATTACTGGGGCTTGTCTGAATCATGGTTCCCGGTGGGAGTTGAAGCACTGTTATGTAACTTTTCTCAAAGCTAGGCTTATGTGTAAATTTTCTTCCCATAGATTACAGAATTGATTCCAGTTAATATGTTAGGTATGTAGGAATGGATCTTTCCATCTTCGAGGAAATGTTTATGTGCACTATAAATCATTGGATTCAGCTCTTCTTGCCTATAGCAGCATGAATGGACGCTATTTTGCTGGAAAGCAGGTAATTGCTCTGTTTCATTCTTCAAGTTTTCTATGCAAACAGTTGTTATAGGCTCATTGTCTAATTTCTGCTTATGTATCAGAGAATTATTCACCCTTAGACTTCTGTGTTAAATTACTAATAGACATTCTACTGTTTCATAAGCTGAGCTTGGATTTTTCCTGTGTTTTTAGATAACATGCGAATTTGTTGCTGTGACAAGATGGAAAGCTTCCATATGTGGTGAATACATGAGGTCAAGATACAAGGTACCTGAGTTTCTACCTTTGTAACCTTTAGTCAATTTTGTTTGGTTTCATACCTATATGAAACTTATCTGCAACATTCATATTTGCTAGAGGAGCATCCTCTCTAAAATTGAGAAATTAGTTCAGGATTACTAATGTTGTTGATGTGTTTTTTTTCCATCTCCTGTTTCACAGACATGTTCGCATGGAGTTGCTTGTAATTTTATTCACTGTTTTCGCAATCCTGGAGGAGATTATGAGTGGGCTGATTGGGATAATCCTCCTCCTAGATACTGGATTAGGAAGATGGTTGCTCTTTTTGGTCCTGCGGCTGATGCTACGCATGACAAGGCAAGTGATACCCGAGATTTTGAAAGGCTGCAACATTCAAACAGGAAAAGACTGAAAAGTTCCAGTGATAGGTGCATGCTCAATATCTGTTAAATCATTTTACCTGAACATTTTTCATTACACCTAAGTATATTATATATGCTTAATATTATGGTTTGGTTCAATAGGTACGTTCCAAGAAGGTCCATGGATGAAGATGTGCATACGCGATATTCTTCCCAAGATTATTCACATTCTAAGCAAGAACGCAGTAGCCACAGCATGAATTATGAGTACAGGCAGCATAGAAGAGGTTCTTCAGCCACAAATAGACACCATGGGCAAGATACTAAGACTAATGGCAGACAGTTCTCAACAAAAGAAAATGAAAGTCAGGTCCATAAGCACAAGCATGAGGAAAGGCGCAGAAGTGATCATAGTGATGGAGGAAAATATGACAAAATTAGTTCTAGGAAGCACCAGTCTGATCAGCGTGGAAGTTGCGAACCTGGTTCTTCTGATTGGCCTTCAGACTTAACTGATACAGATGCCAGCAAGGGCCCTTCAGGCGGCAAATCCAGTAGCAAGTATGACGATCCGAAAAAGAGCATGAGGAAATCCTCAGAGGCTCACAATCTTGAAAGACGTTATACAGCGCACAAATCAGCAGGAAAAGAACACAGCACCAGAAGGGGCTCTGAACGTGGCACAGAAGATGACTATTATGATGAGAAAGATGATGGAAGAGTGAAATCTAGAAAGCACAAGGATGGCCACAATTACTCTGATGACAGGTGGGTTGCTACATATAGCGATGGTGATTCAGATGTTGATAGATATCAGAGGTCAAGTAGTGAAGGCACAAAGTTTGGTGGGAAGGGAGATGCTCATTCAGATGCGGAAGCTCAGCATCAGAGATCAAGCAGCAGAACAAAGGATGATAAGCGTAGAAGGAAGAGTCACAGTGGAAACAAGCGGCGTAGCACAACAGAAGAGGATACCAGAGATTCTGACACTAGAGGTTTGAGCTCTGATTCGTGTAGTCGGTAGATCAAGAAGCAGTGAGGAGAATTTTTCAACGCACAGATCAAAGAGGAAGCTAAGTAGGAGTAAGGAGAAGTCGAGTAGCTAGTACACAGATTTCGAGCATTTAGAGCACGGGATAACCCTGTTTTGTTATGCCCTCTTATATCACTTTGTTAGAATTACATGTGCATTTTGATACGCAACTTTGTACATTTGCCGTTCTGTTTCAGTTTTGTTCTGAAATTGTTGTGGACTCCTTTGGCCGGCAGTTCCAGCGCAGGAAGGTGTCCAGGGCCAGCACGGGTGGTTAGTTAAGATAGAGTCCTAGGTTGTTTAGATATTTGGATAGGAGATTTATTTTAGGAGATTAGTTAGAGTCGGCTCAATATAAGGAGCACGACACATCTGTAATCGGCAAGCAGAGATAAATCTCAGAAGCTCATAAGCCTCCAGCGTGAGGGAGCGAGGGATATCTCTGCCATTGGTGTTCTAGCTCAATAAACAAGCCATGTCATAAATCCAAATCCGTTCTCTTTCCCCATTTCTTTTGTCTTCAGGTGTATCATTCCCGTTAACCTGATGAGAATTTTGGATCTACTGTCAACAAGCTCACTGATAAGAGAGTGGTCAGCTCCTCTCTTGTACTCCCTCCATCCTAAATTATAAATTATTTTAGTTTTTTTAATTAATAATTTTGCTATAGAGCTATGCATCTAAAAGCTAAAACAGATGAAGGGACTGAGTATGTGGCTATGCAATACCGATACAGATACACATAAGTATCGGTTCCATATGAATATGTGGATACATCAGTTTTCTAAAAAAATTAAGGGGACAAAGTTATGTCAAGGTATATGATACGACGGATATTCGGGAACATGTCAAAGTATTGGGGTAACATAGGTACTCCTTCATTTCAAATTATAGATCGTTTTGGATTTTTTAGGTTTATAGATATTATTATGTATCTAAATATATACTAGAAAAACAAAAAATGAGGACTAGTGTACAACAAAACCATAGCATCATGAGCACTGCTAATGACACCAGCATACTGTGGATCAAGTCGTACAGAGTGCCAAAAATGACATGACAAAAGCAAAACTGGAGCACCAAAACCTTTGGGTTGCGTAAGCAAACCTCATGTCCAGTCTCTAACGGTTGTTTCTTCAGTAAGCACAAACGACTTTCACGGTTTCACCAACAAAGGGCAGGAGTGGGTGAAGAGAAACATATAACTCAGTTCAACACTATGTCATATTAATTCCTAGACATCTGATGATCCAAAAGGTATAATGCGGGATCGTTATGCATTTTGCACAAAGCAAAAGCATCAACTATCGGTACTGCCAGAACACCCTAGAGGCCTTGGACGATCAGGATAAGCTTCAGCTGATCAGCTCCCCTTCCTACCTCTTTGTTTTGTCATAAACCTCAATGTATCTCTTTGGGACACCGTAATGGTCGACAAGGTGCTTTGCAAGATCATCGATCACTCCACCTTGAACCAAGACCTCGTACTGCCCCTTCTTACCTGAAATGGCAGTGTAGATACAGTGCATTGTATACCTCATACCAATTGTTTGTCTGCTCATAATCAGAAAATGAATTAGCGATGTCGGGCAAGTTACCTGGAAGCTCAGCTGTTGTGGTGCTGCAAGCAAATTTCTTCTGCAGTTCAGAAGCCAAGGAATCAGGATCCATTAGAAAGCATTCCAGTCCAGAGAGCCGAGTCATCTTCTTGTTCCCCTGCCTTCTTTCTGTCATGATCTGAATAGTTCTTATGGCACCCTTGCGTATGACCTCTTGAGTTCCTCTTGTTACTATATGGTGAACTTGCATGCGGTTTAAAAATGTTGACCCCAAGTCCTTCTTGTGGATCTCAGTTGGGTATGCTGAGCCCTTTTTGATAGCTCCTTTGTACAATGCATCACATAATGTAACATCAAGAATCACTTTGGCCTTGTCTGTAGGCTTAACCAAATTTTCCTTTTCGACATACCTAAGCTCACAGAATAAAATAAAATAAAATGAGATGTGAATAGATTGGGCATCTTTACACTTCACAAAACATAGACTTCAAAATAATCAGTCACTTTGTCCCCACAGAACAGTTGGGAGAGTGGAGAGACAAACCTGAAGACTATATCAGAAGCCTCTGATGCACTGTAATACTTCTCCATGTCAGCTTCGACAGCCACAAATATGGGTTTAACATGAGAGGTTGGCTTATAAATCTCAGCAACTTCCAATTGCTTCGTGACACTACTTTCAGCAACAGCCTTTTCACGTTCAACAGGCTCTTGTACCCTCTTTTCCGGTTTAAAGGCCATGTAGTCTGGATGCTTACGGTTGATACCTACCAATATAAACTCCTTCTTATACTTGTCCTCTTTTCCTGAAATCTGCAAAATATAGAGTGATAATGTTGAGCAATGGAATGTAAAAACCTTTTTGACAACGGATGAAACTGGGCTTAATATTCAATATAATTTCTAGATCATTAGATTAGGTCCTGAACCATTTTATGGACTTATCATAATGCTCCTTTGAAGTGTTTAGGGACCTTTTATATAACTTTACACACAAAAGTAAGACCTAAATTTGGTACATACAATCCAAAAGAAGACACTACAACTAACTCCAATATATCATATGATGTAAATAAAAGGTTAGCGGTCTTACAAGGCCAGATGAAGATTTTGATTGCAACCACTTGGATAACTTTTTGTGTGATGACTTCTTAATATCCAGAGTAACACCTGGAGGTCTGCAGGGGAGTATGTGATTTGCCCTGCAAAGAACAGTAAACAGAAGAAGAGATTTAATCCAAGCAATAAAAAAAGGAAGAACATATAAGTTTTTTTTTAGCGACAGCAGAACATAGAAGTTATAAGTTACTAAGTTGAACACTTGACTATTTTGCTAGTTGACCTGGCCAAATGTCCAACTTCTTACTTACAGAAGTGCTTGATTTACGTGGGAATTGAGTATTTGTTTGGGGTGGGGAAGGGGGAAGCAAAGCAATACCAGAGCCTAGTAGGACAGAAGGGTGAAAAAAAGGCATCTGCTAAACCATCTATCTTGGAGCAAAACATGTCTGCATCTAAACAAAGTTCTTAAACATGTCTTGGGGTGCTAGTTGCATGGCTGTATCATATGACAACTGCTAGGATACAAGAGGTTATAAAATTAAGAAGAATGAACAAAACAAACATGAAAAAAAAAGTTAAAGCAGATGGAACATTAATTCATATGCGAAACTGGAACGAGAATATATACCATACTGTACTTCCTGGCATGGGAAGGTCTTTTTCTTTTATGCTTGTGTACAGTGCTTGCAGAAGGCATTTGTCCAAAAGAGAATCAATTTCTTCAGTTGTCAAATTATGATGTTCCTTTTCGTCAGGTGCTTGCTCGGTGGATTTATCTTCAGGCAGTTTAAGCTCGTTAGCACCATCAGTTATCTCTTCTGTGGCTTCACTGTGGATGGCAGGATCAGCAGAGTCCGAAGTATCAACCGCTGCATCTTCACGGTCATGTGTCGCTTCTGCAGTTTCTTCAGTAGAATCAGGAGATTGGGATGTTGAAACAAAATTTGGATCTTCAACAACAATGTCTTCAAAAAATCCTTCATTGGGGACATAACGACCATCAGCTGAATCCCTGCAATAGTATTTGACAAATTAGTTTCCAAAAGAAAGGACAAACTCATATGCATATCCAGTACTGGTCAGTGCACTTGCCATAACATATCCCTGTAGTAATGCACAATCCTTAAAGCCTTGCCACGTAGCCCTGCCTTTAAGGCTTCAGTACTACTCATAGTTGTGATCCCAACCTGCATAATGCATAATGGCAACAAACATTGGATTTGAACATAACTGATAGAACTCTAAGAGTTTAAACTTGGGGTTAAAACCAGCCTCAAGGAAATCTGAGAAACTTACAGCAATTGGGGCAGGGTTACCAGGAACTTTTACTGCCCATGGTTGACCAGCTTCAAAAGAAGGAAACCCTTCTGGGGTTATACTGATACCAGGAAACATCAGATCAGCACCACCAATCACGTAACGTGAAACCTCACCACCCTTAAGTGTAAAAGCTGGCAACAGATGAGGGACCTTCCAGAGTGCATAAACTGCAATATTTGCAGCAGATGACCATACTCAATTAATTTCAAATGCACAACTGTTGATTATTATAAATGAAAAAAACATAAAACAGTCAAAACTCAAAAGACAAGGAACTGATAGATCAATCCGTAACTCTATTAACTGTAGAAGAGCCTTTACTAAGTAATTATGAACAGTAACTTCTATCCTTCATTGTGGTCACCATCTGCTCAAGCTAGTCAGCTTATTTTCAATATATGGAACAAAACCAACAAGTTATACGTATGAAATTAGTACGTTGCTATCAAAATAGTTATTTAGAAATCAAAATAGTTATGATCACACTCAATTTGTTATCTGTTCTTTTTTCCCCGTGTATACTCAACCAGGAACAAAGAATCTCAAAAATGGTACTATAGCACAAGTAACAAAAGTAGTATTCATAACAAGTAAAACATCAATATGTAGATGAAAATAGAAACCTGTTGGAAACAGATCGTGGCCTCTTGC
This sequence comes from Setaria viridis, assembly GCF_005286985.2. Lineage (NCBI taxonomy): Eukaryota > Viridiplantae > Streptophyta > Magnoliopsida > Poales > Poaceae > Setaria > Setaria viridis. The sequence continues at coordinate 27,630,493 of NC_048263.2, forward strand.
ATCAATGTTGAAGATCATTGGGAACTCCCCCTCTATGCCATATACAAGAGCATGATTTGGGTACTTAGCTAGTGTTATCTCACCCTATTACAAGCACAACACAACAAGTATTGTTAATTCAAAGATATAAAGCTAAATAATACAGAAGCTATGTTCCCTATGCAGTAGTACTTTACTTATAAATATAGGAGCGAGGAGGAATATATTAGGTTGATCTTAGTTTTTCCAGGCCAGCCTATCAAGCCCCTCTGTAAGACAGCCAGGGGCCTCCCCATGACCGTTTTCATTTATATCAAAGAATTGCCCCATGCTACACTAACATCAACAGAAAAGGTCTTTACTCCTGAGCTAGATATAAAACCCAGTTAACATGCAAGATTACATAGTATAGTACTACACATGGTGCCAAAGAAAAAGAAAATAGTCACCTTGGGAGGAAGAATGGCATCAAGATCAGCATCAGAGGCCTGTGGAAACCTTTCCTTGGCAGTTCTTCTTAACTTCTTTTTGTCCGCCCCAGACAAGCGCTGTACAGTTTTTACATCAACAGGTTTCTTGAACATGGTTGATCAGACCACAGATAACAAGCTGAGCTGCATACATTTGGGTAAGCATGCAACCCCAATTACATGAGACCATGAAATATCAAAACTTAGTTTAAAACTGAGCAACCAAAAATAAATGACGAAACAATCAGCCAGCACACAGTTCATCTTTAGGAGGTGGGATTAGCAAAACATAGGAGGGATGCTAAGAAAAATGACGACCTTGTAGCATCCTATGAACATACTCATTGCCTGCCTAGTACTCCCTCCGTCCCAAATTACTATTCGTTTTGGCTTTTCAGTTACATAGCTCTAGCTACGTATCTAGACATAGCATATATCTAGATGCATAGCAAAGTCTATGTATCTAGAAAAGCCAAAACAAATAGTAATTTGGGATGGAGGGAGTAAATGATTTCTATCAATAAACCAACTAAAGCCCCAAACCATAGAGTACTTAGAATGGATGCTACATGACACAATTCCACCTACCATAATCCTACAACCCCCATTGTTCCATATCCTCCTCCTAGAACAATGCTCAGTTCGTTGAATGAAAGCTTTCCTTTCAATCAGGCCGCAAACTACACTACCAGCAAATTGCCAAGCTCTTAACAGAGGAACAGCGATCCGTCCATATCCCTACTCTTCTAATAACACGTTTTTGGGGGCACAAGAAGAACCCAAGATATCACAGCTGACTACAACACATCACATACCAATCCGAGGAGTCGAGGACTCAGAATACAAGAGGCCTAACGATCGAGACAGAAACAGAACTGGCAAACTTTTCCACTGTATCCGGAAGGGCTAACGAGTCGAGAGATCACTGCTGCGGGAATATCCAAGCAGGATGGGGTTGGAGACAGGGAGAGGCTTCCTTACCTCCGACGGCGAGCGCGAGCGAGGGCGGAGGCGGCGCGAGGGACCGGGAAGGCTCTAGAAACAGTCTCGGGCGCTGCCCCAGGACAAACGACGGCCGCGTGTGCAGGTGTTGCTGCGGAAGGGAAGAAGCGCAGCCGCAGCCGAAGAGACGGTGTCGTGATGGGCCGCTAGCACTCACGTTAAACGGGCCGTGGCCCATGGGCCGATATACCGGAAACATCGAGAACAAGCGGCTGCCCCTTGCAAACCACACGGACCAGAGCAGCGCTCGAAGCATCCGTGCGGCGGCGCAGCGAGCGAGAGGATGACGGCGCCCAAGCCTGGCGGGGGAGCGGCGGCCGCGGCGCGGGCGGCGGCGGCAGGGCCCAGGACGGTGCTCATCACGGGGGTCAGCAGGGGGCTGGGCCGGGCGCTGGCGCTCGAGCTCGCGCGGCGCGGGCACGCGGTCGTCGGCTGCGGCCGCTCCGCCGAGCACCTCCGCTCCCTCGAGGCGGAGATCACGTCGCCGTCGCGCCACTTCCTCACCGTCGCGGACGTCGTAAGGCCCTGGTGCTCGTTCAATTACTGATTGAAAGTTTGTGCCGCAATTGCCGCGCTGATTTCTAGGGCGTGAGCTGGTGACCTAGTTCTCCAGTTCGCCGAGGGGGCTCATTCGGTGCTAATTTTTGTTTAGGGGCTTACCTGCCGCTGTCCTTGGTTGAACTTTACGCTTTCAAACTCGACTGCTAGTGTATTGATGAGCGGAATCTCAGTTAGTAGGCTGTATAGTTGAACCTACCATTTGGGGGTTCAGTGCATCAGAACTTGGATGGCTGTTGTACATATTGCTAAAATTCGTTGCTTAACTGATAGCTTGATTACCTGGGGTACCTGGATGCCTGGTTGCACCTGCTACTTAGGCTACTCTGTATAAATATGAGTTGGGATACATGATTAGTTTTGCTGACTTAGTAGTGACTAGTGAGATAGATGTTATGAATGAATTTATCGTCTTATCAAACTCATGAATTAATAACAATAACAAGATTCCTGTCAATCAAAATTTTTGAAACTTTAACCATTGACACATAAAGACTTAGTTGATAACCTTAGATTTTAGCTAGCCATGTGTTGGATATTAGTGAGCTGAAGTAGAATTACCATTTATCAATGATGCATTTAATTCTTTGTCCGAAGAAACAAAGCATAAGTAATTTGACTCTTGCTTGCTATGTTCAAACAATTTCTCAAATACTGTGCTTCTGCTGCAGAGGTCTGACAGCAGTGTGGCTGAGTTGGCAAAGGCTGCTGTGGAAAGGAAGCAAGTTCCAGACGTTATAGGTTTGTAATGCTTTTGTTCATTTGTGATTGTGCGGAGTTTATTATGAAATTGCATATTTGTATGCTCTTTCCAAATACATGCGCAGAGAAGATTTCTTGGATTCTAACTGAGGTATTTTGGCAGTAAACAATGCCGGTACAATAAACAAGAATAACAAGACATGGAATGTTCCAGCTGAAGATTTTGATATGGTGGTTGACACAAATATCAAGGGAACAGCAAATGTGCTTCGCCATTTTGTACCACTTATGATAGAGAAGAGACATGGGATTATAGTCAATCTGTCCTCTGGTTGGGGAAGATCTGCTGCTGCAGAGGTTGGACTGATAGCATCGGATGCATTGCAGTGGTTTCTTTTTGTTAAATTTAAATCATAAGTGCATACTAAATTGCATGTTACCGTTACAGGTTGCTCCTTATTGTGCTTCAAAGTGGGCGATTGAAGGTTTGACACGCTCCTTAGCGAAGGAGCTGCCTCCGGGATTGGCAGCCATTGCTCTTAGCCCTGGTGTTGTGAATACTGACATGCTTACTTCTTGCTTTGGGAGCTCTGCTGCATTGTACCAAACAACTGAAACATGGTAAACCTCTCTGCCTTATGTTTGTTCTCCTTTGTGCACATATAAACAGAGTGTTCATTTCATTAGCTGAGCTGGGTTACTCGGGACAAAAAGGTAGTCAGACTGTACACACTGGGAGATGGGAAATTACAACTAAATAGCAAGTATTAATGCATTAGCATGGTCCATTGACACAAATCAGTTTACTTGATCAACAGCCCAAGTCCCAAGATAGTTCTCTCCCACTGATTATTTCAAAGATAAGCCTGTTCCCTTTACAACCTGTATTTATTGTTACAGTTAAGTACTGTCATTGTACCAGTGATTTCAAAGATGTATCTGTATACTGTCCGTAATCTTCAGCCTTCTAGTGTGCTTCCAGTGCCCTGTTTCTAGTACAATTCAACCAACATTTTTTTCCCAAACTTTGGTGGATAGTTAGCCCCACTTTGTATACTATCCAAACTTATTGTTACAGTTAAGTCCTGTCACTGTACCAGTGATTTCAAAGACGTATCAGTAATCTTCAGCCTTCTAGCATGCTTCCAGTGCCCTGTTTCTACAATTCAACCAACATTTTTTTTTCCAAACTTTGATGGATGGTTAGCCCCACTTTTGCATACTATCCAAACTTAAAGTTTGTTCCATGAGCATTCTGTGAGTATTGAATACGGGAGCTTAAATGCTGAGTAGCCTGCTGTTATTTTCTAGATTGGAGCCATCTCATTGTCATACTTGACAAACTTTGTATTCGTAAGTATTGCTGCTTGGAGCATCCTGGCTGTGGGTGTGGTCCAAGTTGGCATATGCTGCATGGCAGTGAAAATAATACTGTACTCTTAAGCTGCTGTGAAGCATTAGCATATGCTGTGTTCCATTGTGGACTAGCGTGCTTCAGTTGCAGTTTGTGATCAGTTACTGCACTTAACCAGACTGACCGATGGAAGCTGGTGTTTTACAGGGCACCCAAAGCAGCTACGATGATACTAAGCCTTTCGCTCGACGATAACGGCGCCTCGCTGACCGTATGAAGTGGTGAAAAACTAAGCGCTGAGCTGATTGCTGATGAGAGTTCTCTTGTAGCCTGACATGTAGATTCCGGGAGATCATGGTGCTGTAAAATACTAGTAGCATAGTAGTTATAATGTGTGTCTGCACTCGGATGTCCCTAGCTTCTGTCTGAGCATATTGCTGCAGTAACATTTACCTTAGTGGCACGTATGCATTTGCTCTTGTTTCAGTTTTTTCGCGGAGCTGGGAAACTGAGGGGCTTGTTCCGGTTGTGTGGTGTCCCCCACGCCTGGCGACTTGATCCGAACTGCCGCCTGAAAAGGCTCGTCAATTGGTCCCGTGGTCCGCAGGAGCGCAGCCATGTGCCGGCTGCTGCGCCGCCCTGCCATTGCTGGCTTGCTGCGACCTCCTTGATCGCTCGACGCAGCGGAGGCAGGAGAAGCCGCCGCCGAAGAGGAGTGACTGTGGAGTAATGGGCCAGACACTGATCTTTATGGGCTGCGATCTCAAAGCGCACTCGAACTCGAACATGATACATGACCCACTTTACTACTACTGTATAGTCATGATTTATGGTCCAGTCCAGTCGATCATTTGTGCCTGTCACGGTGGACGGAGCATCTGCGCTGCACAGTTATTTTTGTGTGTGCGATTTGCTGGCAGGTTTTGTAATGCTGTTCACAACTTCGGATGCGTTGCCATTTGCTGATCGGTTGCATCTTCTCGCGCGTTTTCTGCTTTTAAGTTTTTCGGGAAAGCTAGATGCTAACCGGGTGTCAATTTCTCACCCTCTTGCCACCTGAATTCTCCATTCTCAGTCTCACATCCTCACCGTCTTGACACTCGGAATTTTGTCCTCACGTCTTCGCACACTTCTTTTTTTATTTTTTATGAAAATCTTCGCACTCTTCTTCCAATGGTGATTTAAGCGGCAGCAATGAATCAATCGCCCGGGCAAAACTTTTCTACCCGGAATCTCCTTTTTAATATAATTGGCAGCTCTCCTGGCGGTTCATTTTAAAAAAAATTGGCTGGCAAGGCAAGAGGGCGCAGGAGCTCGCTGTCTGATTAAAGCGACTGGTAGCAGAAAGGAGAGAGTTGCTAGTATGTTAGGTTTTGATCGGACTGAGATATGTTGGCTGAGATATCCTTGAGATATTTCTGTACTTGTTCTATACGCAACCTAGGATTGATATGGTATTTTTGTGTAGATATTTCCATATGGTAGTTAGTTGTAACAAACTCTTGTGCGTACCTTTTTACACCGGATCGATGTAGGCTAGGATTGTATGCCGTGATAAATACACATACGTGGCCTCGTACGGGAGGTGAGAACACTTCCACGTAATCTAGTTGCTTTCACGGATAAAAGGAAACTTCAAGTGCTCGAGACATGCATAGCATTCAGGCATGAAAAAAACCTACGACATTAATAACTGATGAACACGAGCCCCGAACTGCATGTTTGGCTCAGCCATGAAGCGGTTTGCACAGCTACTCACCACACCAAAGTTCATCTATACATATATAGTGCTACCTCCAGTCTTAAATATACGATGTTTTAGACAAAAAGTAAGCTTTGAACCGTCTTATATATATTTGAGAAATATATATTTAAGAACAAGAGAGTACTTTTTAAATTTGTTCTCCCCTAAACCAAACGAGAACAAATGTGCTTGAACTGGTAACAGGGCAAGAGCTGTGCATTCCCATATAAAGAGAACATCCCATCCTTATGGCTGCCTACGAGTTAGTGTGCTGCGTGCCTGCGATTGTTCGTTGTACTACCACACACGCACACGCACACAGAGGTCGTACCAGGCCCAGAACCATGCCATGATGGCCGATTATCCTCTCGGAATCTCGGGTCATAAACCTATGACAGCGCAGCACACGGCTGCATGACTGGCAATCGCCCATGGCAGGCGCGCAATTTACAGCCGCCTGGCCGCTCTGCCTCCCTCTTCTTCCTGCGGATCCTCCTGTCGGCGAGCGGGCAGCGCAGATCTCTCGCCCCGAGGCCGCGCAGGGAGGGGGGATCCAATGAGTACACCCGAAACCCAGTCGGGGCCCCTTCGAATCGCTCGGCCGGAATTATCCACGGTACCCTGCGTGGCTGCGTCGTCTTCTTCCCTAGCGCGACCGGCCGGCCGGGGAGGAGTTATTGCCTGCCGCCATTGCTGCGCTCCTGCTCCGGGCGCATTGCGCGGCCAGGACCCGCGATCGCGCGGCGCGTACAGCCGCGCTCGTAGTCCGATGGCGTCCGGTTTTGGTTGCAGCCGCTGGGCCGCGTCGCGTCCCATTCAATGAATGGCTGGCTTGGGCATGGAGAGGTCAGTGTACAGCGCGCCGTCGCGTGCGTGCAGAAGCAGTGGCTCCGTTCCGCCTGCATCGTTCTCCTCTCCGGCCAGTCCCTGCGCTCCTTGTCGACTCCTCCTCTGTGGCGGGACTGGCGGACCTGTGTCTTGCGCAGTGTACGAGCCTGGAATCTTTCATCGTACGAGAAAATCAGGAAACGATTGTGCCGGTCTGAATCTGAACGGGGGCTTGGTGTGGTCTAATAGGCGATATGCATTGACACGTAATTATGAAATAATTTAACAAACAACTTGTACAATAAATTATCTTCTAAAGAAAATATTATAAGTTGTATGCAACCACCACTCATACAATGGTAGAGTAGCCGTCTCGTAGTCCTAAAATCTAGCGTATGAGGCGGTTGTTTCGCGAAACGACGATCTCTTTCTCTCTCATCACCCTCCACGTCAGCCAAAATTCTACGTAACATTATATAAAATGACATATGAGACTACTGAGGTTTAGCAACGTCCCAAGATCATCCCAACGATCGGTCCAATAAATTAGTTAACATGGAGGAGAGAAGTTCCCCGTACAGACCCATACAGATGCTCAGGAAAGATGCACGTAAGAGGGAGGGTATCGGAATACGTGCGAGATAGACGCGGAGCCAAGCGCCTCCCCTTACCTTTTCTACTGTTCACTGAATAAACTAATGCATTTGCTAGAGCTATCCCGTTGGAGACGCCTAAGCTGTTGCTTCTTCTTGGATGGATTTTTCCTCTCTTTTTTCGCACAAAGCTCGTATGGACCTCCTTTTGTTTTTAGTTACAGGAGTCCTGGTAAACATTTCCTACTTGAATGAATGAAAGGAAGCCTGTTATTTGCTTTATTTTATTTTATTTTGAAAAAAAAATAAAATTTGGTCTAGCCTCCTTTCATGGCCAAGAATCATAATTTGACCTCCATTTTAGCTCAAGAAGCTTCAACCAATTACCAATGTGGTTTTGGGATGGGCGCGATGTCAGGGCGATGACGTTGAACTTGAGCGGTGGTGCTAGCGAGTGGACCAATCAAAATAGGATTAGCCTAGCCAGAGGCTGGCGCACTAAGCCCGGCCCTTCCACTTATTTAGGATTGGGCTTAGCGCTAATTTTGGTCTCCTATTTATTTTCTTTGCATTGAATATTGACGAGCGGCTGGTCGGAGCCCGAGCCCGGCTTGACTTAGGTCCGATTTTCAGGTTCCACAACAAAGGCATCATCACCTAACTTAGTCCCGCAACATGCTCATGTCTACTGCGAAAGCAGGTGAGATCGGCAATGGTGATGGAGGTAGTGTTGCGTTGCAACTGTGACCGAAGTTGGTTTAGGGATGAGGGACCGACGGCGACGGTGTTTGAGAGAATGTCCATGTATTTCTAGCCCTATGACGCATTGTTGAGGTACCTTCCTTCTCTTTTGACAAGACTCTTTGGTCAAAACATTGTCTGAGGTTTCCTTGGATAGGCGATGGTGACGATTTCAACATCGCTTTCTTCTTTGAGGTGTCACCTTGGAAGTCTCACTTCGCTTTTTTGGATACTACCAGTACAAGGTTACAGGCAATGAGTAAATGGCGAGTGGATTTCCCTCCTCTCACCTTCCCCACTTCACAATCCAGTTCGAGATTGTGCTATGAGCTCTCATGCGTGATGATATGTTGACTATCGCAATGGTGATGTGCAGGTGGTTTTGCTAGGGCCGGATGGGGCTGCGGGGGGCTGGAGCCCCCTACCCCTGCGCAGTCTATGGAGCGCCCCCCCCCCCCCCCCCTTAAAATTTTAGCCATAGATGACGAGGAAGAAGAAAAAGGAGGAGGAAGGAAAAAGAAGGGGAAAATGAGCACCCTCTTCCTTTGAGTCCTAGATCTGCCCTTTGACATTTGCCTTGTTGGCGATCGGACATGCATAGCTGTGGCAGTTTCGATGCTATACTACTTGGGCCACAACAGTGTCCGCTTCCATGAATGGGTGTACGGTGGAAGGTAGGCGCTGTGAGGGTTGTGATTTGTGGTGTTATTGCATTGGTGAGCGGCAGTAATCAGATGCGACACGTGTCGTGGTTTGTCTTTGCAAAGCTTAGTTGTTATATTAATATTAAGAAAAACATATAGATCATTTCTATATTTTTCATAATCTGTTCTCATAAGAAAAATCTAAACCTCCACACTAGACAAATTCTTGTTTTTCAAAGGAAAAAAAACTGAATGATTACAGGATTTGAAGTCCATCCTCAACTGTGAACGGCGCCCTTGGGAAACAGTGTAAAAATGATTTCCCCTGGTACTAGGAAGTCATTCATTTGCTGGTTGCTATCACAAGGATTTCCTTGCTTGTCCGGTTAGATTAGTGATCTATCTTCCGTTGGACCATGTTCAATCAATAGCAGCACCCAAATATTTATATTTTACACAAAGATTATTGTATTGACGTGATGGGCGTAGTGTAATCGTCGCAATATAATTTATTTATTTAATTACCCTTTCCCCCTAAGATGATTCCGGCGTCACATCCTAGTCAACTCATGTTGTTTCTCTTACTCATGCAGTGAGAGGTCCGGGGCAGGTGAACGTCCGCGTCCACCCAGCATAAGAAATGGTAGAGCAGCTGTCCCTTGGCAATTGCATCAGCGGATCAAGTCGAGATCTCCATTAACAACGACATTAGATACCCTCTCAAATCATGCATTTATACAAATCAGCAAAAGGGGGATATCATATCATCACATTATCGCGGTTCTTCTGATCTTTCTCCCGGGAAGCGACGCTCAAGAACCGGGGAGAGCTAGATTAACCCGAGTCGCGCGCTGTTAGGGCCTCCAAACAAACAATAATCTACCTAAGAAGCAGCTGCTGAAACTGAAATATATGGAGCGAGCGAGGACGAACTAGCTCCTCATGCCTGGATTACAAGGAAAATCAAATTAAAAAAGAAAAAGCTTGCAACCTTAGTTACACTCATATTGCTTGGGTTTCAGTTCTCAGGATGACCACAGGGAGAGGAAGGAGCCGTTGGACCATCTGTGGAGGAGCTCACCCAAGCACAGCACCGCGTAGGCGAGCAGGATGAACTTGAAAAGGAACTGGAAGTAGTGAGATAGCTCGATGCTGGAGGCATTCAGCACCTGCAAAGAGAATAGCACAAAGCATCGCTTCATCAGCGTCATGATAAGTTGATGTGTTTACATTTGAAGGAACAGCAAGGAATGGTTAGCCTTGCCATGGCTAGCCGTGTAATTTGTGATCTCTGCTCGGACGTGATCTTCCTCCTGCTGCTCAAGCTCTTGCACTGATGAGCATCATCTGCGCCCTTGGGCTTGGCAGAGTTGGAGCAGTTGCGCAAGCGCTGCACGTCCTTGGACTTGAGGGGCTTGAGGATGAAATCCTCAGCACCGGCTGTTAAGCATCTGCTTTATACAAAGAGGTGGTGGGCCTTGTTAGCGTTGATGTGCAATGCAAATCTAAGCCTTTTTTTCTTCTGAAAAGCAGCGCAAATCTAGCTTTCAGAAAGGGTGCCTAAAACCATGGTCAGAACATAGTCAGAGCGCAAAAGCGGCTTTCCTTCGCGTAAGTATATAACGGCATCTGCTTTGCACTTGCACAATATGATGAAGGTGGGGAAAGGGGGAGAATTTCACCTGCTGATCCTCTGGGGCTCATTCTCCGACGACATTACGACCACCGGGATCGGGTTCGGGGAGCTCAACGCCTGACGATTCAAAAGGTTTAGCATCCAATTCATCCGGAACAAGACCGGAGGAAGTCAAATGAAGGATGCAGCAGGATGATGGTTTACCTTGATGGCCTTGAGAAGGTCATAGCCGGTCATCTCCGGCATGCAGTAGTCGGTCAGCACGATGTCAACGGTTAGCTCCTGCAAAACAATTCAGAGGATGGCCCATGTCAGAGCTTGTTCATATCTGTACTTGCAGTCCAAGATTTCGATTTCAATTCATGTGTTTGTATGCTAGTCCATTTATCGGTCAGAGCACGTACTTGAGCAGGGTCATTGCACAATAACACGCGCTTCTAATGACTAAGTACGGTGTTTAATAGAGAATGATTTTTTTCTGGAAAAAAAAGAGGGACCAGGTTACTCATTGCTGTACGGATTGCCTTGGTTTATTCATTCAAATTCCCGTGTAAAAAAAGGAAAACAAGGCAGCTTTGCATCCGCAGACACGCACGGAGCTGCATGATAGGAACAAGCACATGAGCACGGTCGTTTCAATACTCACATTAGCGTCAGCAGCTGATGAATCCAGCCTCCCTTGTCCCTTTGGCCCGAGAAGCTCCATCGCCTTCTTGCCGCTGTCAACGGCGGTCACTGGAGGAGCAGGAACGCAATCAAGCTCTTAATTTCAGACTGCAGGTTGCAGGAAGGAAAACAAACAGCTTCCTTTTCTGCTAGCACCACAGCATCAGCCACAATGGCCAGCTACTGCTGCTATCGGCAGGTAAAAGCAGATGAATGGATGGAACATGAACATGGCAGTACAGCTACAACACAAGGGTCAACGATGATGCCAGTGCTGCTGTTCGTTAATTTTGTTTAATCCGATTAACCGCCGACCATGTGCCATGAAGAACACGATCGAAGCGACGCAAAGAAATCACACGGGCGCCGAGGAAGGGCCAAGAACAGAGAGGAACCCACCCTAGACTAGAAATGAAATGAGCGGGCGGGCAAGGAAGAAGAGCAGGCAGGAGGCACGGGGCTGACCGTGGAATGGGGCGGCGCCGCCCTTGTGGTTCCGGAGCAGCAGCTCGACGACCTTCCGATCGACGGGGGAGTCGTCCACCACCAGCACCCTCACCGCCGCCGCCGCCGCCTTCCCTTCTCCTCCCGCTCCCATCCTTGCTCGCTCCGGGCGCGCACGTAATGGGAGGCGGGGCGCTTCTTCCTTCTGCTCTGCTCTTCTTGCTGTATCGTGGCGAGAAGAACTAACCAGACGAGGGTCCAGGAAAAACCGCGGGGGCTCGAACCAGTAAATAAGGCGAAGGATGGCGATGAGAGAGGAGAGAGGAGGAGGAGGAGGAGGAGGGGCTCTCCGTAACCCGGGTCACAGCCTCCTCACAGTGCAGGACAGAGAGGCTAGAGAGAGAGAGGAAGGGAGACAGAGCACTGAGCTCCTCTGAAGCCGGGGAGCAGAGGAAGGGGCCGAAGGGAAGGGAAGGGAAGAGTCAGCAAGCGAAGAGCCGGAGAGGAGAGAGGGGAGGGGTGGGCCCCGCGCGCGTGCGGTGGGGCCGGAGTAGGGGTGGGAGGGTGGTGGGCCCGCGGAAATGCTTTCCCCCGGATTTGCTTGTCGGGGGGGAATCTCTCTCCACCCTTGCTCGCTTTCTTTCCTCCTCTCTCCCTCGCCCTCTCTCCCCGTTCCTTTTTGCCCGAAAAATCAAATGCCCATAATAATGCAGTTGAGTTTATGAGATCGTATGAGTTGACAGCGATCTCGTTTTAATTGCAGATATGCTACCAGATCGTAAGTCCAAGATGGTAGGGCACCCCCTTGCCGTGACAAGGAAATCGGATGCGGATAATTATTAATTAATCGGGTTTTAATTTTTCTTCTTCTTCTTCTTGTGTTCATGCTCCGCGCACACACTGGATTATACTTAGTGCTGCGCAGATTGCTCCTTCGAGTTCACAAAACATGTAGGTCTTGTTTATTCGTTGAAAAAAAATCTCCTGTCAACAATTATTTTGCTAGACATATACAGTTGCACAATCTTAAGATCAATTCAGTATCCAATATCCTCAACTTTTAAACGGAGAGGATATGTTATGTTCAATTACAAACAGCTGTAAGATCTATTGGGTAAGTTTAGTGTTCATTCCCTCGCGCAAAAGAAAAATAATGTATAGTGCTCGTGCTCCGCACAAAAATAGGATTGTTAAGGTGCCAAAGCATTGTTGCTCATATTGTTCTTTTTTTTTAAGAACAAACAAGTATTGCTTTTTTAGCTGAAATCTTGTACTACCTACAAACATGAATATATGACGTTCGGACAGTATATTTTAGGCTGCCACTGGTTCATTTGTTTGGTCCTCCAATGGTAGCGCGCAATAAGCTACTCCCTCCCTTCCAAATTACTATTTATTTTGATTTTTTAGATACACATCTTTTGATATATAGGGGGCGTTTGTTTCTCGAGCTAGAGTTTAGTCCGTGTCACATCGAATATTCGGAGGCTAATTAGGAGGACTAAATATAACTAATTGAGATGAATCTATTAAACCTAATTAATCCATCATTAGCAAATGTTTACTGTAGCAACATATTGTCAAATCATGGACTAATTAGGCTTAATAGATTCATCTCGCCGTTTAGCCTCCACTTATATAATGAGTTTTGTAAATAGTCTACGTTTAATACTTCTAATTAGTATCTAAACATTCGATGTGACAGAGGTTAAAGTTTAGGGGGAGGAACCAAACACCCCCATACTCATGTCCACATACATGGCAAAAGAGATGTTTCTAGAAAAACCAAAATAAATAGTAATTTAGGACGAAGGAAGTACATTAGAATAAAGGAATAATATCATACAAACTATGAAACTAACTCTTCTTTCCCTTTTTAAAAATTGGTCATCCAGATGACCAATTTTAAAAAACAGAGGGTTCTTCCTTGTATCACCACGTAAGACTGTTCTTTCTCAGAGAACAAGGGCTATATAAGCTTATTTGTTCTCTAAGAACCCGGCAGTCAAAACTCTATGTTCGAAGGCACGCGTGCATGAGCAAATCGAACTTGCAACCGTCCATCCAGGCCAACCGACGGTCAAGACTAGCAGACTGAGACGGGAAGCGTACATCCCCGTGAGATTCCTCTATATTTCTGGAGCGTCCATATCACCAAGATCCCAAGTCCCACTTGTCGGTCTCTCTTTTTTTTAAAAAAAATAGAAGCGATCTTTCGGCTCCAGGTGGAAATGGACTGTGAAACTACTACCCGGTGAAGCGCGCACTCAAGAAATGGCTCTGGGCGCCTAGCCCACTTATCCCCGTCAATAGTTAGAATTGTAAAGGTGGTGTTCCGGTTCAAAGTTTCCAAAATTTGGCTTAAAATACACTGATTTCATACATATGGATGTAGTTTTATAAAAAGTCATATGAATAACAAATGCCAATGTATTTTAAAAGAAAACAAAATATTAAATCTAAAGGACCCATTTTCTTTTTTAGAATTTTAAAAAAATCGTAAAATAAAAAGATCCCTAGAGCCACAACTAATCCATAAATCGTTAGAGCTTCCATAAAAACTAGATTAAGCAATGAATTATTTCGTATTTTACTTTCGTGTTGTGTTTCGCATTACCTTCTACGAGTTGCCTTGCAATAGTATCTTGACCAACTCCAGGTCCAATAAAAACGCAGACGACCAATGTTCATATTTAGGTCGTGTCTAGCATAGCTCCAGCAAGCTTAGCTGTGAGCATGTCAAGAGAGTACTATAACAAACGACTCTACGGGAGCTAACGAAGGTAGAAAAAAGTGGCTTCACACTGGCTCATTGTGTCAGTTAGAGGGAGTCGGAGCTGCAAAAGAATTTTGACAAACATGCCTTAACTAAATCGGATGATAAGCGTGCAGGTAACCTAGGCTAAAACAAAGGTGTAAAAGTTTAAACTCAATGAATTTCACCTCTTGTTTCTTAAACATAACAAGTCTCGCAAGGCTCAATTTCTTTTCTATACGTACAAAGATTTGTATATTTTGTCGCTAGCTTAGCACATGGAGCTCCCTTCAACTTTTATCCAACCCTCGTTGATTCATATGGGTCGCATATATGCCCCATATCTTTCCGCAATTGTTTTTGATTTAGGGAGGTCCTCGTGGTATCGTCAACCGAATAAATAAATGGTCTGATTGGATGGCGATCTCCCCAAATCCCAACAGTTCGCTTAAACAATCTGCAGCTTGGCTTTGCTTCGGACAAGCAAACTTGTAAAATATGTGTGTCCGGAGAAGTTTCTCCTCCTCCTTTACACTTCTTGGGAAAGAAAGCGGTTGGTTCCAGTCAGACCCATGAGGGCACGTACAAAGGCAATTAATGACCCGTTCATATGATGCCACGTAGATTTGTTTTGCTGACGCGGATAAGAGAGAAAGGAGAGAGAGAGGGAAGCCATCGTCTCGCGAGACGGTGGGCTCGTGCTCTAATACCCTGTGGACGACCTCACGCCCGTTGTATGAGCGGTGGACAACGGCTCCGGATCCACTGTGAAATCAGACGAATCCGCCTCCCGCGCTACGCTGCCACCGACGGAAGAATCGAGCCTCACCTCGCCAGCAGCAACCCACTGCACCCTTCCTCCCGCACCACACCGCGCTGCCACCGATAGATGCATCAAGCTGAGCTGAGCCTCGCTGGCAGCACCCGCCGCACCCCACCTAAGCAGCCTCGTCAACCGCGCCGGCATCCACATCACGCCACCTCGGGTGCAAAGGGCGGCCGTGAAAGAGAGAAGGGAGGGGGGCAGGGGCGCCATGACGGCCAGACCTCCAACCTCTTGCTTTTTCCTCACTCCAGTCAGACCCATGGCATGAACTAGCTCAAACAAGTCTCTACGAAATTGAAAGTTCAATTGCTCAAATTGCTTTGATCGAAAACCAATTCTCTTACTTCCTCCTTTAGTGTAAATCAGAAGTCCATACTCGCACCTGAAGCTGCACATATATTCCGTCCATCTCAAAATAACTACATACATGTCTAATTACCTTATTCTTTTTTTCTATCCTATACACACATTTAAGCACCTGACCCCCCTTTTCCGACGTGCATGCACATTTAATCCCTTCATTTTTTACCTTACCAAAATTGGTTCATTGTCACCGGTTTGGTTAATTAAAGCTTTAATTAGGGCTCAAATGTATGAAAAATTAGAAAAATATATTTATTTTGGGATGGATGTAGTATACGAGGACCATATATGAATTTTATACTATGATCCTGTTGTTTGAGGTTCCTGATAGTTTCTTAACATGAAAAGTTAGAAGCAAACAAACAATGAACTTCTCATGAAACTTTCGAAAAGTTAGAAGCCTAGAAAAGCTGAAAAGCTCAGTTTTCTAAGTTTTTCATAGCTTTTTTGGCCCAGAAAGCTAGACGCACCTCCTAAAAATTATTGTTCTTTCTTAGAAAAAAAGTCAGCACCAACTTTTTTTTAAAAACTACAAAAGTTGCAGCTGTTCTATATAAATAGTATTATCTACAGTGAGAACTTGTAGGCAATATTTGAGCCATTCAAGGCAGGAAAGGATTTTGGAGGGAGCTTGATCGGAATATATGCATGCATGTCAGCCGTTGGGCAGGCAACTGCATCTCACCGGACCATCACAATTGACAAATGAATAGTACCCATGGGCCCCACGCCGGCTTTTCGTTGGATACATGCACGAACAGCTCCACGTACGTACGAGCTGCGCTTCGCAATCAAAGACGGGGAATAATTCGAGGACGGTAGGCCCGGCCCCATGGAGATCTCCATCCACCAAACAGTCTCCGGAAACAGTAGGAATGCTACCCCTCCAAGAACACTACCTGCTGTAGCGTATCATGAGGCAGGTCAGAGACAGAGATGGATCCTCATCACCCTCTCACTCATGACTCGGTTGCTGCTGTAGCTGGCCTGGTGTCATGAATAATTCATGAAACTACTTTGTGTGCGTGCGTGAAAGCAAGCGAGAAAATGACCGATGTGTATATGTCTCGCTATCACGATAATCTTCCGGATTTCCTCTCGCGATATGTGATAGCTGCAGCTGTCGCCTCTCCCAACGGTAGGGGTGGCGTTTTTTAGTTGATCGATCACTTATCCAGCTTGAAATTTCACTTTCTTCGGATTTGGAATTGGTCCTTAGATTATGGAAAGTAAGCTTGAGAGTGGGTGAAATTGACGCATGGATTATTTTTCTCACTTCAGATCGCTGGATATTATTTTCTGATGGTGTGTCAGTGGGAAAACCTATTTAAATCTTTTTCACCTTGTTCCACTGCTAGGAATTCCACGTTTATTACCGGTTGGGAACCCCCTTTAATATCGGTTTCGCAACCAATACTGGTAATTCCCCTTTAGTACCGGTTGATATAACCGGTACTAAAGGTTATTTAAAAAAAATGAAAATCCCCACCCGGCCTTGCCCCCCCCCCCCCCACCGCCGGCCCCCTCCGCTGCCTGCCACCACTGCCCTCCTTCGCTCCCGATGCCGCCTCGCCCCTCCGCCTGCCCGCCTCCGCCTCCGCCCCTCCGCCCCGTTATCGCCGCTTCGCCCCGCCCGCCGTCGCCACCGCCACCTCACCTCGCCCCGCCACTGCTCCTTACCGCCGGTGAGGGGCAAGCGGAGGGGGGGGAGGGAAGGGGAGGTAGTAGAGGAGGAGGAGGAGGAGATTGTGCGGAGGAGGAGGAGCGCGCGGGGAGGGGAGGATTTAGTACCGGGTGGAGCCCCCACCTGGTACTAAAAAGGGTCACGGAAGCCTCCTCGGGGACTATCTGATAGGCCCGGTACTAATGCTTATATTAATATCGGGTTAAAATGCAACCGGCACTGAGCCTCGGGATGAAAGGGCCATTCCCTGGTAATGTTCTTGCTTATTGATAGATTTTCACAATCAAGCACGAACCGAATGAGAACAATGATATAAAGACACATGGCCATCAGTTGAAAAAGAAACGAGAAGCACCATGAAAACTTGCTTTAAGATCTAACCAACTGACCTAAGCGGCTAAGCAAAAGATTTCTAATTCACACTTATATATCAAGTAGAAATTGACAGCACAGTGGAATAATGAAAACTCGATCTCTTGGTCCCGACAAAAAATAATCATGAAAACCCAAACAGTAACTGTTTTGGGACACACACAACGGAAGAGAGATTCATATAAAAAACTGTTGCTTGCATATCACACTGTATCTTGTAGCTTTACAGAAAAGAGATGGCACAATGGATTTGGAGGTGGGGTGAAGGGCCAACCAACTCAGGAAAGGATAACATAAGAAAGGTTCTTCCTCAGAATACACCAACATTAGTGATAAAGATTCTGCGATAATGGAAACAATCAAATAAAATCACGGAACATACCATGTGTTATCAAATAGCTTGAGAATAATTTACTTTTTTTAGTACAAAACCATTCTGTTATGCAATTGTTTAACCCCCGACTAATCTTAGGATTTCTGCCCACTCAAGGAGAGGTTGAGTGGCAGGACGCGAAGCTTGAGAGTTTAATTAGAATATTCAACATTCTCAGCTTCCTTTGTGCAGCCTTGCATTGTTGGGAGCTCCGATGCAGCCAAGTAACAGGCAGATGGCGATACATTCAGATAGTTTGCACACTGCACGCATCTGAACTTTTGGAAAATAAGGGATGTGATAATGATAAACAAATTGTCACTGAGAACATATGCTGGAGATGAATAAGCAGGTATACGAAGATTCTCGACCCTAAAAGTATAACCTAAGACTCACAGCGGCATCATACATACAATTTGCCATTTTCTGATGTTAACTTAGAATATACTTGGCAAAACAAATCATTAAAACATAAATAAACGTATGCAAAGAGACACTAAGGTAGTGGATATCATGGTGATACGGACGTATATCACAACATAACTTAGAAACTTACAACTAGTATTGCTGAAAAGGCCAATTAAGTATTGTTATCACAGCAAGCACTTCATTTGTTGAACAGCTGCACATATACAAATCTACCTAAAAACTCCTCCCACTTTGCTGATGTAAACCATTGAGACACCTGTGTTTTACAGTGCTGGACCTACGAAATTTGAGTAGGAATCAAGTAAAAACTGAAACGCATCATCAGATGTTTGTGAACTGTGATTCTGTGAAGCATACCACAGTACCACACCTAAGCCCGGGATGGGCTTAGCGAAGGGCAACAGGGCTAGGAGTAGGTTGCCAACTGGGCTGCGGTGGACTTCACCTGGGCCAGAAGTTCGGGTTTGGTGAAGTATTACATCAGAACATTGGCGGCTGAAGTCAGTTGGGCCAAATTTCCAGCTCAGTCAGGTTTCCTTCCGCATGTGGCTCAGTCAGGTTTAGGCCTCACGAGCCCACCAGTAGTAGCAGTGCCTGTAGGCCCAAGACAAGCTGCAATTTCGTAGCCCAATCAATGAATGCCCGGGGGATGACTTCCCGCGCTTTCCCACGCTTTCTCTTTACCAGGTTCTTCCCGATACCGGCGCTCTTGCCGCGTACTCCCTCCGTCCTGAATTACAATTTATTTTAATTTTTCTAAATACATATTTTTTCTATGGAACTAGATATATATATGTCTACATACATAGTAAAAATTAGATATTTGAAAAAACTAAAATGAATAGTAATTTGGATCGGAGGGAATACACACCACTTCCCTCAGTTGCTATATTATGGTTCCAAATAATCCAACGTGCAATTGAACTTTTCAAGATTGGTTAAAGTAATTCTATGTTACTACATTTTGGAAACCACGCCCCAAAATCCTTTAAACAACTCTTAGAAAATCTCATATGAAACATATGAGTGTTAAAACCTAAATCAGTTTGTTCCATAGAGAACAAAAGTTTAATAAGCACGCACATTTTTTTGTTTAGTGTTACAAACTATTTGTAGACAAAATAATATTTAGTATATAAAATATGTTTAGGTTATAGATACTCTATAGTGAATCAAAAGCATTTCAACCATCTACAAATTTCCAAATACAAAAAACTATTTTTCTGCGATCACGTGGCCAATTTACCACATCACCTAAAATCATTCGAAACTACCACATCACCTAAAATCATTCGAAACTCTAAGTTTTGACCCCAAGGGTGAAAACTCAACAATTTCAGTATGGGGGAGGTTGGGGGTGGGGGTGGGGGGTTGTCAACGTGAACCAGATTTGGGGTAACATATATGCAGATTCAATGAGCTACTTTAAGTTTTTTTTATAATGTAGAGATGAGTACTTTTATAGGCTGATTTAGAGGGTTACTTTACTCTATTTTCTATAGTGGTAGAGGTTGGTAACTTTTTGAAGGAAGTTATGGCCATCGTTGTCAACGATAATGGAGCCTAGCTACAAAATCGATGGTATGCTGTTTTGCCTATTTGTTCGCAAAATCTCTAGGATTACGCTATTTACATCCGTATAATCCGCTTGTCAATTGATCCCTATTTTTCTAGTAGGTTTCGTGAGTCTTAAAATCGACGTCACAAAAAGGAAGGTGTCTCCAACTATTAATTGTAAGATAAGATATGGTTCTAGGTTCTATGTTTTGTACGACCATAGAAATCCTAGCATACGAAAGCCATTCAGGATCTTTTTGCTCGCAAATGCATGATCTACCCAAATATTGGCAGTCAACGGTGCACGCCGTGAAAGATGACATCCGGACTTGGTTTTTTTCTTAAGGTTGAAATTAAAGTGGAAACCATATATAGCGTCTCATACAAAATTTCTGTCACGATTAAACCATAGTTTTCTTGCAACAAGGGGAACAAAACAACCAGTGCTTTGACATACGACTCATATGCCATATTATCCATTTGTTGAATGGTGGTGGCTAGCCAAACACCATGTTCTGCTGCATATTGACACATCATATCGATTGTGAATTATACATCCTTCCCAGGTTTTGACACTGTTTTTGCATTACGGATTGTCTAAAAAGTTCTCCATGGGCAACAGATAAAACAAAAGCCCCGATTCCTTTGACAAAGTTCGGCACTATACGATATAATCCATAGAGATTCAAGAATAGCAAAACTTTTGAAGCTAGCTATATTAGGAGGGCATGGACATGATATATGCATATCATATGGATAACACAAGCTTTACTATCGATCGAGGAGCGGAGGAGGGCCAACTTGGATTCCATGAAGAGAAATAAACCAGAAGTACTCAGCCTGAAGACAAGATCATATGGATGATGAAAAACTAGTAGCATAGTTACTGATGAGTTCATACTGCTCCTAAAGAATGAAGCAGCTATAGCTACTACATACCATCATGCATCACATGTTCTCTGTGCAACAGGGTTACGTCGATGCATAGGCCACCCGCGCGCTAGCTATGTTCCAGACAACATAGACGCATGCAGTGGGATTCTACACCTACTTGCAGGTTCCTTACAACAAAAAACAGTAAGGAACTGCAGACGGCAAAAGAGGATAACCCTCTCTACCGCCATGTTTGTCGTCTAGAGAAATTATTCATCACATCATGATCTTATATAATTCTCGACGTTGCCCTCCTCTCCCTGTACACGCAAAGTAGCCCTCCCCACTCCGAGAATCAGCGCCGCATTCCTCCTGCTGCATCTGCAAAATATTTCAGTGATCAGTTTGTAAATTGCTCCAGCAAATGCAAAGCACCATCCAACAAATTAAGAGCATGCACATTATAATAACAGATATCGACAGTCTAATGAAAAATCCGCTGTCAGAGTTATGTGCATCGTCCACTACTGCAACTCTGCTAATGTACGAAGTGTGAATCCCAATAACCTAGTTTCTTCCTCAGCGGCGAGAGAGCCTGCCACAGGTGCAGCTCGATCGCAAGAGCCCCAGTCCCCAGGAACCCGATCGAGACGAGCGATTGACTATTGCAACAACTCTGGCGCGCGCGACCACCAAACCAACCCGACACATCCGATTACTGCAAGAACTCGATCAACAACGCCGCACGTACCGACAGCCCTAGACACGCCAGAAAATTTCTGCAAGAACTCAATAACACCACACCAGAGATCCGGACGCCCGGATTGCAGGAAGGCAGCAAATTAAAGAACCCCAAACCCAACACGCTCGATCGCAAGAACGTTAAGCTCCAACCAAGAATGGGACGACGTACATGTACATGCAAAGATCACGAGAACCAGGAGCACGAAGACGGCGGCAACGAACCGCGCCACGGCGGCGCTCCACCCACGAGCTCCCGCGGCGCCGCGGCGACCTCGTCGACGTGAGTGGCGCCGCCTGTTGCCGCCGGCCGGCGGCGCCGCAGCTACCTCCTGCGTGATCTCGCCCTCCTGGACCTCTCGCAGCGCGGAGAAGGAGTTGAAGACGCCGCTCCTAGCCCTGCGCGCGTCGCCGAGTGGCAGCAACCTCCGGCGGCGCAAGAAGCCGTACGCCGGGAGCGGGCCTGCAGATGGGACAACGAAGGGAGGCATGCCTTGTTGATGCAGTGGCTGTGAACTTGGTGCATGCGCAGTGGTGTTCTGGAGAGAGACAGGCGAGAAGGGGAGGTCGGTGATGTATATGTATGGGACGCCTGCTCTTTCAGTTATCCGATTTTGGTGGTGAACTTGGTGCAGTGGTGTTTTTTCTATATTTATTTGGGGCCTAGCTTACTATACACTTTGAGCATTTTTGCTATCGGCACTAGAAAAATTTTCAACCCACCCGTATAGTATGGATAACAAAAATTCTAACCTGTTAATAACGTCCTTAATATCTTTTTTTTAAAAAAAAAATAATAACGTCCTTAATAATCTTGGCAACATCTATTTATATTGATACAAAGTAAATAATTCTAACCTGCTAATGTTTCCAACCTGTATGGATAACAAAGTTTGGAACATAGAATGGAAACAATTGATTTTTTCTCTATGACTATATTAAGGGCACGTTTGGTAGAGCTCCGGTTGTGGCTTCTCCGATAGAGATTTTTTTTTCTTCGACTTGTCTATTTAGAAAAATGTTTAGCAAAACAGCTCCTCTGATAGTTTAGAGTGGAAAGAGAAGGCGAAATACCCATAAGACACTTTCCTTTTCTTTTTTTCATCCTATTTATTTTCCTTCCTTTTCCCCTTTATTTTTCTCTCATTCCCCTTTTCTCTCTTCCTTATCCGGCTCCCGATCTTCTTCCTCCCGTGACCGAACGCCAACCTCCGACTCTGGCCAGCCCCCTACCTCCCACCGCCGACCAGCACCCGCCTCCCACCATCCCCGCTGGCCCGCACCCGCCTCCCGCCAACCCCGCTGGCCTGCACTCGCCTCCTGCCTCCGCGCCACAGAAAGGCGTATGGCGTGGTGCCGACACCTCCGAGGCTCCGCCAGCCAAATCCTGTGCCCCTGCGCGGATCTGCTGGTTTGTGCTGCCAGCACGTCCTTTTCGGCCGCCATCGTTTCTCGTTGGTCGTCCATGGCTCGTCGCCGCCGGTTCAACACGAGAGGGAAGGCGAGAGCAAACAGGGGAGAGAGAAAGGGTTGTAGGTTGTTCAGAGGGGGCAGTGGCAAAATGGGTGTAATTTTTGACAAACTCCAAGGGTATATTGGTAACGAATGATGGGAGCCGCAGTCTCCGTCCCTCCAGTACATTTGCGCATGCGGCTCCTCTGGGGCTTCGAGTTTGAAGATAATTTTTGGATCGTCCTTTGGTACAACTTAACCAGAAGTCGCGTGAGGGGCCGTTGGAAAAACCATACCAAAGAGGCCGTAAACCTAGTCTCTAAATTATAGCTAATCTAAGATTATTCACGCCATCACTGTTACCTCTGATGTATACCTAATCTATACTATAAAGCGTGAGTTTTATAAAATTATTTTTTCGACCAACCTAAACCTCTGATATGATCTAAGCTCTCAGATTGTTCTCAATCCAACAGTAGCATATGAGCAGGTGTTCCCACCCCATCTAATCATCATCTTACCCTCCTTTTCTCTCGTCGCTCCCTATACCCACAACCGCAAGTGTGCGCATAGCATCTCCGGGCTCTAACCCGTCCTAATCAGGCTGTCATGCGACTCTTTTGTATGTCAAGGATCGGGGGAAATTAGTGTGATAAGACTTCAAGAGAAAAAATGGCACGTAACCTTGAGACTCAAAGAATCCAACCTTTGATTAGAGGAATTATTAATCCGGAACATCGGCCTTTAATATGTAAATTATGGGATTGTGGATAAATATTAAATATAGTAAGATGGGAAAAATATAATAAGGATCCACCATAAATAGCTTCAACCCCCAATGTGGAAATTTAGGATTGGAATGGATCGACATGAACACAAAAATCAATTAGTTAAGGGTAGAAACAATGTTTTATTTGTGATTGATTATTTATCTGGCTTGCCTAATACCTACTTCATTCTAAAAAAAACATGTCACTATAAGATTTAAATTTTGTCCACAAAACTTGTCATCCTAACTTTGGACGGTTTGTGGATCCCCGACATTAATTACATTCCTCTCCGATTCCAACTGGAATTCCTCATCTATCAATTCCGTAATCGATCGAGCGGTACGCACGGGCCATTTAACAAAATATTTTCTGTAAATTGCCTTGTCAAACAAACAGTGCCTCTTAGTTAGGATTTAAAATTTTTTAGGCCCCATTTGGATCCCTTCGTTTTGAAGGAATTGAAATCTACTTAATGGAGTAGGCTAATTTATCTTGGAATGTGGCATTCCACAACTTTCCAAAGTTTAGATATAAGCATATCTTAAATTCATAGGGTGGGAGATGGAAATTGATTCTATAGATTATGATTATTAGAATGGAATTCAATTCTTATAGCACGCTCTTCAACTCACTTCCATGTAGCAGAAGTGTAGCACATAAGTATTTCTCCCATATGGCCAACAATAATATACAAATATATTCCACATACAAGTAAATTATATTAACTTAATTAATTTATGTCTAAATTATGATTAAATTCCAAGGATCCAAACAGGACCTCAGCGACATTCTAGAACGGAGGGGAGTCCGGGTGCCAGGAAAAAGCGGTGATCTGGGAGCTGAAAACGGAGAGGTTGACATGGTGCCAGGCCAAACAATGAGAAGAAACGACCGCGGAGGTAGAATACAATCTTCTGATCGCTGGACGAAGATCAGCCGTCTAAACATGTAGACTGAAAAAGAAAGTAAGAAATCATGAACTCGTCGCCATACACCATATATACCAAATCCCGTATAAACATCGGATAATCAAGGACCTCAAACTACTTCTTCCAACATCCCAACAATGACATCCGGCTCATCGAACCTTTCACGCCACACGTCCACTGTAGGTTTACACAGCACGCAGACACAGACGACGATGGGCCAGAACATTATCCTCGCGGGCACCACCGTCGACACCATCGCTACTTCGAGGCAGAGCGCGGTGAGCATGGCCACGCGATTGCAGAAGGTGCGGCGCCGCTGGAGCCTGTCTTGCCTCGCAGCGCGGAGGTAGCCGGTGGCGCGCTCCCTGTACGGCGCCGGCGCGGCGCCCCAGTACGCGTCCGCTAGCTTTCCCCTCAAGAAGGCGACCTTCTCGTCGTACTCCGGCCACGAGCGCATGCCGAGGCTCCGCAGCGAGGCGTGCCACTTCTCGACCGCGCCGGCCTTGGTTCTGAGCTCGCAGAAGTGGAAGAAGCGCGTCTTCTTGACGTAGCGGTCGCGGCGGAGGGACCACACGCCGAGACAGTTAATGATGAGCAGGGTCGCGCCGGGGCGGGAACCGAACAGCCCTCGCTTGCCGATCTTGAAGGCGAGCCGCTTCGGCCACGTGGAAGCCGTGATCGGCCGTGCCTTGCGTTCCTGTTCCTGCTGCTCCGTCTTGTCCATGGATGGGAAGTCGATGGATCTCTTGCCCTTTTTCGGCCGGCTTCACCACCACCGGACATTTATAATGGATATAGTTCGGTCCGTACGTCCGGCAGGTTTCCAGTACGGACTATGTATCGGTGCACCGACACGTTTACAACTTTACATGCTTTGGCCGAGACCGGTTCCGTTTTTTCCTTCCCGATGAAGCTTCTCTACACGTCAACCATGCCCATCGTGCTCCACTCCGCCGCGGTCTCGGCGCTCTACATGGTGTCGCAGCTACTCCACCACTACAGCCAGCTCGGCGTCTGGAAGGAGGCCAGCCACGCCGCCGTAGTCCCGGTCGGCGGCCTAGCCTACCAAGTCACAGGGCCGGCGAGGCTCGCCGCCGACCCGCTCCACGTACGCGCTCGTCTACGCCGTGCTGCTGCTGGCCTCGTGCGCGCTTCTGTCCCAGGCTTGGGTGATCGCCTCGGAGTCCTCGGCGAGGGACGTCGCCAAGCGGCTCACCGACCAGCGCCTGGTGTTGCCTGGAAGGCGTGACGGTGCCACTTACCCTCTGCTCAGCCGATGCATCCCCACCGCCGCCGCTCTCGGAGGCCTCTGCGTCGGAGCCCTCATGGCGTTCTTGCGCGTACATCTGGGCTCTGGCACGGCAGCATCCAACAAGGGTCCATTCTTGCGCAGTTTCCAGCGCTGGGATGCCCCGGATGAACCAGCGGCGCTTTGCCGCGGCCGATGTGCCCGCGCCAGTGCGCCACCTCATGGCGTTGATCGCGTACACGGCTCGAACGCTCTGGCGGCCGGGAGCTTGGTGTGAGAGCGAGCCGCATCTCAAGGTCATCGATGGAGGCCTCTCGCCGCGAGATCGCTAGCTGCGCCCACGCCGCCGCCGGCCACTCGCCCTCCGCGCGCCGCGCCACGGCCTGCTGCTTGGGGATGACGCGTTGTGCCAGAGCGACGCTGTCCGGCGCGCCGGTGAGGCAGTTGCAGAGGATAGAGGTGCGTGCACGTCATGCACGCCGTAGTCGTACTTCGGGTCGGCCGCGGCGCCGCGGAGCGCGAGGAGCTCGGCCACCGCCGTCATGGCCGCGGCGAAGGCGAGGCCGCTGCCCGCGTCGAGGAGCGCGGCGATCACAAGCTCGTCCCGCGCGCGCCCGGCCGGAGCGTCGGCGATGTGCATCGGCAATGCGAGGAGCGCCACCGCCCCGCGGAGCAGCCCACGGGCGTGGTCGCAACGGCCCCCCGCCTCGAGCGCCCGCTCCCGGACTCGCACCGTCCATGGCGCGCGGCGCAGCCATCTCTCTACTTCTCTAGTCTCGGTGGGTGTTCGACCGACGGGCTGGTGGTTGTTTCTGTTAGGCGTCGTGTCGCAGCGGCGTGCTCTGAAATAGCCAGCCTGGCGGCAGCCGTACGTAACGAACTATTCACCTCGCACCGGAGGGTGAAACTGAAATGACTCGTGGTTGAAATGAAATGATGGGGTCACTTTGTTAGTCAGTGGAGATTAGACGGTAAACTCTTGCTGCTCGTCGGACGAGACGCTGTAAAATCCACCGCCCACCGTTCCCTATATAACCCCCGTCCCCGTCGCCGTCCCTCTTCTGCACAAACACCACCACCGCCACAAGAGCAAACAGCCCACCACCTTGGACCTCTGCCCCTCTTCTCCGGTTCCCGTCGCCCGCTCTCATGGCGCCGGCGAAGTTCGTTGTCCCCGCCGTAGGGACGCTCCCGGCGTACCGCGTCGACGGGCAGCTCTTGGGCGACCCGATCCCCGCGAGGACGGGCGTGTCCAATCAGTTCGATCCCATCAGTGGTTTGGTCGAGGAGGAGGTGGTGGTTGCGGCGCCGGTCTCTCCGCGTCGTCGGCCGGTCGTGGTTCCGGCGCTGGCTGCCGCTCCCGGCGGTGTGGTGGTCGCGGAAGCCCCGAGGTGGAGGTGGAGGTGGAGGTGGAGGAGCGGCGACCTGTGGTTCAACGTCGTCATCCTGGCATTCATATTGGTGGTGTTCTGCGCCCTGCTGGCGGCCTACATCCTGCTGGATCACCCGGGCGTGGACGGCCTCGTCGACGCGGCCCACGGTTAGTTACCTCGTGATCGCGGAGAATCTCGCCGGGGTGGCCGCTGCGTACGCCTACACCGCCCTCTGCTTCATGTTCCCGGAGCTAGACCTGGTTTTTTAGCGGCGCGGAGTCAGCAGCCTGTAGGGCTCTGTTTGCTTTGGCTGTTAGTTGATCGGTCGTTTGCCTGTATTCTTGACTGTTCATGGGGATCTTGCGTAGTACTAGGTTTTTCTGCTGATTCAATGATTGATTCTTCGTTGATGTAATCATGCCTTTACTGTTGATCTATGTGAGTTGTTCGGTTCCAACCGGATTACTAGTTTCATCAGGTGCAATTGTGGAAACGATGCAGGAATTAACGTTGTTGTTTTTTCCTCGTGTTAACTGGATGCAGTTCTAAGCATGATGCACGAGTTGCAATATTTCGTTTCTCATTGCTTGAAATGGGCGTCTAGTCCAGAATTAGACTTTTTAATTGATGTTTCCTGGCTGTGGTGCACATGGGAGTTAGATCACCAGAACACTGTTATCTTTCACCTGCGTGGATGAGTCCCAGAAATGTGACCACCAACTCAGCTAATTGCTGATAATGCAATCAACTGCAGAACTAGTTTCTTTCCTAGTGAGATGATGACTAGAATTAGGCTCCCAGCCAATGGAATATAATGTTCCAATGCACCTGACGCAAGTGCCCTTGGGTTTTGAAGTCGATTTGCAGTTTAATACTGCCTTTGCCGATCCCAAACCGGATGAGAAAATGTGGAGGGAAAGGGAACTGCAAGTAGCTCTGCAATTTTGTTAAACAACTGAAGTGCATGACATTGCCCTGAATTTTGTTTGTGTTCTTGTCAGTCAGTACGTATATGATGTGCATGCCACATTGGAAGCGAAAGCTCTTTCAGACAAAGTTGCAGTCCAAGTGCAGCAAATGGTTTCGCATGAGGGATCAAGCACTGAAAATGTCTTTCCTGTAAAATTGAGTCTGTAAAATGCTAGCGAGTCTGTACCTTTTGCCAGTTAGTAATCATAGGAGTGCCTCTATGAGGTTCAGAGAACTCCTGAAAATATTGCAAATTTGAAACCACCATTTTCAAAGTGATCAGTACTGTTGTTAACAGAGATCAGTTTGGTCACTGTACCAATTTTAAATCTTTTGTATGTTCATAAGGCAGATCAATTTTAAACAGAATTCAGATGCAAATTATGTTTTTGCCTGAGCCGGTGACGTTGGCGTAAGAAATCTGGAACAAGGCGTCCTGTAAACTAGCAAAGAGAGAAGTGACGCAGAGAAACTGGGAATGTGGGCACTCATCTCTGCGTTAAACTGAACTTTCTCCCCTTGTGGCTTCACTCCTAGAGTTTCAGTCTTCAGTTTCTAGTGGAGTAAGAAATTTCAGGAGCAAATTCCTGCCAGTATCTGCTGTAGGATCAGGTCAACTTCAAATTTTGTAGTAATGTATCTGCTGCAGAAGCACATTGTCTAATCGGTCCCCATAATATTCAGAGACTATATTACAGTTCAGAATTTCAGACATTGCAAAGAAATTTCAAACAATGATCACTGAGGCCGAGAGGAAGAGCGACCTGCAAACTGAATGTTAAAGCTTCCCGAATCTGCAAACTGAACCTTCTAATTCGATTCGGCCATGTGCCCGCTCCTGGTTTCGCAGATCAAGGCATCAAGCGCGCCGAGAGATATGCGTCACGGGCACGCCATCATCCGATGCGAAGCTTTCCTAGTTAGGCTCGAACATCAGCGGATCGCATCCGGCGGTTGCAACGATGTTTGTCAACTCCAGTCGGATTCAGTCCTATCGTAAATACTCGACTTGCCTCGTCCGCTCGACCTGCTCACGTCGCCTCTCCCTCCACAGCCTAGGACGAGCAATCCATCCGCCGCCTCGCCTTCTTCCGCTCGCAATGGCCGCCTGCGTAGAGCCCGCCGTCGCCGTCCGCAACCACGCCGCCGCGGGGCCGGCCGGCCTCAAGAGGAGGCGCATCGCTGTCGGCAGCGCGGAGCAATACGAGGACATCAGCCGCCTCGGCGAGGGGGCCTTCGGCGCGGTCGTCAAGGCTCGCCACCGCGCCACGGGCCGGATCGTCGCCATCAAGCGCGTCGGCAAGGCCCACGGCGGGCACGCCGCGCTGCTGCGCGAGGCGCGCTTCCTCGAGGAGACGAGCGGCGGCGGCGCCAACCCGTTCGTCGTCGGCTTCCACGGCGTCGTCCGCCGCCCGGATGCCTTTGACCTCAGCCTCGTCATGGAGTGCGTGGGCCCAAGCCTCCACGACCTCCTCCGCCAGCGCCCCCGCGGGAGCCCGCCGCTGCCCGAGTCCATGGTGCGCGCCGCCATGTGGCAGCTGCTCACGGGCGCCAAGAAGATGCACGGCGGCCACATCGTGCACCGCGACATCAAGCCCGCCAACATCCTCGTCGGCGACGATCACCGCATCGTCAAGCTCTGCGACTTTGGCCTCGCCATGTCCACGGACGAGCGGCCGCCGTACAAGCCGGCCGGCACGCTGTGGTACATGGCGCCGGAGATGCTGCTGGAGAAGCCCGACTACGACGAGCGCGTCGACATCTGGTCCCTCGGCTGCGTCATGGCAGAGCTCATCAACAACGGGAGTCCTTTGTTCCAAGGCTTCTACGGTGAAGGACAGCTCTGCGCCATCTTCGACGTGCTGGGCACGCCTGATGACAGTACATGGCCGTGGTTCTCATCCACGGCGTTCGCCACCGTGGTGATGCCGGAGCTGGACATGCAGCGGCAAAACAACCTACGCGAGCTGATTCCCGAGTCGAAGCTGTCCAAGGAAGGATTCGATGTCCTCAGCGGCCTCCTCACGTGCAACCCGAAGAAGAGGCTCACGGCAGCCGCGGCGCTCAAACACCCATGGTTCGACAAGATCGACGTGCTGGAGCTGCCAAAGAAAGAAGAGTTTGCATCGCCGATGTCCTTGCAGACCAAGAGACGGAGGATGCATGCTGTGTAACGTAAACTCCTTTTTGTCTTTGTAATTTGTATGCAGTTCTTCGAAGCAGAGCATGTAAATCTGTAATTTTGTATATGCTATGTAAATGTTGGTGCAATGTAAAATTAGTTTCTTCTTGAATCTTGAGAGCAGAGTTGACGGCCCTTGCAATGTTGATGTAAATTGCACTGTATATTCAAATTTAATCCCTTTCTATGTGCTATTGAATGATTTTGATTGATCGTTTCATAAGCATCTCACGGTCTCACCTGGTCCTGGTACACCGTAACCGAAGCGATTGGTACATGGCTAAATAGAAAACGGTAAGCCGTCCGGACGAGGAAGAAAAATCGGACGCTCCGACATATGTTGCGATAGTTAAGCATCGATATTGCAACTATTGTTTTTCAATATTTCACAGTGAATGACGCATGAAACATAGTGTTCATGTTGCGACGGGAATTTTCTATCCCAGGAACAAATGTCATATTTATTTATTTTTAATGTTGCAGCTATATATTTTTGATGTTGCAGATGTTGTATTTTGATGTTGCAACGGAGCGTTCGATGAAAAATTTCCCATCGGACGTTCGGGCGCTAGAAAGGGTGCATCATGGGACAATAGGACGTCGTTCGAGCGCTAGAAAGGGTGCATCATGGACAATAGGACGTCCTGGTCCGGGCGCTAGTCCGGGCGCTAGAACTAGCAGCGCCGGAAAATGTATATTGGTTTAACATGCACGGACATAGATACTTCATTTAAATAATAAATATAATCATTATCTTATATTAGTAATCGAATACTCTTTTTGGAGTCTCCACGTTAATTCTCACGAGACATCTTAGAAAAATAGCTCTTCCATTATAAAAATATTCTAAAATAACCCCCAAATCTATAGACAAGTACATATATATTACTATTATGTTAGAATATTTAACAAATGAGAGAAAATAATAAGGTAAGAAAATTTGTATTATTAGCTTGGGTCCTAAGTTTTCCATGAGCCTTTAATACTTATTTATCTCAAACTTCCCTCCCAGGCGGAATGACGAGTTGATACTTGAGACTCAAAGAATCCAACCTTTGATTAGAGGAATTATTAATCCGGAACATCGGCCTTTAATATGTAAATTATGGGATTGTGGATAAATATTAAATATAGTAAGATGGGAAAAATATAATAAGGATCCACAATAAATAGCTTCAACCCCCAATGTGGAAATTTAGGATTGGAATGGATCGACATGAACACAAAAATCAATTAGTTAATGGTAGAAAAAATGTTTTATTTGTGATTGATTATTTATCTGGCTTGCCTAATACCTACTTCATTCTAAAAAAAACATGTCACTATAAGATTTAAATTTTGTCCACAAAACTTGTCATCCTAACTTTGGACGGTTTGTGGATCCCCGACATTAATTACATTCCTCTCCGATTCCAACTGGAATTCCTCATCTATCAATTCCGTAATTGATCGAGCGGTACGCACGGGCCATTTAACAAAATATTTTCTCTAAATTGCCATGTCAAACAAAAAGTGTCTCTTAGTTAGGATTTAAAATTTTTTAGGCCCCATTTGGATCCCTTCATTTTGAAGGAATTGAAATCTACTTAATGGAGTAGGCTAATTTATCTTGGAATGTGGCATTCCACAACTTTCCAAAGTTTAGATATAAGTATATCTTAAATTCATAGGGTGGGAGATGGAAATTGATTCTATAGATTATGATTATTAGAATGGAATTCAATTCTTATAGCACGCTCTTCAACTCGCTTCCATGTAGCAGAAGTGTAGCACATAAGTATTTCTCTCATATGACCAACAATAATATACAAATATATATTCCACATACAAGTAAATTATATTAACTTAATTAATTTATGTCTAAATTATGATTAAATTCCAAGGATCCAAACAGGACCTCAGCGACATTCTAGAACGGAGGGGAGTCCGGGTGCTAGGAAAAAGCGGTGATCTGGGAGCTGAAAACGGAGAGGTTGACATGGTGCCAGGCCAAACAATGAGAAGAAACGACCGCGGAGGTAGAATACAATCTTCTGATCGCTGGACGAAGATCAGCCGTCTAAACATGTAGACTGAAAAAGAAAGTAAGAAATCATGAACTCGTCGCCGTACACCATATATACCAAATCCCGTATAAACATCGGATAATCAAGGACCTCAAACTACTTCTACTTCTTCCAACATCCCAACAATGACATCCGGCTCATCGAACGTTGCACGCCACATGTCCACTACAGGTTTACACAGCACGCAGACAGAGACCACGATGAACCAGAACATTATCCTCGCGGGCACCACCGTCGACACCATCGCTATTTCGAGGCAGAGCCCGGCGAGCAAGGCCGCGGGAGTGCAGAAGGCGCGGCGCCGCTGGAGCCTGTCTTGCCTCGCAGCGCGGAGGTAGCCGGCGGCGCGCTCCCTGTACGGCGCCGGCGCGGCGCCCCAGTACGCGTCCGCCAGCTTTCCCCTCAAGAAGGCGACCTTCTCGTCGTACTCCGGCCACGAGCGCATGCCGAGGCTCCGCAGCGAGGCGTGCCACTTCTCGACCGCGCCGGCCTTGGTTCTGAGCTCGCAGAAGTGGAAGAAGCGCGTCTTCTTGACGTAGCGGTCGCGGCGGAGGGACCACACGCCGAGGCAGTTACTGATGAGCAGGGTCGCGCCGGGGCGGGAACCGAACAGCCCTCGCTTGCCGATCTTGAAGGCGAGCCGCTTCGGCCACATGGAAGCCGTGATCGGCCGTGCCTTGCGTTCCTGTTCCTGCTGCTCCGTCTTGTCCATGGATGGGAAGTCGATGGATCTCTTGCTCTTTTTCGGCCGGCTTCACCACCACCGGACATATATATGATGGATATAGTTCGGTCCGTACGTCCGGCAGGTTTCCAGTACGGACTATGTATCGGTGCACCGACACGTTTACAACTTTACATGCTTTGGCCGAGACCGGTTCCGTTTTTTCCTTCCCGATGAAGCTTCTCTACACGTCAACCATGCCCATCGTACGTGCTCCACTCCGCCGCGGTCTCGGCGCTCTACATGGTGTCGCAGCTACTCCACCACTACAGCCAGCTCGGCGTCTGGAAGGAGGCCAGCCACGCCGCCGTAGTCCCGGTCGGCGGCCTAGCCTACCAAGTCACCGGGCCGGCGAGGCTCGCCGCCGACCCGCTCCACGTACGCGCTCGTCTACGCCGTGCTGCTGCTGGCCTCGTGCGCGCTTCTGTCCCAGGCTTGGGTGATCGCCTCGGAGTCCTCGGCGAGGGACGTCGCCAAGCGGCTCACCGACCAGCGCCTGGTGTTGCCTGGAAGGCGTGACGGTGCCACTTACCAGCTGGGCTGCTCGAATCGGACGCGACCCAGGCCCAGCTGTCAGATGCGCGGCGCACTGGCGCCGCCGCGCGGCTGGCGGCGGCTCCGGACCCGAGCAAAAACCCTAGCGCCGCCTCCTATATAACCACGCTTGCCGCAGCGCCGGGCACGCCGGACGCAGAGCAGAGCCCAGCACAGCCGCCGCCCGGAAGCAGAGCACGCCGTCGCCACTCTCCCCGGTGGTTCCCTCGGAACACAGAGCAATGCCGCGCGCTCCCGTCGCCACTCTGCTCTCGCTCAGGTGCCCACCGCCGGTCTCCGATCCCACCGGAGTACCCTGTTCGTTTCTGCTTCTCTTCTTTTGCTGATGCTCTGCTTTTCATGGGTTCGTTGTGTGTCGCAGCCGGAGGGGCTACGCCGCGGCGGCGGCCGGAGCGGAGGTGCACCAGCGCGCGGCGCCGGCGGCGGCAATGGCGGCGAGGGTGTCGGCCTCGGCGGGTGGCAGTAGCACGGCGTCGTCGTCCAGGGAGGTCTTCTGGATGAGGGACCCCCAGACGGGGTGCTGGGCCCCCGAGGACCGCTTCGCCGACGTCGACGCGGCCGAGCTCCGCGCGCGCCTCCTCGCCAGGAAGGACTAGGGAGGAGAAGACCTGGTGTCCTAGTCCATTGGGTATTTCGGTTGATGAACCATTTAGACTAGGCCTACTTAGAAATTAAACTTGAAGACGACCAATAACCTCCATTTGCTAGAATTCTGTTCTTCCAATTCGAATTCGAGTTTGGCCGCGCGATTCTCGAAACCAAATGACAATAATCGGAACAGTGAATTGTCAGTCAATTGAAATGCATTGGCTGGCCGGCCAATGAAATCAGCACTCTGTTATGGGAAATGCACTTAAATTGCTCTTCCTATGATATCTGGAATTCTAATTTATTATGTATCCAAGATTTGTGTTGTTAATTGTTATCCTTCATGATTCATGAAAGAAAGGACATGTTGAACAAAGTTAAGTTGCCTTTTTGTGATGCACCGCAGAAACAAGTCACAGTCGAAACAGAGCTGCGTCGACCGATCAAGATAATCCAAATTAGGGACGGATTAATCATACGTTCTTGTGATGATGAGAAGAAGAAGAAAGATATAGCACATGTAAGCTTGGTTCAGGCTCCAGGCTACAAGTCGCAAGAAAGAACCAGTAGAACACGGCACGAACTGTCAGGCATCTAAGCTTAGGATGGCTTGATTGTTAGCCGCTTAGGCCCTGGACTTCATCTCCCTCGCACTGCCAAACGCATTCAGCCCGCGCAGCATCTCCTTCGCATCATGATTCTCACCGCCGGCGCCATCTTCTTCGTCCGTGGCACCACTGTTTACCGGCCGGACAGCCTCCGAGGATGTCCCCTTCTGGTCAGATATCGCTGACGCCAGCGCGATCGGCATGAGGCACAGGCCCTTGCTCTGCAGGTACTGCATCGCCGTCGTCATGTTGTTCTCCATCAGCTGCATCACCTCCTGCTCGAAAGACGCACCGTCCCGGAGCTCGGACTGCCCGAGCAGGCTGCTCCTGCCCGCCTGCTGCCTGCCTGATCTCGGGGACAGAAGGAGACCACCGGAGGAGCTCTGCATTCGCAGTACACGTCACAACAAGAAATGGTATAACAAGCGCTATGTACTTTGAAAGTCTGAATTCAGGCTCTGCGTGATTTACCTCAGTCTGAGACTCTGTCAAGAGCGGGACGACGGCTTCCGTTGCGCCCAGCCTACTCATGCTAAGAACCTACAACCACAGCAATGAGATCAGCCAACAAGTTATGGTAACCCAGACAGCAGGCAACAGGGAGATGGCGGTAGTGAGCAGACTGCAGACCTTGACTTGCAGCTGGAGAAATTTGACGTAGTCGATAATTTCGTCGAGCATGGATGCCTTGTCAGTCTGCACGGAAGAAATACAGGTTCAGAAATAGTTGCACAGAGAAGTGTTGTTTGGAAACAAGGATTAGTTTAGCAATCGAGTACCCTGTTGGAGTTTGGGACGAGCTCCTGTAAATTCTTCATCCTGTCAGAGATCTTCTCCCTTCGGAGCTGCAACGAACATAACCACAATACGTTCAAACCTCATGATCATAATGAACCTATCAAATTCAGACAGTAGAAAAAAATCATGAATAAGCACACCCTCTCTGCAATGCTGTGTGGATCAGTGGCCTGGCCTCGGCGAGCTCTGACGCGTGGCTTGGGAGCTCCATTCGCAGCAATCCCACTGCCATTCGGCACTTCTGATCGAGCCATGAACGGCGGCGCATTCAATCCATTCTTTCCACTGCTGACTTCATTGGACTGCAACAAGGAGCATGATTCATCTGATCAGTTAAATAAACTTTGGCTACAAAAAGTACAAGTAGCAAAAAACAGGGACCAGGAAGACAGAAACCTGTTTAGGATTATGCGCTACTCCTGTAGCATTAAACGATGAAAGCTGCCCAGAAACCAGCGAGGAGAGGTTCAGGTGATGCAGACTGCTGAATTCCTGAAACGTCGCAATCAGGTTAGGTAAACAAATGCGTCATGGTACACTCTCAGTCTGTGCCAACACCATCAGCTTACTGTGCATCTTTATTTTGATGCCTCTAGATGGTACTATTAATTAATAGTCTAATACATTATTCTTCTCTTACAAATGAAACATGTCCGAGAAAAAAAACAAAAGAAAGCAGGCATATCACTCTGACCTTTTGACTGATCTG
Organism: Setaria viridis; assembly: GCF_005286985.2. Lineage (NCBI taxonomy): Eukaryota > Viridiplantae > Streptophyta > Magnoliopsida > Poales > Poaceae > Setaria > Setaria viridis. The sequence continues at coordinate 27,666,799 of NC_048263.2, forward strand.
CAGATCCTCAAAGTTTGTATTCACTTGCTGCCCAGGACCCGGAGCGAAAGAGAGCATCTTTCCAGTGTTGAACTCAACATCATTCTGCAAGCATACAAAACCAAATACCATAACATATAAGGACATGCTGCAATTAAGCCGAAAATTTCAAGGTTTATGTTTCTGGCCACCTACATGTAGCTGCAGTGGTACAGAGGGCATGTTGCCTAGCTGTGGATACTTCTTCCCATCTGCAGCGCAGGCCTCACGCAGAAGATCATCATTGCAAACTGCACCGAAGCCGAAGCTCTTCGATGTTTCTTCCCCAACCAACGAAGGAATCTGCATGAAAGTTGACGGCCACGCAGCAGATGGCACAGACTGCTCTCCCAGGAGGAACTGCGGCAGGCCGGACTGCTCGCTACCGCTGCTGTCATTGGAGCTGCACACCACAGGAGCGCTGTCGGCAAGTGATATGGCAGAGGGCGTGCTCAGGACCGAGCCCAGCGTGCTGGCCATGAGAGCACCGTCCATTTCAAAGTTCAGGCCCTGCGTCACGTCGTCCTGCAACTGCGCTTGCAAGAACTGCTCGTGCAGCTCCACAGACGACAAGATCTCTTTGGCGTTGCCGTTCAAGAACACAGGCTTGGACCTGTTCTGGAGGTGAAACTCTGTGTCTTCATCTGGTGCAGCTGCCAAGTATGTCCCTGCTGAGTCAGCAAGAGAGGAAGCGCTGCCTGACCAGGATGTGCCAGTGAACACCATGTCCTGAGGCCACGCCGGCGCTGGAACGAAGGGGTCCACGAAGCCACCCATCTTGCTCGCTCGTGTGATGCCTGAAAAAGGTATGATCGTGGAACAGAGTTGGACGGTTCAGAAATTCAGAAGGATGCAGTGGTGGCCCTTGTCAGTGACTAGAGGAAAGGAGAAGGGCAGTCATGCAGGTAGCAGCTGCTTCAAGATCTCTAAATGGATAAAGCAGGGTTGACAACATATGTTTGAAGCCTGAGATCCAGAACATGAAACAATAAAAAAACTTAATTGTTTGTAATAAATTGCTACAATATGTATGGCCTAATATGGTCAACCAGGCCGTTGGAACTAAAGAAAGTTGAAAACTCTCCCCTTTTTTCCCCTTAGTTATCTGACAACTGCATTTAGAAACGTATGGTCTCCCTCCCCTCCCTGAGAAGAATCTCCAAGATTCCCCCTTATTAACCGTTAACTCAAACGGTTTGCATCTGAACAAATTGCTGTATAAAGAAACAGATAAATTCACAAGGAGTCACAAGGAGACCTGATGCCTCTAGTTCCATTTTTTTTCTGCCGTTCGGCCCAAGTTTTAGTATATTCAGAACAAAATATCGGGATGAGCAGGAATATAGAAAGCCATCACTCGGGGAGCACGTCCTCCGTTTCACCAAAGCCGCCTATTACTTTAATTAAAGACATTGTGATTAAGATCTATATCGGCACTACTATTACGAAGAACAGTAATGAAGCCTACCATACCAAAGAATGACATTTGCACTAGAGGAAATCGAATTAGTAATCCTACCAAGAAACATCCGCGCAAGAGGAAACGAAAAGGAATCACTCGCTCTATCAGTCGCAAAGAGAAACAGAGTCGATACAAACAAAAAAAAAACAGAGTTTGAGAAGGCAAAAGGTAAAACTTTCGCCGTCCTTTCGGAAAAAGAAGAAAGAGTAGAGAAGGCACCCCCAACATCCGCGCGCGTGCACTCAAGCCAAACACATCTGCGCATCGCCTGCCGACGAAACACGTAAGAACAGCACACGCGCACTGAAACCACTCGATCCACACCAAACCGGAAACGGAAAGTGGGGCGCAATTCTGCAAGAAACCATTCGCCGCCGCCGCCTGCGGTGCGTGGAGGATGGCCTCAGTCGTCGCCCGACCCGACGGAACCGGCGACCGGGGGGAGACAGAGAGAGGGCGAGCGCGAGATCGAAGGGCGCGGAGCCGGGGGGAGGAGATGGAGATGGAGGAGGTGAGCTCACCAGTTGACGGAGTCGGAGGGCGTAACCGCTTCAGCTCCCGCTCCTCCTCCGCTTTCGCCTGGACCTTTTTGAGCCTGGACGACCTGGAGAAGAGGAGGAGGCGCCGTTTGTTTCTTGCGTGTGTGCCTGCGGTGCGGCCTCCTCCGCCTCGCCTCGCCTGCGCGTTTGTTTGTGCGTCAGTGGGTGCCTCCGCTGCGCGTGACAAGTGTGGGCAGCACAGGCGGGCAGCGGGCAGGTGGTTATATACTCGCTCGCCCCGGCCACGCAAGCCTACTCCGTCAGCCGTCACTTGTGCAATTTCTTTTCCCCAAGCGAAGTATTTGCGCCAGTGATACGGGAGTTCTACAATCATTGGCCCACGGCCATTGATGGTAGAGATGAGTTATGTACGACTAGTTACGGTTCGATATCAGTTTCTTAACCTATTCACATCAAGTTAAGTCGATCTAATTAGTAGCTACTCATTATATGATTGAGTTAACATAAAGCTGATTAGTAGGTTGCTTTTCTTTTATGTGCTTGGGATTATTGATAAAATCCTTTGGTTGCTTTTCTTTTTCTTGATGGTATTGGATCGTACAATCTGACGGATGAAAATACATATATTTCCAAAAATATACTCCTCCGTCCCAAGTTGTCGATCATTTTGGCATACTTAGACTAATAACTTTTACTATATATCTATACATAGCGTATATATAGATAATAGCAAAATCTATGAATCTAGAAATGCCAAAACAACTTACAATTTAGGACAGAAGGAGTATTATATAAATATAAACTTATAATATTTGTTTTGATACAATTTTATTGTATATGCAAATGTGAGTGCATTTATTCACTGCAAACCTATAAATTCATTAAACTCAATTTCACATAGATATTATCTAGTTTTAGATGTGGTCAAAGTTTGTTGTTAAGATCAGGGTCTTATGTGCAATCCTATCTATCACGTGGGATATAACTAAAATCATGTGATCCAACAGAATTGAGATTCATAATAGATTCATGATAATTTCATCTTTGCGGGATTTGTAAGACTTTATGATCTAGATTGAGATTCTACAACTTTGGTTAGAGTTAGTGTGCAACTTCAATATGTCGACACACAAATTAGGATGTGTACACACACTCCCTCCATACACAACGAGCTTGGATCTTCAAGCAAGTCCTGGCCTCTGTCAAGGACTACAAACATGCTACTTTTATGCAATTATCAACTGGCTTGTTTTTCTTGTTTTGTCAATTTTTACCATTACATTTATAACCAGCAGGGGGTGCATGTGCCCCTCCTATTTTCTTAAAAAGGATAAATGGTGTCTCACAAACCAATAGACCCTGTGGATATGCAGCAAACAAAATCTTGACATATATCGTCAACAAAATAATTGCATATGCTTTTAAATGCTTAATGATAGAATAGCCACCACTACTTGATGTATTTTGTGAACAAATACAAGGTACTCCCTCTCTACAAAGAAAAAGGCAACCTAATGATATTTTTCTCTTGATTTTTTTTCCTGTGGGAATGTTCCTTTTCATCAAATAGCTAAACCCCACGTCCCTTTTCCAAGAGGCTTTTTACGAGATTTTTCCGCAGCACCCCGCTGTCGCTAAAAGGAGATATAGATTCTATACGGACCGATTTGATAAGCAGGTGATTCTTTCACATCTTCTGGCACATAAAGTACAGAATCATACAAGACAGGAAAAAGGCAGATTGGTACTCTCAGTCACAGGCAGGGAGGGGCACAGGGCAGTTGATCGAGTGACTCTATCATCCAGTGACTAACTGACAACGATCACTACCACAGTAATTAACCCTCGTGTTACCGCACTAGATTACTAGCTAGGTACGGTGAAGTTTCGGTCCAGGAGCAATGGAATTAGCAGAAAGTTCTCGCCTAGTCGGTAGATTCCAGATGGTTTATTAGGATGCGATGATTAAACTAATCGCCAGGGAATATGTAGTTACCATCAGCAGTTAAAAAAGGATGCTTTATTTGCAGGAGCAGGCTCGCTGCAGCCTGCAGGCGTCCTGATCCCGAAAATGATATTATTCTGGCTGTGGAGCAGCCTCGGGATGGATGAGGAGATGGGAGAGCGAGCGGATCCACTGCAACGGCTTGCGCCAATTTTTTTAGTCCCGGCCGAGTCGTTGTCGCCGGCGGTCGGCTTTGCCTTTGCATTGCTTGCGTGGCGCGGCCTTCTCGCTCGCACGCTGCAAAAGAAAAGCGAGACACGACACCAAACGATCTCGGTTGCGCACCGGGTGGGGAAATGACCTAACTGCCCCCTAGTTAGTAACCGTTGATGCGTTTGGCCCGGTCAATGCGGGGGCAGTTACCAGAGTATGGAAACGGTATGAAAAATGTAAAAGAGAGGCGTGAATAACGACCCCCGGTGCATGCGGGGAGTTCACTCTCACTCCGATCGACCTCTCCGGGGTTAGCAGTTAGCTCCGTTCGCCACCTTCTACTCCGATCCGTCTCTGGATCGCTAGCTTTACGAGTTGCGTGATTGCCATAAGCTCTAGCCCAATTATTAGTCGCATGCATCAGCAGGCCGGCACTACTAGAGAAAGAGCCATCCTAGACACCCCATCACCGTCGGTTTTCGACAATCCGGCAGTGATAACTCATCACCACCGGTTTTTACATGAGCCGGCAATGAAAACTCAAACCGGCGATGATATTATCCTATCACCACCGACTCGTAATACAAATCGGCGGTGATGGAGAGTTCGCTGATCCGAATTTATTATCAACTCCAATTTTACTCTCACTTTGCGTCCGGCACCCCCTCTCCCCCGCAACCCCCAACCCCCATGTGTCCCTATCCACTCGCGGTTCGTCTCTCCCCCTACACCGCCTCCCTCAGCTCTCAGCCTCCCCTCTCTCTCTCCCGCCTCCGCTCGCCTCTTCCTCTCCCCTCTCCTCCATCCCTCCTCCCTCACCGCCCCTTTCCTCTTACTCCCTCCCTCCTCTCTCTCCCTCCACCGCCGACGACCCCGGCCCCTCCCTCTCCCTCCCCGGCCTCCCCTCTCCTCCCCCCTCCGCTCGCCCCTCACCTCATGCCTGAGGCGAGGAGCGGTAGCGGGGCAAGGTGCGGCGGCGGCGGCCAGCTGGATTTGTCGAGGGTGACAAGATCCGGCAGCAAGGCAGCGGCTGGGGCTACGACGGCGCGCGGCCTCCCGGGTGCACCTCTCCTTCTCCTTCTCCTCCTCCTCTTCCTCTCCCCTTCCCTTTGTTGCCCCTCTCCCGGACGCATCTCGCCGGCAGCGCTCGGCCGCCTCGCTGCCGCGCCTCGTCCACGCCAGCCTCGCCCCTCCCCCCCTCGCGACCCGCCAGCCACTCCTCGTCCCGGTCGGCCGCCACTCCTCCTCGCCGGATCTCTGAGGCACCTCAGAGATCCAGTGAAGAGGTGCGGCGGCTGGCCGGGCACCGGCGGCGGGATGCGGGGTCGGGATTTTTTTTCTTTTTTTAATAGGCATCACTGCCGGTTTTAGGTCCGACGGTGATGCCCATTTCCATCACCGCTGCCTCTCTATACGATGGATCCGAAACCAGCAGTGATGATGGATTTGGAGCCGACGGTGATGAAGGATTGTTGAGTAGTGGGGCAGCTCCGGCAGGATTCTCTCCACGCCACCTCTCCCGTATGTCTCGGCCGTCCTGACTCTCCTGAGCTTTGGAAGAATAAACGAGCTGAGAGCACGGGGGCGTTTGGTGCGGGCTCACGCGGACCTCATTCGCCGCGCCTTTTTTTAGATGCATGCATGGATGGACGGATCCCTGTCTGCACACGAAGCGAGAGCCGCGCTTTTATCTTCTAGGACGAGCGTTCCGTACGGTGCGTGCCGAGGGAGAGAGACGTCTACTTTTGTTCTAATTTGCCAGCATGTTCTAATGCTAATTAAATTAGCAAAGAAATGATGCTGAGGTATTATTTGACGACCCAGCTTGTGTGAACGATTGTAGTGGAGCAAGCCGGCCCCGAGCTTATCTACTCTTTCGGTCTTTTCCAGCAGCATTTCTTCATGGGATTTTGGATAAGTGCAAGGCCTACTCTGTTGCTTATCCTGGAGTGCGCCGGCAGGCTCGCGCTCGCGTGGCACGACCACCCGCTTTACGCCGCAACGGCGTGGCGTGCGACGGGAGGAGATGCTCCGCAACAGCAGGAACGGTAGCGGCGAGTAACGGCCGCAGAAACCGGAGACTGACACTGAGAGGGCGAGATATAGTCAACTAATAATTGAAATAATGGGGTTTTGTTTGTGTGAGCCTGGGATATGATGATGAAAAATTAGTCCGAGCAACATGAGACTTGCTGCTAAATATAATTGGGAAAGGCCTTCTCACTGCACGTGTCCATTGGGCACATGCATGGTCTATCTAAACCGCTTGATTTGAGATTTTGAAATGTTAGCTCTCATCTTATGTGAAACATATGCAGTTGTTCAAAAGTAGTGGGGCGGCGAACGGGTGGTCCTTCGATGCTAATTCTCATGCCTTGATATACAATTCGTATAGCATACTTATTGCAAACACGCAGAACTCGTTTCAAGTCATATCCTGCAGGGTGATCATCTTTCTACTGAAATCTTGAGCAGAAATTCCCTTGGCATGTCGCACAATTGATCTTTCTTCACAAACCACCGATCGGACCGGCGGCAGAGAACTAGACTTTGAACCCGCCGGGCGAAGCTTAGGGATGGCAATGGGTGGGTGAGGCATAGCAGCCCACCTTGAACTTCCATCCTGACAGCCGACAAGGCCCAATAGCCTACTGAGGCATTGACCCGGGACCCCTGCGGCTGTCTCCTGCCCCCGCTCGCGACCTTGCCCACGTATCTCCGTACTCCACTCACATTCCTCTCCAAAGATCCAAACCCTAGGGCCACACTGGCGAGCGGCGGCTGGCCCCGTCGCGCTGAGTGACGTGCGCCCATGCGGCGGGTGGCGGGTGCGTGGCCGGCGCTGCGTCGTGGGTGCCTGGCAGCAGCTGGCGGCGTCCTGAGCCCGGAGTCCTGCGGCTACGACTGCGGCGATGTCCTTCCCTGGACAGCCGGAACCCCTTCTTCTCCTACATTTCATAGTCTAGCTCTATCTCCTCTCCGATTTGGATTCTGAAAGGAGCAACTGAAGACTAAGGTGAGCAATCTACGAAATGCAATTTGTGAATGTTTGTGAGTCTTAATGTTTCCAAAATTGAGGGCTGAGGTTCTAAAACTTGTGAATTTGTAATTTCTTTTGTCTGAAAAATGAGAGAAAGTAGGATGGTAGTGCTACTACTGATTTGAGATCTTTCTTAGAAACGGCTGCTGCAAAGAAGAAATTCTTCCACTCTTGCAATTATGTGTCATGGATCTTTTCTTTAGGCTGTAAAAAAGTCACTCTTTGAAATTTTTGAATACCCATACCCCAAATCCTAGCCCGCCCTGCTGATACGTAAATAAAGAATTAATTAGAGACATCACAAGACTAGCACACTGGCCATTCAACAAACATAAAACCACCAAGTAACAGTTTCCAGCTCCAACCATCCATAGTTCCATAGGCAAATCATGGATCAATGACTGAGTGAATGATTGTGTAGTCTAGGGTTTCAGTTGGGCTGGATCGAATTCATGGTACAAAGGGTCATGTGTCATGAGGTGAACTAGAATATACGTAATACGTTGTTATGATGGGCCCCATTGGACACCCACGAGTGAAAATTCACACCCACACCCAACCCATCTTAATGCGAGTCGGGTCTAGACCCATGGGTGGAATTTTGCACCCACGCCCGCACCCATCGGGTGTGAAACCCACGGGCGCCCGCACGTATGGGTCCGACTGCCATCCCCAGCGAAGCTATTACCACTTGTAATGGCCTTGCCACAGTGCCTAGGCTCCTGGTTTTCACAGGGCAGTGCGGCGTGCTAAGGCCCCGTTTGTTTACTCTTATAAGCAGCTTATCGGTAGAAATAAGTGAGAATCCCACCCAACGTTTTGCTTATTTCCACCGATTCTCACTTATGTGGTAAGCTGCTTTAGAGATTTGAATAACGAGAAGCGAAAAGCGAGAAAAATCTTCGTTTAGATTATAATCAAGCGTAGCTAGTAGAAGCACAAGAAAAACCATCCGCAAACTTCACGTCGGCAAGAGTATATCAGCTTTTATATTAAAGGTATTTGTAAGGTTGTTCAATAACAAAATGGGGACGTAGCTCATATGGTAGAGCGCTCGCTGTTTCATGCACTTGCTACACTAATGTCGTCTCTAGTCCACTAATAGAATCCTATCTTTACCCGAGAGTTATTATATCTGACCGACCGCCCCGTTGGTAAAGCCGACAATTGCCGAGCACCTTTATATTCCCAACAGTTCAGCTAATCACCTTCGGCTATTGTACAAATGGCCAACGATGATTTAAGTGTCTGATAGTTTTGTTGTCACAGTCACCAACCTACAGAAGTGACCGATAGGTTTCTTGGCACAAGTCGGCAAGCTACGGAATGGCCGACGGGTCTACAAACCACCATCGGCGCAACATTTGCAGCAAGAGAAATTTACGGGATTGATCGCAGCATATTTGCTATAACCGCCAGTCCTTACTTTTTCCTGATTTTTAGTCCCACGCTTTTTTCGAATCGGTCCCACTCCTCTTCTCAGATCGTCAGATCATGTAACCGGCCACATCGCAGTCATTCGTGATTGGATGCCGTCTCAGATCCTTCTCTTCTTCTCTCATCCTCATCCAAGATCGTGGCTTATTCTCCTCCATGGTATGTTCGTGATCCAGTTCCAACTCAGATATAGGATTCGTAACTTATTCTGAAGGTTCTTCGCAGGTCCTGATGTTGCAACCCTTGCCAAATATGACGCCCATCAAGATGCATGGCGGAGTAGGTTGCCGCCCCCCTGCAGCCGTCAGAAGATGAGCCATCTCCGTTCCCACGGCAAGATGGTGCCCTGCTGCTAGTCACCAAATCACCATGCCGCGGTGTGTCGCAACTCACAAGGGGACAAAGGTTTGTAGATTGTAGATCGAGACCTACCATCACCAATTCACCATTGACAGCCGTATGTTCTTTCCCCTGATGGCGGGCGTGACATCCATCTTTACAGGTACGGTACAGAAATAGACTATCATTATGCCTGAAGACATTATGCACTACTAATCCATTTTTAGGCTTGTTCTTTTCCATGATTCTTCATTTTTCCAGAGAGATCATTGCCCTGATCTATTCTTAATTTGAAAGCTTTTGTTATTACGTACGTTATTCTACAAACAATTTTTGATCCCGGATTCTAATCTGTTTGCATATTTTTTGGATTTATAGATCTGCTGCCTCAAATGGGATCAAAATTTTGTGCCATCGAGGATTACTGAAAATGAGTGAAGGATCGACCAAGACAAGAAGACAAAATATGATGGATTCACATTTTCTTACGTTTTCTGTAAAATACATAGGTAGCCTGAGAATAATGTATGCTTATTTTACTTGTAACCCATGTAATTCTTGTTTTATTCAATATATACAGCCTAACGAGGAATCAAATTAATATGAGTCTTTACACATCTTCCTTCTTAGGGCCTGTTTGGATTGAGGGTGTTAAAGTTTAACACCTTAGTTTTAACACTTTTTAACACTTTGAGATCCAAACAGATGTGTTAAAACTTAGGTGTTAAAGTTTAACACCCCCAAAAACTTTAACACCTCAAGGGGGTGTTAAAAGTTGTTAAACTTGTTAAAAGTGGTCCCCCTCTTCACTTTTTTCCACCATTGCCCCCTTCTCTCTCCTCCCTCTCTCTCCACCGGCCATAAATGAGGGGGCAATAGAGTCATTTCCCATCAAAGGTGTTAAAGTTTAACACACCATCCAAACACCCCAATGTGTTAAACTTTATCACTCCATTTGAGAGTGTTAAAATTTTAACACTTGTTAAACTTTAACATGAGGTATCCAAACAGGCCCTTAATTCTGTATTAAACTTTGTGCTAATATGAAATAAATAAAAACATAGAATATAATGCAATTGGTTTGTAACGTTTGCAGAACTGACGCAAAACAATGTCAGAACATGGACATACCAGAATTAAAATATTTTCGTAACCAAATATATTAAAATAAAGAAGAAAGTGAAAAACATTTTAAATAAAAATAGCGATTATTGGCCAAGGGTAATCACCAGTCGGCAAACTATTTTGATGAGGGTCTGCTTCAGTAGCGTGGTCAGCATGTGACCGATGGTGAACGGTCAGGCATTCACCGTCACTAACAAAGTGACCACCATGCAAGAGTCGGCGAGGGGAAGTTGCCGACGGTATACGGTCGGCCACTAGAATTTCCGAGTGCCTTGGATAATAGCCAACAGTTTAAGTGCGCTCGGTTATTAGGATTCTAGTAGTGTTGCAAACCTCTTGCCACCTTCATTTTTTTTTCTTCTTTTAAATCTTGTTTCCACTCTCTGCTTGAAAAGGTTACCCCTTTTGGCTCGAAATTTTACCAGATTACAACTTGCAATTGTTTGAACGGAAAAACTACCAGTATTTTACAAGTGAGCAGTGGCAGAGCTAGGATTGAAGTCAAGAGGGGCCAATTTCATCAATATCCCAAATTCTCAATAGCTACACAACTCAAGTAAGCTAATATAAACTAGCTAGTTGCAAAGAAAAGGTGTATAACTAGCGTAGAAAGCAAGTGAATTGCTGTTACGCATACTAGCTTGAATACCAGCAGTCTATGCACGCCACCGCCGGTAAGCTAGCACAGAGAGACGGCAAAATGCACGAGATGGTGAAGTTATAAAAGTTATATAAGGTTTTTCTTTTATGAGTTATGTGTTAGTAGTCAACATCAAAGTTATAAAAGTTTGACTTAAAACAAACTTGACGGCACATGCCAAGGAATTGCCTGCAGCTTTCTAGGTAGGGATGATCATCGAGATGCAGTATTCATATTTCAGAACGTACTTGCCTATGGCCAATGCTCTGACCGCCTGACATTGCTTGTCCAGGCCTCCAGGAGTCCAGGGTGAACTGAACTTTTAAGTTAACCCCCACCATGAATTGGACTGCGAGCTAGGTGGATCCCACCAGCACGTACCATATGCTGCCGGTTGCTCATCCAATTTGCTCGAGAAGGTGCACGTGCGTAGTGCTTGGAGTCTTGGACCTGGGAGGAATTTATCGGCATGCAGCTGACCATGTAAGTGAAGATCACTTCAACTCTGTAGATACAGAAAAAGGTGGCTTGAGAGGCATTCATATAATTGATCGCATCTCTGCTAGGCTAAGTTGATCAGTAGAGGAGAGATCTAACCAATTTAAAAGTTACCAAACTAAAATCGATAATACCGATAATTACTTTTCATAATCAATGGTCATGTACCCAATCATCAACACAAATAAGATCAGTCAAGAAGAGGTGAGACGGTGAGAGCGGCCCAATTACCACAAACAAGATCGCCGTAGACTAGGATTTAGTTTTTTTGTACTCTGAAACTACGTTTCGTTTTCAACTCTGCACTCGTCCTACAGGTTATCAATGCAATGGTTTGCCTGGCATATCTGAAGTTAGTATGATGATCTAGCCATCGTGGCTAGGTTTCTCGTTCCATGACCAGTGTGACATGCCGGACGGAGAGGAACGAGCACCACTACACAGTATAGGGCCTGCGTTCCAGGCAAGCCAGAAGAGCACGTCAAGCAATGATTTATTGTCACATTTGATCAATCGCAACCAGGGGACGTAGCTCATATGGTAGAGCGCTCGCTTCGCATGCGAGAGGCACGGGGTTCGATTCCCCGCGTCTCCAGCTGTTATTTTTATCGTTTCGCTTAATCCCCCTTCCGGCTCTGATTCGGTTCTGCTTGAAGCAGTTGGCACGCAACGGTTTGTGTCTGACGGCAAACTAGTGGCAAGCTTGTCTTCTGCTTCAAATCTTCTTTCCATTCCTTTTCTATTCTACACACCCTCGCAGCACAATGCTATCAATGTTTGCTTGAACGGAAAACGTAAACTGCACTTGTAACACTACTTTTTTATAAAAAAAAAACAAACCTGAGCCCTTTTTTCTTTGCCATTTTGCACCATATATATAACCGCACACAGGCTCGGCCTACTTGATATGTTATTGACACTCTCACATGCACCTAATTAAAGTGCTACCATTTCCTGCCAGCAAAAGTTGCAAGTCCTGATGATGATACACACTTGGTGTCCTCACAGGCAGCTGGGTAGTCGTCCAAGCTCCAGAATGAAGCCGTGAGGGGAACCTCACCAAGTTTCCATAGCACGGAGGAGGCAGGTTTGCGACCGCATCAACAATGGATGCATATGCATGCTGGGTTCTTAGTGCGGCAAGGGGGGATAGGGACTACTGAGAGACCAAGTTGATATATGCCTTGCTCTATTTGTGATGAGTAATTGACTGGATGATTTGAGGTTTTACCGGTTGAGTCAATATTTTATATGTGCATGATTATGCTAATGGCTAACCGGAGGTGTTGTGTGCGTTGTGTTGTGTTGTGTGTAAAATATATCTTGTGTGTTGTATCTTTTGTCTTGTGATGTGTAGGTGTATGATGTGATGGAGTCATAAGCGATCCACATGATGCACGAAAGAGCAAGAGGACACAGACGGGATGGATACAACGTCGGCGAGTCAAGCGGGACGAAGACGAGTCGACTAGGTGGCCCGGGAGCGGGAGCGAAAGACTTGGAGGCGTCGAAAGCTTGGCAGAGGTTAAAGTGCATCTTGGCCCTCTAAGTGGGTTTCGGTGTTGATGGCATGCATAATTAAGGAACTAATGATTTTATTGAGAAATTGATAGGCTCAAAGCAAAAGAAATAAAAAGATGTAAGAAATTACCCCAAATTTGTTGAAGAACGGTGTTGGAGCTTAAGAGAAGATCGTTTATCATTTTCTAATTTTGAATTTGATTATAGGAATACCCGCGGCTTGTTGACTTGAAGATGTCAAAATGCTTATTTGAGATACTAACCACCTATGAGAGACACCTTAATCACACACATGCACATGCAATTTCTCACAGATTTTGCATTTGTCGGAAGTTCCGACAACTGCCGGAAGTTCCCAGTAACTTCCGACAGAGGTTGCTCAGCGAATTTAATCAATTAGGGTCGGAAGTTCCAACCCGGTGTTGTAAGTTCCGACAATCACTTAATAGCACAGCAACGGCTAGTTTTTGGGGCTCATGTATTTATACCCCCTCAGCCCCCTCTTCATTTGCTGCTGACCTAACTCGAGACAAACACCTCCAAAAGTATTCAATACTCCTCCCCACTCCCTCCTTGAGCTCAATCTTTGAGAGTTTTAAGGTAGCGTTTGGGTGAGAGAAGGATTTGAGGTGTGTGACTCTAGCTTTGAGTGTGAGGTCAACCAAGTTCATCTCAAGAGCACTTGAGCATCTTCGGTCATCGATTCATGTTTGCTACCCTTGAAGCTTACTTCTAGACGGTTCGGCGTCGCCCGTTTGAGCGTCCTCTTATTGTGGTGCACCTAGAAAGTTTGTATTGCCCATCCTCTTGGAGGATTCATAATAAGTGACTCAATCGTCCTTTGTGGATTATTGAGAGAGGTAAAGGGTTAGTGACGACCTAGCTCTTTGTGAGCTCCTCGATGGAGATGCAGCTTCCTTTGTGGGAGTGAACTTCGATAAACAAATTCTTTATCTCATGTGCTTGTTGTGTTCTTCAAGTTCTTGTTGACCTAGAGCTTGATTTGTGCCAATCTATACTCTTGTGAAGTTTCTCTCATAAATATCACCTGCAGTAGTCTCTATACTTCATTGCTAAACTTTTGATTCAAATAGATTCTGCTGAAACCTGTTTAAATTTGAATTTTGTAGAGTACCTTTTACTCTGTTGGAAGTTCCGCTCCTGTACCAGAAGTTCCGACCCTATTGGAAGTTCCGGCATAGTGTCGGAAGTTCCGACGTATTTAATTTCACTGTGAAGAATTTTCAGGTGTTTAGATCGAGCCTATTTACTCCCATCTAGGCATCACACGATCCTTTCAATTGGTATCTGTCGTTGCCAAGATCAGCGGATCTAGACTTTAGACTAGTAAATTTCTTTTATGCGCGTGAGCCTCAGATGGTTGCGCGGGAGACACGGTTTTAGACTGGTTCGGGCAAGAGAGGCCCTACGTCCAGTGTCGAGGATGCTCGTGTTGCCCACGCGGGGATTCTGTAGTAGGGAGTTACAGATTGGCGAGAGAGGGACGGGTCCCAAGTCTCTTTTGTTTTGGTGTCCTCTTCCCCAGCGGTAGTGCACAATGGTGTGCTAGAGAAGAGGTGGGTTTTTTGATCTGGGGATCTCTTGATTCCGGCCTTTCTCCGACTCTACGTTCCTCCTTTTATATCACAAGGGGCCGGCCGGAGTTACAATTGGGACCGGGTAAAAGGTAAAGAGTAAGATGGTAAAAAGACAGGCATGGAGGAGGAGGGAGAGCCAAGGCGCCCGATGTCCTGCCGACCCTAAACGCGTGCCGCCATGCATGCCGGGATGGGTGGTCGCCAGACGCCAAGTGTCGCTGCTCCCCGTAGGTAGCTTCTTCGGTGTTCGTAGGTACCAGGTTAGGTCATGATGAGGCGGTTTCGTCGTCACTCCGCCGTCCATTAGGGAGGACGGCGGATACCGCTGCTCCGGCGACGTCTTGCAGAGAGTGGGAGCTTCACACCTGTACTACCGTTTGCGCGGGACCCGAGGGCGTGCGGGACCCGAGGACGGGGCCGCTCCCTCCTTTGCTCCGGTCGCCGCAGGTCATGAGTACCCTGCGACGAATAGGAGCTGGCCGCCGGCACTGTAGCTCGCACAGGATGGTCATGCGCGGGTACTTGCGCCGGGTTGCGTGAGGGGCGCGGTCGCCCTGCGCTCTGCCAACTCTGCGGCGCATTTATGGTGAGTCCGACGGGGGGACCCACAGGATTTGTCTTGTCTATGCGGATCGTATCCGAGGGGGATTCTGACCCCGCGGACCTCAGTGTGCCCGACTCCTTCGCTCGGGGTCGGGCGAGGCGGAACCTTTGTGGTACAGGGTCGGGCGCTCCCGACCCTGGGGTTACGGTCGGGCGAGGCGGAGGCCTTGCGGGGGGAGGTCGGGCGCTCCCGATCCTGACGCCTGGGTCGGGCGAGGCGGAGACTTGATCATGCTTTGGTGGGCCTGGGCCTCCATGTTTGTTTCTTTAAGCAGCGTATTAGGGGGTCGTTAATATTTCCCCCCAACAGTAGCCCCCGAGCCTGTGGTGGAGCAGGAGTGCTCCTCCGGAGGCTCCTTTCGCTGTTTGCCATCGGTTCCTGTATCATGGTGCGCTTGTTCCATCTTCGCCATGCTCGAGAGAACCTGTCAGTTTGTGACCACACGTGTGGTAGTTTTCGCGAGGCTAGCCCCCGAGCTCCTGCTCATTGCAGGAAACCGATCGGGAGGCCAGGTCGACTTTCTGGTCGTTGCCCCTCAAGCGTCCGTTCGCTAGGACGGAGGGGTTGAGCCGGGCCACGTTATCCGCGTAGGACGAACAGTGGTGCTCATTTGAGCTGCAAGCGGGTAAGTTCGAGTGGAGTCCCGGTCCCCGTTCGGGGGGGTCCGGCTCGGGCCAAGCTGGTGGCGTACTCCAATTTCCCGTCGGTCAGTTCATATAGTTCTCGGATCCGTTCGATCGGATCTGAGGGCTCGTTGCCTTTCCCCATGGAAAAACCATGAACTTTATACTGAGCGGGACTCGAACGTGAGGTTGGGGCGCCCTTGGCGTTCGCTCGCCTGGGTGTTGGCCGCTAGCGGGCCCGTCCCTTCTCACCCCTTGCTCGGGGATGTCCTGGGGCAGCTGTCGAACCCGTGTTGGGCCAGCTTTCGAACCCCTGGACCGTATTGGGCCGTAGGGGCGTTTTCAGCCCTGTATCCCTTTCTTACCTCCCTATGGGCCTTGGACCGGAGCGGAGCGGTTGATGTGCCAGGGCCGATCGTGGGGAGCGTCGTGGGCGCGAAGCCCGGGGAGTGGAGTTATGGAAGCGCCGTCCCGCGGATCGAGGAAGATAGGATGTTTCTCCGCGGCCGATCGTGCGTGCGATTTTCGAAAGGAAACGGGCGTGGCAGGGGCGTACCTAGCGCCGTACTTATGGCGGCCGGGGTGTCGATTTGGCTTCCCCGGTACTCTTCCTATAAAAGCAGAAGCACGCCGCGCCGGTTCCTCTCCTTTCGCGCTCAAGCCTTCTTGCCTTCCTAGCTCACCTGCGCTCGCCTTGCTCGCCTCGTTCCCGTTGCTTCTCGCCGCGCGTTTCGTCTTCGCCTCCGTCGGTCCCCTTCCTTCTTCGGCGATGGCCTTCTGGGGAGTTTCCCACTTCACCGCCAACCGCGCGGAGGGCCTGGTGCGAAAGGGGCTCCTCTGCGAGAGGACGGCGGCGGACGAGTGGAGGCTGCCGGGGTCGGAGCAGGTTCCGTCGCCGCCCGCCGGCTACGTCGTCTCCTTCGCCCACTTCCACGAGCGGGGGTTCGCCTCCCCTCCAAGCCGCTTCTTCCGCGGGCTCCTCCACTACTACGGGCTCGAGCTCCAGCACCTCAACCCCAATGGGATCCAGCACATCGCGGCATTTGTCGCGCTGTGCGAGGGCTTCCTGGGGATCGAGCCCCACTTCGAGCTGTGGAAGTACTTCTTCACGGTGAGCCTGTACCAGAAGGCGGGGAAGGCTGGGAGCCAGCAGCGGTCGCCTCTGGTGCCGATTGGGTGCGCCGGGATCCATCTCCGTCATACTCGCTCCAAGGAGTACATGACAGTGAAGACCTCGGTGTCTCACAAGGGGTGGCATAATCAGTGGTTCTACGTGAAGAACTACCCGAACTCCCCCCTGCCGGTGTTCACCGGCCGCACCATCGACGCGGCACCCGACGTGTGGGCGTACGGGCCGGTGGAGAAGGAGAAGAGGAAGATCTCCGACCTGCTGCAGGCCATTGGGCAGCTGAAGCGGGAGGGGCTCACCGGCGCCGGGGTCATCGGCGCATACCACGCCCGGCGGGTGGCGCCGCTGATGCTCCGGGCCCGGCCACTTGGCGTCATGACCCCCGACATGCCGCCCGAGGGCACCGTCCTGGCGACAGGCGCGCTCGCTGCCTCCGAGATCCGGCAACAGCTCTGGGAGGCGCTGGAGGACAAGGACGTCGACTACCCGGTCCCCAGGCATCCGCCGATGCGCCCGGAGCAGGGCTTCGTGGACCTGGTAAGGCGTCTGGGCCACCTCTTCTCCCCCCTGACGTTCCGCTGTCTTGTTGTTCTGATGTGGATCCTCTTTTTCGCTTCGCAGGGCATGCTGACCCGGGTTGAGGACTCCCTCCCGCCGGTGCCGGAGGATGCCGCACGGAGGGCTCGCAACCGTCTCCAGGCGGAGAAGGACAAACGCCGCAAGGACAAGGAGACGGAGAAGCGGCGGAAGAAGGCCGCCAAGGAGTTCCAACGGTGGCGGAGGGGGGCGGTCGTGTCCGACGACGACGACGACGATGAAGAAGAAGACGAAGAAGAAGAAGAATAGGAGGAAGAGGAGGAAGAGCTGTTCGCCCCCCGTTCGGGGGCTTTGGTGATTCGTGACGCACCCCCGCAGACGGCGGCAGGGGGTGTGGCGGCGGGAGCGTCCGCCCGGGATCCGGCTCCCCCCGGTCCTGGGGCCGTGCCCCAGGGGCCAGCACAGCGCGCGCTCCAGGAGCCGGCGCGGACCGCTCCTCAAGGGTCGGCGCAGCGCGCGCCTCAAGAGCCGGTGCGGATTGCTCCCCAGGGGGCGACGCAGGACGTCCCCCGGGGGTCGGCGCAGGACCTCCCCCGGGGAGGAACGCAGGGCGCCCCCTCGGGGTCGTCCCAGGGCACCCCCCAGGAGCAGGCGCGGGGCGCTCCCTCGGGGCTGGCAAGGGATGTTGCCCCGGCGTCGAGCCGGAGCGCGCCGCAGGGGCCTTCAGAGTCCGCCCCTGTCGCTGTCTCGGGTCCGGCGCGGGGCGCCCCCTAAGAGTCCGCTCGGGGAGCTCCTCGGGGATCCGTGGGAGCTGCCCCCGCCGCCGTGCCTGCTGGCGGAGGGCAACGAGGTGGCGACAAGCGGCCACTGCCAGATGCCCCGGGGTCGGCGTCCGGCTCGGAGTCGAAGCGCGCGCGCCGTCCCTGCGCTTCGAGGGCGTAAGTTGAATCTTCCCACATGTCATCCTTCCTTTCTCTTTCCGTATGTTCCTATTTGACGCCTGACCGTCGACGTGCAGCACTTCTCCCCGCGGCGTCACCCTACGGCTGGCGCCCAAGAAGATGCTGCGGACGTCGTCCTCCTTCGGGGGGCGGGCCGCCACCCCGCCAGCGGCGACTGGCGGGGTTCCTGTCGTGGCCACAGGTCCCCCGGCGGAGGTGACCGCTGAGGAGCCGGTCGTCGGGACGATGGCGGAGTCAGCCGCAGGAGGGGGAGCGGACTCCACTCCGCCCGCGGCCCCACCGGTCGCCCTTCCGGCTCGGGTCGTGATTCCCCCGGGCCTACAAGCCAGGGAGGTGATCGACCTTGACGCCGACGAGGCGGAGGAGGCGGAGACGGCGGTGGGCAGGGCGGATGCCCCCGCCGCCGTGGCGGGGTCGGAGGCAGAGGGGGCGCTGGCTCCCGAGGGCACGGCGGCGGCGAAGGCATCGGTGTCGGAGGCCGAGGTCTCCGTCCCGATTGCTCCCGCGGGGGTGACTCCGGTGGTCGAGACGGAGGTGCCCACAGGGGTGCCGTCGGCGGCCGCGGTGGCGACGGGCGCGCAGGCGCCGGAGCCGTCGGCGGATCTGGGGGTTTCTGGCGTCGTAATGTCGTCATCGACGGCGACGTCAGAATCGGCCCTTGTTCCGCCCTCAGCTTCCTCCATCCCTGGGGCGTGGAGAGGGCACATCCTCCGCTGGACGTCCCGCGACGACCCGCCAAGGCGCCTCTACGCACTGGATGATGCCGCCGAGTGGCATAAGTGGCAGGCGATGCACGGCGGCGTCGCCCAGGTCCAGGCGGCTCTGACCTTGGCGTTGGGGGTTTTGGCCGACACCGTGGTCCCTGGCAGCCAGGTATGTTGTTTCTGCCGCTCGGTGATGAGTTCCTTCTTTTTACTTTTTTGCTTTAACGGCATGCTGCTTTGCAGGCTCTCCAGGAGGGCAGCCTGGAGAAATCCGACTTCCTCCGGCGGCAGCGGAGCCTCTGGGAACATTACAACACCGAGAGGGAGCGCTCCAGGGATCTGGCCCTGCAGCTTGGCGCCGCCCAGGGGGCCGTTCGCGACCTGGAGGGGCGCGAGCAGGCGGCGCTAGAGGGGGCGCGGCGTGCCGAGGCCAAGCTCCAGGCCGTCGCGGAGAAGGCCCGCCTCAACCTCCAGCAGTTCCAGGCTGCCATGGACAGGGCCCGCCGCGACGCCGAGGGGCTAAGAGCCGCGGCTACTGAGCGGGCCCGCCGAGACGCCGAGGAACTGGCGCGACTGAGGGGGGAGAATGCAGCCCTTCGCACGGAACGCGACCAATTCCATTTGCAGGTGCACGGGCTCCAGTCCGCCTTGTCCCGTAGCGTCGACCGGGAGCGCGAGCTGAAGGCCCAGGCCGACGGTGAGGCTCTTTCTGCTCCTTTATTTTTGTGTCGTTGGTGTTTCGCTCCCTTTGACTTGGTGGGATTTCTTGATCGGCTCCTGCAGATGACCTCGCCAGGTTGCGGGTTTTGCTCGACGAGGAGCGCGACGAGCATAGCGCCCTGCGGGATGCGGTCCGCGTCATCTGCGAGGACTTCGGCGTTGCTCCGGAGGAGGGGTCGAGCTCGCTGCCGGCCCGTGTCCTCGAAGTGCGCCGTCGCCGCCGCGAGATTGCCGTGGACGCGCTTCACCTTGGTGTGCGGCGCGCCTTCAGGGTCTTCGGCTCTCACTATGCCGACATTAACTTTGTCGGGATGAGTGAGGGGTACTGCGCCGGCTACACCGACGCCGAGCTGGACGAGATCGACTCCGCGGTGACCGCGCCGGCGGAGGCCCTCGCGAAGCTTCTGGAGGATGAAGCCGTCCCCCTGCCGACCCTGAAGCCGCTCCTGCCGGCCCCGAGGCCCCTGCCGCCGGCGACCCTGAAGCCGCCGCCGTCGCCGACCCTAAAGCCGTCGCTCCTGTCGACCCCGAAGCCGCTGCTTCAGCCGACCCCGGGACCACCGCTCCAGCCGACCCTCCTGTTAATTAGCTGTACCGGGCTTGTGCCCAAAAAAACGTTTGTACTTAAGTCAGTCGTTTCGAACTTGTTCGTGCTGGCCATACGGGCCTGTTCTTATGACTTTTTATTTTGCGCTAAGGAAACTGTTTCCCTTTGTTATTCCTTTGGTCTTGAAAGCTTTTGGATGCGTTGCCGGGCGCGTCAGTAAGTTTTTGATGGGCGAAGGTACCGTAGCCGCTGGGGCGTAGGCTTTTTCGCAGTCCGATCGCAACTTGGCTGAGTACCGTTCACGCATCCTTATCTTTTTGCGTCCAAAAGTTTTCGAAAGGGAGTGTTCGGTTTTTTGAAAGAAGAAAAAGCGTTTTCTTTTTAGCGGTGCCCAGCGGCTGGGGTCGGGACCCCTGATAGCCCCCGAGGGGTGTGCGATCCTGGAGCCAGGCTAGGGTCGGATACCCCTGAGTTTAAAAGAAAAGGCCTTCTTTTTTCGTGGAAGATCAAAACTGGTAGCTCCCGAGGGGTATGCAACCTTGGAACGAGGCCAGGGTCGGGTACCCCTGAGCTTAAACGAAAAGACCTGAGCCCAGGTGGCTCAGGGTTTCTTTTTAGCAGAAGAACAAAACTGGTAGCCCCCGAGGGGTATGTGACCCTGGAACGAGGCCAGGGTCGGATACCCCTGAGCTTAAACGAAAACGAGGGCAAAGTCGTGCATAACTTATAAATGGGAGCTATGGGTAGAAGCGCCTTAGCTGTTCTATGTTCCAGGCGTTGCTGAAGATTTGCCCGTCGGGAGTTGCCAGCTTGTAGGTGCCTGGCCGTAGCACCTGTGCGACGATGAACGGGCCTTCCCATGGGGGAGTCAACTTGTGCCGACCCCTGTTGTCTTGGACGAGGCGGAGCACTAGATCTCCGACGTTGAAGGCGCGGCCTTGTATCCTGCGGCTGTGGTAACGCCGTAGGGCCTGCTGGTACTTAGCTGAGTGTAGCAGGGCTACATCTCGCGCCTCGTCGAGTTGGTCTTGTGCGTCCTTGAGCGACACCTGGTTTCCCTGTTCGTCATATGCTTTGACCCTTGGTGACCCGTACTCCAGGTCGGTGGGCAAGATGGCCTCGGACCCGTAAACCATGAAGAACGGGGTGAATCCTGTCGCCCGGCTGGGGGTCGTCCTCAGGCTCCAGAGGACTGGTGGGAGCTCCACAACCCATCGTCCGCCGAACTTTTTAAGGCGGTCGAAGATCCGTGGCTTGAGACCCTGAAGTATCATGCCGTTGGCTCGTTTGACTTGCCCGTTCGTGCGGGGGTGCGCAACTGCCGCCCAATCCACTCGAATGTGGTGGTCGTCGCAGAACTGGAGGAATCTCTTTCCGGTGAACTGCGTACCATTGTCGGTTATGATGGAGTTCGGGATCCCGAAGCGGTGGATGATGTCGGTGAAGAACTGTACCGCCTGCTCGGACTTGATTTGCGCCACGGGCCTTGCTTCGATCCATTTGGAAAACTTGTCGATGGCGACGAGTAGGTGGGTGAAGCCCCCAGGCGCCCTTTTGAAGGGTCCGACGAGATCCAGCCCCCAGACCGCGAACGGCCACGTGATGGGGATGGTTTGTAACGCCTGCGCGGGCAGGTGGGTTTGGCGGGGAAAGAATTGGCATCCTTCGCAAGTGCGGACTACCTGGGTAGCATCCGCGACCGCGGTTGGCCAGTAGAAACCTTGTCAAAAGGCATTGCCCACAAGCGTCCTTGGCGCAGCATGGTGACCGCAAGCCCCGGCGTGGATGTCCTGGATCAGCGCCTTTCCTTGTTCGATCGGGATGCAGCGCTGGAGGATCCCAGTGTGGCTTGCTTCGCTTGTAAAGCTCCTGGTCGATGATGGTGAAGGATTTCGCACGGCGCGTGATCCTGCGGGCTTCGGTCTTGTCGGTCGGGAGCGCGTCGTGGATAAGGTAGTCGAGGTACGGGGCTCTCCAATCGGTCGAGGGGTCAGCCCCCGCCGCGGGGCCCGCCTCGATTTCCATAACCACGGGGTCGGGAGGCTTGGCTTCCGGGGCCGGGTCGGGTGGGGCAGCGTTAGTTCCCTTGGGATCGGTGCTTGGGTCCAGGACAGGTGGCGTGCTGCCGACCTCCCCTGGCTCGGATCCCGCCCCCAAGGCTGGGCATGCCCCGCCGACCCCTGCTGGCTCCGGGCAACAGATTGAAGGCTTTAGCTGGTCGCTAACGAAGACGCCGTCGGGGACGGGCATCCGGCCGGACGCCGCCTTTTGCGAGCTCGTCGGCGGCTTCATTGAAGCGCCTTGCGACGTGGTTGAGCTCCAACCCGTCGAACTTGTCCTCGAGCTTACGTACCTCGTTGCAGTAGGTGGCCATTTTTGGGTCGTGGCAGCTCCATTCTTTCATGACTTGTTCGACGACCAACTGGGAATCGCCTCGGACGTCTAGTCGACGAATGCCCAGCTCGATGGCGATGCGGAGCCCGTTGAGCAGGGCTTCATACTCAGCGACATTGTTGGATGCAGGAAAATGGAGGCGGATCATGTACCTGATGCGCACGCCCAGCGGAGAGACGAAGACGAGGCCTGCTCCGGCGCGGGCCCTCATCAGCGACCCGTCGAAGTACATCGTCAAGTACTCCTGCTCCTCTGTTGCCGTCGGAGTTTGTACCTCTGTCCACTCGGCCATGAAATCGGCAAGTACCTCGGACTTAATGGCGGTGCGGGGGACGTAGGTGATACCCTGATCCATAAGCTCGAGCGCCCACTTCGCGATCCTTCCTGTTGCATTTGGGTTCCGGATTACTTCACCAAGCGGGAATGAAGAGACGACCGTTACCGGATGGGAGGTGAAGTAGTGACGCAGCTTCCTCTTCGTGACGAGGATGGCGTAGACGAGCTTCTGGATCTGCGGGTATCGTGACTTGGATTCGGACAATACTTCGCTGATGAAGTACACCGGGCGTTGCACCTTAAGAGCGTGCCCCTCCTCCTCCCGTTCCACTACTAGGGCCGCGCTGACCACCTAGGTGGTTGCCGCGACGTAGAGTAGAAGGGTCTCGCCGTCGGCCGGCGGAACTAGGATTGGGGCCTTCGTCAGGAGGTCCTTGAGCCGGTCAAGCGCCTCCTGCGCCTCGCTGGTCCACTCAAAGCGGTCGGATTTTTTCAGGAGCCGATAGAGAGGAAGTCCTCGCTCGCCGAGGCGCGAGATGAAGCGGCTGAGGGATGCTAAGCATCCCATGACGCGCTGCACTCCCTTCATGTTCCGGATCGGCCCTATGTCGTTGATGGCCGCAATCTTCTCCGGGTTTGCCTCGATGCCGCGCACGGAGACGATGAAGCCTAGCAGCATGCCCCTTGGGACCCCGAACACGCACTTTTCGGGGTTAAGCTTGATGCGCTTATCCCTTAGCCTTTCGAAGGCTAGCTCCAGGTCGGGAACGAGTTGATCGCCCTTCCTGGATTTGACAACGATGTCGTCGACATAGGCCTCAACGGTCCGTCCTATGAGGTCTCCGAAACACTTAAGCATGCATCGCTGGAAGGTAGCCCCCGCGTTTTTAAGGCCGAACGGCATCTTAACATAGCAGTAGGGGCCAAAGGGGGTGATGAAGGAGGTGGCGAGTTGGTTGGCCTCTTTCATCGCAATCTGGTGATAGCCGGAGTATGCGTCGAGGAAACTGAGAGTTTCGCACCCGGCGGTTGAGTCAACTATTTGATCTATGCGTGGCAAAGGAAACGGATCCTTTGGGCACGCTTTGTTGAGTCCGGTATAGTCGACACACATCCTCCATTTCCCGTTCTTTTTCGGTACAAGAACAGGATTGGCCAACCACTCGGGGTGGTGTACTTCCTTGATGAATCCGGCCGCCAGGAGCTTCTGGAGCTCTTCGCCAATGGCTCTGCGCCTTTCTTCGTCGAAACGACGCAGGCCTTGCTTCACTGGCTTGGAGCCGGCCCTGATGTTCAAGGAATGCTCGACGACTTCTCTCGGGATGCCTAGCATGTCCGAGGGCTTCCACGCAAAGATGTCGCTGTTTGCGCGGAGGAAGTCGACGAGCTCGCTTTCCTATTTGGGGGATAGGGCTGCGCTGATCCGCACGACCCCTCCACTGGAACAGCCAGGATCGAGAGGGACTTCTTTGATACCTTCGGTGGGCTCAAAGGAGGTTCCTGACTGCTTGGCGTCGGGCTGGTCCTCGATCGCCTCCTCAAGCTGGGCCACCATGTCGCCCGAGACGGTGATAGCCGCGGCGTACTCGCAGCACTCGACGTCGCACTCGTACGCCTTCTGGAAGGTCGTGCCGACGGTGATGACCCCGTTGGGTCCCGGCAGCTTGAGCTTGAGGTAGGTGTAGTTGGGGATTGCCATGAACTTCGCGTAGCATGGGCGGCCCAAGATGGCGTGGTAGGTTCCGCGAAACCCCACCACCTCGAAGGTGAGAACCTCCTTCCTGTAGTTGGAAGGGGTCCCAAATGTGACGGGCAGGTCGATTTGCCCGAGAGGCGTTGCCTGCTTCCCTGGCACGACGCCATGGAAGGGAGCCTTGCTAGGACGGAGACGGGAGCGATCGATCCCCATGGCGTCGAGGGTCTCAGCGTAGAGGAGGTTGAGGCCGCTGCCCCCATCCATGAGTACCTTGGTGAGACGCGTCGTGCCGACGATGGGGTCGACGACTAGTGGGTAGCGCCCTGGGTGCCGGACGCGTCCAGGGTGGTCTGACCTGTCGAATGTGATGGCCGACACGGACCAATCGAGGAAGGCCGGAGTTGCAGGCTCGGCCGCATAGACCTCCCGACGCTCCAGCTTCTGCTGGCGCTTGGTGTCATATGCTGCGGAGCCCCTGAAGATCATGAAGCAGCCATCCACTTTGGGGAAGCCGTCTTCCTTCTCCTCGTCGCCTTTCTTTTCCTCGTCGGGCTTCCGCTTTCGGTCACCCTTCACCAGATTGCCCACGAAGAACCTCTTCATGAGGTTGCAGTCTTTGTAGGCGTGTTTGACGGGGAACTCGTGGTTCGGGCACGGTCCCTCGAGCAGCTTGTCGAAGAAGCCGGGTGCGCCTTCGGGGGGCGGCTGCCCTCGCTTGCGTTCGACTGCGGCCACGAGGGGGGCCTCGCGTCGCTGCTTGCCCTTCTTCTTCTGCTGCTGGCGGTTGGAGGTGCCTTCGTCAGCGTCCTCCTCCCGCTTCGCCTTGCCTTTGGAACGATCAAAGATCGCTCCGACAGCCTCTTCGCCAGAGGCATAGCTAGTGGCGATGTTGAGGAGCTCTTCCGTGGTTCGCGGGCCTCGGCGCCCTAGCTCGTGGACGAGGGGTCGGCAAGAGGTCCCCGCCAGGAAGGCTCCTATGACGTCAGCGTCGGCGACGTTGGAGAGCTCGGTGCGCTTTCTGGAGAAGCGCCGGATGTAATCCCGGAGGGACTCGTCCGCCCCCTGGCGGCAGCTCCGGAGATCCCAGGAGTTGCCAGGGCGTGTGTATGTCCCTTGGAAGTTTCCTACGAAAACCTCCTTCAGGTCATTCCAGTTGCGAATGCGCCCTGAAGGGATATGTTGTAACCAGGCTCTCGTGGAGTCTGCCAGAAACAGGGGTAAGTTGCGGATGATGAACAGGTCATCGTCCGCCCCGCCGGCTTGACATGCAAGCCAGTAATCGCTGAGCCATACTCCAGGGTTGGTCTCCCCCGAGTATTTGGCCACGCTCGTGGGTTGCCTAAAGCGCGGCGGAAAGGGCGCATTTAGGATGCGCGTGGAGAAGGCCCGAGGTCCGGCCGCTCCAGGGCTCGGACTGCGGTCTTCCCCGCTGTCGTAGCGCCCGCCACGGTGGACGTGGTAGCCACGGTCCGCCCCGTCCCCCCTGTCCGCGCGGGAACATCTCCGTGCGTTCAGCGTGTCACGGGCGTCGCGGACGAGGCCGACGCGCTGGTGGACGGATCGGGCCTCGCCTACCGCGAGTGGCGGTGCTCGTTGGACGGTCGCAGCCGGATTCGCCTCCGGAGGGGGTTGATGAACAGATTCCCCCCGCCGTTCCGGGGGGGCGCCCTGCGTCGCCCTACTGGCGTTCTTGCCGCGTCGTCGAGACGCTGAACTTTCTGCCTGCTGGACGGCGGCGCACTCGAGCAGGTTACGCATCTCTTGGTGCGCCCGTCGCTCCTCAGGTGTTGCCGGCTCGGGGAGCTGTCGGAGTAACACCGCCGCGGCGGCGACGTTCTGGCTGGCGCGGGCAAAGAGCGGTGGACGTTCTCCATCCGCACAGATGCGTTCCTGGACGTCGCGCGCTCGTTGTCGTGCTCCCCCCTCGTGGCGGGGGTGCTCTACTTCTTGGCGAGCGCCCATGTGCGCTTTCGGTTGCAGAGAGCCCTCTGGGGCCCTG
Source organism: Setaria viridis (assembly GCF_005286985.2). Lineage (NCBI taxonomy): Eukaryota > Viridiplantae > Streptophyta > Magnoliopsida > Poales > Poaceae > Setaria > Setaria viridis. Next base: position 27,693,326 of record NC_048263.2, read on the forward strand.
GGTAGGGCCCCAGTTGTAGCTGCGGCGCGCGAGGGGGGAGCCCGTTGCCTTCCCTCGACACCGTCGCCGTTGGACCCCTCGGAGTGCGCGTCAGTCATGAAGCACTCACGCGAGGGGTGGGGATTCTCGTTACTGGAGCCAGTGTCGGAGACTGTCCTTGCCACGCCCACGAGATCGTTGCTCGCGGGCGACGTGGCAAAGGACCGCACTAGGAGGCGGCCGTGAGCCCCCGTGGCGTTGCGTAGCCCGAAGAGCCATCCTTCTGGTGAGGCCCTTCTGGCTGGCATCCGGCCGCTCATCGCCGTCCTGGTGGTGGTGCCGAGGGCAGCGGGACGAGCGGGCAGGACGTGGACAGGGATCAGCTCGATCCCTTTCCCGGTGGCCAGGAAGTCCAGGCACCCGAAATGGATCAGGGAGCCCGGAGCAAAGCTGCTATCGCGATTGGCCATCTGAGACTTGGAGATGCACGCACAAAGGTCCCCTACCTGGCGCGCCAACTGTCGTTGCCAAGATCAGCGGATCTAGACTTTAGACTAGTAAATTTCTTTTATGCGCGTGAGCCTCAGATGGTTGCGCGGGAGACACGGTTTTAGACTGGTTCGGGCAAGAGAGGCCCTACGTCCAGTGTCGAGGATGCTCGTGTTGCCCACACGGGGATTCTGTAGTAGGGGGTTACAGATTGGCGAGAGAGGGACGAGTCCCAAGTCTCTTTTGTTTTGGTGTCCTCTTCCCCAGCGGTAGTGCACAATGGTGTGCTAGAGAAGAGGTGGGTTTTTTGATCTTGGGATCTCTTGATTCCGGCCTTTCTCCGGCTCTACATTCCTCCTTTTATATCACAAGGGGCCGGCCGGAGTTACAATTGGGACCGGGTAAAAGGTAAAGAGTAAGATGGTAAAAAGACAGGCGTGGAGGAGGAGGGAGAGCCAAGGCGCCCGATGTCCTGCCGACCCTAAACGCGTGCCGCCGTGCATGCCGGGATGGGTGGTCGCCAGACGCCAAGTGTCGCTGCTCCCCATAGGTAGCTTCTTCGGTGTTCGTAGGTACCAGGTTAGGTCATGATGAGGCGGTTTCGTCGTCACTCCGCCGTCCGTTAGGGAGGACGGCGGATACCGCTGCTCCGGCGACATCTTGCAGAGAGTGGGAGCTTCACACCTGTACTGCCGTTTGCGCGGGACCCGAGGGCGTGCGGGACCCGAGGACGGGGCCGCTCCCTCCTTTGCTCTGGTCGCCGTAGGTCATGAGTACCCTGCGACGAATAGGAGCTGGCCGCCGGCACTGTAGCTCGCACAGGATGGTCGTGCGCGGGTACTTGCGCCGGGTTGCGTGAGGGGCGCGGTCGCCCTGCGCTCTGCCAACTCTGCGGCGCATTTATGGTGAGTCCGACGGGGGGACCCACAGGATTTGTCTTGTCTATGCGGATCGTATCCGAGGGGGATTCTGACCCCGCGGACCTCAGTGTGCCCGACTCCTTCGCTCGGGGTCGGGCGAGGCGGAACCTTTGTGGTACAGGGTCGGGCGCTCCCGACCCTGGGGTTACGGTCGGGCAAGGCGGAGGCCTTGTGGGGGGAGGTCGGGCGCTCCCGATCTTGACGCCTGGGTCGGGCGAGGTGGAGACTTGATCATGCTTTGGTGGGCCTGGCCTCCATGTTTGTTTCTTTAAGCAGCGTATTAGGGGGTCGTTAATATTTCCCCCCAATAGTATCAGAGCCTAATCTTTTGATTAAGGCTTAAGCGCTAAGAGATGCAAGATGTCTTTAGTTGGGGATGGTGTCGCTGCCATCGAAGAAGCCGCTACTCGAGTTGCTGCTATTGCAGGTCTTGGATGAGGTCCCGTTGATCCTCAAGGCCAGCTACCAAGGAGTCACCCACCCTCTATTCATGAAGCAAGCTCTGATGACGATTCTAGCTCAAGTGATGAACTTGAGGTTGAGGACTTGGAAGCAAAGAGAAGAAGAAAAGAGAGGATGAAAGCCAAGATTGAGAAGAAGGCAGAGAAGTTGATGAAGAAAAGGATCAAGGAAGAAAGGGACAAGCTTCCTTTCTACGGGTTACATCAAGTTCCTCATAATTATGCAAATGTATCATCTCAATATCCTCCTTCACAATTTCAACCGATCCACTTGGGAAAAGCTCCTTACTTTGATGAGACGAATTATCTCAAGTAGTCATATGATATGCAAATGCATCTCTACGGATTTCACCCTTCTATTTGGGAAGTTGTGGTTGTAGGTGTGACTCCACCCAAGAATGGTGTACCGACGGCCGAGCAAGCTCAAGATTACTTTCGCAATGCACAAGCCGTAAAGGTCATCACAAGCTCTCTATATGCTCAAGAGTTCAACAAGGTCCACTCCGTTGAGATTGCCAAGGTGATTTGGGACACACTAAAGGAGGCACATGAGAGGACCGATCAAGTTAGAGAAGGCAAGATGAATTTGATATATGAAGAGCTATAGCACTTTATCATGCTTGATGAAGAAACCATGAGACAAATGTTTGATAGACTAATGCTCCTTGTGTCAGACATTAGATCTCTTGGAAGCACAGATTGTGTAACACCCGTAAAATTCACCAACCAAAATCACTTGATAAAAATCGCTTTCAAAATCTTTCACCGCTTGAGCTCTCTAAAATCTAGTCTTCCCGACACCGAAACCGACCGCCGTCCATTCGTGTTCCCTTTTTTTCTCTCCACGAGTCATGCTGCGTGCTGGATGGAAGACCACCGCGTGTGCCCGCGACCGTTCCCGCAATCGCCGCCGTCCTCCCTTTCTCTTCTTTTTTTTCCTTCCCTTTTTCCCTTCCTTTTTCTCCCTTTTTCTTCTCTTCCTTATTTTCTTTCTTTTCTTCTCTCCCTTCCTCTTTCTTTTTTTTTCTTTTCCTTTCTTCCCTCCTGGCTGAGCGCCAGTCTTCTTGTTTCTTTCTTTCTATCTCTTTTCTGGCCGTGCGGCCAGCACCTGTCTTCTTCTTTTTCTTTTTTTCTCTCTCTCATTTTTTTTCTAGCCGCACGCACGCCCACTAGCAGTGCTGCCGCTCCCTAGCTCCTTTTTCTCTTGTGCTAGGCCCCTTGGGCCCACACCTACCGCACCGCTTTCTTTTTTCCCTCCTCTGATGCTGACTCCCTAGAGCGCATGCCTGGCCCCTCCGGGCCCACACCTGCACAGCGCCATCAATGCGCACACGTACCAGGGCCCTAAGCCTGCCGCCTGTCCCCCACGCCTGGCCGCACAGCTGCTCCCGCGCTGGCCCCTGCCGCTCCCTCGCCCGCACCAGTGCCCACACACCCCACTCTAGCGCCGCACGCCAATGCCTCGCCCGAGTCCCGACGCCCTGGCCTCGCCATGCCACATCGACACACTGCTCGTCTCCACCATGCCAGCGCGCATCCCCAGCCACGTGCACGCACGCAACGCCGCTCGCGGCTTGTCGCCGCAGTCACCGTGTGCCTGCGCGTCGCACCATCTGGCCGCGGTCACTGCGCTTGGCGCGCCTCGACGCCGCCGCGCCGCGCCAACAGCTCGCCGCCAGCGCCCGACCACGCCATCCACGCGCATTGCTGCTCGAGCACACCACCGTGTCCCTGTTCGCCTCGCCGCGTGAGCCCGGCCTCACCACGCTGCGCACGTGGAGCTCCACCTCGCCATGCCACCGTTCCTATGCTTTGTCCTGTGCCCGGGCATCCCGTCCGCCATTAACTCCGCCGTTCCTGTGCGCCGCCCATCGGCAGCCCGCTCCACCTCGCCTCCAGCCTATAAAAGGGCCTCCACTCCGCTCTGCACTCCACCACCGAGCTTCCCAACCAACTCCCCCTCGCTCCCGTGCTTCTAGTGCTGCTTCCGCCATCTCTCGCCTGCCGCCACGGAGCCGACTCCACAAGCTACCTCAGCCCGAGGTAAGGAGAGGAATGGAACCCCCTCGGCCTCCTCTCCGTTTCCCCCCTTTTCCCGGCTGTCGTCGTGCCCCGACGCCACCTTTCCCCAACCATGCCGTCCCCTCCTATTTTTTTCCCCATGCCTGGTTCTGTCTTGAGTAAGAAGAATGGGCAGCTCTGCCTTTTTGCCCCTCCGTTTATTCCTTTTCGTATCCAGACCCTCCCACCTCTCTCAAATTTTCTTCGCAGATCAGCCCCTCCACCTCCCAAAAATAATTACAAACAAGTCCCTGGTTCTCGCAGATTGGTCCTAAGCCCTGCTTTAACCCCTAAATACACTGTTATCTCGTCATTTCATGCGCCAAACTTCCTCCAATTAATCCCAAATTTGACCATGGCATCCTCCAATATATTCCCGCCGAGTCATCTCCAAATTCCATGAAAATACTCATTCCTCCTAATTTCCGTTCACATTCTCTGTTCAAGCTCAACGGGTAAAGCTTTATTTTTCTTTTATTTATTGTGTGCCTAATTGTGTGTGCTGTAGATCGCAGAGTGCCCGAGGAGGAGCCTGAGGAGGATCTTGACGACCAGTATCGCGAGCCAGAGCCCGAAGACCAGCACCGCGAGCAGGAACTCCCGGAAGGCTTTGAGGACGACATGTCCAATCTCACCCTTTGATGCATATTTGTCCCAGTTTTTCAAACACAACCTATTGGCCTGTTTTATAAAACTGCACATTGTTTTACTACTGAAACACGGTTGGATAGCCACCCCTTGATTGTTATGATTATCCCTTGATTGTCCTATAATTATCTCTAAATATGATTTGCTCTGTTTGGATGATAATTACTGCTAGAATGCTTAGGATCTTGTTACCCAATTCAATCATGATTACAATGTGTTTCGTTAAAGAATAAATGCGTGAGTGTTTTTAAAAGGGAAAATGGGTTTCCGGAAATGAAGGAAAGGAATGCTTAGATGAGATGGATGGTTGTTTCTTGTGTGAAATGCCAATAAGTTGGGCTCGTACCTTTGTGATTGAGTAAGGTTGGGAGATATCCATCTTGTCAAAAAATTAAGGATCGAGTTGATGTGTCATCTTGCTGAAGCGTCCCCACATAAGTAGAGACTAAATGTGATCCAATTTATCAGTCCCAGGAGGCTGATAACACATTTATTCAACAGATAGTTCAGAAACCGTACAACTCCCGAAGGAGCAGGCGGGCAAGCCACACCCAAAGCAAGACTAAAGCGATAACAACACAAATCCAAGTTGCAGTCCAGTCGGACTCCGGGCTGCAATCGGAACTAAGCGTCAGTGGAAGCATCCTGCAAAAGGGCCAACACCGCAGGCAGCGTTGGGTGCAGACGCAACCTCCTATTCGAAGTCCTCGGCGACGAAGTCCGGATCCTCCTCTGAAGTAACAACACAAGAGTGAGTACAAAAGTACTCAGCAAGTCCAACGCCATCCACGGAGGGGAAAATACAACAAGAATATGCATATGAATAATCAAGGAATAAGCTATGGTTTATTTGCAGTAAAGCTGAATTTTAGACACATGCAGGGTTCCATTTCAAAGAAGTTTCATGAAAACATTTTTAGTAACGATATATCAAGTGGGGTTGATCCTACACAAAGGATCCAAGTTTTATCGCTACCGGACTCCCCGTCCGCCGTAGCGCACGGCACACCTGCCGGACACTTCCAAAATTCCACACACCCACACACGCAGTAAAATACCAGTCATCTCCAAAAGTTAGTTGTGTGACCGAGCCGTAACTCGCCCAATGCCGTGGACACGGCTACCCGGATAGGTTTTAACTCTGCAGAGGTTGTACACTTTTCCCACAAGTAGGGTACCGTATCGCGATCACCTTAGTGTCGGTATGGATCCTAACAAAGCCATTACCCACCTTAGCCAACACTGACTAGTCAACACGGAAGCACCCAAGGGGTTAGCAACCCATCCACGGGGTCGAAACCGGGACCTAAGTCACCAAGAGCTTAGTCCTGTTCCAAGGGCTCCCGTTGCTCACCAGCACACCTGAAGCCTAGCAGTTTAGCTAGTGGGGTTTATGCTAAGCCGTTGCCCATACAACGGTCGAGTGGTTGTACGATGATGGAATTAGGCAGGATGACACATCAACTCGGTCCTTAGTCATGACAAGATGGATATCTCCCACTCTGCTCAACCACTAAGGTACGAGCCCAACAATCCGGCATTCCACACAAGAAACACCCATCCATCTCATCCACCACCTCTCTTTACACCCGAAAAACCCAACTCCTCAGTTAAACATACTCACGCCTTTATTTTCCGAATAAACAGGTGTAGTCATGATTGCATTTGGATAATGAGTTCCTAAGCATTCTAGCAATATTTATCATCTAAACAGAGCAACTCATATTTAGAGATAAATATGGGACAACAAGGAATATTCATGACAATCAAGGGGTGGCTATCCAACCATGTCTTGCGATAGAATAACATGCATTTTATAAAACAGGCCCATAGGTTGTGTCTGAAAAACTGGGTATTAAATATGCATCAAAGGGTGAGATTGGACTTGCCGTTCTCAAAGCCTTCCGGGAGCTCCTGCTCGCGGTACTGGTCCTCGGGCTCGGGCTCGCGGTCGAACTCCTCCTCGCGCTCCTCCTCGGGTACTCCGCGATCTACGGCACACACAAACAAGCACACAATAAATAAAAAAAGAAAAAGGTTTTACCCGTTGAGCTCCGAACAGGAAATATGAACGGAAAATAGGTAGGACGGGTATTTTCATGAACTTTTGATATGCCTCGGCGGAAATATATGAGAGGAGGCCGTGGTCGAATTTGGAATGGATTGGAGGAAATTTGGCACATGAAATGACGGGTTAACGGAGTATTAGGGGCTTTAAAACGAGGTTTAGGACTGAACCGCGAGAGCAGGGGCCTATCTGTAATTATTTTTGGAATGGTGGGAGGACTTGTTCGCGAATCAGGGAAATTGGTGGGTTGGATCGCGAGGAGAGGGATTTACCCCTTCTTCTTCCTGGAGACAACAGGAGGTGGAGGAAGAGATGGCCGTCGGCGTTCTGGTGGTGGGAGTGGAGGAAGGCAAGGTGCTCGTGGTGAGGGTGTGGAGGTGCAAGGCTCGACTCCCCCCTTTTATAGGCGGCGCACGGGCGGGCGAGGGCCGAGGCAATGATGGCGGCTGGACCTTTGGTCGATGGCGTGCCGGGGTGGTGGAGCTCGTGGATCGCGTGGCGGCGTGGTCGACGAGGCTACAGGAGCGGCGACCGGTGACCGGCGACACAACGCGACGCACCGAGCCAAGCGCTAGACGCCAAGGCGCGAGCGGCGTGGCACGGGCGACGCGAAGCGGCGCGGGCGCGGTGCGGGCACGGCGCGGCGCGGCGCGGCGCGAGGCGGCGGGCGCGGGCGCGGGCGCGGCGCGCGGCCCAGCGCGCGGGCGTGCCTCGGCGCGCGTGCCGGCGTGGGTGGGTGCGCCAGCGCCTGGCGCAAGTGGAGGGGGTGCCAGGGAAAGTAAAGAAGAGAGAGAAGAAAGAGGAAGGGAGAGGAGGAAGAAAGAGAAGGAAAAAGGAGAAGGGAAAGAAAGGGGAGGAAAAAGAAAGAAGGAAGAGAGGAAAGGGAGGGGAAAAAGATGGCGAAAAATGCAGGATTCGACTGGCGCGGTGATGGACTTGACGGGCACGCGGCGAAAATTACGGGGAGCGGAAAATGGAGAGTTGACGAGCCGGGGCCAGGACGGCGGGTCCGACGGAAAGGAAAGGATTTGACGGAGCTCGGCGGTCGGAAAAATTTTGGTAAGTATTTTTAACGAGTGATTTAACTGGGTGTATTTTACGGGCGTTAGACTTGCCTAACCTAACCATCGTGCAACCACTCGACCGTTGTATGCGGCAACGGTTGAGCATAAATTCCACTAGCTAGTCTGTTAGTCATTAGGAGAGCTGGTGAGCAACGGGAGACCATGGAGAAGGAGTAAGAACTGTGTGAACTTAGATCTTGGTTAAGACCTCATTGGTAGGTCATTAACCCCTTGGTTGCTTCTATGTTGACTAGTCAGTCTTAGCTAAGGTGGGTAATGGCTTTGATAGGATCTGCACCGGCACTAAGGTGATCGTGCTGCGGTACCCTACTGGTGGGAAAAGTGTACAACCTCTGCAGAGTTAAAACCTATCCGGGTAGCCGTGTCCACGGCATTGTACGAGTTATGACTTGGTCACATAACTAGTGCTTGGAGATGGATGGTTTTCATGGCGTGCGTTGGATTTTTGAAGTGTCCGGCAATTGTGCCGTGAGCTACTGCGGACGGGAAGTCTGGTAGCATTAAAACTTGGATCCTTTATGTAGGATCAACCCCACTTAATGATTCGGTTACCAAAAGAAGTGCTTTGCGAAGACTCTTTTGGAAAATGAACCCTTACATGTGTTGAAAACTTAACTTTATTCCAAATAAACCTTAGCCTTATCCTTGATTTATTCTGTGCATATTCTTGATTGTATCCCCTCTGTGGTTGGGGTTGGACTTGTTGAGTACTTTTGTACTCACCCTTGTTTTGTTGCTTTAGAGGAAGACCCGAACTTCGTCGCCGAGGATTTCGAGTAGGAGGTCGCTTCCGCACCCAACGCTGCCTGTGGTGTTGGCCTTTGCAGAATGCTTCCGCTGCCGTGTAGTCCCGACTGCTGTCTCTTGATAGTAGCTTGGCTCGCTGCTGTTATTTATTTACTTATCGTTTCGACGTGGCTTTCGCGACCACTCCCTCGGAAGTTATACGGTTTATGAACCATTTGTTGAAAAAATGTGTTATTAGCCTCCTGGGACTGATATTGGTATCACATTTAGTCTCTACTTATGTGAGGACGCTTCAGATTGGGATGATCATAAGGTCACAAAGAAGATGCTTAGGGTTTTCACACCAAGGAACCCTACTCTTGCCACTATGATTAGAAGGGATCCAAACTTCAAAATAAAGACACTTAATCAATTTCTTGGTGAAATCTTACATCAATAGTTGGTTGAAAGAGATGTGGCCAAGTCACTTAGTCTAAAAATAAACAAGAGTGTTGCTCTCAATGGTAGCTCAAGTATCATGGTTGAGTCAAGCTCCAAAGCTCTCAAGTCAAAGAAAGAAGACTAAAGTGATGAGGGAAGCACCGATGAAGAAACAACTTTGGTCTTGAGAAATTTCAAGAAGTTCATGAAGAAGAAGAGTTTCAAGAAAGGTGGTGATGATAGGAAGAATATATCATAAAGAAGATGCTATGAGTGCAAGGAATTGGATCATTATATTGCTGATTGTCCATACAAGAAAAACAAGGATAAGGAGGAGAAGAGGTACAAGGAGAAGAGTAAGGACTACAAGAAGAAATATAAAGGTCAAGCTCGTGTTGGTCAAGAATGGGATTCTAGTGATGAAGAATCCAACAAAGAATATATGGCAACTTTAGCCATACTCAAGCCTCCTGCACCAACTAGACTCTTCAACAACACCTCCAACAATGAAGATGACACTCCTTTTTGTCTCATGGCAAAAGGGACCAAGGTACTAGATGCTACATCCTCCTCATCCCTCTCCTCCTCTATATCTAGTAATGTGCAGAATGAGTTGGATGATGAGGAAGAAAAACATAAAGCCAACATGATAAAAGAATTTGGAAATAAAGGTTACAAAGAGATTAAAAAGCTTATGGAGAAATTAGAGAAAAAGAAGGAGTCTCTCGATAGGTAAGAAGATTTGCTCATCCTTGAAAAGGAGAGAAATCTTGCTTCAGAGAAGGACCTCGGCAAAGAAAAGGTGAATGTTGAAAAATTGGCTATTGACTTATCTCTAGCTAATGATTCAAATGAGAGGATGTCAAAGGAGTACACTTTAGCAAATGAATCTCTATCTCTCTAAAGGCTACTCATAGTGAACTTCAAGAAAGCTTCTCATGCTTAACGTTCAAATACAAGGACCTTGAAGTTAAGTATAGTGCTCTTTGGGAAAGCACCAAAACCAATTCCAAGGTAACTCTTAACTCTAATGTCTCCACAAGTGAAGATTGCTTAAGATGTTATAAAATTGATGTAAATGCTTGTGTTGCTAACATTGCTAAGCTAGAAGAGTCAATTCAATCTAGGGATGTTCAAATCAAAAGATTGAACATGCTAGTGGCACAAGGTTATGAAGGTAGTGCCAAGCCCGAGTCCAAGATCAAGTACAAGGCCGGGAGGCATTCTAGCCATATGGATGGGCTTGGACACTACAAGGGTATTAAGGTGAATGACCGCAAGGTGATAAATGGTAAGGAGGTCCTTATGTTCAACAAGGGTGCAAACCTTGGTGACTTGATGGACATGATATATGGTGTGACAAAGACCAATCCAACTCAAGTCAAGCCAATTGTCGAAGCAACTACCAAGGTAAACGTTGTGAAAAAATTCATGACAAGGTCAAAGGACAAGATAGTCTCTATACTTCATTGCTGAACTTTTGATTTAAATAGATTCCGCTGAAACCTGTTTAAATTTGAATTTCGTAGAGTACATTTTACTCTGTCGGAAGTTTCGCCCATGTTTGGAAGTTCCGACGTATTTAATTCCGCTGCGAAGAATTTTCAGGTGTTCAGATCGAGCCTATTCACCCCTTCTCCAGGCATCACACGATCTTTTCAGGAGGCCGAACATGTGTTGATATCGGTGAGTCACGTCGTGTGCGGAGTGCAAGAGGGTTTGACCAATTTGATCTCAAAATCGGGGGTGAGTCACGTCTGCGGGGTGTACAAGAGGGTTTGACCGGTTTGGCCTCAAAATTGGGGGGTGAGTCCGGTGCGACCGGATGGCATCGAGTCGAAGGACGCGTGGCACCATCGCGAAGCTTGCGTCGGGGTGAAGTGAAGTTGTGAAGGCGCTGGGTCTGTTCAATGTACCGATAAAAAGTTGGACGATTTTACCCATATGGGGTATTTAAGTTGTATGCTTCATGTAACGGATTTGGGACATTCGCCAAATGACTATATATATCAGGAGTGGGCTGTTGGGCAGCCACGTCTCTTGCGCTCTTTGGTGGTCAGCTTCTCATTTTGTTGGTGGAAGTGTTTGCGAGGTGAGAAAGGGAGAGAGTTGGGAGATCTTTGATTTAATCTTTTTGCCATCTTAGCTTTGATTGTGCTTAGGAGTGGCTCGTAACCGAACATGGTGGAGTAATCCAAAGATCAATTTCGTGCTGTTTTGTTCCATCCTCTTTGAATATAAAATTTATCTTTTTCGGGTTTTTCGGAGGTATTTTTGAGGATTTTTGGATCTTTGCGTTTGGCTCCAAATCTAGTGAAATTTGTTAGTGGGTTTTGTTGCTAGGATCCTTGTGAGCCACTTTAGTACGATCCCCCATCAAATCCCTCATGGATTCGGCGTGAATTTGAAATTTTTCCTAGACCGTGTTCTTTGTAGGGTGTTTGGTTTTCTTCAAAATCCGTGGTGAATACTTGAGCTTTTCAATATCTTTTTTCTAGATCTACTAGCTCTTGAGGAGGTGCTTCTGTTTTGATCCGTGGTGTTTTGTGAGAGGACTTTTCGTTTGAAGTTGGGAGCTTGTTCTTCGTGTTGTTGTGTGTTGTGTTCTCTATTCGAGTGCAGGAGGAAGGAGCGAGCAGCGAGCAGGAGGAAGGTGCTCACGCGCTGCGCACGCACGCGCTCTCGGCAGGCCGACGCCGGCAGCAGCTGCAAGGCCCGCCTGGCTTCCTGCGCGTGCAGCAGGCCCGTCTGGCAACTGTGCGAAGCAGGCCGACGCGGGTGGAGCCCGGCTCGGGGCGAGGCCCAGCGCAAGGCAGGCCAGGGCCAGAGCGATTGGCCCAAGGGAGGCAGCGTGCAGGGACAGCAGCCGCTCTCGTTCTGTCTGCAAGCCTGCAAGCTTCTGTAACAGCAACAACAGCAGCGCAGCTTGTACCTTCTGAATGCAGCAGACCAAGCCAAGGAACTCAGGTAAAGATCAGGTGCACGGACTGAATACTTGAAGTGTCATTGTCTGTGAATAGTGGAGAAATCATTGCTTTGGAAAGTTAATTGCTTTGTCTCTGAGTGGCAGCTTCCTTTGCTTGTGTCAACAGTAACTAGCTTCCTTTTTAAATTAGTAATCTTTGCTCTGTCTTTTTGTTACCCCAATAATATATATGCTTACGTGTTTGGCAGTAGCATTTGTTCAATAGTAGCTTGCTGTGTAGCTCAATAGCTTTGCTCAACTAATGTCTCGCATGCTTAGCTGGAGCTCTTGTTTTAGTTGGTAATTAGTGAGCAGTCGCTATGCTTTGAGCTTTTTCCAATTTGCTTCCGCTACGCTTTGAGCGTTTCTAATTGATCCTAGGATGAGCTTGTCACGAGTTGACTTGTGTCATCTTGATGATTAGAAGTGAGATCTGTTTGTGGTGACAATCGGGATATAGACCTGGTTCTCAGAGAGAATTTGTTAAAGACTTCCATTCAGCCCCTCTAGTCGCTCATCCCGATCCTTCAACTACACCCATCGTCAGCGGTAGCAAGAGAGGCAAGGGTGAGCAGGCGAATTATTTTCCTGTTCGTAAAATGGCGCCTGTTTTTTTTTCTTGCATCCCCTGTTCGAAACGTCGACTTGCATAACAGATTTTCCAATTCCGACTGATGAACTATTAAGCCTGGTTGGTTTCGTACGTCGCCGTGGATTACGCGTAGCGCCTTGCTAGATCGCGTGCATCGTATGCAACTAGCAACGATGATCGGAGCAGCGCACGCTGCACACACCCTGGTGTTCTGGTGAAGGTCGGATTCGTTCAGAGGCGACCATTGTCGGGCGGTAAATAGGAGCGCGCAAGTGCTTGCTTCCGGGCACACGATCCACCACCACCACCGCTTCTCCCCCTCCCTGCGACGGCGACTTGATCGCTTCTCCCTTCTCCGCCAGGACCTTCTTGCTCCCCATCGTGCGCGGCCGGTGAACCATGTGCGCCGTCGCCCCCTTAGCTCTTCCTGCCCTCGCCGGCGTCGCTCCTCGCGCCGTGCCCGTCTTCCACGCGGGGAGCACGATGGCGACGTACGCTGACGGCGGCGCTCCTGCCGTGATGCGCGGGTACGGCGGCTATGAAGACGTTGGCGCCGACATCGACGCGCTGCTCCGCGACATCCACGCCGCCGTGCTCCAGCGCACACCTCCCGGCCACGCGCCCCAGCCCGTGGCCGCTGGCGCCGACCAGCCGGTCAACCACGACGACTTCGACCTCGAGCCCGTCCTCCGCGACATCCGGAGCATCCGCATTCCGGCCGCCGGGTTTGCTGGTCCCGACCCCGTGGACTCTGCCGTCGGCACTCCGACGACGCCCTTAGCGAGCCTTCCAGCGCCGTTCAGCTACGGCGACGCTGCCGCCGAGGACGCCGCCGACTCCGCCGCCAGCACGACCACCACCCAGACCTCTCCCAAGAAGCAGCAGGATCCCGGCCAAATCTACGACGCCGAGATAGACGCCACCTTCCGGGCCATGGAGCAGGACCCAGCGGAGCGGCCGTCGGCGCTCTACCTTTGGACGGTCCAGGAGGGGGTCATCACCCTGGCCGACCGCGCTAACGTCGTGGCGTGGATGTACAACTTCGTCGGCTACTACGGCCTCGCCCCGGGCACGCTCCACCGCGCAGTCTCCTACGTCGACCGCTTCCTGTCATCAAGGAAGGTCAACGGCTACAACGTCTCCGGTCATCTCCTCCTCCTCGGCTCAGTGGCCGTGTTCACCGCGGCCAAGTACGAGGACCGGCGCGCCACGCTGGCGCTCAACGCCGACGGCATCGCCTGCTGGCACGTCGGGTGCTCCCGCCGCGACGTCGTCGACGCGGAGCGCGCCCTGTGCGCCGCGTTGGGGTGCCGCCTGAGCGGGCCCACCGCCTACACCTTCGTCGAGCACTTCACCAGGCACGGCAACGATGGCGGCGGCGCCGACGAGGGCTCGACGACGGTGAGGTCCCTGGCGCACCACCTGGCCGACGTGGCTCTGCTGGACTACCGGTGCATCCGGTTCCTGCCGTCCACCGTGGCGGCGTCCGCGATCGCCCTGGCGACGCTGAGCATGAACCCCGCGGCGTCGTGGAGCGACGACGAGATCAGGGTGACGGGGTACACGCTCGAGGACCTAGCGACGTGCATGGACGAGATCGAGGAGACGCATGGGCTACAGGGCGCGTGGCCAGGTTGCGCCCAGATGACGGAGGACTACATGCGCAGCTACGGCTTGCTGCCTCACTGATCAACAATTCAACAGCATGGACACGAAGAAAACTAAAGAACGCAGCAAGAAACTTTGGTAGAGCCTAGGTAGCAGCAATCAGTGTGTCGATTTGTAATGTCTATATATCACTAAATTGTGTCTGGATGATTGGAAACTCTGTTTGTTGTTTTGAATTAAAGATCTCTGTTGCCTTTCAAAACCGAGGTGATCTTTGATATATGGTTTAACTAGGTAATTCGCGAGCTGAAGTTTCAAAGTTTGCATAGTGATGTATTGCTTGTTTAGTGTTGTAGACTAGCAGCAGTAGCAAATAACTCATCAACTGATGAACATATATCAATGGCTACCAGCCTTTCCGTGTCCTGTCTACCTTTCCCAATCACAAACGCAGGTCCATATAGGTTTATTTGTTCGAAGTCCATATAGTGTGACCATTACTATCCAAAATTCAATATAGATTGACATCACAATATTGACATTAATATATTTTGGTATGAAAAGTACTTTCATACTCTATAACTCCTTTTCATTTATGATAATATACGTTATGACAATAATATATTACTACTTAAATAAAGTTATAAAAGTTTGACTTAAGACAACTGATGGCACATGTGCCAAGGAACGGCCCTGCAGCCTGCTAGCTAGGGCTGATCATCCAGATGCAGTATATTCTTTTTTTTTTCTTAAGCGACTAGATGCAGTATTCAGATTTCAGACGTACTTGCCTATGGCCAATGCTCTGACCGACTGACATTACTTTTCAGAATCAACGGGCACGTACCTTAATCAACAAAAAAAGATCACTACAGAAAATATGACGGCAACCCAAGCAACACAAGCATGTTCTGTTCTCACGTAGCCAGGGTTACTCATGTGTGATTGTGTGACCATTGACCTAGCCACGGCCAGCATGTTGCGCTCGCACGTACAAGGAGCATTACATGCATGGTATGGGCAATGGGCCTGCATTTCACGCAAGCAAGAAAGACAAGCTGATGAGTTGAAGTCCGCATAGCCAAGAGCGTTTCAACCAGTGAGGCAGTGACACATCTGATGATCTGAAATTCTGAATGTCTTGCAGGCTGCAACATAATCATGTACGTTAATACTTTTAACTAGAATTTTGTTGTGTACACAAGCTTTAAATCTTCTTTCCATTCTACAAGTTCTTCTCTGTTCCATACGTTTACCAGTTGCAAAATGATGCTTGAAAAGGCCATCATTGCTTTTTTTATTTTGTCAAATTAAACTTATTCTTAACAAAAAACATTTTAACAATCATTATATCCCCTGGACCTTTTTTTGCTATTTGAGCCATATAATGATATACAGGCTCGGATTACTCAGTATATATACTCGCATATGCTCAATTAAGTATTACCTTTTGCATGTGCCCTAGCGCGGTAGCGCCTGCCATCAGCCCCTTGCCTCCATGCATGGGTCATCGTGCAGACTCTACACCTTAAGGCTTGTTTGGATAGAAGAGAATTGGAAGGGAATGAAGGGCATTGAGTCTGAAATGAACTAATTTGCTCTCCAATCCCTCTATCCACTGGTATCCAAATAAGGCCTTAGGTGGAAAAAGGCGATGTTCTTTGTCCAATGGTGTGGTTCTAATTTGTATGGATTGTGGTGTCTTATATGTGTTGTTGGCAATGTTATTAATGGGTAGTAAGTTTATCTTTCTTTGCCATTGCAGAAAGCCTCTCTCCAGCTCTCTCCAGTGTTTTTAGCTATGATGCCGGCATTTAGAATTTTTTTTTCCAAATCTAGATAGCTGTTGTTTATAACTTGGAGATGAAAATTCTGATCAAGTGGAATACATGTTAGATTTGACTTAATCTAGCATTAATCTTAAACATGATCTTAGCTTAGCCTAATCATGATCACTAAATTAACTTAATGCGGAAACTTAAGGTTAAACTAACCAGAGCCTGTAGATGCCATATGTAGGGGTATTGTTAATGAAGCAGAACTTAATTTTCACCGGATCAGAAGCTTGTTTCTCCTGGTTGGTGAAGAACTTGATGTTGATGACAAACAGCAACCTTCTGGACGTCAACCTTGATGAACTTGATGTAGATGCTATTCACACTCTCAAGAATAGGGGTTCTTGATCTGGTGAGGTTAGGATCTCGAGCTTCCGATCCCTCCGGTGCCCTAATTAATCGGTGTTTAGCTTAATGATGAAATTAGATTGGTGCACGGGGCACCCCTCCAATTCATATATATAGCATTGTGGGACAGGAGCCGAGTCCTAGTTGGTTACGCTTAGGTGTGCTTGCCGATCACAGCACCTGAGTCCTAATCACATATGACGTAGGTGGGACACGTACGTGAGTTGTAATCTGAGTTGTTATGTTGAGATCACAAAATATCCAACAGTACATGCTTGACTTTTTTTTTCATATATTGTGGTGCCATTTGAATGTGCAACATTTTCATCTTCTAGAATAAGTAAGGATCTGCCACCAACCAGTAATGGGGCATTGCCCGGCTCACGATCGTTCAACAAAGTTTATCATGCCTTTTGTGGCACAATTTAGATGCAATTTATGTGACCCTTTATTAGGATGTATGGTGCTTCACCTCCTCCTTCGGTCCAATATCTTCCCCAATTTTATCTTTTCTAACCCTGGAAACAGAAAACCAGTCCCTGGTAACTAAAAGGGAGCCTTGAAATCCTAACCCCTACATCATTTCTCGCCATTGTAACCGGCATTCTTCAAGGCGTTGCTTAAAGTTTATTCATGTTGTATCTTCCATTTAGGAAGTATATACAAATTCATTATGCTTTACTAACTACTGATCAAGTGGATCATACAAACCCAACCGCGGCTATATGGTTTATTTGCTGTAAGAGGCACCAAGAACGTGCTTACATATACTCATGACTTATCTTGTCATTGGTTTTTCATGGTACGGATTTCTAAAATGACAAGAACTTCCTCATGGGGAGTCTAAATGGATGGTCTATATATACATTTCGATTATCTCAACGAGAACTAAGCGATGATGAAGTCTAATTTGGTGATTTCAAACTTTCCCAAAACTGGATATTCCGGTTATAGAAAAAACCAACTCTTTGTCCAACCATGCCAATTTGGTCCGTCAATATCTTTTAAGTTTTCTTCTTTCTATAATCTAAATAGAACTTAGAGCAACTTCAAGAGACTGCTAATCTTACCCCTAATACCTTTTTTAGGAAAAAAGAGAGAAAAATGAACTCCAACAATCCACCTAAACCTTCCCCAATTTTTTAGCGACGCTAAAAAACAGCCTGCCACCGTGTATATTTTAGCGTTGGCGTTCCTCCCCCAATCCTGATTCCCGCACGCCCGCGCATCCCTTCCGATGGGCCCAATATGATGACGT
This sequence comes from Setaria viridis, assembly GCF_005286985.2. NCBI lineage: Eukaryota > Viridiplantae > Streptophyta > Magnoliopsida > Poales > Poaceae > Setaria > Setaria viridis. The sequence continues at coordinate 27,710,810 of NC_048263.2, forward strand.
GGCCTGTGTTTGAAATATTGGGAGCTATTTATTAGCGATCTGCTGTGGACTGATATGTTTTTGGGGGAAATTTTTTTTAGGAGAATCCCCAATACATAGTTTTGGGGAAGAATTTTTTAGGATAGTCTTGGAGTTGCTCTTACCCATTTACCAACGCACCCCTCCCAACCCACTCTGCACACAGCAAGCCTCCTCCGCAGTTACTACACAAGGACTCACCCACTGATGCGTGGGCCCGTGCAGTTACTTCAGAGGAACTACTTCCCTTCATATGCCACATGCACACAATGCAGTTACTGTTAGAATAGCAGATAGGTTCGGCTTATGTAAAACGTAATATGCATGGAGTGTATAACATGCATATGCGCCTGGGACTGGTATTCGTAGTCAGCTTGGACTCGGCATAGAGATAGAGATATATGTAATAGAGACCGAGTACCCTTGCTAATTACGATTGTAAACAACATGTACTCTTGAGGGGGATTGTCCCTATATAAACACGGAACCGATGGCGAGCCGGGTAAGGTAGCCACGTTTACCAATCTACTATAATTCTTTCATGGTAATCAGAGCTGTCTTCTTCCAATACATCTAATTGCTAGCCTCGGTTATGGCGTCATCATCCAGCGCCCCCTCTGTTGCGCCCCTAGGGCCACAAGTTACCGAGAAGCTCACCCGGGACAACTATGTCCTTTGGAAGGCGCAAGTCCTTCCCCCCATTAGAGGCGCTCAGCTCATGGGGATCATTGATGGATCCTTCAAGTCGCCGTCAATGACCATAGAAGTTGTGAGGGACGACAAGACGAAAGAGATCCACGTCAATCCAGCATATTCAGCATGGCTTGCTCAAGACCAGCAGGTGCTTGCTTTCCTTTTTAATTCAGTTTCGAAAGATGTGTTGGGCCAAGTTGCGACGCTGGATTCTGCAGCTACTGTTTGGGTGGCGCTAGAGACAATGTTCTCAGCGCAATCGCGTGCGAGAGTGACAAACCTACGCATGCAGATTTCTACTTTGAAGAAAGGAAGTATGAGTACATCTGAATACTTCAACAAGATGAAGGCTTTAGGTGATGAATTGGCAGCCGCTGGCAAGAAAATAGAAGACGATGAGATGGTCTCCTTCATACTCACCGGATTAGATGCGGACTATAATCCAATTGTGACTTCGGTTATGGGCAGGTTGGATCCAATTCCCTTGTCTGAATTATATGCTCAAGTAATGTCGTATGAAACAAGACTTGAGATGCTGCAAAACCAAGGTGGACAGTACCAATCTTCAGCAAACTTCTCTTCGTCCCGTGGTCGCGGTGGAGGCAGCAACTTTAATCGTGGTCGATCAGGAGGATTTCGTGGACGTGGAGGCCGAGGAGGTCGAGGTACTGGTGGACGACAAAATCAGTCCACCAACCTGAGGTTCGACGGGCAAGGTACCTCAAAGCCAAGGTGCCAAATCTGTGATAAACCAAACCATTCGGCTCTTGAGTGCTGGCACAGGTTTGAGGAGGATTTTCAGCCCAACGTGAGCAACAAAACAGCTGCCAATGCTACATACTATGGTGTTGATACAAATTGGTATGTGGACAGTGGATCAACTGATCATATTACTTCGGACCTCGACAAGATGACTGTTCGGGAGAAGTATGGCGGCCGTGATCAAGTCCACACTGCTAGTGGTTCAGGTATGAGCATTAGTAATATTGGTTATTCTATTTTGCAATCCCCAATTCGAAACCTCCTTCTAAAAGATGTCCTCCATGTCCCATCAGCTAACAAAAATCTTGCTTCCGTTCACCGTTTAGCTCGTGATAATGATGCTTATTTTGAATTTCATCCCACTTTTTTCCTTATTAAGGACCGGGCAACGAGGAGAATTCTACATCAAGGAAGATGTAAGGGTGGTCTTTACCCTTTGATGCCGAGCTCCCTAGATAATAGTTGGAGAAAACAATCTTTTGTAATAAGTAGGCCATCCATTAAGCAATGGCATAGTCGCCTAGGACATCCTGCTCTTCCCATTGTTACTCATGTCCTCAAAAATAATGATCTTCCCTTTATTAATGATGATAGTACCACATCTGTTTGTGATTCTTGTCAGCGTGCCAAGAGCCATCAACTTCCCTACTCCAAGTCTCAGAACATCTCTACCATTCCGCTTGCTCTAATTCACTCCGATGTCTGGGGTCCTGCACCTACATCTGTAGGGCGGTACAACTACTATGTGAGCTTTATTGACGACTATAGCAAGTACACCTGGATATATCTTCTTCGACAAAAATCTGATGTCTTTGCTGTCTTTCGTGACTTCCAGCAACTCGTAGAAAGAAAGTTTAGCCGAAAGATTTTATCCATGCAAACTGATTGGGGTGGCGAGTATGAGAAGCTAAATACCTTCTTTAAACAGATAGGGATCTCTCATCGCGTCTCTTGCCCTCATGCTCATCAGAATGGCACGGCCGAGAGAAAGCATCGTCACATCGTCGACGTTGGCCTCACTCTCCTCGCACAAGCCTCCATGCCATTAAAGTTTTGGGACGAAGCGTTCCTCACAGCCACACACCTCATCAATCTTCTGCCTAGCAAGGTCCTTAATCTTCACACCCCAATTGAGCTCCTCCTCCAAGAAGAACCTGACTATATGTCCTTGCGTGTGTTCGGGTGTGCCTGCTGTCCCAATTTACGACCCTTCAACAATAAGAAGCTTTCCTTCCGTTCTACGCGATGTGCCTTCCTTGGCTATAGTCCCCTCCATAAAGGCTTCAAATGCTTAGACATCTCATCAGGGCGTGTGTATATCTCGCGCGATGTTATCTTTGACGAGGCCGTGTTTCCTTTTGAGATGCTACATGACAATGCAGGAGCTCGTCTTCGACAAGAAATTTTACTCCTTTCTGAAGATCTTTACGCCACCAATCTGGGGGGAGCAAATAGCAATGAACCAATAATTACTGATGACCATAACCTTGACATGCCTTCTAGTGATGTGATTGGTGTGCAGGATCACGAAGGAGCACTCGCTGGTGAAAACTCAACTCAAAACAGACAGCAGCAGCAAAATTCTCTGTTTCTGGATAGAGACACGGGTGCTGAAATCCAGGAGGATTTTCCAACAGCATCTGGCACGGAAGGCAATGCGGATTCGGCGGCGGCAGCACCTGGCGACAGCAGCAGCGGTGCAGCGCTAGCGCCGGCTGGCAGCGCGCGGAGTCATCCCGCGTCACGGCATGGGCGTGTCGAGCCCGGGCTGGCTGACGGGAGCGCGGGAGGCTCCACCTCCGTACGATCCTCCGCGGCAGAACCTGGATCGCGTGCAGATGGCAACGTTGTGCCCGAACTTGCGACCTCAGCAGCTGCTCGCCCAAACACGAGATCACAAAGTGGGGTTTTTAAGCCAAAAGTTTTCACAGATGGAACAATTCGATACTCCAGCTACTGTTCGACAGGGGAACCTGATAATCTTGCTGAAGCTCTGAGCAATCCAAAGTGGACTCATGCGATGGAAGAAGAGATAATGGCATTACACAAGAACAACACCTGGCATCTTGTTCCTCCAAGGCAAGACATAAATTTGATAGACTGCAAATGGGTGTATAAGTTAAAGAGGAAATCTGATGGGAGTATTGATCGCTACAAAGCTCGATTAGTCGCAAAAGGGTTTAAGCAAAGATATGGGATCGACTATGAAGACACCTTTAGTCCTGTGGTTAAAATTGCTACAATAAGATTGGTATTGTCTATTGCAGTATCAAGGGCCTGGTGCTTACGGCAATTAGATGTGAAGAACGCGTTTCTTCATGGTGTTCTGGAAGAAGAGGTTTACATGAAGCAACCACCGGGTTTCGAAGATCAGTCAAAGCCTAACTACATTTGCAAGCTGGACAAGGCACTGTATGGATTAAAACAAGCTCCGAGAGCTTGGTACTCAAGGTTGAGCACAAAGTTGTGCGCGCTTGGATTTCGACCATCAAAATCAGATACGTCCCTCTTTATATACTCTAGTGGAAACATCACTATATACATGCTCATTTATGTGGATGATATAATTGTTACAAGTTCCTCTCCTCAAGCCGTGACTGATTTACTCAACAAACTTCGAGAAGAGTTTGCCCTGAAGGATCTAGGAGATCTGAATTACTTCCTTGGCATCGAAGTAAAAAAGGTGAATGGTGGTTTGCAGCTTTCGCAAGGGAAATATGCGTCTGATATTTTAACAAGGGTTGGCATGCTGAAGTGCAAAAGTGCAGCTACTCCATTGTCCGCAATAGAAAAATTGTCAGGGGAAGATGGCATGCCATTGTCACTAGAAGATGGGACGCGGTACAGGAGCATAGTAGGAGCATTGCAATATCTGACTCTCACCCGGCCTGACCTCGCATACTCAGTAAATAAAGTCTGTCAGTATCTACATGCTCCAACTACGGCTCACTGGAGTGCAGTAAAGAGGATCCTGCGATACACTCAAGGAACTATGGACGTTGGCTTAACTATTCGACCTTCCGATTCAACTCTGCTTAGTGCATTTTCGGATGCAGATTGGGCAGGCTCGATTGATGACAGAAGATCTACCGGTGGTTTTGCAATATTCCTTGGACCTAACTTAATATTGTGGAGCGCTAGAAAGCAACCTACTGTGTCAAGATCAAGCACGGAAGCTGAATATAAGTCATTAGCAAATGCTACTGCTGAACTTATATGGGTGGAAGCGCTGTTGCAAGAACTAGGTGTGCGGATAGCTCAGATTCTGTGCTTATGGTGTGATAATCTTGGAGCCACTTATCTCTCAGCTAATCCAGTGTTTCATGCAAGGGCAAAACACATCGAGATTGATTTTCATTTTGTGAGAGAAAGGGTTACCAGGAAGCAGTTGCAAATTCGGTTCATTCCTTCTAGAGATCAAGTGGCAGATGGATTTACAAAGCCGTTGGCAACTCAGAAATTCATAGAGTTTCGAAACAATCTCAACCTGACAAGCAAGATCAGTTGAGATTGCGGGAGGCTGTTAGAATAGCAGATAGGTTCGGCTTATGTAAAACGTAATATGCATGGAGTGTATAACATGCATATGCGCCTGGGACTGGTATTCGTAGTCAGCTTGGACTCGGCATAGAGATAGAGATATATGTAATAGAGACCGAGTACCCTTGCTAATTACGATTGTAAACAACATGTACTCTTGAGGGGGATTGTCCCTATATAAACACGGAACCGATGGCGAGCCGGGTAAGGTAGCCACGTTTACCAATCTACTATAATTCTTTCAGTTACTTCAGAGGAACTACTTCCCTCCATATGCCACATACACACAATGCTCATTGCTCGTGCCAGGAAAGCTTACCTGTTCGCTTACACACCATTGAACCTGAGACGAGGTTACATGGAGCTTTACGTGCACTAGTTTAAATTTGGCATCCATTTAATATACATGAGTATGAGAGTTCAATGGTTATGTACATCTCTTGTTTAATTTGCTGTAGTTAGAAGTTATACTTTTCTTCTCTAAAAAGAAAAATGTCTGAACTGATTTTTGAGTGCGACCGAACGAGGCTTCCTGCGGCTCTATATGTTTTACAAAGCGCCGTCCGATTGGTAGATAATTTCCGTTGCATGGTTATGCTTGAGCGTCTTACTCGACTGCATGCCCATTCTAGAGTATGCATAAGAAAACCAATCAGACACACCAATTCAAGACGGCGATCGTACTTCCTCGATTGGAGCAGCACCTCTCGACCATCAACTCAAACTCAAATACGTGCGACCGGAGGGGGACCTCACATGGGGTGGTGGTTCCTCGTAGGGAAGCCTTAGGAAAACGTCCTCTGTAGATGTCATCAGTGCGGCCAATCAAAGAATCAGTCCATTGTTTTTCAAACATAGCCCCAAAGTAAAGGGAAAGAGGACACGGTTTGTTTGATCTGCATCAAGCTTGTACACCGATTTTAAAGCAATAAGAATGACCATGTAATCACGCTTTTGAAAACTAATCTCAAAAGCTGTTTAAGAAAAAAATTGGCTTTTGAGAAGGGTTTTCGAAAGCATGTTTCAAAGGTTGATTTTTGTTGCTTTAGAAATTGTGCTAAAGCCTCTAGAACTATAGAGAAGCTCAACAAACAAATAGGCTCGCCCATGGGCACAAGCAAGTTTACGCATGAGATGCAGAATTTCTGCGCATGGGCACAACAACCCTAAAATCCTTTCCATTGCTGACGCTTGATCGCCTGTTCGGAAGCGTCGACTGCATAACTGATTTTCCTATCGGATTGAACAGCCGGCGTACTCTGTTTGCAAATTACAAGCAGCCTGGTTTCGTTAGTCGCACGTCGTTGTGAATTACGCGTAGCGTTTTACTGGATCGCGTACATCGTAGGCACTACAATTCTGTAGCCGATCGGAGCAGCGCACGCACTTAGCAGTTCAGGTGAAGGTCGGATTCGTTCAGAGGCAATCATCGGCGATAAATAGGAGCACACTAGTGCTTCCGCGTACACGATCCGCCACCGCTTCTCCCCCTCCCTGCGCCGGCGACTTGATCGCTTCTCCCTTCTCCTCCAGGAGCTTCTTGCTCCCCATCGTGCGCGGCCGGCGAACCATGTGCGCCGTCGCCCCCTTCGCTCTTCCTGCCCTCGCCGGCGTCGCTCCTCGCGCCGTGCCCGTCTTCCACGCGGGGAGCACGATGGCGACGTACGCTGACGGCGGCGCTCCTGCCGCGATGCGCGGGTACGGCGGTTATGAAGACGTTGGCGCCGACATCGACGCGCTGCTCCGCGACATCCACGCCGCCGTGCTCCAGCGCACGCCTCCCGGCCACGCGCCCCAGCCCGTGGCCGCTGGCGCCGACCAGCCGGTCAACCACGCCGACTTCAACCTCGAGCCCGTCCTCCGCGTCATCCGGAGCATCCGCATTCCAGCCGCCGGGTTTGCTGGTCCCGACCCCGTGGACTCTGCCGTCGGCACTCCGACGACGCCCTTAGCGAGCCTTCCAGCGCCGCTCAGCTACGGCGACGCTGCCGCCGAGGACGCCGCCGACTCCGCCGCCAGCACGACCACCACCCAGACCTCACCCAAGAAGCAGCAGGATCCCGGCCAAATCTACGACGCCGAGATCGACGCCACCTTCCGGGCCATGGAGCAGGACCCAGCGGAGCGGCCGTCGGCGCTCTACCTTTGGACGGTCCAGGAGGGGGTCATCACCCTGGCCGACCGCGCTAACGTCGTGGCGTGGATGTACAACTTCGTCGGCTACTACGGCCTCGCCCCGGGCACGCTCCACCGCGCAGTCTCCTACGTCGACCGCTTCCTGTCATCAAGGAAGGTCAACGGCTACAACGTCTCCGGCCATCTCCTCCTCCTCGGCTCAGTGGCCGTGTTCACCGCGGCCAAGTACGAGGACCGGCGCGCCACCCTGGCGCTCAACGCCGACGGCATCGCCTGCTGGCACGTCGGGTGCTCCCGCCGCGACGTCGTCGACGCGGAGCGCGCCCTGTGCGCCGCGTTGGGGTGCCGCCTGAGCGGGCCCACCGCCTACACCTTCGTCGAGCACTTCACCAGGCACGGCAACGATGGCGGCGGCGCCGACGAGGGCTCGACGACGGTGAGGTCCCTGGCGCACCACCTGGCCGACGTGGCTCTGCTGGACTACCGGTGCATCCGGTTCCTGCCGTCCACCGTGGCGGCGTCCGCGATCGCCCTGGCGACGCTGAGCATGAACCCCGCGGCGTCGTGGAGCGACGACGAGATCAGGGTGACGGGGTACACGCTCGAGGACCTAGCGACGTGCATGGACGAGATCGAGGAGACGCATGGGCTACAGGGCGCGTGGCCAGGTTGCGCCCAGATGACGGAGGACTACATGCGCAGCTACGGCTTGCTGCCTCACTGATCAACAATTCAACAGCATGGACACGAAGAAAACTAAAGAACGCAGCAAGAAACTTTGGTAGAGCCTAGGTAGCAGCAATCAGTGTGTCGATTTGTAATGTCTATATATCACTAAATTGTGTCTGGATGATTGGAAACTCTGTTTGTTGTTTTGAATTAAAGATCTCTGTTGCCTTTCAAAACCGAGGTGATCTTTGATATATGGTTTAACTAGGTAATTCGCGAGCTCAAGTTTCAAAGTTTGCATGATGATGTATTGCTATTGTCGCGTTGTAGACTATAGCAGCAGTAGCAAATAGCTCTCAACTGATGAACAGATCAATGACCAGCCTTCCCGTGTCCGGTCTACTTTCTCCGATCACAAACAAAATCCATATAGGTTTATTTGTTCGAAGTCAAATTACCATTTTAAGTTTGACCATTACTGTCCAAAATTCTTATAGATTGACATCACAACATTGGCATTATTTTGGTATGGGAAATGCTAGCTTTCACACTCTATAGCACTTTTCGTCGTTTATGGATAATATATACTTGTAGTATAGATTACTAGTCAAAGTTATAATAAGAGTGGCTTACTAGGAGTTAAGAGACAAACCTGATGGCACATACCAACGAATGGCCTGCAGCCTGCTAGGTAGGGCTGATCATTGAGATGCAGCATTCAGATTTTAGAACATACTCAATCCATTCCAAATTAATATTCGTTTTGACTTTTGTAGATACGTACCTTTTGCTACGTATCTAGACATATGCTATATCTAGATGCATAGCAAAAGATATGTAATTAGAAAAGCCAAAACGAATAGTAATTTGGGATGGAAGGAGTGCTTGTCGATGATGGCCATTGCTATGACTCTGATCGACTGACATTGTCTAAGGCGAACTGAACTTTAGTACGTTACTGACCCCCACCATCCAATTTGCTCGACAAGATGGACGTATACGTATGTAGTGCTTGGACGAGGGATTGATCGGCATGCATCTATCCATGTAAGTGAAGATCACTTCATCAATTCTGTTGGTACAGAAGAGGCGAGAGCGACCAAATCAACACAAATTAAACACCTTATAAAAAAAAGACACAAACAAGATTACCAAAGAAGAGGTGAGAGGGGCCAGCATGCTGTGCTCGGACGACGTAGGAGGAGCATTGCAAGGTATGGGCTAAAGTCAGAAGAGAAGCTGATGATAAGCTAAAGTCCGCACCGAGAGCCCAAGAGCATGTCAACCAGTGACACATCTGAAACGGCTTGCAACATAGGCTCGCAGCATAATCATGTTTTATGATACTTGATTCTTATGATCTAAGTAGAAAAACGAATGGGGACGTAGCTCATATGGTAGAGCGCTCGCTTCGCATGCGAGAGGCACGGGGTTCGATTCCCCGCGTCTCTCCATTTTGTTAATTTTTTTTTGCTTTCAGATAATCCTTTCCGATATCTAGTTCATTTCTGTTTCAAGCACGTATATTTTTTAGAATTCTCTTTGAAGCACAAGGCGTACGGCGGTTTTGTCTTTGATGGCAAAACTACTGGCTCACTTTGTATTTATACTGCTTTAAATCTTCTTTCCATTCTACAAGTTATTTTCAGCCATGAATTCGGTTCACAGGCTGAGATGCATTAACCTAGACCTTCTAAACTCAGCGAACATCATCCTGTTGCCGAAGAAGGATGGAGCGGACAAAATCACCACCTTCAAAACTCTTTTAGGAAAGAAAAAAATTCCATATCGATTGATTAGCCTCATTCATATCACTCGACCAATTAGTCTCATTCATAGTGTCGCAAAGCTCCTTTCAAAGCTGCTGGCACTAAGGCTAGCACCGACTATGCAGGAGATAATTTCGAACAGCCAAAGCGTGTTTATCTGAGGCTGTAGTATCCACGATAACTTCCAATATGTTCGTAGTTCGACAAGACGATTTTACCGTAACAAACGCCTATGCTTCTAATCAAACTCGATATAATCCAAGGCCTTCAACTCACTTCGTTGGGATTATCTGCTTGCCCTGCTTCAACACTTAGGTTTTCCAGCAAGGTGGAGAGATTGGGTGATAGCGATTCTCTCTACTTCCTCTTCACAAGTCCTACTAAACGGCATTTCGAGCTAACCGATCGCGCACGGCAGAGGACTGCGGCAGGGGTTCCATTGTCCCCCTTGCTCTTCATTGTGGCTATTGACCCGCTTACTACATCTCGCAACGGAGGCTGGCATCCTCAGTAAAGTGGGAACAAATCGCTCCAGGCTGCATACGTCCATGTATGCAGATGATGCAGTTATCTTCATCAAGCCAATCAAAGAAGAGGTCGCAGCCTTAAAAAGACTACTCCAACTTTTCGGTGAGGTGACTGGCCTCAAAACAAACCTGCAAAAATCATCGGTTGTGCCAATCTAATGTGAGAACTTGGATCTTGATGACATCCTTAGTGATTTACTGGCAAAACGGGCTAGCTTCTCAATCAAATATCTCAGGCTGCCACTAGCAATGACGCGCCTTCGAAGGGTAGATTTTCAACCCCTCGCCGACAAGGCGACTGCGTCCCTAACGGGGTGGTGGGGGCGCAATCTCACTCAAGCAGGTTGTGTTACCCTGGTCAAATCGGTCCTCTCATCACAGTCGGTGTATCTTCTCACATCCCTTAATCCCACACAAGAGGTGCTCGACGAGCTGGATAGATTCAAGAAACGTTTCCTCTCGGTGGGAGATGAGGCGCTCGTGGGAGGAAAGTGTAAAGTCAATTGGCCAACGGTCAATAGACCCAAGGATACGGGGGACTTGGGGTGCTCGATCTGGAAAGGTTTGCGAGGGCGTTGCGCATTTGTTGGCTATGGTAGGAGTGGGCGGAGCTAGAAAAACCGCGGGTGCGTTTGGGAACACTTTGCAACGAGAACGACAAACTGCTCCTCACAGCTGCCACAACGATCTAGATAGGTGACGGAACAAAAACTTCCTTTTGGCATTCAGCTTGGGTGCAAGGATGCAGACCTAAGGACATCGCCGCTGCGATCTTTCGAATTTCCAGGAAAATAACAGGAAGCTACGCGAGGCTAGAACAAATAACACCTAGATGCATGATCTCAACATCGCCACAAATCTTACAGTAACACACCTCCAACAATTTGTGGAACTTTGAGGCTATGTTCTGGTGGTCAATCTCACACAAGGAGAGGAGGATAAAATCTCCCGAAAGTTCACACAATCAGGGAAGTACACTGCTTCATTGGTGTACCGTGCCCAATTAATTGGAAATGCAGGAGCTAACCCAATACCGCTAATATGGAAGCCATGGGCACCACCAAAATGCAAGTTTTTTGCGTGGCTCACCATCCGGAACAGGGTGTGGACATTGGACCGTTTGGCGACATGAGGATGGCCGAGATGTGAGTCCTGTCCATTGTGCCACCGGATCCAAGAGACAGCGCTGCACCTGCTGGCCGGTTGCCGTGACTCAAGATGGATTTGGTAACTAATCGCTGCATGGATCCAGTGCCCCCAACTGAACCCGAACAAAGTGGGAGCCAAGCGATAGTGTAGCAGAGTGGTGGAAAATGCTAGGGGCACGTCCTGGCGTACCGAGGAAGGGCCTTCGTTCCCTAAATTTGCTTGTCGTCTCGGAAATCTAGAAAGAGCAAAATACGAGAATCTTTCAAGGAAAGGAGTTAACCACTTTAGGATTGCTAGGTAAGATTAAATAGGAGGTCCGTGCCTGGGTTTGGCTGGTGCGAAGTTTTTAGCGCAACTTGTAACTGGAGTGTAATTTTTTTCTTGTAAGCTCTTCCCCAGTCGGCGGCCCGTTCGGGTCGCCTGGTAAACTCGTTCTTTACTAATAGACATGGTGCACAGTCTCGTGCTTGTTCGTTCGAAAAAAGTTATTCTCTGTTCCGTACGTTTGCAAGTTGCAACATGATGTTCAAAAAGGTATCATTGTTTTTTTCCCTAATTTTGTCAAACTAAACTTATTCTGAACCAAATAATCATTTTAACGATCACTACTATATCCCCTTGTGCAGTTGTGCTTGTGCCATATAACGAGATACGCACATGCTCAATTAACTGTGTTACCTTTTGCATTTGTCGGAGTGCCTGCCGCAAGCCCCTTGCCTCCATGTCCATGCACGGTTTGTTCTGCCCTTGGGTGGCAAAAAAAAAACGATTCTCTATTAGGTTCTGTGTTGTCTAGATTTTGTTTTTTTAATCGGTGGCGTCGATGTGTAAGAAGTTCATCCTACTTCTTCGCCTTTGCAGCAACTCTCACTTCCACCTTACTCCGGTGTCGTTGCATATGAGGGTGTGGCCTTTGGATGTTTTCTTTCCAAATCTAGATAGCTGTATTTTAGGAGTTCTTCACCTTTTTGTTCACAGAGATGAAATTTTTTATCAAGAGGGACACTTGCTTCACTTTTTCATATCTTGTTGTTGTGGTGCTACATGAATATTCCACCTTTATTTTCATCTTTCTAAAATATAAGTGTTGAGAGTAGAAAGAGAGATTGAAAGAATGAACCTAAGGATTCTCTCTATTGATTGAATGAATGGTCTGATTACTTATTTATACAAGGGGAAAGGGCATCATGTCCCTTGAAATGGAGTTGGTCCCTTCATAAAAGTTCCACACCTTTTCATGAAAGATCCTCTATAACTAACTCTAATATTAATTGATCACTAATTAAAGTATTTCACAACAATAAGCAAGGATCTGCCACCAACCATAACAGTGCTGGTTGCTCGTGCCAAGCGAACTTGAGACGAATGGGTACATGGATCTTTTATCGCTACCTTGCGATACGTGTACTAGTTTAAACTTGGTGTCCATTTAACCTACATGTCCATGAGTTTAACGGTTGCGTACACATTTAGATGCTGTCGTAGGCCAGAATACCTTTTTTCTCTCAAAAAAAGAATGTCAGAAGCCGAGCTTGAACTGATTTCTCAGTCCGAATGAACAAGGCTTCCACAGCTCTTTGTATTTTACGAAGTGCCGTCCAATCGGTAGATAGTTTCCGTTGCATGGTTACTCGATCGCGTGCGCATTCTAGAGTACCTATATGAAAACCAATCAGACACACCAATTCAAGGCGGCGATCGTTCTTCTCCGACTCCGACTCGATCAGTCCATCACAGCAGCTAGCGTACATCCTGCGCAACTAATTAACCTCGCTCGGTGATCAACTAGGATTAAGCGCGGGCGATAAATTGGGAGGTCGCCATCATTACCCGTCGTCGGAGTTTCTGGCTGAATTCCACGCTCGATCCACCGGTCCACAACTTCTCTTTCCCCCTGCGGCGCCGGCGATCGACTTGATCTATCGCTCCTCCGACAGGGGCTCCTTGCTTCTTGGGCGGCCAGCGAGCCATGTGCTCCGTCGCTCCCTTCCTTCTTCCCGGACTAGCCCGCGCCGCTCCTCGCGCCGACGTGCGGCCGACGATGGCCACGACGTACGCGGAGGGCCCTCCTGCCGCGTGGGGCGGGTACGGCTACTACGACGATGGCGCCGACATCGGCGCGTTGCTCCGGGGCATCGACGCCGTCGTGCGCCCTCCCAAGCCCGCCGACCTTCCGATGCCATCCAAGGACTTTCTCGCGCTGTCTCGCCGGCACGGCAACCACGACGCCGGCTTCAACGCCATGCTCCGCGGTATCCAGAGCGTCCGCGTTCCGGCCGCCGGCCTGATGGCTTCCCTCCCCATGGACGCTCATCACGACGACGCCCCGACGACGCCCGTAGCGGTGCTGCAAGCGCCGCGCAGCTACGGCGACGACACGGTCACCAACATGAAGACGCCACCGCCCAACAAGAAGCAGCCGCGGCAGCAGTGCGGCGGCGAGTACGACGCCGACATCGACGCTACGTTCCGGGTGATGGAGACCGACCCGGAGGAGCGGCCCTCGGAGGACTACCTCAGCGACACGCAGGCGGGGGGCATGATGATGACCGACCGCGCCGAGCTCATCGAGAAGATGCACCGCTTCTCCAGGTACTACGACCTTGCCTCGGGCGCCCTGCACCGTGCCGTCTCCTACGTCGACCGCTTCCTATCGATCAAGAAGATCACCGGCGGCGACCAGAAGCATCAGCTCCTCCTCCTTGGAGCCGTGGCCGTCTTCGCCGCGGCAAAGTACGAGGACAGGAACACCGTGCAGAGGATCGACGCCGACGCCGTCGCCGCATACGCCGGGTGCTCACGGCGCGAGGTCCTCGCCGCGGAGCGCGAGCTGGTGGCGGCGCTCGGGTACCGCCTGAGCGGGCCCACGGCCTACACGTTCGTCGACCACTTGATGAGGCACAGCGGCCAGGACTCCCAGGAGGAGGAGGTGGTGATCACCAGGGCCCTGGCGCACCACCTGGCCGACATGGCGCTGCTGGACTACCGGTGCGTGGCGTCCCTGCCGTCGGCCGTGGCGGCGTCGGCGATCGTGCTGGCCAGGCTGGTCCTGGGCTACTACTCGCTGGAGGCGCCGTGCTTGGTGGCTGGGTACGCGCTGGAGGACCTGAGAGAATGCATGGAGGCGATCTACGGCATGCACGAGAACCTGCAGGTGTGGCCAGGTTGCGCCCAGATGATGGAGGACTGGGAGCTCACTACTCAGCTCAGATACTACTTGCCTCCATCGACCATGCTGACCGCCATGCATTGACCTGTGGAACATATGTGCTGCTGCTGCAAAATAGTAGGAGTACTGTACAAAGGTTTTAGAAGACCCTGGCTAAGTACGGCAGCTTAGGAGTTGTAATGTCCATATGTACATCTGGATTTTAAGGCAGTGAATTCCTCAACCTCACTTTCATTTTTTTTGTGTCGATTTGTAATGTTCGTACTAGATGGATTGTTGGAACTCAGTTTTGTGTTGTTGTAATTTGTAAATGATGATGCCTTGTCACCTTGCCAATTATTTTGAAATGGTCGATTTGCTAAATGTGTGCACCGTACACTGTACTAATACTGTACATTAGTCATTAAAGGGCCTAAACGGTGGCCAATTTTCTAATATGAAAAGTAATTCCAGGAGTTTTATTAACGAAACAATTCTTCAAGTGTGGAATGATGCATGTTTTTTTTGGTACATGCGACTTGGAACATAATGATCGAATACTGACAGCAATATTTGGCGTATCACCATATCAGGAGTCTGATCCAGGATTCAGACTTTCAGAGTTCAGACAACGACATAGTAGATTAAGCCTGCGTTAGCAAGGTTACCGTGTAGACGTAATACTCCCTCCGTTTATCTTTATAAGACGTACGTGCGTATAAAGATTCAAACTTTGTTATTTTTACCAATAATTTAACCAATAAATTTTATTTTTATAATGTAAATTGAATTGGTTGGATTTGTAATCAAATGTATTCCTAACGATTATAAATTTATAACCATAAATAATATAATATAAGATAAATTAATGATCAAAATGTAATTTGAAAGATTGTGCCATGTAATATCACACCTTATAAAAATAAATGGAGGGAGTAATATGTACACTCATGGTAGACTAGAAGAAAATTCGGAGGCACCAGAGTAACTCTCCCAACGTATGCATACGTGACGCGTGTACGGTACCTCAGTTTTTACCGTCGATCAACGTAAGCCGGGTCGCGTGAGCAGGCCCACGGCCTACATGTGCGTCGACTCACTGCTGAAAAATTTACATCGGTTCTAGTCCTTAGTATCGATTTTTGATCCAGAAGCAATTAAAGGTCACCTATTAGTATCGGATGGAGCCTCCACCCAGTACAAATGTGCCTGAGGGCGTACCGGGTAGAGGCTCCACTCGGTACTAATGGGTGAACTTTAATACCGATTTGAGCTCCCAACCGGTACTAACTTCCCTTATATAAATCAGGCATCTTCTTTCTCCCGCCCGACCATTTCCTCCAACTCGGGCTTCATCCATTCATGGCGAAATAGGGGAGGTGCTGCTAGATTTTTTACCATTTCATGGGGATTTCACTCTTTTAAGTGTTCTAAATGTTAGAAACTTCATCCCTTCCTTGATACATGGTTAGTTTACTAAGTTTTATACTTTAGAGGTAAAGTAATTTATGATTTTTAGAATAAGGTACAATGGATAAATTTTTCATTTATATGCATGTGTTGTTTAGAGCTCATATTTGTGATTTTTAGAATAAGTTACAATTTTTTTGGATGCTATTCGTATTAGTCAAAAAAATTGATATGAGGTTAGAGGAATAATTTCATAGTTTAGTCTTTAATAAATATGAGCTAAATAAATTATGGGAAAAAATATAATTTATCCATATTTTAGTCATTTGAAAATATGAGCGAGATAAATTGTGGTACAGAGAGATAATAAGATAAAATAGAGGTATGTAATTAGTCATTTTTAGAATAAGCTACAATAAATAAAAATTTTATTTATATGTTATGTTTGAGCTAAATAAATTGTGGGGAAAAAATATAGTTTGTTCATAGTTTAGTCATTTGCGAATATGAGCTAAATAAATTATGGTACATAGGGATGGCTACTGCTGCTGGAGGTAGTGACGATGGTGGGAGCGATCGTTGTTCCTCTCGCGGCAAGGGGAAACCATAGTTGGTCGTCGTGATAAGCCGAAGAAAATAAGTACGTGGTAGAGGGCAATGCTTCGTTATTTGGAAAGATGTCATGAAGATGCTGTTGCGGCAGGTCAGGTATCTCCTTTTGGTGATCATTATGCTCCACCGTCAGTCCTGACGGTTTCAGGTCCACTGAGTACTACCATCGCAGGAGGTACAAATAAACCACAGGATGAGGCTGGGTTAGCGAAACCTTCATCTTCGCCGCCCAAGGATGCTTAAAATCCTCCTAGATAGTACTCAGTGGATGGTTTGTCGTAGTGTACCATGTTGTTTAGGTCTGAAAATTAAATTTGTGTATTTCTATCTAAATTTTCAGCAACATTTGAGTTTGTCGTAGTGTATCATGTTGTTTAGGTTTGAAATTTAAATTTGTGTATTTCTATCTAAATTTTGAACAATATTTGAGTTTAATGAAATTTGTATCATGCTTGTTATGTTCCCTGTATAACTCTATGGATGATCAGAATATCTTTGGTTCGGTAATACTTTGTAGATGAATGGCAATGGATGTACAACGCGGACAAATGCTCCATGAAGTACATTAATGGCTTTTGGGGTTTTCTCGATCTGGCAAAGTACAACAAACCGTTGTATGGTTTCATTTGTTGTACATGCCGAATTTGCAAAAATGAGAAGGATTGTTGTGGCGAAACCACCCAAATTAAACCGGCTTAAGTGTGCTAACCATCATCTTAATGGTTAATCTGGTCACATCCACTTAAAATGGTGTAATCCAATAGTCCGTCGGGTCAAGCCCGATTCAACCACTGAATATCTCGATCGAAACAATATGCAACAAGTCTCATACGAAGGTAAGCACAAATGATACAACATGGCATTTCAGTTTACAAGCATAGAGTTCCCAGCTTAATTTACAAACCAAGTACGAAATTTATAAAAGATTATAAGCCAGAGTTCTTAAATAAAACACAACGAAAGTCTAAATGGTAAAGCACGAACAAAGATACATGACAACATGAGTAGCCCGCCAACATGTCATCCAACACGAAACCACCTCGATGCGAGGCCCGAGACCACTCAACCGACCACCTTTCAGGTAAAGAATAGCCATCCCAAGGTTGACCAGCAACCAACTCCATCATTTCTTCAATAAGACCTAAAAGTAAACAGCAAAGCAGGCTGAGTATACTTATACTCAGCAAGATTTACCTGACTATGGTATATACTTAGCCGACTCCTAGTATGAAAGGCTTTTGGCTGAGGGATTTGTTTTGCTAAAAAGTAACTAAGAGTGGATCCTTACTTTCAAGTTTTAGCATCCAAATTAAAGTTGAGCTAACCATTCTACATGAGCAACATTTTTAAAACTTTTCACTATGGAAAAACAATTTATTAGATAACAATATCATCATCATTTCACATTTCCTTCCATTCTACTTCTTACTATGATGTGACACAGTGATCAAGGTTCTCTTAACTGAGAGCGGCGGCGAATCGATTCATTTATAACTATCGGATTTATAAGCCCGGTAGTCCACCAGTGGGTTACCCAAGTGGTTGATTTGTAGGTGGAACCAAATGCAAAACCAAGAACTCGAAGGTGATCGCGAGAACATAAGGGACACGAGAGTTTTAGACAGGTTCGGACCTCCAGAAAGTAATATCCTACATCCTGTATGCTGGATTGTATTGCTTTGCGTGTATGCATGGATTTTTTGGGATTGGATTGCCCTCGGGAGGTGCCCTTGGCCGCCTTATATAGACTGACAACCTAGGGTTACAAGTCGTTCTAAATCTAATCTGCTCGGTTATTACATGGAAGGTAATCTGAATCGGATTGCAATATGTATCCCGCAATATCCGGGCTGATTTGAATCACCCAGCCTCCTTGACTTGTACTCCAAGTATCTTTGTGTCCTTGGCCCGCATGTTCTGGTCGGGCGGGCTCACTTGTCAGGATCGACCAGTATCCTGGACGGTGGGGACCCGTAGGGTACTCATATCTCTCAAGCCCCCGAGCGATGTGTAGGCGAACAGGAACCTGAGGACATCACAGCGAAGCTTGGAATGTGGTCGGCTGAAGCTGCGATGGTGTCATGATGACGGAGAGGCTACGTAGTGCTTAAAAAAGAAGAAAATCCAAGCAAGCGCAGAGCCATCGCGCAGAGCAAAGTCAAGTGTCGAGTTGATGGATGTTGGACATCCAACAGGTCGAAGCGAAGGACATGGAGGGTGTCGCAAGATGCACTTCATAGGAGTAGCCCCCGAGCATTGAAGGGATTAGTATAATCGGTCCAATGGTCAAAAAAGAAGAAAAAGTTATTCCCAATAGCAGGTCCAAGTGTCTGAACACAAGGATAGGCAAAGCCGCAAAGCCATGCTGATCAAATTTAGGCACCCAGCCCCCAAGGATGAGGACTGGCGGATCCGCGGAGGCACACCAACCAAAAGTAGGCACCCAGCCCCTGAGAACGAGGACTGGCGGATCCGCGGACCACAAGTAGGCGCCTAGCCCCCGGGGACGAGGTCTGGCGGAGCCGCGAAGGCACGCCGACATGAAATAGGCACCCAGCCCCCGAGGACGACGACTGGCGGAGTCGCGGAGGCACGCTGACCTGAAATAGGCGTCTAGCCCCCAAGCGTGAACGCGAGGACTGGCGGAGCCACGAAGGCGCGCCGAACTGAAATAAGCACCCAGCCCTCGAGGACAAGCACTGGCGGAGTCGAGGAGGCACGCCGACCTAAACTAGGCACCCAACCCCTAAGGACGAGGACTGGTGGAGCCACAGAGGCACACCAACCTGAAAGAGGTGCCCAGAACCCGAGCGTGAGGACTGGCGGGGTCGCGGAGGCATGCCGACTTGAAATAGGCGCCCAGCCCCCGAGGATGAGGACTGGTGGTCAATGGTGCATCTTTCATGACCATGGGGGTGGAGGGGATCCATTGTAGGTGCATCAACAAATTTATTGATCCCATCCCAGCAGGGTTCATGATTAAAAAAAGAGCAACAACCTTAAGTCAACAAGGGATCATGCATGTACAGGGTTGTAGCAGCCGGTGATTGGAGAACAAATAAAATAATGAGGAAACTACTCATTAGTATTTCGATTCAAACTCAAATACTAAATTCTAATTATTAATTTTGTCATTGCACATTGAGCCACTAAACTAGACATTTTACTACAATTTAAGGATAATTTATCAAGGTAACAAAACCTCACAAAAATACTTTGCCAATAAAAATACAAAAGATATTCTTGATAAAAATGTATAAACCTTTGTATTGCTTCAGTAAATACCAAAAAAATATATTTGTATAAGCTATTTCATTTTCTCATGAATTCGAAGATATGCCACAAGAAAAATACATATATGGTATCCAGATCTGTTACAATGACATGACTAAACACAAGTATTTGCATTCATTTATTTTGAAACAAAACATCCAAATATTTGTATAAAAAAGCTAGTTACCCACGCTATTTGTGCGGGTCACTTACTAGTTTTACTGATGTAGCGGTCATGCTTAGGCTAAGTGTATCATGTGGATTAGTTAGTTCAGTACAGTACATGTTAGTTTAATTCTAATAACGACGGAAGCTCAGTTTGTTGTCAAGAATGATCTATGGTACTAGTAGTCAGTTTCCAAGTTTTTGATCTTGTTTAGATGTCTGTAATCTGGTGCTGTGATTCGTGAGCCAAGATTTGTTTGGATCATGAATTTGTGCAACAACGTGTGTGCATACGGCAGAGTAGCTCTGGTGGGCTAGCAGGAATACTGGAATAGCTAGTTTGCCGGCAGAGTATAGTTGACGAAAAAATCGGTTGCCGGCCTTCCCGTCCGGTCGAGGCGTCGAGCCCTGTCGGTGTCCTAATTCCTTGAGCACGGCTCACGGCCGGCGCCGTGGCCGACGCCGACCGTGCCGGCTGAGTGGCTGACGCGCCACTCGGCAATCATGGGCCGTGGTTCCCGAGCTTAACTTTTGTTTGACAACGGGCTGGGAGATTCTGGGCCCTGCTCTCAGCTGTGAATCTGTGAAGTGGCTCGGTTCTGCCAGCCATTGCCACGAATGGCATGGCAAATTTCGTTGAGAAGTCGCGCGCTTTGCTGAAGGAAATCGATGCCTGCAGCAGCTGCAGCTTACCGTGTACCAAGTAAGGTCACTTCTTCTGAAGCGAACAGGCCAGGAAACTTTCCATTCAATATTACACTGGCTGGAAAGTGGCGGAAGTGGTGTTTCGATAGTAGTAGTGACCGTCACTGCATACAGTAGCTAGTGTTTCGTCATTCATTTTCATTTCGTCATGTGCACAATTGTTTCGTTTGTCATCAGCTGAAAGAAGTACACCCCAGTCTACCGTTACAGGAACCTCAGCTTAGGGTGCGTTTCACAGAGCTCTTAGAGCTGATTCTTTGCTAAATCAAGCAAGAGCTCTGCCAAACAGTTTTTCAGAGATAAGTGATTCTATGCTGATTCTACGAAGTGATTCTCTGAAATGAACTAAGAGATTGGAAGCTGGAAAAAAATAGTTTCTCCTGATCCTGTGAATTGATTCTCCATCCTGATTTTACGAATTTATGTTAAAGAATCAAAGAGATCATTTTCAGCCACAAAATCATTTCTCTTATAGAATCAACTCCCACAGAAAATCAGAATTAGATAGAGCTCTACCAACAGACGCTTAGGTCCTGGATCTTACACCGAGGGCTACAGAAATCGCAGACAACGAGCTCAATAATGCGCTCAATAATGCCTGATAACCTCCATCACATGATGGCAACAAAGCACAGCTCAAGCAAGTGAACACCGAACATATTCTCCACAGGACACCGATATACCCATTCCAAAGAATAAGCACAGTTACAGCTATTCTTGCAACGAAAATAAGCATGTTACATTTAATGACATGGTAATTTGTTAACAACAGATGAAAATCACGAGCACAACAGGCAGGTACTAGTTACACACTCACCCCCACACTATCAGGTACTTACCACAACTCAAATTGCTAATCCTTGCTTGTTGCTAACACCGCCACTACCACCTAGTTGAGCTCACTATCCCTTTCTTGGCTCCCGACCCAGATCAGCCTATCTGGGACTGGGAGCAAATTCTACCAGAGCAATGTAACATTTACTAACAATGCAAATTGTTGTTGAATTACCGTTGCTAGAGAGGAATAGAGAGGAGAGCCATTACTGGCTCTCTTCCTCTTCGTCTTCTGCATCCTCCTCGGCTTCCTTGTTGTCCGAGTCACTGCCATTGCCAGTGGCATTGTTCTGGTAATGTGGCTGCTGCGTGGCGTGCTGGTGGATACTACCTTTGATGCGGTACCGGACGCGATGATTGCTGCTGGTGGCAACCTCTGCGGCCATACCCGTTCTCCGCGTGCCGTTGCCATCGGCAGGGATGGGGACGGCCACGGGTGCGGCAGCGGCACTGGCGCCGCCGCCGGTGGCCTTGGTGAGCTCCATCTGCATCTTGAGGAAGAACTGCGCGCGCTGGTCCTCCAGCTCCCGCGCGGCGTCCAGGCGCTCCCGCTCCATCCGGAACTCCTGCTCCCTCTTGGCGTTCTCCACGCGCTCGTACACCTCCCCGAGCCGCCGGATCGCCTGCGCCAGGTCGCGCAGGCCCTGCGCGCGGCTGTCGCTGCTCTCCGCGCCGTTCGCGGCCGCGGCTGGGGTGTGCTCCTCCACGCGCTGCCTCTTCCCGTTCGGCAACGCGGACCGCGTCTCCGGCGGGAAGCCGTCAGAGGATTCGGACGACGCGGACGCCTGGGGCGGCGGCGACGGCATCCTCCGCTTGGACCCCGCCGAGGGCTGGAGCGGCGTCCGGGTGCGCTGCGGGAAGTTGATGCGCGGCGGCACCATGGGCGGGGCGCTCCGGGCGGCCGCGGCCGCCGAGGAGGAGGAAGAATTGGGCTTATGCACGGGGGCGAGCAGGTCGTCGAGGCGGTCGAAGTAGGGCCAGGAGGAGCCGCGCTTGGACTTCTCGATCTTGTACTTCTTCTTGAGCGTATCGATGCGGTTCTTGCACTGGACGTCGGACTTGGGCGGCTTGGAGTAGCCGTCGCGGGAGGAGACGACCTCGGCGACCTCCTGCCACTGCGGGTGGCGGAGGCTGCCCCGGCCCAGCGCCACGAAGCGCTCCCCCCAGGCATCGATCAGCGTGGAGGTGGCGCCGTCGCTCCACGCGTCCTCCCGCCCGCCCCCGCCGCCGCCGCCGGAGGAGGGCGAGGGCTTGCGGAGCGGGATGGCGACGGCGACGTGGCCGGGCGGCGCGGCGGCCACCGTGACGGGGTCGGCGACGGGGAGCGGGGACGGGGAGCGCGACGGGGAGGGCGAGGGCGAGGGCGACGGGGAAGCCGCGCCGTCGTCGTCCATGGCCGGAGATCTGGCGGCCGGCGGCGGCGGGGGCAGGGAGGCCAGGGTTTGGGGATATTTCCGGGATGGGGGAACGCGGAATTGTTCCGATTATTTGCTCCGGTGTTGTGGCCGTCGCGTCCGGCGGCGATGGGAGCGAGTCGTCGCCTACTCGCCTGGACGGAGCAGGATGGCTGGCTGGCTGGTGCCTTCCTTGTTGGGCCGTAATGGACCGGGCCGGACGGAGATGTTGATACGGGCCTTCGTCACTTCGATCAACTCCGGGCTCGGCCCAGAACATCTCTGTGTCGGCTGAACCATCGAGCAAGGCTTCAGACCGAGGGAGCGCCACCGCCGGCTCCCTGCCTCCGCTCTTCCGCGCCGCCGCAGATGGCGGGGGGCACCTCGCCGGCAGCGCGCGCCCTCGTCAACCGCTGGCTGCCTCAACTCCTCCTCATCTTCATCTTTGGGTAAACTTGCTTGTACCACTTCTCCTCTGCTGAGTGCTGAGCCTTTGGGTGGCTTAATATTGCTCCAAGCATCCAGTCGAGGCTGCAGAAAGTAGCTGCTCAACCTTTCCTTGCCCTAAAAATGTTAGATTTGATACAATAACATGCTTGCTTCGAGAGATCCGGGAAAGTTTCGGCCTAATCAAGCTGTGGCCAGCCTTAATTTGGACCCTTTGGTCATATCGATGCCAAACAATGCCTACATGTTCGTGAACCCAACTATGCATCGTGAGTCTTGGATTGAGGATAGAACCAATCCAGATCAATCGAAGTAGCCTTTATTTTACTGCTCTTTTGTCTGCGGATTTTAGTCTGTAGAAAGGAAGTGGATGTATAATGTTAAAAAAGCTTGTGTTTGTGTAGCTGAAACTCTGCTGCATCTGTGATGTATGCTTGCTACTGATGTGGGATTTTGGTTTATTATCAATTTAGGTGCTGCAGCTGTTGTGCTGTCGAGACTGAGAGAACCCTTGCGATGATCAAGCCGGATGGTTTGTCAGGCAACTACACGGAAAAGATCAAGGTGGCCATCTTGGATTATGGATTTCATATTGTCAAAGAGACCGAGGTCCAGCTTGATGATGAGAGGGCATCTCTCTTCTATGCGGAGCATTCTGGGAGAAGCTTCTTTGGCAGCCTAATCAAGTATATAACGAGGTATTAATGTTGTTTAAAGACTTGTGTCTTGTTTGTTTCTTGCATAATTCTTGATTATGCTGGCATGATGCAGCCTCCAGTCGTCTAGAACATCTACTCTATTGTTTGTGTCGTCTAATTTGTTCTTCATTCAGTGTGATGATATCACTTGAGGCAAAATACTAACTTCTACCACTACTCCTGACCCTAAACCCTGAGCTAAATAGGTCTTTAGTAGCCCTACTTTATTAAAAAAAAATCAAGTAGCCATTTCTGAAAGATGAACACATTCAGCTGCTTGTTGTTCTATTTGGAAGCCCCATGGCCATGAGTACTTACGCAGTGAAGGTGCAGTCTTCAGGTTTTGAGCCTTTAACAGGGAAGTGGGATGTTTTAAACTTGTCCTTGATGGACTAGCAAGCACGTTACATCTGAATCAGCATGGACTTTTTTATTCACACATTGCAAATTTTGTTCAATTTACTTGCACATTTGCTTTTTGCCCTCTGATGCTAATATCAATGCTAACAGTTTGTAACATGATCTTTTGTGTTGGCAATCTTCAGTGGTCCAGTTCTTGCTATGGTTCTGGAAAGGCCTGATGCCATTGCACAATGGCGAGCTTTGATTGGGCCAACTGATGCACGAAAGGCTAAAACTTCTCATCCAAACAGGTTCAACACTACACTTCTTTCTTTCTTTCTTTT
Organism: Setaria viridis; assembly: GCF_005286985.2. Classification (NCBI taxonomy): domain Eukaryota; kingdom Viridiplantae; phylum Streptophyta; class Magnoliopsida; order Poales; family Poaceae; genus Setaria; species Setaria viridis. The sequence goes on from NC_048263.2 coordinate 27,735,445, forward strand.
TCTAGTTGAAAACACTGCTCATATAACCTATATGGTCATTGATGGATATGGTAACAATTATTAGCAGTTGTTATCAAGGATGCACTTTTCCACTAATCAATACTCCATCTTTTATGAGAGTGATGCGCTTGGAAATTTTTCTCTCATTTTTTGTTGCATTACTATGTTCACTTTTTATTTTTTCCAGTCACCAACGGCATTCCTTTTCATTTCAGCATTAGAGCAATGTGTGGGTTGGATTCAGAGAAGAACTGCGTGCATGGTTCAGATTCACCGGAATCTGCAGCCAGAGAGATTTCATTTTTCTTTGGAGATGGTTTAGGTTGGTTTCTTTACTCCTTGTTTCATAAATCTGAATATCACACCATAAAATTTCTGACCTTGATGCTTGTCCCTGCAGAAACTGTGGAACATGATGAGCTTTAGACACTAACTAGTATCAGTCAAGGCAGTAAATTGAAACTTGATATGTCTCCTTTGAACTCTTAGTTGATAACAACTTGAGTCAGATGAGGCTACTCTGGACTCCACATTATAATTCTTGACTTGGTAGCTTCATATACAGAGGTCCGAAACAATTGATCTGCAGACTCTGATTGCTGAAGACTAGGATGGTTGAGGGTTACCAAGCTAAAACTTTTACTTAACCATTACTCTCCACAAGTAATTGTTGTGTTAAGATGAAACATATATTTGACTGTACTGGACACAAATAGATCTTAGAATTGATACTGGTTTACCAGAAACTGTCACAAATGGATTGCCCTATCAATCTGAGAGAATTCAACTTTAGATGCATAGGGTCCATGAAATTGGGAGAAGGGAATTGCCAATTTGTCGAACAGCAGACTCTTAAGGATCAGGAATTCGTTCTAATGTAATTATCCATAGTAGTATCTGTGTTTGCGTGCACGCACAACGTTGTAACTTGCAACATCCAAGAAGCTTAGTGAGTGCAGCCCGATAATTTTTTTGTCGATTCTGTTTAATTTCTTGATGGAATTTTGCTGCACGATTTCGGCCGTTCAAGCAAGTGATCCTATGTGCAGCAGCGGTACTGATCCTATGTGACAGCCTGACAGGAGAACTAGTTAAAGTCACAAGTAATTTACAGTGCAAATAACCACTTCAACGCAAAAACAGGCAGACTAGCAATTGGAAACGTGCAATACTTGGATGCCTTGTTCATAACGTTTTTTATCCAGCAATGCTTGAAATTGTATTTGGAAACGTGCAAAATCGGGCTCAAAATTTGTCAAAAAGAAATGAATTTATCCAGTAATGCTTCAATTCAATTTCAGAGCAGCGAATGGAGTTTCCAGTGTTTCATATCGTTATTTATCCAAAAACTTGAATTGAACAAAAACTGAATTGAACTGAAAATTGAATTGAATAAAAACTTTTATCACAAAATTTACCAAGCTCCAAAACAAGGCCACGTCCTCGCTACTTTCTTTGGGGACCCAAATCGAGCCCACATTCCCGCGCATCCGCCTGCCCAAGGCCATCCGAAGGTCGCCGCCCCGGCCCCTACTGACGCGCAAGGTGAGGTCAACCCCAGCCGCTGAAGCCCCGACACTCCCACACGCCTTGCAGGTGATTCCCTTCGACAGTACCATCGTGCAATGTGGTGGGTTCATTATTTTCGCAATCTGTGTGACGAATGCATATCCTCCCTGCTATATCTGTCAAGACACGATAGTTTGTTGGGTTTCAGTACTTGTAAAATTATAAACTGTAAATATGCTCTTCAAAATGGACACAACTGAAGGTTTGAATTATGATTTGACTTACTTGCAACTCTTGCTATCTCCATTCCTTTGTCAATTTATACTTTGGTATTCTAAATATGTGCCGGTAAAAGTCTTAATGTAGGATAGATTTTCCCTTGTGCACTTGGCTTACGGACGGAAACAGATTTTTAAATTAATTTGTTGGCAGAGGGAAACAATCCACTAAGCCAATTTTTAAATCGGGATGCCGAATTGATGACAACGTACTGACAAGCTCACCTGAGGAGCAATATTCGCCAATTGAAGTTACTCCTCCACCATGAGGCGAAACCAAAAAAGAACGAAGAATTTCTTGGATGCATTAGATGATTTGTGGGCAGAGAAGAAAGAGGTGGATGTGATTAAAGAGCTCAAGAAAGATGAGAGATTTAAACAATCATATGAACTAGAACAAAAGAGAGATGATTATATGAACTAGAACAAAAGAGGGTTGCAACTGAGTCGAAAATTCTTGAGATGAAGAGCAAAGAATTTGTTTTGAAGAGAATGTTTGATGAAGAGAGAATTATATCTATGGACAATTGGACATTAGTGTCATGTCTGGGCTACAGCAACAGTACTACAAGAGCCTGAAAAATGAGATCATCACTTTGACAAAGTAGATAACACTGACAGGATTAATATATCAGTGTCCATGGCTTGATTTTGGTATGGAATCGAGCAAGACTGCAAAAAGGATGAACTCTCTGCTCAAGTCGCGTGTTTCAGAGGCAGAAATAAGAAAGGCAAGTGCTTCTATCGTTACGCTTGTTCTTGAAAGATATAAATGTTCCCTATTATTGTTCTCTTCAATGTTTTTGCTAATCACTTGCTCTGTCCAGTTATTTCCCTCTTTCTAATGTTCCATGCTCTGTATGGTTCTCACTGGTTTATCTTCAGTATTTCACTTACTGGCTTAGTGGTTGATCTACAAGGATGTTAAAAGCTGTCGAATTATGATGCTACCATTGTGGTATACTTAGGATGCATATTAATTAGGTATAGCAATTTATTAGGAGCTGTTTGGATACTAGGTGCTAAAGTTTAGCACTTGTCATATCGAATGTTCGAATGCTAATTAGGAGGAAAAATATGAGCTAATTATAAAACTAATTGCAGTCTTGGTCTAATTCGCGAAACGAATCTATTAAGCCTAATCAATCCATCATTAGCAAATGGTTACTGTAGCACAACATTGTCAAATCATGAACTAATTAGGCGTAATAGATTCGTCTCGCGAATTAGCTTCCATCTGTGCAATTAATTTTGTAATTAACTTATATTTAATACTTCTAATTAGTATCAAACATCCGATGTGACAGGGGCTAAAGTTTAGCCCTGGCAGCCAAACAGGCCCTTAATCGTCCATTGATGGTTTGGAAAAAAGGAAATCACGGCATAGGAAGTTAGTTGATAGATTGGCAATCTGATAGAAATGACCTTTGACGCATTAATTGTGCTGGGTTGGTCTTATCTTCTCACTGTAGACCTGTGATGTTATCTATTACAATTCCTTTGAGCTAGCTGTACACTGGAAGGGCTATAGGCTGAGTTGATTTTTCTCAATTACTAATTCTTCTTTGCACCAAATAACATCTATCCTTGATAATAGGTTGTTTAGTCATCTTTTTTTCTTAAGAAACAATGTTTTTAATCACCGTTCTGAAATGTGCTTCTTAATCTGTTACCCAAAGAGAAAATTCTACATTTATTAGCGCTTTGAGTGCGTGTATATGACCTTTTTTGTTAAGTTTACGACAAATGTAAGGATAGAAGATGTCCTTTCCTTGGTCCTCATTATCTATTCTATACAGTTAGTTATGTACCAGATGCAATGTTCATTGTGTACATTATTTCATATTATGCCATATGCCTGAGCTTGATGTTGCCCTTTTCCAACACTTGGATTTCGTGCTGAACATCTTATTCCTTAGTCCACATAGGCTGAGAAAGCAGAAAGGGATGCGAGAGAACTTAAGGGCTCAATGAGGAAAAGGAATGGAGTTCCTCAGACTTCGATTGGCGTCCCATTGACCGGTAGCTGTTCCGGCAGAAGCCACAAGTTTTTATTTGGCGGCTTCAGGTACGTAGAACCAGAAAACTATTCCATAGCGCCATGTTCCAAAAGCGTCAATGACCCGATGAATTCTTCTGTAATAATTCGGTTATAGAAAGAATTAACGGATCGATTCCTGATTGCAGTCTCAGACCCATTTCTGAACATTTGACGATTCCATCATATATATGATCGTGTCACCTGCAGTACATCTGTACATGTTTGTGAACTTGACTAGTGCGTTGAGACTATATGATCATCACAACCCTGTCTGCACTGCTACTGTGTGGACTGGTGTTGTTGCACGGTCTGGGTACTGTCCATCTCCTGAGTCCTGATCAGTCCTGGCCTGAGTAAATGAAGAGGGGAGTTCCCATATGCCGAGGTACATGGGCTTGCTTTCGAGAGCGAGTTGTTGGCTGTGCGTCCAAGTGTCCCTTTCTATTCCCTTCATTCTAAATTGTAAATCGTTTTAGTTTTTTAATTTATAGATATTATTATGCACCTAGAATATCTAGGTACATAATAATATCTAAATAACATCCATGAATCGTTCAAAAAAATATAAAAATCTAGAAAAATTAAAACTACATGCAATTTGGAACGGAAATGAAACGAATTGAATTGGATATAGACATATAGTGTGCTTACCGCGAAATCACGCAAGCTGCTAGCTTATATTTCGTAGTAGTATGCTTTGGTGAAACGACGCTGTCACGTGGCATTCAGGCATTTATATGCGATGGCGCCTGCGGTACCAGAAAGACAGACAGGCCCGATAAAGCCAACTTGCTGCATGATTGGAGTCAAAACAGTATAGCTGCAGAGACCAAAGTCTTCGCGGGACAGGATTGCGATGCGATGTCAGAGTCGTTGCTCGTCCCTGCATGGCTGCATTGCATCCATGCAGACCAAGTTGGAATGCTCGTGGTCATGGGCACAAACCGGTGTACTACTCCTCGACAGGTCGCTACACGTTCCGTTGTACTGTACCCTACGTACGGGCAGCACAAGTGTGCTATAGCCAACGCCTTGGACCAGGATGTGTGCAGGATTGATCGATAGCACTTGGAATCATCTCGTCAATCAATCATATAGGCGTGGGCAGCGGGCACGAGTTTCCACAGCCGCGGAGTGAACGGTGGCTTGCCATGGCAGTAACCATGCCTACATATCTGGTGCTTGAACCCCGTGCCGGTAGCATGTTCAGGCTTCAGGGGAATCCCCGTTTTTCCAGCTTATGCGTGCTGCTAACGACAGGATGGAAATGGCCAACGCATGGGCCGATTGAAGGAAGCCATGCCATGCATGATTTGTTTGCTGTGCTTGCATGAGTTAGAGGCAGCGTTTGTATTCGCGATATTCATTCCTTTAATTTTGTTCCCAAGGATTGGTTTGAGATATTTTAATGTAGGGTACACGATGTTCTTAAACCCCTTGGCGTTTTCAAGTCAGGAAAGGAAAATTCCCATACCGTCCGATATCGATTTCTTATTTACGATATATGTTGTTCTTAACCCTTTTTATATATTAGCAAAAAAACATAAAGTTGTCATTTTCAATTAATTTCATAATTATTTTTTACTGCATTCGTTCATTTCACAAATGTGAGAAAATCCCAGCCTGTCAATTCCTATGTTGCAATATATTTTTTGTTGGGATAACCACGCAGTGGGAGCTAATAATCTCAGCAAGCACAAGATGTCAACTTATTCACGAAGGGCAACATATGCATCGCACATATTTGGAGGAAATTGTAGCAGGAATAAATCAGCAATTGCAACCAGATGCAGCACCAATTGCCACTTGCAGCTGAGAAACACTATACCACAACCCTAATATAGCATCGGACGTTAGTCTGTAAAACAAGAAAAATACCAATTAATTGTTGGTCGTTAAAAACTTCTATCAAATCATGGGTCGGTATATTAGTGTTGTAGGTCTGACCATCGGTCGGGATAGATATTCTAGTTTTACGTTGGAGCATTGGTCGGCACTGCGTAGTAGTTAGGTTTGAGGTGCGTAGTAGTTAGGTCTGAGGATTAGTCGGTATATACATGGATCGGATCACGCTATGACTAGCCCACCCACGCACAAAATTCACATAGATCGCGGCCCACTAGCCCGCTATCAAACCCTAGCTCAAAGTTCCCCTACCCCTCCGACGCCACACACTATTTTCCCAACCTTATCTCTTCCCTCCCTACCACTCCCATCTCTCTTCTCCCTCCGCCTCCTCTTCCACCGCGTCTCTGCAGGCAGGGGTGGCGGCGGCCAAACCTCGCACCCACATCATGAGAGGATTTCCCAACATTTTTCTACCATTTCTGATCGTTTTCATCCCGTGTCTCGCAGCATTGTAGGCGCTAGGCAAGGGTAATCATGTCTAGCCTGAGCTGGAGTAGATGAACAAGAGGGAGCAATGCCTTATTGATTTGTAGTATTGTGGTGTTAAATAAAGGTGACTGATGGATGTTTATTTGTTTTTGTTTTTTCCTTTTTGTTTCGTATCGCTGCATCCCTTACTTTTGACGTCACGGCACCTTTCGTTTCGACGCATGTCAGTCGTTCAGGTCCATTCGGTTTTAATTACTAACGACAGGCCTCTGGTTGTCTGCTTACTCGCACGTCACAAATTCACCGCTGATTTTCAGATCGAGATATAGGGCGAAACAATTTGATTTGATGCAGGAAACCTAGCAAACATTCAATTTGAATCAACCCACAGATTATATTTCTGGGGGACAGAATGGAAATATGATGTGAAGAAATTATAAATTACTATATTTCTTTGCTTACAAAAGAAGAACAAGAACAAGCAGGAAAAAGAAAAGTACTCTTCTGTGCATGCATCTGACCAGTGCCCCAGTCTCCGGTCTCTTCACCGGTTGTTGCACCAAAGCTTCACGTCTGTTGGTGTCTCCTAGTCACCTGCGTGCTGATGCTGCGCGCGACGCCAACTAGGACCGATCGAGCTGCGCCGCCGCGGGCGCAGCCTGAAGCCCTTCTTTCCCGGCGGCGGCGACTCACCAGCACGGCCTGGTGCTGGCCACGAAGGGCGTGGCGAAGCACGGCTCCAGGCCGAGCCACGGAGGGCAGGTCGACGACGCCGCGCCGGGCGGCGCGGGCGGGCCCGTCAGCGCCGCCAGGTAGATCGCGGCCAGCCTGCGCGCCGCGCTCCGGAGCCACCGCGCCGTCAGCCACCGCAGCCGGAGCCGCCGCAGGATTCCGCGCCCACGCCCGCCGCCGCCGCCGCCGAGGCGGACGACCGGGAGCCTCCGGCGCCGGCCCCGGCCGAGGCCCCGCCACCGCAACCGGCCGCGGGCCGGCTCGGCGTTGTTGCATGGCGCGCCCCCCATAATCCTCTTGCCGACCGGCCGCTATCTCCCCTGCGTCTCTTGCAGTCTACTAGCTTTCCTTCCTCCTCGTCTATCCCTTTTGTCTTTGGCCCGTCAGGGTGTGGCGTTGGGAGAGTGATATATGGAGGGGGCAGGTGGCTGGACCATTGAAACATCCAAACGCACTTATATCAGTGGCGCCACTCGAAACCTGCATGAGCTAAGGGGTTTTGTCATGCATGGCAATGCAACGTTCCCTTCCTACCATGGTAAAAGCACGACTAGCACCATGGTAACTTTGGCCCTGTTTGGTTGCTGCAGCAACTCGCCTCGCTTGAGCTTCGGCATCGCGGCACCGTTTGCTTGCTGCCGCACTTCTGGCGCGCAAAAAGAATGCAACATCTACTCAGTTAATTTGGTAGATATATAGTCATAAACTGTTAAAATTTTGGCACCAAACCATATGGTGAAATTTGGTAGATAAATAGTCACAATAAATAAAGTCAAAATGTTCTCTATTAAATTTAACAATGTTAGCGTCCTACTACGATAAATGGTCACAATTAAAGTCATATCATCTACCACTATTCATAATTATGAATAATGCCCAAAACCTTGGACAAGATGCCCCACAGCAACGAATAGCAGCGACTTATCACCTACTCAAACTTAAGATGCTTTGACTCTCCAAGATTCTTGAAATGACTTATAATTTGGAACGGAGGGAGTACTAAATCTATCACTTACTAGACCAATTTATTTCGTTGTGGAAGTGTCCTAGAAGATAATTTGTTACCGAATCGTTTGACTTGTCGCGATTCTCTACTAGATGCCATACACTATTATGGAACACGTACTACTGTTAAATTTGCCCTGTGCTGGTAATAGACTTTTTTGTGGGACACAGTTAAATCTATAAATGCAGAAAAGCTAAAAATAACTAATAATTTAGGACGGAGAGAGTAACACAGAGCTATCACTTGCTAGATAATAATTTGGCTTGCTCACCACGCTGGTAATAAATTAGCGTCCTAGACGATATTTTGTTACCGAGCACTTTTAGATTCATCAATTTTCTCTGCTAGATGCCCCACGCTGTTGCGGAACTCTATTGTTAAATTTACCAGTGCAGCAGGACACTACCACTGTCACTTCAATTCGTGGTAGGTGGACTACTATATACCGGTAAAATATCATCTTGGAACACTGCTAAATTCACACAATACGACAAATAGCCACAATTTGATCAGGTTGTCTAACTGAGAATTATCAGGTACTAGGCGGTGCCCTGTGACGCTGTGAGCTAAACAGCATAGCGAAGGAAAATTTAGGTACACACTACGTACGCGCGTATCTGGCAGAACTGCTTTGGAAACCATGCGGTTACCTTACGCGTATGTACTTGCCTGCCCTCTGCCACTCCCGTCAGGGGTTTAACATTAGAGAAACACTACACCACATTCCACAGGAAGCATTTCCTTGGCGAGGAGCCTGACATCGACGCAGCACTACTGCTAGTACGCACCGAAACCTGCGTTTACCCTACTTGTCTCATTCTCTGTCAGTCTGTGACGACTTGAAAGTTTTTTTTTTTTTTTGAAACGAGACTTGAAAGTTTTCGAACGAACATATCGATCTTTGGCTTAACATTGACGCTGCAGTAGCAAAAAGGAGCACGTTTTGCTAAGGCACCCGCCTGCCCCCGAACGCGGGCGATCGAGTCAACTGTACGTGCAGAAAGCAACCAAAACTTCCTTCACTTGAATGAATGCTTCGGTTACTAGCGGTAGTGGCTCTCGCGTCATGCGTCGTCTCCGCTTCCGTTCCCTCTGTCGACAAGTGTAAGGGACGACCACTTTGAGTTTATCAAGTCAAAAGCTATTTAGATTTTGATCAAATTTATATAAAAATAAAAATATTTAGAATAGTTTGATTTTGAAAAAAACTCTAACACCATGGTAATACTCGTGCTGGTGGCTCCTTGATTTTTGCTGGGCGCGCGTCTTTAGCAGTTGGATAATGGAGATACAGCGCAGCGGCCAGCGCGGGTGCAGCGCTAGCTGCTTGGAGTAGTTCCAGTGTCAAGTGACTGCGTTTTCAGTACTGCACACTACTGTGCAGGGCCGCACTAGAGCAGGAAGCAAAGAGTTGGTGCCTGGTGGGTTGGTGAAAGTCTGAAACATCGTCGTCTACCCAAAGGAGGAAGATTTACCGACTCCGAACAACAATGATTTGCTTACAAACGCACTAGTACAAACTAAAGTTCCCTTGGAAAAAGGAACAATATCTCCGCCACCAGTATCTCCTTTTTACCGCCGCCAAACTTGAAGAGGCTGTGAAGCATACCGAACGGAATAAAATGGGGTAGAAGAAAAAGAAAAAAAGAGAACACAAAGTGACAGAGGGCTTAAATTAAACCAGCCGTGCAGCCCAACAGCATGCAAAAGAGACGATCGACGCAATGGGACCAGGCATCATATCTCCTGGCTTGTCAACGGAAAGCAACGGCGGGATGGCCATACGAACGAGCTCGACGCCAAGACCCACCGGTAACCTAAGGTTTGTCGGGTCCTTGTTACGTACGCCCATGATAGGCACAGCAGCTTTGTCCATGTGAGGACCAATGGTGGTCATCTTTGGATGACGAGTGATTGACAACGTTATGTTGTTTGATGCTGCTCTTGACTTGTGATGTGCAGGTGTAGGATGTAACGTGACGGTTGACAGCGTGCGGTGAAGGTCAAGCGAAAGGTTCATGCCGATGGACCAAGAGTGGTGAAGGATGAACGTGAATAGATTGGGACCGATAGCCCTGAGGAGTCCGGACGAAGTCATGGGCGGTCCACATGGTGCACAGAACGGCGAGAGGACATGACAGGATGGAGACGGTGTTGGTCGAGTCAAGCGGGAGGCTTGGCGGAGGCCGGACACGCGTCAACATCGAGGAGGTCGCGTGGCGGCCAAGCGAAGATGGACGGTTTGGGTGCTTTGGGCCTCAAACCACAGCGCAGGCAGGTTTTCCGGTTTGGGCCTCAAAACCGGGGGTGAGCCCAGTGCGGCCGGAGCTTCGAGAAGGAGGGCACGTGGCGTCATCGCGAAGCTTGCGTCGAGACGAAGCAAAGTCGTGAAGGCGGCGTGTCCGTCCGATGCGCGGATAAAAACTTGGACCAAAATGCTCTTGCGTGGATAGTTATCCTAGTTATAGTGTTAGGGGTAGTATGGTCATTCGTCCCGGACTATATATAGGGATGGGGGGCTGGTTATTCAGCACCTCTTTGCTTAGCAACTATTATCATTTGGCTTAGAGGCTAGTTATGTGCTTAGAGTGAGAGGAGAAAGGGAGATTAGAGAGTGATTACTCTTTTCTCTTGATTTCTTCATATTTAGTGGGTGGATGAAGGGAGGATGCTAGTCCTCATCTTGTATAGAAGATGTTCTCGTGATTTAGCTTTGTTTGTTGTCTCAAATCGTGCTAAATCTTTGATTCCTGAGCGTTTTTCTTTTTCCCTATTTTTGGAGCTATTTTTTGGGAATTTTCGTTCATCATGTTTGAGCCCGAATCTTGTGAGATTGGTTGAAGGGAAATGTTGCCAGGACCTTGGAGAGCATCTTTGATATGATCCCCCTTCAAATCCTTCACGAATCCAGCTTGATTTTGAGTTTTTCCAAATCGTGTTCTTGAGGTAGGGTTTCGATTTTCTCCAAGATTTGCAATGAATACTTGAGCTTTTCGAGATTTGTCTCATGGATCTATTTTCCCTTGGGGTATTGCATCCTTGTCTCAAGTTTCGTTTCGATCCGAGGAGTATTGACGGAGTAATTCTGGATCGAAGTTGGGCGAGTTCTTCAGGCGTTCTTATGTTCATTCGGTTTGCTCTTCCTATTCCTCTTTTGTTCGTGTGTGTGTGCAGGGCATCAAAGCGAACCAGCAGCGAGCAGTGAACAGCAGCAGCATGCGAGTGGGCCAAGTCCAGCGACGCAGGCCAGCACGGCAGGTAGCACATAGCCCAGCAACTGGTGGCCCGTCAGCAAGCCGGAGCTGCACCAGGCCGTCCACTGCGAGGCGGGTCAAGTCTGACCAGGCGGCCCAGCTAGCTGCACCAGCGTGCAAGCAGCCCAACTAGGAGGCGCAGAAGCTTGGCTAGTCCAACTACGGGAGCTAGTGGCCCGTTAGCAGCTGTGAATAGCCCAAGCCTCAAGTGACAGTAGGAGGCCCACGCAAGCAGATCTTCTGTGAAAGCACTGTGAACTTGATTGTTTTAGTTCCTTGCCAATTCCATGCAATTGCGAGCTAACCACTGTTGAGTGGTTTAGCAATTTAATCCTTGCATAGTTCTGTTACTTGCTACTAGTTTTGATTTCCCGTATTACTAATCTGCGTAGTTTATTGCTGATCCTTCCTTGACTAGTTTAGTAAGTGGTTAGTAGTATCCTTGCTTTATTTCGTTTGTGCAAGCTTGATGGAGTCGAATCATGCAATGTTTCCGCTGTGATATGAGCGTGTCTTATCGTTCCTAAGGTGAGCTTGTCACGAGTTGACTAGCGTCATCTTGACGATATAACGCGTAGTGTGTTTTGGGGTTGCGTTTGGGATATAGGTCTTGTTCTTGTTGAGAATTTTTTATAGGCTCCTATTCACCCCCCCTCTTGTCACCCTTTCGGTCCTTCAATTGGTATCAGAGCTGGTTAAGGTTTTTCATACCCTAATTGGTTTCGAAACCTATTATGGCAACCTCTGAGCGTTCTTCCTCGACCACTGCACACTACTTTGATGGCTCTGACTATCAGTATTGGAAAACTCGCATGAGACCACTGCACACTAATTTGTTCATTTGCCTGGAGAGTCTGCTGATGCTTTGTTTCAGCACTTTCTTGCTATTGTGAACAAGATGAAAGCAAACATCACTGTCTTACCCTACACCGATCATGATAGAGCTTTAAAGCTCCTGCATGCTTTGGATCACGAGGTGTGGGGTACGAAGGTTGATGCTATCATCGAGTCACCAAATTATGAGACGCTTTCCACTGATGAGCTCTTTGCTAAGTTGAAATCCACGGAGGTTGACAAGAGGCTCCGAGCTAAACAGGGGAGCCCTACTGATCCAAATAGTATGGCTCTCATGTGAGGCTCTGGACAGCCTAAGTCTTTGAGTGGCTCTTCTTCGATGTCGTTTGTCTTGTCTTCTTTGGTTTTAGTGTCCGAGGAGCAGCTGGAGGTTCTTGATGATGATGAGCTTGCCTTGATCACTCGGCGATTCATGCGCTTCAACGACAATCCCAAGAACCGGTGAAGGAACAACAATACATGTTTCAACTGTGGGAAGCCAGGACACTTCGCCGCCGACTGCCCCGACAAGAACAAGTCCAAGAGCGGGTACAACTACAACAAGCACAAGAACAAGGACGACATCAGGAAGAAGAAAAAGTACATCGATCGCGAGAAGAAGGAGCATCGCAAGAAGGCCAAAGCGCGTGCCTTCATTGCCTCCCTCAGCGACGTCAACTCCAACACCGACGACCACACCGACTCAAGCTCAAACGAGGAGGATGACGATCGCAAGGCGAAGAAGAAGGACGGAAAGAACTTCAACAGCCTCTGCTTCTACTCCGGTAAGAACCACGACGGGTACTGTGTCATGGCCCTCAACTCCAGGAAGGATGACAAGGAAAGTAACTCCGACACAGAAACTGAGGTAAAGTCTACTCCTGAATAGCTTGCTCTAGAAGTAGAAGAACTGAATGATTGCCTGATCAATCAAGATAAGTTGCTTAAGAAGGCTGCTAGAGAGCGAGTTGAGCTTAAGGCTAAGTTAGAGAGTGCCTTGATTGAGATTGATATGCTCAAGTCTTCTCCCACCATTTCTGATGTTGTTGAGTGTGATGAATGTGCTATTCACATGTCCAGTTTAGCTTCCTTACAGTCCAAACATGCTTTGCTTGTAGATGAATTAGATTTGGCCAGGGCTGCACTAGATGAGATTAAAACTAGACCTGTTTTGCTTAGTGCTTGCAAATCTTGCCCTACTTTACAAACTAAATTTGATGATGCTTGTGTTAGGTTTAAGGCTCTTGAGAAATCTGAAGTTTCTATTTGCACTGAATGTCCTGAAATTAGAGATGCTTTGCAATATGATAAGGATGAGAATTCTTATTTGCGCACTGTTCTTAGTTGGGTATCAAGTAGGGAACCTCAGCTAGGCATGATGATTCAGGAGTTCAAAATGGCTGATGGTTTTGGGCTTGGATCTGTTATCAAGGGTTGTCATTTTAATGGGTTGCACAAATTCTTTGATGGGTTGTGTGAGAAGGTGGGTCAAAACAGTGGAGAGAGAAAGAAACCAAGCTACAACCAGTGTGAGCCACCAGCTGACTATACCCCTCGAGAGTCACCCACATAAAATAGAGAGCAACCCAATCCAGCCAGTGAGCAAAATGTGTCTGAGTGTGTGAGAGATGGAGTTTTCATTGAGACACCACCTAAAGCACCCAAGAAAGCCATTTGGGTGGAAAAGCCAAACCACCTCAAGAACAAGCTTGACACACTTTCGGAAATTGCTCCTAAGAAACCTCCACCAAAACCCTAAGCCAAGCCACAACCTAGAGTGAATCCACAGCCAAAACAGCCTGCTAGATTCCACTGTGAGTATTGCAAGAGAGGGGGTCACCTTGAGAAGTTTTGCTTTCGCAAGAAGAAGGCTTCAAGGCATGAGTGTGAGTGGGGAAATAGGGACATGTACCACCCTTCTCATGGTGTAGATGCGCTTAGAGCAGCCTCTCCACCTCGATGTGTGGATAGTATGCGCTTTGCTTCTTTGTGTGGTTTTGCCAAGCATGCTCCTCGCGATGATTAATATGGCCCAGGATAGCATGGCCGTGACTTTGAGTCCCAGAGGTACAATCGACCACGTTTTCCTCCTGTGCCTCCTAGTGTTGGTCGTAGTCCTCTGGTGAGACGAGAGATGGTTGATTATGTTAACCCCACTCTTGAGCAAATGGTTCAACACTGGTATTCTACCTGTTTTTCTAACCCCAGTGTTGAGGCATTTGCTCATCCTTGGTCTCCTTTCATGTGAGCAGGTCGGAGGCCTGGAGAACACGTGGCTCATTGATTCTGGTTGCTCTCGGCACATGATCGGTGATCACAAATAGTTCTCCAGCCTCACCCCGGTGATGACCAAGGAGTACATCACTTTCAGGGATAATAACAAAGGTAAGGTTCTGTCTGAAGGTGCTATCAAGGTAAGTGAGAATTTCATACTCAAGCGAGTTGCTCTTGTTGATGCTCTCAGTTTCAATTTGCTTTTGGTTTCACAACTTCTTGATGATGGAGTTGAGGTTCGTTTCAAACATGGGGCTTCATGGATTTTAGATTCTCGAGGTGATCTTGTGTGTATGATCGTTCCTGAGGGTCAAGTGTTTCGAGTGGATTTCTCTAAGTCATTTGGTCTCTCTCGGTGTTTAGTGGCTGGCTCATCTTCTGAGCTTTGGAAGTGGCATAGGAGATTGGGTCATTTGAGTTTTGATTTACTTTCCCGCTTGAGTGCTTTGGATCTTATTCGAGGTATGCCCAAATTAAAATTTGAGAAAGATCTTGTTTGTGCTCCTTGTTGACATGGAAAGTTGGTTGCTGCTTCCCATCCACCTGTGAATCAGGTGATGACTAAGCATCCAGGCGAGCTGTTGCATATGGACACTATTGGTCCATCTCGTGTTTGCTCAGTTGGTGGGAAGGGGTATGTGCTTGTGATCGTTGATGATTTTTTGAGGTATTCATAGGTTTTCTTCATGGAGTCTAAGGATGAGGCATTTTCTTTTGTTCAAGATTTCATCTTGAGGTTGAAAAATGAGCGACCAAAAGATGTCATAAGAGCTATCCGCGTGACAATGACACAGAATTTAAGAACGCTCATTTTAAATCCTTTTGCAATGATTTTGGTCTTGAACACCAGTTTTCATCACCTTATGTCCCTCCTCAGAATGGTGTTGTTGAACGGAAGAATCAGACCCTTTGTGAGATGGCTAGGACGATGCTTGATGAGCATAGGACTCCTAGAAAATACTGGCCGAAACTGTCAACACTGCTTGCTATGTTTCCAATTGAATCTTCTTACGAGCTTTCATGAAGAAAACTTCTTTTGAGCTGATGCATCGACGTTCCCCCAAAGTGTTTCATTCTGAGGGTGTTTGGCTGCAAGTGTTTCATTCTCAAGCAAGGGAATTTGGACAAATTTGAGTCTCATTCTACGGATGGGATTTTTCTTAGTTATGCTTCTCATAGTCGTGCTTATCGTGTGCTTAACCTTGGAACTAACCGGATCGTGGAAACTTGTGAGATTACATTCAATGAAACTATGCCTTGCACAACTTCTATCTTTGAAGTTGTAAGTGAACATGAAATGGGGCAAAGCATCTTTGAGGAAGAGGAAGAGCGTGTGAATGGTGGTGATGAAGAAGATGATGAGATTGATCGAGTTCCAGCTGCTACTCATGTACCTTCTAATTTGACTACAATGGTTGGTGGTCCTACCTCCACTCCCACTACTTCAAGCCATCAACAACTACCACTACAGGATGAAGAAGAAGAAGTTCAGGGTAATCTAGCTGCTGTTAAGGGGGAGGTGACTTCAGAGCAAGAGGCTCCACATACATTCAGCGTCGCCATCCTCCACAACAAATGATCAGTAACTTACATAAACGCACCACTCGGCACAGCTCTAGGCAGATTTCACACTTTGCACATTCTGCTTTTGTTGCCTCTTTTGAACCCTGAGATATTGGACATGCTTTATCTAATTCGAACTGGGTCAATGCAATGCATGAGGAGTTAGAAAACTTTGAGAGAAACAGGATTTGGGTTTTAGTTGACCACCTCCAAATTGCCACCCTATAGGAATAAAATGGGTTTTCAAAAATAAACAGGGTGAGGATGGATTGGTTGTGAGAAACAAAGCGAGGTTAGTTGCCCAAGGTTTTAGCTAAAAAGAGGGGATAGATTATGAGGAAACCTTTGCCCCTATTGCCCATTTGGAAGCGATTAGAATCCTTCTAGCCTTCTCTGTGGCTAAAGGTTTTAAGCTCTTCCAAATGGATGTGAAAAGTGCCTTCCTAAATGGTTTCATAGAGGAAGAAGTGTATGTGTAACAACCCCCTGTCTTTGAGAGTCCTAAGTATCTTGATCGTGTTTTCAAACTTCACAAAGCTCTCTATGACCTAAAACAAGCATCCCGAGTGTGGTATGCCAGATTGAAATCATTTTTGCTTGGAAATGGGTTTGAAATGGGGTCAGTTGATAAAACACTCTTTCTCCTCAGGCAAGGCAAAGACTTAATGATTGTTCAGATTTACGTGGATGATATTATCTTCGGTGGCTCCTCTCATGCTTTCGTTGCCAAGTTTGCAGATGACATGGGCAGGGAATTCGAGATGTTTATGATGGGTGAGTTGACCTTCTTTCTCAGGCTACAAATCAAGCAAAGCAATGATGGAACCTTTGTGCATCAAGGCAAGTACACGAAGGATGTGTTGAGGAAGTTTGACATGGCTGACGCCAAGCCATTGTCAACTGCTATGGCAACGACGACGGCTTTGGATACAAATGAAGATGGAGAACAAGTGGACCAGAAGGAGAAAAGGAGCATGATCGGCTCCCTCTTGTACCTGACGGCGACGAGGCCGGACATACACTTCGCTGTGTGTCTATGCGCTTGTTTTCAGGCTTTACCGAGGACATCTCACCGTCAGGCAGTGAAGAGGATCATGAGGTATCTCCGCTTTACCCCTAAGTTCGGTTTGTGGTATTCTGCCTCCCGACACTCACGCTCTGGGGATATTCCGATGCGGACTTTGCTGGGTGTCGCTTGGATCGCAAGTCTACCTCAAGCAGTTGCTAGTTTCTTAGTTTGTCTTTGGTCACTTGGTCTTCTCGCAAACAATCTAGTGTTGCTCAGTCTACCACTGCAGCTAAGTATGTTGCTGCTGCTAGCTGTTGTTCTCAGCTGCTTTGGATGATTTCCACTTTGAGAGACTTTGGTTTGGATTTTACTCATGTATCCCTTCTTTGTGACAGCACGAGTGCCATTAGTGTAGCCAAGAACCCCGTTCTCCACTCAAAAACCAAACACATTGGTGTGAGATATTATTTTCTAAGAGATCATGTTGAGAGAGGGGACATTGACCTTGGCCATGTTGCTGCCCAAAACCAACTCGCTGATATTTTCACCAAACCCTTGGATCAAGCCACTTTTGCTTGTTTGTGGGGGGAGTTGGGTGTTTGCTTTCCTTTCTGAGTTGGATTTTGGAGCTTCTCTTTTATTATACTTGTATCATTTATGTACAAAACATGGTAGGATAGCCACTTCTTCATGATAGCTTTGAGTTCTTCATGTATATCTTATCATGCTATCTTTTGTGATATTTTGTGGTGGATGATACATATGAACATCATGTCATGCTTTACCATAGTTCACATTTGTGTATGGCATATTGTTCATCTATATCATTTTTGCTTAGTATTTTTGCATCTATATCATAATGCATTTTGTATCATACTGCATTAGATGAGCTTCTCCTATATACCCTAAGTACTCCCTTATGCTACTTGTGAGCTAGTGTTGTGGTTGGTGATTTTGATGCAATGTGAAGTTATGCTCTTGATGATATTGTATACTTGTTGAGATAACTATTTTTGAAATTCAATGCTAAATTCTACTCTATTAACTTGCTTATCTCCCATGAGTAGATGCATAATTATGGTTTGCCCTTGTTTTAATACTGGTTCTGTATCAAGCTTGTATTTGGAATCCATGTTCTTTTCAATTGGGTCAAAGATTTAGGTATCATTGCAAATGTTTAGCCCATGATGCACCCCTTGGGGAAGCATGGCTTCTTTGTGCCGCAAAGGTACTTCATGTATTTTGCTTTGTGTGAATAATGAAAATAAAAATGCTGACAAATTCATAAATTCACCAAATTTTTGTGCTTAATGTGATATTTTTGCTTGCTTAGTTGTTACAAGATGTCTACCAAAAGAAGTAGGCACTTGGTTTCAACAAGTTTTAAACATGACGTGTGATGCATATATGGGTTTTTGCAATGATGTCTTGTTGATAATGGGTTTTCCTAGTATGAGCTCTTGATGGACTAGTCTATTCTTTCTTGGGTGATTCTTAACTAGGTGCCTGCTCATGTGGTGATCTTTTTATACATTGCTAAAACTTGATACTTGCTTCACCTCCACTGTTGTAACTTGATATCATCTTGTTAGCGATGCTATTGTTTCTTATGATCCATCAAGCTTTATCTCCCCTGTAGCCTTTGAGAATGCATTGTGATATATTTGAGAAGCTTGTTAGGTTCTGCATTTCCATGGTATGCATTTTGTGCTTTCATGCTTTTCTTGATGGTTGCATTGTCAATAAGGGGGAGAGAAATCTACACAAACTCATTCATCTATCAAGGGGGAGACTTTGCGTGTATGCATGATTTCAGGGGGAGTGCATATGTTCAGGGGGAGTATTTATGAGTTGTTGCTATGCTCTTGTTATGCTCTTGTGCTCTTGTACCAGTCGCGTTGAGCTATTTACCTCTTCTTAAGGAGCCAATTTTTTATTTGAGTTTGGATTTTCATGTGATTGGTGTTGAGCCCGTTTTATGCCTCTTCTTGAGAGATCACATGATTTTGTCTCAGTTGTGTAGAGTCGTTTCCCTTATCTTAGGGGACTGAGATTTTCTATTTGAGTTTCTTGTTTTCTGTTTCAATACTATGAATTTGTGGGGTGTTGTCAATACACTCATCAAGGGGGGAGATTGAGGACCAATGGTGGTCACCTTTGGAAGATGAGTGATTGACAACGTTGTGTTGGTTTCATGTTGCTCTTGACTTGTGATGTGCAGGTGTAGGATGCGACATGGCGGTCGACGGCGTGCGGTGAAGGTCAAGCGAAAGGTTCATGCCGATGGACCAAGGGCGGTGAAGGATGAACGCGAGTAGGCTTGGATCGATGGACCTGAGGAGTCCGGGCGAAGTCATGGGCGGTCCACATGGTGCACAGAACGGCGAGAGGACATGACAGGATGGAGACGGCGTTGGTCGAGTCGAGCGGGAGGCTTGGCGGAGGCAAGACACGCGTCGACATCGAGGAGGTCGCGTGGCGGCCAAGCGAAGATGGACAGTTTGGGTGCTTTGGGCCTCAAAACCACCGTGCAGACAGGTTTCCCGGTTTGGGCCTCAAAACCGGGGGCGACCCCGGTGCGGTCGGAGCTTTGAGAAGGAGGGCACGTGGCGTCATCACGAAGCTTGCGTCGAGGCGAAGCAAAGTCGTGAAGGCGGCGTGTCCGTCCGATGCACGGATAAAAACTTGGACCAAAATGCCCCTGCGTTGGTAGTTATCCTAGTTATAGTGTTAGGGGTAGTATGGTCATTCGTCCCGAACTATATATAGGGATGGGGGGCTGGTTATTTCAGCACCTCTTTGCTTAGCAACTCATTATCATTTGGCTTAGAGGCTAGTCATGTGCTTAGAGTGAGAGGAGAAAGGGAGATTAGAGAGTGATTACTCTTTTCTCTTGATTTCTTCATATTTAGTGGGTGGATGAAGGGAGGATGCTAGTCCTCATCTTGTATAGAAGATGTTCTCGTGATTTAGCTTTGTTTGTTGTCTCAAATCGTGCTAAATCTTTGATTCCCGAGCATTTTTCTTTTTCCCTATTTTTGGAGCTATTTTTTGGGAATTTTCGTTCATCATGTTTGAGCCTGAATCTCATGAGATTGGTTGAAGGGAAATGTTGCCAGGACCTTGGAGAGCATCTTTGATATGATCCCCCTTCAAATCCTTCACGAATCCGGCTTGATTTTGAGTTTTCTCAAATCGTGTTCTTGAGGTAGGATTTCGGTTTTCTCCAAGATTTGCAATGAATACTTGAGCTTTTCGAGATTTGTCTCATGGATCTATTTTCCCTTGGGGTATTGCATCCTTGTCTCAAGTTTCGTTTCGATCCGAGGAGTATTGACGGAGTAATTCTGGATAGAAGTTGGGCAAGTTCTTCAGACGTTCTTATGTTCATTCGGTCTGCTCTTCCTATTCCTCTTTTGTTTGTGTGTGTGTGCAGGGCATCGAAGCGAACCAGCAGCGAGCAGTGAACAGCAGCAGCATGTGAGTGGGCCAAGTCCAGCAACGCAGGCCAGCACGACAGGTAGCACACGGCCCAGCAACTGGTGGCCCGTCGGCAAGCCGGAGCTGCATCAGGCCGTCCACTGCGAGGCGGGTCAAGTCTGACCAGGCGGCCCAACTAGCTGCACCAGCGTGCAAGCAGCCCAACTAGGAGGCACAGAAGCTTGGCCGGTCCAACTACGGGAGCTAGTGGCCCGTTAGGAGCTGTGAATAGCCCAAGCCTCAAGTGACAGTAGGAGGCCCACGCAAGCAGATCTTCCGTGAAAGCACTGTGAGCTTGATTGTTTGAGTTCCTTGCCAATTCCATGCAATTGCGAGCTAACCACTGTTGAGTGGTTTAGCAATTTAATCCTTGCGTAGTTCTATTACTTGCTACTAGTTTTGATTTCTCGTATTACTAATCATGCGTAGTTTATTGCTTATCCTTCCTTGACTAGTTTAGTAAGTGGTTAGTAGTATCCTTGCTTTATTTCGTTTGTGCAAGCTTGATGGAGTCGAATCATGCAATGTTTTCGTTGTGATCTGAGCGTGTCTTATCATTCCAAGGGTAAGCTTGTCACGAGTTGACTAGCGTCATCTTGACGATATAACGTGTGGTGTGTTTTTGGATTGTGTTTGGGACATAGGCCTTGTTCTCGTTGAGAATTTTTTATAGGCTCCCATTCAC
Organism: Setaria viridis; assembly: GCF_005286985.2. Lineage (NCBI taxonomy): Eukaryota > Viridiplantae > Streptophyta > Magnoliopsida > Poales > Poaceae > Setaria > Setaria viridis. The sequence goes on from NC_048263.2 coordinate 27,756,447, forward strand.
CCCCACTCTGGTCGCCCTTTTGGTCCTTCACCATGGCGCGCGGGCGTCAATTTTCTCCTCTGGCAGTAATCTGCCTTTTGCCCGTGTGGTTCGGTTGTTTGGGGCCTGCCTTAGCTTTTCTGGTGTGGAAATTTGCTGGGATTCTTGTGCCGTGTCTGCATCATCGTCAGTCACTTATTAAGACACGATGACGAAAGGCTGTAACAGGCCCACCTATGGTGGGCTTTTATTCTGAAGAAGGCCTTAAGCTGGCCCTTGTTGGGCCTGTTTATTAGCCTCATCATCATCTTGTGCTACAATTGCCGGCCTTCGAAATTCAAACGCGAAAGAACTCTATCTATATAAAGTAAAATGCATGAGCGGCCATTATACTTGTCAGCTTACTTCAATTTAGCCAATATATTAAGAAAAGTGTAAATAATGATTATTAAGATTGCTCGGATCTATCGCAAAGGGATTCTGGAATGGATATATAACAGTCAACAAATGTTTGTAAATACCTGTAGTTACTCCAAAGGCACAAGCTGGCATTCAATTGTTCTTGCACTTAGAGTTGTAGTCAAATAGAAACACACGTCTTCATAAGGAACATGGAGAATATTTTTACCAACAAAAATAATAAACACAATTAGCTAATAGGTAAACAATTGCAAGATGACCAAAAGCTTTCTCAGTTGTACTCAACAAGGAAACATAGCATCTTATGGCATTGGTGATTAGAGTAGAGAATAACAGAGTATAGGTTTCACTTAAGCTAAGTAATGTTCATTACAAGATCTACTGAAATATGATTCAGGTAAGGCACATGGTCGATGGTCCATCTTGTTGATAACATATGTTTGCTGTAGAAGTAAAATTGAATGATAGAGTTACTGCCATTTTGTGACACTCTTAGTGAAATGCATCGGTTTCTAACGCTCAATGTTGTACTGCTATTGAAATTGAAAGTACCCTATAACAGAATGCCTGAAGTGAAAACATGAACTAAAGATAACTTTTTTTTTAAACGAAACAGGTAGGAGAGCTATCGATTATATTAAAAACAAGAATAATCCCAGATTGGGTACAACAACAAAGCAACAATACCAACCCCTAACGGGTACCAACACCAAGACAACTCACAATCTGACCATCCAGATCCACATAAAGCAACTCTAATTGGATTGGGACCTCAATACTCGCTGCCAAACCTTCATACAACAACCCACAAACAACTACAACTAAAAACGACCCTTAACCAAGGGGCAAAGAAATCCTTGCCACAAGGTCCCAAAAAGCACAACCTTTCACACGCTTGAGTGAGCTGAGGAGGTCCGGTGGAAGCACTTCCTTCAGATAGTCTGCATAAGCTTGAAGCGCATCCTCATCAAACTTCCCATCATTTCCAATAATGCCCAAGTTCCTTAGTTTATTGTGTTGAGCAAGGCGGGCGTTTTCGGCGGAGCATTGATATGTCATAAGACTTGCGCTTGCGTTGCGTTCTCGGTGATAAGTGTTCTTCTATCGTGGCATCAATGAGACAAGGTGGGGCAATCCACGACGGCGATCGCGGTTGGATCTTCCTCATCATTCGATGCATCTTCCACTATCACAACATTCTCGATAGAGGTGACAACTTGTAGTTCCTTGATCTTCGTAGCAGTGACATCTATGGGAAATGCTGCCTCCATCGGTGGGCGTTTTGCCTCAACTCCACATTGGGTGGAGCCATCAGAGGCGATGACAAGATCGACGGGGTCCCCAAAAGTAAGATCCATAACTGAGCCAGCTTCTTCATTCTCAGATGCTTCTTCCACCATAACGACATCCTCAACATAGGTGGCAACTTGCAGCACCATTTGCTCTATGGGTAGGTCCAAGGGAGATTGTTGTACACAAACAGAGGGGGTTGTGGCCATAATTTTTGCTTCCACAACAATGGCACAAGCTTTGTCGAGCTCCTTACAGGCTGCAGGAGTTATTGCCGCATCCATTGTAGTTGATGGGACTGTAGCTATTTGGACATTCAAACTAGAGTGTGTTGGAGGCTCTTGAACTATCTCATTGATAGTCGAAAGCTCATAGACATTAGTGGTCCGTTGTCCCATATCATCTGCAGTAGTAGCCACATATTGCTCATTGTGTGGCATGGAGTCCCAGGTAGGTGTGTAATTATCCACAAGTGAAGAGAAAAGTGGAGTCAAAGAGCACTGAACTGGGGAGCAAGGACCAAAATGGTAAACCAAGTCGACAGTGGAGGGGTCCTTGCAAGATGACTCCATGTGTTCTAGGTGGTTGGCCATCCGTGCCAACCACAGTCTAATGATAGATGCCTCAGACTTGAGTGGGCACACCACTTCCTCAAGACGAGATGTGAAGAAATCCTGAAGGTCTGAACGAAGCGACTCTATTAGAGGCCTGAGCATGGATTCAAGGTCTTGTGTTGACAAACCATGTGCAGCACGACAACAACAGCCACACGCAGCACAAGGAATGACATCCATAGCACCCATAGGATCGGGGTTAGTTGAAGCCGGCAACGAAACATGAGGCTCTCCAGATGGAGACATGGCCATATCATCCGCCCACCTCTGAGCATGCTGAGGATGGTGAGGATGGGCCGAAGGGGAGTGGAAACGTGGTGCAGCAGGGGGAGAGAGGAAGCGGCATTGACGCTCCCTATGCCCAGTACGACGACAATGGATGCAGCGAAAGAAGTCCCGACGGGAGCAAACTTGATGGTCTTTGGCAAGACAATGGTAGCATCTACCTTGAGCCCACTTTTTGAAGGTGATGCTCTGCTCCACCTGTGCCTTGGATAATAGTGAAGATGAAAGAATGGCACGATGTGAAGATGACCTGTTCATGGAGCGACCCTCTTCTCAAGCCCCCACATGGGGAGAGCCCGATGAAGAGGAGGATGGCATGATACAGTTTCACATCTTAGCAGCTAGGTGATTTGTTCGACGGGGAGCCTAGCCTGCGACATGGATTAGGCTGGCTACAACAAGAGAGATAACATGTGTGGACGATGCGCTCTTGGCAGAGGAGAGAATGACGATGAGGTCAGCGTGAGGAAGGCGGCGCTGCAGCGATGGCGTTGGTGAGAAGCCCTTCGGTTGTCGAGGCTACTACCAACTGGTCACCTGCAGCTGCAGCCTGCAATTTCACCTCATCGTCCTCTAGGGGCCGCAGGTTCGGCCGTGCGGTGCCTTCATGGTAGAGGCATTGGGGTCCTATCGCGGAGGTATTGACAAATGGTGGGAGGCAGGCCCGTCAATAGTGTAGGAGGTGGTGGTGATGGAGGAGCTTCTTGGTCATGGGATGCGGCGGATCCAGTGCAGGGGAGGCCTTGACTTGGCGGCTATTGGAGAGGAGGGAGCGCCGGGATGGGGCAGCAGCAGGGAGCCAGCGTTGAAGGTCAGCTGCAGCTCATGGAAAGGCTACCGGCGACACCGTGGGTCGACGCCGCCGCTGGCAGCACGGGTAGCAGGCACCTCAACTCCTCAAGTCACCATGGCTACGCCCTGGTGTGGAAGGCCTTTCCGTTGAAGGAAATTGGAGAAATCGGTGGCTGGGAGTGTGGGGATTCTAGATCTGTAGGTTGATTGGATTTTGGGAGTGGTTTGGTGGGGGATTTCGGTGGATTTGGTGGAAGAGCGGCCGGTGGCGAGCAGTCGCCCAAGCGTCCTACTCCTCGGTCCCTCACGTCGGAGAAAATAGCAATTGCTCAACGCCTAACCTGAACTAAAGACAACTCAACCAAAAGACATTCTCACTCATATGTTACAGTATTGGTTACAGTTATGCAGTGATTTTAACATATAAATCTTCCGATAGCGAAAAAGTCTTTTGATGAAACTGAAACATGACATCGGTGCTACAGGCTTCAGGAAATATTACTATCAGATATTACACACGAACAAGTAGGAAAAATGGGGGGCTCGTACAATGAGACCAAGATTTGAGGGGACGAGAAGGGAAGTGAGGCGAGGGAGGGAAGAAGAATCTTCTCTTGAATGGTAGCCGTGGAGGTTGGCATTCTTTGGGCCGGTTTAGTAGGCGAAGCGGCGCCGCCGCACTGGGCGTTGCCGGTGTCTGGGTGGCACGCGTCAGTGGTGGTGGGCGAGAGAAGAGGAGGCGCGGCTGATGGCGTGGGTCCCCTAGCCCACTTGTCATTTGGTGTGGGTTTATTTGTTGCTACTGGCACAGGCGCACGGCTTGAATTTTGTGGTGGGGCACGGCTGGGACGGCGGTGTTGGTGACTCGGTGTGACACAATCATGCAACTGTCCAGTTTACTGTAACACGAGCAACTAATGGACATCCATCGCACTGATCAAGTCAGTCGTGTCACTACGAGGGCATGCTTCTTGCCAACGCCGCACTAAGAAAACAAAATGTAAAACTTCACGTGGCTGAATTTAAGCTTGTTGAGCTGACAGTCTATATCCATCCAATTTCGATCCACATTCCATAAGAGCTTTCAACGTTTTTGTCTTAAATTACTCCTCCCAGAACGAAACCATAAATTTTCTATCAAAAGGCCAAATAGCAAAAATCTAAATGATAAGCAAGCATATCTTCTATCATTCGTGGATGGAACTGCTGGAATCAGCAAATTCCGATAAATGTAGGTTGAATAAATATTAGTATTAGAGAACGTACTCCTTTCGTTCTAAATTATAGATCGTTTTAACTTTTCTACGTTCATAGATATTATTATGCATCTAGACATAGTATGTCTAGATGCATAATAATATCTATGAATCTAAAAATGCTAAAATGATCCACAATTTGAAACGGAGAGAATACTGGTTTAAATTGGTTTATTCGTGGAAATTCCATTCCATAATACGTCCAGACTTATTTTTGCGTTGAAATGTATGTGGGACCTGCTTGTAAGCCTCAGAAAATTTACTGATTTACTACCTTTAGATCAGTTTTAGATCCTTCCAGAGATCTTCCAGGAATTGACTGCGCAAAAAATCAAGGCAAAGGAGCCCCAGGCCGATAGAGGGACCAGGCCGATCGGCCTGGCCTCTCCTTTCCTCTCCTCTAGCTCTTCTTTCTAGTGAAGCTTCCTTATCTTGTATCTTTCCAAAAATTTCATAAAGCTTGACCAGAAACGGAATGAATCTTCATATAATGGGTTGTGTTTAAGGAATAGGTAATAAAAATCGAGAAATTTATGGTTCAGGTTTAGGAATTCAGTAGAAAATATGATCGTTCTAATAAAGAACTCTCATTACTGAATATTGACGAGGCTAGAAATCAGAGATGGTAAAAGGATATGATCAATGCATAGAATTAAAGCAAACCAAGAGAGAGCGATCCTAACTCAATTCAAAGCGTCAATTCTTGCTTATGGTAGTATGAATAAATATTTTTAGGCATTGGGTAGGATAGGCAAAACTCTCGACCTGCTAGAAAACTTGATCAATCTTATTTTTACATACATTTTAGATAAGCAATAAAATTTTAAATCACCTCCAATTCAAGCCTTACTCATAAAGCATAATCAAAACCAAAACACTTGATCATCATAAAGCATGGGTATTACATAAACAAATCAATGACTAAACTCCACAACTAAGATTTAGAATCCAAGACAATGCTCATGATCCAAAGTTGCAAAGATAAAATAAAAGATAAGCAAGCAAAAGTAGACACTAAAAACACTCGCGCGATCTAGGCCTAAGTCTTCCAGAAGTTTAAGAAGACTACTACTTTATCTACTTTTGATTGAAATAAAAACACTAAATTAGACTTTCACACAACCCGACTCGACCAAACTAGATCCAAAAGCTCATACGAGCGACGATCTCCCCCCTCCCTTCCGCTTAAAATCTACGACGTCCTCGTGATAACCATATGAAGTACAAAGGGAGAGACGCTCGCAAACGCACTAGTGACACTACCCGCACTGCTTGCACACAGGACGGTTGTTGCTTCCTTTGCCATGAGCCTTGTTCTTCCTCATGTTGCCATACATCTCGAAGAGATTCCTCACGTTCCTTTGCAAGAACTTGAAGTCATCCTGCTGACAGCGATCATTATCTTCTACTCTTTGATCTAGAGCTTGCAAGGCTTCCATGATGTCGTCGACGGTGTTGAAGAGGTAGTGGATGTTCTTCCTGCAAGCGGTGCAACACGTACGATCATGCTCCTCCAGTTTTGGTTCGTCGTCTTCTAGATCTTTCTCTTTGCCCTTGTCTTGATGGCGGTGCTCTTCCTCGCTTTTTTTCATCTTGTCAACCCAATCCTAGTTCGTGTTGGCATCTTCTTCATCGTCATGGGCTGCAACACCCCACGATCCGGGTTCCTATAATCCTTCCAATCGCTATCACCTCAGTAGTCAGCCGGCGAATACTCGGGCATCTTCTCCACATAGCTCTTGCGCTTGATCCCAAGGAGCCTTGCTGAACATCTTGTGGGAGCGACGACGACCTCCTTCTTCTTCTTGGTTGCTTCATCATCACTTGAGAGGATGATGAACTTGCGATCCGCGAGCTTTCCAGACGGCGCCTTGCCTCCAACGCTGATGCGAGCGTTATGAGCAGTCCTTGGCAGAGTTTTGGGACCCAACTCACACCTCTTGACTTCCATGTGACGGGTGAAGGCGACAGCCAAGGGAGGGGGCGGTGCCGATCGGCTTGGGGAGGTTAGGCTGATAGGTCTAGCCTCCTCCTTCGCCGGCTGCAGCCCCTTCTCGTCTCCCGAGCTCCTGAATGTCGCCATTGCACTTTTTTCTGGTTGTGTGGATCTGAATTGCTTGTGTAGATGTGAGACTTGAGCTCCAATTTTCCTCATTATATACCTTTGGAATCTTGGCCAAGGATCCACATATTTCCAAAAACTTCCTCGCCCTTTCCCATAAAAATTCACTTTCATATTCTGTCATAATCAAAGATGGGAAAGGGGGAACCGAATTGAAGGCAAGAACCTCCCAAGCTGATCGGCCTGGGGCCTACTGGGCCGATCAGCCAAGGGGGTTTTCAGCCCCTCTGCCTCCCAACTTTTCGTGGCAGCACGCACGTCTAAAAATATATCTAATTTGTTGAGTCCCACACAAAAAATTGAAAGAAAATAACAAAAATTTAAGACAGAGTATGTACAAGGTACCTATTTTAGTGTTGTCAGGCTTGACATGTTCGTTCCTTCTCTGTAGTGTAAACGTCAACATAATTGATAGGCACGACGTCAAGTTCTAAGAATACCTTTAGTCGCTGTCCATTCACAATATATTGATCTCCTTTGGTGTCCATGATTGTCACTGCTTCGGTAGGTGATATAGAAAGAACCACGTATGGCTCGTGCCACTTGCTCATCAATTTTCCTTTACCGAAGAGTTTGAACCTAGAGTTGAGCAGTAGCACTTTGTCTCCTTCTTTAAATTCTTTCTTGTGAAGCCTTTTATCGAACCACCTCTTTATTCTCTCCTTATAAATTCTTGCACTGTGGTAAGCTTTAAGTCTCATCTCTTCCAATTCACTGATCTAAATTCTTCTTTTTACTCTTGCAGCATCAACATCACGATTCATCATCCTTTATAGCCCAATAGACTTTATGTTCAAGTTCAACGGGAAGGTGGCATGTTTTTCCATAGACGAATCGATACGGGGTCATACCTATAGGTGTTTTGTGAGTCGTCCTCTATGCCCATAATGCTCCATCTAGCTTGTTTGACCAATCTTTCCCTTCTTTGATTACCGTCTTCTTCCAGATATCCTTCAATTGTTATTAGAAGTTTCTGCTTGTCAATTTGTTTGAGGATGATAGGCTGTAGATCCTCAATTTTGATAGACATTTGCCAAAACCTTTTCCGTGAAATACGATCCTCCATCACTGATCAATATTCTTGGCACTCCATACCTGGGAAATATTATAGTCTTGATCATGTGAATTGATTCTTCCATCGGTACCTTCTGATATGGAATAACTTCTACCCATTTAGACATGAAATTACCCATTTAGACGTGGAATAGCTAAGGAGGCTAAGTGGACAGGCGAAGAAAGTAAAATGGAAATGTTTTTTTTCACGGTCGAGCGACTCGACTACTCGAGCGGATAAGGCGCGCGGGCAGGGGGCTCTCGGTGTATCTCTATCGGCAAGCAATCTTGGCCATGCAGCCCGCAGCCCGAGAGCCCGGCACGAAGCCCGTATTTTTAGCCCGTACCTAGCCTAGCCCGGCCTGTAACTCTTCGGACTTGGGCTGGCCCGGCCTGCATCATCGTGCCGGGCGTGGGCCGTTGCCTCGGCCCGACGGGCAGCACGGCTCGGCACGAAAACGCACCCCCGGCCCGTTGCCGGCCCGTCAAGCAAACAACAGGCCGACCCAGCAGCCGGAGCAGCCCACCAACGGTCGGGAGGAGGGGCATATATAAGCCCCCCGCGGCCGGCCACGCCCCCCTACCTTCGCAAACTCTACCCCATTCTCCCCTCCGCCCGCCGCCTCCTCGCCTCCTCGTCTCCTCCGCTGAGCTCCAGGCTCCTTGCCTCCTCAGTTCCTCCTGTCCCGGCGACGGCCAACAGCGACCGGCGCGTCGCCTCCTCGCCTCGACTCCTCCGCTCCCGGCTCACCTCCTCCGCGTCTGCGTCTGCGTCCGTGTCCACGTCCGCGCCTCCGCCTGAGGCCTGACCGTCTCCCTGGCTCCCTGCCTCCCTGGTGCCTTCTGCCTTGCCGGCTTGCCACCGGCACCGGCGCACCGCCTCCTCGTCTTGACTCCTCCGCTCCCCGCTCCTTGACTCCTCCCGTCCCGCCACCCTGGATCTAGATCTATATCTAGATCCTCCTGATCCTTAGATCTAGATCCTCCTGATCCTTTTCTTGCTCTCCTGATCTTGTTCCCGTCGTCCTCTCCAGCCCGGGCTGAGCCGCTGAGGCGTCGCAGGTATGTAGATCCTCCTGATCCTTTTCTTGTTCTCCTGATGTAGATCCTCCTGATCGTGTTCTTGTTTTCCTGATCCTCTTCTTGTAGGTACTGTCTTCTTCTCCTGCTCCGGGCTCCGGCGTCGCAGGTAACTGTCGTCTTGTTGTCCTCCTGATCCCCTTATTGTTCTGCTGATCCTCTAGTTGTTCCTGATCTTGTTCTCCTATTTTTCTTGCAGGTATCCGTCGCCCCGTCGGGTGCCGCGCGCCGTTGAGTGATGGAGCGGTTGAGGCCTGACACCTGAGGGACACCCCGGCCCCCGGCTGCCGCCTGCCCCAGGAGGTCATCGTGATGGATGAGAACTACACCATCAACGACGACCTAAGGGCCTGTGGCCTGCCAGGTAACTTCTTTCTAATCCTCTTCTTGTTCTTGTTCTCCTGATCATCTTGTTGTTCCTGTCTTCCTGATCCTCTTCTTGTTCTGTTCTACCAGGCAACGATGAGGACAACGTGGCTGCCGGAGCCGTGCCACTCGTCGGTAGCTCTGCTGCTCCCGTCAATGTGAATGCTGCCAGTGCCGGAGGTACTGTTCCACCTTCTACCCCATCTTCTACCCATCTTCTACCCCAACTACATCAACGGGCACCAGTGTCTGCAAGGGGAAGCGGCGATCTGCTGCCTGGAATGACTTTGAGGAGTTGTTCCAGGAAGGTGCCAACGGGAAGAAGGTAAGGTACGCTGCCAAGTGATGTCATTGTTCTCACATTCTTACTGGCCGGTCTTGTGCTGGTACTGGCCATTTGCTCCGGCACCAGAAGATGTGCTTGGCTAAACAAAACCATTCTTCTCTTGTTCAGTCGCAACTGCAATTCCATTCTGATGGCTCAATTATTAATTGGGAATACAAGCCCGATCTTGCTCGCAAAGAATTGTGCCGGTTGATTGCTAGACTTGATCTACCCCTAGGCTTTGGTGAGACAGAGGCATTTGTGGAGTACATCCAGCGTGCTCATAACCCTTGTTTTGCTAAAGTTTCTAGACAGACCACTTCTAGAGATCTTGCCAAGTTCTTTGCCGAGCGTTGTCTTTCTCTTCTTGATACTTTGAAGTCTCATGTTTCTTCTATTTGTTTTACTTTTGATATTTGGTCAGGGAATGCCAAGGAGGACTACCTTAGTGTTGTTGCACATTTTGTTTCTGCTGATTGGGAATTAGAGAAGAGAGTCATTGCTCTTAGGTTGATTGATTGCTCCCATTCTGGTGTTAACATTGCTGAGCGTATTGAACAAGTTGTTTCTGAGTTTGGTTTACTGGATAAAATTTTCTCTATCACACTTGACAATGCTTCTGCTAATACTTTTGCCATGTCCACACTTATTCCCAAATTTGTTGGTTATCTAGGTCCAGATCCTGAACCTCTTGATTCTGATTCTAATTCTGATAAAACACTTGTTGGTCTTTTGCATCAACGCTGTGCATGTCATATTATCAATCTCATAGTCAAGTCTAGTTTGAAGAGGATCAAGGCTTATCTTGAGGCTTTTAGGACTGCAATCTCTTTTTTGAACTCTTCTAATCAACGCATTGCAGCTTTCCATAACTTCTGCATTGTCAAGGGGGTACACCCTCGTAAGTTTGGTTTAGATATGGATGTGAGATGGAATTCTACATATCTCATGCTCAAACATCTACTACCTTATAAGACTGTCTTTTCTGTCTTTATTTCTGATCATTATGTGCACAATGGCCAGCCACTTCTGACTGAAAATCATTGGGTAATTGCTGAGAAAATTTTGCTATTCCTTGAAATGTTTTATGATTCCACTGTTGCTTTATCTGGTGTTTATTATCCAACAAGTCCTTTGATGTTGCATCATATTATTGAGATTGCTGACCATTTGCATGGCCAAGATTCTGATCCATTGCTCAGAAATATTGTTGTTCCCATGAAGCTTAAGTTTCTCAAGTATTGGCAGAACATACCTCTGTTGTATTCCTTTGCATTCATTTTGGATCCTAGAGCCAAGGTGAGAGGTTTTCATAACGTTCTCCAACTTCTTTCTCAAACAGTTGGTGTTGATTACTCTTCTTATTTCACTGAGGTAAGAACTCAATTACATAAGTTGTTTAACAAGTATGAAAACAAGTTTGGTGCAGTTCGATCGCAAAGGCCCGCTCAACCTTCAGCTGCTACTTGTAAGAAAAGAACAGCATGGGGTAAGATCTTTGGTGGTCCTGGTTCATGTGGTTCTCCTGTTCTTTCATCTACACCTCATATATCTCCTACTTCAGAGCTATCATCCTACTTGGACAGTGATACTATTACTTGCTATGACGATGACTTCAACATACTTAGTTGGTGGCATGAGCACAAGCTATCCTATCCTATTTTTTCCATACTTGCTAAAGATGTTATGTCTGTTCGAGTTTCCACTGTTTCTTCGGAATCTTGTTTTAGTCTAACTGGCAGGGTGATTGAGGAGCGGCGCCGACAGTTGTTGCCGGAGACGGTGGAGATGCTAACCTGCCTCAAGGATTGTGAGTTGGGAGATGCAAGGGCCCAACATGATGTTGAGAAGGAGGTCAATGAACTGGAGGAAACTTACAAAAGCCTCTACCCAGACATGGATGAAAGCCAAGCTAGTTAGTAAGTCCATTACTAACTCATCTTTTGTTCATTTGTTAAACACTTTCAATTGCAAACACTAATGCTGTTGGCCTGTTGTGCACCTCTAGGCCTACCCCAGGAGCAAGCTGAACTGTTGGAGGGCTGGAGGATGAAGCTGAAGCCTGTTGCCTGTTGGACTTGGACTGTTGCGGTGTTGCGTGAATGCCTGTTGGTGTTGGCTTGACCAGTTATTCAAAGATGTTATGTCTGTGTGTGTCTCAAACTCTCAATGTCTGTAGACTGTAATGTTGAATTGAACTAGTCTTGAGCTGGTTGTACTCTTTTTCCCTTCCTAGGGTTTTCTCACAAGGGTGAGTTTTTACATAGGAATATTTTTAATGAGGCAGCCAACACTTGATCACATAGATCAAGTGTTAACAGCTCTAATAATTCCTTTATTATGATTTCTGACTTTCTGTGTCACTGTGTGATTGTGTCCATGTGATGAATGTGTCATGTGTGATTATGCCAACACTTGATTAACCTTCTATTTTGATTTTTGAATGTTTGATGAACTTGAAAATTTTAGATTGTGAATCAGTGTTTCACCCTTATGAGGTGAAGTTTTTTTTTCCTCTTGACGGGCTGTGGGCTGGCCTGACCCGTAAAAATGGCCGGGCTTTTCGGATCGGCCCGGCACGAAAAAGGTCTCACGGGCCCGTGCATGGGCCGTTGCCACGGCCCGTGGGCTGGCCCGGCACGGCACGACGGGTTACCGTGACGGGCCAGGCCCGGTACGAAAACGAACGGGCCATGCCGGGCCCGTGCTGGACCGGATCGGGCGGCCCGAATGGACATCTATATCGGCAAGAGCCCCCTCCGCGCAGAAGCGTCAAAAAAAAAGAAACGGCGGATGACTGGAAGCTTCCTCAATTTCAGGCGACTGGAAGCTAGGAGGTTTGGGGGACAAAACCAATTCAGTACTGTACATCTTTAAGCAGTATGCCTCACAGACCGCGCCCCGCGCAAGGACGGCGAACTATACAGAAGCAGCCGGACACTGTACGGTGCCATGGGTGGAGAGGCAAAGAACCCAGCAGGTGATGCTCCCCCGTCAGCTCACCCAACAACCGTGCAGGCGACCGCGCACGAACCATTCATCCTCCACTCCATGGAGGCCGCAGGAATCACCACGAGAACGTGCAGCGCACGCCCGCTTGGTCGCTCCTCTCGGTCTCGGCCGGATACCACCGGCGGACCGGCGGCGGCGCGCGCCGGTCGGCTACTACGCAGGCGTCGACGACGACGCAGCCGCCGCCGCCGCCTCCTCCTGCTCCACCCGATCCTCGGCCTTGCCCGGGGCCGCCGCTCGGCGCAGCTGCCGCGCGCGCACGCACAGGAACGCGCCGAGCGCGACCTGCATTGCGACGGCCACGCCGGCGAGCGCGATCCCGAACCTCTCCCCGAAGTTGAGCCGTCGCCACCACGCCGACCTCACCGGCGGAGGACGGCGCGGCGGAGGCGGAGCGCGGTGTCGCGGCCCCGGCTGTGGCGTGGCGCCGCGGGGCTTGCTACTGCCGGGCACGGCATGCTGCGGCCTCGGCTGGGGCGGGTGGCTGAGCGGCGGCGCCGGCGCGGGTGCCGGGGACGGCGAGCCGGCAGCAGCGCCGGTCAGGGGAAGCGAGGAGAGAAGCAGCGGGACGAGCAGGGCGGCTGCGGTGACGGTCAGGGCCCGAGCTCTCGGGGACTCGCTGCCTCGCGGCGCCATGGGGGAGGCATCGGCTGCGCTGGAGCTGGAGCTGGAGGTGGAGGCCGCCTGTTCTTGGAGCTGGAAACGGATGTGGACACGGGCAATGGAGTTATGAGCGCAACACGGTTCTGGGTTCCAGCTTGTGGTGCCGCGCGGCGCCGGTCGCCATCGCGCCCGACGCGCCGTGTGGGGAAGGCCTGCGCTGTCTCCTTGCTGGTGCTGGTCCGGGGGAACGAATGGCTGCCGCTGCGCTGGCGGGTTCGACCTCCCTGTCCTGATGGCGATCTGCCCTCCTGCTGACGGAGCCCCTCCCCTGTCCTGCTTCCACCGCCCAACGGACAAATTTATGGTAGAGCGGAACCTGAAAGCCGTTAACACTGGCCGATTTGGAGCTTTGGTCTTTGGACACTGTCCTCACAAACACGATGGAGATGATAGCTCTACTCCGTACTGTCACGTACTCCCTCTGGGTATAAATTAAAGAATATGGCTTTGTACTTTTTGTATATCGATGCACTACTTCGATCGTTAATTGCTGCTCTAAAATGTATGCAAATGTCTTAAAATTTTCGGACTACTTTTCAAAACAAACCTATTTTTTTTACTGGAAGGGTGCTAAATAGCTGCTTTGAAAGACGAAAAAAATTTAAGAACGTACATAATGATTTTTGTTCTATTTGTGTAAGAAAAACTTTTTCGGAGCAGGTACAGGCCCACCACATTGTGACGAAAACAAATGACACAGTTTCAAGCCCATCGTCTGGTCAGTTTCAACTTTCGATATGTCCTAGTGAGACAATGACACAGTTTCAAGCCCATCGCCTTAGTCGCACTAGAACTAAGGCCCACTAACGCTGTCTAATAAGGCCCATAACACGCATTACCCTTACCCACCAGTCTCTTGGACTCGCTCTGCACCGACCTTATCGTCGCTGGCTCCGCTTCCGCGTCGCCCGACACCGATGGCCGCCGCGCCTACGCCCGCCGCACCGCCGTCCCCAATGTCCGCCGCCCTCCTCACCTTCCCCTCCTCCCACTCCTACCCTTCCCTCCCCGCGCCGCCCAAGTCCCCAGTCCCCAGGACCCCTCACCTCCACCTCGTCCCCCGCGTCGCCGCATCCCCCGCCGCCGCCGCGGCCACCCCGCACCGCGCCGCCTCCGCTACCTCCGCCACCGACCGCCTCCGCACGCTCGTCCGCCGCGGAAACCTCGACGATGCGCTCCGCCTGGTCGACTCCCTCGCGGGGCACGACCCGCCCTCGCGCGCCGCGGCGGGGCCCTGCGCCGCGCTCATCAAGAAGCTCTGCGCCTCGGGCCGCACCGCCGACGCGCGCCGCGTGCTGAGCGCGTGCGTTCCCGACGTCATGGCCTACAACGCCATGGTGGCGGGCTACTGCGGGGCCGGGCAGCTCGACGCCGCGAGAAGGCTCGTGGCGGACATGCCCGTGGAGCCCGACGCATACACCTACAACACGCTCATCCGTGGCCTCTGCGGCCGCGGCCGGACCAGCAACGCGCTCGGGGTGCTCGACGATATGCTCCGCCGCGGCTGCGTGCCCGACGTCGTCACCTACACCATCCTGCTCGAGGCCACCTGCAAGAGGAGCGGGTACAAGCAGGCCATGAAGATCCTCGACGATATGCGCGCCAAGGGGTGCGCCCCGGACCTTGTCACCTACAATGTTGTCGTCAATGGTATCTGCCAGGAAGGCAGGGTTGACGACGCAATGGAATTCTTGAAGAACTTACCGTCGTATGGGTGCGAGCCGAACACAGTTAGCTACAACATTGTGCTGAAGGGCTTATTCACTGCGGAACGGTGGGAAGACGCCGAGGAGCTCATGGCTGAGATGGCCCAGAAGGGCTGCCCTCCGAACGTGGTAACATTTAATATGCTCATCAGTTTCTTGTGCCGTAGAGGATTGGTTGAGCCCGCAATGGAAGTTCTTGAGCAGATCCCCAAGTATGGATGCACGCCTAATTCATTGAGTTATAACCCACTTCTTCATGTGTTCTGCAAGCAAAAGAAGATGGATAAAGCAATGGCGTTCGTGGATCTGATGGTGTCCAGGGGCTGTTACCCGGATATCGTGTCGTACAACACTCTGCTTACTGCTCTATGCCGCAATGGTGAAGTAGATGTTGCTATTGATTTGCTTCATCAACTCAAGGACAAAGGCTGTAGCCCTGTTTTGATTAGTTACAACACTGTCATTGATGGCCTTACTAAGGCTGGCAAAACAAAGGAAGCACTAGAATTATTGAATGAGATGATCGGCAAAGGGCTCCAACCAGACATCATTACATATTCAACAATAGCTTCTGGTCTCTGTAGGGAAGATAGAATTGAGGAGGCGATCACAACATTTTGCAAAGTGCAAGATATGGGCATAAGGCCCAATGCAGTGCTGTATAATGCTATTCTTCTTGGGCTCTGCAAAAGGCGTGAAACATACAATGCTATTAACCTGTTTTCTTACATGATATCGAATGGCTGCATGCCAAATGAATCGACTTACACCATATTGATTGAAGGATTGGCTTATGAAGGCTTGGCAAAGGAGGCAAGAGAATTGCTTGGTGAATTGTGCTCTAGAGGAGTTGTAAATAAGAAATTTATGAAGAAAGGAGCCGTTAAGATGCTAGATGGACCTACACAAACTTAGTGATGATCAGTTGGCTGGTGTGCATAAACATGAGATTATGTGTTTGTGCATCTTTTGGCAGGGGAATTTCTTGACAGCGCAATTGTGATATCTTAAATGATTCCACTTTCTTATTAGCATGTGAGTTCCTTTTTACTCCCTCCATCCCAAATTATAAGTCATTCCAAGAATCTTGGAGAGTCAAAGCATCTCAAGTTTGATCAAAATTATAGAGAAAATTATAAAGATTTATGACATCAAATAGGTATACTATGAAAATATAATTGATGAAGAATCTAATGATACTTAGATGACATCATAAATGTTATTTTATTATCATATAAATTTGGTCAAACTTGAGATACTTTGACTCTCCAAGATTCTTGGAATGACTTATAATTTGGGATGGATGAGTACAAATTTTCAGCATAGAGCCTACTCCGTTTTTAAAATGACTAGAAAATTGCTGGCATAGCTTCTTTTATTTCTTGTGCATGTCATCATGTTTGGCATAGTAGGTACCTTTGCAATTCTATAAAGTTGGTTGACTCAGGTTTAAATGCAAATTGAGTAAAAGAAATTTTACAACTTAGCTACTGCTTGGAACCAGAGATCCAAATCTGAATGCATTTGTTATATAAGATTTGAATAAAGATGAGTCATCCAGATTTCCCATTTCCCATGGGATTTCTGGAACTATGAAAATTAGCCAATAGCCAGAAGTGTGATTCAAAACCTCACTTTTCAGTGGATGCTCTTCCTGCTTGGGCTGGAAGGCATATTAAACTGTCAGAATCAGCTTCTCTTCCACTGAAATATGATGACACTGTGTCTGTGTATCATTGTACCTTAACTGGCATAGAGCAAAACAGCCCATGATATCTATTATGCATTATGACAGTTGCTAGGAATTAACCTGAACCTTTATTTATTTATTTATTGTTACTATTGAGGGAAGGGCACAGTATGTTCACCTCTGCCATTATGATCCAATTTCAAGACATCTCTATAGTTTCTGGGTAATCAATAAGGACTAAGGAATCAAGTAACAAATCACTGACTCAGTAGTCAATCCTCTTACGTTATGTAGGAATAACCTTCATTACAGCATGTATTACTTTTCAAAATTTACTGACATTTTTTTCTTCAAGGAAAAACTCGTGTGTTTTTATCCTTTTCGCCATTTTGCTGACCTGGTTTTACCTTCCTCTTATTCTATTACAGTGTTGAAATGCTACTGGGAGGCAATTTTCTTGGATTGAAATCAGAAAGTGCTCAAACATTGACCCTCAGCAGCTGTAATCTGGTCGCATGCTTTTTTTTGTAGTGTGAACATGAGCCTTACGCATCGGTCAGCAGCTGTAATCTGGTCGCATCTGCAACGCACTAGGGCAATATGCGAACAGCTGATGAGCTTCTAAGTTTTGAGACTGCATGTTCACTATATGTAGTAGTTTTTCCAGTCGCAAAGCTAGTTTTGAATTTACATAAGCTAGTTTTGAAGTTAACAGAGTTTGCTCTTTCTGACGAGTTTCTACTTCGTCATAGATCCAAGCAACTATATTATGAAAACCAGCCAATGGGCTCCTGCTCTGATTTAGTTTCATTCTTGTGTCTCTGGCTGTATTTCATCTGGAAATATTGCAAGATTGCCCTCCTCTCCGTGATCGAACTCAGATGGTGTCATATCAAAGGATGTGCTGGGCAATGCTTGTCAAGTGTTTTAGAAGGAAGCCAGGAAAGGGCAGTTGAACATACCAAGGTGTAAGCGTGTAACAGGACAATTGCACATATTATTCAACACACCAGTTGGTACTTAGCGGGCTCTTCTTTTCTATGTGATAAGAAGGATGTGGAAGTCTTGCCAATTTTCTAGCTGGAAACAGCATTGACTTGCAAAAAAAATGCACATGTTATGTCACACTCACGAGACATACAAAAAAAACACGCTAATCCAGCGTACCAGATTAACATTTTACAAAATTCCCCTATATGTATCCTGCAGTACTGGCAGATAAGTGGCTTTTTACAGAAGCATAGGCGCTGGACTGATGGAGCAAGGATGCGTGGTTCCTTAAAACATACATTTGCAATCAGAAACAGAGGGGAACCAAGTTCAGGAATCAGCAATGTGCAAGACTAATACTCTCATCCGATTGATCAGGATTGTGGCGCTGCTGGAGCGGCTGGTTTGGGAGCATTTAGAAGAGGCTGGATTGCCTTCACGACGATGGTCATGTTCGGTCGGAAGTCGGATTCATACTGAACGCACAACGCTGCAACAGCTGCCAGCTAAAAAATGAAAAAACATCAGTGAGTCCCTGTAGCATATCTGGCAATGCATTCCTGAAAACAGATGATCCATGCGTGAGAAGTTTTTCTTGTGTACCTTTGCGACAGCCTTTGGAGGGTAGTCGTTGTTGAGCTTGGGATCAACACACTGCTTCACTTTATCTTCACTCAACCTTGGAGTGGCCTACTCGCGCGATTGTTAAGACATTCAGAGTCATCAGGAGATTGGCATTCTGCATATGAGTTTCAAGAAGGGGATGAGCAAAAGATATTACCCAAGTAACAAGACTTTGCTGCCCTTTTGGCATGGTGTGATCGACCGGTTTCCTTCCTGTCAGTAGCTCTAGGAGAATCACACCAAAACTGTATACATCACTCTTTTGGTTGATTTGGCCCGTCATAGCATATCTGAGAAAATGATTCAAACACCAATTTGAGTGAGGCTAATGCTACAAAAGCAGGGCGACAAATTGTTAGCCAATGTTATTCTGCATCGTCTTACTCTGGGGCATGGTATCCAAACGTTCCTAGCACACGGGTCGAGTGCAACCGGGCAGCGGTGTCGGTCCCCTGGTTGGTCAGGTTGAAATCAGCAATCTTGGAGCTGAAGTCGTCGAATATAAGAACGTTGCTGGACCGAATATCTCGATGCACAATCGACGGCTGGACTTTCTCGTGGAGGTACTCTAGCCCTCTCGCCGCTCCGTAAGCTATCTTCACTCGCTGCAACCAGTTCAGGACCGGACCGGGCTCGGCACCCTGAACTCCTTTCTTCCCTGCGCAACAATCCTGGAATCAATATGCCGTCTCAGCAGATCAGAGCTAGTGAAATCAGAGGAGACGACGTACACACCGTGTAGTATGTTATGCAAAGAACCCATGGTGGCAAACTGATAGGCCAGCATGCGGTTGCCATCCTCCAAGCAGTACCCCACAAGCTCGAGGAAGTACTCGTTCTTGAGCTTGGAGACCATCGCTATCTACGGCGTAAAGACGATCGAGGCAAGCAAGAACACAGGCAGCGTTAGGGAGGAGGATGAACGATAAGGACTCTTGCGTTGTCGTCTGAAGGAAAGAAGATGATGCACGGTGATCGAGGTACCCACCTGCGCGGCGAAGTCGGAGTCGGAGTCCTGCGATGCGCTGGTGTCGAGCTTCTTGATGACGGCGGCGCGGCCGTCGCTGAGCGTGGCGTTGTAGACGCGGCCGTAGGAGCCCTCGCCGATGAGGGCGCGGTCGCTGAAGTTGTTGGTGATCTTCTTGAGCTCGTCGAAGGGTATGGCGGGCACGTCGATGCTGACGGGCTTGGCGGGGCCCCCGGGCCTGGGCGCGCCCGGCCCCCTCGGCCCGCCTCTGTTGCCTGCATCCATCCATGGATCAAGAAGGAGGCGGCGGAGGTGTCAGATCAGTGACGTGATCGAGCTCATCGATCGACAACCCGTGTGTGCGTTACGCGAACACGATGACTTGTACCGTACCGGGGGCGTTGGCATTGGGTGGCGGAGCCGCCTGGTTGGCCGGCGGGCCGTAGCTGTCCTCCTCGGCGCCTCCGCAGCAAGACATCTCTGGCTCCTCTCCTCCTCCTCCTACTCCTACTCCTCGCCGGACTGGATGACGACTATGCGCGGGGTTGATTTGGGGGCGGTCAGCAGATCATGCCGCACGACCTGGATTCATTCGCCATTTTGTGCCCCAGCATCACAGGACAGATGATCACATTCTCTTATCAGAGAGAGGAACAGCACAAAGTATTTGATTTGCTAACGAAAAGAAATCGAAGATCGGAAACGGATTCGTTGATGGATATGATCCCCAGATCGAGAGAAATCGGCAACAAGCAGATCGAGGATCCAGAACCAATGCGGACATGCGTGATCGATGGTGGAAATAAAGCTAGCTCATGAATTACCTCCCCCAAAGCAAGCTCCGGCGGCACCTACGAGCGAGAAGCAGGGCCGGAGGGAGCGCGGGAGAACAGCCGCGGCGTTGGTGCCCGGCCGCGGGGGTAGGGTGGAGAACGATGAAAGATTAGTGGTGGCGAGCGGTGGGAGCTCCCTTTTTCCGCAGGAAAGGAGGCGTCCCGCCCGTTTTAGGGTGTGTTTGGTTGCATGCATCACATGATGCATGCATGGATGATCCTGGATGGGGTGGTTCAACCAATTTGCTTGTACCATATGGTTCACTCTAATTAGTAGAATAATATATTAAGTGGGATGGTCTCATCCTGGATGAGTTGGTCCAATTCACCCAACCAAACAAAAGGATGATTATTATTTTGAATCATTTCATACATGAATCAAATGATACAACCAACCAAACACACCCTTAGCTGCTGGATCGATCGATCCGTCACCCCGGGCTGGCGCGCGATCCAACTTGTTTCCTTGTGCGCGGGCGCCCCCGGCCGCTATTGTTGGCAGGGCGTGCGGAGCAGAAATGCATTGCTATAATTGGCCGTGCAGCCCGCAGTCCGGCACGGAGCTGTTTTTTTTGCCCCGGCCCGTGACACTTTGAACTCGGGCTGGCTCAGCCCGGTGGCTCGTGCTGGGCATAGGCTAGCACCTCAGCACGGCGAGCAACACGGCTCGGCCCGCATACCAACGGTCAGCCCGTAGCTAGCCTGTATAAGCCAACGGTCGGCACCAGTCTAACCCGGTATCCTGGGAGTCATATATAACTCCTCTCGGCGGCCTCCTCCCCTCACAAACCCTAGCCTTCCCATCTCCTCCTAGCGGCCGTCCACCCTCACCTCTCTCACTGACTCGCTCTCGCTCTCAGCTTCGGCTCTTCTGCGCCCGCCGCTGTCGCCCTCGCCTCTCTCCCTCTCGTCTCCGGTGACAGTGAGATCTCTGGGTCCTCCTCTCCTCCTCGGCTCCTTCTCCTCCCACTCCCGGTCCTGCTCTCCTGTCTCGTCCTCCAAGCCGCGGAGCAGTGGAGGTCTTGCTCGCCACCGTTGGCCTTCGTCCTCTCGCAGTCTCCCCTCTCGGTATCTCGTCCCGTCGTCCTCACCGACTCCGGGCTCCGGCTGCACAGGTAACCCTAACTCTAGATCTTGATCCTGAATCCTGATGTTGTTCTCGTAGTCGTAGATCTAGGGTGTCTGAGTTCTGATCCTCTCCTTCTTCTTGCAGGTCTCCAGTGGGGGCCCACGCACCGTTGAGGGACGGAGTTGCCGAGGCGACGAGGTCAACGCTAGAGGGCTGTCGCCTGCCGCACGAGGTCGTCATGATGGATGAGAACTACACCATCAACGATGACCTCAGGGATTGTGCGTTGCTAGGTGACAATGAGGCGACCTGGCTGCCGGAGCTGTAGCAATCTTCGGTAGCTTTGCTGCTCCCATCACTGTGGATGCTGGTGCTTCTACTGGAGACGCTACCGAAGGTGGGTCTACGACTCCGACGCCAGCTTCTACCCCATCTTCAACGTCGACTACTTCAACGGGCACTAGCGTCCGCAAGGGTACCAAGCGGAGATCTGCTGCATGGAACGACTTCGAGGAGTTGTTTCAGGAAGGCACCAATGGTAAGAAGGTGAGATATGCCAAGTGCATTCACTGTTCTTCTATTCTCACTGGGTGTTCTTGTGCTGTTACTGGGCATTTGCTCCGGCATCAAAAGATGTGCTTGGCTAAACAAAATCATACTGCTCTAGTTCAGTCTCGACTTCAGTTCAATTTTGATGGCTTTATCCATAATTGGGAATATAAACCTGATGTTGCTCGTAAGGAGTTGTGTCGTTTAATTGCTAGACTTGATCTACCTTTTGGCTTTGGTGAGACAGAGGCATTTGAGGACTACATTCAGCATGCTCACAATCCTCGTTTTGATAAAGTTTCTAAGCAAACCACTACTAGAGATTTTACCAAGTACTTTGTTGAGCGTCATGCTTCCCTGGCTGAATGTTTGAAGTCTTTTGTTTCTTCTGTTTGTCTTACTTCTGATATTTGGTCTGGCAATGCTAATGAAGACTATCTTAGTGTTGTTGCACATTTTGTTTCTCCTAATTGGGAATTAGAGAAGAGAGTCATTGCTCTTAGGCTAATTGATTGCTCACATTCTGGTATTAACATTGCTGAACGTATTGAAACTGTGGTTTCTGAATTTGGTTTGAAGGATAAGATTTTCTCTATCACACTTGATAATACTTCTTCTAATACTTTTGCTATGGCCACACCCATTCCCAAATTTGTTGGTTATCTTGGTCCACACCCTGAACCACTTGACAAGAATGACAAAGATCCTGATAAAGCATTGCATAGTCTCTTACATCAGCGTTGTGCATGTCATATTTATAACCTCATTGTCAAGTCTGGTTTGAAGAGGATAAGTCTTATCTCGAGGCTTTTAGAACTGCAATCTCTTTTTTGAACTCTTCTAACCAATGCATTGTTGCTTTCCATAGCTTTTGCATTGTCAAGGGGGTACGCTCTCGTAAGTTTGGTTTGGATATAGATGTGAGATGCAATTCTACGTATCTCATGCTCAAACACCTACTACCATATAAGAGCACCTTTTCTATCTTTATTTCAGCTCATTATAGTTTGCACAATGACCGGCCACTACTGAGTGATGGCCATTGGACAATTGCTGAGAAAATTTTGCAGTTCCTTGAAATGTTTTACGATTCTACTATTGCTTTATCTGGTATTTACTATCCAACAAGGCCTTTGATGTTGCATCATATTATTGATATTGCTGCTCATTTGCATGGCTAAGAGACTGAGCCATTGCTCAGAAATATTGTTGTTCCCATGAAGCTCAAGTTCCTAAAGTATTGGCAGAACATACCTCTGTTGTATTCCTTTGCATTTATTTTGGATCCTAGAGCCAAGATGGGAGATTTTTATAATGTTCTTCACCTTCTTTCTCAGACAATGGTGTTGATTTCTCTTCTTATTTCAATGAGGTAAGAATTGAATTATATAAGTTGTTAACAAGTATGAAAACAAGTTTGGTGCAGTTAGGCTATAGAGGTCCTCTCAAACTGCAAGAATTATTGGTAAGAAAAAATTGCATGGGGTAAGATCTTTGGTGCTCCATCTAGTTTAGGTGGTTCTCCTACTCTTGCATCTACACCTCCTACATCTGCTATTTCTAAGTCGTCAGCCTACTTGGACAGTGACACTATCACTTGCTATGACGATGACTTCAACATACTTAGTTGGTGGCATGAGCACAAGCTATCCTATCCTATTCTGTCCATACTAGCTAAAGATGTGATGTCTATTCCAGTTTCCATTGTTTCTTCGGAATCTTGCTTTAGTCTTACTGGCAAGGTGATCGAGGAGCGGCGCCGGCGGTTGTTGCCGGAGACGGTGGAGATGTTGACCTGCATCAAGGACTGGGAGTTGGGAGATGCAAGGGCACAGGATGATATTGAGAAGGAGATCAATGAACTGGAGGAAATATTCAACAGCCACCGAGAGCGAGATGAAGGGCAAGCTAGTGCAAAACAGTAAGTGTGTACATGTTCAGTTCTGTTCTTCTATTGCCTGCCATGATTCATTGATTCCTTCTACTAGAGTAACATACTGACATGATTAATATTTTGTTCCTACTTGCTATGCCTCTACCAATGCCAACTAATCAAGAGCAAGCTAGAGTCATGGAGTGTGGCCTGTGGAGTTTGGAAGACTACTGCTCTAGTGTTCTTAAGTTATCTTGTGCCTTTATGATCATGTGATGTAATGTTGAACTTGAACCATTGAATTTTTCTGAGCTGGATGTACTCTTTATTCCTTTCTAGGGTTTTCTCACGAGATGCGAGTTTTTACCTAGGAAGGTTTTTAATGAGGCAGCCAACACTTGGTCACATAGATCAAGTGTTGAACTAGCAATAGCTCTATCTATATAATTATGTCATTCTGTGTGAAATGTGAATGCGTGATGAACTTTGATTCTGTGAATTTGTGTTGTGTGATGAACTGATTGTTGAATTGATCTTTATATCTGAGTTCAGTGTTGCATTTGAATTTGCTAAAGTGTTTTTAGCATCCACGGGTTGCGGGCTGACACGGCACATGAAATTGGCCGTGCTCTGCGGGCCGGCCCGGCACGAAAAAGACATTGTGACCCGTGCTTGGATCATCGGTGCATCCCATGGGCCAGCATGGCACAGCATGAAAATGGCCGTGCCTTGCCGGGCCTATGCCGGACCGGGCCAGACGGCACAAATGGACAACTATATGCATTGCTAGATGTATCAGCGACCGCGGAGCTTATCGCCACTGCATATTTCGTTTGGGGATCTAAAAAGGACCCCACCTTGCATGCACGCATAGAGTTTTTATATTCGGTTGGGACCCACAGTGGTCAAAGCCAAATTTGCCTAGGTGGGAGGAAATCAGAGGCACGTCCAAACATCGCAGCCTGTCACCTTCTAGCGGTGCGGACGCATATAGGAGGGGGATTCAATTGACTGTTTGTGGGGCCGATCTTCATAGAGAGAGAATTGCTTGTATGTGATTGCTGATGTCATCCCACATGCAAAGAAAGTTTCAAAATAAAAAAATCATAAATCTCAAATGAAACATCCAAATTAAATTACAATTTCCTCTCAATAAACTTCCTTCATGCTCCTTTTTCCTTAAAGACACGTAAGAGACATAATGTAATAAAGTGAGGGGGCACATGCCCCCTCCCATCCTCTACTAAGTACCACGATAGCTGTAAAAAAACCAATGTTTCTCCTACGACGTCAACAAAAGTTAAAACACCAAAAAAGAATGTGTGCATAAATTTTTCGCAGTTATCCAGCCTTATGCCTTTCCATCCGATGACGTGAATAATGCAGTCACTCACCCCAAGGTAGGCCTAGGATAGCATTTTTTTTATATTTCTTCATATGTTTCAATATTTCAAATTTCTTATTATGTTATTTTTGCAGACAAGGTAAGAACTATTTCAAAATTTTCAAAACTAATAATTTAATATATATTTTTAAAAAAACTCAATTCAACAACTAGCATAATCCAAATTTTTGATAAATTATATCATTATTTTATATGAAAATGTCAATTTAACCAAAATGGTAAAATAATGTGTTCCAAATTTTGATTCTGTTGGAAAATATTAAGGATAATGAAATTCATACTTTGGATTTTTTGTATTTAGTTAAAAAATATGACGGTCCAAATAATTCGAAAAACATAGTCTTGATTTTATGGAAAACAAAATACATTTTGAGTTTTCGATTCAAACTTATTAATCGCACACGCCACATCTCCAATGAAATTGTGCCACATACCATACATATGGCTGATTGGTTCGCAATCCTATCTCATTTTAATCGTCCATATTTTATTGCACTAATTTAAGCAAATATTAAAGGCAGCGAAAGCATAGATTTTATCGAAGATGTATATAGGAAATCCAATTTTGTTTTTAGGTTATGTGCCGTTGTGCAACAAAAGTACCAATGAATAATCTCATTGCATATACATGTAGAAAGGGGAATCCGTTGGGGTAAGCATTTCAGTGACGTCGAGGCACATCTTCCTTAATGTCTTGGCGAAGATAACGTTGAGGCCGCTTCCGCCGTCGATGAGTACTTTGGTTAACTTTGAACCTGCCACAACTGGATCCAGGACTAGTGGGAAATAGCCTGGTTCTGAAAATTTTGTCCATTGATCTTTTCTGCTGAAAGAAATTGGAACTTCTAACCATTTTAACGGTGTGGGGTCCGTTGGCTCAATGGCCATGATCTCCCTGAGTACGAGTTTGTTAGCTCGCTTGGATGCAGTGCCTGGGATACCGCCGAATAT
This sequence comes from Setaria viridis, assembly GCF_005286985.2. NCBI lineage: Eukaryota > Viridiplantae > Streptophyta > Magnoliopsida > Poales > Poaceae > Setaria > Setaria viridis. The sequence goes on from NC_048263.2 coordinate 27,782,361, forward strand.
GACGTTGATGGTTTTTGAAGCTGTCTGGAAATCGCCGTCCTCATCTTCATCGTTGCGGGCTTTATTTTTACCCTTATCTTTGTTTTTGGTGTACTCTTCAGGAGTTGGTGGTGCGGGTAAGTCTTGCATGACTCGGCGCATGCTGTAGCAGTCTATCGCCGAGTGCTTGCTAGTCGGATGCCATGGGCACTGCTTTTTGAGTAGCTCTGTGAAGGTTGGCCCTTCGTCGTTTCTGCGGTGCCCCTTTTTTCCGGAGCTGGTCAGGGCGGCAACGATGTTGTCGGGCTTCCTTTTGCGATTGTGATTACTTGGATAGGAGTTCCGAGCATCGTTATGCCGAGTTCTATCTGGTTCATTGTTGTGGTTGTTGTCACGTCCTCGGTTACGGTGGGAACCGAACCGTTCTCGCTCTTTGTCTTCTTCGTCAGCCCACTGTTGCACCATGACTTTGAGTTCTTTAACATCGGCTGGTCATCGGAGACCGAAATCTTGGTATGTTCGTCGATCATAGAGTCCATTTTGGAAGAACTCAATGACGTCTGTTTCGGAGATGTCAACTATGGTAGCCTTCTTTTCGAAGAACCGTCGCAAATAGTCGCGTAAGGTCTCACCCTCTTTTTTCTTAATTTGTCTTAAGTCGATTTTGTTGCCTGGCCTGGCCATGGAGCCGGCGAAGTTGTTGGTGAAAGCCTTTGTCAAGTCTGCCAAGAATCAATGGACTTGGGTTTTAATGACTCGAGCCAGGTCAGTGGTGCGGGTTCCATGCATATGGGGAAATGAATGACTTTGGTGTCGTTATTGCCCCCGGCTGCTTGGACGGCTAGCGAGTAACAACGTAGCCATTGAATTGGGTCTTGCTTGCCGTCGTACTTGGTGATTCCGGTTGGCTTGAACTTATCGGGTAATTTTGTTTTCATTACCCGGTTTGTGAAAGCAGGAAAATGGTTGTAGCTGTCGACTTCCCGTTCGCGCCGACTGTTGAGAATTTGTCGCAAATCACTGAAGTTGGATATTTCGTTGTTCTTCCGAGTAGGGCGGATGCTTTTAACCGAGTTGGTGCAGCTGACCTCACCAATATCTTTATGTCGCGCAGGAGCTTTATGCTTGCTTGGACCTTGGCTGTGTTGCCGAGGTTGGTTGACTGCATCATCGTTTCGTGGGGTGGCGTTTTTGTTTGCAGCTCCCCTGCTACCTTCTTGATGAGATGTGATACGAGGAATAGACGGGATTGGTGATTCTTTGTCGAGTAGCTTGTAGGCTTGCTTCGCAAGTTGTGCGATCAGTCCATTGCCGCGCTGCACGAGTTGAGCTGTGGCTTCATTGTCCCTATCCTGAGGCATCAACGTAGTTAAAAGGTTGATTGAGGCGATGGCCGCGAGTGGAGTATTGTGCTCCTGAGCCTGAACTGCGTTGAAAGCCCTTTCAAGATTCGTAATGGGGATATTTGTAGCCATCAACTGTCGTCGCTCGACTCGAGTAGCATTGCGCGCCCTTCGTTGGTTGCGCTGCTCGGAAGTTTCACCGTGAGGGGCGTCAGCAGTAGATTCATTTTCGGAGATGTTGTTGATTTGTGCTAATCGCCTGGGGGTTCTGTCCTGGCTAGTACCCGGGTTGTTATTCTGAGTAATAACAAGTATTTCCCTGTCTGGGTTGTAGCTTTCAGAGCTTGATGTTGCAATTTTTGTGTAACTTTCGTCACGGTTGAGTGGAATGCCTTCTTGATATGGTAAGTTCTCTATATGGGCGACTAGGCGCGAGTCGTAATCACGGTCGAGAAGAGGTGGTGTCGAAGTTATTACCAACCTTTGGGCTGGACCAGATAATGGTATCTCTGGTGAGTAGGATGAGTTGGAGTCAACATCTTCGTCATGCCCGAGTTCGACTCGGGTTCGAGCAAGAAAACCTTGGTGGACTTTGGTTGCGTTGCGGAGTCCGTGCGGGAACCGCTTTGAAGTCGAAACCGATTTGGATGCTGACTAGGGCCGTCGAATCCGAAGTAGTCCGAGGCGAAGTCGAATCCGACGCGTAGTCGAACTTGAACTCATTGACTTTGAAATCTTGATTTTTTCTGGTCAGATTTTCTGGTTTCTTCTCCTGAGTGTCGACGATCTGGCGCCGGAAGGATCCCGAGCCTTCGGCGACGCAAAACCAGGATCCAAAAACGAAGGTGGCGCCAGCTTCGATGAAGAAAACGGGCTTGATGATGACCTTCATCATTGAGTTCGCGCTGAGAAACTCGACGAAGCCCCCTACCTGGCGCGCCAGCTGTCGGTGTTTTAGACCGGCAACCCGCCTAGGGGGTACCCTAGGTGGTCTTTTATGCGGTAAGGATCGTCGAGAATCAAGGAATCAATGGTGACGCAAGGAACACGATTTAGACAAGTTCAGGCCGCTAGATCGCGTAATACCCTACGTCCTGTGTGTTGGTTTGTATTGAGAAGATGTCTGTCTGTTCGGGTCTTGAGATGTATGTTGATGGGGGTCCCTGCCCGGCCTTATATACACGGGAGGGCAGGGTTACAAGTCTGAGTCCTAGTCGGGTACTATTACAGAGCTCTACTCGGTATTGGCCCAAGTAGTTTTCCATAAACGTACAAGACTAATCCGAGAAGGATACGCCCATCCTTGTTCTGATCTTGTCCGAGTATGTCCCTTGGTGGGCCGTCCAAGGCCTACTCGTGGACCTGGGGTGTATGCCCGACAATACCGTATTTGCACTCGTCCTACTCATAGACCGCTTGTTCCTCTTGTTTTGGGGTAAATTTTTTGGACCCTGCTTGTGTCGTTCCATGCGGTGACCCTCCTTGTGGCAAACACTATAACGTGACTTCACCTTGTCTTGGTTCAACTCTCTAAAACCGTAAATATCGATGCCATACCCACTTGACGGCTCCATCTCATTGCACAGCCGCTTCTTCTTCCTCCTTCCAACCTTATTTTTTTTCTTGTCGTTGTAAGGAATGTAGTCATGGCCAATTGTACTCCGATCAATGCGTCTCACCTAATATAGGCTCAAAACGGGACTCCCATGTCTTCAATACTGTATTCTTAGAATATAGTTGTGCCATGTATGCTGGTGACAGGTGGGACACCCCTCTCACACGGCATGCAGCGATCATATGGGAGCATGGAACATGCCACAACTGTGGGACACAACACATGCAAGTCACACTTGAGAGATCAACTTTATAGATGCGCCCACCCATCATCTCACCTCCAACAGTCAAAGCGGAAGCTGTCCTAACTGAATACACATACAACGTAGGATCGAACAACTCGGCCAACATGCTTGCTGCTTTCTTGCCTTCTATTGCTTAGTGCTTCCTTGCTCCTTTCCCCCATAGAATTTGGTTCGGCTGCCGATCAATTTGAGCCCTTGCTTTTGCCCACCTATGCACAAAATATGAATTGACCTTGTAGAAAGTGAACTCCACAGTAGCAGATACTGGCATAGCACAGATGCCTTTCAGGACCTTGTTCAACACTTCAAATATATTTGTATTTTGCACACTATATCTAGAACCATTGTCAAATGCATTGGCCCACTTATGCTTGTTCTCCATTTGCTCCTCCAACCACTTCGTCGCTTCTTCATTCATCATTTCTTTCAGTTTCCGTAGCCTAATGTAAAACGTCCTCTCAGCCTTGGCTGTACAAACCAATTTGAGCTGGTTTATTACTTTCTTGTTCTTGTGCCTATGCCATATATTTGCGGCAAAGTGATGCATGATCCTCAACCGTGTTTAGGATTCCTTGGTGGCGGTCCGATATTATGCATACCTTCCTATCATGACCAACAACATCCTGATGGACCAAATGCAAGAACCATGACCAGCTGTCATTATTCTCACCCTCAACCAATGAAAATGTAAGAGGTCAATCGGTCCTCACCATCCATACCAATGGCGATCAACAAAACACCTCTATACTTTCCTGTTAGAAATGTGCCATCAACGCTTATGCTTGCAATGCTTGAATGCCTGTACACATTGGGGGAACCACCATTACACCCACTCCAAAATAGGCTTCATGACACCATTGTGTAACTCTTCCTTACTCGTTGTGTGAGTGCACCACTTTGTACTTGGGTTGTAGTGTGCTATCTCTTGTAAGAGTCTTGGCACCCTACAAGCGTCCTTCCAATCACCCCACAACATGGATATAGCATGCTGCTTAGCCCTCTAAGCCTTTCCATACTTTACCATATAATTTGTGAATCATTTGATGGTTTCAATGATGACGGCTAGGGATGAAAGTGGTACGGATATTATCCGTCCGTTTGTCCGATCAAAGGGATTTAGACACTCAAATGGTAAGTTCGTAAACGAATCCGAACATTCAATATTTGTACCGTATCCGAATCCGGATACTCAAAGTTGCATTTCTAAGATCCGAATAGGATAAATATCAATATTCGACACATCTTATCACTATTCATATCCGAATTTGATCCGAGAAAAAAATAACTATTTGTATTTGTATCTGCAATATCCGTTTGTATCCAATCCGTTTTCATCCCTAGTTGACGGATGTAGAAACATCGGACCGCATGAACAAGTGAAGCGATCCGTCTTGCAATGTAACCAGTCGTGCACTAAGAATGCTCTTGTGCGACCTCGGATGTCTCACATATATGAGGTTGAATAACTCTAGCGATCCTCCATTTCTACCTATCATCAAGTAGTGGACGTGCCCACACCTTCCAGTCACAACTATGTTGGCAACGAATCGTGTATCTCATTTTGGCCGATGAATGAACCACATCATGTCGTTGTCAAGATCAGCGGATCAAGACTTAGACTAGTAAATTTCTTTTATGCGCGTGAGCCTCAGATGGTGGCGCGGGAGACACGGATTAGACTGGTTCGGGCAAAGGAAGCCCTACGTCCAGTATCGAGGATGCTCGTGTTGCCCGCGCGGGGGTTCTGTAGTAGGGGGTTACAGATTGGCGAGAGAGGGTCTGGTCCCAAGTCTCTTCGGTTTTCGTGCTCTTAGGAAGGGTGGTAGTGTGCTATGGTGTACGGGAAAAGAAGCTGATTGATTCGATCCCCCCTCTCCGGCTCTAGGTTCCTCCTTTTATATCGCAAGGGGACGGCCGGAGTTACAATTGGGATCAGGTAAAAAAAGGTCTGTAAAGAGTAAAGAGTAAGATGGTAAAAAGTATGGCAGGAAGGAGGGAAGAGATCCTAGGCGCCCGATGTCCTGCCGACCCTAAATGCGTGCCGTCGTGCATGCCGGAGGGGGAGGTCGCCGGACGCCAAGTGTTGCTGCTTCCCGTAGGTAGCTACTTCGATGTTCGTAGGTACCAGGTCAGATCATGATGAGGCGGTTTCGTCGTTACCCCAGCGTCCGTTTGGGAGGACGGTGGATACTACTGCTTCGGCGATGGCTGTTGAGAGGGGGAGCTTCACATCTGTACTGCTGTTTGTGCGGGACCCGAGGGCGGGCCGCTCCCTCCTTTGCTCCGGTCGGCGCAGGTCATGAGTACCCTGCGGCGAATGGGGGCCGGCCGCCGGTACTGTAGCCTGCACAGGGCGGTCGTGCACGGGTACTAGCGCCGGGTTGCGTGAGGGGCGCGGTCGCCCTGCCCTCTGCCAGGCCTGCGGCGTATTTATGGCGAGGCCGACGGGGGGTCCCACAGGTTTTGTCTTGTCTACGTGGACCGCATCCGAGGGGATTCCCGGCCCCGTGGGCCCTAGCGCGCCTGACCCCCCCACTTGGGGTCGGGCGAGGCGGAAGAAAACTCCGTAGCGAGAGGTCGGGCGTCCCGACCCTGGGATCGCGGTCGGGCGAGGCGGAAACCTTGCGGAGGGGGGTCGGGCGCTCCCGATCCTGGCGCCTGGGTCGGGCGAGGCGGAGATTTGATCATGCTTTGGTGGGCCTGGGCCTTCATGTTTGCTTCTTTAAGCAGTGTGTTAGGAGGTCGTTGATATTTCCCCCCAACAGTAGCGCCCGAGCCTGTGGTGGAGCAGGAGTGCTCCTCCGGAGGCTCCTTTCGCTGTTTGCCGCCGGTTCTGTGCTACGGCACGCCTGTTTTATCTCCGCCATGCTCGAGAGAACCTGCAAGTTTGTGACCACACGCGTGGTGGTTGTTTGCGAGGCTAGCCCCCGAGTTCCTGCTCGTTGCAGGAAACCGATCGGGAGGCTAGGTCGTCTTTTTGATCGTTGCCCCTCAAGCGTCCGTTCGCTAGGACGGAGGGGTTGAGCCGGGCCACGTTATCCGCGTTGGACGAACCGTGGTGCTCGTTTTGAGCTGCAAACGGGTAAGTTCGAGTGGAGTCCCGGTCCCCGTTCGGGGGGGTCCGGCTCGGGCCAAGCTGGTGGCGTACTCCAATTTCCCGCCGGCGAGTTCATATAGTTCCCGGATCCGTTCGACCGGATCCGAGGGCTCGTTGCCTTTCCCCGTGGAAAAACCATGAACTTTGTACCGAGCGAGACTCGAACGTGAGGTTGGGACGCCCTTGGCGTTCGCTCGCCTGGGTGTTGGCCGCTGGCGGGCCCGTCCCTTCACACCCCTTGCTCGGGGGATGTCCTGAGGCAGCTGTCGAACCCGTGTTGGGCCAGCTTTCGAACCTCTGGACCGTACTGGGCCGTAGGGGCGTTTTCAGCCCCGTATCCCTTTCTTACCTCCCTGTGGGCCTTGGACCGGAGCGGAGCGGTTGGTGTTCCTGGGCCGAACGTGGGGGGCGTCGTGGGCGCGGTTCCCGGGAAGCGGAGTTATGGAAGCGCCGTCCCGCGGATCGAGGAAGATAGGATGTTTTTTCGCGGCCGATCGTGCGCGCGGTTTTCGAAAAGGAAACGGGCGTGGCAGGGGCGTACCTGGCGCCGCATTTATGGTGGCCGGGGCGTCGATTTGGCTTCCCCGGTTCCTTTCCTATAAAAGTAGAAGCACGCCGCGCCGGTTCCTCTCCTTTCGCACTCGAGCCTCCTTGCCTTCCTAGTTCACTTGCGCTCGCCTCGCTCGCCTTGTTCCCGCCGCTTCACGCCGCGTGCTTTCGTCTTCGCCTCCGTCGGTCCCCTTCCTTCCTTGGCGATGGCCTCCTGGGGAGTTTCCCACTTCACCGCCAACCGCGCCGAGGGCCTGGTGCGAAAGGGGCTCCTCTGCGAGAAGACGGCGGCGGACGAGTGGATGCTGCCGGGGCCGGAACAGGTTCCGTCGCCGCCCGCCGGCTACATCGTCTCCTTCGCCCACTTCCACGAGCGGGGATTCGCCTCCCCTCCAAGCCGCTTCTTCCGCGGGCTCCTCTACTACTACGGGCTCGAGCTCCAGCACCTCAACCCCAACGGGATCCAGTACATCGCGGCGTTCGTCGCGCTGTGTGAGGGATTCCTGGGGATTGAGCCCCACTTCGAGCTGTGGAAGTATTTTTTCGTAGTGAGCCTGTATCAGAAGGCGGGGAAGGCTGGGAGCCAGCAGCGGTCGCCTCCGGTGCCGATCGGGTGCGCCGGGATCCATCTCCGTCATACTCGCTCCAAGGAGTATATGACGGTGAAGGCCTCGGTGTCCCACAAGGGGTGGCACAACCAGTGGTTCTACGTGAAGAACTACGCGAACTCCCCCCTGTCGGTGTTCACTGGCCGCACCATCGACGCGGCGCCCGACGTGTGGGCGTACGGGCCGGTGGAGAAGGAGAAGAAGAAGATCTCCGACCTGCTGCAGGCCATCGGGCAGCTGAAGCGGGAGGGGCTCACCGGCGCCGGGGTCATCGGCGCGTACCACGCCCAGCGGGTGGCGCCGCTGATGCTCCGGGTCCGGCCGCTTGGCGTCATGACCCCCGACATGCCGCCCGAGGGCACCGTCCTGGCGACAGGCGCGCTTGCTGCCTCTGAGATCCGGCAGCGGCTCCGGGAGGCGCTGGAGGACAAGGACGTCGACTATCCGATCCCCGGGCATCCGCCGATGCGCCCGGAGCCAGGCTTCGTGGACCTGGTAAGGCGTCTGGGCCACCGCTTCTCCCTCCTTCCTGGTGTCCTGCTGTTTTGTTGTTCTGATGTGGATGTGCTTTACGCTTCGCAGGGCATGCTGACCCGGGTCGCGGATTCCCTCCCGCCAGTGCCGGAGGATGCCGAGCGGAGGGCCCGCAACCGTCTCCTGGTCGAGAAGCAGAAGCGCCGCAAGGACAAGGAGACGGAGAGGCGGCGGAAGAAGGCCGCCAAGGAGCTCCTGCGGCGGCGGAGGGGGGCGGTCGTGTCCGACGACGACGACGACGACGACGAAGAAGAAGAAGAAGAAGAAGAAGAAGAAGAAGAAGAAGAAGAAGAAGAAGAAGAAGAAGAAGAAGAAGAAGAAGAAGAAGAAGAAGAAGAGGAGGAGGAGGAGGAGGAAGAGCTGTTTGCTCCCCGTTCGGGGGCTCTGGTGATTCGTGACGCTCCCCCGCAGACGGCTGCAGGGGGTGTAGCGGCGGGAGCGTCTGCCCGGGATCCGGCTCCCCCGGGTCCTGGGGCTGTGCCCCAGGGGCCAGCGCAGCGCGTGCTCCAGGAGCCGGCGCGGACCGCCCCTCAGGGGTCGGCGCAGCGCGCGCCTCAGGAGCCGGTGCGGACTGCTCCTCAGGGGGTGGCGCAGGACGTTCCCCGGGGGTCGGCGCAGGGCCTCCCCCAGGAAGGGGCGTGGGGCACCCCCTCGGGGTCGTCCCAGGGCGTCCCCCAGGAGCGGGTGCGGGCCGCTCCCCTGGGGTCGGCACGGGGCGTCCCCCAGGAGCGGGTGCGGGCCGCTCCCCTGGGGTCGGCACGGGGCGTCCCCCAGGAGCGGGCGCGGGATGCTCCCTCGGGGCCGGCAAGGGATGCCGCCCCGGTGTCGACACGGAGCGCCCCTCAGGGGCCTTCAGAGTCCGCCCCTACCGCCGCCTTGGGTCCGGCGCGGGGCGCTCCCCAGGAGTCCGCTCGGGAGGCTCCTCGGGGATCCGCGGGGACTGCCCCCGCCGCCGCGCCTGTTGATGGAGGGCAACGGGGTGGCGACAAGCGGCCACTGCCAGATGCCCTGGGGTCGGCGTCCGGCTCCGAGTCCAAGCGCGCGCGCCGCCCCTGCGCTTCGAGGGCGTAAGTTGACTCTTCCTACATGTCATCCTTCCTTTCTTTTTCCGTTTGTTTCTGCTGACGCCCGGCCGTCGACGTGCAGTACTTCTCCCCGCGGCGTCACCCTGCGGCTGGCGCCCAAGAAGGCGCTGCTGACGTCGTCCTCCTCCGGGGGGCGGGCCGCAGCCCCGCCAACGGCGATTGGCGGGGTTCCTGGTGTGGCCACAGGTCTTCCCGCGGGGGTGGCCCCTGCGGAGGCGGCTGTCGGAGCGGCGGCGGCGTCAGGCGCAGGAGGGGGAGCGGACTCCACTCCTCCTGTGGCTCCACCGGTCGCCCCTCCGGCCCGGGCCGTGATCCCACCGGGCCCTCAAGCCAGGGAGGTGATCGACCTTGACGCCGACGAGGCGGAGGAGGCGGAGACGACGGAGGGCAGGGCGGATGCCCCCGCTGCCACGGCGGGGTCGGAGGCGGAGGGAGCGCTTGCTCCCGGAGACGCGGCGGCAACAGAGGCGGTGGTGACAGAGGCAGGGGCCTCCGCCCCGGTCACTCTCGCGGGGATAACTCCGGTGGCTGAGACGGAGGTGCCCGCGGGGGTGCCGTTAGCGGCCGCGGTGGCGACGAGCGCGCTGGCGCCGGAGCCGTCGGCGGATCCAGGGGTCTCCGGCGTCTTGATGCCGTCCCTGACGGCGACGTCAGAGTCGACCCTTGTTCCACCCTCGGCTTCCTCCGTCCCGGGGGCGTGGAGAGGGCCCGTTATCCGCTGGACATCCCGCGACGACCCGCCGAGGCGCCTCTATGCGCTGGATGACACCGCCGAGTGGCATAGGTGGCATGCGATGCACGGCGGCATCGCCCAGGTTCAGGCGGCTCTGACCTCGGCGTTGGGAGTTTTGGCCAACACCGTGGTCCCTGGCAGCCAGGTATGTTGTTCCTGCCGCTCGACGACGAGTTCCTTCTCTTTACTTTTTTGTTTTAACGGCGTGCTGCTTTGCAGGCCCTCCAAGAGGGCAGCCGGGAGAAATCTGACTTCCTCCGGCGGCAACGGAACCTCTGGGAGCATTACAACACCGAGAGGGAGCGCACCAGGGATCTGACCCTGCAGCTTGGCGCCGCCCAGGGGGCCGTTCGCGACCTGGAGGGGCGTGAGCAGGCGGCACTAGAGGGGGCACGGCGTGCCGAAGCCAGGCTCCAGGCCGTCGCGGTGAAGGCCCGCCTCGACCTCGAGGAGTTCCAGGCCGCCGTGGACAGGGCCTGCCGCGATGCCGAGGGGCTAAAAGCCGCTGCTGCTGAGCGGGCCCGCCGAGACGCCGAGGAGCTGGCACGGCTGAGGGGGGAGAGTGGGGCCCTCCGCGCGGAGCACGAGCAACTCCGTTTGCAGGTGCAGGGGCTCCAGTCCGCCTTGTCCCGCAGCGTTGACCGGGAGCGCGAGCTGAAGGCCGAGGCCGACGGTGAGGCTCTTTCTGCTCCTGCGTTTTTATGTCATTGGTGTTTTGCTTCTTCTGACTTGGTGGGATTTCTCGAGTGGCTCCTGCAGGTGACATCGCCAGGTTGCGGGCTCTGCTCGACGAGGAGCGCGGCGAGCATAGCGCCCTGCGGGATGCGGTCCGCGTCATCTGCGAGGACTTCGGCGTTGCTCCGGAGGAGGGGTCGAGCTCGCTGCCGGCTCGTGTCCTCGAGGTGCGCCGTCACCGTCGTGAGATCGCCGTGGACGCGCTTCGCCTTGGTGTGCGGCGCGCCTTCGGGGTTTTCGGCTCTCACTATGCCGACATTAATTTTGTCGGGATGAGTGAGGGGTACTGCGCCGGCTACACCGACGCCGAGCTGGACGAGATCGACGCCGTGGTGACTGCGCCGGCGAAGGCCCTCGCGAAGCTCCTGGAGGATGAAGCCGTCCCCCCTGCCGACCCTGAAGCCGCTCCCGCCGGCCCTGAGGCCGCCGCCGTCGCCGACCCTGAAGCCGCCGCTCCTGTCGACCCCGAAGCCGCTGCTTCAGCTGACCCCGGAACCACTGCTCCAGCCGACCCTCCTGTCAATTAGCTGTGCCGGGCTTGCGCCCGAAAAAGTTTGTACTTAAGTTAGTCGTTTTGAACTCGTTTGTGTTGGCCATACGGGCCTGTTCCTATGACTTTTTATTTGCGCAAAGGAAACCGTTTCCCTTTGTTATTCCCTTGGTCTTGAAAGCTTTAGGATGCGTTGTCGGGTGCGTCAGTAAGTTTTTGATGAGCGAAGGTACCATAGCCGCTGGGGCGTAGGCTTTTTCGCAGTCTGATCGTAACTTGCCTGAGTACCGTTCACGCATCCTTATCTTTTTGCATCCAAAGGTTTTCGAAAGGGAGTGTTCGGTCTTGAGAAAAGAAAGAACGTTTTTCTTTTTAGATGGTGCCCAGCGGCTGGGGTCGGGACCCCTGATAGCCCCCGAGGGGTATGCGGCCCTGGAGCCAGGCCAGGGTCGGATACCCCTGAGCTGAAAAGAAAAGGCCTTCTTTTTTCGCAGAAGATCGAAACTGGTAGCCCCCGAGGGGTATGCGACCCTGGAGCGAGGCCAGGGTCGGATACCCCTGAGCTTAAAATGAAAAGACCTGAGCCAAGGTGGCTCAGGGTTTCTTTTTTCGCAGAAGAACAAAACTGGTAGCCCCCGAGGGGTATGCGGCCCTGGAACGAGGCCGGGGTCGGATACCCCTGAGCTTAAAACGAAGAGACCTGAGCCAAGGTGGCTCAGGGTTTCTTTTTTTTTCGCAGAAGAACAAAACTGGTAGCCCCCGAGGGGTATGCGGCCCTGGAACGAGGCCAGGGTCGGATACCCCTGAGCTTAAACGAAAGAATGGAAAAGACGGCAAGACCATGCATAACTTGTAAATGAGAGCTATGGGTAGAAGCGCCTTAGCTGTTCTATGTTCCAGGCGTTGCTGAAGATTTGCCCGTCGGGAGTTGCCAGCTTGTAAGTGCCTGGCCGTAGCACTTGTGCGACGATGAACGGGCCTTCCCATGGGGGAGTCAACTTGTGCCGACCCCTGTTATCTTGGACGCGGCGGAGCACTAGATCTCCAACGTTGAAGGCGCGACCTTGTATCTTGCGGCTGTGGTAGCGCCGTAGGGCCTGCTGGTACTTAGCTGAGTGTAGCAGGGCTACATCTCGCGCCTCGTCGAGTTGGTCTTGTGCGTCCTCGAGTGACGCCTGGTTTCCCTGTTCGTCGTATGCTTTGACCTTCGGCGACCCATACTCCAACTCGGTAGGCAAGATGGCCTCTGACCCGTAAACCATGAAGAACGGGGTGAACCCTGTCGCCCGGCTGGGGGTCGTCCTCAGGCTCCAGAGGACTGCTGGGAGCTCCGCAACCCATCGTCCGCCGAACTTTTTAAGGCGGTCGAAGATCCGTGGCTTGAGACCCTGAAGTATCATGCCATTGGCTCGCTCGACTTGCCCGTTCGTGCGGGGGTGCGCAACTGCCGCCCAATCCACTCGAATGTGGTGGTCGTCGCAGAACTGGAGGAATTTCTTTCCGGTGAACTGCGTACCATTGTCGGTGATGATGGAGTTTGGGATCCCGAAGCGGTAGATGATGTCGGTGAAGAACTGTACCACCTGCTCGGACCTGATTTGCGCCACAGGCCTTGCTTCGATCCATTTGGAAAACTTGTCGACAGCGACGAGTAGATGGGTGAAGCCCCCGGGCGCCCTTTTGAAGGGTCCGACGAGATCTAGCCCCCAGACCGCGAACGGCCACGTGATGGGGATGGTTTGTAACGCCTGCGCGAGCAGGTGGGTTTGGCGGGCAAAGAACTGGCATCCCTCGCAGGTGCGGACTACCTGGGTAGCATCCGCGACCGCGGTTGGCCAGTAGAAACCTTGTCGGAAGGCGTTGCCCACAAGCATCCGTGGCGCAGCGTGGTGACCACAAGCTCCGGCATGGATATCCTGGATCAGCCCCTTTCCCTGCTCGATCGGGATACAGCGCTGTAGGATCCGTGTGACTTCGCTTGTAGAGATCCTGGTTAATGATGGCGAAGGATTTTGCACGGCGCGCGATCCTGCGGGCTTCGGTTTTGTCTGCCGGGAGCGCGTCGTGGACAAGGTAGTCGAGGTACGGGGTTCTCCAGTCGGGCGTGGGGTCGGCCCCCGCCACGGGGCCCGCCTCGATTTCCATAACCACGGGGTCGGAAGGCCTGGCTTCCGGGGCTGGGTCGGGTGGGGCAGCGTTGATTCCCTTGGGATTGGCGCTTGGGTTCAGGTCAGGTGGCATGCTGCCAACCTCCCCTGGCTCGGATCCCGACCCCAAGGCTGGGCATGCCCCCCCGACCCCTGCTGGCTCCGGGTAACGGATTGAAGGCTTCAGCTGGTCGCTAACGAAGACGCCGTCCGGGACGGGCATCCGGCCGGACGCCGCCTTTGCGAGCTCGTCAGCGGCTTCGTTGAAGCGCCTTGCGACGTGGTTGAGCTCCAACCCGTCGAACTTGTCCTCGAGCTTACGGACCTCGTTGCAGTAGGCGGCCATTTTAGGGTCATGGCAGCTCCATTCTTTCATGACTTGTTCGACGACCAACTGGGAATCGCCTCGGACGTCTAGCCGACGAATGCCAAGCTCGATGGCGATGCGAAGCCCGTTGAGAAGGGCTTCATACTCAGCGACATTATTGGATGCAGGAAAATGGAGGTGGATCATGTACCTGATGCGTACGCCCAACGGAGAGACGAAGACGAGGCCTGCTCCGGCGCGGGCCCTCATCAGCGACCCGTCGAAGTACATCGTCCAGTACTCCTGCTCCTCTGTTGCCATCGGTGCTTGTACCTCTGTCCACTCGGCCACGAAATCGGCAAGTACCTGGGACTTGATGGCGGTGCGGGGGACGTAGGTGATACCCTAATCCATAAGCTCAAGCGCCCACTTCGCGATCCTTCCTGTTGCATTCGGGTTCCGGATTACTTCACCAAGCGGGAATGAAGAAACGACCGTTACCGGATGGGAGGTGAAGTAGTGACGCAGCTTCCTCTTCGTGATGAGGACGGCGTAGACGAGCTTTTGGATCTGCGGATATCGTGACTTGGATTCGGACAATACTTCGCTGATGAAGTACACCGGTCGTTGCACTTTAAGAGCGTGCCCCTCCTCCTCCCGCTCTACTACTAGGGCCGCGCTGACCACCTGGGTGGTCGCCGCGACGTAGAGTACAAGGGTCTTGCCGTCGACCGGCGGAACTAGAATTGGGGCCTTCGTCAGGAGGTCCTTGAGCCGGTTAAGTGCCTCCTGTGCCTCGCTGGTCCACTCAAAGCGGTCGGATTTTTTCAGGAGCCGATAGAGGGGAAGTCCTCGCTCGCCGAGGCGTGAGATGAAGCGGCTTAGGGATGCTAAGCACCCCATGACGCGCTGTACTCCCTTTATGTTCTGGATCGGCCCTATGTCGTTAATGGCCGCTATCTTCTCCAGGTTCGCCTCGATGCCGCGCACGGAGACGATGAAACCTAGCAGCATGCCCCTTGGGACACCGAACACGCATTTCTCGGGGTTAAGCTTGATGCGCTTATCCCTTAGCCTTTCGAAGGCTAGCTCCAGGTTGGGAACGAGCTGATCGCCCTTCCTGGATTTGACAACGATGTCGTCGACGTAGGCCTCAACGGTCCACCCGATGAGATCTCCGAAGCACTTAAGCATACATCGCTGGAAGGTAGCCCCCGCGTTTTTGAGGCCGAACGGCATCTTAACATAGCAGTAGGGGCCAAAGGGGGTGATGAAGGAGGTAGCGAGCTGGTCGGCCTCTTTCATCGCGATCTGGTGATAGCCGGAGTACGCATCAAGGAAGCTGAGTGTTTCGCACCCGGCGGTTGAGTCGACTATTTGATCTATGCGTGGCAAAGGGAACGGATCCTTTGGACACGCTTTGTTGAGACCGGTATAATCGACACACATCCTCCATTTCCCGTTCTTCTTTGGTACAAGAACAGGATTAGCCAACCACTCAGGGTGGTGTACTTCCTCGATGAACCCGGCCGCCAGGAGCTTCTGGAGCTCTTCACCAATGGCCCTGCGCCTTTCTTCGTCGAAACGGCGCAAGCCTTGCTTCACTGGTTTAGAGCCGGCCCTGATGTTCAAGGAATGCTCGGCGACTTCTCTCGGGATGCCTGGCATATCCGAGGGCTTCCACGCAAAGACGTCGCTGTTCGCGCGGAGGAAGTCGACGAGCGCGCTTTCCTATTTGGGGGATAGGGCTGCGCTGATCCGCACGACCCCACCACCGGAACTGCCGGGGTCGAGAGGGACTTCCTTGATGCCTTCGGTGGGCTCAAAGGAGGTACCTGACTGCTTGGCGTCGGGCTGGTCCTCGATCGTCTCCTCAAGCTGGG
Source organism: Setaria viridis (assembly GCF_005286985.2). Classification (NCBI taxonomy): domain Eukaryota; kingdom Viridiplantae; phylum Streptophyta; class Magnoliopsida; order Poales; family Poaceae; genus Setaria; species Setaria viridis. The sequence continues at coordinate 27,797,710 of NC_048263.2, forward strand.
CCGCCATGTCGCCCGAGACGGTGATAGCCGCGGCGTACTCGCAGCACTCGATGTCGCACTCGTATGCCTTCTGGAAGGTTATGCCGACGGTGATGACCCCGTTAGGCCCTGGCAGCTTGAGCTTGAGGTAGGTGTAGTTGGGGATTGCCATGAACTTCGCGTAGCATGGTCGTCCCAAAATGGCGTGGTAGGTTCCGTGAAACCCTACCACCTCGAAGGTGAGGACCTCCTTCCTATAGTTAGAAGGGGTCCCGAACGTGACGGGCAGGTCGATCTACCCGAGAGGCGTTGCCTGCTTCCCTAGCACGACGCCATGGAAGGGAGCCTTGCTAGGACGGAGACGGGAGCGATCGATCCCCATGGCGTCGAGGGTCTCGGCGTAGAGGAGGTTGAGGCCGCTGCCCCCATCCATGAGTACCTTGGTGAGGCGTGTCGTGCCAACGATGGGGTCGACGACGAGGGGGTAACGCCCCGGATGCCGGACGCGTCCCGGGTGGTCGGACCTATCGAAGGTGATGGCCGGTCCGGACCAATCGAGGAAAGCCGGGGTCGCAGGCTCGGCCGCGTAGACCTCCCGACGCTCTAGCTTTTGCTGGCGCCTGGTGTCGTACGCTGCAGGGCCCCCGAAGATCATGAAGCAGCCGTCAACTTTAGGAAAGTCGTCTTCCTTCTCCTCGTCACCCTTCTTTTCCTCGTCAGGTTTCCGCTTCCGGTCACCTTTCACCGGATTGCCCACAAAGAACCTCTTCATGAGGTTACAATCTTTGTAAGCGTGCTTGACGGGGAACTCGTGGTTCGGGCACGGCCCCTTGAGCAGCTTGTCGAAGAAGCCAGGAGCGCCGTCGGGGGGCGGTTGCCCCCGCTTGCGCTCGACTGCGGCTACGAGTGGAGCCTCGCGTCGCTGCTTGCCCTTCTTCTTCTGCTGCTGGCGGTTGGAGGTGCCTTCGTCGGCGTCCTCCTCCCGCTTCGCCTTGCCTTTGGAACGATCGAAGATCGCTCCGACAGCCTCTTCACCAGAAGCGTAGCTAGTGGCGATGTTGAGGAGCTCTTCCGTGGTTCGCGGGCCTCGGCGCCCTAGCTCGTGGACGAGGGGCCGGCAAGAGGTCCCTGCTAGGAAGGCTCCTATGACGTCGGCGTCGGCGACGTTGGAGAGCTCGGTGCGCTTTCTGGAGAAGCGCCGAATGTAATCCCGGAGGGACTCGTCCGCCCCCTGGCGGCAGCTCCGGAGATCCCAGGAGTTGCCAGGGCATGTGTACGTCCCTTGGAAGTTTCCTACGAAAACCTCCTTCAGGTCGTTCCAGTTGCGAATGCGCCCTGAGGGGATATGTTCTAGCCAGGCTCTCGTGGAGTCTGCCAGAAACAGGGGTAAGTTGCGGATGATGAACAGGTCATCGTCCGCCCCGCCGGCTTGACATGCAAGCCGGTAATCGCTGAGCCATACTCCAGGGTTGGTCTCCCCCGAGTATTTGGCCACGCTCGTGGGTTGCCTGAAGCGCGGTGGGAAGGGCGCATTTAGGATGCGTGTGGAAAAGGCCCGAGGTCCGGCCACTCCGGGGCTCGGACTGCGGTCTTCCCCGCTGTCGTAGCGCCCGCCACGGTGGACGTGGTAGCCTCGATCTGCCCCGTCCCCCCTGTCCGCGCGGGAGCGTCTCCGCGCGTTCAGCGTGTCGCGGGCGTCGCGGACGAGACCGACGCGCTGGTGGACGGATCGGGCCTCGCCTACCGCGGGTGGCGGTGTTTGCCGGGCGGTTGCAGCCGGATTCGCCCCCGGAGGGGGTTGATGGACAGATTCCCCCCGCCGTTCCGGGGGCGCGCCCTGCGTCGCCCGACTGGCGTTCTGGTCGCGTCGTCGAGACGCTGAACTTTCCGCCTGCTGGACGGCGGCGCACTCGAGCAGGTTACGCATCTCTTGGCGTGCCCGTCGCTCCTCGGGCGTTGCTGGCTCGGGGAGCTGTCGGAGTAACACCGCCGCGGCGGCGACGTTCTGGCTAGCGTGGGCAAAGAGCGGCGGACGTTCTCCATCTGCACAGATGCGTTCCTGGACGTCGCGCGCCCGTTGTCGTGCTCCCCCCTCGTGGTGGGGGTGCTCTACTTCTTATCGAGCGCCCACGTGCGCTTCCGGTTGCTCAGAGCACTCTGGGGCCCTGGGTAGGGCCCCAGTTGTAGCTGCGGCGTGCGAGGGGGGAGCCCGTTGTCTCCCCTCGGCACCATCGTCATTGGACCCCTCGAGTGCGCGTCAGCCATGAAGCACTCGCGCGAGGGGCGGGGATTCTCGTTACTGGAGCCAGTGTCGGAGATTGTCCTTGCCACGCCCACGAGCTCGTTGCTCGCGGGCGATGTGGTGAAGGACCGCGCTAGGAGGCGACCGTGAGCCCCCGTGGCGTTGCGTAGCCCGAAGAGCCATCCTTCTGGTGAGGTCCTTCTGGTGGGCGACCGGCCGCTCGCCGCCGTCCTGGCGGCGGGGCCGAGGGCAGCGGGACGAGCGGGCAGGACAAGGACATGGATCAGCTCGATTCCTTCCCCGGTGGCCAGGAAGTCCAGGTTCCCGAAACGGATCAGGGAGCCCGGAGCGAAACCGCTATCGCGATTGGCCATCTGAGGCTGGAGATGCACGCGCAAAGGTCCCCTACCTGGCGCGCCAACTGTCGTTGTCAAGATCAGCGGATCAAGACTTAGACTAGTAAATTTCTTTTATGCGCGTGAGCCTCAGATGGTGGCGCGGGAGACACGGATTAGACTGGTTCGGGCAAAGGAAGCCCTACGTCCAGTATCGAGGATGCTCGTGTTGCCCGCGCGGGGGTTCTGTAGTAGGGGGTTACAGATTGGCGAGAGAGGGTCTGGTCCCAAGTCTCTTCGGTTTTCGTGCTCTTAGGAAGGGTGGTAGTGTGCTATGGTGTACGGGAGAAGAAGCTGATTGATTCGATCCCCCCTCTCCGGCTCTAGGTTCCTCCTTTTATATCGCAAGGGGACGGCCGGAGTTACAATTGGGATCAGGTAAAAAAAGGTCTGTAAAGAGTAAAGAGTAAGATGGTAAAAAGTATGGCAGGAAGGAGGGAAGAGATCCTAGGCGCCCGATGTCCTGCCGACCCTAAATGCGTGCCGTCGTGCATGCCGGAGGGGGAGGTCGCCGGACGCCAAGTGTTGCTGCTTCCCGTAGGTAGCTACTTCGATGTTCGTAGGTACCAGGTCAGATCATGATGAGGCGGTTTCGTCGTTACCCCAGCGTCCGTTTGGGAGGACGGTGGATACTGCTGCTTCGGCGATGGCTGTTGAGAGGGGGAGCTTCACATCTGTACTGCTGTTTGTGCGGGACCCGAGGGCGGGCCGCTCCCTCCTTTGCTCCGGTCGGTGCAGGTCATGAGTACCCTGCGGCGAATGGGGGCCGGCCGCCGGTACTGTAGCCTGCACAGGGCGGTCGTGCACGGGTACTAGCGCCGGGTTGCGTGAGGGGCGCGGTCGCCCTGCCCTCTGCCAGGCCTGCGGCGTATTTATGGCGAGGCCGACGGGGGGTCCCACAGGTTTTGTCTTGTCTACGTGGACCGCATCCGAGGGGATTCCCGGCCCTGTGGGCCCCAGCGCGCCCGACCCCCCCACTTGGGGTCGGGCGAGGCGGAAGAAAACTCCGTAGCGAGAGGTCGGGCGTCCCGACCCTGGGATCGCGGTCGGGCGAGGCGGAAACCTTGCGGAGGGGGGTCGGGCGCTCCCGATCCTGGCGCCTGGGTCGGGCGAGGCGGAGATTTGATCATGCTTTGGTGGGCCTGGGCCTTCATGTTTGCTTCTTTAAGCAGTGTGTTAGGGGGTCGTTGATATTTCCCCCCAACACATCACATGGCCTATGGTGCCGCACTGAGTAATCCCTTAAGGAAAACTTCAACTCCTCTAGGCTATCGAATCTTATTCACTTCTCTATAAACAGCTTACCACTGTCGGATTCAACTTTACTAAGGCGTAACCCAAAATCACAATAAGCCTTCCTTGGAACCAAATGGAATATGGAAATTTCAGGTACATGTACATGTACAGCTTCCAACTGGCTCAGCTCAGTCGGAGTGAATTGTGGTAACTGAATTCCAGAAAGAGTGTGTACCGATCTTCTTAATGCCTCATCAATGGAGTTGCTTGGCCCAGCGGACTTGTTTCAAGTACAGGACTACTTTGCAACACATGTGTTGGTTGTGTCATTAGAGTTGCAATGGATTGCACCACAGGTGTTGATTCCGGCACCCTTTCATTAACTGATGGTCTCGCTTCATCAACAAATGAGATTTGTTCTTCACCACCATTTCCAATATCATCTTCACCACCTCTTTGTTCTTCTTCAGAGCCCACGGGTATATCATTCGTATCTTTATCATCCTCCAAGTCGGCAACATCAAAATAATTATTTATTCTACGTGTATCAAAGTCACCTTCATCACCACTACCATCTAAACTTTGAGAACTATCATCATCACTACCCTCTTCATCATCCTCTTCCTCATCAACCTCATTGCCCGGTTCCTGAGTTAAGTGTTTGGGCTCATCACTATGTGGAGGCATACACCCGGGACAAACATCCACAACTAACTCAGCACAAGCAACTTGAGAACCTCTCACCAACTCTTCGTAAAATAGCCAATCATCATCACTTGCACGTGGCATCAACACATAGTGGGATCTTTTGTCACCGGCATCAAACCTTCCACGGATCCTTAAATCCTCTTCCTCATTTCCAACTTTGAACAAAGAATTTATTCGGCCCATTATATCATCAAATGATGGAGGAGTATCAAATCTTGCTACTTGTTGCCTCGTTCTTGCAAACTCTCCATTATCATTAACCGTTCCACCCGAGAACAAACGAATTAAATGATCCATCTACACACAACCGCCAAATTAAATTGATTACATGGACCTTCACCTATTTCCTTACGACTTCTACATTACCAAATAATAATGAAGAATTCTCTTTAAAGCATTATTCAATATTCACATTACCCACAATTAACACATCGAAATCCTACCATGCAAAAGGAACTAAACGATAGGAAGGGGTTACCATCGACCAATTGCACGATAGAACACACCTAATTCTATCCGATTCGTACTCAATCCAAAATTCCAACTCATATCATACACAAAACCTAATCACCTAATATCCAACTAAAACAACGGAATCGAGAAAAATTAATTGGTTAGAGTAGAGGAGTTACCTTCCCAGAGCAATTTTCTTTCGTTTCCCCTTCAAATCGGGTGAGGGATGAAGTGCATCTAGAGGTGGAGGAGTTGGGGTGACGCCACGAGAGAGAGCTCGAGCTAGAGCTGGAAGGAGAAAGGAGGAAGTGGGGAGGAAGAAAAAAAAGAGCTGGTGAGCTTAGGAGTTATGCACTGTGTCGCGCCACGACGCTTGGCGCGACTCAGTCTGTGGCGCGACCCAGCCCACCACCTCAGCAGCCAGGTGGCGACCCCGCGCGCCGCAAACGGCATTTCGTGCGCTGCAGTGCCTTGGTGCGTGGACCGGGCCGGCGGAACGGGGTGATGGTCGTACATGGGCTCTTCGTTCTCGGGCCTTTAGAAAAAAGGACAATGTTGCTAGCCCCACCACATACGCGTGGACTACTTTCCGGCCCGCTCGATACCAGGCTCACACGGGCTTGGTCCATGATATTTTTTTTTTACCGCGAGAAGATCCACGATGCATTGACGATGCATGCATGATTGAGAAATATATCCCATCCAAATTTTGCCACGGTTTAATTTTATATTCAAGATTGAGCTGGAATTGATTTAATGCGTGAACTGGAATTTTATATTCTCCGGAGGTGCGCGGTCATCACCGAAAGTCCGAAAGGCACATCTAGCTAGTGTTAGTCATACGTGCTACGCTAATAGCAATACATAGAGGGGGTCCGTCAATGTACATGAGATCGACCACACGCATGCCGCATGTGTGCATAATATTTTTTTTTATTTATCATGATCTGATCGATTGAGTGGCTTATTGTTGCGTCAAAGCTTGAATTGTCGTCTAACTCTAATATAATACAATTTTCTCCCATAAAAGCCCTCGACAACTTGAATGTAGAAAAGAGTGATTGTTTCTACAGGGTTAAGTATCACGCTAATGATCCTACCGAGTCCTCCGTGTCAGACCATCTATGATCTATATTACGTCATTACGTGGATCCTTTGAAGACAGCGTTGAGAGTGCGTTTGATTGCTTGTATCATTTGATTCCTGTATGAAATGATTCGAAATAATATTAATCTTTTGGTTGGATAAATTGTACCAACGCATTCAGAATGAAGCCATCCCACTTAATATATTGTTCTACTACTAAGAGTGAATCATATGGTATAAATAAATTAGCTGAACCTCACTATCTAAAATTATCCATACGTATTATGTGGTGCATGCAATCAAAGACACATCCTAGTGTTTTCTCTCGATCGTTGTCCCTAGCTCTTTGACGTTTGATTCGATTGTCTCTCGATCGCATTCGCATGATATGCACTTGTGCAGTATACACACCTCACACCTGGATGTAGAGTGAAAGATAATGCTTGCATGGGCCCGAGGACGATCAATAATCAATCAATATATGATGTGTCATGTGTGTGCATATACGCATGCATTATCCAGATCCATTAATTTTATATATATATACACACACATATATACACACTGTTTTGCTATAATACACGTGGGTGCATCCTGTACGTAGAATGCACCCAGACCGGCGAGCGCACTAGGTTGGAGCAACCAGCGCACCTAACCGAACATGCGGGGCGTGTTTCCTAAGTTAATTTGTATTTTTCACCTATCACGTAAAGTCACCTAGCATACAAATCCCACCAGGCTGCATGCATGCATGGAATTTTTTGTTGATTCGAATATTTGAAATAAATTTTCTCCTAAACCATAATCCCAATTAACAAACCATTTGTTGCATCTAACTCAAAAAAATATGCTTAACAAAACTAAAATATAGATATATTTTTTATCGTTTAAGCGAGTTGCATGGAATTGCAACCATAAGTAACAAGTGCTAAATATCCGACAATCAAGTTGTAATTGGGCTGCAGCCGTTCTTGCAACTCAAAGTACAACTTAACTGCAATTACATACTTAAAAGAACTTCATCAAATATAGCCTTCAGGGATCCCATTGTGTTAAGCATATTTTTTCCAACAACCTGCTTCAAACGGATCTAAAATCGGATATGCGGTTTAGGAGATATTGCATTTTTTCATTTCGAATCAAGAAAAAATTCCCTGCATGCATGCTTCCTAGTGGGTTGGTTGAACTCTGAGGTGACGTCACGTGGTTAGTTGTCTCCATTTAGTTTTACGTGCAGGAGCTTAGGTTTTCCTTAGTGCGTGAATTAACTAGCGCGTGGGACGTAGGGGGGTCTATGTATTTGCTTCACAGAATGCACGTAGGTGCATTTTAATTAGTCTCATCATATATATGTATATATAGAGAGAGATATACGAAGTACATCGCAAGCCGTGCACGTCGCACACGTCAACCCAATAATCCATCCATCCATTTCCATCTATCAGCTCTTACTAGAACAACGTAATAACCCGGCCGGTCGTGATCAATAATAATCAGACCAATCGTGGAATTCGTGATTGGTCGAGGCTGCATCGCTCGTCGATTGGCTGGGCTCGCATGTACTACACCTCGATGGATCGGTGACGACGACCCTTGCGGCTGCGTCCTCGTCCACGTGTGCGAGCTAGCCCAATCAAGCGGTGAGTGCGAATATATGCTACTCTAGCGGGTCACCTGTCAACACGTGGAGACCGGCCGTTGTCAAACCTCCTTGTCCGGCTCGCTGGCCCTAACCCCTGTCCCCTTGTGGCCTTGTACGTAATCGCTGAAACTTAAACAAGAACTCCCAGGATGCACGTATCTGCGACGACGATTGCTGTGAGCTGCTGATTCATGCATACATGCATATATGCTTTGTTCAGAGGTGTGCAGGTTTGGCAAGAAACTGATCATCACGTACATTTGTCTCCATCAGTAAGTAAATGAATACACAGCGGGCCTCACATAAAGAGTACTATACTCTTAGCATGCACAAAAAGTCTCCTGAGCATAGTTTTGACCATTGCTTGTAGTTTGTCAAAATATGTGCATCAAAAAGTTAGCATATGTATAACTTTGTACAAGTACTCTTCATATATATAGTGATCAGTACCATTCTTAGGTGACAGGTGCCAATAGTTTAATGCGTATATTAGTGGTCAGCATCAATTATTAAAGTCGACGCCACGTATTTTGGTCGCATCATTACCCATTTTCAGCTTCCATAACGGAGACAAGTTCTTCTTAATCTACACCAATGCCAGAAAACTTCACGTTACAAACGTGGCGTGCTCTTTATGTCGACACTGCAACGATATTTCTCTCTTTCGTTCATCTCTTCGTCGACTGGATCGTTGCAAAGATGATCTTTCGAGACGACACTGGCAATAATGATGACACTACTTTTGATTAGTTCAACAACTCCAGTAATTAACACTTTACAGCAGCTTCACCCGGGGGTACACTCACGCGCAAGGCAACAAAAGAAATGCTTCAGTGTACCACACGTAGTGACACACATCCCCTCAGCTCAATGATTTCCCATTCGCAGAGCCGGGTCAGCGTCGCCCATTTACGTTTCTTCCCCCAGCAAGAATACTCTCGTGGTCAGTGTCACAGCTCATGATCCATCCATGTTTCAAAAGAACTAGCATACGCCACTGGCACACAAATGGCAAAGCCAGCTTTACCATGCCAGGATGACACATATTTTCTTATACACACACAAGCCATATATCATACTCTATTGTACAACGACAGGATCCGTCCGCGGGTAGAGTCAATTACGCAACCGCGGAAGATCCAAATCTGCTGGTCTAGATTGGGACACACAATAATAGATCCTATGCACCATCGTAACATCAATTTGTCGGCTCTACTTTTCAACTAAATCATACAAAACTTTACCTTTCTTTCTATGTACAATAGTATAACTGATGCATCGATCCCTAATGGTAATTTTGATCTTTGGTTGAACAGCGAAGTAACTCCATATTTACAGTATACAATCTACAATTACGCACATGAGCTTTCGGCCTGTGCCTCACGAGGTCGCGGATGGCTGGCGGCGGAGCACCGGGTGGACGGTGAAGGGTCCGAATTGAGGCCTGGCGAACAAGGTGGGCACTGGCGATGGCGGTGCCACTACCGATGATGATGTGGTGATACCGGGGTGGTGAGCTGTGATGACCTTGTTATCGCAGGGGCAGACGCGGGCAGTGCTGAACCCTGATGCAGGTAGATGGCCGTAGAACGGGTACGGGGCGGTCCGCAGGGCACGCAGCTCTGCCACCTCCCTCTGAAGCCTTCGGTTCTCCTGCGCGAGCGTCTCGCAGCATCGCTTCAGATACTCGCAGTCCACCTCAGTTTGCTTCAGCTTTGTCCTGCGATGTCAAAAAAAGTTGATGATTCTAGGGCATTTGGAACTGTCACACTAGCTTAAATTGAAGTGACCACCAATGGAAAAAGGTGTGCCGTTATATTTATTACCTAGCTCTTCTGTTCTGAAACCAGACCTCCACTTGGCGTGCTCGAAGATTGAGCCGCTTTGCTAGATCACTCTTCTGCTTCTGTGACAAATAATAGTAAACACACATTTGATCAAAACACGTATCGTGAAAGAAGAAAAATTTCATGTCTTCAATAGCTACCGACCTCTACTTTTTCAGAAGTTGATTTCCAATAGTGTTTTTTAGAATAAGAAACTTTTTTCTCAATAAACAAACCCACTCGAACAATTTCAAGCACTATTCTGTGCCTGCATGCATATAATATGCTCATGCACCACCAGTGCATGCCCTTAACTCTTACAGAACTTCCCATCAAGGACAATACATGAACTGAGTTTTCCAAGGGCAATATCTCTACTCTGCAAGTTGAGCTTTGGAAAAAAAATGAAAAAAAGGGGGAAAAAAAGAAAAGGAAAGAGATTATGGTTTCTTGGTGACCATAAGACATTCATCCAGCGATTACAAAATAATCTGCAGCTGTAACATGCACAGCTATTAATACTTCCAGTATAAAAAAGAATAAAAATAAAATGCAAACAATCTTTGGGTTGTACTTTACAATTACTTTCTGGTTATGTTTCATCACCTCAAATTATTTTTAGCTTATAAATTTGGATTAGGCATCACCACCTGCAACATTTTAGAGAAAAAGGAACACACACGGTACCCTTTTAGAAATCTTAACATATCAAGAATATCTTCAAAACTGTGAGGTACCATGTCCTTATGTAGGATAGGGACATGCAAGTTCTATTCAACAGATACTCGAAATATAGTAAACACAACAGGATAGGACACATACTGGGGTCAGTGTGCTGTGCTCCTTGAAGCTATCCTCCAGGAACGCAGACTGCTCCTTGGATAACCTCAGCTTCTTCCTCGCTCCCCCACCAACCCCACTATTCTCTTCATCCTCTGCAGCTTCCTGATCAGCTGCCTGCCGAACAGGAACCTCCATAGGCAAGGACGAAGTCGACAAAGATCTTCCTTGTACTGTGTCTCCATCCACCACAAAAGTGCTCACATCAAATTCTCGTCTGCACTCCTCTGAATTCAAACTCCCTATACAGAGAAGGACTCATCACTATCCAAAGAATCTGCATGCTCTGAAGCTCTTATGTACTTGACCACAACTTATCTTATATAGGTGCCTAGCTACCTACTTGGAAGGTAGAACCAAACAAACTAATGTCTAGTTTGCATATACAATTTGTCGTGTACCTATTCCTGCTGAGGCAGGCAGCAGCGGGCAGCCGAGGCTCAGCTCGACAGGTGATTCGCTGTGAAAACATGCTTCACCATCTTCTTCCTGATTATGTGCATCTTCTTCTGGTTGCTGCTGTGTCTTCTGATTGTCTTGTTCAGTTCTTTTGACAGTTCCTACGCCTAGCTCTAGCACAAGCTCGTGGTCTTCTCTTTTGCCTGCATGTGTAGGTGTCAGCACAGGCGTGGAAGCGCCCTTTGCTGGAGCTGGAGAATTCCCTAGACTAAGCTCAAGCTCCATGTAATGAATACGGAAGGGCATGAATAAATGAGCTAGTAAGCAAATAGCAAGCACTATATATATAGTGCTTTTAGGCTAATCATAGGGTTGACTGGAAGATATTATACTTTCACAGTACCAAGTACGTTAAGAATAAGATAATAGATTGGATTACTAAAATGCTTCATAGGGAGGAGACTGGCTAATCATTGTTGGGTCTAAAGTTTTATGTACCATTAACCTTTGCATTTGTTTAATTCTTCTAAGGAATAATGTACAAGGCTAAACATTTACAAAGAGGATTTCCCAAGTGTACTTTCTATATGCGTTCCACATATTCTCAATGGCGCTACTTAATTGAGCATGCAAATGATTTTCCATATGGCTCTTAAAATAACAGAACAGTAAATGCATCAACATGAGCTCTCAAGTTTTCTTATTACTATTTGCATCTCTTACAGATACAGGAGTTGTTTTTTTAACCATTTTACTACATTAAGCTACCAGAAAACCTGTGTTCTTTTCCCTAGTGATGTGGGCAAGAGCCAAGAGGCGTTTCTAATTAGCTGCAAAGAAACATGTCAGCGGTTAAATGTTTCTTAAAAGAAATGGAAATTAGAGCCAAAAAGGAGAAGAATTACTTGGCTACTTTTCCTTTGAAAGAAAAGGCATAATTGAAAGTCAAATATGCTTTGTCGTCTAGGCTTCCAATCTAAACTGTACAAACAATGATGCAGCCAACATGAGCTCTCAAGTTTTCTTATTACTATTTGCATCTCTTACAGATACAGGAGTTGTTTTTTTAACCATTTTACTACATTAGGCTACCAGAAAACCTGTGTTCTTTTCCCTAGTGATGTGGGCAAGAGCCAAGAGGCGTTTCTAATTAGCTGCAAAGAAACATATCAGCGGTTAAATGTTTCTTAAAAGAAATGGAAAGTAGAGCCAAAAAGGGGAAGAATTCTTTGGCTACTTTTCCTTTGAAAGAAAAGGCATAATTGAAAGTCAAATATGCTTTGTCGTCTAGGCTTCCAATCTAAACTGTACAAACAATGATGCAGAGTCTTTTGCTTAAATGTTATCTTGTCCTTAACTATAAGAAGATTGCTATCCAAAAATATATTAGAATAAAAAAGTAGTGCAATAACTTATAATAAAAAAACCAAGGGAGGTATGTCTATGAATTAATCACATGACAGCAATGGGATTGAGATGAATGTGATAGATATGCTAATGCTTGATCACCAAAATCTAAACTGCAATAATCTGTAAGCAATGCTAATGGACTTTAGATACTTCACAAATAAAGTTGCCCATGAGGAATGATGTGAAACTGGAGCCTAGCGAATGAACAAGAAACTCTTCCACAGTGTAGCAAGTTATAATTTCTGTTAGTTTCACATGTCACCATTAATTCTAAAGCAGTTCTGGTTAGATAAATGACTGGGACTCCATGGTATGGATCCAATCAAAATTGATACAGAACATGTGCACGTTATATAAATCTGGACTAGCAAGCATACTTTCAAACATAGAATCTCGAACACGCAGGAGAGCTGCGTATCAATATATTAAGAAGGAGAAAGGGTATAGAACCCAAGCAAACTTACACAGGTTTTTTAGAAACAACCTGAACACCACCACACTAACCAAAAACTATTACACTTCCTTTTTCTAGGCGGTCCTGACCCAAAACTGAACCAGAAAAAACACCTACAAAAAATCGAGCTGTGGTATGAGGGCGAGGAGATGCGAAATTCGTCGAGCCCCAGCCATACCCCACAAGTGCATTTCATCTCTTATCGAAGATAGAACTTTCAAACATAGAAGTTAGATCTCCAGTAAATATGGCACTAAGTTTGTTCATTGAATATAAGTGATAAACCTCATCGATTTCAATGACATGCATGAATGCATGAGGATTACTATAAAACTGAATTTATCATTATACGGTAGTGACCTGGGTCAACCCAAGATCCTGCAGTTCAGATTATGTATGTTGCAGCAGCTTTGACTATTACTACATCAATCATTCAGCACATATGCTCAGATGTGATCCAATCATCAAAAACTCATATTCCTATTTGGATGTTAAGAGTTAAGGACAGTCTCTCTCCGCTGTACCAGCAAAAGGAAAAACTGAGCAAGACTTCCTCTGGCAGACTGCATGCCCAGACAAACATATACATTGCTTTCAGTAAAATTTCAGCAACAGCTTTCTTTGACAATAAGAACAAGTTGTATGTTTACAATATTGTTTGACTATATACTTTGCCCATCTAATACACCAAATGGTTGATTGGCAAGGTCTAGGTTATAAATTAAAAGGACCAATTGTCTCTTGACAACCTACAGGTCTGAAGTTAATAGGACAGAAAAGTTGGTGAATTAAGGTCCATTGTTTCATTCTCATCACCAAGATAACAGGTAAAAGAAACAAGATAGTTTGGTTGAGGAGCACACTTAAACTCAACAGAAAGGATGACAAGACAAATTATTTGGTTCTCCTCCTTGGTGACTTCAATATAATTCACCATGAAAGAAACAAAACCTATGATCTATGGCGTCAAAAAATCTTAAGGCATATTAATTACCTTATTCTCATTATTTTTTGAAACAAAACCTATGATCTATGGCTTCATAATCGAAAGCTCCTTTGGTTATGGATGGAAGTATCAATATATTCAACAACAATCGCTGGAATATCACCTTTATTTTTAAAAGATAAGCACTTTTTATTTGATGGATCTGTTGATATTTAAGATAAACATAGCAAACAATAAAGTATTGAAGTTCTATTGGTCTGTAGCATCATTTAGGACACTTCTGCATTGAATTCAAATTTAAGAAGAAACACTTTAATGTAAACAGAGCAAAAAAACGACCACAAACAATTGTACCACATGTTTTCACGACACATCACTGTGCGCTAGAAACCTTTCAGCATTCATATTATGAAATCGATAACTCATGCAGAGAAGGATACTATCAGTTTTTGGACGTTTCTTAGCGTTTACTTTTTGTTCAGCCCAATTGTTACAAGAAACGTGTTTACTAAGTTACATTTCTCTTGTTTCTATATTAAAGCAAGAGCTTTCTTTTCCCCATTTTTCAAGGATAGTGTTCTGAAGGCCGGGTCTTGAGAAGCTGAAGACTTGATGAATGGGTTAGAAATTAAGCTCAAGGTTTCAACATGTATCTTGTACCAATACATGTCATGCCATTTTGAGTAAAGCTCATTCCTAGCTACCCACAAGGCTAAAAGACAAGGAGATGATGGAAACATGTTAAAACCATGCAACATAAGAGTACAGTGCAGTTCCACAAATAAAGATGATGCCGTAGACAGAACAGTGCTAGTATGGAAGCTTATTCTGCGTGTCACAGTCAGACACACAGCACAAAAAAATCCACAATAATCTGGACTTCAGAATTGTAAAGAGCTGATTGTTGAACTGGATTGAGATGGTTGAATTTCTGTCTCTTGACATTCAACCACGAAAAAGAAGTATCTTGTGGCACACAAGATTTTACCTTGTTAAGAAATGAGCAGCCAAATATAGTGCTGTACTGCTGTGCTACCTTCACAAACTCAGAAGATATGCACATAAATCAAATTCCTTTTATGCCATTTCATATGCTTTCTTGGTTCTGTTAGGTTTATTTAGACATGCAATTGCGAAAAACATACATTCTGCTCTTTAGTAAGGGCAAGTTGGTACACATAGCACATGGACATTCAATCAATCAATGGAAGGAAGATGGTTTCAGCACCCACATAACTCAGATCTGTTGGAAGCTTACTTGCATCGTTTATCATCTTCAAGATCAATCCAAGTCGACGAAGGACTGGTGGCAGCCATCATCGATTAGGAAATATTAATATCATTGATTCTCTATTGAAGGGGAACTGCATATGCCATAAGAAACAACTACTGTATCTGAAGGTCATTACTACAGGCTCATAAATTACCTCGATATAAATTGCCATGCTAGATTACAGGAAGTATAATATACAGTGTTCCTGCATGTAAATAGCTAAATGCCTACAGATTGAGCTGAATCAAGGAAAA
Source organism: Setaria viridis (assembly GCF_005286985.2). Lineage (NCBI taxonomy): Eukaryota > Viridiplantae > Streptophyta > Magnoliopsida > Poales > Poaceae > Setaria > Setaria viridis. The sequence goes on from NC_048263.2 coordinate 27,812,853, forward strand.
CGGAATAAAAGTACTCCAAACTATGATGAAAAATAAACAAAATCAAGAAATACCAGCACCACTTCTTTATGTTGCGTGAAACCTTGACATTGCAAATTTCAATAGGTAGGTATTGTACATTTTGAAATTGCCAACTTCAGTCATACTTCGAAGGCAACAGAAAAGATCTGTTGGTTGACAACAACAAATGATGATAACAGTACTACTTACTCTTTGAGCTATATAGTCACCATTTTCAGTAATAACCAGTAAAGCTACACATATATAATGTATGGTGTCGACGAATAGGAAATGGATATGCATTACATTTCTTCACGGCACTGGATGCCTTGTAAAATATGAAGATTGAAACAACCCGTACAGATCTATTGTTCATGCATCACAACTATTGTTTTGAAATTAAGAAGAACATGACATGACATGCTAGCGTAACTTGCGTGTTTGTTACAGGAATTGAATTGATGTTTTCTCTATCAATTATTATCTGTGTATAATAATTCCAAAAGCAAACCACGATGACAGATAAGAATGTTGGCATCGCAACTAACAAAATTGATGTGCAATAGATACCAACTGATAATGTAACATGATTGCTTGAATAGTAAGTTGCTCCATGACTTCCCAACGGTCATTTATTTACTACTAAAGCTGAAAAGGGCAGGAGGACGCGGCACAATCACTTTCTCGCCTTGCTGGTACTGAGTTTTTTCCCTTTCCTTTCCTTTTGCATAATAATGAGTGAATCTTTATAAATAAAACTGAATGCTCGCTCGTTTGTTTCCAGTCCAGGTCCAGTCATCATCATTCCATTCAATTCAATCATGTCCTCCCTCTGTAGCATCCTCATCATGATTGCCGTGCTGATGATCATGGTGGCATCGGCTGCTGATCCGGGACTCCTCTCGTGGTATCATGGCCGACACCGCCGCGCCCAAGTGCAAATACATCTCAAGAAAAAGAAAAATTGTACTGGACATGCACGATCAAATTTAACATTGACATTACAAGTTTGCACTTTGACCACATCTTCAACTTTTTTAACAGCAATGAATTAAATGGCATTACTGTAAAAAAAACAAATATATCATAACACGCGTTGCTTCTTTATTTACACAATGAACCTATAATGCTCTGTTCATGGATGGGTTTCCCATATGCAAGCTCACTCACCACAAAAGGTGCAGTCGCCTTCTACATAAAACCCATGTAACCTATGAACGCCCTCTTTATTTCCTTCTCATTACCGACTACCTAGCAACAAATAAGACCTGTATAAGCTATTAACCTTTACTGAGAGCATTTTGAGCAAACCTCTTCATTTCAACGTCTAATAATCTGGCAATGAAGACTGCACTTGGGAAGGTAAGTTTAATGCATGAAAGGAAGTTGTTGCACTTGAAAAGCTATGCTGGTAAGAGTAATTGGCACTATCATGAGCATGCTCCATTTCCAGTCCTGTAAGAAGGGCATTATCATAGGAATGCCACATATATTGTAATATATAGTGTATCGGCAATGGGCACTCACATTGAGGAGGCTATTGTTAAGCTTTTCTTCTTCTGCTCATGCTTCGCGAAGAGCACGCACCCGGTTATGAATTAACTTCCTCTCCCAGTCTGCAATACCCTCAAAAGCATGTTCAGGAAGAGTCTCAAAAGGCTCTTTCAATGGATCATTCTTAGCTAGATCATAGGTTGCGGCACGGATCGCCCTCTTATTGGGTCCGCAGGGCCTTATGGAGGTTAGTTTCTTGTAAGCTGTGTTGAGCTGCATGTAATGGATACATAGTAAGAACACTTAATCTCATAGCACTGTCTGTACATCATGAGATGGAACAGACTTACATCCACATTCTCGAACCAAAACATGTAAGCAATAGCAACCGCAGGTGCTCTCCCAAGTCCAGCAGTGCAATGGACATAAATCCGCCCTTTGCGTTGTGATATAGCCCATTCTAATGCAGAAACTGCCTTAGGCAATTGTGACCTCAAGGAATCTGGGTCGAAGTCAACTGCCTGCAACCAAACAATTGTAAGCATGCACAAGAGGGCAAATGATACGAATGTATGTCACATTTGATATGTAAAAAGAACAATAAAAGACACTGATTTAGTTTTTATTTACAATATCAGGAATTCGGAGAGAATTATAAATAGATAAAATGATATGGGATCAATGAGTAAATAAGAAGCTCACCGGTCTTCTGATGTGCTTAATGCCAAGTTCTTTGCACCTGCTGAGAATAGCCAGGAAATCAATGCCCCAGTACTCAATGTCCTTGTCCTGCTGTAAACAAAGAATGTAGGCCACATTCTCTTCATTTTTCAAATGATCGATATCTTCAGGAGTTTGAGGTTGTGAGCCAACAATCAGGCTATCACTGATGACAGCATAATTCATACCTAAGTTCCAAGTGTAGGAATTAGTTTTCCATGACAAAGCACATGTCTTCTTTTTTTTAAAGATGGAATCACACGTCTTGGGCTATAGTAAATTATTATTGCATCTAGAACTGCAACTTACTAAAAACAGACTAAATTTACAGAAGGAAGCCTATTGACTTAATGACAAAAGAGGACAGATGATTACATAAAGTTGTTATCTTGCTACCTTTTTCAGTAGTTTCAGAAGAACTCACCTATTGCATGTCACAAAATATTTTGGCAAAATAACAAGTAAAGTAATTGTTAAAAAGAAGGGATTCGTATAATGTCCTGACACAGGTCTGAGCTATTCTGAAGTACCACAAAATAATGAGTCAGCAATTTTAAGACATTCGTCATGAAAACTGATACACGAGGCTATGACATTTTGTCAAACAAAAATACTACAATTTCCCATTAGAGAGTCCCACTAACAGTATTGCTCTGTTATTACTTCCTTCAAGTCACAGGTGTAATAATTCACTATTAAGATGCTTCTTAAATGTCATTATGCTGGCTTCTTTATGCATCCTCTTGTCAGGAAAGGGCAAATCCAGATCACATAGTCTTCATGTCAAGAAATGAAGAAATCCAATTCCATTTCCAAGGACTAGCACACTAACTGTCAAGGTACCAACAGCTAAGGAAGTCAGGATACCAAGCAGCAATTGCTCAACCCCCTGTGAGCAAAGCAGTACAACATTCTCACAATATTCCCTTTTGAGATTATCTCCAACTGTAATCTCGAAGAAAAATATTATATTCAATAAATTTGACCGAGAAAAGTCTAGGATATGTATTAAAATTCAATCTTTAAGCAAACACGTCAGTAGTTTCACCCAGTACTGCATCAATTGCGTAGCACAACTAAGATCATACTTTCACACTAGTACCATTACTATCCATCCAAACTGTGAGCACATAGACCAAATCGTTGTGGATAAGAAATCAGCAGCCCAGATTTCCTTTCTAGCATCAATTGCAATGGGGGGCATCGCAACAGGAGTGATAATGGGCCCATACCGAGATCGTGGTGGTACTCGTAGGGGTTGCGCATCATCCGCTTCATGGCGCTATTGTAATCCTCCATCTTCCTGCCCCCTTCAGCTCCGGCCGTGGAGGAGCGGCACAGGGAAAGTCCAGCACTCCTCCGGTGGGTCCTGCTGCCGCTGGGAGCGCATCCAATGGCGGCCATGGTTGTCCTCCTGCTTCTGATGGTGATGCTGCCGGTCGCCAGACTGCAGGAGGTGGAGAGACGGGCGGTGCTCGCCATGGCCGCCGTGATTGCAGGATCCCGAAGTCGAAGTGTGGAGGCTGGAGCTGAAGGAATGAAGAAGCAGGGAAGGAAGGGAAGAGGGGAATGTGTGGGCCTGATTGCCCAGAAGAGGGAAAAGCAGGGAAGGAAGGAAGGGAAGAGGGATCAGGGGAATGTGTGGGCTGGAGTCGAGGGGCGTTGCTGCTGGGAGCTGAAGGGTGGGCCGCGGCGGACAGGGAAGCGGTGGGGAGGCCTATAATAGGCCCAGCTCAACAAGTAAAACAATTGGGTATCTGGGCTCTGTGCGCCAAGAAGAATCTGGTCCTCTACATTTAATCTGGTTATATATACTTTACAAGATAAAATATGCATCAGCGGTGGTCGTGCCGGAGTGGTTATCGGGCATGACTAGAAATCATGTGGGCTTTGCCCGCGCAGGTTCGAATCCTGCCGACCACGCCTTTTTTTTTTTGGCTCCTTTTGAGTATGCCCCTTTTCGCTGTGGTTAAGCGTGACTGAATGGCCTGATGCATTCGTGGAATTTTTTTATTTTTAACCCTTTTTTTATTTTTAAAAATAACCTCAGCGGGGTTTTATTCGCGGGGTGACCCTTTTGGCCGCGCCAGACCTCTGCCGCGCCACATGCACTGGCGCGGCGGCCCCCTGCCACGCTGGCGCGGCGAGTCGCGGCGCCAGGTGGGCGCTGATGTGGGCGTGCGTTCGCCGCGCCATCCCGCCTGGCGCGGCAGGGCCTACACTAGATCGACGCGCCGGCTCCCTTCCTCCTCCCTCCCTCCTTTCTTCCTCCTCCAGACACACCACACAGCAGCACCTTGCAGCGCCGGCCCCCGCCACCCCACCCCCAAATCCACCAAAAAGCCGACGTTTTTGGTGGGGGAAAGTAGTGGGAATCGATCCCTGCTTCGTGTGGAAGGTATTCCCTTACTTATTCTCGTGTTTTACCGTTGCATTTGGTAGATCGGAAGATGTTTAGGTGACTTAGGGTTAGGTTAGTGATTTGAAATTTCAATGAAATGCAATGGTGTTTTGTGCTAGATGATACGTAGTTCATACGCAATTGAGTCTCTGCCCGCGATATTGACGTGTAGAACTTGTTGAATGCTTCGATTTAGGTATATATTCATCCAATTGTGTGGTTTACATGACATGTATTTTTTTTATATGTTCAATTAATTAGTCTCATTTTTGTTTCAGTGTTTGTATTTTGTAGATCGAGTGTTTACATTTTATCAAAATGATGTATATAGCTAGTATGGATTACGTGTGTAAAGTTTATTTGTGTATTAAATTTGTTACACTTGATTTCCAGGTGAGATGGCGTCGTTTGGTTGTGAATACAAACGGCGTAGGTGGTATGTGCGTTATGTGGGTGAGTCCAATGTTGCTGGTCCCGTACCTCCTGCTCTTCCGGTACCACTTTGTAGATGTGGCGCACAAGCAGAGGTGAAACAATCAAGGCATCCAAAGACAGCCGGAAGAGCCTTCTATGTATGCAAATGGACTTTTGATCCATTGCCTGCCGCACCTTGTGATTTCTTTCAGTGGATCGATGGACCCGACAAATATGATCCTAGGATCCGCCTATTCCCATATCATAGCACAGAGCTTAAACCATACCATCAGTTTAGGAGTTGGGTTCCTCCTCCACCAAACCCACCTAGGATGACCGATGAGGAGAAGCAGGAGGCTGCTTGTAGGCGTGTGAGGGATCCTCCCATGTGCAAGTGTGGTGTTCCTGCTAAGCTTATGCGTCCTAACTTAGGGGATCCACCTAAGTTTACTCCATTCTTTCGATGCTCCCTAAAGACTCATGTAAGTATATTACGAGAATATTAGTATGTTGTTTAGCTAGCAGTTATAATTTTGCAGTATATTGTTCATACTTTAACTTGTTTAACTTGATGTTATTGCTTGGAAGTTGGAGCAGCGTTTTGTAGTTACTTTACATATGAGTAGTTCACGTCATGGGTTTTTTGCAGGATGGGTGGCCGTTGTGTGATTTCAATGAGTATATATACGGTCCAATGGCAATGTGGCCAACAGAGGAGGAAGTGCGGGAGTTTGAAAGTGAAAATGCACCGTGGCCATGTGTGTCCTCTCCTAGTGATAGATGCAAGTGTGGTATATTGGCAACAGAAGGTGTGGTGCCTTCTGAACTTGGATATGGTTCGTTCTGTGGAAATGCACATGGCGATTACTGGGTTAGTAACTACTCGTCTCTTATGTTTTATGAAGGTTGTAACTTGATTCAAATTTGTAAGAATATTTAATTGTTGTTGCAGGAGGGAAGGACATGTGATTGGGAAGATTTTTGTGGTCGATATGATTTGTTATTAAAGTTGGGAAATACATCGAAACCATGGAAGTTAAGGAAACAACAAGAAATTAAAGAAAAGATTAGGAAGAAGTATGATGTGCCTATTCCTGACGACGACTTGTTTTGGGGAAAAATATATCAAGATATGGTGCATGAGACTGGAGTGAAACCTAAAGGACTTTATGCAAGGGAAAGTATTATTAAGTATTGGAGGCAAAATAGATCCAAGTATCCACGACCTCTAACTGAAAATGAGAAGAGAGAAAATATGAGGAAGTTGCAGGAGGAGAGGGAGTTGGAGAAACAAAGGTTGATGGAGGAAAGAGATCGCTTAGGTTATGTGGTTGATCCGAATGTGAAATACCCTGAGGGTTCATGGGAACAATATTTGCAGCAAGTTAGGGCAAGAAAAAGAAGGCTTGAAATGGAAGAGTTACAACAAAAAGCGGAAGAGGCACAGATGGAGACGATGAAGGCTCTTGTTGCCGATTTACCTATTGGTAAGGTTAATGTCGATAAGAAAGGCAAGGGAGTTGTTGTTGCCGGAGATGATGATGATGATGACGACGACGAGGAGTTACTATATGAAGGTGACTCGGACTAGATGAACGTGTTGATGTAGCTGGATCATGTTTCTCTGTAGCTGTGAAAACTATGTAGAACATTATGGTTATGTTTATTCTGGGAACTACAATTAGTTGTCAAAAACTATTTTCATTTCCGAGAAAACTATGTTCAAACGCATCGAAGTTTTCTCTCCGAGCTAGTAGTCAGCGCTAAAGTGTGAAACAAATAGTAGTAGCTTCGATGAGATCGATGATTTGGATGGAGGACGAGGAGGAGTGGGCGGTGGAAGAGGAGGAAGGCATAGCACTGGTAGAGCGGGTGTACTTGAAGGTATTTGTGATGCAATAATAGTAGAAGACGAAGTACGAATGGGGAAATACGTACCCCTAACATTTAATGCACGTGTATGTTATTCTTATCCATGATTGCGCACCGGCCTGATCTAATCCTATTGCAGAACACTTTGTGGGCGTCTTGTCAGTACCATGTGCCTTGTGTTAAATGTAGCCAGAATTACCGGGCCTACTAATAAATATTATTCTCTATCCTAACCACGGGCTTGCTGCGCCACTCCGCCTGGCGAAGCAGAAATGCGCTGGTGGCAGGGGAGGGGGCTTGCCGTTGAAAGTTCGGTTGGTGGGGGCCGTCCCGCGTGATAAATTCTTTGAGTTAACTTGCATGCCGCGGGGGGTGGCCGGTCGTGCCGCGCCAGGCGGCCTGGCGCGGCAGGGGTGAGCTGCCGCGCCAATTGAGATAGACTTTCAGTAGGTTTCGCCGGGGGGGGTGTAATAGTTGCCATTTGCAATATCAAAGTAACTATGGGAAATTGGAAAGAAATCCAAAAGAAAACGAAAAACAATTGGCAAAAAGATCAAATTCGGCCAAATTTTTGACCGAAATTTGAATTTCACATTTGAAATTCAGCAAAATTTGTCGAATATGTGGAATACCAGTGTAAGAGTATTTAGAATTAAGGGATCAAAAAGTTGGAACCAGATTAGTGCTAATTATCACAAAAGAATTAGAGAAAAAAAAAGAAAAAGAAGAATTGCTGTTTACTGTTCACCGTCCGAAAACAGCAATTCAGAAAAACAGCCATAGAGTCTGTTTTCAAAATTCATTTCTGGAGAATTTTTTTCAACTAAGTGCACCATGACAACTATACCATATTGAAGTGTGAACTTTGGACTACAAGATTTGGGTGTTGTTGGCCAGGATCAGTAACAGGAAGGGAGTCAAATTCCAGCTCAAAGTCAGCACAAAATCACAAGTTCACTGAAACTCTGAATTTTTCTAAGTCTGAACAGCAGCAAGGCAACGACTTGGAGCTCGAATTCAGAGCTATTTAGATCAAAAGAGATACTTGTTCATGAGCAAAATGGAACACTGGGACATAGTAGAACATGTTTGGGTAGAAGTTGGATTGGAAAAAACAAGCTTTAGGCCACTGAATTGGATTGACAAGTGAGATCGACACTACTGTCGATAACTGACGAACTGAACCTTTGATTCAGTCGATTTCAGAACCAACTCGAGCAACATCTCCAAATTTCCACTGGTTTGATGATTATCTCGGGATGGAGCTAAAACAAAAGATGGAGAATTCGAGTTTATCTCTAACTTTCTTTAAGCATCGGTATGCCGTTGGATCAAAGATCAACCACGACTTGGCTCTGAAGATCACGGGCGGGAGGAGCGGTGACAGAGCACCCAGACGTGTCGCCGCCGCCGACGTCGGTCGTCCGCCAGCACGACTAGCTAGGCCACCTCCTCACCACGCAAGCCTAGGGGTAGACCACGGTGGCAGCCATGCGCGCGGTGAAACCCTTGAATGTTTACTGTTCCCGCGCCACCGTTTCACTGCCTCCCCTTTTTACCGCCGCCCGCTCCCTTCTGTCAAGCTTCACCGCCAAGCAAAATTCCGTCGCCACAACTCGTCTCCCGTCGATTCCTCTCGCCCACTCCTCCACAGACACCCCAGCTACACCCCGAGCCAGTCGTTGTCCCACATCCTTGCCGGGATAGCCGTGCTCGCCGCCGCTTCTGTCCGCCGCCGTCGCGCCGCCCGCTCACGGTGAGAACCACCTTGCGCTGCCTTTCTTCCTTCTTGAGCAGTCGTAGTCAAGTCCTTAGGGTCTGAGGATGGAGTAGAAGCAGTCGTTTGAGTCGGTTAAGCTGTTGTCGCAAGGAGCCACGGCTGGCCGAGGGAGTCGCCGCCTGTCGCCGTGGAGGGGATGGCTCCGGCCATCTCCTGGGGAGCTGTTGCCGCGCACGAGGTCGTGTAGGTCTAGGGTTGGTGTCGCGACCTAGTCCCGCCGCCGGGAGGGCACCGGCCGGCGAGCCGCGCCGCCCCCTGTCGCGGACGCGTTTTGGCGGGAGGTAGAAGAAGCGCTGTGCGCTCGGGCCCGCGTGTCAGAGAGAAGAGGGGGAGAAGGAGCAGGCCGAGGCGGTGCAGTCGGTTGCTGGGCCGCGACGCGTTGGAGGCCCAAGAGCAGCGCGCGTGCGGTTCGGCCGAAAAAGAAAAAGGCCGGTGCGGTTCTTGGGCCGACGTCGCGGAGGCCCAGGGAGTCGCGCGCGCGAGCGACGCAGGCCGGCGTCGCGAAGTAAAGGAAGAAAAAGAAAAAGGGGCCGTGGGCCGGTGCTGGGCTGCCAAAGAAGAAAGAAAAGAAGAATCGGCCCACGGAGCCCGTCGGGAAAAGGGATAGGGCCGGCGGGTAGAAGTGAATAGGAAGGTGGGTCCGCGCCGTGGGGTCCAGTGGTTCGCGAGAGAGGGTAGAGCGTGGGTGAGTAAGAAAAGTTTTTCCGGGGGAAATTCGGGAAAAGTTAGATTTCCTTAGCAAAATAATTCGTTTAAATTCGTTTTATACCATTTTAATCACAGAAATTTGTAGGAGTGTCCAAAATTAGTGAAACCGATTTTGTTAGGCTTATTTTATTTTCCTTTATGCATTAAAATTTTTACACCCTAGGAAAATAATAAAAAAAATTCGGGTATTTATTTAACGCCTTCCTTTTAAGGTAGTTAAATAAATACTTAATAATTATAAAATGTATAAAACATGAATAATGCTTTATCAATCACAAATAAATTCTTAAACCATAGGGGAGTAGATTTTTTTTTAAGTTAGAAAATATTTACTACTTTGTCAAAAATTAAAAGAAAAGCTATAGGAAGGGTTAATTAAGAAAAATAAAAACATAGGTTAATCTTTTTAGATTTTGTGTGTTGACTTACAACTTTATCATGATAAGTCGTATAGTCCTTGTTGGCTTGCAACTTTATCATGAAGGAAAGTTGTATAGTCTGTTATTTAAAAAGTTTGCATTCTAACCCCTGCATATATTGTGCCGTAGATCCAGAAGCACCGGAAGAAGATTACTGGGAATTTTCAGAAGGACCCTTGGAGTTCGACGAAGTGTTTGAATTTGTTCCCTGTGAAGCAAATCCGTCGGCTTCTACTAATCTTTTTAATGATCAAGGCAAGCCCCGGTGCATTTATACCTATCTATTTTGGAGTCGTTATTTCATGTGACTAGTTATAGGTTAGTGGTTTATTGTATGCACTAAGTGTAGGAGTTGAATGAAACCCATTCTTGTGTATGATTATGCCTTGTTTAAGGACATCTTTGCCACTTGTTCAAACCTTAGAAACTACCCAAGTCTAGAATTGCTTACTTGCTTACCTACTTGGTTTACCAACCTTAAGGCAAACACTTAAGTCATACATGTTGCTTATAAAAGATAGTTTGGAACATGGAACCAGACAGAAGCTAGAGATGTAGTTCTGTCTGCTAGATTAATCTGGTTAAGGACCGATCCGTGTCTTAACCATTGATCAAGTGATAACATCTGATCACTTACTGGGTATGGGACCAGTAAAGCCCAGTAGATTAGTAAATTCTATGATCAGGAATGCTTCGTACCCGCATTTGACGTGCTGGAGATTGGCAGGGATGTAGCCTGAAACTCACATGGAGATCAGGCCAGACGTGGGGTCCCATGTGGGGGTGCATCCCTGGGTCCGGGTAGTTGTATTCCTAATCATTGACTTTGCTAATCGAGAGGTTGTTAGTACGACCTGGACAATCTTATAATGCTGGTGATCAGGGTGCTCTCCTGCAGGATGTAAATTGATCCGGATCGCCACAATTCTCGGTTATGAATGCACTTGATCGCTGTTAAGCTTCGTAGTATGAACTCATGCGATATAAAATCTTCTGTTGCCAAGTACTGTATGAATTAACAGCTGTGATTGTTTTACTTCTGTTATCATCTAGAATGGTTAGGTAATGACTTAACTAAAATAAAAGATAAAACTAAGGCCTCACTCGTAGTAAGCTTTTTCGGCAAAATTGTGTCAACCAAGCACACCCAAAGGCTGACATGCATTCCAAAAGAAAAACTATTATATTGGTTAGTCGGGTAAGACTTGCTGAGTACCCCGTACTCAGGGTTTTTCCCCTTGTGGTTATCTTTCAGAAGCTCCACCGGAAGCTACCGAGGAGGAGACCCCGAAGACCTAGAGTATTGACCTGAGTCTCACAATACTCTAGAAAATCGTTTATCGACGCATCTTCTCCTGAACTGTTTATGTTTAATCTTAGAACTTGTCTAACACTGCATCACTAAGTTTGCCTCAACTTATGTCTTGTAATAACTCGTACCTCTTAATTATGTATGTAAAAATGTAATATTTGTTGATATTATCCCATCACGGATATTATCCTGATGCATGGTTATGAGACACGCCGTGGATCCTTCGAGGAGTCCGAGGGACACTCGACGGACTACCGGACTTATGCTGTTTTAGGTGCGTTTCGGATAATTGCCGTTCTGACGGCGATTAGGCGCACTTAAACCAGCTTAAGTTGGGCGGTTCCGCCACAGGGGGTGGCCGGTCGTGCCGCGCCAGGCGGCCTGGCGCGGCAGGGGTGAGCTGCCGCGCCAATTGAGATAGACTTTCAGTAGGTTTCGCCGGGGGGGGGGGGGTTGGCCGGTCTTGCCGCGCCAGGCGGCCTGGCGCGACAGGGGTGAGCTGCTGCACCAACTTTAGTAAACTTTCAGTAGGTTTCACCGGGTGGCCGGTCTTGCCGCGCCAATTGCAATCCACTTTCAGTAGGTTTTGCTGGGGGGTGGCCGCTCTTGCCGCGCCAGGCGGCCTGGCGCGGCAGGGGTGAGCTACCGCGCCAATTGCAATCGACTTTCAGTAGGTTTCGCCGGGGGGGTGGTGGCGGCAGGGGTGCGCTGCCGCGCCAATTTTAGTAAAGTTTCAGTACGTTTCGGCCCTGGGGGGTGGGGCATCAGGAGCGCGCTGCACAATCCGAAACGTATTTTTGTTCTGAACATTTACGAAAAAATACACGAACTACAAGTACATCATGGAGCAAACATATAACATTGTACGGACATAGTATTTTACAAACGTGACATGAATAAACCTAACAACCAACTTATGGAATAATTGGGCACATGCTACGTTCAGTGGCGTGACCGCCGCTCATCCGGAGGGCTAAAAGGATCTCTTGGGCGACGCTCCCTCCTTGGATGCGTGGGCAGCACATTGGCGCTGCCAACGTCGGTGTGGTCCCGGGAACGACGACGTCGGCGTGGCAACCGGGTATGAGTTGCAGGTTCCTATTGAATAATTGGGCACAAATCATAAAATTTGTATGACACTTCGGGAGCGAACATTAAAATGTATAATTGAATTTGGAGGAACTTGTGAATATACCTGGCTGGACTCTCCCTGCATCTGAGTCACAGGTGGAGCATCGTGAGAAATCTCGAGTTCCTCACCATACGTAGGGTCATCATCCTCAGACTGCTCACCTTCCGAGTCCTCGCTTTCCTGAGGGGATGCGGGTTCCTTACCTCGCGATCTCCTGCTAGGACCTGCCGCAGTGGACGGTGTTGCAGCCCTGGGGGTAGTCACCAATGCAGTCCGACGTGATCCTGAAGAAGTACCCTGGACATTGCCCCCGTCGTGCGCATCTGAGGATGTCATGCAGTTCATCCTCTGCGCCATTCGCCTGCAACTTTTACGAACCCTATGCCATATATTCACGACTATGTTATTGATGGTTACAAAGATAGTACGAGTATAAGTGAAAATTAGTTTGGGCTTCTACCTCTGCAAAAGCATGAAGCAGACTATCACCTTCCCCAACAGCGTGCTCCATAATCACGCCCGCCTCGTTAGAGAGCCTTGCAAGCTGTTGTCCCTGCACGCAGGAGTTTTCATTCCATAAGTGATCAATGTGACGATACTATAATTACAAACTGAAATCTTACCATGTAGTCGTGGAGAGGTGCACGCTCAGGCTGTGTCCCATGGCGTGTCATGGTGTCGTACGCGTCAGCTATGTCAGCGTCATCATCAGACGGTGCATCCTCAATGGGCACATTAGTCCAAGATGGTTTCACTTTGGTTCTCATCGAAGTACAGTACCATCTTATGTACTCATTGTTGGGTCGCCAGTACGGTCCACCTTCAGGATCGCATCCTTCCTTGTTCTGCCACAGGTGGATGTACCGGTCATGCTTCACCCTCCAATCATTCTCCTTGTACCGCTTTCTGCGGTCGATACTGCATCAGAAATTAGTGAAGTATTAGTATAACATGTTAATTGCGTTAATTGAATACCCTCCAATAGTTATTTATTCCTGCGTACCTGTGCAGCTGCTGCGAAGTCGATAATTCCAAAGGAGGGCACGGTTGCATCCTCCCAAACTGCCGCATCACCCTATGCGGCATATGAAACTCTACCACGTAGTACAGTATCATTGGGGTCGTGCACCTCCACAGCTCTCTGTCTTTGTAGCACGTCGGTGAAAAGAAGATATGGCTAAGCTGCTCACGGTCATACGGTTTCCATTCCACCTTCAAAACTTTTCACGCAATACTTATTTCATCTACCATTATATGCAAGTTAGCTTAAAAAACTATGGTTAGCAAATTACCTGGTGCTGCGTGAGAACATCAAACTCGTTCGTGTAGGCCCTGTAGCGCCTATCCGGATTGCCACGAACGGGCCGCACATGCTTCCACACGTGATAGAACGTGGGAATAGCATCGTCTCGATGCCATGGCTGAAATTGCAAGTAAGTCCAATTGGTCACATGATACAATAGTTTTTCGAACATTAACGTAGAAAAAGGAATTAGCCGTTGTGACTTACATCGACGCGGAGGCGGGAAGGTCGACCCACGGGCATTCGCTCCCAAATCCATATCTGGAGCATATAAGTGCACCCTCCAACATTGGAATCTCTCGCTGTGCGCCGGCAAGCCTCACATAACTGTCTGTACAGCTAGGCAAGAGCCGCTGAGCCCCAACTGTAAGTGGCTATGTTTTCCCAAACTTGACCTAGAATGGGGAGAACCATCCACGATACTATGTTCCCAGCTGCATCTGGAAGGAGGAATGTACTGACAAAGTGCCATAGCCACACTTGAGCATAGCGCTGCACGACCTCGTCATTTGCTCCCGGAGGACACACCTCGAAGTGCTCCCTCAACCATGCCGAGCTAACACCGGACGTCTTCTTCGAGCTATCTCCGCCCTCTGGCTCTGGCGGCCTAATCCCAATATGCATCTCGACCATATCACGCCAATTCTCATTCTGGATAATACCTGTCACTGGCTGCCCATGCAGTGGAAGGCCGAGTATCATAGCCGCATCCTGCATTGTGATGGTCATTTCTCCGAAGGGCATGTGGAACGTGTGAGTCTCCGGACGCCACCTGTCGACCATAGCGGTCAACAGTGGTCCGTCCATTGGAGGGAGACCCCCCACGACCTGAACAGCGATATCCAAGAAACCTGCTCTCTGCAGGTACTGGGCGTACCGCTCATCCCACCTAAGTGGTGAGTGCACCCTAGCCCTGAGTGGTGTCAAATTCTGCAAAATGAGAAGTCAATCCAATTGTGAATAACGGGCTTCTAAAGTGGTAAGTAACACAAATATGATACAAATGACATTTGCAGTATGAAATTGTTTACACTCTACACAAGCGAATAGTAACGATAGGCACATCCTTAATTTATAAGAACATTTCATATGAAAATCTTGCAATTCTCATCCTAAGGTATGCATTCATCAGCAAAAATTAGCAACCATTGTTATACCTCATTCAGGTCCGCGAGGTGGTGGGCACGGTGGTGCAAGTCGTAAGCAGCCTCAAGAAGAGGGTACCCCGGGGCCGTCATCCTAAAGAAACAACATAAATGATCGTTAGTAAAAAGCTTCATTATATGATAAGTACAGAAAATATGATAATGTACTACTATAAAAAAGATAAAATAATAGCCACGCATAATACAAGCAACGCGCATACCCAATTGTTCGAAGTACGCGGCCTATTACTGCTCGGTCTAGATTTAGTGCCTTTTGATTTTCTACTGCGGCATGTGCAATTCCTGATGATCTTGTGGCACTTGGAGCAACGATTTTCCGACTTGTCAATATCAAAATCACCAGTATCATAATCTGCAGAAAGCCTCCCTTCCGACACGTCCATGTCACCTATGAAACGCTTCTTCTGCCTCCTTCCTACTTTATTTCTCATTAAACTGGGGTTAGGCACGTACCCTACCCCTTCATATACCGGCCATTGTGACGGATCTAGGTAAGGTTGAAAGCTTGATTCCCATATTTTGATGGTGTGCTCCCTAGAGTACAACGGTGACATGTACATGGGGTTTTCATAGTTAAGACCTCTTGCCTTGCAAGCTGTAATGAAGTGTGAACATGGAAGGTGCAACAATTGAGGAACATTGCAGGTGCACGAAACTTCGTGCAGATCCACTCTATAGTGTCGGCCTCCATGACTCTCACCCCCAATGTTAGTCGTACCGTAACTTCTTATAGAATACACCATCCTTTCTGGCCCGTACGGTTCTGCTAAGTGGTGCACGGATCTAAGCTCAGCCTCTGATAAATAATTATCTGCAACTTGCCCAATTCTATAGCCTTGATCTAACATTTCACGTGCCTTTCCCCATCGGTTCACAAAGTAGGCGTTGCATTTTCGAATGTGTATTCAATAATTCCAGCGACGGGCCTACTTCGGATGCCTTTGAAAACTCCGTTGAGTGATTCCGAGAAGTTCGTGGTCATAATACCCCACCGCATCCCTCCCTCATCGAAAGCCTGCGCCCATTTATCCTTGTCCTCCATTTCACCCTTCAACCATTCTTTTGCGTCGTCGTTCAAGTCCTTCACTAAATCTTCTAACTTCTCACGAAATTCTCTCACTGTATGAACCTTGCATAATAATTTCAATTTTCCAATCACACGATTGCTCTTCTGCCGACGCGACATGTTAGCAGCAAAGTGCCTCATGCACCACCTATGCACAAGCGGTGGAAAACCATCAATGTGGTCCTTCGCACAATTTAGAAGCCCATGATGCCTATCTGATATCATGCACACTATCCGTGAAGGTCCAAGAACATGTACCCGAACAAGTTTCATAAACCATGACCAACTCTCATTATTCTCACTCTCGACCAAGGCAAAAGCAAGAGGCACAAGCTGTTGTTCTGGATCTACAGCAACTGCCATCATTAATGTACCCTTGTACTTGCCAGTCAAGAATGTACCGTCCATAAGTATCACAGGATGACAATGTTGAAATGCCTCACTACATTGAGGGAAGCACCAAAATACCCTTTGCAGTATATGCTTCAACACTCCATTGTCAGGACGCATCATGCCACATGAGTCGATGCACCATTTAACTCCGGGATTGTAGTAGGTTATAGCTGAGAGTCCCCTAGGAACCATGCCGTACGACTCCTTCCAGTCGCCCCAAAGCAGGGCAACAGCGTGTTGCTTCGCCCGCCAAGCCTTCGAATACTTCACACGGTACCCACTAAAGATGAAGATGGACTCCACGAGTGATGGCACCGATGTCTCGCTGTCTTTACGGATAATGCCTAGGATACGCCGTCCAAGGTACTTTGCTGTGCACTGTACATGCTCTCGCTTCGGCTGTGACGACCGACAAGTATGCGGTTGCACAACATTTGAAATTCTCCATTGTCCGGTGCTTGATATTAGCCGAGACCATACACGCCAATGGCATCCTTGCTTGCACATCACATTGTATCTTAAGTTCTTGTCAGAGTGAACTACGCTAAAAGGTCTATGTAACCTCACCGCGTAGTCAGCCAAGAAAAACTTCAGCTCCTCAAGACTATTAAACTTCATCCCCTTCTTAATCACTGGACTCTCACCAATGGACGTCCCTTCGGCATTCACCATACTAGATTCACATATTGCTTTATGAACCATACTTATGTCCTTATCATTGGGAACGGATGGCAGTTCGACATCACGTTCTTTTAACATCCGCAACTCACACTGGGTGTAAGAAAAACAATCGTCCATACGACGAATGCCTTCTACATCATGTACGGTTGCGGTGTCAAATTGCAGTTCATCCTCTTCAATTTCTACCCCGACGTTCTCATATTCATGCCCACCACTCTCAAATAGTGATTCCTCCTCTACCTCCTCACCTACTACCCCATCTTCCTCCAATTCACAATCTTCGGAACCCATAGAGACATTATCAACATCTATATTTGCTTCATCCCTCTCAAAAATGTTATTGGGAAAATCATCATTAGCAATAGCCAAGTCAAAATCACGTTCTGTTTCACCTAACACGTGATGCACCATTTCTGACTCCTGGGTACCATTATGGTTCACTACCGTCACTTCCTTCCTCATGACAACATTTGAGCCAGGCATACGAACAATTTCGACTATAACCTCCAAACATGCAACATTAGCTTCGTGCACAACATCCTTATAGTGCTTCCAATTCGCATCGGATGCTAACTTCATGAGAACATAATGAGCTCTAGCTTTTCCACAATCAAAACGACCTCTCAAACTGATCTCATCCACTTGACATCCATACTTCGTCATTACACGGTCAACTAAATCACTAAAACTTGGAGGACCATCAAATATTTCAATTGACTCATTCATATTCTCTAACTCCCCATTTTGTTTCACAACACCACCATGAAAAAATCGAACTAAACGATCCATCTACAAAATACAAACATTTCACCATGTCATATACACTACACATTGCACATATTCGACATATCAACTACACACATTACATATATTGGACAAATTGCAAACAAAAAATACACATATACATTGCACTATACGATTCAATGAATATATCCTTAAATCAATAAGTTCTACACATCAATATCGCGGGCAGAGACTCAATTGCGTATGAACTACGTATCATCCAACACAAAACACCATTGCATTTCATTGAAATTTCAAATCACTAACCTAACCCTAAGTCACCTAAACATCCTCCGATCTACCAAATGCAACGGTAAAACACGAGAATAAGTAGGGGAATACCTTCCACACGAAGCAGGGATCGATTCCCACTACTTTCCCCCACCGAAAACGCCGGATTTTGGGTGGATTTGGGGGTGGGGCGGCGGGGGGCGGCGCTGGAGCTTCGGGCTCGGGCGAGTCTGGAGGAGGAAGAAAGGAAGGAGGGAGGAGAAAGGGAGCCGGCGCGCGGTCTTAGTGTTGGCCCTGCCGCGCCAGGCGGGCTGGCGCGGCGAACGCGCCCACGTCAGCGCCCACCTGGCGCCGCGACTCGCCGCGCCAGCGTGGCAGGGGGCCGACGCGCCAGTGCATGTGGCGCGGCAGCATGTTCCTGCCGCGCCAGGCGGTCTGGCGCGGCCAAAATGGTCACAACGCGCAAATAAAACCCCGCTTAGGTTATTTTTAAAAATAAAGAAAAAAAGGGTTAAAAATAAAAAACAGTTCTGCATTTAGATCACGGCAGGACTGCCAGCTTTAATTTTGTTGGCTCCTTTTGCCACATGCCCATATCGTTTAACCACACCAATTGGTTAATTTTTCTTGCCGTTCCCCACTGCCTCCCCGTGCTGGCACTGGCGATCTGGCATGTCGATTCCAATGTTTCGGCTTAGCTAGCAGTCCCTTTGATCCTTTATATAGGTTTTTTTTCCATCACGTACCTCGAAAGAATTATACGCTGGGAAACATTTTCAGTGACCAGAATGTTAGCATCACCTTTATTATATATGTTTATTTCAAGTTGATGCCTAAAGTTAACAAGGATTAGGTTACAACGATTAAAAAACTTACTAATACGCCTATGCATGTCGCATATAGGCTTCATCCGCATCAAATCCTCTCCACTCCCACATACCCAAGAGGACATTACAAATCACTAATATTGTGTCCCACGAGATAGTGATATTCAGTGCCTCCATGAGGAGAAAAACAAATTAGCAACAGGCATCAAGGACTATACATCCTCCGGTGCTGGCTTTTGGAAACTGGGCATCGGTAGCTGCAGCCAAAGTTTTCCAAATGGGCTAGGCCCACTGGGCGGCCCGAGGCCCGGCATGAAAAAACCCGGCACGAACACGGGCCCGGCACGAGGGGAATAGTGCTCGGGCCGGCCCAGCACGACGATAGTGCCGGGCCTGGGCCGCATTCCCGGCACGCTGGGCCAGCACGGCCCGGCACGATTTTTGGGCCGGCCCGATGCCAGCCCGACACCCCCGCGCCCCTCGCCTCCCGACCGTTGATCTCCCTCGTCCCGTCGCCTCCCGACCGTTGGATCGAGCCGTTGGGGAGGGGGTATATAAGCCCCGACGCGCCGGTCGCCCACTCGCCCCGCAAACCCTAGCTCATTTCTTCCCCTCCGCCCGCCGCTCTCTCGCTCTGGTCTCTCAGATCTGGATCTAGCTCTCCTCGTCCTCTCCGCTCTCGCTCTCCTCTGGCTCTCCGCCTCCCGCACGCCTCGCCGGCTCGCCGGTCGCCGCCTCTGGCTCTCCTCCTCTCCGCCTCCGCTCTCTCGTCTCCTCCCTCGCCGGCGACGGCTGGCCCCCCTCGCCTCCCGACCGTTGTGGTGTTGTCTGTTGGTGTTCTACTAATTCGTTCTTGTTTCATCTTCTTCCTCCCCCAACCCCCTCCTCCTCTCGCCTCCTCCCTCTCCGGCAACCGAAGGCCGGCGTCGGCCGCCTACCGGCGCCGCTAGCCCCTCTCGCCTCCCGACCGTTGTCTGTTGGTGTTCTTCTACTGATTCGTTGGTGTTCTTCCCCCAACCCCCACCTCCTCTCGCTCCTCCCTGGCTCCGGTGTTCAGATCCGTTGTTAGTTCACCTAGCCGTGCGCTCTGGTGATCCGGATTTGTTGGTAAGCCGTTGCGTTGTTGTCTTCTTCCCCCACCTCTCGCTCTCGCCCACTCCTCTATCCACTGTCCTGTTGCCTCCTCTCACTCCTCCCTGGCTCTGTGCTCAAGATCCGTTGTCCGTTGACCATCGCCGCGCGCTCTGGTGCTCCGGATTCGTTGGTAAGCCGTTGCGTTGTTGTCTGCTGGTGTTCTTCTACTAATTTGTTGGTGTTCCTCTCGACCTCTCCTGACTCGTTCTTGTTTTGTGTTTGAGGTTGATCCGTTGAGGGACCAGACGTTGGCGATGGACGGCGGCGACGATTTCCAGGGGCACACCATCAACGACGAGCTTCGGATGATGGGCTAGCGAGGTGATGATGAGAGTGACATGGAAGCAGAGCGGGACGAGCTCTTCGGTCGTAGCGCTGTCGATCCAATCGACATAGCTGCGACTGAAGCACCACCTGCTGGTCAAGAAGCACCTGATGCTGATCCAAACATGGTGAGCAGTGGCACCAAGAGGTCCCGTTCCACCACCTCTGAGTGCTGGAAGGACTTTGAAAAGATCTTCCAGAACATCAATGGGAAGAAGGTAAGGGTCTCTGCCAAGTGTAATCATTGTGGCATTATATATGCTGCAAGATCTTCCATTGGCACTGGCCATCTCAACAGGCATGTTGAGAAATGCCCAAACAGGAGGGCTAAGGTTCGTAATTCCCAGTCTCTGATCCATTTCAACCCTGACGGTTCTGTCCGTCAATGGGATTACTCTGCTGAGGTAGCTCGTACTCAATTATGTCGTTTGATTGCTCGACTAGATCTTCCTCTGTGTTTCGGTGCATCTCCTGCTTTTGAAGAGTATATTAAACTTGCTCATAATCCTAGGTTTTCTATTGTTTCTACGCAATCAACCACTAGAGATATGTGCAAGTACTTTACTGATTGCCGTGCTAAGCTTATTGAATCATTTGTTGCCGTTTCATCTGTGTCTATCACTTCTGATATCTGGTCTGGTAATGCTAAGGAAGATTACCTTAGTGTGGTTGCTCATTATGTTAATGCTGATTGGCAATTAGAGAAGAGGTTAATTGGTTTAAGGCTTATTGATGAATCTCACTCTGGCCAGAACATTTCTGACCGTGTGACTAGTGTGCTAGAGGAGTATGGTTTGATTTCAAAGGTGTTTTCTGTTACTTTGGATAATGCCTCTGCTAATACTACTGCTATGGAGAAACTTAGTCCTAAATTAGCTGCTTATGTTGGAACATTGTTCTTACATCAGCGTTGTGCTTGTCATATCATCAATCTCATGGTTAAATCTGCCATTAGTCTGATTGAGCCATATCTAGATGCATTTAGATCTGCAATATCTTTCATCAATGCTTCTAACCAGCGCATTGCTGCATTTAAGAGATTTTGTCTAGCTGTGAATGTTCGTCCTAGAAAGTTTGGTTTGGACATGGAGGTAAGGTGGAACTCCACTTATCTCATGCTCAAGCATTTGCTCCCTTACAGACAGACATTTAATGTTTTCATTGAGACTAACTATCCTAGGGGTGAAAGAGATCCTTTACTGTTGACAGAGGATCATTGGACTGTTGCACAGAGTATGTTATCCTTCTTTGAACTCTTTTATAATTGTACTGTTGCACTATCTGATGTTTATTATCCTACCTCTCCACTTATGTTGCATCAGCTCATTTTGATTGCTAAGCATCTTAGACATTATGAAAATGATGAATTGCTTAGGCATGTTGTTGTTCCTATGAAAGATTACTATCTTAAGTACTGGAGAGACATTCCTATGCTTTATTCTGTTGCATTCATATTGGACCCTAGAGCTAAATTGAAAGGTTTTCAAAATGTGCTCAGGTTGTTATCTAGTCTTACTGGTACTGATTATTCTGCTTACTTCACTGATGTTAGAGCTGAACTGTCTACTGCATTTAAACTGTATGATGACAAGTTTGGTGCAGTAAAATTGCAAACTCCTCCACCTCCATCCACTTCTGGTAAGAAAACTAGTGCTTGGGATGACATTTTTTCCACTGGTTCAGATTGTGGTGTATCTGCCTTTGGAATTAATGATCTCCCTGGTACTTCTTTCTCCACCCCTCCTCCCTCTTTGCCTCTTGCTTTGTCTAGAAGGTCATCTGCAAGTGCTTTGCTGCAAGCAGCAAGCACTTCTGCAACTGCTAGTGGTATGGCTATGGGCAATGAACTCTCTACCTACTTGGACAGTGACACTGTCACCCATTTTGATGATAACTTCAGCATCTTATCTTGGTGGCATGAGCATAAAAGAACTTATCCTGTTCTGTCCATCTTAGCTAGAGATGTTCTTTCTGTTCCTGTTTCCACAGTTTCATCTGAATCTGTTTTCAGCACTACTGGCAGGATCATTGAGGAGAGGCGGCGTCGATTAAAACCGGAGACGGTCGAGATGCTTTCTTGTGTTAAGGATTGGGAGGCTGCAGAAGCAAGACTTCAGAACTTAATAGAGGATGAAGAACTTGAGGAGAGTTTTGCTAATTTGTACCTAGATGTCGATGAGAATTCAGAAGTGTAACACTGGCCTGTAATAACTTAAGTTTTAGAACTATTATTTGATTGAGCTGGGCTGTACTCTTTTTTCCTATCCAGGGTTTTTTCTCACGAGGTGTGAGTTTTACCTAGATAGGTTTTTAATGAGGCAGCCATTGCACCAGCTCAAACATAAAATTTATAATCTCTTGTCTCTCTGTGATGTTGATCTGTGATGTGTTGATTTGTGAATTGTGATTTGTGAAGTTTGATAAGATCATTTTATTCTGTTGAAGTTAAAAGCTATAGATCAATGACTTGTGTTGTGTATGTTGTGTTAATAAGTATGAGTGGTCATGAGACCTTAGTGCCTGGCCCGGCACTAGCACGTTAGTGCCTACCGTGCCACCATGCCGGCCCGGCCCTAAAAAAAGGCCATAGTGCCGGACCTGGGCTGCCTGTTGGGCACGACGGCACGACACGGCACGGCACGACAGAGGGGTCGGGCCATTTCGTGCCGGGCCTTTTCGTGCTAGGGCCGGGCTAGGGCCGGGCGGCCCATATGGAAATCTATAGCTGCAGCGGGGAAAACGATGCCCCAAACAGGAGAGAGAAAAATGGGGCATCGTTTTTTCACCACACTGCGGGTGCTCTTAGGCGAGGAAGAGGAATGCGTGCGCGGGCATTCCTTCAGAGTTAGTAGCTCCCTCAGTTGTGATAGTGTAGATTTAGTCGGCAGTTTTGCTGCTTAGCATTGGAAGCTGCTGCATGCTCCCTCCGTCATAAAAAAAATATCTTAAGTCAAACTTTGTTACCTTTGATCAAATTTATAGAAAAAAGTATCAATGATTACGATATTAAATTTATATATATATGTATATTATGAAAATAGATCCGATAATGAATCTAATGACACTTGTTTTCTACGTAAATATTTGTTAATCAAACTTAAAAAGGTTTGACTTAGACTAAACCGGAAGTATATGACTGGGAGTATGCTCTGCTTGGTTTTGTCGTGCAGTCACGTCCATAAACTATTGCAGGTTCCATTAGTGCCTAAATTAATCTTGCCATCGAGCGTTCCAATTCGTGTTGTGTTCGCGTTCCGAGGTTCATTTGTCATTACCATTTGGATTGAGCGCCTCAACATACTATTTTCTTTCATGCATGGTCAGTTCGGAACTACCGAGAGCTTAAATCAACAAATTAAACTAAGCTTTTTTTTTCTTCTGAACATATTTTTAATTTGAGCATGATCCGAACTTAGTAACCCGCCGCGAATTTTCTCCAAAGTTGTCTCCGCCGCTCCTTGCCGTGTCCGCGGTTTTGGAAGGTAAGCAAGCAACATCTGGTGATGACAGATGGAGTGGATTGGCGGCCTGGTCGATAGGAGCAAAGCCCCAACGTACGCTGCCTGCTGTCTCCCTCAAAACTACAAATACACACGCAACGCTGCCTGCTTGCTGACAGAGTGAGTGAGAGAGCAGGATGGCGTCGTCGTCGTCAAGGACGGCGTGGATCGCCGCCGGCCTGGTCGCGCGGCTGCTGGTGCTCGCCGTCCTGGCCATGGCCGTGCAGTCGAGGTTCGCGAACAAGGCCATTAAGACTTCAAGGATGCCGGCTACGACAACGACCTCCAGAGCTACACGTACGCTACGTCGCAGCAGTTGCAACGTACTCTACTGCAGCTAGCTTAACTTAATCAGTACTCGGATCTTTGCTGAACTAACTTTTTTTTTTTTTGGCTAAGAAACTAACTGTTCTTTGTGCATGCTTGCGTGTGTGATCGGATCATCGGAAAAGGTACGCGGTCGTCGCGGCGGTGATCGGCATGGCCGGCAGCCTGCTGCAGGTCCCCGTCGCCGTCTACCTCCTCTGCAAGAGCAAGCGGACGACGTCCAGCGCCCTCGTCCTCGACGTCAGCACCTACGCGGACATTGTACGTACACACAGTAGATTTGCTTCGTGATTTTCTGATAGGTCATACTGCAGGCAACTAAACATAAGTAATGTACCCATGCGTGCATGGCGATGCAGGTGGTCACCGCAGTTCTGGCCAGCGGCGTCGGCGCGGGCTTCGGCGCCACCGGCGACGTCGTGGAGTACATCCGTCAGGCTCCGGACCAGGGCGAGCAACGACACGGACGACGTCTGACCGGTGATCGGTACCGGCCGGCTCGATCGAGGCATGAAATATTTTATTAGAAAAACACTAGTCAGCCAGCGTTTTGTTTTTCGATAATACTATAGTCCGAGTGTCCGGACGTGCGCTCAGCGCTTCCTATCTATCCATTCCTACTGTTTTTTCTTCCCCATCCCACTCCCGTGATCTTTCTTCTCCTCCTCGTCCACCCCGACGGTGGCGCGCTCCCCCACCCCAGCGGCCTCGTCGCCCACCCCGGAGGCACCCCTCCCCCACTCCAGCGTCCTCACCTCCCGCCCAACGCCCGCGGATCCGGTGGCCCACTCCCCGACCCTGGCGAGATCCAAGCAAGCCCCTGACCCTCCCCTACCCCAGCCAGCGACACCCTCCTCAGATCCGGCAGCGTCTCCTCCTTCGGCGAACAACGAGCAGGCTGGTCGTCGTGGATCTAAGCGGGCTCCATCTCCTCCGCGTGATGCTCGACGTCGTAGCGAACCAGAACAGCAAAAGCTCACGCCTACTGACAGCTCCATGTTGCAATAGGTACCTCCCGGTGTTGTAGTAGTTATTTTGGGACGTTGCAACAGTGGCTTTTGATGTTTCATCTATTTTGCAGCAGTCCGACTTGCCAGCAATTGGGTGTTGCACCAACTCGTTCATAATGTTGCATATAGTTATTTTCTTTGTTTCGGTCACTTATTCTTTCGTTGTTGCAATGTTGTAAAAGATGCTTTTTTTATTGTTGCAATGTGTTTATTTTGAATTGTTGCACGAAGCGGTTCGAGATGTTTCATGCACGTAAAGTTGTTGCAATCCTCATATTGCAAGTGTTGATTTTTGATGTTTCGATAGTTATTATTCAATGTTACGACGAAGCATTCGATAAAAAATAATTATCGGACGTCCGATCCGGATGCTAGTAGGTCGGTTTCTTTTTTCTTAACTGGAGGATCAATTGCAGAATGCTGGCTTCTTTGTAATAATATATAGACTCAAAGGGCTGTTGTTACGCGCTAAGATTTCTTATGAGTTATGATGCCACTCTTCTTTGTGTTAAAACATCAGGTTTCTTCTCTTTATCGATGATCTCCTCGGTGATGTTGGAATATATGGACTTGGTCATTAATATCTCAGAAATTCCAAACAAATCTCAAAGGTCGGATATACACATAAGAAAGTGATGCAAATCTTAATCTCAACGTCTCAGCTAAGGGTGTTAGGACCGCAATGGTTAACGGTGGTCGCGTGGGTGGCGGATCCGGCGGCGATGGCACCGCCTGTGCCGGGAGGGGCCGCGGAGGAGGTGGGGGAGCTAGGGGGAGAAGGGGAGGGGAGGAGGCGGGATAGGCGGGGCTGCGGGAAGGGTTGGAGGAAGACGACGGGCGCTGGGGCGGAGAAAGATGAGAGGATGTGGTGGTTGTTTTATTTTTATTTCGCGTGACGGGGTAAGTATGGGTGGGGCCTCCTCTTGACCGATCCCTAATGGGAAAGCCCTCTCCGCCCAGTCGCCTCCTAAATATTATATTTTATTTTATGATCTCCGTATTTAATTAGCTTGAGATGTGGTTATATGTTTTTGATCTTATGGTGGCATGCTGTTGTGTATCAGGTCTACCTTAAAGTCACCAATATGGTGGGTTTTCTTTTGTCCTTGTATCGTCACGGTGATCTATCTGCGTTGTAGGATATTTCGGTTTTCACCTCCTCTACTCGCTCTCATTTTGGTACAGCAATGAGGAGAAGTGCTTTTCAATTAAGCTGCATAAATAAGGGGAAAAACGCTTCTCTGATAGAGCAGGCTTAGTCTAGGTTCTGCGTTTTAGTACAATTGGGAGCGGTTGGGAGAAATGCAACTAGAAGAAATTGCAAAAAAGCACGCCGTTTAGTTGTGACGATAAGTAGGATTTTTAAGCTGTTTCAAACATGTTAAAAAATTTGAATAGCGTGTGCTAAACCCAATATCAAACTTCAGCGGAAGTAACAAATCAGTGACTCCTTCGTCAGCGGAGAATTAGATTGGGTATTTCACAATCTTGTCGATGCAAACCCTGTCCCGCGTTCTTTTTGTGTATCTCTTCGTGCGTATCATGATATCATCGAATCCCATTATTCCTTGCCCGCTTCGTTCTGTCTCTCGCCGGTGGACGGTGGCCGGCCGGTGGTAGGCAGCAAGCCGGTTGCCACGAACTCCATATGCTGATACGTGTACGACGCCGTCGCCAGGATTTCAATTACCCGATGCATGCATGCCGCGCGGGTCGTGTGGCACTGCATGCTGATGATGAACGGATCGTCTCGATGATCTTCTACTAGTTCATGCCGCAGGCATGCGAGGCCTCTCTCAGTCTATTTATACGGCCTCCATCGTCTCGTCTCACGCAGTCACGTTGTCCCCAAGAGCCCAAACCACACGACGAGGCAGCCAGAGCCATGGGGAAGGGGAAGCGGGTTGCTCCCACCCTGCCGATGCTTTCGCTCGTGGCTCTGATCATGCTCCTTGTCGCCGGGCTCTCCGCAGCCGCGGCGTCCGGCGACACGGGCGTCGTCATTCGCCTCCCCAGCGACGCCGCCGCCTCAGGCGATGCCCGGGCCGGCGAAGCGACGGCGCGCGCCATGCCGGGCGATTATGCGGAGAGGCCGTGGAAGTGCTGCGACATGCAGGTGTGCACCCTGTCGGTAGTGCTGCCGTCCTGCTGGTGCCACGACAGGCTCGAGCGGTGCTCGGAGGCCTGCAAGGAGTGCAGCAAGGTGAGGGGCTCGGACCCTCCACGCTACGTTTGCAAGGACATGTACAGAGGCGAGCCCGCGCCCATGTGCACTACCCACGCATGACGCGAAGAACGTAGAGGGGATGACGAGCCGTCTTCCACGGCCATGGCTGTCCCAAGTTTATTCCTGTTGTATTTCCTGCAGATAGCTAGCCGCTTCTGCTTCCTGTTGTTCCTGCACCATGCTGCTGCCTCCTGTTTCAATAACGACCATATAGCAGGTCGGGGTTTTAAATTTCTATTGGTTGCCAGACTCTGGGGCGGCGCTCTGCCAACACGTTAGCGCCACATGCGCATTGGATCACCTCAGCTAGCAGTCCGGAATTCAGATGCACGTCTCAGATGTCAGTATGAATCCAAAGGGAGTCTAGGCGCTATGCAATGCAGAGGCATTGCATCTTTGGAGGGTCTGGTAGGTATCAAGATGGCACAAACCAATCACATTGTTGAGCATCAACCCTAACAGTAGGCGCTACTGAGACACTCAAATGGTGCAACAACTGACCCATGAGAGCACAGCATTTTGCAGGACCACAAGAATCACAAGTTATGCAACAGTTCTAGTTAAGCTTCAGCAACAGTGCCCATCAAAATTAAACAAGCACTAGCCACCAAGGCTCAGAAATAAGCAGGGTCTGTTGCATACACAGCGTGATATACCAGTACTTTTGGTACATCAGCATCCCAGGAAATACAGTCACTTGAAGTCTGCATAGTATACATATAGATTTCTCAGGACAACCCACTGCACCTAGTTGCCAGCCCAACCGGAAACTGCCTCAACTTTCCACTTTCACATGCATTGGATCTGAAGCTGTATTCATATCATTTGCAGCTTCGTCTCTCTCCTCAACCGCTTCATCGTGACTAGCTTCTTTCTGGGAAAGCATCTCCTTCAATCTTGCAAGCTCTAGATCCTTGGCTTCCAACTCCTCTTGCAGAATGGACACCTGTAAAAGGTGCGAGCCAAAGATCTTTAGTGGCCTAAAAAGGCAACTAACCAATAGTACCCTGTAGTAACAATGATGAAGCTTACCATTTCATTTGATCTCTCTACGTCATTTGTTACACCATCCATGTGTTTATACAAAACTGACAACACAACAAAAGAAAAAGGTCAAAATAGCTATAGTTTCATAACAGAATAAGCAATTTACTTAATAGAAACTTGTGAGATTCTGTTGTAACTCACTAAAAGAAACATGCAAACTAGCGCTGAAATCTAATCGTGGTAGCATAGTTCAATAAATGTCAAATAACCAAAAAAATCTAGATGGGAAGTGTTGCGAAGGATACTCTTGGTAGTGCACTAATACTCCAACACCAATCACTGAGAAGCAAAAAAAGAATAATTATAAAGAATGCAGTTCATACAGATGAGAGATAAAATGACTAACCATCAAATTGATTCCTGAGCTCATTGTTCTGAGACTTCAGAACCGCAATTTTCATTCCAAGCTCATGGATCTGCACCAAAGATACATCATTAAAAAGCATTGTTACAAGTCTGTTTATTTTCACAGGGCATATTAGGATTTGAGAAAGACAAAATTTCACAGATTTTTAACACTTAGTTCAGCTATATGCTTGCTTAGTGTAGGAACATTGTAAGCAATAGATTTGTATTTCTCAGATCTTTTAATACAATATTAATTTGTAGCAATTTAAAACCCACTCCAATCCACAATACTTGTTATTTAGCCTCTTCACTATCTTCAAAATACTTGTTCTACAACTTCGAGGTGATTTTGACTCTCTTTTTCAATCTTACCTCTCATTAATTCCATTAAATAGTAAGTAGTTTTGGCATCATAAATGCACACTGTTGAGAATATAAACTAGGTATAGGATGGCCATTTTATTTACTTCCTTAATCCTTGTGCCAAAGGCTAAAACATGTGTTATAAATCAGAGGGAGTATACTGTCAAAACAAACTGGTGGTCAACGTATGCTTCTAAGTCCAGTCTCAATGGAAGGTTTCATAGGAGTTTCATGAGCATTAAAATATATGCCACATCAGCAATTTTGCTCACTTGGCATGGTCATTATGAGGAGAGAAGGGGGAGGTTCAAGAGATGAGAGAGAAGGGGGAGGTTCAAGAGATGAGAGAGGAGTTTCATCTCCATGACACCTCGCAGGTAACTGTGACAATGTGCACCGAGACTGGCCTAAAGACTTCTCCAAACCCTAATACACCCTACAAAAAGAACTGAAGGGAGTAGTTGGGTAAGAAGCTATTATAGGCATTCGCATCAGATGCATTATTTGCATAACCTGAGCAGAATTTTTTTATTATGATAAATTTCTGGTTGTTCAATCAAAGTGACCAGACTCTTTATCCTCTTACAATGATCTTAAAAACAATAAAAAAGCATTTCAGAATTTTATATGGTAACAAGGTAACCAGGAGTTTGTGTAGAAGGGCTTACTTTTCCTTCTGATGCCATGGCCCCAATCTCTTCATTTTCTTCTTGCAAAGTTCTACATTTAGCCATTAGCATTTTTCCAAGTTTGCTTGATGGAGTAAAATTGACAGCAGCAACATTGTCCTGAAGCTCCTTGATTTTTTTCTCTTTCTCCTCCACAAGATTCTGCAGAAAAGTAGCCTATAAGATTTGGTATGCATGGACAATTGTTTAGACTTTAGAAATAACCAGTGAGTCTCAAGATATGGCAGTTTTAGCTTTCCTAGGCCACTAAATTTACATAAGTTTCAAATTCTGATGCATCATCATAATTCATGGTCCTCAACCTAAGGTGTAATACATTACTTCGATGGCCTACAAAAACAAATAAGATTATATGACGAAATTATTGTTTTCCTTTTCCCAAAATAACATATTCGTTGCTTTTGACCATTCATTCCTTAATGTATCTTTTTACAAGGAAACCTATACAGAAATTTCTTGTGATATTGTATACATGTAATCAACGAGATTATGCACTTGCATATTATGATACCAACATTTCACAAGAGTATAAATGGTAGTGCACAAGGAAATCATCAATATCCTGTTGTGTTTCTTTTAGGAAACACACAGCAAAGTGTTTTCTAAGCATCAAACACATCAAAGTGTGTTGCGTGTTCTAAACATACAGGTACAAGATGATATAATATAAGAACTATCTGATTCAGGGAATGTGACTGACCTTTAAGCGTGTAAATTCTTCATGAATTGCTGGATCAAGCAATAATCTCCTTGTCTTTTAGTCATACAAAAGAATGAACTAAAATTAATCAACATTGGTTAAAACAAAAGAAAAATTAAGACAACTATTGAGGACATTGTCTATAGTAGAACTCAAGTAGTTTTTAAGATTCGACTGTGAGAAACTGTATCAATCTTACTATGCAAGTCAAGGCAACCATATAAAAGGTAATGCATTGAGAAATTAAAAAATAATAATATAATTTGCCTTCACTGTCAAATGCCTTACACGAAACTTACGGTTTATTTCTCCCTATTCTAGTATCTCATCTTTTCAAGCTGTGGCATTCTATCCCTGCCACTGTACTTTCATATGCTAATGCCATATTGAACTAAGGATTGTACAAAGAGTGTGCCACGCATTAGTTTATCAACATACGTCTTTTTTCCCAAACATGCAGGAGCATTGCATGTCATTGCATTAAATAAGAAATAAAATACTATACAAAATTCAATACAATTCCCTTAGTAGTAAAAAGGTGAGCACACCACGTCCCTCTGATTTTGCCTTAAACTCAAAGCAGAGTATCTCAACGGTTTCATTGGTTACAGCGGTTTCACCCTCCCCAGGGCGGAGGAAACAGCAACCCTACTGCATTGGTATTGGTGTTCATTGCTCTTCCATTTTTATATTATACCAAACTCAATATAGAAGGGAAAAACACTCTAGATCTCTAAAAGGTGATGTGTTGATGAAAATAATAGAATTATTAAGACAAAAATAAACCTAGTTTTACTTCAACCAAAGTTGTGGAGTAGGCAACAATGAATGAGGGGCTCACTAAGGCACAGTTTCCATGCAAAAGTTTGATGAGAGGGAGGGAGGGAGGGAGGGAGATTGTCAGCCACCAACCGAGCCCTTTCTATGATAAGGTTTTTTCTCCCAAGATGAGTAAGCATAACAGAGCAGCTGCATTTGGATGCTTATGCGGGACTTCTGGTAAAACTTTTATTTGGGTGTGCGGTGCTGAATTGGTCATTAACCCCAGCATGTAAAAACAAAATACATTTAAATGCATGAAAATTTGACATAAATAATAACATAAGGAGCAATATGTTTACCTGCATTGATGGTGGCCTTAATTGAGTTTTTAAATCTCTAACCGCGGACTGTGAATTCATACACAAAACACCAACAATCAGCACGAGAATGAGAAACCACAAGGTGAACAAAACAACAGCAGGAATTGCCAATAATCCCATCAAAATAAGCTAAATCTTGATAATAAGTTTCCAACTGGTTGCCATTGTGAACTGTGTAGTATAGATTAAAAACATAAATAAATTAAAAAATGTTCAAAAGATCAAAGGGATAAGCCTCATAGCAAAATGAAGCTTCGAGAGGGTACCTTCAGTTCTGCAATCTCCTGCTCTCGTTTAGCAAATGTTACGATAAAAGCTGCCTCCCTTTTCTTTGCTTTCTCCAGCTGAGTATGTAACAACAAAATAAAATTGAACCAAAGAAGAGTCATTTTGCCAGTCCCTTATACTAAAAAAAATGGCAAAAAGACAAACCTGCTCCCTCAATGACTCCTCCGATGACTTCAGGTTACTGAGGTATGAAACCACTGAAACAGGATCTATATTTAAAATAACTATTATACTTGGTGATTTGGTTGACCATACAAAATATTTGGATGGATTTGTATTTAATTCATGAACCTGGATTAGCTCCAGAAGGTACAGCTGGAATTTTCTGAAATGCTGAATGCCACTTCTCGATTTCTGATTTAGCAGCTTCCAGTTCCACCTGTGATATAATATAGTTCAATCATTTCCAGCAACAAAAGGGTCATGAATTTTTAACTGGGTAGAGCAATCAAAGTGTCACTGTAATAAAGTGGAAGCAACAGTCAAGTGACTAACTGCACAAGTCTATATTACTTGATCCACCAAATCTTTAATTTTGTTCTGCCTTAACCTTCAAAAAAGGGTTCATCATTTCAGTAGCGCTAGTGCAATAATACTTATAGGCTGTTGGCTTTCTACAGTCAAGTTTGACTTCGCTGGGCTTTTAGTTGAGATATTTTATAATGCTAACATATCAGCAGCAATGCAGATCCAGTTATTGCCAGCGATGCCAGTATAACAGCATAGATTGCCCTCATCACCAAACCAGGCTTTTCCCTGTTGGCAGGGGTTTCTGAATTCTGATCATGGTCAATTTTTAGGAAAAGCTGATACCTATCTTTCTTAACTGAAATAGATGCCGTGCAATGCAAATATTATCATTAAGACTCAATTAGTAGATCTTACCAGTGAATAATTCAACTCAGCTTCAAACCAACAAATTAAGGATAGACTAGCCAAGTAGCCAACTTATTGGCCGATGCTATACGCAACATTAGATATGTGCTACAATAAGCCGTGTCGATAAGTTGTATTTCTTGGTAGATGTAAAAACATGAGTTCTACACCATATTAAGCAAGAAACTAGCAGTAACAATTTTTGCATATTCTCCTTATCGTTAGTGACATGTATTTTCTTTCAACTCGCAGGAAAACTGATTACTAACTGAAGCTGCTTTTTCACTGACCAAACTTGTACAAAAGTATAGAATAATGAAATAGTAGAACATATAACATATTGTACAACTAGATAACAGTTTCTTAATGCACTAGTAAATGAGAGTAGAATAAAAGGTGGAGGGATGACAACAAACCTGGCAGGATGCAAGGCTATGTTTACAGTCCTGCAAACTTCAAAGGGAACGAGTGTTAGTCTCATCTACAATATAAATGCTTTTATATGCTAACAGAAAAACATTGGTTCAAAAGGTCAAACATGAAATGTGATATACCTTTCACGAAGAGACAGAATCATTCCCGTCGCAGCTCCTGGAGCACTTTCCTCAACCTTTGTCTTTGCCTGCACCACAAAATACAGGTTTAATGCATGCCTAGTATCGAGCTAGCAAGATATGTTCAAAATTAAAATATTTTGATCAAGTATCATCTAACTGTAGTTTAGAAGCCACTTTATTTCCAAGCTGATGATAACCAAAGTGTGGTTCACATATGTTCTATATTGACTAATTTTAGTATTGGGAAAACAAGCACAATCAGAGCACTACTTAAAGTGAGCTTTCCAGCATACGAAATGTGTTTCTTTCCAGCCCCAGTTATCAGTCAAAACAGCAGAATTTCAAGTCGCCCGCAGTAGTAATGTAACAAATCTTAAGGGCTGAGAAGTGCTATTTTATTGCTTACTGCATCACTTACCAGTGTATATAATCAACTATACCCAATCCTAGGAAGGATATATCATCTTTCCATTATACCACAAACTATTTGGCTTCCAACTGCATATCTATTAAGAAAACAGCCATATGATAAAGTACACCTAATTTTCGGTGCCTGGAATTGTGGTTACAACGCCAGGATGCATGGTTTTCTTACCTGGTCTTTTCTGGTTTAACTACTTTTGAGGGCGAGTCAGATTGGCTTCCATAATAATTCACTTCCTTATCCCTAGCTTGGCAAGTCAAGGTTAACAATCCTAGCATGCCCTGAATAGGTAACCATTTTTCACTTATAATGTTGCAAAGCACAAGCCTATTTGGCAGGAGATACTATTTGGGATAGATCTGAAGTCTATTATCAGGTCAGTTGATGTGGGCTAATGGGTTAAGTTGGGTGGGATGGGTCTGACACGTAGAAGAGAAGAGAAGAGAATGTTAATCATGGCTTATACAAACAAATCCCAAATAATCCACCCCCACAACCCACTCTCCCCCGCCCCTCCTCCCAGGGTACAAGAAGCAATTTTCCACACACAATCCATCCACAAACTGCCACCTCCACACTCACATTCCAAATCCTATAATATAGCAGATACTCCGTCTGATAAATTTCACTACAAATTCTTCCAGCGGCCAAATGAGAGTAAATTTACCGAAACAATAGCAATACCAATCACCTAACCTTCTTGGAAGCAAAGACGTCATCGTCGTCCAGATCGCCAAATGGCGTCTTCTCACCTGCAGAGAGGAAAACAGCAGCCACAACAAGCAAGTAGAAATAAGAAACCAAGTGGGACGCGATCACCCAAAAGAAGCCAATGCCAGCCGCAGACATGCCCCCAAAAATTTTCTGCAAAAACCCTAAACCAATACTCGCAGGCCCAAGGATACATGGATCCGTGTTCATCTGAACCGACGGCCGGCACGGAGGAAGGTGAACGGAGAGCCTGCCTGCAAGGTTGGGGGATTGTTGTCCTCTATCAGTTGGAAGCAAATAGGTGGAGGTCGCCGGCGGCGGGCGGCGGTGTTCAACCGGGCTTGACGCTTGAGGACGGCGGTGGGGGATTGTGCTTAGGAGGACCCGGCGGCTATGGCCCTGTTTGGCACAGCTCCACTCCATAACTCCAGCGACCCCAGCAAAAAAACCAGCCAAACACGTCAACTCCAAAACTCCATGGAGCTGCCAACTCCATGGAGCTGTAGTGCAAATGGGGCTGGAGTTTTGAAGCACCCCTTTTGCTGCTCCAAAATGTCCTCTTTTGAATCTCCTCGTGGAGTTGGTGGGTAATTACCCACCACTGCTACTGATTACACAAAAATAACGTTTCATCTGTTTGCCTCATGCCTCTCTTCCGTTCTCCCGTGCGCCTCTGTTCTTTCCATACATGGCCTTCACCCGCCCGCCGTAGCCCCTGCCGGCGGCTAGGGTTGCGTCGGCGGCTAGGCTCAGCACCGCCGTAGCCCCTGCCGGCGGCCGGCTGCAGCGCCCCACCGCCACTGCAGGCCGGCGGAGCCCCGCCGCCAAGCGCCCTGGCCCGAGGAGATACGCCCGCCCGCCTAGCCCCGCCGGCCACTGTGCCCCTAGGCCCGTCGCCGGAGCGCCCCACCGCCGGCCCCTAGGCTCGTCGCCGGCCGCAGCGCCCCGCCGCCGGCTGCAGCTCCCCGCCGTCGGCCGTCGCGTCCCGGCGCCGAAGCCCGCCGCGGGCCTTCGCGCCCCTCCGCCGAAGGCCCGCCGCCGGCCGAAGGCCCCGCCGCCGAAGGACGCCGCCGGCTGCTGTGTCTCGTGGCCGGCCGTCTCGCCCCGCCGCTGAAGGCTGCCGCCGGCCACAGCGCCCCACCACCGAAGGAGGTCCCCCGCCACCCGTTCACAAGGTATGCTTCCTAATGGTATTTTTTTGAAGTAAAATCAGAGGCCATGGTGTGATTGTACTCGTGAGGTCAATTCTGCTCGTGAGGATTATACATAGAGTTTGTTTGATTCTGCATTTCTGCTGTGTGCAAAAGATCAGGTGGTGTACAAAAGCTTGCAAATTTCTGCTTGCTGTACGCTTTCCATCAATGTTTACCTCCATTGCTTCTGGTCTGTTCTGATGCAATGCAGCAATACGGTGCTACAAATGAAATGATTCTGGCACAATTTCAGAGTGGTACAGCGGCACTGTGGTGCCTATACCACGCACTGCATGGATATCTTCATAGATTATTGCACATTGCCATCTAATATAACGCACAACCATTCTTTATGACACACTTGTGCTCCAATTTGGTTCTCAAGTACTGATTCCTGCGATCAACCACATGTTTTGCAGCCTATCGTATCATCGCATTTGTCTTTCGCCCTGCCTAAGTCGATAATTGCTGCTCTCTGGTCCTTGTAATTTCAACAGCTATATAGCGATGTCCATGTCCCTGTCGTAATTTATCGCCACATGACTGTCTCTGTTTGCAAACTCTGACGAGGGCGTAATGTAACGATGCACTTGGTATTGGTCCCAAGCTGTGCCGGCATACAACACAAGTGGAGGAGTACGGGTTATTGCTTCTCCTTCCCAGATTCTACTCTCGTGAGAGCTTCACTTTCCTGCTGCCTCTCACGAGAGAATAGATTCTGCTGTGTTTTTTGGTTTTGTTTCTCTCTGAAGTTCATCTGATAGTCCAATCCAAATTGGCGAATTGGATAGCAGCCGAAAGAGACTGATGATGGTGTCACCCATCATGTGAGCATCATCATATCTGATACTCTATTTGCCAAGCAACCATGTTGCCACGCTAGGACGAAATTCGCTGTTCTTTGTTTGTGTCTTGTTCTCTTCATTTCCCTTATTTTTGTTTCTTAGCAAACCTACTAGTACAACAACGTGCAACTATGCATTCTTAAACATACAAACATGATTAATCTGATTACGCTGCTGTATCCTTTTTTCACTGTGTCTGGATTTTAGTTAGACCTTGTCAAGGAATTGGTACAAGAGGCTCATGCTCCAGATGATAGTTCTTGGCACGGCACGTCGGCAGCCATGGAAGTTGGAATCTGGCCAACTTCATCGTGGCTTGTGAGCTGTATTGCCCTGATTTGGAGTTGGAGTTGGCCAAATGCAGTGTTGCTTTCACGATTTATTACTCATTGCTTTCAAGTTAGGCAATCCATGATATTTGTACGCAAAAAGGTGTTCTATTTATGTGAGCCATATATTTCTTGTTGTGAAAAACCCTCTGGGATGTGCTACCCATTCCATTCTCTTTATTTGCTGTATCTCGCGCAAGAGTGACCATAAACCACTGTCTCCATTCCAGAAAAATGGTGAACATAATGATATGTACTAACAGTCCATTAACCCAAATTCAAATCCCACAAAAGAACATTCCAGAAAGTGGTTTCTTCATTATGAATATGTACACCAGGTTCGTCAGCTCAGTGTCAAATATTTCACCAAGCTACCACCAAGTCAGAGCCTTTTCTGACAGGGTCAACAACTATATTGTAAATGTGTAGTGTTTATAGATGTAAAAAATACATATATGTATATTTGTGAAGTTACATATGGCCATTCACATTTGTTATACCTCTGATGTATTATGAATTTGGATGACAGCTTTACAGAAAAATGCATTCCTGACTGTTACACTTTTCTGTAGGTTGATGGTCTGCGGGAGCACGTGAAGAAAAGTGGACTTGCAAAAAAACCGAGCTCGTTATCACTTCCCCTTTGGTGAGGTATAGTCTCATCTTAATATATTTGTGTGCACTTGTAATGTTCTGGGTGCATTGACTGATAGGCTTCCTAATGTTTGATATGCGCAATCTCGAGTGCTGTGTGTATATGAAATTGATATACTCTATTGCTGTGTGTGTATGAAATTGATATACTCGAGGCCTTCTAATATGAAATTTGTGAGTTCGATAGATGCCTAAAATTGATTGGAATTCGGAGAACACTCGAGTGCTGTGTGTGTTGTTTGCCGAACAAGTTGAAAAAGGAAATCGGCCAAACACACAGTTGAATGCACTTGGTTATGCTGAGGTTGAGAAAGGGTTCAAGGAAAGGACTGGAATTGTGGCTACCAAGGGTCAGATCAAGAACAAATGGGACAAGTTGAAGGAAGATTTCAAGGCATAGAAGAAACTAATGCTAAGGCAAACAGGGACTGGTTGGGATCCTATAAAGAAGACTATTGCTATGGATGATGAATGGTGGAAAAAAGCTAGAGCTGTAAGTTGGTTAAAAAATTTTCCTATATTTTTTTTCCATATGTCAAACCTGTTGGTAATACTTATAATAATATTATGTGCTTATTTCAGGACATTCTGGGTTGTGGCAAGTTCAAAAAGAAGGGCCTTGAG
Source organism: Setaria viridis (assembly GCF_005286985.2). Classification (NCBI taxonomy): domain Eukaryota; kingdom Viridiplantae; phylum Streptophyta; class Magnoliopsida; order Poales; family Poaceae; genus Setaria; species Setaria viridis. The sequence goes on from NC_048263.2 coordinate 27,850,867, forward strand.
AATGAAGATGAATTAGCCAAGTGTTTTGCTGACATTACTACTATTGGTATTGATCATTGGTCTCCTCATGTTGTGAATGTTGAAGCAACCGAAAATGTTAATTTGACACAAGATGAGGCAACCAATTTTGAGCCAGAAGGTGATGATTTCATTCTTGAAACACAAGAGGAGGATATTGGTATTTCTCCTTCACCTGCGAGTGGCAAGAGACTGGCAAGGCCTGTTGACATGAGTGGTAAAAAAGCGAAGTCTGGAAATGCACTCCTAATTCAAGAAGCAGTAACAAGTATGGCAAGTTCAGCCAATGAATATGTTTCGAAGAGACATGAAAAATATTCTATTGAGGAAGTGATGGAGGTTGTGATTGCTTGTGGGGCCGGCTATGATAGCAATGAACATTACATAGCGTCTGAACTGTTTGTGAAGAAGGAGCAAAGGGAGATGTTCATGACCTTGCCTACTAATGAGATTAGGTTCAATTGGCTTAGGAGGAAGTACAATGATAAATATGAAAAGTAGAAATTGGCTTAGTGAGAGTGATGTTATTTGTGTATGCTACTATTTTATTTTTGTCGCATGTGTGGTACATTTTATTTTATTGCATTTTATTTATGTATGACAGTTGTATCTTACATTTTATTTATGTCAATGTTCACAGATGTCTTCAAGTGAGTCTGATGAATCTAGTGATTCTGATGGTGAATATTTTTTTAAAATGGTTGAGAGCTGTGGTAAGCTAGCACAAAGTTATCATGACTCATATATGGATAAGGCACCGCCGAGATTTATGTTTTCACAACAGAGTGGAATGGGATGGCTGATGGAGACGATAAACACTCCAGGGGAGTGCCATCGAATGCTTCGGATGAATGAGGTTATTTTTCAGGATCTTCATGATGTGTTGGTTGAGAGGTACGGATTAAAACCATCGAAGCACGTGAATACTCTTGAAATGTTGGCCATTTTCCTATTCACATGTGGTGGGTGTGAGTCAAATAGAAGAGGACAGAATAAGTTCAAACACTCAGGTGAAATAATTAGTAGAAAGTTTCATGAAGTTCTAAATTGTGTGGTTGCCATGGCACAAGATTTCTTGAGACCAACAGATCCTAATTTTCGCAATGTGCACAAGAGGATTAGGAATGATAAGAGAGCATACCCACACTTTAAGGATTGCATTGGTGCACTTGATGGAACCCATATTCGTGTGTATTTATCACCTGAAGAACAAGTGAGATATATTGGTAAGACTGGAATTGCAACTCAAAATGTGCTTGCCGTTTGTGATTTTGATATGCGCTTCACCTATGTGGCTGCGGCTCAACCGGGTTCTTTGCATGACACTAGTGTATTGTATCATGCATTGGAAGCAGATGTAAATGTCTTCCCACATCCTCCTCAAGGTAAATATTTTTCCTTATGTTCCTTTTCATATTTGTATGCACAAACTTATTTTATTTTACATATGTGTAGGCAAGTACTATGTTGTAGATGCGGGCTATCCTAATCGTCCGGGGTATCTGACTCCATACAAGGGTGAAAGGTACCACTTACCCGAGTGGCATCGAGGTATGGAACCAAATACTCCAAAAGAGAAGTTCAACCGTATACACTTATCTGTTCGTAATGTTATTGAGCGGTCATTTGGAGTATTAAAAATGAAATGGCAAATCCTTTACAAGATGCCCGGTTATTCAGTGGTCAGACAAAAGAATATTGTTGCTGCTACTATGGTTCTACACAATTTCATACGTGAACATGCTAGCGTTGATGTGGACTTTGCTAATTTTGATAGAGATCCTACCTACATGCCTACTATTCCAGAAAGATACAACAAGTATGCCGTGTCTCAACATGCCTCCGATGGATCAACTTCGGAATCAAGCTTTGTGACTATGGACACCTTTCGTGATAGTATGGTTACATCAATTGCCCTAACATGGAACTAGTGCAACGATTATTGTAACGACCTTATTTTGGAACTATGAATTTATTTCGAAATTTTAAATTTTTGGAACATGTAATTTATTATTATTTTGGACTTCAATGCATGTAGTTTCATTTTATATTTGTGATAAGTAGTTCAAGTCGAACCAGGGGCAAGAAAGGCAATCTACCCTCAAACTCCTCTTTTCTGGAGCTAGGGACACCCTCCCAGCCAAACACCCTCACCAGACAGCTCCAACTCCACCCAGAGCTGGCTCCACCTGGAGTTCTGGAGTGGAGCAGCTCCACCTAGAGTTGGAGTCATGCCAAATAGGACCTTAGAAACGCATCTCAGCCACAGGAGACAGATAAGGAGGAAAACCAGTTGGGTCGCTCAGCAATCCCGAGCGTCATCTCGTGTAGCTATGTTCCACGGGGATGACGCGGCCGGCGCATCAACCAATCGCTCATGCACCATGTTTCACGACCGCCGAGGCAGAGCATGCTTTTGCATCGACCCCCGGCAGCGTTGCAGCTTCGGCTTCGCCGGTGACGCAAATGGCCGCACAGGGCTCGTCCACACAAGCATCAAGACACAGTACCCGTTGTTCGTGGAGGTAGCATAGCACACATGGATTTCATTATTCTGTCCCGAATGTAACCTGCCGATTTGGACATGAAGAAGAAACCACCAAATTCCTTCGTATGGCTATATTGGACATGAAGAAGAAACCACCAAATTTCTTTGTATGACTATATGAACTTTCTGGTGAGTGGTTTACTAGTAGAGAATTGACTTTCGATGCGCCCCCTTTTGTCCCGGTTTAAAGTTGGCCCGGGACAAAAGGTTCACCAACCGGGACTAAAGCTCGGTTACTGGTGGGGGGCTTACCAACCGGGACCTTCTATCCCGGTTGCAAAGACTAGTGTGAAAAAAAGATCCTGAGAGGCATTTTATCCCGGTTTGAAACACCAACCGGGATAAAAGGATCTTTTATCCCTGTTGGTAATACCAACCGGGATAAAAGGGGGTCATTTATCCCAGTTGGTAATACCAACCGGGATAAAAGGGGGTTATTTATCCCAGTTGGTGTTACCAACCGGGATAACAGGGTCCCCAACGAGGGCACTGGAATAGGACTAAATCTCTCGAACCCTTTTATCCCGGTTTGTAATACCAACCGGGATAAAAGAGGGTCTTTTATCCCGGTTGGTGTTTCCAACCGGGATGAAAGGATCCCCCACGAGTTAATACAAAAGGAAGCTATGCGCAAGGCTAGAGGTTGTGGGTTCGAATCCCAGCAGCGCGCACGCGCATATTTCGCGTGAAAAATCGCGTGACTTGTGACTTCCAACATAATAGTATGCCTGCTACCTTGTACCTAAAATGATTAATATCTTCCTGCATGGTAGCAATAATTATTAGACCTTGTAAAAAATTAGCATGGCATTAACTTTATATTATTCCATAAGATACGAAACAAAAACCTGTGTAATAGGATGAGAGAGTGAATCTCCAGTCCAGTATTCCATAAACTTAAGCATGAACAGTCCACAAGATGAGCTGCATGGTTATAAAACACTGAGTACTCCAAACAAGAAAATAAATAATCTTATATATGTTAGCATATTTTTTTGCAACATACCCATCTTTCTGCATTGGCTCTTATAGTTGTTCTGTGATTATCCATGAAGATTATCCATGAAATTACCTGAAGGTCTTTCCAGTTATGGCTAATCATGTTTTGTTGCCTTCCAATTATGTTCAAATGATATTGTAGTCCTTGCAGCTGTTAAATAATTAATATCAGTAAAAATGCATTTAAGTGTAGAATCAATTTATAATATCAAAAGAAGTATGAATGCTGTAGAAACTGACCGTATCAGCGAGGTCACCTCGGTTGCCAACACAACGAGTCAAGTACTTGTATTTCATACTTCTGTGTGTTAATAATAGCCAAATACCAATGTATTTCTTTGATATTTATTGAAATTAGAACCTAAAATGAAGAATTGAATTAGTACCAGACATGAACAGTTAGAAATTAAAATCTATCAAGCTTAGAACATGCCAATTATAGAGATAGAAATTACCATTTCATGCTATAGATAGTTTCTCACAAAATTTGTGATATGGTTACCATCTTCACCTACTCCAAGCTTGCCATCCCTTTTTAGCATTACGGAAATAAAGGGATTCTCAAAGTAAAATTTAACATCATTTGTACTTTCTAAATGGGCTTGATCCTTTATGCAACATATATACGCACTGATAACCTACAAAGATTCAAATAACAAACCTTTATTACAAAAGAAAAAAAATGTTGATCGAAGAGCATTCACTTGTAAGACGGGAGCGGAGGTCGTGACGCACCACCGCGGTCCATCTCCCACCACGCACGCCGCTCACCGGGGGGGGGAGCGATGGGGCCCTCTGATCGGCGACGGCGCTGATCCGTGGGTGGCGCAGGCGGGGTGGGTGGGGGGGGGGGGGCGGCGTGCGGAACCTCCTCCCACGAATTGGGAGCTCCCACAAGCTGGGCGGCGGAAGGGGATGGAGGGGGGAGGCGGAGACGGGAGCGGAGGTCGCGACGCGACACTCCGACCGCCGCCCACGCGCAATCCGCTCCTTTGGCTCTACGTTTCGAAGAAAGAGAAGAAATCTCCCCTTTAACCCCTCCCTTTCCTCTTTTTTCCATCCGACCCCCAGTCTCTTCATAATAATTGGACTGCGGGTTGATTTCACAAAACGTCAGGGTTTTTTTTGCAAAATGACCACGACGTACGAAAAGCTAGGCAGAGACGTTACTTGCTTTAATAATAGGTAAAGATATATATAGATAAGGTATATAGATTATAAAAAATATTCGGACCTACGAGCGAATATTCGGACGAGGTGCGGGTTCGCTTGTGTTTCTCCGAAACCAACGGACCACGCCGACACAGTAGATTCCGCGCGTCACGCGAATCGCGCATGCTCCTAGCTATCTCCGCTCGAACCCTATCGTCACCCCTCTCACCCCCGTCACTCCACCCCCGCCGCCAGGCGCATCCGCCGCCGCCTCCCCTGCCATCCGTCGCCTCCCCTACCGTCCGCCGCCTCCCCTCACCCGGTCACCCATCTCTCCCAGCTGGATCTCGCCCGACGCCGGTTGCCGGCCCTCCCGTCGCCTCCCCTACTCTCCGTCGCCTCCACTGCCATCCGCCACCTCCCCTCACATTCATCCATCTTTCCCGGCTGGACCTCGCCTGACGCCCTTCGCCGGCCCCTCCCGTTCGCCTCCCCTGCTCTCCGCCGCCTCCACTCCCATCCGCCTGCCTCCCCTCACCCGGTCACCCATCTCTCCCGGCTGGATCTCGCCCGACACCCGTCGCCGCCCCTCCCGTCCGCTGCCTCCCCTTCTCTTCAAGGTAAGGAAACCCTACCATGTATCTCTTTGAATTTGAAGGTGGCTGTGCCATTGGGTTGATTCAACCACCGTTCAGATGGACAAATAGTTGGCTCAATGGATGATGTTTAATTCAATTGTTGCAATGACTATGTAGATTGACTGATGAGATTGAGTTGTCTCTGTTTCCTCTGAGCTGGTTTCGGCTTCGTAATTGACTGCCGCAGGTTTAACTCAGCAATGTGATCTGACCTGGTTTCAGCAATGCGTTGAATGGTTGATGTTTAGTTCAATTGGTTAATTTATACTGTACGCGTTTAACTCACCAATGTGATGCAATGCAAATGCAGTCCAAACTCGCACAGATATCACATCAAACTTTGTTTATTTTCTTTACAAACTTCCCCCAAACTTGAGTTACGGATCAAGCCAGCAAATGTGTGTGGTAATCTCACCAAGTAGGTGAGCATATTCACTGTCCATCCCTAACCTCCAACCAAACAAGAGATGGAACCACTCCAACCCACTTTATCCCTCCAATTCCAATCAAACAAAAAACTGGATCCAACCCATCCCTGCAATCAAACAAGAGATGGGTCGACCCAACCCAGAAAAGTGGGTCGGCTCCGACCTAACCTGCATCGTTTCAAAACCAAACACATGCTAACATAGCCGCCGGCTACGAAACACGGATACTCCACCTAGGGACCGTATCCCGTATCGGATACGTATCCGATACGGATATGCCCCGGATACATATCCGTGGCGTATCCACGTATCGCCGATTAAATGGGCCGAAAACTTCGGATCGGAAACGTTTCCGCGCCTGGATTCGGCCCAGCCGGCCCAACATCACAGCACATCCCACCTCCTGCCCTACTCCCGTGACCCGTCGGGCGTCGGCTCCCCCACGCGCAGCCGCCTCACGCAGCCGCCTCACGCAGCGCATCGCCGCATCCTCCCGCTCGACCTGACGGCTGACGCAGCGCCTCCGCCTCTCGTCGGCCGCCGTCCGCTAGCCGCCGTCCGTGAGGCCGCCTCCTGCCAGCCGCCGTCCGCCTCCCGCGGCCACGGGCCGCGAGGCCGCCTCCCGCCGGCCGCAGGCTGCCTCCCGTCGGCCTCCGTCCGCCCGTGATTACTCCCGTCGGCCTCCGGCGTAAGGAGCCCCAGCCCCTGTTCAGGTGCGTGACTTCCTCTGATAGTGGTAGTGCAGGCCTCCCGTGAACCGTGAGTTCCTCCCAGTAATGGTAGCATAGCATCCGTAAAGTGCATAGAGATTTACATTTTCTGTGTAGTGTATCCAGGCAATTTGGAAGTATAATCCATAGTCTACAGAATAAGGGCCCATGCAAGCATGGATGGTGGATTAAGTTCAGGGGCAGTGTGATCTTTATAATGTTGGCTATTGCACAGTTGTTGATTATCCTTTCTTTTCAATACTTAACTGGTTCAAATACAATTGCTTGGAGAATAGTAGCATATAGATTGCAAGTAGGAGGTAACGCGATGATAATTGGCCAATCTCCAGAATCTGGATATGAGTTTATATTGATTGATTGCAGTCCCAGGCTCCCATCCTCTCCTAAATTAGAACCTGCTATCATGTTATTCTCAGTGTAATAGACCTTAAATGTCTCTATGTTGAATTTGAACATCTGTTTTGCAATTTAATATGCATTGTTATTTATTTATTAAAAAAATAGTTAAAACGTATCCGCGTATCGGGTTGTTTAAGAAATTGCCGTATCCGCGTATCCGTATCCTTCCGATACCGATACGCGTATCCGTATCCGTGCTGCATAGGCCGCCGGGTCCTCCTAAGCACAATCCCCCACCGCCGTCCTCAAGCGTCAAGCCCGGTTGAACACCGCCGCCCGCCGCCGGCGACCTCCACCTGTTTGCTTCCAACTGATAGAGGACAACAATCCCCCAACCTTGCAGGCAGGATCTCCGTTCACCTTCCTCCGTGCCGGCCGTCGGTTCAGATGAACACGGATCCAGGTATCCTTGGGCCTGCGAGTATTGGTTTAGGGTTTTTGCAGAAAATTTTTGGGGGCATGTCTGCGGCTGGCATTGGCTTCTTTTGGGTGATCGCGTCCCACTTGATTTCTTATTTCTGCTTGCTTGTTGTGGCTGCTGTTTTCCTCTCTGCAGGTGAGAAGAGGCCATTTGGCGATCTGGACGACGATGACGATGACGTCTTTGCTTCCAAGAAGGTTAGGTGATTGGTATTGCTATTGTTTCGGTAAATTGACTCTCATTTGGCCGCTGGAAGAATTTGTAGTGAAATTTATCAGACGGAGTATCTGCTATATTATAGGATTTGGAATGTGAGTGTGGAGGTGGCAGTTTGTGGATGGATTGTGTGTGGAAAATTGCTTCTTGTACCCTGGGAGGAGGGGCGGGGGGGAGTGGGTTGTGGGGGTGGATTATTTGGGATTTGTTTGTATAAGCCATGATTAACATTCTCTTCTCTTCTCTTCTACGTGTCAGACCCATCCCACCCAACTTAACCCATTAGCCCACATCAACTGACCTGATAATAGACTTCAGATCTATCCCAAATAGTATCTCCTGCCAAATAGGCTTGTGCTTTGCAACATTATAAGTGAAAAATGGTTACCTATTCAGGGCATGCTAGGATTGTTAACCTTGACTTGCCAAGCTAGGGATAAGGAAGTGAATTATTATGGAAGCCAATCTGACTCGCCCTCAAAAGTAGTTAAACCAGAAAAGACCAGGTAAGAAAACCATGCATCCTGGCGTTGTAACCACAATTCCAGGCACCGAAAATTAGGTGTACTTTATCATATGGCTGTTTTCTTAATAGATATGCAGTTGGAAGCCAAATAGTTTGTGGTATAATGGAAAGATGATATATCCTTCCTAGGATTGGGTATAGTTGATTATATACACTGGTAAGTGATGCAGTAAGCAATAAAATAGCACTTCTCAGCCCTTAAGATTTGTTACATTACTACTGCGGGCGACTTGAAATTCTGCTGTTTTGACTGATAACTGGGGCTGGAAAGAAACACATTTCGTATGCTGGAAAGCTCACTTTAAGTAGTGCTCTGATTGTGCTTGTTTTCCCAATACTAAAATTAGTCAATATAGAACATATGTGAACCACACTTTGGTTATCATCAGCTTGGAAATAAAGTGGCTTCTAAACTACAGTTAGATGATACTTGATCAAAATATTTTAATTTTGAACATATCTTGCTAGCTCGATACTAGGCATGCATTAAACCTGTATTTTGTGGTGCAGGCAAAGACAAAGGTTGAGGAAAGTGCTCCAGGAGCTGCGACGGGAATGATTCTGTCTCTTCGTGAAAGGTATATCACATTTCATGTTTGACCTTTTGAACCAATGTTTTTCTGTTAGCATATAAAAGCATTTATATTGTAGATGAGACTAACACTCGTTCCCTTTGAAGTTTGCAGGACTGTAAACATAGCCTTGCATCCTGCCAGGTTTGTTGTCATCCCTCCACCTTTTATTCTACTCTCATTTACTAGTGCATTAAGAAACTGTTATCTAGTTGTACAATATGTTATATGTTCTACTATTTCATTATTCTATACTTTTGTACAAGTTTGGTCAGTGAAAAAGCAGCTTCAGTTAGTAATCAGTTTTCCTGCGAGTTGAAAGAAAATACATGTCACTAACGATAAGGAGAATATGCAAAAATTGTTACTGCTAGTTTCTTGCTTAATATGGTGTAGAACTCATGTTTTTACATCTACCATACAACTTATCGACACGGCTTATTGTAGCACATATCTAATGTTGCGTATAGCATCGGCCAATAAGTTGGCTACTTGGCTAGTCTATCCTTAATTTGTTGGTTTGAAGCTGAGTTGAATTATTCACTGATAAGATCTACTAATTGAGTCTTAATGATAATATTTGCATTGCACGGCATCTATTTCAGTTAAGAAAGATAGGTATCAGCTTTTCCTAAAAATTGACCATGATCAGAATTCAGAAACCCCTGCCAACAGGGAAAAGCCTGGTTTGGTGATGAGGGCAATCTATGCTGTTATACTGGCATCGCTGGCAATAACTGGATCTGCATTGCTGCTGATATGTTAGCATTATAAAATATCTCAACTAAAAGCCCAGCGAAGTCAAACTTGACTGTAGAAAGCCAACAGCCTATAAGTATTATTGCACTAGCGCTACTGAAATGATGAACCCTTTTTTGAAGGTTAAGGCAGAACAAAATTAAAGATTTGGTGGATCAAGTAATATAGACTTGTGCAGTTAGTCACTTGACTGTTGCTTCCACTTTATTACAGTGACACTTTGATTGCTCTACCCAGTTAAAAATTCATGACCCTTTTGTTGCTGGAAATGATTGAACTATATTATATCACAGGTGGAACTGGAAGCTGCTAAATCAGAAATCGAGAAGTGGCATTCAGCATTTCAGAAAATTCCAGCTGTACCTTCTGGAGCTAATCCAGGTTCATGAATTAAATACAAATCCATCCAAATATTTTGTATGGTCAACCAAATCACCAAGTATAATAGTTATTTTAAATATAGATCCTGTTTCAGTGGTTTCATACCTCAGTAACCTGAAGTCATCGGAGGAGTCATTGAGGGAGCAGGTTTGTCTTTTTGCCATTTTTTTTAGTATAAGGGACTGGCAAAATGACTCTTCTTTGGTTCAATTTTATTTTGTTGTTACATACTCAGCTGGAGAAAGCAAAGAAAAGGGAGGCAGCTTTTATCGTAACATTTGCTAAACGAGAGCAGGAGATTGCAGAACTGAAGGTACCCTCTCGAAGCTTCATTTTGCTATGAGGCTTATCCCTTTGATCTTTTGAACATTTTTTAATTTATTTATGTTTTTAATCTATACTACACAGTTCACAATGGCAACCAGTTGGAAACTTATTATCAAGATTTAGCTTATTTTGATGGGATTATTGGCAATTCCTGCTGTTGTTTTGTTCACCTTGTGGTTTCTCATTCTCGTGCTGATTGTTGGTGTTTTGTGTATGAATTCACAGTCCGCGGTTAGAGATTTAAAAACTCAATTAAGGCCACCATCAATGCAGGTAAACATATTGCTCCTTATGTTATTATTTATGTCAAATTTTCATGCATTTAAATGTATTTTGTTTTTACATGCTGGGGTTAATGACCAATTCAGCACCGCACACCCAAATAAAAGTTTTACCAGAAGTCCCGCATAAGCATCCAAATGCAGCTGCTCTGTTATGCTTACTCATCTTGGGAGAAAAAACCTTATCATAGAAAGGGCTCGGTTGGTGGCTGACAATCTCCCTCCCTCCCTCCCTCCCTCTCATCAAACTTTTGCATGGAAACTGTGCCTTAGTGAGCCCCTCATTCATTGTTGCCTACTCCACAACTTTGGTTGAAGTAAAACTAGGTTTATTTTTGTCTTAATAATTCTATTATTTTCATCAACACATCACCTTTTAGAGATCTAGAGTGTTTTTCCCTTCTATATTGAGTTTGGTATAATATAAAAATGGAAGAGCAATGAACACCAATACCAATGCAGTAGGGTTGCTGTTTCCTCCGCCCTGGGGAGGGTGAAACCGCTGTAACCAATGAAACCGTTGAGATACTCTGCTTTGAGTTTAAGGCAAAATCAGAGGGACGTGGTGTGCTCACCTTTTTACTACTAAGGGAATTGTATTGAATTTTGTATAGTATTTTATTTCTTATTTAATGCAATGACATGCAATGCTCCTGCATGTTTGGGAAAAAAGACGTATGTTGATAAACTAATGCGTGGCACACTCTTTGTACAATCCTTAGTTCAATATGGCATTAGCATATGAAAGTACAGTGGCAGGGATAGAATGCCACAGCTTGAAAAGATGAGATACTAGAATAGGGAGAAATAAACCGTAAGTTTCGTGTAAGGCATTTGACAGTGAAGGCAAATTATATTATTATTTTTTAATTTCTCAATGCATTACCTTTTATATGGTTGCCTTGACTTGCATAGTAAGATTGATACAGTTTCTCACAGTCGAATCTTAAAAACTACTTGAGTTCTACTATAGACAATGTCCTCAATAGTTGTCTTAATTTTTCTTTTGTTTTAACCAATGTTGATTAATTTTAGTTCATTCTTTTGTATGACTAAAAGACAAGGAGATTATTGCTTGATCCAGCAATTCATGAAGAATTTACACGCTTAAAGGTCAGTCACATTCCCTGAATCAGATAGTTCTTATATTATATCATCTTGTACCTGTATGTTTAGAACACGCAACACACTTTGATGTGTTTGATGCTTAGAAAACACTTTGCTGTGTGTTTCCTAAAAGAAACACAACAGGATATTGATGATTTCCTTGTGCACTACCATTTATACTCTTGTGAAATGTTGGTATCATAATATGCAAGTGCATAATCTCGTTGATTACATGTATACAATATCACAAGAAATTTCTGTATAGGTTTCCTTGTAAAAAGATACATTAAGGAATGAATGGTCAAAAGCAACGAATATGTTATTTTGGGAAAAGGAAAACAATAATTTCGTCATATAATCTTATTTGTTTTTGTAGGCCATCGAAGTAATGTATTACACCTTAGGTTGAGGACCATGAATTATGATGATGCATCAGAATTTGAAACTTATGTAAATTTAGTGGCCTAGGAAAGCTAAAACTGCCATATCTTGAGACTCACTGGTTATTTCTAAAGTCTAAACAATTGTCCATGCATACCAAATCTTATAGGCTACTTTTCTGCAGAATCTTGTGGAGGAGAAAGAGAAAAAAATCAAGGAGCTTCAGGACAATGTTGCTGCTGTCAATTTTACTCCATCAAGCAAACTTGGAAAAATGCTAATGGCTAAATGTAGAACTTTGCAAGAAGAAAATGAAGAGATTGGGGCCATGGCATCAGAAGGAAAAGTAAGCCCTTCTACACAAACTCCTGGTTACCTTGTTACCATATAAAATTCTGAAATGCTTTTTTATTGTTTTTAAGATCATTGTAAGAGGATAAAGAGTCTGGTCACTTTGATTGAACAACCAGAAATTTATCATAATAAAAAAATTCTGCTCAGGTTATGCAAATAATGCATCTGATGCGAATGCCTATAATAGCTTCTTACCCAACTACTCCCTTCAGTTCTTTTTGTAGGGTGTATTAGGGTTTGGAGAAGTCTTTAGGCCAGTCTCGGTGCACATTGTCACAGTTACCTGCGAGGTGTCATGGAGATGAAACTCCTCTCTCATCTCTTGAACCTCCCCCTTCTCTCTCATCTCTTGAACCTCCCCCTTCTCTCCTCATAATGACCATGCCAAGTGAGCAAAATTGCTGATGTGGCATATATTTTAATGCTCATGAAACTCCTATGAAACCTTCCATTGAGACTGGACTTAGAAGCATACGTTGACCACCAGTTTGTTTTGACAGTATACTCCCTCTGATTTATAACACATGTTTTAGCCTTTGGCACAAGGATTAAGGAAGTAAATAAAATGGCCATCCTATACCTAGTTTATATTCTCAACAGTGTGCATTTATGATGCCAAAACTACTTACTATTTAATGGAATTAATGAGAGGTAAGATTGAAAAAGAGAGTCAAAATCACCTCGAAGTTGTAGAACAAGTATTTTGAAGATAGTGAAGAGGCTAAATAACAAGTATTGTGGATTGGAGTGGGTTTTAAATTGCTACAAATTAATATTGTATTAAAAGATCTGAGAAATACAAATCTATTGCTTACAATGTTCCTACACTAAGCAAGCATATAGCTGAACTAAGTGTTAAAAATCTGTGAAATTTTGTCTTTCTCAAATCCTAATATGCCCTGTGAAAATAAACAGACTTGTAACAATGCTTTTTAATGATGTATCTTTGGTGCAGATCCATGAGCTTGGAATGAAAATTGCGGTTCTGAAGTCTCAGAACAATGAGCTCAGGAATCAATTTGATGGTTAGTCATTTTATCTCTCATCTGTATGAACTGCATTCTTTATAATTATTCTTTTTTTGCTTCTCAGTGATTGGTGTTGGAGTATTAGTGCACTACCAAGAGTATCCTTCGCAACACTTCCCATCTAGATTTTTTTGGTTATTTGACATTTATTGAACTATGCTACCACGATTAGATTTCAGCGCTAGTTTGCATGTTTCTTTTAGTGAGTTACAACAGAATCTCACAAGTTTCTATTAAGTAAATTGCTTATTCTGTTATGAAACTATAGCTATTTTGACCTTTTTCTTTTGTTGTGTTGTCAGTTTTGTATAAACACATGGATGGTGTAACAAATGACGTAGAGAGATCAAATGAAATGGTAAGCTTCATCATTGTTACTACAGGGTACTATTGGTTAGTTGCCTTTTTAGGCCACTAAAGATCTTTGGCTCGCACCTTTTACAGGTGTCCATTCTGCAAGAGGAGTTGGAAGCCAAGGATCTAGAGCTTGCAAGATTGAAGGAGATGCTTTCCCAGAAAGAAGCTAGTCACGATGAAGCGGTTGAGGAGAGAGACGAAGCTGCAAATGATATGAATACAGCTTCAGATCCAATGCATGTGAAAGTGGAAAGTTGAGGCAGTTTCCGGTTGGGCTGGCAACTAGGTGCAGTGGGTTGTCCTGAGAAATCTATATGTATACTATGCAGACTTCAAGTGACTGTATTTCCTGGGATGCTGATGTACCAAAAGTACTGGTATATCACGCTGTGTATGCAACAGACCCTGCTTATTTCTGAGCCTTGGTGGCTAGTGCTTGTTTAATTTTGATGGGCACTGTTGCTGAAGCTTAACTAGAACTGTTGCATAACTTGTGATTCTTGTGGTCCTGCAAAATGCTGTGCTCTCATGGGTCAGTTGTTGCACCATTTGAGTGTCTCAGTAGCGCCTACTGTTAGGGTTGATGCTCAACAATGTGATTGGTTTGTGCCATCTTGATACCTACCAGACCCTCCAAAGATGCAATGCCTCTGCATTGCATAGCGCCTAGACTCCCTTTGGATTCATACTGACATCTGAGACGTGCATCTGAATTCCGGACTGCTAGCTGAGGTGATCCAATGCGCATGTGGCGCTAACGTGTTGGCAGAGCGCCGCCCCAGAGTCTGGCAACCAATAGAAATTTAAAACCCCGACCTGCTATATGGTCGTTATTGAAACAGGAGGCAGCAGCATGGTGCAGGAACAACAGGAAGCAGAAGCGGCTAGCTATCTGCAGGAAATACAACAGGAATAAACTTGGGACAGCCATGGCCGTGGAAGACGGCTCGTCATCCCCTCTACGTTCTTCGCGTCATGCGTGGGTAGTGCACATGGGCGCGGGCTCGCCTCTGTACATGTCCTTGCAAACGTAGCGTGGAGGGTCCGAGCCCCTCACCTTGCTGCACTCCTTGCAGGCCTCCGAGCACCGCTCGAGCCTGTCGTGGCACCAGCAGGACGGCAGCACTACCGACAGGGTGCACACCTGCATGTCGCAGCACTTCCACGGCCTCTCCGCATAATCGCCCGGCATGGCGCGCGCCGTCGCTTCGCCGGCCCGGGCATCGCCTGAGGCGGCGGCGTCGCTGGGGAGGCGAATGACGACGCCCGTGTCGCCGGACGCCGCGGCTGCGGAGAGCCCGGCGACAAGGAGCATGATCAGAGCCACGAGCGAAAGCATCGGCAGGGTGGGAGCAACCCGCTTCCCCTTCCCCATGGCTCTGGCTGCCTCGTCGTGTGGTTTGGGCTCTTGGGGACAACGTGACTGCGTGAGACGAGACGATGGAGGCCGTATAAATAGACTGAGAGAGGCCTCGCATGCCTGCGGCATGAACTAGTAGAAGATCATCGAGACGATCCGTTCATCATCAGCATGCAGTGCCACACGACCCGCGCGGCATGCATGCATCGGGTAATTGAAATCCTGGCGACGGCGTCGTACACGTATCAGCATATGGAGTTCGTGGCAACCGGCTTGCTGCCTACCACCGGCCGGCCACCGTCCACCGGCGAGAGACAGAACGAAGCGGGCAAGGAATAATGGGATTCGATGATATCATGATACGCACGAAGAGATACACAAAAAGAACGCGGGACAGGGTTTGCATCGACAAGATTGTGAAATACCCAATCTAATTCTCCGCTGACGAAGGAGTCACTGATTTGTTACTTCCGCTGAAGTTTGATATTGGGTTTAGCACACGCTATTCAAATTTTTTAACATGTTTGAAACAGCTTAAAAATCCTACTTATCGTCACAACTAAACGGCGTGCTTTTTTGCAATTTCTTCTAGTTGCATTTCTCCCAACCGCTCCCAATTGTACTAAAACGCAGAACCTAGACTAAGCCTGCTCTATCAGAGAAGCGTTTTTCCCCTTATTTATGCAGCTTAATTGAAAAGCACTTCTCCTCATTGCTGTACCAAAATGAGAGCGAGTAGAGGAGGTGAAAACCGAAATATCCTACAACGCAGATAGATCACCGTGACGATACAAGGACAAAAGAAAACCCACCATATTGGTGACTTTAAGGTAGACCTGATACACAACAGCATGCCACCATAAGATCAAAAACATATAACCACATCTCAAGCTAATTAAATACGGAGATCATAAAATAAAATATAATATTTAGGAGGCGACTGGGCGGAGAGGGCTTTCCCATTAGGGATCGGTCAAGAGGAGGCCCCACCCATACTTACCCCGTCACGCGAAATAAAAATAAAACAACCACCACATCCTCTCATCTTTCTCCGCCCCAGCGCCCGTCGTCTTCCTCCAACCCTTCCCGCAGCCCCGCCTATCCCGCCTCACCCACCAGCCTCCGCCTCCTCCCCCTCCCCTTCTCCCCCCTAGCTCCCCCACCTCCTCCGCGGCCCCTCCCGGCACAGGCGGTGCCATCGCCGCCGGATCCACCACCCACGCGACCACCGTTAACCATTGCGGTCCTAACACCCTCGCCACCGACCTAGCCCAACTAGCCTCCTCCACCACCACGGCGGGCGGCATCGCTTCCACCCCCACCCTACCACTGCTGCCGGTCCGATAGCCGCCCTCTGCCATCCCTCTGTCAGTGTTTAGACCCAACAACCTACCAGGGGGGTGCCCGAGGTAGTGTTTAGTGCGTGAGACTTGTCGAGATCAGGAACTCGAAGGTGAACTCAAACACACGATTTAGACAGGTTCGGGCCGCTAGATTGCGTAATACCCTACGTCCTGTGTGTTGGTTGTATGAATTGCTTTAGAGGGGGTCCCTGCCTCGCCTTATATTGCCGGGGGCAGGGTTACAGGTCGGTTGTTTACAAGAATACTAGTCGGATTTGACTAGATGAGTCATACTCTAATTGCTACGAGTAGTTTTTCTAATCCTCGACTACTCTAATTTCTACAAGTAGTTTTTCTAATTCTCGACTAGTTCCTATCTTGCCACGTAGACCACGTCATCCTGCACCGTAGTCTCCGTGCCGTCACGTCTTGGTGTCCAGCCCTATATCTAGGACCATCCAAACCTTCTATTGGGCCCATAGATGTATGTACGACAAGCTCCCGAGTACTTTTTAGTCAAATGCAGCAGTTTCGAGTACTTTTGTAAGCTTCTCCGACTAGTTTTGGTGCTCTTCGAGTACTCCTTCGGGTTGAGTCTTCAAACATACTCGAGCACTGCTATACGGCTAGAATGTGCTCAAGTCTCATTTAACTTTGTCTTGAAACTTCAACCTTGAATTTTGTGCGACGAAAGTCACTCCATATGAAGTAGCCCCTGAGCCTTAAGTTGAATTTGAAGAATTAGGCTGAGGATCAATCTGTAATTTGCATCTCCTTTTCCTTTAAACCTAGAAAAAACTTTTTAGTCGATGGGCATGTGGCACACAGCCCCCGAGCCATTACACGACTAGTTTGGTGGGTATAAGGGTCAACCTCTAGTCAACGTGACCGTTCGACAATAGTAACCTTATCTCTTCCGAAAATATTGGAAACTGCCAACCAGGTGTGAAAACTTCGGACCATTAAATCGGAATATTCCCGTTAATGTCGCTGCTTATTACTGCAATGCAGTTATCAATAACAGAGGAAAACATCCCTTCCGTTTCACCTATGCCATCTGCTCTTTCAACTTCCGCATTGTAGTCCTAGCGCTGCCGCTGCCCGATCCTCGAGCTCTAGTGCTGCCGTCCCCCACCACTTAGCTCCCGAGCGTATGTGAAAGAAGACCCTCGTGGCAACAAGGATGGGAAAGAAGGCAACTTCGAGCAAGGCAATGGAAGACGGGAAGAAGAAGGCAGGCAAGAAAAAGGAGATCCAACTGCCGGCTCTCAAGTATGGCAAGACTAACCAGAGTGCCCCGCCATTGCCTGCGTGTGCCTAGAAGACATCCGTGCTAAAAGAGAAAGACATCAAGGCATTGGTAGCAGCCAACTTCCTCCAGGAGAAGGATGTCATCAACTAGAGGTGTGCATTCAGCAACCCGTGGCCACTGGAGACATACGTCGATGAGACGGTAATTTTCTCCCATTTCATTGAGTGCGGATTAGCTTTGCCTGCCTCCAACTTCTTTCGCGGCCTCCTGGACTACTACAAAATAGAGCTGGTACACCTCAATCCCAATAGCATCTTGCACACTGCGATCTTTGTTCATCCGTGCGAAGCCTTTCTGGGGATCCAGCCACATTTTCAACTTTTCTGCATGTTTTTCCAAGTCAAGCCTTAGCCCAAGAGAGAACATATTGAAGTAGTCGGCGGGGCTGGGATCCAAATGAGGGAGAAGATGAACGGCCTTTACTTGGATTACGAGTTGATTGACTCGCATTCTGGGTGGAAAGAGAGGTGGTGCTACATCGGCAACCACGAGCCCAAGCTCCCGAAGCTGACAGGCCACCGTCCAACTTGGAACAATAGGTGGTTGGATGAGCCTTCACACGGGGACTGCTTGCAGCTGCCCGAGCTCCTAGACAGAATCGCCAAGCTCAAGCAACAAGGATTAACAGGAGTTGGGATGGGCTTCAGCTTCATGAAGAGGCGAGTTCAACCCCTGCTACTCCAGTGCACATGGGGCTACGACTACTCAGGCCCTAATGATCCATCCAAGATGTCACTGGAGGAGCTCAGTGTCGATGAAGTCATGGCGCGATTGAGGTGCCTTTTTCAAGAATGCAAGTGAGATTCTGATGATTGTGCGGGAATTTTGTGCTGCCAACCTGCCAAGCAGTGTAAGTACCCATGGCCGTAGCCCCCGAGTACTGATTTTTGTTAATTTTTGATGTATTGACTTGGCTTCCTATGCAGGAGGATGTACACTTGTTCTGCTTCGCCCCTCCTCCTCCTCCTCCTCCTCCTCCTCCTCCTCCTCCTCCTCCTCCTCCTCCTGGATCAGAGGATTCTGACGCCGCTCCACGCGTACACACAGCTGCGAGTGTGCAGAGTGAAGTCGAAGAAGAGGAAGAAGACGATTTCGAGTCCTTCAGCAACTCTGACTCTGAAGCTGCGGAAGAATTCGTATCCAAGGCCCAGCCATCTGACAAGGCTGGGTCTTCCTTCGGGTCATGAAGACCGTTCTAAAAGCAATCTATGGCATCGCACTTCGTGATGTGCACAATAGTGGCCTTCTTATCGAAGAAATGACGTAGGTAACTGCGCAGGGTCTCAGCTTGTTGTTGTTTGACTTGAGACAAGTCGATCCTATTGCCAGGACGCTGCATTGCCCCTGCGAATTTCTCTTTGGTTGCTTTTCCTCTTCGACTTCTTGTGCAGCAATAAGAGCGAAGATTTCTCATTTTGGATAATAGCTTCCCGAACTTGACGTGATGACATCTGTGGAGCTACCTTCTTCGTAGATGGGTGACAGAGGAATTCCCTCCTGGTATGGGAGAGTGTCAAGGTAGGCGACAAGGCGTGAGTCGTCGTTCTTGGCCAGAGTGGGTGGCTTCATGTTAAGCCAGTAGATGAATCTACCTTGTAGAGTTGATGTGATTATCAGACCCTGCTGCAGACTTGATAAAGGCGTCTCCTCGTCCAGGTTCGAGTAATAGTCGGGAACCTCAATCATATCCGTGTTGGATTGTGATCTGGACAGGGTGGCTTGGTAAATAGCACTCGTGTTTCGGAGTTCGAACGGGAATTGACTTGGGTCGTAGTTCGATTTGCACGATGGCTTAAACGCCAGCTCGTGAAAACCAATCTGACTAGTGGGAGAAGTTGAGTTGTACTCGGACTCGTCCCCCCAGCCTCTGACTAGGTTAGAAATTGAAAATTCACCAAATTTCTCGACGAGATCCTCTAGAGCTTGACACTGGAGTTTCGTGGCGTGTTGCTTCTTCTCCGGGGCTAGCGCAATGTGGCAATGGAAGTTTCCAGCGCCGTCTGCGATGCAAACCTAGGAGCTAAAGATGAACATCGTGCCCGCTTTGAACGCAACAATTAGCTTGATGATGAATTGGGCCATCGAGTTCGCCGACGGATTCTCAACGAGAGCCCCTACCTGGCGCACCAACTGTCGGTGTTTAGACCTAGCAACCTACCGAGGGGGCGCCCAAGGTAGTGTTTAGTACGTGGGGCTTGCCAAGATCAGGAACTTGAAGGTGAACTCGAACACACGATTTAGACAGGTTCGGGCCGCTAGATTGCGTAATACCCTATGTCGTGTGTGCTGATTGTATTGAATTGCTTTAGAGGGGGTCTCTACCTCATCTTATATTGCCGGGGGTAGGGTTATAGGTCGGTTGTTTACAAGAATACTAGTCGGATTCGACTAGATGAGTCCTACTCTAATTGCTACGAGTAGTTTTCCTAATCCTCGAGTAGTTCCCGTCTTGCCACATAGACCATGCCGTCCGACACCGTAGTTTCCGTGCCTGTCACGTCTTAGTGTCCAGCCCTACATCTAGGATTGTCCAAACATTCTGGTGGGCCTATAGATGTATGTACGACACCCTCTAAGCCCGGCAACCACCAATCCCCTTCCCAACCCGAAAATCCGAAAACTAACCCGATCTATTAGGGCTCGCTGGAGAGAAGGTCCTTATCGGAGAAGAAGAGGTTGCTGGAGTGCTCGTCAAAGAAGAAGAGGTGGTCGCCAGAGTTAGAGTTGCATATTTGTTACTTTCTTTTGGATTTGGATTTGTTACGTTTTCTTTTTCTTTTCTTTTTTGGCTTTCTTCATCCTCTCTTTACCTCATTTTTTCCAAATCAGGGGCTCTCAATTTAATCCTAAATTGAGAGACCTCTCCATTTAGAATTTGTGTAATACTCTCTCTGTTCCAAATTATAAGTCATTCCAACTTTCTCGGAGAGTTAAAGCATCTCAAATTTGACCAAATTTATACAATAAAGTACTAATATTTATGATACCAAATAATTATTATTAGTTTTTTCATTAAATATATTTTCATAGTATATCTATTCGGTGTTATAAATCTTTGTGATTCTTTCTATAATTTTAGTCAAACATACAATGGTTTGACTCTTAAAAAAATTGGAATGATTTGTAATTTGGATCGAAGGGAGTATTTAAGATTCTCCTCTCTCTCTCCTCGGTTCCAACGTGATTGGTTAGGCTACGCTATACCTATAGATTTCTCCGATAATGATTTTTGGTGTAGGTTTATTTGGTGGTATACTGGTATGCAATATCTGTACTGAAAAGTTGAAGTTTGGCAGAATTGGCAACCCCTAACTACGTGTTGCCTTTTGCTCTCGCTTAGGGATATAGCGGTTATGCTGTACTTTACCTTCGAATTGCGGAACCTTATATCAGGAATAGCTCGTTATGAAAAGAAATTGATTGTATTGCAAGCGAATCAGTCGGATAGAGCAATGTGTTAGGGTCATCATGGCGTGAATTTGCTTGCGACGAGCAGCGGGAAAGGATAGGATCGGAGGAAGTGGAGATCGCCGCATCGATTCGCCAACCAACCAATCCTCTCGATCATTTGCCATGCATGGTCTACACGCCAGTTAGTAGAAACCCTGGTGCCCCCATTTGTTAGTGGCCACCTTACAGAAACGATCGAGTATGGTGCTCCACTACTCCAGTCCAGTCCACTTGAGGTTGAGGAAAAGATGGGAAGACGCAGAACGGAGAGGTCGTCGACGACGACGGCTTGGTTCTTCCATTGAGAAATTAAGCACCGAAAACGACACTTTGTGATAAGATAACAAGGATGTCGATTTCTCGTGCGCAGGCAATACCACATGTACCTCAGACTGCAATAGTAATGTACATATATATGTCTGGCACAGAAACGAACCAATAGTGTGCGCTATATGCATGCTCTCCTTGCCGTGTCGTATCCTACGTACCATATGGGTTCCGCAAGACCGCAACGCCGTGGCTAAGACTTCCATGAAACCAATAAGACGCAGACGCGACGGACGCGCATATCCCGGCCGCTGGAACTTCCATGGAAACTTACTTTGGTGGTCACTTGAGCTACAAATACGACCATGTTGGTGTCCTTTGCGTCGCCATATCAGCAGCTTCCCCCGATTGAGCGTGCTTGACACGGAGGCCGCGGGGCGCAGACTCGCAGAGGTCGAGCAGGATACATATGGCCCTGTCGCGGGCGGCGTGGATCGCCGCCGGCCTCGGCGCGCGGCTGCTCATGGTCGCCGTCCTGGCCATGACCGTGCAGCTCACGCTGGCCAACCACACCAGGCGGAGCTACGAGGACGACTTCTACAAGCTCCAGAGCTACTCGTACACGGTCGCGGCGGCGGTGATCGGGATGGCCGGCAGCGCGCTGCAGGTACCCGTCGCCGTCTACCTCCTCTGCCGGAGCAAGCGGATGACGCCCAGCGCCCTCGTCCTCGACGTCAGCATGTACGCCGACGTGGTACGTTTCCGCTTATATTATGCTCTATAAACATGAGTTTGCCGCCGATCATGGCAGCATCACGATTGGCGTGCACGCCGCAGGTGGTCACCGTCCTGCTGGCCAGCGGCGTCGGCGCGGGATTCGGCGCCACCATAGACGCCCTGCGGTACGTCCGCCACGTCACGTGGTGGGACGGCGACGCGACGAAGCAGGACCTCATCCGCTACTACGACAAGGCGTTCCTCCCCGTAGTCTTCCTCCTCGTGGGGATGGTGCTGTCCATGGCCGCCACCGTCGTCTCCGCCAGGCTCCGGGCCCGGACGGCCAACGACGACGTCTGATGAGCGCACATCATCACCAGCTCGATCTATCCTCACGAGATCGATTCATCGACCTCAGTCTGTATTTCCTCACTCACGCTACTACATTATTCAAATGAAGGATTACAAAAGAATCCATAACTTGTGGATAAGCGCTCATTTAGAAGTGAGACTTGAGCCGTGCCGTGCTAGCATAGTCTGACCATCTCATGCCTCGTGCTGCTTCGGGTCTAGATTTTTAGACACGATGGGTCGTGCCGGTCCGGCATGCCAAGTCCTTGCCTAGACTCAAGAATGGCATGGTCCTCATGGTCGTGCATGTCGGAATGGTCCGAAATTTATCGTGTCGTAACCGTGTTTTATTTTTTTTTTGAAAAGGGGACCGGCAAAGACTGCCGGACTTGTATTAATTAATAGAGAAGGTAGTTACAGGCCTAGGCCGAAAAATGAAAGAAAGAAAAGGTATACAAGGGGCTGTACAACGACAATTCTATGCTTGTCGGTCACTCCTCCAATGGACAGAGAGCTCCCAGATGCTTTGCACCTGCCAAGGTCCAGCACCGCACTTCATCCTTTATTTTACACATTAGCTGGTCCAAACTTTTAAATCTCCGTTGGAAAATTCTTTCGTTGCGCTCTTTCCAGAGCTCCCATGACACGAGAATAATGAGTGATCTAAATCCCTTACGCGGCATGCCCGGCATGGACCCAAGATGCGACCACCATTCGCTGATAGACGAGAAGGCGGACCAATCCCCCCTGGGTGGAATATTCACAGCCGCCCAGGCGAAGACTTTATCCAGAGTCGAGTAGTGTAGCGGCATTTTGATAGCAAGTGCAGCAGCGTTTCATCGTGCGTGTGACAGAGCATGCATACCTTTTGATTAGGCCAGCCCCGTGTGATAAGTCGATCCGCTGTCCATAACCGGTTTTGAAAAGCAAGCCAGGAGAAGAATTTGCACTTTGGGGGCGCCCATGTTTTCCAAATGAGTCGTTCCATATCAGATGGTGTTGAGGTGTGGAATTGAGCCTCGTATGCCGATGATGTCGTGTATTCGCCATGTCGGGTAAGTTTCCATGCAGTGGAGTCCGGTGTGCCTGGATTCAGTTGGACCGTTGTCAGACGAGCCCAGAGGGTAACGAATTCAGCGATCTGTGTTGCCGACGATAGTCTGACCACGTTTAAGTCAGTGATCCACTTGTCATTTAAAATGGCATCTTTAATTGTCCTGGTCTTCTTTCTTGAGATGGAGTACACCGATGGAGCAATTTGCTTTGGCATCTCTCCCTGGAGCCACGTCGACTCCCAGAATTTGGCCGTCTCCCCATCGCCAAGCGTGACTGTCGTTGCAGTAGCGAATAGGTTCTTGTCTTTAGCAGTGCACGGTGTTGGCATTCCAACCCAAGGTTTGCGCGGCTCCTTCCATTCATTCCAAAGCCATCGTAGGCGGAGTGCTCTCGCAAACTTCTTTAGGTGTAAAATCCCTAAGCCACCCAGTTTTGTCGGTTTGCACGCTATTGTCCATGCAACTTTACACTTTCCTCCAACAATTTGGTCTGTACCGGCCCATAGGAAACGCTTCCTCCGCCTGTCAATTTCCTCTAGCACAGCAGATGGGGCATTTAAAGCAGAAAGGTAGTAGATCGGCTGCGAAGAAAGTACTGCTCGGACTAGGGTTCGCCGTCCTGCGGGTGTGAGGAGCTTGCCAGCCCAGTTCGCTAGGCGTGCGTTTGCTTTGTCGGATAAGCTCTGGAAATTAATCTTTTGAATCCTACCAAGGGATAGCGGTAGTCCGAGATATTTGATAGGGAAGTTGGTTTGTGCCGCCGGGAAGGGTGCAAGGATGGCATTTAGATCTATCCCGTTGCATCGAATGGGGGCAACCGAACTCTTGCCGATATTGGTTCTTAGTCCAGTAACGCAGCCGAACCGGTCTAGGAGATCCTTAGTGTTGCGGACGTCAGCTACGGTCGGATTGATGAAGTAACGCAGCTATTGTCGTAACCGTGTTTTAGGCTGTGTCAATTCGGATGGTCCATAAGTAGCACGGCTAAGTTCTAGCCCTATGTTCATTTAATGTATGTTGTTTTCCAAGGTGCATGCATTTTTAATTTTTCCCTTTACAAGTACATATTTTCTTTTCTTTCCAAGGTGCATGCATATAGCTTTCAATCACAATTAATTTGCCTTACAAATTCTAAGATTGCATTTTCTTTCGAGATAGGGAAAGTAAAGTCTAAGTTGTCATTAGGTATTTAGGTACGATTTCAGTTTAATTGGCAAGGAAAGTGAATAAGGAAGATCTATATCGCTTTAGCTGGTGGGAAAGTCCCATCGGCTACCTCCAATACCGCTATCCTCCCCTGGTCAAGCATATGTCAACACCGTAAAAGCCTCACCTTACTAGCCACGCCTGTGCCACCAGCTGGATTTGAACCACCAAGACCATTCTTCATCTCCTACTCCACCGCCCTCATCATCCGTGTGTGATCATTGGCACAAAGTTGGCTGCGAAGACTGCAAGTGAGGATGAAGAGGCGCCACCAAAATCCATTTCGAGAGTCTAGGCATTAAATGGGCATACTGTAACAAAGTTCGGATACTTAAAAATGCATTCTGCATTTCAAGAGTTGTTGCTTCGTGGAAGTAGACAGTATTGGAGAATAAGTTGAGAAACCTGCTATGCATTGCACAGTTCCCCCTACGAGCAAATTAAACAAGCAGCACGTACATCGCCTTCCTCTTGCTCACGCGCGCCAACCACCAGAGCATCATCGGATCCCTACTCCCGTTTCCCTTCCGGCAGCGCCGGCACCCAAATTCTTCTGCCTCGCGGCCAAATCCAGCAGCAATCCGAGCCCAATTCACAGTTTCCTTCACCTCTCTCGGAACAGCAGAGCACCTAGCGCCGATGTCTTCCTTCCCCACCTCACGCTGCGGGTGCAGGGCCCATCAGCCAGAGCCCAGCTAGCACGTCCTTCTTGAGCTGCAGCCGTGCGCCGCCGCCCCAAGGTTGCGTCGACTCGGACTGACTACGCTGTGACTTCGCCTGATGGAGAGACGGGGCACCACAACACTGCTGCGCACCCGAGCAAGCCGTGTTTTCCCCCTTGCAGTTGCAGCGCACGTATAGAAGTGGATTCCACCGGGCCAAACTTTGGGAAACGACCTTTTTTTTCCCTTGCAAAATCTGCAATCCTGACTCGATCTCTCTTGCTTCTCTTCGAATAGGGCCATATCATCTCGCCTTCGATGGGTGATTTTCTATACAGTACGTAGGATGCATCGCAAAGTGTCTCTTCTTGTATAGGTTCTAATGAATCAAGAGCTGTAATTAACGTCTGCAAATTGAAGTTATTAAATAGTACTAAGATTTAGGATTTCCGTCAGATGAAGTTTGGCTTTATTGACTTGTTGTGGTCGATCATTTATTTGACTGGAAAAATAGGAAGTATAGACCGGCTATCAAAGTATCAAATACAAATTCAATTAGAGTACTATGTAGAGGATAAAAAAAAGACATGCCAGTGTAGCTGCTGCATCATCTATCTAATTCAGATCGCCAGTGGCCCAATACTACCGGCCGTTTTTGAGAAGCAAAGCCCACATGCCCGACATGATCCATGAAGATTGAAGTACACCAAATAGAACCTTGACCTTTGAAGAAACAATTTCCAACAATAGGCTTTGGATTCAACAAAAACGGCAGGCGACATCGTTGATTCGCGTTGTGCTGCTGAACAACGGCGTCAAAATGTCATGGCACCGTGCAGGATGCTCCATTTTTTTTTTGGAAATCTTTTATTTGTGGAAAACGTTAAATGGAGGCCAATTTATATACCCAAAAGAATAAAAAAATGCACAGAATTGCGAACTGATGGGCTCTGTTTCCAAGTGATTCCCTGTCAGATACAGCGGTGAGTCAGTAGTTGGTTTATTTGACAGTCACAGGCTCTTGCACCCTCTCCTGCACCTTGCGAACGGCAAAGAGGGTGACTCTTTGTTTGTTCTCTTCTGCAACTCCGATCCTAGCTAACATGGTGGAGGTGGCTGCCGAGCTGTGGCTTTACCGAGGTACTCAACATAAAAGATGCCTAGTAGGTGTCACGGTGCCATAGATCAGTACTGTGTGCTTATATTATCAGGTACTGCTTGTAGTTCGAATATTAATATTTCAAAAATTCTGATAATGGGCGAACCGCTTTCACTGATGTGAGTTATGAGTATGACATGAGTACCTCTCATCCATTCTCTTTCGGAATCGACTGATCGAACGAGGCCTAAGCGAGGGTGTGTTACCCCTTACCCGATGGGAAAAAAAAATTGATCCCAATAGCCACCTATCTCGAGGCCCTCGTCTTGTCTATCCAGCAGTTGTCCGCTCAGCATTCTGCACGTCACGCTAATAAGACGCAGAACCAAACGCTTGTTTGGAATTAAATATTGAAAAATCAGTTTACGTGCAATAATTAACCTACCGAAAACACAATATATAATTCATTTAAAAACTCACATAATTCTGTATTCCAGATGCCCCGTGTTATGCAACAGGAGTTGTTGCCTGCCATGCCATGCCATGCCAAGACCGGCTCGCCTAATCATGTGCCTAGGAAGGAAAGCATGATGGGTCGGACAAGGACCCCGCGAAGGCCACGCGCCGGAGAATCCTGGAGCCCGCGGCTGCGGATGCAGACATGTGGCTCGATCAAGGCGCTTTTCTCGGGTGCCAACCGCTTCCATTCGGGCACTTGGCAGTGCTGTGTCGTCCAGGTCTCTTCTGTCTGTAGTAGTAACGTGACTGAGGCATGAGGTGCAGCGATCCTATTTGTTCGTGGAAAGTGGATGTCCAACAACTCATCAAATAAAGCGATCGAGAAGACAAAACTTTCACCTGTACCGATCGATGCCCACGTGACATGGAGGGATGGGATTAATGATGATAACTGGGAGCTGAACCAGAGGCTAAACAAGTGATTAACAGATCCCTGCTGCCCAGATAAGTCTCGGCTGTCCATCAGTCATCAGATCACGACTCCAACTCAAACTCTGCAAGCAAGATGCCTATACCCTAGTTGTTCCGAAAATGACTACGGGGTGTTTGGAAGGCATGTGCTAAATTTTAGCACATGTCACATCGGATGTTTGGATACTAATTAGGAGTATTAAACATAGTCTAATTACATAACTAATTGCACAACCCCTAGGCTAAATCGCGAGACGAATTTATTAAGCCTAATTAGTCCATGATTTGACAATGTGGTGCTACAGTAACCATTCACTAATGATGAATTAATTAGGCTTAATAGATTCGTCTCGTGATTTAGCCTAGGGGTTGTGCAATTAGTTTTGTAATTAGACTATGTTTAATACTCCTAATTAGTGTCCAAACATCCGATGTGACAGGTGCTAAAATTTAGCACCTGCTATCCAAACACCCCCTACGCACTGTTGTTGCTTTACGCAACCTATACATTGAGCTAGGCCTTAAATTGAAATAAATACTCTCACCAATCTTCATTTTTCCTTCTAAAAAGGAGCGGAAAATTAAATCTTTAATCCTCTAGAAGCAGTGGCGGAGCTTCAAGGCAATTTCAAAGGGGGTCCAACTAAGAAATTTGGCCACACTAATTAGCATATATTCCCGTCCCAAATTACTATTCGTTTTCATTTTTCTAAATATAATTTTTTTCTATGTATCTACACATAGTATATATGTATTACACATAGTATATATGTATTAGGTGCATATCAAAACCTATGTACCTATAAAAGTCAAAACGAATAGTAATTTAGGACGGAGTACGAGGTAAACCTTATGTGGTGTTTGGTTGGCTCAAATGTAATATAATCTGATTACTGAAGGTAACGAATCCCATTACATATGTTTGGTTGTAGTGGTTTGTAATCAATTGACACTGTAATCGAATCCCTTATCTAAATAATATCTATACAAGCTTGTTACCCCTCCCCCACCATAATCAGATACAGCACCCACACTGTAATCTGGTTAAGTTACTAGAGTGCAACCAAACAAAGAGGTAATCACCCATTCCCCCGCTAAATACACTGTAATCTGATTCCCTTTACGTTTACATTGCCTCCCTTTACATTTACATTACCTTAACACGAATCAAATACTATCTTAATGTCTACCCAAACAGCAGGGGCCCATGGCCACCTTTGACCATTGTGAAGCTCTGGCCCTGTCTAGAAGCAACCATGATTCAACTCTCTTCTCTTTGTACTCTCTCGGTCACAAATAAGAGATGTTGTGGGTACCGTATTGATATGATCTTTGAAACAAAAATTTAATCATTATTTTTGTTATAATATATTTGTAACACATAGTACAAGTATATTATTTCAAACTGTTTCCTATATAAATGTACTCGTCTCATTTTCATGTGTCAAAATTCAAAACATTAAATAGTTATTTGCATTATTTAGAATGGTTGACTTTAAATAACAAAAAACATACTTATTTTCTGATTTGGGGAGAGTATTAATGCAATTTTGAGTCACTCTCAATCATGTCTAAAACGATAGTTGTTGCAATACCACCATTGGATCCCACAACTCACAAGTACCGTGGTGTACTGGCGTGAAGCATGGCAGCATCAATGATTGATTGCTGGCAGTAGCATCATGGGCTGCGTGTCTAGCTGGTGCAAGTCAAGGTACGAGCATCAAGAATAACCTCCAATGCCAAGGAAGAATGTCACCTCGCAAAAAGCGAACCAATCATGGTGCTTCCAATCCTTGCCATCTACGTCATCCGTGTGACTTTGAGATAATAGGATTAGGGGATACCTTGCTAAACTTTAAGCACCTATTATATCATATGTTTGATACTAATTAGAGTATTAAATATAGTCTAATTACAAAACTAATTGCACAAATGGAGTCTAATTCGCGAGACGAATCTATTAAGTCTAATTAGTTCATGATTTGATAATGTGGTGCTACAGTAACCATTTGCTAATGATAGATTAATTAGTCTTAATAGATTCGTCTCGTGAATTAGACTCCATTTGTACAATTAGTTTTATAATTAGCTCATGTTTAGTCCTCCTAATTAGCATCCGAACATCCGATGTGACCCTGCTAAAGTTTAGCACCTCGTATCCAAACATCCTCTTAGTATCATTACTCTGATTGTTCAAGTACACTTTATTGTTCAAGTACACTTTATGCAAGTATCTCGATTATTTCGACAACTCGATAATAATGAGACACGATGTAGATGGTGCGTCTTCTACTCCCTCCTTCAAAAGTGACCGACATCACTCCACTTAGTGGCGCGGCTGACTGGCCATTAGAGATGGTGTGCCGACATAAGTGGGATGCAGGAATCGTAAATATAACTATCAAATGGAGCAAGTGCTCAAAGCATTTATGCGCTCACATTGTTACCTAAAGTATACTTTAATGTCATAACGTGTGGCAATGATTTCCTACTTATTTCAATACAGTATTTTGTTTAAAATCATGGTTGTCGACATTATAGAACTACCTTTTCAAAAAAAATTACAGAATTAACGCTACTAGGTCTGTTTAGATCTACCTAGGTAAGAGTTATCTAGCTAATTTAGCTCTACCTGATCTAAGGCACTGTTTGGATCCACCAAAGTAAAATTTACCTAGCTAAATTTTAGAACTTTTATTTTAGCTGGCTAAAGTTTAGCTGGAGATGTTTAGCTCCACTAGCTAAATGATAGTTGAAGAGGTATTTGTCTATCATATCCCTTACTCCCACTTTAGAAATTTTTCCTGAGGAAGGTGGAGGGGCAATTTGGTCTTAACCAGTTTAGCTATAGCTAAACTTTAGCTACGTTCTGTTTGGAACCATAGCAGCTAAATTTAGCTAGCTGGATCCAAACAGGACCAACAGGATCTAGCTAATTCCAACTAACTAACAACTTCTAGATAGGTGGGATCCAAACAGACCATACAGAAAACTAAAATTTGGTTTATTCAAAATTGGTAGGGGCTAGTTTTGCTGTCAATAAAGGTACATCTAAATAGGCACTTGGATAACTTGATCTTCACAGCCCTCCACTACACATTGAATCCCATGAACTAGTGGTGGAAAGTAATATTTAAAGTTAGGGCTTGCTTCTTCCTCCTCCTCTATATCACCCCTTCTTCCTCTTTTTCCTCTTTTCCCCTCTTCTTCATTTGCTTCCAATGGAGGTTTTGGGCAGTAGGGGGGCTAGTGCCCCTAGCCCTCCAGATCCTCTGCCATGAACACCTAAAAGTCCTAAATTCAAAAGTGTAGTTTTGTGATAGGTTTATGAAATGTAGCGTAGGTATGTGAAATTTGAAAACTCACACTGAAAGACACATCGACAAGACAGGTCACATGTCTCTCTACCTTGAGTTTGTTTGGTTGGGTGGCTAAATCATAGCCAGAGCCAACCAGCTCATGTTTGGATACTTGGTTACACCTTTTAGCCAGGCCCAGCAATGCAACCCCCACCTCCTAGCCTGGCTCCAGATAAATGCGGCGCTGCTGTGTACAAGCGAAGCTAGGCTTGTCTAAGCCACCATGCGCGGGGGGCTCGGTTCCATGGTGATTCCATTCACCTGCTTGCTCCGCCTCACCCGGCACAAACTCCAGTAGACCAAGAGTGCTCATGGCCGGGGCTAATTAAGCTCATCTCTCTTGCACAACCTCGCCGGAGATCCATATCACTATCGAGGATGTCACACCTGGGTGCTGCGACAGCCACAACAAGTTTGATTCCTCATCCTCCACCTGACGTACATGGCGGCGGCGACGACCTTGACCTCCTCCACCAGCTCATCGTTGGCGCTTAGCGGCCACGATGCGCTTCCTTTCCTCAGTGACGGTGGAGAAAAGCTATGCTGCCCAACACCATGTCTCCCTAGAGCTCTAGTCCATGTCCCCTACCTCCACCTTCCTTGGCTCCTCCTCCTCGCCTCCATCTCCCGGGACTTACAACTCTGTATACGCATTTTTCCGGAAGAAATGCTCTCTAACCCCACGTCGTTGCGCCTGTGGCGACACGGGGGTGACTTCTCGCTCCACAAGAAGCACCCACCGGAGACCTCACTAGCCACCGCCGCCGCCGGCTGGAGGTAGAGATGGTTCCTTCCTCCTCTGCTTCCCTCCCCCTTCTTCCTTCCCTGCTCCCTCCCGTCCTCCATATTTCTTTATTTCTCCCTGCCTACCTAGATCTAGATCTCAGAGGTGGTTTTTCGTGGCTCTTGCGGCCAACGGCGGGCTGGCTGGCTGCCGGTATCGGTGGTACGGAGATCGTGTGTAGACAGCGGTCATGGTGGCTACGCTTGCGCTTGCGCCATGCGTCGGGAGCCATGGGAGGTGGCGACTTGAGGCCTTTCTTGGGCTATGTTGGCGCTCATTATTTACACACTTTTAGTGCCATTTAAGTGATATTTTCATACATATTCTTATACTAATCCACCTCTTGGCACCTGAAATAACTCCGTTTTCACATATACAATGTATTTTGGAGCATATTGAGTTTTTGCAGGAAACTGGACTAAATGGAGCATTATTGGATAAAGCCCAAAACAAGTGACGAACCAGTAAAAGACGAAGGCCAACGGGCCCAAAAAGGGCCTAGGCCGATCAGCCTATGGAGGCCCACGCTGATCGGCCTAGGGTCCTCTGGGCTCCTCTGATGCTCATTTTTGGCAAGCACTCTTCCAAGATTACTTAAGGGCTAAGTTTGTAAGGATACGACAAGATGAGTTCGGGATCAAAAAGGATCAACCAAAGATTTGAAAAGTTATCAAAGGTCAATCTTATCCCGAAACTATCGATGTGCTAGACCCACATGCAAGTAAAAATAAGACTTCAAACACCTAAGAAGACTTGGGGATGAAGGAGGGTGCGAGAGGCCATAAGGAAGGGCTAGGCCATTAGGCCTGGACCCCCAGGCCAATCGGCCTGGGTCTTTCCTTGCTCCTCTCGCCTTCCAATTTCTGCCATGTGCTCTCTAGACTATAAATACTCTGATATTTCATCGAGCACGTAGATCCATACACCAGAACTTGACAAATAGAGGGACACACACTAGAGGGACCTGAGGGCCACTGCAAGCCATCGAGGTTGTCTAGGAGATGGCTTAGGATAGACCCTAGCCACCATGGTTGTCCCTGCGCGGCGAAGCCATGGTGGAGTTCTGGAGCCGAACCTTGTAATCATCAAGGCTTATGTACACACGATGGTGATATCAATCTAATCTTGTGCTTACTTTGATCTACTATGATGCATGCTTATTCTCATATGTTTACCTAGCATATGTTCTTAGTAGGAATAGATGTAATCGTGGTGATTAGTCTATGTCTTGCGAATACATCTTAGTAGTGCGTAGGAAGTCGGTGTGATTACCCTTGCGTGGTGATAGCATGGAGGAGGGAAAAGTCCGAATGATTGCGTAATGTTGAGTAGGATCGATGGTGAGTTTTGTGGGAGTCATTTGAGGTAAAGCTTTGAAAAACTGGAGGCATCAGCACGCACCTCGCAGTGGCGACCATGAGAAACTAAGCCGCTTGCGAGGCGTCATTCTGAGAGATGACTCTTTATCAAGGTGTTACATAGATTGGTTACCACTTTGGTTGGAACTACAATAGGATGACAATAGACTTATGCTACCTTTGGTTGTGTTACCTCATATATATGGATGCAATCTGTTTACCCTGTCTAATACTTATCTCATGATTGGATTTACCTTTATATGCAATTCATGCTTCACGAGAGGATTAGATCCGTTTAGCTAGATAGAGAACCCTAGTCAGTCCGCTGCCGATCCACGGATTGATAAACCTTGGATGTAATACTCTAAGAGAAAAGCTATGATGATCCGTGCGCTTGCAGTTTCCAACTTGGCGTATTAACGACCGTCAACAAGCTTTTCTGGCGCCATTGCTGAGGATCGGCAACTCGAACCCTGGGGCTATCTATCTAATTTTTTTGGACTAACCCTATTTTTTTTATTCTATATACTTGCATCCTTGAAAGCAAGTAAATACTAGATGCCAGATGATCGAACATGGACTTTCAAGTCTCAGGTCCTGTTTGTTTCCCACCTCCTAAAATTTTAGCTCCTAAAATGTTTTAGTCAGTTTTTAGTCCATGGTCTAAAGCATGTTTGGTTCCACCTCCTAAAACTGACTAAATCAATAAATATTGTGGCAAAATGACCATACTGCCCTCCCTCCAATGCCCCTACTCCTTCTCTGCCCGCCTCTCCCCTCCTCCCGCTTCCCTGCACATTACGAGCTAAAGTACCAAACAATTAGACCATCAACCTTGCCAGCAAAAGCAAATTTTCAGCAAAGTAACCAAACAACTAGCCAAATAATCTTGCTAAGCCAACCTTGCCAGCAAAAGTAAGTTTTCAGCAAAGTAACCAAACAACTAGCCAAATAATCTTGCTAAGCCAAGCAAATGAACCAAACCACCACCTTGCTAGATTGAACCTTGCTAGGCAAGGCTAGTTTGCCCAGCAACGCAAGGCAAGATGGAGCTGAGGATCCAAACGTGCCCATAGGATTCAGCTTAGGGTACACTCGGTCCTGCAACCAAACACAGCCGGTGTGTCCACAATTATCTGGCCACCTTGTGCGTAACACACTACAGGGCATATATATCCCGGCGCGGCACCCGACGCGGCAACGCCCCAGGTCGCGGCTCGCGAACGCGGCGCGCCATCCACGTCCACCCCCTGCGCCGCGCGCATCTCTCCGTCTCCCGACGTCTCGGCTCAGGCGGCCGCGCACAGACAGAGCCACCTCACCCCACCACTTCGCCCTCCTCCACTCCCCGCTCCCTCCCCGACACCCAAGGCCCGCCACGAAAGCGAGCGAGCGCGCGCGCGCGGTGATGGCGGACTTGTCGTCGGCGTCGCCGCTGCTGCGGCCGCAGCAGCCTCCGGGCGGGAAGCCCTCCCCCGCGGCGGCGCGGTTCGCGCGTTGCTCCTCGCACGCGCGCGACGAGCTCCGCAGCTTCCGCGCCTGCCTCGCCTGGCTCTGCATCGACCACTCCTCCTCCCCGCGCCTGGCCGCCGCGGGCTCCTGGGCGGTCTTCCTCCTCCTCGCCGTCGCCGCGCCCGCCGCCGCGCTCCTCCTCTCCGGCCCCGACGGCGGCCGGCCCTACGACGGGCAGGTCCAGGTCTCCCTCACCCTGGCCGCGACGCTCGCCTACGTCTCCCTCCGCGCGCTCCTCCGCCGCTCGGGGGGCCTGCGCCGCCTCCTCTACCTCGACAGCCTCCGCCGCGACTCCGAGGACGTGCAGGTGGGGTACGCCGCGCAGCTCGCGCGCTCCTTCCGCGTCCTCGCCTGCTTCGTGCTCCCCTGCGCGCTCGCCGAGGCCGCCTACAAGGCCTACTGGTACTACTGCGCCGCCACCCCCACCACCGCTGCCGGGCCGCCGCTCCGGTCCCCGTGGTGGGCCGCCGCGGCGTGCGCGCTCGAGGTCGCCTCCTGGGTGTACCGCGTCGCGCTCTTCTTCATGGTCTGCGTGCTCTTCCGCGTCATCTGCTACCTGCAGATCCTGCGGATGGTGGGCTTCGCGCGCGAGTTCGGCAGGTTCGCCGACGTCGGCACCGTGCTGCAGCACCACCGCCGGATCAGGGAGCAGCTCAGGAAGATCAGCCACCGCTACCGCAAGTTCATCGTCTGCAGCCTCGTGCTCGTCTCCGCCACCCAGTTCGCCGCGCTGCTCGCCGCCACCAGGCCGCACTCCGTCGTCAACCTCGCCACCGCCGGCGAGCTCGCGGTGAGTATCCTCTGCTTCTTCAGTTTTAACTGAAGGCTCTGCATTTCTTTTCCTAAAGGAATCATGGATTGATTATGACAGCAAATTAAGTTTGTGCGTTAAGGATTCAGAGTAGATACAGAAAAAGAACGCAATTAAGTCAACTTTTTACCAATCGCAAAAGGGACTGCATCTAATATATCCAGCCCTTGGATGGAACCAAATCAAGGGACATGAACATGTGGGCAGTAATGCTCGATGTGTCATGAATTATTGAATACTAGTTTAAAATGTATTGATAATAATGATTGAATACTTTATATGCCATTTTTTTTCTGAATAATAGTGGTACAGACCAGTAGTAGTGCGTAGAACAGAGAGGCAGAGTACAGAAATATACATAGTAAGCTGGAATTAGAATCTTTAGCTGGAAACCAAAAATGCATGTTGGTCGTAGATGTCCAGCTTCGAGATTCAAGATCTAGTCTGTCAGTACTAGTAGTAGTATCTCAGTGGGTTTGGTGTACAGCGAGAAATGCCAAATCAGGTTGAGCGAGGACAGCTGTAAATGGAAAGTTCCAGAAAAAAGCTTGCATGGCCCGAAAGGAACTCAAATGTTCAGACACCATAGAAGGAGTTGCATGCCCCGAAAGGAACACACATGTTCAGACACCATAGAAGAGGTAGCAAGTCCAATCAACCCACACCACTCATTGTCAGCCTCAGCGCCGTTTCCCCCAATTCCACATAGTCCACGGCAACAGCTAGGTTAGTAGCTGGCTGTGTGTCTCATCTCTGGAGGTTGTGCAGGTAGATCTGCTCAGCAAAATGTCCATAGATGGCCAACGAATTACTCCTACATAAACTTTCAGTACTGACATGCGACTTCTTTTCTAGGGAAATTCTATGTTCTTTTCAGCTCCGAATCGAATCTGTAAGATGGTAAACAGAGAATGGTTAATCGTTTGTTTGGCTAATCAAGTGAGTTTCGGTGGCTTTGCTTTGCAGCTGTCCTCGATCAGCCTGGTGGCGGGGCTGCTGGTGTGCCTGCACAGCGCGGCGAAGATCACGCACAAGACGCAGGCGATGACGAGCGTGGCGGCGGCGTGGCACGCGGACGCCACGGTGCAAGCCTTCGACAACGACCTGGAGAACCCGGACCGGGACCCGGACCT
Source organism: Setaria viridis (assembly GCF_005286985.2). NCBI lineage: Eukaryota > Viridiplantae > Streptophyta > Magnoliopsida > Poales > Poaceae > Setaria > Setaria viridis. The sequence continues at coordinate 27,887,202 of NC_048263.2, forward strand.
ACCCCCCACCGCCGGCTACCTGGCGCCCGCCAACGCCTACCGCGTCGCCGCCGGCGAGGAGTCCGGCAGCGACGACGACGACGACGACTGCGGCAGCGAGACCTCCTCCCTCGACGACCCCAAGTACGTCCCCTTCCAGGCCAACAACATCTGCTTCCAGAAGAGGCAGGCGCTCGGTAAGCAATCCCATCCTTCCTTTCCTTTTCTTGTATTGCTGATGATGACCCTGAATTCCTGACGGCTGATTGCATCTTCTTCCTGCAGTGACGTACCTGGAGAACAACCGGGCGGGGATCACGGTGTACGGCTTCGTGGTGGACCGGGCGTGGCTGCACGCGCTCTTCATGATCGAGTTCTCGCTCGTCATGTGGCTGCTCGGCAAGACGGTTGGCATCTCCTGATGCAGAGCTTCCACCTCCCTCTCCTTATCCCTCCCGTGCCCCCCCATCCCTGATGCAGAGCTTCACTTCGCATACCAGACCAGTATGTACAAATTATCGAGTGCAGATAGTGCAGTGCTTTTGTTTGATCCATCCGTAGTATTGTAGATGATTCTTCTTACTTTTGGCCGTTTCTTTCTAGAGGGCAGAAATTCTGATGGTTGTGCAGTGTAGATTCATTTGATTTGACGATGATGATAGTCAGAATGTTAGCTGCCCAGGTTGATTTGTTGATGACCATATACTCAACAGTTCATAAGCCGTATTTTAGTATCAAGAAAGTCTTTCAACAACAGTGCTATCCCCACATACAAAGTCGACGTTAAATTGAAAGGCGCCTTGATATGAGACATCGTTGTAAGTTTTATAAATGCTTACGATTTGATTACTCGTTGGTCCTGATCAAAACTTACAAAGTTTGTCTTTTTTAAACTAAAGAACCCATCTCACCTTGTCAAAGCTACTCCCGCCGTTCCAAATTACTATTCGTTTTGTCCATTTTGACAAGCTACTCCCTCCGTTCCAAATTACTAATTACTACTATTCGCTCCTGAACTAATTACTACTATTCGCTCCTCCCTCCGTTCCAAATTACTAATTACTATTTATTTGTTTTGACTTTTAAGCTACTCCTTCCGTTCCAAATTACTAATTACTATTACTATTTGTTTTGACTCGTTTTAACGAGCTACTCCCTCCGTTTCAAATTACTAATTACTATTCGTTTTGACTTTTTTAAGGTTCATAAATATTGTTATGCATCTAAACATAGGATATTTCTAAGTGTATAGCAAAATCTATGAATCAAAAAAGTTAAAATGACCTATAATTAAGTTAAAATGACCTATAATTTAGAACAAAGATAATTAAGTTAAAATAACCTATAATTTGGAACTATAATTTGGAACTTTAGAACTATAATTTGGAACAAAGGAAGAACTATAATTTGGAACTTTAGAACTATAATTTGGAACAAAGGAAGAGAGTACATCGTTATATCAAGCCAAGTCGTTTTTCATCTAAGGATTTCACAGTCCCAGTCTGATACGGTTAGCGTTCACCAATTAAACATCAAGCCAATTTGCATGGGACGACCCGGACGAGCGACTGACTCTACCAGACTACAGATTCGACGGGAACACCATGTCAATACTGTTTCATTTGTTATAAAGCAAATAAACAACTACAAACAAGTCCCGTAAGCCACAGCTGTATTGAGACTTTCGACTACCAGCTTACCACCAGGCAAACCACCCTAGCAGTAGCAGCACGATACAGGAGAACCATAAGAAGATGCTCTCATGGCAAATAAGTTCGGACCACACGTTTCGACTCGACCAAGCCATCCAACGGCCACAACATATCGACACAAAACTACATCAAACAGTTCAACACCGTAAAACACAAGCACTATGCAGTAATCTGTATGCTGGATTTGTTCATGACACTGACATCTAACTCTCAAACAGCAATTGCTGCCGAAACAATCACCCGTTTGCAGTTTGCTTTGACCAACAGAAAGGGAAAGAAAGCTCAGGGCAAGGGCATTCATAAAATCCATGCAAGGCAGCACCGGAAATGCGGAGCTGCTTCAGCCCAAAACTGTATGCAGATCACGGAGCCCATCATACAGGCATCGCCATCTGCCAAACAGAGATCTCCATCCCAACCTATATCCACTATTGCCGTCTCAGCAATGGGACAAAAAATGGAAAGGAAGAACATGCTGGGCATCTGACCACCAGGCAGCAGCTTGCCACGGTGTGTTATTTTTGCACCCCTTGCAGATGGATAGCATGAACAAACCCCCCAAAGTGATTTCATCTCTCAGCTGCCACGTGCTGGCCTTGTATGAGCCACCATCCGCCGTGAAGTTCTGCCTACAGCCCGAACAGTACCAGTCCGCCCCCTTTGAGTGCTAACTGAGTCATGCTGAATGTCAGAAGCATCAACAGAGCTAGTTGAACGCCTAGGCCTCTCCCTATGTCTTCTATAAGCCCTGCTGAATGAATCTCTAGTAGAGATTCTCCTGCCACGAGCAAACAAGGACGCCAAGAAGTCAAAGCCCTCATCCAAACCACCATCTGATGAGTCATACAAGTCAATCCTCTCATTCAGAGTGCGATCTAAGGATGTGAAGAAGTTGAGCCTTTCCTCCAAGTCAAAGTTATCTCCATCAGAGGGAAAATGGCTGCTGCCACCACCATTCAACTCAAGGACATAATCCCCCATGATCACAGCTCCTGGGTTCATGGCCCTAATAGTGCTGATTGCATCCTGCCGCTCTGTCTCACATTCAAACTTTTTCCACTCATCTGCAACAGCAGGATCAACTTCACGAGGTTTTGCTGAAGGGTGCTTGGACTTCACATGCTTGCAAAGTTCCTTATACGAGCCAACAAAGGAGCAGCCATCATGCATGCAGGTTCTACGCTTCCGGTTGAGGTACTGACGAGCAGGTTCAACCACTGTCCATCCTTTAACCTCGCCACGGCAGAGAGGGCAAGCAAGTTCCATTGCACATTGCTGCTTGCTTGCAGGTTGTGTGTTCGAGGACAAGGGAAGGCCAGGTGCAGACTCTGCTGAAACATCAAGGGCCATTTTTTCCTTTGCATAAGCTTCTTTAAAGTGTTCAAGGCAGTTAGAATGACGGTAGTTGGTACCACACATGTATGGTCGGCAGCCCTTGTGGTGAGAGGTACACAGGAGGAGGACGGCATCATGTGGATGCTCCAAGCAAACTGGGCAAGTGGCACCTTTCCATTCATTCTTCTCAGAGGTCACTGACATATCATTTTCTTTGCCTGTTCCTTTTGTCTTCCAGGAGCACAAGGGCACATCAGAAGAAGCTGACCTACGTTGACGAGCTTGCAGGTTGCGGCCTCTTGGTGATCTCGCCATCGTTCAGAGTTCTGGCTGTGCAAGGCAGCTGCAAGAATGACAAGAGAAATAATGCATACATTAGCTACGAATTTTGATACATGCTTGTGCTATATATAACAGCCAGCACTTCAGAGTTCAGAAAGAAAGCAAACATTCTGTTGGAGAGCTTACACATCTTGCTAGTAAGACTTGCTAGTAACACAAGTTAGTAACTTTAGATATTAGGTTGATAGGATCATATTTATAGGAAAGTTTAGAGATAGATAAGCATGAACTGAAGTGAAGTCTCTCAAAATCTCCTTCCCTTAAAATAGGACCAACTTGACCGACATGGTAGGACAACAAGAATCCAACATAGAGGGAAGCTGACCCGCTACCTCACACAACTGCAAATCTAAAACCACTGCCTATCTTCAAGCACATATATCATTTGAGAAAAATGTAAAAACTGTTAAAGTCAGTTGTAATAGCAATTACCAGGAAATAAAACTATATTTCAAGTAACAAAAAAATATTAGCAAAATAAATCCCATATATTTCAAATACCTTTAATTGACACGATATTTCAAATACTTAAGATTTGCAAACAGTTGTGATTGAATCCCAAGTGAGCAATGAAAGAAGGGAAAAGCACACATGGAATAAATTATTACAGCATGCATCTGAGAATACAAAAATAGTAATGAGTTTGCGGTTTTGTCGATATATGCATGAAAGACCATACGAACAACAAATAAATTGAATGAGAAAAAACATACACTTTCAACCTACAAGGACATACATCAAGCAGCTATTAAGACGAACTCCATCTGTTCTTTTTTTTTTGTCATTATAGCTTTGCGCATGGGTGTTAACGGAAGCTATAGCATGTCACTATTCCCCGACTAGCACATTTACTTAGCATGTCTCTTTAATCAGCCATGATAACCAACGAACAAAGGAAGTGCATATTGGATAACGTAGCAAACACTTAATAGGGTAGGGGCATGTAGTTACATCTCTTCCTGAAATCTATAACGGCAAACAAAAGAGAACACCTTGGACAAGCGAAAACAACAAACAAAAAAGAACAAAAGTAGTAACGTACTATCATCTCTCACTAGCGCATGCACATGCAACAGTGCACCACCAGCAAGTTAATAAAGGTAGGGTTCTGAATTAAAAAAATATGAAGGGAATAAAATGCATTTCAATATGGACCCGAGCTGCATGTAACGGGGGGTGAGTTACTTCCATTTCTTAGAATACTTGGACAATAAAAAGAAAATAAAAAGTACGTATAACACGGTATAAAATGCTATGCTCTACTCTTGAGTCACGCCAAACATGTCAAGCATAACACCCAACACTGATGGCAATGTTCAGTTGTTCATGTTCACTGCTACTGATCAACAGCAACAGAATATCACAAGTCATAAAACTTCCAAGGGTAAAAAAAATAGGTCCCTTTTCGGCCCACACCACCTTTTCTTCATGGAGATATACCAGTAAGCATCAAAGAGTGATAAAAATTCCATTTTTATAGACTCGCTAGCAATTGTTTCTCACACCTGCTGTAAAATATGGTTTGCTGTCAGGCTAGTAGATTTCACCAAGCAAACCCTGAAGACCCAAATAACAAATCCTAAATAAAATTGCTACACACAGTACACGGAGTGCAAAACAACAAGGCCAAACATTTTGCTTCCCTTCCCCGGCTAAACCGCATCAATATCATCTCCCCTTAGGTTAAACAGGAGCGGATAAGCGACCGCGGCTCAGGAAGGGCAAGGATATTACCGGCATCTAAAAAAGGTATCCGCTTGCCCAGAAATGGGGGCCGCACGAGGGGAGATCCGCCCGAACTGCGGGAACGGAGAACGACGCGGAACCCTGGCGGCGCAAGCAAGCCAAAAAGGTGGGAGAAGACGGGCTCAGCGACGGGAGGTGGCGCCCGCACACGCGAACCCTAGACGTGGAGGGTCGAGGAAGCACAACGAAGTGGGTGCGCGGAGTAGAGACGCGGGCGGAACCGAAACCGGACCGAGCGGGCGAGACGAGAGGGAAGGGGGAGCGGGAGTGGAGGTGGTAGGGACTGACCTCGCGGCGGCGGCGGGAGGAGGAGATCGGGATCGAGTCGAGGCGGAGGCGGTCAGGCGTGGGGATCTCGAAATGAGAGCCCAAGTGAGCGGTGGGGAAGAAGAAGAGACGCAAGACGAGAGCGTGCGGATTCTTCACGAGGGAGGTCTTTGTCTGGTCTGCTATGGAAGTTTGTTTGGGCCGGGCTGGATTGCGTTGGGCTCGGTCGGGACTTGGGCTTCCGGTTCACTCAGGAGCGTGCGCCCACGGTCCGTTCCGCCGCAAACGCGCAGCGCCGGTCGGGGTCGAGGGTTCTAGGTCCGTAGTCCCCCCTCCCCTGCACCAGTATTCTCGAAGGTTCGGCTGAGGACAGGCGCTGCCGGAGGCAACGCCAGTAATGCTGAGGTCGGCGGAGGAATAGCTCATCAGTGGCCTTCCATTGTCCATACAGCAGCCGGCAAACAAAAGTGACGGGCCGAGATGACGGCGTGGTGGTGGTGGATAGTCGCTGGGTAGGATCGTCCCTAAATTAAAGACGGTAAAACCTAGTAAAAACATACATGAGTCTCGCCCTGCAGCCTACGGCTACGCTGCAACAACAACCGACCAACAGTAACGGCATTGATGTAGCCATTAAAAAATAACATAATATGAATGTGGGAGGTAAAACTGCAGTTCTGCAGCTAGAGCTACCTGGTCCTGCAGCCGCAGCGGTTGTAAAAAAACTCAAACGAACAGGCTTTATTACTTCTCATCTTCGACAGAAGAGGAATGCAACTATAAACAAGTAATTTAAACGCTTAGCTTCTTGTGATGTCCCTATTATTTTGTTAGTGCCGAGAAAGATCTCATCCTTATTCGGAGGATCATTCAGAGAAAAATGGAAGGAAAAAAGAAAATCAAGATGATCGTAAGGGATGGACCCATAAATTTATTGATTAAAAACCACTAGCAATATGCACCCTCCTACTAGAGATCTTTAAAAATAATCATAGGTGAGAAGGTGAATAAAGATGAAGTTGAGTCAAAATAGAATGGCATTTGCTAGATTGTATGTAAGGTCCAATATATATATATATATAAAAGATCAAGTGCAATGAATGGAATAACTATGTGTGGGTGACAGAGAATACATGAGGCGGATATAAATGATTATGCCTTTTTTTACATGTGCTTCACGTGTTCCATTTTAATATGATATACGTTCAAAAATACAAATCTTTTATGACTTCTTCTGCTGCATTGGATTATTAACTTACCATAAGTGTGTTATTTTTACCTTATCTCCTACCCAAAGTAATTAAAAAACTATTTGTAATAAAAAGTTCAGTATTTTGTTACAAAACCATGTAGTGCATCGTAGGTTTGTTAATTATTCAACTTGCAAAACACAATAAAATCAATTACAAGTTACCTATTTCTCCAACTAACCATTCATACATTATCCAAATTCCCTTTCCATGACATGTCAATTATACAAATTTTAAGAATGCAGAATGGATCATTAAAAATATCCACAATTTAAGAAAATTTACAATATTTTATAATAAAAGACGTAATATATACACAACTCTCAAAAAAATCACTATTTTAGTGAAAAGAAAAGAGGGAGGAGGTAGAGTTCATCTGCCTGTCCAACAAACCAACCGTAATTCATCCGAGTTGTAGCGTCCCAAATCCTATAAAACCCACGAATATATCCGTAATCCTCTGGAAAAAATTTCTTTTTGTTCGCTTCCGCTGCCCTGCCCCCCTCCCACCCGCACCGCAGCCGCCGAATTCGACGAGGGCAACGCAAGCGTCTCGCCGGGAGTAACCGCCAATCCGACGACGAAGCCAATCTCGCCACCGCCGCCGCCGCCGCGTTCTTCATCCTCCCGCACAAACTTTTTTTTCCCCTTGATTTCTTGGGTAGTTAATCCGAGCAAAGGCGGAGGCGCCCGTCGTGCGGTGCTAGTGCCACGGCGCCCTAATCTAAAGACCTAGGCCTCTGGAAGGTTGGGGGGTTTAATCCTCGCGGAGGGTTTCTTCCGCCGCGCCGCCGCCGCAATTTGCTGCGCCTCGCCATCGGCGGCCTCGCCGCCCGGCCGGCGACCGACAGGGCGCGGCAATCCGGGGTCCTCCTTCCTCCCGCCAGAGCCATCGGGAAGCGACGCCCTCCCCGCCCCTGGTACCGGTCCGGATTCATCTGCTTCGTGGTACCCTGCTAATGTAATCTGTAATCTAATCTAGTCTAATCTTCCTTCCATGGTTGGATTAGGTCCGTCTTCTCCAGCGCGCAGGAGCAATCCACCCCAGGAGCGGGCAGGTGCAGTTTTTCTGCCCCGGCAATTTTGGGGGTTCATCTGAACCCCCCATGCCCTTCGGCAGGTCCACCCCTGGCCCGGCCTCCCAACCGCGGCCGGTGGGTGGACGGTGAGTGGTGCCTGCTGCCATGGAGCAGGACACACCCACGTTGAAGCCGGAATGGCTGCAGAAAGACAGGGCAGCAGGCGCCGCAAACATCTGGGCTACAGCTTCCTCCCGCTCAGGTGAACTCCACTGACCTTGCCAATTTTGAGTCTGTTGTCGTATGCTAGAGTGTGGTGCTGCGCTATAGGCGTAATGCAATTATAACGCCGCATTGGGATTGCTAGTTTTGAAACCAAGTAACGCTTGTGCAAGTGATGTTTTTTATTTGTCCGTGTGCTTCACATGCACCAAACATCATAATTTCTATCCTTAGATAGGAACAGTGTGTATCGTATATGGATTTAATCGTGCTACTGTGGCCATGCAATTTAGAGGCAGTTTCTAGATGTGGTACTCTTGATAATGGGAATGTGGATATCGTTGTACTGGGAGGTCGATTCTTGGACGGACCAGATGGTTGAGATGGAGCAACTATGGGAGTGATTAAGGAATTCATATGTTTCTTACTGAAGCTGGCTCCAAGGAAACGCTAGACAAACATATTGTTTCTATTGGCTTGAATTGATAATTCTATAGATATGTGTTGGATACGATTTATAATTGCTGCAACGCTGTTGGTTGAAAAATACATATATTTGTATTGGTCTTACGCGCATAAAACAAGGGAGGTGTTAATGGTACATGATGTATATTTGCACCTTTCAGTTATTACACGGCTCTCTTATTGGAGCACTAAATCAGCATTTAATTCATATGTTATGGAAAAATGATGAGTAGAAAAGGAAAAGATTTCACATATTTGCAAACCGATATGTTGTAACTAAAATGACATTTGAGTTGGTCGGAAAGTTATGCTTAAACTAGTTTTTGGGTTGTTCAGGAAGAACAATGCACTGTATTAGCTGGTTACTTTAATGCAATTACTTAGGTCATGTTTAGAAATAAATGCCATCATTGCACTGTGGTGGCTTTGCGTACTATGTTGATTTGCTCATAGTATCACTGTTGCCTTGTTCAGGTGCAACCTTGTTTTGTCCATTTTGCAAACTCATTTTTGCGATGAATTTATGTGATTTAGTTTTCCAATGTTTGAGTTTACTACTGATGTGCAAGCTATTTGTTTGTTGAACTGATATCACAATGAGTGTCTTCAAATGGATTTATGGTAGTGTCCTACCTGCCAATCAACTATCAGTCATTTTGTTCTGCGTTGCAAAACTGTTAGTAATGCTAATGGCAAGTGTTTTTTTCTTGGATGCTTTAGATTACCAAGGTACTGGTGGTTCAGCAAGAAACCATTCATCTGGACATGACTGTGACCGTAGTTCCCGGCAGTCTTCATCACGGAGAAGTTCAGGCTCGAATGGATCTCGGAGGCCTGACCGGGATGCAATGGGGAAGTCAAGGGGATATGCTAATTTCGGAAAGAATAGGGACAAGGATCGGGAGAGGGACTCTGATTCCCGTGACAGGGAGAGTAGGTCGACTGCTGCAGATCGTCACGATTTCAAGTCCTTTGGCACATGCAGATCTGAAAGGGCTTGGATGAATCATGCCCGCTCGAAGGCAGACACATGGACTAAGGAAGTAGTTAACTTGAATAATGGTAGTGCCTCTAGAAATAATGGAGTTAGTTCTTCTAGAAGCAATGACAAAAGCAATACTGTTGCCAGTACTGGAACTGCTGTTGTTAACTCTTTTAACAATGCTGCTGTTGGGACCTTCATGAGCAATACTGCTGTTGGGACCTCTATAAGCAACGCTTCTGTCCGGACCTCAGCCAGCAATGCTTCTGTCAGTAACGTCGTAAGCAATGGCAGCAATGCTGCTAGCATAACCTTTGAGCGAGAATTTCCGCAGCTTAGTTTGGATGAGAAAAATGGAAGGCAAGGCATAAGCAAAGTCCCATCTCCTGGTATCAGCACTCCAATTCAGAATGTTCCTCTTCCATCTGATTGCTGGAACTCCGTGCTAGCAGATATTCCTTTATTAAGTGATGTAAAGAAAAGCACAGCCATGTCTTCGATATTACAAATTACTCCTAGTAAACAGACTGAAGTGATGCCAAACAGTGGTACTGCATTAAGCATGGCAGAGACAGTGATGCAAGCTCCTCCGAGAATTTCCAGTGGTCCTCAGGTAACCAGTGAACCATTGCATAATGCTTACAATGTGATATTAGAAAATTTCAATTCAGAATTTCACGCTCTTAAGATTGTACCTTTTTAATTGTAGTTATCAATGGACACTCAGAAGATCGAAGAAAGAACCTTAAGGCAGTATACTCTAAGACCACTTACACCTCCAGCAAGCAAATCTTCTGTAAGTTCCTAATATATTTCCTTCAGATGTGAATAGTAGTCCATTTAGAGTTGTATATCTATGCCATCCATCAATTTTATGATCATGCAGCCTTTGGACGAGCATAATCATGTTGTGGGTACTTGTAGCAATTAAAGACATCAGCAATCCTTAGCCGTTTTGAATTTTGCGCCTTAGTTGTTGGATATACAGCATTCTTCATAATCGGATTGGCTGAGAAACCTTGAAATATCCTGTTGACAGCACATGTTATGATATGATTTATATATACCAGTTAAAATGATTTGACATATGGCAATATAGCAGATTGGGCTTGCAATGCACATAAAAAAGGAAACAATTGATTATGGAGCTACACTATACCCCCAAATAATTTTTCATCAGAAAGAAAATTCAAGGTAGAATAAAGGATATAATGAAATGATTTTACTGGCATGCTCAAATGTACATTCCATATTTTTTTCCTTTTAGTATAACCACATATTTGCTATTAGCTGAACATTGCATGAAGTGATGATGCCCCCTTATCACTTAGCTTCACATCAGTGTGGGGATGCTTAGTTTTCTATGTGAAATATTGCAGTGCTACATTGACATCTCCTTAAGTATTGTGTATTTTTTGATGCATATATGCATTACTCTCATTCAAACTAGATGACAATAGGGACTATGAATGATAGCTCTGTTGTAGCTGTGGGTTTTTCAGGTTAGTTATGGGGGCATGTGGTTTTCTTCCTATGCAAATAAGCAAAGTATAATAGTTGATAAGAACCATGTGCATTTACATGTTATATGTACTGGTTGTTCACGTACAGTTTCATTGAAGTTTAATTGCATGCGTATGTTCTAGAAAAAATTATTCAGTCTTATGCCTGTCGGAAATCAACCTTGTTTATATGTCCTTAACTTATTGTTTTCAACCATTGTCCAGGTGCTTTCTCTGAAAACAAAAGGTACAAGGCTTGGAGATCCTACTGGATCTAGTAAGACTCTACAACAATTTAAAATACAGTCTGCCAATAGTTCTATTAGAGCTCCAGTTAAAGCCGATATTTCAAAGCTTTCTCAGTCAGGAAGTTTCCAAGTCCTCAGTCGAGAGCAGAACGGTACTGCACACACTGGCAAAGACTGCCCTATCAAACCTGTCAGTCCACCTCCAACTCCTTTGGTTTCAATGGATACACAGAAAAAGCCGGTTGTGAGCCAAAAGTTGAAGATTAGCACCAATGAACGTCCTCTGCCCCTGCAAGGTCCATGTGGCGACAGAAAATCAAATGCAAGAGACAGGCATAAATTCTTTGCAACGTTACGGACCAAGTCTTCAAATGATTCGAGCATAGCCTTTGAGTCAGGGAATCAGCCATCTCCATCCAGCTTAGTTGATGTGAAGCAGGATTCTTCTCTTAGTCCTGGAAATGATTTCTCCTCATTCCCTTCTGAAGTGGAATGCACGGGGCAGGGGAAGTGTTTCTGTGAAGAAGCAAATTCTCCCGAGGGGTCTCAGAGGCACCTATCTGATACTGAGGAGAGTATTCCATCCCTGAAACCAACTGTTGCAGATGGGATGTCTCGGCAGCTTCTAGTGGAAAGCAGAGAAGCTTACTCATCATCGGAGCCTGCTGACACAGGTGATGAAGGATTTCAGGCATCCCTGTCAGACAGTGCTGAAGGCAGTGTGTCCTCAACACCTGCAGATTCTGATGATGGGTGGAATAGGTCCCAGTCTGGCAATGAGGAAGCTAGTTCATTATCAGAGGTTACTGAACCAGGTGATGAGGACCATCCAGCTGACATTTCTCCCGAAGATAAGCGTTTCCTGATATTGCTTGGTTGGAGAGAAGATGTGCAAGTCGAACCTTTGGAATTCGATGAGATTGCGGACACTGTAAGCCTTTCTTTGCATCCTTAACTTCTCAGCGGTCAAATATTTCCGGCTTTCAGCCTTTCCAGTGATTATTATTTCATTTTATCCATTTCACCATTGTCACCACCTTCTTTGACATAAATTCCAATCCTGTGCAGGTAAAAGGCTGCGAGGAACTCAAGAAGAAGCTTCAGTCTATGTTGTCCAATGATAACATCAAGAGTATTCTCCACCTTATTGACGGGCAGAGCTAAATGAGAAGCTGCAGCAGCATAAAGAGTACAGGGGCTAAAGACAATGGGAACCTAGCAAAATTCTTCAGAAAGCAGGTAGCAGAGACCACAGGATACCACAGAGGAGTTGTTCGGAAAATGCAATGCCTACAGATCTTCGAGCAGCATTGACCATGTAAAGACGTTGAGAACAGATGGCGATCATTTTTGGCATGAGTTTTTGTCTTGGATTGTTAACATGGCGATATCGTTTCTTTTCTTTTCTTTTGATGAATGTCCAACAGTTAGGGATTTAGTGTTCACAGATAGTTCTGACAGTTTTTTTGCACACTGAAAGGAGTTTGGGGTTTCGCCGCATTTCCCCAGGAGTAGCTCATGTAAGTCTGATCATGAACTCACATGGCTGTGCTGCCCTATGAAAGAATAGGCTCTGTTCTAACAGGTCATCTTTTATTTGTGGTATACTGGGTTTTTGACATGAGAAGGTGAATATGACTATATATGTGTCTCAAAGGTCAATTTGGATCCAAATTATATGTTTGTGTAACATCATACGGATCCGTGATGCTCTTTTAGCGTGTGGTAGTGAAAACATCTTCTGAAGTTCATATGAAGACTGTTGCAAAATTCCCGTGTTCTCCATAAAACTGTAACTTCGTGAATTTTTTTAGTAAAAACCCATAACGTAATGGTAGCCCTTCCACCAGACTGCTTAGGAAAATTTGCTGAACTGCCGCATCAATCCTAGTCTTAATCCTACAGGGCTATATGTTACATCATGGTACATTTTTTTTCATTAACTCAGCAAAAAGAATGTCAAAATTTGCGTGAAAAATGTTCTCTACATTACATGAACTCTACCTCCATACGCACCAGCTGAAACTCCCCCTACATGGCTACATGTAAGATCAGTACATCAGTTGCAACCCCTACTTTGGTCTCAATCCTAACCGCACCAAAGTCGCCAATCGTGACAGGCAGCAAGCCATCTAACAAAATATCTCCACAAGCATCCCATAACCTACGTGATGCCATAGAACCGGCAAGCCAAAGCAACATTGGCAACGTCCTGTTTGCTGCAGTTCCAGATTATATTCGATGGGGCATGATCCTTGGTCTTGTCAGTTCACCAGGGGTGTTTGCCTATGCAGGCCCACCATGAGAGCTTACCAACTATGCTACATATTTACGGGCAAAAGGAGGGTATGTGCTAGATAAGGGCGCTCCAAACTGCTGAATCTCCTTCACCGCAGCGAGCATGTACATCCTTGATCCTCTCGACAGACTTGCATATGCCACTGCAGCTCCAATCGAAAGATGCTACACAGACATTGCCAGCTTGCCCTTTCCACTCGCAATCTGTGGAGTTTGTATTCACAATAAGCGCAAAGCAGAAGACAAGTATGTAAAGGAGACATCATTCAGTATGAGAAAACAGACCTGGTGGAGTTCCGCAGCACATGTTCCTTTCATCAATGTGATTAACTTCCAAACCAATGAACCATGATCCAAGCGACACGTCTTCATTTGCATATTTGTGCAAGATAGGCCTGATAAAGGTTGCTTACATTGTTAGTTTTCTTTTATTTGACCAGACACCCTTTTGTATGGCATAGCATTAACAAAACATACTGATTGATTGAAATGTAAGTCGCGAGATCTTTCGAAACGGCGTATATCTGCCCCGTAGCATGACGGAAGTATTTATTCCCTTCCTCTCCAAATTTCCAGTACTCAGGTTCGTGGTACTTCACATTCCTATGAATAGAACAGATTCAAGCAGGCATCTATTAGTACTCCAAATCTAGCATTTAAATTCATATTTTAAGACAGTGCAGTAAACATTACTTGTCAGCGAGAACTGGGCCTGACTTCATGCAGCCAATGTACGTTCTTGGTTTTGATTTATGTCGAGCAAGGGTAGTGGCAAGCATTCCTGTTTTGGTCATATGCATGCACCGATAAACAAAATTGAGTTAAAAAAAATCCCAAGAGGAAGTTATTGTGTCTAAGGAAAAGATGAGCACCTAAGTTCACATGCACATCGTCATCGACCTTGACGTAGAAGTCAGCATCCCAGATGCCGACAGCGGTTGAGAAGAAAATTTTTGTCTTCGCTGAGAGTTCATGGTATCCTTCAACATGGTCCTGCGTGATGATTAAATAAACCACATGCAGTAAAATAGTCAGGGCTAGCACCAGAAAATTATGAATTCACTAGTAATTGAAGAGTAAATCCTCACCAGTCTAAGAAAATCATGATGTTGGGCGTCCTCTGAATCTATAGCCTTGTCCAGTATACTATTGGATGTAGCACTGTGCAACAAACAAAACAGGCAGCTTTATATCCAAATTTTACAAGGTACTTAAGTAAAAGGATGAAAGCATGTAACATTATGAAAATAAATGTCTGCAGTGAATTGAGTTGCATACTAGACATACTAGAATGGAGATTGGAGATTTTTGTCATAGCTGGAGGAAGAATGAGACATGGGTTGGCTTAATGCAGTAACAAGTAATAAAATTATCAATAAGACTACAATGAAGTTATAGAAGTCAGAGACTTCAAGTGCCTTGCAGATTAATGCCAAGATCAGCTCTTTGCTAAACTTTGGTACTTCTGACTTCTGAGAGCACAGGAGCACAAGGCTATATGCTATGAGCCTATGATGCCTTGCAGTTCCAAGAACAAAAATTATGATAGTTTACTTTGGAAATTAGAGGTAAATAATTATTATATGGCTGTAATATTACTAGTACATTGTTAAGGCATGGATGAATTATGTGTTCAAACCACAATGATCTGCACCTGTTGTAGGACTGGTAAATGGTAATAAAGAAAAAGTATCTAGAACTATTTCATTCTATCATGGAACATGAAAAAAAAAATTCCAGTTGAAACTACTACCAGAGCATGGGAACACAAAATAAATGCAGTCAATATAACTAAACTGATGTGCTAGGAATACAAGAACCATCTGTTTACCTGTGCCCAATAGTGAAGCGGATAACTATTCCCTTCTGTTCCTCTAATTGTTGCAGCTTTTCACCTAATAAAAAGAAGAGACCTTTACTAAAAATTTGTTGACTGTGATATCCATAGGAATGAGACAACTCTACACAAGGATGATACCATGTACACACTTAAATGAACAGCTACATGTAAAACACGAGCTGTTTGCACTATAATATACTCCCTCCGTCCCAAATTACTATTCGTTTTGGCTTTTCTAGATACATCACTTTTGCTATGTATCTAGACATAAGTATATATTTAGGTGCATATCAAAAGGTGTGTAACTAGAAAAACCAAAACGAATAGTAATTTGGGAAGGAGGGAGTAGTCTCTAATACCAGAAGCTATCTGGAAAAACTTAGCTTATAAGATGCTACAAAATTATAAAGTCTATAAACTCCCTCCCCCTAATTTTTTTTCTATGGAAAGATGGCAAAGTACAAGTCTAGCTTATTTCATACAAATAGGTTAAGCCAGTCCAAGAATCTTACATTAGCTGCAGTAATCAAGACCGGTGTGTTTACTTACTGAGGAATGACTAGAAACTGTTAGTTTAATCATTACACAAATCTAATAGACATGCCCATGCCATTATTTGTTCAAAGTACTACAAAACAACTACACACCTTGAGGCATCCATGTCTCCCGGACTGAATCACGGCGCTTGCGGCTACTGAAAGCAGTGTTGACTCCAATGACAACAAATGCCTTCTTCCTTGGTTGGCTAGTTTCAGAGGTTACCGGCGAACCACTAGAACGGAGCAACTCCAGTGTGCTCCGCTTTGCTGCAAGCTCCATCTGCAGCGTTGAGATGGACTTATCCAATGATCTAACACAACAAACAAATTCCAAGGAAAAGTCTTCAGATACAGATAACTCAAGCACAATTAAATTCTTAAATTGAATCCCATGGAATCAAAGGGGCTCACTGTATAGCTTCATGGGTCTTGGTTACCTCTCCCATTATATCCTTGTCTTCCCCATGCTTCTGCATCCAAATTCATGTTCAAAATTTTCAGCCAAAAACGAAGTAATAGAAAATCATGGAGAAAACATACAAATTGAAACAGAACCCACCCTCTTTGTATTGCAGTCCTCTGATACAAGTTGCAGCTCTTGATCTTGCCTCCGGCGTTGAGACATGATATGGTTACTGGTATCTGGTGCTGTCCAGAACCTGTAAAATCAACCCATGATGATTTCTCAAGGAAAATAGCAAAAACATATTTCACATTCAATTTCAGAATGTACTATTCAAATTAACCTTTTGAAATCAAGAAACCATAATATCCTTATAGTAAGATAAGGCTCAAGTCAACCTCTCCTTCTCAAAATAGTCACCAAATTCATTAGATGCTATATTTGATCTTGACTCCAAGGAAGTCTTAGTTCAAGTTTCTATCTAGATACATTTTTTCGGGTAAAGCAGTGTCTATTTTGCATGTAAAGCATAAAAGTTGGTTTTTGAAGAGCAAAATTTGATATTGAACCCAAACAGTCAGTGGCCCATGTTTATATTCAAATTTAATACACCCAACGCCACTTCTCTTCAGATAAAGTATACAAGTTGGCTTTAAAGATTTATTTTCAACTTTGGAAGGTTGGGGAGGTGCATTGAATCGAACGCTGTGCCTATAGACATTTGGTACTGTTCCAAACACAAGCTTTAATAAATGAGAATAAATCCCCGCAAGTAGGAATTCAAGACCAAAAAAGAAATGAAAATCATAGTTTCAGTTTGAGAAGCATACTTAATTCCTTCTCAGCGGCCGAAATCATCATTCCACTCAAAATGCGTTCTTTTAACAGATATACAAACTATATAATACAAATCATGCAAACATAACAAAAAAATCACCATTGTACGCATGAAGGCGATTGCTGGTGAGTGGTGATCCAGGTTCGCTATATGCTAGCAGAAAGCTCAAAATAGTCGCTTGTTCAATTTTTGCCGCAAAAGTCGCATTTTCGTAAGATCTCGTTTGATGAAAACGTAAATATCCAACCTTTTCCATTCTTGGCAGAATGAACTTACTAACATTTTTTTAAAAAAAGAATGAACATACTAAGCAGTAAGCACCACCAAACCACGCACGCACGAGCAGGTACATGAAGAAACCTCCACCAGTCGACATCGAAACGTGATCTCTCGTTCTAAGAAATAAAATAGGGATCTTTCCACCAACCCAGATCGCCATGAGCTCCGATAAGGGATAGGAGAAAAAACAGTAAGAAAAGAAAAGGACGCTCAAAATCCAATCTCCCTCCAAACAAATCTCAAAACGCCATTGGTTGAACAAAGAACTTATCAGACTTCCAAATCTCGCGATAAGAGCCTTAAAATTTCGATCTTTTCAATGCACCAACTCGCCAAGCCCAGATAAGGGGCCATTAAGAACCCCAAGGCGAGATCCAAAGCTTAACACGGCGGAGAGAGAGGGAGACCCACCGGTCCGTGAAGAGCATGCCGAGGCCGAAGCTGAATGCGCAGAGCACCAGCACCCTCCACCTGGCGGAGGACCTCCTGTCCATCGCGCCGGCCTTCCCCTTCATCGCCTCTCCTCGGCGACGCTCCGAATCTTGGTCTGAGATGGGGAAACAAACCCGAACTCAAGTATCCAGAGCTCCGCTGCGGAGCAGCTCAGCAAAGACAAGCGCTTCCCGTGGGTTTCGGCCAAACACGCACAGAGATTTGTGGTGGGGCGGTGGCGGAGGCAGGCGTCAAAGACGGCGGCGGTCACCAGGGCGGTGAGCCGACCGACCGAGCCTGGTCTAGTGGGAAGGAGGAGGAAGCTGGCCGCCTGAAAGGCTAAAACTCTGCAATGGAGCGCGTGATGCCCACTTTTGTTGCCTTCCTCCTCTTCCCACTTTTGAAAGCATTTTCCTCCCTCTTTTCTTTTTCTTCACTCCTTTTTTAATTTATTTTCGTCATAAATAAATATGAGTTCTTTTTTTGCTCGTGTATATTTATTGGATTTGAACGGGTGTCCTGCCGTGTCTAGGAGCTGGTACCTCCCTGTCAAATTCAAATAAAAGAAACAAATTTTTTTTGTACTAATAAATGAATCAAAATGAGAGACAATTCTTCCCTCCAAAGAAAAAAAAAGGAACCCAAGCAGACATTAGCCTCGTTTTATTTTAGATTCTCACTTTATACCTTAGGGTTTGCTATTGTGACTAATTTTGATCCCAAAAGTAGCTTGTACTAGATGATGGCTGCAAAATGGCACAAGAGAATCAAAGCAAGTCCTTTGGTTGTTTGATCATGTGATGTGATGCAGGAGAGTACACCATGATTAGCCTTGAGGAGCTGGTGCTTAGTCGGATTACGATGGGCCACTCTGTCAAGTTAGGTCCCGTGTGCCGCTCATGGATGTAAATAGGTTAACTAGATTTGGGTCACAGCATCTTATCAGAAGAAGAAAAACTCGCAATGAGATGATTAAATAACTATTTTCAACATAATATTAGAAGAGAGTGATAAATTTGTTTATATTATAGGCTTCGAGGACAAAAAGACAAACTTGAGATGTGTATAAGATTGTATAGTTTATTAGAAAGGACAACAGGTTGGCGAAAGACGACATGGGAGTCATGACGGTTGAGAATTTTTTTTTTTTTTTGTTACCAAACAAACGTCACCGTATAAGGGGAAAAAAAACCCTAGTTTTAAAAGGCGTCCTTTGTTTGATTTGGTATGTCATGTATAAAGTAAAGAGAATGATTAGTGCATGTTAGTTGTTAGGCACGAAGAAGGCACCGCAGCAGGGTCCAACCTCCGGCGAATGCGTGTGCGCCGGCTAAGCGCCATCACCAATCGCCAACGTGCCATGTTGATGTTGCGCTAACACGTCATGGAATGGTGATGGTGGGTTGGAACCAACACCATCGTGTTATGTGTTCATGAAGTTTAAGTGAATTCCTTGTGTTTCCTTATAGGCCTAAAACAAAGCATAGGGAAAGGATTCCCAAACTAGCTGTAGCACGCATGAAGATCCTCGAAACACATGAATAGGGAAAAAATTGTAGGATCAAAATGCTCAAGTACACTTCAAATCATCTGCTCCTTCTATTTTAAAATGTAGGTCACTCTATATTTAGACGCGTAGCAAAATTCATGTACGTAGAAAAGTCAAATGACCTACATTTTTAAATGGAAGGAGTAGAATGGAAAAGCATACGAAACTCTTAAATCGAACATCCAAAAGTCTAGATTCCTGGTCCATTCGTTTCAGACACAACAAGGTGGTGCGTCACTTGCAAAAACTTTGTGGACGGGTGATGAATGGAGACGGTGGTGGACGATTTCATGGTCGTGGCAGCTCATCTGAACTGTGAGCCTGCCCTACCACTATTCCCGCTACCAAAATTTTAGCATCTCCCAAAGGCAAGAGCTCAAGCCCGGACCAGTGATGAGGTCCTGCCACCTAGGCGATTCTTTACCGCCACATGCCCGGCATCTTCTAATTCCTTTCTCAAGATTCCACATGGGCCGGCCCCACATCAAATCCGCGGTTAAAATTGACCTATGCTTTGGTGGACAAACATTCCGTCCAAAGCAACATCTTAGGTGCAAGCATTTGGCGAGGTAGCAGCAGCTTCCAAAACTAAACTATACTATGGCGTCCTTGCTGCCATGTCCATGTGACATCTTACTTTGGGGAGGTCGTCAGGTTGTCGAAACTTGAGAGGGGCGTTCGTACTCGACCGTCTCACTGTTGAGATCGTCATCTTCCTACTACATCCAGGATACGTCACTATCTGAGCCTGTGGATATCATCTTATAGTACGTTGTAATGGACCATTTTTTTTCCGGGCGGTTTGAAATCGTCACAGCACTGAAAGTCACGAGAATAAAAAGGTTTCATTTCATTTTAGAGTTCCTACAGCAATTTTATATTAGTATAAAGTACTGTGTGAAAAAGATTGGTAGTCACTGATAAGCACAGAATGTCGTGGTCATGGACCAAACTCTTGTTGAGATTTGAGAAATTGACGCTCAAATTGCCTGGAAGCTTCCAACCTTGGCCTGAACCCTGGATCATTTTTTCCTCATGGATCTCTTCTCGACCTATGGCTTATGAGTCAAAGTCAGCTGGGCTGGACTCGTGAAACAGAAGCAGCTAGCGTAGAACTGCCAACATGCCGACGAGGAATACCCGCTGTTCCTCTCTACGGTGGACGTGCAAGGTAAGGCAACGAAAAATTCCTTCTGGAAGAGTAGTGGAATGGCGTACCAGTCAAGTCAAGCAGCACACCTGTCAGAGGAGTCTACTGAGCAGACACACAATGCCAAGCCCATGGCCGTAATACATTTGTGTCAACGGTCAAAGATATTCTAGGCAAGTGATCGGCTTCTACTACATAAGTTTTAGTGTTTTACTGGTTCTATTCAGGTAGGAAATCCATCTGTTTCTGCATACAACAGCCTGGATTTTTCCTCTCCTCTTCTTAAATCATGAACTGGCAGTACAGATCAAAGATGAGATGCATTATTCTGACTGGACTGGGATTTAGGTTAGACACAAACATGTGATGTGATATAGGACCTCAATAGTCACACTCACACCCCTCAACAGTCCATGCAGATGGTAACTTGTAAAGGGGTGTTTGTTTCTTTAGCACCTCCTAAAATTCCTGTCACATCGAATGTTTAGATACTAATTAGGAGTATTAAATATAGGCTAATTACAAAACCAATTGCACAGATGGAGACTAATTTGCGAGACGAATCTATTAAGCCTAATTAGTCCATGATTTGACAATGTGATGTTACAGTAAATATGTGCTAATGGTGAATTAATTAGGCTTAATAGATTCGTCTCGTGAATTAGTCTCCATCTATATAATTAGTTTTATAATTAGCTCATGTTTAGTCCTCCTAATTAACCTCCGAATATTCAATGTGACATGAATTTTAGTCACGACTAAAGATCCAAATACCCCCTAAGTGCGTCTTGAACCAAGAAACCGACTGCCCCAGCCAATGAGACAAAAGACACCACATATGAAATGAAAAGCCAGAGTTTCGCCCTGCAAATCAACGCCTTCAATTGTCACTGCTCCCTCTGTCCCAAATTACTATTTGTTTTGACTTTTCTAGGTAAATGAATAGTAATTTGGGACGGAGGCATAGAAAAACTATGTACCTAGAAAAGCTAAAACGAATAGTAATTTAGGATGGAGAGAGTAGCAAAACGAAATGGTAAGGTTAAATCAGAGTACAGCTCAGAGACATTCTGAGAGAACATCCTGACTTACCATGCACCACAGTATTTCATGAATGACAGACTTGTTAAACATGGCAGTAGATATAGCAACAAGTCATTGGATAATTAGTTAACTAATTTGCGCAAAGCAAACATTATCAAGATTATGTGTGTTTTCCTTCCTATACACTTTCTTAAACATGGATCGTTTTACAGCAGCTGTGGCAGTTTTCTCTTGACGCGTGCAGGCATCGGGCACTCTTTGTGGAGTCCCTGCAACGGAATGCCTGTCAAACTTCCACTGGAGACATATGAGAAGATCGTAATGCTAGAAGCTTCTGCTTCTTCTTATGCTTTTGCCCACTCCAGTGGTAAGGTCCGCCTTTCATATATACGGAAGACCGTTCGATGAATCAAGCTGGAAACAGATAGTCGTTTGCTATGATAAAGCTATCAGAGACATTTGCCAGAGTGGAAATGAATGCTATGCTGTGAGTAACATGTTCCGTCTGTACAAGCTGGATAGAAAGAAGAGTAAGCTTGATCCTATTGGACCCGAGCAAACATCAAATGACATCCGGGGCTCATTGACAGATGGAAATTATCCAGATCACATCTTTCTTGCTGACATAAATGATGAGCTGGTGATTGTTCCAGAACACTGAGTATGTTGGTTAGGCTATATCTTGAATAATGCATGAAATTCATCTTCTCTAGCAACTCAGACAATTCAACGGAGTATGGAGACCCTGCCGTGCGCATTTGCAGGCAATAGTGTGCCATCCACTCCGCGTCATGTTTTTGGAACGAGGAGGGATGCTGAATGCATCAGGTCCTATCCTATTATATAATTATAGTCTAATCTCCTTTTCTTAAATCATCAACTGACTGGACTTTGATTCAGATTGGACACAAACAGGTGATGTTACATAGGACCTTAATTGTCACACCTTTCAACCTTCCAAGACAACCATCAGAACTGACAAGCAAGTTTACATGACTGCCGTATACAAGTGGTGGCCATACACCGTACCAGGGGATAATGACTGAAACGGGAGTTACAAGAGTAAAACGCAGGTGAACTTTCTAGGAGAAACTTGGTCAACGGGACAAAATGTATCAATATCAACTAGTTATCATTTGTAGCTCCAAAACAACACCTTGAAACATTCATTCTAAGCAGCATGGTATGAAGACTATATTTACAGGCCGGGGTACCAATCTTCGGGGGACTTGGGCAGAGCAATGGACCACGGTACAATATATATTGAATTTTCGCCGAGCTCATGTCATATTCGCCCTTAGAATCCTCATCTTCCTTGCCATACACACTTGTCAAGTTAATCTTCAGAGTGGCATGTCCAGTAGATTAGCCCACTGCAAGGTATATCACCAAACATTATAAGCGATGGAAGGAAGGTGCAACAGTGCAAGGAACAGACCACGGTATAGGCATGCGATAAGTAGTACCGTCCCGTAAATACCTGACTAACACACAAACACACTGTAGGACACCAGCGGTGCCAGTCCATGCAGATGGTCCTGTCTCCGTAAGTGCGTCTTGAACAAGAAACCCAACTGCCCCAGCCAATGAGACAAAAGATACCACATATGAAATGAAAAGCCAGAGTTTCACCCTGCAATTCAGTGCATTCAATTGTCACAGAGCAAAAAAGGGTAAAAGCTAAATCAGAGTGCAGCTCAGAGACATTTTGGGGGAACATCCTGACCTACCATAGTGGTTCATGAATGACAGTGTCTTTTTAAACACAGCAAGTAGACAAACAAGTCATTGGATAGTTGAACTAATTTGCGCAAACAAAATATCAAGATTAATGTGTCTTTTCCTTCCTATTCATTTTAGTTTATCTGGCACAAAGGTTGGAAATTAGAGACAGTAGGCTTTCTTTCTTCTAATTATACTTGTACCTGTTAGGATTTCATTTATATGTTACTTTCTGCTTACTGTTGCACTGACCCATTTTCATGGCTGTTAGATTCATCTAACAACATGAAAATGGCATCATCAGATAATTTTATCACAGTTCAGTTGTTCCATTGCTTCTGTTATGAGCTCCCTTTTAAAAAAGAACATTATGACAGTTTTAAGTGCTCGTTGCTCAAATTCAAGCAGGCCCTAAGACTAATACCACACTCCAGCCAAAACAAAATTGGGACAACTAAAATCCAAAATCACTTGCTCAAACAATCAAGGCACTGAGCATTTAATTTTATTAATCATCGAGTTCTAAGCTAGATGTTTTTTTAAAAAAAATTAAGCAACAATATGCACAGCCAGTTTAATTCCAAACCAAGTACATATGAAAATTCATGCAGCAAGTAATGCCATCACAACTAGCACGATCAAGCATCGAATTTGCCAAATCAAACTGCTAGAGCTCTCAGTGTTCAGTTAGCAGCACCATGGTACAACTACTCCCCCGTCCCAGAATATATCTACGTTTAGGTTTTTTCAAAGTCAAACCTTTTTAACTTTGATCAAGAATATCTCTAAAAATAATTTATTTCAAATAGAAAAGGTTACGTATTATAATAGTTGGTGAAATAGTTGGTTTCATTTTTATGTTATTAGTCTCTACTGACAAATGAAACAACCGAAATTAACCACCTCCACTCAGAGTCGTCGTAGGGCGAATAGTAACCGTCGCCGATGTCCTCCCGGTTGACGCAGTTGAACATGAGCGCCGCGAACGAGGCGAAGAACCCTAATAAAGCCAGAACCCAGAGGGCACGATCCGTTAAAACCCCCTAGATTTCGGGACACACGGAGCGAAGGAGGCGAGACGACGGGGACGAAGCTCGCGGAGACGGCGCACCGGCACCGCGCGCGTACCTGGGAGGTAATGGAGGAAGGGGACGGCGGCGGCGCTGCAGACGACGGC
Source organism: Setaria viridis (assembly GCF_005286985.2). Classification (NCBI taxonomy): domain Eukaryota; kingdom Viridiplantae; phylum Streptophyta; class Magnoliopsida; order Poales; family Poaceae; genus Setaria; species Setaria viridis. The sequence continues at coordinate 27,911,542 of NC_048263.2, forward strand.
GTCCACCCAGAACCACAACCCGGCCCCGAAGACGGCGCCGGCAACGCCCGGGCCCACGACCGGCCACGCCGCCAGGAGGTTGTTGTGGTCCATCGCCCCGCGGTGGCCTCCTCCGACTCCGACGCCGGGAAGGGGAGAGATCGAGTGGGGAGCCGATTTGTTCAGTCTAGTCCCTGCAAGTTTTTAGTATTGTGGTTTTTTAAGCTGAGGAGTAGGAGTGAGGACGCCTGGCTTTTCTAGATTGCTCCTTCACGAGAAACAGTGCACATTCTACAGGCTGTAGGTAGATAGGGACGAAAAAAGATAGCTCATCGCAAGTAGAAGATCAATGTGAACCTTGCAAATTTATACGCATTTCAAGATCAAAATGTTTCATGTGAAACTCCTGAGGATTTTAAACGAAATCACCATTTGTTGTGGTTCATAATATGTTTTGCATTCAAACAGGGCTTAAGAAAATACTCACATTTCATAAAAGCACGCTTGATCAGGTATTTTTATAGGTTTTTTGCTTCAGAATTTTGAGTTAATTCCAAACCTGAACACATCTAGCAGGAACCAAACCAATGAATGAATGAAGAAACGAGCAACATGTATCGAGATAAATACAAAACACATTCCAACAAGATTCCAACAGTGCTAAAGCACAAGCAGACTGTAGGAGTTAAAAACAAAGATCGGCATACAACTCTTTTCAATACCCAGGATCAGTGACAAGAGCCCACATTTACATGACAAACACGAGCACACCAATATGCCACTACTTGCTAGCTGATTTCGATTGGGAACTCCGATGATCCTTGGCGACGCCTGACCTCTGGAGACTTTCTACAATCTCTGCCACCGCGCGGTCTCCCTTCTCGAGGACGCCCTCCAGCGCCTTCACCTTCTCCACCAACCGTTCGGCATTCGTGTTCGCGCAGCTCACTAGCTTATCTGCAGTCTTGAACGCAGCGCATAGCTAGAGGCAGACAGAACCACAACAATCTTTAGTTCCCTGGAATAGGTACAGGTGTATGTCACATTAAAAAGAAAACGGAAACCAAGAAACACACCTTCAGCATCAGCGATGGCCATGAGGGATCGTTCTCTTGGAGCGCCTTCATCAAATGGTTGTAGTGTTCCTAGTGGCATCATGGACGAACTCAAATTCAGTCGCATTTTTAGTTGAAAATTGAGATAGATCCCAAGTCCAGTAAATCAGATAGCAAGCATGGTACATTATAACAACATACAGATGAACTAAACAACATTTTGTGCCTCGGAGGGATGTCTCACTCATATCACTTGTTTGCCCATTTAATATACGGGTTAAGCAAAGCAGCAAACTACAAGGGATGGGAAGCACGGATGACTAAAATTGCAGTAGCACAAGTATCTCTTCTGGATAAAATTGATTCAAAACGACTTCTATCTCCTGACTCAAATTGCAGCAATGCAGCCATCCCCTCTGCTAGATGGGACTGCAAACGAAGTCAAGCACAAGACATCATCAGATCTTAAACTAAGTTAGAACTACCAGCTTAAGTAGCCCTACATCAGTGCGAATCGATCTGAGCTCTTCTAAGCCATAGAATTCCTTTTATCCCCGCGACGTCAAGTAAACTAAACTGTCGCTGCCATATCATTCGCGGGGAACAGCCGGCTACTAAAAGATACGAATCACTTTCTTAACTCCAAATTGGGATAATCAATTCTACAAACCGTGGATTATACAGGTAGCACAGTATGGATGAATCAACGGAGGGGAACCAGATCGAGAACAAGCGAGAAAAGAGGAACCGAAACCTAACCTCGAAGAGCCGGCTGAGATCGGACGGGTCGGCTTCCCCCGCCTGCTGCGCCGCCGAGAGAGAGGAGGGTATGGACGCATCTCCGCCGGCGGCGAGGGGATCATCGCCGCCGTCGACGGCGAGGTCGCTGAGGAGGTCCCCGATGGTGAGCAGCGGACCTCCGACTCCCCGCATCTCGTCTCTAGCGATGAGGAACGTGGGCCACACTAGGTTTCTATTAAGGGTTTTGGGCCTAAATGTGGCCAACTTATATGGGCCTTAAATGGATCCCAACTTTACCCGATGATGGTGAATTTACGATTTTGACGATGAGGCCTGGTTCTACCTACAATTGTAGCTCACACAATCTATGTTCTAGAGTTTTTATACTTGGGATCTTATGATTGTGATCTTACTTAAACACCTCCGATCTGATATAGAATCTGCAGTTTTTACAAAATTTCCATGTCACAGATGAAATTCTCTTGTTAACATACTGACGGATCAGCTGATCTTTGCATGGAAGAGCCTGCAGAATAATTTAATGCCGAGCATTTGATACTTGAAGCAGCTCGAATCATAGTGATAAGAGCCTGTTTTACACTTGGTAGATGGTTTAGCTACTGTATTTGACAGAGGGACGGCAATAGCCAAACTCGCGTCATGCAGAATGTGTCAGAACCCATTGAATGTCTACACTACGGTAGTGTAGCAGCAGTAATGCTTGATTCAGATATTATACATGTCTCGTGTTTTACAGATAATGGTACACTGATCCAGATCCATCAAATACCAATAGCTGACATCTCCCAAATGCATGGACAGTCATAGGAACGTCAAAAGAATCCTGGTGTATCTCTCTCCATAGGTATCTGCAGTTCTGCACGACTGCACCCTCGAGGGAATTGATGTCCGCCAGTGGAATGTTCACTCCTGAACCTCTTCCCTGCCAAGGGAAGTTGAAATGTTAGCTCAGTTACAAGATGCAGTGATATGTATGGTGTGAAATGCTAGCTCAGCTGGCTTTTGATATTTTGGATGCTCTGTTTAAATCTTATTCGGTGGTGCGTGTAGCGTTGGTCTACTACGTGTAATAACGTGTGGACTGATTTCCTTTTCTTAAAGGGATGAAGCTGGAAGTCTTTTCGTTATCTAAAAATGTGTGGTGTGAATGTGTGATGTAGCTGCTTTTTCAGACACCACCAGTTTTCTGCTTTTTCAGACACCACCAGTTTTTCTTTAAAAAAAAAAAAGTAAATTGCTGCAGCCAACATTTTTCATGAAAAACTGTGGCTCTTGCATCCTAGCGATAGGCTGATGAAATAGCAATGGCGCAATGCGGATTTGGCAATGCAAAGAAATCCTGAATCAAGAGAAGAACCGGTGCGAATACGCGTCATCTTCAGAAGATGATGGTATCTTGTTGTGAGCTCGAAACAGATAAGAAGATGTGGTGACTCAATTGAGTGAGAATATGCAGTATATTTAGAAGGTTCGACGATATCTTTGTTAGCTCGAAACAGATCAGGAGGTGGTGTGAGTGACTCACTCGGTCGTCTCAGGCTCAGGCGAGGAGTACTTCTGGATGGCGGCGATGATCCTCTCCTTGTCCCTCGTCGCGAACGACTCCACCAGCACCCCGTCCTTGTAGAAGTGGAACAGCGGCACGACCTTGATGCGCAGCCGCTCCGCCACCTCCGACTTCTCGTCGTACTCGTCGATCACCTGCATCATCATCACCCGCAGCATTTCACATCCATCACGTCAGTGGGAATCAATCGTGAACAATCCTCGCAGATCGAGCCGCCTGCGATGACAGATACAATACAGCGGAGGTCGGGGGTGTACGGCACGGACGTTGTGCTTGAGGAAGACGACGGGGGCGCCGTCGTCGGCGGAGCCCTTGCAGAGGCGCATGAAGCGCTTCTCGATGTACTTGCAGCTGCCGCAGGACGGCCGGTAGAAGTCCACCACCACCAGCGCGCCCGTGGCCTTGGACCGCTCCAGGTGCCGCACGAACTCCTCGTCCGTCTTGAACTCCGTCACGCAGTCCACAGGGCAGACCTCGTCATCGTCCTCCTCGACGAGGGGAAGGCCCGGGAGAGACCCGTTCGCTGAGGAGGCCAGGCGGCGCCGGTGGTGGTGGCTGAGAGTGGCTCTTGGGAAAGGGACGGTGGCGGCGGTAGGGGAGCGGTAGGCGGCGCCGGCGATGGTGGTGGGGGAGACAGAGAAGGAGCGGAGGGGGAGGTAGGAGGTGATCATGGCTGCATTCTAGTGGTGCGTCGAGGTGTTGTGGATATTGCTGCTTTTCCCGCTTTTTATCTTTTCCTTTTAAAAATACATTTTCTATTGTGGTTGGGAGATCGAAAAATAGGTTTTGTGTGGGCTGTGATTTCTTTTTCTGTATTCAACTTTATTAAATGTGCCAAGGAACATATTGACAGAGGGAGCAAACTTGTCAACATCTGGTAGCTCTGAAATCTGTTTGACAACTGACTCGTGTTCTGGGTACAGAGGTGATTGTTCACTATGTTGACGAACATATTTGTTTTTATCAATAAAGGCCACTGAAACTAATTTGATGGGTATTAGGCATCTCTAGTATTGTAGTCAATTATTTGCTAAAAATATAGATTGATGAAATAGGATTGACATTATTATTTTATTATGGAAACTACTTTTAAACTTGCTCCATTGAAAAAATATAAGGTGTTTAAGTTTAGCGAAGCCAAACTCTCTATTTTTGATCAAGTTTATAAGAAAACATAATGTGAAATATGTCTCAATAGCATATTTATTTGGTATAAGTTAACATATTTTCATTTGAGGTAACTCCATTTTTGTAACTATTACTAGTCAAAATATAATATTGGAGACAATGTTCACGTCTTAATGGACTTACATTTGTTAAAAGGAGAAATACGAAAGATCAAATGATTGTTTTTCCACCCTTCATTTTCTTGTGAGAGTAGCAAATAAAGAAAAAATATATAAAAAAGTGCATGTAAGTTATATGATGACTTAAATTTAGATAATGTTTAAGAAAGGTATTGAATTGAAATCGGAGGGAGCATATACACACTAAATTCTTTGAAAATTAAAATACGGACCCCTCGTATAGCATAGGGCAATTCCAATGAGTGAAGTAGCATAGGGCAACTTCTTTGTTACAACACACAGATTCCAAGACCCCTCGAATAAGAGGGGCAACAAAGGATTTCCCCAAAAAAAATAATAAAAAAGAACGTATGCCAATCAATAAAGCCACAAGGCAGAAGAAGAAACAGATCCGTCTTTGTTAGCAAGATTCTCATTCTGTACATTGTACATGACAACCAAAATGTCTTGCTGATGAATCACAGCAGTTTCAAATGATTTCTTTAGATGCTAATTACATTGGTGTCAGCAAAGGATGGACCTCAACAGGGAACGATAAATACTCGACCCTAAATTAAGGCCAGGGGCGAAAAATCGATGTTCTCACCTAAGTCCTATTTCAGAATCACAATGCTGTAGCTATTCGTCAGAGCTCTATACGATAAGTGATTTGCATTGCAGCAATTGACCTTAAAATAGGCATGCCACACCATTCTGTCACCTTCAACCTGTATGTGCCATCAAGGTCAAAGGGAGAGTAAAGCTGCCTACACTCCTGGGCAAGAACCTTGCTGTAAGAGAAAGCATGCTTCTCAATTGCTGCAGCCACCTCCACAAATGGCAATTCAATACTTCACTCTAGTTCTAGATCAGAACTCCCAGACATTCCATGTGATCAAGGAAGTGCCACAACAGAAGAATATGCTGCAAAATCGGTGGCGCCAGGGCGTTGTTGGTCAGTAGTTACCTGATCACTCTACACATGACAACTATTCACCTGACCCACTGTTTCTTGATGAATCTGCAGAATATTAATAAGGGTAACTAGCATAAGAAAAGGCAGAATGATGCTTCAGAAATAATGAAGTGAAAATAACAGATCTCCAAATACGACCTCGCGAACGATGCTTTCCCTCCATTGCTTCTTTCTTTTCCTGACAGCTCTGGCAAAGGAATGGACCATCCCAGCGACGCAAGCTGCCAGGTTGTGATGAATCTTCATGTACAGATATCCCTTGGTTTGGCTTCAACTCTACTTGACAAATGGCACATATGAAGAGCTTGAACATATTTCGAACAGGATATTCAGAATCAAGCCTGCATTCCACAATGACAAAAATGCAAAATCATATTTACAGCTCATGTTGCAAAAGTTTGAAAAGGAACAACTAGTGCCCATGAAATTGTACAAGGTTTAGTTATCGTGGTAAATTAGGGAACTAACCGTCTAGAAAGGAGCGCACATCCATCCTCAAACATTTCCTCCACAATATCTGGATCCATATATTCTCTATCCGCATGGGACGATGAGTCGGATGATTTTTTCTTGCAGAACATATTTTTGAAGACGCCAATTCCTTGTTGCTTTTTAGGAAGGGGCATGGAGGAGTTGTTTTTTTCTGCTACTATATCAACAACAATACAGGTGGTATCATCCCGCAGTCCTTTTGAATGAACAGCTGTCTGCAAAAGGTTTCAAATGTGTAAAGAAGAGTATCAAGTAAGAGTTAGGGTATACATAGAGAGGGGAGTATGGGGTGCTACTTTAACAATTTGTTCAGCTGCAGGCTCTGGAGGAAGTTCACGTGAACAGTTAAAAGCTGCTTCTGGAGACAAGGCATCCCAAACACCATCGCTTGCAATAATAAGTCGGCCTCCCGCAGTAGATAGCTACACATATTAGGTGGAAGATTAAAGTTTGAACATGGATTATATTCATATAATGCTGAATAATAACTGATGTCAAATCACCCAATTGGTTACGATTCTCTCAAAAAGGACAGATCGAAAAGGAGCCAGTTTATGCAAGTGGCGTAGGTTACTAGGTTCACAAGAGAAACAATGGAAACAACACATACTCCCTCCGTCCCAAAACATGTCATCCTAGGAATTTTAGGACAGATTAACAAGGAGGTAAAATGACCTCGATTGCCCCAATTTATTAGCCATATTTGGTGCTAATTGACTGCTGCATGCCCACATGCACATGCACACATACCAAATTGAGTATAACGACTTGTTTTTTGGGACAAATTTTGAATCGCAGAATGACATGATTTTTGGGATGGAGGGAGTGCGCATTTTCTTCATGCTGTGCACGTTGTTGCGACTAGAGCTAGCATATATGTGCAGTTAGTACAAGACAGATTTGTGGCTATGTGGAAATATATAGTTATTGTAAGAAAACAAAAGTTTTAACAAATGCAAAATATGAAATCAGTCATATGATTGATTATCATATGAAACCAAGGCAAGAGACCTGGAGAAATTATAACTTTGTTACCAATACAGGATTTACAGAAGAAAGGAGAAGACATAAGAATCAAAGCAAATGCAGTAGATTTCCTGTGAAGCTGATGTAAAGAATTATACAAGACGTATACCTTTACTTGCTTCACGAGAGGAACTGGGACGATAAATTGGCCAACATCTTGATCTCCAATTGACCTAGATAAGCACAAACCTCCAGGCCAACACCTAAGGGGGCCAATCTGGAGGCAAGCAAAATAATTATGGGTCAAGCAGGTGGAAAGGAAAAACTACAAAGGCACTTAACCAAAATCGTGGCCTTCTTGTGCTGTTAACCTTTGTCCTATCCTACCACCTGAAGGGGGCCACTCTACCAAATTTCCCTCTTCCCACTCTCTACCCTTTGCACTGCCACCCCTTCCCACCACCCACATGGCATACGCACTTGCACCCCTGCCACTCCTACAATGAATGGTGAATGCAATGCTCGGTATAGTATGTCTTGCAACTGTATAACAGTATAAGACACTGAGGTGTATTAAATATAATAACTGAGGTTTTGACATCGGCCATTGAGCAGCCATGGTAGCAAACACTTAAGATTGACAAAAAAAGGCAAGCATAAAACATGCACATGCAACTAGAATACCACCTAAATTAGTTGCTGATTTAATTTTAGAACAGCATCAAGCACAGCCAAACATTAAGTGATGTAATTAGACCCCGCATACATATTAAATATGCAATGAATTTAAGAAATGTCATCAACATAATCAAGCCTTGGCGCCAGCTTACAAGGAAAAAAAGGGGGCAAAGTTCAAACCTCGGCACCACCAACAACATTTAGCCTTCCAACATCACCTCCAGATTCAGTTACACGGTCAACCCTGCACATCAAAATTAAGTTATAGGAGCAAGGCGACTGCAATTTGAAAGGGGAAGGGACATGTTTTAGGAGAAAACAATCTTACTCCTCTTTACTTGCATCAAATCGATGGTCAGAAGATAAATGGTAAATTGAGCCTTCAGCTTCTAGTACACAACGGGAGTCGCCAACTGATGCGACGGTAATGACCAATCCATCTATTATGACAAACGTCACAGTTGTCCCTGAAGAACGTGCTGTAACAGGCAACAAAATAGGCATGCTCAGGCTCAGCTAGCAAGCATAAACATCAAATATGATGAAATGAATAAACATGTTGTGGTTACAGGAATCCATTGTAAAAAATATGGAAGTATAATCTACTAATAGAATATATAAACTCCTGTTGGTGTTAGTAAGACCAATCCCAATACGTTATGTTGTATACGTGTGACACCAGTGACAATAGCTATGTCATAATAACATCCAAAATTATGGTTCGCATATCAATCCTCTTTATGGTGTCCACAAGGTAACAGACAAGCAAAAGAACTAGACAAGTTCATCCGTACAAAACAAAGATCAATCGATGCTGCTTCAGTTGTTGCATCACGCACCTTTTGTCTGGAAATCCTTATCGGTTTTGACGAATGCAGCAACCAGCGCTCTCGGGAGTGCAGCAAGCCAGTCTTCCCTGTTGAGATCAGCAGGGACCGCGCTCAAGATGTTGTTCAATAGATTCTCCTTTGTGTAAATCGCGGCTCCGTTCCCATTATGCCCATCAAACAGCTGCAACCAGATGACCGAGGCACCACTTAGTGCTAGAAGCTAAAGCACGCATTTTCCATATGAGCACTTTTAATTGGCAACTTCCGTCTACCACATAGCACCCTCGCTTTCAATAGAACGTCGTGGCAGAACTGATGGCATTTATATATCACGACGATAAACCGTAAAGAATCACCGCGAGATCTCCCCCATAAGAACAACAGGGAAAATACGCTCCAAAATGAGAAGAGCTATGATTTCCTGCCAAATGAAAATCCGATCACGAAATTCGCCCTCGGACTCATCGTATTTGGCGCACCCAAGCCGATCACGCATTCGCCACCCCGCCTAGATGCCCATCCAGGGCGCCGATCCGCGTGACGCCAGATCGGGGGTAGGGGAGCGATCGCGACGGGGAGAGGGGAGCGCGGGAACAGGAGTTGGGAGGGAGGACGGGACAGCTTACGCCGAAGGCGGAGAAGGAGGAGGACGGGACGCCGGGGAGGCGCTCGCAGTCGGGCTTGAGGAAGGTGAAGTCCTCGCCCTTCTTGGCCTGGCTGAAGAGCCCCGAATGCAGCTCCGGGCGCTCCGACGCGGTGCGCTCGCTGGCGACCTCCCGCCTCAGCAGCACGGCCAGCGGGACCGCGGCGCCTCCCCCCGCGCTGCTGCCGCCTGCGGAGCTCCCGCCGCCCACGGACCCCGACCGCGACGACATCTCCCGCGCCGCCGCGCCAGGCCGCCGCTGCAACCACCGCCGCGCGGCGCCGAATCCGGTGTGCAGGAGAGCGAGGCGGGCGGTCCCTGTGAGTCCTCCTCCCTCCCCCTTTTGGTGCGGTGGCTTTTTTTGGGAGGGGAGGCGAGGAGAGGGAAAGGGAGGAGGGGTCGTGGTGGTGGTGGTGGTGGTGGTGGTGTGAGGAAGAGGGAGGAGAGCGAGCGCGAGGAGGGAGGGTGGGTCACATGGGAGGAGGGGAAGAGAATGGAGAGGAGTAGAGGACGCGGAAATCCAGCCCGCCACGCGCATTGCACAATTTCGGCAAAGGTAGGCAAAACGAGAGGGGCCCTCCGGTTTTTTTCCTTGAACGGCTCAGAGTACAAAGTACAAACTGGACTATCCCTGTACTGTTGCATTTGCACGAGGCGGTGTTTGGATATCCCTTGCTGAACTTTAGCATTAACATAATTTAATTATAAAACTAATTGCACAGATGGAGTCTAATTCGGGAGATGAATCTATTAAACCTAATTAGTCCATGATTTGACAATGTGGTGCTACAATAACCATTTGCTAATGATGGATTAATTAGTCTTAATAGATTCGTCTCGTGAATTAGACTCCATCTGTGCAATTAGTTTTGTAATTAACTCATATTTAGTCCTCCTAATTAGCATTCGAATATCCGATTTGACCCTGCTAAAGTTTAGCACCTCGTATCCAAACAACCCCTAACTTTCGCATGCATGTGCACGCTTTAGGACTTGGGGAATACTTCTTCACTCCACAAATTCGAATCCCTCCGGTCATGACCACGTGTTTTTTTACCATTCCTGATCTTCCTCATAATGTTCTTCCACCTCCCAATCTTTGGTGTGTGCTCCTCTCCTTTGCACACCTCTTTCATATCTAATGCTCTTTGCTATCAGATTTCCTCTCGCCCTGCTGACAACTTTGAGTTTCGTCACCAAAGAACCGCATGCCACCACCATCTCTATTTCTTCTCTGAGCCGGTTGCCCACCCAAATCACCTTCTAGTTACAAATAAAAAAGGAATCCCTCAATCCTAAAGATCTAACTCTACGCGTGCAAGAACTTGACACCAATTTAAAGATGAAAAGTTTTAATCAACTCAAATTAGAAAGACGGATAACATAACAGGTGTGATGTATCCACGATTGAGGATATTGGTGAAGCACAAGTGTGTCTATAAAGATATGACATCAATCGTCTATTTATCTAAAAGTGTTGGCACGAAGAAATTTTTTTATGATATTGAGAAAGAGAAGTGTTCATGAGGAGTTAGAAAAGGTTGGATCTCTGGACTCAGAAACTGTAATAGTTTGTAAGAGTGCTCCTTTAGTTTGTCTCCAAATCACATGAAATGTGTCACGTATGGCAGTTATCTACATGTCTTAACGAGTGTAGTAGATGATGCTCCAATAGGGATCGAGTTATGTTGGTGGAACATTAAGGTTATCTTCTTGAATTTTAAATTAGCTCGGCTACAAGGATTTGATAATCATTGCTGAAAGGTCTATTTAGATAAATATCAAAATAGTATATGAATTCTTCATTATAAAGGATACTACTTTAGATGACAGATGACTTTGTTGAGTACATATTTTCTCTATTCGTGTAGCCAGGGAAACAATAAGGCAAAGCTATATCTCAATCTTAGCAAATTTTTGATCTTGGAGCTATGATATCAATGCATAGCAATGGCTATAAATAGTTCTAAACGTAGGAGTAGAACAATTGCTAATATTGGCACACTAAGAGTTGGCTAACTTGAGAATATATATGCTAGTTGTATTCCCTACCCACCATGTAGGAGTAGAACAATTGCTAATATGGGCACTCTAAAAGTTTGCTAACTAGCCTAACCTGACAATGTTGGATGAGAAGCCTAAGGAAGCGCACATTTTGATCCTCACATATGCGATACTCACTCCAGTTAAAAAAAGGTGACATTTTGCACACCTACACGTTATGCAAAACACAGCGCATTTTCTTCTTATCAAACACTCAACACATAAATATGCAAAATATGTTCGTATGAAGAAACTCACTCATAAATATGCAAACTCAACACATAAAAGGTAACTTTTAAACGAAGATTGAAATGGTTGAGTTCAGGAAAACAATTACATCACTTTATTTGTTGTGGAAGAGGGCATAAGAGTTTATTTCAAACCCAGGCACAACCTTCATCGGTGGTGTCATGCAACTTTAAACTTTCGACGGCTTGATTCAATTTTTGTTCCTAATTGACAACAGTTTTCTCCCATGACTTTGATCCTTTCCTACGACGGTATCATTGGATGAACGCCATGGCCAGCCGTTAGAGATGCTACGAAACCTGTTCACTCACTTATATCGGTGTAATGGAAATAGGAACCTCATTGTGCTTGGGATGTGAGTGTGGCCAAAGGCGGGGGAGGCTGACCCTGATCTGAAACCAGGGTTGCAACATGTGGCACATGGAAAAAATGGCAGCATAGGATCCGAACAACAGAGGCCCAAAGGTCTCGATCTCGGATCATGACACAACGACCCTTGTCGCGCGTGGTTCCTTGACGGGGCCACGATGACCGGCGGAGGATAAGCTTGCATGCACAAACGACCAACTCCGGCCACGGCCAGGGCCCACCGGCCCAGGGAGGGAGCAGGCGCGCCATGCAAGTCGTCAGCTGGCAAGAAAAGAAGCCCTGGCTCCCTGCCGTGGTCTTGCCGGCGTCAGGGCTTTGGACTTTCAAGGGAGCGCTCCAGCTGGTCGTCGCAGGGCAGTAGCTACCAGCTGGCTGCTGACACAGACACACAGTGTGAGTCGCCAAGTTCTTTGTCAGATGCCACTGCAGCTGGGACCCGCGCGCCGTCCGTCCTCGTCTGATTTCCCCGTGAATCTCGCCGCGAATGGGAAAATCGACAGGCCAAAAAATCCATTGTTACCTGGACGGCATCCGGGGAGTTTCAGTACTAGAGAAGGGATTGTGCCAAATCCATGACCAAGAGGACGGGCGTGCCCTTCTTTCTTCAGTTAACGACTTAACATTAACACAAGGTGAGCACGCATTCGCACATCCACGTCTCACCCACACAAAGTACATCTATTGGTCTATATCAGTGAATCTAGAAAAAAAAAAAGGTGGTTAAATACGGTGCTGCTAGGGCTCTGATGGGAAATTTCCCATCGGACGCTCCGACGAAACATTAAAAATTATCTAGTTCAACATTAGCGGTCACAGTTTGCAACATGAAAGAAAATAATAGGTAAAAATAATTACGTCGTTCGATTTTGGGATAGAAAATTCCCGCTGCAACATGAACACTAAATGTAGAAACAATAGTTGCAACCTTCTATTTTATTTTAAGATTCAGATGTGCCGAGCCCATGGGCCATGGCCCAGAACCTGTCTGCCTTTGCATTGCATTCAATAGTACACCCTTTCTCTGGAGTCTGGCTGGACCGTCGTCTGCTGGAATCTCTCGCTGCTGAGTAGCCCAGCCAGAACTGTCTGCCTTCCTCTTGCACCACCTTGCATGACACCAACGTCCATCCTCTCTGCTTAGCCCATGGACGACCTAGGGTGTGATTGGTTTGCGCTAACTTTGGTGTCGATGACCCATGTTCAAGCTAGCCAAGCCAAAGTTTTGGCTTTTTTGACCGCTTCGGCTAAGAGATAGCAAATTTGTTAGCAAAATGAGCATTTCACTAGAAATGGCACATTCGGGGTGATAAGCTTTCTTATTCCATGGGCAAAATAGGTGACTCACATGTTATAAAAAAAAAGTCGATGGCACATTGGAGACGAGGTTTAAAAGAATCTAGCGGCTAACATGAATGGAATACTCTAAGGTTTAGATGATATGATCGAAGGACTTCTTCTAGAAGAGATCAAGGATATCCACATCCACGGACCACGGGGCCAGCGATCGTTTGAAAGTTCGTCAGCAACGTCCTCACGTAGGTCAGCATCGCCGCCGACATACAGTACAGTGCCCTGCTCCGAGTCCACCAGCACGGTGCACGTGCCCCTGCTCGTCGTCCACGTCAGCTCACTGCACCGGCTCCAGGCGAAACCCCCTGCCACGCCAAGCCAAGATCCCAGCCGGCCATCTAGAAGCTGGGGCCTGGGGGATCACAAGCCGCGCACGACACCCTGCCCAACCACACAGGCGGCATTGCGGCGTCCGGGACACGGCGATCCCAAGACAACCACCACACGTCCCATTACTACTAGTATTCTCCCGCTCGGCGGCGCGTCCACCCACCCACCCACCCAGTTCTCGCTCCACACTTCTCACACCGACAGCGCCAGTGGCCAGCCATGGCGTCGTTGAACCCGGCGTTCCCCGTCCCCGCCCCGGCCGACCCGGCCGACGAGGTCGTCCGCGAGTTCGGCCCGCTGCTCCGGATTTACAAGAGCGGCCGCGTCGAGCGCCCGCTCGTGCCGCCGCCGGTCGGGCCCGGCCTGGACGCCGCCACGGGCGTCGACTCCAGGGACGTCGACCTCGGCTCCTGCTCCGTCCGCCTCTACCTGCCACCCCAGGCCGCGGCCGCGGCCGCCGACGGCAAGACGAAGCTGCCCGTGGTGGTGTACGTCCACGGCGGCGGCTTCGTGGCGGAGTCCGCGGCGTCGCCGCAATACCACCGCTTCCTCAACGCGCTCGCCGCCGCGTGCCCGGCGCTCGGCGTCTCCGTCGAGTACCGCCTCGCGCCCGAGCACCCGCTCCCGGCGGGCTACGACGACTGCCTCGCCGCGCTCCGCTGGGCGCTCTCCGGCGCCGCCGACCCCTGGGTCGCCGCGCACGGGGACCTGGAACGCGTCTTCCTCGCCGGGGACAGCGCCGGCGCCAACATCTGCCACCACCTCGCCATGCACCCAGACATCCAGGGCCGGACGCCGCCGCTCAAGGGCGCCGTGCTGATCCACCCCTGGTTCTGGGGCTCGGAGGCCGTGGGTGAGGAGCCGCGGGACCCCGCGTTCCGCGCCATGGGTGGCGGGCTGTGGTTCTTCTCCTGCCCGGAGACCAGCGGCATGGACGACCCGCGGATGAACCCGATGGCGCCCGGCGCGCCGGGGCTCCAGCACCTGGCGTGCGAGCGCGTGCTGGTGTGCGCCGCGGAGGGGGACTTCCTCAGGTGGCGCGGCCGCGCGTACGCGGAGGCGGTGGCCGCGGCGAGGGGCGGCGGGCTGGGGGAGGACGCGGCCGGCGTCGAGCTGCTGGAGACCGTGGGCGAGGGCCACGTCTTCCACCTCTTCAAGCCCGACTGCGACAAGGCCAAGGAGATGCTCGACAAGGTGGTCGCCTTCATCAACGCGCCTTGAGGATGATGTGCACCCCCGTTGTTGCTTGCGCTTGGAACTTGGCATCGTGGCGCTGCTCCATTCCCGTCGTTGAGTGGCTGAGAACCATCCTGGCATTTTATCATGGCGATGATTGAAAAATAAAAGAACGGGTCGAGTTGGTGCGATATTTTGTTAGTTAATTTCACCTGCATGAATAATTCGGGTGATGCAGGATTAATGAGAGACAACGCCTTTTGAGGACCAGATGGTAAGTTCAGTGCATGCTTCGCGATTTGGACAACCCATCGTCCTCGTGTTATTTTGGGCACTCATTATTACTTACCTGAAATTCAGTTAGCCTGTTGGGCTCGTTTGGTTTGAGAGAGAAATTAGTGAGATTAAGGTCCCGGTAGGGTTTTTTAAAGTGCTTCTCCACTGATTTTTGGTGAAGTCCTACCAAAGGATCAATTTCAAAACGGCTTCACCACCAAAGCCGGGGAGAAGCCGCAAAACGGCTTACACTAGAGAGGAGAAGTCGAAAAAAGTGGCTTCACTGGCTTCTCCTCTCTCTCCAAGCATTAAGTGATCATAAAATTACGGCCCCGTTTGGTAGGGTTTCTCAAAGTGCTTCTCCACCGGCTTTTGGTGAAGCCCTACCAAAGGGTCAATTTCAAACGGCTTCACCACCAAAGCCGGGGAGAAGCCGCAAAACGGCTTACACTAGAGAGGAGAAGCCGAAAAAAGTGGCTTCACCGGCTTCTCCTCCCTCTCCTAGCATTAAGTGATCATAAAATTACATATATTGCCATTGAGAAGCCGTTTACCAAATGTTTTGCAAAATGGCTTCAGCTTCACTAAAAAAGCCACTCCACCGAAAAAGCCGAAGCCGAAGCCGTTTTATGAGAAGCCGAAGCTCTACCAAATGGGGCCTACATATATTGCCATTGACAAGCCGTTTTACCAAACCCTTTGCAAAACGGCTTCAACTTCACTAAAAAATCCACTCCACCGAAGAAGCCGAAGCTGAAGCCGTTTTATGAGAAACCGAAACTCTACCAAAATAGAGAAGTTTACGGATAGCATTTACTGTATTGTCCTTCACTTAAGTTCGATTGATTACTATCATGGCTCATTAATTACCTTACGAATGGTGAGCACTTAAGCAGCTCATTTGTCTGGGCGGATATTCCAGCCCATCCATGCGAGCTTGAACCGCCCACTCGAATGAACGCAAATCACATGATTTCCCTCTTTTTCTCGGTTTTAATGTGACGCTAGTGCGAAAAAAAATGCACATTTTGTATTGAAAATTTATTTGAAATGGGATCGCTATATGCTGCTTTTGATATCTTATTACGGCAAAATATGCCGCAATCGGAAAAGAAGCTCGAGCAACTAGCTAGTCTCCCAACATGAAGCTCGAGCGTCTGGTTAGACCGAACCAAATCGATTGTTTCTTAATTTCTTTATTATGAAATTCGGTTATCTAAAACTAGAACGAGGAATTCAGAGCTGGTTTGCTGCTAAAATGTTGGTATGCTAAAGTTATGGCAAACCAATCTTTTAGCCACTATTTGGTTTACTAACCATTTTGTCTACCTCTCACTTCTATTTTACCAAAGTATTGGCAAGTTTGCTGCCCAACTTTTGGCTTGCCAAAATTTTTGGCAACAAACCAATCAGGTTCCCGATCTTCGCCGTATGTCCTCGTCGGAGTGAAGGAGGGAGGGAGGGCTTGAGCCGCCAGCCGTAGTGAGGGTTGTAGATGTTGAATCTTGGATGGACGGATTGGAGGCGCCGCCGAATTTGAGGGAGCCAGTGTGGGGAGGAGGACAGAAGATGGCGGTGGGGCCTAGAGGGAGGTGGTGCTGGCATGAGAGAGGGGAGGCGTGGGGACGGGGGAGGTAGAGGAGGTTAGGGTTGGGTGGGTGGTGGTGGCTGCGGCTGCTGGCGTGTGTAGAAAAAACAACTAGGGTTAGGGTTAAGCTGGGTGGGGCAGATATATATATGGGATTTTTATTTTTGGGCTGGACCGATATTCAATAGTGGGCCTATTTCATGTATCTCGGTTACTTAGTTTCTCTTAAGTAATCGAGATCTAGAACCAAATTAACGGACTTAAAGTCGGTTATCTAAAATTTAAGAATGAACTAATTACCGAAATTCTCGGTTTCAGTCACCTCGATTTTGATCTCAAGTATTTCAATTTAATTTTCGGCCCCTTAACTTCCATGAACTCATTATTGTTTCTATCTTCTCTTCCATTTCAAATAGTTATATACTCACCCGTCACTATCCCTGATCCCTCCTGATCCTTTTCTCTTCCGTACACTCGCAACCCGCCCTAATCATCTTTATTACTTTGTTACCATATTGTTTCACACCTTATAGCTGTGAGCTGTCCTTACCCTTTCATCCTACTCGATCTAGATGCTACAACGTGCCCCCAAACACTTACATATCCATAGGCATAACCTAATATTAATGTCATCATAATTATTTCTACGGAACGAATCAGTTCACATCTGCCGATGTAATTGGCGAATTTTCACCGTCATATCTTCATGAAACGCAACATGCTATGCTATATACGGATACCAAATCTACAGACAGTGGCTTCAAGTCCAGTTAGGACACCGGTAATGGTTATAGAGAACAAACTCTCTATAACTTGATAACTTGTCCACGTCAGATATGGACATTGATTATAAATTAGTCACCCAATAAACTCACTATAACATTTATTTCTAATTGTACTATGGCCCACGTGTCAGGATTTTTTAATCATTCTTCTCACGTTTCTCTCTTTCTCTCTTCCCCTCTTCCCACCTTTCCCACGCCGGTAGCCAAAAGCCAGCCCACACATGCTCCTTCGCCCGGCCACTCCCAAGCCAGCGGGTCGGCTCCCTCTGCTGCACAGCTGCCGCCTCCCATTCCCCCAACTTCAGCATCCGCCTCCCCGTCGCCCCGTGCTGACCGCGCTTTCCTACCTGCACGGGCCACCGCGCGCTACCTCCCGTGCCCTGTTTGTTGGCGGGTACCGGAGGTCGGAACTCGTGCTCATGGCGGCTCTCCTGCGTGCTGTGACCATGGCTGCCCAGACCCTGCGCCCGCGCCGACCGCCCGAGCGCCTTCTCTGACCGCCGCCCTGGCTTCCACGCTCACCTCGCATGGCTGGCCCCTACGCCTGCGCCGGCCGCGCTGCCGCGCCCTGCCACCGGCCCCGCCCCTGCTTCTATCCTCCCCCAACATGTGTACCCCACGCCGGTGGAGCCACGGCGTGCCCTGCTGTTGGGGATAGATCCCCAGTACCCGCAAGGAAGAAAGAAGACGAACTCCTACTAGGATTTATCTGTAATACTACTAGGACTCATACCATGTAATTCTGTTATGACTTCTCCTTATAACCAATTAGTAATCCCGCCCCCTAGAGTATATAAAGGAGGGCAGATGTCCCTAGATCGGTAGGCGAAGACCTCAGAGAACCACAATAGAGGACCAAATCCTCAACACCAAACAACACCCAAACGCAGAGCACAATATACAACACCCCAAACAGGATGTAGGGTATTACGCTATTCTGACAGCCCAAACCTGTATAAAGCTGTGTCTTGTGTCCTCGCTTTTACCATCAAGTTCCAGGTCCGACGATCCCCCACCAACCAATCTACTACCTCGGGATACCCCTCAGTAGGTTGTCGGGTATAAAATACCGATATCTGGCACACTAGGTAGGGGTGATCGTCGAGATCATCGGGCGAGCTTGGAGGATCTTATCATCAACAATCATCAAGATCAATCTACTCTACAAGACAAGGACGTTGTTCTCCCATCCAATCAACGACTTGGTGTGCAACTACATCGGAGTTCGAGGCGAAGTCGCGAGACAGGCTAATTCCGAGCTAGCATCTGTTCTCGCCGAATTGGAATTCAAAACGGAGTGTGGAGTGGAGCAATTCACTTGCCGCTGATCGTCTCCAAGCATCAAGATCAAAATGGAATAGAATTGGATGGCATCAAGACAGAATCCTACAGGGAATCGATTTCCTTAGTCCAGTCCGAAGCGGAGACCAGCTTTGTTGATCGGAGACGGAAAAGCACGCCAAGCATCAAACTAAAGAAACAACTGCCACTGTTCCTCTGGCGCTGGAAATCAATAGTGTATTCAGCTATGCGCACACCAAAAAAGCTACCAGAAGGACTTCAGCTTGCGTGGCAACACCAACAAGTCTCCGACGATGCGATCGACTACTTCTGCAGGAGCAAGACATCTACGCCGGCTCGCTAACGACTACTTCAACTACTCGTCTCGACTAGAAAACTAGTCAGGGCAGACTTCTCACCGTCAATAACTAGTCGGAATCGACTCCGACTAGTTAGCTTCATCAACAATCAATACGGCTTCGTTGACAATCGTCCACGAATCCAGCTAAGTCACTTTTTTAATTATTATATTATTTTAATTTTCCAACTTGTTTTCCACATGATGGGCAACGCGCTGAGTACTTATTTATGTACGCCTCTCGACGGTAATTACTCTCCAGAGCTACACTTCGCCGACTATTCTTGGGGCATGTTGACCGACAGCCATGGCTTGGTACACCAAATTACGAAGGCTATTGGCACGGATTTTGTGCACTGAGTTCCGGAAGCTTCGCCAACAGGCTTGTTACATCAAATTTTGGAGGCTACGGCCATGGGTTTGGTGCATTGAGTGCTGAAGGCTCGCAGCGGCTACACCCTAAGGAGGCACAAATCCTATGCGCGGCAATACGTGCTCTACTCGTCAAAAAGGTAGAAAAGTCTCAATGACTACTTTACACGCAATCGCACAGTCTTTTTATCGCAATACCGACTACTTATTTTAAATCTCTTCTCTTAGCGGTCACTAATCTCCTCAAGTAGAACACGCTTTAATTCAAAGGTGGGGATGATGGAGATGTACGGAGGTGGGGATAACGGCGGCCTAGGTGGAGGTGGTGTCGCGCCGAGGCCGAGCTTCGCACGCCGGACTGGCCCACTGCAGCCTGGGTAACGCGTCGGAGCCTTGAAGGTGGAGCCATGGAAGACTCGAGCCTCGAGCTGGAGGGAGAGACGTAGAGATGGGAGAGGGAGAGAGAAGACATGGAGATGTGCACATGAGTGAGGCCCGCCAGGCGTGGAAAGGCACGCTATCGGGTCTCGCTAGGTTCAGCGATAGCCGCTTCTTCTCTTTCCTCCACCTAGGATAAAAGGCTGACCTGGACATGCTGCAGAGAGTGTATCGGCACCCGTTGCGGGTGCCCTTAGGGCAAGTACATTGGTGTCGTCTAATAGGCGGTCTCATGCATTGACACGTAATCTTGAGACGATTTAACAGGCAACCAGTACAATAGGTTATCCTATAAGTTGTCTGGTAGTGGTATATAATTCCTTAATTTGTGCATAAGAAAAATAAAATATTATGAGTTGCATGGCAATAATAACTAGTACAATGGTTGTTAAGTTGTCTCGTAGTCCTACAATTTAGCTCATGAAGTGGTTGTTTCGCGAATCAACGACCTCTTTCTCTCTCCTCGCTCTCTCTCCTCCACATCATCAAAAATCCTACGTGGCACTGCATGAGACGACCTATGAGACCGCTAACGTGTAGCAATGTACTTAGGGGGCGTTTGGTTCCTTTGCTTATTTTTAAGCAAGTGTCACATCAATATTTAGATACTAATTAGGAGTATTAAACGTAGGCTATTTACAAAACCTATTACATAAGTGGAGGCTAAACAGCGAGACGAACCTATTAAGCCTAATTAATCCATCATTAGCAAATGTTTACTGTAGCAACACATTGTCAAATCATGGAC
This sequence comes from Setaria viridis, assembly GCF_005286985.2. Taxonomy (NCBI): domain Eukaryota; kingdom Viridiplantae; phylum Streptophyta; class Magnoliopsida; order Poales; family Poaceae; genus Setaria; species Setaria viridis. The sequence goes on from NC_048263.2 coordinate 27,932,139, forward strand.
TAATTAGGCTTAATAAATTCGTCTCGCCATTTAGCCTCCACTTATGTAATGGATTTTGTAAATAGTCTACGTTTAATACTCCTAATTAGTATCTAAACATTGATGTGATACTTGCTTAAAAATAAGCAAATGGAACCAAACCAGGCCTTACGCTTACCAGCCCATCCTGCCATTTATTGCTAGGAACCATAGGCTCTTTCTAATTGCCCGGAAATAGCAAAACACCAGCCGCACATTTCCAACTAGAGAACCCCATGAAAGTAGCTGCAGAGAGAGCACGCACAACCCCTTTCCCTAAAATCCCCTAGGCCACGCGCCCCACCGGGCCCACAGGTCAGTCTCTCACTCCCGGCCCATCGGACGACCGCGCCACCGCGAAATCCTAGATCGGACGGCCCAGATCCGCCAGCAACGGCCTATAAATGCTCAGCCTCAGCCCCAACCCACGAGCTCCCCCCTCTCTTTCCGCCTCCACCCCTCGCGAGCTCGCCACACGCGGCGGCTTCCTCCCTCCTTCCTCCTCACACCCCCGGCGGCGGCGGCGGCGATGCAGATGGCAGCGGCAGCGGCCCCCACCGACGCCCCGGCCGCGGCCGCGGCTGCTGCGCCGCACCACCACCCCCACGCGCACGCCGCGGCGGCCCCGCCGCACCCGCACGCGCACGCGCCGCACCCGCACCACCACATGCCGCAGCCGCGGTGGGTGGTCATCCCGTACCCACCGCCGCACCACCCTATGGTGGCCGCGCCGCCGCCCCCGCCGCCGCAGTTTGTCAAGCACTTCGCGCCGCCGGCCTCGGTCACCCCGCCACCGCCGCCGTCGGCTGGATCCGGCGGGAATGGCGGCGAGGACAACCGGACGATCTGGGTCGGCGACCTCCAGTACTGGATGGACGAGAACTACCTCCACAGCTGCTTCGGCCCCAGCGGCGAGGTTCGTTCTTTCTCTCTCCCGGAGCCTGCTCATCCGATCCGGCCTTGTCCGTACCGGATCTCTCGAATCCAGTTAGGTTTGTCCCATTCCCGAGCCTTGATTCATTTGTGCTGTGCTCTGATAGGCGTAGCGTCGTCATTTTGCGGCAAATTATGGTTTGGTGACGATAAAGCTATGTGCTTTTTAGTCTGTCTGTGTCTAGGTTGTTGCTAAAGGCGCCAACTTTTTAGGTTGTTTCCTGCAGTTTGGGTGACCCAAAGTAGTTACGTAAATTTACCACCCTACCATACCTTGATTTGCCCCATCCTGTAACAGCTGACAGTCATATTTGTTCCTGCAAACTTGTTACATAACTTTAAATGTGGACTGAGTTTGTCACATTCTATCAAATTGTGCGGGTAAGGTAGTAATGTCGTCAAATTTTCAGTTAATTCTACTATATTTGCATTTAAAGGATTAACCTTTTCTTGGTAATTTGGTAGTACACGTTGCCTTAACTAAGATTCTGTCAGTTTTTCTTTGAGAGGATGGCTCCATCATTGCATTTCATTTTATTCCATGCATTACTAATTGCCGTTTTGCTACTCATCTGCTTTTGTAGGTGGTGACAATTAAAGTTATTCGCAATAGACACTCTGGGGTCTCTGAGGGTTATGGTTTTGTAGAGTTCTATTCTCACGCATCAGCAGAGAAGGCCTTACAGAACTTCTCTGGTCATGTAATGCCTAATACTGATCGGGCGTTTAAGTTAAATTGGGCATCATATAGTATGGGAGAAAAACGCTCTGAACTTGCATCTGATCACTCGATATTTGTTGGTGATTTGGCTGTTGATGTTACTGATGACATGTTGCTGGACCTATTTTCTAGCAAATACCGATCAGTGAAAGGAGCTAAAGTTATTATTGATGCAAACACAGGCCGTTCTAGAGGCTACGGCTTTGTTAGGTTCGGAGATGATAATGACAAAACTCATGCAATGACTGAAATGAATGGTGTATACTGTTCCACAAGACCAATTCGAGTAGGACCAGCTACTCCTAGAAGATCTCAAGGTATTTTTAGAATTTTGAGATTGTTTTGTATTTAGCCTGTGTCTGAAGTTACTAGTTAGACATACTTCATTTTTTTTACCACATTCCATGCTCATGCCTTCATATTAATCATAGCCGTCCAATTGCTGTTGACTTTTTTCCTACTCTAGAAATTTGCTCCATAATAGATGTGTTATGAACTTCCAAGACACTTTAATATTGCTGCTACCCTTATCGCTTGACTCTATGTTTTTCTTAGACGGTTATTATATTATATTCCAATATTGGGTACATGTAATTATCTGCATCATGTACACATATTAAAAAATAAGTAATATTTGGGACCTTATTTTCCTAGCATCCTGGGGCTTTGCGGGTGGGTGGGATATAGTAATATTGATAGTTCCTTTCACAAAAGGGTTGTAGGTTTGATCATTACTTTTTCCCATTTGACGTACCTTTTGATTTTATAATTGTTTATTTTCAGGTGATTCAGGCTCTTCTCCACCAAGGCAATCAGATGCTGACTCAACTAACAGGACGGTATGTTTTATGTTGACTTGACTTGGTTTCCAGTGTTTTATGTTGAATTGAAGCACATTGATTAGAATTACACCAGCCTTATTTTACTAGCTGTTTTGGATTTTGAATGTTCTCCACACCTTTCAATATTATTCTTTGTGTAAAGAAAGTATATAGTGATAGGAGAAATGCTTTTGATGACGCACGGATTACTATCATTTCCTTGTAACAGATCTAAATACTAATAAAAATGCATATTTGTTGTCATATGCTGTAAGATTTACTGCATTCATTCTAGGATTACAAGAAACACTAAGATGGTATCTCCTATCTGTTAATGCTGCAGGTATATGTTGGTGGGCTTGACCCCAACGTTAGTGAAGAGGAACTGAGGAAAGCATTTGCAAAATATGGTGATCTTGCCTCTGTCAAAATTCCTGTTGGGAAGCAATGTGGGTTTGTTCAGTTTGTAAACAGGTATATCTAGGACACTTTATCTGAATACTTCATATTCTACAACATAATACTGTAATATAAGAATTGATCTATGCTTACCTGTTTATTTGGGTTTCTACTTGCTGTAAGATTTTAGATTTGTGAATGTACTTGTTTTGAATTGTAGAGCTGATGCTGAAGAAGCACTACAAGGACTGAATGGATCAACCATTGGGAAGCAGGCAGTTAGACTTTCCTGGGGCCGCAGCCCAGCCAGCAAACAGGTTGAGCTGATTTAGTTTCAATTTTGCTTTATTTCTCACTATAATAGCTTATGATTCACATTCATCATAAGTTCATAACTACTGCTTAGTTCTGCATTTTATAACTTTCTAATGTCCAATTCACACCATTATGCTCAATAAAAGAAATGAGAGAATCTCCAGTAGAAACATATTGGAAAGGAAAATACTTCTAATATGAATCTGTTCCCATGCATTCAGGAATTCTTGATGGTATCTAGCTGGAAGGACCTGTTCTTCCATATTTACTGCACACCATTTATCAGTGGCATGGTTTCTAAGGCACCAACTAAGTGTGATTGTGGGAGGCAAGGTGTCCCGAACGCCTAGCCAAAAGAGGGGAGAAGGGAGTGAGAATCAAAGAAGGAAAGAAAGAAGGGGTACTGCAGGAAGCACAGTGCACAGCTCTCCTTTTGATGCTGATTTGGATGGTGGCGGCAGCCGCTGTGGTGCTTGATCTGGACTGGGATAGGGGAGGGGGAGATTCAGATTTCAGGGGCAGGGGAGCGCTTGTTGAGGTGGGGCTTGTCATGATCCCTCATGCTCTGCACTATTGTGGGTGGTGCGTGGCGATGGGGGCTTGGGGGCGGTGATGGGTGGGCATTAGGGCTGGGGCATGTGAGGGGAGGAAGGGGTGTTTGAGTATGTTATGCTTTAGAATGAGCTTTATTCACTAGTGGCTGATCTCTTCATTCAATTTGGCTAATATTTGCTCCATTTTCCCTTTGCTTGCCTGGTGTGTGTATGGCGTTATTAACCTGCCTGCCTTACTGCCTTGCCATACGCGCCTAGGTGATAAGAAGGGGGTGCCCTAGAACATGAATTGTTGGTACATTTTGTATCCTACATTCAGGTTGCTTTTGACCTGAATCTTTAGAGCGTAACCAAGAATTGGTGACATAGAACAGTGTTTTTTGTCTATACCTTTTGCATTCTAGTTAGCGTCTGAGATGTAGCCATGGTTGTACCTTTATGCATGACACTGCACAGATTGGAAAAAAACAAAAGTTAAATGCTTTTTATTTGCTCCTACTCATTTTTCAATTCATGTAGCCCTATTCGCATTAAATTGCATCATTGCTTGTAGCCCTCTGTCCTGTCTGCATTGAAGTACATTATTGCTTGTATCCCTCTCTGCATTGAATTAAATCACGGAATATTATTCCTTAGTACTCCTTCCGTTCCAAATTGTAGGTCGTTTTGACTTTTATAGGTTCATAGATTTTGCCATGCACTAGATATACACTATGTCTAGATACGTAGCTAAATCTATGAACCTAAAAAAACCAAAACGACCTACATTTTGGAACGGAGGAAGTATGTAGTGAAGTACATTATGGGATAATTGCTATTGTCACTTTCCGCATTGGGCCTTACTTAATCTTGATTTTTTTTGTTGACCATATTAGTGGCAGGCTCAAGCTTTTTTCTAGCATAGACTAAGCAATTTTGCCTCTATCTGAATGCTTAAACTGGTCAATCGGTCTCAACGAATGAAGATGGCCTTACGCTTGGCATATTCACAGCATATTTGCAAGTCTTACTTTGGCTGTTTCATTGTTGCACTCTAGTAGAAGGGCTCTTTGATCTGATATTCCTTTAGATAGTGTCAGGCTGCATATTTGGACTAGTTCACTTAACAATAGCTTATAGACTAGTAGCATATAGATCGCTCCCTTCGTTCATAAATAATTTGCATTGTTGACTTTGATCAATAATAATATTGGGAACGTCTCATCTGGTAACATGAAAATGGCCAGATTTTTTGTGAAGCATACTGCAATAAGATGTTATGATTTTGTAACTATTTACATAAATAATCAGAAAACTATTATTGGTAAGAGTTTGAGCAGTTTGAAGTCAACATTAACGTTGTCAATTATTCGTGAACAGAAGGAGATGTATCCTCGACTCTTTCAGGATACTGTCCATGCTTAAGTTTTAGCCTAGGGGCTTGAAGCTTAACCTTGTCCAACATGCTGGATCTTCTTGGGCAGTTGGACTTCTCCTGTAAGCCTAAACTTATAAACATACGAGAGGTTGTATATAAGCTTAAGCCAGTGGAAGGGCATTTGGATTCCCTGTAAAACAGGGCTTAGATAAGCCCGAGCCCTTTTGGAGGAGAGTTTATCTTCAGAAACAATCTTACTAGAAGCCATCTTAGGTTTGCTTTTGAAGTCCCAAGAAGCTTGACCTAAACAGAGCCTATGTTGCTAACAGAAACTTAGCTCGGGTGTTTTAGCTAGATCTAGGTTACCCATTTATCATCAAAATGTATTCTGTTTTTACCAGTAATAACATGTTTATGATAACTATTTTTTGTCACCAGGTAGCATTCCCACCTTGAATTTGTGCCTTCAATTACATTTCCTGGCGCTCCTTTTAGTTTCTACACTTGCACATTTGTCAGCTTTGCTTTAATGGCTTTAAAGTGTGCTAGGCTCAACTAATATTATTCATTTTGCTCACTTGGAAAAATTTGTTTCTTGCAGTCTAGGGGTGATTCTGGCCACCGGCGCAACGGCAACGGCATGTACTATGGGACACCATTCTATGGTGGATATGGCTACGCCTCACCGGTTCCTCACCCGAACATGTATGCGGCGGCCTATGGAGCCTACCCATACTACGGCAACCAGCAGCTAGTGAGCTGATGTGGAGAGCTTCTCCGATCCGCTCCGTTTCCTCCATCAGAGGGAACAAGGTTTTGGTCCAGTAAGCATAGTAGCGTACGATGAGAGATTATTATAGGTGGCCATAAAAGTGGGCGTGAGAGACAAGACAGGTATATGATGATAATGGTACCTGCAGATCTGCGCTGCTAGTAGAACCTAAAGAAGCTTGTAGACAATAAGACCTATTCTTTTCCTGAGAAATTTTGACTTGCTAATAAAACTAAAGCTATCAGTTGTCGTGACTGTCCGTTTGTTTGTTGTGCGCTTTGTATTGGGCAGTCAGAGTTTTTGCTGTAGTTCACTTTGTTGCATGCTCGGTTCGTTGATTGCTGTGATTTTGCATCAGTTGCTAGCTTGGGCGATATGGTATCTGTCAGTATTTGTTGCATGGATTTTGCTATAAACATCCTCGTTGTTATTCTGCTGCTGATTTGTCTATCCAGTTACTTAGATTCTTGGACTTTGGAGGTCATGTGCTGCTGTTGTTGTTTGGCCTGCTGTTTTTTCGACTTGTATGTTCCATTGATGCCACTCTGCCGTTGCCCTGTTGAACCGTGGTTTCAGTTTCAGGGCTGCACCTGCACTGCACGGGTGACCCATCCCCTACCCTTGAGGTTCTCAAGCTGCTGTCATCGCCATCATCCCGCCAGGCGCAGGCCAGCCGGCCAGGAGACCCGTCGTTTGCTTTCCACTTGCCCTGCACGGCAACGTTGGACGCCGTGGAGTGTTCGGGGAAACTTCTTCGATGATCCGTGGGGGTTGTTGGAGCGGAGGCATGGACTCGCCCCATCTGCTGCTCCTATCCACTGCCCTGTCCAACGAGGAGGAAATGGCGACAAAGAAGTACAGAGTATCTATTTTGGTTGAAGTACATAGGTCTTCCATCTTCTTGCTATCAACATTGTTTTCTGAAACACAGTGCACGAAAGTTTGGACCATTAGGCACTGGGATTAACAAAGTTACCACATGTACTTTCATTGTTGTCTGTAGCAAATAGCCACATCAGTGAGATTGAGATGGACCAGACGTTAAGCCTGGTGGTCATCTGACGCTACCGGCATTCCGGTTGGCTGATTGCATCGGCACGGTACTAAACAGAAGCACGATGGGCGCCACACGCGCACACTCGCCCTCACCGGATCACGCGCACGGAGCGGCAACGAACAGGACAGACGAGTCACGAGTGGACTCCGGACTTGGGGGACGACTCGAGAGGCCCATACAACATCCAACAGGTGTCCGGAAGTCATTTTCCCCTTTTCCTTTTGGCCCTCACGACCGCAGAGGAAAAACGCGCGAGTATTCCTCCCCGGCCAACGCTGCCCCGTGTATAAATAAACCCACAGCGAGCTTAGCCGTAAGCGCATTTCAAAGTGTCCCACTTGCAGCAGGACGCGTCATCGTCTCTTCCTCCTCTGCTCCCCCTCCGGCCGCGTTTCCCCCGATCTCTGCTTCTCGAGCTCCGGCAATGTCGCTCTCTCGGCCTCGTCGGGGCAGGGAGGAGGAGGAGGAGGTGGAGGAGGAGCAGGGCGGTGGCCCTGCTGGTGGTGAGGGGTCAACGCCGGCGAAGCGACGACGGTGCTCCTGCCCCTGCTGCTTCCGCCACCAGTGAGTTGCCCAGCTGTTCCCTTCATGCGTCCCCTGTTCTAAGCATAAGCAGCCACTAGCCAGCTCGCGTGATTTGCTTCGATTTATATGCTTCCGTGAATGTTTGAGTAAGATCAGCACTGCATAGAGGTAGAAGCAGAACCCCACGAAAACAATTGTTTTTCGGTTGCCCGGCTAGGATTCACGTCCCTCGGGCATTCTCTTGAGGTTTTGTACGGGCATTCTCTTCTTCCTGGCAGATTTTCTTGGTTTACAAAAAGATCCATGAGCAACAAATTTCTTGACACGATTCATGTCCCTTGTGGATCGCAGGTGTTCAAAAGATTTCTACGAGGGCCAGATTGACATCCTCAAGAAGGAAATGCAATGTATGTCAAAGGGCTTTATCGAGGAGCGCAAAGTCTTCCAGAGGGAGATGCAAGAATTTTACCAGAATTCCCAACTGCAGCTCCAGGAACAGATCAGTGAGCAAAATAGGAGTATGGAACTGATCCGGGAACAGCTCAACACCTTGATTTCGGTAACCATTTACTTTCATGTTGCAGCCTTTATGCTTGGAGGCTCATGTGTAGATAGGATGCGATTGGATAAGCGGTCTTTAAGTTTCATCCAATTTTGATTCCTATTGTCTGAAATCGTCTAGGTGGCCCTTTCTGTTCTTGGTTTTCTAAGTCAACGCACGTGCGATGGATGCTAAGTTACTAACTGATGGCTACAAGCTAGCTAAGGCAGTCAGACAATGAACTAAACACTGAAGACGTAAACTATTTAAACTTTTCAGGACTAATGCTATGAACAAAGGAAAACCCATTGTAAGACCAACTATTGTATAAATAATCTTCCAAACCTGCATTGTATTCTTTTTTCTACATTTATATTGGAAATTTGGATCTTTGGTCATCATAAATGCAATTTACTCTATAGAAAGATGTTGCGATTACAATAGGAAATACTGACGGATTGAATCATCTGTTTAACTTGTTACAATTCATATACTGGAATCCTGGTCAGACTAAGTAAAAGAAAAAAAAACAGATTTCTCAATGAGTGTAAGCCTCATCTCCAAGCTGAATTTGTTTTTAGTTCTTTCCGAATAATGATTGTAAGTTTGTTTCTGTGACAGGATATACGTACACCTGGAGACCATGTTCCAGAAAACAGTAATCTTAGGTAGGAAATTGTTATTTTAGAAAGTACAGCTACTTTATCTCATTGGACTAAAGTTTTGCATACATTACATATGTAATTCTGATTGGGTGAAAGTTTAGAAGTGCTTGACTTGATTGGTTAACATAATTTTTAGGACCTTGCCTCATCAAAGGAAAGTTAGAACATGTCGGTTGAAATTTGAGAGCAAGTGCTGCGAGGACAAGTACTCGGGACATGTCATAACTGCAGATGATGGTAACCCTATTACAGTAGCTATATACGATCATGACAATAAGATCATCAGAAATGGACCCTTATCCTCACTTCAAGTTAAGATTGTTGTCTTGGACGGTGAGTTTAACAAGGAAAATAAAGAGCAATGGAGTAGAGAGTCCTTCCTTAATAACATCAGAGTATATGGCCGGACTGGGAAACCACCTTTGCTTGCTAGTGAACTGTATGTAAGGCTTGAAAATGGTGTGGCTAACCTCTGTGGTATAAAATTCCAAGACAATGTTCCAAGCAGGAAGTTCAGGTTGGGAGTCATGGAAGCTGATGAAAGGATATCAGAAACAATACTGGAAGGAATATCTGAACCTTTTACCATAAAGTCAGGTCGCGGTTTCTGTAAGTTTACGCAATTCCATCCTAATACTAAAATTTAGATGCTCATGCATGTTTCTCTTCATGTAAACATTTCTCATCCTGTATGTATTCTCTTAAACAGACAGATGAGTCTAGCAAATAATTAAAAATGAAGAATTGAATGCAAAGACTATCTTATTATCATCCTCCACTATTACTTTTATTTTATTTTTCTTTTTGATGTGATTATTCTACACAGCACCTGTGCTTTCAAAAAGGATGGTAAATAAATCTAGTTACTCAAAGAGGAATTCACGGCACCATTTGTTATTATAGTTCTTAGACTTAACACTCTAAAACTATCAGGCTTCTGTCTCTTTTATACTACTATTGTTCTTTTCACGATAATTGATGCCCTGCTTTTTACAGCATATAGGAAGGATCCTCATCCGTCTCTAAGTGACCCAATATATAAGCTGCACAAAATTCAGGAAAATGGCGACAGGCACAGGCTACTAGAGAAGATGCATATAAATCAGGTGCACGATTTTTTGCGGTTCTACAATAAGGATGCAAACAGTCTGCGTGCAGTAAGAGAACAAAAGTTCCATTATCAGCTCATTTGCATATGTTCTCCCATTACGTTTTACAACATTAATATTTCTCTGACACAACTTGTTTCTTATCACCATATATAGGCTTGTAAAAATATCTCAGACCATGATTGGAACACCATTGTTAATCATGCTCTGAGTTGCAAACCAGGACATAGACATTATTCATATCACATTCCTGCGAAGGATGCTACAATGTTCTTCAATTCTCTTTATAAAATTGTTGGTGCAGAATTCAATGGTAAATACACTTATTATGAGGAACTTAATGATACTCAGAAGGTAATTTCTATTCTGATTTTTCTACTTAACATGTACGTGTTTTCCTCTAAAATTTAAATCTCCTTAAATGGATTCTCATTTTGATTTTTGTTCTTTCTTGAGATGAGTCAAAATGTAAAATATTATGGATATATTGTGCATTAAATGGAACTGCAGTTTTGTGAAATTCTCCTATCTATGTGCTCATATGTTTATGAATGGCTAAATGCACCTAAAGAAATATTTAATTAGCTATATACTCACAAGGCTTTGATCATGATGATGGTTTGATACTTTGATGTCTTCTCTTCATTCTTTTGTTTGGTCTACAATAGCTATGAAGTCTCTTGCAAATCTTCCTTGCTAATTCTCTAAACTAGCTATATCGAACTATGCACCTGCAAATTTGCAGTCCTTCCACATAAGCATTACAACAACTAGGGGAACTTTCTTCTGTAAATTTAAACTCAAACTCATACCAATGCATTAAGTTGTAGGATATATGCGCCAATCTATGCAATCAGATCGGCATATGAATTTATCCACTGTATTCAAAGCATGCGGGGAGGATATTGTGAATTCTAGGAACTTATCTGTATCATGTCTTGTGTTACTAATTAGGATTAAGATGAGTAGATATATAAATTTTAATATATACCCAAACAAACATGAAAGTATATAATCTTTTGAATATTTTGAGAGATTAATTTTTTTTCTGTACATATCAGGGTTTAGTGGAAGTGTCCAAGAAGAAAGCATATGACAATTTGAAACTTGTTCAGTATGAAGGAAAAAATTCAGTTCATGAACATCAGGTGATATTTGGAGATAAGGGAAACAATTACCTGCCGGGATTAAGTTCAATGCCACAATCTCCTTCACCACTGACAAGGTTTCATGGTCAGCATCTGGTTCTTTCTAATCACCTTGGTTTATTTCCATTTCTCCTTAAAATAATTTATGTTGCCAATGAGAAAGTCCTTATGTCCTAACAAGCTGTCATGCGGGAATATGTTTTGCTTTTCTGCTTTTATTGTTCCGTTTTCATGAAAATTATATCAAGATTTTTCAGAACAAATAAATCCAAACATGCGCATTTGGAGTTCAGACAAGAAATAATGTTTTGTTCTTTTGAGTTTCAAAGTTCAAAATATCTTTTGGAAATCATAAACTTGTTCTCTGAAATCCAAGCTTTTGAACCCATATAGCATATGAATGAGTTATTTTATAGTGAACCATTCAAATTATTAATGACGAAGACTGATAATTGAAAGTACATATAACTTTGTTCTTATATTTAACTGTAACTAGTTTTAGCTACCGACCTTTGAAATAGATTCATTTATTACCCTCTTAATGAAACACGTGCCAGGCATGTTTGTGAAAAAAAGAAATGGATTCAGTTATCTCGTTGTACTAAAGGAAATATCCAAAGAATAAAGCCAACCTAATGAAGAAAAACCTAGATAAGAATGTTGGGTTTTTCAGGCCGATTTCCTATTCCAGATAAAACAAATAAACATTTCTAATTAATTGGTTCTTGGGGAAAAAATAACCTTAATGTATGGATAACTTTAGTAGATGAAAGCAAATCAGCAACCTGGATCTTCCTGCGAGATGTGTTCAGATGCCAATCCGTAGGATTTAGTACGAACTTGAACTAAATCCTTAAATTTCCTAGAGCAACCCCCCTCTTCCATACAGGCCTTGAATCGATTCAGTTTTAGTTCTACAAAAGCAATCATCCGAACCAGGAAGCCGACCCACCAATATTGTTATTTAATTTTCAGTATATCCCTGATGCTAAAGAATGAAGTGCAAATACATTAATAACCCATAGCATATAGAATGATATGTCATTTCATTTAAATGGTAAAAACTGGGTCAAAGAAACAACTATATAATAAGTTGGATTCTTCAGGTTGGTAGAGCTAAAGCAACAAATTGATAATTCATTGCTTTTTGGGGATAAAAAATGTTACTGTAAGCAATCTCTGCAGTTCATGTCAGCAACCTGGAAATCAATTTCTAGTGTAGTCTTCTTGTGGGATGCTCTCAGAATGATAATGGTGCTGTATCCAGTTCTATTCAATGGCGGCTAGGCCGGGGACAACTGTTCTCCTACTTCGTTGCTAGGTCTCTAGTTAAAACTTGGTAGTGTAATTACCTGATGAGTGCTGTGCTTTCAGATGGCATTTCTCCACATGGCGAGGTTTCGGAGAGCGCTCCAGCACAGGAGAGCCCCCGCCCTCGTCAACGTTGGGCGAAAATCGTGACTGTGGTCACCACTCTTCGTTTCTTGAACAAGAAGCCCCAGGCGTGTCCCGGAGAAGTGTCCCCAACCCCAACCCCAACCCCAACCCCAGACACTGGCTTTGGGATGGCATACCTGTCCGATAATTTAATGTTGGGGGCAGACATAGAAATGTGCCCAATTCCTCTGATAGAAAGTAGCCCTTGGATGACTGAATGGCCGTTTAATTTCTATGAGTGGGAGTAACATGTCCTAAGCTAGGCTCCTCAAGCTTTTATAGTTTCTACTTTCTCAGTGAAACTTTCGTAGGGACTCCAGGATTTGGTTGAGATGAATGTTTGCTACCCTAAGTTAATGTTGTTGCTGTTTATTTCTAAATGACGTCTTCACTGTTGCTCGGACAGGATGAGGCTGCTGGTTGTCCTCTTAAATTTGTTAGCTGCGGGCTTACTTTACAGACGTCAAACACTGCTAGCTTATTTGTGTATGGACTATGGACTTATGGAGATCTTGCAGCATGCTGGCTACATGTTCTGTTGAATGTGCTAACAGTGGTTCAGCTCGCTGCCTCTTACCGACATTAATTTGCGTTTCTACGATGTTAAACAATTCTCGAACTGTATCGATTTTGACCATCGAACTCGATTTTGACCATCGAACCGCAAAACCAGGAATGTTTCACCACCAACTCTAAAAACCGTTCATATTTGGCCATCGGTCAGTTTTGATAGGTGATTTTGCTTACATGGACGCCACATGACAGTGAGGCCCACTTGTCAGCCCTCCTCTCTCTCTTTCTTTTCTCTTCTCTCCTCTCCCCTCTGCCGACAGCCCTGCGCCGGCCGCTCCTGCGCTAGCCTCCACTGCGCCGGCCAGTGTCAGCACCTTTCCGACCATCTCCCCGTCCACATTCACACGCTCCTGCCTTCAAAACCACGGCGCCCCCTTCTTCTTCCTCTCTTCCTCCATTTTCTCCACCGAACAGAGCTCTGGCCACCAGCCAAATTTGTCGCCAATGCTCCAAGAAAACCAAATTGCATCAACCAGAAGCTCATCCACCTCCTGCTCGACCTCCACATCATCTCCTCGCTGTGCGCCAGCCACCACCGCGTCGGGGATTTGGAATCCCCTAGGCGCCCCTTGCCGCGTCAGGGGTGGGGCCATGCCTGCAAGCGCTAGCGTGGGGCTAGGACAGTGGAGACACGGGGGATGGCGGCGGCTGGCTGTAATGACCGACCCCTAATCTTTCCCAGTTAAGTTGATCTCAGCCCTTAACCTCAGTCAGTTGCTCTGTTGACCGCACCTAAGTGCTCAGTCTTCCGCCAGTTCCGACCCCTGAGATCCGACCCCTACCGTTCGTTCCTTTTTCCCGACCCTGGCGAGTTCAGCCCTTCGCCGGATCCTGCTGATCTTTCTCACCCGTCCGATCTTTTTTCCCAGGTGGACCCGTGAGATCTTTCCAGATCCCCCGCACCAGCCGCACTCGAGTTGCATGGCCGCCTCAGAGTTTTCCTGCCACGTGGCTCGTCTTCTCCGACGCCATCGCCCAGTTTTGTCTCTGGCGAGGAACAGAGTTGGGTCCCGCGCCCTTTTCCCCAATGGCAGCGGAAGCCCTCTGCACCCCTTTCTGCAGACCCTCGTCTCCCGCGCCCATCATCGCGATACCAGATCCCGGCCCCGGAGACCGATGTCGCCCGTCTTTTCCGTCCTTTCCAGCAACAGTTGCGCCGCCCGGTCGTCGCTACACGACGATTCCCCAACCGCCAACCCCGACCGCGGCCGCGACAGTCCCTTTCCCCGCTCTGTCAGAAGCCGCCCGACAATCTGTTGTTCCGCGCTCTCCCCCGTGCCGCATCCGCTTGTTCTCCCACCTGTGCGCCCTTGATTCTAGCGCCGTTTAACCGGTCACTTCTATCACTTCTTCCGCACGGCGACGCCCGCTCTCCGCCAAATCCCAACCACCGGTCTACCCGCGCCTACGCCGCCCTGACGGAGTAGCGCAATGATCGCTGGCATCACCCCCGGAGTTCTGCAGCACCGCCCGGTTTGCTCAATCGCCGCCATGGCAGAGCACTCCATTGCTTTTCCCCAGCCTTCGCGCCGCTCCCCTTCTCTCTCTCCGCGACGTTTCCGTTCCTCTGCTCCAGCAGCTATAAAAGGAATGCCCTGTCGCCGGAGTTCCCTCCGCCTTTGTTGCCCTTAGTTTCCTCTAGCTCCCTGCTCAAGCTTCTAACGCCACCCACCCAGTTCTTGAAAAGTTCTTCTCCCAGTTCCTTCTCAGTTCAACCCAGTCACCAGCAGCGTGCTCCTTGTGCTGCGTAGAGCTCTCTTGTGATCCGCAAGAAGCAGCGCCGCCGCCGGAGTACCGCCAATCTTAGTCCCTGATCGAAGCTTTAGTTCCGCGCCCAAGTCTGCCTCTCCCCGACCCCAAGCTTTCCTTTCAGGAAGAAGGTGAGTGCCGACCCTAAGTCCACCTCGACCGACCCCTCCTATCCGCCCGACCCCAGTTCCGTCTCGTCCGACCCTGTCTGTTCGCCGACCCTTGTCCGCCTCGCCCGAGGGTCTGGCTGTGATCTTTTCTTCGACTTGAGGGTGTAAGTGTAAAACGTGGGAACCCTTCAGCGCTTTCGTCTGAGGATCCCAGTTATCACATCCTCTAGTTCAAGGATCAGACCACTAGCTTCTTCCTGCCCTTACCTCATGATCATCATCAGCTCTCTCAAACAACCTTAACCTCCTGCTCCTTGTCGCGAGTTTCTGGGCTTAGGAGAGCCAGTGTTGCTGTCGACTTAAACGTTTAAGCTAACCCCTGCATTGCATTCGTGTAGAGTTGCATCTCGCTGACGGCTTCTACGAGCTGCACCCGACGCCCGAAGAAGAAGCTGTAGCCGAGTTCCTGCCCGCTGAAGTCGAAGCCGCCCCCGAAGTCGAGCAGTTTCCGCCCTCTTTGTTTGCAGGCAAGCCCCGGATGCATGAAAATCCTACGTGTTTTTGCCAAACTTGCACATGCCTTCCGAATAGCATGTTTGTGCATTTACGTTAGGAGTTGTGTGAAACCCTAGATACATGACTTAGTAACCCTTGATATGAGCACTAGCTGTTGGACCGAGTAGCTGCATTGCTTAAATAGGAAACGGTAAAAGCCGAGTGATCTCCTGTCACTCGCGAGTTGTAGGAGTTGCATGTTTACTCTCCTGTTACAACTATAAGGACGATGGACGGGGCAGGGTTGGTAACACTTTGGTGGTCGGATGGTCGCCCCGTCTGTCTATGAAAACTTGCTAAGGCCCGACAGTGGTGGTGTTCGTGATCAAGTGTTTGAAAGTACTAGCCTCATACTTAGTATGGGATGAGGAAGCCTAGTACCTGATTGAACCTAGACGTGAGCGGTCGCCCCATTGTTCTTGGAACGGAGTTTCCCCTGCTGGTTGTCGCACGTGGTGGCAAAGCGTGGTCACAGAACGGCAGAGACCGGGTCTGTGGAACCTTGCACCAAAGGAAATGGGCCCGACACGGGTTAGGGGATCGATGGGGAAGGCCGACACAGGAAGCGACCTCCGGGTGCGCGGATGTCGTGGGGCTAGGTTCACCATGCATGGTTAAAGAACTTGAATCGATTCGTCTGCCTCTCACAGTTTGAGATTACTTGATCGCTATGTCACCCTGAGTAAATAAGGAATCTGATGATGGCAATGTTGTTGTTTTTATCTACACACTTGTTTGGCTCGATGTTTGCGTAGAATAGGTTGCACAACCTAGACTGTAAGTAAATATAGAACCGGAGCTAAAACTTGAAAATAGGTTACCTAGTGCTTTTGGCAAAACAAACCCCTCAGCCAAGAAGCCTTGCATGTCTAGTTGGAAGAGTAGCTGACTCCTCCCCGGTTAAGTCTTGTTGAGCTTAGTAGCTCAGCCTTGTTGTGGCTCCTGTTTTTCAGGTGAAGTTGCTGCTTCCGACCCCTCCCTTGTTGGCGCTTGGCCGCCCCAGCTTCCGCCAGGCTGGACGGTTGAGTGGGACCCCTCCTCGGACGGCGAGGAGAGGACTCAGTGATGTTCAGGCTGGCCTCGCCCGGACGTCCGACCCCGACGAAGTCTTCCGCTAGCTTTCTCTGTTGATCTTTGTTTGTAAACCCTAATGTTGGATTTTGTGGTGAAACCAAAATGAGTAAAACTTGTTTAAAATCCGTGGACTCGTTGTATTCTCTGTAACCGCTCACCTTCGTGTGGGTTTGCTGAACTCGATCCTGTTTAAGTGGTTAAATCGGATGAAGTCCGACGGCGCTTCGTGTTAGCTCAAGTTAATCAGGAGTGTCGCATGTTAGGCGGCTAAACTCTGATTAATCAAGCTAATCCGAGGTGGTTCCGCCACAGTGGCACAGGGGAGGCGCGGGGGATGGCCGGCGTAGGAGAGAGAGAGAGGGAGAGGAGAGAAGAAAGAGAGAGAAGGGCTGACAAGTGGGCTCCGTCGTCACGTGGCGTTCATGTCAGCAAAACTATCCACCAAAATCGCCCGATGGTCAAACATGAACGGTTTTAATAGTTGGGTGGTGAAAGATTCCTGATTCTGCAGTTCGATAGTTAAAACCAAATTAAGATAGTAGCTGGATGGTCAAAAAATAAATTTCTTCCTCTCTTAAACTATGAAGAGAAGCACACCCAGCCATGGGCCATCCAGGGCGGATCTAGGGCCCGGGCTGCAGCCCGGGGCGAGACCATGGAGTCCCTTTAACATATGTGCTATTTAGCCTAATAAAATGAGATTTAGGAGACAAGATTAGACTGTTTTAGGTGTGATTTAACAGCTCAGCCCGGGGCGCAGCCCCGTTCTGGATCCGCCCCTGGGGCCATCCATGTCAAGCACAGCTGTTTGGGCCACGATGTTGAAAGCTGCCGTCTGGCTGGGTTCTTCATCTTCTTCTTCACCTAGCCGCGGCTCTTCCAGCTGGTCACTTCTTCCAGCAGTGCCAGGAGCAGGGGTCGATGCAAACAAAGACACCGGCGGCTTGTCTCCATCTGCCTGCAAAAATGCACGAACGCCTCATCACATCAACTCTGTTCGCTTGCGCCCGTGGGCCGTGGCCGTGCGAGCATCACCAGGGATCGATGGCGAATTCGAAGAAAGCAACCGCCGCGCGCCCCTCGCGCTTGCCCTGTGCGTGGCCAAACTCACTGTCCGGGACCATAGATGAGCGCGAGCGAGCCCGGGACCAGGAGCCGACGGATCCTCCGGCGTGCCGGTGGCGGCCGGCCGGACGCGGACAGGGACGCCGCACTGGCCGCCAGCAGCCTTCCATACCTTCCTTCTTGGATGGACGCATCGCGTTTCATCATACGCGCATACCATGTGAACACCCAGTACTGTCGTGCATCACGAGAGGGCCCCTCCTCTGAAAGAGAACGAAATCGGAATCTCAGAACGCAACGCATGCGAACAAACCTGCGACCGTTCTGCAGCTCCAAGCCTCCAACAACTTGCGGGGGTTTGCAGTTGCAGGGTTGTGGCCCTGTTTCGATCGCCGGAACTTTTACCATGCCAAATGCAGCACATCGGGAACAGATGATTGATCGTCTCGAAAGTC
Source organism: Setaria viridis (assembly GCF_005286985.2). Lineage (NCBI taxonomy): Eukaryota > Viridiplantae > Streptophyta > Magnoliopsida > Poales > Poaceae > Setaria > Setaria viridis. The sequence goes on from NC_048263.2 coordinate 27,950,092, forward strand.
CAATGAAAACCACTCCGGTTTGGTTGCAAATCTGCTCTACTCTACCTGATTTAGTAGCTTATTATTACATGCATGGAGTCGGTGCCGCTACAAGTTACTAGGTCGCCGTCTACTCTGCTAAGCCGCTGTGCTCTGCTCTGCTCACGAGATGGAGTTCCTCCACCTCCGTGGCTTCCTCGGCGCCTCGCCAGGCGCCCCCGGCACGTGCCCGTCGGTCCCCGCGGCATCGGCGCCGGTCATCTTGGCCAGCCTGCCCAGCTTCCTCCACCCGCTGCTCCACGCCGAGGGCCCCGTCTGGTGCTTTCCGCCGGCCTTTGGCCCCGCCGCGGGCGACGGCGCGCCGCGGTCCACCTGCTTCTGGAGCGCGTCCATCTCGTGCTGCAGCTCCAGGTACTTGGCCTTCATGCTCTCCAGCTCGAACTTGAGCGTGTTGATGTCCTTCTTCGCCGCCGCCCACCCGTCCTGGAACGACTGCGGCGTCCCGTCCAGCAGCTGCCGCCGCGTCGGCGGCGGCGCCGCCACCAACGGCGCGGCGTCCGGCGCCGCCTTTCCCAGCAGCGCCGCGGCGCCGGGTGAGCTCGCCAGCGCGTTGCTGATCTTCACCTGCTCCGAGAAGAGCACCTGCACCACCACCCGCAGCGGCAGCCGCTCGTTCTGCGCCGCGTGCATGCACGCGTCCATCGACAGCTTCTGGCAGTCCATCACCCGGCACAGCCGCTTCCGCTCGTGCTCCGTCAGCGTCGGGTGCGCCTGATCCATCAACGTTGGCCGGCCATCACCTCCATGGCTCCATGCCAAGAAGAATGAAGAAGCAATCAACAAAAGCAACCAAGGCAATTGCATACCTTGAGGTAGGAGTCGACGGCGCGGTAGAGGCCGTCGTCGCAGGTGCGCGCCGACTCCGGGAGCGACTCGGCGAGCACCTGGAACTTGGTCAGCGACAGGTTGCGGTCGCGGGAGACCTCGGAGAGGTAGCTGTCCAGCAGCCGGGCGACGCGGGCCTTGGCGTTCAGCCCCGCCGCCGCCGCCGACGGCGCCGCGGCGGCGGCTGCCCTCGCGCCGTAGTACTCGGGCGGCAGCGGCGGCGAAGGCTCCCCGCGCTCGGGGCTGGAGGATGCCAGCTCCGCCGTCTGCTCCTGCACCAGGAAGTGCTCCACGAGCCGCTGCACGAGGTCGACGTCGTAGGCCGTGTCGGCGCGGCCATAGGACGGGATGAGGAGGTCGGCCAGCGCCGCCTGCTCCAGCTGCATGCCCACGCGCTTCTCCAGCTCCGTCACCAGCGCCGGCGCCGCCTTGAGCATGATGGCCAGGCGGAGCAGGCGGAGGAGGAAGCCGCACGACACGCTGTCGCGCTGCGGCGGGGTGATGCTGATCAGGCTCTCCACCACCATGCGTTGCTCCCGCGCCGGCGCGCTCGCCGCGATGTCGTCCTTGCCGCCGCCGCCGGCGATGATCATGTGGAGACCGCCACCCGGGGACGCCTGCGCCCAGGGCTCGTCCACGGCGCCGCCGTGCGGGCCGTCCTTGGTGAGGCCCGGGAGCCATTTGGACGCGTAGTGCGTTATCGCCGCGCCGATCAGATCGAACCGCATGCCTAGCGACAATAATGCAACGAGAAATGGTGTCAAGTTTCAGGCATGTCCTGACACCCTAGTTCTTCCTGCTCATCCATTTTGTGATGCTAACTGGCAAGTTAAATTTGCACCTTTTGCCTTGCGAGTTTTTCATGATCTAGGATCCAACGATCATTAACCTACATTCAACATGTCAGTGACCCAATGTTAAATGGACTTGTCCTACCTTCCAACACCTATCACTTGCAACAAAAATTGGAAAAAAAAGGTTCACTTTCAGATACAACCCGGCCATCTCCCAACTCCCAAACAAAAGGCTATGTGCATCCTTGATTGATGCAGCGACTGGGATATTTTTATTCTTTAATCTAAAAAATTCTCCCAACTCCCAAACGATGCAAATTATGTCCAAGATTTGGTTTTGGTGGTTCTGAGTAAGTGGCATCAACATCACTATGTTTTTACCACATAATCTCTGCAATCATGCTGAGTGAGAGAGGATCTCGATGCGTCCCTTTCCCACATCTCCTGATGATCTCGCCGGCATCTCCTAGAGCATGGAGAGGACGGATGTGACTGCTATGTCACTCAAAATGAGTGATGTGGCTGCAAGCCTGCAACATCACTCAATTTAAAATAACCTAGAAAACAACATTTGCCGTAACTTCCAGTATTAAGAAAGAGGACCAGTCTTGTGTTGTTTTGGAGGAGGATCAAATTCGAGTAGGGATAATTCGGATGAGGATGATCGTCTAATCGGACCCGCCTCGTTTCGAAATAAAGGACCGTAGTAAATAGTTGATGAGACTGAAAAAGGGATCTATCACCTCAAATCTAGTAGGATACTACCGTGCGATTTTAGAATGTACTCCCTCCGTCCTAAATTATAGGTCTTTTTTATTTTATTAGATTCATAAACTTTGTTATGCACCTAGATATCCCCTATGTCTAGATGCATAATAATATGTATGCATCTAGAGAAAGTTAAAATGACCTATAATTTGGGAGGGAGGGAGTATAAAATATATGATTAGTGATTTGGATAAAGGGGAAAATATAGCTTAATCCTGGGAAGAAGGGTGTGATGGAGCGAGCCCCTGCTACTCCCCCTACTAGGCCCGGTTTCACTGTCGGCAACTAATATGATTGCGGCAGTGTCTTGGCATTACTTGAACAACTCCTACTGTGCTACACTGTTCATGACACTTCATCATGAAGATTTTTGTTTTTATCACATACTGATAAAAATGCGATTTTTTTTCCAACAGGAGGAACACTGAACCGTGCTAACAATCCGAGCTGCACTCATGTAGCAGCATCAGGACGTGTGATTGAAACCCAAACATGCTGCTAATCAGAGATCAACTGTGGCTGATGAGATAGGATGATAGCTATAGCTGCTACTAATCAGAGATCATCTGGCTGATGAGACAAGATGAGATAACATAACAATGTGATTAAGAGGCTGGGTACCTTTGACCTTGATGGCGGTGACGACGCGCACGAAGTGGTCGATCCGTAGCACGGACACGTCCTCGAACCACCAGTCCGCCGGCGGCACGGCCTGCTGCCTGCTGGGGCTGGACTCCTTCGATTCCCCGCCGCCGCTGCCGCCGCCGCCGAGGTTCCACCGCGGGCTCGCCGTGCCGCCGGCAGTCCTGGGCGTCCTGCCACCGCCGCCGCTGCCGGTGTAGGCCCACCGCACGCCCCTGGGGTTGGCGCAGGCCTTCCATGCGATGGACTCGCTGCAGCGGCGCACGATCTGGAGGTTCTCGGCCCACGGCGAGAGTCCCTCGCAGCTCTTGAGCACCACGATGGAGTCCCGCCACGACGACAGCACCACGTAGCTGAGGAACGCCTCCGTCTTGAAGATGAGGTTGCCTTCCTCCAGGTCCTCCGTCATCTCCAGGTACTCGGCGGCGCAGCGGAGGCCCGAGATGTTGGCCGCCGTCAGGTCCACCGCCATCCCGTAGCAGAACCGCGCCGCCAGCTCGAAAGAGCCCGCGCCGCCGGGGAGGTCGTCGAGGTCCACGGCCGCCGTGTCCGGGTCCGCGGACGCCGTCTCGTAGATGATGCGGCTCATCCGGCCGCTCCGGGAGATCATCGGGTACTGCAGGTGTACACATTCAGCAAGCGTGTGATGGAGTTGCTGGTTGCAAGCAGCTTCGCCCATGATCCATTTCTAGTAGCCTAGTACGAGTGGTACTAGTACTATATTTAGTGGGGGATACCACGAGTCATAATCGATGTGTTATTGCAGCAGAAGAACAGAATAGGAAACTAACAAAGGTTTTTATTGTAGCATTCTGTAAGTGGAATGACACATGTTCGAGTTCTCTCTGAGAGACACGAGAGACTCTCTCAACCATGAAGCACGCAAGAGAGAATCAAGAGACTGTCTCTAGTGCTCTACCTTGTGAAGATGGAAGCTGACATCTCCCACTTTGACAAGCAAATCGCTGGGAATATCACTGTTGACATACCTGCTCAAATCGTTAAGATGGTGAAAAACTGAAAATCGATCACTTTCTTAACTTGAATCAACCACTAGATGACCGAGAAGCAACTGCCGGCTAGATACTTAATTACCAGGACTGGTCTTTGCGAACGAAGCCGTCGTTCTTGAGCGCCTCGTGCCGGCCCGACGTGCCGCCGACGGGGACGAGCCCCCGCTCGCCGGCGTGGCTCTCGCTCTCCGACTCCCACATCGCTTCTTACTCTCCTTGATTGAACGTCGGAGCTCTTGCAGCTCTCCAGCACTGTGATGATATGATCTTCAGGGAAAAAAAAACATGATTGGCACATGAGCATGCACATGCACTGGTGCAAATCAAGAATCTAAATGGTCGCTTGATAAGGAAATTAAGAGTGACAGTAGTACAACCTTTAATTTGTGCACTCCTGCTCTTGCTGTCCTTGCGGTTGGGTACTGAAGCTTCTGACCGAGCACCAAAAGCCTAGCTATAGCAGCAGCAGCAGCAGCAGAGAAGAGTGATGCGGAGCTGGCCGGGTTAACTTCTAGCAGCAGGCTTCTAGCTAGCAGGTTGGGGCCGGGCCGGGATAGGAATAGGATCGACGACGAGGCCGGTTAGCCGATTAGGTTATGGGGGCGGGGGTCGCCGAGGGGCGGAGACCACATGGGGTGTTTGCGCGGCGTTGGAGCTAGCGAGCTACTGCTACTCATATATGGTCATCAGCAGCAGCTGGCCTCTCTCGTCGTTACCTGGCCCTCCCTCTCTAACCTCCGGTATGTGCGCTCCGATCCATCGCAAATCCCTTTCGCCTCCCAAGGTTTAACTTCTTGGCCTCACGCAAACAAGAAGATCGCTGTGGGATCCGGGATATACTACAAGCTTGTCTCCTCCGCATCGCATCGCATGGAAAAGCTCCATCCGTTGATACTGTGGTCGAGGGCAGTATATTACGTAAGTGGTTAATCGTGTATTGCCTTCAGATCATCAAACGACAGAGTTACTCAGGTCAGTCAATACAAAACATGAAAACAAGTCCCCAGCGTAACTTTCAACAGTGGCTTCTGGTGTGCCCCCTTCCGGTGTTTGAGGTAGAGAGCCATAGATGGGTTCTATGTTTTCCAGGGCTTTGGAAGAAGATACTTCAATTTCACGGTATGTGAAGTGCAACTTCATGCCTATGCTAAACAGGCTTATTTACCATTGAAACATTTTTCTAAAAGAAATTATAGAAACCATCTATTCGTACTTCTTCCAATTCTAAATGTATATAGTTTTATAATTCAAACTGAACAAACTTTTCTAACTTGACCCATCCATATATGAAAACACTATTATTTTGTTTTTTCTAATAAAAACTACAAGTCAAAGTCTCATGTTTGGAGACCTTCTAAATGACTTATATTTTTTGAAATGGTCGACAACATACTTATAGCATGCATTGATAGATAAGGGTAAATGACTTATATTTGAAATTAGAGGGAGCACTTATAAGCTCCTGCAAACCATTTCCATTCCTTTTACGGTAAGGCATCATGTCGCTATTCTTTTGCTATACCCAAAGTATCGTTAAAAAAATTAAAAATATTTGTTTTGAAAAAATATCAAAATTAGCATATTTTTTTGACTGAAGTCAGCAGGGAAAATCCCTACCTATTCAGGTGCTCTAACTACTAGGCTAGAGGCCCTTTCGCAAAATGTGTATATTTTGATCAACACTTCATGAAAACTATAATTGTCTAATGTATGCAGAGTGTCCAACCAGCTAGATTCAAAATGCTTTCAGACTATATTAGTATGTATATTGTTTTGCAAAGAAATAATAGTCAAAGTCTAACTTTGAAGGTCGGATTAAAAATACAATACCCCATTGTATTCTTGAACTAAAGGGTTTATTCATATCTCTTCACTCTAGGTACCACTGTAAAGATACCTTTTATAAGTTTTACATAAAGAATTAACAACTCATTACAATAATAATGTTAATCTCCAGCGCCTAAAACTCTCCTTATTATACAAATTCAGATAGCCACAACGAGCACATGTTTTTTTTCCAGCATTGATTTTTCAAGCAAGATCAATGTCTTTTTATTCTTACCTACACTACTACTTTGTGTGTTGTGTACCAATTTCTAGCAAACCAAAACGACAGGAAAAAAAAGTTACCTGAATCAATCACTATTATTTATGGAGATGCACGGAGTACGGTTACATGTATCTATACATGGATTGCCGTCCCTTTTATTCCTCTTGAAGTTGAAGCCCTGCAAATGTTTTCCTAGTGTGCACGCGAGTACGGGCACGCACAGTACGGTACAAGTAGGTGTACGTGTTACAGTGCATGAGGCCGCCGAGGCCACACAGCCGCCCACACCGTCGCCGTCGCCGAGGCAGCGACGTAGCGCGCCGCATCGCCATTCCTCCTCCGGCGCAGGCGCGCGCCCCATGACCCCGCCACATGACTAACAGCGACGACGCCGTCCCGGCCCGCGCAAACCCCACCCCAACCCTCCGGGAAACCGACGCATCGGGCTCAAATATCTGGCGAAACGCGACGGATCGCGACGTGCCCCCGCGCTGTAGCTACCACGGCTCAAAGCTTGAGGGTTACTGCACAGTGACACAGCGTCCGTTCCAAGGCGTGGCGTGTGCTGTACGCGTACAGAGGTGTTGTGCAGTGAATGGGCGTCGCGATCTGCAGTGAAGTGTGGCTCAATCATGGACGTTCGCTGTGTATAAGCAATGATTAGCTACGGAACAGTGCTCGCTCTCTTGTCTTTCTGAAGCTGTGCGTGGTCCTGCGATTTGATTAGTGTTGCTAGCACACTCTCGTCCTGCTGAAGGCAATATTGACTGCTAAATTTATCCATGTTTTTTGCGTTGATCGTATGTGTTCATAGCGATGAGTATGCGCATGTGTATGTGCAGTGTTTCTTTTTTTAAAAATAAATAAATAAAGAAAGCATTATTTATCTCAATCAATTACATCAAGATGATACAATCGTTCTATATCACATCCAGTCTATACACACAGCTTGGGCGATGGACATGGTCTAGGATATACAGTAATACCGCAATGAGCTACAACACACAACATATTTTTCACTTCTATGTACCACCACAACACTATTTTAACTGCGAGGAAGGCTCTCTGAAAGCAATGTCTCTAAGGAAGAATGGACACCCACGTGGACTGCCACCAATACCATACTCAACAAGTAAATGTTAGACCATAGATTTTTGTCCTCAAGAGAAAATTCTTCGAACTCCAGACAATCCAACAACAAGGAAGCAGTAACAATACTACCATTGATAAATACTACCATTGATAAATATACTACCATTGATAAATACTACCATTGATAAATAGTTCAACCGCATAAGATTAGACCTAGAGATTTCTCCCTGTAGTTTTTTTTAGCGTGTCTGTAAGCTGTTTTTTAGTGTGTATGGGTGTGTTCTTTGTACTCAGGTCTTTGATCCTTAATGTTGTACTCTTTTTTATATTTTAATGAATATGACACGCGGATCTCTTGTGTCGTTTGAGGAAAAAAAAGAGATTTCTCCTATAGTGTGTGCTTTGAAAAATGGGACACTACAGTTATGTGGATCGACATGTTGTCTATTGAACTGTCGAAGAAGGATCATGCAGTCTATCAGATTTTATCTAATCCCTAGATGTTTGTAAGAAAAGCGCCAAAATTTAAAATTTTGGTCACTTGCATAGAATCTTTGGATGAATGCTCTTGTCCCTTGCTGTCCACCACCAGTGGTATTATTGCCACAAGTAGGTGAAGAAAGTTGGAACTTATCTCCCTTCATCTTCCTCTAGCTATCTCTCTCTCTCTCTCAAGGTGTCTGCGTGCGTGTGTGTGGGGTAGATGTGCACCTAATCATTGCTTTCTTATTACATTGCTCTACATAGTTCTCTATGATTTGGTCTTGCATGACCTCGAGCACAATAATTATGTTGAAATAAAACACCCACACAAATCTGCAAACCACATGAAACATATTTTTTAAAAGGAATCATGAACCAGAACCATATAAAATACGATCATGGCTCGTTGAGGTCTATTAGGACTGCTTGTGATGAACAGTTGTATCATATATGCAAAAACAAATGAGAGTAACAACTAAAAGTGAGTCCATCATCTTTTATGTGATGTTCAAAAACATGTTTCTTGAAAGTTGATCATACATCATAGGTGTAGGGCTATTGGTTGCCACATGGTCTACCACTCCAAGTCTCGACCTCTTTTTTGGGGAAAGGGGATAGAAATCCTATTAGGCCAACTCCAACAAATTGATTTTCCTCGATCCCCTTATCATCCTATAGGGGAATCCCCTTTCACAATTCAAAGATATTGGGAAGAGGTGCTAGATAGATTTTCCCTTTCCCCAACCTATCTCCCCTACTATGTGGGGCCACCTGTCAATGAGCTAATCCATCTTTCTTCCTCTCCTCTATCTCCTTTTCCTCTACCTTGCCTCTTCTCTCGTGAGAGAGCAAGGAGCGCAGGTGGGCCAATGGCTGGCACGGGGGACGGCACGGCCAGCTAACAGCGGGATGGGACAGCGGTAGGGGCCTTCCTAGTGACGGCGCGGGGGTGTCCTGGGGCGACGCATTGGTTGCTCGGTGGTGGCACGGGGGTGACTTCTACGCTAGGGCAGGGGCGCCCAACAACCGCTCGTCAGCTGCCGCATGCCACGCGGAGGCCGAGGCGAGCAGAAGATTCACACGGGCAAGAGATGACACACAGGGATAGAAAGGAGGAAAGGGGAGAGGGTGTTGAGTCCCTTTTCTATAGGGTATTGGGATATGGTTTTTCTCAATTGAGAAAAATTTATAGGGAAAGGGAATTGTTTTTTCAATCTGTTGGAGGATGTTTTCCTACCTCAATCCCCTTTATGGCTGTTTATAGGAAAAGGAGATAGGTTTTCTCAATCTGTTGGAGTTGCTCTCATATAGTAGAGGAAAAGTACAAGCACCTCAGTTGAAGAACAATACAAGCACCTCTATTTTGCAGAACACACTCTGAAAAAGATGGAAATTAGAAACATTCTAAGTTTTGCTTAGTTTGGCATAATCTAATGAAGTTCAGGTATCCATTATAAGCATATGTAATAATTGCGTGAAGTGTAGCATTTGTGATTGGGTGCCAACTCAAGCGGCCATTTTAGCTTAGCATCTTGGAACATGGATGGAGCGAGTGTAGAAAGTTGGAGCTTAAAGCAACTCCAAGAGATCCCCTTTCTCCTTTTCCCTTTCCACTTTTCATCTATAAAGGAGATTGAGGGGGTAAAAAAACCCCTCCAACACATCCCCTTCCTCTTTATTCTTTTCTCAATCCCCTTTATGCTCCTCCCTCTCCCCTTTCTAAAGGGGAATTCACCCCTCTCTCTTTCCTTCTCCCTTTCTTCCCTTTTCTCTCCAACCGTACAATCCCATGGCTGATTCATTTTCTGGCCGCCCGATGTGGCTTGTCGTCCTGCCATCCTGGCCACGCGCGGCTGCACCGCAGGAGGTCGCCGCCTGCCCGTGCCCGGCTCTCGTTGCGCTGCTGCCCTAGCCCCGCACGGATGCACCGCAAGAGGAGCCCGTGCGCTGCTTGTCACACGGCCGTCCGCCCGTGCGCGGCACGACACCCCAGCCCCACGCGGCCGCATCGCAAGAGGATACGTGCCCACCTTTGCGCGGATCATCGTGCCTCCGTCCTGGGCGGCCACGCCGCTGGAAGGCGCTGCCCTCCATTATCCCTGTCAGCCCGCGCGATGCATGGACGGCTGCCGTCCCAGTCCTCCCGACCTCCGCACGCCACTCTACCTACCTGCACCGTGGGTGGCGCGGCCTTGCTAAGCACCACCATGGCTGCCGCGGTGATGAACCACGCGTGGAGCACGAGCAAACACAAGAGAAGAAAGAGTGGAGGGGGAAAGAAGAAGAAGAAAACCATATTACCCACTGCCATATGGGTCCCACATGTTAGGAAAGTAGAAAGGGGAAAGAGGAAAAGAGATGTGTTGTAGTAGCTCTCCCTTGTACGCTGGAAATTGTGAAAGGGGATTCCCCTAGAAGATGATAAAGGGGAAAGAGGAAGAACAATTTCTTGGAGTTGCTCTTATCTCCCTTCCTCTAACCATCTCTTCTTTGCCCCTCTCTCTCTCGTTCCTTCTTTCCACAGAGCTGGGGTGAGGTGGTGGTGGTGGGGGGTGGAAGGCTTAGCCCCTGTCCCATGGTAGATGTGTTCTTAGTTATTTATTTATTAGTACATTGCTCTCTATCATTAGCTCTCTATGGTTTGGTCTTGGATGATCTTGAGCACAATAATTGTATTGGCAAAACAAACACACACACACAATCTAATGGACAATGCAACTTATCTAACAGATAATTGCAAACTGCATGAAACATATTTTCTTAAAGGAATCATGAACCAGAACTATATGAAATATGGTCATGGTGGCTCGTTGTGGTTTATAAACACCGCTTGTGATGAGTAGTATGCTATATGCAGAAACTAATGAGAGTAACAACTAAAAATGAGAGCCATTATCTTTTTTGTGATGTTCAAAAACATATTTCTTGTACAAAATTATGATGCCACACTTCCAACGATGAATTGGAGGTTGATCTTTGATTTTGCAAGACGAGAAGATATTTAGACGACTGCTCGTTAGCAAAATTGATACACTATTTCTAATCATGCAGAATGTGTCGACCTCAAAGAAAGACGGTTCATCCTTTTCTCCACTGTTTGCATTGAATCAAGCGAATCCATGGGTTGCCTCAGAGCTCTGAGCAAGCATATCAATCATATCAAGGCCATCAGGGTCTAATGAAATGTATCGTCGGCTGATGATGGAATTTCTGCTTGAGCGCACGGTGACCGTTGTCGCGTCGCGTGAAGACTTCGGCTGTTCGGTGGGGTCGTCGTGTCTTCCTCTAGGAAACGGTGGCAAGATCCTTCGTCCACGAGACCACGACGCCAGCGGCCTCCCTGGCCGCCGTTGAGGTCAGCAGGTCAATCTACCTTATCTCTCGGATCCGCCGCCCACCTCCTGATCATGCTGTACTGTACTGAAAGTGCATTTGACCCCCTAAGTGGGTTTTGGTGTTGATGACATGCATGGTTAGAGGACTAATAATTTTATCATGTGATTAACAGGTTTTAATTCTAAAGAAGTGCAAAGGTTATGAAAGGAATCTCAAGAACCCCCAAATTTCAAAGAAAGAACAGTGTTAAACTCAAAAGAAGACTTTTCTATAATTTCTAATTTTGAATTTGAGTATAGGAACACCATACTATTAAGGGGGATGCGGATGGATAGCTTGAAGATGCTAAAGTGCTCAATTGAGATGCTAACCACCCATTGAGAGACACAACTCATTCACTTGCACACTTGTTTTCTCACATTTTCTATGAGTGTCGGAAGTTCCGACACCGGCCGGAAGTATTCAGAAACTTCCGATTGGGGGTGCTCAGCTGTTTTTATCTAGCAGTGTTGGAAGTTCTGACACTATATCGAAAGTTCCGATAAAGGCCACCGGAAGTTTCTTGAAACTTCTGAGGAGAAGCTCTCAGCTGTTTTAATTTAACTTCGTCGGAGTTCTGACAAGAACATAAATGTATTGTAACAGCTAGTTTTGGGAGCTCATGTATAAATACCCCCTCAGCCCCCCATTCATTGCTGCTGAACAACTCGAGCTAAAACAGCCCCAAGCATTGAATACTCCCCCCCACTCCCTTTTGAGCTAAATCCTTGAGAGTTTGAGCTAGGGATTGGGTGAGAGCAAGGTTGAAGGTGTGAGTCTTGAGGATCTGAGTGTGAGGTCTAACAAATTCATCTCAAGAGCACTCCAAGCATCTTCGACCATCGATTCACGTTTGTTACTCTTGAAGCTTGCTTCTAGATGGCTAGGCGTCGCCTGTTTGAGCGTCCTCTTTGTGTGGTGCGCCCGGGAACGTTGGTATTACCCATCCTTCGTGGATTCATAGTAAGTGACTCAATCCTCCTTTGTGGTTGATTGAGGGAGGTAAAGGGTTAGTGAGGATCCGGTTCTTTGTGACTCCTCAATGGAGACGTAGCTTCCTTTGTTGAAGTGAACTTTGGCAAAGAAATCCTTGTCTCTTGTGCTTATTGTGTTCTTCATGTTCATATTGACCTAGAAGCTTGATTTAAGCCGATCTATAAGTTTGTGTGGTTCCTTGCATATCTATCACCTGCAGTAGTCTCTACACTTCTTTTATAATCTTTTGATTCAAACAGAATTGGCAGATTCAGGTTTCATTTTGAATTTTGTTCAGCTCACTTTCTACTGTCGGAAGTTCCGACCCTGTACCGGAAGTTCCGACCCATCGGAAGTTCCGGCACAGCATCGGAAGTTCCGATATATCTAATACCGCTGCGAAGTTTTTCATGAAAAATTTGAAGTGAGCCTATTCACCCCCCTCTAGGCATCACACGATCCTTTCATATACATATGTACTACCTCCCGCCCTGCAGCACCTAAAGCTCAGTGCGCGCGTGGGGTTCCCAAGTCTCATCCCTTCCATGATTTCCATCCATATCCACGAGCTCTATTTCTTGCCACCCTTCTTTTTTTTTTTAACTAGTTAAGTAAAGCTGCTGGGCCTCCTTTTTGTTGAGACCATATTTTATGATGAGTGAGGCCCAATGAGCATTTTTTAGCTAGGAAAAAGCTTCCACGCGCATGGTCACGCTCGCTCCAAAGCGTGTGACCCTCACAACCCACGGCCTATAGCACGTAATATGGGCTGTGGCTTGTCTGTGAACCTAAGGCTGAGCGCATGTGCTGAGCTGCTAGCCCAAGTACCTATTAACCTTTGTTCTTTTTTTACTAGTCCGTTTTATCCCTCTAATTTGTGATATTTTTTATATGGGGTGTCTGTTTTCAAATTTGATTGCACCAGTCTGTTTACGATAAGATCTATAAAACAAGATCCACGATGCATATGTTTTAGATTAATTTTACACAATGGCAACTTATATTTTGGTACATTAGCTACTTCTATATCAAGTTTGTAGCAACTTATGTTCAAACCTCCAAACAAACTTTACATGTAAGTTGCTACAGGAATAATTTTGAACCCAATACCATTACATACATGAAGCATCTACATAAGTTGCCACATTATCTTTAGATGAGTTGTTATTTTAGCTGCGCGGAAGTTGTATACACAACCTTTACCTAAGTTATTGCATTTGTCTCTGTATAAATTTGATGAACGACATTAGGCATGCAATATAAGTTGCTACATCTCTAAATAAGTTGATAAGTATTCTCTGCATAGTTTGTTAAATTGTTTCTATATAAGTTGTCAATTAGTCTGCATGTAAGTTTAATAGATAAGTTGCTACACACTTGATATATAAGTTGCTAGTATACATACGTAGTCTCTGCATAGTTTGTTAAATTGTCTCTATATAAGTTGCTTGTAACCGTAACTTGCTACCATGAGGTTAAAGCTCTGTTATGTTTATATATTGTCCTGTTATGTTCCATATAGTCTGGGAGTCTGTTCGCTACTTCGGGAACCTCCGAGGTGCCTCTGAGGCAGTCCAACCTTATTTGGGTGTTGTTGGAGGGCATGCTGCTTCATTGATCCCTGAGGCAACCCCATGATCCTATCTAGACATAAAATTTCGATGTATGATTATTTAACTACCGTGTATTCCAACAAAGTTATTATTGTGGTTGGAGTTTGCATACACCCATATTATTACCCTACATCCACTCAGTGCTTGCAGTAATATACTAAAGTGAGATTCTACAGGAATTTGTAGTGCTCTTTGTTCTTGATGGTTGTTGAAAATGGGATTGTTCCTTAGTAACTTGGCTGATTATGTATTGCCCTAGGTCAATAGAATGATTACAGCTGGCTGAATAATTTATTAATTGGTCAACTACCTGATTAATCTGCCTGTTCTTTCTTGCTACCTGGTCAACTACCTGATTAATGTTGTTTTTCACATGCATGAATGTTAGCACCTGTTTTTCTTGCTACCTGGCTGAGTGATCCTTTTCTTTTTTGGTTAATTGCTGATGAATTCTTAGAAATTGGACATGTAGATGAACATGTGTGATAATTGGAGCCAAATTAATTACTGATGCTCTATTAGAAATAGCATCTCTTGCTTCTTTAATATTATTTTCATTTTATCTAATGCTGTGCATGGTAGTGGTGACTGGTTTGTGGCATGATCAGTAATGGATTAATTAAATAGTAGATTAAGTTTTCATTTACGACTTTTTAATGCTGACTATTGTTTATTGTATTGTTTTAGAATCAATAAAAAGCGAGGTGTTGAAGAACACGAATAGAAGAAAGAATGTTGGAGGAAGGTTGGTAAGCTTGAAGCCAAGATATTTTTCTGTTCAGTTTCAGAACATTGTATTTACTTGTAGTCTATATTGCCTAGCTGGTATGCTCGACCAATTTTTGATTTTGTTGATATTATTACATCACCTGATTATTTTTTTCTTCTGCATGTGTATAACATAGCTATGATTTTCTATGGTGCTGCTAGCATCATCTTTATGTATAGTTGAGGTCCCTTAGTTCATGTTCAGAATTGATTGTTAGAACCATATCTTTATGTATAGTTGAGGTCCCTTAGTTCATGTTCAAAATTGATTGTTAGAACCATCAGTATGCCTTGTTTACTAGTTGTTTTGGTCTATCTTAGTTAAATGTAATTAGTTAACTTTACTATAAGGAAACATGCATTTTTGTTTCTTAACTAAATTAAACTTTAGTTAACTTTGACAGGATGTAGTAACTCCTATATTGATACATACAATTGCTTGCTGCATTGGTTCTGAAGTTCTTGTTCTTGTGTTGGCTATGTGCAGAGGAAGAAGGGATCATTCTAGCATTACAGTTTTCTGGCTGTGCTATGTTTGCGATGTATGTTTAGCATGATGGTGGTGGTGGCTAACTATTGTTTATTGGTTTTTTTCAGAATCAGTGCACAGTGAAGAACATGAATAGGAGAAAGAATGTTGGAGGGAAGGTGGTTGGCTTATTTTACTAGCTAAATCTCTTATGCAATAATTAGATTATGCGGCAACATTTGAGTTAAAAGTAGAGTTTTGTAGCTAATTAAGCAGATGCTTTAAACATACAAAGAGCATATGTTCTTTTAGTCCAGCTGGATGCAAATGTAATATGGTGGTCTAACTATATGTATCATCTGAAGTCCAAGTTCAGGATTGTATCTTATTTATCAAGCTGCTATTTTTTCTAGATTTTCCCTTGATTTTAGGTATTTTTTGAGGTATTTTGTGAACTGTGAGCTATTTTCGGTATAGTGTGCACAAGAGACTAGGGGGTTCTCCACTGGAGTTTTACTCCCAAACGGTGACATCGGAAGGGGGCCATTCTCTCCTGATCTGGGCAGGGATGCGCAGTTCCAGGATAATTAAGGGTGAGGGTTGTGATGCCCTGGGTAGGCCTGACTTGAGCTGCCAAAGTAGCCCTAAGGGGCACCATATTTCTTGGGCATTTTGGCTATCAAAACCGTAGTACCCTCGTTCCTGTGTAGTAGTGAAAAAGTGTATTGTTGCTAGAATAGGGTCACACAAGCACGTCACATGCATCTCTAAGGAGTGCTTCTTACCACGCCTATGTGAAAATCGGACCCTACTATTTTGTCAGGTTCTGATTAAAAATATGATGAACGGTGCCTGCAGGGCAAGCATATCTTGGGTTGCCCAGTTAGGGTGGCTCTCCTCATGCTATTAAGATAGAAGAACATTACATGTGGTTGGAAAAGTATGGTAAAGGAAAAAGATAAAAATGTAAAAATAATGAGATTGATTTATCTATTTGACACCCTTAACCCCGTGATATGGATATAATTTTGTGAAATTTCAACTCTTTTGCCACCAGACTCGCTAAAACTGGACCTTTTGAATTCTTTTTAAACCAGATCCTCCAAGTTTACGTGACATGGATGTTTTCAAGAGCAATAACTTTCGCATCTGAGCTTTAAATTGGGTTGTCCAAATATCCATTTCAATCACCTCGATGTTTTAGTCGTCAACGTCTTTGAACACAAAAGCTGCAAAAATGAACTTTTCAAGCACTCTAAACTTTCTCTTTAAAAAAAAGCAAAAAAGAACTTGTGGCTATGCTCTTGACAAATACGTCTCTTATTCTTTTAACATAACCAACGGCCATATACAGGCACAAACAGCAGGTCCTGTACCTGGATGAACATGGACAACATGCTCTTTCTTCTCAAAAAGAAAAAATGGTTTACCCTCTCTTCAAACGTGAGGGAGGCGTTACTTGCAGTGGCTCATGAACGACCGCATTCACCGCTGCCGCCAGCTCCTGCGGCATGCTAAAGCCATCCCCCTGCGAGTAGAACAGATGCCCTAACTTGTAGGTGTTCCAGAAGATGTCTCTGCATGACCTAGGAATAGTTGCTTCCTTGCTGAGCACAAGCCTCAGCAGCTCCCTCCGGGAATCAGCGACGAGCCCCAAAATCTCCCTCTTCGCCGCTTCACTACTGGAGGCGCCATGGCCAAGAACATGGAGCAGGACGCTATTGATGATGCCCTGGCTCTTCTCCTTGTCGTATGTCTGTATATCGTTGAGGAGACGACAGCAGATGGACGCATGCCTGAGCAGGTCCTTGTACTCCGAACCCCTCACAATGTCTTCCGAGAGTTCCGGTCCGACCAAGTAGAGCGATGGAGAAACAATGGGGCCCAGCACCATGGTAACCTCTGCAACCGGCATGTACTCTTGCATGGTCGGCACATACCTTTTCCTCGTCCACTCTGCCTCAGTCATGTTGGCCCGCACCGCGTTTACCCACTGCACAGAAGAATATCATATAATCCTAACTTAACTCAATGATAATGTACCGTAATTCATATATCTCAAAAGGCAAAGCCAAAATCTTACAACTTCAGCAATATGGCCGATGACCCTGCGATTCTGAACCTCTGCAGCCTTCGCTCCGATCTGGTTATTGGTGTTGTAAATAGCATAGAACATGATTTCTACATCCTCAGAGCAGAACCCGATCCCGGCATGCGCATCCCATCTGCCACAACAAAAGAGATAATGCCACTGCTTATCTTAATTTTCAAGTGCCACTGAACATAAGGTATTGAGAGCAGTGTTGTACTTCTCAATCAACGTGACAAGGTTTTCTAGCTCTTCGGTTGAACCTCCACCATCAAAGAAGTCATCAACTATTGTGGTCAGAATACTATTTTGAATCCACGCGATGCTGGCATGGTACAATTCAGGAGGGAAGATGGTGGAAGCCATAAAGATGGGCAAATCCAAAGACACGGCTCTTGTAAACTTGAACCGGTTCAGACCAGCCTCTTTTGCCCATCTGTTTCCGAAAAGTTGCTAAAAAGGTTAGAACCCAAACAGCCAAACTTGTTCGTTTGATTATTATTTATTAGAAATAGCATGAAGGGCAGATACAAATACCTCTCAATGCACCCAAGTTCTTTCTTGTACAGAGATTGGGAGATATGGAATTTTTGAGTGGCTAGTGCCAGGATATCTTCAGCTGCCTGACATGCCCTGATTCACATTCATTGTGCCATTATTGAAACACATCCTATCACTAGTGAAGCACGAATTATTAATTTCTTTCTAGAGGGACTCACAAGAATGCCGATTTTTGCATCCGGATCCCCTTGGTGTTGAAATGCTCTATGTTCCTCTTGTGCTCTAGTGGTCCTACGGTGGCCAAGTGAAATGGAAATTTAAGGGCGCCTTCTACCTGAAAGTATGTTGGAATACGTTCAAATGGGAATCTGAAAAAGAAGGTATTGTGCTCTGGACTCTGGTGATTACCTCGTGACGCATTATTGGTATTGACAGTCTATTGGAACATAGTTGTTCATGCAGCAGTTTACCAGACCATGAACCAATGTTTTGTAGGTTACATTCATCTTCGTAGATACATACTTGTGAAGCTTTGTACAATTTGAGCAACGTCTTCGTATCATTTATGTGTCCGTGCAGTGATTCCTGGAATCTAGACTCATCAGCAAAGTGAGACATTGCATCTGCATCAAAGTATTAGGAGAATGTCAAAATTCAGAATAGAACTACTGAAAGTTAGCAGGAGTATAAGAAGTACCAGAGGAGATGTCATATCCGTGCATGCGCAGTAATCGAAATGCCATTGCACATGTCTCCATATCCATGATTATCTCCTCATCATATTGAAGCCAAGACCTGCACCTTAAATCTAGTGAGGACAAATGAGAATGTTTGAGATAGCAAATGTGAACAGAGATATTACCTGTATGTCATGTCCAATATGTTGTTTTTTTCATAAGCAAAATAATATGATATTCCCATATTTTGAAGGACGTCAATCATGCAAAGCTGTGAGTGTACATTTGATGGATAGATCGTTGGAGCTGCAAACAATAGTTAAGTTCAGAGAATTCAACTAGTTGCATCATCAACGGGTTTTTGACAAGGCACACCTGAGCTGCCCAACTTGTTTACAAGGAACTCCAAGTACTTGAGCGCATTCGCATTGTGGCCGTGGATTGCTAAGGCGGCAGTTGCGGAGGGCGAGTTGAATAATGATCCATTCTTGCTTTGATATGTCAAAACTCCATCCCAGTCTTGTACGTCTGCTAATCCTTCTGCTATGTATGCCATGTAGGCTTTTCTTCCCAAAGCCATGCTACCACAACCCATATACATGATATTAATTAAATATGTCAGGCTGAAGCTTTGAAAGGCAAAATAAAGAATAAATGTCTGTAGCTTCTCTGTACATGAAAACATGCAATTGGCATGAGGAATAAGAAAAAAAATTCCAAGGATAGTGAAAAAACCATGATAAGATCTATATCAGAAAACATGCAGTTGGCATGAGGATTTGCATATATGCAGTGGCAAACCTTTGTCGTAACTCTATTTCTCGGAGGCGGAAAATCCCATCAACATCAGATTGCTTTAGTGGGAATTCCAATCCTAAGTCAATTCCCAACCTTATCATGCCAGGAAAGATGATGTTGAATCCTAGAGGTGCACTGCACTTCTCATCCATAATGTAGGACGAATTCTTTTCGATGAAACAGAGCCCTGAAATGACAGGGAACCATGCCAACGCAAACAACCTATTAACAAGGTCATAGACTCATAGTTATAGATGGATATAAATTTAGTATTAACATGTGTTGATTCAATGGTCATACCTTTCCTGATGTGTTCATCACCGATGTTCCATGTCTTCAGTGCTAGAATGCATGACAACGTCGAGGAGATGGCATCCTTGCCAAGCGAACACGGGTCAAGGTGACCTAGCCCCCAGGAACCATCATTATGCTGGTTTTGCAGTATCCACTCCACAAACAGAGGAAAGCGTGGTGCCTGAGGAGCACCCTTTGCATGCACCATTGCAACCCAAGCCGTGTCATACGATGATGGCAGCTGCTCAGGGACAAGGAGCTTCTGTCGGACCGTATTCTCCAGCTCCCATGTGTTCTATTAGGGCAAGGTTCATGATTACCACTGTAAGTTTCTGACCAAGAATAGTACATCAAGGAACTAAAAGTTGTTGGTCGTACATACCTTACTTTGAAGGGCAACTTTGATGTCTCCAAATATCTTATTGGCAAACCCTGTTTGCGGATATTAAATGTTTTCATTTGCATAAAAGACAACGGTCTTTTTCATTAGTGGACGGTCTACATGTTTTCAACATGAAGAAGCATGCAATTCGGCTCCGAGATCTTAATATGTTAGTACCTCTCCGATGATGACTTCCCCATGGTTAGTTATCATGATACAAGTGATATATAGTTTGTATTCCTAAATTTCATTAAGGCCCCGTTTGGGTCCAAGGAATTGGAATCTATTTAATGGAGTACGCTAATTTATGTTGGAATGTGGCATTCCACAACTTTCCAAAGTTTAGATATAAGTCTATCTTAAATTCATGGGGTGGGAGATGGAAATTGATTCTATAGATTATGGTTATTAGAATGGAATTCAATTCTTATAGCACGCTCTTAGACTCGCTTCTCTATAGTAGAAGTGCAGCATACAAGTATCTCTCCCATATCACCAACTATAATATACAACTATATTCCACATACAATTATATTAGCTTAATTAATTTGTGTCTAAATTATGATTATTAGGATGGAATTCAATTCCAATGATCCAAACGGGGCCTAAAAGAAATTTATTTGTAGTACCCTAGTATGTCAATAATGCAAGGCACAGATTGGCAAGTAGGTTGGAAGAGATTTACTTTCCTAAGGCTACAGATAAATGTTATCCCTGCTCGTTCTTACAAGCATATTGTAGGTGACTTTTCGAGGGATCAAGATGGTGACAAGACGAGGAGATGAATAGGATCCCACAAATTCTCCTCGAAAGAACAAGACTATGTATACCAACACACCTACAAACTTCTCTTCTAGCAAGTACCCAACTTACGTAGCTATAATTAACCACTTAGCCTAGTTAACAAAGCTATAAAAATATTAATGAATATAGAAGCAAAAACAAAAGGAACGAGAGAAAAATGAGATGGACCGGAAACTCCTGGAAAATATTTAGAAATTCTACAAAGATCTTTGGAAAATTTAACATCAGAAATTCTAACTAATTCTTCGGAAGTTTACACACGAAGTTTCAAATAAAACAACTAAAAGAATTGGAAAAATATTGAAATTTGATCAAATAACCTCCAAATCCAATAAATTTAAAAACTAGACTCAAAACAACATAGTGAATCTTTCCCCAAGAGATCTCCTTAGAAAAGATCAAAACTTCACGCCCAATTTCATGGATTTAAGAAAACCCTCAAGAAAAGAGTAACTCAAGACAAACTTCAAATCCAGAGATGCTTGTGAGTTGGATTTGGTATGGGTCACCCTACTAGAGATGTTCTCACATATCCTAGCATTAAGATACACTAAGAAATAACACAAAAACGCAGCTAAACGTGAAGAACAAAAATCCCGAAAAGAGCTCTGAAAATAGCAAATTTGATATCTAGAATGAGGGGAGAAATCTTACATGAATTTGATCCTTAGATTACATCAAATTGTATGCTTAAAAGTCGCTCCTTGCCACCCACTAAGCAAGGGTGGCAAAAGCTCAAACCAAAGAGCCTTTGCTCTTTGTGTCCCTCTAACCATAGTATCTCAACCACATAAGTAAGAGATACCACCAAACATTATCCCATAGCATAGCCTCCAACAAGCCACTCCATCTATATACAGACCCTTAGACATTCCCCAAGTTGCCCTTATATAAAGCACATGCTCTAAATACACCCACGGGTAAAACCTTCCAATTTGTTATTCAACCAAATGGACCTACCTAATTCCTTCATGACTTTGCTCTACTGCTCGATGCAAGCTTCGCGATTGTGCACATACCCTCTAACTCATCACCCTGGTTTTGAGGTCTAAATTGGCAAACTAGCAATACCCAATTTAATGGTGATAAAGTCCCGAGGATTAGTTATGCATTGCAAAACTCTTTTGCACTAGAGTGGCCAATTTATATAAACCCTAGAAGATATTTGGGTAGATTTCATAGGGTTATATTAAGCAAGTTTTTTTTGTATGGACCATGTGAATATTATTTTAGTATCCTAATTCACCCTTCTTCCTCTTAGTATGGCCACACGACAAATGGCCCTTGCAGGGGCAGATAGAAGAGCCGCAATGTGGCGGAGTGGTGGCATTGTTCTTTTTTTTCCTAGATTGGGGCTTAGGATGATATGCAAGAAGATGAAGGTCCAAGGACCGGGTTGCAAAGAACTGATATTCAACGTTACTATATGGGTATGGATAGAAATATCTCTATACTGTAGGAAATCCGGTGGCTACAGTTGCTCCACTTTGGGATCTGACAAATAAGGATTCAATGTTGGTTTAAATTGGATGGATCTTTTGCAAAAAGGCCATGATGTAGTTTAGGTTATTAAAGATAGAACATCATGTCATGAATAGTAATTAATCCAAAATGTTTGAAAATTATTGAGGGACACTTATGCTACGATGCGAAGGCAGATGTTGTAGAGAGAACACTCCACAACTAAAATTTGCTTACGGCCTAGCTTCCATGTGGAAGAAGCATGCCTATGCATAACATATCTCTTGTAGTTTGGTTATCCTTTTGTTTAAATGGGTCGATCTAGATGTGATATGTTTGAATGGGATGGATTAGAGAATGGCTTGAACATACTTAGCCAAACAAAGTGGGACTGATTCCACCAAGCTAGAACACAAGGGACATAACGGACCAATACTAGAACACTAATGGGCCAAAAATTACATTTTTCCTTCCTCTAGGGTTGATGCTCTATGTAGCTTACCACTTTAATGAAAGACAAGTACACAAGATCTTCCATTAGTGTCTTGTTCCTGCTATGTCACCTCCATGTAGACCGACACACAAATTTACTCAATGAGAGTTAGCTCCAAATACCATTTGTAATGCCTAATGTCCAAAAGCTACTTCAACACAGCTCACATGTGAAACAAGCCCTCCAATGTATAGCTTCATATAAAATGATATGTCACTCAAGGATTTTTATTCCTAAATAAAAACTAACGAGCCAACCAAGATGGAACTAGTCTTAGCATAGAATCCATGGGCTGAAAACAGAACACCAATGAGTGAAGTTGTTACATTATCCCCTTTCCCAGAGTTGATGCCACAACGTTACGTATTCATGGCTGAAAAATACCTAGCATCTCTCCTTGGTACCATAACCTTGACATGTCCTCTCAACATGCCTGTGCTTGCACACCCATAATGAATTGTAGGTGATGTCACCTTGGGAGGCCAGAGAAATGGATCTAGTAGAGCTGGTATCTGACCCCAAGGTGATGTCGCCTAGAGATAGTGGTGCCTAGGATGAGACTAGGAGATGTCTAGCGCTAGTGGTAGCTTGGGTATTGGATCATATCTGCGGTAGCTTGTTATGTAGAGGAGCATAAAGGGATGCAGTGCTAGCTCCTCTTTGGTCAGATAGAAAACTTTGGTCAGTTCACTACTAATCCATGGATTAATAAATCTTGAAAGAATACCCCAAGAGAAGAACTACAACTTATATGTGCGCTTGTGGTTCCCAAATGGAGTTCTTAAGCGGCATCAACAGGCACGTGAGTTGAATTACAGGATAAGTTTTGAGGTTGATGGACCTTACTTGTAAAGATATTATATACTCCCATTTTTGTGTCACACAGATGTGATGAAGCAAAAAAATGATTTGTGACCGCCATAAGAAAGAGAAATAAGTTTGTTTATTTAAATAAAATCTCTCATTGGGATGCTATGTTCTACTATTCATCGCTTGCAAAAGTAAGTCTACTCCCAATCCAGAGGAAGATAGTCACTCTCTAGCTTTTCACATAATGTATATGTAAGTATGGTACCATACAACTCTTCCAATACATAATATTTTGGTGTTGTTTCTTAGTGTATGATTTTGTACATATGACGATGCAACCATAACAAATATGGTTGAAAGAACTCCACAATAGTGCCATTACATCATTTTTCAATTGTTGGGTTTTGTGCACAAGATGTATATTCATGAAGATGTAGTTTTACTCTTTAATTTACTACTCTCTCCATTTCAAAATATAAGATGTGCTTTGGCTTGGCATGGTCTCGAAAACTATATTCTAACCTATGATTTCCCTCATAGTATAATGTTTATAACAATAAAACCTTAACCATAACATATAACGTAATGTAGTACTTTTAAATATTAATCTAGTGATATCACTTTTCTAAAATTAAATTTACATCTTCTAAGACTAAACATTGGTTGAAGATTACAAGGTTCGAATATTAATATGTCTAGCGCCTTAAAAAAGTAGACAAAGAGAACCACTATAGCTAAAATGAGAATTCTACTGCCTCAATACTACAAATGTAGAAATTTTAGGATAATTTATGTAGAGGGAAAAAATTCATCATAGTATCCATCAATCAAGCGCATAGATAAAAATGATGTAATTAAATTCTTTATATTCGTTCAAGTAATCGATGCTATATAAATGATAGCTTTAAATCTTCTATAGTGTTAGATTAGACCTAAATTCCTTACATTTGTGAACAACAAGACAACGAAAAATATGTGGAATGCTTTAGGTGATCAGATGCTTTTCAGAGGTGAACATCTCCATGTGAGGTGTGCTCCACATGCATGTACTAAACATAATGGTTCAAGTTGGCCTGAAGGTGAATCCTCATGCGATTGGGAGTATACGAGAATCATCAAAGTTGACACGTCATCTCCATCGATATCTCGATTGCAAGTCTTCAATTCCATTGTTCAATCATTGGGACTCAAAAGCAAGTCTAGGCTAGTTCTGAATGTCCTGCATCGTTGGAACGTGACATATGACATGCTTCATGAAGCCTTATAAAGTACAAGTCAACTCTCAATAGATTTGCAGAGGAGCAACATCATCAACCTCCTAGCGAAGAAGAATAGGCAAAAGCTGAAGCTCTGCATGGTTTTTTGCAAGAATTCAGCGAGGCTACCAATACTTTTTTCTGCGGATAGACATCCTACAGCTCACCTCATCTTGAAGATGGTGTTGGCAATTCAAGATGTGTTACATGATGAAACATGGAACTCAAATGAACTCCTCAATGCATTGGTTAATTCTTATCCACTTCAAATTTGAGAAGTATTGGTCCAAAACCAAAATTGTTCTTCTCATTGCTATTGTTCTAGATCCATCTATGAAAACTGACTTCATAAAGTTCTATTTCCATACCGTTGGTGAAAACATTGACATGAAGATGAGGGAGTTGAAATGCTACTTGAAGAGGTATTACCTAGAGTATGAAAAGATCGTGAGGAGCTACAGTTTTCCCGTATTCATTCCAACTAATGATCAGCCCACAACCGATTCTACTGAGAGTAGTACAAGTTCTTTAGGACCAATTTGTGGTAAAAGATAATTAGATTATGCATTTGCTCAGTTTGCCTTGCA
The DNA here is from genome assembly GCF_005286985.2 of Setaria viridis. Taxonomy (NCBI): domain Eukaryota; kingdom Viridiplantae; phylum Streptophyta; class Magnoliopsida; order Poales; family Poaceae; genus Setaria; species Setaria viridis. Next base: position 27,975,150 of record NC_048263.2, read on the forward strand.
AAATTCATATGCTCGTTCAGAAAGAATAGAGTTGGATACTTATTTGGATGAGGGTAGATGCAAGTTTCAATGTGATAGCATGGTGGAAGAAAAACTTAGATGTCTATCCAATCCTATCTCTAATGGTCTGGAATTTTCTTGCTATTCCCATGAGTACAATGCCATCTGAATCCGCCTTTAGTGCAGCTGTAAGGATCCTTGGTAAATATAGGACATCGCTCTGTGATTGAGAAGAGGAGAAGGGGGATCAGATGGCTTCTACCTCATTCACGAATATTAAAGCAGTTGAAGCCAAATTATCTGGCTTTCGAAAGCTAGATAGGAGTACCGGCTATGCAAACCTCCACGGCAATTGTTAATTCCCCCAAACATCTTACTACATCAAGCGGTCAAGCCTCCAGCGGCACAACTTTTTGCTAGTCCAGTCCATGCTTGGTTTTCCTGATCCGATCGCATACACTACTGCGGTGCTGCACATTGCCCCTGCTCGGCCGCTCCAAAATCCAAACGAGCTATGGCAAAGTCATGACGGCAAACCAAGTCGCCAACACCACATGCAGTGGCTGCACCCTTGGTCCCATGTATGGCACCTGTTGCCCTCTTTCCATCTTACATTTTTAATTTGGTGCTGCCGGCCTGCGATGGCGGTGTCATAAGGTCCGAACCCCGTACCCATGCCTGCCTGTCTCTTTCATGCTTAATTTTTTTTGGTTATTGAATATTGATCATTGCATCATTTAGTTTTGTTAAGCTAGTGTTTCATTTTTTTTGCAAATCGGGTTAGAAAATATAATTATAGTTATAAAAAAGGTAAAAAAAATAAAAGATCTAAATCAATCTCAGAAAGTAGCTATGGATAGTTTTATTACAAAGCAACCACAAGGTCCTCTAGACAATTGGACAAAGATTATGCATGTGCTTGAGCAACATGTATAATTCTTAGTGATATCTTATGTCGTTACATAATAATATATCATAGCCAAATATATAGTATGAATGGTTATCATTTCATTTTGACACTTAAGTTTAGGACCTCAACTAGCAATTCACACAGGGCCTGGAATTCTCCGGGACAGCCCTGGTGTGGCATGATATATAACTCATTAGGAGTATTCTAAGGAGAAAAGTGAAAGATGCGCACTTGCCACGTTTTGTTCGTAAAAGGAGCCAATGCTTTTGACAATGCAAAAACATCCCATCTTTTATGCAAGCTCAGGTGGAATTCTAACGGGAGATTCTCGAAAGCACAAACATAAACTAAAGTCATGTTTGTTTAAGGTTCTTCACAGTTTCTTGGCATGAAAAATCAGAAGCTCAAATAAACATGAAACTCCTTGTGCAGCTTCCGAAAAGCCAGAAGCTTAGAAAAGTTGAAAATCCTAGAAAACTGTAGCCAAGATTTAAATCTAGAAAGCTAAATACATCTTCTAAAAATTATTGTTGGCTTTTCAAAAAATAAGTCAGCTGTTCCAAAAGCTTCAAAAAATGCAGCTCAAACAAACGGGCATGACTCCTGTCATTTGGTATGCAAGTCCTAATCATTTTATGTCACACCCTGAAATTTTCAAATTTCAGGATGTGATTAAAAGAGTAATTGAACAATGATTTTCTCATAATTTTAAAATTTTCCCAACATTTATTTTTCTTTACAAGAAATTTAGTATAGGAAAAATAATTGTTTGCTTTTCTAAATTAAATAATGTTGTTCTGTGTCTGTGCATTCATGCTGCTGCATCTTGGTGTTTCTTGAGTGCAAAAGTTTGAAAAATGCATTTAAACGTTGCCCAAACCCTTATGAGAATTTTCCATCTTTTTCTAGAAATTATTCTTATTTTCCTAGAGCTAACTCCAATTTTTGGAAGGCTAAAATCCTTTTCATGAGCTTCAAATATTTTATTTGGACTCCTTGTGCCCCAAACTATCTTTGGGATTTTTCCTGAAATTTTTGGATTTTCGGAGTATTTTTCACGAAATAAATGAATCAACAGGATTTTGTTTCACGGGGATTATTTCTAAAAGAAATCCCGGCCGGGCCCGCGAGCCCGACCCGTTCTGGCCCAGCACCAGCCCGCCAAGGCCCATCTGGCCGAGCCCCAGGCCAAGCACGGCCGGCGCCGCCGCCACCTCCTGGACGTCCGCGCCCCACACGCCGGCACCCTAGGGCTCCGCGCCTATTTAACGGCGAGCGCCGAGCGCCCTGCCTCTCCCTGCTGCCTGAGCCGCCTCGCCCCGTCATTCTCTCGCCCCGCGCCGCCGCCGTCCGTGCAGACGAGCCGCCGCCGCCGCCGGCCTTGACCGCCTCGATTCGCCGCGCGTGTTGCTCGCCGGACGAAGCCGACAGCTCCTGGAGCCTCACCTCGACGAGCCGCGCCCGTTTCGTCGGTCCCCGACGCCAGCCGACCGCCGGAGCGCCGCCGCCTCGGAGGAGTCCGATCCGGCCGTCGCCAGCTTCTGTCCGCCCGATTTCCGGCTGCTGCACCGCCTCCCCATCGCCGGTGAGAACACCCCTGTGCTCCCCTCGGTCTCCTATTCCCTTTGCGCCGCCCGCCCAAGACCCTAGGCCACCGGAGCGCCGGCAAGCCGGCCGGCCAGGGTCCCTGGCGAGAGGTTGAAGAAGACGTGGTGTTTTTCGATCTAGCCCATGGCCTCTCCTGTTTTATTTTTCTTAATTCTTGTGTCTTGTAAATCTTGTAGTGAGGCCCCTGTAATTCTTGCATTCTTTCAATCTAATCCAAGCCTTGACCTTTTGCAGATCTAACCCCGAGTTTTCAGCTTTTCGCAGGCCCTATTCCTTGTGTCTTGCCAATCTTCTCAGCTAACCCTCCAAGTCTACGGTTAATTACGTTTATACCCCTGCAACGTCATTTAACCCCTACATTCTACGTTTTAGCTCCGTTTTAATCCGTTCAAGTTGCGTTAGATTCATAACATCATAAATTACACGTTAGTATTGATGTTTTCCTTCATGCATATTTTTGAAAATAAATTTGATATTAAATTGATTAATGCCTGATAAACGTGTTCTTCTCTAAATAAAAGTTAATGCCTGATTATACACCACTTTTCATAATAAACATCAATTTGGTTAATGCTTATTTCATATCCTTTTCTAAATAAAAGTCAATTAGGTTATATATCGGTTTTTCATAAATTAATGTCAATTTGATTAATGTTTATTTAATTTATTTTCTAAATAAAAACTACATAGGTTATATCTCAAGTTTTCATAATTAAATGTTAATTTGGTTAATATAAATATAAATGTGTTTTTTGAATTATAATTTCGTTAGTTCAACTCGAAATATAAAGCTATGCGCTTAGATGTGTACATGTATTTTACTTTTAAATTAAATGATTAATTTGCATAAATTGTACTTAAATATTTATGAATAAAATTGGACTAAGCTTTACATCGTCTTTTCTTATATAAATGCAAATATGAATTGATTAATTCCAACTAAGGATATTTTTATGAAATATCTTTACATTGTTTTTCTCAACTAAAATAAATGCATCATGTAGCTCTTATAATTCAAATCTCTTGATAGCTTTATCTTTTCAACCATAGTTATGTTTTAATCGTTTATTGCGTTTGCGTAATCCCAGAATTGAGCCCTATCCTTTAGTACGCTCTTTTAAAGCTTTTATTTTGTTTTGGTGTATTGTTCTTAGTTGTACTTGTTTGTTGCTTGCATGTTTGTACCGATGTTTGCTCCGAGTAGAAGGATTGCTGTTCGGAAGTTTTGAAGAGTAAGAGCTTCAAGAGAGCGAGAGTTGAAAAGTAGTAAGAGTAACTTTCTGTTGGAGAAAGGCAAGTGTCCCTAACCATCCTTCTACCTATACTTTATTAATAATATCATGATTATGTTAATCGGAACATGGAGAACCACCCAGGAAAACAGTGCTACCACAAGACTAAATGGCTCTGGTCTTGGCTGAATAATTAGAAACTCTAGTTTGAAGCGGTCTTACCGAAAGGCCAAGAGGGGGAGACAGTAGTTGGTGTGTAGCACTCGCTCTCTTGGGAAGTGGGCTTTGCTAAGACACTATACCACTAGGGGACTGTTATACACTGTGCTGATCATGAAACCTTAGCGGACCACTTCTTATTAGGGAATCTTTGTAAAGGCCTCGTAGCGTCCCTATGCAATCACACCTCGGAAGTGTGGTATAGTGCCTAGCTAGCACCGCATGGTTGGGTCCAAATTTCTTTGAACTTTTACGCGGCTTGTGGGTAAAGATGTGCAACCTCTGCAGAGTGTAAAACTAATCGATCAGCCATGCTCACGGTCAAGAGCGGCCTGGACCCTCACATGATTAATTAAACTTGAAGATGGACTTAAATCATTATTCTGATTATTTCTTGTGGCCTTACTGAGTACCAACCATAAGTGTACTCACCCTTGCTTACTACTGCTTAGAAGAAGAAGGTGTGTGAAGTATTCCGAAGATGACGCTGAGTTCTAGGCGTACGCAACCCCCAGTCATTTGCTTGTGAAATTTGGAGCCTCCGTTTCCAGGATTAAGCTGTGTATCTCTGATAGTCTCGTAAGTCTTATTTGTGTTCATTTACGTGATACTGTCGTTATTTACTAATGATGTCACTATATATATGAAACTAGATCCTGGCATACATATAAGCAGCACTTGGTTTTGTTTTAAAACCGACATTCTAGATGATTCGTCCAAACCTAAAAACTTAATAAAATGAACTAAATTATCGTTCACGCTAATTAATTTAGGAGAAATGAACTAGAATGCGATAAGCCACTATCAGCTGACAAAAAACATCATTAGATGCACACTTATTTGTTTACCTATCTTCAGTGATAGATGGTAAACACATTTACGAAGGTTGTTTTAACCTAACGCCACCTAGCTAGAGAAACTACTGCTCAAATACCCCTCGGACTCTCATCTCCCAACTCAAATTAAACAACATTTGCTTAATCTCTCCAATCAAAACTCAAGCGAGAGTGACAGATCTGCATATCCTCTCTTCTAAGTTTCTCACCGGCATCGAGCGCGGTCAGATGCTGCGCGCGCTCAACCTCTCGCCGGTGCAGCATACAGACGCCCACCTCAAACTCTCCCATCGGAGAAACGGAGGCCGGAGCAGAACACTACCTCCAAATTCAGGTCCAGCGGCCCAAATTGACGCCAATAATCAGTGGATTTGCTAAGCGTAATGGGAAGCCAGTCCTTTAGCTGGCGAGGTGGGAAAAATGGAACCAGACTTTGTAAGCTCCATGATCTATGCATTGTTAGGCCTTAATGCCAAAATAAAAATAAACACTACTGGAACAATAACGGGAGATTTATAGATCTTGGAATTATGCAAAGGAAGAGCATGCGCAGAAACTGATGATTACCGCATTGCCGGCGTCGTTGAGCGCGTACTGGCTGGAAACGCTGTGGCCGTGTCTCGGCCGTCCGCCGGAGCAACTCAACCAGCTGGAGTGGAGCGGTCGTTGCCATCGCCTGCAGTCTCTCGCTATGATTGCTTTGAAAGACCTATGCTAATATGAAAGCAACAAGAATACAAGGTAGTCACCTAATATAGTCATGTGTTACAATTTGGCCCTTATACAACTAAAAATTTATTGGCATACACGTCCCGAGGTGGAAACTGAATGCCCACATATCAATCAATTCGGTTGAATTACAAAAAAACGCAGATGGTGTACGCGCACACAAACCTGTAACATGCTTATGATAGATAGATAGATAGATAGATACAGATAGATAGATAGATAGATAGAGATAGATAGAGAGAGAGAGATATTTCATCTGGATGAAACTGGGCGTAAAATCTTTTCAAAACATGGAAACACTACCAGAAATGTTCTGATAGAGCCCGAGATCGGGACTCTAGGTCATAGAACGAAAAGTCGGATCGGAGATCGAATCGATCAGGGTTCACTGGTTCACCAGTCCAACCAGTGATTCACTGGTCGAACCAATGGTTCATCATTTATCAATATAATATTTATTTCTCATGATTTATATGAGTAATATGCAAGTTTTATTGCAAAACATATCACACATGACATAGTAGATTGGATTATATAGAAATAACATAATAGTCTATTGCCCAAAGTTCCAAAATGAATGTCCAAACATCAAACTCTTCACTAATTCATAAAAAACCGGTTCACTGGTTCACCGGTTTGATCAAAAACTAGCTGGTTCGCACCGGTTCATACCGGTCCAATTGCATGACCAATCTTTTGATTGAACCGAAACAGTTTTTCTAGTTCAACTGGTGAACCAGTTCGGTTTTTTGTTCTATGCTCTAGGTCCGTCCAAGGAAGTTTCAGCCTAGATCAAGCTAGGTAGGTAGGGAGAAAATAAAAGGTTTAACACTCATTTTATTTACAGTAATTCAAACTTAATTAATTGAATTGCATTCATATTTGACCTTATTTTTAATCATGAAAAGTGATATCGATAGATAGTGTTGGTGTATGTGTGTATTATGGTCCAATAAGGCCCATGTATGACTGCTATATAGCTACCCACTAGGGTTAGCCCAATAGATAAGATTTATCCTCTAATATGGTATCAGCCTAGGTTAGGGTTAGGGTTTACCTGTGCCTGGCCGCCGCCGCCGGCGGCGGCCGGCGCCATGGCCGGCGACCCCTTTCCCCCTCCCCTCTCCTCTTTCCCCTTTCTTCCTCCCTCGTGGGCACAGGTCGCGTCCGCCGGCCGGCCTCCTGCGGCCGCGGCACTGGCGGCCGTCGGGGCGGGCCCTGCCGCCGCCGCGGCTCGCCACGCGGGCGGTGGGGGGCGTGCGGGCGGGGACACCACCGCCGCCGCCGCTGCCCTCCACCCGCTGCCTCCTGCCGCCCCTGTTTTTCCAACGGGGGTGGGGGGGCTGCTGCCCCTGTTTTTCTAACGGGGGTGGCAGGGGCTGCGGGTGGATGCCCTGGTGCTCCAGTGGGCGCAGGGGGGGCACGCTCGCCTCCCTTTCCCCGCCCCGCCTCCTCTACCACCTCCAGATGTGAACCTCGCGACGGCCCTCGTCGCTGCCCGGGCTGCTGCTGCCGAGGGACAGGCTCGCCTGCGCGCGGCAGCCCTGGCCTGGGAGCGGGAGCGGGATGCGGCCGACGTCTTGGCCCGTCAGATCGCCGAGGCGGAGCAGCTCCTCACGATGTCCCACGACAGCACGGCCACCTCCTTCGGCTCCGGTGCTCCCCGTCCGCCGGTGGTGGCCTGGACCGATCCGGCCGATCCACTCGTCGCGCAGCTCCACTACCAGGCCGGGGGTGTTCAGAACATCAAGAGCTTGGTCCCCGTCGTCCTCGACCCTGAGTCGCCCTCCTATGCCCGCTGGCGGGACATGGTGCTGCTCATTCTCTGCCGCTACGCCCTCGACGACCATATCCTCACCGACACCTTCCCTGCGGCCCGGACAGCTGCGTGGGTTCGCCTCGACAGCATCGTCCTGTCGTGGATCCTGGGGACCATCTCCCTCGACCTCCACGATCTCGTCCGCGGCACCCCCGACACCACCGCCCGCCGGGCCTGGCTGGCGCTCGAGGGCCAGTTCCTGGGCAACGCCGAAGCCCGGGCCCTTCGTCTCGATGCGAGCTTCCGCACCTTCGTCCAGGGCGACCTCTCCGTTGGTGAGTTCTGCCGGAAGATGAAGACCATGGCGGACTCCCTCGGGGACCTTGGCTGGGCCGTGGAGGACCGGATCTTGGTTCTCAACGTTCTTCGCGGCCTCAACGAGCGCTACGCCCACCTCCGCACCTGGATCACCCGGCAGCGGCCCTTCCCCACCTTCCTCCAGGTCCGGGATGATCTTGTCATGGAGGAGCTTACTCAGGGCATCCAGCCTGGGTCCCTTCCTGCGCCGGGCTCCGCGTCTTCCTCGACCGCTCTTGCTGTGACTCCACCGCCACGACCCTCCGCTTCGCCACCGTCGTCCCTTCTTGGTCCTCCTCCTCCTGGGCCGAGCGGGGGTGGGGGGGCCGTGGCGGCCGCCGTCGCCGCGGTGGGGGGCGTGGTGGGGGGCGCGGTGGGGGCACACCGGCGGGCACACCGACGCCTCCACGGGGCTCTCCCTGGCCGTCCTTTGCCCACCCATGGTCAGGGCGCATCTCTATGTGGCCCTTCCAGGCCACCGGAGGCGAGCCTCGTCCACCGACCGCCATGCTCGCTGGCGCTGTCCCGGCTGCTCCGTTTGCGTCGCCGTGGGCTCCTCCTCCCGGGGCCTCGCCTGGGCCTGTCGGGTGGGACCCGACAGCCTTGGCACGCTCCTTCGGCACCATGGCCCTGACTCCTCCGGTCGGTCAGGACTGGATCGCCGACTCGGGTGCCACTTTCCATACTACACCTGACCCTGGTATACTCTCTTCCGTTCACCCTCCTTCTTCCTCCCACCCTTCGTCCATCATGGTCGCAAATGGCTCTTGTCTTCCTGTCACCTCCGTGGGTACCGCTCACACTCCCGGTTCTTTTCGGGTTTCTGATGTTCTTGTTGCTCCCTCCATGGTTCACAACCTTCTTTCTATTCGCCGTTTTACCACTGACAATTCCTGTTCTGTTGAATTTGACTCCTCTGGTCTTACTGTGAAGGATTTGGCTACCCAGCGACCTCTTCTCCGATGTGACAGCACCGGGCCCCTTTACTCCCTCCGATTTCATGCGTCCACTTCTTCCGCTTCGCCTTCCGCTTCTTCAGCCGCTTTTGCCGCCACAGCTTCTTCCACTACATGGCACCGGCGTCTTGGTCATCCTGGCCGTGCTATCCTGACACAGCTTAGTCGTAGTTCCGACATACCATGTACTCGGGCTCATGATGAGCACCTATGTCAGGCGTGCCAACTGGGCCGTCATGTTCGCCTTCCTTTTTCTACCTCCTCTTCACATGCGACCCATGTGTTTGATCTTGTACATTGCGATCTATGGACATTGCCTGTTCTGAGCCTTTCTGGCTATAAGTACTATCTTGTTGTGGTTGATGATTTCTCTCATTATTCTTGGACTTTTCCCTTGCGTGCCAAGTCTGATACTTTCCCCATGCTTCTCCACTTCTTCGCTTGGGTGTCCACTCAGTTCGGTCTCACCATCAAGGCCGTCCAATGTGACAACGGCCGCGAGTTTGAAAACACCACCTCCCGTGCCTTCTTCCTCTCTCACGGCGTGCACCTCCGCATGTCATGTCCCTATACCTCCTCCCAGAACGGTAAGGCTGAACGCATGATTCGTACCATGAACGACACCATGCGCTCTCTTCTGTTCCAGTCTTCTCTCCCTGCCCCCTTCTGGGCTGAGAGTCTTCACACCTCCACCTATCTCCTTAACCGACTACCTTCCGTTGCCTGCCCTGCTCCCACTCCACACCACGCTCTCTTCAGTACCCCCCCCCCCCGCTACGATCACCTTCGGGTCTTCGGGTGTGCGTGTTATCCTAACACCGCTGCCACCGCTCCTCATAAGCTGGCTCCCCGCTCGACTCAGTGCGTCTTCCTCGGGTACTCCCTGGATCACAAGGGGTACCGTTGCTTTGAGCTCTCCTCTCGGCGGGTCCTCATCTCTCGCCACGTGGTGTTTGACGAGTCCGTCTTCCCTTACTCCACCACCTCCCCACCTCCTTCCACCTCCGACCCTGATCTCTCCTCCCTGTTTCCCACTGACCCGGTGGACCAGCCACCGCTACCGTTGTGTCCTGCAGGTACTGCTCCGCCGTGGTTCTCCTCGGGCTCGACGTCCACCGGTGTTGTCCCTGACCCTGCGCCCAGCGCGGGTCCGACGGTGCCGGTCTCTGGTGCTGCTTCTACCCCTTCGCCCTGCGCGGGACCGGTGGCACCGCCCGCGGCACCTGCTGTCCGGTTTGCGCAGCCCGTGCGCGTCTACCAGCGCCGGGCGCGGTCGGCTCCTCTGGACCTGCAGCCGGCCCCGCCACCGCCGTCGCCGCCTCAGTCATCGCCGGTGGACTCTTCACCGCCGGCGACGCCTACACCACCACCACCTCCGCCGGCCTTGACTGCCCGTGTCGCGCCATCGGTGTACCATCCGCCTCTCCTACACCGGCACCCGCGTCACGTTCACCCTATGGTGACGCGCCTTGCGGCTGGTACCCTGCAGCCCCGGGCTCTTTCAGCAATGCCCGGCGCGCCGCAGGTTTCTCCTGTACCCTCCTCCGTCCGCGGCGCCCTGTCGGATCCTCACTGGCGCCGCGCGATGGAAGAGGAGTACGCGGCGCTCCTCGCCAACCAGACTTGGGATCTGGTGCCCTGTCCGCCTGGCTCCAACGTCGTCACTGGCAAGTGGATCTGGACACACAAGCGGCGGGCTGATGGTACCCTCGAGCGGTAAAAGGCTCGCTGGGTTCTCCGGGGTTTCACTCAGCGCCCTGGTGTCGACTACGACGAGACGTTCAGTCCGGTGGTCAAGCCAGCTATTGTCCGGCTGTTCTCTCACTGGCTCTCTCCCGCTCCTGGCCCGTGCATCAGCTCGACGTCAAGAACGCCTTCCTGCACGGTACTCTGACTGAGACTGTTTACTGCAGCCAGCCAGCGGGGTTTGTTGACTCTTCTCGGCCTGATATGGTCTGCCGGCTCAACAAGTCACTTTATGGCCTCAAGCAGGCCCCTCGAGCTTGGTATTCGCGGTTTGCTGCCTACCTACTGACGCTGGGTTTTGTGGAGGCCAAGTCCGATACTTCACTGTTTATCTATCACCATGGTGCGGAGACTGCTTATCTGCTGCTCTATGTTGATGACATTGTCCTCACTGCCTCCAGTCCGTCCCTTCTACGGCGGATCATCACCTCACTTCAGTAGGAGTTTGCTATGAAGGATCTGGGTGTGCTCCATCACTTTCTTGGGGTCACCGTCGAGCCTCGTCCGGCTGGCCTCTTTCTTCACCAGCGGCAGTATACTCTTGATATCCTGGAGCGAGCTGGGATGACTGACTGCAAGCCCTGCTCCACTCCAGTTGACACTCAGGCCAAGTTGTCAGAGGCTGACGGCACTCCTGTGACAGATGCTACTGCGTACCGGAGTCTGGCTGGGGCCCTTCAGTACCTCACTTTCACCAGGCCGGATATCACTTATGCGGTTCAGCAGATTTGTCTCCACATGCATGATCCCCGGGAGCCCCATCTCACTGCTCTCAAGCGCCTACTCCGTTACCTCCGGGGCTCTGTGGACTACGGCCTCCTCCTTCACAGGTCTCCCTCCACTGAGCTCGTTGTCTACACCGACGCTGACTGGGCCGGGTGTCCGGACACTCGGCGCTCTACCTCCGGCTACGCCGTCTTTTTGGGCGGCAACCTGGTGTCCTGGTCGTCCAAGCGTCAGCCGGTGGTCTCCCGCTCTAGTGCCGAGGCGGAGTACCGCGCTGTCGCTAACGGCGTGGCCGAGGCATCATGGCTTCGGCAGCTCCTTGCCGAGCTCCACACCCCTTCTTCCCGGAGCACTCTTGTCTACTGCGACAACGTCAGTGCGGTGTACCTCTCCACCAACCCTGTTCAGCACCAGCGGACCAAGCATGTGGAGATTGACCTTCACATCGTCCGGGATCGGGTCGCCATCGGCGATGTTCGGGTCCTCCACGTCCCGACCACCTCTCAGTTTGCTGACATCTTCACCAAGGGCCTCCCGTCACCCGCCTTCACCGAGTTTCGCTCCAGCCTCAACATCACCTGTGGCTAGTTGCGTCTGTGGGGGGGGCTTGTGTGTGTGCCTTTCTTTTCATGTCCAGTCTGCAACTCCGCTGCGTCGGTAGTTCAGACTGCGGGGGAGTGTTGGTGTATGTGTGTATTATGGCCCAATAAGGCCCATGTATGACTGCTATATAGCTACCCACTAGGGTTAGCCCAATAGATAAGATGTATCCTCTAATAGATAGATAGATAGATAGATAGATCTACAAGCCAGAGAATTGAAGTATAAATACGGCTGCGGGTGAGCACTCTTCTGCTCATCCATGATAACCTGATTAGTTACCAATACACAACCAGAGGTGGGGGACATATCGTTAATAACTTAATAAGAGAGTTTCAACTAATGACGATGGGGCTGGGGCAGGGGGCGATGCTAACGACTACATTACCGCATGTTGCGTTTCTTGGGCATACTACGGCCGGGCCAAGGCGCCAGCAGCAGCGCTTGCTGCAACTACACGCTCAACCTCGACATCTTGGTACGTAACTAACCCAGCCTCCTAATAAGCTAGCCTGAATGCACGCATGCAAGTAATACTAGTCAGTGCAAGTGGCCTTGATTTTATTTCCAATTTGCAACATCATCTACGTGGCACACGAGCACCTACATATAGCCACTACGACTCTCTTCGTTTCAAATTATTAGTTATTTAACTTTGTACTATAAGCTAAACTTGTATTTAACTTTGGCCGAGTTTATGAAAAAGAATACCAATATCTATAATATCAAACTAGTTTCAGTAAATCCATTATGAAATATATATTGACATTGTATTTATTTGGTCAACTTGGTCAGTGTTAGAGAGGTTTGGCTCAAAACAAAGTTAAAGTGACTAATAATTTATTGAAATGAAAGGAGTGATGAGAATCGTTGGCGGATATTGATGACTTGTGTCATTGTGTGAGTAGAAGGCGAACTGAGACATGCATGTCGTCTTTTCAGGGTAGATGACCATTAATAAGAACTTAGCATGCATTCGCCTCCGACAAAGAATACCAAAATGTGATAAATGTTACACTTATCTCAGAGCTGAATTCATGCCACGTGTGTAGGCCCTTGATTATTGTTGTAATCAACTTAGAGCTTACAAGCAAAAACACAACACCATTTTTGAAATCAGCAAAAATAGCACACTCAATCCACAATCTATCGGTGTATGCATGAGCAGATCGAGTTTCCTTGGGGGGATTACAACTTGGAAGCACTGATGGGACTGTAACTGCGATCACAGACTCTAATTAATCTCCTATACAGTTATTGGCTACTCCCTCCGTTTTACAGTTTATTTTTTCTTAAATGTCGACTAAACATATCTATTTAATGAATTAGTTAAATAAAATAAAATTAGTACTACTACATCAGTTATCAAAAGACTTTAGATTTAACTTATAGATTTATCTTTTGTATAAATATTAGTAGAAAATATGTATAATCAAACGAATTAAAAAAATTAGTGGTGTCATACCACTATGTATAATATAAGAATATTGAGGAAAAATCATTGCACACAAGTTCACCATTCAGTCTCTCATTCAACCTTGATGCTTATCAGAACACGGCATACTCTATACATGCTTCGCAAATGAGGCATGATACTCTCTACATGTTCATAATAGTATCTTCGCCATGTCTTTATATTCCGTTTCATGTTTTGCTATATATCTCCACCATATTTAGAGTCGTTAGCCAGCACAGCAACGGAAGCAATCACAGGCAATCCAGTTGGAGAGAGAAGACAAAAGGTGCGTAGCGTACTACATCTTCGGTTTTCTATTTGACGATCTACTAGATTTATGTGCATGTTTGTATTATAAGAAAATTCGCAGTAGGTTTCTCATTGGTAATTAATTAAATAAAGTTGTACTTCTTCCAGCCAAGATTGTGTATGTACAGCATTATCATGTTTTGTTTAGATTATGCAATAGAGATTTTATCTTAAAAAATGCTTGATATATAATACCTTATTTCAATTTTTGAAAATATATATTGAAATAAGGAGAACCAAATTTTGTGTTTTAGGTGTCAAATCATCACATTAGAAAACTTCAATTTTCTTTAGCATATATACACAAATATATCTGTTTTTACGCACTTCTTCTGTCTTTGAACAAATATTTTTCCACAGGAGCCAAGAGATATCGCAGGAATCATCGGTGCCATCAGAGTATCGCTGAGGTCCATGGGTGATGGCGAGATCAGTGTTTCAGCCTATGACACGGCGTGGGTCGCCCTTGTAAAGAGCATGGATGGAGGTGATGGCCCACATTTCCCATCAAGCATCGACTGGATCGTCCAGAATCAGCTATATGACGGTTCATGGGGTGACTGCACCTTCTTTTACGCCCATGACCGAATCATCAACACCCTAGCTTGTGTTATTGCCTTGGCATCGTGGGGCATTCACGCCGAAAAATGTGAGAAAGGTACACGAATAGATCAGCATGGGCAAGCCCTCTCAGCGTGTACCAATATCACTTTAGGATATATGGCTTGAAATTAAATTATTTTCTTCTTGAAAAGAAATGTAACCTAACCTAGAGCTTTATGATTAATTTTGTCAATCATATATAGGCTTGTCATTTATTCGGGAAAACATGTGGAGGTTGGTCAAGGAGGATGAGGACTGGATGCTAGTCGGCTTCGAGATTGCCCTTCCTTCGCTGCTAGAAATGGCCAAGGATCTGGATCTTGACATCCCTTATGATCACCCTGCCCTACAAGAAATATATGACAGAAGAGACCTAAAGCTCAACAAGTATAATATACAATGCAGTACAGCATATCTAATCAGTACAACAAATCTAATATTGACGATTTTAATGGATGTGGATTAATTATAGAGTACTTCCTCCATTCCAAATTGTAGGTCGTTTTGGTATTTCTAGATTCATAATTTTTACTATGTATCTAGATATAATATATATTTAGATGCATAGCAAAATTATGAGTTTAGAAATGCTAAAACGACCTACAATTTAGGATGGAGGTAGTAGTAACTAAACTCAGACCTTCTCAGTGACTTTTTTTTACTATCCATGTAGGATTCCAAAGGATGTACTGCACTCTATACCGACAACACTGCTACATAGCATAGAGGGCATGCGCGGTTTAGACTGGAAGAGGCTGCTTAACCTCCGGTTTTCAGATGGGTCTTTCATGTCCTCGCCCGCTGCCACAGCGTACGCCCTGATGGAAACGGGTGACAGGAAATGCCTCGAGTTCTTAGGCACCATCGTGAACAAGTTCAACGGGGGAGGTAATTAGTATATATACCAGAATGACGGCAACCAAGAACTAATACAAGTATTTACCTTTTATTTAATTTTTTTGAAGGATGGCATGGTGTATCTAGACGGTTTAATTTACCTGTTCGGAAAGGACTAGTATAAAACATTCTGGCTAAAATTATTAATCGTAAAAGAGCTCACGATGATTCCATTTCAGCACCCTTTCTCTACCCTGTCGAGATATACGAGCGCTTATGGGCAATCGACCGGTTGGAACGTTTGGGCATATCCTCCTACTTCACATGTGAAATTGACGACTACTTAACCTATGTTTACAGGTAAATCCTTTCTCAGCTTGAATTTTAGTTTATCGACTCGTCGAGAGACCATACTCAGTACGTGGACATAACTCTTGAGCAGACACTGGACCGAGGAAGGCCTGGGTTACACGAGGGACTGCGCCGTGAAGGACATCGATGACACGGCCATGGCTTTCCGTCTCCTACGCCTGCATGGCTACCATGTCTCTCCTTGTAAGTAGCTTGTATAGCTTGCTCCTTATGATGCATGACTGTACTGTCCATTGTGAATTTTGCACACGTGAAGGCGTGTTCAAGCGTTTCGAGAAGGAGGACGGCGAGTTCGTGGTGTACCCGGGGCAGTCCAACCAGTCGGTGAGCGCCATGTACAACATGTACCGCGCCGCCGACCAGGCCGCCTTCCCCGGCGACGACGGCGGCGTCCTCCGGCGGGCCAGGCGCTACTGCCGCGCGTTCCTCCAGGGGAGGCGAGCCTCCGGCCAGCTCAGCGACAAGTGGCTCATCGCCGAAGGCTTGCCCGGCGAGGTCGCTTACGGCTTGGACTTCCCCTGGAAGGCGAGCTTGCCGCGCGTCGAGACGAGGATGTATCTGGAGCAGTACGGTGGCGGTGCCGACGTGTGGATTGGGAAGGTCCTCTACAGGTAGTAACAACGATAGAAACCATCTCTTGATGTTGGATCACCATTAGCCTTGACGCAGTGCTAATCCTAACAAACTCTTCAGGATGCACCTCTTTAACAACGACCTGTACCTCAAGATGGCAAAGGCCGATTTCATCAGCTTCCAGAGATCATCCCGGGCTGAGTGGCACGGCCTCCAAAGGTACGAAATTGTAACGACTCTAACTGACCACTCCAAATTCAGCACCTGATGTGTTTCAGAGAGAGGTGATTAAAATTTAATGGATATGAGAACTGGGCAGGTGGTGCGACAAGAACAATCTCGAAATGTACGGTGTGACTTCAGAGAGGGCATTGAGAGCCTACTTCCTGGCTGCAGCAAACATCTTCGAACGGGAGCGAGCAGCGGAGCGCCTGGGATGGGCGCAAACTGCAGTGCTTGCAGAGGCCGTGACCTCGCACATCCTGAGCCATTCTAGTTCTGACAACACAAGGGAAAGGATCCTATGCAGACTCGCCAGTGGCAGTCTGAAAAGGTTAGAGCATGCATTTTTGTTCATCGTTGCTGGAATTCAGAGCCAAGCAAAGCGACTAGTAACGTGTGTTGGATGCAGGGGAGAGAAGGATTCAACAGCTGAGGATGGCCTCCTGAATGCGCTTAATGATCTTATCGACCACCTTACATCTGGCAATGCTTCGGACAGTCTCCAGAGAGCTGTAAGAATTGGACTGAATAACCATCTCAAATTCCAATACATTATTATTTAAAATTTAGATCTGATTTTTCAGTTTTCATGATAAGTTTGAGTTGAATTTATCAAGAGGTGGAAAATGAAGCAGTCTTGTTGGGTTCTTTTCTTGTGATTGCAGTGGAAGCAGTGGCTGATGGAATGGACCGCAGAGAATGGTTCATACAAAGGGCACACGGCGTTGCTGTTAGTTCGCTCAGTCGAGATCTGTTCGGGGAGGCTGGGTTCAACTGAGCAGAATCAGAAGCTTCCGGAGTATTCCCAGCTTGAGCAACTCACGTATTCCATATGCAGTAAACTTGGCCATGGAGTTCATTCCCAAGTATGCAGCTTGCATACAAAGAACGTTGAGAATTTAGACGGCCAATTGGATGAGGAGATGCAGGAACTAGCTCAGAGTGTTTCTCAGATCAGCGACCCTATGAACAGGGTGACCAAGCAAACATTTCTCCATGTTGCTAGGAGCTACTGCTACGTCGCTCATTGTTCGCCTGAAACAATTGACAGCCACATCTCCAAGGTCTTATTCGAGGAGGTCATTTAGGAAAGATCAGGGTGTTACATGAGTGCTGTACTCTAGGTCTGAATATATTATGCGACATTTTGGCCTTTGGACCAAACAAAAGAAATTATCAACATAAATGTCATTCGCAAATATGCAGCGAGAATTTTTATTTATACAAATTACTATTACTATATGTTAAAAGCTAAAATGGGTGAAATTGAATTACGATTTTATGGAGGCGTTCCTCGCAATGGTTCAGTAACCTATCTTAGATTTTCAGCAGTAATCTAACCAAACTAAGCAATAGGACTATAGGAAGCTGAACCAAACTATTAAACTAGCAAGTAGCAATGGCCTGCCAATTTGCAGCTTAATTATGTTTGGAAAATGAGTTAATTATATCCAAAATATAGCATTTGCGCCAACGAAAGACTGGAGCAGGTCAGCAGAACTTCTGAAATCCTGCAGCCTCTGCTTGACATAAAGGAAAGCACATCACTTTTCCACTGATGCAAAGTGAAATCACAAGATAATTGTGGAATAATTGACCAGTTTCGTATAATAAACTTAGCTACAAAAGCTGCACAATTTCTAGAGCCAAGATTGGCTACAGATAATAATTCTAACAGAATAGGACTTATCTCATTTGAATATTTAAATGTTCTGATCTAATGATCACAGGCATGCCCAATGGAGAAACCAAACCTGGAAGAGTACAAGTCTGTGTTAATGTCCAGCAGTGCACTTTAGGGGGGTGAATCATTTTCTAGAGACTACACTACACCACCGATAGAACAACTACCCTTGAATCTTAGACCCAGCGAATAGCGATTAGGGCGAAATCACATGCTCCTGCGCCCTAACCGATGCATCTCATGGAGATCTGATGATCAGATCAACTGCTCCTAATATAATTGGCCAGTTTTTAATTTGCGGGAAGGGATTAGGAAAGAAATGAAGGCGGCCTGAGAAATCAAATTAAGAAGAGGACCGGAAAGGGATATCGAAATGAATCATGAAAGAACCCTACATATAGAACCCGAGCGGTGTGGTACGTAGAATCAACAACACTACGACCCAAATGAAGAATCCTAGCACACGAGAGCAGAGAAGGGAGACGCGATTACCGGAGATCGAGAAGGCGACCACCCGAGGGCTTATTTCCACGCTGCGGGTGACCCCTTGGGTTGGGCCGCATTCTCGGCCGAACCGCAATGGTGTCCGACCCTCTACATGGTTCACCACTCAAATGTTGCATGACAGTATGAGCAGCTGCGTTTCTATGGTTTTCCTTCGGTTTTTCTCAAGTTTTGGTTAGAGGCACCGGAGGAGAGCCAGTATTCCTCTAGTACGGTTTTCTCAAGCAGTGAACGATTGTTTTATTTCAGGATGTTTTATATTATTGGTTCCCTTGCTTATTTTTAGCACGTATCACATCGAATGTTTAGATAGTAATTAGGAGTATTAAACATAGACTATTTACAAAACCCATTACATAAGTGGAGGCTAAACGGTGAGACGAATCTATTAAGTCTAATTAATCCATCATTAGCAAATGTTTACCGTAGCAACACATTGTCAAATCATGGACTAATTAGGCTTAATAGATTCATCTCGCCGTTTAGCCTCCACTTATGTAATGGGTTTTGTAAATAGTCTATGTTTAATACTCCTAATTAGTATCTAAACATTCGATGCGATGGGTGCTAAAAATAAGTCATCGGAACCAAACCAAACTAGGCCAATTTTATTTTACCGGAGCATTTTGTTGCGTTCTCAGTATATTTTTATTTTGTTCTTGAGACAATTTTATTTTTAAAGGAACTTTTATTTATTATCTGAAATATTTTTCGGAAAGCATTTCTATTTGTTTAAAACATTTTCCATAACCATTTTGTTTTGTTCTTGGAGAAATTTCCTTTGGTTGAAATGCTTATCATAATATTATTGTTGTACTCAGAATAAATTTTCTACGTATTTTGAATGAGCTTAAGTGCTTAACTAATAGGCGCACGTCTCTGTTTCGATGGGTTTTGTGGCAGACCTAGCATATAGGTTTGCCCCTGTACAAGTGCTCCAGCCAAAGCCTGCGTTTCATTCTTATCAGCTGCGCACTTGGCGTGCAGGGCCATCCGGAAGGCGGGACGGGGGACACCCTCTTGCCGTCCTCTCTCTCCACCTCGCCGTCGTAGGTGCTCTAACCATGGTCAACGCGCAGGCTCCGCCACCGCCGCAGCTGCAGATGCTCACGACGACCACCGGCCGCAGCGTGCCTCCTACTGCCGTCATCACCATCGCCATCATCGCCTTCTTCGTCCTCGTTTTATTTTGTGTCCTCGTCAACCTGTGGCGCAGAAGCTCCGCGGACGCCAGCGCCGGCGCACGGCATGGGTCCATCAGGAAGCGCAGGCGGGGGCTCGACCCGGCGGCGTTGGCCGCGCTCCCGGTCGTTCCGTACGCGGAGATCAGGAAGCACAAGAGCGGCGGCGGCGGGCTGGAGTGCGCCGTGTGCCTCACCGCGTTCGACGACGGCGACGAGCTCCGGCTGCTGCCGCAGTGCTCCCACGCGTTCCACCTGGAGTGCATCGACCCCTGGCTCGAGGGCCACGTCACATGCCCGCTCTGCCGCGGCAACCTCGAGAAGCCCGTGCCGCCGCCGCCGGTGCCGCTTCCTTCGCCCGACAAGCCGCCTCCGCAGATGCCAGAGGCCGTCGCCGTTCGGGTGGAGCTGGAGAACGACGAGGAGAGGAAGGAGGAGGACGCGGCGCTCGAGAAGCTGCGCTGCGCGCGGCGCGCGGCGAGGATGCCGCGGTCACGCTCGACGGGGCCCTCGGCCTCCACGACGGCTGCGGCCGAGACGGGAGACCACGAGAGGTTCACCGTGCGGCTGCCGCCGCACGTCCGGGAGGAGATTCTCAGGTCGAGGCGGCTGCGGCACGCGACCAGCCTCGTCATCACCCTGGGCGGCGGCGCCTCGAACTGCGAGGGGAGCAGGACGGCGTGTTCGGCTGGTGGCGAGAGGTGCGTGCGGCGCCGTTGGGCGTCCTTGTTGTCCAGGACGGCGTCGTGGTCGTGGGCACAGGGCGGTGGGGAAGCGTCGGCGGCGAAGAAAGGCGCGGGGCCTGAGGCAGGCGTCACGAGACGGCCACCGTGCGGCCATGTGGTGTGCTCCTTGGTGGCGCGGTGGCCGGCCCGGTGCAAAGCCAAGAATTTGGCTTGAGTTTTTTAAAACCCTTTGTTCTTTTTGTCAGATTGATTGTGACTGGCTTGACTTTGTAAAAAAAAACATGGGAACCCATTGCAAGAACGGCATGAATCATGTCGTTCATCCCCTATTATCTTATTATTAATAAATGCTGTGTTCAATTCGTCTCGGGAATACATCGCCCAACTCAATGTTTGATAGAGCAAGTATGCAAGGTTTTGTTGTTTGATGGATGTTTTTTTCGCGACCGTGCTGAAGCACATATTTTATTAAGAGGAAAGCAGATTACAAACACATATCTTGATGCAGCCAAACAGAACTTGACCAACACAAGGGCACAAAAGATTAAAAACAGAGAAACGCTAAGAAAAGTACGACCAAACACACAGCCGGCAAGCGATCGAAGCGACAACCATAACAAATCCAAAGCAGAAGAAGCACAAAGGGGGAAGGACACTCCCAACCCTGCCACCCTAACAAGGCTACCCTAAGAGCTAAACCTGCAAAAGAGATACACTGTTGCCAAAGATGCCTAAGGAGAGGAAGCTCGAAGCACAAAATGGTGGCGAAAACATCCACCGAACAGCATGACCACGGCAGCAAAGCATCCACCAAAGCAGAAGAATAGCGGTAAAGCATCCGCCTGGACCAACCAGCGGTGGCACAAAAACCACCCGATCAACACAGTACCAGTAGTAGCCAAGCATCCATCCAAAATAGCATCATGGCGGCAAAGTATCCGTCCAAGCACACGGTGGCAAAGCATCCACCTCAATGAAGAACAGTGGCAAAGCACCCACCCAACGACCACAACCTGAGCGGCAAAGCATCCACCCAGAGGAAGCACCAACAGCACGATAGTGGTAACCAAGGCGACGATGAACAGTTCAAAGCGAAGGCAGCCACAGAAGAAAAAAAAATTCTAGTGGAGAGTTGACATCGACCACCACCACGACTGCAAACTGCGTGAACTTTCGAGACGACGCCTCCAGGAAGGGATACGACGCCACTGTTGTTGCCATCACCCGACCTAAACGATCAGGGTTTATACCCAAGAAGCTCGTAGGTACAGGAGGGGGAGAGGCAGAAGAATGACGCCTCCAAGGAGGTAAACAGCGCCCAAGGGCGTCGCCGTCATCTGCTCGCAAGCAAGCAGAGGCTTTCGCCTTGCCCCTATCCCCGAGCATGTCGTCAACCTTCCAGAGCCGCCGCCTCACACCAAGGAGGGCAGTTAGTTAGGCGCAGGTCAATGGCAAGCGCGGTATACCATCCACCATGGCGGACGGGTCCGTCTCCCCCAAAATCCGGCAACAACGAAGACCCACAACGGTGGCAGCTGTCGAGCCCGCCGCGGCAAGGTTGGGACCCTACCACCGAGGCCCCTTCGTGTGGATCTAAGCACGGCGACGACCGGCAGCCCCTGCCCGCGGCCGGACCATCGGTCCTCCGCCGACGTGGTCGCGGCAGCGCCGACGGCCAGCTAGGCGGACCGACGGTGGGAGACGGCACGAGACGACGGTGCTGCGCGACGCCAGGCGGTGCCCGCCGGTCCCAGCCAGGGGGGCGGGGGCGCCGCCAAGGCGTGAGGCCGGCGGTGCCCGCCAGGCTCCGGCCAGGCTGGGGGAGGGGGAGGGGGCGGCGGGGCACGCCGCCAAGGCTAGGAGAGTGGCGAGGAGCGCCGCCAAGGCTAGGCCGGCAGCGCATCCATGGTGGCGGCAGGAAGGAGCAAGGACGAGCGCAGCTCGTAGATCCGGTGGTGGAGAAGGTGGATCCAACCATGGGAGGCACGAATCCAACCTCCAACGGCTGGCGTCGGCTGGAGAAGCGACCAGGGTTCACCGGGATTTAGGGCTGAGGGGAGGGAAGGAGAGGAGGAAAGGAGAGTAGGGGGACGGAGGGCGGGGCCGCCACCGCCACCCGCGCCCGGCGGTGACGGCGACGGCCGACGAGGCCCGATGGTGGGGGAGGCCGGCAGCGGCGCACTGGTCGCCCCCAAGCACCTGGGAGGGGCGATGCAGGGGGAACGGGAGCACTTTTAGAACAAGGGGTGTTTGATGGATGTTAAGCTGGACATGGGAACCAATACAAAAATGAACAATTCAAGGTCAGAGAAGAGGTTCGTGAAAATACGAGGACCGACATTTTACACTGAACGCCGTGGTTACTCAGGATTTTTACCAACATACCAAAAGGAAGTGATCAACTAGAATGGAAAAAGCATTGAGAATAACGAAAATTCATTGAGACAAGTGGATTTGGAGATGTAGAAACAGGCTCAGTGCGTTCTTCAGAGCTGCAACTCCATCAACAGGTTGGTGACCAGGAAGACATTTCTCCATGTGGCCAAGAGCAGTGTACTATTATGTCATGCTCATTGCTCACATGAAACAACGCATCTCCAAGGGAATAGCCCCCGATTCCGGTAAATGAATGAAGATGCTACATTATGAATCTTCTGAAGAAATATCTTGTTCATCTGAAGTTCCGAACAGAAGACAAGGGATTTATCCTTCTGTCCACTAATGCAATCAAGGTTTTAAATCTCCCGCTATAGCTGCCGCTATGGTCCGCTACAGCT
This sequence comes from Setaria viridis, assembly GCF_005286985.2. Taxonomy (NCBI): domain Eukaryota; kingdom Viridiplantae; phylum Streptophyta; class Magnoliopsida; order Poales; family Poaceae; genus Setaria; species Setaria viridis. The sequence continues at coordinate 27,998,032 of NC_048263.2, forward strand.
ATTTGAGGCATGGTACCGCTATTTGTGTTCATGTACAACTTAGCCACTGTAGCTTGCTATAGCCTCATTTAGCTCCGCTATTAGTTGTTTTAGAGTGGTACTGCTAAACCTCTTAGCCCAATATTTAAAACATTGAATACAATTACTGGACATGAAACCTGGAGTAGTACTATTGTGAGTAGCATGTGAAATTGCGAAATGGAGTACTGCATATGCGAAAATCGAATAATTTCCCTGTTAGAAAAACCAAATTGGTCTTTGTTCTGACATTTTTTTCCTCACAATGTCACAAAGATGGGATCAAAATAAAATGAACAAATTCTGCAAAACTCTGCATCATCAACATATACTCAATCACTCAACCAAATCAGTGACATAATGAACACTGTATCTTTTACATGTTCCCTCAAAGTTCCGATATGTTCTCACAATCACGCAAAAATTGGGTCAAAAGAAAATGATCAAAGATCCGCAAACACTGCATCATCAACCTACACTCAGATGCTCCAATCTTGGAAGAAGCATCGCTACTGAAACAGACTGATGGAATCCTCAGAACTTTGGAACAGAATCGACTGATGGAATCATCAGAATTTTGGAACAGAGTCACCTATCGGTGCTGAACCTGGCTTAAGGCTTCTCTCTCCGTCTTTGCTGGCGATCAGACGCTTCTCTTCTCTTCAGCTACTGCTCCACGCGATGAGTTCTCGCGGCGGCGGAAAGACGACGCCCCCGTGGCATCTCCCCTGCCGGACCTGTCGTCGCCGTCGGCCTTCCACCCGGCGCCCGGCGCAAAGAGCGACATCAGCCTCGCCACGGTGTTCCTGACGCTCCCGCCCACGGTACTGCCGTCGTGGGCGCTGGCCGCGCTGCCCTCTCTGATGCGCACGGACGCCACCGCGCTCGTCACGTGCCTCAGCCTGTGCGACATGAGGATCTCCACGCGCACGTGCTCCGGGAGCCGCAGCGCGAACCGGTCCATCCCGCCGTCGCTGGCGCCGCCGCCGTGCCCCGTCGAGTTGGACCGCGGCAGCGCCTGCCGCCCCGCCGCGCGGCGGTTCCGCGCGAGGCGCTGGATCGTGGTCCAGTCCTCCTCCTCGTCCTCCTCGCTGGCGCCGGCTTCGCCGATCAGCACGACAGCCGCGTGAACGGGGGACTCTTCCGGCGATTGCAGCGGCAGCGGTGGCACCGGCTGGAGCTCCAGCTCCCGCTGCGCCGGAGCCGGCGGCTCGTCGAGGACGCTGGCGCGGCAGAGCGGGCAGGTGGCGTGCCTCTCGAGCCAGAGGGCGATGCACTCCGGATGGAACGCGTGCGGGCACGTCGGGAGGAGGCGGAGCGCGTCGTCGTCGTCGAACTCGAGGAGGCAGACCGAGCACTCGAGCGCGTCCTCGCGCCCGTCCACGATCCGGTGCCGCCTCACCTCCCGGTAGAACACCAGCGGCAGGGCCGCGATCGCGGCCGCGTCGAGCCCGCCCTTGCGGCTTCCCCCGTGGCGGGACAACTCCGACGCCGACGCGGAGTCGGACGGTGCGGGGCGGTTGTCGTCGCTGGGCAGGAACAGGCGGAGGCAGGCGAAGGCGAGGAGCACGACGAAGAGGGGGAAGAAGACGGCCATGAAGACGGAGATGCTCAACACGTCCACGAGCGACTGGTTGTCGCGCGGCTCCGGGGACTGCGCAGCGGCGACGGAGGCCGAGGCCGCGGTCGTGGCTGCCAAGGCGGCGGCGGTTGCGGCGGACATGGCGCCGCCCATGGGGCTAGGGTTTGGGTGGCGGTGGCGGTGGCCGGTGGCAGATTTGGCGGTGGGTTTGCTTTGCGGCTCGGGGGAGGTTTAGAGGCCGAGATGGGGACTTGCGTGGGAGATAATCCAGCGGAATCGATTTCCTTGGGTTTTTTTTTTTGGTTTTCTGAAAAGATCTCCCTGAGATTATTAACTGGCGTCGGCTGGACGCTAGGATGGCAGCTGTCTCTGTTCGGATTATGCCATGGCCCATTAGCACAGAAGAGTTGGCAAATTTCGCGAGAAAGCACACAAAATGCTCTAGAATTTCTTACGAATGTGACGTCTGATGAGTTTGGAACCTGAAATGGGCCCTCGGATTACCGATGGTCATGACAGCTACAGGCAGAGGTGTTTCAAAAAAAAAAGCTAAAGGCAGAGGTAAATTCATCAGAATCCGTATGAGATGCAAAGATTGTACTCTCCTATCCATGCCTTATTCTCATTTTTAAAAAAACTCTTTATCACCGGTACCTTTTTTAGACGCAGTACAAATATAGACATTCATATTTTACACATACATGCATACATCCTATCCTTATAATTTATGAACATTTACCAGAGATTGGACTAATAAATATTGAGATTTGAGAAGTCACGTCGGATCCGATATGTGAGGTGCAACCACTTTTGTGAACCATCTAAAGTATTCCTTGGTTCTCTCTTTTTATTGAGCCACAAATCTCTTTAAGGTATAACAATCATCACGTTTAAACTTTAAATTCCAATATCTTTCTGTTGTGATATCGAGCGCACGAATGGAAGCGATTCGGCTTCGGATCGACAGAGGTGGGGAATGGAGAGAGCAAAGATCACGCTGGAGACACGAGATTTGGTAACGGAGTTCGGCCGAGACCTACATCTTTGGGGGCATGTTTACGGGCGCTCCTTCCCGACCACAGCAACACAGGCCACCCCGGCCGTCCGGCCACCGCCACTGCAAGCCTATCTCTCTGTGCTTCTCTCTTTGTGGTTGTTTTTGTTACAAGGATGGCCCTCTCCTTCTTTAAGAGGTCGGGTACAAGTCTACCACCAACTCTACCCTCTACCACTAATTACAACATCAAGTTTATGTAACCTCTTTAGTACAATATTCGACACAACACTTTCTAAATATTTCGAGTGAACTTCTGGAAAAATGATATGACTGGTATTGTCTCGAGAATGATTCCAAAGTATTGTAGCTTCGATATATTTTGCATAAGTTCATACTAGCATATCGTGCTCCAGTTATTTGTGACCACATGAGTAACACCGAATTAGGTCTTGTAGGAAGCTGAATTAGGTTTAATAATTTGTCAAGGATAGAATTTTTTAGGCTGACCATATGAGTAATACTGAATAAAGTCTACTATAGCAAGATAAGTTTGGTTTAATATTTTGTCAAGGTATACGGACTCACGGACAAGCCCACTTGCATCTCTATATTGGGTGATAATACCAAATAAAGTTAGAACAAATATTGCATTCTTCTTTTCTTTTACTTATTCCCTCCCTCCTACTAAATATCGTTCTAATTTTATCCTAAATCAAACTATTTTAGGCTTGATCAAGTTTATAGAGAATGGTATCGACAATTATAACACCAAATAGGTATATTATATAAAAATTCATAATGAATCTAATGATACTTATTTGGTGTTACCAACGTTGAACTCTTGGTCAAACATAAAATGATTGGGCTTAGGAGAAAACTACAATTACATTCCTTTTTGGGATGAATGGAGTGCATCTTTTTTTACTCTCGATCTTGAAGGTGCTATTTGAACCACCACATTTCATAGTTTCACTTAAGATATGTTAAATTATGATACTCCCCCCAATCATTAATGCACGCCGCTTTGGACAACCAAAACAAATTAAATTAATTTTTTAGTCCAAAACATCATATATTAATGATTTGAAGTGGTATTGTAGAAGCAATTCTAGTGACATGTCTAATTTACAATTTTCTTATAGCAAATCTACGTGATTTTCAATATTTTTAAGCGGTCAACCTCAAGAAAACTTGGCAGCGACAACTGAAAAAAGGACTGCCATTGTAAATCTCAAGAGGAATGGAAAAGGAGCAATGTTATGCACAATCCACAACTGTGGTAATCGAATGGCTCAAATTATTTGGATTGTAGTTCGTGCATGAATCAGATGGCTTTCTTTAGCAAAAAAAAAAGAATCGGATGGCTTCAAGGTACAACGAAAACACACAAATGACTTAATAAGGAAAAATCCAAAAACTCTTCCAGACAGATTTCCCTTCAGGCTCCAGGGCCCGCTCTCCATTCAGGCTTCAGGCACAGCTCCTTCCGTGACACACGGCCTGCTACTGACGGCAAATTTGAAGGATGTCATTTTCAGACTTGGGAATTGGGATTGACCCTACTACACAAGTACGGTTTTCGGTACAAACTGTCCAAACAGGCAAACACCAGGAAATCCCCCGTTGTTGTCGTGCTACTGGACAGTAACATCAAGGCGTGCTTTACAGTTCAAACTATTTTCGAAATTGGTCGGAACTTAACAGAAAAATGTCTTGAGCCTGCCGTACAAAATATGAGAAAAGAAATATAGATAGATAGCCTCATATGCGTAGATGAAATTTCAGTTAGAAATGACGGCACCAGGAACACTCCGATTTCTATACAGCACTATCATGAAGAGAGGATTTGTTATGGCCTAGCAATTGCTCGAACACTTGAAAGGACACGATCGAGACATTCCTCTGAATCTTGCAAAGAACAAGCTGAACACCATAATACCAAGTCTCGGAAAAACGAGCACTATACAAGTGATTCTCCGGCGAGAGTCTCCTTTTTCCGTGCCTGTAATGCAGAGTGTAGTGAACCCTCTGCTCACCTGCAAACTGTAGAGTATTCAAGAACAAGCGCAAAAACTCCATCATCACGCAGCAGATGGAGATCTCCGCACCATCACAACGGCAGAAGAGAGCTGCGCAACCGGCAAGGCCGCGAGAGCAGCGTCCACCGGCTGCCGGCGGACAACGACCTCTTCATGGCGGCGCGGTTCTGATGGTCAGATCCTGGTGACACCTCGCAGCAAACAGCGCTGCCTGTCCCCTGCTTCTCGCCACCGGCCTGCTCGTGTCCAGGGTCAGGGGCCTCCCCGGCTGACGCTATCGGCGACGGCGGCGAGTCCATGGAAGCCACGCGCCGAAAGTTGCGCCCCCGCGGGCCGGGGCGCTGGCGCGGTTGCTCCGACGAGATGTCCGGTTGCCCGTTCGCGTGCTGGCCTGGCTGCTCGTGTTCCGGGGCTCCGGTGTTCCCCGCGTCCTGTTCTTGTTCGGCGTCGGCGTCGGCGTCGGCGCCGGGAGCAGGATGTGTTGGGTCGGGTTGCTCTGCGGCGGCGGCGGCGGCGGGGTCCATCACGTTGGCGCGGCAGAGCGGGCAGCTGACGTGGGCGCGGAGCCAGGTGTCGATGCACTGGACGTGGAACGCGTGGGCGCACTTGGGCAGCAGCCGGAGGAGCTCGCCGTCCTGGAACTCGCCGAGGCAGACGGTGCAGTCGGATGCGCCGAGCGCACCGCCGGCACGGTACCGCGTGAGCGCGATGGACTCGATCGCCGCCTCGTCGAGCCCCACGGTCCGGATGTGCCACGCGTGGTGCACGACTTCCTCCTCCCCGGGGGGATCGGGGCCGCCGTCGTCGCCGGGGGGTGTGGCGGGCGGCGCCGCTGGGGCCAGGGCGGCTTCGAGAAGCGCCTCTCGCTGCCGCCGCTGCTGCCGCCTGCGGCGTACGAAGAGGAAGACGGAGAGGAAGAGGACGAGGACGGCGATCACCGAGCCGGCGATGATGAGAGCGGTGACGAAGGTGCTCTGGCCGTGGGAGGCCGCGGAGGAGGGAGGAGGAGATGGTGGGTAAAGTGATGGGGGAGCAAGAACCGGAGGAGGCGAGCATTTGTCCTCTGAGTCTGAATCGTCGCAGCTATGAGATTTATGGGCCGGGGGTGGAAGATCAGGCGGAGGCATCGAGGCGGTCGGTCTGGATCAGGCTGGAGGACGGTGAACGGTGCCTCCGGCGAGGCTCGCGGATGCCGGAGTGGGAGGAGGAGGAGGAGGAGACGGGTACGCCGCGGCGGATGGGAAGGAGCCGTGAGGTAAAGATGGCTTGTTCGCGAGTCGGTCGCTGACACCAAACTAAACCGACGCGGTGCGCGTGGAAAAAACTTGTGCCGCGGGAACGCGCGGTGGCGTCACATCGCGTGACTTTGGTGCCTGGAGTCTGGACTGAGTACTGGCTGACGGAGAAGGCGGCTGGCGCTTTCGGTTGGCGAAGAGAGAGGCAGCGGTGACTGGCGTAGGCGGGGCTTGTCTTGAGATGTTGCGGGAGTTGTTGGGCGTGGGCGGCCGGCGTCCGGCGGGCCACAGGGAAGGCGACTCTGCAGCCTCACAAAGTCACAATTTGCAGGGGAAAGGAAAAAGGCAAACCAGTTTCAGGTGCAACTTGTGGCTGCAAATTTTACACAGCATATACGGTGGAGAGAATAGCTTTGTGTCAATCATTCTGAGCTCCAACGGAAGAGTTTCACATGATCGCACAACTGGAAAAGGTAAAACATTTGGGGAACATTTGGGGAGCAGTGATGCCTCCAAGAGCTTCTCTTATTAACAGACGTTGTATTGGCTTTGAACCCAAAAAAATCGTTTCCCCAGGCAACTGGATATCAGGTACACATGGATTCAAGTACATACTATCTCGAGGCTGTTGCTATGTATTTACAGTGATAAGATTATGGCAGCAGAGAATAACATGGGGCACAAAAGTGAAGGGTACGGGGTACCATTCTTATTATTCCCCCATCTTCGAACCTATTGTTACAATTGAAGAACAAATCAATCTACTGAAATATCTGGGAAACAGCTGATTTGACAAACTCCACCAGAGAAGAATATGGCATCAACCATGTCGCCGGCCGGGACGCGAATGGAGGCGTGCCTTGTTGGCCTAGTGCTTCTCTTCGGCGCCGTTGCTGTCACTTGCTTTGTTGGCCTGACCATATACATGCCCCATCTTTGTTCTTTTGGTCTCCATGTACCTCCTGTTCTCGTTTGTTATTGGCGTCAGCAAGGGCACCCTGCCCGCGATGCTTAAACCGTAACCCTTGAGGCCGCTATACTTTGCAGGGTTATTGGTCATCAGCTTCATGGAACGAACTCCTAGATCCCGTAATATCTACAGGGAAGCAGTGAAGTGTCAGTAAACCTGCCTAAAAAATGATACTGCAACAAGCATGGAAGTTTTTTGAAGTCATTTGAAGTTGGAGCACTATGCCAAATGGTTTCATCCATACGCCACGGCATTCCTAATATATCCACTATGCAGAGTTTTACAAAAAGAGGGAAAATCTTTGGTCTCCATGCATTTCAGTGATAATTTCTTCTCAGCATAAACATATACCGGTCTTCCTCTCTAGCCTATACTTGACCTTGCAACAATAAACTGAGTGATAATTTCAGTGTTACCTGTGCACCAATCCCATATTCCCGTGAATCAACAGGAAGTCCTAGTTCTTCATTAGCTTCTACGGTGTCACGCCCGTCGTCTTGCAAGTTGTAAGCACGGAGCTTGTGACCCAGACCAATACCCCTCCCTTCATGTCCACGAAGGTAAACTAATACACCCCTTCCAGCCTTCTCAATCATCTCCATTGACATGGCAAGCTGGTCACCACAATCACATCTTGCAGATCCAAAGATGTCTCCAGTGAGGCACTCAGAGTGAACCCTCACCAAAATATCTTGACCATCACCAATCTCACCCTGTTGATCATTGAGAATGATTCATAGTTAGCTACAACAATATCTCACCCATCCAAGTTCTGCAGCAGTAAATTAGTATTACAATGGCTTACTTTCACCATTGCAATATGCTCAATTCCATCAATAACAGATCTGTAGCAATAGGCACGGACATTGCCCCATCTCAAAGGCAAACGTGCAACAGAAGCACGCTCAATTAGCCTGTCTCTTTTCCTCCTATATCTGTAACAGATAAACTTCTGTTAGCATACCAATCAATAATTCACGAATCATCAGTAAGAGCACATAAGAACATTGAAGAAGCATGCAGATAAGCAGCCATAGGGACTAATATGATTCTTGCATCCATATAAAGTATGTTGAATAATATGTTACAACTATGGTAGAAAAATACCCACCCTTGCCTGAAAGCACTTTTAGATCCTTTCTTTTTTGCCAGAAACACTGTTCCAGCACAATTACGAAGAAGGCAACATATGTACATAATACCAATAACCAAAGAGAAAAGGAGGTAGAAATTTTTTTGATTTATGGTTATAGAAGAAAATCAAGAAAACAGGTGTTCTGACGAGATTTGCCCTCCCCCCTACATATTTAATTAATGTTAACCAGTGATCAAAGTAGAAACACATTCTTGATAGCAAACTGGCAACATGAAAAGCATCAGAAGCTGAAGTTTCTGCACTCACCTAATCAAGTCAGCAATAGATATAATCTTCAAATTCTCCCTTTCAGCAAACACGCGTAGTTTTGGTAGGCGAGCCATGGAGCCATCTGCATCATCCACAATCTCACAAAGGACAGCAACAGGAGGTAACCCAGCCAGCATGGCAAGGTCAACAGATGCCTCGGTGTGTCCAGCTCGTTTCAGAACACCTCCTTCTCTGTACTTCAAAGGGAAAATATGACCAGGGCGATTGAAGTCCTCAGGCTTAGAGTCAGGAGATGCAAGAGTCATGACTGTCTTTGCCCTGTCCTTGGCAGATACTCCAGTCGTTGTGCCCTCTTTCGCATCCTAAGAAGCAAAAAATTCAGAAATACAGCTCACTAGCAGGCATATATGCACCTTTAGTGTAGTAAGGCTAAACATATAAATAATACAAAATTATATCACTTTCAATATTCAATAGAATGGAAATGTTGAAAATACATTGTCGGAACAGAACAGTAAAAAAAGAGCAGACTAGTTGTGTACTTGTGTGACAGAAAAGTAAACAACTCACTGTCTGAAAATTTAGCCCAAACCCATTGCTACAGAAGGAAGGTAGCAGGAACAGTAAAGAAAGAGCTTTAAAAAAAACAGGGTGCAAAATAACAAAATCACAGACCAAAATGGAACTCAAATAACTAACAACTAGCAGTTCCAGAAATCTTGATATATATACCTTTACGGCATAGTCGCTACTATAATAAGCATAACCTTATGCATTTCATATGTAGTTATTTACTGAGAGAGTAATGTTCTGACTTCTGGAGCAGGAAGACATTTTTTATTATTGACATCAGTATAATTCATGAAGGCTAGGTACCCAAAAAGGTTCCTCAAGCAACACTGCACATATATCAGCATGCAAACAGCAACGTGCTACTGTAGATTGGGTATTTAATTGATAAGGAAACCAATCGAGAAGATAACAACGCGCTACACGTACAGACTTCTGACAAGCAACAAAAAAAGATCGGGACAAGAGAATGATAATAAAACATCATACCACTGTAACGGTGAAAGCAGTGCATAGCTTCTCCTCATTTTCTTTTGTGGAAACCATCAATGGAAGGTCCAGTCTTTCCAGATCTTCTTCTTTCATGCTGACACACACAATTCCAGTCCCATGCCTTACTATAAAAGCCATAGCCTCTGGGGTAACCAAGGAAGCAGCCATTATAAGGTCTCCTTCATTTTCCCTTGATTCGTCATCAACAACAATCACAAGCTTCAAGTATAAACCAATGTTAGCAGCGCATTAGATGGAATGGAATTATGGAAGTAAAAGATATCACAAGTAAACTTTTAAGATACTAACCTTTCCTTGTCGTATGTCCTCAATGGCATCTGCGATGGATGCAAAGCCCTCTGTTGGGCTATCCAAATCAAGTTCAGTGTCTGTGTCGTCATCTGTGAATTTGTCTGCAACACGTGCCAAATTAGCTGAGAGGATTTCTGGTGCAACCATGGAATCCGTTGGGAGTACAGAGTCAGCAACCGGATGGTCCTGGCCACGTACGGAAGTACTTCTTGGCAATAGCATGTCGCCATTCCCAGAGGCACCGCCAGCCGTATAGCCACCATCCCTTTTCAAGGATGATGCTATTCTCAAGCCCACTGATTTTACTTTGGCATTATTTGAACTTGGAGTGAAGAGGCTGCAAACTGAGCCTTTTGTCTCCTTGGAGACACTGCATCCTTTCAGGAACCGCACACTGCATTGTCACAAACAGGCAATCAGAAACGAAAAATCACTCTCAGCTGCCAAAATCTGCATAGCCTTATGAATGAACATTAAAATTCTTGCAGCCATTTTTCTCTGGTTCAGTTTCAGCTGCCGAGTTTACTCTTTTTCACATCGCTGTAAAGTAATAAAAAAAGGCTAGTTTTGTAATCCAACTGCAACTATGTTCTCCTGCTCATTCATCAGTTATTCAGTTTACTAACTAGTCCACACAGATTGAGTGCATATCATATCAGATATACAAAAACATGGCCCTGGGTGTCGATTTGTATGATCCAAAGCAGGCCACCGCCAACTCGAAAACGATCAAAGAACCGAGCCCACGCAAACATACGAAAAAGCAAGAGCACGTGTAGGGAAAGGGTGGCACAGGCAAGAGCTTCTTACGGTTGGCGGGTGAGGGCGGCGACGGAGGAGGAGGGAGGCGCAAGCGAAGCCATGCTCCTCTGGACGCGAACGAAGCAACCTGCAATCACATCGGAGCGCACCCGAATAAGCAAACAAAGACATCGACTGGCCACAGCCCGCGCGAATTTCAATCGAGAAACAGGGGGACAAAAACCGGGAGGCCGCATCGAAACGCGAGATCTGGTACATGGGGGGCGAAAACTGACGCGGACGACGATTCCTCGCGCACAGGAGCTAATGGGCAGCGGTAAATGAGCAGGCGAGAGGCGGGGATGGCTTACCGTCGAAGCTGCTCCGGCGAAGCCTCCGGCGACGTCGGGGATCGGTAGGAGAAGTCTTGTTTGGGTTTTTGGTTTTGGGTTGGTTAGGGGTGATTAGAGACGGGGTTGGTGCGGCCGCGGGTGGAAGAGGCGACGAGACGGAGCGGGTGAATTTATAACGTGCGGCCACGGACGCGGCAAGTTCTCCTCGTGCACGGCCGGAGCTTGTGCTTGGGCTTGGCCGTCAGCCCGTCACCGGGGACCTGGTAACGGGTCGTGTTTGGTGCGGGTCCAGCAAACCCACACCCGGAATTGTTAAACATTCGAGAGATGATGATGTGCGTGTGCCACCATAAAAAGGTTGGAGTTGGAGATGCTTATTTCAGCACATGGTTCCTATGATCCTATCACAAAATAATTCCCAACATTAGCGTTCAATACATGACCGTTAAAATTTAAAGCTATTTAGCTGCCCGTGTTTTTACTCCTCTAAATTCATCTTAGCAATTACGGTGTGTTTGGATGGCGTTCGGAGGTTGCCATGCCGCAGTTGTCGGCTAGACACCCTCGGACCCACTAGAGACTTGTATGGACCCACTAAAGGGAACGTACCCGAAACCTACTCAGACATGAAGACTACTTGCAGGGCACGTAGGTTTTATGGACTCCCCGAAGATTAGTCGGGTCAAAAGGAAACTACTCTACCGAGTTAGAGTAGGACTTTGTAACGTACTCGACTAGGACTCATACACAATCTGTCCTGTAACCCTACTCCCCCGACTATATAAGGGTGGGCAGGACCCTCTCCAGACAACGAAGAACAACTCGATACAAGCTCAATACAATCAACACACAGGACGTAAGGTATTACGCGATCTAGCGGCCCGAACCTGTCTAAATCGTGTTCCTTGCGTCACCATCGACTCCTTGATTCTCGACGACACCCACCGCACAAAAGACCACCTTGGATACTCCCTAGGCGGGTCGTCGGTCTAAAACACCGACAACAGTCTCGTGACGCAGTTGTTCAAGTAGTTGTTTGTTTGATGACTAGACTTGTGGCGTGATGCGGTCTGCTTAGTGCATATTGCTGCTATTTCTTGCAAGATTCTGGTGCTCGAAGCGAGCGCCACACTTGTGCCGCCGCCAGAGTACAGGCGTGGTTACGTTTGGAAACAAACCAAACACGTCCTTAACCTCTATTTGAATTAAAAAAGGTATTTCGTTCGTTACAACAAGTTTTGACTAGTCTCGTTTCGTTCGTTACAACAAAGTTTTGACTAGCCTCGTGACTCTATTAGTACAATTATGTGATAGTGATACATGAGAAAATATATTTTTAAAAGGTGAGTCTAATGGCTATTAATCTTGTAATTCAAAAAATTATATGTTAATAAACCAACTATTGTCAAAGGAGTATCCTAATGAAATTAGATGCACCTTGAAACTTCAAATATGAAATAAATGAAGTATATTTATATGACTGAGCAATATGAAGCATAGTACAGATAATCATGATTATGTATCATACCTTAGCGCTGCCTTGGCTATGTATCATGGATGCTCCGACGGTAGCTTAGGTGTAACTTCTAGGTGGTGCCAAGGAAAAGAAACAAGCATGGGAGGTGCAACGGTTTGAAACAAAAGCTATTCTAGTTGGAGCAGCTAAGGGGGTGGAAGTTGGGTGGAGACGATACTATTATTGCGATCGAGGCATGCCGTATTGCTATCTCGTGGTAAGTCCACCTCCTGAATGAAGGAGGAGAAGAGACTATGTCATGAAAGGTTTTGTGCATCTAGTTGTCCCAAGAAGAGTAGAGAATGGGACCGTGCATACACAAGGTTAGATGATAATAACAACGGTGTATCTAAGTATCTAAATCGAGTCATTGCTATTTACCAGGGAGGGAGGGAGGTATGGAGGGAGGGAGCGAGTGTTGATGCTAGTCACACATTTTCTATCAAGCAACATCCATAGGTAAGAGGAGCACAGAGGATGAATAAACAAAGTTAAGTTTTTAAGTATAAATATGGATTTAAATATTGGATCATTAGGCGAGAAGCTACACGTTTAAGTCTACAACAATTGTTACCACATCGCATCACGTGATGCGAATTGGGCATAATTTAGTTAGTTACAATTTCTATGATGAAACCTGACCATTTAGATTTGAGTATGTGACTAAATATTTGTGTTTGATATAACTTCTTCAATATGAAGCGTTTATAGGTTTATAGTGTGTGCCCTGCGTCTTGTTTTGGGAACCAAAAATGGCTTCGTCCTCTCTGATCTATCGGATCCGGGTCAAAGCACGAACGGCCTCAGGATGATCCAGCAACCCGTGGGGCCCCAGCACGTCGCCGTTTCACGCGGACGTTTCCGAGCGGACAAAAGCTGGCACGGCGAGGAGGAGCAGCCGACTCCACTCGAGCCACCGGATCTGGATGAGATTTGACCGCCCCCCAAGTGGCGGAATTTAGGTGGCGGGGCCCGCGGGGACCACAGTGCTTCTCAAGGTGGTCAAGCATAGCAGCCTCCTGGACTAGTCCTCCTCGCGGAGGAAGAAGAGGAGGAAACCCTGCCGAGTGCCGAGGGCCCCGCTTCTGCTTACTCTTTTCTTTCTGTCGCGCAAACGTGTGGTTCGAATAGGGTGACGTCGACGCTGACGCGAGCCGGTAGCGCTTGCTATGTTGGCATGTTGCTCTCTCTTTTTTTTCCTTTTCCTTTTTCTTTTTATTCTTCTTTTTCAGATTAGATGTGCCGTTGCTGTTGATGCTGCAGGAAATCGTGGTGCCCACGAAAAATTTGTTGCGGTGCCGCATGTTTTCTGTCTGTCCCACTCCCCCGGGCGCACGGTGACCGCAGAAATTTCGGGCCACACGCCGGCACACGTGGACGTGACGATCTGCAGTAGGCGTACCCATGATGCACCCATGCATCCATGATGCACCCATGCATAACCCACAACGCATGCAATGCAACTGACCGGGCCTAGCGACGACTGGATAAGTGTCAATAATGCACCGAACCACACTGCCGTTGGCGTTAAGTATTCCCACCCGCAGATGCGCATATCGCCGCCGACAATAGATAATTCAGAGATACAAACAAAAGCATACTGCTACACTACTTCTCTAGTCTTAAAAGGAAAAAAAAAAAAGGAGTTTATCACAAAAAAGAAAAAAAGTACGATCACCTAATAGCGAGAATAAAGAGAAAGGGGAGATGCTCGATTGTTGCTGGTGATGATAAGAAAAAGGGAGCTCGGGACGATTCGCACCGGGACACGGACTGCGAATCTATTCCCTTCGTAAAAAATTATTTCGTTTTTTTTTCAGGTATATAACCTTTACTACATATATAAATATAATATATACTCCCTCCATTCTTAAATATATGATATCATCATTGACTTTTTTTATTTAGTTGATTATTCATCTTTTCTACAAATATTTTTACAAATAGATAAACCTATAAGTTAAATCTAAAGTACATTTGGCAATAGATATAATAATACACATTTTATTTTAGTTAACTATCAATAAATATTGGTGATCAAAGTTGGAGTAAAAGTCAACGGCATTATATATTTAAGGATGGAGCGAGTATCTAGGTGTATAGAAAGAGCTATGTATATAGAAAAAACTATCGCACTCGTAATTCGTTCTCACCGAAAAGAAACAAATATGCCGATCGCGCTGGCGGCTAGGGGGTACTGGACTGGTGCTCTCTTCAGTTTGACTTTGACGCGGGTGGGCTTGCGCCGCTGGGTATTTCTATCGCAGCCCTTCAGCGGCAGCCCAGAGGGAATCAGTTTCCTCGAAGCCCCACCATTCACGTCACTACGTCAGATTTGACGCACGCATGGCGGGCGGCGGCGTGCGACACCAGGAAAGGGCCTTTCTCAGGCCCTTCCTCCATGGGCCGGTCCGCCTAGAAACGATCGTTCGCACTGTAATTGCTGGATTGGCACACGCCCGCGGGCTGAGAGGATCCGTGGCCTCCGATCAGCAGCCAATCACGGCGCAGCGTGCACGATCCTCGATCCGCGCTGGCGCGCCCCTAGCCGTCCGATCCGCCGAGCCGAATCACACACGCCTCTAGCGGCAGCCGTACGCTCCAAAGTCCAAACCTAAACGCGGCCGTCGCCCCCCCCCCCCCCCCCCCCCCCCCCCCCGCACAGATATAAATCCGCCTCCGCGGTAAAGCCTTATTGTTCGTTTGGGGCAAAAAAAAAGTAGCGACACGAATACTCCGTCCCTCTTTCTGTCGCTGCAGATTTTTTGGGGGGAAAAGGGAATCCGGCGAAGCGCGAGTCGAGAGGTGAGTCGCCGCGTCCCCCTTTTCTGCTACCGGTTTCCTTCGACGTGGTGATTGATTGCGTGCTGGTGACGTCGTTTAGGCGCGCGCTTGCTTCCTCGAAGGTTCATCTGCTGCGGCCGATGAGCGTCCTGCGTCTATTTCCTGTGTGTTTGGCTTTACATACCAATTCCTGCGATTCGCCGCCCAATCTCTCGATCTGGCCTGCTGTTGGACCCGTAATTCGATGTTTGGAATGCCAATTTGCGGTTTAGATTAGAAAGTGCTTTTCCAAGGTCGGCGGTTGTCCCAGATGATTAGGTTGTAGATTTCTGTAGTTCGTTGGGCTCTGCGCTGAATCACTTTGCGGGTGCTAAGATTTGAATTGTAGTATAGGATGAACTCGGTTAGCTAGTTAGTATATGCCATTGCGGCATTGCGCTCCAATTGTTGCTTTTTGATGGGCTTATTAGTGGCTCCGCGGTTGTGGTGGTTATTCCTTTAGTGGTTCCTATTGCATTGCCTGCGTCTCCTTGATAGTGTTCCTCTATCAATGATGTGAGTATATCTTCTATGAGCCATTGAGGCAGGGCAGCATAATTTGTATGCAAAATTGCGGGTGGTTTCAATAAGTTTGTATGTCCAGTATTTATATGGAGAAGGATCATCTACTATTTCATAGTCAATCATCAGTTACAGGTTAGCTTGATATGGAATGTCAGGTTTGTTCAGGTTATATCTGGGTGAAAACTTTGCATGTTTTGTCTGGAAGTTAGCATCAAGTTTGTTGAATGATTAAACTGGGATCTTTGATTTGTCATGTTTGTAGCCTGAACTAGGCAAAGTCTTAACTCAAAATTCTGGTAAACTTTAGATTGAAACTTCTTGCTTGTGTCCTGTTTTTGTTGTTGAGACTACTTACAATCTGGTGAAAGATTTTTAGTTGTTTTGGTTGTTATGTCTTGATAACTATATATTTGCCATGGTCTGTGCAGTCATTTGCCTTCATGGATTGAGCCATTGAGGCACAAAAGATTTTACAGTTAGATTGATCTGTTTCCAGATTGTCTTAGTTGATTCTCAACACCCTTGAGAACATAATATGTTCATGTTGCTTAATATAGTTCATGTAACACCACTGTTGCTATTGAAAACAATGTGTATTATTCATGTAACCAAATAAAATATGGATATGATCCTTGATTTTGACTGCAAAAGTTTGGCCTAAAATATTTTTGTGTGCCAGGGTGAGGTTAAGGTAGAACTAGTATCAGTCTCAGTAGGATGGGGCTTACCCTGTTTTCATTTGAGAACTACAACCGTCTTTGCTTGACAGGGAAAAAAAGAAGAAGCAACCATTACGTCCATCCTATCTGTAACAATTTTTGTACAACGTGCAACTATGTAAAGCGGTAGCTAGTAAATACATGCAACCTGTGATGCTAGAAGGAAAAAGATTTGTTCAGGATATCATGGAGTCTGGAGTGTCTGTTAGATAATTGATTATGTTTTAGGACTTTGGTGATGTATATTGCTGTTATAAATCGTTGTCAGGTAGTACCAAGTCTGGAGTGTCTGTTAGATAATTGATTATGTTTTAGGACTTTGATGATGTATATTACTGTTATAAATCGTTGTCAGGTAGTACCAAGTCATGAAACTGAGTGCTGTGTAATATGTTTATGTGCTTCACCAAAAGAAAAAAATAAGTGTCATGTCTTGATAGTTTCTTTAGGTCCATTTAACATATGCTGGGTGTAAACAAACCTGTCACAATTTTGCCATCTAGGATTCTGTATGCTTAGTATTTTCAGGAAGATATTTGTAGACTTCAAAGAATGATTCCAGAGCTTATAGTTTCATTTATTTAATAATTTAGTCATTTGTGTAGGACATTTGCTAGATGGCGCGTACCAAGCAGACTGCTCGCAAGTCCACAGGAGGAAAGGCTCCTAGGAAGCAACTCGCTACAAAGGTTTGTGGTTGAAAATCTGTAGCTTGCAGTTCCTTTATCGTCTGTTTTTACACTGCACCTAGACAATATATCTTGCTTTACAGAGATGATTATTTATTGATGAAGAACCTTGTGGTTTTGCTTTGACAGGCAGCCCGTAAGTCGGCACCTACAACTGGAGGAGTCAAGAAGCCTCACCGTTACCGCCCAGGGACTGTTGCTCTTCGGTATGTGCACATGGCTATCTTAAATCGATACTGTAAATCTTTTGCTTGAAGATATCCTGGCAAAACTCATCCTGTATCTCCCTGTATCTCCCTGTCTCTGTCCAGTGAGATCCGCAAGTACCAGAAGAGCACTGAGTTGCTGATAAGGAAGCTGCCATTCCAGAGGCTTGTCAGGGAGATTGCTCAGGATTTCAAGGTAAAAGGACTGACCTTTCAGATGCCATTTGCACATTATTATGTTTCTGGAGCTTCTTTGAGAACATGTTGTAACTTGTCTTTCCTGAACTGCTACCTTGCAGACCGATCTGCGCTTCCAGAGCCATGCCGTGCTTGCTCTGCAGGAGGCAGCAGAGGCCTACCTGGTGGGTCTCTTCGAGGACACCAACCTGTGCGCCATCCACGCCAAGCGCGTCACCATCATGCCCAAGGACATTCAGTTGGCAAGGAGGATTCGTGGCGAGAGAGCTTAGTCTGCTGATGGGTCTTCGTTGTGTGCTCGTCCCACCGTAGCCTTTGTGAAAAGATGATATAATAGTAACCACTGGACAGTTTGACTGAAGCCGTAGTAGCTTACTAGCATGTGTCAGTTCTTCACGTGTCTGGAGTCTGGACACAGTAAGTATTCGTGTCATTTGAACTGATGGTCTGGTGTCGTGGTATTTCATCCGCCAGCTGATGGTTGTCTGAACAGTCAGTATTTTCGTCTCATGGTATGTTTGCCATTTCTAATTTGTTGCCTGTCTATGCTACCCTCCCTACCGAAGCCCCCTTTTTACCCAACTTCTTTGTGGTGGTTGTTCCAGCTTCCATCGCTGTGACTTCGATAAAGCTGTGTGCACTGCAATGGGGTCAGGCGTCAGAATATTTCTGCTTCAGGCTGTGCCTGTCCGTGAGCCCGTCCGGCATCCGCCATGACTCCACTGGCATTAGCGACTTTGCGTGCCGCTCCTGCCAGCGTGTTCGGCAGTCTGTCATCTCGGCGAGCCGCGCATTGCTTGTCCGCGGCGAATCGATTCTGTTCGGATATTGCAGGATACTGAATTGATTCTGTTCGGATATTGCAGGATACTTGTTATAGTTTAACTCAGTTCGGATATAGTTTAATTCAGTTTGGATATCTTGGATATTGCGGGATACTTATTTCAAGATATTTGCGGGATACTTATTATAGTTTAACTCAGACTGCTTTTCATGTAACAACCAACTATGATTAGATCCTATCTGAATTGTAACTCTATGTCATCATCCTATAAAAGACGGTTAGGGACACCCCCTGGGTAACTCAATGCAACTCATCCCACCTCACGTTAACTCTTCGCATCTGCGATCAACACTACAATCCATCAAAACACAGGACGTAGGGTATTACTCTCCAGATGCCCGAACCTGTCTAAACATTGCGCCCTTGTGTTACCATTCGAGTTCTTGGTCTTACGATCTCCCCCGCCTACAAATCTACCACCTGGGTAACCCTATGGTGGACTGCCGGTCACTAAATCTGACAGTTGGCATGCCAGGTAGGGGTGATCGTAAAATCCTCCCTAGCGAGCTCGATGGCATCTCGTCCCGGTGTCATCTTTCCCGAGAGAACATGAAGGACTTCCTCGCCAATCCGAACCAGCTCCGCTTCGGGAACATACCAGTAGACTCCAACTCCACCGCCTCCGTCGCCGACTCGGCGCCCACCGCTACCTCGGCATGCGTCGGATCTGCATCGACGGAGCAAGGTCTCCATCCGAGAATCATCACACAGCTTGCCCAGCAGGTCGGCGATCTCTCTCTCTCTCAGAGAGGATCCTGCACATCCTCGCGGCAACCCGCCCACCCACACCCTCCGATCTAATCGCAGGGCTAGACCACATCAGCAACACAATTGTTGAGTGCATTAATCTCTCCGAGGCGGCACTACGCCCCAGAAAGTCGGCGTCGGGCCTTTCCCGTGCCCCTTTTGGCCTCAATAACTCGGCTGCCGTGCTTTCTAAAAAACTTGTGCAGTCATTCCAGATCCAATCTGAAGACACACCCGAACCCACCTAGTTTCCAGAATATAACGAACATCCAACACCCGCGGCGCTTCTATCCTTAGGATCTAAAAGTTATGTACTCTCGTTACATTTTACATTGAATAAGTAAAACCTTAGAGGTTCTTTGCGTACCTACTACCTTCTCGCTTTCTTAGATGAGCTCTTAATCATGCTCGGGGGCTGTCCGACCTGTTCGACAGACCACACCTTCACCTTTACGCTTGGGGGCTTCCCTCTCTACGCGCCGACTTCCGGGTCCCAACTTTTCTCCTACCCCTCTCAAGGTTGTGCGACTAACTCGTGTGGACGGCGTCCTAGCATGCAAAACCTAAACAACCTTGCGTTCGCCCCCTCTACAAGCTCGAGATCCGCTCTTAGCAGAGTGCTGCCCAGGCAAGGCTAGGCGCTTAGCGGCTACAGGCCTAGACCACACGGTGTCCTGTCAAACATACCAAGGGAGGGAAGGAGTTTTGCCTTTATATAAGTTAATCAACAAGTTTTCTTGCCCCACGGCACAGATTGATACATTTTACAAATTTCATTATAGGTCTAGTTCCTTAACTACGTCCTCTGCGACTTGTTGATATTACTTGGCCAGCTCCGAGAGGTTACCAGCATCAAAGTCCTCGGCAACGCCCGTTCCACTGTGCTCCACGGCCAGCCGGGGGAAGTGCATCTTCAGAAGCGCCATGACATTCTTGGCGTACGCCACGGCGGTCTCCTTCATCAAGGCCTTCAGCCGACTTGGCGCATTCTTCGACTCGGCCTCAAACCAAGCTAAGTCATATATTCATTTAAATATTTTACGGCATCCATATATCTCCACATGCCTCAATTCTCTTATGTCTCCGTGACTTTCGCCAACCACCCTGGTTACATCTCCGACTGCTTATACAGCTTGGTCCATCAACTACACAGGCAATCAGGGCTTGCGCCCTATGAGTGCCTAGCGCATGCTTTTTGCTTTTCCGCACAGTTTTGACTGTCTTGCGGCTTGTCCGTCTCTCTTAACGGTTGCTAAAGTACTTGGGTAGCACACACTTTAATCCGTGAAACCTTGACTCATCTTGTGATGCCCCGTCTACAAGCTCGAGATCCGCTCTCAACAGACTGCCGGCTAAGCAAGGCTAGGTGCTTAAATGTAACAGGCTAACTACCCAAGGAAATTACATGGCCCACAAGAGCAGGACGCGCAAAGATTTAGTTATACACCAAATAAAACTTCGAGTTATTCAATTATTAAATATTCTACAGTATGCCACATAATGCAAAGATTTAGTTATACACCAAATAAAACTTCGAGTTATTCAATTATTAAATATTCTACAGTATGCCACATAATGTTTGCATTATACTTTTACAGCTCATAAACTACTCGACGTGTTTCCTGCCACCTAGTCGACCTCCCAGGCTCGAGGGTTGGGAGTGGGAGATGACTTGGAGTGCTTTCGCGGCTCGTCCGGCTCCCAGGCTCGGGGGCTAGGCACTACAAATGAATCGGCGTGCTTCCATGCCTCCGCCAGTCCTCACGCTCGGGGGCGGGGCGTCTATTTCAGGTTGGCATGCCTCCTTGGCTCCACCAGTCCTCGTACTTGATTGCTGGGCACCTATTTTAGGTCGGCGTGCCTCTACGGCTCTACCAGTCCTTGCGCTTAGGGACTCGGCGCCTACTTTAGGTCGGCGTGCCTTTGGGGCTCCATCGGTCCTCGCGCTCGGGGGCTGGGCGCTATATTTGGATCCCTTTTATGACGGAAACGATACGTCAGATTCTTGATCATTGGACCGATTACTTTAATCGCTTCAATGCTCGGGGGCTACTCTATATGGAGTGCATCTTGCGACGCATTCCATGTGCTTCCCTTCAACCCACAGGATTCCCACCATCCTCCAGCTCGGTAGTTGCCTGCACCACGCGCACTTGGTCGTACGCTTGCTCAAGTTAAAATTTCTTTCTTCTTTTTTGAGCACTGCGTTGTTGGTATTTAGACCCGGCAACCTACTGAGGGGGGTGTCCGAGGTAGTGTTTTAGTTAGTGGGGCTCGTCAAGATCAAGAACTCGAAGGTAAATGCAGACACATGATTTAGACAGTTCGGGCTGCTAGATTGCATAATACTCTACGTCCTGTGTGTTGATTGGATTGAATTGATTTGGAGGGGTCCCTGCCTCACCTTATATAGTTAGGGGCAGGGTTACAGGTCGGTTGGTTACAAGAATACTAGTTGATATGACTAGAGGAGTTCTACTCTTATTACAATGAGTACTTTTCTAATCCTCGACTAGCACCTATCTTTCCATGTAGACTACGCCGTCCTGTGCCATGATCTCCGTGTCAGATGCGTCTTGGTGTCCAGCCCCATATTTCAGATTATCCAAACCTTCTGGCGGACCAATAGATGTATGTACGACAAGCTCCGAGTACTTTTTAGTTGAATGCAGCAGTTTCGAGTACTTTTGTAGACTTCACCGACTAGTTTTGGTGCTCTTCAAGTACTTCGTCTGGTTGAATCTTCAAAAGTACCAAAACCTGCCATGCGGCTAGAATGTGCTCAAGATTCATTTAACTCAGTCTCGTATCCTTCAACCTTAAATTTTATATGGAAGTGCGATGAAAGTCGCACTCCATATGGAGTAGCCCCCGAGCCTTAGGTTGAATCGAAGAATCAAGTTGAGGGTGAATCTGTAATTTGCATCACTTTCCCCTTCAAACCTGGAGAAAAACTTTTCTGTCACCTTTAGCCGACTAGTTTGGTGGGTATAAGGGTCAACCTTTGGTCAATGTGACCGTCTCTAGAAAGAGATCTAATCTCCTCCCAAAATAAAGAAAACTACCAATCAAGTGTCCTGAATTCTGGGGATCCTTTAAATCAAAATTCCTTCATTTGCACAGTTGTTATCGTGCCACTGTTATAAATAACGGAGGAAGTTATCCCTTCCGTTTTACTCTTGCCATTTACTTTTCCAACTTCCACACCATAGCCCTAGCACCGCCGACACTATTCAATCTTCGAACACTAGCGCCGCCTCCCCACCTTACAGCCCCCGAGCGTATGCGACTGAAGATGCTCGTGACATGGGAAGGAAAGCTGCTGCGTCCAAAGCGGGTGAAGGCGAGAAGAAGAAAAGGTCCGACAAGAAGAAAGAGCCACAATTGCCGGCGCCCAAATATGGGAAAACCAGTCAGGCCGCGCCGCCAAATCCCGTCTTGCCTAGAAGTGGTCAGCTCTGAAGGAGGAGGAAATCAAAGCACTCGTAGCCGCCAAGTTACTCCAAGTTCAAAACTTCATCAACTGGAGATCTGCTGATGACAACGTCTGCCTGTTTGAGACTTATCCCAATGAGACGGTAATATTTGCCCACTTCATTGAGCGAGGTCTTGCATTGCCAACTTCAGATTTCTTCCGGGGCTTGCTGCATCTCTATAAATTGGAATTGGTTCATCTGAACCTCAATGGGATCCTCCATACTGCTATTTTCATCCATTTTTGCAAAGCTTTTCGGGGGATCAGGCTGCACTTTCAATTGTTTTGGAAGTTTTTCCATGTGAAGCCAGAACCCTCAAAAGATTGTACCCTCTTGGTTGGAGGTGCTGGGATCCAGATGCGAGAGACAGTGAGCAGACAATATTTGGGCTACGAATTGATAGACTCCAATGCCTGGTGGAAAGAAAAATGGTGCTACATTGGCAACCATGATCCAAAAGTCCCCAAGCTTGATGAGTCAAAGTATGGCGATAGCCTGCAAGTACCTGAGTTGGTAAAGCGGATAGTAGATCTTTAGGAACAAGGTCTGATCGGAATTGGCATCGATTCAGCTTTATTAAGCGATGGATTCAGCCGCTGCAGCAACGCTGTTCTTTAGGCTACGAGTACACCAGCCTTAATGATCCAACCATATTCTCTCCTAATGAAATTAGGACGGATGAAATCATGGTTAGGCTCAACCAAATGTTCAACACCATGGGTAGGATCCCCACTATTGTGCGGGAATTCTGCGCCTTACACCCGTCGAAGCCTGTAGGTACCTGTGGCCTTAGCCCTCGAGTACTTATTATGAATGTACTTGTTAACTAACTTGTCTCATTTTGCAGTAAGATGTTGCTTTGTACTTCTCCGCTCCTCCTCCTCCCAAATCTGAAGATGTCTATGAAGCCACTCCTCGCTTGTTGACGCGGGAAGTTATGAGAGGTGATGACCAAGGAGGAGGTAGTTGAGTCCTCTAGCGGCACTAGTTCTGATGCTGTGGATGAAGTCGAGGCCCAACCGTCTGTTAAGGCTGGGTCTTCCTCTATTGTGAAGAAACACTCTGCAACAGATGAGCTTGAAGCCGCAATCCTTCCACCACTGAAGAAAAATCGGATTATCATTGCGAAGCGGACCATGAAGAATTCTAGATCTGCAGATGATGTGCCTTCCAAGGTAATGACCTATGAGGAAGGATAAGATTTTGATTGTCATGTACTTCCAAAGGATGTTTCCAATATCAACACCATGTCTACTCAAAATGACACTGGTGGACTACAGGTACTCGAGGCGGTGACGGATGCTGAAAAGGCGGCTGCTCTGGTTGCGCAAGACAAGTCGTCGGTCATTGAGGAGGTAATCAACATTGAAGATGATCTAGAGCTCAATGTTGTTGATGGTATCAACACATCTGGACTGATGGTGGATCCTACCGGCTCAAAAACAACTCGAATGTTAAAGACGGAGGATAAGGCTAGCAAGGATCACACTGCGACCAGTCAAGCCACACCAAAGGCACCATCTCCTGTCGTTAGAACTCTATGCCTTACGGGAGAACCCAAATTGAAGTTGCGGAGATCTACAAGGTAGTTCTTGCTTCTCTCTTTGATTACTTATTGTAACTCTCCTTTCTGTCTATTTGACGAGAACTTATCTGTTCAAGAAATCTTCAGATATGGATTTGTCTAGACTTGACTCCAGCCCTTCGGCTGATGGAGATAGCTGCTCAACCTAAAATATTGCTCTGACCAAGCCAATCCTCCATCCACAGGAACAACCCGTGGAGAAAACAACCAGTCCAAAAGCCACATCTGCTGTGGCGGCCCTCATGTGTGAGGTATTGTCATCTTTTGGAGGTATGGTGGCGTCAACCCCTGGGCCACAAGTGCCTGAGGATGCAGTGGCTACGTTTGTGTCGAGGATAGATCCCTAGTACCCGCAAGGAAGGAAGAAGACGGACTCCTACTAGGTTTCCTTTGTAATCCTACTAGGACTCATACCCTGTAATCCTACTGGAACTCCTACCTTGTAACTGACTAGTAATCCTGCCCCCCGAAGTATATAAAGGAGGCAAAATGTTCCTAGATTGGTAGGCGAAGACCTCATAGAACCACAACAAAGGATCAAATCCTCAAGCCTAAATCAAGGCAAAACAATACCCAAGCGCAGGGTGCAATATACAACACCTCAAACAGGATGTAGGGTATTACGCTACTCTGGCGGCCCGAACCTGTATAAATCCGTGTTACCTTCGAGTTCCAGGTCCGGCAATCCCCCGCCAACCAATCTACTACCTCGACATACCCCTCGGTAGGTTGCCGGGTATGAAACACTGACATCTGGCGTGCCAGGTAGGGGTGATCGTCGAGATCATCGAGCGAGTTTGAAGGACCTCATCATCAAGATCAATCTACTCGACAAGAAGCAAGTCGTTGAGTCGTAGTTTCGAGCAGATAAATCTACACCGAGACAGAATCGATGCGCTCCACATTCCAGTCAACGACCGAGTCGGTTTCTGCCTTTGACTACTGCATACGGCTCGTCGATCAAGGCAGAGGAAAATTCGATTCGAGTTGGGAGATCAGGCAGACCAAGGGACCCACGCTATAATTCCCAAGATGACAAAGATCTATTACAGTCACGCGCGGATTGAGGCAAATAATAAGCTCCGACTACTCTCCGTGAAAAGAAATTTTGAGGGAATTGTGCTACACGCACATGGAAGGCTACCACAAGACCTCAAAATCATAAAATCATAGCCTGACATACATAGAAGCTGTATGCGAGCATTGCTACCCCGACGTCCGGCCGCATCAAGTTGCCGATTACTTCGACTACTCGTCTTGACTAGAAAACTAGTCGAGGATGGTCTACTTCGACTACTCATCTCGACTAGAAAACTAGTCGATGGTGGTTTCCACATGATCAACAACTAGTCGGAATCAACTCCGACTAGTTGGCTTCATCAACAATCAACACGGCTTCATCGACAATCGTCCACGAATCAGGCTAAGTCACTTTTCAAATTATTTTATATAAATTTTTTGGCTTGTTTTTGCTCATGCAGGGCAACGCGCCGACTACTTATTTGTGTACGTCTCTTAACAGAAATTACCCTCCAGAGCTACAGTTTGCCAATTATTCCTAGGGCATGTTGACCGACAATCATGGGCTTGGTACACCGAATTATGGAGGCTACCGCCACTGGTTTGGTGCACTGAGTTCCGTAAGCTCCGCCACAGGCTTGGTACACCGAATTAGAAGGCTCTACCATGAAGTTCGTTGCATTGAGTGAGGCTCGCAGCAGCTACACCCTCAGGAGGCTTAAATCTTATGTGCGACAACACACGCTCTCCTCGCAAAAAAGGTAGAAAAGTCTCAATGGCTACTTTACACGCAATTGCGCAGTCTTTTTGTTGCAATGTTGACTACTTATTTTAAATGCTTCTCTGAGCATTTGTTAATCTACTTGAGCAGAACACGCCTCAATTTGTGAAAGCCTTGGATCTTCTTTCATGCCTAAATGCTAGGACGCGAGACAAAGATCTTCGTAGCAGTAGTGCCAGTATGCATACACGAGACAAAGATCTCACACATAGTGGCAATGGCTAAACAGCGATTGGGAGCCTAAACGTAATAGGTAACTACTCGAGAAAAATATGACCGAATCAAGAGCATGACGCACAACATTTACAGTACATTCATCACTAAATAAATTTCAGTAGTTCCAAATTCTACAATATGCTACATAATGTGTGCATCTTTTTTTTAGATCAAGCTTTGGCGACGACTCTCCAGGACGCTCAGCGTACCTATATTGGCTCCGCTACCTCATGGCTCGGGGGCTAAGTGCCAATTACTACTCAGAATACCTTTGGTAGCTCCTCTAGCTCTCAAATTCAGAGGCTAAGCACCAATAACTACTCGACGTGGCTCCTACGGTTCACCTGGCGCATAAGCTCGGGGGCTGGATGCCGTAAAACTACTCAGATGATGACTTGTGTGTAGACTAAAGACCCTCAGATTGATTATTTAATCATTCCAAGGCTCGGGGCCTGATAAGCTACACCCAGCAGTTGATTTTTTTAAGATGAAAGAAGAAGATTCAAGATTTTATTGACCCTCAGCCGGATTCTTCGATTCAACCTAAGACTCGGGGGCTACTCCATATGGAGTGCGACTTCCGCCGCCCTCCATATCACATTCCAAAGATGAAGATTACAAAATCAAGACGATCAAGGACTTGAGCACACCATAGCCTCATGGCAGCTTTGAGAAACTTTAAAGATTTAGCCAGACAAAGTACTCAAGAAGCACTAAACTACTTAGCGAGGATCTGAAAAGTGAAGATTGATGCATTCGACTATGAAGCGCTCGGGTTCTTATCGGGGATAGATCCCCAGTACCCGCAAGGAAGGAAGAAGATGGACTCCTACTAGGATTTCTCTGTAATCCTACTTGGACTCATACTATGTAATTCTACTAGAACTTCTACCTTATAACCGACTAGTAATCCCGCTCCCTGGAGTATATAAAGTAGGGTAGGCGAAGATCTCATACAACCACAATAGAGGACCAAATCCTCAAGCCTAAACTAAGGCAAAACAACACCCAAGCGTAGGGCGCAATATACAACACCCCAAACAGGACGTAGGGTATTACGCTACTCTAGCAGCCCGAACCTGTATAAATCCGTGTCTTGTGTCCTCACTTTTACCTTCGAGTTCTAGGTCCGGCGATCCCCCACCAACTAATCTACTACCTCAGGATACCCCTCGGTATGTTGCCGGGTATAAAACAACGACAGTCTGGTGCCGTGAGTACTTCTGTAGCCCCTTAGCCAGAGCAAGAAATTGAGGTGGCAACAACACTCGAAGCCTTGGCCGCCAATGTATCTTCTAAGCCAGGTCCGTCGAAAAACCTAGCTATCGTTCCGCAAGGCACAATTAGTTCTGAGGCTGATGCGGATCCTCTGTCGGTTGGAAATATACGTCTTGAAGAAATCTAGTTGATTGACGACCCTCTGCTGCGCGTGGATGTGGTCGCTGGAATAATGGAGATGCACCGCCGTATCGGTGCTTACACAGAGTATGCTTGTTCCGGCTTGTTCCATTGACACATAGCTTGCAATTAGTACCCATGCCTTGATACGAGTACTTATTGTTGTGGCATAGGATGTTATCAAACGCTCCCATCGTAAATCTCAAATGCCTGAAAGCTATGGGGACACAGTTCTCCTTGCTGAGGCCCTCCAAAGAAAACTTGCTGAGGAGAGAGAATACTCCTCCCGACTATTGATGAAATACGATGGGCTGCTGCCGAGTATCGTAACCGCATCCAGCAACTTGAGGAAGAGAAAGACCGTCACAGGGGGTGCAATAAATCGTTCAACTAGCAAATTAAAGGTGATTGCTCTCCACGTTGGATTCTGAGTACTAATTCTATTTGTAATATTGATCCTCTATGTGCAATATTTGTGCAGTGCTTGAAAAGTCAAATGAATTTATCTAGGAACAACTCACAGATTG
This sequence comes from Setaria viridis, assembly GCF_005286985.2. Classification (NCBI taxonomy): domain Eukaryota; kingdom Viridiplantae; phylum Streptophyta; class Magnoliopsida; order Poales; family Poaceae; genus Setaria; species Setaria viridis. The sequence continues at coordinate 28,025,977 of NC_048263.2, forward strand.
AAAGAATATGCATTACCGGATAGCCGATCAGCATGATAAGCTTGTATTAAAATGTGAGAATCTGGAGCATCACCTGGAGAAGGAGAAGAAAGTGCGCGAAGATGGTGAAATTGACTTGGTCAATGCCATGAAAACCATCCAGAAACGCGAGGTTGAGATGATGATGGCAACATCCACTTTGTGCAAAATTGTTGAAGCCGCCCAGCCAATTGCGAACATGGTTAAGCCCCGAGTCGAGGGCGTGGAATCTTGTCCGTTGGCAGATATACTCAAGGATGTGCTGGAGAAGCTTTCCAGCTATATTCATAGGATGGCTAAATCTGTTACCTAGCAAGTCTTGAGCTTCGTGAAGTCTTTCTACCCAAGGGCTAATCTTTAGCCCATGGCTGAAGGGATAGCAGATGATTGCTCCGATGATCGCTTCAAGAAAATTATGGTGGAGATGGATCCCATTGCTCAGGAAGTGGCTAACCAATTTAACCTTGAGTAGATCTGTATCAAGCAAATATTAGTATTGTAAAGAAAACAATTATGGATTCTTGATATGTAATATATACATTAGTCTTTGCGCAATTATTTTTTACTTTGCAATTTTTTATTTTTAGTGCTTCTCACAATTAATTCTAATTGTTGCTCATACGATTAATGTGAGTGTCTACGCACAAGGCTTCTTTTGTGAGCCTTATCAGATGCACATTTTAGAGTACTTAGGACGCGTGTCCTTTTGTGAAGCGCGAGTACTTGAGCTATCTGGATAGTAGACTACTGGGCGAGTAATCTCTTCAGGGTTTCGATGACTAGATCCTATCTTTACAACTTCCCTGAGTTGTATTGATGTTATGCTCTCAAAAGCCTGGAACTGCAGACTTGTTATTACAAGCCGCGACTAGACTGATTTGTCTGGTGAATAGTTACTCAGGTAGTTAATTAACTCCTGAGGTACTGATGGCTTCTTTTCTGCAAGCCGCCAAGGGACAGATATATCCAATGAGTTAACTAACTCATGAACTTATTAGAATTTTGGAGACTTGTTATTACAAGCCATATTTGGATGATTTTGCTTAGGGAGCTGAATAGCTCGTTGGAGTTGTGCGGTCTTATTATTACAAGCCGCAATTATATGATTTTGCCTAGGGAGCTGAATAGCTCATTGTGGTATTGCGGACTTGTCATTACAAGCCATATGTAGATAATTTTGCCCAAGGAGCCGAATAGCTCATTAGGAATACCGCGAACTTGCTTCTACAAGCTGCGTAAAGGCAAAAATAAGTAGTTGAATTACAATGAAAATATGACTGCTTTGTTGAGTTGTAAATCTACAACTAGGGCCGATGGCCGATTACATGAATATGTAAATCTAAGTTAAGGATAAAATAAACGGAGTTGCTCGATGTTCCATGAGTTGTCGACGTCTTCAATAAAGGGGTGTTGTAGTTGATATGATCCAGGTCTAGTGACCTTAGAAACGATGAAAGGCCCCTTCCATGGTGAGTTGAGCTTGTGCAGCCTCTTGGTGTCCTAGATACGGCGAAGGACCATGTCAGCTATGTTGAACGATCGTTCTTTGACGTTTCGATCATGGTAGTGGTGGATCCCTCCAAGGTATCTTGCGGACTGGACGAGTGCTGTGTAGCGAGCTTTTTCAAGGCTGTCAATGTCTAGACACCTTATTTCTTCTACCGTGCCTTCCTCATACTGCTCAGCTGTTGGGGATTTCTACATGATGTCAGCAGGTAGCACGGCTTCAGATCCGTAGATAAGGAAATAGGGCGATTGTCCTGTAGGCTTGCATGGCTAGGTACATAGCCCCAAGAGTACGTTGGGTAACTCCTTGAGCCACTTGTCTCCCTTGGTGTTGGAGATGTCATGTAGCCTTCTCTTGAGAGCGTCTGGCACCATCCTGTAAGCGTGCTCAACTTGGCCGTTGGCCCACGGATGAGCGACGGAGACATACCGGATGTTTATCCCACTATTCTCGCAATATTCCCAGAACCCATGGTTGTTGAAGTTTGAACCCAGGTCTGTGATTCTACGATTGGGGAAGCCGTAGCGATGAACAAGCTCATCGAGGAAGTCGATTACTCTGCCTGCTATGGGGCAAGTAATTGGCTTTACCATGATCCACTTGGTAAACTTGTCAATGGCCACCAGAACTCAGTTGAATCCTCCTAGTGTCTTGGGCAGTGGGCCATGCAAAGGGCCAAGAGGGTGGTATGGTGATCAGCTTGTAGGTAGGGACGTGCTGCTGCTTGGCGAAGAATTGGCACCCTTGGTATTGGCGGACTAGTTCCTCGGTGTCAGCGAGAGCTGTAGGCCAATAGAACCCTGATCTGAAAGCTTTACCCACAATTGTGTGTGAGGATGTGTGGTTGCCACAAATGCCTTTGTGGATCTCCTCCAATATGTCCTTGCCATCTTGGCGTGAGACACACTTCATGAGCACTCCTAATAATGCACCTCTTCTGTAAAGCTTGTCTCCGAAGAGAACATAGTTCTTACTGCACCATGAGACTTATTCTGCCTCTTTCTTGTCTAAGGGTAGCTTGTGTTGTTTGATTAAGTCGATGAAGGGAGCAGTTCAATCTACATGAATCATCATAACCTCCTGATCTGGCATGGTAGGATCTCGATCGGTGGTATTTGATGGTGCCAGCTCTGTTAAGGATGGCTTGTGTAGCTCATGGATGCAAAATCTTGCTGGAACTTGAGCGCGACTAGATCCGAACTTTGAAATGACATCGACAGCAACTTTGTTGTCGCAGGCGACATGGTGGAACTCCAAACCAGAGAATTTGTTCTCTAGCTTGCGTACTTCTAGACAGTACGCATCCATGTTCTAATTATGGCGATCCCACTCATCATTGACTTGATTGATCACCACCAGTGAGTCATCATAGACCATCAATAGCTTTATTCCTAGCGAGACTGCTAGGCGGAGCTCATGCAGAAGCACCTCGTATTAAGCTTTGTTGTTGGACACATCCCAGAAGATTTGCATTGGTGCCCTCAAACTTGAGTGATCTATCAAAATACATGACCCAATGCTCTAGACGCTCTGCTGGCGTTGGCAGTTGATTCTCCCGCCACTCTGCCATGAAATCAACTAGGGCCTGGGACTTGATTGCGGTCCTCGACTTGAATTACAGGAACAATGCTCCGAGTTCTACCACCCATTTAGATATTCTTCCTGTTGCATCCCGATTGTGGAGAATTTCTCCCAGGGGAAGTTAGTGATAATGGAGATCTTGTGCTCCAAGAAGTAATGTCGTAACTTCCGCGAGGTGAGCAGTATCGCGTACAGTAGCTTATGGACCAGTGGATATCTAGTCTTGGAATCTAGCAGCACCTCGCTTGCGAAGTAGATGGGCCTCTGTACTTTAAATATATGGCCTGGTTTCGATCTTTCAACCACAATCTCTGTGCTGACAACGTGAGTAGTTGCGGCGATGTAAAGCAGCAAGTCTTCGTTGGGATTTCATGCCGTGATGACCGATGGCTTTGATACGAAGTCCTTCAATTGTTGTAGGGTTTGATATACCTCCTCGGTCCACTAAAACTTGTCTTGCCGCTTGAGAAGTTTGAATAAGGGTAGGCCCCGTTCTCTAAACCTTGAGATGAATCTGTTGAGAGCCGCCATGCATCAAGTCAGCTTCTGGATGTCCTTGATGCCTGATGGGGCATGCATATCAGTGATGGGAGATCTTCTCAGGATTAGCTTCAATGCCTCGGTGACTGATGATGAACTCGAGTAGTTTCCTGGAAGGCACGCCAAAAATGCACTTTGTTGGGTTTAGCTTCCACCGAAATTCTCCCAAGCTTGTGAAGGTTTCTTCCAAATTTGCAATCAAGTCATCAGGATTTCTGGTCTTTACGACCACGTCGTCCACGTACGCCTCTACATTGCGATGTAGCTGCTTCTTGAAACACTCTTGGATTGCCCGTTGATAAGTAGCACCTGCTTTCTTGAACCTAAAAGACATTGTTGTGTAGAAGAAAGCTCTGTATGGGGTGATGAACATGGTCTTGATCTGGTCTTCCTCCTTGTGAGCTATCTGGTGATACCCCGAGTAGCAATTGAGTAAACAGAGGAGGGTGCTTCCAGTTATAGAGTCGATGACTTGATCAATCCTAGGGAGCCCGAAGTGTCATACATACATCTATGGGCCCACCAGATGGTTTGGACAGTCCTAAATATAGGGCTGGATACTGAGACACATCTGACATGGAGACCATGGCGCAGGTCGGCGTAATCTACATAGAAAGATAGGAACTAGTCAAGGATTAGAAAAGTACTCATTGTAATAAGAGTAGAACTCCTCTAGTCGTATCCGACTAGTATTCTTGTAACTAACTGACTTATAAACCTACCCCCGGCAATATAAGGTGAGGCAGGGACCTATTCCAAGGCAATTCAATCCAACCAACACACAAGACGTAGGGTGTTACGCTATTCAGTGGTCCGAATCGGTCTAAATCGTGTGTCTGCGTTTACCTTCGAGTTTCTGATCTCGACGAGCCCCACTAACCAAAACACTATCTTGGGAACCCCCCTCGGTAGGTTCCCGGGTCTAAACACTGATAGCTGGCACGCCAGATAGGGGCTCTTGCAAAAAATCCACTAGCGAACTCAATGGCACAAGTCATCATCAAGCCAATCGTTGCAGATTCATCTACTGGCCCAACATGAAGCCATCTGCTCTTGCCAAACACGATGATTCGCGCCTCATAGCCTACCTCAACACTTTTCCATATCAGGAGGGAGCTCCTCTATCGCCCATCTACGAGGAAGGCGGCACCACAGAGGTCATCACTTCAAGACCGAGAAGCTACTCTCATGAGAGAAATCTTCACCGTCATTGCTGGACAAAAGGATGAAGAAGAAGAGCAACGGGACAGAAACCCACGACATGAGCGTCACCCGGATGACGTCTCGCAGGATGAGCTCACCGCCAATGTTGTCGGAGAAGAGTTAGAAGCTTAAAGAACTCAACGACGAACAAGAAGTGCTGCAAGAGCAGAGCGCCGCTGCCGCCTTGCAGCGGATCTACCAATACATAACCTGGATAATGCCTTTGAAGAAGTTCAAACGCGTCACTATCGTACTGCCCTGGCTACCATCGCGTCTATTGATCTTATCACCCACGCGATGCCCAGAACAATTACACTAGACAATTGGCTGAACTGGCGGAACTCGCATACAAACAACTCGATCAGCAGAATTCGATACAATCAGTCCAACGCTTCGCATCCCAGTGAAGTCCTGTGTGTTGATTGGATTGAATTGTTTTGGAGGGGGTCTTTGCCTCACCTTATATAGTCGGGGGCAGGGTTACAGGCCGGTTGGTTACAAGTCGGATACGACTAGAGGTGTTCTACTCTTATTACAACGAGTACTTTCCTAATCCTTGATTAGTTCTGTCTTTCCATGTACACTATATCATCCTGTGCCATGGTCTTCATGTCAGATGCGTCTCGGTGTCCAGCCCCATATTTTAGGACTATACAAACCTTCTTACGCGCCCATAGATGTATATACGAGAAGCACAGCCTCTCAGTCACTATGATGAAACCGCAACTTTAGCCGAGTTAATTATAAGTTTCGTTGCGCATTTGTCAGGCTCCTGTTCGACTCCACATTGCTCGAGGGCTTGAGGGATAAGGGTACCCACGGGTCCCCACCGACTAGGGTATTGGTCGGTCCTGACAAGTGGGCCTACCCGACCACGCCATGAGGGCCAAGGCGTGAAGATACATGAAGCAAAAGTCCGGAGGCCGGGTGAATCGATTATGCCCGGATATTGCAGGATGCTTGTTGTAGTCCGACTCAGATTGCTTTCCATGTAACAACCGACTAGAATCAGATCCTATCCGACTTGTAACCCTACGTCGTCAGCCTATATAAGGCGGCTAGGGACACCCCCTGGGGTAACTCAACGTAAGTTATCCCACCTCATATTAACTCTTCGCATCTGCGATAACAATACAATCCACCAGAACACAGGACGTAGGGTATTACTCTCCGAAGGTACGAACCTGTCTAAACCTTGCGTCCCTGTGTTACCATTCGAATTCTTAATCTTACAATCTTCCCCGCCTATAAATCTATAAGGTAACCCTGATAGACTGCCAATCACTCAATCCAACCGTCCGCTGTTGCTATTGTTGCTTCCAGGAACAACATTAATGGGGAAGACTGGTGTTTCAGAGAGCTCTCCAGTGCTGTCCGGATTGCTCGACAGATTGCACCCTGTCAGGAGCGATCCAGTTGCTTCAGTCAGTCCTGGGCACCGTCAGTCATGAATTTTGCCTTTACAGGAAATGCGACCATTATGCAGCGTTGCCGCGCTGGTGCCCGTTGCTTTCGAAACAAAGAAGAAGCGTTCGTTGGATTGCTCGTGCAGCCGTACTCGTCGTACTAGTAATAAGCAGAGCGCGTGCCATGATGATTCCGTGGGATTGCCATCAGCAGTTCAGCGGCGAGGAAGGAACCACTTGGCACGTCTCACCTGGCCCGGCTGCCCGGAGGGCTTCCGACTTCCGAGCCGAGGGATCTCCCGTGCACCAGTAGATGGACGGTGCATCATATGCACGCATCACACAGGTCGATACGATTCGGCAGCGAGAAGAACCAGTCAAGTGGATGCCCCACGACCCGTCAGACGCTGGTATAAGCTCAACGGTACAGTGCAAGCAGGTTTATCGTGTGTTGGCACGGCAGGTGAAGAGTGACGCCGGCGAGCTCACCGGGATGGGATGATGCAAGCCCAACTGCCGCCGCGTCGTGTCGATTTTTCATGCTCTTGGCTAACAGGATTTGAGCCCCAAGTACGCACGGTATGCTCACCATTTCTCGCCGATATGAACTAGCAAACCGTGACAAGAACCAATCCATTTGCCCCCTCTTGTTTTTCTTCCACTCCGGCGCTGCCATGCCAATACCGACCCGACACATCAGTGTGTCGCAGATTATTTATCTGCTGGCCACCTCGCCACTGGACCGCCCTCAACTAAAACAACGAAGCTGATGCAAATATTGTTGGCGGCTTTCACTTGTAGACGGCATCGCGCTAAGACTTTCGACAAGAAGATATTTGGCGCCGAGCGATCGATCCGTCCAAGCTCCTGTCCTAGTCCTAACCCCTGTTAGGCCTAGGCTTTAGGCAATCGGATTAGACGCCGCCGAGACCAGACTGCACATGCCCTGGGGAAGTGGGGAGCGATCAGATCAGAGTTTCCGGAGCATCGGATGGCACACCCCGTCCGCCGTTGGATCGCGCGCGCCGCGCCTGGGATCACACGACGCAGCGGTGGCGGTGGTGGAGGTGAGGTCAAGCCGGGGCCCGTCTCTTTCTCGCGCTCACCTGCTCCAAATCCCGGGCCGCGCGAGATCAATTCTTCTATGGTTTCCGGTTGTTATCCGTTAACCCCGTGCGTCACCTGCGCGGCCGTCGCGTGCGGCCGTCGCCACTCCTATAAAACTGAGCCGCTTTATTGCCGTTTCCCGCACGGCCAGCGCCAGCCTGCTGCCTGCACGACTGCACCGCTGCTTGCAGACGCACACGCTCACCAGCTTCTGCCGGGGTTGCGCCGGCGATGGACCTGCAGCCGATGCAGCCGCCTCCCAGTTCCAGGGCGAGGTGAGCTCGGCAGGCACCTCCGGCCGGATCATCATGAGCGAGCGTTCCGATCCGACGCTGAATCCCTGACCCGTGCTCTCGCCGTGCCGTGCAGATCCAGGTCCTGGGGAGCCGGGCCCTGGGCCACGGCCCCGCCTCTGTCTCCCAGGCAGCAGATGAAGCCTCGGCACGAGCGCAGCAGGTCCACCACGCCCACGTACTCGCCACCCGTCCCCTCCTCCCAGGTGCGTATATCTCCGTGTTGGTAGTTACACGAACGGAATGGGTGCGCAGATCGTGCGCGCGCATGCGTCGCAGCAGAAAACGTGATCGTGATCGTGTGGAGTCGTGGACTACTCATCGCGGCAGAGTCTCGGCGATAGCGGCGGCATGACGGAGCAGGCGCCGGAGACGACTCCGCAAGAGGACGAGCTCTGTCGTCCCGCGACGGAGACGGAAACGGAGGGGAAGGCGGCGCGCCCGGCGGGGCAACAGCCGGCGGAGCGGCAGGTGAGCGACGGCGCCGACGCGGGAATGGAGCGGGTGGTGCGGCGCCTGGAGCGGGAGGTGGCGGCGGCGAAGCAGACGGAGATGAAGATGCTCGAGTCGCTGGTGCGGCAGACCAAGGAGCTGGAGCAGGCCAAGATCGCGCTCGAGGAGGCCAGGCTCGAGGTCGATGCGCTGCGCCAGCAGCAGCAAGGCGCCGCGGCGGCCGGCCCGGCCCCGCCGGCGCAGCAGCAGCAGTGGAGCGTCATGGACCTCATGTTCGGCGGCGTCGATGAGGAGCTCAACGGCCTCCGGGCCAGGCTCCGGGCCTCGTCGCAGGCCGAGGAGCGGAGCCGGAAGGCGGCCGACGACCTGACCGCCGCGCTGTCCGCGGTCACCATGGAGGCCAAGCAGGTCAAGGCCTGGCTCTCCGACGCGCAGGCCGAGCTGGAGGCCGCCAACGCCGAGGCCGACCGGCTCCGTGGCCTGCTGCTGGCCGCCGAGGCGGAGCTCTGGTCGGCCACGGAGCAGGCGGACGCGATCACCACTGAGTGGAAGGACGCCGCGGCGGGGTGGCGCGCCAGGGAGAAGGCGCTGGTGGCGCGCGCCAGCGCCGCCGAGGAGGAGGCCGCCGCGGCGAGGCGGGAGAACGCCGACCTCGCCGGAGCGCGCCGGGCGCTCGACGACGAGAACGACGGCCTGCGCCGCGCGCTGGAGCGCGCCGCCGAGGACGCCAGCGCCGCCACGGAGGCGCTCGAGCTCGTCAGCGGCGAGAACGCCGGCCTGCGGGAGGCCGCCGACGAGAAGGAGCGCGACCTGGAGGACTTGCGGCGGGAGAACGGGACCCTCAGGGCCGGCGAGGCCGCGGCGCGGGAGCGCGCCAAGGAGCTCGAAGCCCAGCTGCTCGCGGCGGCGACAGCAACCGACGGCAGCGCCGCGATCGGGAAGGCGGCGGTGGAGATCCCGCTGGTGGAGAAGTGGAGGCGCGAGGCCGCGCAGGGGAAGCTGGGCGCGGCGGCGTTCCTGGACCACGGGAGGGTGCTCCCGGGCCGCCGGGACCGGATGTTCGCGTCGCTGAGCAACCTCGCGGAGCTCAAGTCGGCGGCGGCCGCGGCGGCCATGGACGACTACGACTACGAGTTCGACCACCTGGACGTGGGCCACCAGTACGCCGGCGGCGGCGCCACGGAGCACGCCATGAAGCACAGGAAGCGGCGGTCGATCCTGCGCAAGTTCGGGGACCTCTTCCGGAGGAGGAGCCTGTACAAGCCCGACCCCGCGCCGGTGCTCCACAATCACTACTAGAACAGCATAGATACTACTAGATCGTAGATGCTCGCGAGATCGGTGCTTGCAGCAAGGTAGCCTCCTTTGAATGATGATACGCACGCATACAGAATAAGTGAGTGAAGGAGTGTGTCGTCGTCATCAAGGTTCTTCAGTAATCAGTACGCCCATCTGCTGAAAGCCTGAAGCTCTAATCGTGGCACCGTTCTGTTTCTTAAGGATAGGTAGGCATGGTAGGCTCTGCATCTGCAGCAGATCGATGTAGCGGGAGTTGGAGGAGATGATGATGTCAGCTATGCGTGTCCCTTACTTAAACTTCTTCCCTTTTTGGTTGAAGGATCATCAGTGCACTTGAGTGTACCTCGCATTGGGACAGCGTCGGCCATCTCTCCAAAACCAATCGTTTCATGTGCACGCTAGTTGCAATTCGAACGACCAGGATTACAGGATCGTTACTGACAATGATCGGGCACTACATCAGAGATCTGGTGTTGTCTCTAGCTGCAAGCAGTTGCAAGCCGGCCGTGCAAATGTGCAATGGAGCAAATGGGTGGGGTGCTCCTCGTGGTTTCTCTCAGTTCAGTGGCTACGGCTGAGCTTGTTTCTCCAAGTTATTGTAGGCCGTGTGAGTTGCAGGCTTGCAGCTGGGCCGACCTGAACAAATGGGTCGCGACGGTTTTGGGCTAGCAATTTGGCCCATTTGGTTTGAGGCATTTTGCTTGCGTGTCTAAAAAAAGGTAACCGGTAGCAATGCTTATCAAGTTTAATTGCACGTAATTTACTCACAAGCAAATATTCTTAACTATAGGTGGTGTGTATAAGAAAGTAACCGGTAACCAAAGTTTATCTATTTTGATTGCGTATTTGCATCTAACTGTTACGAAGAAAACAAAATCTTACAGCATGAACATTTATCAAGGTAAGAAACTTAGCTAGAAGCGCCTCATCTTCGCCATGTAAGTTGACCAATCCATTTCTAATGAATACATGCATCCGCCATGGTTGGTGTCGACGCATTCGATCATGCAGCAAACGAGGAGCTCCTTACCGCCAACGTGGCCAAGCAAGCACCCGCTCCTCGGGCAGCAGGCGCTGAACCAAACGTCCCCGTGGCAATATGGCAGCAGGTTCCGCACGTCGATCGTCCTGCGCAGGACCCAACGGTCGCCGCCGGTGAGCACCCACACTTCGACGAGGCCGCCCCCGAACGATCTGACCACAGTCAGTCGGCCGTCCCCGGACGTCGCCAGGCGGAGCGGGCTGGTGCGCAGGCTGCTGTAACAGTCCAGTTTCCCGCAGCCCTCCGGCAGATCCGTCAACCATGTCCTGCGGGAGCGCACGTCGACGGCCACCGCGCACTCGACCACGCCGGCGTCCGTAGCCATGCCGAGCCAGTGGACGGCGCCACCGCGGCAGATGACCTCGCTGCCCGGGTATATGCGCGTCACGAGACCCTTCTTGAACCTGTGGGAGCGCGTGACCGTGACGGCACCCCACGCGCCGTCGCTCGTGGAGAAGATCTGGTAGGTCATGCCGCCCTCGATGTCCTTCTCCTTCACGGCGAGTATCACTGCCTTCAAGTCGTCGTCGTTCGTCGTCGCCGCCGCCGCCGCCATCTGACACGGTGAGATCGTAACCGGTGAGCAAGACGTATGTGTCCTTGAACGCGCCGGCGGGGAGGAGCTTGCGGTCCCCGGTCATGAGGCTCCACAGGCAGAGATCTTGCGCCGCCCTCCCACCGAGGAGGACGAGCCCGTCACGAGACGCCAATAGCTCGTCGTAGGACGCTACGTCGGTGGCGGCGCCCAGCTGCGCGAAGGAAGAGACCGCTGGGGAGCGTGCTGCGCAAGGCGCCGTGCCGGCGGCGGCGGTCACGGCAGTCGGGGCGGGGCCGGAGGCACGAGGCGGCATTGCCGGCGATGGCGCGCCGCCACGGCTTGCAGACTCCGGTGCAGCGGAGAGCGGCAGCGGCCTCCAGGCGGCGGAAGATGTCGACAAGTAGTTCGGGCGGCAGCGACGCCCACATGTCTACGTCCATCTTTCGTACGTCTTGGGTTTTTTTGAAGAAGGGAGATTAAGATGCCTAATTAGTTGGGACAGAATCAACTCACATATAGGAGTGAACATTGGTGGGGTGAGGAAAGTGAGCATTGTGAAGGGGATCAGAGTTTAGAAATGAGGAAGAGGACACAGAGACAAGGCTACTGATATATTAAAATGGTGGAAAGACTCCGACAAGGCAGAGTACAAATTATGCACAGGTAAGCACAAAACGAAGAAATATTTTAAAAAAAAAGGCCATGAAAGGTGGCACCAAAAATAGACTCACCTCCGACCCTAACCGGTTGAGTTAAGCTCACTTCCTTATTTTTATGTACTGTCAATGTACTATCATTTGTGTACTTGGATGAATTTTTTTAGACACCAAAGGCTCTTTGAAAAAGCTTTTCAGAGGAACTATGGCTGGCATTACGCTGACCAAAACTTGTATTAGGAGCCAGAGCGTGTGCATACATGATTTGTGAAGTAAATTGGCCTATTACAAGCAATGCTCTTTGAACAAGGTTACACACACATTCGCAAAAAGAAAAGACCACTTTTCCTTGAGGTGAAATGGACATTAATAAGACACCATAATCAGAAGAGATCAAGAGAACATTATCAGGTTAACAAATTCATTTCTTGTCCATCAGAGGAGCAAGCACCCCGTTGACTAGCCTCTCCAGATTTATCCAAGAGGAGCCACCTGGCCGTGTCGCGAGCTCGGCTTTCTCCCTCCACTCCACCACTGACCTCCTGAGCTCCTACCCTCTCTCCCCACCCATCACCTGCCGTATCGCCGCCACCACCTCCTCCCGCCTAGGGTCCTCCCCGACCTCCACGCCGATGCGCCACTCCGTGCACGCCATCTATAGATGTCCACACAGCCCGCTACCCGTTAGCTCGGCACGGAGCCCATTTTTTGCCCAAACCTAGCCCGACCCAGCACGAAGTTCTTCAGGCCCGTGCTAGCTCGGCCCGGTAGCTCGTGCCGAGCGTGGGCCGCCACCCCAACACGATGGGGGACCCAGCCCAGCATGATTTTAGGACGCTGGCCCGAAATGGCCGGTTAACCCCTCAATCTTATCCACACCATCTCACCCACACAAATACCCCGTCCGCTCCCCTGCTAGCTACCATCATCCCCTTCCCCTCTGGCCCTCCGCCTCCCCAGCTCCCATCCATGGCTCCATCCTCCCATTCCTCTCTGACCTCCGCCTCCCCTCCGACCTCCGGCGGCCACCTCCCCTCCCTGCGGCCTCGTCGTCCCCTACCCCCGCCGCACGTCGCCATGCCCTTCTTCGCGGCAGCGTGGGGCTGGCTGCAGGGAGCGGCGGCAGCGTAGGGAGTGGGAGAGGCGGCGCGGGGGGCCGGCAGCGGTGACGGCGCGAGGGGCCGACCGCAGGAAGCCAGAGCAGCAGCGCGAGTACCTGGTGGAGGCGACGGTGGCAGCGCGCAGGAGCAGGCAAGCGGCGGCGTGTAGGAGGCGACGGCGGTGGCGCGAATAGGCGGCTTGTCCAATAGGAGATAGCGGCCGTAGTGGCGCAAAGGGAGCAAGCCGTGAGGGCCCACCGTGCCTCGCGGTAGTCCGAAGTCGGCCATCCTTTACGGGCTAGCCCGGCACGAAATGGGCCCATGGGCCTGGGCCGTTAGTGCAGCCCATGAGCTGGCACGGCCCGGCACGGTAGAGGCATAGTGCCAGGCCAGACCAGGCATGAAGTTGGCCGGGCCTAGCTGGATCCATGCCAGGTCAGGCCGGCCGCCCGTTTGGATATCTATAACGCCATCCTGCTGTTGGTCTGCTGGTTATAGATTTCCATTTGGCCCGCGGCACGTGGGCCGGCCCACGGCACGACAATTTGGCCCGGTACAGGCACGGCCCGGCACGGCGGCCTTGCAGGCTGGGCCGGCCCGGCCTACAACACGGGCCGGGCCTGGGCCGCTGCCTCAGCACGTGGGCTGGCCCGGCACGGCCTGGCCCATTTGGCCCGTGGGCCATCAACGGCCGGCACGGCCTGTTTAGGCCTGCCTCGGCCTGGCCAACGGCCGTATAAAACAGCGGAACGACGCGCCCCGGCCGAAACCCTAACCCCCGTGCCCGCTCCCTCCCGCATCGAGCCGCCTGCCCGCCTCTCGTAGTCTCCCCCGCTCCCTCCTGCCTCCTCGCCTCCTCCCCTAGATCCTCCGCCATCCTTGCCCACCGCCAGCTCGCCGGTGGCCCCTCCACCTCCCTCCCCCTGTAACTGGTCCTCCACTCTCAGATCCGGCGTCCTCGCCCGCTGCCGGCTTGCCGGTGGCCCCTCCGCCTCCCTCCCCCCGTAACTGCTCCTCCACTCTCAGATCCGGTGTCCTCGCCCGCCGCCGGCTTGCCGGTGGCCCACGGCTCCGCCTCCCTACCCCTGTAACTGCTCCTCCACTATCAGATCCGGTGTCCTCGCCCGCCGCCGGCTTGCCGGTGGCCCGTCCGCGGCTCCGCCTCCGGCTTCCCTACCCCTGTAACTGCTCCTCCCCTCTCAGATCCGGCGTCCGCGCCCACTGCCGGCTCGCCGGTCACCCATCCGCCTCCCTCCCCGTAACCCCGCTTCTCCCCTAGCCCTCCGACCCTCCGCCTCCCTCGGTTCCTCGCCTCCTCCCCTCGACCCTCGCAGATCCGTCTCACTCCCTAGTTCCCCACCGTTGCGGTTCGTCTTCTCCAGCTCCGGGCTCCGGCTGCGCAGGTAAACAACCTCCTCTCGTTCCTCTTCTTCTTTCGACCCCTTGCAGATCCGCCTCCCTCACGTTTCTCCTCTTGTAGGTCTCTTACAGGGGCCGCGCATTGTTGAGGAACGGAGCCGCCGAGGCGATGACGTCAACGGTGGAGCGCTCGAGGGTGTGACGGTGTGTTCCCTGTACCGGGTGTGCTCTTCATTTCAGGTCTTAGGATGGACGACAACTATCCAACCTGCCTCAATAATGAGTTGCGGTTGATGGGGGAGACCGGAGATGATGATTCTGATTTGGAGGCGGATCGGCGGGCGCTGCTCGGTGGTGCAGTCCCCGATGCTCAGCCAGGCTCTGGTGCTAGTCCGGGCTCGGAGAGTACGGGCAGCAAGAGGACTCGTTCTTGCACCTCTAAGGTGTGGGACGACTTCGAGCCACTGTACGAGATAAGGAATAACAAGAGGGTAAGAACTGGTGCTAAGTGCCTACATTGCAAGAAAATTTATTCTGGTAAGTTTGCTAGTGGTACTGGACACTTGCATAGGCACCTTCCAAAGTGCCCAGTCTTGCTAGGTGCTTCACGTATGGCTCAGTCCCAACTCAAGTACAATCCTGATGGCTCTCTCCATATGTGGGAGTACAATCCTGATGTTGCTCGTATCCAGTTGTGCAGATTGATTGCTAGACTAGACCTTCCTTTATGCTTTGGTGAGTCTGATGCATTTGAGGAGTATATTAATATTGCTCATAATCCTAGATTCAGTTGTGTGTCTAGGCAAACCACCACCAGAGATTTTGTTAAGTATTTTGATGAGCGTCGCACTAAACTTGTGGCTTCTTTGCAATCTGTTTCCTCTGTTGCTCTTACATCTGACATATGGTCTGGTAATGCTAAGGAAGATTACCTTAGTGTGGTTGCTCATTATGTGAATGTTGATTGGCAACTAGAGAAGAGGATCTTAGGCTTTCGTTTAATTGATGTTTCTCATAATTCTGATAATATTGCTAAGCGCATTACAGCTGTTGCTACTGATTATGGTTTAAATGATAAGATATTTTCTATAACACTGGATAATGCATTGGCAAACACTGCCGCCATTGGTAAGCTTCATCCTTCACTGACTGGTTACATGGGTAAAAAGAATTTTCATCAGCGTTGTGCTTGTCACATTATTAATCTTATTGTTAAGGCTGGCCTTGATGTTTTCAAGCCTATGCTTAGTTCATTTAGAACTGCAATTTCATTCCTGAATTGTTCTAACCAACGTATTGCAGCATACAAGTCATATTGCATTGCTATAGGTGTCCGTCCTCGTAAGTTTGCTTTGGACATGGATGTTAGATGGAATTCAACTTATCTCATGTTGAAGCATCCATTACCCCATAAGACCACATTCCATCAGTTCATAACCACTCAATATGGTTTGGTTGAAGCTCAAACAATTCTGATAGAATTACACTGGTATATTGCTGAAAAGATTCTAATATTTCTTGAACAATTCTATGATTCTACTGTTATTCTGTCTGGTGTTTATTATCCTACTGCTCCATTAATCTTGCATCATATTCTTGAAATAGCTGGGCACCTTAATTTCTATGCTAATGATGCTGATCTGAAACATGTTGTTGCACCCATGAAGTCTAAGTTCTTAGATTATTGGTCTGATATACCTATGCTTTATACCTTTACTTTTATATTGGATCCTAGAGCTAAAATTGCTAGTTTTAGCAATGTGCTTCAGCTGATGTCTCAGCTAACTGGTAAGGATTATTCTAGTTACTTAACTGATGTAAGAGCTGAATTGTCTACAATCTTTGGCAAATATGAAGCTAAGTATGGTTCTGTGAGGATGCAGAGGGCCACTCAGCCAGGCCCTGCAGGTAAGAAGAAGACTGCTTGGGGTAAGATCTTTGGTTCCCAGGCTGCTTCATCTACTTATTCTGCTGCTAGCCTTGGTACTGGCCTGGGTTCTACTTCTGTTTCCTCCTCCCTGTCTAGGAGACAATCTGCTAGTGCTTTGTTGCAAGCTGCTCAAACAGGTGCCTCTCTTACTACTGCTTCTGAACTGTTTGCTTACTTAGACAGTGACACTATCAATCAATATGATGATGACTTCAACATATTGACCTGGTGGCATGAGCATAAGTTATCATATCCTGTTCTATCTATCTTAGCTAGGGATGTTATGACTGTGCCTGTCTCTACTATATCTTCAGAATCTGCATTTAGTACCACTGGCAGGATCATTGAGGAGCGGTGACGTCGTCTGACCCCTGAGATGGTGGAGATCTTGGCTTTGATCAAGGATTGGGAGCAAGGAGATGCAAGACTGCAGCATACCGTCGACGATACCGAACTTGAAGAGTCATTTGAGGATTTGTATCTTGATGAGTAAGATTTCTAATCTCATTTACTTCTCCTGCAGCATACTTGTTAGTTGTTACTTGAAGATCTCTAATCCTCCTATCATTTTTTGCAGAAGCTAGATGCCAGCTGCCCTGTTGGTGCTCTATCAGTGTTCAGGAGCAAGTTAGAACTCAGAAGCCTCATGCTGTTGTGCTTGTGTAGGTCTTGTGACTTGTGAGTTGTGAGTTGTCAGTTGAGTTGTGAACTTGTGTGATTGTGTATCTGAACAATGAACTTCGATGAGGTGGCTGTACTCTTTTTTCCTTTGTAAGGTTTTCTCACGAGGTGTGAGTTTTTACCTACAAAGATTTTTAATGAGGCAGCAATACAAACAACTCAAAATAATATTCAAATTTGTTTGTGTTATTGTAATTGTGAATCTGTGTGAATCAGTTGAACATGTGAATCTGTGAATATGTTGAAACTAAGTTTCTGTGAATATGTTGAAACTAAGTTTTGAATTTGGCTTTGAAACTATGAAAATGTCTTACTGTGATAAATTTGATTCTGGTGAGGGGGTTTTATTAAAACGTGTCACGAGCTGGCACGGGCACGGTGAGGCTGTTAAGGCCCACCGGGCCAGCGGGCCGACACGGCCTGCGTAAGAAGGTAGCAGGCCGGACCTGGACCGCCTCTTTGGCACGCGGGCCGACCCGGCCTGGCACGACAGTTAGGCGAGCCTAAACAGGCCGGACCTATTCGTGCCCGTGCCAGGTCGGGCCGGGCCGCCCGTTTGGCTATCTATACTGCTGGTTGCCCGCAAACGGCCAACTAGGAAACTGCGGTTACCTTGACTGCCTGCCGGACTCCGTGAACTCGTTGCTTCCCTTCTATACGAGATCGTATACGACAGCTTGGCGACCAATGTAAATCCGTTTCCTAAACTAACCTAGCTAGCTTACTACGTGTGCTACTCCATGCACGTAAAACTAACCAGCATGCGCACGGACTCAACTTCCTAATTTTCATAGACCGACACAAACTTGACTTCCCAAACCAACGACTAAAACAAGATTTAAATCCAACAAGTTCCACCCGCAGTGCGTCTGCAGGAACGCGCCGACGGCCTCGTGCCGGAGCACCGCCTCCTGCGGGCACCAGCTCGTCACGCGACCCCTCCCCTCCGTCTCCGTCAGGAACTCCGGCGGCAGGACGGCGGTTGCCTGCTGGTCGCTCCTGATCACCCACTGCACAGGAACTCGTAGCCGCTGTCGGCCAGCCCCCAGGCGAGCTACCAGGTGCTCTTCGTTGAGTTCCACTAGGCTCCCGAAGCTGGCGAACACCACCGAATTGGGACGCTTGCCGTCGAGCCAGTCCAGGCACGCGCGGTCCTCCTTGGAAAGGCTGGAGCCCGACGCGTCGACGGCCGGATTATCACCGCCGGCGCCGTCGGCGGCTTGCCTGAGGAGAAGCGGCACCGGCCCGACGGCGTAGATCGGCGGCAGGATGTCCGACATGGCGCTGCTGGCCTGGCTCTCCAGCTCCTCGAAGGTGTGGAGCACGACGGCGGACGGGACGGTGCGGTGGCACTCCATGATGGCGCGCAGGACCATGGCGAGCAAGGCGTCGTCGGGATCCGTGGCGTGGACGAAGCTCGGGAAGTCTTTGAGGCGCATGCCCTTGGACCCTTGGGCAACCCCGGCACCCAGTCGACGACCGTGCTATCCATGTATCCATTCCTCAGCTGCTCGGCATCTACAGGTTTTTACAGCATCCAAACCAATAGTAAGCTAATGATCAGATCATTCGTAGACAGTTCTACATAGCTACCGTGTTTACCTTTGAGGGGGACAAGGCCCTCGGCAACGAGGCGCTGGCCCTGCTGCATGGCCGTGATCCAGAAGGTGACGCGGGGCATGCCGATCGCCTCGGCGGCACGCAGGATGTGGTCGACGTCGGAGACGAGCAGGCAGCAGCTCGCCGCGGGGAGCTCGGACGACGACAGCACGAGCTCCTTGAAGTGCGGCGCCATGGACGGGAGGGAGAGGTGCAGCGCGGCCATGTCCTGCGCCGCGTCCTCGTCGGAGTCGGACGGGGCCAGGCCGTCCGGGACGGACACGAAGCGGATCCCCGGCGGCGGCCCCGCCAGCGCATCCGGCGGGCCGCGCGCGCGGAGGAGGCGCCGGAGGTTGTGCTCGGTGTGGACGAAGGTGACGTCGAAGCCGTGGCGGTGGTGGAGGAGCGTGGCGAGCTGGAACGCCGGGGTCACGTGGCCCTGGGTGGGGAACGGGAAGAATGCCAGGTGAGGCTTCGCCGGCGCCGCCATGCCGGGCTCTCTCTCGCTCCGATCCGTCGTAGTCCTACCAACGCAAAATCGTATCGAGGTCGAGTACTTAATGCAGAGGCTGTCCGACTAGATAAGAACGAAGCGAATAGACTAATGATGTGGATGGAGACA
Organism: Setaria viridis; assembly: GCF_005286985.2. Taxonomy (NCBI): domain Eukaryota; kingdom Viridiplantae; phylum Streptophyta; class Magnoliopsida; order Poales; family Poaceae; genus Setaria; species Setaria viridis. Next base: position 28,044,911 of record NC_048263.2, read on the forward strand.
GCTCGTACCTCCTGCTGTGCCGTCAAGGTCCATGCCTCTCGCACCTCGTCCTTAATCATATCACGCTTGGCCTGTTTGGCTGTTTGGATGCCACGTCATAAACTTTATAACATATCACATCGGATGGTTAGATACTAATTAGAAGTATTAAATATAATCTAATTACAAAACTAATTACACAGATGGAGTCTAATTTGCGAGACGAATCTATTAAGCCTAATTAGTCCATGATTTGACAATGTGGTGCTACAGTAACTATTTGCTAATGATGGATTAATTAGGCTTAATAGATTCGTCTCGCGAATTAGTATAGAGATTCTGCAGTTAGTTTTATAATTAGCTCATGTTTAGTCCTCCTAATTAGCGTCCGAACATCCGATATGACCCCTCCTAAAATTTAGTACCTTGTATCCAAACACCCCACCATCACTTAGTCCTAGCCATACCATGCTAGCTCGACAAGCCTCCATTAATTTAATCCAAACACCATGGCACGCTGTTCCGATCTAACGCCCAGCCACTAAAATGAGTTTTCCTTTGCACTCCCTCTCCCTCCGTTTCAAAATATAGTTACATTTAGACTTTTTAAAGTCAAATATTTTTAACTTTGATTGTGAATAGAGATCATAGAGAATAATAGCATAAAAATAATGTTAGCAGATTTATCATGAAACTAGTAATATTTTTTTATTTCAATAAATTATTTTTGGAGGTATTGTTGTCCAAAGTTAAAAAGATTTGATTTTTGAAAAAGTTAAACGTAGCTATACTTTGAGACGGAGGAAGTATAAGACTAAAATATATTTTCTTGTGATACTAGATTATCCATGTCTGGCGTTCTCCGATGTTACTATCCGCGTCGAGATCCTAGGCATGGCATGTTCCTAGTATTCATGCCGTACTGTTCTTGGAGTCGCGCCAGTAGGGTGGACCGAAAATGGCACGGCCTAGCTGAAAACCATAAGTTATTTTACAATTATTCTTAAAAAACCTTTAGTTGTAGGTGATGGGTAAGGGTAACAATAAAATATTGACAGATGCGTTCCAATAATGTTGTCATTGTAGAAGTTGGGCTAGGAGGCTAGGCCTGTCTGGCTGTCTGTTGAGGGTGCCATGTGTGTTGAACGAGAAGAAACGGTGACAAATCGATTCCTCTGCTACAGGTATCCGCGACTGCACGCGAGCAGTAGATGATCAAGAACAAGGCCGAACATGATCGGGTGGATGGGACGGCAGCACAGTAACATCAAGAGTTGCCGATCGAGCTCTTTTTATTTTTCGCAATGGAACGCTCATCCAATCCGATGTGCAGCCAACAGCAACCGAACCGAGGCGCTGTCGGCGCCCGCGTCGGTGAGCTATGAGCTAGTAAGCCAGCTTAACCGTTGGACACGGCCTGATCCAGACGGCATTCTCACCGCAACAACCAGCTGGGTCCTCCTGTCACTCGTTACTCACAGGCACAGCGCACAGGAAACTGATCCCAGCCAAGTTAAGCATAACACAGAGGAGACCGCTTGCATAGCATAACCATTTTCTCCGCTGTACTCCATTTAACCAGCAACAGCTCACAGGATTACACGAAAGCGACCGAGAATAATGGCAAGGGAGGCAGCAGAAAGACAGACGCACCATATCATACAGGTTACTGGTCAGAACGCACACATACACTGGTAAAGAGAGAGCCTGATTAACACTCCTGAAACATTTCACAACCGCCCTTCTTCACTTGATCCTCCTGGTCACTTGATGTAAGCTGATGTCCCTCGTCAAGCAATCTACAAGACAACAGGTTTGATAGTAAGATTACATAAAACACGCTTGTAATCTTCTTATAAAATGACCCACAAAATGGATTTAGTACATTCCTATGCTAGACAAGCATAAGGATTTTAACTCATATTCTTATACATTTTAAGTCAGAACACACAATCTCTCGAGAAGGCGAATCCTATACATTTCCAGGAGGAAAAGCAAAGGCTTACATAGATAACATTCCTTACAAGTGAATTACTTGCGCATATTGGAAAAAGAGTAACTGTAACAATGTAATCCATTATCAAGCCATAATGGAGAAATACAGAGTGATAAGAATCGATACTAACAAGCATAAGGATGAGATAACATCTAGAGCAAAGGAACGGTGAAGACATGGCAAAAATTCTAGCTTCCCTGTGAAAAATGTGACAAAATGCTAGCATAGGTGCTCCCAGCAGTAACGTTGCGAGACAGCAAAAAACAAACCAACGGATGTTCGGTAGTTGGAATTGCTGGGTGAGAAAACCACCTTTGTCCAAAAAAGGGAAAAACCAAACGACAACTGAAACTAATTCAAAGATCTCCAGTCATCACCGGAAAGATTCCATGATAAAACTATTAAATATGATGTTACGAACTCACTTATAAGTGCAAACCAGTCAAAATCCAAGGCAAAAGTTAAGAACAAGAAGCTGTCCCCAGATAATAGCCTAGACTCATTAGTCGTTTACAATTCTATCACAACAGGGAAAACAAAATATACTACTTATCACATAAACCATAAACAAAACAAAAGTGGTCCCAGGACTTGCCCACAAAAAGTGGAAGAATATGAAGAAGAGACTGAAGCAACCATCCAACTCATATTCCATTAATTTTTTTCAAAAAATGTCCGAAAAGAGGAAAACCAGACAACTGCAATTAAATTAAAGAAAATCTCCAGTCATGAAAGACCATGTTGAGGCGTGCGCTAATACACAAGCCTCTCCAGTCATAAAAGGCTTGAGTAAAAATCTGGTGACAAGGAACTAGAGGAAAGCTCCAGATAAAGAATTACAATTTTGCCTTGCCATCAAATTGCTCAGTTTAATTCTAGGATTAGTGTTGTGCAATAGGAGGCTCAAATATGGACCTCCACTACAGAACGCAATTAAGAGATTTTCCATAAAAAGAGTGTGTAAGATACCAAAACTTGGTTGATATTACAATTTTTCTATTAGGATGACTTGCTAGACAATCAACTTGACAAACCTGTTACATCATAACTAAGTCAATTGGCTTGCGGAATAGCACTGCATGACCTTGCAATCTTGTGTAGAGAATCAAGTCTTTATAGTTAGTTATAGGTTCATAGCACAATTGTTTATATGCATCATATCCTTGGAATTTTGATATGCGATCTAGTAAAGTATAATAATTGTGATTTAATCATTATCAGGACCCACCAAAATGAAAGCTAGATGCTTTTATTTGTGAGAATTATATGCCCAATATATTCCTAGTCTGTAATAGTTAGTAGCCACATGTATCCTATGATCAGCACCTTGGCATCATTTCAAAGCTTCTTGCCCCAAATTTTCGCATGCAAAATTCTAAGTGACAACAAAATGGTGGGAAAGTTGTCTTACCATAAATACCCAACATTGCTAATGTCCGGCTGCTGCCGGTCCAGCCCAATTCGAGCCACTGGCACCATCTCTGAGCTCCTCCATCCACTCCGTGAAGAACTCTGGATCATAGCCGCCCTCCTCATCCTCCTCACGATCACAATTGCCTTCTTCTATTCCTCCTTCCTCCATTGCATCAAGAACTGGCTCTGTAGGTCCTGCTGCAACATCCTTGTTTGGCTCGGTAACAGCTGGAGTGTGGCCTTCGAAGAGGGCGAGATGTCCGAACAGCTTGTCCTTGCGTGAGAAGGTGGTGCCGCAAGAGCAACGCCACTGTGCCTCCTCGCCGCAGTGGCGCAGGTGGCTGCGGAGGTCAGCGAGGACGGCGAAGCGCTTCTTCCCGTCGCAGCGCTCGCAGGCGTAGAGCTTGGGGCAGTGGCTGCGCCTGAAGTGGTTCCGCGCGCACACCGCCGACTTGAGCGGCCGGAAGCGGCGGTGCGCGCGGTTCCTGTTGCAGCCCGCGAAGGGGCAGGAGAAGCGCACCTCTCGGTCGCCGGCGGGAGGCTTCGGCTTGCCGTGGCCGGGGCGGGAGAGGGCGTCGAGGGTCTTGAAACGGTCGCCGTGCGCACGCATGTGCATCCGGAGGTTGGCGTCGCGGCGGAAGCCCTTGCCGCAGATCTCGCAGAAGTGGACGTGCTCCGCGAGCAGCTCGGCGGCGTCGAGCTCCACGACATCGTAGCCGCCGTCGCCCTTAGCAGCTTCTAGGGGCTGCTCTTGGGCGGAGGCGGCGGCAGCAGCAGGGATCTCTCGGATGGGAGCGGGAGAGGGAGCTGCGGCGGTAGGAGGTGGGGTTGGGGCGGGGAAGGGGACGGAGGAAGCGAGGAGCGAGGCGGCGTTGAGGACGACGAGTTGGGCGGTGTAGGAGATCTCGGAGGAGACGGATTGGATGTCGGCGTAGGAGAGGGGCCGGGCCTCCCCCGAGATGGAGGCGGCGATACGGCCCCGGACGGCGGCCATGCGGTCCCCGAGCGCAGCCAGGCGGAGGAGGGCGAGGCTGGGGTCCCCGTCCGCTCCTCCGGCGCCGCCGCCGACGAGCGCGTCAGAGGGTTCGCGGCCCGGCATGGTCAGCGGAGGCGGGGTGGTAGAACCCCTGGACGCGATTGAGCGGCTGCGGCTGCCGGCGGCGCCGGCGACCTGGGTGCTCGTGGTGGAGTCCATTGCCTGCGAGTGGTGCCCAACTTGGATTGACACGACGCGCTTTGGTGCTGCTGACTGCTGAGGTTAGCGCGTTTTGCGTGCAAGCCCACTTTGTTTATGAAATTTGCGCTCGCGGTGTCAGCAATGAGTACACTTTCCGTTTCCTTTTTTCAAGGGGGTCGCGTCACAAATATGAACAAAAAGGCACTTTGGTTTGGTAAATTTGACTTTTTGTGCTCATTTACCGGTATCTTTTTAATTATTTATTATGTATTTTTCGGACTAACGAGTCTTTTTTTACTGAGAAATTGTATAATGGAGGTCGTTTAGGTCTCCCTTGGAACGCAGGATTGTCAAAACATATGAATAGAAAAAATGTAGGAATAGAATGTCATCATACATGTAATCATATGGAGTGGAAAACTCAGGAAAACTACAGCAACGATCGTTTGGATGGTGCACAAGAAAAACAAAGGAATTGAATGATGACTTGATGAGAGAGAGTGAGACAAAGGAAACTTTCTATGAGGTCCAACCTCTTGGTAGAATTCCTCCAAAATTGCTACGGAACAAGCCATTCCATAGAAATTTTATAGGATGGGTAGGGATTCAATCCTTTATTCCAAAAATGGATTTCAAAGTAAAAATTCCTATAGGATCCAAAATCCTCTAAAATTCTTACACTTTTCCTTTATTTCAAAAGGGGTCTTAGTATTGTGATACGTCCAATGGAATAGCTTATCCTGTTCTTTATGTGACTTTCAAGATCTGAATCGTCATATCTCATACATATTGTGTCATTCATCCACAACATTAATTTTCCTAAGTAACTTTCATAAAATCACAGGTTTCATGGATATTGTATCAAAATATTCATGTTGGGGGCGTATCACTTAGCTATAGGTTTTATCGCACAAGTGTTCTACAAAACCTCACGCATTCATATTTTGTATGAAATCTAGCACATAGATCTAAACACATGATAAACCCACACTAGGTACTAGCCTAGGTTTATCACAAGCTCTATGATCACGTACCGTATACCACATATAAAATTTGAGATCATATATAAAATGATGATGTTTAATGAAGTGCTAGTAAAAACTAAGAACTTAAAAAGTTAAATTGCACATACATAAGGTATTAAGGTGTGTATAAATAAACTTCATTGTCTTATGGTACTAGTGTTCCAGTTCCACAAAACTTTGCACCTTTTCATATATTGCATGAAATCTAACCCATCCTTCTTACATATCGGATCGGATGACATGGCATTTATATGAACCCAACATGTGGTACTAGCCCAGGTTTATCGTAACCGCCATCTCTTTTCATATTATATACCCTCATTTCAAATTCGAGGTAAAATATAAAATGGTGGGATTTTAGAAACACTAATAAAAAAACTTAGAAGTAACATTTAATTTAGGCTGATTTTGCCAAATGTTTGTTTTCTAAGATCATATGTTGTCCAAAAGATGAATTAGCGGTGAAACAAGAAACCAAAGCCACCTCGTATCGGTCAAAAGGCTAAGCAAAATAACTGACTTAAACAAATAAAATTGTCTATGTCTTAAGAAAAAATTAGATATTGAGCAGCACATGGCTATAAGAGGGATTTAGACCAATCTATATATATATATATATAAAAGGTATTGCAAAATTGTCTAGTGGACCTTTTCAAACATGGTTTTTGTTAGAAGTCACTAAATGAATGGCCGTGATGCACCAACTAGTTTGATTATTTTAATTAAAAACTAACTATAAATAATAATTTTTATCCAGTCCCATTCACATCAACAAGGGCACTCGACTTCGGTGGAGCCAACCAGCACTTATGCTATCACATCCTTCATCCCCTCACAAACTCTAGGGGGGCAATGGCCCCTCCCGATGGCGGTGGCCCCCAATGACGGCATCAACGCCTTCTGATGAAAGCCTCTTACAAGGAATTTTTGCCAGTAAATTATCATTACTTTGTAGTGTTTTTTTTATAATGACGATAATTTTAGTTGCATGTGGCAAATGCCATTTAAACAGAGTCCAGCATCCAGTTTTGATATATTGCATTCGAGGATGTTTGCATATGGTTGGCATGAAACGGTACTTCGGAGCTTTTCTATAAAAAGCCGCTACTAGCTTTTGAATCCGAAAAGCCAACAATAACTTTTAGAAGATGTTTTTAGCTTTCTGACCTACACAAGAAGTTCGTTGTTTGTTTAACCTTCTGACTTTTTACAGTAAGAAACTATCCATAATCTCAAACAAATAGGTCCTTAACTATTTTGAACCCGGGTCCAGCCAGCAAGAGCAATCAAAATCGTAAATTGTTTGGACCCAAATCCAGCTGGCAAGACCAATCAAATCGTAAATTGGCAATTCTTTCGATGTGTGGTAGGATCAACCAAATGTAAATTGACAAATTGTTCGATGTCTGATCCACAAATCCAATCTCAATGACTGCTCTTAGGGTCCCTTTGGTAGGCTTTGCCTCCCCCGGCTTCAGCTTTGCGTCCCCCGGCTTCAGCTTTGCACTACAGTGTTTTGGTACTATTGGAAACTGTAGCATGAAGTCGGTACGCAGATCGAGGCAAAAGATGAACTGGAAAGAGGGGAAGCCGATGAAGTTGAAAAAAATGGCTTACCTGGCTTCAGCTTCGGCACGCACTACAGTGCGCTGCAGTGCTGAAGACGAAGCTCCCTTAAGCCCTACAAAGGGGCCCTTAGCGGGTGGCGTCTTATGTAATTTTGTATAACCATATGTCGCCACAAGAAAATGAAAGTGGGCTCCAAGCGTAGGGGCCGGGGTGAGAAAATGCAAGACCGATCGAAAAGCACAGTTGGCGGCGGCTTGGCGCGTGGGTGCGGACGCGAAGCGAGGCGGTCGTAGAAGTCAACTTGCCGCCCTCTCTGAGTCTCTGTGCCACCCCACCCGAATACTCTCTCTTTCACTGACATAACTGACCAAGAAATATGTTGGCTCCGCATGTCAGGGGTTGAGCTGTAGCGTGTCAGTGGTGCGTCTCCAGCAAGGTTTTCGGTGATGGGCCGCGTGTCTCGTGGACGGTCACGTGGGAGTGGACAAGCTTTGCAAGGCGGCAGCAGCACCCGCCAGAAAGAAGGAAGAAATGGGTTGGTTTGGAATTGGGCCACCACCACCTTCAATAATTCGACTAAACTACGGAGATCTCGAAGTCCGTGGATGCTGATTAGGAGGCAGCACTAGGCACACTTCACAAGTTCTGCCTCCAAATCTCCACGGGTAGTTTAATACTTCGAAAGCTCTTTGCTTCTCATTGCCGGGTTTTTGTTTTCCTTGCTTCATTTTACTGCCATAAAGAAACATTACTGCCTCACTTTTTGGGGGCATCATTCTTAATTGGGGCAATTTATCTGGTTCCTGTTATTAATACAAATCCTAAGTTATTAATTGGGGCGATAGATGTGTGGTCAATAAGAAACTGCAATATGAACATTAGTTGGCATCATCAGTAGAAAACGGAACCATGAACTGAGATGGGAAAAAGGAAAAGCATGAATTAAGATGGGCCTCCATCCTTTCCAAGGTTCAGCGTGAACGGGCCGTAGCCTTATTCCAAGGCCCTGCACGGCCCCAGGGCCTGATTGGTTAGCACCAAAATGTGCCCAGCTAAAGTTGGGGCATGCCAAAATATAGTCATGCCAAAATTTACCTGCCAAAATCTGGGCAAAAGGATAAGGATGGCACTTGGTTGAGTGAAAAATGTGGCAGCCAAAATTTTGGGGGCTCCTATATAGATAGATACGGCTTGAAACTTCCAGCCCACCAAGGCTCATCTTAACCTTATCTTTTTCTTTCTCATCTTCTTTCCCAACCCTCCCATTTGATTATAGCCCAATGAAAAATATTCGATAAAAAATATCGTCCAACATTTTTCAAAAAATTGGACCAACATTTTTTCAAAAAGTTGGACCAACATTTATTCGAAAAAAATTGAGGCAACATTTCTTCAGGAAAAGTTGAATCCAACATTTATTCGAAAAAAGTTGCACCAACATTTTTCGGGAAAAATTTCCACCAACATTTTTTCAGAAAAAGTTGAATCCAACCTTCTTCTCCGTTTGCGATGGCTGGCGAGGTCTTCTTCTCCGACTCTGACGGCCGGCGAGGCCGCGTGGGGCCGCGGCAGTGCGCCGGCAAGCCAGCGCGGTGTGGGACAGCGAAGCTGCGACGGCAGGGGGGAGGCAGGGGTAGGGTGATGTGTGTTAGGGTTGTGGAGATCTAATGGTGTGAGTTGTTTTGCACGAATCTCGAACCCTATAAGGTGAGGGAGAAAAATCTTCCAGAAGATTGGATAGGATTTCCGAAAAATTTTACCCCCAATTGATTTGATGCCAAAACACAACTGTCAAAATTATTAGGTTTTCCCTGATTTTGGTTTGGCATATTTTGGTGCCCAACTAATCAGGCCCATAATAACTCCTAATTTTAGGCCGTAACATTTACTAGCTCGCGGCTGTTAGATTTTGTGATTCGAGTGAAGTTGGATGCAGACCGATCCAAATACAGAATTTTATATTTAAATTTTCATGCAAAACTAAAAATGTAACGAAGATATAAAGCTAGACATATACAGAATCACAAAATGGAGAATGTTTCAACTGAGCTAAGCTATACAACGATAACGAAACTCTATCACAAAGCTTTTTCTAAGTCGAACCCGTAAAATTTCGATCAAGTTCATAGGCCAGCATGTACGTCATCAAATTGATTTTACAAGATCCATCATAGAATGTATTTTGATAATGTATTTGTTTTGGGTGCTAATGATGCTAACATATCTTTTCTTTTTTTAAAAAACGCTTACGGCAAAGATTAATAAATCGAGCTATAATTTAAGGGTCTGTTTGGTAGAGCTCCAACTTTGAAAAACAGCTCCAGATCCATAGATCCAGCTAGCTCCATCGTAGAGCTGCTCCACCGTGGATCTGAGATCTCAAAAAGCATTTGGTACAGCTCCACTCTTATCTTTATCTCACTGGCAATTTGGACCCATGCATCAGAATAAAAAAAAAATATTCTTCCTGGTGTTGTTGCGCACGCGGTTGAGGCGCTGGCGGGCGCGGCCTCACCTGCGGCCAGGCGGCCGGGTGCGGGCAGGGCTCCGTCGGGCGGGATGGGGCGCGCTGGCCACCGGCGGGGCGAGACAGCGCTCTGGCGTGCGGGACACGGCCACCGTAGCGCAAGCAGAGAAGGAAGCTACGAAGAAATAGAACGAACTGGTCATTTTCCACTAACAAGTGGCAGTGGTGGATAATTTCTTCCAACTCCACCAAATTTGATTTCGTGGAGCACCCTGAGGTGTTCCACCAAATCCATGGATCTGGAGGTGGATCCACTGTTTTCGTGGAGCAGATCTATGGTGGAGTTGCTGGATCTAAAACCGCTTGGCTGAAAAAATCTAGCACCCGTGTTTAGATACTAATTAGAAGTGTTAAATGTAGACTATTTACAAAACCCATTACATAAGTGGAGGCTAAACGGCGAGACGAATCTATTAAGCCTGATTAGTTCATGATTTGACAATGTGTTGCTACAGTAAATATTTGCTAATGGTGGATTAATTAGGCTTAATAGATTCGTCTCGCTGTTTAACCTCCACTTATGTAATGATTTTTGTAAATAGCCTACGTTTAATACTCCTAATTAGTATCTAAACATTCGATGTGACACGTGCTAAAAATAAGCAAAAGTAACCAAACGGACCCGAAGTGCTACAAACATGCCACATCACCTTCCTGTTACTAGACGTCACGGTGGTGGATTTCGCGTGGCAGCTCTGGCGGTCCCAGCACACCCCACGCGAAAACCCTCGCGGAACATGTGGAAAGGGGCGGAGCCGAGAACGACGGCAATGTCCATCCATACGATCTCCCACTCGGCCTGGGTCTCACCTGCAGCCGGAACCCGGAAGCTGGGTGAGCCTGGGGCAAGCCTGGGGCAGGTCGGGATGGCTCCCATCATGCCCATGCCGTATTGCCAATTGCCATGCGGCTTCCATTGCTCCAAGCCTCCAAGCAAGCAGTGTCCGGCCCGTGCTCGTCGTGCTCCACATCAGTTTCCGCGCCATCGGCCGTCACGTGGGCTAGCTGGTTCTTGTCTGCAGCTCCCTTCAATCAGTGCCGCGGCATCCCAAGAGATCTTCTCCCCACTCCCAGACAGCCGGCCGTGGCGCGGGGCTCCTTTTCACACGGCACGCAGCCGGGAGCCGCCACCTCCCGTCCCCGCACCGAGTCAGACACGCACTCACTCACGCTACTGCTACGCTCTGCTACTACTTTACACTTTGGTTGTTTGCGACATGGATTGTCGGTACCGTGTATCAGCATCCGTATCTGAATAGCAAATGCAGAATTACCGCAGCTATGCTGGACGAGCAAAGGGTTTAGGGTTATTCAGTCAGCTTATCAGTCACCAAATAATATTTTTCTCTCACAACAAATCAGCCATTTCAGCTTTTCAGCCGGCTTATAAGCTGAAGCGAACAGGCCCAGAAGCTGCATCGTGCGTATTTGAGATGAGGAAACAAAAATCTCGTCGACCTGCACCCTACTTCACTCTACTGTTCGAGTCTGGGGGAGACGAGGCTGAACCATCCGACTGTCAGTCCAAGCGTTGGTTAGGCTGTCTACTCTGAATCGAGGTAGTAACCTGACCCACCCCAGAGGACCCAGACCCAGGTGCCGAAAGAGTTTTTAGAGGACAAGCAGTGCCTCACACAACAGAAGCATTTTGTTCGGTTCCGCTGTGTCCAATCCCCCTGCGATTAACCAACGGAGCAGCGACTTCAATCAATTGCACACAGCCTGAGGGACCTTAGTTAATTGCAGATCCTGAGGGCATTCAGTGCCAAGCTCAAGCTGCTACCGCATCGCACGTCGCAAGCATCGGCAGTGGCCTTCCTGCACAGTTCCTCGGAACGATGGGACCCTGGACACTGGTCAGTGCATTTAGTGAGTGGGCGTGGTGCGCTACTGTGAAAACGATCGGGGTTCGCAGGTCATCCGGAGGGAGCAGAGGAGGAATCGATTCCTCAGGATAGAGCCGAGCCAAGGCCAGGGGAGCAGGGGGCACGCGCGTGCAGGCCCGTCGCCCGTCTAGAGAAAAAAAAGGTTCACGGCTTGGCTTCGCCAGGACTACAGGTACCTACCTTTACGGCACCCGTCGCGTTCCTCGTTCTTGCTGACTTGGTAAATTGGTGCTTCCAATCAGTGTATATTCACGTACAAATAAACTATTGAGCATTATTTTTTTATCATTGATATTCGCGTCGCAATGGTAAAGTATTGGACCAAGACTAAAACCTTGAATGTTTAGCAAATTAATGTTATGTCTTCATATTAATTTAATTTTAATTAGGAATATTTAATTTTATATACAATAGATAAGTTTACTTTCCCTTTTTTTTACATATTTGATTATATATGCATTGTTCGGGTTAAAAAAATCAACATGTTAATACATACTCCCTCTGTCCCAAATTACTATTCGTTTTGACTTTTCTAGGTGCATAGTTTTTGACATGCATCTAAATATATGTTATATCTAGATACATAGCAAAATTTATATATCTAGGAAAGCCAAAATGAATAGTATTTTGGGACGGAAGGAATACTAAAAATACATTTTGGGAGTTTGGCATAAATATTTTTTAAAGCCTTATGTACCTGTTTAGAAAGGGATAATGGGCTAAATTAATAGAAACAAACGTGCTTCTATACAGTTGTTCAATACACAAGCAAAACTGCATAGAAAATCTAAAGTCCCAGAGTCTCCCTTAGTCTCCCTTATAGACTTTAGTCTTTCAATAATACCAATGGTGTAATTCTAAATTTTGATTCATTTTAACAAATGAACATATACACAGGTGAGAAGCAACTAAATTTTGATTCATTTTAACAAATGAACATATACACAGTTGAGAAGCAACAACCTGATCAACATTGGTAAAAGTTAAGAATTATTATCTGAAGAAAATTAAATATTCATATTTACTTAATACGTTGTCCTTTCAATATTTTGGACTATAGCTGCTCCATTTAAAATAATAATAATATGATGATGGGTCAAGCCGAGAGGAGGACTTGAGGGCTAAGCGATCGCTACCCTTTGCAACCGTGCCGCGATCGCTACCCTTTGCAACCGTGCCGCGTCGCTCTTGCTCGTTGCCCAGGCCGCTACTCGCTCGTGCTGAGTTGTACTACGTACTAGACTTGTGGATGGATGAACCCGTCAATTCCCACGTAGTTTTGCCTTAAAACAAGAGAAAAACTCTGCTATTTGCCCCAACGTTTTGGATAAAATTGTAACAATCTAGCCTAGAAAAATGACTCATACCCACTCTGCACGTTGTGTAGACTCACACTTACACTGCAACATGCTTACATTTTTGTCCTCACTTCACGTAAAAGGGTTAAACCTAAGGTTGTAGTGCTTCCTAAAGCTAGCTATTTAAATTGGTCTCACTCATTCTTCATTTCCAATTTGGGACTAAAGTCCTAAAGCTACATGCATGGTACTCCAAATTGTTGGTCCATTAGCCCACGACCTGGACGTTACAAAATCCGGTGGAAAGCTGCCCGTCAACAACATGTATAGTTTGTATCGAAAAATAGTTTCGCAATCTATCAGGTTATTAAATTCTATAATTTTAACAAGAATCTGTTTAGGCTATGGATGCAGGACATGCTTATTTGCTTGCATCCTTTATCGTTGTTTTGAACAGAGTAATATAATACGTAATGTATTTGTTAATTTTTCTCATTTCCAGCTCCGTGCTGCAGTGATAATGTTTAAGGCATCGCCCGATGCGGAAGCAGTAATTATTAGCTCTCCACAATCTAAATCGCGGCCAGTTCATCTCTGGATGGGTATCAATTCTAATTCTGAACCTGACACACATTATTTATTTCAGGAATAAAATAGGTCAATTCACATTACCATATGGGAGTATATCATTCCTTACGAGCACGTTTAAATATTTAATATAATAGAGATGGTGACTTTTACTTATATACTAGTGTATCCTAAAATCATAGGACAGACTTCTGGTGGAATAATTAACAAACCAAACACCCTACATTTAACAAACGTATGATTAAATGTGCTCCAGTGCTGTCAAGCTCGTTGCCTAAATTAAATGTGCAATCCAGTGCTTCCTCTTGCTATCCCAGTGGGCCATGGAACATGAAGAAGAAAGGGAAAACGCAGGGACCACGGTTTCACAAAATGGAAAAGCAGCCAGTGCCCGTACATGGGCACGTGGCACGTCTGAGCTGTCACACGAGACCGTATGCCACTTCGATGCCCATACTGCAGATCTTTGTACGTGCTCAAATCTGCTCTATGACAATAATCATGGCATGTATTGACAACTATGATGACAAAATCTGTCGGTACTAGCTAGTTTTCAGTTTAACCAACTGCTCCCTCCGTCCCAAATTACTGTTCGTTTTGATTTTTTCTAGATACATAATTTTTGCTACGTAATTAGATATGTATGTATCTAGGTCTGTAGCAAAAATTATGTATCTAGAAAAGTCAAAACGAATAGTAATTTGGGACGGAGGGAGTAGCAAATAATTTAGGAAATCACAGCACCAGTGAAATCTCAAACAAAGAAGGCCGACAAAATTTAAAACTGTTTATGTCCAGTTATTTCATTAAGGAGGCAGTCATATGAACCTCAATAATCTAAAGAAATGCCATATTTGTGGGCACAGCCGGGACATGATGCGTGATCATTATCCGAATCTAACCTAGCAGGCTGAGCAAGCAAAGCCGCCATCTCCCTACATCGACAGAAAGTCATGGGCCGAGGAACAACAAAACATGAGAATGGACGTGCGCGCGTCCCCGGGGAACGAGTGGCTGGGAGGCAGTCCCCGGGGAACGAGTGGCTGGGAGGCAAACACCGCCGCGATGTGGTCCTAATGCGCGCGATTCTCACCACACGCTGCGCTTTGTATATAAGACAGTGCACAGTGGGGGGAGGAGGAGGGTTAGCAGCAGCAGATTGGGACGCTGGAGTGATCAGAGAAATGGGCCAGGGAAAGCTGGAGAGGGAGGGGGGGAGGGGAGAGCGCGCGCGCTTGGGTTAGGTGCAAACCCACGTGCCAGTTTGGCGGTTTGGATCGATTCTCTCGTGGTCATGGCTTATTAGATTAGGTGCTCTGGTATCTACGGTGTACTTGTCTGCGTCTCCTAGTAGTTTGTTTATTTCCGAGGCCAGTGAGTAAATTAAATGAATGAAGGCAGTGTTTTTTTTGGGTATTTTAGTTTATTTGTACGCACTAAATGATCTACCTAAAACATAATCCTTTATTTGGATAACATTTCCTTTCATCTGTGTTTTTTCTTAGAAAAAAATCAACTTAGTTTAAGGTGTGAACAAAAAGGCCGCACAATATGCTTGGACCACTCTTCTCCGTTACTAACTCAGCTGATGAGATAGGTGCTGAGCGTAGAAGCTGTTTATCAAGTTTCAAACTCAAATATTCAATTTATAGTACCATATCAAGATGCATATGGCTGCTAGTGCCGAAATCTTAAGGTACAATGTTGTTACCCTGACACAACAAAGTCGATCTATTGCTGGAATAAAACCATAACAACATTAAAGACTATAGACACTACCATTGGGATGGACAAAAAAAAGGAATCCCCTACTCAATTTAATGAAATGGGTACAAACTCTAGCTTAGTCGTTCAAAAGAGAAGCAACATTTTCAACTGTCCTAGCTCGTGGACTAGATTTTGAATACAAATAAATAAAAAACTCTATGTTTCTTTTTATTCTTTTATAAAAGAGAAGTATCATAAACAGTCACCCCTTGCAAATTGAGCATAGCTCAGCTGGTAAAGTTTACTTATAGTGGAACTTGCCCGCACGGGTTCGAGTCCTTGATTCAGCACGGGTACTCGCATTTTCCTGGATTCATTTAAGGATTTAACTGGCGCTATTCTTTCAGTGGTAGGCGACGTACCCGTCGACAACGAGGTATCAGTGGTGATTCCGTCAATCTTGAGGATTTGCCGGCTCAATCTTTCGGAGGCGCTTATAGGGGTAGGGTTGCGTGCGTGCGTGTTTGTGAGCGTCTGCGTCTGTACCGGTGGATCGGAAAAAATAAACAATCACCCCTCGTACATGTCATAAGTCGAGCGTATCTAAACTAGGTTGGTTATGTTTCTCGTGTCCGAACTTGAAATCACACCCCTCATGCATGTACAAGTACTTGAACTTTGTTACGCGTCAGATGCACGAATATCGCATCAAAATCCCACTATTATATTATGGGGCACACTATAACTATCCCACACGCAACTTCCCCGTCTTCTTGCATGCAAAAGTTCCAAAAGTCCAAGCTAACTTATACCACTTCTTTTTTGCATGTAGAAACTACACTCGAAATAGACGCCCGAACAACAACTATTTCAACAGTCCTAGCTCATGTGGATTAGACTTCGGACTATAACCAGACTCCATCCATCCTTTTTTTTCCCTTTGACTTTTAGCTCATGCATGGCATCCTAAACAACCATTGTTTTGCTTTTGAAAAGATCCATCTTCAAGTACGTTTAATTTCATTTTTGTCATGCGGTTTCGATGCATAAACATAGCACATCCAAAATCTCCGCTACATGGTATATTCCTGGGAGGAGGACTACACATATATATGGTTTCGCAAAAAAAAAAGACTATACATATATAGGTAAAGGTAGAGCACACGTAACCCATCATTTTTTGCTGTAAAGTTCTAAAATGTCCACAGCTAGCTACAGTATACCGAAACAGCTAGCCGGCGCTGCAACTTCTTCTTCTCGCTCTGGAGCCGGATGGATGAGTCGCGAAGAGTGGATCGCTGGAATCGTCTTTGTTCCCGAACAGATTAAAATCATAATAAGCCCTCCCGATCGACGGCGACAGAGCGAAACAGATCGATGCTCAATGTGTCAAGCGCGCCGGGTTTCTCTCTCTCTCTCTCTCCTCTCTCTCTCTCTCTCACGACAGGACAGCAACGACGACAAGGAGCAGCAAGAAGGCAACACATGTGGTAAACCCTTCCTAGTACCGGCGCTAGCTAGCAAATGCATGCGATGGGGAGCTATGCTGACTCGTAAATCTTATCTCCTTTGGTCGATGGACGACGTTGCCAGCACATAATAATGCTCTCCCGATGCAAAGATATATACGATTCCAATTAACCGGGCCAAGTTGTCGGTAAAAGCAAGCAACCCGAATCGTACGAGCGTTTGACCGCCTGCTCGCTACTTGGAGGAGCTGATCGATCAGTGCCCTAGCTAGCTAGTGGCCGATCCCCAAGCGGCCCTTCTTTTAGCAGCAGCCGGTGGTGCGGTAGCGTACCGCACGGTCGCCCTCGTTCCCGGCAGGATTTTTCTCACCGGCGCAAGTGCGTGCGACCTGCTATGTGCTGGTGCAAAAAATAAAAAATAAAAAATGAAGCAGTAACTAAATGATGATACTATGATTAGTAAGTACTGTGATAAACCTGATAGTAGCATCTGCTCCCTCCGTCTCAAATTATATCTCAAATTATAGGTCATTTTATTTTTTCTAGATGTATAGAAATTATTATGCATCTAAACACAGAGTATATCTAAGTGTATAATAAATTCTATGAATTAAAAAAGACAAAACGGTTTATAATTTGGAATGAAGGAAGTAGGCAAGTACTGCAACCTATGTTTGGAGATCTAGGATCTGAATATTTAAGTGATTCAGTTGAGCTCCATGTGCGAGCCACGAAGATCGACGAAAACCAATTGAGCAAGCTCAACTGCGTCGTGGGTCGTTAGATGCAAACAGGTGGGTCAAAGCTAGCTGGATGAACGGAATACCTTATAGTCCCACTGATGTACATGTGGGTTTAATAATAAGGTCTAAAAGTGCTTGTAGATATTGATCAACGTTGGCATTTATAGCATCATAAGTGAGGCATTAGCTAGATGCTTAAAATAACCTACTAGGCGATTCCGGCTGCGGCTGCTGGTTTGCAGCCCAGCTGAACGGCTGCACGCACAAGTAGCAGAGCTGCTGCTAGGTAAAGCATCCTCTTTTCCGTTGAACCATCCCCAGGCGCAAGTCATGCAGGCGGCAGGGGCCAGAGAGCTCCTGTAGCGGCTACTGGCTGCGTGCAGCGGCTGCAGCAGCTGCAGCCATTTGTTGCCAAGCAGGCCCTTGTCCTCGGCAACTACCTCCATGCAGGGCCGGGGTTCGACTCTCGACATTATTAACCGGGCGTACCGACCCTAGCTGTTGAAAAAAAAGAATCCAGTAGAAACGTGCAAAATTTAAAATTTGAATTTGAAATCATAGGGTCACGATCAATTCTTATTTTTCTCAACCAAACTGAAACATTTATGTAAGCTAACGAATTCTAGTTGCAGCCATTGTTACACATAGATGATGCATCATCCATTTCTATTTCAACGGGCATGGACTATATACCTATGTATTTATACAAGTATGCAAGTTTGTATGGCGTATATAATATTCCTTTTGGACTACTAATGTGTTGGGATTTCCTTTTCGTCATTTGTGCTACCTATGTGTTGACTTTCTTTGCAATCCTGCAATCAGCGAGTAAATTTTGCCTACTCACCACACACTAATTGGACCAAAATTTGGAGGATGAATTTAATCGAATTTCCACCACTAATCAACCAAAGTTACAGATGCGGCCCTTGGATATGTATCCATACCTTTTCACTTTCCAAATCCTTGCCTCCATATGTGTATTGTGTACAACTGTTACTAGAATTTAACTTGGGTGATTAGTTTTTCTTTTTAACAAACAGCCACGGGAGCTGTGTACTATAAGGGGAAAAAAAAGAGTTAAATCCAGACTCACAGTACACGGACAACGGAAATAAGCACCAAAATGGCTACATTATTATCATAACAATTTTTGGAGAGTTTAGCTAGTAGCCTAGTACTATAACCTTACAGTGCGGTGCGACTGGTGAACTTTACACCATCAACTCTTTCCCACTCCGAACTAATGAGGCGCACCTAGTCACCTTCCGCCAAAATGAAAATAAAAAAACCATTACGGCTATGACTATGAATAATAAAAATCGTGTAGCATGTCCTCTGCTGCCTATGGAAAAATGGGTGATCGGAGGATTATTAAATTATTAATAAACATGCCTTTGGTGAAACGGGCTAATCAGTAGGCGCTAGTAGAAGAAAAGTTCTGGGCGCCAACAAGGCCCCACGTGCCAGTGGCCAGGTAAGAATTCCACGGGAATCTAGCAACCCTGGTTTCTTTTCTCACACAAAAGGAGGGAAACAAAAATGGGGAGGGAATATTATTATAGGAGATGGGAGAGGCCAAGCGCAGGGGAGCGCGAGGAGATAAATGGTCTAGAGGAAAAGGCGAGAACAAATCCAAACCAACCAATCCCAATATCCACAGGCCACCCTCTCCATTGGACCACACCTCGCCTCTCCCCCAACCAAGACTCACGAGCCCCGGCCAATCTTTCTGCAACATCGGCGCCATCATCGATTCTCAGAAGGAAAAAAATACTCTGGTTTTTTTTTAATCTGAGAAAAGAGGAGGAGATTGGTCAGATTACTCAATCTTCACTGCAACTGGAGGCTCTCTGAAGAAAAGAGGCCAATCCAGTCCAGCTTTTCCACAGTTCCTGGAAATCCTCACTCACCGCGAGAAGCTCATCATAGCGGAGGGCCAGGAGCTTGTTCTTGGCTGCTCCACAGGTTCTTGAGCTGCTGCCGATCTTCTTGGCCGGGAGCCAGTAACTGATTACTATCTTGGGGGATTCTTGGCGAGCCGTGCCGGATTGGGCGCCATGTCAGCGTCGCAGTCGTCGATGAGCGGCGCCGGGGAGGCGGGGGTGCGGACGTTGGTGTGGTTCAGGCGGGACCTGCGGGTGGAGGACAACCCGGCGCTGGCGGCGGCCGCGCGGAAGGCCGGGGAGGTGGTGCCTGCCTACGTGTGGGCGCCGGAGGAGGACGGGGCCTACTACCCCGGCAGGGTGTCCCGGTGGTGGCTCAGCCAGAGCCTCAAGCACCTGGACGCCTCGCTCCGCCGGCTCGGGGCCAGCCGCCTCGTCACCCGTCGCTCCGACGACGCAGTCGTCGCTCTGCTCGACCTCGTCCGCAGCACCGGCGCCACGCACCTCTTCTTCAACCACCTCTACGGTTCGACCCCTCCCTCTCACTCTGGAGTCTGGATGTTGTTGCTACGTCTTGCTGCCTGTTGCTGCTGTTCTTGCAACAAGAGAATATGCGAATTTCACCTTGAGTTCGTGTCATAGTTGATTTTTATCTGGGTTTTCTAGCCTTGCTCTGTTCTGGTTGAAGCCATGAGAGAGATCCAGCCCTTCATGATCCAAATAGTAAAACCGAGGGGGGTTTGTTTTTTCCTTTTAAGAGGATCTTTCCATGAACAGTATGGCCTTGTGTCTGCCATTAATGGATATTTCATACCTTAATTCCCTTACTCCACACGCCAACCAACTCCAAGCTTAGCATCCTGCCTTACAAACTTTGCCATCAAAAACACTGGCTGAACACCTGGTCGCCGTCCCCTTCTTTAATTCCAAAAAGTCCTTGCACCCAGCCACTGGTACTCACCAACCTGCTTCTTTTCTTCGTTGAGTTTTTCTCCCAAGAACCGTCATCAAAAGTTTTTAGCACCTTATCATCTGGGCCGGCTGACACGAATGGCCTGCCCTTGCTCACCGATCGTTGTCTCGTGCCTGCCGTGCAGACCCACTGTCGCTGGTCCGGGACCACCGCGTGAAGGAGCTGCTTACGGCCGAGGGCATCACCGTGCAGTCCTTCAACTCCGACCTTCTGTACGAGCCGTGGGAGGTCCTCGACGACGACGGCTGCCCCTTTACCATGTTCGCACCCTTTTGGAACAGGTGCCTGTGCATGCCCGACCCTGCAGCGCCACTGCTGCCGCCCAAGAGGATCAATTCAGGTATTGAAATGCTTCACCTGCAGAGTTCTAATGGTGATAATGTAATGGTTCTTGGAGATCAATCACTGATGTGAAAAAATGCTGTCTGTGTTGAGCTCTACAGGTGACTTGTCGAGGTGCCCATCCGACGAGCTGATATTTGAAGACGAGTCCGAAAGGGGAAGCAATGCGCTGCTGGCACGGGCATGGTCACCGGGGTGGCAGAATGCTGACAAGGCGCTTACTGCCTTCCTCAATGGCCCATTGATCGACTACTCTGTGAATCACAAGAAGGCTGACAGCGCGAGCACATCCCTGCTGTCCCCATACCTGCACTTCGGTGAGCTCAGCGTCCGCAAGGTCTTCCATCAGGTCCGGATGAAGCAGCTGATGTGGAGCAACGAAGGCAACCACGCTGGCGAGGAGAGCTGCACTCTGTTCCTCCGCTCCATCGGCCTGCGGGAGTACTCAAGGTACCTCACCTTCAATCACCCCTGCAGCCATGAGAAGCCGCTCCTGTCGCACCTCAGGTTCTTCCCTTGGGTCGTCAACGAGGTATACTTCAAGGTTTGGAGGCAGGGGAGAACTGGCTACCCTCTTGTCGACGCTGGCATGAGGGAGCTCTGGGCAACTGGGTGGCTGCACGATCGCATACGTGTGGTGGTCTCGAGTTTTTTTGTCAAGGTGCTCCAGTTGCCATGGCGCTGGGGGATGAAGTATTTCTGGGACACCTTGCTGGATGCTGACCTCGAGAGTGACGCGCTAGGTTGGCAGTACATTTCCGGGTCCCTCCCTGATGGCCGTGAGCTTGACCGCATCGACAACCCTCAGGTACTTGAGCTCTTTCATTTGATGAGATCTTTTGATGGGTAAAGCAGCATGATGATGAATTGTATAAGCTGAATTTTGCAATGCTTTCAGTTTGAAGGGTACAAGTTTGACCCACATGGGGAGTATGTCCGGCGATGGCTACCAGAGCTGGCGAGGTTGCCAACGGAATGGATACACCACCCCTGGGATGCACCTGAGTCTGTGCTTCAAGCTGCGGGAGTTGAGCTAGGCTCCAACTATCCTCGCCCCATTGTTGAGTTAGATGCAGCCAATTCCAGGTTACAGGATGCCCTGTCAGAAATGTGGGAGCTTGAGGCGGCCTCTCGGGCTGCGATGGAAAATGGAATGGAAGAAGGCCTTGGCGACTCCTCGGATGTGCCACCAATCGCCTTCCCTCAAGAATTACAGATGGAAGTGGACCGACAACCGGTCCGACATGCTACCCAGACACCGATGATGGCTGGTCGGAGACGAGAAGATCAGATGGTGCCTAGCATGACTTCTTCATTCATTAGAGCTGAAACAGAACTCACTGCGGATTTTGGCAACATCAGTGAGGACAGTAGGCCGGAGGTGCCATCAAACATGCATTTGCAGCCTCGGACGGAGAGGGAAGAAACGGTTGACGGTGGCACTGCCAATGCTGTCAGGATGAATGGCAATCATCAGCAGCATAACTTTCAGAACAACACACACCGGGTGCTAGGTGTTGCTCCATCGGTTTCAGAGGCATCGAGCAGCTGGACGGGCAGAGAAGGTGGAGTGGTACCGGTCTGGTCACCACCGGCAGCTTCAGGACATTCTGATCCTTATGCTGCTGATGAGGCTGACATTTCCAGTAGGAATTATTTGGACAGGCACCCGCAATCACATACGATGATGAACTGGAGTCAACTCTCTCAGTCATTGTGAGTTCAGATGCACGGTAACTTATTTTCACAGAAAACTGCATTCTGTCCTATATTGAAAATTGCAGCTTACAGCTTCAGAGTAGTTGTGTGAAGTGTAAACTCATTGTTAAACTGATAATTAACTAGAATTTGGTGTGTAGTAGCTGAGTAGAACATTCCAAATGCCTACTAACGATCTGTTTTTTTTTCCTCTATGAATCTCGAAATGCAGGACAACAGGGTGGGAAGTGGATAATTGACGCCGTGTGTCCGCCTGTCCAGATTTAATTGGTTAGGAGTTCTGAAGAGAGAATTACATATGTAAATTATCACATTTTGTGCATCTCTAGTCTTGGTGTGCATGCAAGTCATCAGTCATGCAGCTTCCTGGATGCAATAATGGTTATGTGAAGCTAGTACTATAGAACTTTGTGGTATAGGTTGCTAGTTGTCCACAAGATCTGTATTATTCATCAGATAAGAGTTATTCTAGCATCAGGTTCATTTTCTATCTGGTTATTGTAGTCATCACAGAGGCATGTTCTCAGTTTGGTAGATGTAGATTTTACCTGCTATTGTGAAGGGAACACCCTGAGGTAAAATGTGATGGTGTCACACCGACCATATCTGCTTCTTCTTTGCCTCAATAAAGAAGTTGGCTGAAACCTTTCACCATGTACACTGGGGAAACAATCAGGTGATCTGAAAGACAGACAGGTGACAATTTAGGATGGCAGCCAATGAGATTTACAAGAAGTATAACAAAAGTAATCTAACCAGCCTTGCGCATCCGATGAGAAGCTGAAAACAGCAAGATACTACCTCAAGATACTACCTCCATGTCAAAATATTTGTCGCTATTGACTTTTTCTCATGACATTTGACCATTCGTTCTATTCAGAAAAATATGCAAGTATTATTAGTTTTGTTTGCCACTTACTTTATCATCAAAGGTATTATAAGCTTGACTTATCTTTTCATATATTTACAATAAATTTTTGAATAAGACGAATGGTCAAACGTCATGAGGAAACAACAGCGACAAATATTTTAATACAGAGGGAGCATGTTACTGGAGGTAACACGGATAATTAATAAATCAGATCGCAACCACCCTACCATTAGCTGGGACCACTGCACTTCTTGCACATGTCACTTTGCCCTGGCACAGTGGGAACCATAGCATGGGCATGCCAATTGACAAGCAAACAATCTGGATTGGATTAGGCAGGGGACATGAAACCCCATAATGAAATAATTGATTTAAAACTTGTTTGCTAGAATCAACAAAAATTCAGAAGATACACTTCTTCATGTTCAAATAATCTAAATGACAATATGTGAAGATAGGCTGGGTTCCTCGTGCTGTGAAAATATAGATAGCTGTATATGTAAACACTTCATTAATATAAAACCACCCTTGAGAAGCAAGTTACATGCAAGCTAAATATCAACTGTCTGCTGAAATTGATTCCAGGCTAGCGCCCTACTAGTTTAATTCTATACAAATCAGCAGATAAATGATACATAGCTCCATGAATAGACAACCCTTCATGAGTCACAGTTGACCCACTTGACAGTGCAAATTCCATACTCTTGTGGATGAAAATGAGGTTAGCGTTGCGTCCCGCTGATGGAAACTTTCCCTTCTCGACAAGTATGCTTATCAATCTTTCTTCTTCCTATCAGCATATGGATACTTCTGGTAAATGAATATGCTTGTCATGACAAGTGGTAATGCCATCAGGCAGTAGTGTGATGGCGGCTTCCCATCAAATATAAATTGTAGCAGTGCAGTTACAAGGAGGGCTGATACTATAACAAAACCCTGAAAAGTAAACAGGTCAGTCAAGTTCCCAGATGTAAGTGAAAGCAATGGTTGTGTTCCATTTAGTGTCAGTTTAGGCACTTACCTTTCTAACACCGCCCGCGTAAGTTGTGACAAGACCAACAAGAATTCCACCCACAGCATTCATTAAGACCGGTACCTGAGGTACAGAATGATGTTTAGGGTCCCAAATATCAATGAAGATCTATTGCAGCTTTGCTTCCATCTGTGTGGGGTATGTTACAGATGTACTTTTCAGTCAATTCAAGATTTAAATCAGTGCCTTCAAAAGATTGCCACTAAATGGAACCATAAAGAGAAACAAGCTTATTTTGATAATTTGGCCCTTGAAAGAAACGGTAAACTTGCATTAAAAATAGCGAAGCAACATCTTAGGTTGATCCAGGAAGATCAATATTTACCTATTTGGCTATTTCAGACAAATCTAACAACGGATGCAAACATCAAGATGGAAAAGAACTTTGTTAATAATTATTAAGGTTAAAATGGCAGGGGTGCACTGACAGGTGTCTCATCCACGAACCATCCGTTGAAAATTCGAATGTTTAGATTAGCTGCTACCCTAGTATGTTGCTGTGTTACCTTAACAACTCATTGATGTTCTAGATTAACAAAAAATATAGTATTTTCCAGATTCAATTGCTGTATACAACTGCTAATTATTCTTAAAGGCCAATTTCCAGCCCAAGTACTGTACTATGGCACCATTATGACACAAAGCAGAAGATCAGAATCCCTCGTAGGTCCAAATTGGTATTTTTTCAGTATTCCAGTCATATTGATAATAGCTTGTTTCCAAAAAGGCAAAACAACTTTGCAGTGGTTGAGCTTAGTACTGATTAGAAGGCATGATGCACATGATGCAGGCAAGGCTGTACTGATTACTGAATCCAAGTGATTTGACAGCTGCATCACATTATGGCATCCAATGTGATATTACATTTTAGCCATCCCAGTTGATTTATTCTCTGAAACTAGATTTTACAGCTACAACTTCATGATTTTTGAGGGCACACAACTTGGTTATGTCCAGGGCTTTACCCAACAGTGAGAGGAGAAAAAAGGGAATAGCAGAGAGTACTCACCGCGGTCCACAAAGTCCATTCGTGGAAAAAACCATATTTCCTGATGGCTTCTCCATCTGGTGATCGATAGGTGCTTGCTAACAAGCACAGGCTTCCAATAAAGGACATCTCTATAGTCATCATATAAGACGTATGCTTTTTAACCTGCACTATTATGGAATATGTTAGCAGTGACCTAAGTTGTATCCTGGAAAATAAACATGGTAAGTAAGTTCAACCTGGGATGCCCACTGACACAGTGAAGAGGCCAACCCAGACAGCATTGATGCGACTGTAACAGGAATGATCCCGTAGAGCAAGACATAATCAGAGCTACCACCCTTTGAACCTTTGCTGCTACTCTCCCCGACACTTAGAAGAACAGCAGCACTAATTAAGAGGGTTAATGCTAAAATTTGCTTGGATGATTGCTTTTGCCTGCAAGATTTGCAAAACGTAATCAAACTAATGATTGACAGCTTTACTTCAGAAAATTGTCCAGTCAGAGTTAACCACGTGATATGGTCAATGAAGCACAAAAATGCACAAGGTAGCAGTTCTAAATGAACACAAAAGAAGGTCCAAGTTTCATGTAGTAAGCACTGTAAATCCCAGCTCTAATTCCCAAGACAACCTACCCAGGAAATAGACCATCAAATTGACTGGTCCCCGATGTGCTAGTTCTATCTCAAGTGGAATTCAGGACGAAGCTCCATGCTAGGATTTTGTTCTCCATATCCACTAACCATGACTAGTTCTCCAAATCCTTGAGGTAACTTACAGGTAAAGAAAGTGGGTACATGAACTGAGGTGTTATTGACTTATTTCCCTTCATTTTCTGATGGTTCAGTTGAGCTAGGAAAGCATGTTTTGGCTGGTAAAATCATTAGTTTCGTGACTTCTTCAAAATATACGTAGTGGTCATGTGGGCTTCCGGATCATCAACCAATGTTCCAGTTCAACTCTAAAGCGACCAACAAGTTTTAGGTGTCTGTCTTTCCATGTTTTGGTCTCAACACAACATTCAAAGGATCAAATGTTCCCAAGTATTCAACAAATTAAGTAAGTTCAAAGTATAATTCTTGCACACATATTTGGGTACTTATTTTTTCATGAGATCTTCATTCTGAATATTTTCAAGATACTAAAATGCAAATAGGAGGTGTTAACAGGGCATACCCCAAAATAAGATATGTGAAAAATGCCGTCCATAAAAGCTTGGTCTGGTTAAGAATTGAGAAGGTCAAGGAATCCAAATTCTTGTATGATATTTGCAACAGACTATTCTGCAATGCATATATGGCAGCAGGCAGTCCAGACGCGGTCAATGATCCAGTGAGACTCCAGTTACTGAACTGTTTTTTCAGACCACCCTCTGCAATCAATAAAATGATTGCACAAATAACCTATACAGATGCAAAGAAAATCAGAAGCGCCCAGGTGAAGAACATGTCATATTTTCATATTGAGCACAACATAATCTAGTACCAGACCTTTGCTCCTTCAGTGGCAAGAACTAGTGAGGTCACTATAGTATCTTGGCTGCAGCAATGGAGAAGGGGTTTAGCACAGTCAAATAGTACTTGTTCTAAATTTATTTCATGACAGAAATAACTGAGGAAAGAATGCAAGCTCATAAATAACAGAAAACCTTACACCTCAAAAATTGTGAATGTGCGTTGCTGAACAATTGGCTTTTAACTCATACATTTTTCATGGGACAGTTAAGTTATTATCAAAGAATCGGTGTTGTGTCCATCCATTTCATCTACACATGGTTACATAAACCAACCTATCTGTGTGTACTGCTTAATCTGGAACAAGCAAATTTATTAGATATCTAATTTATTAACAAACACTGAGTCCCACTGGGGCATCATAACAGCCTAACCAGAATAAGCAGCATTCTAATCTGACCAAATGGATCGCCAATTTCCCCAGAACAGCTAAAAGGCCACGGCATATGTTCCTACGCCTCTACAATGTGGATGTTCACCAACTTGTCTCAGTTCCCACAAACGCTCCCCCGGGATCATGAAATGGTGACCAAGGTGAATTCGCTTGTAGTGCACTAGTGCTACTCCAAAATTGTACATGTCTCACTGTAAGGAAATCGAACCTTAAAACTGCCACCACAAGGTGAGAGATTCCAGTATTTGCCATTAAATTCGCGTGCCTTTCGTTCCAAATCGAGTCGCCCTAGCCGGCGCAGCAAGGGACGGGTAAGGGGGTGGTGGGTAGGCGCTTGCTTACCGGACGAAGCGCTTGGATATGAGGGGCTGGGCGCCGTACTGCAGGGTGAGGAGCGTGAGGTAGAGCGCCACCTTGCGCCGGCTCGGCACCCCCGCCGCCGCCGGGGTGGACGACGAGCCCATCCGGTCTCCGCCGCGCTCGCTCGCTTCCGATCAAGGCACCAAAATGCGCCCGACCGCCGGCGATCCGCCCCTGCTCTGTCCTTTCCTTACCGAGCCCGGGTTTACTCGTCTCTCCCTTGGTTTTGATTTTGATTCGATGAGGAAGCAGGGAGCAGAGAAGGGGACAGGATTACAGGGGAGAGGAGGATGAGGGCGACTTCGACGAGCACGCTGGCCAAGTCGCTCCCACGTCTCAGGAATTGCGCGTGCGCAAGTGGATTATTTAGAGCTCAGATTTGGATTCGGAAGGGATTCATAAACATGGTCTGAATGCAGAGAAAATTTTCGTAGGAAAAAAATGTACTCCGGTTCTCATGGGTTTAACACAGCAGAGAGAAGGGACAACAATAGAAAGAACTCTTTTTCAAAGGAAAGAAAGAAAGAAAGAGCTGGTTCCTGACACGAGGATAGGTGTAGCGTAGTCAAGAACAGTGAGCAATCTGATGTCAATTCAGAACAAATGCTGTGCCAAATTAAAACCCTCAAAACAAAATCAAATGGATTGCTCCTTTATAACAACTTCAATCTGAACTCCGAAGTCCAAACTAGCCTCTCATTTTTCGTGCTCAGGGGAAAAAAACTTTACTTTTGTACACCAATGGACAGCAGCTTCACACTCTTTATCAATTTAAAGTTTGCTAAATCATATGTACACTAAACCACACAAGATCCAATGCCTAAGGTCACACGCTACCCTCAGGAGGGTCGGCCTTCTCGTCACAATTCCCACCAACGCGCTCGTAGAACAAGATGTAGCCATGATCCGTGTTGCCAGAATATTCACGAGAAGAGCCGTAGAACGTCTGCAGGGTGGACTCAGGGATCATCTCTACATTGTCATCATCGAAGGACAGCCAGTGGTCGTGACTCTTGATCTTGGCTACGTAGTGTCCCTGGTTTGGGCCGCTACCCAGATGCACCACCACGGCGAAGAGGGAGTACTCGCAGTCAGCATCATCAGAGTTGCTGCTGAGCTTCAGCTCCAAGGGGTAAACCACCCGATAAGACAGCTTCTTGTGCCGGTTAAGCTGCTCGATGAACTTGAAGCGCTTTAGGTGGATCACCAATATTTGCGGCACCTTTTTAATCTTCATTCTCTTCTCTGCTTCTTGCAAACTGAATCAGAAACCAAAAGTTTGAATTCAGTACTTGTCACAGGGAAATCAAAGCTAAGTGCATAGTTCTTCCTTCCCACATGACCACATGGTAATCCCCAAAGCATGTTTCCACCTCATCTACCTAGGCGGAGGTTAATGAATAATGATCCTAGTTGAATCTGGAAACTCTAATCTCCTAATGAGAAATGGGTGCACAAACTTAGTGTCACTTGTACTCCAATGCAATCTTTACATGTAGTCTGTTGTGATCCCTGTAACAGAACAAATTCTGAAATGGGTTCAATGCCAAATTAGTTAAATATTGGGATGTGGAGAAGAAAAGGTGTTGTGAAAAGAAGACTGGGGGAGGGGGTGCAGTTGTTGCATCGTAACAATCTAGGAGTGAGAAAAGCTGCTTACTTGTTTCAGCTTGGGAAACAGAGTAGCAGTTTGGATCTGTTTTCTAAACTATCTGGATTTAAGTAGTTGAAACTTAATGAACAGAAACACAAGGATTGAACATATCAGCAAGCAAACGAACCAAGGGCTCCACATTGTCACAACAAAGAGACAGAACATTATGATATCAAAATGGCATCTAGCTCCGTTACCTGCAGCACTTATCACAGAAGAACTTGTCATCCGCATTTAAAGTCTCAGTGGAAAAGAAATTCTTCAGGCAGCTTGTGAGTGAACTATTCTGTTCAATGTCAACGCTCAAGTCAAAAAATGTCTCATCCTTTGCAGTGACTGTCTCACACATTAAGCATCTGGTTTCATTGGTCAAAGTACCCTGCAAAGAGAAAGGGTAACTGTGCACAAAATCCTTAGAAGAAAAAGAGAGTGCGTGTCTTTTACAGTAAAGAAGAAGAATGCCACCCAGATTCAAGTTGAAGGGACACCCAAACCTGGGTGGTAACTGGTAAGTGTAAACACACCTTTTTCTAACCGAGCTAGGCTCAATTCCTTACTAGATGAAAAATAATCAACATTTAGTTTTAGTTACCTGAAAATTCTTATGTACCCATGTAACCAGTGGCTCTTTTCTGACTCCATTCACAGCTGCCCCATTAGAGACCTTTTCAGGAGATGTGGTCTCGGGAGAAACCTTCGCAGACCTAGTCTCTTTTTCCAGGATATCAACAATTTCATTCAGTAGGAAATTCAAAAATTCGTGGGCATCCTACAAAGCAGAACAGAAAAGATATGTTACTTCTGGAAGGTTTACTCTCTTATCTCATCAAAATATAAGCAAATAGAATGGAAAGAGAAGCGTTATTTTTAAACATTTTCATTTTTCCTGAAGGTGACAAAGGGACAGAAATTGAGCCGACTCCAAAAATCAGATGAATGAAAGGAGAGAGTTTCTTCTTAAGATTCATGTATTGTGCAACAAAAGAGATGCAGGTCATACAAATAGCTAAGGCTGAGCTTGCATTACTAAATCATACTTGATAAATGCCCGAGGCAGGAATAAGATAATCAGGTTAAGTTTATAATCTGCCAATGCGATTGCCCTGATGTGGTACCACTATTAAACATCTGCAAGTTACCTGATGCATGTAACCGCGAAAATATTCGTTCAGTTTCCTAACCATTTGAATGAAACGTTTTGGAGCGATAACACCAGTTTTTTTCTTTGATGCACTTATCTGCAAAAAATATAAAACATTATCATTTGAAGAACAACAGTCTGCACTCTGCAGTATGTTTCTTGTCACATGGGAAAACCCATGAAGTACCAATCTGTCACAATCATGCTCATGGAAACCTCTTGCTTCAATTGTAGGTCGCAATGTTACCAAATGTTCAGGTGTTCTAAAGTAATCAGTAATAGAAAAAAATGTAATGTAGCTTCCAGATGAGCTATAAAATGAGTTAGGCGAAACAATACAGAATCATCAACAAGCAGTGCACAGAGCCAAGATAATGCAAACAACTATATAATAATCAATTTGTACATACTATGCAATTAGTGCCAATCATTTCTTGGAAATTGCAAGAAATCACGAGGTTAATGATATGTGTCTCATAAAACACTACATCACTCTATGATGCATGAAAAACAGCAATATACTGCATAGAATATTTTCTAGGTCCAAAGGAAAATGAAGTTACCCAGAAGGCCAGAACCATTCTTATTAGTATATCAATTCATTTCATAATCAGAAGTAAGACAAAGTGGAATACCAACTGAATGGGAGGTTATATTTCTTCACCTGTGAAAAAAGATCTGCTAGGCAGGTCAACAAATTTTCTTCAGCATCTTCAACATTTCTGCTCTTGGCATAGTATTCCAGTAACTGCTCCCTGAACGGAGTGCAATAATAAAGTGCCTGAAAAAAGGGTATAATTTTGTAATCCCCATCAGTGATGCACCCTAAAATGTGGCACCATGTGATAACGAATTCTAGTAGTTCTAGTAAGCATTGGTAAATAATCAGTGCTTAGGACGCGTGCTAGTCTAAACCAAATGGCGAAAACATTGTATGAATACTAATGCTTTGAAAGATACAATAGATAAAACTTCTTTTGGTAACAGTTTTTTTAGCTTTATAAGCTAACACTGCCCGGAGAATACTGAAGGCCATCAACAATGGTCTGCCGCAGGTTAACAACAGAAGGTCTGCATGCTGCCAAACAGCCAATACAGGAACAGTCAACCATCGCTTGCTGCATTATATTTTGCTTTTTTAAACTGCATTCATATGACACCATTTTTCCTGGGTTAAAACATTAAACAGCACCAATCGTATTCCTGAGTGTTCTACACTAATCCACAAAAATTGAACATCTAACAAGCATGTGATCTGACAAACAATGGCTTGCTGCGTCATTGCAAAACATGGGGAAGAGAACTAAGTTCATATCGATTCATTGATCGATATGTCAAATCAAATAGCAGCAACATGTATGATAATGTGGTAGACCATGAAAAATTAACTGCAGCATTCATCCACTTTGATTTTTTGGAACGAGGGATTAAAAACTAACTGCATCTGCAACTTAAAGGAATACCTGTTGCTAACATTTATAACTCCACATGAATAACAAACTATTGCACCTATGATACCAAAACACCTTGGATTCAATGCATTGTATATTTGCATCAAACTGCAGTACCTCTTCATGCATACGGCATACCCATGGCTATCCATAAGGATAACTAAGCAGGACTTAATTGCAATAGATGTTACTTATTAGTAATAATCCCATTGCTCCCCTAATCCAAATGCCATTAGTTCCCACTTCCATATAGCAAGCATCCCAGTCTTCTAGAACCATAAACCTTAGCAATGCATCAGGAATATTAAAGACACTTGAATTACATCTTAATAAGATATCAGTGCACAATAAACAATTTATTTTGGCATGTCCAATATCCCATCTTAACACCTTATCAGTTCCAGATTCCATGGTACCATGGGATGAGATCCATGTTATCAAAGAAAGAATGCATTCATGCATGAATAAGGATCCTAAACTGCAGCTGTACTTAAAGGCAAGGCCACGAATTTAATGACAGTTGTTCTGTTGTTGTGAAATGCCCCTGCACAGAAATTTGTGAGCCATATAAAGAAACCACCAATTGGATTAAGGAATGAATTACAAATACAACGAATCAAGAATACGACTGGACATGTCAATCACCACGTTATCCTGTTATCCAAAATCCTATCATGGGATAAACACAAACATATTGATTGGAGTCGCCCATGCTCCCATGCACCTAAACGAATTCAAATCCACTTACTGGTCGCCTACATGCCTACACCGGCACCACCTAGAACAAACAGAATGTGTGACGCCTACCTCAAAGGCTGAAACGAAGCCACCCTAACGGTTTCTAAAGCAACGGCCTAACCAAAATTTCACCAGAATTCCAATCATAACTGAACCGATTGCGACGGAGCACGCTGCGAACGGGTCAACGCGCCCACTAGCGCGCCCCGCGCGATCACAAACGGAGCTCTAGGGGAAAAAAATTGGGGGGCAGTCACCTCACCTGGAGGACGCTGTTGCAGTAGCAGGTGTTGCCGAAGTTCTCGAGGCCGAAGTAGCGCTCGCCCTCGGGGAACTGGTCGCCGAAGGCCCGCTCGAGCTTGGAGAGGCCGGAGCCCATGACCGCCCACCGGTCCCACCACCCGGAGGCGGCGCTGGCGAGGGACCGGAGCCCCGACCCGGCAGCGGAGCCGGAGCGGTGCTTCTCCGCGGCCGCCGGCGGGGAAGCCTCCGCCGTGGGCGATCGCGCCGTCTTCGCCATGCTAGGGTTCCGGCGGCTCGGCCAACGCGCGTCGCGGCGGCAGAAGGCGGCGGAGGAGGTCAGGAGGAGGCGTCTGACTATGCGAAAGGCAGGAGGGGTGGAGGGATCGAGACGGAGGCGGTGGGAAGGAGGGAGCGCGAGCAATCGAGCATGTCACTACTGTCACGATGCCTGTTAAGAAAAATGGTTTTATGACTTCATTATCCCTTTTTTTCTTTTTTCTTTTCTGATGAGAAGGTTGCTTCTCCGTGTGTATCCAAATTTGACTTTGCTATTGAGCCATATCACATTTGATATATCTATCGCTCATAAAAGTATTATAAAAAAGTATTATAAAACCTAGGAATTGGTATTTTCGGAGTCGGAAAAGCGGGAATTTGGAGCTTAGGCGAGGAGTTTCGTATGAATTTCCACCGCATTAAATTTTATATCACAACAGCAAAATTACTGATTTGGCAAGGTTATTATAAGGAAAGAGGAGGGAAAGTTTCATCATATGAGAGATAAGTTTCATCCTCATGATATCCATTGGGCTCGATTATCATGTTCTCAGTTTTGATAAGAATGTAATAAAATTGTATACTGAGACTAACCTTGGAGGAAAGGCTGATGAAGAAAAACGATCCCGTGTGGATGAAGTAGAAGATGGTGCAAATACCGCTAATTGGACGACGAAGAATGACTTATGACAAGGATTAGGGTAAGAGAAACTTGCCAAAAATTTTAAACTATGATAGCGCTGCATGCTAACAGAAAAAATGGTCCTTTGCCTCTGGACACTATGATAATAGGGAAGACTTTTGTCCCTATGAATAACAATTGAAATTCTTATTTATTCTTTTCTTTTGTTCTTCAATTTATATCTTTGGTTTAGAAAATGAAAAAATTCTTATTGAGCAATATAAAAATTGAGACTTTTTTTATTTGACATTGGAATTTTTGAACTTTCTCGTTCGACACTAGTTAGAACTGACACATTAATTCATCCATTATGTCCATTAAATCACGTGAACATAACCCCTTTTTTCTGGACTAAAACAACATTTAAATTACCTTCAAAATTCATGAAACTTTTTGTAGTGATGTAATAGATGGAGATGAAACCATTTTGCGTAAAAACATGTATAAAGCATTTAAAAGTTTAAAACTAAAATTTACCAAAATAGACTACTTTTGAAAATTGTCCGAACTTTAGGGAAAAACCTTACTTTCCAAAAATTGTGGAAAAATTCATAACATACCTATCATGGGGTGAAGTAATTTGTAAAATTATTTTCTATCATAGTTACTCAAAGATTTTTGAATTTATTTCTGAAATTCATTTTTGTGAAAGAACTTTAAAATTTATCTTTGTTAAAGCACTTCAAAATTCAATTTGTACCTTATGATATAAAGAAATTTTGTAAATTATTCATCCGACAATATGAATATTAGGTATTTTCCCACAATTTTTGGAAAGTAGTCTTGTGCCCTAAACATTCATATATTCTTTAAAGGTAGCATATTTGGTGAATTTTATTTTTAAGATTTTAAATACTACATAAGTGTTTTTATGCAAAATGGGTTTATCTGTTGTATCACTATAAAAAATTTCATGATTTTTTGAGGTATTTGAAGGTTGTTTTGGTTAAGAAAAGAGGGGAGAGAATAAATGGTTTACTATTCATGTAAGTCAATCGACGGAATGGACCGAAGTATCAAGTAAGGAGTGAAAATTTAAGCCAGTGTCAAAATTTTCAATATCAAATAAGTAAGCATCTCTATTTTTCCATTATCAAATAGGGAATTTACTATTTGGAAGTTGAACTTTCGTGTCTCCCTTGTGAGTAATATCATGCATATTAAATGCATATGGCATATTATTTTTTCTGATAGCATGGTATAGAGAACAGATAGAAGGAAGTCGTATATCATGAAAATAACTTGGGGATTGCTATGAAAGAGTTGGAAACCATATACATGTATTGGGTCCATTGCCTGTCTCTTTGATACTCTTGACTCTCTTGAGCCTTGACCGAAGCTCACAAGTATTACCTTCAAAAAAAAAAGCTCACAAGTAGTTGGGCCACGAAGAACTTGCTAAGTCTTGTAATCTTGTTTATAGCTTTGAGATCCGTTTTCTTCGGTCGACGAGGATCGTGGCCTGCTGCCGTCTGTGAGATGGTCCACGAGGAAAAATATACTTTTGATAGAAGGGTGGTTGACCAGGACAAGCTTGAGTTCCTTCCTCTCTGAAACCAATTGTAGGCTCGACATTGATCAGACGACACAAAGGCCTTGGAAACCGAAATTGAGCAATCTGAGCAGAGATCTCGATGCATTTTAAGGTTGCGTTTGTATCTGAAAGCAAGGTATCATAAGAAGATGGGAACTTTGAATCTCAACTGAAATTCTGCCTGCAACTGTGTTAGCAGTTTCTTGTTTACAACCTGGAATAAATGAGTGTGTGGATGTCAAATTTCGAAAGTTACAGAGGAGAATGTGACCTGGTAAACAAAACAACCACAAGCTTAGTTACCAGCTCAGCTTTAGAAAACTAAAATTACCACTTCGATCAGCTGACAGGTAGCTTCACTTCATTGGGGATCGATTAGAGTCTTCGACAAGACTTACTACAAAAGATCTCAATGACGATATGATGAGTTGAAGATGTATAGCCAGTATGCAGTCAGCACAAATAAGAAGTTTGTTTCAGTCAAGTTACAAATGATACTTGCAATCAATAACAAATATCTGTCGAAAAGTTCAGAACTTGTCGTGGTGGAAAGCTTCAGTGCTGAAAAAGGAAATGGTCCGCACTTGACTTTCAGCAGTCATCTGTAATAGGTAGCTAGGGATTTTATACTTCAAATGTGTTGTTCTCGAATTTTCATTCAAATGATGTCAGGCAGAAAAGCTGTCAAGAGAAATGGGCAAAAGAATAATTGAATTGCTGATTCGGTATCCTTTTGCTAACTGACATTAGACACGTTGATTTAGTCTCAATTTTGGGATTCAGTAGGTAGTAATAACATCCAAAATGTAAATGTAGAATCACCGCACAATGAAAATCTTTTTTTTTAACGGATGGCAAGAGTTTTGCCGAATTTTTATTAGAAGAGGAGAAATAAAACATTAAAAAATAACTTATTGCAGCCTAGTAAAAGATGCGCTCAACTGGGAAAAGGTAATAAAAAACACCCCCCAAACAACAACGAACCCCCCCTCCCCCAGGAGGAAACAAACCAACACTGCTTACAGACGGGGGGACAAAAGAAACGCTAAGCTTCCTGTTGTAGGTCTTGGTTGCTGTGTTGTGTTGCCCACTGATATTGCCCAGCTTCTTCCTTAATTAGGAATGCCACATTCTCAAAAGGCTTGCTCTTTTGATTGAAGGTTCTTTTGTTTCGTTCTTTCCACATGTTCCACCAAAAATAAACGACAAGTCCATTGAAGTAGGATCCGTTCTGCCTTCCGATGAGCCTCCTACTTTGCTTCCGCCAATTGTAAATCGAGGATGTCTCAGTCGTTATCAGCAGATGATGCAGACTGAACCATGTAGCCAGGCGGCTCCATACTGCAGCGGTGTATGTGCAGTCAAAATTCTCTATTTAACTTATGGTAGTCTCTCAACAAGAGGACTAGTTTTCAACAGTTAATTCTAACTAAAAGCAAAATAAATTATCACAAAGCAAATATCTTAGTCTTGTGAATTGTGACAGCCATGCGTGTAAGTGTGTTGATGTGGATGTTACATATTGGTAGTTAGTCCACTAGATTATTTCTCAAGGACCTATCCCTGGAATTATCTTATGTCGAAGTATATTCCACGGACGATGATGCCACAAGATATTAGTTTTAGAATTGAACGAGCTACCAATGTTTGAAGTCTCAAACTTCAGGGATACTGTCTTCCTACCATTCTTTAGCCTAGCGTCTCTGTTTTTTTTTTTGGTGGCGAGAAATGCTTTAGCCTAACCTAGTCGTCAGTCATGTGCCGAGTTTACCAAGTCCCTCTTATCAAGAGAAGAATGCATGTTAGTCTGCTGAGGCTAGATAAGACTTGCTTATATTAGTGCTTATAGGCACTAAGAAAATCACTTGTTTCATGAGGATAAGTTAGAATTTGTCCACCAAATGTTATTCCTTGCCAAAATTTTGGTAAAGCGTCTTCGGTAGTCCACATCAGAGTGTGCACTCCACCTATGATTATTCAATGAATGCGCATACTCTTCTGAATGGAGTCACAAATCTGATAACATCTATTTTGAGAATACCTTCTGAATATTTGTGACCTCAAGAGATATCAGAATACGCATGGGAGTAGAATTGTATGCGCTGACCATGGTGTAAAGAAGATGGGCTTTTTATCATGTCTTTCATCAGGAAACGAAAAGATCCCAAACCTATAGTAATGTGGCACATGTTGTGTATGTGACTGTCGCCAGATATAATATCACTTGCTGACTTATGACCATTTTTCGCTGTTCAACAGTTGATGATGACACAGAAGCTCCTTATCATCTTTTATCAAGTCATCCTCTTCCTGATTGACTCGAATCAGAGATAGGAAAATTTCGGTTCAATTATGAGCAGCAGTGCATCAGGGTACGTAGGTGAATGAACTCTGCCCTAGGCGTTCCTAGTAAGTTCAGTGAATTAAGGGATCTTTCTTTATCTCGAGGGAAAATACACTACAATTGATAAAGTCTTTGTCCAACAAGACATCAGTAGAATAGAAAAACTTTTAAGGATGCAAATTACTGCGAGAAAGAAGCACTTGTGCTGACAATGAAGCCACTAGCAGGTGCAGGAAAGACATCAGTAGAATAGAAAAACTTTTAAGGATGCAAATTGCTGCGAGAAAGAAGCACTTGTGCTGACAATGAAGCCACTAGCAGGTGTTGGACTGTGGATGGAGTTTCCTAAAGTATATACCAGTATTACCGATTTACCGTGTATATGGTATAGTAATAAAGATTCATATCGTGTCTTTTATTCAAGAGAAGAAAGAGATGTCAAGCGGGCCTACTAGGCTACAATAATGCGGCACATGCTATCAGCGACCAATTCTTTGTAACCAAGGATTAAGATTAACACGCCATCTGCGGAATTATGACTTCTTTTCTCGCTGTTCAAAACAGCAGTTGATGATGACAGATGGGCAAAGTCAGCAGCACAACTTGCAGTTGATGATGACAGATGGGCAAAGTCAGCAGCACAACTTGCTAAATTAATTAAAAGATGGAGAATTTCAGTGGGAAAGCATTCGTGTCTGTGTGTGCATGCGGGTGTTTGGGTCTCGGGGGTTTGCCAGAAAACAGTGTGGCACTGAAGACAAAACAAAACTCATCTAAAAAACTATAATGGTAAAAATGAAATGTACGAGCGGTTTTTAAACTTTTTCTAAAGTGTCCATGACCTCGTAAAAAAATATACTTCTTTTATTTCAAATTTCCAAATTGTAAGTCGTTTTGACTTTTCTAAGTGCATAGATATTATTAGCATCTAGATACTATAGGGAGTATTAGGTCCAAAATGTTGTAAGATGCCTTTATGATTTTGACTTGTCCATATGAAATCTCCACACTGACATACCACATCAGCACGTCTAAGAATATTTTAAGAATTTTGGACTTATGACATATATACCGCCACTCGTAGCTTTAAGGTTGGACCTACTAGTATGCAATGGTGAAGATTTTAGCTGAACCAACACCATGCCGGAAGTTAATGAACCCTAAGGCCAAGTACTTACAACGACAACAAAAACACCCAATGACAGTGAGAAAACAAAGGCCACGCGATGCAAGCGACCAACAAAGCAAACCACAACCGCCAGCAACAACCAGCGAGTGAAGTCCACCGCACTGACGACGAAACATCACCCTGCGCGCTGTAGCAGCCGGCAGAGGAAGGGGATGTTCTTCCAACTTGTTGGAGTAACTTCGGGTGCATAAACCTCTCCGTGATCAAACTTTATCACATCGAATGTTTAGATACTAATTAGAAGTATTAAATATAGACTAATTACAAAACCAATTGCAAGGCTAATTCGTGAAACGAATTTATTAAGCCTAATTAGTTCATGATTTGACAATGTGATGTTACAGTAAACATGTGCTAATCATGGATTGATTAGGCTTAATAGATTCGTCTTGCGAATGTAATTAATTTTATAATTAACTCATTTTTAGTTCTCCTAATTAACCTCCAAAAATTTGATATGACATGACCCAAACGCCCCCTGCTAGTTAGTCTGGCGTCCAAGTCTTACCGATTCTGACTTCTGAGCCTGCTGACCGATCCCCGTACGTGGCTCAGGCTTTCAATACTGACCGTGTGGGCAGTCGGCTGCTAACCAATGGGAAAGGAAAAAAAAAATACTAGTACAGAACAAAAAATATGATCGGCGCCATATACCAGAGTGTATAAACACCTGACTCAGCAGCTGCTAGGTCCAGTATAAGTAGCATCCTGTCCGGACATCCAGTTCAAGAGCTCATCATCATCCAACGTACCACGCATTAGAGAGAGCTTGCCTTGCTCATCATCATCATCCAGCTGGAGCAACGTGAGCTCTCCCCGCGCGCGGCTAGCTAGCCTTGCTCCGAGTCAAAGCTCCGGCTGATCCATCGATCGATCGATCGATCTCCGTCGACCAGAGAGAGGTTGCAAGAAGAGGACCGGAGAGGTAGCGAAGATGCACGGCGGGGGAGTAGTACTCCCGGTGAACGGCGGCGGCGGGCCGGGCGCCGGCTACAGCAGCGAGATCACCTTCACGGTGGTGATGAGCTGCCTCATGGCGGCCTCCGGCGGGCTCATCTTCGGCTACGACATCAGTATCACAGGTCAGTATATAGTGCTAGCTGCTGTGTGGTGTGGTCAATCTATTGTACGCACATTCTGCTGTTCTTGTGCTTGTGCTCCGGCGAGCAACGCACACAGACTCGAAAACCCCCTCTAGCTCTTTCCTTCTTCACGCGCGCGCTGCATCTATCTCCCCCCTTTTTTTAAGAAAAAAAATCCTGCTGACTGAGTTTGGCCCATAATCCATGTGAGCTGTTCTCCACATGCCAATTCAAGACGCTCTGTCAGAGTAAGAGTTTGAGCAAACGTATGTACAGCTGCTCAAAAAACATTCACCCAAAGCCTTAAAAACTGAAGAACTCGCTCAGGAAAAGAAAACATCGATTTCTCAGAGGCAGACACCCCAGTGAACTACCGTTCTCCTTTTTGGTTAAACGGGTCATTATCACCGACGCTACGCTCCCTTCACTTGTAGAGAGCTTGATGATGCAGGACAGGACAGGACCTGATCCGTGCTCTGACTTCCTGCACTGCCGCGCGTAGTTTCTCCTTGGGTTCGTCCGCATGTCTGAACTGGACTCCCAAAAGATCCCAAGCATGCCACCCGGAGAGGCGGAGGCACCATGTTGCATGTCCTTGAGAAATTTCCACTTGCTCGCGATAGGTTTTTTGGGTGTCACCTCCACCGTCCAAACAGCTATGTATAGAATTCAACGCTACAGGGGCACGGATCACGCGTGCGGCGCAGAAATTAGAACACACGCGCACGCGCTAGGATATGGGACAAGGGGGGCCGCGTGGAATATGCAACTGATGTCGAGTGTCACCGTCGTCTCGCGCCTAAACAAATCCTGTTTTCCTCTCAGGGGTCACGGTCGCCATGGCCAAAGAACAAATCGTTAGGTTCAGTGCGGGCTTTCGTAACGACTTCTGTAGTTTTTCTGTTTTACGAATTAAACAAGGCGAGGACAGAAATATGGACACAGTGCATCACATTTGGGTGATTAGTCATAGAACACGTGCGGCACGCACGTGTTTTCAAAAACTTACTTCCTCCGTCTTAAATTACTATTCGTTTTGGTTTTTTTAGATTTCTAATTTTTGCTACGTATTTAGATATACATATATCTAAGTTCATAAAAAAACTATGTATCTACAAATGCTAAAATGAATATTAATTTGGAATCGGAGGGAGTAGTAAATAAGAATTATATATTTATAGAAAATCTAACGAACAATAATTTATGTTTTGTATCGAACATGTATAGCTTCACGGAAGTATAAAGAACGAGATCAAGTATTACTGTTCATTACTATCTCCAGCAAGTTTTGTTGTGACTCGTCAATCTCAAAGATCATTACAAAAGAAAAAAAATTCCCAACAACGTACAAAATTCACTTGTGAAATTTTTTTCAAGTATTTACCATAGAAAACTGGGATAAAAAAAAGTCAAAACTGATATAGCAAAAGGTTCTTATGTGGCTTTTCAGAACTGCTCACAATAATTTACTTTAACATTGTTTTGAAATGCTTTGTATCTTAGATAATGAAGCCTGTGTAGCACTCATGAGCTTGAAATAAAAAGAAGTAAATAACACACACCCCAATTATCTAACAAAGAGAAGCCATTGTCTGTATCCCTGTCTCCCCTTATCTTGATGCTTAACAAGGAGGATGATCACTCATTGCAATTGTGCCCAACTCATTGGGGAACTATGAAGAGCAACCTTATTCCTAGCAATGTTACAGCAGCAAGTTATATCCTTGAGTCAAACTAGTTAGTTGATTTTGCTATATCTTCATGGAGCATCACAACATGCTCTGCCGCTGTGCCTTCACGGCTTCACCCTCGCCCCACCCTAACCGCTCCTCCAGTCCTAACTGTTCCTGCCGCCGGATCCACTCTTCTGCATACCTAAGTTTATCATCTCGGGGCATGAGGAAATTATTTATGCACTGATTGGTGAAATAAAATGTACATTCACATATCGACAGGTACTACGTATGATCTATTTTACAAGTCAGTGATGGTTATTAGTGAAACTAAAACGTAATCAGTGCGATCAGTAGATCACTGATCGAGACGAATTATGTGCTGCATGTCATTTGATGATCAAGTGATTCAGTCTGCTTTTGGGATGGTGAATTTTCAGGTGGCCTGACGCAGATGCACTCGTTCCTGGAGGCCTTCTTCCCGGACATCATCGAGAAGATGAACAACGCGACGCAGGACGAGTACTGCATCTTCAACAGCCAGGTGCTCACCACCTTCGTCTCCTCGCTCTACTTGGCAGGCATGCTGGCCTGCCTGGTCGCCGGCCACATCACCAAGAGGATCGGGCGGCGCAACTCCATGCTCATCGGCGCCTCGTTCTTCTTCGTGGGCGCCGTCCTCAACTGCGCCGCCGTCAACATCGCCATGCTGATCGTCGGCCGCGTCCTCCTCGGCTTCGCCGTCGGGTTCACCAACCAGTCCGCGCCGGTGTACCTGGCGGAGATCGCGCCGGCGCGGTGGCGCGGCGCCTTCACCAGCATCTTCCACTTCTTCCTCAACATCGGCATGTTCGTCGCCGACCTCGTCAACTACCGCGCCAACACCATCCCGGTGTGGGGCTGGCGCCTGTCCCTCGGCGTCGGCATCGTCCCGGCTATCGTCATCCTGCTCGGCGCGGCGTTCATCCCGGACTCGCCCAACAGCCTGGTGCTCCGCGGGAAGGTGGACGCCGCCCGCGCCTCGCTGCGGCGCATCCGCGGCGAGTCCGCCGACGTGGACGTGGAGCTCAAGGACATCATGCAGGCGGCGGAGGAGGACCGGCGGTACGAGTCCGGCGCGTTCCGGCGGATCGTCCACCGCGAGTACCGGCCCCACCTCGTGATGGCCATCGCCATCCCGGTGTTCTTCGAGCTGACGGGCATGATCGTGGTGACCCTCTTCACGCCGCTCCTCTTCTACACCATCGGGTTCACGAGCCAGAAGGCCATCCTGGGATCCATCATCACCGACGTGGTCAGCCTGGCGTCCATTGCCGTCGCCGCCATGGCCGTGGACCGGGTGGGCCGGCGGTCGCTCTTCATGGTGGGCGGTGGGATCCTGCTGGTGTGCCTGGTGGGCATGTCGTGGATCTTCGGCGCGGAGCTGGGCGCCGACGGCGGGAAGGCGATGCCGCGGCCGTACGCGGTGGCGGTGGTGGCTCTGGTTTGCCTGTTCACGGCGGGGTTCGGGGTGTCGTGGGGGCCGCTCAAGTGGATCATCCCCAGCGAGATCTACCCGCTGGAGGTGAGGTCGGCGGGGCAGGGGATGAGCGAGGCCATCTCGCTCGCGCTCACCTTCGCGCAGACGCAGTCCTTCCTCAACATGCTCTGCAGCTTCAAGTACGGAACCTTCGCGTACAACGCCGGCTGGGTCGTGGTCATGACGGCCTTCATCTTCTTCTTCCTGCCGGAGACCAAGGGCGTGCCCATCGAGGCCCTCCGCGAGGTGTGGGCGCGCCACTGGTATTGGAAGCGCTTCGTCAAGCCGCTGCCCGCCGCGGCGCCGGAGACGCCGTCAGCAGCGCCCAAGGTGGCGGATGGGCCGGTTTAGATTTCGCTTATAATCTCTTAACGCGTTGGTTGGTGGTACTGGGTGGGCCGGTCCGTGCGTCAATCGGCGGAAAGTGGCCATGCTCAAAAGCGAGACAACAAGGCCCCTCGAACATTCCGGGCCAAGATACCGTAGCAACAGGGCTATCGTTCTACGGTTCTAGTGTCTGCTAGTTTGAAACGGTAGTAGAATTAGTACATTCCACGTTGGTACAGTAGTACTTAGGAAAATTTGTAACCATGTCGATGTAGTGGTAGTGGGATACCGTAATGTACGCAAGCTGTGCTTATTCAATGTGCAATCTTCTTTGTAAAATTATCCTAACTTCCTAAGACACGATATGCTTTCGAAGGCCTAGAACTGGCGGAGTTGTTTCACTAAAGTCTAAACCACTACTTATGGCATTTCTAGGACACCATTTTAGACTAAAAGTTTCATGTATTACATCGTGAACACTGCCAGTGTAAATGAAAACTCTCATTGAGTTGCTAGTCTTTTCTTGCAATTTTCCAAATTTTCATAAATGATTCACATGTAAAGTGGTTCAATTTTGATAGTAATAAATAGAAACCCTTGCATTTCTAACAAGGCCTTAGACTGTTCAAAACATGCGTGCTTGACCTAATAACTTAACCGAACCGATTGATAAATCGAGAGCCAAATGATATATCCGTTAAAAGGCTTTGTAATGTTCAAATTTGAGCCTGAGGAAACAATCAAAATTAAGCTCAACTCCTATACATGATAGTTCCTCGTTCATCCTAGCAAACATATGATCTTGTGCCAACTTGTATCATTCTGTCCATTCCGCCAAACACAGGCTTAAACAATTCTACTCAACCAACCAATACCATCTAGGATCTTCACAGCGAGGCAAACCATCCAATCCATG
The DNA here is from genome assembly GCF_005286985.2 of Setaria viridis. NCBI lineage: Eukaryota > Viridiplantae > Streptophyta > Magnoliopsida > Poales > Poaceae > Setaria > Setaria viridis. The sequence goes on from NC_048263.2 coordinate 28,089,140, forward strand.
TTCAACATCATACAACCAAGCAAACACAAGCATGAGGTGCTAGAATTAGGGTTTCCAACCTTTTCTTGCCCCCAGCCAAAATTTGTGAATTTTGGCATTTTGGTTCAGAATTTTGAAGGTTTGCTCAAATTCTAAATTTTAATTTTTTTAATCTTTATTAGGCATGCTATTGAATCCATATGCTTGTTATGATCCATTGTTGCCTTGTGATTTGGCTCCTATACCGCACCAAGGAAGAGTCATGCTTCAAAAGCCAATTTTGTAGTCACATGAAGTGGTGGATTCCCCCGATATGAATTTTTATATAGGCTACATAAGGATAATGAAATTAAAGCTACCAGTTTTTTTTTACCGATACTATTCTTTATTAATCGAAGAAAAACACAGAACATGTGAAATGGTGGACCTCACTCACATGAATTTGCGTAGCCTATATAATGATACTAAAATTAAAAATTACAAAAAAAATCGATATTATTTTTCATTCATCGGGCGAAACACAAAAAAAAAATCATGAAATTTCCCCAAAGTTTTGAATCTAGTTAGAACACAACGAAAAGTATTTGCAGGTTGCAAATGAAACGCACCCGAGAGCCTTATAATTTGTCCATAACTCTATTTGCATGATTTACATTTTAAGCAAGTCAATTCTAATAATAGTAAAGAAATACGCACATTTCAAGCGAGGCCTTAGAATATCGAGGACAAGCGTGTATGACCGTGCAACTTACCAACCTGTTGATATGTAAGAGAATGGACACATCAACTTACCCGATTTTAATGAATAATCTTACGTATATAGTGTGGTCCGTTTCATCATCTTTATGTTGGCTTCTGTAGTCTCTGGTCTGTTTGGCAACAAGGTGTTAAAGTTTAACACCCGTCACATCGGATGTTTGGATGTTAATTAGGAGTATTAAACATAGGCTAATTACAAAACTAATTGCACAGATGGAGTGTAATTCGCGAGACGAATCTATTAAGCTTAATTAGTCCATGATTTGACAATGTGGTGCTACAGTAACCATTTGCTAATGATGGATTAATTAGGCTTAATAGATTAATCTCACGAATTAACATAGAGTTCTGCAATTAGTTTTATAATTAGCTCATATTTAGTTCTCCTAATTAGCATTCGAACATCCGATGTGATACTGTTAAAGTTTAACACCTCGTATCCAAACAGCCCCCGTTAACTGGACAACAACTATCGACGATAGCAAGGGCCATGCATCATTCTTCAAGCACGCTACGCTTTGTCAGGGAAAAAAAAAGGTCGTGCCGCGCTACACAGCCAAAAGCTGTGTTCAAACTAGTACTGTCCCCCCAATCTGTCTCTGGCCGGCTTCGGTCCCTGTTGACTATGAATTTGCCAAGCCTACGGTTGTTCTCCCGACGTCAGACTACAAAAAAAATCGAGCAACAGCGTTAAAAAAAATGGAATGAACTGCTCACCTACGCCTGTTTCAGGACAATACGGTGGTTGCACTCTTCTCGCGCTATATACAAATGACCACCGTTCTTGCTATCAGTTGCAAGTGCACGCTTCTGAAGCACCATATCGATCTCCTCCCCCCTGCAAGGCTGCAAGAGATCGATCGAGAAGATGACCGGAGGGCGCGCTCTCGCCGTCGGCTCGGACGGCGGCGGCGGCGCGATAACATTCACGGTTGTGGTGAGCTGCCTCACCGCGGCCTCCGGCGGGCTCCTACTTGGATACGACATCAGTGTTACAGGTTAGTCCAGTGACCAGTGGTATCTCAAGATATGCATGCTGTGATCATCCTCTAGTACCAGCTCCGGTTATTGCACTCTTTACACATGTTTAGCTTGTTATGGCTCGTTCTGTCCTTCGTTTCTTTTGTTTAGTTGTTTAGATATCAAGATTTATGAGCCGCGTTCACATGTCAAATTTCGATATGTTTACATGGTTTCTCGGAGCAACTCCTGTAAACTCGGCAAGAACATTGAGAGAATTTAATCGAAAAGTGAGAAGATGATTCGCCCAACTTTTCCGCCGGCAGTTCTCGGCCGGAGAGTTCCAGTCGAGAGGTCAGCTTGGTTCCAAGTCTGAAAACATCACGCTGGATCGAGTACAGGCGCTGGCGACTTTGCCCTTTCCACCCTTTTCTTTTTTAAAGAGTGAAACTATTATGATTGACGGGGAACGCTTTTCGTTCTTTTTCTTCAGTATAAGTAGTAAAGAACACTACATGGAAAAAGAAGTCTTCCAATACATGCAGTCCAGATATGCATTTTTTATGTTGTTGAAACAACGAGATATTGTGTTGAAACTGTGAATAAATATTTCAAGTTTTTTATGATGCATGCATGCATTTGTATTGAGCAAGTATGCAGCTTTCAGCATCTCCCGTACTTAAACAAATGCATCACTGACTCACAAGTCGCTGTCTCACAATAAATTGCTATGAAAGATGCCTCTAAGCAATTTTGAACCATTGGATCGGATGCCAAAGTCGCTCAAATAGATTTCAATCTGATCTGACCCGTGCTCTTGCACGGGCTAGAATTTTTCGAGAGACATGGGTATCAAATTCAAAAAAATTAGAGCCCATAGCTAACTATTAAAATTTTACTTTACTCTCTCTTGTTTGATTAAATATTATTACACAATACTCATATAGATACATACTCATCCTAGTGTGAACATGCATGCTTAACTCGTTAATGTGGCCTTTATGGAAATTAGACATTTCTAGGAGTATAATCTCGATATTTTTTTAGATTCTTCTAACAGGATTGCTATGAGAGATTAAACATTGTCATACGAATTTTGCTATTGGCAAATAAATAAATGCAACACGATAATAAGTCTAATCCAATCATTTGGACAAGCTTGACCCGTCTAGGTTGTCCTGTGGACTGTGCTAAAGCTACATTCGGCAAAACATGTTAATTTGGTTAAGGATGTGTATGTTGGGGGGAGGGGGTTGCAACATAACTGAGTAAGGGGGGTGAATTTGTAATGAAATGATTTGGGGGGATGTAAAAACTTAGTGACCTACAATTTTACCTTGCAGATAAACTTTGTACCTTGCACATGTCTAGGCTTGCTTGCTCATACGTGTACAGTTTAAAGCTTTTAACAGTTTGGGCCAAAAGTTATTATCAAGTTTTTACATTTTCAAATATCTTCAATTAAATTACAGGATTTTTTTTCAGGAGGATTGATGCAGATGGAATCATTCCTCCAGGCGTTCTTCCCGGAGATCCTCCGGAAGACGAACAACGCGCAGCAGGACGCGTACTGCATCTTTAAAAACCAGACGCTCACCATGTTCGTCTCCTCGTTATACCTCGCCGGCATAATCTCCTCTCTGGTCTCCGGCCACCTGACCAGGACGGTGGGCCGGAGGAACTCCATGCTGATCGGCGGCTTGCTGTTCTTGGCCGGCGTCGTGCTCAATTTCACTGCCGTCAACATCAGCATGCTCGTCATCGGCCGCGTCCTCCTCGGCCTCGCCATCGGCTTCACCAGCCTGGTGATCACTGCTCGGCCAATGCCCACATTCTGGTCGTAACTCGTAAGGACTGAACGTGCATTGTGAATTTTTAACACAGTGGTTTGCTCTTGCGTTCCGTTGGTTGCAGTCAGCGCCGGTGTACCTGGCGGAGATAGCGCCGGCACGGTGGCGAGGTGCGTTCACCACCTGCTTCCACTTCTTCTTCAACTTGGGCATGTTCATGGCGGACATGGTAAACTACGGCACCAACAGCATCCCGAGGTGGGGGTGGCGCCTCTCGCTCGGCGTCGGCGTCGTCCCTGCCGCTGTCATCATCGCCGGCGCGGCGCTCATCCCCGACACGCCCAACAGCCTGGTGCTGCGTGGGAGGCTCGACGAGGCCCGCGCCTCGCTGCGGCGCATCCGCGGGGCGGCGGCGGACGTCGACGCGGAGCTCAAGGACATCGCCAGCGCCGTGGAGCAGGACCGCAGGCACGAGTCCGGCGCGTTCCGGCGCCTGTTCTGCTGGCGCGAGTACCGCCCCCACCTCGCCATCGCCGTGGCGACGCCTGTGTTCTTCGACCTGACGGGCATGATCGTGGTGTCCATCTTCACGCCGCTCCTCTTCTACACCGTCGGGTTCACGAACCAGAAGGCCATCCTGGGCTCCATCATCACCGACGTGGTCAGCCTCGCGTCCATCGCCGTCGCCGGGCTGGCCGTCGACCGCTACGGCCGCCGGTCCCTCCTCATGGTAGGCAGCGCCGTGCTGATCCTCTCCCAGGTGGCCATGGCGTGGATCTTCGGCGCGCAGCTGGGGACCGACGGTGGGAAGTCCATGCCCGGCGGGTACGCGGCGGCGGTGGTGGCGCTGGTGTGCGTGTACACGGCCGGGTTCGGCGTGTCGTGGGGCCCGCTCAAGTGGGTGGTAACGAGCGAGATCTTCCCGCTGGAGGTGAGGCCGGCGGCGCTGGGCCTGGGCGGCGCCATCTCGGGGGTGCTGGTCTTCGTGCAGTCGCAGTCGTTCCTGGAGATGCTGTGCAGCTTCAAGTACGGCACCTTCTTGTTCTACGCCGGGTGGGTGGTCGTCATGGTGGCGTGCGTTGCCGCGTTCCTGCCGGAGACCCGGGGAGTGCCCATCGAGTCCATGGGTGCGGTGTGGGAGAAGCATTGGTACTGGAAGCGCTTCGTCAGGCCATCTTCCGCGCCGGCGACGGCAACAGCCAAGCAGGCGGATGGGTCGGCTTGAGTTGGGTTCACCGTTCACCGCTTCACCTAGTCCTGGCCTACTGGGCCATACTCCGCCCAAATGCAGTGCGAGTTTTGGCGTGAAGTTGTCCTGCCTGCGTCAGTCGTAGCTTGATGGGGGCAAATCATGGCCCTTTTGCTACTTCCTCTGTTATAAATTATAAGTAGTTTTAGCTTAAATGGAGGGAGTACATGAATACTAGGGTAACATATCTTATCCATTCGTGAGGTATGAAATTCCCTTTGTTTGTAGCATTTTCTGTGGGAACTGAGAGCATATTTGGCACAACTCCAGCTCTGATATTTAGATTGGATCTGTAGTTTGCACATTAAAAATAAAGTGATTAAATATTTGCATTTAGCCTAAAATATGAATAAGATGATCCATCTAAATGTTCTTAGTATACCTTGTATAACTAGAGCTTTGCCAAACGGGATATGAGATATAGCTATTGTGGGGATCCAGATGGGCCCTTCTATCTCCAACAAGATGGGTCGGGCTGGCTATATTTAGGAGAGTGGCAAACGTTGTGTATCACAAGGCATCCAGAAGATACCGAAGATTAAGAATAGATTCTAGTAAGCTAAAATAGAAAATCATGTTGTTGCAATCTGATCAGATCATTTGCCTTATAATCGACTAGGATCCACCGACTTATACCCAGGGCTATGTAAGGTAAATAAGAAGCCCCTCCAAAGTCCAAAGTCCTGTACAACAATCAATACAATCCACCCGAACGCAAAACGTAGAGTATTATGTCGTCCCGAACCTATCTAAACATATGCTCTTGCATTAGCAATTTAGCACCAAGTCTGTCTAGTGGCTTGGAAACAGGCTTGCCGAAGTAAGGAAGGAGGACTTGGCATCATCAATTTGAGATGAGAACTCATAACTCTGCTTTGCTGCTTAAAATTTTATAAAATTTTTATAACAAAGTTGATTTACTTTGGGTTCATCTCACCTGGAAATGTCTTTATAAAAATGAAGTACCACCTCATGAAAGGAAGAATGCTGGATCCTACTGGTGGAGAGATATAATGTCTCTATCTCAAAACTTCTTCATGATGGCAAGTTGCAATGCTCACAAGGGTGAATCTGTAGCTTTTTTCTCGAATGACCTAAGGAAATTTGGCATCGGTGGGAGATAAGATAAATATTTGATTGAGTAGTCTCTTTTAGTTTTCTCCCCCCCCTTTTCCTCTTCGAGCCTTGGACTTTGTATCATGCAAAGGAAGTTCCGGGTTTGAAGGGGATTGACATCATTAAGAGGAGGGTGTGAGGTCCCAGCCTCTGTCTCTATTTGCATTGCCTACCGACTGCTGCTGTGCCCCACCCTCCCTGGCGTCATGCCATCGTTGGCACATGGCTCTACTTGGTTGACTGCAAGGAGGCACTCGCCTCCCTATTTCCTTTCCCCTTCCTCCTCTCTCCTTCACCCCTTAGGTTCAGGTGGCGGGTAGGGCGTGCAGCCTGAGGGAGCAGCTGCCCACTAGGGCGAGCGGCAGTAGTGCGTGGTGAGTGCGGGGAGGGTTGGCCACGCGAGTGACAGAGCGGTGGTGCGTGTCCCGCGCTACCGCCGGCAAGCGCGCTGTGTGGACGGGACAAAAGAACAGGAGCAAAGGCTGGATCTCGGGTCCATTGCAGTAAAGTTTGGCGACGTTTTTGCAAAATCATCAAGGCATATTCTAGGGACAAAAGAACAGGAGCAAAGGCTGGACCTCAGGTCAATTACAGTAAAGTTTGGGGACCTTTTTGCAAAATCGTCAAGACATATTCCAAGGATTGCGGGTTGATTATGAAAAAGTTGAGGGACTTTTTTGCAAAACAATCATGACGGTTGGAAGAAACAACCGCACTTTAATATTAGGTATATATATATACTGTTTTGCTATAATACACCTGCGTGCATCCTGTACATAGAATGCACCCAGGCTGGCGAGCGCACCAGGTTGGAGCAACCAAACATGCGGTGCATGCTTCGTAAGTTAATTTGTATCTTCCACCTACCACGTAAAGCCACCTAGCATACAAATCCCACAGACTTCATGCATGCATGTAATTTTTTGTTGGTTCGAATCTTTGAAATAAATTTTCTCCTAAACTGTAACCCCAATTGACAAACCGTTCGTTGCATCCGACTAAAAACATATTCTGAGCATCCAAAATGGATATATTTTTATCATTTAAGCGAGTTGCATATCAATGTACTACCAATTGCAACTCTGTCTACTACCTAGTTGCAACTAGTTATAACTCTGTGTATTATATGCATCTGGTCACTATAATCACGTCAAGTTGCAATTCTAAGTTGCAATCATATCTGAGTAGCAACCGTATTGCAATTGAGTAGTAACTAGTTGCAATTAATAGTAATTGGGTTGCAATCAGGTAGTAACTTGTTGCAACCACTAGTAATTGTGTAGTAACAAGTTGCAACCAGTACTAACTAGGGTTGCAACTGTGTAGTAACGAGTTGCAACTAGGACTAACTAGGGTTGCAACTGGACAGGTGCAACTACCAACTAGGTTACAAGTGAGTACTAGCCAGCTACAATTGAGTACTAACTGGTTGCATTTTTATTCAGTAGGAGTTGCAAGCATACCTGGTTAGGTTGCAACTGACTAGTGAATAATTGCAACCAGAAGTAACAAGGTTACACTTGATTATAATTAGTTGCAACCAATGCTAAATACGCTACAACCAAGTTGCAATTATGTTGTAGAAGTGCTTGCAACTCACAGTACAACATATTGCAGTTGCAATTATGTTGTAGAAGTGCTTGCAACTCACAGTACAACATATTGCAGTTACGTACTTGAAAAAAAAAAATTCATCAAATACAGCCTTCATGGATCTCGTTTTGTTAAGCACTTTTTTCCAACAACCTACTTCAAACAGATCAAATCGGACCTATGGTTTAGGAGATATTGCATTTTTTCATTTCGAATCAACAAAAGATTCCCTGCATGCATGCTTCCTGGTGGGTGGGTTGAGCTGTTAGGTGGCATCACGTGGTTGGTTGTCTCCATTTAGTTTTGCATGCATGAGCGTGGACTTACCTTGGCACCTGAATTAGCTGGCGCACGAGACGTAGGGTAGGAGGTCTATGCATTTACTGTACAGAATGCACCTGGGTGCATATAGAATAGCTTATGGGTAGGGGTAGGGGTCTCCCATGCCAGTTTCTTAAAAACAAGTTCATGTCCGACGATCTTCCCTCCGAACAGTCTACCTCATCGGATACACCTCTTGGAAGACTTCCGAAATAAACCTTGACACCTGCGAAACTAAAGAAAAAATTAAAGAGAGGGGAAAAAATAAAGTGGAGAGGCTGTTATGATCCCTTAGGTCTTTTATATAGGTATAAAAATTGACAATAAAATTTTCTCTTTGACAGTTATATAACTTTTTGTATAAGGACTATCGAACTATCGACTGAGTTTGGTTTTGGCCATTCAACTTCAAAACCAGAAATTTTTGACCACCCAACTATCAAAACCATTCACATTTAGCCATCTAGCTATTTTGATGGGTGATTTTGCTGACATGGACGACATGTGGTAGTGAGACCCACGTGTCAGCTCCTTTCTTCTCTCTCCTCTCTCCTTTTTCTTTCTTCTCTGTCTCAGCCCCTTACTTATTTTTCATATATAACAAGAATAGAATGTGTACAACGGTTTTACATAGCGTAAAGCTCAGAAAGAAAAAAAAGGAAAGGGAAATTGCCAGAAGCTACTCAACCAATTATATAGAGAAAGCTTAATTGTCGGTTTGGCTCGGAGGATAACTGGAGCCAACTCCTCTAAGAAGGTAGCCCTCCATCTTGCCATGGAGAGACTTCTATTGTAAAAAATGATGACGTCGTGAGGGCACTAGATGCACTAGCAAGCATAAGAGATTCTTTAAAATCTACCGATAAAATAACACATGTGTAGTCATCCAAATACATGTCTCTCGTTCTCAAAAGATTTCTGGTGTTTAGGCAGTCATGGTAACAAGCAATATTATATCTAGATTTTCTAGAAAAAAATGTATTTTGAAAGAAATTTTTCAATGAAAAGGGAAGGATTGTTACATTAAATTATGTATAGAACTTACTATAAACTATATTTTCACGAGAAATGTTATATGTCATTAATACAAATTTTTAGGATATCTTATGTGCCATTACTCGTAGTTTTAAAAAAAATGCATTTGTATACAGAAATTATCACAAAATCAGAAACATCCAAACATCAGTCCTATAGACTGTAATAATCAAATCTTTTGGTCGATTATATTTTCTAAACAATTACCTGCACTATCATTATGTAAATATTTTAAAGTAAACCCCTAAATCTATATCTAAATTACCCACCTCTGCATTATAAAAAATAATCTAAATTAATTATATAATCTTCATCTAAATTATCCATACATGTCATTATAGAAAATAACTTAAAATACCTTTCTAAATTAACCATGTATGTCGTTATTAAAAATAACCTAAAGTACACATATGCAAAAATGTCAAAAAGTAAACTAACATATGATTCTAAATTATCTATTTATGTTATTATTAATAGAGGAGTACTAAGTTCAGTTATATATGCAGTATGTCTGTCATCGTGTAGACCGTTTATACATGTATGGGTGTCATCGTGTAGACCGTTTATACATGTATGGGAGGAAGCGATGAAAAATACTGATTTTCATTTTAAACACGATGTATGGAGATGCGATCTAAAGTGAAAAAGGTATAAATGTGGATGAAAAAGTGTGTATAGTAATTAATAATTAAAAGCTTATTACAACTGAACAAAGATAAGTAGTTAAGTACACATCTATATGAGTATTGTGTCAAAATATTAAATAAACGAGAGAGCCGTAGGTAAACAATTTTGATTATTAGCTAAGGGTCTATTTATTAGCCTGTGCGGGAGCATGGTTAATGGACTAGTGCTATAGTAATAATTAAGGATTCATATCATGTCTTTTGTTCAAGAGAAGAAAGAGATGTCAAGCACTCAAGCCTACTACACTGATGCAGCACATGCTGTCAGCGACCAGTTCTTGTAACCAAGGATTAACATGCCACCTGCGGAATCATGACTTCTTTACTCGCTGTTCAAATCAGCAGTTGATGATGAGTTGATGACAGATGGGCAAAGTCAGCCGCACAACTTGCTAAATTAGTTAAAAGATGGAGAATTTCAATGGGAAAGATTCGTGTCTGTGTGTACACGTGGGTGTTCCGGGTTGGGGGTTTGACGTAAAACAGTGTGTATTGGCACTTGGCAGTGAAGAAAGACAAAAGTAATCTTACTATAAAGAGTTCGCAAAATCTAAAACGAGAGAGTTCTCGATCTAAATCGAGAGCCCTCCTGATTTGGAAAGGAGGAAAGGGATAGAAGGAACAAAAATGCTAGAAAAGGAAACAAAATGAGAAGTAACAAATCGATTCAAGTAAATAACAAAATCGAGTCACCAACTCCGGCGACCTCCTCCTCCTCTCCGGTGACGAATCCAACTTCGGTGAGCTCCGATTCAGGTTAGGGTTCGGGATTCGGGGTTAGAGTTTCGTGATTTGGGGTTAGGGAGGGGATGATTTGTGCCTTCGGTGTTAGAGGATGGCTAGGGAGGCGGTCGGCTGACCGGCGGTGGTGGCGGGGTGTGGGAGGACATCCAGTGGCCGATGGTCGCGGTAAGACAAGGAAGATGAGTGGTTAGAAAGGGTGGGGAAGAGGGTGGCGGCAGGAGGTGGGCGGAGCGGCACGATGGCGACCCTGTCGTGCCGCAAGCGGTGGTGGAGGCTGATGGTGTCGGGGTGGGAGGCTCACAAATGGCAGCAAGGAGGATGACGAGAATGGTGGCGAGTCTCGTCAAATCTAGATAAAGGGGGAGGATGGGAGAGGGAGGGGAGGGAGCAGGGTGGATCTGCGAGATGGACGATGGCGGCACGGGCAGAGGATGGTTGGCGGGCGGAGGGAGGCAGAGGTGCATTTCTTTTTTTTTCTCCATGGGCGCAAGCGGATAAGGCCCGGGTGGGGCTGCGTGGGCTCTCGACCGAGCGTTATCGGGAGAGCCCCCTCCCTGTAGCTGCCTGCTAAAGAGTTTCCCACCTCTCATAGCTTTATAGCTTTAGTAAAAATAAAATGTACGAGTAGTTCTTAAACTTATTATAGAGTATCTTGCTTCATAAACTTATAAACTACACATACGAGTTCATGAGCTTGTCAAAATGTATCACCTACGTCCAAAGTGATGTAAGATACCTTATGATCTTGACTTGTCCATATGAAATACCACAGAGTACTCTAAGGATATTTTAGGTATTTTGGATTTATGACATATTTGCCCACCCCTCGTAGCTTTAAGGTTGGACCTACTTAGTACACAATGGTGAAGATTTAGCTGAACCACCACCACGCCGGAAGTTCACGAATGCGAAAATATCATGCCTTGTAAGGCTGATAAATGAGCCCTAAGGCCAAGTACTTACAACGACAACACAACACCCAATGACAGTGAGAAAACAAAACCCACGCGGTGCAAGCAACCAACAAAGCAAACCACAACCGTACCCGCAGCAACCACCAGTGAAGTCCACCGCACACCATGCGCGCTGTAGGAATCTCTACTAAGACTCTGTTCCAATCAGCAACAATTCGACCCAGTCATATACGGCATAAAACACATACATTAATTCCAATAAGATTGCAAACTAGCTGGTTTAATTAATAACTGGAGGATCACCAGTAGCAAGGTGTAACATCAGGACGATAAATAACATACATCAGTACCTGACGACAAATAACGTACTGTACAGGACGATAAAAAACATGGGAATCACTGACGATACACTTAGGTTTGGGTAGCTGGATCTTGCACAAACAGACTACTTCACCCCCTCTTGCTTCATTCACTAGTTGTCTTCGTTGTCAGTGACCTTCCATGTACTAGTTGTAATAACGACGAATTGATGCATAACACCTTCTCATGTCCAAAGCCAAGCTACGGTGCACTAGCAGCCAACAGGGGAAGGGGATGTTCTTCCAACTTGATGGAGTGACGACCTTGGGATGGTATCCAACAATTCAACCGTTTCGGGTGCATGAACTTCTGCGTGATCAAACCCTAGCATGAAACGATATGTACTACTATTTGTTTTGACTTTTCTAGATGCATAATTTTTTTATATGCATCTAGATATAGTATATATCTAGATGCATAGTAAAAATTATGTATCTAGCAAAAATTAAAACGAAAACTATCTCCATTCCAAATTATAGGTCGTTCCAAATTATATCTCATTCTGGAGAGAAGTATTTTTTTCTTTATGAAATGGAGAGAAGTACTTGCCACTGTACTCTTCGTTCTGTAAGTGTCCTGTGGCACTGAGGCCTTCGCTGCTTACCATCCAACCTCCTTGCTAGCAAGCAAAAGCTCCAGCTCCCCCTCTCCCTGCAAGAGAGAAGATGGCCCGAGGGGACGTGCTCGCCGTCGGCGCCACCGCAGGGAGTGGCGAGATAACGTTCACGGTTGTGATGAGCTGCCTCACCGCCGCCTCCAGCGGCCTCCTGCTTGGATACGACATCAGTATTACAGGTCAGTTCTGTGGTATATGTGCTGAAGATGACGCGGTCGTCTTGTTGCTGGCTCCAGTTATTAGGCTCAAACGCATGATACATCTCATTTTTTAACCCTGAAAAAACATACGATTTCAGCTGAGCGCACTACCAGTTGAGCTTCGGATAATATGGTAGTCTAGTTAGATTTGTGCTCATTCGGACCTGAAACTTGATAACCCATCAGCAGATCGGTGGTTGTTTCCCTGTCGCTTCCATTTGCTCTTCTCCTTTGTATTTTGTCTACTACAACGATGACTTGTGAGCTGCATGCATGCGTTCATAGTTAAATGTTTTATAAGTTTTTAGGATTTCTCGGAGCAAGCTTCTGCATAAATCGAAGCGGAGTAATGGTACCTCCGTGGAGAAATAGATCACAAACGGAATGACGAAAACTCTACCAAGTTTTCCTCCACTGTTTTCCTAGAGATCCAATCGAGAGCGCATGAACTTGTCACTGGATTTGACACACCACATTTGATTGAGCATGGGCAATGCTTGGCGGCTTTCGCCCCCGGCCCACTTGTTTCTTTTTTCAAGAGTGAACTGCAAATGGCAGGGAAATGTTTGTCCTTTCCTCTCAATAAAAAATGCTACAGGAACAAAAATAAAAAACATTAGTGCAGGATATTTTCTTTGTATTCTGATTATTTGCATTCTTTACCTTTTTTAAGTAATGGTTTGAAACCAAGAGATGTTTTTGACAGTACATGACAAAATAGGACATCATGAGTAGAGAGTAGACTTTTAATACTCCATCCATTTCGTCGTTTTGACTTTTCTAAGTAGTGTATGTCTAGATGCATACAAACATCTGTAAATATAGAAAAGCTAAAACGAACAACAATTTGGGATGGAGGGAGTATAAAAGAACTATCAGATGCACAAAGCCTAATATTAGAACTTTTATCCAAAAAGAACCCACAAAACACCAGTTTGATCTTGTAAACACTAAAAAATGGTATAGGTATCAAGCATATAATGATATATGTTCCTTCAGTTGCCCAAGTGTGCGCAAAATGGAAACTAACACGAGTTTGGACATCCTTCATTTATGTTGCGAAAAAGCTGACGTATTTGTTGAAACTATATGAACGAAAAAAATCTAGTTTCTGACATTTTCAGTATCCTTAGTCAACATAGATGATGAATGCATTGTGTTAATCTAACATGGTAGAGGCATCAAGCATATATTAATGATGTACTCCCTTTGTCCTAAAATACAAGTTATTTTGGTTTGTTATAAGTCAAACTACTCTAAATTTGACCAAATTTATAAAAAATAGCAATAATATTTAGGATGTCAAATGATCATAATTAGATCTGGTATGAAATATTTTCATAATTTACTTATTGATGTGTTAGATGTTAATATTTTTCTCTATAGATTTAGTCAAATTTAACCTAATTTGACTTGGGACAAACCAAAATATCTTGTATTTCGGGACGGAGTACGTTCCTTCGGTTGCCCAAGTGAGCGCAAAATGGAAACGTTCGGATATGCTTCATTTATGTTGCCAAAAAGCTGATGTATTTGTTGAAACTATATGAGTGAAAAAAGTTCGAGTTTCTGACATTATCAGTATCATTAGTCAACAAAGATGATGCATGCATTATGTTAAGCCGACAACAACCGGTGTGGAAAATGCAAGCATGCACCTGTCAGTGTTTCCTAATAGAAAAACGTATCTTTGACTTCCAAACAGAGCACATGCATCGTTTGGGCACACGCACAAGCACACGTAGCCATGGCAGTCCCACAGTGTATCCTTTGTCATGTTGGTGTAAAATGTTTTTAATTTTGAAAGATATTGGAACCATCGGATCAATGCCAAAGTCACTCTCACATATCGTGAAGCTAATCTAAATTTTAAATTACACAAGTAGGAAAAACTGATTGAAATAATAATTATTGTTACTGCACGGGCTATAGTACTGGGAGACATAAGTATTAAAAGTTTCGCGGATAGATTTAGGTCCATTGCTAATTACTCTCTCCGTCCTTCATCCTTTGGTGTTAGTTAACACAAAAATGAATGAATCATATAATAGAGAACGGAGGTAGTAGTAATTTTAATTTTACTAGTTGATACTCCCTCCGTTCCAAATTCTAGATCGTTTTAGCTTTTTTATGTTGATAGATATTATTATGCATCTAAATATAGTGTATGTCTAGATGCATAATAATACCTATAAACTTAGAAAAGTCAAAACGACCTACAATTTGGAACGGAGGAAGTATAATTTTTCTCCTTATGTTGAGCTGAAACGGTAGGCTTACTGTACCTCTTATTAAAAACTCTCTTTCTCTGTTTTATTAAAAATATAGATTATATTTCCTAAACTGCACTCTTAATTACTGCAATGACGTAATACATTGCTATTTCAGCCTCAAGATGCTGAATTTCGTCCCAAAAAATATGAGTGGGGATTACAACAAAACTGTTAGTGAATATATATTTTAATGTTTTGAGAATATAAAGAACTTATCTATTTTTCTAACGCGTCTTCTAAGGATTAATGTGGTGACAACAAAGGAGAGTCTTATTCGAGCAATGCAAGGGGTCGTTTGGGAGGCTCTCTCAAAACGGTTTCGCCTGTGAAGGTCTTTGATGATATTCATTGAATACCAATTACTTTTTCTACTCAATAGTATTTAAGGGCATAATCAATAGTGTTCAAACAGTCATTTGTTTACCTTTTGAATTTTTGAATACATATTGTTCAACTCTTGGGCCCGCATCTGGCTTCACTCTAGTTGTAGTTCATTTTTTCTAAGTTTGCAAACGGCTTAATTTTACGCTACAATGTCTCAATTTGTGAAAAACAGGTGAAGCCGAAAGTCAAAATAAACCCTCCAAAATAGGCTCTAATTGTAAGATTATTGTATAAGGCTAGTCTTAGTGGGTGTCATGAGGGGTTTCATGGACATTAAATTGTATGCCATGTCAGCAGTTTTGCTGACTTGGCAACCTAATTATGAAGAGAGAGGAGATGGGAGTTTTATCCCCATGAAACCCAACTGGTATAGTTACCAAGTCCATGAAACCCAATGAAACTTGCACGGAGGATGTTGTAGTTTCATCACATGACACAATTGATTATAACTCCATGCAGAAATTAAATAGCTTGCATATGAAACTGTGCAATGAAATTTTGCACTGAGAGTGACAGTTTCATTTCATTAAAAAGATGATATGGTAATCTTGGTAACTGAAACCATGCACTGAGACTGAACTAAGAATGCATGCTACAATTTTTGCATTTCAAGCCAAAGTAAATGAAGTGTGCGCGCGCGCGTGCCTGCGTGCGTGTGATCCTGTGATATTATAAGATCAAACAAATGTTATCAGAGATCGCCATGAAACTGTTCGATCCCATGATTTTATCGAGTCTTTTATCTTTTTTTTTCCTGCAAGTAGCTTCCTCCTTCCACCTAAATTTCAGTGTTTTCTTTCGTGAGGGAAATTTCAGGTGGATTGACGCAGATGAAATCGTTCCTCCAGGCGTTCTTCCCGGAGATCCTCAAGAAGATGAACAACGCGCAGCAGGACGCGTACTGCATCTTCGACAGCCAGGTGCTCACCACGTTCGTCTCTTCCTTCTTCCTCGCCGGCATGCTCGCCTCCCTAGTCGCCGGCCACTTAACCAAGACGTTGGGCCGGAAGAACTCCATGCTGATCGGCGGCCTGCTGTTCTTGGCCGGCGCCCTCCTCAACTTCACCGCCGTCAACATCAGCATGCTCGTCATCGGCCGCATCCTCCTCGGTGTCGCGGTCGGCTTCACCAGCCTGGTGATCACTGATCTCGCGGGGCCAATGCGTTACTTGCACATGTGAATATGTGATCGCGCGCGTGTTCTCACGTTGCATTTTGGCCGCCGGCGGCGCCGGTGTACCTGGCCGAGATCGCGCCGGCGCGGTGGCGAGGTGCCTTCACGACCGCCTTCCACTTCTTCACCAACGTAGGCATGTTCCTTGCGGACATGGTCAACTACGGCGCCAACACCATCCCAAACTGGGGCTGGCGCCTCTTGCTCGGCGTCGGCATCGTCCCGGCGGCCGTCATCATCGCCGGCGTGGCGCTCATCCCGGACACGCCTAACAGCCTTGTGCTCCCGGGGATGCTCGACGAGGCCCGCGCTTCGCTGCGCCGCGTCCGCGGGGCGGCTGCCGACACCGACGCGGAGCTCAAGGACATCGTCCGCGCCGCGGAGCAGGAGCGGCGGCACGGGTCCGGGGCGCTCCGGCGCCTGTGCCGGCGCGAGTACCGCCCCCACCTGGTGATGGCCGTGGCCACGTCAGTGTTCTTCGAGCTGACGGGCGTGATCGTGGTGTCCGTCTTCACGCCGCTCCTCTTCTACACCGTCGGGTTCACGAGCCAGAAGGCCATCCTGGGCTCCATCATCACCGACGCCGTCAGCCTGGCCTCCATCGCCGTGGCCGCGCTGACCGTCGACCGCTACGGCCCCGCACCCTCCTCATGCTGGGCGGCGCCGTACTAATCCTCTCCCAGGTGGCCATGGCGTGGATCTTCGGCGCGCAGCTGGGGGCCGACGGGGCAAAGGCCATGCCACGGGGTTACGCGGCGGCGGTGGTGGCGCTAGTGTGCGTGTACACGGCCGGGTTCGGCGTGTCGTGGGGCCCGCTGTCGTGGGTGGTCACCAGCGAGATCTTCCCGCTCGAGGTGAGGCCCGCGGCGATGGGCCTGGGCGGCGCCATCTCGGCCGCGCTCACGTTCGCGCAGTCGCAGTCGTTCCTGGAGATGCTGTGCAGTTTCAAGTACGGCACCTTCTTGTTCTATGCCGGGTGGGTCGTGGTCATGACCGTGTTCGTGGCGGCGTTCCTGCCGGAGACCCGGGGCGTTCCCATCGAGTCCATGGGCGCCGCGTGGCAGCGGCACTGGTACTGGAAGCGCTTCGTCACGCCGGCGGCGCCCGCGTCAGCACCCGCCAACAAATGGGCGGATGGGCCGGTTTGAGCTGGGTTTTAGACGGCCCACATCGAAATCAAAGATATTACTCTTTTGGCCATTTATTTGGCATGCATTCTCTTTTTTGTCCGAGTAATTTGACATATATTCTTCATATTGTACTAAGAACATAAACTTAGTGCTAGTTTGATCAACTCTATCAAATATTCATAAGATGGCCGCAATGATAGGTAGATAATCAAACAAATATGCAAGCAAGGCAAATAAAATAGCCAACAAATTCTTGATGCCTAGCCAAACTCAAGGAACAGTTCACTTTGTCTATTTCCTCGGCTTAAACAAAATTTTGGCTTGTGTTACACTGTGTGCTCCTATTTAGAATGCCCAACGTACCCATTGATGGTATTTATCTTTATTGTTTCAACTCATGTACTTAGAATATAGGTTCAAAATTGCAAGGAAATTCCCTTTGGGTATAAAAAATACATGAAAAGAATTTTAAATTATTTTCTAGCATGGGTAACGGTGTTATCTACAATATGATACCTTAGATCTTAAATTCAACTTGTGCCGAGTAAAAAATATCTTTAGGACAGACTTTTTTGAAGCGGGATGAAATTAATCCAAGTAGTTTAGAGGAGCAAAATGAACCGAAATTAAGTTCTGAGGCAGCAAAATGAACTTTATTTCAATATTTTTCATGTAGCTCCGTGCTAAATTGCTAGATTTGCCAGAATTGCGTTGTAGCTGAAGTTAATTGACTGACAATTGAGCATCGACCATGCTATCCAGAACTGTTTCCCTTGAGCATCTGACTTCAGGATGGTAGAACAGCTATACTAGCGTAAGATGCAACCTTGTCCTGCAGTTGCAATCCGCGCGAATCCGACAGAAATAGCACCAAAACAACGAGGAAACTGCACAAGGCAGATCAAGAAAATGAAGCAACAACATCATATTTACATCCACCAAACTACGACCTTCTCAGATAACCTGAGCTAACACACTCATCTAGCCATCTTTCTAAGCTTAACATCAATCATTATTTCACGACCAGATCCACATTGCATAGTACACAAGGATGGCGTTCTTCTGCCTGCACAGCATCAGCAGGAAGTACTGCATCTGGGCAAAGCAGACGCCGAAGTTCAGAATCATAGTCAAAACCTGTCCAGCCGAGTGAAACTTCCTACCAGGGATGGTCCAGAAGAATGAACCCCACGACCAGCTGAGGCCGCAGGAGACAACACAAGTCAGTGCGAACATGGCAGTCGTGCAACCCATCGGCATGCGAATTCCACCGCCAACTCCGATCTGAACCTCCAGGATCAATGGGATTGCCACCTTGCAGACAGAATTTCAACAATGAACAATGTCAGTTATGTTAGATGTTGTGTTGAATATTTGTACGAGTCCGGTTACTTGCTGGTCATTATGGCTATGCAGCAATGATATTATCTTTGGGAATAAACATAACACAGCTATGCAGAAATAATATTATCTTTGGGAATAAAGATAACACTTTTCCACTGCAGGTTATCTACTCGATTATACACCGACTCCGTGCATGGGGTATATTACAGAAGCCGGCCTCACAGGATTTGGTTGATGCGGCTTCGCTACGTTTGGCACAGGTGGTCAAGAAGTTCTTTACTCTGGCACATGGGTAGCGGTCTAATCTATGGATTGATTGCCATTGAAGTGCTTGGGTCTCTTCTTATCAAGAAGTGTGCATCCTGCTATGCAGAGGTCGGGAGTATTTCAAGATATTGTATCAACTCGATGTAATGCCCTTGAAATTTAATAAAACTTCCTTTATCGAAAAAAATTTCAAGGCAGTAGAAAGACAGACAGTTAAATTTTGAGTCTTAGTTCGTTTTTCAGTTACCTGGCAAAATACCATCAGAACAGCACCCATGGTGAACGTCACCTCCCTGCCATAATGTTTTGTTGCAAGGGCAGATCCAAGAACGCCACAGGAGTTCACCAAAACCAGCACAATGTTACCAATCACCGCTCGGCTGCTCCTGGAACTTGTGGCTCGGGACAGCATCGGCAAGAACAGAGTGGTAACATTCACTCTGGTTAGCTGCAGGAAGAGTTGCAAGGCCACCAGCACCATCATGCATGCCAGGTAATGCTCATTCCTCGCCATGATTCTCCAAAACGTGCTTGCATCGTAACCACTCTGTATGCGCTGCCTGTTAAAGCTAAGCTTCTTTTTTGTTACATCAACAACCTTCAGACTGGAAGGGTAGCATATGCATTGAAGCGCTAGGCGGACATAGTCTCTCTTGTTTCCAAACAAACTCGACAAGAATGGCTGCTCATTGCACAATTCATTATTCTCCATACCCATTGCTGATTCACCCTGGAAGTTAGGATTATGTCCAAGGATGAATTTCTGCCCATAAAGATGGTTGTGGATCATAGTGCAATCACAGAGCCTGGCCATCAGAACATCAACGCCGACCAAGAATGGCAAGGAGTCGCACCAACAATATAGTGACCTTATGGCACGGGAAAGCAATGTGCGCTGCGTCCAGTAAGATATGTGTTAATAGCATGATCATGATCAAATACAAGTAATTCGGAATATGAGATAGCATTCAGATGTTGATGACTAAGGTGTAATAGCGCACATGAACTCTGACAGTAGTTTAGTACATTTAGCTACTAACCTGTACAACTGAAGTTTTGCTTAGTAACCACCTGAGAACAAGAGCTCCATAGCTGACGGCAATACTCCGAATTGCGGTACCAGTACTGAAAAAGGTACGGTCTATCAGCTGAACAGGAAGGTGCGTCATCTTACGGGTGATGTGGCTGCCAACCGTAGAATTGTTTGATGATGTACCAAACATATCCACATATTTCCTGTACAGGGAATGCAGCTCCAGCTTTGCTGCAGCAATGTTAGGGAAGAATGCCATCATAGATGACTGCATTTTTAAAACACCTGCATTCCGAAGCAAATTATCAGGCCACACAGTGGTAACAACATAAGTCTTTTTTTTAAAAAAAAAGGGTAACAACATAAGTCAGCGTGAACGTTATAAGAATAGGAAATCTCGAGTTCAAATGTGTTTCGAACTTAAGCTGATGACATAGTTGACCTTAATACCCTTTTAGAGACTGACTACCAGCTAGCCTCCACAAACTGCATGGAGCTTCGAAATTATCTAAGCGAAAAACACCAAACACGGTTCTAGATCTAGCATGATGAAATGGAAAGCAGATCAAGACATCTCAAAGAAACTCAGCAGGCAACTCGATCGGATCCAGCATAGTAAAAGGAAAACATTGTAACTTGGAACAGGACATTGCAAGGCCTAAACAGATTCTGTTGAATATTCGCTGCACGTTAAGAATTCGTCCAACAACCATCAGTGCCCCGGGCCACTGAGCGTGGGCCCTACCGACAGTTAGGCTCATGTGACGCTATCGCAAAAGCTAGCGGCCGAGCGCGCACGTCTCCTTTTCTCAGCTGCAGCCTGCAGGGCCCGAGCAACACGAGCCACAAGTTGGAGATTCCGAGCACCGTGCTGGCATTTTCCTCTACCATCTTCTGCGACGATATTTTTCAGAAAAAAAAAATGGATGCAGCATGCTCCCATGGACTTGGATCATGAGCTTGTCGTTTATGAAAGTGACGGATGGGTGCAGTCGCGTGTACATGCATCTCAAGGCACACTGTTCTATACGACTTGTTTTATACTCCTAGCTAGTGACTCGTATGCGTCTTGTCATGGTAGGAGAAAACGATGAGTCTAAAAAGTGAGGCAGGCAGAGGTCGCTGACGGCACGAGTCAATGAGGTTTCAGGAGAAGAATCTAGTAGAGCCTACATGCAATTTTATGAAGAAAGATTAGCAAATGAATAAAATTTGCTGGACGTATGAAAGATTAACACTGACGTTTTCATCCGATCCTAAGATAGCATTGCAAGACCTGAATTCTGCTGAAGCATCAGGATGCAAAAGCCCAAACTGAGGAAGCCAACTCATGGCTTCACTCGTGGAGACAGCCCCATTCCTCTTCTAGGCCGTTCGTTGATCGACGGCGATGCGTGCTAGCACCCGGCTTTTCCAACTCGCTTTCCAGACGTGACCTCACGAGCCTAACCTCTTTTGTCGTCGCGAGAGGAGGATAGGGATCAGGGCTGGAGGTGGGAAGGAAGAACTTCTGACCAGCTTGGAGTTTGCGGCGGGGAGTGTTCCAGAGAACCCCGCAAAAGCGCCCACTTGCCCTGCTCTTTTTCCGCGCGCGCCCTCTGCCCGTGGGGCCTGTCGGCGACTGACTCCTCACGCCGGCGGCGAGCTGTAGGGGCGGCCGGGGAAGCAGGAAGTGCCGCAAGTGGATGGGAGCTGGTGCCGATGAGCCTCCGAATGCGTCGAAGGGACGGCGGACGGGCAGACAAAGGCGCTAGTTTAATTTGCTTAGCCTGCAAGAAAGTGCTCAGAACTCAGATCCATTCCAGTGCTCGGAACCAGGAGGAGCGAGGGTCAGAAGGCGGAGGGAACGAGGCGCCACTTACCCCAGGTCACCGGCGCTTATCTGGAGCTGAAGAATGGGGAGGATCACGAGGAGGAGAAGAGGAGGAGGAGGAGAAAGCGAGGGAGAGCGTGAGGGGCACCACCGAGACCCGAGAGAGACCGCGAACCTGTGCGCGTTAGTTTTCTCACGCCAGATGGCCCCGCCCGCGCCCGGTATTCTTTCTTCCTTCCTTTCTTCTAGTGGGGGAGGGGAGGGGAGGGGAACCGAATCCTCGGGTGCTCTGGGTCTGTTCGGTGTGATGTGAGCGGAGTGAGCGTTTCGATGGGCGCGCCGGGGCAGTAACGCTGGCGTGCGTGGCCGATGGGGGGACGAGGCGCCGGTGGCTGGGCGCCTACGTGTGGGCTTGCATGTGTGTGGGTGTGGCACCGTGCGCGAGACCTCAGAGGGCGCAGGCTTTTCTCTTGCGTGGTCAGTGCACGACCGCGAGGTGGAGCGGAGACGCCTGCCGCTGCCCGCTGCCCTTGGACGGGGACGGGGACGGGCGACGGGCACGTGCGTTCGACACCTGCCATACAACTCGGCGTAGACGGCGTCATGGGCCGGAATCAGGAAATCCTGTTTTGGAGGCCCAACAAAGGAAGTAGCCCAGTACGTGTTAGAACTACACGCGCAATTGCTCGGTCGGGGGTCCGTCCGTTCAAGCAATAAAAAGCATATGCTAGAAACTCCAACGATAGGCTTTCTAATGGAACCTCATGTCAAAAATAGTAAAGTTCAAGTGCCACTTTTTTTGCACCGATTATGATATGCCATGTAAAAAAGAAAATGCAAGCTACATTAACTTATTAGCTGAATCCAAGAGGTTCCAAGTAAGAGAATGTAAAAATCACCTTGGTGCAGAGGTGTGAGGTTAGAGCATGATTGGTTGCAAAGGAGTGAGGCATATAGGATGGAGGGGTGGTACCGACCAGCGGAAGGGGGATGGCCTGATGTAGTTGGGTTAGTTTGGTTGCACATTGCTGTCGTGTTGAAGATTCAAGCTACTGTTTGGTTGAATTGGATGCACCGTTTTCGTGTATGAGATTGCACAAGAGTTCTTGTTTGGTAGGATGAATGGCAGATGTTCAGAACACCCTAGGACCATTTTGGCGAGATTACCACCAATGTTCAGTAGCATGAGGAATTGATATATTCTTTTTATCTTACAAAGATAGTTGTTCATAAATTATTTCCAAAGGAAACACAGTTCTAGAATAATAAAAAGCTCCACCACAATGATGATATGGAACCAACTGTATGTGTTGACTGCCATTTGTGGACCCAAAGAAGGAACTTGGACATCTGCATCACCAGTGAACTCAAGAAAAGATGCAGTTGTCTCTTCTTTGGAAGTGAAACTCTTGTAGCAACAATTTGGATAACCAATCACCTATCGATGGCATGCGACCCAATTTGCATACACCCCAGGCTTCCTACCTCGATAGACAACATACCAAGCCATTGTGCCTTATATTGAAAAGAAAACATGATTCAATTGCAAGGCGTATTATGATCAAAGAAATTATCGTAGAGTAAAGGTTGGCCTCAATTTTTTTATATTTTTGCATCATCTCTTAACCTTAAGCTTGGAGCATCGGTGACACAATTTCAAATAATTCGCAATAGAAATAGGTACCAAGAAAGAGCAAACATGCAACATTAGTGGACAAAAAAAGAAATATGAACAGCAACACCAAAACAAGAAAGAACAAACAGGCAGCATTACTGGACAAGAACAACAACACCAGAACAAAGAATGTCCTAGTACCTCACAAGCTCAAGGTCATCAGATGTTACCCAGCAACATCATTGGGCAAATAATTGAATCATCACAGGCATATGGTCTTACCTTCAATAAAAGGTCATTGACAACCACCAAGAAACAACAAACAACCAAATAGGTAGACAAGAAATAGAAATATGAACAGCAACACCAGATGGAAGAACGTCCCAATACCTCACAAGCTCAAGGTCATCAGATGTTACCCGACAACATCACGGGGCAAAAAATTGAATCATCACAGGCATATGGTTTTACCTTCAGTAACAGGTCATTGACAACCACCAAGAAAGAACAAACAATCAGAACAAAGATAGGATAGGTCCATCACAACCACAAGTTGTGTACACCTCACAGCTCCCTCCTCATCACCTCCTGAAGGTGACACCATGTGTCCTATGCTACACAAAAATATATGCAGCCTTGGACATGCTTCAAATGATGTCTCTATCATCACCATTAGTGGTTAGTGCTAACCCCAAAAGTCAGACTATAGCAAAGACAATTAGCATGGCTACTAGCAAAAGCACAGATGCCAATCAAATGGCATCTAGGAGAAGTAGGCTTGGCTCAGGTAGGATCCTGTGCCACAGGATCCTATGGGCTTCTATCATCTGAACAAAGCACAAACCTTTCTAGATCATCAGTCAAAATTAGAACATCATGTGCAGATCCCTCTCAACCAGCAAGCACATATGTGAACCTGAGGTCAAAGTCTACTGGTTCTAGAACATTCTGAGTGATGGTGTGCTTCCTGCCTCTAAAGGTAGCTTGCATCTTTAAAGGAACTCTAGCTAAGACATGTGTCCCATCAATTGCTCCTATGCAGTCCTAAATCAAGTAAACAAATAACCATATGAAAAGGTTAGTACCAAGGTCAGTTGGTTACATTCATGAAAAGGCCACCAACCTTAAAATATGGGTACCATCTCCTGCTGCCATGGATCCGAAGATGGACACTAGTGGATGGTGGAACAATCAACTCATTCCTCAACTCACCAACTGCATACAAGACTTGGTGAAAGAATCTACTAATAGTCTCTGGTGACCTCCTAAATGTCATGTTAATCACCCTGAACTGCTGCTTGTGACTAACAACATGTAAGAATATTGCAACTTGTTCTTCAACAGTGGCATGTATGTTGTCCATAACCAACTCTCTTAAACAAAACAAGTCACACAGTTGGAAAAAAGGTGCACTTCTCATCCTTAGCAAGTTAACACAATGTACATCATCAGATTCATAAATGAATCTTAGATTAGTTATCCTCTCTTGGTCCCTCTCTGCCATAGGTCTGTAGGTAATGCACAAGCATCCTGAGCTCTCCTCCTAAACCACATGAAAAACCATGCAGCCACTGCAGCAACCATAGTAGCCACCGCCTGGCGCCTAGCTTGGAAATCCATGTTTACCAATACAATGCAATGTTAATTAGAATTGAGTACAAGCGCTTGGGGTCATGTTGTTAAGCAAGCAAACATTCAGAACTACATGTTATCCAAGACGCGGCTGCCACACCCGAGGGTGCTCATCCGGCGGCAATGATTCATCATCGACCTAGGCATTTTGCTCAGTAATATATGAATCAATAAATCCGATCCACACGTTTGAATAAACATAGATCCACATTACAAAAACATGGATCCAGATGCACACGAACAAAAGTACCGCACAGATATGAGAATATAAGAACCTAGAGTTCATCGACGCTAAACAAAAATAGACAAATTAATAGATTAGTGTGGGAGAGAGGAGGAACCAGCATTAGAGGAGGGGGAGATGTACCGTCACTGCACCGGAGGACCAACAGTAGGTTGCCGGAGGACCTCGACCTGACTAGCGAACCGAGGTCGAAGAAGGGGAGGGAGAGGAGAAGGCGCACCAGGGAAATGGAGGGGAGTGAAGGCAGTGGCGCGAGAATGGGGCGATAACCCTAGCCTCCCGCGCCTTTATCCCTAGGACAACGCCATCTGCCGCGCTCACCTGAAATCTTCCTACCAGTATTGCTCCATCCCGGCTCGCAAGCGAAGGTCGCCTCTGGGCGGATGGAGGAATGTGGGATGGAATGGGGAAAGTGAACGAGGGGGTGCGGGTGTTTCGTGTGGGGAGGCGAACCAAACCGGCGAGAGTGTACGAGATGGTTCTGGACGGTCCATCGGACGCCCCCCTCCCAGCTACCAATCACACCCTTAGGAAACCATCCACTAAATTCAAATAATGATGTGCATAATTTAAAGTGGTGCTTTCAACAATTTATCTCAACGCTCACTATATTGAGCATATTCCTTTTGATATAAGATCACAAGATGCAGGATTTTGAATTGTTCAAAAGTTAGATGCATCAAATTAAGGTGAATAAAAAATTTGCTTATAACAAAAGACTCTGGCCAAAATGAACCTGGTCTAGCTTACTTTTGAACCCTGACAGCAACTGACACACGAAAGCAATCCAACACTAACAATTGCGACAACATTAAGGCTCTGTTTGGTTCCTTTAGTCCATGGATTAAACTTTAGTCCCACCCCTGTTTGGTTCCATGGACTAAAGTGGACTAAAGTCCATAAATGCCGTTGAAGAAAGACCCTTTTACCCTTCTTCCCTACCCCTGGTACCTTTTTTCCCTGTTCTAGTGTTTCTGGCTTCTGCTAGCGCTAGACTCAGCAGGAAGAGCAAAGCAGAGTAGTCAGCAGATCACAGATTCACAGCACAACATAGTTTCCAACCCCTACCGCCACCGCCACCGGGACACGCCGCAGGCCCTGTCCCCAACCACAACCCACCCGCCGCCGCAACACCGGCGCCCACCCAAGGGCGACGCGACGGAGCGGGGAGAGGGGTGGCCCGGGGAGGTGTGGATTCGAGAGGGCCGCTGCTCGGGATCCGGGTCCGTGCCAACCATGGCTCCCTTCCTCATCGCACTGTTTGGTCCCCAAGGGCTGGTGATTTGATCACTGGCCGCTGCGACTGGGGTGGGAGGGTGGCGGCGGGTGGGAGGCGGTGGGAAGAAGCCAGGTGGGAAGGCAGCAGCAGGTGGGAGGCGACGGGAGGGCAGCGGTGGGCGGGCGGGAGGGTGGGATGGGGAGTAACGAGGGGTAGGGGTGTTCCCAAGACACTTTAGTCCAATTTAGTCCAATTTTGTGGACTAGAGGACTAAAGCCTTTAGTCCAAATTTTAGTCCACCTGTTTGGGTGTTTAGGAACTGAAAAGTGCCAATTTTAGTCCAAAAGGCTTTAGTCCATGGGAACCAAACACCCTCTAAGTATCTCCGCGCGTGCCAACAAGCTAAGGGGGTGTTTGGTTTGCCCCTGCTAAAGTTTAGGACTAAACTTTAGTCCATTTTAGCCCCTAAACCTCCAAACACCCCTGCTTATTTGGACTAAACTTTAATCCATAAGCCATCAAAGGGTTGCTTATGGGGGCTAAAAGGTACCCTGGACACCCCCTGCCCTCATTGAATGCTTGTCTGTTTGCACCTCTCTCTCGCCCCCCCCCCCCCCCCGTCGCACCCATCCACACGCCATCCCCGCTGCCGCCGCTCACTGCGCCATCCCCCTACACCATCCCCGCCTGTGCTACCCTCGGTTCGGGCCACTCCTCCGCCACCACCAGCCCCCTTCCTCTGCTTGGCGCCGAGGTGCCCCTCCGCCTCACCGGTGATGACCCGCTTGGGTCTGTCCTCGTCCGCAACCTCTACCGCTCCTACGACCCCTACATGCGGCCCAAGATGTCATGCCCACTGCAGGAGTCCTACACGCCACCTTGGCCTCGGGCTCCGTCATCATGGGCTACGATGTCACCCGCATGCTCGACTCCTTCGACCCGCACCTCGCGCCCGAGGACCAGCTGGTGCTCAAGCAGTGCTTCCCGGAGGGCATCGACATCTACTTCGAGAACGTGAGCGACGTAGGGGCGCACAGTGCGGCGGCGGGCGCAGGAGGGCAGGCAGGACGCAACGCAGGTGGGTTATCAGTGGCGTGGTGGTGTGGCGGTGGAGCGCGTGGCCGGGTGACAGGTGGTGAGCTAGGAGCGGCGAGGCAAGGCGTGGTGGCGACAGGACCAGGCGACGTAGTGGGTCGGGGCGCGGGGCGCAGGAGGCAGGGTGCGGCACAAGAGGGGGCCAGGGGACGGGCGGAAGAAGAAAGGAACAGGGAGAAGGATGCGGCTACGCTCGGGAGGAAGGAGCAGCAGCTGGAGGAGGGAAAAGGGCAGGGGCACAATTGATTAGAGGTACTGAGGTCATTGTTCAAGTCATTTATTGCTCTTTAATCCCTACAACCAAATAGGAGGACTAAACTTTAGTTCTTGAAAATAAGCAAGTTTTATCCCTAAAATAAGTAAGGGCAAACCAAACAGACCTAAGACTCAACATCAAAATTCATCTGATAAGCAACACTCTCCATGCTACTCCCCGATGTAAGTAACAAAAAGACAAGGTGTGTGGCTCCCTGACGATCTCGTCGGCCTGCTCCGGCGACAAGTGCTCTAGCAGGCACCCCTCCACCACATGGCTGCTGGGCGCCTGCCTCGACAGCCTCACGTACCGCCCCCGGCCGGAACAGCTCGTGCAGCCAGCCCCTCGCCTCCGGCACCGACCTCATCACCTGCTGCACCACGAAGTTCCTGCCACACCCAAAAGGCGAACCGCCGCCGGCAACGACGACGGCGATCACGTCCTGAGATCAATGAATCAAATAATGTGCGTATATGAAAGCCGTGCTCCGCGAGCGCGATCCCGTCGCTGCGCATGGCGAGGACGATCGATCTCGACAGCTGCTCGTCGTCGCCGGCGGCCTTGTCGATGCACCTGTTCACCACGGTGCAACCGTGCTTGTCACGGCACAGGCGGCGAAGGAAGAAGCTGCTGGCGACGACGGCGGTGATGAACTGCAGGTACACGTACGCTTGTTAATTATTAGATCGTCGAATCGCCAATTCGCCATTACATTATTGCTGCTAATAGATTACGCATGGAGAATTAATGCGTGTGGCCGTGTGGGATGATTGAAATAATCGGCGTGTACCCGGTTCTGGTAGATGGAGAACGTGTCGAGGCATGTGATGATCAGGCGGCAGCCGTCCGAGTGTTCCATGAGGGAGACCACACCGTGCTCGCCGACGCGGGCGAGGGTGCTGGTGAAGAGTTCGGCGTGCCCGGGATTCCCGGCCATTCTGCCCATCAGCGTCTGAAGGATGTTGGACCTGGCCGGACAGACAGAACACACATAAAATGCAAACGAATTTGAAACATAGCAGGAGCATGAGATATGATGAACAAATCGATCTTACCCTGCATGGTTCCTGGCAACTGCGACGATCTGATCGGGAGATGACGCCGCGAGGATGTGGAGCACGCGCGTCATCTGCTCGTCGGTCCAGTCAGGGCCGAGCCGGCAAAAATCGAGGCCCTGTACCAAACTTTAAAATGAGATCTACCTTAAAAAAAATAGAACTTTAAATAAGATATATGATATATATCACAATAAGATATATCAAAAATCGTACCTATTCAACTTTTGCTTTCATAATCTTTAATTGAAGTACTTCATTCTTTTAGTATTCCTTGAAATGAAATCTTCAATAATATGCTCATAATCAATCTTCTCCAGTAATCCACTTTCAAGTGCTATTGTAGCCAAATCATTAAGTCTTTGTTGTGTCATTGTCGAACGTAAATATGACTTCAATAGTTTCAATTTTGAAAAGCTTCGCTCTGCTGATGCAACGGTCACAGGAATGGTCAACAGAATTCTATATGCAATACTTGCATTGGGAAAACAGTCATGCCGCTTTAGGAACTTTAGAATTTCAATAGGACCCATATTTTCTTTAGGAATGAAATGTTGAAGAAACTTTAACTCCACATACAAATCATTGGCATCAACATCAGATTTTCCGTCTTTTGTAAGGACAGCCCCAAGATTATCACAAGAAGATTTCAAACTCGTGTCATCCAATGATTGTAATGTTTCAGAGGTAAATAGGAAACCAAAATTTTGTTGGTAACTCTGGTACTGTTCAAATCTTGTTGTGAGTGAGGAAATTGCTTGATCAACAATAGGTAAAAAATAGCTTATTCTAAATAGCTCCTCGGCAGATTGTGTAGTAGCATTTGTGTCATCTAGGTTCTCATCAAATTGTTTCTTTCTTTTAATTTCTCTTCTTTTACGAAACGTTGTACCAATATCCATCTCAAGTGCAATCCCTTTGGCAATCTCTAATGCTTCTGAGAAACCAGTTTCCCTATAACCCTTGAAGAAAGAAATCAACCCTTCCACTTTCTCAATGGCAACATCAATAAGCATATCTTTTGCTTGCAAGTGTTTGCTTACTAAATTAACGGCATATAATACCTCATACCAAATGACGATTGACAATATAAATTCATATTCTCCAAGTTCATTGTTTGCCAAGCCCTTAGCCTCACTGCTTGTTTTTGGATCATTATCAACATCAGATACCTGAAATTGAAAGGAAGAAAATATGTGTTATAGTTGGAGATTGCCAAAATAAGTACATCATTATCAAATATCAGTACAAGTGTACAATAATATTGGGTACCTGAAGTAGAGCCTCTCGAATGTCTGTGCACTGAAATCTTATAGCTTTAACACTTTCAACACGACTCTCCCAACGTGTAGCTGATACTGACTTAAGAGTCAATCCTGATATGTTATCTTTCAGAATCTGCCATTTCTTGGTAGAATTAGCAAAAGTTGTATAGATGCGCTGGATGATTCCAAAGAAATCCTTAGCTTTACCACAAGTCTTAGCCATATCACAAAGTGTTAAATTAAGGCTATGGCAACCACAAGCAGAATAGAAAGCACGAGGATTTACATCCAAAAGTTTCTTTTTTACCCCTTTATGTTTCCCTTTCATATTTGACCCATTATCATAACCTTGTCCTCTCACATCATCTATATCAAGACCAAGGAGCTTTAGTTCATTCTCTAGCACGTCAAAAATTCCTTGCCCAGTTGTATCATTGACATCCAAAAATCCTATAAAGGATTCTTCTACGCGAACATCACTTGAAGATGAGTCAACATATCTTATAATTAAAGACATTTGTTCTTGGTGGCTTGCATCAGGAGTACAATCAAGTATGACAGAGAAGTACTTTGCACTCTTTATTTTCTTAATAATTTCAGACTTAATAGCAGAAGCAAGCAAATGTATCAACTCATTCTGAATCTTAAAATCAAGATAATGAGCTTGAGTTTCCTCACTTGTAATACGACGAACATGTTCTTGAATAATTGGGTCAAATTCAGCCAACATCTCTACCAATCCCAAGAAATTCCCATTGCTATCTTCATACATTTTGCTATTAGTCCCACGAAAAGCTAGATTATGCTTGGCAAGAAATTTAACAATGCAAACAATTCTGAACAAAACTTTTCTCCAATGGTCCTTTTCTTTCTCGAGTTGTCGTTGAGCATCTTTATCAATAGTTTGATCCTTTTGCAATCTACTACGCAACTCATACCAAGTTGTCATACTCAAAACATGATTTGGACTTGTCTCATGCTCTTTAAGTCTAATACCAAGATGTATCCAGTCATTAAACCCCTCATTTGCCAACTGACCTTTTCGATGGCCTTTTGTAAATAATTTACAACCAAAGCAAAAGACCTTGTCGAGTTCCTTAGAATAGACAAGCCAATCTCTATCACAATGCTCCCCATTTGATAAAATTCTTGTATAGAATAGTGCAGAAAACCTTCTGGAATATCTATCCTTAGGACCTTTTGTAATTGATAAATCTCTTGTAGGGCCCTTTTCTGCTAAAATATCAATTTGTTTATGATCAAGGGAATCCCAATATCTAGGATCAAATATATCAGGCTGAAAGGAATCATTAACATCTGCAACAATATTGTCATCATTAACTTCCTCAACCCCAACAATATTTTCTGTCTCTATCTGACCATCTGTAGGATCATTGTCATCATTATTATCAAGTGCAGCTCCCTGTCCTTGACCAAGTGATTGATTATCGGTGGACTCTTTTCTAACAAATTTATCCATAGCACCCTTTTGAGATTGAGTTAAATCCTCTATTCTTTGTTTTTTCTTACGCTTTTGGTAACCAGATTCATACTTTCTAGACCGATTTGCAGAAGACATGACTACAACCTCAAATTGAAACACTAGATAATTCAGAACCGGAACAAAGATAACCGAACACCTAGATGGATCAATATAATATTAATCATCACTAATTAACATTTATTAACATATTAAAAATTAACTGAACCAGATTAGGTACCTGGACTCGTGGAGACTCGACGATCGATCCCAATTCACAAATTAATCGGCCGGCAGCAACGGCAAATTAATCACGCGGTGACGTCTACTGGTTGCTGCCTGCGCTGGTCGGCGGACGGATGAGAAAACCAAAAAGCGATCGCGTGGATGGGAGACAAGACGCGGAGGCATGCGAGACGGCGGAGTTAGGGCCTTGCGGAGACTGACCGAGCTAAATTGACTTGTTTTGCTTCCGGGTGCCTGATGGGCTGCAGGCAAGCTAAATTAACCTGTTTTGCTTCCGGGTGCCTGATGGGCTGCAGGCCTGCGTGTCTGCGTAGAAAATATTTTGGGCCCCTGGAAATTGGGGGCCCTGTACCGGCGTACCGGCTGCACGCCCATGCGCTCGGGCCTGGGTCCAGTACTCCACCAACTTCTCCACGAGCTCGTGGCCATGAGCCGGACGATCTCGCCGGCGAGCTCCTCGAACCACCTGCTCCGCCGCGGCGGCGCCGCCCTCGGCCACCATCCGGACCAGGAACTGGCACCCGGCGAGGTGCCTGGAGACGCCGCTCATGGCGCCCCTCACGTCCTCCAGCCTCCTCCCGGTGTACGGGTCGCCGTGGCCACGGCCGGGCCCGGGGAAAGGGGCGTTCTGCAGGTCGCCGGCGTTGAGCTGCAGCTCCTGGCGCAGTGCCGCCCATGGTTCACCAAATCGTACAGGTGGCGCCTGCCGCGCGCGAGGAGGCTTTCGCCGCGGCCGCGGTCGCGGATGCTGAGAGATGTCAGCGACCTGGAGATGAAGCTGTCAAGTTGCTCCATGTACCCGTCGAGCTGCGAGGGAAAGGTCGCACCGCCGCCGCCGTTGCCACGATAATATAATAGAACTCGTGCCCGGCACCATTGTGCCAGCTGTTACCCGTACGTGCATGATGGGGCCCAGGGATGCCGGCGCCGGCGCCGGTGAAAGGCGAGGGGAAGGGTGCGCTGCCACCGCCGTTGCCGGCTGGCCAGTAGCCCGGACCTGCATGCTGGGGCCCAGAGGTACCGGCGCCGGTGGAAGGCGATGGGAAGGATAAGCTGCCACCGCCGTTGCTGTGTGGCCAGTAGCCCGGACCTGCATGCTGGGGCCCAGGGGCACCGTCGCCGGTGAAAGGCGAGGGGAAGGGTGCGCTGCCACAGTCGTTGCCGGCTGGCCACTGGCCAGTAGCCCGGACCTGCATGCTGGGGCACGTACATGGGGGCATTCATGTGCGTTGAGGGAAAGTGTGTACTGCCGCCGCCGCCCACGGGATTCTCCGGTAAGAAGCCCATAACGCCATCATAGCCACCACCACGTCTGTCAACGGCGCGGCTGCCGCCGTAGCTGGCTCCTCCGTTGCTGCTCCCGTAGCTTCCATCGCCGCCGCTTGTGGCAGTACCATCCCAGCCAACAGCACCAGCGGTGCCGCCGAGGCCGCCGTAGCTGGCGCCTCCGTTGCTGCCCCCGTAGCTTCCACTGCCGCCGTTTCTACCAGCGGCGTTCCAGCCTAAGGGATCAGGAGTGCCGGCGCCGATTCAGTTGCCGCCGCCACCATAGCTAACGTAGCCGCCGTCGTAAGGATTGACGGACGGCTCCACGTACGAACGCAACGCCGCCGACGCTCAAGTAACCGGCCTGGTGGACTTGCCCGCGTTGAGATGGCTCAGCACCACCGCCGCTCATGGGGCTGTCAGGGCCATGCTCGTCGCGGTCGTCGACGACGACTTGCTTGCCCTTGGCAGATCGGTTCCCATCCGCCATGTTGGAGACAGGGAGGGACCAGAATCCCTAGCGGATTTATATCGTACATATGGGGTGGGGTGCGGTGGCCGTCGTAGCGTGCATGGACTGCGTTTAGATAGAGGGGTTCCCCTGGTTTAAATCTGGAAGCGGGGAAAAAAATTCTCCGCCGCACAGCGTGCCTGGTGCGACACCGACAAGATGCTCAACGCGTGGCAAGCTGATCCCATCAGGCGCACGCCCATCCGCTGGAGCCATCTCCCGTTGCGCCATTGAGAGCCGATGCCGTAACATCCATCATCGAAGCCGGCTCTCCTTCCGCTCTTTCCGGAGATTGAAGGCAGCTCCGTCAAAATCGAGCTGCCCCAATCCTCGTTGCGTGCAAAGTTCTGCCGCAATCTCTATCACGTTCGTGCCCGCCATCCATGAAGATTTAACGCGGGGCAATCGAATGCAGATGAGATGAGAGCACGATCCATCATCTTCTGCCATCAACGATCATGGCGGAGCTAGACATCCACACCGTGATTACATCCACCCTAACTATCGAGATGCATCGGTTATTGCTCGAAAATAAAATGCATTCTAATGAAGCATCAAATTCCTCAACAGTTGAGGAGTAGCATGCTTTGAGGATTTTTAATTGAACTGTAGGATCCATTCGCACTGTTTTAGTGATTCTGAACAATTTCTGACTTCACAAAGCTAGTAGATTGAACATCGTGTGATGAGATGATGCCTGATCTGACCACCCCTTCCAGCCTGCAATTTTCATCTTCTCTACGGAAACTTGAGAGAACACCAGATGCACCTCCAAGAAGCACCGTCTTGATTGATATCTGGCAAATTCAGAAGCCGAAGTTATATCTCAAAGGCTAAACACTGCAAGCATTGTCATCGACACACAAATGTCTCCCCTGCTTAATCTTAGATATATTCCAACAACAGTATTGTTGCCCAATCATACATCCGTCCAGAGATCAATTTTCTGACCATCAAAGTAGCCCTTTACAGAATTACAGTCTGCATTTCCTTTTTTTTTTTGTGCATGTTCACCCTACAAGACTGATGGTTTCTGGAGACCATCAAGCTTGCAGCTCGCTCGGCGGAGCGCTGTGCCGGCACTGCTCGCCCCCTGCCGCTCGCGCAGACCACCGCTAGGCTGCATAGCTCGACGACCCGCCGCTGCCTCTCGCTCTTGCTGCCTGTGGCGCCTCCGTTCGATTCAAACAAGAGCACGCCACACGCCCCCGCCCGCGTTTTTAGCTTTCTGGTGCGGTTCTGATGAGGGATGGAGAAGAGCAGCAAAATTCCACTCTGTTGGGTTTGCTTCGCCGCTGCCCGTCTGCTGGAGTGGAGATACAGTCTGTGGCATAAATTTTGAAGCATACATAATTTGTTGGTATACAAAAGACGGCTGTGGAGATACGGGTAAAGGGAAACAGATGTTACAGATGTTTTTTTGACTTCAACGAAACGGATTGAATTATTGCAACAAGGGCTTTTGGCGCGACTTGTTGAAGCTGCACAATGCAGTTTATGCGTAGTGTTTTCAACTTTTTTTTTTATGCAACTAGTGTTTCAACTTTCAACTTGGTTTGCATTTTGAGCAACATGAGAACGAAATTCAACAAAAAAATAATGACAAAATCTCAGCGACCTTTTTTTATGCAGATGCCGGCAACGGTTACGGGCAACTCACCCTTCACAATCTCAGCGACAGTGCGACACGCACACGATGCAACATGTCTGGTAGCTGACATCGCATATCCACATTGCACCTCTAGCCAAAGCCAAGCAATGCTCACCGCCAGTAAATGGAAAATTGTGTTGAGATTGACCTACTGATATAGGCTATCTGACTCTCTCTGTTAGGAGATCAATTTGGAGTTTCGATCATCCGGCCATCTGTAGTCTTCGTTTGAATTTTGAAACCGCGGTAAGTTCTCTGTTCCGCTTTGCGCGGCGCCTTCTTCCAACTGTATGAAGATGTTCAACAAGTGAAGCAGCGTTTATTTGTGTCGAGGAATCTGCGATGGGAGGACGGAACGGAAGAGGGTACCAGCTTTGGGGGGCCCGTTGGCGGAGTTTCCACTGGCAGAAAGAGCTTCATGTTCTGCTTCTGCAGAAGAATACTGCGCTCGAAAGCGCAGCAACCGCAAGTGCTCGACCACCTGAAATGCTGAGCATTTAGCTGCATTCAGCTCATGTGCAGACGCCAGGAGATCTCCAAACCCTTTCAGAACACACTTCGATATATTCAGAATGACAATGCGCTCTTACAAGCACGGACCGGCATCACCGGCAGGCACATAGTCCAGACCTTGTAGATGTATGCAGTTCAGTTCGCAAAAATAAGATCAACTCGAATCAAATAGATTTCTCAGCCGCATACCAAATGAATTTGTCAAAAGTACAAATTCCGATCACTGAACAGGCAGTAGCCAGAACAAATAAGATCCGCAAAACATCTAAGATCGGCAGTCTGATCAAAAGCAACGCGGAACCGAATCACAACACAGCACGAGCGCCACACGAATCCCAAACATTTTCTGGGCATGAATCAGGTGCAGAATGTGACAAATTGAGACCACCACGCATGTAAGCATCAAACGAGATATCAGCGAACAAACAAGAATAATACCAGCTCTTGATGATTTGTATTAAAAGCAGATGACACAGCTCTTAAAACAAGAGTTCAGATGTCCAAATCGTTCACTTCTCTCCTTGGCTCACACTTGAAAATTGTTCTAATCTCCTAGCAAGCCCATAACCAAGCACAAATTTTAAACCATAGCCCAAAATGTTGAACATAAAGCTCCAGATGCCGAACTGCATCATATTTAGTGGGATTTGACGTACTCCTGCACTATGTTAAGGCCCTCAGATTCTTCACCGTAGTCCTACAATTGAAACAAAGAAGACAAACGTCAGTTTTGCCTGTATAAACCAAGACAGATTTTCTTAAGGTATAAACCATGATAGGTGTTTGTAGTAATTTAGAAGGAAATCGATCTGTTACCTTGACAACGACACAGGAGCAGCCCACAACCTTCCTTGCCTTGCCCTCAGAGTCAATCTTGCAAAGCTGCAATAAACGGATAACAGGCAAAGCTTGTTAACTTAAAACTAGTACAAAAGGCAAGGTGGAGATCATGCTGAGCAGATTAAAGGTTAATACACAAGACAAGATCATGCTCAGCAAATTAAAGCTTAATGCACGGGACAACTATAACTGAATGTATAGGCATACAAGCATTCGAAAACAGCAGGGCAGTCACCACTGCCAAAATAGGTGGAGCAATGCAAATCACCAACTAAATGTTAACTTGGAGCATCCAGAGGACAGCACTAACAGTCACACTTTGTAAAATAAGAAGCATCTTCTAAGAAGCATTATTTTAACTCACCCCAGCCCACTCGCCAAGAGTTTTGGCACTAGGCACAGTAACCAGATGAACATTGTGCTCAGAGCACAGTGCCTTCACCAGTTTGACATAATCAGGCTGGTCACAGTCCTCAGCAAGCACGCAAAGCTGGGCAGCATGCTTCTCGATGACCTTGGCTGACTCACGAAGGCCCTTCACAAGCCCATCATGAGCACTTGACTTCTTCATGACGAGCTGCAGGGCAGTCATCAAGTCCATCGGCTCCCCAAGAACCGGGGTAGGTGCCTCAACCGCAACCGGGGTCTCCTGATCCCTGCAAAGCACAAAATCATGGTGAACATATGCACAGGGCATGGAAAGACTAAACAACAGCATCTCTAGACAAAACTACCAAGCCAAAAGAAAATATGCCAACAAATTCCCGCTGTACAGATCTAGATATTCAGAACTTTTTTTGCAGTTGGGTTAAACTAGCCATCGACAAGCAAACAGTCATAAGGCCACCCAAGAATAATAGCATAAAGTTCCATTCCATTCTTCATGAGACCGAGTCTGTATCAAATAGAAACCAGAATAACCTCCCTCTTCGGCAAACTAGAGTAACAAAGATAAATCTAAAGAAAACAACCTGATTTTGAGGTCTGAACTGCACTGGAAGTAATTTAGAACCATTTCTGATTGATGCCACAACGTGATAAGCTGTTATTATCCAAACAATCGATTCAGACTACAAATCCACCTAACAGTACAAGAAAAACAACATGGATGCGCTCTGCCGGAAACGTTTCTCCCCCAGATCAAGACCACCAGCGTGCCTTACTCGATTACATTGTACAACTAATCCACCATGCCACGGGCCCGCAATTATCGAAGAGCGCAGGGAAACATCAATATACCCCAACGATTCAAGACAAACTTGTACACCAGCTGGGTATACTAGCACAAAAGGCAAGATTTGGGTGAGAGAACTTACGCCATCTCCTGCGCTCCGAGGAACTGGCCGACTGCGAAGGAATACCTGGGAGCAGGCAAGCGGAACGAACGTTAGTACAAATTAGCGAGGGATGCTTGAGAGGGAGGAGGAGGAGGAAGGTCAGGAGCGCGCCGCCACCTCGAGGGGTTGGAGAGCGAAGGGAAGCACCGTGCGGCTAGGGTTTTCGCGAGGGGAGGAGACGGCTGGGTGCTGGTGGACTTATATCTGAAGTCGGGCCATTTGGGCCTTAGTGGGTTTCATGTTTTACCAGGCCGGGGCCTCTCAGTTGTTTTGTTGGAGCGAAAAAAATAGGCTGAGGCCCAAATGAGGGAGAAATAGGCCTAGGAACCTAGCGAATTTGATATAGGCCCAAATTGGTTTAGGATTAGCGTAAGTCACGTTGGTATTGCTTTAGAAGTTTTTTTATATAGAACGACGCACAATGCGTGTTTCATTGATATATCAGACTACAGTCCTGTGAGGCTATAGGTAGGAAAAGGAAATGATAAGAAAAGAAAAACAAAAAAGATTTGTTAGGATATCAACGTAGGTCACCACTCAACTAAAAATCGGCACACACGACCGGTTGGATTGGGACGTCAATGCGGCCTCCCCAATCCACTCGCCATAGCGGCATTCACCAATATTCACGCTCATCGATTTGCCGAAACCTCCAAGTATGGTCCTGTGTCGACAGGGAACCGATAGAAACAGACTGTACCGCACTGAAGGCCACTACCATACGGGATCCTCCGCCGTAGTACCGCTGCAACACCACACTCCAACTGATGGAGTGATACCACCAAATCCGGACTTCTCGCAGGCTGCCTCGCAGTCACCACCACGATAACACAAAGCGTGGGGGTCTCGCCACATCCGCCATTGGACTCCATCTCGCTCTCGTCGCCTCGAAAAAACACCGCGCGGGGGCCTTGTCTCGCCCGCCACGGTACTTCACATCACGAATCCGTTTCTTTTATCGCCGTCAGAGTGGTGAGCAATGCTGCCCCACTTCACCAGATCTCCATCGATCAACCAAGCAGCCGCCACAAGTCGACTTTGCCTCGTTGCTTCACCCGCGCAAACGCCTTCACCGTCAAGTCAGCAAACTAGAGAAGTTGCTTGCGCCACCTTTCGACGATGTACCGCACCGGGTAGCCCAGCCAAGCTGATCAACCCGCCGTGGTCCACTGCAAACCTACTTGTCCCACGCTGCCGTTGCCGCAAGCGCCGTCCTCCGACACAGTCCACGCCGCTCTGACTGTTGCCAAGCAACGCCAGCTGCCGCGGTCCGCTGCAAGCAGCCAAAACTGACAACCATGCGACACCCCTGGCCGCCACATTCCTACGATCACCTCCACATGACCTCGGCAACACCCATCCAACTTTCCACGCAGCGGAAATGCTACCACCAGCTGCGGCCGCCCATGACCAATGGACCAGCAATGCTACGAACTGAGATAGGTCTTTAGAGACGACGCCTCCAAGGAGGGCACGACGCCAATGGCGCCGCCGTCGCTCGTTCAACAGGGTTTTCACCTAAAGGACCCTGTGCAGCAGGGTTGTAGCTCAGAAGTGACGCCCCCCAACAGGGAGAACGATGCTCTAGGATGCCGTCATCAATTCCATCAGCAAGCGCTGGTGAGGGCTTTCACCCGAAGCATCCCAACCCCTCACTGCATGCTCACGTCTCGGTACTCCCAAACCATAGTCACGGCAGCCCATCTGGGGCGGTGTCGCCACCGCACATCCACGCACCACGCCGCCGTGCCTCCACCTCCGCTTGCTCGCTGCCGTGTCCACTCCTCACAGCCTCCGCTACGCCGTGCGAGCCCCCACCAGAGCTCAGCCGCCTTCCTGTGGCCGAACCACCAAGATTAACTCGGCTAAAGTGTACTCAACCTTGCCTCAAATGCGAATCATCACTTTAATCGAATTAAAATGGTAGTCTGTCGGGTTTCACTCGATAAAACCACTTGTCTTGGATGGAAACAAAGCATTCTCACACGAAGGCGAGTCCAGATATTACAACAATCCAGATAATTATTATAGGTCCCAAATTAAATTATTACAAGCTAAAAGTTTAAAAGCATAAAAGTAGAGTTTCAGAGTTCGAAGCAACGAAAATAAAATGGTAGTCTACATCGATACAAGATACCATGGTGAAGCCTGTCATGATATCAATCACCACGTTCCTCATCGACCGAGGACGAGTCCCACTCGACCATCCAACCTAGAGGGAGCTGGGTCAGCCAAGTCAAACTAGTAGCCAACTCATTAACATCCATA
Organism: Setaria viridis; assembly: GCF_005286985.2. Classification (NCBI taxonomy): domain Eukaryota; kingdom Viridiplantae; phylum Streptophyta; class Magnoliopsida; order Poales; family Poaceae; genus Setaria; species Setaria viridis. Next base: position 28,129,373 of record NC_048263.2, read on the forward strand.
CCTAAAAATAGAGCCACAAGTAAGGCTGAGTATACTAATACTCAACAAGGCTTACCCGTCAGGTGGTAGCTACTCTACCGACTTCTAGACATGCAAGTTTTTTTAGCTAAGGGGTTTGTTTTGCCAAAAGCATCTAAGGTAGATCCTTACTTTCAAGTTTTAGCAGCAAATTCTAGTTGATTGTCCATTCTAAGTAAGCACTTATTCTAAGCAAGCATGGTGAACAAGCAAAATTAATCAAGCATTATAATTAATCATCATCCTTTGTTCCATTTCTTACTCAGTGTAGAATAGTGATCATGCAGTCCCAAACTGTGAGAGGTAGACGATTCGAATTGAGTTTCTTAACCTTACAAGGTGAACCTAAACCCACGACAGATGCGTACCACACCGGGTCCACATATGTCAGTCATCCCCATCAATCTCCAGGCACGTGGATAGGGCCCACTTCCCTTGGATACAAGGCTCTACAGTCCTGGAACGTCACCGTACTATGACTGCACTTATACCCACATGATGCATCAGGGGAACCCTATTTCAGAGAGAGCGGGGAGTATGTCCATGCCCTGGTTGAGTCAGGTACTAGGCTTTCTGATCTCATACTCGGTATGAGTTTAGTACTTTTAAACACTTGACCATGAACACCGACACGGTTCGACCTTAGCACATTTTCTTCTATACAGGCGAGGCATCCACCATTCCAGAACATATAGCTCAGCCCCGCCCGTCAGCCTTATGATTCCCTATTTAGCATTGCAACTACTCGACTTACATACTAGTATTCAGAACATAGATACCTAGGATCATGCAACTAAGGTTTCAAGCAACGCCTATAAACTTAATGCACAAACATAAGTAATAGAAGTATTGCATGAGCTTTAGAAATCAAGGTTATGCTCAGGGGCTTGCCTTCCTGTACTAGGTTAGACTAAGGGTCGTTTGAAGCTTGATTGGGATCATGCGCATCCTCGATCTAGTTTACTTCTACAGATGGCTCCTCCTCAGCTGCCGGAAGTAGCTCGTAGGTACCGTTGGCGAGATTTACTTCTACATGAGATGCATATGCAAGAGTTCAATTTCATGCTTTTACATGCAGGTTGCATTTCATGGATTATTGAAGAAGTAAAGATTGCATTTTGACCACATTCACCTAGATAAGATTTCAAATTTTTCTTTCTTCGTAAAGTAAGGTGTGTTGCAATTTAAAACTTGGGCTTGACTTTGATGGTGATTGTGTACACGTATAAAATTCAAACAACTTAGAATCCACAAAGAAAGGTGGGGGTCATTTTAGGGTTGCTCAACATTCATTTGGAAAGTAATCCTGTTTCTGAATTTTAAACCAACCAACTTAGCATTTAAGCATTTACTATTCTACCCTTTCTAATTAACAATTGTTATTATTCATTTAACTAGTTATTAAACTTGAATAAAAGTTTCTGGAAAGCATCTAATAAGATATGGTTCTGAAATTTTTACAGAAGCTTCATTATTACACAAGTGATCTACTGTAAAAATTTGAGATGCACTTGAGTTCTACAGTATTTACTAAAAACCAAACAGTATTAAATTGTAGAACATGAAGAATAATTTTTAACTAGAGTTTCATCATCAGTCTGGTTCCACAAATATTAGAAAAGGGTTATCAATACTAATAAAGGCTATTGTAAATTTTTCAGGATTTATTGAGCATAAAAACTATTTATCACGTAAAAAGTACGTTAAAAAACAAGTAGTTATTTAACGAAGGTAAAACACATATCTTACAGAAGCAAATATTTTTTCTAGCCAGACATGTGCAACAGGAGTCTAACAAAATTGATTTCACATTTTTAGAATTTTTCTTCATTTCTCTACACATTTTTTTTCAAAGTTTCAACCATTTTATTCATTTTAAAACATAAAAGGTTAAACGTGTTTTACGTTCAGACCCTTGATACTTTTAAACCTTCACAACCAGGTCCTATCTTTTTATGGTTTAAACCCTAGAAAGAATTGGGGGCTTGCAATGTGCCCTGAACTTGATACTTTTAGACCTTCACTACTAGGTCCTGTCTTTTTACGGTTTAAACCCTAGAAAGAATTGGGGGCTTGCAATGTGCCCGTTGGGCTCGGTCGGCGGCGCGGTGAGCTCGATTCCGACGAGTGCTGGCAGGAAGGGGGCAAGGTGAGGGTCTGGGCGTGATGAGGGGCTCACCTAGGGCCTGTGGACTGTGGGCGTCGAAGGCAAAAGGTGACCGGCGGTGGAGCTTGACAGCGAGGCCTCGGGCGCGGCGGAGGCTCGTCGTCACCGGCACCGGTGGTGGTGGAGATGGCCGGGGAAGGGCTCGGGAAGGTGGTGTGGGGCACGAGTGGTCCACCGGAGGGCTTAGGCGGTTGGGGGGGTGCTCGGAGGGAAGGGCTCCACGGTGAGGTGCTACGGGCAGTGCTGCAGAGCTTTGGCGGAGGGGAGAAAGAGGCGTGCGCCGGTGAGCTCGGAGAGGAGCGGCTTTTATAGTTAATGGAGGGGGCGATGAGGGGTTAGGGAGTGCTAGGATAAGCTCGGGCTGATCGGGCGCACGGAGGCAGCTGGCGACTACCGGAGCAGGCCGGAACGCATGGCGGTTGGCCGCGGCAGCGTTGGGGCATGGGCACGTGGCCGGTGAGTGGCGGAGTGCGATTGTGGTGTGGGTAAGCCGGTTTTTCTTGCACACGGAGTGGCAAAGAGGGGGCGTGCATCAGGTCACATCACCGGTGGGTGTTGGTCGGGCGGTGGAGGCCAAAGGCGGGCGGCGACGTGGCGGCGAGCGTCTACAAGAGGGCATGGTGCATGGCTTGGGCATTGGTCGGAGGAGATAGGCCGGTCAGGAGGGGGATAACGTGTGCGCGCGGTTAGGCGAGCGCCCGGGGGCGTGTTGTTCCATCGCCGCCGACGAATGGCCAGTGGTGCTGCGCCAAGGGGATGGCACGACGTGGCGCGCTACGACGCGCCGGGCGCGATGTCCCCCGATCGCGGCATGTGCTGTTGCAGTGGCGTGCGCAAGCAGCAGGTTTAGGGCTGTTTTTCTCCAAATTTCAAATTCAGACTTTAAAAACTTCAAATATAAAAGTTGTAGTTCAAACTATACACTTCAACTTCTATAAAATCCAATGTGTGAAATTCTCAACATTATTTGAGATAAATTGGTTGAAACTTTGGTGGAATACCGGCTTGGCTGAAATTTGAACTTCCCCAAATTTTGGCTGAATTTTGATTCAAAATTTGAATGCATTCACTCAAAAATAGAAAAAACTCAAATAACAAAAGTTGGTTGTTTTAAAGAGCTCTACAACTTATATATTGGCCAAAAGTTAAGTTCTTATATAAAATTTTGTTTTTAATTCTGGCCCAAATAAAGTGCCTTTTAGTGGTGTTTTCAACCCTTAGATCAATTGAAGTGTATTTGAATTGGACAAGTGGCAATTTGAGTTTAGTTGTGATTTATTTTCTTAACTACTATGATTACTCTTGATTTATCTAGCTTAAAACTAGGGATGTTACACTTCCTCTCCCGTCGCCGCCTTCGCAACTCCTCAGCTGAGGAGAGGTGGCCCGACGACGCCCACAGCCCCACCTCGGTGCCGCCAGCGCGCCCTACGCCAGGTGTCATTATCGCGCCTCCATGGCATCATTGGCACACCTCGCATAGGCCACCCCGCTCGCGGCACCACGCCGCCACCATTGAAGGCACAGAAGTTGTCGTGCCCCGGCCTGTCGCTTGCCCCACTTGGTTGCCATCGCGCAGCCACGTGCTGGACCGGCCGCCCTTCGTCCTCCACCGCTGGTCGTCCACTCCTTCCCCCGTGCAGTGCCACCTCACCTCCACACCCGGGGCTGGCCTGCGCGAGCCGCGCCGCTCAACCACGTGCCGGACCGGCCGCCGTACACGCCCGCCGCCGGTCCGACGCGCCACCGCCGCCGCACACGCTGCGCCGCACCATGCAGCACCGCTACCAAGGGGGACGGAGTGCCACCACACCCCGCGCACACCCCACCCGCTGTCGCCGCAGAGGAGCCGCCGCCGCCGTCACGTCATTGCCGCGCAGCTCGAGGAGGACCTTGCCGCACGAGCTGCAATACGCGAATCACCCTATGCACGGAGGCAGTGGACGGTGCCACCGTGGCCACACTAGCACAGCTCTGAGGGTGCCATGGACCCGCTACGACACCGGACGTGAGGCTAAGGCGGCCACCAGCCCACCGCCGTGCCGTCGCGTCGGCGTGAGCCACGCACTCGTCGGTTGCCGCCCCGCGCAGATCCGACCCTGGGGGCGCCAGATCTGGTCCCGGGGACACCGGGATCCGCTAGCCCAGGACGCCGCCGCCACCTCCATGGCCCCATACTGCCGCACCCAAAAACCGTGTGGGCCTCTGGCCGGTGAGAGAGGCCCCACCGCCACCTTCCTAGCAGGCACTTGGGCTTCCAGTGCACTGCTCCAGCAGCGGCGAGGTGGGGAGGAGGCCTGGAGGGGTGGTGGCGGCGGCAAGGTGTCGCCTCCAGGGAGATGACGTGCGGGGCTCGGTCTGCCACTGCAACCCAGTGTTAACGGAGCTCAAAAATTTTTTTTTAGTTTCAAAAGAGTAACGCAGACTCATATAGATATATATACGTATATCGCTGTAAGGTTTCCTGGCCTCTGGAGCGTCGACGTGGTTTGGCCTCTCGCGTCGCGCCGCGCGTCCTGCCACGCGTGAGCGATGGATGCCCGACCTCCAGACGACTGCTTGCTTTGTGGTGCCTTCATTGTTTGGGCTGGCCTTTATGTTGTCCTGTTGACACCGATTTTTGACTAGAATCAACTGTTGTAGATAAGGTTCTGACAGCTAATGATGGAAAGAGAAAGATTCTGAAGTTGGTGTTGCGTTGACCAAGTTTGGCCACTGTTGATCATGATTCCAGAAGCCGATAGAAGACCAGACAGGCCCAATCCGAAACAAAATTGACTCCACCAAATAAGGGAAAGCGTGGAGATATATCTTTAATAGTTTTAGAAATAGCTGTAATAGTCATGTTGTAATCGACTAGGACTTTAGTTTGCTCCAGGGTATAAATATGAGCCCATGAGCCTTGTACAAAGGAATCAATCAATCAATACAATCTTTCGACGCCACACCACCAAACCTCTAGGAGTAGGAGTAGAGTAGATTCGATGAGTTCCTTCTAGCGTGCAGGGCTACATCGGCTTCGATCTCAAGAAAGCTTGTAAGTACCGTCACCCGGTTATTACGACCTATATCAGAACTTTCTGAGTTAAGTCTAATATTCTGATATTGTTGTGTTGCTAGTTATCGAGTTATCTTAGATTGCAAGTAGAACTTTCTAGGCTTTGTCCACTATTCTACTTGTTTTCAACGTTGCTCAAGTTATTGAACGGTTTAGATCTGGTTAGGTTGTCTTTATCAGCTCCCTTGCCTTGTTTAAACATTCACAGTTATCAGATCATATCGGCTGGTAGACTTTGCATGCTTTCACTGCTTTATATATGTTAGGTCCGATAGTTCTTTACCCCTGCCTCTTGTATTGCTCAAACGTCAGGCCTCTGATGTCGGCGTGCTACCATTAAGAGCCGATGCTTTGGTCGGGTCTTATTCATATCTTACGGAAGCATGATAACATCATTGAGGGCGTACATGAGGCCTTGCTGTCGCAATCCTGTCTGTTAAGATTAACGGGTCGATGTTAATACCCTCTTATCGTGTTACCTTGTCTAAATTCAATGCACGTCATGACATTGATTAGATTTTATTACCTTAATTGGCTTGTAAGCAGTAGGTAAGAGGCCTTTGGTGATTATGCTCTAGTCCTTTATATTGACATATTGAAGTTAATGCCCTCTCATTCGTGTTGCGTTGTCTAAGTTCAATACACTTATCAAGATATTAATTAAGATCTATTAATGTATTTGGCTTGTGTATGGTTAGCATCGGCTGGTCCTTATTGTTACGTTCTAATCTTTTAAGTTAGTAGATTGATGCCAATGCTCTCTCATTCGTGTTACCTTATCTGAGTTCAATACACTTATCAAGATATTGGCTAGATCCGTTAGCTTATCTATTAAGTACATAGTTAAAAAGGGCTCCCTTTTATGGCTGTTGTATTATAATGATTTATCTTAGCCCGTCAGCTGACATAGCCGATGGCACATACCATTAATGTTTTATTTACACCATATGCTTATATTAAATATCTATTTGCCATGGTGTTTATTCCAAGAACGTCTACCCATAAGTTTGAAAGACTTTGTCGCTGATCGGCTCAGGAATTTAATGTTTACCTTATCAATTTTCAGGTTAAATTGACTGGCACGCCTTGCACCACTCGCGAGCCGATTTGGAGCCTGCACTGGAGTTAAGCAGATCTCCCAAGTCCTCCGTGTTGTTCAATGCATAAGCCTGAGGTTCAGATTTTGCGTCAACACGTCCATGCTTGCTCATTATTTCGGACTCATCCCTGTTGTTGCAGCTCATAATAGTCTGATCATAGCACGTAGGAAAAGTAGGCCCACGAGAGCCTCAGTGCCATTTCCACCGGTGTTCGTGTGCCTCGCAGGTGCCGTTGCTACATTGACACTTTGCGTGGTCCGGCCATCAAATGATAGTTAGACATACCTCGCTTCAAGGATTGCCAGCCTCCGAGGGCTTCAGGTTACTCTATGCGAGTGCTAAAAAATTATCGATCGCTACATGCTATTTTGAACAGTGATATCCTGCCGCGTATACGCTAAATGTCGCTAGCTTCCGTCACATCATGTACGCAGTAGACGAATGGCAGTTCCAGCTCGGCGCTTGCTCGGGGGGTGTGGCCCCAACCTTGATGGTCATGTGCATCCTACGCGTGGAGGATTCCAGGAATCGTCCTTGCCTCATGATTGTTTCGGCACGCTGTCGCTTGCCGCCCCCTTCCATCTCCGCCTACGGACCTCACCCCAATGCTCGTATGCACCGTCGCTGCCGCTGTCGCCTGCACTACCCCCTCTCCTCCATTGCCGCCCGCGCTGGCTGGGCCGACCCAACCCGTCGTTGTTGCAACTCAACAAACTCGACCTCCCCTAAGCTGTTCACTCCTAATGCCCTCCACCAGGTACAAGTTTTTGAATGCTCATGCGTCGTCCTCCCCTCTGATTAATGAGGCACTATTGGCTCAGCAGGTTAGGTGAGCGTGCAGATCCAGGAACTCATGGTACTACGGATGCCTTTATATGTGCTACCAGTGTCATATAGAATGACCTTCCATTCCAACTTTTGTTGAGTTTGAGTGCCTGTACACTCTACATTAGAGAGCGTTGTTATCTACATTTTATCTGTTCATCACCAATTACGCTGAAGCTCATCCTCCACAGGCGCAGCGTAGCATACCAATCTTGCTAGTACGCCTGCACCACTGAGCCGATAATTGCGTCGATGGACGCGTGGTCTATCACTGGAGCAGCAGCCATGCGAGTCTAAAACCCGAACCTAGGTGTCCGTGTGTATGCTTTAAAAGATAGGTTCCTAGAGCTAGTGGATCATTTTTCTCTGAAAATATGCAATTCGTGTAGCATTGTGGCGTGCTCTGTTTTTCTATTTGTTATGACTCGATAAACTTTTTTTCTTTAACGCACCAACCTGCTTACCTGCACATAAAGATAAAAACGGCTGAAGCAGCCTGTAGGTCTACCCTATTCAAAATGCACACGGCACACACAAATGCAGCTTAGCAGAAGCGATCCTCTAATTAAACATAACGAATTCAGAAGTTGAAGATGCAAACAGGCTACATAAGAATAAAAGTTATGGTTCATCTAGAATGAAGCCAAGGGTTATGAGATGCTACCAAAACAGTAGCATTTTCAGGTTGCCACACCAGGCGCTACAGACTGATGAGATGAAATCCTAGACCAACGCAATGCTGCTCTCGCCACCAGGAGGCTTCCGGACGCCGCCAAAGTAGTCTCGGGAAGCCACTTTTCCATCGGCGAAGATGTTGTTGCCACTCATTTCCCTCAATTTCGCCGTGCTCAGGGCCTTCTCTCCTGCACCAGGGGGCGCATCTTCTTTGAAGATGTTGTTTCCAGTCAGCTCGTGGAATTTCTGATCGTGAATCTTTTTTGCTGTCTTGACCACTGGTTCCTCACCGAAAACGATGTTGCTCCGACCTCCAGCAGGCTGCATATGCAACGATCATCAAAGTAAGTTCAGTCTGTTTAGGCAACAAGCCAATGATGTACTTATAAAATCTGCACAAATTGTTCCAGTGTAGACAGTTGGGCTTTTAAGCTTCCTTAGTGCCTAGTACATTCTCTTTTCCTTTTAGAATCAACACAGCCTTATCTTGTCAATAAAACCGTTACTTAATGGTAGAAAATGTTAAAGTCTATATATACACTCGTATGCTTCGACTAACATATTCATGATTTCAGTTCAGAAGGACTTCATTCAATCTAAGTGCTATACCATTTCAAGAAAAAATCAGCTTGTACTTTGGCGACTAATAAGAGATGAACAACTCATTCAACAAAGTGACGTGAAGTGAATATACAGAGTACCCCACAAAAGAAAAAATTGTTAGGATGAAAGGAGCCTCTCACATTGGATACTTTAACTGACGTGTGAATGCTTCTTGGCTGAGGTAGTGCAAAATCCAAGTTTCCTCGCAGTTCCAGATTGCGAGCAGCCAAGGGCCTAGCAGGAACCTCAGGGGGTGGTCCAAATATATCACTCCCACTCAGCTCCTTGCTCTTTGATTCTGAGATCTGCTTCGCCGTTTTAGAATCAGCTTCATTCTCCAGCGTGCCACTAAGCTCTCGTTGCTTCGCCACCTCAGGCAATGAGGATATCTTCTTGGGGGACACACTTCCCTCTGCGCTAAATGTTATCTGACTCATGCCAGTGACAGTCTGCTGTTATACAAAAGGTAACATACTTTAGTTAGAATTCAACCTGAGACATTTAGAACACACTATCCAAAATTAGTCACAGCAAAGCACTTAGCATTCTCAGATAGGTACCTAGGTACCCTAAAGAAGGACTAAACACATTTCTATCGGAAAATAGGTATTGGAGAGACATTGGCACTTGGCACTGGCAGACACGCTTCAGTTCAACGTGGCATAATTGATGCTAATGACTAGATAAGTACTTCAAAGAAATCTGATTGTAAACATCTAAATGTTTTCAGAGCATTGGAAATATTCACTACTATTTGCAGCAAGCAAGGTATTAGCGTACCTGATACATCCTCAAAGTAGTTTTGTTAGGAGGATTTGTTGCACCAGAACTAGCATCAGAATTATCAGTTTCACCGGACGCAGCAAATATTCCACTCCCAATCATCTCTTTCATCTTTGAGCCAGAGCACATTTTCCTGCCCAATGAAGTTATGTAGAGGTGGCTGGGGAAGTCAGAACTATGATAAATGAAATGTACTTAAAATATGTCTCCTTCGTATATACTGGAGGAAAAGGATTTATCTATCTGGTTATTCTTGCCAGTTATGAAAATAATTAAGTCCACATTTCAGTGGAACCATTGGGCAACTTCGTATACTTTCTTTAACCATTCTTCATGCAAATCGAAACTCAGAAAGAAAAAAATACAATATTCAGAGAATGCACATGCACCTATTTTTTGTGGTATTTTCCTGGTTGGGGAATTTCATGTTTTCAGCTGTGTTCATTTTTTCCTAAAATTTCAAGTGTGTAGTTTGTGGTTTTCAACTATGCATTTATCTTGGCTAAACGTAGAGGTTTAGATTAGAACACAGCACATTTTCTTTATGAAACATTTGATGACCAACATCAAGCAACCTGCTTTTCTACGCCACCTACTGCACAAATTACAGTTTCAAACAGGCTGCCATACTTGGCATTTGGCATACACTCCATATCTTACAAATATACAGGAACCGCTTTCCTGACATCAGCAACAAAAAAATAAGCGCTTGTGAGATTTCAAAATTACAGCACAGTAGAACATGTAATTTATTATTAGCACTGCAGAGCTGCAATTCTGCACTGCAGTGCCAAAGCTACAAGGCGTCAAGGCACCACCGCTAGATGCCCCAACGGCCCAACATAGTCAGCTAACCATGCATGGCTTCTCGTGAGTACAAATCTACAGAAAGTATGCTAGAATTTGAAACCACGGTCCAATAAGTCCAAACTTCCATTCGCAAGAGAAATCACGCAGCGCGCGGGACACCTCGACTCTTCACCACTTATCAGCGCAGATCGAGCGGATCAGGGCAGGAATCGCTCACCTCTTGGTCAAATCCTCGGCCTCATGCTCCGCGACCGGCGCGCCGAACATCGCGGGCGTGATCCCACCGACCGGCTAGGGGAGACAGAGAAGCAACGACGGTCAGTGGGCCGGAGCTGGCGGCGAAAGGGGGAGGGAGCTCAGCCGCATCGCGCGGTGAGAAAAACGAGGAACAGAGACGCGCGGCGCGGCTCAGAGGGTGGGTGGGTGGGTGGGTGGCGAGATCACCTTGAAGCCGGGGCGCGAGGCCGGAGGCGGGGTGGCTGCCGCCGCGGCGGGGCCCTCCTCCGACCAGGCGAGCAGGCCCGCCGTCGAGGCGTGCGTCTTCCGCACCGGCACCGCCCTCTCCATGCCTCTCAGTCTCTCTTGCTCTTGCCTCGCTCGCTCGCGTTTCGAGTTTTGAATTGCGGGTGCTCTGCTCTGCTACTCGGACAGTGGCCGCACTTTAGTCTCGGTGTGCTCGCGTTAGGCCAGTCTCACAGTTTCATTGCTGGGACTTATCTCTCCCGAAACTCCTTTTTCTCTCTCCTCATAAATAACTTGTCTAAGTCAGCAAAATTGATGATGTAACATGGAAATTAATACTAATAAAACTCTTCATAAAACTTCTAACGGCTTAGTACTGGTAACGGATAGTGACACCCACACCTCCATTTCGTGTTACTGACGCATGGGGTCAGAAAAACGCACCCTCGCTCGTCAGTGAATAATAAGGAGAAGAGTAAACTGCACCTAGCATACAACAACTTGTAAAATGTTCCATCTAGTACAATAACTTGTTATGTGTATGCAGACTAGTCCAACAACTTGTAAAATGCTCAATTTAGTATAATAACTTAGCAGGTGGTTGTAGATTGGTCCAACAACTTATAAAATGCTTAATTTCGTACAATAACATGATAAATTGGTGCACCTACAGTCCAAAAATTACAACAATAACATAATAAGCAAAGTAGATGGGCATGTACGTGAATTTTCTTCCAATGAATAATTCTTTTTTTTTAAAATTCATGTGACATGTTTGTTGCTTCTCAACTGTGTACATAACTTATTTGTTTTAAAAGTGAATAAAATTTTATAATTACGCTATTGGCATTAATGAAAGATTAAAGTCCATGAGAGATCCTGTGACTTATGTTTCTGCTCATGTATTCAATAACCATAGTGTATGTTTCTGCTATTTTAGCTCATTTTTACTTTTCTGAACGAGTACACGTGACTTTAAAAAATATTTATACCAAACTTCTAAAAGATGCTGTTAGTATGCATTACTATATTGGTTTTCTAGCTGAACAAAAATGCAACAGTGAGTTGAACTTATCATTATCAGTATTGAATATAAAATTAAATATTCCTAATTTAAATTAAATTATTGTATAAAATAATTAATAAGAATTTGTAACATTAATTTTCTAGATATATGGAAAGGTTCTAGTCGTGACATGAGTATTAATGATCAAATAGTGTTCAATAACTTGTTCCCATGCAAATATAGGCTGACCCAGCATTAGCAAACACGTTGCTTGCTACAACATTTGGACTATGTGTGCACCAATTTACCAATTTATTGCACTAATTTGAGCTTTTTACAAGTTTTCGACCAATCGGCTTAGAGGGTATAAAGATAACTACCCATTTCCAAAGGATTTCTTCTACTTGGGTCGGCAGAGGATTTCTTCTACTTGGGTCGGCAGAGGCACCGTGTTCATCGGGAGGTCTTGCGGGAGCAATTCGTCAGATGAAGTCTCGATGACGATCGGCTCTCCGGGGATGGCCGATGACGCGCTGGGATCAGCTACCTAAGAAGCAGAAGCGTCAAGTGAATACGGGGTGTATTAAATCAAGATGGCATCCATCTCTTTACCTCGGGAGGCTGTACAACCGATGACGGCTCGAAGGGGATGGCCGATGTGTCCAGGGTGACCTGTATAAAGATTGGTCGATATTAGTAAAAATTAAAAAGGAGGAGAAGTGCACTCGGAAGAAGAAAAGGTGCGCCAGAGAGCCGGGTGAAAAGGTGGAAGAAGACGGTGAAAAAGGGTGAATACTTATAGGATCACTCGAAGAAAGGGTAAAAATGGGATTTTGTCTACACCGTCTGCGCAAATTTCGAATAGGGGCGTTGACTGCAGGCGCTCTGTTCGAAGAAGGAATCATCAGGGAGGAGATTTCGGAGGCAGAGGATATTTTGTTGCATATTCTATTGCGTCTCTTCTGGAAGAAGGAATCGGAGTTGAGGTAATTTCGGAGCAAAAGATATGTTTCACTCTGAAACTGGGGGGAAGCAGTGGCAATTTCGGAGCAAAAGATATGTTTCAAAAGGAAAGGCAAGTGGCCGATGCGATTGATAAAAGCAGTGGCTAGTGCATCGGCCGATGAGGTTGTAGTGGTGCGTCCGATCGGCCGATGAAGATAACAGGGTCCGGTAGATGGGAAGCCAGGGTGGCTTGGCCGATGTGGTAAAGTGGGCCTAAATGGGCCGAGGTGGTGGCAAGAAAGGTGGAGATAGGGTTAGCCTGTAGAGGCTTGGATGGTGTCCGACTCCGGTGCGAGTCGTATTTGTATGTAGATTTTTGTTTCTTTAAATTAGTGATAGAGTTGGGTCATAATCGACTAGGAACCGTATTGTAACAGGGTATAAATAGACACCTCGTGAGGCTTGTAAGAAAGACACATCAAAATTAATACAAATCTACTTTTTCACGCAACTTTACTTTCAAGTCGGCAACTCCGCCAAGCTCTTTTCTTTTTCACGAGTTGTGCGAGTTGGCAGGGCTGCATCAACTTGATCTCCAGCCAATTTGTAAGTTCCGCATTTTGAGTAACATCTAAGCTTTGACTTCGGGCGCATCGCTGTCATCTTGTTTAGATTTATTCACCAGTTATCGATATTTGCTAGAATTATAGGTTTTGCCTGTTATTTTAGCTTTTATCACAGTTATCTAGCTTGAAGCACATCCGATCGGCTTTTACTTTGTTTTTTCATCAATTTACCATACTATAGCCGATTAGATCTGTTTCAAGTGTTGTCCTTGTAGCATTGTTAGGTTGCTCCTGTAGTTTCCTTTATAATTCGCTACGTGATTATCGGCTGATCTTAGCTGATCTTCCTCATACTCTATTGGCCACCCCGCCGGTACGTCTTTAGAGCAGATCGAAACACCAGCCGATCGACTCTTGATATCTGACACGTGTTCGTCCTTGTCAATCAATAGGTCAGATTGACTGGGACGCCGTGTGAACCGCACCAGGGTGATAACTCGAACAGGAGTTAAGCAAATTCTCCTGGGTCGTGTGTTCGATGTGAGAATCGGGCCCACCGTCCGATTTTTGCGCCAACATGTAGGTGTAGTTCAGGATCACCATAAACTTGGTGTAGCATGGTCTCCCGAAGATTGCGTGGTAGGACCCTTCAAAGTTGACCACTTCGAAGGTGAGGCTCTCGGTGCGGAAGTTGGTGCGGGTGCCGAACGTGACAGGTAGGTCAATCTACCCTAGGGGAACTGCCTGCTTCCCTGGGATGACCCCGTGGAAGGGTGCCCCAGTTGGTCGGAGCTCCGACCTCGGGATCTTCATCTCATCCAGGGTGGAGATGTACATGATGTTGAGGCTAGAGCCCCCATCCATGAGGACCTTGGACAGGCGGGAGTTGGCGATGATCGGAGCTACCACGAGAGGAAGCCTCCCGGGTGCACGAAGTGGTCGGGGTGATCGGTCCTGTCAAAGATAATCGCTGTATCAGACCACTTAAGGTAGGTCAGGACAACGGGGTCAATACTTAATACTTGTCTGGCTGTGTTCTTCCTCTTGTGGTTCATGTAGAAGTCCAAGCCGTCGAAGATCATGAGGCAATCCCGGGGCTCGAGGAAGGTGTCCTCCTTCTCGGCGTTGATGTCAGCATCAAGTGGATGCTTCCCCTTAGTGCCGGCCTTGAGGTTGCCCCTCAGGTAGTGCTTCATGAGGTCGCAGTCCTTGTAAAGGTGCTTCACGGGGTAACCGTGGTTCGGGCACGGTCCCTCGAGCATCTTCTCGAAATGGTCAGGAGTGGGCTTCCACCCCTTCTGCTGCTTGCCGGGTTAGTCGGTGGTTGCCACGAGATCACCCTCGTGGCGCTTCTTGTTCTTTTTTTCCTTGCCATCATGGTGGGAGAGGCCACCTCCTCCCTTACCATCGCGCCTGGCAGCACCCTTCCCCTTGTCGAAGATTGCAATCACCACCTCCTCTCCAGAGGCATGGTTGGTGGCGATGTCCAGCAGCTCCTTGGTAGAGCTAGGCTTAGTGCACATGACCTTGTGGATGAGGGTCTCACAGGTGGTCCCCAAGATAAACACCCCGATCACGTCGGCGTCAACCACATAGGGTAGTTCATTGCATTGCAGGAAGAAACGGCGGATGTATTCCCAGAGCGTTTCCCCCTACTTCTGCTTGCAACTCTTGAGGTCCCAAGAGTTGCCGAGTTAGGTGTAAGTACCCTAGAAGTTGTCGATGAAATTCCGGCGGAGGTCGAACTAGCTGTGGATGCAGTTTCGCTAGAGATATTCTAGCCAAACCCGAGCCGAATCTGTGAGGAAGTTCAGCAGGTACTGGATGATGAAGTCATCATCATTGGTGCCACCGGCTCGGCAAGCGAGCTGGTAGTCCTCCAGCCAGACGCTGGGGATTGTGTCCTCAGCGTACTTGCTAATGTTGGTCGGGGCGCATAAGCACTCGGGGAAGGGTGCGGAGCGTATTCTCCTCCCAAATGCTTTCGGGCCTAGCCATCTAGGGTCGGAGAGCATGAGCGCTCGTAGTATCGGTCGTGGTGGCCGTGGTGGTCATTGTGGTCGTGACAACGTTGTCCGTTGGACTCCGCGCATTCACGGTGTCGTGCCTGGATTGTGCGACACGTGTCGTGCGCTCCGCCCAAGCAGCTGTGCACCGAGGCCATGAGGCGTCGTGGCGCTAGCGCCCTTCCCGCGGGTTGGCTAGTTTCCTGTGGGCCACCTACGGGTGCGGCGGCACGCAGGAACCCTAGGGGCCGCTCGTGCTCCGCGTCCAGTGGCTTCTGCTCGCTTCTTGTCTCCGTTGGAGGGAGCTCTCTGCCTGCTGGACCGTCGCTATCTCGAGCAGACCTTTAAGCTCACGGTAGATGCGTAAGCCCTCAGGGTCCTGCGGCTCAAGAATTGATTGCAGAATCATTGCCGTGGCGGCCACGTTCTGGCTGGCACGCGCGAAGCGGTGGACTCCATGTTCATCGCGCATGATCTGCTTATGCACGCGACGGGAACAGATGCTGGCTGCTCCGGCCGCCTGTTCTCCATGTTTCTTGCCGAGCTCGGCGCGCTCGCGCTCCAGCTGGGCGCACTTGCCGTCGAGCTCCGTTGCTTCGATGGCGAGGTGTTCCGCTTTTTAGCGAAGGTACACCTCGCTCTCCTCCGGCGTGTGCTGGATCAGCTGCGTGCATTTCCCATCAGGAGGGGTATGCTTGGCGAGGTCCACCATGAAGCACTCCCTTGACAGGTTATCACGGTGGATGAGGTCCACCTCCGACGAGGAGCTACGCGCGGAGTGGATATCGATGAGGTCGTAGAAGGACGCCGGTGCGTACTCCACCGCACCGACGAACGTGTGGTTCGTGGGGTCACGGCAGAGCCTGCGCTCGAGGTCCATCTGGAAGAGCTGGGTTGCGTCCCGAAGACCATACGGCAGCTGAACCGTAGGGTCCCAGAACTCACTCTCCGGGGGGAGTGGGGCCTCCCCCGAGAGTTGGGTGAATATGTTGGCCAGCGCATAGAAGGTGCGCTGGTAGGCCTCAGGCTCGGGGTCCACCCTGAGGTGTACGTCGATCTGTCGTGCTAGGGTATCGCCATCGATGGGCAATGCGGCAGGTCTGCCACTTGGCGGCGCCACCTCCAGCTCAGGCTGGATGGGGAACCCCTTCTCGAGGAGATCCAGGTGGCCTAGCTGGTTGGCGATGAAGTCTAGGCTTCCGAAACGAAATGCCTAAGCTGGGAAAAAACTAGGGATGAGTTGTAACTCACACCCAACGTGGACAGCGAACTCGAGGCTCCCAAAAAGAATGGTGTCGCCCGAGGCGCCGCCGCCGCCGGCACTAAGACCGAAGGAGGCCATCAAAAGCTAGTAAGGGATATGTGACTACCCCTACCTGGCGTGCCAACTGTCGGTGTTTCGTATATCCAACTAGTGATTGTACGTGACGCTCTCCTCACTTCTAATGGCTAGCAAACAAGAGACAAGGAGTTATACTAGTTTGGGAAGATCCCTACATTCAGTTTCGGCAGGAGTCGTTTCCTTGGATCAAGTGCACTGGACTTACAACGGCGTGCTTGCAAGCAAGCATTCGTGCAATGTGTGGGTGTATGTATTCAATGTGAGAGAGAGTGAATGGAGGCCCGGTTCCCTTTATATAGGCCAGGGACCAGGCAACAACGTTGAGAAATGGAGGGGGTCCCCGACCTTAGAGGTCGAGGGTTGCAGCGTGGTCGGGTTTTCCTTGCACCAAGAGGCTTCCCTATCCTATCCCCTTGGCTGGTCGTGGGCATTGCACATCTTGTACAATGGATCCTGTGTGGCATGGGTTGCTTACGCATGGCCCGGCCTACTCCGTGGCATGCTCCCATCCCATCCGCCAACTTCATGGTGATGAATGGGACGGGTGCTGTTGCTGTCGTCCGTACTGGTGATGAATGGGTGGGCCTTGATCAGTGGCCTGGATGGGGCGTGCTGCTCGTCCTGGCTTTTCCCGACCTCTTTAGTGCGCTCACGACCGCTCCTCACCACGATGTTAGTCGCTGGGTCCTACCTCGCCTGCGGGACCGTACTGGGTCTAGCGCGGTGACATGGCCTTGATATTGATGGGTCTCCTTGACGACGAAGGTGATGATGATGCCAGAGCGCGTGGGCGTGTACAGCTGCGCGTGGCCTCATCCTACAGGCCATCCTGGGTGGTCTGAAGGGTGTAGCCTCACCCTTGGACCTCCTGGTTAAAGGCCAGCTTCCCTCGCCCGATCATGTCTTCGGCGTGGGGTTGTTAGGGGGGCCACACCCCGCATTTAATGCCTCATGTACGCCACAGGTCTTCCTGGGTCAAGGAGTGGGTGAGGTGCTATGGGCCTCTTGCAGGCCCCATCCCCGAGCTGGCTGAGCCGGCGAGTCATGGCTCTTGGTTTCCGACCAAGGGAGGTCGGGTGGTGGGCTGCAATGTCGTTTGGGCTATTTCCAGGATGCTTCCAACTGTTAGGCATTTGGTGCGCCCTAAGTCCTTTTCCTGAGGTACCCCTGATACGAACCCATCATTATTCTTATTGTGTTTTCTAAATTTTTGGGTGTTAACTTTAGATACTCAACTCCTCTGCAGGTTTTGAGTAAGGTATTTCTTGCTTCCTACATGATCATTGATTTGGTGATGTACACTTGTTTTTCCCCTGAGATCTTGATGTCCAGTTTAACAAATTTCAGTATAGAATGCCAATCGGTTAAAAAGCTCCGGTCATGAACTCATGTTATTTTAAAAAGCTCCTGTTTTTTAATTGTGGTACTGAACAGTACAATGCAACATCAACATGTGCTTTTTTATATATTGTAGAGACTCCAAATTTAAGAAAGAATAGTGTTCTATGTATGCTTATCCATTTGCTGTTTTATATTACCAGCTAAAATAGCTACTTGACATAAATTAAAGTGTTTTTAGTAGACGTATTATAAATAATTTAAAAGTTTTCTTTTGCCTTACAGGTTAGATTTTTCCAAGGGAATGCCTAAATGATTTTTTAGAGACATCTTATGCCTAAATTACGGGATAAAGATACTGAAGTGGAGACCATTAACAAAAGGAACTCTGAACTTAAGGAGCTGATTAAGATGTTGGCAGTAGAAGTACAACGAGAGCATGATCAATGCACTCTCAAGTACAACTTGGAACAGGTATGTGCCCATAAGAGCAACAATTTAAAGGTAGATTGTGGTGACAAGATGGCCTGTTTCAACGGTGGTGCTATAAATTTGTGACTGATGCCAACAAGGATAACAGGCACCTGAAAGATTTGGCGGCCTGCATGCTCTTTCTACCTTGTCGGCATCTTTGCCTGTGCAACTATGCAAGGAATGCAAGAGAAAGCTGATCAGCTTCTTCCCCGTGCCAATCCCTGGAAGATGCTTGGAGATATATATGTAGAATGGAAGTTATGCACCACACGAGTATCTTGTAAAATGCTGCTATGTTTATAAATCAAAATTTTGCTAAACTGTAAAACCTATGTCGAATTATAGGTATGTAATGAGTTCTAAGCCATTCTCTTCTACCCTTGCTATTTCTAAACCTTTGACAATTAACCACGTATTGTCTCTGTCGACTCTCTAATGCTTGACAAGATCCCAAAGTCACGTGTATAGAGAGTACTGAAAGAGCAGCAAACACTAACTGATGACTCTCTCCTTGCATGCTCGTTTAGTGATTATCTATCAAACATGTCAATGCAGAATATGTATCTTCTTTTGCCTGATCGTATATTGCAATATAAATATTTTACTACCGTAGCAACGCACGAGTACAATCCTAATACTACTAATAAAACGAAAGTAGCGACAAAAACTTCGTGAAGCCGTGGAACCGTCGGGCCTTCCGTCTGCCGATACGATATGTGCCCCGTCCGATACTATTTTCGTAATCCGCTCACGCTCGACGTCCGACGAAGCCTCCCACATCGCGACGCAAGTTACTCCTCACAATCACCCTCCAACCACCCTCCAATCGCCGTGGCCAGTGCCTCCGACGGCTGGTGCCTCGGATGGCCTGTGCATCCCGCTCTTCCAGATGAGGTGACCAGCATCGACGACCACGGCCACAGCGTCGGCGCGCCGCTGGCCACCCTCAACGCCGTGGACATCGCCGCCAACGACATGGCGCCCGCCGCCGGCAGCCACAGCGGCTCCTCGGCCTCCTCCCGGCCCGAGTCCCAGCAACCGCCCTGACCTGTGACGGCGATCGTGTTCGTGAGCCCGCGCGCGTGGGGGGTCCTCTCTTCATGGACGCCTTCCGCTCGTTCGGAGAGCTGAGGGCGCTCCACGTGAGGAACGCCGGCGACATGGTTCCGCTCTACCCGCTGCTGGGTACATGGCTGTGGCCGTGCCGCTGCCCATCCACACGTGCCGGACGGTATAGATTTCCATTTGGCACTAACACGACGGGCCGGCCCGAGCACGACACGAAGAAGCATGGTCCAGGAACGGCCCAGCCCGTGACTCATAGTGCCAGTGCCTGGCACGGCACGGCCTTAGTGCCGTGCCTGGACCGCCATTTTGGCCCGTAGTGCCGGCACGGGCACGACACGCTTAATGGGGTGGCACGATAGCGGTCCGATTCCTTCCCATCCTTGGATGCCATCAGGATGCACCATCACCGTTAGATGAGAAATATGTGCCTGCAACCCTAACTCTCCCTCCTCTCCTGCGCAGCTGCGCTCTCACTCAGTCACTCTCGATCTCTCCCATCTCCCTGACAGCCCGACCCTCCATGCTTCTCTCCCGTGGCCGCCCGCGGGGGGCCGCCGCCGCCGCCGCCGGAGCGCGGCCACGGCTCCTCCCCTCCCTATCTGGCTCTCTCCCGTGGCCGCCCGTGGGGGGCCGCCGCCGGGGCGCGGCCCCGCGGCCAGGAGGCGTGGCCGTCGGGAGGAGCGGAGGGACCCCCCCACGCCGCCGGGGTGCGGCCCCGCGGCCGGGCGGGAGGCGCAGCCCCGCGGTTGGGAGGCGCGGCCGCCGGGAGGAGTAGAGGCGCAGCCGCGGGCACGATGGGCTGCCGTGCCGGCACGGCTAACCGCCCATAGGGCTGTGCTTGTGTCGAGGTCTCGGCACGGCGGCACTATCAGGCATGGCACGAGTAAGCCACCGTGCCGCTTAGTGCCATGCCTAGCCGTGCTGTGCCTGATCGTGCTCGTGCTAGTGCCGTGTCGTGCGGTCCGGTTGGCCATGTATATCTGCAGGTGTCACCAACGGATGCTCTGCTCGGAACGATGCGGCCGCGCGCTGGTGGGTAGCAGACGGCGGCGGGGGCGGTGCGCTGGTGCGAGCGAGACAACCAAGCGGTGGTGTGCAGAGTTCCCAAGTGGTGGTGCACCGGCAGATAGGTCTACCATACAATTGAGGACTTTGTAAAATAGGCTATGCACAGTGGCTAGTGATCTCTCAAATCTGTCTTCTGCTTGCCTAACTGATTGTGGTGCCCCACATATCTAAAGGAACATTCCAAGAGCCTCAATCGCGCTAGATTTATTTGATGCTGTGAGTCCATACTCAAATGTCAACAAATCATGCAGCCTATAAAACATGTGTGGGGTCATCCTAAACATGGTGTAGCAGGATGATTCATTGGCACACTTGTTAAGTACCCATTGCTCCCCAGTCAATGCTGGATTCCTATACGATCCTCTATTGCAATACTTGTCCAGATGAATAGCATAGCCATACGTACCATAGATAAATGGTGCTTCATCATGGTCTTCTACCACCAATTTCCAGAATAGTTCCCACCACTCGTCCAGCACGTCCTCCTCGTCCTCCTCTTCCATTGGAGCTTCAACTTGTGCACCAAAATGAGCTTCAACATCCTGCCCATTGCAAAAAAACACAGAAACAGTTAGTAAAATTCATTTGGTAGCCACAGTACTAAAGCCTGCTACCTCCATTGAAACATCCCTTGTTCTCACACAGAGGCAATCAGTTTAACAAATAATAAGCAACGTAACTAAATTCAACGACCATGCTTGTAATTTAGCGCTTCCTGCCATAGTTCATCATAGCTTGGGATACTCCCTCCGTTCCATGAAAAATGCAATCCTAACTTTCAAAAAAAAATTCTCAAAAGAGTGCAATCCTTTTTAAGTGGTAGATTTGATTTGCATGCCAAAAACTTACTGCACGTGGCCAACAAATGAGGGTATTAGAGCAACTCCAAAAAACTGCTAATTTTACCCCAATTACTTTTTTAAGGAAAAAAAGAGAAAAAACGAACTCCAACAGTCCACCCAAAACTCCCCTAAAAGATTGGCGACGCGAGAAAACATCCCCTCGTCCCGTATATTTTCACAACCCGCGATGTTTCCCAATCCCCCGAGCTCCGCTTCCCGCGCTGTTTTTTTCCCTGCGCGCAATTTCTTCGCCCCTAGTCTGCCAGTGCCTCGTCCAAATGGAAAAAGATTCCAAGTCTTCGGTGATAAACGCAAAAGACTCAGCCGACGCTTCTCCCATCGCCTCCAGCGGCAGCGGCGGGCGGGCCGTCCGTGTGGGGGGCACTCCGCGGGGCGGCGGGCAGCCGCAGGGCATCACCGGCGGAGCAGGAGTGGGCGGCGGCCGGGGTGCTGCTTTGGCTCCTCCCCTCCCACGCGCACAGCTTCAGCTTCCATATCGACTCCAAGGTTGGAGGATCGTGGTGCTCATACTTTTGAAGTTGCTCCCTGCTTGTTTGGAGGCGGAATTCATTGACTCCTTTCTGGTGCGCTTGTTTTGCTCTCATCATCGCAGGGAAGCGTGTGCGGTGAATCGAGCACCAGGTTTCGAACAGATTTGGCGAAGCGGTCGGGATACGGCAGATTTGGCTTGCGGCGAGGCGGTTGGGATATGGCAGATTTGGCCGGCACCAAGCTCTGCTCGAATGAGAGCGATGGAGCTCTGTTCTGCAGGTAGGGAGGTTTTTTCCTGGAGGTTGGTTCAATTACGATGACGTGGTAAATATTGAAAAGTAGTTTTTAGCGTTCTGCTATATCCTCGTATGTTTTTGGAGTAAAATTTTTTTAGCATAGCCCCCAATATCATGTTTTGGGGAAGAATTTTTTGAGGAACTCTTGGAGTTACTCTTAGAGTCTTTTCACCTCACCACTAATCTATCCTAGAAAAACTAGAATTTCACTCTTCATCGGAAGGAGGGAGTAGTCCATTACCAGTCTCTCCTTTTTTTATAAAGCCCATTAAGGATACTAAGCCTGCAGAAATATTTCCCAAATTTTTCTACTAACTATGAAGAATTTTTGGTTGCTAATAACCTTCTTTCTCTGCACGTGGTCAAAAGTATTCTAGCTAGAGAGGTATATGCACACAACAATTCAAGTCATGTTGCGAAAACATGAGATAGATATGAGGCTCAACCACCACTATGGGATACAAGGGCTTTGCCGTGTGCCAGGAGCACTTGGCAAAGCGTTTGCCGAGTGTAACACTCGGTAAACGACACTCGGCGTAGAGTTTAACGGCAAAGAATTGTTTGCCGAGTGTCAATCGTCGGGCACTCAGCGAAGACTTTGCCGAGTGCCCCAAAACACTCGGCAAACTATTTTTGAAAAAATTAAAAAAAACATCCTGCACCGCCACCACCACCAGCCGCCACCACCACATCCTGCTCCGCCGCCACCACCACCACCACCTGCTCCGCCAGCACCAAGCCGGCCTCCTCGCCGGCTCCACCTCCCATGCCGCCCGCACCATGCCAGCCACGCCCACACCTCCACCAAGCATGCCACCGCCGCCCGCACCACGCTGCCGCGACCGCCACCATGCCCGCTGCTGCCGCCACCACGTGCCCCGCCACTAGCCTGCGCCACCGTCCCCTCCGTCCCTAGCCCACGTCATCGTCCCCTCCGCTGCCTGGGGTGCGCCGCCGCTGGCCCCCTCCTTGGATCTCGCCATTGGGGGAGGGAGGGGGCGGCCCCGGCCGTCGGATCCGGGGAGGAGGGGCGGGGTCCCCACTGGATCCGGGGAGAAGGGGCATTGCGGTGGCCGGGAGGGAGGAGAGCGTGGCGGCAGACTTGGCGGCGGGCGAGAGCGTGAAGCGGTCGAGCGGCGCGGAAGGGGATGCCGCTGCTGTCTGGGAGGAGAGCGCGCGGAGGGTGGCGGCATGGTTGCCCACGGCGGTGAGGGAGCGAATGGTGGTGGCGGTGGGAAAGTGGGGTGGATGCGGTGGGGGGGCGGGAATGGGCATGGCCCTAGAGATACTAGACGGAGGAGGAGGGGGCGGCGGAGGAGGGGGCCGTGGCATAGGAGGCGGCAGCGCAGCGCACAGGGAGTTGGGGGGAGAAGGAGTCGGGGGCGGCGGCACGGGGGGGGGGGGGGAAGGAGTCAGGGGAGGCGAGTCGGGGTCGAGCCGACGGAGGAAACGATTTCCTATTTTTTGGGTCGGAATGTGTGGTAGGCTGCACTAGAATCATGAGGAATCACCGTTTCCAATTTCGGGGCAGCCAAACATGTTGGCCTTAGAAACTAATTCTAATTCCACCTGATTCCAACAAAACAAACATGCCCTAAAGTAACCCCTAAATATATCTAAATTACCCACCTTTACCATTATATAAAATAAATTAAAGTAACCCCTTGATCTTCATCAAAATTACCCACTTATGCCATTACAAAAATAATTTAAAATAACCCCCTAAATTTGTAACTAAATTGCCCACCATTAATACTTAAAAAATAACTTAACGTAACCCTATGTTGCTCGCATATGCCATTATTAAAAATAACATAAGGTAACCTTAAATTTTAATCCAAATCACCTTAATTAAAAATATATAGAAATATATGATTCTAAATCATCTATTTCTTACACTATTCGTATATGAAATAATAATTAAGGTATATACGTATGTTGTGTGTCATCATTTATAAAGATATAAAGGAATTAGAGCTAAGTTAGGATCCATTAAACAAATTCAATTGCATACATGCGATGCAAAAGTGAAAATCAAAGATTATAAATGTAGAGAAAATGTTACAGATGTAGTAATTCATAGTCACAATCAGATGAAGATAATATGTAAATATCTATGTAAGTATTATGTTCGAATATTTAACAAATGAGCTAGCTCAAGGTAATAGTTTTGTAGCAATGTGTCCTTCTTTTTTCCATTGGAGACTCCGCATTAGTTCTCACGAGGTGCTCTAGCAAAAAGGACAAATCCTAGAAATTCTTACAAAAATCAGAAACTCAAGCATCAATCCTGTAAACTCTAATAATCATAATTATTTGTCTATTGTATTTTCTAAAAAGTACCCACTGTCATTATGAAAATATTCTAAAATAAACCCTAAACCTATATCTAAATTACCGAGCTCTACCATTATAAACAATAATCTAAAGTAATACCATAATCTTCATCCAATTTACTTATGCATATCATTATAAAGCATAACTTAAAATGCCATTCTAAATTTATATCTAAGTCACCCACGTATGTCGTTATATTTAAAATAACCTTTAAACATCTAAATCTTATTCTAATTATATTCATGTGCATTATATAGAAATGTCCAAAAAGTAAACTAAAATATAATTCTAAATTTCCTATTTATATCATTGTTAATATATAATACTAAGTTAAGGTAAATACACATGATGAGTGTCACATGTAGACCATTTATACATGTACGTGAGGAGGTGATGAAAAATATTAATTTTATGCTAAACATAATGTATGGAGGTGCGATGCAAAATGAAAAAAGTGTGAATGTGGATGAAAAAGTGTATAAAGTAATTACTAATTAAAAATCAATCACAATCGGATAAAGAGTATTATGTTGAAGTATTGAAAAATAAGAGAGTAGTGGGTAAATAATTTTAACAATTAGCTAGGAGTTTAATTGCTAAATAATTTTTAAATTCAATAGCTTTTAAAAACATTAGCTTATGCGGGAGCACGAGTTGACGGACTAGTGTAACCCAAAGGCCCAAAGATCAATAGTCTCAGTGATCGTCGCCCACTTCAGGCCAATATATGCATTCACAAAATATCAGATCAGTTGGTGGCTTTGCTTCAGACGGGATGACATTGTGCTTGGTAGTGCTTATTGCAGATCTGTTTTCGTTTTTTCCCATGCCATGCCACCATGAAATTATGTCGGTGCTCGGCATCCATAGTGTATAGCACCTTATGTGTATAGGTAGTGCTAAGATCTGACACATCATTCTTTTTCTATCACTTCTATTTCGCTTAGCTTAGTTCAAATTCTAAAATAATGGAGATATCCTAAATATGGATTATGATAATAAGTGACTCGGCACATTGTGACCGTGACAATTTTTTGGCAATGTCCACAGAGTAGTAGCAGGGAGACTGCAAAATCAAGTTAGTTGTAGGCCATTGCATACCTAAATACCTTGGCGGCCGATGTAACCCAAAGGCCCAAAAACCAAGTCTTTTGCGATCGTCGGACACTTCAGGTCAATATATGAAATATCAGATCAGTTGGTGGCTTTATTTGCTTCAGATGGGATGACATTGTATTTGGTAGTGCTTATTGCAGATCTGTTTTCATTGCTTACCATAATCCCATGCCATGCCACCGTGAAATTATGTTGGTGCTCGGCATCCATAGTATATAGCACCTTATGTGTAGCGCTAAGATCTGACACATCATTATTTTTCTAGCACTTCTATTTCGCTCCCACGTAAAAGAAACCTTGTGAGCATATGCTAAGATGGGCCCATCATTGTAAAATCTCTGCTTGGATGAGAATCTCCATATGGCCAGAAGTTTTGAGGCAAGCCGTAAGGATTGAAAGGTTTGGAATTTGGAAGGAATTGGGACTGGAATTGTTTGCTGAATTTAGGTGGAAAGTTAGTGCTGGCAACCTGTGATGATGGATGCCTTTGTGGGTGGATTGACTGCTTATGTTTGGCTGTCGTGGAGACGAGGAGTTGGAAGGATTGAAGACAGTCATGTGGTTCATGGTAGTTTTTCTTCTTTGTGTAACTTTTCTTGTGTGTGTTTGACATGGCTGGGTAAGGTTCTGTTTGGCATGGCTCCGACTTTACTATTTTCTGCTCCAACTTCAAACTAGCTACCTCTACGTGGAGTTGAAGCTGAATGAATGGGGTGTATGGAAGGGTATTCCAGCTCTAGAAAAGAGGGTTTTCAAGGTGGATTGATATTGTTACCCCCAACTCATGGTCCCATGTGTCATCCTCTAACCATCTCTATTTTTTTTTCTTTCCGAGGTTTCCTTCTTCCTTGGAACGAGCCTATTCGAGCCGCTGCTCAGACACACGATCAATTATGTTCAAGCAAATAGATCAATACAAGGTCTCTGTCCGGCAGGCACTCGATGACGGCTTCACCAGGTTGTCCGTACCTGAGCTGCTCGCCCAGTATTGCCAGGTTCTCGCTCGCCACCGCCATCGACGCAGCGTGTACCTCACCCTCCGTCCACAGCGCCGGGCCGCCGGCCACAACGACTTGAGGCACGTGTCGTCGAGGAACCTGATGAAAGCGGCATCCCCACCACGGCGCCCACAGGGGCTTCCTCGCGGCGCTGGAGCGCCGGACGGTGGCTTGGGACCGCGCGGCGCGGCACTGGACGGGGGCAGAAAGGGGGCGACGGCCGCGCGCTGGACAGGGGGTGGGGGGGGGCATGTGGTGCCGTGGGGACAGGGGCGGCGAGAAGGCGTGTCGGCGGCGGCAGCACACACGCTCTCGTCTCCTCTTCCCAGGGCCCACATGCGCCTACTCCGGCGGGGGCGGCCATGGTCGTGGCCTCCCCTCCCTCCCTACCGGTGTTCCCTGCTCCTCCCAGCGCCCGCCTGCACCTGCTCCAGCCGTCGTGGCACGTAGAATGTCAAGTAGCGCGGCGACGCCCCAAGCAGCTGCGGCCTGAGTCCTGGTGGACGCCATTGGAGGAACGCTCATGGGATACAGCCGTAGAGGACCATGAGATTGTTGGATTTTGACTCAAATTAGTGCTCAGTTGTGAGTCGAAGGTGTTTGGTTTTAGGACTGTCACATAGAATGTACAGTTACTAATTAGAGTATTAATTAGGAGTATTAAATATAGATTAATTATAAAACTAATTGTATAAATGAAGGCTAATTCATAAGACGAATCTATTAAGCTTAATTAATTCATAATTTGATCATGTAGTGCTACAGTAAATATGTGCTAATCAGGGATTAATTAGGCCCTGTTTGGATACAAACTCCTAAAATTTAGTAGTGTACTAAAGTTTAGGACCCTCAAATTGCTAGTCCTAAAGTTTAGTACATGGCTGTTTGGATGGACTACTAATCTTTAGAACTTTAGAGGAAAAATATCATTTTTACCCACCAATTACTCCCCTAAACTACCCCTGCACTGTTCATGTCATTAATGCATGCGAGGGCAATAGGGGTAAAGGGGGACTTGGGGATCACTTTAGGAGAAATAGGATCCATTAGTACCCCTTGGCCCTCCTAATGAAAATGACCCTCCTAAAGTTTAGGAGTGCACTTTTAGGACCCATGTTTGGATGCACAAGTCCATAAGTGGACTCCTAATCTTTAGGAGGGTGTATCCAAATAGGACCTTAGTCTTAATAGATTCGTCTTACGAATTAGCCACGATTTATGTAATTAGTTTTATAATTAGTTCATGTTTAGTTCTAATGGTATCCAAACATCTAATATAATCCGAACTAAAAATTAGTCCATGGATCCAAACACGACCACCGACGGATTAGGATTGTCTTTGAGCGGATTGAAGAGAAAAATGAGAAATTGGACAGGGCCAAGAGATGAGTAGGCAGGTGCTTGACTGCTCGTGCTTGCCGATTAGCAAAGATAGTATAAGACCCCGTTTGGATCCTGGGATTATAAGAATTCGGATAAGAATTCAGATTCTGAATAGTAATAATCTAGTTGTTTGGATTATAGAATTATGGGTTACTTGAAAAGCTAAATTATCTGAAATGTCTTTAGTTTGGGTTTGAGAATGAGGATTGAAATAGGGCTACAATCGTCATTTCTAAACCTATAATCTCCAAATAGCTAGGTTGGAGAAGATAGTAGGATTATTAGAATCTAGATGGGTAGATTCTTATAATCCATTCTAAAATCCAATCCATTTATAATCCATTCTAAAATCCAATCCATTTAGATTCATTAGTGATTATTTTTAGCTGGATTATATAATCTCTGTGGATCCAAACGGGACCCAAGCTGCTGCCGGCTTGCTCTCGTCGGGATTCAAACAAGAACAACTGCAGCTGTTGTTCTTGGATCGAGTTTGGTGGACATTTTATCTGGAAGGCTGAAACGCAGACAGCAGCGAGCTGAGAAGAGAGAGATGCGAGAGATAAGAGAGAGCGGAGGGGCCTATCTGCCGGAATCCTCTTCGTCGCTGGTAGGCGCAAATTGACCGTCGCTACACTGGTCGGCTTCCGTAGTGCTCCTTTTACGGACCTCGAGGCACCTCGCACTGGTCTAACAAACAGGATAAGGAAAGAAGAAGCAAAGCACATGGAGCAAGAGAACGCCAAATTAAAGCACATGGAACCAGATGAGGGTCCAAGCGATGCGCTCCTGCAAGTAGGTGTGTTTGGTTGCCTGGCTAAACCCAAGCATGTCTAATGCAGTGCAATCTGCTCGTATTTGGTTGCTTGGTTAGGCTAAGCCTAGCTAGCATAAAATTGTATTTGGTTGATTGTACATCTTATTATGATAACCTTGTACAAGCCATAGGTGAAGTTACCATCCTATTCCCCCTCTTCTCCACCACCTCCGACCACACCCTCCTCCTCACCTCCGGCCACACTCGCTACCACCCTCTACCTCCCAACGGGCGCTGCCGGCCGTGCAGGCGAGGTCCGTGGTCGCCGCATGGGCCGTTGTGGCCGTGCAGGCGAGATCCTCCACGTGGGGCCGCCACCGGCCACGTGGGCGAGCTCCGTCGCGCGGGCGCAGGATTGCCGCTGGCTGCGTGGGTGAGCTTCGCCCTACGAGTGCAGGACCGCCGCCGCACGGGCGCGTGGGCGAGCTTGGCGAGCTCCTCCGTGCGGGGCCGCCGCCGACCGTGTGGGCGAGGTCCATCGCGTGGGCCGCCCCTGGCTATACGGGCAAGCTTTGCCGTAGGGCCGCCCCCAGCTGTAAAGGCAAGCTTCGCCGCGGGGCCACCGCCGACCGTGTGGGGCCAAGGTCCTCTCCTCTGCGCGGCCGTTGTCCTCTTCGTGCAGGCGTACGGGCGACAGGCGAAGTGAAGAGAACACTGGAGAAGAGAAGACCAGGAGGTGAGCCAACTCGAGGGGTGGCTGCACGGAGCCTTGCTCCGTGGAGACACCGGATCTAGGCATTCCCAGCAAGCCTAGCTAAGGGCTTGTTTGGGAGCACTTCACTCCAGCAAAAATCACTCCACTCCACTAACTTCAGAAAAATCGCAGCCAAACGCGTTCGGCTCCAGGAACTCCGGCTCCAGGAAAAACGTGGAGAGGGGGGTAGATCCACGTTTTTTATGGAGTACCTCAAGAGGTACTCCAAAAACTCTATTTACAAACCTTCTCGTGGAGTTGGTGAGTATTTACCCACCATTGTCATCCATTACACACATACCCCTTCGATTCCAATAAAAAAAGAACCGATCCCCTCCTTCCTCCGACTTCCTATTTCCCGTTGCCCCTCCCCTAGCGCCGCCGTCGAAATCCCTAGCGCCGCCTGGCTACCGCCGGCGCTATTTCTGGCGAAATGGACAGGGATGGCAATCCTCATCCACCGGATCCTCTGATTTCATCTTCTGTTCATCGTCACGAATCAATTTTGGCATCAGCACATGGCTTCCAGAGGTTGGTCGCGGCCGCCACCGGCCGGGGGAACTTGGGTGGCGTGCAGGTCGGCACGCAGGAAGATGACCTGGGCGCTGCAACGGGCAAAGATGACGCGTGCAGGGGCGGTGTCGGGGCCAGGAAGATGGCGACAATGGTGTGGGCGGTGGCGGACGAGGTGGCCTGGGCGGTGGCGGACGAGGTGCAGGTGGCCTGGGCGGCGGCGGACAAGGTGCGTTCGGTAGGTCCAGGGGTGCCGTCGGTGACCGTGGCCGTGCTGGCCAGGGTGGCGGCCATGGTCATGGTTCCGTGGCGTCAAAAAGGATTGCTCCTGACATGGTAATTCTCCTGACACGAATGATCCAGCAGTATGTTATATGGGGTGAACATAGACACAACATAGAGATAATTCATGCTACTGCCATCAAACAGATCAAGTTACGAGCTCAAATTTATCTTTGATGTAATTCATGCTACTGCCATGTTGCATATAATTCATGCTCAAACAGATAATTCATGCTACTGCCATGTTACGAGCTCAAACAGATAATTCATGCTACTACCATGTTGCATATATAATTGATGGACAATACTACGAGGGTAATGTCAATGTTGATTATAGTGGGAACTGTATATTCCTTTAACAACGGTTTGAAAGAAATGCTTTGGCACGATCACTGGTAGTTTTATCGATAGATTCATTGGTAATGCTGAAGGCTATCATGTGACTGGTGATTAGAGTGGTACTACCAACGTGAATGGTATGGATAATGAAGCATGAGGTTAGAGGCAATCTTTCTTGCTGATAATAGACTGAACAGACCTGGATGATTATTGTGGCTACCATGGTCCTTCACAATTTCATTCGTGAACATGAAGATGAAGATGAAGACTTTGCTTGGTTTGATCACGATCCTAATTTTGTTCCTACAATACCGGAAAGATATAACAAATATGCAGTTTCACAAACGACGTCGGATGGGTCAACTTCGGCACTCAACGCATCAACTATCACTAGTAGCGAACTCACCTTCTATGCGCCCCATTTTATCCCGGTTTAAAGTTAGCTCGGGACAAAAGGTTCACCACTCGGGACTAAAGCCCGTTCGCTGGCGGGGGGCTCACCAACCGGGACCTTTTATCCCGGTTGCAAAGGCTAGTGGAAAAAAAAGACCCTGAGAGGCCTTTTATCCCGGTTTGAAACACCAACCGGCATAAAAGACCCCCCCTCCCGGTTGGTGTTACCAACCGGATAAAAAGGTCGAGAGCCTTTTATCCCAGTTTGTAATACCAACCGGAATAAAAGGGGGTCTTTTATCCCGGTTTGAATTTATCCCGGTTGGTGTTTCAAACCGGGATAAAAGGGTCCCCAACGGGGTGGCTGAAAGAGGACTAAATCCCTCAAAACCTTTTATCCCGGTTTGTAATACCAATCGGGATAAAAGGGGGTCTTTTATCCCGGTTGGTGTTTCCAACCGGAATAAAAGGGTTCCCCACGAGTTAATACAAAAGGATTGCATCCCCTATATAGTCAGATGTGTTGTGTAGGTGGGATGGCAAGGAAGCTACGCGCGAGGCTGGAGGTCGTGGGTTCGAATCCCACGTAGCGCGCACGCGCATATTTCGCGTGAAAAATCGTGTGACTTGTGACTTGTGGGGAGGCCTCCCGTGATTTCTTTTTTTTTTTGCAGCGCCTGGCGTGGTGACCCGTTTTATGCCGGTTGGTATTACCAACCGGGATAAAGGAGATCTTTAGTCCCTGTTGAGTGACCCGGGACAAAAGACTCCCCCTTTTGTCTCGATTGGTTTATCCTGGATGGATTTTCAGGATATTTGCATCCTACCAACCGGGACTAATACCAAGTTCTCTACCAGTGTATGGATGTCTTTCGTGATGAGCTAGCTACCGCACTCTCTCTTGCTTGGAAGTAGTTTGTAATAGAAAGGATGATTTTGTACCGTACTTGTTGCGATCTTTCGTTTAGCAAAACATTATCGAGTTGGACAATTTTTTTAACAAAAATCCTATAGCGAATTACTTTAACACCTATGTACTGTAGCGCCATGTTACTGTAGCGAAATATTGTACCACGGAAAAAATCAAAAAAACCCTCTCCACATTGCTATAAACAGAACCAGCTATCAATCATGGGCAAAATAGAACTTTCCCACCAAATTTTTGTGTTTCTGGAGCTGTGCACTACAAACAGCCAAACGCGTATAGCAGCTCCATGATTTTCTGGAGTTGGTGAAGTGGAGCAGGGAAACTGTGGAGCTGGTGGAGTAGAGCTGATTTTCAGAAGGTGGAGTGCTCCCAAACAAGCTCTAAAACCCCCTTCTTGCATTAGCAAAGTCTGCCTAAGAGGCTTATACAGGCAACTAAATATGAGCTAGTTGGCTCCAGCGACCAAACACACCCATAGAATGAAAGCACAAGACTCTGTGTGCTGCGAGCGCGTGTGCTTTCTTTTTTTATAATAAAGATCGAGTACTGTGTTGAGTTTGAAACCGTATGTCTTGTTTACCTTTGAATTATGTTCATTTGTGCCGAAGTTACATTTGCTAGTCCGCATTAGCCAATCGAATAAAACTGAAGAAACGGAAGCATGACCCTCCTGAAGTCATGTTTTTTTTCTTCTAAAATGGAATTCCAAACACCAAACCCTAAGCAAAGGCAGCAACATTTGCGTGTTTCTTCTCTGAATCCTACCGCTCCGGCAGTGTGGACCTTTGACTCACCACAGTCCATGCATCTTCGTGGCGTTGTCATGTTAATGACGCTGGTCTATGCGCAAATTTGAAATCTAATTTAGGAATAATTTATGTGAACCATAAATCAATTTATCAAATGAGTTTATACTATGGTAATTGGGTAGAGTAACGCGAAGGTTTTGCTCCCGTTGCAACACACGAACATTTTTACCGGTAACTATAATCAACAACACTCTTGGTGTAATGGCTACCTCTCACGATGATATACAGCAGCATCTGTATATCAAGGTGTGTGACACTGTTAAAGAATAGTATTTTAATGTCTGAACCGCATGGAAAACACAAGCACCTTTTTTCTAAGTTTTTTTTTGCAGGCACCCTTCAATCTAGTGTTTAGTAGAGTGCTAGTGGAAGAAGATTTCTTCGGAAAAAACACACCAAACCTGCCCTGAGAATCGAAAGAGTGGGCGGGGCTTGACTCGTCGGCGCCGGGAGGTTCTGACGAGTAAGGCTTCCAGCGGCGGCGGCGCTGCAGGGCGCGGGCGGCGGCCGACGGGGCGAGGCCGGAGCAACGCGGGCCACAAAGAGACACGTGACCCCACCGACTCTGGGAAGTGGCAGCCTTGTCGGGTCCAGCCGACCAACCACAACATGACTGCCCAAATTGTCGTTCACTCGTTCGTACGCCCATCTACGAAGTCACATGACGTAGAAGCTTCTACGGCGTGCGACTCCGACTCAACCGTACCCGTGCTAAGGAAGCCGCACCATGGATGCTGGAACCAGAACTCTCCGTTGTTAGTAGCGTCTAGCGTGGAAGTCTCGCGTTGGGCAAGCAAGGTACAGCAGTGAAACTCGATCACACGTCATTGCTGACTCTGCTTGGGCTCAGATATTTGTGTACAGTGCTATATGGGAGCTCCAACAACGCCAAGATATTTGTGTACAGTGCTATATGGGAGCTCCAACAACGCCAACCTGGACACACTCTGGATCATGGATGCATGGCTTGCCTTTCTTTTTTTTTTCTCCTCTCTTTTCAGATTTTTTCTCTTGCTTCGGTTCGATCGAGATGTGACGTGTGTGCACGCATGTAACTGAGCCGACTTCGGTTTGTCGCGTGCTCGGTGGTTTCCGCGCCGGCGGATAGCAGATTAGCAGGCTAGCAGCTCGTATTTTATTTCCGCCCGCCGGCGTCGCGCCAACGTGTTTGGCCAATAACGTCAGCTGAATGCGCGACCGTGCACATAGCGTTAGGAGAACACACAGATAGATCTTTTGTCCACTCATGGGGCGTTAGTTTTTGATGCGGTAATAATGGAAGCATTACTATCAAATCTAACAGATAGTTTCCGAGGAGACTACCGTGACCCCCTTTAGTACCGGGTGAGCTCCACCCGATACTAAAGGTCACCTATTAGTACTGGGTGGAGGCTTCACCCGGTACTAATGTGCCTGAGGGTCTTTAATACCGGGTGGATGCGGGGCTGGGGGCGGCGGGCGATGGCGGCGGATCTGTGGCGGTGTGGGGCAAGGGCGGAGCTCGGGCTCGGGTAGGGGGGTGGGGGCCGCGTTGGGCTCGAGTCGGCGGGGTGCGGCTCGGGCGGGATGGGATTTCTTTTTTATTTTTTAATACCTCCTTTAGTATCGGTGCGACAAGTACGTAAGTGGTGTTTATCTGAGGCCAAGCCAAGCTCTATCACATGGATGCTAACTTGTTAAACATCAACATCAAACGAAGCTGATAATCACTTGCACGGTTGTACCTGGCTACGACGAGCCGTTCACCAATTTGACTCCAACTAGGTGAGAAAAGATTTGAGCCAGCGGTTAAAATAGGTATGTGCTTGTGGGTTTCGCATCAGCCAACAACCTTCTACCAACACAAATTACCATTTGCGAGCACAAACGGTTCTCCAACCTCCAATGGATAGGATCCAAACACCCGCTAGCTAGTTTATTCCATCTTCAATAATCTCAACCCCTTTTATTTAGGGGCATCTCTTTAGCAAAACTCAACTAATATAAATCTAGAAAACATCTCAAATCAAATTAAAATATGTATCTTTGAAAATTTGAAGATCTTGGTATATGGAACTCAAACTGGATAAGAATTGCTACAATCATAGATCTTCAAGATTTTTGGAGCCAGTCATCCATAACTCTGGAAAATCATGGGGTAGAAGTTGTGGACACTAGGGTATCATATAGTTGAAATCTTTTAATTTATTATGATTTTGGATTAAACGTATATTTTATAAGAACTTGCTTTTACCTTCCAAACTCCAAATTCCGCACGGATCTTAGAGCTGGAACTGTTCCAACAGTCCCTTAATTTGTTAAGTTTGCATCCACACAAGGTCTTAGAGATGAACATGCATGCCAAGGTACTCATGATTATTACATATCAGTAACAAATCGTTTACTCTTATCCAAACATGGTAGACCCGCTAGTCATTGCAATGCTACCATGTCAAGAAATATAATATTTGTGACGGAAAATAGTTTAAAAAATATTTTCTGCCGTGATGCACAATACATTAAGCATATTCAATTCAAATCCTTTTCATGTGATGTTCATCGTCCATCGTTCAATGCAACATCAGGGTTCTACTAATTTACCACTACTAGATGATCAACTTCTAGTACCGATCGGTAACCCCCTTTAATACCGGGCGCCCGACCGGTATAGCTTGGTCGGTACTACATGTCACGCCATTTAGTACCGGTCAGCCCAACCGGTACTAAATGGCGCATTTAGTAACACTAACCGGTACTAAACTTCAGCCACGTCACGCTGTTGCGGACGACAGTTTAGTACCAGTTGGTTTTATTAACCGGTACTAAAGTTTATTCCTTTTCTTTTTTTATTTACCCTTTTGTTTTAATTTGTATTCGTATCCGACGGAGCTTTTACTAATAATATTATGTTAATATATCAACCCATTCAAATCCAAGTATCACAAGTATCAACCCATTCAAATCATTAACACTCAATAGTTCATACATCAATACTTAAGGTCTTAGAGAGAACAAGTTCAAATCCATAAGAAAAGGGTACGGTAGGAGTATATCCATGCATGCTACATATTTAATAATTCGCTTCGCTTATGTAGATATGCCACATAGCTTAAGTCTCCAATCGTAAAGCTTAGAACTTCATCAATATAAGCTAGAGTATGAATTAGTGCACTCTCTAACGCTTCACAAGGACGGTCACATGCACTACCATAAATCTCGAACAATGGAGACAACGTCAACTAAAATGGCCCGTAGAAAGTGAGATGAGCCTGGAGCTTGAAATCTCTGGTGCGTATTGGGTTTCCATCAGTGTAACTATAATTCAACACATCCAAGACTTGAGCCAGAATCGCATGAAAGCTCATTGCCGCCAAGGTTTGACCAAAGACATCCTAAAAGAAGAGAATAACATGATGAAATTTAAAAGACGCAACATAATTAAAGATAAAATGATGATTAGATATGTTACATACCATGTCATGTTGATTGAGCCGACAAAGCCTCTCAGTAGTCCTAGTCACATTGCTTTCTCCCTCCTTGAGTGCCTTTATTCGAAAATGTGAGAAGTTTGGCACAAAGTACCCATGATCCTTAAGCTATTGTAGGTAGGCCTCCACGGCGGTCCTTTCAAAAGTTACCCTACTTGGTGCTAATTGACCCCATGCGGCAATTGAAACCATCCGGATGGGGTGTCCTGATACTCTCATCCAGTTGGCCTGTGTTTCTCGAACAGGTACTTGAAAACAGATTATTACTCTTTTAAAATTCCGTGGACCAACTATCTCAAATTGCACTAAAGGAGAAGTACCACCTAGAACTTCGACAACATCTTTCAGCCATCTAATATTGTTGATAAGCTACATTGTATGTAAGTAAATTTAGGAATTATTCATGTGTAGTAAAAAAATCAGTTACTAGAAGAAAAGAATATTACTATGTTGGGAATTGCTCCTTTTCTTCAATCACCTTTTGGTAAGTCAATAACGCGATTAAGGAAGTGAATTCTTGGAGGATGAGCCAACGGTGGCTCCTCGAAAACATAGTGTCCACGGCCGCTACAACCACGGCAAGAAAAACTTTCACTTGCCATAGTTAGCCCAAACTGTCCAAATAAAATTATGATAAGATAATTTGCCACCATTTTTCTTAACTACTCAACTTTGCCACCAATAATCATTGTCAGATACGCACATCATATACATTGAAATAAATCTAGTCCATCATTTCATAGCCATCCACAATTCGATCGCAATGCTACCCATGAATATCTACATGTCCTCTAAGAGATATAGCCTTATACCATAATTGTATCATAAAAAATAATTACTTAGCATCCAATACAAATTGGTATCCAATTGAAACAAAATCATAGCCATTTTAATCCAATACGAGTAACAAAATCATTTTAATGCATCAAAAAAAGAAGAACTAACCGGGGAGGGCATACGGGGGAGGCACGGCGGCGCACGGGGGAGGCAGGGAGGGAAAGGCGCGGCGGTGGCCCATGGGGGAGGCGGGGAAGGGAGAGGTGCGGTGATGGGGACAGCGGCCGGAGACGGGGTGGCGGTGGTCTGGACGGGGCGACGGGTGACGGCGGCCGGGGATGGGGATGCGGCGATCAAGGGCGAGGCGACGGTGATGGAGCTGGGGATAGGGCAACGACGACGGTGACGGAGCTGAGGACGGGGTGACGGGCGACGGCGACAGGGTCAGCGGTCGACGATGAGGTGGTGGCGGTTGGGGACGGGGCGATGACGACGGGGACAGAGGCGACAGGCGATGGAACCGGGGATGGAGGGAGGAATAACTACGGCTTGTTGAAAACTGCTAAGTGTTTGGCGAAGATGAAGTATTTGTAGGTGGGACATTCAGTACCGATTATAGCACTTGCCCGGTACTAAATTGCTCCATCTAGTACTAGATAGGATTGTATGACGTCGGCTTCATGGGCCCATATGTTATAAACAAGGCAAATGTAAGAGATAAACCAAATCGGACCTTGAAGAATATATATATAATTTCTTGGACAAGCGACATTACAAGAAGTACATACTTTTATCGTATATCTTCAAGTGAGCATATTTCTCATTTCTTTTATTTTTTGAACTAGCAATTAAAAATAAGACTAAATAGCTTTTTACTATCCATATATGTACAGCTTCCACTGGATACTCCTTGTTATCGTGGTTGATCGAAGCATGGTCTATATCCTGGACTCTCTGAGGAGACCAAGAAATCAATACACCGACCTCATAGACATGCTTAACAGAGCATGGGCTCGCTTCCGTCAACATCACTCAGGTGAATTCAAGGAGCAACTTCATATCCACTCTGAATTCCCAGTTTGTATTGAATTTGCACATCTCGTGTCACTTCCTTGAACACAACAAATATTAACTAACCATGAATTCAGAGTACGTATACAAATTTCTTAATAATAAATTAGTTCTAATTGTGTAGATCCATTGATCTAATATAATAACCTTTGCTAATTATATAGATTATGCACATGAAGGAAGAACTCCTCGAGATGGAAAAAATCAGGGCAATTCAAGAACAATTTAGTGGATTTCTTTTGGATGAGATAGTAAATTTAGCGGGAGAGTTCCATAATGATGGATCAAATCTGCATCACCGTCAGGACTCAGTTTCAGAATAGTTGATCCAAAATGTTGAACTTGGAGAGTTGATGCAATGTAATATTATTCATCTATGTGTATGCATAATATGTCTATGTATAATATTATCTCAAATGTAATATTATAGATCAAATACAACTTTATATATATATATATATATATATTACGTATTAGAACTAGTAGTACAGGAAACAAATACGAAATACCAATATAGAATAAAGAAACAAAAAAGAAAATGAGTAAAGAAACAGAAAAGAAAAAACGTGGCAGCTAATTTAGTACCGGTTGGTCTCCTCAACCGTTACTAAAGGACACATTTAGTGCCGGTTATTTAAACCGATACTAAAGAAGGTTCTTTAGTACCGATTTAGCAATACCGGTTGCACAAGTTTGGACCGATATGCTTTCCCTAACGGTGTGACTACAAATTACAAATAGATAAACACATGAGCTCAATTAGCTGCAGGTGTGGCTGAAACCTAATCTCATTTCTGTTTCCTTCACCGGGCTCCATGCACGCTCCATTCCCGAGGCGGCGGCCACGTCCATTCCCTTGTCGCGACATCTATCTATCACCTGCATGCGTGAGCGCGCGTGACCCCTGTGACTTCTTCACCAGTTCCGATCGCGTGCCGGCGCAACCGTGCCGCCATTTGCCTAACGCCGTAGCTTTTAGCCACATCGATCGTCCGTATCAGATACGGCGGAGAACACACCGACTATATATAGACTCTTTTCTTTTCATTTTAGATAAAGCACTGCAGACTTATACAGAGGCACTGTTGATCTATGAATCACGGCATCCACGGCCGGCGGCATCCTTTCTCTGAGGCGGCGATGGAGCACGACGTCGCGCACGGTGGTGGTGCCGGCGGCGTCCCAGCCGGCGAAGCGTTCGAGGCGGTGCTGGATCAGCTGGAGCAGGAGGAGCTCAGCGACTCGGAGTCGGGCTCCGAGTCCATCGAGATCTCCGACCTGAAGCGCCGCATGTGGAAGGACCAGATGCTGCTCAACAAGTTGGAGGGCCGCGCCGGCGCCTTCCGGGCCGTCGGCGCCGAGGCCGGGCTGTCAAGCAGGCCGCTCGTGCTTCCTGGCGCGGGCGCGGAGGGGCTGGCGGAGGAGGAGACCCCCGATGTGCGGTGCCAGCGCAAGGCGATGCTCCGGGCGCAGGACGGCGTGCTCCGCCACATGCTCAAGATGATGGAGGCCTGCAACGCGCGCGGGTTCGTGTACGGCGTCATCGACGAGGCCGGCGAGCCCATGTCCGGCTCCTCCGACAGCCTCCGCGGCTGGTGGAAGGACAACGTCAGCTTCGACCGCGCCGGGCCCATGGCGCTCACGGTCCCCGCCGGCGAGTGCCCGCTGGGGATCGCGTCCTGCCTCCACCGCCTCCAGGACATCCAGGACAGCACCCTGGGCTCCGTGCTCTCCGCGCTCATCCAGCACTGCGAGCCCCCGCAGCGGAGCTTCCCGCTGGAGCGCGGCCTGGCGCCGCCGTGGTGGCCGACGGGGCAGGAGGTCTGGTGGGGCGCGCAGGGCGAGGTCCAGGCGCACCAGGGCGTGCCGCCGTACCGGAAGCCGCACGACCTCAAGAAGGCCTGGAAGATCAGCCTGCTCAGCGCGGTGATCAAGCACATGAGCCCGCGCTTCGACCAGATGCGCAAGCTCGTGTGGCAGTCCAAGCGCCTGCAGCAGAAGATGAGCGCCAAGGAGACGGAGGTGTGGTCGAAGATCCTCAGGCAGGAGGAGGTGCTCAGCCGCCGCCTCAAGACCTCGCTGCAGATCACGCCCCTCGACAACGACGACGACGACGACGACGACGGCCTGGAGGACGTGGTCGGCCGTGCGCACGACAAGCGCAAGCGCGAGCTGATCAGCACATCAAGAGACAACAGCTGGAGCAGCGGCAGCGGCGGCAGCAGAGGAGGGAGCGGGGAGCTGGCCGTCATGCTGCCGGAGCTGGCCGCCCTCGTGGCGGCGGATGACGAGAGCCGCCTGAGCCCGATCGACGAGCTCGTGAAGCTGTACTGCAGCCACGCGCCTGCTGATCAGGGCGGCGGCGGCCATCCGGAGAGCGGCGCCGTCGCCGTGGTGCCTCCCGTGGAGCTGGACATGTTCAGCGCCGGCGTCGTGCCGCCGGACGTGCCGTTCGATCTGATCGGGAGCTGCTCGGGGCTGGATGACGTGTTCCTACTGATGCTGGACTGAGTTAATTACCGTGGCGGCGGCCCACGCGGTAGGCCCCGCTGGGCGGGAAGGAGTGAGGTGGCGCGTTTCTGATGGATGCTAGATTCCATTTCTTCTGAGCTTATCGCGATTTTTTTAGGAAATGGAATTTTTATTCCGACCTCTTTCATTGAGACTGAGAACTTTCAAAAAGCAATACCAATGAACAAAATGATGAAATTAATTACAACTAAGCTTATTAGATGATACAGTCGTGGTTGGCGCAAACTTCCATAGCCGTAGTCTCCAACATACGACATGCTGACTTCAAACTCGATCTGTCCTTATCCTGTCTCAGCCTCCGGCTGATTGAGAACGAGCTTTCAAAAAGCAATACCAGCAAACAAAACGACGAGACCAATTACAAACTAAGCCTAGTACACCTGTAGTTGGCGCAAACCTCCATAGCCACAATCTCCAACATACAACATGCCTGCTTCAAACTCGATTGTCCTTCTCCGTTTGAAGGATTATCCAGAACCGTGTCCAATAAATGGTCTGAAAATAACCTGCAAATAAGAATATAATCTTTTCTTATAAAAATCGCATCATTGCGGCACAACCAAATAGATAAAAAAAATTGCACATACACCCACACAAACTTGAGGTCGTATTTTCCAATTTATTTGTTGGAGGCGTGTGAGTAATCGATTGATGTAACGTGTGAGTAATCGATTGGTGTTTGGTAACGTCGACGGGGTAAACTCATGATGAACACATTTATTTCGAAATTACTAAACCGCAATTGCCAAATCTACTTGAATCACGATTCAAAAATTGTGCCCATGAATCTTGATCCCATTTTCTCCACGTGTCTTATATCACCATCGCATCCTGCACGCAATCGTGTGGTAGCGCTAAAACAAATTATGTGATGGATTTGATGTCAGTGGGATTTTAATTTATAATGAGCTTAGAAGAAATTGGTCAGGGACGGTCGCATGATAAGGATCCTTCTAGGGTACTCTCTTCTTTCCATGGAGCTAGTAGGGGGGCTTGAGCCCCCCGGCGGATCTGGGCCCCGGGCTGCAGCCCGGGGTGAGGCCCAAGAGCAGTGGAAAACTTCTTCATAAAAATAGTATAACAAGGCTTTTTGTCCATTAGCCCACCCCGAAGAGAATTTAGCCCAGGTGCCCAGGTGGCCCAGCAACTCCCGTTGCGCTAGCACTGCCTCTACTTGAGCCTCCCGTGACCCGTCACCACTCACCCGTCCGGCCGCCCCCAGTGCGCGTGCGCCCTCCCCCCGACTCACCGCCAGGCGCCAGGACCAGCGCCCGCCCTAGCTCGCTGTCGGCCGCGCCCCCGCCGGTAGGCCGCCGCCCGCCGGCCCGCCCCCCGGCCCCCGCTGGCCGCTGCCCCGCCGGCCGCGCGCCACGCCCACGCCCGGCGCCCGGCGCCCCAAGGCCACGCCGGCGGCCGACCCATGTTGAAATTGCTCCGGGCCTCCGGTATGCAATTTTTTTTTTGAAATTGCTCCATGACTACTACTCTGCTTACCTTTTACATGACTGCTAGTCTATTTATGCTACTTCTATGCAAAGTAATGATAATGAATATTTCATTTCATTGATTTGAGCAGGAAGTATTTGAGTCTTAGTTTGCAATTTCAATATTTCATAATCATAACTTAGAATGGAGAAATACTATGCTAAAAAGAGTAGTGCCGAAAGTGTAGAGTACTGCCGAAAGCATGGCTAGTAAGATTTTAAGCCTTATATTAATTAGCTCGGGACGGAGCCCGTTTCTGGATTCGCCCCTGCCCCTGCCCAACGCAAAATCCTGCACACAATCGTGTGGTGGCGCTAAAAAAAAGTATAGTGATGGATTTGGTATTAGTGAAATTTTAATTTATAACAAGCTTAAAAGAATTGGTTAGAGACGGTCGCACGATAAGGAGTTTAGGGTGCTCTCTTCTTTAGAGCTTGTTGGTCAGCGGCGGCCACCCCAGAGCCCACCGCCAACGGGCTTTCCTGGCCGCCGTCGGCGGCACCCCTTTCTCCTTCCTGCTTCCCTCCCTCCCTTTTCCCCTTTCCTCCTCTCTCATTTTCCATCTCTTCCTTTCTAGATCTGGATCTCGCTGGTGGTGATCCTGGGCGACGGCACTCGACTGCAGGGCTGCTGCGCATGGCCTTGCGTTGGATGTGCCTCGCGGCCGTGCGCGGGCGACAGGAGGCGGCCATGGCTGGCCTTTGTTGGGCTGCGGCTCGCGGGTAGGCATGGGCGGCGGCATGCTGCTGTGCCGCCGCGCGGCCGTGCGCGGGCGACGACGGGTACCCATGGTCGGCGTTGCGCGGGCTGCGGCTCGCGGCTGTGCACGAGCGGCGGCGTGCCGGACCTAAGGTCTCCGGCGAGGTGAATGACGGCCACCATGGCACCGTGGCCGACCGTGGTGACATCGCTAGCGATGGTGGTGCTGTAGAGTGGGCTTGGTGGCTGTGGCATGTGTGGGCGGCGGGCTGTGTTGGCTATGCTAGTGCAGCTTGATCTCCCGGCGTCCTCTCTCCTTCCCACCGGGATGCTTCTCTTGCTCATGGTGATGATGACGTTGTCATGCAGGAGCTTCGAGCGGAAGCTCTACTCTATTGTTGTATCGTATCAACAACGGCGACGCTACTTTGGCGTCGTTTCCCTCCTTGTCGTGTCAGTGGTCCTCCGGGTGAAAATCAGACTCCAGCTCACCGGATGCACGGTGACGTCTTTGATAATGTGTTCTCCTTGAAGACGTCGCCTTGTAGGCCTTCTTGACCGGCTTTC
Source organism: Setaria viridis (assembly GCF_005286985.2). Taxonomy (NCBI): domain Eukaryota; kingdom Viridiplantae; phylum Streptophyta; class Magnoliopsida; order Poales; family Poaceae; genus Setaria; species Setaria viridis. The sequence goes on from NC_048263.2 coordinate 28,172,524, forward strand.
ATTATCTAGGCGGAGTCCATCTGCACGACAAGGTTCGGCGAGCAAGAGAAATAAGTTTGTTGACAGAACGATTCCAACTCAAAATTTCTAAGCAGACAGAGATGTGATAGTTTGGTGCTGCATAAAGAAAATGTAAGGTTGAAACATGGTCGAAGAATAAGATTGAAGCTTAGTCTTCTAATTTTCTATCTTTGTCTTAGAGTTATCTTTCTTGTATTTTTGAGCTCTTCATTTTTTAGTTTAGAGTCTAAGAACTCTTATAACTTTTGGTTGTATATATTCACAATGTGAATACAATAGATCGGATTTTATCCTTTATCTTAAAAAATAGAGCTTGTAGGTGGGCTTTGAGCCCCTGCCCCCGCGCTGCTACCTCCTGTTCTTGGTAGCAACGAGATATACAATGGTAAAATTGGATGTCAAGTAGGCGTACAAAAAGGTGACACCACTTATTGCGATGAAAGAATAACAAGAATAACAAGTAGACTGAGAGAATGGATAGGGTAGGGGAATGAAGTGTTATGTAGCCAACAACGCAAAGAGAGGAGGTTGCTACATTTGAAGAAGATGAAACAACGCAAGAAAAAGGCATTTGGAAGAAAGTTGGATAGTAGAGATACGGACTACGAAGGATGAAACATTTAGACAATTGTGTAATAGTATATCTCTTCGATTTTTTACTTGATGATAATATCATTATATTATCTTTGAGGTAAATATTGATCATTATGAAATTCCAACAATGACGGCGGTTTGGATAATGGCCATTTCAAGGATATATGACAGGAAGTGAACCATGTGATAATAGTGGCGGTAGTTGCATTTGCAATGCATACATTAAATAATAGTACATATTATGCTGTATCGATATATCAAAAGTTCAACGCACGAGTATTTTATATAAAGTCATTTGAATATCAAATTTTGTACCATCAATATCTTCTGTGCGAAGACACAAAAAATTGCAGTTGATCCAGCCCCGTCCCGGTCTATTTTTCATCTTAAGTTCAAAACCACTGTAAATTACCGGACCAAGAAAATTTTCGGTTAGTGTTCAAAAAATCAGTTCCGATTGATTGTAATACTAATTAAATTACACCCAGTTTGTGTCTTTCCACCGGTAAAAATAAAATCTCCTCCACAGAGAGACCATAATGTTTCACTTTCAGTTCTTTAAAAGAACAATCTTCAGTTCTTTAAAAGAACAATCTCCATAGAAGATGGATGCTTAGCTTTGCAGTCTTACTGCTGTGATCAGTTTACCAGTCAAGTGGGTATGGGAGTTGTTCTCGGCAAGTTTCATTTTACTTTACATGTCTTTTTTCCCCTTACCAAAACAATATACAGGTGAAAATTAATACAAAGATCCCATACACGCAGTTAGCCTCCAATATACTCCAGTTGCAGTCCTTTTCGTTCGCGTAGAAACCAGCATCTCCATCCTTCACGCTGTAGCACAGCACATGATCCTGCGGAGGCTGGTGTCTCTGATCCTCGACACCGCCCGGCCGCGCGCTGATGCCACCGCGACGGCGCACGCGGCCGCCGTCAAAGCCGGCCACGCGGCGGACGTCTTCCTCTCCAACCACCTCATCGTCTCCTACGCCGGGTCCGGCCTCCTCGAGGCCGCGCGGAGGGTGTTCGACGAAATGCCGCACCGGAACCTCGTGTCGTGGTCGGCTCTCATCTCGTGCTGCGCTCGCGCGGGGAGGCCGGAGCTGGCTCTGGAGCTATTCGCTCGGATGGAAGGCGCGCGGCCGAACGAGCACGTCTACGCCAGCGTGGCGCGCTCCTGCGCCGCCCTGCGCGCCCTCGCGGCGGGCGCGCAGGTGCACGCCCACGCCGTCAAGAGCGGGTTCCTCGGCGCGTCCTTCGTGTCCAACTCCATCGTGTCGATGTACATGAAGTGCGGATGCTTCGACCAAGGGTATGACGTCTTCGCGACGCTCGCGGAACCAACCGTCGTGTCGTACAACGCCGTGATCTCCGGCCTGGCGGCGAGCTCCCGACCGGAGAAGGGCTTGGAGATGTTCAGGCTTATGAAGCTGCGGGGCCTGCGTCCTGACAGGTTCTCATACGCTGCTGCTCTTGGAATCTGCTGCGATTTGGAGAATCCTAACATTGGAGCAGCACTGCATTGCGACACTATCAAGATCGGCCTGGGCGTCACTGCTTTCGTGGGCAATGTCATCCTGGACATGTGCTCGAAACATGGCACAATCGCTGAGGCGGAGCAAGTGTTCTTATCTGTGGAAGAGAAGGATGCAGTCACCTGGAACACCTACACCGCCGCACACTCGCGGCGTGGCGGCCACATGGAAGCTCTTAAGCTAATCAAGGACATGCTGGACACAAACGTCCGCCCTGACAACTTCACGCACGCCAGCGCCCTCGCGGCGTGCGCGGAGCTCTCTCTGATCCGCCACGGCAGGCAAGTCCACTGCCACCTCATCAGAAGCCGAGAAGACGCCGATGTCGCCGTGGGCAACGCGGTCATCAGCATGTACGCAAGGTGCGGTCACATGGTGCTTGCAGCTCGCGCCTTCGATCAGCTGCGACGCCCGAACTTGTGTTCGTGGAACACGCTGGTCTCTGGGTTCAGCAAACAGGGCCACGCCAAGGAAGCCGTCGAAGCCTTCGAGCGGATGAAGGAAGCCGGGATCGCTCCGGACTCAGTGACATTCACCGGCCTCCTAGCCGCCTGCAACCATGCTGGATCGGTCAGCCAAGGCATGGAGTACTTCAGCTCCATGAGCGGAACGTACGGCGTCTCGCCCGGAGCCGAGCACGTCTCCTGCGTCATCGATCTCCTGGGCAGGGCCGGGAGGTTGAAGGAGGCGGAAGACATTGTCCTGGCTTCCGCGTTCCGGGATGATCCTGTTGTTCTGGGCAGCCTGCTCTCGGCCAGCAGGGTCCACGGAGACACGGGCGTCGGCGAGAGGGCCGCCGGGAGGCTGCTGGCGCTCGGGCCGGCGACGGGTTCGCCGTACGCGCTGCTGGCGCACCTGAACGCCTCGGGCGGGCGGTGGGACGGCGCCGCGGGGGCGTGGCGGATGCTGCGAAAGGACCGCGCGGCGGCGAGGAAGAAAGACGCCGGCCGCAGCGTGGTCGATTTCGGATAAAGCGATGCTGCCCAGCAGGCAGAGGCCGTTACGAATCGTGCCGGCCGGCTAACGGCGCTGCGCACCGTCAGATGGAATCCGTGACTGACTCCGTCTCCGTGTCGGGGCAAGGCGCCGTTCGCACGCAAAGGCGGACGGGACGGGCGGGATTCGTATTCCCGTCCGGGCCTCCACGACCTCTCCTCTCCTGGCCTTCCTGGGTTCCACCAACCCGCCCCCCTTGGCCTCATTGCCTGCCGACACGGCGACGCGGCGAGCGCTCGCCCAAGGCCGCGGGGCTACCCCTGGATCGTCTGCTCCTGGACGCTCGCCCTCCCCTGCTCTGCTCCTCAAGCCCCCATCGGAGATCCGCGCTGGCGTTTCACGGTAAGCCCGGCCCTAATTTCTTATGGGATCGAGGAATTAGCCGCCGTGTTTAGGTTTGGATTTTGTGAGGAGTTCAGGCCTTGAGGGCTGAATCGGTACTGGCAGAACACGTTACACGTGCCGTGCTCTGTCAATTTGGAACCCTTTGCTGTCAATTCCATTGTCTGAACTCTGGAACCGCGGATGGGATTTTTCGGGATTTGGGGATTGAATTCATGGTCTTGTATGAGGTTTTTGGCATTGGAGTCGTTAGGTACCAGTAAAATTAGACAATAAAATAGCATATGTTACTATGTATGTTATGATTATTATTATTTTTTTTTTGAGAAGAGGGCATCTCCCATTTCCATTTCATCAACGGAAATAACAGTTTGTTCGATACAAGACAGAAAGAAAGAGATCTGTGCTAGACTATCCAACCTCGATGTATGTTATTGATTCTTCTTTCAATGTTGCCAAAGCCAAAATTCCATATGGTTACAAGCTCATTCTTGTTCATTAGTGTGTGGGGGATTTGCCACTCATTGTCTCAATAATGACCTAGTGTGCTTAGGGCTGCATGCCGATTGTACAATCGACTGTCGGATCCTTAAACACATTGCACTTGAATGCTGCTGCCTTTCACAAAAAAAAAGGTTTGCAGAATGTGCTCATTTCCAAGTATTTGCTCACTTCATTGGAAGTCTTGTTTATGGTGCTGAAAATGTTGATGGCTTCTTACTACCTATAGATATGCGCTATTATGTTCTCAGATTTGTGATGAAGCTCATACAATTCCTATTTTCCAAACCCAGGTTCAGCGTTTATTGATGGATTAGAGATGTAAAACTGCATCAATTATTGAATTTGAAGAAAAGAAGTTGAGATGGGCTCCATTCTAAGTGCTACAGGTAGTGCTACTGCTAAGTCCATGGATCGGCATGAAACATCTGGAACAGATCCTAATAAGAGGGTGAAGGTATCTGCTTATGAGTATGGGATGAACCGGAGGATCATTCCGACCCTTCCTGATGAGCTGTCGTTCCAAATTCTGGCAAGGTTACCACTGATTCATTACCTAAATTTGAAGATGGTTTGCAGAGCTTGGAAGGCAGCAATCACCAGTCATGAACTTTCCCAGCTGAGGAGAGAGCTTGGTGTAACTGAAGAATGGTTGTATATCCTGAGCAAAGTTGAGGCAAATAAGCTCGATTGGTATGCCCTCGATCCATTGTTTCAGAAATGGCAGAGATTGCCACCGATGCCTTCTTTCGTCAATGAGGAGGAATCGAATAGGACGGGATCTTCTGGGTTCCGGATGTGGAATGTTGTGGGCTCAAGCATTAGGATTGCTGATTTCGTGAGGAGCTGGTTCTGGCGCAGGAATGGTTTGGACCAAATGCCCTTTTGTGGTTGCTCAGTGGGTGTTGCTGATGGTTCCTTGTATGTCGTTGGGGGGTTTTCCAAAGCTGTTGCCCTGAACTGCGTATGGAGATATGATCCTTTTCTCAATTTGTGGGAGGAAGCAAGCCCAATGATGACTGGCCGGGCTTTCTGCAAGGCAACATTCTTGAATGGCAAGTTATATGTAGTTGGTGGAGTCAGCAGGGGTCGGAATGGCTTGCTTCCCCTGCGTTCAGCTGAGGTGTTTGATCCAAAAACTGGACTGTGGAGCGAGCTACCAGAAATGCCTTTCGCGAAAGCACAGGTACTCCCCACAGCTTTCTTGGCTGATGTGCTGAAGCCTATTGCCACAGGAATGGCACCCTACAAGGGTAAACTATATGTTCCTCAGAGCTTGTACTCGTGGCCATTCTTTTTTGACATCGGTGGCGAGATCTATGACCCGGAACTGAACTCTTGGTCAACGATGCCAGATGGTCTCGGCGATGGATGGCCAGCAAGGCAGGCAGGCACGAAACTGGGTATCGTGATCGATGATAAACTTTATACCTTGGAGCCTTCCAGCTCTTTGGATAGCGGCCAGATAAAAAGATACAACTCTGAGGAGGACACATGGGTAGCTATCACGCCACAGGTTCCGGTTAATGATTTCACTGATGCAGAGGCCCCTTATTTACTCGCTGGCCTCCGTGGAAGGCTCCACGTCATAACAAAGGTGGCGAACAATACTCTTCAAGTTATGCAGGCTGTGGTGCAGAATAGCGCAGACAACAGGGCATCCGAAGAAAATGTGCTATGGACCCCCGTGGCTTCCAGGAACTTTGGGACGGCTGAGCTTGTTAGCTGCCAGGTTCTTGATGTTTAAGATGATGATCAACATTTACCCCTGTAGAGCATATGTTTGGCCTAGATGTCATACTATGGGGCTATCGTTTTAGCTAGCAAACATATAATTTTTCCCCCTTGTGTGTGTGTGTGTGTGTGTGGAGAAGGGCTTTAATTTGACATGGAGCCGTGGCGAGAGAACAATTACAGGTTTTCAGATATGTATAAGTTGACTCAGCTGCTGGAAACCTGTGTCATTACAGGTATTCAGAAATGTGTAAGTTAACTGATGGGAACCTGTGTATAGTCATACAATCGGCATGGTTAATGTACAGTGATCGATTATAAGCTTCTGTTGGCATGTTTCTGATCATGTACTTCATTGCGGAGGCGGCTGTTCTTCCCTGTTTTCTGTTTTCCTTTTCCAGTGGACACACCTGTACCTTGCACAGCTGCACTCCCACTGACCTTGAAAAGAAAAAAAAATTGTTGCAAAGGCCCTCACGGCACGGCTCCCCGACGCGACAGCTGGGACTGGGAGGATCCGGTTCTCCTATCCGTGCCTTTGACATGTTGCTGAATCCTCCTCCTCTGACTTTCGGTTTCAGTTTGCAACTACCAAACCTTGCTGATGCCGACCGACTCGACAAGCAAGTAGGTTCAGCATGAGAGCATGGTGTGCAGATCGGGGATCTGCCAGCATACTGGTTGCGAAACCTGGACAAGCAAAGCAGCGTCAGCTGTGGCGACTTTTTGGGTGCCCAATGCGGCGGCCGGCCGTACGTGCGCTTCCTTTGTTCACTCTGGTTGGTGGGTGCAATGGACGACGCAATGTCAGCCGGCACAGGGAAGAAAATGCGATCGATTGAGAGAGCGCGTCTGGATGGCGTCCACAAGCTTTCGTTACTCGCGCAGGCTTGGCGGCGGCGGAGGTCACGTCACGCGTGACGAATGGAGCGATGGTTAACTGTTCGTTGGGCTGAGTTCGGCCCCGTTGACCGGCACAAATATGGAAGCTTACAGAGGTCAAAGGTGCGTGAGGTGGTAGCGTCGGCTGATATAGCAAACGCGAAGTCTGACAAAGATGTAACAATATGCCCGGTTTTTGAACTGATAATTGCCGAGCTGCAAGCCTGCAACTAGCAGTACCGTATCTGTTTCTACCTAATCCTAGCTCTATATCCAATTGATGAGAACCAGACGCTTTCATTTTTGCTTCTATATCTTCCATAAGGTGTGAGGTAATATAATAGGAAAAAAGAGAGGAAAGAAGAGTGTAGGCGAGTATGTTTGCTGGCTCCTCTTTGTACCCGAGTCCAACAAGGCCTGATGATCACCTTGACATATATTTTTTTTTAAGAGGATCACCTTGAGATTAAGTGTACTTAACTTGCACGTTACATAAAACATGTTCTAATCGTCGTAAGCCAGGAAGGCAAACGAGTAAACAACATTCTAGCTGAAGCCTGAAGTGGAATGAAGAAGAAACAAGACATCCACACAAGTCACAGCATGTACTGTAGACTGGAGAGCTCGGAAAGAGTTGTAAGGACTTTAATTAGGAAGGAATTTCTACGCATTTCTGTCTGTCGTTTCCCGTAACCACGGTGAGTAACAAGTGAAACAACATGATCGTCATCAAGCGAGTTAGGGGGTGTTTGGATACGAGGTGCTAAACTTTAACAGTGTCACATCAGATGTTTTGATGCTAATTAGGAGGACTAAACATGAGCTAATTATAAAACTAATTGCAGAATCATGTGCTAATTCGCGAGACGAGTCTATTAAGCCTAATTAATCCATCATTAGCAAATGGTTACTGTAGCACCACATTGTCAAATCATGAACTAATTAGGTTTAATAGATTCGTCTCGCGAATTATACTCCATCTGTGCAATTAGTTTTGTAATTAGTCTATGTTTAATACTCCTAATTAGCATCCAAACATCCGATGTGACAGGCGTTAAACTTTAACAGGATGTTCCCAAACACCCCCTTAGACGCTCGATTATCAAGAAAGAAAGAACAAAAAAAAGAAGGAAAGAACAAGTTATATACTGCTGCTGCTGCTGCTGACCAAACTAGTAGAATGTAGATAGTATACGTGCTTCGTCTCACGACGACCGGTTGATCGATCGGCAATGGCGGCTGCAGATGCGCGCACAGCTGAATGCCTGAATCCATCAGGCAGAAGCTCCTCCGGTGGTCTCACTCGACGCGGCCGCTTTGGGATGCACCTTCTTCTTGACGAGCCCGAACAGCCCTCCTCCCCTGCCGCTGCCGCTGCCGCTGCCGCCGCTGCTCGTGGCGTCCTTCTTCTCGCCGGAGCCCCCCTTTCTCTTCCTCTCCTCGGCGGCCTTCATGCGCCGCAGCTTCTCCTTGCAGGCGTTCCTGAGCACGTAGGCCTCCACGAAGTCCCCTCCCATCATGGACGCCATCGCATGCAGACTACTCTTCCTCTGCAACAACTGAACCGGGGATTCTTTCTTCTTCGATCGATCTCCTCTGCTCAAGGGTGTACAACAAGCTGCCAGCTGGCGTAGCACGAGTTCGCGCTCGCCTTGAGCCGTGTGAGCAGGCTTGAGGCGCGTGCCCGCTAGCTCTTTTACATAGCAGGCTGCAGTGTGAGGAGCAGGGGCGTAGCGTAGACTTGGCACGTGAGCAAGCAGGAGCGAGGAAATGACAAGGGGACGGTACGAAGACTGCAAGCTCGGTTGCTTGGGGCGCGCGCGCACGTCACGCGTGACGCACTGTGCACCGTGCCCGTACCGCGCACAAGCCTCTCCCCCCGTGCAACGCCGCGGTCGCGCTCCGTCTCCGTCTCCGGATCAAGCACCGGGTCGGCTCTCCAGCCTCCTCTGCCGTCGCGACTCGCGAGCCACTCCCGTTGGATCGTTCGTTCCGGTGGCGGAGAAACGCGGTGGAAGGTGTGCTCCGCTCCGCACGGCGCACTTCAGGTTCTTGGTCCTCGGGGCACGGTGGATAGAATGGAACTTGTCACAGGTCACAGAGACCTTTTTTTTTAGGAATTCTGGCAGGTGCTCTGCCTTTTCAGACTAGACAAAGTGCCAGGCCTAAGGAGGTAAAAGGAAAACTGCCGGCCCAAGGTACATGAGCCGGTCCGATAAGCAACATTTTAAAAGTACTACTCCGGGAGCATTCGTGCTAATTGTAGCGCAGCAACATCATGTTGGATCAGGCTAGCAAGCTGGAGAGGTGTGAGCGCTTTGTTATTATAGACTCGCCGGCAACGTTCTTTCCATATGTTCCAGATGGTGTAGGTGATGGTTCCAGATGGTGTAGGTGATGATCTGGTTTCTTTCAACAGATGTACTCATCATGCTTGACCACCAGACCTTCAGATTCGTGATTTGCCCTAGTCAGGGGTGGATCTAGGGCCCGGGCTACCCAGGCTGCAGCCCGGGGCGAGCCCATGTAGTCCCTTTAACATATGTGGTATTTAGCCTAACAAAAGAAGATTTATGATGCAAGATTAGACTGTTTTGGCTGTGATTCAACAACTTAGCCCGAGGTGCAGCCCCGTTTTGGATCCGCCCCTGACCCTAGTTGTGTGAGATCTTGTTGTCCTGTTAGGTGTGCAATCTGTGTCCAAACTGATTTAGAGTAGGAGCAGTTCGCGGCCATGTGTGGCATTGATTCATTTCTTGTCCTGCATACCTGGCATACAGGGTTGGCCTGGCCACCACGCTTGAGGATTCTGTCCATGGTCAGGAGCTTTCGTTGGAGGAGCAGCCAAAGGAAAAATTTGCATTTGTTCTCAACCTTCAACTTCCAGACTGTGTCGCATTTGTAGTTAGGGTGAGAGCCTCGAAACTGCACCTCATATGCCGAGCGGGAGGTGGAGGTGCTGTTTGCCATGAAGCGCCACTTAATTTGACGGTATGTACACCTAAAGACTTTGGAGGGCTAGGGATCCTAGATCTCGAAAGATAGCGAGGGCACTCAGAATGAGATGGCTCTGGTTCCAGTGGAGAAACAATGATAAATCATGAGCGGGACTAGAGATCCCTTGTGACAAGGCTGATAAAGACCTATTCAATACGTCAACAATAGTCAAAGTGGGCAAGGGAGCAATGACGAATTTCTGGCATTCCAGCTGGCTCGATGGGAGAGCACCAAAAAATTTGGCACCGTCACTTTTCATTAAATCAAGAAGAAAAAACTTCACCGTAGAACAAGCACTACGAAACAATTTCTGGATCGCGCAGGTCTGCCCGCTGACAACCGAGGATGAAATTTGTGAATATGTCAATCTTTGGGAAGAAATCCAGTTACTGGAACGTGACCCGGAGGGCGAGGACCAAATCACATGGAGATGGATACAGACAGGAGAGTACACAACAAAGAGTGCTTCTCGCATACAATTTCAGGGCAAGACAAAGACACGAAATATATGCCCAATATGGAAGGCAAAGACCGAACCCAAATGTCGTTTCTTCGCATGGATCCTGCTACACAAGAAGATTCTCACAGCTAACAACCTGGCAAAAAGAGGCTGGTTGCATGACCCCCAATGCAAATTATGTAACTCTGAAGCCGAAATACCAACGCATATTTGCAAAGATTGTCCATACACTAAGATAGTATGGTCCAAGCTTACAACCTGGTACAGCCTGCAAGACCTACCAGCAAGTCATTCAACCCCCTCGGTAAATGGATGGTGGAAGAAATGCAGAGCAAAACTGGATAAGCAATCGAGACCGACTTTTGATGGCCTCATCATCTATTTCTGGTGGAACATATGGAAGGAAAGAAACAGAAGAGTTTTTAATCAAAATCAACTGAAGAGGTAGCGTACTTAATTAATCAAAGAAGACGCCCAGCAATTCAGCTTCGCTACACAAGGACCAACAAATCAGTAGTCGAGCATCTCGCTGGTTCGATCACCCTCGTCAAACTAAATATAAAGCTGGTGAAAGAAGCGCCGGAATTGTAGCACTGTTTCTTGCTTTCGTTCTTCAGTTTTCAGGGTATTTAGTTGTCTAGTTTGCTTGGGAGTTTTTGTTTTGTTGTGTTTGGACGGTAGTAGATGAGATACTGCCTGTTGTACAGACTTGTTCTTTTTTCCTTTTTTTCTTCTAATAAAATTTACGGCAAAGCTTTTGCCGTTCCTTTCAAAAAAAAATTGGTCAGGTTCTGATGTAAGCTGCACAGATTGCAGTTGGTGCCAGAGGTGAACGAACTGATGGAGTTCCTCTCTTGTGGAGATACGCTTGAGCCCTCGCATCCAATTGTTCTGTTGTAGACTTGCAGCGACCGTCTGATTTTTCCGCCATGCCAAAGCGAAACACAGTGGTGCGATGTCCTTTGGGGTTTGGCCGTGTAGCCAACGATCTTTCCAGAAACAAGTTCTGGCCCCGTCACCCACGGTGATAGATGTGCAAGTTCTGAATAGTTCTTCCTCAACCTGGGACGTCTTAAGGTGGTGTTTGGCTATGGGGGCTAAAGTTTAGCTCTGTCACATCGCATATTTAGATACTAATTAGAAGTATTAAGTATAATCTAATTATAAAACTAATCTAATTATAAAACTAATTATACAGATGGAGTCTAATTTATGAGACGAATCTATTAAACCTAATTAGTCCATGATTTGACAATGTGTGTTACAGTAACCATTTGCTAATGATGGATTAATTAGACTTAATAGCTTCATCTCGTGAATTAACCTAGGAGTTCTGCAATTAGTTTTATAATTAGTTCATATTCAATCCTCCTAATTAACATCCGAACATCTGACATGACAGGGCTAAACTTTAGACCCTTTATCCAAACATCCCCTAAGGTGGAAACCTGACCGAGGTCTGTCACTGTCTATCCATTTGAGCCATAGCCAACGAAGTCTCAGTGCCCGTGCAAAGCTGTTCAGATCCGGGATGCCTAGACCTCCTAATTTCTTGGGGCGACAAACCCGTCGCCAGTTCACCTGACAATGGCCTCCCTTTGCGTTCTCCTCCCTGCGCCAAAGGAAGTTGCGTCGGATACGATCAATGCGCTTGATTGCCCACTTGGAGAGCGGGAAGACAGTGATGTGGTATGTTGGGATGGAGGAAAACACTGAGGTAACTAAAGTAGTCAGCCAGCTTTTGCGAGGAGGCGCCCCTTCCATCCTGGTAGCCTAGCGCCGATCTTGTCAATGAGAGTCTGTCCATCTGCCCTTCTTGTGCATCCGACATGCAGCGGTAGTCCCAAATACCGGCATGGGAACTGACAGTTCTTCCCTAGAAAGGCTGTTGTAACCGTTGCAAGATCTATGCCGTCACATTGGATGGGGTACATTTCAGATTTGTGCATGTTGGTGAATAGACCTGTTGCCTGTCCAAAGTTGTTAAGGATGCACAGCAAGTTGTTCATGTCCTGTTCAGAAGGCCGAATGAATATTGCTGCATCATCAGCGTATTGGCTTGTCCTTAATTTGATTGGATCAGCCCCAATGTGCTTTGGCCTTGTTAAGAATCCGCTGAAGGGGATCCATGGCAAGAATGAAGAGCAACGGCGATGATGTCCTGGTTCGCTTGTCCTGGTTCGCCATTGAGCAGAATGCGTGATGATGTGGTGGACCAGATCAGGGAGATGACGTTGCGCCAGCGTTGGCCAAAACCGAGCCGTTCCATGACCTCCAACATGTATTCCCAGCGAGCATTGTCAAAAGCCTTGGCAATGTTCAGTTTCATGAAGATCATTGGAGTCTTGGTTTTGTGGATGTCGGTGTTTAAATCCGGCAACCTACCAAGGGGGTGTCCGAGGTAGTGTTTTGGTTAGTGGGGCTCGTCGAGATCAAGAACTTGAAGGTAAACGCAGACACACGATTTAGACAGGTTCGGATCGCTAGATTGCGTAATACCCTACGTCCTGTGTGTTGGTTGGATTGAATTGCTTTGGAGGAGGTCCCTGCCTCACCTTGTATTGCCAGGGGCAAGGTTACATGTCGGTTGGTTACAAGAATACTAGTCGGACACGACTAGAGGAGTTCTACTCTTGTTACAACGAGTACTTTCCTAATTCTTAATTAATTCATGTCTTTCCATATAGACTACGTTATCCTGCACCATGATCTTCTTATCAGATGCGTCTCGGTGTCCAGCCCCCTTGCTTAGCTTTTTTCTAACGGATTGTCCAAACCTTCTGGTGGACTCATAGATGTACGCACGAAAGTGGAAATGATTGATGGAGCTTGGCTCCATGTACGATTGACATAGACCTTTCCCTTCTATCTTATCCATCCATTATGGCCCTTAAAACATGTCACGGAGTCCTCGTCTGAATTTTGCTCCCAGCCGCGGCTGCCTAACATTATCGCTTATGTCAACGCATACACATTCTCGATGTCCAAGTACGAATGTATCATCATCAGGGTTGCATCAGCATTTCCAGAACGGTCGGTCGGGATGAGCACACACGTCTTCACCGCGTCCACAGCTTATAGTATTACTAGCTCAGAACTCGGCTCCGGATTAAGGTCACGCGTGACGAATCCAGCCATGGTTCGAGGCGTGTCGTCGTGTGTGTAATGTAGTGTAATGCAAGGGATAGAGATGGCTTCCAGTTTGATGAAAGGGAAGCAACACCTTTTTCATGCTCCACTTGGCCGGCGTGGAAATGGAAGCTTGCAGGAGTGTTATGGAAGAAGCCGCCGTCCCTTCTGGTCCCAAGCCGGCCTGAACATAATTTAGCTAGCTGATATCATCCGTCGTTCGCTGGCTCTTCTGTATTGGTCAAAACAGAGTAGACAGAGGCCATGCCATTTCAGCGTGCTTGTCGGAGCCAACAGAACGTTCAATCACCGTGACACTAGATTAATTAATTAATTAAGGTTCTGTTTGATATAAATTCCTAAAGTTTAGGATTGTCATGAAGAATCCAGAAATTGGTAGTCCTAAATTAAAGAAGAGGGTTGCTAATCTTTAGGATGTTAGAGGCAAAATGACTTTTTTTACCTCCAATTACTCCTCTAAATGTCCCTGCACTGTTCACGTTATTAAATGCTAGGGGAGGGCAACAGGGGTAAATGGAGATTTGAGGACCACTTTTAGGAGGAAAAGGACCCATGAGTATCTCTTAGCCATCCTAATAAAAATGATCCTCCTAGGACTCATGTCTGAATACATATGTCCTAAGGCCGTATATGATTTCCGTCGCATGTCATGAAGACAAACAACATTGCAGCTGAAGAATAACTCCGGTTTGGCCAATGAAGAACAAACACGAACACCCAGAAGCTTAGGAAAAAAAAGAGTTGCAAAGAAGAAAACACATGGGACAAGCATAATTTTTTTGGAAGCAGCTTTTACAATTCTGTTTTTTTTTTCTTGCCATTCACGTAACTTACATTGAGTAACAAATGAAACAGCATGACTCACATCATCAAGCGAGTAACAAACGCTCGGCAGTCAGGAAAGAAAGAACGAACGAACAAGGCTGCAAATCCTAGCAAGCCATACTATCTTTCAACAATTCTTGGTTCGCCTCACCATGGCCGATCGACTCGACCGGCAATGGTGGCGCAGCAGATGTTCCGACGGCTGGATCAAGAAGAAGCTCTGTCGGCCTCGCTCGACGCGGCCGCCTTGGGGTGCACCTTCTTCTTCATCATCCCGAACAGCCCTCCTTCCCTGCTGCCGCCTCTGCTTCCCGAGGCCTTCCTCTCCGCAGACCCGGAGCCCTGCTGCCTGGTCTTCTTCTCCTCGGCAGCCTCCATGCGCCGGAGCTTCTCCTTGTAGGCGTTCTTGAGCACGTACGCCTCCACGAAGTCTCCTCCCATCATGGACGCCATCTCTGATCCTCTGTTGGGTCTTACTCAGGAAGCTTGGTCGTAGGCGTAGCTTGGCTGCGCGCTCTACGAGAGTTTGTGAGCAGGCTTGAGTTGCCTTCCCGCGCTTTTATAGGCTCGAGGCAGGAGAGCAGAGCAGCGGCGCGGAGACTTGGCACGCAAGCCGAAGCGAGGAAACTGCCAGGGCGGTGGGGCCGAAGGATCCGATTGCTTGGGGCGCGCGGAAGCCGTGTCATTCGCATGCTGATAACGAGCTGCGATGCGAGTTTCCGCGATGTCACGCGTGACGCACCGGCACTGACACCCGACCCGAAAAGTCTCGAGTGCGACGTCGCGGTCGCGCTCCGGGGCTCCATCCTCCTCCGCCCGCGAGGCGGGACCGCGACGCGACGCAGAGGCGCGGGCGCGCGGCGGCAGGGCGGGATGGCGGTAGGATCTTGCGCGAGTGGAGTGGATCCCGCCGCCGCGGTGGGCGGTGGAGCCGGTCGCGATCGCGACAGAGGCACGGCACGGGTTTGCTTGACGGTTTGTTCGTCTCTGTGTGGTAGTAGCCTGGTAGGTTTTCGTTCGGCAGCAGAGCAGAGTCCGCGAGTGGAGAGCGAGCTTCGGGGTAAATTCTGTTCCGGCGGTCAAGATCGGTTCGGAGGAGGTGAAAGGCTGTGGAAGCTGCTCGGCGACCGTTCTTGTCATCTTTGGTCCTCGGGCACGGTGGAAACTGGAAAGAAAGATGATGCTCGGCGACCGCCTGCCGGCCGCAGCACGGGCGCTTGTCGTGGTGGACTGGTTCGTTAGTGAACGCGCGTCAAGCGTGCACATGACTTCTGGGCTCCGGAGTGCGTGGTTGTTTCATTTAATTTAATTTATAGTTGAAATAATTTCATACTTCCATTCATTGTCGTTTCCTAGTAGGTTAATGCAAGACACAAACCGTGTATACATGATTTTATCATCATGAAACTCATTTCAGCTTTCTCTTCATTAACTCTTTACCACATTATTAAAAATACTGACATGGCACTCTTTTTAATGTGAATGAAACTCTTATGAAAATAGCCTAACAACTGGACACATTACATCTCTCTCGTACTCCCTCCGTCCATAAAAAATACAATTCTAGTTTTTTCCTAACTCAAACTATCCCAAGTTTAACTAATTTTTTTAAGAAGTATCAATTTTTATAACACAATAGGTTCATAACAAATCTAATCTAGTATCTATCATAAGTCATTTACATTTTTATATAAATTTGATCAAACTTAAATTGTTAGACTTAGGATAAAATTAAAATTGCATTCTTTTCGAGATTCAGGGAGGTCTCTTCCACTACCAAGAGATAACGGACGGGGTCAAAAAGTCCCAAGCCTGCTTGGGTCTAAGATGCTGAACACCACACATACACACACCATTTAGAGCTTATTTAGATAATAGTGGATTGAAGTGGAATGTGAGGGATTGGAGGGAAAATTAGTTCATTTTAACTCAATCCCTTTCGTTCCACTCCACTTCTATCAAGAATAATTAAACAGCGCCAGCCACGAAAGGCTATGGTGGCTATGGTGGCTCATGTATAGTAGCTTAGAGTCGGAGAGTGCACCAATCCCAAACACTTTAATACCGAGGTACATGTAACTTTTTGTTTAAGAATTCACTAATTTTGGGTGTTAGTAGATACAGACGATGGATTGGCTTACACTAATTATTGATTTTGGTAGAGGTAAAGAATAAAATTAGCAATGATTGAATAATTCAATGGTATTTTGCGAGTTCGTGAAGAATTAGTTCAATCATATTTTGTCGTAGAGTTAATGATTGGCTTACAATAATTATTGTTTAGGAATAAGACGGATTGGAGGAAAAATTAATTCATTTTAAATTCATTCCCCTTCGTTTCACCCCACCCCACTTCTATCAAGAATGATTAAACGGTGCCAACAAAGCTGCATGTGCGATTTGTTGGTCTTGCACGCCAGCCGCGGAAGGCTGTGGTGGCTCGTGCGGAGGATGCAGCAACTGATTGGGCACTCCCCTACGCCCTCAAACTCTTGTTGAAACTGCTCTTCCATGTGCGGATCGCCTCTGCTATCGCGCCGTTCTGCAGAGAAGCAACCAGCGAGCACCACATTATTATCTAACAGAAACCTTACAGATATGATCAAACGTCTTTTCCATGTCATTGCGTCAAAAGCCACCAGTTAATATCTAGTACCCTCTTGTTTTTGCTTTGGGAACATTAACTAAATTACCTGGTTGCGGAGGAATGATGTGAGGGAAAGCAACCATTTCCTACACATGACTTCACTGATGCCCAAACTTCTGGTACATTCAACGAAGACGGCGCGCAGGGGGCAACAGTTAGGGAGGCGTATGACAAAGATCAATTCCCGTCTCCTCCTTTTTGTACGTCCTTAACCTGTAAAGAGAGATATAGTTAGTTGCAAGGGGCAATAATAGAGCTAGAAGGACCATGCTGATTTCAATTGGAACTAGCAAGATTGGCGCGCTATGCGTGCCTATACCAAAGAGATTAATAATGAAAAAATGTTGGCTCCTACTACGGTCAAAAACAACATCACATCGATGTATTGACTCAAATCCAAAAGCTAAAAACCGGTGTAGTAGCTCAGAGTCTCAGAGCGCACCAATCCCAAACACTTTAATATGGAGGTACATGTAACTTTTGATTTAGGTTGGGTGTTAGTAGATATAGATGACGGATTGGCTTACATTAATTATTGATTTTTGTAGAGGTAAAAAATAAAATTAGCAATGATCGAATAATTCAATCATATTTTGCGAGTTCACGGAGTGAAAGCAAAGTTGAAAAAGTAGTAGGGCTACCACATGTGAATGTCGTATACAAAGTTTAGTTATTATTTTATATGTAGGAAATAATTAAATATATGTATACTTTCCATACAATATAACTGCAAATAATGGAAAAAATCGTCATTGATAATTTTTTTAAGGATCATGGGACCCACTCATAGAACTGTGGGTCCCACCAAATAATATGTATGGGTCCCACCCAAATAGTGTGTGGATCCCACATGGGTCTCGAGTACGTGGGCCCCACAAGGGTCCCACCTGGACTGCTTGCGGGTCCCACGTGGGTCCACAATTGGCCCTTTAGCAGAACCGTGGGTCCCACCAATCAATATATGCGGGTCCCACCTGGATCATACGTGGGTCCCACATGGGTCCCTCCTGAATGTGCGTGGGTTCCACCTAAATAAATAGTGTGTTGGTCCCACCTAGGTTCCACATAAACAGTACGTGGATCCACGTGGGGCCCATTAGGCTCGAAAGCTAGGCCCTTTATTATATAATAGATAACATTATTTACTTGTACGGATGTAGATCCCCACCCAAATCTAACTGCATGATTTCACCAAAAGAAACAATTACTGAAAACCAAATGAATTAGTGTGCATCTAATGCCGCTAAGTTGTGTCACAGACTAATAGGTAGGTTGTTTTTCAAAGAGGTTAAGTGTTACTCCCTCCATCCTAAATTACTATTTATTTTAACTTTTTTAAATATATAGTTTTTTTATCCAATAGATGTATATTATGTCTAGATATGTAGCAAAAATTATGTACCTGGAAAATTTAAAACGAATAGTAATTTGGGATGGAGGGAGTAGTTAATAGAACCCTATAAATACTAGAGCTGGTGAACAAATTGTAACACACAGGGCCCTTTTTCACAATAAGGCTAAAGTGTATCTTGCCACTGAACAGCATGCACATACCTGAGAAAATTCATCTAACAGAAGAGGAGGGCTGCACCATTGTCTAGTAAATGACTCAATTGAATATGACAATGACCGGTCTCAAAGTAGTAAACCATGTGCGCGCAAAAGAAGGTAACAGTCTAATCATCATTCCATACAATGATCCATAAAAAAGGCTATGCCGAGGACTATAACGAGGCTAGGTTAAGATCACCGGCAACGAAGACAGCTAGGGAATGAACCAAAGGGGGTCAATGTAACACCCCGAATTTTTAACAAAACACTAATCATAGTTAATGGAGTAATTAACGCTCATTAGCTAAAACAAACGAGAAATAGCTTCAGCTTTACAAAAGAAAAAAAAAGATAAAGACATTAATTCTTGGAATTAATAATATATTATCAGAATCAATGTAGCCTTACAAATACCTTACACACTGTTCTTTCATAGCTATTTACATGACAGTATGTAATACAAATAGAAATACCAACACACTAGCTCTCTATACTTTAGTCTACACTTGAAGAATGGCCATGAACATTTAGAAGATGCGGAGCACTTGCCCGGCCAGCTTGTAGTAGTAGCAGTACAGGTCCCTAGCCAGGCAGCCAATGAGAAGCCTCACGTTTCCTCCCAACCAATCACTCCACGGCAAGAACAGTGCAAACAGGTGACCTATAGGAGATCAAGGCCTTGTTTAGTTACCCTAAAATCCCAACTTTGACACTATGTAAAAAGAAGATTCCCCATCACATCAAACTTGCGGTACATGCATGGAGTACTGAATGTAGACGAAATCAAAAACTAATTGCACAATTTTGTTGTACTTTGCGAGACGAATCTTTTGAGCCTAATTAGTCATATTTGAACAATAATTCACAAATACAAACGAAACGCTACAGTATGCTACAGTGCTGGTACAGTGATTTTGGTTGTCCAAAATCAGGCAACTAAACAGGACCCAACACAGGCATGGCCAACTAGCACAAGATACACCGAATGTGTTCCAACAGAAGCTTCTCATTCCTCCTCAGCCAATTAGCATTAGAAAACCATCAGGAGAGAGGAGGGGAAACAAAAGAACAAAAGGAGAGGAGCCAGGAGGAAGCCATGAGCTCAAGCTCCACACATCCGAGAGAGCACCAGGAGAGGGAGAGGAAAGGAGGAGAAGGATGGCGGGGAAGCTGGAGGGATGAGCTGACCAGGAGGATCGAGGCAACGGCCGCAGCCACATGCTTGTGCTCGTGACCGCGACAGAACCTGTCACAAGAGCAAAGGTGATTTCCCAACCCAAATCTCATGTCCGTTTAAGCAAGCATGATGCCGTGGCAAATCACTAGCTCACCTGCACTTTGCCTCCACACATCAGTGCATTACCTTTCTTAGCATCTGTTTCCCCTTACACAATTTCACAGAACAATCACAGGGCAACAAGCCAACAACACAGCACGTATATGTAGAGCATGAAATGGAATCAAATAGTTAGAATGTAGAGGGGAAATAGTTGGAATGCAAGAGGGAAGGTGCAGATCAGTAGGACATGTACTCACCTCGCTCACCTGAGCAGAGTCGGCGCCGCCTAGCACCCATGCACTGAGCGTCGAAGATAGGGTATATCATATATGATAGAGAATACCAAGGGGTCTAATCGGAGGGGGGGAGTGGTGTGTATGGCACCTGGGTAGGAGAGGAAGTAGCATGGAGGTGAGCAGTGCCGAGATCCCCCATCGCTGTGGAAGATTAGGAGGCGCCATGTCTGTAGGTAGCAGAGAGAGTGAGGTGGGGAAGAAGCAGAGGAAGGAGGAGAGCTGTGATGTGCTGTGCGTGTGTGGCTTCAGGGAGGAAGGGCTAGATTAAGGGCCTGTAGGCCCATTCCTTGGTAGTCTAAATAATTATATGCTAAAAGTTTGATAAGGATGCTAGGCTGTACTATAGAGCTAGATTAAGTGAGTTAATTTCATTTAGCACTCGTAGCTTTAGATAAATTAGCATGTAGCCTCTTGCATGCACTTGACCCTAGGACACTAAATCTGCACAAGAGTACATAAATGATCTAGCAAAACACAGTGTAGGAGTATTCTACACTTTAATTAATCTCGAATGAATCTGTTAAATTGCAGAGCGTTACATGATGTCCGGAGCTGAACATCTTCCAGTGATTCGAGGCAAGTCATGTGGACAGTGATTTCTTTTGAAAAGATAACATTTTAAAACACTTGCATCAAAATCTATTTTCTAAAGTAAACCTAATGAGATGATGGTTTGGGATGGATAATGGTGGATGGATGATAGTTGAACATGGTGTGTAGGGAGGGCTCATGGAATGTGATGATGAACTAGAGATGGGTCGGGCTCTCTCTACATACCGCTATAAACTTAAGGATTAAACCCCTCTCACTCATCTTGTGTGCTGTATCTTTAGCATGTCGACCATGACTTCGTTTGAAACGAGTCTAGTACCCATTGTTATACACTCCCTATGAATAGGAGAGGTTTGGGCGATGCCCATTCAGGTGCTGATGAAGTGCACCAGGCGCATATATTAGCACATGTGGTTAAGATGTGGAAATGGGGAAAGCTCGGCATTTTAACCATGAGTCGCACCTAGGAAATGCGATGGCTAATTGGTCCGGGTAACCATGGGTAAAGTGGTACAAACCTGCGCAGGATTAAATCGTGATTCACGTCATGCCTCCTAGTACGGAGGCTACGAAACCTATAGGTGGTTCTATCATACTATATATGGGTGAATAGTAGGTTTATTAATAACTCTTTTTCTAAAATATACCAATTTTGATAAATGATTTATGTTGGAGAATAGAGATGACAAATGATTTAGACATGCATTTTATTCGATTTATTATATATACTTGTACTCACTCTTGCTATTAACCCTCCCCCTTCAGATAAAAAGGAGACAACCGGTGATGGTCTTATAGGTAAATGATTTTGAAAAAGGCACAAAGAGGACAACTAGATGTGTAATCTAATAAAGTTGCTATTCTTTTTGTGTTAAGTAATATTTATTATCTCTTTTACAATGGAATGTAATGAATAATGTAAAGTCCTAACTATTGTTCTGTTGCATCACTCTGATTAGGATAATTATTCGAGAAAGCGTTGCTTATTCGGGTAATTATCCTTAAGCTGGCATTTTTACCTTGGTACTGAAAATGCGGGGCGTTACAGTCAAGTAGTCTGTTTGTGCAATATAGTGATTCCCATGTTTTTTATTGTCTTGTACAGTATGTTATATTGGACTAATCAAAGTTCAGTCCGTGCAGCACCCGTAGTTGTTTTGTTGCCACACCATCCATGGGCCAACAGAGCTGAATACATGCTAGTCATAGTCCAGTACATAGCAACATAAACAATTGCATCAGTAATGGACAATCGACACAACGACTAAGCTAGTCAGCGATCCACTGTAATTCTACAAAACCAACAGCAGTGGATGCATGAGACCCACCGCAGATTTTGAGTCCTGTTTGGAATAATTTACAAACCACTGTCGATGTTCAATTTTAACAAATTGTCCTGTGCCTTGTCATGCAATTGCTCGTTTTCAGTCATGTTTGTAGTCGCTGACATGTAAAAAGAGATGGTGATTGGTGATGAACACAATGCACTCTATTTTTGTACATGGGTCACGGAAACAATGTTCTTGACTAATCGAAGTACAATTACTTTGTTCTAAGAAAGAAAACGTTTACTGGACTGAGCAAAGTTCAATTTAGTGTGTGGTGCAGCACTGATAATTGTTTGTTGTCACCATCCATGGCTGAACAGAGCCGAACGAATCCTTAAAGTTGAGGACATAATAAGGGCCTGTTTGGACGCAAGCTGCTAAAATTTAGCACCTATCATATCGGATGTTTGATACTAATTAGGAGTATTAAATATAGTCTAATTACAAAACTAATTGCACGGATGGAGTCTAATTCGCGAGACGAATCCATTAAGTCTAATTAGTCCATGATTTGACAATGTGATGCTACAGTAACTATTTGCTAATGATAGATTAATTAGGCTTAATAGATCCGTCTCACGAAGTAGGCTCCATTTGTGCAATTAGTTTTGTAATTAGCTCATATTAGTCCTCCTAATTAGCATCCGAACATCTGATGTGATCCTACTAAAGTTTAGTACATTGTATCCAAACACCCCCTAAGTTAGTAACAGAAACGTTGCATCTGTAAAAGGATCATCGAATCGACACTAAACTAGCCAGCGATCCACTGTAATTTTACAAAACTCTACAGCAGTGGATGCCCAATCCCCCCAATATATCAGCTTGCTCTCGTTTCGCCCATAGGACCATCGTTCTCTTACACTGCAGTACTGCACCGTAGCTTGGCTTTGGACATGAGGTGGTGTTATGCATCAATTCGTCGTTCAGACGCGCACCTTCAGTGGCATAATCAAAGCTATAACCCATCTCTACAAATTGCTGCCATCCCACATCTGGAGGAAGCACCTCCAATGGCTATGGCTCGTCCTTCACGTATACGCCGCCATTGACGCTGGCACAGTGGTAACTGGCCACCTTGTTCCATCGTGGGCTGCTGCTGCCAGGTGGTTGGTGCCGCCGCATTCACCAACGCAGTCGGCGGCGTGCTGGCATAGGAGCACCCAACGTCGGGCGGCGCCGTCGCTGCCGCCGTCCAGTAATCTGCGGCGGCGAAGCCGTGCTCCTGGCGCAGCGTGCCTCGCCGCCTCATGGACGACCGGAACTGGACGTCGTCGGTTTCTTGGCGTTCCTCGTTGGCTTCGTCGTCCGCCGCCGCCCTTGGCGTGCGGTGCACCCTGCAGAGCACCTTGACGCCCTTGGCTCCGGTGGCCTCGGGCAGGCTGCTTCCGAACTCCTCCATGAGCCAGGCGCTCTTGCCGCCGTCAGGGGATGCGGTACTCGAAGGTCTGGCGGTACCCGTGGCGGCTGACGGCGATCCGCTTCCCCGAGCCGTGCCACGTGCCGCCGCCCTGGACGGCGCGGCTCATCCGGGTGCCGGCGTTGCCATCCTTCCACCGGGCGAGGCAGATCCCCACCCAGATCTTGAGAGGCAGAGAGGTTGGTGCTTCTGTTTCGAGAGCGAGGATGTTGGGGCTCGGCTCGATGGCGGGCAGTGCCAAGTGCAAGGAGGGAGACCCGGGAGCTCGATCGCTGCGCCGATCTGCCCGGCTGTTGAAGATCAAGCAAGGGCAAAGGAGCAGTCCGAGATCCTGAGGCTGAAGAGGGAGGCGAAGGCTCTCATGAAGCGCACGGCGGCGGAGGAGCCCCTGCCGTCCGCCGGAAAGAAGAGGAAGAAGGTGATCACGACGCCGGTGACGAAGGAGCTCATCGAGTTCATGATCGCAAAGCCCCACAAGCCCCTCGATGGTTTCCCTGAAGAGAAGCTGGCCACGTTTTCTCAGGAAATCCGCGAATTCTATGCCAAGCGAAAGGCTATCGCTGACAAGGTCCTGGAGTACGAGCAAGCCCTCATCAAGCAGTTCGAGAAAAGGGACTATGCTGAGGACTATACAGAGGTCGAGGTCACTGACAACGAAGACAACTAGTGAATGAAGCAAAAGGGGGTGAAGTAGTCTGTTTGTGCAAGATCCAGCTACCCAAACCTAAGTGTATCGTCAGTGATTCCCATGTTTTTATCGTCCTGTACAGTATGTTATTTGTCGTCAGGTACTGATGTATGTTATTTACCGTCCTGATGTTACACCTTGCTACTGGTGATCCTCCAGTTATAAATTAAACCAGCTAGTTTGCAATCTTATTGGAATTGATGTATGTGTTTTATGCTGTATATGACTGGGTTGAATTGTTGCTGATTGGAACAGAGTCTTAGTAGAGATTCCTACCCAACTGTTTGCCAAGCTGTTTTGCTTGCCATCAGCTGTTCTGTTCCTGTAGTCAGTTCTCAGGGTTCTCAGTTTGTTCTAATCTATTTGACCTTACTATGGAAGCCACACGGGTGATAGACTGATTGTTATCCATTATTTCATCACCAAGCCAAACATTTTAAGTGTTCCTTTATTGATTTTTTTTTAGCACACTATACGGATTGATCTACCAAATGAGTTTGGATGTAGTAATGAATGGATTGAAAATGTAGTGATGAATGGATTGAAATTTTTTTGTCTTGTCTGACGGGCCATCAGTATGTATGTTTGATATGTATCATTACTGCATATTTGTTGGAAAAGTGTAAGGTCATCTGTTATGCTTACAGAACCTCATCGAGGGTTACTTTTGCTTGTTTGGTGACATTATTAGGAATGAATGTACCTGCCCATAGATTTGGAAGAATGGTGAGCCTTTTTCTCTATACTGAAATTTGCTGATCCAGTCCATTACAAGATTTGCATTTTTTCCATCTCGCATGAAGCCAACAACAATTGCATTGGTGTCCTGCACTCCTGCTCTACCAGACTCATTGCAGTTGCATGGTTCACCGCCACAGCCCACTGGCTTCACGGTTCCAGTTGCACTTCAAGTTTTCAACCATTGCAACCAGTTTCTGTGCGATTTCCATCTCATGGGGGTTTGACTAGACTGGAGCTTGTGGGTTTGTGGCTTCTATTGATCAAGTGGAATAATACAGTCACATACTACCTCCGTCCTTAAATATATGACTTTTAGGACAAGCTAGTTGAACTAATTTGCTTGTCCTAAACGTCATAATTTAAGAACGGAGGGAGTACTTATGTGTATTCATTTCCAGTTTACCATATAGTACACAGTCATGATTCTCGCATGCTCCCATTGTGCCATTGTTTTGCGCTATTGTCATGTTTTAGGAACAGCTGTGGGGGAGATCCGTAGATGCAGATTATGCAGTTGAAGAGAGTAGGGGAACTGATGAAAACCTTTTGCAAAAGTTACATGCTTTCAGAATAAGAATAACCCCTTTGTTCTGCTCTTAGGTGTCTGGCGAATTTAGCATCGTCCAATTCATCTATTTAGTCACTCAAAAGTGAAAACATAGATGATAACAAATTCACTGCAGCTCACTGCCTCAAGTAAGAAGCATGAAGTGATATGATGTGGGATTTGCAATTGTTACTGACCGTGGGGGATGTTGCCAGGCCAAGCTAATGGAACATACCTGCAACAAAAAAAAATTTGTGCTGATTATGTTGTTTCTGTCGTCAGTAGAAGTCTTGT
Organism: Setaria viridis; assembly: GCF_005286985.2. Taxonomy (NCBI): domain Eukaryota; kingdom Viridiplantae; phylum Streptophyta; class Magnoliopsida; order Poales; family Poaceae; genus Setaria; species Setaria viridis. The sequence continues at coordinate 28,197,904 of NC_048263.2, forward strand.
GTGGTTGTTCGATTTTTCACTTTTTATAGGAACTTCTATTACTTTGAAATGCTATCATCATGTCCTGTTCATGGATTTTGTTCACTAAAATAAAATCATATTTATATACGAGGTACAGCCAATGAATTCAAGGTGCTCTCTAGAGACATACTTTACTGTTAAGAGAGATGGCATGATTTCAAATTTATAGACTTGATTACTTAAATGGGCGCCAGGATATTATTTTCCATAAAATGGTTTTTAATGTCAATTGTCTATACTCATATCAACAAAACAATTTTATCATTGAAAACATATTTCTGAAATCAGCACCTGTTAAATCACTGGTGGACTAACATGAAGATTGACCCTGAGTTCAAGTGACAAACCCTTAGGTCTTTATTGTTCAACTTTTGGATGGCCTTTAAAGCCAGTTCTTTAGTTCTGAAATTAACAAAAGCATACAGCTTGTTATCCCCCTTTCCTCGTATTCGCACCTGCAGGAAAAACAGATTCTGAATTGCAGAAGAAAACAAATGCAGAAGCTAACCCATAGAAAGTAGGCAGTACTCACTTCCACAACTTCTCCAACCGACTCAAATAGCCTTTTGAGATCTTCAGAAGATACATAGAAGATGCCCCCAACATACACTTCAGATCCATGAGGAGGAAGAGCAAGAAGCTCAGCATGTTTCTCCTTTTCTTCCTCATTTCTGTACTCCTTGGCATCTTTCAAAGCTCAAAGTTTCAAGAAAACTTTGGAAAGAGCACAGGAACCAACAATATTGGGGGAGCAAAGTGATGATGTATGGATAGGGGAAAAAACAACAGAAACAATACAAAATATATGTAATAATCTCGAAATGGATTCAGCCATGGGTATCCAAATGGAAAATGGAACCACGAAGCAAGTGACTGTTGAGGAACAAATGCAGAAATAGTAGTATGCTCAGATCGGCAGTACGGAAGGTTATCAAGAATACGATAGCACCGTCAACAAGAGTATGTTAAAGAGGACAGGCAAAGAAGATGATATCTGAAGTATAATTGAGCGGGCTGGTGTAATTGCAAGTTATCAATATTCCATTAAATGAATGGAAGGGGAGGAAAAGGAACAGAAAAAAACAAAATAAGAATTAGAGAACAATGTCATAATGTATTAATGTGTGAATCTAAAATAAAACCTGAACCCAAGTAAACAGCTAAGCAGTTAAGAATAAGAGTGACTAAACAGTCAACATGAAGAACATGGTCATTCCACGGAGATAAACACCCTCTGAAGACCGAACAAAAGAATCAAAACATTAAACAACTGAACAAATTTCATACTGCTTCAAGCTTGGCCCTAACATACAAGATATTAACTACTTATTGTCTTAAAATTTTACTTTATGCATTCTGAAATAACTCATGTGTTGCCGATAGATGTACTAGTCACTGAGTCATATTATGGACAAATTTTCCTTCTGTGCATAGACATATACAGTCTCCAAACCATCATTGCTAGTCAGATCTAACTGAAAGCTAAGTTATGTGATTGTATCTAAAATATGTTGCCCATTTCGGTAAAAAAAAATGTCACCCAAATACGTTAAGATAAACCTTGTCCTTGCATAGAAGACAAGAATGATAAAAGTATATGGCATTCTCTATGGCATCCAACCTTAGTTATGTGGTTGTATCTAAAATATGTTGCCCATTTGGGTCAACAAAAAAATGTTGCCCAAATATGTTAAGATCAACCTTGTTCTTGCATAGAAGACAAGAATGATAAAATATATGGCATCCACCAGCAAATTACATATGCCATGTTCTGAAAAATCTAGTGTTTCTAGAAGAAACAAGATAGAGCCATTAGTACTGACAGAACAAAAAAAAAGAAGGGGTGGAATATCTGGTGTGCTCCCCTTGCTTTCTGATTAGAATGTAAAGGCTGCCTCCTATGTATCTAGGCATCTAGTACATGATTAGGAATATCTAGTGTGCTCAGGGGCGGACCCAGTGTAGGAATAACTGTTGCAAAAAAGATCGAATTTAGTAGGTAAAATCATGGTCAGATCCGAATACAAATACCATATGTTAGGGGTTTGGGTGTTTGATTTCGCGCAGCAGGATGGGAAGGGAGGGGAATAGACAGGCGTATCCCTGTCGGATGTTCGTCGCCGGTGAAGTGCTCGTCGCTCGAGGGCAACTCGCCCTGTCGTCGCTGCTAGGAAAGGAAGACCGAGGCCGAGAGAGAGAACAGAGAAGTCGTGGGAAGGGAGGGTGCTGCCGCACCAGCCGGACTCAAGCTGCAGCAGGGCAGGGGAGCGAAGGGAGGAGATGGGTCGCGGGGAGGAAGGAAACGAACGGCAGCAGACGCCGTGCGCCATGTCGAGCTGGCTCGGCTCACTCCAGCTCGTTTAGATAACGAGCTGGCTCGGCTCCGCTCGTTAGTGGAACGAGCAAAAATCACAGCTCAGCTCGGCTCGGCAGTAACTTGAGCCAGCTCGTTTTGGCTCGTGACACGCCCCCCTTCAACTGCGGTTCCGCGGCCACCTGCCGGCTGCCGTGATGGGAGCGCGAGCAGGTCCGAGTCCAAGCGGTGCCGGGCCCCGTTCCTCCGAGCGGTGGATATTGGCGGCGGCGTGGTGGATTTCGGTCGCGGCGGCGTGGTTTCAGGCGACAGCATGGTGGTGGAGCTCGGATGCAGCGGCGAAGTGGATCTCGGCCGCGGAGTGCGGGAGCTTGGCGGTGGTGGCGTCTTCGAAGTGCACGACGGCGTGTGGTGGGCTGAGCATTTCTCTGGACTGGCGAGCGGGTCGAGGCAGAGGTGGCGGCCGGATGCACGAGGGAGCTCGAGTGCGGGCGGGCGCGTCGTGGCTGCATGTGTTCTTCGCAAGGGCACTAGTTAGCTAGCTTCTTGGGCCTTAACGTTTGGGCCTTCGGGCTGCTTGATCGAAGTGGCCGCAGATGAGAAAAGAAAACTATTACAGGTAGTCTATCTACAATTCCTGCGGCTCGTTGCTCGTCATATAAAATGAGCAAAAACTTCAGCTCGGCTAGTTACAAAAGTCAATCGAGCCGAATTTTCTTCAGCCCTACGTGCACGTGGGACAAACGCGTTTCACCGATTCGTGGATATACGTCGTGGTGGCTTTGCGCGCTCTGCAAAATCGCCGGCGAGAGGGACGATCCAACCAAACACAGTACGCCACTGCATCGACGATCCAGCGTGTTTGTTTTGTCTCGCGGAGTAGCAGTGTAGCACCCGTGCACCAGATTCCACGACTACCTCCAATATACATAAGAAAAGAATTATTTGCACCAAGCAGTATACATTTGCCCTGATCATTACGGAGCGAGTCCAGATGACCTCACCCACTATTGTTACCCCGTTTCAAATTGTAAGTTGTTTTGGCTTTTCTACTGTATCTAGTGTTATGTCTAGATGCATAATAATATCTATGACCTAGAAAAGCTGAAACATCGTACAATTTTGCTGAACAAGCTATCGGGTCCATCTCCATCAAACAAGTAAAGATACAATTCAAGGAAGAAGCATCTCTCACTAAAAAGGTATTGACTGATATAGGTGATGAAAAAATTGATAAATGTAACTTTGGATTATCTTTCCTTTTCTCTCTTCATGTTCCGTGTGTTTTCAGGAAAAGAAAAGAACAAATATATTAGTGTTGTTTACATTAAATACTAGAAGGAATTCGCATTACATGTATATAGAGATTTCTCACTTGGTAGGGCTTTCTTGTTATTTTGACTCCAATATTTACCTTACGCCAGATTTTCGATGCCCAACGGTATGAGCGTTTCGTAGTCATTGTTCTTGTCGCACCCATCCGTGCTACTATAAATATACTTCGAGTGGCTCTTCTCCAGGAGCTTGATAATATGCTCCTCCAGATCCTCATCCTTACTGCACCTTCGGATGGTACTCCTCTCGCCGTTTGAGACGAGGACGACCTCCTCTTTGTACGTTGCAAGCAGATTGGCCACCACCACGTTCATCTTGTACTTGTTCAGAGCCATTTCTGCTTTCTGAATGAGGATATCTGAATCTGTCTCCAGCTGCATGCCATTTTTCATTTAGAAAAAGTTAGATAAAGGGCTGTAAAATTGCATATAAACCTACGTAATAGTGATTTGGCGTGAGATATTTTCTCTCCCATAGCACAAACTGACCTTGAAAGATATGCAAAAGGCCAAGGGGGCCCATTGGTTTCGAAGAACTGAAAGCATTTTTGGGACCTGACTTAGCTTCATATCCAGTGGGCCTCCGGCTGACTGAATCTTATGTTTTGCCTGCACAATAATCAAATTCCTTATAGATCAAGAAAGAAAGTTACTTTGTAGTGAAGCATGATAAAATAATGCTGGATGAGAAGTTTAACTCAAGAAGGCAACAAATTTCCTACTGTAAAATCATACCATGCTATCCCATGGAACATAAAAGTCAGACACAGCAGCAGCGAGATAGAACATCCCTTGGAGACCCACAGAGCTCATAGACGTAGCCACCATCTTCAGTAACTGTAATAAAGTGTTGTGTGATGCTGTTCCAATTATCTTACTCCCATGTGACTCAAAGAAATAAATCAAATGTGCAATACCTGAAGATATTCAAATATCGTGGTGAATGGGAGTTTCAGCAGAGAGCCTCCTTCAATAGCCTGAGAGAAATTCGCCTGTCAGTCAATGTCTGTACATCAGCGAGCAAATATCAAGTGCTGATAACGAGCACATGTTACACCTTGCTATACTCCCCGATTGCCTTCTTTACCACCGTCGTGTGAGACTCAACCACTGATAAAACAAGTATAACAGATTCTAGCACAGTAAGGATGTGTTCTTCTTATTTTCTTTTCATGTGCACTATAAGCTGTAAATTACCAACCTTGAACCTTCGATTCTGTAGTTACATCAAAGAAATTGAGAAATGAATCATCAGGCAGGAACCTACAGAAAGGTTGGCAGCTCCCACTGCACGCATATGCATAACAGCATAAAGTATTTCAAAATTACCCTCAAGTTATATGAAGAACAGTCTTTTTTGCAGTATATGTAGATAACTAACAGCTGACAAAACCGAAAGGTAAGAAAAAGTCTGATCTGAGTAAGGCAGCAGCTGCTATAGCCTCATGGGTTACCGTCGATGGACGAAGATGACTGCATAACCAGCCTTTAAGAAATACCTGTATCCCCAGAAAAGGAAAAAGGAAATCAGTACTTGGAAGTACTTACTGTTCATCAAACTTGTACTGGAAAAAGACTATTCACACTTTCAGTGCATTTATGAGACAGCTATCACAACTGACAAGGTATCACATGGAAAACCACATGTTCAAGCCAATATAACCTTCTCTACATGCGCATCACAAACTATGAGGCATGTAAAGCATGTTCTCTCAAATTTTCAAGGAAAAACAAAGAGCTATTCACTGAAAACACAAAAAACCAACAACAGTAACCATTCCACATTTTGGAAGTTCAGGGATAATTTGCCAACAGGGCTGCCAAAAGATCAACATTTGGGCCAGTTACTAATCCAGATCATCATTCAAAGCCTCTCACTTTTCTAATTTGAAGGTTCAAATATTAACTCAGGTTTAACAGTCTGTGTATTTAAATCAGCCTACTATACTACGGTTCTGAAAGCAATTGCGTCAGCCATATCCGCTCCTTCCAATGATGCTTATGCCTCAGCAACAAATTAACAATGTTTCACACTGATGTTGCTATTAAGGTACTTCCTTTGTTTCCAGTTTCCATGGTTAGATTTAGGGTCTGTTTGGTAGAGCTCCATCTGATTTTGATTCTCTGTAGGAGCTGATTTTATAAGAGAAGTGATTATGTGACTGAAAGTGATTCTCTTTGATTCTCTAGCATAAACTCTTAAAATCAGGATGGAGAATCACTTTACAAAATCAGGAGAAGCTATTTTTTCCAGCTCCCAACCTCTTAGTTTATTTCAAAGAATCACTTCACAGAATCAGCTGGGAATCACTTCTCTCTGAAAAACTGTTTGGCAGAGCTCTCGCTGGATTTAGCAGAGAATCAACTCCGGGAGCTTTGCCAAACACACCCTTATTGGGATGGACTGTTCTCAGTTTTTCCAACCATTCTAAAATTTAAACATTTAGAGTGCAAGAACTTCACATGATATAGATTTATATGAGTAATTAACTAATAATCTAATAACTTCTTGAAACAAATTCATTGTCCCAAATGGTGCTTGAAGTTGCGATGATTTTTAAACGCACTCTAGAGTAGGCCATAGTGCGGTGTGCATGCTTTCGGGACCAGCTCATAATAAGGAGCTAGTTACTACGCGCGTCACTGTAGCGCACTTACAATCTAAGGAGAATTAGATCTTTTGTGGCAAGGAAAATTTATGATCACGGTCGAACGGAGCGTCTGGTGTGAGTTGGAACAGAGTGCGCTACGGGAAATCCATTCGCCGTCACGGCGCACGAAAGCGCGAAGAGCAACTGATGAAGCTGGCGAGAAAATTTACTCAGTGGACGCGGCGCCGCGGTGGCCGGAGCTGAAGTTGTCGATGTAGCGCACGCACCGCTGCTCCAGCGGCACCGTCGTCCCGCCCGACGTGACGCACACGATCCGCCGCCGCCCGCCGCCCTCTGCGCGCACATTGATCGCACGGGTTAGCTAGCGCGCGGGCAAAGGCTCGTCGCGACGCCGACGCCAGGTGTTCGACGAAAAGACCCGCGCACGTCGCGTGCGGGGCGGTTACCTGATGAGGCGTGGGAAGAGTTGCGCGCGAGGAACTCCTGCAGCCTGGCGGCGACGGCGCCGGAGTCCCCCAGCGGCGGCGCGGTGGCGAAGAAGGATTCCGGGTCCTCCGCCGCGACCATGGTGGTGAAGGGGTTCGGAGATCGACCGGCGGCTTGAGGGAGCGGCGAGAAGGGCAGTGGAGTATTTAAAGGAGTGCGGGCGGTTGGCGGTTGCTGTTGACGTTCGCTGATTCTTCCAACCTCCATCGGCACCGCCAAAGCTTATGGTTGGAGCGTGTAATCGTGTTCGAGTCTGGTTGGGTTAACACATGCGAAGTTATTATTAGAACCAAGCTACAGTTTGACATTGGCTAATACGGAGTAGTATTTTTTCCCCTCGCTCATTTGTTTTTTTTTTTGGCCAAATATCGGCCCTGCCAAGGAAATCTATACGCAGTAGAGATAGGTCGTCCTGGAACTCAACTTGGATTGGACTCGCACGTTTTTTTTTCTGAGAAAAGGGGGACTCGCCTGGTTTCATAAAGTGCGGTCCGTCAGGCATGAATTCTCGACTCATCTGCATGCATCCACGTGAATCGGCGGCGGGATCAAATACCGTCGAACGAAACCATGTGAAAAAAACACACCAGCGGCGTATGAAGTCGGTAGCGCTGGGTCGCTGGGGAAGCGCGCGTGTCGTGGTTGGCGTAGCCATTGCCGTGCTTTGCTGGCCTTGAGTGCCGCTCACCCCTGGCCTTGATCGTGCGGGACACCCCTGCGCCCTACCTGCCGTGATCCATGCCGGCCGTCGTGGATCGGGCCCGGTACCAGCACGTACACGTTCGCGCGCCGCCCGGAGAACGCGCGGTGGCGCCGTGCCATTCGCTTTTTAATTAAGCGACGCACTTTTGTTGCATCAAGCGCCTGCGTTTCTGGTTGAGCGACACCACGGAATAACTCTCATCACTCCTGGCCAGGGGGTGTTTAGTTCAGGAGGTTCTAAAATTCCTATCCCATCAAATATTTAGATACTAATAAGTAGTATTAAACAGAGACTAATTACAAAAACTAATTGCACAGATGAAAACTAATTTGCGAGACAAATCTATAAAGCCTAGTTAATTCATGATTTGACATTGTAATACTACAGTAACCATTTGCTAATGATTGATTAATTAGGCTTACTAGATTCGCCTCGTGAATTAGTCTCCATCTGTGTAATTAGTTTTATAATTAGCTTATATTTAGTCCTTATAAGTAGCATCCGAATATTCGACGTGACACGAACTAGATTTTAGTCTATGGAACTAGACACCCCCTTAGCTGTTCGGGTGCCATTACAACAACAACAGCTAGCTGGGATCAAATCAATCATCTGCATCATCTAACCGATCGACGTACTGCCCGTCAGGTTAGGCACGGCCATTCCGTCCCGGCCAGTCCCTTGTGGCCTTGTGTGCGTGGCGAGCTAATGCCACTTATTGGCGGCCATTATTGTTAGATAAGAGTGCAGTAATCCATTTTGCGGTGCGGTGGCCCGGCTGAATGCCCAGGACCGACCGCTTGACCGAATGAACCATGCATCATGCACGCAATGCACACATGGGGCAGCAATCGGAGCATCGATCCAACGGCACCGCCGCGCGCAGCACCAACATTGACTGACGTTGGGATCTTTTGGGATCAGCAGTGTGCCTTGCGGAGGGCAGAAAAAAACACGTCGCCGCGCCGGTGCGCCGCCGGTCGCATGTGTCGGTGTTCTGGAGCAGCGAGCGAGTGGCCGAGTGGGCATCGGCGGCGTAAAGGCTGAGGCAGGCGGCAGGCCAGAGGCCCCCCGCGGGCAGGGCAAGTTGGGCTCACGCTTGCAAGGTTGGCCCAGTTTCTCGTCGGGCGGGCCGCAAGCTTTCTTTCTCCTGGCTCGCGAACGTACGGCCCTCTAAAAAACAAAAGAAAGAAAGGAAGAGTTGCATGTCCAAAAAAACAAAAAAAAAAGAATCCGGATTAGGATCGGGGTATTGAACCCGACGTGAATCGAACACGCAACCTTCTGATCTGGAGTCAGACGCGCTACCATTGCGCCACGGATCCGGCGGTGATGTCCTTGCTACAAATTATTTTAAATACGCTATAATCACAGCAACGCTTGGTCGCAGGAGGATTAGTTTTTTACCCACTTGGCGGATTCAGACAGAGGGTCCCCATCACAAGGATGGGTCACGGAATCACAGCCAAAAGCTCACACAAACCAACGAAACGAAACATCAAACAAAGCCAAAACCATAGAATAGAGGAGGGCGAAAAGAGAAACGGGAACTAGAGGCCTCAAAGCTTTTCCACGCACACCCTCCACGCCACGCGGGCCCCACCGCCTCACTTCGGCCCAATCACCGAAGCCCAGGTCAGATTGCCTCATCCTCCGTGCCTCCCACGTGGCTCCGCCACCACCACCTCTCTCTCCCCTTCCCGCTTGCCCCCTCGCCTGGCCTCCTCTCCCACCACCACTCGTCCACTCCTTCCTCCTCGGCCTCCATTTCTCCAAGCACCCGCCCGCACTCGGCTCGTCCCGCCAAAACCCCGAGACCCAAACCCTAGCCAGGGCGCCATGTCCGTCGCGTCCGCGGCGGCTTCCCTCGTCGCCTCCACCTCGCTCTCCGTCCCCGACCACCTCCGCCTCCGCCGCTTCCGCCTCCACCCGCGGCCCCCGCCTCCCCCGCTCCCGTGCTTCCGCCGGCGATCGCGGGGCTGCGTCGCGCGCGCCGTCCTCGAGGACCGCGCGCCCCCGCCGGCCGAGGAGGACGCCAAGCGCTACGGGCTCAACGGTAACGGGAGCGGCGTCGGGTACGACGATGCCGCCGTCCAGGCGTACCTCGGGAGCAACGGGAACGGAAATGGGAGCGGTAGCGCTAGCGGCAACGGCGCGGCGGTGAAGCAGAAGCAGCCTGAGGAGTCGACACCGATAAGCGCGGCCGTGGTTCCCGTACCGCCGGGGGATGATGAGAGGCGCAGGAAGGAGAGGGTGGAGGAGATCGGAAAGGAGGATGCCTGGTTCAAGCAGAGCAGCGGGGATTTGCCTGAGGTGAGTTGTCTTTGCTCGTCAATTGTCATCTGCATCGATGCATGTGTTGTCCAGCGCCAGTTCTAAGTGCGTGATCATATGGAATACTAGTGTGAAGCTTAAGTGTTGTGTTGACTATAGTCAGTGTCGCAGCTTGTTGACTTGGGTTGGGTGACATCAATGCAATGTGGGGACAGGTGGATTCGTGGTACTATAATTGGAAATGAAGTTCAAATTTAGGTAGGATTATAGGACCTACGTCAATGTGTCAATATCTTCATAAAAACTAATACTAGTACTATGTTAGTAGCATCAATGCCTCATCCACAGGCTCTGGAGAATAAAATTGATGGGTCCTGGTTTAAAATGCAACAGGCTGGCGGGTTAGTTACTCCTAGTTTACTGTGTCAGATTGAGCAGATGATACATGGACCCAACTTTTCATCTTTAGTTCTTTACCCTTGGGCCCTGAGGTTATTTGAGGTTCCCGGCATGATTTGCCACAATGCACAATTTGGAAACCATGATACGCAATGTTGTTCATTTGCTGTTATCTGATGAAGAAAATGGCTGCTGTTTTGTGTCATTCGCGGTGCTCCTTTCCCCTTTCCTTTTTGAGTTGAATAACTAAATATTTCAGGTGTCTGTTGCTCCTGGTGGTCGCTGGAATCGGTTTAAAACTTACTCGACAATTCAAAGAACATTGGAAATATGGGGCTTCGTTTTTACATTTATATTCAAGGCTTGGCTCAACAACCAGAAGTTCACCTACAAAGGTTAGTAACTTTAGAACACTAAGCTGTTTGCTTTTGTACCTGTGAGAAATAACAATAAGTTCTTCCCATCTATTTTATGATATATTTTGCTCACAAACGTCTTACTTACAAACATTTGTGAATACATTTGAATAAAATCCTTCGTCCTATACAACAGTGTGTGTGGCGTGCTAGTCAACATACCGGATGTGTATCTTTTACACAATGATGTTCATAAATGTTTTTGCAATTTTATAGATGTTTATGTGCATAATACATTCTGTGATATTGAAGAATTACCTAGATACTTGCTTCAAAATTGTGTGCCTTCATTAAATTTCTAAGACAACTTCTGCAGGGGGGATGACGGAAGAGAAAAAGATAATGAGGAGGAAAGTTCTCGCCAAGTGGCTAAAGGAGAGTATTTTGAGATTAGGCCCCACATTCATCAAAATAGGGCAGCAATTCTCCACCAGAGTCGACATTCTTCCGCAGGAATACGTGGATCAGTTATCTGAGTTACAGGTCTCTATCATGCATAAGATTAAATATGCATTAGAATTAATTCAGTTTACTAGATCAGCCTAGTGAATAACCAAACCTGCTGGCCTCAGATTGTCCACTGTGCATCCCTGTAGCATATTAGCATTTATGAGTTGCCCAGTGCTAATGTGAAGGAAGAAAATAGCTGTCAGATGTGATATGATATTAGAAATTATCCTGTACTCTCTTCTAGATTTTTGTTAATGCACATCCCTCTATTTATACCCTTATTATGATGAAACTATGAAATTGTTACCTCTATTGCAGGATCAAGTTCCTCCATTTCCTTCAGAAACAGCTGTAAAAATTGTCGAAGAAGAGCTGGGGTCATCTGTTAATCAGATATTTGATCGATTTGATTTTGAGCCAATAGCTGCTGCTAGCCTCGGTAATAAACTTGTGCTTTTAATAAACAAGTTGACACTATAATAATCTATCCCTTTTTGGCAGGCCAGGTCCATCGGGCACGTCTGAATGGCCAAGAGATTGTCATCAAAGTGCAAAGGCCTGGTCTGAAGGAGCTTTTTGATATTGATCTGAAGAATTTAAGGGTAAGTTATTTTTAGTGTTACTACTCCTATGAGATACTTCTTATTTTTCAGATAATGGGATAAAATATCCTGCATCATACATGGTTTTATATGCGCTATCGTCATCTATTGGAACAAAAAAGGATGTTATGCCCTTACCTAATGAGTTCATTTTTTACTGTTTGCTGATGAATTGCTGAATTGGTTCTAGGTAATAGCTGAATACCTTCAGAAAGTGGACCCAAAATCAGATGGTGCCAAGAGAGACTGGGTTGCTATTTATGATGAGTGTGCATCTGTTTTATATCAGGTAACTTAGTTTTATGAACATGTGTTATTGTGTTGTGTTTGATTATGTTATTACTCATGTAATCAGCTCATGGTTTCTATCAGGAAATTGACTATACGAAGGAAGCATTTAACGCTGAAAAGTTTGCTGAGAACTTCAAAAAATTGGATTATGTGAAAGTTCCTGAAATTTACTGGGAGTACACTACACCTCAGGTTTCTTCTACACAGAAACTAATAAAGTAGACTGAACAAGCAATTTGGAATAAACATATAAGTTTCTTTTATATTGATTGCAGGTTTTAACAATGGAATATGTCCCAGGAATTAAAATTAACAGAATAAAGCAGTTAGACAAGTTAGGAGTCGATCGGAAAAGGTATGTATTGTATACCTCAGCCATAGCCCCAATTTTCTGTCCCAACTGACATTGGCTGCTTCTGGCTGACATGAATCACTTTCAGATTAGGCCGGTATGCTGTTGAGTCGTACCTTGAGCAGATCTTGTCCCATGGATTTTTCCACGCTGACCCGGTTAGTCGTTCTGTACATCCTCCAGAAACACTGCTGTAGGCGTTATTGTTATTTCTCACCTTCACATCTATTCATGCACTGGCCTGCTTTCAAATGAAATACAAATATACTATTGCATAACAAAAGTTGTACCATTCAATTTATGAGGTCCCTTTGTCAAGGTGCTAGCCTTATATCTAGCTTGTTAAAAATTATATAACCTTGTCAGATTTAGGATTCAGCTCTATGTACAAATGTGCTTCAGCCATAGACAAAATCCAGCCGGCTATTATATATTACAATCCCTGTGAGACTGAATCATCCCTACTATCTTCTTGCTCCTTTTCAGCATCTGAAAGTAGAGCAGCTATTATGCTCTGGCTTAAAAGCTAATGGTGATTTCTTTACAGCATCCAGGAAATATTGCTGTTGATGATGTCAATGGTGGGAGGCTTATCTTCTATGACTTTGGAATGATGGGCAGGTAGCATATGATTTTTTTTTTTAAATCCGTTCACGTAAGCTTCATTTCAAGAGAAAATTTGTGCTACTTTTCTTCAACTAGCTACGGTATGGATAATCTAATCTTCACTCTTCTTACTTGCAGTATCAGTCAAAACATCCGAGAAGGATTGCTTGAAGTATTCTATGGAGTTTACGAAAAGGATCCTGACAAAGTTTGTTTCTCTGGGCATAATAGCCTGTAGACGATAATTTAGACCCTGTTAAGTTCTGCAGTGTTGAATCATGTATTCTTGCAGGTGCTTCAAGCAATGGTTCAAATGGGTGTCCTTGTTCCTACTGGTGATATGACTGCTGTCAGAAGAACAGCTCAATTTTTCCTTAACAGGTAGTTAGCTTCAGTGAGATTTTTTTTACTTGAGCACGCATGAGAGCTGCGTGCCATTTCATTAAAGAAGAAAGAGTAACCAAATACAACGCCATCCCTGAAAAGATGTTACCTTGTAGTTATTTGCAAATAGAATTTGTTGAACTGGATGATGAAGTTTGACTTTCCTATGTTGTGTCTATTATTTATAGCTTTCAAGAGCGTCTAGCAGCACAAAGGAAGGAGAGAGAGATGACAACTGCAGAATTGGGATTTAAAAAGCAATTAACTAAGGAGGAGAAGTTTGAAAAGAAGAAGCAGAGACTTGCTGCAATTGGTAATGATCTGTAACCTACCAACGGACTTGATAGACAAGTGTATTCTTTTGATTTTGTTATGTTGACTCAAATTAAATTTTGCAGGAGAGGATCTTTTGGCGATTGCTGCGGATCAACCATTTCGGTTCCCTGCCACATTCACATTTGTGGTCAGAGCATTTTCAGGTTTGAATGTCTAATAGGCTACATGTTTTTCAAGGAAATGGTTTTCATGCTGGTCATTGTTCTTCACTCTTTCTCTCTCCATTCTGTGCAGTTCTAGATGGTATTGGGAAAGGCCTTGATCCTAGATTTGATATCACAGAGATTGCTAAGCCGTGAGTACTTCATCATTACTAGCGTTTAATGCGAAACATTTTCAGCTTGACCTTTTTCTGGTGCTGACTTGATACATCTGTTAAATTTGCTAGATATGCTAAGGAATTGCTAAGATTCAATGAAGCTGGTGTTGAAGTAGTTGTAAAGGCAAGTTTCAACGTTTGGTCAATGCTGCTGTTAATCTATCTATACGATGGCACAATCTGGGGTATTGGTATTTAGAGTTTAAGTGCTCTTGATTTTTATATTCTGTCAGGATGCAAAGAAGAGATGGGAAAGGCAGTCCCGTGCATTTTATAATTTGTTCCGCCAACCTGACAGAGTTGAAAAGCTTGCACAAATCATTGAGCGTTTGGTAAGTACAGCATTTTTTACATTATTTTGTGGTGTATTTGTGTTATTTGCTCGTGGCCTTTCGAGGAAAGTTGTGTCATTGAACTCAATGGATTGCTGTTTACAGGAGCAAGGTGAGCTCAAGCTTCGTGTCAGAACACTGGAATCAGAAAGAGCATTTCAAAGAGTTGCCGCTGTGCAGAAAACGATTGGATATGTGAGTTTATAAATTATTATCGTATCGTTTAACTTTTTGTTGTGCTAGTTCATGCTGAACCATGAAAAGAAGGGCAAATTTGTCCGCTGGATATTGCTGAGTTCATGCAAATTCAGTTAGCCCGCATTGTATCTACTCGTAAATGTTGAAACAAAATTGACATAAGACGCCTGCAAATTAAGAAATTTGATCAAGTGGAATTGTCCTTTGCATCATGAAATTGTTTTAGTTCTTTGATACTGCACTTGTTTTTGTTCCGAAGTCCCATATCGTCATAATGTATCCTGAAATTCTGTTCTTTGTCATCCAGGGAATTGCTGCAGGTAGTTTGGTGAACCTTGCAACAATGTTGTACTTCAATTCAATCCGGGTGAGTTTCCAAACGAATTGGAGTAGAGTATACTTTTCACCAAATTTCCAGCACACATTTGTTTCACCGTACCTTCAATTAACCATTGCAGGGACCGGCAACAGTCGCGTACTCTCTTTGTGCGTTCTTCGGGCTACAAGTTGTTGTCGGCCTTATCAAGGTGAAGAAGTTGGATCGGCAGGAGAGACTGATAACCGGCACTGCCTGAACTATGCGTCCGTCGTCGATCGGTGAGAACTGACCCGTCATTTTTCAGTGTTGCCCGGTGTCTCCACCGTCCCATTTTTTTTTTTGGGTGTTTCTCTACTGCCCAATTTTCCCCAACGCGATGTAGCATAACCACGGCCAACGGCGTATAATAGTTGTATGTAGGTGCGGTGTGACTGATAAAGATGTACATAGTGTATAATAGACATTTTTACATGTATTGTCCGCTTCCATTGTTGCGTACCGAGATACAAGATTTTGTTTCATATGATGGTTCAGGGTGAATGACAGATTTGGTGGTTTCAGTTTGTTCTCTGTAAGAACAATGGTACTTTTGTGTTCTTCTCTCTCTCATACACGGATGTAACGTCAATGGTAGATGTGTCCACGCTAAATGGCATTGCTTGTTAACAGTAAGTCAATGGTGGTTAACAGAAACGAGCTTAACAAATCACATCCTTAACAACTCAGCCTATCGAAACCGCTAAACCACATCCTTGACAACCCAGCGTAATAAATCGTCGAGCTTCAAAGTTTCATAGGAGGAAAAAGGCATGTTTGCTTCAGCACATCGTAGATTATGGATTGCAGCTTGTAAAGCCACATCACCACCAATGGTGGATTACACTACTATGGATTGAAGTCTGTAGACGACCACCACCGCAGCGTGGAGCTTTGTCGCGTGCAAACCAACCTCGCAGGCACCACGCCGCTGCGGCAGCGCCAAAGAGAAAAAAAAAAGTTGCAAATGGTAATACCCACTAAGGTATGGCAAAAACGTAACACCATTGTGACGTACTCCCTCCGTCCTAATCCCTCCATCCTAAATTACAGGTCGTTTTGACTTTTTCTAGGTATATCTGAGCGCGTAACAAAGTTTACGAAATTAAAAAAGCTAAAACGACATATAATTTGAAACGGAGGATGTAATACAATTGGACGCCCGCTGCTACATCCACCGGAGCGCTACAGCAATAATGCTTCAGAAATTCACCCTCAAATATACGAATTTCATCTTAACAACACGACGGCACCCTACCCCCAACTTCTGAGGCTAGTGAGGAATCCAAAAATAGTATCATCCCTTCAAATTGTCGCTAGCAATTCCAAAAGCTACCCTTTCATATACACAAGCAGCAATTAGACCGAATCTGCCAATTAAGTTTCGAATTCTTCTTTCGGAGTCGTGGAGTGACCGATGCTCTGTCAGGCTGTCACCGTGGACCGGACAGCTCCACGGCGCGCAGGTTGTATGTTGAATCGACGATCCAGTCGTTGCGGAGTGGCGCCGACTCAGCCTCCTGCCTCACCACCTCCACCTTCTGCCACTCATCCCATCGCTCCGCCAACCCATCGCCTTCGAGCATCCTCACCACCTCCGACATCTTGGGACGGTCCAACGGGGAGCCCTGTGTGCAGAGGAGCGCCACCTGGATCAGGTTCTCCACTTCAGTCTCCTGGTAGGCATTCTGCAGGTCTGGGTCCACCAACATCTCGACCTTCCGATCCTTGAGCAGTCCTTTCACCTGCAAGATGCCAATTGGAATTATTCATTTTCGCCAGCGTGTTCTTGCCCTGAGCAGTCCATTCATTCCAGAGCTCTGATAGTTTAACATGTTTTAATAATGCATCAGGCATATGGTAGGGGCAACTGATTGCGCATTAGCATATTCTAGGAATGATTGATGTCTCCTGGAGGTTGAACCAGCCAGCTTGTCACTTGCCAATGCACGCTCTCTAATTAAGAAGGGAATGGGTTAAGAGGCAATTCATGATTAAAAGCTTTGATACCAATCGTTAAGAAAACAAACTATTAAAGTATAGCCCACAGACAGCAAAGCAGTATGGTAGAGAAAAAGCATGAGCTGTAGTGCAGTAATACAGTATGCTCACTAATGAGAAGAAAAGTAATTTACCCAGTCAAGCAGCATAACATCATCATCATTTGCAAGCCGAGCAAGGTCGAATGCCCTCTGTCCAGTAATAAGCTCCAGAAGCATGATGCCGTAGCCAAAAACATCAGTCTTCTCAGATGATTTCCCAGTGGAAAGGTACTCGGGAGCAATATGTCCAATTGTTCCACGAACAGCAGTAGTTACATGGGTGTCCTTGTAGTCCATAAGCTTCGCAAGCCCGAAATCACCTACAACGGCCTCAAAGTCCTCGTCCAAAAGAATATTTGCAGCTTTGACATCACGATGGATGATTTTCGGATCACAGTGGTCGTGCAAGTAAGAGAGTCCTCTTGCAGATCCCAGTGCAATCCGTCTCCTTGTCTCCCAGTCAAGAGGCGGTTCAGATGGCTGGCGCTCTATGAAACCAGTAGTTCAGTACCATTGATGAGAACATGAATCATAATATTCTGATCACTTACTTGGGGCTGTGGGTGGCAGCCATATTTAGAATAATTTTATAATAGAAAAGAACAAAGTACCTCGTAAACGTGATGCCACACTCCCATTAGCCATGTATGGGTAGACTAGCAATCGTTCAGTAGGTGTCATGCAGAAACCACGAAGTCGAAGAAGGTTCCTGTGCACTGCCATGCTAATCATCTCAACCTCTGTTTGGAACTGAAGCTCACCACCAGGTGTACGCTCCTCCTTTAGTCTTTTGACTGCTACCAGTGAGCCGTCAGCAAGCCTTCCCTTGTACACTTTTCCAAAACCACCTCTTCCTAAAATGTTCTTATTGCTGAAATTATCGGTTGCAACTTGAAGCTCCCGCAATGAAAACTTTTTGAGCTGACCAAGATGAACTTCTGGATCCTCCTCAGCTGAAGAAAAAAGGACCAGCAGATGAACAAACAGGCAATATGGATTGACAGAAAACAAAGTCCACCATATGATACAGACCAGGCACATCGAAGAAATGCTCTTCAGGTTTACGACGGCGCCACATTGCAAATGCGATTGCAGGAACAGCAAATACCAATGCCGCACCAGCAGCAACACCCCCAGCGATTGCTCCAGTGCTAGAGGCACCTAATATAGGAGATATAAATCCAGGAAGCACATGTCATCCAGAATGCTAAACTTTTTCTAAATATACAAATGAGAGACCAACTTAAAAGTAAATAAAAAAAACCTGTTGATGGGGTTGGAACCGATGGAGGGTTGAACGGAGGTGGCGGGGAAAAAGGAGGAGCCCCAGGGCAGGGCTTTGAAGTGCCAGGACCACAAAGCAATGGATTATTGGCAAAACTGTAACAAATAAGTAACATTCATCATGTACACTGAAGATATAGTTAGGCTAAGCACGATTGAATTGCCCAGGTAAAAGACCTTATAGGGGTGAAGAGTGAAAAGGAACCAGTCGATGGGACTTGTCCTGAGAGGTTGTTGTTCGAGAGATCCCTGCATTATCATGGTAGTTATATATCCATCCAACAAATAACAAAATCATCAAGAGTACAGTATTAGCGCACATGGTACTTACAGTACTTGGAGAGTGGAGATATTGGTCAAGGATTCAGGAATTTGACCAACCAAGCTGTTGTTGTTGAGACGGCTATCCTTGCAAAATAGGCACAGAAACAGATAAATATCTGTGACTATATCAGAATATAAGAGAATAGAAGACACAATAATAAAAATAAAAAATGTCAACGATATTTTTTTTCCAAAAATACAGCATGGGTTTTGCCAATAAATTATAATTCAAGGATATAACTGCCATAAATATAGAGTAAGCACCAAAAGAGTAAGAGAAAGAAGGAGAAGCAAACACCTAAGCTCATGTATCAAAAAAGAAAACAAAGTTATCTAAATACCAATATGTCACACAAATCAACAAATGTAACATCACATGTTCGTCTTATTTTTTTCATTGAGAAATATATAGGTCATTCTCGACAAAGAGATCAAAAGTTTAAAACAACCACCAGAATAAAAAAACTAAAAGAATCGCAACAACATTCAGAAGAAAAACAACATAAGCAGGTGCTAGTAAACGAAATAAGTGTTCTTACAGGAAACGCAGCTTCAATAGGTTTCCCAGGCTGTCAGGGATATCGCCAGAGAAGTTGTTCATATACAGATCCAAACTGACCAGGTTAGTTAGGTTGCCCAGTTCAGGGGGTATTGTCCCACTTATGTTGTTGCTGTAAAGCTCCCTATTACAAAATAAAAGTTACATAAATCAGTTATCGGACGTAAAGGAAGACAATTACAAAATTTGAGGATGTATGCTACAACTAACAAACAGAATCATGAATAAACCAACTTCTGCATGGACCATTTTTAGACAAACAACATATCATGCACATCTTAAAACAATTACACTGAGGGTGCATACAAGAGACAGCTAATTCACATCTTGAAACAATTAGCAAAACCAGATGCATATGCAGAACTTACAAATATTGGAGATTTTTCAGCTGACCAAGCTGGGGGACTAGTACACCTGATAATTGTGCATTTCCAAGGTCACTGAGAAAGAGGGGACATTTAGAATCAAACGGCGCACATCTTCAACACTTTGAAATGCATAAATGAGAGTTTTTTTCCAGCAACTTACACTCTGATAACACTGTTATCATTGTTACACGTAACATGGAACCATGTACAGGGATTAACGAGAGTGGGATCCCAACTCTGCAAGACATTGTTAGCATCTTTCAAGCTCTGCCGCAGGCTGTAAAGAGCATCACCTGTGGACAAAAGGTAACATTATCATCAGCAAGCATACTCCCAGTTAAAATGGATAAACCTATAAGAAATTTTATCGACAACGAGCTTCTACGCAAAATATTTGGCAAAAATAGGTCTCCTGGAAAAAAACAATGCGATCAAAATTTCTCAAACAGGTAAGGTAAAAAAATTATGTACTTGAAAGTTCCCAAAACACAAATGGATTAGTTATTACAATAGGCCCATCCATTGCTAGTACAATACAGTGTCTGATGTTCTTCTATTCATGGTACACCATGGGGACACATCCTATAGAACTATACTGTTCAATTACTATCTCTATCAACAACAAAAAAAAAACAGAGAGATAGAGAGAACTGTTCATTAACATGGCTAGGCTTGACCCAACAATAACACAGAACTAGCAAGAATTTTTTTTCTCTGGCTCAAAGAACGGGTCAAATAATCTCACCTCAAAGTCAAACATTAGCAAGCCGAATGAACTCCTCAATTTTGGAAGGCAATATTAGCATAATTCCTCTTTTTAAACAGATAAAGTAGGCCAAATTTGGTGGCCTCTTGCTGCAGCACTACTGGAAGTGGACTTCACGATGGCCCGAACGCCCAAACGCGGAAAGTACTCCTATATATGACGTAACAAAACGACTACCACGGAGCAAGAAAAATCTACGCTTTTTTTCCAAAGCAACGAGACATCGCTCGTTCAATCCTTTGCTCCACCAAAGCGGAGCTATAACTCAAGTATAAACATGTGCACAAACAGCAAGAAGCCAAAAATATCAGCACCAACGGAATCAAGAGATAAGAGACCAAGCAATAGCAACTAGTGCAAGCTAAGCATCGAATCAAATTAAGTGAGAGAAATCAAGTTCAGATGCTCCATCCCTGCAGCGCAGATTTCAAACTTGACCCAAACCAAACCGAGCAGTCGAGGGGCCCTACTGCTACTACTACGTATCAGATGTTCAGATCAGGCGCGACTCACCCTCGGTGTTGGCGACGACCCGCCCCGGGCCGAGCAGCACCGCCACCGCGAGGACCACCGCCCACCACCTCCCCGCCGCCACCGGCGCCATTCCGACTCGCGCGCCAAGCGGGCCCCACCACCTCACCGACGCATGAGGCGGGCCGGCCCCCTCCCAGACGGTGCCGCCCGATCTGCCGCGCCGCCGCCTGCTTCCCCCCGCTCCCCCTCCTGAGCTCACGACCTCCTCCTCCCTCCTCCCCCTCTCTCTCCCTCAAATGGAGGTGATATTTTTTTTCTCCCTTTTTTTTTCCGCGGCGAATTCTCTGTAGCTGGAGATGGAGTGCGGCTGTGCGCGTGTGTATGTGTGTATATGTCCCGACCTAAAAATGTTCTACTACTCCGCGCGACGGGACCATCGCCTATGCTCGCGGAGCACGGGGGAGCCCCCACCGCGGCGACGCCAGCGGAGAATCGCTGACGTGCGGGGCCAGGGAACTCCCGGGCCCGCGTGGAAGCGAGAGGGGTGGGTGCCGCCGCGGGGGGGCGCCTACGCGCGGGGCCCGCGTGCTTTCTGGGGGAGTGGGGTGGGTGACTTGATGGAGCTGGTGGGGAGGGAGGGAGGGAGGGAGGAATACGGGAAGGGGGAGCAGGGGGAGGCGCGGGCCCCGCCGGCATCTGCTGACATGGCGGCGCGCGGTCGCCGGGGATCTCGTGGACGCGGTCCTCGGTACGCCCGGCGCGGCCGGCCTCGTCATTCCCCGAGTGATGGTGTCGCTCCGGTACAGCCGCCCTGCACGAGTGCCCATCGATTGGGAAAATCATGACCACCCGTCCACCACGGCCTGTTTGATTGGTCCGTGGAACGGACGGACTGACCGACCACTTGACTCAGCACCGGTCCTCTGATGACTCCTCTCGTGATTTTTTCAAACAAAGCCCTCGTTTTGGAAGTAATTGAAATGGCTAAACCGGAAGCTTCACTGTACTAGCATGTTTTAGTGAGAGATTAGCTTAAGCCAACGGGCCAAACCGCAGCATTAGCCGGTCCATGGTATGGTGTGGTTTGATGCAGTGTACTCCAGCTGCTGCAGTAGTGCTCCTTTCGCAGCAGTGCAGCGCAGCAGGCTTCCTGGTAAAGTTAGTTACGGCCCCCGGATCCCGAGAGATGTGAAAAGGGCCAATCGCACCAGTACGGCGACGTGCCCGTGGATCACTGCGCTGTGGGCCCGCCTCCGCACAAGGCCAGCTGGAGAACAGTCAAGAGTCCGCTCTCTCCTCCCGTGAGGCTGTGACACGGAGAAAAAAAAGGACCCGCGAGGCGCAGAAAAGCCAGCGCCGTCCCGGGCCCACCTGTCCCGCTGTCGTTCCCGGCAACCCCAGCCAATAGGACGCCGCCACGCAAGTGGCGAGGGTGAGAAAAAATGGGCAGGTGCCGTGTTCGGTACAAGTACAAAACAGGCGCGGTGCGTTGCGTCCTCGAACTCTTTCCTCGTGTAGTCGTGTGTGTTCGCTCCTTCAATTCTTCCATTGTGGTGGGCCCAGGCATGCACGCCGGGCCCGGTCAAAACAGTTGACCGCGCCCGGCCGGTCTGCTCTGGTCGTTAGCGGCCTAGCGCTAGTGACGACGGCGACTCGCCGGTGCACGGAATTTCCAGCACCGCAGTCCGCACGACGGGTATCGTCCGGTGAGCTCCGGCGACACCATAGTTGTCGAAATCTAGGTGGTATTATCGCATCCTAGCGCTATCTTGCCGCTGTCAGCTTTGGATCGTTGCAGGTGGTATACTTTATACTGTAACCGAAGATTTTTCTCTTTCTCGCTCCGGCGATGGGAAGACACTATTCGTGCCCATGGAGGCATGGAATATCCCCACGGAAGGAAGACCGAAAAGTCAGTCAACGCTCGCTGGTGGCCTCACCCGAAAACGACCGGCCGTGTCGCGGAGCCGGCCAATCTAGAGGGCTTCGTTCCAATGGCACGTTCATGCGATCGTGACGTGCGGTAGCAGTAGAGCACGAACCGCAAAAAAAGGAGCGTGGCGTCGCCATCACCCGTGCTCGTGCTCATCCCGCTTGGACCGAACAAGCCTAACGCTGGGAGGATTTCTTCGCTTGTTCCAGAACGTCTCTAACGCTAACCGGCCGGATTCTTTTGACACTTGGGACGGATGATCCTGCAAAAGGAGTGTGCAAGGCAGGGTTCCCCACGTACGATGATGAGGACCTCTCTCGTCGATCGATCCGTGCGGAAAATCAGCGAGAGAAACGTACACAAGATTGTCGACCGATCGTGCTCGAGTAGGTGGTAGGTGGTAGTACGTACGAGAGCTACCGTATTAGGTGTATGGAGTAGGCAGCTGCGTGAGATCGAGCAGGTATTTTTGTATGAAGGTAGGTGTGGATCAGATGCTTTTCCAGCCTAGCGAAGAGCAAGTTTATTCAGGTATATTCAGGTTTCCACGTGCACACTCCAATAACAACTACTCCCTCTATTTCAATTTATAGATTGTTTTGATTTTTTAGGTTCATAAATATTATTAGGTTACGGCCGTTTTGGTGAAAGTTTTTTTAGATAACAAAAAAGTTTCGACTTCAGAACCGAGCATTAGACGCAGTTATTACAAACACACCTAAAGTTTACACCACACCGCAGTTATTACACACACCTAAAGTTTACACCACACTGTGTTTAACATTATTGACTGGTACGCAGAGTGAAAGACCATCCATGGGATGAAAAAAAAATACATAGCTCTAGACTCTAAAACCTAGCAAGCCTTGATGAGCCGCTCCTTTGGATCGTCAGTGCGCTGCAACAATGCCTAGAACTGAAGCCAATGTGTCCCCTGAATAGCATGTGCAAACAAGTTTTTGTCTACCAATATTAAACACAGTATCGTTCCTTGTGAGCCAAATTGCCCAACAAATATATGCAGCGCCTGTCAATAACAAAACATTATGGTCTCGTCCCCCTTGTTTATGCCAATTATTAAACACATGATCTGTGTTTCCTAACACAATGTGTACCCAATTTTTTTTTTGCATAATGACATTCAAAAAATAAGTGCGGGATAGTTTCTAGCTTACTAAAAAAACAATAAGCCTTACTCCCATTCCAATTTCTCCTAGCTAGATTATCTTTCGTAAAGATCACTCCTCTTTTGAAATACCACATAAATATTTTTATTTTTCAAAGGAATCTTCGTATGCCAAATTTCTTGTGTAACTTGGACTCCGTTATTTAACTAGGTGCCTATACATGGAGTTCACCGTGAAAACTCCATTCTTATGTAGATTCCACACAATACCCTCATTCAAATTAATATGTGCTATTCTCGCGACAAAGTTATACCACTCAATTAACTTATTCCTAACTAAAGCTCTCCTAAACAAAACATTAGCTGGGTTCATATCGAGCACTTCTGCCACAGTTGCTTGTTTTCTCCGCACTATATTAAATAGATTAGGGTATTGGAATTTTAAAACCCAGGTACCTAACCATTTATCCTCCTAAAATCTGATTTGGTTACCGTTATTTAGCCTGAACCTTCCTAAATATAGGAATTGGTCTTTTACCCCCATCAAACTTGACAGAAGTGAGAATCCCCAGCTCTTTTACTCACCTGGCTTAAGATTTTATTCTTTAGATATTTGTTTCTGAGCAGTTCCTGCCACAACCCCTCTTCATTACACAGCTTAAAAAGCCATTTGCTTAGAAGGCATGTCATGTATTCCTAATCCCCCTTGTTCTTTTGGCTGGCTCATTATATTCCATCTTACTAATCTATATCTCTTTTTTATGTCCAAGTCATGTATTCCTAATCCCCCTTGTTCTTCTGGCTGGCTCATTATATTCCATCTTACTAATCTATATCTCTTTTTATGTTGGTCATTTTGCCAAAAAAACCTTGAATTATAGTATTCAATTTTCTTAAGGACTCCTCTTAGGACTAAAAAAAGAGCATGAACATAGGTAGATTAGAGAGAACCAAGTTTATTAGCACTAGACATCCTCCTATGTACAGGAGTTTTCCCTTCCAACCACTTAACCTTTTCTCTATTATATATTTTTATTTTCAGAGGAATCTTCCTATGCCAAATTTCTTGTGTAACTTGGACTCCGTTATTAACTAGGTGCCTATACATGGAGTTCACCGTGAAAACTCCATTCTTATGTAGATTCCACACAATACCCTCATTCAAATTAATATGTGCTATTCTCGTGACAAGGTTATACCACTCAATTAACTTATTCCTAACTAAAGCTCTCCTAAACGAAACATTACCTGGGTTCATACCGAGCACTTCTGCCACAATTGCGTGTTTTCTTTGCACTATGGGGGTGTTTGGATCCTTGAGCTAAAGTTTAGTCCGTGTCACATCGAATATTCGGATACTAATTAGGAGGACTAAACGTGAGCTAATTACAAAACTAATTGCGGAACCCCTAGGCTAAATCGCGAGACGAATCTATTAAGCCTAATTAATCCATCATTAGCGAATGTTTACTGTAGCACCATATTGTCAAATCATGGACTAATTAGACTTAATGGATTCGTCTCGCGATTTAGCCTAGGGGTTGTGAAATTGGTTTTGTAATTAGCCTATGTTTAATACTCCTAATTAGTGTCCAAACATTCGATGTGACAGGGGCTAAAGTTTAGCCCGGGGCTCCAAACACCCCCTATATTAAATAGATTAGGGTATTGGAATTTTAAAACCCGGGTACCTAACCATTTATCCTCATGATTTGGTTACCGTTATTTAGCCTGAACCTTCCTAGATATAGGAATTGGTCTTTTACCCCCATCGAGCTTGACAGAAGTGAGAATCCCAGCTCTTTTACTCACCTGGCTTAAGGTTTTATTCTTTAGATATTTATTTCTGAGCAGTTCCTGCCACAACCCCTCTTCGTTACACAGCTTAAAAAGTCATTTGCTTAGAAAGCATTTGTTTTGTATGTCCAAGTCCTGTATTCCTAATCCCCCTTGTTCTTTTAGCTGGCTCATTATATTCCATCTTACTAAACTATATCTCTTTTTATGTTGGTCATTTTGCTAAAAAAAACCTTGACTTATAGTATTCAATTTTCTTAAGGACCCCTCTTGGGACTAAAAAAAGAGCATGAACATAGGTAGATCAAAGAGAACCAAGTTTATTAGCACTAGACGTCCTCCTATGTACAGGAGTTTTCCCTTCCAACCACTTAACCTTTTCTCTATTATATCCTCTACTTCCTTCCGGTCTTTGTTTCCTAGCTTTCTATAATGCATTGGGATCCTAAATAGCGAAAAGGGTAAGAGCCTAATTTACACCCGAAAAAGCTGTAATACTGAGATTCATAGGCTTTTGCTTGCCAAAGAAAAAGATTTCGTTTTTGTGAAAGTTAATTTTGGTGAACTAGGCCGCCGAGGCACGCAGGTGGCGCTGCCCGGCTGATCAAGTCGGCCGGCATTGCATTTTCGTCTGTGAAAATAGCTACACGTACTTAAAAGGTTTGACTTGGGATAAATTTAGAATAACTTGTTTTTTTTTGACAGAGCGAGGGAACTGTACAAGCAAGTTGTACGACCAGTACCATCATCAGTTCAGTCTTCGGTGCGATCGTATACTCGTATCAGTTCAGTCACGCGCGCACCCGATTTTGCGCAATGGACCTGACCACGGCCCGCCCGCACAACGCGAATGGCGGGCCATTTTGGTCGAGGTGGGACGTTCTGGCCCAACCCCAACAATCCATCCATACATAGCCAGCCGACAAGGATGGAGGAGGGGACCAGTTTTCTGTTCTTTTGAAGGAAGGAGGAGTTGGGTGGTTGCAGGCCGAGCAATCATATTGGGCCAGAAGACAAGGGGATGTACGATCCCTTGGAGGCCCAAACGAGGTCTTTTCCCGTCATTTGTTTATTTCTTCGAAGGAATGGCTCTGAGAAATACAGGGCCGAGCTTCGCCTCCTCCAAAACTGACTTCGGAGGAAGCTGAAGCCCTTTTGAAAAATTATTTGGCAAAACGGCTCTTCCATGTAATTTAAAATGGTTAGATAAGATGAAATACCCATAATACCCTTCCTTTTTCTTTTCTTCCTATTTCTTTATTGTATTTCTTTTCTCTTCTTTCAGCCTCCCACCGTCGGGCTCCCATTCTCTCTCTTCCCATCCCTATCCATCTCCCAGCCCCCGCCGCCCGCATCCCGGTCTCCCGCCGCTAGCCCACCCCCACCGCCCGCGGCCGGCCCCCACCTCCCGCCGTCGCCGTCGTCCACCTCCCGGCCGCCTCCGCCCCCACCTCCCGGCCGTCTCCGCCCTCACCCCCATCTCCGCCTGCCTGCTACCGCCTCCGCCTGCCTGCGGGCCCTCCCCCAAGGGTACGGGTGGGAAACGAGGAGGAGGAGCTGCGGGAGCCTATTTTTTTGGCTCCGCCTCCCCGGAACGGCTCCTGAGAACGGAATTCGTGGGGTGAAGCCGCCGGAGCCCTTTCAAGGAGCCGCTCCCAGAGCACCGCCAAATGGGGCCATATCCATGCCTTGCTACTTACCAACGACAGAGAGGACCGAGCTCGGCTACAATTCGGCCGCCTCACTCGCGGAAGAGACAATGAAATGACACTGTTCTGAGAACCGCGCATAGCGCGGTTGGCAACGGCGCCAGGTGTGCGCCCACGCCTGCCCGCATTCGAGCCTTGGCTCCCGCAGGTGCTCACTGGGGTTTTCCCCAAAATAGTTTGTTGCCTCTTATCGATGTTTAGACCCGGCAACCTACCGAGGTGGGTGCTCGAGATAGTGTTTGGGGCTTGTCGAGATCAGGAACTCAAAGATAAACGTAAAGACACGATTTAGACAGGTTCGGGTCGCTAGATTGCATAATACCCTACGTCATGTGCGTTGGTTGGATTGAATTGCTTTGGAGGGGGTCCGTGCCTTGTCTTATATTGCTGGGGGTAGGGTTACAGGTTGGTTGATTTACAAGAATACTAGTCGGATTCGACTATACGAGTTCTACTCCTATTGCTAAGAGTACTTTTCCTAATCCTCGATAAGTTCCTGTCTAGCCACGTAGACTACGCCGTCCTGCACCATAATCTCCATGTCATATACTTCTCGATATCTAGCCCCAATCCTCGACTAGTTCCTGTCTAGCCATGTAGACTACGCCGTCCTGCACCATAATCTCCATGTCATATACGTCTCGATATCTAGCCCCATGTTTAGGACTGTCCAAAACTTCTGGTGGGTCCATAAATGTATGTACAACACCTCTCACACGTGAAGCCACAATGGGATTGCGACGTCCCCATCGCCTACGGACTCATGATGACTCCGGTGATCTCAAGGACACAGGGTGGGTGTGCATGCATGTGTGAACAGATACTATACGAGGGGTTTAAAAAAAAAGATGGCACTGTTCTTCATAGACGACGATCCATCCAGGGCGTATGCACACACATAGGTTATATGCGCGCAATGATCCATTCACAAAGCTTAATTTATCCCCCTAACCCTAATATAAAGAACGCTTGCGCTGCGTTTTCTGACTTAATCGGAAGATTAAAAAAATGCCAAGTTGCTTCGGTACTTTAATGGAAGCTGGATTCTAGTCGACGGCCCGGGAGCAGAATCTTCTGCTTCATATCATACAAAACTGAGCTTGACCCAGCGCTACCACGCTATTCGCTGCTGCTCTCAGTTTTTATTCAGGATGGCGTACCGGTGATCTTGGACGTCTCGCAGCAAACGCCGGCCAATATATAGTAGTGGGGCTCACTCTAGTACTTCAATAGACAGATCCCTGATGCACAAGATAGCCGGATAATTAGTTGGAGAGAAGCACTCAATTTTCTGATTCTGAAGTCACACAACGGGCCAGTGATGATATAAACTCAGATGTTCTCTTAGCTTTGGAATACTGAACCGTTGACGATTTACGGGGCTTTACAGTTGCCTTTCTCGGTTGTTATAGGGTGTGTACCAACATGAAGGCCCGGATCCGTTAGAGCTAATGGTTAGCTAGGTGGAGGCAGCTAGTTGTTACCTGACTAGCTAAGAGTTGTTAGCTGGGAATTATCTAGGCTTGTTTAGATCAGCTAGAACTAAAATTAGATGGATAGCTCTAACTGGGTGGATCCAGACATGCCCTAAGTTTTTCTAATTGGCAACGATAACACTTCAATTTAAACCACAACAGAGCATGAAACTTAAACCCTCACTCGGACTTTTAGATTGCAATATTGATCTTTACATTTGATATAAAAAAAAGAAGTTGTATATAACCCTTTAAATTTCAAAGTTTACTTAATTATGAAAACGTCAGGTGGCGAAGAACGGTGCTAGTTGGCTCTTGTGGCAAATGTGAAAAAGATTTTGGAGCGGCTTGACGTGGTGTTCCAACAACTTCTAAATAGCGGCTTTTTTTGACAAAAATGTATCCTTGCCCTAAATCCCCTTTCCAATACGTGAAAGGCTATATAAAGATTGTCATGATAAAAATTCATGTATGTTCTTAGCTTAAATTGCTTCGGTGGCTATACTAGAATATTAGGCTATGGATGATTCATGGCGCTTTGTTAGTTGTCTTCCTTGGTTTGGCTGTTCTAGTGTGTGCGCATATGTGTAACAAAAAAGGCTTTCAAACCACAATATAACATTTATTAAAACATCAAATTCTTATAGATTGCAGACTTATTATACTTTACATTTGATATAAAAAACAACATGCAATCTATAAATTTTGATTTTCGTTAAAACCCCCTCAAATTCCAACCTTTACTTATGACAATGATGGGTGATGAGGCATGGTGTCCGTTGGCTCCTGTGGCAAATGTGAAAAAAAAAACTTGGGAGAGGCTTGACGTGGTGTGCCAACAGCCACAAAAATAATGTCTTTCCTTAAAATATTATTTTGTAGCTTTGTCATAAATCCCCTTTCCAATATGTGAAAGGTTGTCTGATAATTGCTATGAAACTAGAGCCTGTGGTGCTTGTGAAAAATTAAACAAAGCTATTCTCGTGATATATATTGTGTGACGCGGCGCTCCAACAATTGCTAAAAAGCATCTTAGGAAAATGTACTTCGCAACAAGTACTCTTTGCAAACTTGGAAGGTTATCCGATGATCTCAACTTGCGAATAAAAAGGCTAGAAATACCAAACACATGAACAATATCCTAGAGCTCTATAATTGCCGGTCACTATAACATATGACATGGTGGCATGGGTGCTATAATCGACTAGGAGCAGGAAATCTAGCACCCCTGCCTCGTAGGCGGCATGATAAGCCGCTCACAGAAAAAACAAACTAAACCTAAGCAACCTCTCTAATGCAGCAAAGCGCTAGCACTACCCTTTTGCACTTGAGAAAAGGCAAAATTTTGACGTACGCGGCGGCTGTCCGGACGGCCCAACGTACGTACAGAGGCCCGTAGCGACTTGACGTACGTGATTTACGCTGTTAGGTTATGAGTTTTTAATCGCCAACTAAAATCGCTCATTACACCTTAAAAAAATCACTCATTACGTGCGGCCTAGCTGGAGCTTGGTCGGTTTCCCGGGTTTTCGTTCTTCAACGGTGCTCGGTTACGTGGACTGCAATTGTAAAAAATACCGGCGAGGCGATTGATCGTGCCTACTTAATCTAATCACCCAACAACGTCATTCTCCATCATTCCCATTTTTTAAGTGTGTGGTGGCTACCAAAACCGCCGATCCCAGTGGTTTCCCGCTGGGTAGCATGCCCTACGCGTACGCCCAAACATCTGCACCTGCCTTGTGCCAGCCAAGTGTCACTGTGACATGCATTCCGAGTCCTTGCTCCTCTCACTGACAGGTGGGTCCAGTGAACACGTGGAATCTCCAAGGCCTGGCCGTCAGTGCGAAGGGTTGTGCGAGTAGTCGGTCGGAAACGTAGTTGGACTGGTTCTTTTCTTACTCGAAATGGTGTCCAAGGTTATAAAAAGGGCGCCAAGTGGTGGCATCCACCGTTGATAGTTGGGCAGCAGCTTATATATTCAGGAAAACCTCTGTACTCGCCCATTGGTTGCGGCTTGCGTCACTGCCTCGCAAGTAGGTGATATATCTTATTCTTTGCTCCAATGATTGTTTAAGGCGTTTCTTGGGAGCAATCTTGTCCTTTTGAATCTGGAAGAATCCATCATTCCTAATGGATCTGTCCAAAGCAATTTAATGCATAATGCAGCTAGCAGCTTGAGATGATGATGATAGCAGCATGCCAGTGACAGCTCCATGTAAGTTCGTCAGTTATTCTCAGGGGTCCCAGCAGCACCATGAATGATTCCTGAACCAGACCTTCTCTGAATGTTATTCAAGCACAATTTCCTATTATAGAAACAGTGGGGCTAATTGTAGTAAAGTTCAGTTCTGCGACCCGCGCGCCCTTCGCCCCGCCCCGCCCCGCCCGGCCCGGCGAGGCGAGGCGAGCGAGCGCGCACGTGTGGAGCTTTCCTTCCCTCCCACACACATAGCTTGGAGGAGTGGAGACAACTTCCATATTTAAGTTGGTCATCTCTCCCCTCCACTAGCAATGTGGGACTAAAGATTTGCACTCCACCTCTTGCCCACATGGGCCTTTGAGATTTAATTGAAATTCTGAAATTACTAATGGGCTAGGCCCATTATTTCAACAGCAACTTGGCACACCATGTTTTCAGATTGTAGAAGTCGCGGAAACCATGATTTGACTTGTTAATTGCTACATTAGCAAGTCAAGTTGCACTCCAAGCTAGCATTTAAAATGCGTATGATTGGAGCTAGTTAATAATAGAAATACTACTCCGGCTAGCTCCAAACAGGCAGAGCCAGCAGCGGTTGAAATAATGCTCAGACCACTGAATCTTGCAGCGATCCAGACGTCCGAAAATTTTCGTTCTGGTGTGGAAGTACTCAAGCCACGAACTAAACCCGTGTTGAGGTAGCCGGAAACAGAGATTAAAGAATGATCTATCTGTGACGCAGGCATGGCGGTCCAGTCAGGGTTCACCGTACGCGATCGGCACCAGAAATGGCACGCTCATCAGCATGCGCGCGGCGTAGTGGCCGGCATTATATAGGATCATGTTGCTGGTGATAACTGATAAGCTGTCAACTGGGAACAATGCCGTGATGACTCAGCTACAGCTTGGATTCGAGGCAGACGGTTCCGCGGCGTAGTAGCTCTCACAAAGTTTTATCATCTATAGCATGCACTATCTCAGGTGCAAATATTAGATAAACTAGCCCGAAAGAGAACCGAACTTAGGATCAGCAAATCAGGTATATACCTAAGATTTGCTGTCCTAACTCCTAACAGAGGATCAGCAAGCACTAAGACATTCTATAACAGGGAAAGCTAAACCTTCTCCCCGCTTTGACAGACGAGCTTTTCTCTTCTCACTCTTCATGTGTGAGTGATATGCTTTAGAGACAACAAATAACTATTGGGGCTCATAGATTTGGATTTTGTGTGGACAGTGCTATGCAAGATTATTTACTAATAGGCCTATAATGTGGCAGATGGCCGGAGGAGGACGGCGAGGGGGCGGTGTCGGTCGGCGATGGCAAAGAAGCATTGGGGGCTAAACAAAACGAGAATGGCAGGAGGTGGTAGGAGGAAGAACTGTTAGATTGGTGATCAACGTGTGGTTCAACAAATTCAAGGGCTAAGATGCCTTATAATGTCAGACTAGTAGTATTTCTAGTTTTCTACGATTGGGCAATGAATGTACTAGGTTATATATACAGATACCAAACCTATATCGTCCTAGAGGCTAGCTAGCTGCAGCACCTCCGTCGTCCAACCCAAAGTTGGAGGTCGTCGTCTACTTTTCAGAATATTTTCAGAATAAGCAGCAACAGCCTGTTCAGAATATGTTCGTCGTCTGCTTTTCGATCCAATCATCTTTGATCCTCTAGTCAACCGTCCATCGTCCATCACTCGCGCCGAATCGCTGGTTCCAGAACGCACGCAACTTGTAGCCGCGTCTCCTGCTTTCTTGCACTGCTTGCTCCTGTTGCCTCTCAAATCTGAACACGCTGGAAGCTAGCCTCTCTAATGTTCTTAAAATAGCTGACGACTAACAACCCCGTCCATTGTCACCACCAACCTCTCTAATAGCTGACGAGACGGGGGGCAATCGTTAGCTCCTAAGTCTTATCGATCGATCAAGTTAATTTCCGCCTTGTTACTTGTTGACCCGAACCACTAACCTCACTCAGTCGCTCCGATTGGATGGAAGAACGACAAGCACAACACCAATACCTACTACTCAAGCTCGATCGATCACCTGGCCTCCCGTTAGTCGTCTGACGATCGAGGAAAAGAAAATGTCACGGGAAACGTATGGAGCTCCAGCTCCATGCATGGCCGTAGCTTTCCAAAGCTTTTACTTCCTCGCAGCGCAGCTAGCTTTCCGGCGAGCGCGAAACCTCATAACCCCGCTGAAAGCGACCGGCCGGGCCGGCGGGCGACGATCTCCACCACTGGCGTCACCACCACCCACCCACCAAGGCCTGGGACCCGGGGCACCGGCGAGTGGCGGCGCTCCACGCGGCGGGCAGCGAGAGGCCGGTGGCGCGTTCCTTGTCGCCTTCCCCGCGCGCGGGCGGAGGCCCACCACGCCCTGGGCTTACCAGGAATCTCCCCACCGCGGAGGGAGATTCAGTCGCGCTCACTGACACGCGGGGCGGGATTCCGTGGGCCGCCGTCCCTGTCGGTGGGGGCGCGTGGGGGCCACGCTCCGGTGCCCACCCGGTTTCTTTACTCGGGTCGGGCGGGGGGCGCGTGAACGGCACGGGAAAAAGGTGGAACGGCCTGTTCAGCCGAGCCGAGCCGAAACGGGAGGCTTGTGGTGTGTAGCCCTTGAGCGGCTCGGCCAATGGGGAGAGGAACTGCATGCGTCCAATCAGGCCTTTGAGGGTCTGTTTGGTTGGAATATTAGCTGTGAAAAATATCTGCGAAAAAGATGCAGCGGGCTGTGAGCTGATGCTGTGGGTATGAGATGCGAAAAGGCTAAAAGCTGTTTGGTTGAAACAGCTGTGAAACTGTAGGTTCGGCAAGAAATATCTGTAATACCCCTGAAAGTATAAAAGATTGTTGATATGCAAATTGATCATAAAACGCTATGTTATTCACTGATTCATATCTAAATTATCATTTTAGAAAAGAAAACTTATTTTATTTTTAATTTTTAACGTATCAAGTAGAGCAAAACGCTAGCTAACTCGGCTAATCTTATATTACGCAAGTATCAATGATTAAGACGTTAATCCAAGTATCCAACAATCCGCTCACAAGTATCAATGATTAAGACGTTAATCCAAGTATGCACCGTCACAAGCGGCGCAACCTTATCCTCTTCTATCAGTGAAGGCGCCGGTGAAGCTGCTAACAAATGTGGAGAAGCGAGGCCGCGCATGGCTAGCAATCCACCGTCGCCCACTCCATCTAGGTATAAAAATCGAACCTTGAAGAACCACTTATGCTCATGTCTCCCTCAATTTCATGCGTGCATCAAGTTTCCACGGCTGTTTTTGGCCTCGCCGCCGGGAAGAGAGGAGGGGGTCGGAGTGGAGAGGTGCGTCATTGCCGCAAGAGGAGGAGGGGATTGGGGAAGGGCGTCGTCGGGAAGAGAGGAGGGGGTCGGAGTGGGGAGGGGCGCCACTAGTACAGGTGGAGGTCGCACCGTCGGGGCTCGAGGAGGAGGTCGCGCTGCTGGGAAGACGGAGCAGATGGGAAAGAAGAGAAAAAAACGAACTGGTACGCAACATAACCAATGGCAGGTGGGTAATTTTTGTGAAAAATTGGAAGCCACGGCAGGTGAAAGCACGGGTGAGGTTGCCGTGAGATTTGTACCAGCAAAAGGCTACTTTTGGCTGTAGCTTTGGATGGAATCCAACCCCTTTGGTTGGCTTTTGACTTTTGGAGAAGCTAAACATGTTGAAAAGCACAACCAAAGGCAGCCTGAGGTGACACGGACTCCGGCTGTGAAGAGGAAGGGAGAGGAGAGAGGGCCAGCGCAATTATTCGATCCACCACCATAATTGGATGTTTCGTTCGAGAATCCGCACGAATGCTAATTTTTTGCTGAGTAAAATGTATGGTCGGCCCTCGAACTTAGCAATGAGTGTCATCTGGATCCCCGAACATCCACGTCCCTAAACTTGCTAATTCGCCCACACGAGGTCCAAATCTTCACCACCCAAGTTAAACTACATGCGTGGCACGTTAGCTGTGCGTTGACGTGGACCTGACGTGTGGGGCCCACACGTCAGGTCCATCTTCTCTCGTGCTCTCTCTTCCCCTTCCCATTCTCTCTCTCTTGCCACAACGCCGCCGTACAAGCTTGCTCCGTCCACCGCACCATCCGACCTCGCCGCCGGGCGGGCCTCGCCCCACCTCCGCTCGAGCCAGGCCGCCGCAGCTAGTTCCTCCCGCACCAGGCCGCCACCGCCATCCCTCCCACCTGGGCCCGCCGCCATTCGCTCCACCCGCGCGGGAGCTCGCCCTCGCGGTCGTACGCACCTCCCGCTCCCGGGCCTGGCTGCCGCCGCCGCCCGCTCCTCCTGCGCCCGGCCTCCGCCGCCGCCCACTCCTGAGGAGGGCCCGCCGCAGTTCCCTCCTCCCGCGTAGGGCCGTCGTGGCCGACCGCTCCTCCCGCTCCCGAGCCTGGCCGCCGCTTCCGCCCGCTCCACCCGCGTGGAGCCGCAGCCACCGGCGAGGCGAGCTCCCGCGCGGGTGGTGCGAACGGCGGCGGGCCCAGGTGGGAGGGATGGCGGTGGCGGCCGGGTGCGGGAGGAACTGGCGGCGGCGGCCTGACTCGGGTGGAGGTGGGGCGAGGCCCGCCCGGCGGCGAGGTCGGGTGGCGCTGGATCGGGGCGAGCGCTGGCGGCGAGGTCGGATGGTGCGGTGGACGGAGCGAGCTTGTACGGCGGCGTTGTGGCAAGAGAGAGAGAAGGGAAGGGGAAGAGGGAGCATGAGAGAAAATGGGCCCCACACGTCAGGTCCACGCCAACGCACAGCGCATGCAGTTTAACTTGGGTGGTGAAGATTTTGGACCTAACGTGCCACGCATGCAGTTTAACTGTTTAACTTGGGCGGTGAAGATTTAGAATTAGTATGTTTATGAACGTGGATGTCCATTTTGAGAGTTCGGGAATCTAAATAACATTTCTTCTCAAGTTCAAGAGTTAGCCGCATATTTTAATTTTTTTTTTCTTGCGAGGCTAGTGTAGCCATCTTAAATTTTCGGTGGTTCCATCGGGCCAAGAACGTAATGGTGAGTTTTTCTGGGAGAGGATGATCGGCATATCCTCACTGCGTTGATTTCTAGGTTCTCGGAGTTCCTTTTTCTTCCCTTCAAACTGCATACATGCTTTTTTTTTAATGATGCAGTGTCCTCGTAGATGTATAATAATGTGAAATTAACTTTGCATAGTCTCTAAGAGCACGTTTCTTTCAAGAATTTAAAAGATAAAGCAATATTACCTACGAATAATCGACACCCTTTTTAAAACCTTGGAATGGAGTATTCTACTCTACAGGTGGAGCAAGATATAGCACCTACTTTTGATTAAACTGGTTTGTCTTTGAGTTGGTCACTCTATCTATCCATTTTTTTTGTGCATGGTATATCCTCTCAATGGATCCTTTGGTCTTGAGCATTAGTGCTACTTCAATCATCCATCGAATCAGTTCGCACGGAGAGGGAGACGCATTGAAAAATGAAAGGAAAAAGGAACATGACTAAGTAGTTGTTTAGTTAGACTTTACTTCAAGGCTTTAGAATAATGGTAACATTTTCTTGTAATACCTATGCAACTAAATCCGTTGCAGAGCACCCACTTGTTTCTACATGTCATTATCAGTTATCACACAAGAATAAACCATGAATAAGAAAAATTTATTATAGATTATCTACATATGTTCATTATTAAGTCGCCTACACATCCCTGCTACTAAATCAACACATGCAAAGATTTAGAAAAAGCTCTCACCAGCAGAGAGATACATAAAAAGGAATAAAAAGACAAGACAACATATATACTTGTTTAGTTGGACTTCACTTCAAGGATTTTTTTTTTATAACATAGTATAGACGCAGACGCTCGCTTCAAGGATTTTAAATAGCTATGTATTAATGTATATATTTACATTACCCATTTGCACAACACACATGCTTGTCGCTGCATGTCCTCCTCGTAGAAGAATGAACCATGAAAAAAAACAATCATCTACACATGTGCATTACAATTTCTTGCTACTAATGTAAACACATGCATACATGTAAAGATAACATGAAGTCCTGAGAAAGTGAACCTAGCTCTTGGGAGCACAAGTCAAGTTCAACTCAAACAGGGTAGCTATTTTTATGTTTGTTAATGAAAAATCATCCTAGTTCCTTTGATCCTAGATTCACTAGTAGAGAATTCACCTTCCATGCACCCCATTTTGTCCCGGTTTAAAGTTGGCCCGGGACAAAAGGTTCACCAACTGGACTAAAGCTCGGTCACTGGTGGGGGGCTCACCAACCGGGACCTTTTATCCTGGTTGCAAAGGCTAGTGGAAAAAAAAGACCTTGAGAGGCCTTTTATCCCGGTTTGAAACACCAACCGGGGTAAAAGACCCTCCTTTTATCCCGGTTGGTAACACTGACCGGGATAAAAGGCTGAAAGAAGACTAAATTCCTCGAACCCTTTTATCCTGGTTTGTAATACCAACCGGGATAAAAGGGGGTCTTTTATCCCGGTTGGTGTTTCCAACCGGGATAAAAGGATCCCCCATGAGGTAATACAAAAGGATTGCATCCCCTATATAGTCAGATGTGCTGTGTATGTGGGATGGCAAGGAAGCTACGCGCGAGGCTGGAGGTTGTGGGTTCGAATCCCACGCAGCGTGCATGCACATATTTCGCGTGAAAAATCACGTGACTTGTGACTTGCGACGTGCGCGTGTGGAGGGCCTCGTAGGAGCCTGGGATTTCTTTGGAACCGATGGAGCAAGTGAGTTGCCAAGAATGATCAACATATGTGCTTTGTAGTCTACTACAATTTCTAGGTACTAAAATTAGCACATGCATAGATGTAAAGACTAGAGCATATAGAGTAGCTGCAGAAAGGAAGAAGCATATATATCTTCCACAGCACAATTCTATTTTTGTTGATACCATACTTCATACGCTACTGGAAAACTGAGCATTGGTCCTAGCTCTTAGTACCAGTTATTTTTTGACTCGGTACTAATGTGAGCATTAGTACCGGGTCTAATCGCTAGTTCCCTAGGAGCTCCCCGTGACCCCCTTTAGTACCGGTTGGGAGCTCCAACAGGTACTAAAGGTCACCCATTAGTATCGGGTGGAGGCTCGGCTTCACCCGATACTAAACCCAGTCGCAGCACCCACCCCCGCGCGCCTCCTTATTCGCTCCCCCTCCCTCTCTCGCGTCGTCCCTCTCTCTCCTCTTCCTCTCCTGCCGCCCCCTCCCCTCTCCCACCGCCACCCCCTCCCTCTCCCGTCGCCACCCCCTCCTCCTCCCTCTCTCGTCCGGGAAGCGGCAACGCGCGGGGGAGCGGCTGCCAGCCAGAGGCGGTGGGGCACAGGGGTGCGGCGGCGGGCCGGATGCGGCAGCGCGCGGGGCACATGTATTTTCTTTTTTCTTGCTCCAGGGCCGACGGCGGCGGCACCACCACGCCCCTTTCCTTCCCTATCCCGCACCTCCCCTCCCCTCCCTTCCCTCTTACCGCGCCAGGCTCCGACGCTCCGGGCTCCAGCAGCAGCTTGATCCAGCGGGGCAGCGTGGCGGCGGCGGCGGCGAGGCAGCAGGGTGCGGTCGGCCGGATCCGGTGGGGCCGCGGATGTCGGCGGCCGGCCGCACGGTCAAATCCGGCGAGGTGCGACCGGCGGGATACAGGTTGCGGGGGAGGGGCAGCCGTCGCTGACGAGGCGCGGTGGTGGGGCAGCCAGGCACGGTCGGCGGGATGCGAGGCTGGGCGACCGGCTGGATTTCTTTTATTATTTTTTAATACCCCTTTAGTACCGGTTATTTGAGACCTTTAGTACCGAAGTAGCAATACCGGTTGCACAATCGATACTAAAGGGAGGTTAGGAACTGGTAATAAAGGGGTGTTTGGGAGACAGGGGCTAAACTTTAGCCCTGTCACATCGGATGTTCGGATGCTAATTAGGATGACTAAATATGAGCTAATTACAAAACTAATAGCACAACCCCTAGGCTAAATCGCGAGACGAATCTATTAAGCCTAATTAATCCATCATTAGCGAATGGTTACTATAGCACCACATTGTCAAATCATGGACTAATTAGGCTTAATAGATTCGTCTCGCGATTTAGCCTAGGGGTTGTGCAATTAATTTTGTAATTAACCAATATTTAATACTTCTAATTAGTGTCCAAACATCTGATGTGACAGGGACTAAATTTTAGCCCCTGTGTGCCAAACACCCCCAGCAGTGATAACACCACTAATAATAAGCATCAATGCAAGTGGACACAAAGCAACAATAATAAGCATGGCCCACTCCATAAGAATCTGGCTACCAACCAAACCAATTGAAGCGCTCCTTCTTGATGATTTGTGGAGAAGGATCTAGAATGAGAGGCCCCCAAGTAATGCAGCTTGTGCACGTAATGTTCTAGCCAATCGCATAATCGTGTCGCT
Source organism: Setaria viridis (assembly GCF_005286985.2). Classification (NCBI taxonomy): domain Eukaryota; kingdom Viridiplantae; phylum Streptophyta; class Magnoliopsida; order Poales; family Poaceae; genus Setaria; species Setaria viridis. The sequence goes on from NC_048263.2 coordinate 28,237,186, forward strand.
GCGTAGGACTTTTCTTGTACAGCTCATGACCTCTTCTTTTCGTTGAAAGCGATGTGATGATGAGCTGGTCCAGTCCCCCGGTGGTTTGGTTCACTTGCACGGTTTGTTACATAGCTTTGTTTGTACTGCTTGAATTTTGTTGGCTTACATGAATCTTGGAATTTTTCAAGCATATGTGGTTGGCAAGCAAGCTGCCATTATTGGGCAATACCCATAGATTCAGTAGTCGATGGATCTAAGAGTACACACGATGGCATTCGACTCTACGGCGAGTCGCTAATTGCGTCTTAGACTATGTTTGTTTTGGTCGTGATAGTTTTTAGAGGAAAGATATCTTGTGGTAACAATTCTCCTAAGTTCCCATTCTATTTTGCATTTTCATAAATGGTTCCCTTAACCTTGCCTTCTTTCGGGTTCTTTTTTCGAGAGGTAGGTTTGAAGTCCTCCTCGTCGAACTCCTCCCTTGGAGCATTGACCACTTGCCCTATGGGCAGTTCCTGCTATCATGACTCATATATGGAGTCATGGTCATACCGTCGAGAATATGGTTCATGTATTTGTTCAGTTGGCACATGGTTCGTAGTACTTCCTCCATCTCAATTATTATTCATTTTGATTTTTCTAGATACACATCTTTTGATATGCACCTAGATATATATATATACAATGTCTAGATACATAGTAAAAGTGATGTATCTAGAAAAGTCAAAACGAATATTAATTTGGGACGGAGGGAGTACAAAGTATAACTTCAAATTAGACGCATAACCCAATGCCAATTTGGTGCTCCGGATAATTGAACATCCAAGTGAACTTACCGAGATGTTGAGAGCACCTCCTACAAAAACCAGCGTCACTTTCTTTTTCCACCCAAGGAAAAAGAATAGAACATGACTTTGTCTGGAAGAGAACACGGAGAGATGCTGAAAACATCCCCATCCGAATTCGCCCCGCGAGACCTAACCGATGTGCCGTTGCGATTCCACAAAAGTAGGCACTGGCGCGGTGGGGCGAACAATCCACCGGAGGCGGGGCCCGGCCCGGCGGAACGTACCCCCAACTAAACGCAGGCCACAGACGCCACCGGCTGGGGCATCCCGTCGGCATCGGCTGGAGCCGCCGCCCGGCCGGCGCGAGCCGCAGCTGGAGCCAGGTGCGCGTCGGAGAGGCGCCGCCGTCATGTGACGTCGCGGGCGCACGAGGTCCCCTCCCCGCACCGCAAGCATAATGCTCCGTCAGCCTGAGGCCAAGGCCACGCTCTCCCCTGCCTGCCTCCGCATAATAAAATCTCCCTGCACCCTCCCTGGCTTCTCTCCTCTCTCTCCCTCGCCGCGCCTGCGATCCTCTCCGCTGAGATGCGAGGTGATTCCCTGCTCCCCTTTCTCCTCCGCCTCTGCTTTCTCGCCGAGATTCCGCTCGGCGTTGCTGGTCCTCTGCCATGGCCGTTTGCTTGTTCAGCTGCCTTGTGCTAGGCGTAGAGCATGATAAGACTAGCTAGAGACTAGACTAGGCATGCATGTCGTGGTAGCTTTTGCGGCGGGTGAGTTCTTCGCCGATTCTGACCGCTGATTCGAGGTTTTTGAGGTTTCTGCCATGGATGAATACGGTTAGAATGTTCATTCAGATCTGTCCCGTCGTCCTGCACATGTCGTTCGTCCCGGAAGTCCGGCAGTCCGGTTCTTCTTGCGTGGTCGCCGGAGTTGCTGCACGAATCTGGTGCGTCTCTGTTGAGGGCTATGATGGGGGTAGGGGGAGTCCTGTGCGAAGAGTTTTGGACTCTTTCAGGTTGTCTTGTCAGGTTTTGGTCTGTTCTTCGGATACTGTTCGCGATTTGAGGCAGACCACGCGGGAGGCCAGAGGCCACTCGAAATTCTCTCTTTTCTTGCTTTTTTTTTTTCATTCACTTGATGAAGGTGTGGCGAGGCAAGGGTCTCAGAGTCCATTAGTGCACCGAGATTTACTCCAAACATTTTTTCTGTTTTCGTATCTTCCTGAAACCGTCCTAGATCAACACCTGGTTTTCAAAAAATTGAGAACCAGGACAATCTTTTGCCCTGCTCCATGCCTTGCAAGTGGCAGCATATTCACTACACTTTGCCCATGGCGAGCGTCATGTATAGGTAGGTAGCCCAATTCGACATGTTCCGCTGTTTCTGAATCTTAGTAGGCTGCTTCTTCTTCTTTTTGCCATCTTCCAAAGATTGTAGGGATAAGGGTTACGTAGAATACTACCTAAGATCTATTTTAGGACTTCAAATTTTAACATGATTTTTTTCTGCAATTAACATAATTCTTGCATGATTGCTACGAAATTCCTACGCCTGATATAGTTCTTGGGGACTCTAATGAGATTCGTCTGAACCAAACCGATTCTTGTGCCCCTGATATTCTTTTCCACGGCTATTGGAATTGCTGTACGGTCGAGTCAACTGAATGGCTCTTCCTATTGTCTTAGAAAATTTGCTCAAAGGTATGAGCTCTGACCCAGCTGTTTGTAACGTATAGGATTCTTGTATGGTTGCAAGCATAGGTATGACCTGAGCAAACCCAAATTATGTAGTTCTATAAGAAGGTTTGTACGGGCTGGTACCATCACTGACTGATTCAGGAACAATCATGCATTAAGTTAGGTGAAATCCATTTGGTTTTCTCGAGATTTTTAGCGTAGCCTATCTAGGGATTGATAGCTAGGAAAGTCAACTTGTTCAGCCGAGATGTCAACGTATCTTCTTTTGAAGAACTGAAGATTTTAACATACCTGTATATTGTGCATACTCTCGTTCTCAAGTAATCATGGTGATCTTCATTGATTTTTTTTTTGTTTCGGACTCATGTTATGTTTGTGTTTAACATATTTTTCTTCTTCATCCAAACTAAAAGTCTAACACACAAGGTACAATTAATTATTGGAAAAAGAAAAAAAACCCATCTATCGGACACAAGTAGAATAGTTATGACAGTATGTTTTACTTTGCTAGTTACCTTCAATTGTACCATCATCTTCCTCTGGTTTGCCACAAATTATTGGCCTATTAATGAAAAAGTTCCTGGTCAACGTTCTTCCTGATTATGATTGGTCCTTGATCTCCTTATACCGAGTCAGCTTTTGTCAAGTGCAGTAAAATAGACATTTTCCTTCCATCCATAGTTCTGTAGTTACGCACAACCATATGACGCGATGGGTGGTGTGGACATTAAATACTAACAATGAACCACTGTAAATTGTTGAGCACCATATGTTCGGAATGCAAGAATTTCACGCAGTAGTAATTATGCTGCTGTGAAATTTTCGCTTGCTAGGGCCTAAGTTTTTTTCCTAGAACAGAATCTCAACTACATTTCCACTCCTTGTTGCAGTGTTCTATTCTGAAGATATCACTGGCACAGAGCAACTGGATTCCTCTGCTTCTTCTTGACGATCAACTGTCAGTGAACATCGCTATATGGTTTAGTCTGTCAGAGGTCAAGTACCTCCTGGATCACAATTTTTATACTGCAGCAAGACAGTAATGGACCGGGCAGACACATCAGGCTTTGTTAGTGGTGGATCAGATGGTACTTCACTGCTGCTGATATTCTTTCACTTCGTCTACTCGACAGCGCACATATAAGAGATCAGTAAACCCCTGATCTCACTGTCCAGAAATACTCTCCTCATTGTTGCTCTTCCACCTTCACTATATTGCAAAGCATCTAGCTTAGATGAATAACGGTTTTGCGGGTATCCTCCACCGCAGAAACCAGCCTCTGATGGATGATTCTGCAGTGTCGATTGGTTTCTCGATGACAGGCTACACATCAGGCAGCCATGGTCAGAGTCAGATAACATTTGGCCTAGACCGGTTGGGTTCAGCAATGGACAACAGCTACAGCCATGGCCAGAGAGGTCTGCGGAGGTCGAGCCATGCGCCTGCGCAGGATGATGGGTGCAGACTAGTCCTTGGACTGGGAACAACGCCAGAGGTTAATTCTGCTGACCAGCATCCTGCTGGAGTAGACAAGTCGAGAGCACCTGTGACTTTGTTTGGCCAGAGCTTCTCCTTTACTGATCCAGGGACGCTGAGCCTTGGGGTTCGCCAGGGCTGCAATGCTGGAGCAATTCAACACAAAGAAATGCCTACCGGCCACATCATTTCCTTTGGCGCTGTCGATGAGGGCTCAACGTCGGCCAGGAGAAGCGCCGGTGGCTTCATGCCATCCACTGTCCTCGCTCCTCGGCCAGACTATGTAGCAGTCGAAGAGGCACAGGGTTTGGTAGATCACACAGACAACAGTTACGATAGTACTGTTCGTGATCACGATGGTTTTCGGCTCAGCACTGAACCTTCGGCATCCACGACGGAGGCTTCGTTTGGCGTGAGCTCCGATGTTGTGACAGTGGTAAGCAATCCCGGACAGCAGGCTCATCGCCGGCATCCCAAGAAGTGCAGGTTCAAAGGGTGCTCCAAGGGCGCGCGGGGTGCGTCGGGCCTGTGCATCGCCCATGGCGGCGGGCAGAGGTGCCAGAAGCCCGGGTGTCACAAGGGCGCCGAGAGCCGCACAGCCTACTGCAAGGCCCACGGCGGCGGACGCCGGTGCCTGCAGCTCGGCTGCACCAAGAGCGCTGAAGGGAAGACGGATCACTGCATCGCCCATGGCGGCGGTCGCCGGTGCGGCTACGCTGGCTGTCCTAAAGCCGCGCGTGGCAAGTCCGGGCGGTGCATCAAGCACGGCGGCGGGAAGCGGTGCTCGGTGGAGGGATGCATCAGGAGCGCCGAGGGGCGGGTCGGGCTGTGCATCTCCCACGGCGGCGGCCGGCGTTGCCAGTACCCGGACTGCCGCAAGGGCGCGCAGGGCAGCACGCTCTACTGCAAGGCGCACGGCGGTGGAAAGCGGTGCGTCTTCGAGGGGTGCGCCAAGGGCGCCGAGGGCAGCACGCCGCTGTGCAAGGCACACGGCGGCGGGAAGCGGTGCATGTACGAGGGCGGCGGCGTGTGCCCGAAGAGCGTCCACGGCGGCACGGAGTTCTGCGTGGCGCACGGCGGCGGGAAGCGGTGCGCCGTGCCCGGGTGCGGCAAAAGCGCGCGCGGGCGCACGGACCGGTGCGTCAAGCACGGTGGCGGCAAGCGGTGCCGGGTGGACGGGTGCGGCAAGAGCGCCCAGGGCAGCACCGAGTACTGCAAGGCCCACGGCGGCGGGAAGCGGTGCGTCTTCGGCGGCGGCTGCGAGAAGTTCGCGCGCGGCCGGAGCGGCCTCTGCGCGGCTCACGGCACGCTGGTGGCCTCGCAGCAGCACCGATGCGGCGGCGCGGGCGCGGGCATGATCGGGCCGGGCCTCTTCCACGGCATCGTCCGGTCCGCCAGCGCCGCCAACATGAACAACAACGAGTACTCGTCGTCCGGGGTGAGCACTGTGTCGGACTGCGGCGACGGCTCGCCCGTGCTGGCGGCGGGGAGGCTGGAGCTGATCCCTCCCCAGGTGCTGGTCCCCCACTCTATGAAGTCCTTGACGCCAGCCGCGCCGGCACCGGAGAGGAGCCGAGAGGGAGGGGTGGTCGCCGTCCCCGAGGGGAGGGTGCACGGCGGCGGCCTCCTGTCGTTGCTTGGCGGGAGCTTCCGGAACGTCGACGTCGACAGGCTCTGAAGCAGGCAACGCTCTTGAGGCTCGATTTCTCTTCTTCTACAGCTCTTTTTCTTCAAAAAACAAAGAGGAAAAAACTACTAGTATTTCTTTTTTATCGTAGCTGTTAGATTGGCTGTCTATAAAACATGCTCTTGTATGCAAATCGAACTTATATGGCGAACTTAGGTTAGTTTTGGTCCCCTTGTGTCATAAAAGGCTAAGACATGGATGTGTCGGGGGCTGTTACATACATGTCGAGTTATTCGTGGCAGGTCCCAAAGCTTTTGGGATTGGAAAGCTTTGTAGCTGCAGTTGTTGTGAATAAGATCAATGGGTAATGATCAACCATCAAATTGTACTTCTTGCAACACTCTGCTGAAATATCAGCTGACGATCGAACTGTACCTCTTGATGCAGATGATTGTGTGATGTGAAATAGGCTTTTATGGGTTTGTGGCATTTGAAGTTGGTCTAGTGATTGTTTACCAAAAGTTTGACTCTTTGCAATGTTTTTGCTTGACTCTGTCCGAGTTTCTAGTGGTAGCAGGGCCATTAGCATCACCGTCATGAAGAGGAACATGTAATCTTGATTCCTGAGAACCTCACTGGACACCGATGGAAGATGGACATATATTTGTTGAAATGGACTTTATAGTTCAAAAGCATACAAAATCATAAAATGGCATAGTGTCATACATACACCAGGTATACTCAAGGGCCATGGCTCTGGAAGAGTTAATTTTTTTAGATAGAAGAATAAAAGTATCCCATCCATTCATTATTACAACTTTGATTCAAATGGGAAGCACAAAGTGAGACAAATCTACCTTGACATGACAAAACTTTAAGCGCATATCCTGTCACTAAGCCGCTATCAAGCAAAGATGTTCACCACCGTGGTGAGTTCCAATTTTTGGCAAAGATGTTTACCACCGTGACTTCCAATGTTTGGCACGCGCGTGGCCAAGTGATGGCGTTCCTACGAAAAGGTCCGAAAGCTTGGCAAGAGTTCATTTCAGCTCAAGTACAAAATTCTCTTCCGGCTCCTTTTCGAAGACAGGCTAAACACAAGAGAACTTCTTAGAAGGGAAAATATGAAACTTCAGAGCTATAATAGTGTTTATGTCCAAACAATGAGGTTGAATCTCTGCAACATCTTTTTTCTCCGATGCCCTTTCTCATAAGAACTTTTGAAGAGTAAAACACACCGGCAGTCCCTGAACTTGTCTTGTGGTGTCATCCGAGTCCCTAAACTCTCAAAATGCATTTTCAGGTCCCCAAACTTATCTCAAGGTGTCATCTGGGTCCCTAAACTCTCAAAGTGCATATTTAGGCCCTCCAAACTTGTCCTCAGGTTTCATCCGAGTCCCTAAATTCTCAAAAATATTTTCAAATCTTAAAACTTGTCACCTATCGCTGATGGCAATGCTTCCTCCTCGCTCGTTGCCTTCATAACCACCTTATGCTAGTGATTATGCATGTATTGCTTGGCACTTGATTGGGGATCTTAAAATGCACTTTGAGAGTCTAAGGACTTGGATGTTACCCTGATACAAGTTGGGGGGGGACCGAAAATGTGTTTTGAGAGTTTAGGAACTCGGATGGCATCTTGAGCCAATTTTATGAATCTAAAAATGCACTTTGAGAGTTTAGGAACCTAGATGACACCCAATAATAAGTTTATGGAGCACCTGTGTATTTTACTCACGTTTGAACCTGCTGAATTTGCACATTGCGCCTAATCTTTCTCTATATCAGATTTTGGAAACTTTTAAGCAGCAGCTTTTGAAGCATTTCTTTCTGGAAATCATAATTATTGTGTCCTGAGTATCTGGACAACAAGAATTGGTATTGTCTTCAAACAACGAGTGTATGTGGAATCATGTAAAGCCTCCTTTAAGCATGAATTTGCTATATCCATAGGCTAGAGAAGTACTTCCGGGGCAGCATAGAATGGCTAGATACATTTCCATAGTTCCTCGTTGTTTTCTTTGCAGTTTTGCTTCTGCTTCTATAAACACTTTTTGTTAATATATACTCCCTCCATCCTAAATTTTGACTTTTCTAAGTACATAAATTTTGATATGCACATAGAATAGATATATAGGTATATCTCTATACATGCAAAAGTTTTGTATTTAAAAAGGAAAAAAATCTGGAGAAACCCACAGGGGGTGCATTATGCAGATCAGAGGGCTTGCTTCATTTGTCTCTACATGTAACTGACCGTCTGACAGTGCCGTGGTTGAGTCGTTCTTAGGACTTTTTTCCGTGTGTCCCATGACACCTTTTTGCGTAAATTACACACTAGAGGTATGGCATGCTCCATACAGTGGGTAGCAATGTAGCATATACTCGTTTCGGCACGATCCGTCCGGACACCTTCACTGAAAAGCAGGGGCGGAATTAGGATGAACACCTTAAGAGGGCTAAATAGTAGAGATTAAAGGCTAGAGTTAGAAATTAATGATGATTTGAGGCTTTATCTAGGGCAGCACGGCTGCACGCACAAGTTTCCGAAGCTGATGATGATCCGGCAGATCACAGAACCACCGAGCCATCCAGTAGCGCCGCATGCAAGTAGCGCTGGCAGCCGCTTCCCATCCATCCAGAAGCCGGATGTGTATGCGCCAGGCCGGAGCTAGCACTAGTAGCAGGCGGCGAACGGAAACGCGCAACACGATGCAGATCGCTGGACGCGCAGTGGCTTTCTGACGCAGCTCTGTCCTCCTCCGGCTGAGAATAGCAGTAGCTAGGGGGGTCACAAACCAATGCAAGGACGCGATCGGCCACTTCAATTCTTAGCCGTCTTTGCAAGTAGCAGTGTCGTGGCGAACCCATCCCCTCCTTCGGCTCTGCGCTTCCAAGGCGACAGCTGAGTAGCTGACCTGCGAGATGGCAAGAGGTGCTCTGCCTCTGCTCCGGCTGCCTGTTCTTCTTGCCCTGTGCCTTGCCGTGGCAGCGTGCTTCTGCGGCGGAGGAAATGCGGCGGCGGCTGAGAGGAAGACGGTTGGCGTGCACGAGCTCAAGAGGGGCGACGACTTCTCCATCAAGGTCACCAACTGGGGTGCCACTCTCATGTCCGTCGTCCTCCCCGACTCCAAGGGTAATAACTCTGCTCTTCCATGCTCTGTACAGTCTTCTTTGTGGAGCCGGGGCTACGGAAGACATGCATTCTGATTTTCGCGTTGCAGGGAACCTGGACGACGTTGTGCTCGGCTACGACACCGTCGCTGAATATGTGGTAAGAAGAGATCATCTCGATCATAGGATCCGGCTCCAAAATTGTTCACTTGGCTGTCTTTGTCTCCGAACATGCAGAACGGCACCGCCTACTTCGGGGGTCTGATCGGCCGCGTGGCCAACAGGGTCGCCGGCGCCCGGTTCACTCTGGACGGGAAGGCCTACCGGCTGTACCCCAACGACGGCAACAACTCGCTCCACGGTGAGAGACTGCCGGCCGAGACCGAGACTCTGCTGATGGATTGTTGCTCCGAGCTGCTGTGTGATTGTTAGTTCGTTCACTTCTTTTTTTTCTAAAAAAAACTGAGCGTTCGTTCCTGTTCTTGTTCTTGGGATCGGACCAGGTGGTCACCGGGGATTCAGCAAGGTCATATGGACGGTGATGGAGCACGTCGGCGGCGGCGACTCCCCCTACATCACTCTCTACTACCATAGCTTCGATGGGGAGCAAGGTACAGTGTGTTCGTTCCTTTTCGTTATTTGGAACATTGTGCATCTGTTCGTGGGAGCGCATTTACTCTAGCTGTGTGGATCAGTGGAATTGTTCGTTTAGAATGTCTGCAACTAGAGCATCGGAGATATTAAGGTTAGGTCGAACAGTTAACAGTACCTCCTTTAAAAAAGGGGAAGCTGAAGCTCTTCAGCTTCTGTGTTTTAGTAAAATAGGAGCGGTAGGGAGAAGCGTCAAGCGTGGTCAGGAGAAGCTTAAAAAAAGCAGGCTGTTTGACTTCCAATTTCAGCTTATTTTAGTCTTAAGTAAGATTTAATTTGTTCCAAACAGAGCCGTGATGAGAATTATTGGATCAAATAGGTGATTGGCCCTAAAATTCAGAGTGTGTATTAGGTTTGAAATATCCAGTGAGATGTAGATGCTCTTTCTTATGAACAGCTCCTTTTGTATTGATGGTATGGAATACTTCACCCAGTACATGAGTGCCGGAGTGAAAAACCTCGTAGTGCAGCCCACAGCAATATGTGGTCCACTGTCATCACATTGGAAAAGGTGTTTTTCCTGCACACGCATTTGCGCTTTTCCTCAACCATACGGTCCATACTGCAGCAACCTGCAACAGCAGTGTGAGCTAGCCTCATTCCAGGCGCACTATATCCACTAGTGTAGGTGTAGCCATCATTGAAACGTTTGTTTTCCCACCCAGCAATATAATGCGTTTGCTCTGGCGGGCTTAGCTAGGTTAATGCGTTGTCTTTGCGATGCTGTACGTGAATGCAGGTTTCCCCGGCGACCTGGACGTGTACGTGACGTACCGGCTCTCGCCCCCGCACGTGCTGAGCGTGCGCATGAACGCCACGGCGCGGGGCAGTGCCACCCCGGTGAACCTCGCGCACCACGCCTACTGGAACCTCGGCGGCCACGGCAGCGGTCCCGTCCTCGGCGAGACAGTGCAGCTCCTCGCGTCGCGGTACACGCCGGTGGACGCCGCGCTCATCCCCACGGGCGCGCTGGCGCCCGTCGCCGGCACGCCCTACGACTTCCGCGCGCCGGCACCCGTGGGCGCGCGCCTGGCCGAGCTCTTGCGCGGCGGCGTCGCGGGCTACGACACCAACTACGCCGTGGACGGCGCCGACGATAGCAGCACGGCGCCGACGTCCCTGCGGCCGGTGGCGCGCGTCCGGGACGGCGCGACGGGGCGGGCGATGGAGCTGTGGGCGGACCAGCCCGGCGTGCAGTTCTACACCGCCAACGGGCTCGGCGGCGTCAGGGGCAAGGGCGGCAGCGTGTACGAGCGGTACGGCGCTCTGTGCATGGAGACGCAGGGGTTCCCCGACGCCGTGAACCACCCGGGCTTCCCGTCGCAGATCGTGAGGCCGGGGCAGGTGTACAAGCATGACATGGTGTTCAAGTTCTCCTTCTAGTTGACTAGCTCTCTACAACTAGACGGCAGCTTGAGCATACAAATGGTGCATGCAAGTATGCAACTCGTCTCTTGTAGTGCTGTCACACAGTGGCGTGTCATATATAGACTTGAACTACAAGTCTGAAGAACACGGGAAATAATAGCGTGCTGCATGTGGATTCATTGCAGTACGACAGTACGTTTCATGTATGGACGATACGTGTGTACGTACTCACGGCAACTTTGGACTGCGAAACATACTCCATGGCCACTACCGGAGAGGTGAGCTTTATTACCGACTCTGAACCTTGCGATACCGTTATTGTTATATTGGTACTAAAATGATCCTTTTAGTACCAGATCATGCACCCGGTACTAACCTATTACTATCGGTTGGTGTTATCAACCGGTACTAAATTGTTTTGTGTCAAAAAAATAAAGAAAAAATTTGTTAAATAGCCAGGAGGTCAAGCTAGGAGGACCTTTAGTACTGGGTTATAACACTACCCGATACTAAAATACCTTCGGGGGCTACTAAATTTGGACCCAGTACTAATATTAGCATTAGTACCGGGCAAAATATAACCGGTACTAAGGTTATTTTTCTAGCCATGTGGTCATAATATTTCAATTTGTGTCGTTGCATTCGGAAAAGTTCATTGCTAGGACTACCTGTAGTGTTACGGAGAGCTTGCTTGGTTGCTCGTACTGATGGCCTAGGACATACATGGACAGAGCTAGGCCAATTTTATGAAATGCTATAAATAATAATCCAGTGTGGTGGGGCCACACATGCTGGATCAAAGCAATACTACTTATATCAGCGTACACATAGAGAAGCCTTAAGTGGCGGACCCAGGATTTTTTTAGCCTGAGTGAACAGAGCAACCCATAATAACATTCTCATTTGAGAATGCGAATACAAGGAGGTATTTTGTGTTTGGGAAAGTCCGAAGAAAAAAGGATTTGGAATCCACCTTTTCTTTTGCTTTTTTCCCTTAGAAAAATAACTCAATCAAAATCCAATTATCTACTCTACAAGAACGAAATGCTTGTTATGCCTAATATACTTAGTTTAACATGTATCTGTTTTAATTCTGTTCTTTGTCCGACTAGCTTTTTCTTCGCCAAATTACCCGAAGCTTATGCCATTTTCAACCCAATCGTGGATGTTTTGCCTGTCCTCTTTTTTCTATTAGCGTTTGTTTGGCAAGCCGCCGTAAGTTTTCGATGAAATCTTTACTATTCCGTCTGCCAAATTGAATTGAATGATGTATTCATTCCAAAAAAATTTAAAAAAATGGAAATGGATAAGAGCCGAGAAGTCTTATATTATGAACCTTCGATTCTAAAATTTAAATTCTTCTACATTGAATGTATAGCTGCAGCAATAAATTGGGATCCGCCTTTCTACCCCCCGCACCTACGTTGAGCAGGTACCTTTAGGTACCCACACAATACCTAAACTAATTTTTGATATTGATAAGAGTGCTTATTATAAAGCAATTCTTGCAATTTTTTTAAGAATTGATTTTTGCATTTTTAGGTGTCAAAATAAACAAAACCCATCCTAGTGGATCTGTGTAGTAAGGAAAAATGGGTAATCTATTCCTTAACAAAAAAATCTTGGAGATTATGTAATGCTTACTCTCAAACTTTTTGTTTATACAGTAGTGATATTCTTTGTTTCCCTCTTTATCTTTGGATTCTTATCTAATGACCCAGGACGTAATCCTAGGCGTGAAGAGTAAAAATCCAAAATTTGTGGGAATTTTTTCTTACAAATTGGATTTATTTCGTACATTTATCGATGAGAAAATCCAGGGGTCAGAATTCCTTACAATTTGAAAGTCCCAAATGATCCGAGGGGGCGGAAAGAGAGGGATTCGAACCCTCGGTACAAAAAAATTGTACAACGGATTAGCAATCCGCCGCTTTAGTCCACTCAGCCATCTCTCCTCATTCTAAATCGAAAGGTTTTGGAGAAGGGGGAAGAAGCACACTTGAAGCACGCAGTACAACGGGAGTTGTATGCTGCGTTCGGGAAGGATGAATCGCTCCTGAAAAGGAGTCTATTGATTCTCTCCCAATTGGTTGGATCGTAGGGGCGATGATTTACTTCACGGGCGAGGTCTCTGGTTCAAGTCCAGGATGGCCCAGCTACGCCAGGGAAAAGAATAGAAGAAGCATCTGACTCTTTCATGCATACTCCACTTGGCTCGGGGGGGATATAGCTCAGTTGGTAGAGCTCCGCTCTTGCAATTGGGTCGTTGCGATTACGGGTTGGCTGTCTAATTGTCCAGGCGGTAATGATAGTATCTTGTACCTGAACCGGTGGCTCACTTTTTCTAAGTAATGGGGAAGAGGACTGAAACATGCCACTGAAAGACTCTACTGAGACAAAAAAATGGGCTGTCAAAAAGGTAGAGGAGGTAGGATGGGTAGTTGGTCAGATCTAGTATGTATCGTACATGGACGATAGTTGGAGTCGGCGGCTCTCCTAGGCTTCCCTCATCTGGGATCCCTGGGGAAGAGGATCAAGTTGGCACACTTTAAGAAGATATTGACCGCTAACAAAAGCAAAGTTGACAACTTTGGTAGTTTTGGAACTAAACATGTTCACTATACATGTGAATATATCAATATAAATACATTAGGAAAATAAAGACGCCACATAAATTGTCTCAATACCACACTAATTCATTAACACAGTTTGCACCAAAAGTCTAGTACTGTATGTCCAGAGGAGACACCATGAAGAAGTAAATAGGGCACTAATGAAGAGTGATGATCCAAATGATCCATCCATCTAGTTATTCGGTAGCGATCAAGAGCAAAAACCAGCTTAGCTAGGGTTCCGCTTCTTGTCATCCTGAAAGTGTGAGATAGTTTGGAAAACACGCAACAATTTGCACTGATAGAACGGTGAAGATATATAGTACAAGAGTGGCAACAGAAAGTTGTGGCATGCAACAGAAGAGGAAGCTATCCTAGATATCTTAGATTAAAATCATGGAGATACGCTATAGGATAGTTGCCTTAGTCATCGCGATACATTAATTCCATCTTAAGATGGGTGCCGATTATGCTTGTGGAGGCGCTGATCTCCTTGTACCGCGTCTGCCAATGGCTACATAGTGATGCCGGCGACAAGAGGTCGCAATGGCTTCAAGCCTTCAAGCCTGTGCACGTGTTCATGATGATGAGTTCCGGTCGCAGCTAGCAAGCATGCTCGAGGCCCCGTGCAGGAGGCAAGCTCAATCTCCTGGCTCGACGTGATTCAACGTATTGGACTACATGTGTTTTAGTTGGCTGTCAATGGCACGAGTCATTTCTCCCTTAGGACGCTCAACAAGGAACCTGGATAGGTGCCTAGGCTCGATGGACCTTAGGTCTGCCCCTGGAAGCTTGATGCTTACATAAGCAAATACATAGAAGCTCACACCAGGTGTGTTGCTACAGTTTTGTAAGTGACATTACCAAAGTGCCTTTGGCCTACTCGGCACTACAAAAGCAGGGCTTGCTTCTTCTTCCTCCTCCTATATCTTAGTCGTTCTTCCTCTTTTCCCTAGCCCTCCCCTTATATCCACACCTAGAGAAGGAGCCGCAATCCACCAAAGCTAACAGCTAGATTTTTATCCTCTGAGCTAAGGATCCCTTCGGAGCCTCCACGCATCGCCCCCAGACCACGTGGGGGTGAACCGTGCATCGCCTGTTCTCACCGTCGGTGGCCTTGGCAGTCGTCGGTGCGCGGTGGTACTCCCCTACCTCCCTCTCTTCCTTTCCATCTTCTCTCATTTCTCCATCCTCCCCTCTCGCTCCACCACAGCACCACCACCACATTCCATGCCATCATCATTGTAGCTCGTCTAGCATCAGTTCTCCCTTCGTCTATGCCCTCTGTAAAGTCAAATATATCATGGGACGTATGTGCTACAAAGAGATGATGCAAAGAAATTGTATCATAGTGTTGCTCTCTATGAAGTCAAATATGTCATGGGATATGGGAATTTGACATATGGCTTGACATTATCAGTCAATTATGATTCATCCATGTGTTAATGAGAAATAGTAATTGAATTTCAATCTCTAACCTAATAGTTTATTAGATATTATTAGTTCATTGCGGTGATTTTTATAGAAGCTATTTCAAGATGCTATTTGTGATGTCTTATCAAATTGTTAATTACTATTAGGACAATGATTATCCTTTGCAACTATTAGGGCCATATAAGCAATTAATTTTCTTCATATTCAAAAGATTATAAAGCTATCTAAGCAGTTATTAGTTGACCAAAAATATCAATAATTATGACATTAAGGATGGGGGTATTTTGGAAGGATTTTGAGTATGTGATAGAGAATGATATTGGTGTATTTGCTAATGTGTATCTATACGTGCACGTGCATACATGTGCAGGAAGCTGATGACAATATTTACCATTTTCAATATTTATTTTTGTTGGTTTGATACATGAATAAATCTTGTTCTATACTGTGTTATAAAATATTTCATTATTATGATTACCTTACATGATACTAGGCTATTATATTTATATTATTTTCTACTTTGCAGATAGAACTTGTTACTATTAGTGAAATTGGAACTATTATGCTAGATGGTGTAATTTTGTGGCACATGACCATTTTACATGGAATTAGTTATTTTTTTAGTTGTTTTCTAATTTTGTAATAATTTAGTGTAGCGTGTTTTGAGCGGGGCAATTTGTTCTTTCTGGATCTGAACCGTATAGTCATGATGTAGGGTATGACACCGTATAAGAAGAAGAATGTTGATTCGCAAAGGACTTAAATGTGAAAGAGCCTTTATAAAAGTATTGTCTATACTTCTCATAACACTTGTAAGGAATGTGGAACTCTCGATATTGCACTCTGATGTAAGGTTAATAAGAGCAACCAAAAAAAAGTAAGGTTAGTGAGAACCGAGGTGGATATGTGAATCAAAAAAATGAGTCTTGATTATTCCAATATTCGACATTAAATTGATAGAATGGTTACAATTTTTTAGTGCAATTCCACACATGTTCTTTATTACGTCTGGCTATTTCACATGTTGATTTGCGTAGACAAGGTGGAGGTGTATTGATACATTTTATGGATTGTCAAAGCTTGAACGAGTCATTTTGGCCACTACTTGTGTTGCAAAGGGAAAAAATAAACATATTTCGAAAAACATGTCCACTGCCAGTACACTTGTAGCATACCATAGCCCTCTAGAAATCCAACATGCCCTGCCAGGCACCATGTGGTACTGTAAAGGCAAAGACTAGAATTTTCCTACCATTCAAAATATCTTCTAGAATTTATTTGCTTTGCCATGAAAAGAAGATTTTATCCCATGCGTAGGAAAGGTTTATTATCCCGATAGACTACTAAAATATTCAAAATATACATTGCGTATTCCAACATGATATGTATGTGTTTCTTTTTATACATATAAAATAAAATCACTATACTCCAATAGATGTATAAATAGAATTGTGATTATTTTCATGTCTTCTATTGTTAAATTATTCATGTGTAAAATACATATGAATTATTTTCATGTCCTTATTGCTTCCGCTTTTAAAGTTAGTAGGGGTATGAAGTTAGAAAGGTTATTGATAGCTTGTAAGAATGGATTATTTAATTTGGAAAACATTACATGAACTCATAAAATAAGTATTTTATACACATAGAATAAGTTATATAAAGTCAAGGAACAAAATTTGTGCACTTGGAACAAATACATTGTGGATATACAAAAAATGTGGTAGTCCATGAAAAAAGTAAATGAATAAATTTAACTATAGTAAGGAATGAAAGAATGAAAACTAAATAAAAATATGATAAGAGAATTAGATAGATGAAGAATGGATAAAAACTGGAAGAAGAAATAAAAGAATAAAAGAAAAAATAAATAGGGAATAAGGGAAAACGAGAAGAAAATATGAAAAATAAATATCAAATATCAGTGTCTTTATAGCACTTGCGCACTTAGTTCATAGAAAAACAGAAAATAAGAAGGAAAACTTGAAGAAAACAAAAACAATAGTGTGTTTATAGCACTCGCACACTTAGTTCATAGAAAAATATAAAATAAGGGAAGAATCAAGAATAAAAAAGAAAAGAAAAAGAATAAATGTGGAACTCTTGATATTTCACTTTCTCTTTTGTATTTACATCCCTCTCTAATGCAGACTCTTCCAACTATAACAATCATCTGTAGCCCTTCTATATTCTGACGAGAGAACAATCACTCATCTATGTGGAGAACAAGGAGACGACAATTCACATGATGATCGAATCACCCAAACCTCATCTTCACATGCTAAAAGATGAACAAATAAGACACATCTCTGTTGCTTTTTACTGATTGCATTGTTCATGTCACAAAAATAAAGCGACGAATGAACAGAGATGTTTCTTAATTTTCAAACACTCCCAACTCACTATATCCTAATCATCAACTCTAGTTTGTTATGTCGCCACAAGCCTGAAGCTCAACCTTGCTTTGTCGGTGAAGCTCGCCTACTCAGGGGCATAAACCTTACTAAATCCTTGCATACGAACGAGCCTTGCTTGAGCGTGTTCTCTTTTTTTTTTGAAACGTAAATGGCAGGAGCTCTGCCGCATCTTATAAGAAGAACAGAAGTTTTAGTACAAATTTCATGCCTTGTTATATGATTGACAAATTACGGCTCATCACTTTTAACATGAGTTGATACAACATTTGCGTTATTCGATCATAGGAGCTCCACATGCCGCTTGGCGCAGACCAATCTCATCTTTGATGAGGTAGAATACTTGCAACGCAGAGCATTGTTTCCCCTCGAATATTCTTCTGTTACTCTCTTTCCAAAGATTCCATGTGGTGTAGATGATCACCGCAGCATTCAGCGTTTCTTTTCCTTGGCAACAGCAGCAATGGACATACACCACCAGTCCTACAATTCCATATCGCTTTGTGGAATCTGGACAAGTTCACTGGCCCAGTTAGCGACTTTGCTCCATACTTGTAGTGAGAATGTGCACCTGATACACATGTGTACTGCTGATTCAGCATCAGTCTGGCATAGTGGACATATAGGATTACATGGCCAATTCCTAGCTTGAAGTCTGTCAGCCGTCAACAATCTGTTTTGCATGAGCAACCAAGTGAAGAACCTATGTTTACCCTTTGTGCCTTCCAGATTGCTTGCGGCTGGAATTGGCAGTAAGATCCTGCAAACTAGGCGAGGTATGCACTCTTTGCAGTGTATTGGCCGTCAGCCGACCATCTCCATACAATTTTGTCAGGCATGTCAGTAAGGACCACGTCCTTGACAAGATCCCAGAGCTCGATGAATTCAGCCATTTCATTTACAGATTGCATTCTCCATAGGCCCCTAGTCCAACTATGATCCTGAAGCTCCTCGTGCACTGATCTGTTTTTACGCCATGCCAACTTGTACATATTTGGTGCTATATCCCTAGGGGCTTTGCCATTAAGCCAAGAAGAGTTCCAAAATTATGTTGTTTGTCCATTCCCCACCGTAACTAAGGTACTAGCTCTGAACAATTGCAAGTCAATGTCTGTCACCGGTGCTTCCCCTCCCGTGCAAGTTCTATCTCGCTCCTTCCATTCAAACCACACCCATCACAGCCTTAATGCTCTGCTGAAGTTCTCCAAGTTTAAGGCCCCCAGGCCACCCATCTTCTTTGGCTTTAGCACATTAGGCCATGCAACTAGACAGTGCCCCCTATTTACTATTTCAGCCCCTTTCCATAGGAAAGCTCTTCTTATCTTGTCAATTTTCTTAATTGTCCAGGATTTTAGGTTGAAAACTGTGAGGAAGTATGTTGGTATGGCTGACAAAACTGTGTTAAAAAATATTAGGCGTCCAACCCTGTTATGTAATCTTCCCTTCCATGAGGGTAATCTAGCAGCAACTCTATCAATTAGTGGTTGTATATCAACCCTCCTTAGTGCTCTCGTGTGAAGAGGTAACCCAAGATATGAGCAAGGAAAAGACTTCACTGGATAGTGAAAATTAGGCAAGATGTGCTCAAGGTTGATCCCATCACACTGGATTGGGTAGATGGCACTTTTGCTGAGATTTTTGATCAGCCCTAAAGCCAAGCCAAAGTCATTTAGAACCTCCCTGACAACTGCAATCTCTTCACTGTTTGGTTTTAGAAAAAGGGCAACGTCGTCTGCATATATGCTGAGCCTTGTTCTAG
Organism: Setaria viridis; assembly: GCF_005286985.2. NCBI lineage: Eukaryota > Viridiplantae > Streptophyta > Magnoliopsida > Poales > Poaceae > Setaria > Setaria viridis. Next base: position 28,256,109 of record NC_048263.2, read on the forward strand.
TTATTCTATGCTGGATTGGGGATAACATTCCTTGGGCCTCTGCAATCTGGAACATTCTGTTCACTGGTTCCATAACCAGTATAAAAAGTATTGGACTAAGAGGATCTCCTTGTCGTAAACCAACTCTATGCCTGAACCATTTGCCCCCTAGCTCCATTCAGGAGGACTGAAGTGGATGCAGATGATAGTAATGTAGTGATCCATTCCTTCCATCTATTGCCAAATTCCATCTCCTGCAGAACCTCCATAATGTAGTCCCATCTTACACTATCAAACGCCTTCCTGATGTCCAATTTAAGGAACAGTGTAGGTTTCTTTGCTCAGTGCAAACATTTCACCAGGTTCTATGTATATAGAAAATTATCCTGAATGCTTCGACGTTTGATGAAGGCACTTTATGATCTTGACACCAAGTACTACAGATGTGGTTGTAGCCTATTAGCAAGCAATTTGGAAATTATTTTTGCAACATTATGTGTCAAACTTATTGGCCTGAATTGGTTCAAGCTCTTTACTGCTGGTGTTTTCGGTATGAGGACAATATGTGCCTTATTTAACTGATGGAAATGCTGCCCATGCTGCTGATAAAAATAGAGGATAACTGCCATTATGTCATGCTTGATCCATTCCCAAGCAGATTTGAAGAACAAGCCGATATATCCATCTAGGCCGGGGGCCTTTTTTGATGCCATGCTAGAAATCACTTCCCAAACTTCTTCCATAGTGAATACATGTTCCAAGTCATTCTGCTACAGCTTGGTCAATTGTAGTACATCCCAATCCATAGTATGTGTTCTTTGCTGAACTTGTTCAAATTGAGTACTGAAGTGCTGGAATATCTGATCTGCTTTCTCTTCATGTAGGTGTATTTGCCTTCCCTCAACTTCCAAGGCTTGTATGAAGTTTTTTCCTCCTTCTACCATTGAGATGAATATGGAATAGTTTTGCTTGAGCTTCTGCAGCTTTTATGTGAGCTATCCTGGATTGCTGCTTCACCCTCAATTTTTCTATTGCAGTCATTCCTAGTATTTTGGCTTTCAGGTCCCTCTTCAATATCACTTCTTGATCAGACAGCTGCCTAAATTCTTGCACCACATCAAAGATAAGGATAAGCTGTTTGGCTAGACACAGAAGTAGCCTATTGTTTCCCACCTTAGTTCTTGCCCATTTCTTAAGTGCTTTCCCTAATCTCTCTAAGTTGGTATGCAATCTCAAGAATGGGTTTTGTATTTGAATATCTCTATTCCATGTCTCAATGACAATTTCTTTGTATCCATTAAGCTTAGGCTAGAAACTCTCAAATCTTAGGCCTCTATACCATTTCCAGTCTGAGTGTCCAGTTAATAGCAAAGGGGAGTGATCAGAGACAGATGAAGAAGTAGCTTGCAGCACACAGCTGGGCATCATGAGGTCCCACTCAATGGTGCAAAAGGCTCTATCTATTCTTGTGTGGGTGGTGTTATTAGACCAAGTAAACTTTCTCCCTCTCAGCCTCAATTCTTTCAGTTCAAGGTCATTTACAAGTTTCCTGAACTCCCCCATCAGTCTTCTATTTAGGTTACCATTGCTATTATCTTCTACTGTCAGAATCATATTAAAATCTTCCAGCAGTAACCACTTGTTTGTTATGCCTTGCTTAATTTGTCTGATCTCTTGTATGAACTGTATTTTATCACTATCACCTTATGGTCCATAGACCACAGTGATCCACTAGCTCTATAAAGATGATGTGGCTTCAATCAGTGCTAACACAGTGTAGGTTCCAATATTTGAATCAATGATTTTGTAGTAGTCTTGGTGGACTGCTAGAAGGACCCCTCCTCTGGTTTGCTGAGCAGGCAAATGTACATAGTTGTGTAGAAACTGTTGCCCTAGGGTCTCAACAATAATGCTTGTGTCAATGTTCAGGACCCGTCCTCTGGTTTGCTGAGCAGGCAAGTGTACCTAGTTGTGTAGAAACTGTTGCCCTAGGGTCTCAGCAATAATGCTTGTGTCAATGTTCTAAATTTTTGTTTCTTAGAGGCATGCAATAGTGCATCTAGTATCCTGGGCCAAGTCCTTCACCACTCCTCTTCTCACAGGGTTACTTGGTCCCCTCACATTCCAATTTAGCACAGTACAACGTTGACTACTCATATTGAGACAGATACAACTCCAACTAGACCTTGCTTGGGAGACAGACCCAAGCACACAGCAAGCTACCATAATGGAGAACCACTAATACACACCGAGCATACACAAGTTACCATCTAGTACACAAGGAACACAAATGATAGATACTACCATACACTGAGAAGGGGGGTGGGGAGCTGCACTAGTGTAAACACAAACACCAAACACAGGGTACTTAGTACAAAGCAACCTAGACCATAGGCCACTGACCCACATAGACATTAACACAATCCTCCCCACTTCAACCTTCTTGCTCTGTTCAGTCTTCAGCATGGAGAGCAATGGTAACCAGATCATTTGCAAGACCAAAAGCCTCCCTGAGGTTCCCAACTGTTTCCTGTTCAAGTGATTCAGTAAACTGTGTGCTGAATTTGGTATGTGTCGGGGAGTCAGGAAGCTTGTTTACTTGCAGCAGACCACACTTCTTCATCAGCAAAGCTGTTGCTTGTTCTTCCATGGTCATGTCATTTTTCCCCTTGCTTGCAATTCTAGCACTTTTCCTTGAGGACGGTGTCCTGTTGTTGAGGTTATTGGGTTTGAGTGTTCTATCTGCTGTTGCTGTCTTCACTTTGGGGTATGCATTAGACAGTAGCAGAACTGGTGGCTGTAGCTGTTTTGTAAATGCAGAATTCTTTTGCCTCTTTTGGGCAACACCTGATTGCAATGACTGTAAGTCTGCATCCTGATGAGCTTGATCAACTGGTGTGTTCTGCTGACGCTTCGATGGCCCTTGTGCTACTATCTGTTCCGGCGGGGGCACCAGCTGTGCATTCCCTATAGGCTGCCCGACAATAGCGTGGATATCCTTGGTGTTGACCCCCGGATTGTCCAGCCCATTTCTTTGTGTCTGTGGTTGCTCTCCTGGAGTTAGATCAACATCCTTACAATAAGGCGTGCCATTCTGATCAGCTTCCCTTCCTGCATCTTCCAATGGTGAATATGTTGACCTTTGCATTATTAACTCCTACACTGCCATATCCCTTAGAAGCTCCCTTTCCACGCAGCACATAACTTCGCTCGTGTCTGCCTCATCATTCTGCATATGCATCTGCACTTTGCTCGTCTGATCTCCAGGGTGTATCACTTGAAACTCAGTCCTCAACCTTTCCTGCTAATTTGCTACACATTCCTCAGGCCGGTGCACTATTTCTCTACCGACAAATGCTGGATCAGAGTTTTCCTCCGCAGAACACACATCCACAACGGTGAATGGCACAACGATTGTTCTTGTTTTAATTTTCGGCTCAGTAGAGTGGCGTCCCAGGTAACAGGGCGGGGGTTTTGAAAAGTCCTGCACCGTTTGTTGTGCTTGGATGCACATCGGGTCTGCTTGCATATCTCTGTTGGCAATCCTTTGTACAGCTGCATACTCCATCTCAGGGAAAGCAACAATTGATTTTCTTGGCTGCCCATCTCCTGACCCCTGCCAGCCCTACTTCAGTAGCTGCTGCGTGCACAGTAGCACTTCGTCTTGCATTGGGTCAGCTGCCTGCCTCTCAGCCACTGTGCCACCATAGAAGCCCCTATCAATAGCAGCAGCAGGAAAAGGCAACAGTGCTTCCTTCCCATCAGCATTGAATAGTGCTGGAGTAGTAGCAGCAGCTGCTCCATGCTGTGGGGCCCTCGCACGCCTCTCCCTCCACTGTAGCTGAACCGGTGCATGTCTTCTTCGTCGGTAGCCTCCAGCCAGACTACGTCGTTGACCGTTTCCCCCGCCACCTAGCACGTCCCTCCACGTCGCCTGCGGGAACTGACGGAACGGGCGACCGCCTCTCCTACTGCCCTCAGCACCTCCATCAGCCGGCGGTGAACGGTCCCGGTGGCCTCCAAGGCGGTCACACACCGGAACACGCCCACCATGAATCGGCAACCGCTCCCCATCTGGAACACCGGGGATCCATGAGAAGAAATGGCGCATCAGCCATTCCTCCTCCAGGTCGTCGTCGGGGATGCCACTAATTGCACTCTCGTAACTGGCATGAGACGGACTGCCCTGGAAAGGGGCATAGTCCAGCACGCGCTCCAGATGAATCAGCACCTCGTAGTCCAGTGTGCGCGCAGCTTCATGGCGAAGAATTGGCAGCCCCGTGGGTCCGGTTCTTGCATAAGGCTCTTCAATCTTCAGAATGGCTTTCTTGGGCAATGCATTAGGATCTGCCATCCAGACCCAGAGATTGAAGCAAGAGCTCTCAACCTCCTTGAACACTTCATAGTCCACATCATTAATGAAAGAAGGTGGACAGAAAAGCTGTGTTACCGAATCCACATTCCAAGCATGACTCAGAACACCTTCCAAGCACACTCTCGCATGGTACCGAACTGATCCAACAGTGTCACGCACCCGGTGGCTCCACGACATCAGTCAGAGCTCGGTGCTACCTGCCAGGATGATGTGCATGGCGAGAATGGAATTCCTCAGCTCCGGTGACCCGAAGCCAAGAATGAAGGTTGCCGAGCCCAGAGCTTGCACCTCCAATGCGCAGTCCGGGATGTGAAGTTGCTGACGAACATCCCGGGCCACCTGACTTGCTCCGAGGGGGACCCGTGCATCAATCTGCACACCGACGACAGCGTGCAGCTCGCGCTGGCTCTCGGCGTACCTGATCTCCTGCGTGCGGGCCGCGCAAGCGACCACCAGCTGAGGACGATGCTCCGGCGCGCCCAAAACGAACTCTGGGAAGTCCATCTTCTTCTTGTCCGGCACCCTCTGCACGTGCTCCTTCCTTTTTTTCCTACTCTCCTCCCTCCTCGTGTTGTAGTACCGCTCCTTGTGACCAAACCGTAGTCACAACAAGCACTTGGCGGAGGGGGGGGGTCACGGCACTGCGCAATCTGGTGGTTGGAGGCGAAGCAATTGAAGCAGTGCCTCCCGGCTTTGGCCTTCAGCAGAGCTAAGAGGTTTCCCTCAGATGTGTCAACTTGAAGGCGATCCCACACCCCACCAGCTCTTGTCCTGCCCTCCTGAGTGCATTTACTCTCACTTCCTAACTTGGACCATACTAATTTCCTGCTCCTGGTGTCCTTGCGCGGCAGGACATCGTGCCATTGATGGCCTTTAGCTGCCGTGTTGCAGAGGCTGCGTGGCTTGTGAGCTTGGGTCTTCAGTAGTGCTTCCTTGTAGGACACGCGGTGCCTTGCCGGTTTAACTACAACAGAGCTTAGCGGAGCGCGTCGCACGACATTGGCGTCGTGCTCCCTCTCAGTGTCATCTCGCTTCAATGGTAACGGGGAAACCTCAGGCCTCTTCGGTGATGTGTCCCCAAACTCTGGGGAAGAGAAAAGAAGCAGGTCGAGCTCCTCCTCCTGGTTTGCGTGGGAAAGGTTGGTTGGTGGTGTGGCTGGTGAGCTGGGTTCGCGGGTGGTAGGAAGGTTTGCCGCCGGCGAGGATGCCGTCGCCGGTGGGGTGGCGGAGGCAGGTGGTTGCGGGGAAGGGAACACCTCAGTGTCTCATTTTGTCTGTGACTTTGATTTGATTTTCTCCGCTTGAGCATGTTCTCACCTTCGATTCTCTTGCCGATCACAAATACCCTAGTAATCTAGGACTACCAGCTGAAATTGCTAACAATTAATATTAGAGATCCATGAAACATGAGCAATAAAATTAGTTGACCATCTAGCTTCTAGTGTGTTTACAATCTTTGTACATGTAAACATTTGTCAATGATACATGTTGGAAAAAATTGAAAATGCTATGTACATACCACAATTTGATAGCATTTGATGACCAGGCAACTAAATTTAATTCCGAATACATACAATTAAGTTTAGTGGCCACAATTTACACTTTTCAGAGTATGATAGCAAAACTGAAACAGTACAATGGCTATTCATGTATTTTACTCAAATCTTACCACCTAGCAGATATGGCTTCAGGCGTGTGTATGCACCTCTGCAGCCGGCCACAACGTACACGTTCCCAAAAAGAAAACTCCTTTTGAAACTCTTGCACACTGAACATGCACACGCTTACATAAATTTTGATACCACACATCCGCCGACGGGGCCGTTGTGCATCCATCTTAGGCAACACAGATTCAGTACAACACGTTGAGTTACATATTACAGTACCAAAGCAACAAAGCTAAAATGGAACAGGAAAGAAACGGGCAACCTTTCCTAACACCAGAGCCAGACCGGATGGTTTCAATGGAGAATTCCTTAAAAAAAACGTGGAACGTCATTGGTCAGAACTTCTATAAACTAGTACAATGCTTCTTTGATGGGGACTTATGTTTGCAGAGTATCAACTCCTCCTTCATTGCATTACTTCCGAAAAAGGAAAGCCCTCTATATGTTGGAGACTTTAGGCCGATATCCTTGCTCAACTCCACCATCAAATTACTAACAAAGCTCCTAGCACAGAGGCTGCAACAGGTCATCAGGTCTCTTATTCACAAAAATCAATATGGCTTCATCAAAACAAGGACCATCCAAGATTGCCTAGCATGGGCTTTTAAATTTTTGCATATATGCAAAAAGTCGAAAAAACAACTAGTCGTCCTCAAGGTGGACTTTGAAAAAGCCTTTGACAAAATTGAGCACAAAGCCATACTAGAAATCTTAAAGCACAAAGGGTTTGGCACCAGATGGGTTAAGTGGATCCAACAAATTTTGTGCTCTGGGACATCATCAGTACTTCTGAATGGGGTACCTGGGAAAGTTTTTCACTGCAAAAGAGGATATAGGCAGGGGGATCCTCTATCACCTCTACTCTTTGTACTAACGGCAGATTTATTACAGTCCATTCTTAACCACAAGAAAGAGTTGGGGAATCTGAAGCTACCTATCGAGGAAGGGGCAGGAACAAACTTCCCAATAGTTCAATATGCTGATGATACTCTTCTCTTCATGGAAGCTTGTCCTAATCAGTTAAGGGTTCTGAAAGAAGTCTTACACATTTTTGCTCTGTCAACTGGCCTCAAAGTTAATTACGCTAAGTCAGTGATGATGCCCATCAATATTTCAGAGGCGAGGCTGCAATTTCTGGCACAGTCTTTTGAGTGTCAACAAGGATCTCTTCCATTCACCTACCTTGGCCTACCACTTGGGTCAGTAAAACCAAAAATTGAACACTTCATGCCACTCATTCAAAAAATGGAAAAAAGGCTAAAAACGATGTCTATGTTTCTCAGTCAGGGAGGAAAACTTGAAATGGTTAATTCAGTATTGTCTTCATCTGCGGTGTTCTTCTGTTCAACTATCAAACTACACAAGGGAGTCATATCTCAGATAGACAAATTTAGAAAACACTATCTTTGGAGGGGGTCTGATCAAAATTCTAAGAAACCATCAAAGGCAGCCTGGCATATGGTTTGTCACTCCAAGGAGAATGGAGGGTTAGGTGTAATAAACATAGCTGCACATAACGAAGTCATGTTATTGAAGTTTCTACACAAATTCTACTCCAAAGAAGATACACCATGGGTGACGCTACTATGGAACAAATATTATTCAAATGGAAAGCTACCAGGAGGATAAGTTAGAGGTTCCTTTTGGTGGAAGGACATAATTAAACTACAAGACACATACAAAGGAATTGCTTCAGTTACAATAGCAAATGGTTCAACCGTTTTGTTTTGGAAAGACATGTGGAAAGGAGCAATTCCAGGGCAACTCTTCCCAGAACTGCTATCTTTTGCAAAGGACACAAATGCAACCCTCAAGGCAGTCAAAGAAAAACAAAGTCTCATAGAAAACTTCAACACTCCCTTATCAATAGAGGCACATACTCAGTTTTTGACCTTGCAACAATGGACTTCGGACATTCATTTGGTGACACACAATGATACCTGGTCCTATATCTGGGGGTCACCTTCATTCTCTACAAAGAGGGCCTACAAATCAATCATGGGAACTAGAAATGTCCACCAAACATTCAGGTGGCTGTGGAGATCAAAATGTCAGAAAAAACACAAAATCTTCTTTTGGTTACTGCTTTGGACAGGCTAAACACAAGAGATATCCTAAGAAGAAAACAGATGGCCCTTGATTCTTACCACTGCGAGCTCTGCATCAGGCAAAAAAGAGAGACGGTATATCACTTATTTTTCCACTGCAACTTTGCAAAAGCTTGTTGGAGAAGTATTGGGATTACATATGTACACACAAGGCCGATCTTGAACATAATAGAGCAACTTAAAAGAAAATTGGGAGTGTCATTTTTTATGGAGATTATAGTCTTGATGGCGTGGAGCATCTGGACAACAAGAAACAACTGGATGTTTAACAATATTATCCCCTCAGCTTGTCTTGCAATCGGAATTTCGCTTCGGAACTTAAAGACCTCCTGCTTAGGATCAAACCAAGACATCAACATCTTTTGGAAGTCTGGATTCAATCCCTCTAGGCTTTTTTCCTTTTTATTGTTTGTCTTTTCGCTTTTGGAATTTCTCTTCTTTTTCCTTTTTTTTCTATCTTCAGTTTTATCCTTCTTTTATTTTCCTTCTTTTAGGCCTCTCCTTTGTTTTCTTCTTGTTGGAAACTTGCTCCTTCATTTTTTTGCTTTTTATATATATATTTAATCAGTAGGGGCACCGAACCCCTCCTGTCTTTTTTTTAAAAAAAACACCAGAGCCAGACGCTGCCCGGCAACATACTAGTAGGTAGGTAGAAGTAGAACACACACCCACACAGAAGGAGCAGTACCCGGCGTCCGACCTCTCGCGAGCCAGGACGAGAGGTCTGCGAGCTACTACTACTTAGACCTCCCTCTAGTTTCCGGCGCCGACCTTGCGACCCGCACCGGCCGGCCGAGCCCTGGCGTTTCTGACGACGACGCCGTCCACATCGGCCGTCGGGCTAGTGGCCGCGGCGGCGTAGTCCACGGCCGCCATATAGGGGCCCGCAGCGCAGCACTCGGGCTTGCCGTCGCAGCAGTCGATGCGGCAGCACGGGGTCGGCAGGATCTGGGCCTCGGCCGCGCCCATCACCAGGAGCGCCAGCACCAGGGCGCCCACGATGATCTTGAAGCCCATCTCCCGTGGCAACACGCACGCCGAGACTTGCCTAGGCTAGCTACTTGGTTGCGACTTCTTTGCAAGACGCGAACCCCGTGAACCGTGTGGTGCGCGAGAGCTAGCGCAGTAGCGCCGCTTCGTTTTGGATGCGTGCTGCTGGTGTGTGCTCGGCTCCGTTCTTTGGGGCCGCCTATTTGTAGCCTGAGAGCAGGGGCTGAGCATGTGCACAGTGCACTGCAGGCCAAAATGACTGGGGAGCGTGCATTAACCTGCTTTCCGGATCCCAGAGATTTGGTGACCGTCTATGAAATCTCTGCTGATTCAGTAGTGAATTAGGACACATCAACGCGTGCCAAGAATGGCCGAGGGCAACGCAGAAACAGATCATCACCCAGGCCAGCAAAATCGTCAAGCCTGTAATCCACGAGTTAACAGCTTCTGCATTGCATTCCTCTTGGCAAGCAAAATCTGAAGTTAAGAGTTGCCATATCTCTCCTTTTGGCTAGTAACAGCTGAGATCTACAGCTGCCAGACCTAACTGGTGATATCTGAAATTACGAGTTGCCATATACTGAGAAATTCACTGTCATCCCGTGAAACTTAGAATGATACTAGTATGTCACAAGATGCACCAAGTTAGGTAAAGAGTAAAGACCCCAATATTGATTGAGGGTTCGGCTGGAGGAATCAGCGGGCTGTTGCCAAAACTTTGCTCCAGCAACAATGTTCACTGCCAGCAACCTGCATGTTCTTCTGGGCCACGCTTGTTTGTCAGCACAAGCACAGGGTCAACATTGGCAAGGCTCAGGACGATTCTTTTCTTTCTGGGAAATGCGACGAAAAAGAAGCCTAACCGTCTCGCTGGGTAACCCACATGGGCTTGTCCTGCTCCTTGCAGCAAGGAGCCCTGCATCTGGCTCTGGTGCACTGCAAGCTTACCGATCACGAGCATGGAGATGGAGATGGCTAACTGACGTCTGGCTCTTAGGCCGTTCACATAGAAACATGCATGCCTCGCTCACAGTTTCCTGAAACATGCATCTGGTGGTACAGGTTGCCAATAAAATGTTTGACCAGGAAGTCTTCTGCGTCTGGTGGTACAGATTGCCAACAATATGGCACGGTAAAAGTTTTGACCACGAAGTCCTTTGGCAGAGTTTCAGGATATCGTGATTCATGAGTTCCAGGAAGACCAATGACTTGTAGGAGAGTTTACTCAACGAAGGTTGTCCCAATATACAAACGAAATCATTCACATGTTACGTATATCAAGCGAAAAAGAAGTATTTAGAATGCGTTTCATTCGTAGGCTTGTAACGATTACATCAGAGAGAACTTGAGATATATTTCCATTGTGCAAAACATTTGGAGAGATCTACCTCGCCCTCTACTGCTGTAAAAGTAGTAATGTCCAAGGGAAAACCTAGAGCAGAATTCAACGCAGATAAACATGAGGCTGAACACAACCTCATATATGAACAGACTTGACATTGACAACACTCCGGGATTATCACACAATAGCCAGCTAAACCATGCATTCCTCCTTAGATCAGTATTTAATTCCTTTCCTTATATGTGTGTTGCATTGGGTGCGGCAGAAACCAAGACGCAGATGCTGGATTTCTGATCTACCTCGGCACTGCCAGTGTGTTGCCGTACCCGTACCGGCCAGAGATCAGTGCCCGCCCGCCATGAGGGTGGCGTTGGACAAGCCTTTCGTCTTGGGGAGCAGGACGACTGCCAGGACCGCACAGATCAGGGCGAAGGCAGCGCCGATGCCGAAGGCCGGGGTGTTGCCCTTGTTGAAGGCGCCATCGATTGGGCCAGCGGTGAGCGCGATCACCAGCTGAACACGAGGGCAACACGGGATCAGTAATGTTCTATTGTGCTCAAAAGAGGCAATAATGCTTGAAGACAAGTCAATGGTAAAGAAGGAAATTTTACCTGCGGAAGGACTATGGCGATGTTGAGTACGCCAATGGTGAGACCTTGGCCTCCACCCTCCTCGGAGGCAACCTCAGACGCAACGGCCCACGGGACACTGAACAGCACCTGCAAGCACACAAAACGATTCGACCAGAACTACAGTAAGCACGCAGCACGAACGAACTCGGATGAAACAGCAATCAGAAACGCGCGTCAACTTACGGCCTGCGGGATGCCGATGAGTGCGAAGACGGCGAGCGCTATGCCCCTGTACGTTTTGTCAGGACCAATGAGGCTGGCGGTGAGGGAGGGATTGTAGCCCTTCATGGAGATCATGCCAAGGACGACCATGACCGTCATGATTGCGAACACCATCAGGTTGCTGATCGACCAGACGACCCGGGACGTGAGCTTCCGGCAAAGCTTGGGGATGAGGAAGGATGTGACGCCAAGAGCGATGGAGCAGAAGAGGAGGCCGACGGCGCCCTCGCGCACCCCGGCGTCGAAGGCGTCCGCCTTGCCGCCCGCGCCCTGCGGCTCGCCGTGGTAGATCTCCCGGCCCATCCAGTCGGTGTTGTACTGGAAGAAGGGGAACCACGAGAGCTGCGAGCCAACCCGTCGAGAGCGATGTCAGGGTCAAAGATTCCGCGTGCGAAGGAAAAGATACGATGTGCGGGTGGATGAATGGATGTGCGTACGTACCCAGGTGACGGCCGTGACGGCGAGCACCTTGAACATGGCAGGTGGCAGGTTCTTAAGGCTCTTGAAGAGATCGGCGAACGCCGAGCACGCGCCGCCAGAGGAGACGTCGACGTCGTCCTTGGCAAGCTGCTCCTCGCCGGCGAGGGCCAAGGTAACCGACATGCTGATGATAATGAGGATCTGATCCAAAAAAAAGGAGACAAAATTAAAACGCCAAAGATCCAAGCACGTTGAGAAGAAGCAATAACGAACACGCTACGAGACCGGAGGACGTGGAATTCAGAAGTCAGAGCTCACCACGGCAGTCAAGAAGGCACCCTTGAGATTTGCGCAGGCGTCGCAGCACGCCGCGGTCTTGAGCCACGGGAGCCACCTGATCAGTCAACCAGCGTCAAGAACACATCAGCAGCCGACGACCAGGGCAAACGCTTTGGGAAAAAAAAACAAACAAAAATGAATGTTTCTTTATGAGATGAAATCAGGCGACGTACTCGTGCCACTTCGCGTTGGCACCGGACAAGTAGCCGAGGACGCTGCCGAGAGCCATCCACAAGGAGAAGATCGCCTGGCCAACGTTGGGACCATGCTGTCCAGCTGCAGGAAACAACAGTTGCAACATTAGCATCACTAATTTTTGTCATCCGTGCTCATGCTTCATGTTAGCGTGATCAGGTTCAAATATAAGAACACGATCGAAGGAATTGCTCACCGGAAAGGTCTGCCATCATCGCGCGAGCCGGTCCCTGAAATGACAAGATTCGCAAAATGGTTCAGGCTCATCTCTGTAAAATTCAGAAGGATTTGCATACGTGCTTGGAAGAGTGAACAGACGTACCTGGACGGTGTTGTTGGCGAAGTCGAGGAACCAGAAGCCGACGATGTAGACGGCGGCGGCGGACCAGCGGGAGCCTTTGAACGTGCTGCAGTGCTCCTTGGTGTCGCCGAGGTGGCGTCCGATGTCCGCCGAGAAGCCGATCATCAAGACCTGGCCAGAGCACCAGCGTCATCAGTCAGTTAAAAAAGGATCCGAGGAAATCGCTACTGCCTGTAGAAAGCCAACAAGGAATCGCCTTGGAAAAGACCGGCGTGATGTGTGCGCTTACAGAGAGGCAGATGATGATGCATCCGGCAAGGACGAAGGGCCGCCGCCGGCCAATCTTCGCCGTGCATCGGTCGCTGTAGTAGCCGACGATGGGTTGCACCTGCCAGCAGAATCAATGAGCCCATTAATCCCGGGGATGGGAGAAAAAGCAAGGAGATGACTGGACGCACGATAACGGATCCCTTGGTAATTTATCTCTATCCTATCTTATCCTTCCGAAATATACCTTCCGGTAAAAACTCGGCAATCAATGCTACTCCATAAAGATGGAAATAAAATCGTACGTGAGCCGTTTCATACTAGCGCGATATTTCGAGAGGATTAAGAAAGATAATTTTTTTGCATTTATCCGAATAAACGATAAGATCAAAATCGTAAAAGAAAATGCATTTACCACAAATCCGGCGATAGGCCCGCAGATCCATGTCAGCGAGACGTAGCTGTGGGAGATCCCAAGAGTCTGCAGCGCGCAACAAAGATAGATGAAAACAATGCCTACTCAAATCAAGTAGACAAAAGAAAACAAAGCACACACAGGAGAATACGAAGAGATCGACGACAAGTAGCAGATGATATCTCATTCTCACCTGGGAGTACGGTGAGAGGAGGGAGAGCTGTAGCGCCCAGCCGTACTGGATGCCGCCGGAGACCATGCACGCCAGGAAGAGCCGGAAGATGCTCATCGGCGGCTTCCGGCTCGCATTGCCGTCGCCCTTCTCGCCGGCGACGCCGCCGCCGCTCTCGAGGTTCATGGTCGCCCAGTCGAGGCGCTTGTTGGCGGCCTCCTTGCCGTCACCCTCCATGGCTGCCGCGGCGCGACGGGCCGAGGAGGAGGAGGTGGAACGAGTACGCGGATTGGTCGCAGGGAAGAAGGGAGAGCGATAGGGACAGGCAAATGATCACGGGATGAGGTGGGAAGGGAGGGCCGGGGGGCGGGGGGTTTTAAAGGCCGGGAGCGGGGGCGGGGGGTGGCCGGCGTCGGGTGGTTTATGGCGAATGGCCCGCCGGCAGGGAGACAGCACGCCGGATGGTTTTATCCGTTTCGGAAGGTTATCCCGTCCTTAATCTGTTTCTTGGTAAGGGTTTTTGCCAAGCTGGAAAAGGATAGGGGCTATATCAATGAAGTGGATTATTGTTGCCTTGTATAGCCAGCAATTTCACATATGCCAGCTAATCGTCACTGTGGGAGTTGGTTTTGGGACTTTTTTTCCCCCTAGTGCATTTAACATGTTGAAATGAAGTAGTAGGCAGGATTTGATGTGAATATGATTTTTGCGTTATCAAAATATTTACTTTCGCAAGAACAAAATCGAAAGCTGTGATGGGTATGAGAAGGTTTGGATAGGACTGATATGGTTGAGATTTGGCATGTATGATTTGATTTTATCTTATCTTCGAAATTATTTTGTTGGGAACCCCTATTCCCTAACGTTTATAAGAGCTGGCTAGTTGGGGAACTAATGGCAGCTGCACATTTCGGTTTATCTTATCTATATATATTTGTTTTTATCGGTATATAACATGTGCATAGTAACGGCAATACGGCCCTGTTGGCGAAGTCAATGTTATTTTGACTCAAATAGAAACTGGTGAGCGATGTACAGGCTGGACACTGATGAAATCTGTATGGTAAGTGTTTGTCAATTGAATGACTAGCTTCCAAAAGTCTTGTGACCTTATCACCGGTAATTTGGGGTCTTATTAAACATCCCAACAACTAATTTGAAAATATTCTAAGGAATGTCGTTAGACAAACAAAAACCATTCAAAATAACCAAAGAAGGAATGGAAAACGTGACCTAGAAGCTAGAGTTTCCCAGCATCGTTCCAAGAGTTAGGAGCAGCATCGTTCTACTGTCGTTGTTTGCTTGGATGGTCCCGAGAGGAAGAAATAAACAGAAATTTCAACGATGACCACGATTTGACGGAGGCCTGCATTGGCGCTTCCAATCATGGAGGAGGAGTGTGCTCAGTGGCGGATGCCGGCCGGCGAGCGTGCAGTGGATGCTCTGTTGAATACTGGCAAACTTTTTTGGCTACTTGGAGGTGCATGACAACGAACAACACTCGCTTGTTGAACAGTTTAAATCCTTTTCTAATGTGAAAAGGTAAAGAATATAAGAATATAAGAAACTTTAGAGTAGCTAATGTAAAGAGACGTTTCCTGGTTTCCATATGTTAGAATGAAAAAGGAGAAACTTATCGTGTAATATGCTTGTTGGCTTGGTGCAGGACATCATGAGATGGCCAGATGGGACACGTGCTTTACGCCACACATGTATGTGAATGTGGTTAGCCATCATATCCGTATTCTTTCTTCCCAGCAATCAAAGGTCGGCATGCGGTATTGTGGCACTGAGAAGGACTATAATCTTAGCGTTCATGTTTGTACCTAACCATCTTCAATAATGCAAGGGCTCATTTTGATTGTGCCAGCGTGAGCCCCGCCAATTCATCGGCGAGCCGCACATAATTGGCGAGCGATTCGCACGCACGCAACTAAAACAACCGGGTAAGGCCGTGGGACGTTAGCACGCCGGCGACGGGTTGTTGACCCAAACACGCTCGGCGTTTCCAGTCAACGATCAAAAGATTCTTCGGGCTGCCGTAGGCGTGAATCCAAACGGCCATGGCCATAAGTCTTGTGGATAAAAGGTGATGTGGTGGATTCCGGACTCTTTTTTTTTCATCCCCATGGAGTTATACCTTTACCACCGGGGAGAGTAGAAAATCTACACTTCTCCATTGGGCCGCGATGATGTGTTCAGTCATAAACTAATTGTTACATTTTTTAATTTTTAGAAAATATATAGTGGGTATTTTTTTATTAGAGCTAAGGATGTAGGACCTGCTTGGTTGCCAACAACGCCAATTGTGGCATCTCCAAGGAGAAAAAAGGACATCACACCTATGGCGAGAATCTACACCAGTGAGCATTGATTTTTCAATGGCACATCTAAACTTGCTTATCAACCATGCAGGTGCTTCAATCGATGTGGCAGCCAAGACTGTGGCTTGACGATTTACGGCGTGCAACCAAGCATGTCCATAGATTTAGAGTGTTCCCACGGGCAAAGGCATCACTAGTTAACGTGAGAATCTGACCAATGTAGACATGAGAGCAGATAGAAATAGAGACGTAGTTAATGACCATTTCGTCGCTGGGATGAGATCCTCTAACTTTACCCCTCTTCCTTTGAATCACCGCTATATGTGGGCCCAAATGCAGGGTCCTGTATGGCGGTGACTCCTTCTCGATAATCGAGGCAGCTAGGGAGGAAAAGGTACAGAATTAAAATGTCTTGCACATGGGATCCACGGTATTAGGTGGCATGTAACCATGTAAGAGCTACTGGCTAGCTGACTAGCTGTTACTTTCGGGAGACTCTCACATGCACCAGTGCACCACTAGCGCCACCTATATCCCCGCTCTGACTGCACTCTGCTTTACCATTCTTTCATTTGAATGCATTAGCCAAGGCTTACATTACTCTTGACAGTACTGTGTGGTAAAGTTCTTTGCTCCACGTATATTTTTGTGTTTGAAGATCGATATACCATGGCAATGGAATAGTGCAACGAGCCAACATCCAATAGCAATGGACAAGGAGGCTTCAACCCGATTTGTCAATGGACAGCTGCACAAATACTAGTTGCCAAGAGAAGCGAGCGGCGCACCTCACACTCCCACAGCGCGGCAGCCGAAAGTGGCAGTAGAAAACGATGCCGCTATTCGTTCTTGCAGCTCGGCGCCGAAACGAGACAGCGCCGTGCCGCCATGCGGGCAAAACGCGAGCTCTACCAGCCTACTACCACAGAACTGGAGCTCAAAGGGATAAGATAACAAGACAGATCTGGCGAAGCGCGTAGCGCACGCCGAGAGCCCAAAGATTTGACCTCTTAGAGGACATTGGACTCGCAATCACAATGGACGCGGACAGACGGATCACAAGTGGAGGTCTCCATACAAACGGCCATAAAAAACAAGCAAACTAACAAACAGTGGATAGTGCATGCCAATGCCACCACAAGCACACTGTTGAAGGCAACAGGCCGAAACCAAAGCACAAGCACAACTGCACAAAGGACGCGAAACAAGACTGCAGCACCAGCACCAAACCAAGGTCAAATTGCCGTCATCATAGATATACCAGATTATGATATAGAGGTCTCCTTTCAAGTTGGTTGACTTCATAAGGCATTAAACAGTTCCCTACGGTGAGTCCCAACTAAGTCAAGCAACCAAAAAAATCTCGCAAAAGGGTCACATAATTCCGCCCTTCAGAGCCACAGTCCCCCACCAACAGCTGACATGCTGTTCCAGAATCCATCCAGATCCGACACTGAGGGTTCAGTTCTCCTCATCGTCATCCTCGCCATCCTCACCATCCAACTGCAAAACCACAAGATGCCATCGAGGATGAAAAACTTGGTCAACAAAACAAAGACAAAATCTTGAGACAGTATATGCCCTCCCTAAACAAACTTCGGTTTATATAATCTTTGGATCTGCTCATAATGCAGGCAGCAAACGTTCAAGCATACTTAGTGTTGTTATTGCCAAAAACTAATAATGCAGGCAGCACACGTTCAAGCATACTTAGTGTTGTTACTTTTCAGATTCAGTAGTAGATAAGCACTACGATGCTGTTTTAAAATCACAAGAAACCAAAATGCAAATAAGATAGTAATCTTACATCTTCATCATCTTCTTCGTCTCCTTCAAACTCATCTTCAACCTCCTGCAAATTAGAGGGAAATTAAGAACCAGATACAAGGACTTGAGATGAATTTAACAGTGCAGTGACAAAAACACTGACATTGTTGAAGTATTTCAAAGGATTAGGCCACAGGTCTTCCTTGATGATCTCTGCCACCTGCATAATTTTAAATCTCAGAAAACGCTCACACAAGGAATGAAAAACATGTAACTTCTGGTCTTCGAAAAATCAGCTAAATAACTAAAGAGCATTCAGATAAACTAAACATCTAAAAAACAGATAAAAAAACAATCATAAATCAGTTTGCTTGGTATTCCCAGTTTTTACTAAAAGAAGCTAGAAAAATAAATTCAGCCAACCATAGTGAAAAAAACAAATGGTAAACTGTAGAGTTGGACTAAGTAGTTCAGTGACGGATGCCATTATCAAGACAAGCCAGATGAGTTTTTACCTCATCTTGCACACCATCAGCAAGACTCTTGAGCTCTGTATCACCAAACCAGGTGAAAAAACTGGAAGAAAAAAGAAGTGAACTTTTGAGTTCCAATATGACATAAGGGCATAATAATAAAATAGAGATCAGAAAAAAGATTGCAAGTGTGCAACCTATATAGATAGATGCTACTAAGTAGGGGGTTTCTAGGAACAAACAAGACTGCAAGCATGCATGTCAATAAAAACGATTACAAGCATGCAACAAGGCCCAGATCAAGAGACGAACATTTTTATATAAATCTATGACATTCTGAACATGTGATGCTTTCCAGATATTATGACTCAAGGTTCTTGTCCTGCTTAGTAGCTTAGGAAACAAGGCATATCTAGGTCATCACAAGGGTTGGCATTGCCTAAGCGACAAGGCATACCCAAGTCACCACACCCTTAAGAACATTAAACTCACTGCTAACACCAGAGTGTTGTTATCAATTTAAAGAATAGAATAGAATGGAGACCTTTTATGAAAATCCTACCTGTATAGTTGTAATATTTCCAGATTAAATCTACGTATGTTAATGTTCATCAATATTGAATGTACCTTGTCCAAAAGGTCATACATTTCTATAGCACAAGTATTTGACAGCTAGTGACCTCGAACCATGGGTCTACAAAAATGCAAACCATATGTAAAACAGCAAATAACAAGTACAGCGTGAACACAGTGCTTATGTACTCCAACTTGTTGGTCAGTCACAAAGCCAACAACACTTTGCTAATGCCTCCGCATGTAGTATGAGATTTACACAATAACACAAACAGAAACATATAACACATAATAAAATGTGTGCGATTAGAAATCCTGCTAACCAAGTGTTATAAACAATGGCATTTAACAACTTAATATAGAAGGCACCACTTAATTAGTTAATTACACTATATCAACCATCGCATATACAGATAATAAACTAGTATCAAACAAGAAAGACAGCATGAAGAATTTGACAGTCTTGCTGGAATAGGTAAGTCAAAAGAAAGCAAAAGCATGCTAGTCGCATAGTTATAATAAAGGCTAATATGAACAACACACCTTTCCTCTACCAATGGGCGCTTGGCGCCCTTCTTGTTGATACCATTTCCAACAGGTCCCTTCACATATTATTGAAAAAAAGCATTAGAAATTCTCCATCTAAAACACAAGTGTTGCGAAAAGTTTGGGGATATAACAATACCATTCCTTCCTTCCACTTAATCTGAGAGGCTTTTATTGTGGTTGTTCCATCATCAGCGAAGGAATAGGTCTTTGTAAGCTTTGTGTCCTCAAAGTATGGATTCTCGGAGAAGTTCTGCCAGTTGAAAAGTAAACAACTAAATACAAGAGAAGCTGTGTGGGAAGTATAATTAACTGCTGGAAACTATACTTACAAGATGGATGGAGTATCCTGCCTTGACATCAGAATCGTCCACATCAACAGAATCCAAGTACTTGAATATCTGCAACAAAGATCATAAGAGAATTCTATGTTACATACATCCATCAAGAAGTACCGCATATACTCAAAAACCCCTTTAACTCCCAATCAACATTCATAAGAATTACAAGGACTTTGGAGATAAATTGTTGGAATAAGGTACAAAAATACCTTCTGATCTTCCTCAGTCAGAAGTTCGCTGAGTAGGGGATGGCTCATAAACTGTAGAGTAACAGCACATACCACGATAGATTAGAATCATATGTCCCTAAACACGTCAAATAAAAACAAAAAATCGTATAGCATTGAGTAGCATACGAACCGCTGTCAGCCAGAAATCTGGGATTGTCTTGATAATGTCACCCCTCTTGAGATAGACAGGTCTGCGAATCTCACTGTACTTCTGCTCCACCTCCATAACTTTGTCACTTGCTTCCTCATTTACCTGTAAGCAATGAACAATGGTAACATAAGCATGAAAGTGCTACTTTTCTCTTACAAAAAATTAATAGTAAATAGTAAAGGCTTCGAACATCCGATCTCTTTGACTTTATCTAAAAAATAGCTGTCTTTCAGCAAGTTGAGTCAAGCAAATAATAGCTGTCTTTCAGCAAGTTGAGTCAAGCAAATTCACTCATATTGGGGCGTGCAATCAAATGTAAGAAATAGTAGACGAACGAGAACATGTTACACGGTTTGCACTGTTTAATTTTGGAACTAGCGCACACATTAAACTGCAAATTAGCACACCACACTGACCGATTTTAGCACCTTCTCTAAACATTTAAACTTCCATAGATATGTCTCAGGAACACGTCCCCTGGGGCGTCTAATAGCTACATAGTGACCACATCAAGATCACCTAAATGCTGTGACTAAATTAGCCACGTTTTGCGGCACTGATGAATATTCTGCAAACTGCAAGATCATAATAGTTACTACCTTTACCCACAACAACCTAATTCACGTATTACCCTATAGCACAAGCCTCCCGTGCTCGGCACCGCTCGGTTCCCGGAGAATTATACAATACCACAACCGCTGCGATTCCTCCCAAATTCGACTCAACCCCACGCTCCTACCCAAACCCCACTGCCAAATCCGGCGGTACCGAGCACCCGCAACACACCACGCAGCAACAATGAAAGCCCCAAAATAGCCTAGAGTGCGGAAGAATAGGCTTGCTTCTCACCTTCTCCAGCTCGTCCTGGATCTCCTGTAGCTTCTCGATGGAGAGGACGAGGGCGCCGTCGATCTGCTCGTTCTCCTCGCCGCCGTCGGCCTCGGTCTTGGCCTTCTTCCCCTTGTCCGCCGGCGCCGTCATCGCGAAGCCGCTGGCCCTGCCTACGCCTCCTCGCGCTAGGGTTTTAGCCTCGCTGTGTCGCCTGCCTGCGCGAGCAGGGAGAGGAGAGGGAGGGTGCGGGTGGGAGAGGGAGGCGGAGCTGGGGAGAAGGCCGCGCTGCCCGCGCGAGCTATATTATAGAGGGCGGCGCTGAGATTCGCGCCGGGAGGAGTTGGGTCGGCTTGGGGTGGGCCGGGCCGTTGGATCCGTGCGGGACTGTCCACGCGGAGGGGGTTTTCTAAAACCCTAACCCTAAGGATCGGGTGCGGCGCGGCGTGTGCTTGTCTTGGTGAGTTGGGTTCGCAGGATGCGTCCGACGGTGTAGGAACGGGCCAATTGGACACTCGATTTGGTTTTTTACCATATTTATTAAGACTTTGTTACTATCCATCCAAATATGGTACTGCAAGAACGAAAATTTTATTAGGTGCCACTAATTAATGAACAAGATATTTTCGTAGCATATAGCAGAGATATTGACGGGAAATTATCCTTGCCTTTTCCTTCCTTTTCTTTCATATCTTCTTTTTTTAGACCATTCATATCTTCTTATTTATTTCTTACTTATTTGATTTACATTCACCTAGTCATGATACAAACGACGGTTCCCATCCTCACCTCCTCTTCATTATCAGTTCGTCGTTGCCCCACCATTGCTGGTCTCCACTACCTTTGTGGCCAGAGGTAACTTGCTCCTGCCTCACCTATGCTACCATCTTCAGTTTCTTACCATCACTGTTGACCTGACTACTGTAGCCCTATCATTTGCCACCCGACCAATGGTGCCCCCCTCCCCAATCGCCTCACTAGCCTCTGCCCTGCCACTGTCGCCTTAGAGGGTGTTTGGAAGATAGAGGCTAAACTTTAGCCCTATCACATCGGATGTTCGGATACTAATTAGGATGACTAAATATAAGCTAATTATAAAACTAATAGCAGAACCCCTAGGCTAAATCGCGAGACGAATCTATTAAGCCTAATTAATTCATCATTAGCGAATGGTTACCGTAGCACCACATTGTCAAATCATGGACTAATTAGGCTTAATATATTCGTCTCATGATTTAGCCTAGGGGTTGTGCAATTAGTTTTATAATTAACTAATATTTAATACTCCTAATTAGTGTCCAAACATCCGATGTGACAGGGGCTAAATTTTAGCCCCCGTGTGCCAAACACCCCCTTAGGTGATCGTCCACTTAATCATTTCCTTACTTCGTTCTTTAATTAGGACCTGTTTGGCTTCCCCATACTAAACTTTAGCACCCGTCACATCGGATGTTTGGATACTAATTAGGAGTATTAAACATAGTCTAATTATAAAACTAATTGCACAGATGGAGTCTAATTCGCGAGATGAATCTATTAAGCCTAATTAGTCCATGATTTGACAATGTGGTGCTACAGTAATCATTTACTAATGATGAATTAATTAGTCTTAATAGAATCATCTCACAAATTAGACTCCATCTGTGCAATTAGTTTTGTAATTAACTCATGTTTAGTCCTCCTAATTAGCATCCGAACATCCGATGTAATCCTGCTAAAGTTTAGCACCTCATATCAAACACCCCCTTACGACATCGTCTAAACCAAATCCTAGCCCACTTGTCTCTTTTAAGTCCATCCTTGGACGTACTCCAACAACATCATGACAACGTCGCAGGTCATACCTATCATAGCACACACATGCATGTCTGATAGGGATCTCACGACCCCTATGTATCCCTAAGTACAGAGTACAGATATTAATAAAATAAATGCTCAATAAAACATAGGACCATTGCACACGACTACACGAGTTGCTTGCTGACCCACTTAGCGTGTCGTGCAAGTTCACGAGTAAGAATGTTTTGCTCTCTAGTTCGATTGATCATCATCACTAGACTCCATCATAACTCTATGTGCATATTAGAAATAAAAGGAAAAATATGGTTGTGTTCCTCTCATATGGCTAGGATTTTTCTCTTGGTAGATTAGTATCCTAATGTCAATAATATGAAGTAATTAATACTGTTAATCAAATCGACTTGTGTCAATAATATTGTTATGGTGGCATAACTTCTTGGCAACCACCGGTCCCCCACCCCCACCCCTAGATAGGGCAACAAAGGGGAAAAAAGAAAGGTTACAATGAGATAGAGTGGACCACATAGTGAAGCTGGAGCAAAATGGGGTAGTGATGGTCTTTGGCAAGGATAGTGGACCACACCTCATGAAGGGCATTTAGATGGATCATTTTGTTTATGGTTTAATTTAAAAACGAAATTCAAATTATTTTTAGTTTATTCTACAAATGGTATACCAACCTAGATCTGGGAACTAAAGTTTAAAAGTTTTGTATCTTACCTATTAGCAAGACCGAAACATATTTATTTTGGATGAAACATATTTTATTTTAGAAAAAAATCCATTTTACTCCCCTCACCTATTTACTTTGTCTGCTTATTAACCCCATAAGAAAAATTTAGGTTCACTTTACTTCTCTAAATTATTTCATTTGGTCCAAGCTACCACCTAATTAGATTTATCTTTTTTGTTTCTTCGCATACAAGTTGAGTTTTAATTTCAGATTTTGTCACTTGACTTATAACTTGATACTCTATGTTAGAAAAATACTTTATAAATTTTTCATAATTATTTTTCATGCAGTTTCATATATCTAATATCAATTTCATAGTAAGTATTCTTAACGTTATGAAAACAACCAGTATAATTTTTTTTACATAAGACATCATGTTTTATATCTGCTCACAAAATTTGAACTCAAAATTCAAATCATACGTGGAGAAAGAAAAGAGAGAAATCTAATTAGGGGGTAGATTGTACCCAATGAAATAGTTTAGGGGAGTAAGGTGAGCCTAAATTTTGTTCGGGGGTTAAGCAGACAAAGTGGATATGTGAAGGGAATAAAATGGACCTTTTCATTTTGATTTGAGAGTATGCACAATCAATTAGGAAAGTTTTATGATTCTATCTATCTATATATCTATCTATCTATAAAGATCCTAAATATCTATACAATAAAGATCCTAAATAATTGAAAATGTTTTCCACCCAAAACAATTTTCCCGTACCCTCATGGAGGACCCACCTATCAGGTCGAGAGGGGTGGGAAAGTGTTGGAAAGGGGGAAAATGACGCTTTAGAAAATGACTCAACCTATTTCCACTTGTTTATTTTTAACTGAAACTTTTCCTATACCTGCCCACCGTACCCACCCTAATGTTTCCATGTATAGAGACTAACGAATCAGCGGCATGAACCAATCTACTATTTGTTTCCATCGTACCCCATAGATCATGTTCCTATCCCCCTACTAGAAATATGACCTCTCATCCCGAGGTTTTGTACCAGGTCCAACGGATGGTGCCTGGAGCGTTCCGTGAACCCCTTTAGTACCGGTTGGGGGCAACAACCGGTACTAAAGGATGCATATTAGTACCGGTTGGTGCCCCCAATCGGTACTAATGCGCCCACCCTCTAGTACCGGTTGCTGGCAACAACCGTTACTAAAGGGGTACCCTCTAGTACCAGTTGCAGCCCCAACCCGGTACTAGTATGGCACCCCCCCCTCTAGTACCGGTTGGGGGCAACAATCGATACTAATTTCCTTTTTATAAATACCCTCCTTCTTCTTCCAGCTCGAGCTTCACCCTATCCATGACGAAATAGGGGGAGGTTTTGCCAGATTTGTGACCATTTCTTGAGGATTTCACTCATTCAAGTGTTCTAAAGGTTAGAAACTTCATCCTCCCTTGATACATGGTTAGTATACTAAGTTTTATACTTTAGAGCTAGAGTAATTTGTGATTTTTAAAACTAAGGTACAATGGGAAAAATTTTCATTTATATGAATGTGTTATTTAGAGCTCATATTTGTGATTTGTAGAATAAACTACAAATTTTTGAATGCTATGATCCGTACTAGTGAAAGAAATTGATATGAGGTTAGAAGAATAATTTAATAGTTTAGTACTTTTTCAACATGAGATAAATAAATTATGGCAAATGTGAGCGAGATAAATTGTGGTACATAGAGATAATTTGTGTATTTCTATCTAAACTTTCAGCAACATTTGAGTTTAATGGTACTTGTATCGGTTATTTCAGCAATTACGTTATCAAATTGTAGGAAATAATGTTCATTTCTTTCTAATTCAAGAAATTTTCAATATTCTATAGCTAATTCAACATTTTTCCTACAATTTCCAACTAATTCATATACTGCAGAAATAGAAAAATAATTAACCATAGCTCGAGCTTCACTCTATCCATGGCACCATAGGGGAGGTGCTGCCGGATTTGTGACCATTTCTTGGGGATTTCACTCATTCAAGTGTATATACTTAGAAAAATTAGATTAAGTATTTAAATTCATATACTTATACTTCAAAAACCAATCCATGTGTATATGCTTAGAAAAATTAGATTAAGTATTTAATTCATATGCTTATAGTTCAAAAACTAATCCATGTGTATATGCTTAGAAAAATTAGATTAAGTATTTTAATTCATATGCTTATAGTTCAAAAACCAATCCATGTGTATATCCTTAGAAAAATTAGATTAACTATTTCAATTCATATGCTTATACTTCAAAAACCAATCCATGTGTATATACTTAGAAAAATTAGATTAAATATTTCAATTCATTTGCTTATACTTCAAAAATCAATCCATGTGTAATATTTTGTAGATGGATCGGCAATGGATGTACAATGCAGACAAACGTTCCATGGAGTACATTAATGGGTTGTGTGATTTTCTTGATCAGGTAGAATCCAACAAATCGCCATCCGGTTAAATTTGTTGTCCATGCAGGAATTGCAAAAATAAGAAGGATTACTCATCCAAAAAGACTATTCACGCCCACATATACCGTTCTGGATTTATGCCTAACTATTTTGTTTGGACCAAGCATGGGGAAAGAGGAGTTATGATGGATGATGATGAAGAAGAAGATTACAACATTCCTGACTGTATTCAAGGAAGTGCTTTTGCAGATGCTCCAATAGGCGATGCTGAAGAAGAGATGGGCGAGGCAGAAGGTCCTCTCGATGATCTAGGTTAGGCGGTGCGAGATGCAAGGAAGACTGTGAGAATGTGAAGGAGTCAAAACTATACGAGCGTATGTTAGATGATCATAAGAAATTATTGTACCTAGATTGCAAATAAGAGCACAAAAAGTTGGGTACCACACTGGAAATGCTGCAATGGAAGGTAAAAATGGAGTTTCTGACAAGGGTTTATTTGAGTTAATGAAAATCATAAAGAACATGCTTCCCGAGAGAAACGAATTGCCATCCTCAACATACGAAGCAAAAAAGGTTGTTTGGCCTCTTGTTTTGGAGGTACAAAAGATACATGCATGTCCTAATGATTGTATCCTCTACGGGGTAAGGAATACGAGAAATTGGAGGCTTGTCCTGTGTGCAAAGCATTGCGTTATAAGATTAGGCGAGATGACCCCAGTGATGTTGAGGGGAAGGCCATCAAGAAGAAAGTTCCTGCGAAGGTAATGTGATATTTTCCTATAGTACAATGGTTGAAGCGTTTAAACAAGGCACATGCAAAATTGATGCGTTGGCACAAAGAAGAATGTAAGCAAGATGAAATGATCAGACACCCCGCTGATGGGTCCCAGTGGAGAACAATTGATAGAGAATTTCCTGAGTTTGAAAATGATGCAAGGAACATACGGTTTGGTTTAAGTACAGATGGATTCAATCTATTCGAAGAGTTCAATAATAGTCATAGCACTTGGCCTATGACCTTATGTATGTTCAACCTTCCGTTATGGTTGTGCATGAAGCGGAAATTCAGTATGATGCCGATAATTATCCAAGGTCCAAAACAACCTGGCAACGACATTGATGTTTACCTAAGACCGTTGGTTGATGAACTTCTACTGCTATGGAAGGAAGAAGGTGTATGTGTGTGGGATGAGGACAAAAAGGAGACTTTTAACGAGCATTGTTGTTCGTAACCATCAATGATTGGTCGGTGCTTGGTAATTTGTCTGGACAGTCAAACAAGGGATTCCGAGCTTGCACGCACTATTTAGATGATACTTGCATCATGTATTTGAAGCATTATAAGAAGGTTGTGTATACGGGCCATCATCGATTTTCTTCCTGCTAAGCACCCTCTAAGAAAGAAAGGGAAACATTTTGAAGGGGAGGAACAAAAACGTACTAAGCCCATTCACTGTAACGCTAAACGTGTATTTTCTATGATAAAGGATGTGAGGGTAGTCTTTGGTAAGAGCTCTGGTAGCCAACCTGTTCCGAACGATGAGGACGGACATGCACCCATGTGGAAGAAGAAGTCTATATTTTGGGAGCTATATTATTGGGAAGTCCTTCAGGTCTGTAATGCAATTGATGTGATGCACTTGATGAAAAATCTTTGCATGAATGTGCTTGCTTCCTAGGTACATATGGAAAGGCAAAAGATACAATTGAAGCACGTCGGGACCTAAAATGTATGAAATAACGAGATGCCCTACATCCAGAAAAGAGAGATAATGGGCATTACTTGCATCCTTCTAGTTACACTCTTAGCAAGGAAGAGAAGGAAAGCATGTTTGAGTGCTTAATAATATCAAGGTCCCATCGAGCTACTCCTTGAATATAAAAGCATTAGTAAATTTTAAAAAAGAAGAAATTCATAAATCTAAAGACCCATGACTGCCATGTTCTGATGACACAATTGCTGCCTGTTGCACTGAGGGGTATTGTTCCAGAGAATGTGAGAATAACAATCATGAAGCTATGTGCATTCCTTAATCTACTAAAGCTGCAGAATGATATGGTGCAATGCCTTGTCAGCTTTGAGATGGTCTTCCTACCTTCTTTAATATCACGACCCACCTTCTAGTCCACCTTGTTGAAGAGATTTTTATCCTCGGTCCTTTATTTCTACACAATATGTTCCATTTTGAGTGGTTTATGGCAATTCTGAAGAAGTATGTTTGTAACCGTGCCAGTCTGGAAGGAAGCATTGCAAAGGGATAGGAACAGAGGAGGTCATTGAGTTTTGTGTTGACTTTATGGACAACCTGAGTTCGATTGGAATCCTTGTATCATGCTATGAGGGGAGACTGAAGGGAAAGGGCACACTAGGGACGAAAGCTCGGATGGACATTGATGAGGATACATTTCGTAAAGCACACTTCACGGTCCTGCAGCAATCATCCCTGGTCACTCCATGTACGGAGGAGGATAAGGGAAGATTGAGGCCTGGATTACACGTCATCACATTGACACTTTCGCCTCTTGGTTGTGGCGGCGATTGATGGGTGATAACATGATTGAACAACAACTAACATGGTTGGCTAGGGGTCCATCTATTTCAGTATTGACATTCCAAAGATACGAGATAAATGGGTACACATTTTACACCAGAGATCAAGATCAAAAGAGCACAAACCAAAATAGTGGTGTCCGTATCGATGCAATAGACAACAATGAAAAAAAAGACAAATACTATGGTGTCATTAAGGAGATATGGGAACTTGACTATGAACTTTTGAAAATCCCTCTGTTTTGGTGCCAATGGGTGAAACTTATTGAAGGAGCCGTAACGACAAACAACTATGTGATGATAATAGTGGACCTTAACAAGATTGGATACAGAGACGAACCATTCATCCTAGCCAATGACATGACTCAAGTTTTCTACATGAAGGACATGGCAAGCAAACCAATAAGGAAGGGTGCTAATAAGTCAGATGATCAGCCAAAGAGCCACATAGTTATTCCAGGGAAAAGAAAAATTGTTGGAGTTTAGGACAAGACTGACATTTTAGAAGATTATGATCAGTTCGATGATCTTCCTCCATTTTCAGTCGAGGTTGACCCAAGCATCATGTTAGCCAAAGAGGATGCTCCATACTTACACCACGATCACAACCAAGGGACGTTCGTCAAGAGGAGGGTTAGTAACGATCCATTAGATGATGTCTAGGCGATTGTGTCGAGTTGGCTAGGCTTCAACTGTTTGTGTCGGAAACTCAGGGCAGCTCGAGATGTGCTTCCCTCCATCCTTTTCGATATCATGGAGCATCTCATGCTCCACATGGTCCAGCAAATAATTGTACTAGGGCCTATGTACTTCCATTAGATGTGGACATACGAACGGTTCATGTCGACTCTCAATGGATACATGAGAAACAAGATCTTTCCAGAGGGCAGCATGATTAAGATCTACCATACAGAAGAGAGTATTGATTGCTGCATAGATTACATAAAAGATAAGAGAGCTATTGGTTTACCGGAATCTCGACAGGAGGGCAAATTGTTCGGGAGAGGTACCATTGGAATGAAAAGATTCATCGACAAGGACAACCAGCAATTGGAGAAAGCACATTCAATCGGTCTACAACAGCTCGCAATAGTGGAGCCCTTCATCGAGCAACACCTAAATGAGGTCCGTGGACAAAGTAATGGTCGCTTGGAGATCAAAGAGCAAAAGTGTCATTTCCCATCATGGTTGAAGGACCAAATGCAGCTATTTGAAGGAAATTCCATAGATGAAGTGACATTGACTAGGTTGGCATCTGGCCCATCAAGCAATGTCACCTCATGGCAAGCATATGAAATTAATGGATACACATTTTATACCACCGTAAAGGATTGCAAAAGCGTGGCGTACCAAAATAGTGGTGTTCGTATAGAAGCGATTGATACATCCGAATAGAACATAACTTACTACGGTTTCATAGAGGAAATATGGGAACTTGACTATGGAGAGAATATTCGGATCCCTGTCTTTCGGTGCCAATGGGTCAAACACCCAAATGGCGTTAGAGATGACAATTATGGGTTGACACTTGTAGACCTAGCCAATGTAGGTTACAAAGATAACCCATGGGTACTCGCTGAGCGTATCGCACAGGTATTCTACATAACTGACCCTATGAATGCAAAGAAGCACATTGCCGTCTCTGAAAATAAAGGATCCTTGGAGTTGAAGGTGTAGTGGACATTGAGGATTACAATCAGTATGAGGAATTGGACGTGTTCAAAGACCATGAATAAAGAATCAAGCATGTTGAAGCAAACATTGATAAATCCCTGAAACCATGGTTACGTAGTGACTATGAAGAAAGAATCATTAAAGGATAAATTAACATTTCTTATTAGTTATGGTGTAAGACTTATTAATTATCTTGTAAGACTTTATTCATATGGATTAGACTTTATTATCTTGTAACTGACTGCCAGCATAAGAAAAGGGTAGGGGTACATCCATGCCACAATACAATATAACCAGTTCTGATAATAGTGCAAGTTCGTACATAAATACTTAAAGGTCCTACAGAGAACAAGTTCAAATCCATAAGAAAAGGGTAGGGGTACAACCATGCATGTTAGATATTTCATACTCCGGCTCGCTTCCTTAGATATGGAATATAGTTAAGGTCTCCAATCGTCTAGCCTAGAACTTAATCAAAATAAGTTAGAGTACAGATGAATGTACTCTCCTTCGCTTCACATGGACGATCACATACACTACTATAAATCTTGAACAATGGAGATGTTAACTGATGTGGCCTATAAAAAGTGAGATGAGCTTGGAACTTCCAATCTCTGGTGAACATCAGGTTTCCACCCATGTAAGTCAAATCAAACACATCCAAGACTTGATCCAGAATCACACAAAAGCTCACTTCCACAATGGTAGTACCAAATATATCCTAAAAGATGATAATAACAAGATGAAAGCTAAAAGATATAACCTAACTAATGTTAAAAGAATGATAAAAGAATGTTCCATATTACATTATGTTGATTAAGCCGACAAAGCCTCTCGGTAGTCACAATCACATTGCCTGCTCCCTCCTTGAGCTGCTTTATTCGAAAATATGACAAGTGTGGCACAAAGTACCCATGATCCTTAAGCTGCTCTAGGCAGGCCTCCACGATGGTTCTCTCAAAAGTTACCCTATCTGGTGCTATTTGACCCCATGTGACAATTGAAACCATCGGGATGGACTCTCCTGGTGACATCGAGGTGAAATCTGTATCTCGAACAGGTACTTGAAAAGAGAGATGTACTCTTTTAAAATGATGTTCAGCAACAACATCGGTTTGCACTACAGGAGAAGTACTATCTATAGCTTCGACAACACCTTTGAGCCTTCTACTAGGGTTGATAAGCTACATTGTATGTAAGTAAATTTAGAATTTATTCAAATGTAGTAAAAAAATCAATTAAAAGAAGTAAAGAATATTACCATGTTGGGAACTGATCCGCTCCTTTGATCGCCTATTGACAAGTCAATGGCGCCATTAGGGAAGTGAAGTCCTGGATGACTAGCGGGAAAGTCCTCGAATATGTATTGTCCCATGCCACCTCCACGGGGAAAAGAAATTCCACTTGCCATAGTTAGCCCAAACTATCCAAATAAAATTGTAATAAGATGTAGATGGTTCCACGAACATCAACTTCAATCATAATTACGCTGAAAATTGATTAATTTATGAAATGCTCAGAATAAAAGATTATCCAAAATAATGGAAGAAATTTACAATTGTTGGTTTAGATCTCATGAACATTGTTATAACTAATCAGAACATTTTTATTATGATATTGCAATTGCATGGAATAAAAATGGAAAATGGTAACAATTTTTAATTTCTAACACGATCCCTATCTAAAAAACTATAGTGTGATCTGCATACAAACTAATCATAACATATTTTTTATCACGTAATTGCATGGAATCAAAATGGAAAAAGGTCGCAATTCTTCTTAATTAATTTACTTGAACAAAATGGAAAAAATGAAAAAAAAACTGGCCGGGGCTCGGGAAGGAGGTGGTGGAGTCGGGGAGGACGAAGAAGGAGTCAGGGAGGAGGCGGTGGAGTCGAGAAGGCCACGACGAAGTCGTTGAGGAGGCGGCCCGGTGGCGGCACGTTGCAGACGGGAAGGAGGGCCCACGGCAGCGGCGCTCGGGGAGGCCACGACAAGTTGGGGAGGTGGAGCGGCGGCGTCTGAGAGGCACGACGACGGACGGGGAGGGGCTCGCGGGGGTTCTCGGGGAGGCCGCGATGGCGTCGGCGAGGCTCAATGGCAGGGCAAAAATTGGGCAGCCTGACGGCGTTTGCTTGTAGTTCTCCGTGAGGACTTAGAAATTTTTGAGGCCTCTCGGGTCTTACTGTGGAGGCCTCTGTGATGGCGGGTGCTAATGATGCCTGCTAGCACAGACCCTTTGTGCTAATGGGCGCTAGTGAAGCCTGCCAGCACAGCTCCTGTGTGCTGCCGGGTGTCATTAATCACCCGTCAGCAAAGACTTTTGTTACCAAATTTTAAATATTTTAAATACTTGATAAATGAGTTCAAAAATGTTTGAAACTTCTACACCTAAAAATAAATGTTTTATAGTGCATGTAAAAATTATATTTTCATACATAACATAAATATTTTGAGTAGTTAGTTCACATGTCACTATAGGTTGAAACACCTTATAAGTTATATGGTGATTATGTGTAGTGGACATTGAGATACAATTAGTACGAGGAATTGGATAAAATTTGTGTTGGAATTTTTATCTATGTTAATTTTGGACAAAATGGCTTAGCTTTAGGCCAAATGTGGTAGCAGGTTACATTATTACACTTAAATAAGTTGTTATAAATTGTAAATGTGTCCAAACAATCATGATAATTCTACCCCAACATGGATAGAAATAAATCACACAATTTTGAGATAGTATAATTGTACCTCCTTCCAAAATGGATATCCAAGTCATACCAACCATATAACTCAAGAGAAGTTTCAACCTATAGTGACTTGTGCACTGACTAGTCAAAACATTTCTGTTATTTATCAAAATATGATTTTTACATACACTATAAAATATTTGTGTTCAAGTTTAAAAATTTCAAATATTTTTGAACTCATTTAGCAATTATTTAAAATTGTTTGAGATTTGGTGAAAAATCTGTGCTGGCAGGCAGTATTACACACTGCCAGCACAGCTCCTCTATGCTGGTGGGCGGTAATACAGCCCGCCAGCATGGAGGGCCTCCACTATAAGGCTCGGCGCGGCGAAATTTTTCCCAAGTCCCGGTGCGAAATCTCAACACGCCGATAGGCTGCCAAAATTTTGCATCGGAATTTTCGCGCGCGCCGCTGTTTGTCCACTGCCAGCGGCCCTCTCCCGTCCCATCTCCGAGCGCCGTTGTGCCTCCCTCCACCGGACCCGCCCCTCCACTCCCACTAAGCTGCGCTGGCCAATCTCCTAGCACCGCCGCACCTCCCTCCGCCGGTCCCACCTCCTCCGCTCCCACCGAGGGGTGCCGGCCCGTCTCCGAGCACCGTCGGTCCCCTCCTGCCTTGTCTCCGAGTGCCGCCGGCCCTAGCCCCTCCGCTGCACCGGAGCGCCGCCAGACCCTTTGCCTATGCCGCTGCTAGCCACACCTCCGTCCCCCCGAGCGCTGTCGTCCCGCCGCGCCCCTTCATGTCCAACCCCGGCGGCCCCTCCCATTCCCGAGCGCTGCTGTGCCTCCCTTCGCCGGCCTCGCCTCCTCTACTCCTGCCAAGCGTAGTCAGCCTCCTCCCACCCCAACTCTGAATGTCGCCGGCCCCGGCTCCTCCGCCGCGCACCTTCTCCCATGCACCGGTAGAAGTTTTTTTTCCCATTTTTTTCAAGTAAATTCATTAGTGTATTGCAAATTCATTTTTCCAAGTAAATTCTATTGGAATTTAATTTTTATTCCATTAGTGGTAAAAGTATTGTAATTGCATTGTAAATACGATAATAAATATGAAATTGCATATGATACAATTTGTATTGCAATTGTGCTGTAAATGTTGTTAACAATTTTTTTTTTAGAAAGTAGAATATTGTCAACTATATGTTTTGATAGGAACAATCCCCACATGTACATACATATATATACTAGTGATATCTTTTTCTTGAATGGCATAAACTCCAAACTTTTGTTTTCTCTATAGAGCGATGATCAACTATTGTTTTCTCAATTTCGGAACAAATTTTTACTTTGTTTTTTGATACGGTAGACATTGTGGTATAAATTAAAATATTGATATGATAGGGATTCCGATAGAAATTAGAATATTGTTAACTATATTTTTTTATATGAATGATAATAGAATTTAAATTATTTATTAAATCCTGCATTCACAATTTGCATAATAAGAGCGATGGACAACAACAAGAACAATGAAAACAATGAGAACAATGACAATATCGCGGAACCAGATGCCAGCAAATTAGTGAACTCTCCATTGCAACATGGAGGAGAACAACAACCCAGACGTGATGTTGAATCCTCGAAGGAGGAAGATGAGGATTCTGACGATGATTGTGGATCGTATTCTACTCCACGTTAGTACGAACCAAGTCCACCTAGGTCTCGCAGGCGTCCAGATGAAGATGACCCTGAATATGATCCAACCGCGGATCATCTGGTACCTGCATGCACATTCATATACTAGCTAGTGATATGTTTGTTATTCACATAAAGATGATAAACTCCAACTATTGTTTTCTCTATAGAACGATGACCAATACCCGGTGCATTCCCCGCCACGATGTTGTAGAACATCTACTCTGCATGAAGAGGAGGTACTTACCTTTGCACCACAACCTTCGGCTACTACTACTTCTAGTAGTAATCTAAAATGAAACGTGGGCAACGAAGCCAAAACCAGATCCCTGAAAAAGGTAGTCTCGTAATAGAAGAGCTTGGCGCCAAAGGTGAGCCCATATTACCTGAGGGGATATCTGCAGGGTTTCGGAACATATGTGGAGCTATTGTTAGGGATAAATTGCAGACCTGGATTATAACTAGTAATTGGAAAAAAGTGCCTACCACTACAAAGGATGTATTGTGGGACACAGTGAAAGAAAGGTTCACTTTTCCTGAAGGTCAAGAGAAATTTGCTAGAAACTTTGCTGAGGGCCTCCTTGGGAGATGTTTTAGAAATTGGAGGTCTACTCTTAATAAAGAATATGTACAGAGGCAAGAATGCTAGGGATGACTTCGATAAGATTTCTCCAGAAATGTGGGAAGAATTCAAACAATAGAAGAACACGCCTGAAGCAAAAGCCCTGAGCAAAGAAAATACCGCGAAGGCTATGAAAGCCGCCGAGAACCCCCATCACTTGGGTGCGGGAGGGTACACTGCCAAGATCGCTAAATGGAGGAGAGAGGAACAAGAACGGAGGAGGGCTGGTTTATTGGATAAGTTTGCAAGCTTGGATGAACGCAGCAGGAATTGGGTACTAGCTCGAATTCCGATTGTAACACCCGACAACAAGATTAAATTCAAACACCCCTCGAATTCTGATTGTAACACCCGACAACAAGATTAAATTCAAACACCCCTCAACAAAGCTAATTTACGAGAGGTTGAAACAGCTCGTTGAGCGTTGAGGCGCAAAAGAAGGGTTTTTCAGGCCTGACAGGAAGAAAGATCAACTAACCGCTGCGATTGGAACAACGGAGCACTCTGGGCGTGTTCGATGGATGTCATCAACATTGCCTTAGGGTAAAGCATTCCCCAACGACCAAGCAAGCTACAGGAAGCGCGACCGTTATAAGAAAAACCTTGAAGAGAAGATGAGATAAATCGCCAAGCAGGAGTTCTTAGAGTTCTTGGCCAACCATGCGAGGAGCCAAACAATGGCTGACCCGATAGTATCCAATGGTCAACGATAGGCAGAACCAACCATGCTACTTGCCCAGACAGGATTCATTGTTCCGAGTAGTGCTGGCTCCATTGCAAATGTGAGGTATCCGTTGATGACATACAAGTGGATACACCACGTAGATTGGTTATATCTTATGGAAGGAAACAAAATATGATTCGAGAGGTTGCAACCGGCATGGCAGTAACAGGTCATGTGTTCCCAAAGGCGCCCCTGCCAAAATACGCCTGAGTGCAAGTTGTTATGGTGTTGGATGAGTCATATGAGATAGACATCCCTACTGATGAGGGGATTGAGATTCTCGGTGATGCGATGAACTAATACATACTATGGCATTGCCAAGATATTGTTCTGAATGCATCGCTAGAAACCTCATGGCCGAGCTAAAAACTACCCCTTCCAGATTCAAATGTTGACATGGAGCAGCCGACGCTGTCACATGTGCAGGGAGCTAACAATGAGGACGAGCAACCATTGCTATCACTTGTCTGACAAGCTCTCAATGAGGACAATGGGACATCAGCACTAGAAGGCGATGGACGGGTAGATGATTTAGAAGTTAATGATCCAACATCACCTTTGCTGGCATCTCCACCTCCCAAGAGGCCAGGGGTACCTCGTATGGTCAGCATATATGAAAAGGCTCCATCAGCAGACATCGACAAGTTTTTAAACGTATTGAAGAAGAATGCTTCATCTTCTGGTGAAAAAATTATAACTCGCAGTGCCTCTCGGCGAAAGGAAAAGGATCAAAATCTCAATTTCTTTGTGTCAGATGTTGTTCCAATGGATTATGAGTATGGAAAACCATTCTTGTATCGGTGGGATCTGCTGGAGGGTCCATGGGAACTGAATAAGCTGCATGGATGGATCATGAATGCAATGAAGCAAGGCATTCGTGCAATCACAACGCATGTCCCAACTAAGGTTTTTCTTGGCATTCTCCCGTACCAGATTGTGATTGATTCCGAGCATTTGCACAGGCTTTACCGTCTACAACACCGCGACATGAATCTCATTTCCGTATGGTGCTTGTAAGTCCACATGTACCGCATACATGAGTTTTAAATATATGCGTATTTTATTTCAAGTACCTAAGCAACCTATTCTGTAGGATGCAATGTAGAGAGGAAGAATTGATGCACGAAAGGTTCAAGGTAGCGTACCTTGACCTAGCACGAATAAACAAGCCAGAGCACAAGCTCAAAATGACGGAAATGATCAAAGCACAAATAGAAGTAGTAGAGACACAAGCGGAGAAAGATGCTATAAAAATAAAAAGCCCACAGAGAAGAAATGCACAAAGTGTCATTATACATTGCAAAAGTAATGAAGAAAAAGGCTTACAAGGATTGTATCATGGCTCCTTACGGTTTTGAGGAAGCTAGTTTTAATTACTACATATAAACTAGGTGCTATTTAATGCCATCTATAATATAAATTATTTTAATATAATGTAGAGATCATTGAATTTGCATCATTATTTTACCCAAGCTAGGAGAAGCAATGGTCCTCGACTCAGCTAGCTATCATAGAGATAGGTACAAGGATTTCATAGGCACTATACAAAAGTAAGACATTCCTTGGAAGTACTTATATGCATGTTTATATTCTATGCACCTAAGTTGTATTACTAACTCGTGTCTTTATATCCTCAAAGTGCGTACAAGCTTTACATACTAAAAGGCGGGGTTCAGAATCCAAAAAGGATGAAAGCTATTAAAATAATATATCATAGATTCGTAAGAACATAAAAACTTGGTTTTTTCAATATAGTGTAGACTTGTCATTAATAACAACCCATTATTTTTCTATTTGTTTGCAGTGCCACAAGCAACCTTCCGGCTCTGTGCTATGCGGATATTATGTGTGCGAGTTCATCAGAAACAATGGGAGGTACCGGATGAACCCTGAAGACGTAAGTCTCTTATACACTGCCATGTGCTAACTTTCTTATGGTAATACAGTCTAATCTTCATTTACTATAAACCTGCAGATGCCTACCATCGACAGTAACTATAGCAAGATCGAAGACAAACAAATCAACAACATTTGTACGGACATGGCGAGGTTCATCCTACGTGAGATTTGTCATGAGGATGGAGTATTCTTTGATAAATATGGCGTGTTGATGGCAGATGAGTGCACAAATCTTCATAGATGGGCATAGTAGTTTTAATATTAGTGTGGCAAAGAATAGCTCTATTCCAAATGTTGGATTTTTAATAATGTGAATTATATATTATGTATGATGCAGTTTTTAATAATGTGAATTATTTATTGTTTAAGTTTGTTGTTATGTGGTTGGAGATACATATTTCAATTTGATGACTAAAAATTGGAGGGAAATTAAAATTATAAATAACTCACGGGAAATAATATATTGAATGAGAAAATACATATTCACCCGCCAGCACAGAAACCATCTGTGCTGGCGGGTGATGTAACCACATCGTCAACACAGAAAGCATCTATGATGGCGGGTGGCTAACATCACCCACCAGCAGAGAGCGGTCTGTGTTGGCGGGCGAGCACTCGCCAGCACATGCAGCATTTGTGCTGGCTCAAGGTTGCTAGTGGGTGCGAATACCCTCCAGCACAAACCTATTCTAGCCGGCAGTACAAAGGCTTTCTAGCGTAGTGGTTGGTTCAACCGGCACCTTCCTCATTGTATCGCATCACATGTAAGATTTTCCCGTCACACTCTTGGGATATCCTCTTCTATGGAGTTCATCGTCTCGATCGATCGCCATCCTGGCTCGCTGTGACGCATCGCATGCAGTCATGTAAGTTTTCTGGCATCCGTCTCTCGATCGCAAATTCGCAATCAGGGAGATCATATTCACATTGCTAATTTGAGTTGTTCATCCAGACATTCTTCGCCACGTGCTGCAAGTCACTGGTGGCCTCGTCATCACTGTGCCATGATGCTACTGCTGTGTGCAACCGGTGCTCAACGTCATTTGACATCGGGTCACTAGGGAAATAGCCTTCTGTACCAGTTGGGAACCCTCCTTTAGTACCGGTTTCACAACTAGTACTACTAATTCAGTACTAAAGGGGGCTCTTTAGTCCCAGTTGAAATAACCGGTACTAAAGGGGTATTAAAAAATAAAAAAATAAATCCCCCACCAGCCCTCCCGCCCTCCCGCCAGCCCCGGCCCCCCGCGGCCCCCGCCCGTCCCCTCCCGCTGATCCCACCGCCCCCTCCGCCGGCTCCCGCCCTCCCGTTGCCCTCTCCCTCCCGTAGCTGCTGCCCCCGCCCGCCCGCCCACCCCGTCCTCCGTCTTCGCTCGCTGCCGCTACCGCCGCCCGCTGTCGCCGCTACCGCCTCACCTCGCCCCGCCGCTGCTCTTCATTGCTGGTGAGGGGCGAGCGGAGGGGGGGGAGGGGAGGGGAGGCAGAGGAGGAGAGGAGTGAGGGTGCTGTGAGAGAATGAGAGAGAGAGAGAGAGGAGAGAGATATAGAGGAGGGGGAGGAGCAGGTGGATAAGGTGGTCGGGTGGAGCGGGACGGGAGCTTTTAGTACCGGTAGGA
Organism: Setaria viridis; assembly: GCF_005286985.2. Lineage (NCBI taxonomy): Eukaryota > Viridiplantae > Streptophyta > Magnoliopsida > Poales > Poaceae > Setaria > Setaria viridis. The sequence continues at coordinate 28,295,162 of NC_048263.2, forward strand.
GTTCCACCCAATACTAAAGGTCACCTTTAGTACCAGGTGGAGCCCCATCCTGTACTAATGTGCCTTAGAGCTTTTAGTACCGGGTGGGTGGAGAGGGTGACCTTTAGTACCACGTGGAGCCCCCCACCCGGTACTAAAGGGGGTCACGCGGGTCTCCTCAGGGACTACTAATGCTCATATTAATACCGAGTCAAAATGCAACCGGTACTAAGTCTCGGAACGAATGCTCAGTTTTCAATAGTAGGTGCCGCCTGGATGGATCGTCCCAGTTCGAACTAGCTAGGCGATCCTCTTACTACCGCTAGATTTCTTCTCCCTGGAAGGCTGGAACGGCGTCGGCATTTCTCTGGTCAGCCTATTCCTTCCGTAGATAATTTTTTAATGCATAAACCTGGAGCTAATTTTCATACAGCGTCAATCATGAATGATCGCCCTTCATCGGTATAGCAGTGTGCTTCTGATTCCAATGGGTCGTTCATCTTTTGCACGTTTATTGTAGTGTTTTTTTATAAAGCATCTAATATTCTGTCCTGATGCAATTATCATTTTTATATTGCTTAATCAATAACAATTAGTGTGCTCATGAATCGTCCATTGCCAGTTTATTGTAGCGTTCTTTAAGAAGCACCCAATATTCAGTGCTCATGAATTGTCGAGTTGCACTTGGTGATGTCACAAACGTAACAAACCGCGGGTCTCGCCGTGGTCGTAACTCGTAAGAGGCTCAGTTTATAATCTGTTTCTCTAGCATTAGCTGAAGATCAAACAATTGGTGGAGGTGAACTTGAGTGCTTTATTTTTTGACACGTCTGTTTTTTATGGTCTCGGGTCTATGGATCTTGATGTAACCAATAAATGTAGGTAAGCAAGGTTCTGAAAATGTTGACCCGGCCGAGGTTCGAAGGCAAAAAGGCAAGAGAAAATATGCAAGTTTGACATAGGATCAGAAGGAGGCAAAGAGAGCAAATTTAAGGGAAAATTGCACCGTCGGAAGACCTTGGGCGGGGGAACCATTACGGACGACCAATCTGCTCCAGGTAATAATGTGTTTTCGGTAATTAGATTGGTTGGTAATTATCATATATTCAAGTATCATGTGCAACACCATCTATGGAGTTGGGAAGAGCCTGTGAAGTAGCCAACACCGGCGAATCGGGTGCATATAATAGACTGCATATTGGTACCAACCAATCTGTTATCACACGATTAGATCGGAAGGATAAATCCAATGACTTTAGTCTGGATGATAGCAGCCAAACTTGATTGGTTTCATAGAAATAATACTTGCACAAGAAAAAGATCATGCTCGAATGTCATTGAGATCAATACTACATGTGTTTTGGCCAAACCTAACATATATGCTGATCCTACCGGGAAGAGAACTAAGAACATTGTATACCAGGACGTATTAATGGAAGCATAGTCTAGAATGTTAATGGTATGATGTATTTATTATTACTTTCCAATGTTTGTGCATATGCATATGATCGTCTAAACTAATGGAAGTTAAAAATCTGCAGGAAAAATCCAATTGGATGGGCGTATCGAATGGAGCATCTCTGCACACTACTGTACCCCGTTCAGGGAATTTCAGTTGCATTGGGTGATTGTGTGCTATTGGACCTCAGCAAATTGCAATGCCCGTTACCTTCTCCTATGTTCTGTGACAATTTTTTTATTCGAGGGTGTGACCACTATTCTAAGTCAAGACCGCTAATTTATAGATAGCAGAAGTCAGCAATATGTAAAGTGATGTTTGTTGAGAAAGTATAAGTGAGAAAGATGCTGAGATCCGATGTGTATCGATTTCTATGTGTGTTTATCTGAATCGTCATCTAGGCTCGTGCGCAAGCTTCACAAAATACAAAGCAAAACTCTAAGTTTTCAATTAATTTTTTATATGCTTGATCTATACTTTATCATTTTGTATTCTTATAGTGTATTTTTAAGGTTCATAATCGAAATAGTTACAATTATTTTAACACGTGTGTGCCACACGTGCATTTTACTAGTAACATGAAAGTTTCCCCTAATCTTTTCTTTTTTTTTGAAAAGTTTCCTAGTCTTGAGAGCAGGTGAACCAAAATTGTGTTTGTGTGTATATCCTTAGTCCATGTATGAAACAAGTGTAACACTTCTAATGTAATGAATGACCAATTTTTATGGTTCGTAAGGAGTCACCTAGGCGATGAGGTGCTCACTGGAGGCAAGGCGTCCCCGATGCCTAGTTAAAAGAGGGAGGGGAGAAGGGACATGGAGAAGAAAAGGAAGAGCAAGCCGATGAACTATGGTAGAGCAATCGCTGGCGCAGATATGCCTTTGCTCAGTTGTGGTGGTTGCAGTCTAGAAGGGGGTAGCAGTGGGGCTCCGTTTTAGTAAGAGGAAGAGGTTGATTCATGGTCTACAGAGGTGCTTGGGGGTGGTGTGCTTGTCCTCTCATCGCTACTTCTGCGGGGTGGTGATGTTCGGGGATGGGAGAGAGGTGCTTGGGGGTGGTGTGCTTGTCCTCTCATCGCTACTTCTGCGGGGTGGTGATGTTCGGGGATGGGAGAGAGGTGCTTGGGGGTGGTGTGCTTGTCCTCTCATCGCTACTTCTGCGGGGTGGTGATGTTCGGGGATGGGAGAGGCAGCGCAGAGAGAAGACTCGGGAGAGAAGGCTACATGAGGTGGGAGGGAAAGGGCTTTTGTCTTGATTTGGACTTTTATAGACTACTAGTGGGCTCATCTATTGTCGTGGTTATGTCCATTAGTAGACTTATTTTTTCTTTTTTTTCTTTGATGTATTTGTGAGTATGGCGTCCGTCTTGCCCGCCTTACCACCTCACCTCAAGTGCCTAGGCGATAAGAGGGTGGTGTGTCGCCACGTCTCGCCTTAATGCTTAACAACCATGCCAATTTTATCTTCAAACATCCACGAAAATACCATTTTATCCACACTCCATCACATTATTTATGCCACCAATATAATATAGAATGAATATATCTAGTTGGAACTATAGTATTCAGATTTAAATACAGTTTTTTATCCTGAACTAAACACCTCTAGTGATAGTGCAGCCAAACAAAGTATGCAATCAACGATCCCACCACCAAAACCCCCGCGACCCGTTATCTGAGCGTGACCCAAACACCGTATCCTAGCAGGGAAGCTGAGGAGCTATGACGACTTGGGGCTACTAATTTTGACTAGTTCCTTAATCTTGATCTGCGACAGCATGCACCGAACGTCCTTGGCGCTTGGCCTCTCCTTCGGATCATCAGCGGTGCATAACACGGCGATGCGCAGCGCCAGCACTATCTGCTCGTCGTGCCCGGCGCCGGCGATGGCTGGGTCAATGGCCTGCTCGTGCTCCTCAGCCATCATCACGCGCCGCAGCCACTTCACCAGCCCGACCACCTCGTCCATCTGAATGAAGAACTGGTCCGAGGGAGGCTTCCCCGTGGCCAGCTCCGCCAGGATCACCCCGAAGCTGTACACATCGCACTTGGCCGTGAACCTGAGCGTCTGGTGGTACTCCGGCGCGATGTACCCCCACGTGCCGGCGAGGTTTGACGCCGTCACGTGCGTGTGCGCGTCCGGCATTAACTTGGCCAAGCCAAAGTCCGCGATGCGGGGCTCCAGGTCGTCGTCGAGGAGGATGTTCGCGGGCTTCAGGTCGCGGTGGAGGATCTGCGGGCGGTGCGAGAAGTGCAGGTACTCCAGGCCCGTGGCGATGCCGAGCGCCACGTGGATCCGTGCCGGCCACGGCAACCCCGCGATGCCGCCGGCCTTGAGCGCGTCGTGCAGGCTGCCGCGCTTCATGTACTCGTAGACCAGGTAGTGGCAGTCCGGCCGCGGCACGTGCGCCGCCAGCGGCAGCAGGTTGCGGTGCCGGATGTGCCCCACCGTGCGGATCTCCGACTGGACCTGCCGCGACCATCTGCGCAGCTGCCGGCTCTCAACGCCGCTCAGATCGTTCGGCGCGTCGCCGCCGCTGTGCTTCTCGATCTTCTTGATGGCAATGAACCGGGGCTCCTCCCATTCCCGCTCCACGGGGAGCTGCGCCCTGAACACCTCGCCGCACCCGCCTCGCCCGATCATTTCCAGCGACGCCACCCCGTCCTCCTCCTCCAGGAACGCCAGGTGATCCGCATGCCTGATCAGCTTCGGGGTGAAGATGGTCATCCGTGGCCGCGCCATGCACTGCCCGCGGATGCAGTTCATCCCCAGCCGGAACAGCACCAACCCCGATACAACGACGGCCAGGGAACCCACAACGAAGCCGACGATCCAGTTGCGGACACGGTGCTTGTGGTGGCTGCGGTGGTGCTTGCTCGGCTCGGCTAGAGGCGCCGGCATCGGCGAGGTGGTCTTGGATCCGCCGGTGGTGTTGCTCTTGGATCCGCCGGTGGTGTTGCTCTTCTCTGCGAGGACGTAACGGTGTGGCGTCATGGTCCGGCGGTGGCGCGCGTGCCGGGTCCCCAGGCGGGAGCGGCGCGCCACGGCCGAGTGCGTGACAGCATGGCCGCCGTCGTAGGACTCCACGGCGGAGATGAGCACGAGGAGCACCGTGACAACGGAGGCGAGGACGAGGAGAGACTTGCCCGGCGTGCTCGCCGCTGACGCCATGGCCGGCTCGGTTTGGAGGCTTCTATGTGTGTACAAGCGGCGTAGGAAGAGTGGACGACATGGTGGGTACTTAACAGTGGCGCGAGTGGTGGAAATTAAACGCATCGATGCACCGGTGCGTTTAAACGGGGCGACTAGTGTACAACCAAACTGGTCGTTGGACTTCGTTCTATGCGCGCCCATGCCTTCACTGGTGGGTCTTTGTTTAAAAAGTTTTTAGTAAAATTACCAAAAAGATACATAATGGCTAAAACGAGCATTTAAAATATATTTCAATTGCGTCATTAAATATAATTCTTAAACATTTAAGTAAATTAGGATGGCATTTATCTTCATGATGCTAGAATATTTTTTATTGAGTGAAATAGTGTCCTAGGTCTACAAGAAAAATGCTTTTCAAGTTTACAATAAATTATTCCGCTAAAAGAGAATTGTTTCAGCAAAAGAATACTACAATTTCAGCTAAAAAATATTCAAGTGGAAAAAATATTCAAGAAAAATTACTACTCCCTCCGTTCCAAATTATAAGTCATTCCAACTTTCTTGGAGAGTCAAACCATTTTATGTTTGACCAAAATTATAGAGAGGATCATAAAGGTTTATGGCACCAAATAGATATACTATGAAAATATATTTAATGAAGAAATTAATAGTACTTATCTAGTATCATGAATATTAGTATTTTATTGTATAGATTTGGTCAAACTTGAGATACTTTGACTCTCCAAAAAAATTGGAATGACTTATAATTTGGAACGGAGGGAGTAAATCGGAATGCAATATTTGTCTAAATGTTTGTTTGCTTCAAGAGACAAAGCGAGATGAAATAGGTTGATCCTACTTTATTATCCCACGTTTAGGTTGGAGACAGATAGAACGGGACGAAAGGCTCCTGGGATACCCCCGTCCCACCGAACTTCGCCTCCCTCCGTTTGCAAGTTGGCGGCGCCGGTCGAGGGAGCTCGACCTCCAGGGAATGAAGAACGGCGTGGGCAAGGGCCAAGGGAAACTCCGGCGGGGGCTCCAGTTCCGCCATGGCCACGGGCTTCGGGACCTTCGGCGACCGGCGGGCTCGATGAGGAGGGAGCTTCTCGAGCTCCGCCATGGCCGTCCTGGGGGCGGCACCGGCAAGCCCGCTGGCAAGGCCGTCTGCGGCGGAGCCTGTCCCCAAGAGAGGGTGGGAGGGGTGGCACGGTGAGCCTGCGGGCAAGGCCGCCGCCGGTGGAGCCTGAGAGGAGGGTGGGGGACGGCACAGACGAGCCCGCAGGCAAAGCCGCCGCCGGCAGAGCCCGTCCCGAGAGAGGGTGGGGGATCCCGTCCCGCAGGATGGCGCGGGCGAGCTCGCGGCCACGGCCGCCGGCCGGGGAGCCCGTCTCTAGGGCGGCGCAGGCGAGCTAGCTCGTGGCCGTGGCCTCCGCGCGGGGAGCCCGTCCTTCTGCGGGCGCCGCGGGGCAGGAACGGTTGGGAGGCGGGGTGGAGGACGGGAGGAGGAGGAAGATAATGTCCCTGAGAAAAAAAAAATTTGGACAGAGAATGAAAAAAAATATTGGACAAAAATATTGGACAGAGAACGTTTCTTCCCTTCCCCTCTTTGACTGTTTCTTGTATGCAAACATTCTCAACATCTTCAAGGTCAAAACCAGCATCTACCATGCATTTCCAGCAGCTTGTTAACCACCCAGACGACAATTACAAGCGCATGGGAGGATAGATACACCAGAACAACACTAAGGTAACTAACATCAGCTAAATTTGGTGGCTTACAACTGACAAGTGGGGTTCACTTTTGGATGACAGGGAGTCCACCTGCTGTAACTAACGTTGTTAAAATCGTCATCCATCTCGTTCTCTTAATCCCTTGTAGCAAACAAAGAACCGGGATTGACTCATCCTTCTCGACCAAACACGAAATGGGATCGTTCCATAAAAAAAACAGGGATAGACCATCCCGTTCCACATCATAAATGTGGGGTTTGGCTATGCACCGGAGACTATGCATCAACGACTTGGTTTCATTGTCCTCGTCTTGCATTGCCCGTTGCCCCGTTGCAGGCTCGCAGCCGTTTGACGAGTCCAACAGTGCAGTTTATGTGAAGAACATGTTCGTCGGTTCCTTTCCTACTCACTAGAACCACCATTACCACAGACGTAGACCACATTTGACTGTGAACTTGAGCGTTTGGTGGTATATACTTTTGCGTGTATGCCTGCGATGGCTGGCAGCCTGGCACGATGCATTTTGCTTTCTAGGCAAGGACCAACTTTTTGATCATATTTACGGACGAACGTATGCTCCTCTCCCTTGTGCTCCATGTCAAGGGAGCCGCCTAACTTTACTTGCTACTGGGGGGTCGGTTTTTTCTCTCCGGTCCTGAAAATTTATGATTTGGTGGTGTAAAAATGCTATCAGTTTTCCCACAAAATTTCAATCGTCAACATGGTGCGCCCAAAGAGGCAAAAGTGTAAAATTTTAACTGTCGGACACGCTCTCTAAATAGAACTAAGCCCAAATATGAAATATGTTCACGCATGGGCTTGCTAAGCTAGTAAAGCAGCCAGCTTTGCCACCCCAACAACCGAACCAAACATTCAACTCAGACAGATTGGAGGCCATTCAAAGTACACACAGTAGCCGCAAGGTAATTAAGTGGGATATGTAGATTTAGCAGTACCTTTTCACGTAATAATATGAACCTTTTTTTTACCAAATATTATGTGTGAACTTGATCATGCAAAGGTAGGATAATATATAGTGATATTTTATTTAGGAAATTAAGCGGACAAAGTAAATATGTGAGGGGAGTAAAATGAACTTTTTATCCATGGATTTGCAAAAGAACTTTGAATCACCCTAGGGTATTATATTGGCCGGCACAAATGTCTCATACAAAAGGGTCTTTTCGTGAATGTTTGAAGATCAATTAAGCATTTGTCACATTAGAAATTTTACACTTTGTTTCATGCATGGACTAATTAAGGACACACATGGTAATACAATTGGGTTCGCCCACAACTCCGTCACCAAGACTATACAGCTATATTCTCTTAACACTGTCAAGTTTTGCTCCGGTAGTCCCTTTGAGAAAACCGCACGAATGTTAAAGCAATCAGATTAATAATATAATTAATTTTGTCTTGGGCCATGTTTGGGCTAGGCTCTGCTCGTGCCCATATGGAGCCCAACTCATGCCCACTAAGGCCAATCTCAATAGGAGTTTCATATGAGTTTCATGAGCATTAAATTTGTTGCCACATCAGCAAAATTGTTGACTTGGCAAGATCATTATAAGGGGAAGTTTTATCAGATGAAAGAGCCCCATAACACTCAACTGGTACAGTTACCAAGTTTTCAGTCTTTGTAACTGTGCAATGAAACTGTAAACTGAGACTAACCTTGTAGTTGGATCCTATCCGAGCGTCGATCGAAACATTTCTCTTCAGCACGCACGTACCCAAGCGGACGGCGGCGGCGGCTCTCCATCGAGCCATTCCTGCACTGCCTCGGGGAACCCCGCGCCGCCACATCTTTTTATCACATTGCCTCCCAAACACATGTGTTAAAAGAGATGTGTTAAAGTTTAACACCCCCAATTTCATAAACACCTCAAGGGGGTGTTTAAAGTTGTTAAACTTGTTAAAAATGGTCCCCCTCTCCACTTTTTCCCACCATTGCCCCCTACTCTCTCCTCCCTCTCTCTCCGCCGGCCATAAATGAGGGGGCAATAGAGTCATTTTCCCACCAAAGGTGTTAAAGTTTAACATACCATCCAAACACCCTAACGTGTTAAACTTTAGCACTCCATTTGAGAGTGTTAAAACTTTAATACTTATTAAACTTTAACATAGAGTATCCAAACAGAAAGGGTCTCCAGTTAGCCTTAAATGGAGAGGCCTCTCGATGCAGGGGCGGAGCCACCCCTGGTATTCGTGGGAATACCCAACACTTGTGCAAACAAACTGATTATATATCATGTATAGCGTATACTTCTAGCTGGACCATTTATATATCAGTAACAAGCCTATCTAGGGGCCAAGCAGCTGCAAAAACGTTAGGCCTACGAGGCTTCAGCCAAATCAGTCCACACTTGATGCCCAGCACGCTCGACTGATCTCCAGTTTGTCGACTCCAAGTCACCGGTCGTGGGGCACGGTCCGTCTAGCCTCCTACTCCGGCGTGTTCTCTCTTTCCTAGACGGCAGGGAAATGGCTCGGGCAAGCAGACGAGACTTGTGAGCCCGTAAGCAGCACGCCGGATGCGACTCAAAGCTGGAGCTCGGAGAGCAGAGCACGTCACATGAGTAGCAAGCTCCAAGACTGCGGCTAGCATTCTAGCACCCTAGGAGCAGGCAGCAGCGACCAACGAGCGGGAGGCCGGAAATGTGTTGCCCGTTGAGAAACTTTGTGCACCTCTAATTTGTTGTTATTTAGTATAATGTTATTCTATACATGGTGCATACATGTCTATGTGTTCAATTTTTATGTAGATCGTAGCTTTGTCCAATGAAAAAGCGCCGGTATGATTCAAAAAGTAGTAGTATAGTAGTATGTGAGAGAACTGAAAAAGACACGAAACGCCTGCAGCTTGTTAGCAAGCAATAAATGAGCCTCAAATGGCTTAATTAGTTTTTACATCTTATTATCAACCGTCCGTACTTTAGGTCATACTACAGTAGACTTCTCCAACTTTTTATCGTTGGATGAATATTTCGAAGGTTGGGAATACCCAACTTTCAAATCCTGGCTCCGCCACCGTCTTGATGTAGTTTTTGCGATAAACTATTGTCACTGCTGAAACTCCCACTATTCGTTCTCGTCTTCAGGAGTTCTGGCGTTGTTATTGTCAGAAGAAACAATCAGGGTACTGATGCCGTAATGAAAATAGAATAAGGAGGCATTTCAGTGGCTGAGGGCTGACCTTCCTAGTAGGTAGTTACCAATAGAGCAAGGTGATCATTTTATCATTCAAGATTAAATTACCTCTGCACTTTATTATTCAGATTTCATAGAACCACCTGAGTCCCTAACCAACATACTCCGTATGCCAGAACTCTAAACCAGGAAATAATTCTTTCCAATTGATTGAGCTACATAAAGTAAAAACAGGACGATCGACTAGGATCAAATTCCTAACACAAACATATCACAATTCTCATAACTTCATCGACTCAGGGCAGTGCAACAAAAACACCAAATTTGCACATCAGAGACCCAATCGCGTCATGGGGACTGGACTGCTCGTGTACGGCACGCAGGTCGACCGGAGGCACAATGTTGGCGACGTTGACAGCCGGTACATGCATGCTCCTTCGGGGCATCCACACGCTCGTGGTTGGCGGCAAGTCGCCGGTGTCCTTGTCCACTCGACATCACCAGGCCGACTACGAGCTGCCCGGTACGCACGGGGGACGTTGGTGCCGCCGACCTCACCCTCCATGCACCTTCTTGCGGGATCACCAGACTCACACACCAATCGACCATGTACCTCGTCGGATCTGATCGTTGCGGAGTTCACACTCCATGGACGGCACGGCGAATCGAAGTGGGCCAAAGCGGCGTTGCAGGTGTTTGTAGGAGGGAGGGGCGTGGCGGGGGAGATGCTGGGCTGGACTTTGGTCTAGGTATGGGCACGGCCGGGCCCAAACAAGACCCAGGATGAATTAATTGAAATTAATAACTTGATTGCTTTAACATTCGTGCGGATTTTCTAAAAGAGTCCACCGGAGCATATACTAACACTATTTCCAAATCATGCTTATTCTCCGTGTAAGGCATTTTTTTTTGAGCCGACGGCAAAAGATTTGCCAATTTTTTATTAGCAAACAAAAGATCAAAACAAAAACAGAAAGAAAGAAAAACAAAAAAATGACTGTACAAAAAGCATCTGACTACTGATCTACTGACTACTGAAAACTAACAACTTTCTACGGAAAAATCGTCGGGGGAGGGGGGCCCAGTGTGTAAGGCTAGTTGGAATTGTAGGGCATCTTCCTTGATTAGGTAGGATGTGTCGTCAACTGCTCTGGCTTCATGGTTAAACATCTGTCTGTTGCGCTCATTCCAAATATTCCACCAAAAGTAGATTATGAGACCATCGAGTATTGCTCGGTTTCGTTTGTCGATCAAGGCCCTACAATTCTTCCACCATCTATGGAGTAAAGGTGTCACGTTGGTTGGCGGCAAGTGCTGCAGATTAAGCCACGCGCTGAGGCGGTCCCAGCCTGCTGCGGTATAAGAATAGTCTTTACAAAGATGTGTAGGTGTTTCTGGCTCAATGTTGCACAATTTGCACTGATGGTCGTTAGGCCAGCCCCATCATGGCAAATTATCGGAGGATGTTAGAATCTTTCGGTGTAGTAAAATCCAGGCAAAGATCCACATTTAGGTTTTGCCTTGACTTTCCAAATTGGTGTAATACTCCGCTTTTTCATGCGACCTCTGAATTGAATACGATAAGCACTCTTTATCGTATATTCTCCGTCACTTATCCATTGCCAAAAAATCTCGTCCTTGGCCTCAGGGTTGCTTTGCCGCAGGTGGATTTCCTCCCATAAACACACGTATTCTCTAATCTCCTTCCCTGAAGTGAGCGGTTGAATTTGATCAATCCAGTAGTTGTCTTGTAGGGCTCTGTACACTAAAAAGTTTTTCCTTTTGGACTGCTAGAAGAGAAGAGGTGCCAAATTTCTTGGCAAGTGTCCGTTGAGCCATGTAGAGTGCCAAAAATTTGCCTTTTTCCTATTGCCCACTATCACTACCATTGAGGCATAGAAAAGGTCCATGTCATTTTTGTCGCTCGGAATTTCCATCCCTACCCATGGCCAGTCATTGTGCTTCCACCTGAACAAGCACCATTGCATTTGGAGAGCTCTTGCAAGGTGCTCGAGGTCTAGAATCCCTAATCCTCCTAGCTCCTTTGGTGTGCACACCGTTGGCCGGTCGACTAGACAGTGCCCTCCGTTAACCTTTTCCGGTTCCTCCCCTTTCCATAAGAAACTTCATCGTAGGTAGTCGATTTGCTTGATAAGCCATTTTTGCACTGGGAATACTGTGAGGTGGTATATTGGTTGTGACGTTAGAACGCTTTTTACTAATGTCTCTCGCCCGACCGATGATAGCATCTTCCCTTTCCAGCCAGGGAGTCGACTGCCGACCTTGTCGATGAGGGGCTAGATGTCCACCCTTCTTAGCTTGCGAGTGTGGAGAGGTAAACCTAGGTATTTGCTGGGGAATTATGATAGCTTCCTAGGGAAGTCCACTAATGCATCCACGATGAGTTCATCTGTATAGCGATTGGGGGAAGATCTCAATTTATCCATGTTAACCTTGAGGCCGAAGCATTGGACAAAAACCTGTAGTAGTTGGCCAAGGTGGCACAATTCCGTTCTTTCTGGGTTGGCAAAGATTGCCACGTCATCTGCATAGAGGGAGCACTGTAGTTTTGCTGCTCTCAAAAGGATCGGTTTCAGAATGTTCTTATTCACTTCTATTTCAATTATTTTGTGGAGTGGGTCAATAGCAAGAATGAACAACATAGGTGACAGTGGATCGCCTTGGCGAAGGCTTCTCGCATGCTTGAATGTTCTCCCTAGGATTCCATTGAGCAATACTCTGGAAGATGATGTGGCAAGTAAGGTTGAGATCCAATCTCTCCATTTTTGGCCGAAGCCTAGTGCTTGCAGGGTCTCTAGCAGGAACACCTAGCTAATTGAGTCGAAAGCTTTTGAATGTCTAGTTTCACAAAGAGTGTTGGTCTTTTTGCATTGCGCAAAGCCTTGATTACACTTTGTACGTATATGAAGTTGTCATGGATACACCTATTTTTAATGAAGGCATTTTGGCATCCGGAGACCAGCTCATTTAGTCGTGGCGCTAGTCTGTCGTACTTTGGTTATGGTTTTTGCTAGGCTGTTGATGAGGCTAATTGGCCTGAAGTCCATCACACTGTTTGCTTCATCTTTCTTGGGCAGTAAGATGATATTAGCTTCATTAATTAGGTCCATGCGTCTAGTTCTAAGGGAGTGGAAGGGTTGCAAGGCCACAATTAGGTCGCTACCGATTATTGCCCAACATTTCTTGAAGAAGAGCCCAATAAAACCATTAGGGCCGGGGGCTTTTTTGGCCGGCATGTGCATGAAAACTTGTTTAATTTCTTCCGCCTCAAAAGGTTCTTCTAGCTCACTATCGTGTTTTTGGTACTCTAGATTCCTCCAATTTAAGCAGAGGGATCTTTCCTGCGTCTTTACTAGCAACTCAACAAAGTGTTCAAATATTGCTTCTTCCTTCTGATGATGGTTGGTCATTGGGCTATTGGCTGTTGCTAGGGACGGGATGTATAATTTCGCTTTCTGTTGTTAGCATGTAACATAAACAAACGTGTGCATGCGTCCCCTTTGCGGATCCATGTCAGTCTAGAGTGATGTCTCGCTCATGCTCTCTGGATTGTTGCTAGGCCTACTGATTTTGCCTTTAGGTATTTACGGAATTCTAACTCATCTGGCATGAGTGCTCTTTGTTCCTGGACTAAGGAAGAGCAGCACCTCATTAACTATCACCAAACGGAGGGTCAGGTTGCCCAGGTTCTGTCACTTTCAAAGTTTGAGTGCTTTGTCCGTGCGGATGAGTTTTACGTGCATGCGTAGTATAGGATCTTGTGTATTTACTGGTTGGCTCCATACTGCCTGAGTGACCTTAGGAAAACCAGGCATGGTCACCCAATAAGACTCAAAATGAAAGCCTACATAATTTTTCCTCATTACGTTTCCTGTTAGGAGTAGGGGACAATGATCCGACCCCATCATTGATAGAGCTTGTAAATCCAAGTTTGGGAAGAGGAGGTGTCATTTCGATGAGCCAAAGAATTTGTCGATCCTAGTAAAAGTTAGGTTGTCCTGCTCATTGCTCCATGTGAACCTTCTTCCGCGCAAGTCAATTTCCATCAACTGTGTCTCGTCGAGGGCCTCTTTAAACCGGCGCATCAAGTTTCTGTTAAGCCTGTTATTGCTCTTGTCCTCCACCTTGTATATGAGGTTAAAATCTCCAACTATGAGCCATTCTAGTAGCACTTGGTCTTTCAGACTCTTCGGTTCGTCAAGGAAAATCAGATCATCGTGATCATTTTGAGGGTCGTAGGCACTCGTGAGTGTCCAGGTTTTATCTTCCGCTTTCATGGTGATTGTTGTAGTTATTGTGTACTCGGTGGTAGAGACGACTTGTAAGTTGAAGTGATTTTTTACCGCTACTAGGAGTATGCCTCCTTTTGTGCGTGATGCTGGTAGAGCCGCAAAGTTTTTCACAAAATTTTTCCCCAAGGTGTCCGCTACAAGCCTTGTTGTCCACTGTGCAATTTTTTTGTTTCCTGAAGGCAAACTATCGTTGCTCCTGAAGAGTGCACTGCATTGCGTACACTGGCACGACTAGATACCGCGTTAAGTCAACATTCCAACACAACATATTATAGTTCTTTTGTGACATGGAGATTTTTCTGACAACTTGATCTGAAAACACAACGAAAGACCACTTGCAGATTAATAGGCTGGGCTCTATGGCCAGATGCAAAGACTACTGGTCCCTGGAGACGTGCGTTCTCTCAGGGGCGTTACGATGAGGATAGTTTGGCAAACTTCATGGACGTCGGTGCTGGGCCTTTGGGCCATGACAAAGCATCGCTTAAGCCACAGGATCAAATTGCCGGCTCATTACAAATTACAGACTCAAATGAGTTCAAGTTCTAGTTCGGAAGTCTTCCTAACATGACTGAATTAAAAACGACTAAAAACAGACAAACAGGCCCAACCAGCAGTGGGCCTCCTTCTAGGCCCTATGGGTTTCCATCTCACCGCACGGCGCAGGATTGACCTTGGCTTTCTTCTTGTTCTTGGGCTGGTTCCCTTTCTCCACCAGCATCCTAATTGCCTCCATATTTAGACCATTCAGTGGCTTTGGAAGGTGCTGTGCAAGATGATTAAAATCAGGATTAGTCTTCCCTTTTGCCTTACGGGATAACTCACCAAGTTTGTTGCTGAGCACAATTTTAGCTAACCGGATGCTATCTTTTCCTGGATTAATCTTGGCTTTGTCAGCTAATCTGTTGCTTTTCCTCTGTGTTGTGCCCGGTTCAGACTGGACCTCAACAGCTTGTATAAGATTGGTTCTTGGGGGTGTGTTCAGGAGAGGTGGATTTGGTTTGCAAACTATAAAATCAATAAACGCTGCCAAATCATTAAAATTTTCATTGTCGGTGTTAGTGCTGTTGTTGTCCTCATTGCTACTGATGTTCAGACCATTATTGTTCCTCTCAGCACTAGTGTTGAAGTCAACATTAGCTTGATTAAGGTTCTCATGGGTGCAAAAGTGCCACTATGTTGTATATGTGGTGGTGTGCTAGGCAAAACAGTTTCATTGCAAATTGTGTTGCTAGAAAATGACTCGTCCTTCTCTGCACTTCTACAGGCAGTTGTTTGTGAGGTGCTTGTGTTTCTAGCTCTTCCGACACTAAATTCTTCCTAATACAAATGTCAACTGGAGGGATCTCAGGAGCAATTTCATGACAGACCTACGGTAGCGCGGTGAGGCTGCTTGGCAAATGCACATTGTCTTCCCCTGGTTCAGGCAGCTCTCCCTCTTCTGGCTCCACTTCTTCTGCAGTAGCTCTGCCTGGTGAAGCAATTGGAGTCCATCCCACCGCAGAGTTCAGCATGCTCAGGATGCGGCTCTCCTTGGATGGGTAGCCTGTAAAAGATTGAGGAATGAGTTTCTCTTCCCTCATGGGATCAACCCACTCACTTCTCTGATCCGACAACGATGGAGGCACACAAGTTGGTTGAGGGAAAAAAACAACTGAATTCCAAGGCAACTTGTTTCGACTCACCCAAAATCTGCTCCAGTGGGTTGGCAAAAGAGACCCTCTTGCCTCCCTTGTTCTTCTTGCGCCAGGACATTCCTGGACGCTCCCTGGATGTCCAGCCTGGTGAAGCGTCCATGGCTCTATTGCAGTAACCAGAGTGTCCCTAGTTACCACCATGGTGGCGGTTGGTGCTATAGCAGTCTTCCACTGCTCTCTGACATCTTGTCGCCCTTCCCTAGGCAGAGAGACTGTGGTGGTGTCGTGTGCTGCGATGGTAGTTGTCGTCGTGGTCATCTCTATCCCTGCGGGGACAGTAGTCGCGACTGCCTGTGGTGTCGTGGTTCTGGCCGCTGCGCCGCTCACCCAAGGAGTTTGAGGCTCCGTATTTCCACAAGAACTCACGCCTCGGCTTCCTGTTCCGCGGTCCATCTCCTCCGCCTCTCCCCCAGAGGAAGGAGAGGTCCTCCACCACATCCAGGTGGATGTGCAGCTTGTAGTCGTAAGCTCCCTTGAAGTCCTCCGGTGGGTCGTGGTTGAGCTCGGCGAGGTGCCGCAGGATGTCGGTGGCCGGTTGCTCTCTGTTGGGGTCGGCGATGGTGAGCAGCACCTTCTTCGGTATCTTGTTGGGGTTGGAGGACCATGCCCAAAGGTCATAGGTCCTCGTGCGCTCCTGACGACGTGCGGCCTCCTCGATGTAGTGGATGGCGCAGTGCTGCCCGATGACTTGGGTCACCACCTCCTCTAACCAGGCATGCATCGGCATGCCCTCAATGCGCAGCCTGGTCCTGAACTTCAGCTTGCTCTCCACCGCGTTCCGACGCTTGTTCCACGGCTCGAAGTTGAACACTCGTCCACAGTTGCGGAGCCGCGGTGGTTGAGGACGCGGTGGTATGCGCGGCTGTCGGAGAAGAACACGAGGTACTGCTCAGGGAAGCACTCACTTTTAAATATGCTTCAACCTAAACAAATGAAGGGATCGGATCATCCAAGTTTTGAACAAACTGACAGATGAGGGAAAGTTGCTTCCGGTGGCTCTTTTGTTCGTGGCTGCTCTTTGGATCTTTGAACGGGGCTGCCTTGCCTTGGGACCCACTAAATCCACAGCAAAAAGGAGACAGGACGGAACAAGCCAAGAATGATTTAAAGAAGAAAAGAGCATAAAGCAACAGGGTCCGGCACAAGAAACAACTCGTATAAAGCACCACAAGATGTGTTCTCTTGTGCAGTTTTTGCATGGAGAAGCGTGCTGATTCCCGTCGCTTGAAAAAGAAGCTTCCGAAGCATACACATCACACGAAGATGATACCTGCCGATGGACCATAAAGCATCGCGCTGGCTGTATATTAGCATTTAGTTTGGTTTTTGGAGGGTTTCCTCTCCAATCCCAACAGAATATAAAATTCTTCATGATTCGGCACAAGAATCTTCATGATCAGCCTTTGATTTGCAGAGTGCCCTCATCGGATTGGAGCATACTTGCCACAGTGGCAATTGCAAGATTGGGTTACATATGGCCATGATGGCATAAAGCCACAGGTCGGCACCAATCTCTTTGAGCTTTATGCTTTTGGACCAAGATCTTACCAAGAACCCCTATATCTGCAGACACAAGCAACAGGACCTAGTTCCTGAGCCTCCACTCTTCATTCTTTAGTTCTCGTACAAGTTCAGATTGTGCCACATTCTTCTACAACTAGATTAGGAGTGGGAAGAGAGGAATGAGAATGGATGCCCATTGCCATCGACTGGCCATGGTCGTCGTGCTTGTTCTCCTGGCCTCTGCAACGCAAGAGGTTCTTGCCGTTCGAAGCCTCGGCGTTCCGGCGCCAAGCAGCAGTCCAAACGTCTTGCCATCCGCAAGATCTGATACGCCGGAGAAGAAGCGCGCAGCGGCGGCCGGGGCCGGCTCCACCCCGTCGGCCGTGTTCGATCCCGACAGGATGAGCAAGCGCCGGGTCAGAAGAGGATCTGACCCGATACACAACAAATGCTGAGCGCTCCGGTGCCCAAGAAACAAGAGAGGTTTGGTTTGGCTTCCTTCGGTACTTTCTTCTTTTTTTCCCTGGGTCCGAGTTGTTCAGTGAGATCACTGAGATGTCTAAGAGATCGAAAGATTCAGCTATAGAGATAAATTGTACAGAGATGCTTTGCTAGGGGGGAGAGAGAGTGCCAAGGTTGTGGCAATCTGAGGCAAGATGTAATGTAACTCGAATAAAAGATGTGTTTTTTTTTTTTGTCTGTCTGAACCCTGAAGTTGATCACTAGGACCAGAAAGCAGCATTGCATCAAGAGTTTTTGTGTATGCGACACATTTTGTCATTTCTTATCTTCCTTTTTTGCTAAGATTCTTGTTGCTCAACTCGTCAAACAAAAACATATCATTGCGCAAAGGGTAAGATTGTTTTCTTGTCGTTAGGATGTTATAAGTTAGTTACACCCGACAAGAAGCTTCAAATAGAAGCTCACAGCTTGACGCACTCACGCACCCTCTGAAGCCTGAAGCAACTCACAGCTCACAATTTTCAGAGTGAACAAAAGAAGAAAAAAAATTGATTGTCAAGAATGGGATTCGAACCCATGCCCTTTCGGACCAGTACCTGAAACTGGCGCCTTAGACCAACTCGGCCATCTTGACGTTATTGTACTGGAACTTACATAAAATATATTTATTTCATACATTGTGAATACGCACTCTAAACATCCAAAGACAAAAAGGACTAGGGTTTTTCACTGCAGTGTTGTAAATTTGTAATAGTTACGGAATATTTTCTTTTGATAAAAAATGCAAAATGTTTGGTGAACAATGAAGAAGGGAACGGCAGGTGGGACAACTTCAATGAGGGGTTTTTTTGGGTCACGTGGGGCCACAATCAGACCGTCGTTGGTGGAGAAAGGTGGAACTAGAATGCAACAGATGCGAATATGCAATGGGATGATAGTGATTGTAATTTGTACCCTCATCCATGTGTGTTGGTTGGATAATCTAAAATTTCTTCTTTTCTTTCTTGTTTTTGGATCTGAATTCCTTTTGCCTAGTTGGTTTTTTTTAGGAAACACTTGCCTAGTTGTTCCCTTTTCAGTTCTCGCAAGTGCTTGGTACATTACTGTGTAGAAGAGCTCGTGGAGAACGAAAATAAGCATAGAACCACTTCATCCATACAATGAGTGTTAACTCAAGATACTGAACGGATTCGTGCAACAAATTGTGCGAATGATCCGATACAAGCACAGGAGAGCACATTTTATTCGGTTCCATTCAAGCTGATTCCATCCCGCAGCATTCAACTTCACACCTAACCGAACTTACCCTTATGCAGCACGAATTTGTTTTCCTTTTTAAGGGCATCATCTACACTTGATATCATGGGTTTTTTTAGAATCCTTTGGACCCCATGGGAAGTATGATAATCTCAAGCATGCATACAGCGATACAATATTCAGTAGACGGGCATCCAAAATTACAGCACAACTGTAGCATCTAATTTGTTATACAAGAGAAGCTACTTGGCAGCTGGTATGAACGTAAGTCCCATTGCAGAAACTCAAACTTTGTGTTGATTCAACTTATATTCACTTATTAAAGAAATCTCTTTATGTACAGAAGATGCTGAGAGCCTGTCAAAGAAGCATTGAGTCTCAGCTGTGAAGTCAACACAATCCGAAGGACACAACATTTTTGCTGCATCATGGCCATTCAAGGTTGCCAAGGCAACAGGCTTGCAGAATGTGCTCGCACCTTGAACCACACAGATGCTGAGAAGCATCTGGTATGCACAATGCACTCACAAGACGGGCCTGCTGCTGATTGTTCTATTGGTTTGGTTCAGGCTGAGGGGAGGTCGGAGATTCTGGTGGTGCTACTGCAAATTGCATTGTTCTTCCATTCCGGTGCAGAATGATTGCCACTTCCGTTGGTAATAGCATTGCTTCTTCCTGATGTATCGAATGAAAAACATGAACTGTTAATACATATATTAACAGAATGGAGATACACCCAAATAGAACATGCTTACTAAACATGACAAAAATTCTTTGTTCTTAATTGGTATGGCAATTAGAATAAAAACTGTGGCAGTCCAACCTGCTGAATCGATGCGTACTGAACTACAGAAATTTGAACCAGACAAGGAATGGTCTAATTTCCAGACATAGTAACCTCATGTTGGACCAGAAAGGACAAATTCGGCTATCCCAAGTTGCTTGTCTAAGAAGTCCAAACAAGGATATGTGCAAACAAAAGAAGAAATAATCTTATGTTGCTTGACTCTGTAGATATATTGCTCATATTATGCTAGGTATGAATAATTGTGGAAATCTTCTTCCTCCAAACTAAATACACAAGAAAGACAAAAACATTTTCATTAGGCCAACCTGTCTCTGTCTTTGACGCTGCATGATACTAATAGCCCAAGCCATAATGTAGCATGGCAGCAAAAATCCAGCAGCTCTCAGAAGAAATAGCTGTCCAAGATTAACAGCCAGTTAAATTTGCAGTGACAGAGGAAAAAAATTCACAGGAGACATAACAGTGCATTAATCACTAACCGAGAAGATAGCAGATGCATCATCTTCGTCATCACTATTAGTAATGGTCAGTGTATGCCTCAGGAGCAGCAGAGCCATCAACTGGATAGACAGTGAGGACAGATAGATATCACTTAATATTACATGGTAAAATTGGAAAGAAGGAAAAGAAAGTAAAATTATATTTGACCTATAGTAATAGTGCAAAGACGCAATGAGCTAAGAAGTAACTTTCAGAAAGAAATAAGCAGCATGAGCTCTAATTGTTGTTTGAGGTGAAAAGGTAAGTTCAGGTGCAGAGTAAATTGAATTGAAAAGATGTTGATCTTTCTATGGATATTATGACTTCAAATATTAGAGGTTAAAAGAGTCCGCTTTCTAGAATAGAAACTACAGCACTTACAATCAGAAATATAGAGCGGCAAAATGCAGCAGCATTGTTGTTTGTTGCAGTATATTCATCATACTCATCTTCAAGTAAACGGTGTTGAGCAGCAGCCATTGCCAAGATTCTAGGATCATGTAAATCCAAATGGTTGCCAGAGATGGTCCAATCTCCACCACTAAAAAAATTAAGGAAATAAACACACATGAGAAATAAAAGGAACTTTATGATGTATAAAAACAGTTTAATCATGCAGAAATATAATTCACGTAAAACACCAGGATGGAAGGGAAAACGATTAGCCTCACGAATGAACATAACAAACCTTATCTCTATGGTAGTTTCATCATGATGCACCTGGGGTGGAGCAGTGTAACCAGGCTTGTACGACTGAACAACAGAGAATAAAACTCATAATCTGATTTACAGCAACAAAGTTTACAGTCAAATCAGCAAGGAAATATATGAATGGTTCTTCAAAGGCAAACATACGGCGGAGAACTTGAGTTAAAAGGCTTAAAATTTGTGGAATCATTATGATCCAAAATCCAGTGAACTAAACGAAGTTTAGCTTCAGTTATCATGCAGGCGCATGATTCTCTTTTGCTTATGGTAAGCCCTAGTACTTGAAAATTCCTATGTTTAAACAGTAGCTTAAAAGATAATAATACCATGCAAGAAGACTAGGGGCGACCAATAGAATTGTTATGCATCCAAAGAAAACAGAAGGGAAGAAAGGCCAGTGATTTGAGTCTCAATACAAGAATAACAAAGTAGGACATGAATTAGCTTCCATTTTGCTACACATGGAGGTGTGGCTGAAGTAGAAATAACTGTTTACCTGATGGCAGATTTCACAGGTTATGTCTCCTTTCTCATTGCACCAACGTTGTACACATTCCCTGTGGGCATACTGTGGAAAGAAATGTGATATAAAAAAATTTAGCAAACTAAATGCATTCATTTGCACTGGAAATAGCAAACACATTTTTGTATTGGTTTGCACATATAAAATGCCAAGGCAGATTCTCATAAGCAATTAGACCACTAGCACACAATGACAATGACTCAAGTCTTCAGTTGACGGCAACCCACACAACATACAAAGCCATGTGACTTGTCTGTTAAGCTTGCAGAAAGTAGGTGACGGCAAGGGAAAAGGATGCCCAACTCTTTAAGCAACAATGATGATTAAACCAAGCATGATCTTATCTGCTCATACTATGGAACTCCTTTTTTCATGAAAATATCAAGAGCCACAGCAGCAAAACAAAATTATAGATCAGGCACTGAAGAGCCATATAATATGTCCATATATCTGAAAAGGCACAACATCTAAAGTAACAACTTATAAATAGCAGATGAAGCACCAAACAGCATGTGTTCCAACTACCATGCTAATTGTCCCAACGAAGGTTCAGGACTAAGTCTCAATGTTGTATTTTGGTTAGCTGATGCTTGAAATCCATACACATTACAGTTTAAGAATTTATTATCTATGAGTAATAATAGCATGAATCAAAGGCAAACATCATAAGCAACATGTAATGGAACCAGAATTTCTCGCTTGAAGACAAATAAGGGAGCAAGCACCTTGAGGCTACCGCTGCACGCGCAGGGGCTCTCTAGGTTCTTGGCCAGGTCCTCCTCCTGGCAAATGCGGCACTCCACCATCCCAATCAGCGTCTCAGCTTCCTCCTTGCCGCCGGGCACCAACCCCGCTGCCTCGCCGGCTCGGGACGCCACGAGCTCCCCGACATCCACCGCGACATGATCCCCCATACGCGCAAATCACCCACGGAAATTGACAGCAAAATGCTCAAAACTCTAGAGGATCTCGCGCCCTGCAATAAAAGTACAAAACGAGCCCTCGGAATGAACAAAAGTAGCCCAATTCACCACAAAAGTCAAGTAGATTGAAAGGGGAGAAATCTGACGCTAAAACCCTAGAAATTTGGGCGAGCCGAGGTCAAATCCAAGCGGATTTGGGTGATTCCTGGGTCGAATCGAAGCCCTCGCCTCGGGGAACCCCATGAAACGCAAGGCTGTAAACGATTTCCGGCGACTAGAGAGGGAAATGGGGAAGAAAGGCAGGGGCCCTTTACCTCGGCGAATGAGCTGCGAGCCTGCGAGGCACGCACTCCTCTTCCGAAATATCTCGAAACAAAAAAGGCTTTTTTTCCTTGTTTTCCCCTTCCTTCGCGTTCGTCCCGCGAGTGGCCTCCCGGCGTTTTTATCGTTCGCCGCGTGACCGTTCGCCGTGACGGAGCCGTCAGCTCGCCGCTGGACGTCGTTTTCTCTTGTGAAGTTGTGATTAAGCCCAAAAGCACCTGCCGTCGTGCGAATTAAGCTAGCTGACCTGTGGCTCCCAAGGAAACGGGACCCACGTGACAGTGGCACGGTGTAGATCGTTGGCGTATCTGTGGAAAACGGGCATTTCGGATTCGCGTCCGCTTGGACATTATCCAGAATCCATTAATAGATTCCAGATGGACAATGGGGTGGTATTTGCTAACTGCCCACAGCAAATGTACCCCGTCCGGCGATGTGAGAGTCCGTTACAGAACGTGGTGAGTGGTGACTGCTGCGTGGTTCAAAAAAAAAAAGCTTGAGTTAGCAAAAAGTTGATGCTGTGTGTGGTGATTTATGCGTGGACATTAGGCACCGTGGATTCAACGATTTATTATCTCCTACAATAGCTGATAATCCATTCATTTGTCACAGCTAAGAAATCACTCGAGCGTTAAACATGAGTTTGCTATGCACACCTCTTTGTAGTTTGCTTGTAGTATTGAATAAGTTAGTCCGCCTATGTTTTTAGGCACGTTCCTTTGTTGATCCCGCTCGGAATCATCCCATTTGTTTATAATTTTTCTTTTATCTAAAGTTATGGTGAGAGTTTGTTAATTGTTGAGATTTTTTTTCCGACAACCTTATATAATATTATTTAACGATAAAAGTTTGTTTTTCTAAAAAGATATAGACATAGGCATTTACATACATGGACGAACAAGCACGCATGTGAATGCACTTACTTATACGAGTACAAACTCCTAACCTATCCCTGTGGGCACCTACGAGAGATTGGACCGACAGATCTTAAGCATGTTTGGTCTCTTTGTCTGCCTTGCTTACCTCGCCTCACACAATAAGGCTAGGCTCACCCAAGGAAGCAAGGGAAAAGCTTGCTTTTCACAAGCATTGAGGCAGCTCGCAAAGGATCCAAACATCATGCACTGTTCTAACTTCTTGGCCATCAAGGCTAGGCGAACTCCAGCAAGGGATCCAAACCTGGAGTTAATGGAGTGTAAAACTACAGTGTACGCTTGCACTTCATTGTCGATGCATTTGATTTCTTTGCATGCCTTGTTCACCTTGCCTCGCCCAGCAAGACTAGGCTTGCCATCCCAAAAGAGCCAGAGATTGGCTCGCCCAAGGAAGCAAGAAAAAAGCTCGGTTTCACAAGCATCGAGGCAGCTAGCAAAGGATCCAAACATCATGCACTGTTCTAACTTCTTACCCACCAAGGCTAGGCGGACTCCAGCAAGGGATCCAAAACGCTCCTTATATCATCTACCACCGAAAAAGGAATTAGCCAAAAAAAAATATGCACCTGTGATTAGCTCAATTATAAGTTTGTTTGTTTTTTCATTTGCAAGGTATTTCTAGGATCTGTTTGGACACAATCATCATCTAGGCGGCCAACCTGACTATAGCGACTAGGGTGCGTTTGGCTTGGAGATAAGGTGGGATGACATCATCCTGTCCCCGTTTTTTAGGATGGGATGATCCTATTTTATGTTTGGTTGAGAGGGACGAGTCCGTCCCAGTTCTTTGTTTGGTACGGGGGATCAAGGGAATGGGATGAATGATGATTTTAACACCGTTAGCCATAGTAAATGGACCCTACCTATCATCTAAAAAGTGGACCCCACTTGTCATTCTCTATTCAATATTTTTCTTTTTTTTCATCCCTCACGGGCCTTATCCTTCTTCCCCCGGCATCCGTCTCTCGCTTGCCGTACGTCACCGCTATCTTCTCCTCCGCCTCTCCCTGTTCGTGCCCTCAAGCCAGGCATGAAGCAGCCGCGCGGAAGCCATGGCCGTGGCCTGCGGGCTCACCGGCGCCACCCCCCGTGGTCAAGCTCCCCCGCGTGGAGGCCATGGCCGCGCCTCGCGGGCTTGGCGGCGCCACCCCCGAGTCGAGCTCCCCGACCGGCGGTCGTGACTGCAGGCTCGCCGGCACCATCCACCCATCCCTCAGGTCAGGCTCCCCGGCTGGCGACTCTCCTGCTCCTCATGCGCATCACGCACTCACGCGCGTTAGACAAGACGACAACATCATCGATCGAGGACGAGCCCGTCCGCTCGATTTGGGCAGACAGGTCATCCTGCATCTGGGCAAAATATTCCCTAGGAGGGACGAACTCATCCCGCGTGGCTCCCAACCAAACACTGATAAAAATGGGATCGTCCTGTCCTATCCCTAGAACCAAACACAACCTAAGGGGTTGTTTGGAACCTATCGGATTTAGTGACCGGCAGTCCACCAGGAGGTTACCCAGGTGGTAGATTTATAGGCGGGGGAGATCATAAGACCAAGAACTCGAATGGTAATATAGGGGCACGCAATTAGAAAGGTTCAGGCCTCCAGAGAGTAATACCCTACGTCATGTGTTCTAGTGGGTTGTATTGCTGATCGTAGGTGCGAAGAGTTCACGTGCCCTTAGGGGGCGCTATTGACGGCTCTTAATTACCAAATCTAGACCGTCAACTCCTTCATAAACACATAAAAGAAGAGCATCAACAGTAGTGGTAGGAGTTATTACTAACGAATTCCACAAGTGTTGATGAATATTTGTATGCAGGTCCATTAAGGGAGAAAACATACCTTAAAGAGCAAGGAAACACACTCAAGAGCAAGCACACGGGTTGAAGGGCCCACAAACGGGAGTTAACGACAAGATTCACCGCAAAACACCCCATACCCAAGTGAGGACCCACCTGGTAGCCACCCAGCCAAAGGCGGTTGCCAGAGGCGGTCACCAGGGTTCGGTCGAACGGGTTTGGCTGAACCTATGGTGGTCTCGCTCACCTCCAACCGCCACGTGTTGCCAAATACCGACCTTGCTATGGCAGTTAGGGAAGATTCCTCGAATATTCCCCTCGGGAACTGACCCCAAGTGCCTATAAATATGAGGGGAGGGGTCTCATTTAAGGACACACCACCATTTGGAGAAACACTACCCAAGAGTATAGTTAGAGCCTCATTGCAAAGGCAGAGCGCTGCCTAGCTAGTGCTTAAAGTACAGAGAGAGTGAGGGGTGTTTAGGAGGAGTGCCGGGGTCTCGGCACTCTCCTTCTAGCTTGTACCTCTACAAATGCTGGCTTCCTTCGGAGTATAGTAAGCTAGTATTTGTGATTCCTTTCTATAGTGTTATACTTGGTTGCATGAGTAGTCTTATTCCCTTACTATGTTTATATGCTTGGTTTATATGCTCATATGCTAGTCATTTACCCTTGCTATCATAGTATAGGCTTGAGTGCTCTCATGTATGTCTATAGTATACACTAGTAGTTTGTATAGTTGAGTGAGATCAGTTCTCTTACTCGCGGGTTCGTCGCTTCGTATTTATACGGAGTGTTGTACATTTTTTTACGGGATGTCAAACATAGCTAGATTGCAGTAGTAATCAGTAGCGTAGACGTGGTGTCTAGGCTAAGGGTATCCTTCATTTGCCTTATATCCCACAAGTTGCTAGAAGTAGGCCGTAGGTGGTGACAACCCTATTGGTCCTTTGCAATCCTCCACGTTTCGATATAGCGTAGAGCCATTGGCCGGAGGCGCCTGACTAATTCAGGGTAAGCTGGTGCCCGAAGCGAGTTCTTTAACCAAGAGATCGACCTTTTAACTCACCTATAGAGCTATCCTTAGGAATCCTCTCTACCCTCACTACCTATCTTAGTGTGTCCTTGGACCGACTAACTAGGAGTTAGTACACACACGTTCACTTGGATTCAATAGCCTTGGAATACACTGAGGTGAAAGTTACAACGGTATCCGTGCGCTTGTGAATTTATTCGCATTCGTTAATTATACCAACAAGCGCCCCTGACCGCCTTATATAAGTTGACGACCAAGGGTTACAAGCGGATAGGATCTAATTCTAGTTGGTTGTTACAAGGAAATCAATCTGAGTCGGTTTACAATGTGTATCCCGTGATATCCGGGGTGAATCGGTTCGCCCGGGCTCCAAGCTTGTGCTTCATGGAACTTCACGCCTTGCCCCACACACCATGGTTGGGCGGGGCCCACTTGTCAGGCCAGCCAGTATCTTGATCGGTGGGGACCCATGGGTACCCTTATCCCTCAAGCCCTTGAGCAATGTGGAGTCAAATAGGAGCTGATGGATGCACACCGAAGCTTGCAATGTACTCGGCTGAAGTTGCGGTTTCGTCATTGGGGTGGAGAGGTTGTGCGGTGCTCCAAAAGAAGAAAGAAAAATTGAAGCTTCCACATGCGTATGACCAAATGCGTGTGGTTATGCGACTGCCAAGCTCCAGGATGCCTAGCATCTTGTAGATCGAAGGGAAGCCCATGGAGGGCGTCGCAAGACGTACTCCATATGGAGTAGCCCCTGAGCATTGAAGCGATTAATGTAACGGTCCAATGGTCAAAAATTCATGCAGTAGTTGTATTGTGAGGTTTCAAAATATGGTGCCCAGCGCCCGAGTGCAAGGACTGGCAGAGCCAAAGGGGCACACCAACCTGAAATAGGTGCCCAACTCCCAAGCATGATGACTGGTAGAGCCCAGGAGGCACGCTGACTTGAAATAGGCGTCCAGCCCCCGAGCGCGGGGATTGGCGGAGCCGAGGAGGCACGCCAACGTGAAATAGGCGTCTAGCCCCCGAGCGTGAGGACTGGCAGAGCTAAGAAGGTATGCCGACCTGATATAGGTGCCCAGCCCCCAAGTGCGAGGACTAGCAGAGCCAAGGAGGATCGCCAACCTGATATAGGTGCCAAGGCCCCCGAGTGCGAGGACTGGCAGAGCTAAGGAGGCTCGCTGACCTCATATAGGTGCCCAGCCCTCGAGCGCGAGGACTGGCGGAGCCGTGGAGGCACGCCGACCTGAAATAGGCGCCCAACCCCTAAGCGTGAGGACTAGTGGATCTGAGGAGGCGTGCCAACTTGAAATAGGTGCCCAACCCCTGAGCGTGAAGACTGGCGGAGCCCAGGAGGCATGCCAACTAGAAATAGGTGCCCAGCCCCCGAGCATGAGGACTAACGGAGCTAAGGAGGCACACTAACTTGAAATAGACGCCCAGCCCTGAGCACGAGGACTGGCAGAACCCAGGAGGCACGCCGACTTGAAATAGGCACCCAGCCCCCGATCACGAGGACTGGCTGAGCCAAGGAGGCACGCTGTGAGACTTAATGGAAAACCCGCGAATTCCGTCCACCGCGTGTGATGTAACGGGGGACCCGCGGATTCTGTCGCTAGCTTTATGCCGTCAACTCCTTCAAAACCGAAGGGGCACGGTTTCCTTTTCATTTCCATTCCTCTCGCCCCCAAATGCCACCGCCACCAACATCATTGCCGCCGCACCTGAGAGCCCTAGGTCGCGCTGCCACACCCTTGAACCGCATCCACCGCCTCTCGCCCAGAAGTTGTAGCCACCACCGCTGCACCGCCATTCTCTGCCGTATGTGAACCAAGAGCCTCGCCTACATCCTATCTGCGTCTCGAGGAATCGAAACCGAAGAGGTGGCGGTGGAGCAGACACCAGACCCGTCCACCTACTGGGTGAAGTCTGTGATGACTATGGAACGGATCCAAGCTCTAGTCATCTACAGCCTACTTGGACCCAAGGCTCTCCTAGACTGGAAGGCGATCGCGGGCTAGAAGTTCCCCAACAAGGATAAGACTGAGGCCATCGTCTTCACAGCGTTCTTCAAGTAGGGATTCGGGATCCGGACTAAAGATTTCTTCCGTGGGTTGCTCAACTACTACAAGATTGAGTTAGTGCATCTAAACCCTAACTCTATTATGGACATCGCCGTGTTTATCCACTTCTGTGAAGCTTTCCTTGGCATTCCTCCCTGTTTTAATCTCTGGCGCTACTTGTATCAACTGAAAGTGGTGACGATGAAGGGGAAAACAAGGATAATTGGCGGCTGTGGATTTTCGCAGTCGCCGAATATTTTGATATGTTACTAAAGGACACAAACAAGGGGTGGCACAAGGACTGGTTCATCATCGCCAACCAGAAACCCGAGCTACCACCCCATCTTGGGTTTGCACCCGTGACAAGGCCGGAGTGGTTGAACCAGCCGACCTCCGAAGAGATGATCCAGGTGAAGCAGCTGTTGAAGAAGATCGCCGACCTGAAGGTGCGTGGGCTCATAGCAGGGGCTGTGAGCATCAATTTTTGCCGGAGGTTGATGCAGCCTATCAAGGATAGGGTTCACCTGGCGTACGAGTACTAGGGTCAGTTGGATCCGACCCGGGAGGTACAACGGAAGGTTACCTGGGGAGAGGTTGCCGGTAGGGTGTCTGAGTTCTTTTGCAGCGTTATCAAGAACAAACGCTACCCCAAAGCCTGTTCCCTCAAGAGGCTGGCCGACCCGGTAAGTGCTTAGTTTTATCATTTGACTTTCCTATTTTTGCTTTGTGCCTTCGCTACATAATCTTGTTTATCGGCCAGAGCTGGGAATTTGAGTTCTCCTGTCCGGCACTGCTTCCCAGAGGTGCCGAGCCACAACAACCCAAGGTCTGCCCTGCCATCAAGATTGACCAGCCACCTGCTGCCCTCAACTAGGAGTCGGACTCTTCTATCAATGTCTACAACGAGGACGTACCGATCCAAGGCAGCGGGATGGAGGCTAGGAGCACTGCTCCTATTGGGCGGCAGACGCGCCAAGCTGCGCGCAAGGTGGTGGAATCCAAGGCGCCATCTATGGCAACCACCTCTCTTGTGGAAGCCTCATCTAGGGTATTAAGTGATGACTCCGAGTCGCCTAGGCCAGCCATGAAGAAGAAGAAAGCCGAGCTCCTTGAGACGACCACTGCCGATGTGGAGAAGCTCAAGGAGCGGCTAAAGGCAGAGATCCATGAGGGAAGGTAGAAGGAGCCAGCCCTGCCGTCGCCAGCACCTCTTCGCCCTAAGTTTCGAGCGAAGAAAAGCACACTATGAGTATGTCGTAACGTTGTTTATTGTTGAAAGTTTGTTTGTATACTGCTTTACTGTATCTTTGTGATGTGCCGACCGAGCAGGAAGGTGGTGACACGGAGGATGAGCCAAACCTACAGGATGCTGGTGACAGGACCCAAGTAGAAGGTCAAATTCCTGATACGACCCTAGGGGCTACATCTGCGTCTTCTACTCAGGCCGGATGTGGGAGCAGCCTGGTGGTGGAGCCTGAGAGGCTCGAGCAAAGGACTCCACCGCGCCAAGATGCTTCCGGGGACACCGCCACTTCCGCAACCAGGGCCGCGTATGCCAGCATCGAAGTGCAGATGGAGGAGACCCCTAGGGAAGCGCAAGTTGACATTGAGGCGGACGCCGTTCACCGTGCCGAAGAGTATCGCCTCAAAGCCGAGCGCCTGGAGGCCGAGCTCAAAAGGGCCAAGGATGATGCGACGGAGCAGCTCCAACAAAGGGATTAGGAGCTCGCTGACCAGAGATAAATAACCAAGGAGGTCCATGGCGATCTCAGCGCCATGTTGAATGATTCGGCTTCGACCCTTGTGAGGATTCTAGTTTGGGTAGATGAGGTCAGTTCCTATTCTTGAATCTTGGTAATTTTGCAGATGCCCAGAAGAAGGAGGAAAGCCTCAAGAGAGACCTCAAGGAGTGTGAGGCTGCCAATGCCCGACTGCAGCAAGACCATGACATTGTCATGCACCGTGAGTATGCCGTGTCACAAAAACTTGCCTATGAGTTTGGCTTGCGCAAGGACATGGACCGGTACTTGATTGCAGCAATGCATAGTCTTCAGCATGATCAGGTGGTCATTGCAAGGTTGGAGGTAGAGCTGGAGAACCTGCGGTCGGCCACAGGCTACATGATGGACATGGTCCAGCCCAAGGCCAACCCTACCGAGCCGACGCCACTGATGGACCATCTCAGGAGTGCCCCCGGTCGGCTAAAGGCCCTAATGAAGGAGACCACCATGGAGTGCGCTAAGAACGTCATTGTGCTTCTGAAGACGCATTTCCCCCAGCTGATTGTGGAGCGAATCGGGGTAGGGGTTGCCAAGGACTTCGATCCTAATAACCTTCCAGAGTTGGTCGACCAATATCAATAGGCTGCGGAGGATGTAGTCAAAGAGCTGGACCTGTAATGAAAAAAACTATGATATGTATTAATTTGTGTCATGAGACAAGTAAACTAGTCGATTAACTTATGCGAATCGAAAGGCTTCATCCCTCCTTTGGTGTATACGACAGGACATCGTGCAGCTTAGGCCTATAGCCGCTAAGCACCCAGCCTTGCCTGGCCAGCACTCTATTGAGAGCAGATCTTGAACTTGTAGAAGGGGCGAACGCAAGGGTTGTCTGGGTTTCGCGAGCTAGGACGCCGTCTGCATGAGTTAGTCATACTACCATGAAAGGGGTAGGAGGAGAGGTGAGACCTAAAGGTCAACGCGTAACGGGGAAAGCCCCCGAGCGTAACGGTGAGGGTATGGTCTGTCGATCAGGTAGGACATCCCCCGAGCTTGAGGAAGAGCTCGGGTTAGAAAGCAAGAAGGTAGTAGGTACGCAAAGAACCTTTGGGGTTTTATTTATTCAATGTGAAAGGTATAAAGAGTACATAGCTTTAATGTCCTAAGGGTAGAAGCGTCGTAGGTGCTGGATGTTCCATGGGTTGCGGATGCCTGAGCTGCCCACCCACTGCAGTCGGTATGTACCAGGTTGGATGACTTTTTTGACGATGAGGGGACCCTCCCAGGGGCCGACAGCTTGTGCATGTCTTTGGTGGACTGGATCCAACGAAGCACGAGGTTGCCGACGTTGAATGAGCGTTCCTGGATGTTCGTGTCATGGTAATGTCAGATCTGCTGCTCGTGCCGCGGATGCTGGATGAGGGTCGCCACACGGTGCTCTTCCAAGCTGTCGATGTCAACCTGCCGACTCTTTTCTGCTTCACCCTCCTCATAGTATTGGATCCGCGAAGTGCCGAATGCCGTGTCTGTTGACAACACAACCTCGGAGCTGTATACCAAGAAGAAGGGAGTATAGCCGGTAGCCTGACTCTTTTGGGTTTGGAGATGCCAAATGACATGGGGTAACTCGTGGAGCCATCTGGTGGCATATTTGGAGACATCATCAAAGATGTGAGACTTGAGGGACTGGAGGACCATCCCATTCGCACGTTCGACTTGGCTGTTGCAGCGTGGGTGAGCTACTGAGGAGTAGTACACATCGATTAGGTTGTCCTGGCAAAAATCCTAGAAGTCGGATCCTGTGACTTGCTTGCCCAGGTCAGTGATGATCCTATTGGGGATCCCAAAGTGATGGGATAGTTCTTCAACAAACTGAGCAGCTTTAGCTGACGCTGTGCTGGTGACAGCCTTGACCTCGATCCACTTGGTGAATTTGTCAACTGCCACAAAGATGTGAGTGTATCCGCCTGAAGCGGTCTTGAAGGGGCTGACCATATCCAACCCCCAGCATGTGAAGGGTCAGGTGGGGGATGGTGCATAGAGCTTGGGCTAGGAAGTGCTGCTGCTTGGAGAAGAACTGCCATCCTTTGTACCTTTGGACGAGCTCTTTTGCATCGGCGATAGCGGTTGGCCAGCAAAAGCTTGAGCGGAATGCTTTCCTGACCACACTACCCGAGGCGGCATGGTTCACGCACAAACCCGACTGGATTTCATGGAGGAGTCCGAGGCCTTCATTGCGGAGGATGCACTTCATTAGGATGCCGGTAGATGCGGCCTTCCTGTACAATTCCTTGCCAATCACAACATAGTTGGTGCTGCATCGTGCGAGTTTTTCGTGCTCAGCTTTGTCCTCAGGGGACATGTTGCATGTGTCGATGCAGCCTCGTGGGAGGCCTTCCAACCATAGGAGAGCTGCGCTTCCTATCACCACTGGGAAGTAGGCGACAATCTGGTCGTAGGTGCCGTGCGCAGCCTTGATCGCGGTGCTATATGTCTTCAGCTAGATCTTCGGGTCACAGCGACCATTGTACTTCTCGTTGATGGCTGGCTTGAAGGTGGGTGGCCACTGGACAACCCTAAGGCGAGGGGTTAACGCAGCAAACCTGTCGATGTCCATGTCGTTGTCCTCCATGAGACGGTAATATACCGGCAGGACCCTGGGGCATGCGCCATTGTCATGCTGGGGTGGGTTGTAGGCATTGTCAGGAAAGCCATAGAGACGTTTGTACTCATCGTGGTGGCATAGCTCCTCATCCTGGCAGTTGCATGCCTCCTGCTCCGCGTCGCGGTCTGGCTGGTTGCTGACCCCTGGAGCGCCGAAGTTGCGGTCATACTGGGTGCACTGGCGGAGCTCCGCCTCATTCCGTTCCTGGTGGCGGTTGTTGAGTTCACCACGGAGGTCGCGACAGTCATGGAGATTGTCGCGGAGGTCGCGGTCAGGTTGCCAACCAGGCCGGCCGTGGTGTTTGTCGTCTCCTCTTCCGGCGCGGTGACAGTTGTCACGGTGGTGGTTATCTGGTCGGCAATCCTCGTCGTCGGGGTGGTGGTTGTTTCTTTGGGACTGCTCCACCTCCTCCTCTTGAATAGGTTCCAGCCAACCTCCCATGCAGCGACCGTGATCAGCTCGGCTACGATCGGATCTACTCTGAGTAGATCGGTTTTAAAAGTGCCGGGTAGATGTGAATTTGGAGTGTGACGACCGGCTTATTGAGCTTACTGGGGCCTGGGCCCTTTCCTCGATCTAGGCGTTAGTGACACGGATGCGTGCCCAGATTCGTTGTAGTTGCTCCAAGTCCGGGAGGTTCTCTAGGTCGGTGAAAACAACCCCTAGGTTGGCCTGGGGTGTGGCGAAGACGTCGTGGCCGTTTTGCTCGAAGTCGTTCTGGAGGTTGCGCGCCCGCATGGGGTTAGGGCGCTTGTACCGACCTCCAGCGTCGCCTTGGTGGACGTTGTCATCGCCATTTGGTTCTGCTGGCGGGATGGGTGGTGCACCGGCCGCTGCGGGAGCAGCAGGCGGCTGACAAGCTTGCTCGGCTCATTCCTGCTGGCACCGGACCGCGCGATCGCGGTTCCTAGTGTTGCGGCCTTCCTCTTAGGAGGAAGTTTTGCCATCTTGTGGAGGTTCGTTATTAGAGACGAAGACTTCCCGATCTGGTAGGGTGAAGCTTCCATCTTCGCCCTCGTCATAGGAGTTTGGAGTTAAGGTGAAGTGAGGGACCTAAAACTTGCCGCAGTCCGGAAACTACGTGGGTTCGGGTGGGTCATCAGATTGGATCAGGAACGACTGCGCGAGTTTTTCGGAAAATACGACAGCCAAGTTCTTGAGGCCAAAAGGAGCATGAGAAGGGCCCTAGCTCGACCTCCCAGAGTGTAAGGCTGACTCAGAGAGGTTGATGCATTCAGCGATGGTGCTACTGATGCGATCTAGCCCCATGATTATATCGAAGGGCGTGGGTAAACGGGTTGCTGGAGGATGTGCGGGACCCTCTTCATGAGAGAAAGGTCACTGAAATGCTGGACATTCGGAGCGATGATCCTTGGGTGGAGACCTTGCATTGCTGATGCAGATTCGACAGAGGCCGAGCTGGTGGCGGACGTCGAGTTGGCAATTGAGGCAATGGAGTCGGAGTCCATCGACATGCTCCCGAAGCGGAGCTGGATTGGATTGGCAAGGAAGTCCTTCATGCCCTCGGGTAATTTGACGTCGGAGCAGGATGCCATCGAGCTTACTGGGGAGGATCTCACGATCACCCCTACCTGGTGCGGCAACTGTCCGATTTAGTGACCGGTAGTCTACCATGGGGTTACCCATGTGCTATATTTATAGGTGGGGGAGATCGTAGGACCAAGAACTCGAATGGTAACATATGGGCGCAAGGTTTAGACAAGTTCGGGCCTCCGGAGAATAATACCCTACGTCATGTGTTCTAGTGGATTGTATTGCTGATCGCAGATGCGAAGAGTTCACGTGCCCTCGAGGGGCACCCCTGGCCGCCTTATATAAGCTGACGACCTAGGATTACAAGCGGATAGGATCCAATCCTAATTTTTTGTTAAAAGAAAATCAATCTGTGTCGGTTTACAATGTGTATCCTGTGATATCCGAGCTGAAGCAGTTCGTCCAGCCTCCAAGCTTGGCCAAGCTTGTGCTTCATGGAACGATCAGTGAGGACCTGTGAGTACCTTTATCCCTTGGAACCTTTGCCAGCTACTGTGTAGCCTTGCTCAACGAGGATAACAATAAGAGCTACATGTTTGGTAATGTAGGCAAGGTTGCATCGGGCATGTGCTAGCAAGCTTTCACCTTGCTACTGCGGGAGAGTGGTTTTTGCTAGCCTAACCGAGTAAGGTTTCACTCGCCTCGCTTGGCAAGGCTAAGCAAGCTTGCAAAGATAACCGAACGCGCCCAAAAATTGGATATCCTCTTTGTTTCAGTCTTCTGTTCACACGAGGATGCTGGACTATTTTGAGATTTAGCTGCCACCTTCAATCCAAAAGATGAAGAGAGTATGTTACTTTACGAGAATAGTTGCGATGGTAGGAAGAAGGCATCTCGTAGTCGTTATGGTTGTTAGGAAGCGAATGTGTTGTAGCTTCTCTACTTCTATCTTTGTAATGATCGTGGATGTTTTCGTAAGTTCTTTATACAAAAGCATTTATTGGTTCAAAAAAAAGCAATGGGATAAACAATAGCCACTCTCGAGAGCTCACTTGAGCAACCGGGATTAAGTACTCTAAGAAAATGATGCGCGACCGAATAGACTGAGGATCGGTTGACAGCGCAATCATATCGAAGTCCAATAAATTTTTTTAAGCTAAGACCAATTAGAAAATTTCCCCCGAATGACCAATTAGATTTTGGAGAGACCAGTTCGGTCCTTGGACTTTGCGAGACCTACCTTCCACCTACTGATCGACGCTATTTATTTAACGGCCGTTAGCCGCGCTAGATGGGCTCCAGCGAAGGCCGCCTGCGGTGGGCCCGACTGCCGGCCAACAATACACGCACCTGCCTTTTGACTTCTTTTCTTTCTTTTCTCAGAGGGCCGCACGATGCGCTACACACTATAACACAGCGGGAAAAAAAAGGAAATGAAAGACCATCCGCGGCGTGCGTGAGACCCATAAAGATGTGCACTATCAACGACGAGTATCACGCGTGCGAGACGCTCCAGCGTGGAGGCCATGTATCGCATATGCTGTAGTTTCGCATCCTGTCACCTTCTACGGTGCGGTCGTGGGCTTTCGCGGGATTTTCGGCCCAAGTAGCGTCGTGGCCCACGTAGCGTCCGCCGTTGTTGACGGTTTCCGTCCGGCCCGACTGATTTCAGCTTTTTTTCCAACCGAAGTTCGTCCCGCTCGGCCCGTCGATTTTTCCCACGCCTCGCCTTCTTTTTTCCTCCACCGGCCCGGTACGGCCCCGCGGCCCAACTGATTTAGCAGCCTTTTTTTTCCCTCGTCCGGCCCAATACGAAGTAAATTCAACAAAATTAGTGCAGGTGACAAGATTCGAACAGTTTTTTGGACTACGGAACTTTTTAATAACTAAGGTTTCTTTTTCCCTTTTTTCCCTTTCCGTTTTCGTTTTTCTTTGTTTTCGTTTTCCTTTTCTTCTCTTTATTTTATTTTTCTTTCTCTATTCTTTTTATTTTATGTTTTCTTTATTCCCTTTTATTTATTTACTTCCATCCCCTTCTCCTTTTTCCATGTTCTCTTTTCCTTTCCAATCTTCTTCTCTCTTCTTCTTTTCTTTTCTTTATCATTATCCGGTTACACCCATTTATCTCATTTTTTATTTCTTTTTCTCTCTTTTTATTTTGTTTACCTTTTTATTAGCTTAATTCCTATTTTATTTTTCTATTGAAATTTAGATTCTCTTCTATATATTCCTTCTTGTACATAGTTTATCTATTTTTTCTCATTGATTTTATTTCCTTTCTACATTCCTTTATTTTTTTACTGCTTCTCTTTTGTATGTTTATGACCATGTGTATATTTTTTATAAATTAATTTCTTTAGCGGTAAATTTAAAATTATATTTTCAAATAATTTACTGGATAATGTTATTGCTTAGTATATTTTAATGGATTATAATATTTTATGATTTCTATTTAATTTTTTATAGATTATAATATTTGTTCTATATCGATGATATATTTATTATAGGTGTACAAATCTTTTTGCATGAGTTTGTATAATGTGTTCGATGAGTACGGTTATTTTGTTAAGTTTATAAAATTTGCTCTTGGTATTTAAATCTGTGCTCTATGAGTTTATATAATCTAGGTGTACACATATTTGTTTTATAAGTTTCTATAATTTTTTTGATGATTAAAACTATTTTGTTCCATAAGTTCATATATTTTGTTCTATGTGTATAAAGAATTATTCTATGAGTTTCTATAGTTTGTTCAGTGAGTTCGTATAACTTGTTCTCGGAATATGATTTTTTTTCCATGAGTTCGTATAATTTGTTTCAAGTGTATACATTTTATTTATGTGAGTTCACGCAATTTGTTAGATAGTACAAATATTTTGTTCCTTGAGTTCATATAATCTGTCCAGATGTAAATATCTTAGGAAAAATTTCCAACCTGATTAAAAAATGGTAAAAAATAAAATTCATCCAAATACCGTTAAGCGGGGTCTTATTTTGAAAATCTCATTCTAAAAACACAACTATGCAATCAAAATTTAATTCGAATGCTTCGTTTGAGATTTATAATTTTTTTAGTTTGAAACTTTTTTACATGTGCAATGACATCAGCAACCACATGCAAGCAATTCTCTCTCCATAGACTAAGCACTGTTGTTGCATGTGTACAACAACTTTTCATGGAATCCTGTTGACGCCAGATTTCGTCACTAGTAGAATCGGCGCCAAGAAGAGAGGAAATCAGAGAAGCACAGTTGGGAATCGGCCAAATGGTGTTATAGTGCGGAATCGGCCGGTGACTTTTGTCTCGCTTTAGGACGAATGCACCGGAGTCCCAATCGGTAATCTTTTGCCGATAAGGAATCGGCCGATTAGGAGGGTGGATTAATTGGGCCTGTATGGGCTTGGAAAGGGATGGAAGGATAAGGTGGAGACCAGCCCACGAAGCGTGGAGTAACTAACCTAGCACGAATTGTGCTTGTAGATATTCGTTTTCTGTTTGAATTAGAGATAGGATTCTAGTCGGTTAAGAAGTTATCTGTACGGGGGTATAAATAGCTACCTTTGTAAATCTGTAATCATCAACCAATCAATACAACAAACTACTTTTTTCCTCGTATTTACCTTCAAGCGACTTCGCTACTACTTTTCTCTTTTCCACGAGTTCGTGCGGGTTGGCAGGGCTGCATCATCTTGATCTCCGGCCGATTCTGTAAGTTCCGTTTATCGAGTAATATCTAAGCTTTAACTCCGGGCGTATCGCTGTTGTTTCGTTTAGATTTATTCACTAGTTATCGATATTTGCTAGATTCATAGGTTTTTACCTGTTTTTCTAGTCTTTATCCACCAGTTATCCAGCTAGGAATCGGTAGTGTCGGCTCTTTCTGTTTTCTATTGTTAAATTTATTTATTGCCGATTAGATCTATTCCTGGTGTTGTTATCATGGCTTTGTACCGATCACTTTAGCAGTTTCCTGTCTACAAGACTACAGAGATCGGGTTGTCTTATAGCCGATTTCATTATTACAGTAAATCGGCCGATTCGCTGATAAATTCTCTCGAAATCGGAAAATAGCCGATCGAGATTTCTGAACCTGACACGTATTCTTCCTTGCCAATCAACAGGTCAGATTGGCTGGCACGCCGCGTGAACCGCACCAGGGCATTCACCCGAACAGGAGCTAAGCAGATTCTCCCGGGTCGTGTGTCGGTCGCTGGGATTCGGTTGACCGATTTCTAGCGCCAACACACTTTTGGCACGCTCGGTGGGACCAATACAACCGCCGTCATGTCGAAAGCTGCTGAAGTCTTCGAAGATAACGTCATCGAAGTGACGGAAGCAGATCTGAAGGACGACCAAAAGGAAGATCTGGACAAGTATATGGCACAGTTCCGGAAAACTTGCCTGAAGTCTTTCAGCCGCTCCAGAAGCGGGGAGACCGTCAAGAAGACTCCATTCCCTGCTCCCCGCCAGATCACGATTTCTGAAGATTCGGATAAAATGTCCGATATGATTCAACAATCTATTCACCACGCCTTCATCGACCAGTCCCCG
The DNA here is from genome assembly GCF_005286985.2 of Setaria viridis. Lineage (NCBI taxonomy): Eukaryota > Viridiplantae > Streptophyta > Magnoliopsida > Poales > Poaceae > Setaria > Setaria viridis. Next base: position 28,333,902 of record NC_048263.2, read on the forward strand.
GTGCTTTCAAACATGGTGCACAATGCCGTTGTCAACTCCTTCGCCGGAGGCATACCCCAAGGATACAGGGGACCGACATATTTTCAGCCGATTCCACCAAATCAGGCTTATCCGGCTTCACAGCCGATCCAATTTTCTGTGGGAGGATCCGGTGCTTCTGCGTCATCAACTCCTTTGGGATATGGCTCCATCCAGCTGTCTTCTGCACCATTCCCTCCAGTCAGCCCTTCACCCTGGGGGGCACCTTCAAACACGGCCGGTCTGAATCAATCGGCCAGTCAAGGAAACCCTCCGTTCCAGGCACATTCCCAGGCGGCCATTCGGCCGACTATACCACCATACCAGCCTGTCGCTCCGGAGGTCAACAAGACGACAGAGCTCATGCTATATGATGAAACGAGTGGTTCATTCAAACAGCCGACCTTTACTACACCGCCGGCTTATACTCAGATACCACCTTTTCATCAGTCTCCTTTTATTCAGCCTCCGGTTTATCAGCACGTGCCGATACCTCAGCCAACTATTCACCAGCAACAACCAGATTGGTCGGCACGAATTGCGGAGGTGATGCAAGAACAATTCGGCTTGAAGCCGAAAATGCAAACTTATACCTATAGAACACCATACCCATCTACACATGACTTGTTGCCGTTCCCCCATCGGTACAAAGTTCCTGATTTTACCAAATTTTCGAGGATGGATGATACTTCGACCGTGGAGCACGTGAATAGATTCATCATCCAATGCGGAGAAGCAGCTACGCAAGATGCCCTACGGGTACGGTTGTTCTCGTCATCTCTGTCCGGATCGGCCTTCCAATGGTTCACGACTTTGCCACCAAACTCGATTATCACATGGGCCGATTTAGAAAGACAGTTCCACAAGTACTTCTATGCTGGGGTCCATGAGATGAAGCTGTCCGATTTGACTAGCCTCCGGCAAAGGAGTGATGAGCCGATACCCTCGTATATACAGAGGTTTCGGGAAATCAGAAACAAGTGCTACTCCCTGGCTCTAACCGATGCGCAGTTGGCCGATATAGCTTTCCAAGGCCTTCTGCCACACATTAAAGAGAAATATGCTTCACAGGAGTTCGAGAGCCTGAGCCAGATTGTTCACCGATTGTCCGGACAGGAGGTGCGTCCATTTGATCCACGGAGGAATTTCCAGAAGAAAGTGGCGTTCCTGGAAGAATTAGAGGATGAGGAAGATGTTGAAATCAGACTTGCGGAGTGGATCAAGGGGAAAAAGCCGATATCATGCCCATTCGGCAAAAAGGAGCCGGAAGCATTCGGTTTTGACACAACTAAGGCCGATAAAATCTTCGATCTTCTCCTCCAGGAAGGGCAGATTAAACTCTCGCCGTACCATACAATACCTTCTGCCGAACAATTAAAAAAGATGAAGTATTGCAAGTGGCACAATGCCACATCACATGATACCAACGAGTGCAAGATCTTCAGGCAACAGATACAGTCGGCCATTGAGCAAGGCAGACTCAAATTTGAAGCGCCGGCAAAATCGGCCAAACCAATGAAGATCGACCAACACCCTTTTCCTACCAACATGGTTGATACGGGGAAGAATTCTCTCCAAACAAAAGTGTTGACGTCCGAATCGGCCAAAAAGAGTGGCGCTGTCGATCCCAGAAATCAAGCTACGCCTGAAGATGTCAAGGGGAAGCGGCGAATGGAGGACGATGACGGTGAGTCAGAAGGGCCACGCATTACTTCCCAGTTCCTGCTCCAGAAGTACCAACGTCAGCATGAACGCTCAAGGTCCCGAGAAGAAGCGATGCGTCGGCACGAGGAGCACTGGAGATGCCCGTTCTTCATTCACTGTTGGGAAAATAACCTCCGGCTACCTTCGGTCGATACTTGCCCGGAGTGCAACGGTCCGTATCGTGGCAGTCGGCCGTTCAACAGGTCTCGCTCCAGGGACGGAAGGCCAGAACCAATCAGCAGGGATTGGCGCAACCAAGATGACCAGCGCCCTCCCGTGCGTGATCGGCTGGGGGGCAGAAGTGACCGATATAATCAGTCGGAAGATAAACGCCATGATAGGCAGGGGGCAGGACCGATCGGCGGGACCAGTCAGATAGCAAGGCCAGCGTTCACAGCCGGCTCGAAGAGATGGCCGATGCTCGGGTGACAGATGAAAACCCGTTAGGACGCGAACCAGAGTGGGAGCGCGCCAGGTCAGGGGGAAGACCAATAAACCCCAGGTGGTGTCCCGATGGATTGACCAAGTCTCAAAAACGAAGAATCCAACGTCTCCGCCAATGGGAACAGCAAGAAGAAGAAAGCGCGACGGACAAAAAGGAAGGGAGGCCTCGGGTGTGGCGCCCCAAAAGAAACGATAAAGGAGACAACGAATCGGCGGGTGATGAATCGGCAGCCGAGATCGGCATGGTTTTCATCTTGCCGATGGAATTCATGACTCCCGCCGATCAACAGGACGTATCGGCAATAGAAGAACAGACGGTGCAGTTGGCTTTGGAGCCAATGATGGCCACGTTCGAAAAGCCCGAAGATGATGAACGACAACATATGAAGGCATTGTTCCTTAAAGGGCATGTTAACGGTCGCCCCCTCACTAGATTGATGGTCGACGGAGGAGCTGCTGTCAACATCATGCCGTACGCCGTGCTCCGGAAACTGGGGAAAAGCGACGACGACCTGACCAAGACGGACATGATGCTCAAGGACTTCGAAGGCAAGGTGTCAAACGCTCGCGGTGCTCTCTGCGTCGACCTCACCATCGGCAGTAAGACCCTTCCTACCACATTCTTCATTATTAATGGCAAGGGATCCTACAATATGCTACTTGGCCGAGACTGGATACACGCAAACTGCTGCATCCCGTCAACTATGCATCAGTGCCTCGTACAATGGGTCGGTGATAACATCGAGGTGGTCAAAGCCGACTCCGCGTACAGCATTGCAGCAGCCGACACGCAGCAGTGGAGCTGCGAAACCGTCAGGTGCATATCAGGTAGGGTGTGGGAGACCGATTTCCTGAAGGTCACCGATTTTGGCCTACAGCCGATCCGAGCAGTCGGCTCCGAAGACTCAGAATAGATGGATCAGTTCGCCCGAGAAGACGGGAAGCTAGGGCACGGATTCACGTCGGCCGATTCATTAGAGATGATAGACTTAGGCGATGGAACCAAACCAAGGCCGACTTTTATTAGTGCAAATTTAGATCCAGAGTACAAGTGTAAATTGACAAATTTATTAAGAGAATTCAAGGATTGTTTTGCTTGGGAGTATCACGAGATTCCCGGTTTAGATCGATCTATTGTTGAACATCGGCTACCCATAAAGCTAGGGTATCGGCCGTACTAACAACCCGCACGGCGTTGCAATCCTAAAATTTTACCAGACATAAAAGCTGAAATAACTCGGCTAATCGAAGCAAAATTTATTCGGCAATGTCGTTATGCCGAGTGGATTTCTAATATCGTGCCAGTATACAAGAAAAATGGGAAGTTACGCGTTTGCGTTGATTTCAGAAATCTTAATCAGGCCACACCGATGGATGGTTACCCCATGCCTACGGCCGATGTACTGATCGACGCCGCCGCGGGACATAAAATCATTAGCTTCATGGACGGAAACGCCGGATACAATCAAATACTTATGGCCGAAGAGGACATACCCAAAACGGCCTTCAGATGTCCAGGTCATCTTGGTTTGTTCGAGTGGGTGGTGATGACTTTCGGCTTGAAGAATGCTGGCGCTACATATCAGAGGGCTATGAACTACATTTTTCACAAACTCATTGGCCTCCTGGTAGAAATCTACATCGATGATGTTGTGGTCAAGTCCAAAAGTCACGAAGAACATCTGGCCGATTTGCGAAAGGTGCTAGAGTGTACCAAAAAGCACGGTCTTAAGATGAATCCCAACAAATGTGCTTTCGGCGTATCCGCCGGACAGTTCTTAGGATTCATGGTGCACGAACGAGGCATAGAGGTCAATCAGAAGACCATAGCGGCCATCAACAAAGTCGTGGCCCCACAGAACAAAACCGAACTGCAGTCTCTAATCGGCAAGGTGAACTTCATCAGAAGATTTATATCTAACCTATCTGGGCGGATTCAAGCGTTCACGCCACTTCTGAAGTTGAAGCCAGACCAGGAATTTATATGGGGAGAAGAACAGCGCAAGGCATTAGAAGACATCAAGCGATACTTGGTCTCACCGCCAGTCTTGGTTCCCCCTCAAACTGGTAAGCCGTTTAAACTGTATTTATCAACCGATGAAAAAGCTATTGGGTCGGCTCTAGTCCAAGAGTTTGAAGGCAAAGAGCGGGTAATTTATTACGTCAGTAGAAGACTCCTGGATGCTGAAACAAGATATCCTCCGGTAGAGCGTTTGTGCTTGTGTCTTTACTTCTCATGTACCAAACTCAGGCACTATCTACTGTCGGCAGAATGTGTAGTCGTATGCAAAGATGACGTAGTAAAATACATGCTATCACTACCGATATTGAAAGGACGGATCGGTAAATGGATCTTAGCTTTATCAGAATTTGACCTGCGGTATGAATCAGCAAAAGCCGTCAAGGGTCAAGTCATGGCCGATTTTGTCGCCCAGCACTGTGGACCGGAGATCGCCCTCGTGGAACTGGCGCCTTGGCAATTATTTTTCGACGGGTCATCATGCGGGGTCGGATCAGGAATCGGCATCGTTCTCATATCGCCTCGGGGGGCAAGCTATGATTTTTCTCTGCCGATAGAAACCGCCGCTACTAACAATCAAGCGGAGTACAGAGCTGTATTAAAAGGCTTACAACTATTGAGAGAAGTCAAGGCCGATTCAGTTGAGATCTTCGGAGATTCTATGCTTATTGTGGATCAACTGACCGGAAGGGCTGAGTGCAAAGATGACGTATTAAGAATTTATCACGAAGATTGCTTACAGCTTTTAAAAGAATTCAGATCGGCAGTAATTGAGCATGTCCCAAGGGACCGCAACGAAGAAGCAAACAAACTCGCCCAGCACGCATCTAGGTATCGGCCGATTCTGGGCGCTATGGCTTTAGAACTCGCAGCCGACGACTGGCGTAAAGAAATTGCCGATTACCTGAAGGATCCGTCTAAAAAGGTGGAGCGGCGAGTACGCTTTCATGCCACCAAATACGTACTGCTCGAAGATGATCTGTTCTACCGAACGATCGACGGAGTCCTTCTTAAATGCCTTGGGACAGAAGAAGCCAAAACTCTAATGGGAGAAATCCATGAAGGGGTATGTGGAGCACACCAATCGGCACATAAGATGAAGTGGATGATCAGGAACAACGGGTACTATTGGCCTACAATCCTTGAAGATTGTTTCAAATATTATAAAGGTTGTCAGGAGTGTCAAAAGTTTGGAAATGTCCAACGTGCACCCGCATCGGCCATGAACCCCATCATCAAGCCATGGCCGTTCAGGGGGTGGGGAATAGACCTTATCGGCCAAATTTACCCACCGTCAAGCAAGGGGCACAAGTTTATTCTGGTGGCTACTGATTACTTCACCAAATGGGTGGAGGCAATCCCGTTGAGAGCCGTGACATCGGCTATCATGGCCGACTTCGTAAGAGACCACATCGTCTACCGATTCGGCATCCCTCAGACTATAACAACCGATCAAGGAACAATGTTCACATCGGGGGAATTCGAGGAATTTACGACCGATATGGGTATCAAATTGTTAAATTCTTCTCCGTATTACGCCCAAGCCAATGGTCAAGCAGAATCCTCCAACAAAGGAATAATCAAATTGATCAAAAGGAAAATTGAAGAACATCCGAAGAAGTGGCACCTATGTTTGACTGAGGCCCTGTGGGCGTACAGGATGGCTTGTCATGGGGCTACCAAGTTGTCTCCCTATCAGTTGGTGTACGGTCACGATGCAGTACTACCATGGGAGTCGAGGGCAGGATCGAGGCGTATTTCGCTCCAGGACCAGTTATCGGCCGATGATTACTCATCACTTATGAAAAGGGAACTTGACGATTTGGCTAGCCAACGATTGAGGGCCCTGATAAGCATTGAAGAAAATAAGAAGAGAGTAGCCAGGTGGTACGATAAGAAGGTCAAAGTCAAACAGTTCTTCCCCGGAGACTTGGTATGGAAGTTAGTATTGCCGATCGGATCGAAAGATCCTAAATTCGGAAAATGGTCCCCTACCTGGGAAGGGCCGTATAAAATTGGCAGATGCGCTCCAGGAAATGCTTATATTTTGGAAACCATAGAAGGAGAAGAATTTACTAGAGCTCTAAATGGAAGGTACTTAAAAAGATACTACCCTAGTATATGGGTCGGAGCGTGAGAAATTGACCGTGACACAATCACACATAGCCGAAACAAATCGGTTCAAACACATAGCCGATACAGATCGGTTCAAACACATAGCCGATACAGATCGGTTCAAACACATAGTCGACCGGGTCGGCCGATTACATTCATTCGGTACGGGCGACGGGTTACATGGCCGACAAAACATTTAGTCGCCCTTAGAACAAAAAATACAAAAACAAACTAGTTGTTCTTCTTCTTGGACGCCTTCCCTTTCTGCTCCAACTCGTTCACGACACGGAGGCGCGAGGTCTCTGCCGCCGCAAGGACGACTGGCCGAGGAAGTAGACGGTTCCTGTCGGTGGGAGGTCGCTGGCAGCCGTTCCTCTCCATGAAGTCCAAAATCGTGCGGGCTGCCGAGGTGACGTCATCTTCAGGTTTGCCACGGCGATGGCCCCTGACGGTTGGAGATCGGCGATTGCTTTCACTCACCACGGAATCCAAGACCACACGAGCTTCCGCAGTAATGTGGTCTCGGAGTTCCTCTCGGTGAGCCAGGATCAGCGCCTTGTCCTCCAATGACAATGGGTCCTCGGAGTGGATGCACTCGATGGCGCGCACAAGCTCAGGGCTAAGACGTTGAGGCTGAAACAAAGAAGGGATGAGAAAGAACATTCTTTTCCTAAGATCTAAGGGAAGGTAAAGGTTAGGACTTCACCTGGTTTACAGAAGAAGAGGACGACGAAGCCATGACGGAGCAGTCGCGCCGATAAGAAGAAGAAAAGAAGTGAAATGAGAGCCAAGTTAGTGCTATCGGGAGTAGGCGCCGAGGTCGGTATTTATGGGAAAAAATGCGTGGAAATCTGGTAAGGCCACGTCCCATCGGTAACAAGAAAGCAGTAAATAGAAAGGGCGTCGCAAGGGATAGTCAAAGAAGATAGTAAATGTTCGTACAAAACGGTCAGTGTTTTACAGATTACCCAGAAGGCTATTGATAGCCGTGATGGCCCGACGCCGGATCTGATCGGCAGAGTCAAGAACCCGTTGGTCTTCTTCCGCCGATCCAGGGACCTCCGATGCGCTGCGATGAAGTCTCAAGGCTTCATGAGCAAGTCGCTACCTCTCCCGTGTCAAATCGGCAATAACGGAGGGCAGCTCTTGGAGTTTACTCTCTTCGGCACTGATTGCTTTAGTCACTTGCTCCATCTCCTTGGCAAGCTCCGCCCTTCGACGTTTGAGGCGGTCTATCTCACCGATGATCGCCGGGCGGGAGTCTTCTAGAACATGGATACGCCGATGCGCTTCTTGAGCCTGACGCTTGAAAGCGTTTTCATCTTCACAAGTTTTGGCCAGTTTTGCGCAATCGGCCGTGTGACGAAGGGCCCTGAAGACTGGAATCCTCATGGACTCGATGAAGGCCGCCGGCGCCAAGGCCTCCTCCGCCTCCTCTGGTACTCGTCCGCTGACGTCACTGAAGAGTTGCCGAATTGGCGAAGCATCTTCTACTAATCGGCCGATGTCCCCCTGGAGGAGAGATCGGATGGTGGAAAGTTTAGCTCGGACGTCATCAGGAACGGAGCTCAGGGCGACTTGGCGGGAAGCGACTTCTTCGTCATCAGAAAGTGCAACCACAAAGGAAAAGAGGCTGTTATCGGGGGAGTCTTGTTCCTGAAGAGAATAAAGAAAAGGGATGAGTCGGCGGGGAATGAGAACAAATCGGCTGGGTGAAAGCCGAGTTAGGAACTTACCATTTTGAAGCGAATTTCCTCAGACTGTACTTGTAAAGCCGTCGTGCCTTGCTCAGGAGCCTGCGCCATGGGTTCATCGGATGAGGAAGATTCCACGATAATCGGCGCGGTGCTTGGACCAGCTCCCTGAGAAGAGATCGGTGGTCGAGGAGCGCTCGGGGTGCCGATGGCCTGTGTTAGAGGGTTGATTAAGTACATTACGCAAATACCCGAAGGAAATCCGTAAGATAAGTACTATACCTCAATGGATGGGGGCGGGGGCGCGTCGGTGTCCGGTTGAGTTGTCGCCGATTGTCGTATTTCCATAGGGGTGCTCTGTGAAGTACAAAGTTAAGAAGGGTTAATATCAGAATGACAATCGGAGATAGTAAAACTCAGGCTTACATGTATAGCTTCCAACAATAATGATGCGGCAGCCACCCCGGCTTGTGTGATGGTTTGAGTATCGGCACTTTGAGTGACCTGGGAAGGTGGTGCGGTCAAAGTTTCTGCCGATACGAGCAGAGGAGGATCCGCCGATTCCGTACAAGCCCGGACTCGGTGACTGGTCTTTTTAGTGGTCCTCTTATGAACTTGCTTTGATCGGTCGGCAATCACGTCAACAGACGAAGCATTATAGCCGATAAGAGGATAAGTGGTATATGGATGGCTCTCTATCAATCGTCCGCTGCGGCTGTGTGTTGGAGGGGTCCGATTCTCGGCCTAAAGAAATAATAAAATCATTAGTACTCAATCATGTTAAGAAGAATAAAAATCGGCTATGTGGAGTACCTCGGCGTTTGGGTCAATGTTGGCCGGGTCTAGAAGATTGCAGTATGCTGATGCTGAGTTGCAGAAAAGAAATTGCTTCCAATCGGCCCACCAAAGTTTGAACGGCTGAACGGCAAATGGAGCTAATAGCCAGTCGTTCAAGTTAATTGTGCTGGAGTCCGGAATTCGGTCTCTCAACCGACCGTAATCCAGGCCAGATGTGAGCTCATCTCTAAACTTGATTCGGCCAGCAAAATACACTTGCATCGGCAGTTGACCCATGCCGAATTATCGTGCTGCAGCGGAGGGGTTGTAGAATTCGTACGTAGGGGTATCTTTCCCTGAGAAGAAGTTGGCCGGTAGGAGTCCTGGTTTGATCAGCCCTTCATAAAGATCTTCATCAAATCGGCCAGAGGCCGAATCGAAACAGGTGGGGAGCTCGAAGACTGGGTCATCTCGTTGATACGGAAACCAAATGGTTGCATCTTCATTAAATCCATTGTAAAAGCACCGAAAGTACTCGGCTACCTTTGTAGCAGAATACGCGCAACCTGGGAAAGTTGACGCCGCTTCGCCAAAGGACATGCATCGGCGGCGTTCGGTAGGGTCCTCTGCCGATTCGACATTGGGAAACGTCATGCGGTCCACCGGCTGCTGGGTGATTCTGCTCATGTAAAGATTCAACCACAGATTGACGAACCACCAAGGCCCGCCCTGATTGCCGATCGGCTCTCCCTTGGATAATCTTATGCCGATTTGATGAAGCATGTGGTACACAGCCCCTAGTAGATGTTTCCCGAGGGGGACACGGTCTCCTCTGGACAGTGCTTCAGCTAAGGCTTGGGTGTTGGTTGTTGGGCCAGCGGCTCTTCCGCAAAAGAAGTGCTTTTCTAACCACATCATCAGGAAAGCCGCGTGCTCCCTGTTCTCAACGGTCCCGGTCTTCTTATTACTTCTGATGAAGCCCTTCCAACCGTCGATTCCCCTTGTGTCCAGCCGATGTGATGTTGTGGTCAAAAGGCGGAAGGGTGTGTCCGGGGAGGATATGTCAAGGCCGGTCAACAGGACCACATCGGCCAGTGTGGGGGTCATAGGACCGTGCCCGAATAAGAACGCATTAAGTGCATCAGACCAAAAATAAGAAGCCGCCATCACTAACGGCTCATTTTTCTCCATTTGAGACAGGGAAAGGTTGATGCACTGGCCGATTTTGAGCTCGTCCCATGAGACGCTCCTTGACGCGGCCACCCGTTGGTACCATTCCCTCCAACCTGGGGTTTCATTCGGCCAGGATCTAAAGGTACCCACCCAGTGATCTAAGTTCATATCAGACCGTTTGAAGGGTATCCGGTCGGTTTCCAAATTTATAAGATCTATTGGATCTGGGTCTCCCATAGGACCGAGACAAACAAGGCCAGGACTTCCCATAAGGTGAATAGTAATTCTATGCCTAACCGCCTAAAAACGAAAGGAAGTGTGGAAAAGTAAGAAATAGATCTAAGGTGAATACGTTGCCGATAGAGGAAGTATTCGGTATTTACCTCTGGGATGAAGTTCTGAGTGATCGGCGTGGTCGCCGATGCGGATGCGGACGACGGGGTCGCGATGGGGATCGCCATTGGGATCTCCGATGGAGCTCCTTCATCTGTGGAGGGGGTGACGCTTGTCGCCACCACCACCGGAGGTGCTACCTCTGGGGCGTTGCGTGCGGGAGATCTGCCGGAAGGAGCCGCCATTGGAAGAGAAGGAGGAAGAAGTAACAGGAGGTGGAGCTAGAAAGCTTCGGCGGCAAGGGAAAAGTGCTGAAAGAGGAAGAATGCGCGCGCGCTGGGAAAAGAGACGTGAGCTTGAAGATGAGGTGCGGTGAAGCGCTATTTAAAGGATGCCTGAAGGGGGGGGGGTAAAAATGGAATTTTCACCGCGCCGGCGCTTCGAGTTTTTCGGGGGTAGTGGCTGTCGTGGGCGCCCGTTTCGAAAAATTGCAATGATCAGCTGGGAGACCGCGAAACGGAAGGATATTTTCACTGCGGCCGTTTCGGAGGGGAGGTTATAAAGAATTTCGAAGTAAAAGACTGTGTTTTACTCCGAAACTGGGGGGCATGTGTTGACGCCAGATTTCGTCACTAGTAGAATCGGCGCCAAGAAGAGAGGAAATCGGAAAAGCACAGTTGGGAATCGGCCAAATGGTGTTATAGTGCGGAATCGGCCGGTGACTTTTGTCTCGCTTTAGGACGAATGCACCGGAGTCCCAATCGGTAATCTTTTGCCGATAAGGAATCGGCCGATTAGGAGGGTGGATTAATTGGGCCTGTATGGGCTTGGAAAGGGATGGAAGGATAAGGTGGAGACCAGCCCACGAAGCGTGGAGTAACTAACCTAGCACGAATTGTGCTTGTAGATATTCGTTTTCTGTTTGAATTAGAGATAGGATTCTAGTCGGTTAAGAAGTTATCTGTACGGGGGTATAAATAGCTACCTTTGTAAATCTGTAATCATCAACCAATCAATACAACAAACTACTTTTTTCCTCGTATTTACCTTCAAGCGACTTCGCTACTACTTTTCTCTTTTCCACGAGTTCGTGCGGGTTGGCAGGGCTGCATCATCTTGATCTCCGGCCGATTCTGTAAGTTCCGTTTATCGAGTAATATCTAAGCTTTAACTCCGGGCGTATCGCTGTTGTTTCGTTTAGATTTATTCACTAGTTATCGATATTTGCTAGATTCATAGGTTTTTACCTGTTTTTCTAGTCTTTATCCACCAGTTATCCAGCTAGGAATCGGTAGTGTCGGCTCTTTCTGTTTTCTATTGTTAAATTTATTTATTGCCGATTAGATCTATTCCTGGTGTTGTTATCATGGCTTTGTACCGATCACTTTAGCAGTTTCCTGTCTACAAGACTACAGAGATCGGGTTGTCTTATAGCCGATTTCATTATTACAGTAAATCGGCCGATTCGCTGATAAATTCTCTCGAAATCGGAAAATAGCCGATCGAGATTTCTGAACCTGACACGTATTCTTCCTTGCCAATCAACAGGTCAGATTGGCTGGCACGCCGCGTGAACCGCACCAGGGCATTCACCCGAACAGGAGCTAAGCAGATTCTCCCGGGTCGTGTGTCGGTCGCTGGGATTCGGTTGACCGATTTCTAGCGCCAACAAATCCCTACTCCTATATGCACTCTGGTTGGCTGCTATGTGTGCGATCTCTTGGTTGGGCTGCTACGCGCGGGTGGGCCGCCTGCTACTAAACGCGTGGACCACCTTCCTTGAGGCGACATGTGCTGATTTGTGGCCTTAAGTGATACATAACCGCACCCGATAGCGAGCGCCCGCCCAAGCGCAAGCCAGACAATACAGTCGCGACACTACAGCACTCGCCCAGGAGCAGCAGTAACAAGAACACCGACAGGCTTTCATTCAACAAACTCCTGCAGAAGCAGTGCCCATGGCACCCATACCACAAGCACTCCGTGTGGGACTGTTTAGCGTGCGCAGAGCCATGAAGGACACACCGGAACCATCAGGCACCAAAGACAAAGGCAAAGCCAAGGAAGAAGAAGACGATAGTGCCGATGGCAAGTTCCAAAACTCGGCCAACACAGTCAACGCCATCTTTGGCGGAACTCCGGGTACTGCTATTAAGTGTCCTAGAAGCTCACTCACGAGTGATAATGTCCATCAAGTCGTGGTGCCCATGTTCCTTAAATGGTCCGAGGTGCCAATTATGTTCTCCAGGCCGGATCAGTGGACTAGTTTCTCAGACCGAGGGCGATATCCTCTCGTCCTAGACCCGGTAGTCATAGGCTCTAGACTCACTAAAGTACTCATTGATGGTGGAAGTGGCCTCAATGTCCTGTTTGCCAAGATGCTAAAGAAGATGGGCCTCGACGTCACTGATATGCTCACCTCAACAAACTATCCATTCTATGGGATCGTCCCAGGCAACACGGCTGTGGCCATCGGACAGGTGGTTTTGCCAGTTACTTTTGGGATCAAAGGACACTACCGGACAGAGTACATCCGGTTCGAGGTGGAGGACTTCGAGACATCATACCACGCTATCCTCGGAAGACCAACATTGGCCAAATTCATGGTCATCTCGCATTATGTGTACTTAATACTCAAGATGTCGGACCTAAGGGAGTACTCTCCCTATGCGAAGACTTGAAGAGGTCGTACGACTGTGACACAGAAGCAGTGGAGCTAGCAGCGACTACCTCCAAGTACCCAACTCGATGATTCAAGTCTTCGTTGCATCTAAGAAATTGTTCCCCTTGGTGCCCGAAATTCCATAAAAGAAGTCGGGAGCAACCAAGGTCAAGCCGGTAAGTGAAGTCGACGTCAAAGCCATATTGACCTTGAGACTGGTGATAGCTCCAAGATAGCCTTGATTGGCACAGGGCTTGATCCTAAATAGGGATGGCTCCATCAAATTTCATATACAAGCGGGAAGAGTATAATTTTTCCTTGGCAAGCTCTCTTTCCAGCGCTTCGGCACGGAGCACCATATCCCCGTACCCCTCCAACATTTCAGACTTGCGACAGGAACGCTGGATTATATCCTACACAACTGAAATCTGTACTCGGGTGCATTTTGAAAATTCATTTGGCTTGACAAGAGAAGACAAGGCATTACCCACCTCCGGATACACGTCTAAACGACGGTGCATCTCCATCATTGGGGCCACCATCTCTGGCCGTAGCAGAGGGTCATCAATGAGTTGTATATCTTCCAAACGAATCCTCCTAGATGCCGAAGGGTCCACGCCAGCTTCAGGGACATCTGTGCGGCCATCGTCCCCAAAGTTGTTGCCGCCTCAATTTATACTTCTAGCTCAGGGGCTATAGGAGTAGCCACAATGCCAGAGGTAGTTGCCACCTCCTCGGGTACTTGTAGCTCAGGGGCTGGCATCACCATATCAGTTGTGGTCGACAGCACCTCCCGCATAAGGGCTGCTACAACAGATGTAGCCTTCGGGGTGGACGATCTACATGTTGCTCTTGAGGCTGGAGGACTGGCTAGGCTAGGGCGACATTCTGAGCTGAGTGGCCATCGCCATCAGTTGTGGATCCAGAGCTAGGCCTTGATAGATCTACATCCGAAGATTTCCTGTACAGACAAGATTTCAGCAAACAGAAACACAATTATGAGTTACGATAAATACTCAAAGGGGCAGAAGGACCTACCTTGTAGATCTCCTCAACTTCAGTGTTGGCTCACCTGTCAGACATAGAGATTTGTTGGCTGGAGATGGTACTTTTGGCGCGGCCTGCACGGTTGTAAATAGATCCTAGCCAGCCTTAGTTACCACCTCTGCTGTTTGAGTTGTTCTTGCACTAGCAGGGTCCACTACACGTCCAGACGAGTTGTCATCGACAACACAAGGTTATGGATCATCATCAACAACTATTTCTTCTTCGATGAATAGCGACTTGTCTTGCGCAGCCAAAGCCTCTGCCTTTTCAGCATCCGTTGCCAACTCGAGTATCTGCAAACCACTAGCGTCATCTTGAGTAGACACGGTGGTGATGTTGGAAACATCCCTTGGGAGTACATAATAGTTCAGATCTTGTCCTTCCTCATAGGTAATTATCTTGGGAGGAACACCATCTGCAGAAACAGACTTCTTCACGGCCAGTTTTGCAATGATGGTCCACTTTTTCTTTGGTGGTGGTGGGATTGTAGCTTCAAATTCCTCTGTTGTAGAGCGTTTCTTCATTCCGAAGGAAGATCCAGCCTTAGTAGACAGTCAGGCCCTGACTTCATATCGCTCCGCAGCATCAAAACTAGTGCCGTTGGAGGACTCGACTACATCCTCCTCTTGGTCATCGCCTCTCATAACTTTGCGCGTAAACACGCGAGGAGCAGCGTCACAGACGTCTTCGAACTCAGGAGGTGGAGGTGTGAAAAAAATATAGATCCACATCTTCCTGCACAAAAAGGACAGATCAGCAGAGCAATAATCGCCAAAATTAGTACTCAGGGCCTACAGCCACGGGTACTTACAGGCTTTGGGGGGCGTGCAGTGCTGAATTCCCATACAATAGTTCCGATCCTGCCCATGTTCTTGAACATTCACTTCAGCCTGACCACTAACCATGACTTCATCTATGCTGATATCATCTGGGGAAAACCTGGATGGATCATCAAGACCAGTGTGCTCATAGCCATAGTGGCATCGCTGCTGCAGAGATTGGATGCGACGCTTCATGAAACTGAATGCTACTCTAATTCTAGTGAGCCCTTCTTGCTTTAACATGGAAATCCTGTCAATGAGCTTGGGAATTTGGAGGCAATCTCCATGCTTTGGTTCATCAAGCCACCGGTTATTCTAGGAAGGGCGGTGGCTTGTCAATTTGGGTAGTTTTGGATCATAGTTGACGATGTAGCACCATTTTCCTTCCACCCTACATTGGAATCAATCAATTCGTAGTCCAGATATTGGCTACTCATTGTCTCTCACATCTGAATTCTAGCTCCTCCGACCAAAAGTGTGTGCTCCTTTGAGGGTTGCGGCTTCACACGGAAAAACTTCCGAAATAACTAAAAATGGGGCCTGTTCCCCAGAAAAGCTTCGTAGAAATGCACAAAGGTAGCAGTGTGGAAGATGACATTGGGATTCAGATGGACTAACTCCAACTTGTAATAATCAAGAAGGCCCGAAAGAAATCGCAGGTCGGCAATCCAAGACCTCGCTCGATGAAGTGAGGGAAGATTACCATCTCATTTGGATATGACTCCAACGGGTGAGCATCTCCAAAGGCAAATCTCCAGTGATGAAGCATTGCTCTTGCAATAGCTTCACGGTGACAAGAGCCTTGATGTCTTCTTCGGTGGTTTTCGATGATTTCCAGGCGCATATGACATTAGGTGGAGCGGTTTGGTCGGTCTTGCAATACTTGGGTGCCGGCAACTGAATCTCATTTGCTTGCCAATTTTCTTCCTCTTCTCACCCTCGACAGTCTTGCATCCAGAGGCTTTCTTCTCCATCCTTATATCACAAGTGTTTTCTCTCGCATACGCTCGGGGGCTTGAGATGGGAAGGGACAGCGGTGGTAGCGCTCGGAGATAGGGCAGTGGCGGCAGCGCTAGGGCTATAGTGCGGAAGTTGAAAGGGCAAATGGCAAGGATAAAACGGAAGGGTTAACTTCCTCCGTTATTTATAACAAAAGTACAGTAAAAACTAGGTAGTGGATCTATTTGGATTAGGGATTCCTAGAAATTAGGAGATCTAATTGATGGTTACTTTTTTCCAAGGAGGATTTAAGATTATTCCAAGAGATGGTCACGTTGACCAATGTTTGACCCTTATAGCCACCAAACTAGTCGGCTAAAGGTTTGGGGTTGTGTGCCACGTGTCCATCGATAAAAAAGTTTTTCTCTGGATTTTAAGGGACAAGAGTTGCAAATTATAGATTAACCCCCAACCTAATTGTTCGATTCAACCTAAGGCTCGGGGGCTACTCCATATGGAGTGCGACTTTCATTGCAATTCCATATAATATTCAAAGGTTGAAGATCACAAGTTCAAGATAATCAAAACTTGAGCACATTCTAACCTCATGGCAGTCTTCGAGCACCTTTTGAAGATTCAACTAGATGAAATACTTGAAGAGCACCAAAAGTAGTCGGAGAAGGTCAACAAAAGTACTCGGAACTGCTGCACTCGACTAAAAAGTACTCGGGGGCTTGTCGTACATACATCTATGGGCCTACCAGAAGGTTTGGACAGTCCCAAATATGGGGCTGGACACCGAGATGCATCTGACATGGAGACCATGGCGCAGGACAACGTGATCTATATGGAAAGATAGGAACTAGTTGGGGATTAGGGAAGTACTCGTTGTAACAAGAGTAGGATTTCTCTAGTTGTATCCAACTACTAATCTTGTAACCAACCGATCTGTAATGCTACCCCCGTGTATATAAGGTAAGGCATGGACCCCCTTTAAAGCAATTCAATATAACCAACACACAGGACATAGGGTATTATGCTATTCAGTAGCCCGAACCTATCTAAATTGTGTGTCTACGTTTAACTTCGAGTTCCTGATATCGACAAGCCCACCAACCAAAATACTACATCGGGCACCTCCCTCGGTAGGTTGCCGGGTCTAAACATCGACAAGAGCCACCAGGCCCGCCCAACTATAGCACGATGATCTGATAGGCAGGGAGTGTTGTGACATTATGGGCGATTTGGCAGAAGGAAAGCAATTATGGAGAATTCTTACCAAAACCCAATGTCTACTCACAACTTCATGAAAATATTTAGAAAAAAGTTCATTTTTGACCATCCAACTATCGCCTCAGTTTAGTTTCGACCATCGAATCGCAAAACCAGGAATCATTGACCACCCAACTATCAAAACCGTTCATATTTGGACATTCGATGGTTTTGATGGGTGGTTTTGCTGACATGGCTGACACATGGTAGTAGGCCCCACATGTCAGCTCATTTTCTCTTCTCTCTCCTCTTTCTCTCTTCCTTCCCCCTCTATCCTCTCTCCTGCCTGCTGCCGCTAGAGGCTGGGGGTTGTGCCCCTGTGCGTTGCCATCGCCGCTTTGGCGCACCGGGACGCCATCGCGACCTCACCCCCCTTGCGCTCCCACCTCGTGTCACACTAGCCCCTTCGCGGCCACGCTTCCAAGGTGGCGGCGAGGAGCGTGGCTGTTGCTGGCAGTGAGAAGCCCAAGACCCTGGTGCGGAGGTGGTGGGATCTTCTCCGGCTATGAAAGCAGCAGGCGCTTTCAGGGACGCAGCGCACCCAAGCCACCAGAGCTGGAGCCGGAGCCGTCTCTGAGCCTACCGCTCCTACACGAGGCCGGCCCTGACAAGCCGAACAAGCTCGGTAAAAAGTCAGCACCCGCCCCCGTGCCGTCGTCGATCTCAACCACCGTACCGCCACCGCCACCCCCACTGTCGTCCCAGTAGCACCAGAGCCTGCCTCCCAAGATCCGCCTCACCCCTTGCCGCCACCTTTTCAGCGATGAGAGGAGTAGAGCCGGAGTACGACGACGCAGGCAGCGGCGGTAGAAGGTGGAGAGGAACGGGGGCGCACCCCCCTTGTGGAGGGGATCCGAGGTGGAGCGAGCGAGCGAGCGAGAGAGAGAGAGAGAGAGAGAGAGAGAGAGAGAGAGAGAGAGACCGGGCGCACGGGAGGCTGACTCGGGGGAGGTGATGGGGTGGGCAGCTTGCGGCGGCGAAGAGCTGGGCAACCGGTGACGATTTGAGCGAGAAAGAGAGAGGAGAGAAGAAATAGAGGGAGATGAGAGAGGTGCTGAGTGGTGGGCCCATCGGCATGTGGCATCCATGTCACCAAAACTATCTAGCAAAACCACCAAATAGCCAAATATGAACGATTTTGATAGTTGGGTGGTTAATGATTCCTTATTTTATTTTGTGGTTCGATGGTTGGACCAAACTGAGGTGATAGTTGGATGATTAAAAATGAACTTCTTCCAAATATTTATGGCCAACTTGCTTTTGATTTACTCACTCCGTACTATAAAAGAATGCAATTTTAGATATGTCCAGATACATTTATGGAAATATAGAATTACATTTTTCATGAAATGGACGAAGTATGATCAATTTACCGGCAGGAGAAGGAGCGCGGAAGGGCAAGTGTCCTGAGTTGGATCCCACCTCCATTGGGAGTGGCTAAGATCAACGTTGACGCGGCTGTCTCAGAAAATTCGAGCCATGGCGTGGTAGCGGATGTGGCCGATACGACAGGTGACTTCTTAAAAGCTTCTGTCACCGAGGGAGAGTCGGAGATATTGGAAGCTCTGCTGGCGTGTAGTGAAGGGATGGCACTAGCAAGTAATCTTCTCCATAGGATTTAGAATGGCCAGCGATCGCGCCAATGTCGTCAAGAGCATCCATGAAAGAAGCAATAGAGCCATAGGGCTTGATTGTCCGAGAAATCAGGACGAGGAAAGGAGGTTTCCAATCTTTTCGAGCTCATCCATGAAGGTCTCGAGCATCGATGCTACGTTTAATGCAATCCATAGTTCTGCTGGCCTGCTCTGCTTCAGGTTAGCCGTATATCGTGCATGTACGCCGTGGACAGCGTACAGCCGTGCATGATCTGATTTTGTTAGACGTTCTAATCAAATGTGGTTTGCTGACATGTGCTTTTGTTTTTATATTCCTCGTTTTTGGTTGATGGCCTGTTCTCGTTCTTGGGCTTCACTTCTCATTTTGTCCCAAATGCGCATTGGTGTTTTCATTCTCTCATTCTTTTATTTTTCTCTTTTTTTTATGGTTTTTGACTTGACTCTAGTAAATTATTAGTCCTGTAGAAGTGCTGCCCAGTAGCTCGGTGTCGCCTCTCTGGGCGACGGGAGGGGCGACTCCACCGCCCCATGGAAGCCCCCGTCGGCGGCCCCCTCTGGCCGCCGCCGCCGCAGCCTGTCGAGCGGCGGCTGCGGCGGCGGCGGCCCGCGACGACGCCGAAGCCGGTCCCCTCGCACCACATCTCCTCCCCCCTTCCCCATGTTCTTTTTCTCACTGTGTTGGGCTTGGAGCTCCAGTAGCGCCCATGGCAATGGCGGCCGGCCAAGGCAGCGGATCCGGGGTCTCCTAGGCCAGATCCGGTCCCTACTCTACTGGATCTGGGGTGCCAGCGACGGGACGGAGACGTGACTGCCGGCGGTGGTGGGTCTCCTGTTCCCCGTTCGGGTGCGAGAGCAGCCATGCCCGAGCATGGCACCTGAACTCGGTGCATCCACGGTGCTTGGTTTCGGCGTGGGGCTGGTCGTGCCCGTGCCCCGGGCCGACGGTGGCAGGGCTCGAGCTCGCAAGGCCGGCGGCGGCGGGGTCGAGCTTGACTGGCTGCGGCGGGGCACAAGCTCGCCCGGCCGGTGGAGACGTGGCTGTGCAACCAGCACTTGGCCAAGAGCCTCCACGGCCTCAGCGCCGCTCTCGAGGTGCCCGACAGCG
This sequence comes from Setaria viridis, assembly GCF_005286985.2. NCBI lineage: Eukaryota > Viridiplantae > Streptophyta > Magnoliopsida > Poales > Poaceae > Setaria > Setaria viridis. The sequence goes on from NC_048263.2 coordinate 28,353,642, forward strand.
TGAGGGGTCGGCGTCCTGCCGCTCTTTCAAGCCGTGCTCCCCAGCTTCTCTTCAAGGGCGGCGAAGGCTCCCCGTCATTCTTAGTGCCTGCGCTGCACCGACGGGTCGGGAACTCGCCGGGAGAAATCCTAGCCCGGCGTTATGCCGGTGCCGACAACAGCGACACCTACAGGTGCCGTTTCCTCCATGGAGGTGTTGTTTCGAGGCGTTCCCGCCCACATGTTGGTATGGCCGTGCTTAGCTGGTTGGAGCGATGCCGGTTGGGATGGTTCGGTCAGGAGAAATCCTAGCCCCGCTTTGGCCGGTGCTGTCACCAACAACGCCCTCAGGCGCCGTGGTCCTCCTTGGAGGTGATGACGAGATCACCCATCCCGAACTACTGTCGTCCACCATGCCGCAAAGTTGGTTCATTCTGCTTGGTGTTCTTATGCCTTCCTCCTCCTTACTGTTCGTTGGCGAGGCTGTCATTGGCTGTTTGCCGCCGGCGTGATTCGGTGAGCGTCCTCTCCTGGGGCCTCTATTTCGTCGATGCTCTCTTTGTTGATGGTGTCAGAAAATCAAATGCCGGGTGGTGTATCCACCGCTTCTGCCATTCCCCCTCAAGGATTCCTCCCCTTGAGCGGCGTTGAATGGTGGTACGTGGAGCTCAGATGTGCTGGAGGTGGCGCCGTCAGCTCCAAGGGAGGTCTTCGTTTTCCGGTAAGCTTTGGCTTGCGCGTCCTTTCGCCACTCTAAGTCCCCTTCCTGCTGCGCGGTCACTCAGATGGAGGGCAGCAGCGGGACGGCGTAGCTACGAGGGGTGGGGCAAGGTGCAATAGTCACAGTGTAACTGGCAAGTACGTTGTTCGGTGGAGGTGCAAATCGGTGATCAATGGTTGTCTTTCGGTTGTGACATGTTTTGTCTTTGAATTGTCTGCGAGTTGTGTTCCTCCCGTTCCTCTGTTGTACTCTGGTGTTATATCTACCCCGTCCCCTTCTACTTCCATCCTAGCTCTTGAAGCCACTGTAACCGCGCAAATGTTGTACCATGGCCGGCTTGCCGGCATATGTGGTAATATAATTTAGGTGGGACTCTTCGTCCCCGGTGACCCGTCAAAAAAAAATTATTAGTCCTGTAATTTTTTAGCCACTCAGACAGCACCATAACTTCATATCACTGTTACAATCAATTCCATGTAATTTTAACTAGTTTTAGCCAAACAATAATAAATAGTTAGGTGCCCTATTGACATGTGGTTCAAAGAGCAGCTATGCACTCAAGCAACTTAAGTTAAACATTGATATACACGTGCTTGCTGAATAAAAAAATTAAAGTTACGTTGATTTATACAAGTTTGGGGCTGCATTTGACCTACTGACACACACTGCTTTTGTTAGGGGTTAATTTGGAGCAAGCATTTTGGACTTCCGAATTCCTATCATCATAACAACTGGTCGTGTGCAGTGCCTTCATTTGAAACCGCGGTAAGTTCTCTGTTCCGCGTTTGCGGCTTCTACTGAACGACTAAAGCAGCGTTCTTATTTGCGTTGAATCACTGTCTTCTGCTACAGCGAAGCCGTGATAATCACCGCGCGTTAATCTTTTTATTAGTGCTAGTAGCGTATAAGGACGATGTCATTTGTCAAGCCCTGACTGCCTGCCTGCGCGCGGCCGGCCGGCCGGTTGCACCAGACCACTTGTTCGCTCGCTCTAGTATTTCTCGCCCGTTGCCCCTCGGCCGGCCGGAGCCCGGAGGCATGCGGCATATGCTCTAGGCTCTGCCGCGGTGCCGCCTACGCCTCCCTCGTCTCCTCCTCTTCCTTCCTCTCGTCTATCTCCCTGCGATCAGTGATCACTCGTCTCCATAACTGAGGATACAAGTACCAGGTAATTACAAGCATCTCTCTCTCTCTCTCTCTCTCTCTCTCTCTCTCTCTCTCTCTCTCTCTCTCTAAGCATGTTCGATCCATGGACCATGTCCGGTGCAATTCTTGCCTTCTTGCGCTGATTTGGATTCGTTCAAGCTAGTGCCATCCCATGATCAAGAAGAAGCAGTTGCTCCTTTTTTTTTTCCAAACTACGAAAACGGAGCGGTTGCTCGACACGACATGCTTGCATGGTAGTTACCCCACGAATTATGTTTTCCAGAGTGATCAAACTCTTGTGGTGATCTTTGGGCTAATTGAACCGTTGATAGGCTTTCAGTTTTTGTTTTTTTAGCTTTCTTTTAGATATAATAAACGAAGAAAATATTATAGTTTGGTCAGGTTTTCCACAAAGGAAAACATATCAACAAATATCGTTGCCTGAGAATAATCGTCCTGTACATTTTCTGACTAGAGACAAAAGTCAGGATTGCCGCCCACGCGTTTGATGGAAGAGACTGCAAGAACCGGCGACGATCGCAGGACTTGACTGGGGGCGCCTGGTCCTGCACGGCGTACACTTGGCCTTTCCAGGTGTTGCATTCTTGTATCTTTCATAGCTACAGACTAGTACCACTTCTGAACAATGGGCACATGCCACTGGTTTTGAATTTGATATGGTCAACCGTAGAGACGGCCGGCAACTTCCTTTTGCTTTCAGTCCGTAACCATACCCAGTCCATGTGCTCAGATTTCAACTGAATAATGATAGAGAGAGAGCGAACTTAGCTGAATTCGTATTTTCTGTTCTTGGTGTGCTCTGAAAAGTTGACTTATAATAGTACACTTGAATTCCGTAACAGGAAAATTGATCAAACTGGAGGAATAACATCTAGTGCACTGGCACGTGCTATCCGGCCTGTACCTTGACCAGAAGGGGAGGATAAAGAGTAGAGGGCTCCTAATATCCCATTGAAGCCAAGGTATGGTGTGACTGTGATCGCCACAGCAGCAGAGAAAAGGCAACCAAAGATGTGGATGACAAATAAGCTCGCCACTACAGTTTCGATTACATTCTTCTCTCTGGTGATTGTGCGGTATTTGATAGTGAACAGCTCAACTTCAGGGATATCTCAGTATCAAATCCTCCACACAAACCCCCTCGAATGGTTCAACAGCCCAGTGGCTGCACAAGAAACCACTCCAGAAGCAGCAGCAGCAAATGCTTCAACTTCAAATAGCTTGGATTTTGGGAACATCTCTCCTGAAGTGTTTCAGTGGCTAGACACATGGAATCAGATGAAGCAACTAACCAACATCACCAATGGCCTTCCTCATGCAAGCGAGGCGATCAACGATGGGAGAACTGCATGGGAAAACTTGACAACATCAGTTCACAATGCAAAATCCCAGCACAGAGAAAAAGAGAGGCTCTGCCCATACTCAATTCGCAGAATGGACGCTTCCAAGTTGGAGACCGATTCTTTCACCATTGAAGTACCTTGTGGGCTGATTGTAGGTTCTTCGATCACTCTTATAGGCACTCCTGGAGTCCTCTCTGGTAACTTTTGGATTGATCTTGTCGGGACAGCACTTCCAGGGGAATCTGAAAATCCTATTGTACTGCAGTACAATGTCCATTTAAATGGTGATAAAATTACTAAAGATCCAGTCATAGTGCAGAATACCTTCACTGGGAACAATGGCTGGGGAGTTGAGGAACGCTGCCCCAGCACTAACTCTCACAATGCAACTGAAGGTACTTCAAACTTACTTATCTCTTGCATACAAGAGCTAATATCCTTGCACACTACTGATGCAACATCTTCTACAGTGGACGACTTGAAGAGATGTAATGCAATGGTGGGCAGAGAAGACAGGGACATAATGAACTCAAAACATCATGCAGCTGCCAAGAAACATAGAGAACCAAGCACATATTTTCCATTTAAACAGGGATACCTTGCTATTGCAACCCTCCGTGTAGGATCGGAGGGGATCCATATGACAGTAGATGGAAAACACATCACTTCATTTGCATATAGAGCGGTAACTTTCTTGCATGTGGATCATAAAAAAAACTGATATAAGACCAATCCTAACTAACTGGTGCTTCTGTTTTTAGGGGTTGGAACCTTGGTTTATTACTGAAGTGATAATTTCTGGTGATTTTAAACTTGTAAGTGCGATTGCAAGCGGCTTGCCCACATCAGAAGACTTGGAGAACTCTAATGTTGAAATGCTGAAGTCACCACCTATTCCAGATGGCAAAGATGTCGACCTTCTGATTGGCATCTTTTCAACAGCAAACAACTTCAAGCGTAGGATGGCAATTAGAAGAACATGGATGCAATATGATGCAGTGCGCCAAGGAGCAGTAGCAGTACGTTTTTTTGTTGGCCTGGTGAGACACACACAAAAAATAAGTTTAATATACAGTAAACTAACAAGAGTTATCTACCATACTAAGATTCTTTCTCATTTTGTTTTATAAAGCATACAAACCTCATGGTAAACGAGGAACTCTGGAATGAGGCACGCACATATGGTGACATCCAGGTGTTGCCCTTTGTTGATTACTACAGCCTGATAACATGGAAGACACTAGCAATATGCATCTATGGGGTAAACACTATCATCATTAAGTTAAACTTCTCCATTCCCTGCTTCTCGTGTTTCATTGTGCTTAACTGTGATTTGTTTGATCAGACCACTGCTGTATCAGCCAAGTATGTGATGAAAACAGATGATGATGCTTTTGTCCGTGTAGATGAGATCCAATCCACAATAAAGCAGCTTAATGTTAGCAACGGGCTACTTTATGGTCGCATAAATTCTTACTCAGGTCCCCACAGAAATCCTGAAAGCAAATGGTACATAAGCCAAAAGGTAAATTATTCACATAAAATGCTCCTCCCTGAAAAGTAAAATAAAAACAATTATTGTAATCCATTTCAATGTTAAGTTCAGACTCAGTGAAATAATTTAGTTGCCCTAGGGCATTTATGCAGGTTGATTTGAAACATACTGCCGTTGTAACAGAAACACTTCTGATGTAAATGTAAATGCCAACATTTCTGATGTGTTTTGCAGGAATGGCCTGAAGAGAAATACCCACCTTGGGCTCATGGACCAGGATATGTGGTCTCCCAAGACATTGCAAGGAAAATCAACACTTGGTATAAAGCAAGACATTTAAAGGTATGTCTATTCAAGTGCAAACATAACATGTGACTTATACATACTATATGGGAAATTTAGCTTATACATCCCTCAAGCAACAAAACAAACCATCTGAAGGCATACTTCTTTGCATACCAGAATGAGCTGTACTATCTCTACTAAACAAAAGCTACCTTACGTAAGAGCAACTCAAATTATAAGCTTATAAACAAGTGATTCAAAGTAACCCGGTTCAGAAAAGCAAACATAAACATAGAAGCCTGGTTAAGTTCAGACAAGCTGCCCACATTTCAGCTTGCTGTTCACAAAATATTCTGCTTGAATATCACAGCAAGTGCCAATTCGCTCCAGCTTCTAGTCCTGCAATATCAGATTATTTCAACTCTACTTAATGCCTACTTCTTGTTGTCTGATGTGTTCTGGGGCTAAATCATATACTATCCACACCCAAATGATTCTTTGCAGATGTTCAAACTAGAAGACGTAGCAATGGGCATATGGGTCAATGATCTGAAGAAGGATGGATTACCAGTCAGATATGAAACAGACACAAGAATTAACGCTGAAGGCTGCAATGATGGGTACATTGTTGCTCACTACCAAGAACCAAGAGATATGCTGTGCCTGTGGGAGAAGCTCCTAAGGACACATCGAGCAGGATGCTGCAATACTGACTAATAGAGAAGGAATTTTGATGCTTTGGTCTGATCTACTTATCAGGTCACTCACTATTTTTTTTAATGACGACAAAGAAGTCTTAACATCCTCCTCATTTTCTGGTGTCCAACACTATTGTAAATTATGAATTCAGTGAATTACACAGATGAAGCTAGTTCACCTCATCTCAGCTTACCCTCGTTCCAGAGCATCTTTTTTAGGGTGCTAAAAATTGGGAGAATTTCAATTGTTCTATTCTGTCACTTCTAATGGTATGGTATATGAAAACTCAAGGTGTAAAAACTACTTGCAGTCTGAGGGCATATTTTACCACCAAACTACAATGATAAAGCGTGACAGTCTTTCTGAGGCTTTGAGAGATCAGAGACACTGATTAACCGTAACAATTGAGAACTTTAGCCAGGTTAGAATTTCTGACAGGCATAATCAAGTATTCCAAAATTAAATCATGCAACAATTGCATTTACAGGATCCAGTGGAAACCCCTTTTTCATAACAACAAACAGTATTATGCCTCTCCTAAAGCAATAGCACCAAAAAGGAAAAAAAAAGAAGCAAAAGTGCTATTGCAAAACTCAACCAGATGGTTACCGCGCACCTATGTTCATGGAGATCCATGGCTGTGCTCCATTCTTCCCATTCTTCCCTTTGTTCTCCAACAACTCATGCATCAAGCCCATTCTTCCACCACGGCAAGTAGAGGAAACTTTGCTGCATGTATGATACTGTACAAGTGATTATCTGTTTAGCCATTCAATCAGGCGACATTTCCATGCCTATCTCCTGGAGAACTTCAATCAGCCTTACAGTTAAGGCTGAGCTTGAAATGACATGTGAAACATAGTCTATGCCCCAAATTGTTGCTGGTGCCATTTGTGTCTTGGTGATGTTTGTGGGTGGTAATCTTGTTTTACTGAAGCCGAACTGAAAGCACTGCCTTTCATACATTACAGTTATCAAGCACACAGTGCTTCTGAATGCAAGCTCACAATCTCGCCTTGGTGTCGGACAACGTCGCATTGATCAGCCGCTCCCTGAACTCGTCATCGTTGCTTGTAAGCATATCCTTGAGCGACATTTTGATGCCTCTATCCCTCAACGCCTCGTGCCTCGGCCTGATCCTCCCCTCCAAACTGAATGCAAAGTAGTGCGGGAACTCGGCTAGCTCCGCAGCAGGGTCCCTCCCCATGCGCTCAGCGAGGAACTGCAGCTTAGGCGTGAGGTTGGTCTCTATCCCGTAGGAGAGGATGGCTGGCGCACGCCTGAGAACCGCGCAGACGGCGGGGTCGGGGAGCCCAGTGGCATCACGGAGGAAGAGGAGCTTGGGGAGGAGGGTGCGCTCGACGGAGAACGCCAGGAGCAGCGCGGCGGCGAGCGGGAGCGGCTCCCGGAGGAGCGCGACGCGGCGGCGGAGGAAGAGGAGGGCGGGGTGGAGCGTGTCGGGCACGGACGCGGCGAGGAGGCGCGGGGACCGGACCACCGCGGCGCGGAGGAGCGGCGGCGGGAGCGGCGCGTCGGCGGAGAGGAAGCGGAGGGGCTCGCCGGGCGGGGAGGTGAGGAGGGACGGGAACGCGGAGAAGACGCGCGCGGCGTCGCGGGCGGAGAGGCCGTGGGATGCGAGGAGGCGGAGGGAGTCGCGGAGGAGCGGCAGCGGCGCCGAGCGGAGCGCGGGGTTGGCGGCGAGGAGCGGGAACGGGTCCAGGTGGAGCTCGGACGAGAGGAAGTGGAGCTTGCGGCGGAACTCCACGCCGCGGCCGCCGCCGCCGGTGGCGACGTGGGGAGAGGGGGCGGGTGGCGGGAGGCGCGTGCGGGCGAGCATGGCGGTGGCGGAGTTTGGCTGGGGTTTCGGTGGAGGAAGACCGACGGCTGCGGTGCGTTATCCACTGCGTCGTTGTACCACTGCGAGGGGAGGAACGAACTCTGTGGCCGGAGAGCCATCCATTCGTGCGATGGACGGTCCTGATTGAGTGCTCTGGAAATTTGAAGGCTGGATGATTCGTGCAGGGGGAGACGTGGCAGGAGGCTGACTCGGCCGGCGTGGTCAACTCCGCTTGCCGTCGGTCTCCGACACTCCGACTCGGACATGCTCTTCCCTCGCGTTTCGCCATGTCCGACTCCGAGCTGCTCGCGAAGCGGCTCCCGGCGCGCTCAATAAAAGGCGCCTGGTGGCCTCCAACTTCTCCACAGGCCAAAACGAACGCTGTGTTCCAGACTTCCAGACATGACGACTATGGCTCGCATCCTGCTCTCCGTGTTAGTGGCGCTCCTCCTCGTCGCCGGCCCGTGCCACGCAAGGCCAGCGCCGCAACACACTACAGCCAAGTCGGCGGCGAGTGCGAAGGCGGCGGTGGACGGCATCACGGCCATCTACAACTTCGGCGACTCCCTGTCGGACACCGGGAACCTTCTCCGCGAAGGCGGCGCCACCGGCGTGCTGCAGCACACCACGAGCCTCCCTTACGGCTCCGCCATCGGCGGCGCCACGGGGCGGTGCTCCGACGGGTACCTCATGATAGACTTCCTCGCCAAGGACCTCGGCCTGCCGCTGCTCAACCCGTACCTCGACAAGGGCGCCGACGACTTCACGCACGGCGCCAACTTCGCCGTCGCCGGCGCCACGGCCCTCGACGCGGCGGCGCTCGCGACGAGAGGGGTCTCCGTACCCCACACCAACAGCTCCCTCGCCGTCCAGCTGCAGCGGTTCAAGGACCTCATGAGCGCCACCACCCGGTCCCCGCAGGAGGTCCGCGAGAGGCTGGCCCGCTCGCTGGTCATGGTCGGCGAGATCGGCGGCAACGACTACAACTACGCCTTCGCGGCGAACAAGCCAGCGGCCGGCGGCGCGCACAACCTCTACAACTTCGGCCGCGTCGCGACCGGCGTGGTCGAGGCGCTGGCGCTGGTCCCGGACGTGGTGCGGTCCGTGACGGGCGCGGCCAGGGAGCTCCTCGACATGGGCGCGACGCGGGTGGTGATCCCGGGCAACTTCCCGCTGGGGTGCGTGCCGAGCTACATGTCCGCGGCGAACGAGACGGACCCGGCGGCCTACGACGCCAACGGCTGCCTCGCGGCGCTCAACCTCTTCTCCCAGATGCACAACGTGCTGCTGCAGCAGGGCATCCGGGAGCTGCGCAGGTCCTACCCGGCAGCGACGATCGCCTACGCCGACTACTTCTACGCGTACGTGCGGATGCTGCGGGACGCCGGCAAGACGGGGTTCGACGAGGGGGCGGTGACCAAGGCGTGCTGCGGCGCCGGCGGCGGCAAGTACAACGTCGACATGGACCGGATGTGCGGCGCGCCGGGCGCGTCGGTGTGCGCGAGGCCCGACGAGCGCATCAGCTGGGACGGGGTGCACCTGACGCAGCATGCGTACAGGGTCATGACCGACTTGCTCTACCACAAGGGATTCGCATCCCCGGCGCCTGTAGAGTTCCAGCGTTCCTGAAGATCGGCAGGAGTCCTTCGTTAGATCCACTGTTGTTGGTGTTTCGAATTTTGTATGCTTTTCACTTAGTTAGTCTTCCACCTTTGTTTTCTGTTGTAAATAATAAAGTTAAAGCAACCTGTTTATATTCAGTTGACTCGCCAGCTCAAGAAGCATGTAATTTCTCACATTTGCTTCACTGACACGAGTGCATCTCCTTTCCTCCATATGTGCTGTTGCAGGGCATATTTTGGTCGCCAGTAAATTTATGCGCTACAAAATCTTACGATTAAAATCAATTGCAATGAAATCAACTTCATATAATCATATTAGACCACTTTGTTCCACAACTTGGAGCCCTTCTCTCCATTGCCGTTGCACCACCGTTCCAGCTACATTAGCAATTTTGTCAGCTGCTCGGTCCAATAGGCCTTGAGTGGTCCAAGGTAGCCCACTGCTTATTTATTTCTTTTATTTTGTTTGAATTTTCTCATTTCAATTTTTTCCCTGATAATGGATAATCCCTGCCTGGCTGCTTCGATACAAAGACCACACGCACGCTGCCGGGGTTGCCAGCTTACAGAGATCGAAAACAAACAGAACAGAGCCAGTTTAAGATAAGCCAAAGCCATCGAGGCAGCAGAACTAAACACCGAGGAAAATAAAAGACTGGCAGGAAAGTTTTCGCTACAACTACGAGAAACCATCCTCGTGCCTCCGGTCATCTTGCCATTTCTGGAACTCCTCCATCCAAGTCCTCATCTTCACCCATGTTACTGAAAACACGGCATTAGTTGACTTAAGCAATTCCCTATCAGACGCCCTCAAGAGCACACCCCATTTCTGCAAGTGAGAGGAGAGTTTAAACAGCAACTTCATTAGTTGACTTAGGTAATTTCTTTTCGATCACCATTCTGCTTCTTGTGGTCCAAAGCACCCAAGCTATTATAGCAAAGAGCCAAAGATAAAAGGCTTAAAGGTATAGTTGCTGCACCCCAGAGGGATCCAACCCTCAAAAAAATCCTGCATATTTTGAGGTATTTGGTCCCAAAAAAGTGCTTCCTTGAAGCATGTCCATATGAATTTAGCAATGTCACACTGAAAAAACACATGATCTACATTTTCTAGCACCCCACAAAGGATGCAGTTGACACTGCCCTTTCACCTTTTCCGTTTGCAAAGGCTCCCTTGTTTGCATTCTTTTTTGTAGAGCGTATAAAATAAAAAGGCATGTCTCACTTTTTCCCTTTTTTCAAATCTGAACCGCGGAGTATTCAACGCACCGGCGGAGCGCCGCCCGTCTGGCAAGCCACCTAAAATCCCCGCGACCGTAAAGAATATTTTATGTGTATTTAGTCAAAAAAATATGAATATATTATCACAATTTAAATTTGTATGTGTAGCGTTAAATTTTATTTTGTAGAAGTGTATCCCAATATGTATATTTTTGAACATTTTGTATAACTAAAAGGTAATTGCCCGTATTATTTTTTATTTTAGAATATCGTAATTTGGGAATAATTATTAATTGTTTCATTCGATTCTTTATGGTTCCGGCCTCATGAAGACCATTATAACCGAATAAAAGAAGTGTTCTTTAAATATCAGCGGAGCATTAATTTGTTTCAAGTTATGCGGACCACTTGCTAACTGTTTTAGTCATGGTTGAGCTATGAACAAAAAATGGCTTTCATGGCTTAGAACAGCTTTGCTGGTTTGTATGAAGCTATTTTGTTCTCTAGACGCACAAGTCATCAATTGTCGCACGTGCAGCTAGGTACCACTGTTATATAAGCTTTAGGCATATCTATATATTTTTTATATAATATAAACCCATCTACCATTGTTATAAAAACTTGCTACTAACACCAGCGATGCCAAAAGCGTCAGGCGTGCTGCTGAGACCTACTACGAATTGTCAACGCATGCATGGCCTAGCAGCCGGCTACGAATTGTCAACGCATGCATGGCCCGGCAGCCCACCAAGCGCATCCGGTCGGGTCCAGCTGCTTGCTTGCTGCTTTGCTGCTGGCATGGGGCCAGCCCATTGCTGTAATATTGGTAGAGCAAGGCCAACGCTGTCTCTGCGTAAATGCCACCGCCCATTCCGTCATGGCTCGTCGCTGAATTTTCGTCGGAACCGGAATCCAATATTCGGTCGCCGCTGGCTGTGCGGACAACACCAGATGGGAGAGAAGGATGTGGGCAACTCATTTTTGGGGTGATGGATAGGAGATCTAGGTTGGGATGGTGCAGCTACGGGATCTAGGGTTTAAACGTTTGTGGGGTTTCGTTGTTGCTTGACGTATGGCGCCTGGTCTCTGGAGTCGGAGTAGCTCGGGAGAGCATGTGGATTCATTTCGGATAGATAGACGACAGTCTTCTTCTGTAGATCGCGATGCACGTGGCAGCTGTGTTCATGTCGGTACCTTCGTGCGCGATGAATAAAAAATATGTAGAGATATACCGAGGATCGAGGAGTGAAGGCAGTTTAATATTAGGTAGAGATAACCGTAAAAACTCGCGCAATAAAGGCCTTGTTTAGTTGGCTAATTTGGGAGATGCAAAATTCATGTTCCAGCACTGTAGCACACTGTAGCATTTCGTTTGTATTTGTGAATTATTGTCCAAATATTGACTAATTAGGCTCAAAAGATTCGTCTCGCAAAGTACAACAAAACTGTGCAATTAGTTTTTAATTTCATCTACATTTAGTACTCCATGCATGTACCGCAAGTTTGATATGATGGAGAATCTTCTTTTTGCATAGTGTCAAAGTTGGGAGTTGGGAGGTAACTAAACATGACCAAAAACTCCTTCCCGGTCTACCGATGTAAAATCAAATGGCACCTTCACACCCACGTTTCCGTATCCCGGCGATGGCGGCACGGCCATAGGCATTCATGGCGGCCCGCACCCCGAGGCACCTCTTCCCCAAGCACGGCACGGGGTGGGGCGCTCCACGGCGGCGGATCCGAGCGGGCGATTGTGGTCAACTGGCGGCGGCGGATCCGGACCCACCAGGTGACGGCGACGCCCCCACTCAAGAGGAAGCGCCTGCGCAGCTCGTCCTCTCCTATCGAAATCAACGACGAGCTCTGGATTTGAAGGTTTTGGTGGGGAGCGGCAAGTGCCCTGATCCCCCACACGGACACGGCGATGCTGTTGCTGCGAAGCCATGGAGGCGGCAGCGCGCGACGCGCCCCCTTCACCACTAACACGGCCCCTTCCCCGTCGCTTTTTCCGCTTCGGCCGAAGGTGAAGCCTAACCCTCCAGCACTGAGTGGTGACTTCCGGAGCTGTGCTAAATTATTTTGATCCAATCAATAGATATTTCTGATCTGCGGAGAGCGGCTGGAGCCCGTCCTCCTTACTGGTGTCTCTCCCCTCGCGCACATATACCTGTGCAGTCTAGTGGCGCATGTCTCACCAGCGGCGTGTAGGCAACCTGTTCGATGAAATTCCCCTAAAGAAACATCTAGCCAGGCAAGAAATTACTTCTAATATATGTATTTTCTTTATTAGATGTGTGTTCATCTGATGCGTGCCTTTTCTTTCTAGTTGTGCTCGGTCTGTTCCTTCCACAGATTTACGGTTATGTTCTCTTGCGATTTGTTTTCAGACATGCATGTCAACCGACATGAATCTGCACCAAGTAGACGAGCAAGGCACATGCTGTGCCTCGTTGTGCTGGCCAGTGATAGGTGCCTAGTTCTCTACTTCATGACTCTGAAATTATCTGTCATATTCAAATGGAATTTAACTGAAACCAATTAGAATTTAGTAATTTTGATGTACCAATACATCCCTTTGAGATGCATGTTAAAGTATAGGCATATTCTAATTGTACTGGAATTATTTCCAGGGTTTGATCTTTAGCAGGATATGGGTATGGGATCTGATTTTTTTTTAAAGAAAATTGTAGCAAGCTACTTAATTCTGGCATCCGGCGTGCTGATCGGCTCATGCCATACAAATCAATATATGATGCCATTGTATACAAATCTGTTAGTGGGTTATTTCTTGGATCATAATGAATTTTCATTGAGCAGTACATAGTGCCATAGTGTTATTCATAAAATTCAGTAAATATACTACAATTCAGAAAAGAGGAGTATAATACTGCTTAGCGATGAGCTGAGTATATACTCCCAAAGACATTCAGATATTTGTTTTCAATTCCGTTCCAATTAGAGTTTGCTTCTATGTGCAATATGTTCCATGTGCACTTGTGCTTGTTGTATACTTATTTCAGGTGGTGGTGCTGCGGGCATGGTGGTGCTGTATGGCGGCATCATATAGTGGATGGTTATGGTGCTTTGCACCAATCAAAGGGATTAGTTGGACTGGCCGGCATCGTCGTTCATTCCCACCACCAACCGTGGCCACCTAGCATTCAGAAAAGAACATACCATAGGCTTCTGTTTGATGGAACGCAAGCACGATTTAGCAAGATGATGCTTCCCATTGGTGATCTTCATGTTTGCAGTACAAGTTTACTAAACTTGCAAAATATAGTCAACAAAATTTTTGTATACCAAATAATTGCTTCTTGTTTTGGTGGCCTTCTAATGAATCTGTCATATTTACGGTTACATATAACGGATATTACTTCTTGTTTGATGCACAATTGTGAAGTTTAAAGATTATTACCATATCAAGTCTTTACAAAAACACTGCTCTAAATTTTTAAAATTACTTCTTTAAAGTCATTGTGGAAATTACTTCTTTATGTTTTCAAATTACTTTTTTGAACTATAAAGATGCTAAACCATCACAAAGATGTACTAAACTTTGAACCCGTATGCATAAAAGTCCATGAAGTAAAAGAAAAATGAACACGCGTATACGCAGCGACCACAACTACTAGTATGCAGGACCCTGCCGTGAAATTGCAAATCACAAATGAGCAGTAATGTTTTCGCAACTAATAACTTATAGTCAAATGAGTAATATTTCTCATGGCTGAAGCAATAACAATATTTCTAGTTGGCATGCGGCATTGAGAAATAATTTTTTAATACCCCAGAAGTAATATTCTCACAAACACGGCTAACCTGAAGTTTTCTATGGAATCCTAAGTCTAATATCTGGGTGTCTCTGCATTAATATGTGCTACGTGTTTCCTGCTGCATGCAATTTGTGAGAAAAAAAAAGAATCTTCCATGCTACCTTAGATCACTCGTATCGTCAATGCGGACATTCTTAGAATTCATATCTAGAATATGCACGCAGTTTGAAATTTGAATTCCTGTCATTCATGCATGCGTAGCATGCTTCCTAGGATCTCTCTCTCCCTCTCTTGCTGCATGCATGCAAGTGTTATTAACAGCTCCCTGAAATCTTTCATTTTACATGCATGCAGTCCTACACGCCCTCAAATCTCTCTCGCTGAAGTAATAAGCCATGTGAGCAAGGAGTATTTTCTTCCAAGTAAAGAAGTATTTAGTCAAATTAAAAAAACTCGTAACATTTAAAATCACTCTCGTAGGATTAGTACTAACAATTACTTCTTTTAAAATAAATCACTCCTCTCATTGAAAAGTACTACTCTAATATGCAAAATTATTCCTTATTCCTCTAAGACGATGCAGAGCTATGTTCTTCAGAAAATACTCTTTTGAAGACTTCATATTACTCCTCTAAGCTTATAATTACTCGTACAGTACAATGCATTTCTTCTCCATCTAGTATTACTAGTACAAGCCGACGCAAAAATACTCTTTTGAATACTAAATCAGCGTATTACGACAATGGCCAGTAAAATCAATTCACTCGTGGATCGGTGGATTACAGTTGTAGGGATTGATGAGCTGACTATTAAAATCAGCGTATCAGCAACCTGGGATTCGATTTTACGGTTGCAGGAACCAATCCACCGTGTTTTTACGGTTGCAGCCACTGCACCTGCCGGCCTCCGGTGACGAGCGCCGCCGGCGCGCTAAATAATGTTCAGCGCGTAGCGTGCCAAATAGCACCGCTGTAATTTAGTACCGGTTGGTTTTTTATCCGGTACTAATGTCAGTATTAGTACCGGGTCTAACAGCTAGTTCCTCAGGAGCCTCCCATGACTCTCTTTAGTACCGATTGGGGGCTCCAAACAGTACTAAAGGTCACCCATCAGTATCAGTGGGTGAAATCATGTGCCTTCTTCCTTCTGCCTGAGCCATTTCCTCCAGCTCGGGCTTCATCCATTCATGGCGAAATAAGGAGGTGCTCCAGTTAGAAACTTCATCCTCCCTTGATACATGGTTAGTATACTAAGTTTTCTATACTTTAGAGCTAGAATAATTTGTCATTTTTAGAATAAGGTACAATCCAGAAATTTTTCATTTATATGCATGTGTTATTCAGAGCTCATATTTGTAATTTTAGAATAAGCTACATTTTTTTGGATGCTGTTTTGTATTAGTCAAAGAAATTGATATGAGGTTGGAGGAATCATTCTATAGTTTAGTCCTTTACAAATATAATTTGTTCATATTTTAGTCATTTGCAAATATAAGCGAGATAAATTGTGGTACACAGAGATAATAAGATGAAATAGAGGTATGTAATTAGTCATTTTTAGAAAAAAGCTATAATGGAGAAAAATTTCATTTATATGTTATATTTGAGCTAAATAAATTGTGGGGAAAAAATATAATTTGTTCATAGTTTAGTCATTTGCAAATATGAGTAAAATAAATTGTGCTACATAGAGATGGCTACTGCTACTGGAGGTAGTAGCGATGGTAGGGACGATCATCGTTCCTCTCGTGGCAAGGGGAAAACCATAGTTGGTCCTCATGGTAAGCCGAAGAAAATGAGCACGTGAGAGAGAGTAATGCTTCATTATTTGGAAAGATGTCATGAAGATGCTGTTGCGGCGGGTCAAGAACCTCCTTTTGTTGATCGTTATGCTCCACCGCTAGTCCCCGGGGTTTTAGGTCAACTGAGTACTACCGTCGGGAGGCATAAATAAACCATAGGATGAGGTTGGGTCAGCTAAACCTTCATCTTCGCCGTCCAAGGATGTTTAAAGTCCTCCTAGATAGTACTCAGTTACTGGTTTCTCGTAGTGTATCATGTTATTTAGGTCTGAAATTTAAATTTGTATATTTCTATTTAAATTTTCAGCAATATTTGAGTTTGTCATAGTGTATCATGTTGTTTGGGTCTGAACTTTAAATTTCTGTATTTCTATCTAAACATTCAGCGACATTTGAGTTTGTCATAATGTATCATGTTGTTTAGCTCTGAAATTTAAATTTTGTGTATTCTATCTAAACTTTCAGAAACATTTGAGTTTTATGAAATTTGTATCATATTTGTTATGTTTCATGTATAATTCTATGGATGATCAGAATATCTTTGGTTCGGTAATACTTTGTAGATAGATCAGCAATGGATGTACGGAGAGGACAAATGCTCTATGGAGTACATTAATGGATTGCGTGGTTTTCTCGATTTGGCAGAATCCAACAAGCCGCCGTCCAGTTTCATTTATTATCCATGCTAAATTTGCAAAAAAAAAAGAGAAGGATTACTCATCCAGAAAGACTATTCACACCTACATATACAGTTCTGGATTCATGCTAACTATTTCGTTTGGAACAAGCACGAGGAAAGAGGAGTTATAATGGAAGATGGTGATGATGAAGAAAATGATAACTACATTCCTGACTGGACTCAAGGAGGTGCCTTTGTGGATGCTGCAATGGGCGAGACTGAAGAATAGATGGTTGCAGAAGAAGATCCTACCGATGATCTAGGTCAGGTGTTGTGAGATGCAAAGGAAGACTGCGAGAATGTGAAGGAATCAAAGAAGTTCGAGCGTATGTTAGATGATCATAAGAAATTATTGTACCCAGATTGTAAATAGGGGCACAAAAAGTTGGGCACCACACTGGAAATGCTGCAATGGAAAGCAAAAAATGGAGTTTCTAGCAAGGGTTTTTATGAGTTAATGAAAATCATAAAGAACATGCTTCCCAAGGGGAACGAATTGCCGTCCTCAACGTACGAAGCTAAAAAGGTTGTTTGCCCTCTGGGTTTGGAGGTACAAGAGCTACATACATGTCCTAATGACTGTATCCTCTATCGTGGTGAGGAATACGAGAAATTGAAGGCTTGTCCTATGTGCGAAGCGCTGTGTTATAAGATCAGGCAAGATGACTCGGGTGATGTTGTGGGGCAGGCTAGCAAGAAGAAAGTTCCTACGAAGGTACTTTGGTATTTCCCTGTGGTACCGCGCTTGAAGCGATTGTTCAAAAATAAGGCACATGCAAAGTTGATGCGTTGGCACAAAGATGAACGTAAGAAAGATGAAATGATCAGACACCCCACTGATGGGTTCCAGTGGAGAACAGTTGACAGAGAATTTTCCGAGTTTGAAAAGTATGCAAGGAGCATACGGTTTATTTTAAGTACAAATGGATTCAATCCATTCGGTGAGTTCGATAGTAGTCATAGCACTTGGCTTGTGACCTTATGTATGTTCAACTTTCCACCCTGGATGTGCATGAAGCGGAAGTTCATTATGATGCTGGTAATTATCCAAGGCCCAAAACAACCTGGCAACGATATTGATGTTTACCTAAGACCGTTGGTTGATGAACTTTTACTGTTATAGAAGGAAAAAGGTGTACGTGTATGGGATGAGAACAAAAAAGAGATTTTTAATCTATAAGTATTGTTGTTCATGACCATCAATGATTAGCCGGCGCTTGGTAATCTGCCCGGATAGACAAAAAAGGAATATCGAGCATGCACGCATTGTTTAGATAATACTTGCAGCATGTATTTGAAACACTGTAGGAACGTCATGTATACCGGACATCGTTAATTTCTTCCTGCTAAGCACCCGTTAAGAAAGAAAGGGAAACATTTTGAAGGGGAGGAAGAAAAATGTACTAAACCCATTCACCGTAATGGTAAACATGTATTTTCTATGATAAAGGATGTAAGGGTAGTCTTTGGTAAGGACTCTGGTAACCAACCTGTTCCGAACGACGAGGACGAACATGCACCCATGTGGAAGAAAAAGTCTATATTTTGGGAGCTACCTTATTAGGATGTCCTTGAGGTCTATAGTGCAATCGATATGATGCACCTGATGAAAAATCTTTGCATGAACATGCTTGGCTTCCTGGGTACATGTGGAAAGGTAAAGGATTTAATTAAAACACGTCGGGACCTAAAACGTATGAAACAACGAGATAGCCTACATCCAGAAAAGAGAGATGATGGTCCTTACTTCCATCCTACCAGTTACACTCTCAGCAATAAAGAGAAGGAAAGCTGCTTGAATAGTATCAAGGTTCCATCAGGCTACTCCTCTAATATACATGGAATAATAAATATTAAAGAGAAGAAATTCATAAATCTAAAGGCCCATGACTGCCACGTCCTAATGACATAATTGCTGCCTATTGCACTGAGGGGTATTCTATCAAAGAATGTGAGAATGACAATTGTGAAGCTATGTGCATTCCTCAACATGATTTCTCAAAAGGCAATCCATCCAAACAATCTACTAAAGCTGCAGAATGACGTGGTGCAATGCCTTGTCAACTTTGAGATGGTCTTTCCATGTTCCTTCTTTAATATCATGAACCACCTTCTAGTCCACCTTGTTGAAGAGATTTTTATTCTCGGTCATGTATTTCAATACAATATATTCCCTTTCGAGAGGTTCATGACCGTTCTAAAAAAGTATGTTTGTAATCATGCCCATCCAGAAGGAAGCATCGCAAAGGGATATGGAACAGAGGAGGTCATTGAGTTTTGTGTTGACTTTATTGACGACCTGAATTCGATTGGAGTCCCTATATCACGCCTTGAGGGGAGACTCAAGGGAAAGGGCACACTAGGGAGGAAAGCTCAGATGGACATCGATGAGAGTACATTTCGTAAAGCACACTTCACGGTCCTGCAACAATCATCTCTGGTGGCTCCATACTTGGAGGAGCACAAGACCATTGTACGGTCCTCAAACCAGGGGAAGACTGATGCATGGATTACACATCATGACATTGATACTTTCGCCTCTTGATTACGGCAACAACTGATGAGTGATGACATGATTGAAGAGCAACTAGTATAACTAGTATAGGGTTCACATCTCAGTATCGACATTCCAAGGATATGAAATAAATGGGTACACATTTTACACGACCAAAAGAGCACAAACTAAAATAGTGGTGTCTGTATAGATGCAATAGACAACAATAGAAAAAAAGACAGATACTATAGTGTCATTGAGGAAATATAGGAACTCGACTATGGACTTTTGAAAACCCTATTCGTCCTAGCCAATGGTGTGATTCAAGTTTTCTATATGAAGGACATGTCAAGCAAACCAAAACAGAAGGGTGCTAATAAGTCAGATGAGCGCCACAAAGTTCTTCTAGGGAAAAAAAATTCATTGGAGTTGAGGATAAAACTGACATTTCAGAAGATTATGATCAGTTTGATGATCTTCCTACATCTTCGGTCGAGGTTGACCCAAGCATCCTATTAGCCAAAGAGGACGCTCCATACTTACGCCGCGATCACAACCAAGGGACGTTCGTCAAGAGGAAGGTTATTAACGTTCCATTAGATGATGATGTGTAATGTATTAAAACCATTATGCTGTGTTTTGTGGTGAAGTGACAAATTAATGTAACAACGCATTGTAAAGATATGTAATGTATTGTGGTCAACTCATAAAGTTTTGTGGTCAATGACAAAGTAATGTAATAACGTTCTATGGAGTTATTAAACAAGAACTAATTTTTTCATGGTTAAAATATTAATTATTTTAATTTTTTTAGCACCATTAAATATTAAAGAATAAATTTAGATACAATTAAAGAAGTACATGACTTAGCTATAGTAAACACGTTAATAACACTACAGGCACTATTTTTTTAGATTTTTGCATGGTCTAAATATTTTTTTAATTTTTAAGTTAACATAAGTATTATGATAATTTACAACCTATTACTAACTTAATATTACTAATTTTACTATGTTTGATATTTAACTGCATCTAATATTTTTATTATGTAGATCTAATCAACATCAAGATAACAAACTTCTTTTTGTAATTTTATGAACGTTATTTGATTTACTATGCAATAAATAAATATAATAGCAATTTTAAATGAAAGGAAATAAAATATTTGTCTTGGCGGGAACTGAAACAGTGGAAGGGATGCGTTTTCGTTTCACGCACGGCAACCACCTTTAGTACCGGGTGGGGTGGCCTTTAGTAGTGGTGGTAACCACGACCTGTTACTAAAGGGCATTAGTACCGGGTGGGGGTGAGGTTCGGTACTAAGGGGGATAAAAACCCCATCCCCTTCCTCCCTAACACTTAGCCGTGATCATTGTCCCCTTCCTCATTGGATCCTCTGCCACCGCCCCTCCTCCATGCCGCATGCCCCCCCATCGCCCTCGTCGCCACCATCGCCGGCGCCCAACCCCTACGCCGGTGCCGCCCATCCTCCACGCCAGTGCCACCCCTCCTCGATCGGCGCCAACCCCTCCTCGACTGCCGCCACCCCGGCCTCCTCCACCATACCGGCGCCACCTCCACTCTGCCGCCGCCGACCTCCCACCCGACACCGGCGACACCCCCGACCCGGCCGCCGGCACCTCCCCCACTCCGTCGCCCCTCCTCCACCGCCGCCGCCCCTCCTCCACCGTGCCAGCGCTACCTCCTCCACTCCACGCCAACTTCCTCCCCATCGACGCGCTGCCGGCTGGCCTCCCCGACACCGGCGCCGCCCCCGACCCGGCCGCCGGCGCCTCCCCCACTCCGCCACCCCGACACCGCCGGTGCCGCTCCTGACTCGTCCTCCACAAAGCGCAACCGGCCGGCCGTGGGCTCCATCTTCTTCGCTGACGTAAGCCCGCGGCCTGCTGATGTTATTTTTTTGTTTTCTCTTTTTTATTTCTAGAAATGTTGAATTAGCATGTTGAATTAGCTAGAAAATATAGAAAAATTCTTGAATTAGCTAGACATCCTATTTGTACAACATACCATGTTAGAAAATCGTGTTAATTGTTAGAAATGTCTAGAAATACTAGAAAATTACTTTGATACTTTTAGAAATTACCAAATTATTTTAGAAATCGTGTTAATTTTTATAGTGTTACAAAATGTATAAATATTAGTCATTCATTTCGTAGTCAATTATTATTACAAAATGTATAAGTTTTATTTAGTTATTCTTTTTTGTCATTTACTAGTAATTCACAGTAAATAATAATTGTTGTAGTCATTTATTGTAACAAATTGTATAAGTGTTTAACTCTTTTCTTGTTGTCATTTACTAGCAATTCACAATAAATATGGTTGTGGTCATTTATTGTAACAAACTGTATAAGTGTTTAAATCTTTTTTTTTGTTTTCATTTACTAGCAATTCACAGTAAATATTATTGTAGTCATTTATTGAAAAAAATTGTATAAGTGGTTAATTCTCTTATTTGTCATTTACCAGTAATTCACAGTAAATATTGTTGTAGTCATTTATTGTAAGAAATTGTATAAGTGTCTCATGTTTTTAGTCATTTATTGTTTGAAAATTTGTACAACTTATAGTCATTCTTAGAATAATTCCTTTTTATATTATTTTAGTTACAATGGCATGATCAGAGGACGTGCAGGCTTGATTGGACGAGGAATACCTAATGGACTTGATTGCTCAAGATCGCACAAACGATCCACCAAACGAAGAGGTCGATCACAGCCAAGCTGACATCTACCTCAACATGTTTGGTGATGGCAATGAGGAGCAACCAATTGCTAGGGAGGCAATGATGGACAATGAGGCGAGGTATAGCAATTATTATACATAAACATGATTTGAATTCTCTACTTGTCAAGATTATTGGAATTAATAGTTCTTTCATTTTTTCAGCCATCTGGATCGAGCAGGCCTAAATAGAAATGAGGCCCAAATAATAAGTTAGAGGGCTATATCATCATCACGTAACTTAATGAAGAGGGTGAACCAACTGCTGCATACAATACTAAGACCAAATTGGTGAATCGAGTTGGGTTTCTTGTTAGGGATAACATCCCAATAAGCTTTCAGAATTGGAAAAGCCCTAAAATCAATGAGAGCGTGGTCCCCACAAGCACGGTCCCCATAAGTACAGTCCTCGAGTGAGAGAAGGAAATGTTATGGGAGCAGATAAAAGAAAACTTCACGTTCGAAGGTGTAGATAAAGAAAAAGTAAAAGATTGAGGTTTTCGGAAGGGTGCAATTGCTTTTCAGACATACAGAAGAACCTTAACAAAGACTACATAAAGAAAGACCTTACACCAAATTTCACGAAGCACCCGAAGTTAAGAGATCACTGTGATTTATTTGTGCAGATCAAGCAGTCGCAAAAGAGCGATAAGGCAACTAAAACCAACACCGACAATACTCATCGGAAGCAATACTGTCATCGTCTTGGGCCAGAAGGTTACAAGAAGGGGATCATCAAATGGCAGAGGATGAAAGTTGACATAATTGCTAAGGGAATAGTACCGGTGACTCTCGAATGGCCGGAGTGAGCAAAGCATTGGTATTATACTCATGGTGGCACGCTCAATCCCGAAGATGGATCATTTGTGTTCGGCTAAGAATTAAGAGAAGCGGCTATGAGGCTTGTTGAGTTAATAAAGGCTACGGTTGAAGGATCTTTCGTGCCTGATCGAGAGAAGGATGAGCTGACTATGACACTAGGTAATCCAGAACACGCTGGATGTTGCCGAGGCAAAGGAGTAATTCCATGGGAGTTTGCCTTTCATGAGCATATTGATTCCTACAAAAGTATGCCGTACAAATTCAAGTGAGTGTGTTTCCCATCTCTTTTATTTTTCGAACTAGCAGTTAAAAATAAGAGTAAATAGTTTTTCACTATGCATATGTGTACAGCTTCCACTGGATACTCCTTATTATTGTGGTTGATTGAAGCATGGTCTATATCCTGGACTCTCTGAGGAGACCAAGAAATCAATACACTGACCTCATAGATATGCTTAACAGAGCATGGGCTCGCTTCCGTCAACATCACTCAAGTGAATTCAAGGAGCAACTTCATATCCACTCTGAATTCCCGGTATGAATTGAATTTGCACATCTCGTGTCACTTCCTTGAACACAACAAATATTTCATAATCAGAGTACGTATACAAATTTCTTAATAATAAATTAATTCTAATTCTGCAGATCCATTGATCTAATATAATAGCCTTTGCTAATGAAACAGATTGTGCACATGAAGGAAGAACTCCTCGGAACGGAAAAAATCAGCGCAATTCAAGAACAACTCAGTGGATTTTTTTTCTGGATGAGGTAGTAAATCCAGCGGGAGAGTTCTATAATGATGGATTAAATCTGCATCACCGTCAAGACTCGGGTTCAGAATAGTTGATCCAAAATGTTGAACTTGGAGAGTTGATGTAATGTAATATTATTCATATATGTGTATGCACAATATGTCTATGTATAATATTATTTCAAATGTAAAATTAGAGATCAAATACAGCTTTATGTATATTGTATATTAGAACTAGTATACGTAAAGGAAACAAATACGAAATACTAATATAGAATAAAGAAATAGAAAAGAAAATGGTATGGGAGAAAGAAAAGAAAAAAGAATTTAGTACCGGTTGGAGAGACCAACCAGTACTAAATTGGCCTTGGCCACGCGCGACATGGCAGCCAATTTAGGACCTCCTTTAATACTGGTTATTTGAACCGGTACTAAAGGACTCCTTTAGTACCGACTTAGCAATACCGGTTGCACAACCGGTACTAAGGGGGTTTGAACCCGGTATTGAAGGCGCTTTCCCCAGCAGTGTAGGCCCGCCCTACACACACATACCTATACACACATATACATACACTTATATCTAGATACATAGCAAAAAGTGATGTATCTAGAAAAGTCAAAACGAATAGTAATTTGGGACAGAGGGAGTAGCAAATATCTCAGTTGACGCGTAGAGGGGAAGCCAACTGGCCTAACGGTGATAGCTGGAGAGATCGAGAGGGGCATGACCAAAGATGTGGTAGGAGGAAGAAAGAATGGGCATACTTATGTCACATTCGATCGTGTGGCTGTGGACAAAGAAATCGGCTTCGCACACCGACCAGCAAAACGTCTGATTTTTGTCAACAAGCGTATAGCACCACTCACATTTCAGAATAGTAAACGAAGAGGAGCTTTGAAGTTGAAATTTGGAAATGATACAACGATGTCACGTAACTTATAAAGATAAGATGTCGTGTACGTCCACACGCATTCAGGGTGTGATTGGTTTCGTATCACCGTAGCCTGGCTCGCACCACCGCGTGTAAGCATGTGATGGCCATGATGCAACCGACTTTTATTTGCTCACGTGCACCAGATAGCCAGACTAGGTGCACCCGGATGCAACCCATGATTGGTTACCTGCGCCCAACCATCAGTCGATCTGTTTTTCCGCACTGCGCGCTTAGCCCCGCGCGCTCGGCTGCACCACGTGATACAGCCCATAGCCTCGTGGGAAACGCCCATTCACTGACGAGCCAGGCTCTAGCCTCGTTCTTGCATTCACGGAGTATATAGTTGACACTATCCTCCCACCTTTTTTCAAATCATGTCTCACTTTTTTTCCTTTTTTCCAAAATCATGTCTCACTTTTAAAAACGATCATGTCTCATTTTTTTTTACTTTTTTTCAAATATGAACATAACCAAATTCGAAATCTAGGAGGAGGAAAGCCTAATGCCTTCCCTTTTCCCCTTTGGTCGTTGAATCTCCAATGCCTCATATAACTAGTTAGAACTGTTTTATCTAGTTTTTCCTGAATTTGAAGACGGTGACTATCTTCATTTTGTGTGAATTCTGTGGTGATAGCCAAAACCAAGCGCACCTCCTAATTTTCAAATAAGAATAGCAAATATCTCAGTTCAGTTGACGCTTAGAGGGGAGCCGGCTGGCCTAATGGTGATAGCTGGAGAGATCGGGCATGACCAGATGTAGGAGGAAGAAAGAATGGGCATATTATTGTCGCATTCGATCATGTGGCTGCGGACAAAGAAATTGGCTCCGGACATCGAGCAGCAAATCAGCTGATTTTTATCGACACGCGTATAGCACCACTCACATTTCAGACTAGACGAATAGGGGCTTTGAAGTAGAAATTTGAAAATGATACAACGATGCATGGCAAAGATGATACGGCACACGTAGCTATCAGAAGATAAGACATCGTGTACAGCCACACACAGACACACACAGTCACCCAACCCACCTCACCACTCACCCACACACGAGAAGCTGTATATACTCATATACTGTAGTAGTTCGCTATCTACTTCTACAACCTACCAGTTGGCTACAGAGACACTTCAATCTCTGGTATAGATCTTACACGTGCACAACCAAATCCTAGCTCAGACGCGCGCGGCAGCATGAGCGGCACAAGTACTCCGACGGCGGCGGGCGAGAAGCCGCACGCCGTGTGCATGCCTTTCCCGGCGCAGGGGCACGTGACGCCGATGATGAAGCTGGCCAAGATCCTCCACGGCAGGGGCTTCCACGTCACCTACGTCAACTCCGAGTACAACCACCGCCGCTTCGTCCGCTCCCGTGGCGCCGGCGCAGTCGCGGGCCTCCCGGGCTTCAGCTTCGCCACCATCCCGGACGGCCTACCGCCGTGCGACGCGGACGCCACGCAGGACACGGTGGCGCTCTGCTACTCCACCATGACCACCTGCCTGCCCCACTTCAGGGCCCTCCTAGCCGACCTCAACCGCCGCGCGGCCGCCGGCGATGCGCCCCCAGTGACGTGCGTGGTGGCGGACGGCTGCCTCACCTTCAGCATCGACGCCGCGGCGGAGCTCGGTGTGCCGTGCGCGCTGCTGTGGACGGCCAGCGCGTGCGGCGCCCTGGCCTACCACCACTTACGCCTCTTCGTGGACAAGGGCCTTGTCCCTCTCAAAGGTCAGTCCTCCTCCTCCGATCCTCTCCATTCGCTTCGAGAGCTATAGGTCGCATGAGAGGTTGCAGGGCATTGACATCTGAGCATCTCCAGACGCGGAGCAGCTGACGAACGGGTTCCTGGACACGCCGGTGGACTGGGCGCGCGGGATGAGCAAGCACATGCGGCTCCGAGACTATCCGAGCTTCCTGCGAACCACGGACCCCGGCGACAAGATGCTCGAGTACGGGCTCCACGAGATGGAGCACTGCAAGGACGCGGCCGCCATCATCTACAACACCTTCGACGAGCTGGAGCAGCCGGCGCTCGACGCCCTGCGGGCCGACTTCACGCCGGCGGCCTACACCGTCGGCCCGCTCAGTCTCCTCGCCGAGCCGCTCGTCCCGGCGGGCGGCCCGCTCGACGCGCTGGGCTCCAGCCTCTGGAAGGAGGACAGCACGTGCCTCGAGTGGCTCGACGGCAGGCCAGCGCGGTCCGTGGTGTACGTCAACTACGGGAGCATCACCGTGATGACCAACCAGCAGCTGCTGGAGTTCGCGTGGGGCCTGGCGGGCAGCGGCTACGACTTCCTGTGGGTCATCAGGCCCGACCTGGTGGCCGGCGACGCCGCCGTGCTGCCCCCGGAGTTCATGGAGGCGACGCGGGGGAAGGGCCTCCTGGCGAGCTGGTGCCCGCAGGAGGCGGTGCTGCAGCACGAGGCGGTGGGTGTGTTTCTGACGCACAGCGGGTGGAACTCCACGCTGGAGAGCCTCTCCGGCGGGGTGCCCATGCTGTCGTGGCCCTTCTTCTCCGAGCAGCTGACGAACTCCCTGTACAAGCGATTGGAGTGGGGCGTGGCGATGGAGGTGGGCGGCGACGCGCGGCGCGACGTGGTGGAGGAGAGGATAAGGGAGGTGATGGCCGGGGAGAAGGGGAAGGAGATGAGGAAGAGGGCGGCGGAGTGGAAGGAAGCCGCTGCGCGAGCGACGCGGCCCGGGGGCAGCTCGTTCAACAACCTGGACAGGCTGATCAAAGATGTTCTGCTCAAAAGGAGTTAGAGGCTCTTATAGCTTGCACTGTCGAGCAAATTTCAGAATATTTTCCTGGGAATGGTCTGTAACTCTGTACATCATGTTGTGTTAAATTAAGTTTGAAATTCATGCATTCAAAATAGGTTCTGAACTTCATGTCGAATTTCATCTCGAGGGAAGCAGTGAGGCCAAATCCAGCTCGTACACAAAACGGGGAGAACTCGAACAGGTCCAAACGCGACCTCTGAAGATGTCGAACCTCCAGGGTGCGCAGGTTGAGCAGCACGGTGCCGGCGGAGTTCAAGTGGAAGACGACGGTGCCGCTCCCCTCAGCAAACCACTGGAAGTCGATCCGCTGGCACGCGAGCGGGTTGGACACCGGCTGCACCGACCGAGGGATCGCTGCCCTGTCGATCACCACGCGCCGAGCCCACGACCTAACGGATCCCGAGCCCGCCGCGCCCGCGGACGGCGACGACACTATCCACATGCAAACCGCGAGCGGCTGTTCCCAGACGAGCAGGGCGAGCTCCCCGTCGGCCGACGACGCCAGAAG
The DNA here is from genome assembly GCF_005286985.2 of Setaria viridis. NCBI lineage: Eukaryota > Viridiplantae > Streptophyta > Magnoliopsida > Poales > Poaceae > Setaria > Setaria viridis. The sequence continues at coordinate 28,381,303 of NC_048263.2, forward strand.
CAGCTCCTGGGGCGCCTCCCCCGTGGTGACCTTGCGGCGGCGGCGCCGCTGGCAGTCTTGCGGGACCTCGATCCACGCCGCCTGCCCGGTGGCCACGTCCAGGGCGAGCACGCTGTAGAGGCGGAGCCGAGCACGACCTGGGACGGCTGCACCTGCTCGTAGTGCCCCGGGAGGCGTGCCCAAGGTGTACGTGACCGGGCCCCACGCGCCGGCCCTGGACGAGTAGGTCTGCGTCCGGAGGCGGCCATCCGCGAGGAGCACCTTGAAGGGCACGTCGTTGCCTTCGTCGTTCTCGGACATGACGACGTGCATGTTGAGCTAATCCTGTGCACGTTCTTACATTAGCATTCATGTAATTCAGTTGTAGTGCATGTTTGTCTTACCATTTTTTAGCTAGCTGCATGTGTCCTAGCGGTGTACAAGCCAGAACCGTGCTGCGTTCACGGTGTGGCCAGTAGTGATCACCGCCATGTCGCGCATGAAGAGCGTTCCCGTGCGTTAGGCGAGCACGATGTAGCGTGAGCGTGCATGGCGGGGCGATCGTGGGTCCTTAGACCGTGTAAACACCGAGAATAAAAGGGAACGAAAACAACCAGAAAAGCTGCAACGATTGGCAACGCCATTTCCTCACGTTCGGTTGAGATCCACACAATTCGCGTGCGTGAGAGAGAGAGCGACGTCGTGTGTTCCAGAGCGCGTCTTGCGTCGTTGCCGATCCTCGTTGAGCTGCAATTTTGGCAACCGGCGACAACAATTGGTACCAGAGCTTGAAGGTGTATGTTCTATAGTGGATCGGTTAGCCCACGAGAACCTGCCCGCAAGAAGCACGTCGTTCCTAGAAGAAGGCGACCGGAGGTGGAAATGGGCGACAGCGCGTCACTGAGCGTCGCGGCGGGAGGAGTTCGGGAGAGCTCGCTCATGTGGCCAATGCTCACATGCTCCAACTACTCAGAGTGGGCCATGATGATGCAGTGCAACTTCGAAGCCATGAAGATCTGGGAGGTGATCGAGCTGGGCGGCGCTGGTGTGAAGCGTGCTCAGGATCGACAGGAGATGGGCGTGCTCATGCGTTCTGTGCCGAAGGAGATGTGGTCGATCCTGGGGAGCAAGAAGACAGTCAAGGAGGCATAGGGGTGATGAAAAGCATGTGCGAAGGGGCTACTCGTGTCAAGGAAGCCCATGCACAGCGCCTACAGCAGCAGTTCAAGAACATCTGCTTCAAGGACGGCGAACTCGTGGACGATTTCAGCCTGCATATCACCACGCTGGCTGAGAATTTGCGCGGGCTCGGGGAAACCATCAGCGACACTCGCATCATGAAGAAGATACTTCGTGTACTCCCAAAGCGCTACTCCCAGATTGCAGTGTTGATCGAGATGCTCCTCGACATGAACACGCTCGCCGTGGAAGACCTGGTAGGACGCCTGAGGGCAGCTGAAGATCGAATCGACGTCGACACCATCACCAAGAAATCGGAGCGCCTCCTGTTGTCAGAAGACGAGTGGCTATCAAAGTACCACCATCGGCTCATGCTGGAGTCATCCTCAGGAGGTGGTGGCGAGAGACAAGGCGGGTTCACCCCGATCAAGTCGAAGAACGCCAGGCGCAGCGAGAAGAACGAGCCTGTTGTCAAAATGACCTCCGAGGGCACGCCAAGGCGGAAGGGCAGGTGCCGCAACTGTGGCATCTATGGTCACTGGAAGCAGGACTGCAAGCGGCCCGGGAAGGAGCGTCGAGAAGAAGCACACCATGTGCAGGCCGATCAAGAACAGCCGACGCTCATGCTGGCCATAGTGAACGCGGTGCACGTCACGACGGCGCGGCGCGATGTCAAGGCAGTTGCGGTGCACGCGCCACAGCAGGTTGTGCATCTCAACAGGAGAAGGTGTACCCAGCTGATCGAGATGATGACGCGTGGGTCCTCGACACGGGTGCTAGCAATCATATGATGGGGCGCCACGAGGTGCTTGCGTCGTTGGACACGTCGGTGGGCGGCACTGTTCGCTTTGGTGATGGTTCACTAGTGCAGATCAAAGGCCTAGGCTCTGTGATGCTCCAAACAAAGAATAAAGGTCACAAGGTACTCACTGAAGTTAATTTCATACCTATATTAAAGAGCAACATAGTTAGCCTTGGTCAGCTAGAGGAGGAAGGCTGCAAGATTGTGATAGAAGCAAGGTTTTGCAGAGTGTATGATGTTGAGAGGTGCCTCCTGGCTAGAGCACCTCATGTCATGAATCGCTTGTATCTGTTGAAAATGCAGTTAGCTGCTCCTGTTTGCCTGGTAGCAATGAAAGATGACAAGGCTTGGGTGTGGCATGGGAGGTATGGGCATCTAAACTTCAGAGCACTCCGTGATCTCGGGTCCAAGAACATGGTGCATGGCATGCCACTGATTGATCGAGTGGAGGAATTCTGTGAGAGTTGTGCTCTAGGGAAGCAGCATCGACGGGCATTCCTCAAGGTAGCAAACTATCGAGGGAAGAAACCACTTGATTTGGTCCATACTGATCTATGTGGATAGATCTGTCCTAGCACACCTGGTGGTAAGAACTATTTTTTGTTGATTGTTGATGACTATAGCCATTATATGTGGATAGAACTCCTGGTGACTAAAGATGAGGCATTCAAGTGTTTCAAGCATGTGAAGGAACTTGCAGAGACAGAGAGTGGGAGAAAACTTTGAGCTTTTCGCTCTGACAGAGGTGGTAAGTTCGACTCCATTCAGTTCAGTGAATTCTGTGATGAGCATGGCTTGAAGCACTTTACCACAACACCATACTCACCACAACAGAATGGGGTGGTGGAACGCCACAATCAAACCATAGTGGAGATGGCGAGGTGTATGTTGAAAAGCAAGAAGATGCTGAGTGAATTCTGGGGTGAAGCTATGCACACAGCTGTGTATTTGTTGAATCGGGCTCCCACCAGAAGCCTTGATGGGAAGACACCTTATGAAGCATGGCACAACAGGAAACATAAGGTGAATCACTTGAGAAGATTTGGGTGTGTAGCTCATGTAAAGAGAAACGGTCCAGGGGTGACGAAATTGTCAGACAGATCAACACCAATGGTGTTTGTGGGATATGAAGCAGGCACGAAAGGCTATCGTGTCTACAATCCGGTGACTAAGAAGTTACAAGTCTCACGTGATGTGGTGTTTGAAGAGCATCGTGGATGGAACTGGGGAGAGAACATTCAGAAGAAAGGCACCGACAGTGGAGTAGAAGTGGAGTTCTATTCTATTGCTGGATGGGGAACAGTAACTGACAATGAGCAAGCTGATTCAGTTGGGCAACCAGCACTGTTCCCAGGGCATTCTTCCCCAGTTAACAACTCACCTGGTCATTTGTCGTTCAATGGAGATCCAGCAGCATCACCAGAACCTGCAACACCACCATCGACCCCATCTGCACCACACTTTCAGTTTGCTACACCTCCAACTTGAGAAGTAGTGGATTCTGATGGAAATCAATTGAGATACCACACATTGCAAGATCTTAATGATTCAAATGAAGAAGTCCATGGGTTTGAATACAGTGGAGTGTGTTTTGTAGCTGCAGAAGAACCAAGTAGTGTTGAGGAAGTTTTGGTGGAAGAATGTTGGAGAGAAGCAATGAAATCAGAGATGGAGTCGATTCCGTCTAATCAAACATGGGAGCTAGCAGTGTTGCCTGCAGGCCATCGTGCTATAGGCCTCAAATGGGTGTTCAAGGTAAAAAAGGATCCGGAGGGCAATGTGATCAAGCACAAGGCCAGATTAGTGGCAAAGGGCTATGGTTAGCGTGAGGGGGTGGACTTTGATGAAGTGTTTGCACCAGTAGCTCGTATTGAAACTATGAGGTTGCTCATAGCACTGGTTGCAAGAAGTGGTTGGAAGGTACATCACATGGATGTCAAATCAGTATTTTTGAATGGAGACTTGGAAGAGGAGGTTTATGTTCAGTAGCCTCCTGGTTTTGTTGTTGAAAAGGGGAGTGGAAAGGTGCTCAAACTGAAGAAAGCTTTGTATGGGTTGCGTCAGGCACCCAGGGCATGGAATGCTCGACTTGATAAGGAGCTACTGAAACTTGGTTTTGTAAAGAACCCACATGAGCATGCAGTGTATAGAAGGTCTGATAACAGTGGTAATTTCCTAATAGTAGGAATGTATGTTGATGACCTGATTATTACAGGACCAGGTCAGGAGAGTATTGATGCCTTCAAAAGGCAAATGATGAAGAGCTTCAGTATGAGTGATCTTGGCTTACTCACCTATTACCTGGGAATTCAGGTAGAGCAAAACGAGAGGGAGACAACTTTATGTTAGAGTGCTTATGCATTGAAGATTCTTGAGCAGGCTAGTTTGAGGGGGGTGTAATCCCTGTCAGGTTCCAATGGAGAACAAACTGAAGCTAAGCAAGAATGATACTTCCCCACCTATGGATGCAACAAAGTACAGGAGTGTGATTGGGAGATTAAGATACTTGGTGAATACAAGACCAGATCTTGCATATTCAGTAGGCATTGTGAGCAAGTACATGGAAATGCCAAGAGCAAGTCACTGGGCAGCAGTCAAACAGATACTTCGATATGTCGTAGGTACTCTGCATTATGGCTGCAAATATACAAAGTCAGGAGTTTCTGAACCCATAATACTTGATTTCAGCGATAGTGACTTGGCAAGTGACATTGATGATAGAAAGAGCACAAGTGGCTCGGCTTTCTTTGTTGGCATGAATCTGGTCACTTGGATTTCACAGAAGCAAAGAGTGGTTGCCCTTTCATCATGTGAGGCTGAGTATATTGCAAGTGCAGGTGCCGCTTGTCAAGGTGTTTGGCTCAGTCGTCTCTTGGGTGAACTACTTGGTGTTCAGCTCCAAAAGTAAGTCTTCTAGTTGATAACAACTCTGCCATAACTCTGAGCAAAAATCCAATTCATCATGAACGTAGCAAGCACATAGATACAAGGTATCATTTTGTCAGAGATTGTGTTGATAATGGCAGCATTGATATTGATCATGTGAGCACGCAAAATCAGTTGGCTGATATCCTGATAAAGGCACTTGGGAAGGTCAGGTTCATCGAGCTGAGGCAGCAGCTGGGAGTGGTGGATGTGCAGCGGGATTAAGGGGGTGAAATGTTGAGCTAATCACGTGCACGTTCTTGCATTAGCATTCATGTAATTAAGTTGTAGCGCATGTTTGTCTTACCATTTTTTAGCTAGCCGCATGTGTCCTAGCGGTGTACAAGCCAAACCGTGCTGCGTTCACGGTGTGGCCAGTAGTGATCACCGCCATGTCGTGCATGAAGAGCGTTCCCGTGCGTTAGGCGAGCACGATGTAGCGTGAGCGTGCATGGCGGGGCGATCGTGGGTCCTTAGACCGTGTAAACACCGAGAATAAAAGGGAACGAAAACAACAAGAAAAGCTGCAACGATTGGCAGCACCATTCCCCCACGTTCGGTTGAGATCCACACAATTTACGTGCGTGAGAGAGAACGCGACGTTGTGTGTTCCAGAGCGCGTCTTGCGTCGTTGCCGATCCTCGTCGAGCTGCAATTCCGGCCGCCGGCGACAACAGTGCAGGTCGTTGTAGATCTCTTTGGGCGGGAGGACGTGGCTCCGTCCAGCCACGGGGTTGCACACGCAGAGGCTGGTGGGGGGGCACCGCCCGAGCCTGAGGACCAGCAGCCCGCCGCGCGACGCGACGGGATCGTACGGCCCGGCAAGCTCGTCCGACAGGCGCGCGATCACGGTCTTGGGCAGCAGCGAGCCGGCGGACGACGACTTGGCCGCGGCGAACAGCGGCCGGCGGCAGGTGCTCTTCTCCCCGTCCCAGGAGCTGTGGGTGCGGTGGTACAGGAGGCCAATGAGGAAGGCAGGAAGCGGTCGGAGGCGGCGGCGCGGAGGCCACGGAGGAAGGCGGGGTCGGCGGCGTGACGCCGGAGGAGCCTGCACGTGCGCCGCAGCGGGCGACGGTGGCTGGGTCGGAGCGCGCAAAGATTTCGAGGAGGAGATCGAGCGGGAGCGGTGATGCCTCCATGTCGAATAATCGATCCGATGCGTATGCATGGAGGAGAGGAAATACGTGTGATCAAGGGTTGGTGCTTGAGACGTCTCGGAAGCTAAGGCGTGATTCATTGCGGTGTGTGTAGGATATGGCTGTTTCGAAAAAGGATATGCAACCCCAACCAGACTAGAGCCCTGTCTCTGGCGGAGACGATGAATCCCCCGCGTCGACTGAAGCTTTGCTACCCCGTCGCGCTGTTTATTTTGGCCCAATCAAACCTCGTTGGCCCACCAGACGCGGAATTAATTGGCCCAATGAAGCTTGTGCGCATGCGTTGCCATAACAACAGAAGCACTTCTTTTTTTTTTTGTCTCCGTTTCCATGCTTGGTTTTACCTCGTGTTAACTTTTCTTTTTTTTCCCTTCTTTCTGTTTCATCTTTTTCCTTATTTTTACAGTGAATTCCTTTTTGCTACCTATTTACTTATTTTTTCTTTTACTAGTTTTGGTTTTTCTTTCTAAAACTCATATGGATATTTTCCTTGATTATAATTTATATTTATAATTTACATCATCATCATTATTTCATATATAATCAAAAGTTAATAAATGTATATTTTATTATTATTGTAGTGGTACTACGTCATGATTGCATCAATTGGTAATGCAAACTGATTTATTCATTTTACATACTAACTTGGTCACATGGTCACATGTACATATTTTTTACGTATTCAAGAGATAATTTATTCACGGTAAATATTTTGTTTGCCTTTAAAAATAATTTGTTCACTTTCAAAGAGTATTGTTCACTATTTATACAGATTTTGTTCTCCTCCAAGAGTAATTTGTTCGCTTTGCAGAATAAATTGTTCGGCGATGTTGACTTATTTGTTCGCAGTGTTCAATGTTTTTGTTCGCAGCATGTTATTATTTGTTCATCACGTTTATTCTTTTGTTCACGCCAATAATCATTTATTTCTAGTGCTGAAGCGTGTGTTCGCAGTAGTCAAAATTAATTATTTTGTATTAAAAAAATAATTTTAAAAATATCATCCAAACATAGTCAAGTGTGGTCCCTTTTTGAAGCTCTTGTTATAAGGAACACAATGGCACAATTGAAATTTGATTTGGACGCTCGGTTTAAGATTTATATTTTTTTAGTTTTGAGTTTGCATGCACATGGGGATGACATGGTTTTGTCTTTTTTGCATGTACGTACTCTAGCTAATGCTGCATGCACAACGTTTCAATGGATCGAGGAGAAACAACCCAACTATTGTGCGACTGCCGCCACGCTCAACCCGGTGAGCTTTCATTTCTTTTTTGAATGATGTTGAAGTGTCTTGAACTCATGTAGTAACACTTTGGTGGTGCAGAGATGCAGAGGAAACTAATCCTGTAGAGATAGGGATAGTGCCGAAACCTTTGACTACAGCATCAATTCCGCTGGAGGACTTCATTATTGAAGAAATACCCGAGGTTGACGATGGCCGTCTTGGAGCTACTATGTCGATGCTTCAAGACGTGATTCGCTCAGTGGAGGAACCCGCTGCTGCATCAGGCTCGGGGAGTGCCGGCCTATCATCATCCTCTGGTGGAGCGCTGGCTGTGGTTGAGAAATCCAAAGAAACGACTGCTCCAGGTAATTAAGCCATGCACGACGTTTTCAAGGTCGGAGAAGATGCCAAGATGGCGGTCGGACGGAGCAGGAGGACTGCAGGAGGAAAAGAGGAACCAGGAACCAGGAGGCCCTGGGCGCTGCTGATTTGGGCTAAGCCGAACTTGGTTGGGCTGCGCGAAGAAGGACGTGGGCTGGGCTGTGGGTGGGCGTGGGTGGTTCCGGCTCAAATTGGGCCGTTACTGGAATATGTAACCTGGACACCCATCTTCTCGATTGGACTATGGAATATGGGCCGTTGCTACTACCAACCTGTCACATCTTTTGTGTGTGATCCCAAACAACCCAAACAGACAGCCCACATGACCTGATCACACTGGCCCCACCAGAAAAAAAGAAAAGAAAAGGCTCACTCCTATTCCCCAGATACAAGAAACTTGATTGGACGGGATCTCGCAACACTTCCTGACATGGAGGCTGTCAATTTTCACCGGCTGCGTGGTATGCATGCCGGCGTTTTCTAAGATATTTGATTGCGCTGTCCACCTTGATTATGGAGTGTGGCAGAAGGATAACGATGGGAAATCAACCAATCAATCATTTATGTACAATGAAATTTGGTTGGTAGGAGGCTAGGAGTAGTATCCAAAGATTTATATCTGCAACAAGGCACATCTGGCGTCAATCCCCTGCGAGATTTTCCTTTTTTCAAACTGCTCCTGCATCGATCGAGGAAAACTCTTCTGCTGATCGAGAAGAAACGGACAAAGCATGGTGTCATTTTTGAGACTTGCAGCTTTGCAGGATCAAACTCTACCTGCATCCCATACTTTGGTTTTTGTCGAGTTGAATTTATCCATCCGTTTTTTTAAAAAAAGGAATTTATCCATCCGACGATATAATACTTAATTTGATTATTTAGGTTGGGTTTGTTTGAGATTATAATCCATCTAGATTATATAAGCTAAATTAGGGGTATGGGTACTATGGTAAAAAATATCACTTTGGGACCACAAATAATTTGAAATAAGCTGTCAGCTTATTATGATCCCAAAGTAGCTACATGATGATCTTTTACAATAATTCAACTTATATAATCTACGAGGAAAACAAACAGTCTCTTGGTTGAGACTTTAGACGTACAGATAATTCATAATTGGCAGGATAATTAAGTAGCAGCTTGTCATTTGTGTGATACGAGTATGCTGTAGCAACCAGCGGCTGCCTTATTTCGAGCTTTAAAAAAAATGCAACTTTTCAAAGCTGCACCAACCGATAATGGGGATGTTCGGCTAAGCTTCAAATAAACTGCAGCCGCTTATTTGAACAGTAGAAATAGAGAGAAGTAAAAAAAAAAAAGCTAGCTGAACAGATGTTACCGTTTATTTTGGCGGGCCCAATATCAGTGTCTCCTTTATCCTGCCAAGTGACACGATACACACCGGCGTTCAACGCTGCTGCTATATATTATTGCATTGGGCTGCGACCCGGAAGGATCCCACATCACTCCACAGAAACAAATTTAAAAAAAAAAAGTCCGAAAGATAGCTAGCATCTCGATCGCACTCTCTCCGACGATCCGTCCCGGCCGGCTGACGATCGAGATGATGGCCAAGGACACCGTCCCGGCCGGCGACAAGCAGCAACGACCCCACGCCGTGTGCGTCTCGGCCCGTTCCCGGCGCAGGGCCACGTCACGCCGATGGTGAAGCTAGTCAATGTGCTCCACTGCAGGGACTTCCACGTCACCTTCGTCAACACCGAGTACAACCACCGCCGCCGCCTCGTCCGGTCCCGCGGCCCCGCCGCCGGCGCGGGCCTCCCGGGGTTCCGCTTCGCCACCATCCCCGACGGCCTGCCTGAGTCCGACGCCGACGCCACGCAGGACCCGGCCTCGCTCTGCGACTCCACCATGAGGACCTGCACCCCGCACCTCAAGAAGCTAGCTGCTCGACCGGCTCAACGCCGACGGCAGCGTGGTGCCGCCCGTGACGTGCGTCGTGGCGGACAACGTCATGAGCTTCAGCTTGGACGCCGCCAGGGAGGCCGGCGTGCCGTGCGCGCTCTTCTGGACCGCCAGCGCATGCGGCTACATGGGCTACCGCCACTTCCAGTTCCTCATAGACGAAGGCCTTGCACCTCTCAAAGGTTCGTGTGCACAAATCTTTATTAGTGATCAGAGAACTTATTAGAAGCAACAAGGAGTTGTTGCATGTTATTCTACTTGCATAGGATTACTTGTGATCGGCGTGTGATTTCGAGCATCCACAGATGAAGAGCAGCTGAGGAACGGGTGCCTGGACACGCCGGTGGGGTGGGCGCGCGGGATGAGCAAGCACATGCGGCTCCGGGACTTCCCGACCTTCATCTACACGATGCGGCGCGGCGACGTCCTGCTGGACTTCATGATGCGCGAGGTGGCGCGCACGGACGCCGTCATCCTCAACACCTTCCACGAGCTCGAGACGGCGGCGCTCGACGCCATGCGCGCCACCCTCCCGCCGCCGGTCTACACCATCGGGCCCCTCAGCCTCCTCCTCGAGCGGCTGGCCGCCGCCGCCGCCGATCTCAGCACTATCCGCGCCAGCCTCTGGAAGGAGGACCTCACTGTTACCTCACTGTTAGAATCGCTCCCTCACAGGTACAAGTGTTTATCATGAATACTTAATCTCCTCTCGGATGGGGAATTACTCGCTCTCTCTCGGCTGTGACACACACGCACACTTGCTTCTTTTGATAGACAGACACGAAGACTCTTTCTTACTTTCATAGCACAAAACAAATGACTGAATACATGGAATTAAATATTAAGTAGCACTTCTTCTACTAGCCGGCAGTTACTGCCATGCATGTCAAGCTACACATTTTACAGCTTGACTCATGGCAGCATGGACTCATCCCCTGCAAGTTAGGAAGACTAAATACTCTCACTAATGACCATGCAAACCAGACTCCACGATCCATGCACATGCTAACAGCTTTGACCTCTCCTTACCGCTGCTTCACACAACGTTAGCCTTGGCCAATCTGACTTATTCGTAGGTCTTTGCCTCCAGCTCCAATGCTTCTATGTGCAACACCACTTCGCACGGTGACGTCTGCGTCGCACGGCACGTTGGCACCTTGTTATGAGCTAAACCGACCTAGCGTGTATATGTATCTCACATACACATCTCCTACTAGTATGTGACCTACACAAATTGACACTACTACATGCAAAATGAAATTTAAACATGCTGATACACATATGAATCAAGATTATTTCTATCAGTCCGGTGGCTGGACGGCTGGCCGACGAGGTCGGTGGTGTACGTGAACTACGGGTGCATCACCACCATGTCCAACGAGGAGCTGGTGGAGTTCGCGTGGGGCCTGCCGGGCAGAGGCTACGACTTCCTGTGGATCATCCGCCCCGACCTCGTGAAGGGCGAGACCGCCGTGCTGCCGCCGGAGTTCGTGGAGGCCACCATGCCTCCTAGCGAGCTGGTGCGAGCAGGAGGCGGTGGGGGTGTTCCTGACGCACGCCGGGTGGAACTCGACGATGGAGAGCCTCTGCGCGGGGGTGTCGGTGCTGTGCTGGCCCTTCTTCGCGGAGCAGCAGACCAACTGCCGGTACGCGTGCGCCGAGTGGGGCGTGGGGATGGAGGTCGCCGGCGACGTGCGGCGGGAGGCGCTGGAGGCCAGGATCAGGAAGGCGATGGCCGGAGAGAAGGGGAGGGAGATGAGGCGGAGGGCGGGGGAGTGGAAGGACGCCGCCGTCCGGGCGACGCAGCCCGGCGGCAGGGCGCTGACCAACCTGGACGATCTGATCCGTGACGTCCTGCTGCCCAGTAAGAGCTCTTAGAGGAGCTGCCACGAAATCTGCAGAGATTTTTAATTTGTGCCTGGAGCTTAGCACAAGTTGATGTTGTTTTGTGCAAGAGTGCATGTCACCAGAATAAAGGGCTCTACCAAGCCGTCGTCGAGGTCATTCGTGCTTGGAAAGTCTTCAGTGTGACGCGACTCACTCAACCATGTACGAAACATTTCACCGGGTACTGCCCCCCTTTTTAGATAAAGGCCGGAAATTTTATTCATCATTTGAGGGGATTACATGCGTGTTTATAAACAAATGGGTTGAAAGAGCCAAACAAGAAGACTACGAGCACCGGCGTTCATCGGGTCTCGACATGTCTATGCTGCTTGCTGCCTACATACTCTGTGAAGCACGCAGCGCACGGGCCTTTGCGCGACACGAATGAACCATTGCGGCCCACAAACAGGATCGCCTTGCGCTTGTATTTCTCACTGGACATGGGCCGGTGCTTGGGGGTGATCTGCTTAATGATAACGATGCTCTAAACGAAAGAATGGAACAGTAATGGCCATGCCACTCTCAGTGTCATGTGCTGAACGTGCCGCCTCTCGGCAGCTTGCCAGTGGCCCAATTTGCAGTTTTTTGCACAAGGGGTGAGAATGTCGCGGATCCTCGTGCAGGCACAGATCGAAATCCTATAAGGTTATCGAAGGGGACTTGAGAAATTGGACATGGTGAGGAAGTGCCCCACAATTGGAAGACAATCCAATTCTCCAATAGGGCAGATTAATAATTACTCCCTAAATCCTAAATTACTATTCGTTTTGATTTTTCTAAATACATAGCTTTTGTTACGTATATAGATATATATCTATATTAAAAGTTTTGTACCTAGAAAAGTCAAAACGAATAGTAATTTGGGACAGGGAGTAACTACGTGCTCTGTAGATCATATTTTGTTTGTTTGTTTTTTTAACGAAAGGAGAGTGCGCAGGTAAAGACGAAGGGGACATAGGGCGTACTCTGAAAACGACGGTGATGGAGATATCTTCATTCATCCATCGGTGAATATATATACTAATTGTTTGCCTTTCGCTTCATTAGGACATTCTTTCCGTAGCTACAACTTGTCATAATATGGATGGTCAAGCACCCAGTTCCTACAGAACTAGAATAATTATAGAAAAAAATATTGCATTCCACTCGTAGCATGCAGTACTATAACGTGACATCGGTTGTGTTAAGAGTAGAAAGAGAGACTGAAATAATGAATCTGAGGATTCTTTTTATTGATTGAATGAATGGATTGGTTACATATTTATAAAGGGGAAATGACGTGCCTAAAGGGCATCATGTCCCTTGGGAGTTGGCCCCTTCATGAAAGGTCCACACCCTTCCAGGAAAGGTCCTCTATAATTATCTATAATATTAATTGATCACTAATAATGTGTTTCACAACACTCCTCCTTGATCAATTAGCTCCTTGTAAGCTTCATGTAATCCTTGTTCAATCATCTCTGATTATCATATGGGAAAAACTCCTTAAAAAACCCTATGGGAAAAATATTGAGGAGAAACCGATTTGTACGTCCATATTCCATTAAAACTCCTTCAAAATCCAGTGGAAAAAGAAAAGGAGAAAATGATATAGCATATTTAGATTATTGTTTCATTGCAAACTCAGAGAAAAACCTTGAAAATATAAACTCATAAGTTTGGAGATCAATAATATTATGATCTGAGAATCATATTCAAATAATGTTCCCCAAAATCCAATGGGAAAATATGAGAAGGAATTGTATGTCTTTTATACCCCCTTAAAAACCCTTGTAGAGAAAACAGAACATATGGCATATAATATGTCTTGAATACCACCTTAAAAAACTCCGTGGGGAAAATAGGTGATATGAAATATATTTTTGTATTGATATTGCCTCATTAAAACCTTTTATTAGAAACCTTTATGAGGAAAAACTCATATTGGAAAACGAGTACAATATGACGATAGATTAGGGCGTCTCCCCCTGAGCCTTGCAAAATTTAAGTTGTCACTCATCACTTACCATGAACACCATTCGATGACGTAGTGGTGGGATAAGTATATTAGTGAGTATATTTTGTAAGATGTTTATTCCCTCGATTTGTAAAAATGAGGATAAAACATTTTGGACAATATATTAATGATATTGCTTATATGTAACCTAGTTTCATCAAGTAATACAAGTTGTATTATATCATTTATAGATAATGTTAATGATTCAATGGAATCACTATTTATCATTATGTGAAGTCAAATATGTTTAAGTGATGGTTCAGAATGATATATAAAAGTTACCATTAGAGTCTATTTTGATGACTGTCATGCCTCGAAATAAATCAAGACCTTTTGTTGCCATTTAGATATCTGTGGATATCCTCTCCGACTCCCACCAGTATGGTGTTTGTTGGAGTTGCACTAATTTGAGCTATAGCAAGGTATCTACAAATGCAGTATTAGGCCCGTTGCATTTTGTATAATACACAAGCACTTTATTGGCACTAAGTTTATCATCTCAGGGTTTAAATGGATATTGATCCATCTTTCGGGACTGAATGACCATAAATGTTGATGGATATGATTGTCCAATATTATTTGAATATTGGTATTCAATATTAATTGAATATTGATAAACTGATATATATGCATAAGTTGTAAACTTAAGCATAGTTTGTTTTTACCCCAATTTTCATCTCAAATTCCATACTAAAATGATTGCTTGTTTGTTTGTGTGTTGAAATGATGGAAAATCCAAGTCAGATTTGTTTATAAACACACATGCAATCATAGTGATTGGAGTAATCCTTCTATGGAAGATATTCTCTAAGTTAGTTGTACCACAATCAACTTGACTGTTTCAAGCCATGTAGTGACTTGAGTTATACACAATATATGTTATGATTTCTATTTAGATTTAGAATGTGAGGTCCGTCGAGGACTTGTATATCCAAATCTATCACAATTATTTGATCTGCCAATGATTAAATCTGGGAATATAATTTTCACATATACCATGAGAGTATGTTGCTTGGTCTCTGCGTGAAACCATTGCTACAATCTCTCATTGTCTCACCACCTTGCTTTCATAAAGAATGCATTTGTGAGAAAATGATATTACTGTGGAAAATACCTCTCACTAGTGAACAAGAGAAATTCTCCATAATTGCCACCTATGCTTTGACCCAATTTGAGTGTTAATACACTCTGCTTAGAACTTTTGATCTGGATCCAGTTTAAGGTGTATAGCAATTTTGAGGAGCATATGTCGATAATTTGTAGTCTTTGTATAATTGATTCAATGGAACCAATACAACATGTGAAATATTAACCCTTTAGAACTCTTATCTCATTTCCCACGATGATAGAGTTATGGTATTCCAATGATCCAGTGCCTAAATTTATGTGCACATGTACTGGACTTTTGAATGTTGAACATTCATAGGCTTTGGATTTGAATATCCATAAAGTGTCTAACAACTTGTATGATGTTGATTTACATTTACTATTTTGGAGGATGTCTCCCCATATTTCCGTGGATACTTTTAATAAGCTATATCCCTACTGACCATACTTCTCCCCTTCTTATTTTAATTTGGGAGTTGAGTGATTATGTTAGATATCACTCTTTCTGGCACATAAATTGTAGGGATTGGATAAGATGACACTTTTGATAAGCAAATCTATTTAGTAGGCTATTTATAATGTGTTACAAATAAAAGATATTCTGAACTATGGTTCAGATATTCTTTGGTATGTACGTGGATGTGAGGATTGAATGCGTGTAACATTCATTTTGGATTCCTGGCATTCTATGTGTGGTATTAATCTCCTCCTAATGCTTGGAATTATCCTCAAAGTGTGATCAATATACGGGCTGTGTATAAATCCCCAAAAGAGACCTAAGGTATTATATGAATGACGGAGAATAATACCTTATGTGGGTTCCTAATGCCCATGATGTATGTTGAGGTGGTGATATCGGTATGTGCAAAACATATCCAACATGCAGATGGGAAATATTTGGCCGTGGCCAAGTTTTCACGTACTAATTGCAACGGAGGGAGCCGTATGATTGCAGTTTTATGAATTTAGATTATGCGGTGTGTAAGTCCACATATTACCAACTTGATGTTGATAAATTGAATTCTATTTGGATGGTCATACAAATGAGTTATCTTGATAAGAGATTCAATTAAGCCATAATTGGTATGAATAGAGAGACTTAGTGATTTAGTTCCCAAAACCAAATAATTCCATATGAATGGATTTGATCCTATTTCCAGAAAAATTTACTCTAAGTTAAAAAATTAGAGCAATAAATTTGGTAAAATTGTGATGCCTTATGATCAGTAAGAAACACATGTGGGACTATTTGCAAATGCAAGCATGAGCACTCTAGATAGTCCGTAAATGGCTGAATATGGCCAACTTATCTTGAATGTGTTCAAGAAATTTAATGGCTCATTATATAGAATTTTAAGGTAAGAGTGCTTTAAAATTAATTCTCTTGTGACACATGTGGTGCACAAAATCTAAGGATTTTGAGAATGTATGCTATGACCAACAGAATAGTTTTTCTTATCATTCATAAGTTTGAATGACCAAGATTGAAAAATTATGTTATACGCAACATGTCATTTGGGATTAATGTATGTTCATGTAATACATCCCATATTAGGAATTTTATCAATATTTAGTTTCCATGTCCAGTGTATCAATCTTGAGTGCTAATAGTTTATCATTACTCTTAGTAATAGGTTTCGATATGGAACCATACAAATGGATGTTATGAAAATATATATGGGTATTTGTAGAATACATGAGTGCATCTATGATTAATAATGGAATACCCATAAGTAGAGAATATATCTCCCATATTTGTGGTAGTGGTGGTCCACTTAATGAAATTCCTTTTCTTTTCGATTTGATCCCGAATAAATACCATGTATGAAGTACATGATATTAATGATGGATAATATACTACACGTAGTAGTATAATATTGAACTAATGATAATTCTAGGGATTATATGGAGACCTTTGTAGGTATCATTTATTGAAGTGAGTTTCAAATTGACCCCCAAGAATTCGCTTGCCTCCAAAGAAGTGGAGGTATTATGAACCAAATATTTGATTTGGAAAAATAATGTGTACATGAAATGTACAACCACACATTATGCAAATGTGAGATTTGTCATTATGGTCTCTTTTAAGGAAAGTGACATTTTATGTATGAGATCCATTGTGTTGTAAATTCCTTGCCAATAATGGATCTTGCTCCTTTGGATACTCAGACTTGTAAAATCTGAATGGAGGAAATGTAGTAACACGCAAAGGTGTATGTGTGGTAATGCCAATAATGGATTTGATACTTTGATTAGGGTAGAACTATGGTAGCATTGGTGCCGTGAATCTCCCAATGGTATCGTTGATATCAAGTGCCCATATTGGAGAGTAAATCCCATCCAATGCGAATTCAGAAAATTCAATGTTGGAAACATTAGTCATGTCCTACATGAGTAGATCATGTATTTTAATGAATTTACTCAAGGAGTAAATTATATAGCATGAATATATTGTTGTGCGAAATTTATTTAATCGACTTGATACTTGATTAGAAGGGACTATTTTATAATTGATAGGTGACAAAAGTCACTGCATATGTTCTTGACTCCACTCTTGTGAGAATAGATGATCTGATGATCATTGCCAAAACATAATCTCTGTATGTGACAAAATATAGTCACAAAAATATGTTGTGCCTTTTTTGCTATTTATTTAAGCAAAATTTGATGCCTAAATTTTGAATTCAAGATGAGTCTTGAATTATTCTATGTAGAATCTTGTACATTCAAAATGTGACTTGAATTACAAGTATTGTGAATCTCATCTTTGATAGGTGATGAAATCGCTGCTATTATCAAGTGTGACTCGATCATCATGTACTAGTGAGTTAACACATCAAAAGATAATCACCAGCATGGTGTAAACTTTGAAGTAGTGGATGAGAAACTCGTTGCTATAGGTATAGTTTGCATAATTGCAATAATTACCTAAAGCTCCACTGATATGTGTTACACTAGAAATATTATATGGTCACTTGGGGAGTAATCACCATGTGAAGGCAAGATGATTCTTTCAACCAAAATTAAGGTATATGTCAATAGGCAAAATGCATTATTTATATTCATGTGGGAATGAATGACTTGATAGTCATGTTTATACAAATTTTTCATTGTATGAAATTTTGGATACACACGTTGAAGGTAATCATCATAATATGTAGACCTCTTAGTGATGAGCAAGTGACTTGTTGCCTAAAAGCACGGTTTTTGGGCAAATAAATTCTTAAAAAAGAACTTATAGATCGCATCACCTTGTGTTGTTCCAAAGATTTAATTAAAATTTTTGAAGGTAGAACCTAACAGCAATGGAGCATATGTAATCGGCATGATTTCAATATATGCTTATTGCCATTACCTTGTGTTTATACCCAATATATTTATACCTTAATTTTAATTTTGCATCACCTTCTACATGATGTAGAATATTGATTAAGTATTTAATTATGCAAACAAAATAATTGCACATGAAAAGATTGTTCTATAGTCAATGTGAGATCTGCGGATCATGATAATGCATAATTATTGTGGTTAGTGCCGGTCCTAAGATTTTAAGGGCCCTCTGGTGAATTCATCGCGCCGGCCCCTCTAAACTATATATAAATCTTATAATATATAAGCGCTAATTTTTCTTGCCAAGTGAAAACAAATCCAGTGATATATTTTTAATTTAACATGTTTGATAATTATCGAAGAACAATGTAGACTAAAACTAATATGATTACCTTAAGGAAGAATAGAACTCCATAATATCCATTGCTTCTCATAAAAAGATAGTTCTTCGGACGTTTCTTGATGCAAAATCATCAAGGATGGTATTGAGATCAATAGTGTCCAATATATCCCTCTCGATGGTGCACAATTAGCATCCACAAAAAAAACCAGAGATGAACCACAAGAGCAAAATCAGCATCCACAAAAAAGTACTAGCGTCGCAGCCTCGCAAGGAAAAAAAACCAAAGCGGTCGCCGGGCAATGAGGCGAGGCGTCGACCAGTGGAAGCACACACTCACCGGCAGATGGGCAGAGCGAGGCGATGTCGTGGAGGGGCAGGGTGCCATTGCGCCGACGAGTGGCCAGGCACTGTGTTCAGATCAGGTGGAGGGACCGGAGAGGAGGGAGGCGGCCAGGCACCGCGTTCAGATCAAGCGGAGGGAGGCGACTAGGCGCCGCGTTCAGATCAGGCGGAGGGATCGGAGGCCAAGCGCCGCGTGCCCATGGGTCGGTCAGGGGTCTCTTCGCGGTACGGGCGTACAACCGGGAGTCTCTATATAGGTATACAGTATACCTGGATCTAGGCCCCTCCCTCCCATGGGCTCTAGGCCCGTCGCACCTCCAACACCTCTCCAGAGCCAGCACTAACTGTGGTAATTATAGCATCCTTATAACATTGGTGCTAACTATATACCTGATGATATATATAGCTAATTTACAAGACAACTTGTAAATCAGAACAATCAAGAGATTGAATAGTAATATTCAGAATAATAATCATGCTAGAACATGTAAAATAACTAGAAGACTGTAGGTTTTTTATTGTAATCGGAGGCAACTTCTAAGTTCTAACAGGGCCAAAATGGGGTGCAACCCCGCCTCGCTGTGCTGTGCAGCATGGCCTAGGCCAGTGATTACGATGGCGACCATGACGTCCTGTAGGGCGTCGACCACAGCGTGCGAAGAAATGGCTGCCCCTGCTGCATAAGCAGAGTTCAGGGCACCTTTCAGTGCTTCAACACCGGCCACCAAGAGGAAGTACGAGGAAACTATCCTCCATTGCAAAGAATTGCAAGTTTCTAGGATGCATCTTATCCAAGAAATATGAGACCTTCTAGCCTCCTCCTTTTATGCTCAGTGAAGAACAAACGTGGCCAAAAAAATTGATCTAGTGGCGCTGCCACCGATTTCGCATGCGTGCGCCGCTGTTGGCACTTGCGTGCGGGTGTTGCTGTGATGCCGCCGTGATGGAGCGTCTCAAGGAGACGAGAGGTCGCAGGTGGAGCAGAGGCCTGTTTCGGGCTGCCGCCGCCGCCGCTCGACGTCGACTGTGGGCGCAGCCGTGCTGGTAGCCGCGAGCGCATCCGTGCGTGGCACGGGCGAGGCCGCCGCCGCCGCGTGCTAGGCGCGGTCGCAGCCGCTCTGCAGCATGCGTGCCGAGCGCAACCGCTCCGCAGCGTCAGGAAGGCGCCATCGATTCGCGTGTCCCTGGAGCTCCGTCATCTATCGTCGCAGCCCCGCAGGTCGCGAGGCCAGTGAACGGGGCCGGCGTGAGCATTGAGGCCCGCCGAGCGCTGTCGACGAGAGTATAGGCATTGCCACCGAGGGGAAACTTCATAAAGGTAAGAATATCATAAACGCTGACTGATTGTTTTTATGTTCTTCCTTTTGTTTGGATCTACTCAATGGAGAGCGAATGTTCTTGAACAACGTCCAGAACAGCAACTCCGCTCCTTGATGTCAGTGACAGAACGATGCAGCGGGAGGGCGCTCCAGGCTTTCGATGTCTCTTGTTGTTGGTGGCCTTGTCTCGCTCGTTAGAGAGCAAAAGTAACGTGTTAAGAGTAGAAAGAGAGATTGGAATAATGAATCTGATGATTCTCTTCGTTGATTAAATGAATGGTGTGATTACATATTTATATTATATATTTATACATGGGAAAGGACATGCTCAAAAGGCATTATGTCTGTTGGAAGTTGGCCAAAGGTCCACACCCTTTCATGAAAAATCATCTACAATTATCTATAATATTAATTGATCACTAATAATGTGTTTCACAACAGGTTGTTTGCAAATTTTACCGCATATGATTAATAAAAAAAAACTGAAAAACAAAGCGGGATGATGACAACCAGGACCGTCTCGTGCGCTTGTATTTCTCATATGATGGGCTGGTGCTAGCTTGAAGATGGTCTGCTTAAAAATCATTGAAAAGGACTGTAAGAGTAATGGACAATTGCCCATCGTGCCAATGGCCATGTTCTAAACGTGCTGCCATGCAGGGGCGGAGCCGAGGCTTTCCATCCGGACCAGGTGACCCTGACGAAATTCCGCTGATCTCATAGAAGTGTTGCTGACCCCTTCGTGTAATGGTGATGACCCTGGTGACCAGCATTTCTGCTTTGCCCCTACTGTCATGGCCGGATAGCCCCGCTCGACCCTCCGTGGCTGGGTAGGTGCCGGCCTGTGGCTCAATTTACATCTTTCCACACAAAGGGTGAGAATGTCTTTGCAGGTGCGAATCCTAGGAGATCGAACGGCGCAGGCAAAGGGGGTGTTTGGCGAGGGACTAAATTTTAGCTCCTGTCACATCGGATGTTTGGACACTAATTAAGAGTATTAAACATAGTTTAATTATAAAACTAATTGCACAACCCCTAGGCTAAATCGTGAGACGGATCTATTAAGCCTAATTAGTCCATGATTTGACAATGTGGTGCTACAGTAACCATTCGCTAATGATGGATTAATTAGGCTTAATAGATTCGTCTCGCGATTTAGCCTAGAGGTTCTGCTATTAGTTTTATAATTAGCTCATATCTAGTCCTTCTAATTAGCATCCGAACGTGTAATGTGACAGGGTTAAAATTTAACCCCTGCCATCCAAACACCCCCAAAGATGAAGCAGACATGGCATACTTTGAAAGCGACGGTCATGGAGTATAGCATAACACCATCAGTTTGCAAGTTTTACCGCATGATTCCTACATAAACGGTGTTGATCATCATGAGAGGCTGGAAGATCGTCTACTTTAAATGATGATAGCGTGGAATCTCTCTCCCTCTCTCTAGCTCTCCCTCTCTCTTTCCCTCTCTCTAGCTCTCTCTCTCTCCCTCTCCCTCTCCCTCTCTCTAATATTCCTAAACAAGGCCCATTAATATCATCACCTTTTTTTTTCTTAATCCCGGTTTGCAGCTGCTGGAGCTCGTGAAGATTTCATTTTACAAGCTAAACATCGGATCCCTTCAACCCAGGAAACAAATTAGTATCTTGTGTGGTCCAGAATGTCTTTTACGAAACTATTGGGCATAGCTGGATGTCTTATGGACCATATAATGGTGCAGGAGACACTATACCAAGAAACAAGTCCAATACTTAAGACAAGTGCTTGACTATATGATAGAGTCGGAGTGCCCGATCTTTCGGTGAGTGGAGATAAATTCGACTTGGTGGAAGTAGACCCTCACGATCCGACTACGACGAGCGAACCCGAAGCGCCAATGCAATCGCTGAACCAACTTCCTGTGGTTACCAACCTTGCTGGCGCAAGATCAGCCTGATCACGAAAATCAATTCCTGTCCGCAATCGAAGAACGAACAAGAAAGAGAGGCGAGCAATCTAAATATCACTCGAAGGTGGAGTTCTGAATCAACAAGGACAGCGCGTATTTGCGCGTGTTCAAGAGTAGCTAAAGCTAGATGTAAAATAAAACTCGAGTCGTAAACAAAAAGGACTCGGACTAAATAAAGGGGGCGCAGCCCCTGGAGTCCGAAGGGGTCACGCGCGCCCAACCCTAGGCGCCCCACCTGGGCTGCCCTGTTGGGCCATCTTCTTATTCCGATGGGCCTTCGTTCCTTAACACCATGATGAAGTTTAATTCTCTCGCACGGGCCCGAGTGATTGGCCCTACTGGATGATCAACTGTAGGCGCCTGAGGTGGAGGAGAAAGTGGAGGCGCCTGAGGTGCTGCTGGTGTAGATGTACTCGTGGTGTCCTCATCATCCTCCCCTTCTTGAACTGAAGTCGTCCTCGACGGCAACTCCTCATCTTCGCCCACATACGGTTTCAAATCTGTAACATTAAAACTCGTGGAAACACCAAACTCCGCAGGTAGGTCAAGGATATAAGCATTATCATTAATCTTGGTTAGCACTTTAAAAGGACCAGCAGCACGTGGCATCAATTTAGAACGACGTAAAGTAGGAAAACGATCCTTTCTCAAATGCAACCAAACTAGATCACCCGGTGCGAAAGTAACATGTTTTCTCCCTTTACTACCCGCAACCTGATATTTAGCATTAGCAGCAGCAATGTTTTGTTGAGTTTGCTCATGCAAGCTAATCATTTGATCAACATGTGCAGCGGCATCTATGTGTGGGGCGTCCTCGGCATCAAGTGCAAATAAATCAATAGGCCCCCGAGGAATATAACCATAAACAACTTGAAAAGGACACATCTTTGTAGAAGAATGCGTTGCATGATTATAAGCAAACTCAACATGAGGCAAGCAATCTTCCCAACGTTTCAAATGTGTATCTAAAACAGCCCTAAGCATAGTGGACAAGGTTCGATTAACCACCTCAGTTTGTCCATCAGTTTGAGGGTGACAAGTGGTGCTAAACAGCAATTTAGTTCCCATTTTATTCCACAGTGATCTCCAAAAATGATTGAGAAACTTAGCATCACGATCAGAGACTATTGTATTTGGAATACCATGCAAACGAATAATCTCGCGAAAGAACAATTCAGCAACATTGCTAGCATCATCAGTCTTATGACAAGGTATAAAATGAGCCATTTTGGAGAAACGATCAACAACCACAAAAATACTGTCCCTCCCCTTCTTAGTTCTAGGCAATCCCAAAACAAAGTCCATAGAAATATCAAGCCAAGGAGAAGTAGGAACAGGCAAAGGCATGTACAAACCATGGTTGTTCAATCGTGACTTAGCTTTCTGGCAAGTAGTGCAGCGTGCAACAAGGCGCTCAACATCAGCACGCATCCGGGGCCAAAAGAAGTGGGCAGCCAGCACTTCATGCGTCTTGTAGACGCCAAAGTGCCCCATGAGACCGCCTCCATGCGCTTCCTGTAACAACAAACGACGAACCGAGCTAGCTGGAACACACAGCTTGTTAGCGCGAAACAGGAACCCGTCCTGTATGTGAAATTTGCCCCATGGTTTGCCATGAATACAATGGGCAAAAGCATCTTGAAAATCAGTATCGTCCACATATTGATCCTTCATAGTTTGCAAGCCAAAGATTTTAAAATCTAACTGTGACAGCATGGTATAGCGACGAGACAAAGCATCAGTAATGACATTTTCCTTCCCGCTCTTGTGTTTAATAATGTAAGGGAAAGACTCAATGAATTCTACCCATTTAGCATGACGACGGTTAAGGTTTGTTTGGGTACGAATATGTTTTAAAGCCTCATGATCAGAATGAATTATAAACTCACGATGCCAAAGGTAGTGCTGCCAAGTATGCAAAGTGCGCACTAAAGCATAAAGCTCCTTATCATAAGTAGAATAATTCAAGCTAGCACCACTTAATTTCTCGCTAAAGTAAGCGACCGGTTTTCCTTCTTGTAACAAAACAGCACCTAGCCCAATACCGCTAGCATCGCATTCAAGCTCAAACACTTTAGTAAAATCAGGCAACTGCAAGAGAGGAGCATTGGTTAACTTATCTTTCAAGGTGCTGAACGCAACCTCTTGCGAATCACTCCAAGCAAAGGGAACATCCTTCTTTGTAAGCTCATGTAGAGGCGCTGCAATGGAGCTAAAATCACGAACAAACCGGCGGTAGAAACCTGCAAGGCCAAGAAAGCTTCGAATTTGTGTGACCGTCGTCGGTGTAGGCCACTCCCAAATGGCATCAATCTTGCTGCTATCCACCTCAATGCCCTATGGAGTAACAACATAGCCAAGAAACGAGACACGTTGTGTGCAAAACATGCATTTTTCGAGGTTAGCAAATAAATGGGCCGCACGCAACGCATCAAAAACAGCACGCAAATGTTCTAAATGCTCTTCCGTAGACTTGCTGTAAATGAGGATATCATCAAAATAGACAACTACAAACAATCCTATGAAGGGCCGCAGAACTTCATTCATCAAACGCATAAATGTGCTGGGAGCATTTGTCAAACCAAACGGCATAACCAACCATCCATATAACCCAAATTTTGTTTTAAAAGCCGTTTTCCATTCATCACCTAATTTCATGCGAATCTGATGGTAGCCACTACGCAAATCAATCTTAGTGAAAATAATGGCACCACTAAGCTCATCTAGCATATCATCAAGGCGTGGTATAGGGTATCGGTAGCGAATGGTAATGTTATTAATAGCACGACAGTCTACACACATACGCCATGAGCCATCTTTCTTTGGAACAAGTAACACGGGAACGGAGCAAGGGCTAAGAGACTCACGAATATAACCCTTGTCAAGCAACGCCTGTACCTGGCGCTGGATTTCCTTCGTCTCATCCGGATTTGTACAGTACGGTGCGCGGTTCGGAAGCTGTGCGCCGGGAATGAGGTCGATCTGGTGCTCAATGCCACGAAGTGGTGGGAGTCCTGGTGGCAAATCTTTTGGAAAGACATCAGCGTACTCCTGCAAAATGTTAGCAACCGCAGGGGGAATATCCAAAGAGTGTGCATCATCAAGTGAAACGAGCACACTAGAGCATATAAGGGCATAGCATGGCAAAGGAGCATCGCGTAACTCATCAAAATCAGCACGTGTGGCAAGCAAAACAGGAGCATTCAACTTGATTTCAGAATTAATAGATGTCGATGGTTCAAGTTGTTTAGCAGTTTTAGCAGCTCTAGCAAGATCATCTTTAAGAATTTGTTCAGGTGTCATTGGATGTATAATTATTTTCTGACCCTTAAACATGAAAGAATAGTGATTTGAACGACCATGATGCACGCTATCAGTATCATATTGCCAAGGTCGCCCAAGTAACAGAGATCATGCTTCCATAGGAATAACATCACAATCGACAAAATCAGAATAAGCACCCATGGAGAAAGGCACACGGACTGATCGAGTAATTCTAATTTTCCCACCATCATTAAGCCATTGAATGTGATATGGATGTGGATTCTTACGAGTGGGTAAAGATAACTTTTCAACCAGTGTGGTACTCGCCAAATTGTTGCAGCTGCCGCTGTCGATGATGATGCGAATCGACCGCTCCTGCACAACGCCCTTGGTATGGAAAAGAGTGTGTCGCTGATTCTTCTCGGACGTGGCGACCTGTGTACTAAGAACACGCTGCACAACAAGACTTTCATACCTATCGGCGTCGCCCGGGTTGACATGTACCTCCATAGCTGCATGGTCAGTGGCAAGCATCGCATGTCGAGTATCTTCAGAATCACTAGCGGAAGAGTACTCACCATCGTCACGAAGAAGCAAAGTGCGCTTGTTCGGACAGTCCCGAATCACGTGGCCAAATCCTTTGCAACGATGACACTGAATATCCCGTGTACGGCCTGTGGGAGGGGTAGCGCCTGTGGAAGGGGCAGCGCTTGCAGGTTTGGCCGTTCGCTCACGCGGTGTAGGGGTGGGCGTGGGTGGCGCAGGGAGAGCGGGTGCGGAGTTGGATGTCGAGCTTCTCCCTGCAAAAGAGTTAGAATATGTCTTCGAGCGGCGTCCCTGCACTTCACGTTCAGCTTTGCAAGCATATTCAAATAATGTAGTCATATCTGTGTAGTCCTTATAATCAAGTATATCCTGAATTTCGCGGTTCAAACCACCACGAAAACGTGCCATAGCAGCATCATTTTCCTCCAATAACTCACAACGAATCATGCCTATTTGTAATTCCTGGAAATATTCCTCAACAGATTTGGAACCTTGCTGAAAACGTTGCATTTTATTAAGCAAATCGCGGGCATAATAAGAAGGCACAAATCTGTGGCGCATAGCAGTTTTTAATTGCTCCCAAGTGGTTGGAATGGTATTGGGATGTTTATGTTTATATTCACGCCACCAAATTAAAGCAAAATCAGTAAATTCACTAATAGCAGCTTTAACTTGAGAATTAGCAAGAATATCATGGCATGAAAATTTCTGTTCAACTTCTAATTCCCAATCAAGATATGCAGCAGGATCATATTTGCCATTAAAAGGTGGAATCTTAAATTTAATCTTGGAAAAGGAATCATTACCACCGGGACGGCGTGGCACGCGGCGGGCACGGCCTCGGCGGTCGCCATCGTCCTGGTCCGAGTCACCACCATAACCCTGCTGTAACTCTGCGACTGTTGTGTGCAGTGCATCGAGTCTTGCCACAACTGAGTCGAGTGTGGCCTTAGCGGCCGTCTGTGCAAGGTCGAGCTGATCACACCGCTCGGTCGTCGAGGAGATCGTCGAGTCCAGCCGTTCATGAATCGTCTGAATGTCGGTGACAAGCCCTTCAACTTGTGCCCGTATGCCCTGCAGCTGGTTAGCCCCCGCGTCGACATCATCTGCCATGGTTAGCGCAAATACAAGAACAAAAGCGACGACAAAACAGGGGTGTAACGGCTCACAAGACGCTCACACTAGTGCTGTTATCAAATTCTTATCCGTTCTTACCACGCACACAGGGGCGAACTGCAACCAACCGGTGGAACTCGCGAAAGATTGGAGGAGCGATTGCCTAGAGAAACAAAATATGCTCGTCGTAGAGCTATGTGGAGTTCTGGGAAGGCTGCACTCAAATGAAGGATTAGCACAATCAAACAATAATGCAAAGTTGAAATATAGTGCCAAACACGTAACAAGAGTTGCTGGTAACAAGTGAAATCGAAAGAACAGAGGCAAAGGTGGAGAGGGCGCACCTCTTTTTTTTTTCTGTTTTTTTTTCACAGAGGGTGCCCCAAAACTGATAATATGAACACAGAGGATCTCAAATATCAAATTGCGGCACACACTTTTTCCGAAAGTACAGGGGTATTCTGGTAAAAAAAAGATACTCTCTCTCTCTCTCTCTAGAGTAAGGCGAACCTCAGAAAAATGTACCAAGAAAGAGGGATAGGGATATGAAAAGTTGGCACGGGATGCGTGGGGAAGGGCGTGGTATGCGTGGGGGGGGGGTTACGGAGTTGCCCCGGAGGGTCGTGACCCAGGGGGGTTCACGGCGCGTGCAAGGAGTTTCCACCGAAACAAAACCGGATCACCTTCCTTCTCCCTGTTGGACTCTTTTGTTTTTTTGCGTCTTTCCCTTTTTTTTTTGCACTCTCCTTTTTTTTCTGATTGCTTTCTATCTTTCTTTTTTTTTGGATAGGGGAGGGGCGATCGGAGGGGTGGGATGGCGCGGCGCGGTTGTCGCGAAGGGGGGCGGTGGGCGTGGCGTGGTAGGGTTGGCGAGCAGCGGAACGGCGGCGGCGGCGAAAACTAGGGTTAAAGGAAAAACGAGAAACAAGAGATTAAACACAAGTAACCAGCAACAATTGAACGAGTAGGCACACAAATTCAACAAAGACACTTATTGAAAGAATGTGCGAGGCTAAACGGTTGCTGGGACAAGGATCTAACCTGAAAAAATTTCTTTTGGTTTTTGTGGACTGTAGGAAGGGAAAAACACTCGGTAAAACTCACCGATCAACCTGGAAAGCTGATACCACTTGATAGAGTCGGAGTGCCCGATCTTTCGGTGAGTGGAGATAAATTCTACTTGGTGGAAGTAGACCCTCACGATCCGACTACGACGAGCGAACCCGAAGCGCCAATGCAATCGCTGAACCAACTTCCTGTGGTTACCAACCTTGCTGGCGCAAGATCAGCCTGATCATGAAGATCAATTCCTGTCCGCAATCGAAGAACGAACAAGAAAGAGAGGCGAGCAATCTAAATATCACTCGAAGGTGGAGTTCTGAATCAACAAGGACAGCGCGTATTTGCGCGTGTTCAAGAGTAGCTAAAGCTAGATGTAAAACAAAACTCGAGTCGTAAACAAAAAGGACTCGGACTAAATAAAGGGGGCACAGCCCCTGGAGTCCGAAGGGGTCACGCGCGCCCAACCCTAGGCGCCCCACCTGGGCTGCCCTGTTGGGCCATCTTCTTATTCCGATGGGCCTTCGTTCCTTAACACCATGATGAAGTTTAATTCTCTCGCACGGGCCCGAGTGATTGGCCCTACTGGATGATCAACTGTAGGCGCCTGAGGTGGAGGAGAAAGTGGAGGCGCCTGAGGTGCTGCTGGTGTAGATGTACTCGTGGTGTCCTCATCACTATAAAAATCCATGTCAGCTATGGACAAGTTCAGAAATCAAAACCTAACTTGTACATAACTAGGCTCTTCATGTGCTCCTATACACATAATATAATATATGTTGTGTTGGGCCTACCCGTCATACTCTGCATGTCTTTACCTCTCTCCACTCAGCATTCACCAAGCTCACCTTTCTCACTCCGCCTGCTCCCACGCAAGTGGGATGTGTCAAGCCATACAACCGTCTTTGGGCTTGCAATGTCTTGCCATCGCAATCCGGTGCTATCTAAGTTTGGGTCAAATCTTTGGGCCATTTGCCAACTTTGAATAGGTTCAGGTAGAATTTACGGTTTGTTTACCATGGTTGCGCTCATGGCGGATTTAGGGGCGGGCAGTGGAGCATCCTTTAGCCTCTCCATGATTTTTGAGAAAGAAGAAGAAAAGGAAGGAGAAGAAGAAAGAGGAAGGAGAAGCCTCTCCTAGATTCATGAACTGCATCCGTCACTAATTGCGTTGCATCGTTGGATTTAATTTTAGAGTTTTATTCCACATCATGTGATTGATTCCTTACTTACCATCAGTCACTAAAATTTACACTATAAATTAGATTAATTATCAGGATTTGGACACTTGACAGCAGTAGAGGAGAAAATCGAACCCCCCCCCCCCCCCCCCCCCCCCAAAACAAGAAAAAAAACAGAAACCTATGAGGAGGAACATTTGGAAGGTTCTCAGTCAAAAGGTGCGTGCTGAAGCTACACTACTCTTCAGTCTTCTCCTGGATAGTTTTTCAGTACCAACTACCAAGAAAGCTATCCACAAGCGATTCGATCTCCTCCCATAGCTGTTCCCAGAAGCAATCGCAGATGAGCACCGCTACTCCTCCGGCCACCGGCGAGAAGCCTCAGCCTCACGCGGTGTGCCTGCCGTTCCCGGCGCAGGGCCACATCACGCCGATGCTGAAGCTTGCCAAGGTCCTCCACGGCCGTGGCTTCCACGTCACCTTCGTCAACACCGAGTACAACCACCGCCGCCTCGTCCGCTCCCGTGGCGCCGCCGCCGTCGCGGGCCTCCCGGGGTTCCGCTTCGCCGCCATCCCGGACGGCCTGCCGGCGTCCGACGCCGACGCCACGCAGGACCCGGCGGCCATCAGCCACGCCACCAAGCACCACTGCCCGCCCCACTTCCGGAGCCTGCTCGCCGGGCTCGGCGGCGGCGGCGGCGCCGTGGCTTGCGTCGTGGCGGACAACCTGATGAGCTTCGCCGTGGACGCCGCGGGGGAGCTCGGCGTGCCGTGCGCGCTCTTCTGGACGGCCAGCGCCTGCGGCTACATGGGCTACCGCAACTTCCGCCCCCTCATCGACCGGGGAATCATCCCGCTCAAAGGTACGCTCTGCTGCTCCGGCGCTCCGCAGCCATGTCCGATCGATCGAAGGGAACGAAACGATCTGAATCTTCGCCGTGCAGACGAAGAGCAGCTGACGAACGGGTTCATGGACATGCCGGTGGACTGGGCGCGGGGCATGAGCAAGCACATGCGTCTCAAGGACTTTCCGACCTTCCTCCGCACCACGGACCCCGACGACGTCCTGATGACGTTCCAGCTACACGAGGTTGAGCGGTCGGAGTCCGCGGCGGCCGTCATCGTCAACAGCTTCGACGAGCTGGAGCGGCCGGCGCTCGACGCCATGCGTGCCATCATCCCGGCCGTGTACACCATCGGCCCGCTCGCGTCCGTCGCCGAGCAGGCCGTCGTCCCCACCGGCGGCCCCGTCGACGCGATCAGCTCAAGCCTGTGGCGAGAGGACCCCACCTGCCTCGCGTGGCTGGAGGGCAGGGAGCCCCGGTCGGTGGTGTACGTGAACTTCGGCAGCGTGACGGTGATGAGCGGCGAGGAGCTGGCGGAGTTCGCGTGGGGGCTGGCCGGCAGCGGCCACGACTTCCTGTGGATCGTCAGGCCGGACGTGGTGCGGGGAGCCGGCACCGCCTCGGCGGCGGCGGCGGCGGCGCTGCCGCCGGGGTTCGCGGAGGCGACGCGGGGCAGGGGCCTCCTGGCGAGCTGGTGCGACCAGGAGGCCGTGCTGCGGCATGGCGCGGTGGGGCTGTTCCTGACGCACAGCGGGTGGAACTCGACCATGGAGAGCCTGAGCGCAGGCGTGCCGATGCTGTGCTGGCCCTTCTTCGCGGAGCAGCAGACCAACTGCCGGTACAAGTGCGCCGAGTGGGGCGTGGGGATGGAGGTCGGGGACGACGTGTGGCGGGAGGCCGTGGCGGCGAGGATACGGGAGGCGATGGGCGGGAGCGAGAAGGGGAGGGAGATGAAGCGCCGGGCGGCGGAGTGGAAGGAGGCCGCCGCGCGGGCGGCGGTGGAGTCGCTCGCGAACCTTGACTCGCTGATCGACGGCGTGCTGCTCTCCGGCATGGGTGGTCGACTCGCTACTCGCTAGCGAAATGGCGTGAACGGTGGATGGCGCCGTACGTCATCAACGAACATGCTCTGCTGCGCGGTGGATCAGGGTCACAGGAGCCGCTGGAAGGACGGTGAGGTCGTCTGAAAAACTGAAATGGTTGCGTTTTCCTGCCCACTTCGAGACGTTGTGATGTAAGCGTTTGGAAAATGTAATGTTCCCCTTTCGTCGTCGTGTTGCTTAATCGTGGTCGACAACGCCGTCTGCCGACGACTGCCACCGCTGCGGTGTTGTTTTAGTCATCGGAGAGCACTCTGCCGGCCCGGGGGCCTGTTTAGTTGGGAATTTAGGTGTAACAAAGTTTGCATTTTGCCATAAATGCGCAGCTGTAGCATTTCGTTTGTATTTGTGAATTATTGTCCAAACATTGACTAATTAGGCTTAAAAGATTCATCACGCAAAGTACAACAAAACTGTGCAATTAGGTTTTGATTTCATCTACATTTAGTACTCCATGCATGTACGACAAGTTTGATGTGATGAAAATCTTCTTTTTTATAGTGCCCAAGTTGGGAATTTGGGAGGAACTAAACAAGGCGTAGGTGCGTGGCCATGATCCAGAATATTTGCTGGCCAGCATCTGGGTCATTCAGTACCACAAAGTCGCAACAATTTTTAGGCCTAGGTTGACCTGTTCCTCCGTTTTCCCGTACAGCGCAACGAATTCAGATGCTGAACAACTCCTGTGCAGTCGTGTACGAACAGTGTTCATATTCTCAGCCGAACAGTAGTCACTGGCAGTG
Organism: Setaria viridis; assembly: GCF_005286985.2. Taxonomy (NCBI): domain Eukaryota; kingdom Viridiplantae; phylum Streptophyta; class Magnoliopsida; order Poales; family Poaceae; genus Setaria; species Setaria viridis. The sequence goes on from NC_048263.2 coordinate 28,413,009, forward strand.
ATAAAAATTTCGGTCAAAATTTCCCGAAATTTCCATCTTTTCGGTGGTGATCGAAATTACTATCCATCCGAAAATTCGGAACTGTTCATCGAAAAGTCACCTTTTTAATCCTGGATTTCAGCCAAAATTTCGTGAATTTTGGTGAGGATCGAAAAATGGGCGAGAACGAAATTGAGAACCCTGATCACTAGTCACAGGCTCACAGCATATGTTATATATGTTTTTTTCTCTACAAAAGTTTGTGTTCAAAACCTTTATCCATATCAAACGAGGAACTCTGCCACGTCATCCAGCGACTTGAGCGTCTTCTCGTAGAAGAGGTAGGACTCGTAGACCTTGGGAGTCCGCACGAAGCGATCAAACTGCACGGCAAACGGACAACGCCGAATGTGATGCCAAATTGTTTGATGAGAAAATTAAATTAGAAAAAAAAACCCCGCATTTTCAGGTGTCACATGGAACCCAATCAACTGCACAAATTGACAGGTACACACCTCTGTCATGTTGTTGACGAGCTCGTTGGCGACGCGGACGTAGTCGGCGCGCCGCCCCGCGGGAACGCCGGCCATGGCGGTGGTGAGGTCGAGGTCGAGGTACTTGGACTTGAGCCGGACGTAGAAGAGCACGTACTTCCACGACATGGTCTCCAGCATGGGGCGCAGCGTGCGCATCCCCTCCGCCGTCTGCCGGATGCGCGCGGCGGCCTCCTCCGCGGTCAGCTCCGGCTCGAAGAACCGCTCCCGCACGTACGACTTGGTGCCCCACCGCGGCACGGTCCCCGGCGACGTCGGCGCCGGCACGAACGCCGCCTCCGCGGCCATCGCGGGCGGGGGCGCCGCGGGACGGCGCGCGTACAGCGCGGCCGTGGCCGCCAGCGCCGTGGACGCGGCCACCGCCAGCCGCCGCGTCGCGGACTGCGGCGGCGGCGCCTGCTGATGCGGCTGATTGTCCGAGCCACCCGCGGTGGCGTTGGGAGGCAGGGGCCGGCGGCGGCGCGGCGAGGGGGATGACGAGGTGGAGGAGCAGAGGATGAGGTGCTTGGCGAGCGTGGCCATGGCGGAGCTGAGTGGACTGGTGCAAGTCACGGTGTGAGTAGGGGGTGTCGCCTTGGTGGCTAGGACAGTAGGAGATCGTTTTTCTGAGGTTGGAGGGAAGCGCCGGCGCGTTACAGATATTATCCGCTATGGAGCTCTTTGGGCCTTTGAATGTGCGCGCTTTTGCTCTTTTGGTTCAGAAATGGATAAGGAGATTTTGGACACGGTTGTTTTGAAATCCTGAACAAACTTTCAGAATTCCTCAGCAATGAATCGCAAATATTTTCCAAGAGTCTTATCATGTTCAGTTAGGTGCCCCGGAAATATACTCTCAATCTCTATTGCATTTGTCTTTCACTATATATCATCGCACCTAGATGTACTCTCCAAGCCATTCTTGCTGTAAATAAAGATAAACATCCCGTGATCGGATAAGTCAGATATAATTCATTCGCATGTGGATTGGGAAGTTCATGTGTTTGAAAAAAAATCATCTTAGTAATATTACATATCTAGTCACCATTTTCATTAATTTTATATAATTTAACAGTGAGCATGTAATCATGATCAACTCAGTTAATCGTAATCAATTTAACAAATAGTACATATGTAATCGTAGAAAAATAATCATCGCAGCAGTGTTTTGGGCAGTAAAACACAAAACAAAGTTTCAGTGTTTTAGCACAAACCAAACTTGCTGATTTTCCACATATACAATTAGTCCCTGCACACAGACCAAAAGCACACACAAGTATATCGGAGGGAAAAAACAAATAAATGCTGAACAAGTAAGGCAAACCGAATCGGGAACACGATGAGTTGTCTTCCGAAATTCAGGTTAACCACCATAAACCTTACATCTTCGTTGAGAACGCTTTAAGGACGTGACTCTCTTTCAACTCCTTCCTTTGAGTCGTGCCTCTTTTAACCACTTTTGCTGATTCGAAGAGATGATTTTTTCCCCCTTAAGGTAAGACGATAAGATCGCAATCCAAATAAACTTGCTGTTGCTCACCACAAGTTTGAGAGCTAGCTAGCAATGCCTAGCCATCTAATGCTTCACCTCCAAGAGTATCAAATGCTCCACGAGTTGCTTTGATGCCAACCACACATGCTCAAGCTATGAATTACTCTCTAGTGCTCACACACAATTACTTTCTCAATCCAATTCAAAGATTTGCACTTAAATCACACAAATCATGTGATTTTGCTTTATATTTTGCAAAGGGAGTGTCTACCTATTAACTGCTTGATTTTTAGCTCTCACTACTAGAAAACTTGGCATTCGTCCCGAGGCTTAGTACCGGTTGGTTTTTGACCCGGTATTAATGTAAGAATTAGTACCAAGTCTAACGGCTAGTTCCCTAGGAGCCCCCGTGATCCCCTTTAGTACCGGTTGGGGGCTCCAACCGGTACTAAAGGTCACCCATTAGTACCGGGTGGACTTCCACCCGGTACTAATGGGTGACCTTTAATACTACTTGGAGCCCCCAACCGGTACTAACTTCCCTCCTATAAATCAGACGTCTTCTTCCTCCCACCCGAGCCATTTCCTCCAGCTTGGGCTTCATCCATTCATGGCGAAATAGGGGAGATGTTGCCGGATTATTGACCATTTCGTGGGGATTTCATTCATTAAAGTGTTCTAAAGGTTAGAAACTTCATCCTCCCTTGATACATGGTTAGTATACTAAGTTTTATACTTTAGATCTAGAGTAATTTGTGATTTTTAGAATAAGGTACAATGGAGAAATTTTTCATTTATATGCATGTGTTATTTAGAGCTCATATTTGTGATTTTTAGAATAAGCTACAATTGTTTGGATGCTATATTTCGTATTAGTCAAAGAAATTGATATGAGGTTAGAGGAATAATTTTATAGTTTAGTCCTTTACAAATATGTGATAAATAAATTATAGGGAAAAATATAATTTGTTCATATTTTAGTCATTTGCAAATATGAGCGAGATAAATTGTGGTACATAGAGATAATAAGATGAAATAGAGGTATGCAATTAGTCATTTTTAGAATAAGCTACAATGGAGAAACTTTTCCATTTATATGTTATGTTTGAGCTAAATAAATTGTGGAAAAAATATAATTTATTCATAGTTTAGTTATTTGCAAATATGAGCTAAATAAATTGTGGTACATAGAGATGGCTACTGGTGTTGGAGGTAGTGGCGATGGTGGGGGCGATTGTCGTTCCTCTTGCGGCAAGGGGAAAATCATAGTTGGCCCTCATGATAAGCCGAAGAAAATGAGCACAGGGGAGAGAGCAATGCTTCGTTATTTGGAAAGATGTCATGAAGATACTGTTGCGGCGGGTCATGAACCTCCTTTTGGTGGTTGTTATGCTCCACCGCCAGTCCCGGGGGTTTCAAGTCCACTTAGTACTACCATCACAGGAGGCACAAATAAACCACAGGATGAGGTTGGATCAACGAACCTTCGTCTTTACCACCCAAGGATGCTTAAAGTCCTCCTAGATACTACTCAGTGGATGGTTTGTCATAGTGTATTATATTGTTTGGGTCTAAAATTTAAATTTGTGTATTTCTATCTAAACTTTCAGCAACATTTGAGTTTGTCGTAGTGTATCATGTTGTTTGGATCTGAAATTTAAATTTGTGTATTTCTATCTAAACTTTCAGCAACATTTGAGTTTAATGAAATTTGTATCATGTTTGTTATGTTTCATGTATAATTCTATGAATGATTAGAATATCTTTGGTTCGGTAATACTTTGTAGATGGATCGGTAATAGATGTACAGCGCAGAGAAATGCTCCATGGAGTATATTAATGGCTTGTGTTATTTTCTCGATCTAGCAGAGTCCAACAAGCCGCCGTCTGGTTTCATTTGTTGTCCATGCCAAATTTGCACAAATGAGAAAGATTACTCATCCAGAAAGACTATTCACACCCACATATACAGTTCGGGATTCATGCCTAATTATTTTATTTGGCCCAAGCGTGGGGAAAGAGAAGTTATGATGGAAGATGACGATGATGAAGAAGATGATAACTACATTCCTGACTGGAGTCAAGGAGGTGCCTTTGCAGATGCTGTAATGGGCAAGGCTGAAGAAGAGATGGTTGCAGAGGAAGGTCCTACCGATGATCTAGGTCAGGTGTTGCGAGATGCAAAGGAAGACTGCGAGAATGTGAAAGAGTCAAAGAAGTTCGAACGTATGTTAAATTATCATAAGAAATTGTTGTACCCAGATTGCAAACAGAGGCAAAAAATTTGGGTACTACACAGGAAATGCTGCAATGGAAGGCAAAAAATGGAGTTTCTGACAAGAGTTTTAATGAGTTAATGAAAATCATAAAGAACATGCTTACCGAGGGAACGAATTGCCGTCCTCAACGTACGAAGCAAAAAAAGTTGTTTGCCCTCTTAGTTTGGAGGTACAAAAGATACATGCATGTCCTAATGACTGTATCCTCTATCGCAGTGAGGAATATAAGAAATTGGAGGCTCGTCCTATGTGCGAAGCGTCGCGTTATAAGATCAGGCGAGATGACCCCGGTGATGTTGAGGAGCAAGCTAGCAAAAAGAAAGTTCATGCGAAAGTAATGTGGTATTTCCATGTAGTATCACGCTTGAAGTGTTTGTTCAGAAACAAGGCACATGCAAAGTTGATGCGTTGGCACAAAAAAGAACGTAAGCAAGATAAAATAATCAGACACTCCGCTGATGGGTCCCAGTGGAGGATAGTTGACAGAGAATTTCCCGGATTTGAAAAGGATGCAAGGAACATACGATTTGGTTTAAGTACAGATGGATTCAATCCATTCGGTGAGTTCAATAGTGGTCGTAGCACTTGGCCTTTGACCTTATGTATGTTTAACTTTCCGCCCTGGATGTGCTTGAAGCGGAAGTTCATTATGACGCCGGTAATTATCCAAGGTCCAAAATAACCTGGCAATGACACTGATATTTATCTAAGACCGTTGGTTGATGAACTTTTACTGTTATGGAAGGAAGAAGGTGTACGTGTGTGGGATGAGGATAAAAATGAGACTTTTAATATACGAGCATTGTTGTTCGTAACCGTCAATGATTGGCCAGCACTTGGTAATCTGTCAAGACAGACAAACAAGGGATGTCGAGTCTACACGCACTCTTTAGATGATACTTGCAGCATGTATTTGAAACACTGTAGGAAGGTCGTGTATACGGATCATCATCGATTTCTTCCTGCTAAGCACCCGTTAAGAAAGAAAGGGAAGCATTTTGAAGGGGAGGAACATAAACGTACTAAGCCCGTTCACCGTAATGGTAAACGTGTATTTTCTATGATAAAGGATGTGAGGATAGTCTTTGACAAGGGCTCTGGTAGCCAACCTGTTCCGAACGACGAGGACGTACATGCACCCATGTGGAAGAAGAAGTCTATATTTTGGGAGCTAACTTATTGGGAAGTCTTTGAGGTCCGTAATGCAATCGATGTGATGTATCTAATGAAAAATCTTTACGTGAACGTGCTCGGGTTCCTGGGTATATATGGAAAGGTAAAGGATACAATTGAAACACGTTGGGACCTAAAACGTATGAAACAACGAGATGGTCTACATCCGGAAAAGAGAGATGATGAACATTACTTGCATCTTGCCAAATACACCCTCAGCAAGGAAGAGAAGGAAAGCATGTTTGAGTGCTTGAATAGTATCAAGGTCCCATCGGGCTACTCCTCAAATATACAGGGAATAATAAATATTAAAGAAAGAAATTCATAAATCTAAAGGCCCATGACTGCCACGTCCAAATGAAACAATTGCTGCTTGTTGCACTAAGGGGTATTCTACCAAAGAATGTGAGAATGAAAATCGTGACGCTATGTGCATTCAATTTCTCAGAAGGCAATCCATCAAAAAAAATCTACTAGAGCTACAGAATGACGTCGTGCAATGCTTTGTCAGCTTTGAGATGGTTTTTTCACCTTCCTTCTTTAATATCATCACCCACCTTCTAGTCCACCTTGTTGAAGAGATTTTTATTCTCGGTCGTGTATTTCTACACAATATGTTCCCTTTCGAGAGGTTTATGGCAGTGATGAAGAAGTATGTTCGGAATCGTGCATGTCCAGAATGAAGCATCACAAAGGGATATGGAACAGATTAGGTCATTGAGTTTTGTGTTGACTTTATTGATGACCTGAGTTCGATTGGAGTCGCTGTATCACGCCATGAGGGGAGACTCAAGGGAAAGGGCACACTAGGGAGGAAAGCTCGGATGGACATCGATGAGAGTACATTTTGTAAAGCACACTTCACGAGCCCACAACAATCATCCCTGGTGGCTCCATACTTGAAGGAGCATAAGACCGTTGTACGGTCCTCAAACTAGGGGAAGACTGAGGCCTAGATTACACGTCATCACATTGACACTTTCGTCTCTTGGTTGCGGCGACGACTGATGCGTGATGACACGATTGAAGAGCAACTAGCATGGTTGGCTAGGGGTCTATCTATCTCAGTATAGACATTCCAAGGATATAAGATAAATGGATACATATTTTACATGATAGTCCAAGACCAAAAGAGCACAAACCAAAATAATGGTGTCCATATAGATGCAAGAGACAACAACGGAAAAAAACGATAGATACTATGGTGTCATTGAGGAGATATGGGAACTCGACTATGGACCTTTAAAAATCCCTCTGTTTTGGTGCCAATGGGTGAAACTTACTAGAGGAGGCACAACAACAGACAACTATGGACTAATAATACTGGACCTCAACAAGATTGGATACAAAGACGAACCGTTCGTCCTAGCCAATGATGTAACTTAAGTTTTCTATATGAAGGACACGTCAAGCAAACCAAAATATAAGGGTACTAATAAGTCATATGACCAACCAAAGCGCCACATAGTTCTTCAAGGGAAAAGACAAATCATTGGAGTTGAGGAAAAAACTGACATTTCAGAAGATTATGATCAGTTCGATGATTTTCCTCCATTTTCAGTCGAGGTTGACCGAAGCATCTTGTTAACCAAAGAGGATGCTCCATACTTACGTCGCGATCATAACCAAGGGACGTTCGTTAAGAGGAATGTTATTAACGTTCCATTAGATGATGATGTATAGCATTACTGTGTTTTTTGGTCAAGTGACAAATTAATGTAATATCGTATTATATAATACTATTTGTAAAATCTCACCCTATTAAACAAGAACTAATTTTTGCATGGTTAAAATATTAAATATTTCAATTTTTAGCACAATTAAATATTAAATAATAAATTTAGGTACAATTAAACAAGTACATGACTAAGTCATGGAAAACATGTTAATAACACTACATGCACTATTTTTCTAAATTTTTGCATGATCAAAATATCTATTTTTTCAAATTTTAAAGTTAACATATGTATTATGACTATTATAAACTATTACTAAGTTAAAATTAATAACTTTACTATGTTTGATATTTGACTGCATCTAATATTTTTATAGTGTATATCTAATCAATGTCAATTGTCAAGCTAACAAATTGTTTTTGCATCTTTTATGAATGTTATTTGATTTACTACGCAATAAATTAATATAATAGCATTTGTACAAAAATAAAAAGATGTTTAGGTGGGAAGCTAGAACAGTGGGCTACAAAGCCCTTTAGTACCGGGTGATAAAAATACCCGGTACTCAAGGGAGGCAGTTTTGTTTCGCGCCCTGGGCACCCCATTCAGTACCGCGTGGGGCTAGGTCCGGTACTAAAGGCCTCCTTTAGTACCAGGTGAAAGCTACACCCGGTACTAGGGGGTGACGGTTATAGATACCTGGGTCCCTTATGGAGGGCCCAGCCGACCACTAATGGGCTGGCCCGACTTGATGAAAAAGGCAGAAGATAGAGTCCGGCTAGGGCTCCCCAAGTGTTGTAATCTAACTAGATCCCATCTATAGTAACCAATTAGGGGACTTGCCATGTAACCCTACCTCTCGGAGTAACCAATTAGAGGACATCCAATCCCACCATATGAACCCTAAACACCCGAGTGCAGGGCGCAATACAATCCTCCAAGTAGGACGTACTGGCGGCCCGAACCTATATAAATCTCTGTGTTTTGTGCCTTGCGTTACCATCAAGTTCATGGTCATACAATCCTATTTGCCTACAAATCAACCATCTAGGTACCCCCTAGGTGAACTGTCGGTCACTAAATCTGACAGGAGGGATAAAACTATATCGTCTTCCTCCCTCATTCCACCAGACACTTAGCCGCTCCTCGTCGTCCTCGTCGTCCTCGCTATCGTACACATGATGCCATGCTGCCGCACCGTCATCCCCGTGCCATCATCCCCTGCGCCGTCATCCCTGCGGTGCCCCTCCCCGACGTACGACATACATCCGCCGTCATCTCCTCCCTCGGTCGGATCCTTCGCCACCGCCGCCCCATCCTCCACGGCAACGTCGTCCATGTCGTCGCGCCCCCCGACATCACACTGTGCCCCACGACCCCCGACCCGGCCAGCCCGCCGCCGACGACAGGTGCCGCGCCGTACGTCGACACATCCCCACCCCATCGCGCCTCCGGCTTCTTCTCTGATGCCTCTCGGTCCCGGCGCCAGCACCGACGACCTCGACGCCGTGCGCCCCTCCTCCACCTGCACGATGCACTCCCTCTAACCGGCGGCCGCCGCCTTCTTCGCCCCCCCAGCACTGGCCCTCCACCAACGCCACGCGCCCCTCCTCCACCGGCCGCCGCCCCCTCCTCCACCACTCGCCGCCCCTCGCACATGGCTGCGGGCGCCGTCTCTGCTGATGTAAGCCCGTGATCGCACTGACATCATATTTTTTTAATTTCTTTATTTTTAGGATTTAGGATAAATGTTATTATGTTTAAAATATTACTAGGAAAAGTATAGAAATGGTGTTAGGAAAAATAGAAAAAATTATAAGTAGTTTTAGTGAATATAGAAATTGTGTCATGAAAATTAGAAAATTTATAAATAGTGTTAGGAAATTAATATGCATTGCCATGCATGGTTTTATTAGTGGAATACTAGAAATTTTAAACTGCCTACTACTTAGAATAATTGTTTTAATGCTACTTAGAATAATTCTTTTAGTGCTACTTAGAGTAATTCTTTTATTGCTAGTTAGAAATTGTAAATTGCTACTACCTAGAATAATTCTTTTTATTGCTACTAGCTATAGTATAGTTCAATAAATTATAGAAATATGCATAAAATTGTTGAATTGGCTAGAAATTATAGAAAAATTGTAGTCATTACTATGTACAACATTGATTAGGCATTTATTATAAGAAATTGTATAATTATTAGTCATTCTTTTTATTGTCATTTATTGTAACAAATTGTATAAGTATTATTTTTTATTGTCATTTATTGTAACAAATTGTATAAGTATTTAGTCATTCTTTTTTTTGTTGTCATTTACTAGCAATTCACAGTAAATATTGTTGTAGTCATTTGTTGTAACAAATTGTATAAGTGTTTCATTCTGTTTTTCAGTCATTTATTGTTTGAAAATGTATAACTATTAGTCATTCATTTTGGTACTCATTTATTCTAACAAAATTCTTTTTATATTATATTAGTTACAATGGCACGATCAGAGGACGAGCAGGCCCGATTGGTCGAGGAATACCTAATGGACTTGATTGCTCAAGGTCGCATGAACGATTCGCCAAACGAAGAAGTCGATCACAGTCAGACTCACATCTACCTCAACGGAATTATTATACATAAACATGATTTGAATTCTCTACTTATCAAGATTATTGGGAATTAATAGTTCTTTCATTTTTCACCCATCTGGATCGAGCAAGCCTAAATGGATACGAGGCACGAACAAGAAGTTAGAGGGCCATATCATCATCATGGAACTTAATAAAGAGGGTGAACCTACTGCTCCATACAATGCTAAGACCAAATTAGTGAATCAAATTGGGTTTATTGTTAGGGATAACATCCCAATAAGCTTTCAGAATTGGAAAAGTGTTGAAATCGATGAGAGCGTGGTCCCCATAAGCACGGTCCCCGAGCGAGAGAAGGAAATGATATGGGATCAGATAAAATAAAACTTCACGTTCGAAGGTGTAGATGAAGAAAAAGTGAAAGATTGGGGCTTTTGGAAGGGTGCAATTATTTTTCAGACGTACAAGAAGAATATGAACAAAGACTACATAAAGAAGGGCCTTACACCAGATTTCACGAAGCACCTGAAGTTAAGAGATCACTGGGATTCATTTGTGCAGTTCAAGCAGTCGCAAAAGAGCGCTAAGGCAACTAAAACCAATCCCGACAATGCTTGTCAGAAGAAATACTTTTGTCGTCTTGGGACAGGAGGTTACAAGAAAGGTATCATCAAATAGCAAAGGATGGAAGATGACATAATTGCTAAGGGAATAGTACCGACGACTCGCGAATGACCAGAGTGAGCAAAGCATTGGTATTATGCTAATGGTGGCACGCTCAATCCCGAAGATGGATCATTTGTGTTTGACCAAGAATTAAGAGAAGCAACTACGAGACTTGTTGAGTTAATAAAGGCTATGGTCGAATGATCTTTCATGCCTGATCGAGAGAAAGACGAGCTGACTATAGCACCAGGTAATCCAGAACACCCTGGACATTGCCGAGGTAAACGAATAATTCCATGGAAGTTTGCCTTTCATGACCACATTGATTCCTATATAAGCCACCAAAGAAGTAAGGCCGAACACGCACGGCCGCTGCGAGAGTTGCAAGAACACGTAGCTTTGACAAAGGCAAGAATAGAGGAAGCAATCGACCGGCATGTGGCTCTAGCTCTTAGCAAACAAGCCAGTAAACAGGCAGTTGCATCATCAAGGGCTAATGTCGATGTAAGCCCCTCTCAGCATTGTAGCAACATTGCTTCCACGGAAGCCCTAGCTGGAGGATCTTCTAACGTGGTTGAGGACAACCAACGCCACCCCATGGACGACATCACTAGGAGGGCCCCTTGTGAGCTTGTTACTCCCGTGAAAAACAAGATCATCATGGTGGCTTATGGTGTGGCTGAACAACAGACACAAGGCCAAACAATTCATGGTGTGGAGATCCCAGCTCGCGGTTATGCCAAAGTTGGGGTGGACCGAGTGGTCGACGGTTGGGATGACCTCGAACTGGAGGTACCTGGAGGTGACGGGAAAAAAAATCTAGAAGAAGCCATCCGTGGTTGGATTCTATGGTCCAAGCGCTACATAAGGATTCTGCAATCGAATCCCCCAACCTTAGGATCATCTACTCAGGGCTCAAGGGCAAGATCACCTACGCCATCTGCCAGGGAACCCTCTCCACTAGCTGACAGGGATCCTAGCATGAGTCCACGCTCTCCACCAGCTGACAAGGATCCTAGCATGAGTCCACCTCCCCCTGTTATGAGCAAGGCTACATGGCGAAAGACACCTTTAGCTCCGCCTCCTGCGCCTACAAAGCAGAAGCAGAAGAAGTCGAAGGAGAAGCAACCAGAGCCCAAGAAACCTTATGATATGACTGATGTGGAACTCGACACAGTAGTGGATGCTCATGTTAAAGCTCACTTCACACCAAAGCCTCCCGTGAAGAAAGATCCACCACTTGATAAGGTTAAATTTTGGGCTTTCATTAGAGGCATGGAGTTGGAGAAAAAGAAAAAGCTAGAGAAACCACCGCTATCTGACTACGATCGCACAATAACAAAGGCTTTTCAGAAGAAGAAGAGAAGTGGGTCAAGTATTCCACAACTCGGAATCCAATCCAACCAATCGATTGCCCCGCTCCAGGTACTTTCGGAGTTTGATAAGAATTTGCTTCTATTCGCCAAAGATACAAATCTCACCGTAGCTCAACTTCGAGGGGAGGATCACATCTCAAAGTAACCTGGGGCTAGTAAATGGAAATTTGAGTTAGGGAAAGAGCTTGTGTAGCCGTAGTTGGTGGACCGTTTTACAACAAAGATGTACAAATTGCACTAGTGGTACATGGAGGCTTCAGCCACCGGTTTACTCATGCTAGAAGTTTGGATTGGAGATCAGCATTATTTGCATGGTGATGCCATCATAAATGTGCCGTTCAAGGAACTTTATTTCCTTTACAATCAAGACGCACTTGACAAATCACTCATCAGTTCCTAGGTTCTGTAAGTGTTTAATTTGCTCTAACTTCAAAATTCCCGCTCTAGTCATTGTGCGATGTCTTATCTCTTATTCTATTTTATCATGTAGGATGGAGATTCAAGCTTACCGGAGGATAGGATCGTATGACATCGGCTTCATGGCCCTGGATGTTATAAATGAGACAAATGTAAGAAATAAACCAAATCGGACCTTGAAGAATATATATAAATTCTTGGACAAGCAACATTACAAGAAGTACATTCTTTTCTCGTACAACTTCAAGTGAGCGTGTTTCCCATCTCTTTTATTTTTTTTAACTAGTAATTGAAAATAAGACTAAATAGCTTTTCACTATACATATATGTACAACTTCCACTGGATACTCCTTATCGTGGTTGATCGAAGCATGGTCTATATTTTGGACTCTCTGAGGAGACCAAGAAATCAGACCTCATAGACATGTTTAATAGAGCATGGGCTCGCTTCCGTCAACATCACTCAGGTGAATTCAAGGAGCAACTTCATATCCACTCTGAATTCCCGGTATGTATTGAATTTGCACATCTCGTGTCACTTCCTTGAACACAACAAATATTTCATCTTTTGCCATATATATAGTTCTAATTGTGCAGATCCATTGATCTAATATATATGGGCTCGCTTCAGAGTTTTCATACAAATTTCTTAACAATAAATTAGTTCTAATTGTGCAGATCCATTGATCTAATATAATAACCTTTACTAAGGACATAGATTATGCACATGAAGGAAGAACTCCTCGAGACGGAAAAAATCAGAGCAATTCAAGAACAACTCAGTGGATTTCTTCTGGACGAGGTAGTAAATCCAGTGGGTGAGTTCCACAATGATAGATCAAATCTGCATCACCGTCAGGACTCGGGTTCAGAATAGTTGATCCAAAATGTTGAACTTGGAGAGTTGATGCAATGTAACATTATTCATATATGTGTGTGCACAATATATCTATGTATATATTATCTCAAATGTAATATTATAGATCAAATAAAACTTTATATATATTGTTTATTAGAACTAGTATATGTAAAGAAAACAAATACGAAATACTAATATAGAATAAAGAAACAGAAAAGAAAATGATATGGGAGAAAGAAAAAGAAAAAAGAATTTAGTACTGGTTGGGGAGACCAACCGGTACTAAATTGGACTTGGCCACGCGCGACGTGGCAACCAATTTAGTACCGGTTGGTCTCCCCAACAGGTACTAAAGGACCTCCTTAGTACCGACTTACCAATACCGGTTGCACAATTGGTACTAAATGGCGTTTGAATCCGGTACTGAATACGCTTTCCCTAGCAGTGTCTGTTTTAGCCCCCCCCCCCCTCCCCCCACCACCACCACGCGCGCGCCAAAGTTTAGAGGTCAATGCAACTTTTTCCTCAACTCAGCACAAGTCTTCAGATTGCCTGCGGATCTTTGAAGGTGAAGACACCGAGTGTTTCAATATAAATATAAGAAATCCACATTCTAGTTTCTAGTGTCATTCTTGTTTTTCACTTGTTTTTGTTCGATTGCTAATCCTTTCCCATGCCATTAGGAAGACGTTAAGAAACATCAGCACTCCAGCTGTTCACTTGGAGATGAGTTGCCGCACCAAGCTACCATTTCAATATTTGAAAGCCTGATGCATCTTTGGAGAAGAGATTGACCAGCAGGTAATGTAAACTTGAAACTATTCTACATAGTTATATGAAGAATCCATCCTTGTTCACTGCCTTGTGCCCTGCTATTTTTTTATTGGATCGTGTAGTGTCGTTGTAGTTCTTATTAGCCGGTTCGAGTTTTGTTGTGCCCTCCTCTTGTGGTTAGTTATTCTGGCTGTTGTAGTGACTTTACAAACTTATCTTAATAATGCACGTTCTCGGGGAAAAAAGGTAGTGTTCCTAAAAAAACCTGTAGTTTTTACAGTAATCCTGCCAGGTACAAGTGTACAACTTAAGCTTAAAACCACACTGCCGTGTTTTGCATCGATGATCGTTTTGGCATCCTGTTTAATGGGTGTGTTTTTTAAGGGCTTGTTCGTTTAATCCATCTTTAAAGGGATTGTAGGCACTAGTATACAACCCGTGCTACCACACGGGCTAATATTTTAAAAAGTTATTATGTTTGAAAATTATTTAGAAATTAAACTTCTAACTAATAATCAGAATTATTTACCTACTACTCTTTCATTTTTTTAAATACTTCAACATAATACTCATACAAATGTGAACTTATTTTTATCCAGTTATGATTGATTTTTAATTAGTAATTACTCTATACAGTTTTTTATCCATATTCACGCTTTTTAAATTTTGTATATTTCTATATTAACAAACACATAAATAGGTAATTTAGAATCATATATTACTTTACTTTTGAACATGTCTATATGATGCGTATGAAGATAACTAGATTCAAATTCAGGTGTTTACTTTAGGTTATTTTTAATAACAACATATGTGGGTGACTTAGATACAAATTTAGAATGGCATTTTAAATTATGCTTTATAATTATATGCATGAGTAAATTGGATGAAGATTATGGGGTTACTTTAGATTATTTTTATAATGACAGCTCAGTAATTTAGATATAGGTTTAGGATTTATTTTAGAATATTTTCATAATAACAATGGTGGGTAAATTTTGAGAAAATATAATAGACCAATGACTATGATTATTAGAGTTTACAGGATTGATTTTTGGTGTTTCTGATTTTCCTGAGAATTTTTAGGATTTGTATTTTTTTCTAGCGTATCTTATGAGAACTATTATGGAGTCTCCAATAAAAACAATGAGGCCACATTGCTACACAACTATTACCTTGAGCTACCTCTGATTGGTTAAATATTCGAACACAATAGTTATATATATATATATATATATATATATATATATATATATATATATACATACTTATTATCTTCATTCGATTGTGATAGATTTTAGTTAGTTGGTAATTAGTCTATAATGTTTCCATCTACATTTATAATCTTTAACTTTTCACATTGCATCGCAAGTATGCACTTGAATTTATTTAATGGGTACTAAGTTTGAGCTATAAATTTAACACATAAATCTACATTCTCATCACTTCCTCTGTATATTTATAAATCATGACGCATATCATGCGTATATACCTTAATTATTATACCATATACCAATAGTGTAAGAAATAAACGATTTAGAATCATATATTGGTGTATATTTTAATTAAGGTGATTTGGATTCAAATGCATGGTTACCTTATGTTATTTTTAATAATGGCATGTATATGTGATTAATATAGGTGTAAATTTAAGGGGTTATTTTAAGTTATTTTTTAAGTATTAGTGGTGGGTAATTTAGTTGCAAATTTAGAGGGTTATTTTAAATATTATTTATAATAGCATAAGTGGGTAATTTTGATGAAGATTAGGAGATTACTTTAGTTTATTTTATATAATGGCTATATGGAAGAGGTGGATAATTTAGATATAGATTTAAGGGTTACTTTAAACTATTTTCATAATGGGATAGGTGGGTAATTCTTTAGAAAATATAATAGATTGAATGGCTATGATGATTTGAGTTTACAGATTGATGGTCAGATGTTTTACTTTTTTGTGAGAATTTTTAGGATTTCTCTCTTTTTCTAGAGTGTTCACCTAGGATCCTAGGTGGCTTAAACTGGAAGCTTTAGTAATAGTAAGATTGAGAGGAACTTTTAACTTGTGGGGAATTTAATCTCTCGCAATCCCCTCTAATTTTTTTCAATCCCTCCCAAACCGAACGAGTCCTAAAGATTCTATAAAAAAACAAACCCCGAATCTCGAAATTAACATGGGCCAAAACTAATACGAATGAACAAAACAAAATAACTTTTGGCCCAGTAACACGGAACGAAGAAGCAAAACAAAAAGGAACAGCACCATTAAACTGACTGAGGGTTGGAAATTCTTGTGGCAACATCCTGACAAACCGAAGCGGCCACCATTTTTAGCCGGGTGTGAAAAGTAGAAATACCTTTTTGGCAAAACAAATCGAAACGAGTTTTTCATGTTTTGTCCGACCTTGTTGCAATAATTCTCACAAATAATCAACGTTTTCTCTCTCGCAAAACCGATAATTGAAAATTCTGAACTTATCAGCTCTGTCCAATAATTAAATACTGCAGACCACCAATAGGTTAAACATGGGGCCTGCACAAACTGTACAACGATGCCTATGTGACGCTCATCTGAATTCTCATGCTACTGTGGATATAGGTGGCAATGTGGCATGGGCGTCTACCTTTCCTTCCACGTGAAATGCATTTCTTCCACGTTTTTGTTCCTTTGAGGGAAGGTACTTGTTTCCACGCGAAAATGACTTCACCGGCTTGGCTCGCATGGCCCACTAAGCTGGGCTCGTGCCTTGAACGGGTTGAACACATGCTCTGACTATTATTTGGACTCGTTGTGCCGCTGTGTATGTGAAGGCCGGGGCACCTGCTGGCAGAGGGGCCTCATCGTCTTCAGTATTCCACAGCTAACACCCAGAGCACCATTTGCATCACATTCGTCGACCTCGAGCTCGAGGTAGGGAAGCAACCACCGACCCGAGCTATCAAGCCGTATGGCGCCTCGCAGCCGCCTCCTGGACCTGGAGAGGCACGACGTGCTCTTCTTCTACGGCGCCTACCACCACGGCGAGCAGCCAGCAAGCGTGGCCACCCACCACACGCTCGTCTTCTGGCCCGTCTTCCTCGTCGCCGCCCTGCACCTCCACCTCGTCGCCCCGTTCCCGCACGCCGCCGTCGACGCCGCCGCCTGCGCGGGGCTCTACGTCGCCTGCTGCTTCCTCCTCGACCACGCGGCGCGGCGGCCTTCCTCTGCCGGGCCGACGGCGGTGGCCTCTCGCTCCACTGCTCAGTGCACGACGAAGGAAGGCTATACGATCGAGCAACATTCAGAAGTTCGTGGTGATCAGGATCAGTGATCAAGTTGATTCGTGCGGGAACAGGGTTGGGAACATCAGTCATCAGGTAGCTAGACTCTTGATGTGTGTGCAATATCTTGATCTGTAGTATATTCACTTGGATATTGGGTGACAATAATGTACAAATCAGACAAAATGTTCATACTCTAGCAACGTTGTATTGTACCTGGCCTGGAAGATGAATGGCTATCCTCTACTCTGCACAACTCGCTCCCCCGTTCTAGATAAAACAGTATTCACTCTGGTCCTCACCTCCAATCCATCCAACTGACAGGTGGTGTCCGTTCGCAACCGCCGGGCCGGGTTACTAACCTGGTCATCCCTTTAAGCCCGAGGAGCATAACAGAACTAAAAAGAAAAAAAAATCCCCCACTGGAACACAAACTGCACAATAGTTTCAAAAGCTCGCCGCTGGTTGTAAATTTAAGATATTTTCTTTTGACTGAAAAGTATGAAGAGCTACCCATAGTATCATATTTTTTATTACATTAAAGATTATATACAAAATAGTTACAAGGACCGAAAGGATGAAAAACAAGAAAGGGATTAAAATTTAATGAATAATAGTCAACCAATAAGATAAATCTGACTTTAGACAAGGTTTTACTCTCAACAACACAAATTCTAGTTTGAAGGCTCTTTCCCGGCGACTGAGCGAAGGGACAGCATCATCAAAGATCATGCTATTAGCATGTTACAATGACACACCAAATGGTCCAGAGACTAATTATAACGATTTCCAGGAAAAGTTGGAGACCCAAATATTTGTCTTCCCCTTGAAGCATTTCAATAACCAAAAGAGACAGATTCCATTGAATGTGTAGCTGCCGACACCATTGGCTGAAAGGGCAGTGCAGGAACAATATTTTTAAGAGATCTCAATCGACATCTGGAAATGTGAAAAAGATATTGCAATTTTGTTGTATCTAATTGATATTGTCATGGTGTGAACTGATGTACTTTCAAGTTTCAGTAAGCATCTTTTGGTTTCTTTATTTATGGTTCAAGTTCAATCATTAATAGAATTTCTTAAGATTAAAAGGTGGTGTTGGTGACTCGTTGTTCTGCTGGACCATGTGTTGTGTGTGCTCTGTCATGTGTTTGTGTGAGACAGGTGATCGGCGTGGAGAATGCATGTTTTCTGTTCGTTGATGTGGTAATGCACGTATTTGCACCAAAACGCGTATATGAGCACATAATACAAGCCAACACCATCCATTTGTGCCAAAATTGATGTGTCCTTCACCTAACCTTTTCTCATAGTTTATTGGCGCCTCAAGAAAAGGAATATCCTCGATCGAGGGTTGGACCGAGGTGTGTTAGGATCATGACCCGTTACCACCCCTAGACAGAGCATGTTTTTGTGTTGATAACGGTGGGTGGTGGCGTGGATGTCGTTACCATGGGGTCACAAGTCAGTGGGAGGAGTGGGGGAAATGACGGAGACGCTGGGACGGGCATGACAGCCGAGAATAACCGTGTGATACTACGTGCACAATGCACTACAACGCGACGACTTGCATTGCAGCCAACCAGTCGTGATCTAACCGCAACGGGTTACGGTTCAAATAGGTTGGCTTGGCCGTGTGTTGACAATCGAAACTGGTGGGTTAGGCTGGTTAGACCAAATCCTGGCACCAAAGGATTAACCAAGGTTCAAGCCTTAACTCTAACTTAGCAATGTAATGATCATTAACTTAGAGAGCATGTGATTTGAGAAATGGGATGATCATCACCTTCTCACTCCTCATTTTTATTTAGTTCGGGAAATGTACCATCGTCACATCATCTCTCAAGCAGCATATTGAATAACGAGGAATGGATTAATCCCATCAAAATCCATAGGATTACTCCATGTTGGATCATTCCTTCTAGTCATCTAGATAAAGATGATTTATCAAACCAAATACCCCTTTGTTAATTACTTAATTTCGAAATTAGGCCCGTGATAATATTGCGAGCATGGATTGGGGGCATTGGGCAAGTTTTTATAAAGCCGATGGATCGATCGGGCAAGTTGGATTTAAAGAAGTTATATCCACTTTTTTCTGAAAGCCACTGACCTGGGCCCAAATAATTTGAGGGTCCAATAATAAGCGATGCCGATTCCCAAGCTATGATTGCGCTGCTAAGCGCCATGCATTCGAGTATATCTATCTTTTCTTAATCGCGAAATAAAATATACATCTATCTTTCTTTCACGTGAAACATCTTCTTCCACGTGGAAATCACGTCGAGTCGTCAATGTCTGGGCTCTCGCATGAGCCCCCTCTTGCCGGCCCGAACGGAAGGCTCTGGCCCTCCTCTATGGTCTCCTATAAAAAGAGGCGAGTCATCACTCCACTGCCAACACAACACGAGCAATCATCATCACATCCACGAATCACAAGCCTTTCTTCCTCGGTCCTCACGTCATCGACCTCCTCGAGCCATGGCGCCTCGGAGCCGCCTCCTCGACCTGGAGACGCAGGACGTGCTCTTCTTCTACGGCGACCTCGTCGGCGTGGCCACCCACGCGATCGTCTTCTGGCCCGTCCTCCTCGCCGCCGCCCTTATCCTCCGCCTCATCGCGCCGTTATTACCGCACGCCGCCGCCGCCTGCGCGGGGCTCTACGTCGCCTACCGCTTCCTCCTCCACCGCGCCGCGCGGTCGCTGTCTTCCTCTGCCGGGTCGCCGGCGGCGCCGTCTCACACCAGGCCAGTAGTCTGCGCATGATGGCAGGCTACAAGATCGGTCAGAATATTTCGTTAATGGAGAAAAGGAAGAAGGGTGTTGCAGCAGGTTATTTGCTGGATGCTTGTCATTGTTTTATTGCATCATATGTATAGCTGATTAGCTTAAACACCTTTTGAATCACAGAAAACTAGCTAAAAAAGGGTTCATCTTCGCCTGAGGAACGTGCGATGTCTGGATATGTAATAGTATATTTCGAAATATGGTACATGTAATATCTCGTAACGTTTTACCGGAAAAACTATTTTTTATTGAAAAGAAACTCGATATGTGTAACTCTAAAGACTATCTTGACGAGGAGTTTTTTTAGGTTCGATCCCTAATTGTTGGCTGGCAGTCTTTCTAGCAGCTGTAATGATTTGGTAACTGGATCATGCTTTTGTTCATCCTACTGCTGTGAGTTCCTGACCACCACTCACGCTTATTATCTGCGCAGTGCATTAACCACAAAATACATACAAACCCAGCAGCATCCATCATAGGCCCTACACGAGCCCCACAGGACAAATTGCTGTCAGGTTCGGATGGTAACGGGTAACGGCCCAGAAGCGCCTGTACACACATAAGCGGGCTGTACAGAAATGGCCCTTAAGCCCACGACTCCGCGTGTGACGTGTCTCGTCAACGCACGCCGCCGGCGCGGGGCTCCCCTCGTGGACGAACATCGCGTGGGCTATCCTCTACTCTGCAGTCTGCACAACTCGCTCCCCCGTTCTAGCTAAAAGAGTATTCACTCTGGTCCTCACCTCCAATCCATCCAACTGACAGGTGGTGTCCGTTCGCAACCGCCGGGCCGGGTTACTAACCTGGTCATCCCTTTAAGCCCGAGGAGCATAACAGAACTAAAAAGAAAAAAAAATCCCCCACTGGAACACAAACTGCACAATAGTTTCAAAAGCTCGCCGCTGGTTGTAAATTTAAGATATTTTCTTTTGACTGAAAAGTACGAAGAGCTACCCATAGTATCATTTTTTTATTACATTAAAGATTATGTACAAAATAGTTACAAGGACCGAAAGGCTGAAAAACAAGAAAGGGATTAAAATTTAATGAATAATAGTCAACCAATAAGATAAATCTGACTTTAGACAAGGTTTTGCTCTCAACTACACAAATTCTGGTTTGAAGGCTCTTTCCGAGCGACTTAGCGAAGGGACAGCATCATCAAAGATCATGCTACACTACCGGAAACACGAGATTTGCCGAGTGCTAAAAGATTTGTGAGTGCAATCCTTCGTGCACTCGGCAAACAACCTCTTTGCCGAGTGTTGAAAGAGAAACACTCGGCAAAAATACTCTTTGTCGAGTATAGAAAAAGAAACACTCGGCAAACCAGAAGAAAACACTCGGCAAAGAGTAGTCACTCGGCAAAATAGACATCCGTTTGGGGGGTGTGCCGGCCGTTAGCTCTTTGCCGAGTGTCCGTTAGTGGCACTCGGCAAAGAACTACATTTGCCGAGTGTTTTCTGTAGGCACTCAGCAAATCAACAAGTTTGTCGAGTGTTTGACTTGGGCACTCGGCAAATGAGTTAGTTTGCCGAGTGTTTTCTCTTGGCATTCGGCAAATTAAAAGGTTTTTCCTCTTCTTCTCTTAAAACTTTTTCTGCTCTTCACATACAACATGTGGTACTCCATGTACAAATTTGATATATTTCTAGATCTGTTTGCTATATTTAATTAATTTATTGCATTTCAAGGAAGTTTTTGGTATAAGTCAAATTTGAACCGCAAGTGATTCAAATAAGAGTATAAAATTAGTAGAAAAATGATATTCATGTTATTGAATCCAGTGTGAGGCTTTACCCGGAAAATGAAAAGAAATTTCGACTATCTTGACGAGGAGTTTTTTTAGGTTCGATCCCTAATTGGCTGGCAGTCTTTCTAGCAGCTGTAATGATTTGGTAACTGGATCATGCTTTTGTTCATCCTACTGCTGTGAGTTCCTGACCACCACTCACGCTTATTATCTGCGCAGTGCATTAACCACAAAATACATACAAACCCAGCAGCATCCATCATAGGCCCTACACGGGCCTCACAGGACAAATTGCTGTCAGGTTCGGATGGTAACGGGTAACAGCCCAGAAGCGCCTGTACACACATAAGCGGGCTATACAGAACAGGCCCTTAAGCCCACGACTCCGCGTGTGACGTGTCTCGTCAACGCACACCGCCGGCGCCGGGCTCCCCTCGTGGACGAACATCGCCGTTGCCCGATTGTGGTTCAAGTGTGAATTCAAACTAGCGCCGAGTGCTTTATTCAATTCGGACGTCATAAGCGTAGCAGCGACGTGAGATGAAGTCTTATGTAGCAGGGTTTTTTATTTCTACAAAAAAGACACGCCAAAGTTGACGGAACAAGCGATAAATTTTCGGCGCTTTTCATGTGTGCTGCGCCGGCCGGCGTCCGCGACTCCGCGTTCCTGCTCCAGCTCCAGGACAAACTGTCCCTGTAGTATAGTCGTAACGTGTGGGGTAGCGGAGCTTGGATTTGAACTTAGGTGATGTCGATCCAATCATCCAAAATGCAATACTGTAAATCAAAGTAACAATTTAATAACAAATCAGTAAATAATAGTAATATACATAAAAGTTTTAAAATATTATGAATTTAACAGTTAAATTTGAAAGTTGCATATATTTGTAAGAGGTGTGGACGTCGAGGCAAGAGGGTGGAGGGCCAAACTGAGGCAGGCACCAGGATTTGGGAACAAAGGCACCAGGCATTGTTGGGGATAGATCCCCAATACCCGTAAGAAGGAACAAGACGAACTCCTTCTAGGATTTTTTTGTAATTCTACTAGGACTCATACCACATAATCCTACTAGGACTTCTCCATGTAACCGACTAGTTATCCCGCCCCCGAAGTATATAAAGGAGGGCAGGGGTACCTAGGTCAACAGGCACAACATGAGAGTAAATCCTCATACCTCAACACCCAAGCGCAATGCGCAATATACAACACCCCAAACAGAACGTAGGGTATTACGCGACTCTGACGGTCTGAATCTGTATAAATTTGTATCTTGTGTCCTCGCTTTTACCTTCAAGTTACAGGTCCGGCGATCCTCCACCAACAAATCTACTACCTCGGGATACCCCTCGGTACGTTGGCGGGTATAAAACACCGACAGCTGGCGCAGTAGGTAGGGGTGATCGTCGAGATCATCGGGAGTGCTTGAAGGACCTCATCTTCAAAATCAATCTACTCGACGAGAAATAAGTCGCCGAGTTCCAATTTGAAGCAAATCGCCGAGTTGACGAACAACCAGGTCGTCGATTGCATGCTACACGGGTGCGGGAATATCAAAAAAATTCTGCGTTGGCATTGGTGGAGACCGATAAGGCGTTGATCTCATGAGCGGATCGAGGCACTCTGTTCCGAAGTAGAGTCAGAGTTTCAGCCTAAGGTCAAGTTTGGATTAGACTTGAATCGGAATCATCAGGGGCTTAGAAGCAAAAATTAGAAGTCAAATCCAATTGGCCGGTGGGGCGGATAATGAGGCGGCGCTCGGGTTAGCCGGCCGTACGCAGAGCCGTACCACGCCATGCCCTACGCACGTCTGCACAGTGGCGCCGTAAACCTACCCGCTATGGCGTAGTGGCCTGACGAGGAGAATAGGGACTAAGGACGGAAGCCATACCGTATCCACCGACATGGGATTCGATAAGACTAGGTAGCACCAATACACTCACTCTTTTATCCTCCCCCAACCTGTAAGCACCATCCCCTTGTACTATAAAAGGGGACGGACCCCCCCTCCCCGCTTCTACACGAACACAAGAGACGTGCTCTTAGACGTTCACACACACACACTTAGCACTTGTCTGAGCTCTTGCCACTCTCTTCCACAGAGACAAGAACAAGGTCAGGACTCAGGCACCCTCCTCTCATACTCCTCTTGTTTGTACCCTCCACTACAAACTTTGAGCACCTGGGTTTAGGAATAAAGTGACCGACTAACCCCGACTGGACATAGGGCACGTTGTCCGAACTAGTATACATCTTGTGTCATTGTGTGCTAGGCCATATCCGATCTAACGCACGGCAAAACTACAAATAATTACTTGTCAGCCAGATTTCGCACCGATAGTTGGCGCCATCCGTGGGGAGGATGCCGTTGCGTTCGCGCTTTGCAGGTCATCGGATGGCCTACCTCACCGCCACCTTCGGCATGACGGGCTCGAGCGACACGATTCGTTTCGGCTCGCTAGAGTTTCCCGCTCCCACCCTCTATGGGATGTGGGTTACACGTGTCTTCGCACTGTTCTAGGCCTTCCGCTTCGGAAGTCTGGACTTCTGCACCGATCAGCTCGGCGTACTCCGCCTCCACGAGGAGACAACTCCCCTGGCATCCCCGGGAAAGGTGGCTCGCATCATCGTCCACGAGCCACTTGACGATCTTGATGTGGAGGCGCTTGCGCTCCGCATCGAGTCCGTGTTAGCCACGAGCCCCACAGTTAACGACGCAGATATTGTCATGTATTCACTGGCTAACATTTTCAGCCAGCTCTCCGAGGGCGCTCCACTATCTCCGCCGTGCTCACCGCGCGCCTGCCTTACCTTCAGTCTTCCATCCACCACGGACGCGTACACATGGGGGCTCTGGAGGGTCATGACATCGTCTCTCCACCCATGCAAGTTCGTAGGAATGGTGGACTACACCCCCTCCTCCTTCCACGACCTCTATGATGATGAGCTCGAATGCGACGGCTCCAGCATCGGCGACGTGATGGCACTCGACCATCCTCTGTCCCAGGAGTACGCCATGGTGGACGCTCCGGAACAACTCCCGGAGGTGGTGGAGTTTGTCGAGACTCACACCCCGCCGAACCACTACGTGGAGGCCCTGGCGCAAGCGCAGGCGCACGGCGATGAACTACGACAGCGATAGCAGGACTAGCAACCGCCACCGCCAGTGCACCCGGTGCATCACTCCGCACCGCCCGCGCGCAACCCGGCAAGCGGCGCTCGGGGCTACGCTCGCCAAGTCCAGAGCAACATCCTGGCAAGGGGGATGACCTCCCGCAGTTCGCTCGGGCTGGACAGAACATCACCACCGCAGTGATACTTCTACATAGCCTCCCCGAGCCAGCTAACCCCAAGGAGCAGGCAATACACCGGAACCTCTGGGTGCTAGTGGAGACCGCCGCCATACAGCAGGCGGAGAGCTCCGCGTCGCAACAGCGACACGCAGCCTCTTACCCAATTTGCGCGGTGGGGTCGCACCAGCCGAACCGCTCCGCCCGTTCACCCCCGCAGGCACGACGGGTAGGGCAGAATGTTGCGGCAGCCCCACAACTTGACCCGGCTCCGGCGCCACGGCGTCAGCCCATGCGCGAGCGGATCAGACCGAACCAGGATGTGCGCAACGGCATCCACGCACGACATTTGGCTGACACGACGCCGACATTGAACAGATGGTGACAGAAGCGGCCGATGCGGCCCACGACCAGTCCCACAAGGAACGCAAAGAAGTACGCCTAAGGTGAGGCGACTGACCGTGCGACCGGAATGGTGACTGGAGCCCTAGCCCGGACGGACGGGGACTATGGCCGTTCGGTCGCTGGATCGGAAAGGTGCCTTTCCCACAGCAATTTCGACCGCCCACCAACATCACCAAGTACATTGGGGAGACAAATCCCGGAGTGTGGCTTGAAGACTTCCGGCTCTCCTGCCAAGCCGGCGGAGCCGATGATGACTATTTCATCATCCAATATCTCCGCATTTGAGTAGGGGAGTTCGTTCGGGCATGGCTCAAGTTCCTTCCGCCCGATAGCATCCGCAATTGGTCGGATTTGAAGAAGATCTTCGTAGAAAACTTCCAGGGGATGTACGTCCGCCCTAGGAACACTTGAGACCTTAAGAGTTGCAAGCAGGAACCTAACGAGACCCTGCGGGATTACATCCGCAGGTTCTCGAAGCAATGCAACTCCCTTCCCGACATTGTCAACGCAGACGTCATCAGCTCATTCCTCTCTGGGACGACATGCAAGCCTTGGTGCAATACCTCTGCTACATCAAGCCCTGGACCACCCGCGAGCTACTCGACATCGCTACAAACCACGCCTCCGGTGAGGAGGCGATCGGGGTGGTCTTCAGTGGTGGTCGGGACAAGGGCATGGCCAAGCGTGAGGACCAAGACGAGGGCCCCTCCGCACGGCAGGGCAAGAAGAATAAGAAGGACCGTACATGGTAGCCGGTGTGATCCGACCAGGCGCCTACCGAGTAAAGGACGACGACGGCAACATCCTCACCGACACGTAGAAAATCGAGCAATTACGTAGTTTCTTTCCTTAGCTCGGTTCATTACCAATCCATTTCCATTCAACACTCGCTCCTACAACACCCTGGCCTGAGCATTCTCAGTCCGGGTCGCTCGGGGGCTTCACGGAGGTGCGACACCACCCCCTCTTTACTTTTTGTGTAATCACGCACCACACCAGACTGAAAGGGCGAGCCCAAATGAAAGGGCATCCTATCCTCTAACTCACCCTAATGGCAACTTATGCTTTAGCTTGCAGACCGATCCGACCCCGCCACGACTACGGTTACGAGCAGCTGAGCCTCGTGGGCCATGCTCGGGTTCTTAAGGTTGCAATCTACGGTCAACGGGCAGGTCTGAAAGGAAAATGGTGAAAAGTGGAAGTTGCTTAAGGATGAAAATGAGGATGGGTGGGACCAGCTCCCCATCACAATCACAAATGAACTTAAAATTGTTCACTCAGGGGCTCACGATCCCCCCCACAAATCTCTTACATACACAAAGAAACTGAGTACCCTTTTTCTACTGCTCCCCATCGATCAGGTCGGTCGGTGGTGCAGCTGACGAGGACAAGCGCTCCCCTGTCGCAGTTGGGTCATCGCTCGGGTCGGTTGCCGTCGGGACAGCACCCGACTTCATCCTGGCCTGCACCATTGCATCAGGATTGGTGGCACCCTCCCGACTTGCGTGTGCATTCAGGAGTGGCGAGACCCCATGACCCACGTTATGGTCACGTTCGCGCACTCGGGGCCAACCTCTGACTCAGCGCCCGGATCTCCTCGAAGCTCCTTTTGCCGGTGTACCCTCTGCAAATCATCTCGAAGTCCAGGTCGGGGTAGCGGATCACCACCGACGGCATCAACCTCCTCCTTGCGAAATCCTCCAGCAAATCCTCCTTCATGATGGATGGCCTCTAGTTCGACATCGCACAATGGGAGACGACTAACGGATCTTTTTGGTGGAAGGGCGAAGAGGAAGCGGCAGCGATCAAGGGAGGATGAAAGGACGAGCCAGAAAACCTCCACTCCTCCCCAATTTAATAGGGAAGGGGGTGAGGAGCACTGGCGAATTGGACGCAACTGACAGGATGCGACCCTATGCGACGGGGCACGTCCCGGGAGGGGCCCAACTACTTCTGTAGCAAAACCGCAAAAAATAGGGCACAACAGCACGCAAGCACCCCTTCACCTTTCGAGGCAGGGGAATGGAGGGACCTAGCGTCAGAGCCTCCTTCGAACCGAGGCCAGCAGGCCACTCGGATCGGTCGAACGGTTCGAGCATCCGATGGGAGACAGGTAAAAATAGTGGAAAACTAACATGCAGGACATACCGACCCCGTCATGAACGACGGATATGGATTCCACTCGGCGTACCCGCTAATGGTGCCTCGATCCTGTCACTCGAACCATCGAGATAAGCAACGCTAGCTTAGCCCCTCCGGTTGCGGAAACCGCGAATGGGGTGACGCCTAAAAGTCCGACCAAGGTAACATCATTGACCCCCTCCCCATTTACTTGCTCTACAAACAAGCACTCATACATTCATCCAACTCATGCATGCATGCATTCATTCATGCATCATAAATTCATCTTATACACGCAATCATTGCATTCCAATTACTTTGCATCATATCACAAAGCAATAGCGGTTCATTCGATATGAACTGCGACCGACCAGGGTTTGAAGGCCAGCCCGCGAAGGGCTCGAGGCCGCCTCGCGTCACACAGAGCTAGGGGAAAATGCAAATGAAGCCCCAGCAGCCTTCGCCCGACCCGCTCAGAAGCGGACGGGATCATCTCGACCTTCTTGTTCGATCCTGACCTCGAGCCATGCCCACAGAATCCCCATCGAGGGGAGGCCAGCGGGCCACCTAAGTCGGTCTCCGGAACGGCTCGGGCATCTTCCAGGCGGCAAGTTAAGGAGCAGTGGAATGCCACATGAGGGCTATGACAACCCCGTTATGAACAACAGACCCAAATTCCACTCGGACATTCCCGTTAGCGAGCTCACCAAGGACGTCACTTGAGCCATGAAGGCAAGCAGTGTTAGCTCAGCCCCTCTGGTCACGGAGACCGCGAACGGGGTGACGCATGAAACTCGACCGATGCCGACCAAGCCCAACGGGACTCGGGGGCTCGGGCTGCCATATCCCAACTCGGGAATACGACCGACAACACAAGTCGGGGTCAGAATGAACACGAGCAAGCACCCCGACTCGCAAGGAGGACCACCTCCTCTCGACCGACGGGGACGCCAAAGTCCGCGGCCCCAGAAAGGAGTACCCAAGTGCTCAGCCTCTGACCAACTCTCCAGTCGGCCGCAGGCTCAGGGGCGACACCCACCAGGTGCGCTCGCGCGCACCTAGCGGAAGCCAAACTAACAACAGATCCCCTCCTCGGAAGAAGGGCACCAGTGTCCACTTGACTTGCTTCTATTCAAAGGGGTACCCAAGTGCTCAGCCTTCAACCGACTCCTTAGTCGGCCGTAGGCTCGGGGGCTAGACCCACCGGGTCCGCTCACGCGAACCCGGCGGAAGGCGGACAACAAGCAAGTCCCCCCCTCGGGAGCTAGGCACCCTCTGCAACTCAGTGCACCCCTGCGACCCACGCCAGTCACCTCTTTGGGAGTTGGGCGTTAGTATCGATCTGACATGCCCCTGCGGCCTCTACTAGTCGTCCCCTTGAGAGCTGGGCGCCTGTACCTACTCGAGGGCCAGAACGTCTAAACCTACTCGGCCTACTCACTTTGCAAACAAGACAAAAACAAACAGCACCGCCGTGTGTTCCCCCTGACAGAACATTCCGACCGAAAGCTCCTTCACGGCTTCAACAAAGCCCCAAAGGGGCTCGGGGGCTCCTGATGGGTCCATAAACCCGGGGTCCCCAACGAGACTACATTCCCACGACACTTAGCCCAATAAAGGGCATAACAACAAACGTATACTTGGGCTGGCCTAGCTACGCACAACCAGGCTGAGACCATGATTCGGCTGCCGACCGGCCCCTTCGACTAGGAGGCCTGGTCGATGCCCTGACTAGAGGGAGCCAGCCAGGGGTGGGGCCACAGTCTGACCCCGACTGAGTACTCCCGACTGAGTGCTCCCGACTGAGTACTCCCGACCGAGTACTCCCGACTGAGTGCTCCCGACCGAGTACTCCCGATCGAGTACTCCTGACTGAGTGCTCCCGACTGAGTACTCCCGACCGAGTACTCCTGACTGAGTGCTCCCGACTGAGTACTCCCGACCGAGTACTCCTGACTGAGTGCTCCCGACTGAGTACTCCCGATCGAGCACTCTCGAATAAGTGCTTCTGACCTAATCCCCCGACTGGGGACTCGCCGTATCACTTGCACTGATCACACTAACTAGGGACGCCTACCTAGAGTGGGCCCAGGGAGCAGGTGGGGTGGATAACAAGGTGGTGCCCGGGTCAGCCGGCCATACGCAGAGCCGTACCACACCACGCCCTGCGCACGTCTGCACAGTGGCACCGTAAACCTACCCGCTATGGCGTAGTGGCCTGACAAGGAGAATAGGGATCGAGGACGGACGCCATACCGTATCCACCGACGTGGGATTCAACAAGACTAGGCAGCGCCCATACACTCACTCATTTATCCTCCCCTGACCTGTAAGGACTGTCCCCTTGTACTATAAAAGAGGACGCCCCCCTCCCCGTTCTACACGAACACAAGAGAAGTGCTCTCAGACGTTCACACACACACACACACACACACACACACACACACTTAGCACTTGTTTGAGCTCCTGCCACTCTCTTTCGCAGAGATGAGAATAAGGCTAGGACTCAGGCACCCCCCTCTCATACTCCTCTTGTTTGTACCCCCACTGCAAATTTTGAGCACCTGGGCTTAGGAATAAAGTCGACCGACTGACCCTGACTAGACATAGGGCGCGTTGCTCGGACCAATATACATCCTGTGTCATTGTGTGCTAGGCCATATCTGATCCAATGCACGGCAAAACTACAAATAATTACTTGTCGGTCAGATCTCACATTGACAGTTGGTTTCCCGCGAGCATCGGAGACATACCAAAGACTACTTCGACTACGCTGCTCACCAACACACCAGAAAACTACTCGTCCCGACTAGAAACTAGTCGGGACAGGCCTTGCACCATCAATAACTAGTTAGAATCGACTTCGACTAGCCGGCTTCACCAACCACCATCGCGGCTTCATCGACGACAACCTCAACTACTCATCTCGACTAGAAATGAGTCAAGGGCGGGTTCCATACAATTAATAACTAGTCGAAATCGACTCCAACTAGTTGCCTTCATTAACAATTGAATCAAGCTAAGTTACTTTTTTAATTTTATATAAATTTTTGACTTGTTTTCCGCATGCATGTAGGGCAACGCGCCGACTACTTATTTGTGTACGTCTCTCGACGGTAATTACCCTTCAGAGCTACACTTTGCCAACTATTCCTGAGGCATGTTGACTGACAACCACAGGCTTGGTATACCAAATTACAGAAGCCACGGCCACAGGTTTGGTACACTGAGTGGAGGCACCACCACGGGTTTGGTACATTGAATTTTGGAGGCAATAGCCACAAATTTGATGCACCAAATGCTGGAGGCTCACAACAGCTGCACCCTAAGGAGGCACAAATCTTACGCACACTACATGCGCTCTACACGCCGGAGGGCAGCAAACTCTTACGCGCAATCGCACAGTCTCTTTTGTCACAATACCGACTACTCATTTATGTCTTCTCTCAAGGTCACTAATCTCCTCAAGCAGAACACGCCTTAATTCATGAAACCCTCGGATCATCTGTCATGCCTAAATGCTAGCACACATACACGAGACAAAGATCTCAGCTGTGCAAACAGCAGTGCCCGTACGCGTACAAGAGATAAAGATCTCGCCATGCAATGGCTACGGCTAAACAAAGACTGAGAGCCTAAACGCAATAGGCTAACTACTCGGGAGAAATGTGGCCAAAAGAAGAGCATGACACAAAATATTTTATGTTGATCGTTGAATAAATTTTAGTAGTTTTTAATATTCTACAAATATGCTACATAATGTATGCATCTTTTCTTTTAGGTCAAGCTTCAGCGACGACGCTCCAGGATGCTAAGCGTACCTCCAAAGGCACAGCTAGTTCCCAAACTCGGGGACTAAGTGCTAATTACTACTCGGAATATTTCCAATGGCTCGGCTAGCTTCCAAGCTTGGGGGCTAAGCGCCAATTACTACTCGGAATATCTCCAATGGCTCGACTAGTTTCCAAGCTCGGAGGCTAAGCGCCAATAACTACTCGACGTGGCTTTCACGGCTCACCTGACGCATAAGCTCGAGGGCTGGACACAGCAAAACTATTCGGATGGCGACTTGCGTGAAGATTCAAGCCCCTTGGATTGATTATTTAATCATTCCAAGGCTCGGGAGTTGATAAGCTACACCCAACAGTTGATTTTTCAAGTTGAAAGAAGAAAGTTTATGATTTTATTGACCCTCAGCCTGATCCTACGATTCAACCTAAGGCTCGAGGGCTACTTCATATGGAGTGCGACTTTCGCTGCCCTCCATATATGAAGACTACAATATC
Source organism: Setaria viridis (assembly GCF_005286985.2). Lineage (NCBI taxonomy): Eukaryota > Viridiplantae > Streptophyta > Magnoliopsida > Poales > Poaceae > Setaria > Setaria viridis. The sequence goes on from NC_048263.2 coordinate 28,444,711, forward strand.
GAGATGATCAAGGCTTGATCACACTACAGTCTCATGGCAGCTTTGAGGAACTTTGAAGATTCAGCCAGACAAAATACTCGAAAAGCACCAGAACTACTCGGTGAGGATCCGAAAAGTACTCGAAGACTGCTGCATTCGATTATGAAGCGCTCGAGGGCTTGTCGGGGATAGATCCCCAGTACCCGCAAGGAAGGAAGAAGATGGATTCCTACTAGAATTCCTCTGTAATCCTACTAGAATTTATACCACGTTTTCCTCCTTGTAACCAACTAGTTATCCTACCCCCTGGAGTATATAAAGGAGGGCAGGGGTACCTAGATCAGCAGGCACAACATGAGGGCAAATCCTCATACCTCAACACCCAAGCGCAGGACGCAATATACAACACCCCAAACAGGACGTATTACACTACTCTGGCGGTCCGAACCTGTATAAATTCGTGTCTTGTGTCCTCGCTTTTACCTTCAAGTTCCAGGTCAGGCGATCCCCCACCAACAAATCTACTACCTTAGGATATCCCTCGGTAGGTTGCCGGGTATAAAACACTGTCAGACGTTGCTGCGAGCTTGGTGGTGGAAGGAGGCAGCCGCCGCTGATGCTTGGATTTGAAGTGCGAAGGGAGGACTAGAGGAGCCAGGGAGCCGCCCGTCCTGCCATCCCTCGTAGGTGGCCGGGTAACTAATCACCCACCCCGGACTCGGAGGACGGAAGCTTCGTGACGCAAAGAAAGACAGGCTGCAGGCTGACGGGAGGAGAATAGATGGCGCTATTATTTTTTTACTAATAGGTCGGGCTCATTCTTAAGGTATGCCAGGCCCACTTGGCATACCCATTAGCTCCACCACTTGGGGTAACCGGCTAAGGCAGAGGTTATCCAAGCAGTTGCTGCATGGCTAGTTGAGCCCCTTTGGTAGGACTGTGTCACTCTACCTTCCCAGCACTATGCATTACTGTATGCTACGGCTTTGTATTGTAGTGGTGCAAAAATGAATTAGGGTTGGGGAGAAGAGAAGTAGGCGAAGCTAATTGGCTGTTAGCAGATTCTTGAGCCGCTTATGGTGAAGCTCTACTAGCAGGGGTGGACCTAGGGCCCGGCGACCCTAGGCGGCTGCTCGGGCTCCAGCGCACTCATTACCAGGTCAAATGAGTCATCTACATTAGCAACCATGCTCTGTCGGAGATAGGAAAGGCAACAGTCATAGGGTTCGTCCAAGCTCAATTCATTCTTGGTCCACCACTGTCTACCAAAGGATGAACGTTAAAAAGCTCTCACGAGAGAAAGCCGAGCAGAGGCCTTGCAAAACGCGGGCTATGCCTTCCTCCACACGCAGAGAAGAAAAATTAGTGGCTCAATGCTAGCTCATTCCCCACCCAAATAGCTAAAAGACGCATGTGCTCCTGCTATTTTACTAGACTTCCCACTGGGCCCTTTGGTTCTAATCATTAATCAAGAACTCTTGTTGAAGAAGTAACAAATTCCAAAATTTGCTCCTTTGTTAAAATGTTGAAGTAGTTATTCGTAGGTGGATTGTTAGTTTTCTAAAACGAGAGTCACCTTTGTATCCTATTGAATTTGCATCATATTTTGCCGTGATCATAAATGCCATCCGAGTCAGTGACACGTGAGAGAGTGGGAGTTGGACCATTTGGATCAACAGCCCGTGGCAAATTGGGGAACCCATTGTTAATTTGAACCGGCAAAACCCCAAACGCCTCGATTTGCATTAGGAAAATTTGAAGAACGTCCATATGACACGTTATTAGAAGAAATCCTCCTAGCTGAATTAGTATCCACTTTAGATCTTTCGATTTTAATCCAAACAGACTTAAATTAAAAACAAATATCCAATAGCAAAGCAAACGACAGAATTTTGCCCATACTTCCACCACGGTGCGCGTACCGTATGAAGGATTGTTAATGCAGTGTACGGCACGGAGTACAAAACTGCCTCCCACCGGTTCACTTGTGTAGTTTGTACTCGACCATCGAGGTCACGAGGACGACCAGTCCAAGACATCGAGCAGCCCGCGGGAACGAAACCCACCCAGCAAAGCGACCCGAGGCAGGCAGGCAAGCAAGCAACCAACCCCAAGGGAGCCATGGCGAAGCCTCGCGGCGGCGGCGGCGGCGGCCTCCTGGACCTGGAGGGGCACTACGCCTTCTACGGCGCGTACCACAGCAACCCTGTCAACGTGGGCATCCACGAGCTCTTCGTCTGGCCCATCTTCCTCACCGCGCTGCTGCTGCTCCACCTCACCGCCCCGTCCGCGCACGCCGCCGGCATCGGCGCCGCGGTCTACGGGGCATACTACTTCCTCCTCGACCGCCGCGCGGGCGCGCTCGCGGCCTTCCTCTGCTTCCTCTGCTGGGCCGCCAGCGGGGCCCTCGCCGCCCGCCTCGGGTTCTCCGCTGGATGGAAGGTATTTTGCATCGGTCGCCTTGTTGAGCTCGTCCTGATGGTTTGTATCATGTCCCCCGTGCCTGATTGAGATGTGTTTGTACCTTGCCCCGTTGCCCGTAGAAATATCATGTCTCTAGTTGTAGTACGCTGATTTGGTATCCATGGGGGGAATTGGTACTCTATCTGATTAAGAGATGATTGTAATTTTTCAGATAATCTTCATCGTTAGTGAGTACTGAGTAGTGCTTAGACGGTTCCTGTGCTTTTAGTCGCACTGTAACTACAATTTGGGATTTTGGGGTGAGTGACACGCTTCTATTGGTGCGGTAGGGATATTCGGATGATGCTGTTTACTGTAGATTTCGACAATTTTAGTTTGCAGTCTATGCCCGTTCAGTTTTTAGTAAGGGATTCACATCACATGTGAAGTTTTGGTTCAGTTTTTTCCTTTTGTTCTGAGGTGGTTGATACTGAGAAATTGAAAGAGCTTTGTCTCTTGGAGTGGGTTTTGTTATGTGAAATTATGATCTAGCTCTGTTATATGGATTTCTTAGTTGAGCACTCAATTTATCCTATGGTAATTTCATTTGCATAGCATGCTGATGTTTTTCTGAGTTTGTCTTGTTTACATGATGATGCTATAGGGAACTATTGCAACTGTTGTATTTAGTTTGGATATAGTCAATAGGGTAACAGCAGAAAAAAAACTGCCATCTTTTATTGACCAAGTTTACTCAATATCCATATGCAGCATCGATGCTTTAGGTTTTGTTGTGAGTGAAATGGTCAAATGAATGGTGCGCAGATGTATTGTTAATATCATGATTAATATTGATATTCTCTGGTTTGTTGTTCGATGGTCAGCTGCGGCCAGAATTAAATATCAATGCATTCGTAGTTGAGCTGATCATGTTGTGTGCAATGCTTTTCATTACTATAGAATAGTTAAGGGTTTTGGAGATTATTTGTTGGATGCTAACTAGATTGAATTGCATCCTAACTGATTAGTTCTGGAAACCTGCATTCCCATTTGTCCAAAGGATTCTGACCATCTCCCATGCTAACATTAAGTTACTGACTTGGGTTGGGACTCTTTTGCTGATGTGCAAAGGTCTGGATCAATGATATAATAGGATAAAATGTACATACTGGATAAATTATTTTTAGTTCATTGTTGGCCTTCATAAAACTCCTCCCAAAATATGAAACTATCTGTCTCTTGACTTCAACTATCATACCTTTAGCATGGCAAAAGTAGTGTGGTCAAAGCTCTGAACATAGAGTGACCAACTATATATACTGCAACCAATAGCATACTCTGGTCTAAAGTTAACAATATTACCATCTATAGATTGTCATATAAACAAGATGGTGCTGTCTTACAGTACAAAATTGGCAGATTTGTAACAGTACTTGCTCACTATTGATGTGTCAATTCCTTCTAGTAAACTACTTGTATAACCACAAGAAGGCAGATTGCATTTGCTTCATCCACTGCTAATTGTTTGACCATTAGTGATCACTAATGGTGCTTCTAACAAACTGATTTCCTGCATTTAGTTACTTACCTGCGTCAACAAGAAGGCATTTTAGCACATCTATGCTAAACTGTGTTTGAATAAACTAATTCTTAAGCCTACTTCCCGCAAGTTGATAGTTCTTTTAATCCAGTAAGTTGCTATAACTTACACATTTTAGAAGCTAGAATGTGCTGGTGTTTTCCTTACACACAGATCCTCTTTTGTAACGTCAGAATTTCAAAAATCTGATAACACTGTACATTGAATACAAAAGGTTTGCATTGTTTGCTTTGTTCAAGAACCTAGATGCCTGCAGTTAACAAATGAAATGAGTATAGAAACTCTTGTCTGTATTTCATATTGTCAGTCTGAACTGAGGTAGTTGCAAGATACTTCTTTTTTAATAAGTCTATGGTTCCATCATTAACTCATATGTGTTATTTTATTGAAGGTTGTATTGGTGGCTCAATTGTTATGTTGGACTATGCAATTCATTGGTCATGGAGTTTTCGAGGCAAGTCTCTGTCATGCTATCAGCCTTGGCACTAAGTATTTTGTAATCACACTAATTGATTACATGTAAACCTTGTCTTCATTCCAGAAGCGAGCGCCTGCTCTCCTTGACAATCTTGTCCAGGCTTTCTTGATGGCTCCATTCTTTGTGCTGCTAGAGGTAAACTTGTACATCGCTGTGGTTTTTGGGCTGCCCTGTTGCATCCCTGAATGGATAACAAGATCACCTCACGAGAATCTTGCTTGCTTCAGATTCTTCACACATTCGGTGGGTACGAACCATATCCTGGCTTCCACGACAAGGTGAGCAAGTTGATCGAAGAGGCTCGGAAGGAATGGGAGGACAACAAATCAAAGAAATCATCATGAGATGAGTGTGATCCGACAGCTCCTAACCACTGAGGTTTGCCTGCTCAATATGGACCTGCTGGATTGGATGAATCTATACCAGGGATGATTACTGAATACTGATGCTATTTATGTTGTAAGATGAGGACACTCTTGTCTGTTGTGTATATTTTACTGGAGATAAACTGATGTATAAATAATAATATATATGTATACTCAAATGTTAATGGTGGGCTGGTGGCTCATGTTGGGTCTCAACACTAAGTCTACCCCAACTCGCTTAGCACTGAGAGGCTCATTGTGGATGTCCTGAAACGCACGGAAACGCACGGCACCATCGTAAAAAAACTGTATTTCAGTCATAAAAAGTGATCGACAAATCCTAGGCCTTCCCCATAATCCAAACTTTGTCGCTATGCAAAAAGAAGATTTCCTGTCACATCAAATTTATGGTACATGTATAGAGTACTAAATGTTGACGAAATTAAAAACTAATTGCGCAGTTTGGTTGTACTTTGCGAGACGAATCTTTTGAGTCTAATTAGTTAATATTTGGACAATAATTCACAAATACAAACGAAACGCTACAGTGTCGTACAGTGATTTTTGCGGCGCCAACTTCGCCGAACTAAACAAGGCCCTAGTCTACAAGACGGGGCAATGGATGTTTGCAGTTCCATATAGAACTACATGCTGGTACTGCATATCTGCATACTTAGGGGGTGTTTGTTTCTTTAGTCCCTCCTAAAATTTCTGTTACATCGAATGTTTAGATACTAATTAGGAGTATTAAATATAGATTAATTACAAAATCAATTGCACGAATGGAGACTAATTTGCGAGACGAATCTATTAAGCCTAATTAGTTCATGATTTGACAATGTGATGCTACAGTAAACATGTGCTAATGATGGATTAATTAGGTTTAATAGATTCGTCTCGTGAATTAGCCTCCATCTGTGTAATTAGTTTTATAATTAGCTCATATTTAGTCCTCCTAATTAGCCTCCGAATATTCGATGTGACATAAATTTTAGGAGGTGCTAAAGATCCAAACACCCCTAACGAGACCATACCTGCATTGTTTTGGCTGTCGCATCAATAATCCATTAATCAGAAACGCAGTGTTATTAGTACTGAAATGAGCATATATTTGCCAATGGATCTACATTACAGTCACACGCTTTGGTCACCGATAGTTTCCACACCCGCCATTAAACAATTTCATCTTTATTTTTTTTCTTTGTTAACTGCCTGTCATTCCGTCACCATCGCTACCATCTTTCTTCTCATCTAGCTTCTGTTTCCTTTCTACGGATGGCAATGGGTGCGCGAAACCTGATGGGTTTTTCTCTATTAAGTTCGGGTGTGGGTTAATTTCTAAACCCACGGGTAAATTGATGGGTAAAAAGTCAGAACCAGCGGTTTTGCGGACGTGAGTCTGGGACTAGGATACCCACGCCTGTAAACCCATGAGTTTTTTCAACCCGGTCTGACATATAGAATAGCAGCCCAAACCAACCCATGTACCATTGTAAAATTCCTCCAACAGCCTGACCCATTTAGCATTGTATAAATATCTTTCGTGTGCACTCCAAACCCTAAACCTAACTCAGTCTCACTCCCAGTGATCCAGAAGCCGCGGCGGCAGCGCATCCAAATCGAGCGACCGAGGCACAGAGCGTCCCGCGTCCAAGCCCCTCGTCGAGCCCCGTCGCAGCTTCGCCAATCGCGAGCGGACGCGCGAGGTGCGACGCGACACGCTCGGCCCTCTAGCACTCAGCCTCAGTCCCGCTCTCGCCCGTTTGCCTCGCGCTGCCCGGCCGCCTACCTCCCGCGGTCTCGCCCTCTCATGACGCACCGCCAGCCTTGTCGTTTGATCTATACCTAATATTAAAGCGCAGTTGTTTCTTCCGACCGTCGTGGTTATTTTGCAAAAAAGTCCCTCAACTTTTTTAATCAACCCGCAGTCCCAGGAGTTAAACTGCCGTAGTTCATTTTTTCTCTCTCCTGTCGTCTTATTTCTTTCTCCATCCCACACTCCCTTCGTGAGCCCAAGCCAAGTAAAACCGGCAAGCGGCAAGCCTACCCCTCCTCTTTCTAGCAGTCCCTTTGCTTCCAATGCAGCGATCCTTTGCTTCCAATGCAAATCGCTGCAGGTGACTGCAGTTGAAGGCACTGGCGACGATTCCCCCTCCCTCAACTCTCCCAATGACGCGGGATACAAGAAATCTACAGCGCAAGGCCATGACCACGGGGGCTGCAGAGCGCAAGCGTCGAGGGAGGTTGCCCCTTCCTCTTCCTGCGCCGACACCGCGGGCGGCGGCAATTGCACCCTTCTGGACCATCCTCATAGGCAGCGGGGAGCTCAAGCATGGCATCCGGAAGATCGATTTGGGAAGCGAAGAGCTCGAGCTTTGTGTCTAAAGCTTGATTTGGGTTGCAGGAAGCTCACGCTCGGCATCAGGAAGCTCAATTTGTGTTGTTCCTTGCCGTCAACCCGGTCATGTTCGCCATGGCCAACACCAGCGGTGACGACTGCGAGCCACAGCGCCACGGACGCGCAGGCTGCAGCGGGAAGCACGTGCGACGGCAGCACTGCAGACGCACGGGGTGCAATGGGAGCTTGAGGGGTGGCAGAGGTCAGGGGTAAGGTTCAGGCGGGTGGCGGCACGGCAATGGTGAGCTTGAGGAGCAGCGTTGGGAGGTTGGGCGAAGTCATTGCGGCATGGCCACGGCAAGCTCGAGGGGCGGCGACCCCTCCTCATCGCGCCCCATCCTGCGGCAGCCATGCGAGGCCAGTGGCGTGGCGGCAGGAAGGTGTTGGTCGGCAGCCACCATGGATTGCCAGCCTGATGTGGGTCCCGCAAAAAAGTCTAGGAAGAAATGTCGAATCCTCCAACGCGGATTTGGCCGAGTCTTTAATTTGTAGGTAGAACATTTGATTATCATTGACTATATAATGAGGAGCAAAAGGATACTTGCATAAGTTGATTGCTCATATTTCTTGGAGCAACTAGGCCATGATGTCAAGCTGTCAGGCCAGGCATGAATTGTTGAGCATATTATAATCAAGGACTGAGCATTTATTTTAGCCTTGCAGTTTTTTTCTTTTTATAGGATGAAAGTTGTGTGGGCAATCTCTTATGTTCATAATAACATGCATATTCATAAAAGCTAAGACATGAGTTGCATTAGTACTAAATCTTACCAGAAGTTTTAATGCATGTTTAAACCAAATGTAGGATACATTACATATGTATAAAAATTAAGATTCCACCGTTCAAATAGGTCATGTAGAATTCAAAGGAGTTATCCGCTTATTATTATTAGAGATATACACAAATATTATGAAGAATCCTAAATCAGATTAGGAAGTGAAGCAAGCGAGCTAGGAGCTAGCGGATGACAATTGGGAGCAGGTAAGAAACCGTAGCAATGCAAGGGCATTTATGCTAATTTTATTCTCATTTAGGCATTGATCAGTGACATTTTAGTTCGATCTTGCTTATCATGAGCTGAACGTTGAACCTGGTGGCTTTAGTGCTTGAAGCTTGATTATGTATGCCAGTGATCATCTACTATCTATGCTTATTGATCTATCCATGAACTATGTGTGCTTGTGCAGCAGATTGTTGTTAACGGGCACGAGCAACCCGTGGGTGCCCGTAACCCGACGGGTATGGGTTTGGGTCAACTATTGAACCCGTCACATGTCATGGGTTTCTTGACTGGCAGGTTTTATATTCGCGGGCATAGGTTTGGAATGGCAAAACCTAGCGGGTTTGCCCATTGGCATCCCTAGTCTCGTCGCTCCTCATTAGAACCTCAGCAACCTCTGCGGGCGTCACCATCACCTCCTCGATCAGCTCCTCGATCTCTGAATACGTGACATGGTGGTTGATAGAATGATAATTGCTGGCAAGAATTCAGAAAGACTCTGGGTGCAGTAGCCCATGTGGATGTGCATGTCCATCCTGCCAGGCCGCAGCAGCACCAGGTCGAGCCGCTCCTTGTAATTGGTGGTGAAGATGATGACCCTTCCTTCCCCACTTGCTGACCACAGCCCATCAACAAAGTTGAGCAGCCCGGATAGTGTTCCCTGTGCAGAACATATACATTTTTATCAGCATAGCTGCATAGTTAAGGAAGTTGTGGAATCAATAAGGGAATGAAGGAGTTTCCTGCTATCCTGGATTCCAGACTCACTCACCTTCTGTTCTTCCTTTTCTTCTTCTGCAGATTGCAACTCGTGCCCCTCCCGTTTCATCTCGATGGTGTTAGATTGATCTCCTCTCTAATGGGCCCAAAGGCCCATTGGGATCCTGATCCGTGCCCTGATCCGGGGCGCCCACCCTAGCATTGGGTGGTGGGCCCCTGTCGTGCTGCGCTATATAAATAGGGTGGGGACCACGGCTCGGCTCACGAGGTTCGCCGCTGCCAGCCGCCCCACCGACACACCTACCGATCTAGGTCTTGCGCAGTAGCGACGGGAAGCACCGCCGTCGCCACGCCGGCAACCTGACACGGCACTGCGCATTGCTGCCTTGCGCAGACTTCCCCACGCGAACGCGAGATGGCCAGCAGCTCCGCTGCTACCACCCCTAAGGGTGAAGGTACTCCTCTCTCTCTCTCTCTCTCTCTCTCTCTCTATCTATCTATCTATCTATCTATCTATCTATCTATCTATCTATCTATCTATCTATCGCTCTCGGTTGACACCAGAAACCTCAAGACCTTCATATTGATCGTGATCCCGACTAGATATGCATCTAGAGATCCTAGGCATGCATCTAACAATGGTATCAGACACCTCACTAGAAGCTCTTCTAGATCGGGAAAAGAAGAAGATCGAAAAAGAAAAAGAAAAAGGAAAAGTAAAACCCTAACCCTAACCCTAGATATAAAGAAAAGAGGGACGCGGAGAGGCTTACCTGCCGCCGTCCTCACTGCCGCACGTCCACCGACGACGAGCGGCAAAGGCCGGCCGAGCCATGGGCTCGCCAGGGAAAAGCTCCACCCGAGCCGTCGGAGCGTCCGCTCGGGGCTCGGGGGGCGCAATAGCACCACCAAAGGACCGCTCAACGGCGGCGCGCCCAACCTCCGGTGGACGCGCGCGCCGGTGAGAGGACCTGCGGTGGCTCCGGCCCTCCTCCGTGGTCACCATGGCCCTCTGGATCTCGAAGTTCAGGAGGCTCGGATGGAGAAAGGGGGGAGGCAAGAAAGCAAGAAAGAGAGGGGGGCTACCGCGGCCGTGCGCTGGCGGGGCCATCCCTCAACTGCCACCGCCGGCCATCGCCGGGCTCAGGAGAGACGACCCCGCTACCGCAGCTGCGGCGCACGGACGCCGGGGGAAAAGAAGAATGGGGGCTAGGGTTTTGGCCGGGGCACATGTCGGGAGTTTTGATCCGGCGAAACACCCGGAGGACTATCCGATTGGATGAACGGCTGTGATTCACCGGACCGGAATTGGCCCAGGCGGGCGGGGGTGGCAAGCCGAAATCACGGCCTGGGCCCAGGTTGCGGCCCAAAAGTCGGCCTGCGGGGCCGCCAGACGCGGACCGTGGCTGCTGGGCCAAAGGCCAGCAGGCTGAGCTCACGGGTGGGCCGACTGCGTCGCACGGGCAAGCCTAGCGCGGGAATAGGTTGTGGCCCGTTTTCACTGCTGGGCCGAAAAGAGAGTTTTGCACAGTAACGCGTGACAATTTTATTTTCTATTTTTAGAGGCATTTCTTTGGTGTTTTTTGTATAGTTTTGATCTCCATTCAAATTTGAACCAACGGGATAATTTGTATTAGAGATTAATAAAGTTTAAATAGTGGTTTTGCTTCTGAAAATAGATTTATATCACAGTTTCCGCTGCAAAAGTTTAATTTGTTGCTCTATTTAAATTTAATTTGAACCAACAAGACAATTAAATTTTTGAGAGCATGATAAAGTTAATTTTTTTAAAAAAAAGTTAGATTATGATGTTGTTATTTTCTGACCAACGTTGTTAATAACTGTATCATGATTTAAAAAGTTTCCATGCTTTTATTTCTATTTCTGCCCAATGGTGATATAGATTTAAATTGCATAAACAGTTGTATGTTTTATTTTTTGACCAACGTTGGAAATAAATCATGCAATTGTTTTTATGATCTCACCTTGAATTGCAAATTTCAAGAGGATTCAACTTAATGGCTTGTCTCAAAGAGATACCTACTCTGAGAGGAGACAACCATGTAGAGTGGAGGAAGAAGATTGATTTCTCCTTCGTTTGTGGAGAAGTTGACTGGGTGGTGACGACACCACGGCCAACAGCTCCAGAGAAGCCAGTAAGGGCTGAAGGTGATGATGATGCTGCATGGCAGCAAAAGGAAAGGGATTATGCTCCTCTAGAGTTGGCATATAGCCTTGAAAACAAACAGTGGACCACTACCAACAAGAAATGTATGGCTTTGGTAAAGAATACGATTGAGCCTGCAATTTTGGGCTCGATAACAGAGTGTGACTCCGTCGCAGAGTACCTAAAGAAGATAAGGAATCAGTTCACTAGTTCCTCAAAGATATATGCTACCCAGCTGTTCAAGCAGCTGGCCATAGAAAGGTACACTGGAGGAGGAACTGGCATAAGAGAGCACATTTTGAGGATGTACAACTTGGCATCACAGTTGAAGTCAATGGATCTTGAGCTCAAGCCTGGGTACATTATTCATTTGGTTTTTGCTTCCCTACCAAAAGAGTTTGACACTTTTGTTGTCAACTACAACATGCAGCCAGAATAGTGGGACATGGAAAAAATGATAGCCATGTGCGTGCAGGAAGAGGATAGAATCAGATCTTCATATGGTGGTTCATTGCACTATGTGAAGGACAACAAGAAAAAGAATGCTAACTCTTCCTTCAAGGCACATGGAAAGGCTCCCATGCAGCAACAACATCACCAAAAGCCTCTCATAGTAGACAAAGATCAGTGTCTCCACTGCAAGAAAAGGGGGCATTACAAGAAAGAATGCCCCGACTGGTTGAAGTCAATAATGGCAAAAGGAGGTGAGAACACTATCTCCTTTGTAAATGAATCCTTGTATACACAGTATTTCAAATCTACTTGGTGGATTGACTTAGGTGCAACCGTTCATGTTGCAAATTCTTTACAGGGATTTCGTTCGACGAGGACTACGCAAAGAAGCGAAAGATGCGTTGAAGTCGCAAATGGAGTCCAAGCAGATGTTGAAGTGTTGGCGATGTCTCTCTAGAGCTAGTTGATGGTTTCACGCTTGTACTTAGAGATGTTCTTTATGTTCCTTTATTACACAGAAACTTGATTAGCATTTCACGCATGGACCATGATGGATATGAATGTCATTTTGGAAATGGAAAATGTGCCATTTGGTTTGATAATGCATGTGTTGGTGTTGCCATCCTTCACAATGAGTTGTATTTATTATCGCTGCGTGAAAAAGTAAATTCTGTGTGTGATGCGAATTTGAATGTATCCTCGTCAGAGCAAGAAACAAAGAAAAGAAAGAGAACTCATGAAACATCATTGAAATTATGGCACTGTCATTTAGGCCATATTTCGAGGGAGAGAATAGAAAGACTAGTTAAGAATGAAATTCTTCCTCAATTAGAGTTCTCAGACTTAGAACAATGCGTAGATTGCATTAAAGGAAAGTATGTAAAGCAAATTAAAAAGGGCGCTAAATGGAGCACGGGAGTTTTAGAGATAATCCACACTGACATTTGTGGACCATTTCCTATGAAAAGCGTGGATGGCTATGACTTGTTCATAACATTCACAGACGATTACTCCCGTTATGGTTACATTTATCCAATTAAAGAAAGATCAGAAGCGCTGAATAAATTTAAGATATTTAAAGTTGAAGTTGAAAATCAGCACAACAAAAGAATTAAAATAGTAAGATCCGACCGTGGGGGGGAGTACTATGGTCGACATACCCCATTTGGCTAAGTTCCTGGACCTTTTGCCAGGTTCTTGCAGGAAAATGGCATAGTAGCCCAGTATTCGATGCCGGGCGAGCCTCAACAAAATGGAGTAGCTGAAAGGCGTAACCGTACACTGATGGATATGGTGCGCAGCATGATGAGTTACTCCACTTTACCATTGGGACTGTGGATGGAGGCGTTGAAAATCGCCATTCACATTCTAAATAGAGTGCCAAGTAAGTCGGTGCCCAAAACACCGTATGAGCTGTGGACAGGAAGAATACCCTCGCTAAACCACTTGCGTGTGTGGGGCAGCCCAGCTAAGGCCAAAGTGTTTAACCCAAACATTGGGAAGCTAGACCCCAAAATAGTAAGCTGCCACTTCATTGGCTATCCAGAAAAATCAAAGGATTTTCGTTTCTACTATCCAGACAGATATACAAAGTTTGTAGAAACGAGACACACCATTTTCTTAGAGGATGAAATGGTGAGGGGGAGCATGGTGGCTTGAGAGATTGATCTTGAGGAGAAGTGGGTGTGTGCACCCCATCCGATGATTCAGGAACCATTCTTCTCGCTACCTGTTGTTCCCGCACCGACAGTTCCTGAGGTCGTGATGCAAGCACCCGCTACAATTCCTGATATTGTGGTGCAAGCACCTACTATGATTCCACCCGTGGAAACGATGAGTGAAAATTTGAAACATGTCCTTCAGAAGCCAATTGAACCCATCATTACACATGAGTAAGAGTTGCAGCAGCCACCTCTGGATGACGTGCCACAAGCAGAGGCACAGAATGTGCCTGTAAGTGAGGGGCCTAGAAGGTCTCAAAGAGTCAGAAGATCAGCTATTTCTGATGACTATAAAGTTTATAATACAGAAGAAGTTCATATGGAAGGTGATCCCACTTCATATGAAGAAGCCATGAAAAGCGTTCACTCATCAAAGTGGCTAGAGGCCATGGAAGATGAGATGAAATCAATAATTTCCAACAAAGTTTGGGAACTTGAAGAAATTCCTAAAGAAGCCAAAACAGTAGGCTGTAAATGGGTCTACAAGACTAAACGTGACTCCAAAGGAAATATAGAAAGGTATAAGGCGAGACTTGTGGCAAAAGGCTTTACACAAAGAGAAGGAATAGATTACAATGAGACTTTTTCTCCTGTCTCATGTAAAGACTCCTTCAAAATCATAATGGCATTGGTTGCACATTTTGATTTAGAGTTACATCAGATGGATGTAAAGACGGCATTTCTAAATGGGGATTCAGAAGAAAATGTCTACATGAAACAACCCAAGGGTTTTATCATGGAAGGCAAAGAGAATATAGGATGTCGTTTAAAGAAATCCATTTATGGATTAAAGCAAGCCTCTAGACAGTGGTATCTAAAGTTTAATGATATAATTAAGAAATTTGGATTTCAAGAGAATTGCGTCTATGCAAAGTTCAAAAATGGGAAATACATTTTTCTAATTTTGTATGTGGATGATATCTTACTTGCGAGCAGTGATATCAGTCTACTGCAAGAGACAAAGAAGTTTTTGTCCTCAAATTTTGATATGAAGGATCTCGGTGAAGCATCATATGTTTTGGGCATAGAAATTCACCAAGACAGAAAGAATGGGGTTCTTGGATTATCGCAAAGGGCATATTTAGAAAAGATTTTAAAGAAGTATAATATGCATGCGAGTAAAGCCACACCTGCTCCCATAGTCAAGGGCGACAGTTTTGGGAATTTTCAATGTCCCAGGAACCAATACGAGATCGATCAAATGAAAGCGGTTCCATATGCTTCAGCTGTCGGAAGCCTACAGTATGCTCAAGTATGTACTCGTCCTGGCTTAGCTTTTGTCACCGGGGTTCTTGGAAGATATCAAAGTAATCCAGGTGTAGAACACTGGAAGATGGTAAAGAAAGTATTACGTTACGCGCAAGGCACAAAAGAACTCATGCTTACATATAAGAGATCTGATTCCCTAGAGATAAAAGGGTATTCGGATGCAAACTTTGTGGGAGACAGAGATGATAGAAAATCCACGTCTGGTTACGTGTTCACTCTCGCAGGAGGAGCTATTTCATGGAGAAGCTCAAAACAGAAAGTAACTGCGTCATCCACGATGCATGCAGAATTTATAGCATGTCATGAGGACATGGGGCAGGCGATGTGGTTAAAGAAATTTATACCTGGATTGAGAGTGGTTGACTATTTTCAGAGACCACTAAAGATGTACTGCGATAATGAGCCAGCAGTATTCTATGCTCACAACAATAAATCAAGCAATGCTTCCAAAACCATTGAGATAAAGTTTTATGTTGTGAAAGACAAAATCCAAGATCGCACTATAAGTCTCAAGCATATAAGAACAAAGGATATGCTTGCGGATCCGCTTACGAAAGGCTTACCACCCAATGTGTTTAGAGAACACTTAGCCGGCATGGGTTTAAGGGAAAGCCTATGATTCCTGGATTGTAAAGGGCCCAAAAGAAATAGAATTGTTTCAAAATAGAGAGGTGTGTTGTAGCTGTTGATTCTATCGGCAATTAAGCTGTGATGATGAGGCATGCTCTACACATTAATCTACGATGAAACGAATGAAAGCGAAAAGTGTAAAGTTAAAAGTAAATGATGAGATCAAGGGGGAGAATGTTAGATTGATCTCCTCTCCAGTGGGCCCAAAGGCCCATTGGGATCCTGATCCGCGCCCTGATCGGGACGCCCACCCTAGCATTCGGTGGTGGGCCCCTATCGTGCTGCGCTATATAAACAGGGTGGGGACCACAGCTCGGCTCACGAGGTTCGCCGCTGCCAGCTGCCCCACCGACACACCTACCGATCTAGGTCTTGTGCAGTAGCGACGGGAAGCACCACCGCCACCACGCCGGCGACTCGACACGGCACTGTGCGTCGCTGCTTGCGTAGACTTCCCCACGCGAACGCGAGATGGCCAGCAGCTCCGCTGCTACCACCCCTAGGGGTGAAGGTACTCCTATATCTTTCTTTCGCTCTCGGTTGACACCAGAAACCTCAAGACCTTCATATTGATCGTGATCCCGACTAGATATGCATCTAGAGATCCTAGGCATGCTATCTCTAGGCATGCATCTAACAGATGGAGCAGTCGATATCTTCAGCCACGATGATGGATCGGTTTCTCATGCCGATGAGAAGCCTCCTGAGATCTGAGTTGCTTTGGACTTCAGTCAAGTCGAGATCATATATGTCAAACCTGAGATGGTTGGCCATGGCCGCGATCAGGCTGGACTTGCCGGTTCCAGGAGGACCATACAGCAGGTACCCCCGCTTCCATGCCTTGCCAATCCTCTTGTAGTAATCCTTCCTCTTGATGAACCTGTCGAGGTCATCGATGATGGATTGCTTCAGCTTCTGATCCATGGCAAGTGTGCCGAATGTAGATGGGTGGCGGAAGTCAACCGGGGACCATATGTCCGGGAACTGGTTCATGTGTATCTGGAGTGATCTTTCCTAATCTTTGATGGCCTTGGCTGTGGACACGATGAACGGGAGGTAGGATTTGAGGGCTTTCTCCTTGTGCCTAGCTCCTGTGGAAGCTCACCTCAAATGAGCGCACCTCTTGCTGACCGCCATCGCCGTTGTTGCTGGGGTCATTTCTGATCGCGACCTCACGGGAGATGAAGCGCCGCCCCATCAAACACATCGGCCATCTCCTCGCCCTCCGCCATGCTGACCAGCATCGTCTCGCTTTCGTCCGTGCTGCTGACCCGCAGGCACTGCTGCCTGTCGGTGGCAATGCTCGTGGCGAGGTAAGTCTTCACCGCGCCGTAGACGTGGTAGCTGATCAGGCCGTCGGTCCTCTGCTCGACGACGATCGTGTGCAGCGGCGACGCGTGCCACCTCAGGTAGCCGAGGCGGGAGAAGAGCGCCTCGCGCACCTCGGGCGGCACCACCTCGTTCGCCACGCCGCGACGGAGGCTGCCCCGGGGATGGCGTTCTTGTAGGACTCGATGGCCTTGTCGTAGGACGCCATGGTGAGTGAGTCCTTTGCCTCCTCTCCTGCACACCTTTTCTCTGTGTACGTTTTGCTCGTGGTTCTTGATACGGAACAGCGGCTGTCGAATTAGGGGAGGAAAGTGGAAGAGTGAGTTGATGTTGGATTGGCGTGGAGCTGCTGGGTGGCTTTCGTGGTTTCATGCCTGAGTTTGGGACCTGAGAGTGACCATGGGATCGATGGCTTGGTCTGAAAGTAACAGCAATCTGAATATGCTCTCCCATCTCCGAGGTTATTGTCCACGTGATTCGCTGCCATTTCTTGATGATGTGCGATTACTAGGTTTAGTTTTTCTTAATACTGTATATGCGTGAATTGGGATAGATCGTGTGGGAGAAGGTGACCGCCAGGCTCAGGAATGAGGCCTTCGCGTGGATCCTGGCGGGTGCAAAGCATCTGGGGAGTATATATGTCTGCGTCAAGTTTGTGACTTGCTTGTCCTGGTGAGCAGTAGTCGCTTGACGAGCTGGTTAGAGTTTTCGTGCGATGCACGCGGTGCAATCTGTTGAAACACATTTGTTTTCTGTTAAAGTTCAGAGATGCGCATGAGCGCTTCCCGCCTGATTATGTGATTGATTTTCTCTGAAAGTTCTCACTTCTCATGCATATTGGAACATTGCCAGCCCGCGTTGTCCTCTACTCCTCTGGGCTAAAATTCAGCCTGGCCCATTACAGCCATATGCACCGCCGGTTTCGTCGCTTGCCGATATGGGCCATAGTAGCTTGGCATGGCGGCCGGGAGCCCGCGAGCCAAGCATGACCTCGGTTCGCGCGTAAAATATTTCTTTGAGGGCCATTAAGTTAATTGTATTTACCCTTTCAGCAATATCCTCTCTACTTCTCTCAAAAGATTCCCAAAAAAAACATGTCTGCAGAAAATCAATAGGACAGTCCAATCAGTCTGGTTTCAGTCAACAAAAACAAGCTATCATTCTAGCACCTAATTAGACAGCGTTGAATAACCTCATTATTATCTTGGCCTAGGACTCTAAGGAGTGGCTGGCTGATATAATATAATCTCGAATGATTTGTACACAAACCTGAAGTACGCACACGGGACAGAAGATGTCTCCTCCTTAATTGCTTGATATTTCTAATGGAGCTTTTTCTCGTGACTTTCTGTTGATTCGGGTGCTGTCTGATGATGATAAACAGAGACAGCATTTATTCATCAACATGACAGTGACGAGAAGTGATCAAGCCGAGATGTCGATGAATCGAGCCATCCAGGCAACAAACAGTTCATTAGGCGACCTGGCTGGACATGCTGGAGGCAAAGAGCGTAACATTCAGTGTGCCATCATACTCGGTGGATTGTGCTCGTCGAAATCATTTTATTAGGTGCTGATTCATTTTCTGTCACATTGTGATGAGAGGGTGCTTGTCAGTATTGGACCATTGGTCAATCTCAGCTTGCAAAAAAGGTGGGATTTTCTTATTGGGGAACTAAGCAATATAGAGGAGGGTGATCGACCAAACATGCTGGAGGCGAGACAGCAACTTGTACAGACACAAGTGGACGTCCTATACTGTGTGAAAGTAAGACTTGACAAGATGATCTGACCATCTTTGTTTAGAGTTAATTGACTGCGAGATAGCAGCTCATTATTTCTTACTTTGCTGATACTACAATACTGCTTTAACTGATGTAAGCCTTGCTTTCTGATGGTCTACCCTACACTTTGTTCCAATCAGGCTGCTGCCTCGTGCGCAGAAATGAGCATATACTACGTTCCATGACGAGCGGCGGATCTGAAGTGGTTGAGATATTTTTTTTTCTCCCTCAGCCAGCACTACAGCAAGCTACAGCTTTGTGTCTGTCACAGGCACACACCTGTGCACTGACGATTCGGTCCTGTACATCTTCAGCTATCAGTGTGCAGTGGTTCAGCTGCGGTTTTCATATCTCGGGCTGACATAATCGATTACAGGCAGGGCTAGTGCGAGCTGACGTGGCGCGTACTTGTTCAACCCGTAATCAGTGATGAACAACTTGCAGTTGTTTATTTGTGTTTGACTGCTGCTCAGTAGCTCTGAAACGTTGTTTTTTTTTTCTCTGATTTCTGATTCTGGTGGTGTCATCTCAGGAAGTCAAGTCACCTTTGCAACCACTCACAAATCAGACGAGCTCTAGTTGTTCGTCAGGTAGGGAGAAAGCAGAAATTCTGATGGTGTCATCTCAATGGTCTGCATGGGATGCTTTGCCTGCAGCCCCCCAACATCAGTCCTACAGACTTGGATACTTAATGCTTAATGGCCATTTGGTTCAATGTTTGCTATCCGATCAGACCTTGCATTGCATGTAGTCAAGGCGGCTAGTAGCAACAAACGGATTCCATACACAAATATGCCGCCCATGGCAGTCTGAATATTGCAGTTTGGTGCCTACCAAGAACCGAACAGCCATTGGACTTTCTGAAACCGCAGTTCCTTGCAGTTTCAGAAGACCACTACTCATGCCATGTTATTTATGTTTAGTAGTATAACACAATAAACCTTGGTCAAGACATATACTGTATCCAAATCTTCTCCTTGTGTCGTGCACGTACGGCTGATCATCTTTATAGTTTTATCACCAGCCGACATGCGTTGCCATGGGGGAGCTTTGACTTGAGACACGCATGATCTACGATCTACCTGTCGGAATGGGGGGCGCAGCGCCTGCACGTACGGAAGCTAAGCTTGCCGGGGGAGCCGAAAAAGGTGGCAGGCCAACAAGCCGCCGCGCGCCCAATGGATAGCATTCTTAACTCGCAAGCATGCGCCCCGGGGTCAGAGATTTCGCCTTGGACCCGCCGAACTCGCCCGCCCCCGCCGGCCGGCCTCGCCGTCGCGCGCCGTTCCCCTTTGCCGCGGCCTGCCGTGTTGGAGAGGAGAGGCGTGGGAGCGCAAGCAACGAACAGAAAGGCGACGGGGTCTTTGGAAAGGCCCGGCCTCCCGGGCTAACTTGGCTAGCTCCTAGCTGTCTACTTGGCCAGCGGTGTGATCGTGCGGTGGCGCGCTCAAGAGGTGGCCTGGGCGGCGTCGCGCCATGTGTGCCGCCGCGCTGCCGGCGACGATGATTGGTGGCGCGGCCGGTCTCCGACTCCTCCTTGTTCCGTTTGACCTGGGGCGGCCGGTGGTGGGTTGCTTGCTACAGCGCCGCATGGGCGAGCACGCAACGCCGGTGCCAATGCGTACGTGCGGGCAATGATGAGACGCGGGGCGACGTGTGATGCGCGGCGGCCAACCCGCGGTTACGTTCCAGACGATGATGACGGTGATGCTGACGGGGGCGGTGGTACAGCTGTTATTGTCAATCGCGCGGGGTATAGCTTGAGGAACCATGCAGATCAAACGAGAAGATGATCAGATCATCAGAGAAAGAAGCATGAGTTAGTTAAAACTGCTGCGATTAATCAGGAACTGCATGCAGTAATCTGAATTCTGAAGTGCACGCGCGCGTGTGCTATTGTGCTAATTAATCACACAGCGAGTGGTGACAGTGAAACGGGGGTTCTAATCGCCATGATTTCGAGCCTGCTGGTCCGGATCGATCGAGCGCACTCGAGACCGGTCCTCGCCCCGTCACGCGTACGTGGCGGGGAACTGAGGCTTAATCCGATTCCAATCTCCGATGACCCACGTCCGTCGTCGCTGCAGTAGCGAGAGAGAAAGCAACACGCAATCATTAGAGGCGATAACCTTCTTTAATGGGGCGTGATTGTACTAGTAGATAGTACTAAAACACCCCGCTCCGGGACGCAATCACCCGGCCGCCGGTCGCGATCGGAGATGTACGTACTGTGCCGCTGATTACGAACCCCCGGTGAGGTAGGCGGGGGCCTTCGTAAACCTACGTGACAGCGCGAGCCGCCCGGGCGCCATGTGCTCGTGCAGGCGCGCGACCACGACGCCGAAAAGCTAGAGCTGGCCGCGAACCCAACCGACCCGAGCCGGACGCGCGAATGCGCCTACGCGTGTGCGGCGGCCGTCCGCGACACGCGGCCCGGCGCGTGAAGTCGCCGTTGCCGCCTCCGGGCCGGTGTCGCCGTCGCGCGGCCGCGGGGAAAAGGGCGAGGAGGATCGGAGGAGGCGTGCGTCGGGACGGCGCGTCATTGTTGGCTGCCGCTTTTGCTGCCTTTGTGCTGCCGCCTCTCACTGCAGCCGCCCGGCCGGCTGACCGAACTGGACGGGAACGAAAGGCCCGGCACCAGCCACGATGCGCATATCAATCAGGCCGGCCACGGGTCTCTCCTCTCTCGGGCCTTTTTTTTTTTCCCGTCTGCCTCAGCTCATCCCCGACGTCAGGCGCGCATGGTCATCCATGGCAGCGAAGCGATCGAAGCCGCTGCAAGCCCTGCAAGCGGAGAGAAAGGGGAAAAAAACACGTGCGCGATGGAGCTCACGAGCTGATGATCTGGCTCGTTTTCGCAGCGAAAGCGTATGTCCATTGGCAGCAGCCCGGCGTTGAAATGTGGGATGGCCAAGGCGAGGGAGAGGACGGAGACGTGCGCTGTGCGGCGACGGCGACATGCTGCGATACGATACGTGGCTACAGTACCAGCGGTCCGGCCCCGCCGCACCGTGCGTATCTGCAGCATCGACTATGTATACGTATTGTCTAGGGATACACTTGTTCGTTCTTTTTGAGAGGGGTCGGGTACAATTTGACGTAATAATGTCGTGTCGTGTACGCCTGCGGTCGTAAGTACACATTCGTAACACCACTGCATGCTCAATGGCGGTGGTATGGGTATGAGTACGAAGGCGACATCTTTTTACCCGTAGCGCGACGTGCTCGGAAAGAACTGAAATACTCGATGAGAAATGCAGCTATGCAAAGAGAATAAATGGAACAACATCAAACTCAGGTAAGGTCCAGCCATCTAATCCATATGGGATTGATCCACTCGAACTAGAAATCGAGCAGTGGGCCTACACGACCCGACTGGAAAGATCCTCGCGGTCCTCCCATGATTTCGATGTAGATGACAGGATGATGATGACGATGATGATGAGTGCATGCAGGTTGATTTTTTTTTTTGGCTCATGGAAAAGAAGGCTGCACATGAGGTCCATCTAGAATTCTTGCTTGTGCATGCCAAACGGTGAGCTCGTCAGACCTCGCAACAGTGTCCGTAGCCGCTATGGTTTGCATCCACCACCAGAAAATGGCCAGAAATTCAGATCTCGCAGGACTACGTACAAAGTAGGGCAGGATGGATCATTGGCCCTGCTCCCGCAGAGCCCCACACGATAATTGGACGAGGATCATGCATGGCATGTTGCAGTGCTGCGGTCCACAGCTCCACATGCTGTGTATTTTGGCCGATGAGGTGTGTGCTGGGAACGAACTGCATCTTTTGGCGTATGGGCACTTGGCCGGATAGGCCAAACAGGATAGGGGCACCCAACTGTCGAGTCAACTCGTTCTTGAAGTGGTACAGTTACTGTATGGAATCATGCTGGCGGCTAGTGCTGTATTTGGCACGATGTTCTTTGTTTTGCCCATAACGCGACGACGTTTTGTGCATCGCCCATATATCAAAAAGATACTATTTCATTTGGGAATAATTCGCACGGGAAATACTGTTTGCTAGCTAGACCCAATCGAGAATGACTCCTGCACATTGATCTTGTTGCATATCATGTGAAGCGAGTATACTTCACGTTAACTATTCGTTTTTGTTGTTTGGATAATTCTCAATGTATCGTCAAAACAAAATTCAGTGTATAATCATTATTCCCATACCGTGAGCTTGATAAACCCGGACATCAGATCAGTCAGTAATACAATACATTAACTATGAAGTACCAAGTGACAAAATTTTCTAGTAGCACAGTTATGATGATTTCAGGAGGCGCCCATTCTTCAGAGCGACAAAAATAGTAAATTAAACCCCCAATTCAAAAAAAAAAAGAGGAGGAGGAGAAAACCCTCCAACCTACACGACACCTCTCCTTACGTGCAACCTAAGCTCCGGGTATATACATTTTTCCCTTAATTTTTTAAAGAAATTGCAGTGCAACTAGCCCAATTTAATTTTGTGGAGAAATAATAGACAAAACCTTTGTCAGAAAACAGTCAGTTTTCCATGAAAGTTAAACGGTCGGTTTCAATAAATATCAACAAAATTAACCAGCTGGCCCCACGAATGATATTGAGGGATCATGGGCTCGGTAAAATAATTAACCACTCCATGGCCGTCAAAGTCAAAAGGTTAACTAGGAGACCCATCACCCCGGCCGGACAGCCGGCCGGCTGCCGTGCACCAGCACCACCGCGTGTTCTGCTTCCTTCTTGGCCACGTCTCTTTCCCTCTAAAACGGCAGCACCCGGCCGCCTCCTTTCGCAGTATATAAGCCCCCCGTCGTCCCCCTCCCACCTTTAACAACTCCACTCTCTCCGATCGCCCGGAAGAATCCGTCCACAACAAGCCCAAAAGGTTAGCAGCCTCCTTTTCGATCTCCAGATCCGCACTGTTCTGATGGTGCTACCTGTGATATCCCCTCTGTTTCTTTATGTGTTCGCCATATGTGCTGCATCGATGCAGTTTCTTGCAGCCTTTCTTTCGTTGTTGCTTGTTCGATTTGGTTCCTGATTATTGAAGTGCTTGCTCTAGCTAGGTCCACAAATAAATTTTTCCCTGATTCTCTCTTGTATGATCACCAAAATCTTCATCGAGTCGTTGTTTGTGCTGACGAGTACTGCTTGTGTGATTGTGCATCTCAGATAAGCTGTGATCAAACCGAGGGTTTAGACGGCGATCCTTAGCTCACTGGCCAGGCACGAGATGGAGCACGACGTGCACCACCACCAGCTGCTGCAGCAGCAGCAGACCATGGAGCTCCCTCCGGGGTTCCGGTTCCACCCCACCGACGAGGAGCTCATCACGCACTACCTCACCAGGAAGGCCGCCGACCCCCGCTTCGCCCCGCGCGCCGTCGGCGAGGCCGACCTCAACAAGTGCGAGCCATGGGACCTGCCCGGTAAGCCTACCAGCTGATCGATCTTTTCACTGTCAGATTTCGAGGATCATTCATTAATGGTTGAAGTCACACGTGCGCGCATGTATGGTGGCGGTGTGCTGCAGCTCGGGCGACGATGGGGGAGAAGGAGTGGTACTTCTTCTGCGTCAAGGACCGCAAGTACCCGACGGGGCTGAGGACGAACCGGGCCACCGAGTCCGGCTACTGGAAGGCGACGGGCAAGGACCGGGAGATCTTCAGGGGCAAAGCCCTCGTCGGCATGAAGAAGACGCTCGTCTTCTACACGGGGAGGGCAC
Organism: Setaria viridis; assembly: GCF_005286985.2. Classification (NCBI taxonomy): domain Eukaryota; kingdom Viridiplantae; phylum Streptophyta; class Magnoliopsida; order Poales; family Poaceae; genus Setaria; species Setaria viridis. The sequence continues at coordinate 28,468,721 of NC_048263.2, forward strand.
CCAGGGGAGGCAAGACCGGCTGGGTCATGCACGAGTACCGCCTCGACGGCAAGCACGCCGGCACCAGCAGCAGGAGCAGCCTCATCCCCTCGATCAGAGCTGGCGCGTCAAAGGTGCTTAATTCGCTGCCTGTGCATGTCGTCTATCGATAATCATGCCTCGCCAGCGAGTGGCGTGTGGATCCATCTAACCGCTGTTTAATCTCTTGGCTACGACGCGCAGGACGAGTGGGTGCTGTGCAGGGTGTTCAAGAAGAGCATCGAGCCGCCGTTGGTGGCTGCTGGCGGCAAGAGGTCGTCGGGCCCATGCGTGGAGGTGGCGGACGTCGTGGGGCCGTCGTCCATGTCCATGGCGGACGACCTCGCCGCGTGCGCGCTGCCTCCGCTGATGGACGTGTCCGGCGGCAGCGGCGGCGGCGCCATGTCGCTTTCTGCGGTGGCGGGTATTGAGCTGCCGCCACCGGCACAACACGTGACCTGCTTCTCCAACGCGCTGCAGGGCCAGTTCCTGAACCCACCCTTCCTGCTCCCCTCCGCCGGCCCCGCGGCGGCCGCGGACCACCACCTCGCCATGGCGTCCTCCGCCTCGCCGTTCCTGGCGAGCATGATGCAGGCGGCGCAGTACGACGGCGCCGCGGACGTGGGCGGCATGGTGCATGAGCTCCTGCAGGAGGGCGGCGGGTGGTACAGCAAGCTGGGAGAGAGGGAGCGGCTGAGCGGTGGCGGCGGCGCGTCGCAGGACACCGGCCTCACCTCGGAGGTGAACCCCGGCGAGATCTCGTCGCGGCAGCACATGGATCACGCAGCCTCCCTTTGGGGCTACTGAGCTCGATCTCTTGATGGATCATCATTAAGAATTGAATTAGTATTAGTTACTGGATTGGGAACCGGGATTATTGTTGTATTGTAGTGCAATTGGATGTTGTCATGCAAAAGGGAAAGAAGTTGTGAGCAATCAGCAATGTATAGTACTGTAGTCTACTAGATCGATTTGGTTTGGAGTTGCTACTGTAATGGGAGTACTGTTGTGTGACAGCCGGAAAGGTCTATTTTGGAACGCGGAAATTCTATGGTAACCTCGCAACACACTAGCATTAATATTGTGCGATGGCAGGAAATGTCCACTTCCAAACAGAAATTTCTACCACAATCCTGCAGCAAGATTACTGTTGTGCAACAGCTAGAAAGGTCCATTTGGAACACCAAAAGTTCTACGGTAATCATGCAACATACTAAGATTATTGTTGCCAGTCTCGGAAAGTCCTCTATTGTAATCTTGAAACATATTAAGACTATTGTTGTTTGATCACTGGAAAAGGTCTGTTTGTGACCTGAAAATTATGCAATAACCTCGCATCATACTATGATCCGGAAATTATGCAGTAACCTTGCAACGTACAATGACCCGGAAATTATGCAGTAACCTTGCAACGTACAATGACCCGGAAATTATGCAGTAACCTCGCAACATAGTATGGCACGAGAATTCTGCAATAATCATGCAACTGTTGCGTGTCTTAAAAAAAATACTATTATGTGACAGCTGGAAAATTCATTTGGAATGCAGAAATTTCTACGATAATCTCGCAATATGTTAAGAGTACCATTGTGTGACAGCTAGAAAGATGCATTAGAACACGGAAAATCCGCCATAACCTCGCAACAAAAAGTGTTCTCTTTGGAAGAAAGTAGATTACATAGCAATGTATAGTGACCACATCGCACGAAAACAAGGACCACACGCAAAATATATAGAGGCATTAGATTTTTTACATGGCAGAAAAGAGAGAATATCTAACCAATGTATCTTTTGGCCGGTGCTTCTCCCTTTGAAAGAGAAACAGATACAAGTGATATCATCTTAAACCTAAAAGCTTGACTTATAGTTGTGCCGGGCTAATCCAGCATTAAACCTCCTAGCATGGTTTGGTGGCGCCTGAGCCATCAGCCCCCCGTTGCTACCCTTTTGTCCCATGCCCCAGTGCACCTCATCTAGCTAGCACATCTGCAAGTGCCACAATGCAAGATGGCCGGCCGGTTCCATTGCCTTTGGAGCCTGGCTTTCCACTTTCCAACCCTCTAACACATGCAAAAAAAAAAAGGGAAAGAGGCTCATGCAGCAGGATGCCTATTGCCTAGCAACACATGCTGAAGCGCGCAAGCGCAACGCCGCATGTCACCGCCACCTGGCTCCCATGCCTCGTTGCGTCCGCGGCGCAGAGGGGGTGGTGGAGCCCGCGGAGATGAGATTCCCCCATGTCATCCGTTTTGTCCGTCGCCCGCAGCGGCATCGGTGGCGCCATGACATCGGCCATCGCCGGATCGCCCGGCCCGCGTCCACCCCACGAGCAAAAGCTCCCTCTCCTCTCCTCGCGACCTCGCGTTGCTTTCAGTCCAGCACGGCGGACCCGCGGGCTCCGCTCCGGCTGATCATGAGCGCCAGTAACGGGGAGGGGAGGTTGGTTCACCTGCTAATAGAAAAAAAAGGGAAACCATGTGCCGCCACGGGCGAGTCCCGCGAGGACAGGTGCGTCCGCTTCTAGATCCTCTGATTCTCTGGCATGTCGCGTGCCGGGGCCCCACCACCGTACCGGGGGCTAAATTATCTTAGCATATCTCCTCGGCTTTCTTTTAATCTGTCTCGTATCTTTGGACATTATCTCCGCTCTTTTTACGGTTAGAGAGTTTCAGATAAAGACGCATGCACGATGGATTCGAATTACAAAGTTTTTTCTTCGAATTTATTATGTATGTGTTGAAAGAGTGTGTGTGTGTGTGTGTACGCAGATTGCACTGCCAGGTCGATCGCATTGGCCTTCTCATTGTTTACTCATGATTGAAGGGTTGAAGCGGGTGTTGGGAATATGTCGGGCATGATTCCGAGTTGGCGAGACGCCACTGACAGATTACGGGGGTGTTTGGATGCGGGTACTAAACTTTAGGAGGGGTCATATCGGATGTTCGGATGCTAATTAGGAGGACTAAACATGAGCTAATTATAAAACTAACTGCAGAACCCCTATACTAATTCGCGAGACGAATCTATTAAGCCTAATTAATCCATCATTAGCAAATGGTTACTGTAGCACCACATTGTCAAATCATGGACTAATTAGGCTTAATAGATTCGTCTCGCGAATTAGACTCCATCTGTGTAATTAGTTTTGTAATTAGACTATATTTAATACTCCTAATTAGTATCCAAACATCCGATGTGACGGGTACTAAAATTTATGGGGGTGTATCCAAACACCCCCTACAAACCCAACCCTGCTGTATTTTATCCTCTTGACGTGCAGATGCCATCTGATGTGAACTTGCCAAGTGTAAGTGTAAGGGGGTGTTTGTTTCTTTAAGGCCTGTTCGCTTCAGCTTATTCAGTCGGCTTATCAGCCACCAAACAATGTTTTCCTCTCACAACAAATCAGCCGTTTCAGTTTTAAGCTGAAGCGAACAGGCCTTTAGTCACTCCTAAAATTCCTTTCACATCGAATGTTTAGATACTAATTAGGAGTATTAAACATAGCTTAATTACAAAACCAATTGCACAGATGAAGACTAATCTGCGAGACGAATCTATTAAGCCTAATTAGTTCATGATATGACAATGTGATGCTATAGTAAACATGTGCTAATGATAGATTAATTAGGCTTAATAGATTCATCTCGTGAATTAGTTTCCATCTGTGTAATTAGTTTTATAATTAGCTCATGTTTAGTCTTCCTAATTAGCCTTCGAATATTCGATGTGACATAAATTTTAGTCCGGATTAAAGATCCAAACACCCTCTAAAACTACAACTCTGCATAGATGGGATGCAGGGTCGAGTCTCTTTCGTCATTCTTTCCAGCAACATGTTAAAATAACAAATCAAAACCCCAAGTTGGGCGGATCTGTCCAGCTCTGGTGTGTAAGATGGTACCATCTATCAAAGCCCCTATCACCCTCGGCCACATCAGGAAACACATCTGCAAGGCCGAAGTGGCGCAAAACTATGGGCGGGCTCCTTTTTCTTTTTTGTTTATGGCAGTACTGGAGGATCTCGACAGGTATAGAATAGATGAGACCGTTACGTGAACAGGAGTACTCCTACTGGGCATCTGCTCATGCAGTGCAACGAACCGGGTCAAGATACGTCGCGGGAAGCAGGGCAGGGCAGGGCAGGGCAGGGCATATCCCCATCAGCAGGAGACGCCCCTGGATCTAACAAAAGTTTGGTTGGGACAAGATAAGATATTCGTAGGCCCAAATAAATTGCGAGGAATTGGAGTGGAAAAGGACACGAGGCGTTGGAATTGGTGGGTGTGGCATGGATGGGACGTGGAGCACGAGCATGTATTTTTGATCCGTGACTTTGGTGTTTATTGCCTCTTGGGAGACTCATGCATAGGGGTTGAGGTACACCGTATACTGTTCTTTTTCTTGTTAAAGATTGGAAGGAATTATTCTTGACATAATCCCGAGGTCAGTTATGCTATAAAACATGCTACATGGATTCTGTTATGAGTGCCCTGTAACAAGGAAAAGAGAGTTGAGAAAATTTTAGAAATGGGAAGAACGGGAGCAGGTGATGCTAATAAAAATATAGTGAACAAAAAGTACAAGTAATTCAGAATACCAAACACTCGAAATTGGCCACCATCAAAATAAAACGGCCCATAAGGCAAGTTGGGTAGGGGCCCATACAAGAATAGCTGCTGGCGGCCTGGCCCAGAAGAACATAAAACAACAAAAAAATAGAAAGCTTCCGATTAAGGAATTAATGAACCATGGATCGAACACGCAACCTTCTCATCTGTAGTCAGACGTGCTACCATTGCACCATGGATCAGGCTGTGATGAAGTATATAATATAAAATTTAATTAATGACATGTTCCTCGTACTACCACCACCTTCTCAGTAGCTCCTAGCACGTGATTTGTATAACCCCGTTTTGCCCTGATAGAAAAGGGAGAAGACCCCGTTTGACGGTAGCGTTGGATCTTAACCAGATAGCAAGCACGTCCCTATCCGCTTCCATGTTCCACAAGTACTCCGACGTACTGTACGTACGCGCGGAAGAACGAACCTCTCATAGGCGGCGGCACGCGATCATCAACAAAATAAGCCCGCAAACGCACGCTCATGAATGCCTCCGATCCCCGATCCGATCCGATCCGATCCATCGACTCGACATGTACAAGACACACCGCAAACCGCATCTACGGCTATAACTACGCATGCCCCCGGCGATTAAAACCGCAGTATAATTATCGTGACATAATCACGCGGTACCATCCGATCTAAACCCGCCGGCTAACACCATCCGTCCAATCCAATCACGTCGTAACCGCGCCCAGTAGCTAGTAGTAGCTCATCACAGTCCCCCCAGCTACTCCCGTAGCGTAGTTCCGCGCCGTTCGCGCCCCGCCGGCTTTGCGCCGCTCGTCGGATCGCGCGCGCGCGCCGGGAACGAGCTCGGGGAATGAGCGAGGGCGGCCATGTCCTAGCTTCCCGTATTGATGGAACCATGTGTCCCTGTCGGCTGTCCTTGCCGGGCCAGGGGCCGGGCCACCTCCGCGGCTGGTGGTTGCGCCGTCCATTCGGTCCATTCGCCGGCGATGCGCGCGCGCCGATTGCGGCCGCCTCGCGCGTACGAACGCGGGCTCAAGGCTGGCAGTTGTTGCCTGCGCTGCATTGCATGGATCGACCCATGCGGTCTGAACTGAAGCTCTTCTGAATTCTGAAATTGGGTGGAGCGAACGCCCGGGGGAGCTTGCTTTTATTGGTTTTTTCAGACTTCAGAATGAATGAATGGTTGACTTTCAGTTGGCTAAAATTGCCAGACTTTCGGTTCAAAAATGTTTCTGAAAATCTGCTGCAAGGTTTTAGTAGGCCTATTTTATTTATAACATAGATGTAGCACTGTCAGCTCACTCGGTGGGACTAACCTTTGGTTTGGCCCTTGCTTGTTACCATCAATTTTGCTGCAAACTTGAACCCTGAATTTAGAAAAGGTATGAGAAACTTGCTTCTTCCGCACGAACGATTGTGTAGAAACTCAAGTTCACCGCACCACGCTAAACCCGGGACATGAATACTAGTAATTAGCAATGGTCAAACCGTACCAATATATCGAAGTAATCTCACTGGACAAGGTAAAAGAACGCTGCACAAAACAGTGCAAAAACATGTTGAGCTGTTTTCAACCTCAACAGGAGGGGCAGGAACAGAGAGGGGGTCACTGATCGCAAAGAAGCAATCGGTGGACCGTTAGCTTTTCCCCGTAATAAATAGGATCATGCACGCTCATTTAATCCAGTTACTGCACAAGTGTGCTGTCAGCATGTGCGTCGCGCAGCGTAACTTCTACGGAGTAGTATTTTCTCACCTCGTGTGTAGGCTGATTGGAGTTCTTACTGCCATAAATGTACTCTTTGCCGGTCCACGCTGAAACCACGAGCACGGACCGTATCAGAGTGTCGCCAGCTGAATTCCCTTCTTCCTCCACATGTAAAGTCTTCGGTCGCTTCACCTCTGCGGTTTACTGCACACAGGGTGCTTCAGGTAATCAGGTTAATGTCTCTCTGCCACCTGTTGTTGCGGATCTCATCAATGTGGGGGTGATCCGTACCTGACTGGTAGGTTCATCATTCTTGCTGCGTGAAACAGGAAAGGTACTGCGCCGTGACAGTCACCAGTAACCTAAAATTTGTCCAGTAGTATCGGTGTGTATCTTCGGTGTTTTTTTTTCCTCTCTTGAAAACAGGTGTGATCCTTTCTTTCTCTTGCTGACATTTCACATGAGCACCTGAAATCTTTGACTGCTGAGCCGCGTGCAGGCTGCAGAGCGCCTACGAGCATCCGAGGTCACCTGCGCGCCCTCCCTGATCGGGTGGCAGCTCACGTCGTTCTCTGACGAGGGCTGCCGGCTTCGTCCGGCTCGCTGCCATCCGTAGCTACTACTAGGTGACAATCAATTTATGTTCACTACTCCATCGACCTACGGATTTAAAAAATTATTATATTTGGAAATTATTTAGAAATTAAACTCTTAGTCAATTTCAATTGTTTACCTACTACTCTCTTAGTTTTTTCAATACTTCAACATAGTACTTATGTAGATGTGTACTAATCTTTATTCAATTATGATTGATTTTTAATTATTAATTACTCTATACACTTTTTCATTCATTCACACTTTTTTTCATTTTCTATCGCATCATCGTACATTTTATTTAGCATAAAAATCAATACTTTTCATCACTTCCTCACGTACATGTACAAATAATCTACATGTGACACTCATCATGCTATATACCTTAACTTAGTATTTCTATATTAACAATGACATAAATAGGTAATTAGAATAATATATTAGTTTACTTTTGGACTTTTTTGAAGATGCACATGAAGATAATTAGATTAATATTTAGGTATTTATTTTAGGTTATTTTTAATAACAACATACGTGGGATTTTAAGTTATGATTTATAATGATATACATGAGTAAATTGGGCGAAGATTATGGGGGTTACTTTAGATTAGTTTTTATAATGATAGAGCTCGATAATTTAGATATAGGTTTATGGTTTATTTTAGAATATTTTCATAATGATAGTGGTGGCTAACTTTTTAGAAAATATAATAGAACAATGACTATGATTATTAGAGTTTACAGGATTGTGTTTGATGTGATGTTTCTGATTTTTGTGAAAAATTCTAAGATTTTTTTTCTAGCGTGTCTCATGAGAACTAATGCGGAGTCTCCAATGGAAAAAATAAGACCATATTGTTACACAACTATTACCTTTAGCTACCTCTCATACAATACTTAGATAGATATATACTTATTACCTTCATCCGGTTGCGATAGATTTTAGTTAGTAACTACCGTATAACATTTTCATCTATATTTACAATCTTTAACTTTTCACTTTGCATCGTTAGTATGCGCTTGAATTTGTTTAACGGACCCTAAGTTTGAGCTATAATTGTAACGTAGAAATCTATATTCTCATCACTTCCTCTATATCTTTATAAATGGTGACACACATCAATACCTATGTACCTTAATTATTATATCATATACTAATAGTGAAACAAATAAATGATTTAGAATCATATATTGGTATATTATTTTTAATTAAGGTGATTTGGATTCAAAAGTAGGGTTACCTCATGTTATATTTAATGATAGCATATGTGGGTAATATAGATGCAAACTTATGAGTTTACTTTAAGTTATTTTTTAAGTATTTGTGGTTGGCAATTTAGTTGCAAATTTAGGGGGTTATTTGAAATATTATTTATAATGGCATAAGTGGATAATTTAGATGAAGATTGGGGGGTTACTTTAGTTTATTTTATATGATGGCAAAGGTGGGTGATTTAGATATAGATTTTTAGGGGGTTACTTTAGGGTATTTTCATAATGGCATATGTGGGTAATTTTTTAGAAAATATAATAGACCCAATGGCTATGATGATTTGATCCTACCGATTGATGGCCAGATGTTTTGCTTTTTTGTGAGAATTTCTAGAATTTCTCTCTTTTTTAAAGTGTTCATTTAGGATACTAGTTGGTTTCACCTGGAGGCTAGTAATAGTAAAATAAGATGCTACGTTAGGCTGTTGGGGTTAATGGCTTCTCGCGTTGGGTTCCTGAATCCTGACACTGGGAGTTTCTCTTCGAGTGCTTATGGATTTGCAAGCGAGCATTCAAATTTCGGGGGTGTTTGGTTCCACGGACTAAAGTTTAGTCCCTGTTACATCGAATGTTTAGATACTAATTAGAAGGACTGAACATGAGCTAATTATAAAACCAATTGCACAGATAGAGGCTAATTTGCGAGACGAATCTATTAAGCCTAATTAGTACATGATTTGATAATGTGATGCTACAGTAAATATGTATTAATCATAAATTAATTAGGCTTAATAGATTCGTCTCGTGAATTAGCCTCCATCTATATAATTGGTTTTATAATTAGCCCATATTTAGTTCTCCTAATTAGTATCTAAACATTTAATGTGAAAAGAGACTTTAATTCGTGGAATCAAACACCCCTTTCTTTTCTTATGTGTTCCTGGGGAACCAAAATTCAGAGGGGGAAGGCAAAATGACCATGTCTCTTCCACGTTGACTGTCAGAAGTTGAGATCGATCGATAATTCCTTGAGGAGGGGCACATGGGCACATGGGTGTGTGCACGGATCTGTTTACAGGGTGGTCCTGTGGCGATTGGGCATGGAAACCGCACAATTAATGGCTTAAACGATCCACTGTTCCTATCGTGATGCGAGTGTAAACTTGGATAGAATTTTTCACAGTGGTCTCTCTCTGAAAGGATCTACACTAAGAGTTTTCTTTCCCTTTGTTTCTAGAACAAAGAAAAAAAAAAGAATACTCGTATTTGAGCAGACAACCTTTCAGAACGGGAGCGGACATCGCTCAGTCCTCAGTGCATTAGCGTCATCTCTTCCAAGCTGACGAGCACAGTAAACACAGGTCCCTGAAAATGTCAACAGAGTCACTTGGGCAACGAACGACACGCAGCAGACCCGTTTTCATCTGCAAGTGGCAAGCGGCTCCACTGCCTCACCCCAATAACTGCTCCCGCCCCGAACAGGGCATACCATGCGTTGCAGGGTAGGGCCATTTTACCCTCACCCCAGACCCAGTACAGCAGGCGCTGCCACATGCACAGGAAACTGACCAACATCTCGATTGTGGCTGCTCCGACGAGATGGGCGCGCGCTCCGCCGGCAGCCAGTCAGTTACTGGCTGCTTACTGCTGTGGTCTGTGGTATCATTTCGGTATGAAGCTGGCGCCAGGTGCAGTCAAACATCCGGATTCGTACCGCCCCAAGGAATTAAAAACGCTTTGCTTCGAGCAAGAAGCCAAGAACTCGGATCCGAGGCTCGGGACGACGACTCGTAAGCCGTAGCGCTAGCGCGCGCGCACAGCAGCACGGCGACCCTACGGCTAGGAGACGACGGAGAATGTGGTGCGGCGGACCAAACAGTTTAAGCGCATGAATATACGTACGGCGAAGCCCGGCCGTCGGTTCCGGTACGATGGCATGGCGCCGCCCGTGCCGCGCGGCGCGGCGCGGCGAGGGAGGGATCGAGGCGGCGGGCGGCGGCGCAGCCCGCGGCGGACCAAACCACGCACCAACCGCTGTCGCCGTCGGTCGGGAACGAACAGTACGCGTGCCGGCTCGTCCCTTGGCACCCGGCCGCCGCCGCGCCCGCGCGCGATGTGCACACGGTGCGGCGCGCACCAACACGGGCGCCGCACGCCCTATGAAACAGCGACGGCCCGATCGTTCGATCTGGACGGCGGAGATCTGCCTGCCCCTCGTGGCGCGGCGCGCCTGACGGCTGGAACCCAAGAAGATTCTCATCCTCCAGCGCTGGGCACGGGGCTGGCCAGTCAGTCCCGTACTGGGTCCTCGGCGGCACGTACGCCAGCCGCCCAGGGCACCACGCTCTATTTATGCCGCTAGCTAGCGACACCGGCCGGGTCACTTGGACACTGGTAGTCACTTGGTCCGTTCTCAGTTCTCACTAGCTACAGCTCCATTCGCCGTTCCGATCGTCCCTGGCAGGTCGGGATGGGGCGGTCGCCGTGCTGCGAGAAGGAGGCCAGGCTGAAGAAGGGCCCGTGGACGCCGGAGGAGGACCAGAAGCTGCTCGCCTTCATCGAGCAGCACGGCCACGGCTGCTGGCGCTCGCTGCCGGCCAAGGCTGGTCAGTGAGAGCTAGATCCTCGTTCTTTTTGCTAGTGTGCATCATGCATGGATCAAGTGTGTAGTGTACTGATGCTGTTGCCTTTGCTGGACAGGGCTGCGGCGGTGCGGCAAGAGCTGCCGGCTCCGGTGGACCAACTACCTGCGGCCGGACATCAAGCGGGGCAAGTTCACGCTCCAGGAGGAGCAGACCATCATCCAGCTCCACGCCCTGCTCGGCAACAGGTGATGCGCCACTCGCTCATCGATCACCATCATCATGCACTGCTTGATTCACCCGCGACAATTCGACAACTCTTGCGCGCGTGTGCCCTGTGTGCATGCGCACGCAATTCAGCAGGAAATTGTACTGTCCCGGGCAGAAGCTATCCTATCCGGCCTGCATCTGATCTGCAAGAACGTGGTGAAATTGAAGCGTGAAAAGAAAATTATTTTTCTTTGGTCTGTCACTAGTCACTGCCCAGTGGGATTGGCTAATCACGTTTGCCATCAATGCTAGCTGCCGAGCCCGCTAGCCTCGCTGTGCCTCGCCATCCATGTCAGGGAGGGCGCTGGACCATCGTCACCGCTCGCTTGTCGCCCCGCGGCCTGGTCCTGCCATGTTGACCTCGCCACGCTCCCCATCATTCTTGCCATCCCGGCCTGTCTCTCCCTCCCTCCGACCGTCCGTCCGTCCTGCACCACGAGCTCCTTCAATTCCTCCCCCCCTCCTCGCACCACACGCACCTCTAATCATTTAGTATTTACACTCGCCATTTCTTTTATCGTGTTGTGCGTCACATTTCCGGACACGACCCCCTTGTCATGTGAAAATAACAGAGCAGGAGAGGTGAAAATTGACTGACATGCTCGTGTTCCATCCGCAGGTGGTCAGCGATCGCGACGCACCTGCCCAAGCGCACGGACAACGAGATCAAGAACTACTGGAACACGCACCTCAAGAAGCGCCTCGCCAAGATGGGCATCGACCCCGTCACGCACAAGCCCCGAGCCGACGCGCCCGGCGCCACGGCCTCCGGGGCGCGCTACAGGGCCGCCGCGCACCTCAGCCACACGGCGCAGTGGGAGAGCGCGCGGCTCGAGGCCGAGGCGCGCCTGGCGCGCGAGGCCAAGCTGCGCGCGCTCGCCTCGCCGCCGCCGCCGCCCGCTTCCGCGCCGGCGGCCAGCGGGCTCGAGTCGCCCACCTCGACGCTCAGCTTCTCCGAGGGCGCGATGTTCGCCGGCGCGGCCCACGACGACGTGCCCGGCGCGGCGCGCGCGCCCGTCGTCCTGACGCCGCGCTCGTACGGGGAGGCGTTCGGGGAGCACGGAGACGCGCCGGGCTTCCTTGCCGGCGTCCTTCTCGACTGTTCTGTCGCCGGCGCGGAGCAGAGGTTCGCTGCCGCGTCGACGGACGCCAGCGTCGGCGAGCAGCAGGAGGAGGAGGACAAGGGCTACTGGAGCAGCATTCTGAATATGGTCAACTCGTCCATGTCGTCGTCGCTGACTTCCGAGGCTGTCACGGACCCGGCGATGTACTTGCCGGCGGTGCCAGAGTTCTGATCGAGTAGCTGTCGTGCATTAACGAACTTGTGCTAATGTTACTTTGTCAAGGATGTTCCTAGGTGTTTTGGTTGTAGTGGGCTAATGGTTGTCGATGTGGTTTGGTTTTTTATGTGCAATAAACATGTACTGATTTTGTTTGTGGGTGTCTCTGATCGAGTACAAATAATAGTGCTAATGTACGTACATGTGTTTCTGAAATTTGGCGCTCTCTTTTTCCATGAAGGTCCTCGTCTGAATTTCATTACCATAACAGCAACGGAATTACACAGTTTGGTAGTTTTAGTATCCGGGACTGGTAACCAGCAACAGATTCAGACGAAGCCATCAATAGAGAGGCGCACAGGGCCTTCTCACTGAGGCTTGCAGAAAGATTAGACTTTTCAACAACCAGAGTAACATAAACCTAAACAGAAAATAAAATCTTCTCATGTTCCACCAGAGGGCTGATTTGTTGAGCATTTCCGCTTCTACCAGAGCAGCACGACCCCATTATCGCGAGTCAGTGCTTCCTGCGCATGGAAGTGAAGCACCGTTGTCTTCATTGCTTCCGCTCCAGCCTTCAAGTTCTGTTTGTCATTTGGCTTCTGAAGACCTACCCAAAATGAAATGAAAGCAGATGTTGAACACACAATCTCGGTAGGAGATTTTATATATTTTTTGTCGAAGTAAATTGCATTTCTTGCTTTCCACAGGGCCCAATGGATAGCTGAAAGGCCTACCATATGAATACTTCTAGTTCGAGGTATAAATTTGGCGCTCTCTAAGCATTCAAGAAAAATTGGAATCACGGTACATGTGTTCTAAATCCCATTGCTACACTCTCCCCGCATGCATTACTAGTGATATTCCAGTGATATGGCTTCGAACTTGTTAACCCTAGGGGCATTTCGAGCTTACTCAGCCCTGTAACTTTCGTTATCCTTCCACTACCAAACCAAGCTCGTGTGTCCCATCGCGCCTTCCATTTTCCCGTAGTAATGGTCTCTTGGACACAGGACACTCCACTAATGTGCCTCTGCCTCCTCTAGTTCTATCGTCGTTACAGATGTGATTTGTTAATTAAAACATAATTGCTACTTACTCCCTCTGTCTTTGAATATAAGTATTGAAGTGTTTAAAATTTGTACTCAAATACAAGACATCCTAGAATTTTTGGACAAGTATTAAAGGAAATCATTTAATTTTCCTTAGCTCTCAGCTTCATACTTACCTACTATTCTATTCCTTCCTCCGTTGCTTAATCTTAGAAACAACATTAATTACGGCTGGTAAACAAGGAGGTCTCGGAGGGTACATGGTCTTAATATGAACGGAGGGAGTAGTACCGTACCAATAAAGATGAGGAATATGCTTTCAGGCATGACTCTTAAGGGAGAAATGCAAATTAAGGAGCACAAATCCACCAACCTTCCTTCAAGGATCCGTGAAAGAGAACGCCCTCTCGGGCTACGTATGATGGATTGTTGGCGTTGGTGCAGAGATGACTCTGCCGCTCAACGAAGCACTCGCACGCTCTACAAAACAACACATTTCCGCCGCAAGTTAACATAAATCGAAAGCTTTGGATCCCTATTAACGAGCAGCGACGCACGAGCGTCTTGGACGAAGGTCACCTCTCGACCATACCAGACCATAGTGGGTGTGGGTGCGGTGCGAGTGAAGTCGGCTTGCACGTCAACATCGTAAAAGACCACGCCGTTATCTGGTTTTTCGGCCTTCAAAGTGTTTATACCGTCCGTCTGTCTAACAACATAATGAGGTGCGGCGAAAACATCGTAGAGGCCTACGTTATTAACGTGCCGGCGTTTGTGGTTTGGTTCGTACTGCTAGCACTCACTGTTTGCCTTCCCCTTGCTTAGTTGGAATTCTGTATACTGCCTTTCACCGTGGCCGCCATCAGCTTCACGGCGGAAGGAAGCGGAACCCAGCCAATTACACGACGCTTTTTCCCGGCGGCGTTCCAGACTTCCCCAGTCCAGCCAACAGGTCTTTTTCCATCGTATGCGTCGCGCGGCCCACACAAAGGCCCACCGCCCACCAGCTGTCACAAAAGGGCCCGACCTTGTTTAGTAGTAGTAGCCGTACACACACTGACACACAAAAGCCCAACAATTATGGGCCAAACTATCAGCCCAAGAAGTCTGGAGCGCTTCGGCCCGGCATAATCTCTAACCGACGAAACCTGCGGACAAACTCGCGCACGCCATTGGAACTGGACTGGAAGTCCAGTCCCAGAGACATCGGGAATTCTATCGACGCCCTTCTGGTGGGCTGGTGAATGGCTCGGCTCGGCGGTCCCCACCAACCTCAGCCCATCGGCCGTCGCCGCCGGCCACCTCGCACGCCCTGGCGCGGGCTCGCGGCCCTGAGCTTTTCCCGCTCCGCTTTCACTAGCGTCGTGTGGCTTACCTCGTCTCCCTCTCCCACGTCCTTGACGACTACGGCGGCCACCTCGCCTTCTTCCTCCTACTCGTGCCACCGCGCCGAGGGACAAGCACGGCGTCTGGCGCATGGGGCAGGCGACCGGCAGTCCGCGGTCGCAGGGAGCGGCGTGGGCATTGCCGCCGTTGAGGTGGAGTTGCCGGCTGCTAGGCACCGCGCTTGACGTGCGGTTCCGCGAACCTTCCAAACGCTCAGGCGCTGTTTGGCGGCACGAGCGCATGGCCTGGAGCTAGAGTGTTAGACGACAGGTGGGAGAGGAGCAGCGAGCGGTCGCTCGCCTGGAGCCAGGGACGGGCATGCCCGTCAACGATGCAATCGCGCGCACGCAAGAAGCGCCGCCGACGAACGTGATTAGCCTGTAGGGCGTCCGCCATGTGTTCGACTGAATGTCGACCAGGAATCTGCATTCTCGCTACGTGTCTAGAAGCATAACTCATCTGATAGCATATAGCATGTAGTATGGCTGTAGCTGCTGTGGGCGCTCTTGCAGCATCTCAGGTGAGCTACTTTAATTTGTACTACTACAATAGAGTGGTTTCCCTTTCAATGTCCTCCACACATTTGGCTCTCATCTGCCAGAATGTCAACCGGTACGTACTCAATAGGCAATTGATCAGCAAGAGCCTACGCACATCTTGCATTCTTGCTACATGCAACTCTTCGTGAAATGGTTATAAACTATGTATGATTATAATTACTTTGCCAGAAAACTATATGGCAAATAATGGATTGCTACAATCAATTCATATCAAAGTTTTTAATGTAATCTTTACTATTACATCAATCAGTTTTTACAGGGTGCTTTTCATTACTTCGACCAAGTGATGATACTACTTTACAGTTGATCTTGACCAACAGACTAAAACACAACATGATACTTATTATGGGATTTTTTCCCCCTCAAAGCCTATGGTATATATCATTTACATTATTCCCATTGTTGACATATACAAATAATTGTAAATTGCTTGTGTGTATCCCTGTTTAAGATTAACCAGAAATAAGCTGGACCAACTAGGCTACTTATGGTTGCTGCCGATGCCCTGCAAACGAGAATCCATATTCTTTCATTAACTTACCTTGCTTCATTCTGCTATACATGAACCATATCTTGCTTTATCATTATCTACAGTCCAAGATTTTTTTTCGAAGCATAGTTAAACAGATCAAACAATGCTGCTACGGTCTAAATATGTAAATTCAATCATTTATGACTTTTCAACTTGTTATAGTAGCCGATATTCTGATTACTACAAGTATACCCACTAAGTAGTAACTACAGTACATGTCAGTGACCATTGGCTTATATCAAAATTCAAAAGCGAACACTGATCGAGCTTCCATACATATATATCAGCACATGATGCCATTAGGAGGCACATATTTTAGAGCATACGTCCTAAAATTCTAGATCACTAGCTCCCAACACTACTAGAAAAAGTGGCTCTAGTACCAGGTCCAACCCCCCTCGTACTAGCAATCCAGTACTAGAGGGTGTTAAAAAATTAAAAAAAAAATCCCCCCGCCGACCTCGGCTCCTGCCGCCACCGTCCCCCGCCGGCCCTGGCCTCCCTCCGCCCGCCGCCAGCCCTCCTCCACCTCCTCCCGCTCCTCCGCCTCCACCGCCCGCCGCCAGCCCCCTCCGCCTCCTCCTCCGCCTCCACCGCCCACCGCCAACCTCCTCCGCCTCCTCCTCCTGCTCCTCCGCCTCCCTCCACCTGCTGCCGGCCCCCTCCGCCTCCTCCTCCCCCTCCTCCACCTCCTCCGCCCACCGGCCCCCCTCCTCCTCCTGCCCCTCCTCCGCCCACCGTCGGCCCCCTTCGCCTCCTCCTCCTCCGTCTCGTCCGCCCGCCGTCGGCCCCCTCCGCCTCCTCCTCTCGCCGCCCGAGCCATCCCGCTGCATCCACGAGCCCTCGCCCTCCCGCCGCTGTCGCATCCTGGACACACACACACACACAGATATATATATATATATATATATATATATATATATATATATATCCGCCGCCGCCGCCTCACCTCACTCCGCTGCTACTCCTCACCGCTGGCGAGGGACGAGCGGAGGGGGGAGGGGAGGGGAGGCAGAGGTGGCGGGCGGAGTGAGAGAGGGAGGGAGAGAGGAGGGGTGCCGGAGTGAGCTGGGAGAGGGAGTAGGCTAGGACGAAGGGAGTGAGAAGGAGAAGATAAGGACTAGAGAGGAGGGGCACTGGAGTAAGAAGAAGGCCAGGCGATGGAGGGCCGTGCCTCGAGGGAAAAAAAGGAGAAAATAAATTGCACAGACGGAGGGAGGGCTCTAGTACCGGATGTGGGCTCCATCCGGTACTAGAGGTCACCCTCTAGTACCGGTTGGAGTCTCCACCCGGTCCATCCGGTACTAGACGGCCTCCAGGGGATCCTAAACTTGGATCCGGTAAAAGTGACCGGTACTAATGCTAGGGACGAGATGTCATTTTTTTAATAGTGCAAGTTGCATCAGAAGGCTTCGATACTTGAAACATTTCTCTGTCCTCAACGGCTAGTGCTCCTACGATGGCGCAGCGCCAGGATTTCTAGTGAGACACGGAAAGGCTTCCGGCACCTGTACTCTCTCTGGTAACAGCTGAGAACAACTCCAAGAGTCTTCCAAAAAAAATTTCCCAAAATTATTTATTGGGGGCTCTACTAAAAATTTCTTTCCCCAAAATCATGTAACCCCACAACAGATCCTCAATAATAAACTCCCCAATACTTCAAAACTGGCCACATCATCACGTATGACCCCTCTGGCAAGTTACACGGTAACTGATCTGTCCATCTCGTCTCTCCATTCTGTTGGAGATGCCCAAGAGGGCCTGGCTCAATAAGAACGTGCTGACCCATTAAGCAAGCATTATATATCTAATCATCAGCCAAAGAGGTGATTAACCCTAGGGCTAATCCACCTGCACCTTGCCACACGCACTGCCTGGGGCGCTGCTGCCGCCGCTGCTGCATGCACCTGCCTGGTGCGCTGCTGCAGTCCTTCCTCCCGGATCAAAGGTTGATCGCAGGGATCTCCGAGTACGTGCCATGGAGTGTTAGCACGCTCCGGTTCGTCATCCCATCCCGTACGTGTGGACTACCGTAGAGGTGTCGCTCGGTTGCGCACTTTGTCAGATTGTACAACTACTTCCTTGATGTCGATCGGATCGACCACTTGCGCTTCATTAAGATTTCCACTGCGATGCGTGACGAGCAAAGGTATAATCTATGATCATCTACTCGTAAGTTATCCTGTTTACGCGGTTATTTTTGTGTGCTAGCGAGTAGCATACCGCGTTTCCTAACAGTGGTACCAAGGCTGTGCTTGTGTTGTTTTGATCTAGATTAAAAACTTTGCATGGTTGGTTGTAGATCAAATCATTTTGGCGAATAGCGTTACGCGCAAATTGGATTGTTTTACTCCGTTCTTGCTTCCTCATTATGTGACTAGCTAACTGTC
Source organism: Setaria viridis (assembly GCF_005286985.2). Classification (NCBI taxonomy): domain Eukaryota; kingdom Viridiplantae; phylum Streptophyta; class Magnoliopsida; order Poales; family Poaceae; genus Setaria; species Setaria viridis. Next base: position 28,486,902 of record NC_048263.2, read on the forward strand.
CGTCTTTATGATGGCGCGCGAGCGTCGCACAACTGACCATGAGGTTGTGAGTACATGTAGCGAAGCAGTTGATACGCGGCGTGAACGGCTATGTCGGCTAGAACGCCATGTCTGTTAGCTTGCTGGTAGCATGCGAAAAATCTGTTCTATCCGTTATCGGTTGACCGACCAGATCGTGTTTTAATAAAAAAGGGGGACGCGTTGCATCGTTCGTAGAAACGCCTAACTCGTTTTTGCAGAGAATGATGTGATGGTATGGCCTCAAAATCATGTGATGATCTGTGTGTAATAAATTCGTGTGGTCTGCATGTCACAAATTATTATAGCCGGGTTAAGGCTGTTCCTATTTGGCCTGCGTGCCACTCCTGTGATGTAATTTATTATTTTATTTTAGCTACTAGCGTGTATTAGCTTAATTAGTGTATGTAATTCTTCGACATGATCGAAGCGACTCGGCGACCGTCGTACCTTGGAGAAGGCGCCCAAGATGCGACATCTTGGCATAGGCATGCGCACTGGTGGTCATCGACATGTGCTGCTTTTCGTTGGATGAAGAAAGGCCATACTATCACAATAATTTGATTATCTGTGATGATTATTATTATGCACTGCCTGTGATGAGCATGATAAATCCCTCACAAAAACTTAAGATTTTATGCCCTTTCAACAACTGCACCATTGGGGTCTTGTTAGTAGGTGATGGGTCTGCCAAAGCAGGGTGTCATCTTCTACCTTGATCCATTGGGTGGTGTCGGACACCACAACATAGTGTTGGTTTGCTTGATAGAGCTATCAAGTCGGACTTGGGCTTTGGGGCATAAGTGTTGGGAGCTGAGACATATGATGTCGCCCAACAAACGAGAGTCGCATTGGATGCGATTGGCAAGTGTTGCCTACCTTGTTCACTATGATGCTAGCGGTGATGCCAAAGCTCACTAGTATCACAGGAAACGTTGGATCTCGTCCTGCTATGAAACGCCAGGTGACGTTCGCACAACATGGTAGGAATTCTTTCATTAAAAGTGTTAATAAAAGAAGTGCTAACTGTTGCATATCTTACTATTGTAGAAAATGTCGAGTGCACTGCGATCGATCCTAGATAGAGATAAGCTGAATGGAACAAACTTTGTTGATTGGAATCGGAACATGAGAATTGTTCTCAAACAAGAGAAAAAAGAGTACGTTCTCGTTACGCCTTACCTAGAAGAGCCTCAAAATGTCGCACACACTACTAGTGCATATCGTGCTTATGTGAAGCATACCGATGATGTAGTGGATGTGCAGTGCCTGATGCTTGCTTGCATGAACTCTGAGCTGCAAAAGCAATTTGAGAGCACTAACCCATATGATATGATCGTGGGTTTACGTGGCATGTTCGAAAACCAGACGAGGGTTGGCAGGTTTAATACCTCAAAGGCCCTGTTTGATTGCAAGCTTGCTGAAGGTGCTCCAGTCAGCCCTCATGTGATTAAGATGATTGGGTACATTGATAGCTTGCAGAGATTGGGTTTTCCCCTCGATGACGATCTCACCACCGATGTGTTATTGCAGTCCCTGCCTGCTAGCTTTGAGCCGTTCATCCTGAACTATCACATGAATGGTTTGAAGAAATTGCTGACTGAGTTGCATGGGATGCTTAAGACGGTAGAGGCGAGTCTTAGGAAGACTTCTAGTCATGTGATGATAGTCCAGAAGGGTAAGAAGCGTAAGCGCCCAACGAAGGCTAAGAAACCTGCCGAAAGTGGGACTTCCGGGCAGGCGTCCAAGGCTAAAGAAAAACAAAAGAAAGCTGGTGCCTCCCCTGGCAATGCTTTCTTTCACTGTGGTGCTAAGGGGCATTGGTCGAGGAATTGCAAGAAGTACTTGGAAGATAAAAAGAAGAAAGGAGGTGCGACCTCCACTCAAGGTATTAATGTTATTGAAATTAATCTTGATACATGTTCTAATAATGCATGGGTATTTGATACCGGTGCAACGATTCACACTTGCAAATCATTGCAGGGGCTGAAAATAAATTAGATGCTTTGCGAGAGACGAAGTGGATTTGCACATCGGGAATGGAGCAAAGGTTGTTGCATTGGCTGTCGGCACTTATCCATTGCCATTGCCTTCTGGATTAATGCTAGAACTCAATAATTGTTATTTTGTTCCTGCATTGAATAAGAATATTATTTCCTCCTCATGTTTAGAGGATGATGGTTATGAATTCATAATAAAGAACAAGTGTTGTTCCATTTTTATGAATGACATGTACTATGGGAGATGTCCCATTGTGAATGGGCTTTACATTCTTGATCTAGAAGATGCAAAAATTAATGGCATTAGTACTAAGTGAACTCCCGTAGATAACTCAAATCTTACTTGTGGCATTGTCGTTTAGGCCATATAGGCGAGAAATGCATAGAGAGGCTCCATAAAGATGGTCTTCTCGATCCTTTCGATTTTGAATCGATTGAGACATGCAAGTCGTGTCTACTTGGAAAAATGACTAAACCTCCCTTTGTTGGACAAAGTGAGAGAGTAAGCGAGTTATTAGGCCTAGTACATACAGATGTATGCGGTCCAATGAACTCGGTCGCAAGAGGTGGTTTTCAGTACTTTATTACCTTTACTGATGACTTGAGTAGATATGGCTATATCTATTTGATGAGGAATAAGGCAGAATCCTTTGAAAAGTTTAAAGAATTCCAAAATGAAGTACAGAATCATACCGGTATGACAATTAAATTCCTACAATCTGATCGTGGTAGAGAATATTTGAGCCATGAGTTTAGCGATCATCTGAAGAGTTGCGAAATTGTTCCACAACTGACTCCGCCAGGAACACCGCAGTGGAACGGTCTGTCCAAGTGGAAGAACTGAACCTTGTTGGATATGGTGAGGTCTATGATGAGTCAAGCTGATCTTCCATTGTATTTTTGGAGCTATGCCCTAGAGACTGCTACGTTCACACTAAACCGTGTACCATCTAAATCTGGAGAAGACGCCATATGAGATATGAACCGGGAAGCATCCTAGTTTGTCGTTCTTGAAGATTTGGGGCTGCGAAGCCTACATGAAGTGTTTGACGCCCACTAAACTCAAGCTGAGATCTGATAAATATATCTTTGTGGGGTATCCTAGGAAACCAAAGGATACTATTTTTATAATCGCCAAGAGAAAAAAGTGTTTGTTGCTCGAAATGCTGTCTTTCTTGAGAAAGAGTTTCTCTCAAAAGAAATTAGTGGGAGCACGGTGCAACTTGAAGAAGTTCAAGAAACACAAGAAAATATTTCAGTTCCCATTGATGAGGTGCAACATTATGAATCAGCGATGGTCGCTGACCAACATGATGAACCTCAACCACAAAGATTAACATGGGCACGTCGCGCACCTGATAAGTACATGCTATTGATTACAGGGCAGTAGGACATCCTATTGTTGGACAATGAGGAGCCTAAAACATACACAAAAGCATTGATGGGACCGGAGTCTGAGAGATGGCTTGATGCCATGCAATCCAAGATGGAGTCCATGAGAGAGAATCATGTTTGGAACCTGGTTGATCCACCCGACGGTGTGAGAGGCGTTGAGTGTAAATGGATTTTCAAGAAAAACATAGACGTTGATGGAAAGGTTCACATCTATAAGGCACGACTGGTAGTGAAAGGTCTTCATCAAATTCAAGGTGTTGACTATGACGAGACATTTTCACCCGTCGCCATGCTGAAGTCTATTTGGATCCTTGTAGCAATTGCCGCATATTATGACTATGAGATTTAGCAAATGGATGTCAAAACGGCTTTCCTTAATGGAAACCTAAGTGAGCATGTGTACATGACACAACCTAAGGGTTTTGTCAACCAGCAAAATGCTAGAAAAGTGTGTAGACTTAGGAAGTCTATATACAGGCTAAAGCAAGCATCTCGAAGCTAGAATCTTTATTTTGATGAGGTAGTCAAATCGTTTGGTTTCTTTAAGAATAAAGGAGAGGCATGTATTTACAAGAAAGCTAGTGGGAGCGCACTCGTGTTTCTAATCTTTTATGTGGATGACATACTATTAATTGGGAATGACATTTCGCTTATGGAGGATGTCAAGACCTCATTGAGAAAGAGTTTCTCTATGAAGGACCTTGGAGAAGCAGCCTACATACTGGGTATAAAGATCTATAGAGATAGGTCTAAACGCTTAATTGAATTGAGCCAGAGCATGTACCTTGACAAGGTGTTGAATAGGTTCAACATGAATGATTTCAAGAAAGGATTCATACCTATGTCACATGGTGTAACCTTGAGCAAGACTCAGTGTGCGTCGTCGCCTGATGAGCAAGAGAGGATGAGTCGGGTGCCAATGCTTCGGCTATTGGCTCAATCATGTATGTCATGTTGTGCACGCGCCTAGACATTTTGTATGTTCTAAGTGTTACGAGTAGGTACCAATCCAACCCGGGTGATGGTCACTGGGTTGCAGTAAAAAATATCCTTAAGTACTTCCAAAGAACTAAGGATATGTTCCTAGTCTATGGAGGTTCGGAGGAGCTTGTTGTAAATGGTTACACCGATGCTAGCTTCCAAACTAACCAGGATGATAGCAAATCTCAATCGGGATATGTCTTTTGCCTCAATGGTGAGGCAGTGAGATGGAAAAATTCCAAGCAAGAGACAGTTGCAGATTCAACAATAGAAGCCGAGTATATTGCAGCTTCGGAAGCTGCAAAGGAAGCTGTATGGATCAAAAAATTTATTTCTGAATTGGGCGTGGTCCCTAGTTGCTCTAGTCTGATAGACCTCTATTGTGACAATAGTGGTGCTATCTCACAGGCAAAGGAGCCTTGGTCGCACCAAAAGTCCAAACACATACTACGACGATATCACCTGATTCGAGAAATCATCGATCGAGGAGATGTAAAGATATGCAAGGTGCACACCGACTTGAACATTTCAGATTCGTTGACTAAGCCACTTCCACAAGCAAAGCATGAGATGCATACAAAGTCAATGGGCATGAGATGCTGGCATAACTGACTAGCACTAGTGGGAGGCTTATGATGATGTATTCCATAAAGGTAGTCATAAGATGATGACATCATGTCAATGTTTGCAATATGCATTTTTAGTGATATGTTCCATGACTTTGTCATTATATGTGATTAGCGAATACGTGATTCATTAGTGAAACTCCATGATACAATATTGACATTGTACTAAAAATGATCCCCAGCTTCCATCCATCATGCGGGATTGTGACGTAGAGATAAGCTGGTACATCTGTTGGGTGGATGATCTTGTTTCACCGGTCATGGCAATATGGGATATTGCGCCAACAATGTGGGCACATGTTAGGAACACGGTGCCGGATAGACCCACTACGAGACGCTGCGAATACACTGCTATCGGTGAGTCTCGTAACGACACACATATTGCATCCTTTGACCTGAGATCGGTGCAGAGTCCCGGATTGTGGAGCATCGTATTTTTGGGTTGCTAAATGCTATTCCGTAACTAGGTAGTTATAAAAGTACCTTTTGGATGTGGTTGAAGCAAGTCGCAGGGTGTACCGAGTCAAAAAGGAATCTGCCCCTTCCCATTTCAGGAAGAGACTCCTCTGGACCCTCTCGATATGATGAACTAAAAGCGCATGGCCATGCCTCGACTAAAGGTTAGTCGATCAGAAAAGTTCTTCACTGAGTGAGAAATAGCTAAGAATAAGGGTAGCACTTCACTCGCCTTGTACTTGGCTAGGTGTCGTGTGGTGAAAGGATATAATATTGGTGAGTGTTACAGGTTATGCAAGATATGATCTTCGTGAGCCTTTGGGAATCGGTACGCCTTGCTAGAGGCCAATGCTAACTATTGATCGGAAATGGTTTCCGAGTCATGTCCGTTGGTTGCATGAACCTACGGGGTCACACTCACACACTTAAGGGATTAGAATACATGGATACTTGCATAATTAATTCTTGTGCAAGTGGGAGACTGTTGGAGATGCCCAGGAGGGCCTGGCCCAATAAGAACATGCTGGCCCATTAAGCAAGCATTATATATCTAATCATCGGCCAAAGAGGTGATTAACACTAGGGCTAATCCACCTGCACCCTGCCGCACGCACTACCTGGTGCAGTGCTGCCGCCGCCGCCGCATGCACCTGCCTGGTGCTTTGCTGTAGTCCTCCCTCCCGGATCAAAGGTTGATCACGGGGATCTTCGAGTACGTGTCGTGGAGTGCTAGCACGCTCCGGTTCATCGTCCCATCCCATACGTGTGGACTATCGTAGAGGTGTTGCTCGGTTGCGCACTTCATTAGATTGTACGACTACTTCCTCGACGTCGATTGGATCGACCACTCGCGTTTCATTAAAACTTTCGTTGCGACGTGCGACAAGTGAAGGTACAATCTATGATCATCTACTCGCAAGTTATCTTGTTTACGCGGTTATTTTTGTGTGCTAGTGAGTAGCATACCGCGTTTCCTAACACATTCTCCATCCTACGGCTTACGAAAATTCAAAGCATCCGACTCACAAGTCCCACGCACGCATTCACGCAAGTGAGCCATCGTCTTCCTCAATTTCCCCTTGCTTCTCTCTGCTTTGCTCAGGAAACTAGAGCAACAGCCGAATCCGTCGATGGGCAACAAGAACTAAGTAAAATCGATTGTCCAAGGCCTATCCTTCTCATATGCGCTCTCAATTTTGTTGAAGATGGCTTAATTTTCTGTTGGTTGCTCCTCCTCTGCTTACCTTCCCAAGCCATCAATTGGAGAAATTGCTGCTGTCCAAGCTACTGGAGCCGGTCTGCTTTGGTGGGTTGCTTCAGCCAGGCTGCAGCACAGGCCCGCCTGCGCTCGCTCGCCTGGGCTGCAGCGTCCTACTGCTGGACCCAGTACTACCATCAGGCGCAGTGGGATGACGACGCGGTGACGCGGAAGAACAGCGATGCGGCCAAACGGCGCTGCAGGACGACGACGCGATGGTGCAGCAGCCGGCATGGTGGCGTGGCTGGACGGCTTGATGGTGGTGAGGAAGGGGCGGCCGTTGTCGTAGGGCCCTGCAGCGGGGTAGGTTGGGCCGGCGGTGGCTTGTCGACATCGGCAACAGAGCACCACGGGAGGGGAGAAAGAGAGAAGGGAGAGGATGCGCAAGGCTAAGAATCGGTCGCGCGCGGGATGCTGGGCCGATTTCGGCCAGCGGCTGCCATCCTGCTAGTTCCCAGCAAGTGGCCTCGGTGACGGATGTCCCCAGCGGCGGCGACAGAGCACCACGGGAGGGGAGAAAGAGAGAAGGGAGAGGATGCGCAAGGCTAAGAATCGGTCGCGCGCGGGATGTTGGGCCGATTTCGGCCGGCGGCCGCCATCCTGCTAGTTCCCAGCAAGTGTCCCCGGTGACGGATGTCCCCAGCGGCGGCGACAGCGTGGAGCGAAGATGAGAGGGAAAGAAAAGAACGGGAAAAGTTTGCGATTGGGGGAGGAGAGAACTCACGCAATTATGCGGGACGATGAGGTCTCGATTCCGCTCCGCCAATATTTGCACTGTTGGAGAGATCTTTTTTCTTTTTTTTTCCTAATTAAGATATTAGAAATAATTTAAGGGAGCTTTTTGGAGTGCTCCGGGGACTGGAGCCCCGTCCCATCTTTGGACCCAATAATAATAGGAAGGCTCTCAGCCTCTCTTGTTATTTTTGTTAGAAAAAAAACTCCCGCCTCTAACCCTCTAGGCTGCCGCTGCCGGTAGCCGATAGCCGGCCGCAGTTTCAGCGACCTCCCCCGTCCCCGGCTGACCCCTCCGCACTCGTCGCCTTGGTCCCACTCCAGGTTCTCTCTCTCGCTGCGGTGAAGGCATGGAGCTCGAGCTCGCGCCAGCCTCAGCCCGGGCCCATCGTATTCCGCGTACGGCAAGACCGCCGCACACGCCGGATCACCGGTTGGCAGCACCGGAGGGAGGCGTTAACCGGACAGGAAAGGGAACCTAACCCAATCGCCAAATCGGGGCTAAATAAATCAAAGGAAAAGACCCGCGGCGAGAGCGGCCACTTGCGCCCTAGATAATGGCTGCCCTCCCGTTTCCTGGGTTGGTGATTGGCCGGTGAGGACAAGCAAGCGCCGCCGGAGCCGAATCGGCAAAGGTTCCGCGCCTGCCGCACATGCCCGAGGACAGGCTGCGGATGATTGGACCAAGCCGGAAATAGGTCGCTACTCTATTTGGAAGCTGCAACTTGCAGCTGCAGGGGGGCGCGGGGCTTTGGGAGGACGACGAGCTCGTGATGGGGACATGGCGGCGACGGGGAATCCTGCACGTGGGCGGCAGTGTCGTTGACAGGGCAACTGCCAGTTGAAAGAAACCTTTCGATTTTGCCACTGATTGAAAAAGGTTAGCGCACTTACCATATTTGTCATCTCCCATTAATAAATGGACTATATACTCCCATCCTATCCGAAACATGACGCTTTGACTAGCAATAGTATCTATCACTTCGTCCCAAATTGTAGGTCATTTTAGCATTTTTAGTTTCATATATTTTACTATGTATCTAGACATAATATATATATCTAGCTAGGTGCATATCAGAAGCTATAAATGTAGAAATGCCAAAAACGACCTACAATTTAAGACGGAGGGAGTACAAAAATATATATTATAGAAGTATTTTACATAAAATAAATCAAAGGTAAGGATGTGTGACTTATATAGAACAAACCTTTTCTGATCGGAAGAAGCATATAACGCTATTGCCTATCTTTATTTAAGTCTACTTTTACTGAATTCCAAGATGTCATAGCTTATGGGAAGAGATAAAGAAAAAACCACTTAAAACCTAATAGACTGGAGTGGGCAAATAGAAGCCATAAAAAATATTAGAAATCTCTCAGCCATAATGATGATATATATATAATGGTGCCAAGAGGATCAAATATGTATATCCGACTCATAGTCTCATACACGATGCACACCGTACGTAGGTGGCCATGTTGTTTGTGATGAGGAGGGACAAAAGGACACAAAGGCGAGGAGAACATGGGATCGCGAATTGATAACAAAATTGTATATAATGAAGGGAGAAAAGATTTCGTTGTATATTATCTCGAATATAGCCTACCTATACACGCGTAAGCTTAATTTAATTATTTTTCTTTGTTTTACATTCTTGAAAACAACTTTTCTAGCAAGTACTAGACTGTTTTTGACTTTGTTCACCTTCACCGCGCTGAATTTGCTTCACTCGACTATGGTTTAGAAGCAACCTGCTTTTTTGGGGGAGCTTCTCCCTTCTCTGAATAGGTCAAATTTTAGAGACTCCCTGCTATTTTAGAGACTCCCCAAGAAGGCTTGGGTTCATGTTCATTAATTACACTAAATCTATCTCGTTATTATGAACCAAACGCAGAGTATGGTATCCTCCATGCAATTGATTGGATAACACTATAACATACATGAGCAATCTGCCTCCTAATATATATATGAATTATTAGGTACGGTTAATCAATCAAGTTTGTGGTTGAACTGCAATATAGATGGTGTATGGCATACTTTGGTAGAGATGTCACCTAATTTCACTTTTGTAACTGACGTAAGATCACCGTGCATCATATATACAGATAACTACCATTATCATATGTACTCGATCTAATTAAAGTGTTTTGCATGATCTGTATGATGGCTTAGGAGGGGGGAACACAATTATAGACAAACGCTCAAAAAAAATTATAGACAAAAAAAATTCCCATTCTAGAAAGATAATTTATCTTCCATGCCGTGATGATGTGGACTAGTGCTACAGGAGTTCTCCTTTTCCTTTTTGGGTTCATTTCCAGAATGACCAAAGTTGATTGAGACTAATTAAAAATGAGATATCACATCAGATGAGAACACCTAACTGCCGGAAACACCTAACGTGATCAACATGTACTGACTACTGACACCAACAGACATATGAATACTTTAATAGTTTTACAATATTATCTTCTGAGGTACTACTACATAACAAATTACTTTATATATTTATAAAAAAATGTAGTAGCACGCAGTTTAATGGGCTCCAGATTGACCACTAGTCTCTTCCTGATTCCCATTTCCCAAAGGTAAATGGACAGCTAGGTCATTTCCCGAAAAATGAAAATATAAATGGATGGTTAAATTAAAGTGGCGTGCAGCTTCATTATTTTTTTTAAAAAAACTCACCTGCATGATCTGCAAGCTTGTACCTACTCGAGTACTACGAAAACTTGAAAGAGGAAACTCCTTCATTTGGTAATATAGCTTTGGGTGGCTCGAATCTCCAGAATCTTGCCCTTTTCGTCTCGCTGATGATTGACACTTGTGATCAGTGTGATTAGATTAAGGAAAAGAATTGGATCGAAGTCCTGTTGGTCTCTTATTTTTAGGAGGTGCTGAGTCATATCCTCGTTTGGTCATTGGTTGGCGACATCATATGCTACCTCACATGGGCTCCACCAGTTACCAAGAACTTTGTTTTGCCCAAGTTCCCATACATGGTATGTGCAAAAGGCATAGAGAGTATCATTCTACCTGGGGGAAAAGGAGCCTTGCAGATGCAGCCCTCCTGATTTTCTGTCCAAGATCCTCTATGCGAGTAGAGGATGGGCGAAGAGGCACACATGCATGGTTCAACCACAAGAACTGAAAAGAAACTATATATATTTTGTCTCATGGACTCCTTTCTCTTTTGATGAATTTTCTATACTTTACCTTATGAATAATAGTATGTGACACAAAATGTTACTTCCATGTAATTGTATGCTAATAAAGCAGTGGCGGAGCTTGAATGAAAAATGACAGGGCCAAGTCTAATGAGATTTTTTTTTTGGGGGGGGGAATTAGCAATTCATTCACATTTAAGTGGTAGAATTAAGTGTCAATGCAATGAGTTTTCTTGATCGCAAGGGCCATGGCCACCCTTGGCCATCACTAAGCTCCGTCCCTATGCTAAAAACTAAATTGCAAAGCATAGGGCTGTTTCTCGAATAATACAATGATAAAAACACTCCAGTCAAATTTACCCATTCTTTTCTAAACCACATCACAATTTGGTGATGACCTCGACCGATGGGTCGCATTTTAATAGGCTGAATCTTTATGCCGCAAGTCTGTAACTAAGCTTCAAAAGCCTGGCCTCATTTGCGGCCCAACAAAATCAACTTTTTACAATGACCTAATAATATTTTTTTGCGGAGAAACAGGGTATAATAACATATATTATATATAGTGCTTTGCGATGCTTACAACTTAGCGTAAGCTACACGCAAGCTACAATAGAAAAGATATCATGATGATCTAAATAATACAACTAAGCATCTGTAGTAACGTTCATATTATTTTGCATGTAAAGAAGCGTATCACATTCTGGAATTTGTTGAAACCTACTTCTATTATACGTAATAGAGGAAAATTAGAACTATTTCTTCATGAAAATGCCCCCCCTCTCCAAATTCATTCCAAGATTTGATGAAAGATTCGCAAAATATTTTAGGTATATCCATCATATTGAGGTTCATTGCTACTGATGCACTAGTAGTCATGCGTAGTCGTGTCATCACCCTTGCAATTGGGTGGCCAACTTCTAATTCTATACGACTTTCTTGATGTGTGATAAAGAAGATATCTTAATTGGTGGATGGGCAAGCTATACTCAGAGCTATAGAAACCTTAGCTAGCTTTATGAGATGAACTATTTTATGTAATGATTGTTTATGGTATTTGAATATCTATCCAAATGTAATCATCATGGTTGCTACTTGTTGTCAAAGAGGTTGCATTTTCTGTGTTTTCAAAGTGTGTTTGGCTAGTGGCCTAAAAAAGTGCATGTGGGCAATATGAATTAGAGGGAGTAATATATTATTAGGAGAGATACACCAAGTAATATATATGGGCGAAGAGGCACACATGGTTCAACCACAAGAACTGAAAAGAAACTATATATATTTTTGTCTCATGGACTCCTTTCTCTTTTGATGAATGTTCTATACTTTAATTTACCTTATTAATAATAGTATATGACACAAAATGTTACTTCCATGTAATGTATGCTAAAGCATTGGCAGAGGTTGAATGAAAAATGACGGGGTCAAGTCTAATAATGTGATGGAGAAGAGAGAGGGGGGAAAATTAGCAATTCATTCACATTTAAGTGGTAGAATTAAGTGTTAATGCAATGAGTTTTCTTGATTGCGGGGGCCATGGCCAGCCTTGGCCATCACTAAGCTCCATCTCTATGCTAAAAACTAAATTGCAAAGCATCGGGTTGTTTCTCGAATAATACAATGATAAAAACACTCTAGTCAAATGTACCCATTCTTTTCTAAACCATATCACAATTTGGTGATGAGCTCGACCGGTGGGTCGCAATTTCCTAGGCTCAATCTTTATGCCGCAAGTCTGTAACTAAGCTTCAAAAGCCCGGCCAAGCCCAGCCTCATTTGCGGCCCAACAAAATCAACTTTTTACAATGACCTAATAATATTTTTTGCGGAGAAAGATGGTATAATAATGTATGTAGTGCTTTGCGATGCTTACGCAATATATCGAGGAAAATTAGAACCATTTCTTCATGAAAATGTCCCCCCCCCAAAGTCATTCCAAGATTCGATGAAAGATTCGCAAAATATTTTAGGTATATCCATCATATTGAGGTTCGTTGCTACCGATGCACTAGTAGTCATGCGCGCTCGTGTCATCACCCTTGCAATTGGGCGGCCAACTTGTAACTTCTAATTCTATACGACTTTCTTGACGTGTGATAAAGAAGATATGTTAATTGGTGGATGGACAAGCTATACTCAGAGCTCTAGAAATCTTAGCTAGCTTTATGAGATGAACTATTTTTATGTAATGACTGTTTATGGTATTTGAATATCTATCCAAATGTAATCATCATGGTTGCTACTTGCTGTCAAAGAGGTTGCATTTTTGTGCTTTCAAAGTGTGTTTGGTTAGTGGCCTAAAAAAGTGCATGTGGGCAATATGAATTAGAGGGAGTCATATATTATTAGGAGAGATACACCAAGTAACATAGAAGCCTGAGTAAATGTTCGTATAGATGGAGAACATTTTCTTTAAAATTAGCACTTCTTGGCGAGTAATGGCATGGTTAAGCTATACAAATGATTATGTAGCAACTAAACCTTTTCATGTAAAAAGTCCTTATCTCGAAAGAATTAGGTATACCATACCATTTATTTAGAGGAAAAGGATGGATTCACACTGAAGATAAAGAGAGCTCAAACATGAGTGATGCTCTTGAAAAGAGAGCTAGGTCATTTCTTTTTAGAATACATATTCTTCCCTCAATATTATACAGCCCCGGTACTATTTTTCCCTTTCCAAAATGTATACTTTTCCTGAATTTGGAAACTCCAACAGCTGACATTGAGATCTTATTGTAATCCTGCAATCAATGCAAATTCCAAGAAAATGGAATCGTAGCATTGTTTAAAAGACAAGAGGAAGCCAGTTCTTTCTGCGGAATCTCCTATTATTAGAAGGTAGGGTGTGGTAGCTTTTGGTATTTTGCCCGACAACATATCTGCTTTTCTTGGCGTATCCACCACCAGGTTGTTGAACAAAAACCTTAGTATGACTAAGTTACAGTGCTTTCACAAATATCGATGGCGTACGTGATCAGGTATGCTCTGGTTGTTTGTGTGTTGGAGAAAAAAGCCTGGCTGATACTCTATTTCCCATTGGCCAGTACGGCAGGCATGCAGGAGTTGCAGCAGGACAGTATGGCCGTCACATCATTCAATCCTTGGATCCCATTGGTCGATGTACGGCCATCCTTGGTTTTGAGAGCTTTCGGTTTCTTCGAGTTATTCTGTTCACCACCCTATGGCAGAAGCAGTACAAGCCATAGTCACACGCATAGTATGACATACCGTAACAATGCACACTCCATTGAAATATGATGCTAATTAGTATCACTTATTTGCGTGGTTTGACATAGTTAAAGTAGGTCTTCGGTTAGACTATTTGTTTCGTCAGCACTGACGGAAACCATGGTGATGACGTGACAATATCTTACCGAACAAAGAAACGCTGTTTGGTGGGTTAAACCGAGTAGCGGATCCGTTCTTTGTGAAAAGATGCGAACAACATTCTTAAAATAGACAACAGCCTGTCACCAGTATAGGTCCGATAAAATAATGGAAAGATGAAACGCGACAAAATTAGCTTTGTGCGTGGGTTGGAGGAAAGAAGTGTGCTACTACGAAATACTACAGGAAAAGCAAAAATATATTAACATGTGGTTATTAGCAAAGAAAATATTTTATGAAAATGTCTGGTATTATATAATTGAATGCTCTCTTTTCGTAGGCTTATCTTACTGGAATGCGTGGGATTCCTGTAGGAACATTGAAGAAGTTAATTCACATGTATTACTTAACTGTTTTTGAGAAAGTATAACAGGAAATCATCAGAAACCATTTAGATGTTTTATTTGGATGGATAGATTAACTTGTGTACACGTTATTTCTGTATTTGAAACAACCGGACCTAGCTAGTTTAGCTTAGAACAGCAAGACCAGCCGCCGGTTGCTGCAAAAAAAATGAATTGATTAATCGGATCATCAAATCGCGTGGCCAATTATTTACTCGATGTATTGGCCCCTTAATTTCCCCTCGTTTAGAAATAGACTGGGCGCTACCAGTACGAACTTTGGAATAATTAGTTTTCTACTACTGTTTTCAGGATATATAGCCGTACAGTGATGCCCCTTCCTAACCACCACGGGCCGCCTCAAGTATACTTCTCCATGAACATGTACCCCTATTGGCAGGTGCAGTATAGAATAGCATATGTGCTGCTGGTACCATTTGTACAAGCATTAGACAATTCTTCTACATGTGCATGTGCACCCCCAATTTGCAAGTTGCAATTATTATCTGATGGTATATATCCAATGGGTAAAGATCTCACTACTAGTCTGAAAACTAGAGAGTGTCTGGTGTTGTATGTTTACAATGTGCAATCTATCATGTATGCATGAGTTGGTTAAAATAAGAGCTCCAATTTTCACTAAATTGAAGCATCCATACGAAGTATACCATGAAAGATAATACAAATTCTGCTTGGTTGCTTGTGCTAATAATAATTAAACTAAATTAGACTCTTCTGCCAAAGAACTGATCTAGACACCTTGGGGGTATGGGGCTATATGATGCGAAATTGAAATAAAGTTGCTTAGAAAGTCGAGCAACACAAGGTTTTTTCACATTAAAAAGGGAAAAAATCCAAATTACTACCCTCAACTATGAGCAAATATTAAAAACACAGCAAATATTCTTTTCTTGATATTAACATATGGTTGCTTGTGATGAGTTGTCACTGCTGGTTTTCTTAGTAGTGCGGCATCCAGGATGTGGTAGGTCGTTGGTTATTTAATTATCCTGTAATAATACCCTTGTGTTCGTATAGTACCTTTAGAAAGTTTTCCCCCGATTAACCATAAATCAAGAGACTTCAAACCTTGATTCCATCATAGGAGAAAGTGAAATGAGAAATTCCTTAGCTACCAAATTTTCTGTGAAAACTATGGTTGAGGGAAAATGTCAACCCAATCATATATACAAGGGCACATACAATCTTGGGATACACGTAATCAAGCTTTCTAATTAAATGTGATTTGAATTTTAAAATGACATGTTTAATTTTCTGTAAACAAATATTTAATGCACAATTGATCTCATAAGTATATATGCTGCAATAAAAATCGGTGACCAAAGTTACACTTACTATAAGGGCAGCTGTATCAAACCCCAAATGATTTCCTTTTTGAGTGTGGCATACTTTTGTAGCAAGATCTACTTTTGGACTTTCATAGTATGAAAAGTCAAAAGTTATGTGCCGACAAAAAAAAATCAATTATTGAGACCGATCATAGACAACGAGGTAAGTGCATGTGTTATTGCCCGAAACAGAAAAACAAAAATATTATTGGTCGTGCCATGTGGAGTTTAATAGATTTGCAGTACATACACATCACCATGTTGCCTCTGGATTTAACTATGCTACAAAACTGGAGGACCAGGTTGAGAGAATTGTCTTGCTCTGATGAAAGATTAGTTGGATACATATATAGGAAGGATTTGGTCAAAGTTAACATGTCACTTATTATCTGAGTACATGCATACATTTCTCTATAGGCATTTGACACATACTCCTAACCTAAATATATTTCAACTAATTGGTCGACATATAGTAGTCTCCAACATGACACTTTAATTTCACCGATAAATATGTTCCCAATAAATCTAATAATATAAACTCACGTTGTTAGTCTATTTATTTTCTAAAAGAGTATTTTGATGGAGAAAGTTAAAAATACTGAAATAAAAATAGTCCTCAATGGACTTATATTTTGGAATTTGAATAGGAGGCAGTTCACTTTTTTTTAATTTCATGCTAATTTACTAAACACTGACCTTTCCAAGGTATTGCTATTAACATGACTGCGTACATCATGCATGCATGTAACCGGGCAGTTTGCTGGTGAACGATATTGCAAGAAGTCGTCTTCGTTCCCGCGTCTCCACGCGTCGGCTAAGCGTCCGGCAGGCGGCGGGGACACCACGAGCACCTCCCGCCCGTCTCTAGGGCACACCAACAATATTATCTTCGCCATCGGCCTCAATTATTTAACACTACTTTTAATAAACTTTGCTAAGCACGCTAAACCAAACCAATCGCCTCGTACGATCTTCTGTGCGCGTATCATTTGTAGCACCCTTCGTCTATTTTTCTAGTGCTAGCTTAGACAGCCTAGCGTGGAGCACACAAAGTATACACCTCCTGGTTTTAGTTTTTGTATATATGCAGTCTTGTGCTGTTATTTATGTCGTTTACGTGACTGTATATCTTACAATCTACCAAGTTGAATACAAGGTTTTCCATGATTAAAATATCAACAAGTTATTACTACTTACAGTCTATACCAAGCTGAAGATTAGAGGTGCCTCACTAGAGTTACAACAGTTGGAAACAAAAACCAACCCCTTTTCTAAAGACTTGTATTTCACGGCTGGCTTAGTCAAGAAAACGTTTAGGAGTGCTTGTGTATTACCTTTCGTGCTTGCAACGATGGTCTCTCGGCTATCATTAGCACAGCCATTTAGGAGTCTAATTAGCACCAACCAATAAACTAAGCCCTGAGATCAGGTAGCCAATTGGGTGTTGTGCGTCTGGCCTCCTCTCTTACCTTTCTTTGCTAAATAAAGCAACTAGCAGATAGGGGA
Source organism: Setaria viridis (assembly GCF_005286985.2). Classification (NCBI taxonomy): domain Eukaryota; kingdom Viridiplantae; phylum Streptophyta; class Magnoliopsida; order Poales; family Poaceae; genus Setaria; species Setaria viridis. Next base: position 28,504,125 of record NC_048263.2, read on the forward strand.
AAGTCTGCTTGCAAGTTGCATCCACCCAGCGCCAAGAAAAGCCAGCCCTCTTCCCATAAACGCACACCCAGACGCATTATTCCCTTCCCCTCTCCTCCCTTGGGAAACCTTTTGAGCTTTCTTCTTCCAGCTCCCCTGCCCAGATCTCCTCCTGACCTTCTTTGGCACGTTCGGCGCCATCTATCTCGCCTTCCTGGCCGACCGGAGATCCTGCCGTCGTCCTTGCTAGCTCCTTGAGGGTCGTCTCCGTATCCATTTCCAGCGTGTGAGGGGAGAGGGAAGGTTGAGAGAGAGAGAGAGAGAGAGAGAGAGAGAGAGAGAGAGAGAGAGAGAGAGAGAGAGAGAGAGAGAGAGAGAGAGAGAGAGAGAGAGAGAGAGAGAGAGAGAGAGAGAGATGGGGAGGGGAAAGATTGTGATCCGCAGGATTGATAACTCCACGAGCCGGCAGGTGACCTTCTCCAAGCGCCGGAACGGGATCTTCAAGAAGGCCAAGGAGCTCGCTATCCTCTGCGACGCCGAGGTCGGCCTCATGATTTTCTCCAGCACCGGCCGCCTCTATGAGTACTCTAGCACCAGGTCTGTTCATCTATGCTTTCATGTGGATTTTGCATGGTTTTTTGCTTGAAGGGATGCAAATTATTCTTGTTTTTTTGGTAGTTCTTGCATAGATTTATCGATTCAGAACTACTATTTGTGTTGCCCAAATATTATATTTGGACATACACACCTTCTCCATAAAAAGGCTTGAAAGATAAATTCATTTGTCACATATATTCGCTATCATGGAGCAATAATTGCATATATTTATATATATGTATATATTGGTCTTTTTCATTGGCGAGCAAGAAGTTTGTGTCGCCGTCTAATTTACTATCAGTATTTTTTTCTCCTCTTCCTTACTTGATCTATCTGAATTTTTTTGTGCTTTGTGTAAAGCTTGTATATATATTAATATGGTCGTACAGTTTCATGTGATCAACACCTTGCATTGCAGTACGAAACACAAAGGTTTTTGGTGATAGTATGCATGTGTGGTCCGTTTTACAGGCCGGTTAGTTCGTACAGATACAATCTAATTGGTAGAGTTCTTCCAAAGAGAGAGCATGGATCTAACTTCTAGAATTTATAATTTTTATTGTCCTTTATTTTATTTTCTTGAGAATTGAACTTAAATATTTTGTACTGAAATCACATAGCTAGTAACATTTTTCTCTTCTTTCATAAATTACCATCGTGTGCTGTGTGCAGCATGAAATCAGTGATAGATCGGTATGGCAAGGCCAAGGAAGAGCAGCAGGTCGCCGCAAATCCCAACTCGGAGCTTAAGGTTTGCTCTTGATATTCTAAAGTGTTTTCTCTTGTTTAAGTAAGAGAGTTTAGTACTGCTTGAAAACTGTTTATATAGTACCCCATAATGTTAGTGCTAAATGTGCTTAATTTTTTAAATGATGAATGTACTCTATTTTTGCACATGCATGTTTCAACTTTTTAAGTGTATAGCGTATGCTTAGTGAAACACTTTCTTTCTTCACATTTAAAATAAGCTCGTCGAGTTAGATTGAGATGGCATCTTTGCACCAAATACCCTTGAGTATTGCCACAATCTTGATAAATGTTCTTCAATTTCAAGGGGTGCATATTTTATGGCTCTAGGGTTGGGGAGAACACTACTGCATAACTGATCTTCAATATATATACCACCCCGTCAGTACTGGTTTAAAATTCATCAGAAATAGCAAAACAAAATCTGTTTAAAAACTGGTGCACAATTGGTTGATGAAAGTCAGTCATTTCAAATAATATCACAGTAGGCTCTATCTTCAGAGCCTCCATTATTCACTCTCACTATTCAATATATTTATTTCAGCACTAAAAGAATTTGATTGTGACTAAATTGTATCATGAGAAGTCATATGGAATCTAAATAAGTAAACATTTGTTTTGTTTGAAAGCTACAGACTTGAGTTGTGAATATATAATTTCAAGATCACATATAAGTCGATCCGCATGCATGTATTTTGTTAGCAAGAAATCATGCATGAGATGCTTGATCTTTTCTAGTTAGAAGAGTAAGTACTTGATCATATCATTAAATGGTTTGCTTGTTTAGTTCGTCCACCAAAATGGTTCGATCAATCAATCACATCCGTAGTACTATAAGCATGGACAATCCCATACTAATTAATAAAAGAAAATAGAATGACAACAAGTCAGACCTGGCCCAAATGCATGCACTTACATGGTTATTGAGGTGCGTATCAATTTTTTGTTATTTAGTTTTGGATTTTAATCAGTAGTAATAGAATTTTTAGGTAATCAAGCAGCTGAATATATATATTACAAATTAATACTGCAAAGATTTAATCAAACCACGCATTATATATGCCTATCCTCCACAGGTTGAATATCTTAATTTGCTGCAACTCTCTATATATGGCTGTTATCCTATGCTTTCAGGAGCAGCAGTACCTATAGATGCATCAGTCTAGTATTAATTCCATCCGTACATTAAAACTCACAAGAAATCTGATGAGAGAGATAAAAAGAACTTTTTTGCGAAATGATAAAAGGACTTTCTACAGAACTAGAGAAGGATATAGTCTCACATTCTCATGAGAAAGAAAGTAACTGTTGAGTTCCTATATATCGATACCACTTGTCATATTTTTCAACTGAAAGATGGGCTGCTAGCAGGTATCATACTTTGCTTGATCTGGAATGTGAGGAGTTAGGACATATGTGTTCAGTAAACTTACATAAATGTATAATAATATCTATTTATGCTTTTAAATTTCTTTTAAAAAAATACTTCAATGTTCCATTTTGCCGGAGAAATGGTATAAACATTAGAGTTGTTAGTGAAAGGAACGTTTGTTCTTGAAAGAAAGGGAAAAAAAAGAGTGCTGGTAATATCTGTGAGAATAAGTCTAAATTTCCAGGGTGTGAAAATCAGTGAAAAAAAATCAAATAAAAAGGGAAAGCGTTAGAGGCAAATATCTAGTGAACAACAATTTGACACTGATCACTAACTATTTGTATGTCCACATATTTGAAATGCAGTTGAGTTTGGTCTCAACATTTTTCATGGTTATACATATAGGACATTTTCTGCCTTTATATTCGGTCCTTTAATTTTTTTTAATGCCAAAACGTTGTCTTCTCATTTTCTTGAGTTTTGAACAATTAGCCTGTTTCATCATATTTACATTCATTTATTAATCGCATAATGGAAAAATAGGTGCAAACCTGAAGAGATTGCCTGTGATAATTAGATATCAAGAAACAGAAGTTGTCTTTCCACAATATAACAAGAAAGAAAAAAAAAAGTTGTCAAATGGAATTCTGGACTCAGCAGAGAAGATGTCAAAATCTAAGCTGGGCTGTGCCATCCAAACTTTCACGTCCAGTCTGCTGCCAAAGGCATCTGGGCTGTAAATCTTGGGCTGGGCTAACTAGTGGAACAGAGTATACAGCTCTACTAAGTCACAATTCAAAGAAAAGACTCATCCCAAAAATATACTGGTACATGGTTTACAGCAGCACACATAGCAGTAAACCAGGATTTACACTTGCATGTACATACCTCCCAGATTATGTCATTTTGTGTTTAGGCGCTCCCCTGATAACAGGAAACCAAAGAGTATGTATGTGATGCCTTAAAAAAAAGTATATGTAATGGAAATGAATAATTGACCTGAATTATATCACTTTTATTAGTAGCACATGCAGGAACAATCTCTCTGCGCCACATAGATCAACATACCGCTTGTTGTGATTTTAGTTCCTTTTGCATTGATGAATTCGTTCCTGTCTTCGTATTTGGCATGTAGACAGGGTAATTTGTTGCATTCTATTTCATTATTTGTTGTTCTTTTAAAATTAGTTACAGTCAAACTTTCAAAACGTTCTGGTTCCAAACTTTAAAAATCTGGAATCCAAAATATATTAAAGTGTTTTTAGAATTGTCTCAAAAGGCATTTACACTAATAAAGCACTGCAAAGTTAGCCATAGTTCTGTTTGCAGAACTGGACTGGTACAACATTGCGACAATGAAACATCTTTGCATTGTCTCGCAGTATTCACAGATTTGGTCTTGTCTTTTAATCAAATGTGATTTTTTTAAAGATCTACAGAGGATTTGAATGAAGCACAAAAGGGGGAAGACATCTCAAAAGACGCATGTCCTTTCTTTCATATACTTCTCAAAGCAAAATTTACAAGTTCCTACACTAGAAAAGCCTGCTTCACAGACGAAGCATCATGAACTAATTAGGAGGTCCAACACATAACAGAGCAGCAAACGAACTTGAATTCTTCCAACACCAAAACATGCCTTAATCAGCATTTTACTTTAACTGGAAAGTGCCTCTTTGCTACTTGAGTTTTTTTAGACACGTTTGCCACTTGAGCTTGGTTGATACGGGAATGTATAATTTCTAGTACTTCCATAGACCACCCAATAGGCTACACCAGAAACTGCCCTCAAAGATATAGCAGGACAGTTCAAATGCAACTGAACTCCCGTTTATTCCCATACCTCCGACCTTGCAAAACAAAGAAAGTAGGATGAAGATGTAAAATGGTCAGCCTCTCCTGCTAATTGTGAATCTCAATACAGAGAACAGCAAAATAAAAAACAGTTACAAGCTCTACTAACATCCAAAGCTTACCGCAGTGTAGATATTGAGCACTCTGAACATTAACTACAGAAGAATCCCACGGCCAGACAAGTGTTTGGTGCACCCTACAAATCACAAAATCACGAGAGATCGTCATTTACTTGTACCGACATGTTCTTATCAGAATTTTCATTCACCTTGTGTTGACATGTTTGTATCAGAATTTTCACTCACTTTGTTTCTTCATGGAGTTTGCTTGCCACTGCATAGTGGCAACAGTGTCAGCCAAAATAGTTTGCTAGCTCACTAGCACCACCTTGACGTACTGCTTGATGATCTAAAGCTTTCAAAACCATAAGATAGCCTCCACATTGCAAATATGGACAACAAAGTTTTGAACCTAATATCTGCTGTTTAAGTATAGTGCTGCGAAATGTTACTTCATGCTACAAGATTTCATTAACGTAACGTCCTGCTTGTTACAGACACATGATTATTAATTTAATTTTGACCTATGAGTTCATCAATAACATAACCTGTGCTTTTCCTGATAGTTTTGGCAAAGGGAGGCAGCAAGCTTGAGACAACAACTGCACAACTTGCAAGAAAATCATAGGTATGATCCAGAAACCCTGAAAAAGTTTCAAGAACATTGTTCATTAGAAACTTGTTTATCCACTATTCAGAGAGAGAAGCACAATGCAAAAGTAAGAAATATCCAAAAACAGCTACAACAGTAGCACATTCAATTATTATGTGAAAGGCTAGACACCAAAATACTTGAGGCAACATAGAATTGGGCACCTGGAATATTCGATGTAAATAAACCAAAAGGGCTATTCATAGTTAAATATTGCTTTTGTAATAACCTCATTCTTGGATCTAAAGGGGAAGTATCTTTTCAGTAAAATACATGATCCAAAATCCTGTTGCTAGTTTTAAGCTATCAAGTATTGCATTGGTTTCCTGGGTAACCACACAAGAAAATTCTGGAAACCAAGCTTTGACCCTAAGCATATCCCTCTTGCATATGGAGATTGCTGACAAATTACCCATGTATCAAATCAGATTCCAATGCTGCTATCATTGTAGACTACGAAAACATTATTGATAAAAAGATCACCTATGGTGGCCAAGATCTTTGGCTAGACAGTGTATCTATAATTCAAAATAAGGGTGTGGATGTACACCTAGACCACCCAGGTTTGAAGTCCTCGTCGAGCCGAATTTGGGTGCCTATTTTCTTCTTAATATAAAGCCACCTAATTCCTCTTAGGTTGGCCTAGTTTTTTATCCATAATTCTAAATAACACAATATAAAATGTATTACATATCAATTGGTTACAGGCAGTTGACGGGAGAGGATCTTTCTGGGCTTAATGTTAAGGAACTGCAGTCCCTAGAGAATCAGTTGGAAACAAGCCTGCGTGGGGTTCGCTCAAAGAAGGTCTGGATGCTAATCACATCTCTATGATCAGTTTGTTCCTACAAGAGTCATCACTAAAGATAGTTAGTCATTACTACTGTTGCTGCTCTTAACAGGACCATCTCTTGATCGATGAAATTCACGAATTGAATCGGAAGGTACTGCAGAATTATGACTTTATAGTTCTTTGTGGTGTTTTATTTGATTTTAGTAACACTGACTTTAGCATCGTATTGATTGCAGGCAAGTTTATTTCACCAAGAAAACATGGACTTGTACAATAAGATCAATCAGATTCGTCAAGAAAGTGCCGAGTTATATAAGAAGGTAGCTGATGTCTGAACAAGAATACTATCGAGTAACCACCTAACCGCATATATAACATGATATTAATTGTTCTCAGATCTATCAGACCGAAGGGCCAAGCGAAGTTAATCGGGAATCACCGACTCCATACAACTTTGCAGTAGTAGAAAACACAGATGTTCCTGTGCAACTTGGACTCAACACGCTGCCACAACAGAACAGCATCGAGCCATCGAATGTTCCTAAGCTAGGGTAAGTGGATAGCATTAACTATCTATGTATTTTTCAATTGGTTAGTTAGTGTTGACTCCAGACATATGATGAGTCATCAAACACACGCAGATTGCAATTAAATCCATGAAGCAGAGTCAAATCACCATTCCTATTGTGCTGAAGGGATACTATTCATTGTAAAGAGATGATACTCAGCAAGACAAACAAAGTATTTATGGCAGAGAGATTTGAGATATGAATTTGTAAATGCACTACAAATAAATTCCAGACTGGAATTGAGCTGTGGAATTCAGTGGATGATTGTTTGCTATCTGCATTTGATGTTTGATGAGACTTTTCTCATATTAAACAAGTTGCAAATTTTCTAGTACACTTACCAGGAAAAAATCCAGCATGCAAGTTTCTACTTAAATCTTGCCATGCTGAAGGAAACCAGAAAAGAAGACTTGACTGCTGTGTGGGACATTTTCTAGCATTTAGAAAAAAAAAAAAAGAGCAATGGTGGACAGGGAACTTATATTGGTGGCCTTTGTATTTTTATATAGAATGATATGCTACCGACAAGTGAGTCTAGTCTCCACTCACTCGAGTTTTATATTGGTAAATAGTGTCATCATGCATTTAGTAGGATATGAATATAATATAACAATGATGTTAGGCAATTAGCTTTCTACGGGGAAACTATTGGTTGCACAGCAATGGTAACACAAAGGCAGAGATGCTTGGCGCACCATAGAGATTTTTCATATCTTTTTTAAGTCCATAAGCCCATTATCACAATTCTCAAGGTACCTTTCTTCATCAAGTTCTTTACTCGAGTCCCACTGTCCCAATAAGGAAACAGAGCTTGAATAAATAAGAAGGTGGGGTCTGGGGGACGGAAATGCGTAGCTAGTGCTGAAAGCCCCCTCACAAAGTGGGATCTGGAAGAGAATTTCTAGGAAGCTTTACTCTTGCTTGTTTTGGAAGGAGGTTGATTCCCACCCAAGACCTCCAGGACACAATTTTTACCATGTGAATTTTAAAACATTATGCCTCAGGATGATAATGACAGCCAGCATTGACAGCCTAAACCAGTATACTGAGAAGGATGAGGAAAGAAGTCCACATTCTAAGTGGCACGTTTGTTGTCCACATTCTAAAGTAGGATTCATCAAATCTAAAGAAGTTGTAAACTGCCTGTCTCCTGTTTCAGTCTCCAAAACATTGGCGAGCAACAAAATCATGTCATATTCCCCTTGAGAAGATGAAGAGAAAGTGTCATTGTGAGTTCAATGCTCAAGTTCTGGAGTGCAGAGATCCGACTCCTCTGGGCCAAAAACTTTTCAGATTCGGCAGGGAGTTTTGGAATGCAGTGCAATCCTGCGTAACCTAAGCAAAATCCTTCCAGGAACCCCTGCAGGAAACCTATTTAGGGGCAAGAGGGCCCAACGTCCAACGAAACCAAGAGCTTAAGAATCCATGCCCCTAAAATTATATCCACAACGACCTTGGATTAAAGGCGCATCTTAGTGGGCCAAAATGACCACTATGGGCTCAATCAGGGGGATTCACCATTTTGGCTCATTTCGCTGCACACAGCCCAAACAACCTAATGACCCAAAAGAAACATACTTGTCCATGTAAGAATTATCCTGTGTCAAATCCAGGCCATCCAAAAGGGGGGGCCCATGTTCTTGCAAACAAGTAAATACAGTTCCCGTCTTCCCAGAGAACAAATGTGTCGCGGGGAAATTTTGATGCCACAATATAGGATCCAACCAATACACCGTTCAGAAACACAATGAACACTATATCTATAAAACAACAAGAATTCGAATAATGTAATTATCTAGTAGAAAAATTCCACCATATTTTTTTTGAAGCAATTCTAAGATGCGTCACAGATTGTACTGCGTACTACTACAATTCAGTCATTTTCTGACACATAACTGATAGTAATTATGAATTTATTTACTTACATTACAATTTTCTTGCAAGATATGCAGTTGCTGCCTCTAGCTTGTCACCGCCCCTTGCATTAATCTGACATAAAACGAAGCAATGAGATCAAATCACAAGTTTTGTAAGCGGATCTGTTGCTACTGCTAGATAAACAACATCACGAAAGGGCAAATTCACAAAGAACATACTCCATAGCATGTAATACTCAATATCACCTAGAAATCATCAATGAAAATTAACCATCTACCAAACCTAACATCTCTACATGCTGTAATTAAAACAGTTTTTTTCTTTCATTCTATTGTCCTATATGCAAATGCACAAGATTAATGTTTCCAGCTAAACAACTAAGATATCCCTCCAAACAAAACCACGGCAAACTCCCCAATACTCCTGATGAGCCAGCAAAAGAATAAACAGTTACTGAACATTGCGTGATCTCATCTCTAATAGATGGCACAGTCAACCAGAAAATTAAGAAGCAGGGGCATTCGATTTAATACTGATTACAACAACTTGCTAGCCTGCTAGGACTTGGGTTGAATCACATGAACCACCTGACATCTCTTACGTAGCCTGCTAGGACTTGACTTAAATCACATGAACCATATGACATTTCTTACGAGTGTCCATATCTTCCTTACTGAACAGTTATTGGACATTAAATTTCACAACTTAAACTATAACTCAGAGCTTAAAAAGAGTTACAAGGTCACAACATCCGATGCCATCAAGGCTACTCTTTCCCATATTTTTGGTTTTCCCGTCAGCAAAGATGCAAGGCACTTCTTAAGGTCTCACCCCATGCTCTATGTCTCTCCCAACCTCATCCAGTAATTAAAATTTTTAATTTGGAACAACGATGTATCTAATGATCTTTGAACCGCATAAGTGTAACACAAAATCAAACAAGATATTGAAGCAAAACGAGTTGGAAATTCACTAATCCACAAGGAAGGTAATGCATAAAGGTGGATAGTGCTACCTTAGAACTGCCACAGGCTTATCAAAAGGGTGGTCCTTCTGGACAATAGTAAAGATTTTGGCCGTGTGAGCATGAAAATAGAGAGCTACCCTCACATATTTTTCCAATAAATATTGTTTCCATTATCAAATTATATCATATATTCATATTCTCATATAACAGCATTGACATGGCTATTTAAAATACTATTTCACAAAAAGGTGACATCCTAGGCAACCCAATTTGAAAATGTCCATACCACAGTTGGATCTATCAAAACCACAGCACACAAAAAACAAGCTAGAAACATCTTTGGGGCAAAGCAGGGTGTGAGGAGATGGAAAAATTCCATGTATCTTCCCATCTATAATTTTATTTAACACCCCCCCCCCCCCCTCTTCCCCTCAAAGTTTCATGTTGAATCTACGACGACATGCCACAATACACACTCACAATATGCCTACAAATTTAAAATCATATTGTGGAAACATATTCAAAGAGATCAGCAGCAAACCAATATTTAATATAGATATCTACACTACATAAACAGTTACTCCGTACCAATTGTGTGTTCTATATCAAATTCGCTTGCCAGCCATTGTTGCATAATACACACAATCAAGTACAGTTAAATCTTTAACACATCCTAAAAGAAGTGTAGTACTGTACAGTGGATTTGCAACAACATCAGAATATAATCTTTGTTATTACAAATAGCAATGAAGGCATGCCTCGGTGAGCATAAGCTGTACCAAAAAATGAGCATCATGAAAACACAAAACAATACAATATGCATAATGCATCGCTATAATTATCTTTGTTGCTTTCTAGATTTCGTGGAGGCTACCATCCTCCGCTTCCTCTAAAAATTACTGCCCAGTATACAGTGCAAGGAACATCACATCCATGGGCCTCTTCAGACACCAAAATCTAGGACATATACGCCTCCAGGCTATGGTAAGTGCTGACAACACAAACTCTTACACACAAGTACAGTGCTATGCAGCCGCAGCCACATGTGAGATGCCCTAGTCGAAGGTTTGCAGCAACAGAAGCAATTGGAACAAAAGAAAAGATCTAGACTCACGTATAGGCATTTAAAACCTGGGCTTCTCGCACGATCCTAAAATGTAAGAACGCCAAACATAATCGGTGCTATGGAATTAGGTAAAACGTCACCAATGCAAGTGATAACAGCACCAAATGTACTCCGCAAAAGCACGGAATCAACCCGCAGAAGGGATGGGGAAGGTGTCAGAGTCCTCACCTGAGACGACGTCGGCGCGCCGCTGCGGCTCGAGAGATGTGAGCCATTCTGATCTTCTATTTTTTGGGGTGGGAGGCTACAAGCTATACAGAATGGAAGGAGGGATCGGAGAAGGCAACACCGAGCCGGCGGATGCGTGTGAGCAGCTATTAGAGATGGAATCGAGCAGGATGCGGCGCGGCGATTAGCGGGGCGCGCGCGGATCTGGGCTGGACGGCGCGGCGGTCGGCCGCCTGGCGAGCGGAGGCGCGCTCCCGGGACGAGGCGAGGACGCTTGGCGTGGGGAAGCCATGCGAGGCGAACAGATGGCCGTCGAAGGCAAGGAAACCCTCGCGGGACACACGTCGCCCGCGGGGGCTCACCAGCGCGGAGAGAGGGGACGCCGCGGGAGAAAGCAAGCGAAATCTGAGCTGGATTCTAAATCTCCCGGCTCGATGCGTGTGTGCGTGCAGGTGCAGCTGCCGGGAGGAGGCCCGCCGGGGGTGCCTTCTTGTAGGGAGCGGAAAGGCGCCGGGGAGCCAAAATATCTAGGGCTCGCCGGGATTAAAATACGCGGCGGAGGAGTGTCGCAGCTTCGGCCACGTCGCCTCCCCCCGACAGCCGTGCGGGCGCGCATCCGATCCGATCCCCGCCTGCCGCCGCCGCGCCCGCACCCGGTCGTGGCGCACGCACGATGCCGACGCCGGAATTTAAAAAAACTCCTGCGCGGCTGTGCGTGGTGCTCGCCGCTCCGGGCTCCGGGCGACGGCGGCGGGCCTGGGGCCAGAAAGGCGCGGACGGGGAGGGTACGGACGGGCGGCACGTGTGCTCGGCTCCGTCGGATCGAGGGCGCTGGCGAGACGGATCTCCCCCGGCGCCGACACGTGCACCCCGGTGGCGACGGGTTGCCGGGTCGGGGCGGGCGACGCCCGGCGGCCGCATGCCAGGTTTCCGACGAATAATGCAATAATCAAGTTGTGCTGGTACTGCGAGTTGCAGTACTGTACGACAGCCGACATGCCATCTGCTTATCTGCCTCTTTCTTCTCGATGGGTACAGCTCCAAGCTCCTCTCTGGCACCCTCTCTGACACGAGAAGCATGCCGTCGATTTCGTGGAGAGACATTCGAGACAATTCCCAATAAAACGACTGTACGGTTTGGTTTCCTTTCACCAGATGGGCCAACACCTATCGTCGCTACTCGTTTTCGACAAGATTCGGATGAATTTTGCCATCTTCAATAGTACCAGAGAGTGATCAATATTTTGATCGTAATTTCAGTCTTTTTTATCAGTATCGAAATTAATGCTTGTCAAAATGTTTGCTTTGTTCTTTGAAAGATATTTTTTCGAAATTTCGGTTAATTTTTTGTGAAATTCAGTGTTTCTCTAGGGAACATGAAAAAGAATCATAAAATGAAAATCCTAATCACACCTGAGCTTTTGCCGACAAATAAATACCAACCATTAGCATATTTACTACACTCAAAATGAGAGTTAAGTAGTATATGTGTTTGCATTTTTATGTTGGTTCATCAATTTATTGTGGACAACAGGTAGGAGGTTGCCAAAGTTATACTGTTTTCTTTTATCTTTTATTTTATCTTATCTGGAGCGTACATTAGAAAACAAGATGAGGTACACCATCCCAACTATTGAACATCATGGGTTATGTTACTCCATGGCAAGACATGACTCTGCACCTCTTACATACCCACGGGGAGGTAAACTAAGTACATGGAAAAGAAACCCGTCACCGGTTACATGATATGGTCACGGTTTACACAAGTTGGAATAACATGCAGCAACATCTCAATGTTTTGTGTATTTCTAGTACTAATCTACTTGGTTTCAGCATTCATATGATACATCGTTGGAAAGTGCTATGGGTTAAGTTTCTAACACAACAAATGGTGCATTTTTTGGACTTCCGAGTAATGGTCATTTTAGTGGAAGGTGTACAGGCTGACAGGAAGCTGCGCAAAAGCCTAAGACTCTTCAGTTGCTTAGAGTCCCAAGAGTCATATGTATCCTAGAGTCTAAAAATATTAATTAGGGAGTTTTTTTTTCCTAAGTGTCCATTTAGTTTTCCTAAGAGTTCAAGTATTTGGTGTGTGTCTCTCCCTCTCTATATAAAGGGATGATATGTAGTAATCTGTTGGGCAAAGTTGATGAATTATATGATATGAGAATTGAGTGTTGCTCTTCCTTGTGAAACTCGTAGAGTAACCTCCGGTGCTAGTTGATATCGTTGAGTAATCTTCGAGTTATCCTAGTTCAGAAACCCGTAGAGTAATCTTCGGTGCTAGCTAGTTGAACTTGTTGAGCGATCTCCGTATTCTAGTTTTATCCAATCCACCCACCATTACGCTTCTGTGTTTCCATCCCCTCATTTTGTTACTGGAGCTTGAATGTTCCTATCAATCTCCAATGGTAGTGCCCGTTGCCGCTGAATTATCAGTAGATTTTTCATGTAGCACTTGTCATTCTAGCTCATTTCATTGCTGAAGGTGAGTTATCTCACCTTTTCTTCTCCCTCTTGTCAAAATTAGATGATATTTTGGAGAGCTAATTTAACATGCAATTAGTTATTACCTTGTTGAAACATCAACTATATTAACTAGAGGTAGCATCACATTTGGTAAAAGAACTCTATAGATTTGATTTTACGAGCTCTGTCCGTCAACACAAAGCAAAGGTAGACGTGGACCATGGCTGTTTGATGAGTTGTAATTATCTAGCCTAAGCCTATGCCTCTTTTTTAATAGCACCTACTATACCGCAGGTGTCCTCATGTGTGCAGTTTTGTCAAGTGAAGCTTACTACCTCCATTCTTTTTAACAAGTGATACTTTAAACAACTAATTACTTGTCATAAACTTTATATCTGAAACCAGCCGGGGTATATCATTTAAACAATATTATTATTCTTAATTGATTAACAAAGGCCCTGTCCTACATTTTCTCTACAATAAAATATGCATTACTTGTGAGCTTATTCATTATGAAATATGATCATGCAATCGACGTTGCAGTGGGAGTTAAAATGAAATAGGATTATATCTTCCTAGTTCAAACTAAACTCAATTAAATCAGCGAGAAGTCTAGATCTTGTATGACTTGAGCAATTGTGTGAAAAAAAACTTTAACAAATAAGCGTTGGAGCTTGGAGGTAGTCAAAATGAAACAGGATTATATCTTTCTAATTCAAACTAAATTCAGTTAAATTGGCGAGAAGTCTAGACCTAGTATGACTCGAGCAGTTGTTTGAAAAAACTTTAACAAAGATGTGCTGGAGGTTGGAGGAACGTGTGTGTTTGTGGCACGCCGTCTTCCTCTGATGTTAATTGAACTGTGGAGTCAATTGGAGACTGCTAAGAAATGAAGAATGTTTACTGCGTCCCTCCCTATCGGCATAGGGCCCAATGTATGCACACCACCACCTCGAATCAAAATGGAATGTTTTTGCACACCACCACCTCGAATCAAAATGGAATGTTTTAAAACAAAACCAAGCTCAGAAGTTGCACGTTTCACCGAAGTTGATCAGAAGAATGTACTGGACCCACCAGCACTGGTGCGTTTCCTCACTGCTAGCTTGCTCTGATTTCTTCATGCAGGCACACACTACCGGTTATAAGTGGAGGTACAGCTAGCTGTCCGAGCGGTGTGGTATAATTAGTGTTAGCGTGGGTTGGGTTGTTTGTATCATTTGATTCATATATGAAATGCATTTAATTTATTATTCTACTAGTAGGAGTGAACCATACAGTACAAGTAAATTTATTGAACTCACCATACATTTATTGAACCCCACCATTCATTTATTGAACCTCACCATACATGTATGAGTGAACATACAGTACAAGCCACCATATACGTATAAGGGGGTGTTTGGATCCTAGAGCTAAAGTTTAGTTCGTGTCACATCGGATATTCGGATGCTAATTAGGAGGACTAAACATGAGCTAATTACTGTATTGTCAAATCATGGACTAATTAGGCTTAATAGATTCGTCTCGCGATTTAGCCGGTTTTGTAATTAGCCATTATTTAATACTCATTCGATGTGACAGGAGGTAAAGTTTACTCCGGGAATTCAAACACACTCTAAGCGAACCGGTACAAGCAAATTAAACATACGGTACAAGGATGATGTGATGTATGCAACAAACACCGCAGTGGATGAGACGCTGAGTTGCTTTTATGTCGGCAGGTTACGCACATGGGCCGAGCTCCGTGACCTTTACTGATGCGACTTGCCTTTTTTTTGGAAAAATAAGACCGGCCTTCCTTGAACCTCTGATGTTCAGAGATTTCTCAAATTCCAAGC
Organism: Setaria viridis; assembly: GCF_005286985.2. NCBI lineage: Eukaryota > Viridiplantae > Streptophyta > Magnoliopsida > Poales > Poaceae > Setaria > Setaria viridis. The sequence goes on from NC_048263.2 coordinate 28,519,196, forward strand.
CTTCCTTGAACCTCTGATGTTCAGAGATTTCTCAGAAATGGAATTTTAAAAACAAAACTAAGCTCAGAAGTTGCAAATTTCAACCGTAACATCAGGAGAACGTGCTGGACCCACCAGCACTCGTGCTTTTCCTCACCGCTTATCATTTCTTGTTCGTCTAGGCACACACTATCACCTATATGTGGAGGTAGAGCGTCCTGTCCGAGCAATGTGGTACAATTAGTGCCAGTGAATAGCTAGCTAGTGGCTGAGTGATGACGCGTCACCAGCTTGCGCGCATGGGCCGGCACCCGCAGAATGCTTGCGCTTCGCTTTGGGCTGTGTGATTCCGTGAACTGGGTTTCTGTTACGTCGGCCTAGAAACCAACCGAGCCCCCTTGCTGCATGCAGCTCACTCCTGTTCTGATTGTGATTTTTTAACCCTTTTTTAATCTAAAATATTAAAAAAACTGTGAAAAACTAACCCTTTTTTTTATCACGCTAAAGCTGTGGCACGACTAATAATAGAGCGGTCACGTCACAGCATGTGACGCTACTAGCCCTCCACGTCAGCGCGGCGCACGATGGGAGGGTGGCAGGGACGCTGAGCTAGCTAAGCTGAGTCGCACCACATGCTTCAGTTGCGCCGGGATGTGTGGCGCGACTCAGGCCATAATAGATTGGGCCCGCCGAGGTCTTTCTTTCTTCCTCCTCATTTCCTTCCTCCCCTTCCACCCGATCTGAGCTCTCTCCTCTCTCCCATGGTGCCGCTCCTCCCACTCCCCCTCTAGATCCGGTCCATTTCCTATCTGATTCAAGGGGAAAATAGGTGGGAATCGAATCCTTGAAGGTACCTTCTCAACTTGAACCAACTAGTTTTTCTCGATTTTGTGATTTTGTTAGGATTTGACGTGGTTAGGGTTTGGTAAGTTTTGAATTAGAATATGTGATTGAGGGCATCGTTAGGTGCCTTGTACGATGAATTGATCGATTGTAACGCCAGTCTATTTTGTAGTTCGCATTGCATGTTTGGATTTTCCACAATATTTCATGGTGTAGATGTTGTTGTTGTTAAATTTTAGCATGAATAAAATGGAATGTAGCATTGATGATGTATTCAAGTATAAAACATGGTTGATTGCTGTTCATGGAAATGAAGAAGTTATGAATGAAAGTGTTTATTCGGCGAGAACCGAGAAGTCTATATCTAAGTATGACTGGAGCAGTTGTATGAAAAAACTTCAACATGCTGGAGATTGGAGGGATGTGCGTGTTTGTGGCACGCCGTCTTCCTCTGATGTTCTAGCTTGTTAATTGAACTGCGAAGTCAATTTGAGACTGCTAAAAAATGAAGAATAATGTTTACTGCGTCACTCCCCTATCGGCTTAGGGCTCCAATGTATGCACACCACCACCTCGAATGAAAATGGAATGCTTCAAAACAAAACCAAGCTCAGAAGTTGCGCGTTTCATCCGAAGTAGATCAGAAGAATATACTGGACCCACCAGCACTAGCGGGTTTCCTCACTGCTTGCTGTGATTTCTTGTTCATGCAGGCACACGCTTCCGCTTATATGTGGAGGTACAGATAGCTGTCCGAGCGGTGTGGTACAATTAGTGTTAGCGTCAGTTGATGAGACGCTGAGTTGCTGTTATGTCGCCAGCTTACGCGCATGGGCCAGGCTCCGTGAACTGGGTTGCGGTTATGTCGGCCCAAATAACCAACAGAGTCTCACTTGCAGCTCACTCCAATTTACCTCTAAAAAGAATGCAGTTTTAGTTTTGTACTAAGATAAGCTATCTTAAGAGAATAGTGTTGATGTTTATAACATTAAATAGTTACATTATTAAAATATATTTCATAATAAATTTAATGGAAAGTCATGCTTTGCAAAGGGACTGTTAGGACTTCATGTCTTGTCAGCGTAATATTGCTTAGAGCAAAATATGTCACCCTTACTAGGGGGTGCAACCCGATACCGTGTCGAGATTATTACAGATTATTTATTCTCTGACTGCAATTCTAGCGGCGCGCTATTGCAAGCAAAAGAAACTCTATTATTGTCCAGGAATTCAGAGCTACCAAGCAGAGAGTTTTCTTTCACATGCAGCACCACGCCACCCTCGCCAATCTCCTCGCGCCACTTCCCAGACTGCCAAACAGATCAAGAACGTTTCCTCAAAATGGAATTTTCAAAACAAAACAAAGCTAGAATTTGCGCATCTGTCATCCGGATGATGATTTGAAAGGAGATTGTTGGACCCACCAACACTGGTGCGCTTCCTCACTGCTTATTATTCGTTGTTCGTCGAGGCGCCCACTATGGGCTATAACTGGAGGTAGAGCGTCCTGTCCGAGCGATGTGGTACAATTGAATTAGTGCCAGTGAATAGTGCTAATGGCTGAGTAATGACGCGTCACCAGCTTTCGCGCATGGGCCGGGCTCCCGCAGGAATGCTTGCGCTTCGCTTTGGCCTTGTTGTGGTTTCCGTGAACTGGTGGGTTGCTGTTACCTCGGCCTAGAAACCAACCAAGCCCCCTTGCAGCTCACTTTAGGTCTGATAAATATGAATTTTTTTATTTATATATTTTTTTTTCGATTTTGCATGTATATATAGTCGGCTGAAAAAATGGCAAATCTAGGCTATTGCTGCCGGTGGGGCCAGCGATAAGGCCGCACCACCGCCTCAGCCGGCGGTAAGGCGCCGACCCCGCCGGCGCATGTCATTACCGCTGGCTCGGCCGGCGATAAGTCCCTACCGCTGGCTAGGCCGACGGTAAGGACCTGGTCTCCTGCACCGCTGCAGTACAACCAGCGCGCGGGCGGGAAGGGGGATTACCGCCGCCTGGGCCGGCGGGGGTTCCCCCTATAAAACCCCCCCGCAGCCAGGCCTCAAGCCTCTCAACTCTCCTGATTCAGACCTGTTGTTTTTGAGAGGAGAACCAAAGAGGGAGAGAAGGAAGGGAAGGAAGAAAGAAAGAGAGCAAAGAAGGGGAAGAAGCCTCCTAGTCATCAGGTAAGTTTTTCAATGTCGTAGTATAGTAGATCTAAAAATATCTTGTGCTTTTAGATGCTAAAAATCTAGCTTAGTTTGTACAGTACGGTATTTAGTTCGTAGTTTACTATTTAGATCTATAGATATGTTGTGTGCTTTTAGATGTTAAAAATGTAGCTTAGTTGGTATAGTAGATTCAGTTTTCAGTTCATAGTTTAGTATTTAGATCTAGAAGTATTTAGTAGTATAGTTTCATGAAATTTTAATATTTTTATTATACAACCGTAGGATGCCAAGGCGTAAATTTTAATATTATTATACAACCGTAGGATGCCAAGGCGTGGAAAAGCTGGAAAACCAAGGTAATCTCAGTGCACGTTACTAAGTTAACTGGTAGTTGTATGATTTAATCTTAGTTGCTTCCGGTTCTTACAACAAAAATGGTAAAGGTGGAGTGGTGTTCCGTTGACCGAAAATGCCTTCGACCCTTTGCCTCTGCCTAGTGGTGTTCCAGTACCCATGTGCTTTTGCGGCGATCCTTGCAAGGTAGCCAAGTCCGATGAAGAGGACACGTATAGACAGAGGTATTGGTTGTGTTCCAATTTTACGTTTGAGCCTACACTTCGTCAGCGTCGCATTAACAAGATGGTGAGGAATTGATGTTGTGCAATAATTATTTTGTGTCATATGACATCTTGCATGATTTTTTTGTTTTGTAATAATTACATTTGTTGCAGACCCCTCCACCGCTCTGTGATTTTGAGTAGTGGATTGACACTGAGATCAAGCTTGAGGACAAGGAGGAGATGCAGTACATGTTGCGTTGGGCAGCAAAGAACAAGGAGAGGATGGAGAAGAGGCTCAAAAGAGAAGGCTGCAGAGAAAGAGCACAAGGAAGAGGAGGAAAGGAGGTGTCTTGCTGCAAAGAGGGAGGAGAGGGAGAGGAAGCTTGAGCTTGCACGCCGAGCGAAAGCAGCGATGGAGGAGAACCTTGATGCCCTGAGGAAGGGAAAGTGGTCTCGTTGTACTCCGTAGGCTCTGTTATTGGCTAGTACTCCGTTGTGTGCGGTTGGACCTTTCGTTGTGTGTCCATGGTTTATTCATGGATAATATTGTGTACTATTGGACCTTTCATTGTGTTGTGCGTAGGTCATGTACTCCGTTATTTGCTGCATGATTTTCATTCATAGTGATCGATTATTTTAATTGTGTGCTTTTAATTCTTAATTAGGAAATGTTTAGACTTGTATAGTGAACACACGCGAACAATGAAAAGCATTTAACTTCTTATCTAGATAGAGCAGTCCTCGCACATAAAGATAATCGTACACATTAAATCCTACAAATGATAAAAAATAACAAGTTGTCCTACGCACTAAATGCGTCCTCGCTTGAAACGAGGTTCGCCGGCACCACGACCACGCCACGCTGCCCGTTGCGCTGCTCTGGTCTGCTGCCGGTCGTACGTCCAGGGCTCCGGCAAGTGAACGTCGCGAATCGGACGTCCTCCCGCTCCCTCCGCAGGAGGAGTCGCGAGGTACTGGGTCGCGCCCTGTGTAGGACCCTGTAGTGTCCCGAGGTACTGGGTCGCATCCTATGTAAGACCCAGGGCGTCTGCTAGCTGGGAGGGACCGAGTAGATCGGGGTCCACTCTGAAAAGGCCATCGAGCCAAGCCTCACCGCTGGACCTCGCTGCCTCGTCGTGCGAGTCCTCCGAAAGCCATTCCTGGTCTGCGTAGCCTGTTATAATCACAAAGAAAACGGTTTTGTTAGTTTCGTTGCGTTCTTAAAATGGAGTATAAAAAATGTATGCATCACGCACCTGTTGGTCGTATCTCCGGTGCAGCTGAAGAAGGACAAGAGGACCATGTGGATTGCATCTGCGGAACGGCGGACGGACCTACTGTGGCGTGCTAAGACGGTGGTGGTGGTGGTGATGGTATGACGTAGGATGTCCCAGGTGCTGGCGGATGAACGGGCGGGTGAGAGGATGTACTAGCCTGCTGAGTAGGAGCTGGAGTGGACGCACGGGGGTACGGAGGTCGTGGTTGAAGGAAGACATCCCCGTGCCCGCCACGGCAGCTGATGACACTGATGAACCACCTGCAGGCGGCTCTAGCCCTCGTAAGAAGCGAACGTTGCTGAACGAAATTCATCACGTGGAAGTTATCGATGCCGTACGTCAGCGGCCTGTCTAAATCCCCAATAATGTCGATTTGTTGGGGAGCGAAAAATTTGAAGTTAGTCACACCAAATGATGCAAGTTTAGTAACAACAAAAATTACAGTAGCTTACCGCGCGGTCGTAATTGACGTCTCTCGCACGAGGGTACGTCTGCGTGACTGGAACAGTCTCCGTCGGTGCCTCGGTCGGAACGTGCTGGACCCGCGTCCTGGTCCTCGGTAAGAACCAATGGAGGTACGCTGCGAAAGCGTCGGCGTCGTGTGGCCGGGCCTCCTGGACCACCTCGTCTAGTGCGGTCACCCACAGGGTGACCCAGTGAACCATCCTCGGAGCCCATAGGACTCCAGGCCCACCACCACCACCACCCTAACAGCTAGCCCTAATGGAACCGTTGTTACATGAGTTACATAAATGAAAAATTCTTAATGCAAGGAGAATGAAAATGTTGGATTGTACCTGTGAACGGAAGTCAGAACGACTGACGTTGCCGGAAGCGGGGAGTGCTGGTACAGCCCGAACTGCCTCATCACACGGTGAACTGCGTAGTTCTCTACGTGGATGTCGTAGACTACTGGCCTCCTCGTCCTCCAGTACGCCATGTCCCGATAGCATAGCGAACACAGGCCATGCGGGGCACGAGCCTCCACCTCCTCGAAGCTGTAGGGTCTCCACCTCACGTCGGTGTCGACCAGAGCATTGAACATACCGACGAAGTCCGGGTACGACTTCTTTGTCTGCACCCCCGTCCAAATCACCTGCAACAAATATAATCACAATTTCTCAGTTAGGACCTCGAAAATTCCAAAGTGTAATATGAATCGAAAAATAGTAGTACAATAATCGTACCCTCCTCAGGCACCACAACGACCCCATCGTTGGCTTGTCGATGTTGTCCTCGTCGAAACCCCCAGGGTAGGGGGACATGTCCACACGAGGTCGCCCTATCGGGAACCACTCGTAGGCCCATAGCTGAAGCAGCAGCGGGCAGCCAAGGAAGATTGGCTCCATCGAAGTCACCTTCACGCAGCCCGTGCAAAGACCCCTGTACGTGGCCGCCAGCACAGCTGAACCCCAGCTGTACTGTGGAACCTCGACAAGCGGGGCCTCTGTAATGGCCCTCGCGTAAGGAAGAAGGTGTTTAGGCACCGAGTTCCCCTGCGACGTGCAGAAGACGGTTCAGACGAAGAGACACAGTAGGTACACCTCCAAGTGACACGCTACTGTGGCGTCGTCTGCGTCCTCTCTCATATACTCGACCTGCAAAACAATTTCGGACTTGTGTCAACAATAAGAAAAATGGACGAAAATTATTTGTACTTGCTGCTAATTAAATACTCAAACTGAATTGCTAGAGCCAAGCCTTCGTCGGGCCGTGGGAGCTGCTGAAAGTGTTGTACTGCGGGGCACCGTCTACGCGGGGAACGTCCGCGAACTGACCCAGCAGCTCGTCGCGCCAGGCAGGGGGGACGTCCATCGTGGCTACGGCGGCCCCTGCATAGGGAAGGTCCAGTAGCAGCGAGACATCCTCTAGTGTGGGGGTCAACTCACCGACCAGGAGGTGGAAGGTGTGCGTCTCCGGCCGCCACCGGTCCAGCAAAGCTGCTAGCAGGGACATGTCGAACTGGAACCGTGTGGGTCTCTCGCGGCCACATCGCGCTGAACAGTCGACCATGTCACCCTCCACAAGCCTAGCCACAGGGAGAAGGCCCGCTGCACTCAACCTGTACCACGGAAAAAATTAATTAGTTTACACAAATTAATCGTTGAACTTAACACACAAGTTTACTAATTATTTGTACCTCGGGATCCAACGTCGGTCGATCGGCATGGTCGCAAGCGGGATACAAGCCCGAAAAGTGCCTAGGGTGGTACCAACTACGGCTGAGTGGAATGACCTATGCTGGCCGTCCAAGGTAGGGTCGAGCAACTCAGGAGTCTGGTCCCCCTATGGACCTGGGTGCGTCGCCATACTTGCAACACAAGTATTGAAAGAAATAAGGAACTAAACACGTAAAAGAAATATAACATTGCATTACGTTACATTGCAAATAACCAACATAACTCTACGGCACATACGAGTCATTACAAATAGAAGGGTCCATGATAAATATTACAATACTTGATGTCCTTGTCCACATCGACAAATAAACATTACATTACATTACCTAAGTATGACAGCTCAAGTTACAATAACACAACTCAAGGTAGACAGTACATTACATTACTAGTTATTAGATGCAGCTTGCTAGCACTTCCATACGTCGTTGCCAGGTAGTTCTTGTACGTGTGACCAGCTTCATGGCACTTGGAGCATAGACGGACATCAGGACCAGCTTTAGATTGATCCATGTCGTTACGGATATGCCTGTTCCCGCGTTGCCCCACTCCTTGGTACATTTTTAAATCAGGATCAGGAATGTAACGGGTGGCATTCCCAGGATTATTGACAAAGTCTCCCAGCAAACGATATCCATAAACCTCGTTCCTCCAAGTTTGCCATATGGTTTCTTTGAGGAAATAGTCCGGCACGAAACGACGGGGTTGGAGGCCCCCCGCCTCAAAGCATGCAGCAATGACATGGGTGCAAGGCCTGTGAAGCAACCTTGGCTTGTGGCAAGAGCAAACACACCCTTCATTCCTGAGGATGCTTTCATGTGTGTGTCTCTCGTGCCTCCCGCCCATTCGAACTTTGTCCCTGCAAACAACTTCAAACCGGCGTTCCACGGCTCCCACTTCTTTCACACGATGCAAATGAGCTTTCTTAATTGCTTCCTCCATGTACTCTGTCGTCTTGTACCCAAATATTATGTGGTTATCGCGCATTGAGTTATCAGTCAATTGGTATCTTTCCTTGAAATACTTCATGGTGCATTAAAGGTAAAATTCCACAATACCAACAAGGGGCAGGCCCCGAACACCGCGCAGAACCCAGTTGTAAATCTCAGCTAGGTTTGTCATCATTATACCCCACCATGCACCTCCTTCATCAAAGAGTAATGCCCACTTTTCCTTCGGTTCATTCTCAATCCACTGTGAGAAGGTCTTGATGGATCTTTCCCGTCTTCGCCTGACGTTTGGACCATCGAGCCCGACGTCCTCCAGAGACACAGGTTGGTCGGCCTCACTATTGACCACCCTCTTCGCTAGTTCCTCGCATTGCTTCTTTGTGATGTCCTCAAGTTTCTTCCACAGCAGATTGAACTTCCTCTCCTGATTCTGACTGCACAGGTACTTGAACAATTTCGTAAGGGTCTTGTTCTTGAATTAGCTGTGAAAGTTCACACCCATATGCCTCATGCACCACCTACTCTTCAAATCTGACCATATCGACGCCCTAAAACGCTCTTGACTTCCATTCTGTAGGTCGTCGATTGCTTGTATAATGCCTTTGTGCCGATCATGAATGATAAATACCCCCTCGACGTCCAACACAATCATGTTCTTCACCCTCTCGAGGAATCAGTACTAGCTATCTCCAGATTCCTTCTCCACAAAAGCGATTGCAAGCGGCAATACCTGATTGTTGCCATCAGTCCCAATAGTTGTCAATATTGTCCCTTTGTACCTTCCAGTCAGAAATGTGCCATCAATCCAAATGACTGGTCGACAAAGACGGAAAGTCTGAATGCAAGGACCCAACACAAGGAATGACAGTTGTAGGACCTGTTTACCTGAAAACTGAAGAACTGGATATGCTTTCAAGTCGTAGAAGCTTCCAGGATTTCTCTAACAAATGGTGTGCAACAAGGCAGGGAGGTTGTCGTAGGATGCTTCGAACGTACCCCACTTCATCTCTAGCGCCTTCTGCTTAGCACGGTAAGCTTTGTACTTGAACTTCTCCTCTATGGCACAGATAATGGACTTGGGCTCGAAGCTTGGATTCTCCACTATCTGAGGGTACATATATTGAGTAACAAATTCAGTAGTGAGGTTGCGGTGTGTTCCTTCCAATTTAGCTAGCAAGCATTGATGCTCAAACACTTTAGTCACCTCCCAGTAATCCTTCCATTTGCCCTTGTATGCATGCACCCTGAATGGGCAATCATTTCGCACACACCGGACATCATACACCTTCGGGCTACTCTTTTCCACCATGAACTGACGCTGCAAACACAAAGTGAACCATCTCTTAATAGCCACCTTCACTTCATCCCCACTTTGGTACACAGCCCCCACGCATACCTCACTCTCCCTATACTCCCAAGGAATATTTTCCCCAACATTGACCTGTAGGGCGGAATGGTCGTAATTTGACCAATTTCGCGGTACAGGATAATCGTCTTCCTCATCCGATGAGTCCTCCTCCACGGCACCATTAGCCTCCCCTCCTTCCATCTCCATCTGCTCTACTAACTCAGGAATTTCTTCCCCCTCATCAGCCTCCCCATTTGATTCCCGAGATGCTACACCATGTTCTGCATCTCCACCTTCTTGTTCTTCATAATCAAGTTCTTCGTTTCCACCTGCAGTACTCTGCACATCTTCTTCCGCTTCAACTTCATCACCTTCGACTTGTTCTTCAATATGAGTGCTGGGTCCACCCTTCATGAAAAATTGGACATACCATATGATTGGCAAACCTCTTTTCGTGAAACCATTTATGTAAGCCCGATAGCTCGGAGTTCCTTCAAGCAGAACCAACTCCCAAAAGTTTATGTCCGACCGTCTTTGCGCTATAAACCTCACAGACACATCCGCTTGATCTCTGTCAACACCTAAGTCTCTACAGAGCCACTTGCTATGCCCCCCAAGTTCTCTCTCTTGCTCTTGGAACACACTTGGTGAAACAGGGGAATCCACTCAAATCTACCCCTTCTGGACCATATCTAACCTCCCCCAGCCCATAGTACACTTGAATATTGACACTATCCGACATGCCTGGCAACATACATGAAACGGGCAATCCAAATTATTCTCACCACTATATATAAGTTAACTACAATAACGACCTCAATTGAATAAAGAAACAACTATACAACACTAAACCAAGCTTACTAACTAACTTTACCATAGCCATGCATCACAATAAATAAATCTAATAATGTTACCGAAAAACTATATTGTAATACCTAACCAAAAAAATCATAAATTACTAACTACATTTATCACAGTGATTTACAAGAACAAACAAATCTAATATTGTTAAAAAAACTATATTCGAATACCTAACCAAAAAATCATAATTTACTAATTAGGTTTATCATAGTCATTTACCAGAACAAACAAATCTAATAATATTACCTAAAAACTACCATGTAATACCTAACCAAAATATCAGAATTTACTAACTACATTTATCATAGCCATTTACCATAACAAATAAATCTAATAATGCTGACTCTATTTTACTGTATAAGCTAAATCAGTTATACTAACTAAGCTACATTTTACTATCTAAAAACAGCTAAAAGTTTCTAAGTCTAGATCTAAATCAACTATTATTTCTAAATCTAGATCTACTAATATTTCTAAATATCAGATCCACTAATATTTCTAAATCTAGATCTAAACTAAACTAAACTAAACTATACTATACTATACTAAACTACGAGATTAAAAAAAATTACCTAAGAAAGACGGAAGAAATTTCTTCCCTCTTCCCCCTCCTCCTCCTTTCTTTCTTTTTTTTCTTCCCTCCTCCTCTCCTCTCTTTCTTTTTTTTCCTTCCCTCCTTTCCTCTTTCTCTTCCCTCTTCCTTCTCTGGCTGGCTGCTGGCGCGCACTGGTGCGGGGGGAGGGGAGGGGCGCGGGCGGGTTATAAAGGCTGTCGCCGGTCCAGGCGGCGGAAGGGCCTTACCGCCGGCTCAGACGGCGGTAAGGGCCTTATCGCCGCCTGGGCCGGCGATGACGCCTCGACTCGCGCGCCACAGTTACGACGCCGGCTGACCATTGGGCGGGAGGGCTGTACCACCGGCTGAGGCGGCGGTAAGGCCCTTTCGCCGCCTGGGCCGACGGCAATAGCCTAGATTTGCAATTTTTTCATCCGACTGTATATTTCTACAAAATCAAAAAAATAAAAAGATTTGATAAATATAGGCAAAGTATAGCAGTAATTACACGATTGCAAAGTAGTAGCCCCAAGCTACACTTAACAAAGAAAAAAAATTACAGCATTTTGGAAGTAGTAGCCCCAAGCTACACTTAACAAAGAAAAAAAATTACAGCATTTTGGTTTCACTGCAACGACGACGACGATCTACTCCCTCCGTTTCAAATTGTAGGTCGTTTTAATTTTTTTAGATTCGTAGATATTATCATGCATTTAGATATAGTGTATGTCTAGGTGCATAATAATATCTATAGGCTTATTCGCTTCAGCTTATTCAGCCAGCTTATCAGCCACCAAACAGTGTTTTTCTCTCACAACAAATCAGCCGTTTCAGCTTTTCAGTAGACTTATAAGCTGAAGCGAACACGCACTGTGAATCTAGATAAGTTAAAATGATGTACAATTCGGAACGGAGGCAGCTAGCTAGCTAGCTAGCTAGCTAGCAGGTAGCTTCGATCAACGGGCCATCCCGGCGTGCATATGCGGCGGCGTGGTGGCGGCGGCGCGCCCCTGCTGCCTCTCCGTGTTGGCGTGCCACCCTATGGTCATGTCGAAGCCTCGGTTGCCGAGCTCGCGGTACTCCTGGCAGAGCGCGCAGAGCTCGCAGCAGTAGTGGACGCAGCAGTCGGCGCAGGGGCTCTCCTCGAGGCCGTACTGCGCGCGCAGCTTGGAGCGGTAGAAGCAGGAGTAGATGCAGTGGAAGCCGGTCCACGTGAGTAGCGTGTACAGCGCCGCGCTCGCGCCGCAGGACGTCGACCCCCGGTCCACGATCTCCGCCACCTGCCCGAACGTGATGCACGGGAACAGCAACGTCACGCAGCCTGCATATATATGTATATATGCATATAGCAGGATCACACTTGGTCAGATGACACCAATATGCATGATTAGAGAAATGGCGCCTCGTGCTTCTTCTTACAGTTGCCCGGGTCGTCGAAGCAGTCGAAGAGCCCGGTGGACCACGGCGCCGGCGCCTGCACCGCCGCGAGGGCGCCCGAGGTCGCGCCGCCGCTCATCGGGAAGCCTGTGGCCGCCGCCGGACCGGCACCCTCCTCCTCCTTGAGGTACATGGCGTCGTCCGCGGGCGAGGACCGAATTGAAACCACCACGGGCGATCGGTGAGAGTACGTAGCATGCCGAACGAGAGACGGGCGGGCGGCTTTTAAGCTGGCGCTTCTGGTGCTGTATCCAACCGGTCTGCGGCGCGTATTGGCTCTGCTAAATTTGGGACCGCGCACACACCCTAAAAAACATGGAAGGACAATGACATGAACAGATGGCACACCTAAAGATGGTAAAATCGATCCGCACGGTGGTCAAGGCCTTGTATTGAAAATTACATATGAACTCCGAAACTGGCAATTAAAAGGGAACGCTGATCTGATCTGAATTTTCTTGAGGCATGCAGCTTGTGCACGGTGGTCGCAATCCCTCCCCGCGCAGCCGTTCTGTTCGAGCGCTCTGTCTCTGCTGCGCCCCAAAGCATTCATTCCCACGTGGCAATCCAGGTCGCCACGTCGGATTTTGGAAGTTAGCAGGAAGAGCGCGAGGTCGAGGTGCAGGATGGGAGCGTAGAATTTAGCCAAGCAAGTCGTGTTAGCGAAAAAACAAGTGTGTTATGTATGAAACTATTTGCTACCCGTGTCTTCTGTTTGAAGAGTCATCGGTTAGCTGCATTAATCTCGTAAGCGAGTTGGATAAGCACAGGCCACAAGCTGCAAGCCTGCAAGTGAATTGCCAGCACCAGTTGACCAGTATCACCCTCCGTGACATTTTAGACGACGACATATCGCACTGTTTCAAATCTGACCAATAAATTCTGTGGTAGCACTTTTTTGGAGACAAATCTACATAATGCAGATATCCCAAAACATGATTTGTTTTGTTTTTTTTAAGAAAGGAAGTATCTAGAATACCAGAATACCAGAACGGGCATGCAAGATCCAAGAATACCAGAACGCAGTGGAATATTGTCGAGAACTCCAACCCATAAGCAGCGGAAACAAACCATTCAAGCAAAGCCACATCTAATGACACTTCAAGTTTTAACAGCACCATCACACACAAATTTATTGTACGATACCTGACATTTTCTTTTTAAAAACCTCCCTAATCACCAGAAAAAGGGTAGAACCGAAATTTCAACATCCACCCCACAGCTAAGTGCCCTCTTATTTTTTTCCAGTAACATAAAAGAAACAGAAGACATCTTTCCGATATCGAGGATAGAGAAAAAGATTCATTATATTTTTCCTCGGAGATGGATTTTGTTTAATCCCAACCAGCCATTGTTACAACACGACGGCCTCTCTATCAAGGCTATTATACAGGCTTGACACATCCAAACTGTGCAACCACCACATAAAGAGAAGAAACATGTAGTGTTGTTAAGAGGGCACTAACAGGTTAGTATAAGTGAACAAGCCTACCAAAATCAAGGCAAGGCACCACGTAACAGTTTTGCCCTGTGGTATAGCCAAATCTTTGTTTTGTTTATCCCGTCCTCATCTCTGCCTATTTACAGCTTCAGCCATTCTTTCTGTGCTCCGCATTCTCATTGTTAGTGGCTGATACAGCAGCACCGCGCTGAACCATTTGCAGTTGGATTTGTAACATCTGGGAACAAGAGGTATAACTTCCGAGTTTTGTTGGATATTGATTGAGAATATCAACGAAAGAAAGCCATCATTATGTAAAGCGTGTCATTGTAAACTAAGGTGCAATAATAATTACCGAGCGTGCATGAATGCAACAATATATCTCGATACTGAGTGGTAATTCCCAGGAAGCATTTACAACTTGAGCAAAATTGCAGATTAAGTAATCAGGCAGCAATGCCGAAGACTAGCTGTTCAAAGTTCCTTAACTTAAGCCCTACAGTAAAATGTAAATTGCAGATGCCAATCAAGATTGTTAGGCTAGTAACCATATTTGCACCCCCATTGTTTGTAGGAATCAATGGTAACCAATTTGCATGCTTAGACATTGCATATTTGTGTATGAGACCATGACAAGCAGACTGCAGACATAAACAGTGCAACCAACTCTTCGTGTGCAATCATGCAAACTATCATGCGAATGAATCATTACATAGATACGAGTTGAGTGGACATAGATCATGAGGCATGTAAAGGGTGGCCCTCGTTGACGTTTCTCAAATAGCCAATTGTGTAAAATTCAAAAGCTTTCCATCCATGTACACAAGTCACCATGAATCTAATCCCATCATACTCATTCAATGGTACATACATTGGTGAGTATGCAGCTTGGCCTGATTTCACCCAAAGATGAGCTTGCAACAGAAATATCCAAGATGTTGCAACTTGCAAGTGGTCAATGGACACCTATTTAGCTCCTTATATATTAGCTCAAATGCATCGCTTGTTAGTCGCATTCGCATCACAGAGTAATGTAGAAATATGTAAGCTTTGTGCTTTTGGAATCAAAGATTCTTACCTCTATCTGGCTCTTTATAAAGTTTTCTTGTGCCTTCTGCAGTGAACTTTCAAGATCCCTGGTGCTTGTTCCTGAACTAATAGCACCATGTGCATTAAAAGCCTGAGGCGCTAAACCATCGTTGGTGTTTTGGAACTGCAGTTCTTGGTCTTTCTGGGATTGATTGGAGCAACTTGCTTCAGATTGTGGTATACTAGATGCAGACTGGGGAGGAACTGACCTGATGGTTGAATATGACATACTTATTGGCGTGATACATTCTATTAGGACAGAAGACCCCTACCTTTTATACTATCAATATACTAATAATCAGATATAGTGAGCAAGGTACCTAACGTAGACGGGCATGGATAACCACCCATTTCAAGAAGATGATATGTAAGCAAAATCATGACATCTTTGCGTTTAGACTGTTCCAGAAATATACCTATTTAGGGTGTTTGCTGGAGGATAAGCAAAAGATCTTCCATATAAAGAAGCTGCTGCTGCTGCCGCTTCAAGCTTTGCTTGGCGCCTGCTCATGTTCTCACTTGCTGCTCCTTCTGAGGCTGGAGTGCCAGTACCTGCAGCTGCTTTTTCTCACATGAAATCAGCAACAAGAAAATAGAACTAATTACACAGTGCAGTACTCACTGATGTACTCACTGATAAGTAAGATTAAAGTCGGATATACAACAACAACAACAACAACAAACAGCAAAGCCTTTAGTCCCCAAGGCAAGTTGGGTAGTCTAGAAGATTAAAATCGGAATATGTGACACAAAAAAAAAATCAGATCATTAAAACATTAAAATGGAGCTCACCAGGCTGGACTCCAGGTTGAGCTCCATATTGTCGCGATGATGCAGCACGTCCATTATCTGGGGGAATGATTGGAGCTCTGCACGTAGGGCAAGTGTGCTGGCGCTCTAGCCATGACCTTAGACAATGGACATGGAATAGATGCCCACAAAGCAGCTTCTTTGCTGTAGTCATCTCCTCACGGCAAATAATACATGTAGCGTCATTCCTGAGTACAATAAAATGTAAATCACAACAATTTTTATAATGGAGTCAGCTAAATATTTGCCAGTGGAACAATATAAAACTCACGCATTGAGCTCTTCTGCTGTAGAATCTGGAAAGCGTTCATTCATGTTGGACGTGATCTTTCTGTAGCGTAGATAATCTGCAATGCGAATTCTGAAGTTGCGGAAGGTCTCATATAGCTCACGGATCAAGTGCAGCGGGACACCGTAGTTCCTGATATCAGTATAACGGATCAATAGCCATAGTTTTATGCTAGTCTAAGAGGGGTTGTACCATAATAACAGAACTTACAGGAAGATAGCTACGAAGAAGAGCATGTATAATGACAATTGCACAAGGTCACTGATGAGCTCCAAGTAAAATGTATACACTGCCTTTCTCTCCCATTGACCTTCCATTAGCATATCAGTGACATAGAATATATACTTCACAAATGTTGATACTGTGGATGTTGCCAGTATCATATACCTGAAACATGATTTTACATGTTAAAGCTACTATGAGTATTTTGAATCTTGAAATAATACATTAAGAAATAATTGCCAGGCATTTAGAAATTAGAACAATAGAATCATATCTTCAGGCCATCTTAAGGTTAGCCAATAGGGTACTTACCTGAAAGGCACGCCCCTTGCTTTGGAAGCAACAAGCAAAGAAGAATATCTATAGCTGGAGCCTGGAGTTTCATGCTAAATGGGCCTAATATTTTGCAGTGCTATACTTAAAGTATTGTTCAAACCGAAACAAAGGTAACTGCACAAGTTGCTAGACTAACATCTTGTATTATAGTAACTAGAACAGTAAGCATGGTTGATGTAGTGAACGTTTAATACTAAGAAATGTTCATGGCTTAGTAATCAGTACATACATCAAGCGAACAAAAAAAAAAGCAATAACTGCAGATCTGGCATCATTCAAATGTTATAGACAATATTCATAGGGTTTAGGTTAAGGCTCAGCGCAAAGGATGCCACACAAAATGGAATGAGGATGCATCATGTAAGAATTACTAAAGACCTTCATGGTAGGCTTGTTACAATGCAACTACAAAAAGACACTAGCATGATACACAGACCTAACACGTAGTAGTACTCCGTTTTGCAAATATCTGTTCATTATCTTGGGAATTGGCGTTCCACAGTGTTTGTTCATTGTAATCAATCTCTACCTCTAATCTAATGTTGCAAAAGAAATTACTGTAGCATCTACATTTACACAGTGATAAGGTGAAAACAGAAAGAGTATTGCAGATACAGGCGTTTCAGGAAAAATGAAAACTGAAAATTGAGCTTACTCAAAGGAGAAGATGGCAACTGATGCCTCCCGTTTCTCTATGAGCGGCCTGAGCGAGTTGGACAGGAAGAGGCAGTCGACGATGAGCAGAAACGCCATGAAGGAAACGATCCTTATGTGCGAGAGCATGGGCATGGACGGTGTGGTCTCGATGTATTCGACCCTCTTCTGGGCCAGCCAGTGCAGTGCTTTGACAAGGAGCAGCGCAGCGACCATGGCAAGCAAGGAGACTGAGAAGTCCTGGCGGAAGATGGTGACGGCAAAGAGGATCTCAACGACCTCCCGCCAGGACTGCTCATTGAGACGCTCAACCTCGGCCTCCCGGAGCGATCCAAGGAAGAGGCGCTTGACGAGTTGCCAGGTGACGCACATGGCGACGAGGCCCGTGTTGAGGAGCAGCACGAAGCAGATCTTGGAGGTGGAGAGGTAGACCATCGCCGGGTAGAACTGCTCCTGGCTACTGAAGGCATAGTACACCGCCGATGCCATCGCCAGCAGGCTGAACGCTGTGTACGTCTGAAGACGGATCATCTTCGCCTTCAGAGCTGGCACCGGCACAGCCCCACCACCACTGGATCTGATCGCGTAGAAGAAACAACCTAAATTACTAAGCAGAATATGAGAATAAAATTCTCCAAAATCAGCACATGAACTGAATTCCTAGGTGACTAGACCGCATCAGATCAGGAGCATCAGTGCGATACCAGCCGCTTACCAGGTAACAGCATCTCCAACACATCCCCTACTTTTGACCCCCTATTCCAACCAAATGAGAACCTCTCATCCGGTTTCTTTTTCCTAGTTCACAATAAACTCCAACAAACCCCTCATATCTGCCATATTCAACTCTCCTATATTTTATTCATATCAAGCAACTATAATGAGCATGGTTTTAGAAGTGAACAGCATTTTTTTTTTGCAACGACTACATTTTCAGCTATTTTTTCAATGGCTATATTTCGAACGGCTATATTTTTCACCTCTATATGTATGCATGCCCTGGTTCACACACCAAGTCATTCTTCCTTCTCTGGCTGAAATGAGCTCTCTCACACGTGCTTAGACTCATCATTGTCGATTTGTCGTCATCAAATGACAATGACAAACTCACCCTTTCAGCATTACACATAGCAGTATAGCACACACGCGGTATGAGGCTATGAATGCTCCACGATGGGGTGACTGTGTTGGCCATGAGTATATTTTTAACAGCAGAGAAGGCGGTGTTTGTTATTCGTATTTCTTTGTGCAGGTTTAGAATGGGATGTTCCCTGTTTATGTGCATAGTGCAGGCTGTAGAGCAACATTAATGAGTATTTTGTGCAAAAATGATAGGCAAATGGATGCCTTGGGTTATCATGTTTGCAGAAGATTACTGCAGCATACTGCATACATATGTTGAGTTATGGAGTACCAGCAGATTTCATGGATCAATAAACTACAGGTATAGCTTATACAATGCAGTAATTTCAAGTTTGTAAAATCCATTACATCATGTAGTGATCTTTTTCATAAATATGCATGCCAACTTTCAGGACAATGCTACCAGGGAAGTAATGCTAACAATTTCTGCAGATGTACAATTTCAGAGTAATGCTAACAATTTCAGAGCAATGCTAACAATTTCTGTTGATGCAAGCGACTACTAGTCCTGCCTGTGGTTTGAGCAAAATTGAAGTTAGTCAAGCAAAACGGGGAATATATCCCATTATCTCTCCAATCCCCTCTGCAAAACGCCGGGCGGCAATGTAGGACGGCACTCCATGCCCGCCACAAGCAGCTCCCTCCCCCACTGCGCCCGCGCGCGGAGAACTCCCCGGCCTCCCTCTCCCTCAGCCCGCACGCGCCTGGGGCAGCTCGCCTCCCTCCCTTGACGCGCGGGGCGTGGAGCGGCCCCGACCTGCGGGGAAGCCGTTCGTGCGGGGCGCTCCTCCTTCTCTCCGGTACCTCTCTCTCCCTCCGTACGGGGCTGGGCGCACTGGGCTGAGACGTCGCACAGCTATGGGGCCCGACGAGGCGGCGGAGCGAGAGGCAAGCTATCGGGGACGTACCTGGCGGGGAGAAGTCCTTGGCGGCGCCGGAAGACCGGCGGTTGCGCCTCTCGCTCGGATGAGAGGCCACAGCGGGGGCTCCCAGATGTGGGACGTCGACGCCGCCGGATCAGCTAGAGTCCTCCCAAGAGATGCAAATAAAATGAAAGTTCATGTTGTTCTTTTTAAAAGTTCAAACGTAAGTTAATTGGGAGATTTTCGCATTTTCTCTGTAATCCCTAGAGAAATCGCATCTTCACGACTATTCAAAAAATTATCCAGGTGCATTTATTTATATGATATTTCGTTTGACCTACACATACGGTATTAGCGCGGTCGATCAACGAAGTGCCTTCCCGAATGCCGAACGCACTCGTCCCCATCGTAGAAGTTGGGAGTTCATCCTCCTTTGCACCTCCATACATTTGCAACCGCACTTCCACCTATGCTACCACGAGATTGTGGATAGGGTTATGGTCTTTTATGGAAAGTCGAAAGAATCCAGAAAAAATTCGTTCAAGCAGATTTTTATCTAATAGATTTCACCCCCTCAATTTCTGAAACGATTAAGGGTTTAGAGGCTATATCGTGCTAGGGATGCCAAGCAAGAAGCAACTCTATTATTGTCCGAGGGTCAAGGGGTGCACATAAGTCAAAGCAACTTGCATCAGTTCCATCATAGAAGTATTAAACATAGTTTAATTACAAAACTAATTGCACAGATGGAGTCTAATTCACGAGATGAATCTATTAAGCCTAATTAGTCAATGTAGCACTAAAGTAACTATTTGCTAATGATGGATTAATTAACCTTAATAGAGTCGTATCCAAACACCCCTAAAGATTAGAGATCCAGAGCTACCAAAGAGCTCTGTTTCACATGACAAATTCATTACTGTGATAGTAGGCTTTAGCGTAATTACACGGGCGCGCAAGGAAGGTTGGGCATGGCGCAGCATTTTCCATTTTGGTATCCACAGCAGAGGCGATCGCTCGGCAGCATCAGCGGGTCATCCCGGGGTGCATCTGCGGCGGCATGGTGGCGGCGGTGCGCCCCTGCCTCTCCATGTTCGCATGCCATCCCAGCTTCATGTCGAACCCTCTCTTCTTGAGCTCGCGGTACTCCTGGCAGAGGGCGCAGCACTCGCAGCAGCAGTGGACGCAGCAGTCGGCGCAGGGGCTCTCCTGGAGCCCGTACTGGGCGCGCATTTTGGCGCGGTAGAAGCAGGAGAAGACGCACTGGCAGCAGGTGAGGAGCATGATGAGCGTGTACAGCGCCCCGCTAGTGCCGCACGACGTCGACCCCCGGTCGATGATCTCCGCGACCTGACCGAACGTGATGCACGGGCACAGGCACGTCACGCAGCCTGCACAGCGGTGGGTGTCAGATCGGAGAGCCCGGCCCGCAAGTGAACCGAGAAGGGACACGACTTCGCGGTGCTTGCTTACAGTTGCTGCAGTCGTCGAAGCAGTCGCAGAGCCCGGTGGACCACGCGGCGACGGGCGCCTTCGCCTGCACCGCCAGCGCCGCCGTCGCGCCGCCCGCCTGGTAGTAGCCGCCCCCGCCGCTCATCGGGAAGGCCCGCAGCGGCGCGCCCTCCTCCGCCTTCGGGTACATGGCGACGATGGCGCCTCGTTGCTTCCGCGGGGACGAGAGACGGAAACCACCAACCACCGGTGGGGGGGGCGACCGCGGGTTGAGAGTAATCGAGTCCTCGCTGCGAGAGCCTGTAGGGCGGCGGATTTGGCGCTTTGCGTGCGGCGTCCACCCCGGCCCGCGGCGAGTTATTTATCGGACACGGCCAGGGGTTACGGCAACCGCTGCGCCTGCGCGCCCTGGGGCTCTTCTCTGCGGTCGCGTCGCTTCCCGGGGCAGCGCGTGCGCATCGCGAGCGAGGAGTTATGGCTGCCCGCCTTGCCCTACTCTTCTTCTTTCCACGAAGTTGACGGCCGTTCGCCACGAGACTCTCTTTTGGCGCGTGGCGGGGGTGGGCGACGTCGGATCTGCGGTGGTGGGGACGCGCAAGTCCACGTCAGGAGTAGTGATGACTGATAACCCGACCCCGGCCGGCCGGTGCACGCGGGTCAAGTCGTCGCCCGGGCGGCCGCCGGGCACGACGGGGCAAGCTACAGTTCCCCCGGATTGGGCGGTGCTCCCGCTTCAGAAAGTCTCAAGCCTCATGTGGCCTGCCGGACGGCCATGGAATGGTCACGTTGCTTACTGCCGTGGATTGAACGTCGCGAGTGCGCGCTGGTCGGGATAAGACACAACTCTGCCGAGACCGTCGCTCCTCTGCCGCTTGTTTGACTGCTCACGTCAACGGCCGTAGCAAGAATCATGTAGCGTGGAAATGTCTCTGTCTTTGATTGCCCGTTTCCAAATTTCAACATCGGCACAGACTGAAGTCGCGACTTGCGAGGCATGTGATCCGTTCATGAGTTGTTCGGGTGGTTCACCGATCACTGAGAGAGAGATCGCGGAGGCAGCTACCGCTGCTGCTCACCGCTCCGCCCGCAATATGCTTTACCCCAAACACAAAACCGGCGACATGATCTACCTTTCTTTTCGAAAGCACACGATGTTTCCTTCCTCGATGAGATAAGGCGCCCATCCATCAGTACTGCAATCGTGGAAAGACGCCAGCCACACTCCCTTCCAATGATTAGCATCGGCAATCGGCAATCGGCAACCAGTGTGCACCGCCTGCAAGGCTACAAGTTGGGGCAGTGGTTCACTCTGGTGCCGATTGCCGAAACATTTCTGCACAGTTAACTGCACCATCAGAGCGCCCTGTGGAACATCAAACTATGAAACCGCTACCAGCTCTCTTTTTAGCAGAATGAATGCTGCGGCCCAATCGTAGCCTAACCTGAAGGCATCAATAGCAATCATGTGAACATAAGCAAACATGATAAATCAGCTAGACCCCCTAGTATGAGCATTAAGCAATAATATTCTGTACAACCGGCCAGCCACAACGAACGCTGTTCCTCCCCACAGTTTTCAGAATGTAGGTGTAAGACTACAAAAGAAAAATCCTAGTAACACATTGCTGCACTGACTAACCCGCACAAATTAATGTGTCAACTGTACCCACTCTCACCACGAATCTCGAAATGGATTAACAACAATTTCCATCTTACACAACAAGGGACGTCACTACTTCATTGGGATTTCAGAATATTCTGTGGTTTTTGAAGGCCCCTATGTTTGTTGGGGCCTTCAGTTCTCTTTAACTGTCAATGGCTAGGAACATCTTCCTATATATTTCGATGGCAGAGAGATCCAGAACTTCTTCTGGAAATGCCTGCCTGTATTTCGATGGATTCACACGAATGACTGAATGAGCAAGATCTGGCATGCAATTCAGATACTTGAAGTATGTGGCAAATGATCAAGACGGCCATTCAGTATTTGGCGAGCTCGTGCGCTTCGGTACTGCAGTCGCTTGTGTAGTGCTTCTGACAGTAGTTCAAAAAATTCAGGATCCCATCTCTGAATCAAAAGGGGATCCTCAGCATAACATATGTATATTGATGTAACAGCACTCTCCACAACCACAACTGTAAGCCCAACCTGTGAAATGTAGCAGCTCTCAATCTCCAACAAACTATGCAGAAATTCAAAAATTATTTATCCAAGAAAAAGTTTGTTCAGTTAACAAAAAATACTTGCACGCAAATGTCTTTTTCTTAGTTACTTCAGCCAAGCAAATTCATACAAAAATACATGCACTTACCAGTATCATACCCATCAGCATAGAGGTTGAACCAACCATAACAGCCTTGTCACTTTGTTTGAAATACGTCCAAACGCCCGTACAAGTTCCAGTTACTAATCCACCTAAAATTGTGCTCATCAGGAGGATAGCACCCGAACAGTCATAAGCAACAAGTGCTTCCATCCCTGTGGATTGAAACAGCTCCCAGGCATCCCTAGCTGAGCGATTAAAACTCTCTCCGTTGACCGCAATCTGAAAATGAAAAACTATGTGAGACATTCAACAAGATGTCAGCAGTCAACATTCCACACCAAAAGGATAGGGATAAATTGTTTGTATAATAAGTTCTCGCATTTCAACACGAGTGCTTGGGTCACAAATCATATGCATTTATGTAAAAACATATCCAATCACGCAGGTACTTTGACTGATAAATTAAACCTTATAGCTTAAAACAATAAGAAAAAGATTGTCAGTGCACTGCAAAGACAGAATTCACTCACTTGTACATATGCGTATTTGTTGAAGAAGCGAACAAGCGTCTCCACAATATGAAACAGAAAATCAATACAGCAGAGCAAACACTCATTGCTGCCAATTTTAGAACGAATTCCACGAATCTGTAGTTTGGTAAAAGAAAGGGAGTAAGGATAAAAGGACAAAAATGCTCAGAAATATAAAAAGAAAATTAAACAACTGAGTATTGCAAGAGGAGGTAAAGGTGCAAACCTCCCACCGTAAAGTCCTAATAGCAGCGGTAAAAAGTGACCCATAGCAAATGCTTCCAAATGAAGTTGTTACGGCATACTGAAGGGACTTTAGAAGAGGTTTCGGGGGCATTGTTGCAGCAGCTGGACCACCATGAATGAGAACGAGGAAAACCATCCCTGATACAGTGACATGCAATGTATTGCTAAGGACAGCTCCAGTCCAAAATAAACTGACTGAAAAAATCTGCAAATACAAGAGAAATTATTTAAAAAATCAAAATCATATTAAAAGCAATAAATATCGATATAGAAATATGATAAAAACTTGCCCGCTCACCAAAAGCAGCCACCATTGCCCACCATTTGGAATTCCAAAGGCAACAATACCAGAAATTCCAAAGGACCATAATGCCATCCAACAAAGCATGACCACCACAAATGCATAAGAAATTCTCATCACATCAGGAAGTTCCCATACCATCCTTACTGCCTTCTGCAGTACTAGCATTGTGAAGGGAAACCTAGCAAAAATCAACCCAGTAACTTCCATGCACAATAAATAAGTATGCAAAGCTTCAACAGATGTATTGTCATGTAAATACAAGGTACAGATTCTATGTGATTTCAGCACACAATTGAGGCCTAAGAATTCCAGAGGCCCCAAATTACTATAAATCGAAGAGGAAGAATTAGTGGCTTATTGTGGTACCTTTGTGCACAACATTCAGCAAATTATAGAGGCCAGACAAGCGTAGCCAACGACCAAGATAAAAGGAGTAAATTCTGATTCAAGATATATGCATGGTTTGTCATGAGGCCTGGAAGATAACATGTATGACAGATGTGGTGGTTGGGAGGTTTCAGCCATGGTCCTCAACAGCCAGGAGCTGCTGTGTGGTTCAGGTGGAGGTGCCACTGGTGCAAAACGAGGGAGAGGGCAAAACCTCTTGACCCTTTCTTGGATCCAAAACAAAGACTCTTGTCGCCTTATATATATGTGGACCTAACAGACATAGCTAAGGACACTGAAGAAACGATTCAAGATAGCAGGCAAAACGAACTGAAGGACATATGGTCCTTTAGATGAAGATGATATATTTCAATCCTAGGAGCTATTGACATTGCTGCTACTGCCTGTCATAGCCGTGCCTCGTGCACATCAGCCCTGATGGTGATAGACCTGCCACACATGACACAGTTAAACTGGAAATCTTACAGAAGAATTAGCCATTTCTTTTCAAAGCTAAAAAGGTCTTAAGGATTCATGACTAGATACTATGGCTGTCTACAACTGTTCCATATAACCGTGTTTTTAAAAGCGGCTACTAGACAACTCAAGGAACATGCCCCTACTGATGAGTGATAACATATTTCTGATAGGCCACATGATCAGGCTCCTTATGACATACTTCCTCTGGTCACAAATACCAGTTCATCTAGGTTTATCCTAAGTCAAACTTTTCTTACTTTGACTAGCAATATCTCTTAAAGTATACTGTCTTAAATGAAAATAGTTGTATACTATAAAAGTTGTTTTCTTAATGAACCTGTTAATGTCATTCTATATACTGATTGGGGTAAGTAAAATAGTGACTATTGCCTTAGTGGACAAACAAATACGAGTTAATAATTTTAGAACATTGTTCCACGCACAACGTATCCAATAAAATGCAATTGACAGTGCATGGTGGACACCAGCGACCTGAACCAGAATAGTAAGCACTGAACAAACTCTTCCCACACTCATTTGACTACCACCGTACATATAAATAAACTGAAATTAGATTTCGAACAGCATTCTAGTTGACTGATCTGGAAGATGTAAGCCTACTACATAGTGTGGACAAAAACTATGCTAAAAAATGTTCCTTTCCCACTCAAATCAAGCAGACCAGAAGAGCATATCAATGAAGAAAGCAATGAAGATTGGCGTTGTGGCACACGAATGCAGCCATGCAGGTATGCCAGCATGTGCAGAAACTGTCGGAGAGGGGCTCTGATAGAGACACGAATCAACCTCCTAAGGGGATCACCACCACTAGTGGTGCGATTGTTCAGATTTGCAGTTAAAAGGGTGAGGAATTGTGAATAGATATTCTTCGAATTTGCATGAAATTCACTTGCCTTGGTGTCAGCATCACACCCTCGTTCACTAGAGTCCAAGTTCGTCCCAAATCGGATCCAATAGACAATTTTTACAGATTATAATTCAGAATATAGAGTTGGGATGCTGTGTGAGGTGTACCTATCGAGCACAGACATGACGTAGAGGAAGTGGAGGAAGGCGCCCACGGCGAGCGCGACGCCCCAGAAGAAGTGCTTCCCCCAGAAGCAGAGGACGCTGACGACGGCGAGGTACGCGGTGAGGCAGTGGACGGCGGTCCGCATGACGACCTTGCCGCCGTCCTTCCTCCATGCCGCCGCCGCCAGCCACGCCCAGGCGAGCGCGGCCCCCACTCCCCCCGCGGCGCCGTAGAACTTCCAGTACGTCTCGGTGAGCTCGGACGCCGGCACGGAGGGGTCCTCGGAGCGGTAGACGGAGGGCGGCGGCGGCGCGGGCGCGGGGTCCGGGGAGCCCGCCGCGGGGGTGCTGCCCCATGGCTCCGCGGTGAGGTTGGCGTAACGGCCGATGTTGAAGCGGTCGGCCTGGCGGAAGCGGTTGAGGCCGAAGAGCGCGAGCGCGGCGCCGAAGACGAGCAGGTGGAGGAGGAAGACCACCAGCCAGAACACGTCCCGGCACTGCCGCCTCGGCCACGCCGCCGCACCCGCCGACGCGGCCCCCACCACCCCCGCCGCCGGGGGGCTAGGGTTCCCGCTCACGTCGCAGGAGGAGGAGGTGGAGGACGAGGACATGGCGCGTGATCGGCGATTGGGTGCCGGAAATGGGGATTTGCTTGCGGGGTAGAGAGAGCGCGATTGGCGCGTCACGCGGGAGAGGAGAGGAGTAGTGGTAACTGGCTAACTGCTCGGCCTCGGCTTCGGCGGCGGCGGGACTAGGGGAGTAACCGTTTGGGTCATCGGGGCGACGACGACTCGCGCGCGAGCGAGCGAACTGCCGGGTGACTGATGGCGACGTCGCGCGGAATTTCGGGGGGCAAGGGGGACGGGGAAGGCGCAATGGGAAGCGCGGTTCGGCTCGTCCGCGACCGGTGCGGGGGGTTTGGGTGGGGGGCGTCGCGACGAACGGGGGAAGCCGGGGAGGCCCGGGGTTTTCGTGCTGGGGCGGAGCGCGACCGGCGTCCGGCGCGTCCGCTCCGGCTGGGTGGGCGGCGGGGGTTCTAGAAAGCCGGGAGCCACTTGGCTTGGACGCGAGGGAGAATATGGCTGCTTGCTTGCTGCGGCCAGAGTCTGAGTGAGGCTGGGACGGAAATGCCGAGCGTTGCGAAAATCCCTTCCGGAGCGTTGGGTTTGGCGACGGTTTGCTGCGCTGGATCCAGCGTTCCAGCTCCAGCAGCAACGCAACTGTGGGCGCTTCCTTTCGGTTCGGCTGCACAACTGTACTACACGAGATGGGATCAGTTTGGTACAGTACCTAATGCGCCAATTTCGTGAAATCTCATCGTTTCTTCACCTTCAGAGGCAAATGACATCCTCAAATTGACGGAATTAATGAAGTATAGTGTGCTGGAATCTTTCTTCTTGCTGCATCGAACAAGTTTTGTGGCATCAGTTGCGTCTTTCATGAAATCAAATGACTATGATGCATTAGAAATTGGAGTAATTCAGTAGCTAACCCTTCTAGCAGTTTAGAGCAAGTATTATAGAGCCACTTAGGCGGGCTGTATGCATCTCCACGTCAGAAAAATCCCTGTTGGCAGAAAGAGAAAAGGAGAGAGAAGACCGAACGGGCGCTCCGTTCTTCGCCCAGCTAAATCGCCGCGCCCGAGGCAAAAACACCCGCTCCCAGCCTGACAATGGTGTAGAAGCGGCCGCTTCCTTTCCTCCCCCGATCCCGTGTGTCTCCCCCGCAGTTCCTCGCCGATTTGCTTCCACCGCGCCTCAAATCAACCACTCCCGCGTCAAATCACGGAATAATCCACCCAAAATCAACTTTGACGCCACAAATTCACCCCCAAATTTCCAAATCCCAAACCCTAGATGTCGTCCCTAACCTCTGGTAAGATGAGTTATCAGTCGAAGAGGACGCATGCGCCGTCACCTCTGGAGGTAGCAGCAACCAGGCATGACGAACTCGTCAGCTCAAGGTCCTTGGTGGGCACCTGCAAGCATTGGTGCATCTGCATATCCTACCCAACCTCCTGAGCTCATGCGTAAATTTTATTTCAAGATCGTGTTGTGATGTGGTCATTGAATTTCAAGACTATGTTGTGATGTGGTTATTGCTGCTGGTGATAGTAATTCCATGTATGCATTCTCTAATCTGAATTTGTTCTGCTCATTAATAGAACATGTTTATTAATAGAACATGTTTATCGCTTGTTCATTTTCCTATTATGAAAATATTGATTCTACTGAACATGTATGTATCTACTATTGTCTTTACCGAAATATGTATGCATAGAGTGGTAACAAATTAAGTAGGTAAAAGTAGCATATTATTCATATTATGATCTTGTTTGAGTTTGCATTGAGTACATATGTGCAGTTTTTCATATGTTCGGTGAATGGCCACAAAGATGAAGTCCATATGAGATGATATGCACATGCAAGCATTAAGTACCTCCATCTTTAATAAAGCCAAGCTCTTAGCCAACCCATTATATGTATTGGCTGTATTGTTAGCTCTAAATGACATGGCAAGTGTATCCAGCCAGCTAGGTTATTAGCCTTGCTCTTATGGAGCTAGTTTGTCGTCATCTAATTCCTTGCTACCTAATTTTTAAGGGGCTGATCGGTAGTTCTGGCTGCAGCTACAGCCCCAACAATGCTAGCAGCTGCAGCCAGCCAACAGATGATTTAATTTGAAGTTTCAACAATTCAAAACTGGCAGGAACCACCTGGTGCTAGAAAAACGGGAGGGAAAACATAACATGAATACTGTATACCTCTACAAAATCACTACATGCATCCAGATTGCAGTTAACTTAAGTAGCATCATTCCTTGCAAACAAACAATTATCCCAGCAGGTCATTTACAAGAGATAATTTAAGTACATTCAATCCAAGACACCCGGATGATAGAATAGAAGTACAATATTAACAGATGTTACACACATAAATAATTAACCATACATATCTTGCAGGTTACAAGCCTAACAGATTGCTTGATGTTATAACCTTAAAATCAGCAAAATCATATGGTCAGAAACTCAATCTCATCATTGCAAACCATATAGTCCAGCCGCACTCCAATCAGACTTTGCTAATATTATTGTTGGCAGTAGCCGCTAACCAAGATGATGCCGGGTCATTTGCTTCACCAGTCCTAGTACGGTAGGTGCCATTGCTTAGTGGTGTGTAACTAGTGCTAATATTATGGTTGCCAGTGGTGTGTAACTAGTATCATTGCTTAGTGGAATTCCCTTCCATCTAAAAATACAAAGTTGATCTCTCAACCCCACAAAATAGCCATTTTCTCCTTTCTCTTTGGTCCTACAGCCTATCATTTCTTTAGTGACCAATTTGGGCTCTCAGCTGTCAGCTCTCAACAACATGATCGCTCCTTTTGATCGTTCAACAACATGATCGCTCTGGTGGTGTGGTTGCAAAAAGATGATGATTTTTTTATCCGTTGCAACTGGCATGCCCTACACATCACACGGTCATGGCCCATGGGCGTCACTATCATCGCTTTTACGAGTTCTCGTCTGTCTCACCTTGTCTCTCGCTTCCCATCCGGCATTTGCTCGCGGTGTGTTCCAGGACTGAGGACTCCTAGTGATGTACAGTACCCTCCAACCAGCCAGGCAGCCACATCATATCTTAGCCATGATCACCGGGCCTCTTGTGGAACACAAAATCTCCCTTCTTTGCATCAGATAAGCTGCAAAGAAAATCTCACAAGACAAATAAGCAAGCAAAGAAGATCGGTTACCGCTGAGGCGAGAAGCTATTGGGCTGGTACGGGCCCTCCGTCCATCAGTGAGTGGTGCCGGTAGTTTAAACGGGCTTGGTTTGATCAGGCCTCTTCTGGTCTAGCTAGCCCCACAGTGATGACGCAACTCCAGACAAGCAGTCGGCAGCCGTCGTGGGCACGGCGGAGCCGTCACGTGCCCGGGCCCGCTGGCAGGCTGATTCATTGGCCCACCGGGATGCTGAGCACGACGCCGTTTTCTGGCCTGTCGGCTGTCGCCGTCCGGCGCTGTGACGGCGTCAGAGCGTCCACTGAGCAGCATGACTGTAGGATACTGCGATTCTGCCCCGATCGCAGTCCACCGTTTCTTGGTAGGGCCCACCGCCACTGCAAAACCAAGCCCCTACTCCTCCTGCATGGTCACGATTTTTTATCCTTAACTCCAGCCATAGCCTCAACTCAAAGTCCCTACTTTTATTATGACAGATATGGTCCACCTGTCAGTTTCTACATTTTTTTTTCCTTTTATTTTTTTTCTTATCCTTATCTCTTTCCTATTCCGTATGTTCTTGCTCCTTGTGTTTGCATCTCTCTCGATGAATTCGTTCACGTCCGGCGGAGGAACTCTCTCCCGTGGAAGCCCTCTGACCCTGCATGGCCCCGCAAAGGAGTACAGGCCTAGCAGAGGAGCTCAAGCCCAACCATCCCTGCGGCTCGGGACAGCGGAAGGCGGCAGATCTAGGTAGTGTCGGCCTCGTGTGGGCTTCAAGCGGCGTCGATTATCGAAATTGATGCTTGAGCGATGTCAAATGGAGCTCGAGCTCTTCGACCTCGGCAGCCACCGTGCGAGTCCCAGCACCCTCTGCATGCTCCTTGCTCCTCAATTCGATTTGCGTCGGAACCGGATTTGCCGCTCGATTTGTCAGCAACAAATCGAGCTCGAGCTCAAGTTGCCGTTTCCTAGCATGGTACGGCGGGCGGTGCTGCTGCGTGTGTAGGAGTTGTGGCGGAGGAGCGATGCCGCCACCGAAGGGGCCAGGGCGGCGCACGAGAACGGCGTGCGTGGAAGGGACAGACGTGCGCGATAGGTGAAACCGAAGAACCGATCAAGTAGACACATCCGCACATCCGCAGACACCCGCAAGAGAAGGGGTTTGGAAGGAAAAAGTAGGAGGCCTCCCTGGAGTGAGAGACCCTGCTGGACTTGGATTTTTGGCTGGCGGTCCCTATTTTTTAGCAGGGGCTCGGATCTCACCCAACCCCCAGTGACATCGTGGGACCAGGTTGCCAGGGTCCGCGGCGCGTCGTCTCGTAGACCGTAAGGACGCGTGTCGAGGTTTCATTGGACGGAGGACGCCTTCTTATACTGACCCTGCGCCTCCGTGGTGAGAGCAGGAAACAGAAAGCTGAAAGCGAGAAGCATCCCCCCACCCCCCAAAAGGGGAAACCAGCAGCAGCAGCGCGGAGGTAAACTATCAGTTCCCCTCAAATTCCTCTTCCGTCCCTCTCGAATTTATTCAATCCTACCCTGAATTCGGCGCATTGGTAGTGCGATCGAGCCATATCTGGTGTGTTTTTGAGCTTCCTCGAGCTTGACCGGCCGAATCTGCGCTGGTTTCTGGTGGGGGTTTGGGGGAATCTCGGGGTGTTTCTAGTGCTGATGCCGTCGAGCTCGAATCATTCCCAGTGTGTAGATAGATAAACTACCCTGCTTCCCGCAGGTTCATCCGCCTCGCCTCGCAAGCAGCGGCTGATCCACGAGCAAGGGGGTTAAGCTCCCTCGAATCTCCAGTCATGAAGTTGCGCTCGGATTCCTCGGGCGGGGGCGACGACCACCGGACCACGGCCGCCGCCGCCGCCGCCACGGGGGGTGGCGGCTCGGGCGAGCCGAGTAAGAAGCAGCGGACGGAGGAGCCGCCCTCCAGCTCCAGCGGGGCGGGGGAGTGCTCGTCCTCGTCCGCGTCCGTGCAGGCTCCACCGCCGCCGACGCAGCGGGAGCCGTCGGCGCAGGATGCAAGAGAGGGCGAGCAGCCGCCGCCGGGTGATGATGCAGAAGTAGGGGGCGAGCAGGAGAGGGTGCCGGATCTCGGGGAAGACCTGGTGTTCGAGGTGCTGATGCGAGCGGAGGCGCGGACGCTGGCGACCGCGGCATGCGTGAACCGGGGCTGGCGGCAGCTGGCGCGGGACGAGCGCCTGTGGGAGGCGGCGTGCGTGCGGGAGTGTTCAAACCTCGGATTCTCCGAGCAGATGCTTCGCATGGTCGTGCTCTCGTTCGGTGGCTTTCGCCGCCTGTACGAGCTCTACATCCGTCCGGTCCAGCGGCGTGCTGCAGGCGCGCCGCCCGGGCAACGG
The DNA here is from genome assembly GCF_005286985.2 of Setaria viridis. Lineage (NCBI taxonomy): Eukaryota > Viridiplantae > Streptophyta > Magnoliopsida > Poales > Poaceae > Setaria > Setaria viridis. The sequence goes on from NC_048263.2 coordinate 28,550,970, forward strand.
AGGGTTCAGGTGCCGGTGAGGTTGGGCCCGGATCAGGTCCAAGTTTCACTGTCTATGCTCTCCACATCATTCTTTTTGAAGATGCCGAATGCCCCCCCTCCACCTAAGAAGGACAAGGATAACGATAGAGATAAGAATGGAGGTGGACAGTGTGGGTGATGAAGCTTGAAAAAATAGCGAGCCTACCTTCCAAGCATCATCATCACAAGCTGCAAATGCAGTATTAGGTGGCCAGATCATGGATCCTTACTGCATTTGTGGTAATTAGAATGCGATAGTATTGTTTGATCAGTGGATGGAAAGGACTGTGGATCCTGTACTGATGGGGAGGCAGATAAGCTGAGTGCGATGGGATTGAAGGGGTTGCAGTAGTTTCTTGAATAGCTGCCAAATCTATGTGATGTACCTGCTAAATTACGCACCATTAGCTGATGTGTAAAGTTTCCTTCAAATATATGTGCCAAGAGAGCAGCATGCATTGTCCTCGTTGTGCTGTTGTGCTATGTACTTGTCGAATTCCCATGGGTCAGAGACTCACTTTGCCTGTAAAGAACTTTCTCACTCATGGAAAGGGAAAGGTTTATATGTTTAAGCATAATAACTTAATAATTTGAGGAATAGCTGAGGTGTTGATTTCTGCTACTAAAGTTCAGTTTAGTACTGTTTTTATGCTACTGTTTGGTTTATTAAGCAAACATGATGCTTGCTGTATACTGATTTACAATGTTTCTTCAGAGGAGTTATGTATGATACAGTTGTATGTGGACACATGTAGTTCATTTCTTATGGATCCATCTTTGTAAGATGTAAAGTTTACAAAATGCTTCACTATTGTTTATTTTTGGTGTGGTTATTAACATTTAACTCACCAAATTTTTTCCTTAAATCCTCCAGTTTGACCTTTGGTGGACTGTTAGAAACCATAAACAGTGAAGATGTCGCAGCCTGCTGAGCTTTCCCGTGAGGAAAACATTTACATGGCTAAGCTTGCAGAGCAGGCTGAGAGGTATGAGGAGATGGTTGAGTTCATGGAGAAGGTGGCTAAGGCAGTTGATTCTGAGGAGCTTACTGTGGAGGAGCGCAACCTTCTGTCAGTTGCTTACAAGAATGTCATTGGAGCCCGGCGTGCCTCATGGCGCATCATATCCTCCATTGAGCAGAAAGAAGAGGGTCGTGGCAATGAGGACCGTGTCACTCTTATTAAGGACTACCGTAGCAAGATAGAAGTTGAACTCACCAAGATCTGTGATGGAATTCTCAAGCTCCTTGATTCCCACCTTGTCCCCTCATCCACAGCTCCAGAGTCCAAGGTCTTCTACCTCAAGATGAAGGGTGACTACTACAGGTATTAAAATAATACTATTGGCATTTTCTATCTCTCTCTCTCTTTTTTGCTGCATTGTTGTATCATTTTGGTTGAATCAATGTATAACAGGTACCTTGCGGAGTTTAAAACTGGATCTGAGAGGAAGGATGCAGCTGAGAACACCATGGTGGCATACAAAGCTGCTCAGGTTATTTGCTTGTACTGCATTCGCACTCCTAATGTTAAATTTTGTTGGATGGGGCATTATATTTTTCATATGCCCAATTCATCATTCAGTGTATTGTGTTGCTAATACTTTTTCTGCCAAACCTTTCAGGATATTGCACTGGCAGAGCTGTCCCCCACTCATCCTATTAGGCTTGGGCTGGCACTCAACTTCTCAGTATTTTATTACGAGATCCTCAACTCTCCTGACCGTGCTTGCAATCTTGCCAAGCAGGTTTGATTTCTAGATCCACTACATGAACCGTGTACTGCTTTTCATTGGTCATTTCAATCCTTATGAAAATACGAACTGAATGCGAGCTATGTGGATTTATGGGCCTGAGGATATTATGCATTTCACAGTTCAACACAACTGTTGTGAATAATTTGGGTTGAGTTTAATCAAAACTAGTGCAATACATCAGGAATTTGTTTATAGACAATATGAGCAACTAAAGGTGTGGTAGATCTGAACTAACGGTGAAGACAGGTGATAGTGCATCATGATCAACTAAATGCCATTTGTAAACTTCTTAATACATTTAAGCAAAATTTAGATCAAGTGGCTAATGATGAGCCAGAAGAATAAGTGCAAGCAACTAACAATGCATTATTCTGTTGAGTTAATTTTCTTGATCCAGTTAAGGTTTGCCATTGGGTGGACCCTCCTTTCCCTCCTTAATCTTCTTGAGAACTCGGGCCGTCCCTTTCCTATTTAGTAGAGCTATATACCAGTCTTAAATATTCGTGGTCGCTTATTCTGCCTTGATTGCTCCAGGCTTTTGATGAGGCAATCTCAGAGCTGGACACCCTGAGTGAGGAATCCTACAAGGACAGCACTCTGATCATGCAGCTTCTGCGTGATAACTTGACCCTGTGGACTTCAGACATCACGGTATCTCCATCCTAGCATATTTCCACTTAAGTCCTTTTTATTTTCTGGAGTCATCGTGTATATATATTCAAATTCCATTTGCTTGGCTCTAGGAGGATGCTGCCGATGACATCAAGGAGGCTCCCAAGGGCGAGTCTGGAGATGGGCAGTAAAGATGATCCATGTGCCCAGAAACTACATTTCAGTGTTCGTCTACTAGTGAATCTGCCAATGTGCTATGGGTTCTTGTTTCGTTGGTATAGGCTGTATTGTTGCTTGTGATAGCTGGAAATTGGAGACTCCCATTTGTGTCGTGCTTGAAAGGCTTGCGAGTAGCTTGCTGGTTGGCAGGTGTTGTCAAGCTACACTTGGTTGAGGGAGGGAACCTTTATTTATTTGGATTATTGGTGTTACTTTGTATTTGTAGGTTGAGTCCTGTTGCTCGTCTCCATGTTCGTCTCTTTTCTATTGTTGATTTTGATGTATTTCCGTAAATGCGCATGATGCTCCGAACTGAACTAGTTTTTGCCGTCTGATTGTGATGCTGGATGTTGGGAGTGACCTTCGCCCTCTGTAACCTGCAACCACTTCCTTTCTCCTAGGACGGCAACAAATTTTCTTTTAAAAGACGAATACAAGTCTTGAAGCTATTGTCTGCCCTTATATGACTGCTCGGATCTCAACGCAATCCAGCTCCTATTCAGCGTTTTATATTTTACATGTTTCATGGTGAGCAGATCAATCTCGTCAGGAGATAACTGGGAGATCCCAGAGCCGTCTTACGAGTCCTTGCGGCTTAGACCAATTCGATGGAAGAGGGTTTCAAAACGATGGACAAATATGATCGATGACGGAGCCGGATCTAACAGAATTTGATGGGATGAGTGACCCAAGCTGCCGAATTTCCCTAGCAAGTACAGAGTTTATTCGTAACCCGTTCATTTTTTTTTCTCCAGTACATGCACGCACATGAAGGAGATGGCGCTTCGCTTCCATCCACATGAAGCAACAGCGAATGACACAGGGACAGTTCTGCTTCAGTAGAAGAGGGAGGAGCTGACTGATCTGAAAGATTAAAGTTTGAGGAGGAAAAAGAAGTTGTGCTTTTGTTGTAGGAAAAGGCTATCTGATTTTTAGGCAGGATCTACTTTCGAAACTCTGTAATCGTAGTGCTATCTCCATTGAGCAGACCCTCGGTGTCTTCTCTCTGATGATTTATCCTCTACAGCTTTAATTTTGTTTCTGAACTCGCGTTTTGCGTGTAAGACTATGTAATTTCTTTATGATCACAAGTAATGAAGTAATGAAATTCGGGCATGGCGCCGGCCTTCAGTGGGGAAAAAAAAAGTACATGCACGCACACTACACTCGACCTGTGGACATACCGTCTCTCTCTTTGCCTGAAATAACGTCCTCCTTCTGGCCACCGCGCCCGTCCGCGCGCGCGGGCAGGCAGGGGTTTGACAAAGTCAAACGGGGAGGGCCCAGCAGATCTTGCAGCTCCCCCTGAACCTCGCATCGTCACTCACACACACACACACACACACGGTCCGCGATCGTCCCGAAGCCCGCGCCAACGATGCGTCGATGCGCGCGCCTCGCCGCGCTCCTCCTCCTCCTCGTCGCCGACACCGTCGCCTCCTCCCGCACGGAGGCCACGTCCACGTCCACGGCCACGCCCAGCGGCGCCCCGGGGTCGGCGGGCGCCCCGGAAGGCGTGCCGTCGGAGCCACTGCCGCCGTGCCTGGAGGAGCTGCTGCCGTGCACGGCGTACCTCAAGACCTCCAAGCACCCCTCGCCGACGTGCTGCACCGCCATGCACAACGCCGCCGCCGCCGAGATGCCGTGCCTCTGCCACCTCTTCGCCGACCCGAAGCTGCTCACCATCTTCAACGTCACCCGGGACCAGATGTTCAGGCTCCCCGCCCGCTGCGGTCTGCCCGTCGGCTGCCGCGCCGGGGCCTCCCAAGACCACGACCCAGGTCAGCTCATTCATATCTGTAGCCACCCGATCCCCTCCAGGCCTCCACACTGCACCGATATGATCCATGGCATCTCACACTTGAATGATGCTCGTGCCTGTGAATAATGCAGTCGTGGAAGCGCCGCCGCCGCCGGCAGGGACGCACCAGCACCATCACGGTGGTGCTTCGTCGAGGAGCAGCGAGTTCTGGAGCGTCTGGGGCGTGGTCGCATCGCTGGTGGTGCCCATGGCTGCGGTATTCTAGGCTGTTTTGGATGATCTCGAGCCGATTCCTTTTTTTTTTGGGCTACCTGCAGACCGATCTCTGCTGCTATTGATTTTTAGCGTTGTCATGTGGTGCTGTTTTATCGCTTCAGTTAGTTAATAGACAGATAGCATCTATCTTAGATGTAATAGTGATAGATAGGAAGTACACTGTCATGCAGATTAGCTGAACAAAATGAATGTTGAACACTCGGTACAATTTTTTCCCTCATCAGTTCCATGTACCATGATGCCAATGCAGATCAGATGTAAATATTGGTCTTTAATGCTTTATCAGACTAGATGTATAATAATCGAGAAAATAATTTCAGGCTTCATTAGTCCATATGTTTCTGAACATGCAATTTCAGACATTCTAAATCCTAAAAAATGGTGAAGTAGCAGACCAAAGAAGGGAGCATCCATCAGAACAGTTATATTAACTGAATGCATCTACTACAGCTGGGCAACTGATGACAATCTCACATCCTCGAGCTCGAGGTTCGCCACCACAGGCTACAAGCTTAGAGATCAAACTGATTCCGAATCGAACAAAGGTTACTGAACATTACAGGATGCGAAAGAAAATTTCCCTCGCACCAAAGAACTGAGTCAAGTAACAGCCTGAAAGCTAATGTTAAGGTTTACATGGCAGATTAGTGCATAGTACATGGAAGATTGTTACAGCAGATTGGTTCCTAAATATTTGCATGGAGGGCGATGATTGTTCTACACTTCTACTCTCCTTAAACCTTCTGCAGTTAAATGTCGGATACAGAATACGCTAGCTAGTAGACTGGTTCATGGCCCCTCATCGTGGATGGCCTAATGGCTCAACGGCAGTTCTGAAGAGAAGAATATAGGCCTTGTCCACTGAGAAGTATAAGAAACCTCCCAATGAGTGTGTCACATAGGAACCAAAGCTTGTTCCGACAATGCAATGCCAAGCAGGACCATATGCTGTGTCAAATTCCTGCAAGATGGAAGCAACATTCAGTTATAACTTTTATACATCATGAAAAAATTGGTTTTGTACAGTCGCTAAGTAATTTCATACCAAATGCCAGGGTTAAACAATCAGCTAATATGCGCAACCTATGTTCTGGAAAGCATCATCCTGTTGTTACCAGCAGACTACATGGAATAAGTTATAGGACCCAGATTACAGGCTACATGAAGCTCCTAGTCAGAGGAATGGTTATAGGTCCTCTGGCTTACAGGTTACATGAAGCTACTAGTCAGAGGAATGGTTATAATTATGAGGCCACATTATAAAAGACACAGATACAACAAGTTAGCACATTCTCACTTAGTCTTGTCTTCCTTGTGCCTGAATATATTATGCGAGAACATTCAGAGGAAAAAATTGGCAATGATGGGTGTGACTAGGACTACCAGGAATCGCCAATGTGCCCTGATTTCAGCATTTATCCTTTAGGGTTCCACTTCCACATCCCCTTATAAGAGCATCAGCTATAGCATAAGATGCTAAGTTAGCCAGATGAGACTATGCACTGGATAAGTTCATCTTGTGTAAGTACATGGATCAAAACTGTTGACGCTTTTTCTGGTCAACACACTGAATGCGCTAGATCGCGCGGTCGTCGAAACGTTCCTCGCATGGCTCCTGTCCTTGGCCGGTCAGACCGGTCAGGGAGGCCGGTCAAACCGGTTTGCACAGGGGCAACGTGAAAACCTAAGATCACCACCCTGGGAGGGACCCCGTCAGGGATGATGCACCTAGGGTTGCTCTGGGATCGGTAGGCCACTCAGAACCTCCTCAGCCGCCGTGGAAACGAAAGAGGAAAGCAAAGGGGTTGGAAAAGATTAGGGTTTGGAGATAAAAGTAAAGTAAATGTTTTGATCGATTGGGTGTTAGCCTCAATTGACCGCGGCCCTTTATATTTATAGGGTGGGGAGGTCTTGCTCTGCAAGGAAATCCCTTTACAAACCTTAATCTACAAGGATTCCTCAAATCTACTCGGACTAGGGTTGGACCGGTCAGACCGCCTAGACCTACCGGTCAGACCGGTTGACTTTGCCAGACCAGCTACAGGACCCTGGATCGGTCAGACCGCTTGGTGGAACCGGTCTGACCGGTTGGTCCCAGCTTGATCAGCTTGCTGCCAATTTCGGGCTCCAACAAAAACATACATAATTTTGCCAGGCATTATTGATCAGATATCATTTTAACTACCATAGTCGTCAAGATTTCTCTCAACCTTTAGTTTTAGGCATGCTTGTGAGTTCTGACCAATATCTTAGAGGATAATTCCATGTTTACACATGTAGTTACAGTGAGTAGACAAGACAAAAGGATTATATGGTAAGGAAAACATCATAAATGGACGAGACATTATTCACATGGGGAATAGGAAACCAGATTCATTCAACACATGTGCAATCTCAAAACTAACCTATCAGTTAGCTCCACAATTAACATATACTGAATGCAGCAGGCCCACACGAATAGAGATCGATAGCTACATAGATACGGATGTCACAGTTGCATTTGTGGTGCATGAGGCTAAGTAACATTATCAAGGTTGGGACCAAATACCCATCTCTAACTGAAAGACATATCAGCATTGTCAGTATCCTCAACATGCCCCTTTCAGTTGTTCAAATAAACGCGGCGTCACAATCATGTATCTTCACTAGCTAAAGTTAGCCTAAGATGCAAACATGACAATCCATGACTAGCTTCCTCTACCATAGTCTCCCCTTTTTACTTTTAGGTCATAGCTACTGTGGTAGAGCGAACAAACCCAGTCGATAAATAGCACGCGACAAGAAGGATTTACATGGCAGGGCATAGCGGTAGCAAATCAATTATGCTCTGAATAAGCTAGCAACACAAGCTGTCAAACCAGAACTCATAGCGCCATCCTGACACAAGCACCTCTAGGAATTCCATTTCATCCCGGGGGAACAAAACAAAGTGAATGTCAAAAGTGGATCTCTGATTTAAAACCCTCCCCAACAAGGTCTGTCATGAGTTATGACTAGCCAATGTGCGTGGGGAATAGCCACATTCGTGCTCCTACAACTCTAACAGCATTAGTGACACCTGCCCAAATCCAACCCAAATCCCCACCCACATCACTACATCAGGGTCTGCACGGCCCCCCATCCTCTGTACCAGGTGCACTATAAATGGTCACCGGGCGCTCGACATTGCCACAAACCCATGGTACCCTACCTCCCTTCCCCAAGAGAAATTAAAACTAGCGGCTGATGTCTGGGTGGCTAGACAATACCTTCTTGAGCGCGAGCGCGAGGCGCTTGCTGTCGAGGCGCGGCATAGCGGCGATGGCCTCGTAGGCGAGGCGGATGGCGCGGCGCTGCAGCGGCAGGGGCATGTCGGCCGCGCGCACCCGCACCGACACCTTTTTGCTGCCGCCGTCCTCCTCCTTCAGACCCCCCTCGACCTTCCCCTTGATCTGTTTGCCCTCCCCGTCCGCCCCCTCCTCCTTGACCTCCCGCTTCTCCTCCTCCTCCACCGCCAGCGCCGGCTTGGCCTCCTCGCACTTTCCGACCGCGGTCTGCGGCTCGGGCTCCGGTTTCGGTGCCGGCGCCTCAGGCTCAGGCTCTGGCTCGGGAAGTGGAGGGGGGGCGGGGGCGGCGCTGAGCTTGGTGCGCCGGATGAGCGAGCTGAGGTAGCGGCTGCGGCGCTCGAGCTCCTCGGACGCCGGATCCATGTCGTCGGCGGTGGGGGGACGGCGTCTCGGGAGGCCCGCCTCGCGTCAGCCGCGGCGGGCGAGCATGGCTGCTTGGCTCGCTGCCGGTTCGCCCTCGCCCGCCCCCCTGCTGCGGCGCGGTGCCTGGCTGCTTTGCCTGCTTCGGCTGGGTGGGGGGAATGGAGTCGGTCGCGTCGTGGTCCAGTCAAACCACAGGACAGGACCCGCACCGCGGCACTGGCTTCTTGTTCGGGCTCGGGAGGCGGGATGGGGGGCCACGGGGGGAAGTGGGAACCCGGTAGGCCTGGCGGGCCCCACCTTGCTTCCCGCGATTCCGCGAATGGCGACCGCACTGTCGTGTTGACCGCACGGGATCGCGGGGGCCGGGGCACAGGCGCACAGCGAGTTGCGCGGCGCACAGCGAGCGCGTGCAGGAGAGGTTCGACGCCGCCACGTCGAGAGCCAGCCGCTCTCAACGTCCCTAGCTGGATTTGGTGCCGTCCCACCTGTCCAGTGTCAGGACCTGTCACACGGCGCATTTGAAAATCGCGTACCGAGTAAGGGCAAAGAAACACAAGTGTCGTAAAGAAAAAGACTACGCCACTCGTATGGACGGTATGGTCCAGGACTCCAGGCTACCTGATAATCAATCCTGACATATAAAGATGAGTACAGGGAAGTGGACCATAGTCGCTTCCTAGTTGATCCAAATCAACAGGACACGACTGAAAATATCTTCCTACCCAGATACTACTAGCTCTGATTTCTGGAGATCCATCAATAATAAAGCCCTCCTTGGTAGGGCTTCGAGGGAAAGGTCCCGAAAATCTCATTGGCTGGAGCCAAAAGATGGAGAGAGAAAAAAAACGACTCCCCACGGCTTCTTCCCCTCCCGCAGCTGTCCCAGTAGGATGTGCTCCTTAAATTCACAAAAATTACACTCAAAATGCCATTTTGTGCAAGATTGAACTAACCTAAGAACTCCGCGGCCCACCGGACCTGCCATGGCTGATCTTAGCGCACGGCCTGGCAGCCCTAGGGTTGCAGCGATGCGGCGACGCTAGAGCAGCAGGAGCCCACGACGCAGGGTAGCGAGGTAGCGCCATGACGGGGTTGGAGAAGCAGATGAGCGCACGCAGCATGGGGGAGAAGAGGTAGTGCCACGGCGTGGCGGACCTGCAGCAGCGTGGCGCACTAGGGAGCGGAGCAAGTGATGCAGGCACGGATGAAAGTGACGGACGAGCAGGACCGAAGAAGATAAGATTGCTGGAGTGGATAAAGGAACGGAGAAAAAAAAAGAAGAACAAAGGAAGGGAGGAAAAATAAAAAAAAGGAACGGAGAAAAGAGAAACAAAAGAAAAATAAGGAAAAAAATGACCTCCCACGTAGCAACCATAATTTGGGTACACAGGACATTTCACTCTCACATTTATTTTTTAAATTTCTAATGAACTCAAATTTTGAACCAATGCTAACCATCCAATTTAACTATTCAAACAATCCACATAGTTAAGGGCATTAAGGGCGTATAGAACATTTGATCTCTCACATCCATTCCACAGGAGCAGTCGTTTTGCCAAACACTTTTTAGAACAGTATTAGCTTCACCAGAGGAGCCGCAGCCGGAGCCGTTACAGCTACAGATCATAACCCTGCCAAACGAGCACTAAAACAGTGAAGTTTGGCGAACATCCAAACCAAATACGACCTCAGTATTCGTTCAAGTCCAACGCAGTACAATTGTACCCAACAGGCAGTCAGGCAGGCACCAGGCAGCACCGATACGTAAACTCCAATGAAGACGGCTACCGAAATGCAAACATCAAAAACAAGTTTGTCCAGCAAACATTCAGAGAACAAAATGACCAACCAGAACGATTTTGACCCACACGATCAGCGGCAAAACTCTGGGCATCGGTCTGCTAAGAAAAGGGAGAAATAAAACACAGTTCATCATAGTCCAATCGTGGTTCAGCAAACTGGTGGTGTTAATCCGGATACATAAATTTGATACACAGCCGGAAAACGCAAACATTAAAAAACAACAGGTTAAATCTGTCTAATAAAAATTCCAAGGAAACGACGAAACTGTGGATTTTGCCCCCGCACGATCAGCAGAACAATTCTGGACATTGCTGGTTTGCAACAGAAAAGAGCCGGAACAAAACGCATTTCATCATCGTTCAATCATGTTTCAGGAAACTGGGCACTGTAGCACTATTAGGACATGATCCAGGGAACAGAGCAGCACCAATTGCATGATCATCATGTACCAGCTCTATATGCACAATGGCATGATCGAACACCTGGATAAATATCCATGGTAAACCAGAGAAAAAGCTTGCTGAGACTCAGTAAACCTCATGCAAAGTTCATCAGGGACTAGAGAACGACATAACCAGGAAGACTTGTGTTCCAAAAGAAAGGAAGTGGCTAAATGGGGATGCTAAGGAAATTCTGCCTGCTAACAATCAATAACCATATTTGGATATTACAAGACCAGCACACATCAAGTAGAGTGCAATCACATAGTGCCGAGTTGACACAAACACTACCATACTTGGATATTAAGAATACAAGATCAGCACACACCATGACACTAATAGAATGCAATCACATAGTGCTGGAAGTGAGTTAATACAAACAGTACTCGATGTGTAATGGTTGCTATACGCCTGTACTGCAGACTCAAATTGGTGCCCAGAGAAAAGTGAGTGCACTTGTGCAGATTTCTTAAACAATACTGTATCAGCTCTAGTCCGCTTCAAATTAAAGGTTTACACAAAAATTGTATCAGCTCTAGATTGAAAGTTCCCAGCGAAGACTCTGTCGATTCCAAACTGACTACTACAAGCAGAACTTAAACCACAACAATCAACACCAAAAGAACTTTCATAAGACAGTTGTAGAAAAGAACAAATTAACCATAAGAGCATATGTGCCAGTACAGAACTGCACGCACAACTACAAGCTAACCTTATTCACAGAAGTTCAGATCAGAACTGCTCACGTAACATCTAAAAACATTCAAGAACAGACCCAGATCAGCAAATCAGTGAAGTTAGCATAGGGTAAGGTGTTACTTAAGAGTAACCATTAGATGATTTAAACTTTCAGAAAGGCTTATGCTGTGAAGGGATACATATACTGAAATACATTACATTACTAAATTAAAATTCATGTCACATTACCAAACCTTCATCTATAACATCGTTGTGTATAAACATTCATGCTTCAGAATTGAAAAAAAAAAAGGAAAACGAGCCTGCACAAACTGTATACAACCAAACAGGGGTCTTCTTTGCCTAACAGTTCTACAGTATCTAGCTCACTAACTGCAAATCCAGGAAATCAGCAGCAAGGCAAAGATTAACTGCAAGTAGCTCTATGGCTCAATAAGCAGCTCCATTCTTAATTAAATAGGAAAGGGAACAGATAGCTCCAAACTCCCCACCTCCGTGTCTCTGATTTTCAAAAACAGAGTGCACTGTTTTCAGTTTCACTAGAATGTGCCAGTAAATTTACAGCCACGTTGGACTTAAAATAACCTCATCAACAAGGCATTGTGGAATGCTAATCAAGTTGCTGCTGACCAAATACCATCCCAGCAACAATCAGGGCACCGCAAGCAAGATTAAAAAAATAATTAATCACAACAACAAGTGGAACATAAATAATTTTGGCAACACAATGCAACAATTGTTCGATAGATTCTACATCTGCAGAACTTTATTGGTAGTGCATAATAAAGTCTTTACCAAGTCTCCATCGTACCACAATACCATAACTAAGTCGGTCGATGCATCTGAAATTACTAAAGTAACCGCTAACTAATTGAAGGGGAAATGAACGATCCATTCACCGGGCGGCGTTGAGCCCCAGCAGCATCTGACCGTTGTCGCCGGCGGGGATGTAGGAGACGTTGGGCGAGCGCGCCAGCACGCCGGCAATCTCCTTGGCCGCCTCGATCCTCCTGAGCTCGATCAGTCCGTTGCCGGCGGTGGTTGTGGCCTCGGAGATGAGGCGCGCGGCCTCGCTCTCCCCCTCGGCCCGGACGATGGCGGCGCGCCTCTCCTGGTCCGCGCGCGCGACGAGGAACCTGGAGCGCTCGGCCTCCTGCTGCGCGACCTGCTTCTTCTCGACGGCCTGCGCGAACTCCGGCCCGTAGGCGAGGTGGGTGATGGCGACGTCGTCGAGGACGATGTTGAACTCGCGGGCGCGCTGGGTGAGGGACTCGCGGACGAGCGCCGAGACGTGGGGCCGCTCGGTGAGGAGCTGGTCGGCGTTGAACTGCGCGACGACGGCCTTGAGCACCTCGTTGCCGATGGAGGGGAGGACCTTCTCGTCGTACTCGAGGCCGAGGGAGTTGAAGATCTCCGGGAGGCGGTCGACGTCGGGGCGCGAGAGGACGCGGAGCGTGAGGCTGACCATCTGGAGGTCCTTGGTGCCGGAGGTGGAGGAGAAGCTGTGGGGGCGGGTGCGGATGTCGAATATGAAGGGCTTCTGGAGGATGGGGACCAGGAGGTGGGTGCCCTCCGCCTCCGTCCTCGGGAGCACGCCGCGCAGGCGGTCGAAGATGACGGCGCGCTCCCCGCCGTCCACCGTGTAGAGGGACGTGGAGGCGGCGGACGCCGCCACGCCAATCCCCGCAGCCACCTTCGCAATCCGCGTCAGGAACGACACCGCCGCCTGCCCGCGGCCGGCCATCGCTTCCTCCTCGCTGTTACTTGCGGTGGTGGATTGATCGCTGGTGGTGGAATTCCCTTTGGCTCAGGGGTTTTGGGAGATCCGGCGCCGTGGTGATTGTGAGGTTTTAAAGATGGGCACGGGGCGCCGCATCTCCTCCTACCCCTTTCTTGGCAGAGAAGAAGGTGAAGATGAAGGTTCCAGTCGGATGGGTTAGGTGGACGGTCGGGATGGTTTGGATAGTGGCACCGAGATTCGCGCCTGGGCCTGGTGGGCCTGCTCCGGTTGGGGACTCCCGTTATCTGTTAGAGACTGTGGGCCAGCGCGTCCGCGGAACTGGGCCCCGCCTGATCTAGGTGGCGGCCCGTAGAGATGTGTTGCATTTTTTCCAGGTAACGAAGATTTCTTTCCAAGTGTAGGGTTGCAGAAAAAAAATTAGTGTAGGGAACAAAATACAACCATTTTGAACTAATATACAGAACATACTGTACTAATTACTCCCATTGTTTTATCTTTTACATGAAAAATTCACTCTCGATAGGACAAGACTTTGGTCAACAATTACTGCATTAATATGATAAACTTATAATCATAAGTTTTTAATACAAATATAATAACATCAGTTTTATGTCACAAAAATTCTACATTAATACAATTATTGTTGGAAAAAGGCTTGTTCTAAGAAAACAAAATGCAGGGAGTAGAAAAAATGAATATCACATATAATGCATCATTAGAAATAATGCTACGCCTCAAAGCCTAGAAGACCTAAAAGGATAGAAATATTTCCAAATAAGGAGAAATGTAAACCCTAAGTGTGAAAATTATTCCTTGTTCAAATATGTGTCAATCGTTTATTTCTTTTGTTTTGATGGGAAGAAGTATTAGTCTCATGGTGTTGTGGTTGTGGTGTTGTATATCTACTCTATTTTAGAATAATAAGGTGATGGAGCCTATGTTCATTTGAACATTATTCTCACAGGGCACATGCTAGGACTCGTACCATTCTTAAACTAACAAAAAAATCATAACCGCAAGGCAAATATTTAGTTTTGTTTACTCCCAAACTTTAGGTACACCACATTTCTAGCAAGTCCAAAGAAAAGGAAAGGAAGGTTAAATTTTGTTTGGCACATTCTTAAATGAAATTGTCATAGTTATAAACAAAAATCTAACACATGAAAAAAGGACTCACCATAACAAACGCACCAACTTGCTGGCATGTCCCTTGCAACAAAACATGGTACCATGAATCTACAATAAATATATAGAAAATACACATCACATATTGTATTAGATGAATAAATATATTGCAACACTGCAAAAGAAAACACTACAACCCTATAATCCATACCAATGGCAACAAATAATATGATCTCTTGCATGTAATTTCTATAAATAGAACATTCGCAACTTATTTGGTCTACTGAAACAATTAAGATAACCTTATAAAATAGTGATTTAAATACACTACAGGAACCAACACAAGCATGCACCTCAGTTGTAAACAACCACACTGTCTAGGTTTCCAAAGTGAAAAAAAGAAACAACCATATACACAAATCTCATGTTTATAGGAATACAAGGCTAGAATCTCCTACGTGCAACAAAAAGAAACACCATAGTAGAACACATACAATCTCTACAAGCTCCCTACATTAACACCCTGATAGAAGCCCCAACACTAAAAAAAATACCTAGCTAACAATTGAATGAGGAAGTGAACCATCTTATGAAGACAAGGAAGAAAATATTTTTGAAAGGTCCATTGCTCTATGGGAGTTTACTTTCAAATACATGATTATGTTACAGTCGAGTGGAATTCCTTATTTTACTTTAGATTTTAGCTTTCCTAAATTTAGGTTATAAGAGTGCATTTTTTAATTATATTGGAGGTTCATTTCATCCAAAGAGTAGAAAAATGGCAATTAGAAAAAAGACATATTTACAAGGTGGGAGCTTAAGTACTTGGATTTTCATTGGAAGGTATGGGATAAGCATAGGTTAGTGAAGATCAAATTGACCCTAATAATTTCAATTCTAGTGAAGATCAAATTGACCCTAATAATTCCAATTCCTATAATACCTTCATCTGGAGTTACTTCGCTAAATATAAAACATCTTGAAATAGAGCATTGATTATCTCTTGATTAGCTACAAGGAAAGAAACATTTTACTAATCTTTATTCGGTTGCTAAGATGTGCACACTACATGCAAAGTAGGAGTTACTAGTTTTTTTGTTGGGCTTAAATCCTTTAAAGAGGTTAAGTTTACCAGAGCAATCAAGTCTGCCAGTCATTAGCAAAATATGGTACCATCTACTATATGTTTTATGCTTCCCTAAATCATAGGAACCATGCTAGTACTTGAAAACACATTAGAGCAATGGAGACTTAGAAAAGTCTAATCCTGAATTATACTAACCTGAAGCTGTATTACCTTTGCATCAAGATGTATGGAAGGCATATCTGGTTTTAGATATAGCAACCCTGATTTGCTGGAGGCATAGGAGAAGAGGAGGAAGCAATGGTGGTGGTCCAACTGTTGTGATTGCAATGCACATAAGACGAGTAGCAGAACTAAATGTATATGGAGGGATAGCCACAACAATAACATGGTGCAAGGTAATGTTACGGTGCGGCTTGTTGAGTCAAGGGTGATTGCGGAGCTACTTGGGTTCGTAACTCGGTCTTTTTATAATTGAAGGTGGGTGGTGCCAAACATTAAACGATGATCCAATGAATCTGAACAAACAACATTTTTGTTCCACTGTAAACAGCTCTACTCATTTATTACTTCCAGAAAAAATCTCAAAAGATATCACAATATTTATTACTGCCTAAAAATTTCACAAATACAGAGCATCCATCCATCATTTCAGTTACAAGACGATGCCGTGCGCCCCCCCCCCCCCCCCCCCCCCCCCACACACACACACCATCTCGTGCGTTCGTGCCTTCTTCCTCGCCCCCAGCAGCAATTTCCCCAAACCACAGGGTCCTCTGCGCCATGCCTGGAACATTAGGGTAGTTGGGCTTCCGCCGCCCCGCCTCCGCTTCCGCTCCCCCAAACCAAATTGGAAACGAGTCCCTCCAACGGACGCCAGCGGCCAGTGAAAAGGCGAGGACGAGCGCGGCAGCGGCTGCCGCGCCGCGCCCACCTCCCCCTCCCCCCTCCCTGCCTTTCCGTTTCCCACACCTCTATTCCAACCGCCACAGCCCCCCAACACCACCAGCAACAACCAGGGCCCCTTCTTCCCTCCTCCCCCCAATTTTTTTTTTCCTACGCTCCGGAATGGCGGACTCCCAGGTGAAATTCCGCTCCCGGAACCCGCCGCCGGCGCCGCCCGCCGCCTGAGCTGATCGGGTCGGGTTGTTTCCGCGCAGGTGGAGGCGATGAGGAAGGCGTACGCGGGGATCATGCTCAGCATGGCGCAGGAGTCGGCGGCGCGGGTGCTGGCGGCGGAGCGGCGCGCGGCGGCGCTCGCCGCCGGGCTCGAGGCCGCCAAGGACGACGGCGTCGCCGCGCTCCTGCGGCTCAAGGCCATCATGGAGGCCAGGGTACGGTGCTCTCCATCCATCCACCCCCCCGCTTCGAAGTTGGAACCGCTCGCTCTTGGTTGGGTTTACTCGTTGGTTGCGCGTGCTTCGTGAATCGTTTGCGATTGTATTGGGTTTTGGATTTTGCTGGTGTGCGCAGGAATAGTCTGGATTGGAGGGTGCGGGTCTTTGCGTTTTAGGGGAGGTTTTGGGGGCTATTGTTTCGGGGTGGAGTTCGGAATTCTGGTTTCTGTTCGCGGGGTGTCTGTGCTGAAGGTCCATTTCAAATTTCGCATTCGAATCACAGGGATTTGGAGCTCGTCGGATAGGGATTTGGTCTTCTTGATTTTGTGTTCTGGTTTCTGCTATAGGGATGTTGGGGGTGAAGGTCCAGTTCAAATTTCGGATTAGTGTGACTGAGATTTGGAGCTCGTGGGATGGGGATTTTGTGCTCCAGCTTTCTGCTACCGGGATGTTGGTGGTCCAGTTCAAATTTCGCATTCGGATGGCTGTGATTTGGAGCTCGTAGTATATGGATTTCGTCCTCTCGATTTTGTTCTTGTGCATTGCGGTTTCTGCAGTGATGATGTTCAAACTTAGATAGCCTTGATTGTTTGAATGGGATCCGTTCCCCTCAGTCGATTCTTTCAGAATCCGGAATAACTAGTACATTCTTCTCTGCGTTGGTGGTAGAAGGGTCACTAAGCAGCTCGGATACTTGGTATGACTGAATCTCTTTGGAAAACTAAATTTTGTGCTTCTTGATTGTTCTTCCTTTCGCGGCTAGTATTACAGATTTGCCACAACCCTATTCTGGGCTCACAGGGTCATGCTTCACAATCTGTTGATATTGTTGGAGGCCTCAAGTATCTGAATGGTTATTCAGATTATTATTCTTTTTTCTGATAAGGCAGAGGATGGTGCTACTGTGGTTGCTGGAAGCTTGGAACCATTGCAGGTTTCAGTGATAATAGGATTCTGATGTGCCTTTGCCACTGTGTCTTCACTGATCTGTTGCATTTCTCTTGAGTCTTGACCGTACTCTTTTTTGCTGTCTGGTTGTTTTTTCCTCTGTTACAAATGTGCTATGTCCGTCTGATGTTGCGTGCCTCAAAAGTTCGCTGCTGGTGATTTTGTATACAACCAAGATTTTGTGCCTTGAGAATATGAAAAACATCTGGTGCCATTTGGTTTTTAGTTATATTGCTGTTGCTGGTGACAAATATGTCACTCAGGCACTGCATAGAATAGAAAAATGCTTGTTTGAGGGGTAGCAACGATTCAGCGAATCACATAATGATACGATTGCAGCTTTTGGTGTGCCTTTGATTGGAACCCAGAGTTGGGGAACAGGGGAATTGTCCCTGTGAAATTTGTTGCATGAACATCTTTTTTCTTGGGTTTATTTCTGCATCACACCTTTTTTCGGTTCCGGAAGATTGTGGGATGAAGAACTTTTCCCCTAGTCTTGTAGTTAACTTTATACCAATCACGTCCTATGGTCATTTCATATTCCAGTGACCAGTTTGTAGTGATTCTTGATGTTTTAGCAGACTATTTTCAGAACTTCTGTGTCAACTTTGTTTCCATGTAATGCATAAGATTGGAATTGTCAGTGTTATGGGCCATGTCCGCTACAAAGAGCTGTGAAAGGTTCCACTACCATTTCATGCTATCTTCAGAGCATTGGTGCAGTTCTTATCGTGAAGGTTCATAGTAACAATACAGTTACTTCCACATTGTGTAATGGCCCAATTTGTTGTATGGATTATTAATTCATTATAATACAGATAGTGATGCCTCTCCACTATAGGTTAATGTTGTGAGCTAGTTGTCTCAGTGTCACTTTCATTATACGTTCAGATGATTACAGTTCCTACCGATTCTGAGATTTTGACATGTATGGTCTCTGTCAATGTAAAGTGATTGTTCTCATATCCCCCTGACCACATACTATTGTCTTAGGATGTCGTAGGAAAAATACGTGTCGATTACATTGCTGCCATGTTTTGATTTAGCTGTCCTATGGTCCTAGTTCATAGTTATATTATTGATCTGGCCACCTTTTTCTTTTACATAAGATGGAAAATGAAGAACAGCTGACTCTTGCTGAAAGCATGGATGAGCATTTCTTTCAAATAATATGCTAATGCATATTTGATCTTCAACAGGGGAACAGCTCCGCACCTGCAGATTTCAACCAGCCTACTCTCTGGATCCATTCTTCTAGCTGATTTAGTGCTATTGTCTTGTCCAGTTAGTATGAGGAGTTACCCATACAATTTATTCAGCCTAGAATGAAGTAGAAAAGGGCCATTTAGTACAATATTATTTTTCAAAATTCTAATAGGAGAAGCAGGTGATAGCTCGGTTGGTAGAGCCTGATGCTGAGGAGGCCATCCACCTAGGTTCGAACCTGGGTGCTCGCAAATGTGGGTATTTCCCTGAGATTTATTACTACCGTGTACCTAACCAGCCCGGGTTCGGAGTCCCCCTGCCTTAGGAGCAGCGCCAGCAGACATTTCTCCCCATGGTCTAGTTCTTCTTTCTATTTTTAGAATATGTATAGTAAGAACCTCTTTCTACAAACACGATTAGTGCTCCTCACCACAACTATCATGCGGCATGTCATTAAAAAAACTCTCACTAATCTAGGAGGAACAAGATGTTACTATACATATGTACCCAAATTCTAGTTGAAGAGGACTCGAATGTGGGTGGTGAGGGTGTACGTCCACATCTCCCACCAACTGAGCTAGGCTAAGTTATTGTGTTGCATATTATATTTTTCCCAAAAATGTTCGATACATAAAGGACTTGTAGGGATTTGTGCTCCTCCCTCCCTCCTAGTGCCGGGCCTTGAGTAGGATGACTGGCTGCCTGAGTCCTCTTACTCCAGAGCTGGGTCTGCCTGTTATGCAATGTTTGATATTTTTGTTTTTTACGACACCAATAGATTGTATAAATAAATTCGGCCAGTAGGCAGTCAATGGGATCCAATTTTCACGCCGTTTCATTTTTTAGTTTAAAAGGTGTCCATATGCGTGACAGCAGATGTCCAGTTATTTTGTTTTTGAGCTTCTTTGTAATGTTGTACATTGTTCTATAATCTTTTAATATGTTTACAGTATTACTCCAACTTTATTTATATGCTGTCTTGTTTAATAATGAATGCATTCCTGAAATTTGTTTGCTTATCTGCAGGTTAAAGAGGTAGAACTGCAATCTTCAGCGCACGTTAAAAGGATCAAGGAACTAGAAGAGCAATTGCATGGCACACAAAAGACTATGGCCTCGCTTAAAGTTGAGCTGCATCTGGCAAATAATGAATTAGAGCAGACAAGGAAAACCTTAGCTGAGGCAAGAGTAAATGGCCTTCCCACATCCAAGGAAGCTGATTCTAATAAAGACACCAGCCCTCGTTCTGAGATACATCAACAAGGACAAGGAGGAAATATATTGTTGAAGAATAAAAAGAACGCGGACGACTGTGATGAAGCTTGCCTTGTTCCTATATCCGCAGAGAATGGAGCAGTGGAAAAATTGGACATAAATTGTTGTAGTCCTGATCTGCCATCATTTATGGAAAGAAATAAGAAACCTAATTTCTATCATAATGGGTGTACACAGCGTATCCATGCACTTAAACAGCGGACTAAAGGAACAGGTGCATCCCTGAAACAAAATCCAAAGCAGGCTACTGCATTGAATAGCTGTTCAAAGACCAGAAAGAATAATGCTGCTAAAAACCCATGCCACACAAGGTCCATCATGGAAGACATACTTCAAACAAAATTTCTGGGCAAGTACAAGGGCAAGAGAGGCAGAAGAAGCAGGCCCAGTGGTAAGCATGATAATTCCAGTGAGCATGGGGAAGCAGAAGATAAGTTATCTGATACATCTGATGGAAATGGGTGTTTGCTGCTAATTCAGGCTCTTGAACAGGAACTTTCACCACCACAGATGTCTGCTGGACAGGGTGTGGATGCCTTAACTGACATGAAGGAAGACTTAAAAATAAGCAGGAGGGATGCTGGCTTAAATCAGGGGACTGCCTTCCCTGAACTGCTTGATGTCCTTGCAGTCAACAACATGCAAGTGAAAAAGAGAAAAAGAACAAAGACTATCAGGGTTTTGGAAGATGAACTTTCCGATTCCAAAAGTGTTCCTGGATCTGCTAACACCCTGCTTAGGACAACCAGCGAGAAAAGCGTGTCTGATAATGAATTGATCTCTGAGGTGGCAGAGAATCGCTCAGATACATCTGCCAAAAACAATGGTCCTCCTCTGAAATGTACTACTGAAAACTTTATGCATCAGACTAGTGTAGATAATGGTCAATTTGAACCTGAAAACAGCTCTACAGTGCTCCTTCAGTCGACCAAAAGTGAACCTATAGATTATGGTACCTTTGGAACCTTTTTCTTTTTACAATTTCAATCCTTCATTTTCGTTTTTGATGTGGTTTAACCCTGAACATTCTTAACATGATGCAGGTAACTTAGTGGTGGACCAGCTAGAGCAGAGAACACCAAATACTAATACTGCAAGCTGTAAGGAAGTTTTAGAGGATGGAAGCTGCACTTTGGCTTCACATAAGGCTGATGCTTCAACTGTTAGTTCATTGGACAAAGAAGAAAATTCGAAGGCGTCTTCTGGACTTCCCGTGCAAGCTTTAGAGAAACCTGATGCTTCAATTGATATCTCCCTGAACAAAGAAGAGCATGCAAAGACAGCTTCTGGAGCTTCCATGCAAGCTGAAGGTGCCAGACATATCAAATACACATTCAACCGCAGGAAGCGCAAGTGTGTGTCTATATACAGCACCCCTCAGCGTGCTGTTCCTGAGAAGAGCAGCGACCTGGGTAGTCCACCTAAAAAGCAAAATCCTCATCCAAATCCTGTGATGCAAGAGCATCCAGTGGGTTCTCCTCAACGCGACAATCATCTAGTCCATATTGCCCAACAGGTATGGATTTTCTTTACATTTGTGCCACGTGCGCACTTAGGAGTTAACATCAACCCTGCAGTCTCATGTCAGATTTTAACCATGTCTCTTGTTTTGCAGCTCATTTTGTTGTCAGAGCATAAGTGATGTGAGTTTTGATACATAAAGCTGAAGAAAGGATTGGTTCGGTGGCATAATATTTAAGAGAGACTCCTGATAAATGAATTTTGTAATATTCTAATCCATTCTTTCTTCCTTGGAGGAGTAGAAGAGTTCCTGGTGGCGACAACAGAGAGATCAAGAAAGCAGCTCAACCTGATAGATGTTACTGTAGTAGACTGTATAGATTAGGCAGCAAGTTAAACTGTTATTTAGTTGTTGATGAATTTGAAAATATTGTTTTTAAGTAGGTGATAAATTTTGAGTTATCGAGTTAATCAGAATTAAAAATGGGAAGAATCGCTCCCTGGGTGGAAAGGTTTATAAAGTTTAAACCATTCTCTCTATCACTTGTTTCTCCATGAAGTTTTTCTGTTCTTTTTGGAGCTCCATTCTCATTGTATATCCTTGGCAGAATGCGTTCGTTGCCAACTTTATCTATTTATACCCCGTGTTTCGTTCCTGTCAATGTATCACAGGATGTGTATCTGATAGTGTTTGTTTCCCTACTAGTGGCTATGACGTTCCTCCATCCATTGAGTCTAGAGGCATCTAAGCAGGACTGCCCCTGTTGTGTTTCTTGAACATAACTATTGGAACAGGTCCAAGCTTGCTATAGCTATATCACTTGCTCTGTCGGATGGCTTTCTTTCAGCAAAAGCCACTTGAGCTCACTGGATCCATTTGTTCAAGTGAAATCACGTATGTTTCGCTCAAGGCCAGTTCCAGTTGCAAAATCACAATAACGCAATAGCGTTGAGGAGAGTCGAGGTGATTTCTAGCAAAATGAAGAAGCGCCGTGCGGAGTATGGCGCTTGATTCACTGAGAAAATCAGGAAGCCGTTTCTAGTTACTTTCTTCTACTCCTTGTGCCTACTTTAGATTTCGAAGGACAGAGACCAAGATCGCCTAAGCTCTTTTCGGCTACCATCTTGGTCCACACAACGCCGCTGTGGTGTGAGCAAAACCCACGATATCCATGATACAAACGTTTTCCAAAACATACAAGCGAAAAGATGCATCTCCCACAAAACTATGAGGGGGTAAAAATAGCATTTTAATTCCAATGATTAAAGCTAGGATTGATCTCAGAAATTCCCAAATGTTTCTCTCTTTAAAAGAAACTGCATTAGAAACAAGTTAGGCAGCAACAAATGAAATGGTACCCTCACCCATGATCCATGGTACAAATGCTTTCCAAAACATACTCCCTCCATCCCAAAAAGAATGACTTTTTAGGATTTTTCATACATATTAGGACTGAATGAGAAAGATATATGTTCCCTTAGTTAGTTTAGTTTGCATATAGAAAAAGGAGAAATATGTTTATATTTAATCATGCATGCACGAGATCAACGCGCCAGATTATGCATGCATAAGATTTAAATTCTAGAACATCATTCTTTTTTTGACAAATTTTGAATTCTAGAATGTCATTCGTTTTGGGATGAAGGGAGTACGGGCGAAAAGATACATCTCCCACAAAACTATAAGGGATAGCATAGCATTTTGATATCAAGAAGCGAATCTAGGATTGATCTCAATAAGTCCTAAATCTTTTTCTCTTTAAAGGAACTGAACTAAAACTAAGGCTAAAAGAAAACCCAGTTTAGGTGGCCTACACAAAGGATAGAAATATGATAAGCTTCTTTTGGGTTCACTGATAGCAACTCTACTGAGCTCTTCTAACTAGAGTGTGTGAACTAAAAGTGGCCCGAGTGTCCCAGCTAAAGGGTATTCTCAAAAAAAAAAATCTTGCTATTGAGTTTCTATTTGTGGAGCTTATTTTCTTTTACCCTCCCACTCTCACATGCACTTTAAGTCTCACTTTGCGCATCTTCCCCAACGCCCTAACCTCTTTTGCAACTTCTTTTACAAAAAAAAGTTTTTTAAATTTTTTCTAGATTTTTTATCAAGAATTTCTCATGAAAATTCTAAAAATATTTGTCAAAAGGTTTTTCCAAACAATTTTTTGGAAGCGTGGAAATATTCATGAAAACGTAGATAGAAAGGGGAAAAGTCAAATTGTTCTAGCGAAATGGAAAATAAAGAAAGGATGAGGTGATGTCCTCACCGGCTACTGTTGCTGCCTGGGCGCGCTCCTTTACCTTTCCCCTTGAGTCGGCGTCATTACTCATGTGTGCTCCTTCACCTTTCTCTTGAGCCGACATCACTTCCCAAGCTTGATCCTTCGCTTTTACCCTTGAGTCGTCAACTTATCTCTTCACTCCTTCCCAGAACTCTCAAATCTAGGGTTAGAGGAGGCGACCTTGCCAACCATGGCATTTATTTATTTTTTTTCCAAAAGAAAGGTTTTTTCAAGCAATTTTTCATGGAAGTGTGGAAATATTCATGTAAACCTAGATGCAAAGGGGAAAATCAAAATTATTTGACAAAACGGGTAAAGGGAGCACAAGAAAGAAAGGAGTCCTCACTTGCTACTAGTGTTCTTCCCGGGTGCACTCCTTCGCCTTTCCCCTTGAGCTGGAGTCACAACTCAAGTGTGCTCTTTCACCTTTCTCTTGAGCCGGCATCCCTTCCCAAGCTTGCCCCTTCGTCTTTACCCTTGAGTTACTGACTTATCTCTTCACTCCTCCCCTTGACCCCTCAAATCTTAGGTTAGAGGAGGCGCCCCCACCAACCATGGCGTTCAATAGTCTCGTGGTGGTGCCATCGCCGACTGGCCGGTAGATCTGTAGGGGAGGGCAAGGGGGAGTTCAAGAGAGATCTGATGTGAGAGGGGAGGAGAATTGTATTTGTCAATCGATGGCGGAGGGGGTGTGGGAGAGGGTGTCTCTCATGTGACATATAAGGTAAGGAGAGGAAAAAAAAGGTTGTAAGCTACTTTAGATTAGCGGTCAGCAGTGGAGGGAGAGGCCAGAAGGTGTGTGAGCATATGTAAGGAGAGCAAGCAAAGTTGTGACCTACTTCTAGGTTAGTAGTCGGTGGTAGAGGGGTGATGGAATAGGGCGTTTCTCATGTGATTATGCAAGGTAAGGAGGGGGCGAAAAGTTGTGAGCTACTCACATTAGCGGCGGCGTGCAAAACAGCCTTATTTCTTTCTAAGCACAAGATATTTGCTTTTCATTCCATTAACTAAAATGACTATCAATTAGCTGGATTTACACTATTTTTTTGTTACAAATTAATTGAAGTCTTGAAGCGTACAATCCCAGACCCATCTCGGTAATATTTCAAAGGATTCCAAACCTAAACCCCATCCGTATGGCTATAACCTAGCTGCCTTGTTCACTGCCGCTTCCTTGTTAATTATTTTTGGGAGAGCAATAAGGAGCGGTCGCTACAATGCCCATGCGGTCGTTCTAAGAGGGGATGAGGTGAATTAGGAAAAATAAAACCAAAGTTCATCAAAACTTCCAAAACAAAACTATCTCATATTCAATAAAACTTTCTTATAGATTAATCTAGATGAACTCAAGTTTTTTCTAGTGTGATTACCTATCGAAAAAATGAGGCTTGCAACCTAGTTCTAAGTCCTGGCAACTCAAGCACATTCATGTAAATGTTGAAATATAAATGTTATAAGTAATGAGATAAGCAAGAGAATTAATTTTGGCATAATAATTTATCACATAGTGTCGATGGCTCAAACGCTAGCCCAGTTCCACGTTCGAGGATCCATTTAGCAAACAGTCCTTCCGTCTTAATTCAACCTATCTTTGTTCTGGCATTTCATTCTTAGCATGTATGAGACCTATCAAAGTATAGGACTCCCTTCACTGTTAGGGAAAACCCAATCAGTACCGGTTGGGAATCTCCCACCAGTACCGGTTGGGAAAGCCCCCTTTTAGTACCGGGTGAAATAACCGGTACTAAAAGGGTATTAAAAATAAAAAAAGAAATCCCACCCTGTCGGCCTGAGCCCGAGCTTGAGCCCGACCTGCACCCCGGACTCCCGCCTGAGGCCCCCCGCCGCTGCTCGAGACTGAGCCCTCCCACTGCCGTCCGCCACCCTCCCACCGCGCTCTCCCGCGGCCGCCCGTCGCGCCCTCCCGCTGCCGCATCCTGGATCAGAGAGAGAGAGAGAGAAAGAGAAGGGCTCACCGTCGCCACTGCATCCACTCGCCCCCACCCTCCCGCCGCCGTTCCCACCGCCCTCCCGCCGCCACTCCCACCGCCCTCCCGCAGCCCTCGTGCTGTGCCCTCCCGCAACCCTCCACCACCCACCGTCGCCCGCAGATCCGCGCCGCAGCCCCCCGTCACCCGCAGATCCGCGCCGCCGCCTCACTTCGCCCCGCCGCTGCTCCTCACTACCGGTGAGGGACGAGCGGAGGGGAGGCAGAGGGGACGAGCGGAGGAGGAGGGAGGGGAGCAGAGTGGGCAGTGCGCAGGCGGAGGGGCCAGAGAGAGAGAGGAAAGGGGAGGGGAGAGGAGGAAAGGCCAAGGACCGTGCACAGGCGGAGGGGAAAAGATAAGGCAGAGGAGGTCGGGATGGGCCGATCAAGCCACTAGCGGAGGAGATAGGACCCTTTAGTACAGGTTGGGGGCTCCAACCGGTAAGGTCACCTGGTGGAGCCTCTACCCGGTACTAAAAACCCTTAGGCACATTAGTACCAGGTGGAGCCTCCACCCGGTACTAAAGGCCCTCATTAGTACCGGGTGGAGGGGTACTAATGGGTCTCCATCCGGTACTAATGGGTGACCTTTAGTACCGGTTGGAGCCCCAACCGGTACTAAAGGGGCTTCTGGGGAGCTATCCGTTAGACCCAACCGGTACTAAGGTGCTGGACGAATGGTCCTTTCCGGTGGTGCTTTAATCAAAATATACCTTACTTTAGCTTTTATACTAAGTTGAACCGCTCTAACTTTGACCAACTTCTTATAAAACATATTAAATATATGACACGGAATAATTGCACCATCAAGATATATTTCGTGTTGGATTTGATTAAAACTAATTATATGTTGTAAATATTGATGCATTTTTTTCTAAACTCTTAGTTAAAGTTAGATAAGGTTTAACTTAGGAGTTAGTTTAAAATTAAAGTGAACTGTAATTTGGGACGGAGGATGTCACGTAATTTAATCGTCAAAATCACAGTACACACAAACTAGGGCCATGCATGTTGGCAAGAGCTCGTGTTTAGTAAATGTAGATAGATGGATGTTTGTTGTTTAGAAATATTTGCGACCGAAGCTTGCTGGGCTTCAGTTGCATTGGGCTATCCGCTCCTGTAGGCCCACTTAGTCGTGTCGGCCTGATTCGTTTCGTTTCATGTCCCTCTCTGTTACTTCGGCCTGCTTTATTCGAGTTTTCTCTCTTGTTTTTCCCCCCGTTTTCGAATAGTATAAACACTATGCAGGGCTACACAGTAAGAATGGACAGAGAGAACATTTATACTCAGAAAAGCTCATTTCAACATTTTCTTGGTGCAAACTTTATAAAAGAGAAAAAAAAGAAAACTTCGCCTCAATTCTCATATCTCCTATATGTTATTTACAGGAGAGCAGGCCGAAGCAGCAAACTGAAAAGGCGAAAGAAAAATTCGCCGTACACTACCCCAAAAGCGAAAAAAAGCACACTACAGCAGCACTCGTACACACCGCTCAATTCTGAGCCTGACATGCATGCCCTACGTCCCCCCCTACACGTCCATCCCTTCCACGGCCTCCTTGACCGCGACGAAGTCGTCCATCTCCTTCTCCCCGGACACGGCGCGGCCCGCGCTGTCGGCCCCGCCGCCGGCGGCGGGCGCCACGGCCGCCGGCACGGCACTGGGCTTGTAC
This sequence comes from Setaria viridis, assembly GCF_005286985.2. Classification (NCBI taxonomy): domain Eukaryota; kingdom Viridiplantae; phylum Streptophyta; class Magnoliopsida; order Poales; family Poaceae; genus Setaria; species Setaria viridis. Next base: position 28,578,363 of record NC_048263.2, read on the forward strand.
TGGTGCCTCCTGGCGAAGACGAGGAAGACGGCGAAGTTGGCGATGCCGAGCACGGCGAGCATCCAGTAGAAGCGGTCCAGCTTCCCGCGGTCGAGGTTGTTCCGGATCCACGTGCCCCGCGTGGCGGCGTCGACGGCGAAGACGAGGAAGCTGCTGAGGAAGAAGCCCATGGAGAGCGTGACGAGGAAGAGCCCCGTGCTCATGGACTTCATACGCTCGGGCGCCTCCCGGATGAAAAACTCCAGCTGCCCGACGTACGCGAACGCCTCGCCGGCGCCGACGAGGAAGAACTGCGGCACGAGCCAGAAGGCGCTGATGGCGACGTGCCCGTCCCCGACGGACGCGTCGCGGCGCTTCTTCTCGACGAGCGCGGAGACGACCATGGCGGCGACGGAGAGGACGAGCCCGGTCCCGACCCGCTGCAGCGAGGTGAGCCCCTGCGGGCGGCCCGTGGCGCGGGCGGCGAGCGGCACCAGGACGCGCTCGTTGAGGGAGGTAAAGAGCAGGATGGAGATGAAGAGGAACACGGAAAAGGAGCCCGCCGGAACTTCGAACCCGCCCGACGACGCGGCGGCGCCCGGGCGGAGGCGGCGGTCCATGCGCGTGGCCTGCTCGACGGAGAAGGTGGTCATCTGGGAGTAGACCGTCCAGAAGAGAATGCACGTGGACCAGATGGGCAGCAGCTTCACCACCATCTTGACCTCCTCCACCTCCGTCACCGTCGACGCCGCCGGCGCCGGCGCCCGCTTCTCCGACAGGTCCACCTCCACGATCGCCGCCTTGTCAAGGCACCTGCACGATGCATCATCCACACGGTACAGAATCATCAGAACCGGCCGGTCCGTGATCGATCGATCGAGCACGTATGTACTAGACATTTGTCGTGAAGCACGCGCATGATAGACACGACAGGTCGTTACATCATTAGGCCGGTGTGCACGGTGCGATGCACCCACCACTCATCATCAGCTACGCAACAGAGACCCGCATTGATTGGGGCTCGGGCGTACGTGTGCGTGACTCACGCACACCCGTGCTGTCACGACTCGACAGGCCGAAACAGAGAGGCCGGCGCATCGATCGGTTTCAGCCGGAACAGTGCGACTGTGCGAGAGGGCTCTCGCAGCACGCTTACTTGTCTAGTTTTTTCTTTTTTTTTTTTGGTATCCAATCATGCATGAGACTCTGTTGCTCCATTTGAAGCTTTTTGCGTGTTGTGTTAGCAACTGGCAAAGGACTCTTCTTTCCTTACCGGTCTCAGCTTCCCGTGTCCATCTCAGCCGTGACACTGACACGAGGAGCAAGACAAGTGGCATGTGCTTGCACTAACAATAGACTTGCCAAACTCTGATGAGCCATGCCTACGCTTCCTAGCTCAGATCCTATCGCGTCGACGAGTAGGGGTCCATGCTAATGTAGCTATAGAAACTTCATGTGGCTGGGGCTCCGACCACGACGTTGGAGGTGAAGGTACAGTGAAGGCGAAGGCTCAGAGCGAAGCCATATCGATCCTATTTTTCAAATGAAAAGATGCAAAAAAAAAAAAGAAAAGAAAACTGCAAAAAGGACGGAGCAGCGATCTGCATGAGATCAGCTCATCCGCAGCCACATGCACGTGATCTGCAACACTGTACTACAGCTCGTACCCATAGCAGCACATCATCGTGCCGCAGACAATACTGCCTGCCCAGCTCTATCGTTGTCCTTGCGTTCATGATCCAGCCATGCAACGGTGAGATTTTTATTGGCTTCGATCGAGCTACAGCTACTGCCGGTTCAGCCGGCCTAACAGCACGTGCGATGCATCATCGAGCCTAACACGAGCTCAAAGAAGCAGCTGCCAAGACAAGGACATTGCGCTAATACTTACTATAATTAATTAATCAATTAGCAATTACCTGAGCCTGTCCGTGTGGGCGACCTTGGCGGCGTGGAATCCGTGGAGCTCGGCGGCGTCGGCGGGGAGCGGCAGGCGTCGCTTCCTCCAGGCGGTGGCGAGCACCCTCCCGATCACCGTGAGCGGGCTCCCCTGCGGCCGGCGGTAGCGGTACTTGGGCGTGCCTGCGACGAAGACGGCGACGGCGAGCACCATGGCGACGGCGGAGACGCCGTAGCCCCAGGGCCGGCCCACGTTGTCCTGCACGTACACCAGCACGGTGACCGCGAAGAGCGACCCCAGGCTGACGCAGAAGTAGAAGCGGTTGAAGAAGAAGACCATGGCGCGCTCCTCCCGCGGGTCCCGTCCGTCGAACTGGTCCGACCCGAACCCGGACACGTTCGCCTTGAGGCCCCCCGCCCCTGCCGCGATCGTGTACAGCGCCGCGTACAGCATCGCCAGCTGCCCGCCCGTCGCCGGCACGCACTCGTGCCCCCGCGGGCCCCGCGCGTCCGCGCACGCCGGCGGACGCATGTTCGGCACCGTCGTGTCCACTGTCAGCATGCTGACGCCGGTGGCGGCGACGGTGGCGGAGATGGCGATGGTGAGGTAGCGGCCGAGCTTGGCGTCGGCGAGGAAGCCGCCGACGAGGGCGAGGAGGTTGAGGGTGCCCATGAAGTTGGTGACGACGTTGGCGGACTTGGAGTTGGACAGGTGGAGCTCGCCGACGAGGTACGTCACCAGGTTCATGGAGATGCCCATCACGCACACGCGCTCCGCCAGCTCCGTGCCCAGGATGAGCCCGGCGCCGAGCCACCTGCCCGTCCGGGACTTGTCCACCGGGTTGCCGCGGAAGTCCACGGCCTGCCCGTCGTCGCCATCGCTGCACCCACCGCCATGGCCTCCAGCAGAAACCTATACACACAACGTTCATCAGAGACATCGATCAGAACTGACGAGAAACGACCCTCGAACCGAAACACGTACGTACGACACCATGATCTCGAGAGCATGCGTGGCCGCCATGGCATGGCTAAGCTCTTACCATTGCTGGCGGAAAACTTGGCGCAGCGGTGCTGCCCTGCAGCTGCTGTATAGCTTTCTGTGTGGCCTGCGCCTAGTACAGGATTGCTGCAGGCAAAGGGGCAACAGAGAGGACGAGGAGGAGAGGAACGTTTGTGCTGTGAGCTTGCCGAAGAGGATGAGGCCGGGGAGGATTTATAGGGCGCGCGGGCATCCAGAGGGCGTGGCTGCACTGGACTGCTTGGGACGTGCTTTTCTTTTGTTACTTTTTCCCCTCTCCAAATAAAATCGCATGGATTTGGGTAGCCAAGAGGGAGATGATCACGTACTGGGCGGCGAGGACGGGAGTCACTGTGCTGCCCGACAAGTAGGCGACGGCGATGACCTGGCGGGTTCCGTGGCGGGTGGTGGCCTGGCAAAATCTCCGGTATGTGGTGAACGGGAATCCTCCGCCGAAAGATTGCAGCGGCGGATCCTCTGCGCCTGTGCTCGTTTCGGGCGTGGAGGTGGTTTGGTTTCGGCCGCCATCTCCACTTATCCTCGGCCGTGGAAATCGTCTAGTCATGTCTAAATCTAACCCCATGTTACCCGATGAGTATCTTGATCAGAGCCTCGCGTACATGTCTATGCTGCTCGATCGATTTTTGTTTCCAAGATTGTACTTAGAATAGGACACCACATGCTTTGTTATAAAAGCAATTTCCCAATTCAGCTAACTAATTTTGTTACCCGAGGAACATGACGTTTCATCTCTATCTTTTGTTGTTGATGACGTCTCACCATCCTTCGAAAGACATAGCACAAAAGCTGCACAACAATTTGGATAAAGGCATTGAATTGTACTCCTACATTAACTAGTACTCCATGCACGAAGTGTCATACCGATTTGTATCTAGCTTGATAGTTCCCCAAAGGAGAGAGATATCTTCACTCACCCCCGGCCGGCCGGCGCATCTCTGCCGTCGGCATCACACGTTTGCCCACACGCGCATTCCGGCGCAGAAGATTCCGATGACCAGGAGGACAGAGGTTCGATGCGCCGCTCTCTCACGTGGGCCGAGGCCGCGGCGACAGCGACGGCGCACGGCGCGGCCACCGCGGGCCGCTCGTCGTCGACGTGTCCGCGCCCGGCCACGCAAAAAAGAATTCCCCCGCCGCGCCCCGCCGGCTGGTACCCCACTCCACCCGTGGCCGTGGAACTGCAAAGGCGCGCGGGGACGGCAGCGCAGCCGCCCAGCCCCGGCCGCCGCCGTCGACGCGGACGTACGTGTCGCGCCGCGGTTGGCCGGGGCCCCCGTCCTCGGCGACGTGGACGGCTCCGTCCGCCCCGGCGCAGGCGGCATCGCGGCAGCGAGGTGAGCGGCGATTACCGAGTCGAGACGTCTGGTCGTCTCGATCCCTTGTTCGTGAATTCAGGATGTGCCGCTGCAAATGTTTTTGCGCCTTGGATTTGTCTTTCACCTTGTGTTTTCAACTAGTACTACATATTTGTCGCTATTCGTGCGATACCGCGATTGTGATTATCATTGTCTGAAGAAGAAGAAAGAAGAAAGGAACATTCATAGGGGGTGACAGCACTCTTCATTGGGCGTGATGTTTCGATAAAATTTGCATGGCTGCCTGTGATGCGTTTCGAAACGTATCGTAGAGCGTATCTAGTGAGTGTCAATCGTCAGTCATTACTGGTACTATGCAATAATGCAACTAGTAAGCACCATTCAAGTTCAATTAATTCACATGAAAACCGTGCGTCGTTGGTGAAACTTACCTATCTCCAATTCAGCTCGACTACTGACACTCGTGCTTTAGGCGAGTTATTCTTTTAGCGACAAATAGCATGTCCATTCACCACGAGATCTCGAGCATGCTAACCTTATCAATCTTGAGATCGTCAGCTGGTCTAATAAGCATAACTACATATACTCACTCATAAAAATGAGAGTGCATACGTGAACTTCTAGAATTTCCATGTATGTATCGTGTTTCGGATGGAAAAAAAAGAAGACGCGATCGATACCTTTCCAACACACTCGCCACGTTCCCGTACGTAGTTAACACGACTGAAATGCTCTTCGCACGTGGCATTACTCCAAAGATGCCTGTTATCCTCGTAACCCTACGGTTGAAAGGTCTCCAAGCACCCAATGCGGCCCTGCCTGCTCAGAGCTCGATCGGTCGCAGAGCTTTCGTTCCGGCCGGAAAACGAGTGCCTGTTTCTCCGCGTTCGTCGTCTCCCTCGAGCCAACGCTAGCTAACCGTGGCCCGCGTGCAGCTACAGCGGGCTATCTCCTCGCACGCGGGCTCCGCAGGCCGACGTGTCAGGTCGCGGTCACTCCCCAGCGCTGACCAGCTGCTAAAATATTCCCGGAAGATATTCCAGGAAGGACACGTGTCTCTGTCAGACGACGATGGCAACGTCGCGGAAACGAGCTACACGTGGGGCACTCTCCGGTGTCTGCACTGTGGATGTTACAGGTAACTACTACAACCACTGACAAGCGAGCTTGCTCGCTCGGCTTCATCTTCATGGAGGCTTGGAGAGAGCCTTTTTTTCTTTTTTTTCTTTTTGATAAAGATGGAGAGAGCCTTTGAGATACCAGCTCATGATAAGATCAAACATTTTCTATTCCGGAAAATACAGTAGGTCTTGGCGCTTGCACACTTGTAAGCCTGGCAGCAGGCAGGGCTAGCAGCCGGGGGAACACAGCGATCGCTCTCTACCTTCCAACACCACCTGTCTCCTCTCCGCACACTTTTTGCGTCCATTGTTTATCTTGATGAAGCCAGGAAAGAAAGAAGAAAAGGCCCTAATCATGGTGTGCGTGTGGGTGTGTGTTTTTCTTGAATATTCTGATGGACATGGACGCATTACCGACTTACCGCATCTAGAATCCCTTCCATGATGAGTGAGGTCGGCACATGCCGATAAGCCTGCGCCTGCGTTCCGCTTTTGGAATTGGATACGTGTGTGGGTGTGGCAATTGGCATGCATGGGTAGTCAGTGTGAGTCAAGAGGGAGTCAAACTTCTGGGATCATTTGGATGAAGTCTTCAAGTGAGCATATGCTTTCTTTGGTTGGTTGGTTGGTTTGGTCCATCCTCGGTAGGTCATCTTGTAAGAATCATATACTCGTATGTTACTCTACGCATCGATGATAACGTCTGGTCCTAGCCATCTTCTGGTGATGAAATCCGTCTGGATAGTATGATAGAATGGGAAAGATGATGAGAGAGTCAAAGCTTTGTTCACGTCACTCGACCAATTGTCAGTTAGTATGTACGGGTCAAATAGTGAGAGCAGAGAGCCAAACTAACGTGGTTGAAGTGTTGAAGAGTCCCATGCTTCTTTTGGTTCATCGTGAATAATCTCTTGGGCATCCAGTAATTCCTTTTTGCAAGAACCTTATACCATTTTATACTCATACCTTCTCGCCCTAGGCCCCTATAGCTACTTTCTAGATGCTCAAATTCGTTTTTAGAAGATAAATGATATAATTGGAAGGTGAAAAATCAAAACTGTCTTAATTATTAGTAGCTTATATACATGATCAAATTAAGAGCATCTCCAGCAGTAACACACTCTCACTTTCCTCCGATCCAACTACCGTATTGGGAGAGTTGATAAGAAAATAGTGCTCCAGCAGCTTCCCTTTACCTGACCCTTTCCCTTTTCCCAATAATTATTGGGACCACCCAATAATTCACCCCAACTCTCCCTAAATAAAGGAGGAGTTGTGACTCTCCCAATACAATACAGTTGTTGGATTGGAATGAGATTATTGGGAGACTGCAAAAACAACTCTCCCAATAACAGTAAAAGTGATATTGGGATATCCCTATTAACTAGTTATTGGGAAATATTTATTGGGGACTGTTGGAGATGATCTAATAAAAAATAAGGGGTTTTACACTACTACTCTAACCAGCTAGTCCTGTCAGGTGTGATTGGTTGCTTGGCTTAGGTTTATCTAGGCTTAAGGAAAATGCTTGAGGCTCTGCCCCCATTTTTGCACTCGAGAGAAGGTTAGGGTCTTGGTCAGCCAAACAAACAGGATGTATTCAAGCTTGTGTAGGCATGCACTTGGCGGCTTAATAATTATCCGAAGTCCCGAGCACACGGACACCCATATTATACCAAGTGACTTGGAGTTATGGAGTGTTATACTCGGATGAGATCAGAGCACACCACACGCAACCGGAAACATAGCAGCTCTACCGCCCAAACCATGTGCTTTCTTCAGCAACAGGGCCACAATCATTTGGAATGGAAACACTTGCAGCAGTAGTCCCCTTGCATTCCACAAAGCCCAAACTAAACTTGTGACGAGGGAAAGGTGTCGCTGATAATGTTCCCCTAATTAACTTGTCAGGATGCCACACTGACTGAGATCCGTTTGGATACTATGATAGAATGGGAAAGACGAGAGAGTCAACACTTTGTTCACATGTCACTCTACCAATTGTCAGTTAGTATGTATGGGTCAAGCGAGAGCAGCAGAGAGCCAAACGTGGCTGAAGTGTTGAAGATCGAGAGTCCCATGCTTCTTTTAATTTGGTTGATCGTGAATAATCTCTTGGCCATCCAGTAATTCCTTTTTGCAAGAACCTTATACCATTATATATGCATATTTTCTCGTCCTAGGCCCCTAGCTATTACTTTCTAGATGTTCAAATTCGTTTTTAGAAGATAAATGATATAATTGGAAGGTGAAAAATCGAAACTGTCTTACTAGTAGCTCATATACACGATCATACAAACAAAAATAAGGGGTTTTACACTACTACTCTAACCAGCTAGTCCTGTTGGGTGTGATTTTGATTGGGTGTGATTGATTGGTTTCTTGGCTTAGGTTTATCTAGGCTTATTAAGGAAAATGCTTGACATCTATACGTTTCTATCGAGCAGACTCTGCCCCCATTTTTGCACTCGCAGAGGCAGGTTAGGGTCTTGGCTAGCCAGACGAACAAGATAGGATGTATATAAGCTTGTTTAGGCATGCACTTGGCGGCTTAATAATTATCTGAAGTCCCAAGCACACCCATATTATACCAAGTGACTTTGGAGTTATGGTCATATATTACCTTCTTAACATGAATTATGGCGCGCCATTGTAATTTCTAGAACAACATATGTAGGCTGAAAACTAGTAAGGTCAGTCTTAGTAGATGTTTCATCAGAAGTTTCATAACTATTAAATAGCATGCCGCAGTGATGGCTAATAAAGTTTCAATCTTAAAGAGTATTTTGAAACAGATAGTAAAGTGTTATTCATCGTAGTATCATGTGCTATGTTGGAATAAGGCAGCACATTCCTCTAGAAGCCCTTCCTTTATTGTTTAAACATTTACATACACGCATGTACACTCATCCCTATGAATACACGTATACAACTTTCTATAAGTACCTCTAAAAGATTGAGCCGACAGATCTCGAGATTGATGAAATCACCATAGTCGTCTCGCTATCTACGGACACGTTGCCTACCACTAAAAGAATAATGCCGATTAAATCCTGAAATAAATCTAGAAAAATGTAAGTATATGTGCCGAGTTAGAACTCAATCTAGGTGGGTAGGCCACCACAAGACCATCTACATGTTCCTGGGCTCTTGTGTTCCGTTCAATTACCTATAGTACATCCTTGACGAGGAAAAAACATTTTACTCCCAAGAAATTTTCTTGAGAGAAAGAATAGCATTATAGTGCATACTATATACATAGGGCGTGTTCTACGTTATGTTCTTTTTTTATTGTATATCTCCGCTTTTTTTTTTTTGCTGCCAGCATTTGGAGCGGCGTATCTTCCTGTATGGAATGTTTCTTCCGGTTGTGTATAGGAAAACGCTAGGGCGAACCGATCATGTACGCACCATACGAATCCGACCGAGTCCGTATACGTACGACCGCGCCAGGACCCAGGAAAGGCCTCGGTTGGACGGACTCTCTCGGATCTCGGCCTAGCGCCACCGACCTAACCCAACGCACCACGTAAACCCTACTCGCCCGTGACGACGGGTTGCGGTGTGGCCTTGTGGGCGGCTCGGCGCGGCGCCGTCATCGCGGACGCGGACCTCAACCGGCGCCCTTCCCTCCCTAGTTTCTCCCGCTCCGACGAGTCCCAGGTGTACTACGCCGGCGGCGAGAGGAGGTATATATATTGCCCCCGCCGGCCCGCCCTACGTACACTAGCGGCATTATTGTCTGATTGGACCTGTGACGCTGTTTCCGGAGTTGAGGCCCTTGTTTACTTCCCTCCAAACTCCCAACTTTGACACTATGTAAAAAGAAGATTCCCCATCACATCAAACTTGCGGTACATGCATAGAGTACTAAATGTAGACGAAATCAAAAACTAATTGCACAGTTTTGTTGTACTTTGCGAGACGAATCTTTTGAACCTAATTAGTCAATATTTGGACAATAATTCACAAATACAAACGAAACGCTAAAGTGTCGCATTTATGGCAAAATGCCAATTTGGCACCTCCCAACTTGGGAAGTAAACAAGGGCGAGGTTGGGGTTACAACTTACAGCTGATCTGCTGCACTCATATATATAAGGATGGAAAGAAGAGAATTAGACAACTTAAAATCTTAATCTATAACTTCCACTACTTTTGCTATTTTTACATCAAATTTAAACTAGATCATGCTATTAAGATGTGCAACTATGGTTGATCTAGTATGAAACCTTCATCCTAAAATAAATTTTGCAACTTAGAGCCAATCCTAGCAAGATACCACACTAAGAATGTAAAGGTACATAAGTTGCAAGAATGTAATGCGGAAACGTAAGAGAAGGGGACAAGGGGAAGCAAACTCTTAACACGATGATTTATCCCGTGGTATCAGTAGGTACTAAGTCACAACTAATCCACGTTGTTGAAGCACCTACACAAGACTATTGCTTCCCAGTCACCAAGTCTCTTCCGGGACACCCCTTGACTTGCCACAAAGGCTTGACCACTAAGGCTCACGCCAAGTTCCCTGGTCACCTTAATGTCGTCTCCACTAAGGAGCTTCTCCATGAAGGAATGGGATCTCCACATCCCCCGCACACGGTCGTTGACGCTGCTCCACACCAAGCCGAAGGGTTGAAGACTTGCCGGCGAGCCACCAAGGCTCCAAGGCACCAGCACACCTTGTACAGCTGTGGTTCACTCCTTGAACCGATCACAAGGTAGGCACACCTTGCACTCACTCTTCTCTAGACCTATCCTAGCACTAATCACTCTTCTAAGCTTGTACTAAGCCTTTGACAAATCACTTAAGCACTTTCGGTGGGTTGGATGTGTTTTTAATGGGTCTTGATCTCCAATGGACTCCTGCACACTCTAGCAACTTCAAATGAGCGAGTGGAGGGGGTATAAATAGCCCAAAGACTCAAAGAGCTATTGCTCCAACGGCTAGTTAAAGTATACCATCGGATGTTCCGATGGTCTGTTTTGGCATACATCAGAATATCCGGTGTTGAAGGAGTTTCGCTTGAAACCTCTCTGGAACTTTGCAAAGTAAATATGTTTCGTCCAACATCTCCAACTCTTGACCGTCGGATCATACGGTGCTATAGGTCTTTTTCTACCTTCTCTGAGAATTGCTCCGACGCTACTAAAAAACCACCCGTCGGATCATCCGGTGCTTGCTGCAACTCAAGTTGATTTTCCAGTTGTACCAATTGCTCTGATGCTTGCTCTGATGGCTGCAACTCTCTGGATTTTCTCTATCATTTGATGCTTGAATACCATAGAATAATCCTAGATACCATAGCTTGGTCACTTGAATACCATAGCTTGGATGCTTGAATACCATGATTTGGATTTTGCCATGGTTTGGTTTGCATACTTGGGACCTAGAAAACCTACAAGGCACATGCTTGACAAACCATTAGTCCTAATGACTATGTTATCATTCAATCACCTAAATCACAAACTATGGCTTAAAAGGATCATGTTTGCTACAATCTGCCCCTTTTTGATTGATGACAACACAATCAAAACAAGCATAAATTTGCAAGAATTTACCAATTGAAGCACTTGCACTTATTCGGATGCTTACCATCATCCAACTTGTACCCCCTTATTCATCCTCATTTTGTTTCACTTCTCTCCCCCTGACATATTTCTCTCTTTCTTGAACTTTCCCCCTATGCATGTTCACTTCTAGGCTTTTTTTTCTTTGAATCAAGGAGCCCATGCAGTTATGGCTAGATTTTCTGTTGTAGTTTTTTTTTGCATCTTCTTTGTCTTTATTTTTTGTTTCTTGAGCTTTTGTTTTCTTTTACCCCTGTACTCTCCCTCCTGTTTCATAAAAAAAAACTTTTATGATCTAAGTTCTTCTACCCCTGTACTCTCCCCCGTGTTTCATAAAAAAACCTTTGATGATCTAAGTTCTTCTACCCCTGTAGTCTCCCTCCTGTTTCATAAAAAAAAAGAACCTTTGATCTAAGAATTGCTGAGTTTTGACAGTCCACCGGTACATGCCATGGCTTTTGACATTGCTTCTAGGAAGTTTAGTACAGTTGCATAGAGGATTTATAGCACTAACAAGTCAAAATTAATTTGCTCCCATGCAGTACTGCTATCAACTTTTGCAATGACTTACAGATTTCTCGTGAATCTTCGCAGTGCCATATAAATAATATGAGATCTTAAAATGTGCTTGTTGATGATGGTTGGTATCGACTCCCCTGTTACATTTGTTTTACCAACCGTACCCTTTGCATATGTCTGATTATTCCCACATCTGGGTAAGAGTAGTGCCTTATTTGTCAATTGGTTTTTATCTCAAGCAGAACATGTAAGATATTAATATAAGTTTCTTAGGTTCTTTATCTGTGACCAGTGGGCATTTTGGTGCACAGAAGGCTGAATAGTATGATTGTGCGTTTATGAGGTCTGAAAAGATTTGTCCATCTTGCAGCATATGTTTTTTTTTTTGCTTGTCACTTGATGAGTAGTACATGGCAATTTTAAATAGCCACTCTGCTAACCGATCCATCTACTAACAGATAGACACGCCTAATGTAACTCATGGCTAACGAAGCAATAACCTAGCAGATAAAAATCATGCTGTTGCCACATTGCTTGAATGGGCCTCCCAGACCATGACAAGCACTACTGTTCGCAGGGGCAAATTTGTATGCAAAATATTTCCTCGATCAATAAGTCTGTATCTGTTGCCGTTGCTAGTTGTCCGTGGTCCTATTCTGAACCTCAAGTAAAATAGAAGGCAAATATTCAGGCACCATATTACTTGTGTCACTGTATGGTAAGTGCACCATAAATGTTGTTCATTCTGATTGTCCAGAGTATCAAGAAGTCCGAGGTTCCCAGGGAGATGCAGACTGAAGATACCAGCACAACTGCTTGTATGAATGTTGTAAAAATAGTATATCAAGGCTACCAGGTGAGACGTCGGCTCTACCTCTTTGCATAGTGATGCTACTGGTTCATTGGTAACTCTTCTGCATTCTTGTTTGTAGGAACCTGCCACGACCTTTCCAGGGCGTCGGGAGGACCCTCGGTGGGGGATTATCAGCGGGAGAGAGCTCAGTAAGAGCACCTGCTGTTCGCCTGCCCCCAGGCCCCAGTTCCTTAGACTTTGCTATCAGGGCTTCCATTGCTGCGTCCTGACCAGGAACCGCAAGAGCCAATCAGCTGCAGACTGGATTTCCATAAAAAAACTGTTGAATGACCTGGTGCAGACTGTCGAGCGAGCTGGTCTGGCAAACACCATGATCGTCCAGAAGCTATAGGCCTTTTTTTTATGGTAGCATGAGGCTGGAATGCTCAAACTAAGCCATCTGAGAGCTTGCGCCTTTCTCTTCTGATTTTTGGTGATGAATTACAACTAGCATCATCACAATTCACAACTTACTAGCAGCATATGCACTGCAGGCTTATGTCGTGCCATCATACCAGGTCCTGACACTAGCTTTGATTGTCACAGATATATCATACACAAATTCACTGAAGAAACTTACGTCGTCTTCTTGAGCTGTGCAAATTCTGTGAAGTTTGTGGTACAACTGATGGTTTACCGTGTATTAGCTTAATCCGTTTGTGCGCTACTGTGATTGTGATTCCAACAGGGTACCTGATATGGTTTTTATTGGGTGAATTTCATCATGCTGCCTGATATGATTAAGCTTATGATGGGGAAGCAAACATCTTAGCAGTTGCATACTTGCATTTCACTGTTTCCATGGATGAAAATATTTTTTGTACTCTCTTCCCTGTTCATTGTCAAAGTATTCTATACAACATTCCTTTCCCATGCGTAACGTTACAACAACTACGCCCCTGTGTACATGTACAACTTACAGCACAACAAGGTATATATGTACATCTCCAAATCGTACAAAGCCCTAGCATAAGAACAAGTGATCTCCATCTCTTAGCACGTCGACGTCCTCAACTTTGGCGCCGTCGACGGTGAGCACCGTCGTCACCGCCTTCCCGAACTTCGCCTCCGCAACCCTCATCAGCTCTTGCATCGAACCATGAAGGCGTACGAGCTTCCCTGTCTTATTTGCAGACTTCGGATGGATAACCACTCGCTTGATGGGCTCTCTCCGCCGCGACGTTCTCCGATCAGCCTCTTCCAGCCGCGCACCGTTCATCATCTCGCTCCTCCGGCTCGACGTCGCGGCGGCGGCGGCGGCACCCGCCCGAAGCTGAGCTGAGGCCTCCCTGAGGAATGGCGCTTCCTTCCTCGCAACTTGCCACACGGGAGATTCAAGGTGCTGAACGAAGTTGCAGAACAGCCTGTCAGCGTTGGCGGCGTGCGGCCGGAGTGCCCGGAGAAGGTGGCTCTGGCTGACGCGCACGACCTGAGTCAGCCTCCGGCACCGGACGGTGAACGGCTGCTGGGTGTTGAGCACTACGCCGATCTCCCCCGCCATGCCGCGCGGCCCCGCCTTCGACACGACCGTCTCCGTGCCGTCGGTGGCGGCCGCCAGCACGTCTACGGAGCCGGACACGATGATGTAGCAGTCCGTGGGGTTCTCGCCCTGCTGGACGATGTCGGCCTTGGGAGGGAAGAACTGCGCCGTCGTCATGTCGGAGACGAGGTCGACGACGAGGCCCTCGGAGACGCCACGGAACAGGTAGGCGCCCTCGACGGTGTCCCGGAACAGGTGCTGCGCGATCTCCGACCGCACCGCCCTAGGCATCTCGGACAGGAGCTCCAGCTGGAGCAGCTGCTCCGTGGTGTCGAAGTTGAGCTGCACGATTTCCGCGATCTGCTCCGTCAGCGCCTCCGGCAGCCGGTTCTTGGCCCCGAACGCGGAGACCCCGAGCAGCGTGTCCCGCAGCGCGAGGGCGGGCGCGGAGGCGGCGGCGACGAGGTTGGTCATGTTGCCGACGACATACGCGGCGAGGCCGAGGTTGAAGAGCACGAGGAGGACGGCGAACGCCATCTCGCCGGGGTTGGCCGGGTGCAGGTCGCCGTAGCCGACGGTGGTGAGCGTGGCGACGGACCAGTAGGCGGCGCGGACGTACCCGGCCCAGACGCTGCGGGACTCGAAGCCCCGGCCGAGCCACGTGGGTCCGCGGTAGTGGGATGCCATCCACAGGTGGGCGCACGCGGTGGCGTGCACGGCGAGGAGCGTCACGCCGGCGAGCCTGACGAGCCTGGTCCAGAAGTAGTTTAGACGGACGTCCTTCTCCAGCCTCGCGAAGAGCTCGCTGACGCGCCGCAGACGCCACAGCCGGAGGAGGCTCAGGAACCGGCACGGCGACGACCATGCGGCGGCGCCCCGGCCGGCCGCCAGGTGGTAAATGGCCTGGAACGGGACCGTGGAGGCCGCGTCCATCGCGAACGTCCACGGGCGCAGGTGCCTGACGGCGGCCTTCTTGCGGTCGTCGACGAAGATGCCGGTGGTGCCGCGGAGGCGTCGGCACGCAGCGAGGATGGAAGCGGCGATGTCGACGGCAAAGAACGCGTCGGCTACCAGATCGACGACGAGGAGTGGTAGGGTGGCGGCCCTCTCCACGGCCAGCTCGAACGGCGACGCCCACGCCGAATAGAGCACCGGCACGACGAGGAGGCACCGCCACCAGCCGTAGCTAGCGGCCGACGACTCAACTTGGCCCATCGACGGGTGAAAACCGTGAAAGAAACGCTGCCACGTACTCTTTTATGTGCGATACGAACTCGAATTCGATTCGGTTGGGGTCACCGTAATTATTGAAACCGATCGGACTCGGACAGGGCGGGGGCTCACCGGCGCACGCGACGCGCGCCACTGCGACGGCGCCTTGCGCGAGAGACAGAGATTTTTTTTTTTAGAAAAGGGTGATTCTGGATTGCATTACATCGAACACGTTACAGCGATATTACAAACAGGGCCCATTCCTCCTCTCCTACTGCTAAAGAAAGGTGTGGGCTACTGCTAAAGCTATTCAGAATCGATGAGACCCGAGCAACAACCTCCAAGGCTCCGAGGGAACCTACAAGGTACGGCCACCACAGGCCAACTCAGATTTTGAAGCCACTGCAAACGATATCCTGAAGCCAAGATACCTAGAGACCGCTGAACGAATTGGGCGAAGACCTCGCCAGCTGGAGGAGGAGACATCTTCCCCCGTGAGGAGAAGCAGAAGCAGCAGCACCACCGAGATCAGACAAGGCTGGAGCAGATGGCTGAAGAAGAACGGGCATGCTTGGTTTTGCAGGCCACGCTTGCCTTGCCTTGCTGAGCGAGGATACGAAGCTAGAAAGTGCGCTTGGATGGTTTGCTGTCTTGGAGCTTGTGCAGGCAAGCTTTTCCCTTGCTACTAGCAGCGGGCCGAATCAGCTCTCCGGGCTCCGGGCCTAGCAAGGTTCTCGGGGCCTGCGCCGGCAAGGCGAGGCGAGCTCGTCCGATGACCACAAGGGCACGTTTGGTGTGCTTGCTAGCTCGCCTGGCTGGGCAAACCGGCAAGCCAAATTAGCTCGCTCAAGGTGGCAAGGGGAAAATTGGAAAACATGAACCCCGAGGAAAGCTTGCTGCACTTCCAAACCACGAGCTCACATCAATTTCTTTGTAGCCAGCGAAGGTTCCAAACGTGCCCATCAATTTCTTGCTCAGCTAGGTACCACAGTAGCTAGTAAAGGTTCCAAACGTGCCCCAAGCATCCCTAAACTCTAACAAGAGGGGTAGAACTATCTCCACCCTAACCATTGTACAAACATACCTCACGAGCACATCGCCGGAAGCCATGATGTCGTCGGATAGGGCTAGGAGGGATGCAAACACCGAAGCCGTGATGTCGTCGGATAGGGCTAGGAGGGATGCAACCACCGGTGGATGCATTGCCACCGGTAACCTACCTACTAATGCTAGCTAAGCTATTTAAATCTACACACCAACTACTGATAGCCAGGCCACCCCTCACTTTGAAGATGGCGAGGGCATTAGAGGCGAGGGCCAGCCAAATGGGCTATGAGAAGCTCTTTTTCCTTGGATTCGTGGCTCTCTCATGTAGCTAGGGGACGGTCAGGAGAGTTCCCACACTTTCATAGTTGTGTGCAAGAGATAGATAGGGTGGTGGACCGGCGAGGGGTACTTAGGCTGAATTTTTAGGGTGGTCGCAGTAGACCCAGCCCACCAATAGATCTGCTCATGGCTATATGTCCTTCACTACTCCCAGTATATTTTTTAAAATGAACGAGGAGAGCTATCGATTATATTAAGAAGAAGATGGAACTCAAATAGGACACAACAACCAATAGCAGCTACAACAACTAAAGCGGCTGGTTGGATTGGGACATCATCACGCACCGCACACGCCAATGCACCACTCAACTCAACTCAAGAAACGATACCAGACGGTTAGATTGGATTATCAACACGCATTGAATTTAACTCAGCTCAACAACCTACTCCAATGCCGGTCGGATTGGTATACCAATATGAGCCGCATAATGTCATCGCTCCACGCAACTTAAACTTGCATCGGAGCACCAAACCTGCAACTCCCCCACAGGTCGACCACCAACACCTTTAGCTCCTCCTTAGCATCAGCCACTACCACCAGCTCTTTTTTTTTTCTTTTCTTCCTTTGTGAAGGATGTAAACTAGAAGCGCCTCCGCAGCAGGCATGCATGATGTAAACTTTCAAAGCAACGCCTCCAGCGAGGGGTGCGATGCCACAGGCGCCACCGTTAACCAACCATAAGAAGATGGTCTGGATTTACACCTAGAAAGTATGGGGGACACTTGAGGAAAAGAGGCACATCGATGAACACTTCCAAGGAAGTGAACAGCGCCAAAAAAAACATCGACGTCATCAGCCCGTTGAATGGACAAGGCTATCGCCATAGCCCTAAATCTCCAAGTCGGCTGCGATCGCAAGCCGCAACTTTGCCTTTGCCGTGCCCCAGGAGGAACACCTGTCACCGGATGCTGGTGGCGTACGTGGGTGTCCCCACTGCCACCGAACATCACCACGGGCATCCCCACAGCGGACGCTAGCAAAGGCTAACACAAGCAGCCCCAGGTGTCTTCCCACGAGACATTGTTGCACACCAACCACAATACCCCCGCGCCGCCATGGCGCCATGGCGCCATAGGACCCCGCGCATGTGCAACCGCCATCCAGGCTAGGTGAGCAGCCAACATCATGCGGAGGCCCCAAGATGCCTGCCATGGGCTCCGGCGTGAGCAGCCACCACCGTGCTGAGGCCCCGAGCCGCCTGTTTTATGAAATCAAACAGATAAATAATCTCTGCAATATAATATAAATATCACATAAAGCTTTCTTCATTTAATGATATTTTTAGATAAAAGGTTTTAAACACAGAAGATATTTATATGGAATAAGAATGATAGTGTATATATTTTAAATATATGGTCATATGAGAGAAGATGTTAATTTGATATTTTGGTTTGAAGATCTATAGTGTGATTAATTATTAAATATGTACAGATGCCATCTAAGAAGAGAACCACATGAGATAGCTATCATTTATTAAGATATGCTATGATTTGTGTGAATTGAAAGAGAGAGAGAGAGAATAAAAAACCTCATAAACTTACATAACTTGCAAAGCGTGTATGCTCCTATTTGTCTAAATTGTTAGTTTCTTAGTGGATTGTTAATAATTTTTTTCTTGACTAGAAAAAATCTTCACTTGCTTGAAAATCATGTATGATTATAAAATTTATTTAGGAACAATAAAACATGATTATTACTAGTGTAGTGCCCGTGCTAACGCTGTGGATAAATTGTGATGCAAATCAATTTTCTTCGCTAAACGAATAATGAAATCTGACATCTAACATGGATTCATAATGGAACCAAAAATACAAGACTAACTTTATTTAACATTCTCCAAGACACTCAAAGCATATATAGAATTTAAAAAATAAGATACTCCATCTCAAATATATTGGCAAAACATACAAAGATAGCTGTTACCCTGCGGCAATGAAATAAACTAAACAGTGTAGTCTGAAAATGAATTAGGTTGTCAAGTGCATTACAAAGATAATATTATCAACATCCAAAAGCAAGCCATGGAAAGGTCTAAATTGTGCTACTCTTGATTCTACAAGAATTAAATATTCCATGCTAGCTTGGGTTCACATTGAAAAAGTAACTGCAGACTGCATGCTCTAAAGTGCAAAGGGCAGGTGTATTAGTACACTTATCATTTCTAATGAAATCTAATATAGAAAAGAAAACTACTGCATTGCAACATGAATAGGATAAGAGGTCATCAATGTCAGACATGTGCTCCTTATTTTACTAATCCACAAGTAAAATGCTTTAACCTGAATCTTCGAATTTGATCCCTTCCAACTGCTTGTTCCTTGCTGCTTCTGATTCCTCAACCTGAAAATAGCACATCTATACTTATCTGCAGGGAATATTTGTGATGGAAACCACTATTGAGAATGAGGAAATGACGGAGGGCATTGGTCTCTTCTACCACCTTCAAATTGTCAACTTCATTATACTCATTGAGAGGAGCCCACACCTTTCTTTATACAGCCATCCTTTGAAAACAGGAACATGTATTCCACACTTGCACCACCACTTACTGGAAGTGAAAAGAGCCAAACAAGTATATCAAATTACTACTCAGAATAATCCTTTCAGCCAGCCTTGCACAGGACAATATAATTATAATAAGCTGAAAGAGTGCATCGTACTGAAGTCTACAATTCCCACAGAAAATATGCACTCTCTGAAGTTGCAATCAAGGAGAAAGATACATAAGACAGTTAAATGCAATGGGAGAAATGCAAACCTGATTAGTATACATATGTGTTATGCACTGGAGTTTGAAGATTGCAATGTAATGCAAAGATGCGAAATAGTGGACTATGATGCCCATCAAAATGGTAAGAGCCGTAGACAGTGCTAACATCATAGCTATGAATAGAACACCAAAAGATACAGATGCATCACCAATTTCAGACTTCCAGAGACCTATAAGGATTTAAACTTTCAGAGGCGTAACTATAGGTAAAAGATCAATTGACAATAGTAATATATGCCAACATTCTTGCATTACTAATTTAGTGAGTGCACTATAGAGTTAGAAAGCTAACTGGATGCGCTACAGAGTACAGATAGATGCAAATACGTAGTTTTTAGACAGGTATAGCGTCTCTTATCATGTTCTGCAGATAATGAGATAATTGCAATATTTTATCGCAAACCAGTACCAGTATAGACTCATTTTATTAGCTGGAGAAAATCAAGGGTTCCTTTTTCCAAGTGAAATGCATATTCATTTTCTAAATTAGAGATGCTCCAAAGTAGTCATCGGTACAGAGTACTCCCTCTGTCCCTATTTGTCCATCGTCGAAGCTACAGGTCCCTGTCCCGCAATAACTGTTGCCGCCTACCGTCCGTAGCTGCACGCAAGGCTCCAACCTTATCCCTTCGTCTCTTCTCGCGGCCTCCAGAATCCACCGCACGCATCCTCTCGCACACACGCAAAAAAAAATCCCAGTCATCCCCAATCTCGCCTACTCTTAGATCAGTCCGGTGCCCTCCGCAAACTCCCCGGCGCCGCCCTCCATCGGCTTGCCTCCGCCCAGATCCTGCTACGCCGCCCTCCATCGACTCCCCTCCGGCCAAATTGTGCTGCACCGTCGTCCTTTGCGTCGCTCCGCTCAGATCCGGGTGCCGCCCTTCGTCAACTCCTTGACGCCACCCTCCGACGACTCCCCTCCAACTCCTCTGCGACGGGAGCGGGCAGCGCATGGCCACGGGAGCCGGGAGCGCTGGGTGCCGCCGCCCGCCTCCTCCGGCGGGCTCCTCCTCCGGCGGCGCAGGGTGCCTGCCTCCTCCGGCGGGCTCCTCCTCCGACGGCGCAGGGCGCCTACCTACTCCGACGGCGCACGACGCCCGCCTCCTCCGGCAGGCTACTACCCCTGCTGGGGTTTCTGATGTCAAGGTTGCTGGTATGTGAGCTGTATGTTTGGTATTTCTAGGATGTTGAACTGGGCTTGTCTTGAACTTAGATATGTACCCATCAGTTTTGTGCCTGTCTAAGAGAATGTCGAAGTATCTGGTTCAATCTAGTGTTTCCTTTAATAGAACCTGTTGAGGAATGCCTTTTGGGATTATGCAGTCGTAGCTTGTGTTATGGTTCTTTTGCCACCCCTCTGGGCTGTAACCATCGTTCTGAGATATGGACTGAGAAATTAGATTATGGTCTGAGAAATTAGATTGAATTTGGTTTGATATGTGATGCATCTGCAATAATAAGATGTCTTGCTTTATAAACATGTTGTATGTGATGTCTGGCTTTAGCAACATGTTGTATGTGATGCATCTGCAACAATAAGATTGTTACTAATTTTCTCAGAGTATTCAATGTGTTCATAGTAGTTGGGTTCTTCAAAATCATATTTAGCATCTCTGTTGTTCCTAGTTGATCAATAAATTGGCAATGTTTTACTTTACACAGATTTCTTATACCTGAATATGGATGGTAATACTTGTGTTGTTTATTTTCCCTCTTATTTACAGACCCTTATTCTTGTGTTGCAGGCAATCCTTGTATGACAGGTGGCAAGGGGGCACATGGGACTGGCCGGTTCATTCGTCACTTGTGGGTGAAGCGTGCCTTGGAGGTCCAATTGAGCGGTAGGATGTGGCCCGCTAGGCAGATGCCTGGCCGGGATCGTCGTTGTGGAACTTGGTGGGACCAGAAGCTGAACTGCATCCCCATCGAAGGACATGATTTTGCTCAAGATACACAGGAAGGGGGTGCAGATCAATTTGTTTTGATACCTGATTCGGATGAAGAAGGAGGTGCTAAGGGTTCATCTTTGCCTGGTGATAATGATGAGTATGTGCCTGAGATGGAGCCACAAGATGTTGTTATGATGAACAGAATTACTGGGCCGTGTGCCAACCAAGGTCATCAATGTTTGGGGTCAGCCATCTTAACGTTGCCTTGCAATTTGGTTGTCAAACTAGTACCTTATTGATTTTGTATATAAATCCTTTGCAGTACTATGCTTCATGAGTGGCGCCGGCTTATTTCTGATGTGGAGAATGAGAGTGGCAAGGTGGACGTGGAGAGTGCCAAGGTGGAGATGAACAATGTCAAGTTGGAGAAGGAGAGTGCCAAGGTGGAGATGGACAGTGTAAAGTTGGAGAAAGAGGAGGAGGACCATGTGGCCAGCTTCTCTGATATCGAAACTGATGATGAGGCATGCTTGTTCTATGATAGTGTGGACCTGCGAGGTCATTCACATGTGGAAGATGACTTTAATGAATAGGTAACAAACATGTGAACTAGCTTCACAGGTGCAAGATTGTAATCTAGGTGTTGATAGTGCTGCTTTTGTTATTTAGCTTTCTAAAAGGGTACTGATGGTCTAATAGTTGCTTCTGTTATTTAGCTGCTTTTGTTATTTAACAGAGGAATGAACATGAACAAAAGCAACTTAAACCTTGTTTATATATACAACAGCAGTACTCGCTGAACAAGTCAAAAGCATCATAAGCGATGTTTACATAAACATAATTACATAACCACTAATTGGTCAACAACTCAAAAGCCCTTTCAACTAACTGCCTATCACAACTTAGAGCTCTAGGGAGCATGGCTAGTGCCTCTAGCCTTTGTTTATTCATGTGAGGGATCTTGTACCTATTGCCTCCATTATCTTTCATAACTTCAATCATGCATCCTTGTAGTGTGAGAAATACCCTATTCAGAATGACAGGGTTGTAGTTTTGGTATTCCTTCTCAACATTCTGGATGAGCTCATCCATGTTTCTAGCTGTCGTTCTATCCGTTAATGATTGAAGAGAAGCAAAGAAACCAAGGTCAAGGCAGTTCATATCAGGCGAATTAGCAGGCTGGTTAAGTAGGCGTATATCAAGACTTGTTGGGGCTACTGCTGCAGCAAATTCTGCATCATCTACTGGTAAATAAGAAGGAGCATTATCCTGTTGTATCCATATTGTCTCATGCCTTGCTTCTCTAGGCCAACAAGCTTGTATAGCTGGTATAAGTTTTGTGATCATATAAGATCTGATTGTTTGTCTATCAACCTTCATGGTCTTTGTGATAGGTGTGCCCCTCGGTTTGTTGCCGCTTCTCCTTTTTGCTGGTTCATGTAATTATAAAGAATGTTATGCCTAATAGTTTAAAATGGCTTGCAAGTATTAGTTAGAGAAAGTTTAGTACCTATCGCACAAAAGCCCATATGCCTATCTTCCCATCAAAATAGCATCTCCCTTCATCATCAAACCTAGGCTGTGCAACAGCAGAATAAAACATGACTTTACGAATGTTATTCTTGTTTTGCACTGTCCTATGTAGGTCTTCTTCATCTGGATGCATGTACATAGTCTTAGTCTTCTGTGTCCCATTGAACCACTTCTCATCTGAGTGAATAATATTTTTCATTTCAATGAACTTTGGATTGTTTGGCAGAGTAGTTGGATCTAGCATAGAGAGAACCCATCGTAGCCTTGCCAATTTATTTTCTTCCTTCAAATAAGGTCTTAGTGAGTTGGAGTGTCGTCGTAGCAAGCCTTCTTTGAACAACCTATGTAGAGAGCTTTTATTGACATTAAGAGCATTTGCTAGCGACCTTATGGTACCCCTTCTGTTTAAGGGAATATCAACAACCCTTGTGAGGTCTACTTGAATTTTTTTACGACCACATTTCTTAGGTCTCAAAGAGTTGACATCTACTGGCAGGCCTTGTGCTAAGCAATTTTTTGCTCTCTGCCATACCCGTTGTATTGTACGCACATGAACATTGTACTTTGCAGCAATAAGTGTTGTGCTCTTTCTATGTAATGTGCCATTAGTGCTTAACCGAAGCAAATCTTGATATATGTCTTGCCTTTGTGTTTGTGTCAAATTCCTAATTATATTTGATGGTTGTTCTTGTATAGTTTGCTGATCATCTTCGTCATCCGAGTCGGACAACTCCTCTTCATCAAATATAATGTCGACATCATCTGTGTACACGCCGAAGTCATGTATGACATCATCCAAGGTATCTTGTTCTTCTTGTAAGGCAGTGTTGTCATCTCCTACAGATAGTGTGCTCATTGTGAGTAAATAGATTATGAAACATTTACACATGGACAATTATTGCTGCAAACTTTACTTGGCATGAGTGGAATAATCACCTGTATGCAGGTTTTCTTGGTCTTCTTCATGTGGGATATTTAAATCAAATGGATGGCCAGCGTTGTCACCTGGTACAGAAGCAAATGCATTCTCACTTGGTACTAGCATTCTAATTACTGTGTTCTTGTTCATCATTCCGATCAGGGGGCACCTGCTGTAAGAAGGGTTGAGGACATGTTTGAACAAGTGAAAAGAAAGCTTCCTGAAGCACCTGAGTTTCTTTTGTGTGTCACCAGGTACTACCATTCTAACTAATGTGTTCTTGTTTATCGTTCTGATGAGAGAGAGAGGGAGGGAGGGAGGGAGAGACCAAAGTGTTTACCTTGATTAATTTGTTCTTGTTGATCATTTTGATCAGGGTGGAGACCAAAGTGATCAGCTCCCCCAACTTCAACTGCAGTTAATACACCTTGCAAGGGATCGTGATCCTCTTCATGTTCAGCAGGACCCTTGTTGAGATCAGGCAGCTTGTCTCCTTCCTCCTTTGAAACTGTGTTTAAGTCTATTGCCATGGAAGATGGATGAGAGGTGAATGAAGATGGATGAGAAGTGAATGGTTCAAATGAGAAGGTAAAGAAGGTGTTCCAGAGAAATGGTGCTGGTTTCAAATTTCAGATTGCTTTTGATGTGAATAAATGGAGCGCAAGACTAGATTTGGTTTTGGCGCTGAGTGCTATTTGCCGCCAAATGTAATTCATGTTTTGTTGTTCTTTTGATTTGTTTAAAGCAAAAACATTGTACTACATGTTTTAATGTGAAAAAGTGGATGTGACCAGTGGTTTGTCTAATGGGAAACATATTATGCTCTGTTGCTTTTTCATGCTACTTGCAGCATTAATTGCATGTCCATCATTAGTACATAGGGGTATCAGGGTCTTTTAGCAGTTGCATTGGTAACCGGCTTTGGTCTCCAACGACAAATAAATAGGGATGGAGGGAGTACTTAAATACATTGCAAATCAATTTTTTCACAGGAGTAATGTACTTTAATTGATCGATCAAGTTGGGAGTAATGGATGATGAGATGACGATCAAGTTGGGAGTTATAGATGATGAGATGACGTATGGCATGTACAATACATATCTAGTACATACTAGAGGGTCGATGGCGAGGGTTGAGGAAGACGAGGTAGCAATACTGCACGGTGTAGGCAGAGAGCCCTAGCGCTGTCAACACTTGCACGCCACTGACCGCCTCCGCCTGGCCGACGCCACCATAGCGCTGCTGGCCAAGCTGGCCACCGCCGGCTGCGCCACCATGCCGCTGGCACACCAGCCGCGCTAGCCTCCACGCTCCTCTACCGCTACCGCCAAGGCCTCGCGGCCCAAGGGGAACACACGGAAGAGGAAGACGCTATCCTGTTGCGCTTGCTGCCACCGAACATCGTCCTCAGCCCTGAGGCGCCGGATCCGGCCACCAAGGCACCGGATCCGCCATCCCGGGCCGGCATTGCCGCCGCTAGCACCATTTGAGCGTCGTCCACCGCTGAGCACCAAGTTTGCCTCGGCACCGAGTGCCGAGCCTACTCCGTGTTGACGCTCATTATTGACACACTTTTCATGTCATTTAAGTGGTGTTTTCATACATATTCTTATACTAACCCGTCACTTGGCACCTAAAATAACCCCATTTTTGCATATGCATTGTATTTTGGAGGACATTCTGTTTTTGCAGGAAATTGGACTATATTGGAGCATAATTGGACAAGGCTCTGGACGAGCAACAACCCAGAGAAAGATGAAGGCCAACAGGCCCAAAAAGGGCATAGGCCAATCGGCCTAGGGTCCTCAGGGCCCCAATCATGCTCATCTTCGGTGAGAACTCCTCCAAGAATACTTAGGGGCTATGTTTCATAAGATATGACAAGTTCACTTTAGGACCAAAGATGAAAGCAAGTAGGACTTTGGAAAGATATCAAGATCCATCCTAATCCCGAGGCTATCAACATGCAATTCCCGCATGCAAGTAAAAATAAGTTTCCATATTATTAAAAAAGACTTGGTGACGAAGGAGGGCGCGAGAGGCCACAAGAAAGGGCCAGGCCGATCAGCCTGGACCCCCCAGGCCGATCGGCCTGAGGCTTTTCTTGCTCCTCTCGCCTTCCAATTTTCATCACGCGCTCCGCGGACTATAAGTACCCCGAAAATTCACCGAGCCCCAGCATCCAACCACGAGAACTCGACAAAACGAAGGACATCCACCAGAAGGAGCTGAGGGCCATTGCAAGTCTTCAAAGTTGTTTAGGAGATGGCTTAGGCTGACCCTAGCCACCATGGTCTCCCTGCGCGGTTGTGTCATGGTGGAGTTCAGGAGCTAGTTATGGTCATCAATGGTATGTACTCGGTGGTGGTGATCTAAATACATCTATTATATGTGCAATGTTCTTTATGTCATCCGATCTATTAGCGACTCATTGTTTCCTTTTATGCTTTCTCCTTATCATGAATATGCTTGTTCCTTAGTCTGATTCGAGGTTAGACTTCAAAGCATGCTTTATGTAATCATGGCGATTAGATCTAGTATGTTGACCCTTCATGATATTTAGACATGTTCACTTTTGTTCGTGCCCTTAAACTACCTGCGCTGATAGAGAGGATCGTGACAGCATCTAGCTTGTGTAAGGTGGGGGCTTTCGGGAGGTTGACCGGAGGTAGTAGTTTAAAGATTGCTTTGAATGAGATGCATGTTGTGCTTGCTTGTTAGCTAGAACTACAACTAGAAGATGATAGGCTCTTACTACCCTTGGTGGTGTTTTATCATATACATATCTATGGATGTGATCTACCTGTTCTCATGATTTACCTTTACACCAAGGCTACCCTCTTCATATGCAATCTATGCTTCATGTTAGGATTAGATCTGTTAGATTAGATGGAAAACCCTAGTTAGTTCGATGCTGATCCACGGATTGACAAACCTTAGATGAAATACTCTGAGGGAAAAGCTACGATGATCTGTGCACTTGCGATTCACAAACTGACGTGTTGCCATCAACACTCCGCCGCCGCCGCATGTAGATCCGACCTCAAAACATCGGGTCCGGTTGCCGGTCCACTGGATCCGACCGCTGGAGCGCCGACAAGGCCGCAGGCACCGCCCATGCAACCACTCTCCAAGCCGGTGCCGCCACTCTCCATGTGTGGCTGTGCCCCGGAGGCACCCTTCGCGTGGCCACCTTCACTGCCACGGCGACCCCACGCGCGGGGTTCACTGCACCAACCTGCGGCGTCCCTAGCCACCGAGCATCGCACCTCGGTGCCCGCAACCTACCTGGGCGACACCCAGTGTCTATGCGCCTGGCTTGGGGCGGCAGGGTTGATGGGAGATAGCGGCAGCGGATTAGGGCGTAGAGCAGTCGGGCAGGGCCTGGGAGCGGGTGGGTATAAGGGGAAGGTGAGGCAGTGGGGTGGGAAGGAGTTCCGTGAGGGAAGTGGATGAGCGGGGCGCCCGGGCGTGGGGGAGGCGAGGTGATGGAGAAGGTCCGCTAGGGACTAACCAATGAATATCAGCCCTTGGATCTGAGTGAAGAGAGAGAGAGAGAAGAGGACTTGAGGAGAGATCTCGACGCTCCATTTTAATAGGGTTGGATTTGTGGGTGTATGCCATCGGGTGGATGGAGCAAAGCCACTCAGCGGGAAGACTTTGTTGAGTGGACCTAGCAAAGAACGAACTCATCAATTAGTAGGGTAGATGCCGGCACCGGCGCCACTTGAGCGCTGTCAGCCGTTAAGCGCCGAGCCTGCCTCGGCAACAAGCGTCCAGCCTGCTCTATCACCGCCACACACAGATCTGGCCTAAAGACACCAGGTCCGACCGCCGACCCACCGAATCCGGCCGCCAGAGCGCCGTCGCGACCACCGACACCGCCTGTGCAGCCACTCTCCAAGCTGGCGCCGCCACTTTCCATGCACGGCTGTGCCTCAGAGGCACCCTTCGCATGGTCACCTTCACCGCTGTCGTGCCCCCACACGCGGGGCTCGCCGCGCCAAGCTGTGGCGTCCCTGGCCGCCGAGCGCCGCACCTCAGCGCCCGCGACCTGCTTAGGCGAAACCCGGTGCCCATGCACCTGGCCTGGGGTGGCGGGGTTGACGGGAGATGGCGGTGGTGGCGGCGGATTAGGGCGCGGAGCAGTCAGGTAGGGCCTGGGGGTGGGTTGGTGCGAGGGAAAGGCAAGGTGGCGGGGTGGGGGAGGAGTTCCGTGAGGGAAGCAGATGAGCGGGGTGCCCTGGCGTGGAGGAGGCGAGGCGGCGGGGTGATGGAGATGGTCCGCGTGGGACTAACCAATGAACATCTACCCTTAGATTTGAGTGAAGAGAGAGAAGAGGACTTGAGGAGAGATCGACGCTCCATTTTAGTAGGGTTGGATTTGTTGGTGTATGGCATTGGGTGGACGGAGCAAAGCCACTCCACTGGGAGACTTTGTTGGGTGGACCTAACAAAGAACGAACTCGTCAATTAGTAGGGTAGATGTACACGCATTTGTAAAACTCACTCGATGAATAGGGTGGTGGTGTCGTGAAGGAGGAAGTTCACGACGAAGTTGGAAGCGGTAATGTCAATGACGACAAAAGCGTCAGCGATGAGATCCACGGATGAGAAACGGCAGGTGGCGGCCATACCAATGGGCAGCTTGAAGCCTTGAACGGTGATAGCCACACTGATTAGATCACCGGCATACGATGAGGATCTGCCACCAGCTGTAGGAAATGGCATGCGGTGTTGCCACCAACAAGCATTGGCATATTACCCGTGAATGCTTTCGTTTGTCCGTCGGCATCTTGACTAATCTTAAGCTTCTGATGGCTTGGACTAACCGAGCAGGACTCGAAGGTTGCCACCACCACTGAGCAAACGGACTCGAACATTACTTGTAAGGAGCTTCTCCAGCGTGGATATAAAGCTGAGTCCATGGGTGTTGTGTTGTAACATCATTGAATCGCCTACATCACCGGAAGTACCTGCCACCATGGATCTACGCCATTGACATCTCTACCTCTCTAAACTCGACGCCAAGCAACCACACTAGGGGTGAAGATCCTTTTTATTAAGCCCATCTTCTTTCTAGCTTAGTAGCCACGAGGCACACGCAGGACCATTGATGAGTTCATCGCAACGGGGCACACATTATCAGTTACCCTTCCATTTGCACAACTTACTCCTGGCCAGTCGCAATAAGACATGATTGGGTTATCAGTGAAGTTGTCTCATGCTTGGCGCACAGTGACGGAGCCAAAAACTTGAATTTATCTTGTTAGAAGGGAGTCATGGACCAGCTGTGTTAAAGTTTTCAAAATTCGATCAAAATTTGAATTTTACAGTGGAAACTTGCATGGCTTGGGGGGGGAGGGGTAGTTGGCCCCTACATATATAGGAAAGGGGCGAGGCAAGGCTGGACGTGAGTAGTGGGCGAGGATGGAGAGTGCGGTGATGTTGGAGTGTTAGAAGATGTGTATGTGCTGTGCATGTACATGGGCCTTGGCTATGCGCCAGGCCCAGGCCGGCTCCCTACCGTGCCCTAGATGGATTAGGATGAACAGTCTTATCCCTTGTGGGTTGTGTTTCTATAAACCTCACCAAGGGTTGCCTATATATTTGTACATGTTGTATACCCTAATCAATCTATTATTCCACACAATTGTTGTTGCTTTCATGGTATCAGAGCCCGAGTTATCCCTGATTGCTTACCTTTCGCATTCTAGCACGCCGCCGACGTCGCTCCTAGCGCGCCTCCGCCGGCGCTGCTCTTAGTGCGCCCGACCGCGGTGCTGCTCCCACATTGGCTCTCCACCGCCCTATCCTCCATGGCCGGCACCCTGCCGCCCGAGTCCTCCTTCGCCACCGCTGTCGAGGCCGCCAAGCGCACGGCTGATGCTAGCGCCGCCGCCGTTGCTCTGCGCCGCGCCACCCGCAAGGAAGCCTGTGCCACCGCCCTCGCCTGCACCGTCGCGGCTGAGGCTAAGGCCACCGCTACCACGTAGGAGCGCGACGTCGCCGATGCCCGCCTTTGCAAGGGCCTGGCACGCGCCGCCCAGGAGCGCCAGGGCGGCCCGCCTGACTCCGATGAGGAGGACACTAGCGCCAACCTCTCCGACTAGGCGCCCGACGCTCACCAGGCCATGATGCTCCACGAGGCCGCCACCATCCTCAACCTGCATGCCCATGCCGTCACCGTGCAGAACATTCGAAGCCTCATCCCCGTCGTCCTCGACACCGCCGCCGACAACTACTCACGGTGGCATGAGCAGTTTCTCCCAACCATCAGCAAGTGTTCGCTGCAGGATCACATTCTCCGTGACGTTCCCACCCTGACCTGTCCTAATTGGGGATGGACGGACTGCATCGTCCGGTCTTGGCTCTACGGCACCATTGCCATCGACCTCGTCGACATCATCATGGATCACGGCGAGCACGGCGCCACCGCTTGCGCCACCTGGCTTGCCATTGAGATGCAGTTTCTCAGCAACTGGGAGACACGAGTCCTCTACCTCGACGCCAAGTTCCAGACCTTCAGCTAGAGTGACTTGTCCATTACGGATTACTGCCGTCACTTCAAGAGCATGGCGGACGCCCTCGGTGATCTCGGCGAGCAAGTCTCCGACCGCAACCTCGTCCTCAACATCATCCGCAGGCTTAACGAGAAGTTCACCGCCATCGGCCGGGACATCCGACGCTCTCGTCCTCTTCGCTCCTTTCTGGAGGCTCGCGACGATCTGCTGCTCGAGAAGCTCACGATGGTGCCTCCTTCCTCGACTCCGTCCACGGTGCTGCTCACTGGCATCAACATTGGCTCCTATTCTCACCCTTCTACGCCTCTCCACCAGTCTATCAGGCGTTCTGGCTCTGGGGCGGCATGGGGGGCCCTCCTCCAAGAAGAAGTGGGACAGGGGCCGGCGTGGAGGTCAGCAACGGCAGGGTAGTGGCAACGGCGGCAAGGTAGTGGCAACGGCAGCAAGGCCCTTGCCGCCGGTGCCTAGGCCCCTGCTCCCGGCACCACCCAGGAGTTTGGCGATCCCTGGCCCTCCTTCTAGAACCCCTAGTCCGGTACAATTTAGATGTAGCTGGGCCCTCGGCAGCAGGCCGCCATTCCTCCCCGTCTAGCCGCGCCCACACCGGTGTTTCAGTAGCAGGCGCAGTAGGCCCTCATCGCCCAGCTGCGGGCGTTGTACACTCAACAGTAGCAGAGGCTGCTCTAGAGCCTTCAGGTCCCCCTTATGGGGCAACAGGCACCCTACCTAGGGCAGCATGCGCCATAGGTGCCCACGGGGTTCTACAATCCCATGACGGGCCTGCCCTCCTCCTGGGATCAGCAGTCCCTTGCCTCGACGTTCAGCACCATGACCCTCAACCAGCCGCAGCTGAATGACTAGTATCTTGATTCAGGTGCCACCTCACACACGACTTCAGACATTGGTACTCTTTCACATTTTCTCACCTGTGGTATCCCTTTCCTTCATCAATTGTTGTCGGTGATGGTTCCTTGCTTCCTGTCATGGCTACTGGCACAACTCATTTTCGAGTTCCTTGTCCCTTAACAATGTTCTAGTTTCACCTAAACTTATTAAGAACCTTATTTCTGTTCACCATTTTACTTCTGATAATAATTGTTCTATTGAATTTGATCCCGCTGGCTGCTCAATGAAGGATCTGGCGTCTCGGAGGCTGATCGTCAGGTGAAATAGCTCCAGGCCACTCTATCCCCTACGGTTCCCTGCTGCCCATGCTCTCGCTGCCGTCTCGACCTCCTCTGTGTGGCATCGCCGTCTTGGACATCCCAACCATGAAGTTTTGTTCAAAGTCGCTTCGATCATTCCTTTTTGTACTAAGGACATTCATACCATCTGTCATGCGTGTCAGTTAGGGTAACACACTCGCCTCCCTTTTCAGTCCTCTGCTTCTAGAGCATCTAGTACTTTGATCTTATTCACTGCAATTTGTGGACGTCTCCTATTCCTAGTGTGTCTGGTTATAAATACTATTTGCTTATTCTTGATGATTGTTCTCATTATTTGTGGACGTTCCCATTAAGTCTTAAATCTGACACTTTTGCGACTCTAGCTAACTTCTTCTCCTCTGTGCGTACTCAGTTTGGCGCCATTGTGAAGGAAGTTCAGTGTGACAACAGCCGCGAGTTCGATAACTCCAGCACACGCACCTTCTTCCTCACGCACGGGGTTCGTCTTCGCATGTGTTGCCCCTATACATCGTCCTATAACGGTTGGGCCGAGCGCATGACTCGGAGCGTCAACAATGTTGTCCGCTCCCTTCTCTTTCAGGCTAGTATGCCTCCCTCCTATTGGGTTGAGTCTCTGCACACTGCTACACATTTACTGAACATTCTACCCACAAAAACCCTTAGCTCCTCCAAGCCGCACATGGGTCTGTTTTGCGTCTCGCCGTCTTATGACGATCTCTGGGTTTTTGGTTGCACTTACTATCCGAATCTTTCCGCTATTGCGCCACACAAACTCGATCCTCGCTCCACCCTGTACGTTTTCCTTGGCTATTCTGCTCATCACAAGGGATACCGTTGCCTTGATCTCTCATCCAATCGGGTCATCATCTCTCGCCATGTCATGTTTGACGAGACTACCTTTCCCTTTTCTCACCGGTAACCGCCCCCAGCTAACGAGGATTCTGATTTTTTGTTGGAATCTTCTGATGTGGTGCTGCCCCCTATTGGCTCGGCACCATCTCTGTTTCCAACAGGACACTCACCGGGCGCACCTTCGGCATCTCCGTTGCCGCAGCCTGCCGCATCGCCGGACCCTGCTGGGGCCACGCCACCTTCGACTGCTTCGACTGCGATCGCACCACACGTGGGTACGGCCTCGACCGTACCAGCGTGCGCTCCGATGGGTCGAGCGAATGCCCCGACCGCACCAGCGACCTTCCCGATCGGTCGGGCGAGCGCCCCGACCGCATCGGCGACCGCTTCGATCCGTCGGGCGAATGTCCCAACCGCACCGGCGAGCTCTCTGATCGGTCGGCTGAGCGCCACGACCGCACCGGCGACCGCTCCACTAGGTCGGGCGACCGCCCCGACCGCACTGGCGTGCGCCCCAATCAGTCGGGCGAGCGCCCTGACTGCACCAGCGACCTCCCCGATTGGTCGGGCGAGCGCCCCGATTGCACCGGCGAATGCTCCGGTCGGTCGAGCGAACGTCCCGACCGCACTGGCGAGCTCTCCAATCGGTCGGCTGAGCGCCCCAACTGCATTGGCGACCGCCCTGACTGTACCGGCGACCGCTCCGCTCGGTCGGGCGAACACCCCGACCGCACTAGTGAGCTCTTCGATCGGTCGGTTGCGCGCCCCGACTGCACCAGCGACCGCTCCGCTCGATCAGGCGAACACCCCAATCGCACCAGCGAGCTCTTCGATTGGTCAGGCGAGCGCCACGACCGCACTAGCAAGCTCTTCAATTGGTCAGGCGAGCGCTCTGACCGGTTGGGCGAGCGCCCATGGTTCTCCCCCACGCAGCCTCCTGCTCCGACCATTCTTCCTCGCGGTGCGGTTCCCATGGGTCGCGTCGCCAATCAGCATCCCATGACAATGCGCGGGAAGCTAGGGTTTGATCTGCCCAAACTTTTTCATTCCTCCCAGCTGTCACCAGTGCCTCGCACTTATCGGGGCGCTCTCACTGATCCCAATTGGCGTCGGGCAATGAAGGAGGAGTTTGACGCGTTGTTGGCCAATCACACGTGGGATCTTGTACCACATCCTACTCAGGCCAATGTTGTTACTGTCAAGTGGGTTTTCAAGCACAAGTTTCATTCCGACGGTTCTCTGGAGCACTACAAAACATGATGGGTGCTTTGTGGGTTTACTCAGCGACCTGGGATTGATTTTTCTGAGACTTTCAGTCCTGTGATCAAACCAGCCACCGTCCGTACAATGTTGTCCCTTGTTCTCTCTCATCATTGGACAATTCATCATTTGGATATGGAGAATGCTTTTCTTCACGGGATGCTTTTAGAGACAGTCTACTGTGCTCAGCCTGCTGGCTTTGAGGATACCGCCTGTCCTGATCATGTTTGTCGGCTGAATTGCTCTCTGTATGGACTTAAGCAGACTCCTCGTGCTTGGTACAATCACTTTGCCTCTCACCTGCTGCAGCTCAGCTTTGTGGAAGCCAAGACCGACACTTCCCTGTTTGTGTACCACCGCGGCGACGACATGGTCTATCTTCTCCTTTATGTGGATGATATAGTCCTCATGGCGTCTCCGACACCTCTTCTTCATCGCACTATTGATGCCTTACAACTGGAGTTTCCGATGAATGATCTTGGTGAACTTCATCATTTTCTGGGTATGCATGTTCAGCGGTCTGGTGATGGTCTTCTTCTGTCTCAGCGCCAGTTTATGTTGGAGATTCTGGAGCATGCTGGTATGACTGATTGCAAGTCTTGTTCCACATCGGTTGATACAAATCCGAAGTTGTCTGCTACTAACGGTGCCCTGCTTGTCAATGGGACTGATTTTTTAAGCCTCGCTGGTGCTCTACAGTATCTTACCTTCACTCGTCCCGACATTGCTTATGCGGTTCAGCAGGTTTGTCTACACATGCATGATCCTCATGAGCCATATCTTGCCGCCTTGAAGCGCATTCTGTGGTATATTCGTGGCACTCCTCACTTGGGTTTGCATCTCCGTCCCTATACTCAGCTGGATTTGCTGGTTTACTCCAACGCTGATTGGGCTGGTTGCCCAAACACCCGGAAGTCCACTTCCGGTTATGCAGTTTTTTTGGGCGACAACTTGGTCTTCTGATCTTCAAAGCGACAAACTGCAGTCTCTCGCTCGAGTGCCAAGGCTAAGTATCAGGCAGTTGCCAATGCCGTTGCCGAGGTCTCCTGGTTGCGCCAACTTCTAGTTTAGCTGCATGTTCCTCTATGTTGCACCGCCTTTGTTTATTGCGATAACATCAACATTGTCTACATGTCTTTGAACCCTGTTCAGTATCAGTGCCCAAAATACATGGAGATTGATCTCCACTTTGTTCGTGAGCGCGTTGCGACTGGTGATGTCCGCGTTCTTCATGTTCCGATGAGCTCTCAGTACACTGACATTTTCACCAAAGGCCTGCCTTCTTTAGTGTTTACGGAGTTCAGGTCCAGTCTAAACGTTCAAGCTGCCGACGATCAGACTGCGGGGGTGTGTTAGAAGATGTGTATATGTTGTATGTGTTGTGCGTGTACATGGGGCCTGGTTATGCGCCAGGCCCAGGCTGGCTCCCTGTCGTGCCCTAGATGGATTAGGATGGGCAGTCTTATCCCTTGGTCGATTGTGTTTCTATAAACCTCACCTAGGGCTGCCTATATATTTGTACATGTTGTATACCCTAATCAATCTATTATTCCACGCTACAAAACCCATGGAGAGTGGTGCAAAAATTTGAGCATAGGCATTTGTGGAGCTTTAATGAAAATGAGTTGGACACAACATCCAGTGTCATGGTACTTGCATATCAAGATGATGTAATTGAAGAAACCTTGAATGATGGTATTGGTGATGGTTCGGAGGCTCTGGTGTGTATTACTAACGAGGAAGAGGAGTGGACTGTCATTCCAGCGGCTCAAGTTACTTCCATTCACCAACATGTTATATCTGATGTGGACAAATTCAATTCTGATGATGAGGAGAAGGACGAAACTATCTGGCAATACCATGATGAAGATAAAAATCCTGCACCTAATAGTGACGAGGATTAGGAAGTGAAATAAATTGATGTTTTACTTGATCCGATTTGAACTCATTTGTTGTATAAGATATGAATCGATATGTACAAGTAGACCTTTTATCATAGTAGTTGTGGGAAAATCTTTCTGACGCATCTCAATATGTTCAAAAGCACACTTAGCTGGCTATTGATCCAACATGTTGTATTGTAAAACACGAAACATCCTGTGATGCCTTCCAAAATCTTTGAACACCCATTTGGCTAGCTGTTTATCCGGTTCGGTGTATTATCAAACACCAGAACATTCTGTGACGTCTTGAAAATCTTCGAATGCCCATTTGGCTAGCAGTTTATCCGGTTCGGTGTATTGTCAAACACTGGAACATCCTTCGACCACTTTCAAAATCTTCGAGCACCCATTTGGCTAGCTGTTTATCCAGTTCGGTGTATTCTCAAACACCGGAACATCCTTATGCTCGAACAAGGTTGGGTAGGAAACTCCTACCCATCTTCTTGTCTAGGTGCGTACTATACCTTTATGACTTTATCCAACGTCGTGTCACTCTAGCTGACCCGCCGTTCCCTATTCCCCACTTACTAAAAGGTCACTTGTGGCGCTTGCTCTTGGTAGGGTTTAGCCGCCGCTGCAGCCGCCCGCCATCGTGGCCGTGCTCCGCCGCTACTGCTATCTGCCACCGCTTGCTCCAATTTCACCAGTATTCGTCGTTGAAAGGGGGATTCGTTAAATTTTTTTAAGATCATTGCGGACGATGATTCGAGAATGATCTTGCAGATAAGCCGAGATGGTGGCAAGAGAAATGGAAAGGCACTTGACCCGCCTCTGGTGAAGCGACAAAGGAAATCGTAGGAGAATTTTGCAGGCACGTTTGGTGCTCAAACGTGGCAAAGGGGCAGGTCCATTACACAGAAGTCTTCCCTTGCCCATTCCCGCCATACACAGGGTGGGTCAACTTCGGCGCCTTCCTACCGCACACGGGGTGGGTCAACCTCTGCGCCTTCTGGGCGACAGCAATGTACGCGGCGTCGGCCGCCCCACCCTGCTGAGTTTCCTGCTCCTGGCCCCAGAGAGCAAATTATTTACCCTCCACCAGAAGAGCCACTAAGGATGATTGACCTGAGCATGCATAGCTACCAAATAATTAAAAGACTTATATTTGTGTCTGAGGATGTCTGGTTTAAAAAATTCCATGACAGACGGATCGAACAAAAATTTAGGAATGTTATTCAGCAAACTTTCTAGTATAACTACAAAAAGCTATCCACCAAACTATTTGAGCACAAGATTATAAACTGGAATCATACGAACATGGTGGCGGGAGGAGAGAATATTAAGGGATACTTCGATCAACTACCTGGATTGGCTGATTTGGTCTTAGGGCATCATCAGTATATTGAGGATTGGGTCCAAGTTTTCTATGCTACAGTGTACATTCCTGAGAGCAGAGAATACATTTAGGTCATGTTTCAGAGAGCTCCACATAGAATTTGGCAACACCAAATTGCTGATAGTCTTGGAGTCAATACGTGTCACGTGTCCCTACACTACATTGTCTACGGGGATGGTGAACCACCTCGCCCTAGTTTGCTTGTTGGATCGTTCCCTTCGGATGAGGATATGGCCAAACTTTTTGTGGAGCCGTTCCTTTCTCGCCGAGCATATCGCACACCTAACATGCTTACACCTAAGGCCAATGTGGTTCACCGAACACTAAGGAAGACATTGTTACCACGGATCGGCAATGCAGAGTCCATCACTAGTCTTTAGCAGTGGCTTCTTCTTCACGTCATGACTGACCGGGAGTTCGACATCATGGACTTTATTCTTTGTGAGATTCAAGATGTCATCCATGATGGGTTAACTGTGGCTCGATAAATGCCATATGCTCACTGGATTTCCGTCATCCTGAGTCATCTTACTAAAAAAGATGAGAACGGTAGATAGGTGCAAACTGGACCTAAAAATTGGTGACATGAGTACAGCAATGCTAAAACATAATTCAAGGTATACAAGACAGCGAGACCAGGAGACAGATGTCGTGGCCTAAGGGCTAGGAATGAGCCATCTCCTGATGAGCACAGAAATGAGAATGATTGCTAAGACAGCGAAGACAGTGAGGAGGAAAATATGTATGTACCTGGTCTCCAAGCCACTCATGACCAGGAGGCAGGTGCATCGCAATCTACTACAGAAACAGTACCGGTCACTCCAGCAAAAGCCAGTGAGCCGACCTAGCTTGCCTTAATTCTTCGGAGACTGGTTGATGGTCAGGCAAAATAAGCCAAAAATAATCTCCGTATGGCCGAGCTACAGAAACGGTTGGACAAAAGACTAGCTCATTAGGAGGAGAGACAATTCGCGTGGCTAGAGCAGGTGGCACAGAGGGCAAACCAGAACATGAGCACTGCTCTCACCACCGCCTCTACCGTCCTCAATTAGTTGCACTAGCATGTCGGGTTACCACCACCGCAAATTCAACTCCCACATGTTGTTTAGACCCCCTGCTAATCATGCCTCCGACTGAACCGGGTAAAACCTCTGAGGTCTCCTTGCCACATCACAGTTCAGCTGGAATTCCACAATTGTTGACATCAACGTCAACCCTAACAGAAAAGGATTCCACACTTGTTTCTACAAAGAAGGGTGGCAACGATGAGGAAGCAAATGCATCAATACTCATGGTTCTATCTGATATTGTTGCCTCGCAACATCAAAAGGAAGATCCTGTGGTGGAAACAGCTACATATCCGGATGATCGTGAAGTGTCTACCGCTGCTACTCTAGATGATCCTAGTCTCACTACTTTGCAAGGTAAGGATGATCCGAGTCTCACTACTTTGCAAGCTTAGGAAGATCCTGCGGTGGCTCCTGCTCCTTGTCTCGCTACGTCGGAAGGCTCTCCTATACATGCTCTTGGTCTCGCTATGTCAGAAGGCTCTCCTGCACCTGCTCCTGGACGAACTATGTCGGAAGGCTCTGCTGCACCTGCTCATGCTCCAACTACGTCGGAAGGCTCTGCTGCACCGGCCTGCTCCAACTACGTCGAAAGGCTCTGCTGC
This sequence comes from Setaria viridis, assembly GCF_005286985.2. Lineage (NCBI taxonomy): Eukaryota > Viridiplantae > Streptophyta > Magnoliopsida > Poales > Poaceae > Setaria > Setaria viridis. Next base: position 28,616,628 of record NC_048263.2, read on the forward strand.
ACCTGCTATTGTTGCTCCTCCTCCTCCAAATAATCATGTATCTCTAGCTTCTAATGACCCTCTTCTGCCAACCAATCCTACTATGTCAGCACCTTCTTCAAACCCCGATGACAAAGAGGTAGAATGTTAAACAATTCTTTTGTTACCATTGATTGTTGTATCGATTTGAACAATAAATGTTTCATTGTCATGCACGAACCAACTATTTCATTGAGCCTTGTAATAATATTTGCCTGGGCTTTGTGCTCAGGTTTTAACTATTGGTGATCTGGCGGAGTTTGTACCAGAGTCGGACGAGTCTTATAACTGGTTTGGTACCAATGGGGTGCAGAATGACCAAGCGGATAGGCTGGCATGTCATCTTCAAGTTGCAGATGAAGCTAGATCATCTAACTGCTCTAAGGGCATTGAAGACTGGGATTTTCGAGTGTTTGAGTCGACGAAGTGGATTAAGATTATTGATACATGAGGGAACACAGGCGTGGCAGGGTCTAGTCTTCCGCCACCCAAAAAGGAGACTTCTCTGACCTCGCCATCATGTAATGAGTGATGCTATCTATACAAGAAACCCAAAACTACCTTCGTAGTATTTTTGTTTGTAATTTTTAATGTAACCCAAAACTATGTCCAGAGCTAATTAATCCAAGGGAGCCATTTAATAGGAGGGAGGGATGTTTGATCTCCAATGTGCGCATGATTGAGTAGTTAGGAAATCCAATGGGGAAAAATGATGTTCGATTGCCAATGTGCACATAAATAAGTACTACGTACACCTAATCGAAGGGAGATTTCTTTAGTTTCGAATGTTAACATGTGTGTAAGTAAGCACATGCAACTAAAGGGAGGGATGTTTGATCTCCAATGTGCGCATGATTGAGTAGTTAGCAAATCCAATTGGGGAAAATGATGTTTGATTGACAATGTGCACACGAATAAATAGTAAGCACACCCAATCGAAGGGAGACTTTTTTATTTCCAATGTTAACATGTAAGTAAGCACATGCAACCAAAGGCAGAGTTGTTTGATTTCCAATGTGCATATGATTAAGTAGTAAACACATCCAATGGAAGGTATGGTACAAGAATTTCCAATATCGCCGGGATGGTAAAAGGATTTCCAATCATAGTAAGCACACTGAATAGACGGGAGATTCCTTTGGTTTCCCAATGTAAAACTCTCTCTCTCTCTCTCTCTCTCTCTCTATATATATATATATATATATATATATATATATATATATATAGTTGTTCTCCATCCTAGATACTCCCTCCGTTCTTGTTTATAAGATGTGATATGATATGATATTGTCTCCCTTATTACACTTATGCGCATACGCCTTATAAATGAAGGGATTAGTACCTAACAACGTACTTCAATATAAACGGAACAGTACATAAACGGAGGGAGTGGTACCAAATAACGGAATATCCGGCTTTTTGAAGGTGTTCTCATGATATACCAAAGATTTCGAATGATAATTTGTTGAATCTGGGTCCAGATTCTCCTGATTCTAGCAATAAAGTTTTGATACATATTACGCTGATTGTACCAATAATAAGAAACGTCCCTGAATAGACTACTAGACATTCCACTATTTGGATTTTTGTCCGGCATATTCTACTAAGTGGAACATCCTTTGGTCGCCATTACCTGGCGTGGACCAGCCCCAAAATCTTTCCGGCACACTATTCAAATATTCGGAAGCCTGGGCCAAGCCGTGTGATAGATGTGAAATGTCAATTTTCCTCCCCCCTCACAACAGCACCCCATTTCATCCACCACCATAGTAAAAGGGTATATTGGTAATGTGACAGGGCCATCCACCCAATTGGCCAAATGCCCTGTCCCTTCCCTCCCTCCGTCCAAATCTTCCGCATCTAAAAATTTTCTACCATTAGTTCCCCTTCACCTCCTCACCGCTATCCCAAATCTTCACCTCCTTCTTGCCGCCATCCCAAATCTTCACCTCCTCCTCGCCGCCATCCCAAATCTTCACCAGCTCACTGCCATCCACAATCTTCCCTTCATAGTTGCTGCCCATTTTCCATCTCCCTTCGTAGGACCAGCGGCGACGCAATGACACCAGGCGGGAAGGTCCTACGAAGGAAAGATCAACAACCATGTACAATGTTTTCCTCCCTAGTTAAGCGTCCCCGGTGATGTGATTAAAGTGTTTCCTTATTTGGTTTTGTTACTGCTTTTATTTTGTTAATATGATTAAAGTGTACATGATGCAGCCCGAGGGTTTTGTTGATCCGAACAATGCTGGAAAGGTATGCAAACTTCAGAAATCCATTTATGGATTGAAACAAGGATCTAGGAGTTGGAACATTCATTTTGATGAAGTGGTCAAAGGGTTTGACTTCATTAAGAACGGAGAAGAGGCTTGTGTTTACAAGAAAGTTAGTGGGAGCTCTGTAGTATTTCTAATCTTATATGTGGATGACAAATTATTGATTGGAAACAACATTTCTATACTTGAGTCCGTAAAGACTTCACTGAAAAATAGTTTTTCGATGAAGGATTTAGGGGAAACAGCATATATTTTGGGTATCAAAATCTATACAGATAGATCCAGAAGGTTTATAGGATTAAGCCAAGATATTTACATTGACAAAGTGTTGAAATGGTTCAGCATGGAAGAGGCAAAGAAAGTGTTCTTGCCTATATCACATGGCATACACCTTAGCAAGACTCAGTGTCCTTCGACAACTGATGAGCGGGATCACATGAGTAGAGTGTCATATGCTTCAGCTATCAGATCTATCATGTATGCAATGATAAGTACTCGTCCAAATGTTTCATATGCGCTAAGTATGACAAGCAGACATCAGTCTGATCCAGGTGAGAGTCACTAGACGACGGTGAAAAACATTCTTAAGTACTTAAGAAGGACTAAAGATATGTTCCTCGTCTATGGAGGTGAGGAGGAGCTCGTTGTAACAGGTTACACCGATGCTAGTTTCCAAACAGACAAAGACAATTCAAAGTCACAATCAGGATTTGTGTTTACGATAAACGGTAGTGCTGTTAGCTGGAAGAGTTTCAAGCCGGAGATGGTGGCTGATTCTACGACAGAAGCCGAGTATATCGCGGCTTCAGAAGCCATGAAGGAGGGTGTTTCCAGGAATTTCCTTATTGAACTTGGTGTGTTCCCGAATGCGTCCAGCCCATTGAATCTTTACTGTGATAACAATAGGGCTATTGCGCAAGCAAAGGAGCCAAGGAATCACCATAAGAACAAACACGTAATGTAGCGATTTCATCTCATTCGAGACTTCGTTAACCGAGGCGAGATAAAGATATGCAAAATCCACACAGATTTAAATATTTCTGATCTTTTGACAAAACCTCTCCCGCAGTCTAAGCATGATGCGCACATAAGAGCTATGGGTATTAGATATCTTCTAGATTGACTCTAGTGCAAGTGGGAGACTATTGGAGGTATGCCCTAGAGACAATCATAGAGATGATGATATCCCATTGTATCCATGATTTATATTGTGTTCCTTGAATATTCATTAAAGGCTACTTGAATTGATTTGCAATTATGTGAATTGTGTGTGAAACTCTTTACTTGTATGGTTATTCTAAAAGTTATCCCTAGTCGGAGTTCATGTGAGGACACACATGAATATTAGACTAGCACATGTATTAGTTGATGACTATGTTTCACAAGTCATGGACATGGAGATGTCAAACAAATAATGTGGGCACATGTAGAGACATGTGCTAGGACTGACCCAACGCGAGTTACATTGTTCTCTCTTTACACAACGTGTACGCTTTGTCCTTAGACCTGAGATTGTCGCATATACTCAAGATGTGGATCGACTTACTTAGGGGCTATCAAACACTACACCGTAACTGGGTAGTTATAAGGTACGCTTTCGGGTTTGTCAAGAAGCATGCTATGAGGCATGGTCAGTCAAGATGGAATTTGCACCTCTCTACTTGAGAGAGATATCTCTAGGCCTCTCGAGTGAAATGATTCAAAAATGCATGGACATGCTACGTGAGGTTAAGAGTTAACCTAGAGAGGGATTTCAAATCACAGGATCGAGAAGGAGAGGTCGGCTTGAAGCTAGATCAAATATCGTGAGGCAAAGGGAATAGCATGTATGTGATGTTGTGATGGTTCGTCTGATATGATCTTCGTGTGCGCATAGGAGTTGGCACGTCTTGCTAGAGGCTGCTACTAACTATTGGCCGAGCAGGAGTATTCGCGCCATGTATATGCGTATATGAACCTATAGGGTCGCACACTTAAGGGGCTGGAAGCCCAATAAGAATATGATCCGAATTGTACCAGGTTTGAGAGTACTAATGGGCCTTGGACCTAGAGGCCCATCAGGGACCTCTATATATTGAGGAGTGGGGGCGGCTTAGGGTTTGACCTCTTTTTGGCTGAACCTCAGCCGTGCCCCCCCCCACGCCCTTGCCTTGTTGCACTCGCAGACCTAGCACTCCAGCTTGCAACGCTTCCTCCCCGCACGTGTGGATACCTTGGAGGTGTTGCATCTGCATCATTTGGATGAGCCACCGCACGAGAGCTTGACCAGCCGACGAGGAGCTTGACAAGCCGCTGCGCGAAGAGGACGCCGCTGCACATGGACAAGTTGCTGAGGAGCTGCTGGACGTGGACGTGTTCGACTACACTGCGGTGATGTGTGATCGACTACACTACCCCGACGCGCTTCATCAACTTCCGCATCTGCGCGTCTAGTGGTAATCCTGTGGTTCATATACGGCAGTTTTCCTGGTTTACGCGGTAGAAAATTTTGTTTTGTGCTAGCGCAGCCTACCTCGTATCCCTTCACCATGTATACACTAGTTTGTTTCTTTTACTAGTTTGTCCTTTGGACTAGTACAAGGTTGGGTAGGAACATCCTATCTTGGATCTTGTTTTGGGGGGCAGTACCTTTATGATTTTACATTAATTTATTTCTTCTACAATAGTTTTGCCTTTCAGCTCGTATAAGGTTGGGTAGGAACATCCTTTCCTGGATCTTGTTTTGGCTAGGAACATCCTATCTTGGATCTTGTTTTGGTGCGCTCTACCCTTAGATTTTGCAGCAGTTTGTTTCTTGTACAATACTTTGTTTCGTTTACAATGGTTGGATAATTTTACATAAGTTTCTTTCTTTTCCTAAGATAAAGAATCGGAGCTCCATCCATACAAGCGGGTGAGAGCTGCATGTATCATAAGGAACCAAGGCGTATTGGCTTCCCTCAGCGTTAGAAAAGTCACAAGCATCCTTAACCAGGCTAGAAAAGTACAAACAAACCATACCAACGAAAGAAGAAGTGAATGAAGAGGTGAAGATCCAGATCCGGAGTATGACCCATCTCAGGAACGGCCTGAATCTGACCAAGAGACAAGTCAACATGAGGTATTTGTTGTTGTTGCCTACCAAATTTCTTGTATCAGTTATGCAGGATTTCTTCTCAATATTTTTGTTTATGCAATTTGTCCAATCAGATCAATGATAGCATACCTGTCAGCGGAGGAAGAGGGTTTTCGAAGAGAATTCGGGCACCTGGTGCCTCTACAAGTACGCCTCCTAGAGTGACTAGGACCAAGGCAAAGGAATTGGTTTTAGCTCAGGTAGATGCTTCGGATGGGATGACTCCTAATTTACAAGAATTGCCAACCGAAGGCCAAACAACAGCCACCCACACTTAGGACATCATCAACATGATGACTAGGAAAGACAAATTATTTGATCTCTTTTTCCCAAAGCCAAAAATTGCAACATCGCACTTAGCAACCAAATCATTATTAACATATGACCGAAATAAAATTGTTAGGTGATGCACGTCCTTCTAAAAGAGCACAAGTGCCACGGGATTCAAGAAGGTTGGGCAGAGATCCGGACAGGATAAGTAGAGGGTTACACACCAAGCTTCCAATCCATGTTCGAGAAGGGCTCAAACGGCTAGAGGTACCAATGTAAGCTGCGAAGTTTGCATCAAAGGGTGGGATCATATCGTGTGGGCATATACCGATCCTTACTCGCTGGAAGGACTACAAGATCGATAATTTAAAACATCTCAAGAACTAGATTGACAAATTGGTGGTGTGTATATATCGACTCATCTAAACCATAGTTCTTTGTATCCTTTCTTTTCATCCCTTTTCTGACTACTCTTGTGTTGTTCTTGATATAGGAACAATTTGACATTGATACCACCAGTCAACCTGTCATAGAGGCATGCACTGATATGCTCAAGTTGCAATAGAGACAGGGGAGGTACCGGTTCAAGAAAAAGTTCTTCAATGATATTCCAGCAAATGAAATCCCAACCAAATCTCATGTGACCACACTAAATGACGACCAGTGAAACAATCTGGTTACAATGTGGTCTAGCCAACCTCACAAGGTATGATAGAACTTCAACTTGCTACTAACACATTTGCATATACTGATATGTTCCTCTTATTCATGTATCTTACACGAGTGTTCATTATTGTAAAGGAGAGGTGCACTAAAAAATGGTAATCATGGGGCGGTCAGGTTTCCTCAGCGCATAGGATCTAGAAGCTACGTTGCACAGGCTCATGTTGTAGTAAGCAACTGAACAAGTCATATTTTTGCTATGTATTTTATTTGATGAACCTGCTTATGCTCCTTGTTCCAAGCTAACAGTTTATGCCTGTTTTTACATCATATTAGAGGGAGAAGCATGCTGAAGGAGGCTCAACTCCAATAGATCTTTTCAAGAACTTCCATTGTAGCAAAAATGGCTACACCGCTCTAGTACAGCCAGCCATTATAAGTACTTGTTTACTTTGCATTTTTTTTGCAACAACAATACTAGAAACATTTGTGAGTACTTTATGAGACTTTTCAATTTCTTTCTTTTATTAGGCTTGGATAGAACAAATTGTCGCCCAACCTGGAAACGATCAACCAAAGACTGCTGCTGAAGTGGTGGCTGGAGTTGTCCAATCTAGGACATGTCGGGAGGTTGCTGGCATTCACCCACCCTCGAAGAAAAGGACTAAAGTTGGTACTGCGCTGCAGGTAGAAGAAATACAAGCTGATCTTGAGAGTGAGAAACAAAGGGGGCACAACTTCGGCAAAAGATTGCTGAATAGGAGTCTGAGATGGGTGCACTAAGATTGAGCACTGAAACACAAGAAACAACATTAAAGTCTCAGACAAAAAATCTCGAAGCTTTGAAGAACACCACAAAGCAGTTGCATTCTCTGATTTCTAGCCTGATAAACTTCAGTACCAGTCAGAGTCAGGTGAATCCTCCTCAACTGAAGTATGTTGCTAGCGAACTTGTTGTTTGTAGTTGATGACTTTTGTTGTATGTTGCATTGTTGATGCTTAACTTGTTGTATATCGCATTATTATTGCTGGTGAATTATTTATTGATTGTGATTTGAACAATATGAAAGTTGAAAATAATCTTTTTTTATGTCTGTGATTGTGATCAGCAGTCAAAATTGAATATATGGCACTGCGAAATACAATATTACATGACCTAAATTGATATTGTATGACAACTATTTTTAAACTAAAGTGGAGATATAAATACACCAATTTAGTTAATTCAGAGGTTCATTCGCAATACTTTTTCCTAGTTAATCTGATTGATTTATTATTGTTAAACAAAAATGCACAATTCCCCATCCTCGTGCCAGCCCGCCCACTCCCCGGCGTGCCTGGTCGTGTCAGTCCGTCAGTCCAACGACGCCTTCGCGCTCAGTGCCCCTTCCCTCCCAAGAACCCAGATCCACCGCCTCAGCATCCACGGCTCGGCCGGCGCCCCGCCCCCCGCCGCCATGGCCGGCCGCCCGCGCCCGCAGCCGCAGCCGCACTCGCCGTCCGCCTCCACGCGGCGGCGCGAGCGGTGGCTGGTCGTCCTCGGCGTCGCGCTCCACGCCGTGTACATGCTGAGCATCTTCGACATCTACTTCAAGTCCCCCATCGTGCACGGCATGGACCCCGTGCCGCCCCGCCTTTCCGCGGCCCCCGCCAAGCGCCTCGTCCTCCTCGTCGGTGCGCCCCCTGATCCTTCGATCCCGTCTCGTTGCTCTTAGGCTCCAATCTCCATGTGCTGGGTTTCTGATTTGGCTCTGGGGGTTTTGGTGCGTGCAGCGGACGGGCTCAGGGCGGACAAGTTCTTCGAGCCGGACGAGCGGGGAAGGTACCGGGCACCGTTCCTGCGCAGCGTGATCGAGGAGAAGGGCCGGTGGGGTGTCAGCCACGCGCGCCCGCCCACCGAGTCCAGGCCCGGCCACGTCTCCCTCATCGCCGGATTCTACGAGGACCCCAGTGCTGTCACCAAAGGTGCGCTGCTCCTGTGCTGGTTCTACTGTACCACAGCTACCAGCTGTGATTCATTTCGGTCCAATGTTTTCACAAGTCATTCAGTTTACTTCAATCGCCAATTATGCTGCACTTTTGTGTAATTGCATTGCTTTGTCTAGTGCCATTGCCATTTATTATAACTTGCCATTTTTCGTAGTTGTTACCACTGAAGTAGTATTGATGATGCTTATGCCCCCATGATGACCAAAACACATGTACTTAACAATGTGCCGGTAAGCGTTAAGTTGTAACCAAGAGAGATGTTATAGATGGGTAATACATTAATACTGACAACCTACACGTGATTAATATTGCTCAATTAAATAGTAAGTATGATATGATCTGATGGGCTAAGCAGTAAATATTGTGCTATGCCCTAATTTACTGTGTTTGCTCGTCTAGGACTAAGAGTTCCTTTTAGCTGAGACTTAGTAAAACACACCTGATTTGTGTTACTGGAAATTCAGTGTGAAGGCTTTTAGGAGATGATATGGGAACTGATGAAACATTTGAACTTTATATTGTATATGGTGCAGGATGGAAGGCCAATCCTGTTGAGTTTGATTCTGTATTCAATCAAAGTCGGCACACTATCTCATATGGAAGTCCAGATATTGTTCCTATATTCTGCAGTAGCGTACCTCACAGTACCTGGGACACTTATCCCCATGAATATGAAGACTTTGCAACAGGTCAGATTTATTTGTAGAACATGTAGCTTGCTGAAAGTTAATCTAGAATAGTATTGTATGTTTGTAATTGCCTTAAAAGTACTGTGGTAGACATTATCATATCATTCTTTTCTCAACATGTTTATATAATTTTGTGATTTCTCATACTGCACTTCCATTCTTTCCTGAATATTCATGTTAATCTAAAAGTTCACCATGCAGATGGGTTATATGCAAAATAGAAATTTGAATTTGTTTTCTTTATTTTTGGCCAGAGTTTTTTTTTATAAAAGCAAATGACAATTGTTATCATGAATTTATGGGTTTTCTTGTGTGATGTTTCTTGTTTGAATACATGAAGGATGTGCCCCTCTTCAAGAAAAGAATGTTTTACTCAACATAAAAGAATCTAAACCATCAATCAGACTTTGCAATTTATTTTTTCTTTTGGAATCACTTTTTTACTTTGTTAGAGACCTTGGTTGCAGATGCTTCATTTCTGGATCATTGGTCATTTGACCAGTTTCAAGGTCTTCTCAACAGGTCTTTTGACAACATTAAATTGAGGCAGTTACTCTTACAGGATAAATTGGTTATATTTCTGCACTTACTGGGCTGTGATACCAATGGCCATGCACACCGACCCTATTCAAGCATTTATCTGAACAATGTCAAGGTTGTTGATCAAATTGCTGAAAGTATGTACAATCTCATGGAGAACTATTTCAAAGACAACCAAACAGCTTATGTGTTTACCGCAGATCATGGAATGAGTGACAAAGGTAAGTTATACAAAAAACTGTCTCACAAATAATTTGTTGGTCATATTTATATATTTTTAGAGTTAGGTTCTATGTGAGTTCTGGTGCCTGGCGAGGTTTCTGAATGTTGGAGGGAACCTGCCAGTTATGTTGTTCTGGGAGAGCGGGACACCTCGGTCACCACCAGGAAACTGTAAAACTGCCAAATTTGAAACAGTCACGTTTTAATTTGAATACCAGGGTCCGGGAATTAATTTACATTTGAATAGTAACTCCCCAGGCCTATCTCTTCCCACCTGGCATGCATATAAATTTGGAAATTATCCCCTAGTGAACTGCTGCATGCCTGACTGCACTGATTCAATCTGGACTGCAAAATGAATTAGTTGCATTGATGACCTGAAATAGGCACTGATTCAATCTGATTTCATGCACTGAAATTGGCTGCACTGATTCAGTCTGCTCTGATTTCATGCTGCTTAGGGCCTAGGCAGCCACATTTGGAATATAGTGTTGACAACCCCGATCCTGTCATCTAAGGCCTGATTTTGGTTGCACTTCATGCAAAACTGCCTTGGGTGTCACAAGGAATTGTGCTATTGACCTGTTAGGCTGTGACTAATTTAAAAGGCTTCATTTTTATTGGTTAACTTTTTAGTATATTAGGTTGGTACTCTACTGTTCCTTTATTATTTATAACGCTGATGTAATTAGGCACTTCTACCAACAGGAAGCCATGGAGATGGACACCCTTCGAATACCGATACTCCTCTTGTAGCATGGGGTGCTGGAATTAGAAGCCCAAAGTTCTTGGCTTATACAGAGAAGCCAGATGATGGCTTTCGGTTTGTTGATGACCATAAACATGATACGCCCACTCCGCAGGACTGGGCCCTCGAAGGCTTTGAGAGAGCGGATGTCAACCAGGCTGATATAGCTCCTCTAATGGTAGCTTAGAAATTTCTGTGTTCAACTATATATTCATTTCTTCTTTTGCTGCATTTGGTTTTCTTAAATAGACCTTTTCTGAGTTCCTCAAAATAATTGCAGTCTACACTTGTGGGTTTACCATGCCCAATGAATTCGGTGGGGAGCTTACCTACTCAATATTTGAAATTAAGCAAGGTCAGACAATCACTGCTTACTATGCAAAAAAAAAAGATTTGTGTTTGGCTTAACACTGCTTGTTAAATTTTATTTCCTACAGGCTGATGAAGTTGAAGCAGTTCTGGCCAATACAAAGCAAATTCTTAACCAGTTTCTCCGAAAGTCACGTATCCTTTTTATACTTGAACTTTAAATTTTGCTTACTCCATGTTTCTAAGCTTCTAGGATATGCTATTCTTGGTGAGATGTGTGGTAGTGTGAATGGGTGGTGTGGAGACATCATTGATGTTCTATCATTGAAGTCACAGTTTAACATAACAGTCGACCAACAAGACTGTTCAATGTTCATGCTGTCAATCAACTTCCTGTTTTTTTCCTAATTGGAAATGTGACCATGATAAACAAATTAAAGAATAGATCGCACTCTTAATCCTAAACATGCCTTCCTTATCGATCTCAGAGCTGAAGCAATCCGGTTCACTTTATTTCAAGCCTTTTAAGCCACTGGCAAACTATTCTTCAGTGCTCAGTCAAATTGAGGATCTTATATCTGAAAGGGACTATGATACTGCCATGAAACATTCTGAAGAGCTCCGAAGGATGGCTCTTGCTGGTCTCCATTATTTCCAAACATATGATTGGTTCATGTTAATGACAACAATTACCCTTGGATATATTGGATGGATGGTGAACCTCATTCTACATGTGCTACAGTCGTATACATCATTTCCTGCGATTCTGCTAAAGAAGGCTTTGTTGCATCCTAAGAATACCTCCATGAAAGTATGGTAGTTAATCATTATCCAGCCTTTATGAATTTATGTCTGTTTTTTATGTGTTACAATCATATTCATTTGTTGGTGTCTTTTCAGTTTACTCAATCTAGATTGGAGCCACTATATTTTTCTTGAACTTCATTATGTTTTTCTTGTTACATTTTCCAAGATTCTTATTTCTTTGCCCCTGCAGACCAGATACTTAGAATTCACAGCAAGAATTTCAGATGTTTGGTTATGTCTAGTGTAGACATCAGGTAGAATTAGGGCTGCATAATTATTCACTCTTGTGTAAGCAAAGTTGCTTATCAAAATTAGACAACTATGTTTTGGTGTTTTCTCTATTTATCAAATGCTGGTGTGCTTTTAGTTACATAATTAGTTAATTACACTGTTTTGATATTATCTCCTCTGGTTTCAGGTTTACGTAGGTGGATGTTTCTTTATGGGTTTGTCGTCCATTATACTGCTTCTAGAGAAATCACCGCTTCTTTACCATGCTTACGTATTTATGACAATATTCCTTTGGACAAGAATTGTACAAAACTTCGAATTTCTGAAGGCTGTGTGGAGAGAATTTTCTAATATGCCCTTCAAGTATACATTGAATCTCCTGATCAGTTCGGGCATTGCGCTGTTTGTATTGGAGTTTCTGGTATGTGCCTACGTTGACACACCAAGCATTTTAAGATTTCAGGATATTTAACATGGAATTTGGTACTTATGTGCAGGTTATGAGCTTCTTTGATAGGAAAATTTATACATGGTGCTTCTTGGTCCTTGGGATACTTGGTTCAACTTATGTAGCCTTTTTTATTCAAGCTAGCCCTGCACTTGCGATATACATATGGCTTGCTTGCTCGTTCCTGTCTGGATTCACATTGATGCCAGCTGAAATACCAGAAAACAACAACTTGGTGTATGCTTCTTTCACAGCCTTCATGCATGCTTTTTCCTTACATTTTCTCCAGTCCTAGTAGAGAACAAGCTGTTACATGTACATAGTAAACCATTGATACTGTTATCTATCATTCATGATTGTAAGAAGCTGCTAGCTATCTAATGTCACCAAATATTGTTTAATTGGTTGTTTCCTTGCAGCTTATGGTCTGATGAACTCTTTATATGCAGAATTCTTAGCGGAGCTCTCATAATACTGATCGCAGTGGCTTCAAGATGGGCCAACTCAAACTGTACCAGCTTTTGGCTCTATCTGACTCGAGCAAATAAACGGGATTCTCAATCCTCAAAGCTATATTTTGTTCAGGTGCAAAACTCAAAATAGTTGTATCCTGATATTGGCATTTCTGTCGTGGAAGTTCAAGTTTGATGCATTGTGACATGTTACTTACTATGTTTCAGGTTATTTTAGTTGCAATATCTTCAATAATGGTGTGGTTATCTACCTCACATCGATCCCAGAACAGAGAATTGCACTCATTACACCAGTTGATCAACTGGTCTGTAGCTGGTAAGCCACACGAGTTCCTATTTGTGCTGCCAATTCTGCAGTGCGTCATTGGTTCATGTCTTCAGTTTTTATGGCAATACCTGGTTCGTTGATGCAGCATGTTTTCTTGTAACCATACAATTAACTTATAAGTCTGAACCTCACTTGCAGCTAAATTTTGTTTATGCATCAACCCAAGAGTGAGGGTCTTATGTGGCATTTTCTGAACCGTTTTAGTTGTTATCACTAGATAAGCTACATTTTGATTTTTTTTCGTTTTTAATGGTTAAATGCCTCGTTTGGACATAAGAAACTCACGGTATTGAGGGTTTGGTACATTAACTGAACAAAAAAGGTTCTAGTTCTTCCAAGAATGCTCTTGTATTCCTGTTGGATCTGTCCGAGCATCCTATTGTTATTTGTGGTAGGTAGTTTGGTTCTTGCAGAACAATTGCTTCGCCTTTTGTTCTGTAATGAAACAGCTGGAAGCCTGGAACAAAGGTTGGTTATAGTACTGATGACCAGGTTTTCTATAACTGATTTGGTTCCACAACTGGCTGCTTTTCTGAAACCTAAAAAATATCATGTGCGGCAATGTTAGCTGGCATTACTGTAATAAATGTATTCTCCAATGAATTAGGAAAATGGTATCAAATTCAGAATTTTGCTAGGCTAACAATTCAGAAGTGCCCTTTCGGTTTCTATTATGGGAAACAGTGAGAATCGTACTGGAATATATTCAGAGAATAAAATGTAGAGAGGAAAGAAGAAAAACTGAAATTTGATCTTGGCCTCTGGGGAATAGCTGTAACCCCAGGTGGAAACATTCTAGTTTGTTAAAAATCTAGATCAGCGTTGGGGCTTTGTCCATTGAAAGTATGTTGAGCTGAACTCCATTAAACACATCCGATTTTTTAAAGCCATTTGTTCAACCTTATTTGTGCTATATCCTGCTTGATTGCTCATTCGAACTTGTAAGATTTTTGGTTCTATTGTTTTTAACATTTATTATCTTTGGCAGGTGTTGCTATGGTGCTACCTCTTTTCTCACCACCTAGTGTTCTGTCTCGTCTTACATCTATCTTCTTGGGTTTTGCTCCTCCTTTTCTGCTGCTTTCTATTGGGTATGCTGTTACCTTCTGCAGTTCATACACTTTTTTTGTGTGTGTGTGCTGTGCCTGAAGTCTTGGAACATGGAAATAGTATCTCATATTTTGTCAAACCTGCAGCTATGAAGCAGTTTTCTACAGCGCTTTCTCAATGGTACTGATTGGATGGATATTTGTGGAATCTGCCAACCTGTACTGCTCAGAAGAAAGCGGTTCTGCACGCCGTAGAAACCTTGTGGATGGCTCAGTGTTTGGTTATGAAGAAAGACACCTACAACTATCTGATTTAAGAATTCCTCTGTTATTTGTAAGTACTGGTTGCAGTATATAATCCCAATTCTATAGTTGCGGTACAGCATAAAAGTGTGGAAGCAATTGGACACAATGCATTCTTTTTTTATATATATGGCAGAATAGATATCAGATTGTATGAACAGTAGATAATCCTCTAGAGTTGAAGTCTTAAGCAGCCAAAGATGCTAAATCATTAGGAGAAGGGGTGGCCGGGTGGCCAATGAAAGCTAACCCATCTGTTCTCAATAGATGTTTTAGAATGTGTGAAGTCCAACTATGAAAAACTTGGACCATTGATAATGTAAACATATTAAATTTCACTACAGAATGACATTGACAGATTTATAATATAAGAAATGCTTCCACATGGTTATGCATTCCATACTTCTGAATAACGTATAACATGAAAATAATGATCAAATGCATGTATTAGAGACTCCCTGTGCTGGCCATCTTCCTATCTTCATAGCATTATATTCCATATTTCCACCATATATCTTTTTTAAGTATCCAACCATGTAGTTCTAGTAGAAACTAAGAACAGTTTTGTCATTATTTTTGCTGAAAGCATAATGCTCTAGCCAGTGATATCTTTCTGTCTTGCAGGTGATCTTATTTAATGTGGCCTTCTTTGGTACTGGTAATTTTGCAAGTATTGCAAGTTTTGAGATCTCATCCGTGTACAGATTCATTACAGTATTTAGTGTAAGTTTATATGCTATAGGTTTCTCATTGAAAGACTACTTTTACTTATTATTACTCTAGACATTGATGTTTTCTCTTTTTTCTTGGCAGCCATTTCTTATGGCAGGACTTCTTATCTTTAAATTGTTCATTCCTTTCATGCTTGTCATGTAAGTTCTTTTGGACCTTGCTACTGTTATGCTATGTAGTGTCATCAAGTTAAAATGAGCTAATGAAGATGTGATTTATGGAATTTCAGTGCATGATAATTTTATTTTTGTCTAACCATCTTTCACAAAATATGATGCTTTAATGTAAATTCTTGTTACAATAAGGTCAGCTTCTGCTATAGAAAGATAAAATAGGCACCAAGGTGTATATAATTTGATGTTCGTTTTGATATCTATTGAGATTAAGTTTGTTCTGTCCACATTAGTTATCACTTTTTTTTTCTGCTTTAACATTCAACCACCTAATGTTGGGGCTTTGGACGCCCAGACACCCAAGTTAAAAAGAGCTCTTTTAATTTGTGTTCAACCTGGACTTTATTAAGCTGATCTTCTTGATCAATTGCAGATGTACATTTAGTGCGATAACCAAGATTGTCCGGATCCCACGATTGGGCTGCTATTTTCTTGTAATACTGCTTTCAGATGTGATGACCATTCATTTCTTTTTCCTGGTATGTATTCTCTTTTTGTTGATGCTTCGAAATTCTATTTTTCATGGTTTCAAGACATGTTCCATTACCTTAGCCATATTTAGTTTCTCTATAGTTTGTTTCATTTGTATCTATTAGTGGGTAAAGTTTGTTTGGTTTGCCATGTTTAAATATCTTAAAGGCAATTTCTTATTAAAGATATACTCCATATGGATAGTGTGTGCTGTGCAGTATAAAGTAATAAACTAGTTTTGGACTCAGGTCTAGGAGCTCAAAGGCTCTATCTCTAGGAAGTTGGAGATGCACTAAGATGGTGTTACTTTGCATTTTCTTTCTGATGACTACGTTTAGTTTAGTCTTACATCGAAATATAAGTGAAATTTCCTACAGCCACATAAATTAATGTGCTGAATATTTCTGTTACATTTTACCCACAGGTACGTAATACCGGCAGTTGGATGGAGATTGGCAACAGCATTAGCCATTTTGGAATAGTGAGCGCCCAAGTAGTCTTCGTTTTGCTGCTTTTTGCTCTGACAAATATATACACCAGAGACATTGTGGTCTCATCACGGCAGCTAACCGCACGGAAAGTTATGTAAATTGTTCAGTTCTTTTAGAGATCCAGATACATTCATTTTCTTTAATTAATTCTGGGCTCGGCTTTCATCTGTGGCCCAAGTTTTGTAACTTAGTAGGTTGTGTAGTTTTGTAGATGGACCTCGTATCAAAATTTTGTGCTAATTTATTTTTTCCATTCATATCACAAGCGGTGAATAGGCTTTTTTGCATGCTTTATTTGTGTGAAATTTTCTTCTCTTGCTATGATAAATTAACGTATGTTGATTTAGTTCAGTCAGCAAAGGTAACTAACTGTCCATTGCTAGGATGTACTACTAGGATGTACTACTAGGTACCATCATTCGTTATATCATCTTCGGCAAGGTCCAGAAACTGCACAAGCTCGCCGTGGCTTTTCTGGTGAAAAACTAACTTGACCTTACGGGTCACCCGGTCACCGTGGTGACTGTGGACGGTCTTCTCCACGACGCACCCTGGCTTCGTGCGTAGCCAGCAAGAACACGGCAGAGGAAAAATGGTCTCTTCAGTAAAAACACATCTTTACTGCGTTTCTCTTCACTCCTTGTTCATTTACCAACTAACCGCACGAAAAATTATGTAAATTGTTCAGTAGCATAGGCCACAGCGTCGTGCAGCTGGTCGATCACGATCGGAGCGGCCCGTCCAGTAACCCAAATCCCGCCTGCATCCGGTCCGCCCGTTCGTTATCCTCGCCGGCCGCCACACCTGGCGTTATCCAGCATCCGCGCCCTCCCCTCCGCCACGTCACGCCTCCCGGCCACATGGCGGCGCCCCAGTGGCGGCTCACCCCCACGCGGGATAAGGCGCCCCCCTCCCTTCCCGACCGCAGCTTAATAACCCGCCGCGAAAAGCTCCCCGCGAGAGCACGAGCCATCCACGTCCCCAGTCCCCACACACGCACCAGCAGAACCCAGCGCAACCGATGGCGTCGCTCACCATGATGGCGTCCTTCGCGGCCGTGGCGGCGGCCGCGCCCTCCCGCCGCGGCAGCTTCGCCGTGGCCAGGGCCGCCAGGGTCGACCGCTGCCAGCAGGAGCCCGCTGCGAGGCTGGCGGCCGAGGAGGCCGAGGCCCGGCCCGCCGAGGGCCGCCGCGCCGTGATGCTGGCGGCGGCGGCCGCGTGCGTCGCGGCCATCGGCGGCGCCGGCGCCGCCATGGCGGGCCCCAAGAACGGGACCCCCGAGGCGAAGAAGAAGTACGCGCCCATCTGCGTCACCATGCCCACCGCCAAGGTCTGCCACAACTGATGAGAGATCGAGCACGCTGCAGGCAGGGGGCGTGCGGGGGGTTGTGCGTGTGGTATATAATGCATGCTATGCGTCCGGTTTGTCTCTCCTTGTTGATTCGAGCTTTAGATGAGACGGTCGCCATGGACGGTCTCAAAGTTGTAATATTATTGCAAATTCGAGGATAAAACCGTTCTTGTTTCGTTACATGAGAGACCATCTCTGTGTTAGCTCTTCCTTGAGCCCTTGACACCGGATCTGTGGCGATGGAAAATGCAAAACCACGTGTACCTGTGGCAATCTCCTTGCTGGCCAGAACATAACATTGTGCATGGCTTTTGTATCGACGAAATTAAATGAATCGGTGGCAAGCCTGACTGATTAATGAAGCATCATGCGTTGGAACAAAGAATTGCTGCGCGTTGTATTTTTGTCGAGGGCTTGTTTGGAATAAAAGAACGGAAAATAAAGGAATGGAAAAAAAAATGCATGAATGAGATGGAGCGAAAAGTGGAAAACTACATTAATCCAAAATACAGGAATGTAAAGTTTAGGTTGTTTGGATCGCAGGAATTCATAACACAGGAATCACAAAATGTTGTCCTAATAGAAATACTGATTAGATTTTAGTGTCTAAACAAATTACCACGAGCACATTTGTTACTGAGCAGCAAAACCAAAGTGATATTCTATCTACCGTGACCCTCTTACATGTGGGTCCTACGGTTGTTTGTACAAGCCACCACACATCATCCTTATCCACTCACGCACACACCATTGCTGTCGTCCTCCATCCCTCCCTGAATCAACTAGCTTCGAGCACGGAGGCCCCAAGGGTCAAAGAACCATGGACGGACAAAGAACCATGGACGGACGCCCGGAGGTCAGCGGCCCGGCAACCGGCATCAAGGGGTGAGCACTGGACCTCTTCGAGCACGCCGAACCCGTTCTCCTTCGCCATCCAAAGCTCCGCTCTCAAACCAAGAGAAATGAAGTTCTCTCTTTTTGGGCAGAGTCCTTTTTGTCTATTTTTTTTTCTAGATTTGGAGTTCGATTCTTTGAATTTCTCAAAGGATTCGTTCAGTGATTGCTCAAGTTGATGCTCGATTTCATTTTTAATATTTTTGTCTTTCTTTATTTCCTCTTGTTGCTCAAACCTCAAATGAAGCTGTGTGAAGAGGAAGAAGAGCACATGAGGTAAGCTTGATTAGCGCATGAGTGCGCGAGCGAGCGTTGCAGGAAAAATTTCCCTGAGCTCGGAGCACATTTTTCCTTTCCTCCAAAAGTACAGCCTTTCTGACCGTTCCTCTGGAAAGTCTATCGTCGATTCCTTTGTCCCAAACGCGTTACTCGCTTCCCTTTCCTCCGGAACCGAAGCGTCCATTTTTCCTACGTTTTTCCTCCGTTCCGCCTCAGTGTTCGGAGTAAGCCACTGGCCGTGGGCCGATGACAAACCTGCAGAGCGTTTGCTGGAGGAGTCAAGGAGATGGTGGGCCGCGGGTATAATAGAGAGAAGAAAGGCAAACATGTCACAGTGTAAAAGGTAATTTCCATAACAGAACTGCGAGTTTTTTCTCAAGAAAAAGATCACCGCTAACATACAAGGCCCTCACTCTTTCACATGTATTTATGTAGGTAAATTGCGTGTTTGTAGAACACAACTATTCCGTCCGATTCCTAATTAAAGTAGGTCACTGTAGATTTTAACTACTCTCTAAATATAAGTCGTATCCTTAAAACAAACAGCGAGATATCAACTATTCTCTAAATATAAGTTATTCTAGAAACAGATACGAAATATACAGGGAAAAGCTATCCCTCACTCAGGTGATTTGAGAGTCTCCGTCGCTCGAATTTCTGGACATCCGATCGATGCATCATTATTATTTTGTCCGTTTGATTTGGCCATCCGATCGATGCTATCTAATCCTACATGGCAGAGACATGATTCATTTATTCTGGAACCCGTAGTTTCATTCGCCCCTTCATCTCTTTCCCGTGGGCGGCGAGGCGGTGGCGCCAGGGGATCTCCGAGGCTCATCCCCGAGGGGCGGCGAGGCAGCAGCACTAGGGGATCTCTGAGGTTCATTCCGTGGGCGGCGAGACGGTGGTGTGAGCGATGGTGCCAAGCTATCTCCAAGGTTTTTCCATGGCTGCCTTCAAACCATTCCTCCTTCACTGTGCCTTTCGTCCCCTGCGATTTCTGCTCCCAGTCATTGTAGACATTAGCGACTTTCTATTGTTCTCGATTTTATATATTTTGCGTTGGTTTCTGTGGAGATTGGTTCATACCTTGTTTCCAACGATCCAGTAGGATGCTAGATTTTGGTTAGGCTATTTAGCATTAAATCATATCTAATTATACTAGGTTGTAAGTTTTTGTTCGTATGGCTTAGGTTTCAACATTCTGCACCTCTCCGTATATGATTAGGTGCCCAAGCAGTGGGGTGGGGCATTTCCTAATGAAATTATGGTTCTTACTCCTGGAGATTAGGCAATTGTGTCCATTTTATTGTATAGGTAAACAAGATGATATGGTCCTATGGTAGTGCTCTGTGAATGAGGGTGAGCAGGGATGAGGGGCATGATCTTTTTTTTTCTGATTATGACAATTTGCGCATGCTGAACTGAGCGAGGTCCGTTGATCCATAATTCCGTGTTCCTGAATTGGACTGCAAATTGGTATGTTATATTAGGTTCACTACCTCACAATTAGCCTGATCTGATTTTTTTTTTCAGATCCACTTGTTTTTTTTGCATGTGGATGATTTGTAGAGTTTCTTTTCCAAGAAATTTGCAACGATTTGTTTTGGTTCTACCTAGTTATTTATACTTTCTTCTCTATAGGCTAGATCATTGTGGTTGCTATGATTCTTTTGATCAGGAATCAATGTATATGAGGCTGATATGTTAGTTGTTGTTAGCCTATTAGCCATGCTGTGTTGGTCACCCTCTGTGTAAAATGTAAACGGTCCATTTGTGTCAATCCATTAATTTTATATGTTCATGTAAGTATTGAATTTCATATTTTTAAGTGTCACCTTATGTTCTGACCAGATTTACCCTTTGGTGAGCTGTAGTGTAGGTTAATACCATTATTTGTGGTGTTCCCTTGCTTATTATTTTTTTCTAGCACCAATAGATATAGATGTTCTCTTCTTGTGTCTTTTCTTATATGAGCCTTTTAATGAACCATTTTGTACATGTTTTTATGAATTAGTATAAAGTACATTTTATATGTATTCCTCTTCACAATCATATACAGTACACTTTTAATGTCAGTTGAAGCATGCAATTAGCTTAATTTTCCCCTCCTAACACACATATGGTTCTATCTATTACTTATATCTTTGTATGATTAATTTGATTTTTTTCCGCTTGAGGCAGTTCCTCCAAATCCCTTCAACTGTGTGTGGTGTTGGAGATTTCAATTCACGTCCAGCTCGATGGGGTTGCGGGCTGTTGCGACTGGCGTGAGGCTAGGTCTAGGGTGGAATGTTGTCCGGAGGTGTGTAGTCAGAGGCCTAGGTATCCATCTGTTCTTGCTCACCATGGATAACTATAGTTTGATTAGGAAAGATATGTGGTTTTATGATTGTCAGGCTTCTGAAAATTCAGGAATTAGCATTGATCAAACTATAGGAAAATAGGCATATGTCATCTGTCCTTGCTCACATTAGTATGCTCAAGCAATGATATCATATACTAAGTATGCTTGTTGTTTTCATTTGTAATCTGTATTTTACATTCTGTGACCTATATTTTACTTGCTATTGCATGTGTTATATGTATATAGGTTCAGATATAGTTAATTGGGTCTGATTTTGCAGTGAAATCATCACTGTTAATTTGATATTTGTGAACAGTGATTGAATAGCATTAAAAATGTATGTGCAAATATCTATTTGCGTTGACCTGTTAGTGTGATATATTCGCACTCCTAGTGATTTTGAACTTGTGTATGTTATCTGTAGTTATCTTCCATTTAGTTATCTTTTTCTAGATCAATTTATTATCCAAGGATTTACTTGGTTTTTTAACTGTAGATGTATCTACAATTACCAGTTTTTAGTGATGAAATTTTCATCATTCATTAGTGCTCTTTAGTGGTCACTAGAAGCTCATTGAGGATTATGGTTCTGGTTCTCTTCTGATGTTTCTTTTGTTCTTGATCTATACTATGTTCTCTACCTTTTTTTCCTATGCAGCCAGTATGGTTCCATTTTTACCATGCGCAATAAAAGGATACGTGTTTGCATCCATAACCAGAATGGAATCATGTTGCCCCTTAGTGCACTGACATCTTTTCCATTATTCTATATTATTTGTTCAACTTTAAATCTGTTGATGACGATTAGATGTGGATGAGCTTTCTTCTCTATTTTGCTTTCCAGAAAATCCTAGAAATTTTGCCAAAAAGGATCTTCTCACCGTTTGTTTGCTTCGCAGGCTCAATGCAGCTCCAGTCCAAAAGATTTTAGATGAAAGGAGGGCTCTAAGGACCAAACATGATGCTGAAGTTGGTTCAACTAAGAAGAAGATGTGATTGCGGTATGTGGTTCTATCCCCCTGAACAGTTGGTGCTAGTGCACTTATCTATCTTTTATAGTGCTTCATATATTTGATAAATATGACTTACATTATGTTGTGACAAATATGACAATAACCTATTAGGCATAAATTTTGCTATATTTAAATGTATTTTTCTATGATGTTTGAATTTTAGAATTTAAGGTGGTTCGTTTTCGTATGATCACAAACTTGCTATGATCACAAATTTAAGGTGGTTCATTTTAAGTTTGCTATGATCACAAACTTCCAAAGGAAATAGCATATGCTCCTATTTGAATATCCATAGCTCATAAATTGATGATTGCTACTAGGGTTTAGATTTTTCATGTTGCTAGTGCTACTACTTATTATTTAAAGTTCATTTCAGACTTATTATGTTTGTTGTCTTGTATCCATTTTTTCTAAGTCTATGTGAACTCCTGCCCCTCAGTTTTACCCTTATTACATTATATTTTATTTGATATTTAAATGGGTCACCTGGTATGAATCTGATATATGTGCGAAAACCAGTCGTTTTTGTTGATATTCAGGAATGTAAGAGTTTTTTAGAATTTACATTTTGTTGTCACTATAATTACTTTGTTTATTGCATTGTATCATATGCAACATTGAGGTGTAAATTTCATGGGGATGTACGACTTTAGGTGTTGCCTCTTTGTATTTGGGGAAATTTGTGGCATATGAGCAATCTGTGTATTTAGGTGTTTTCGTGACTACCCAAATAAAGCTGGTTATTTGCATTCCATAGGAAAGAAATCTGAGTTATTTGAGAAATCTGTATATAGCTTTTGGGTTTTAGGATATTTATTAAATCTTTATTTGTTTGGGGTTCCAGTGACAACCCAAATTCCTTCGAACAAATATGAGTCATTTTTAGGAATTTGGGACATTTGATCATTCTGTCTCGGGGGTTTCAGTAAGAATCCAAAATAAATCTGATTATCTGCATTCGTTAGAAAATAAATCTAAGTTATTTGACAAATCTGCATATGGTTTTCGGAAATTTTGGACATTTGTTTAATCTATATTTGGGAGTTTCAGTGACAATCCAAATTAATTTATTTACCGCATTCCTTAGAAAAAAAATTTGAGTCATTTGTGTAATGTGCATATGATTTTTGGAAATTTGGAACATTTTGTTTCATAACTTGTAGGATATAATGGATTAATATACTTGAGGTGTTAAATAATTATCTTTTTATCTAATGTAGTACTCTATTATATTCTTAGCAAAAAATTCTAGTCCTAGCATTTTCTATCTCTATCATGTTTTCTATCTGAAGATTCTGCAGGTTGCCATTGTTTTTACATTTATCTTAAGCTGATAATTCTAGTTACCTTAGGTAATTGCATATTATGTTTGTTTGCACAAGTTACTTCATTTGGTTTCTTTGGAATTTGTATATGTTTGTCCTCTTTTACATTTTTTATTATACAGAAGAATTAGTGCAGTTTTTTTTTATTCAATGCAGTTGCAGCTTCTGGTTGTTCTATCTCTTGCTTGAGTCTAGTTTTGTGCTTTTGTATTCAGTGACTTGGATAGGTTAAATTAGCAATAGTAGCAACTTTGATCTGAGCACTGATAATTGCACGTTGATTTTTGCTACTGATTATACCTTTTTGCTCAATTCATGTATTTTGTTGCTAATCTAGTAATAAGTTTATTTAGATTATACAGATTTTGCTTTAGATCATATAGATTCTGCTGAATGCAGCATGTTTGATACTACTGTATGCAGTATGTTTCATCGTATAGTATGTTTCTGATTTTATTTTGTTACATTTGAATTTGGTACATTTTGATTCAGTTAAGTTGTAGCTTGTCTTTGTTCTGTTTCAGGATTGGGTCTAGTTGTATGTTTCGTATTCAATATCTTTGATTGGTTAAAATAGCAACAACAACAAATTTAATTTGTCTCTTGCTACTGATTACATCTTTTTGCACTATTTCTTTTGCTCTGTACCAACATCTAAATACCCATCCTATTTCTTTCTTTGTTAGTACCTTCAACAATAATTCTTCTTCAGATATTTTAGCAACTGGATTGAATTCTGTTCATTATAGCATTGATTCAATTCAGTTTATTATCTATCGATATATGTTTGTCTTTGTGTCTTATTGAGTTTTCATTGAACAATTAGCCTTTTGGTTTATCACTATCAGTGTGACCATCACTATCTAGCCTAATTCATTGATGATCTTGCACATATGAAGTTGCTCATTTATATCTTACATTACTTTCTTTGTATTTTTACTATAGGCAGTTGGATGTAGTTTTTTTATTCCGCATATGTAATTTTTCTTTTTGTTGAATTCTTTGTATATCTGGTATTTTTTATGCTTGATCTGATTTCATTTGTGTAGCCTGGTTGATTTGTTTTCATATGCAGATGTGTATATTTTCCCCTTTAATTCTATGTGTATTAAATTTGGTTGGGAAGTTTTTATCTCTAATTTTGTGTGTATTAAATTTGGGTGAGCAATATACTTATTTCACTCAAAAATTAGTATGCAGATTCTTTGGCTGACTATGTGAGGGCAGCAAACAAATCACTCAAATCTTATTTTGCCATAGATTTGGGTGATTTGTCTAGCCAAATCACCTAGGTGATGAGAGCCCTCAAATCACCTGAGTGATGGATAGACAAACCCAATATATAATGTTGTTGGAAATAAAGTACAAGTAGTTGGAGGATGATCACCCGTGCCTAATAGACAAAACTCAAAAGGCACCATATTTATCATGGTTCCAATGCTGGGGATGGGAACAGGAAGGCTAGCTAGCTTCTTCAAACAAATGAGCTAGTTGACTAATAAAGCGAAATTATCCAATTTGAGTAGAATTACACAGTAACTTTGTTCCGCCAAAAAATAATCCCAAGATGTAGCTTACGAGGATCATTTGAGAAGTGAGTTCTGAAGCACCGCTTGTAGGGAATGTTTGGTTTATGCCCAACTCAACCTTACCACATTTTGGTGATGACCAAATCCATGGCATAGTCAAAAAATTGATGTAGTGGTGTTTGGATTGTTGCCATGCTAATTGTTGCCAAATCTTTTTTGATTATGTATATGACATGTGGGTCCAATGTGTCAATCATTATTTAATTATTAAAATATATTCACAATGGACCTAGATTTGTAGAGTTAATTATAACGAATTCAATGGTTCTAACGAATTTACAATCCGACTTATGGCTTAGGAGAAACAACATTTTGAATGTTGTTAACCAAAGAATCATAGAGTCGCGTGCAACCAATGATGTGTTGATACCTCAGCAATTTCAATGGCAGCAGCGCTAGCAAATTTTGGCAAGGGTTTCCTCACCCATCTTTTTACCCATGCCCATGTAACTTTTGTACTAGACTTGCCAAATCTCCTTTGGCTTGCCAATTGTTGCCGGGGACGAAGCCAAAGGAGGGCTGGTATGGGCCACGCCCTCCCCTCCCCTCTCAAGTTTTGATTAGGATACTATAGTTTGTATACATGTAGTAATTAAGTTAGATAAACTTTTAGCAATTAAGTATTGAGATGAAGTAGTACTTAATTTCAAAACAAATGTAGTTGTTTGGGCAAGCTAATAAGTTGTCAAGTGTGTCCATGGATTGATTTAGTTTTACCAATAATACTTCAAGCTAGTAATTGGACTTCACAATTATTCAACATTTTATCCATTTTTATATATTTAGTACTTCTTTAACAACTTTATTCTATGCATCTAGTTTTAAGATTTTAACATATCACACTCTCAAGCGTCTTGGTGCACATGTGTGCCAAAATGTGGTTTGAGCACAATCGCTATGTGCTTACACTACTGGGGAAAGCGCCTTCAGTACTGGGTCCAAACCCCTCTTTAGTACCGATTGTGCAACCGGTATTGCTAAGTCAGTACTAAAGGGGGTCCTTTAGTACCGGTTCAAATAACCGGTACTAAAAGGGGTCCTTTAGTACCGGTTGGGGAGATCAACCGATACTAAATTCTTTTTTCTATTCTGTTTCTTTTCTCATTTTCTTTTCTATTTCTTTATTCTATATTAGTATTTCATATTTGTTTCCTTTACGTATACTAGTTCTAATACGCAATCTATATAAAGTTGTATTTGATCTATAATATTACATTTCAAATAATATTATACATAGACACATTGTGCATACACATATATGAATAATATTACATTGCATCAACTCTCCAAGTTCAACATTTTGGATCAACTATTTTGAACCCGAGTCATGACGGTGATGCAGATTTGATCCATCATTATGGAACTCTCCTGCTGGATTTACTAACTCGTCCAGAAGAAATCCACTGAGTTGTTCTTGAATTGCCCAGATTTTTTCCATCTCAAGGAGTTCTTCCTTCATGTGCATAATCTATGTCATTAGTAAAGGTTATTATATTAGATCAATGGATCTGCACAATTAGAACTAATTTATTGTTAAGAAATTTGTATATGTACATTGAATTCATTGTCAGTTATACACTTGGGATGTACAAAGCCATGTATGAAGTCACATATGTAGTATCCGCATAAATTATTTCCCGGATTCTGTCTCAAATACTATATATATGGCAAAAGAAGTTATGAAATATTTGTTGTGTTCAAGGAAGTGACATGAGATGTGCAAATTCAATACATACCGAGAATTTAGAGTGGATATAAAGTTTCTCCTTGAATTCACCCGAGTGCTGTTGACGGAAACGAGCCCATGTTGTGTTAAGCATGTCTATGAGGTCGGTGTATTGATATCGTGCTCTGCTCAGAAAGTCCAGGATATAGACCATGCTTCGATTAATCACGATAACAAGGAGTATTCAGTGGAAACTGTACATATATGCATAGTGAAAATCTATTTAGTAAATAAAAAAAGAATTAAACACTTATACAATTTGTTACAATAAATGACTACAATAATATTTATTGTGAACTGCTAGTAAATGACAACAAGAAAAAGAGTTAAACACTTATACAATTTATTACAAAGAAGAATGGCTAAAACCTATACATTTTGTAAAAGTAAATGACTAATACTTGTACAATTTTTTACAATAAATGACAACAAAAAAGAATGACTAATACTTATACAATTTGTTATAATAAATGACTAATCAATGTTGTACATAGACCAAATTACAATTAATAGGCTTTTCCAACAATTTTTCTATAATTTCTAGCTAATTCAACAATTTTATGCACATTTCTATAATTTGAACTATACTATAGCTCAATTTGTGGCATAGTAAAAGAATTATTCTAAGTAGTAGGCAGTTTACAATTTATTGCACTATTTAGATATTTTCTACCACTATTCTACTAATAAAAAATGCATGGCAATAATGTACATTAATTTCCTAGCACTATTTATAAATTTTCTAATTTTCATAACATAATTTCTATATTCATTATTTCCATACTAATAATTTTTAGCATTTTTTCTAAAATTTCTAGCGATTTTAACAATTTTTATAAAATTTCTAGCTATTTTAACTTATTCCTAAATAACTAGAATTAAAAAGAAATTTAAAAATAATGTCAGCACGGCCGCGGGCTTAAGCAGACAAGACGACGAGCCAACGGCCGCGCGCGCTGTCTCGGGCGGCCGCCGGGTCGCGTCGCGGTACGGTCGCCGCAAGTTGGGGCTGCTGGGCCGGCAGCGGCGTGGCAGAGACGGCGCCGGGGCAGACGGTGCGACGCGACAGAGACGGTGCCGGGGAGGGGGGCCGGCGGACGGTCATCGTCGTCGGGGAGGAGGAGGGTCGGTGGAGGGGTAGTGACATCGGGAAGGGGAGGGCCGATGGAGGGGCGGGCGTCCTCAAGCCAGGGAGGGCCGCTGGAGGGGCGGCGGCGGCGGCGCGACTGTTGGGCAGAGAGGAGCCCCGACGAAGTGGGGGTGGGGCGCGGGACGGCGCGGGGAGGAGGGGCGGCGTCGTTGCGGCCACCGGGAGGAAGCGGCTGGCGGGGAGAGGAGGAGGAGCACGACCGCTAGCGTCGTCGGGCCGAGGATCGGAGAGCGTGGCGGTAGCCGTGGATCAGGGCTGATGACGCGAATGGCTAAGTGCTGGGTTCGAGGAAGACGATGGGCTTATATCCCCCCCCCAATTACCGGTGCTAAAGAGCACCCGGTACTGAAGGCCTTTGGCGGGTGACGGCTTGCACTGGTACTAAAGGGTCCTTTAGTACCGGGCTTTAGTACCGGGTCCAGCTAACACCCGGTACTAAAGGGGGGTAAAGCATGCTAAAATGAAATTGCCTCCGTTTAGTACCGGGTATTTTTATCACCCAGTACTAAACGGCTTTAGAGCCCACTGTTCTGGCTTCCCACCTAAGCATCTTTTTACTTTATTACAAATGCTATTATATTAATTTATTGCATAGTAAATCAAATAACATTCATAAAAATTGTAAAAACAATTTGTGATGTTTATTAGATATGCACTATAAAAATATTAGATGCAGTCAAATATCAAACATAGTAAACTTATTAATTTTAACTTAGTAATAGATTATAATGGATATAATACTTATGTTAACTTTAAAATTTGAAAAAATATATATTTTGACCATGCAAAAATTTAGAAAAATAGTGCCTGTAGTGTTATTAACATGTTTACCATAACTTATTCATGTACTTATTTAATTGTACCTAAATTTATTATTTAATATTTAATGGTGCCAAAAAATTGAAATATTTAATATTTTAACCATGCAAAAAATAATTTTTGTTTAATAGGGTGAGATTTTTGCAAATAGTATTATTAATAAACCCATAGAATATATTACATATCATTACAATGGATTATTACATTAATTTATCACTTGATCACAAAACACATCATAATGGTTCTAATACATTACACATCATCATCTAATGGAACGTTAATAACCATCCTCTTGACGAACATCCCTTGGTTGTGATCGAGGCGTGAGTATGGAGTGTCCTCTTTGGCTAACAGGATGCTTGGGTCAACCTTGACTGAAAATGGAGGAAGATCATCGAATTGATCATAATCTTCTGAAATGTCAAGTTTTGTCCTCAACTCCAACAATTTTTCTTTTCCTTGGAAGAACTATGTGGCGCTTTGGCTGGTCCTTGGACTTATTAGCATCCTTCCATTTTGGTTTTCTTGACATGTCCTTCACATAGAAAACTTGAGTCACATCCTTGGCTAGGACGAATGGTTCGTCTCTGTATCAATCTTATTGAGGTCAACCATTGTCATCCCATAGTTGTCTGTCGTTACGCCTCCTCTAGTAAGTTTCACCCATTGGTACCGAAACAGAGGGGTTTTCAAAGGTCCATAGTCGAGTTCCCAATCTCCTTAATGACACCATAGTATCTATCTTTTTTTTATTGTTGTCTCTTGCATCCATACGGACACCACTATTTTGGCTTGTGCTCTTTTGGTTTTGCGCTGTCGTGTAAAATGTGTACCCATTTATCTCATATTCTTAGAATGTTGATACTGAAATAGATGGACCCCTAGCCAACCATGCTAGTTGCTCTTCAATCATGTCATCACCCATTAGTCGTCTCCGCAACCAAGAGGCGAAAGTGTCAATGTGATGACGTGTAATCCAGGCCTCAATCTTCCTCTGGTTTGAGGACTGTACAATGATCTTGTGCTCCTCCAAGTATAGAGCCACCAGGGATGATTGTTGCAGGACCGTGAAGTGTGCTTTATGAAATGTACTCTCATCAATATCCATCCGAGCTTTCCTCTCTAGTGTGTCAGCTTCTTTCAAACTAGCAAATGCACTTTTAGAGCCAACTTTCCCTTGAGTCTCCCACCATGGCATGATACAAGGACTCCAATCAAACTCAGTTCATCAATAAAGTCAACACAAAACTCAATGACCTCCTTTGTTTTCATATTCCTTTGCGATGCTTCCTTCTGGACAGGTACGATTACGAACATACTTTTTCAGAACTGCCATAAACCTCTTGAAAGGAAACATATTGTGTAGAAATACAGGACCGAGAACAAAAATCTCTTCAACAAGATGGATAAGAGGTGGGTCATTATATTAAATAAGGAAGGTAGAAAGACCATCTCAAAGCTAACAAGGCATTGCACCACGTCATTCTACAGCTTTAGTAGATTGTTTGGATAGATTACCTTCTGAAAAATCATGTTGAGGAATGCACATAGCTTCACTATTGCCATTCTCACATTCTCTGGTAGCATACCCCTCAGTGCAACAGGCAGCAATTGTGTCATCAAGACGTGGCAGTCATGGGCCTTTAGGTTTATGAATTTCTTCTCTTTAATATTTATTATTCCCCGTATATTCGAGGAGTACCCCGACGGGATCTTGATACGATGGGATCTTGATACTATTCAAGCACTCAAACATGCTTTCTTTCTCTTTCTTGCTGAGAGTGTAACTGGCAGGATGCAAGTAATGTCCATCATCTCTATTTTCCGGATGTAGGCCATCTCGTTGTTTCATACGTTTCAGGTCTCGACGTGCTTCAATTGTATCCTTTGCATTTCTATATATACCAAGGAATCCAAGCACGTTCATGCAAAGATTTTTCGTTAGGTGCATCACATCGATTGCATTATGGACCTCAAGGACTTCCCAATAAGGTAGCTCCCAAAATATAGACTTCTTCTTCCACATGGGTGCATGTCCGTCCTCGTTGTTCAGAACAGGTTGGCTACCAGAGCCCTTGCCAAAGACTACCCTCACATCTTTTATCATAGAAAATACACGTTTACCATTACGGTGAACGGGCTTAGTACGTTTTTGTTCCTCCCCTTCAAAATGCTTCCCTTTCTTTCTCAACGGGTGCTCAGCAGGAAGAAATCAATGATGACCCATATACACGACATTCCTACAGTGTTTCAAATACACACTGCAAGTATAATCTAAACAGTGCGTGCAGGCTCGATATCTCTTGTTTGTTTGTCCGGATAGATTAACAAGTGTCAGCCAATCATTGATGGTTACAAACAACAATGCTCGTAGATTCAAAGTCTCCTTTTTATCCTCATCCCACACATGTACACCTTCTTACTTCCATAACAGTAAAAGCTCATCAACCAACTGTATTAGGTAAACATCAATGTCGTTGCTAGGTTTATTTGGGCCTTGGATAATTACCGGCATCATAATGAACTTCCGCTTCATGCACATCCAGAGCGGAAGGTTGAACATATATAAGATCACAGGCCAAGTGTTATGACCACTACTAAACTCACCGAATGGATTGAATCCATCTGTATTTAAACCAAATTGTATGTTCCTTGCCTTCTTTTCAAACTCGGAAAATTCTCTATCAACTGTTCTCTACTAGAACCCATTAGCGGGGTGTCTGATCATTTCATCTTGCTTACGTTCTTTTTTATGCCGATACATCAACTTTGCATGTGCCTTGTTTCTGAACAAACGCTTCAAGCGTGATGCTACAGCGAAATACCACATTACCTTTGTAGGAACTTTCTTCTTGCTGGCCTGCCCCTCAACATCACCTGGATCATCTCGCCTGATCTTATAACGCAACACTTCGCACATAGGATAAGCCTCCAATTTCTCGTATTCATCACCGCGATAGAGGATACAATCATTAGGACATGCATGTATATTTAGTACCTCCAAACCCAAAGGACAAACAACCTTTTTTGCTTCGTACGTTGAGGACGGCGATTCGTTCCCCTTGGGAAGCATGTTCTTTATGATTTTCATTAGCTCATCAAAACCCTTGTCAGAAACTCCCTTTTTTGTTTTCCATTGCAGCATTTCCAGTGTGGTACCTAACTTTTTGTGTCTCTGTTTGCAATCTGGGTACAACAATTTCTTATGATCATCTAACATACGCTCAAACTTCTTTAACTCTTTCACATTCTCGCAATCTTCCTTTACATCTCGCAACACCTAACCTAGATCATCGGTAGGACTTTCTTCTACAACCATCTCTTCTTTAGCCTCGCCCATTGCAGCATCTGCAAAGGCATCTCCTTGAGTCCAGTCAGGATTGTAGTTATCATCTACTTCTTCATCATCATCTTCCATCATAACTCTTCTTTCCCCATACTTGGTCCAAACGAAATAGTTAGGCATGAATTCCGAACTACATATGTGGGTGCGAATAGTCTTTCTGGATGAGTAATCCTTCTCATTTTTGCAAATTTAGCATGGACAACAAATGAAACCAGATGGCAGCTTGCTGGACTCTGCTAGATCGAGAAAACCACGCAAGCCATTAATGTACTCCATGGAGCGTTTGTTCGTGCTGTACATTAATTGCTAATCCATCTACAAAGTATTGCCGAACCAAAGATATTCTTATCATCTATAGAAATTTACATGAAACATAACAAACATGATACAAATACTATTAAACTCAAATGTTGCTGAAAGTTTAGATAGAAATACACAAATTTAAA
The DNA here is from genome assembly GCF_005286985.2 of Setaria viridis. Classification (NCBI taxonomy): domain Eukaryota; kingdom Viridiplantae; phylum Streptophyta; class Magnoliopsida; order Poales; family Poaceae; genus Setaria; species Setaria viridis. The sequence goes on from NC_048263.2 coordinate 28,649,261, forward strand.
TTTCAGACCCAAACAACATGATACACTACGACAAACTCAAATGTTTCATAAAGTTTAGATATAAATATACAAATTTAAATTTTAGAACCAAACAACATGATACACTACGACAAACCAACCGCTGAATACTACCTAGGAGGACTTTAAGCATCTTTGGACGATGAAGACGAAGGTTTTGCTGACCCAGCCTCATCCTGTGGTTCATTTATACCTCCTGCGACGGTAGTACTCAGTGGACCTGAAACCCCCGGAACTGGCGGTGGAGCATAACGACTACCAAAAGGAGGTTCCTGACCCGCCGCAACAGCATCTTCATGATATCTTTCCAAATAATAAAGCATTGCTCTCTCCCACGTGCTCATTTTCTTCGGCTTATCATGAGGCCAACGATGGTTTTCCACTCGCCGTGAGAGGAACGACGATCGCCCCACCATCGCCACTACCTCCGGTAGCAATAGCCATCTTTATGTCCCACAATTTATTTAGCTCATATTTGCAAATGACTAAACTATGAACAAATTATATTTTTTTCCCACAATTTATTTAGCCCAAACATAACATATAAATGAAAAATTTCTCCATTATAGCTTATTCTAAAAATGACTAATTACATACCTCTATTTCATCTTATTATCTCTGTGTATAACAATTTATCTCGCTCATATTTGCAAATGACTACAATATGAACAAATTATATTTTTCCCCATAATTTATTTAGCTAATATTTGTAAAGGACTAAACTATGAAATTATTTCTCTAACCTCATATCAATTTCTTTGACTAATACGAAATATAGCATCAAAAAATTGTAGCTTATTCTAAAAATCACAAATACGAGCTCTAAATAACACATGCATATAAATGAAAATTTTCTCCATTACAGCTTATTCTAAAAATCACAAATTAGTCTAGCTCTAAAGCATAAAACTTAGTATACTAAACAGGTATCAAGGGAGGATGAAGTTTCTAACCTTTAGAACACTTGAATGAGTGAAATCCCCATAAAATGGTAAAAAATCCGACAGCACCTCCCTTATTTCGCCATGAATGGATGAAGCTCGAGCTGGAGGAAATGGCTCGGGCAGGAGGAAGAAGACGCATGATTTATAGGAAGGAAGTTAGTACCGGTTGGAGGATCCAACCGGTAGTAAAGGTCACCCATTAGTACCGGATGGAGCCTCCAACCGGTAAGGTCACGAGGGGATTCTAGGGAACTAGCTGTTAGACTCGGTACTAATGCTTACATTAGTACCAGGTCAAAAACCAACCGGTACTAAGCCTCAGGACGAATGCTGAGTTTTCTAGTAGTGTTATCTTGAGAGTGAGTTAGACACATTCGTAGTTTAATGCGCACATGTCCTTAGTAGCTTATCAAAAGTTCGAAAAAAATTCCACCTATGTAATTAGCCATCCAAAATAACCTCTTAAGAAAATACACCACCGTTACAAAAGAGAATGCTCACGGGTCACGACTAATATATTGGCCCCCTGATAGTTCAATCCTGGCTTCGTCCCTGATTGTTGGACACAACCGCCAAATGTTGAGGGTAGTACACCAAAAAATTGGTAAGGCAGCTCGGGGCTGGAGAGTTCTTGAAGATGCCATGCATGGTGTCATCTCTCAACGCCGTATCAACGAGAGAAGCATCAAGTATGGATCAGAAATCTTCCTGCTGAAAATCTTCATCGATCCTCGTATAGTCGAATAATGGAGTCTACGTGTAGGCTGGAGAACTCCATTATTCAGTAGCTGAGTAGCATGCACATGGCGGCCTACATGCCTGAATTAGGACTCTTTTTAGCAGGGTTGTGGCTGTGGCTGTTTCGGCTCCAGATGTGATTTTTCTAGTGAAGCAGTTTTTTGGCTTCAGCTAGTCTGGTTGAAAAAAATCTGGTAAAACGACTTCTCCTGGTTGTTTAAAATGGATAGAAAGATGAAATGTCCATAATATCTTTATTTTTTTTCTCTTTTCTTCTTTTATTTTACTTTTTCCTTCCCATTCTTTTTCTCTTTATTTCCCATTCTCTCTCTTATTTGTTCTCTGCTCTTCCTTATCTCTTCTCCGTCGCCTCCATCCACCCCATCTCCCTGTACCCGTGCCGCCGCGGCAAGGCTCGCGCGGCCGCCTCGCCGGTGCCGTGGCGACCCTATGCTTGCGCCGCTACCTCGCCGGTGCCACCACGGCCCTCTGCTAGCGCAGCAGCCTCACCCACGCCGCCGTGGCCCTCTGCTCGTGTAGCCCTGTTGCCTATGCTGCTACGACCCTCTACTCGCGACCACGCGCCCGCCGGCCACCTCCCTAAGCTGTTGTTGCTCTCCGCCTCCTGCTGAACGGCCGCGGCAAGCAGACCTCCGCCTCCCTCCCCCACCTCTTCTTCCAGGGACATGGATGGCAAATGATGGGGAGGAGCCGTGGGGAGCCATTTTTTTGTTCCCTCCCCGTCGAATGGCTTAAGTTAGCATGGTTCGTGGAACTTCTCCGCCAAAGCCATTCGCCGTCTCATCGTTTGGTAGGGCTCCGACTTTGGCTGGTGAAGAAGCCGAAGCCGGAACCCTTCTAAACGGGGTATTATTCTCACGACCGTGCCTTGGCACGTATTTCATTAAGAGGATAGAAGCAAGATTACATATTGAAGCAGTGCCATCCGGAGGCAATGACCTGCTGTACAGAGAGTGTCTAATTAGTAGTTACATTAGCACCACTGCGCGACTAAGCTACAAGACTACCTGTGTCACGAGGAAATAGAGATGGAGTGAAAGGTGATAAACAAGTGAAACGTCCAGCTACCGAGGCAGAGGCCTCCTCAGAAATCTTGTGCACCAACGTCCAGCTACCCAGACAGAGGCCTCCTCAGAAAACGGGGCCTTATTCTGTCACCTTCGATCAGCCGCGAATAAACTATCAGGCTCTCCCGTGATCAAGAGACCAATTGCCCGATCACACGACACGTTGGGTTTCTTGATCGAATAGTTTACTCTCTAATCACCAATAAGTGGCGCGCCTAACAATGCAGCCGGCCGGAACGGAAAGAACATTATTATTCTTCCAGCTACGCGCCTAAAGTTCCCGAGAACAAATCAAATTTAGAATGGTTTGGCAGAGTTAGAGAAGGGAGCATTACACAGGTTGTCACCGTCTTCCATCAACGCCGGACAAAACTTTGTACTAACTGCTTGGCTGCTGCTGCTTCCTTTATGCAGCTTCTCTTCTCTCTCAAGACTGTACTAGACACATATTCTGGCTCTCTCCATCGAGAACCAACGTCTTTCTAGGGTATTCTCGAATACCATTTTCCGGTGTGTCTATACTATGAGATACCAAGGTGCAGCTTCTCTTCTCTCTCAAGACTGCACTACACACATATTCTGGCTCTCTCTATCGAGAACCAACGTCTTTCTAGGGTATTCTCGAATACCATTTTCTGGTGTGCCTATACTAGGAGCATGTGCCTAGGTCTATTTATGATGAAGGATTGATTGGATAATTTGAGGTTTTACCGATTAAATCCATATTCCATATGTGCTTGATTATTGTAACAACTAACCAAAAGTGTATGTTGTGTGTGTTGTAGTGTTTGTGTAAAACATATCTTGTGTGTTGTGTCTCTTGGCTTGTGATGTGTGGGTGATGGATGCAACATGGTGGTCGGCGGCATGAGGTGAAGGTCAAGCGAAATGTTCATGCTGATGTACTAGGGCTGTGAAGGGTGGACACGAGTAGGTTTGGACCGAGAGACCTGAGAAATCAGGGCGGAGTCAAGGACAATCCACATGGTGCACAGAAGAACAAGAGTACACCAGGATGAAGATGGCGTCGGTCCGGTCAAGCAGGACGAAAGTGAGTTGACTAGGCGGCCTAGGATCGGGATCGAAAGACTTGGAGGCGTTGAAGGCTTGGCGGAGGCGGGACAAATGTCGACATCGGTGAGTCACGTCGTGCACGACGTGCAAGAGGGTTTGACCGGTTTGACCTCAAAACCGGAGGTGAGTCACGCCTGCGGGGTGTGCAAGAGGGTTTGATCGATTTGGCTTCAAAACCGGGGGTGAGTCTGCTGACACCGGATTTTGACCAATCCTATAAATTCGGAGTACGAGATAATTGAAGTCACGTACAACAATATGAAGCTAGCATGCGCGCACATGGGTATGGAGTCCAAATCGGCTTCATTGGATTGATCGGCAAGGAGAGGCAAGGCTGATATAAAGGAAAGGCCAGCACATATGGATAAAAATGATTAGAATATACAACATGGATTCTGATGCACTTTGCATGCCATACGTGGGAGGCTACCAGAATAATTATGCTGCGGCTGATCTTTGCATGTACGAGAGGTTGTTTCATAGAATAAAATATTTTAGAGATAGAGTTGGGTTAGTTAGAGATAGAGTTTTTTATTAGAAAAGATTTTATACGTGACTTGCCTTGTGCGTGGTTAAATGCCAATTATGTAACGTCCGTCCTATAAATATAAAGGGATGTGGTCATTGTAAAGAATCATCACACGATCAATAAACAAATATATTTACGCATCTACCTTTCCGTTTCACGCCATTGCCCTAGGAGTAGGAGTAATGTAGCTTCTCGACGAGTTCCTTCTAGCAAGCTGGGCTACATCGACTTCGATCTCCGGCAAGCTGCAAGTTTCGTCACCAGGTGTTCTAGACTTTAACCACCGGGCGTATCGCTGTGGTTTCGTCTAGTTTCATCTACCAGTTATTGAATATCTGGATCTTTGACTTACGGCGCATCGCTTCTATCTTGATCTACGGTATTACCAGTTATCCTACCTTGATTAAGCTTGCATCAGCTGATATTTATCTGTTCTATCGTCTTGCCATTTACGACACATCAATTGTTATTAATTCTGTCGGAATAGATGATAGATCTATTTTTAATAGCCTGTTGCATCTTAATCTTGGTTGCCCCTCGAGTGCCGTTGGAATTGAGTTTCATTATGATTGGATTCATCGGCTGGCGGGGTTTAAATTGACGTCCTGCTGAGTGTTTCTAGGCTGCAACTACCGGACGCATCGCTATGGTTTCACCTAAAAATATTGGTAGCGATGTTAGTTTGAATCATATTGGCTTGTGGCTCTAGCTATGGTGGAGCAAGAACTCGATGGCGCTCTGTCTCCTATCGGCTCTCCAGCCGATGGTTATCGCCAATTGTGTTGAATCGGCTGGATAGCCGATGAGCTACTCACGCTCACCAAGAAGGATTATCTCCACCTTGTCAGTTGAATGGTTAAACTGACTGGCACTCTCGCGCACACCACGAGCGTCGATTTGGATTCTGCACTGGAGTTAAGCAGATCTTCAAGGTCCTCATGTGCTGATGCAGGGTCCACCACCGCCAGGATTTTGCGTCAATAGAGTCACGCCTGTCCGGGCATGCAAGAGGGTTTGATCGGTTTGACCTCAAAACTGGGGGGGGGGGGGGCGAGTCCAGTGCAGCCGGACGGTGTTGAGTCGGAGGACATGTGGCACCATTGCAAAGCTTGCATCGAGATGAAGCGAAGTCGTGATGGCGCTGGGTCCATTCGATGTACTGACAAAAAGTTGGACGATTTTACCCCTATAGGGTATTTGGGTTGTATGTTTCATGTAAGGGTATTTTGGACATTTGCCAAATGCCTATCTATATGAGGAGTGGTTGTTGGGGCAGCCACAACTCAGGGGTTGTTACGCGGTGGGCTTCTCATTTGTGTTTGAGAGCCTTTGGTAGGGGAGAGAGAAAGAGAAATGAGGGATCTTTAATTTGATTTTTTTTGCCATTTTAGTTTTGATTGTGCTTTAGAGTGGCTTGTAACAAAACATGGTCGAGTAATCCAAAGATCAAATTCGTGCTCACTTGTTCCATCCTCTCAAGATCTAATATTTCTCTTTTTTGTATTTTTTGAAGCATTTTCGTGGGAATTTTTGTTCTTCGATTTTGAGCCTAAATCCCATGAGATTTGTTGGGGACTTGACCCTTGTGAGTAACTTTGATGTGTTCCACTCTCAAATCCCTCACGAATTTGGCTTGGATTCGAAGCTTTCCCCAAAATCTTGTTCTTGTTAGGGTGCTCGGTTTTCCCAAAATTCGTGATGAATACTTGAGCTTTTCAAGTAGCAGCTCCATTAGGATGCCCAACAAGGTTTGTTTGCACAGTTCAATTCAAAGCACCAGAATTCACTTTCATTGGACCATCAATTTCATGCTACAGTATGTAATGATTAGGAATCATTACTTGTTTAATCTTTACATGTTGATTAGCTTTTGTTTGCATATTGTCAGTATTTAGACCCAACAACCTACCGAAGGGGTACCCAAGGTAGTGTTTTGTGCGTGGGGCTCGCTGAAGACCAGGAACTCAAAGGTGAACTCGAACACACGATTTAGACAAGTTCGGGCCGCTTATGTCGTGTAATACTCTACGTCCTGTGTGTTGGTTGGATTGTATTAATTGATGATGTTTGGATGGGGTCCCTGCCTCGCCTTATATTGCTGGGGGCAGGGTTACAGGTCGGTTGTTTACAAGAGTACTAGTCGAATTCGACTAGGGAGTCCTACTCTGATTGCTACAAGTAGTTTCCTAATCCTCCACATAGACCATGCTGTTCTGCATTGTAGTCTCCATGTCTGACACGTCTTGGTGTACAGCCCCGTATTGTAGGACTATCTAAGCCTCCCGGTGGGCCCATAGATGCATGGTTGACAAGCCCCGAGTACTTTTTAATCAAATGCAGCAGTCTTGAGTACTTCTATAGATGTCTCCAACTAGTTTGTGGTGCTCCTTTGAGTACTCCATCGAATTGAGTCTTCAAATGTGCTCAAGTACTGTCATGCGGCTAGAAGGTGCTCAAGCCTCATTTAATTTAGTCTTGAATATTCAATCTTCAATCTTGAATTCTATATGCAAGTGTGATGAAAATCGCACTCCATATCGAGTAGTCCTCGAGCCTTAGGTTGAATCGAAGAATCAAGCTGAGGGATGTTGTAATTTCACGTCTTTTTCCCCTTAAAAGAAAAAACGTTTTTGTTCAACGGGCACGTGGCACACAGCCCCCGAGCCGTTACATGACTACATGGGTATAAGGGTCAACCACTGGTCAACGTGACCGTTCAGCTTCAGAAACCTTATCTCTTCCGTGAAAATTGGAAATTGTTCCAGTCATAATTGGAAACCTTATCTTGCCCGTTCATCTTCTGCACTATTGCCCTAGCGTTGCCACTTGCCATTCCCGAGCTCGAGCGCCGCCACCCCCCACTGTTTGGCCCTCCAGCTCATGCGCCAGAAGACCATACGAGCAATGGCACCCAAGAAGGCATCCTCAAGCAAGGCGGCAAAGTCCAAGAAGCACAAGGCCGCCAAGAAGGAGAAGGAGATCCAGATGCCGGTGCCCAATTAGGGGAAGACCGACTAGACGGCACCGCCGAATCAAGCCTGCACTTGGAAGAAATCCGTCTTGAAAAAGGCGGATATCCAGGTACCGGTGGATGCCAATCTTCTCCAAGAGAAAGAGTTTTTCCATTTGAGGGAAGCAGCCGGCAATCCTTAGCCTATGGAGAGCTACCCTGATGAGATAGTCATCTTCGCGCATTTCATTGAGCGTGGGCTAGCTCTACCACCGTCCGACTTCTTCCGGGGTATTCTGAGGTACTACAATCTGGAGCTAGTCCACCTCAACTCCAATTCTATTTTGCACATTGAGATCTTTGTGCATCTCTACGAGGCGTTCCTGGGCATCTAGACCCACTTCCAGTTGTTTAGGAAGTTCTTTAGAGTGAAGCTCCAACCCCGGATGGACCACACAGAAGTAGTCGGAGGGACGGGGATCTAGCTTTGGGAGAAGTTCAAGAGCCAGTACATTGAGTATGAACTCGTAGACTTCCATTCTGGTTGGAAGAAACAGTAGTTCTACATCGGAAATCATGAGCCCCATCTTCCCAAGGTCACTGGCCACTGTCCAGTATGGAATAACCACTGGCTAGATGAGCCGAGTACTGCCGACGGCTTTCAGCTGCCGGATTTGATGAAGAAAATAGCCACCCTCAAGAGAGAAGGCCTGACCGGCATCGGTGTGGTCTTCAGCTTCATGAAGAGGTGTGCCCAGCCCCTGCAGCTACGTTGCACAACAGGGTACCACTACTCGGGTTCCAATGACCCGTCGCGGATGACGTCGGAGGAGTTGTCCCCTGACGAAGTGATGGTGCATCTGAAATGCTTCTTCAAACGCGTCAAGGGCATCCCGGCGATCGTGCGAGAGCACTGTGCTGCTAACCTACTAAACCAAGTAACCGTGGCCTGCAGCCCTCGAGTACTAATTTTGGCGTCTGTCACTTTTGCTGACTAGTCTTGTGTTTGCAGGATGAACTCAACTTGTACATCTCCAACCCTCCCCCACCTGGAGCTGGCGTCACACCCCGTATGCAGTCCCTTGTAGCTGTACAGAGGGCGATCGAGGAGGAGGAGGAGGAGGAGGAGGAGGAGAGGGAGTAGAAGGATTCGTCGGATTGGTCCTCCTTTAGCAGCTCTGAATCAGAGGCTACTGAAAAGTATGTTGTCAAGCCCCATCTTTCTGACAAGGCAGGGTCATCTTCTAGGATATCCAAGCATGCAGCAAAAGACATTTTAGAAATCGAATTGGCGCCACCCCGAAGAAGGTACGTACTGTCTCCGTCAAACGGGCGATGAACAAGTTGTCGGCCAATGAAGTCCCGCCTCAGGTAACAAAATCCTGAGGATCATAGTTTACTTTATCACCATGTGTAACTTTGATTTTGGCATGGCTGACTTGTAGGTAGTCGAGGCAGAGACAGAGGTGAAAATGACTACAATAGTCGTGCAGCAGAGGCTGCCGACTATAGATGAAGTACCGGTGCTGAGTACCCAAAGGGAGGAGACGGCAACTAAGGCTGGCGAGGATCCAACTGTAATCCGGCAAGCCACACCAGAGAGGCCGTCGCCCACCGTCAAGGCACTGCGTCTGGGAACCGGACCCTCCATCAAGATAAAGAGGTCCACCAAGTAAGTATCCGAGTACTGATTTAATCTTGATGTCACTGAGTAGTGTGTTGTAACACTTGTCTTGTTTCAAGAAATCCACCAGCGTGGACACTAAGGGCTCGAGTCCGAAGTATGGAGCCGATGGCAGTAGCCGCTCGGCCCAGGAAATCATCCTGGAGTCTACAATTCCGCTGCCGGAGGATCAGCCCGCGCCCGAAGTCGCTCCAGGTGCGGTGTCCCTTATAACAGCACTTATGCACAATATCTTGTCGTCACTTGATGTTTCTATAGTTCCAATCCTCGAGCTGTCGGAGGTCGAGGCCATCGCGGAGAGTACTTCCACGGTGATGACGGAGTGGGTGATGCTGAATCCAGAGGCCGAGCCAGAGCTAGAGACCGAGGTGGAGGTGGCAGCTGCGGATGAAGTCGAGGCTGCACTTGTAGCCCCTGAGCCAAAAGCTATTGTCGAGGCTGCTGGGGCACGTCAAGTGTTAGCTGTTGTCCCGCCGTCTGAAGTGGGGCCGTCAACTAGTCATAGTGTTGCCTCCCTTCCGCCTGCCGGGGTTGGTCCATCAACTAGCCAGGCGTTGGTCCCTCTCGGTGCATCGGATGCTAGGGGGCATGTGGAGTATGATGATACCCTACCTCCTCCCTGTGTGAACCTGGAGAAGATCCAGCTCATATCTGACCCTCTGGCCACCATTGAGATAGAGGCCACGGTTGGGGAGATGCATCGCCGTGTATAGTAGGCGAGTTCACAGAGGTAAGTCTTACTTCTGCTTTAGTCATTGTCTTGAATCTGGTACTCGGTACTGACACGAGTACTTGCTCTGTGTTGTAGAAACTGATCCAGCGCTCCCATGAGAAGTCGAAGTATATCCAGGGGTATAGGACACCATCCTGCGGGCCGAGGCGCTGGAGCAGAAACTAGCCGAGGAGCGGCAATACTCCTCTCGGCTACTGATGAAGTACGACGGCCAAGCCACCAAGTACTGGAACACTATGCAGGATGCCGTGGAGGAGGAGGACCGCCTTCCAAAACTCAACAAGGGTTTAAGGAATCGATGCGAGCGTAAGTTGTCGTCTCCCGCTAGTTTTCGAGTACCTTCGGCACTTGAAGTTTCTGACTTGCTTGTTGCCTTTATTCTTGCAGAGCTCACCAAGGAGAATAAAGATCTCTAGGATCGTGCCATGGACTGACAGAACTCGTACTACCGAGTTACTGATGAATATGACAAGCTGACCTCAAAGTACGAGACCCTGAAGCACAAGCTCGAGAAGGAGAAGAAGCTACGCGTCGATGGGGAATTCCAACTTGTTGACTTGATGGAGAAAATTTGAGCGCAGCAGACTGAGTTGAAGGCAAAAGATCTTGCTCTCAAAGAGCTAACAAAAGCCGCTTAGCCTGTTGCTGACATAGTGGAGCCCTTGGAGGAAGGCGTAGAGCCCCGCCCCTTAGCAGTAATACTCGAGGAAGTACCCGATAAGATCACCGGCTACGTCAAGAAGACTGCGGAGTCTGTCTCCAAGAAGTTGCTGGCCATGATGAAGTCGTTCTACCCACAAGCCGACTTGGCCCCTGTGGCAGAAGGCATCGCCGAGGATTATTCTGATGAGCAGTTCCAGCAATATCTGGAGGAGATGGATCCTATTGTCAAGGATGTAGCTGGCCAAATAGACCTTGAGTAGCTGCAAAAAATAATTTGTTGTAATATAAACAAGTTATGCTTTATGAGATGTAAATTATTTGAAGTCTTGTTGCAATTTTTATTTGCTTGTCGACTTATTTGAATCTTTTCGGTTTAGTGCATCTCACGGACTACCCTGATGTGTGCTCATGAGCACTTGTTTAACCATTTTGCTTGTATGCAGTTATATCAGTTTACTTTAAGTGCTTTATCAATCTATCAAGAAATCAATTCGAGCATGCTTAGTATTGGTTGTGCTTAATAAGCTTTTCGGAGTCTCGTTTTGCATTTGTTTCCACTATGCTTTTGAGTGCTTCTAATCATTCCTAAGGTGAGCTGTCACGAGTTGACTAGCGTCATCTTGACGATTAAAAGCAAGGTGCGTTTAGAGTGACAATTAGGATATAGGTCTTATTCTTTGAAAGAATTATTGAAGGCTCCATTCACCCCCTGGTCACCTGTCCCTATCCTTCGTACTACTTTCAATTTCAATGCCTTTACGCGTAACGACAGATGACTGTGTAATGTAGTTCTGTTGGTATCATATCTCTTTTTTTTTAACACACGCGTACGGGCAGGTGCGTTCCAAACAGAATTGCAAGTTGCAATGAGAGAATCTGGTTCGTGGCTGCGTGCTCTCGCTCGTTAAACAAAAAAAGAAAAAACTAGTAATCAACTACCAAATTGAATCTTGGTCTTCTGCTTTTACCATTAGCTCCTCTGCTTCTGCTTTACTTTGGCTTTCTACGATTTGCTTGATAAGATTTTGTGGTTTCCATGGCGCCGAAATATTGAATCTCTTCGTCAGTACTAGTAATAACAACCATAATGCACAATGCAACATAAAAGGATCGGTAATGCCGTATGCTGACCCTTCTTGATCCCTTGATTTAGAGAGGAATGGACTCGATACACAAGAGCTGAAACTCTTGACATGCTAGCTACTTCCTCCGTTCCAAATTATAGGTCGTTTTAACTTTTCTACATTCATAAATATTATTATACATCTAGATATAGAGTATATTTAAATATATAATAAAATTTATAAATCTAAATAAGCTAAAATGACCTATAATTTAGAATAGTCTAGGACGGAGGCAGTAGGATGGATCGCAAATTCTGATCGGAAGCAAGCCAGGCGACCCAAGTATAGATAGGCTTATGCTTCCTGGCCCGTGCTTCTGTCTTCACCCTGTACAACTCCCAGGATCGCGAGGTATAGTACACGACAAAGGCGTACGGCACACCTAGGCTAAGACTTTAGCTTGCTTGCTTTATGTGATGCCTTCTACTACATGAAGGCATGCAACAGCAGCTCATCACCACGTTCTGCCAGTACGGCATGCAGATCCTTTGTAGAAGGGGTGGCAGGCAGATCACCGTCCATATATACTTAGGGGTTAAGGATGTGCACATCTATATATGATCTACTCTCTATACATGCATGCATCTGTTTACTCTTGGAGATATACAATATATTATATATACAACCTGTCACTTCTGAATTTAACATGTAATTAATTAATGTAATCAGAGAAAAGTTGCCGAACAAAAAGGGATGATGCGATCGACCTGACGAACATACTAATTGATATATATGTATGAGACGATGTATGTATTCATCAGCAGAAGGATTAGCAAAGGCGGCCCATCATTAATTGATGTAGTACATGATTATATATGTATATATATAGGGTTTGGCGATCTTCCTGGTGGTTTCGTGGCCGAGCAAAAGGTGGAGGCTGCTCCTTTTGGCCCAACTTCCAGCCCCCCAACCTGTACAGAATACAGATCGCCGCTTGCCTTGCCAGCTGCTTTGGGGGCAGAATAAGAATACCTTGAGTGAGACCACCCTACTGTGTTCTTCCCTAGTTCATATACAGTATGCACGAGAAAAGGAGACAGCGCGTTAGGACCTCTCCTTGATGAGATATGTACACTGAAGTTCTTGTATTAATAGCTTTAGTTTAGAGTAATCTCCCGAAAAGCACTTGAATTCAGATGACAACAACACCTCTTCCTAATCAACTTCTGATCATTGTCACCAGCTAATTGTACCAGAAGTTGCAGTTGCGGCTATACGCCTATATATATACGGTGATCGAAATTATCACCAATTGGTCGTCATCTGATGTTATTATCAGCCAAAAGGAAAGAGAAATAGAACTTCACGTACTGGTCCTCTCTTATAGTCTCAGTTATCGATCGATCGAAGCTATCTATAGCATCTGAACCTGGAATATTGGACGTACAAATGAAATCCAACTTGGTGCCCCAAACAAAAAGATGGTGGTCACTAAATGATCACAATCCCGCAGTTGATTCTCCAAATGTTTCTTTTTTGCCTCTTGCATACGTGATGACAGTCATAAAAAGTTTTATTATTGGATAAGCATACTGAATGACAGCGAATGCTCCAATGATCTGTATGCTTGACCCCAACTTGATCTGTTCTACTACTATATGTATGTTAGTGGAACAGTGCAATATTGCATCAAATATAGTAATATATATCGTAATCGCGGGAATATTGCTGTAGGTAGGATGGATGCATTTGCTCATTATTGTTCTAAGGGAGGCAAAGGGAAACAGCTTGCAGTAACCCTAAACAAGGGCTAGATAGCTAGCTGCAAAGGTACAGATTCGGAGACTAACCTAAGCCAAAGGCACGCCGTTTTGAGTTTTGACCTGCGGTTGCCTTTCCACAGCAAACCAGCTGCCCTTTCCACAGCGGCAAACTAGCTGCGGCAAATAAAGTAGCTTTTTGCAAACACTAACACTCAGACCGAAAACTATCGATCAATTGATGTCGTGATTGATTGTAAATTGCAGAATGCACCCAAACAAAACACGCTATGATGTATGCAGTATATTGCGCATGCGTGACAACACCCTTGCTAGAACAAGCATGTGAGAGATATTTTCTTGGATATTTTCATACGGCTTTGGAATAGTACTAGTGCTCATCAAGAATGAAATAAAGCTAAAGCTGCCTAGTTCTCTGTTCTCGTACGTGAGAGAGAGCGATAGGCGGCCAATTATCGTTGAATGATCAAGCTGTGCAGCAGAAGCAGAAGCTTCTTCATGCATGAACCATGAATGCAGCATGCTGCAATGCTTTCTCCACTTCCTTTCCGTCCCTCGGTCTCTCTCCATAGCTGCTAGGGGCTGGATCGGAGGAGCACAAAAGCAGAGGCCTGGAAACCACGCGCCGGCTTTTGCATGGAGTGCTCTGTGCTCGCTCATCAATCATGTCATCTCGCGGCTAATGTTAATGCTCTATAGAAGAAAACAAGCGCTTTAGCATCCTTTCACGTCGCCGATCTGGGCCGTCCACTCCCCCGCGATCCTCCCGTACGCTCTCGCCTTTTGTTGGAACTCGCGCATTGGAATGGAACCCTAGCCAGCTTGCATCCACCATCCCGTGTGGTCCGCGCCTCGGCTCAGCTCCCGGCCTCCTATAAATTCAGCTGCCCCCCTCGTCTCGACGCCATCATTCATTGAGCCACACATCAGTGTCCATCAAGCAAGATCACTTAATTAGCCGCTAATCAGCACACCTCAGCTTCTTCTCTCACTAAACTTGCCGTGCTTGTCCTAACTCGCAGAGATTTCTCTAGAAGAGAGGCGGAAGATCTAGAGGAAGTCAAGGAGGACACGACAAGGTAGCTAGCTCTACACGAAGAGAGCTTGCCCTGCCGCACCGCCGCCGCCGCCATGGGAGGCAAGTCGTTCTTCTGCCCGATCTTCAGCTTCCTGCGCAAGTCGCGGCGGTACGACGACGACATGAGCGACTGGGACGGGCGGACGGGGTACGTGCGCAAGGTGCGCTCCAGCGACGAGGACTACGGCGGGTGGTGGATCGGCGAGCGCGACGTCGACCGCAAGGCCTCCGACTTCATCAACAACTTCCACCAGAAGAAGGTCGCCGTCTAGCCGCCGGCCGCCGACACCGGTAACGTACCAGTAGCATGGTCAGCGACTGATCATATCTACGGGGAACGACGAACGCCACTGCGACGACATCGACAACGACGGCACGGGCGGCCGCGCTGCCGGCAGGCTCATCACGCTCATGCAGCTACGTTGTTACATTTAGGTTCTTTGATATGTTTTTATATGTTAATGTATGTTGATTATATTAGCTTATCTCGTTTGTGGATGACGTTGTTATGCTGTGTTCATTGAGGATGAATAATTCTGGACGTACAGACCTATATTAGATCATTTCTATTGTTTTGTTTGTGCTGTGTATGTAGTACGTGTATGTGTGTCCATCTATCATGGATGCATGTATGTGTCCATCTATCACACATTCACACATGTATCACTCATCACCCAAGAAATAATGTATGTATGATCATGCTATCATATACATGCACTGCACCTGCAACAGTTTCTTCTTTGGGACTAGTACTACTTAATTAGTGTAGCAGTCGTAATTTGTTCTCCTTGATTAGCATATGTAGAAATGTAGTCCCTGCACATGCATCATTAATATACTAAGCTCTGGGAGAGGTATCTAACGCCAACACTATTATTGCTTGACGATTGCATTTTGTACTTCGCTTGGAACTGTCATCTTTAATTTACCTTTGCACAATAATTAAAGAAACCTAGCAGAGGGCAAGCTTTCCGTAACTATACATGTGATAAATTGCAAATACTATATGCTAGCTCCTGAATTCAATTCTAGGTCTGAAAATTCATATATCTGTGTTCTTAATTAGTACATGTATCGATCTAGCTAGCTACCAACATTAATTAGCTCCATAGCTTCATTTTTAGGCATCCTTCAACGTCCATGTAAATATGGCCAAATAACCAAACCCATTGAATTCTCAATCATTGAAGCCCTTTGGAAATATTTTTTTAGTGCCTCGAATTTTTATTTTCAGTATAACATTTTAAGCACACATCCGTTAAAAGCTTTCTTTTTCAAGAATTTGTAGTGCTTTAGATCGAATCGTCTTAAATTTGTTACTTTTCCCTGATCATTAGATATATACATGCATCTTTGATGTCCAATGCTACAAACTAAGAGCCTAGCCACCATTAAAATATAAAAAAAATCGGCTCGCAGGGGATTTTCAGTATAGCATTATTGTTTCATGATGTTGTGTACTAACTGCTGTTTAGCAAATCTGAAACTTGCTTGTGACAATGGAACAGTCGTTTGCATACCATGCATGTGTAGAGGCTAGAATTTTTCTTCTATTCCATTATCTATAAAAGTAAATAGCTTGTATTAGATGTATATGGATTAAGGATTCACGTGGGCAAATGGTTGTAGTGGTTAGTGTGATGGTTATTCATCACAATATCCTGAGAGTAGAATTAATACAGTATATATATCTTGTTTATTCTCTTATTTATCTTCGAAAAGGCGAAAAATATGTGGGAAATGGATAGAAATATATCTGCTGTTTCATATATTTGTTAGGTCAAGTAAGAATAAGATTAAAGATACGAACTAACTAAGTTTTCTTCTCCACAACCGTTCAATCAAGGAGCAGAGAGACGATGAAAATGATGGAAGATGCCATTGTTCTCCTTAAATTAAACATATATCGACAAGAGGACAGATGTCCCAGCCTTTTGTTTTCTTGATATACCTTGATATCGTTAGATGCCCATGTCACTCTGTCGACAAATATTTGCGTTTAGGGAAGTGTAGCCTTTGGGTCTTCAAAACACAGATGAGTATATACATTAAACTCTGTTATCATTGTGTGTTTTATGTAAAAATCCTGTAATTTTTTTAAAAATTCGTCATATGTATATGTTTTGTACGAAGAATACAAAAAGTTATGGTTCCTGTGTATTCTCCTTTTCATTTCCGTGCTAGCTAGCTTGCTATAGCGGCTCCGATCCATGTATCATGGCTCTCTAGTCATAATAATTAATTTTTCGTTACGGTCTCAAAATAACTATGGCTACTAATAAGATATTCATAACACATATACGGCAAAAGTATACTATTATATATGAAAACATTTTTTTCGGTACAAACATACTCGCATATAACTCGTATAATTTTCAGATATCAAAAGTCAATACATGAAAGTTACTACATTCGTTCTCTAAATCATGATGTTTAAGACAAACTAGTTAGCTTTGCTTGTTCTAAATGTCATTATGTTTGAGAACGAGGGAGTAACGTACTTGCGATAATATAATACAATCATAGTTTGGATAGACTTACCTCACACAATCTAAAAACATAGTTTATCTGTGACCGGAGGGAGTACATGTGGACCATCTACCCTGCTAGCCTTTATCATTGTAAAATAAAGTTGTTCTGAGAGCAACTCTTTGTAGTGTGGCAAATTATGCTATTGCCGGTCTAAGGGCAAGCGTTTCCACGCATCCGTCTGCTGTTTCACGTACCCCTGCATGGCTGTATGCGAATTGGACCTAGGATCGGGAGGAAAGGATTGAAGGAAGGAACCTGCTGCAAGGGCGCAGGACTTGTGAAAGCAGCAGCAGCAGCAGCCCTAGCAGCGAATAAAGCCAGGGGGGCGGGCGGCATGTGGCGCGCCTCGGAGGCCACCAAAGCTGCAGCCTGCACTGCGGCGTCTGCGTGCACAGGCATCTAGCATCTATACGTCACACGGCAGAGGCAGGAAAGCGAAAGCGACGCGTCGTGCCTCTCCGCCATGCACGCAGCAGAGGCACCCGGAGGATGTCTTGATGTCTCTCTCCCCCTCTCGTGTGCTTCTCGCTTTTCTATCCGTGGATAGAACGGGTGATGAGCTGCTGAATAATGTAATCATGCTCATGCATGGTTGTCTCCGATCCCAGGCTCGATCTCACCTCAGCTGCACTGCACTGCACATAGAACCCAGAAAGAAGCGTCAGAAAGCCGACGCTAATTAAAGCGGGCTTCCTTCTTTTTACTTGAAAATGGCAGGGCCACGGCGAGTTGCTGACACGTGCAGTGCGCATCCAGATCACGAATGCATGGCATCTTTTTTGCTCGCTAAGCTCTTCCATAGGAGGGTTTTTTTTATAGTAGTGAATTGGAGTGAAATACGAGGGTTTGGACGGGAAGTTAGTTCATTCTAGACTTAATCATTTTCGTTCCACAGGAATACTTTTCTATCAAACAAGCCGCGGGGAAGAAGGTTTGGGGCTTCGGGCTAGCAGTAGGTGTCGGCGTGACCGGCCGAATGCCCGGCCGGCCCCTCGTGGAGGGCATTATATTTGTGGCCTGGACACCTTGACACAGCTTTTCCATGCTGAAAACTTCTCCTTTTGGATGCGTAACACGGCTAACGCAAAAAGGTTACTCAGCTCCTGTGCTTTGCTTCCCCGAACAGTACCGCAAAACGTAGTATCATTTTTCTGAGTTCCGGCCTTTTGCCATGAACACCAGGTCATCATGTACTCCAACTAATCCAGTCTAAAAAAAACTACTCCAACTAATCAGTTTGTCCTAAACTTTAAAATTAGAGATATTCAGCTAAATATTTAGAATTAGAGATATTTAAAACCGGATACTGGGAGAGAGTACCGGCCTTTGTCCACAGTTCATCATTACTGTATCACCCTTGATGTCGTGCCAAGGTGCAAGGTGCAGGCTGCGGCCGAGCACGCACGAGGGCTCATCACCAGCGCTACCGACTGCGAAATTCCGAACAGAGGCCACCTCTGGCATACCACAGGATGGAGTACATGGTCTGTCGACAGAAAGGCTTTAGTTTACAACCAGTCATTTTTCTGGAATGTCACACATTGGTGCTACGGCTACAGCGTAACGCTTAACATCATCTCTCTACAGAGTTTACACCCAAAAGAATGTTGTCTTCGATATTTAGCTATTTCTGTGCACTGAAGTGCAATGTGTCATGCATACATGGTACAACACGAATGGGCAGCCGGGGCAAAACAAATCGTAGCTCGGCTTTGATGAATCCCGTGAGGAACAATGGTCGTCCTCCCTCCCATAATCTGCACACATCTTGGAATCCATGAAAAGAATGCGGAAGCTGGGGGCATTGGAGTCGATGCTTCTAGCTACGTTGCAGTAAGCAAATCCAGATGCTGAATTGCTGATGGTTGTGCTGATCAATCTTCGTGCTCATCTTCTTCTTCAGAGTCTGTGTGGAAAGCAAGGTATAGTAACATTATAGCAAATTTTAACCTCAACACAAGTTGGAAGAAGCTAGCTAGAAGTACAACTTCTTCACATAAGCAAATCAAACTGATTCACGCAGCATTTACAAGATAGCATACTAAAACTTCCTGTAGGTCAGTGCTTACCAGATCGAACATCATCTCCAACATTTCTCGTCCTTATTTGTCTCACAAGCATCCGATATATTAAAACCCACCAATATATGTGGAGGACAAGTAGTGAAAATAGAAGGGAATTGAACACATAGTAGTATATAGGACCGTCAAAATTGTGCTTCTTTTTATCCAAAGTCAACAAGACCTCATAGCTGAAATAAATGGATTTAGTCAAATAATGTGTAAAAAAATCCAAAAAACAGCCAGTCAGCTTGCTTCTAAATTACCAAAACCATAACGTAGCTTCTCAGAATTTAACATGTTTGCTATAATAGTTTAGTATTATATATTTTGGGCACTAAATCATATGATTAGCAACGTGGACAGAGGTGTGAAATCTCTAATTATTACCAGTGCTAAATAACAAACTAAGGAGTAAGTTTCTTCAAGGTATAAGATGCTAGCTGTAAGACTAAACGAAGGCTTGTTCTTTAGACTAGAGGAAGTCACTGTCAAATTTTTCACAATAAAGTTGGGTACAAAACAATAAGAAACTGGCACGTGGTTTCACATCTATATATGCAAACAAAACTTATTTTCTTCTAACACTTTAGTGATTTTTCCTGGCAATAAGAGTCTGATAGACTCCTGATACAGAACACAACAATTTACCTTGTACTTCTCAGAATCCAGAATGGAAAATATGTGAGGCGGAGAAGAATCCATGAAACAACAAAAAGCAGAAACGAAATGTTGGCAAGCCAATCACAATGGCTGTACTTGGACATCTTCCCTACTTCCAGGAAAACGTCACTTGCATCATGAATTGCCAATACTATAGAGCCAACTCGAGCAAATCTGGTTGACCAAGGAAAAGAAGTTTGAATTAAAACAGATTGTATATGAATTATGAAAGGAGTGAAAAAAGAAAGAAATTAACAAATCAGCAATGATGACTAAGAGTTCCTCCAATATTGATAGAACTATGTTCCAAATTCATGAAACAACAAAAGTAGCAGTTATCCAAGATAAGAACATACCTGAACACATAAGATAGAACAATCAGAACAACAGTAGCAACATGATGCGACATTGACACGCCAAAGTCTGAACGCCTTGTTTCCCAAAAAATAAGTGCAAATATGGAATATGTGTAGAATCCAGCAGCATACATGTAAACCGCCTTAAGTTTCAATCTGAGAGCAACGGCAAAACCATTAGATTTAGACTAGCCTGAGAACCAAAAAGAATTTGTATCAGAAGGTACAGTGGAAGGATCAATTACTTTATCTTCTGATCAGGCCAAACCTGTTCTCCAGGTCCTACCCAAAAATATCTGGTATTGGTGAACCAAGGCTCATTATATGTGACTGACAGAGCTAAAAGCTCCCCAGATAGGAAATAGACACATTTCCAAGCCGATTCCTTGAATTTTCTTATCTTCTTCCTTGTTTCTTCTGTTTCATTACTAGTTCTCTGATGTCCCTGCCCAAGTATAAGCCTCCTTGCAACCCTCTGAAACATTTACATAGGAAAGCAAAGAAGTTTGGAGATTAATTGAAACATCGGAAGGAATATCAAAGGTGTGAAAAAAAGGGACAAGGTGAATCAAAAGAGAAATCATTGGAAATCAAAAGAGAAACCATTGGAACACCAGACTATAGAAGCATGAAATTCTATTCAGAAGGATGCCGATGCCGTATGACCTGATAATGCAACCCTTTATGAACAACATATTTCAGAGGCATAAGCAAATCCAAACCCAACAATGGTTAAATTCGATAAGTGCTGATGAAAATGATCTCAGCAGGTAAATGAAAAATGTTTCAAGTTTAAAGATAACACAAATGATAGAAATGTATGCGTGCCAAAACTCCGTTGCTAGAATACCCAGTTATTGTCCATTTCTTTCTATATAATAATATTCTTTTGTAAAAAGAAAAGTTTCAATCTTTCATCTAGTTCAACTTAGTCCATAGTCTCAACTAACCTTCAAGTAAGCAATCTTTATAAATATACATAATCTATTCTGCTGTGAAGCATGTAGGTCCATCAAATTAAACGGAAGAAGTCTGCATTTTTCGTGCCCAAAATGCAACTGCCGACTGGTTACAATTACTTTCCAGATCAGAACGTTCAGACATATGGCTAGCAACACAAATTTGAATAACACCCTAATTGCAAATCACCATATAAACTTAACACAGGAAACCAAAATGCATTTTGACAGAGAGAGCATCAAAGCTCAGCAAAATTTCTGGCCCCAGAATATTGAGAGGGTGAAGCAAACTGCTCTCACACTCCACAGCTGGAACTTCGAATATTAACAATGGATTTATACTCCATTTTGCTAGCTCAAGATCCTCACCTGGCTCATAAAAAAGGTTTCTCTTATGCCAGAAACTGCTATTGAACATAAGACCTTCTATCTATACAAGTATCCATACTCATGAATCAACCGAGTAACTGCACTTAGTTTTGAATACCACACTAGCTATAAAATGTACGATACTAAAAGAGCAATTGACCCTAGAAATAGTATCTGTGGGGCCTGTTGCCAATTGCAGGCGAATACCACGACTCTAGTCTTGAAAGGCCATTCCACAACAGCTGCCAACATACCGACATATGAACCACAATTTCTTCAGGAAACCTGCTCACGGCTGCAAACCAACCAACCATGCTACTCCCTCCTTATGAAGAACCAATGTAACGAAAGCAGGCACCTCCATTAAATTCGTCACCACCTATGCAGAAGCTGCATAGCAGTAGCATTGGCCTAGTTCTGGACTTAGGGACCACCAATTACAAAGGAGCAAAGCTTAAACGGCTACGCTAGGCATATATTTCAGTGGCCAACTCCAATAGATTGGGATATCTAAGTAACGAACCAAACAATTTAGACAATATAGGAGTCGGAGAGAGAGAAAATGCTATGCGAGCAAAGAATTGATATGATTTAGATCTTCCAAAGAGCTAATCATTTGAGCCCGGAAAGACTCGATTACTGAACCAAGCGCTTTCCACGTGTCAAATTAGCCCAGACACGCGCAAATGATGATTAGATCACTAAAAATAGCACCTTGTTGTTGCACCCAAGATGATTAGATCGCTAAAAATAGCTCCTTGTTGTTGCACACAAGGCAGATAGTTTTAGCCAAGGCAATTGTACAAGCTGTTATTAGAGTTGGGGAACCCAGCAAGAGTTCAGGCGAATTTTTCGGCAGCAACTCTTAAGCGCCAGAGTCATGAAACCTTGACTGACGAAACAACCGCGGAGAAACAAGAAGAAAGAAAGACGGCAAGGGCTGGGCGCACCTCGAAGACGAAGCGGTCGAGGAAGAAGCGGACGGTGGGGAAGAAGAGGACGAAGGCCGGGAGCGCGAGGAAGTCGTCGTACGCCGGGTAGGACTCGCGCTCCCAGTCCACCTCCGCGAGGAGCCGCCCCGCCGCTGCCCCGAGCCCCATGTCCCCGCTTCCCCCCGGCCCCGGCCGAATCGGAGGCCGCCTCTGGAGAGTCCCGTGGCGGCGGCGGCTGCTAGCACAGAAGGATCGACGCGGTTGGGCCCGATTCCGCGGCGGCTACGGGCAGGAATGGCCTCTGGGGGGAGCCGCCGGCTGGGGGGACTCGTCTCGCGCTGTGTGGCCGCGGTCGCCTCCGTGTTTACTTCTGTGAAAAGGAAAAAACAAACAAGCGAGTTTTTTTCACTTTCTCCCCCCGTGTTTTCGTTTTGTTTTTTTCTCGTGTCCGGCCTTTTTATGCTGGTGGGCTTCGTTGGCGGAGATACGGTACGGAAAATTCCAAGGCCTTGGGAACCGTAGCGAGGTGGCCGACATCAACGCGGATAGCCGAATACAAATGGTTTTGCCTAGCTTTTCTTTTTTTGTAATCGTACGCTGTTACAGAGGGGGAGAGTAGTCGTGCTAGCAATCGCTCCCAAATCCGTACCGTCCGTCCTGATTAGCTTATCAAAGAGGAAGGATTTCAAGTTAAGAATGGTGGATGATGCTACTTGTTCGAAGTCTATCCCAAGATATTCGTGTACAATTCTACCGTAACTAAGTAGTTTTCGTTTGTTTTATTCCCTTTATCAATATAGTTGAGCCATCACTCTCGAGTGATTTTATGCCTTCTCATCTCTAGCTAGAAATTGTCAGGTGGCGACGGTCAAAGGTATATAGGAATTGGATTGAGGTTTCTTAGGGTGCGTTTGGTTTGAGGGACGAAGTGGGACGGGACGGGACGATCCCACTTCGTCCCGTGTTTGGTTTGAAGACAGGTGGGACGGGAACATCCCTACGAGGGAATATACCCTTCAGATGCGGGATGCCCCCATCCCACCAAAACGAGCGGACGGGGCATCCCACTTCGCCCCCGTCACGCGTCGTCCGTCCGCACCGGTGGAGGGGGCGAGGTTGGGCGGGGTGGAGCCGCCGGCGGAGGAGCCGGCGCGGGCGAGCACGGCCGGCGGGCGCGGAGGGGCCGGCGCGGGTTCGCGCGGCCGGCGGGCGAGCAGGGCTGGCGGGCGCGAGCTCCACCGCAGCCGGCCGGTGGAGGAAGAAGATACCTGTTAGTATGACAGGTGGGCCCCACGAACGGTGTTAACAGAAGAAGAAAACGGTGCTCGTCCCGTCTATAGCGATCTCCCCAACCAAACAAAAAATTAGGACGGACCCATCCCATTCAACCAAACAAGAAATGGAATCATCCCATCCCGAAAACTGGAACGGGACCGTCCCGTTCTACATTGTCTCCCAACCAAACGCACCTTTATTGACTAGAGGGGGAGCGGCTAGGTGAAAAGTAGGAATTTTCATGCAATTCGTCAAATGAGGAGCGAACAGGTCTGAGATTTTTGGGGCATGTTACCAGTAGTACTCTCGAGTCCTCAAAGAGACACAGATGAAATGACGGGACCCCACCGCGAATTCACTCGACGGTCGAGTGCTGGGATCATCTGGGGACCGCGGCGGCGCCCACGGCGTGCAACGCAAAATGACTGGCATGACGGTACTACATGCAAGCGAAGCACGGATCAGACCAAATCAAGCTCTGCACATGCATGCGTGCCGTCATCCGAGAAAAAAAAGATCAAAGTGTCCCGCAGCAGGAGCAATCAGGAACGACGTTTGGTGGAGGTCAGGGAGATCCAGGGGGCACGACGCGACGATTGTTCCTCGCCGCTCATCAGCCCGGCGCCCCGCGCCGCCGCGCGTGCGCGTCTGCACCACCACCATTCCGAGACAGCGGGGGATGGGGAAACTCCCGAGTCCGCGTTTGACTCATCGACTGTTCTGGGTGAATATTCTATACAATCGACTGTTCTGGGTGAATATTCTCTACAATCTAATCTCGTGCTGCTTGCAGTTGCAGCGAAAAGTCATGAAAGGGCAGGTGAGTGCACGCGCGTTTGACGTACGACTATCCGTGTTCAGCACGAAGTCGAAGAGTACAACCTGCAGCCCCATCATCTCCAAGCTCCTCCCTAAAGCTTGCTCCATGTTGAAAATTTCAAGTCTTCTAACTTTTCGACAGACACGGACCAGAAAAATCCACACGAATAGCAGCAATGCCTTGCCAAACTATGGAGATAGGCCATGCACATGCTTTTTGGTCGAGCTGAAAGCCACTCAACAACTTACTTCTTTGGACAAGCAAAGCCCCACAAATAAACTGCTTCGTATTTATACGTAGCTCATATGATGGGCCGTGAAAACAGTATGGACCGCCCCAAGATATAATAGTGAGGGTCCTTTCAGCCCACACTCTACCCACCAAGCCCATTCAGCCCGTGGAGAGCCCACACGCGCGGATGACTCAGTTGGGCCCATGAACCTTATCCCCTTCCGACTTAAACCCAAACGTCCACTTCCACCACCACTCCGCTTTCGCCTCTTCCGCCTCCTGCCCACCGCCGGCATGCTCGCCGTCTCGCCCCATCCCCGCCTCCCTCTACTCCCCGGCGTCTGCCCCATCCTCTCTTTTCCCTTCCAGTTCCCTTGCCGCCGCTACCGCTCCACCACCAGCCGCCTCCGCTGTGGTCTCCGCCCCCTCTGTCGCCTCCGCACGGACGCCATGGCCGGGCGGCGCGCGGGCATCGTGATCGACGTGGATAAGGTGGCAGAGACCGGCGACCTAGACCTCCCTGTGGATGTATCGTTCACGAGGAGGCTTCCCCCTGCGCTCACTGTCGGTGACGGTCTCGACGCGCTGCGGCGGGCTGCAGCTGAGGTCAAGGCCAGCCCGCCTGCTGGCGCCAGGAGCGGCGTGATCAGGTTCGAGGTAAGCTTCGGGAATCATCGCAGCCTTTTCGTGACGTTGTCAAAAGGAGATTGTTGGCTGGTTTGGTAATGACTGATGGCGTTTGGGTGTGGGAAGCATTTGCAGAATTTTGGGGGCTCGCTTTGTAGTTACGATGCTGTTATCCTTGTTTCGTTCCTTTCACTGCAGGCGAAATTTGATTGACGCGGTATAAGTGATGTAGAATTAAGTTTGGGACCAAACTAGGGCTTAGATCACTCTCTGCTGGTCAATTCATCCGCATACAATTGTTAGCATGCATAAGCATCTCCCTCCCAATTTGTTATTGCTGGATCAATCATTATTTACCATGGATGCTATTAGTATTATATAAGTTTAAATGCGATGAACTTCAATTATAGATTCGGTATCTCAGTTGGTGTAATAGACTTATGGTAAATGCAGCCTTTGGATTTGCTCCCAAACTTGCGCTCCATTTACCCTTAGAGTCCAACGAGACTTCACCCTAGATTCTTTAGATGACTATTTACTCAAATTTTGTGCAGTCAGAGCATTGTTGGCTCTTGGCATGGCAATGTGCAACATATAAATTTGTAGACTTTAGGCTGGCATTCTGAAGCTTACATGCATTGAGCTATAGGATGCTATAGAACTACTAGAGGAATCACTTGCGTAACTAGTCTTGGCATGAATTTGTCCATCTCTTGAAGTCCAAGCAACACTGGAAGATGATTAACCAACATGCAATGGTGCAGGTACTTGTTCCACCCAGTACAAAGGCGCTTAAGTGGTGCTCTCAGTTTAGGGGATCATCATTGTTTCCTCAGTTTTATTTATCGAGGAAGCTAACCTCTTGTCCATCATTTCAACTTGAAACCTGTGGCATTGGGTCTGCAATTTGCTTGCACGGTTCCTACCTAGGAAAACATGGATTTGATTTAGTATTGAGGTGAGGTCCCCCCTCCCTCCCCCTCTCTGCCTCTCATGCACGCACACATCCTAACACGATTAGGGCTTATTGTTTCCTTGCAGATATATTTCTTCTGATTCACACTTGATAAGGGCTTATGGATTTGTAGGCATGAAATATGACGAGGAATTGTCGTCCATAGAGGAGAAACTTGGCTCATATTACTTCTTCATCCCTCAGGTAATAACCTTCACTTTTCTATGGCATCCCTCAGGAGTGTTTTTATCAACCTTTATGCAATATAAACTCAATGTGGAAGTCATTCTATATTCAGATAGAGGGAATCTTACAGTCTCAAAGTTTTGTGTAATATCTGTATTTTTTACTTAACTTGATCTTGATGGTTCGCATGGTCACATTGACACAAAGCTGAAACACTTAGCTCCACAGTGTTAGTTTTTAGTGGTCCTCAAAGTAGTTGTTAATTGCAAGATGATTCCTTGTTCAAGCAGCATACACTTAGTTCTTACATGCAGTAATAGTGCAATTGCACCAGTATCGACAGTACTGAACTTATTTTATGTAAAATTAAAAATACTGAAAGTTGTAGCTGAGCCATTTTTCAAATGAATGCAATGTTCCCTGACCAGCTTTGCCCAGTGGACCAAGTGTTCAACTTAGTGAGCTTAATTTGGTCCCCTCAGCAAGCTGGTGAATGGAAATGCCTGGGTGAGTATTATGGCCATGACACCACACAACTTACAATTTTCTCGTTGTAGAATTTACACCTGAATATCCATTTGAGTATTACTCATGTAAAAGCAATGCTACCAAAAAGACTGCAAAGTGGAAATCAACTCTTTTGAGCTACGAGGAAAATTGTTGAATAGTGTTTTTTTCCCAATTTCATTTCTGCAAACCAGCCATGTTGCAATCTATACCCACTCACAATTGTTTCAGCTAATCTTTGCAGGCATCATGTAATTATTAGAATTTCTAGCATTTGTAGTTCTCAGTAACATATATCTTACAGGTTGAATTGAGCGAGTTTGATAGTTGTTCCATACTATCATCAACCATGGTTTGGGATGACTCTGTTTCTCATACATTCAAGGATGCTGTTTCTTTATTTGAATCTTGCTTTGATCAGGTATGCGGAACTAGATAACAATTCTTCAGTTTTTTTCAACTTCTTGCTAAATAATTTGCGGTTTGGCTTGCCTTATTGCACACTTATCTACTGTCTGTTTCTTAACTTCACTTTGTATGATTTATTACGCTTCTGTACCACTACATAAAAAAGGCTTATTTACTTTGTAGACCTTCGACTGTTTTCAGTCATCTCAATAAATATAGTTGCTTATTTATTGAATTTTAATATTTTATGTTTTACCACCTTAAACAGATACAAAATAGCTATGATTCTTCAGACAACATTTGTCACAAAGGTCTGGTACCGAGTTACATTTCTGGAGATGCACATTTGTCAGAGACTGGGAATCCTCAGCTGGTAATATTTCTTCCTTGGATTGTGCATAGTATGTGCTACTGATTCAAAGTATGGAAACTCCTTGGGGTGCTATTGCCCATCGACACTTGTTATTAATTCCAACTTTGTTGGATCCACCTTACCAGGTGTATTTGGATGCAGAACTGCTCGCCACAATAGATGCCAAAGCTGATGTGCTAAAGGTATTCCCTTAACCTCAGTAAGTTTACTTGAGCATTATACCTTGCTCTTTGTTTGTGAATGATTTTTTTGTTTTCGCCTTTACGAATCTCATGCTTCTTACAAAAGATACTGCTTCTGTTTCTTTTTATAAGGCATACTAGGATATGGGTAAGTCTTTAGGATTGTACTTTGATCATCAATTTCTCTTACAGTTTATCATTGTTCGACAAAATCAATGTCATATTAAAAAAATTGTGAAATACAAATCTATTGATATAACTTTCATACACTAACCATGCACGTAATTTGACTAACTGCTAGTCAAAATTTATGGAGTTTGATCTTTTTAAGTCCTACACTCCCTATAAAAAGAAATAGAAGCATTTTATTAAAAAAAAATTTATCGAACATGCAGGAGAGCTGCGTATCTTTTTATTAAGGGTCTCTTTGGTAAAGCTCCATCTGATTCTTATTCTCTATGAGAGCTGATTCTCTGAGAGAAGTGATTTTGTGGCTGAAAGTGATTCTCTTTGATTCTCTAGCATAAACTCTTAAAATTAAGATGGAGAATCACTCTACAGAATCAGGAGAAGCTATTTTTTTCAGCTCCCAGCCTCTTAGTTCATTTTAGAGAATCACTTCACAGAATCAGCAGAGAATCACTTCTCTCTGAAAAACTGTTTGGCAGAGCTCCTGCTGGAATCAGCAGAGAATCAGCTCTGGGAGCTCTGCCAAACGCACCCTAAGAGAGAAAGAAGGGGAAAGATCCCCGTACAAAGCAGTGTCATTTCCTCACAAAGGAGGAAATAAGGCTGCTGCAACACCCCACAGATCTAAACTAAGAAACTCTCACTTGACCATCCCCTTGACCCTGAAATAAATCCTGGATTTTTTTAGCACCGGCAAGGCCCCAAAGCCTCAACTCTTCTTTAAAGAACTGATGTGCTGCTTGCAAAGAAGGGGCTGCCCCGTCAAAAACTCACTTGTTTCTGTGGTTCCATAGCGTCCAAGCTCCTAGTATAACCGTGCTATTAAATCCTTTTCTTTGAGCTTTCCCTACTTTTTTATATGATTTCCCCCACCAATCAGCAAAGCTCTTTTCATTCCTTCTTGGTACTATACTCTCTAGGCCAAGAGGAGCTAGCAGATTATACCACCATTGACGAGCAAAAACACAGTTGGTAAGAATGTGCTGCACCATCTCTTCCTCTTGATCACACAAAACACACTGATCAGGGTGTGGGAGTCCTCTCTTTGCTAACCTGTCTGCAGTCCAGCACTTGTTCCTAATAGTCAGCCATAAAAACATTTGGCACTTAGGAGGAGCCCAAGATTTCCAGAGCCTGCGCCAAGGCTCAAAGGTTATGGCACCATTGAAAAAGGCCCTGTAAGTGGATTTGGAGGAAAAAACTCCATTCCTCTCATGTCTCCATATATGTTTATCAGTGTCCTGGACCAAGGTGAAATCCTCTATTAAATCCCAGATTTGAAGATATTGGACCAGCCCTTCCAAAGAGAGGCTTCCTTGTATGTCCCTTACCCAAGTTCTGTTATCAAGAGCTTGTGCAACTGTCCTGCTAGACATACACCTCTGTGAGACACAAGAGACCACTGCTGGAGCTAAAACAGACAGAGAACACCCATGTAACCATCTATCCGACCAGAAGAGAGAATTAGTTCCATTGCCAACTTGTGTGGTAACTGAATTATCAAGGCATTTTATTAATAGATAGTTTGTCTGTAACTCTGTATCATGATGGAAAACACATCTTATAATTTTACCACATTGATTCGGAGAATGAGTGAAGTTTTCTTTTGGTCCCTAAATTTTGTTGCAGTTCGAAAGTAAACCTTTCTTAAAAAGGTCCGTCAAATCCCTTAAATCCTTGAGTCAGTAAACAGGTGTGGATGACTAACATGTTAGTGCCACCTGGCAGTTAGGAGCTGAAAAATTCATGGTTAAAATGGACCTAACTTCAAAATTGAGGGACGGAGAAACATTTTCATGTTAATTTACTTTCTTTCTGAAGGTCGATAGTTTATTTCATGGTTAAGAGTACTGTGAATTATATCCCTGATCACCTCTGGCACTTATTCTTTTGCAGGAGAAGTTTCTGACTTCTGACCAGTCTTTTGTTAGATTTTCACCACAGTTCTTCTTTTGTTCAAACATGGTATGATTCTACCTAAGTATCTATAGCTGCATATGGCCAACAATTTATATTATTAATAACTAGAACCTTCAGATAATTTGCTTTTCTATGATCTACAACACTTACCAATTCAGGAAAACAAATGGATAAAACTACACATAAAAGGTATATGTTAAAATTGCAGTGCAAAAATAATTTGATGTTTAGATTAAGAAAGATCAAGCAAGTTAATCGCTCTATAAACACATCTAATATTATCTTGTGTCATTTATAGGACTTATGCTTGCAACACAAGACAGAATCTTTCATCAAGGGCTCCTCTAACATAAATTTGGTATGGGCATCCCTTATAGTTGAAGAATGTGTTAGGCTTGGTTTCACGGTAAGCTTAACCAACTTATTGCCTTTAGCATTTCTAGAATGCTTCTGATCCACTTTGTTTTAGTACTTCTGTATAGCTCCAGGTTCAAGATCATCCGCACTTGCACTTTCTGCTACATGCCATCCTTTGACAACATGCATATCATGTTACGATGAGCGGTCACTTGGATTTCATGCTCTTGGCTATGGGAGAGGTTCTCGAAAACCAGCAGTAGTAATCACATCATCAGGAACCGCTGTATCAAATCTTCTTCCTTCAGTGAGTGGCAGATTTCTCTTTATTGAAAACACCCCTTTTCCTTGTTCCAGTATTATTGCGAGCCTTCATATATACACCTCATTTTTCTTTATCATATCCAACAAGTTTGCATATTGTAGTGCTTCTGTATAGCTTTACGAAGGCATAAAATAAATCAAAGCAAACATTGTCTGGAGTCTGGACTGTTAATCAAGTTTCACTGTGCCACATGTAGGTGGTCGAGGCAAGTGAAGATTTCATACCAATTATATTACTCACAGCTGATCGTCCTCCTGAGTTGCATGATGCTGGAGCTAACCAAGCCATCAATCAGGTACTGGTTATTGCATACATTCTAAAATACAAAATTTTTTAGGACATTTCCTATTCTGCATAGTTTGGTACATTAATCTAGAATGAATTGCCTTTCTTGTGTGCGCATAAAGATTGGTATGCTGTTTTCTTAACAATATTATCATGGGAATGTGTTTTATATACCAAGTGAGCCTTAAGATCTATTATACCTCCACATAATAAACACCAATACATGAACTTGCAGATTGCAGTTCTGGCACTTGGTTTATTTCTCTTTGAGCCCACTGCGTTGCCTTGCAAACTCATTTACCAAGTTCTATCCTTTGTTCTTCATTGGATCTTGCAGCGGCCCATCTCAACTGTTTTCATTTTCATTTTCAGGTCAATCATTTTGGTACCTTTGTAAGATATTTTTTTAATCTCCCTCCACCTACTGACCAAATTCATGCAAGAATGGTTCTCACTACACTTGATTCAGCAGCCTACTATGCAATGCAAGCTCCACAAGGCCCAGTGCATATAAACTGTGGTTTTAGAGAACCACTAGATTACACTAATCGAGATTGGAATATTGACTGTTTGAGAGGTTTGGATAAGTGGTTTTTAAATAGTGAACCATATACCAGATACCTAATAATGAAAACAGTTTCTGCATTCGGGAATTATTCTAGTTCAGTAATGGAGATTCTGGAGATTGTAGAGAAGGCGGATCAAGGGCTTCTATTAGTTGGTGCTCTTCATACAGATGATGACATGTGGGCCGTGGCTTTACTAGCTAGGCACCTTTCCTGGCCAATTGCTACTGATATTCTGTCTGGACTGCGATTGCGGAAAGCAGTAAATTTGGTCCCAGGGCTTGATAAGAGCATTTTATTTATAGACTACATCGATCAAATTCTATTGTCTGATTCTGCTAAAAACTGGATAAGCCCAGATGTTGTTGTTCAGGTTTTTCTCCTCAGAACTCATTGATTCTAATTTGGACTGTTCCCTATTTCTTTATTTCATTATTATTATGTATTTATGCAGTATATTTATTATATCATAATTATTTTAACTGGTACTGTTTGATTGGCAGATTGGCAGCCGTATTACTAGCAAACGAGTGGGAATGTTTCTCGAGACTTGCTTCCCATCTTCCTACATTTTGATTGACAGGCATCCATGCCGTCATGATCCTTCACATGTTGTCACCCACAGAATACAAGCTAGTGTAGTGGAATTTGCTGCTAGTTTGTGTCATTGTAATTTTCCAAGGAAGACAAGCAGATGGACAGATATTTTGATGGTTGTTAATTCAGTGGTATGAGCTGCAACATGGTAGCTAGAGTTCTTCATATATAGTATATAATTATTTCTTTCGGAACTTTAGCCATTTGTTTCATGTCATTAGTCCACCAAGCTTGCACTCATATACCTATTATAATGGATAGAAGGGTTCAACTCTTATTGAAACTTCAAAGTAGCACCAACAGTTTTTGGCATGTACATTTTAGCTAATATTACATAACTGGGCATTTTATTTCTGCAAAAAGAAGTAAATTACCTGTTGTAGTTGTAGCTAATGTATTTGTGCCCTGGAAGCTTAACTTTAGAGAAAGCTCTATTTATATTGAGCAGAGATTTGTTATAGATCTCCCTCCCTGAAAATAACTGACAAAATCTCTTGCCCCTTCTGCTATCAAGTGAGTTTTGTTCTGACAACTGTTGCTAACTCCAGGTTTCTCAGGAGATAATGTTTCAGATACATTCGAAATGCTCACTTACAGAACCATATGTTGCTCAAGTAATTGGGGAGTCACTTTATGGTGATGCTATCATATTTGTTGGGAACAGCATGGTCATCCGAGACTTAGACATGTTTGGCAAGGGTTGGACTGATTACACTACAAATGGAAATAGCATGATAATGCATCATTTTCCAGACTTTGTTGGCACAACAGTGGCTGGGAACAGAGGAGCAAGTGGCATTGATGGTTTGCTCAGCACAGCAATTGGATTTGCGGTTGGATCAAACAAGCATGTAAGTTGTTTATTCAGTTAAGCTGCATGCTCTAGAGAAAGTATTCCTATCATACTAGTATGATAGGAATTAAGTGAACATGTTCTTGTACATTTTCTATTTCTGATGTAAGTCAGACTTAAAATAAGTCTTATACTAGTATAAACATATAATACCATTCGACTTAATTGAAGACATGCTTCTTCTCGAAAAAGGCACGCTTACCAATACATGTGTACTTAATCTTTCATGAGGAATGGAGAATACATTTTTAGGCTTTTGGCAGAACTTTGACCTTTTTTTCCTCGAACGCGCAGGAGAACTGTTCATCATTGTATTAAGGAGCAAAAAAAAGTCCAAGCGGACAAGTACAACACATAAGTAAAAGCAAACAAAAACATAAACGGAAAAGACACACTGATCTCACAACTTTGACTCTGTATATTGTCAGGTATTCTGTGTGGTTGGCGACATGTCCTTTCTTCATGACACAAATGGATTGGCACTTCTCAACCAAAGGTTTGAAGTTTGAACTTTTCTCTACACCTGTATACTGACCCTTGATCGATCTCAGAGGCATGCGCAATTCGTATTAGGTTAACTTAGTGAAAGTCGTGAAAGTTATCAATACTCTATTTACCCAAGCTGCTCCTGTGTTGTCATGACGTTGAACTGTATATTCATTAGAGATAATGTTGTTGACATTATTGAAGGGCACCGAGGAAACCTATGACGATAATCGTTGTTAACAATCATGGTGGTGCAATCTTCAGCTTTCTACCAATTGCGGAAAATACTTCACCACAAATTTTGAAGAAATTCTTCTACACATCGCATGACATATCAATTTCCAACCTCTGTGCTGCACACAGGTAACATCAATTGGTATCCAGTTGTTCTCTTTACGTGTCCCATATTGTTGTAGTGACATTATGCTGACATTTTTGTCATTTATGTTTGGAGTTGCATATTAGTTTCTACCTCTGCTTTCAAAGTTAACATTTACCATTATTTACCCCTGAAGCCAATATATAAAAGTAAATTATTGATTCTGAAAGGTGATGGGATTGTTGGTTATGGAGTCCATTATGTACAGAATGGAATATGTTGTAGTGCTGAATTGTTCTTCTCATTACTCTCACTACTTGTGTTGCAGGGTAAAGCATTTTCTAGTTCAAACAAAAGCAGAGCTTCATGATGCCTTGGTGAAATCCAAAGAGGAACAGATTGATTGTGTGGTAGAAGTAGACAATAGCATTGATAGCAATGCCAACTTTCATAGGTTCTTATCTTAACTAAATTGCTTTTCACATTCTTTTTATAATTGTGTTCTCCATCATGTATTTACATATTTCTACTAGTTCTGCAGAATTATGAATATGTTCTCTGCCTATTCTACGACTCTGTATCTGGATTATCTTCTGGGAGCTCCATATTTTAAGAGCGAGTTAAATGACATGCCTGTTGATACAATTCACGGAGCGGAATACATGCTGTACAGGTATATGTGATAATCCCTACCAATAGACGTAGCACTGCCACCACTGCATTTTCAACAATTTGCCTTTGAAACCATCATTTGACAACAGAATCCAGCTTTCTGCACCACGTACTTCAGGGCTTTCTGATGACAGATTCTCTCATGAAGGAATTATTCTGAAGCTTCATGTGGATGATAACATTGCAGGATTTGGAGAGGTTTGTCTCATAACACTTTTTGCGATTTCTACTGTTTCTTTAGCATAATGCATATTTTTTAACATTAAGTTACCATTCTCTAATTTAAGTCTCCTTTAGTACTATAAATTATGGATGTGTTGGTGGTGCTCTTTGACTCCTTCACTTCTTACAGAAAAATTGTGTGCCAACATGTGAGCCACATCATCACTAAAAAATCGGAGTCAAACCATTCTTCAGAAAAATCACAAACAACTACATCTAGTGACCAAACTCACCTATCGAGTATCACAGCATCATCATTTGTAGGTGTGTGCAAATTTCCTTGGTAGGCCAATGGATGGCATTCAGACTAACTTAGACTTAATTGGACAGGACCACATTTTTGAACATTTTGCAAATGACCCCCAA
Organism: Setaria viridis; assembly: GCF_005286985.2. Classification (NCBI taxonomy): domain Eukaryota; kingdom Viridiplantae; phylum Streptophyta; class Magnoliopsida; order Poales; family Poaceae; genus Setaria; species Setaria viridis. The sequence goes on from NC_048263.2 coordinate 28,684,197, forward strand.
TATGTTCAAAAATCAAGAGATAGGAAAATGGTCTAAGTACACACGCACTCAAAAGTAGAGTAATGTATCAAAGACACCACATAAAACAGGAAGGAATGTACAAACAATCAAATGACGGAAGATGGTTTAGGTTTTATTGGATCTGATGTGCACAGATCTCATCCTAATAGTTCTCGTATGCGTTTGCATGGTAGCAACTAGCAATGGGTTTGTGTTACTACATATGCTTTCTAGCAACCATATTTATGATTTTGCCAGTCCAGAAAATGGATAGGTTAATTTTGTCCGGTAATACATCTTAGAGCATTGTCAGGAGTTTAGTTTTGATCCATTTCTTGTAACAGGTTGCACCAATTGAAATTCATGAGGAGGATCTGTTGGATGTCGAAGAGCAACTTAGGTTTATTTTCCACATGATGAAAGATTGTGTGCTAGATGTTATTCCTTTGCTGAAAGGGTCTTTCTCCAATTGGATATGGACAAGCCTTGGGATTCCTGTAAGAGAACTTTTCAAACTTGTTAGCACTGACTTCTCAACAGATTAAACTTCTGTCCGATTTTACTTCATCTCAGCCTTCTTCAATATTCCCAAGCGTTAAATGCGGATTGGAGATGGCCATTCTCAATTTACTTGCATCACAACGGAAATGTGGATGGTCCAAAGTTCTTGCTGGTTCCGACCCCTTAGTACAAGATCAGAACAGTTCTGCAAGCATAGAGATATGTGCATTAGTAGACTGCAATGGTACTCCAATGGAAGTAGCACTTGCTGTAGCCAAACTGGTCGCTGAAGGTTTTACCACAGTTAAACTGAAGGTAACTATTCAACTGGTTCCATAATTGTAACACATGGAAGTTAATGTTTTTATAGACTATCTTTTTGCTAATCAAGGTATACCATTTTCCTTTTCAAAATCTCTTTGGAAGGTTGGGCGTCGTGAAAGCCCCATTGAGGATGCAGCTGTCCTTCATAAAATAAGAGAAGTTGTAGGGTACCAAATCAATATCCGTGTTGATGCAAACCAGAAATGGACATATGAACAGGCAGTTGAATTTGGATCAAGAGCAAAAGGCCTTCGTTTGGAATACATTGAGGTAATACACCTCTATTCATCAGCTCTGTATTAAAAACTCTGAAATATGCAAAACATGAAACTTTCCTACTGCTGCACCTTGTTGCTATAGTACTGTTAGTTGGTGCTGGGATTCCTTCAGTTTCCCACGAGGCATGTTTTTATCTTGTTTTTTCTTGAGAATCTTCTTTCGTTTTTTGACTTTACAGGAACCAGTGAGCTCTGTAAATGATCTCATCAAGTTCTGTGACAAGAGTGGCTTGCCTGTTGCACTAGATGAGACTATTGACAACCTTAAGGGAGATGTAATCCCTAAGCTTCATCAATTTGTGCATCCAGGAATAGTTGCTCTTGTGAGTACTGAGAAAAATGTTTTGGGCTAGTTTTGAAGGTTGCTTATTCTATGTATGTATTTGACCTTGCTTTAATTGCCATGCTCAGGTTATTAAACCCAGTGTTGTTGGTGGTTTTGAGAATGCAGCTCATATAGCAAAATGGGCTCAGATGCATGATAAGATGGCTGTCATCAGTAGTGCATATGAGAGTTCTGTAGGTTTGGCATCCTATATACAGTTATCACATTATGTTGACCAACAAAACTCCATAGTCTCCAGAATAAAGAACAAAGGTACATGTGGGGTGGCCGCTCATGGACTTGGAACATATAAATGGTTAAGGGAAGATGTATCAGAGCAAAAGTTAAATATCCATGCAACCCCACTTGGTGACGGGATTCGAACTTCAGTAGAAGATGCCCATCGTTATCTTCACCATTTAAATATAAGCAGCAATAAGATAGAAAGGACATATAGTGAAGAAAAACTGAGGTCATATTCTATCCAAGTTGACGTGGACGATTGTTCTTATATAGTCAAACTTCAAGAGGCCGGTGATCATACAAATGTAAGCATTCTCCTATTCTTTTGAAAATTCAGATGGTGTATTTGTTCATATTGCTGTATATGAATTTATTCTGTGCATTTGACCACTGACCATACAAGTGTAAGAATTCCTCAATTGTGGGTTTGCTGCGGTGCTGCCTCTGGGCATGTGATCCGTGGTGAGAAATTATTAGTATCATTTAAGAATACCGCTTGTACATTAACTGAAAAGGTTTGTACCTGCAGGAAAAGGTTGTTCTTTTACTTCATGGATTTCTTGGTACGAGTGACGACTGGGTTCCCATGATGAAAGCTCTCTCCCCCAGTGCACGGGTCATTGCTGTTGATCTTCCTGGTCATGGCGAGTCACAAATGCTGCAGCATCATGTTGAAAATTCAGAACAATATCTGGTTACAGTTCAATCAGTTGCAGATTTGTTGCTAAAGTTGGTAGGTCAAATAACTGATGGTGAGGTGGTTGTTGTTGGCTATTCAATGGGTGCAAGGATTGCACTCCATATGGCACTAAATCAAGTTCACCAGGTAACTTTGTCAGTATTTTATCTTTTCTGTGCACTTCTTTCTTATGCTGATTCTAAGCTGGTTATGCCAAGACAGATTCGTGGAGCTGTGATCATATCAGGAAGTCCTGGATTGAGAGATGAAGAAAGTAGAAGACGTCGTATTGCTGTTGATGGATCAAGAGCTAAGTTCCTGATGTCCTGTGGACTCGATTGCTTTCTGGAGACATGGTACTCAGCAAAAATGTGGACCAGGTAATAGCCTGATGAGGGAACTGATTATTTCCTATGCAAGATGGAGAAGCTATACATTGTATCCCTAACATGTATTTGGATTCCTTTTCTTCTGTCTTTTCCTTTATGTGCCAGTCTACGAGAGCATCCAAAGTTCAATTCTTTAGTGAGGACACGCAGTAAACACAAGAACATCAAAGCTCTAGCTAAGGTTCTTGCAGACTCAAGTGTGGGGAGACAAAAGTAAGATCACCTTCCTGTACTCGGTAGTTTGTAGTAATGTTTGAATTGACAGTGTTATTACTTATGTGCCATCCTGTTCAGCAGTAGACGTGTCAGACACTGATAATGCAATTGATAAGCAGATGGCCGGTTGTACTTTGCTTGTAGACATTGTTCATGTTATTCTGTCTCATGCAAGTTTTTTTAAAGCAGAATCTCATGCAAGTTTTAATGCACCAGGTCCCTGTGGGAAGACTTGAAACACTTGAAGAGGCCTCTACTCATCGTTGCAGGTGAAAAGGACACGAAATTTAAAGACATCTCACAGAGAATGTGCAGCGAGATAACACAGCACGCTGAGTGTGGATCTGGTGGTCGGGATGGAAACGAGCTCTGTGACGTGATCATCATCCCAGATAGCGGCCACGCTGTGCATGTTGAGAACCCTCTTCCTTTGGTAAGGGCCGTGAGGAAGTTCTTACAGAAGCTGCACTGATAACATCTGAGCTGCGCAGATCATGAGTCTTCAGGTTTGTTGGAGTTGTCCTCGGATGCAGGGGGGAGCTCTTCGCTCTACATTTCACTTTGCCTGGGTAAATTGTCAATTTTTCTTCCAGAAAATGCCAGGGTTTTGTGTCTCTCTGGAGCCTGCATCTATCATTCTGGGGGTGGTTGGATACTAGGTGCTAAATTTTAGTAGTGTCACATTGGATGTTCGGATGCTAATTAGGAGGACTAAACATGAGCTAATTATAAAACTAATTGCAGAATCCTGTACTAATTCGCGAGATGAATCTATTAAGCCTAATTAATCCGTCATTAGCAAATGGTTACTATAACACCACTTGTCCAATCATGGACTAATTAGGCTTAATAGATTCGTCTCGCGAATTAGACTCCATCTGTACGATTAGTTTTATAATTAGCCTATATTTAATACTCCTAATTAGCATCCAAACATCCGATGTGACAGGTGCTAAATTTTAGTGGGGTGTATCCAAACACCCCCTCTATCTAGCATCCTGTGGCTGTCTTTGCAGCAACTATTCCTCGTTTGAGCCTGGGATTAATAGACAAAAGGCCCTGGTGGACCGAATGGTTCGTGCGATCCAGTTCATCGGTGCAGCGTGTTCCTTGACGTGGCCAGAATTCTACTACATTTCCTAGTTCCTACTGGCAGCTCTCAGCATGTTCACATCTGCAGCCTTTGTATGTATAATTATTTTACACCCGCTGTCGGGCAGTGGCTTTTGGCAAAGTTTCACTGAGCTGGGGCGGTACAAGATGACTGGATCTTTGCGTAATCGAAGTAACTTGACTACTTGAGGTATAACTCTCCTGCATTCACTGCATTCGAGAAAAACTATCGTCCATGGTTCCATGAACACAGTATATGTGACTCGGCTTGTTTTTCCTGGTCTTGTTGGGATTCTGGAACCGGCCGCCTGTCGATCAACTGGCTTCTGTGCGATTCCTGACTGTAAAAAAGCCTTTAAAATCTCCTGGGGGCGCGAGTTTGGAGCTTGGGATCTCGGGCCTTAACGACCCCGATGCGAGGCGGGCTTTTTCTTTAATCCAGCACCTGACCCCCTGCAGCTCCGGCACGTGAGCAGGCCTACGCGGACTCCACGAGCGCAGCCGCGGGGCCTGGTGCTGGTGCCGCGCCGTGTGCACTGCACCGTCACGCACCCGTCTCGCCCGCGGCATTGTTGGCAAGGGGGCTCTACTCCCGAAGCCCGGCCACCACCCCGGCGGATCGGAAGCTAAGGCCGGGCACGCAGGGCGCACAGAGCCCACACGTGGTGCGCCAGTGCGCGCACCGTGCGTGGCTCGGCGCCGCACGGTACAACTAGGGCCATGCGGTGCAAAAGAACGCCTAGGGCTTGGTAAAGAACGCTTGTACATCAGTACGGCCGGGAGCAGATGTTTTATTACTTGTATATGTATAAATATGTAAGTGGTGTAAGAGATCTCGCGACCTTGAGGTTTGACCACCCAATCGATCTCGAGCTGACTAGCAAAAAAGGGGCATCTGCACCGCTTGCATATAAAACGTCTGCAGATGCGTCTTCAGCTCCTCTCATTTTCATACAGAAACACTCTCGCAGTCTCGCCGCGTAGTAGGAGCTCGCCATGGGTTGCAGAAGGGCTTCTTCGACTACTCTTCTCATTGTCATCTTGGCCGTCGTCTTCTTGCTCACACTTGACCGTCCCGTTGCTCATGCTCGCCACTGTGAGTGCTCTTGTTCATCTTTGCATTTCGTTGCTTTGTTTATTTGAAGTTAGTGGCGTGCATTGTGTTCATGTTTCTTATCTCTTCCTGAACTTCCTCTCGCCTTGTGTTTGAACCAAATTTGCTGCCTATATATTATCCTTGCAGTGAGGAGCCCGTCCACGTCGACCGCCGAGCATTCGTCGAGAGAGAAAGGATCACAACGGACGAGGAGCCACGGCGTGGAGCACACCAAGAACGCAGAAACCGTGCGCCTGGAGAAGGGATCGACGGGAGAAGGCGCGGCCGGAGCAAGCGTCGTCGGCCGCGGAGGAAACAGCCCTGCTGCGTCTGCCGAGAAGGTTGTGGTGGCGCGCTACGGGCCCAGGCCTCACCCTAAAAAACACAACTAAGTTTAGGTATCCGTTTCAAGTGTCGCTGTACCTATTTCTTGTAGCTAGGCTAGTGTTTTTTTTCCCCTTCCTTTTTACTTCTGTCTCTATAGGTGATGAAGATAGGATAGGATAGGATGGATCAAACTCCATAGACCATAGCAGTGTACTAGTCAGTTGTTGAGTTGTTTGTCATCGTTGCTGAGAAGTTAATCTTGACAGAGATTCTTCATCTCGTATATATAGAAGTCCTGATGCTTGTTTCGAGTTTTGCGCCAATCAACTCAACCCAACCTTCACCAGTATGTAGTTCAACCGCGCTCCTTCAAATTTGGCTGTTTTTTATTTCCTTTTGTTTCGGAAGAAGTTAATCTTGATAGAGCTTTTCATCTCGCATGTAACAGTACTGTGATGTGCTTATTTTGAGTTTAGTCACTGCACGCTGATGGACTCAACCGAGCCTCAGTAGTTCAGTCACTCCCCTTCAAAGTTTGGCTGTGTTGAACCAAGTCAATAAGCATTCAATTAATAATATAATCATCCATCAAATCACCCCGAGAGCTTGGACTCCTTGTTGGGCACAACTTATTTCTCAGCTTCTTCATTGGTGTGGCAAACGCCAGGATACTGTTTACTCCATCCAGTCTTGAAACAATTGTCGTTTTTAAACTGCAATACAATCAGAAAAGGCACTACCTCAAACATGAATATATCAAATGTGTAATGTTTTGAAACTACTACTGAAGACGAATTGAGCCATACCGTATTCAAAAGTTAATTTGAGATATCCAATTAAATAGTATAAGCTAGTGCAGAAACCAATAATACAAATAAATATGAAGAATAGAAAGAATATGATTTTCCCCGGCCTCTCCATTCTCCAATAAACAGATTCTAGAAGATCATAAGCTACGGAAAAACGGTTGCCTAAGCCATGGTGAATTACAAATTGAGTAAACAGGCAATGCAAGATGCAGGGAGGAAAAAAAAGGAAAAAAATTTTAAGAAAAGAGCTGGTATTGCTTCAAAAAAACAAGAATAAAAGAGCTGGTATTGCTAAAAAAAGAAAAGAGCTGGCAAAGGAGTTTATAAAAATGGGGTTCCTATGTAGCTTCCGTTAAGTTCTACAACTTTCAAACCAATTAGGCTTATTTAGGGCAACCATCACAGCCCATCAATCTCCCTCCACGAATACTCTTCAATATTTTTTTACACTTGACTCAACAATATGTTAACCCTATGTAAACATTTCGAATAGTCTAACTCAACATTGCATGGAGATCGGTATTATTTTTTACTTGCTCCCCGCTCCCAACCTCCCACCTCACCCAGATTTTTCCACGTGTGATACATGCTTCAATATTTTCTTACAACTGATTTAACATTCCACAAACCCTGATTCAACATTTCTAACAGGCTAATTCAACATTTCACGGGGTTAGGTATTTATTTATGGTTGCCTTGGGATGACATATTTATTTTATGATTGGATTGCCCCCCCCCCCCCCCCCCAACCATCCATCTATTACAGCAAGGATCGTAAATACTGGAAGTCATTTAAAAAAAATTGTGGAAGTTATATAAAGTTTCCTGATTAAAATGTGCCGGTCAATCCACCATGTTCACCATGCAACACAGGGGGCGTCTTTTCTTGTCATGTGAAAAGTCCAATAGCCCAGAAATATTATGGGCTTCAAAATCGAGCTGTCTCTCTCCCCTTCGGACTGTTACAGGCCCGCGAAGCCGCGCTACCAGCGTTACGATAGTCTGATGATAGCAGTAGTATGCGCTGTACGACGAGGCAGTGATAACTGTACCGTGTACAGGCTACAGCAGACACATAATATTGCAGATCGCTCGCACGTACGTGTCTCTACGTTCTGTACGAAGTGGCCCTTTTTCTCTCGTGGCGCGTGGTCCAAACTTCTTTGGTTGTACCTACGGGCCATATCGAGATCCATTACGTGTGACGAAATCGTAGGTTTGAGACGGTGCAGTGTTGGACAACTGTCTCGATGACAGTGCGACAGTGTTAGCTAGTCCGCGAGGGCAAGGAGGAGAGTTTGTGAGTTTGGCTGTGCTGAACCAAGTCAGCATGCGTCCAATAACATTCACCCTCCCGCGTGTACATACATTTAGACCATGTTTGGATGGGATAAACTAAACTTTAGCCAAGACAACTGAATTTTAGCTAGCTAAATTTTAGCTGGTTAAACTTTAGTCATCCCATTTAGAGATATGGCTAATGGATAAACAAAATCCATAAAGTGTTACTTTTGAGTGGTAGTATACTTTGTGCGTGTACTGTTGCACAACTTGGAGTCTTCAACAACTCCTGGTATCTTGCTTATCCCCACTGCCTATGTTAATAGAAGTGTGGATAGTTTTGCTGCGGTCTTGATTTTGTGCTCAGAGCGTCAATCAACAGATGGAGTTGTTGCTTCTCTTCCCCGTTGTTGGATTGGCTCATGCTTTGGTTTCGATTTCACCTATTGAGGAGAAGTTGGTTACAAAATAAGACGTATATGAAGATTACTGAAGTAGTTGTTATAGATTTTAAGCTTTTATTTTTCTTATATTTTGTTATTTCTCTTTGGTACATCAGATCTTCTGATGTCTTGGCTACATATTCTTTTAGAATATGTGCCCCTCTAGTCTGATGCATTCTTGAAAAAGAATGTCTGAAGCCGGAATATTATCTTCCATTATCCAAAAACTAGCTCCCTTTAGCACCCATTAGTTTCCCTCTCCTAGCTAATGCTTTTTCACTTTTTGGAACTGGGCTAGTGCTAAATTTTAGCTAACTCAATTTTAGCTTTGGATCTAAACATGACCTTAGCGATTTAGATTTAATAAGAATAAAGTTTCAGGACGCGGGATTAAGATGCAGCTAGCTGGAGGGCCTAAACTTAGCGATAGCTGCAACTATGGATTGTGATAGCTTATGGTTAACTCTATTTGATTTTAATTCTAGGTTAACTCTTTTTAGTGTATTGTTGTCATGTGTCTCATTTGGGCACTAGTCCAATAGCGTTAGTGCGGTCACAAAATGACAATTTATTGTACCTACTTTAGAAGTAATTATGCTTATATATAAATAAACTATATGCTGATTTTTAATGTAAAGAAACTATTTTTTGGGCCTGGCTCGCTCATGAGCTGGACTAAGCCGAGCTGAGCAGGCTATATCCAGCCCAGCCATAGTCCAAAGACGGACGGGGGCTTCTATATTATTTTCTTTTACTCCCTCCGTCCTAAATTATAGGAAACTCATACCTTTTACTATACATCTCAACATAATATATATCTAAATGTATAGTAAAATTATAAATATAAAAAGTCAAAATCAAGACCCTTATTACGGGGTCCTACCGCGCTCGGCCCACGTCATCCCGAATTCACGGCCGTCCGATCGCGCCAATCCGGCCATCCATAAGCAGGCTGGCAGGCGTGTGGAATTTTGCAAAAAAGCCCTCAATTTTCCGTTAATCGATTCCAGGTCCAGTGAGGCCCCTCATAAATAGTAATCACATTCGTTTTTCTTATGAAACACCCCTATGTTCTAAAATATTTCAACACCAAGAAGAGAAAATTCTGAAATCGTGTCAATTTTGCAGAAAACCGCCCGCCCGTCGATTTTGTGAAAACCCCCCGCCTCCTACGAGTCGCACCGTACCGCGTGCCCGACCCCGCCCTAGTGCCTCCTCCCATTCCTCTCCTCGTCTTCTCTGATATGAACCCGCTAGGGTTGATTCCCGATCTTTCGATGAGAGGCGTGGGATAACTCGATTGGTGGATGGAGACGACGTTCACGGCCCGACTACAGCCTTCCAAGCTGCGCCTTAGCAACCGATACACCACCTCCAATGGCTGCCGCGATCTTGTGGAGCGCGTCACCCGGCCACTAGGGCACTCGTCCTGCAAGCAATCGAAGAACAAGCAAGAACAAGTAGAACAAGCAACTCAATTGCAAATATGGAGATGAAAACCAATCTGAAATCACAAATTTGGGGTTCCGAATCGAGTAGAACGGATGGTCTAGTTGACACACGCGTCTACAAGGAAGTAGCAATGGCTAAACTTACATCAAAACAAAACCCAATCTGTTCGTGGCGGCTCTAATCCTTATTAATGCCTAGGAGGACGACCAGGGGGGTGTTGGGGTCGTGCTCCAACCCTAGGACATGTCCCTAATGGACCCAACTTGATACACGGCCCATTGGGCCAAAATAAGGCGACGCAGCACCTCTGGACAGAAAACCTCTCGGTAGTATTTCGATGATTGCGGCCGCCTCAGAATAGATATAGATATGAGTTTAGATCCATATGAAAATAGACTTCATAAGGATTCCAATAAGTACTTGAACGCTCAAAACGGAGTCCGGATGTGGTCGTGGCAGCTGTTGCAAGTTGGCACAGAGTTGCAGTCCGAATCCAGCCCCAAAACGTGTTGGATTGGAACTCTTTCTTTCCTTGGGCCAAAAGTGACGTGGTGGCCTGGTGGAGGACGTTAGGAATACTTGGACTTGGCTCCCAATCTACTTCTTTGGTCCTCCATGCCTTCCATGTGTGTTTAACACTATTTTTGATCCATGTATGTATTTCTGAAATTGACAACGAATACACATCATGGTGCAGCATCAATTCATCAAATGTATCACATATAATTATGATAAAGAATTGTTTCACCTTGGAGTCAAAAGATGCTAATATGGTTGTATCCGAGCATGTGATGTCCTCATCATTCTCTCATCTCCTCCTCCTCCTCCCTACCATCAGCTTCCGGTGCCACGCCGCGCGTTGCCGTTTCCCCCTCCTCCCTTCCTCTCTATCCTCCTGCCCGGCGCTAGATCCCCTCGTCGCAACCGCACCAAGGAGCGTCCCTCGCTACCAATCCCGTACTGCAAGCAGGCCTTGCACCCTAACCCTAGCCTTTGGGGGAAGGGAAGCAGGTAGACAGAGCGGATGTGGAGGCGACGCGAGCCTTCAATGGGGAGGAGTGCGACGGCAAGCATGAGGGATGAGCATGAACGCGACACGCGGACCCTGGCAGGACCGTCGGGCGTGGGGCATAGGCGCGGCCGGACACTGAGGCATGGGAGATGAAATTGAGGGTTTCTTTTTTGCTGGTTATTGGTTATTGTTTCCAGTTCTATGGTGTTTTCCTTTCGTTGCACCTGATTGCTTGTTTTTTTTTCTTAGGGTATGAGCCCAGATGTTGTGACATACACTACACTTATGAAAACATTCATGACAACAAAGAAATTTGAAAAGCTGTGCCACTCTATCTCTATTTTTGTTAACTTAAAAAGGCCATGTATGGTAACCTGTGCACACAGCCATAATTGTTAGTAACAATTATGAAATGTCTTCTTTTCAGCTCGAGTACAGCCTTCAATTTTTCGTTTTTCATGGTTAGGATGTAGAGTATAAACGGATTATCCGATGCTATTAAACTCGTGAAGCATCACAGGATTCTATGTACTTGATTAATCTGAAAAGGTTGAAATTATTCTAATCTTGGCTTGAATAGGTATCCGAAGTATACAAGGAAATGGAACGTGCTGGATGCACTCCCGACAGAAAAGCCCGGGAAATGTTACATGATACCTCTGTTACATTGGAACAAAAAGGATGTCAGTATTCCATTTTGCAGCTGACTTGTTGCACTTTAAGGATGATGCAGTGGTTGAGTGATAATGTATGCAAAATGCTTTGGCAGGTACCTATTGAAATTGGGACCTTGCTATTTTAGAATGGACTAGGCATCAATTTTTATAATGTCATGGCACCATCTCCCTTATTGCTTACACATGCATGATGGAGAAATCATTCGAAATCAAACACAAGGTAGGTGATTACTATTATACCTTACTTCCTTGTGCATATATGATATATTGACATATTATTGCTTCTCCAGTTCACCTATTCTGACAACACTATAAGATGGATCATCTCTTTGCATTAAGCTGTTCCAAGTAGGTATTTCAGTTGGTGGTATCAGTTTTATCTACTGCTCACAGTCCAACAAAATTGTAAATATTGTTTCAAGTAACTGATCCATCATGTAGTATATTAGTTAGTGTTATCAGTTTCATCTACTGCTGATAATCCAACAAAATTGCATAAACTAATTTGTCTACTGGTGAAATTGATGAAAAAATTGCTGGAAGCAACACTTTTGTTAAGACTATGGAAGTTTGGCCATCAACTTCTATGGTGTAACTATGTATATGTAAGTGTTGCTTGGCCATGTGTCCATGTCCATCAACATCTGTGTTTCAACTATGAACTTTGAAGGCGTACTTGGTTTACTTTCAACATATCCGTTGGAGATGCAGATTGATTTTCCCCGTACCCCTGCCTTTCCCAATTTTAATTTATTGGGGAGAAGCACTACAACAGATCTTCCTCCTCCCGTCTCTTCTTTTTCTCTCGCACGCGGATGGGGCCGGCGGCTGTCGGGGCAGGGCCGACCGACCGGGGCAGGGTTGGCTGGTGTGGAGGAGGACTGGGCCGGCGGCGTTCGGGGCTGGCCGGCGCAGAGGCGGCCTGGGGCGGCGGTGCTGGGGGCTGGCCGGGCCGGCGCGCAGGGAAACGGCGCGCCTGGGGCAGCGCGCATCGGGGCGCAGGCAGACGGGGCTGGCGGCGGCCGGCCTGCTCGCCCGTGGGAGGAGCCACGGCGACGCGCTCGGGCGAGCGCCGTGCGTGGGAGCAGGGCGGCGCATGAGGAGGGGGTGGAGGCAAAGGCCAGCGGCCGGAGGCTTGGATGGCTGGCGTCGGAGCGCGGGGACTGGGATGGCCGGCGCCGGCGCGGAGCACAGGGCGGCCGGTGTAGCAACCGGCGCCGGCAACTGAGGGGCATGGGGTAGATCGAGCTGTCAGAAAATCAAGGAGGCAGCAGATCGTGCGGTTGGAGAGAAATAGAAGGAAAGGGAGAGGGAGGGGGAGAAAGAGGATTGAGAAAAAATAAAGGGAAAATGGGAATGGAAAGGGGATCTGCTGGAGGAGGTTTTTCTCCCCTAAATCTCCTTTATAGCTGAAAAGAGGAAAGGGGAAAGGGAATCTGCTGGAGATGCTCTTATGTTGATCGTGCTGATAAAAAGTGCCAATAATCCGCTCACTGACATTTTCTCCATTCAGAGAAATACTATGCCTGCAAAGTTTGGGGCGATCACAGTACAACCCTTTGTGTCCAAGACTCCTAAATGATCATGTTGGGCAGAAAGGTGCAAACGGTATGGGGTTTACTGAAGCCGGTTTGCGCTTAACCATTTAATCGGGCATTACTTGCATCCAGTTATTGTCAACACACAAGGTGTTCTGGTATGCTTTATGTCTTTTAGTTTGAGTGTGCAGTCAGGATTTATGGTCTAAGTAGCGCTATCAAGCATAAAGACAGGAGGAATCAGAAAGTGAAAGAATCATTAACATATTCAATCTGATGAGTTTAATAGACAAGTTGATTGACAAGACTGAAATCAGTTGCTATTCTATTTCAATTGCTGGTAAATGTGGAGGAAGAAAATCTTCAGAGATTGATCCATCTAACCGAGATCACCAGGTGAAATTTCAACCATAAGTAAATGTTTTGCGTACTCGCCCTTGTCAATATAACAAGTGGGAAGTACCAAACTACATAGAACAATTGCTCCCACAAGAATTATATTATTTTTATTTACCTTTTCGTTAGCACTTAGAATTTTAATTAGGCAACGGGCAATGAGTTCTCTACTTACCCAGGTAACTTATAATTTCTCTGTGCTCATATGATGTTCTTTTCTAGACAACTGCTAGCTTCAGTACTTGAAATCTCTATGGATCAATTTTCAGTACTTCTAAGAACTGAGATCATTAGATAGAAATCGGCATATGTACTTGCTACCATAATTATGTGGTCGTGAACCATGCAGCCATGCGTGTATGGTGGTAATTAGCAACTGCAAAGTATTTGCAGAATATTTGATGTTAACTGCTCAGTATACCATTATGATTATGTCATGCAATTGTCCAATGTCTCACTTGCATTTTAGCAAAATGTTTACCTCTGAGCTCACAATTTAACAGTTGTTTCTGCAGCTAGGTAATTATGCTTCCCTTTATTCTACCGTCTCAGTCTATTGAATCCTGAAGAGTAAACATCTCATCAATAAATAGTGTCATTAGTTCTATAATTTAGCATCGACACATCTGTTTTATCCTTTACATAGTACGTCCAATATGTAATAATATGTGATTCCTTTCTGTGACGTAGAACACTTCGGTTTCAGTTTCTATTTAATACAAAATCGTTCCCTGGTTCCATGATTCCTATGCTACAATACCTTCAAAAGTGTAGCAGATGCAATTCTAACGCCTTAATAAATTGTCAACTAAGAGTGCGTTTGGTTCCAGGGACGAAGTGGGACGGGACGGGACGATCCCACTTCGTCCTAGTGTTTGGTTGACAAACATGTGGGACGGGAACATTCCCAGGAGGGAATATACCCTCCAGATGCGGGACATCCCCGTCCCACCAAAAGTGGCGGACGGGGTCATCCCTCGTTTCCCGTTCACGCCGTTGAAAGGCTCACGAACGGGCGCTGGCAGGGGCAGGCAGGATCAGGGCGGGCGGAGGCGGCGTGGCCGGGGCGGCCGGAGGTGGCGCGGGGCGGAGCCATCCCGGCGCGGCCGGAGGCGGCGCGGGGCAGAGCCATCTCGAGGCGGAGGCGGCGCAGGGTGGAGGCCGCGCGGCCAGGGCCGTCGTGGGCGGAGCCATCTCGAGGGGCGGCGCGGCCAGGGTCGAGGTCGATGGCGCGGCTGGAGCCCTCGGCCGGCGGGAGAAGACCGGAGGAGTTGGGCAGCAGCCCGCGGGTCTCCATGGCCGGTGGGTAGAACCAGAGAAGATAAGGGGAAAAAGAAAAAGGAAAAAAGAAATAGAATTGATAGAGGATGACATGTGGGACCCACAAAATATTGTAGTAACGGTGTCAAAAATATCATCCATATCACCATGTCAGCCTCTCCAACCAAACACAAGATGGAACTATCCCATCCCATTCAACCAAACATTAAATGGGACCGTCCCATCCCACGAAACTGGGACGGGACCATCCCATCCTACATTGTCTCCCATCCAAACACATACTAAAACATTAGGAATCTAATTTCACACCAAACAGCAGACACTAGTAACTTATAATTTGAGGGTGGAAAGAGTATTTATCATCATGATGACAAATGAGGATTGTAGAACAAATGCGGCCCAGCCCAGTCGACAAATGTTCCGGGCCTCTGCCAGCACGGCCCACATACCTTATCACTCTAATGGAAACCGCCCGGGACGCGGATTTATGCTGCCGAATATCAAACCACTTCCGCTTAGCAAGTTAGCAGTACGGTGGTTGCCTGCAGTACGATGCCGTAGTAACAGCAGAGGCCGTGCAGAACGGAACGCTGGCGCCGTTCGTGGTGACCTCTCCCGGTCAGACGGAGTCGCCGCATGCTCCTGCTGTTTCGTACTCGCAGATTTCTTCGCTTCTACGGTTCGTATCAGGATTCATCATCGTCAGACACAATCCAGAGATTTTATGGCACTCTGGTGTGTGCTACGGCCTCTCCTCGATGACAATGCGACAGTGGCAGGACGTACGGTAGGACCCGTACACGTACGGAGTACGTTGCGTTGGGGGCACAAACAACCACATTCGGCGGACGGGCGGCTGGGATCACCTTGGGGAGGCGATCCACCCGTCAGAAACAGTACAAAGCTGCACCAGCATCGGTGGAATCTGAACGGGCAAGTAAAGCACGGTCTCATGAATGCTGCTACCTCAAACAAACCAACGAAAAAAACTAGCAGAACAAACGAATTTTCACAGCATAAATTTAATCCACCAAGGATGTACATCTAAATTAATCACCTCTACCAAGCGTGATCACTACTACTCAATGAAAAACGCGCCTGCAAAGCACATTTTCGGACAAAGGGGGAGAAGAAAAGCACCCTCACTACACTACAGCTATATACTACCTTCACTCAACCTGCTCCGGGATCAATAAAAGGAGCAGGGTAATATGTGGAGCGCGAGAGAACCACCGCCATGTCCAAGGGGGCGTTTGGATGAGTGGTATTTCGTTGGAATGCTCAGTGACTATAGCTCAAGCTTGTTCTCCGACCCCGAACTTTCCAAGGAAATACCATGGACCCAAACGAGATCCCAAGGATGTTTCTTTCCGCCTCGCGCGTGCACCCACCGTGGAAGGAGCTGAATTCCGCGGGAAGGGATGCGAAGGGCGACCGCGATGGATCAGAATTTACAGCAGATGAGTCCTTTCCTCCACGCGCGGCGCCGCCTGTTGCGTCGACGTTCCGCCTTCGCCATCCTCACCGGGCTGCTGATCCACTCCCTCTGCAACCTGTTCATTGACCGCATATTGTCCATCAAGCTTGTACAAATCTCAAGTATTCTATTTTTGTTTCAAAAGGCAGGTTACCACAAACTACTCAGAATTTACATGTTTTTTTCGGGACCAACAGTAAGAAGCACGCCCTTGTTCATAAATAATGACGGTTTGCAATCTAACAAAGCGGACGGTTTGTAGACTTACACTGGAAATGCGAAGGACCGGGTGCTAGTGGTGCTGCTATCTGACCGAAGAGAGACGTTGCCAGAATACGCTATATGACCGGACATCGACAGTGGCCCTGACATGATACTGGGACCAAAGAAGTTAGGTTCAGAGGGGTTGTCATTGCCAATGCGAGCAGTTGATTTCGAACTTTCAGACGCCGTTTGTTCCGCCACAGAATGATCTTGCGCAAGGGTGGAGCTCTTATTGACTGCACCATCTGAGCCTACACGGTGCTCCTCATCTATCTGATCAGCAACACCATCACTCACGCGTTTTTCTTGATTCTCCCCATTTGCATTGCTAGGTTCAGTATTGCTGGATGAAGATGTAGCAACTGCAGTTTCATCCACTGCACCAGTGATGGCCTTGCTAAAAATACTTCCACTATGATCATCACTCTTTCCAGATGACTGAATGTCTGAACTACTTGTACTCACCGCATCTGTCCCGGGTTCAACTGTTTCAACTTCATCTAATCCTGTGGAGCCATTTACCGCATTGTCGATGGCACAGATGGAATCTGCGGAAGCAGCATCTGTGATTCCTGGTATAGAGCGCTCAGGCTCTGAGGCATCCTCTAACCTATGATCAATGAAAGGATTGTAGCGATCAATTTTGTGTGGCTCTCTCACATCTAATGCTGAAGCTGCATCATGGCCTTCAGACATCGTTCCTGAGCAACCGCTGGTATTCTCCTTACTTGATGTACCGCTACTGACAGGCTGACTGGTGTTTGTCAAAGCAACCTGAGCATCAGGAAAACCATCTTTGGAAGTCTGTAAGAATAACAAAGGTTTCATGAAGTATATGCATGGAAGAACTTACCACTAAATTTTGAGTCAAGAGGGACGAACATGTGGATATATTTACGGCACAACAATGGTA
Source organism: Setaria viridis (assembly GCF_005286985.2). NCBI lineage: Eukaryota > Viridiplantae > Streptophyta > Magnoliopsida > Poales > Poaceae > Setaria > Setaria viridis. Next base: position 28,701,231 of record NC_048263.2, read on the forward strand.
GTGGTAACGAGACAAACAATTTAGACTGATTGTAAGTCATAACGGTATACCTGTCCAACTGCCTCTTCATGAATTTCACTGCTCTCGGAGTTTATTGTGCTTGCATGTCGGGATTCTTCTGCACTTTCGAGGCGAAGTAACTCTTGCAAGCTTATCTTCTCACTGGGATCGCCTGCAATGCAAGAAGTAGTAGTCCGATCTTCAAGATCATACTCTTTACCAGAAGAGTGTTGTTTCTCGTTGTCATAATCAGGAGCAAAGTCAACTGGGACAACTGCTTCTGGCTTTAGTTCGTGCATGTATTTTTTAGAATCATCTTTCTTCCCATATCTTATGTCACTGTTTGCAGGGATCATTTGGCAACTGAAATTTGGGGATGACCTTTTATCTACTGGTTTTTCTTCTGAAATCTTCCTATGAAGTATTGCCCCTTCATCAACACAGACATCCTTGACAAAATTACCACCATAATTATCAGAATCAACAGTATCTGCCAATTTTATCTCCATGACATCTTTCTCATAAGAAACATTCTGAAGTGCGACGTTTCCACTTATCTGTACCGTATCTTGTGATGAATTTTTTTCTTCTACCATTTTTTGTGTGAAAAACTCAGTATCATGTTACCATAAAAATCATATGATCTAGTTTCAATGTAGTTGTCCTGCACACAGTTCATGAGAGAGATTGTCAGCGTGAAATTCTTCATCATCTTTGCATGAGTACAACAACCATACGACTTTCAGAAGGGGTAAAGAAAAACATATTGTCAATGCCATGCTAATGTTGCATCAGTACTTACATGAGTTTTGTATGAAGGTAAAGAAAAAGATATTATCAATGCCATGCTAATGTTGCATCGGTACTCACATGAGTTTTCTATGATTTCACATACAATGAATACCCAATAAATGACAAATTAGTGATAAAAATCCATTGGCAATTCATACAGAATTTAGTGTAAAATCAACTTAGTGAAGATCATTTGCAGTTTTGCTACTATTCAGTATGGTTGCCACATCCCTTTAATCAAGTGCAAGCATTAAAATTTCTTGTTGTGACTCCAACTACATCAGCCTAAATTCATGATGACCTTGACAGAGACAGTTCCTTCTATGTTTGAACAAAGAGACCGGTGGTGGTCTTGGTGGAATTAATATCATCTTGGAGCCAAGTCAAGGCACAAAATCTCAAAATCAGAATCAACAGCCTTCCCTCTTAGCATGTCAAGACGAATAGCTTTCAGATTATAGGAAGCGGAGTCAATTTGGACAGGACAGGCAACAGCAACTGAGACCGATGGCAACCCAAATACCTAATGCCACCTTTTGGGAGTAAGATGGGCATATGGACTTTAGTGTCCACAAGTTGCTGAAGCAATGGCCACAACTTGCACATTTTTTGTGATCGTTCTAAATGTTTTAAATATGTTAAACTTGCGATTTTAATACAACTAGGTTCTAGGAATTGTATCATCTAATCGTCATCATGTTTACCTACTAAGAAACCACTTGGTAGTTTATACATATTGTTCAGCCAGTTGATATTTCAACTTTCAAATTGCACTTGACGAATCCAGACACACAGGACTGTTTACCTAACAAAGCTAACTAGAGGAAGGAATATTCTGCACTCTACTAAACAGAGCTAATTATGTAGCAAAACTCATCCTAAACTCCAAAAAGCCCCAGACTTGACGAGTGCATTGCAGTTAGTTTCAGTAACAACTAAATTGTTTGCACAAAGGCAGAAACATAAGAAATAGGTAAAAGATGCAACTGAAGTTAGTATCAGCTGCCTAGCTTCGTGATACAGAATTAGAAGAAGCTGGCAGATTTAGATTCCATCTATAGGTCGCAGGAAAAGAAGAACAAAATTACTTAATGTATATTGCAGAGATCGAATTCCAAGGATTACTGGTAATGGAAGAAATGCTCAATTTGTGAAACGCCATGTCCTTAATAAAGATGTAAGTTGTCCTGGTAAGGCTACGAACCTCACAATCTTTGCATGATCCGGTACAAACTGACACACCAACAGAAAGCCCATACACGCCAAAACTAACTACAGAGTTGGCACCAACAAGAGGCCACATCCCAGATACACTCCACCCAAAGAGACGTACAATACACCATAAGATTCAGCATCCCAGACCCCATTCGTACGCCCAAAAAAATATTAAAAACCATTTTTTTTTGCCCTTCTTCCTGACTGATGGGTCGACATACTAATAGCTGTATAAAACACAGTACAATCCATGACCTAAAAGATCGGCGATTTAGCGGCCTTGATAACGGAACACATCAACAGGAGGGTACCTCTCTTGTCGCAGACGTACGACAGAACACTGCCTGCATCGATACGAAAGCTCACGTAGAACTGAAACAAACGCGTCACGCGACTAGCAGAAATGAGCTGCGCGCCAATTCCTCCTCTTCCACCAAGCGCGCGGGCAGGTTCGAGGAATTGGCATAGCCGAAGAAACTTCAATGGGATTAACTGCATGCATCAGATGTTGCCTGTCGCTGGGCAGTGCCCCCACACCACACAGTAGTAACTACAGGTACAGGCAAGCAGGGAAGAACTCGGCGAAATCTCGCGGCAGAAGCTAATCTTGTAGCAAATCACACTGGTTTTTCTTGGAAAAGAAAATAAGAAACCATGCTGCTCCTTCTCAGGTGTACTAGTTCTCAGATCAGTGATGCTTTCTTTTTGTTCTAATCGAGGAGTTCAGAAATCATGGCCAAAAAAGGAGCAGGGCCTGATATGACAAGATGAGACAGAAAAAAAAAGAGCAAAGCTCTTACAAATCATGAACGCCGTCAAATCGCATACAGAACCGAGCGAGGCAATCACACTGGAATCAAGAGAAGAACCAGTAAAAGAGACGAGGGGAGGAACGGAAGAAAAGGATCAAGAACTCACCTCTGCTGGGATAAAACCCCGGAATTCGCTGCTCCTCCGCCGCTTGGCGAAGCCGAAAGAAACGCCTGGAGCGGAGATTGGCCGGAGCCCGGCCAGGATGGAATGAGAAGGGGATCAGGATCGCAGGAAGCCCAACGACCAGGAGAATTCGGAGTTGGAAAAAGAATTCCAAACCCCGGGGGTGGGCTCTTAAATAAAAGGCGTGAGAGGCAGAGCTGCGCAATAAATTTCGTGTGCTCTCTCCTTCTCTCTCCACCTCTCTTTCTCTCTCCTCTCTCGATTTGTATTTACAATTAGGCCCCTCGAGGTTCAGGAAACAGGTCCTCGGATTGCTTAAAGTACAAGTTTGCTGGATTTCTGGTCTGGCCACGTGTAGTTGTTGCAATTATGCTAAACTCAGGGACCCTATTGAAATTATGGCTTTTTTTTTCCGGATGAGGTTCCACCCTATTTCCATTTTGGAGAAACAGAAATACTCCAATATGTCAATATTTCTTTAATTTTGTTGGGATTTTCTATATTCCACAATAGGTGTTCATTTATAAAAATGAATTAATTATTTTGTAGTATATATGTCTGTGAATTACAATAAGTGTTCCGTAATTAGAAAAAAGTTGATTTTCATTCATGTTAGTCAAGAGAGTTAATACCAATGTATAGCATTATAGGTAATTGAGATACAAATTACTCCGTTCGTGGAACCATGGCGTTTAAAACTAGATCAAATACAAAACTTTGACTATGAGTATCTTTCTGAAATATTCATCTATCTTAGGATCATGGAAATCACATGAGTATGTTCGTCTAAATAGTGTATGGGTCAGAGTTATGCTCTTGTTATCATGTCGTGGAAAAAATGTAAGGCATTACAAGAGAAGTATACGATGAGAATAACATAAATACTTGTACAAAATGTATCGTATCGTGAAAAAAATGTAAGGCATTTTTTAAGAGAGGAATCAAAATGAGGTGATTAGAAATACTTACGTGTCATGTCAGCTTTCAAACCTACAATTTGTTGTGCTAGCCAAAAGAATACATCTTTCGTTTGGTTGCGCAGCTAGAGGCCAACACTTTACAGCCTGTGGAACTATACAGGCCAGTATCGAGGACTCAACAATGGAAAAGGTTACTGTAGAGCAGGTTGGAGGTATGCTAAAATAGTCCTTCCATTTTCAATCAATGAACCCAAAAGATTTGAATAAACGGAAAAACAGTGCTACAAGTGCAAAACGCTGTACCAAAAGCTTAGATGCAATAACGCCATATGAAGAGGGTGCGATCGCCAAATGGTACGGGAGAAGTCAAAGGAAAGAAGGCATTAAATATTGGGGGTAATAGCAAAAACCAAACCGCTGGAGAAGACAGCTCCCCCGCATTTAAGTACTCTAAATTCCAAACCACCTCCACGGACCCAATATTTATTACGCACACAAGAACCAACGAAGCATTTCTAGAAGGAAAAACCCAAAAAACATATGAAAACACAAAAGGGTTCCTCAGAAAAAATCGAAAAAAGAATATACTTTATTGCTGGAGTGGCAAAATGGTCATACGCGGGAGAATACGATTTCTTTAAAAACGAGAAAAATATTTGGATTCGCTTATTAAATAAACACGTACTTTATTTGTCCCTCGATAGTAAGAATTTTTTTGCAAGCAAATAGTACATGCCTTGCATTGCATGTACATGTGCTTCAAAAGTGCTCTTCCCTTTCTTGAATGTCCTGTGCCTTTGTGCTAGGAAGAATGATTACCGATAATGCGTTGATCGCCTTTGAGTGTATTCATGCAATGCAAACAGGTAACGAGTATGCTCAATCTTTCTGTGCTTACAAGATCTTTCTAAAGCCTATGATAGAGTGGACTAGGTGTTCTTGGAAGGTATGTTAAGACAGCTGGGTTTCTCAAAATAATGAATTTCTTGGATAATGGAGTGTGTTACCTCCGTGAAATATTCTGTTAAATTCGACGGGATCTTACAAAGATCATTTAAACCATTATGTGACCTTCGGCAAGGGGATCCTCTCTCTCCCTTCTTATTTCTGTTTGTGGCAGATGGTCTGTCCTAGTTAATGAAAAGAGCTGTTGAAGCCCGCCAATTACAAGCTAAATAGTCGTCAGGCTCCTCGTATCTCTCATTTGCTTTTTGCTGATGATACTTTGTTACTGTTCAGAGCAACTGGTGAAAAGGCCAGAAAAATCAAGGTCTTAAGGTGTTATGAATCAAGTACCGGTCAACTAATCAATCCCGAAAAGTGCTCGATAATGTTTGGAACGGCATGCCCTCAGGATGCCATGGACAGTGTCTGTGGCGAGCTGCAAGTTCATAATGTAGCAGGTGAGGCTAAATACCTGGGCCTGCCTACACCCGAGGGGCGTATGAAGAAATGTTGTTTCCAACCACTTCGAAATCGATTTGGGAAAAGAAGGAATGACTGGAGCCAACGTAATATGTCTCAAGCTGGAAAGGAGATCCTAATTAAGTCTGTAGCTCAAGCCTTGCCAACATATATTATTCACTCTTTGTGATGACTTCATGCAAATTATAAGGAATTATTGGTGGGGTGCAGAGAATGGTCGAAGGAAGATACGTTGGTGTTCTTGGTAGACAATGCTACAGCCAAAGAGTAATGGTGGATTGGGCTTTCGAGACTTGCGTCTTTTTAACTAGGCTTTGCTAGCTCGAAAGGGATGGAGATTGTTATTATACCTGGATAGTTTGTGTGCAAAGCTATTAAAGGCCAAATATTACCCGAGGGGAAATTTGTTGGATACAGTATTAATTTGGTGGCAATATTTCACCTACATGCGTTCCATTATGTATGGACTGGAGCTACTAAAAAAATTATACAAAGAATTGGAAATGGCCGTAGTATTCAGATTTGGTGAGATAATTGGATTCCTAGAGAACTTTCTCTGAAAGTGAAAGTGGTAATAAGGCTAATCCTAGTGGGAGTTTCATAGAGGTTTCATGCACATTAAATACGGTGACACATCAGCATATGTGATGACATGGCATGGTAGTTATGAAGTGAGAGAGGGAAGGAGTTTCATCATGATGAAACTGTGTTTTACACTATTTCCAAGACTATAAAACCTATTGAAACTTGCATTGGGGGCTATAGAGTTTCATTTCATCTAACCATATCCAATCACATGCCTCACAATTAAATGTCATAGGCATCCTATGAAATCGTGAAATGAAACTATGCACTAGGACTTCCTGTTTCATTCATAAGAATACACCTCATGGGATGATGTGGCATCCTTGGAAACAGTGCAATGAAACCTTGCACTGGGACTAGCCTAAAATGCAGAAGGTAAGAATCAGGTGGGTCTCTGACTTATTTGAGAATGAACATAGAGATTGATGGAACCGCATCCTTATTAGAAGTATTTTTCTACCCGTGGATGCTGATCCTATTCTAAAGATAGGATTCCCACTAACGAAACACGTGATCAAATTGCTTGGTATTTTGAGAAACCAGGGTTATCCTCAGTAAGGTCTGCATATAAATTGGCTCTGAGGCTGCAAAGTCAGGACCAGATGGCATCGAATACAGAACCAAAGAGGAGGGAGAAGCTGTGGAGCAATATCTAGAAGGCAGATGTAACACCAAAAGTGCGTATGTTTGCATGGAGACTTGCCTTAAATGCTCTTGCATCAAACACTAATAAGAAGGCGAGGCATATTATTGAGGATGCTACCTGCACAATCTGCGGACTTGAGCCTGAAGATGCAGCACATGCAGTAGCAGGATGCCCGCGTGCCAGAGCTCTGCTTATAGAAATCCGACATAAGTGGGCTATACCAGAAATATCCCAATTGCAGTGCACCGGACTGAAGTGGTTTTTGCTCACACTTAACAATACGCTGGAGAATGCTAGGCCTGCTTTAATATTGTCTCTCTAAAGAAATTGGTCGGTACGTGATGATCTCACACATAGAGGCACAAATTTCTCTGTTGCAGGTTTAGTGAGAGTAATTGAATCAATGCTGAATAATTTGTCAATCCAACATTCTGATGTGTTCTTGGAAGATGTAAAGGACAAGCGGGTCATCGGTGAATCAAAGAGGGCTAAAGAGATAGCAACAAATGAGATTGCAAGAGTATCCCGGCTAGTACCTACTTGGAATCCACCTGAGCAAGGATGGCTAAAATTAAATGTGGATGCAAGTTTTATAGATGCCATCGGGTAAGCAAGTGTTTTTTGACTGTCAATCTGCAGAAGAGGCTGAATTTGCAGCTTGTTGTGAAGGTTTAAGGCTGGTTGTGCAATGGTGCCAAGGTCCAATCATCCTGGAATCAGATAACAGTACATGTATAAGAAGCTTAAGGTCGGATGAAAGAGCATGTAAAGAGAAGTCAAAATTCAGTTGCTCATGAGTTAAGCCAACACGCTTACCGAGTTAACTCAACAGCAGTGTGGTTAGGGGTATTCCTAAGTGTTTCGAGCAATTAGTCCATGACTTAATCAACGAAGGCTCCCTTTTCTCGAAAAAAAAATGCTCTTCCTTTTCAAAATACAAAAACCATAGCTGCAAACGCCGAAACTGCAGAGCGGGTTTAGGGGAATTTCACATGAACAGAAACTAATTTGCACTCCAAGCAAGACATTAACCAACTATTTTGGAATGTCAAGTCGTTAAGCACGGCCATGGCCGCACGCAAAGCAAGCAAAGCATGGTGGGCATGGCGCAATCTTGGTGCCAGGCGTGGACCAGACTCCATCATGGACCGAAGAGTGACAAAGCAGAGGGCGATGGTGTGGGAGACCACATGGGCGGTGATGTTGGAGACTCGGGGGCAATTCTGGAAAAAGGGTGACGTGGTAGCAAAAGGTAAATGACGTCGGCGAGATATGCTTGTGAGAGAACAGAAGAGAGTGATGTGATGTGTGGCTCTAAGGAAAAAAAAATTCCGAAAACAAGTATATTATAGAGTATGACAAGATTTTGTTGTGAACTATCAAAAAAGAAAAAGTTGTGAAGGCGCTTTTGGAAAACGCATTGTTCTTGGAAGAATCATGTCAAACGCGCCTTTGCAGCTGCCCCAATCTTCCCGTCCCCACTGAACGGATTAGTGGCCGAAGTCGGTTATGATCCGTCCCTGTGACTGTGATTAGGGTGCATCATGTTATCATGACCTTTATGTGTTGCACGAGTCATGAAGATACATAGTCTTGTACTGCCCATTGCCTGCCTCCAGATGCTGTTGCTGTGTTGCACTTCAAATCCATGCTGAGCAGCTACACTTGAGGGCTCATAAAGTTCTCAAGAACAGACTGATCAACTAACCACTTCAGTTTACCGGGACCATGCATGCAATATTTCCAACTTTGCTGTCTTCAGAAAGAAGAAAAAAAAATCATCTTCCTTGTCCTTGCAAGGGCGTCAGAGATCCAGTTGTACACCCACTTCACTTTAGCTTGCAATGACAGGGATGGAATCAGGGATAAAGTCAACACAATAAGATAAGCTTCTTTAATCAGCCAGGTTACATGATCTGGCCTGTCTTATTATATATGCACACAATATTAAAACAGACTCAAAACAAAAGGCTGCAATGCCGGATTCAGGTCGCTAGATTTGCCTCATGTGGCGCTGGCGTTTTTGACTTTCTGGGAAGAACAATTTCTAGTGCTGTTTCTGTTGCCATTTGAGTTATGTTAGCTGACTACCTCTAATGTTCCATGCATCCAACACTGCCAAAACTGATCCAAGAATGTACGCTAGTACATGGCAAAGTGTTTGAATACACATCTTTTGGCGTAACTTTGTAACATTTAGTGACTGAATTCATACCTGAAAATTAGTATTATGTTAGGATTAAAAAAGAACAGACGATGTTTCTAAATGCAGCACATGTATTCGAAGCTTGGCTCGAACCAGCCTGTCGCTTTCAATAGGGACATAATAGGAGACCAACACTCACAAGAATGAGCCATGCGATTGAAACATCCATTTGACCAAACTTAAGGCCCAACAACTCTCAACTCTCATTCTAGTATTGTCATGCGTACGATCATAGATTTGCGTTAGCTAAAGCAAGCGATGCAAGTTCTGCATGGGGTGGTGCCAGGTAGCATAAAGCTAGAACACTGCATGTTACCCAAAGCCCAATCACATGCATTATGTTCTGCAACTGCCCACACCACCAATAAACATCTGATGAACAATGAACGATGATGTTTCGATTGAATTCTCTTTTTAATCAGATTGAATCACAGACAAGAGCAATGTCACAGATAGGTCTAGCAAATCTCATTGTAGAAATGTCATCGACCATACATTTCAAGGACCGTCACTCAAAACTGAACTGCAATGAAAAGAGGAGGTAGAAGCACACTCCAGACTTTTGTGTCTCTTGGAAAACCGATAAACCTGTACAGCAACTTGAGTTACCCTAGGCCTAGCAACTGAGGAAAAAAAAAGAGAATCCCTTGTAAACTCTGAGCAACCAAGGGGCAGATATTGAAAAAGGAAGAAAGCAAACAAACCTAACATTATGACAGCAAAGAAAGAAATAAATCAACCTAACATTATGCAAAGTTCCTCTCAAAAAGAAAAAGAGAAGCATTCTGCAAAGATCCTAGCATGGTGTTTGGCATGTGTGACGATGGCCAAGAGCTTCTCCTGAAATACTCATCGAAGTGGGACCCTCCCTTCCACTCATGGGACATGGCAGCATCATTCTTCTAAACAGCATCATGCATAGATCCTACAAGATGTTTGGCACTTGTGCTGAGAGCTTTTCCTGCAGCTCCCTGATCTTTGAGCAGAGTTCCACCTTCTGTTCCTTGTAGCTCTGAAGCACAAAATCCTTTCCCTCAATAACTTCCTTCAGTTCAACAACCTCTTTCTTGAGCATCTCCACCCTCTCTACCTCTCCCTTCCTCTTCTCCATGCCAACACAATGCAGGTCAGCATCATCAATACTACCATCAGCATAGCCATTGGAATGCCCATTTGTGGCATCTGACTGCCAATGTCCAGCTTGCAAAGGTTTTTCATGTGCCAGTGCCTCTGCAACACAATGATCTGCAATAATCTTCCTTAGATGCTGGATCTCTCGCTCAGATTCAAACAGATCCCGATTGGCAGCATCCAGCTGAGATTGCAGATTGGTGGACTGTGTCACCTGAATGTTCAGAGAATTCTTAAGATCAGCAATCTGGGCTTGCATCTCCATGATCATCTCATCACGTTTCTTGAGGTGCTGTCTCAGCTTCTGTATGACCTCTCTTTTGCTATAGATATCAGACCCTGATTCTGAAACACTGGGAGAGCCAGAACTGTTAGAGTAATGAAATGGTCTTCGAGGATCTTCAAGCCGATCAGGTGAGGATATCCACATAACACCGCTATTCTCTTTGCTTGGTTCTGGGGCAGGTATCTTGACAAGTGGAAGTGAGGGTTCAACTGATTTGGGTACAGGACTTACAGGTGCTTGCTTGACTTCCACTCCACCATCTGCAAGCCCTGCACATGGTAACAGCAATTAGTAATGACAGGTTTTGGGAAGAACATTCATACCACCAACAAAAGAAACAGTAATGAACTAGTGTAAAACCCGAGCTGAGGACTAAACTGTAAGAATTTATTAGTTCAGTTCAATCAGCATCACGAAAGCAACAGCCAGAAACAATGAAATTATTGTGTCTCTAAATGCTAAACACGAATCCAGAATTGGAAATTTGGTAGAATGCAACAGCCAAAGTGAGATTTTTATTTTGTAGATAAGTATTACTCTTATGCACGTGAACCCTGGAGACCTGTAATGCAATTATCCAACCCCACTAAATGTTTTATTAATTAAGGGTTCCCCCTATTCCATTAACGAAACTACAAAATCCATCTGATAAATTCAAGGTTAGAGGACCACGACAAAGGGCATTTAGTTTACAAGTCAATATGCAGCCAAACATAATAACTCAGGTTTTAAAAAACTTGCATTCTAAATTGTATTATAGCACTAAATTTAATGCATGCTGAAAAAATATTCAAAGCCCTATAGATTAAAAGGTTTACCAAGGACTGGAAACAGCCTATAGTGCAGGTTCACCTTCACACATGCCCGATTTGTATTCTAGCCCTAAACTCAATGCAATATAAACTACAATGTTCACAAAGAAGCGAGTAGAAGCACCTGAAATACAGTAGTAGCAGTCAGTTTGGTCACTGAACCGGTAGAGGTCCGAGTGCCGCTCACATGCTTCAGGCCTTCTTTTAGCTGCAATTTTGCTGAGTCAGCAGCAGGCATACAAAGAATACTGACACAAAATCAAGATTACAACTGCAGATGGGGACATGAGATGACATAAGACCTTTGGAAGTATTATTTTCCTGCTTCCCATCGAACAACTGCTTTAATTTGCAACCAAGCCTGACTGAAAGTGTGCTAAGCAAAATACCCCCTGCAACAAGAACCCAGTTTGTCCCTTCTCCTTGGACATGGTTACCCCTCCCTGACCTTTGTAAGCTCCTACTTGTCTTGGTCTTCATCCTAACAGCAACCAATTTCTTCAGCCGAGTCTGCAAATACAGTACCTAGACCTGCAGAAATGCAAGGGAATGTATTAAGCACCGCAGCGCCATATTGGTGGGGGGAAATTAGTTTCACTTACACAGGTACACATAATAGGGATCTAACAAGATTGTAGAAGAAACAAACTAAACCATGTGGCATCAAACAATGCAAAGGCAAAATGCAGATTCATCTCTCTATTGAAGAACTGTGGAAGCTAAAAACAGAGTAAGCGATTAATTCCTGCAAGACTGCAGCGGTGTATACAAGAAATGGGGAGAAGGTTACAACAAGGTTTCCAAAAACCTTCGAGACAGCTTCCCCTAGAGGCTGCGCATTCGGGATTCCTAATCCATTCAAGTTAACAGCTAGAAGCATTTAGGATTGTATTCAGTCTAACACCTAAGCGTCAACACCCATAACAGTATAAAGAAAACATCCATGGCAGCAGATAAAGCATACACTCTGATAAAGGAATGAGCCTAGGTCTTTTTCTTTTTCAAAGGAATCAAACTAAACTAAAGGATGTATCCACCCACAATCACCGACGCTAGTCCCTAAAATTCCTGACCTGTTGAGCCCCTCCCCTCCGAGTGCCATGCCGGGGGGGCACAGCCCACAGCCTGGTGGCGGATGCCGTTGCACTTGCACCGGACGACTGGAGGTATTATTCGGTGAGAGCCCGGGCTTTCGCGGAGCCGGCTACGACAGGGGGCGGTGGTGCCGTCGACTAGCGGCGGCGCGCCCGCGGGCAGCTCCGGCGCAGGTGGCGACGGGGGAGCAGATGGGACCGAAGGAAGGAAGGAAGCGGCGGCGGAGTTGAAGCAGATGCGATTTGTGGAACTTGATGGTTTCCCACTTTACCCCCCTTCTTCTTCGCTTTTTCTTTACGGATTAGGTTTTTATCTTTGGTTTTTTTTTTCACTTTAGTTGTTTCTTTCCTTTGGCGGTGGCAAGGACGGGGGAAAAAAGCACGGTAAAGCCGTAGGGCCTAGACCCGAGCAATTTCCGGGCCGGGCCGGGCCGGGCTAGGAAAGAGAGTTGAATGCTTCTGCTGCAAAACGGCTTGAAGCATGAAGTTAGCTAACCACGAGCATTGGTGGGCAGGAACCATCAGATGAGTGGTTTGAACTCAACACGCACGTTTCCTTGACCTGACCAAGGCACTTTGTGTCATCAAAATGGTATAATGATAAGGGTATTTTAGGAAAAGTGGGAATAGGTAAATGGTGTACTATGATTTTTTTTAACTTAAAATTAAATACGTCAAATCGTGTAGAAAGACATTGTCCAAACCTCAAATGTTATGGAATGGAGGGGGTATAACATTTTGAAAATGTAGAATTTGAATGCAATATATTAACAAAAATAGTAAACTCAGGACACCAAGAAATAATCAAAAGGTCAGGGCACGTGCGTAATCCTCTCCATAAAAACCGTTGCTCCCTTATGAAGCTAGGCTCAGCCAATTCTAACCTTTTTTTTGAGTGACGGTTCTAACTTTTGGCTCACTTAAATATGATTCAATTGTCACCTAACATGTTTCAACATTTAGGCCAGTCTCAGTACATGATTTCATCAACACTGTTACCAAGAGTGCCATGTCAGCTTTTCAATAAAATGAAACTGTCACTTTTAGTGCACAGTTTCATAGATAGCTTGCATCATTTAATTCTTACTTTGTGTTATGATCAAATGTCATGCCATGAAACAATAACATGCTCAGTGCAAGTTTCATTGGGTTTCATGGACTTGGTAAATGTGCCGGGTGGATTTCATGGGAATGAAACTCTCTTCTCCTCTCTTCTCATAATTAGCATGCCAAGTCAACAGTTTTGCCGATGTGGTATGAGATTTAATGCCCATAAAACTCCCATGACGCTCCCATTAAGACTGGCCTTAGGAGAAACCTTTTACTACTACTTTTTTTATATCTATAAAATATAGCAAATATATATTTTATAAGACAAATCTACTCCTATTCTTTTTTGAAAGTAAAATATACTCCTATCACCTCCAAACACTCAAAAAGCAACATGTAAAAACTAGCAATTTTATAATAAAAGTCAAAATCACCGAGATCCCGTTTGATAGCTAATTTATAGGTAACTAATTTTAGTTAGAGTACATCCAAACAGGATCAGTTAAGTAGTTAATACCTACTAGCTGAGATCCTTCTACATAGGGTCCAACCAAGCTAACTCTGGGCTAAGCAGCTACTAATGTATAATCGGGATGGATTCAAAACATGGTCTAACCTGAAGCATCTCCAATAGGCCACTTGCTGATGCCAGGAGGGAGTAGCTATGTTTTTGGTCTTTTTGCAGGCCAACGAGCAACACATTAGACTACAGAGGATCTCCAATGGGCCATGGTCGGAGGCCTCGCTGCACATCAGCATTATTGAATTATTGCTGGCACAACTTGTTGCTGTATCACAGAGCTCTGAAAGCCTGGGTACGGAGGGTCGGCACAGCTCGTTAACTGTATTCATAACGGCCGTAATCTTTTTCGTACTGGTACGAATAGTAAAGCCCCCCGTATACTTTTCGAAAGAAAACAAACAAGTCCTCCAACAACAAATGATCAGGAGCCATCATGCCGACGCCAATTAATTAACTTGCACGTCCTCATTAACCCACCACGGCCAACCTGCCGCCCTGGGCTGTGGCTGCCTGTGGGGCCCTGTCGCCCTGGGACGACGACGAGCGCGAGCCGTGCCCGAACGTGTGCCTGTGGGGCCGGCAGCGTTGTTCGCTCCTGCTTGGGGCCATCGCGCCGACGACGACCGGAGCCCTGGCGGCGTCTGCACGTCCCGACCGGGGACATCGCTGACGTGCCACCCGTGGAGCGGAACCACAGCCGTAGAGCACCGCCGGTGAGGGGGGCGTGGCGGGCGGCGAGCGGCTGGAGCGTGGGTTGCCGGGATCTCTGGGCCCATCTGTCAGTGTCTGCTTGATCGCCTCCGGAAGGCGCTTCTGGCATGCTGCTGCTCTACACCTTTTTTTTTGCATCATCATTGGATGCTGAGCAGAGGTGGGCCCTGTTTCGTAGGCCGTCTGGACTTCGGACTTTGGGAGGCGTTGCCATTGGCAGAAGGTGACCTGGCACCGGCGCGCACAAAAACCACTAGGATAGGCACCACCACCACGGACACCGTTGCTGTAAAACGTTCAATGCTCTCTATCTAACGGTTTCATATCCAGATATAATAATGCATTTTGCTTTAATTGCCATAAAATTGCAATTTTCAGAATTGGGATTTCTTGTATAAATGAAATGTATCAATTTCATTGCATATAATAATGTATATAGAAGATGCTTTTTTTAAAAAAAACAAAGGTTAAAATAAGTGGCACGAAAGATGCCATTTTTTCAAAGGAAAAACCAAAAGTCTACTCTGCTAAAAAGAGAGCATCAAGGTGCCGTGCCGCCAAGGACCAACTCTCACTTCTTTGATCTCCGCGAAAGAGGAAAAATTGCCGAGAGCTTTCTCTTTTTAGGAGATCCTCGTGTTGCATTCTATCCACACCTCCGAAACCACTATCAGGTCTGGGTTTGTTGGCCTCGTTTTGGTACTCTCGTGTGTGGCACCATTGCATGGCCCTGCTCCCGTGTATAAACGCCGCCCTGGTCTTCAGCTACTTCAAGCCACTGTAAGCGCCTCTTCATTCCAATACTACGGCGTGTACAACAGCTCAACGCCGCGCACCATACGGCGCGTGCAACTTTCTTTAGTCCGGTAAGTCGGTGACCAACTTTGCACTCATGATTGAAGTATGATACATATCGGCGACGGCGAGCAGTACGGAATATGAGTTTATTTGTCACAAATGGACACCCATGCTTTACTCTTTGCCCGGAGCTGGCCAGATTCAGTTACATGTAAATCAAACTATATTGCTCTCTTGTCAGAAATTTGCTCGATGTTGCTTTGCACAAATTGGTAGCCGCAGTAAAAGAAGTACAGGCTACAGCTACGATTTTTCTTTTCCGAGAACGTGCAATGTGCAAGTTCATCCACAATGTGTATGTCTCTCGGACCAACTGTATGTTGTCGCAGATAACAATACCTGCCAACAACAGATCCCCTAGCAAAAATGGTTTGGTTACTGCAAAGTGGCCCTTGGCGAATCTTTTTCTTTTCTTTTCTTTTCAGAAAAGGGTTTCTTTAGAAACTTAAAACCTGATACAGGATTTTGGCTGCAGCAGATGTCGACTCCCCTGAAAGCTGTTGCATGCATGCATAAACACTGAACGGTCTGACGTCTCATATCCAGCTTCTCAGGTCATTCTGGAGCACCACCATTCTACTGAACTTCAATTATGCACAGTTCTAAAAAAACAAGAAACATTATTTCAGATTGATGAATTTGGAGACAAATACATTCGGTGCTATTGAAACTTGAAACAAATTAATATAGTCAAGTTTATTGAAACCAATGTTTTCCCTTTAAAAATCCGTACCATCCATACAAAAAGAGTACAAGGAGTTATTTTTTTTAAAAAAAAGAAATCTCAGAATCCATGCATCATTACCGGACTATTTCTCCATGGTGTTCGACCTTTACTGTCATATCGCTTAGTCAACATGAAAGTAAAGGTATGTAGAATAAATAAGAGGAATATGATATCTAATACCTAGTTCAAAAGCTTTCAACAGGGCATTACAACTATAAGCATTGATGATACAGAAGTCACAGCAGAAGGAATCAATTAATTACCTTTCCGAGGGCATGACCGCAGTGTGTGACTGTGTTCAATGATCCAGGTCTATACAACTCCAGTGTGCATAGCCTGGTACACAACCTGTGCGTGAACAAGCATGGAATGACGCACAGTTTGCATAAGCATAACTGACGGAAGGCACAGTCTGCATAAGCACAACTGACGGAGACTTTGCTGTGAGCTATGAGTGTGTTAGTTTACAGCCTATTCCCTGGTAGACAATTCCTCAGTCAGCATTGCATACGTTTGATCACTTAGTTTGCAGTTCATCTGTTCTAATGTGGATATCATGTCGTGGCACATGTCTGAGTGACCCTTTCTTATGAAGCCATCAATTATAACTTTCCATACAATTTCATCAGGATTGTAGTCTTTCCATCTGGAATCTCTGAATATTTCTTTAGCCCTATCCTCTTGTCCTTCAGCAGTAAGCCCAGAAAGCAGATGCTGGTAAGACAACAAGTTCGGTAAAAAACCATGTCCAATCATGGAGCAAAGCAATGCCCAAGCATCAGGATACATCCTCAATTTGCAAAAGCAATTAACAAGAGCAGTACATATATCTTCATTCAGAGGTAGATTATCTTCTTTCATACGAGAAAGCAATGAAGTCACTTCATCCAATCTTCTATCTTCAGAAAACCCTTCCAGGATGATCAAATAAGCTCTTGCACTAGAAGGAACACCATTCTTCTTCATTAACTCAAACAATTCAAAGATATCAGCAAGCTCTATGGTTGTCCAAACACGAGTTGCTTTCAAAGGCACATGTTCAGCCAGCCTCCTCTTTAAAAGATGTCTAAGCAAGATCAGAAAGGTAAAATGGTTTGGCATAGAAGCCACACTCTTCATGTGCTTCAAGATTGTGACTGCATGATCTGTCTGCCCAACACTTGCATACCCATCCATCAAAGTGTTATATGCCATTGCATCAATATTGACCCCACTTCGGTTCATTTCCATCACAACATTTTCTGCTTCATCAAGCCTGCCTTCATTGCAATATGCACGGACAGACGTAGTATAAGTGACTACATCAGGACTGCACCCCAGTGACACCATTTGTCCCCACATTCTTGTGGCTAATCCATAGTTTCTCTCCTTGAAAAGCTTGTCGATTACAATCGTATAATTGACCGTTGAGGGCTTCACATCCTTTTGCAGCATCTCATCTATAAAGGATAATCCTTCTCGCGATCCCTTGGTCTTGCATAGATTTTCAATGAATGGACTGTATGTATAGCTATCCGGTGAACAACCTGCTGAGATCATCTTTTCCAAAAACGTCTGTGCGGCATCGACTTTACCAGCCTTGCATAACCCATCTATCAGTGTATTGAAAGTCACAGAATTTGGTCTTATGCCTCTGTCTTCTAGGCCATCAAAAGAAGAGCAAGCTTCATCGATTTTCCCATCTTTACACAAAGCATCAATCAGCGCATTGCAAGTATACTGATCAGCAGCTAAACCATCTCCTTCCATCAAACGGAGTAATCTGAAAGCGCTCTCTATATGCCCATCGATGCACTGGCCTCGAATCAGCAAATTGTAAGTCACTACATCTGGCTCTACTCCACATGCCTTCATCTTGTCCAACAAAGCCATTGCTTTGTACACTTTCCCCTCGTTACAGAAACCTTGTACCAATGCATTGTATGTCCACACATTTGGCTCACACCCCTTCAACTTCATGGATTCAAATACCCTCACTGCACGACTCATCCTCCCCTCCCTGCAGTAGGCGTTCACAACAGCAGTGCACGTTACAACACTAGGGGCCAACCCGTTGTCAAACATCTCCTCCATCATTTTCTCAGCCTCATCAACCATCCGCTCCCTACACCATAAATCAACCAGTGCTGCATAAGCACGAGTGCTTGGCCTCCATCCCAGCTCCTTCATCTTCTGCAGCATACAGAGCCCCTCCTCCCCTCTTCCGGCATCACACAACCCCTTAACCAAGGCCACGTATGTGTGCATGTCTGGCCGCTCCATCTCCCTGAACAACTCCAGTGCCTCATCAATCCTCCCTGTCTCACAGAGTCCTTCAACCAGTGCAGCATAAGAGACAACATCTTGCGGGAACCCTCTTAGCGGCATTTTATCGAACAGGTCTTGGGCCACTTCAACCTGCTGCGTGCGGCAGTACCCCACGATCATGGAGTTGAACGTGAACGCGTCGGGGCGCCAGCCAGAGCGGACCATGAGGCTGAGGTACCGTTGCGCGCGGCGGAGGTCGCCGCGGCGGCAGAGGGCACGGATGAGCGCATTGTAGGTGGCGCCCGTGGGTGCGGGCGGGGCGTAGCGGTGCATGTGCGCGAAGAGGCGGAGCATGAGCGGCGTCAGGGCGAAGCGGGAGAAGTGGGCGAGGAGGGAGCGGAAGGGGCGGTCGAAGAGCGGGCGGTGCGGCGGCGGGGAGAGCGCGTGGAGGCGGAGCACGACGGGGAGGGAGATGTCGAGGAGGTGGCGGGACGGCGCGGCGGCGCGGGCGACGGCGGCCGCGAGGCGGAGCGAGAGCGGGACGAGGAGCGTGCGGGGCAGGGACGGCGCGAGAAGGGCCGGAAGGTGCGGGAGCGAGGGGTGGAAGCGCCAGTCCGGCGAGGAGAGCACGGCCGCGAGATGGGCGATGAGCGCGGCGGGGGACGGCGGGGGCGGAGGGGAAGCCATGGGAGGTGTTTGGGCCTTTGGGGGAATGCCGGAGATGGATAGCTTGGGACGGTGGCGGCGACGGCCGGATGGCACGTCAGCAACTAGCGCCGGACCCGCCGCACGCCGCCGTCGCCATTGTTGGGGATCTCGTGTGCGGTTTGACGCCCAAACGAGCTCTCGTAAGTTCGTAAGATCTGCGCCGTTGGGCTGGAAGGGGCCCACGTGAGAGTTTAGGGTGAATTCCGTCAGAATTTTGTCGATTTTTTTCATAGCAGAATTTCGTCAAATTATATGAACTCCCACTACAGAACTTTCAGCAACGCAGACCTCTGTATAAGACTGAACTTCAGAGTTAGGCTGAAGATTATCGTTCAGAAACAAAAGAATTGGACTTTTTGGTGATCTTTGTTAAGCAAGCAGTGCATCTCTCAGGGCGAACGGCCTACCCGCGTTACCCGCGCCCAGCACGCTGCGGCTCGCGCTAGCCACGCCGTCTGCTCTCTCCGCTCGCTCCCGCGCGACCCGCTCTCGTCTGTTAGTAGCGCTAGCTGAGCTTATTACAAGTGTGCAGTTTTGATCTCTCGAGTATTTACTCTGTTCAATCTTGCCCCTATTTAAGGTGCAAGTGTGTTTTTATCCTCATTTTTTCAACTTTGTGATTTTACCCTTAACTATTCACAAATCAATGTGTTTTTGCCCTTGGTTTTTATGTATTCACCCCTATTTTGACCATTGACTAGGGGCAAAATTGCATTGACTTGTGAATAATTGAAGGCAAAATCATAAAATTGAGAAAACGAGGGCAAAATTACAATTGCACCTGAAAGCAGGGGTATAAACACAAATGCCCCGAAGAATTGAAGCTTATAAGACCTGAACTCCGAACACTGTTTGCTAGGAATGTTCCTTTCGCGTTTAACTGCAGGGTAAACATCAGAGATCCAGAGTCTACAAGTTCAACTGCCGGTGGAGCTATATGAACTATTACAGACTTTAACAGAGAGTGAGAAACCAGAACTATCATGATTCCAGCACCAAAAACACCACACAATTCACTCAAAGCATGTATGGCCGACTAAGCTAAGACCAAAGGGTGCCAACATGCAAGAATTTTGTCACCCATATAACTCGCGCCAGGGTTCCTGAATGATTGGTGATTTTTCGATCCCTCTCTCGAGAATGGATTCTTTGCTGAACTCCAAGTTGGTGTGCCTGGCCAAGTGCTCCCCTACGCATTGCAGTATCTGACAAGAGGGTGAAATTGGGTGAGCCAAAAGCAACAATCTTTGCAATTTGCAACTTACAAGTATAAAATTCACATTCTTTCGCAGTATTCGCTCTTCAGAACTGAACAAGACGTTCGTATCATACAGGCTTTTACTGCTATGTGCAGCTGTGCGCACAGCTTCATACAAAAATATTATAACTCAGGTTGTGTAAAAGTTTTTACATTGCAACAATAAATATACAAACTCCGAAACACCAAGAACTAGACAGGATGATCATAGCCAGAAACATCATGTATTTGCTTTCTATTTGAACACAAGAAGACTGAAAAAGCAAATGCTATCTACTGTTGACAAATCTTTCAGAGAGTTCAGCTTAGTTACAGCCTTAAAGGCTTGGGAGGTGCCAAGGTCACAGGTTAATCCATTTTAACATTGCTACTTCATGTGCCTATTGCTTCAGTATTGTTTCCAATTTGATCAGAACAATTATGACAATTTTCAGTACCAACATAGTCTGCAGAGTTTCTACCAAAGATGGGGGTCACAACAGAAGCAAAGGAAGGCAGAAATAAAGAGTTACACATAATTATCCAAGGTATGAGATTTATATGTGGGTAAAGAATAATTCAATCAGATTCAATCATTCAACAGAATAATCAAGATTACCTCAAGATCAGAAACTGTAGAGCTTTTGCCTTGCTGCTGCCCACCAGAAGCAACAAAAAGAACTGTAGGCATCTTCAACACGCGCACCATTTCCAGCAAACACAATACTGGTTCACTACGTATTTGCAAGGATGTAGGAGGTTTAGTAGTCCCATCAACAAACAAGTGAGTAAAGTCAGTTGTTGCCCCTATTTCAGCACCATGAAGTACAGGTGATGCTTTTGTTGGCATTTCCATTCCATGATGATAGCTTGATGATCTTGTGATGAATGGGACAATCAAAACTCGCTCAGTGGAGGTAGCTTCAGAAGAAATCAGTTCTAAGACCTCATTCATAGCACAGGCCGCAAGAGGGGGCTTATAATCTGGCACAACAAAAATAGTCACCTGGCAATAAATGACAGAGCTTAAATACAACAATTTTCTTATGGAGTGCAGAAGGGAAAACAGTGCAGATTCAAATTCAGCAGCACAACTGATGCTTCATGCCATATAACAAAATATAATCAATTCTTCATTAGCAAATAATCCTCAGTTTCAGTGTACTAACAGCTTGACAGGAAACAGCCCTCGTGGTTGTCCAATTGGAAGTCACATTAGCTTTCTGACAGCAGAATATCAGTTATACAATTTTAAAAAGGACAATTGACACAGAATAAAACATTGTTAGCAGAAACAAGATGAAAACCAATTGCATAGGAAACACGCTAAAAATTCCCAAAGCATTGCTTATTTCATTATTCCATCTAATAAAACTCAAGCAAGAAAAAAAAATAGTGAACCCCACAACGGAAGTGTCCCTTTTCCATTACGTTGATTGCCTCAGCTTGCATAATGATTACCGTGCAGTGTTATTTCGATGCTGTCCAAAACTGAGAGGTTGATTGAGATTTAAGAATGAAATCCATGAAAACATAATTACTTTATAGTGGCTATAAAACATATTTAGTATTGATGCATCAGGCAGAGTATTGCAAGTAAAGAGGTAGGCAGGATCACAACAGCAAAAACAAGGTTGGCATTCACAAAGCATTCAATGAGATCAGGTCAGGATGCAAATTCACAAAGACAAGGACAAAGTAGCACCCACAACCTAGCTTCAGTTTATCAGTATGTTCTAAATCATGACAAGTTGATAAATATGTGAAACAAATCTTCCTCTCTTTTCCACCAAGGAAGGTCTCAGCCTACACTCACTACTACCAAACCCAGAAGAATGGAAAGTTTCTGAACCCTGCAGCTTCCAGGAAATTATATTTCTCAGGGAGTTCAACAAATCGGCGGCAGGGACACAGCCTGTGTTCACTGTCCTGGACTTGCTAAAAAATTTCCAAGCACAATTATGTTGCCATACCAGAAGGGACTTTCAACGCACAATAAAAACTCCTTAAGGAGATTAATCTTCCAGTTTGATGGAGCAAATCTGCAATACCCCATGCACATTTTATTACAGAATTACAGTTGTTTGTCTAGTAACGTTCAGCTCATTCACCCAACAATGGAAACAGCAAACCTTTCGTTCATTTAGCTAAGTTCTAACTTGAAGCACACGAATCGAATCGATAAGATTGGTAGAAACCCTCTTGGGCCTTACCTGAGGAGAGCCACTGGAATCGGAGAAGCTCAGGAGCTCGACGGACGCCTTCTCGCCGTCCAGGCCGTACTTTCCGAGGGGGAGCTCTAAGGGCGAGGAATCCCTGCCGTAAACATCCAGCGGCAAAGCGGTAGTGAGCGGGAGCTATGCCTATGCGCTTGTTGGAAAGTTAGGCTAGGGTTTTGGGTGGGAGGGAAAACCTCGTGAGCCCCGGCGGCGGGCGGAGAGCTTCGGCGAGGGCTGCACCGTATCCTGCGGCGTCGCGGACGAGGACGAGCACCCTGCGTGCCACCCGCATGGCCGCTGCCCGACGGTCGCCGGCGCCGCAGGCGAGACGATCGGAGGAAGTGCGGAGGAAGGAGGAAGGGAGAGAAACAGCAGAAGACAGCGCGCAGGCTGCAGCTAGCTGCTACAAGGAGTGAAGGCCCTTTGGAGTATTGGGCCTTCCAAGTTTATGGGCCGAACTTTATGGGCCGCCGCCCGCTCGCCCGCCCGTTGACGATGATGGGCCGGATAGAACGCCCAGGCTCCTTCCCGTCGTCTTTTTCAGCTAGGATTTTTCAACGTAATCTCGGATTTTTCAACGTTGTATCTTCGTTAAAAAAAAGAAGAAAAAAACTATGGCACGTCCGGTCGCGCTACCGTCCAGAGCGCGATCCACACATGGGTGGTGTGCTTGAGCAGTTGGATGGTAAACCAATCAAGATGGAGCTCAGCTAATTAGAGGTGAGTTTATGGGCTCCGTAAATAAGGATGGGACACTTATTACCCCAGAGCACGTGTGACCTTGTGGTGGGAGGTAGGCCCATGTATTTTATTATTTTATTTGAACCTTTTTAAAATGCGATAATTCTCCTATACAGTGTCCGTTTTTAAATCCATTTGCGCCATTATATTTGTTACAATGAGATCTGTAAACTAAGATCCATGATGCGTATGCTTTGGAATAATTTTTATCTACTAACAACTTACATTGCTGTGTAGTAGCTACTTCTGTATTAAGCGCATAGCAACTTATGTTCAAACCTACAACGAAATTATACACATAAATTGCTACATAAAGAATTTTCAATCCTAATATCATTATCCTTGAAACATCTGCATAAGTTGCCACATCGTTTCTACATAAGTTGTTATATTTAGTGTGTGCATATATTGTGTACACAAATCTTTACACACGTTGTTATATTGGGCTCTACATAACATTGCTCCTAAACAAGTAGACATACAATGTAAGTTCGTATATGTCTTTACATAAATTGATATATTGTGTTTTACATAGTAAGATGTCATTTACTTTGTAAATTTGATATATAAGTTGCTACACACTTGATATATAAGTTACTACTTGTCGTTGTCAAGATTGGCAGATCAAGACTTAGACTAGTAAATTTCTTTTATGCGCGTAAGGCTTCAGATGGTGGCGTGGGAGACACGGGTTTAGACTGGTTCGGGCAAGGGAAGCCCTACGTCCAGTATCGAGGATGCTCGTATTGCCCACACGGGGTTCTGTAGTAGGGGTTACAGATCGGCGAGAGAGGGACTGGTCCCAAGTCTCTTTGTGCTTGTGCTCTCAGGGAGCGAAGTAGTGTGCTGTGGCTTGTGGGAGAAGAAGCCGATCCCTTTCTCCGGCCCCCGATCCCTTTCGTAGGGGGGGGGGCGGAGTTACAGCTGAGACCGGGCGATGAGGGTAGTAAGAGTTTAAACGTATTAGTACGGTAAAAATATGGCAAGAAGGGAGGAACCAAGTTCCTAGGCGCCCGGCGCCTTTGCCGGCCCCTGACGAGCGCCGGCGTGCATGCTGGAGAAGGGGGGGCGGCCGTGTGCCAACTGTCGTCGCGCCCTACAGATAGCATTTTTGGCGTCCGTAGGCGTCAGGTTATGATGAAGGCGTTTCGTCGTTACTCCGGCGTCGGTTGGGAGGGGCGGCGGATGCCACCGTCCTGATGATGG
This sequence comes from Setaria viridis, assembly GCF_005286985.2. Classification (NCBI taxonomy): domain Eukaryota; kingdom Viridiplantae; phylum Streptophyta; class Magnoliopsida; order Poales; family Poaceae; genus Setaria; species Setaria viridis. Next base: position 28,725,506 of record NC_048263.2, read on the forward strand.
CTCTTGGAGAGGGGGCGTCACATCCCCGCTGCTGGGCGCGCGGGGTCCGAGGGCGCGCAGGGCCCGAGGACGGGCGAGTCTTCCCTCTGCTCCGGTCGGCGCAGGCCATGAGTACCCTGCGGCGAATGGAAGGAAGGTGCCAGCATTGTAGCTTGTACAGTGGGGTTGTGCATGGGTACTTGCAGCGGGTTGCGTGAGGAGCGCGGTCATCCTTCTTCCTGCCAGGCCTGCGGCGCATTTATGACGAGGCCGACAAGGGGGACCCACGGGATCGTTACCTTGTCCACCCGGTCCGCACCCGAGGGGGACGTCCGTCCTGGGGGCCCCAGTGAGTCCGACCCCTGTGCTCGGGGTCGAACGAGGCGGAGCCTCGTGGCGGGAGGTCGGACGCTCCCGACCCCGGGACCACGGTCGGGCGAGGCGGAACCTCGTGGCGGGAGGTCGGACCCTCCCGACCCCGGGACCGCGGTCGGGCGAGGCGGAGTTTTGATTATGCTGGGTGGACCTAGGCCTTCGTTTTTGTTCTTTTAAGCGGTATTTAGGAGATCGTTAATATTTTTCCCCCCAACACTACTATGTTTCAATGTAAGTTGTCGGTCACTTAAAACAACTTCAAAATATATTTAACATGGATCTTATTTTGTAGATCTCGTTATAAGGAACACAATGGTACAAACAAATTTTAAAATGGACATAGTATAAGAGAGTAATGAGCAATCAAATAAAATAGGCTCAACTTTTTCTCAATGATATCATTACCAAGGTCACTTGAAAGCAACATCTAGTGCTAACTGCATTGCAGGTATGCACCACACCATGTGCGTTGCACTTTTATTACGGGATTGAAAACACGTTGCACTTTTATCATGGGACTGGAAACACGTGAAGTAACTGGATGGCACCATAAAAAACGAGTTTACAGAAGGTCGCGCAACCGGTCGCGCCTTAACTTGGTAGAAAAAACGTTGTATCCTCCTGGAGATTTGGCTCTTCAATGAAGACGTTGTCAGGCTTGCATCGGAGCTTACATTAGGGAGATTTGATTTGCGCATGTGTTGATCACTACTCCACTCCACTAATAGGGGGTGTTTGGATACTCCTGACTAAATTTTAGTCCCTATCATATCGGATGTTTGTACACTAATTAGAAGTATTAAATATAGTCTAATGATAAAACTAATTGCATAAATGAGGGCTAATTCGCGAGACGAATCTATTAAGCCTAATTAGTCCATGATTAGCTCATGTGATGCTACAGTAAACACATGTGCTAATTATGGATTAATTAGACTTAATAGATTCATCTCGCGAAGTAACCCTCGTTTATACAATTAGTTTTTATCATTATCCTATATTTAATACTTCTAAGTAGTGATCAAACATCGACGGGACTAAACTTTTAACTCCTAGCATCCAAACACCCCGTAGCATAGTGCTATTAGCTGACACGATCAGGCAGAAAGCTGAATGCATCAGCGCTCTTGTTTGTCAACGAGCCGCCAAATTTCTCACTAGTCGATCTCACGAGCAGGAAAATCTTGCTTCTCGAAACCGACATGAATCATACTCAGAGGTTGGAAGATCTAGAGGTGGTTGACCCGAGAGCAAACGGACAAAGCCCCGTGACTTGACCTCGCCAATGGACAGCCACGGGCCTTACTGAAAGGCACTGAGTTTAATGCGCTTTGAAATTCCAGGGAGAACTGATAGCTGGGATGGCCTACATTGTTTCGATATATCGCCAGTGCTCATTAAATTTTAATCTCCACTATATGAAATTGGATTTGGATAGGGATCGAAATGCTACTACGTAGCTGCCAAGGAATTAGAGGGTACAGCAAAGAATCCCGATTCAGTTGCACTTGGAGCGTCAGCTAACTTCTGCTAACCAGAAATGGTTGACAAACCCATTACTGCTTAGTTTATACAGTGGAGTGAGCGCTCGTGATTCTTCGCTAATCCACTTCACCGACTGATTGGTATACAGGCTTTATTATACGGTTTCGAAATCCCGACGGTTTCCTAACCTAGTCAGCTGGACGACAGCTAGGATGGGCTTTATTGTTTTAATCTGCAACTAGAAAAATATCAAGGAATCCAGTGGAGTGTCTGATTGTGATTTCTTCATACTCTAGTCCCTCTGTCCACAAATGTACTTCACGCATCGTGTCTAATTCTGGACAAATTATAATCGGAATGAATGATGGCAGCATCAGCAGCAAAGTTGAGACAACAATCAAAGCTCAGAGACGATGTCAGTACTAACTAGTACTAGTAAAACATATGTGGTAGGAGTACATATGTACAAGTAAATTTTACAGTTGATTCCTAAATGCTTATGGTACATGTTTAACAGGTCGACTAATTCTTCCACCTTGATCCATCCGACAGAAAACATCTACAAAAATTTACAGCCTTTCCACGCCTAATCCAAAACCCAAAGAAAAATCACAGACAGCAAATCCACACATGGAGGAGTAGACCACATTGTTTCCATGCGAAGCAGACATCAAGATTCAAGAAGCAGCTGGCGGTTCCCCTGCAACTGCAACGCCTTCGATCATGGCCGCATCACCTTCGAAGTACGCGATTGAGCATGCTAGAGTATGGCGCAACTGTTGCTGCCGCCGCCGCGGCGCGGCACCGCCTCCACGCTCTGCGTCCGCTTCCTGGAGGCGGAGGAACTGCGGTCCATGGGCTGGTAGTCGTGCCTCTCCACCAGCGGCAAGTAGTTGGCCGGGTGGCTCCGCGCCGCCGCCAGCGAGTAGCCGCTGACCCCGGCCCCGTACCCGTAGCCGCCGTAGCCGTAGCCCACCGGCGACGGGTGGTAGTGGTAGGCGTACGGGCTGGCCGGCGCCGCGGCGTAGCTGTTGTACTGCCACTGGTGGTGGTGGTGGGGGGTGCTGTACGGCGACCGCGCCGCCGCCATGGCCGCCACCTCCTGCTTGGTCCCCGGGAGCGGGAGCGCCGCCGGCTCGAAGGTGTCGTGCGTCCGCAGCTCCACGATCTCCGCCTCGCCCACCTTCTTCTTGAGCTTCTTCACCAGCTTGTTCGAGTCCACGCCGGTGCCGATCACCAGCAGGAGGCTCTTGTCGCCGCCGGCCAGCGACACGGACTCCACTCCTGATGGAAGAGGAAATTAATGATCTCTTTTGCTGATATATAAGAGCGACTGGTTCAGTATTCTCATCGCAGACAAGAACAGAGCAAGGAAGCATACCGCTAACTGCCGCTGCCACTTTCATGGCCTTGGCCTGGCACTTGTCGGATTTGACATGCATCCGGATTATGATCTCCTTCTGAAAGAATCCGACGGGTGCAAATGACAAGTTCATATTCAACCCAAGCAAAAAGAATATACAAAACATAAAACAAGAAGAAGCAGATTGGAGCTGGAAAGAAGAAGCTTAGATATGTACCCTCATGGTTGTGCTTTGCTGCTGTGTTTTGTGAAGCAGCTAAGAGCTGCTGTGTGGATGCTGAGAGAGGAAATGGAAGCGTGTGGTTTCTCCCGAGTACTGACAGACAGTATAGGAAGGGTAAATAAGTACCTGCCGCTTGTGACAAAGGGCCTTGTTTTAGTTGGTACTACTACTACTGCTACTCTACTAGTACTTGGTAGCCAAGCAAGCGTAATCATGGATTAATAAATCTTGCAACTCGCGGTATTTAACTGAGATGACTTTGACCAAGTGTCTCATAGTTATCTGGAAAGTTTGGCGGTTTTATGCTCATCACTGGAGGCCCAACAACACCGTAAAACCAAGAAGGCCCAGCCCACGCACTAACTTCCGTTGATCGGGGGAAAATAGGCCCACTAAGTTCTAATTTAGCTACCTACTATGTTCATCTCAGAAGGCCTCGCGTAGACAATCGTTGGGAATTTCTAGATATCTCCGAGAGTCCGAGTGATTTTCACTAGCTATAACCAAAATATGGACTACTATTAGTACACTAGAGTTTCGAAATTCATGTTGAAAAGCTCATGTAAGCTAGTTGAGTTTTGAACATGTGAATTAAAAGTCTAAAGCTCGAGTTAAGCAACACGAAGTTTGAGGCTCACCGCTGCTAACTACCGAACGTCCGAATTACCGAGTCAGAGTCAGAAATGGAAATTGCAAGTTAAGAGTCAAAACATTCTTGATTACTTCAAGCTCCACTGCTTGGGAAACTAGGAGACGTTGACCAATTTTAGTTAATCAGTGAATGTTCTTTTGATACAGGCTAATCGATCGGTGAACGTTCTTGGGATAGCGACTTGAAAATTTGCATGCAACTATACGCAACTTGCCAGTAGTTGTGGCGTACTGGCGCTGCTCCTGAGCTCCTCAGTGTTACATTACATGCATGCATGAACGACACAGTCAGACGTGCAGTAAGATAACGAAGATGCTGCTATCTGAAAGACGGTTTTTAGATGGAATAGTTGACCACCGTGCAAATTGCGAAGGTAGCGAAGCGAGGCCGGCCACGTTCCTTGGTATTCTACTCGATCGACTCCCGTGCATACCAAGTAATATAAATTGCATCTTGCATCGTTGTTGTTTGACTCTGGTCGTGAAGGCCTAAGGCCTGTACATACGACGCACGTCTGCCCGCAGCTGAGCCGAGCAGCACTTCGGATCCAGGCCGGCCGTGCCTCGCGGTCGGAGCTGGAAATGCTGCGGGCGCCGCTGGGCGTCGGCTTCAGAGAGTTCAAAGGAAAACTATGCATGTACCGTGTGCCGAGCTAGTGCTGACCGCGCCGCGACTCGGTGACGGTGACCCTGTTCTTTTGATAGCAAATGCCTACAAAATTCCGTAGTGCATGCATCATTATCGTTTGATTTTCACAGCAGGCAGCATGTTTTCTTGATCCCGTTAACTTGAAAACTTGCCACTAATCATCCTTTAGTTAGCGTAATCTGAGCATGCCATTTGCAGCGCGTGCGAGGTTCCTGCTCAATCCATCACGTTCAAACGATTAACTTAAAATTGAAGAGCTGTCCATGCAAAGATAGAGCTAGAAGGACGACCACGTCGGATCTATCGTATCGTCTACCCGAACATGATGTACATGACCTTGACGGCACATGCATGGATATATAGTTGCAGATACATCATCATCGTTTAAGAGAACGTGCAGCCCTGCAAGCATGCACTCTGCCCACGGGCTTAAGAGATCTAGGCATCCAAACTATACCGACTCAAAAGTTGGAAATTTGGTGTTAAGAATTAGAAAGTCTTCTAGTTTTCTTTTTATGAATTAGGCAAGGGAGACGATGATGATGATGATATTAAAATAAGAAGAGGCGCAATACCACCGTGCAATGCAACTTGCTAGTCAAACTGCGAATGCTCTTTTTTGATCGCGACTCATAAATTTGCATGCAGTTGCACTTGTTGGAAGTAGTGGCTAACTTGTAATCTGTAACATGTTTACCTTGTACTCGAGTTAACTATGAGAGGTTGCTGCCTTGTAGATTAAGTTGAATAGAATCTGTAGTTTGTTGTAACACATAGATACACTACGGGAAACAGAAGCTTTGCCGAGTGCCCGGGGCACTCGGCAAAGGCCTAAAAACACTCGGCAAAGGCTTTGCCGAGTGTAACACTCGGCAAAGAGCACACGGCAAATTTTGTGTCGGCAAAGAGTAGTTTGCCGAGTGTCAAAACTTGAGCACTCGGCAAACATTTTGCCGACGGCCAAAAAACACTCGGCGAAAAGATGTACTCGGCGAAATGCGCGCTGACGGCGTCGGGGTAACGGCGGGTTTGCCGAGTGCCAGACGGGAGGCACTCGGCAAACACCGGGTCTTTGCCGAGTGCCAACACTCGGCAAAGACCGGACCTTTGCCGAGTGTCACTGACTGGGCACTCGGCAAACCCGGTTTGTTTGCCGTGTGCTGCGTCCCGGGCACTCGGCAAAGCCGGCCCCCTTTGCCGAGTGCCTCGCGCCTGGCACTCGGCAAAGACCCCTTGTTTGCCGAGTGCCTTTCCCCTAGCACTCGGCAAACAAGCTTTCCTCCACCTGGGAAATGCCCCTTTGCCGAGTGTTAAGGCCAAAACACTCGGCAAAGGCCCCTCTTTGCCGAGTGTAACACTCGGCAAAGTGATCAGAACCCCCCCTTTTCCGACGTTTTGCCACGTATAACGGACCCCTCTCAATTCACAATACAGATATCACAGGCATTTGTAATAAACAACCACATGGATAATTCACAACCACAGGCATAATTCATAAACACCACAGGCATAATTCAACATAAGCACGAAATAATCCATAAATCCAAGTTGTTGTCACAATTTAGTTTCCACATTGTTCACAACCAAGTCTACTTCCGTGGAGGCCAAGGAGACCACTGCGACAAATCTTGATCTCCATTATTCGAAGCCGCCGATTGATTCTGCGCATAGGATAGGACATTCTGAGGTAACATCTAAAGTTGTCAAATTTAAAGTATTAAATCTTAAGCACAATGTGTCAAGTGACTCACAGGAGTAGTCGTGGGTGGCTGAGGCGGAGCGAACATCATCGGCGGTGGCGGAGGCAAAGACTGTCCCATGCTCGAAGCAAAGTTCTGCATGTACTGGAACATCTGCTCCATCCTAATCCGGTTTTCCTCCTCCATCCTCCGCCGCATTTCCTCCATCTGCGCCTCCATCTGCGCCTTAATCTCCTCTTGTTTCTTCCTTGATTCTTCCACCTGGGCCTACAATATTTCATTGCAATGTTATAATGCAAAGCTAAAGTATAACAACAAACGAACGATGAATGGAAGAGAAAGAACCTGTAGAGCCTCCATCTGGAACTGTGCAGTGGTGGGTCGTGGCCGTACCACCGGGCTCGAGTCCGTGCTCCTAGCTCGGATCTGGGAGAGAGTGGGAGTAGAGGCCGTGTCGATGACGCCATCGCCAATCCAATATCGGCCATGCTTCTTGCCTCCTCCCACCCTCATCACGATTTCTCCATCAATGTCCTCGGAGCTCGGATCGAAGTCTGGCCCGTGAACCTCCCTAGCCATCTTTGTATACTCGCTGACGCGGCTGTGTATGCTAGGGTGGCTGTACGCCTCGGACGGGTCGTCTGGGTTGAAATCTATATCGGCCATCGCCTTGCCCTTTTTGGAGAGGACCCATGCCTTGAGCTGGGAGCAAGGTCGGCCATCATGTGACGCCGACTGCGGCAAAATACAAAATCATTAAAAATTACGTAGCATTGAACGTTACAATAAAGAATTGAAGTTGCGTACCCATTTTTCTCTATATTCATCAAGGCTTAGGCTGCCTTGATGGTGTGGTGCAGTCGGCATCTGCAAACGCCGCTGCCGGCAAGCAAGGTGGTTCTCCAACCACCCGGGCTCCAACCACACGTCGACCATCCTCTCCCAGCACGGCATATGCGCACGACACCACCACGGAGGCACCTACATCATCAAGCGTGTGACGTATGAAAAAGAAAATGAGCCTAATTAATCATAAATAGTAAGCATCAACGTTCTTTACTTACCCTCATGAATTGGTCCTTAGTCATGTTCATTGTTCTTGCCTCCTCTTTTCTAACCTTCATATGTCTGTATTGAGCGTGGAATTCGATGATGGCCTAGATGCGCGCCTCGTAATGCATGTCCCTCACGAGCTTCTTGGCGGCTACATCACAGACGGCCTTCGCCTTGGCCTCGAACCCCTCCTGGCATCTATAGAAGTCCTGCATATACACGTGTATACAGTTATTATTTCAAGAATGTCAAAAGTAGGTGATGTATTGAGCAATTTAGTACGAGAAGTACTTACCCACAGCTCGGCCTTGACCCGCTCCGCTATGTTGGGGAATCTTCTCTGTTGACGATCAGGGACGTTGGGGGCGGCGACGTAGTGGTCCCACGTGTAGGCCGGCTGCTGCTGTCCGGCGTACACCACCAAGCCAGGGAAGTGAACCCTGCACAAAAGGCCAAGGATCCCGTTGGCCTTACGGTTGTGGTCACCCCCACTGAGCTTAATCCAACTCCTGCACAAGTCATTAATATGAGTTATTAGTTTTTGTAACTTTCAACAAAAGAACAATATTAAGAATATTTAAAGTTACTTACTTGGTCCCAACCGGTTTAATCAGCGGGCGTAAATGCTCAGGTATCGGCCTCTTCGGGAGGGATGAGGGACCTCGCAACCATATCTTGGACTGGGCATCCCCTGCCTCCCCGTCCCCCTCCTGCTCCTGCTGCTGCTCCTCCTCCGCCTCCTCGTCCCCAGAGGCGTGTGCGGAAGGTACCTCCTCCTCCTCCTCCTCCTCCTCCTCCTCCACCTCAGGTTCAGGCGACGGGGGCCTCGCCGCTTTACCCTTCCCCCGAGGCCTCTGGACCACCTCCTCCTCCTCCTCCTCAACCCTACGTCGAGGTCTGCCTCGACGCCTCCCTCGACTGCTCCCTGAACGTGACCCTGACCCTGAACCAGTCCCTGCCGCGGCCAGTCTCTCGCAAATCGACGTGAGCTTCCTCATACCGCCCACCATTGCTTAATGACCTGCAATTAAAAAGAGTACACGAGTCAGCATAGGCAAACAAAACATAATTACAAAGATATGCAAATTATAATTAAATTATAACTAAATTAGTACGAATCATACATGTATTAGAAATAATCATCATGATCGGGATTAGCTGGATCATAAGTCTCATCATCACTATCACGTGTGTCGATATAGTCAAGCTCGTGCTCCGAAGAAGGAATGTCGTCATCACTGTCATTAGCTAACTGTAATCGTTGAAGTAATTCTAAGTCCTTCACATTCTGAACCTCGTCTCCACCGTCCTCTGCAGCAACCCTCTCGTTGTCTACTTCCATTCCGATCGCTTCGGTTAAATCTATCACAAAACTCCCTTCGAGCCCATCTTCTTGGAATAACTCTCCTTCGTACGTGTCGGGGTCTATATTGTAATCTTCATTGTTTGGTACATGTAGTTTACCGTGTGGCGATACCTTGTACACAACATCCCAACCCTTAAGACGGCTGTCGGTTTGGCACGGGTATGACAAATAATAAACTTGCGTGGCCTGTTGAGCCACAATATAGACATCGTCTCCTGGTAACCTGGATGACTGTCGAATTTCGACTAGCCCAAGGTTAGGGGCCCATCTCACGACAGATGGATCAAACCAATGGCATTTGAATATAACTGGATTAAGAGGTTTGCACCCATAAAAAGTGAGTTCGTATATTTCTTCAATTCTTCCGTAGTACTCGACCCCATCGGAGCCTGGCGTGAAAACTCCAGTATTTGTGGTTCTTCGATTGGGCCGACTCTGCTCGTGCCTTGTTGTGTGAAACCTATATCCGTTGACGTCATAACCGGCAAACGACCTGACCCTATAGTCACAGCCATCGGCAACCTGTCTCAACTCGACATTCATAGACGCATCGGTTCGGCCCTGCAAGTTCAAACAGGGCGGTTCGTTATATTAATCGTATGCACGAGAACGAGAATGTTCGAAGAAATGAAATTGTACCTTCTGTTTGAACCAAGAAATGAAATCGGGCATTCCATTTCCCGCACCCTCTTTAAGAAGAGTCTCAGCTTCGTGCGGGTACGGTTGCCTTGATTTACGCCAAAATTGACGATGAAATTTCCTATACCAACGAGAAAGATACGTTTAGGCAAGAGATACCATTACTACGTCGAAACAAGTTCGTCGATGACTTACATCATGTACGGCTCCACTTCAGATAGGTTGGTCAACACATACAGCATGATAGAGCGCCACTCTTCATGGTTAAGGGTCTTGCGGGTCGCACCACTTGCACTTCCGAGTTGCCCTCGGAAAATGCTAAGGCTTAATTCATCTTCGCTGGCATTGTAACGAGGAGGTGGATTATGCACGCTAGGAAGGTTGTCAGCGTAGTATTTCGATGTGAAGTTTGACACCTCCTCCAGAATGTATGCCTCTGCAATGGATGCTTCAATTTTGTACTTATTCTTACATTTAGTTCGAAGAACCTTTTGACATCTCTCAATTGAGTAGCACCAACGACCCTGCACAGGCCCCCCCATTCGTGCTTCATACGGGAGGTATAGAATCATATGCTGCATTGGATTGAAGAAGCCTGGAGGAAAGATCTTCTCCAACTTACAGAGCAACACAGGCGCCATTGTTTCCATTTCTGCAACCACGGTACGAGATAACTCCTTCGCACAAAGCCGGCGGAAGAAATTGCTAAACTCCGCTAGCACCTGCCACACATGCTCAGGGACATAGCCTCGAACCATCACCGGAAGTAGGCGCTCAAGCCATATATGGTAATCATGACTCTTGAGCCCGTTGATTCTCATAGTTGCTAAATTCCACAAGCACGACTTGCCAGCTCTTGGAGGCGCCATGTTTAGCTGTGGTTTGTTGCACAATGTCGCTTGATCCACTCTAGCCTTAACGTTATCCTTTGTCTTGTTAGGAATGTCCATTATTGTACCAAAAACTGCCTCGGCGATATTTTTTTCCGTGTGCATTACATCAATGTTATGTGGAACAAGGAGATCATCAAACTAGGGAAGTTTCCACAAGCACGACTTCTGCGTCCAAGCATGTTGCTCGCCATATCCCAAAAAACCACCTTCCTCATTATTAACCTCAAGAGCGTCTAACTGAGCACGAATTGCGGCCCCTTTCATCATCGGCGGTGCGGGGGCTGTAACTACAACATCTTTGGTAAAGTTCTTGATGTCTCGTCTAAATGGATGGTCAGGAGGGAGGAATTGTCGATGTTTGTCGAACGAAGAATATTTGCCACCTTTCGACAACCAAATGAACTTCAAAGATGCTTTACATACTGGGCATGGGAACTTCCCGTGAACACACCATCCGGAGAAAATCCCATATGCCGGCAAGTCATGCAGTGAGTACTGGTACCAAACATGCATCTTGAAGTTTGTCTTTGTGGATCGGTCATAGGTCCATACCCCTTCCTCCCAAGCACGGAGCAAATCATCAATCAGAGGCTCCATATACACACTCATATTATTCCCCGGATGCTCTGGAATTATCAATGACAAGAATATATTATGTCGTTGAAATAGGACGCCGGGTGGGAGATTCAGGGGGATAGCGAAAATGGGCCAACAGGTGTACGGGGCGGCTACCATTCCATAAGGATTGAACCCATCAGTTGCCAACGCAACGCGTACGTTACGGGCCTCTAGAGCTTTTGCAGGATAAATCGCATCAAAGCTTCTCCAGGCTTCAGCATCGGATGGGTGTACCAGCTTCTCAGGATTATAGCGATGGCCATTTTTGTGCCATGTCATCTGTTTCGCGGATTCTTCAGTCATGAAAAGCCGTTGGATCCTCGGTACGAAAGGAAGATACCGTAGAACCTTCACAGGAATTGTGAGCTGCTTTTTCTGACCGTCACCATAGTCAACCTCCAGAAATCTAGACGATTCACACTTCACACAGTATTTTGCTTCCGCATACTCTTTCCTAAATAAGATGCATCCCTTCGGGCAAGCATGTATATGCTCGTATGGCATCTTAAGTGCACGAAGGAGTTTCTGTGCCTCATACATGCTCTTTGGCAAGATGTGACCAACCGGGAGCAGGCTTCCAAAAACTGTCAACATAATATCAAACGCGTCTCGACTCAAACTAAACTGAGACTTCACAGCCATTAGCCGTGCAATGGCATCTAGCTGAGAAACCTTGGTATGGCTGTGAAGGGGTTGCTGTGCCGCAGACAACATTTCGTAATAAGCCTTAGCGGTAGCCTCTGGCTCCTCCTCCCTACGTGCCTCTTCGAGGTGTGCTTCATGATAGTCATTTAACATGTCTCCCACCCCGGCATCATCATCAAATTCCTCGATGCGTTGTCTCAAGACCTCCTCTCTCCCACGGTCAGATTCACCATGGTAGATCCACCTGGTGTAGTCTGACGTAAATCCGTTCTTCACCAGATGTTTGCCCATGTCTAGCTTGGTTTGCCGACGCATGTTTCCACATTTGCTGCACGGACACCAAGTCGATCGAGCTCCATTGACACTTGCAAACGCCGGTTCCAAGAAAGCATCCGTCTTGTCAAGCCATTCATTGGTCAACGTATTCTGACTAGTGCGACCCGTGTACATCCACTGACGATCCTCCATCCTCTACCATTTAAATAAGTAATACAAAATTCACATTTCATATACACGTTCCTATATTGTCTACTAGGTAAAGATAGGTCCTAATCCCACCCGAGGATGTGTAGGTGGGTTTAGTATCCATGGTCTACTCCGACCCGAGATAAAATTTCGGCAGCACCTCCCCGCTGTTCTCCAAATACACGTCCTTGATAGGAGATATAGTATCTGGAGAACAACAGGGAGGTGCTGCCGAAATTTTATCTCGGGTCGGAGTAGACCATGGATACTAAACCCACCTACACATCCTCGGGCTGTCCAAAAAATGTGGACAATTCGAAACAGATACGATTATAGATATGCAAAGATCTGCATATTTCCAACCGTATCTCTTTCGAACGGGAGACGCCTAACTAGGTTACGTGATATACGAACATTATACGGAAAGAGAGGTGTAGCATGCCTCACCTTGCTATCCTGCAAAGTGACGAGTCGAGGACGGTCCTTGTAAGCCTCTCCTGCAACAAAAGAAACAAAGCATTGTTTAAGTCAAAATTTCGGCAGCAACTCCCCTGCACGGGGAGGTTTCCAAAACCTGCAACATAATAAACGGCACGATAGCCGACAACCACAATCTCACCAAAGAGTTGGCACGATGGCCAACAACCACAACCACAACCAACCACACCTCTATTCTTTTCAACATTTTCTAATTTCTACTCTTCCTTCTTCTCGAATTTTCTAAATCCATGCCTCTAATTTCTAAAATAAATGCTACCACATCCTACCACCTCTCTAATATTTTCAACATTTAATTTCTAATTTCTAATTTCATGCATTCTCTAATTTATGACGTGTAGCGGCATAGAAACTTACCAGAGGGGCGACGGCCACGAATAGAGGAGCGGGGGCGGCCGGCCGGGGACGGCCGCGGGGGGCCGGCGCGGGCGGCCGGCCAGGGGCGCAGGGGAGGCCGGGGGGCCGGCGGCCGGCGCCTTATCCCGGCGCGGGCGGGCGGCGGCGGCGCGGGCGCGGGGGGCCGGGCGGCTGCGGGCGCGGGCGTGTGCGTGTGGCTGTTGGCGTGGTGTGGCCGGGCGTCAGGCGCGCGGTGCGCTAAGTGTGCATAGGCCCACTTTGCCGAGTGCTTATGATCTAGCACTCGACAAACATTTTTGTTTATTTTTTTATTCGGATTTCACAGTGCGTCTGGCAGGTGGACCGTGGCGATGTTTGCCGAGTGCTTGTCATCTAGCACTCGGCAAACATTTTTTTTATTTTTTTTTTCGGATTTCAAAGTGCGACTGGCAGGTGGACCGCGGCGATGTTTGCCGAGTGTCCCAAGTTTGACACTCGGCAAATCGGCTCTTTGCCGAGTGCCACCCCTTGACACTCGGCAAATCAGTACTATTATTTCATGTCAAACTAGTTTTATTAATTAAAAGATTGTAAAGTTTGCAAAAACCTAGTCAAATTCACTAAACATTGCGTATTTCATTTTTTAAGTAATATTGTTCCATCATTTTATGGATTTATAGCTCATATTAAATTTATATCTATTAAATTCATATACGTGCAATTAATGAATAAAAATTACCAAACGGATCTGAAAAATTCCCAAAATTTGACATCAACCAATCTATGTTCTCTATAGCCTATAAAAAAAATTGGACTCAATGAGAAATACATGTATCGATTCGTCTCAAAATCTTACCGGATCCTTCCAACTTCTACGAATCCTCTCGGGAGATGCTTCGAATTCTAAACATCATATGTCAAAACTTGTGCGAAACCTTGTCAATTTTTTACCACAGCCTTTGCATATGAAATCATAGCATCTTGCAAAATCTCATGATTTTCAAACTTTGTTTGTATTTTTGAGAATTAAACAATCATTTGGCCACACGTTCGTAGTCGTGTTTCCTTAGCAAAATGTTCGAAATTTCTTTTCATTTTCTGGGTGAGACCTCAATTTGGACTCACTAACATGAATATGATTTTTCCACTCATATTATTCCATTATTCCAACCACCTGCAGTTCAAATTTGACTTAAATCAAAAAATTACTCTAAATGAAATTAATTGATTAAATATAGCAAACAGGTCAAAAAATAGTCTACCTTCTACCATGCAGTGCCAAATGCCATACATGTGGAGTGTAAAAAGTTTGGAGGGTGGGGGAGGGAAAAAAAATTACTTTTGCCGAGTGTGTCAAAAGACACTCGGCAAACCCTATAGTATGCCGAGTGTGCCTTCTAGCACTCGGCATACTCTCCACTTTGCCGAGTGTCCCATCAGGACACTCGGCAAACTAGTGTCTTTGCCGAGTGCCCCCCGTAGACACTCGGCAAAGCCTAACGTCCGTCACGGAGCCGCGACGGCGGCAGCACGGGGAAGTCACGTGCTCGTCAGTTTGCCGAGTGTCCGTCTTTGCCGAGTGCCTCGTGGGTGTTTGCCGAGTGTTTTTTTGGCGGCACTCGGCAAACCGGTCTTTCGCCGAGTGTATTATCTTTGCCGAGTGTTTTTGGTATTGCACTCGGCAAACCGGTCCTTCACCGAGTGCCCGAAATAATACACTCGGCGAAGTAATTACACTCGGCAAATTCGAGGTTTCCCGTAGTGATAGATCGGCAACAATCTCATCAGGTAATCTCGCAATCTTGTAAGCCACAATGACGGCTCTTGTCATCTCTATAAAAACAGAGCTACGCGGCCCTACAAGGTTCAACGCCTTCTAAAACACACCTACCATCTTACATGGTAATCAGAACCTAATCCTCTACCGCATCCATGGCAAGCTAATCCTCTACCGCATCCATGGCAAGCTCATCCTCCACACCGCTCCTTCCCTTGCCTGTTTCCGAAAAGCTTACCAGAAGCAATTACCTCCTATGGCAAGCTCAAGTGATGCCGGCGATTAGGGGTGCCCAGCTCGAGTCCTACCTGGATCCGAATGCTGAGGTGCCCCCCAAGGAGATTATCATAGTGGTGGACGGCAAGACCGCAAAGAATCCAAACCCAGCCTACACTGCCCCTGCTGACATCGAGGACTCGCGACGTCCTCTCTCAGGTCGCGACGCACAAGATGGCGGCCAAGGTGTGGATCGCCTTAGAAGAGAGGTTCTCCTCGTAGAACAAGGTGCGTGCGATGAATACACGCATCACGCTCTCCCCGACCCAAAAGGGCGCTTTGACTATGGCAGAGTTCATAGCAAAGATGAAGAATCTTGCTGATGAGATGGCGGCGGCTGGGAAGCCGCTCAACGACGACGAGCTCATCAGCAACATCATCACCGGTCTCGACTTCGAGTACAACCCCATCGTGTCAGCCATCCTCACACGGACTGACTCGATGATGATGGCTGAGCTCTACGCTCAGCTTCTCGCATTTGAAATGCGTTTGAATCTGCAACATGGTGGGTCCTCCTCCTCGATGAACCTAGTGTCTCGAGGAAATTGTGGTGGCCGTGGCCCCCGTGGTCGTGGCCGCGGTCTACCACAAGGCCAAGGGTGCGGCAATGGGGGGGGGCTGAGGCAGCAACACCAACAACACTCGCCCCTCCAACAGTAGCAACTCCCGCAACAGCAAAGAGCGGTGCCGGCTTTGTGCTCGAACAAATCACACTGTGATTGATTGCTAGTACCGTTTGGATGAAGACTTTGTCCCTCAAGAAAAGAGTGCCTCTGTAGCGATGAATTTCTATGGCGTTGACACAAATTGGTACACCGATACAGGTGCTACTAATCATGTCACAGGAGACCTCAACAGGCTGTCTGTTCATGACAAGTACAATGGTGGTGATCAGATCAGGATGGCTAGTGGTGCATCTATGCATATTAATTGTGTTGGTCATGCTATTGTTTCTACCCCTAGTCAGCAATTACATCTACGCAATGTTTTACATGTTCCTCAAGCTCGAAAAAATATGATTTCTGTTCATCGCCTTGTTGTTGATAATCAAGCTTTCCTAGAATTTCATCCTAATGCTTTCTTTATCAAGGACACGACCACGAAGAAAATCCTGTTGCGGGGCAAATGTGAGGGCGGTCTCTATCCTATCCCCACCGAATCAAGAAGCCACGCTTTGAGCGCAATAAAACCGACTGCTACAAGATGGCATAGTCGGCTAGGGCACCCATCTTTTCCTATTGTTCAAAAGGTCATTAGCAAGTTTAATCTTCCCTATTCTAGTGATGAGAATAAAGACTCGGTCTGTGATGCTTGGCAACAGGCGAAAAGTCATCAGTTACCTTATTCTAGTTCTTCTAGTATGTCTTCAGGTCCTTTAGATTTAATTTTCTTTGATGTATGGGCGCTGTTATTGATTCAGTTGGAAGAAAACAATATTATGTTAGTGTTATTGATGATTTCAGCAAGTTTACCTAGATCTACTTGCTAAAGCACAAATCAGAAGTTTTTTCAGCGTTTCCATGATTTTCAAAATCTTGTAAAATAATTATTTAATCGCAAAATCAAATATGTGCAATCTGATTGGGGTGGCGAGTATGAGTGTCTTAGTTCCTTTTTCACCAAAATTGGTGTCTCCCACCGTGTGTCATGCCCACATGCTCATCAACAGAATGGTTCCGCTGAGCGAAAGCATCGCCACATTGTTGAAGTTGGCCTCTCTTTACTTGCTCATGCATCGATGCCTATGAAATTTTAGGATGAGGCCTTTCTTGCTGCTACTTATCCAATCAATCGCACCCCTAGCCATGTCATCGATTATCTTACTCCCTTGAAAAAATTTTTGGAGAAAAACTGGATTACTCATCTTTTTGGGTTTTTGGTTGTGCTTGTTGCGTCTCTTCAATCAAAGGAAACTCCAATTCTGTTCTAAACGATGGGCCTTTCTTGGGTATAGTAGCCTTCACAAGGGATTCAAATGCCTAGACATATCAATCGGTTGGGTGTGTATTTTCAGGGATGTAATCTTTGATGAAAATGTTTTCCCTTTTAGCACCCTACATCCGAATGCTGGTGCGAGGCTCACCTCTAAAGTCCTTCTCTTGCTGCAACATTCAGGGGGTAGAACAGTACATGATGACACAACTAATGCTCCTACTAACCCATCTAATGAGTCCTTGAGTTCTGCAGAAAATCCAGGTGAAAATGATGCAGCTTGCAGCTTCTATGGTGGCGATTTCATGCAACCAACAGCAAGCACAGCTCCCGGAGTAGATCTCCTTGCCAGACAGCTAACGGTAGCATGCGGATCGCCTATGGGATCGATGCCAAGATCGTCCTCGACCTGTGCGCCAGCAGACAACGCTAGCTCGCACACGCACACCAACCCATCCTCGCCCGTGCGTGCACCTCATTCGTCCACGTGCCCTGCTCCGCCTTGCCAGCACGCGACCAGCTCCTCTAGCGTCGCAACGTTTCCAGAGCATCAGGATCCATCTGCGCCAGGGGGACAGCTAGAGTCTGGTTCACTTGCGCCCTCCAGCGAACTGGGATCTTCTGCATCGCCGGGATCATCTCTGCCGGGATCTTCTGCACCACCTGATGCACCTGTGGCCCAAGAGCCAACTCGACCCAGGACTCAAGCTCAGTCCGGCATCCGCAAACCCAAGGAGTATTCTGATGGGACAATAAGGTACGGTCTCCTAGCGGCTAATGGTGAACCAAATACTCTTTCTGAAATCTTGCATAATGTAAATTGGAAGCAAGCAATGGACAATGAGTACTTTGCCCTATAGAAAAATAAAACATGGCATCTTGTTCCTCCTCCTAAAGGAGCCAATATAATTGATTGTAAATGGGTCTATAAGATTAAAAGAAAATCAGATGGAACCGTAGATAGATATAAAGCTAGGTTGGTTGCAAAAGGCTTTAAACAATGCTATGGTATATATTATGAAGATACTTTCAGTCCAGTTGTTAAAGCTGCTACTATAAGATTAGTTTTGTCTATTGTTGTTTCTCGAGGTTGGAGTCTTCGCCAACTGAATGTGCAGAACGTGTTTCTACATAGTGTTCTAGAGGAAGATGTGTTTACGAGACAACCACCTGGGTATGAAAGCAAGACAACACCTCACTTCCTGTGCAAGCTTGACAAAGCACTGTATGGCCTCAAGCAGGCGCCTAGGGCTTGGTATTCCAGGCTCAATGAGAAGCTACAGAAGCTCGGGTTTCAGCTTTCAAAGGCATATACCTCACTGTTTTTCTATAACAGTAAGAAGGTAACAATGTTCTTGCTTATATATGTTGATGACATAATTGTTGCTAGCTCCTCACAAGAAGCAACTACGGCCTTACTACATAATCTGCATGAAGAGTTTGCTCTCATGGATTTGGGAGATCTGCATTATTTTCTTAGCATTGAAGTTAAGAAGGTAAAAGATGGTATTCTCTTGACACAAGAAAAATATGCAACAGATCTCTTAAAAAGGGTGAACATGGTTAACTGTAAGCCTGTAAATACACCATTATCCACATCAGGAAAATTGTCAGCTCATGTTGGAGATTTATTGGGACCAGAAGATGCTACAAGGTACAGAAGCATTGTTAGAGGCCTTCGATATCTAACCTTGACAAGACCAGACATATCCTTCTCTATTAATAAGGTTTGCCAATACTTACATGTACCTACTACCATACATCTGTCTGCAGTTGAAAGAATTCTGAGATATTTAAAGCACACATTAGACACCGGGTTGAAATTCAGGAGGTCTATGTCTGTGCTTGTTAGTGCATATTCAGATGCAAATTGGGCAGGGTGCCTAGATGATAGACGCTCAACAGGAGGCTTTGCTGTGTTCTTAGGACCAAATTTGATTTCATGGTGTGCAAAGAAATAGGCTACAGTTTCTAGATCAAGTATTGAGGCTGAGTACAAGGCATTAGCAAATGCCATGGCAGAAATTATGTGGGTTCAAACCTTACTAGACGAACTTGGAGTCAAGGCGCCACCAATTGCATGCATATAGTGTGACAATCTTGGTGCCAAATATATGTCATCTAATCCAGTATTTCATGCGAGAACAAAACACATTGAGGTTGACTACGACTTTGTGAGAGAAAGAGTTGCACGGCAGCTTTTGAAGGTTGACTTTGTTCCAACAGGTGATCAAGTAGCCGATGGTTTCACCAAGCCACTATCAGCCTAGAAGATTGAAGAATTCAAGCACAATCTGAACTTAGAACAGTTCAGATTGAGGAGGGCTGTTGGAAGTAGTGGCTAACTTTGTAATCTGTAACATGTTTACCTTGTACTCGAGATAACTATGAGAGGTTGTTGCCTTGTAGATTAAGTTGAATAGAATCTGTACACATAGATAGATCGGCAACAACCTCATCAGGTAATCTCGCAATCTTGTAAGCCACGATGACGGCTCTTGTCATCTCTATATAAACAGAGCTACGCGGCCCTACGGGTTCAACGCTTCCTAAAACACATCTACCATCTTGCAGCACTTGCACAAGTTGTCAGTATATTTGTGGCGCTGCTGCTTAGTATTACACGAACGGCAAAGTCAGATATATATCGCACCGATCATGGTATTAAAATACACGTTTAAGCGACAGTTTAAGATCGTACTACGTGGAGTTGACCATGCAAAGAGATAGAGAAGGGTAGCCACGTCACGCCGCAGATATATCCACATCGTCATCGTTTGAGTGTGGCACATGACTTTGACGTCACAAATGCTAGTTGCATTACATACATCGTCTCATCATTTGAGTGTGGACGAGTGCTCTCTGCCCACGGCTTCAATCATCGCTAGTTTCCTGGCAATTCGGTCCGTGCTCCGGAGCTGGAAATTTAGACCTCTGCGAGCGCCGGCGGCTTCCGGTTTCAGAGTACCTGCCGAACCCGAGCGCCACTAGACTCGATGATCATATCTGCCACGGATTTCTAATGTAATACAACGCGTGGCAAGTGTATTGTTGCTACTTGCTGGCTGCTGCTATGTCTTTTCCTTTTTATAGAGCGCATATGCATTTCGAAATGTAAACTTAATATTTTTAATAGCAACGACATTTGATATAAGAGCTAGTAGCTTGTGGGTCACAACTTAAATATTATCGGATTTATGTCGAAAGGCACTTTTATATAGTTATCAACTTATGTCCATGATTATTAACTATGTATACGAACTTCACTTGTTTTGAAATACATAAGATGTTTTACTTTTGTGTTGAGTCAAACTCCAACAACTTTAACCAAGTTTCAAAGTAGTTTCATTAAATCTACCATAATATATGTTTCCGATAGTGCATCTTTTCGGTGTTGAAGATCTAAATAAATTTTCCTATAAACTTGATGAAAGATTAAAATTTTTGGCTTATAGGACAACTAAAAAATCATGCGTTGGGAGTGGTGGGAGTAATAATGAAAACAATTTTTTTTATTCGAGACTTGCAACTTGTCGAAGTGATATATTTTTGTTTGATAAAACAGGAGGGTCAAACCCCTCCTATCCTAGTGATATTATGCCATTCTCAGTGGAGAGTTTCCTTACGGTGTTTCCAAGGGTGCCACGTCATCTCTAAAGATTTAGATTGATGAATGAAACAACCCCTCATAATGGACAATTTCATTTCACGATTTCATAGGCTAGTCATAATATTTAATTGTTGCATGATGTTAAAATTAAATGTTCCATATGAATATGTAACCGCTTGTAATTATACCTAAATTAAGTACTAGCACACTAGTTATGGCCACATGGGGTCGACAAAATTTATGGAGACGAAATAAATTGCTCTTAATCAATGGAGGTTTCATCCTAGACTGTGTATACAAGGTTCCATCCCATGAAACCCAACTTCCCTCTCTCCTTATAAATTTAATGCCATGTCATTATTTTTTTTGCCTATGTGACATGTCATTTAATGAGATTGAACTCTCAGCACCGATAATGGCAGGTATAGGTATATTCATCATTCAGGTAACTCGAGTTGGTCGGCTGGCCTCTGGTTCGAGGCAATTGCCTGGAGATTGCGAGAATCTCAAACGGGGGATGACACCTTTCGCCAAGCATACGAGGTTATTCATTCCGGGCAATTCACGGCGCGCCGCCGCCCGCCGACACTTGCATGTAGCTGAGGGTACAGGCGTCTTTCGGAGCTGAAAATTAACAGCAGGACGCACCGGCACCGGAACGGGATCCTCTGAAGTCGGTCTCCATGACTGCCGGCAGTCACTAAATCGCTGTCGTTCATTGGCATCCAACGGAGCAAGCTGAGCTCAGGCACTCTACCTTGTTCGCACGTTGTGTGGCCCAACAACACGGCCCGTTAAGCGTAAAAAAGTAGCAGGCAGCCCCTGCCAAGAGCTCCTCATGGATAGGGGAAATTGCCACCGCCATCTTCTGCTCGAGCGCCGCACCGACGCCATCCCATTGTGGAGAGCCGCGCCATCGCCATCCCCTCTCCCAGAGCCGCCTCGTCGCCATCCCTTCGCTGCGAGCTGCATCGTCGCCGCTCCCTTGTCGAGCGTCTCGGCGTCGCCATCCCTCGCCGAGCATCATCGCCGTCATGGACACTGCCGACCTACAGCGTTTCCACCTCGCCCACGTCCTGCACGCCTTCTACCCGTGCAGAGCTCGAACTTGACTAGCTGCAGACACGGCTGCTGACCTCCATGAGCTTTTTCAATCTCTAATGCTCTAAGTACAGTCTGCAGAGCATGTCTGTAAAGTGCAATTTGTGCAAGAGCTTGCAAACTGTGTAAATTGTTGTTGTATCCAAAGCATCAAAAGCATGCAAATTTTATAGATTACCTATGTTGTAAATTTTCATGGAATTGAATAAAAAGTATTGCTAATTGTTGCAAATTCAGAGATGCGCAAAATGTTCTGTTCTCTGGCATCCAGTAGGCGTATATGACCTTATTGCTGGTCATATGAACTTTAAAATTCCCTGAACTTTATACTTGAACCACAGATGCAAAAGCTATTCTCCAAAACAATCTATGTTT
Source organism: Setaria viridis (assembly GCF_005286985.2). Classification (NCBI taxonomy): domain Eukaryota; kingdom Viridiplantae; phylum Streptophyta; class Magnoliopsida; order Poales; family Poaceae; genus Setaria; species Setaria viridis. Next base: position 28,747,515 of record NC_048263.2, read on the forward strand.
CAGGAGGCAAAAGATATTCTTCCTACTGCAAATATCCATACTACTAGAATTCAGCAATAACATTATGTTGTAAATTGATTTGGAATGCTATTGTGAATGCAATGCACAAAAGATGTCACTCTGTACTACTAGAATTCACCAATAACACCATCTGTCATTGCTCCCTGAAAAATAGAACAAAAATAATTCAACATAATGACCATGTATGATTCAGAGGAAAATGTATTACTTTGTAATATTATTGTCAATAGTTGAGAGAAACTATTGATAACTGTGTATGATTCAGAGATCTCTTCCTGAGGCAAAGATGGATGGTTCAGGCATGCATTTTGTAGTGTTGCGCCATCTCTGACTGACACTTTTGTAGTCTGTTGCTCCTGATCAGATATAAGAGAATCAAATATTTAAATACAATTGGATCTTTTTATAGCGAATACAGTTAGAGAGAATCTGATATATTTTGTGTTGTTAAATACCTTTGAACATTTTTCTTTTTTATTATCACAAAGCTTTGAATTTTTTTTTCTTGTCACACACCTGTGTACTGTTTTATTTTTTGTTACCTCCTTTTTTTTACACTTGCGCTTCTTGTCAAGCCAAGTTCTTTTACGCTTCGAGGTTTTGTTTCCACCTCCTTTTTTCTTAGGCTTGTTGTACTCAACAATTCATTAGGCAGAGTAACATTGGTGGGAGTGATGATGGGATCCATAGGGCTTGTAACACCATTCATTTCTTCTTAAACTTGCTTGCTGAGCATATCCAATGTGTTGTTTACTAATAAGGTGCATTTTGGATGGCTGGCAGCTCGATATGCCAAATTGAGAAATTTGCGAGCCATATCTTTGTAGCGAAGCATATCATCTAATTTTGGATTCTCTATTATGTCTCGGCCTTGTTGTCCTGTACTGCTCCACTGCGTGCTTCCCGTGTCCATCTCTTCAGTACAAATCAAGGACTTTTAAAGCATGGCCATATAGTATTCCGATTCTATTGAATTGCCCACAGCTGCATGTACTGATCTGTATTAATGGATTACCAATAACTTTGTACTCCTTAAAGGTAAAATTTCATCTGGACTCCCAATTGCTACAAGATATTCATTTGTGCCTTCCAATGTTGTGGTGCATGCTACCATTGACCTCTCATATTCACCTTGAAAAGCTTCAAAAATAGTTGGTGTGTACAGCTTGCTAGCTTGGATTAACATAGGTGTCCTCATTTTGATTCTAGGTAATTTTTTCCTTGATTCAAATTCAGATTGCAATTCCTTCTTTCTTTTATATTCGACAACCCTTTCAAAATGCTTAAGAAATTCGATTATATCAAAATCTGATTTGAAATGTCGCTTTAGGTCGCTATTCAAACTCTCACTGAGTTGTGTACTTCTCATCCCTAATGTGAACGCATCCTTCATATAACATTCGGCCCATTTTTCCCTTACCTTGTATATACTATCCAACCAAGTTTGCTTGCTTGCCTTTGACCTCATGATGTTAAATGTTTCTTCAAATGTTGCTTCATCTTCATACTCATACATACGCGCACTAAAATCTGAGAGAATACTCGGTTCTTTATTGCTGTCTTCTACTTCTTGTTTGGGAGAAGCACCTGATTCTTCATCATCCAGTTCAGCTAGATGCTTGACAGCATTCTGCATAATGTGAAAAGTGCACAGATCATGCCATGCTTCTAAAAAAAACTTCCTTAACTGCATAATCTTGTTCGGTATATATTGTTAAAAACTTCCTTAACTGCATAATGTTGTTCGGTATATATTGTTTTAGGTTGCTTGCCATTATAGGCTCTCAAAAAGGTCTCAAATAGCCACTTGAAGGATTCAAATGTCTCGTCATACATGAGAACAGCACCAAAAACCACTGTTTCTCTAAAATGATTGAACCCAACAAATACGCCAAAAGGCCTACTCTCCTTGTTTGTACCAAAGGTAGTATCAAAACTGACAACATCACAAAAATATGCATAGTCAGTGAGCATTTTAGCATCAACCCAGAATATGTTTGCAATCTGTTCTTCCCGATCCATCTGCAGCGCATATTGAAATGATGGGTTCTCGGCAATTTTTTTCCTGAAAATACATAAACATGCTTCCTGCTTGACCATATGCCATCTCCCATTGTCGCTTGCCCCGTAAATAGTTCTTGTGGTCTTGAAGAGTGTAACTAAGATTAGCTGAGCCACCAACTTGGATGCAAGCCAACTCATGTGGAGCTTTGGGCCCAATTCCTGCATTGTCAGCGGTCTTAATTTCAAAACCTTGTAACTTTGAAATTTTTCTTTGGGACGCCATCAAGTGTGAGGTTTGTGGCAGGTGAATCAGATCATTCACTTTATAATTTCCCTTCTCCCTGTCTAGTATAAGACCTATGCGGACTGGACAATCAGTTCTAGTTTCAGCTCTTGGACACTTTGTGAGATGATCTCTTTTATCTTGCACTCTATGACCTTCATTTGCACAAACATATCTGCAAGATCTAACCTTTCCGTCACATTTTTATTTGTTTGCGTACTTTTTTTTCTAACCTCAAAGCCTTTTTGACCTCCAAAGGTAACCCAAAACATCCAGGCTTCTTCTATATGGTACTGAACTCCATGCCAACTTGAGGGAACAAACCAGGAATCAAATTCTCCCTACAAGAAATAATTGATTTGGTGCTAAACTGAGCAACTAAAAGGAGACTCTGTACTTGTGCGAACAATTAGTCTAATTTGATGATGCAAATAAACAATCATGATATTACACATCTGTTTTCCGCCTGCAGGTTTCGTTTCAACACATCTAGGGATGCCAACTATGACTAGATTAGAACAGCGAAAAAATTTAGTAGAGAGGAAGATCTAGAAGTGTAGAATACTCCACCAAGTTATCGTATCAAACGGCAGCATAGCACGAGCAGTCGACGATCGCCGCCTCGGTCCTCCCGGCTCCAGCCCTAAAACCGTGCCAAAACAAGCCGTGTCCGCGCCAAAACAGCGAGGTGTCGCGGCACAAGGAGGAACGCCGGCCGCTGCTTTTACGCTTAACAGGCCGTGTTGTTGGGTCACAATACGTGCGAACGAGCTAGAGTGCCTGGGCTCAGCTGCTCCGTTGGATGGCAGTGAACGATAGCGATGGAGTGACTGCCGGGAACGATAGCGATGGAGTGACTGCCGGGAGCAGTCAGACCGACTTCTGAGGATCTGATTCCCGGGCACCGCCCGCTTTGCTGCTTTGGTTTTCCTCCTTTGGCTTGTCAAGGAAGGATCCGTCACCCACACAGGGCTCGGCAAGTGTGTGCTGGTGGGTACGGGGATGCACCACTGCGTGGATGCCGGCGGTGGTCATCAGTCAAACCGGAACCTGTCGCCGGCGTGGCCGGCGGACGCAGCAGCGGCCGGTTACCCAAACCCTCGCACATTCTCATCATCTGTCCCCATCCGTTCCGGCCGCGCGCGTTGCGATCCTGGGCACGCAACTTTTGCCACTGGGCATGCCATGGAAGGAAAAGGAACTTGGCATCTGCGTATCATCGCTGTCTATCTAGCTAACCGGCGGATCCGGTGCGAGGACACGCGGACAGCGCCATTTCGATGCTAAGATTAACGCCACAGCTGCATGCCTCCATTTATCGAAGGGAGCACACTAATTGTTGAGAAGACTCACATCTAATTGTTTCGCACAATCTCCACTAGCTTCACCGGCCAGCTATATATCACTGAACATCATTCTTGACAGAGACGGTGAAGAAAATCTGCGCGCAGCCATGCGCGCAAGTGGTTAGTAGTCAGGTACTTAACCGGTGAAAGCTCTTTGGATAGCGACTCTCGTAAGTTTAAACACAAAGTGGTCGGTGGTTCGTGGTTGTCGCGCTGCTGAACAAGTATTGCATGAACGAGAACGACACATGTGATCAGATGTGACAGTGGTCCTGGTATCAGCCCACGTCTAAAACGATGATTAAAGATTAAAGAGTTGACCCTGGAAGGATAGAGAAGAAGCTAGGTAGGGTGGCCACGTACCTCGCAGGCATATATCATCCCGGCCCCAGATGTACATCACTCTGACACGGCACACGGCGTATACAGCCACATCCCTCATCGTTTAATTGAGCGTGGACGTGGCAATCTGCCCACGGCTTAATTAAGGGAAGCACACACGGATTAAGCAAAAAAACAGTAGTAACACAGATGCAACAGGCGAGGCAATAGGCGTGCGGCAACCCTTCGTTTCGAGAAATTGCCCGAAAATTGTAATCAGAATCCCACGTGCAGAATGCTAGTTCCTGCCAATTCGTGCCGTGCTTCGGAGCTGAGCCCGAGAGAGCTGCGGGCGCCGTTGATGGCGGCCGAGCGGCTTCGGAGTTGAAACTTGCCGGGTGCCGCTGGACTCGACTCGACGACCCTGTAGAGCGCGTGGGCGTGGCAAATGCACCGCTGAGGCTTGAGGGCCGGAAAACGACCAAGTGCATCCACGTTTTGCCCTAAATTATTTTTCTTTTGGGAAAAAGTTGTATTTTTCATCCTTAAGTATTCGTGACATTCATCCCTCGTATTTCATTTGATGCAGGTCAACCCTTTAACTAACTAAACTAATACCCCACCTTAATTTAACAATTGTTTAGTGCCATCTAATGGATGTTTATGTCATGTAATTATCTAGTAAATCACTACTTAGCAATGTAATGTGCTGAGTCAAAGATAAAAATACCATAAAGAAATTTAGTAAATCTTCTAAAATGGCTACCCTCTAAAAATTTTATTGGAAAAATTGACGAAACTGATTCACGCCGAACTATTATAACGATTGACTCAACATTAGACATGACTAAGAAATGAGATGATTGCATGGCCTAAATCGATGTTATATGACATTAAACCATCGTTAAACAAAGCTGGGATGGTAAATGCACCAGTTTAGTTAGTTAGGGGGTTCATTCGCACCAAGTGAAATATGAGGGATGAATGTCACACTTTTGCAATACTTGAGGATGAAAGACACACTTTTTCCTTTTCTTCTTTTAATTTTTTGGGATAAGTTTGTGCATCACCAAATTAATTTTGTTTAATTCACCGTGATATATGATTTGATAAATGATAATGCATTTATTTGTATTGTATATGTTATTGTAATTTTGTCTATAAATTTGGTTAAAGTCAAAAAATATTTTAAAGCAGGTACAATAATATCTTATGTAAAGTTATATAAAATATATTTTAAATTTTGATTTCAGCTAGTACTCTCCCTGTTCTTCAAATTTTAGATCATTTAGCTTTTCCTTAAGTCAAATTAGTTTCGTTGAATCGACCTCGAAATATGTCTTGATCGTTATCTGGTATTGCAGATGTTTCTATAATTTTTAATAAGTCATGTCGAAATTTAGACAAGATCAACTTAAACAAAGCTAACGTTTAAACTCTAATTTGGACCGAGGTCCGAGGGAGCATACGGCCGGCCTCATCGTCCGAGAATCTCGAAAAGCAGAGCGTACGTACGAGGTTCATTCGTGGAGATACCCGCCGCGTCCTCCGAGTTGCACTTGCGTCACAGAGGCCGCACCGTCCATTCGCCGCTTTGGTTTTCCTCCTCGGTATGCCAAGGGATCCGTAACCCACACAAGGCAGGGCAAGTGTGCGCTCGGGTCGGCGTCAGTTTAATCAATTCAGTTGGGAAGCGGAAGCGGGAAGCGCTACGTGTAGCGGACGCCGGTGGTCGTCGGTCAGACCGACCCTGTCGCCGGTTCGCCGGCGTGGCGGACGCAGCGGAAGCGAGGTCAAGGTTAGTTTCAGTGTACAGTTTTATTGTACTATTTTATTGTACTATGAACTAGCTAATTATACTTGTTGAGTGTTACGGGGACAAAACTCCTTTCATATATGATAAAACTCCTCCTTCTCTCTTCTCATAAGTACCTTATCAAGTCAGTAAAATTGATGATGTGGTATGAATGCTCGTGAAACTCTTTGTGGTCAGCACATGCTCGTCGACCCGACACGTTCTGTGCGCGCGTTATGCCCTTGCGATCCGTCCACGCACCTCGGTGTTTCTTTTTTTCTTTTTCAGAAAAAGAAGAACCTCCGGATCCCTCGGAAACAAAGCACCAAAACTAAACCGCGTGCACGCTACAGTAAAAGGAGCTTGATTCTCGCATCTACGTACGGTTTGTAACACGATGTGGTGCCGTTGACGATGGTTGAACGACCTGAGCTCTCGTCGACACTGGGCATATTCGTTTCAGCTCATTCAACTGACTTATCAACCACCAAACAGTATTTTCTTTTCACAACAAATCAGCCGTTTCAGCTTTTCAACCAGCTTATAAGCTGAAGCGAACAGGCCCACTCTTGCTTTCGCTTTGTGGGAAAATGATGAGCGGTGGATTTTGGCCCCGTCCTTTCTTACTCCTGGAAGTGTGAAAGTTGGAAGAAAAACAGCAGTGTCACTCATTAAGCTGCAATTGGAGGTAACAATCGATTCATCATCAACAAGAGCGCAAATGATTCTCAGCTGGAACTCAGATCATATTTGTGTTTCCCTTTTTCCTTTTATTCCACATCTCACTAGCTTCACAAATCCACAAATAAAGCATGCGAGCATGCCACTAGAAATGAATGAGACGGGGCACAACTAAAACAAGCCCCTATTTTGGAGTATGAAACTGCAGCACACAGAGAAAAAGAAAACAGTTGCACACGCAGCAACATCACCATCTACAATTCTACAGAGACACAAGCATATCCTGATCCTACACACTATAACAATTACTACATGATGGTGCAGCCGTTGGGGTCGGTCGAGGGCGGGTAGTACTCGTGGTGCACGACGGTGGGGGCGGCGGCGTACGCCGGCGCTGCCGGGTAGTACCCGTACGACGCCGACGACGGCTGGTGGTGGCCGTAGTACTCCGGCGCGTAGCTGCTGGTCGTCGTAGGGTAGGACGAGCCATAGCTACTCCCACCGTACCCGGAGTCGACGCGGGAGAGGCTGCTGCCGGCAGCGCGGGAGGAGGAGGAGCCGTAGTAGCCGGCGTGCAGGGTGCGGAGCTCGACGAGGTCGGCGCGGCCCACCTTGCGGCGGAGGCGCGTGGTGAGGCGGTTGCAGTCGACGCCGTCGCCGACCACCCGCAGCAGGCTCTTGTCCTTCCCCGAGAGCGTCACCGACTCCACCCCCTCCGTTGCCGCCGCCACCTTCATCGCCGCGTGGCCCTTCTCCGAGCCGCCCTGCATCCGGATCACCATCTCCGTCTGCAACAACACAAGAACAAGAACAACGCCAACCCTTGATGAGATTCGAGTCTAGCAGATAGATGATCAAACTGTCAGCAGGATATAGAAATGAGCGTGTCTGCGTACCCTCATGCTGTGTGTGCTGTCGAATGTCCAGTGGTGAGATTGAAATCGCTAGGGAGAGATTGAAGCTTGTTCACACGCTATTGCTGTCCGTCTGAAGCCGGTTTGTTGAAAGCAGGGCGCCTGCCTCGCCTTATATAGACACATGCCCAGGGCGACGACGGCACGTCGCTTTGGCGCCCGCACGCCGATGGCCGGCGCGGTTAGTTTCAGGGCAATTGCCTTGGCAGCGCGTGGCGCGCCCCCCACCCCCCCACTGGGATCCTTTCCCTTGGCGCAGAAGCAGAGTAACGCCCACGAATCCATTCAATAAAGAAAGCACGGCGTGGCGGAAACACTTGGATCGGATACGACTCATACGAGGAAGGCTTCGAAATTTTTACGCGGTTGGGAGAATATTATACGCGCGCTTGCATACGCCGCCGGCCGTATGCCTTGCCTGCGCGGGGGTGGACAGCTCGGTGGCATGGAATTCAGGTGGGTCCTTGCCTTGCTGGCTGCGACAACGTGTGGAGTGTTCAGAGCGATCTTGGCCGCAGGATACAGGACGTCGGTTCGGGGTGGACGGCTGGGATTGCGTGCGCCAGGGTTGGTTTGGGAGAGCACTCACCAGGCGGTGCAAGTCAATATTGTTGGCAAGACCAGGCGGGGTCGATCAGCTTAACAAATCCTGTGGCGGTTGGAAATTGTTGCCGGGGTGCCAGCTAGTCAAGCCAGCTTCACCGATCACCAGCATCCGGAAACTAACAATGAATTTGCCAATCATGGAGGTGATGTGTTGGTATCCAATAGGTTCCTTCGTTCTCATTCTCTGAGGAACAATAATAGGGGCATTTCTTCCTTTTTGGAGGAGGTCAACGGGGTGGGGGGACGGATGTCCCCACCTAAATTCATTTACCACTGACCCCATTCGTCCCGGATGCGGATAAATTTGGAGCTCTGAATTTCTTTTTGTTTGTTACTGGTGATCTTCTCCTTTTTTTGGAACCGACGTATAGCTTGGTCGTAATTTACTGCCGGAAGCTTCAAATTGACTCGGTTGCGCTTTGCGATCTCGACTTCGTACTCGTTACAACAGAAACTTTTAACAGTGTTTTTATGGTCTTTCAAGGTTATATCGTGAAATGGATGCAATTGAATTTGTCTCGAATTCGAAATTTTTATCTAAAAGTGCGATGGGAGATGTTAAACATAAATGGGCTAGATACAGACACAGGATCTTGGGCCCATCAAGTTCCTCCCCAGCAACAAAAATCAAGCCCATGAAAGCAGACGCCATGCACACAACAGGTGGATATCAAAGCCCAACGAAACGTACACCTTTACTATTATTTTTTAAGAAAGAAAACTCTACCCTTCGGTCATTCGTTGTCCTACCCGTAGCCGCGCACGGCGCACCGTTTCAAAACAGAGGAATCCGTACGTCGTGTGTCCTCTACATTATGGAGCAGATGCTGTCGGGCCGCGCCCGGTACCCGTACGCGTACCCGGCCGCGGGTGGCTCGTATACGAAGCTCAGCGGCTGCTGCGGCGGCGGGTACTGGTAGTACCACGCGCTCGGCACGTACGGGGGCAGGGGCACGGCGGCGGCGGCTGCGGGGGGCTTCTTGTCGCCGCCGCCCTCCTTCTTGGCCTCGGCGGCGACCTGCACGATCTCCGCGGGCCCGACCTTCTTGCGCAGCGCGCTGGCGAGGCAGATGGAATCGACGCCGTCGCCGACGACGACGAGCTGGTCCCTGGCGTCGCCGGCGAGCGCCACGGAATCCACCCCGCGCGTGGCCGCCACCAGCGACAGCGCCTTGGACCGGCACCGGTCGCACGTCATCTCCACCCTGATCACGATCTTTTGCTGCGACGAGACAAAACAAAAATATGGATCCCCATCCCCATGTCAGCGTGATCCATGGTCATTCGCTCCGAATCAGAACAGGAAAGACGAACAATGGTGAACGAACAGGAGGAACAGGAAGCGACTCGTGCACCTTCATTGTCGCTGATTCTTCCGGCGGCGTGGCGCTGCAAGGTTCAGAACCGAAATGCCGCGCTCGATGGGGTGATTGGTACGCGTAGTATTGAGCTGAATGCAATCAGGAGCAGGGATGTGGTGCGGAGAAGAGGCCCTCTAGGGAGCTATATATAGCTAGTAGCAGCTAGTAGGTGTAAAGTGGTAGCAGTAGCTGTAAGTGCACGTACTGCAGAGTCCGGAGTTGAAGTCATGGCGTAGTCTTTGGGGTTGTTAGCATATGCGATTAGAGAACAGAAAGAAATTAACAAAGTAACAGAGTGAGAGCGCTTTGCGACGGGAGATGAGCGAGCGAGGTCTTTTGTTTACGACTTGGCCTTGCAGTCTTGCAGATGGGGTCTGCTCTTTATTTCTCTAGTTAATTGCTGCCAACGCGCTAGCTGCGGCGCCGGAAACCGTGTCTCAGAGTCAGAGCGGACTCCGAACTCCATGGTGGACAGCAGACAAGTCAGCAGAGGAGGAAGCATGTGCTTGGACAGAGAGGAGTAACCAATTCTCTCCACTTTGGCGGCCAAGCATATAGCTGCTGCTGTAGTATAATGCGGTACCGCTGCTCATGGAACCAAGCAAGAAGCAACCGAATGGTCTGAATAAGGGTAGGCTAGATTTTACCCTCTTGCGCTTGCGCGCGTCAAACGTTGGATTTTAATCCGTCAAGCACGTTCGATTGAGGGCGTACAGAAGTACTGCGCAGCAGCAGCTACCACTCTGCTCTGTGATTGCACATCTCGTATTGACCACCCTGAGCCCGTCTTCCGAGTTCTAACCGGAGCAGATGGGGAGCCTTTCCCTGGAGCGATCGAGTGCCACTCGTACGGCTAGCACCTCGCAGCACGTACGGCTCCTCTTCCGTGACGAACGCGGCGATCGACGAGACGGCGATGAACGCACCTGGTTGCTAATTGTTGGGACGGGGCCACGGGATTCACTGCTAGGGAAAGCGTCTTCGGTATCGAATTCTAACTAGTACTGGTTCTAACCTCTTTTAGTACTGGTTCTAACCTTTTTTATACTGATTGTGCAACCAGTATTGCTACTTCGGTACTGAAGGCGGACCTTCAATATCGGTTCAAATAACTAGTACTAAAAGTTCTTTTTTCTATTTTTTCTCATTTTTTGTTGTTTCTTTATTCTATATTAGTATTTCGTATTACATTATATATAAATATATATAAAGTTGTTTGATCTATAATATTACATCTGAGATAACTTCTGCATAAACATTTATGAATAATATTACATTGCATCAACACTTGAGTTCAACATTTGGATCAACTATTCTGAATCCGAGTCCTGACGGTGATATAGATTTGATCCATCATTATGGAACTCCTGCGACGGTAGTACTCAGTGGACCTAAAACTCCGGGACTGGCGGTGGAGCATAACGACCACCAAAAAGACGTTCTGACCCACCGCAACAGCATCTTCATGATATCTTTCTAAATAACGAAGCATTGATTTCTCCCACATGCTCATTTTCTTCGGCTTATCATGAGGGTCAACTATAGTTTTCCCTTTGCCGTGAGAGGAACGACGATTGCTCCCACCATCACCACTACCTCCAGCATCAGTAGCTATCTCTATGCACCACAATTTATTTAGCTCATATTTACAAATGACTAAACTATGAAAAAATTGCATTTTTTCCCATAATTTATTTAGCTCAAACATAACATATAAATGAAATTTTTTTCCATCGTAGTTTATTCTAAAAATGACTAATTACATACCTCTATTCATCTTATTATCTCTATGTACCACAATTTATCTCGCTCATATTTGCAAATGACTAAAATATGAACAAATTATATTTTTTTAATAATTTATTTAGCTTATATTTGTAAAGGACTAAACTACGAAATTATTCCTCTAACCTCATATCAATTTCTTTGACTAATACTAAACATAGCATCCAAAAAATTGTAGCTTATTCTAAAACTCACAAATATGAGCTCTAAATAACACGTGCATATAAATGAAAAATTTCTCCATTGTACCTTATTTAAATTTCACAAATTACTCTAGCTTTAAAGTATAAAACTTAGTATACTAACCATGTATCAAGGGAGGATGAAGGTTCTAACCTTTAGAACACTTGAATGAGTGAAATCCCCACGAAATGGTAAAAAAATCGGCAGCACCTCTCCTATTTCACTATGAATGGATGAAACCCGAGCTGGAGAAAATGGCTTGGGCAGGAGGAACAAGACGCCTGAGGGCACATTAGTACCGGGTGGAGGTTCCACCCGGTACTAATAGGTGACCTTTAGTACCGATTGGAGCTCCCAACCGGTACTAACGGGGGTCACGAGAGGCTCTTGGGGAAGTAGCCGTTAGATCCAATACTAATGCTCACATTAGTATCGGGTCAAAAATCAACCGATACTGGACTAATACTTAGTTTTCCGGTAGTGATTATTGCACCAATTAACCCCGTCTCAACGAGTCGAACTTTCGATGAGCAACGAGGAACAAGTAGCCGGAAACGATAACAACCATCGCGTGCGTAATTGATACAAAATTTCACACGGGAAACATGAAACAAACCGGATCTCTACTCTCACCATGATCAGCAAGGTATGCAGGTCTCAACTCTCTACAACCTCAAGAGATTACAGTGGCGTTAACTCCTAGCAACAGACTTGACATCAACAGAAACATCTACATACAAATACCCAATACGAGGTACGGCAGTCAACCAGCCCCCGCTAAAAGTGTGTAATTTAGAAGCATAAAAATTAGTCCTTTGGAATAATATTTTTGTACCAATAGAGAGGTAGGCACTTTAGATGCGAAATTAGGGTTAGTACACGTGTTAATCCACCTCAAGTTAACTCATCTCATATTTATATTATCTAAACCCAACCCAATCCACCCTAGGAACATATGGATTTACTATAAAAAACCATGGTTTGCTATATAAATCTATAGGTTTATATAAAAAACTTGTATATATTTGAAATAAATGTAAGTCCAACATGTGGGTCGTAGATGGACTCTAAAACTAAAACGTCATATTCACACCTTAAAATTTAGCAAAATTGATCTAAAACTAAAACGTCGTATTCACACCTTAAAATTTTAGCAAAATTGATCGAAATTTGTTGGAGATGACAGAGTTTGACTACCCACTACTTTGTGCTAAATAGTATGGCTAAACATACATTTGGGTCCCGCATTAAGAGCTGGACCTTAGAAGTGAAACATCGCGTTCACACCTTAAAATTTTAGCAAAATTTATCAAAATTTGTTGGAGATGACTCAATTTGACTGCCCACTACTTTGTGTAAAATAGTATGGCTAAACATACATTTTGTGAAGATGACTCAATCCATTAAACCCAACACAATCCATTTAGCAGGGCTAGTAATTTAGACTGAAAATCTTGATGAAGATTCAAGGTTATTTTTTCGTAATGATGTGTAATTTAATCATATATTAAGAGTTCTACTTAGATATTTTCATAATAGTATATGTGTGTAATTTTTTAGAATAGAATTAATCCACATATTTCTATTTTTACGAGACGTTCTAGGATTTACATATTTTTCAAACGTGTCTTATAAGAATTAACTAATATGGTGTGGTTATGCAAGAGTTAGTAATTTTCTTTTCGTAGCACCTCTGACAAGGATTGACGTGAAGACTCTAAAATAAAGTGTTTAATTAGCAATAGTAAGATAGTCACTAAGGTGATACAGTAAGTGTGTGTATATATATATATATATATATATATATATATATATAATTATAAGTAAATTGCCATGTTAGCACCGAGGGTACATGGGAGGAATACTCTAGAGGTTGCACGTGCATACTCCTAGTTTTGTGATAGTTTTCTCGTTGGCTGAACAACAAACTAAACGGGGAGCGATCGAGCTTGACTTGCAAGTCAGCGGTTTCAATAATGCTGAGATGTACAATGCTCTGGAAAGCGAGTGATGTGCGTATTTTAATTTATGAAGCTGCCAAAAGCTGGGCTTCAGTGATTAGCTTAGGAAAATTCGCAACCACTCCCGACGAGAGTTTGACTAGTTGTTGTCATGCATACTGATCTTTTATATATCCTTGCGAATTTTTTTTCTCGATCCCTAACAGAAAATGAATAGTTTTTTTAAGCTTCTAGAAATTCATATGCGGTCAAACCTTCAAACATATGCTCCTGAGCTCCTCTACTTCCAATCCAGTACAAGAAAAGCCAAATAGTTTCTCAGTGCAACCGTATACACATATATAAGAGTACTGCTTTTGTATAAAAGGGAAAGAAAAGAAAGCTACTGTAAAATCACTCTACTATATGAACTACACTAGCCCGTATACGTAATTACGTATACGTATGAGTGGCTTGTTCTCTCTACAAGTACAATCTACATTATGGAGCAGCTGCTCTCTTCCCGCGTCTGGCAGCCGTACCCGTAGGGGTGTTCGTAGACATAGCTAACCGGCTGCGACGGCGCCGGCGGGTAGCCGTACCACGGGTTGTAGGGCGCGGGGGCCGCGGCCGCCGGCGGCTTCACCTCCTTCTTGTCCTCGCCGACCTGCACCAGCTGCGCGGGCCCGACCTTCTTGCGCAGCGTGCTGGTGAGCTCGACGGAGTCGACGCCCTCGCCGACGACGACGACCTGGTCCCTGTCGGCGCCGGCGATCGCCACGGAAACGACGCCGCCCTTGGCCGCCACCAGCGCCATCGCCTTGGACCGGCACTTGTCGCAGCTCATCTGCACCTTGATCACGATCTTTTGCTGCACCCACGTATTAATAACCAAGTTAGTGTCTGTCTCCGTGGAGATCACAGGCTGGCTGTATTGATCACGAATTACGATCGGCCGATGCGTGTACCTTAGTCATTGCTGAAACAGGTGGTCGATCGGTGGATGTGCTGTGCTTCGAATTAAAGCTTGAGATGAACTCCAATGCCTCGGAGCCGTACCAAGGTCGTCGGCGAAGAAGATCGAGTGCGCTGTTCGCCGATTATTTCTGGGGAGAGAGAGAGAGAGACGACGGACGTTGTGTATAGGAAGATCGAGCTCGGTTGCTGCCTTCTTTGCTGAGCTGCTGTGGTGGCTCTGGAGCAGGGAGCTAGCTCCGTGCAGGGCTAGTGTTATATAGGAGCAGTAGCCACGGGTGACCGGGTCATCAAGGCGTTTTGTGCCGTTGTTAGGTCGTGGTTAGTAAGAAAAGTTTGTTTCCAGACCTGAGTGAGACGAAGCGTTTGTTTATGACTTGGCCTCGCAGAGATCAGCAGCTGGCGAATGCTCTTGGAAGAAGCCGCGTCCTGGGACAGGTACGGGTCAGTGGCGAGAACGCGCCTGTGGCTGTGAGAGCAGAGACTTTGAGGCTCGAGAGCCAAGAGGTAACCGAGCTCCTTCCTGGGGAGCACGAATAGTCGTCGTCTGCTAAAGTGCTACCCCTGCTCAAGTCGAGCGGCACTGGCTGACTTGAAAACCAGGGATGTTTCTCTGGCTGACTTTTCATGTTTGCTAGCTCACCGAGCTTCTCTGCTACTCCATCCTGGGCTTGGCTGGCTCTGGAGGATTCTTCAAGTCCTCGCGGCGGTTGGTGGCCAAGCTTTCCCTAACCGCTTAAACAGTCTGACTGTAAGTTCGGTCGGGATGTGCGTCAGCAAGGCAGCGTCTGCATGCAGGAAGCGACCTTCTTTGGCTCCTCTACACTAGTACTATGTACACTCTCTGTACTGTGTACGGTGTACCTGACAGAAAATGGTGCGGTCAGACACAGCACAGGGCGCTGATTCAGTTATCCTGTGAGCTCCCAAAAACAGAGCAAGTATACTGTCTGTTCGGAACAATCTTCATATAATTCCGAGGAATACGATTTGATTTTTTATTTTTCCTAAGAGAATATAGTACGTTATATTATTGCCCTGGCCAGTTTCACCCTTTGGTGGAGGAGCTGGAGTCCGACAAGATCAACATCCGCATGTCCATGATTCAGAAGGAGCGTGGCTCACACAGGCTCCCTCCATCTATGTTTATAAGGTATGATATAACTTTACATTGTTTTCCAAATAATACTTTTATTACTAATTGGAGCCTCTAGATAAAACCACCTAGGATTCCTAAGTGGACACTCTAGAAAAAGAGAGAAATCCTATAAATTCTCACAAAAAGCAAAACATTAACATCTGTCCATCAATCGGTAGACTCAAATCATCATAGCCATGAGATCTATTATATTTTCTAAAAAATTACCCACCTATGCCATTATAAAAATAGAATCCCCTAAATCTATATCTAAATTACCCACCTCTGCCATTATATAAAATTAACTAAAGTAACCCCTAATCTTCATCAAAATTACCCACTCATGCCATTATAAAATAATATTTAAAATAACCCCTAAATTTGCAACTAAATTGCCCACCACTAACCCTTAAAAAAAACTTAAAGTAACCCCTTAAATTAGCATCTATATTATCCATATATGCCATAATTAAAAATAACATGAGATAACCCGACATTTGAATCCAATCAACAAAATTTAAAATATACAGCAATATATGAGTCTAAATCGTCTATTTATTACACTATTGGTATACGATATAATAACTAAGGTATATACGCATGATGTGTGTCACCATTTATAAAGATATAGAGGAAGTGATGAAAATATAGATTTTTATGTTAAAATTATAGCTCAAACTTAGGGTCCGTTAAACAAATTCAAGCGCATACTTATGATGCAAAGTGCAAAGTTAAAGATTATTAATGTGGATGAAAATATTATAGAGTAATTACTAACTAAAATCTATCACAATCGGATAAAGATAATAGGTATATATCTATATAAGTATTGTGTTTGAATATTTAACAAATGAGATGTAGCTCATGGTAATAGTTTTGTAGCAATGTGGTCTTATTTTTTTCATTGGAGAGTCCACATTAGTTCCCACTAGACACGCTAGAAAAAAAGACAAATACTAGAAATTCTCAACAAAATCAAAAATATCAAAACACCAATCATGTAAACTCTAATACTCATAGTCATTGATCTATTATATTTCTAAAAAGTTACCCACCACTATCATTATGAAAATATTCAAAAATAACTCTAAACCTATATCTAAATTACTGAGGTCGACCACAATAAAAAATAATCTAAAGTAACTCATAATCTTCATCAAATTTACTCATACATATCATTATAAAGCATAATTTAAAATGTCATTCCAAATTTGTATCTAAGTTACCAAATATGTCATTATTAAAAATAATATAAAGTAAACACCTAAATTTTAATCTAATTATCTTCATGTACAACATACAGAAACATAAAAAATAAACTAATATATGATTCTAAATTAGCTATTTATGTTATTATTAATATATAAATACCAGGTTAAAGTATATACACATGATAAATGTCATTATATAGACCATTTGTACATGTATGTGAGGAATTGATGAAAAATATTGATTTTTTATGCTTAATACAATGTAGGGAGGTATGATACAAAATAAAAAAAAGTGTGAATGTGGATCAAAAAAGTTTATAGAGTAATTACTAATTAATAATCAATCACAACTGGATAAAGATAAGTACATATCTATACGAGTATTATGTTGAAGTATTGAAAAAAATGAGAGAGTAGTAGGTAAACAATTTTAATTATTAGTTAGGAGTTTAATTTCTAAATAATTTTTAGATTCAATAGTTTTTAAAAACATTAGCCCGTGCAGGAGCATGGGTTGATGGACTAGTTATTTGTAGTTATAAACTTATAATCATTGTAGAGTATATTTGCGTGAATCCAATCATATAAAGTTTACATCATAAAAATAAAAAACTAATAGTTAAATTATTGGTCAAAGATTGTAAAGTTTGAATCTTGATATGCGTGTACATCTTATAAATAAAAATGGAGGGAGCAACTCGGCAACATGGCCGAGCAATCCAATAGCAAAATTCATCGGCTTATGGATTCTTGGAGTTGTTTAATTAATTATGCATGCATAGAATTAACTCATCATCCCCAACCGGAGGGAGGCTTGTTCTTCTTCCAATGAGTTCGTGACTTTTGAGGGATGCCAAAGTTATTACTTGGGTCCTTCTTAAGCTGATCCAAAACTTAGAAATACACTATTTTGTGGGATAAATTTTAAACTCTAAAATAGCACTTATTTTGAGATAGAGGGAGCGAGTTAGCCTCTATGTTTTAACATCACTGCCACATCTTTCACGGGCAGTTCGCTTTGCGACACATGCAAGAATAATTTTTTTTGAAATTAATGAGAAGAGCGCATGCTCCGTCGATATACTTCTCCTGGATGCATTCATTCTGGCATGCCTCTCTCTTCTTCCACCAGGGGAAAGCAAGGAATCGTCTTATCTGGTGGGTTCCAGCATTCCGGTTCTCGTAATTGAGCCGTAGGCTCCCAAGCTGAGAAGTATTTTTGAGGAAACATGACCTTACAATTAGGCAACATGTATAGATATACAAAATAAAGATGTGTTTGGGAGAGAATACTTGAAGCAAAGGTCAGCAATATTGCTCTGTTCGCTTCAGCTTATCAGCCACCAAATCAGCCGTTTCAGCTTTTCAGCCGGCTTATAAGTCCAGCCGAACAGGCCCATAAGAACCATGTAGCACATCGCTTACTTTGTGGTTGCCATCTCTATCAGGTGATGAATTTAAGTTAGGTGGTAGCACTGTGTGGTGGTATCTGTCACCAAGAGGTCTTCGATTTATAATAAGATGGTGGAGCAATTTGCTATTTTTTTCTATCTTCCTTTTTCAAGAATGGGATATTTTTCTAGCCTAGAGATATAGAAGAATATGCATAGTGATGGAGTCATATCTTGTTCTATCTCTATGCTCTGACTTTTCAATATAAAATGTAATATATTTATGGAATTATTTAAAATGTGGCTAAGTAGAAAGCAAGCTTTCTTTATTTCTATAGAGATAACATATCTATATCTACATATCTATAGCTATATCTATATATGTATCCGTAGCTACGTGCATGCATGCATGCGGATGATTTTTTTTCCCTATCTGTTATAATCTCCGTCCGCTTCCTTGCCTTCGTGAGTCCACTCCTCACGAATCCTTGTTCGCACAGATCCAGAGCATTTCCTTTCTTTTAAACATGCCCACAAAATCTCAGGGTATGCTTGCTTGATTCACCCTTCCTCTTCTTTTTCTGCACGCATAAACTACAGCCTGCAATCTGCTATTGTTTTCTAACTTGACATTGATATAGCTAGTTATTTGTTACTGCAAAGCCGAATTAAACTCAAAATCCTGCCAAATAGATTACTTGATCACGTTATCAGGTCCGGTTTAAGAAACTGAAAGTGTCAATTTTGTTACCAATAATTATTAGTACTGATCACAAAGCCAGAAAAATCAGGTCGAACTAGTCTAAACTTGCTGCCAATGTTGCTCTCCAACGGTCGCTGCTTCATCTTCTCAAAACAATCTTTGTTTATTTGTTTTTCCTCCAATAATCCTCTTTGCAATTATGCTGCAACTTATCAATTTTCCTCCCTGCGCTCTCGTATGTTACGTACAGTCCCATTGATCAGGATAACAAGCACTCAATGGTGATGCGTGATATAATCAAATCAAAATGCATTTTAATTACTTTTTTTAAAAAAATATAGGGCTCCATTTTATATTTCGCACCAAGGCCTCTAAATGTTAGGGACGGCTTTATTGGGTTGATGAGTATATAATGCCAAGCATGTAACCGGGCTTCCTGGGGAGTGCGAAGCACGAATAGTCGTCGACCCGTCGTGTTCTAACCTTGCTCAAGTCCAGCGGCAGGGATGTTCCCTGGCTTGGTTGCTGCCTAGCTTGCTGGACAAGCTTCTCTTTGCACCGTCGTCCGCCTCTGGAGGATTTCGCAAAGTTTTTGTGGTTGGGCGGTTGGTGGCCAAGCTTTCCCTAATCGATCAAACAGTCAACTAAGTACCGAGTACGGGACGTGCGTGAGCAAAAGGCAGCATATATATGCAGGAAGCGACCCTGGCTCTTCTACAGTCTACACTACAACTCTCTGTACAGTGTAGTGTACGGTGCTATACCTAACAGAAATCGGTCCCGTCAGACACGGGGCGCTGATTTGATTTTTTTTAATTATTTTTCTAAAGGAATAAATAAACTACGTTAATCATTGCACTGGCCACTGTTTTCACCGTTTGGTGGAGGAGCTGGAGTCAGACAACATCGACATCGGCTTGTCCAATGATCCAGAAAGAGTGTGGCTCACGGGCTGACACATAGACCACCTCGGCAGCGCGGTGGACGCAGTCCAACAAAAATTCCTACGGACGTGATTGACGGGTTTCACATGCATGATCTCGAAGCTTAGCCCCCGTTCGGCACGCGAGGCACGGAGCTCGATCAATCGATGTATCATGTATGCTTCATCGCCGCCGAGTTCATATCATCTACCCCTCCGTTTCGAATGGTAGGTTATTTCAACCTTTTTTAAAAAATTAAAAAAATCTTAAATTTGATCAAATTTATACAATAAAGTATTGACATTTATGATATCAAATAATTACTATTAGATTCTTCATTAAATATATTTTCATATTACATATATTCGGTACTATAAATCTTCATAATTCTCAGTATAATTTTGGTCAAATATAAAATAGTTTGACTCTCCAAGAAAGTTGGAAGGACCTGTAATTTGAAATGGAGGGAGTAGGTAGGTTGAACACCCCACACACACCCCTATAAATCTGCTTCCGGAGGAGTTCGAACCTGGAACCTCCTATTGAGTCCGGTGCTACTTGAACTTTCTGGTCACCAACCGGTCCAGGCCCGTTCGCACACAAGTTTTTCCTTTAGCTCGCCTACTAATAATGTTGCTGACTCGTAAACGAGCCCAATGCTGTTTTTACAGGTGACCGCTCAAAACAAATTCTCCAGTTGATCCACCGCTGCCTCTTCCTTTCTTTTTTTTCGACCTGAGCCCCCGTCCCGTCCTTATCTCTTCTTTCATCCGCCCATCCTTATCTTAGTTGCTTTTTCTTTCCTTTTCCCTTTTCATCCAGGCACGGGCAGCGGAGGCCCTGGGAGCAACGCTGCCATGTGGTCGGCCCCCGGCGGCGTGGGAGCTGGAACCTGGCGCACCCCGCACGGTCCATCCCAGCGTCGCGGGCTCGCGGCGGCCTGGAGCGCAGCATCGCGGCGCGAGGGGAAGCGCCGGTAGGCGGCGCACCAAGAGACCGACGGAGCAGCGGGGATTGGAAGCACCGGCGGGCGGTGAGGGGCTCCCGCAGCGGCGGCCATGCGCGAGGCTCCACCTGGGGGCGCGGAGGGGGCCCAATGGTGACCAGCGCGGCCGTGGCAGGGCCCGACGGCAACGGCGGCGGTCACGACGAGGCTCCTCCTGAGGGCAGTGGCAGGGGTCACGGCGGCCTCCGGGCTGGCCGGATCGACGCGGCGGCGCGGTGAGCTCCGCACCGGCCATCCCCCTGCTTTTTTTCCTTTTTTTTCTTAATTTTTGTCTAAAATTTTTGAAAAAAATTGTACTAATCTTTTCTTCCAAAATGTTTTGTTCTCAATTTTTCTGTTCCAATTTTTCTTTCAAAATTTTGTGTCAAAGTTTTGTTAGAAAACTTTACCATATTTTTGTCCCAAAAATTATTTTAAAAGTTTTCTGTTATTTTTCTATTTAATTTATTCTCTACAAAATTTTTCTACAAATCTTATGTTTTGTAAAAGTTTATGATACATATTTTGTTTATAAGTATTTGCATATAATTTTGTTTGTAATATATTTTTTTAGAAAGAAAAGAAAATGAACCTGCCGTCCTGGCAGCACGTGGGGTAGATACGTCCGACTTTGGAGTTCCGACATGTGGTTCGAAATCGCCTGGACGGAGTGTTCCTTTCGGGCGACCATAAATTAGCCGAATTGAATCAGCGACATGAGTTCGCATATGCTACAAGTACTTTGTATGCGGGAATTGAATCAGCGACGTGAGTTCGCATATGCTACAAGTACTCTGTATCTGGGATCGGCAGGAGCTCTACCTCAGGGTTAGGACGCCGGAGCAGAGCTTCTCCTACGAGTACAGCATCCCCACAAATGCCTCTGCGGTAGAGCTGCCGGCTTGCCACAGTGACAGGACAAATCATTCTACTTATATAGCTGATGAAATAAAGATGATAGGCCACAATGTTTTGTTGTAGCCAAAAAGGCCAAAGGAACTTGGTATTCTTTGATGCAGATATTATCAGTAATTTGGTTGTGCTTGTGGTTTGCCTGTGGGTAAGAAGCACCTCAGGCTGAGGCTGTCCAATGATCTCTTCCCAAATGCTTTTTTGATTCAGAATTCAGAAATATATATTTGGATGTTTACCAGATTTTGTGATATCATCAAAGGGCAGAAGGTTTCTGCTTATGCAACCAAATTCCAAGGCACATGATGTTGAACAAAACTAAATCAGGCGGGAACAATGTACTGGTTTGTAGTGTTTCAGTTTCAAATGCTCTCTTATTTGCTTCATAAACAAGAAAGGAACCATGTCCATTCTTCACCTGCATTGCAAGTTGAAGTTAAGGAGTAAAAATTCAGGTCTAACCTGCTTATAGACAAGCCCAATAGAGCAGTCCAATCAGGAGCTCAAAGCAAGCAAATATGTCCAACTGCAGGTTGCAGCCCTCATCTTCAGAGACATTTTTTTTCCCCACAACATAGATAGATTAAAAAACCCCGAATATCCCCAATTCTACAAACAACAGGACTTTGGTGCAAGCTGTGTAGCCTTAGATGCTGCTATGAAACAATGTTTTGGCACTATTTCTCACTCTTTTCTTTTGCCCAAAATAACAACATTCACTGGATTATCTGTGCAACAATGGTTTGATTTGTATTTTGCTTGAATGTTCTCTTTGAACTCCAACATATCTTGTAAATTTGTAATTAAGTTCGAGGAAAAAAGGAATATCAAACAAAGATATAGGATATAGGAGAATCATTCAAACAAAGATGAATTTTCCACTCTTTGGAACACCATGCACTTCTATCTCGTAAAAAGAATTCTCAAATTGTCATTTGTAAGAAACCAAATATAAAGCATTGAAAACATAGAATGCTTAACATGCTTAGACGGATCAGATAAAATGTTGATGTTCTCAAACATTCCAGTACATGCCATACAGATTTTTTTTAAAAACTAGGTCTAGCTCTTTAAGTGATTTGAAGTAGCACCTTAGGCTTCATATGCATACAACACCTTAACCATGTTCAGATACACATAAACGTCCATGCATATTTCTGGTCTGGAGAATATTTGCAAATCATACATCTGGCACAAATCCTTTGCCAGCTCTCTGTAACTGAATAAAATTAAAGTTGCAGCTATCCTTGTTAGCGTTGTTGCCCAACTGAATAGCCACTTCACAAAAACAAGTTAATGCTCTGACCCTCTATGATTTCCACTCTAATTTTGAGCTCCTCAGTTTTCCAGTTTGGTGTCCCGTCACAAATGCAACCCAGTGGGCATTGAGCCCATGCCTGAAAAGAGGAGAAAATTAACTTATTTAAGATTCACTGATATTGTTGGATGACTTGAAAAGAGAGGAAACTCGAAAATTATCAGATTGCCTTGTTGGATGACATAAAAGAGAGGAAACTTAAAAGTTAACTAATATAGCATTTAATCTTGTAACAAACGAAAGTACTCCAGGAAAAGAGATAACTAATGTCAAGACACCGCTAACGAGTGACTGATCAAGTTTGGGCAAAACAGTATAGCCAATCCATGGTGAATGGAATCAGATCTAATTGTGAAACCTTTCAAAGGGATCGGCTGTTGACAAATCATGCACTTGCTCTTGCTCAGCAGGCAGATGGCAAAATGACCCAATCGATTTGTTACGAGATACAAAATAAAACTGCGCATCCCTGGAAGCCCTCTTTTCAATCTGGAGCAGCCTATGCTGTCTTTCAATCCACACGCTACGAATGTTTCGATCTTCTAACTCAAACCTCATTGACTCCAGCACTGTTGCATTTGATACAAAGAAACTGGCAAAGTTAACATGTTGCTTCGATAGTAAGATAACACAATTTTTTTTGAAGGGTCAACGGGAGGGGGGATCCCCACCTGAATTTCATTAAGGGGCCTTAGGTAGGCTAGAAAAGATACAAGATTTTCAGCAAGAGAAAACACGAGAGGTTTACAACCGGAGTACAACATAAAGTAGAAACACAATACATACACAGACACCTCAAGTAATACGCCATGATTTAGGCTGAAGAACCATTGATCGCCGATTTGAGTCACCATTGAACAGCATGCTCGCCAGGTGCATTATGGAAATTGCACATCCAATCCACCCCTCATAACTACGCCGCTCCGTTGTCACCCTCCATCGGAGAGCCAGGCCAACGAAATGTGGACTAAAGGTG
Organism: Setaria viridis; assembly: GCF_005286985.2. Lineage (NCBI taxonomy): Eukaryota > Viridiplantae > Streptophyta > Magnoliopsida > Poales > Poaceae > Setaria > Setaria viridis. The sequence continues at coordinate 28,771,287 of NC_048263.2, forward strand.
GCTGGAGGCACGCAAACCAAAACGCGCTGGACACGGGGACTAACACAATTTTCTTCAGTCGGATGTCAAACGTACCAATAAGATTCCGGTATTTACGATACCATGTATTTTTCTCTCCCAAATCTGCTGTCTAAGAAAGCAAAATAAACATAAAATTGGTGTTAGTGGTGAACCTAGATTTAGACCAATCATTGATGCAAGTGACAAAAGAGGGCTCCTCCATCTCATTCATCTCGCCACGTAGCTCCGCCTCCGCGGCTCTGCCCCTCCGCTCAGCTCCCAGCAAAGTGCGTTCCTCCCTCTTCCTCCTTTTGGGCCGCCAGCAGCTGCAGCCTGCAGCATCCATGTCTCCTTGTTCTCCCGTGTGCTCTCCATTGCTGCCCCTCCCCCCACCCATCGACTCCAGCACGCACCAATGTGTTCGATGAAATGGGCACAAGGTATTTCCCCCCTTCTTTTTCCTTTCAGTTTTGCTTGCTGAGATATGGATGGGCATGTTCTGTATTTATTCGTGGGTGCACCTCGTTAAGCTTCATACATGGATGAAATTACTGTTTCCTAATCCTAATTAGTTAGATGACTTCAGAGAAGTTTCCTAGGCGCAACAGTAGCAGTTAAGTAGTGCAAAAGGCAGAGGCAAACCAATCCTTTTTGCAATCCATCGCCCCCGTCATAACCAACCATCTTAGTATGACCCTGTATTGTGCAGATGCAAGGTGCTGTGATGAATCATGTCCTTGACCTCGAGAGGAATTGTTCTCTTCATGCAGATCTCGCAAAATCCAACTCCAGAATCATGTCCTTGACCTCGAGAAGAATTGTTCTCTCCATGCCTTAAGCTCGAGGACAACTTTACTGCTCTACTATGTTGTTCTTCATTAATGCTGTCACACTTTCGATCTCATCAGATGATGCTTCATCTTATTCTTGTGAGAAAAGAAATAGGAAACCAATGTGATTTTCTGATTCATGTATCATTCAAGTAGCTTCTGAGACTGTACGTCGTGAAAGAAAACCATCTGTATTTTCACACCTTGTTGATCTATGCATGATGATATTAGTGCTTAGAGCTTACAATAGCTCCACTATTACTGGCTGATAGAGTTTGTTATATCAGTCTACCCAGCTACCAACATGCAGACACAAAAACTGGACATTCATAAATTTATTGTGAAAATTTCAAAGCCATCTTTTGGGACGTGGCTGTGGAAAAATTGCTATAATGCTAGAGCATCACTGGAGTAGATTGCCAATAGCTCTTAAAAGTCAATGGCAGGTTTTTTTCTCTTTAACTAACTAGAAATATATAATGGACGGTATGCTGCACACTAACAGGAGACTAACTTGGATCAAGTATCCTATTGATATATTTTTGCCTCATGACTATTTTCCAAGGCAATCCAAACTTTGCAGTAAAAGAAAAACATCAAACGATGTAAAAAAATAAAAAAAGCAATCACTTTGTATAGACTAAGAAAGGCAAACCATTGTTTATTAATGGTTGACTGTTATGAATTTAATTAATCAACTAAATTCTATACATGCTACAAAGTAGATGATAAATAAAGAATCCCTTTGGAGTAGCTCCCGGTATCCAAAATTGCCTACTTTGCCTAAGTCTGTTAGCTGTAGAAGGGGAGAACAAGGGATCAAAAGGACGACTCACTACAACATTTACACCAGCTAACTTCATCGTCTACTTCGGCCATTCAAAAAGCTCTCAAAACGCGTCCCCGTCAAAGCGTTACTAACATCTGCCCAGTTATCGATATGGTCACACAATCGTTTAGTATGGATTTTCACATGCCGGCTGGACAGCTTCCTCTTAGGCAATCTCAGAAAATCCAGGACATCCATGAGCTTCTGAATAAATAAAACACAACAATGATGGTTAGAAAAATGAAAATTGTTTTTGCCTCCACAGATCGATGATGCGAAGCAATAATGACTCACAGTGCGATTTTTGACAACATCCTCATAGTACAGAACAACGTGCCTGGTGTTCTTGAAATTCATCAAGGCATCAACTGCCAACTTATCAGACCGCTTTAGTTCAGTAATCAACGTTTTTTTGTCAATTGTTGGCTTATATTGAGCAAGAATTTCGGCCTGCATACAGCAAAAAAAAAAAGGATTCTCTTTTACTCAAGACACACATCTTCAGCATTTTAGTTGATAAAGTTGTTGTAAGCACATATGTTTATTTATCATACAAAATTTGCATGTTTGAATAAAATCTGAATTTAAGGTGCAAGTAAAATAAAAACAAGGAAAGATGTGAACCTCTTGTTTGGAGTGCACGTGAGCTTTATGAGTTCCATTTAGTTGTTTCATGGCACTATCATGGGCATTTGCTAATATAGAGACATAGCGCTGGAGAAGATTTCTTCTTAACAGAAAAATTGCAGACACACCCCTTTGGTTGAAGTATTTTACTATCTCTTGATGGTGCTTCATTAGACCCTATAATTTTCACCAGAATAAGCATACCACAAGATATAATGAAGAAAAGTAAGCTAAATGTATCTTTCGAAATTTACCACACTATCAATCTATCCTAATACAAATATAATAATTCTTGTGTTCATATCAAAGGACAAACTGAATAGTTCTTTTGAAGTAAACATATATACCCAGAAGAGTCATCGTAAATAATGAGTCCATCAACCTAATATATCTGGCAAATAACCTATAGAATGCTCACAGGCATCATCTCTATCAGTAGCGGTTGTCCAGAATAACCACCTTCAGTGTGCCAATCTTCTATGTTAAAGAAACAAATAAGTTTTAAAATGGAGTGGTCTGTGTGTGTGAGTGGCGGATAGAGAGACAGAATAAAAGATCATTAGTTATTTAGTTTTGCTTCCCTCTTTATAGTAAACTACTAGGCTGCTAGCTCATCCTCCAATGTTAGATACATGGTATTTTCATATAACCAAAGTATTTTTTTAACAGACTATTTAACACTTGCAAGTTGCAAGCAAGCAATTTACCATGCAAATAAATTGGCTATACTGAAGCAAATCTCAATGCATTCCTACTTCCTTGCTTCTCAGATAGTCCATAATCATTTAAACGAACTTTAAGTGAACTAGGTTGGATTTACAAAATAATCATGGTATGTCCATATTAAGTTTCAAAAGGAAAAAGAATAACCGAAACTATTAAGTTGTTCCACAATATAACGTTCTTACACTAGATAAGCACTTAAGAGTACAAATAATTGGGACACAAAATGTTGTATTAAACTATCATGTGAAGTCCTCCAACACATTTAATTAAAAGAGGGATTACCTGATTGAGCATCCATTTCAACCCCACAGCAGCCGTACATTCATTCTTAGCAGCACTGCTGTACCAATCCAGATTGTATAATTTATCTAGTGTTTTTGTTATCTCAGTGATATTATTGCGTCTTGGTTTGACGGAGAAAATCTCTCCATTGGAGCTAATATTCGGATGGCTATTCAACAATGTCTCAACCCATCCACTCCCTGACCTTTGCATTGACAAGATAGCAAAGAACCTAACCCCCATGCATGCACATTCTTCCCTAACAAACAAGGAACACACAAGTCACTCACTAACCTGAAAAATAATTGAATCATATCACCAAGTATAGAATCATTACCTGTCATACGTATTTGGCGTCGGGTAGTGCACATAAGGGATTTCTGTGTCTGGAATTCTGGGATCATGACAGGGTTTCTCCCTTTCCTTTTCTATCATGTTGGTCTGCAAGAGACCAAACAACATCCCGTTTTGCTTCAAGGACAACGAGAATATGTACACGCCGACAAGCATGATCAACCCTAATATGGCTATCCATAATGCGAGTGGATATCTCTTAGTGGGCTTGGTGCTTACAACAGCTGCATCCTGCAATTGAAAAGGTTGAGAGGGTGCTGACATTTCATTATACGATAGGAAGGGATTTCACATAAACCCAATCGGGAATTCCCTCAAAAAAAGTTACTAGGGAATTTGCAAAATGTGGGAATAAAATCAAGGCATCGGGAAGGGTGCTTTCAATTGCGCATTTTCCTCGCAACCATTAATGGAGAAACAATAGATTATCAGGAAGAGAAATGAGCATTCGCCTAACCTTGGTGGTTGCACTGAGATCCTCCACCTCCACCACCCTCTCCCTCCCTTTCCCTGCCTCCTGCATCAAAGAACACCATCAAAAAGCAATCTGCCCCAGTTTGAAATCGCCCAGCAAGCATCAACAAACAGGCAATCCGCCGAGCCAATCCAAACAATGGAACGACTCCTCTCTGGTAGGCAAGAGAGCAAGAGGAAAACGACAAGGGATAGTGGCGGCTTGATTTGGGGTGCGTCGCGAAGGGACCGGGGAGGCAACAAATTGCCACGGAAATGTAGCATCAAGATGAGAGAAAGCAGGAGTGGCAGGGGAGGAGAGAGATAGAGAGATCAACTACTCCGCCCGTCTGGTGGGGGTGCGGCTATATGTCGCGGAAGGCGACGGATCAGCAACCATCGCCTCAAAAAGTGTGCTGGCCAGTAGAAATATTCGTGATGAGCCGCGTGTCAGTCCAATTAATTAGACTGTTTTAGCACAGTTTGTTGCTTCCTTCAACGTGGTTCCTTCCTTCCCCATGTGACGGTATAGATTTTTTAAGTCAGATGCTAATGCATGCATATATAGTTTGAAGGAGATAGAGAAAGAGGACTGCATGACGCATGCAAAAAGGACAAGACTATGATGTAACTCACATGCATGCAAATCCAAAACTAAAAAAGTATAAATCTTAAACTGAGCATCCAAACTAAATTTTGATTGCACCATTATGTTTATTACGTCAAGATCTTCAAAATAAGACCCCACTTGACTATGTTTTGAGAATTTTTTTTAAAAAATATTTTTCAATATTAAATAATTAATTTTGGCTACTGCCAACAAATAATTGAACATCACGAATAAATGATTATTTTCTGGGAACAAATAACTAAACATGATGAACAAAATAATTGTACAGTGCGAACAAAAATATTTAAATCACGGACAAATCGTTGTATAAGAGAGTGTCAAACTAAAAATGAATTCAAAATTAAATTTCAATTGCACTATTAGATTTTAAAAATAAAACCTTTAAAATAAGATCCCACTTGGCTATATTTTGACGAGTTTTATTTATCACTATTTCTTAATCAAGTTCTAAAATTTTTCTGAGATATGTACGTCTGAACAAATTATACGAACTCAAGGAACAAAATATATGTACACATCGAACAAATTGTATGAACTCACAGAACAAAAATATTTATACTTAGAACAAATATACAAACTGACGGAACAAAATAACTATACATGTCGAACAATTTATATGAACTCATGGAATAAAAATTGTATATCTAGAACATATTGCACGAACTCACAACACAAGGATTTGTACACCTAAAACAAATTACACAAATTCATCAAACAAAAGTCCATACATTAGAACAAATGAACTATGAACATATAAAAAATATTGCAATTAAAAAAAGGTAAATAGATATTAATTTGCACATAGCAAACAAATTATTATACACACGAATAGATGAAAGAAAAGGAAAACTAAACGAAAGAAAAGGAAACGATATACACATAAATGAAATAGTCAGTTATGTGTTTATTAACATCTAGTTATTTAAGACATAAACATAGACAATATGAATTATGAAAGAAATCATAGAAGAAAGAATATCTACATGAGATTTAAAATGAAAAAGAGAAAGAGTAAAATAAATAAATAAATAATATGCATACAAAATTAAAAGGGAAAAAGGAAAATAAATTTGAATGGAAAGAAATAGAAAAAGGAATAAACATAAAGAAACAAATGGCCAATTCAGCCTCGACAAGAAACTAGAGAGAATTGATTGCATGTGACTGCTAATGTCATCTCACATGCAAAGAGGATTTCACACTTAAAAAAACTATAAATCTCAAACGAAACATCCAAATTAAATTCTTAATGCACCGTTGCATTTTTCAAAAGAAAACCTTCAAAACAAGACCCCACTTAAATTTGGATGAATTTTATTTATCACTATTTTTTTAATCATGTTCGGATTTTTTTCTAAGATATGTACGTCTAAACAAATTATATGAATTCAAAGAACAAAATATATGTACACATTGAACAAATTGTATGTACTTACAGAACAAAAATGTCAACACGTGGAACTGATTATACGAACTCACGAAACAGAATAGTTTGTACACATCGAACATATTATATGAACTCACGGAACAAAAGATCTATATAACTCGAACAAAATGCAGGAACCCACAGAACAAGTATTTATACATGTAGAACTAAATATATGAACTCATCGAATAGTAAATTGTACATCTGGAACAAATACATTATAAACATGTAACAATATTTTTAATCCGTAAAATAGAAAAATAATGAAGGAAAGATGAACTAAAAATAAAAAAGGAAATGAAACTATAATATACCAAATAAAATAACAGATAAAGAAATAATATACAAATAATTAGAAAAAGAAAAGGGCGCCACAAGAAAACAAAGCAGAAGAAAAGAAAATGAAATTGCAGTTTAACATTGATTTTCTCTTGGATCTAAATAATTTAATTTCATCATGAGAGAAGTCAGTTATATTCTATTAATATAATATATAAAGATTTATGATATAACTTATGAAATAAACCATCCAAAGAAAGAATATCTACATGATAATTAGAATAACCAAAAAGAAAGAAAGAAAAAGAAAATAATATATATACATAGAGAAAAAATTAAAAGGGGACACATAAAAATTGAAAGGAAAGACATAGAAAAATTGAACAAACACAAAGAAAGAAAAAAAACAACTCAACCTTCGTAAGAAAATAAAATAATCCAACTTAGCCTAGTCAAGGAAACAAAATAATTAGAAAAGAAGTAAAGATATGCGAGAGAATTAGAAGGAAAAAATGAAAAAGAAAGGAAAAGAAACCAGCTCATATATTAACTCTCTTGCCACCTAAGCTTTTTGCCTATATGGCACTATATTTAATACTATGGAAACGAGCTGAGGTGGAGGGTTGGGACTGGCCTAAAAGAACGTTGACATTGGCTGACCTCGAAGTCAACGATTGGAGTTAGTGTGTGACAGGATCACAGGAGTGAGCTGTGCATCTTCTGGATACAGTTTATCAGGGGCGTCCTGGAAACTCCTGTGCGCGGCCAAAGTAACTAATACTAGGGTCTAAACTTAAGTGCCAAAACAAAGCCTCTCCAATCTCCATACCTACTTTCTAAGATAGCTAGAGTTAGATTCTCTAATCTTTGGTTATCTTTTACGCTTTTGATTACCGGAATCATGTTTCCCTACTGATTTGTGGAAGTTTGCTTGCAAGTTGAAACACTAGATCGTCAACCGATATGTACACAAAAGATGAAAAGGACAAACTACGTACTGGATGCACTTGTATATACTCACCAATATAATTATTCAATGTCACTGGAACGAATGCATCACCTATAGCTTGGGTAACAAACAACTCCCTCTTGGTATGATGGTAAGAGCTGTGAGTGGGAGTATTACGTACGATCAACGAACGTACCTAATGCAATTTGGAAGATGATACGAGAGTTCGGACACAAACTTACAATAGAGGTTTTGCCGGCACCACCATTCAATTTACAAGTGGATTCCGTGTGTAGGAAGAATAGAATTGGGTATAATGGATTGATTGTATTGCATTGAGCCTCTCGGCCGGTATATACTGAGTACAAGACTTGGGGGTCAAGGCTCTCCTGGATACATATGGCAGTCTACGATACATATATCTACAACTACCAAATATACTCTAACATCCCCCCACAGTCACAGCGGGAGCACCGCAGACGGTGAGACTGGAGAAGAAGCCGAAGGCAAAACGCTGACGGACTGACATCCTCCTGCAGTGATAACGTCGGTGCGGTGCGGATGCTACGACTGGAGAGAAAACCGGCGAGTAACTCATGCAGATGATAGCCCTTTGTGCCGATGTCGAGGTAGCCGAGTAGGAGGATGAGTAGCCGTGGTTGAGGATGCCGTGAGTAGAGTAGCCATGTTCGACGTAGCAGGCGAGGTTGCCGAGGATGAGGGAGGATGAAGGAGCCGCACATGAAGCCGCGAGCGCATGAGGAGGCGCCAAGAGGATGGTGACGCATATAGGAGGACACCAAAGACAAAGACGGTGACGCATCGAGGCAATTGGAGAGGGGGAGGGGGGATCGATGCCGAAGTCGATGCAGCCAAACCGACATAGACGATGGAGTTGGCGTCAGCCAGAGCACCGCTGGATGTCCCCAGTCACAGACCGAGTGACAGGGCGTGGGTGCCGCGGGCGTGGGGGAGGACTGTGGGTGCTCGCCCGACCGGTCGGAGCGCTCGCTGGTGCGGTCAGGGCGCACGCCTGACCGATCACCGGGGCGGTCGGGGCGCTCGCCCGACCAATCGGAGCGCTCGTCGGTGCGGTCAGGGCGTTCGCCGGAGGGGTCGGGGCGTGCGCCCGACCGAGCGGAGCGCTCATTAGTGCGGTCGAGGCATGCGCCCGACCGAGCGGAGCACTCGCCCTCGTGGTCGGGGTCGGTCGAGCGCTCGCCGGTGTGGTCGGGGCGGGCGCTGGTGTGGTCGGGACGTGCGCCCGACCGAGCAGAGCACTCGCTCGCACGGTCGGGCGCTCGCTGGCGCGGTCGGGCTCGCCCGCGCGGTCGGGGACGATGGCACACACTAGTGTTGCCAATACTGGACGTGCGAGGTAGAGGGCACCAACCATGTGTTAGCATCTAAGAAACCAACTGAGAAGGCCTCCAAGGCAGTCGCAGGCGTTGAAGAATGGCGAGGTAGAAGATGCCGATGCAGCCCGCGGTTGCTGGAGTAAACGAACAAGGTGGAGATTAGACAGCGACGCTGGCGACGAGGTGGTGCTGGACGAAGCAAGAAGGTAGACCCGGACGATCTGACACAAGGCCTGATGATCCGGATGACGCGGTGGCGGAGCTCGAAGGAGACGGCGAAGAACTCGAACAGCCTAAAGAAGACCATGCGCAAGACATAGCGACTTGTAGTGATGACGAGGTTGTTGATGTGGTCAGCGGCGGTGAGGATGCAACGGCGAAGGAGACCACGGATGGCACCGCTGCTGCCCGAAGAGGCAATGCAGCGGTAGCCCTCCATACTCGGGGAAGAGGCGCGCAATACGAGGATGAACGTCACGAGAGCTGGGTGAATCATGCACATCGACTTATCAAACTGAGTATGCACGAGGCGATACGACGATGGGCGAAGTCGGCGGAGGCGTCCCGATCGGTGGAGGCGACGACGAGTCGGTGGAGGTCGACATGGGAATGAAGCAGCGAGGAGGGCGGTGCACATGGGCGTCCCCGAGGGCGCCATCCATCTCGCCAAGCTGTACTGTCGGAGACGAGGCAGGAGCTGGTGAAGTCGACGCCGATGTCGAAGTAGAGGCGAGAGGTCGACGGGCGGTGGGCGACGCAATCCCGATCTCTGATTGGGCTAAAGAAGAAGACACAGCAAGAGTATCTCGTGTAGAACCTCCAGGTGTACATAGGCAGAAAAGATGGAGCGGTGCAAGAAAATCATGCGCTAAGGGATGGCGGGGCAAGGTGGTGGTGAGCGCGGCGTGGGAAACCGGCGACGCAGGGATGTGCGGCCAAGGGCGGTGGCTCGAGGAGCAGTGGCGCGCGGCCGAGGGTGGTGGCGCGAGGAGCAGAAGGTGCGCGGAGTAGAGGCGCGAGAAGTAGAGGCGCGTGGCCGAGGTCGGAGATGCGAGGAGCAGAAGGTGCGCGGAGCAGAGGCGCACAGCCGAGGGCTGCGGCGCGAGGAGCAGAGGCGCGCGGAGCAGAGGCGCGTGGCCGAGGTCGACGGCGCGACGAGCAGAAGCGCGCGGCCGAGGGCAGCGGAGACGAGGAGGGAGGACGACACCCGGACGAGTTTCTTCACGATCTGATCTTCCTTAACAACGGAGGGCGACGGATTAACTGGATCTGTCGCGGAGACGGAGGGCGCTGCCCCCGGCGGAGGTCATGGCCCCCGACGGAGGTCATGGGCAACCTCCCCGGGGGTGCGCTAGGAGGCCGTCGAGGGGGCACGCTGGATGCACGTCGTGAAGGACGGTCGGCGGCGCGCGGGAGGCAGGGGGGACGAGCGGAAGTGGAAGGTTTGGCATAGATTTGAAACCTTAAACTCGTGATACCATATAGGAAGAATAGAATTGGGTATAATAGATTGATTGTATTGCATTGAGCCTCTCAGCCGGTATATATTGAGTACAAGACTTGGGGAGCAAAGCTCCCCCGATACATATGGCAGTCTACGATACATATATCTACAACTACCAAATATACTCTAACAGCGTGTGCGTAAAAGAAAAAAGAAATACAAACTAACAAGCCGCCAATGCAAGCCCCTCTCTACATTATGGAGCAGCTGGTGTCCGGCTGCGAGTAGTAGCCGTACCCGGCGGCGCGGTGGTCGTAGACCACCGGGGGCGGCGGCGGGTAGTGGTGGTAATACCACTGGTTGTACTCGGCGACGGGGTCGGCCGGCTTCTTCTCCTCCTTCTTGTTCTCGCCGACCTGCACCAGCTGCGCGTCGCCCACCTTCTTTCGCAGCGCTTCGGTGAGCTTGATGGAGTCGACGCCCTCGCCGACGACAACGACCTGGTCCTTGCTGTCGCCGGCGAGCGCCACGGAGTCGACGCCGCCCGTGGACGCCACCAGCGCCATCGCCTTGGACCGGCACTTGTCGCTGCTCATCTGCACCTTGATCACGATCTTTTGCTGAAAATTAATGAAAGAAGCAGAGCACGTTAGCCTCTCGGTCGCCAAGTCAGCTGGAGGCTGGAGCGTAGTGCAGAAAGGAGGAAGAAGCTGATGCAGATGACCAGGAGGAGATGGTGACGGTACCTTCGCCATGGCTGATTCCTCGGGGCTGCGCGGTGCTCCAAGCTTGAAGAACTCAAACGCCTCGCGACTATTGAGGTGGAGGTTTCCGGAGTGCGTTGGTACGGAAACAGAGGCGGAGTGGAGAGAAGAGGTTGGTTTCCCGCAGTTGGTTGCTGTGTGTTTTGGTGGGTGCAGAGCAGCGGCGCGCCTGAGCTGCTATATACATAGCCGCCGCGCCGTGCACACGGCTCTACTGGCGCTTTGCGTGGTGCGCGCGCTACGTTCCTGTTTATGAATTGGCCGCTGTGGTCAGGTCACTCACTCAAGCGAAGACTTGCCCTTGGAGAGCACGAGCAGGTCGCCTTGTCTACTTTCATGGGCCCCAAGCCTGGAAGACTTGACCTGGGGCGACGACTGACCGGAGACGACTTAACCGATCCACACGGCGCGTTACGCCGAAACGATCGCGAGATGAGGGGTCCCCGGCTCCACATGCCACGGCTTCGGGTGTGCCGGGACCACGCGGGTGCACCGGTACCGGTACGTACGCGGAACGCACGGCACTACTGCAACAGCAATATATATAATGGACATGTTACTCTGCATTTTCGCTGTTTCTTTTCTGCCCATTCGAAGAGGGGTTTCGGCAGGGCAATTAACATGCCCTACCTATCGATTTTGCACGTGTTGAGGCACACACAACAGTGTGAGTGGCAGAAGGGACGACCCAACGGTTCGATGCACATCTAGTGAGGGACACTAGCTATGCGGCACACTATGCTATGCATGTATCGAGTGAACATGAAACAGGCTACTTCCCGACCAACTCCTTTACCCCCCCATAGGCTAGGGTTACAGGCCCGAGCCACCGGACCTGGCGAGAAAGGACCTGACATATCTTTTCTTATGGAGGCTTAGCGGTTGGTTAGCGCGATACAAGGAGGTGTTTGAATTTAGCACCTGTCACATCAGATGTCACATAAGATATTTGGATACTAATTAGAAGTATTAAACATAGGCTAATTACAAAACTAATTGCACATATGGAGTCTAATTCGCGAGACGAATCTATTAAACCTAATTAGTTCATAATTTGACAATGTGGTGCTACAATAACCATTTGCTAATGACGGATTAATTAGACTTAATAGATTCATCTCGCAAGTTAACACAGGGTTCTGCAATTAGTTTTATAATTAGCTCATGTTTAGTCCTCCTAATTAGCATCCGAACATCCGATGTGATACTGCTAAAGTTTAGCACCTAGTATCCAAACACCGGCTAAGTTATCCGTGCGGTACTAAACACTGTAATCGTTCCGGCATACCGTGTAATGTGTCACGTGACTCACGGATTAGCTGCGAAATTAGGATAGAAAAAAAGGGCTGTCCGGATGGACGTGAAAAGCCCGGCCGGCCCGTTTTTTATTCCAGCCAGATGCTGGAGCCGACACACGGTGCAAATCACGACTCAAACAAAAAGGGTTTCTGTAACATCGCGACTCAAAATGCTCTGCGCCTCCGAACAGTGCGACGAAAACTCGTGAGGGTGCAGGAGCGACATCCTGTTGTTGAGGACTTCAGGCGAACTCGCTGATGGGCTGATGGTTCGGGTCATCGGCAGGGCATGCAGCAGGCGTGCCCTCTCTTTCGTTTGCTGATGACTCGATCAAACGGGTGCCTGCCCTCCCATAGCACGTCATATAATTTTTGGACGGCTGTACTGTACCTTACGTTCACACAACGATTGTGGAGGGTTTCGATTTCGGAATCGCCACAGCCCGCAGGGCACAGGGCCACATCGTTGTTTCCTTTGGAGTTTGGACAGGTCGATTATCGGTTTCTTTTGGTCCGTTTGGTACTGATCCACTCAAAAAAAAAAAAACTCCGCTCACCAACTTCAGAAAAATATAAAGTTACTCAACATGTTTGGCTAACAGCATGACTCCAGCTCTAGAAAATGTAGTATTTGATGGGAATAGTCCTGTTTGCCCTTGTTGTTATATGTTCATTATTTTCTTTATTTAGGCTTTTTTTATTTTTTTCCCATGTTGCTACAGTTACATATGTAATGTTGTTTTACCACTTTTAGTGGAGCTTACACCTATACAAAATAAACTAGTTTTCAAAAATATGTATGTGACAAGCTACTCACCGACAATGAAACAAGATATTGTATATTAGTTTTTTTTACTCTCTACACTTATCTTGAAATTTTAGTAGGTAATGGCGCCTTGGCATTTCGTGGAATAATCCTAACAGGTACCTCCATTGGCTTGAACTGGCCTGACGCAGCGCTGCCATCTTTGAGCATCTGCGGAGCTGCTCTTCCTGGCACATCTCGCCTTCTACGCCACCGCTCAAACGTGGAGCTCCTGCATGCCGTCACCGTGCTAGGGACAGCCGCATTGGGTGTGAGACCATGGGGGAGCCCAGGAGTAAGCGTAGCGGCTCGCGAAGGTGCGGTAGCATGCGCCGGATGACAGTATTGAGGGGAATCCATTCTATCTCGGTTTGCACGGCTGGCAGAGGCACAAGTCGGCGAGGGCAACTAGGCAAGGGAGGTAGCGGCGGGATGAGATGCAGCACAAGGGAGGTGAGAGAGAAGGGAAGGGACGACGCAATCGTTCTATTTTTTTACTCACGAACCGGTAAGCTGAATTGTGTAAATAGTGGCATGTTGGGTAATTATCCTACAACTCTATGTGGATGTTTGAAACGTGGTTTTCTGGAGCACCCTTTGAGGAGCTCCACAAAATCTTTGGAGTTGGCCCCAAGATCCATGTTTTTTCTAGACCTAGAGTTTTTGGAGTTGGAGGTGTTTGGCTTGAAGATTTGGGAGTGGAGCTGAAAAATGTGAAGCGGAGTAGTCCCAAACAGATCCTTAAAATTTGTATATAACGCCCCAAAGGATAAAAACCAACAACAGACCTATTAGCTCAGTTGGTTAGAGTCTTTTGCTAATAATGCGAAGGGTGGTGAGGGATATCTTGACATTTTTCTCTTCCTCATTTCGCCGAACAAAACCGTAATGGGCCCGGGATACATGGGCTTTGCCCAGATAAGAAGACATGCAGCTCATGTATCCTGAAATTCAATCCATCTAGGATGTACCAAGATGTACCGAGATTTGAAGGAGAGGTTCTGGTGGAAGGATATGAAACTCGACATAGCCAACTACGTCGCCTGCTATGACATCTGCAAATGAGTGAAGGTTGAGCACCAGAGATAGGCAGGGCTACTTAAACCCTTGAGGTACTGGTTTGGAAGTAGGAGGACATCTCCATGGACTTCATTGTCGGCTTGCCCAGGACTCAGAAGGGGAATGACCCAATTTGGGTTATTGTGGATAAACTCACCAAGGTCGCTCATTTTATACTTGTGAGATGCAACTACCGCACCAAGAAGCTCACAGATCTATACGTGGACAACATCCTGAGGCTGTATGGAGCACCTAAGAGTATTGTGTCAGACAGGGATCCTCAATTTGTTGCCAAGTTTTGGAAGAGCTTCCACAAAGTTATGGGTACTACCTTGGAGTACAGTACAATGTTTCACCCCTAGACCGATGGACAGATTGAGAGAGTGAACCAAATCTTGGAAGATATGTTGAGAGCTTGTGTGCTTACCTACGACACCGACTGGGAGAGCAACTTGTCTTTTGCTGAGTTTTCCTACAACAATGCAAGCCAGTCTTCAAATGTCACCTTTTGAGGCCCTATACAGGAGAAAGTGCAGAACACCGCTGATGTGGTCTGAGGTTGGAGAAAGTACTCTCTTCGGGGCAGTAACTATTAAGGAGGCCGAAGAGAACGTGAGCAAGGTTAGAGAGAACCTAAGGATTGCTCAGAGTCGCCAGAAGAGCTGCGCAGATAAGAGGAGGAGAGACTTATCATTTGAAGTTGGAGATCACGTTTATCTCAAGGTCTCACCGCTTCGTGGGAACAAGAGGTTTCTGGTTAAAAGGAAGCTTGCACCGAGGTTTGTAGGCCCCTACCAAGTGGTTAATCGAATTGGAGAGCTCGTGTACAGGCTTGCACTACCAGAACACATGGCTGGAGTACAGCCGGTATTCCACTTGTTGCAACTAAGGAAGTGTATGAGAATTCCCAAGGAGAATGTTACACCCGGTATTCCATGTGTCTTAGCTAAGGAAGTGTTTGAGAATTCCGAAGAAGGAGGTCCACACTGAAGCTTTAGATCTACAAGATACCCTAGAGTACGCAGAATACCCAATCAAGATTTTGGATCGCGCAGAGAAAGGGACAAGGAGGATATCCATTCCATACTGCAAGGTCCTTTGGAGCAACCACACCGAGAGAGAAGCAACTTGGGAGAAGGAGTCAGATTTGAAGAAAGAGTTTCCTCACTTGTTCGAGGAGGAGATAGAGGCTTAATCTCGAGGACGAGATTCCCATAGGGGGGAAGACTATAATATTCCTAAAAATTAGAAATATTAAATTGAGTAAAATTTAAAAAATTTAAAACTTTTTGTTTGAATTGTGTTCTCATTTGAAAATGGAACACAAATTCTATTCTCATCTAGAAATTCCCTAATAAATTAAAACTAAAATTAATTTTAAAACATGTGTGCTAGTTTGATTTGGCTCCTTTTGATTTTATTTGGCTTTCAAAGTTGAGTGTGTTTGAATTTTGAATCTCAAACTAAATATAAAAACCAAACCTAAAACTAACCTAACATCTAATTGAACCAGGCCGACCCATAGCCAAACTGGCGTGGCCCGCTAACCTACCTCTCTCTCGAACCAGCCCAGTCGGCCTGCCAGACCGCCACCGCTCCTACCTTTTCTCCCCCCTTGCTGATGCGTGGATCCCACGTGTCAGCTTTTCCTCTACCTCCCGTCGGTCGCTTGCTGTGCCTGTACCGCCACTGCCTCGCTGGTGCTCGCACCTGCGCGCCCTTTCCCGCTCCGCGACAACGCGGGGAGTGTCCGTGTGCACCTCCCCGTAGCCCTAGCGCGCACCTTCCCGTAGCCCTAGCGTGCCTGTAACCCCTTCCAGAGCCTTCCAAGGTGGGGATTTCCCCATCTTGCCCCTGTAGACCGTCGGCCACGCCTCTAAACCCTAGCCGGGGGGCTGTTGGATGGCCGCCACGACACCTTTGAGCGCGCACGCCAAGAATGGATGGCCGCGCACTCCCGCGACCCGCGCCCCGTTGCCCTAGCCCTAGTCACAGGCTATAAATAGCCCCGATCGGCAACCTCTTCTGCCCATCCAAGCTCCGAGGCTTCTCCCCAACACCGCCACCACCAGCCAAGAGGAAGAGAGGGGAAGCGAAGAGAAGAGGGGGGGAGGAAGAGAAGGAAGAGGAAGGAGGAGTTCGCATCGGAGGAGCCACCATCATCCCGGAGTCACCGTGCCACGCCAGGAAGGGGAAAGCCAGAGCCACCCGACGCCGTCACCGCCACCGGAGGGAAGCTGTGCCGAGAAGGAGCCGCCAACGTCACCGTACCACGAGCCTTCACCAAGCCGGCGATGCCTTCATCTCCGTCGTGCTGTGAGCCACCACCCTTTTCTCTCTTTTCCTTAGTGCCTCTGACCGGCCTTCGAGTTGTCGCCCAGCCTCCGTTGCCTGACTGGCCATCGAGCCGCACCCGCCGCTTGCCGTCGCCGCTGTGTCACCGGCCTTCATGCCGTGCCTCTTATGCAAGTGCCGCCGCTGCCCTCTCGTGCAGCCGCGCCTCGCCTCAGTCCTGGGATTCCAGGACGCCACACTTGACGGCTAGCCATGCCACGGCCAGGGGTTACCCCGTGACCGCGCACGCACAGCCCACGCACTCGGGCCGATCGCCACGCGCCTGCCTTGCTTTACACCACGCGCCGCTCGCGCACCGCCCGAGCCGCTTGCAGCTCTGTCGTGTGCTTGTCCGCGCCACGCTACGACATCGCACCGTGCCGCGACATCGTGGGCGCGGTCACTGCCTGCCCGCACCGCGACGTCGCGCCGCCGCCGCTCCATGCCGCAGCCAACCAGCGCGCGCCACACGCTCGGGCCCATGAGCGTGGCGAACTGGATCCGACCTGCAAACTGGATCCCGGCTAACCCTGTGCGGCCTTGTGTGCGCCATATGGCAGTGCCACCTAGACTAGGATGACCATGTGGCTGCCATGTGGCGCTGATGTGTCCATGGCTAGGCCCACTGTGGGGCCTACTAACAGGCAATGGGGCCCACCAGATAACCGGCAGGGCCAGTTGACCGGGTCAACGCTGACCAAGCCAACGTTGCCCGTTGACCGGGTCAACGCTGACGTCAGCTGACACGTCGCACCCTCCCGTGCTGCCATGTGGCGCAACCAAAAGATGACACGTGTCACCCTAATTAATGAATTTCCAAAATTAATTAAAATATTGAATAAATCCTTTAATCTTTAAAAATTCATAACTAATTCATTTGAACTTAGAAAAAAATGAAACTAGTAGCATTAAATTCGTAAAATCGAGCCCGTGCTGTTTGTAGCTAGTTTGATGTTATTTGGATCTTCTAAATTTGGCTTTCTCGGAGTTTTTTTGTCTAGATGTAATGCTGATTAATTTATATTGCGTTGTATCTCATTCTGTTCAGACTTAAGCTACAACCCGGAAGACTCTCAAGACCCCGACTACACCGAGGAGGACCTCAACGACAACGGATAAGGTGTCATGTTGCTCCCAATTATATAGATCCTATGCATGCTTAGTTGCTAACGCTTGATTTATGATGTTTGGATGATGATTGATTGCATAACCTATGTTTCTAGCCATGCCTTGATAATTGTTTATACTATTTTCCTTGTTACCTACTTGTGGACTAGCTATAGACCCCTAGCTAGTCCACTTACTTATATCCATATACATGCTTTTGAGTTATTGATGGTCATATGCCATGGCTTTGGTGATGGGATTCCTTGTACACTCTCGCGTGTGTTTTGGGTAAGTGTGATTCCCTGACGTGTTTTGGTAGGAGCGAGAGTGCCTTACTACGGGAGAGCATTCTGGACTCTCTCCACCCCCTTATGCCTGTGGTGGGTACCTTGTTTGACGCTGAGGAGCAGGTGGCGTACTTGTACATTGTAGGTGCTTCGTCACATACTTGTGGAGTTTTGTGCTCGCTCTTGACCCCTAAGGACCAAGTCAGTTTACCACCAGTCACAATATCTATTCTCGTACATACCGTTCGCCTTGTTATGGGCGGGGTTCAGTCCGAGATTAGTGGTGGATAGTGCTCAACTGTAGGCGGATTGGAGGATCAGTGTAAGGAGTTCGAGGTGTTGATCTGCTTTGACCAGACTACACCCCGGTGTTGGTAGGTTTCACAGCTTCGAGGTCCTCAACTGGTGACAGCGTGTCCTATAATTGAGGACGGTTCTAGACTCGAGGAAACAGGAGAGTGCTATCCACTTACTAGGGCTCCGGCCGTTAGATGGGGTTTGAACGGATCGCTACCGTTCAGGCTCCATCCGTGCGGGTACAGTTGTACAACCTCTACAAAGTATATAAATCTATAGCTATAGCTCGTGTCCACTGGTTATGGACAATGTTGTTGACTACCGCTACTTCTAACTAGACTTATATTTATACTTCTACCTTCCCTTTTTGAGATAGGCCAGCATTTGCCGTTGAGACGTGAGGGGAATGAGCTCTCACATCGCCTAGTATGTTTGGGTGCTGGATTCTTGGGTGAAGGATCTGGTGATTTGTGACGACTTCCTTGAGGTAAGGTGTTGACCTTGGAGATGGTATTGCTTTGATGCATCCTTAATTGTTGTTGCTGCTGCATATACCTCTACAACTATATATAGGTTGATCCATGCATATAGTATTATTTCCCCATTTTCCTTGACCTCCTGCTTTTGAGAGTTGATATGGCCTACCCGCTTCTTAGGTAGATGGTGGTTTTTCAGGATCGGAGCCCAACTACGACTTCAACAACGATAGATGGGAAGATTAGGGATGGTCCCTCGCTCAAGTCGCCTTTGAAGGTATTGTTTGCCGCGCTACATGCGTAGATGTTTTACCTTTTATGATTTAGTCCTGATGGACTTGTACCGGCATGAGCTGATGTGTTGTACTCGATATTTATGATATATTTATGATATTGTTACTCTGCTGCTATTCTATATTTCTATGTTAGTATGAATTTGTACTATATGAGATAGGGATTCACATGTGATAGTCTTTCTGGGACTATCACAAAGGTGCGTAATCTTGAATTCTCAGAAATGGAAATTCGGGTCGTTTCACCGGTGGCTATGGACGGCGGCGGACACCGCGGTCGTGTCACTGGCGGCTACAGATGGCGGCGGGGCGCGTGCGGTGACGACAGGTAAGAGAGGGGTAGGGTTGAGGAGATGAGGTGGCTACAGATGACGGCGGGTGCGTAATCTTGAATTCTCAGAAATGAAAATTCGGATTGTTTCACCGGGTGCGCAATCTTGAATTCTCAGAAATGGAAATTCGGATTGTTTCACCGGCGGCTACGGATGGTGGCGGGCGTCGCGGTCGTGTCACCGCGGACACTGGCGGCTACAGACGGCGGCGGGGTGCGTGCAGACAGCGTGCGGACACTGGCGGCTACCGACGGTGGCGGGGTGCGTGCGGTGACGGCAGGGGGTAGGGTACCGACGGTGGCGGGGTGCGTACGGTGCGGTGATGGCAGGGGGTAGGGTATCGACGGTGGCGGGGTGCGTGCAGTGACGGCAGGGGGTAGGGTTGAGGAGTTGAGGTGGCTACAGACGATGGCGGGGCGCGTGCGGTGGCCGGTGAGAGAGGGTAGGGTTGAGGAGATGAGGCGCATCCCAACGGATGAAATATATTTGCACCCATCTCAAAAACCGGAAACCACGTAACATATACATATGAACTTAGGAATACCGTCCCGAGTGAGTGAGAACCAACGCTGGGCCCAAACTGGTTCAGGAGACGCTTTCGATTACCATGCGTGGTTACCCTTTTCTTCTTCTAGTTGATGCTTCTCGATTTTATTGAAGAAATACATTGTACTGCTAGGTAGGCTAGCGGAGTAGCGACCTATCGTGACAAACGAACTGACAATATTAGAGGTACGGTACAGTACGTGATTACATCATCCGTCCCTCGTTCATGTCCGCGGCCGCCGCCACCGCATCGACGACGCCACTACTACCCTTCCCCCCGCCACCGCCGGCGCCTGCCCTCTTCCCCTCGTTGCGCGCGGCGGCCGCCGCCACCTTCTCGGCGTCCTCCCTCGTGGCAACCTTGTTGGCGGGCAGGACCGCCGCGGCGTCGCCCACGACGTCCCTGATCCTCACCGCCTTGCCGCCCTCCTCCGCCGGCCTCATCATCATGTTGGTCTCCGCGGCCTGCTGCGCCGCGGCCGCCACGCCGCCGGGGAGGTTGCCGCCGAGCCCCGTGGCGCGCATCTCCGCGGCCTGCACCGCCGCCGCGTCGGCGAGGCCCACCGGCCTGTCCCCCGCCGCCGTCTGCGCCGCCGCCTGGAGGGCCTCGCCCACAGTGACCGCGTCCGTGGCCTCCGCGACGTTTTGGTCCGGCACTGGCACGGTGAACTGCGCCATCACCTGCAAAGAGAGAGAGAGAGAGAGAGTGGCGGTCGGTTCCAAGGGCCAAACGCCATGAAAACGATCTTGGAACGTGCGCTGCTTTATGGTGTGATAGTACTATAATAACGTACCTGGCCGCCGGCGCTGGTGGTGACCATGCGCCTACCGGCGGGGAGGTCGGTCTCGGTGACCCGCAGGCCGCAGCCGCTCTGTTCCTGGCCTTGCCCGACGACCTTGTCCCGCTCGCGGCGGGCCTCGTGGGGGTCGGCGGACGCTGGGTACACGTCGCCGGCGCGGACGGGCTGGGGCTGGCTCATGCTGCCAGATCTGTGGACTCGAACGCTAGCTGAACACACGGCCGCAACAACAAAGCAAGGATGGGTCAGTTTGGCTAGCGCAGGCAGCAGGTAGCCGGCTAACGCAGGTGCATATAAATTCTTCGAACCAGTTAGATTTACCCGTATGGGTCGCTGCTACATGTTCACTTCTTGCAGTGACACGTCTGGACGCCTAGAGCGATGCGTGTGCGTGGGTTCGGCTGAGAACGTACCAGAGAGCGGCAAAGGTTTGGCGCTCTGCAGGGCTGCGTGGCACGGTGTGCGCTCGTTCGCCATGACACCTGCAACCGGATGCCGCGCGTCTTTCACGCAGGTGCATGATCGTTCGGCAGGGCTGCGGCCGTGGCTGCGGCTGTTGCTTTTCTAAGAAGCAGTTTTTTGCTTCGACTTGTTTGGTTGAAAAAAGTTTGGCAAAACAACTTCTCATAGCTGTGTAACATGGATAAGATGATGAAATGTCTATAATACCCCTCTCCTTTTTCCTTTTCTTTTTTCTCTTTTCTTCCCATTATTTCTTCACTCCATTTCCTTCCCTTTCCCATCCTTCTTATCCATTCTCCCAGTGCAAAACAGCTTCTCTTCATTGTTTCAAATGGATAAAAATGTGAAATGTCCACTGTACCCTTCATTTTTTTCTTCCACTTTTTCTTCTTTTCTTCGTATTTCTTTTTTTTCCTCTCTCCTTTTATTTTCTTCTCTTTCCTTTGTCTCTTCCTCACCCTGTTTCCTTCCTTATCCACTCGCACCGTTAGCCCCCAACGCCTCTGCTCCATCTCGCACCACCGGCCCTGGCTCTTTCGCTCCTAGCGCACCAGCCCAGCGCTGCCTCCCTCCGGCGCGTGCCTTGTTCCAGCCATGGAGCTCCACCGTACCGTTACTCTGCCCTGTGCCTACTCCCTGCTGTCCTCGGCCATGGGCCACGACGGGCAAAAGGGTCACACGCACCTGCGGTCGAGGATGAAGCTACTGGGAGCCAAATTTTTTGACTTCTCCCCCACCAAAATACTCTAGAGAGCGGATTTTATGGAGCTCCTGCACTAGAGCTGTTTTGCTTGTGCCCTTTGGTAGGACTTGCCGGTGGAGGAGCCGGTGGTGAAGTCCTGCCAAGCGAGGTCGAAATATTTAAAACGGCAAAGGTATCTATCACACGCAGCGGTAGCACCACCAGCACTGCGCACTAAAGGGCTTCAGGGTTTGGGAGAAAAAACAAACTGATGCGTAGCGTGGGTCTTATGCACGGCTTCAAATGCAGCGCAGTTCGTCGCAGCTGATACAACCGGTTAAACGAACTACCAATTGATGCCGTGATGATTCGCGATGCAAATTCCTCGTGGAAAAAAAATTGGCAGGAGGCGAGCTGCGCTGCTGCTGCTGGGATTCTTTCAATCTTTCCGGATTGCGGGGCGCCCCCGGGCGGACTCGTGCCGTCAGGAGTCGTCAAGGAGTCGCACCATGACCCACGTGACAGTGAAACTAGGTGGACCCACGTGTCATCGAGCAACGGTTGGGTTCCCGGGGCGGTGCCAGAATGTGGAAATACCCCCCTCCCTCCCGTCGAAACGGAAGACGGACGGCGAGCGGCGGCGCGACAATGCGGCGCTCGGGCGGGGCCCCGTCTCGCGGCGGCTGTCGATCCGGTGATCCAAACGCCCGGTAGAGGAGGGAACCGGCTTCCAATTGCGCTGCGGCGGCGTCTGCCGGTGGCGGCTTCGTCTATCTCGGGAGTGGGCGGCGAGGACGATGAGCCGTCCCTCGCGCGCCTGGATCCGCAGGCTCCCGGGGAGGTTCCATTTTAGGTAATTAAGTCTTCCTGTTATCCTGTGAGTGAATCATGATTATCGAGTCACCAGTTCATATTTCAATTAATATTAATAGATTCACATTTCCAAAATGCTTAGTCATCTTAGACCTGCGGACTGTAGTGGTTAGGGATGTTTCCAGTTTTTTTAATCAAGGATTTTTTATTCTCTCTTTTTTTTTAAAAAAAATAACATGGCTAACTTCCTTACAAAAATCCGTACCCAGGCCTTAGCTGTGATACGCGAGCAACTTAAACAATAAAAGGGCAGAATGAGCTGTAATAGGGGAAATGCTGCCAGGTAGGAATGTGAGTGTGAATGTTACCAACAACTTAGGCTGGTGCTATTACTCGCACATAGTATTATGGTATGGTGTTTTGAACAATAAGCAAAGGGCCGTATATGCCGCCAACTTGTTGTCCACACATAATGACAGATGTATGCCTCTGAGAATCTGAGTGACTAATGGCTGAATACAGTGGGCGAGATTTAGATTGTGGGCCACCCTTTTGCGAGATTTGCCGGTTTTGGTTTTCGTCCTAAAGTCCTGAACATTTTTTTCGAGACGAGGCTGACCCCATTTTCATTCATAAATGGAAATTCCACTGTTCCGTTACATGAAGAGAGGAGATGAACAGGAAGTCTGACCAACCTAGTCTATCTATCCTGATTCAGGGGAAGATAAACTAGTGAGAACTTAAGCCCCAGGATTCCCAGGGAACGCTCACCATCGACATCGACATTTTACTAGTTTGAAAGGAAACAAATAAAGGTGGGCGTAACACACATGAGACTGCTGGAGCTAACCAGAACGACACATAGCAAAAGAAGTTTTCTGCCAAGAGGATGGGCGGCATCTTCTCCCAGTCCATTGTTTCTTCTCGCCCGTCAGTTGTCCTCTTCTTCCTCCTGACTCCCACTTGGTGCAGCTGTCTGTTCGCTCCCGGGAAGAGCCAGCAGTCTGGCGGCAGGGGCTCTTGCTTGATTCACCATCACTCTGTGTGCGCAGCTTAGCAGGACCTTCACGCCATCCAGCAGCCTATCTTGGAGTTCCGACTTGTAAAGACCTGCCCAGCAATGCTTCAAAGCACAAGCGAGTATTATGATTACAGCAGGATGACTGATTGTTTTTTTTTTCAAAACATGCTTTATTTCTACATTTCCATATTGCCCAGCTTATAGCTGAAAAGCCAAAAGTGTAGACATCCTGCCCTTCTGGCAGCCACTTTTTTACCCAAAGGGTATATTGTTGTAGATTTCTGGGGTATGTCATTGGCAGTTTGGCACCCAGGCATAAGCCCACAATGCCCCACACCACTTTTGCCACCGGGCATTCAAAGAACAGGTGTGTCACTAATTCAGCACACGAGCAAAAGTAGCATGATGGATCTCCTATCCATTTCCTCCAGATCATATTGTCTTTAGGTAGTATTGCAGAGTTTTCTACCAGCCAAACAAAGATTTTGATTTTATAAGGTATTTTTGCCTTCCATATGTGTCTGTAGGAACATATAAGTCCTGAACATTGTTGAACAATGTAATTTGTGAGCAAGTTAAATAATATGAGGGAAGAATCATTGAGCTGTAATAGTGTAAAATTGCTGCCAGCTAGAAATGTGGGTGTGAACGTTACCAAAAACTTAGGCAGTTACTATTACTCGCACATAGTATTGATGTATTATAGTATGGAGTTATGAACCATATAAACCGCCAGCTTGTTGTCCACATGTAATGACAGAGGCATGACATGTAAAAGACAGGTAAGCCTAATACTTATCCTCTGAATGACTCATGGCTGAATACGGTAGGCGAGATTTAGATTGTGGGGGCACCCTTTTGTGTGTGTTGGGGGTTTTGGGTTTTTTTCACAGCTAATAAAGCGTGTGTACAGCTCAATAAAGTGGAAATCCACCATGATAAAATAGCGGTGGGGGTTGATAGTGCCCATAGGCCGTTTTGGATTACAGTGAACAATTGAACAAACATGTGAAGTTCTCTAGTTTTTGTTTCGTGCACGGCATCTATTGCTACAGCTGTATAAACACCTTCACCCACTGGTGCTGCATTTCCTAATTGTAGAAGAAATTTAGGATTGTTGAATCTGTTTTCTCACAAGACAATGTCAATAGTCGAAGTTCCTAGTCCTAAAGATCCAGAAATTGTCGAATCTCTTATCCTTGATCTTTTAGATCCAGAAAATAAGGCGTATGCCCTTTCTGTGTTACCTAAGGTAATTTTGTTTCTCCTCTATATTGTCTATTTCATCTCCCTCCTATTCGCTTGGCATAATATATCAAAGGTAATTGGCGCTGAGTTGTTTCAAGCTCAGATTGCTCATACCAAGCTCTGATGGCATGATAAATTCAGAAACTGTCTTCTACAAATTTAGATGGGGCTTTCTCTAGTATTTCTATTATAAACTACGATTTAATACTATATTTCTTCTTTTATTAAGTAGAAGTAGTAAGTGATCAACTCATCTGAGAATTTTGGTGCTTGCCCACTTAACATAATGTGGAAATCATGAGGTAGACATGCTTACTGAATGATTGTAAAATGCATAGATGTAGTTGTTTTCCTTTCTTTTTTATAAAGGCTTAATTCTCTAATCCATGCTATGAATACTATCTTATTAACCCATAAACACCTGTTTATTGTTGTTATCTTAACATCTGGAACTATATGAAAGTTCTTCTCCACATGTAATCTGTTCTTACTTATTGATTATAAAACATATCACATCCATTTTTAACCTACATTTCGATGAGCTATGCTGCTACTGTATCTTTCCTCTCCTCTTTGGTTTGACATGGTAAACGTTATTCCCTTTTCAGTTTCATCATGTAACATGAAGCATTTTGTATTTAGTAGCTTCTAGTGATTAGGCCACATGTGCTAGCAACCTGCTCATCCTAATGCGTTCAGAGATAATGTGATGGTGTACTTCTATTGCAGTAAAGACAATTACGCAAGGTGAACTTGATTGCATTCGAAATCACAGAGACATTTCATTCACATGGCAACTAGCCTGTTTCACCAAAGACAATCCAAGTACCCAAAACACTATATGATCCAAAAAGGCTGTGCATAGAGCATTCCAAAACATACATAAGCTAAAATGAAAAGTTATTAGAGAAGCAAACCTAAAAGAAAAGGGTAAATATAAGGATGTATTTATGTTTGACCTAATAAGAAGGGGAAAAGGGTAAAAAGGTCTTTAGATAGAATACCGAGACCAATAATGCTAGCCTCCTTCTAGTTTCTGCGCCTCTTTGAAATGGAAAATCTGCTAGCTTCCTTGTACACAACCCGCTCCTCCCCGAAGCCTTGCCTCTGTCTCCCTCCATGGTAAGAGGCGGCGGAGGCTTCAACTCCCTGGCTCCGGTGGTCAGGGACATTAAGATGACGCTGGAGGAGCAGCTTGTGCTCAACCTCTGCAACCCTGAGTTGCGTCGAAATGCCCTTGTTGAGCTCTCCAAGGTCCCTCTTGTGCCTTTCCTTATCTGAAGATTATAAATCTCTGCAACGAAAGATTTAGCCTGTTTTTATCTCTAGAGAGGATTCTTGCCTGGAATTCTTGTTGGTGAAAGTCTGCATCTTGTGGTACGATGTGGTTTTCTAGGATTAGGATGGTTCAGTTTTAATGTTGGGTGTGGGGGCTGTCATATAACTGAGGCAATTTAACAGCATTTCTTCCTGATCGAATCTGGGTGTGCAACGGCTGTACTGTTTGACATCTTGCGGATTTTAACATGAGGATCCATGGTTGTGTTGTGCGATTTAGATCCATCTATGAATTGTTTGTGCTTCTCCATTTAGGAATTGTGGGAATTTAGGGATTTTTATGTATGATGTCTTAATTTTGGTTCGTAGTTGGAGTTCTGCTGAATGTATCACTTCGTAAGAAGATTTGGTTTAGATCTAGTTTTGAGTTTATTAAAGTTGGATTGCTGTATTCACACTAATTGTTTAAGTTTCATATCAATGATGTCTGATACATCTTGATTCAACAACCATGCCCAGTTGATCTCTGTTACTGGTCTTCTGGTGTTGTATCTTACACTATGATTGAGCTGGAAAAGTGTTCATCTTTTATTTATTTGTTTGTCTAAGAAGTAGTAGAGCGAACTGCCACATTCAAATGTAGTGGTTGTAAGGATATTTATGTATGGTATGGAGTTTATCTGGATTTTGAAAAGATTTACTGTGTTTCTTAGTAGAAACTTAAGAATATTATTTGATATATCTCTTTGTTCAGATGTTGTCAGTTGTAGCTTATTGCAAATTGTAATGATAGCAAATTTTAAGTGTTGGTGACTCATCTCATCTACTGGGCAGCATTTCAGTGGTGACCAAAACTTTGTTGGCAGAGTAGGCATGCTTATTATGAAATGCCCTTGTAACTACTTGTAAATTTGATAGCTGATTGCCCATCCATTTGTATGTGCTACAATAGTCCTTTTACTGTTTATTAGCACTCCAGTTCTGTATTCGAGCTGCTCTGAATTTGTCAAACAAACTATTATGCTGGATGGCTGAGTTACATACTGTTACTGCTTTTCTAAATCTCTAAGAGTACGAACCCATTCCAAAGAGAACTGTTTGTCTGCACAATAGTTGATCCATGTTTAGTCATTAACATTCCACATCATTGATGAAGGCAACAAATTTGGTATATAATGTTCCTTTTGCAACTATTTTCAGAGAAGGGAGACGTTCAATGATTTGGCTTTAAAGCTATGGTACTCTTTTGGCACAATAGCTGCACTGGTACAGGTATGTAGTAACCCTTGCCCTTTTCTTTCCTTACTTATAGTATGAAAAGCTTGAATAGGAGCTTTGGGCATACTCTGTCGTGTTGTGTAATCATGTTTGGTCTGTTAGGCTAGTCATTTTTTATCCAATCCTTGAGTTCATGGATATGTCAGTTTTGTTAATTTACGTTCTTGAACTTTAAAGTTTAAACCAGTTTCCTATTGAAATGATGGTCAGCCTTTTGGTCTCACATGGTATGTTTGTCTACTTGAACAAACAGGAAATTGTGTCAGTCTACCCTGCACTTTCACCCCCAACATTATCGGCAAGTGCAGCTACCAGAGTCTGCAATGCACTTGCACTTCTTCAGGTACGGTTTTAGGGAATAATGGGGATAACAGCAGAAACTTGGCTGCTGATTGCAACCATCCCATGACATACTGTACTGCATAGGGGATTTTTGTTCTGTTTATTGTTCATCATTTTAAGCTTCCAGCATTAGATTTTGTATCAGATGCTTTGTTCATGTCCTCCAAAAATTGTTACAGACTGTTGCAGCACACCCTGAGACCAGGACCCCTTTTCTAGAAGGTAATGACCATAACTCCATAAGAGCATGTCTTTTTTTATGTCAGAGATGTAATGCATTGAATGTGGACTTTGCTAGCCATCCTATGTTCGCTCAATGTTTTGCTATAGGCGCACTATTGTGTAGTAGTTGGGATTTACACATTTGATTTAATGCGTAGTGAAGATTCTGTTGTACTTCTTCTGCCCATAGATAATACGTATTTTTTAATGAGTCTTTGAAAGTTGATTTTGACATTTGGTTTCTCTTGCAATATATTATCAATTTCTACAAAATCAAGGTCATCTTATATCTACTCGAGTACGGATATATTCATGCAACTTTTCTGCACTAAACATGCATTTTATTTGACTAACTATTGGTCAAATTTTGCAAAGCTTGATCTTTTCGAATCTTAAATGCACTATATTGATGGATGGAGGGAGTACTAAGGAAATTTTTTACATGTTTAACTAATTAACCTTGTATTTTCTGGATATCTTGTCATTAGCTACTCACTTTGCCCTGTCTTCTCATCCTTCGCTTTTGCAGCCGGAATTCCGTTCTACTTGTTCCCATTTTTGAACACTACCAGTGAGGCAAAATCTTTCGAGCACTTGCGTGTTACCAGCCTTGGTGTTCTCGGTGCTCTTGCTAAGGTAATTTATTGTTGGGATAATACACGCCTGAGAAGATTAATCACATTGCCTCAATACCGAAGTAAATAGCATGGATCTACTTCACGAAACATGCAATGCAATCATATATGAAGAATTGAAATGGGGATGCATCTTTGTTCTCTGTGGAAGGAAAAGATAACTATTTAACTTTCAAAAGCAGGTTTACTATAAATCTTTAATGTCTCCTCTGCTCATTTTTTTTGAAGGATTTGTAATGTTTTGAGCAGGAATCTACTGAACATCTGAACCCATCTAGTTTACCATGAAATCAGCTGGTAATGATTCAGTGCCAATATAGACCTTTTCACCACAAGATTAGTTCTTATTTTTCGTTCATTAGTATGTCCATCACCTTTACCCATTCTTTAATGCATTGCCAGAAAACTGGATAGCTCAGCAAGACTAAGAAATGTGAATTTTAGTGATTGAAAGTTCGATGGTACGCATGTGGTCTGTTGTTCTAGGGCAGGAACCCACATTCATGCTACATCTGAGGAAGCAAGCATTTAAAAGAATAAATAGTAAAATCCATGTGCGGTCCTTAAACTAGTCGTGGAGTGTCATCTAGGTCCATGAACTTAGAAACTGCATATAAGGGTCCATAAACTCGTTAAAGCGTGACATTTAGGTACTTGGGCAGTTAGGCTAGAACCAATCCTAGTGATATTAGTTGTGCTCATTTCGGGCATCCAAATTAATTCCAAGCAAATGGAAAATGGGACCTTTTGTGCCTCATCAACAACAACAGCAAAGCCTTGTGTGCCTCTTGAAAACATGAATATCCTATATTTCATAATTATTTTTATGTTATTGTCTATACTGTGTTCTAGTAATGGTTTTAATTTTAGTGTCCTTCAAAGAATCATCAGTTTTAGAGCATGCTCCAGCAATTCCGCACTTTTGGAGTGCTCTAGAGTCATTTTTGCATATATTAATTATTAAATCACTCCTGGGAAAAAAAGAAATTCTCCTAGGAATGTATACTTCCATTTTGTTCGGATGTGGAATATTTCGAAATACTGGAAAAAAGTTGTAGATGTCAAATTATGCTCATCTGCAAAAGTATACAAAGACAGATGAGGCAAAAATGTATAAAAAAAAGGCATGCCCTGTATCTACAGTCTCTTTGCTGATGCATAGCAATGCGTTGTAAATTGTGATATTTAGAAGGTATGCATGGTGACATGCCCCCACACGAGAGAATGCTTATAGATTTCTGGAAATTTGTTATGTTTCTTTCAATGGACACATTTCTCATTTTCAGTTCCTACTGATAAAACAGGAGTTGTTACCCTAGCAATGATAAGTCCACTTTTCTCATTCAGTTCCTATTGATAAAACAGGAGTTGTTACCCTAGCAATGAAAATCCATTTCCGAGATCCATGTTTTTTACAAATACTATTTCTGCAAATGAGAAAGAAATTTCTCTATCTTGTGGCATGCAGGTAGATGATACTGAAGTTGTCAAATTCCTGCTGAAAAGTGAAGTCATTCCTCTGTGCTTGCGAATCATGGAGACAGGCTGCGAGCTTTCAAAAACAGTATGTCATCCATCTTTCGCGTTGGCACAGCCACGTTGCATCATGCTATCCTATCATACTCTTTAGCATGCTTGGCTTTCTGAAGTTTGCGTGGATTTTGGCACACCATGGGCCATGTATATTTTGGCATGCTACACATGATTTAAGATTTGTTAATTGGGATGACTGGTCACTATAATGCCCATGTACTGTCTTTCCCTTGCTATAGGCTACATGTTGTCCAGATCTTGAGTAGCTTATTTTGCATGATATGGCATGCTAGTCTCTTTCAATATGTCGTATAGTTTACAATTTTACATGCTGTCTAGGTGAGGTAGACTACTAGTCACTCTATGTTCTAGGATGTAGCCAATAAGATCCTCAATCCTCATCAAGATTATTTTGATCCACATTAGGTTTCTCTCAGATAATCCTATAATACCTTACAACTTCTAAGCACAAATTGAGGCTTATGAAAGAAGCTTCAGAAACTGTTCAGTAATGTTGTTTCAGCAACTGTCTTATGGTGCTAATTTCAGTAGCAAATGTACGCTGTCAAAGGAGTTCTGCATATTCGTATTCATTTGAGTTTGAGAACAGTATGAAAGGACTCTGTGATATCTCACATGCATAAACAAGTGGTTGAGTAGAAGGAGCCTAGTTCTCCCTTTGGTAGGTGGAATGAAGTAAATCCTGTAGTAAAGCCCCACCAGCAAATCTTGGCCAATGGGCATTACACTAATTCAATAACAATTTCTTTGATTCACTAATAAGACAGATGCTTATGCAGGTGGCCACTTTCATTGTCCACAAGATTATGCTAGATGAAGTTGGGTTACATCACATCTGTGCCACCCCAGAATATTTCTTTCAGGCAGCCAGTGTTTTAGCAAACATGGTGATTGCATTAGCTGAACAGCCCTCCACCAGGTTGCTGAAGCATGTTATCTGCTGCTACCTCAGGCTGACGGATGATCCTAGGTATGCGATTTTATCTTGCATAGTAGCAAGCAACTTAATAGCATGTACATCTCTTCCCACATGATGACGTATGTCTCTTCCCCTCTTGATTGCAGGGCCTGTACTGCGCTACGAACTCACCTTCCTGAGGCTCTCAGGAACGGAACATTCGACAGCTGCCTTAGGGTGAGTTTTTCTCCCAATTCATCATCTGTCTCTAATCGACGATTGCTCCAGTTACACCAGATTGAAGGGTTGCAATTGAATACTAACTGCATCTCTGTACCGCAAACACAGGACGACCCTGCTGCAAGGCATTTTCTCCAACAACTGCTGGATAATCTGGCTGGTCATGCTGGCGGAGCACCTCATCCAAGCGCAGGTCCTGTGGCAGGTGGAGGACGCCATGGAGGACCCTCTCAGGCAGGACCAAGTCGCAAGCGTTGATGTAAACCAGTCTGGTCACTGCCATCCAGAATTGGCTACAACGATGCAATTATCTTTGTCCTAATTGCAGGTAGTGGAAGACCCTGCTTGGCTCTCGAATGAAGCGTTATGCTGCATCTTATTCCCGTTTGGATGGCCTGTCTGCGTTATGCAGGCCAGACGTTGCAGTGTCTGCATTAGTACTGCTTTATGCATTCATTCTTGGTTCGGTCCTTTTCAGGTGCTACCTGGGTCGATGGACCGGGAGGTTATTTGGGCTAGATGCGAGATTTGTAGCAGGTCCCAGCATTTTTCTGTTCTAGGAGGGCAGATACCGACGAAATTTTGGCGCCCTTTTGCGTAACACGTCTACGAGTTTCGTCCTCCTTCACTAACTCAAATTATTCTAATCTCTAATACACAAGATTGGGTCAGCACACAAGTAACCTCGCTTTGTAATCTGGGTATCTTGCAGCGTAGAATTCATTCTGTTGTAATGTGGTCTAAGATAAGGTATACTTTGGCTCATGTTTGTTGTAGCTGCTCAGGGCACAGGTGCCGTCGATGGTCGGGGCGCCGCTCATCGCGTGTCATGATGCAGGTGAAAGGCGATCCCAGGATGACACGCTGCGTACGGTAGCACGCGTGGCCTCTCTGGTAGTATCAAAGTATCAAATTAGCTGCGCACGGTTACATGCGTGTCATCTTGCGGTGGGAACAAATAGCACTATAAATAGAGAGCGTCGTTCCACCGCCGTCGTCAAAAATCGAGCAGAAAAAACGATCCGTTCGCTTCAACTATAAGCCGGCTGAAAAGTTGAAACGGCTGATTTGTTGCGAGAGGAAAACACTGTTTGGTGGTTAATAAACCGGCTGAATAAGCTGAAGCAAACAGGTCCTGTAAGCCGGCTGAATAAGCTGAAGCAAACAGACCCAAAGAATAAAAGCTGATAGATAACGGAGAGTACGAGGAAAGCAGCTTTCACGATGGCGGCTCCGCCACATCAGTATTATCATCGTTCGTGTCCTTTTTCTAATTAGGAAGCATGCACTGATCCAATGGTCCTAGTTATATCCGATGATTTAGTTTGTGAAATAAAGTCATTACCTATTTTTTTCACTCGATAGTTGAGAGGCGGTTAAAGTACTATGTCGTTCCTAGCTTACGTAAATTTAGTAGTCTTCATCATTATTTGATTGGGCATGTAGTTTAATTATTATCATTAAATCAGTTATCTAGATTTGAAGATATCTAAATTCATGTATTTACTGAGTAAAGCATCTGTCCGTTCCTTTTTTTTCCTCTGTTAATATATACTTTTTTTCTCTGTTAATATATACTCCCTCCCCTCCGTTCTTTTTTATCTGCAAGGAGCTTAAACTGAATCCTCCCTATTTTGGACCCAATGCATTTTCTGGGGCAAATTCGTTAGCTGGATTTAGATTACTTATTGTAGATCTCTGGTGAGAGAACTGATACGTGGAACCACATAATCACAGACTCAGCAGGGATGAGATACACTCATCTCTACTGAGCCTGTAATTATGAATTTTCAATTTTCACGTATTAGTTTCCTCATCAGA
The DNA here is from genome assembly GCF_005286985.2 of Setaria viridis. Classification (NCBI taxonomy): domain Eukaryota; kingdom Viridiplantae; phylum Streptophyta; class Magnoliopsida; order Poales; family Poaceae; genus Setaria; species Setaria viridis. The sequence continues at coordinate 28,804,367 of NC_048263.2, forward strand.
TCTATAATAGGTGATCCAGACCCACCCAACGAATTTACCCCAACAAATGTGTTTGCTCCGAAATATTGATGATTCAGTTTAAGCTTCTCACGAAGGAGTTGGCGGCTGACTTTTGTAACTCAAATGCCTGCATGACACGGAGAGCTCCCATGTACTCCCTCTGTTCTGATTTTATGTGTCGCTGGTTAGCTCAAGTTTGAGCTAAGCAACGTCAAATAAAAAAGAACGTTCTGATTTATATGACGTATACACGACACGGAGCATCCAATTAGAGTTCCATGTATGCATTAACAAAGGAAAAACACACAGTACGATACATACATGAATTTAAACATCTTCAAAATTCAGTTTTTTAAATAGCAGGCTATATGATTTAGTGGTAGTCTTGTACAACGTAGTTAGAACACTGTCCTAGCCCGCTATTTAAAAGTCCGATGCTTTGGGTTACAGTGTCTTTGCATGTTTTAATTTGATTTGCTGTGGGGCATACTGGAGAATTTATCTATTTTTATCTATTTTTGCAGGAATACGTTGAACTGTCTTATGATGTGTAGATTGTGGAATTCTTGCTTTGGCTGAGAGCCTGAGAATCTTGTCTGAAGTTGGAGGCCATAGGGTTCCTCGTGGTCTCTTAGACTTGATGACGGGTTTCTCTCGGTCTCATGAGCTCGGTCAGCTTGATAATCCTATGCGGATCTAGATGTGTAAAGTGTGCAGCACAACATGCTTGAAAATAGATTCTTAAAAAGAGTATAACCATGTGTAACAGTCATATCTTCTCGCAGGAACATTTATTGATATGCCTTTTTTAAGATGATACTTCCTCCGTTCTGTTCCAAATTTGTGAGTTATTCCGATGGGAAAGTATCTCGTCAAATTTATACAATATACAATAAAGTACTAACACATATAATACTAAATAAATATAATTAAATAAAGTACTATGATACCAAATAAATATAATTAAATAAAGTACTAAGACATATGACACCAAAAATACAATTAATTTTTATACCAAATAAATACAATTAAATAAAGTACTGATACCAAAAAAATACAAGTAATTTTATATTTTTATAGTATAAATTTTTATGATTCTCTATAATTTTAATCAAATATAAAATAATTGAACTTTTCAAGAAAATTGGAATTGGAATGACACGCAGCTAGCCCAACCCTAAAAACCAACATTAGGCTTGTAATGTTTAGGAACAAGGAAACCCAACGGCTAATCTTGATCGTCGCCTCGCGATCAAAGCAATTCTCCAGCTCCTTGCCCCCCTAATGGCTGGGGTTATAGGTCCGCGCCATTGGACCTGGCAAGCTTGGGCTATCACGCGTCCTATTTAAGGAGAGTGAGCCTGATGAACATTTTCAATGTGGAATTATTTTCTGCGAATGGGAAGGTAGAGGCATAGAGTGAAACGTACCTCATCCTTGATACGCTACGCAGAAACACTCGTTGGAGAGGGTAAAAAAATCCGGGCCTAAAAAATGCCGGCCCGCTAGATCCCAGATGCCAGCAGGAATTCAGGATGGCCACGCGCACGGCGCACCTATCCTTGGAAGGATAAGGGAAATTAAATTACAATTGTTGTGGTTAAACAAGATTCGAGGACAGTGACAGAAACCGTGCATGGCCATCAACTACCTTACGTCGTAGTTGCTTCATGTTTACATTTCACTAGTAAACTGTTTATTAGTCCACAAGTGCTAGCAGCTTCGGGTAGTTCTTTGCATCGCACGGGACTAGAGCGTCGACCCCTCGTTGATGTGCGCGGCCGCCGCCAGCGCGTCGGCGACCTCGCCCATCCCGCCGCCTCCCCTCCCCGCGCTGCTCCCCGTGGCCGCGGCGACCTTCTCGGCGTCCACCCACGTGGCCGCCCTGTTGCTTCCCGCCGGCATCACGGACGCGGCGTCGCCCAGCACGTCCCTGAGCGTCACCACCTTCCCCACCTCGCCGCCGTCGCGCGCATCGGCGGCAGCGGCTTCGCGTTCGTTCGCCTCCGCGGCCCGGTGCGCCGCGGCGGCGACGCCGCCGGGGACGACGCGGCCCAGCCCCGTCACGCTCTTCTCCGTGGCCTGTATCGCCGAAGCGTCGGCGCGGTCCACCGGCCTGGCTCCGGCCGGGCTCAGCGCCACCGCCTGCAGAGCCTGCCCGACCGTAACCGTCTCCGTGGCCGCCGGCGACTCGTCCCTGCTGGCGCCGTCGTTGACGCCGCCGCCGGGGCGGCTAGGCTGGGCATGTCTCATGCTGCTGTGCCGATCAGTGTGTGGCACGATAGCTACCTGATGAGCGCGGCTACAACGACGCGAGGACTGAAGAGAAGTTAATTAGAGCACGAACACATGCATGTGCATGTATACACCGTTCCTTCTGATGGTCGGCGTCACATCACACCGCGGACGCGGAGTGCCTCCCACCACGGGTCCACGACACGTCTAGGATCGGACGAACCAAAGAGTGAGTGAAGCGGCAAGATTTGGCACCCTGCAGCTCTGCTTGACACGGCAGGCTAGTCTGCAATGACACCTGTACATATGGTCGCCGCATGCTCGCTGCAGGACGCGAGGCGAGGATGGAATACAATTTCTCTTGCGCTAAAACATACGGGTAACCTAAGGATTGATGACGGTCGGCAATGGCACGCGTAGCCAGCGAGCCGATTGATGACGACGCAACATGCAATCCTGGCGCCTACCTACCTTGCAAAACCAACCCATCTCGGCTTTCCGAATCCATTCTCACCGGCGACGAGCTACTCGACGATCACGCACAAGGAGCGCCTATATGGGTTCCCGTGACAGTCTGAATGGCGACCTTCCAGCAATGAAGCAGCGAGAGACAAGACTTTTTCCACCACCCTCAAGGTAATGCGTCAACTATTCGCCAACTCTTCCGCGCATGTTGAACCGTAGAGTTCGCGTGTGTGCCCCCAGGATATGTAGGAGTCCAATTACGTTGGCACTTGAGTTTTATTAGCTGCATAAGTGGATGTGAGATTGTGAGGTTGAACCACGGTTAGCAAGTACTCCCTCCGTTTCAAATTATAGGTCATTTTGATTTTTTCTAAGCTAAAACGATCTATAATTTGGAACGGATGGAGTAGTAGACAAACATCCTTATTTAGTAAAGCTCTCGTTTACCCTAAATAAGATAAGAATATATATGAACTTTGGAGAGGAAGTTTAGATAATATTACCGTATCTCGGTAGATGAAGATGAGGCAAGGGGTCCTTTTTCATTGTATACACACACACACAATAGCCTTTGATGAATAAAATTGGGATTGCAGCTGTTGGACAACATTAGGTTCTTGTGCTCTTTTACCTTTTCTATTTCATAACAGGTCAAGCAACCAAGCCATAAAAAAAATCTAAAAGTTGACATCTATTTCATAACAAAAACATATAATAAAAATAGGGATTGCTATATCACATTCGAGTGTTTTTACTCCTCCCCACACTCAAATTTAGCTATTGAAGGATTCATGGCACAATAGCCTTTTTGACCTCCAACAACACTTCTTCTTCAACTCCGGCGAGTTAGGGTTAACACTTCTTCAACTCCGGCGAGTTAGGGTTCGGGGTTGGGTTTGGGGTGGGGTTACCTGTGGCCATCGGTTGTAGAGGGAGCTCCGGGGTGCTCACTGGCCGGTGGTGACGGCGGTCGAGATGACGATGGAGCGGAGGCGGTGGGGTGCTGCCGGAGTCGGGTGGCGGTTGACCCCCAGTTGGGCGGTGGCGGTGGGCAGCGGCGGAGGTGGCGTTGCACCACCTATTGGGCATAGATCCCTAGTACCCGCAAGGAAGGAAGAAGTAATCCTACTAGGACTCCTACCTTGTAATCCTACTAGTAATCCCGCCCCCTGAAGTATATAAAGGAGGGCAGGGGTTTCTAGATTGGTAGGCTAAGACCTCATAGAACCACCAAGAGGCCAAACAACACCCAAACGCAGGGCGCAATATACAACACCCCAAACAGGACGTAGGGTATTACGCTATTCTGGTGGCCATCCACGTCTTTTGTTCTCGCTTTTACCTTTAAGTTTTAGGTTCGGCGATCCCCCACCGACCGATCTACTACCTCGAGATGCTATCGGCGGCGGGGGATCACGGATGGACTTTGAGGAAGAAGATGGCCAAGGTAGAAGAACCAACGTCGGGTGCGTAAGACGATTTAGTGCTGGGTTGTGGTGGAGGGCAGCGGGGATGCCGCCGGAGCCAGGAGGGGAGGTTGCGTCATTTTTAGCGAGGAGATGAGGAAGGTGATGAGAAAGATAAGGTGGAGAGAGAAAATTGAATCGCAACTGTTGATCTGAGATCGTGCGGATGAAAAATGTAGCCTAAAAAATAGAGAGTTGACAGGAGGGCACCGTTGCTGGTTAGCTCTTGGATACAGAGGTGCTGATGACACTCGCTGGACAAGCCTTCAGTTTGGGACTAAAATACGTTGTGCCGCCCAGAAAGTATACATACGTATGTTACGCCTACCTGTATACATGACCCGTGTGTGGGCTCTTTCATGTAGGCCGAAAGTCCATCCATGCATCATGCATGCGCGGAAAGACGGCCCATGGCTGTTCTATGATGCATGTAAGTGATATAACAGATCGATGCCTCGGCCCAGGGCAGTAGCATCCTCCCCTGTCCCCTCCAGCGCCTCGGAGATCGATGCCACCCTCGCCGGAGTTTGGCAATGCAAATTTCTCGTGGGAAAAAAATGGAAGCAGTCGACAGGCCAGGAGGAGGTGCTCTCTTCTTTTGGTTCCTTCAGGATTGCAGGTACCCGGGCCCTCGGCGCAGGAGTCGCCAAAGGATTCTCACCACGACCCACATGGCAGTGACACAAAATGAACCCATGTGTCATCGACTCATCGTGCAAGGGTTGTGTTCTTGGAGCGCTCGTGTCAGAATCTGAAAGCCCCTTCCCTTCCCTAGAAACGGAAGGCGAACGGCGAGCGGCGGCGTGGCAATGTGGCGCTCGGGCGGGGCCACATCTCGCGACAAGGCGGCTGTCGATCCGGTGAGCCAAAAGCCTGGTGGAGGAGGGACCCCGCCGTCCAGTTCCGCTGCGGCGGCGGAGGCCGGCTTCGTCTGTTTCGGCGGGCGCAGGCGACGCGATACGGAGGGTCGAGTCACGCGGCGGCATCGAGCGTCTCGATCTGGAGTGGGCGGGGAGGATGAGGAGACGTTCCTCGTGCACCTCTCACCTCTCAGCTCTCGGGGAGGCTCCATTTTAGGTAATTAAGTCTGCTGCTGTCGGTGAGGCAAGATTATCAAATCACCTGTTGATATTACAATTCATGCATTCGCATTTTCAGCATGTTTTTTCATCTTCGATCAATGGACTTTACTAGTTTACGATGTTTCCAGCTCTTTTAGCAGGATTTTAGATTTGCTTTCTAAGAATTAACACATGGCAAACCTCCTTGCAAAAAACGACACCCTGGCCTCAGCTGTGACTTATGTGCAATTTAAACAATATGAGGGGAGAATATCATTGAGCTGTAATATGGTAAAAATTGCTGCCAGCTAGAAATGTGAGTGCGAACGTTACCAACAACTTATTGGGCAGGTGCTATTACTCGCACATAGTATTATGGTATGGAGTTATGAACAATAAGAAAAAAAGGCCATATATGCTGCCCGCTTGTTGTCCACACGTAATGACAGAGGTATGGCATGTAACATATGTGCCGCCAGTTTGTTGTCCGCAGGTAATGACAGGCATGACATGTAAAATACAGATAAGCCTTATACTTATCCTTTGAATGATCCATGGCTGAAGCTGAATACAGTGGGTGAGATTCAGATTGCGGGGCACCCTTTTGCAATATTTGGGGGTTCTAGTTTTCTTTACAGCTAATACGGTGTGCACAGCTCATTGAAGTGGAAATCAACCACGACAAATAGCAGTCCGGGTTGATAGTGTCCATAGGTCATTTTGGATTCCAGTGAGCAAACATGTGAAGTTTTTCTAGTGTTCGTTTCGTGCACGGCATCTATTGCTACAGCTGTATAAACCCCATCGCGCATTAGTGCTGCATTTCGTAATTGTAGAAGAAATTTAGGATTGTTGATTGTGTTTTCTCACTCCAACAAAGTCAATAGTTGAATCTCTTCTCCTTAATATGTTAGATCCACAAAAAGCACATGGCTAACCTCCTTACAATAATCCGGCTCAGCTGTAATTTGTGAGCATATTAAACGACGGTACAAGGGGAGAATCATTTTGCTGTAGTTTGCTTAACAGATAGACACATGGTCCTAAATGCATTGAGTATATGAGCCGACCAAGAAGCGTAGTTTGAGCCATCGCAAGCGAGTGGCTCACAAGATACCTCACATGTTGTCGACATCTTTTCTCACGGCGGTTAAGTTTGAATGTGAGTCCAAGCTTTGATGCCAATTGAAAGGACCGAGATGTCACCTAAGGGGGTGAATAGGCAAGTTGACCAATTTGTGAAACTTCAACCCACTCAGCAGCACTGCCCAGGCCAAACCAGTCAAACCGGTTCACCAGACCGATCATCAGACCGGTCCAGGCAGGGTGACGCACCAAGTGTTGCTCGAGTCCCTCCTTAACTTCTAGCACCAACCAAACTTGGAGAGTGGCTTCTGTAGATAATTTCCAACAGGGCAAAGTAGTCCCTGCATACAATACAAGCACACCCAAGTAGATCGAAGCGGAAGCACAAGTAAATTGCTAGAAATCAACAAGTGAAGCACACAAAATAAAGACACCAGAATTTGTTTATCCGAAATTCAGATTCACTGCAATGAATCCTACGTCTCCGTTCAGGTGCCTATTGGAATACGAGTCTATTTCAACTTCCTTCCAACAAGCCGAGTCTCTTCCAACCACTTTCCTCATCTCCATTAGATGATCTTTTTCCTTGCGGAGGTAAGATCGCAGCCCTCACAAACTTGCCGCTGCTCACCACACCTTGGGAGCTAGCCGGTGACGCCTAGCCGTTTTGGAGGCACACCTCCAAGAGTAACAAATGCTTCAAAGGCTTTCTCGATGCGAACCACAAATGCTCAAGCTATGGATTGCTCTTTTGAGCTCACTAATGCTCACGCAAGATCACTCTCTCAACCAACTCAAAGATTTCTTAAGAAACACTCAAGTCTCACAAAGAGAGGTTGGGAAGAGCTTTTCAGGTCACTAGATGATGTTAAAGGCGTGTGTAACCAGCAGCCCACCAAGGAGGGGGCCAAGGGGTATATATACTCTCACAAATCAGAAACTAGCCGTTGGAGCTGATCAAACCGGTCAGACTGGTTGCTAGATCGGTCAGACCGGTCTAGTTTGAAAACTAGCCGTTGCCCTTGGACCGGTCAAACCAGTCTGCCAAACCGGTCGTTGAGTTAGCCGTTAGCTCGCTGAACCCCTAGACCGGTCAGACCGGTCTACCAAACCGGTTTGGCTGAGTTAGCCCAAAAACTCTCAAACACTTACTCTCGATCCACCCACTGGTTGAACTGACCATCGTTAGCTGAGCTGGGACAGTTAGCATACTCGAGGGTTTTCTTAAGGCTATCTCACATAGGTCAACTAAGAGCACTTTTTGGTGTTATCAATTAGCTAATGTTGCATCCCTCTTGATAGTACGGTATACCTATACCCAAGAATAAATATAAACACTATATCATCCACTTGAGCTTGTAAGTCTTCATCTATCCCGTACTTTGATTAATTATCACTTGAGTTAGTCACTTGAGGGCTCTCAACATAGCTATCATCTTGAGCACATCCATCTTGAGCTAGTAACTTAGGATTTTCCCTTGCTCATGATAAGATATATTTGAATCCTTAAGCCACTCCATTTCATCAATCACAATAGACTAGATGCATTGCATTGCTTCCCTCGGTAAGGATTAGATATGATACTTCGAAACCCCCTGGATACTAGCCACTTCACCTTAGCAAAATGTACATAGTCCAAGCCATCGCTTGACCAAAGCTTGTTTAGTTCCTCGCTTTAGTACCTCGCTTGATTTCTTCACCTATTCTTACCACTTTGAGTTTAGCTTTACTTTTGACATCAACAATGAAATCCTATTTGAAATCTTCTTCAAATGCTTGTTCTTGATTGATAAACAATATCTCATGAATTGCAAACTTCCAATAATAAGACCAATATGTAACACATAAGCTCATGTCTTTTTATCATATGCACATGAAGTCTTGCAATATCCATTTATGAATATCACTATTCTTTTCTTAATGATCTCTTTACTTGTCAATCAAACTATCACATGATTTGGTGATTTATAGGTCAATCATAAAATATATCCCCAAGTTTTACTTCACCATTGCTTGTCATTGATCATATAATTGCATCACGGGATCACATACTTGCTTGCTTTTTTTATTATGAGCCATATAATACATATTCAACTTATGAGATAAAATCACATTATATATATGAGAATAAAACCCTACTCTCAATCTTAAGCAAACAAGTTATTTTTTTAATTGTCATTCAATTCACCAAAACCCTCTTAGGGGCCTAGATGCACTTTCACTCCTCGAGCCGCCTTCTTCGCTGGTAGGGATGGGGGAATGGGTCTTCGTCCTCCCCATGGTTCTTAGGGTCACCACCACCCCATGGCGACTGCTGCTACTACGGGTCGTCCCCTATCATCATCGACGAGTGTTGCTGTGAGGAGGGGGGCTTCGACTCCACTCCTCTCCCCTGGCCATCTTTTGGTCGTCGTGGTCACGACTGATCGTCTTTGGGTCGTCGTGATGGCGGTCGCTGGCCTGCGAATGTCCCCATCGTCATCACCGTGGATTGCTCATTGCCATCCCATCGATTTGGCTCTCATCCAGGCCTTGGTGGTCTGCTGCGTGGAGTTGGTTTTGGGGGCCTTAGCGAAAGATTTGCCCAGCATTTACTGGTACCGACAACAGTTGCGTTCCTTAACGTAGCTCACCTCACTGGGGGTGTTATTGTGGCCACCAAATCCATTTGGTTTTGCCAGGTGAAGACTTGGTCTGCTCCTCCATGGACAGACGGACGATGGCAGCGTTGGCGTTGCTTTCCCGTTGGAGGCATCATCTTACATGACATTCCTGCTCTACCTCCGCTGGCTCTGGGTTGTTAGGTAATTGGTAATGTGCGTGTGTTCATGGCATCCATTTCTTCTGCAGGTTTCAGTCATTTTAGGTCGTGTTTAGTGTGGTGGTGGTGCTGTGGCTTTTTTTTATAGTTGTTCTATTTTTGCTCCTGGTCGCAGGTGGTTGGTCTTGTAACTCTGCGCTTTGGGGTCTTTCCTGAAGTCGCATCATTGTAAGTCTCTTCTTCTTAATGAAAAACGTGCTATGGACGTCTTAAAAAAAATATGTGCATGCCACGCTGCAAACAGAGAGCGCGCGCGGCGGCGGTGCTTGCTCGCTGCACGTCGCGAGGAGGTGAGGATGGCAGCGGCGAGCTTGAGGGACGATGAGGGTCGGCAATATCACGTGGGCACCGAGAGCTGATTGATGACGACACAACATGCAAAGCTGATGGGGAAAGTTAACCAATAACTGGTTGTTAGGGAAGCTCCTCACACCCGAATCCTCGAGGCTGCTACAACAGAGAGCACACATGCACCGATCTTGGAAACAGCTCCGACGAGGTTAGTGTTCGAGATTCCATTTTGGGGTTGGCTCAATTAGGTGTGAGGGTTCACTGGAATCTGGCGGCCTTAGAAGAAAGCGCTTTGGGTGGCAAGATGGCTGGCGGTGGTGGCGGACACGGGTCGGTAAGGGCAAGATGGCGGTGACGCAACCGGCTGGGGCGGTGGTATAGGTATCTGGTGGGTGGGCGAGAGCTAGGGCGGGGGTGGGAGGGGGTTTGATGGTGACGATGGCGGTGGCAAGATGCAGAGAAATGGAGCTAGGAGGAAGAGTAAATAAATGATATTACTGATATCTTGAGGAGGTCTTGTATATATTTTGAGGAGCCAGGGTTAACTACCTATCTGTCCAAAAACCATAATGCCTAATATGTAGTAATCCGGTATTTCAACTTGTGTAGATAGTTGTATATAATTTAAAAGAGTATAATGTGTAGTTTTAGCCCATATATAGAATTATTAAACTAGAACTTACCTCAAAAGCCCCTAGTAAAAGTATCAGGAGCAGCCATCATATGTAAATGCATACTTGTCAAGTCCTAATGATAGGAAAAACATTAAAGCTCACATTTTCCCTAAATAAAACAACGCATATATGTTCTCTAGAGAGGAACTCTAGATGAATATTGTCTAATCTTGGCAAGAGATGAAGGCAAGGGGACTTTTTTTTCATTGTACACACAACAATCATTGACGAAAAAAATTGGGAGCTGCTGGGCAACCTTAGGTTCTTGTGTTCCTTTATCTTCATATTACATAGCAATGTATATTCATAATTCATCTAGCCATCCCTACCACATTCATCCCTATTCATCTGTGTACATCCATCCACCCATTCACTCAACAATCCATAGTATAGAGAATTCATCTTGAGAATGATGTGGCATCGGTCGGAGGAGAAGGTGGTGCCCAGCTGAGAAGGGGCAGCCGGTCGGGGAGGCGTGATTGATCTTCCAGGGGAATAAAATAATTTTTTGATGAAGATTGAAGATTTTAGTACTTACCTCAGCAGTTTATCTTTCTTTCGCTTTCATGCTCGTTTAAACATGGGGGAGGAGTCATCGCATTATCTTTGACTACTGCTAAGTAAAGTACTATGTTGTAAGAAGTTCTGAGAAAAAAGAAATAAGAAAAGAAAAGAAAAGAGAATAAAATGCTCCTCGGTTCTTTAAGCCTCATTAAAGTTCTCAGTGCTCTTAATCTCTCAAGATTAAGGATTGATCCATATTCATTTTTCAACCATGTGCAAATTGATTGCGAGAACTTCATTTGTGTCTCACGATCACCCTTTTGCCACTTGCACATGTCCACTTATCTAAATGTGTGTGTTTCATCCCTATCCCTCTCCAACATTTATTTTCCATGGTCTTTTTTACAAGTCTCAATAATCCCAATAGATCTCTCTCTTAGTTTGACAATATTTCATATATAATATTTTACTAGGATTGTTTTTACCTACCAAGCTCTACATAAGCCTTCCACTTTCATATATGAGTAGAATAGGTTGAAAATAATCTAGTATAGGCTTGAGTGACTTGATGAGATGAGTATTTTCATGAACTTTTGCAAGAGATCCTCACTTGTGTTGGATTTGCATCTTTTTGAAAACTCTTCATGATGGAACAAGGTGAAGGTTTGAAGTTCTCTTAAGTTCAAGAGCATTGTATTTATTTTATTGTGACATGTTCTTTATTGCTAAGTCTATCTTCCATGATGAAAAGTAGCCGGTCACAACTTGAACTTTAAATGCTAAATTCTTGAGAGAGCAATGTGTCTTATTATTTATAACTTAGTGCAGGGATGACATTGAAGGGTAATGTTGATTTCTTGATTAAGCAAGTAACTTGGACTTACTCAAGGACGAGTAAGGTTTAAGCATAGGGGATTGTTGATGCTCATTATTGACACACTTTTAGTGCCATTTAAGTGGTGTTTTCATACATATTCTTATACTAACCCGCCGATTGGCACCTGAAATAACCCGTTTTCCCATATGCATTGTATTTTGGAGGACATTCTATTTTCATAGGAAATTGGACTATATTGGAGCATAATTGGACAAGATCCTGGATGAGCAACAACCTAGAGAAAAATGAAAACCAACGGGCCCAAAAAGAGCCTAGGCCGATCGGCCTATAAAGGCCCAGGCCGATCGGGCTAGGATTCTCAGGGCCACGATCATGCTCATTCTTGGTGTGCACTCCTCCAAGAAGAGTTATATTAGGGGCTAAGTTTCATAAGATATGGCAAGTTCACTTCGGGATCAAAGATGGAAGGAAGCAGGATTTTGGAAAGATATAAAGATCCAACCTTATCCCAGGGCTATCGATGAGCTAGGCTCACATGCATACAAAAATAAGGTTCCATAACATTAGAGGATACTTGGCGATGAAGGAGGGCGCGAGATGATGAAAGGAAGGCCCAGGCCGATCGGCCTGGACCCCTCTAGGCCGATCGGTCTGGGGCTTTCCTTGCTCCTCTCACCTTTCAATTTTTGCTACCTGCTCTCCAGACTATAAATACTTCGAAAATCCACCGAGCCTGCAGATCCATCCACCAGAAGTCGACGAATAGAGGGACACACACCAGAGGGAGCTGAGAGCCACTGCAAGTCTTCAAGGTTGTCTATAAGATGGTTTAGGCTAGACCCTAGCCACCATGGCCGTCCCTGCACGGCGAAGCCATGGTGGAGTACTGGAGCCAATGCTTGTGATCATTAAAGCTTATGTACACATGATGGTGATATCAATCTAATCTTGTGCTTTGATCTACTATGATGCATGCTTATTCTCATATCTTTAGCTTGCATATGTTCTTAGTAGGAATAGATGTAATCGTGGTGATTAGTCTATGTCTTGTGGATACATCTTAGTAGTGCGTAGGAAGTTGGTGTGATTACCCTTGCGTGGTGATAGCATGTGGGAGGGAAAAGGCCGAACAATTGCGTAATGTTGAGTAGAATCGATGGCGAGTATTGTGAGAGTCGTTTGAGGTAAAGCTTTGGGAAACTGGAGGCGTTAACACTCACCTCGCAGTGGTGACCACAAGAAAGTAGGCCGCTTGCGAGCCACCTTTCTGAGAGATGACTCTTTATCAAGGTGCTACATAGATTGGTTACCACTTTAGTTGGAACTACAACAAGAAGACAATAGGCTCATGCTACCTTTGGTTGTGTTACCTCGTATGTATGGATGTGATGTGTTTACCCTGTCTATAATACTTATCTCACGATTGGGTTTACCTTTATATGCAATTCATGCTTCTTGATAGGATTAGATCCATTTAGCTAGATAGAAAACCCTAGTTAGTTCACTACCGATCCACGTATTGATAAATCTTGGATGGAATACTCTAAGGGAAAACCTACAATGATCCGCGCGCTTGCGGTTCACAACTTGGCGTGTTAACTACCGTCAACAGCCAGTCAGGGAGGGGTGGTGCCTTGTGGATTCGGTCGGGGAGGGGGGACAACAACATCGGAGGCTTTAGGGTTAGGACCGATAAAGGAAATGAGGACTTGTGAATTTGAAACCAAACGCTCGATTTATATCTTATGGCAAGCACAAGGTAGACGTCTACAAAGACCGTTGCTAATGGGAAAAGTCTAAACTAGCGACGGGTCGCTCTACTGGCCGAGCGCGCGACGTGGGCCAACCTTTGCATGGGCTACCTAAGGGAAGGCTTTGTCCTGATGTGAGCTTGCGTGGGCGGATGAGCAGAGGTCTCTGTCCTGGTTGGCCGAAGCCCATCAAAGCTAATTCAAATGATGGCATTTATACTAGTTGTTTTGCTTCTTCAAAATATAATAACTTTCATATAGAGTGTATGTTTTGAATTCTGTTTGCACCGCTATATTTTTTAGGATTATATCTATGAAACAAGATCCATGATGCATATATTTTGGAATAATTGTTTTATGTGCCGATAACTTATATTGTATGTATGGCAGGCTAACAGCTACTTCTTTACTAAGTGTATAGCAACTTTTGTTGATAGTACATAGCCTCTTTATAAGTTTGATAGTATTGTGGTTTATACCAGATTGCTATATTGTTTCTCTATTTAAGTTGATAGTACTCCCTCCGTACTAGAATATAGCTAAATTTAGACTTTTTCAAAGTCAAACATTTTCAACATTGACTGTGAATAGAGAAATAATCATAAAGACTAATAATATAAAAATAATGTTAGTAGATTTATCATAAAACCAACTATTATAATATGTAACCTTTTTATTTGAAATAAATTATTTTTAGAGATATTGTTGGTCAAAGTTAAAAAGATTTAATTTTTGAAAAAGCTAAATGTATTTATATTTTGGGACAGGGAGTATAACTAGGCAAAGTGGTATATAGCATCAAACAAATTGATAGTACCACGACATATAAATTGAGAATACCATTGTTTTGTATATAAATTGCTACATAGCTTGTATACAAGTTACCACTATACATTAACATAACTTGATAGGCATATAAAATAGTTTCAAAACATATCAAATATGAATCTCATTTTGTAGATTTTATTATAAAAAGATAATGGTGTAAACGGATTTTTAAATGGATATCTTACGAGAAAGTTACAGCAAGTTACGGTAATTTAAAGGAAACATAACCAATTTTGCACGTGGACTGCAGCGCTGATGTCATCAATGATTGAGAGGTTTTACTCATTACCACACATCGCTCTTTTATCTCAACTAATTAATGGACTTGCGGTAGCACCATATTCGGGTCGCGCGCTGAACCGATTACTCAATAACGTCGTCCTTACCAATGTTATTCGGTTACTCTTAGTATGTGTTTGGTTTTGGGACTAAGTGGAATGGGTTGGGTTCATCCTACTTTTCTGGGTTGGGTTCAACCCATCTCGTGTTTGGTTAGGAGGGTTGGTTTCATTCCAATTTTTTATTTGATTGAAGGGGTTGAGAGTGATAGGATGGATGCCAGTTTAATGGTGTTAGCAAAAAACTATCGGTGGCCCCACATGTTATCCGAGGGCCTACCTGTCATCCATCTTTTTATCTTTTGCTCGAGCTCCACCAAGCCACCGCCGGCCCCTGCCCTTGCCTCGCCGCCGCTAGCCAACCCCTGTGCCTCCACCTTCGCTCAACCCTCACCACTGGCCGCCGCCAGCCCCTGCCCTGCCGCCTTCGCCCAGTCGGACCCCTGCTCCACACTGTCAGCCATACACCTATGGGCCTACTGGGAGGCTTGGACAGTCCTACAATATGGGACTATACACCAAGACGTATCAGACATGGAGACTACAGTGCAGGACGGCGTGGTCTACGTGGCGAACAAGGACTAATCATGGATCAGGAAAGTACTCGTAACAATTAGAGTAGAACTCTCTGGTTGAATCCGACTATTACTCTTGTATAACAACTGACCTGTAACCCTGCCCCCGGTAATATAAGGCGAGGTAGGGACCCCTTCCAAACATCTCATCAATCAATACAAACCAACCAACACATAGGACGTAGGGTATTATGCGACATTAGCGGTCCAAACCTGTCTAGATCGTGTGTTTGAGTTCACCTTTGAGTTCCTGATCTTCAGCGAGCCCCACGCATAAAATACACCCTTGGGTACCCCATCGGTAGGTTGCCGAATCTAAACACCGACAACCACCTCCGCTCGGCATAGCACCGCCGGCACCCTCCATGGGTCCCTACTCCACCGCCTCCGCTCGGCCTAGCGCCGGCGAGCCTTCCCAACGCCGGCGGCCTCCCCTGCGCCGGCGAACCTCCATGCGTCTCACGGACGGACTTGAGACAGATATGGATGGGATGGAAGTGGGTCGAGTGCATCCTGTTATTTTGAGCGGACGCAATGAACCTGTATCTCCATGATATATTTCCTCCTATGTCCGATCCAACTCAGATGCATTTTCAACCAAATGCAGATCGACGGGACCAGCACGACCCAAACCAAAACGCACCCTTATTTATCGATGACATCGATAGTTAATGGGTGTTGTAAATGTCCGTTACCTTTTATGAGTCAAAGGTAAACGGGCTTCTTTACTACGAGGTCGGACCTCAAGCTGGAGATTTTATTAGTAATGGGCGTAAAAGGAGGCCATTACCTTTAGCTGATCGTTATTTCAGAAAAAAAAAACCTTTAGCAGATCTTGCGACGGGGCACATGAACCTTTTTTTTTTTCACGTGTTACCTATTTCGCGTTTCACGTAGTGCTTCCTGTTCTTCCTGTTCTTTGTTCATAAGGAAACTTCGGCTCGGCGCAAACGCAACAAAATTCTTCGCAGCAGCTCATAACAAACACCGGCCGTCGGCCGATGGAACAAACGATCGATTGATCCGCAGTTACATTGAAGATTGGCAATGCAAATGGCTCGTGCCCTGACCCACATGACAGTCAAACAAGATGGACCCACATGTCATTGAGCAAGGGTTGGGTTCCTGGGGCGCTTGTTCGTTCTAGAATCTGAAATCCCCCTTCCTGCCGTCGAAACAGAAGACGAACGGCGAGCGGCGGCGCGGCAATGCGGCGCTCGGGCGGGGCCGTGTCTCGAGGCCGCAGCTGTCGATCTGTTGACCCAGAGGCCCGGTGGAGGAGGCAATGCGCCGTTCAGTTCCACTGCGGCGGCGCTCGGCTTCGTCTGTTTTGGCGAGCGCAAGTCACGCGGTACGGAGGGGTCGAGTGACGTCATCGATATGACGGCTCTCTGGGAGTGGGAGGCGCCATGTTAGGTAACTACTAAATCTTCTGCTGTGAGTGAGGCACGGTTATCAAATCATCTGTCGATATTTCAATTTATGTATTCACATTTTCAACATATGTATTCATCTTCGATCAATGGACTTTACTAGTCTGCAATGTTTCCAGCTATTTTTTAGCAGGATTTAGATTTTGTTTTATAAAAAAAATACATGGCTAACCTCCTTACAAATAATCCACACCGTGGCCTCAGCTGTGATTTGTGAGAAAATTAAACAGTATAAGGGGAGAATAATTGAGCTGTAATAACAGGGTAAAATTGCTGCCAGCTAGAAATGTGAGTGGGGACGTTACCAACAACTTGACTGGTGCTGTTACTTGCACATAGTATTATAGTATGCAGTTATGAACAATAAGCAAAGGGCCAGATATGCCACCAGCTTTGTTATCCATATGTAATGACAGAGGTATGACATGTAAAAGACAGGTAAGCCTAATACTTATCCTTTGAGTGACTCATGGCTGAATACGGTGGGCGGAATCAGATTGTTTTGGTTTATTTTACAGCTAACACAGTGTGTGTACAGCTCATTAAAGTGGAAACGACCACTATAAATAGGGGGGGGGGGTGTTACCCACATATACTTTTGAATTCTTGTGAACAAACATGTGAAATTCTCTAGTTTTTTTCATGCACGGCATCTATTGCTGCAGCTGTGAAAACCACATCAACCATGGTGCCGCATTTAGGATTGTTGAATTCTCACTCGAAAATGTCAATAGTCGAGGTTCCTAGTCCTAAAGACTCGGAAATTGTTGAATCTCTTCTCCTTGATCTGTTAGATCCAGAAAATAAAGCGTATGCCCTTTCCATGTTACCCAAGGTAATTTTATTTCTCCTCTGTATCTTCTATTTTTTCCCCTCTTCTATTTACTTGGCATAATATATCAAAAGTGATCGGCATTGAGTTGTTTCAAGCTCAGATTGCTTATGATGGCATGATATGGTCATAAACTGTCTTTTACCAATTCGGTGTGTTTTCTCTAATATTTCTTTTATAACTTGTGATGTAATACTATTTCTTTCTTCTTTTATTAAGTAGTAAGTGATCAACTCATTCGAGAATATTAGTGCTTGGCCACTTATTGATTCTCGCTGTGGAAAGGCTGTTTTGTTTGACCTCTTGGCTTTTGGAGTTTTTAACTTGAGGATCCATGGTTATTATATTGTGCTATTTAGATCCATTTATTTATTGTTTCTTTCCATGCATTTGCAAATTGTGAGAATTTAGGGATTTTAATGTATATTATGGCTTAATTTTGGTTCATAGTTAGAGTTCTGGTGCATGCATTCATCAGGAGATTTGATTAGATCTACTTTGAGTTTATTAAAGGTTGACTTACGTTTAAAAAAAGTTTATGAAAGGCGGATTTCTGTAGTCACACTAATTATTTCAAGTTTCATATTGATGATGTCTGATGCATCTTGATTCAACAACTGTGCCCATTTGATCTCTGCTAATGGTCTTCTGGTGTATTATCTTGCACTACGTTTGATTGGTCTAGAAAAGTTTCCATCTTTTTTTTTTAAGGAGTAGTAGAGCGAGCTGCCACATTCAATGTAGTGGTTGAAGGATATTTACGTATGGTAAGGAGTTTTATCTGTATTTTTTAAAAGAGGTTCTCTGTTTGTAAGTAGAAAAAGAATTTTATTTGATATCTCTTTGTTCAGATGTTGTCAGTTGTAGCTTATTGCAAATAATAATGACAGCAAATGGTGAAGTTCTGGTGACTCATTCCATCTACTGGTCATCATTTTAGTTGCTATTAAGATTTTGTTTGCAGACTGGGCATGTTTATAACTATGTATTAATTTCATAGTCGATTGCCATTTGGATGAGGTGCAATAGTCCTTTAATTTCACTGTTTATTAGCGCTCTGCTCTGAATTTGTCAAACAAACTATTATTTCCCTATATGTGTATATTAACATGCTGGATACCCGAGTTACATACTGTTATTGCTAGTATAAGTGTCTATGGGTATGAACCTATTCAAAAGTGGTTGATGCATGTTCAGTGATTAACATGTCACCTCATTGATGTTGAAGGCAACAAATTTGGTATATAATCTTCTTTTTGCAACCATTTTTCAGAAAAGGGGGATGTGGTACTCTTTTGGCACAATAGCAGCACTGCTGCGGGTATGTAGTAACCTGTGCCCTCCTTTGCTTACATATAGTATGAATGAGCCTGAATAGGAGCTTTCATTGTACTCTGTCGTGTAGTGTAATCATGATTGGTCTGTTAGGCCATTCATTCTTAAGCTGATCCTTGAGTTCATGACTATGTTAGATTTGTTACTATATGTTCTTCTATTGAGCTGTCAGTCAGCCTTTTGGTCTCACTTGTGTGTTTGTCTACTTGAAAAAAAATAGGAAATTGTGTCAGTCTATCCTGCACTTTCATCCCCAACATTATCAGCAAGTGCAGCTACCAGAGCGTGCAATGCACTTGGACTTCTTCAGGTACAGTGATGATAGCGCAGAAAGTTGGCTGCTGGTTGCAACCATCCCATGACATACTGTACTACTTAGGGGATTTTTCTTCTGTTTGTTGTTAATCATTTTAAGCTTGCAGCATTAGATTTATATCATATGTTTTGTTCACGCCCTCCAAAAATTGTTACAGACTGTTGCAGCACACCCTGAGACCAGGACCTCCTTTTTAGAAGGTAATGACTACAAGAGCATGACTCCTTTTATGTCAAAGTTGTAATGCATTGAAGGTGGGCTTTGTTAGCCTTCATATGATCGTATGTTCTCTAATGGTTTTGCCACAGGAACACTATTATGTAGTGGTTGACATTTACAATTTGGTTTCTGTCTAACTTGCTATAGTAAAAATTCTGAAGTGCTCCTTCCGTCCATCGATGTGCGTATTTTTGAAGGACTCTTTGAAAGTAGATTTTGGTTCCTCATAAAATATGTTGTCAGTTGCTACAAAATCAATGTCATCTTAAATTTAATTTGATGAATATATTGATGCAACGTTTCTACACTAAACATGCATATTATTTTACTAACTGTTGGTCAAAATGTGCAAAGCTTGACATTTTCGAATCTTAATATGCATTATATTGATGGATGAAGTACTACAGATTTGTTTGCATGTGTAATACTAATGAACTTTGTATTTACAGTATATCTTACTATTAGTTAATCACTTTGCCCTGTCTTTTCATCCTTTGTCTTTGCAGCTGGAATTCCCTTGTACTTGTTCCCATTCTTGAACACTACAAGCGTGGCGACATCTTTCGAGTACCTACGTGCTACTAGCCTTGGTGTTCTCGGTGCTCTTGCTAAGGTAATTTTTTGTTGAGAATATACACGACTGAGAAGATTAATCACATCCCTCAACAACGAGTAAAAAAGCATGGATCTGCTTCACTAAAAATACAATCATCAATGAAGCTTCACGTTCATATTCTCTAGCTTCTTTTGCTGGCTATGAAATTGAGATGCATCTTTGTTCTCTGTGGAAGCAAACGATAACAATTTAACTTTAGAAGTTAGGGTTAGTGTAATAATTCAGTGTTGATATAAACCAACCTTGTCACCGCAAGATTAGTTCTGATTGTTTGTTCATTAACATTTCCACCATCTTTACCATTCAATAATTCAATGCTAGGAAAACTGGATAACTCACTAAAGGCTAAGAAAAGTGAACTTTAATGATTGAAGGTTCGATGTTAGTATTGTTCTCTTATGGAACTGTTGATCCAGGCAGGAGCCCACATCTATGCCACATCTAAATAAGCAAGCATTGAAACAGACCAATGTCCTTTTGTGCAATTGGTACTCATACTAACTGGCGTGAGTCGGAATAATGCTTATGGATTTATGGAATATTCATTATGTTTTTTATGAAAGAAGCTTGAGAAACTGTTCAGTAATGTTGTTTCTGCAACTTTTTTATGCTGCTAGTTTCAGTAGCAAATATACGTGTGTCAATGGAGTTTTGTATACTTTCCTTCATTTGGGGTTGAGGAGAACAGTAGGAGAGGACCCCTCCAAATTGGTTGGCAGATAAATATTGCGTAAACCACTAGTTGAGTAGCAGGAGCCTAGGTTTCCCTTTGCAGGTGAAGTTAAGTAAATCCAGTAGTAAGCCCTCAGTAAAGCTTGGCCAATTTTGCATTACACTACTAATTTCATAAGCATTGATTTGATCACTAATAAACCGAATGCATATGCAGGTGGCCACTTTCATTGTCCAAAAGATTATGCTAGATGAAGTTGGGCTACAGCACATCTGTGCGACCCTGGAATGTTTCTTTCAGGCAGCCAGTGTTTTAGCAAGCATGGTGATTGCATTAACTGAACAACCCTCCACCAAGTTGCTGAAGCTCATTATCGGCTCGTACCTCAGGCTGACAGATAATCCCAGGTATGTGGCTATGTGCTGTCATTTGCATAGTAGCAACTTAATAGCATGTACATTTCTTCCCATGCGATGACGTATGTCTCCCCTCTTGATTGCAGGGCCTTTACTGCGCTGCGAACTCACCTTCGTGAGGCTCTGAGAGGTGGAACATTCGATAACTGCCTTATGGTGAGTTTTGCTCCCAATTCATCATCTGACGCGAATCGATGGTTGCTCCATTTGCACCAGATTGAAGATTGCAATTGAACACTGACTGTACCTCCATACTGCAAATACAGGATGACCCTGCTGCAAGGCATTTTCTTGACCAACTGTTGGGTAATCTGGCTGGTCCTGCCAGCGGAACCCAGGTCGTGCGGCAGGCACAAACCATGGAGGACCCTCTCAGACAGACCCAAGTCGCATGAGTTGATGTAAACCAATTTGGTCGCTGCAATCCAGAATTGGATACTACAATGCAATTATCTTTCCGCAAATTGCAGCTAGTGGAAGACCCTGGCGCAGCTCTCGAATAAAGCGTTATGCTGCAGTTTATTACCTTTTCAACAAGAACTGCTGATCGAGCCAGTCCAGTGTGCCGTTGTGATAATAAGCGTTGCAGACGTTGCAGTGCCTGTTTTAGTATTGCTTTATGCATTCTTGATATTCTTGACCTAAATAAGCAAAATCGGTGTTTTAAATATTAATAGCGGTCTATAGGATTTAGTGGCATGGCAGTCTTCTCCAGAGTAGCTATAGCACTGTTATAGCAACATTGTTGTGTGTGCGTGTGTGTTGTAACTCTACTATTAATGCAATGATAAACAACTCCCTTGCGTGTTCGAGAAAAAAAACACTGCTATAGCCTGCTAAGCTATTTAAAAGTCTGAACAAAATAAATTAGGACCCTTTTATAGCTCCTCTTCTTATGCACCGGGTGGTAGTGTTGGATGTTTAATTGATTAGATGCAAGGCATACTGGAGAGTGTTTATTTTTTGCTGTGTGGTATGATGTGTGGACTGGAATTCTTGATTTACCTCAGAATCTGTTGGAATCTGCTGCTTTCCGGCTGTACAAGGCTACAAGCTAAGCCGGCTAATGAAGAAAATGAACGTGGAGTACTATGAGAAAACTGGAGAGTCGATTCCTGGTGGCGGGTTGGCCATTCTCTCAGCACGTGTGGAAGATCATGGAAGAAATGGTGGATTGCCTGCCCCGAAATCCTCCATCTGCTTGGGATATTTAATTTTTTGCCATCGCTACAGATGTCTACTCTTCAAATGCCAGTTTTACAAATGCTTCTACATTTTTGCCATACGAGAGAGAAGGATTCCTATATTCTTGCCCTTTTTACTGACGTGGCAGGACACCTCGGACGTCTAGCGTGTCCAGAGATGCCAAAAGTCCTCATTACCCCTGGTTCTGTTCATCTTTTTAGCTACATCTATCTCTGGTCTTCTTCTTCGCTTGTGCTTCTGGATGGGTTAGGTACAGTAGCTCACCTCCACATGAACTACGTCGCCTCCGAGTTCCCCATTGGTCCCGTTGCTGAACTCCACCCACTCCCGGTTCTCGTAGAAGCAGCCCCCCTCCACTCCGCGGTGCGGCCAGCATCGCCGTCCTCCAGTACGCTTGCGGCGCCAATGAAGGACGGGAGCAGGTCGGCAGGGTCCCGAAGCGCGAGGCGGCGGAGCAGCGGCTGCGCCACGGGCCATGGTAGGAGCGGGCGGAGGTATGACGGGAGGATGGGCGCCCATGGCTCCACGCTGCTCGAGACCAGTTGCATATGCACATTCCAATCTAATTTTGATGCATCAGGCACTCAGGCGCCCTCCCACATGCTAGTAGAGCCACAGTGCTAATGCCCACTCAAATCATTCGTTCACGTACATGGCTAGCGCCCATGGCTCCACGCTACTTGAGGCCTCGAGCTCGTCAGGGGCCAGCAGAGGACGCACGGTCACCAAGTGCATGACATAGCGACGTTGCATGCGCGGGCTGCAGTTGTCGTGAAGCAGCAGCACGAGGAGGTGAGCCACTGGAAGTTACTCATGAATTCATGGAGTGTGGTGTTGTGATCTAAGGAGACACGATGATTTGAGCTCGGTCGTGTGATGGGGAGGGAGGTTAGGGATGACAAGTGGGGCCGGCTGTCATAGAGAAAGGGAAGTAGCAAGGAGTGGACTGGTAGGGGCAAAAGAGTACTTTTGCATCACTCATTCAAGCTGGCATGCTTACGTGTCTTGCCACATCAGCAAAGATGGCTCAAATGGAAGAAACATTCCCTCCCCAATGGTAAAAATTTAGGTGCCAACGTAAAACTAGCAATTGGAGTGTGGCTATCCGTAAGGATGGCAAAAAATTAAATCATTATGTTGATACCTGTTCTATATTTCCTGACACTATCTTCGTTATGATCATTGTACATAAGTACACAACAGTCTTTGAAAAATATTGTAAAAAAGAGAGTTGGCAGAAGAAGGGCACAGTTGCTGGTTAGCTCTTGAACCAAAGGTGCTGATGACACCCGCTGGACAGCCTTCATGGGGGCCGGACAGCCTTCATGGGGTGGGTGCTGAGACACACCCCGGCTAAAGCCTACCTGAACATCCCCGTCTAATCAACTCTGCCTCCCCCCCCCCCCCGAAGCATGGGGTAACAGGTCTGCACCACCGGACCCGGTAGGAGAATGGACATCATATCCTATTTTATTCAGGTCTTAATGTGGTAAAATTTTCGATTTGGCACTAAAATATGCTGTGTCATCGAGGAATTATGTATGTTTACCTCTACTCTGTACACCTGTACGTGACCCGTGCATTTGCACTCGCGGGCCGAAACTTTGACGTGTACGCCAAAAGGCCATCCATGAGAGGAAATCCGGCCCATTGCTGTCCTACGATGCGTATTCAAAGGTTTCTGTGTCTCTCTGCTTTGGGCATGCGTAAGTATCTGGCCGTCTCCGGAAGGTTTAGTCTCAAGAACAAAAATAAGTTAGGCGCTAGCAGCGTCCGAACGTTTGATGTGAAATTTTCCATCGAACTCTCCGATGAAACATTAAAAATTACATAGTAAAATATCAGCGGTCACTGTTTGCAACATGAAAAATAATATGTAAAAATGACTACATCATTTGGCTCTGGGATATAAAATTCCCACCGCAACATGAACACTATGTTTCATGCAACATTCACTGTAAAACGTGCAGAAATAATAGTTGCAACGTCAATGCTTAACTATTGCAACATATCCGAATGTCCGATTTTTTTAATATTCCGGACTTTTGTTTTGTAGCATTACCAAAATAAGGTACTTGATGAGAAGGTTCTACAGACATGCGTACATAATGGATGCACCTATGTTCTAAAAAAACGGATGCAGCTATAGACTATAGTTGAGGGCTTGAGGCCAAGGCCATAACGGTGACCAACTCTGAATCCATATCCGTAACTCTTAAGAAGCGGAATACAGTGGGTACGAGAGTGAATCCGGCGTTTATATGTACATGGCATATGCATGTCCCATCCGATCCTTCCATTAGCACGGCTGCCACCAGCTGGGTACCTGTGCTCGAAAACGAAGACTACATGCTCCTTCCAAACATTTCACATGACTTATATGTATGTCCATTCCGTTGAAGGAGCTGCTCCTTCCTTTTGGCGTTGGTTTAGCTGTCGACTCCCATCAATCATTGATGCAGTCGGAACTGGCTGCAGCTAATTTTATTTTTTATCTAAAATAACGGATGCATTTTGTAGCTGCAGTGATCTTTCAGGTTTCACCAGATCCCAGGTTCACGGAATTTTTCATTAAAGTCGGACTTCCTACTCACCGCAGAACCATGTACATCGTTGATTCGTTGTTAGCATCGTCGCTGTTTAAATTATGAAAAACGGCTTGTGCGTATTAGGTCAAGAACAGGCCTATTAGCTCAGTTGGTTAGAGCGTCGTGCTAATAACGCGAAGGTCGCAGGTTCGAGACCTGCATGGGCGAAGTTGCGGGGGTGCTACGGGAAGGATTCGGTGCATCTACAAGTGTTTTGCATGCGCGGGCTGCAGCTGTCGTGAAGCAGCACCACGAGGAGGTGAGCCACCGGAAGTTACTCATGAATTCATGGAGTGTGGCGTTGTGATCTAAGGAGACACGATGATTTGAGCTCGATCGTGTGATGGGGAGGGAGGTTAGGGATGACAAGTGGGGCCGGCTATCATAGAGAAAGGGAGGTAGCAAGGAGTGGACTGGTAGGGGCAAAAGAGTACTTTTGCATCACTCATTCAAGCTGGCATGCTTACGTGTCTTGCAACATCAGCAAAGATGGCTCAAATGGAAGAAACATTCCCTCCCCAATGGTAAAAATGTAGGTGCCAACGTAAAACTAGCAATTGGAGAGTGGCTATCCGTAAGAATGGCAAAAAATTAGATCATTGTGTTGATACCTGTTCTATATTTCCTGACACTATCTTCGTTACGATCATAGTACATAAGTACACAACAGTTTTTGAAAAATATTGTAAAAAAGAGAGTTGGGCAGGAGAGGGGCACAGTTGCTAGTTAGCTCTTGAACCAGAGGTGTTGATGACACCCGCCGGACAGCCTTCATGGGGGCCGGATAGCCTTCATGGGGTGGGTGCTGAGACACACCCTGACTAAAGCATACTTGAACATCCCCATCCAATCAACTCTGCCCCCCAAAGCATGGGGTAACAGGCCTGCACCACCAGACCTGGCAGGGAAAAGGATAGCGCACCATGTTTTATCCAGATCCCAATGTGTCAAAATTTTCAATTTGGGACTAAAATACGTTGTGCCGCGGCGACCTTCTCGGCGTCCACCCACGTGGCCGCCCTGTTGCTTCCCGCCGGCATCACGGACGCGGCGTCGCCCAGCACGTCCCTGAGCGTCACCACCTTCCCCACCTCGCCGCCGTCGCGCGCATCGGCGGCAGCGCCTTCGCGTTCGTTCGCCTCCGCGGCCCGGTGCGCCGCGGCGGCGACGCCGCCGGGGACGACGCGGCCCAGCCCCGTCACGCTCTTCTCCGCGGCCTGTATCGCCGTAGCGTCGGCGTGGTCCACCGGCCTGGCTCCGGCCGGGCTCAGCGCCACCGCCTGCAGAGCCTGCCCGACCGTAATCGTCTCCGTGGCCGCCGGCGACTCGTCCCTGCTGGCGCCGTCGTTGACGCCGCCGCCGGGGCGGCTTGGCTGGGCATGTCTCATGCTGCTGTGCCGATCAGTGTGTGGCACGATAGCTACCTGATGAGCGCGGCTACAACGACGCGAGGACTGAAGAGAAGTTAATTAGAGCACGAACACATGCATGTATACACCGTTCCTTCTGATGGTCGGCGTCACATCACACCGCGGACGCGGAGTGCCTCCCACCACGGGTCCACGACACGTCTAGGATCGGACGAACCAAAGAGTGAGTGAAGCGGCAAGATTTGGCACCCTGCAGCTCTGCTTGACACGGCAGGCTAGTCTGCAATGACACCTAGTACATAGGGTCGCCGCATGCTCGCTGCAGGACGCGAGGCGAGGATGGAATACAATTTCTCTTGCGCTAAAACATACGGGTAACCTAAGGATTGATGACGGTCGGCAATGGCACGCGTAGACAGCGAGCCGATTGATGACGACGCAACATGCAATCCTGGCGCCTACCTACCTTGCAAAACCAACCCACCTCGACTTTCCGAATCCATTCTCACCGGCGACGAGCTACTCGACGATCACGCACAAGGAGCGCCTATATATGGGTTCCCGTGACAGTCTGAATGGCGACCTTCCAGCAATGAAGCAGCGAGAGAAAAGACTTTTTCCACCACCCTCAAGGTAATGCGTCAACTATTCGCCAACTCTTCCGCGCATGTTGAACCGTAGAGTTTGCGTGTGTGCCCCCAGGATATGTAGGAGTCCAATTACGTTGGCACTTGAGTTTTATTAGCTGCATAAGTGGATGTGAGATTGTGAGGTTGAACCACGGTTAGCAAGTACTCCCTCCGTTTCAAATTATAGGTCATTTTGATTTTTTCTAGATTATCTAGAAAAGCTAAAACGATCTATAATTTGGAACGGATGGAGTAGTAGACAAACATCCTTATTTAGTAAAGCTCTCGTTTACCCTAAATAAGATAAGAATATATATGAACTTTGGAGAGGAAGTTTAGATAATATTACCGTATCTCGGTAGATGAAGATGAGGCAAGGGGTCCTTTTTCATTGTATACACACACACACAATAGCCTTTGATGAATAAAATTAGGATTGCAGCTGTTGGACAACATTAGGTTCTTGTGCTCTTTTACCTTTTCTATTTCATAACAGGTCAAGCAACCAAGCCATAAAAAAAATCTAAAAGTTGACATCTATTTCATAACAAAAACATATAATAAAAATGGGGATTGCTATATCACATTCGAGTGTTTTTACTCCTCCCCACACTCAAATTTAGCTATTGAAGGATTCATGCCACAATAGCCTTTTTGACCTCCAACAACACTTCTTCTCCAACTCCGGCGAGTTAGGGTTAACACTTCTTCAACTCCGGCGAGTTAGGGTTCGGGGTTGGGTTCGGGGTGGGGTTACCTGTGGCCATCGGTTGTAGAGGGAGCTCCGAGGTGCTCACTGGCCGGTGGTGACGGCGGTCGAGATGACGATGGAGCGGAGGTGGCGGGATGCTGCCGGAGTCGGGTGGCGGTTGACCCCCAGTTGGGCGGTGGCGGTGGGCAGCGGCGGAGGCGGCGTTGCACCACCTATCGGGCATAGATCCCTAGTACCCGCAAGGAAGGAAGAAGTAATCCTACTAGGACTCCTACCTTGTAATCCTACTAGTAATCCCGTCCCCTAAAGTATATAAAGGAGGGCAGGGATTTCTAGATTGGTAGGCTAAGACCTCATAGAACCACCAAGAGGCCTAACAACACCCAAACGCAGGGCGCAATATACAACACCCCAAACAGGACGTAGGGTATTACGCTATTTTGGCGGCCATCCACGTCTTTTGTTCTCGCTTTTACCTTTAAGTTTTAGGTTCGGCGATCCCCCACTGACCGATCTACTACCTCGAGATGCTATCGGCGGCGGGGAATCACGGATGGACTTTGAGGAAGAAGATGGCCAAGGTAGAAGAACCAATCGTCGGGTGCCTAAGACGATTTAGTGCTGGGTTGTGGTGGAGGGCAGCGGGGATGCCGTCGGAGCCAGGAGGGGAGGTTGCGTCATTTTTAGCGAGGGGATGAGGAAGGCGATGAGAAAGATAAGGTGGAGAGAGAAAATTGAATCGCAACCGTTGATCTGAGATCGTGCGTATGAAAAATGTAGCCTAAAAAATAGAGAGTTGACAGGAGGGCACCGTTGCTGGTTAGCTCTTGGATACAGAGGTGTTGATGACACTCGCTGGACAAGCCTTCAGTTTTGGACTAAAATACGTTGTGCCGCCCAGAAAGTATACATACGTATGTTACGCCTACCTGTATACATGACCCGTGTGTGGGCTCTTTCATGTAGGCCGAAAGTCCATCCATGCATCATGCATGCGCGGAAAGACGGCCCATGGCTGTTCTATGATGCATGTAAGTGATATAACAGATCGATGCCTCGGCCCAGGGCAGTAGCATCCTCCCCTGTCCCCTCCAGCACCTCGGAGATCGATGCCACCCTCGCCGGAGTTTGGCAATGCAAATTTCTCGTGGGAAAAAAATGGAAGCAGTCGACAGGCCAGGAGGAGGTGCTCTCTTCTTTTGGTTCCTTCAGGATTGCAGGTACCCGGGCCCTCGGCGCAGGAGTCGCCAAAGGATTCTCACCACGGCCCACATGGTAGTGACACAAAATGAACCCACGTGTCATCGACTCATCGTGCAAGGGTTGTGTTCTTGCAGCGCTCGTGTCAGAATCTGAAAGTCCCCTCCCTTCCCTAGAAACGGAAGGCGAACGGCGAGCGACGACGCGGCAATGCGGCGCTCGGGCGAGGCCACATCTCGCGACACGGCGGCTGTCGATCCGGTGAGCCAAAAGCCTGGTGGAGGAGGGACCCCGCCGTCCAGTTCCGCTACGGCGGCGGCCGGCCGGCTTCGTCTGTTTCAGCGGGCGAAGGCGACGCAATACGGAGGGTCGAGTCACGCGGCGGCATCGAGCGTCTCGATCTGGAGTGGGCGGGGAGGATGAGGAGACGTTCCTCGTGCACCTGAATTTGGCGCCCCTCACCTCTCGGCTCTCAGGGAGGCTCCATTTTAGGTAATTAAGTCTGCTGCTGTCAGTGAGGCAAGATTATCAAATCACCTGTTGATATTACAATTCATGCATTCGCATTTTCAGCATGTTTTTTCATCTTCGATCAAAGGAATTTACTAGTCGAGGGCTTGAGGCCAAGGCCATAACAGTGACCAACTCTGAATCCATATCCGTAACTCTTAAGAAGTGGAATACAGTGGGTACGAGAGTGAATCCGGTGTTTATATGTACATGGCATATGCATGTCCCATCCGATCCTTCCATTAGCACGGCTGCCACCTGCTGGGTACCTGTTCTCAAAAATTCGAAGACTACATGCTCCTTCCAAACATTTCACATGACTTATATGTATTTCCACTCCATTGAAGGAGCTGCTCCTTCCTTTTGGCGTTGGTTTAGCCGCCGACTCCCATCAATCATTGATGCAGTCGGAACTGGCTGCAGCTAATTTTATTTTGTATCTAAAATAACGCATGCATTTTATAGTTGCAGAGATCTTTCAGGTTTCACCAGATCCCAGGTTCACGGAATTTTTCATTAAAGTCGGACTTCCTACTCACCGCAGTCGTTGATTTGTTGTTAGCATTGCCGCCGTTTAAATTATGAAAAATGGCTTGTGCGTATTTGGTCAAGAACATGCCTATTAGCTCAGTTGGTTAGAGCGTCGTGCTAATAACACGAAGGTCGCACGTTCGATGCATGGGCTAAGTTGCGGGGGTGCTACGAGAAGGATTCGGTGCATCTACAAGTGTTTTGAATGCGTGGGCTGCAGCTGTCGTGATGCAGCAGCACGAGGAGGTGAGCCACCGGAAGTTACTCATGAATTCATGGAGTGTGGCGTTGTGATCTAAGGAGACACGATGATTTGAGCTCGATCGTGTGATGGGGAGGGAGGTTAGGGATGACAAGTGGGGCCGGCTATCATAGAGAAAGGGAGGTAGCAATGAGTGGACTGGTAGGGGCAAAAGGGTACTTTAGCATCACTCGTTCAAGCTGGCATGCTTACGTGTCTTGCAACATAGCAAAGATGGTTCAAATGGAAGAAACATTCCCTCCCCAGTTGTCGTTGTCCAGATTTGCGGATCAAGACTCTAGACTAGTAAATTTCTTTTATGCGCGTAAGGCTTTGGATGGTAGCGTGGGAGACACGGGGTTAGACTGGTTCGGGCAAAAGGAAGCCCTACGTCCAGTGTCGAGGCTGCTTGTGTTACCCACGCGGGGTTCTGTAGTAGGGGTTACAGATGGGCGAGAGAGGGAACTGATCCCAGGTCTCTTGAGTGTGCTTGTGCTCTAAGGGAGTGTGGAGTGTACTGTTGGCTTGAGGAAAAGAGTCCCCCTGTCTCAGGACCCCCGGTCCTCCTTTTATAGCGCAGGAGGGAGCTCGGGGTTACAGTTGAGCCAGGCGTCAGGAGGAGAGGTAGAAAGGATAAGCTAAGTAGAAAAATAATACAAGGGGATGGTCCCAAGGCCACCGCTCTTGCTCCGGCCTCCGGTCCCTGTCAGTGCGTCCGGCGAGGGAGGGCGATTCCTTCCTGATCTTGTCGATGATCTCCCTGGTCGCCGTCGCCGTCGAGCGTGATGATGAGCCTCAGCCTCGGCATCCGTGCCTGCCGGGGAGGAGGTCCGATTCTGTTGCCCCGCCGATTACCGTAAGACCCGGACGTCGCATCCCTGAAACTGCCGTTGGGAGCACGGGGCGCGAGAGCAAGCGATGCGCCCTCCTGTGTCGTTCGGCGCAGCTCATGAGTACCCTGTGGCGAATCAGAAGGAGCCGCGGCCACTGCAGCTCGCGCCGCACGGCCGCGCACCGGTATTCGGGACCGGTTACGTTGGGGACGCCGCTCCCTTTTGGCTTGACAGGGCCGCTGCGCATTTATGGCGAGGTCGATAGGGGGACCCACGAGATCGTCATCCTAATCCTCCAGTCCGCGCCCGAGGCGAATATTCGTCTTGTGGACCCGAGCGAATCCGAGCCCCGCACCCAGGGTCGGGCGAGGCAGAGTTTCTGCGGTGGGGGTCGGGCGAGGCGGAGTTTAGTCTTCTAGGGGTCGGGAGCGTCCGACCCCGGAACTCCGGGTCGAGCGAGGTGGAGTTTAGTCTTCTAGGGGTCGGGAGCGTCCGACCCCAGGATTCCGGGTCAGGCGAGGCGGAGTCCTGCCATCGAGGGGTCGGGATTGTCCGACCCCGGGGCCCTGGGTCGGGCGAGATGGAGTGGGATGTTCTCTGCCTCTACTGGGTCGGCGGTAATCGTAATTACCGCAGGTGGTCTGGGCCTCCATGACTGTTGCTTTAAGCGGCATTAGGAGATTGTTAATATTTCCCCCCAATAGTAGCCCCCGAGCCTGTGGTGGAGCAAAGATGCTCCTCCAAAGGCTTTTTTTTTCATCTCTCGTCGGGGATCTCTGCTCGCCCTGCAAGCTGCGGTTGATCAGGGATAGGGAGTGTTGTTGGTCCGGCTTTGGCCAGGGAGTTTGATCAGGAGAGGTGTCCTGTGGAGGACTTGGCGCGGGAGGACTCCTCATTGCTCCGTAGGGTGCTCCCGCCTCGAGTCCTCAGATCGCGACCACACGCGTGGTCATTGGTTGCGACGCTAGCCCCCGAGCCCCCGCGCGTTGCAGGAGACCGATCGGGAG
The DNA here is from genome assembly GCF_005286985.2 of Setaria viridis. Taxonomy (NCBI): domain Eukaryota; kingdom Viridiplantae; phylum Streptophyta; class Magnoliopsida; order Poales; family Poaceae; genus Setaria; species Setaria viridis. The sequence continues at coordinate 28,835,967 of NC_048263.2, forward strand.
GCTAGATCAGCTTTTGATCGTTACCCCTCAAGCATCCGTTCGCTGGGACAGAGGGGATGAGCCGTGCCACGCTATCCTTGTTGGACGAACCGTGGTGCTCGTTGAGCTGCGAACGGGTCGGTTCGAGTGGAGTCCCGGTCCTCGTTCGGGGGGGTCCGGCTAGGGCCAGGCTGGTAGCGTACCCTAGGCTCCAGCCGGCCAGTTCATATAGTTCCCGAGTCTGTTCAGTCAGATACGGGGGCTCGTTCCCTTTCCTCATGGAAAACCCATGAACTTTGATGCCGGTCTGGACTCGAATGTGAGTTTAAGATGCCCGGGGCCGTCACACGCCCGGGTCACGGCCGCTAGCGGACCCATCCCTTCTCACCCCTCGCTCGTGGGCATCTTGAGGCGGCTGTCGAACCTGTAGCGGGCCAGCCTTCGAACCTCTGGATCGTAAAGGGCCGTAGGGGCGTTTCCAGCCCCATATCCCTTATTACCTTTCGGTGGGCCTTGGGCTGAATCGGGGCGGATGTTGTGTCTTGGGCCGAACGTGGGGGACGTCGTGTGTGCATCTTCCGGGAGACGGAGTTATGGAGGGCACCGACCCGCGAATCGAGGAGTAGAGGATGTCTCTGCGGCCGATCATGCGCGTGGTTTCCGAAAGGAAAGTGGGCGTGATGGGGGCGTACCTGGCGCCGCATTTATGGCGACAAGGGCGTCAGTTCCGCTCCCTTCGCGCCTTCCCTATAAAACGAAGGCTCTGCCTCGCAGGTTCCACCCGCCTTCTGCTTTCGAGTCTTTTTGTCTTCCTAGCTCGCCCTCAGCTCGTCCGCACCCGCTTCGTCTTCCTCTGCTCAGCGCTATGCCCTTTCTCCCCATCCCCGTCGAGTTCCTTCCTCCTTCGGCGATGGGATCCTGAGGGATTTCCCACTTCAACTCCTCGCGCGCCGAAGGCCTGGTGAGGAAAGGCCTCCTCTGCGAGAGGACAGAGGTGGGCAAGTGGGAGCTCCCGGGGTCAGAGCAGGTGCCGACACCTCCCGCCGGCTATGTCGTCTCCTTCGCCCACTTCCACGAGCAGGGGTTCGCGACTCCGCCGAGCCGCTTCTTCGGTGGGCTCCTCCATTACTACGGGCTCCAGCTGCAGCACCTCAACCCCAACGGGATCCAGCATATCGCGGCATTCGTCGCACTGTGTACCAGAAGACAGAGAGGAGGGGGAACCAACAGCGGTCGCCCCCGGTGCCGATCGGGTGCGCCGGGATCCACCTCCGCCATACTCGCTCCAAGGAGTACATGGTGATGAAGACCGCGGCGTCCCACAAGGGGTGGCACAACTAGTGGTTCTATGTGAAGAACTACTCGAACTCCCCCCTACCGGAGTTCACCGGCCGCACCATCGATGTGGCGCCGGAGGTGTGGGCGTACGGACCGGTCGAGAAGGAGAAAAGGTGGTTACATGACCTGCTGCGGGCCATCGAGCAATTGAAGAGGAGAGGGCTGACTGGAGCCGGGGTCATCGGGGCGTACCATGCCCGGCGGGTGGCGCCGCTAATGCTCCGGGCTCGTTCGCTCGCCGACATGACTCCGGGCGCGTCGACCGAGGGTACCGTCCTGGCAACGGGTGCGCTCACCGCCTTCGAGATCCGACAGCGGATTCGGGAGGCGTTGGAGGACAAGGACGCCGACTACCCGGTACCCGGGCACCCGCCGATGCGCCCGGACGAGGGCTTCATCGCCTTGGTAAGGAATTTGTGCGCCGACCTTCTTTTTTTGTGTTCGTCGCTCTAACGCGGGGCCATTTTGTGTTTGTAGGGCATGCTAACCCGGGTTGTGGACTCGCACCCGCCGGTGCCGAAGGACGCCGATAGGTGGCTGCAAAACCGTCTCCTCGCAGAAGAGCAGAAGCGCCGCAGGGACAAGGAGACGGCGAAAAGAAGAAGAAGGCCGCCAAGGAGTTCCAACAGCGGCGGCGAGGGCAGGTCGTGTCGGACGACGATGATGACGATGATGATGACGATGAGGAGGAAGATGAGGAGGATGAGGAGGAGGAAGAAGAGCTTGCCTTATTCCCTCGGTCGGGCGCGCTCGTTATTCGGGAGGCGCGCCAGCAAACGGCCGTGAGGGATGAAGCGGGCGGACCGTCCGCCTGGGGCTTGGTTCCAAGAGGCTCCGGGGCCATGCCCCAGGGATCGTCGCGGAGCACCCCTCAGGGATCGGCATGGGGCGCCCCCTAGGAGTCGGCGCAGAGCGCCCCTCAGGGGTCGGCGCGGGGCACCCCTCAGGAGTCGGCTTGGAGCGTCCCCCATGGGTCGGCGTGGGCCGTCCCCCAGGAGTCGGTGCGGGGTGCCCCCCAGGAGGTCTACGGAGCCCGCCCCCGCCATCACGCCTGCGGCCCAAGAGCAGAGGAGCGGCGGCAAGCGGCCGCTGCCGGATGCCCCGGGGTCGGCGTCCGGCTCGGAGGCAAAGCGCGCGCGCCGTCCTTGCTCCGGAGGAACGTGAGTTGGATTTCCTCGTGAACCTCGCTCCTTTCCCCACCTTGCGTTTGTTTCCGCTGACATTTGTTTGTTGTTTCGCAGCGCCGCCCCCCGTGGTCTCGTTCTGCAGCTGGCGCCCAAAAAGGCGTTGCGGGTGTTGTCCGCCTCTGCGGAGCGGATCGCGGCCCCGCTCGCGGCGAGCGGCGGGGTCCCCGGTGAGGTTGCGGGTCGCGCCACGGAAGCGGCCCCCGTGACGGTTACCGGTGGAGTGCTGGCGCCATCGGGCGCTGGACCAGCTGTGGCGGAACCGCCCAACTTAAGCTGGTTTAAGTGCGCCTAATCGCTGTCGGAACAGCAATTATCCGAAACGCACCTAAAACAGCATAAGTCCGGTAGTCCGTCGAGTGTCCCTAGGACTCCTCGAAGGATCCACGACGTGTCTCATAGCCATACATCAGGATAATATCCGCGATGGGATAATATCAACGAATATTACATTTTTAAAGACATAACAAAGGTACGATATATTACAACTATAGTTTGAAACAACTTAATCATGCAGGTCAGTGTGGTTCTAAGAATTTAAAACCAGTCTGGAAGAAAAACAAACATTTAATTTCAATCTAGAGTATCATGAGACTCATAAGATACCCTAGGTCTTCGGGGCTTCCTCTTCGGTGAGTCCCTGCTGGCTTTCTGAAAACAACAATAAGGGATCCCCTGAGTACGAAGTACTCAGCAAGTCTTACCCGACTAACCAATATAATAGTTTTTCTTTGGAATGCATGTCGGCCTTTAGGTGTGCTTGGTTGACACAATTTTTGCCGAAAAGCTTACTACGAGTGAGGCCTTAGTTTTGTCTTTTAGTTTAATTAAGTTATTACCTAACCATTCTAGATGATAACAGAAGTAAAAGCAATCACAGCTGTTGATTCATACAGTACTTGGCAACCAAAATTTTATATCACATGAGTTCATGCTACGAAGCTTAACAGCGATCAAGTGCATTCATAACCGAGAATTGCGGCGATCCGGATCAAATTACATCCTGCAGGAGAGGACCCCGATCACCAGCATTATACGACTATCCAGGTCGTACTAGCAACCTCTCGATTAGTAAAGTCAATGATTAGGAACACAACTACCCGGACCCAGGGATGCACCCCCACATGGGACCCCACGTCTGGCCTGATCTCCATGTGAGTTTCAGGCTACACCCCTGCCAATCTCCAGCACGTCAAATGCGGGTACGAAGCATTCCTGATCATAGAATTTACTAACCTACTGGGCTTTACTGGTCCCATACCCAGTAAGTGATCAGAAGTTATCACTTGATCAATGGTTAAGACACGGCCCGGTCCTTAAGCAGATTAAATAAGCAGACAGAACTACATCTCTAGCTTCTGTCTGGTTCTATACTTCAAACTATCTTTCCTAAACAGCATGTATGATCAAGAGTTTTCCCTAAGGTTGGTAAACCAAGCATGTAAGCGAGTAAGCAATTCTAGACTTGGGTAGTTTCTAGGATTTGAACAAGTGGCAAAGATGTCCTTAAATCAAGGCATGATCATACACAAGAATGGGTTTCATCCAACTCCTAGACTTAGTGCATACAATAACCAAATAACCTATAACTAGTCACATGAAATAATGACTCAAAAATAGATAGGTATAAATGCACCGGGGCTTGCCTGGGATCAACAAGGTTAGTTCTTCGGAAAACTTGTTTATTAAAAGAGGCACTCCACACTTCGCGAACGCTGTCCATCTCCAGCTGAAATCCATGACTTCCACTTCAGGAGTTGTGATGTCTACGATTCAGCATATGCAGGAGTTAGAGATGCAAACTTTTGAATACAAGACTATACAACTTTCCTTCATGATAAAGTTGCAAGCCAACAAGGACTAGACAATTTATCATGATAAAGTTGCAAGCCAACACACAAAAACCCGAAAAGATTAGCCCACCATTTTTATTTCTTTTACTAAACCTACCTTAGACCTTTTTATTTATTTTTAAAAGCATTATAATAATTTTCTAATCTCAAAAACCTAATTCCTATGAATTAATAATGATTTGTGGATAATAAAGCATTTTTCAAATTTTTATACATTTAATAAAGTTTAAGCATTTATTTAAATACCTTAGATAAAAAGGCATTAAATAAATACCTAAATTTTTATTATTTTTCCTAGGGTTTAAGAATTTTAATGCATAAAAGAAAATAAAACAATCCTAATAAAATTGGTTTCACTAATTTTTTGACACTTCTAGAATTTCCTGTGAATTAAATGGTGAAAACTGGATTTAATCTATTTATCTAATAAAGAAACAACCTAAGGTTTACTTAAAACCCCCGGCCCAAACTTCTCTCACCTAACCTTCTTCTACCCACTATCACTTCCACCTAGGGCCCATCCGGTCTCCTATTCTTCTTCTTCTTTTCTTCACTAGCACGTGGGGCCCACGGCCGAAACCTTCTCTTGGGCCGGTTCCCCCTTCTCTCCTCTTTCTCAATCCCGGACGGCCCATTTTTTCTTTCTTCTCTAAACTCACCTGGGCCGCACGGCTTGTTTCCTTCCCAACGCTCAACGGCCCACCGGTCTTCTCTTTCACTCGCCGGCCCACCTTTTCCTTTTCCACTCTACCTGGGCCGCACGGTCCAAATTCCCTTTCAAGCCATCGGGCAGCCCACCGGCTCCCCCTTTTCCTTTTACTCGCGCGGACAACTGGGCCAATTTTCTTCCCCTTGGCCCACGACGGATGACCGGCCCCTTACCTTCTTGCGCCTGCCCCCTCTCCTTTTTATGCCGCGCGGCTAGCTGGGCCCGCGCCTTCCTCCGGCCCAAGACGGTGGCTGGCCTGCTCCTTCTCTCCGCTCCACCTGGGCCTTCCCCACCGAGGCCTGGCCTCCCGGCCCAAACTCACCAATCCGGCCTGCCTCTCCTCTCTTCTTCCTTCCAATCTTCCTGGCGCTCAGCTTCTTCCTCCGTTGCGCCAGAACAGGGGCGCGCGAGGCCGACGGGGGCTCGCCGGCTGGCGGCTCGCCGGCGACGGGGTCGGGCTGGGGAGGAACTCCCAGGCCACGACACACCCGTGGGCGGTGGCGGCGCTCCGGGAGGTGGCCGGAGATGGCCCCTCCACGGCGGCGGCGGCTTGGCCCTCGGCCGGCCATGGCGGCGCACGGAGACGGCACAAGCGGTCCCCTTGATTTCCCCAACAGCTCCCACAATCTCACAGGATGTCCCTAGACCCGTTAATTGAGAAGAACATTCGGTTCAGGAGCTCACCTTGGGGAATTGGGTGACGGCGGCCTGCGGATTGGTATGGCGGCACACCGGAGCTTGACGGCGGAAAGCTGGAGAATGGAGGAGCTTGGGACGTTGAGGAGTAGCTGGCGGAACTTTGGGTGGATGGAATTGCAAGGAGAAGCGGCGGCGTGGGTGAATCGGTCGGCGGCGACACTGATTTGCTTGAACTCGTTCCTGGCAAAGTAAAACGGCGGGATGAAACGGATAAGCGCGGGGGATAGCGATGTCGTGATCTTCCACCGTGCATGCGTGCCACCTCAACAATCTTGAACGCCTGCGGACGTGGCTGTCGTTCTGGCCGGTCGTGCGCGAGAGCCGGCGGCGGCACGACTCTGTCGTTCTAATCTTTCTGTTCTTTTTCCTTTCTTCCAAACCGACACGTTCACGCCTCGATTGCTCGAAATATTTCATCTCAACTCATAGAACTCCTTTAAGAAAACTTGTAGAGTAATCCGAGCACTTTAATTGATAGATGGGCCTCTACTCGAGATGAGTACTCTAGGGTCGAAATTGTTGAGCTCCAATGTTTCTGTCAACTTGCACTGTTACTGAACATTTACAATTCAGTTTCGACAGCTTTCAAAAATGTGGTGATTTACCCCTCTTTGGCACCAAATTTTAGTAGTCCAATTGTATTCCATATAAGCCAACAACTCCCTATTTGTGTTCTACAACTAATAAGGATTCCATTTTGCACCAGAAACCATATAGCCTTTGCACTGGATTTTCCTGAAAATTGCTCCAAACATTGCTAGTTACACTGTTTCAGACTTAGAATTTACGCGACTTCGAGAGCTGACCGAAATAGCTAAAGTGCTGACTTTGAGCTCTGATTTAAATTTGATTCTTTCGCTATCTCTGAGCAACAACACCTTATTAAACATGTCCGAGGATCATACTTCACCGCTGTCTAGTTGCCTTTGCTCACTTACTTGAAAAATTGGGCAGAATTCGGTTTCAAAAATAGATACTCATCACGTTTTCCAGACTTAGAATTAATTCGGCAAGGAGCTCGAAATTTGCTCAATTGCTGAATTTTGGCTCCAATTTGAATTCAAACCTTCCACTTTCTCTGGACAACAACTACTCATTTACCTTCTACATAGTCCATATTACACTAATGTCCAAAAACATCTGCTCACTTTTACGGAAATTTCCCCAGAAATTGGTTCTAAAAGCAGGTACTCAATACCAATTTCAGACTTAACCAATTTCCAGCAAGGTCGCTTATTGTGACAAAGTGCCAACTTTAGGCCTCCATTTGAAATGGTTCCCTCTGTTATTCCTGATCCACAACACCCAACTTTTGGAGTCCAAGGTTCATACTTCAACATGGTATAGTTGTCCTGATTTACTTATTTGAGAAATTTGTCAGAATTCAATTTCTAAAATGGACTCTGAGCTGTTTTTCTGATTTCTTGTTTTCGGACGGTGAATAGTAAACGTTGCTTTTCATTTCCTTCTCTGATTCCCTTTGAGTGTTTAGGATCAAATATTATTCCAAATTTTTGACCCTTAAGTTCTAATCATCTTTACACTTCCACTCTACATTTTCGCCGAATTTTTCTGAATTTCAAATCCAAAAATTCAAATTTCAGCCAAATTTGACCCGAATTTGATTTTCGGTCAATTCCTTTTTCTTTTCTTCTCGAATTGCTTTCAATTTTTCAAGGTCACTTTGATGACTTAGAATGGCGGGTGTTACAGCCCCTCCCCCTTAACAGAATCTCGTCCCGAGATTCCCGGGGTTAAATCCTCGGTTTTGAGAATGGAAAGGAAACTGCCTCAGACATCATATTTTTCTCTTGTCTGTATAAGGAAAGTGAGGTGGTGGCTTTTGTTCATCTGACACTGACGGTTTCAAATAACTTAAAATATTTAGACTCTAGGTCTTCAGTCTGTTCCAAGTAGCTTTATCTGGAGCACGATTCTCTCAGGGCACCTTGTAAAATCTGATACTCTTAGTTCGAGTATTGTTGGTCTTCCGATCCAGAATTTTCTTACGGACCAATCTATTTCGGAACTAATTTTCCTTTGACTCCAAATCAGTGTACTCCCTTCATCGGGGATACTCCGAAATGTACATAGTCTCAAAATAAAATTCCAAAGATCCTCTTCTTGTATCCGAAAAAAAAATTTCTGAACTTTTTCCTCAACTTTAATTGACTAGATCTGATTCCAAATGTGCTTTTTCTCTTGATTTTGACTGAATTAAAAGCAAACATTCTTTCTATTTCTGCTAGGGGCAAACATTCATCCCATTTCTTCGGGAAGGTAAGAACACAGGCTCGAAGCATATCTTTTTCTGTCTAACCAAGCATCCTTTGCTCTTGACAAGGGTAGTTCCCATTGTCTCATGCATTTATTCCTAGAATCCAAAGACGAATTGAGAACCTCAATTAAAGACACTTGTCTCGGGTACTCCATGTAATGGTATTATCCGAGATATATAAAGTTCCATAAAGGCTGGCATACGGTAAACGATCTTGACAGGAATGAAATGAGCCGACTTAGTGAGTCAAGCTAGGATAACTCATATGAAATCATACCCTCTTGAGGTAGTAGGAAATCCTACCGTAAAATCCAGGGAATGTCTTCCTACTTCCATTTAGGAATGGTTAAAGGTTGCAGTAAGTCGACTGATTTCTGATATATAGCTTTCACCTTTTGATATGTAGCACATTCAGATACTTCCATGGCTATTCCCTTTTCATTCCTGTCCACCAGAATCATTGCTTCATGTATTAATATATCTTAATACTTCCCGGGTGCATAGAGAATCTTGATGACAAGCTTCATTTAAGATCTTCTTTCTCAAGCCCATCTCCTTGAGTACTATTATTCAGTTTTTGAAATAGAACACCCTCTTTTCATCCGGGTAAAACAAGTAATATTACCTTAGCTTACTTATTTCCGAGGTATTCTTATTCCTTTGTCTTTCTTCTGAGCTTGTTCTATCTCTTTCTATAAGGTATTGCGCAAGATAAGGTTATGCAGGGTACATTAGGGTTGTTCAGATGATAAAATCTCTAGTTTATAGTCTTTGATCAGTTTCAACCATCTCATACCTCATATTCAGATCTGACTTCGATAGCGTCCGGTCATTTTAAGAAAACTTCTTACTTTATGAACAGTTATTGGCAATTTATGTCCTTGACCTTTCCAGAATCCACTTCAATTTCTTATTCGGACAAGACATGCCCAAGGAATGGAATCTTCTTTAGCCAAAATTCATATCCACTAAACTTGACATATGGTCAATGCTTCAGAAGCTATTCGAATCAATGCGCAAATGCTCCGCATGCTCTTCTTTATTCTTGTTCGTCAAAACCTTTGCTTCAAAGCTTGATACCTCTCATTATTCTCTGGATTCCATGCAAACTCTACTTTTTAGAAACTCGTTAACATTCATATAATGCTCATGTCCCTTCCTTCTAGTTAAGGAACTTCTTCCGGATAGACTTTTGACCCGATTCTTGGCATGAAATCTGAGCTTTCTCATTCATATTTTTCCCCTTTCTTTTGAAAAGGGAGATCTCTGGTGAAACCAGTCCTTTCATAGTTATGTTATAATATGGCTGTAGATTTGCAAGGGTAGTGGTGCTTTAACTTTCCAGGTACTTATGGGTTCGTTGAACATGGAGTATTACCTGGGTTTTGGATAACCCATGACTGATATGACAATTGTAGTTGGGGCCTATAAGTAGATCTGACAGGTTCTTAGTAGACAACCTTCAGCTCCTGAGGAATACTTTCAGATGCCTTGAAAGAAATGTCTTCCTATTCCAAGGATTCCTCCCTTCCAAGGGGTTTGTCCAAAGCTCTTATCTTTCCTGGGGATTACTATGTTCATGACAGAGCTATGATCTGTAAAAGTACTTGGGAGCAATTCCTTTTCTCAAACTTAGAGTTCATATGTTCGGGAGCATATTGTGCCAGATGGTCAATTGTACTTAGATACTTCCGAACACTCTTGTGTCCCCGCTAAACCCTTTAGAAGTTGTTCCAGCTGCACTCTTATAATCCTTTTTAGCAGAAACTGGGTACAAATAATTGTCGTGAAATTTTTCCCAGCTATCTTCTTTCTGACGGATTACCTAGCCAGATAGCTGGTCCATCATGTGCCTGCGGAACCTTGGAGTTAATGTCCTGCAAACTCAATCTTTGTATTTCCGTACATCGAAGAATCATACATGTATCCATATATAATGTTTGGATTTACGTGTAATTCTGCAACAACTTGTCTCATGTTCATATAGTGGTTAAAGGCTGACATGTGCAGGAAAATGCCACTCTTAGCAACTTTAACAAGCATGAGTAGACTGCGTTATCTTCTTCCAAATCTGCTCTCGAAAACTCCTGGCATTCTTTTGAACATCAAGGATATAAAGTATCTGGTCTGGAAAATTTTTCTTGATGAAGATTATAATGCTCACTCCATTGCAGAACACAAGATCTGCTAGCTTTCTCTCTGTTAGTGTCTCAGTCAGCAATACTCTAAAACTGTACACATCTCCTCAGAGCTTTGTATTCTAATATAAAACTCCCATTGGTGCCTTATATGTTCATGTCATAAGCCTTCACAGTCAACAACCCTGTTTACTTGGATTAGCTTTTCTCTGTAAACTGAACTATAGCTTCCTTTTCTAATCAAAGACTCTGAAAAATTCTCAGTGACCTGAACTCAATCCTTGTAGAAGACTTTACAGAAATTCCTACTTGAAGAAACCAACGGTGATTGCATTATGAAGGACTCTCTCTATTGAAGTATAAGGCATCATGATAATATGAATAGTGCCACGAGACCAACAATGGGGATACATATTTTAACCCAACTGTTAATCTTGCTGTATACAAAGAAACAACATCGCATGCGGGTATATGCAGCTCAAATATTCCGCCGCAAAGACCCTGATTGCCATCGAGTGCAACAGCTGTAGTCCTTTTGAACACTCGGCATTGTTCCCATGAGATGATTGCGAGATGAATTTAGCGGACTGAAGATTTGTAGATTACATAGAGCAGCTAGGATAGTACCTATCCAGTTATTGTGTGAAAGGTTAAGACTAGTGTCTTCCCAAAAGTTGGTGGTTTTGATAGTGCTTCCATTCCCAACAACCACGTTAATTCGCTGTACTTTGAATGTCCCTGCTCCGCAATCTAGCCTGCTTAGTTCTTGAATTCATAAGACTAGCAATACCATCAACCAAGGTAAGAATTTATGGTGGCTCTACATCACGAGTTCTGACCCGAATTAAATGTGTCTTCTTGGGTCCGACATTTTGGGGTCACAAAAATCCATCAGATCGGAACTTATTAAACTTCCTCTGGTTCCTTTAACATCATTATTCCCTGCATTTCACAACCTTGGATACGTGTTTCTCAGAAACACTCCTTCAACATTGTCCTTAGCTAAACAGTTGATCGGACTCCATATGACTCCCTCTAAATTTTCTTCCATTTTCACACCAAGACTATCCAGATTCTTGTAAATATGCAGATCTGCCTCTTAAGATGCAAGTTCATTTATATCCATATCGTTATCCACAATATCCTTCTTTCCTTTCACTGCTACCGGGCGAATAAATGTTGTCTTCCTGAAGGTAGGATAGTTACCTAATCCTTGTGCCGGCAATTCGAGCCTGCATCTCTTGTATTATGAATCAGAGAGAAAAGATTTCATTTTGCTACTTTGATTTCTTGACTTCCAATCGACTTACCTTGGCTTCCATGAATTTTCGATATATCTCTGAGGCGTTCTTACTTAAGATCAATGAATTCCTAGGCTTCTGCCAATTGGCTTTATTTTTATCCAATTTCTTTAACTGCTTCTCTCATAACTTTTTCCCATATTATGATCTCGTACAAGAGCTGCTTTCTTACTTATATCGAAATCCTATGGGGTATCATTTTCCCTCTTCCTTGAACCTTCATTCCTTTCTCTCTAATAATATTACTGGAACAGGCATGTTGATGAAGAATATATATTGAAGTCTTTTAATCTCATGAAGCGATTGCATTGACGTCGTGCTCCATTTGAGAAAATCCTTTAAACCTTTATACAATGCTTCCAATACTATGGTCCTGATTTCTGATCCTATAACTCTTGTCAGACCGGATCCAATTTATTCCTTATTCTTCTCACACCAGACAGTATAAGTTGTCCTAATTGCTTATCCAATAAAATTTGGTGTCCATCCGTCTGTCTTAATCTTCTCTTCTGCAGTTCTCTGTTGCATCGACCCCCTTACTACATCTAGCTTTTATTACACGGGACGGGTTTAGGTCTAACGGCACTCTCCAAACCCAAAAGTTTTGAAACATGCAATGCAAACATGATGCAACGATTCCTACGTACTTTCAGACTCATATACACACTCGTAGAAAAATTGGTGGCATCGTAATCTCTCCCTAAATAATAGACTACCGAATACTAGCGACACGCAACAAACAGTTAGCATCTGCAAAACAAACAACCAGTTAACTCTACTGCCACCTGTGACTCACATTTTCTTTATTAAAAAATAGAGTCTCAGTTTTTAAATGGTAATATCTGTTGATTATCCCAACCTACGGCTCTGATACCAGCTGTGGCGGAACCGCCCAACTTAAGCTGGTTTAAGTGCGCCTAATCGCTGTCGGAACAGCAATTATCCGAAACGCACCTAAAACAGCATAAGTCCGGTAGTCCGTCGAGTGTCCCTAGGACTCCTCGAAGGATCCACGACGTGTCTCATAGCCATACATCAGGATAATATCCGCGATGGGATAATATCAACGAATATTACATTTTTAAAGACATAACAAAGGTACGATATATTACAACTATAGTTTGAAACAACTTAATCATGCAGGTCAGTGTGGTTCTAAGAATTTAAAACCAGTCTGGAAGAAAAACAAACATTTAATTTCAATCTAGAGTATCATGAGACTCATAAGATACCCTAGGTCTTCGGGGCTTCCTCTTCGGTGAGTCCCTGCTGGCTTTCTGAAAACAACAATAAGGGATCCCCTGAGTACGAAGTACTCAGCAAGTCTTACCCGACTAACCAATATAATAGTTTTTCTTTGGAATGCATGTCGGCCTTTAGGTGTGCTTGGTTGACACAATTTTTGCCGAAAAGCTTACTACGAGTGAGGCCTTAGTTTTGTCTTTTAGTTTAATTAAGTTATTACCTAACCATTCTAGATGATAACAGAAGTAAAAGCAATCACAGCTGTTGATTCATACAGTACTTGGCAACCAAAATTTTATATCACATGAGTTCATGCTACGAAGCTTAACAGCGATCAAGTGCATTCATAACCGAGAATTGCGGCGATCCGGATCAAATTACATCCTGCAGGAGAGGACCCCGATCACCAGCATTATACGACTATCCAGGTCGTACTAGCAACCTCTCGATTAGTAAAGTCAATGATTAGGAACACAACTACCCGGACCCAGGGATGCACCCCCACATGGGACCCCACGTCTGGCCTGATCTCCATGTGAGTTTCAGGCTACACCCCTGCCAATCTCCAGCACGTCAAATGCGGGTACGAAGCATTCCTGATCATAGAATTTACTAACCTACTGGGCTTTACTGGTCCCATACCCAGTAAGTGATCAGAAGTTATCACTTGATCAATGGTTAAGACACGGCCTGGTCCTTAAGCAGATTAAATAAGCAGACAGAACTACATCTCTAGCTTCTGTCTGGTTCTATACTTCAAACTATCTTTCCTAAACAGCATGTATGATCAAGAGTTTTCCCTAAGGTTGGTAAACCAAGCATGTAAGCGAGTAAGCAATTCTAGACTTGGGTAGTTTCTAGGATTTGAACAAGTGGCAAAGATGTCCTTAAATCAAGGCATGATCATACACAAGAATGGGTTTCATCCAACTCCTAGACTTAGTGCATACAATAACCAAATAACCTATAACTAGTCACATGAAATAATGACTCAAAAATAGATAGGTATAAATGCACCGGGGCTTGCCTGGGATCAACAAGGTTAGTTCTTCGGAAAACTTGTTTATTAAAAGAGGCACTCCACACTTCGCGAACGCTGTCCATCTCCAGCTGAAATCCATGACTTCCACTTCAGGAGTTGTGATGTCTACGATTCAGCATATGCAGGAGTTAGAGATGCAAACTTTTGAATACAAGACTATACAACTTTCCTTCATGATAAAGTTGCAAGCCAACAAGGACTAGACAATTTATCATGATAAAGTTGCAAGCCAACACACAAAAACCCGAAAAGATTAGCCCACCATTTTTATTTCTTTTACTAAACCTACCTTAGACCTTTTTATTTATTTTTAAAAGCATTATAATAATTTTCTAATCTCAAAAACCTAATTCCTATGAATTAATAATGATTTGTGGATAATAAAGCATTTTTCAAATTTTTATACATTTAATAAAGTTTAAGCATTTATTTAAATACCTTAGATAAAAAGGCATTAAATAAATACCTAAATTTTTATTATTTTTCCTAGGGTTTAAGAATTTTAATGCATAAAAGAAAATAAAACAATCCTAATAAAATTGGTTTCACTAATTTTTTGACACTTCTAGAATTTCCTGTGAATTAAATGGTGAAAACTGGATTTAATCTATTTATCTAATAAAGAAACAACCTAAGGTTTACTTAAAACCCCCGGCCCAAACTTCTCTCACCTAACCTTCTTCTACCCACTATCACTTCCACCTAGGGCCCATCCGGTCTCCTATTCTTCTTCTTCTTTTCTTCACTAGCACGTGGGGCCCACGGCCGAAACCTTCTCTTGGGCCGGTTCCCCCTTCTCTCCTCTTTCTCAATCCCGGACGGCCCATTTTTTCTTTCTTCTCTAAACTCACCTGGGCCGCACGGCTTGTTTCCTTCCCAACGCTCAACGGCCCACCGGTCTTCTCTTTCACTCGCCGGCCCACCTTTTCCTTTTCCACTCTACCTGGGCCGCACGGTCCAAATTCCCTTTCAAGCCATCGGGCAGCCCACCGGCTCCCCCTTTTCCTTTTACTCGCGCGGACAACTGGGCCAATTTTCTTCCCCTTGGCCCACGACGGATGACCGGCCCCTTACCTTCTTGCGCCTGCCCCCTCTCCTTTTTATGCCGCGCGGCTAGCTGGGCCCGCGCCTTCCTCCGGCCCAAGACGGTGGCTGGCCTGCTCCTTCTCTCCGCTCCACCTGGGCCTTCCCCACCGAGGCCTGGCCTCCCGGCCCAAACTCACCAATCCGGCCTGCCTCTCCTCTCTTCTTCCTTCCAATCTTCCTGGCGCTCAGCTTCTTCCTCCATTGCGCCAGAACAGGGGCGCGCGAGGCCGACGGGGGCTCGCCGGCTGGCGGCTCGCCGGCGACGGGGTCGGGCTGGGGAGGAACTCCCAGGCCACGACACACCCGTGGGCGGTGGCGGCGCTCCGGGAGGTGGCCGGAGATGGCCCCTCCACGGCGGCGGCGGCTTGGCCCTCGGCCGGCCATGGCGGCGCACGGAGACGGCACAAGCGGTCCCCTTGATTTCCCCAACAGCTCCCACAATCTCACAGGATGTCCCTAGACCCGTTAATTGAGAAGAACATTCGGTTCAGGAGCTCACCTTGGGGAATTGGGTGACGGCGGCCTGCGGATTGGTATGGCGGCACACCGGAGCTTGACGGCGGAAAGCTGGAGAATGGAGGAGCTTGGGACGTTGAGGAGTAGCTGGCGGAACTTTGGGTGGATGGAATTGCAAGGAGAAGCGGCGGCGTGGGTGAATCGGTCGGCGGCGACACTGATTTGCTTGAACTCGTTCCTGGCAAAGTAAAACGGCGGGATGAAACGGATAAGCGCGGGGGATAGCGATGTCGTGATCTTCCACCGTGCATGCGTGCCACCTCAACAATCTTGAACGCCTGCGGACGTGGCCGTCGTTCTGGCCGGTCGTGCGCGAGAGCCGGCGGCGGCACGACTCTGTCGTTCTAATCTTTCTGTTCTTTTTCCTTTCTTCCAAACCGACACGTTCACGCCTCGATTGCTCGAAATATTTCATCTCAACTCATAGAACTCCTTTAAGAAAACTTGTAGAGTAATCCGAGCACTTTAATTGATAGATGGGCCTCTACTCGAGATGAGCACTCTAGGGTCGAAATTGTTGAGCTCCAATGTTTCTGTCAACTTGCACTGTTACTGAACATTTACAATTCAGTTTCGACAGCTTTCAAAAATGTGGTGATTTACCCCTCTTTGGCACCAAATTTTAGTAGTCCAATTGTATTCCATATAAGCCAACAACTCCCTATTTGTGTTCTACAACTAATAAGGATTCCATTTTGCACCAGAAACCATATAGCCTTTGCACTGGATTTTCCTGAAAATTGCTCCAAACATTGCTAGTTACACTGTTTCAGACTTAGAATTTACGCGACTTCGAGAGCTGACCGAAATAGCTAAAGTGCTGACTTTGAGCTCTGATTTAAATTTGATTCTTTCGCTATCTCTGAGCAACAACACCTTATTAAACATGTCCGAGGATCATACTTCACCGCTGTCTAGTTGCCTTTGCTCACTTACTTGAAAAATTGGGCAGAATTCGGTTTCAAAAATAGATACTCATCACGTTTTCCAGACTTAGAATTAATTCGGCAAGGAGCTCGAAATTTGCTCAATTGCTGAATTTTGGCTCCAATTTGAATTCAAACCTTCCACTTTCTCTGGACAACAACTACTCATTTACCTTCTACATAGTCCATATTACACTAATGTCCAAAAACATCTGCTCACTTTTACGGAAATTTCCCCAGAAATTGGTTCTAAAAGCAGGTACTCAATACCAATTTCAGACTTAACCAATTTCCAGCAAGGTCGCTTATTGTGACAAAGTGCCAACTTTAGGCCTCCATTTGAAATGGTTCCCTCTGTTATTCCTGATCCACAACACCCAACTTTTGGAGTCCAAGGTTCATACTTCAACATGGTATAGTTGTCCTGATTTACTTATTTGAGAAATTTGTCAGAATTCAATTTCTAAAATGGACTCTGAGCTGTTTTTCTGATTTCTTGTTTTCGGACGGTGAATAGTAAACGTTGCTTTTCATTTCCTTCTCTGATTCCCTTTGAGTGTTTAGGATCAAATATTATTCCAAATTTTTGACCCTTAAGTTCTAATCATCTTTACACTTCCACTCTACATTTTCGCCGAATTTTTCTGAATTTCAAATCCAAAAATTCAAATTTCAGCCAAATTTGACCCGAATTTGATTTTCGGTCAATTCCTTTTTCTTTTCTTCTCGAATTGCTTTCAATTTTTCAAGGTCACTTTGATGACTTAGAATGGCGGGTGTTACAGAAGGCGTGGACCCCATGTGACGACCGGCCCCAAATCTTCCCAGTTAATCTTAATCCGAGCCCCTGATCACCTGTCTAGTTTTCCAAGCCTAAGTGTTCAACCTCCAGCTCTTCCGACCCCTGCGATCCGACCCCTCGCCGTGGTCTTCCCAGTTCCGACCCCGCCGACCCCCAACCCACCGTCGGATCTGCCTAAGCCATCCCGCAGCATCGCCCTCCAGTTCGAACAGTGGACCACCGAGACTGACCGGTGGGCCCACTAGATCTTTTCCCCCAGATCTCCCGCGACAGGCGCACTCGAGTTGCATGCCCGCTTCAGAGTCTCCCCGCCGCGTGGCTCATCTTCTCCGACGCCCGCCGCTCAGTTTTGTCTCTGGCTCGCGACCGAATGGATTCTCGCGCCCCCTTCCCCAATGGCAGCGGAAGCCTTTCTGCAACCTTTCTGTAGCACCTCGCCTCCCGCGCCTATCATCACACCGCCAGATCCCGGCCGCAGTGCCCGATGTCGCCCGTCTTTTCCGTCACTTCGAACACAGTCGCGCTGCCTGGTCTTCGCTACCCGACGATTCCTCCTCCGCCAACCCTGACCACAGCAGCGACAGCTCCTTTCCCCGCTCTGTCAGAAGCCGCCCGACAATCTGTTGTTCCGCGCTCGCCCGCGCGCCCGCGGCTGCCTGTCTCTTCACCTGTGCGCCCTCGATTCTAGCGCCGTTAACCCGGTCACTTCCATCAAATCTACCGCACGACGACGCCCGCCTCCGCCAAATTCTCAACCACCGGCATACCCGCTCCTGCGCCGCCCTGACGCCAGAGCCCAATGACCGCTGGCGTAATCCCCGAAGTCCTGCACCACCGCCCTCGTCGCTCAATCGCCGCCCAGGCAGAGCACTCCATTGTTCTTCCCCGGCCTTCGCGCCGCTCCCCTTCTCTCTCCAGCGCCGCTTCCCTTCCCCGTCCCAGCAGCTATAAAAGGGAATGCACGAGCCCCGCCGGAGTTCCCTCCGCCATTGTTGCCTTCAGCCATTCTCTTGCCCCCTGCTCAAGCTCCTAGCACCACACCCTAAAGCTCTTGAGGAACTCTCCTCTCAGCTCCCCTCCGTTTTCCCCCAAGCCACCCAGCCGCTTGCTCCTCCGTGCTGCGTAAGAGCTCACTTGTGATCCACAAGAAGCATGCCGCCGCCGGAGCACTGCCGGACCTAGCCGTTGTTCAAAACCTTAGCCCCTTCGCCCAAGTCTGTTTCTTCCCGACCCCAAGCTTTCCTTATAGGAAGAAGGTAAGCTGCCGACCCCAGTTCGCTCCGCCCGACCCCGGTTCCGTCTCGTCCGACCCTACCTATTCCGCCGACCCCTCTCCGCCTCGCCCGAGGGCTCGGCTGTGATCTTTTTCTTCAACCCGAGGGTGTATGTGTAAAACTTGGGAACCCTTCAACGATTGAGTCTGAGGATCCCTAGCATACCAAATCCTCTAGTTTAAGGGTCAGATCATAAGTTCCTTTCCTCCGACCCTTACCTCTAGATCTCCACCAACTCCCTTGAACCTCCCCACCCTCTTGCTCTTTGTCGCGAGTTTCTGGGCTCAGACTTGCAAGTGTTGCTGTTGAAATAACCGTCTACACTAACTAATGCATTGCATTTGTGTAGAGCTGCGCCTCGCCAACGGCTTCTACGAGCTGCACCCGGCGCCAGAAGACGACGGTGTAGCTGAGCTCCTACCCTCTGAAGCCGAAGCCGCCCCCGAAGTCGAGCAGTTCTCTTCCTCCTTGCTTGAAGGCAAGCCCCGGTTGCATGAAAACTCTGTGTTATTTACCAAACTTGCGCATGCCTTCCTTAAACATGCTTGTGCATTTACGTATAGGAGTTGGTTGGAACCCTAGATGCACGAGTTAGCTCCCATGATCTGAACACTAGCTGTTGGACCGAGTAGATGCTTTGCTTAAATAGGAACACGGTAAAAGTCGAGTGATTTCCTGTCACTCGCGAGTTGTAGGACTTGGATGTCTACCCTTCTGTTACAACTATAAGGACGATGGATGGGGTAGGGTTTTGGTAACTCTTTGGTGGGCGGATGGTCGCCCCGTCTGTCTATGAAACTTGCTAAGGCCCGACAGTGGTGGTGTTCGTGATCAAGTGTTTGAAGGTACTAATCTCATACCTAGTATGGGATGGGGAAGCCTAGTACCTGATTGAACTAGGGCGTGGCTTATACCCCTGCTGTCCCTGGAACGAGGTTCCAATGGTGCATCATGTGGGTGCAAGTGCGGTCACAGTACGGTAGAGGCCGGGACTGTGGAGCATTGCATGCCAAGGGAAGTTTGGACCTGACACGCGCCTGGGAATTGATGGGGACGGCCGACACAGGAAGCGGCCCTTGTGGCGCGCGGATGTCGTGAGATTAGGTTCGCCATGCATGGTTAAGAAACTCGAATCGATTCGCCTGCCTCTCACAGTTTGAGACTGCTTGATCGCTATGTCACCCTGAGTAAATGAGGAATCTGATGATGACATGGTTTGTTGATATATACATACCTTGCTTGGGTTCTATGATTGCTTAGAATAGGTCGCAAAACCTAGACTGGCTAAAGAACTTAGAATCGGAGCTAAAACTTGAAAATAGGGTTTTACTTAGTGCTTTTGGCAAACAAACCCCTCAGCCAAAAAGCCCTGCATGTCTAGAATGGTGGAGTAGTTTTACTCCTGTCGGTTAAGTCTTGTTGAGCTTAGTAGCTCAGCCTTGTTGTGGCTCCTGTTTTTCAGGTGAAGTTGCTGCTCCCGACCCTTCTCTTGCTGGCGCTTGGCCGCCCCAGCTCCCGCCGGGCTGGACGGTCGAGTGGGATCCCTCCTCGGACGGCGAGGAGAGGGATCAGTGATGTCCCGGCTGGCCTCACTAGGACATCCGACCCCGACGATTGCTTCTGCTAGTGTTTTATCTTCGGTTGTTTTCCGAAAATCTTGTAAAACTCTGATGTTCTTTTCGCAATTCAATCCAGTGGTTAATTTGTTAACTTGGTGGACTTGTTGTACTCTCTGGAACCGCTCACCTTCGTGTGAGTCTGCTAAATCGGTCCTGTTCAAGTGGTTAAATCGGAGGAAAATCCGACGGCACTTCGTGTTTACTCAGCTTAGGCATGAGCGTTGCATATCAGGCGACTGAATCATGTTAAACCAGTAGATCTGAAGTGGATCCGCCACACCCCGCTCCGTCTTCCGCTTCCCCGATCGACCCTTCAGTGCAAAGCATCGTTTCCCAGGGCCCTCAGGCCGGGGAGGTGATCGACCTCGACGCCGACGAGGCGGAGGGAATGGCGACGACGGGAACAGGGATGGATGTCCCTACAGCCGTGACGGGAATGGCGACGGTGACAAAGGAGGGAGTGTCTGCCTCCGCGGCCGCGGCGAGGTCCCGGCGGAGGTGGCACCAGCGGCGGAGGCGGAGGTGCCCGCTCGAGGGGTTCCAGCAGGGGTGGAGGAGCCTCCCTCAGCGGTTGCGGCGGAGGGCGAAGTGGCCGCGGGGATACTTGTTCCGCCGCATACATCGGAGGCGGTGGTGCCGTCATGCGGGCCCGCGGCGGCCCTGACGGCGACAGGTGCGCAGGCGCCGGGACCGTCGGCGAGTCAGGCGGCTTCCGGGATGATGGAGCCTGCTTCGACGGCGGCGTCGGGATCGGCTCCCGCCTCGGCCTTGGCCTCTACCGTTCCCAGGGCGTGGAGAGGGTCTGTCCTGCGTTGGACGTCACGTGAGGACCCGCCGAGGCACCTCTTCACCCTGGATGAGGCCGCGGAGTGGCGCAAGTGGCAGGCGGTGCAGGGCAGCCTCGCCAACGCCCGCGCGGCTCTGTCCTCGGTGTTGGGGGAGTTGGACGACGTCGTCCTCCCTGGTAGCCAGGTATGTTACCTCTCCTGTTGGTGATTGTCCCTTTTCCCGTTGCCTTACCCCTGATGGTGTACTGCTTTGTAGGCTCTCCAAGAATGCAGTTGGGGGAAATCTGATTTCCTCCGGCTGGAGCGGGGGCTCTGGGAGCGCTTCAAATTGGAGAGGGAGCAAACCAGGGAGCTAACCATGCAGGTTGCTGCTGCCCAGGGGGTCATCAACGACCTGCAAAGGCGCGAGCAAGCAGCGCAGAAGGACGTGCGGCGGTTGGAGGCCAAATTCCAAGCCGTCGTCGATAAGGCCTGCCTCGACCGCGAGGAACTCCAGGCTGCTGCTGCCGAGAAGGCCCGCCTTGATGCTGAGGAGCTCGGACGGCTGAGGGGGGATCTTGATGCCCTTCAGAAGACCGTCGAACGCATCTGGCGCGAGCGGCAAAGGGCCTGGCAGGAGTGGGATTCCGAGACGGCCCGGAAGAGCGAGGCTGAGAAGATGGCGGCCGAGCATGGCGCGGAGGTCGGTTAGCTCCGGGCACAAGTGCAGGGGCTCCAGACCGCTGTGTCCCAGGGGGCTGACCGGGAGCGTGAGCTGAAGGCCTGGTCCGACGGTGAGACTCCTTTTCGCTTCTGTGTCTCCGTGGTGATTTCTAACTTGGTGGGTCTTTCCGGGTGGTTCTTGCAGACGAAGTCACCCGGCTGAGGGAGCTACTCGACGCGGAGCGTGGTGAGCACGGCGCTCTGCGGGATGCGGTCCGCGTCGTCAGCGATGGACTCGGCATGGTCCAGGGGGAGGGGTCGAGCTCGCTGACGGCTCGTGTCCTCAGGATGTACCGCCGGGCCCGTGAGATCGTCGTGGATGCGCTCCACACCGGCGTGCGGCGAGCCTTCGGGGTCTTCGGCTCCCACTACTCTGGCATCAACTTCACCGGGATGAGCGGAGGATACGCCGCCGGCTACTCCGAGGCCGAGCTGGATGAGATCGACGCGTCGGTGTTCAACCCGGTGGAGGTCCTGGCGAAGCTCTTGGAGGATGAGGCCGTCCCTCCCGAAGATCCCCCAGCGAGCTAACTGTATCGGGCTGGCGCCCAAGTTGTAAATACATTAGTTCCAAACTCGTTTTGTAACGGCGATGGGGGCCTTTTCCATAACTTGTCGTAAAAAAGTTTCCAATCCTCTTTCTCGTTTCCGGACTTGGAAAGTTTAGAGCGCGTTGTCGGGTAGTCAGTAAGCGTTGATGGGCGAAAGGCACTATAGCCGCTAGGGTGTAGGTTTTCACAGTCCGATCAGTCTTGCCTGAACGCCGTTCGTGCGCTCTCTCCTTTTCATATCCGAAAGTTCAGAGGGAGGATCGGCTCGAAAGGAAAAAATGTTTTTTAGATGGTGCCAAGTGGCTTGAGCCGGAGCCCCTGATAGCCCCCGAGGGAAATGCGACCCTGGAGCGACGCCAGGGTCGGATATCCCTGAGCTCGACGAAAAAAGCTTGAACAGAAACAGCTTGAAATTCCTTTTTCCGTGAAAAGAAAACTTTGAATTTTTAGAAAAGTTTATGTACAGAACTTGGAAATGAAAACTAGGGGTAGAAACGCCTTAGCTGTTCTATGTTCCAAGCATTGCTGAAGATCTGTCCGTCGGGGCCGCCGCGGCAGCGATGTTCTGGCTGGCGCGAGCGAAGAGCTGAGGGCGCTCTTCATCCGCGCAGATGCATTGTTGGACATCGCGCGCCCGCTGTTGCGCTCCGCCTTCGTGGCGGGGGCGTTCGACCTCTTAGCAGGACGCCGCGCGCGCCTCCGGCTACCGAGCGCGCTCCGGAGCCTTGCCGAGAGCCTCGGTCGTAGCCACGGCGCGCGGAGGGGGAGTCCTCTGTCTCCCTCCGGCGCCGTTGTCGTTGGACCCCTCGGAGTGCACGTCGGCCATGAAGCACTCACGTGAGGGGTGGTGGCTCCCACTGTCGGAGCCGGCGTCGGAGATTGTCCTCACCACGCCTGCAAGTTTGTTGCTCGCGGGCGACACGGTCATGGACCGCGTCTGGAGGCGACCGTAGGTCACCGCGGCATTGCACAGCCTGAAGAGCCGACCCCTTGGGAAGGGCCCTCCGGCGCGCGCCTGGCCGCTCGCCGTTGTCCCGGCGGCGGGGCCTGGGATGGCGGGACGAGCGGGCAAGACGAGGAGAGGGATCAGCTCGATCCCCTCCCCGGTGGCGAGGAAGTCCAGACTCCCGAAGCGGATTAGGGAACCCGGAGCGAAGCTGGTGTCGTGGCTGGCCATCCGAAGCTGGAGATGTACGCACAAAGGTCCCCTACCTGGCGCGCCAACTGTCGTTGTCCAGATTTGCGGATCAAGACTCTAGACTAGTAAGGGCATGTTTGGGACTGCTCCGCTCCAAAAAAAATAGCTCCACTCCACCAACTCCACCTTTTGTCAGATCCACTCCACCAACTCCAGAAAAATAGGGAGCTAGGTACCTGTTTGGCTACCGGATCCAAATTCAGCTCCAAAAATTATAGGAACTAGTGGGAATAGTCGTTTTTGCCCAAAGGTTTTGCTCCGTGCTACAGTTCCGTGCTACAGTACCATTCTACAGTACCGCGCTACAGTACCCATGAGGTTACTGTGTCGTTCATGCACTGCTCGTGTTTCTTTTTTCACATGGAAAATTTTCGTACTAGAGAACAGATCCATTACTTGTTCCAATAAAAATTAAAATTTATTTCATGTGACATCAAATGAAATTACAAAATTAACCACACCAATATTAACTAGTTCCAAGCAAGAGAAAGGGTGGTGGCCAACTCATCACGAAATACATCCATAGTTGGAGCATTGGCATTCGAAGTAGACCCGTCGGACGCCAAGGGAGAAACTGCATATTTGTTATACCTTTCCGGGATAGTAGGTATGTAATTAGGATCACGATCAAACCGATCAAAGTCAATGTCTTCACCTCCATGTTCACGGATATAATTGTGAAGGACCATAGTAGCCACAACAATCATCTTTTGCTTGTACATAGGGTACGGTGGCATCTTGTAGAGAATTTGCCACTTCATTTTTAATAATCCAAACGATCTCTCAATAACATTGCGAATAGATGAGTGAACACAATTGAACCTTTCCGAGGGAGTCTTTGGTTCCATACCCCTATGCCATTCGGGTAAATGATACCTTTCACCCTTGTACGGAGCTAGATACCCAGGGCGATTAGGATAACCCGCATCAACAACATAGTATTTGCCTGCAAAATGAGAAGATAATATAAGTTATTATTTGTTCAGCACTAGGACAAGTAAAACATAAATCATATAAAGGCGATGTTACCTTGTGGAGGATGTGGGAAGAATTCTTCGTCCACTCTAATTGCATTGTACAGCACACTTGTGTCATGCATAGCTCCGGGTTGACTCGTGGATACATAAGTCAAACGCATGTCGAAATCATAAACAGCTAGAACATTTTGTGTTACCATTCCAGTTTTCCCAATATATCTTACCATCTCCTCAGGTGACAGAGCGACACGAATATGAGTACCATCAAGAGCACCTATGCAATCTTTAAAGTGTGGATATGCACGTCTGTCATCTCTTATCCTTTTATGGACAGTAGGGAAGTTTGGATTTTTTGGTCTAATGAAATCCTTTGCCATAGCAATCAAACATAATAAGACCTCATCAAATTTCCTACTTATAGTTTCACCAGAGTGGTTGAATCTATTTTGAGCTCTCCTATTTGACTCATTTCCACCCAAAGTGTATAATAAAATGGCCAACATCTCAAGCGTGTTCATATGCATCGAAGGTTTTAGCCCATACCTTCCCACCAATAAATCATGAAGATCCATAAGTATTTTCTCATTCATACAAAGTTGTCTATGGCATTCTCCTGCATTCCTTATTGTCTCCATCAACCATCCCATGCCACTAAGGTTTGATATTCTTGGTGGGTTTTTATCTAGATAAAGATTGACATAAATTTGAGCTACTTGAGCACCACCAAGAACTAAACTCCAAAACTACGCACTCTCCTCACTACTATCACTCTCACTCTCGGACACCTACAATTTGACATGAAACAAAATAACATGAATACACCATTGTTCAAGTGACATTAATACAAAAGGTTCAATGATGACAAAGTTCAAGTGACATTAATAAATAAACATAAAAATGGTGTCCACATAATTGAAAAAAAACAAATGGTGATCTTCAGTTCCCGTATTTGGCGTTGAACTTCCTCGTAAGCCAACCGAATCTAATGTCCTTAGTTGGAAGTGTCATGAACATGTCCCTTTGATCTTTCTTCACAAACAACTCAGTAGCAATAAAATGCTCATCGGTACCATACCCCGCTCCACAATCCAAAACAAGATCCATTACTTGTTCAACAGTAACTTCGCCAACCTTTCTTGATGTGAAAGCCTTGGCTTGTTCAGCTATCTCATTCAATTTTTCTTGAATCACAAGTGCGGTTCCTGTTTTTGCTTTCTTTCCTTTGTCTATGACAACCCTCAATCTTCTTTTTGCATTGCCAATGGATGGAGACACCTCCTCAATGTCATTCACAGCAACACCTCCATTATCTTCTTCTGTTGGGTACACATGAATATCATCCCCACCACCATCAAGGTTCTCACCAACATCAAGGTCTACTTCAATAGGAGTCTCATCATTTTGGGTATGATAGGGTTGGAAGTCATAGGGTTCCAATGATCTGTTTCATCATTAATGATGTCACCAAACATAACGGTCAAATCATCCACATTTTGCAGAGGTTTTGTCCTGAACCCGCCGCATCCTGGGATATCCTGTAGTGAAAAATAAGATAAGAAAATAGTGTTAGTTATGAGTGAGTAACGAGTATGAATGATTCATTAAAAAATTTAAAAAATTACATCCTCACCTTCCTTGCCTTCCTCCACCACTCATCGTCCATGTCAATCACACCCTTTGTTCTATCCCAACCTGTTCCTGTTTGCCTCTTCATTAATCTATTCCATGCTGATAATTTTGTCTTCAACTTATCCCACTTGTTTTTCAATTGCATCTTGCTAAGATAAATTCTTGGCATATGATAAAACCTATTTGACACTTCTGTATAGCCTACAGAGTTCAAATGTATATTTGGTGTATTGCCTTTCTTAACTTGTTCTGCAAACAAGTTACAAACAATCGATGTGTATGCGTCGGTCCAGTCCATCATATCTCCCTGACCATGTTCAACGCCAAATACGGGAATTGAAGTGTAAGTGCAGTGATATCTGTTACTTATTTGTTTAAAAAGTACAGTGTAATTGCCTATACATTCCCATAACAATGTTTTGTGGTTAATTCCAAACTCAAGGTCAGAACGTCTTTTCTAATAAAGACTATTTAGCTCACAGGTTGTGTACTAATTAAGCATATATGTATCTTGCAGCATCCACATTCTATACTTTACTAACATGACAAACGACACCAAATGAACCACCTGCAGCTGAACTACCACTTGAGCAGGATGCTTGCATCAGTTTCCTACTACTACTAACATAATATTTTTGTTACTGTTGTTCCATCCATTCAATACCGAGCAAATGTATCAACGTAGATGAAACGTACACCAAGGACAATTCACATACCTCCTCTTCGTCATTCTTCTTCACTGCCCTAGAGGGCTTCTTGCTCTGTCCTTGGCCCCGACCTCTTCCTGGCCGCTTCTTCCCACGGCCATGGCCGACACTTGCATCTTCGGCACCAAGAACAACCTCTTCCAAGTCAGCCTCATCGTCGGCCGGGGGCTGCTTGCTGCCGGTATGAGCACGGGTGCCACCGACCAAGCCACGACCGCCCACCGCCAAACTACGGCCGGCCGCGCCCAAGCCACGACCGAACCCGGCCTGGCCGACAGGCACAAACTCATCGAAGTCAGCCTCATCATCGGCCATCATCGTCCTATTGCCGGCATGGGCACGGGCGCCACCGACCAAGCCACGGCCGCCCACCGCCAAGCCCCGGCCGGCGGCGCCCAGGCCGGCGGCACCCAGGCCACGGCCGTGCGCCCCCAGGGCAGGGCCAGCCGCGCCCAACCCACGGCCGCCCGCCCCCAGCACAGGGCCGGCGCCGACGCCGGCCAAACCTCCAGCCAAGTCAATGTATTCTTCACGAGCGAGGCAATCCGGGGAGTCGACATCGGACAAGCCACGGCCGCCCCCCGCGAGGCCACGCCCAGCCCCAACCAGGCTGCCAGCCAGGGCGCCGGTCGCCTCCAACTCCTCGACGGCCACATGTTCTGCAGATTCGGCCATGGGCGGCGACGGGTCGAACGGGCGCTGGAGGCCAGATGCCGGCAACGGATGAGGAGTACCAGGCGGTGGCGGCGAGTCAGGCGCGAGGGTGGCGGCGGAATCGCCGACAGCGGGCGAGCGGAAGCCGTACGGGCGGCGGCGGGCGGGCGGAAGGAAGCCGTACGGGCGGCGTCCGCCGAGTCGCGGAACAGAGGAGTCGGCCGATCTCGCGGAAAAAAAGCATCGGTCATTTTTTTTCCTTCGGAACGGTACTGTGTAAAGGGTGGCATTGGTGGGTAATTTCTACCCAACTCCAAGAGTTGTTATAAAAGTTGTTTTTTGAGAGCACCCTTTGAGGAGCTCCAGGAAAATCTTGGAGTTGCCCCCCAGATCCACATTTTTTTTGGAGTTGGAGCTGGAGGTGTTTGGCAAGATGAAGCTGGAGCGGAGCTATTTTTTTTGGAGCGGAGCAGTCCCAAACAGGCCCTAAATTTCTTTTATGCGCGTAAGGCTTCGGATGGTAGTGTGGGAGACACGGGGTTAGACTGGTTCGGGCAAAAGGAGGCCCTACGTCCAGTATTGAGGCTGCTCGTGTTACCCACGTGGGGTTCTGTAGTAGGGGTTACAGATGGGCAAGAGAGGGAACTGATCCCAGGTCTCTTGAGTGTGCTTGTACTCTAAGGGAGTGTGAGAGTGTACTGTTGGCTTGAGGAAAAGAGTCCCCCTGTCTCAGGACCCCCGGTCCTTCTTTTATAGCGCAGGAGGGAGCTCGGGGTTACAGTTGAGCCAGGCGTTAGGAGGAGAGGTAGAAAGGATAAGCTAAGTAGAAAAATAATACAAGGGGAGGGTCCCAAGGCCGCCGCTCTTGCTCCGGCCTCCGGTCCCTGTCAGCGCGTCCGACGAGGAAGGGCGATTCCTTCCCGATCTTGTCGATGATCTCCCTGGTCGCCGTCGCCGTCGAGCGTGATGATGAGCCTCAGCCTCGGCATCCGTGCCTGCCGGGGAGGAGGTCCGATTCTGTTGCCCCGCCGATTACCGTAAGACCCGGACGTCGCATCCCTAAAACTGCCGTTGGGAGCACGGGGCGCGAGAGCAAGCGATGCGCCCTCCTATGTCGTTCGGCGCAGCTCATGAGTACCCTGTGGCGAATCAGAAGGAGTCGCAGCCACTGCAGCTCGCGCCGCACGGCCGCGCACCGGTATTCTGGACCGGTTACGTTGGGGACGCCGATCCCTTTTGGCTTGACAGGGCCGCGGCGCATTTATGGCGAGGTCGATAGGGGGACCCACCAGATCGTCATCCTGATCCTCCAGTCCGCGCCCGAGGCGAATATTCGTCTTGTGGACCCGAGCGAGTCCGACCCCCGCGCCCAGGGTCGGGCGAGGCGGAGTTTCTGCGGTGGGGGTCGGGCGCTCCTGACCCCGGTCCCCTGGGTCGTCTGCCATCGAGGGGTCGGGATTGTCCGACCCCAGGGCCCTGCGTCGGGCGAGACGGAGTGGGATGTTCTCTGCCTCTACTGGGTCGGCGGTAATCGTAATTACCGCAGGTGGCCTGGGCCTCCATGACTGTTGCTTTAAGCGGCATTAGGAGGTCGTTAATATTTCCCCCCAACACCAGTGGTAAAAATGTAGGTGCCAACGTAAAACTAGCAATTGATGAGTGGCTATCCGTAAGGATGGCAAAAAATTAGATCATTGTGTTGATACCTATTCTATATTTCCTGACACTATCTTCGTTACGATCATAGTACATAAGTACACAACAGTCTTTGAAAAATATTGTGAAAAAGAGAGTTGGGCAGGAGAGGGGCACAGTTGCTAGTTAGCTCTTGAACCAGAGGTGTTGATGACACCCGCCGGACAGCCTTCATGGGGCCGGATAGCCTTCATGGGGTGGGTGCTGAGACACACCCTGACTAAAGCTTACTTGAACATCCCCATCCAATCAACTCTGCCCCCCAAAGGATGGGGTTACAGGCCTGCACCACCACACCTGGCAGGGAAAAGGATAGCGCACCATGTTTTATCCAGATCCCAATGTGTCAAAATTTTCAATTTGGGACTAAAATACGTTGTGCCGCGGCGACCTTCTCGGCGTCCACCCACGTGGCCGCCCTGTTGCTTCCCGCCGGCATCACGGACGCGGCGTCGCCCAGCACGTCCCTGAGCGTCACCACCTTCCCCACCTCGCCGCCGTCGCGCGCATCGGCGGCAGCGCCTTCGCGTTCGTTCGCCTCCGCGGCCCGGTGCGCCGCGGCGGCGACGCCGCCGGGGACGACGCGGCCCAGCCCCGTCACGCTCTTCTCCGCGGCCTGTATCGCCGTAGCGTCGGCGTGGTCCACCGGCCTGGCTCCGGCCGGGCTCAGCGCCACCGCCTGCAGAGCCTGCCCGACCGTAATCGTCTCCGTGGCCGCCGGCGACTCGTCCCTGCTGGCGCCGTCGTTGACGCCGCCGCCGGGGCGGCTTGGCTGGGCATGTCTCATGCTGCTGTGCCGATCAGTGTGTGGCACGATAGCTACCTGATGAGCGCGGCTACAACGACGCGAGGACTAAAGAGAAGTTAATTAGAGCACGAACACATGCATGTATACACCGTTCCTTCTGATGGTCGGCGTCACATCACACCGCCGACGCGGAGTGCCTCCCACCACGGGTCCACGACACGTCTAGGATCGGACGAACCAAAGAGTGAGTGAAGCGGCAAGATTTGGCACCCTGCAGCTCTGCTTGACACGGCAGGCTAGTCTGCAATGACACCTAGTACATAGGGTCGCCGCATGCTCGCTGCAGGACGCGAGGCGAGGATGGAATACAATTTCTCTTGCGCTAAAACATACGGGTAACCTAAGGATTGATGACGGTCGGCAATGGCACGCGTAGACAGCGAGCCGATTGATGACGACGCAACATGCAATCCTGGCGCCTACCTACCTTGCAAAACCAACCCACCTCGACTTTCCGAATCCATTCTCACCGGCGACGAGCTACTCGACGATCACGCACAAGGAGCGCCTATATATGGGTTCCCGTGACAGTCTGAATGGCGACCTTCCAGCAATGAAGCAGCGAGAGAAAAGACTTTTTCCACCACCCTCAAGGTAATGCGTCAACTATTCGCCAACTCTTCCGCGCATGTTGAACCGTAGAGTTTGCGTGTGTGCCCCCAGGATATGTAGGAGTCCAATTACGTTGGCACTTGAGTTTTATTAGCTGCATAAGTGGATGTGAGATTGTGAGGTTGAACCACGGTTAGCAAGTACACCCTCCGTTTCAAATTATAGGTCATTTTGATTTTTTCTAGATTATCTAGAAAAGCTAAAACGATCTATAATTTGGAACGGATGGAGTAGTAGACAAACATCCTTATTCAGTAAAGCTCTCGTTTACCCTAAATAAGATACGAATATATATGAACTTTGGAGAGGAAATTTAGATAATATTACCGTATCTCGGTAGATGAAGATGAGGCAAGGGGTCCTTTTTCATTGTATACACACACACAATAGCCTTTGATGAATAAAATTGGGATTGCAGCTGTTGGACAACATTAGGTCTTGTGCTCTTTTATCTTTTCTATTTCATAACAGGTCAAGCAACAAAGCCATAAAAAAATCTAAAAGTTGACATCTATTTCATAACAAAAACATATAATAAAAATGGGGATTGCTATATCACATTCGAGTGTTTTTACTCCTCCCCACACAATTTAGCTATTGAAGGATTCATGCCACAATAGCCTTTTTGACCTCCAACAACACTTCTTCTTCAACTCCGGCGAGTTAGGGTTAACACTTCTTCAACTCCGGCGAGTTAGGGTTAACACTTCTTCAACTCCAGCGAGTTAGGGTTCGGGGTTGGGTTTGGGGTGGGGTTACCTGTGGCCATCGGTTGTAGAGGGAGCTCCGGGGTGCTCACTGGCCGGTGGTGACGGCGGTCGAGATGATGATGGAGCGGAGGCGGCGGGGTGCTACCGGAGTCGGGTGGCGGTTGACCCCCAGTTGGGCGGTGGCGGTGGGCAACGGCGGAGGCGGCGTTGCACCGCCTATCGGGCATAGATCCCTAGTACCCGCAAAGAAGGAAGAAGTAATCCTACTAGGACTCCTACCTTGTAATCCTACTAGTAATCCCGCCCCCTGAAGTATATAAAGGAGGGCAGGGGTTTCTAGATTGGTAGACTAAGACCTCATAGAACCACCAAGAGGCCAAACAACACCCAAACGCAGGGCGCAATATACAACACCCCAAACAGGATGTAGGGTATTACGCTATTCTGGCGGCCATCCACGTCTTTTGTTCTCGCTTTTACCTTTAAGTTTTAGGTTCGGCGATCCCCCACCAACCGATCTACTACCTCAAGATGCTATCGGCGGCGGGGGATCACGGATGGACTTTGAGGAAGAAGATGGCCAAGGTAGAAGAACCAACGTCGGGTGCGTAAGACGATTTAGTGCTGGGTTGTGGTGGAGGGTAGCGGGGATGCCGCCGGAGCCAGGAGGGGAGGTTGCGTCATTTTTAGCGAGGGGATGAGGAAGGCGATGAGAAAGATAAGGTGGAGAGAGAAAATGAATCGCAACCGTTGATCTGAGATCGTGCGGATGAAAAATGTAGCCTAAAAAAATAGAGAGTTGACAGGAGGGCACCGTTGCTGGTTAGCTCTTAGATACAGAGGTGCTGATGACACTCGCTGGACAAGCCTTCAGTTTGGGACTAAAATACGTTGTGCCGCCCAGAAAGTATACATACGTATGTTACGCCTACCTGTATACATGACCCGTGTGTGGGCTCTTTCATGTAAGCCGAAAGTCCATCCATGCATCATGCATGCGCGGAAAGACGGCCCATGGCTGTTCTATGATGCATGTAAGTGATATAACAGATCGATGCCTCGGCCCAGGGCAGTAGCATCCTCCCCTGTCCCCTCCAGCGCCTCGGAGATCGATGCCACCCTCGCCGGAGTTTGGCAATGCAAATTTCTCGTGGGAAAAAAATGGAAGCAGTCGACAGGCCAGGAGGAGGTGCTCTCTTCTTTTGGTTCCTTCGGGATTGCAGGTACCCGGGCCCTCGGCGCAGGAGTCGCCAAAGGATTCTCACCACGACCCACATGGCAGTGACACAAAATGAACCCACGTGTCATCGGCTCATCGTGCAAGGTTTGTGTTCTTGGAGCGCTCGTGTCAGAATCTGAAAGCCCCCTCCCTTCCCTAGAAATGGAAGGCGAACGGCGAGCGGCGGCGCGGCAATGCGGCGCTCGGGCGGGGCCACATTTCGCGACACGGCGGCTGTCGATCCGGTGAGCCAAAAGCCCGGTGGAGGAGGGACCCCGTCCTCCAGTTCCGCTGCGGCGGCGGCCGGCCGGCTTCGTCTGTTTCGGCGGGCGCAGGCGACGCGATACGGAGGGTCGAGTCACGCGGCGGCATCGAGCGTCTCGATCTGGAGTGGGCGGGGAGGATGAGGACGTTCCTCGTGCACCTGAATTTGGCGCCTCTGACCTCTCGGCTCTCGGGGAGGCTCCATTTTAGGTAATTAAGTCTGCTGCTGTCAGTGAGGTAAGATTATCAAATCACCTGTTGATATTACAATTCATGCATTCCCATTTTCAGCATGTTTATTCATCTTGGATCAAAGGACTTTACTAGTTGAGGGCTTGAGGCCAAGGCCATAATGGTGACCAACTCTGAATCCATATCCGTAACTCTTAAGAAGCGGAATACAGTGGGTACGAGAGTGAATGCGGCGTTTATATGTACATATGCATGTCCCATCCGATCCTTCCATTAGCACGGCTGCCACCTGCTGGGTACCTGTGCTCGAAAATTCGAAGACTACATGCTCCTTCCAAACATTTCACATGACTTATATGTATGTCCATTCCGTTGAAGAAGTTGCTCCTTCCTTTTGGCGTTGGTTTAGCCGCCGACTCCCATCAATCATTTTTTTTTATCTAAAATAACGGATGCATTTTGTAGCTGCAGTGATCTTTCAGGTTTCACCAGATCCCAGGTTCACGGAATTTTTCATCAAAGTCGGACTTCCTACTCACCGCAGAACCATGTAGATCGTTGATTAGCATCGCTGCCGTT
Organism: Setaria viridis; assembly: GCF_005286985.2. Classification (NCBI taxonomy): domain Eukaryota; kingdom Viridiplantae; phylum Streptophyta; class Magnoliopsida; order Poales; family Poaceae; genus Setaria; species Setaria viridis. The sequence goes on from NC_048263.2 coordinate 28,869,241, forward strand.
TAAATTATGAAATAAGGCTTGTGCAAATTTAGTCAAGAGCAGGCCTATTAGCTCAGTTGGTTAGAGCGTCGTGCTAATAACGCGAAGGTCGCAGGTTCGAGACCTGCATGGGCCAATATGTTTCTTTTTATACATTTTTAGCCTACAAAAACTGCGTGACGATCAAATGGTAAATCTGGACAGCCAGATACACCTTCCTTAAAACAAACCTTCAGTCATCTGTAAACTCTCAGTGTTTTGTACCATCAAATGGCAAATCTGGACAGCTACATACACCTTTACTCAAAAACCTCCAGTCATCTCTGGACTCTTAGTGTTTTGTTTTACAGTATGACAAGTCCTACAAGTTCCCCAATTCTCTGTAGATTGACATCCTGAAGCCGCAGCTCGTCCAAATTCAAATGAGATACCTGGTCAATAGTGCTCTTCAAAGGCCAGCGTGGTTAGTTGCTAAAGGTATCTAATCGAGCCCTAAAAACTCAGTTCCATGCGCAAGTTCACAGATTATGTAATTACTACCAAACAAGTTAAAAGCAGTCCCCTTTATGGACTTCTATTAAACCATCTAAAGACACACCAAATGCACTTGTCTTAGGAAGATACTACTCATGATTCATGAATCCGAAAAAAATGCATCTGAATAATAATTTATGATAGCCAGGGGCGGACCCATGTAGAGTAGATTTTTGAAGCAAAGGCAATAGATAAATTTTTAGCTTATAAAAACTTCACAAAATTTATTTTTCTTAAGGCCCTCTCAAATCTTGCTTTGGGTCCGTCCTTGATGATAGCCATGTTTCTTCTTCATCTCTATCTCACTTACCCCTTGTTCCAAATGCATGTCGCAACACTACGTCATCACCATGCTCTCACCCGTTGTTCACCCCACCTAATGGCTACCCCTATGTGATACTTCCAATCCAGTACCCTTGAGGCCGTGAACAGGGCGTCCTTATGGTCTATAGAATTGAAATGATGTTAACATCAAGTAAGGAAAATAAATTTATGTGCTCTAATGTTTAACATTTTATCATTATTATAGGCTGGCATGTTGTTCATCATCCTAACTCATGTTTTTCCTTCAACCTAACTAAAAAAAGGAGTTGATAGGAGTGTAACCCAACCATCAAACACATGTTTTTCCTTCAACCGTATAATAGGGGGCTTCAGCTAGGCAAATCCGAACCAGTTTTAGGTGAAACATGCGCGGCCTAAAGAGGCCGCATTAGGCAACCCGATAATATACTCACATTCGATCCTAACTCGATCGGTTGTCACATCTTTTTGCTAGTGATGCATAAGACATGAATACACACATTGTTACAGGTAGCAAAGGTCGAGGCGAAACATGGCGACTCCGTGGTGACCTGGCGACGATCGGAAAATGGATGTCATCTCGTGATCTTCTGAAGACTCAACGAGATCGCTGGTTTCAGCAGGTGATCTAGGAGGTGTCCTAGTAGGATACAATGGATTGAAGTGCTGCAGTCCATGTTTACTCTGTGACCCTTGGAGCCATGAGGTGGTAGGGTTCGTGAGAGATTTTTCTTACTTCTGCGGGAAGGAAAGTTGAAGTTGTGGGGGTGCTACGGGAAGGATTCGGTGTATCTACAAGTGTTTTTACGCGTGAGATATACTCTTTGCCCGTCAAAGTTGGTGTTCTTATACAGATCTCTGTTCCCATCTACAATTAGGGTTTTCAATCTACCACCTATTTCTAGTGTCGTTCCTCCAGTTGGGGTGATCAAGGGGAACCCGGTGAGGGATCTACCCACCCAAAGCTGTAAATGACGCTAGACGCAGCTGGTGATTGCTGACCTAGACTTGTCGATGGATTTCTCTAAGAAGGGACGAGAGGAGATGAAGTCGGCGGAGGAGGAGGTTCGTAGCGAGGAAGTTTTGCTAGGTGGCCATGGTGTTGCATTCAATGAATTAGGCGCAATGGTGGAAGGGATGCATGGCTCCAACCCTAGAGCCATGGAGGAGGAGGATTTTGATTTTGATCCAAGCGAAGACATGGAGGACGGTGTGCAGAAGTGGTTTGCAATGGCTAGGTATTACTCGGGGCAAACCCCGAAAGGTTTGTTTGATGAGATGGGGTTTGCATGGAAGCTGGCAAAGTCGATCCCTATTACTATGCTAGGAGAGAACAGATTCATTCTGGAGTTTGATTCGGAATAAAAATACAAGTACGTGCTCAAGGAGGGGCCATGGAAGCACAAGGGAGATGCACTCATTGTGGTGCCTTATGATGGATTTTCCAGGTCATCAGAATTAGTCATCGACTCTATTGACCTTGTGGTTAAGATTCTATGATGTGCGTGTGACCTTGATGACAAGAGCTTTTATTAGTGTCTTGGCTAAGAAGGTGAGTAATAAAGTTATAGAGGTAATGGGGCCGGTGAGGAATTTTTTAAGGGCACAAGTTACATTCCCACTGGAGGAAGCGTTGAAACTGTTTGTGGAAGCAAAGATAAAAGACATGGGCATTATGCAATTTGAGGTGAAATATGAGAATGTCCCTTTCATGTGCTTTAGGTGTGGCAGGATGGGGCATCCGGAGAAGTTCTGCCTGGAGGATGAGGAGGTCAAAGTGCAGGGGATGTTTGGGGATTGGGTGAGGACATCGCCGCTCAAGCGCGACGAGGAGAAGAAAAAGATGCTTGTACCAGCGGCACCGTCTAGAGCTATCAGGGTGCTCAAATTTAGTGGTGCACAGCTTGGTAAAGTACAGGTGGTGTATAGTGCCACACATGGTGCTGGTGGTAGTGGAAAGAAGAAAAGTGTTGGTGAGCTGGTGAGGATGGATGAGGATGCAAGGGTGGATGGCACGCCAAAGAAAGTGCTGCAAGAAGTAAGTAATGCCTTGGTGCAAAGTGTGCAAAAGATGATGGTGGGAGAGAAGCCATCAGGTGTTAATCTGCATGACGTGAGGGGTGCAAAAGAGAGAGTGTCTGGCCTTGAGTCATTTGAGGACTCAAGCGAGCGCACTACTTCTGAGGTCACACCGACAATAAGGAGGGAAGAGGAGAGGAGCCCCAAGAGCATACGTGAGCGTCTCCACGAAGTAGAGGCAACAAAGGCAAAAACAAGTGCAAGACAGGGAAGTGGGGATGAAGGGGCCTAGCCCGGTGAAGGATATAGGCAAGCACAAGAGGCCGCAAAGGGCGCTAAAAGCAGGCATTATGGAATCTATTCGTGACCTTCACAGCCGGGGGCTGGTGGTAGATGCCTAGGACAAGTTTGAATAGAATCCTGTTGGAGATGATGTGGAAGGGGTGCACAACCTTATGGAGGATCAAGCTGCAGGTATAGGTGGAACAAAGACACGATCAGCTGGAGGCAATGAGCAAGCTGTTGGTACAATGAGGAGACCTGATGGGTGCTCACGGCGAGCCCCGTCAGGAGCAATGAATGCCATAGTCTGGAACTGTCGGGGGGTGGGGAATTCCCGGACAGTTCGAGATCTAGATGCCTTGGTGCACTGGTATCACCCAAACTATGATTAGTGAGAGTCGTGTGAAAAATTTAAGATGGAGATTAGGTTTAAAAGGTTGTTTAGCAGTGGATAGTTCGGGTAAGCGTGGAGGTCTTGCTCTTTTCTAGGATGAGAACATTATAGTAAATCTTTTGTCAACTGAGGATCATTATATCGATGCGTCCATCAGAGATGATCCTAATTCAGATCCTTGGCGGGCTACTTTTATTTATGGGGAACCGCGAGTAGAGGATAGGCAATGTATGTGGGAAATTTTGCAATGGCTTAAAAATCGCTCGCTAGATCCTTGGGTGGTGATCAGGGATTTTAATGAGGCTATGTGGTAATATGAACATTTTTTAGAAATAAAAAGGGGGCAATGTCAGATGGCGTTGTTTTGGGAGACCCTCGATGAATGTGGGCCGAAGGATTTGGGTTTTAGTGGAATTCCTTGGACCTATGATAATAAAAAAGAGGGAGCTCGCAATGTTAAGGTGCGGCTAGATACGGGAGTAGCCACGCAAGAATGGATGGACCGTTTCTTCGATGCGTCTGTTTCTCACTCAACATCTCCTTGTTCTGATCATTGCCCATTAATGCTAAGGGTTCAGCAAGAACAAGAGAATCAGCAAGGAGAAAGGCAACTATACTATGAAATAATGTGGGAGAGGGAAGCATCATTGGAGGACCATATATAGCAAGCGTGGGAACAAGAACATACTAGGGGTGATCTGGGTACAATCAATATTGCATTGAGGGGGGTTATCAAATCGTTGAAGCAATGGAGTTTGGAGCATTTTGGGTTGGTAAGGAAAGTACTTGAACAACTTCGGGTGCAGCTGAGAGAGCTGCAAACGCAAGGTACAACTCCGGCCAATAAAAGAAACTATTAGGAATATGAATGAGCTCTTGTATAGGGAAGGAATGATGTGGTTGCAACGATCAAGGATTTCTTGGCTAAAGGAAGGGGACAAGAACACTAGGTTTTTCCATCAGCAGGTAGCATGTAGGAGGAACAAAATTAGAAAACTGAAAAGTGTTGAAGGAGATTGGATTAATGATCAGGTACAGATGGAAGGTATGGTCAATCAATATTTCGAAGCGCTATACACAAACGACCCTCAGGTGAATCCACAGGGGGTGTCTAATTTGTTTGATAGATGTGTTACTGATGATATGAATTCTGCTCTATGCAAACCTTTTGATGAGGAGAAAATAGGGAATGCCCTCTTTCAGATTGGCCCCCTAAAAGCACCAGGCTCGGATGGTTATCCGGCAAGGTTTTTTCACTGAAATTGGGGGCTGCTTAAGGAGGATATTATTAATGTAGTCAAAGTATTTTTTTAGTGAAGGGAGAATGTCCGAGGGGGTGAATGACATTGCTATTGTGTTAATCCCTAAGTGTCAATACCCTGAGACTCTGAAAGATTATAGGCCCATCAGTTTATGCAATGTTGTATACAAAGTTGTGTCCAATTGTCTAGTGAATAGACTGCGACCCTTGCTGGATGGGATTATTTCAAAGAATCAAAGTGCTTTTATACCCGGGAGATTGATCACTGATAATGCTTTAATTGCCTTCAAATGTATTCATGCCATTCAGCAGGATGATGCAGGCAGAAGTGAGTTTTGTGCATATAAATTGGATTTGGCCAAAGTGTATGACCGTGTGGATTGGAGCTACCTACATGTTCTTCTGAAGCTGGGCTTTCATTGAGAATGGGTACAGTGGACAATGGAGTGTGTCACGACTGTATGTTACCGAGTTCTCTTCAATGGTGTCCTTTCAGACACCATCTAGCCCACACGTGGATTACGTTAAGGTGATCCTCTCTTGCCTTACTTATTTCTGTTTGTTACTGATGGACTATTGAAAGTTTTGCAGAAAGAAAGTAGAGATGGCCATGTGCATGGTCTGAAAGTATGTAGATGGGCTCCGGAAGTCAGTCACTTACTATTTGCAGATGACAGTCTCTTATTTTTTTGTGCTGGCCAAGATCAAGCAGAAAGAATAAAGGGGGTTCTAACAAAATATTGTCAGGCGACGGGTCAGCTAATAAATTTTGATAAGTGCTCCATCCTGTTTAATATGCATTAGGAGGAAAATATGGTCCAAACTATCAAAAGGCGACGGGTCAGCTAATAAATTTTGATAAGTGCTCCATCCTGTTTAATATGCATTAGGAGGAAAATATGGTCCAAACTATCAAAAGCAGACTGAATGTCCACAAGATCGCCTTCGAGGCTAAATATTTGGGCCTGCTAATGCCTGAAGGAAGACTAAAGGCGGACATGTTTCAATCCATCACGGAAAGGTTGATACAGAAGTGTAATGCATGGGATGAACGCAATCTATATGCGGCAGGAAATGAGACCCCTATTAAATCTGTGACACAAGCTATACCTGTATATGTTATGAGTATGTTTCAATTTCCAGGGTCTTTACATGATGCTTTGACACGGTGTATTAGAAGATTCTTGTGGGGGGAGATGACCGGAAAGAGGAAGACTCACTGGATAGCATGGGACAAATTTACCAAGTCAAAAGGTGAGGGAGGTTTAGGTTTTCGGGATTTGAAGCTCTTTAATCAAGCACTTCTTGCAAGACAGGCTTGGAGGTTGATTGAGCGACAAGAGAGTCTGTGTACTAGAGTCTTGAAGTCAAAGTATTTCCCTAATGAAAATCTGCTAGATACGGCCTTCTCAATTAACCAATCGCCGACTTGAAAGGCAATAGTATACGAACTAGAGCTGTTAAAGAAGGGAGTTATATGGAAGATTGGTTCTGGAGAGAAAGTCTGCATTTGACGTGATCCATGGCTGCCATGTGGCTAGTCTTTTAGACCAGCAGGGAAGAGAAGGCCATGCCGGCTAAAGTGGGTTTCCCAGCTCATAAATGCAGACCGAATGGAATGGCGAAAAGAGGTGATCCATGATTACTTTAGACCATATGATGTGCAGCATGTCCTGGATACCAGATTACCAACAAGTCCTGCTGAAGATTTCATTTCATGGCACTATGAAAAGTCTGGCATCTTCTCTGTCCGAAGTGCTTACAAGCTTGCAAGAGACATGCAGGACGAGGAGAGGGGAGCACGGCAGAGCATATCAAGGAACTAGATGGGCAGGCCAATATGGAAAGGGTATTGGAAAATTCTGATAGCGCACAAAGTACTGCTCTTTGGTTGGAAGGTTATGAAAAATGGTTTGGCAACACAGGACAATAAGCGGCAATGAGCCATAGTAGTGGCAAGCCAGTGTGAAGTGTGTGGTGTTGAAGAGGAGTCAACAATGCATGCTTTGGTCAAATGTGATCACGCGAAGGCACTACGGAATGCAATAAGAAAGGTCTGGATGTTGTCGGATGAGGAACAAGTCCTGAGGTTATCGCTGGGTAACCTGTTAGACCAGATCGATAAGTTGGGGATGGATGAGGGAGCAAAGCTCCTCCTGCTACTTTGGAGGACCTAGCTGGTGAGGAATAATATCACACATGAATCTGAGAAGCAATTGATTGAAGGCTCGGTTAGGTTCCTTCAAAAAGTATTGGACGGAACTTTGTAGCATCCAACAACAGCAGGGCTACTTCGATTCAAAAGGTAAGAATATGATTTGTGAATCTCTACAGGGAACAGCAAAAAGAAGATAAAGAAGGCAGCTCGTTGGGAATCACTAGAGCAAGGGTGGCTGAAAATTAATGTCGATGGAGCCTTTGATTGTAATATAGGGAATGGTGGGATTGGAATCATTATCATTGGAATCATTATCAGAGATAATGCTGGAACAGTCCAGCTCACTGCATGGAAAAGTATTCCAAAGGGAAGGGATGCAAAGGAACTGGAAGCAATGGCAGCTAAGGAAGGCCTGATGCTGGTTGTGGAATGGTGTGACCAAAAGGTGATCCTTGAGTCTGATTGTAGTACTGTGGTCGGAATGCTAGCGAAAAGGGATGGCGGGCGTTCCAACCTAGGTTTATCCTTGAGGAGGCCATGGCAGCTGAAGGAAGGTTATCGACATGGAAGATAGTCCATACGAGAAGAGATTGTAATAGTGCTGTATATGAGCTCGCATAGTTGGCAAAGCGTACATAGCACTCTGCAGTGTGGCGTTTCGCGGCTCCAATATGTGTTGAGCAAATTATTGCTTGTGATTGTAATTTAACTCACGAGTAATAATAAAAAGCTCTCTTCTTCTTGAAAAAAACATGAATACACACTATATTATTGTAATGTGAGTGTGATACCAACTCCTGCCCCTCGAAGCCTAGGGTCACAGGTCCGCGCCATACCCGGCAAGGGATCAACCGAGCGTCCTATTTTATCCAGGTTTGGCGTGAAGAAAGTTCCTACTTAGATACTGCTCCTGCTGGATCCGATGGTATTCTTGAGCAATCCGATAAATTTTCACGACAGGAAAAAAATTGCAACAGAGCGCCTAGCTATTAGCTCAATTGATTCGAGCGTCGTGCTAATAACGCGAAAGTCGTAGGTTCGAGACCTTCATGGGCCATCGGTATTTTTTGTTTCTTTTCGACCCCGTACGTTTTCCTCACCATATGGGTGGGCTTGGAGCAGATATAAACCGCATCAATGTACAAAGTGATTAAAGTTCGTACACCACATTTACAGTAAGTAATCCTGCTAGGCTGCTACTACTATTTCATTTCTCTTTTTGCCCTGCCAGCTACTGCATTAGATCAGGGCAAAAACATTTTGCACCAAACGTCGTTGGCACTCCTGAGATTACATTATTCTTCCGAGTAGCAAGAAGCTACGGCTGCGACGCATGGCGGCGGATCAGATCGTTTTCTCTATCTCTATGGGCAGGCCTCTCTTGAATTCCACGTACGGGTGCGCCATCGGGACGTCCTCGCCGTCCAGCCTCCACCGTACCGTCATGTGTACCGCGTACATGCATTGCCGGAATCATGCATATGATTAGTATTCCGTTAGGTTTCAAAAAATATGCTTTTCAGGACAAATTACACATGAGTTTTATATTTTCAAACTAAATATTTCGAAAGCTATTGCCAATAAAAAAATTTTACCAAATTTTGATCAAAACGTCACGTATTTATTATTTGTAACCGAAGGGCACGCGCGGGCGTGTGTGTTTTAATTTCAGCAAAATGCAACCTAACACTCTATAAAGTCGATCCCTAATGAAAAGCAGCGGGGGTGTTTGGTTTGGGGCTGCTAACCTTTAGGATTAAAGTTTAGGTCTTTGTAGTCCCTAAACTACTAAATAGAGTGACTAAAAGTTGTTAAACTTTAGTCCCTAAAGTTTAGCCATTTAGTCCTTAAGAGGTTGCTAAAAGGAACTAAAGGAGATCTTAGACAGGATCTGCTCCTCATTAATACCCGTCCCTCCCCCCACCACCCCTCCCGATCCAATCCTCCTCTGCACCCACCCCGCCGCTGGCCCCCGGCCACCCACCTGCAGCTCCCGCCTGCCCCCGCCCCCGGCCACCCGCCCGCCGCTGCTCCGCTCCCGCCCGCCGCTCCGCTCCTCTCCCACTCCCGCTCGCCGCCCCACCCGCTCCGCCACTGTTGCTCCCGTCGGTCTCTCCCGCCCACCTGCCCTGCCGCTGCGCCTCGCCCCGAAGGCCAGCAGGGCAAGGCATGGTGGGAGGATGGCGGGAGCGTGGGTGATGGGGGCAGGAGGCATTGATCAGGAGGTAGTTTTGTCTTTGTTCAACAGCTTTAATGACCTTTAGTCGCTAGAAACAAAACAGGAGGAATAAACTTTAGTCCAATGAATAAGGGGACTAAAGTTTAGTTTAGTCCTTTAACCAAATTTATTCCAATACAATATAACAAAATACAATATGACCAAATTTATTCCGGGGCTTAATTCCAAACTTCATAACAAAATACAATATGATATCTATATTTACAAATGCACAAATTAAACACACAAGCGCTACACCTAGTGGGTAAGCTTATTGGTTTCGGATTTATTAGTAGATGGTGATCCTTTATTCGACGGCACGACACTTCGTTCTATACAACCTTAGAACACGATGACAGAATTGGACATGTTGTATTTCATCTTCTCAAGGTTGGGCGCGACGGCGAGCTGGATCATCAGCGGCGGCCCGCAGACGAGGGCCAGCGTGTCGTCGTCGTCGCCGCCCTCCGGCAGGTGTTCCCGCAGGATGGCCTCCGTCACGGCCCCGACGCTGTACTTCCACCCCTCCTCCGGCCGCCTCACCTGGCTGATCACGTACCACACCTTGAGCCTGTCGGGGAACTCCGCCGCCCACCGGTCGAGCTCGCCGCGCAGGAGGATGTCGTCCTCCGTCCGGTTGGCGTACACGAGGTGCATCACCGTCGTCCCGTCCTCCGGCTGGTCGCGCAGCGCCGCCTGGATCACCTGGTAGATCGGCGTGATCCCGCTCCCGCCGGCGACCATGGCGAGGCGCCTCGCCCTGCGCGGCTCGCCGCCGTTGATCACGAAGCTGCCGCGGCCGACGTACTCGACGTGGCCGAGAGGGCCCTTGACGTCGATGTAGGAGCCGACCGGAAGCGCGTCCAGGTGCTGGGTCATGCGGCCGCCGTCGGGGAAGTTAGGGTGCTCGTCCTTGAAGTACACCTTCACGAGGAGGTCGAAGTGGCCGACCTCGTCGACGGAGCTCGTCGGCGTGTACGCGCGCATGCAGAGCTTCCCGGCGATGTTGGCGCACACGAAGAGGTGCTTGCCGACGGGGAGGCCGAGCACCTGGTCGGACGACGGCAGCGCGAAGCGGAGCAGGCGGACGTGGCGGGAGAGCTCCTTCCTTCCGACGAGGCGGCAGCGGACCTTCTCGCGCGGGTTGGAGAGCGCGACGGGCGCCGCCGCCGGCGCCGCCCTGATGGCCTGTTGGATGATGGGCGTGGTGTCCGGGCTGTCGCCGGTGCCGGCGGTGACGACGAGCTCGCCGATGAGGTAGGGGACGAGGAGCGCCTTGGCCTTGTCGGAGTGGATGGCGTCGAACTCCTCGGTGCAGTCGGTGCCGGCGTTGATGAGGATGCTGTCGGCGCCGCCCGGGTGGTCCTTGAGGTACTCGGTGCAGTCATAGACGTGGCCGTGGACGACGATCCACGCCGAGTCCCGCGACGCGTGCTCGCGCACCTCGGACATGGTGAACTTCTTGTTGGAGGCTTTGGTGGTGGTGGTGTCCGTGACGACGGTCGCCGCAGACGTGCTCCGGTGGATCCCCGGCGGCGCGGCGGCGGCCTCCGCGATCTCGAGGTGCTTCTGACGCGCCATCCACCCGCCCGGCTGGTTCCCCGGCTGCACCGGATGGTCGAACACCATCCCGATCTCCCCCTTGCGCGGCCGGCACACGTTGATCCTCACCTTGAACCAGCAGTTGGTCATCATTCCCTGCAAAATCGTACGTGACGGATCAGAGACAGAGCATCGCGATACAGGAACAGAGAAAGCCTCCCATGCCGTGGGCCGCCATGGGAACGTGTGAAGATGACAATGACACTATAGGGTACCATGAGGTTCCAGGTGAGTTTCTCTGGCTGGGTATTGAGCGATTGGTCCCAGGCGCGGACGGCGATCTCCTTGGAGGCGAGAAGGTCGGCGACCTCGACGTCGACGGACCAGAAGCACCAGCACCAGTACTTGCCGTACTTGGTGGGCTTCTCCGGGTGGTTGAGTGCGCAGAGGAGCCATGTCTCGCCGCCGTCCAGCGTCACCTCCACCCGCGTCACCTTCTTGCCGGCACCTAGACGTACGACCAAAAGCACAGGGATGTGAATTGTGACAGTGTATACATATGCATGCATGTATCTTTGCCAAGTGCATATAAAACATCTATTTAATTTTCCCACCTCTACTATTTTCAAAATAGTCTAAAGTAACCAGTAACTTTTTATGGAAATTACTCACCTGTATCATTATGAAAAAACATAAAGTAATCCACTAATATTCAACAAATTACCATGCCATTATAAAAAAAACTTACAATAATCTTGTAATATTGCATGAAAATTAGCCGTATATGTGATTATTAAAAATAACTTAAAATAAATCTAAATCTGAACTTGAATTACTAACATATGTTATTATAAAATAATATACTAAAAGACACATATATCTATTCTAAATTATCTATTTATGCCATTGTTAATGTAGAAATGTTAATTTAAAGGTATCTAGAAATGCTAATTTAAAGGTAGAGTTCCAGGTTCATTCTTTTAATTTCATGTTTGCACGCACAGATTTTATGTTGGTAGAGACTCCAATACAATCTATCCACACATGATAATTTTATTTGGTGGAATTTTCTTTCCGATGTTTTCATCATTTGGTTCGTTGCTGTTTTTCAATCAAGGGTCCAAACAAACTTATCAACGTGCATATGTATCCTGTTACACGACAGTGTGACAGAAACCACAGCTATAAAACAGAATTATTTCATCTAACCATAATCGATTAATCTGATTTTACAAGCAACCATGTGAGCCATAAACAAGAGATTGTCTGTTCAAGCCTCAAGGTTAATATTTGATTAAAAATACGGATATTTTTGTTTGGTTGTGGCCATAACATCCTGTGGATAACTGGATATACACAGAAGATACACTTGATTGGAAATCGAAAATAGGGCAAGTCAGACAGTGCAAGGCTCACCCGAGTAGGCGAATCCTTTGACGGTGTAGGCGCTCTGTGCGGTGGTGGCGTTGATAGGCAGGATGTCGCCGTGCCCCGGCGTCGTGATCACCGAGTTTGTGTTCATCTCGTTGATGACGTACTCGGGCTTGTACCACCACCCTGCGTTCATTAATTGTTGAAACATCAGTAACATGTTCATCTCAGCTATCCATGAATGAAACTTAGTGCAAGTGTGTTCAACTTTTCATTTTACGTAATTCATCACCTTCGGCGTCGGCGAGCTTGACGTCGACGTGGGACGGCAGGAAGCGGTTGTCCTTGTAATGGTAGTAGTTGTCGGACTCGGCGGTGGTGACGACGATGCGGCGGAGCCACTTGACCATGCGCCCCGCCGTGCACCCCGGCACGATGAGGCGCACGGGGAAGCCGTGGTCCGGCAGCAGCGGCCCGCCGTTCTGCATGTAGGCGAGCATGACGTCCATGGTGGGGTCCATGGCCCGCTCGAGCGTGATGCTGGTGCCGTACCCGCACCCCCCGCCGGCGCCGCCGGCGCCGGGAAGGTCGTCGGCGCCCTCGAAGCAGACGTAGCGCGCGGCGGGCTCGACGCCGCCGCACCGGCGCAGGACGTCGCGGAGGCGCGCGCCGCGCCACACGGAGGTGGAGACGGCCCCGGGGCCCCAGTTGAAGCCCAGCGTCTGCCGCGCCATGTTCTGCTCCTTGCGGCGGCCGCTGGAGCAGGCGAGCGTGACGGGGAGCTCCAGGGCGGGGAAGCCCCCGGCGAGCTCCTCCATGGTGAGGCGCGCGGGGCGGCGGACGAGGCCGGACACCTCGACGGCCCAGGAAGCCCAGTCCCCCCGCGGCACGGCGCCGTGGTTGCGCACGTAGTGGAGAGGGCCCGGGGTGATGAAGCCGTGCTGCATGAGCTGCGGCAGCGGCGGCTCGCCGTTGAACGGGTGCTTCCCCGTGAGCCGGAGCAGGGACGGGCTGCGCGAGACCCACGCGTCCGCCGTGCCCTCGTCGCGAGGGTCGCGCACCGGCGGCTCCTCCACGGGCCGGAGGTGGCGCAGGTAAGGCGAGAGCTCGTGGCAACCCGGATGCTCGTCGTCGTCGTCGTCCGACGCGTCGTCAGCCACCTTCCGCGGTGACGAGACAAGGGCGGTGAAGCCGCTGCGGCCACGCCGCACGGGTGAGCCCGCGGCAGGGTGCAGGACGTGACCCGGCACCGGCAGAGCCGGGAACGCCATGGCGGCGTCGACGTCCGAGGCACGCAGAAGCTGTGCGGCGGAGCCCAGGTCGAGGCTGGCGAAGTGAGTTGGCTCAACACAAGCGCCCATGATTTCCGGCAGAGGGGTTGGGTGGTGATCCTTGCTAACAAGCTAGGGAAACGTTGTGCTAGAGCTTGGTGGTGAGATGTGAACCACAGGTGGGTTACTCTTGAAGACGAAGGGCGGCGAGCTTGTATTGGTGACAGGGAAGGGCGTAGGGGTTGTGTATATATGCCCGCACGCTCTGGTCGATGGAGCTCCGGAAATCCGGCCAGCAGGTTGGGAGCCGCCATGCACCCCACGTCAGTCGAGGGACAGTAGCCAGCCAACCAAAACCGTGTATGCTCAAGGTGATCTAGTAACAAAAATAGCAAGTGGGTATATCTTTGTAAACCAAGTAGTACTTGTACCGAATTCGTGATGATCGTCCATTTGGACCAACGAATTTCGTTTGAACATTTGAAGAGATCAATCAAGATCCATTCAGCATGCAGCTAGTACTATATACACCATGATGATGAACATCATCTTTTATCTTAGGGATGCAACCACAGCTAAATCATGTAAGGAATCAAAGTATAGATCAATTGGCAGCAGCAGCTAACACATATAGGCCCCACATGTTTATCAGTCTATGCTATAAGCAAGAAACCCCAACCGAATGAATGGCCATTGCTTGGACGATGCAACAGCCAACAAGTCCATGTGATACAACTCCACAGAGGTGCACAGCATAGCCGTGATTCCAGGAACTACATACGGCACGATCTACCAACCAATTGGAAAACAAAAAACGCAATATGATGTCCTACTCATCAGGGGCGGACCCAGGAACTTGCTAGGACCAGGGCTGATCACAGCTTAATACAAGTTCATGTGCTTTTCCTCTGATGTTTAACTAACTTCTCCAAAACCTCCGTTGGATTTTTGGCCTTGGACCGGGGCTGCAGCCCGGGTCGTAGATCCGCTACTGCTAATCATGCGTGGTGTGATGATCTACCAGTGTACGATGGCGAAACAGGATGGGATATACTATATATGATAACGGTGTACAGTGGAGAGAAAGAGGCAAAATCTTAACTCATGTGCATCGTTTCGTGTGTTCGTTTGTGGCAGTTTGTTGGGAAAGAAAAGATAGTGTCGCCTAGATGTAAAAGCATCTCTGAACTTATCTGGATTGATTAGATTTTTTGTAGTGGTACCTGTCCACCAAGGTTCGAGCCTTGTAAGTCAGAATGTGTGTGTATGTGGTGAATTCGTACATGTATGTGACCATCTGCCCACTTGTTTCGTAATAAAAACAAACAAACATTCTCGCAATGTCATCACCATGTGGTTACACACTTGCAACAGTTGGGGATCAGGAAGTTCTCCCTTGACTTTGCCCATGTCAACAAACAATTGAAAACATCTCGACTTTCTCGGAATGGGTCCAAGTCCAATAGCAGCTTTGAATCAATTCTTTTTGTGTCACACTACTTGGGAAATCAACCTAAGAACCGTTGGCTACATGCGTTACGTAAGTACTATTTAGTCAAAATATCTGCACGTATATATTTCAAGTTTGAAACTTCAATCCCACTAGATGCGCTTGCGCAGTTGCGCGTGGCCGTGGCAATAGATACGTAGTGACGCACTAGCAGTTAGCGTTTATACATTTCAAGATGGAAAAATAACGTCTGTCTATTGGACAGCGGCAGCGCGTGTCCGTTTTGTATTACTTTGTCCATGTCAACAAATAATTCAAAATGCCTTAGACTTTTTCCTAACACAGGCTCCAAGTTAAACAGCTGTAGTGTGTTTCGAATCATTTATTCTGATCCAAAAAATGTAAGGACTCGATCGATCCTCTAAGACGTTTTCATAAGGTGACGACACTTTATTTATCCAGAGGTCCAACAAATTAAATCTTTAGAAAAAAAAAAGAAAGGGCATCCACCCAGCTAAGATCCAGAGATCCACATTGGCCACCTACTTTGAAGTTACTTTGAAGTTGTCAGTTGTCACATGCTATTCTCTCCAACAACAGCACACATGCATGTAGCGTAGACCGTGCACAGAAACTACACATTCCATTCTGCAGTACTGTATTGACATCCCAATAATAGTCCACTAAGATGTAAGCGTGCATTGTGAATCAAAAGATGAAAGATGACATTTCAAATGCCAGCATTATCTATCAAAAGTATTATATTTAAGGCAAGATAATTCCATCTCGAAAATCCTTTCTAACTTTGCAATGGACACACTAGCCATCTTATTAGCAAGAGCCAAAGATGATGGTCATGACCAGTGGATGGAGATTATACCACTCTTAGTAGATGATGGTTTATGACATGATCATTTTTAAGGAACGTGACATTAACCAGGCAAAGAATATGAAGCTCATATTTTGTGGATGAGCAACTATAAGGCCTATGAAGATCAATTTTCATAAGAGTGAGATGTTCAGTTATAGGGAGGCAAAAGTAGTATGCGATGAGCAATAATACACACAACTGTATGATTGTAACCTAGGTAAATAGTCATTACTCATTACATATCTGGGTATAACAATGCACCATAGGAAACTAAGTAACAAGGATTGAAGGGTTATTGAAGAGTGTTATGAAAAAAACGTAAGTGGATCAATTTCTAGTAAGCTAGGCAAATAATGAGAGTCAGATCAGGTTCTGGCAAGACAAGTATTCGAGTTCTTCCACTCAAGGAACACTACCCAAATATTAATGTGAGGGCCACCCGGTACTAATGGGTGACCTTTAGTACCAGTTGGAGCTCCCAACCTTATCAATCTCCCCCCTACCTGCTCCCATCCCCTTATCTCTTCTCTCTCAACCTTATCTCTCTTCTCTCGCACTTCTCTCAACCTTATTATTTGCCCACCCGAACACTACCCAAACATTAATGTGAGGGCCACCCGGTACTAATGGGTGACCTTTAGTACCAGTTGGAGCTCCCTACTGGTTCTAAAGGAGCTCCCAACCTTATCAATCTCCCCCCTACCTGCTCCCATCCCCCTTATCTCTTCTCTCTCAACCTTATCTCTCTTCTCTCGCACTTCTCTCAACCTTATTATTTGCCTACCCCCTCCCCCAACCCCCACCCCCTCCCCCTCCTGTCGTCGCCCCCTCCCTCTCCCGTCGCCGCCGCCCCCTCCCCCTTCCTCTCCTATCCCCTCCCCCTCTGCTACCTCCCTTTCCCCCTCTACTCGCCCCTCACTGGTAGTGAGGAGCGGCAGCAAGACGAGGTGTAGGATAGTGCTTGGGCGCGTGGAGGAGTGGCGGGGCGCAGGCGGGGTGCAGCGGCGGGCCAGACACGGCGGCGCATGGAGCATAGGTAGTCTTTCTCTCCCTCTCCCTCTCCTCCTTCTCCCTCCCTCTCCCTCTCCATCTCCAGTGGGGCTGCGGATGTCGGCAGCCTGCGAGGCGGGGCAGCCGGGCGTAGCCGGTGGGGCGGCAGCGGCGTGGATGTCGGTGGCCGGCAGGGTGGCGGCGGGCCAGGCGTGGCCGACGGGGGATGCGGGGACGTGCGCCCTGCCGGATTTCTTTTTTTATATTTTAATACCTTTAGTACCGGTTATTTGACCTGGTACTAAAGGCCCCCTTTAGTACAGAAGTAGCAATACCAGTTGCACAACCGGTACTAAGGGGGTTAGAAACCGATACTGAAGGCGCTTTCCCTATTTATATTTATATTGGTGTTTCGCCACCTGCCTACGATCGAAGGTATATAGAAATCGTAGTGTTTTAGAAACCGGGCTATATAACGGAGAGCTGTCGCTATGACTGCTACTGTGCAGAAACGACAGTGGGCTATCATATAGCCCTCTATTAAAACAATGGGAAATCAACCATTTTTGCTGGGAAAAACAAAACCGCAAGCATGAAAAACATTAAAATAGAAGACGAAAAAACATGTCCTAAGCTGCTCACAAGTCAGAAGTCTGTTGGCTGATTGTAAGTTTGAGTTCGGCAAGGAAATTTCACGGAGAGATATATCATGTCATGTCCATCCTAATATCTAGTGAAATTTATAAAATATTTGAAAACCTTTTTATATAAGGAAAATTTAATGCACACCATTATGATATCTTTACTTATATGGTGCATATTTCATTTTTCACTTGACACTTAAAGTTTGAGTATCCAATCATCAGGAGCAGGCCCGGCAATTAATTGCACCAGTGAAGAGCTTGCCTTGCTGCTTTAGCGAGGGACAATGCTTAACTTGTCCTAGGACCAATCTCAATGCAAAGTTTTATAGAAGTTTCATGGGTATTAAATTCTATACCACATCAGCAATTTTGCTGACTTGGCACGAACATTATAAGAGATAATTATAAGAGATAGAAGAGGGAGTTTTATCAGATGAGAGAGAAGTTTCATCCCCATGACACTCAATAGTCACAGTTTCCAAAATTCTTAGTTGGTAACTATGCCATGAAACTATGGATTGAGACTGGTCTAAAAATCTTTATATTTTGAGAGTATATGCTATTGCGTGTATTCTTGGAAACAAGAATACAAAACCTTCCATAAGGTGTCTCCAACAGTTTGAGATAGTTGCTAGCTTATGGAGAAGATAAAAAAAGTTAAATTAGCCCAAGAGGACACCTCGAGGCTCATGCAGTGAGAGAGAAGAATATCGAGAGACGTGCGAGCTTAGCTCTTCACCAAGAACTAGCAAGGATGTTTTTACACTGTTCATTGCTTAAAATATTGATTTCACTAGCTCCACACCTCCTTGTTGGAGACTGATTGGGGTTAGCAGCATTAGTGTTACACTACAAATTTGAGTATTACACGTAGCGTTAACTGCATACTTTCCATTCCAATGAGACACTCATCCACGGGATATACGTATACCTGCAGAGATTATAATATATATATATATATATACTACGTGTTTATCCTGACCAAGGTGCAGGGAGATGAGCCAAGTAAAGCAGCCAGCGATTAAACTTACAAGCTGTTACTGTCACCGTGGTCACACCTTAACGAAGGATTAATTTTAGTGCCTAGTTTGAGTGCGCTGTACACCTACGGATCGTGTATATGGGGTGTCCACCAATAGATCAACTTGGTCGACTAGACCGGCGGCGACTTTTAACTTGAATAAAATGGTATATTCTTTGTTTCGTAATGATCCAAGAAGATAGAAGAGGATACATCGAGGTCAACAAGATGGTAACTCAAGCCGGTGAGGAATAGAGACCCGTCGGTCTACCCCTCATTAAGAGCAAATACTTGATTTAAGATTGACATATACTTTTTTCCCCACACAAATATACCGAAGCAAAGTAAACCCGTGTCCATAGAGCAGGTCAGTTGTGTCAGACCAAACATTTTCTTCAATATAAAAGATGAATGAAGTGAAAATCGTTTGGAGGCAAAAATTGCAGTCAATTGTCAGGTCCACCCCGCTATCCCTCGCCACGCTTACCCAGCATCGACGAGCCGTCCTCATTCCTCCCATAATAACCCCTTTCTAAGGCCAATCCGGCACAACCCCTCAACCCCTGATCTGAAACAGGTTGCTGGCCCAGCAACCCCTCAACCCGAAAGCGGTTTCCGGTAGTGTACAAAGTTTCCCCAACCCCTGACCTAAAAGAGATTTGCTGGTGGTGTACAAATAAACTTTGTAGCCAGATTTTATATATTTTTTTCAAAATTTCAGGTGCATGTAGTTTAATAGGTGTGATGAAAAAAAAGTTGGTATAAAGATCTACTTACGTATGACCTTCTTTTTTCTCTCCGCATCATAACTCCTTTCAGCAAGTACATTGCTACATGTTAGTGGTCCCATAGGTCATCTCATGCAGTGCAACTTATAATTTTTGATGATGTGGAGGAGAGAGAGCGAGGTGAGAGAAAGAGATTGTTGTTTCATGAAACAACCGTCTCATGAGCTAAATTGTAGGACTACAAGATAACTTAACAACCATTGTACGAATTATTGTTTCCATGCAACTCATAATATTTCTTTTTTCATATGCATAAATTAAGGAACTATATAGCTCTACTAGACAGCTTATAAAACAACCCATTGTACGGGTTACCTGTTGCGTTGTCTCAAGATTACATGTCAATGCATGAGATGTTGGTGTGCAAAGTTCTCTCAACCTTTGATTCGAAACAGGCCCCGATGACCTGAAAGATTTTTTGCTGGTGGTGTACAAACTTTGTAGCCAGATTTTTTTTTCAAAATTTCGGGTGTCTGTAGTTTAATAGGTGTGATAAAAAAAAGTTGGCAAAAAGAGCTACTTTACAGATGAGCTTCTTTATTGGGATGTCTCATCCTTCAGTGCCCAACCTTGCCAACTCTTGCCCCCGATGGCTAACCCGCGCCACCGGACCCGGCAATCATGGTGTAACCACGCTGTGTTTTATCCAGGTTTTTCGTGGTACAAATTTTCCGTTTGGGACTAACTTGTCGCGCATGGTACGCATCGACGTACTTGGTGTCTCTCGTGGTATGATTTTGCACACGGGTCATTCAAAAGCCTTCTTCGATTGAGAGTGCCGGTCCTTTGTTTTTGTTTCGTTGATCATCAAAACTCAAAGGCTGTTGTTTTGGGAAAAGAAAACTTCGAAAGACTCTGGCCTCCTGCGGCCGTGTGTTCCATCTCGTCGAGTCCTCCGACCATGGCTGCTGCCTTCGGCCCATCCTCGTGTTGAAACCCTGAAATGTCAACTCGCCGGCCATCGTCTCGCCTGATCAGGATAGGATTGATGATGAGTAGTTTCCCCCCTGGATTACTTTGTCTGCGTCAATGAAGAAACTTCAAACTGCGTTGACTTTGCAAACCAGGTCTGGGTCAAACAATAGCTCTTACTTGAAACCACTTCTCCCTAGTAGTTAAACAATTTTAGAGTTTTATTCTTGGGATATTGCTTCCGAGAAGTTTTCAGAAACTGACGATACCATATTCATCCAGGGATTGAGGACACCGACTATACATTACTTTAGAATAACGGTGTATACATCACGCACGCATGTTGCTGCGGATCTAGTAGTGGTCATAAATACGTGTTTTATTCAACCTTAGAAAATTAATACTATATATAGATGCATAATAGTATTTATGAACACTGTATATAGATGCATAATAATATCTATAAATTAAAAATGCGAAAACAACCTACAATTTGGAACAGATGGAAAAAATATAGCGACTGCAAAACGAATGAAAAAAAAGAGTTGGCAAGAGATGAGCTGCATCCAGACGAGCTTCTCCAACGTTGTACCTGTTAGGATTTTGGTCAGACAAATGCATGTCCTATACCCTTTACCAAAGAATCCATCCAGGCAGCCTGCCTCTGTGAGACACAGGCGCCGTTAGATTTTTTTTTTGATAAAGGACTTCATTTAAGTTTAAAGCAGTGTACATGGTTGAGAGTCAAAAGATCCCAATGTGCAGAGAGCAGTACTGAAAGAGCAGCACAGTCATGACCATGAAAAGAATTTGTACAAACAGAAGAAGCAACATTCTGAGAAACTAAACATCTAGTTGTAGCCGCAAGAAGATGGGCTGCTTGATTTTGAGATCTAGAAATCTTGATGCCCTCCAAAGCCTCCTGAAAACCAAGTCCCTGAAACTGAGAAATCCATGGCCGAAGCTTCCATGGAGAATGCAGAACTCCACTCTGCATATGCTTAACTGCCAGGAGACAGTCAGAACCAATGGCACCATGAACCTGCAACACAGAAAGACTCTTTGCCGCCAAAAGAAGAGCAGCAATTTCACCCATGAGCACCGAATCCACCGTGGCCTTGCCAAGAATCTGCAAACGACATGAAAACATTGTGGATCTGAGGTCGATCAGTACACCCAAGCCTGCTATTTTGGAACCTCTTCCTTGGCCATCAGGTTGAAGAGCAGCATCTGCATAAGCAAAGACAAAAGGCTGCCAAATTTGGTTGCTTTGTAAATCCTGCATGAGATCAAGAGAAGGCATGATAACAGGAGAGGACTGATTAATGGCATTAGTAGTAGCAGGTCTCCCATTTGACAAATTTCTGTCTGAAGCAGCATGAGAATCGAACAAAAAGGAAGAAGCTATGTCTGCTCTTACTTTATGATTTAATCTACTCACAGACCACTTGTTATTGTTAAACCTGTAATCATTCCTCGCTTTCCAAAGATACAAGCCTAGTAAAGTCTTCCTGCAAAATGTGGTCAGAGAGATTGTTTGACAGGATTGTCTCCAGAGTACTTTGAAGGCCATCTAGTTCCTGCAGCAGGAGGTCAGTTCTCAAAGAAAAGGGTGCAGCAAACCAGACTGCTCTAGCAACATCACACCCGAAGAACAAATGGAAGTCAGTTTCATCATGCCACACAGCTTGCAGGTGTTTTCAATTCTAGTACTGAAAGCAGAAGCTCTATGCCCACTAGCAAGAGAGTGCCTAATAAGCCTCCAGGAAAAGGCCTTAATGCGAGGTGGAATGGATTTATGCTTCCAAATTCGTTTGAGAATAGAAAGATTTGCAGGAGAGATAGCTCTAGGACCCTGACTTGGCAAAGAATGAGTAGTCTGAGAAGCAAAGTACTTATAGGCCTCCTTGGTGGAACAGGTACCTTGGGAAGAAGGTTTCCAACAAAGTTGATCTACAGAATCAGAATAGACTTTAGGAACATGAAGGATGGCATCAACCACTTGATGATGGAAGGTGAAACTAATCAGATTATCATTCCAAGTGGACTGACCATTATTCCATAAATCAGAAACTAAATTAGGAAGCTGTCTGTTGACATGAGGATGTGACAAATGATTATGAATGTCTTCCCAATTATCACACCAAGGATCAGTCCAAATATTGGAATTACCTTTATGGATCTGCAACACACTTTGCTCATGAAGATGACGTTTTACCTGCATAATGGAAGACCAAAAAGCAGATCTAGTGCCAATGCAATTAGTTCTCCAGAAACTTGTATTAGGAAAATATTTTGATTTTAGGACAGAAGACATGAAAGGATCCCTGTTAGTAACGATTAACCAGGTAGAGTGAAGCACCAAGCTCTTATTAACATTATCAATATTCCTTATACCAAGACCCCCAAGTGATTTTGGTTGGCAGATATCATCCCAGGACCTAAAATGAAAAGGCTTTGCGGAATCTTCTTCTTGGACACCTTGCCACCAGAAGCGTCTAAGGATGGAGTTAATCTTCTCTGTAAAAGCTTTAGAGAAAAAAATATTCTACATATAGTAGATAGGAATAGAAGCCAAAACAGAATTAATATAAGTTATTTTGCCCTCATGATTAAGCTTGTTTGCCTTAATACCAGTAAGCTTAGCTTTGAATTTGTTTAGGATGAAACTGGTTCTGTCTTTGTAAGAAAAAAATGGTAGGATGGCACAGATGTGTGGTATGGGGATTCATCAAAGGTACAGGAAAGAGATTCTTAATGTCCTGTTTGGTGTAAGCATCGACATGTTTGCTTAAGAGAATGGAGGATTTGGCCCAGTTTGGAGTCTGACCAAAGGCATGGCAGAAATTATCAAGAATAAGTTTAATTTGGGAAGCCTCAGCTGTTGTGGCCTTACCACAAATAACAAGATCATCAGCAAATAGAAGAGAATGAATAGGTGGACAGTTCTGACCTAGAGAAATTCCTGAAAGAAAGCTCATTGATAGCCAGTTTGCAGGCTAAAAGAAAGCTCATTGATAGCCAGAACAAAAAGGTAGGGAGATAAAGGGCATCCTTGCCTAATCCCTCTTTGAGAATGGAAACAACAAGAAGATTGGCCAGCACAGAAAATTCAGGAGTGGAAATACAAGCCTTACTAAGATTAACAATCTGCAAAGAAAGGCCCACTCTAAGCATAGCATCAGTAATAAAATTCCATTCAATTCTGTCAAAAGCTTTAGCTAAATCAATCTTAAGAAGAAAGCCTTTGTGTTTCCAAGAAGTAAGAGAGCAAAGGAGTGAGTAATTTCCTAGGCAATAATAATATTAGAAGCAATTTGTCTACCCGGAATAAAGCTGACTGGGTTAAATGCACTTTATCAGGAAGAAAAGGTTTTATCCTGTCAGCTAAACTTTTAGCAATGATCTTGTAAATAACATTACAAGACTAATTGGCCTAAAATCTTGAGGGGCTACAGGAGCATTTTTTTTTAGGAATCAGCACAATGAAGGTCTTATTTAAATCAGGAGGTAGCTGACCTGTAGTGTAGAAATTATGAACCAAATTCACCACATCATCTCCAATCCAATCCCAAGCAGCCCTATAAAATGCTACATTAAAACCATCTGGTCCTGGGGCAGCATCTCTCTTCATGTTCTTTATAATTGACCATAACTCTGCTTTATCTGGGATGGATGCAGCAAAGTCATCAAATGAAGTTTCTTCAGTTCTGTTCTGTTGGCTGAAAAGAAAAGGCTTATGTTGATGTTGTGCTGTCTGACTTGTGAATAGATTGGTGAAATAGTTTTTGAAACAAGAGGCAATCTGATCATGTGTTGTTAAAGGATTTCCCCCTAATCAGTAAGGAAAAGAACTCTGTTTCTTCTTGCTCTCTTAAGAATTGCTTGCTGGAAGTTTTCAAAAAAAAAAAGAATTGCTTCCTGGAAAAATCTTGTGTTTCTATCTCCATCAGTGACCCAATGCTTTTTGTATCTTTGCTTACGGAATTCAGCCTCTTTGTCCAAAATAACCTGATGTTGATGAATCAGATCCTTCTCCAGAGAGTGATTCTGAGCAGTTGGATGAAGACTTTGTAGTTTGAGAATGTTATCTTCAATAGCTTGCAACTGTACCTTTAGATTGGGTTTCTTTTTCCTCCAATTCTGCAAATCTGAAGAAAAGGAATCTTGTTTCGAGGTGAAAAGGTCTTGTAGATGACTTGTGCCAGCTGGTAACTACTTGTTACTGGAAATCCTCTTCCAGTAACCACCAATTCTCAAATCTGAAAGGTTTCTTTGGCTTGTTTGCTGAAGCAAGTGGCATAGCTAGTATAGGAGCATGATCACTTTTCATCGTGGGAAGATGGAAAACTGGAAGGAAACATCGCACACCATTCAGCATTCCCTAAACATCTATCAAGACGCTCAAAAGTGGGATTAGCATCAAATTGTTTGTTAGACTAAGTGTAAGCAGGTCCATTATAACCCAAATCAATGAAACCGCATTCTTTAACTAGATCAAAAAACAGACATACGAGAAAGATTAACAGGTCTAGGATCTAACTTTCCATTAGCATGCATAACATTGTTCAAATCCCCCATACATAAAGTAGGAACATTAGGATTATTTACAACAAAAGCATGAACTTCCTGCTAGATGGACTGAGTTCTGCTGTGATAGGGATCACCATAGACACAAGCTAAGATAAACTTCTGAGCAGTCGGCCTATTGTTGGAGATCGCCAAAACCTAAACACTCTCGAGTGCCATCCACAACATAAAAAAACAATTTGACCTCGCAAGTTCTACATCAAGTATAAAGAGGCGCGGAGCCCTTCTAGTCTGGCGAGTTCCAAACCGAGAAGTAAAACTCAGTTACCCTCAAACGTCATTAACAGGTCTCAAGACTAACCTCGCAAGTTGCGCGTCGCCAGCTAGGAAAGTGGAACTCCTTTAACCTCGCACGCTCTATGGAGGCACCTCTAATAGTAAATCTCATATCCTTGCATCACCTCTGCTCCTGGAAGGACTCGAGGGTAGTGATTGACAACAATAATGGCTAACTCCAACTGGGCTAACTCTGGAGTGTTCGAAGTCGGTTCCGGACATCGAGCTTTTATCTTCTTACTCTTTACTCAGGAACGATGCTCGGAGAAGAAGTATGCGAGGTTATGACCTCTCGACAAGACTCAACGAAGCAGACACCTTGAGGCTAGATGTTCGTCTCAGATTGCGGATGAAGCCTAGAGGCTAGATGATCGGCTTAAAATGAAGACGAAGTTTTGAGGTTAGAGGACGGAAGTCGTGAGAAACGTGACCATGTGGAAGAGTTCAATTTGTACATGTTTCTTTCAATGACCTTTATGTACGGCATATCCTAGGAATGTAGTGGTTGAGAAAAGATATTTTCAGAATCTAAAGCAGGTCATGGATCACTATAAAAGGGGAACCCTACCCTATTGTAAAGGGGATCAGTTTTTCCAATTACAAGTATTATTCCCATTGTAACTTGGATCCGTTTGGTGTCAAATTCCTTTGAGACCAACCGGGCGCCCACCGTGTTCTCAGCCACAAAACAAAAGACAAAAGAGAACGGGAGAATACCTGTGGACGAAGGTAGATATATATGTGCGTAGCAAATGGTGTACAATGTACTTCTGTCATTCTGTGTAAGTATGTGTACGGAGTCACGTACGTACTTGTCAGGTTGCCATGCACATTCCGCCAATCTACAACTAGACCTAGGGTTTATTAAGCTATCAACCTCCCTGTTCCGGCTTGCATATTGCATACGCAGTGGTACAGAGCCTACCTATGCAAATGTTATCAAGGATTTCGCTTCGTTCTCAGGCTCCTTTGCAGCAGCTAGATATATGCTACTGGCCTAGGTCTCTGCCACCCGGCGAACCAAGGGATCGGATCAGACTGCTGGCACGATATCTCTATGGGCAGGCCTCTCTTGAACTCCACGTACGGGTGCGCCATCGGAACATCCTCGCCGTCCAACCTCCACCTGCGTCAGTTTTTTCAGCCACAGCTTACAATGAGCAACCAAAGAGTGCATAGTTTAGTTTCAGTGCATAAGGGACGACGTCCCCTTGCTTGTCACCTGTAACAGTGCACGAGGTGGTGCAGGAAGAAGGCAGCCTCCACCTTGCCGAGCTCCGATCCCGGGAACAGCCGGAGTCCGCCGCCGAACGGCGCAAACTTCTTGCCCGCCGTCTGGTTGAGCCCCTGCAAATCATCTCATCTCAAGTTCTCAAGAAGCGAAATAAAACGAAACTGATCCTGAAGCCGCCGGCCAGTGGGTTGGGAACTTGGGATTGCGAACAAACAAGCATACCTCCCATCTGCCAGGATCCAACTCTTGGGGATTCGGGTAGAGCGCAGGGTCCAAATGGACAGAGCTCAAGACAGGCAGGAGTTTCCAGCCAGCTGGGATCACATACCCTGCCAAAAGTAGGAAACACAGCCGCGGCAAATGCATCATGATAGATGACATCAAATCACAATTAGAGCCTCAAACAACGGTTACCTTTATATCTGACATCCTTGAGGGCCCTCCTGTGCACAAACTTGACAACGTTGCCGCATCTCAACGTCTCATTGATAACCTATGCAATCGAATGGTGGGTTGAATTCTCGTGCAAACTTACATATATCAAAGTAAAACATGGATGAATCATTTTGTTTGCTTCAGAGGAAGAACAGGAATGAAAGCTTGCTGCTGTTGTCCTCTTGTCAACGGAAATGAATTGACCGCGTCTTACACGTTGGGTATACTCCATCTTCTTGTAATCCTCAGCAGTCAAGAACTCCTCCGTACCCTTGCTGGACCTTATACTCTCATGCTCTCGCTGCATTTACAACAGTTACTACTCCAGTATTTAGCCAAAAGCACATAACGACTAACCGCTATGTACGTACAAGAACCACTTTTTTATCGGAAACAAACAGGCCGGAAAGCTGCCTTTTATTATATTAAAATGTAGAAGCCTGGTGTATTGAAAAGTACAAAAAGCATGGAGAATAACCAACAATGACTTTGTGTAGCACGGCATCACATATGCTCGAACAAAAGGGCCAACATGCATAGCTTTGAATTGTGTCATATCATACCTTCAATTGCTCCAGGCATTTGGGGGAATGCCCGACGAAATACACAAGCATGGACAGCAAAACAGAGGTGGTCTCGTAGCCTGCGAGCAGGGAGTCCAGCACGAAGGTGACCTTGTCGTCGTGGGACAGATCGCTGCTTGCGAGGAGCACGTCTAGGAACGCAGCCTTCTTAGCACCTAACTGGGCCCTTGGCCGGCCTCCTATGCTGGCCCAATTTGGAAGGAATGGCCAGAACGCACGCCACCACCATCGAGCACTATGTAATCTGTATTCGCTCGTATCCCTCGTCCCCGTTCCTCTTTGCTGCCAAGCGCCGCCACCACTGAGGGCACCACCGCCTAGGGTTTTGTTGCTGGCCGCCGGAAGCCGGTGCGTGGGCGCGCGGAGGAGCCAGAAGGCCGCGCTGGCTCGCCGCCCGCCGATCTGAAGACTGGAGCCTCGAGGGCTCCGCGGTGCATTCAATCCCAAGGATTCATTCGCTGCATTTGACAAGGAGAACTTGATTAAACTTGCTAAGTATTATCCTAATGACTTCTCACTTATTGAATTGAGGCGCCTATCCTTTCAACTTGGTAATTTCATGTGATGAAAGATTTAGCAAAGTGAAGAGTATTGCAGAGCTTTCAGTCTTGCTTGTTGAAACAGATTTACATAACAAACACACATACGTCTACAGACTTCTCAAATTAGTGTTGTTGCTACCTGTAGCAACAGTGTTGAAAGGGTATTCTCAGCGATGAATTTTGTAAAGAACAAGCTAAGAAATAGCATGTAATTGAATAATTGCTTGGTTATATTTATTGAGAAGGAGTTTTTCTACAAGTTGATGATGAGGATATAATCTCCATTTTCGAAAGCCACCTCGTCGAGTAAATTTGTAATTGTTAATTAGTTAATGATATTGTATGGATAAAGGATTAAAAAAATTATGCGCACGTGAACCATTTATTTCATGCACTTTTATTTTGTATATGCTATGGTTCTTAAGCTCGCATACCTAATTTTGAATCCCTGCGTCCGGGGCACCGACGGTCTAGGAAGTTTTTTTTTTCTCTTTTAAGAGGATGCGGGGAGGAACATGGGGCAGCAACCCCGCGGCAAGCTAGCTCCACCGCTAGCTAGAAAATCCTTGCGGCACCTTTTAGAAGCAAAGGGGAGCAAAATTCAGGGATGGAATAAACCCCACTAAAAACTAAGATGATAATTAAAATTATATCCTCGTGGATTACCTACCCAATAAAAAGTTCGGAATTCTAGAGGGATTGGAGTTTCCAAATTAGACCTGCCGTGTGTCACCATGCCCGGCCACCGCTTGCATCGAGAGACTTTGGCCGAATATTATCCCAAAAAGTCAACAACTAGCTAGGCGTCGACATGCTATCTTGTGGCGCAGTCCCATCGTCATGTGCCTAGTAAAGATCGTCGCGAGGCCCAGCAGCGGTGCAAGTGCCGTTGACCACCATACATTTTTTTAATCTAAAGATATAATGTATCTTTTATATTGAAGGATGCTCAAAGAGGGTAATCCTCGTACAAGAGACGCTAAGAAAAGAAGAAATCTAAAACCGAGCAACATGCATGTCTAATTAACCATGCAGATTTTGATGCTTAGCACAAACCAATTGTTTAACATTGACCAAGCAATCATGTGCCGCATGGAAATACGCATTGGCTAGGGATTGACCAAAAGTTTAATACTATTGCATATATGGTATCCTTGCGTAATGGAATCATTTCGGATGACAAAGCTAATTTGTCATGGATACATTCATGTACCTCACGTTTGAAAATTACAATAATGTACGAAAACAAGTAGAAAATCCTAAAGAAACAAGTTTGTCTTCTCCCGCTACGTACGCGTGGAAATACGCGCGTGTGGTTTTACTGCTGCGTGGTGTGGCGCTCTGGGGTCTCTGGCCGTCTGGGCGAGACGCGAGGGAGACGACACCAGACGAGGACGCCTGCGGCCTGCCTGCATGCTGGCGCACACCTCGGAGCCCGTGACCTCACACTCCTCGAGGTCGCACGAGGCCGTGTCCGTGTCTGAGACTGAGGTGTCTCTCTCCTGGCCGGCCCTGGGGGCGCTCCAGCTTTACAACAATTTTCTCGATCGAGATCTGGCTGTGCGTGTACGCTTCTGCCACGTCTGTGAGTACCTGCCTTAGGGGGTGTTTGGATACGAGGTGTTAAACTTTAACAGTGTCACATCGGATGTTCAGATGGTAATTAAGAGAACTAAACATGAGCTAATTACAAAACTAATTGCAGAACCTTGTGCTAATTCGCGAGACGAATCTATTAAGCCTAATTAATCCATCATTAGCAAATGGTTACTGTAGCACCACATTATCAAATTATGGACTAATTAGGCTTAATAGATTCGTCTCGCGAATTACACTCCATCTGTGCAATTAGTTTTGTAATTAGCCTATGTTTAATAGTCCTAATTAGCATCCAAACATCCGATGTGATGGGTGTTAAACTTTAACACGTGATTGCCAAACAGGCCCTTATTTTGACTTGACTTAGCTTCCCGCGGGTAAGCGGGTTGCCTTCACGAGTTCACGTCACGCGGCCGCGTCGAGAGAAGAGGGAGGCAAGGGATGGATAGATCGATGGATGGATAGATGGATGAGCTATAGAATAGGCGTATAGCTAGCGGGGCTCCCACGTGGCTTCCGGAATACGAGCCATTGGTTAGAGCTCATTAAACTTCATTGTACAGCACACCACGGTCTAACAATTACGCTACCAGTACATATCCTGGTATGTATGCAGGACAATAGCAGCAAGCAAGAGGCAGCAACGCGTTGGCAGCGGCATGCAGGACAGCAGACTCCAGTAGCACGTAGGAGGCTACAAGTCGGTAATGTACGCTATTATTTATTATTTTTGTAAAAGATTTTGTGATCACATATATTCAAAATATCAAACTAACGCACTCCACATTTTAAATATTAGATCCAAACGTTCTTTCAAACTAAGTTCAACATTTCAAACAAACTAGTTCAACATTTAATATGAAAATATTGAAGTAGCATACTTAAAATGTTGACACAGATCATCCAAAATTTTGATTTTTTAAAGATAGCAAATATATTCATATTAGATCTTATTATGTTACATTAATTCTCAGCAACACGGTGGTTCAAATGGATTCAAAAATGAATTCACGGTTTGAGAAAAAAAAGTAGTTTGAAATCGAAAAAAAACACCCACGACAACCATGCCTGCTCAACCTGCGCCATCCGCTCCGCGCATGCATGCGCGCCTGCCGCCTGGTCCACCTCTCGCTGCTATACGGTTGAGATATGGCTGCACGAATCTCAAACGTTCAAAGTCAACCTGGAAGCTATATAGGATCCATGAGAGCTGGCCTCTATCTACAAAGACTACACGTCACGGCTTATATATCTACTCACTCCATTCCAAATTATAGATTATTTTAGCATTTTTAGTTCATAGATATATTATGCATCTATTTATACATCTATATCTACATGCATAATAATATCTATGAATTTCAAAAAGTGACATACAATTTGAAACAGAGAAAGTACTGAACACAGGCAGTGCAGAACTAAGCTTTGACCATTCCTGATTTGCTGATGTGACCGCTCCAGGGTGCACCAGCAGCACGTACGGTACGGTTAGTTATGTGAAGAGTGCCGCCGTGGCCTCGCAGCATCACGCACGATTTCCGCAGATAGTGGCGTTGCCAGACATACTGGGCTGGTCAGATCTGACCATTTTTTCACACCAACCTGCAGAAAGAATTTGCTGCGGTGGGCTGGGTTGGATGAAAACAGGATGCGCGCTACTAGATAGATTGCTCCACGTGCATTTTGGGCCTCCTATCTGCAATTAATGTGTTATTGGGCTTGGGCCTGATGTCCCTGGAGAGAGACAGACACTGGTCGTCCCATTCGGGCATTCAGCACGGAAGAATCTGGGGTGGCTGCTGGCGAGCGTGTTCGCCCTAACCCGCTCAGGTTCGTCGTCCCATTCGGGCATTCAGCACGGAAGAATTTACCTAGTGAAGATCGAGCGTAGCTGGGGTGGCTGCTGGTGAGGGTGTTCGCCCCAACCGGCTCAGGTTCGATTCTTAGGATCGGATCTAGGTGCTTCGTCAGGATTTTTTCCCGATTGCGTTCAGAATTAATTCTTAGTTTGTTAGGGTACACACGCGTGCGCGTAAGTGGTACTGCACATTCCCATGCACCGGAGGTTTAGACCTCCTGATCTCTTCCATAAGCGTGTGTATGGACGCGCACGCATGCGTGTGCGTGTGATGTGAGTATGGAGTGCGTTGGTTGTGTGCCCTCTTAAAAAAATTCTTAGTTTGTTAGGGTACACACGCGTGCGCGTAAGTGGTACTGCACATTCCCATGCACCGGAGGTTTAGACCTCCCGATCTCTTCCATAAGCGTGTGTATGGACGCGCACGCATGCGTGTGCGTGTGATGTGAGTATGGAGTGCGTTGGTTGTGTGCCCTCTTAAAAAAATTCTTAGTTTGTTAGGGTACACACGCGTGCGCGTAAGTGGTACTGCACATTCCCATGCACCGGAGGTTTAGACCTCCCGATCTCTTCCATAAGCGTGTGTATGGACGCGCACGCATGCGTGTGCGTGTGATGTGAGTATGGAGTGCGTTGGTTGTGTGCCCTCTTAAAAAAAGGAATTTACCTGGTCCTTAAGAAAAAGAAGAATTTACCTAGTACGGCGCAACTTTCTATTCTGGTAAGTCATCTCTAAGATTCGAATTAAAATCAGCCTCCAAGGAACTATATTTGATGAAAATTGTAGTGTTCTATCAAGTTCTACGGGGACTCAAATTATGATCTGGGTCGAACATTAACCCTTGTTTATTACTTGCTCCATCTATGTTTATAAGGCATGGTATGACTTGGCATGGTCTTCCAAATAACACTTTGATCATTCATTTTATCTTATATTATATTATTTATGGTTATAAACTTATAATATTGTAGAGTATATTTGAATACGAATCCAACAAGTTTGCATTATAAAAAGAAAAAAATTAATAGTCAAATTATTGGTTAAAGATTGCAAAGTTTAAACTTGATATGCGCGAGCGTCTTTATACATAAAAACGGAGGGAGTAGGGAAAAAATAGAATTTAGTGAAACTCGTCTTGTAGTAAATAAAATCGTAAAACGTACTAGAAAAAGCTTCCAATCCTACCATTTTGCGTGTTACAAACTTACAAGCCCCAAAGTAAATCTTTGAAAAGCCTACAAAATTCTATTGCCTCTGATTCGGTTCCCGCTGATCACCTCTATTTCGTTTGTTTGGACTCCTCATCCTGCTCCCAGCATCTTTCCTGCACCGGATCTATCTAACGTGCCGCTCACACGCTAAAGTTCTCTTTGCTAGGACTTTTTAAAGGGCTTATTCACCGATTTTTGGTCGGCAATTTTAGAATGGCTTCGCCGTTGAAGTCAGGAAGAAGCCACAAAACGGTTTATAGGACCAGTTTGGTGCGGCTCCAAACAGCTCCGGCTCCTTCTGCCATTTTACTGTTCACGCACTATAGCAATACTGTTCACGCGAGCCATTTTTCTCTCCCTTCTTCCTCCCTCTCACAGATCAAGGAGAAGCCGGTGAGCCAGTTTTTATGGCTCCTCCGGCTCCGGCTCCGACTCCTCTGACGGTAGCGTCAGCGTGGAGGAGCCGGAGCTGATGGGAGCTCCACCAAACTGGTCCAAAAGAGGAGGAGAAAAAAGAATGGCTTCACCGGCTTCTCCTCCCTCTCCAAGCATTAAGTGACTATAAAATTAACTATATTACCATTGAGAAGCCATTTTATCCAAATATTTTTTTCCAAAATAGTTTTAACTCCACTAGAAAAGCCACTCCACTAGAGCAAGCGGAGCCGGAGCCGTTTTGGCAGGAGCCGGAGCTCTACCAAACGGGGCATAAGTTGATTTTGTCCTAAAATCCATCTCTAGACGTGGGATTATAATTAACTTTTTTTTCAAAAAAGTTTATCGTTATTTCACAAAATAGGTTTCACACTTCCCCTGCGTACCCGGAACGAGTTCCTTAGCCACGAAGGCCAGCGAGGCGCACCGTTGGAATCCTGGTTGGCCTCCGAGGGAGCGCCGGGACGGCAGGAGTCGGGACGCGTTGCCATTAGCTGTCGCGTCGGTTACGTTTCGCTGCCCTGCCACCCTTCACGTTCGGCCTCCACAACCTCATCCCGCAGCACGCCCTCCGCTTCCCCTCCAACAGGGTCGAATCGAATCGAATCGAATCCTCCGGAACTCGCCGCCGCTTCTTCTCCCAGCCCGGAAGCCCCCGTAGCGTTGCCACCGCCGCCGGGACCGGCCGATCCGATCCGATCCGTCGAGGATGTCGTACGCCTACCTCTTCAAGTACATCATCATCGGCGACACAGGTCCGTCGCGCTCCCGCTCCCGAATCCGCTTGCTCCTCTGATCCCCGCCCCGCCCGGCCCCGTGCGGTCCGCGCCCCCGGGGGGGGGGGGGGGGGGGGATTGGATGGGATCCGCTGCTCGGGTGCCGCGTGCCCGTCGGTGACCATGGATACGCGCGCGGCGGTGATTGACGGTTCGGTCGGTTGTTTGTTTCGTGTTGCAGGCGTGGGGAAGTCGTGCCTGCTGCTGCAGTTCACGGACAAGCGCTTCCAGCCCGTGCACGACCTCACCATCGGCGTCGAGTTCGGCGCCCGCATGATCACCATCGACAACAAGCCCATCAAGCTCCAGATTTGGGACACGGTCCGTCCCGCTCCTCTGACCTATCTCCCAATCCTGTTTCCTTCATCATTGTGCCGATTATGATGTGTGGGCAGCTTGGAATTGTTAAGGGCCCGTAGCTGTAGGAGCATCGCCATCGAGATAATCTAGGCATTCTGGTTGAACATTGACCTGGTGATGTTGCAGTTATAGAATCACAATAGACTCTGGCAGTGTGCTGCAACATCCATCTACTTTGTGCAAAATCGATTGCAGCCCCCAGCCTATATGTATTTCGGTTATATGTTATCCATCCCTGTTTCCATATGGGGTATTACTGGCAGTGCCAAAAGAAGTGTCATCTTGAGCATTCTGAATTGCGCTTTTGATCGATGATTTCAGAATTAGTGAAGTTGCATAGTAGTGTAGGAAAGATTTTTTTTAGAAGATTGTACCTGTATCATTTTCAATTTTATGTGGTTGCAACGTAATATCTTGCAAAGTACCTTTAGTCAAATGTTCTGATGGCCTGGTTGACACATTTTCAAGAATTGACTCTTGTGACCACAAAGTCCCTTTGTATTAACATTTCCCACACAATTTAGCTTTTCAGAATCATGTTCATCTTTGGCATTGTTTGGTTTATTCATCATGATATTTTTCATGTTGGCTTTACTATTGCATAGCATGGTTTTGTGGTGGTGACTGCAAAATTTACTACAACACTGTTTATTCTCAGAAGTTCCTGTTTCTGTTCAGTATATACCTTTCTTGTTGAGTTTGATTCCATGAAGTGCGATAAACTCATTCAACTATAACTGATTACAGGCTGGCCAAGAATCATTCAGATCTATTACTAGATCGTACTACAGAGGGGCTGCCGGTGCCCTTTTGGTTTATGATATCACCAGGTACTTTCGTGATCTTTTTGGTTACACATTTATGTCTGCTTGTATATGGTAATGCTTACATTGACTCACCCTACTTTAGGAGGGAGACCTTCAATCACCTCGCAAGCTGGCTAGAAGATGCAAGGCAGCATGCAAATGCTAACATGACAGTCATGCTGATTGGAAACAAATGTGATCTGTCTCATAGGCGCGCTGTCAGCTACGAGGAAGGTGAACAGTTCGCCAAGGAGCATGGTCTGGTCTTTATGGAGGCATCTGCGAAAACTGCACAAAACGTCGAGGAGGTAATCCTTTATGCCCTATATATGTTTACTACAGTTCCCCATTTCATGTCCTTTTCTGACCGTTTTAACATTCTTTTTTCTGATGTAGGCATTCATTAAGACAGCTGGAACAATATACAAGAAAATTCAAGATGGCATATTTGATGTATCAAACGAGGTCAGTTTTTAGCTGCATGCTTTCCTTTTTCAAGTGTTTCGTGAAGGTTATGCTAATCATATATTACTGAGATTTGCAAGTTTAAAGTGCAGTAAAATTTATTTAAATGTGGGATTGGTTTAAATCTTGCTGCTGCTTCAAATTAGCATTGCTATCTCGCTGCTAGAAAATTGCAAAAATGCCACCGGAACTGCCATTCAATTTTAGTGGTATTTTTGCAAATTAAATAAATAAGGGACAATTGCAAATGCCTCTGGATCCTTTCATCTGTGATGGTATATATAAATCTACAGAAATGTTGACATCTTTGTAGAAATATGTAGAAGACTGATTGGAAATATCTGTGGGGTACCTAATGCATTTGTTTACTGAGTTTAAATTCAATAGTGATTGAACTACTACACTTTGGGTAGGATTCCCACCACTGTGAATTCAGGAAGATTTTATGATGCAAGGAAAAACCTTACAGCTCATCAAATTAAAACCTTTTCTCTTAGCAGTAGGAAGTGTTGTTATTCAATTCTAGATTTTTAGAGTCGCCATAGCATTAGCTAATGATTGAAGATCTTGAAGTTATACTCCCAATATATGGTTTCATATATAATAATCAGTTCCTGGTTTCTTTTCTAAGTATTAAGTATAAATGTGCAATGATAAGGTTCCTTAAGTTTTGTATTGATGAAAGTGTTGGTGTAATCTACATTCTAAGAGTACTAACATTTATCAAGTACATGAAACCAACATTTGAATATTATTTTCGCTGTTTTTGTGAAGGAGAAAATTTCTTTCTTTAATGTGAATGTCAAGATATGCAGGCTTGCACCTTACCATTCTCTTTTTTTGTTTGTTTTTGAGATACCCTGATCTTAAATATTTTGCATTATATAATGCCATGCCTTCACTAATTGCTGCAGTCCAATGGAATCAAAGTTGGCTACGCTGTCCCCAACTCATCTGGAGGTGCTGCTGGCTCGTCCTCTCAGGCAGGTGGCTGCTGCAGCTGAGGTTGTGGCCACAAGGCATACCGGTGCTCAAGATTCTCCCTGCAAATACATTGATGTTGCCTATAGCTGGCACTGGATGATTTTCCCTTCGCCCCTGATGTTTCAGTCCGTGAACAAACCTTAAATCAGTGTTAGCTATCGTTTATGCTGTGCAATCTTTCTGTAAATCCAAACTTTCACGATGTCTACCCTTAGCATCTGCTGTAACAAAATTGAAATCGGTTTATGGTATTCATTTGTTCAAAATGTACATGTGCTTCTTTGGCCTATCATGCTGTTTATCTTGGCTTACCACCGCTTATGATAAATCTGGCGATGATAATGCTATCTGCTTACTAGACAATTTTGGTTGAATCGTGCCCAGATTTGCTTTGAAAAAAACATTTACCTGTGGAACATTGAATGAGTGGATGCCACATTTCCTTCAAAACTGTTACAGAATACCTGTCAGCAAGGCTGTGCATAGAATGATCTCATATGCCAAACACGGTGAGAATGGAAGGCATTGAACATCTGCGATTAGCTAATAGAGATTGGTGTCTAACAGTAAACAATGCATGGATCAAGTCAAAAGGAGTTCCTGGGAAGATAATATGGCACAGTAGTTACATTGTAACCTCTAACATCAAACCTGTAACATCAACATGAATCCAAAGAACAGCCGACACCAACGCCATTGCCCTAATGAAAGCAGAACTCCCTTACAAACAGATAGGAAAGCAGATTACATTGCAAAGATGAGCGCAATGCAATTTCCAAACGGGCAGCAAGCTCAACGTCCCCGACCCCGGCCGCGCCCATGACCACGGCCGCGCCCACGACCCAAAGGCTTCCCTGATTTCAGATGAAAGTTGGATCAGACAGTGGTGCAGGCAGTAAGCAAGTGTAAAAGATTCAAGGGAAGAAAAATAATTTGTGACCTGAAGTTGGCTTCTTAGGTTTGACCCTTGGTGTTTCCTCAACCAGCAAAGTCTCCAGGTTTAAGCTGTCAGGAAGGATATAATAGCGGATGTTGTTTCCCCTCACACTGAGGTGATCAAGGGTAACAGGATTTTTCCCTTTCAGTGTGAGCTTCACAGTCTTCAGATGAGTATTCATGCTGATGTCAACGCCTACAAAGTGAGCATAAATTCAGAACACAGCACCCAAGGATTACTGCGTAGTGCTTATGATAGAATGGCAGAGAACGTTCATGTGATGTTTAAAATAAACAATTACAATAACATGGTACCAAAGATGCTATCAGAAATAGTAGGCTGCATGGCCAGTAAAGACTGTCAATGTTGTTTCTTGCCAAAATCCTAATGAAAGGTCAAATGTTAATATGGACTTGGACACCTTAAAAATACCAATAAATCCTATATTGCCATTTACTATACTGTTTCTGGAAAGACTACGTTCAACAACAGCCAGAGAGCAAACTTCAAAGTTCTCCCTAATTGAGGTTTTGCATCTAAATTCTCAGAAGTAATTTCCTTGTATATCGGTAAGGACACACCAATTCTACCAATGAGGCTAAATGCAAAATGCGTAGAGTTCAACTGAGGGCTAAATTCAGCGGTACATTCTTAAATCACAAATGAATGACAGAAATTTTCTTTACTCTTACTCCCTCCATCGCATAATATAAGGCCCTCATGCAATTCAACATTTAAACTTTAAAATGTTTGATCTTGAACGTGCATCTAGGCCCCTAAGTGGGTTTTGGTAAATTAATGACAAAATGATTAAAGGACTAACTTGTTTGCTTAAGATTGTGAGCAAGATTTTATTCTCATTTATGATGTTATATTGTCTCATAAGTTGAATGTGTATTATATGTCTCACAATGAAGATAGCAAGCAAGTATATGATCCCGTGATGCAAACGTATGATCAATGACAAGCAAGAGTAAAGTGAAATTGGGGATATGTTATCATGATTGATCTATAACCCTCCAAACGGTGTGATAGTTGGATTGACAAGTAAAATGATCATTAACTAAAGAATAGTGAAATTTACAAATGGACATTGCAAAACTTTGTGTACATGATGTATATAAAGACATGGGCTTATGGGTTACATATTGGTCTCAATTATTGGAAGCTTGCAATTCATGGGATATTTTATTATCAATCAAGAACAAGCATTTGAAGAGGATTTCGAACGGGAATTCATTATTGATGTCAAAAGCAAAGCTAAACTCAAAGTGGCAAGAATAGGTGAGGAAATCAAGCGAGATACTAACCAAGCTTTGGTTAAGCAACGGCTTGAACCATGTGCATTTTGCTAAGGTGAAGTAGCTAGTATCCGGGGAGTTTCGAAGTATCATATCCAAGCCTTACCGAGGGAAGAAATGCAATGCACCTAATCTATTATGGTTGATAAAGTGGAGTGACTTAAGGATTGGAGAAGGTGACTTTGATCATATATGATGGAAAATCCTAAGTTACTAGTTCAAGGATGGTGTGCTCAAGAGAAAGGTAGGTTGCACCCTCATGAAGTGAGAATTGAAGAAAAGTGGCAAGACCCAATTTATTCAAGATCAAGTGGTTGAATTAGATTTTATCTTTAATCTTGAGTATAGATATGCCGCTCTATCAAGAGGGATGCGGCATTGAATGGTTTGACTAGTCTTGGTGCTCAAACTAACAAAACCAAAGTGCTAACTTGAGAGAAACACTATGGGAAACCTCAAACAAGGGGCTTTGCCGAGTGTAAAAAAAAAAAACACTCCGCAAACAAGAGGCTTTGCCGAGTGTCAAAAAAACACTCGGCAAAAGAGGGGGTTTGCCGAGTGTTTTTTTTGCCACTCGGCAAAACAATTAGTTTTTTTTCTCTTCTCACCTTGAAATTTTTTCTACTCCCCACATACAACATGTGGTACTTCATATTAAAATTTGGTATATTTTTCAATTTTTTTGCTATATTTAATTAATTAATTGCATTTGAAGGGAATTTTTTGTATAAGTCAAATTTGAACTGCAAGTGATTCAAATTATAGAATAAAATGAGTAGAAAAATCTTATTTATGTTATTTAGCCCAATTTGAGGCCTTACTCGTGAAATGAAAAGAAATTTCAATCTTATTCAGGAAACACAACCACTAACATGTGACCGAATGATTTTTAAATTGTAAAAAAAGCAAACGAAGTCGGAAAATTATGAAAATTGTTTTGGTGTGATGGTATCATACGTGGACGTTGTGGTAAAAAATTGAGAAAATTTTGCATATTTCATCACATCCGATGTTTACAAACCGAAGCATCTCAGAAGAAGAATCGTAGTGTTGAGAAGGATTCGATAAGATTTGGAGTCAAAGTGATGGTCAAATTTTGATTTGACTACAAAACTTTTTGTATAGGCAATAGAGAACATATATTGTTTCATGTGAAATTTTGGTAATTTTTTGGAACCATTTGATAATTTTAATGTATTAAGTGCAATTATAGAATTTCAATTGA
The DNA here is from genome assembly GCF_005286985.2 of Setaria viridis. Lineage (NCBI taxonomy): Eukaryota > Viridiplantae > Streptophyta > Magnoliopsida > Poales > Poaceae > Setaria > Setaria viridis. The sequence goes on from NC_048263.2 coordinate 28,908,868, forward strand.
TATAAATTGAATTTCAGCTATAACTGCATAAAATAATAAAATAATATGAGTAGAATAATCAAATACATATTGTTGAGTGAATTTGATAAGGTATTGTTGAGTTTATCAAAATAAATGTAGAAGAAAACGTTGTAGAAAAGAAGGGAAAAAGGGAACAATAAAAAAACAATGCTTTGTCGAGTGCCAGATCAGAGCACTCGGCAAATCCCCAACCCCACGTAAATAAACGACCCGCACCCAGCCCCCCGCATGCCCCTCCTTCCCCTACCCCCGCACACCCCTTCCTTCTCTTGCCCCCCCTGGCCCGCTCCTCTCTCTCCCACACTGCACCCCTAGCGCCCCCCCTCCCTCTCCGTCGCGCCCCCCTCCTCCCCTCCCTCCCTCTTCCGGGCCCTCTCCCCTCCTAACGTCGGCGGCCGGCCCCGACCCCTCCTCTCAGGCGGCACCCTTCTTCTCCCTCCTCCCTTCTCCCTCCCCACCTTCTCCCGCCGCCCCCTCCGTTATCCCGGCGCCGTCCCGGCCCCCTCCCCTTACCGGCGCCGCCCCAGCCCCGGCCTCTCCCCAGATCCAGCCCCCTCCCCTCCATTTCCATCGCCCCGCCCCGACCCTCCCCGGATCCGACCGCCACCGCGCCCCTCCTCCCGGATCCGGCGACTACCGCGCCCCCCGTCCCTGGATCCGGACGAGCCACCAGCGGCAGGAAGTGGAGCAGGGCGCTGCTGGGCGACGGCTTCCATGGTGGGCTAGCCGGCGGTGCCTCCCAGATCCGCCGCCTCCGAGGTCGAGCTGGGCGACAGAGAACCGGCTGAGCTCCTGCCGGTGGCGCTGGTGGTGGTGGTGGTGCGGTCGAGGCCGGGAGTGGCGGCGGTCTTCAAGCGGCGGCGGCGCGGTCGAGGCCGGGAGCGGTGGCGGTCTTCAAGTGGCCGGCGACGTGGTTGAGGCCGGCGTGGGGCTGTTGTGGTGGTGGTGCTGGTGCCCGGCGTGGGGCTGTGGTGCTGTGATGGTGGTGGTGGTGGCCAGCGTGGGGCTGTGGTGCTGTGGTGGTGCCGGCCGGCGGCGGTGGTGGCCGGCAACGTGCTTTTTTTCCAGAAAAATGTTGCCGAGTGTTTTTCGGGCACTCGGCAAAGCCTTTGTTGAGTGCCCGACAAAAAACACTCAGCAAAGTTTTGTTTGCGAAGAGATTTTTTGCCGCGTGCGGTGTGCCGAGTGTTACACTCGGCAAACACTTTGCCGAGTGTTTTTCGGGTTTCGCCGAGTGCCTGGGGCACTCAGCAAACATCCTAATTCCCATAGTGAAACACTTGGCACAACACATAAACTTAGTGATCATGGTGCTTGTTCTTGGTTGAATTGGATAGTCCTATGAATAAGCTTTCCATAGAGTCTAAGATCACCTAAATTGGGTTCCGGAGCGAAAATTTATGATCGTTTTAAGTTAGCTCTGTGTTGTCAAGTCAAGTGAGCCGAGATGACTCAGGTCAGCCAACTTTGAGTTGCTGCACTGGGTTGTGCACTGCCCTGGTCGCGCTGGCATCCATTCATAGCCAGGTCAGTCAACATTGTCGGGTGAGCCAATTTTGAACCGACTTTGACTGGTTCGTCTCTAAAGATATTTTTGAGGTTGGCATTGACTTTAGTTGACCTTTGCAGGTCGCGTCAGCCAATTTTGTATACCAACGGCTAGTTTCGAGGGTTGCAGGTATTTATACCCCCTCACCCCTCCTTCTTTGGCCGCTCATTCTAACAAAAAGAGTACACCTCTAGAGGCCATTAGAGCTCTCCCCACTCCCTCTTTGTGAGTTTCCTTGAGAAATCTTGTGAGTTGGGTTGAGAGGGTGGGATATTGAGTGATTGAAAGCAAGAGTGAGCTATTCCCATCCTTGAGCACTTGTGTACTTCATCAAGCATTTCATGAAGCATTTGTTACTCTTGGAGGTGAAGCCTCCTAGACGGCTAGGCGTTGCCCGTGAGCTCCCAACCTTTGTGCTGAGCTGCGGGAAGTTTGTGAAGGCGTCGATCTCGCCTCCGCAAGGGAAGAGATCAAGATAGTGAAGCGAGGAAAAAGGTTGAAAGAGACCCGACTCAAGAGGTACTGAGGCCCTCAACAGATCTATAAGTATACATCCTCACAAGGCCGTGGCAACTTGTAGATCTAAATTTTGTTGGCTAAATTTGTGTGGTTTTTGAAATTAATATCTCAGGATTGGTTGTGCCAGTTCAAAGTTGGGTGAGCCGAGTTGAACCTGGTAAGCTGGTTTTGAACTAGCGCCCGTGCGACAAGGTCAGCGGACCACCCTGTGCTCCAAGTCAAAGTCAGCTAAGCCGACTTGACCCAGCTTAGCTGGGTTTGTACTACCTGCTGCATATTGTGTTTGAATTTTTTAGGAACGCCTCTTCACCCCCCCTCTAGGCAACATGAAGGGACCTTCCAAATCCACAATTAATCTTGTATAATAAAATTTTGTCTTACAAAAATAATATCATTGAACCTATTTTTAAAAGTACTTTCATATGGCTATATTTTGTTGCTAAAAACACTATAATATGGGATATATCAGGAGTCAAATTTTAGTATGGAAGATCATGCCTTATATTTTAGGATAGAGGGAGTAGGTGCTAATTACTAGATTTAGGGTAATAAGTTCTGAACGCCACCAAAATAACTTACTACCTAAATTTGGTTGCTTGGGTTTTGTGAATCGTAATCAACCAGCAAGTCCAATTAAAATAAAGGCTGATAACCTATGACACATTACAATACGACTATGAATAATTAATGCTAAGTAGCATTAGTCCAGTAGATAAAGGGCATTTGCATATACAACCTCTGGTGGCAAATATAAATCCGTTAGGACATCGACACGTTCTTTTATGACACATTGACTAATAATAATATCTATAAAAGCATATTATTTTAAACATAATATTTTTATATCATTAAAGCATTTTTCGTGATGAATGTAATAACACAAATCTTATTGTCAATTTGTATGATTTTTAGGTATTGATGGTCGAAGCTAAAAATGTTGAATTAGGGCAAACCTAAATGGACTTACACTTGGAATAAGAGGTAACTCTTTATCAGATATCATAGAACCTATTGCCTACATTGTAGATACAAGATAGCATGGATTTCTTGAAATATTCAACAAGTTATGGATACTAAAAAGTACTTTCCATGATTCAAATAAGTGCACTAGTACACATCAATAAGCCAGCAGAACAAGAAAATTGAAATCTAAATTGAAAACACCTATTAGAAAAGTAAACATGGTCTATGAATAAAAAGAAAGATGCTTGGTTCACCCACCATTTTCGCAAGCATCTAGCTTAGAAGGATCTTGGAAGACTATAGACAAATTTGTTTTAGGTTGCATTTTACAATGCCTTCTTTTAAACTCATTTGGTTCTTAAGATCAAAACCACCTAAAAGGTTGTCCTATCTCCACATAACTTATGAAAGTAGGAGCAACATTATCCAGTAAAATAAGGCATTAGCAAACACAACTACATGAGATCAACAAAATTGATCAACACTTCCATCAGACTTAGGTTGCATTTTATAGTCTTCCATTCCGACTTTAGGCTTTTCAGAGTGAAGTCACATCAACAATTTTCAATACCTTATGAGCAGAGGAGCAACATTACCTAGTGAAATCAGGCTTTAGCAACAATGCAACCAACTGAAACTAATCAACACTTCCTGCTAGACTTTCCAACCCCTAACATATTGCTAAAGGTAGCATCAATCAGCATATACTACAGCAGCGTGAAAACCCAACGTGAGTTACAAAAAATGCTAAAAAATTATTCAAAATCACACAACCAGAGCAGTTATGAACGGAAATCATCCCAATATAGAGATGATGAACTCCACACTCTATTTGGACCTAGTGGCAACTGGAAGGCAGTAGGAGGAGTTACATAAAATGCTAACAAGTTATTCCAAATCACACAACCAGATCAGTTATGAAGGGAAATCGTCCCAATATAGGGATGATGAAATCCACACTCTATTTGGATCTAGTGGCAACTGGAAGACAGTAAAAGGCCAAACATTGGCTCTGCTAGTCACATGTTCCAGATTTGCGTCACAAGCACAATATTAAGCTTGATAATTGGATAACCCCTGCCTCCTCCAAAAACCCCCAGTTCTCACAGCATTAGATTTGCAGGACATCATACCGGTGATGGTGCTATGGACGACAGTGCCGTTCTTGAGCTCGATGGTCACTGTCTCGTTGTTCAGCTTCATCAAGAACCTGCGAAAGCGCAATTCCCACCCAAATCCACACTGATTCGTGCGAAAAATTGTACCAAACAAATCAGCAAAGTGGATCGAATTTATGGAAAAGAGGATGAACTTGGAGTGCTGGCTTACCTGACGAGCTTCATCTTGGAGGCGCTTGGTGGGGGACGACGGGGCGGAGGTAAAGCTAGGGATGCAGGGGAGCTGCTGCCTCGAGCTGATTCGGAGCAGGGGAGAAGACATATTACCCCTTCACGATATGCGGTGAAGGTCATGGGATGGGCCTAAATGGGCTGTAGTTGGTTCAATGATGGGTTTGCTGAAATATTGTATGGGCTTCAAAAGGCAATTTCGGACTTCTCCAAGCTATATACAGCCGGCGGAGATCCAATATGGCTATATGGATTTCCTTCATCTCCCCTGCTCTTACCTGGTGATACGCCACCACTTGTCTACGCGCCGGCGAGAAGCCGGAGTCGACGACGTGGGAGCTGGGTGAAGGATGGGAGATGGACAAGAACGGCTCATCAGCGAGGTAGCCGGTGGTTACAGGTGGTGGTCGAGGCCGCTAGCACTAGAGGTTAGGATTAGAGTTCGGGGTTTCTAGGGGTCACCTTCGGGGGGGGGGGGGGAGAAAAGCAGATAAAAGGAGGACAGAGACACGTGGCCAAGCTGAGCAGTAGCTCCAGAGTGGCGGCACTCTCCTAAGGACTCAACCCTTCAGTCCCTTATAAGCTCTATTAGCCACCATACATAAGCTAGGAAGCCCAAGAGCCCCCATATACTTGTTGGGATCTCTTAACCACCAACACCCCCCATTACTATGAGCATATTCTCAGTGAAGTTATTTTGTGGCATTTATCATGTATCAGCAATTACTCCACATGTAACACCAAGTCATTAAGAAAAATATGTGCTTTCAGACGGTCACACAAATATGTGGTTTCAATGGTCACGTGGGTCCACTTACATTTTTTCTTCTTCAATTGATACATGTAAAGCCAAGTGAAAAGAACAAGAATCACTACACCTAAAATGCTAAAATGCTTCAAAATTAGGGTTGAGCTTCTTTAAGTAAAACCAAGTCCATAGAAATCCATATCTGAGTAGGGGCATATGCCCCTACTAGGTCCTCTTTAGGTCCATCCAATCTAAGAATTAGACCATATATGTCATTATTTGAAACACTAAGAAAATTGAGGTTTGTCAAAGTTGTCAAGGCTTCAGGTATCACTCCTGAATTATTTTCAAAAAATCCAATTTTTTAAGAAGAGAAAGGTTTGCAAAATCCAGAGAAACAATCCTCGATAAGTTCTACTTATATAAGTTCATTAACAGCATAACAGCACCTTTGCAGATGATACCAAACTATCTTGCATCACGTAGATTATTTCTACATCCAAGTTTGACTAAGTCTATATATCAACATTCTAGTATGGAACACCGCTCATGCCCCGCAAAGAATTATTTGAGAGCCCCACACTTTGAAGGCTTTCTATCCCATCAATGCTAGCACATGTCTTGTGAGCATTTCTCCTTCACATCAAGCGACTCTTGAAATGGGACAGTAAATGAATTTGACTGGATTCACAACTCCCTTGAGATCTTAAATGACACAAGAACATTGATATTCTCTAAAAGCTTCACATTGGACCTCTAGTTGTCCAAGTCCATGATCTCTAGGGAACTCAATAGCAATCCTAGTGCCGGGTCCAAAGAGGACCTATTGGGGGCATTTGCCCCTTGGACTTGGAATTTTATTCGAGAAGGTAAGAAAGGGTAATGAACTAGTAGGGCCTCACTCAATTTTTAGCCTATGTTCGCTCCTAATTTGTGGAAGCGAATCTCTAAAGTGCAGTGCAATCGGCAGTAACACCGGGGATGAGCCATGGCTTCATGGGAGGTTCACTATGTAAGAAACAGTTAAAGAAGACACACTCATTAGAGACGTGGAATTAAAACGCATCTCCAATAACATATAGGAGACGCGTCTAAAGATATCATGTCTCCTATGAGTTTGGCCCCTGCATTACGCATCTCGCTAAGTGGGAGATGCGGAAAAACGCGTCTCCGGAACGACAAATTGAAAACGCGCATAACAAAACAACATCTCCAATGGGAGGAGCTCCGGACCCAATTTTTTTATGAAACACGGTAGATAAAGGCTTGCATCCGTCGAGTCCACCGCCTCCTCTCCCGTCTCTCTCTCTTCACAAGTCCGAATCTCTCTCTCAACTCTCTCCTCTCTTATCTCGTTCCCCTTCTCAGATCTACAACGACGGCGGGGAGGTGTCGGCAGCTGGCGAAGACACGGTCAGGTTCTTGACCCAGGCGTGCAGCAGCGGTCCCCTTCCTTTCTCTTGTTTCATTCCCCTTCCGGTGGTGGCGGCCTTCAACAAAGTCCATTGATATGTCCTGCCAGGCACCTTCTGGAATTGGTAGAGGCTGAAGTAGCCTAGGAGGTAGAGAATTGGAGTATTTTGTTTGTTGGCAAATAGAGCATTGCTTCACAAAATCTTCCACATTTGACTTGAGGCCTTTCCAATGAAATAGTCATTTAATCCTTTGAAAAGTTGCTTGGATTCCTGAGTGCCCTCCAATAGCACTAGAATGCATAGCACTGATGATCTTGGTCCTAAGAGCAGAATTATGAGCCACCCATAGCTTGCCCTTGTATCTGATCAACCCCTTGTCCAAAGTAAACCCTTGATCATCATAATGTTTGATAGCCAATTGAGTTAAGTAGTGCTGAGCTTGTGGGTCAGTAGCATAAGCATTGAGAAGCTCCTGGATCCACTCAGGTTGAGCAGAAGATACTTCTTAAATAGCAAACAGATGAGGCATTCTTGAGAGTGCATCTGCAGCTATATTTTCCTTTCCTTTCCTGTAAACCACCTTAAATTGCAGGCCCATCAATCTAGCCATTGCTTTTTTTTGCATGTCAGAATGGAGATGTTGCTCAGTCCGGTAGGCTAAACTTTTGTGGTCAGTTCTTATGATACACTCTTAATGCTGCAAATACTATCTCCATTTGTCCACTGCCATAATGAGGGCAAGAAATTCCTTCTCATAGATAGATAAGTGCTTGTGCTGGTTGGATAATGCTTTGCTTAAAAAGGCAACTGGTTGATCTTTTTGCATTAGAACAGCCCCAATACCTTCATCACAAGCATCTGTCTCCACAATAGATGGTTGTGTGAAGTCTGGTAGTGCTAGCACTGGAGTAGTAGACATGGCCTTTTTGAGAGCTTCAAAAGCATGTTGGGCTTGCTCATTCCAACCAAACCGGTTCTTTCTCAATAGTTGAGTCAATGGTTTGACAATCAATCCATAATGTCTAACAAACTTTATATAGTATCCAGTAAGCCCCAAAAACCTCTGAGTTCAGTCACATTGGTGGGAGTAGGCCAATTCAACATGTCTGCAATTTTGGTGGGATCAGTAGCTACTCCTTGGGCAGAAATGATGTGACCTAAGTATTCCAACTGTGACTAGGCAAAAGAGCATTTGCTGGCTTTCATGTATAACTTGTTCTCCCTTAATTTCTGAAGGACCAAGGTCAAATGATGGATATGTTGCTCAAAGGTTGGACTATACACCAATATATCATCTAAGAAGACCATGAAAAATTGTCGAAGGAAAGAAGCCAAAACCTCGTTCATGATACATTGAAATGCTGCTGGGGCATTAATTAAGCCAAATGGCATTACCTTAAACTGATAGTGGCCTTGATGGGTTTTGAAAGCTGTTTTGTATTCATCCTCTTCTTTCATTCTCACTTGATGATAGCCAGATCTCATGTCAAGTTTAGTGAAATACTTGGTTCCAGCTAGTTCATCCAAAATCTCATCGGCATTGGGAACCTATTTTTCACAGTAATGGAGTTTAACTTCCTGTAGTCAATGCAGAAACGCCAACTCCCATCCTTTTTGAGTACCAACAAGATAGGACTAGCAAAAGGGCTAGTACTATGTGTAATCAGTCCAGCTTGCAATAATTCCTTATTTGCTTCTTAATTTCATCCTTGTGTTGTGGAGAATACTTGTAAGGTCTTGAATTCACAGGGACAACATTAGGAATTAAAGGGATCTGGTGATCATAAAACCTTGAGGGTGGTAGTATTTTTGGTAGGGCAAAGACATCTTGAAATTCCATGAGCAATTTCTGAATTTCTGCATTATCAACATCTTGCTGTGGAGTTTGTACTGTTTCCACCACTGCCATTGCCCACACATCATTGCCTTGTGTCCATTTCATGAGCTGTTGTAGTGGCACCTCTTGCAAGTGTTGGGTTGGAGGTGGAACACCTTTGAGTATCACATTTTTGCCTTGGTCCATAAATTGTATGGTTCTATCCTCCCAGTGATAATTCATAGGGCTGTGTGGTTTCAACCAATCATACCCTAATATAGCATCATAGGTCCCTAGTGGTAACACCCTCATATCTGTCTGCAATGTATGCCCATTGGCCCACCATTCCAATTTTGGCACCCATTGATCAGAGATTAACACTTCCCCATTGGCTAATTTGACCTGCTTAGGTGCTGTAGGTAAAGGCTTAATTCCTACTGCAGAAAGAAAGGCTTCACTCACAAAGCTGTGAGAACTCCCACTATCAAGCAAGATAAGCATCACTTTGTTATGGATCAATGCCCTGATTTTAATGGCTTCTCCTATTTCAGTCCCAGCCATTGCATTAAGAGATAACTAACAAAAATCAGTAGCTAGTGCATCCTCTATGGCTAATTGGTTCAGCACTTCATCAGTTAACACCACATCCAAATCATTCAGCATTAATGCATTAGCTTGAGCTGGCTGGGGAGGTTTCTTAGTGCACACATTCTTGTGGTTAATATCATAAGGTTCAGCACAGAAATAACATAACCCATTTGCCCTTCTATAATCCCTTGTTTGCCTTTCCTTCCACAAAGCATTAGGCTGAGTAGCAAGTTTGTTTTCTCCTCTTGTGAACTGGTTCAACTGTTTTGCTGTGCCAGCTGCTTTTTGCCATTTGGTTTTGCCCTTATCAATAACTTGCTGCTGTATCTTGGCCAAAAGGATAGCTCTCTCCATAGTCAATCTGAGGTAGATGCGGCAGCTATGGAGCAGGAGCGACCAGGGCCTCGTCGTCTCCGCATGCCGCTTGCCGGGGTTCACTGCGGAGCTCTAGAAGGAGCATGCGCCCGAGCGCCTCACCGCGCTCTTGCTTGACGTCACCAACGAGAGCACCTTAGAGGTACTTCTCTGCATTTTCCTTCTCTACAGATTCAGTTTCTGAAGTCCAAATTGTGACATTCTGCAACTAACCTCACTGAAAGGAACAAGCCCGTAGGTCCGTTTCTTCTGCTTCCATGGTCAACTACTTAATTATGCATTATTATTGGATGGCAAGGATGTGCTAACTTAGCATGCTGGTGAAGAGCAACTGACCATTTGCTTGAGCTTCTAAATCAGCTTGATGGTTTTGAAGCATCTAACAATCACATATATTCCTGCGTGCAACCTAGAAGAATGAATTGCACTAGTTCATTTCTACTGAACTTGCCTGACATGGATATCTTGATCCTTGTGAGTGCATAGCCTATACCTTGTGTGTTAGCATGATAGGCCTGTATCTCCCTTCAAACAGGACCATCCCTGAGGTATTAATCAGTTGAAGAGAGCACTGAACTAGAGACATTAAGAGATTGTGCTGTGTTAGTTTCCATCCTACTTGGGATTAGCATGTTTTCCATCTGTGATTTTTTATGAAGAGAAAACCATAAATGGATGTATGGCTTGTGAGAGTTCTGTCAAATGATAGTGAGAATAATGTTACTTAATATTTACTCTGTTTCTCTATACTGCAGATTTTCATCAGTCTGGATTAGCTCCTCTGTGAACTGAATAAATCCTGAGCAAGCAGTAAGTTTTCATGCTCCATTATGGTTGTTTTAAATACGTCCTGATGGTGAATGATGAACATATGCATGTTCTTGTTGGAGCTTTTGTTGAGTTCATGCTTAGAATGGTCCCTCGGGAATGATGTTATATTGGTTATGTGCCTTGATTTCCTGAAAAATCTCTGTATTTTAGTTTGAGTTAGAGATGAGGGAAGTTGCCCAAGCAGTACTTTCAACCTTTATGAAACATCTTTGGGAACTTATGGTTCAGTTGTAGTAAGCAAGTTTGCATGTTGGTTGTAATTGTTTTGTCCATTGCATCTATAATTGTATCAATAAGGTTGTTGGTGTGCTTGTAATATACAGTGTTATCTTTTCCTGTTGTCCAGCCTCTTTTACCATTTTGCTGCTACTCCATCATCTAAAAAAAATTGGCTAGCTGTCTCCAGTGGCAATGCCGCTGTTAATCTGAGCAAAATGCTTGGTTCTTAGAAGTTTAGAGTAGAATTCTAGTTCTTCTTTTGCAGTTGCGCGTCAAAATTTACACTATTACCTGCTACCTTATGCTTGATAAATCATGAAATCCAGTAATTGGAGTGGTATTGAGGCAGATTCCTTTGCAGTTTTGAAATTAGAAATGGAGCAAACAAACTGATCAGCCTTCAAAAACTCAAGTGCAAGCAAGCACTCAATGTATGCAGTGTCTGATTGTTCCATTTTTCGCACATTTCTCACTCCAGCTGTAGCTTGTGTTCTTTGTTTTCCAGCTCATGCAGGTAAGCAGCACAAGAGCAGCGTGCCTTGGTCACCACAGCAGGTATTGGCCAGTTTCATTCTACAATAAGTAATCATTGCCTTAGGTTATCTAATAACTCTATTGATTAATTGTGTTGACCATTGTAGCTCAAATGAATTATTACATGGCCAGTTTCATTCCATGGTCAGTTTCTTCTTTAAGTGACATTCTGACTAGTTCAAGTGATAATTACTTTACTTTCAATTTATTTCTTCTGTAACATAATTCCTAAGTATGTGCTGGCTTTGGCGTGGCAGTAATTCTTACTGCTACTAATAACTTTGTGCACCAACATCTCTTGCTTGATCAAGCAAAGACAGTCTAGCTTTGTCCTCTTCAAATCTTTATCTCTGTTGTACATTTGGAGTCACTCTGAATTATGTGTTCAATATGTCTCTTCCATTTAGGTGCTACTTTCCTTTATATATCCGTAGAAACATGTATGGTCAATCAATGCTAGCTTTTTTATAAAGTGCGTTGGTTACATGGCAATTTTATTTTTCAGGAAGTTCTGAGCACTATTAGCTAGCTACCTGCTGAATTGGTATTTGGTCACACCAAGCTGATGATTGAATGCTGCACTTCTTATTTTGTACTTCAATTTCTAGAAGTGAATTTTTTTTTTGCTTTGTGTAGAATGTTACAAAGAACTGGATGTACTATCTTTTGTTGTAAATGAGCACTACTACAAGTGTATTTGTGATGTACACCTCTACACTGGATAAAACATCTGTATTTGTTGACGTATATTATGTCCCTTTTTTTGTTTCTTTTTATTTTTTAATTTGTCATTGGAGACGCTGGTTAGCAAAACGTGTCTCCAATGATTCTGTCATAGGAGACGTGGATTTGCCAAAACGCGTCTCCTATGAGGGTCACATTGGAGACGTGGATTTTCCGCGTCTCCAATGACTTGTCATCAGAGACAAAAATTTGGAGATGCGAAAAAACCATGTCTCCTTTAATTCTTAATCCGCGTCTCCTTTGAAGATGCCTTGCATAGTGATTGTCCATTTTGACGACCATCGGGAGGTCATTCCTTGGAATAAATCATAGGGCAGTGTAGTGAATCCATCGCCTCTTAATAAGAGATGGGTGAGGTAAGGCATCTCGACGAGTGACAGAATGATGTTAGTTACCTTGTTGCCACCAAGCTCAAGGGTCTCGAGTGTGCCAAGAGGGTCAATGTCCCATCAACCTTTTCACTGAGGTTAATTCTAATGACCCACCCTGAGCCATTAAGTGATGTTGACCATTGTCGTAGTAACAAGTACGGAGGATATGCCACCACGGTAATGATGAGGGTACAAGTACTTCCGTTTCCCTTGGTTAGACCTCAGGGTATGCATATCTCCGCATAGCAATATGCGAGGACCTCCTTTTAGAGTTTCCCTGCCTCGATTTGTGGCAAGTTCATATTATGAACCATAATGACCAAGCTGTCAAGCATATCACAACTTCCTACGCTTGTTTGGATCCAAGGTATAAATTTTAGTTTTGCACTTTTAGCTTATTTTTTAGTTCTTGGATCCAAACAGGTGGCCTAAAGGGAGCAAATAGCTAAAATATGGGTTAAAAAATTTTGCTCCCAAAGAGGCCCTAAAATGGACTAAAGGGGGCTAAGAGTGGTCCCCTGGACCAATTTCCACCCCCTACCTCCCTTTCCTCTCTTCTCCGTGTGGTCCTCCTTGCCTCTCTGACACCCCCCCTCTCTCCTCCACCTCCAATGCCTGCCGCCTCCGCCCGACCCCGTCGCCTCCGCCCGACCCCGCCTCCTCTGGCCAGCCCCCGCCTCCGCCCGGCCCACGTCTTCCATCCGTCCCTCGCGGTCTCCACCAGCCCCGCAAGCCTCCGCCCGCCCCGCAGCCTCCGCCCGCATTTGCAGACGGGGCTGCCCTCGCCGGGTCCATGCGGCCCGGGCGTGAAGCCGCCGCCTCCTCCGGTTGCGGCGCGAGAAGCTCGGGGGGCGGGGCCATCCCAGCCGGCGCCGGCGCCGAGGCCGTTGCGCTGCTGGCGGTGTTCGTCGACGGGAAGCTGCTAGGCGGGCGTGATGTTGGTGGCGCGCCGGGGCCGTCAGACTCCGCCTCCTCCGCCATCCTCTGCTGCCCCCGGCGGCAGCGTTCGCGCCGGCCGACCCCGCGGCACACGGTGGAGAGCGGAGGATGCAGGAGGCGGCGAGCTGATGCGAGCGGTGCGGCTGGAGCAGGAGCACAATGGGTCAATAAATGAGGGCAAATCAGTCATTATTTGAAGGAAGACTAAATTTTAGCCCATGGATCCAAACACCCAGCAGGACTAAAGTTTAGGACTAAACTTTAGGGGCTAAAATTTAGCTCAGATCCAAACACCACCTAACCTGAGGAAAAAAAATGCACGCAAGGGCGATAGAAAGAGGGGGACGGTGGGGCACAGGCCCTCTATATATGCTCCTAAAATTAAGTTAACTCTAATAAGTTAAGTGCTATAATTTGTCCTTCTACGACGTTATACCTATTTTGCCTCTCTTGCAACAGCTCGCTCAATCGTCGATGGGAAGCGGTGCCGATTGTCTGACGTCTTGAAGGAAAGGCACCGGTGACTTCTCCCCTTATGGATGCCATCTATTATTACACATCCAACGGTGTATGCACATTTCAGTTTTCTCAGTGCCCAGCCCAGCTCGTGTTCTCAGCCCAAAACAAAGCCTACTTCGAGGTCAAAGCCCAGATCGGAGGACAAGGGAGAGGGTTGCTCCTCCGCAGCCGCCAGATGCATTTTTGGTGTGGAACGGCCAGCGCGGAACGCAGTTTTGGCGGGGGATGCGCGCTCCTCCGCTCCCGTTCGACGCGACCTCCCGCTCCTGTTGACGGCACGGCGAGTTCGTGCCTATCGATAGCCGGGGTGCCGCCTCAGCATTTGCAGCCACGATGCCCTGTTTTCGATCAAGACTCCATGGCACAAGCACAAGCTAACAAGTAAGTTAAGTTTACATTCAGAATTGCATTGCATTGTTTTGTATCCAGATGTCTAGCAACAAGTATACTTTTGTATTTATGTAGGGAGAATGTGAGTCCTAGTTGGCTACCTCAGATTGGTATGAAATTTAGAAATTTGGATGATGCTTGGCCATTTTGGGTAAACTACGGAGGTCATGTAGGTTTTGAGGTCAGAAAAAGGTACACAAATGAAAGTAAATATGATGGAAAAGCAACTTCACCTAGATATGTGTGTGCCAAGGAGGGCTATCGAGCACGAGATAAGAGGGATCATGCCATAAAGAATCCACGAGCTGAAACAAGAACATGCTGTCCAGTTCGGATGGGTCTTACATTAAATCGAGTGGAAGGAAATTATGAAGTGTTTGATCTGATACTTGAACACAATCATGTTCTTTACTTGCCACAAACCTTCCATTTGATGTCATCACAAAGGAAGGTTTCAGAAGTGCAAGCTTTTGAAATTGAGGCTGCTGATGATTCTGGTATTAGGCCAAAAGCTGCACATGAATTGTCTTGTCGACAAGTTGGACCAATGAATCTTAGCTACACTTGTTATGCTGTATGGAACTATACAAGGCAGCAAAGGAAGGAGCATTATTGAAAATCCAAAATTGGATGCTATGCTCCGCTATAAGTCCCTATCTCACAAATTTCTGAATTTGGCATATCAAGCTGCAAGTTTTCCAGAATGTTGCATCTTGGTGGATGATGCACTTGATTGCCTTGGTAAACAACTACAGGAGAAAATGTCTATTAGTGCATCTCCAAGTATTTTGTGTGATTCATATAGTGTCCAGCCTCGGGTTCAACAAGATGAAGATATGCTTAGTGCTGCACGCCTAAAGAAAAAGGAGGTTCAACAAAAAAATTCAAAGTGACATAGAATCTGGCTCGACAAGACACGAAAGTACACAAAGAAAGTGTCAAATAAATCTAGCGTATGTTGCTGAAAATCCTTGCAATATATTGTTTGTATGCTAAATGACAATGTTGAATGCTTTTATGCAGCAAGAAGAGAGTGGTGGTGCTGTAGAAACTCAAGTGTCAATGCAGGTTCTTAAGCACAGCAAGGCCTTCACTAGCTTCATAGATTTGTTGAATGTAATGTCCATATTGCTCTACTGCAACTTCTTTGAACTAGCTTCAATATTCCCTTGTTTCAATTTTTTCAATGGCTTTGCAGGGTCCTACTAAAATTGATGATCTGTCCAAGATCTTCTTTAGTTCATTTGGTTTAGTAGCTGCTGCCACATAGGAGGCTATTTTATTCTTTTGGGATGAATGTGTTGAGTACTTGTTAAAATTTAGTGCTAAACTATGCTAGGTGATGGCTTTTGGTGGAGATTAAGTGCTGGTGAAAAATCTATGGTTAACTGTACAGATACATGTTGGGTTTTTGGTGAAGATTATTTTGGTTATTTGGAGCATGAAATTGTTTAAAATAGTGAAGCAAAATGCTTGTTTGATCTGTACTGAGACAGACCTGTTGTATATGTTTCTGAACTTTGCCTGCAGTGTTTCTCTCCCTTCCGAGCTGGGCTCGTTTTCCTCCCGAAATGGGCTAAGACTTGCATCTGGGCTGGTAGAGAAGCTGAGAGATGCAGCAACCGTAGGATGAGAAACGAGTGGCATCTGAGAAGGGTAAAGAGAATCCACGCCGGATGGGAAGGCGTCTGTGATGGAGTCGGCGGGCGGCTGTGTAATAGAGCGAGTACAGTAACAACGTATGTCTTAAGAAAGAGCATTTAGGGGGGCTTCTATAAACTTTTTAATAACCTGATCCATTCAGGTTACATCAGGACAGAAGGGTCTAGGTTTACAATACATCATAAGTTGTTCGAGTTAAGCTTCCACAAAGCCAATATCAAATGCCAAAATCATCGTCCGACTGCATTACAAAGTCTTAAAACACACAGAAACACACGGACCGGCATTCACAAAACTTTACGCCGGACCATTTTTTCCAGAGGGTTTGCAAAATGGCTTGGGTAACATCATATATATGCACACCTTTATCAAAAAAAAAAAAACATCATGTATATGCACACAGCTTTGACACATTCCAGTCCTGATTGCAATAATAGCTTTGACACATGCGGAGTAATCCTGATTGTTTTTGGTTCGTTTGGGCATAATATGCTAAAAGCCGGCGCGTAGCAATGAAATCGTTGTGTGGTTAGCCGAACGTAAATGCTTCCAATAAAAAGATTAATTTATGGCTGTTACTGTTAGCTTCAGAATTTCGGCTGAGAAATTTAATTGCAAAAAAACTACATTTCAATTACTCCCTCCGTCCCAAAATAAACGCACATCTCGCTTCTCAAGAAATCAAACATTTTTAAGTTTGACTAAGAACAACATTTGTATCTCCAAATAAATTTATTAGGAAAGTATACTCAATGCTCAATCTAATGATACTTATTATATATACATCATAAATAGTAGTATATTTTTATATAAATTTTGATCAAATTTAAAAAATTTGACTTCTCGAGAAGTGAGATGTGTGTTTATTTTAGAATGGAGGGAGTACTTTCATAGCAGATAATGAGTTTTAGTTCACTGTGCAATGCATTTTGGCAGCCCTCAACTATACCTCTTGGGAAACCACGTGGCATCATCACATAGAACATGGAAGAAAACAAAGCTACATGAATGTACTGGAAGATCTACAGTTTCACAGCTATGTTCTGTGCATAACTCATAACATGTTCTGTGATCCACGGAATCTCCCGGTAGCAGAAAGAAGAACCAAAGCTCGACTGCCATGAGTGCCAACAAGGCAAGTAGGCAACCCCACCAGGCCACCAGCACCTCAAACCTGCACACCGCTGCCGTGGAGCGCGTTGCATGTCAAGCCGGGCCGATGACAGACTGCAAAAGAGGGTGAAGTGGATGGAGTACTTTATGATGCATTGTTGGTCTCGGTATGATGCTACTATTTATTGTACAAGATTTTTGTGGTTCTTGTATTCACTATTCAGACGACAGCATGCTGCACCTGAAAACACATAATGTTCCATGATGCATCTTGATTGCGTCCAGATAGCAAAACCAGAGTCCATATACTTAACTATCAATACAAGTCAGAATTTCAGACAGATAATGTGCAAGCCTGCTATTTGATTATTATTTACATGAACGTGGCAAAGCTAGCTCTGCATATTTTCATACTGAAAATGAAAGTGATAACAGATTGGAATTTGTTTCAGTTTTCACCAAGGAGAGCAAAACGAGCTTGCATACTGGACCTAAACATAGATGGTAGCAGCGCAAGAAGATGCTATGAGAAAACAGCCTTCACTAACTGATTAGAGGGTGCGATGGATCTTAGTATTATCGTCTATGCTTCTATATCCTTTAATCTGGACGCCACCGTATCCACATAACAAATTTACCTACTTGGCATTGCTCATCCTAAGGACAGGATCAGCCTCAAAATAGTGAAAACTCAGTTGCCTTGTCATACGAAAATGGGTAAAAAATAGAACTAAGCAATAGCTTGGTATATGGAGTTGTTTGATTTCATTTCCCCGGGGATTAAACTCCAGGCAAATTACTAGACGTGCAATCAACAACTAAGCAGCTATGGCGACTTTGCCAATCTCAACATCTGTGTTTCACAAAAAAAAAATGAAAATACAAAATTTTTCCGAATAAGAGGTAGTCAACTATCTAGATATGTGATCGCAGAAGGAGCCGATGCGGATCACTAAACGATGGATCACCCGAACGTCAAATGCTTACTCAATTATTGCTTCTAAAAATTTTTACATAGCTTTAGATATATTTGGGATGCTAAAGTAGCATAACAGTAGGAAAGCAACTTTAATATACTCTACCAGTATATACTGTGAAAATACAAAAAAGAAGGAGGGTTAGGAGAGAAGACAATTGTAAAGGCGCCGTTACAAACTACGTCACTCGTGGTGTAGAGGACAAAGCAAGTGAAGAGATATCTTGACGGGATGTGGGCGCCACATGACCTCTATATCTTAGCTTTTTTTCCTAATATATACGTCGGATTGCGTGCATTTAATTATTTTAAGAGTTTCCATTTGTTCATGAATACGAATCTTGTAGATACGGTAGATACGACACAAGTAATATGAGCACACCAAGCTCGATCTTGATAACTAGTATATATTCTAATAAAAACTAAGGAAATCCATGTTCATAGATAGCAATGCTTTTAATTTTTCTTCCTCGAAAAGATATTCGCTATTTGTTGGAGCATCACAGAAGATATGGCGCCGAAGGACGGATGCGAAGCCAAACACGATCTCCGAGAGCCTGGAGATTTAGCCTCTCTCTTTTTTTTCCACTGTTGCTAGCTGAAGCATTTGCTATATCTATTATCAAGCTATATGAATTTGTTTTCCTGTGGTATAATTTATAAAATAATTCAAACTTGCTAGTAATTTGCCAGAAAACTTATAGAGCATATATGAAGTCATCTTTATATGAAGAT
The DNA here is from genome assembly GCF_005286985.2 of Setaria viridis. Taxonomy (NCBI): domain Eukaryota; kingdom Viridiplantae; phylum Streptophyta; class Magnoliopsida; order Poales; family Poaceae; genus Setaria; species Setaria viridis. The sequence continues at coordinate 28,927,244 of NC_048263.2, forward strand.
GATTTGATTTGTTTTCCTCCCCCCAATTTTCTTTTTTCTTTGGCTGGCACGTGAGGTGCATGCCCCTGCTGTCGTTTCCATCCCCGCAGTCCGCACAGCAGGCAAGCAGCCTGTGTCATCTCCCAATTCCGACCTGCGGGCCTGCGGCGGAACACGATTCCAAGCAGGGGCGGCGGCGCTCCCTCCTCCCTTCTTCCTCCCTAAATAGGGGAGGCGAGCGCTAGCATTCGCTGCTCTTCTCCGCCTCTGCTCGGCTTGTGTTCCTCCAGCGATCTTGCCGTGCCAAGTCGCAGAGGGAGCAGGCCGCCGCTGGAGAGCGACCGTTCCCCGAGCGGGCGCGGCGACCGGGGCCTGCGCGCGGGCGACGGAGAGATGGCCCAAGAGCCGGCCGTCCGCGGCGTCGGCATCGATGAGGAACACCCTGCGCCCCGGAGGAAGGGTGTCCTGGTGAGGCGCGGCGCGTTCTCCGTCAAAAGGGAGGTCTTTGCGGTTGCCAAGATGTCCGTCCCGGCGCGGCGGTTGCTCCAGAAGCGGCTGAGCTCCGAGCTCGACGCCGTCCGTGACGCCCTCAGGAAGGCGGAGGTCTTGTCGTCCCGCGGTGCCGGCGCAACCGGCGCGACTGCACCCGCCGGCGGCAAGGACCGCCGGCTCCTGGCCACCGAGGCGCCGGCGGAGGAGGATGGCGGCAGTGCGGCGAAGAAGAGGAAGGTGTCTCCTTTCGCGGAGCAGGGCGCAGGGGAGCCGAAGCGGATGAGGCCGGATGGTCGGGAGCGGCTGGCCGGCCGCCTGGCCTCGCTGGCGGCGGCGCTGCCGGATCACGCCGTCGCGTTCCTGCAGAACCAGCGTGTTGGGGACGCCGATTCCCGTGGCAGCGGCGGCGGCGGCGGCGAGATGGAGAAGGACGTGCGGTCCATGAAAGGCGGTGCCTTGTTCCAGTTGAAGATGTTGCTGGACAAGTTCGCGCCGGAGAGCACGCTGCCCAAGAGTCTCGGACGCGCGCCGCTGGTTGCCTCCGGCTTCCGCTGCCTGTCGCGGCATCAGGGAGCCGGTGGCAAGATGGCCACGGTGCAAGAGGAGGAAGATGAGGAGGAGGCGGACGGCGTCGACATCTGCGGCGGCGTCTCCCGCATAGCGATCCGGGACATCGCCGAGGAGTACGGCGAGCTCGTGGAAGACATCGGAGTCAAGCTCCTGTCGCCGCTTCAGCGCAAGTACGTCGATCTCGCCGAGCAGGGCGAGTACGTCGACATCTGCGGCGACGCCTCGCCTGTCGTGTTCCCCGCCAAGGCCGGCGATGGCCGCAGCACCAGCCCAAGCTTAAGCAGCAGTTACTCCGATTCATCGCTGAGTGGTTCCGACTCGAGCAGCAGCTCAGACAGCGACTCTGAGAGTGATCCCGGCAAGAGCATCAGCAGCCGGCCTCCGCCGGCATCTGTCCCCAAGGAGAAAGATACCGGTGCACTGCCATCGGTGCCTGCGCCGGAGCCGCTGCACACTGCAGAGCCAGAGGATGCCCAGGACCAGTGCACGCCACCCGTGCCAGCGGTTCTTCCCAAGATGAACGACGCCAATGCGCAGCCACTGGAGCCGGCGCCAGAGATGGTGCGCATTGCAGAGCAAGAGGAGCTCCAGGACCAGTGCGCGCCGCCGCCGCCCGCACCGCCGGTGCACCCGGTCACCAGCAGCCCACCAGGGCCGGCGGCGCTTCCCAAGGAGAACGACACCTATACGCAGCCACCGGACCCGGCGCCTGAGGCTATCCAGATTGCAGAAGAGACGGAGGAGCTCCTGTCCCTGTGCGTGGCGCCCGCGGCGACGGGGCACCCGATCACCGGCGGCAGCGCACCTCCGTCGGCGGCTCTTCCTGAGGAGAATGGTGCCTCTTCTCAGCCACCACCTGAGTTGGCGCCGGTGCCGGCGCAGGTTGCGGATCCAGAGGAGCCCCAGGTGCAGGGCCAGGGCGCCGCGCCCGCGCCGGCCAACGACCTCAGCGGCCTGGTCAACGAGGCGAAGGAGGAGGCGAAGCGGCGGCGGCAGCTGGCGAAGGAGCGCGCGAAGGCGAAGGCCCGCCGTGTGCTGCTGGAGGTGGAGAGGGCGGCGCCGCCCGACGAGCGCGTCCACCCGCGGGACCTGGAGTTGCTGGGGATCGCCGCGTTCGAGCACGTCGCGAGCACCGTGCAGGACGCGCGCACGGCGGCGCAGCCCCAGGTGGACGAAGGCGGCGGCCTCCGTGTCTCGCCCGGTGGCCCCAGCGTTCTGCAGCAGCTGGGGGTCTTCCTGAAGGCCGACGACGGCAGCGACGACGACGAGGAGGAGGAGGGGCAGCAGCAGCCGTCGGCGGCGGCGGCATTCGCTTCTCATGGCGAGGACATGGAGGTAGAGGACGGGGAGATTCGCTAGGAACGTAGGCACCATGCATGCATCAATGCAGCGTTGTGTCGTCGGTTTTGCACACCCCCTGATTCCCTAACCTTGGAATCATAAACTCCTAGCATGCCATTCTCAAGGGCTAATGATTTTGCAACATTTTAGTTAACAAGCAGGAGAATATATGTTCGTCGATTTACTTTTTATTAGTGATTATTTTTTACAAAATATAATATCTTATTTCGGTTTGAATCATCTTTTGAAATATGGATTTATTTAAAAGGTTGATTCCATTTCGAAATGGAATCGAGACACCTCCGGCGAACTAATGAAGAGAATGTGTAATCCGTTTAACTGACAGAAGAAATTCAGACACATGATACAGCGGCTTGAATCTTTTCTATGGAAATACAGTGACTGAACTGAGACCAGGTGATGGAGTCCATCTGCTTCTACTTGGACAAGGACACAGGATCCTGGTGTAATCAATAACGTTGATTTGCTCTGGCTTTGGGTGAGGGTTTCTTCTTTTGCTGTTGCATATTTTACTAGGTTGCACATTGTAGGATTTGAATGCCAACATTGATGCTCTTTCTTCTTCCTTTTTATAACTACCCCCTCCGGTCACAAATACTTCGCATTTTGGACAACCATACAGTCTGCAGCAGGCTCACTAGATCATTCTTTACATTACAAGTTGCAAATGCTTGGTTCAATCACCATAACCTCTAGTTCTAAAAAATGAATTGAAAATAATAAATTGTCAACATATTCTTCTTTAACGAACACACAGATTTAACTGATATCTACTTCTGTGTAAGCGTTGAGATGCATAATTCTACAAGGATTTGGAGACATAGTTCCTTCCTGCATTTCTACCCACCGCTGTACCTCTGAATTCAGTTTCTTCTGTTCAGGAATCAGGACGTCTGACTCTGAGCAACCAACATTTCTGCCTTCATTTAATTATCATGGAAATTCACGACCAGCTTACAAGGGGAACCAAGCTCTGCAACAGGAGTTCTAAGACACTACCCCTAACTTAAAGCATTTGCTTCATCACAGCCTGCTTGTTCCACCTGACCATCTGCATGTCAACAAGTCAACATTAAAAGATTCCTGCTCCACCTTTCGCTCTCTAATTTTACTTCTAAATCGCTTTTGCGTTTTACCACTAAACTCTGTATGTGAATTGTTCGGGTATCATTCCCTGCCGATACAAAAAATACCCTACCTTGTCCTACTACTGAATCCTAAGCTCAATTCATATTTGAAAACAGAATCAGAAGTAGAGAGTGAGAACACGTGATACATAAATGCATATAAGAAAGGTGACTAATATAAATGACGATGCATGTGAGTAGATTAGATTGTGCGGAATACTTAGATGAATAGGAAAGACCCAGAGGGCAGTACATATAGGCGCCTCCCTGGCTAACTATGGAAGCCTAGAATCAGGGGAGGTGGCTATCTTGGGCAGCAATCCTGGGGATGCTACCGATCCTATCCGTCCAAGCCTGGCGTGACAGGCCACGCCAGACATACACACACACGCTACACCATATATATCTAACATCCCCCCGCAGTCTGATCGTCAGCCGATCGAACGTTCAGACTGGTCCTAAACTCGGTAAAGACAGAAGAAGGCAGCCCCTTAGTGAAAATGTCGGCGTACTGCGAAGTCGTCGGAACATGGAGGATGCGGACATCACCAGTGGCAACGTGCTCCCGAACGAAGTGCAGATCGATCTCGATGTGCTTGGTTCGCTGATGCTGAACGGGGTTGGAGGACATGTATATGGCAGTGATGTTGTCGCAGTAGACCAAGGCTGTGCGGCGCAGGGGGGCGAGTAGCTCCAGAAGTAGCTGTCGAAGCCAGGCGATCTCAGCAACAGCGTTGGCAACTGCTCGGTACTCAGCCTCGGCGCTGGACCGAGAGACTGCGGTCTGCCTCTTGGATGACCAGGAGACAAGGTTGTCGCCCAGGAAGACGGCGTAGCCTGAGGTGGACTTCCGGGTGTCGGGACAGCCGGCCCAGTCAGCGTCGGAGTAAACCACCAAGTCGGTCTGTGCACACGGGCGAAGCAGTAGTCCCAGGTGAAGGGTGCCACGGACATAGCGAAGGATGCGCTTCAGAGCAGCAAGATGCGGGTCCCTTGGGTCATGCATGTGAAGGCAGACCTGCTGGACGGCGTAGGCGATGTCTGGCCTAGTGAAGGTGAGATACTGCAGTGCACCGGCAAGACTCCTGTAGTCCGAGGCGACGTTGGCAGGAAGAGGATCCCCCTCAGAGCTGGGCAGCTTCGGGTTGGTGTCCACGGGCGTCGAGCATGGTTTGCAATCAGCCATGCCAGCACGGTCCAAAATTTCCAGCATGAACTGGTGCTGATCGAGGAGAAGACCGTCTCCAGATGGTTGTACACGCATGCCCAGGAAGTGGTGCAGAGTACCGAGATCCTTCATAGCGAACTCACGTTGCAAAGCATCAATGATCCGACGGAGGAGCTGCGACGAGGAGGCGGTCAAGACAATGTCATCGACGTAGAGGAGGAGATACACCGTGTCAGCACCCCGATGGAACACAAACAACGACGTGTCAGTTTTGGCTTCCACAAAGCCCAGCTGCTGCAGGTAGGTGGCAAACCTGCTGTACCACGCACGTGGCGCCTGCTTGAGACCGTAGAGAGAACGGTTCAGGCGGCAAACGTGGCCAGGAAGAGCAGGATCCTCAAAACCAGCGAGCTGTGCGCAGTATACCGTCTCGGACAGGGTCCCATGGAGGAAGGCGTTCTTGACGTCCAACTGATGGATCGGCCACCGTCGAGAGAGAGCTAGAGAGAGCACAGTGCGGACAGTTGCAGGCTTGACGACAGGACTGAAGGTCTCCGAGAAGTCAATCCCAGGTCGCTGTGTGAAACCTCGAAGAACCCATCAAGCCTTGTAACGCTCCAACGCACCATCGGTAGTGAATTTATGCCGGAAGACCTACTTGCCAGTGATGACATTTGCCCCAGCCGGTCGAGGCACGAGATCCCAAGTATGATTAGCCAAGAGAGCATCATATTCCTCCTGCATGGCCTGGCGCCAGTGAGGATCTGTAAGGGCACTCCGATAAGTCCGTGGCACCAGAGAGAGTGTGGCGGAGTGGAACAAGGTTGGCTGGCGGAAGCCGAGCTTCCCACGAGTCATCATAGAGTGCTGATTTGCGACGGGCTGGACAGGGACAGCTCCTTTGGGCAGCACCGGAGCGGTCGGTGCCTGAGTCACGGGCTCAGGCGGCGGTCGGGGACGTCGGGAGTAGTAGCGAAGAGAAGGGCCAGCCGAGGCTGCGCCTGTGCTGGAAGCAGGCGTGGGTGCACCGGGTGCCCCTCCTGCGTTGGAAGCAGAGGGGGCGCCAGGCGCCGAAGCTGGCGCGCGCGTCCCCTGTGGCGCTGAGGTCGGCATGCCAGGAGTGGAGGCCGCACATGGCAGTGCGGGCGATGGCAGCGCAGGAGCATCGTCCACCGAAGAGACTCCAGTTGCACGTGGCAGTGCAGGATCAACCACCATGGGGGGCGTACCTGCAGGCAACAGTAGTGGGGTCCGGCCAATAGGCACCGGCAGCACATCAATGGGCTCCAGTAAAAAATCAAACTCATTAGATGAAGTCGCTGATGGCTGCTGCGAAAAAGGGAATGTGGTCTCATCGAACACCACATGCCTAGAGATGATGACACAATTAGTTGAGCGGTCAAGGCAGCGGTATCCCTTGTGATGATCGGAGTAGCCTAGAAAAACACAAAGGGTGGATCGTGGAGCAAGCTTGTGTGCGGCTGTGGCGGACAAGTTTGGGTAGCAGGTGCAGCCAAACACCCGGAGGTGGGTGTAGGATGGAGGTCGGCCGAACAGGGCCTGGTGGGGGGGGTGGCGCCCAGGGTCTTAGTAGGCAGACGGTTTAGTAGATGGGTGGCGGTCTGCAGGGCCTCAACCCAGTAAGAGGGCGGCATGGAGGCCTGGAAGAGGAGCGAGCGAACCATGTTGTTCACGCTCCGGATCATACGCTCGGCACGGCCATTCTGTGCGGATGTATAGGGGCAGGACATGCGAAGGTGAATGCCATGAGAGCCAAAAAATGTGCGCGAGCTAGAGTTGTCGAACTCTTTGCCATTGTCGCACTGGACGGCTTTGACCGTAGCCCCAAACTGTGTGTGCACAAAGGAGAAGAAGTTAGTGAGAGTCGCAAAAGTGTCGGATTTCAGCCGTAAAGGAAACGTCCATAAATAGTGAGAACAATCATCTAGAATGAGCAAGTAGTATTTATAGCCAGAAACACTAGAAACTGGTGAAGTCCACAAATCACAGTGAATAAGAGCAAAATGGCTAGTAGCTCTAGATGTAGATGACTGAAATGGCAAACGAATATGACGTCCTAGCTGACAAGCATGGCAGATGGACTCAACGTCTTTATTGCTGAAAGGTACAATGGAGGCGACTCGAGACATGACTTCATGACCGGGATGACCAAGATGACGATGCCACACCGAAGGTGAAGATGTGGCGGCCAGAGCATGGGCAGCAGGAAACCTCAACGGGTATAAGGGCCCGGAACTATTGCACCTGACGATCACCCTCCGAGATGCCAGATCCTTCACAGAGCAACCAGCGGGATCAAATTCAATCGAACAGTTATTATCTGAGGTAAACTGGCGTACAGAAATGAGATTCTTAATAAGTTTAGGTGAAACCAAGACATTATTAAGAGACAAAGAGCCTGAAAGATGAGCGGAGCCAGTGGCCGTGACAGGAAGCAAGGATCCGTCACCGACAATAATATTCGAAGGAAAGGGATACCGTGGTAAAGAAGAATGTGTGAGGATGCTGGAATCAGAAGACATGTGGGAGGTAGCACCTGAGTCGAGGTACCAGTCGTTGCTCTGCGGCTGGTTGAGTGTCATGGTGCTGAACGTCGACGCGAGGGACTGCTGATCCCACGAGGATGGCAGCCCGGTTGGGGGGCCAGAGAAGCCAGGAGGTGGCGCCATCTGGTAGGGCGCCTGCTGCTGTGCCTGGGCCCAGGCAGCCTGCTGCTGCGCATGCAGCCAGGCGGCTTGCTGTTGCGCCTGCTGCTGCGCAAGGTGAGCCTGGGGAAGGGGCGGTCCGCTAGGCAGCGGAGTCACAGGGCGAAGAGGTACACCAGGGCGGGCCGGTCCCGGGCCGGGGTACATGTGGATGGTCCCCGTCCAAGGATTCCAGAAGGACGGCCAGGCTCCAGGAGGAGTGTCGCCGGGTCCCTTGGGGCCGGAAGCGCCGCTGGACGTGTCGCTGTTGGTGCCCTTGGAGTCACCCTTGTGACCGCCTTTGTTGTAGCGGCCTTGGCCACCGCGACGGCCACGGTCCTCCCAACGCCGGCCACCCCCGCCTTTGCCGCCACCTCCAGAGTTGTTGCGGCCACTGCTGTGAGGATGGGGCGCAGGTGGCCGCGGGGGCTGCTGGGCCCCGTAGGTGTCGCCATGGAGGGCCGTGGGTGGTGTCGAGGAGGGCAGCGTCATCTCCTCGAGAAGCAGATCGTCTCGTGCCTCGAGGAAGGAGCGAAGAGGCCGGTTACGACGGATGTCGCGACCGACGGCGGCGAACTTCTCGTTGAGGCCGCCGACGAGGGTGAGGACGAGCAGCTTGTCGTCGATTGGCGTACCAAGGTCGGCGAGGTCATCAGCCATCGTCTTCAGGCGCTTGCAGTAGTCCGTGACACTCAGGTCCCCTTGCTGGAAGTTACGGAACTGAGCGTTGAGGAGGATGGTGCGCGTCTCCTTGTTTCCAAGAAACTGGGCCTCGATGGCAACCCATGTCGCGCGAGCAGAGGCGCCCTGGTCGCCGCGGGTCATGACGATGTCGACGAGCTCATTGGCAATGGTGCCGTAGAGCCACGAGCGTACGACGCAGTCCATGCGAATCCAATCAGCATGGGGGAGGACAGGGGGCTCACAAAGTACGTGATCCTGCAGCGAGTATTTGCCAACGGTAAGGAGAAATTGCTCGCGCCAACGAGCGTAGTTACCGGCGGCGGAGTCGAGGACGACGGGGATGAGAAGGTGGATGTTCTGGACGGCGACCGCCTGGGCATGCAGATGCAGGAGTGTTTGCGCCTCGTGCATAAGTAGGGCGCGGCGTGCATCCAGTCCTGGAGATTCATCGTCGTCCGCGAGCGCGTCTTCTTCGTCGGAGGGGAGAGGCGCCTCCTTGCGTGCGGCCGCAGCACGCTGCAGGGCAGCCCGGAGGCGCGCATCGGCCTCGTCTCGGTCCCGCTGGGCTGCAGCGGCCTCCTCCTCGGCAGCTGCAGCGCGGGCTAGAGCAGCGGCGCGCGCCGTCTGGCGGGCAGCGCGCTGGCGCTCGGCCTCCGTAGCGTGAGGGGCGTCGTTGCCGGCGTCCGATCCAGCCATAAGGACGGCGGCGCAGGAACGGAGCGACGTCCGCGGAGGAGAAGGACGAGCAGCGCCGGGTATGGCGCGCTAGGCGGAAAAAAAATCGGGATGTACCCGGACTCTTGATACCATGTGAGTAGATTAGATTGTGCGGAATACTTAGATGGATAGGAAAGACCCAGAGGGCAGTACATATAGGCGCCTCCCTGGCTAACTATGGAAGCCTAGAATCAGGGGAGGTGGCTATCTTGGGCAGCAATCCTGGGGATGCTACCGATCCTATCCGTCCAAGCCTGGCGTGACAGGCCACGCCAGACATACACACACACGCTACATCATATATATCTAACAATGCAGAATACAAGATATTAGATATGTATCAAGAGGAGCGCAATCAATTCAAAGTTCATATATAATGTTGTGGAAGCAGCAATCTTTTCTAACTTAGGACTAAACTATTCTAGCTTCTAGATATGCAATGACACAACAACAAGCTCATTATTAAATGACGAGATTATGGAGAAAGAAGTCACTCAATCTCTTCGTTAATAAGTACATGATATCCTTGAGCCTGGTTTGCGCCCCTTCTGCTATGCTCCGACATAATTCTTCAATACCCCTTGCTGAAATGTTGAAGATGCGTATACCTCCATTGGTAGGAAGAGAACTATATGACAACTTTTCTAGAGAAAACACCATCTCTGCTATTATTGGTCTATACATATTGCAAACAAATCAAAAGTATGGTACCACAACTTCTAAATCACCAAAATTCTTTGAAGAAAAAAAAACTAACCACATGATTTTCAACCGTATCAACAATAGAATTAGATTAGAATAAGGAATAAAAGTAAATTTGTTCGAGATGAGATAAAGAAAAGAGTAGTACCATCCTAGCAATCACATGGCAGAATACTCTTGTCTCTACACATGCTAAATAAATGAGGAAATTGCAATTATACAGCAATTTTGAGTACCAAATATCCAGGAATAGAGTTTGTTTACTATGAACTTGAGAATAGGCCACCGTTTAAACTGGTATTTCATTTTCCACAAACCTTTCCAAAATTATAAATACCAAAAATTACATTTCCCTACTGAATCCTCCGATAAAAGCAGCCCCAATAGTGGATTGATGGATATTGGACATGGAAACTGCACGATAGTGGAAGCTCAATAATATTTGATATCAGAATCAGAAGTAGAAACTACAAAGTGAGAACATGTGATACATAAATGCATATAAGAAATGTGACTAATAAATCACAATGTAAAGAGTACAAGGTATGTATCAAGACGAGTGGCCATCAATTCAAAGTTCACACATAACGTTGCAGAGGCAGCAACTTTTTCTAACTTATTATTCACATTAAACTATTCTAGCTTCTAGATATGCAATAATGCAAAAACACATTTATTATATCAAATGAAAAGATCACGGAGGAAGACATCACTCAATCTCTTCCGCAAGTACATGATATCCTCAAGCTCGGTTTGCGCCCCTTCTGCTATGCCCTTAAGGAATTTCCCAATGCCCATGGCTGAAGATATATCAATACATCAACAGGGAGGAAAAGTAATGTCAGACAACTTTTTAGAGAAAACACTATCTTGGCTATTATTGATCTGTACATCTTTTAACCCAAATCAAAAGCATGGTGCGCTTTGCACCTTCTGAATCCCCAAAATTTCTTAAACTCACAAAACCAATCAGTGCCATCCTAACAATCATACACCATAATACTCTTGTCTTTACACATGCTAAATAAACGAGGAAATAGCAATTGCAGAGGGTTATTCAGTTACCAAATATCCCAAAACAGAGTTTGTTTACCACTATGAACATGAGAAAATAGCCCATTATGTATTTGTTAAGTAAAGCAACATCATATGTCTAGTGGCGTTCAGAACTCTCAACCCCCCCATAATCCTTGGAATGACAGCCATTTCCCCACGAAATCATACGGGTATCCAAACTTGTTCCTAACTCCTCTAAAAAAAATTATGGCCTGCTTGTATCCATTTTACGATGTACCCTTATGGAGGTGATACATCCCCATCGTGTACATAGGTAAACAGCTGAGGAGTTAGCTGGAATCAGCCGACCAAAGAGGTGAACTCATAGCTATCATCGTAGAGACATTTTTTCCCTTCTCAAAGGTTGTAGCTTGTCACTTAACTTATCAACCTTGAATTTCTTTAACCTGCAGAGTTATTTATGATCATAGGGACGATAGAGTTTCTTTGTTGTAGCAGCCATGCTGGGAATATTCCCATGCTAAGAATGGGCTTTCTGCAGAAGTGTAATTATTGAGACTGGACCGGACATCAAATCAACTAAGGTGTCAGTTCATTACTTCAACCATTGCGAAGTGGTTGAACTGGTGGTTTTATTTATAAATATTATTGTTTTACTAGTTTGCTATTATGCATTACATGGCATAATATTATCATATATGAATGGCTTCAGGCTAGCAACAACAACCGATGAACGGTGTGCAAGAAGCCTGATGTCATTTCCCTAATCTTAACTTCGATTATGTTTTACCAACATTCGTGGACCAGAAAACCATTCATCGAGAGAGATGATCTCAAACTCATAATGAACAATTCATCTAAAAGAAACTACTTGCCAATCCAAACAAAATCCTGATCTTTGTAGTGTACTCGCCAATCCAAACAACATCCTGATCTTTGTAGTGTATCATCAAAATTGATAGGCTGATAGCTTGATGCTAATCAAATCAGCAGGCAAAATGCTGATACAAGAATTGATACTCTTGCTCATAATGATGCTGATACAAGAATACCACAATCAGCAGGTAGGCTCAGTACATTTGAAGCATTGCTCCCGTCATTTCTGTCATGTCAAAGCACAGGTGATACATCATTCTTTATAGGTAATATACATGCCATTCACTTGCCAGCTAGTCATAACAAATGAAGAGAAAATTGTTTGACTATGAAATATTCTTCTCCAACAACACACATATATTTCATTGTTCTCTAATACATATGTCTTATGGTCAAAAGCTTGTTAAATTGCGAAAATTCTAATTGAATGATGCATGGAATTGGAGGCAAAGTGCTTCCTACATCAGTGCCCACAGCTATATCTGCATTCAGTTTCTTCTGTGTAAGGCACGTGGCTCTTGGCTCCAAATTAGTACTACCTTCTTTAGTTATCACTATTGCTCTCTTTACTGGACAGGCAGTTCCATTATATGATTTATTGGCTTACCACAACCTTTTTGCACAAAACCCTCAAAATCGTTTCTCTAATTCACAAAATAACCATGAATAATAAGAATGCTAAAAATAATAAAACAAATGAATACACATGCATGCGCGCGCGCACCGCATTTTGCTATGTAGTGATGCACAAGTTCTGAATACCCATAAGAAAGGAAGTCATGGCGACAAAGAATAGGCCTCAGAGCAATTTGCAATGTCTAACGCCTTACATTATGATGAAAGAGCATGCCAATCAAGCAAACGAGGAGATCTACACACCACCTTGATTGAAAAGATTTCCAGGCTTCTTTGGTTACATTTGCTAAATATTTCTTGCAGATAGAACAATTAAATGAGTGAATGTCGAAAAGTACATTACTAGGAGTAGGTGTGACCGCAAACGTCAAAGAGAGTGTGCTTTTTTGCAGGAAAAAAAAACGAATCCAAACAACCTTGATGTCGATGACCAATCTCGTGGAGTCGTGGTGGTGCTTCAACTATGATTGGGAGCCGGTTGTCGACGAGATCAGTGTGTGAGGGGATGTGGGAACGCAGGGAAGATCCCAACGCCGAGACTGCCGGTTCACTACGTCGCAGCTTTCCTAGGCCTTGTTTAGTTCCCAATTTGGGATAGGCAAAATTGGCATTTTGCCATAAATGCGCAACTGTAGCGTTTCGTTTGTATTTGTGAATTATTGTCCAAATATTGACTAATTAGGCTCAAAAGATTCGTCTCGCAAAGTACAACAAAACTGTGCAATTAGTTTTTGATTTCGTCTACGTCGCAAGTTTGATGTGATGGGGAATCTTCTTTTTGCATAGTGTTAAAGTTGGGAGTTTGGAGGGAAGTAAGCCACAAAAACAAAAGGAAGGCCCTAACATAATGGGCCCATGTGCTGCTGAGCGATGTGTACTAGGCCGCGGCTTGCAGCCCGTACGGCCCTAACACAGTTCCAACTTCCAAGTCGTTTTCATATTCTCTCTCTTCCCCACACGGCCACACCCCCACAGCACCTTTCTTCTTCTTCAGTGCCGCTGTCGTGGGGTCACAGCCGCGCCCTGCCGCCGTTCCTACGCAGTCTCCGCCGTCGATCTGAGTGGTGGCGTGCGGCTTCAACTTCCTCTTGTACCGGCATGGAGGGGAGAAACCATCCGACTTGGATCGATTAAACTTTTCTTGTGCTGGTAATTAGCCCTGCCCTGCTTGGATGTCTGGCTCTCAGAGTTGGTTCCATTGTGCACGATCTTTTCCATGTCGTGACAAGCCAAATCCGAATCTGTTCTGCGTGATCTTTACTTTGCCTTGATTAGTTAAATCCAAGCCTTTCAAGGTGAAATTTTTACCCTACAAGGCAGCGACGGACGCAGAATTTTACAAACGGGTGTACATAAATATTCATATTTTATTTCTAATATATATAGATTAGTATGTAATTTTACAAGTGAAATGTCTTTATTTTAAAATAAAAATAAATCTTTATTAACTGCTCACTAAAAAACTAACAAACGTATAGGAGCACACATGCTTTATATGCTTTGAGAGTGCAAGTTCATTGGTTTTGTTGAGCTGTCTCATTTGGGTTACAAGTCACGACACATCTCAACAGTTCTCCAGAAATTAATAATCAATCATAATATAATTGTGCTAACCAAAATATAAAGTATGGCTATTGCTCCCATGTGACCATATTTATTTTGAGCATATACACTTCCATTTTTTATATAGAAATACCAATATCTTTTTTTATAAAATATGTTATCTAGAAGCATCTTTACGAGTAATAAGCTTTACATGATTTCTATATTATCTTTGAAGAATTATATATGTATTTAATTTCAAAAATATTCTAGAAGTATTCTTTGCCAGGTAAAGATTTTCTAAGGTGACAACTGACATGTTATGTAAAATATCTAAATATTTTTATTCCCCTTTTATACTTTCCATTGGAATAAATGATGTGTATATATGCTGAAATATTCTATAACTTTACCAGTGTAACATATGATGATATATGGGCAAATCATTTTTAATGAAGTTTAAATTTTGTGATTGCTTCTCTTAGGTATTGGTACATGTGTAGTCAGTCCCAATATTTTTCAGATCAAAGGTGCTAAGATCGTCCAATAGCTGCACAATCATTAGTGTTATTCGCGTAGGCACCTATAGAGGAATTGATAAGTTATATACTTATGTGTTATGGAGACTCGCTTATAGCAACACAAACTTTACTTTTATGCTCATTGATGGTGCAAATGTATGTGATGTTGTGGCTCATCATATCCGAGCCCGGCATAGCCACCTTCCTTCATGTACGTCCATTTGCACATGTTGCGGTGCTGATGAATGACAACATTAGGGTACCCAGCTCCATGATGGAACATGGAAAGAGAAATAACGTTACATTTGGGGTCATAGAAATAAGGAAAAGGAAAAGGTTCAAATTACTCTCTTCAAGTATAGCAAAAGTCCAGTTAACTTCCTAAACTTTATTTTGATTTAATTTACCCCATAAACTATGCAATTTGGTTCAACTTACCCCATAATACAATTTATACTTTTTGTTTCTCCATACACAAGTTGAATTTTATTTAAAACTTTGTAGGGTGGTAGTGGACATCATAATCTATATTAAAAAATATTTTATAAGTTTTTCATCATTATTTTTTATATAATTTTGTATCTCAAGGATAAATTTTATTATTAAATATCCTACCCTATCTGTTGGGGGGGAAACATTAACGATCTCCTAAATACCGCTTAAAGCAACAATCATGAAGGCCGGGGCCCATCCGGGATAACGAAATCGCCGTCAAGCCCAACATGAGTGGGACTCCGCCTCGCCCGACCGCGGTCCCGGGGTCGGGAGCGTCCGACCCCTCGCCGCAAGGCTCCGCCTCGTTCGACCGCGGTCCCGGGGTCGGGAGCGCCCGACCTCTCGCCACAAGGTCCCGCCTCGCCCGACCCTTGGCACGGGGGTCGGACTCACTAGGGACCACAAGACGGATATCCTCCTCGGGCGCGGACCGGATGATCGGGGTAACGATCCCGTGGGTCCCCCTTGTCGACCTCGTCATAAATGCGCCGCAGGTATGTCAGGAAGAGGGATGACCGTGCTCCTCACGCAACCCGCTGCAAGTACCCATGCACGACCGCACTGTACAAGCTACAGTACCGGCAGCTTCCTTCCATTCGCCGCAGGGTACTCATGGCCTGCGCCGCCCGAAGCAGAGGGAAGACTCGCCCATTCTCAGGCCCCGCGCGCCCGGCAGCGGGGATGTGACGCCCGCTCTCCGCGAGCCATCAGCAAGACGGCGGCATCCGCCGTCCCTCCCAACGGACACCAGAGTGGCGACGAAACGCCCTCATCATGACCCGGCGGCTACAGACACCGGAGAGGCTATCGGCGGGGCGCGACGACAGTTGGCGCACGGCCACCCTCCTCCTCCAGCATACGCGCCGGCAAACGCCGAGGGCTGGCAAGGACGCCGGGGACCTAGGAACTTGATCCCTCCCTTCATGTTGTATTTTTACCACACCACGTTTTAACTCTTTACTGCTCTCATCACCCGGTCTCACCTGTAACTCCGGCAGTCCCCTTACGATATAAAAGGGGCACCGGGGGCCCGAGACTGGGGGTCGGCTTCTCCTCCCTCAAGCCAACAGCGCACTCTCACGTTCCCTTAGAGCACAAGCACCTTCAAGAGACCTGGGACCAGCTCCCTCTCTCGCTCGTCTGTAACCCCTACTACAGAAACCCGCGTGGGCAACACGAGCATCCTCGATACTGGACGTAGGGCCTCGTTTGCCCGAACCAGTCTAACCCCGTGTCTCCCGCGCCACCATCCGAAGCCTTACGCGTATAAAAGAAATTTACTAGTCTAAGTCTTGATCCGCAAATCTTGACAACGACACTATCAAAATAATGATATATTTTTCTAACATGTCTTATAATATCTGCTATCATCATGCAAAATTTGAACTTAAGACTCCACTTGTGCATGGAGAAATAAAAAAGACAAATTATGTTAAGGGGTAAATTGGATCAAATGGCATAGTTTAGTGGGTAAACTGAACCAAGAAATACTTTAGTGGGTTATACTTGAGGGGAGTAATTTGAACTTTTTCCTAAGGAAAATACATGAGCATCAAAAAAATTGGATTTATGTGAAATGAATCATGTGTAGTCTAAACCGCTTCATGCATCCTCATGTGGTGACCAAATCCATCACTCCTCAAAATTGGATGAAAGAAAATGGGATACGACGATGCACAACGATTGGACATGTTTCAAAAAAATTGAAAATCATATACCAAGAAAATTTGCCAAATTTCTTAAAACCCCAAATCCCAAAGTTGATGGGTTAAGATTGTGGGGATCGGTTACCTTTAGGGTCTTGATGCTATCGTTATTGTTGATGTGTGCATTATGGCTCCACAACCACAACTCTACTCGACGAGCTCCCTCATATACATGTTCTCTATGTACAACCTTGCTACTATGTGGCATGCTGCATTGCATGACTATCTTGTGTGCACCTCCGATACACTTTAGGTCATTATCGCTGCATATGGATATGCATCCAATCTCGTTCATTCACTGCCATCCGGCAACTTCCATCGCTCATACAAATAGTAAAAATGGATGAGAAACATAAATCCTAACAAACTTTCCTCTTCCTCTGATCCATTCGGCTCCCCGACATTTGCCAACATCGCAGGCGCATGCATACTTCTTTGATGGGATCTTCTGTGGCACTAAAATATACGTACGCATGCATAATTATATTTTGGGTTCAATGATTTTGAATTTTTGAGAATTTCTTAAGTTATAGAGTCTTACGTTTCCTTGAGTTCAAGTGTGTATTGATCCTCGTGGTTCCTTTTCAAAAGTTCTAGAAATTTAATACATTTTTGTCGTTGTCAAGATTAGCGGATTAAGATTAAGACTAGTGAATTTCTTTTATGCGCGTAAGGCTTCGGATGGTGGCGTGGAAGACACGGGGTTTAGACTGGTTCGGGCAAGGGAAAGCCCTACGTCCAGTATGAGATCCTGCTCGTGTTGCCCACGCGGGGTCTGTAGTAGGGGTTACAGGAGGGCGAGAGAGGGAGCTGGTCCCAAGTCTCTTGGGCGTCTGATGCTCTGAAGGGGTGTGTGTGTGTTCTGATGGCTTGAGCGAGTCCCCCGTCTCAGGACTCCCGGTTCTCCTTTTATAGCACAAGGAGGCTACCGGGGTTACAAGTGAGACCGGAAGGCGGAGAAGTAAAAGAGATAAGCTAGGTAAAGTAAAATACAACACAAGAGGAGGGACCAAGTCCCTAGGTCACCGGCCTCCTCTCCTGCCTTCGGCTCCTGTCAGCGCGTTCGTCGGAAGAGGGCGGCTGCCCTCGAATCCTGTCGACGATCTCCCCGGTGGCCGTTGTCGTCAGGCATGATGATGGTGTCCGGCCGTGGCATCTGTGACCATCGAGGAAGGCGGCTGATCCTGCCATCTTGCTGATGGCCCGCGGGACGTGGACGTCGCGTCCCTGTCACCGGATGCGTGGTGCGCGAGAACGGGCGGGGCTTCCTCTTGTCCCGGGCGGCGCAGGTCATGAGTGCCCTGTAACGAATTGGGGAGAGATGCGACCACTGTAGCCTGTGTTGTGCGGTCGTACGTGGGTACTTGTGGCGGGTCGCGTCGGGGGCGCGGGCGCCTTTCTGCGCGCTAGAGCCGCGACGCATTTATGGCGAGATCAACAGGGGGACCCACGAGATCCGCGCCCTTGTCTTCCCATCTGCAACCGAGGCGGATTCTTGTCTTGTGGGCCCGAGTGAGTCCGACCCCCTGCGCCCTGGGTCGGGCGAGGCGAAAGCCTGCGGCGAGGGGTCAGGCGCTCCCGACCCTAGGTCCCTGGATCGGGCGAGGCAGAGTTTGTCCATCAAGGGGTCGGGCTCGTCCGACCCCGGGGCACTGGGTTGGGCGAGGCGGAGCGGAGCTCTCCCCTCCCATGTTGGGCCGATGGCAATCTTCATTACCTCCGGTGGGTCTGGGCCTTCGTGATTGTTATTTTAATGGGCTTTAGGAGATCGTTAATATTTCCCCCAACAATTTTCTAATTACAAACTACTTTGATTTTGTATTCTGTTATATGCTTGCCTTGTGTGCGTGGCTCGCGAGCCAAATGAGCTGACTTGAGCTGCTAATGATCTGAGGTGAGGTTGATTTTTTTTTCTCGTTTTATTAACAAGTCAAGCTGAGCCCGCTTGTAAGTCTAGCCATGAATCATTAAAAAAATACATCTTTACTGGAAGACACTAAGTGATAGTTTAGCGAGGTTATTCTGACTGTGGCTAAAATAGCTCTGGCTTTGGCTACTCTGGTAGAGCAGCTCTCTAGTGGAGTCGAAGTCATTTTGAAAAAATATTTGTCAGAATGGCTTCTCCTGTTTCTGTTTATAAATATAAAATGTTAAATGTCTAATGTACCCTTAAATATTTGACTCGTCTGTACAATGAGTTTTATTTTTTCCTTAATCTATAATGCAATTTCATATGTAATAAAAAGATTAGTAAATATATTAATGAGTATATTATATAACCCTTTGTTTACTTCTTTCTATTTACGCATGATATCCTTTTTATGTTTTTCCTTTTTTCACCATAATTTTTTTCTTTTTGACGTTCCGTACTTTTCCGTTGTTGTCCTTGTCCGCTCAATCGTGGCAGGGATCCCTCATTGATCCACCACCATGCTTCGAGCTCAATGTCTCGCTCCACTTATGCAGGGCTGCATGCTTGCTCCTTGTTGACCCGCTTCGGGCTCGAGACATTGCTGCCTCACTCATCTCCGGAGCACCACTCCCTCGCCGCCCACCTTTGCTTCGGTTCCGGCGCGTCCCTCCCTTGCTACTCTTCGGTGAGTGGTATTTTAGCCACGATATATGTGAATTCGAGGGGCAGTCGGTCCTTATGCATGCGTGGAGCTACTTTTTCAGCTCCACCTCCGTGCGATGGCTCCTTTTAGTGGGATTTATGGGGCTTCTTTGTCAGATCCGTTTGCCCTTCTGCTATTTGGCAGGGTTTCAAGTGGAGCTACGAGGAGGCTCTAAAAATTTATATCAATTTGCATTGGTGTAGGATCCTAAACTCAATATTATATTCAATTTTAGGGCCTGTTTGGATCCGGCGTCCTAAAATTTAGGACATGTCACATCGGATGTTTAGATACTAGGAGTCTAATTCGCGAGACGAATCTATTAAACCTAATTAGTCCATAATTTGACAATATGGTGCTACAGTAACCATTTGCTAATGATGGATTAATTAGGCTTAATAGATTCGTCTCGCAAATTAGTATAGGAGTTCTGCAGTTAGTTTTATAATTAGCTCATGTTTAGTCCTCCTAATTAGCGTCCGAACATCCGATGTGACCCTACTAAAGTCCATAATTAGCTCATGTTTATTTTTTAATACCCCTTTAGTACTGGTTATTTGACCCGGTACTAAATGTCCCTCCTTTAAGGGGTATTTGGATACGGGGTGCTAAATTTTAACAGTGTCACATCGGATATTCGGATGCTAATTAGGAGGACTAAACATGAGCTAATTATAAAACTAATTGCTGAACCCTGTGCTAATTCGCGAGACGAATCTATTAAGCCTAATTAATCCATCATTAGCAAATGGTTACGGTAGCACCACATTGTCAAATCATGGACTAATTAGGCTTAATAGATTCGTCTCGCGGATTATACTCCATCTGTGCAATTAGTTTTGTAATTAGCCTATGTTTAATACTCCTAATTAGCATCCAAACATCCGATGTGATAGGTGTTAAACTTTAACCTGGTGTTCCCAAACACCCCTTTTGTATCAAACACCCGCTTAATAGAAAGGTACTCGAATCACGAAACTACCCTTCTTTTACGGCTGAATTCGTTGCTGGACCGCCACCGCCCAGTCCGTCTTCTCCAACCCCGACCGGCCGAGCCGCCCTTCCCTCGCCCGCGTGCGCCTCGCCGCTGAGCCCCCTCCTCCCCGCGCCTGGACTCCGGCTTTCGTTTCCCAGCGGCCAATTTTCCCTTTCCTTTTACTTTCTCCGCTCCACCCTCTCGGCCTTATTTCGCGGCGACGACAAGGCGATCAGCCACTGCCAGGTCTTTTGTCGGCCGGCCCATCTGGCCTTCGTCGGGCGCCGGTGACGAACATCCGACAGGTACGCCCACCTATTCCCTTCCCTTCCTGCGGTGCGAAATCGAACCCCCAAACCCTGATGTATGCTATTTATATTTGGATCTGAACTGGGTCCGCCCCTGCTGCAAGGTTCTTCGTGGTTGCAGGGAGAAGAGGGTTTATTATTCGCACTAGCAGCCATGTTGGAGAAGATCGGGTTGCCGCCGAAGCCGTCAATGCGAGGCGCCAGCTGGGTGGTGGATGCATCCCACTGCCAGGGTTGTTCTGTCCAGTTCTCCTTGTTCACTAGGAAGGTAATATCTTGTTCTTTTTCCTCTTTCCCCTTGCAGCGATGTTTTCTGATAAGAGAATGAGAAGATATGCCATAACCTCCTGATCAGTTTTGTTAATAAAAGAGCATCATGATTTGGTGTAATGATTTGTTTCGTGGGGATTTAATAATGTTTTGGTTCGCTTATGCTATTTGGTTTAGATTATTTGCTCCTCTAGCAGCAGAATCACTAAATCTAGAACTACAAAGCAAATCCATTAAATAAATTTGTTGATCAATGAAACCATCTGCTGGCAGATAATGGCCTTGATGTTCTCGGTCTTATCATGCACGACCTTGTCACCCTAGTTGTATCATGAACTTGCCTCTTTAGACTTTTCTCAGACGCTCATGACTCATCCCTTGGTGGCTTGGCCATGGTGGCCTTGAACTGATTACTGCTGGTCATGGACAAATCACAATTTTAATGGAGCTCAACTTATATTTGCTTGATGGCCCCGTTTATATGGAATCAAGATATGTTGCTTAAATGCAATTTTGTTATCCATGCTGATATATATTGTTTTGGTCTGAATCTGGAGTGAGAGTCTAGTGCTAAATAGGTAAAAGTAAGTGCACTGGTGGTAATATATTAGATGCTAAACTATAATCATTGTGTGTGGTTCATGTTATCTCTTTCTTTTCCTTTAGTCATTTACTGCTTGTAAATGTAAATACGTTGTATCACGAAGTTATGAAGCGTTAATCTAGTGCCTAAAAATAACTCACTTGTTTGCTTCAATAAATTAAATGCTTGCATTCAGCACTTTCGTGGTGCTTCTGAATTTACCATTCAATTACAAGGTGGAGTTTATTGTAAACTTATGGTCTCAGCAGGAGTTGTGTTAACTTTTGTGTATTTGATATGTAGCACCATTGCCAAAGATGTGGGGGCTTGTTCTGCAGCAGCTGCACCCAGCAGAGGATGGTTTTACGTGGACAGGGTGACTCACCTGTTAGAATCTGTGATCCTTGCAAAAAGCTTGAGGAAGCAGCACGCTATGAGTTGAGATATGGACACAAAAACAGAGCAAGAGGTTTGTTTTTTTTTGCCTATCCTTTCTATCAGTTATGTGTTTCTGTGAGGAACTACAATTTGGTTTTATGCTTGATAGTCTGTGAAATATATCAAAATAATGAGAACTATGATTTGGTTTATAATTTATACTCTGTGAAATATATCAAAATAATGTATATATGGAAAATTGTAATAAATCTGTAGCAATGAAGGCCTCCTTAATTATTGTCTTACTATCATCATTGAATCCATTGAAGATGCAATTTGTACCTATATTTGACTATCATCATAATTTAGAGCACATGACCATTTGGGCGCTGGTGGACAAAGTTTGAACTGCAGATCTGTACTATTTATAAAATTGATTTTGCACAGTGGATTATGCTTTATGGGAAATATATCCATACTGTCAGAAACACAGAAGCTTATTCACACTAGATTCTCACTAGTGAAGAATTATACAGTTTTAATAGTTCTATCTTAGATTCTTAGGGAAATTATTTTATCGTGTGGTTTATCTTTTGTTAGCTGCAACTACAAGTGCCTAATGACGTAACCAGTTGGGGTCAAATAGTTTTGGTCTTTGATACATACAATTCTTTGTGGATCTACATATGTATAAAGTTGTACCTTTTCATAGTTCAGTAGCATATGCATAATTTTGCCTTTCATTATGTTGCTCATGCAAATTTGTCCAAATAGGATATCCATGGTAGCTATTATAGTGGAATTATGCATACACTAGTGGGTTATGCGTGCATGAGACTGAGCTATGATAAATGGTGCACAATCAAACCCCAGAAAACTTGTCAGTCTTACCATGCTGGACATTACATTTTTGGCTTCCAACTGTAGGTGACATCTATGATTACTCATAATTCTTTGAGAAATAATTTTAACTTAAAGAAAATCCTTTCTACACTGTTTCCGCAGCTATAACTAAAGAAGCTTCAAAACCAGAGGATGAAATTCTAAGTGAAATTCTTGGAGGCGATGGAGTGCAGACCAAGTATTCTCGCAAGGAATCTCTGGATTCTGAATTTCCTGGGAGAACCGCAAGCAGCGCCAGTGCCTCCAGTTCCAGTTCCAGTTCCAGAAGAACTTCTACTAATTTCAGTGTGGATGCAAATGGAGATGATAACCTTTCTCCTGAAGCACACAATTATGAACTCAACAACACTGCATCTATTTTTACCCCAGAGGAGTTGCGCCAACAAGCTGTTGAAGAGAAGAAAAGGTACAAAACTCTGAAATCAGAAGGTAAACCAGAGGAAGCACTGCGGGCTTTCAAGCATGGTAAAGAACTTGAGAGGCAAGCTGCAGCGCTGGAATTAGAATTGAGAAAGAGCAGGAGAATGGCTACAAAAACTCCTAATGTAGTAGCTGCTGTGGGTAGTGCCCCGACAGCTGATAGTTCTGAAGAGGCTGAAACAAAAAGGTCATCAGCTGGTAAAAGGGTTAAGAAAGAAAATGATCTTGCTTCGGAGCTCAGAGAACTAGGCTGGTCAGATGCAGACCTTCGTGATGAAACAAAGACAGCCCCTATGAGTGTGGAAGGAGAACTGTCGCAGCTTCTTAGAGAGGTGGCCCCTAAATCATCGGAGGGCAAGAAATCTGGTGGTATCGATAAATCTCAGGTTAATGCTCTGAAGAGGCAAGCCTTACTGCTGAAGCGGGAGGGTAGACTTGCTGAGGCAAAGGAAGAGTTGAAGAAGGCTAAGATTTTGGAAAAACAACTAGAGGAACAGGAGATTCTGGGTGAAGCAGAAGACTCTGATGATGATTTGGCTGCAATTATTCGGAACATGGATGATGATAAGCATGATGACATATTGATGGACGATACAAAATTCCCTGCTTTAAATTTTGAACAAATTCTGGGTGCCTCTAATGATCTTGCCATTGATGGCCACTTTGATGTTACGGATGATGACATGAATGACCCAGATATGGCTGCTGCCCTACAATCATTTGGCTGGAGTGAGGACGATGACAAACAGTTGGAAAACCATGAACCTGTTTCTTCTTCAAATCAAGTGGCAATAAAGGAGCAAGTGCTTGCTCTGAAAAGAGAGGCTGTCGCAAACAGAAGGTCTGGTAATGTTGCAGAAGCCATGTCGTTGCTTAAAAAGGCAAAGCTACTTGAGAAGGATCTTGAAACTGAAGGGCCATACTCAAAGTTTCCTTCTCCAGAAGGACAGAAAACTACAAATGCAGAAGATATTACTTTTGCTGGGTCAAATGCCCGACCTGTATCAGCACCAAAAAGTAAGCTAGCAATTCAGAGAGAACTGTTGGCTCTGAAAAAGAAGGCACTAACTTTGAGGAGGGAAGGGAAGGTGGATGAGTCTGAGGAAGAGCTGAAGAAAGGTAGTGTTCTTGAGAAGCAGCTTGAAGAGCTTGAGAATTCTTCCAAACCACCTGTAGCCAAGGAAACCAGGAGCTTTGCATCTAATCCTCCATACAAGGTTGAACCCCCAAATCTCAATCTTGCTGATGAAGGATTTGAACCTGAGGTTACAGACAATGACATGCAGGATCCAGCATTGCTATCCGTGCTGAAAAATATGGGATGGGAAGATGTTGATACTGATTCTGTGAAAAGAACTGACAAACCATTAATTTCTTCACATGTAGTTCCTCAGAAGTCATCGAAAACTAAGGGTCAGCTTCAGAAGGAACTACTTGGTATAAAAAGGAAGGCTCTTGCACTCAGACGGGAAGGGAAAAACATTGAAGCTGAGGAGGAACTCGAGAAGGCGAAGGTCTTGGAGCAGCAATTGGCAGAGATTGAAGAATCAAGTAACTTGACTGCTAGTCAACAAGGTGTTACTACCGCTGGGCATCAGATTACAGAAAATAAATATGATGTTCAGCATATCCCTAGTGTTGATGCAACTGCACCCACATCTTCAGTAAGAAAAGCAATGAAGGGGGATGATATCTTGCCAGTGCTTGCATCTGAACCTATTAAGTCAGTGGATACTCTAGGTGGTTCTCCAAGTAAACCGCAAATCGAGACAGTCGTTTCTAAACAAGGTCATGCCTCAAAAGAAAGTAGTGGTGGAACGTCTTCAGCCTTGCCACAACCAGCTTTTACTGATCCCTTAGGATCTGAAAAAGGGTCACAATCACCTTCTGAAGTACTTGATCATAAAGAGCCTCAGAAAACACATGGAGATGATACTCTTAAAGATGAGATCTTACTTCATAAGAGAAAAGCAGTTGCCTTTAAGAGAGAAGGGAAGATGGCAGAAGCTAGAGAAGAATTGAAACTGGCAAAACTCTTAGAAAAACGCCTTGAGGGTGCTCAACAAGAAAGTGTGGATGTTGGTGATGAATCCACAACTGCTGTGCAACAGAGCAGCATGGTCCAACAACTGGCTAGCTCCAGCAACCACACTGACGCTGTGGCATCTGCGCCTCCTGCACGAGCGAGCATGTTGATGCAACCTAAGAAAGCAATGTCCAGCCGAGACCGTCTCAAAATCCAACGTGAATCCCTTGCTCACAAGCGCAACGCACTCAAGTTGCGGCGAGAAGGAAAGACTGCAGAAGCAGATGCAGAATTCGAGCTGGCCAAGGAGCTAGAGAGCCAACTGGAAGAGTCAGACAACCAAGGTTCAAGCTCTGGAGGTGAACCAAATGATGCGGTCGTGGAGAATCTTCTTGATCCTCAGATCATGTCCGCTCTAAAATCCATTGGTTGGAGCGACATGGATTTATCCATGCAGTCCTCGAGTTCGCAACCTCTGAAACCCGCACAGTCTTCTATGGCACAACCTCCAAAGAAATTGGAAGCAAAGAAAGCGGCCGCTGCGACCAGCAAGCCTCAGAGTGAGAGGAGCCAGCTGGAAGAAGAGATCAAGGCTGAGAAACTGAAGGCGCTCAACTTGAAGCGGGAAGGGAAGCAGGCGGAGGCCCTGGAGGCCCTTCGCTCGGCAAAGCGACTGGAGAAGAAGTTGGCCTCACTTGGCTAATCTTACCCTCCCAGATTGCTTGTGTTCTTCGTCAATTGGTCGATTTGGTTTTATGAACGATGTCCCAGCTATAACTGAGAAGCATATTGCCATATTGAGAGGCTTATGTCTCGTGAGCTATGAGCAGAGAATTTCAAGGCCCTTCCGTGTATGTATAAATAAAATTTGATGGGCGACGATTCTATTCACGAATTGGTGTATACAATCATGCAGCTAGGATTAAAAAATAACTCCATGTAATCGTGTAACAAATTGTACTTTTGTGTGGTTTTTGAATCAATATGCTTTTCAGTTTGGTTTTAATCTGTACAAACGGTCATGAGAAAATCCAGCTCACACAAAAAAAAGCTATACTATGCAAGTTACCTATGGGCTAAGCCAAGCGTTATCTCCATGGGCTGACCAAGACCGTGCGCTACAGCCCACAGGCCCAGTCAAAACCTTCGTGCGGCCCGTCCCATCCATTCCCCACCTACCTCACGCGCGTAGCACGTGAGGCGGACCGCCGTTAGCCGACGCGACCTCGTCCCTCTCCCACACGGCCACACCCCGCCTGAGCCAACGGCGGCGATGCAGGCGGCAGTCGGCCACCGCGCCGCCAACGTGGGCTTCCCTTCACGCTCGCGCTTGCGGGGTGGCTTCCTTCTCCCCGGCCGCGCCCGCTTCTTCTCTGGTAAGCCGCTAAACCCCCGAGGCCCCAGGTTGTTCTCCACCTTTGTTGCGTCGATTAACTTCGCGTTCCTCGTTGATGCGAGAGTAGAAGGCGCGGAGGCGGCGCCACTCCGCGTCGAATCCCTGCCCCAGCCACGGACCCATGGCGGCGGCGATTTCGCGCACCTCAAGGCCGTGGATGGGGAGGCACAGCGGCTGCCGCGCGCCCTCCGGGGAATCCTTCTCGATCATCAGGTGCGTATGTTTACCCTTTCGATTTCTGCAATGAGAGGCGAATTGATCGAACCTTGAACCAACCACACAACTGTTTATATTTCGTGTGCTGCGGGGTACAGTGGACTGTCTGACGCCACAACTGTTTAGTGTTTACATTGCGTCTTTGAGGTGACAACTGACAAGCTGACATTGCAATTGAAAACCCTGTGGATGTGGCTGTGTTACATATAGAATCTTTGATTAGATACAGGCTCCAATTCCAGTCATTGAATTTCGATTGTTCTTCGGTAGTCTGTGCGATCCTTTTTCTGGCCTCCGATAACTAGTTTTGTGAATCACAGTCTGGCAGCAATTCGAACTGAGCAGAATTTTTCTGCACACCTTTGAGGAACTGAGGCTTCACGCGGAATTTCAATCTGGCAGTCTAGGGGCACGGTGGGCACAATCTACATGATTTTCTGTAGTACATTTTTTTTAATAAAAAAGACTTAGGTGGCATTTACATTTATTTCACCAGTGGAGCATATTCCTTCCCACCTTCGCTTTAGTATGCTGTTATGTTCTCTATTGAGTTGTTTTGCAGTGCAGATATTGACACTGAATTTATCTCTACTTGAAATTTACCCCTGCAGAAAATGGCTTGCACTGACCTTCTGAAAGCTGCTCTACTTTCGACCCCATTATTTGCTGTACCACTTGAGGCGTTAGCCGAGACGTGCCAACCACCTAATTCTTTTGCCAATATGCCAATTTTCATTGCTGTGGCTCTAATTGGAGCTGCTGTTGGTGGTAAGACATTTGAACCTATGTGCTCACTAGCTTAATTGATGAAGAGGCATGTTTCTTAGCATGCTAATATTTTTTTGCTCTACGATTTTTCACATGTAGGATTGTTAGCACGCCGAAGAAAGGAAGAATTGAAGCGGCTGAATAATCAACTTCGCCAGATCAATACAGCACTTAGAAGGCAGGCACAGATTGAATCATTTGCACCTGGCCTTACTTATGCGCCTGTTAAGAGAACAACAGAAACTGATGTTGTTGTTGACCCAAGGAAGCAGCAGTTGGTCTCAAACCTGAGAAATGGGAAGAATTACATGAGGAATCAAGATCTTGATAAGGCAGTGGTAGAGTTCAGGACAGCTCTGGAGCTTGCAGAGAGCATAGGAGATCGTTTTGAGGAAAAGAAAGCTGCACGGGGACTAGGTTCTTTTCTCCCTGATAACCTCTGTTATTTATGTTTTTGTTGTCAAAGTGGATGAAAAGTACATAAAGTGATATTACCTTGCTGATCTTAAAAAAAGTTCTGTTTATGCTTTCCCAGCACCCATATAAATGGACCATGGTCAGTTAGGCTACATAATCACCAATGTGTAGTTGACTGATGGAATACCAGCTCTGCTGCCCTCAATTTGACATCAGCATTAGCAAGTCTGTTCTGCTGTATATTAGAACTTCTGAAAATGACTGAATGTTTGGTGTGTTTCACCTAGGTTGCATTTTCATGACTGAATTATGCTAATATTTTTTTTTACTCTGCATTTTTCACATAGTGATGCTTTAATTTTTCAATAGACAAAATATCCTGTCGAACTTCTTTATCATCCCCAGGAAGAATTCTAGTTTCAAGCTTCAGTCGCTTGCACAGGCAGACACAAAGCATCAATAGACTGTTTCTGTGTCCTTTAAAATTTCCTCACTCGGTACTTGGCTTTTGGTCAGGTGCATCACTGCAAAGGCAGGGGAAATACAGAGAAGCGATGAGGCAGTACGGCAAGGTCCTGGAGCTGTCCAAGGAGACGGGCGAGGACTCCGGCTGCACGGAGGCGTACGGCGCCATAGCCGACTGCTACGCGGAGCTGGGCGACCTGGAGCGGGCGGCGAAGGTGTATGACAAGTACATATCGCGGCTGCAGCCAGGCGAGTAAGCAGCCGCCCGAAATTTGTTGGATTCCTTTTTGATTGGGAGTTGAGTTTTGCTCGGCGCAAGGCGCGCGAATTTTGTTGGTCTGTTGAGCTTCACATCACTGGAGGGGCTTGGATTGATCTGAGAACAGGTTTGATTAATCTCTGTATATATGGTGCTACAGCACAAGTGTTCAGGGATTGGATTATTGCTCATGTTTCCCTGATAGATCGCGAGATTAGAGAGTAGTTGAGCGCCATGCGCGTGCGTCTGGAGAAAGAACCGTCGTCGACGCGACGCGACCAGTGTCAGACTGTCGGTGAGCTGGGTTCGTCCGTGCGTGCGCATGTGCATACACTGAACAGCCTTGCAGCATCGCTGACGCGGGAAGACGACGGGTCGGGTCGGCCAGACTTCGATCTGGATCAAGTGCGATGCGGGCGGGTGTCGGCAGATGGAGTCCAAGCGCGCCCACGGAAGCGCAGCGTCCGTCGTCCCCAACGGTGTCGTGTTCAGGTGCAGGCGGGAACTCGATCGACTCGGAGTCGGAGCTGGCCAGGCCGGTGGCGCGCTCCGAACGACACCGCACGGGAGGGGGCGTCTCCTCGCCTGCCGTATGGGAACAAAATGGCGCGCGTGCGCACGTACGCTCGCGCGCTTCGTCTCCTCTCCGCTCGTCCTCTTCCCAGCTCCCATGCTTATCGATCCGCGCCGTGCCTCGCGGTATAAGTAAGCACCGAGCCCGTCTCTACACGGGCAAAAGTTAAGCAGCAGCAAGCAACCATGGCGTCCAAGGTTCTCCTCGTTCTCGCGCTCCTGGCGTCGGCCGCCGTGCTCGCCACCGTGGCGGACCAACAAGCCCGTGCGTCACCACACACATGCATACTCCTTTCATTGCTTTGTTTTTTTTTTCCCATCATTCACGGCGACGACGACTAATTAGTTCGAAAACGCACGCACGATCGATCACATCATGTACTGCTTTGCTTGCACCACGCAGACGACAACGCCAAGGAAAAGGCGGCGACCAACGACGACGCCGGCGTGAACCACTGGCACGGCGGGGGGCACCACGGCGGAGGCGGCGGCGGCTACCGCTGCAGGTACCGCTGCTGCTACTACGGGCACCACGGGTGCGAACGCTGCTGCGCGACACCCGACGAGGTCCCGCAGCCGCAGCTGCACAACTAGACGCATGCGCTGGGTGGCGTATATGCTACCAAGTGAACGAAGAATAAAGCTCTAGTTCTGTACAGTGTATATGGTTCCGGATAATAATGACGTGATGCCACATGGTATTTGGCCCAACACCTTGAAATTGGTATTTGACTCTTCAACGCTGCAAAATACGTAATTTCTGCTACCAAACACTCCACGCTACGGGAACATGCAAAAACTGGCAAAAAAACAAAAACAGCCAGATGGGGGGTATGTGCATAAATTCCCTCCCTTCCCGCAGTCACGTGCGGCTCACGGGACATCCGAGGCCACGCTGGACGAGCCACGTCGGTTCTAGGAGTGTGCCGTGGCCGATTTGGACCTAAATGGTCCACTTAAAAAAGATTAGGAGCTAATAATGCGTTTTCGTAGATCGTGAACCTGGATGAGAACTCTGTCAATACTTTAAGAGGACCGCTACTGTAATATCTCTAAAAAAAATGCAGACACCCTCTGTTTTCATTTTCTTGAGAAGACTTTGTTTTGTCATGTCAATTCAACCGCCAATTTCATTGGTAGTTTGGTACCGAACCGGAACGAGGTTGCCATGATGGAAATGGCCCGGCCAGTCATTGCTGCACCATGGGGCGCTCACCGCGCTGGTGCTGCAGGTCACTAGGAGAGAGGGGGGGAAAAAAAAACTAGCCCGGCGGGACGTTTATTTTTTCGGTCAGAATCCATGGGTGTGCTACCAGGCAGACGTCACGCGCGTTCGTGGCGCTGCAGCGATCGCTCAACCTCCTCGTCACGATCGCACCGATCGACACATGCACGCGCAGCTAGCTCTAGGACGAGCGAGGGTGACCTGCCCGGCGGTTCGCCGCCGCCGTAGTAAAATAAAGAGAGCTAGCGCACGCAAATCAACCACCACACCTCGGCCGCCCCCGTCGCTCACGTATGCGCCCTTATCTCGGCGCCGCCGTGCTCCGCCTCCGCGGCCGGTATAAATAGCACCTGAACCCTGCTAGCTGATCTCGCCACCTCCGATCGTCATCCCTCCTCGGTCTCTCTTCACGTACTGCGACGACGTCCGTCCGTCCGACCGACTCATCAGCCAGCAATGGCGTCCAAGGCCCTCCTCCTGCTCGCGCTCCTCGCGTCGGCCGCCGTGCTCGCCGCCGCGGCGGACCAACAAACCCGTGCGTCAGATTCTCATTTTTTTTTGTTTTGTTTACAGACGATCGAGATGGTGCCAGCTGATGATTTTTTTTTCCTTTGTGACCCACCACGCAGATGACAACAAGCCCGAGGAGGCGACGGCGAGCGACGCCGGCGGCGTGGAGGACGACTGGCACGGCGGCAGCGGGTCAGTTGATCAGTACGGACACGCCTGCGA
Organism: Setaria viridis; assembly: GCF_005286985.2. Taxonomy (NCBI): domain Eukaryota; kingdom Viridiplantae; phylum Streptophyta; class Magnoliopsida; order Poales; family Poaceae; genus Setaria; species Setaria viridis. The sequence continues at coordinate 28,958,073 of NC_048263.2, forward strand.
GTACGGCTGCTGCCACCGCGTGTACCACGGAGGCTGCCAGAGGTGCTGCCCGCCCGGCGGCGCCCGCCGGCCGGAGGTGAAGAACTAGCTGCTAGACCCGCGCGCCATGACGCCGAGCCGGATCGAGCTGCCTAGTAGAGCGAGGATGTTCTTGTTAGCTGCTCGTAGATAACACGGGCGTGGCTAGTAGGTAGTAGTAGCAGCATCTAGCATCCTTACAAGTTTTGTTACGAGTGAATAACGTGCAACTTGCATGTACGGATAGACCCGTGTACGGACGTGCGCACGTACGTCTTCCTGATGCAGCTGGTTCGGAATAATAATGTGTCGTGCCATATATAGCGAGAGTTATAGAGACCAGCATGATGCTTGAAATCTAAGCAAAACTACAAAAAGCATAGTATCCTCGGCGGGAAGTGACGTGCGGCGTATTTGTAGTTTTTGAACACGGTATGGATACGCATAAACATATATGGAATGAAGACTCTACCAGAAGATGTTAAAGTTAACTAAGTCACCACAAGTCTTCAAACCTAGAGTTTTAATCGTTGCATTGTCAGAATGAGGTATAATTATACTATAAAGATACTAAACAATTGAAAACGTTTCTCACTCAAAATAATTATCGAGGGGTGTTGGAAAGTATTGGAAAGGAGGGAAAACCACACGTTAGAAAATGACACTGCCGCTTTAGCTCTACTTTTTTCACCGGAAAATTGAAGTACCCGCTCGCGTACCTGCTCCAATCCCGCCCGAGGATCACGCCCCGACTTGCCATACTTGCTTCCTCTCCCCGAGATCTCGCAGTCCCCTGCCGATTCGTAAACACTCCGCAACACATGTTCCCTGCCCCAGACAACAGCCGCGCCGCCCTCCCGTAGTCTTGTCCATGGCACCGCCACCGCCCCTACCCTCCCTTCCCTGTTTGCCAGAGCCGCCCATGTAATGTCCGGCGGCGCTGGCAGTGGCTCACAGGCCCAGAAGGTGGTGGCGGCGGCGGCGGCCCAAGGGATCAATAGAAAGCATCGGTGGTGACCCAGTACAAGCGCCTGATCGATGAAGTGATGACCCGGCCACTCGTCGTTCCAACATCCAGTGCCCGCTCTCCCTCAATAATAGTGCCAAAGCCACAACGCTTGCCCCTCGTCCCCATCCAGGTACCTCGTGCCTCCTGCCTTAGATTGAAATTCTCTAGCGCTGAATACCATGAGAGTAGCTCCGGGTTGAGTTGGCCGTGCGCTGTGCGTTTTTTGGTTGCGGCTGGCAGAGGCGACCGCGGCCGCGATGGCGAGGACGGAGACAGCATCTTCACCAGCAACGCCACCAGGTTTCAAGGGATTGACATGATGAGGTACCCTTCCTCGCCACCTTATAATTGATAAATCGTGTGTAATGTTGCCTCCTCCAAGGTTTGTTTACCCATTGCCGCCCCTTTAATTGTACTGTTCTAGCTGAGAAATAGCTGCTTGCAAGATGTAAGATGAAATGCCTTTTATCAGTCAACCACCAAATTTACTGCGCTCCAGGTCTCATGGCAACCGTGACCCCAAGATGTTCAAGAGCTTCAGCCGCGTGGAGCCCCACAAGTTCTATGGGCTGATGTCCTAATTGATGAATTAACATTAACATGCATGCTAGCGGTTGGTGTAGTTGCCAATGGCGTTCACAGTCTGTCTGTTCCAATAAGATTTGGAGAGCAACACTAAGGTCCTTGAGAACAATAAAAACACTTTGGGGCAAGGTAAATCACATAGTCAAGCTAACAGTGATTTCTGGAGCTCTTCTTTTATTATGGCAATTGTATTCTGGGCAGCATCAAGATCAATGTCAAGATTAGCGGCAATTTGGGTATTGTATTCTGGCAGCATCAAGATCAAGGTCAAGACTAGCAGCAAAGTGCAAGATGGAAGAATCACAATATCATGTCATGAAGTGACATTAAGTTCCAACTGTTAGCTAGCACATCATGTTTTCCTTTCTATATTAGTTTATTATTTATCATTAAATTTGCTTCTTTCCAATTTATACTGTCGGTTGACCAATATGACACACATAGAGCACCAATGAATTATTGTTTGACAGATTAAGTCATCTGTGCATTTTGACATGATAACTGTTCCAATCAGATTTGGATAGCACTTTGAAGGAGCTGGCGGCGATGGCGGCGGCCGAGCCATGAACAGGTACTGAGTTCCTCACTTCCTCCTTGAACAGGGATACTGCTTACCACCAAATTTTGGTCAAATGCTTTTGTTCGATCTGATGCTTTTGTAAGGTTTACAGATACAGATGTGCTGCTGCCTCCATGCTCAAGATCAACATTCGACTGCGCCGCGAGGAGCGCATGTGTGCCTAAAACCAAATCATCCCGAGAAAGGAGCTTCAGTCTGCTTGTTCCTTCGCTAAATTGGTTGCAAAGCTTCTGGCTAACAGACTTGCACCTGAACTTGACAAATTGGTTGATGTTAACCAGAGTGCATTCGTCAAGGGCCGATCCATTCACGATAACTTCAAGTTTGTCGAGCAGGCAGCAAAGTTCCTGCACCGCAAGAAGAAATCATCGTTGCTCCTGAAGCTTGACATCTCCAAAGCATTTGACACCGTGGACTGGGTCTTTCTACTGCATGTGCTGGAAGCTATGGGATTTGGAGTACGATGGAGGGACTGGATTGCTTCCCTAACCTCTACAGCATCCACCAGAATTCTTCTGAATGGTGAACCAGGGAGAACTATCCACAATGCAAGAGGTTTGAGGCAAGGTGATCCTTTATCTCCGATGCTATTCATCTTACTTATGGAGGTGCTACACCGTCTCATCAGCAAAGCAGCACAGGATGGCATCCTGACGCCGCCTGCGAGCCCAGCAATACAACACCAGTGCTCTGTATATGCAGACGATATCATGCTCTTCGTTGCTCCAAGGTTGCATGATGTGGTGGCAATCAGGGAACTCCTGCTCTTCTTTGGCAATGCATCAGGTTTACACACAAACCTGCACAAAAGCCTCATCGCCCCAATTGCATGTTCAGAACTGCAGGTTAACAGGATCAGTCACATACTGCCGGCAAGAATCTCTGATTTCCCAATTCAATACCTTGGTTTGCCACTGTCAACAGGCCGATTGAAAAAGGTTCACTTCCAGCCTCTTGTGGACAAGATCTCTAACAGCATGCTGGCTTGGCGAGCAACCCCATGAACAAGGCCGGGAGGCTCACAACTGTTAAATGCATCATGAGTGCCATTTCCATCCATGCCATCATCTCCTTGAAAGTACCGGACTGGGTCATACATGAAATTGATAAGCGTCGCCGGGGATTTCTTTGGGCAGGGAAAGAAAGGTGTCATGGTGGGCAGTGCATGGTTGCCTGGACAGGTGTATGCAGGCCGAAAAAGTTTGGAGGTTTGGGGATTCAGGACCTGAAATTAGCCTCCTATGCCCTGCAGTTGCGATGGTTATGGCTGCAGCGAACAGATGCCAATAGGCCCTGGAAACATTTGCAAGTTCAGTTTGGAGACGATCCACTTCTTTGCCAGATGTTTCAGGCGTCAATCAATGTGCAATTGGGGGATGGTAACTTGGCGCTGTTTTGGAAAGATAGATGGAATGGCGATGCATCTCCATGTGACATTGCACCGGATCTATGCAGGCTGGTGAGGCCAAGAATTTCAAAAACAAGAACAGTTGCTGAAGCTTTGTTGGGACGACGCTGGATTGCCAATGTTGTTGGACGGCCAACAGTAAACGCCTTGCTGCAGTATATTCAGTTATGGCATATAGCTGATACTGTCATCCTTCAGCCGGGAGTCGAAGACATTGTTTCATGGAAATGAGACTCCACAGGTACATACACGGCAAAATCGGCTTACAGATTCTTATTCCAAGGAGCTACAACTTTCCCTGCAGCCAATGCAATCTGGAGAACTTGGGCACCATTGAAAGTCAAGTTCTTCATGTGTTAGCAATTAGGGACAGGTTATGGACTGCGGACAGGAGATACAGACAGGGCCTGCAAGATAACACTGATTGTGCTCTGTGTGATCAGGGAGTTGAGACTGCTGACCACCTCTTCGCGACTTGTTGCTATACACAGGAGATCTGGTATGCAGTCAGCAGGTTACTGAATATCCAAGTTCCAACTCCTGGCCGGACAGTGATTGACTGGTGGCTGCAAATGCGATTGGGACTGACCGAGCACAGGAGGAAAGGACTTGACTCCTCATTCATGTTGATCTCCTGAACTATTTGGAAGGAAAGGAACGACAGAGTTTTTAGCAGATCAACAGCCCAATCTGCTGCTCATCTGACCGCGGTGATCATTCAACAGGCTCAGCTATGGATGGAAGCCGGCGCTAGGCACATGTCAGTTTTGGGATGGCCGGCTGCAGCTGTAGGGGTTAGAACCCATTAGTCCATCAGACTAGTCTGTTTCTTCTTTCAGTTGTTATCTTTCCTAATGTAATACGGCCTCTCGCTCTCAACCATGTGCGTGTGCCTGGATGACCCGCGTTGTAAGAACTCTGTTCTAATTCTTCTTAATGAAAAGATACGCAGCTCTCCTGCGTATTATCGAAAAAAAAGTCTGCTTGTTCTGATCGGTGCTACCCTTATTGTTAGCTGAAGATTTGTGCTGCAAAACATGATACAGTAGTCACGGCATTGTCCCAGATGTTCTGTTACCAAGGTACTCAAGCGTAACCATGGATACCCTCTGTCCCTCTCCGCGCCATAGTCCCAGATGTCACTGGTGCCCATTCTGTCAAATGGCTGGAAAGAATTGACATAATTGAGGAAGAGTCTCAGGTTCAGTACGCTAGCATCAATGTTACATGTAGTTGCCTTTTCAATTCATCTATAAGATGAATGTAACATATCCCTTCATGATTTTCAGGGTTTCTTCATGCAAAAAGATTATAAGATGCTTCCTCCATCAGTTGATTGGGATAATATTGTGTGGTCAACCAGGAAGCACTTAATGGACTACCCAGTTCAGATGTTAATTCTTAACAATCTTATCCCAGTCAATGGTGAATTCTACTCCTAGCACTAATATCTGGATCTACTGAAGAATTGGGGATACCATTGTGTTAATATATCCGTGGTTATATATTGTTTTGGTTAGCCTCATATTCGAAGAAGTGGGCATGTTTCCTTTCTAATAAATAAGATTTAGGAACTTCTGTTCACATATTAAACAATTAACATATTAGCTGCGAAACATGATAGGTCCATTGGTGGAACTAACGTTCATTTTTATGTCCAACGATCTACTCAACATATGAATTCGTTTGTGAACAATCTAATTACAAAGACAGCTAGAGAAACATCATGTTTTGATCCTCCATTCTGATTGAAATTTACATATACTTGATGTTGCAATATTTAATTTAGTATCATGTGCCAAGTTTAGGACATTTAATGTATCATTGCCAAGTTGTAGTTTTTCGATCATGTAATATTACAACATTTTAATTTTATTTCAGGTGGGCTGACAGGAGTAAAAGATAAGATGAAAGAAAATATCTAAAAATAGCACGAAGCTTTTGCAAGATCCTAGAGGCATCTTTATATGGTGGTGTTCTTTGGTTTGAAGCCGAGTACCCAGGAAAAAGTAGAATAATTGATGGAAGAACAAAACATCCATTTGAACAGCATGTTCTAGAAGTGCACTTAGGTTATCGAATAGTTCAGACTAATGTCGTTTTGCTATCTACATTGGTTCAATAAAATATTACATAATTCTTGTTTATTATGTTTTTTTAAAAACACGTACGTGCCGCACGTAACTTTTACTAGTAACCACCAAACACTTCTAGAATTTTTAAGACATATTAGTATCCATGAGAAATGACATGAATACCCCTAATTAAAGCATTCAATCAACATGAACCAAATCTTGGAAAGAGAAAAAAAAAGTTAGAAATAAATGTGCATGCATCTTGGAAAGGTAAAATGCACCTTGGAAAACAAAAAAAAAATTGTCAATTAAATGCCGAATGCACCTTGGTAACAGAAAATTTTAGGCAATTAATTATGCATGCAACTAAATGTAGTTGGTCCAAAAGCTACAAGGACACTCTTTTATGGGACAAATTTTGAACTCTAAAAGAACACTCTTTTCAGAGGGAGTAGAGGTTAAAAACCATATATAGGTGGGTCCAAGCCATACCGGGCTATCATATATGCACCATGTCCTCCAACAAGACCTATTGATTGGCACCCATGCCAAGAGGCTTCATGGCGCACAATGGATCCCCTTCTGACTATTCTTTTTTATATAATGCTTCTTCTATGTAAATTTCTATTTTTTAGATTTTATTTCAAAAACTTTTATGATAAGTGTTTTATTAGGAAACTTCTTAGCATAAATTTTCGTGAGATTTCTTCAAAATAAGTCTTTGACATCAATAATTTTTTTTCAGAGTCTCATTCGCATAAATTTTCTATAAAACTTCTTGAAATAACTATCATGCGGTTTTCATGCGAACGTTTGATCTGCTGAGAAGGAAGAGGCAAAACCGAACCCATTTCCTTTGGCAGGACTTTTTGCCATGCACCAACTTCACCATTGGAGAAGGCTTTAATTTCTTTTAAAAAAGAAATAGTTTCAGGCCTCTGTGACCACACACTGATGCATTTCCTGTGGTGTGAATGATGAGTTGAAGGACACACCTCCGTCCTCCCACGGTATGGCGGTAATAATAAAGTAAGAATCCAAGGTATATTGTTGAAGTATAGCGTATCTTTTCTAATCTTTTTTCAAAATGGGAAATTCCGAAATTCCTTACCATGGTAAGGAAATTACAGGGTTTAGTCGAAAGCTGAGGCATAGTGCAAAGGAATGCAACAAAACAGTAGTCCATCATCATGCTACCACGCCACTACCATTCCAATCCTGGCATACGGGCCAACACCAGCACACGGCCAACTGTCACCAACAGGCTGTTTGGTTTGCCAGACGGGTGGCATCGATCGGCCCTGCATGCAAATGACTAGGCTCATCTAATGTTTTTTTTTCTTCGGATTTAGTTGGTCCCGCACCTCCGCTGCATGCTTGCCTACAAAAGAATAAGCGTGATTGCAGACAATGTCATCTGATGACTCGAACCAGCGAATAGCAGCATAGGCTCGGATGCAGGTTTGGATCATTCCAGACCAACCCATCCAACAAACCAAATAGCGCGCCTGCAAGTATTTCACCATACAGGAACCAACTGACCCCCTAGTTCATTTGCAGTTCTCCTTTCTACTATCATCATGCCGTTTGCAGTTTTAGGAGCTTCTTGAGGATCAAGAATATGTTTGTTTTAGCTAGATATTGCCAAGAGTAGTTTGCATGCATGTGGGTGGATTGTAAATAGCTAGATTAGAAAAAAACTGATAAATGTTTGGCAACTTGCAGTATTCTAACTTATAGCCTCTTTATCTCCCATTCCGTTACATGTGTGATGTCCTTATCTTTTTTTATTTCCTACAAATTTCTATCTTTAAAAAGTTATGCACATGCTTTTGCATATAAATTTCTCAAGATATATTTTTAGCACAACTTTCAACAAAATATTATGCAGGAAGCTTCCCATACAACTTCTACCATAAGTTCTCCTTACAATTTCTCATGACAATTTCTTAATGATAATTTTCAAGCATAACTTCCTATGAGAATGTTGTTAGGGTTTTGCACACAACTTTTATACATAATGTATCCACATAACTTCTCAATGATAACTTTTTAGCACAATTTTAACAAGTGTGTTGTCAAAAGAGCTCCTTACACAATTCGTTAATACAACTACTCTTTGATAACAGTCAGCAGGGAAGGGGAAAATTATGTTTGTAAACTATTCTAAACAACCTATACACATAAGTTTTATTTAAATTTTTTAATTTTTCTCATAAAACTTATTCAAAATCAATTTTCAATATTTAAAACAACGTGATCAACTAAACTTGTTAAAATGAGATTAAAACATAGAAAAATCTTTGTTTTCAAAAATAATGAGAGAATTGTATGACATAAATGAAAAAAAATGTAATGGAAGGGAAAAAACTAATATAGAGGAAAAGAAAAAAAAGAACTAGAAAGGGAAAGAAAAAAAGAAACGTTAGGTATGAAGCTAACGGGCTTTGGCTGGCAGCAATAGGTTGATTTGTAAGGGTTGCAATGGAAGCTAACGAATGAATATAAAACTAGGTTCCTGCTCTCTTCCTCCCCACAAATAAAGGCGCGTGGACGTCCATGACCCATCCTCCTCTTACGACCTCAACATGATCCAAATGCAGAAATGGATTTTCCATAATCTTCTTATCCCTTATTTTCCCTTCCGTTCCTTGCATGTATAACGAGATCATCTTGCGCTTGTTGCTGTTATTATATTTGTAATGACATGATGCTAAATATAGATGTACTAGAACTTTGTACAAACTATTAAGTAAAATTGAATTTCCAAATGCTTGTCACCAACTTAACCGTTTATATTGAAATAATTGCTATGTGCAACGATACGAAGTTCCTTATAAAAACTATTTTCTACAATATATAATGAAAATAGACATATCCTAAAGCTATAGGGTGCCTCCTTCAGCACCGTTTTCTCTAGCCTACAAACAAGCTTAGTATTCTTCATTTTGGAAACCTGCCCAATAAAGAATGTGCTAGCAGAGTATCTTCGAAGCTTCTTCCATCAGCATAAACTAACTGAACAATGTATATAGCATAGAGGAGGCGCACAAAAGCATAGAACAATTTCATGGATGTTACTAAAGTGATGTTGTTTGTTGAGAATGGGTGGGCCTATTACTACTAGTACGAGGTCATAGATTTGACAAAATACTCTCTTTATTGCAACAACAGTAGTATTACAACATAGCACTCTTACACTTTTAGGTGGCTAGCCAAACACTCACACTCTCACTCTTTCTTCCACCTAGCACTACTACCTTGCTCTCATATACCATACTCTCTCATTCACCGTGCTCAATAGGCCAAGGGAGTTCAAAGAGTAATGACATATGTCCCCCCTTCTAAAGTTTTTACTAGACAAATATCTATATTCTACATTGTTCTAATTTCTTCATGGCAACAACATCTAATGCCTTCATAGAAAATATCATGTATCATGAGTTATGGGGAAGTTTCTAGAAGATTGTGTTGCTCTTTCTTCAACATTGTACATTAATTTATTGTTGTGACGGAAGCCCCCGTGTCGTCTCATTGAGGTGATTCAGGCGGCGACTCCACCACCCGTCCTGGATATCTCCAGCCAACAGCCTCACTGGCCGCCATCGTTGCTAGCCTGTGGTGGCGGCGGCAACGGCAGCCGATCCCTCCTTTCCCCCTCTCTCTCCCTCTCCTCATCCTTGATCAGGATTCAGATCCATGCATGTGACGGGAGTTCATGGTTGTGCGGCAGCTCTTGCAACTTGGCTATGGCCATGCGTCGGTGGCTGGCGGCGGCAAGGTTGCCATGGCCATGCGAGTGCCCGGGGTGCAGCGGTAGCAGCTAGCAGTCATTTGTGGCTGACGGCAGTGAGGTGTTGAGCTACATCAGTCATCTCCTATGATGGTCACTGCTTTCTGCACCCCCTCGAATGGGCTTGGGCTTCACAATGCAGGGCTCTGGAGGGAGCCGAGGAGCTGTGGTAGTCATGGTGATATATCTATATATTATAAATACATACATACACATATACATATACGCATACATACATGCATGCATACATACATACATACATACATACATACATACATACATACATACATACATACATACATACATACATACATACATACATACATATGCTTGTTGTAGCACAGATGCTTGGCGGTTGCTACCAGCTTCCTCGCCAGCGGTAGTGGCATCACGGGATGGACTCGACGACTTTGGTCAGACAAGATGAAAACGATCAAAAGAAGGGTCCACCACTTTCACTTTCACTTTTTTTCTTCGGAAACGAAATCGATACGATATTGCCGGAAACGAGAACGGTGTCGGTATTTTCAAAAATAAAATTATACGATCGAAAATACATCGATAACGATCGAAATCCATCAAAATGATATTTCAAAAGCGATAAACACGTCAAACTGTAGAGCACAATACTTGTCATATAATTAATCTCATGCGCAAGTAATGGCGATTAAAATGTTAATCCACATTTACAACCATCCATGACACAATCGCATACCTAAGACATAGTAGTATCATACATATTTATAACAATCAAGAGACGTGATGATATGAATAATAATAGGACGTTAACACACACAAGTTTACCACCACATCTCAAATAATAGAATGAATGAGAAATCATTCTTAAATTTATAACATGTTTAGTTTCTTTTTATTTCACCATGCTTAATTGAAGATTTTCTACAAACATGACTTAAACTACTAGTAGTCAACATGTGTACGTGAACAGAATTACGGGCATATCCAATCGAATGAGAATATAATAAAATCAGTTGTCTCTTAACACTGGTCTAAAGATTTATTTATTTATTTAAGGTGGACCCACTGTCAGCTTTTTTTCACCCATGAGGCCATGACCCATCCCGCGAGGCCAGGCAGTCAGTACTGATGAGGTCGATCTTGAGCTTGGGGCCGGCGTCGCGTGTGCGCTGTGCCTCGACATGCAGCTCCCCGGACTGGGCCATCGGCCCATGACTCGTAGGATAGAAGTTGGACCTCGTTCCAGGTGAACTCGATAATCACCGACGGTTAAATACCGGCAGAATACGGTAATCTTCGGAAACGATCGGAAGAGGGTAAAATCGTTTTCACATTCGATTTCGGATTTTTTTTATCGATTTCGTTTTCGTTTCCTCGGTTACCGCTGCCGCTTTCGTTTAGACCTGAAAAGCGATAAAATCTCGAAAACGATTCCCGGTAATCGAGAATTATCGTTTTCGTTTTCCTCCCTAGCAACGAGCGCTCAAGTCCTCAAAGTTTAGCATTGGTGTGGTATGGGATGCACCCTGCTGACACTGGGGTTACTAGCATTTTTAGCTTCTGGTGGTTGGCGATTGCGTGGTACGTGACACATCTCGATGACTCTTGAGGTTATGTTGCGGTGGATTGGGGTATGCTGGCGAAAGCCATGCTGATCGCGGTACCAGCTGCTGACGGCGATGCATTTGGGTGTTGTTTTCTTCTTGAAGACGCCATCAATACATCTTCCTTCCCCATCACTGGATCTCCAGGTGAAAATTGGTGGCGGCAGCGACTATTATCATATCCTCGGTGGAGGGTGACTTTTTGAAAAACTTTTGCATGGAGGTGAACTTTGTGCCGGTACTACAGTTGCCAAATTCAGAGTCTTCTGCAGCTGGTATCTTACATATCCCCCGTGCCTGTGGGTGGGTGTGGGATTGTTGATTGCAATGATCTGCTTTGGTGGTCCTAGCTTCGAGCAATGTCGGACTTGGCTCATGCTCCGAATTTACATTCACCTGGTTGTGGCGAAGTTGGTTCATTTGGAGTCGACGATCTTCCAAAAACAAGCCGCGAAAAGAGATTACTCAAGATACATAATGGAAATTTTGAATTTCTTTCTTTTCTAGTTGTTTTCGTATTATGCATTAGAGTTTCTGATGTTTTGGCTTCATGTATTTGGAACATGTGCCTAATCTGTCAGCAATGGCTATGTTCAATAGTAATTATGATATGCATGCTTGAAAGAAAATGTATGAAGCCGGAAATCTTTCATTATCTAAAAGAATTTATCTATAATACATGAAGAGGTCGAGTATCTTAGCTCCCACATCAACAGTCAGACCATTGGATGAAAAAATTTCCAAAGCCATCCAGACAGCCATTTTCACCAATGATAGGTAGATCCAAAGCATTCTCATTTTTGAACGCTTCCTCATCCCTCTGACAAACTGAGCAGAAGATATCTTATCCAGATCAGGAAGCTCACTAGATCGCTCGATCTATTTGGACATATATTTATCCTATCCTATTCATGAATAGGCTTGCCTGCCTCAGTGCCTGCGTGTAAGACACCTCATTGGAGCCCGCAATATAAACAATCTTGCCTTGTTAATGCACACATGCATGGGTCAAACTTGGCGTGCATGTTTTCCACCAAGAAAGTTTTTTAATTCCTACGTGGATAGGCTGATCATGCAGCAGCTAGCGTGCCTCTACCAGCACGCACGATCGAAAAGGCGTCCGTTAATGCGATCTGCCAATCTCCCAACTGCTAGCCTTTCACTGATCATCGTGTACCTGATCGATCTGTACGTGCATGGGGCGCCCCTGGAGTACACGGTTGCATGCATGCCGACGATCTTTCTCGGCCGTGATGGCCGGCTGGAGCCAGGGCCGGTCCTGAGATCCGGAGGTCCTGGGGCGAAAGTAAAATTCAAGGTCTTTAATATACATTATAATAAATATATATGAAATATTACCAATAAATTAAATGTATTTAAGGAATTAGGACTCTTGCTACTGCTAGACATAAAATCTTATAGCAAAAACAAAAAAAATTATCAACATGTTTCGAATAAACTAACCATTTTCTATCATGTACCTCCTCATTTCTTAATTTTCTAGAATAATGAGCATATGAAAAATGTCTTGAGACAGCATCTAGAGGAAATTTGATATTTTCTTCTCTTATAGGCCCTTTCTCGACTAATATGTCTCTTGCTTTATTATCAAGATTATCTCAATTTTTTGGATCATAAATATCTAAAGTGTAAACTGGTTGCTTGTCAACACTAGCAGACTGTGCATCTGCACCTGATGCATTTACTGTGTGCTCAGAGTCACTTACATTGTTATCATCGACGTTGATGTTAACATTTTCTTTGTGATTCCCATTAGTTGGTTCATCCACAACAACTATTGCCAACTCATTTGGGTTCGTCGAAGCGCTCGTATTACTCTTGCAAAATTTATCCATAGCTCATCTCTGTGATTCTATCAACTCATCCACACATCTTTTTCTTTTCCTTTTCTCGTTACCTGATTCATATTTTCTAGACGACATGATATCCCACGATGCTAAAATTATTATAAATACACAATAGTTGTAAATCAGTTGAGATTAAATAACTTGTGATAGTGAATTAATAATTAATGGTACGGAGAATTGGGGAATTGGCAATTAAATCACCTGATCACAGAAGTGAATTGACGATGGAGATCTAATCTCCGCCCATCCGCCGTCCCATGTGACCGTGTCGTTCATACCCAGGGCTGTTCGCCACAAGAGGATAGTTCAGAGTTTCTGCTGAGTAGTGAGTACTACCTACACAAGCGCCAACCGCAAGCAACAAGCCGAGAACCGGCAAGCGGCGGTAGCCCTAGCCCCTGGGTGGCGGTCGAGTACGGAGTACCAGGCTTGAGCGAAGGAAAGGATCAAAGGAATTGGATCTAATCATGATTAGATGAATTGGCACTTGATCGCCTCGATCGCATCGTCTACTTGTCTATCGGGCTGCCGCATGCATAAATAAATTACGGCTCACCGGCTTTGAGCCATGCTGCATGCGACCTGCGCAGCAGGGCAGTAAGCACATCTAGGGTAGCGCCCCTGGGATTTGGGGACCCGGGACGGCCACACACCCTGCCCCCACCCCCTAGGGCCGGCCCTGGCCGGAGCCTTCCACTGACTGGCAGCTAGACGGCCAGCTCGTTGCTCGCTGCCTATAAATACGCTTGGTTCACATGCATAGCTTCGCATCACACACATCCACACACTCGCAGCTACTACTAAGCAGATCCACAGCTGCAGAGAAGCTAGAGATCGAGACCAAGCATGACGTCATCCAAGCCTCTCCTCGTGCTCGCGCTCCTGCTCGCCGCCGCATTCCTCGCCGCCGCGGCTGGGAATGAGCAAATAAGTAAATAAGTAAATGGCTAAATGTAGAAGTGTAAATGTAGCAAGTAAAGAGATGAGCAAGAGAGTGCAAACTTGGCACAAGGATTTTATCCCATGTTATTAATAACGCTCACTAAGGCCACACCTAGCTCATGTTGGAACACCCACAATGTGTCATGCCTGAAGGCAGAGACTCTTGATGCCGCTCTATACCAAATAGGGCCTTAGAGACACTACTCAAGCAAGAGCCACCGAGACTCCAAGACTCTAAGTTTACCAAGTATTGCAACGGGGTGGGAAAAAAGCAGAGGGGGCTCATGGCGGACTGAGACTCCCCCTGCCCCCACTGCCGGTGACCACTCCGGTCCCAACGTCCACCATCTCTCTCGCCGCCAGTGACCACTCTGGTCCTGGCGTCCACCCCCTCTCTCCAGTTTCCTTCCTATGTCTTTCCGTGGTTTTCATGGAGGTCCCTAATGTCGACTTGCATCCAGGACTCTCTTTTGCGACCAAGGTACGATCCCTTTTGGGTGTTTGAGTATCTGCTCAGCCTTCCTCCCCAACAAAGTTCTCGCTTCTCGCTTCATTTCCTCGATCTCGTATAAAGCTTACAGTGGACAATGTGGGTTTCATTTTGCAATCTGTTCTTGGAGATTCATCAACTCTTTTTGATGTTTCTGAAGTTGATGATTGGGTTTTTCTATTCTCTATTGCATCCAAAGAAGTTGGCCTTCTGGTTTATGATTTGGCACCTATGAGTGTGATTCTTTCAAGGTCGCCTTCCATCTCTATATTGATCAGGGAATTATTTTTGCAAAATCAGTCATTCCTGCAGCTCAAGGCACTTATTTTCCTTGGGTCGCTATTTCTTCCGATAAGTAGAAGTCCCGCAATGCCTTTCGATCACCTTTGACAGGACCTAATTCCATCCCCATTGGGCAATCACATCCATTTTCAAAGAATTTCAGGCTGCAGTTTCATCTTCCAAGAACAATTTGGTTTTCAGTCGTCTTGGATCACATTGGGTTCAAAAATCTTATTCAAATTCTCGAGCAGCAGCAAGGTCAACTATGAATAGCGGAAATTCTAGGAATCATTCCACTAATGGTATTGATTTGGACCTTAATTTGGGGCAATCAAGGCAATCAGGCTTAAATGGGCTTGCAATCAAAGAGCATGTTAATGTTTCGTCTCATTCATTTTCGATTTCAGAATATGGTGTCAAGCTGGACCAGAATCAATGCTCCAGATGTTTGGCCTCTTCCCATACCAAAGCTGCTTGTTTGAGGCCCATTCGATGCGGCCTTTGCTTCAGGCTAGGCCATTCGGCTAGTAATTGCAGATACACGTCGAGATTTCCGAGGCTTCCAAAAGAGGGCCTCACCTTCCCCTCCTGTCCGGCAGATGAATGGGTGTCCGTTAAAGTGGACACTTGGTTTCGCAACCCTGTGCTTATGACTGGTGGACCTCTGGGTCAATCCGAACCTTTAGTTGGAAGTTTCCAATACTTGGGCAGTACAATTTTGGGTGTCCCTGTAACATCCCCTGAAATAACAATTTTTTGGCAATGTCCTGCGCTGGTCGGGGTTTCTAGTGACGCCCCTTCAACTTCCCTTTTGCCGACGGAGTCGCCATTGTCATCTGCTCCTCTGAACTCTGCAGCGCACCACCGCTCTCGCCTTTTTCCTCGCGCTCTAAGATCAGTGCTACCAAGCAACCTGCATTCCAGTGAAGAAAACATCTTTTCCCCATCAAACCCGCTCTCTCTCTTCGGGGATTTCCAGGAAGCGCTAATGGCTTACAAGTTTGTTAATCTGACCTCTTTTTTGCCTCGCGGGTGTCAGCGGCAGGTGGTAGGCTTCAGGAAGCCTATGTCGCGGGTCATTCTTGGAGCTCCACGTCGTAACCAAGCCGATGTCGCCATCACCCACATTGAGCTTCTTCCGCAGCAACATGTTACTTTCCAATCAATCCGAGAACTTCTTGAAGCTTTTCTGGTCAATCATAAAAGGGTTGCTATACATCCCATTCAGCCTTGCCCCCTAGATCAAGCATTTGTGCGTTTTCACTTTGTCCATGATAAGGATTTTTTGATTGGGGGAGGACCGCATGACTATGGACAATATCGGATTACGTTCACTGAGCATAATAAAGGGTGGAATAATAAGCTTATCACCATGAACTGTGAGGTCTGCATTATGCTTCTTGGGTTCAATATAGTAGACTCCTGGATAAAAGTAGATGTTGTTTGCTGAATTTGGTAGGCTTATGGTTTGGGAGGAGGAACCGAATAATTTGGCATGAATTGTTACCAAAGTCCGAGTGGTTGATTTGTTAGAAATTCCATGGTTCTTAGTATGTTCTGAGGGTGAAGAGTTTGAAGGGAATTTTTGGACTGTTCAAGTTGAGATCCTGAGTTACAGGCTGTTAGGGGCTGGTCCTGCTGATGAGGGGCAACCACCTGATGATGTTGACCCCAACTTGTTTGATTTCTTTGGTTATGGTCAGCCTTCCAATGTTGTGGGTGCCAATGTTCCTAATGTAGGGGTTAATGCAATCAACCAAGCTGAGAATGGTGCACAGTGGGGACTATGGCCTGATGGGCCTCAAGCACAGGAAGATGCCCTTCATTAGGCCACAAGCTACTGTTGAGCCAATTGTGCAGGCACTACCAGCCTAAAGGGGACCCAACATTCAGCAACATCAGGATGTTCCAAATGCTAATGACAATGTTATGCCCCAGCAGGGAAATGCTCTAGATATTGATCTTAATATGGAAATGGTAGATGACTTGGGGGACATTGAAAATCAAGCACAAGCAGAAGCCGTTATGGATGATGATGAACCTGCAGTTGATCATGCAGTTGATCATGTCCAGATCATAGAAGGGACAGACTCCTCTAGTAGTGATGAGCCTCCCCCTGCAAATTTTAATTTTGAACCTGTGGATGTCAATGTCTTCATCCCTCAAGATAATGGACAGCCCCTGCATATGCTCCAAGATGAGGTCAACGTGAATGAACTGCTAGATGGGCAACTAAATCAGGATGATGACAATATACAAGCACATGCAGTTAATGCTGATATGCAGCTAGGCATTGTGGGTATTATTGAGCCAATCTAGAACCCTGTTTTTTTCTTAGATGGCAGCTCTCAAGAATTCTGTAACTTCACAGCCTACGATAGAGGCATATAGGTACTGGGCAAAACATTTCTCCTCGGGAGATATGGAAACTCAAGTTCAATTTCCTTTATCCTGGGCTAATTTCTTTGTGGCTCAGCTTTTGAATCCTATGAATTACACTTGGCTAAAAATTTCTTATCCTCGCCAGCTATGGATTTTATACAGTCAGAGCAAGCTCTTCAGTTTAACCTGCCACCTAAATCTCCTTTCTCCTTGCCCCCAGTTTGTATATCTGATCAAATGGGTGCCAAAGATAAAAGTGTTGTCTTTGAGGGAAAACTACTAGAGAATATTGCCAGTCCCTCAACTGCTCCTTTTATTTCTCCAACCTTAGGAGCTAATTATACTGACAAATCAAGCCCTGTCCCAGAAAAAGATTCCTCCCCAAGCATTCCTATGGAAAAAATGATTCAGAAGGTCTCTTCATCTGCTGGACCTTGGTCCAAAGCCTTACTTCAGAAAGTGGAAGAAGTTAAAAAGTCTCAAAAGGTTCCTGTTGATCTTATCTTTTCGGATGAGGAACTTAGAAGGAGCAAGAGGGTTACATCTCATAACAAGGGCTTCAGAAATTCAGGTTGCAACGACAAAAATTGCATTGGTTGCTCTGCTAATCCACCTCATTTGTCCCAGGAAGTAATTCGTAACCTAGGAGAGGCTTTCTGTAAGGTGGACTCTTCATAGAGTTAAAGAAATTTGGAAAGAACCAATGTTTCAATGGCTAGAGCATACCTTGTAATTTTTCTTATTTACTTTCACTCCTTTTGGGTTTCATAGCTTGAGAGTTTGTACTCTTTTCTTCTTTTAATATATATATAACCAGCAGGGGAATTCCCCTCCTATTTCTAAAAAAAAAAGACTCTAAGTTTATCAATGACCAAGGTTCTAAGGTGCGGGCAAGCACAAAGAATATAGTTGGATTACTCCTTGATCACTCCTCTAGGTTGATCGATCACCTGGAAATACACTATCTAAGCCTAAAATAGCACTAGTCTTGTATTAATTGCCTTGGATGAACAAGCACTTGAGTGGCTTGTATATCTTCACAAGTATATGAGAGCTTATCTGAACTACAGCACCATAAGCTCGACCCCTCTAACTAGTTCTCGCTGTATACAGGTTATTATTTAAAAACACCGGATGACCTAGCCATTGGAACCCTAGCAGCAACACTAAACATCAAATGATCCAGTGTGTTGCAACTCCGCATCGCTAGATCATGAGGTTCACCTTTTTCTTGCCTTTACAGCCACACCCACTGCTGGACGATCGACTTCTAAGTACTGGTCGGGAACCCCCTTTAGTATCGGGTGCCTGACCGGTATCACTAGTTCGGTATTAAATGCAATGCATTTTAGTACCGGGCAGTTCAACCGGTACCAAATGGCTTTGCACCAAAAAAAATTCTGAACAGCCGAAGGCTCCCATCTACACAGCACATGTGATAAAGTTAGATATGCTTTCCTTTTGAAGTAACCCGTGAGAGACTTTTAGTACCAAGCAATAACACCACCCGGTACTAAAGGTATCTTTAGTAACTACTGATGTTATTGCCAGGTAGTAAAAGTCTCTTTGGCTTTAGTACCGGCTTTTAGTATTGGGTGGTGTTGTGACCCGGTACTAAAAGATCTCCAGGGACCGAAAATTTGGACCCGGTACTAATTCGGCGCATTAGTACCGAACCAAAATCCCACCAATACTAACATCATGGACGAATACTCACCTCTCCAATAGTGACTGCTTCCTGCTTAAGCATCTGTCGTGTACAAAACTTGATCATTGGAGCATCTAGCATGTAGAGAACACCCAGGCATTGAACTTCTGCACCTTACTGTATTTTTGTCCTTGTGAAACCCACCGGTGTTGGCAAATCCAATTGGGACCATTTCGCTTGTAGACTTTTCGGACACTTCAACTTTATGAACACTCGGGCGTGTAGAATGAACAGCCTTGTAACTAGACCACCCGTCATACACAAATGCACGGAGATATATATGAAACTCCATTGTATACAAACGGCTCATCGCCGGACCATATGTGGTCCTACTCCTACATAATTTTCGTAAGACTTATCCAATCGATCGATCTAATCCAATCCATGAGATTCATGTATATACTTGACAAAAACAAGTTAGCCCCATTATTAACTATATTGTTACTAAACACTAAAACCAAACTATGGACATATTCTGCACACGGGCACATATTTAGGCGCTGGACCTGGACATTTAAATTTCGCTACGTACGTGTTAATGCATGCTTCCGAGAGTCAATTTTGGCACGCTGCATGCATCCATGTTTAATTTTCCAGCTGAGGAAGAGATTTCAACGTAACGGGCAGTGGCAGATATCCTGCACTGCAGCATGCAACTGGCTACGCTACTTTGCAAGCACGATGGAAGGCATCGTTAATGCCATTCATCTCCCAACTGCAAACGCCTCATTATTGAAGCATCCATGGGCCCGTGTGGCCGCATACAGTTGCTCGCCGACTACATGGATGTCAAGGCATCAACCAGATAGGCCGGGTAGTCAAACCCCTATCCTCTCCTTCTGCCTATAAATACGCTCGGTTCGCATGCATAGCTTCTCATCACACACTCGCAGCTGATCCACCACTGCAGTTGCAGAGAAGCAAAACCATGGCGTCCAAGGTGCTCCTAGTGTTCGCGCTCCTAGTCGCCGCTGCTTTCCTTGTCGCCTCAGCTAAGGAGCAAGCCCGTGAGTCCCCATGCACTCTAACTAGCTTCCATTAATCTGAAGTGAGATTATTCGAAGTAGCTCGATTCACATTTCATAATGCTTACTTTAACATGAATTACATACGTGTTGGATCGTGCAGAGCCCACGGGGGAGGAGAACAAAGCCGGCGTGCAGGACTACCACGGCGGCGGCGGCTACCCGGGCGGCGGCTACCCCGGCGGCGGAGGCGGCTACCCTGGCCGCGGCGGAGGCGGCTACCCTGGCCGCGGCGGTGGCGGCTACCCTGGCCACGGCGGGGGTTACTGCCGGTGGAGATGCTGCAGCCGCGGCTACTACGGCGGCTGCCGGTGCTGCTCGCACCCCGACGAGATCCCGGAGCCCATGTACCGCCCGGAGGCCGTCGAGGTCCACAACTGAATGAACTGAAGCTGCACGAGATGCATGGCCCCTCGTAGCTATGTCAGCTGTTTGTATGTCAACAATAAAGCGGGTGTGCATGCCATCAGCATGTACATCTACGTGTGATCGTATGTCGTCGCGGTGTGGTGATTGGGGTCGGTGTGGTTGATGTAGAGTGTAACTCTGATGCATCTACATAATGCATGCCATCGAATAAATAATTCAAAGAGTACTTGCTATATATAGTCAGGTGACTGTGTTTTTCTGTTTTTCCCCCTCGGTCAGTGGATGCATTGGTAGACTTATTATATAAGGCCTCAAAGATATGCATATATATTTCTTTGAATCTGAGAGAACTAGTACTGGAATCGATGAAATGCTCGACCAAACACATGGCTAGCTGTTTGTAAGGTTTAGATCGTAGTAAGCATGAGCTAACAAAGACTTAAGGGAGGAAGTTGCCTAGTTGAAGATACAGATCGGCAATCAGTAGGCAAAGCATACACCGAAGATTATGCCCAGAGACCTAGTAGGCAAGTCAAATTATATGATATAGATGAAGTGTAAACCGCAATCTTCACAACAACCTTGACTGTCAGATTAATGCTAAGAAGAGGTGGTCTTGTAGGATGCTAGAACTTAGCATATGGAGTTATGTTTTGGCAAGTGCTTGCTTCTAGCAAAAGCTTAATCATGCGCAAATCTTTCCTAAGGAGGTTCCATGTTGCCATTGGGACCAAAGTTATAGCAAGATTCTAAGTCGTGGCACCTCTTAACTGGCCACAAGGTAGACACTACTGTTAAGTGTAAGGATTTGTTTGGTTCGTGTCCGCAACTTGCTATACACAGATTGTCAGGCGCGCGCATCATAGTTTCTTACAGAGAGTGTGTAATTTGGTTCTTTAATTTGCCAATGCTATGGATTGCAGATTGCTGTTCTTTTAGGAAAATCATGTGAACAACAAACTACTGGCTGTATCTTTTAGCAAAAAAATGTGGTCGTCATGCATGGACATGAACCAAAGAGGACTAAGCAGTAGCTACAGGTCTAAAACATCAATGCATGGGCTAGTAACTTCTATAGATTTCTTTTTTCAGGGCCAACCAAACAGGACTCAGACACTAGCTACAACATCAAAGCATGGGCTATTAGTGATACAAACAGTGTTGCCCAGTGCAGCGCACAAGTTGCGTTTGGGTTGTGTCTCTGCGTGCCCATGCGGCCATGCCGTTTGCAGAGATAGCAGCCAATGCACTGACAAAGATAGAGAGAGAGACGGCTTATCTCGAGGTGAGCCGATCTAGCAGTTTAGCAGTTTGGGGGTGTTTGGATCCTGAGCTAAAGTTTAGTCCGTGTTACATCGGATATTAAGATACTAATTAGAAGGACTAAATATGAGCTAATTACAAAACTAATTGCAGAACCCCTAAGCTCGCGAGAGGAATCTATTAAGCCTAATTAATCCATCATTAGCGAATGTTTACTGTAGCATCATATTGTCAAATCATGGACTGATTAGGCTTAATAGATTCATCTCGCGATTTAGCCTAGGGGTTGTGAAATTGATTTTGTAATTAGCCTATGTTTAATACTCGTCCAAACATTCGATATGATAGAGATTAAAATTTATCCAAACACCCCCTTGCCACTCGAAGCAGCTACAAATCTACAATATCCACTGATATCCATCCACAAAGCAGCTTGCATGCCGGAAATGGTCAACTCGATTAATGGAGTAGAGCCGGGGCCGTGCCATCCATTCCCAAACCGGCGCGGCACAACGAGAAGGACCAGCCCGGCCCAGACAGAAGCAGGCTCCGCCTCACGAGTTCCGATTCCAAGGCCCAGCGAGATGAAACCACCTTCCACGCTCACGCATGATCTTGTTTCAGTCTTGCAAAATATTTTGGTTTTATTGTCACATTTGCTTACATACACTTGGCAATTGGCATACAAGATTAGGCTGTGCGATCGCGCACAATCTTACCTACTAAGAGGAGTTGAGTTGCTGCTCCCTGCCATGCAAAGAATGAAATCAACTATCTTTACCCAAAACTTTCTCCTTTGCAGCTGCAGTTTGATTTTCCTTCCCCTTTCGGTTTCGACAAACCCCTGATAACCCGGCAACTTCACCGTGCAAACCTGGTCCGCTGTGGTGGCTGGCTGTGACGTACTTTCTGATCAAGTGGTCAGATTGGAGACGCCGTCTTCGATGCCTCCTTCGAAATCCTCCTCCTCTTCCTCTTCTTCCTCTTCCTCCTCCTCGCCTTCCTCTTCCTCTAGAAGAGCATCCTGTGGTCCAGGGCTTTGGTAAGGCCCTTGCTTCTGCAGGCTCCAGTACATGATGCTCGCGGTAAGCGTGAGGATCATCTTTGGGTTCACCTGCCGCAGCAAACATGAAAGCAGACATTAATGCCTGGTGTTAATCTACTGAATCTGTTCAATAAAGTGAATGGGTATCGTTTTTGGTACTTTTTTGTTTCTGCAATTGAACTGTAGTCGTAGTTTTATGAACAGGTGAGGTTTTGTACATGAAAACCAAACTGGCATTCCTGTCTTACCTCCATTATGTCTTCTGGCAACAAGAACACAGTGCATCCTAGCTTCCGAGCAACACTGATGATATATGTTGCATTCAGCTTCTTCTCCTCCTCTGCAACCATAAAAACAAACACGATACTCGTCATGCAGCAAAACGTTATTATAATACTAGTTGAAATCGATGTGGGACGGGTGTTTGATGGGAGCAGAGGTACGCACCATCCTCCCCCTTCTTCACCATGTTCCAGTCAACAACCCTGCTCTGCACAGCGCTTAGGAGCTCAAGGAAGAACACCCCATCAGATATGCTCTTGTCCTAGAGAATCAAGACAAGTGCTCAAGGATAAGCACAAGATATGATAGCTCAATTTAACTAAAATGGAAAGCTTGATCATGAACCTTGAAGCTTTCGATGCGAGAAGTTTTGCCAGATTCCTTGACCTTATTGTTAGCCCATATGAGGATGTCAGCATCGGTGATCTCTTTCTCTTTAGAATGGGATCTCAAGTTCCTTAGCAATTGTAGGATACTGGTCCTCATGAGTTGCCACAGAAAAGCTGGGGAATAAGAAAAGTTTTATAGAAATATTAGTGCTAGAATCATTTAGGAAATCAAAGCACTTTTCTTCTTGGATGAAATATCAGTTAAAAATAATTAATATCCCTACAAAAGTAAGCCGGCTCCTATATATGTATATCTTCCCTTTCTTTCTTTCTTTCTCTTTTGCTGTTGGCAGATATATTTTACAACAGAACACGGTAAACTTTGGTCGAGTAATTAAGAAACGAGTCTATCCATAATGAGTAATGAAGTGACAATACTTAAAAAGAAAATCATGTGGAGCAGAAAAGAAACAGCTCAAATAAGATATCAAAGAAGCATATATGTGTGCATGTATTTACCTAGAATTAGTTTCTTATTTCCTTGCACAATGTCATTTCCTGCTACATTTACCAGAGAAAAATTTAACTCCTTCCCAATTTTGATAACCTGGTTGCAGTTCTCCACTTTTCTAAACGGCATAATAATTGGTGGTTTAGATGCATGCTTCCAGTTAACTGACCCAGGAGAAATTTTATCAAGAACCTCTAGCAGGACCCATCTGCAAATGAACTTTGGTAAGATAGAAAAATATATGCCATAAAAGTTATGCTGTTCCTAATTTAAGAGCTTACCCAGTCCTAACGTCCTCAAACAAATTGTTCACATAAGTTGGAATTCCAAGGCTGTTAATCCATAGGCGAAACGCTCTCTCTTCCCTGGATGCTTCCACATCATCGGGAGTATCTTCAACAGGAGCCACAGTGTTGGTTGATAAACCATTTCTGCAAAAAGTTCGTAAATCATTCCAGATAATATGCACTATATTAGTAAAGGGCAAAATGTGATCATAGTTTATTCAGACATGTTCAAGAGTCGCTCTCTTTTTTAGAGGAATAAAGATTCAACATTCAGTGCATGGTGTGGATGTTTTCTTGATTCATGCAGATCCATACTAGTGTGTGGAAAAGTGAATGAAAGACTAAAGCGGTAGAGAACTTCTATGTATTTCAATTTACTTTCCTATGTTGGCACTTTGAAATGATAACCTAGTTAATGATAGTCATCCGTTCATAGTTTACTATAAAACTTTCCTGGAAACAAAAAATAAGAATAAATTTTGCATGTTGTGGCAACATTATACAGTTGACAATCCTCCCAAATGTGACTGATAAATATGCATTCATAGTTGCACCAATATACTTTTTTAATTTTACAAAGGTTGTCCATTTATTTTATTATCACCAAATGTTGAGTAGTGCAGATGTTACAAAAAGGAACAGGAACGGCTAGGCAGATGATGCATTTAAAACCAAGTACACTATAACAAAAAAAAAGGAATTTCCCTACAATAGGCCATATGAAAGGTTAAACTTCGGCAGTATCAAACTACTGTAATTTGATCGCAGTAAAAATATAGATAGAGGTCTGACAAATGCTAGTAAATTGCTGAACTTTAATGTGAATTCCTGCCAACTAAAGGACAGATATAGATAGATGAGTCACTCTAGTTACCTGTTCTGGAATATTTGAGCAACAAATGCCAAGTTGAGATTTGCTGAACCTTCAACAATATCTTTTGATGTTACATATCTTGTACAATCGAGCTTTTCTGCAGTTTCAAGTACTTTCTTTGCCCTCTCCTTGGGATCCGAAGTTTCTATCATGGTTTTTGAGCTATGCTCTGGAGCCAGGGTGCTGAGAAGGTAAGCATACGCTTCACCATCCTGCATATTGTCTACCCATAAGATAAGAACAGGAAAATTACCCACAATCCTTGTCACCATTTGTTGTTAGGATTATCGAAAAATATGGTCAATATGTCAAGTGATTTAAAAACCATACATAAACAGGCCACATACGTTGCAGTATTTTTCATCTATTAAAAAATACAGTACATTATATTGTCCAGGACTAAGTCATGTGGATGTACTGACAATGCATAATATTCAGGTGTACCATACATACCTTCACATCAGTAGAGAAATTTGTTACAGTTTTTTTATACCCTGCTTTCTTGAGATGGAAGTTCATCCATTTGAGCAACATCTTATCTGGCGCTAAGGTGACCAGCTCCTCTACCTCCTATATAGCATCATGCCAACGCCAATTAGCCAGATTTTGTGCAGTAACATAAATTAAACATGATTCAACTCTTTTATAATAACCAAGTATGCAAAAGTCATTTCTGCACATGCATGCACATATAATTTCTTGATAACTCAAACCTTGCCATTGTCATCAGCCACAATCTCCGCCAACTGTGGTGTTTTCTTTAGATTCAGATTCGCTAGTAGTTGTATCTGATACAAGGATGAAATTACACTGTGAACCACCATATTTGCTTGCATCACCAAAGATTGAAAATTTCTTTAGTAATTACTATGACATATAGTAATGTTTTTTTATAGCATACACACCTTTATGATTTGGGATAACAGACCAAGAACTAGATGAGGCTGCAAAGAAGCATAAGATATTTTAGTTCCCCAAATGATACAAATTGATTGAAAAGCTATAACGACTACCAAAGTGATAATTTTTACCGCCAACCTAGATTTTGTTAATATAAAAACTTTTTTCTAAGACTATCAACAAAGAATGGTCCTCGAACTTTCATTTTGAAAATTTTGCCATGGTCGGTAATGTATATTTATATATTTACTATTTTACTAGTTAGATAGGAAAATAAGTGGGAAAAATCATAATCAGTGCAACATCAGCATAAAAGCATACTCTAGCTTCAATCAAATCTTGTGTTCCAATGTTAACAACTGTGCAACCAATGGCCTTTGCAGAGTTGAGACCAAGGGTATGGTTCTCGTTCCTCTCCCATGGATTAAGTTCCTTCTTTGTATTGATTGCTCTCTCATCGATTGTGCCGGGAACAGCAACATTGATCAACTTGCTGATTCATTACAAGACAAAGGGACAAGCCATAGCTCGTTGTTAACGAAAGGTAAAAAGAAGAAATGGCATGGTAAAAGAACAGAATGGAGTAGCAGTGCTAGTAACACACTCACCAAAGTAGCACACCATCCCGAACAAGGTTAAATAACTCATTCGATGCAGGATCCAATGGCAAGAAATTCTTCAGGAAAGCATCCTCTCCCAGAAAATTATTGATATGATTGACGTAGGAAGTTTTTTCAGACTCATTAATGACGTGCAAGAGAGTAGTGGTGGAAGCTTTCAAAAATGACACAGATCCCTTCAATTTCTTTTTGCCTCCATTTTTTGCGGTCCCCTTTGCTTGGAGATTTAAGTATTCCTAATACATTTCAAGACGGCGTTGACAAAAGAAACTTGCTTCCAACGTGAATGAAAAGTATGACAAAGTTATCCAGGCTGTACCTTAAGGAAGGGCTCGAATTCTATAGGCTGGTTCATATCAGGATAGGTCTCACTCAAAAATCTGCTAACCTCTTCTTCAGACAGAACCTCATGGATGCCCCGGAGCTTCTCCATCACCGGGGGCAAATCTTTTATCATTACATGATCCGCATCCGGTCTCTTTGCAGCAACAAACTATTGCAGCAAAAGATAAGAGGTAGCAGTGTGATTGCAGAAACTTGATTACCATCAGAATCTTTACGTGAACGAAAACTGCTCTGGTTGCTTACTTTTGTTTTGAGGGTCCGGAGCTGCACTTGGGTGAACTGGCTCTGCAGCCCCGGATCGGAGACAAGAACACCAAAGAAGGTAGACATTGCGTTCGAAAATCAATTGTCTTTCCCGTGGGTCGTGGCAAATTCCTTCTTTGCACCAATTCCTCAAATACAAGGGGCCAGTGATAAACAATTCATAGGACAGGTTGCCATCAACCTCTCATCACGAAGCTCCCACTGAATACATCCAAACATACAGAGAAGAAAAGGGTCAGAACGACGAGCGGATCGGAATCGCAGTTCCAACACCCAAAACAATAACAAAAGAATGAATCATCACCAACCTTCCCGAGGGAATCCTTTTTTTTTTCTTTCCCTCTACTTCCGCTTCCTCCCAGGCCCAGCGCAAAAATCACTCGCTCCTCTACACACAAGATTGCTTCCGAGAAGGCCCCAAGAATCGCAGGGAAGCGGACGCGTGGTTGGATTACTGGGAGCCATGCGAAGAAAAGGAGCTAAAATTTCTCTCTTTTTTGCCCGCAACGGACGCCTCGCCTCCCCAAACATAGAAGCTGAACCTCCGCCGCACTCCTCTGCCAATGGCGGACGGCGGCTTCCATATGGCTTGCATGCAGCATAGCCAGTGAACACGGGCTTTTGCTTTCTTTCTCATGGGCCTTTTCTTTTTTTTTGAAACGATGGGCCTTTTCTATTGGCACGAGCATGAGCTAGCTCATGGGCCTTATGGCAATGGCTAGGCTACCGATATGTGTCGCCTTGTCAGCCCATGAAAAAATTCTGGCGTTCTAAAGAACCAAAAGGCATTATTTTTTTTTCTAGGCAATTGCCATCACGAGCTTCGGAGCAGTGGTGGTGCTGATTTATTTTTTCTAAAAAGAACTATCTTCACTCTAGCCAACATATGCGCTCAACCATCCATCATCAGTTTCAGCCATTGGCTGTTTTGAGGCGCCAGCAAATATTTTTTTTAAAAAAAAAGATGAACACAACAACAGGTTTATACGAAACTAGCCCCGTTTTCTTCCACTGACTTATTTTTAGCACCCATCACATCGAATGTTTAGATACTAATTAGGAGTATTAAATGTAGACTATTTACAAAACCCATTACATAAGTCGAGGCTAAACGACGAGACGAATCTATTAAGCCTAATTAGTACATGATTTGATAATGTGTTGCTACAGTAAACATTTGCTAATGATGGATTAATTAGGCTTAATAGATTCGTCTCGCCGTTTAGCCTCCACTTATGTAATGAGTTTTGTAAATAGTATACGTTTAATACTCCTAATTAGTATCTAAACATTTGATGTGACACGTACTAAAAATAAGTCATCTGAAGAAAACGTCCCTAAAGAAAAAGGCACAGGCGAGCATTAAGTGACAATCCTACTGGTAAACATTCATCTACGGGCAGCGAATATTTATAGGATCGTTTATTACTTCTGTTCCTTGCACAGTGATCGTACAGTAAAACAAGGGTATCCCATGTTTGTTAATTAAGAGGCCATCTAAAGGTATCACTGTGATCATTCAATAGCGCAAATGCAACTTGAGAGTTGAGAGATACTGGGTCATGGCCCGTTAATGATGCTGTTCTGAAGGACACATTAACGAGTACTGTTGTTCCATCGACGAAAAACCGATCCAGTTGCCTTCCCAGAAGCGGAATTGGCGTCTGCAGATTAGATGGCCTGTGAACCAAAAGATTTGACGAGTGAACATGGCCCGCTGGAACGCCGGTGGCCCTACCAAACACAACATGGTGATCAAGTGGTTCAGCTTGCCTGACGACCGTCGATTATTGGATGGATCGCCAGGTTGTTTGATTAATTGATTTGTCCACCTATCAATCATTGTCTCCTAGACGGCTAGACTCACAAATTCTTGCTATTTTCCTTTGCTCCTTGAGCTAGCTAGTAGCGGCGTTTGACAGAATCCAGGTGCTAATCCTTCTGGCTCATTCAAGCTCGGCATACCTGACAATTAAAAGCACCTGTCCCACGTGGACACGCGACCGATTTCGCTGCCCCGGCCTCCTGCTCAGCACGAAACACAACTAAACAAACGAATAAAAAGGGCATGTACGACCAGAACACAAACGCACGAGATCATGTGGATTCATGGCTCATGGCTGTTTATCAAAAGTCAATGCATACATCCAGGCCACGAAAAAGACCACCCTCTTGTTCTCGTTATAAAAAGGAGAGAAAAAGAAACGAGTTCTTGGCGGTTTGGTGGAGTTTGATTTGATCCCTTCAAAAGCTTGTGCGTTTCGCGCGTGATGGCGTTGTTGGGCTCTTGCTGCAAAAGCACAACGCCAACCATCGACGTCGGACGCGTCGTCAGTCGCCGAGTGCGAGCCAGCCCAGCCGCGAGTTGCTGTCGTGCCCAGCAGAATTCCAGCGCGGGCGGGCACGCACGCCGCCCCGGGGTGCGCTGGGCCGCGTCCGCTGCGTATCCGTCACTGACGCTGTGGCCCCGGGCGGCGCCCTCGCACCGCGTCCACGAACACCCGCTGGCTGCGCAGACGAGAGACCACGCCACGTGCGCAGGGAGGAGAGGAAGAGGAGACCAGGCCCCCGGGTCGCGTCGCGCAACCCGCAACTGCTACGCGGCGCCACCGCTGCTGGGAAAAGAAAGAAAAAAAAAAGAATCGAACAAGCGAGCACGATGGCTGGGCCCCACCCGGGACCGATGCCGGCGGGGCCCACGGGTAGCGGCATGCACGTAGGAGGAGGAGGGTGGGCCCACAACATGGGCGTCATGTGGGAATGCAGGAGAGAGAGGGTCCGTCTTCTCGGCGTCGTAGCCTAGCTGGGCCACCTGTGGCATGAGCTGTACGCATTTTGTGTCTCTCGGCGTATATACCTCTCCAGACCAGATACAAGTACGGAATTTTTTGCGTATACTCCACAAAGAAAAAAAGTAGTAGCTCCTTTTCCGTGTGGATTCTAGAAAACCACCCTTTTTGCTCCTTTTCCAGGGCATGGAGAGGGTTTTGTCCCGTGGACGCTTTTTCACATCCGTCCCCTGATCTTCCTTTTTCTCCCAGCGGGTCCCACGTACTCTCTTAGCTAGCCTGAGAAATGATGAATATCTCCCTGCGTATTGTTCTGGCTGCGAGGAGAAAAAGAATTAATTAACAAAAATACGCGTAGCCGTGGCGCGCGTGGCACCAGCATTTTCGTGCTACCGGCAACTGGTGCCTATCGGTGCCTTTTTATTTTGAAATGGCAGTCAAAGATTCATCACACTGTAGTTGCAAATTTGCCATGCGACCTGGCAAGCGAAATGCTAAAAATCTTGGTATACCAGCTGCAGATGCATGGTGTCAACAGCAGTGCCACCAGCATAGCACCGCGTTTGGAATGATAGGTCGTACGAGATCTTTGCGGGAATTGCGAGTGATTTGGTCATCAGGATCAGGTAGGAGTCGGGTACGTTAAACTTCCGTCGTTCCAAATGGATGCCTGATCAGACCTCCTCGTCTCTTCTCACGTCTCTTCTCAATCCGTAGCCCGTCATACCCGACAAGGAGCACGCATGATACATGTATAGATTGGATTGGGCACCGGCCAATCGTTGGTCACTACTAGTATTAGTTTGTTTGCATGGCAATCTTTTGCGACCGATATGATAAAATATTCAGAAGCAATCGTAGTAACGAAAGTGTAATATGCGCAAACCTAGTCTTCTCTTTTATTTTGGAACCGATGAGCTAGGATGAGAAATAAGGCTCGGATGTGCACATACTCTTCGTAGTTTTGACTACCTCGAATGATCTCAGCCTATATCTTTGGATCCCGGCAAAAATTAGTCGAAACTAGGCGACGCACACACACTCCAAGCCTCGAACTGTGCACTCATAACCCGACCCGTCGCCTGTCGCTAGGAGAAAAATGGTAAACGCCGGGCTTGCTGCTACCCTTATCCTGTGGCCTGTGGGGGTAGGGTAGGGCACACTGAAATTATGGGCATTTTTTTTCTCGCAGGTGAGGTGAGGAGCATGTGCGCCTGGAAATAAAAATCGTGGTGCCGTTTGCTCTGGCTCAGCGCTCTATCCATCCTGCTGCCCGGGTAGACTGGAGATTGGGCAGAGGTTGGTAGAATACGCGGGCAGGGCCGCCGTTCAAGGCAACTGCCGCCGGCATTAACTTACTACAACCACGCCCGCGTCCTGACGCAAGACGCAGCAGATTAAATCAAATCGCCGTGGCTGAATTAAACCGTCGGTACGCGGGTCGCAGCGTTTGCGTTACACCGGTCAACCACCCGTTGGCTGACTGGCTGAGGGCCTGAGCCGATGCGCGATCACAGGGAGGCTCAGCCCCCCTGCCGGCTCGCCCGAGCCGATGCCAGCGTTATCCATGGCGGATCGCGTTGCCGGGAGGCGTCGGAAGCAGAATCAGAGCAGAGCACACGATGCGCGGCTGCTCCACGAGACCACTTGCGCAGTATCCCATTGGGCAGATGCGCGCGGCCCCGGGGACCGAGGGGCGGGTCGGCTCGCTCCACCACCCGCGCCGCGCGCGTTGTTCCGTTCGGCTCGGACACCGCGGCCACACGCCTACAGGCCACAGGCCACAGCACAAAAAAAAAGTGATGCTTTGTTTTTTAAGAAAATAATGGATTTTTAGAGCGCGTACCATGGAACTTTCGGAATTTCTGCTACATATTGTTACCAAAAGCTGAACAACACAGTAATAACACGCAGGCGAATATAGTATACAAAAGCGTAGTCGGAACACCATGATTTACGATAATATCGTAACATGAAAGCACGACATTTTTTCAATCACATGAATTTAGTTCTTTTCCTTCAAAATTTAAGGATATTTAATTGAAAATTGATGCATAGCCCCAACAAAAGCTCTGGCTTGATTGCACTTTCTTGAAACAAATTTCTTTGTCGATGAATGCAGTCATATCCATCAAAACTAAAGTGTAGGTGTACATAACATCATTTACCCTTTTACCCCCCCCCCCCCCTTCGGAACTACGCAACCTCAGGTTTCTCACATCGTGCACATCACAAACATCATCGCGAAAACGTCAAACTATAAAAGAATCGAAAAATATACGAATTCAAAAAAAAACAATAAAAATAACACAAACATCATTTTTTTTTCTTGGGAAAGGTTGGAGCAGCTCACACACGATTCTCTGACCACCTTCCCTCCCCCTCCCTCCCAGGCTCCCCTGACCCTGATGCCACCTTCTCCTCCCCTATCACACACGGGACACAGCTCAGCAGCATCATCGCATCGCCCCCCGTCTCCATTTCTTTGTCTCTCTCTCTGGTCTTAAAAATCGAACGCGGCCGCCGGACGCGCATTGCTCTTCCTCCCTCCCCGGTTCGCCTCCCCTGCTCCTCCGCTTCTCTCCCGGGGCCAGGCGTTCTTGGAGATACAGCCTCTGGAGCTGCTGCTACTGCTGCTGCCGACGCCGCCGCCGGTGGTCTCGTAGGTGGCGGGTCCGCAATGGGGAGGGGCAGCCGCGCCTGCTCCGTCCTTGGCTCCGCCCTGCTCCTGCTGCTGGTCTCGCTCGGCTCCGCCGCCGCGCAGAAGGGCTCCACCTGGAAGACCCTGAGTGGTAAGCTCGATTCGCGGCGCCTCACTTCCTTTCTTGCAAGGTTCCGCGGTACTGTGTATGTGTGTGATCTGATCCGGGCCGATTTGCTGCTACGCTTCGCTTAAAGGTCATTTTTTTTTCTTGGAACTGCAAATTTTGTGTTTGTCCTACTGCTTGGGCTGGATCTTCATGATGAGAACGAGCTGGATGCGCATTTCTTTCTTTCTTTCTTTCTTTCTTTCTGTTTAGCTCAAGCTTCAATTTTTCTGTAGCAAAAAGTTTTGCTGGTCATCAGTACTGTTTGGGAGTCTAGATTTCTGATTGGAAGCTTAGGGCCGGCCATGATGCTTACCTTTTAGCACTTCCTAAAAAATAATTACAGGTAGCCTTTCCAGCTGAATGACATTTGGTTGGGATTAGATAGCAACCTCTTTGGAATTAGTTTACATAACCATGCTCTAGTACAAGCCTATGAGTAATCAATTTCACTTCGTAGCGAGAAATACGTGTAAAATCACTAGCTGTAGCTGTAGGCATCTACTGTTCATTGGTTGGTTGCTTATGTGGCCATGGGGATTGTCTGTTGCGACTTGCTTGAATGGGAGTGGATCACTTCGATGGATATCAATTCGAGTCTGATTTCTCTCTTGCGAAAATTCACTGATATAAATTTTAGTTCCTGTCGTGGCAGTGCGCTTAGGGTTCAGTACCTCTGGCTTTCCTCAAGCCTAGCACTAATAATCATCTCATTGTTCCAGGCAAGGCTCCAGTGATCATTGCTAAGGGCGGGTTCTCGGGCCTTTTCCCAGATTCCAGTGATCTTGCTTATCAGTTTGTTCCTATTGCTAGCTCTCCTGACACAGCCCTGCTGTGTGATGTTCGGTTGACCAAAGATGGTGCTGGAATCTGCCTTCCCAACATAAAGATGGACAACTGTACGTTCATATCTGATGTTTTCCCACAGGGTAAGAGCACTTACAATGTTAATGGTGTATCTACGACGGGGTGGTTCTCCGTGGACTTCACAAGCACTGATCTGCAAAACGTAACCTGTAAGTACAGTCACAAATAGTGCTCTGCTAATGTCTTGAGCAATTTTTATCTTGTGAAATGTGATAGATCAATAGCTGTTTATTTTATCTGTGTATACATTCAAAGAAAATTGTTCAAATATCCGTGCATTTAACATAATCTTATATTACTTTAACAACGCCTCTGTTTTGGTTCTCTAACTCAGTTTCATATTTGCAGTGAGGCAATCGATCTTTTCCCGTCCATCTTACTTTGATGGTTCCATGCAAATAGTTCCTGTTGAAGCTGTTCTGTCCGTATTTAAGGCCCCTGCTGTTTGGTTAAATGTGCAGGTAGGGCTAAAACTTTTAACTACTTGCACTTAACTACCAATTGGGAGATTTTCCTCTGAGGCTGTGACCTGAACATCTGGTTTGTGCACATTGCAGCATGACAGTTTCTACAGCCAGTTTAAGCTCAGCATGAGAAGCTATATCCTGTCTCTGTCAAAACAATACATTGCCGACTACATCTCATCGCCTGAAGTGAACTTCCTCACCAGCATATCTGGAAGAGTTAGCAAAAGGACAAAGCTTGTGTTCCGCTTTCTTGATGAACGCTCCATTGAGCCATCTACAAACCAGACATATGGTTCAATGTTGAAAAATCTGACTTTCGTCAAAACTTTTGCTTCTGGAATACTTGTCCCCAAAAACTATATTTGGCCTGTGACACCAGACAATTATCTGCTCTCCTATACATCAGTCGCTGCTGATGCTCATAAAGCAGGGCTAGAAATCTATGCTGCTGATTTTGCAAATGACTTTACTATCAGCTACAACTACAGCTATGATCCATTAGCAGAATACCTTTACTTCATTGATAATGATGCCTTCTCTGTTGATGGTGTATTGACTGATTTCCCTATCACTCCTTCAGAGGCAGTTGGTGAGTCCATATTTTATCCTCTGTTCGTGATGCTATAAATAATGTTTATTGGCCACTTCATGCACGCAACCTGGCATCTATGTCAACTTTATCTTTCATTTAGTATGGATCATGGCTTCTCAGGTCTTGTTATTTTGTTTTCATCTGTGCAGGCTGCTTTAGTAACCTGAACAACAGCAAGACAGATCATGGTATGGTTGCTTCCTTTGTCAAATAAGCTTAACTTCACCCATTTAGTAATGTTACTGAACTATAGCTTTCACATTGACAATGCAGCTAAGCCTCTAGTTATCTCTCATAATGGTGCCAGTGGTGACTACCCAGACTGCACTGATCAAGCTTATCAGAAGGCAGTTGATGATGGTGCAGATGTCATTGACTGTCCTGTTCAAGTGACCAAAGATGGCATACCAATATGCATGAGTTCAATTGACCTAATTGATGTTACTAATGTTGCAAAATCAGAATTTGCTTCGCAAACAACTACCATAAATGACCTGAAAGCTGGTCCTGGAGTCTTTACCTTCAACCTCACTTGGGATGATATTTCGAAGAACCTGAAGCGTAAGTCTACCAGGATTCTTTCTTGTTCTATTGGGGATTCTCCCTCCCTCCCTCCCTGCTGTATATGCGTTTTCTTCCTATGCAAATATCTTACCAAGTTTTTATACATAATACGCTATATGGTTCTGCTAAACTATTATGCTGTAAAACTGAATAAATAGTGAGGTATCGATGGCCTGTCTGTGATATTTCTTGCAATTACCATCCATTTGTTTCAAGATTGACATTTTTTATATTTACAGCCATGATATCAAGCCCAATGAACAAATACCTACTATTCAGAAATCCAAGAAACAAGAATGCTGGGAATTTCATGAGGCTATCAGACTTTTTGGCCTTTGCAAAAGACAAGGATTTGTCGGGAATCATGATCACGGTAGAGGTAAGAATTCTATGATGCGTAACTGGGTCACATCTAGTGTGAACCCTTATTTGAGTGATATTAAGCTAATTAGTGGTGCTGGCTTTGGATGGGGCTTGGCTGTGTTCAGTAGCAAAAAGATTTTACAGATTTTGCTAGATTCACACTAGCAAAAGTTTTCTAGGTTTCTGAACCCTGACAAGGGCTTAAGTCATGGGTTGCTCCCCTCATTGTCACTTTCTAATTGAAATTCAACCCAGTCACTGCTAAGTCAGTAGGAATAAAAGGCACAATGACCAATTCATAAACATGTGTTCGCTAATTCAGTAATTCTTCATGGGGTTGAGGAGTGTTACAGAGAACCTACATCTGTTTTATTGCAAAGATTTAAACAGAAAACAGATGCATTATATGTAAAATGTATGTATTAAAGTAAAGAACAAGAATTTGGTAGTATTGCCCTTAATAAATTGCACTAGATACTGTTTAAGATCTGCAACTTTCCATACAAAAGCAATACTGAAGCAAAACCCATCTCTTTTCACAAATAGTGCGCACCTTATGCTTGAGTTCATGCAGGTCTTCACAACACTTTGTTCTCAGTTTTATCCCCTTTCCGTTTTTTGCAGAATGCTGCATTCATGGCAGAGAAACTTGGATTTGGTGTGGTAGATGCAGTGATCAAAGCCCTTGATGACTCTGGTTACAACAAACAGACCGCCCAGAAAGTTATGATTCAGTCAACCAACAGTTCGGTTCTAGTGAAGTTCAAGCAGGAAACCAAGTACGACCTTGTCTACATGATCGAAGAATCTGTCAGAGATGCTGCACCTTCCTCCCTTGCAGATATTAAGAAGTTTGCTAGCGCTGTTTCTGTCAACACCCAATCCATTTTCCCAACAACTAACCAATTCTTGATAAACCAGACCAACAAGCTTGTTCCCACCCTGCAATCTGCTGGCCTTTCAGTTTATGCTTATGTGCTCATGAATGAGTTCACTTCTCAACCATATGACTTCTTCTCGGACGCCACCGCACAGATCAATGCGTATGTGCAAAGTGCTAAGGTGGACGGAATCATCACTGATTTCCCTGGGACTGCTCACAGATACAAATGTGTGTTCTCTATTACATTCTTGCGTATTACCATACGTCCACACCGTTTCTTAAGCATTTCAAATCTAAGCAATTGTCAATTAATTTCTTGCTAACCTCCTACCGTGAATCTCATTTCTGCAGTGAACTCCTGCATGGGAAAGAATGCACCTGACTTTATGCGGCCTGCGCAGCCAGGGGGGCTCATTTCAGTCATGGACCAACGTGCTCAGCCGCCAGCGGCGGCTCCAATGCCACTCTTGACAGACTCTGACGTCGCAGAACCACCTCTACCTCCGGTCAGCAACACCACCACAGCTTCATCGCCTTCGCACGCTGCCCTCAGAATGAAGACCGATGTCTCCATTCTCGTCACGTTGCTGGTGCTGTGTGCTTCTCTCCTGATCTGAAGATAGTCCTGCACATTCGGCATTGGGCGCTAGAGCTCTGAGGAATTCTTATCGAGCTGCTAATAGCTATTCTTTCCACCACTTTTATGTAGCAATTCTTTTTTTGTTTTGCGGAATTTGGGGGATGTGGATGTTCAGCTTGATACCTCGACGGTGGCACTTGTGTGCTGCTCCTAGCAACATTTTGGTACATATGTGTGGTGATACACTGTTCAGTGTTCAGGTCATCTTTTTTCCTTGCCTACCTGCCTTTGGATTCTGATTATTATGAATTCACATTTCACTCACTAGTATCCTGTATCCAGAACTGAGCATTCACCATGGTTCTTTGTGTATAGATGTAATTGAATTGGACTATAAAATGCACATTGGAAATTTGGTTTGGAGCAGTTAATCATGCTGCCTCAATGCTGAATTCCACAGAATGTGCAACAAGTATTCTTCATGAAGATGGACGAGTACCTAGCAACCGTCGGATCAATATCCAACGGATAGACGTTACCATCCACCCTCCCCTGACCACGGG
Source organism: Setaria viridis (assembly GCF_005286985.2). Lineage (NCBI taxonomy): Eukaryota > Viridiplantae > Streptophyta > Magnoliopsida > Poales > Poaceae > Setaria > Setaria viridis. The sequence goes on from NC_048263.2 coordinate 28,995,385, forward strand.
GACGAGATGCTGTGTTCACTAGAACCGCGGGTTGCGCGAGTGGCTACGGTTGCCGCCGCCAGCCGCCGTGTCCGTCTGCTCGCTGCCCATGACGCCTGCCGCATCGACGCCGGCGACGCCCACGGCCGTGTACGTGGCGGCGGTGCCGCTGCGGGCGTCCAAGGGCCCCGCCCAGCTGCTGATGTCGGCGGGCTACACGCTGGGCCTGTGGGACCTGCAGCACTTCATGGTGGTCCTCCGGCCCGACCCGGCACGGACCCAGGCGCTGGTCTTCGATTTCCAGCCGCGGGACCCGGAGGACGTCGGCGCCGCGCTGGCGGTGCTGTCGCGGAGCGAGATACCCGGTAAAAAAGCTTCGTCCTGGCGATAGATTGAAGCAGCGAGAACATTGGCATGATGAAATTCACGATCCAAGGACCTCGACGTCGCGGCTGATTCGTTGCGTTTGTCTCCGAGTGGGTGTTTCAGGCGTGGTTCGGAGAAGAACGCTGCGGAGGGTCCCGGACCGGCGGTGCTGGCTCGTCGGGCACTGCTGCGACGGGGACGCCGTGGGCGCCGCCGACAGGTTCAGCGAGCGGTGGCCGACCGGCCTGGTCGTCGGGGAGCACGACTGCCGGGACTACACCAATGGTAAATAATCCGCCATCGCCCTTGCAGGATTGTGATAGTGCGATCCGTCTCACCCGTTTATTATCTTTTTTTTTTCCTGATGATCGAAAGGGCTGGTCGAGGTCCTGACAGGTGAAAAACGTGTCCTGGAGGCGCTCAGATCCGGCGGCAGCACCAGCATCAGCGGGGCGGCGCCGCCGTGGTGCGAGTGCCTCTCCCTCTTTTCCTTTCTTTTCCGCTCCCCTTCGTTCTCGTGGCGCACTAGCTCTGCCTGTGCTGTGTGCCTACTGAATCTCGCCCTGGGATTCGAGATATGGTTTTCAATTTCTTGGTGACGTTGTGTGTGCGTAGGTTCGTGATGCAATTTCTTGCTGAAAAAAGAAAGCTCGTGATGCAAATTGGTTTGGGTAGTCTGTGTGACTTGGTAGATTGCTGGTCTTTGTTGCTCAGCCTCTTTGCAGCTTGACTGACAGAGTTCGTCAGAATGTTTTGCTAGCATCCTTCTGTAACTTGTTCCCTTACTCTGCAGATGGATGATCTAAATACCACTGCCAGTGTGTAGTACATGATGAAGTATCTACCGTCTTTTGTGGCTTCTAACTGGAGACCAATGTGAGATTGCAAGGAAATGAGGCGAGAAACTAAGAAGCGGCCCTGGGCAATGGTGTATGACACTTCCCTGGAGATCGAGGCAAAGCTGAAGTAGCAATGCTGATCCATGAAATCAGGTGAAGTTCACTGAACGAGAAGGTGTCGGTTCGATCTGCTGTCAGTATCTTTTGCCCTATAAACTATAAATGATACTGGTATACTAAATAGCAAGTACTGCCTTAACTGAACAATGATCACCCTGTCCATCCCTCGAGAAAAACTTAAGTCCAATTTTTCTGAACTTGAGAGGAAACATGGGCATCCTCCTCCATCAGAAGCAACAAAATGGATGCATCATCCACGACAAGCAAATCCCAAACTTTCCTGTAGTGATCCTCCTGTTGAGTGTTGACCTTTGCACCAAATTCCTTTCAAGCAGTGGCAAGCTGCCCCCATGTTGTCCTGGGATGTGGTCACTAATCGCCATTGCTGTCCACGTTTGTTCGTCCCCACCAGCTCATCCATCTGAACGCCAGAAACAACAAACCAATTGCATTCCCCTTGCTGACTTGTGCCATGATGATGCCGACAAATGGAGGTAGCTCGGGCGTTGACTAATGTAATCTATTAACCCTTATCTGAAGCCTGAAAAGAGGAGACAAGGCATGAAGGCAAGGCCCATTAATCCTTATCTGGAAGCAACCTGTGATCGAAAGGCTTATCATCAACTCAGAGGCTATCATCCACCAACCACACATAAGCATCTAGCTCTGTCTGCAGCTATGGCGTTCATCGCTTCACTGCATCTGCATCCATCATGGATATCGGATGGTGCATGCCCCTGCCCTACCTGCACAGTCAAATCAGGCAGCATCTAGTGATATGCATGTAGCAGATGAAGAATGTCCGTGTTTAGCCGGCCACAGGTCTGATCCCTCCCCTCCCCCCCCCCCCCCCCCCCCCCCCCCCCCCCCCCCCCCACCACCACCACCACCACCACCACCATTCTGCTCTGAACTTGCTGTGCCTGCAGCTAAGGTTCTACCAGCAGCACTAGATAATGAAGGAATCACTATCTTTAGCTCAAATCTAGATTCATCAAGATACGAAGAAATTGCTCTTGCATGAAAAGATCCGCTGGATCGATCGATGTTGGCAAATCAGGAATCGTCTTCATGGAGACAATCAGAACCCACAAGCATTATTGCATCGGTAAAGATTTTTAAGCAGTTGTTTGTTCTTCAGAATTGCAATGTCATGCGGCATGACTCATGCGGATTGACCTTTTTGGAAAGTTGATGGAAATGCGGTAATCATCATGGCGCCACGTATCGGGTTATGTGTGCAAACACATATTCAGGCAGAGGATTGCTGTAAATCAGCATTTGGATTTCTGGAGGGCCCTGGTGGCTTGCACACATTAGGCATGATCTGATGAGGATAATCTCACCACAGAACTGACAGAAGCCACCAACCATGGGCGTCAAATCTGTTCAGACCAGGGTCTCTCTCTCAAGCTTCAAGTGATCTCCTCTGCACAGCCGTTCGTTCTGGTTCACCTCTCTGCACGGTCACTGTCAGATCAGATCTGCTGAGCGTGCAATGTACGATCAGCAACGTTGCTGCCCAAGTCAAGGCTCATGAACCTTCTGTCATCTGATGGCACGTGTTGAAATGGCTTCTAAGGTGTTGTTTGGATCCCCGGGCTAAACTTTAGTCCCTGTCGCATCGAATGTTTAGATACTAATTAGGAGTATTAAACATAGACTATTTACAAAACCCATTGCACTGATGGAGGCTAAACGGCGAGATGAATCTATTAAGCCTAATTAGTCCATGATTTGACAATGTGCTGCTATAGTAACCATTTGCTAATGATGGATTAATTAGGCTTAATAGATTCATCTCGTCGTTTAGCCTCCGTCTGTGTAATTAGTTTTATAATTAACTCATATTTAGTCCTCGTAATTAGCCTCTGAATATTCGACGTGACACTTACTTCAGGATCCAAACACCCCCTAAGTACAGTGCATTTCAAAAAGCTACTCCTATATGTGCAATTTCTTTTTTCAAAATTCTGCACTTCTTTTCTTCCTTATCACTAAATTGCAGACTTTGGACATTTTATCAGGAAATTACAGTATCACACCTTTTCATCTCAAGCTCAACTCTGCCATGTCTTCCACATGCCGACAGATCACGGTAGACGTATTATGGAGGCTGGAAGTAATAGACTATTCTTTGGTGAGAAAAACTTTAAAATTAGTATTTAATTTAGCTCAAATTTAGCTCAAATTACAAACGAAACATGGAAAATTTCTGAAATACGACTTCCCATGTCTGTCTTCATCCGAAGATCTGTCACGGTAGCGAATTTTTTTTCATTTTTGGACCATATATTCTTGAAAAAGGATCATTTTTGGACCATCTGATGAAACAGTGAAACTTCAACTAGTTTACCTACACAGACTGAAATCCAAGTTCCAGAGGCCAACACCAACAAAAAGAGGACCAAGAATTACAAGAGAAAAGGAGGACTACTGGCAATTTGACAACCTTTTTTTTTTGTGATTTCTTATCCCTGGGAACAAATTCTGCATATATAGGCTCATCACAACCCAATTACCATGGAACTTTATGCTACTAGCTAGTAGAATACGAGGCACAGACCCTATACACTATGCACCATCTCTCAACTTAACCTTACATACATACGCTTAACACCTACCCAATGGTACATGCACGGAGATACGTATGTATATACACGGTCGTAGAAATCCTACGTACGCTACCACGTAGACGGCTAGGCGTAGATGGCGTAGCGCATGCTCTCTCGCACCATGAGGTGGCTGACCTCGTCGGCGCGCGGGCGCCACCCGCTGGCCGCCCACGCCTCCTCCGTGGTGCCGCCGTCCTCGCCGTCGAAGCGGACGGCGCACGCCAGCGCCAGCAGCGCCCTGGCCAGCGCGCCTCCGAGCGTCGGCGCCACCACCGCCGCGCCGCCCGCGGCTGCTGGGGCGGCGGCGGCGTCGTCGCCGTCCGCGCCGAGCGCGCTCTCGTCCACCACCCGCGCCGTCCGCCGCCGGCGCCCCCACCGCAGGCCGTGCCGCACCATGGCCAGGCCCCACATGACGTCCTCCGGCGATCGATCAGCAGGCAAGAAGCCAATCAAGAACCTTCTCGAGGTCCTCGATCTAATTTCTCTCTGTTCCCTCCTCTCCTCAATCAAACAGCTTCTCTCTCTGCTCTCTGCTCTATCTCTCAGCACATCCTTACGTGCACGGCCGCTTCCGATCTCCAAGCTAGGTATGTTGGGTCACGCGGCTCGCGCCATGCCCATGGCCCCTCCCAGGTTTGCTAGCTTGTGCGGGCTTCTTCCTCGCCTCGGCCACGCCATATATCATCGACCAGAGCGGAGCCTCACAGCTAGTATATATATAAAGGGACGATGCAGAGAGAGGTATAAGTGGTTGCTTGACCAGGTTAGGACATGGAAGCAAGCAACATCTATGGCAGATGTATATATGGAGGGGCAGGGGAGGAGGAAGAGGAGAGGCAGGGGAGGGATGATTATGCAAGCGTGCAGCGATTAGCTACGACAGGAGCGAGGTCTAGCTCGAGGAGGAGGACAGGACAGGGATCGGAGATGGTAGTGGTGGTGGGGAGAGGGGAGCACTAACCTGCTGGCCAAAGAAAAGGTTAAGCGAGCTATCACGAACTACCCGGTAGTGGGATCGAGGATTCTGCTGGGTGGTGCCGTGGTGCTGGTGCTTGTTTCTTTCACCCGGATGCATCATCAGACGCAGACCGGGCCAACGGGCCTGCCTTTACGTTACATGCCAGAATAATTCACTCCCTGTGTTTTGTGTGCGTTTTCTGCTCGTAAACTTGCATGCCAGAATTCTTTCTTTTTTTCTATTTTATTTACATTATTACATATACTATATATTTATATGTTTTTCTGTCCAATTTGTATGAAAATAAAACGGATACTTTTATTTATTATTTTGAAGCTCAGCTATATATATTAGTGCATGTGTCGTAGGCTCTTTGATTTAATTTCGACCGATAAAGGATCATAGAAATAAATATTCTAGATTTTTTTTTCTTTTTTCAATTGACATGATAATGTCTAAGTCTCACAAGCAAGCAAATGTAGTGGTTTATTATTTAACTCTGGTTTACTAACATGATATGCTCAGCATTGGCTCTTTCTAGTTAGACCTACACATAGATGACGGTTGCTCTGTATAGTACTCACTTTGTTCTTAAATATATGATATTTATTAAAAAAATAAATCAGTTTATTTTTAAATTAATTGGTATGTCCTAAGCATTATATATTAAAGGAATGGAGTAGTACTATACATGTCTACAACATGTTAAAGTGGTTTATGAAGTTAGTATCTAACCGCATCAGAAAACGTATCCAGGTGCTTCTGCTACCATAGTATTCAAACACACAGTTGTGAAAAAAAAAGGCCTATTATGCTGTTTTCTTAAAGGTCAACAGAAGGTATGCATCCATCCATTGCACTATCGAGATCTCATGATCAGAATCAGAATAACATTTTATTCCGAGCGATCACGTCCATGTCGATCGGCTAACCAAGTCGTCGCCTGCTGGTGTCTTGGATGTCTGTTACTTGATTTGCAAGCCGTGTTAGGTGTGCGCGCGTGAAAGGCCAAAGCGATAATCATGTCGCACGAAGAAGACCCATTATCAATGAATAAGAGATTGATCAACCGATATAAAAGAAGATTATCCCATAAAAAGGATTAGCCATGCATATCCTGCTTCTGCTTTCCGCCCCTGTTTTCGTCGCTCTCTGCTTCTTCAGATAACCATCTAATTTCCTTTTTCTCCTCAGTTCTCTCTGAGCTCATCTGCTCAAGTTTTTGTTATAAATTAGCCTACCACTGTGAATGAAAAAAAATTCTGGCCTAACTTGTGCTTTACACTGTCATTTTAGGATGAAATAAATATGATGTTCCTGCAGAGCTATTGCTAGTTAGCCCAGGTTCGATGAATCCCTCTGCCCCCAACTGTATGCCTGTATCCATGCACAGTTTGTTATTGTAGGTCGTCTTAGCTTTTTAAGATTCATAGTTTTTCTATGCACATATATATACTCTATGTCTAGATACATAGCAAAATCTATAGAAAAGCCAAAACGACCTGTAATTTGAAACGGAGGTACTACGTAGTAGTTCAGAACTGATGACATCTAATGTGAATATGTGATGGTTGTACGCACTTTTAGAGTTTATTCTCTCAATTCTTAATCAGGATTCAATTTAGAAAGTTAGAAAGTTATTTATACTTTTTCTCTTAAATGGAGGTCATTTAAGTTCTTTATTTAGTGTTTTTTCTTTCTTTTAAAGAATCTATAAATTGAACATATGTGGTGACTGTGTGACGTTAATTGGTGATGGGACTGAGAGAAACTAATAAGAAGCATTATCACTTTGTTTAGTTTGCTGGGAGTTAAAACTGCTTCTATTATCTAGAACAGGGGACGTATTAGATGTATATGCCGTTGTACTTGCAATTCAATTTTGTAGTTTTATATGTGTCTAGATTATCTAGGTGTTTAGGTGGAACACAGGGAAATGATATTCTAAAGTAGAGAGAATAAAAGGATATCAGTGCCATTGGCTAGGACTTTTCAAAGGAACTAAAAACATGATGTTTGAGATAGGAATATCAAGTACATTTGTGCCATCCTAAGGCTCCAAGGAGAACACTACTATTTACCAGAAACAACTGGCTAGTTGGCATTCCTCGGTTTAATTGTACTATTATTACTACATAAAAATAAAATAAAGATGCACATAAAAAAGGTGAGAACCCTTTGGCAGCATGAGCGAAAAAGGAGGCGTCTTTTCAGCGCCCGGGGAACATTAATCCTCAACCACTAGTCCACACAAGACAAACATTCAGTACCTTAGCTTTCGATACCATTGGTCCTTTTATGCTGCCTTGGGGACTTGCAAGGACGATGTGAAGAAACTCACAAGATGGAGAGATGGAGGGACGCAGCAAGCTAAGGTTTTCTTTTTCTTTCCCAACATTATTGGCTCAAGTTGGGTACAGAGGATGAACGGATGATATGCCTAAGATGGAACACATGATGGAGCATTTGGCAATAGACTATAAACCCAACTAGAAATCTCTGGTCAAAAATGGAAACCTACTAGAATATATAATTCCTCAGTGGGGCACGCATGAAATAATGTCCATGCACTAACTTAGCAGCAGGGGTTAATGGTCCATACACGGCTAATTATGCGACCCACTACCTAAAAGCCACACCAATAACACGGCATACTCTAATTGATCCCTCCACATTCCGGCAGTAAGAAAAGTGGAACTGGATAGTTCCTCTCTGGTAGTGGATGATCTGCATGGTAAGGTAAATTATGGGGTTTGTGTTGTTGCAAGTTACTATCAACCGGGGTTCGTGATATCTAATCCTTGTATTGATTCCAAAGCCTGATCGATTTTTTTTTTTGGAGGGGTCTCCGATCCCTTTTCGATCGTTTGTGTGGCTGTGGATGCATCAGTTTGGCCTGGGCTGATTTGCTGATCCGTCTGATGCATCAGTTGGGAGAGGAGTTGTGGTCATGTTCTGCTTTAGTTTTATTTTTTTTTTGGCCCCCGTCTCGTGTCCACGCATGATCAGCGATGCTTATTCGCTTTGTGGAGTGTGGGGGCCATGGAACAATTTCTTCCCTATCGAAAGACTGTTTGATGCAGATCGGATGGGGAACTTTCAGGACTCATCATGGGGTGCCCAGCTGAAAGCTTGTCTGCACTCCTACGTACATGCAGGCGAGGCGAGAGAAAAGTTGCCCGGGAGAAACTGCGTAATTTGAATATATTTTATCTAGAATATATGTATTCTCTGTCTAGTCCGTCCCCACAAATAAACTGCAATCCACAATGCGAAATAAAGCTGAATTCTCAGCAATGATGCTTTGAAACGTCCTACCATGCATGCATTTCAACCATCACAACACTTTACCTAAAAAATCACAACACTTACATAGACACATGCATGTACACAGCCGAGCTGAGTTTATACTTTGTTGGCCAGGCCTTTTGCGCGATGGAACGGGAATAATCTATCCACTCGAGTTGACAACGAGACACGTGTGGTAACTTTGGGTCCTTTTGCTAGCGCTTCTCAAATAGCTTCTTCATCGACTACTGGTGAAGCCTTACCCATCTTCAAAATGGCTCCACTACCGAAGCCGAGGAGAAGCCACAAAATGGCTCATCTAAAAGGAGGAGCCAAAAAAGTGGCTTCACTGGCTTTTCCTCCCTCTCCAAGTATTAATTGATCATAAAATTACCCATATTATCATTGAGAAGCTGTTTTACCAAACGTTTTCCAAAACGGTTTCAGTCCATTAGAGAAGCTACTCTAATGCAGGAGCTGGAACTCTACCAAACGAGGCCTTCATTAATTTAATATATGCCGATGCTATCTCTTCTGTATCTTCTGAGGATGTTCGTAGAGTTAGGATCGGATTACCTACGTATACGTGAGTATATATCTACACCTGCACTGTGTATCAAAAGAAATACACGGATACGGAAACAAAATTAGGATAGAACACTACAATAATTACAATTTAGCAAAGTTCAGCATACATCTTGCAGCAAAGTTCCGCCTTTGTGTGCTCGCTCCATGATGATGATGATGAATCAAGGCCCTTATCCTCGTCCGCGAGACTAAATTATTCTCTTATCCAAGAGGAGAAGGAGATTGAGAGCAACCCCTGCATGGGAACGCCGCAAGCCCAATCCGGCTTTGTTGCTTCGTGGCTAATCAAGCCACCCACACCACCGCCACCTGATGGGGATGATGGATCGCGGCCGGGGGCGGGCCCTTTTGCCCCAAGAACATAAACAAGCGTACGGATGGATATAGATATCTGAGAATCCGAATTATCCGAATTCATATTCGTCAAAAACGTTAATATGAATATCCGTATTCGTATTCGTTTTTAAGGTGGATGACAAATGGATGTATCCGGATTCGATTTTCAGTGTTTTTCTCTATCTGGTTCCAAATTCGTATTCGACAAAAATGTGAAATATCCGACATTATCTCTATCCGCAAAGAATAAAGTACCCAATGAAACCATTTAAAACTTATTTATATTACTAAATACTAATTGCAAATGATATTACTTTTAATATTGCTAATAAATAATTATTTACACCATTTAAACTATTAAAAAAATTATCTATACGACAAATGACTAATTATGTTGACCTAATATTACTAGTGGTATACAATGATAAAGTTTAATTAATTTTACTATGACTAATCGTATTATTTTAAATACATATATTATTTATTAAATGAATAAATCATAATTAAATGTAGTAATGAACTTATTTTTTATTATTAAATGATATATATTTATGAAATACTTATTTTTTATATTTATTTTGATATATTTAATTATTTATTAATAATATGTTATTTTCAATAAAATATCTATTATGTACTACGCTCATAATTTACTCTACTTATAACATGATTTTTGATCGATAAAGCAAAGTTGATACTTATTATGACGCTATGTTATAAGTCGAGTAGGTATCCGAATGCGAATCCGAATTCGAACTATGTATTCGTATTTGATAATATTCGTATTCATATTCGAATTAAAATGTGATAAATAGTGCTATCCGAATTCGATGCCATGCTTATCCCATCCGAATCGATCCATAAACAAGCGCATCAATTCGGTACCTGCTCCCCCGACACGTATCGAGCCGGCCGGCGGGCGGCGTCGTCTTGTCAAGCAGTCAGCCCGTGCCCCTGCGACGACGACGCCGCAACCGCATGCAGCGTGGCCACCATGTTCTTGCTTGCCCCGCCGCGCGCTACTATATCCGGTGACTGACAGAGAGATGCTGCCCTGGATTTGCACCTGCCACTCCCGACATGCGTACCGTCCGGCAGATACTGTTCCTAATTCTTTATAGCAATATTCTATCCCTATATTGCATGTTGCTGCCAATGTGTAGGGATGGCATCAGGTAGGGCATACCATATGTTAATAGTTGGATGAGGGGCCGAGTGCTTGTTTGGCTGGTAGGAGTTGTCGTCGAGCACACCACACTAGCCTGAGGTGTCTACCATCTTTATCGTGATTGTCGCTTTAGGAGACCAATGTCATGTAAATCTTGCTTTAAGGTGATTTTCAGCATATGGAATAGTGGACCTGGTCTCTTCTAGTTGCATCCCCGGTAATGATTCGGTCTACGCCTGGGGAAGAAAGTAAATCAGATGAAGGATTTAGTCTAGATGCCAATGGTTGGTTGTGTAATTGTGACCTCAGCATAATGATGGGCTGAACCGGACTTCACGGCCTAGTTGCTTACACTCCGGCCCAGTACGTATATTCGGCCCACATCGGATTACATGGGCTCCTAATAGACCAAATATTGACCTGCCGCTGCCCCCACCAAAGGCCCAAACTACCTAGGCGCCTTCGCCGGCTGGAGCGCCGCCGCCACCGCCGACGGGCCCGCGCCGTGCCCGTGACCACCGTCTCCTCCGGAGCCGAGCCATCGGTTCCTGGCCGTCGTACAGCAGTACGGCGGACGTGGATCGCAGCCCTACCTCGTGATGGAGCATTGCTGGGATGGATCTCCTTACTCCTTAGAGGAAAGGGTAGCTTGGCCTAACCTGAAAGCATGGCGCAGCGCAACGAAAGAGATGCGCGAGGCATTTCCCGTATCCCCCTCCGCAAGAGTACGACAAGTACAGAAACTCTTGCTTCCAAGCCCGGCAAAGGGCTCCTTTCACGGCGTTTCTGAATAAAAGGCTCGCAGGCCTGTCCAGGAAAGGGAGCTGATCTACAGACAGGAAGCAAGACAAGTCAAGATCGCACTCGATCTGCAGAGGTACGTTGCCAGCCTCTTACCTGCCGACAGCCCGGAACTCTGCATTATAGCCATAGGTTTAGCATGTGACATCCTGAGGAGGTACGCCCATTTGGTTGTACTACTACTTTTCATTCTAGTTCAGTGTTTCAAGGTCGGAATGAAATGATCAAATTCGGAACAACATATGTTCCTTGCTGCTGCCTACTTGCAGCTGTTAACTGAATCTTTGTTTTCATTTAAACATTTATTAGTAATTCCTGTTAGTAAGGTAGAACAAAAGTACATTCGACCAAGATCAATGATTTATAGAGTTCATATGAGGAATGGAAATTCACATGACCTCCTTTATCAATTTGAAGGTTTGTAGAACCAGACAAGCAGCTCATGGTATTGTACAATAAATAGCCGATAAATAGTCAGCGCACGCACACAATGCCCAGAGAGTCATGCAAACCATATACATCAAGATAAATGAAAAACTCAAGCCTCAGTAAGCACAAATCATGGATTCTGGCGAAGCTATATACACTCTCGAAACAGCACTCGATTTTGAAAATGAAATCCTCAAATTTATCTCTGTTACAGAAGCTTTGTTGGGGACTCTCCAAACTTCGGTGGAGACATGAGGCTCTTCGTCAGCCATATCGCTGTCTCTCGAGACGACACGGCTCCTTCGCCAAACGGTCGAAGAACACCTGCAAGCTCCTCGAGCCTCTCCTGCTCCAGGAGCTTTGCACAGAGCTCGAGGAGTGACTCCAGAGCGTCGGCTCTCTGCTGGACTATGTTCAGATGATCCCACTCGGCGGGTGCGCTTTCTGTATGCGCCAATTTTAGCGTGCTGATTGGCGATGATCCCTCTGTCATCGTTGTGTCACCTGAGCCTGGCTTTGGTACTTGATATGAGCGTGGTTTGACATCCTTCCTTTCTTCTTGCACTACTCCAATTGTCAATTCCTCATTTGGTATTGGCGCCTCATTAGGCTTTTGATTTGAAACACTGACGGGCGCCTCATCTTTCACGTTACTGGTTCTTATAGCTTTAAGACGTATGGTCGAATCAATTTGTCCATCAGTTGTTGCCATCAAGTTCTCTTCTGCGTGCTGAAATGATAAAACCTCATTGCTCTGTGGTTCTTTGTTTCTGGCATCGAGATCCACCGGCATTTGCAAAATCAAGGCTTCCTGGGTACCAATGGTTGATGCATCTGAAAAGTTTGTGGAGCTGTCTCTTCCTTCCACAGTGTGCTCTGCTGCAGTTTCTAGTGTTCCATTGGATCCATTGGCTTTGATGGTTCGCTTTCTGCCACTGCTTGGCTTCTTTGACTGCTTGTCTCCCAGGTTACTTTTGGTGGGCTTTACTGGAAGATAGATTGGTGAACAGCTGCATGATTCAGCAAGATAAGGTTGCAGATGTGGATGCCTCAATAGTTCTCCAGCCTGTAATTTTTTCAGGGAATGTTACTCTTGTGTCGGTGCCTTTGATTGAAACAGTTAACTGACTTTTTAGACTTACAGTGGGCCTATGTTCTGGATTTTTCCTCAGCATGCTCTTCACTATCTGCTTCCTGAGAAAGAAGGCACAAGTTTAGTAGTTTTTTTTATAAAAAAATTATAATTGGCCAGTCACAAGATTAGGTACTCACAGTGCTGATGAGTACATTGGAGGCATTGGAGATATTGAAGATCTGTTTATTTTGTTAACCAACGCTGCCATGTCCTACACAAAAGACAAAGGGAAATAGTTCATAAGTTTCCCAGACACATGTATAGATATTGAACTAGTGTGTCCTTAAGCCGTGTTGTATCAGCAGTCACTTACTGTAGCTTTGAATGCAGGGCGGTGTGCTAAAATCTCAAACATACAGCAACCTGATGGTAAAAGCAAGGTTTGCACAGCTTTTTATATCTGACATGCATCATAATACAAAAACAGAAGCTGAAATTTAAGAGAAGTACGGGGAGCTCACCAAGTGACCATATGTCAGATTTGTATCCATAAGGTATGTCTGCTAGTATTTCTGGACACATGTAGTTTGGGGTTCCTACGACCTGAAAAAATGCATACACATCGAAATTTAATCAGTGAACCCAGAGCCATTATGAGCTCTCTTTTTTTTTCAAAATATTACTCAGCATGTTCTTGGGCCTTAGGATATTTTAGCGGGAATATTCTGAAACAGTCCACCTATTTGTCAGATCAACATTTCGTTCCATTTTGCTGTTTTTTTAGCATCGGTTGTAAATAATGTGATTGGAATATCAAATGCCATACAGGACACACTAGTATCGTGGCTATATATGTTGTATTTCAGTGTGCGAAGTGTACATGACTAGTGGAAGAGTTGTGTACAGTGTCCTAATCCGTATCCTGAAATGTGTTTTCATCTACTAATTCGCATAAAAAAATAATTGAAAAGGGTGAGGCGTACCGACGAGGCAAGGTCCTCCATGAGCAGCTTCGCCAGCCCGAAATCAGCTGTCAAAGAGAGGGCAAATTATACTGTAATCTGATAAAGACAGACTCAGTAATTCAGCACTAATACGTACTATCCGCATCTTACCGAGTCTGATGTTGTTATCCCTAGTCAATAAAATGTTGGAACACTGCAGGGCAGCAGGAGGCGAGGGGATGAAATGTTAGGTGACGAATTGGCCCATGAACTTGCAGGTGATGGTAAAATCTATTTGTTCTTTTTTTTTACCTTGAGATCGCGGTGTAGCACGCGGTTGCAGTGCAGGTAGTCAAGGGCGAGGAGCAGTTGCGTGAACCACCGGCAGACCCTCTAGCATGACGATTTGAGAACCAAGAAGGCAGAGGTAAATAAGTTTACGACCCTGAACCAATCTTTATTGCTTTTGCGTGCAGCGGTAAATTCCACTAACAAGTAACAATTTATCTAGTTACAGTAACTGTTGTTACCTCTTCAGAGAAGAGGACGCCCCTGGCCTTCTTGATCCTCTCCGCCCTGCGATTCCAGTGTTGATAACAAGTTAGGACAACAAGGATGGTAATTCTGGGTTAAAACGAAGATTGTGAGGGGTCGCTTACATGTCCCCTCCTTCGCAGTGGCTGGTGACGATGCAGACGGATGTCCCCTGCAACCACCGAACAAAATCCAATTGAGTTCGCTATCGTGGCGGCACGCGCGCGGTGGATGGATCATGAGGAGTTCCAGGATTGGTGCGAGACAGGAAGGAATTGATTTGCTTGCGCACGGAAGGCGTACCTCGTCTACCCATCCGTCCTTGTACTCGACGATGTAGGGGTTGCTGAGGCTCGCCATCAGGGACATCTGCGGCAGGAAGCAAGGGGCGGAGCAGGTATCCGTGTCACTTGCTTCGTCTCACAGAGCAGGTAGGGAGAATGAATATGAATCGGGCACGAATTTGAGCAAAACACCGAGTTTTTGTTTTCCCCATGGATGAATAATTGTTGCTATTTACTTATTTTTGTTCTACTTGTTACTGAAGCAGCAGACGCTGCCTGCTTTGGTGCATATGCAGGTGTGGACATGGCCGGCGTGGCGGCCTCTGCTTTGCGGTCGAGTGGAATGGAAGGGTTTTGTGTTACCTCCTGGTAGGCGGTCCGCTGGAACTTGTCGTTCTGCTTGGAGAGGCGGATCTTCTTCATCACGTACCTTCGGCAGCACCAGAGGAGGGAGGAATCAGAGGAATCGGCGGGCAAGCGCAGAGCCGGGAGCAGTCGAGAAATCAATCAGAGGCAGAGAGAGTCTGGTTACCTCTTGCGCTCGGCCTTGTGGAGGACGAGGTACGCGGAGCCGTAGGCGCCCCGGCCGATCTGCTCCACCACCTCGTACTGCTCCATCGCTCCCGAGCTCCTTGCCGGTCTATGGCCGCCGCCGAATCCTCCTCCTCTGTTGCTGCCGTTGCGAGAAGTGACGACCCCGGCTGAGGAGCGAGGAGTGGAGGGAAGACTGCAGGGGGGACGTGAGCGAATGAATGATGCGCGCGCGGGGCTCGTGATTATTTGTGCGCTGCCGCTGCTGCACGCGTGTGGAAGGGGATGGCTGCAACTGCAATGATGGCGCCGTGGGGTGGGGGGTGGCGCCCTGCCGCTCTCGCCGTATTACTCCGCTCTGTCGGGTAGCCTGTCCGCCCCGCACCTCCTCCTCCTCCTCGGTTAGGCGACGGGGACGGAGACCGACCAACGGAACGGGTAGGGGGGACGGGGAAGTCGCGGCTACAAAGGTCGTGGGGTGTGCTTGATTCCGGGGATGGAATGGGACGATTGGTATTTGGTTCGAAGACATCGGCGAGTCCATCCTCGTAGAGGGATATTCGGTGTAGATTCAGGATGATGTGTCTACCCAAAACGAGCGGACGGGCTTCAATTCAACAGCGTGAGGAGCCGTTATCTTCTTTCTCGTGCACTTCGCCGAAACTCTTCTTTGTCTTCTTCCTCGTGCGCTCGGTCGGAGCTCCACCACGCCACCCTTCGGAGAGGCGAAGACCCATCTCCGGCGCAGGCACGGCGGTTGCTACTCGGACCGGCAGGGGTGAGCTCCCCTGGGTGGAGATACCCGAGGCCGGCATGGCCGGGGCTTGGGGGCGAGCTCCCCATGCCGGTAGGGGTGATGTCCCGAGCTGGGGCTCGCGGCTAGGGCCTGACGACGGCGGGGGCGAGGTCCCGGGCGGCGCGGTCGGGGCCCAAGGCCGGGCCCAAGGCCGGTGGGGGTGAGGTCCCCGAGCGGCGTGGCTGCGGGAGAGGACCGGAGGAGGCTGGCGTGGTCGCATGGAGGAGGATGTCGAGTAGTGGAATGCCGACGGGAGAAGATAGGGGAAAGAAAGAAAAAATAAAAGAAATGTATATAGAATGATAGGTGGGATCTTGGGATCCATAAAATAGTATAACTAACGGTGTAAAAAATATCATCCATATCAGCCACCTTAACCTCTTCAACCAAATACTAAACGGGACCGTCCCATCCTATTTTAATCAAGCACTAAACGGGACGTCCCATCTCACAAAACTAGGACGGCCCATCCCACGAAATTGGGATATGATCGTCCCATCCTACTTCGTCCAGGAGCCAAACGCACTCAGTACACTGCTTTGCGACATCAACGGCGACAGCACGGGTCTTATCTCTCGTCACCTGATTTTGCCTTCGCCGTGCGCGTTTTAGCTTGACGATCACGGGTGATTAGAGTGGTGGTTACGGCAGGCGTGCTCGTCATGGAACTGAACAAACCATTATTAATGATTAGTTAATCATCCGATGCGTATGTTTCGTCTCTCCTTCCCGTGGTGCTGATGTGGTGCAGCGTGGTACGGGAGAGTACACGTAGTGGTGGACGGAACGTTGCTCGCGTCGGCGGGCCCCGCACCGTCTGTGGCGGATGGGTGGGCCGACTCCTTTCATTCCTTTCTTCCTCCTCCACCTGTCTTCTCCTTCTTCTGATCTGATGAGTGCCTCTCTCTTCGGAGCTGCTAGCGCCCGATCGTCCGATCCGAACGCTAGCGTCGGACGCTACAACAAAAAAAAACTACCGCTGCAACATTTGCTATTATTACACCCAACATTACCGCTAAGGCTGCATCCGTCTCAACCTACGCAGGGCAGCGGATCCATAGGAGAACATCGCGCCGCCTGAGGATAGCGTGCCAGCAAGCTAAAACGGATTGAAGAGGCTGCCCTAATTAGGTGCAAGATTATCTCTTCAAAAAAAGGGCCAATCAAACCAAAAACAGATGAAAAATGTTGCAACATCTCAAATTCAGGTGTCACATTGACAATCAATTATTGAAACATCAAAAACAACAGTTTCAAATATGCAAATATGTTGCAATATCGGAAAAGCGCATGCAACATGAGAAAATTATTGTTGAAACAATTCCAAGAAACACATGCAACATACATACCTACCAATGCTCCAACTCGTGCGCCTCTGCACTCGTCATTGATGATTTTGCTCGTACGGAGGTCGCCCCAATCGGCCATCGTAGAGAGAGAGATAGAGAGATGGTGGAGGAGGTGGCGGTCGGGAGGCGCCCGGTTGCTGCAACCGCGCCGGCGGGCTGCTCGCCGAGGCGCTTGGGACATCATGACGCGGGTGCTTGTGGTGGACAACCCGTGGGGCCCATGCGCGCCTGGGCCCATCGCGCGGAGGGCATGGTAGTGGAGGCGTCTAACAAGCTCGCCGCCGCCACGTGCCATGTGTGGACGGCCGGGTTCAAGCATGAGCTCATGTGGTTGGGTGCTTGCGTGCGAGAGAGAGAGCTTGCGCGGTGGAAGAAGAAAGGAATACGAGAGGATAAGGATGTAGGAAAGTTTGACTTGGTTCCATGGACTGTGGCGTATGATTTTTAGTTTCCGCATCGGACGTCCAAGCATTACCGGCGGGGCTCCGGCGCTCGAGCGGACGGCGGGTGCAGCCAGAGCTCCGGTTGGAGGATTTTTTTTTTATTTTTTAATACCCCTTTAGTACTGGTTATTTGACCCGGTACTAAATGTCCCTCCTTTAGTATCGATGTAGCAATACCGGTTGCACAACCGGTAGTAAAGGGGCGAGGCACTTTCCCCAACCGTGGCGGCGTCCGATTTTTATTTTCCGCATTGCATTTTTATTTTCCGCGTCGGACGTCCTTCGTGATTACCGCTCTTTTTTTAACTCATGATGTGTTTTTTTTTCGCTGTGCTTGGTGATGTCAATCTAGTGCGGTGGTGGGGCTGGCTGTTGCCGCATGCCTTTCCCCCGTCAAAAAAGGGGAGGCGTGAAGTGAATCGTTCCATGGATGCACTAGCTACGTGGTGCCCACATGGAAGGAAGCAACCTTTGCCAGTTTGCCTCACTCGAGTTCTCTTCCAACTCCGCCTTTTCCTGGGGGACCGTGGCCGCTTTGCACCGACCGCCCCTACACTAGAAACGGCAGCTTTTCACACTCAACTGCCCACTGGCCGGCGACAACTGCCACTGTGAGGTGAAACTAGCAGCACGTGCTCCGTTTTTACAGCAAATCTGGGATCTGTTCATCTCGTAGTAAATTCGTTGTAATAAATTTGCCCTGATCGGCCTGAGCACATCACTTAATTTGCGGCCGTTCACGCGGCGGCGTAGTAGGAGCCCGGAACACTAGTCGTCGTCGCGCTGCCACATGCATGTGCCCTCCCTCCTCGGGACGCGTGCATCAGGGCGCCAGCGGATCTGCCGCCATGAATGAAAGTATCCAGATTTGTTGGGTACACTGTTGCGTGGTGCGCAGGAGGAGCACTTGTGTGCGTACTGAACAATAGTACACCCAGGACCCAACCTCTACACCGCCATGCACTGAACCGAACCAAAGTATTTTGAAGACATCTGACGCTAGAATTTCCTGTTCCTCCTATTTAACCCATCTTCTCCCTCTCCGATGAGATGAGCTACGGTGGAGGTTCGGCAAGCTCTGACGAGGTCAGGAGTTCCCGATTTTAAGGGGTGGGGATCTCATCGGCAGCCTTAGATTAGAAAGTTGGCGGCGGCAAGCCGGTCCAGCATACGTGGCGGGTGGGGGCGGTGGCGCCACTGGCTCGAGAGGTGGAGGAGGCTGATTGGTCCAAGTAGGAGCGGGAGCTAGGGCAGTGTGAGCCTCGTTACGGAAATCTTATCTTGTTATTGAGACATCATCTTTTATTGTACTATGATTTAATTCGTACAAGGATGAACATATATACTCCTATCTTAAATTGTAGGTTGTTTTGATTTTTCTAGATACATAATTTTTTATATCTATATACATAGCAAAAATTATGATCTAGAAAAGTTAAAATGTCCTACAATTTGAAACGGAGAGTACAATACACACACATACAACTAGTGTGGAGTTTCAACATGTATATCTCATTTGGACGGTGCAACCGGCCTGAGATTTGCTATATATATATTGACTTATTAGACTCTTATCCAACAGATCATTGGAACATGATACGATGCCCTCCAACAATCACTATGTTAGTCGAATGAATAAATATGTATGTGCATCATTCTTTTATAATGAGCCACAAATAAACATGACACGAAGCATAGCCAAACGCGACGCGCCAACCCCCCTCTATCAGCGCCGGGTGCTGATTGCCTAATCATTCGTGGAGCTTGGCTGTCGCTTCTTTCGCTTTAATTGGTGTGTAGGCTCCTGTAGCTTTTGACTTGGAGCCCAACTGGCGTTCCTTCCCGCAGGATGATGATATATGCTATGCTAGTCTACCTAAACGGCCAGGGTTGGTTTCCTAGTTCATGGCCAGTAGTTGGCCACTAGTGCATTCAGGTGTTGGTGACGGTGCATCCATCACCGATCCTGCTCATCAGTCGTACACCGCTCGATCATCACCCTGAACGAGACAGCCCGTCGGCTTAATTATATATATAGCTTACCAGCAGCATCAGTTTCGATATGATACTCATCTGTTATCATATCTTAATCTTTGTATACTAGTTGAAGGTTTCCACGTTAATCAGGAGACGCGCTAATAAAGAAATAGGTAAATGTTAGAAACTTTCAAAAAACTTGGAACATGTAGCCATCAATCGAGTAGACTCTCATCGTCATAGTTATTAGATCTACTAGTCCATCAACCCGTGTTCCAGCATGGGCTAATGTTTTTAAAAGCTATTGTATTTAAAAATTATTTAGAAATTCTACTCTTAGCTAATAATCAAAATTGTTTGCCTACCACTCTCTCATTTTTCAATACTTCAACATAATACTCATATAGATATCTACTTATCTTTGTTCAGTTGCGATTGGTTTTTAATTAGTATTACTCTATAAACTTTTTCTTTGTATCGTCCCCCATATATTATGTTTAGCATAAAAATCAATACTTTTCATTACTTCCTCACATACATGTAGAAATGGTCTACATGGTGACACTCATCATGCGTATATACCTTAACTTAATATTTCTATATTAACAATGATATAAATAGATAATTTACAACCATACATTAGTTTACTTTTGAACATTTTTGTATGATGCATATGAAGATAATTAGATTAAGATTTGGGTGTTTACTATAGATTATTTTTAATAATGACATACATTGGTAACTTAGATACAAATTTAGAATGACATTATAAGTTATGCTTTATAATGATATGCATGAGAAAATTGAATGAAGATTATGGAGTTACTTTAGATTATTTAATTATAATGCAGAGCTCAGTATTTTAAATATAGGTTTAGGGTTTATTGTAGAATAGTTGTGGGTAAACTTTTTAAAAATATAATAGACCAATGACTATGATTATTATAGTTTACATGATTGATGTTTGATGTTTCTGATTTTGTGAGAATTTCTAGGATTTATGTTTTTTCTAGTGTGTCTCGTGAGAATTAATGCGGAGTCTCCAATGTAAAAAATAAGAGAATATTGCTACAAAACTATTACCTTGAGCTACCTCTCGTTTGCTAAATATTCAAACACAACACTTATATAGATATATTTATTATCTTTATCCGATTGTGATAGATTTTAGTTAGTAACTACTCTATAATATTTTCATCCACATTTATAATCTTTAACTTTTTCACTTTGCATCGTAGGTATACGCTTGAATTTGTTTAATGACCCTAAGTTTGAGTAATAATTTTAACATAGATTGTTCTCATTAGTTCATCTATGTCTTTATAAATGGTGACACACATCATGTGTATATACCCTAATTATTATATCATGTACCAATAGTGTAAGAAATAGATCACTTATAATCATATATTGGCGTATATTCCGAAGGTTTGGATTCAAATTTAGGGTTACCTCATGTTATTTATAATAATAGTATATGTAGGTAATATAGATGAAAATTTTAGGGGTTACTTTCGGGTTTTTTTAAGTATTAGAGCAACTCCAAGAGTTCCCCAAAAAATTCTTCCCAAAACGATGTATTGGGGCTATGCTAAAATTTTCTTTTCCTAAAAACATATCAACCCACAGCAGAATACCAATAACTGCCTCCAATATTTGCCACGTTATCATAATTGGACCTACCTCCAGAACAGAGCCCCCCTCTACCTCCAAAACAGAGCTCCATCGCTCCTTTGAGCAGAGCTCGCCGCTGGCCAAATCCGCCATATCCCGACCGCCTCTGTTCAATTCCTCGCACCATCAGCTTCCCCTCGCCGTCCCGCATCCATTTCATCCATCACCAGCCTGTCTCGTCCGCTACATCAAGGGCAGGCGCAGGGCGAGTGGCGGCAGGCGCGGCACGAACCAAACTGCGCTGCCAACTCTTGCGTGTGCCTGGAAGCGATCGTCACTGAAGGAGGAAGACATTAAGGCGCTAGTGGTAGCCAATCTTCTCCAAGGAAAAGATGTCATCAACTGGAGACCTACCTTCAGCAACCCCTAGCCAATGGAGGAGTACTCGAAAGAAACGGTAATCTTCGCGTATTTCATTGAGCGGGGTCTGGCTTTACCTACATCAGATTTCTTCCGGAGCCTACTAGATTATTACAAATTGGAACTAGTCCACTTGAACCCCAACAACATTTTGCATGCCGCAATCTTTGTGCATTTGTGCGAAGCCTTCTTGGGGATCCAGCCCCACTTCCAGTTGTTTTGGAAGTTCTTCCGTGTGAAGCCACATTCCAAGATGCAGCACACCTAAGTAGTTGGCGGGGCTGGAATTCAGATGAGGGAGAAGCTCAAAGGCCTCTACTTGAATTATGAGCTCATTGACTCACATTCGGGATGGAAAGAGAAGTGGCTCTACATCGGCAACCACGATCCCAAACTCCCGAAGTTGACAGGCCATCACCCGACTTGGAACAACAGGTGGCCGGACGAGCCAAGCCATGGAGACTGCTTGCAGCTACCCGAACTCCTGTACAGGATAGCCAAGCTCAAGCAGGAGAGGTTAACAAGAGTTGGGGTAGCGTTCTACTTCATGAAGTGGTGAGTTCAATCCCTGCAACTGTGGTGCACTTGGGGCTATGACTACTCAGGTGTCAACGACCCATCCAGGATGTCTCCAGAAGAACTCAGTGTGAACGAGGTCATGATGCAGTTGGGGTGCCTGTTCAAGAATGGGGTGAAATCCCTACACTTGTTCGAGAATTATACACCACCAACCCACCAAAAACTGTAAGTATCTGTGGCCGCAACCCTCGAGTACTCATTTTTTAAATTTGGATGTACTGACTTGTCTGCCTATGCAGGAAGACGTACACTTGTACTGCTCTACTCCTCCTCCTCCCGAAGTAGAAGATATTGAAGCTGCTCCTCGCATCAATACGGTAGCAAGTGTGAGGGGTGAAGCCGAGGACAAGGGGGAAGAAGAAATCAAGTCCTTCCGCAGCTCTGACTCTGAGGCTGCGGAGGACTTCGAGCTCAAGGCTCGACCATTTGACAAGGCTGGTGGGTCATCCTCTGGGTCATCGAAGCGCACAACTGAAGATGACCTTGAGGCTGCACTGGCTCCGCTGCTAAGGAAGAAGAGGACCGTCGCTGGAAAGCATGCTGTGAAGAAGCCTCTCACTACTGAAGACATTCCCCCAATGGTAATAACCTTTGAGGAAGGGCAAGATCCTGAGGATCAAGTACTAGTAAGTGAATCCAATACCACCATGTCTACTCAATATAGCATTGGTGGTTTGCCAGCTAGCACATGCAATCATTAGGGGCACGCATGGATCTTTTCTCCTTCAAGGCCCATTGGGCAGATCATCTGCTTTGCCTGATATATGTTCTTAGGCAACTCATTCAGGCTTGGGAGCATCTTTTGCAGGAGATTTAACAAATCATCAAAGCCTTTATTAGACAAACCGTTGGTTGACTTCATCTCCAATAGCATCAGGTCAACTTCCAGTTTTGAAATGCTAAAGCCCGAGTATAGTGGTGTCTTGGCATCCTTCCTCATCTGCTCGAGCTTCTTCATATTTCTTGCATCAAGGCATTCAGGCTCCGCATCACGTAGCATCCGGTCTATGGAATCTAACCGTTCATCTAATGCTAATATCTCGTGCATGCTTTCTAGCATGGGCAGCTCATCAGACGTTTCTGGCACTGGCAGCTCATAAGAAGTTTCACTAGTGTTTCCATGCATGGCTGCAGCCTGGGCAGATTCGGACACGGTCATTGCCTCAGATTCATTATCACCACCCTCACCGTGCATATTCCATACCTGATAGTTACCCATGAAACCCCTATGCAACAAATGACAGTGGATCTGCTCGACATTGCTCCACTCCTTCTGATTTTTGCAATCAATGCATGGGCAACATACGTACCCATCATTCTGAGGATTGTTTGTGATGTACGCCTTGGCGGCCTTCACAAAAGAATCAACACCGTTGATGAATGAAACCTCTCTCACCTTTGAACCGTACATCCATCCTCGATCCATCTATGAACAATGACATTTTCTCAGTTTGGCAATAGTGAGTACTAGGTAAACCATACAAGCTACCAATTACAAAATAAGCTTCATACACACCTGAAAATCACTTGAGTTTTTGTGCTAACTTCACAGTTATGTGGCATCCATGAAGAAATTCCTTAAAAGGGCCAAGAGATAAGAAAGAACCTCTCCATCACATTCTTTTCAATTTTGGAACAATATAACTTGGATAAGCATACAAACTACCAATTACAAAAGAATTTTCAAACACACCTTGAATCACATGAGTTTTTGCGCTAACTTCACACTTTTGTGGCATTCATGAAGAAATTCCTCAAAAATGCCCTAGAGACAAGAAATGCCCTCTCCATCATATTTTTCATAATTTTGCAAAAATCTAACTAGGCAAAGCATAGAAGGTACCAAATTTAAAATAGGCTACATTTACTAAACTTAAATCATGTGAGGTTTTGTGATAACTTCAAACTTTTGGAGCATCCATTAAAAAATTACTCAAAATTAGCCTAGAGTCAAGAAAGAGCCTCTCCATCACATTTTCTCAATTTTGCAACAATCTAACTAAGCATACATGGAGTGATGAGCAAGATACTAACCTTCAAGCAAGGTGGTGATGAGCAACCTTCAAATTTTGACTCACTCCATTGAAATTCCACCACAAATGAGCTCTAAAATGAAGCAAGAGAGCCTCTCCATCAAATTCATGCCAAATTTCAAAAACTAGCCAAAGAAAGAAGCTAAGAATTTTAAGAAATGCTAGTTACCAACCTCAAAATAAGATGTTAACGTGTATCCTTAAAAAATGAGAGTTTTGTTGAGCAATTGGAAGAAAAATGGCTGCAACAATGGAGGAAGGAGAGGAGGGCGTAGGGTGGAAGGAGGAGGATGAGGGGAGGAAGAGAGTTTTGTACTATCACCACCGGCCCTTATTACGAGATGACAGTGATGGGCATTGGCGGTGATACCTTCACCGCCAGTTTGAACTACAAGCCGACGGTGAAGGGGATCATCACCGCCAGTTTTACACTCTAACCGCGTACTCCCACGCGCAGCCGTGAGGTCCGGCGGTGAAGACACATCACTGCCGACCCATCCAAAACCAGTAGTGATGGCACATTCTGTAGTAGTGGCAGTGGCTGCAGCCGCATGTATCGTTGTTGCTGATTTAATTCTCAATATCATGGCGAGATACCATATTTTAAAAGGATGTCGACTATTGACTCTCCTTATATTTGAAGCCACTCACACAGTATTTAATTTTGCGGCAACTTATGGGCAAGTAGAGCAGCCAATACATATAGTCTCACAGGATAGTATCTTGTATCTATATATATCCTTCTGCTAGAGCCTGCAGAGGTCATTGTCAATGTCATGCATGTGCCTCTAGCCCTCTCTATATATACTGACATCCCTCTTGCTGCTTGTCCTCATTGAGCTGGACATTCTTATGCAATGCCTTTTAGTTTTGTTAAGGAGTAATATTCCTAGTAGAGTATATATATGCCATAGCATAATCTAAGGTTTGAAAGGCACCATGAATACATTTTGACCATGTTGGGGTAGTGTAGTAGTGCTCCGACCTGCTGCCATCCCTCAACGTGTCGCTCCGACCCAGTTTTGCAGGGTCCACATAACAAGCACGACATTAGTAAGTACTACCCTGCTTCAACATGTAGGTTGATTTGCCTTTTCTAGATAAATGGATTTTGATATATATTTAGACATAGCCTATATTACATTAAAAAAAAGACATAGCCTATCTCTAAGTGCGTAGAAAAATCATGTCAGTTTGAAACAGAGGGAGTATCTTAATTAGCTTAGAGGCAAACCGAATCCCATTAATCCCATTCTAGCTGGTGGTGGTGTTCTTTTGTCAAATTTGGTTTCCATGACACGTGGTTCGTGACTAGTGAGGTACAAGATGAGATGAGTGTGTTCAGAGGCTGGGATCATATATTTTCCATTTCTTTTTTTAAAAAAACAAGATGAGTATGATAAATAATAATGGCAAACTTCAGGAGGAATAGGAAAGCGATTGCCTTTTCTTTGTTACTCCAGTGTATGGTGGTTAGTTTTGTTCTAAGTACAACTTTGTAACTTTGATTAAATTTTTATTTTTAAAATTCGTTGTCACCTACAATGTCAAATTTGTATAATTAAATCCACCATAAAATATATCTTGATAATGCATTTATTTGCTAATGCATTTATTTTGTATCGTAGATCTTAATATTTGTTTAATAAAAAATTAGCCAAGATTAAAGAAGTTTTACTTATGAAACAACTAAAGCATCAACTTTTGTTATGGAAGGAGACATTTATAACTTTGACTATAAATAACAAAAGGATCATAAAAAACTGATAATGTAAAAATGATGTTCGCAAATTCATCATGAAATCAAATATTATAATATATTTTTCTATTTGAAATAAATTATTTTTTAGAGATATTGTTGGTCAATAAAATGCTTGACTTATCTTTTGTTTGTCCTAAGTCAAGCATTTTTAATTTTGAGATATATTTTGTTAGGATAAACAATATATCAGACTATACTTAGGACAAACCATAACTATAAATGTAGGTATTTTCCAGGACATAGCGAATAGTATAAATCGGTAAAGCGGGTAAAATTTCAACTTTGGTGCTGACTTATTATCTTTCGTTTGGAGCTAATGATCATTATAATATTCTAATCCAAAAATAAATAAGCCTTTCTTGGTTGCTAAGTATGGTACGGTGTCTCTTGGCTTTGTTCCATGAAGTCAATATTCAGTTCGGATGCTAAGCAAAATGCAGAATGCTAACACATATGGCAAAATATATATTTAAGCCTCCTTTTGTGTCTCATCAATAATGTCAGTGTTGGAAGTTGAGGTTTCAATTCAACACTCAGTCAGCGCTCTGGACCATGCCACATCATATATGCGCCTGCATACTACTCCCTCCGTTCCAAATTGTAGGTTGTTTTGGCTTTTCTAGATTTATAGATATTATTATACATCTAGATATAGTGTATGTTTAGATGCATAATAATATTTATGAACCTAAAATAGCTAAAACAATCTACAATTTGGAACGGAAGGAACACAACTACGTTTGACATTTGGGCCACGTCCGGATATAATGTACGTACACGAGTATGAACGCTGCTAAATGCTTTGTATACACTTGAAAGGAAAGCAGTGGTAGTAGCACACCCTTCGTATAAGCCCCCCCGGACACAATGCAAGCTCCTGTTTCACGTTTCTCGTCACATCGTTGCCGCTGAATTTAATTTCTCTACATCATGGCAATTTTTATTTTGAAAGGACACTACAGATGTTCATGTTTCGAAGAATCCAGATGAAGCATTCGTCTCAGACTTTAGTTGTTAATTGATATTCTCTCTAAAAAACTAGAGCTACTTCTGTCTATTTTAACTCACAATTACTCGCATGCTAGGTGCCTAGGCGAGCGTTTATTTGTAAGGTTTTGCTTCACATGTGGTTGCTGAGGTTTAATGCATGTGCAATAAGGGGTGGTTATTGTGCGCTTCAGCCACAAGTGATTATTATTCATTTGATGATTTGTTAGTGCTTATGTGTCGAGAAAATGGACCTAGGGTACTAGACTACTAGGATATACGACAAAATTAAAGAGAATACTAAAATACTTCACTGAATACTATCAGTATTATACTACTGTATTGTGCACCGTAAAAGTCTTTTAAGAAAAAAAAATAAATGGAGAATCATCTCCATTTATTTGTCTTTGGCACTTTGGATAAAGTTTCACCTACTCCTCCATTAACCAATGGTAAGCCTCAAGACAGAGGTTGTTCCTCACGTGCCTTTATATACGCCAAATCTCTTATTACCTCCCCAAGGGCCAACTGGTCAAGGCATCCTTTTCGCTTCAGTGTATTCCCATTTTCTGCTAGACGAGAGAACAAGAATAGTGTGTAAGTGTACATGCTTAGTTTAGGTTTTGGAGACATGGGAATTCTCGTGACCTTGTGAGTTAGACTGGCGACGGCTAACATAGATAAAACGACCGGGCGACCTCGACCGCTTCACCGGTGCACCCACCATTGATGGGCGAGGATCGGAGTCGCTTGTGTGTTTTTGAGCTGATAGCTGAACATGATGTAATAGCTTTGCTCCATCTCCAACAGGAAAGGCAGAAGGGGATATGATATGCTAGCTTGTGCTGATGAATGAGACGATGCTAGCTTGAGATGTGCCAGATGCTGTTGAGCAGAGGCGACGCCGATTGGCATTCTGACCATGTTGTTCAACACTGCCATTCACCAAAAGTTTTGGTCGAGTTAATTATACTAGAGTCTTGTTCAACACCTCTGATTTGCCAAGGACAAATCATTAGGACAGGACAAGCTGCTCCAATCGTTCACACATTCTTTTAGTAGGGTGCATGTCTGTTGGTGTTGGGAGCCCTTTTTAAAAAAATAAACAGAAAACATATGAATAATATGACATGAAACATAGCCAAACCGCTCTATCAGCGGGCTGGGGCAGATTATTGCCTAATCATGCATGGCATTTGGCCATCGCGTCTTTCGCTATCTTGATCCTTGATGTGTAGGCTAGGCTTCATCTGTATAACTTTTGACTAACTCAGAGCCCAACTGGCGTTCAGTTCCATCCAGCAGGATGATATATATAATATATGCTCTGCTACTCTACCTAAAGGGGGTTGGTTTCCTTTCCTAGTTGATGTCCACGACCACGAACGAGTTCATGGATTATTCAGGTGTTGGTGACGGTGCAGCATCCGTCCATCGTATCCACCCATTTTGCTCAACCGTAAACCGGTCGCCCCCGAACAAGACAGCCCGTCGGCTAAATTATGCTTACCTGCAGCATCATTAGTGCTAGTTGAGTTTTCTTTTCCTGTTCTGTCCCGGGCTCTCTTTTTCTCCCTTTCGAGACTTCTTCTTTGAAGAAGAATATATAATGTAATAATTTTGCCACACCTAATGTCAAATAGGGCATGAACTTGACGCTTGTAGCCCAGAATGTGAGAATTGAGACGTCAGACTCAAAGTGTTGGGAATAACAAGCAACACTAATGCACAATTACTCCCTCATCTTGTAAGGAACTCAGGACAGTTGCAACCAGCAGCTTGCAGCGGAATAATCAACACACAATGCACAAGTAATACAATGATATACGTGGAAAACTTCCTCCAAACAAGAGGAGTGAAAACTACGGGCCGACCAGCCCACTCCCAACTTCTTCCACTATATTTCATAATGGATACAAGGAGTCTTCTCTAGAACATCTAGAGGTACATATCAGAAGCACCAACACCAACAAGGTAATTGCAACCCTGATACAACAGCAATAGCAACAACACCAAAGCGAGATTACAACAAGAGGTAGCACTTTCAGCTTTGTTGAAAAACAACTTCTGTCACCTTCAGAGTTTTGCTCACACCAAGCAAACCACAAATCCAAATACCCTCAAAATTGGTAGAATTGAAGTTCAACAAGTCCCTCACAAGCTGACAAAGTTTCACCCAAATTGGACCCCGTTTGACCCCTCAGATCATACTACTACCAAAAATGTGCACGCTGAATCTGCTGCTAACAGAGCTGACGAACTTCCCCTCAAATATGAGGCTCCAATAACCAAATCTTCAAACCAACCATACAAATCAGATTTATACAAGTGTGGAATAGGCTCATCAAATTTGGTGCCAATCCAACTCCGTTTGCACCTCGAATCACAAGCTTGACGATGGTTGCACAAGACACACCAATCTGGACAGCAAGCTTCTTCTCCTCTCTTCTCTCTTGTCTCTCCTTTGTTGTTCTATGGCTGAACTCGTGGTTGCTGCTCTTGGCTCTCTTCAGCACCTCTCAAACACACCTGAATAAGGTATATAAGAGGCTAGGGTTTGCTCTCAAACCTATCTCCACCGTTCATCAGGTGGCAATCAACGGCTCACACGCTGCAGGCCGAATTGGGCTTTGAGCTCATTGTTTCTTCATATAGAGGGACATTTAGCCCAACAAACTCCCCCCCGACCTCATAGAGAAACTCAATTCGTAGCACCACTGCCATCACCATGGCAGCATACATCAAGTTTCTCTTACTTGACCTTCTTGACCCACTTGCTCCTCGAAGCCTTCTTCTTCCTCTTGGGCAACTTAACCAACTCATCATGCGCGTGATTACTTCTCCACTTCTCTTCACTTCCACTGCATCTGCAAAGCCTGCAGGTTTCCAACAATCAGATAGCACTAGAGGCAGGCGCAGGATTTGGACCGTGGGTATTCAAAATTCTGGATGGCAAGAAAAAAAATTTGACAGACTAAATTATAGTTTTATAACATAGGATTAAGTGACAGCATCATTGATTAATAAAATTGATCACAACTTGAAATTGTCCAGCTACTAATGATCAACAAATCAAAGTGTCAACATGTGAAATAAATAGAGGATAAAACAGCAAAATGGTAAAAAAGCTTACAACTTACAAGCTACAGGACAACTTTTCGATCCTTAATGCTTTAAAAATGAGTGATGATGTCCTTATCCTTAGCTTGCATGAAGAATTCCCTTGTAATCAATGTGACCAAGCAACCATTCAAATATTTCTGCCCCATCCTTCTTCTTCTCTTGATCTTTATCAAATTCATTATAGAAAAGATCCTCTCAACACCAGCAGTTGCAACAGGGAGAACAAGCACCAATTTGAGAATTTTATAAACAATTTCATACCAAGGAACCTTTCCTTGTTTAACTAGCATCATAGACAACTCTGCTAGACTTCTCAAATTTTTGAAGTTTTCATCATTTCTGACATCATTGATATAGTGGTGCAACTGAAAATGAAGTTGGTTCATTTCTTCAAATTTAAAGTCATGTGGATAGAACCCAGCAAGCTTAACCAAGTTCTCAACATTAAAAGCAGAAAAGGAATTGGCTGGACTGAATGATGCCATGCATCTAAGTAGCTCTGTGTTTACCTCATCAAACCTATTATTAAGCTCTTGAACTTGCCTATCAATGATACCCAAAAACATATCAGCATGAAACCAGTGATAATTAATGGCACCTCTGTAGAATTGTTTTGATCTTTGCATAGGAATATACTTCCCATTCATGTCAACAACTTTAACATTGTGCTTCTCACAAAAAGAAGTGATCTTGGCAAGGAATTCTTGCCATTCAAAATCTTGTCTCAAAACATCCAGTTCTACCTTTGTGAACTCTAGAAGATCCATTGCATTTACGATATCTTGCTTCCTCTTTTGCAAAGCATTGCACAAGTCATTTGTGTATCCAAATATTTCATTCATCAAGTGTAGCAAGAAAACAAACTCAAAGGACTTAAATACTATGAGCATAGTTTGAACTCCATTAGCCTCAGCCCCTTTACTTTCATTCCCAATCCTAATGAGAACTTTCTTGATTGAAGGATACAAGAACATAACATGCATTACAGTTCTGTAGTGAGATCCCCATCGTGTATCACCTGGCCTTGCTAAGCCCATCTCTTGATTCAATCCTTTCCCAGTTTCAATTTCACCCAATTTCAATGCTTCAATCATGTATTCAACTTGAGCAATGCGAAGCATGCGGATCTTTTTACAAGACATCCCTAGAACATTCAACAATATGAAAGTTGCGCAAAGAACCAATCACAATCAGTATTCTCCTTAGCAACTGCTACAAGTGTTAGTTGAAGTTGATGGGCGAAGCAATGAACATAATAAGCAGAAGGGGACTCATCCATAATTAGTTTCTTCAAACCATTAACATGACCCTTCATATTACTAGCTCCATCGTACCCTTGACCCCTACCTTGGATAGGGGCAATTGATATTTGATAAGCAAGGACTGAATTGTTTCTTTAAGAGTCAATGATGTAGTATCTTCAACTTGGAGAAGACCTAGAAACCACTCAACTAGTTCTCCTGTTTTATTGACAAAACGCAAACAAAGAGATAATTGTTCCTATTGGTATGCATCACTTGACTCATCAGCAAGAATTGCAAAACACTCATTACCAAGTTCGTCTATGATAAATTTGGTTGTTTCATGAGCACAAGCATCAATGAGTTGTTTCTGGATCTTGTGGTCTATCATCTGACTGTTTTGTGGTGCATTCTCTAGTACCACCAAATTAACCTCTTCAAAGTTTCCTGCAAGCCATGCTAAAAGTTCTCAAAAATTCCCTTTGTTGAGTGAATCCTTTGTTTCATCATGACCATGAAAAGCCAACCCTTGACACAACAGAAATCTTATGCCTAGGTCTCATGAACAATCTATATTTCTCTTCAGCTTCACTATGAGCACTATCGATAGCACTAGCATGCCTACGAATTCTCCTTTTCATATTCCAATTTCTAAACACTTCATGAACAAAAGCATCTCCACCAGCAAACTTACAACTGTATTTGAATAAATAGCAAACAAAGCAATATGCAACATCTTTTGTACGCTATACTCAATCCACTTGAATTCAGCAAACCACTTATGTTGGAAGCGGCGCATACCTCCACACATGTGTTGCGGAAAATTCATCATGTTTGGTTGACATCACCCCATTGCAATGTATGCTCTTCTAATTGAATCTTGTTCATTAATACGATAGCTTGAGATAGGAGCCCTCAGTCCAGGATCATGCTCAAGATCATAGTCATCATTGTCTTCATCATTGGATTTTGATTCATCAACTTCTGTTATTGGGGGCTCTGCTGGCTGCCGTTGCGTAGCTCTCACTGGTTCAGGTGGTACTATGCTTGTTCCACTATCCAAGGTCTGTCCACTACCACTCTGCCCTTGAAATAACACCACATGCATCTGGCTTTCATTGCAAGACTGCAGAACACTCTCTGGTTCAGCATGTCTCTTCTTTATAGTAGATCTTGCCAAGAAAGCTCTCAAATCAGTAGTGGCACTATTCTTCCTCTTCATGTTTCAGACCTAAAATTAAAATCACACAACACAAGTATCAATGCTACTGCTGACTGCTATCACATACTCACATTGTCATGAATTCACAAGCATTGGCAAATTGCAATAATAAATCGACCAATTTAACCAATTGCTATGCAATCCCAATTACCAAATTTTCAATTTTATAGATAATAAAAAATGCTCACCAATTTTACAAACTGCTCCCTGCTCGCCTGTTCACGTGCTCTGCCGCCCCCACCGCCCCGCCCCGCCAGGCGCCGCCAGGCGCCGGCCGTCTGCCGGCTGATGTGGTGCTGTGCGCGCGGGCCGCCGTGCGCGGTGCTCCTGCAACAAGGGTGCCGTCGTGGCGCCACGCCTCCACCTCCGCCCTCACCGACCGCTGCTGGCTCGCTGTCCAACCTCCCCGCCAGCCACCACTGCCGCCTGCCGGCCTAGCGCCGTTGCCCATTATGGTTGCAGATGAGTGGAATCGAATGACCAAATGAGGAATAGAGGAAGAGGACTGAACATGAGATGAGGGGGGAGTCGGCCGACTAGTCCAATTGGGCTGTTGGGCCAGCGGCCTAGCGCGGGGTACAGGGAGTTGGCCGATTGGGCCAATTGGATTGAATTTCTTTTTATTTTTTGATGCATATACATAGGATACACTATATATAATTTTTTTTTGCAAAAATAATGGGTATTCAGTTGTATACACTTGAATACATGTGGGCCCACCCCTGGATAGCACCACAAACATATCTGACGAATACTTGGTGGAAGGACTCCGATCTAAACAAGATCTTCTAAGTGCAGCTGTTGGTGGTTTCTGCTATACATGTGGCTGCTGATCAGCAAACCATCGGGTTTCATTTTCATCACCTGCACTGCACATCATCAAGTGCATCTTCTACAACCTGCTGCGAAATTGAAGTTGTAGGTCATGGGTCTTGCTCTTCATGTTTCTATTGAACTTTTGCCTATGACTTGACAATATCCTCAATTGTTTCATCTTCAACAACAACACATTCTTGCTTCTCACAAACAACCTATAGCTGTCATCATCCATGCCATAGCCAAGAAAAATGCATTGTTGTGTCTTTGCCTAAAGCTTCTCATGAACTTGAGGCACATACCAAGGCCTTGCACCCAGACCTTCAGGTGGTCATATGAGACTTCCTTATCATTCAAGACATTCTCAGGAACATCTCCTTGCAAAGCATAACATGGTGAGAAATTAACAACTTAAGTTGTAGTCACCAAAGCCTCACCCTAATAGCCCATTTGGAGCTTTGCATATGACGGCATGTATTTAATCTTCTTCACCAATATTCTATTCATCCTCTTAGCAACTGAAGCATGTGGTGTATCCTGGGGAATGACTTGATGCTTAATCTCTTGCTCGCTGCAATAAGCATCAAACAAGTGATATTTCCCATAATCACTGCAGATGCACTTCACCTTCTTCCCAATCTGCTTCTCAACCGAGGCTTGAAATTGCTTGAACACACTTAGTACTTTATTTTTGCACTTCAAGGGATAAGTTCAATTCTTTCTGGAGAAATCATCCTAAAAAAGTACCTAGCACCACCAACTGATCTCACTAGCATTTTGCACACATAAGAGTGAACCAATTCCAAGAACTCTGTCTCGAGGGAAGGCATACTTTTGAAAGCAAATCTTGGCTGATTTCCAACTGAACAATCTGTACATTTCTTCAATTGCACACCCTTAATACTCGACAAGATATTCTTCTTCACTAGTATAGCATGCCCTTCTCATTGTTCAACACTCTTGTGCCATAAAACAAAAGGATCATCCTTCTCTAATGCATCACCACAAACACTAGAGAGGTTAGCATGAATATGGTACAAAGTGGAAATCTTATTACCTTTTGCAATTACCATGCTTCCCTTGGTGAGCTTGTACTTCCCATCACCAAATCTGCTCAAGCACCCTTCCTCATCAAGCAATCCAACTGATAAGACATTGAGCTGAAATGATTCAATATGCCTCACAGACTTGACAATCAATTTGGCACCATTTGCAGTCTTCAAATGCACACCTCCCATTACAATGATAGCTGATGTACCGTTACTTCCCATCTTCACAACTCCGAAATCACTAGGAGTGTAGCATGTGAAGAACTCACGATGAGATATAGCATGTATCAAAGCACCGCTATC
Organism: Setaria viridis; assembly: GCF_005286985.2. Lineage (NCBI taxonomy): Eukaryota > Viridiplantae > Streptophyta > Magnoliopsida > Poales > Poaceae > Setaria > Setaria viridis. The sequence goes on from NC_048263.2 coordinate 29,029,954, forward strand.
CGGTATCCAAATCATCGCGTCACCACTCACATGGTTGACGACTTCATCATCATAAACTATAGTTATTCTTTCCTCAACAGTGGAAACACTCTGGCTAGCTACACCTCTGCTATCCTCAGTGAGAATCATCATCTCCTCAACTACAGAAGAAACATATCCAAGATCATCACTGTCATTGTCACTATCACTATCTTGTTTCTAAACTTTCTTCTTATTTTTTTCTTTGAGCTGCTTCTTTCTCTCAGGGCAGTTTCATTTCTTGTATCCTATCTTATGGCAATGATAGCACTCAATATTTGTAGAGCTCCGTTGTGACTTGCCTCTACTTCCTAATTCACCCTGCCTCAGATCTCTACTCTTACTTCTCCCCCGTGATTCAGTGACCAACAACTCACCCTATGAGGAAGAACCCTCCTTTTTTTGCAATCCTTCTTTCCTCATTAATAACCTTGATCTTGACTAGGTTCCAAGTGACAACACCATTTGGAGAAAAATTGCATAGAGTGACTTTCGGAGTTTCCCAAGCACCCAGCAATGAACCAAGTAGTAGCAAAGCTCTCACCTTATCTTCAAATATAATGTCCACCGATGATAGCTGATTTATAATACCTTGAAAAGCATTCGCATGATCAGCCACGGGAGTGCCCTCTCGATACCTCAAATTCATCAATTGTTTGATCAATAACATTTTGTTGATACCCTCCTTTCGAGCACACAACTCCTCCAATTTCTATCATAAGGTACGTGCATGTGTCTCCTCACTGATACCGTTCAAAACATTATTATCAACCCATTGTCGAACAAACCCACAAGCTTGGTGATGAAGAACCTGTCATTTATCATCAGATTTATCATCTAGCTTTGCCTCAGCAAACACCGGCTTCCAGTACTCTTTCACATAGAGTAATTCCTCCATCTTTCCCTTCCAAGCTTGATAATTTGTACCATTCAGTGAAACCATTCTACTGGTATTCGCTTCCATCTTCAACACATGGAAATCAACAAACTGAACACTTGCTAATCTTCAGTTTAGCCAATACTTAACCTTAGCCCTGATACCACTATGTTGGGAATAACAAGCAATACTAATGCACAATTACTCCCTCACCTTGTGATGAACTTGAGGAAAGTTGCAACCAGCAGCTTGCAGCAGAATAATCAACACACAATGCACAAGTGACACAATGATTTATGTGGAAAACCTCCTCTAGAAAAGAGCAGTAAAAATCATGGGGCAACCAGCTCACTCTCAACCTGTTCCAATATGTTTCAATAATGGCTACAAGGAGTCTTCTCTAGAACATCTAGACGTACATATCAGCAATACCAACACCAACAAGATAATTGCAATCCTGATGCAACAGCAATAGGAATAACACCAAAGTGAGGTTACAACAAGAGGTGACACCTTCAGGTTTGCTGAAAAACAGCTTCTGTCACCTTCAGAGTTCTGCTCACACCAAGGAAACCAAAAATTCAAATACCCTCAAAATTAGTGGAACTGAAGTTCAACAAGTCTCTCATGAGCTGACAAAGTTTCAGCCAAATCGGACCCCGTTTGACTCCTCAGATCATACTTCTACAAAAACTGTTCACTGCTGAATCTCCTGCTAATAGAGCTGACGAACTCCCCCTCAAATCTAAGGCTTCACTAACCAAATCTTCAAACCAACCATACAGATCAGAGATATGCAAGTGTGTAACAAGCTCATCAAATTTGGCTCCAATCCAACTCCGTTTGCACTTCTAATCACAAGCTTGATAATGGTTGCACAAGACACACCAATCTGGACAGCAAGCTTCTTCTCCTCTCTTCTCTCTTGTCTCTCCTTTGTTGTTCTATGGCAAAACTCGTGGCTGCTGCTCTTGGCTCTCTTCAACACCTCTCACACACACCTAAGCAAGGTATATAAGAGGCTAGGGTTTGCTCTCAAATCCATTTTCACCGTCCATTAGGTGGCAATCAACGGCTCACACGTTGGAAGTCGAATTGGGCTTTGGGCTCATTGTTTCTTCATGTAGAGGGATATTTAGCCCAACAAAGAGAAGGCAGAGTGGTTGACGTTTTGGTCACGCACGTCCAGACATCTTCTCTTTGTTACACGAGTAGGATCGCACGCAACTATATTAATGCTTCTACGCTTAGAGTAAAAGTAGTGGTAGAACGTAATGGTCATGATCATGTTTTAACCATCTTATTATGAAAAGGAAAAAAAGTTTACAAATCGGAATAAGAAGGAAAAATTTACATAACTGAAGAATAGAAGATGGAAACATTTACATGGCTGAATGATAGAAAAACATCATGTTGTTCCATTCTGACCAAATATCCCACCTTTTTTTTTATGAAACAGAAGGGGCAAGCCCCTACTGAAATTTTATTGAACTAGCAAAAAACATGCAGAAAGTACAAGTAGAAGGTAAAAGAAAAGAAAAAAGCAACAGAAAAAATTACAAAGAATCCAGCCAAGTGGACATCGCAGTTGCTATGGATGACTTTGCTCTATGCAACAATATTAGGGATAACTCCATCTTGAATTTCCTTTTGCAATTCTCCACTATAGGAGGAATGTCATTGAAGGTCCATTCGTTTCTACAAGACCAAATGCATAAGGACATCAGGATGATAATTTCCATGAAGAAGGGGATGGCCAGCTTTGCTTTGATGGAAGTAAAAATCTGTAGTAGTGGTCTGGTGGTGATGACTGAGAGCCTAATGGCTGCCCACCATGCCTTGGCAAAGTTACACCTGAGAAATAAGTGGGCTACCCTTTCTCGCTTCTATAGTATGCACATCTCACATGTGTATTATTCTAGATGCATATCCTTGCGTCCCAAGATGTCTTTAGTACTGAGTTGATCCTTGATCAAAAGCCAGAAGAAGACCTTGTGCTTCATTTGACATCTCAATTTCCAAATCTAGTGATAAATTGGGTGTATACTCCATGTTCGAGTGATAGTTTTGTATGCTTTTGCTACTGAGAAGGATGAATTACCCTATGTGTAGGACCACCTATCATTGTCATCAGATAGGACAGTGTACTGCAGTCTCTCTTGAAGAAGCTGGAATTGTTGGTGTGCCTGGGTGGATAAAGGTAATTAAAAGTTCTGGATGAGGTTTGGTCTGCTGAGAGCATCATTTACTGTGACCAACTTGTTCGTGGCAAATGAGAAGAGCTGTGGGAATTCTATGGATCGAACCACTCCATTCCATAGGTCTGACTAGAATAGGATAGTGGATCCATCCGAAACAGTGGCTGAAGCCAGGCCTTTCTCCTTGTCGAGGAGTTTGATTATATCCTTTCACCAGAATGAGCCCTTTCTTTGTTGTCCAGGTAGCTTGCCATTAGCATAATAGTTGTCCCATATCAAGTGCACCCAAAGTATGTCAGCTTTGGTGTAGAATTTATGTAGGAACTTTATTAGCAGAGCTTCATTTTGATTATTTAGATTGATGACTCCCAAGCCTCCTTGCTTTTTTGAAAGGCAGACCATTGGCCAAGCTGCTTCGGATGGCTTTTTAGAGTTTGGGTCAGATCCTCTCGAATGACAATGCTTCCTATATTTGTCCAATTATTGTATCACTCCTCCATGCAGTTTCAGAGTGGACATATGGAAGATTGCAGAAGAGAAGATAGAGTTAACCATTTCAAGTTTACCTTCTTGGCTCTAGAACATGGATGTATTACCTAGCCCTTTTTTCCACTCTTTGAATCAGGGGCAAGAAGTCTGCTATGTTGGGCTTTGTTGTTCCCAGTGGCAGTCCCAGGTAAGTGAATGGCAAGCTGCCTTTCTGATAGTTTAGCATTGCTGAGAGGCTGTCAAGTTTTTCTTCAGTGATATTCAGTGGCACCATGATAGATTTGCTATAGTTGACCTTCAATCCAGTGGATTCAGCAAAGGTAGTCAAAAGTTCTTTTAGATGGTGCATTTGATCAGAGCATGCTTCCATGATTAACAATGTATCATCAGCATACTGTATTATGGGGAAATCTGATCCAGCTCTTTCCGGTATTGGCAACCTCAAATGCCCTTCTTCCTTTGCTCTATTAATGATTGATTGTAGTAAATCGGCTGCAAGCACAAATAGTAAGGGTGACAAAGGGTCACCTTGTTTGACTCCCCGTTTGTAGTGAAAGACTTTCCCTGTAACCCCATTGAGGATGATGGAGGATGTGCCCGTGCTCAGGATTATTCTGATCTAGTCAATCTATTTATTCCCCAATCCTTTGTATTTTAAGATTTCCAAGATGGCTTGGTGTTCAATCTTGTCAAAGGCCTTCTCAAAGTCTAGTTTCAGAATTACCAATTCCTTCCTCGATGTTTTACAGATGTGTAGGTACTCAAATGCCCATGCCAGGCAGTCTTGGATTGACCTTGTTTTGAGGAAACCATATTGGTTTCTATGTACTAGCCTCAGTATGACCTACTGTAACCTTTCAGCCAAATCTTTTTGGTGAGTTTAATTGAGGAGTTTAGCAGGAAAATGGGCCTGAAATCATTAACAGACAATGTGCAATCCTTTTTTGGGATAAGGGTAATATAAGATCCATTGATGCTCTCAACACATATTGTTCCATTGAAAACGCCTTCATAGAGTTCATAGAAATCTTCTGAAATTAAGTTTCAACTCTTCTTTAAGAATTTCCCATTGAATCCGTCAGGACTTGGGGATTTGTTGCTTGGTAGATCAGCAATTATTTGGTCTATTTCTTCTTAAGAGAATGGTTCCTCAAGCCATAGAAGGTCAGGATCTGCCACCAGGAGTGATTGAAGATCAATGTACATATGGGTGTAGTCTGATCTTCCCATTCTCTATTTGAAGGCATCCCATAGGATGGTGGCCTTAACTTCATGATACAGATGGTCTTCCCCACTATCATCTCTCAGTGAAGTGATTGTGTTTCTTCTATTTCTGATAGAGGCATTTGCATGAAAGAAAGCAGTGCACTCATCTCCCAATTTGACCCACTTGATTTTCCTCACTGTTTCCAGTAGACCCTTTGTTGTTGCAGGAGGTTTTGAAGATGAGAGTGAATAATGTTTCAGAAATTCTATTCTTATAAGGTGAGGTCTCTGAATTCCTCTATAATGTCTAGGAATTGTAGGAGTTCTTTGGAATTCTAAATAGTTCGTGCTAGGTTGGGTAAGTTGGATTTCCAAATCCTAAATACCTTCCAGAGGTTCTTAAATTTTGCACTGATCTATTTTGCCTTATCCAGATGAGGAGTGGGGATGGTCCATCCCTAGTGTAGGATGTCTTAGAAGCTGGAGTGTTTGAGCCAATAATTTTCAAATCGGTACCTGCGCTTTTGAGATCCTAGTGGAGGCCGTGATGACACAAGGAGTGTGATCAGAAGTGTCTCTGGATAAAGCAGTAGCCATTGTGTTGGGCAAAAGGGTGACCAGGCATTGGAAATGAAGAACCAGTCTAAGCGCTCGAGGAGAGGGTTTTGTTGTTTGTTGGTCCATGTGTATTTACATCCCTTTAGAGGTAATTTTGTAAGCCTTAGACTGCTAATTGCTTCATTGAACTGTAGCATTTCCTATACATTGCCTCCTAGCTTGTTCCGGTCTTCTGGTTTCCTGATCAGATTGAAGTCCCCTACAATAATCCATTTGATATCATCCAGCCTTGATACATCTTTGAACCAATTTAGAAAATCCAATTTTCCCTCAGAGGTGCATGGGCGCGTAGATGTTTATTAGGATCCATTGCTCTCCTGATAAAAGGCATTACAGTTGTATCGATTGCGCGTGGGAGTTTTGGAAGATTAGGTTACCACTAAATTTGGAGGAGTTCCAGACGATAATGCTTCCACCTGATGCCCCTACTGATGGTAGAAATTCAAAGGCATTCATGTGGGAAGGACAGAAGTTCTTAATATAGATTTCATCAAAGAATTCTTTCTTGGTCTCTTGTAAGCACAATATATCACATCTTGATTCAGATATTTTGCTTTTACCGTATTCTACTTCTGTTCTGAGTTGATGCCCGTGATGTTCTATGAAAGGATAGTCCAGCTTCTTACTTTGCTATTGTAATTCATGGGTCAATGCTAAGATATGTATATCGAGCTATATGCACAGCATGTAGCTGGAAAGAAAAATGAACAGAGCTATTCCATTGAGCAAAGCATAAGTGGTGGGAGAATGAAAGATACCAAAATACAAAACCCATCCCAGATGTACCCATAACCATCCAGAATACCATCCATTTAACAGATAGCACAATCACAAGTGTTCCCATAGCCCATCAGAGTACCAACCACTTAAATGACATGATAAGTTTAAAGAAAAAAGCAGCCATCAATAACAAATATAGTATGAGGCTAACAAAAATTGGGGTTGAGAGTTCCCATTCACTTCTTTGACTTCTTGCTTGTTTCGTAGTCATCTTCGTCAGCTTCATATTCCTTATTCTTCTTGCCCTTGTCTTTCTTGGATGAGGTAGTCATCATGGACATCGTTCTTTCTCCTGCAGCCTTCTGGTCATTGCTTTTGATGAGGAGGGAGTCATCAAATAATTTGGAAGGATCAATCATGTAGAACTTCTCACCCAGGGCCTTAATACTTGAAGCAGAGATTGATGGTGGACTGACATTGCAAGCAAAACAGTTTTTGTTCATGCAGCCACCATGTTTAAAGCCATCCTGCCTGTCCTTTATTCTTGGACTTCTCCTGACACTAGTTTCAACTTCTGGGGGAAAAACCGGTGCCTTTTTATTTTAGCCTTTCTGACCGGGTCCTCATTCTCCTGATGCTCAAAAGGGTCCTGCAGGAGTGGTGAGTTATCCGTACCTTCCTTGTGACTGGAGCAGCTACTTGCTCCATTTCCAAGACATTCAGAGGGAAGGGTGAAGGACATCAGTGAGGAAGAATCAGTGCAATTCAACATTGCCTTCCATGCTTGAGATGTCAGGAAGGACTTGGCCCAGGAGAAATGTGCAGGAGATAGCAGCATCACAACAAAGAAAGCAGCCCAATCTGTTGGTATGTGCACCACATGCTCAAGACAGCCCACAGGGGAGAAATGCTTGGCCCACAATCTATACAGGTTAGGTTTGGGTGTGGTGGGTTGAACAAGCTTTCCAAAGAAGTCATTGGTGCCAGGGTCTCTTTCTAGGAGAAATGCTAAAGCCATGTTGATGTTTAAGTGAGCACTGACAGAAGCTGCATTGTTGTGGCCCATTACCTCTTGCTCAATAAGCTGACCTGGCTGACCAACCTGTGCTTGATTAACAATTATCATATTCTGCTAGCCTTGCATTTGTTGGGCTACAGGAGGCTCTGGCCCATTGAATCCTTGTAGTAGTTCATTTACCACCTGCAATGGTGCATTGGCTGCAGCCTCTTCTTCATTAACTTGGACTCCCTGGTTATTATCGATGTTCTGAGGCACCTCATCAGCTAGCTCCTAATTCTAGAGGTGGTGGGCCTGTCCTTGGGCTAGAAGTGCTAGAACCACTTTCTGATCCTACATGTGTTCATTCTGTTCCATAGCCTTTAGGTCACTTTACAAGATTGGTGCAGGGAGGAAGCAACAGGCCCAGAGCTGTCTGACAGGTGCAGGGGTGGGGATAGGTTGAGGTGGAGGTCCAGTTCATCTGGTTGGACTTCTTCTTCCTAGTTCTCCTCCTGAATTGCTATGTCATCAACCTCTGAAAAGTGTTGTGCTTCAGGCATGACCTCATCACGATTTGCATTCAAGTCAGGCAGTGCTGGGTTGATGTTGAAGTTTAAGGGCCCAGGAGGGGGAAAAGGAGGCAACTGCTTATTGGGATGACCATGCTGATCAAAGCCAGGGAATATGAAGTCATCATCAAAACCTCCAGGGGGAATATCTTCATATTGCAGTAGGCCACCCATCATGTTCTGTTGAATGATCTCACACTATACTGTCAGGGATACTCCGTCCAAGTCATCTCCTTCAGACATTATGAGATAATGTGGAATATCCACCAAGTTAGTAGTTCTTACTTTGATAATGACCCTGGCAAGCACATTGTCCCTCTGCCACAAGATGAGCCTTCCAAAGGACTTGATAGTGTCCTCAATCTCTGCTATTGAGCGATTATCCAGTGAATATCCTATCAACATGAGCCAACATTCTCTATTGAAAAGCACCCTTCTAGCATTGGCCCCCCTGTTGTGATTAACAAACTCAAAACCTAGCCCTTGATGAAAGTGCGGACTATGGTATACCAATGCATCCCTATCAGAGGGTCGGTCCATTTGCGCAAAGGCCTGGCCTCTACCAAATGGGCATCGCTGAACTTCCTTGACCCCTAGACCATAGTCATCTACCAGAAATTCCAACATGCGGTGACGGAGTTTATCGAAGGGAATCTCATCGGGGGGGGGGGAGGGGGGGGGGCCGATTGGAGACCATGACGATGGCGAGGTCTTCGTTGCTAGGTCTTGTTCTTGGCGTAACCACACGTGCAAACTGCTGCCGTCCCTGGACCAGGACCCTCTCGAACCCCGGGAGCATCATCGGGGAAGGATCGATGTTGAGGAAGACCATTGTTGGCGAATGAGTGGGGGTGGTGCCGTCAGTTGCAATGGGGCCCGAACCTAACTAGGGTTTTCTTGCAGTGGCAAAGCAGGGGGACTCAAGGAAGATGAAGGGGCGACGGTTCCAATTGCCTGCGAAACAGTTTTGATGTCCCAGAAGAAGGGGGAGTGCTGTGGGTGGTTGTTGGGCCAAGGGGTTAGGGACCGGGTTTGTTTGAACCAAGTATGTTTTACCTCAGGTGACCAGCAGGTAGTTGGGATCATAGAGGAGAAGTTATAGGTAAATGAAGATCCACATTGTTCGATGAAGCATTGGAGACCGTAGGAGAGATCACAATCTCGCAGGATATACCCCATTTGTTTATAGTGCCAACATTGGATGTTTTGGCGGCTGATCCTTGAGTAGTTGGGGGTTAAACCTAGGGAATAGTAGTTGGGGGTTAAACCCCGGGAATAGTAACTGCCATCCTCTGCCACAGCGATAGGCCTCGAAAAGGTAGGAGGCCTCAAAAAGGTTGGGCCTTGAGATCCAGTACCCAAAGCAGCCTGTTGACCCGATGAAGTTTAAAAATATTTTGAATTTCTGAAATTCAACCGCTCAAACACCGATCGTCTGGGAGAAGATAATCTCTGAAATACCAAAATTCTTGGCTGCTGAAAAGATCTTTGGTTGTGAAGCGTTGATCTTGGGCAGGTAGTTAAAAAACCAGAAGAAATCTGGCCCAAGGGAATCGCATTAGGCCCTGAAAGTTCAGGGGGTTTGATCTTGCAGGAGCAGTTGAAAAACCAGTAGAAATCCGACCCAGGGGTGATGAAATCCGACCCAAGGGTATTGCATTCGCCCCAAATAGGGGAATAGATCCTGGATGAACAGAGGAAGAACCAGAGGAATTCCGACCCAAAGGCAGATTAGTTCCGGTGATGCGAAATAAATTTGATTTAACTGCTGCTGCATAGGATAGTCTGTTCTTCTTAGGAGAAACTTTTTCCCATCGAATACCAACTTTTTCCCATCAAAAAAAGGCATAAATATCCCACCTAGACCATTACCAACGAGTGATAGCCTTTTCTCCTCGCCTTTTATGCCTTTTTTTGGCAGCTGAGCCAACAATCCAGCAACGGAGCAACCCATCCTCTGGATGTTGCATGCGAGTTTGAAGATCAGTTGGCCTCGAAATTTTGAAGCAGCATTCTCTACTGATCGAAGACACATCCTAGGTCTGCAAAAAATAATATAGTATGCAGTTGCCCATAGATTGAGATATGGTAGCCAAAGATCCAACAACGACGAAACACGGCTAGTTATGCTAAGATTTTGAAGTTGCCCATAGATTGAGATATGCAAAAAATAATGTAGTATGTAAACTTAACAAAGACTAGTAGCATAGTACAAAATTATTTAACACTAGGTATAGTATTAGCTGCTTGTAGGATGGATGCGTACCATTTGCAACTCGTTTTAACTCTTAAATCTTAATATAATTATCCTGAAAATATGAAAATGAAGTTACCCATATAGCAACGGCTTGGAGCCTTGGACTGCCACTGCAAAGCTAAACGGGCCCTTACCTTGAGTCCGACTGGTTAGGTGTAGTAGTAACTAGTAACCATCTTTGACACTTTGGGTTAACTTTCACCCACTCGTATGTCAGCCATGGACCATGGTAAAGCCTCAATGTAGAGGTTGTGTCATGTGCCTTATATATACGCCCAACTCCTCTTTATCTTCCCCAGGCACCCTTTTTCGCTTCTATGCAATCCCCTCTTCTTCGATCAGGGTTAGAGAACAAGCATATCCATAGCTTAATTTAGGCATGTGAGGCATCGGAATTGCATTCTTGGCCCTGTGGAGACTACCAATGTGCTTGACTTTCTTAAGCTTTAAAATTGTGTGAATGCTCATGCAAGGGACGGAAGAACATTGGATCGAGAACAATGTGAATCTCGTCATGGGGGTCATTTCAGCAAGAAGCAATTGCGAGGGGCGTATTGACCTTGTCAGTGACTAGCTGTGACTGCTTGCACTGATTGCAGAAGCATTTGATCTCGGTCCCTGGTGGCAGCCTTGACGAACAACAAGTCGCTGGAGTGTTTCCATGGGAGGGGGACTCTGCGGCCAGTGCTGAGGAGCCATGGGGGCGCAGATGCATGCCCTTCGTGTTCCTTCCGCCGAAGCGCTGAATGATACTGAGGTATTTAAACCCCAATAGTCGACACATACTGAGAAGGAAAACAGGTTGAACGACACAGGCCATCAGCTTAATTATCTATCGCTTACCCATAGCATGAGCTGTGTTGGATGATATTAATACATTATCAAAGTGCTAATTGAAATCTTCTCTTGTCTCTTTTTTCCCCTCCCTATGCAAATCGAGCTTGCTTTCTTTCCTCCATCTCCAACAGGGAAGTTGATGCATGCTTGTGGAAGCGAGACTGTCACGTTCAAGTACCATTTGGTACTCCCAACCACACACATTCAAGTACCATACACATCCATGGAAAATTATGGGCACGTATGTGTAGAATCTCATATATATACTTGTCTCGCAGGCTATCTATGTATATCCATATCCGGCTGCTAGAGGCTTAGAGCCTGCACAGGGGTCATTGCCTCTATATACTGACATCCTCTTGCCCTTCCTAAGCTATATTGAAATTCATATATGCAATGCCTTTTTAGTTCTGTTTCTGACTTACTGCTTCGGAGTATGTAATCATGCATGCATATATAGGAAGTACATATGCCATATTGCCATAGCTTAATCTAGGTTTGGAAGACACCAGGAATACATTTTGACCTGCCGTAGGCAGTGGATGTGCTTGTTGTCTTGGATGTTGTTCCTCAACTTTTTCTAAATCATCTTGCTTATCACTGATCCAGTTTGCTAAGAGTGTCACGGCACTTATATCTTGTAGCTTAGCTAAGAGGCCCACTGAATCCCGTACTCCCATTAACCCCATTCTATCTGGGTGAGGAAGCTTCTCTAGATAAGTGATGAAGAGTTAGTGATCATGTTATTATAATTCAATTTTTTAGAAAAAAGCAAGACGAGTATGATATGCAATTGCACGCTCCAGAAAAATGGAAGAGACTGCCATTTGTTTGATGCTTTGTTAGTGCTTTTATTTTTTTTGGAAAAGTTCATTTTACTCCCCTCACCTATCCACTTTATCCGCTTAACCCCCTGAACAAAATTTAGGCTCACTTTACTCCCCTAAACTATTTCATTTGGTCCAATCTACCCCTAATTAGATTTTTTTCTCCGTGTATGAGTTGAATTTTGAGTTCAAATTTTGTGAGTAGATACAAAATATAATACCTTATGTTGAAACATTATACTAAGAATTTTTCATGATTATTTTCATAGGTTAGGAATTGATCTTAGATATACAAACTGTATGAAAAGTAATCATGAAAAGTTGCTAATGTATTTTTATAACATAGAGCATCATGTTATAAGTCAACTAGTAAAATCTGAAATTAAAACTCAACTTGTGTGCGAAGAAAAAAAGAGAAATATAATTAGGGGTAGATTGGACCAAAGGAAATGGTTTAGAGAATAAAGTGAGCCTAAATTTTGCTTAGAGGGTGAGATGAGGAGAGTAAAATGAGTAAAAGTAGAACGATATATATCCGTTCGCGGTATGCCTACACAAGAACATGGCCTAGAGAACGAGTGGGGCCCATAGATATAGTTATGCAAATATAATATGTATAAACAGGCAGACTAGCAGCATAATACAAAATTAAACACTACAAGTATACAGGTATAGTAGTAGCTGCTTGCAGGATGGATGCGTACCATGTGCAACTCGTGTTAACTCCTAATTAATACTCCTGAAAACATGAAAATGAAGATACACACATAGCACGGCTTGTACTAGACTACTAGTACGACGATGATAGCAAAGTAAAAAGAGCCCTTAAGTCAGGCTAGTTAGGCTTGTCTTTCCAGCTCTGTGCCCATCTTTGGCACTTCGAATTAACTTTCAACCACCTGGCTGTGGGCCAATGGTAAAGCCTCAACTTAGAGGTTGTTGTCACGTGCCTTATACATACGCCCAACTCTACCCACCTTTTTCGGTTGAGCTCTTTTACGGTACCCTTTTACGGTACCCTGTACCCTTTTACGGTATAGTATAGAGAAGATCTAACCATTCATTAGTAAGGGTAGTTTAGTAATTATTACTAATTTAGTTCTCTCAATTCCTCGTAGCAGCTTTGCGAATAGGTTAAAAATCGGGGTTAAACATGCAAAAAGGTGGGGCTTGGACTTGATTGTTGTAGGTGGAATTTTTCTAAGGGGTTATGTGCAAGCTGTGCAAGACACATAAATTAGGGCTTTATTTATGAGTTCCTTCAGGAGCCTTCATGCAAAACATAACAGACCTTCTTCCTCGTTAGGCTACCGGTGGTGGCTCTTTTTCTCGTTGGCCTACCGGTGCCTCTAGTGGCCAGCCTTGTTAGTGCTCTGGCGCGTGAGGACGATAAGAGCAGTGAATGGAGAGTGGAGAACGTGGGGATTCCGTTTGTTGATCTTCAGGCGCTCACTATGCAGTGTCGGCGTAGCAATCAATGATGGCGATGCTGCCTGGCTCGGCCATGGCGATGCATGGTGGTGCGAGTGCCGGACCTCGGCACGGGAGAGAGAGGCATCTCGGCTTGTGGCGAATCGCATCGAGGATGAACATCGAGGGATCGACCATAATACCCTTATACTATCTATACTACTATCTTATACTACTTATACCATAAGGGAAGCTTTCAATAGTATACAATTAATTTTAACCATCGAATATTTTTATACTAGTCATTTTCTCACACTAGTATAGTCCAGTACCGTAAAGGAGCTCTTCAGTTCTATGCAATTCGGTTTTAATCGATCTGGTCTATAGAGAACAAGCAACAAGCATACCCATAGCTTAATTTAATTAGTCACGTGAGGCATCGGCAATGCATGTTTGACCCTGTTGGCACTACGAAGGCGCTTGACTTTCTTAAACTTCAAAATTTTGTGAGTGGTCTTGTCCGCGACTGAGGGTTTTCTCTTGTGTTACTTTCTCTTCTGTTCGCCCTGTTCAATCGAGTCCGCTTGCTGATGTGTAATAGTAGCATTCCTCTATCTCCAACAGGGAAGTTGATGCATGCTTGTGCTGAGGAAGCGAGGTGTTCTTGAGGCGTGTTAGACAACGTTAAATTGTTGAGCGAAGGCGACGCGTTTGACATTTGGACCACATCCACACATCCCCACGTACGTACCTACACGAGCATGACTGCTACTAAATGCTTCTACACCATACCTGCAAGAAAAGTTGTGCTACGATTACACCATTCGTATGTACACCCGCCTGGACACAAGGTCCTATCCCGCAAAAAAGCAAAAGGACACAAGCTCCTGTTTCATTGATCCTCGTCATGTCGTTGTTGCTGGTTTTAATTTCTCTACGTCTAAGGACACTACAATGACCTTCATGCATCGACTAATCCAAATTAATCCTTTGTCTCATAGTTCTACACACTTCATCATGAAAAATTATTCTTGTCATTTGTTTGAGGATCAGTTATTAGTGTTTTAGTGCATATAGTTCAACAATTACTACCATTCTCAAATATACATGACATCTAGGACAAGCTAGCTAGTTCATTTTTGGATTAAATAGTTTGTCCTAAATGCCATATATTTAAGAACGGAGGGAGTAATTTTTTAAGGAGAAAAAGACTAGCTATGAAGTCATCTATCTATGCAACCCATATTATCTATATAAACCTTGTATTAAGTTACATGCACCGACTAATTCAATTCAAGAGTTTAAACTTATGAGTGGCATTTCACTTATGCTTCAACGAACCCCTCATGTGCAGGTTCCCCAAAGCCAAGCCTCAAACGTGGAATATAAAAACCATCTATAATTACTTATTTAATCGTTCCTGGTAGGATTTATACCCAAGCCTCAAACGTGGAATATAGAAACCATCTATAATTACTTATTTAATCGTTCCTGTTAGGATTTATACCCAAGACCTATGACAGCTTAAATTACTTATTTAATCGCACCTGCTAAGATTACCTATGATCCTGATACCATATTAAATTTCACGTACTGAATTCAACTCAAAAATTTAAGTTGACGAGGAAAAGTGTACAGTTCACTGACAGTTCAACATCAAGTCATTAACTTAGCCAGGTTTCTCGTCTTTATTTAGTTACCACCTACCACCGTCAGGGCCGGGGTCAGCCTCCTCTTTATGGTCATATTTTCATTTTTTGTCACTTGGGACTAACTTTCATGCATAACACTATAGGCAATTGGCAGGCCTCAAGAGGCCGTTCTCCTGCGCCGATATAAACACACGTTGTCTCTCACCCTCCCCCAAGCCATTCTATAGGCATTTTATAGAGGGTGTTTGGATCTTTAATTTGGACTAAAATTCATGTCACCTCAAATATTCAGAGGCTAATTAGGAGGACTAAACATAAGCTAATTATAAAACTAATTACACAGATGGAGGCTAATTGACGAGACGAATCTATTAAGCCTAATTAATCCATCATTAGCACATGTTTACTGTAGCATCACATTACCAAATCATGGACTAATTAGGCTTAATAGATTCGTCTCGCAAATTAGTCTCCATCTGTGGAATTGGTGGAATTTTAGGAGTGACTAAGGCCCTGTTTAGTTCCCCAAAACTCCCAACTTTGACATTACGCAAAAAGAAGATTCCCCATCACATCAAACTTACGGTACATGCATGGAGTACTAAATGTAGACGAAATCAAAAACTAATTGCACAGTTTTGTTGTACTTTACGAGATGAATCTTTTGAGCCTAATTAGTCAATATTTGGACAATAATTCACAAATACAAACGAAACGCTACAGTGTGCTACAGTACTACAACAGTAATTTTGCACCTCCAAACTTTGGGCAACTAAACAAGGCTTAAAGAAACAAACACCCCTAAGACGACTACAATGCAATTCAAATTTATTTTTTTTGTGTTAGAGAACAATCACAATGTGTATGACAAAGCTTCATCTAGATTTGGGAGACATGAACACATTTTGATTCTATGGGGGCTCTGTCAATAGGTGCTGGTTTGCATTCAAGGCTTCCAGTTCCAGCTCATGATTTTGTCAATCGGTGGGAATATTGGTGGCCTAGTTTGGATCAACCCATGATTGACCCACGCCATATGTAGGGTTAATCTTCAGCTGTGGTCTTTGATGCTCAAAGGTCAAGTTTCTCTCTAACCTCTTGAGAGTGAAGGAACAGCTTAGAGCTCCAGTAGTACAAAATGTACAATGGCTAGAGTCTACTATGTAATTATGTCCTTTTATTTAATTAAAATTTGAAGCACTGTGTGGAACTCCCCGCAGTTTTCCCCTTCTAAAAAGAGAACAAAACGAACCGGACACCTCTGAGAAATTCTTTCAGTTGCTTGTTTGCGTTGCATTTATTTGTAACTTGTTATCTTTACATTACTGCCTTATTAATTAATTAGTACGTTCTGATAAGCAGCACATAGTTTCAGTTTCGATCTTGATGCGCCTTCAGCCTTTTTATGTGCTTTTCTCTGGTGTGTTATACTCCGGTAATAATGACTCTGCTCCGATCCGGCTGGTGTACACTACTGTTATATACTACCTCCGTTCGTAATTAATTGACGTTCCCGACCAAACATTTGCGCTGGAAGCAGGCAAAAAATTTCATCGGAACGTCATATAAAGAAAAACAGAGGGAGTGCAATGCAACTCAATGAAAATAAGTGGTTTAAATCTGTAACATCTGATACTATAATTATCCTTCTTTATCTACCCATGGGCCACATGCACATATCGGGACTTGATTCATTGCCATGTACTCATCGCCATTCGTCATCTCTGTGCTCTCCCTCTTTCTCTTACATAAGCTTTGCTGCACTCACTCTTCCTAACCACCGTCGTGAGCAACCGATCGATCCAGAGCCATTTGTTGTCGATTTACCTAGTGATCGATCGATGAGCTCAAACTTGAAACATAGAAGTAGGAGGCATCGGGAATTCGGGATAGTAGCTTCTCGCATGGTTGGCAGGAGAATCACTGCCACGGGTGGATGATGCGATCGGGGTGGCTGCAGTTCATTTGCTCGTACGGTTCCGTTGAGTGCTCTCGGACGGCAAACGACTCTGGCTGTCGGGCATTTCATTCCTGGCACCGGAGGCGGAAGGAAGACTCCTCACTCCTGACCCTTTGCAGTTAGTGGTGGGCCACACCACATATCTGAGATGGATGTAACTATCTTGCATCGTCTAGCATATGGTGTGGAGATTTCTGCACGATGTGCTGATATGCTGAGGGCCCTTCACTAGCTACCGTCTACTCCTCGATCGGTTATCTCTGTCGTCGTCCATGTGTGTATTAATCTCTGGCAGGTCACTGTGCTCTTTTCTCCTATACAACCTTTCTTATATCTCTTTACCCAAAACCATGGAACTCTACGTGAGACCCTCAGAATGAACCACACTTCTTACTCTCCTCCGATCCATGACATATTATCCCTAGGTGTAGATCTGTATATATATTTATATCCTTTTTTGTTGTCTTTTGCCAAGCGATATATCGTCGCATTTTCCAACACACCATGACATATTATCCATAGCTAGCTCGAACGAACTTGATAGATTTGGGAGGCATCAAGAATACATTTTAGTCATAAGCCTATAATCTCTGACAGCGTCCGTCCATCTCCACTCAGAGTTTTGTAAATCGCCGTGCACGTCCACATACAAAGCATGTGGTTTTCCTAAAGCATGCAGAAATTATGTAGTAAGGAGAACATCAACATATGAAGCTAACACTGTAGGATGTATGTTAGGACATTGCTGCAAGGCTGACACAGATACCAAGCTAGGCTTAACACTGCGCTGCATTGCACAAGCAAAATAAAATAAAGGGAGGTACTAAGATTAATGAAATGTTGAGGTTACCATGCTCTCTTTTAACATTGTGTAAGCAAAATGACGTTGATCTGATCTGATATATATATTTATCACAACCGAAACCCTAAAGTATTAAAAGGCTAGCTGCTGGTTGTAAAAGTTTGGTTGACACTTGTTTGTTTTCTAAAAGAGATTTCCTCTGCTTTTATTGAAAGCAAATTGTTTACAACTAGTCCATCAACCCGTGCTCCGCATGGGCTAATATTTTTAGAAGCTATTGTATAGAAAAATTATTTAAAAATTAAACTCTTAGCTAATTAAAATTGTTTACCTACTACTCTCTTATTTTTCCAATACTTCTACATAATAATTATATAGATATGTACCTATCTTTGTCCAGTTGTGATTGCTTTTTAATCAATAATTACTCTGTACTTTTTCATCCATATTCATACTTTTTTCATTTTGTATCACACCTCCAATCCTTCATACATTATGTTTAGCATACAAATCAATATTTTTCATCGATTCCTCACATACATGTATAAATGGTCTAAATGGTGGCAATCATCATGTGTATATACTTTAACTTCGTATTTTTATATTAACAGTGACATAAATAGGTAATTTAGAATCATATATTAATTTGCTTTTTGATATTTCTGTATGATGCACATGATGATAATTAGATTAATATTTAGGTGTTTACTTTAGGTTATTTTTAATATCGACATACGTGGGTAACATAGATAAATTTTAGAATGATATTTTAAGTTATGCTTTATAATGATGTGTATTAGTAAATTGGATGAAGATTATGAGGTTACTTTATATTATTTTTTATAATAGCTGAGCTCGGTAATTTAGATATAGGTTTAGAGCTCATTTTTTAATATTTTCACAATGATAGTGGCAGGTAACCTTTTAAAAAATATAATAGATCAATGGCTATGATCATTAGAGTTTACATGATTGGTGTTTGATGTTTTTAATTTTTATAAGAATTTCTCTCTTTTTTCTAGCTTGTCTTGTGGGAACTAATGTGGAGTCTCCAATGGAAAAAAATGTAGGGTTACCTCATGTTACTTTTAATAATAGCATGTGTGGGTAATATAGATGCAAATTTAAGGGTTACTTAAAACTTTTAAGTAATAGTGGTAGGCAATTCAGTTGCAAATTAGGGGGTTATTTTAAATATTGTTTATAATGGCATAAGTGGGTAATTTTGATGAAGATTAGGGGGTTACTTTAATTAATTTTATATAATGGCAGAGGTGGGTAATTTATATATAGATTTAGGGGGTTACTTTATGCTATTTTCATAATGGCATAGGTGGGTAACTTTTTAAAAGACATAATAGATCCAATGGCTATAATGATTTGAATCTATCGATTGATGGTCGGATGTTTTACTTTTTTGTGAGAATTTCTAGGATTTCTCTCTTTTTCTAGAGTGTCCACCTAGGAATCCTAGGTGGCTTCACCTGGAGGCTTCAAAAGGAGCATCCAATTAGTAATAGTAAGATTGTTGGCACTAAAACCGGGCCGACACATGAACGCACTCAAACGTGCAGCATGCGGACGGGCGCTTTGCTGCTCCTCTACACAGGCCGGTCAGACCGATTTGATGGTCGGTTAGACCGGTTTCACTGGCGAACCTGACAAAGAAACCAATGAACGCTCGTCCGGGAGGGACCTCATCAGGGCAGGCGCACCTTGCGTTATTCTAGGGTTGGCAAGCCACCTAGAACATCCTCAGACACCATAGAGATGAAAGAAGAACAGCAAGATGGGATTGGAAAAGCTAGGGAAAAAGAAAAAGGCAAAAATAGTACCAGTAGATTGATTTGTTTTTGATCGATTAGATACCCTCAATCACCCGTGACCTATTATGTTTATAGGGAGGGGAGGTCTTGCCCCACTAGGAGTCGAAACCCTAACAAATCCTGTGTCAAAATACAACTCCTAACTCGGACTACACAGACCAAACCGGTCTGACCGCCCTGGCAAACCGGTCTAACCGGTTTTCCTAGGTGCAGATCTTCCCGAGGTCATAAATCTCTCATCCGAACTCCAAATCGGACGTTCTACATATACATTTCGATCTACTCGACAAGAGCTACACAATGGTGAAGTCCACTTTGCATTTTAAGAACTTTGGTATGACCGGTCTGCCCAGATTCTGCCACCTTTGGTCGTCAACAACAATCGAGCAAATGGGGAAACCAGTTTTACAAGTATGAAAAAACTCAAAAGGAACCCACAGCACTATTACAAAACTAACAAGTTCATGGATCAATAAAACCAGGCCCTGGTTGTCGCTTGTTTATGTTGTAACTTTTTTAGTCGGATCGGAGCTCAACTGGATGCCGCTGGCCAACATTTGAAGTGATTGCTATCAAATTTCAAAATTTGAAGCTCAACTGGAGGCAGGGTAACCGATCAAATCGTCAAAGGAATGGAACGGAGAGCAAGTGATCGATTCACTCGTCTATTTACCTGCCAGAGAATATGAGTTTATTGAATTCATGGCGAAGGCTTTGCATGTGAAGTAGCTAGTGGCCAGTGCTGCTTTGTTCTTTATCGGGGATGCGAGTATGGTCATTGCAATAAGCTACAATAATCGTGTTTATCTTTGTAGCCTTCTGAACCAACTATGTAACTGTGGCCAGTGCTGCTTTGTTCTTTATCGGGGACGCTTCAGTTTTTTGTACCAAGCATGAGGTCTATATCAATATATCATGTGTGACAGAGTTGCTTGCCGTAAAATTTTGGATAAGCTCTTGGGCTTCTTAGTTGGGAGCCGTAACTGAAAACGTAGCTGTCATAAAACAGAAAAACGTAGACTGAAATCAAAGCTGCTCTTATTACCTTCTATCACATACGTACTTTGACAGAGCATTTGTTGCTGCTGCCAATGGCTTCTCATTTGGGAATGATACATGCATGATAGAATCCATGCTGCTCAACACTTAATTTATCTAGGGGTTGCTTGTTTATATTGGATTTATTGACATACTTGTCATCGTTTCATTACTGCCTTAGAGATATAAGCGTTATTACGTCTCGAGAAGAATTAGTATAGAGCTTCAGTTTTTGATCATGGGATGCGGCTCAGCCTTTTTGTGCGTTTTTCTCTGGCGTAAATGGCTCTGCCTCAGTTGGTGTACACTATTGTTATATAGTCCAACCTCATCAAAATAAGTGTCTTACGTGTGTCGTACATATTGTCGCGTCTGGTACTACAATTATCTTTCTTTTATCTACCCATATCCCTGTGCACATACTGAGACTTGATTCAGGGTGTGTTTGGTTGACCTGTAGTTTTTGGAAAAGTAGCTATGAACTATAGGCTATGGAAAAGTAGCTATGAGCTATGAGAGTGTTTTGTCGCCCATTTCCAGAGGCGGGTCATCCCGTGGCCCGCCCCTGGAGAACTATTTCCAGGAGCGGGTGATGGTGTCACCCACCTCTGCAAATGGACGCTATTTTCATGGGTGGATGATGCCGTCACCTGCCCCTGGAAAGATCATTTGTAGGGGCAGGTGCTTCCGTCACCCGCCCCTAAAAATTGCCTCCATTTGCAGGGGCGGGTGACGCCATCACCCGCCCCTGCAAATGGTTCTCCAGGAGCGGGTCACATGTAGCCCCTCCCCCCTCCCGATTTTGTAGGTGCGGGTGGCAATTTTACCCACCCTTAGAAAAAAAACGACGCACTCCTACAGGTGTTTTTCAACCATTCCAAAAAATCTTCCTAATTAATGCTTACCATATGCACAATTAACAAAGATTTCTGAGCTCAGAAAGCTAAACACATCTTCTAAGGTCCTATTTGTTTGAGATTCCTGACAGCTTCTCAGCTTGAAAAGCCAAAAGCTCAAACAAACAGCGATCTTCTCGTGTAGCTTCAAAAAAGCTGGAAGCCCAGAAAAACTGAGTTTATATAGAAAGCTGGAAAGCTCAATTTTATGAGCTGTTCGTAGCTTTTTGAGCTTAAAAAGCTAAACACATCTTTTAAAAGCTAGTGTTGGCTTTACAGAAACAAAAAGCGGCAGCTTAAAAGCTGCAGCTCAAACAAACCAGCCCTAAAAACTAGTGTTGATTTTTCAGAATAAAAAGCCAGCAATAACTTTTCAGAAAATATCAAAAGCTGCAACTCAAACAAATATTTTCAGAAAAGGTCAAAAGCTGCAACTCAAACAAACATACGCTAAGAGATTGTACATATAGCTTTAAAGAGACTAAGCAACATAGTTCAGTGTTCGCAGATAAGCCAAACCAGTTGCAACCTTCTTACCTCCCCGTGTTTTTTTAATGTGTCCAACAATTAACATTTATCAGATCAGGTGGTAGCCTCTTAATGAACCAAAAAAGTGATTTAATTCATTCTAGTTATCTTGAACCTGACAGTAACTGCCATGGAAGGTCAGGGGCTAATGGCATCTCTTTGCTTCACTAAACATAACCGTAGTTGCAGCTTGCCTGTGTCCAGGTCCAGGCAACAAAATGAACTGCTAGGCTCTAGAGTCTGAATGTTCTTCAGTTGCTTCTAGCATGTAACACTCATTTATCTATTCTCTTCTCCTTTATAAATTCTCGCTCTTATTCTTGGCGTTACACCCACAGCCAGCCTGCAAACTGCAAACCTACATCCAGTTGTCTTCCTCTCCACTCCCAATTGGAGAGCATTGTAGATATAGAGGATTCGACAAACAAATGGTAAGAGAGAACAGAGCGATGATTGGGCCCTTTCCAATTTCCATGCCAGCATGTTAAAGAATAGTTTGGTGTACGTGTACCAGTACAAAGACGATGCGGAACCAACTGAATCTCAGGATGCACTGTGAACGTTGGAGTGAGAGACGTCGGGAGAGGAAGTTACCGCTGCATCTGCACTTGTTGTCCAAAATGCTGCCACACCATCGGTCGCACTAGCAGACCCAGCAATGACTTACAGGCTCAGGTCATTCAGTATCTGGAAGAAGGCTTTGCAGTCTGGTGATGGGCAGGCATTTGGACGTGGAGATTGGTGAGGCTTTCTCGTGTAACACAGTTTCACGCAGAAGGTAGCAAGATGACGAAGTCAGCAGGCCAGGAGGAGTGATGACCCTTCATTTGGCGTGCTTAATTGCGTCCAAATTCTCTAGTCTTTTTACATGACTTTCTTTGTAAGCAGCTAGTTTGTCGTGGAGGCGTGGCGGCGGCGAGCGGGCAGAGCCGTGGCCTGTGACGGCGCCAGAAGGGAGGAACGACCGGACTGAGGTAGATGTCGTGGTTAGGTCGTGAACCCCGCGAGGGTTTCTAAAGTTTGTAACCTATGGGCTGAATGGCATTTACATCCATCGCAATTCAACAGAGTCCAAACACCCCCCAATCTGCTTAGTACTAAAATCCAGTTCAAACCGGTCCATGTAATAACAGGTCAGCTCATTAGCAACCAGTCCTAGCAAGTCCAAAGTAAAAACCTAACCGTTAAAACTATTAAGCCCAAACCGATTGGCAATGCTAATCACATGCCTTCAGCATCCTTTTTGCAGTCAATATTTAAGTAGAGTACCACACCACTGTCCTCATTCCTCAGTGTGGTCTTTAAGCTACAACCGGTCTAAAACTACTTAAAGCCGTTGCAAGCATGCCTTCTAGTCCAAGCAGTATCATAGAGTTGACTTAAACAAAGGCAAAGAAGTATACAAGAGAGACTGTGAAGAAGACGTCTCGGTCATGCATATCCATTGAAACCAATATATAAGAGCTCTCCACTACCCCAGCGTAGGAATAGGATGCATCGGGTATGCAATTATCTGCTAGGTGGTTTCATTCAGTCACAATGTATCATTTCAAGGACGGAAAGATGAGGATGGCCAGGCCAGGTTGATTGCAGAGATGGCGAGATATATACGACACAGATCGGGTGTCGTGATAACCGTCACTGCAAGATAAGCAGTATCAACATCTGATCCATCCAAGGGACAGGCAACGGCTAGGATCAGAACCTTTGTTTTCCCTGTCATCCCCACAGTTATCTCGTCATCCAAATAAGCGCAAGAAATACAAAGCTACAAGCTGCGATAGAATTATGCCTCGATCATGTCCACTCAGTCGTCTACAGAGGTGCTCTCTCATCATGTGTTCATGTCCACCTACTCAGAGGTGCTCTCTGGCGAGATGTGTAGGGTGATGTGTAGGACTAGGATGGATCGGGATTGTGATTATTTGTATGGATCTCTAAGGATGGAAGCAGAGCATGACTTGTGCCTTGGCTTGAAGCGGAGATACCACTGCAATCACGTCGGACGTCAGCCAGAGCTTCATAAGTGGCGGAGAGGGACGGCTTCTGCTGAGACAAGCGATGCGCACCTGTGTAGCCCTGTGCTCAGTACTAGTGCAGTGTGTCTGTATATGCGACACTACCCTGTTGATCGGATGACCAAGGCACCAGACTAGCAAAACATCGTGTGAAAATTAGTTGTTGGTCCCTGTCCCTGTGCTTTCTTATTGATGACATGAGTATCAACAGTATATAGGGAATTCAGGTTATTACAACCTCAGCAGCAGAATTAGTTGGGTGTTTGTAATGTCACTTTTGCACTATTGAATTTTTGCCACATCTTATATTATAGTAGTTAAGGCATAATGAACATTATACACATAAATGTGAAGGGGAAACTTAAAGAAAAATAGTATTGATGAAATGTAGTGTAATTAATATAGAGCTAGACGTGGAAATCAAGCCTAAATATATACCAGCCAGTGGATTAACAAAGATAGAAAGTTGGATTGAATTGGGATAAACAAAGTCATAAAATATGCAATGGTTGGATGTTTCCCCGTAGAGTGCAAATGTTTGCAGCATTAACCGATACCTGTGGGGTCTTGGGGCCTGGGGCCTAGGGAGGTAACCTTGAACTGCTATCTGATATCAACCGTTCAGCTAGGACTAAGACATGGATATAAGTAGACCATCAAAAGGACTTTTTGACTCTCTTATACATTACACGCTTCATCCACTACATAACATGTTCCAACAACTTTCTTGCAGTCAATAGTACTGTACTCAGCAATAGTACATGTTATAGGAGGGATGCAACACTGCTAATTTTCTTCAAATTATGGTTGAATATATTTTTTTGTGCAAATTCTATTGCCACTGTGTCCAAGGCTCCAAGTCCAGTTGAATGTCGCATGGGCAGAATTTTAGCTATTTTCCATGAACTTCCCATTAGGAATTAAGTGAAAATGGTTAAATGAATTTGAAAAAAAAATAAAATGACATTCTAGCGGGCAACACAGTTTCGTAATAGCAAAGTGGCGAAATCCATTTGCAGAAATGGTATTATGACGAAACCAGGATGGCAAAATTACAAATTTCTACTTTCACCTCGAAACTCAGCTGATTCGAGACCTAGCGCATGACCATGGAGGATTCGGCCTGCTGCTCTCGTCTGTTGAGATCCTAGCTTGACTTGGCGCCGCCGCCGCCATCAAGACCACAAACAGCACCGCCTCCAGCATCTTCAAGTTAGGTACATCAGTTTGGCCTCAACTCGGTCAGACGCATTGAGATCGCCAAGGCCCAAGGGAACAAGAGTCATTGGTGGCAGGAGCCTAGCCAGCGTAGCAGCTAGCAGAGCGATCGAAGCAGAAGCACATGCGGCTGTATTATATTGGTGGAAAGATTTTTCTATGATATTCCGCTGCAACGCGGCACCAGGGCCGGAGGTTGTACATGTACATCCATTCCAGTATTCCAACATTTGCAGTATAAACCTTAAGCCTGGGCCACGTACGTGGCACCGGTGCCATTGAACATATTTCCTGTATTGTGTGACCACGACGATTTGGGCATTCTTCGGCGTAGACGAATGGACTGCCGACGACTGGGCACAAGAAAGTACAATGGTTTGCGTCGCACGCGCTGCATGTGGTAGTGCCTGCTTTGACATGCTATATAGCGACGCACGAGCCTACGGCATAGGGAATTATTCGAGAATTTCAGCGGCTCAATATCTACATAATCCAAACGGATCCTAAATATTCAGATCGATCAGAGAGGCTTTCAGTGCCACGTATGCTTCGTTTCCACGACAGCGACATGCCGGCGGCATCAGAGCCATAGGCCATAGCCGCCGGCGTGCGAGACTGCCTTCCTTGACTAGTGTTAGGGGTTTGTTTCTTTAGGACCTCCTAAAATTAATGTCACATTGAATATTTAGATACTAATTAGGAGTATTAAATATAAACTAATTATAAGATCAATTGCACAGATGGAGACTAATTTACGAGACGAATCTATTAAGTCTAATTGGTTCATGATTTGACAATATGATGCTACAGTAAACATGTGCTAATGATGGATTAATTAGGCTTAATAGATTCATCTTGTGAATTAGTCTCCATCTATGTAATTAGTTTTACAATTAGATCATATTTAGTCCTCCTAATTAACATCCGAATATTCCATGCGATATGAATTTTAGAAAATTCTAAAGAACCAAACACCCTTAGCCAGAGGAGATAACTTGGCGTATCCTTGGCTATTTATGCCGCAGCTCGCGGAGATAACTTGCCCACTCCGCCTCGCACAACACCACCACCACCCGACCCGATCCGTCGCCACTCGAGATGGCCGCCGCCGACCCCATGGCGCCGCACGCGCTCCTCCTCCCTTACCCGGCGCAGGGCCACGTGATCCCGTTGATGGAGCTCGCCCACCGCCTCCTCGACCGGGGCTTCGCCGTCACCTTCGTCAACACCGAGTTCAACCACCGCCGCGTCGTGGGCGCCGCCGCCGCGGGCGCGTCATCATCAGCTGGAGGCCGGCGCCTGCGGCTCGTGGGGGTCGCGGACGGGATGGACGACGGAGAGGACCGCGACAACCTGCTCCGGCTCAACGCCACCATGCAGGAGGCCATGCTGCCGCAGCTGGAGGCTCTCCTCGACGGCGAAGGGGGCGCTGCTGGCAAAGGCCTGGGCAGGGTGACGTGCGTCGTGGTCGACGCCGGCATGTCGTGGGCGCTGGACGCGGCCAAGCGGCGGGGGGTCCCCACGGCCGCACTCTGGCCAGCGTCAGCGGCAGTGCTCGCCGTGATCCTGGGCGCCAAGAACCTCATTCGCGATGGCGTCATCGATGACGACGGTGAGATATCTACAGTACTTCTCTTGGCATTCTTTTATTTATGGCCATAAGCCCATAACCCATAGCTATCCGTGCACATGTCGTGACAGCTAGCTGGGAGATGCTTGGGTTGCTACTTTGCTAGCCATAATTTATCTTTCCTTGTCGACTTGTCGTCAAAATTGACAGAAAATTTGTTCGTCATAATCGGCGTGCAGGAGCTCCTGTTAAACTTGAGAACAATTCGTTCCGGCTGGCCGAGTCCATGGCGCCAATGGACGCGACCTTCCTCTCCTGGAACTACATGGGCAACCGCGACAAAAAGCGCATGGTCTTCCACTACCTCACCACCACCGCGTGGGCCGCCGACGCCAAGGCGGACGTCCTCCTCTGCAACACCTTCGCCGATCTCGAGCCGGACATCTTCACCCAGCACTCCCCTGCCTCCATCCTCCCCATCGGCCCACTCCGCACATGGCAGCGCTCAACAACAACAAGCGAGGCGCTGGTCGGGCACTTTTGGCGCGCCGACGACGAGGACTGCCTGTCCTTCCTCGACGCGCAGCTACGGGGCTCCGTCGTGTACGTGGCATTCGGTAGCTTGGCCGTCATGAGCCCCGCGCAGCTCCAGGAGCTTGCGCTTGCTCTGGACGCCTCCGGCCGCCCGTTCCTGTGGGTCTTCAGGCCGGGGTTGGCAGGCAAGCTGCCGACCGGGTTCACGGACCTAGTGGCGCGACATGCTGGGAGGGGGAAATTTGTCGGGTGGGCACCGCAAGAGATTGTGCTGGCACACTCGGCCGTCGGGTGCTTCGTGACGCACTGCGGGTGGAACTCGACGTTGGAGGGCATCCGCAACGGGGTGCCTCTGCTATGTTGGCCTTACTTCACCGACCAGTTCGCCAACCAGACGTACATCTGCGATATCTGGAGGGTGGGAATAAGGGTGGCGACGGTAGGCAGGGAAGGTATTGTGACCAAGGAGGAAATCATTGAGAGATTGGAGAGCTTGCTGGGTGACGGTGGTGTTAAGGAAAGGGTGAATAAGTTGAAGGAGTTGGCGGAGAGTAGCATGAGTGGAGAGGGGCAGTCTTTGAAGAATCTCAACGCCTTCATGGAGTCTATAAGGAAGTGAATATCACAGCATGGTTTATTTCCCTGAAGTTGCAGTTTTTTTTCCGAAACGAACCGAGCAGAAGAGCTGCCGATTATATTAAAAAGAAGAAGGTCCAGACTGGATAGTTACAACGCAACAATAGGTGCAAAGAAGATAAAAGAAACTAACTACAACCCTTTGTATGGAATGTATTAACAGCGTGCTAGTAAAGCGGAAAGCTGCTTTGCCCCGGCCGTAGTCCACATCGCGGCCTTGTCTTTAATTCTTCCAAAGATCATGTTGATCGTAGATTCCTTTCGCTCAAAGATTCTCAAATTTCTCTCCCTACACACTGTCCATGAGACGAGCATAATCAGAGAACACACGCCTTTCCTTGAGCAGCAATTTGTTGCTACCCTCACCGACCACCACTGATGTAGAGTTTCCACCTGTTCCCAGAGCATCGGTTGGATCGCCGGATAGGATATCCAATTCGCCACCATGTCCCATAGCCTACGTGTTACCCTACATTAAGTGAAGAGATGCACCGCCGACTCTTGTGTGTTGCGGCATAGTGGGCAGTTAAGTTGATTCGGCCATCCCCATTTGCGCAATTTATCCGCCGTCCATAGCCTATTTTGGATCGCGAGCCAGGAGAAGATCTTGCAACTTCTAGGAGCCCAGAATTTCCATATCAGCATGTCAAAGTTGGTGTACGCCGAGCCAATGAACAGCACATTATATGCGGATTTGGCTGAGTAGATACCGTCTACGCTTAGTTTCGATTTGATATCATCTACCACCCCTGGCCGAAGCACCACTTGTTGGACAGTTTTCCATAGAAGGACAAATTCCCGGAAGTGTTGTACGGAAAAGTCTCTATGCCGAAGGTTGATGTCCTTAATCCAGTTTCTATTATGTAATACTTTCCGCAGACATCTATTCTTTTTCCTAGAGATGAAATAAATGTGTGGAGCTATGTCTCGCGGCCGTTGCCCCTGCACCTATCCACTGTTCCAGAATGAAGTCCTCGCTCCATCGCCTATATTGATGGTGGTGCATGCGGCAAATAGCTTTTTATCCGTATTGTCACAGGGAACCTCGGATTCCACCCAAAGTTTATGCTCTGCTTTCCACTCGTGCCATAACCATCTTAGCCTTAATCCTCTTGCAAACTTGTGAGGTTTAGGATCCCCACACCCCCGAGCCGCGTTGGTCTTGCGGATCGTACCTAATTGACTTTGCATTTTCCACCTATGATATCCACCGGCCCGAAAAGATTCTTTCGTTTGTAGTCGATGTCCTTCATCACTTCTTGGGGAGCGTCTAGCGCTGAGAGGAGGTGTACCACCTACGAGCTTAGCACCGATCTTGTGAGTGTTAGAGGTGCCGCCATGGTCATATTCCTTGCGTTCCATGCGGTGAGCTTGCCAATCGCCTTATCAACAACGTAATGGAAGTCTACTCTTTTCAATCTTGTCATCATAAGTGGCAGCCCCAAATATCTAATCGGGAAGAGAGCTCTTGTTACCGGGAGATCCAATAATGGCTTCCAGATTAACACCCTCGCAGCTTATAGGCACCATGCTTGATTTCTCAAAGTTGGTTTTCAAACCCGACGTCTCCCCAAACCTGGTCAATAGGTCAGCCAGCACATTGATATCCTTATTGGTCGAATTTAGGAATATGGTTGTGTCGTCGGTGTACATGGAGGTTCGTAGATTGAGGCATTTGCCCCTAAGTTTGGTAATGAAACCTCGCTCTGTGGCTAGCCCTAGAAGGGCACGAAGTGTCTCAATTGCTATGACGAACAACAGCGGTGACAGTGGGTCGTCTTGCCATAATCCTTGATGGTGCTTAATGGGGCTGTTTGGGATCCCACTCAGAAGGACCCTTGATGACGACGTGTAAAACAGTGATGCCATCCAGTCACGCCAATGTGAGGGGAAACCTAGGCGCTCTAGGAGGGAGAGCAGGTAATCCCATCGTACCGAGTCGAAAGCTTTGGCGATGTCAAGTTTGAGGAAAAGTGTCAGTATTTTCAGGCGGTGGAAATGTCTTGCCATATTGCGGACTGTCAAAACATTATTGTGGATGCTTCTTTTTTTTTATGAAAGCTGATTGTGATTGCGATATGATTTCTTTCATATGAGGCGCTAAACACATGGCAAGGACCTTGGTGATTATCTTGACAAAGGAATGGATCAGGCTTATTGGCCTAAAGTCAGACATTCGGCACCCTCCTTTTTTGGTATGAGCACAATATTGACCGTATTGATTAATGGAAGACTCATGTAGCACAGATTGTGGAAGCCGTTTGCTGCCTCAGTTAGATCAACCTTTATTATGTCCCAGCATGTCTTGAAGAAGACACCTATGAACCCATCTGGCCCGGGCGCCTTGTCGGAGGGCAGTTCATCGATTGCTCGCTTGATTTCCATTTCGGAGAAGGAGTCATCAAGACCGTGTAGGTCCACTGTGGTCAGATTGAGACACTTCCAGTTGATGTCCTGTGTTTTGTCCCCAGGATGGCCCATCATTTTCAAAAAGTGATCTTGGATTAACTTTGCTTTGTCGTCGTGGTTGAAAGCCCAGTGTGTATCTGCTTAATCTCCTGGATGTGGTTCTTTTTCCTTCGACCATTTATTTTCCTACGGAAGTATTTGGTGTTAGCATCACCCAATTTGAGGTTCTTTATGCACGAAGCTTGTTTCTTCCTTGCCCTTTCGACGACCACAAGGCCTAGGATTCACCTCTTTAGCTTTTGGCGTGGTGTGATTTCCTCCACGGTGAGGGCTCTGTGCTCTTGTGCCATGTCCAGTCTAAGGATTACATCAGATGCCATGAGAAGTTGCATCTTGGCATCCGGGTAGAAGTTTTGGCTCCAGGCTTTCAATGCGCTGGCGGTTTGCATCAACTTGTGGTAAAGGCGGTGGAAAGGTTCATGGTGATTGCAAGGTTTATTCCATGCTTCAGCTACCACCTCCTGGAAGCAAGGAAGTTTCATCCAGAAACCCTCGAATCTAAAAGTGCGTGGGCGTCTCAGAACGCTTTGATTAGACAAGAGCAGGGGGCAGTGGTCAGAGTGAGACGTCGATAGGGCATGCAAGACATGCGATGCAAAGAGAGCATCTCCTTCCGCATTGTAGAAAACGCGGTCTAGTTTCACAAGCGTCGAATTTCGTTGCTCATTGCTCCACGTGAACCTACGATTTTGTAGTGGGATCTCTGAAAGATCACATCGGATAAGTGTATCTCTAAATAGGCTCATTAGTCTATGATCCAGTCTCGCATTGTTCTTGTCACTGGCTTTGTAGATGAGGTTGAAGTCCCCCATTATGATCCATGGAGTGCCATTGCTCAGCTTGATCAACAACATCTCTTGCAAGAAGGCTCTTTTTTGGCCATGCTGCGACGGCCCATACACATTTGTCAATCGAAAAGAGGTTCCATCCGTTGATGAAACAGTTGTCAAAAGATGATGCACACCTCTGCTGATCTCAGTCACCTCTATGTTGCCCTCATCCCAAAGAAGTATGAGACCCCCTCTGGTTCCCAACAGACCTGTGGCCGGTGCAAACACAAATTTATTTAGCCTGTAGGCTCCTAGGTAAGATGCCACAGGGTCATTGATGTTTTGAAGTTTCGTTTCCTAAAAGCACGCAATGCTACATGATGTATTTGCCACAAATTGATGGACCACATCCTTGCGTGATTGCTAGTTTAGACCACGGACATTCCAGCACAAAAATATCAAGATTGGGACCAATCATCAGAACTTCATTTTAACTCAGGTAGGATACAGACTAACGATGATGGTGAAGGAAGAATACACCATAGACTCCCAGGGCAATCGTAGCAACAGGTTCGGCAACAACATAGGTAGTAGTGGTCTGTCTGACCCATTAGGTTACAACCCAAATGAAGATGCTGGCTAGACTGAAATGAAGTAGTGAGTCTTGTGGCAGATAACAGAAACTTGCGCACAGACATGAGCAAGGCAGATAACAGGAACTTGTGCACAGACATGAGCAAGACCACACGCAGGAACATAGATTGAGGCGATAGCATGGTGCACAGAAGGGTCGCAGCTGATGATGATCATCATCCCTCTTAGGCCACCGGCACCGCCACCAGATCGTCCAGTTCACCAACACCATCTCCTAGCATGGCAGCCATGGCATTGTCAGCGTCTTCTAGGGCATCATTCTCAAGATTGAAGATGGCCGAGAATGTTGTGATGATGTCCTCCGGCAGCGTCCTGGAGTACATTGCCAAATATTCCTGCAACACACTGAATATCATCATTAGTAAGCAGGCCTAACTTCCTGCTGCACTTTCTGGACAACGTTCATTGGGCACACATTGGCAAGACGGGAGCTGCGTCGCACTGCTGACATGTCAAATGTGCGCCGCTTGCATCAACGTGGGATGGGAACTGCTGAACTTGCCTGCTGCTGTGGAGGTGAAGGCGCAGGGAGCACCGGTCATGGCGGCGTGATGAAGAGGTTGGCGATGTTGGGAGTCATGTTGCCTGGCACGTCAGTTGGCGTTGTTGTCGGCATCATGGAACTTGGCGGGGAGCTGTCGCCACCGGCCGCCAGGGGTGGTGCGTCCAAAGGCACTGTCTGGGCGCCTCTTCCACCGCCAGCCAGCGGAGATGCCGGTGGTGGCCCGTAGGCCGTGTCACCCTGGCTCGCTTGGAGCTCCAGGCGGCGCAGCGCAAGTTCCACCTCTACGTGGGTGACCTGCCCGTCAGCTGCCGGAAGGCCCTGGGTGGTGACGCTAGGCTGCGGGAGGGCTTCTTGTATCCTGTCGAAGGTGACGGGGACCGGCATAAGCGCCGGAGGTCGTGGCTGACGCGTCTAAGCTATTGTCGGGAGGAGGACGGACGAGGCTTCATTCCCGGCGGCAGTGTTTGAGCCAATGTTGGGTTTCCTAGTATTACCTCACCCTACAGAATTTTCTCCTCCCCAGTCATCGAGATTTGAGATCATGCCCGTGCATTGCTACGGGCAATACATAAAGCTTGGGTAATGTGATGTTGATCTTAGTGCAATACACGAAATTTATAGAGCTATGTAATACTTTGAAATTCCAATTTTGGTTTCTTTCAACCATTTCCACTCGGTGTAAGGTAGTGGACAACAATGTACACCTATGTCTATGTCCGTTGTCACCGGATCAACCTTTTGCAACGTAAACTATGGGTCAACTTGGTTAGGGAAAAAAGCGTATTATGCATTTGCTACTTTGCTGGAAAAAAAAAAGCATTCGCTGGGCGACGAGCACATACGAATGACGATAGTGCTTTCGTGTAGCATATAAGATTTCGCACTATATATTGACTCATATAATTAATTGTGCTCTAGCACAGTTATTAGTTGCATGCACAGGACTATCATGGAGTAAATTACATTGATGGATCTTCATATAAAGCTTGCAAAGAATCCCCCAGTGCTGTTTCAGACTGCATCAGCACAAGGCCGTAATCACAGGCGAAATGACTACTCAAAAGCCTCAAACTAAGGTCTACAAACGTTTTAGTTTTCCATTTTGCATATCATATGAAAATGTCATTTGCTAAAATATAGCAGCAAATGATATTTATTTACCTCTCGAAATTTTGAATCAAGAAGCTTGCTATTGGGCACCTGGTATCGCAGTATCAGCATAGAGGAAGAAGGGGAAAATATCAAATAAAAAAACTCGCGTGCAAATATTCATGGAAGAAATTAAAACAAGCTTTGCTTTCCATGAACTGAAATTATCCAATATTGTTGTGTAAGGAACTAAGAAAAGGTACATGACAAATTGGTCACTTGCGCCAAATTGGTCAGAACTAATCCTATTCCTTTTTCTAAAATAGAAATTCATTGGATCCATCCTAATAGGAAGAGATGGCATGATGACCACATCCTTGTTTGGCTGCTGCAAGTTCGTCCTTACTCTCTAACTCAGAATCCATGCACAAATTAATTCTTGCTCATTGAAATAAACAGCTGGGTGATCGACCTGCAGCAAACCCAAAACTCATGATTGTGCCACAACGTAGAATTTCAGAAAGCCTACTATCATGCATTGCTGCCAGCAGTACTCATCAATCCTTGCTCCCTAACACAAAATCAGAACTAACAACGTACAACCAGTCTGAATGTCTAGTGGTTTAGGCTAAATAATTTTGATTTGTGGCCTAAAGGAACAAAAGTAGTGATCAAATGAAAAGTAACAATTGAAACCTGGGAAACATTAATCCTCGAGGTGCCAAATTGAGTACCTTCTCTCCAAGGTTAACCTACACAAATCATTCATGGTCATGAAACATGCAGTGCGAATTGCAAAAACATGTGGGCATGGAGATACATCTGTCAAATTAAATAAATGTGTTCTACCGGCAGTTGGATTAGTCTGCACATATCAAGATGGCCACGGTGGATGCTGAGATCTGATGAAGCCGCGTTGAAACCGTTGTTGACCATGATTTTGGAAACCAATGGAAGACAAGGCGGGCCTAGTCCGAAGCAGAATCGACTTCACCAGATAAAGGAAAACGTGAAGATTTATCTTTGATAGTTTTTAGAAATAGCTGTAATAGTCATGTCGTAATCGATTAGGATTTTAGCTTGCTCCAGGGTACAAGTATAAACCCATGAACCTTGTAAAGAATTAATCATCAATCAATCAATACAGCTTTTCAGCGTCACGCAGCCAAAAGCCTAGGAGCAGGAGTAGAGTAGATTCTTCTAGCGTGCAAGGTTGCATCGGCTTCGATCTCAGGCGAGCTTGTAAGTACCATCACCTGATCATTACAACCTCTATCAGAACTTTCTAAGTTAACTCTTATATTCTAATGTTGTCGTGTGATTAGTTATCGAGTTATCTTAGATTGCAAGTAGAATTTTTTAGGCTTTGTCCAATATTCTGCTTGTCTTCGACGTTGCTCAAGTTATCAAACGGCTTAGATCTGGTTAGGTTGTCTTCATCGGCTTCCTTGTCTTGTTTAAACGTTCACAATTATCAGATCGTATCGGCTGGTAGACTTTGCATGTTTTTACTGCTTTATATATGCTAGATCCGATAGATCTATACCCCTGCCTCTCGTATTGCTAACCGTCAGGCCTCTAACGTCAGCGTGCTACCATTGAGAGCCGATGCTTCGGTCGGGTCTTACCCGTATCTCACGGAAGCATGATGACGTTGAGCCGATAGGGGCACATGCGAGGCTCGCTACCGCGAGCCTATTTGTTAAGATTAATGGGTTGAAGTTAATGCCTTCTCACGGTGTTACCTTGTCTAAGTTTAATTACACGGTTATAATATTGATTAGAGTTTGTTACATTAATAGGCTTGTAAGCGGTAGGCAAGATGTCTTTGGTGATTGTGCTATAACCTTTTACGTTGTCAGATCGAGATTAATGCTCTCTCATTAGTGTTGTCTTGTCTAGGTTCAATATACTTATTTAAGATATGTTTCGTAGTGCAGTCCATGTTACGAAGCCCAGCATGCTGTCATCCTTCCCACTCCGCTCGGGGCCAGGCGCTTCATTTCCCTGCTTCCCGCCAGTCCCGATGGCAAAGGCCGGCCGCCCCAGCGCTCACGAGCTGCTTGTTCGCCTCGCTCAAACAATTGGACACCATCGCAGGCCGCATCACGAGCTGTGTGGCATAGCTAGAGCTTGCTTAGTGGTATAGACTATAAAGAAGATCCAACCGTTCATTAGTATGGGCAATTTAATAATTATCACGAAGTTATATTGATCGAATCGGTACAGAGTCCACTTTCCTTCCCATCCTGCCAGCCTTTGAGATTCCCAAGCTGCCTCCGTGCTGCCGCCGCCACCCAGGGCTGTCCTCCATGTGCCGCCGCCGAAAGGGCGCCCCCGTGCCCGGCCGCCACCACACGAGCGTCACCCCATTCTGGCCATGACTGGCCGCCACCGCAGGCCTCTCCTTTTTGTGGCGCCCCCGCAAAGCGCCGCACTAGGGCCACGTGCCGCCCCTGCTCGGCGCTGCACAAGGGTGCCTCCTCCCTGTGCCATCCTTGCCTCTTGTGCCTGTTGATCGATCTACAATTTTACTCTTTTACAATGCACAACTTAATTCACATCGAATTGCAGGCACCGCAAAAGAGCTCGAGCTTTTTGCCTTCATTGGCATGGCCTCACTCAGAGTAGCATGAATGCGAACTGTTGAGCTACAGTCTGCATGTTCTTCAGCCGCTTCTATCATGTAACACTCATTTATTACCTTCTATTCTCTTCTCCTTTATAATCTCTCGCTCTCATCCTTAGTTACACCCACACCCAGCCTGCAAACCTACAACCGCTTTTCTTCCTCCCCACTCCAAATTGGAGATCATTGTGTAGACATAGAAGATTCGGCAAACATAATAATAAGAGAGAAGAGAGAGATGAGGCCCTTCCCAATTTCCAAGCCTGCATGCTAAAGATATAGTTTGGTGTACTGTACCAGTACAAAGAACATGCCGAGCCAACTGAATCAGGATGCACTGTGAACGTTGGAGTGGAGTGAGAGACGTCGGGAGCCGAGGTAACTGCTGCAGCTGCGCGCGGCGTCCACCATGTTGCCACGGCGTCGATCACGCATACAGTCGTACACACCCCGCAATGACTTCCAGGTTCAAGTCATTCATTATCTGGAAGAAGGCTCCGGAACCTGGTGACGGGCAGGCATTTGGACGTGGGGAATGGTGAGGCAGTGAGGCTTTCTCGTGTAATACATGTTCACGCAGAAGTTGGCATTGCTGACTACTGATAATTCGTAACTCAGGTCGGATATACGATGTTAGTTACTATTACAGAGGCTGTTCCTTCCACATGCACGTTGCATAAACAAGGATTTATGATACAAGTATGTATTACACACGATAGACCTGGGAAAGGGATCTGATCTCCAGTGTATAGATGCAAACCCAGGTTCTATACAGGAGAACCTAAAACTTGATACAAACCACACAATGCACCTAAATCTTCTGCCTCTCTCTCTCTCTCTCTCTCTCTCTCTCTCTCTCTCTCTCTCTCTCTCTTTCTCTCTCTCTCTCTCTCTCTCTCCCTCCCTCCCTCCCTCCTTCCCTCTCAACCAGTAGCAATTGGGCTATGACAGCTTTGCCATATGTAATTTATCACTTCCCACTCAGTCTTCCTTCACCCTCATTAGTTCATCACCTCATGGATCACATGCCTTCAGCATCCTTTTGCAGTCAGTATTTAAGTAGAGTACCACACTACCATCCTCGTTCCTCAGTGTGGTCTTTAAGCTACAACCGGTCTAGAACTACTTAAACCCTTGCAAGCATGCCTTATAGGTCCTAGCAGTATCATAGAATAACCGGATCAAAGACAAACATGTATACAGGAGACTGAAGAAGATGCATGTCTCGATCATGCATATGTCCATTGAAATTAAACTAATATATAAGATCTCTCCACTACCAAGTGTAGGAATAGGATGCATCGGGTATGTAATTATCTGCCAGTGGCATGCATTTAGTCGCAGTATATCATTTCCTGGACGGAAACATGAGGATGGCCAGGCCAGGCTGATTGTAGAGATGGCTAGATTTCCCCTTCTGCCACACAAAAACCATTTAAAATTATTTTTCTGTAACATCATAATGGGGATTAATATGAGTTATTACTGATTCCTATGCAATACGAAAGTTCTCTAGTATACTGATTTTTTATAAACCATACTGCTAATTACCGGTAATCTTAAAAAAAACTGCTATTTAACGGCTGTGGAGGTGGTATGGAACCATCCAACCATCACGGCTGTCGACAGAGTAATATAATATGCATGTCCACAACATGATTACAAATCTTATTGTCCTTTCTTTAATTTGGCAGACCTTTATGTTTCTTTCTTTCATCTCTTCTCCGATGCTATAACAAGAGGCCACACATAACTAGTTGCAGTTCATGGTGTTCAAGCTTTAGCCATCTTACGTTTGATGGAAGAATTCACGTGCGAGCTCGAGAGATGTCATAGCCTCATAGGGATACAAGGTCCATGCTCCTCTAATGTGCTTGGCAGGCACCAGAGTTACAAACAAATTAAAACAGGCACGGGTGGAAAACTGACCTTCCATCCACCTCCTTTTGTCCCGGTTAATATTTGACCCATGACTAAAAGTTCACCAACCGGGAGCGGGGGCTTACAAACCGGGACTAAAGAGCCCCTTTAGTCCAGGTTGTAAAGGCCAGTGGCCCTGACGGTCCTTTTCTCCCGGTTGAAAACACCAACCGGGACTAAAGGCCCCCCTTTAATCCCGGTTGGCATGGGCGGAGCTACAGGGTATGCCGGGTGGGCCCCGGCATATCCTGGGCCCCAGCACCTTACACATCCGTGAATCGCCCGCCTGGTTCGACCCTGACGCTAGGAGGCAGGAGCCCAGCCCACGACTGACGACTGTGACGATTAACGAAACTGACGATTCCTTTCCTCCTGTGAGGCTGTGACGATTCCTTTCCTCCTGTGAGGTTGTGACGCTTCCTTTCCTATTTCCTCCCGTGATCCCCCCTGCCCCCTGGACGGCTGGACCCTAGTCCTCTGACCTCTGCGCTATGTGGCTCTGCTAGGCACACCGTACACGACTCCTCCACCCGCCACCGCTAGACATCAGACCGCCACGGCGCCACGACTCCTCCGGTCCTCCCATCCTCCGTGGCAACACCGCCAACTGCCGCACCAGGCCACCAAGGCCAGCCAGCGAGTCTGCGCGACTGCACGTGGGACTTTGTGCCATTGCGTGAAAACTTCTGATCGTCCACAAGGAAAACTTCTCATCGTCCACGAGGAGGTTTAAGATGAATCTATCTTCTATTTTTTATTATTTGAAAAAACTTATATTAAATATCTTAATTTATTTATGTATGAGTGCTTTTTTTATTTCAGTTCGTGAGTTTATTGAATGGAGCATCAATCCATCAACATTCTTAAATTAATATCGTGTGAGGCTGTGATTTGTAAGTTTTCTACCGGAAAGTTTAATCTTTTGTGCTATATTTCGAACTATTTATATTGTGATTTATTATTGTTTCTAACTTAGGGGGTGTTTGGCTCCAGGGAGGCTAAAGTTTAGCCCTGTCATATCGGATGTTTAGATACTAATTAGGAGTATTAAAAAATAGTCTAATTACAAAACTAATTACACCGATGGAGTCTAATTCGTGAGCGAATCTATTAAGCCTAATTAGTCTATGATTTGACAATGTGGTGCTATAGTAACCATTTGCTAATGATGGTGGATTAATTAGGCTTAATAGATTCGTCTCGCGAATTAGCCTAGGGGTTCTGCAATTAGTTTTATAATTAGCTCATGTTTAATCCTCCGAATTAGCATCCGAACATCCGATATGACAGAACTAAACTTTAGCCCCTGGTATCCAAACACCCCCTTAATCTTTGAATTTATTGAATTGTAAATGGTTTTATCGAATTGCATAAGATTTTTTTTTCGGCATACCCTGTAGTAAAATCCTAGATCCGCCACTGCCGGTTGGTATTTCCCTTTAGTCGCGGTTGGTGTTTCCAACTAGGAGAAAAGGGTGGTCCCTCGTTCCGCACACCCCCCACCCCCTCCACCTCTTCGATCTCTCTCTCTCTCTCAGACTCTCTCCACATTAAATCGGCAGTACACAGCGTCCTTAGCCGCTGTGTACTTAGCTGCACAGCGGACAGGTAGCTCCTCCTCTCCTCCCTCTCTCCTTCTTCCTTATCATCTCCTTCCTTATCCTCTCTTCTTCCTTTCCACGCAGGCGGGCGGCTGGGCGCGTGGAGCAGAGGGCCGAGGTGCGCGGAGGCCGGGGGCCGAGGCGGCGGGCGGGGTGGGGCGGTGGCGGAGCAAAGGGCGCAGGTGGCAGTGCAGAGGGGTGGCACGAGCGAAGTGGAGGGGTGGAGCCGGCGCAGAGGGGCAGCGGGGCGGAGACGAGGTCGGCAGGCCGCGGCGCAGAGGGGCGGCGCGGGCGAAGTGGAGGGGCGGCGGCGCGGGCGCGGCTGGGCGGCCGGCTGGCAGGCGTGGAGTTTTTTTTATTTTTTTCAAAAAATTTTGTCCCGGTTGGTAACACCAACCGGGACTAAAGGGGGTCTGACCCGGGACTAAAGGACCCCTCTTATCTCGAACATTTAATCCCGGATGACTTTTCGGGAAAATTGACCCCTACCGACCGAGACTAAAGATTCGTTTTCTACCACCAAGGGGTCACATTAGATCGCTTGCAAAGGAAGATAATTATTGGATCGCATTGCCAGAGGCTGTTGTCAGATTGTAGAACACGCCATATGTTATCTAGACACGAGTACCAAAACTTCCTCGAGGAAGTGTGGTTACAAGTGGCAGAAATTATATCAATATAATTTCTCCTCTGATATCAATGCAATGCATCCTGCCTTTTCTCCTCTGATATCAATGCAATGCATCCTGTCTTTTTCTCCTCTGATAGTGTAAGGATCGGTGGCCTAAGAAGAGAGTTGAATTGGGACTTTTTTGAAATCTAGAATGAGAAAAACAAACCTTAACCTAGATAACTAGTGATGTCCAAACTACAAGGTTCAAACCTATGAACTAAACACACTATTAAGGATAAAACCTAACAATGAGCACACTAAGATATATATTGCAACCTAGGCAAGATATGAGCAAAACAAACACAACAACAACTAGAGCAAAACAACAAGTAAATTGCAGGAAGTAAATGCTCAAAGGAAGTACTGAAATATAAAGAGAGAGGACACGAGACAACTGGAATTTTTCCTGTGGTATCGAGGAGTTGACGCTCCCCCCAATCCACGTTGGAGCACCCACTATGGGTTTTGCTCCCCCTCAAGCCACCAAGACTTGAGTGCTCAC
Organism: Setaria viridis; assembly: GCF_005286985.2. Lineage (NCBI taxonomy): Eukaryota > Viridiplantae > Streptophyta > Magnoliopsida > Poales > Poaceae > Setaria > Setaria viridis. Next base: position 29,070,470 of record NC_048263.2, read on the forward strand.
TAAGAATATTCCTTCTCCATCTCCAGAACAGTGGACTTCAAACCGTGTACAAGATCTTCCTCTTGGGGCTCCCACAATCTCCAAGAGCTCACCGAGAACCTCCAAATCACCAAGATTTCTAGGTGACGTCAACCACCAAGAGTAATAAGCCTCAATGCTTCACTGGACCAACACTAAGCTCAGCCACGAACTAGATGCACACTTATCACTCTCAAGCACTAAGAGAAGTCCTTAATCTTGCAAATCACAAATCACTTTTGGCTCTAGCACACTCTTACTTGCTCATGGGCTGCTTGAAGTCTTCAGGGTGTTAAGAGCAGCTCAAATGACCTAGGGAAGGGGTATAAATAGGCTAGGCAACACTATATAGCCGTTGGAAAAGTGTACACAGAAAAGCACACCATTGGATGATCCGATGGTTTCCATCCCCAGGGCGTCGGAACATCCGGTCACTTACAAGTCCAGATTGTGACCGTTAGAAAAGTAACAGTAAAATATATATCCGATAATTTCTCCGACGGTCTTGAGCTGAGCATCGGATCATCCGGTGCTAAAGAGGGTTTGGCCAAAACCTCTCTGGAAGTTTCAATTGAAAATATGCTTGCTCCGACGCATTCATCCAATGGTCATACGCAGGGCGTCGGATCAACCGGTGCTGAAGGCCCAAAACCCAAAACCTCTATGGAAGTTGGAATTGTAAATATGCTTTATCCGATGGTCTGTACAAATTTGTCCAATGGTAGCATCGGAACAAGTGATGCCTCCCTCCAAAGATTCTAGCCTTAGAAAATTCATCCGATGCAACTAAAAAATAGGGCATCAGAACATCCGACGGTCCCCTAATCTTTATAACTCATCCAATTCAAATTCCTTTGATTTTTTGTTGATTTCTTCACTTCTTGAGTACTTCCATAAGTTATTTGAGCTACCAAGTGCCAGAGTATACTGAGTGTGCATCATTTTCATAGCTAGCCTTGTATGGTCAAGATATTATCATTGAAACCCCTCTTAATAGTACAGTCCAAGAGCTAAACCCTATACTACACCAAGTGTCCTTCATCTCCTTGTGACACGTGGTTCTAGAAGGGTCCTTAGCCTTTGTCGCACTAGCCTTTTAGTCCGCTTGATAATTCAATTGAGGGTCTGCTTCAAAACACACGGGTCAGTCATAAGGTTGTCATTTATCACCAAAACACACCCTTACCAAAGGTGCAGAGAGGAGCCTAGGTGCTTCAGATAGTTCATAAAAAAATATACTCTCTTCCACGTTTTTAATTCCATCCCCTTGCTAAAGCAGAGAGGTGATATATAACTCATTGAAACTTGCAAACCAATACACTCACTATACAAAGTAAGGCTCCAAGTTAAGTTTCAGTCCTCTTACAGAAGTATACTGAGCAGAGATGGATATTAGTATACATGCATTACTTACAGAAGTAGACTGTCCAAAGAAATTTTTTTTACCCTCTTACATTACGCACGCTTCACCCACTACATAACATGTTCGTTAACTTTCTTGCACTCAATACTGTACTCGGTAATGAACTAGTAAAGTTTGCCATCTTTGATGCAAGCGCGACCAGTTTTTAGATAATGTCCAGTGCAATATAAAAGGCATCCTAGTTAAACTTAAACCCCACCACCTAACTCTGTTCCTCACCCTTGCCTGTAGCATTGTTGTGCTATATAGTACCATGTCCAAGTCCAGTTGAATGTCGCATGGGCAAAATTTCAGCTAGTTTCCATGAAACAATCTAGCTAGGTATGGGAGGCATCAGCAGAGCAGTAGCTGTCATGGCAGTACATTTTTCTACCGCTAAGTGTGCTGAACAGTCGAGCAATGCAATAAATGCTTCTACGGCTGTGTTGTAGGAGGAGGCGCAGCAGCAGGCATTGTTGTCTACTGGCAGCCAATGTCTTCCTAGAATACCAACCATAGTCACAAGAAATCTGGGTTGACCGAGGTTGTGGGACGAGGATCGACGCTCGACCAAAATAGGGTACGAAGGTGACGACAATTTGGTACGTTGTACGTGACCCCAATTAATTGGGGCCAATGATCCCGGGACAAAGGCACAAAAGCATCGATCAATGTACACCCATTTGTTAGCGTATCACAAATAAATGGATAATGGCATGTTTAAAACGGAAGACACTCGAGAATTAGTTGGGCTGAGTTTTGTTGCCCCGTCTAGTAGCCCACCACTCTCTTATATTGACGTGTTGTTGTCTCGATCCAGGATCTCTCTCCTCATCTCCTCTAGCGCCTGCGCACAACGTTCTTTGTCCACTAGCTTCCTGTCTAACCTTCGCACCCTCTCCCCCAATTCGACCTTGACCCTTATAGGGACAACGTCCCCAGGTTACGAGACGGAGTATCGACCCTGAATCCCAACCACTTCGGACTCATTTGGCAGGATTGTGGTTGTGGCTGAATCGACTCCCGTTGTGGCTCCTCTGATGAAGCAGTTTTTCTGATGGAGCTAAAGCCATTCTGTAGTAAAACGACTTCTCCTGCATTTTTAGAAATGGATATAAGAGGTCAAATATCATATATGCCCTTAGCTGTGTGGTTGTGTCAAATGTCCAATGAGATTTCATATGAAATTAAAAAGATTAGTAAATAGATTAATAATTATAACTAAAAATAAATCCATCTTTTTATTTACATAGGTATCCTCTTTTTTCATTTTTTCACCGAGCTTTTTTTCCACCGCATCTTTTTCTTCTTTTTTAACGCGTCCTTTTCCAACGTATCTTTGTTTTTTACCGGCCTTATCTTCTCCCATGACCAACGCTCCTGTATTTCTTCCTATCTCCATCCTTATTTGAGCAGGGCCCTCTCGTTGACCCGCCGCTCTGCCATGCTCGGCGCGCCACTCCCCTGTCGCAAGGCCGCAGGCCGCGCTGACTGCTCCAACCCAAGGCGCCGCCCCCTCGTCGTCTCATTCCGGCTCCTACGCACCGCTTCCTCGCCACCCAACTCTGCTCCGGCCTGGCGCGTCGTCCCCCGCCGCGCCGCTCTGATCCGGTGAGTGGCATTTTGATTGTAGTATATACGAGTTTAAGGGGTAATTTGTCCTTATGCATGCGGGGATGGAGGAGAAGTCGCAGGAGCCACTTTTTTCAGCTCCCGCAACACGTGACGGCTTCTCTCAGCGGGATTTGGGGGGCTTCTCCTCCGGAGCCATTTTTGCTGCTGCCGTTTGGCAGGGCTTGGGGTGGAGCCGATGGAGAAGCACCTCCCAAAGCCCTGCCAAAGAGGGTCGTCGTGTTATTGGTCCTTGACGTTGCATGTCCTGTCCCATGGGCCATAAATCCGTATAATTCGCTATCCCACTGGTTCACATGCATGTTCTTCGCATGGAAGTGCTGACACGCCTAGGCGCCTAGCTGGCGACGAATGTGCCAGTACTCACTACTCAGTACGAGGCAGTTGGACGAGCTTCTATTCTTTGGGTTGTAATTAATTAGTGAAAGAGAAAATGCTTGGCTATACTATCATGCTCAGGTGATATTGCAATATTGTTCAATAAATCGAAACAAACTCTAGACTGACAGAGAAGGGAGTATCAGGTGGTTGTGCCTGGTGCGAGAGAAGATAAACACACAAAGGGGATGAACTATCTTCCTCCCAAAAGAATTCTTTGTCGAGGCGCTTGGCAATAACATAGTTCATTTGACTTGTGCACAAATGGCGGGCATTCCGCTCGGCCTCAAGGTTGCTGAGGCTGATAAACTGCCCAGGGTAACAGGTCCCAGATATGAAATTACTCAGAGGAAAACGCAGTACGTAGTTTAAGCTGACTCTGATAATTTTCTATGTTCTTCCTTTAGTTTTCTCTTCAAGTTACTCGCAATCAGGCCAGGACGGCCAGCTTCATCCAATGTAATTTATGACTCGTACTGTGTTAGGTGTTTGCCGTTATTTCATCACAGGACTTGAAAACTATTTTAATTTGCAGCCTGTAGTTAAGCCGGAGCTGCACGTACCCTCTGATAATCTGATTTCTCTCCCCCTTGTTCTTCTACGTGTTACATATATTCAGCTCCAGAAACTCTCTCGAAGCTTTGCCTCCTTACACAGTTGTCTTGTAATCCAAAGAAGCGCAAGAAATACTACAAAGATACAACCTGCGATAGAATTATGCATGGATCATGTCCACTCAGAGGTGCTCTCTAGGGATGCGTAGGACTAGGATGCATCGGGATCGTGATTAACCCTATGCATCTCTAAGGATGGAAGCAAAGCATGACTCGTGCCTCGGTTCGAAGCAGCGATACCACTGCGATCACGTCGGACGTCAGCCAGATCTTCATATACTGTGGAGAGGGACAGCTTCTGCTGAGACACGCGATGTGCTACGGTACAGTTGGCTAAACACTTTCGTTCCAAAACGCCACACCATACGCGAGTGTTGTAACGTAGTGTTGTTGTTGCGTGAGTAGTTAAGGATCTGGAAAAGTTTCTAGTACGCATTTATCGACCAAGCATCTGAACCACATCCAACCACCAAAGTGCTCGGGATGCTTACTGCAAACCCTTTTACTGCCACCATGCCTAGAGAGGAGAATTTCTCTTCGATTGAAGAGTTGAAATTCGACAGCGAAGTCGAATGCATCGTGCTCAGAGATTGGCTTGGGAGGCATCAGGAATGTAGCTAGCAGAGCTTTCCAGGAATATCTTGTGATGGTGCATTACGTACACTAGAAAAGGATGAATATCTCCAGGTACTCCAACAGCCCAAGGTGGAGTGGGCCCAAACAACTTCGAAAAATTGGTGCCAATCATTGTACTTGTATCGTAGCTGTGGAACTAGTCTAGTGTACACGAGGTGGTGAGGAGGACATCAATTATTAGCTAGCTTGTTCAGATTTCCTTCTTCTTTTCCTTCACCTCTCAACCCTGCTGCTGGCACGAGCTAGTCTAGTTGTGGCTTTTGCTTGCTCCGTCCGATATTTTTAATGGACCTTTCCTTGTGCTCGCACCATCCTCTACTCTGGACGGAAGGCATGACTATGCTAGCCAGCGGCTGGGTACGTGTTCAGAGCAGAGATGGCAGGCCGTGCGTGTTAGGCGTCAAGGGTGGGCCATAACTCACTCATCTGGACTTCAAATTGAACATTTTACAAACGCATTTCAATCATCTCCACAAGATCTATGCAAAGGTGAAATCCAATAATAAGTGGTTTGGTAATGTCTACAAAAGATTGTCCAGGTTGACCGACAAACATGTTGTGCAATGGACATGTGCATAAGTGGCAGGCATTCCGCACCGCATCTAGGTTGCCGAGGCTGATAAACTGCCGAGAGTAACAGGTCCTATATATGAAAAGTACTCGGTATATGAGGTCAAAGCAATCAGCTTCGAACAAAAGGAGATGAACACGCTTTTGCAGCCAGTAGTTAAGCCGGAGCTGCACCCTCCGATAGTCTGATTTCTCTCCCCTTGTTCTTCAATGTGTTACGAATATTTGCTTGAGCAGTTTATAAGCTCCTGCCTCAGCTACAGAAATTCTCTCAAATCCTGCCTCCTCACAGTTGTCTTGTAATCCAAAGAAGCGCAAGAAATACTACAAAGATACAAGATGTGATCGAGTTATGCCTGGTCATGTCCACTCAAAAGTGCTCTCGAGCGATGTGTACAAGTAATAGGGTGCATCAGGATCGTGAATGTCCGTATGGATCTCTAACTATGGAAGCAGAGCATGGCTCCTGACTCGGTTCGAAGCAGAGATACCACTGCGACGTCATTCACGGCATCATAGGTCGTGCGTGCCGTCGCGGATAGTCGGGATAGGGAAGATGCGCTACGGTACAGGTGACAGTCCTGTGTTGCCAGGTGAGCATCGTATGTGAATGTGAGGCTGCCATGTTTCACCGATGATCAAAGCACCTGAATAGCAAAATATTGTGTAAAAATTATTAGTTGTCGGTCCTTGTCCCTGTTCTCTCTTAATTGCATAATTACATGGGTATCAACAGTATATAGGGAATTTAGGTTACAGCTTCAAAAGCAGAATTTATTGGGTGTTTGTAATGTCACCTTTGCACCATTGAATTTTTGCCGCATTTTACATTGTAGCGAGGCATGATGAACATTATACACACAATGTGAAGAGGAAAATGAAACAAACATAGGATTGATGAAATTTAGTGTAATATATAGTTAAACCTCAAAACCAAGCCTAAAAACCAGCCAGTGGATTAACAAAGACACAAATTATTTCATTTAATCAAAAAAAGGTAGTATAATACCCTCTCCTTGGGCTGAATTGGATAAACAATTTTATAAAAGAATAAATATGCAAGGATTGAATAATTCCATGTAGAGTGCAGATGTTTGCAGCATTAAAGGATATCTGGGGCCTGGGAGGTAATGCTGCACTGCTTATCTGAATTCAACCGTTCAACTAGGACGCAGCAGGCATGGATATGTATACATGTGTTACTTACAGAAGTAGACTGTCAAAATGGCCATTTAACCTCTAACATTACACGCTTCACCCACTACATAACGCGTTTCAGTGACTTCCTTGCACTCAATACTGTACTCAGTAATGTGTGATGAACTAGAATTCACTGAAATTTTCATGGGAAGGACCACCGGAGCAAAACTCATAAAAGGAAATTCACCCTTGCATGTAGCATTGTTGTGCTATATATACAGTACCATGTCCAAGTCCAGTTGAATGTCGCATGGGCAGAAATTCAGCTAATTTCCGTGAAAGTGTAGCTAATTTCCGACCCAATCTGTGCCCGGCGCGTGCCCAGGCCCATAGCAATCCTGATCTCATCTCCTTCCAGATCCCCTTCTCGCTAGTGCATCGCGGCATGGACTACGTTCGTGGCTGGCCGGCTCCTGAGCTTCAAGGAGCTCAGCCGGGACTGCCACCACGACGAGGCAGTAAAGAAGGATGTCAGCACAGCTGGTGAACAAGCTAGATATCATTATGAGATCGATATCTACTTGGGAACGTTCCAAATCTTTTGGCGCATTCTCAATTTATCGGAGAAAGTCCCAAGTGCCTAATGCTTACATGAGCAACACAAATGGCGGGCATTCCGCTCAACCTCTAGGTTGCTGAGGCAGTGAGGTTGATAAACTGCCCAGAGTAACAGGTCGCAGATATAAAAATTCTCAGAGGAAAATGCAGCTCACTCTAGTGATTTCCTCTCATCTTTCTTTAGTTTTCTCTTCAAGTTACTCGCAATCAGACCAGGAGGGCCAGCTTCACCCAACACCCAATGTAATTTATGACTCGTACCATGTTAGGTGCTTTGCTGTTATTTCATCACACGACTTGAACACTCATTTGCAGCCAGTAGTTAAGCCGGAGCTGCACGGCTGCACCCTCTGATAGTCTGATTTCTCTCCCCTTGTTCTTCGACGTGTTACATATGTTTTCTTGCGCAGTTTATAAGCTTCTACCTCAGCTACAGAAATTCTCTCAAAGCTTGCCTCCTCACAGATGTCTTGTAATCCAAAGAAGCGCAAGAAAATACAAAGGTACAAGATGTGATAGAGTTATGCCTCGATCATGTCCACTCGAGTGCTCTGTAGCGATGTGTAGGACTAGGATGCATCGGGATCGTGATTACCTCTATGCATCTCTGTGTATGGAAGCAGAGCACGACTGCTGCCTCGGTTCGAAGCAGAGATCGCACTTCGATCGCGTCGGACGTTAGCCGGAGGTTCATAGGCTGCGGAAAGGGACGGCTTCAGATGAGACACGCGATGCACTGCAGTATAGTTGACTGTCCTGTGTAGCCAGGGCTCAGGTGAGAAAGAGCTGCCCTGTTGCACCGATGATCAAGGCACCAGACTAGCAAAACATTGTGGGGGCGTTTTCTTCCAGTGACTTATTTTTAGCACGTGTCACATCGAATGTTTAGATACTAATTAAGAGTATTAAACGTAGATTATTTACAAAACCCATTACATAAGACGAATCTAAACGGCGAGACGAATCTATTAAGCCTAATTAAACCTAATTAATCCATCATTAGCAAATGTTTACTGTAGCAACATATTGTCAAATTAGGCTTAGTAGATTCGTCTCGCCGTTTAGATTCGTCTTATGTAATGGGTTTTGTAAATAGTCTACGTTTAATACTCCTAATTAGTATCTAAATATTCGATGTGACGGGTGCTAAAAATAAGTCAGTGGAAGAAAACGGGGCCTGTGTAAAAAATTATCAGCTGTCGGTCCTTTCTCCTTGTCCCTTGTGCTCGATCTCCTATTGTTGACGTGGGTATCAACAGTGTGCAGGGAATTCAGGTTATAACCTCAGCAGCAGAATTAATTGAGGGTTTGTAATGTCACTTTTGCACCGTTGATTTTTTGCCACATCTTATATTGCAGTAAGGCGTAATTGTACACATAATGTGAAGAAGAAACTTAAAGAAACGTAGTATTGATGAAATGTAAATATAGAGTTAAACGTGAAAACCAAGCTTAAAAACCAGCCAGTGGATTAACAAGACAGTCCAATATATATGCTCTTTGGATTGAATTGGAACTGGGATAAACAAATTAAGTTATGAAATAAGCAAGGGTTGAATATTTCCTGGTAGAGTGCAGATGTTTGCAGCATTAACCGATACTGGAGTCTGCAGGCCTCTCGAGACTCGAGAGCAGTACGCCAAGGTCTCGAAGTCTGACAAGACGCTAGCTCGGCTGCACTGCTCTGAAAATGGTATTAGAACTTCTGTTAGGGGGTATTGGATACACCCCATAAATTTTAGTACCCGTCACATCGGATGTTTTGGATACTAATTAGGAGTATTAAATATAGTCTAATTATAAAACTAATTACACAGATGGAGTCTAATTCGTGAGACGAATCTATTAAGCCTAATTAGTTCATGATTTGACAATGTGGTGCTACAGTAACCATTTGCTAATGATGAATTAATTAGGCTTAATAGATTCATCTCGCGAATTAGTATAGGGGTTCTGCAGTTAGTTTTATAATTAGCTCATGTTTAGTCCTCCTAATTAGTGTCCGAACATCCGATGTGACCCCTTCTAAAGTTTAGTACCCGCATCCAAACACCCCCTTACTCTACATCGCCCCAGAAAACATGCGATAGTAGCAAACAGGCCATGACGCCCAGCTTCACTGAATGTAACTTATCACTTGTACAGTGTCCAATGTTAGGTTCTTGCCATTACATAGATGACATGAGTTCAACTTCTTTTCCAGCCAGTAGTCATGCCAGAGCACCTCTTATTTCTTTACCCCTTTCCCTTCATATGTGTCATATACTTTCTTGTGCAGTTTATATGCTCCTGCCTCAACTACAGAATTCTCTCAAAAGTTTGCTTCCTATCTTCTAATCTAATCCTATGCCAGCCACTTCTAATCTAATCCTATGCCAGCCACTAGGGAGGGTATGGGCAAACCCACTCTTATTCACAATCAAATCCAAATAATTATTATCCACTCCTTACCCTCACCAATCCTACCCATATCCGATGGATAATTAACTTTGTACTACATATATATACATATCCAATTAATTACCCTACCTCTCCATTTCTAATAAGTATATAATTTTCTACCCATACCTTCCCCATTTGAACTGAGTGTGAATTTAGGAAGAGGGTACGGATACCCAGAGGCAGGCCTATCTAATCCAAAGAATAAAGTGAGAAATACACAGATCACAACATGCGATAGAGTTATGTCTCTGTCCTGGGCTCATGGTCACTCAAAAGTCTATATAGCCATGAGCAGGATTAGGATGCATCAGGATCATGATTATCTGTGGAAGCAAATTAAAGTACTCCGTACTATACCATGCTACCTGGTTCTGCAGCACCTGCAGCACCGGGATTTCGAGCGTTGGATGTCAGGACACGGGGTGCGATAGGAAGTGGAGAGGGAAATACTACCTAGGGTCTGTTTGGATGAATTAAAATTAAAGTTTAGTTTTGATTAAAGTTTAGATATCTAATTTTAGTTGGTTAAAATTAGCCCCGTCTTGTTTGGAGCCTGAGCTAATTTTTAGCCCATTTATTGGTAAAAGCCAATTATATTCTTAGGGAGTGGAGGAGAAAACATGGTAAGATTTTAGTGGAGGGTATTTTTAATCTTTTACCATTTATGTCTAAATTAGCCTCCATTAGCTAAGTTTGGTGGGCTAATGAACTAAAGTTTAGTTGGGAGGTTGTCTAATTTTTAGCCCATTTTTAACCTCACTGTTTGAATCATCGGGGCTGTATCGAAACACGACGCGCGACGCGACCCGCTGCCGTGATGTCGCGAAAGGGGCAGCAGCAGCCGCTGTCGCGCTGATGTCAACTGGCAGCCAGTGTCTTCCAAGAATACCAATGCAAAGCATAGGCGCATAGCAGACTAGCAGAGAATTGCCAGAGTGGGTTATAAGCCTGCAGTGAGAAACCACTCATCCCAGTGGATGGACAATGATATACTTCCAATCTTCCATTGCTTTGACGATGATGGTTTCCTGAAACGAGATGATAATTTGTATTGTCAAGCTCACTTTTCATTTTCTTTTTTACTGAATGCGTAATGATCTCCAAGACCTACCAAAAATCTGAGACCAGGTCTGTTACTCTGTTGCCCTAGATCTTTTCCACCTTTATTTTTCTCAAGCGACTAGCAATCAGGGCATGATGGCCGGCTTCACAAAATGTAATTTATCATATATGCAGTGTTAGGTGCATGCCATTATTTTATCACATGACCTCAGTATCCTTTTGCAGCCAGTATTAGTTAAGCAGGAGCAGCCTCCGATGATGCGGTTCCTCTCCCCTTGAGCAGTTTATAAGCTCCTGCCTCAACTAAAGAAATTTCCTTAACGCTTGCCTCGTTAGTCGTTGTCTTCTAATCCAAATGAGGGCTAGAAATACAAAGATAAAATATGCGATGGAGTTATGATTCGGTCATGCATGTCCACTCAAAAGTGCTCTGTTGTAGCGATGTACGATTGGGATGCATCTGGATCGTGGTTTTCTGCATTGCTCCACCAGAACGGAAGCACACGTCTCTGCTGCCTTGGTCGAGACAAGGGTGAGGCACTGTGATCGACGGGCGTTGAGGCCGGAAGCACAGGCAGCGGAAAGAGACGGCTCCAGCTGAGAAAACACGCGACATGGTATACGTGGCGTGTGGCCTCGTGTTCGTATGGGCTCGGCGACCATCCCGTGCTTTCGCGTTCCGCCTTCTATGGCACGGCTGCAGCAGCCACCACCTTTCGCGCGACAGCACCATTCTGTACGGTGCGACATCGGCACCAGCGCCGCCGTAGTCCGTCGCAGGCGCTCCGGACGCCAATGTGCTGGGCATGGCCTTGGTGATGCGCAAAAAACACGGGCGCCCACGCAGCATGGCTTAATTTTAACGCTGGCCCCAATTTTCTTCGCTTCCGCCAGCGGTGGCGTGGCCCCCGGCCAACAGCAGAACAACGCGTTCTCCATCGGCAACACCCTATCCGACCCCAATCTTTAAAGATAAACCAAATGATCCTTTTTGGGTGACAGAATTTCCTTAATCAATCCCAGTTGTCCGATTCTTGTTCACGTAGAGTGACTCAAGCTGCAATAACTGAAGCAAACTTTGATAATTTTATGCTTCTTTCATTATCCTCTTCCTTCAAGCGAGTAGCCCTATGTAATCTACCATTTGTGCAGATGTGTCAATTGGCATTTTGTGTTATGTACTTCGTATTAGTTCATTGCCTCTCGCCTATGAAATGCCTTCAACGTCCTTTTTGCAGCCAGTAGTTAAATGCAGCACGGACCACTTGAATCCAATAGGTTGTCTTCAAATGTGGTCTTCCTTATAAGATCCAACCAGTGCTCTGCTAATAAAAATCATCTCCTCGGTCCTCAGTCCTCCCTGCAGGCCATATACAAGAGATTGACCAAGATGGCTCAGTTATGCTTTCCACTCCAACCTATAGTGCAGGTATAGGATGCATCAGGTATGCGGTTGTCTTGATGGCACTTCAGTGTTCTCGTGCATACTTTGCCGTATGGAAAGAATAGTTTCTCCAAGCTAGGTTGATTGCAAAATCAGCGCTTTTTGGGATGATTCAGTAGTAAGACATCTGGTTAGAATAGTATGTAAAAATTAAGCGCTCATGTCACCCGTCAGCACAAATGCATTTCTGGTGGCGACTTTTAGCATGCTGGTCCCGGGGTCCTTTGTGGTGGCGGGTGGTAATTAGACCCGTCAGCAATCAAAAATCCATGTGCCAACACAAATGGTTTTTGACGTAGTGATTGTACGTCATAGCTACAAACTCAACTACAGGTTATGGCTAATAATATTCTACTAGGACTGAGTAACAGTACAGTTCGGGAATCCTAGGACTACATTGAACAAGAGATCTGTTAAAAAAAATTACCACTGAATATCTGCAACTGTGTTATTACACAAGAGCCTGATGCAAATGTAGTATGGTGTGAACAGAAAATTTAAAAAGGTACAGTAGGGTTTATCCAATGTAGTTCTATATACCATATAACCAAAACTGAATTTATCAAAACGACCTGTTAATAAGTGGATTAGCAGAGATAGTGATGTGGCGTGGGCCTATTACCTGAAATGTTATGCAGTGGTGCACCACTACATATTGATATAGTTGTCATCCATAAGAAAAAATAATCAGGCCATGACGCCCAGCTTCACTGAATGTAAGTTATCATTTGTGCAGTGTTCGGTTTCTTGCCATTACTTACATGTCATGAGCTCAACATTCTTTTCCATAGAGCACCCTCTGTCCATCTTATTTCTTTACCCCTTTCCCTTCATATATGCGCCTGCCTCAACTACAAAAATTCTCTCAAAAGCTTTCTTCCTCACCGCTACCTTCAAATCTAGCTAATCCAAAGAATAAAGTGTAGAAAAACGCATATCACAAGATGTGATAGAATTAGTCCTCAGTCATGGCCACTCAAAAGTCTATCTAGCCATGAGTAGGATTAGGATGTATCGGGATCATGATTATATGCGTGGAAGCAAATTAAAGTACGATAACTATGATTCCTGGCACTGCTGCACTGCGATTTCAGGCTTTGGACGTCAGGACCAAGAGTGCAAAGGAAGTGGGGAGGGAAACACTGCTTAGTCGCGCCCGGGACCAATGCCGTGATGTCGCCGAAGGTGCAGCAGCAGGCGCTGATGTCAACTGGCACTCTGGCAGCCGTCTTCCAAGAATACCGATGCAAAGCATAGGCGCATAGAAGAGTAGCTAGCAGAGCATTGTCTTGGACTTTTGTTCATCAGCATACACGGAGAAACGTCAAAAATAATCTGGTTTGACGATGATATACTTCCACTCTTCCAGTGCTTTGACGATGATTTACTATCTGGATTTCTGAATTGAGGTGACAATTTGTAATCTCAAACTCACTTTCCTTTTCTTTCCATTTTACGGAATGTGTAATAATCTCCAAGACCTACCGAGAATCTGAGACCAGCTGGTCTGTTACTCCGTTGCGAATTTCCCTAGATCTTTTCCACCTCTATTTTTCTCAAGTTACTAGTAGTAATCTGGGTATGATAGCCGGCTTCACGCAATGTAATTTATGACGTGCAGTTTTAGGTCCATGCCATTATTTCATCACATGACTTCAACATTCTTTTGCAGCCAGTAGTTAAGCGGGAGCAACCTCTGCTGGTTTGATTCCTCTCCCCTCGAGCAGTTTATAAGCTACTGCTTCAACTAAAGAAATTCTCTCAAAGCTTGCCTCCTCAGTCGTTGTCTTCTAAACCAAATGAGGGCAAGAAATACAAAGATTAAAGATGTGACAGAGACTAGGGTTATGCATGCTCACTCATAAGTGCTCTGTATAGCGATTAGGATGCATCGGGAATCGGGATCATCGTGGTTTTCTGCATGGCTCTCCCAAACGGAAGCACACGTCTCTGCTGCCTTGGTTGAAAGAGGAACAGAGCATGGCGATCGATGGACGTTGAGGCCGGAAGCATAGGCAGCGGAAAGAGACGGCTTCAGCTTTTGCTTCAGCTTCTTTACGGGAAAGTAGCAGCGGGCGACCCGTTTTGGAATCCGAAGAGTTTTTGCGTTCCTTCCTTTGGGCTAAGCAGCATGCTCCCTTTTTTTTAAGGTGGCTGAAAATTCTGCTTCGCAATCATGGGCACAGGCTCAAATTCTACTCCAAGAAGAGCGCAAAGAACACAAAGGCACAAGATGTGATAGAATTATGCCTCGGTCATGCCCACTCAAAAGTGCTCTCCACCAGCGACGTGTAGGACTAGGATGCAACGGGATCGTGATGATCTGTATGACTCGCAAACGGTGGCAGATCACGACTCTACAGCCTCGGTTCAAGCACTTGCCATAATAGCAGTTTGTTTTCCTACCACCAGACTGAAAAGCTCAACAGAAATTGGTGAGGTGATAATTGGTAATCTCAAGCTCACATTTCATGACGTAACTGAATGTGTAGTAACTCATACTGCAGTAACTAAAGCAAGCTTTGAGAATCATCTCCTTGACTCCTTGTATCTTTATTTATTTTCTTCAAGCGAGTAGCAATTGGCCTACGGCAGCTTTGCCTTATGTAATTTAACACTTCACACTGAGGCTCCCTTTAATAGCCTTTTATGTTATATGTAATAGTCATTAGTTCATCGCCTCATTTATCGCATGTCTTCAGCGTCCTTTTGGAGCCAGTAGTTAACTAGCTAGAGTACGACTGTCCTCATTCCTCAGTGTCCTCTTCTTATAAACTCCAACCGGTCCAAAACTACACTGAAAGCCCTAGAAACATGCTTTCGAGGTCCCAGCAGTACACAAGCTACTGAAGAAGATGAATCGGTCATGCATGTCCATTGAAATTGAAACCAAAAGCGCTCTACGCTCCAACCCAGCATAGGAATAGGATGCATCAGGGCATTTACATTCGGTGCTAAATCCAATCCTTGACGGAAAGAATCACTTCAGAGATGGCTCTTCTACTTGCTTTTGGATGATTCAGTCGTGAGACATCAAATTAGCATAACATAAACAGTTGTGCTAGTCCGAACAGCAACACTGTACCTAGGTTGTGCTTAACTGCAAACTCTGAGGCGTTGTAGGACATTAATAACAACGAAGATTTTGGGAATCTTATGGCCAGATAGAATTACGAATATGTGCAGTCATCGTTTTCACCACTAAATTTTGGTAACGTCTTATATTACTGTATTGACTGATGAAATGTAGTACAAGCACACATGCATGTTGTGCACAAGAAATTGAAAAGCTTTAGTAGTACTGATTAAATGTGGTGCAACATAGAGCCAAAGCTAATAAGCTTAATAAGTACCAATTAAGTGGATTAACAGAGATACAGATGTTCCCCTTCTGCCACCAAAAAAAAACATTCTAGTTATTTGTATGTATCAACATAATGAGAATTAACATGAATTATTACTGATGCCAAAGAAATAATACTAAAGTCCTCTACTGCATTTTGATAAACCAATTAAACTGCTAGTAACCGGCAATCTTGAAATAATCTGCTATTTAACAGCTGTGGAGGCAATATTGAACCGTTCGTCTAAACCATCCAACCACCAGTACAGTCAGACAGAGTAATATACATGTCTAGAACAATAAAATTTACAAATCATCCTTTCCTTTGGTAGACCTTTACGTTCTTTTAATTTTTTTCTTCTCTTCTCCGATGCTATAACAAGAGGACACACAACTAGTAGAACCTTGCAAATCGTTATCAACCTCACATGGTGTTCAAGCTTCAGCCATCATACATTTGATGGAAGAATTCGCGTGCGAGAGATGTAATGAGATTTAAGGTTCATGCTCTATTGGGCACCAGGTTATAAACAAAACAGGAGTCACACTAGATCGCTTACCAAGATAGAGAATTGTTGGACTGCAGCGGACCATGTGTACTGGAAGGAAATCGTGCTTTCTCTTGTTCAATGTTGTCCACGACCACGAAAGCAACAAATTAAGGAGGGATACACCAACCGAACTGTAGAAAGTATGCTTGTATGCCCAAG
This sequence comes from Setaria viridis, assembly GCF_005286985.2. Lineage (NCBI taxonomy): Eukaryota > Viridiplantae > Streptophyta > Magnoliopsida > Poales > Poaceae > Setaria > Setaria viridis. The sequence goes on from NC_048263.2 coordinate 29,086,479, forward strand.
CTTATGGCCAAATCTGTGCGCATTCATGCGGCATACAGGCACTAGTGTTGTGTGTCCCGGTGGCACTAGCTAACTGCTGAGAGGGCTCACCTAATAAACAACAACAATCAAGTTCCCAGATTTATTCTTCTTAGCTTTTGTAAGGCAAACCTTTTATCTGTTTCTCCTGTTCTCCCTCACCCTAATCTGTTTCATAACTCTGTTTTTGGTTCAACTTGTTGTGATTGCCAAGGTTCCATGGGTTCATAACATTCTTTTCACGGGCAATATTTTTTCTTGTCAGTAAAGTGAATTTACATCTAACCAGTGCTAATTACCATTCACCCGATGATTGCCATCATAGCGTCTAGGTAACTTCCAACCATGGGCTCTCACTAGAAGACACTCCAGTTAGTTTCAGGGGTAAGGATCATTCATGATGACTGAATTGTTGTTGTCTAGCATAGTTGTATCAATACATGTGTTCAATGTACAGTAATACACATTGTTGGATTATGGCAAGTAGGTCATGAATAAAGCCTATTTTGCCATCTTAATTTCCACACAGATTGCTTCACTCAATATCCAGTGGACTAACCACTCTTTTTTAACATTTCACTACATATATAGGCATGTTTTCAACTACCCTTTTTTTGTCAGTAGTCTTTCATATTCTCATGTGTGCACCGTCCCCTTTTTGACAATCTCAATCGTCTTCAAATTAAATCCCAACATAACTTTCTGCCTCACTACTGCCAAATGCTATTGGTGTGCTATATAATATACCCTTGCCCAAGTTGAGCGGGAGATAGAACGTCGAGACTAGAGGCCGGAGAGAATTCCTTTTTCTAAAGAAAAGTTGCTTCCATGAAATAGGCTTCCTAGCTACTAGGCTTGGAAGGCATCCGGAGAGCAATTAATAGCTTAGATTATTTTCGTAATACACCAATACAGAAGACAACAAAAAAGTTGTAAGTCTACATAACAATCTGTTGGGTGGGCACAGCTCATAACACTGTAGATCACCCATGCAACTTCAATGCCATCAAAGGTGACCTCCTGTTCCTCTCAACCTCTCATCACCCACAGTACAACACTGTAGATGAAATCATTATGTACCGCGCACATTATTATATTTACCAAACTAAGATGAAATCAATGTACAGGACTCCGACCTTGCCCCGGCCTAGCGCTAGTTGGCCTTACCACACCAAGTCAAAAGGCTCTCAGAACTCGCTTTCAATTCCCACACTAAAACCGCCCATGTCCACATATATAGACTCAACATAAAGTTCCCCTGAGAATGGGCATTACCACACCAAGTCTATTAGGATTAGGATGCATCGGGAGTTGGGGACTTTTGGTTATTATCTGCACGCACCAACCTGTGTGTTTGAAGGGGATCGAAGCACAGCTATGCATACTGCGCCACCGCGGCAACGACAGCATCTCTCTCAAGGCTAGCATAGAATGGAGTGGACAAGGCTAGCAGATGAAGACAGAGAGATACTCCAGGTGACGGTGTCTGTGACTACGCCACAAAAGTGGAGACCTAAAGTAATATTATAGTTCAACGCCAGATTCGAATGTGAACCGGCTGGCACACCTAGGTCATGTTTAGTTCCCTCTAAACTCCCAACTTTGACACTATGAAAAAAAAAAATTTCCCATCACATCAAACTTGCGGTACATGCATGGAGTACTAAATGTAGACGAAATAAAAAACTAATTGCACAGTTTTGTTGTACTTTGCGAGACGAATCTTTTAAGCCTAATTAGTCAATATTTGGACAATAATTTACAAATACAAACGAAACGCTACAGTTGCGCATTTATAGCAAAATGCCAATTTTACCACTCTCAAATTGGGAACTAAGACAGTTAGCTAGGACTAGCAGGAAAGGCAAGCATTGTGTAAAAATGAGAGCTTATGTTGCCGAACGCCATGACATGATGTACATTACAAACATAGGTGGCAGAAATTGATGCGTTGTGACGTAGGGAGGTAGCACTCAACTGTGTCCATCCCAAACTTCCAAACACCAGGATAGCAGTTACCTGGGGATATCAATGCTAGTCTCCTGTCTTTTTCTCCTTTGATCGTTCATAAAAATAAATTCTCCTCCACGTCTTTTTCCTCTGATCTCTCTGGCTCCCTTGCTAAAGCAGAGCAATGCTGTAGCGTGTTCTCCTCACTGCACAACCCTCTGCAGAGGCCATGGCAGCAAAGGAAGGCTTGGAGTTGGCAACAGAGATCGGCGTTGGGAAGATGATCAATCTCGCGCTGAAGCGGACGCTGTTCAATGTTCCACGTAAATGCAAAAAAAAAAAAACGACGAACCTCAAAGCATAATAGACTAACATGAATTTTTTCTGTAAGCAAAACGAAAAATCTTTCGAGACATGGATAGGCTTAATAAACAATGTTCAGGCATAGCCAACATTTATCATCTATGTAAATCATTTCAAACTGTCTGTCAAGTTGGTTCACAGTTGAAAGCAAGTAAACGGAGAAGTACTCCCTCTGTTTCTTTTTATAAGGCATACTAGAATTTGAAAAGGATATATATTCAAAAGTGTACTTTGACAATAATTTCTCTTACAATTTATAGTTTGCTACCATATTAAAATATTTGTGAAATGGTAGCTTATGTTACTTCGCTACTCCCTGCATGCCTTTTCATAGGACGGATCTCATTTCTCCCAACCATTCTAAAATTTCTCTTTCGTATTTGTCTGCTGAACCACTTGTAGATGCTATATTGCCATCAAACGGTGACAATATATGAATATATAGTTGCAAAAAAACAAATGTATATTAGAATATATGGTAGTAGTCATTGTAAAGCTACCACTGCAAATTATTAGTAGGTCCAATGTATGTCAGGCGCTAGAAGCTATAGCTGAAAGAAAGCATTGGACTACCTGCCTCTCTCTTAAAGTTCAACACATGTCATCTGAGTCTTCAGTCTTGCGCTTCTACTAACTCAAGTGCCTCCTTAATTTAGCACTCCTTTTCTCTAGTAGTCTAAGACTTCTAAGTGCTAGCTCCAAATTCATGGCCATCGTTGATCTATCTCTTCTTCTTCCCATCATTCTCACACTCAATCTTACTTCCAAATTCGATAACCTAGCCCAAAACTTGGTTTAGACTTAGGAGGCATCAAGAATACATTAACCAGACAAAAGCAAAATAAACTTACAATCTTGTGCAGTTCTTTGTGTGGAGATTTACATGGATGTCCAAAAAGGATAACAACACACTATAATGGAGGCCTTAGCTAGAAATCCAATATAAGTCTTTTTTTTCGAAACAAACCAGGCAGGAGGGCTGCCGATTATATTAAAAAGAAAAGAGATCTCAGACCGGGAACAGCAACAGAGCCATAAAAGTAGCTCCCAACGGATAGTGCCAACTCAACTCAACACAAAATAAAAAAGAACTTGATGGCCAGTTCGATTGAGACATCGACACAAGCCACACAATGCTAACGCCTGAGCAGCGACCACCACTCAGCACCACCACCCAGCAGAAAAAGCCGACAAGTAGCTCTTATCGCCAGTGTTGTCGTCTCCGACGATATCCCACGCCGAACCAATCGCTGCCACGCAGGACTGGCCGCCGCAGCCCGCTGCAAGCCATGTAGCTACCAGGGCTTCTCCACCATGTCGTCTTCGGCCTCAGGTCCCACACACACGGTCGTCGATCTCCCAATCACGGCTTTATGTTAGTATAAGTCAAGAGAGGAGCACACTGCACCACACCGAAAAGACCACCACTCTGCAGGACCCAACATCGAAGCACCGCTGCCGCACCGTGCACACCAAACAACCAAAACACCGCACCGGATCTGACCCTCCAAGGCAACTCAAAATGCGTGGGGGCCTCGCCACATCCACCACCGCACACCACTCCTCGAACACATCACCTTAAAGCGAACAGGGGCCTCGCCACTTCCGCCGCTGGACTCCACACCAAGGATCCAGACTTGCTTTGCCATCAGAGATGGCATGGTGCCATCGAGCTACTCCAATAACTTCGCCTCCATCTTGCCGCCATCGGAATCTCAGCAGTATCATGTGCACAGACACAAAACTTCCCGCAACAATGGCTCAACACCACCTCTGCCGCCCCTGAGCCGCCACCACCTACCACTGCACGCCTAGCCTGCTCGCTGCCACCGCTCTACACCACCGAGTCCACACTCGGAAATCGTTGGCACACCTCCACTCCAGCATGCCGCTCCGAGCCGCACCGCCGCATCCACCCCCCGCCGTGGATTGGTCGGGGTCGGGGCCGGCTTGCCTCCTCTTGGACTGGGCATTGCCGCCGCCGCCGGTGGCCGGGTGCTGGGTGGCGTCGCTAGCGCTGCATGGGCTCCCGTCGCGGGACCTCGACGAGTCCGCCCCCGCCAAGCCATAGGACCCGGAGATGCAGATGGACCGGTCAATGGACAATGCCAGCTCCCTGCAAAGCTCGCCTCAAACCTTCCTCACCGCCGGCAGGTCCTGCTAGTCCATGCGCACGCCCAGCTCCCTCACCATGCGCCGGTCATCCACTACCCGGTGCGCTGCCGCTGTCGCGTTGCCGCCCTCCGTTCCGCTCGTCGCTTGCCAGAATGTGGCGGGGGCGGCGGATCCGGGGGCGGGGAAGCCGGACCCGCCCACGGCCCTGCCAGATCCGGGCTACCGCCGCTCCGGCGCGCCACCCGGCCATGACCCTTGTGCCATCCCGCCCCAACGAAACGGGCCCGCACCGGGCAGTTTGCCCCACCGGCACCGTCCTTGGGGGCTGCACGGGCTTTCAGCGACCCCCTTCGGCAACGGCGAGGTGGGCTCGAGGGGCAGAGGGGTGGTTGGTGGTGGCTGCTATGGTGCCGCCCATGTCATCGGGGTGGGGGAGGGGGGCGACGCGGAAGCATTGAACGAACAACGAAAGAATATCTAGCATAAATCCAATATAAGTCCATTTGTTCTATTTTGTCCATTTGTTCTATTTTGTAAGTTGGAGGCTATCTGTTAGGAAAACTAGTCATTGTGGTTTTGGATGCACAAGTCCTAAAAGTGTACTAAAAGTGGACTTCTAATCTTTAGGAGGGTGTATCCAAACAGGGCCTAATCCATAGATGCTCATTATTGTCACTCCCTTTTCACGATGCAGATTGTCACGTGGGGGCATTTTATTACATTCTTGAGTCAGCAAACAGTGAAATCCGTGCTTAATTATTTCCTGCGCACATGTTGAGAGTTGAGATAATTTCCTGTGCACATGATTGTTTCTCATCTTCATTAGCTAGATAAAACTGTTGCGCTTCGATTCCATTGAATATATACACCAAAAATTCACTCATTGATTGGAACAAGGAGAAACATCTGTATACTGTTCTTTTTGTAGCTCAAGGTTATAATGGCATATATTAATTTGAAGATTATATGTACTTGGATAATTAATTGATTAGAGATAGGATGGTGCTCCAGTGGGTTCTTAATAAATATTAGATATTCATAAATTTAGATATCAAAGAGTTTAGAGTGTGGGAGGAGAAAATTTCTGGACCAGGAAGGACAACCGAAGCTCCCAAACCTCTCTGCTCGCAGTCCAAATTTAAATTAGCTCTCTCGAAATGCAAGTAATTTGAAGGATCCAAAAACAATGTAATGTGCCAATGTGGGCCACCTTGTAAGAAGGATCCAAAAACTTGAAGCTCTAGTGAAAACATGAGCCGAGTAATTGGAAGTGAAGTGAAATGGTCCACGATAAGAGTTTTCTGCTGAACCGAAAGTGCTTCTTTCAAAATCATCAGACCTGAAATTTCTGAACCAGAAAAATGAGATCTGCTGCCCTCAGTCCCTCATGATGCTGAGTAGATCATCAAAATCAAGCTTCCAACGTGACCCACCGATGAGAGAGCGCTCCGTCTGAGGCCTAACGGTCAAAAAATTCGAAACCCCCGCACTCCGCGCTCCAGGTCCATACACCGGAACCATCCTGTCCGTCCATCCCGCTCGCTCGGACAAACGAACGTCTAGATGCTGCTCCCAGTCCACCGGCCTCGCCAATTTCGAACCCGTTAAAACCCCCGCCGCCGTCGCCCTCCCCCAACGGCCAAATCCCCAGCCATTTAGAGCCGTAGCCCGTGGCACCACCACCAGGCACGAACCCTAGGAAAATCTACCCAGAAATCCCCCACCCGAATCAGGGCTGTATCGTAGGGAGTAGTCGTCGCGAGGATCGGACAGGCGCGGATCGGGGAGGATCCGAGCAAATCGTAAGTAATTTTGTGGCTTCTGGGAGGATTTGGGGGTGGTTTTGTTTTGCTGCGATTTTCCGAGCGGTTTGGTGATGGGGTTTTTTCCTCTGCTTCTGTTCTTGCAGATCCGCGGGAGCGTAAGGATTGGAGTCCGGGATTCCGGAGCGGCGCGGTAATCTATCAGAGGTAAGAATCACGTAGCGGGTGGAGGTGGGGATTTGGTTGGTTATTTGGGTTGATTTTGCCGGTTCGCCCCCAATCGCTCTCTTCAGAAGCGTTTCTTTGGGTTCTTTATGTGCGAATCCCTGGGGAGGTAGAGGGTTGAGGCGGGATTATGAGTAGAAAGGTTGCGGATTAGGTGGTTTCGGTGTTTCTTGAGGCAATTTCTTCATGCTGTCGATGCTTATCCATGGGTCTTGTCTGCATTACGTCGTTCTTGCAGGTAGGCATCTTAGAGTCGTAGGAAAGAGCAGAAGCCAGACCGGGACCGAACAACAGGTGTGTAGACCTTTTTGGTGCATTAGTTGTTCGTGTGTTCTCTGAATTCTACTTGCCAATTTCGTCCGAATAATTCTTGCATGGATACAGGAGAAGTTTCGCGCATAGATCCAGGAGAAGAGCAACAGGACTCAGGGCACCAAGAACAGGACAAGAGCAGGATAACTGTAAGAAAATTGTGCTTCCTGCGCCCATTTATTGATCTGATGAGGCATTTATATGAATCTTGCATCACTGATGTGCTTTATGAAATTCTTGCAGAACTACAAGATGCCTGAAGTGAGGACTGCTACTCGGCCGGCCCTCACCGACACCTCTGGTGGTGGGTTCTTTATCAGGAAGGTGGCACCGCCAGGAGCTGTGCTGGTGAAGGGTGCTGTCAAGCCGCTGGCACGACAGGCCCGGACACCGTCAAGCAACAAGGAGAATGTGCCACCAGTGGGGACTTTGAGGACTGCACCAAAGAGGAGGAGCCCCTTACCTAACTGGTACCCAAGGACCCCACTCCGTGACATCACATCAATCGTCAAGGTGATGAACTATTTCCTTACAGTATATGCGATGTTCCCTCAATTCCATACGTGCCGTGACCATTTCTGCTAAAGTCAGAGTTCTCCAGTTTTGTTGTATTCTCTAGGATATGCCACAATATCATTTTGGAGTTGTTGTTAGTCACTTAATTCGAAATGCGCGGTTAGCGGTTACCGAAGTAGCCAATGGAGTCAAATGCAGCTTTTATCATTAGTGTGAATCATATCAAAAGGATTCTTATAATTCAAATGGCCAAGCAACAATTTTCTTACAAGGCATAACCCATGCGCTTTTGTTCTGTCTTACTTGTGTAGATGTATTCAACTTTAGCTGCCTGGCAATTTAAATGTGCTTAAATTTACATAATGGTCCAGTAAGCAATAAGGCCAATTTTATCTTAATCCATTTACTTCATGTTCATTAACCCCAGTATATTAGATCTTAAATATTCTGTCGCATTAGAGCTTGGGTTAAGGGTTCACTTGATGTACTACAACTAAGAAGTATGTGTCCCTGTACGAGATACAACAGAATTGCACATGTCAGCCTGTCCTATTAAGAAGCATGTGTATGAGATACAACAATTGGCGTTTATCATCTAGGTTCATAATAGCGAGTAGAATTGTCTGATATTAGAGGTTCACTTGTATTTTTTTTCCCTTGAACACGCTAGAGGTTCACTTACCGCATGACTGAATTGCTCTACTTGTTTGGTTGTAGAAACTAGCTACTGCAATTACAATGTTCCACACGTGTCAGCCTGTTAAGATGTATTACAACATATGACGATTGGCATTTATGATCTAGGGTCATTATAGAGGGTGGATTTGTGACCAGTACCAAAGGTTATATACAAGTTAATGTTTAGAAGTTGATCGAAATTAATTCAGCTGTTGAGCTCTTATTTGCAACAACCCATCTTCCTTGCTGCTCAAATATCCATTGATTTAATGCGACCTAGTGAAACAGATATTACTGTAATCATAGACTCATGGTATAGCCGTATCTTCTGTTAAGCATTATTATGCAGAATGATTCAATCCATTCAAGATATTTGATAGGTTGTCGTCTTTCGTCACTGTTTTACTGGTTTTGTCATTGACATGACTTAAATTATGAAAATATCTTCATGACTATGCTAGGTTTTATGTGTTGACATTGGAATTGTTGAGACTGCTAAAAGTTGGTGTCATTGTGTTCAACCAGAATCCTTTTTGCAGATTAAAATAAGCATGCTTGTGAAGTATGAATTAGTACACGTAAAGAAGCAATATTGGTGTTCATATTGGCAGTGATTTAGATTCTGCAGCAAACTTTGCTTCATGTTCAGAAAATTGTGTTTTTTCCTCTGTAGTCCATTTGCCCATAATGAGCTTACTTATCCATGCCTTTAACCTATTAGAGGTAGTTTTATGCTGCTATTTGTAACGTGATAAAAAATTGTTTGTCCATTGTTCAGAGTAGGTGGGAAAAGTAACTCTGACCATGGGGATGGCAGGAACAAAATATTTGTTTGGATATTAGATGCATACCTAGTTTAGACGCATTGAGTTACATTCCCTTGGAGATCTACTGATCTACTAAACTTGCAGGCTCTTGAGAGGAGAAGTCGCCTACAGGATGCTGCGGCTCGGCAGCATATCCAGTGGACAGAAGATTCTTCACCATCTGTGGATCCAATAACTCCAGTACAAGCAGAAAGCATGCCAACAACTGAGAAAGCTCAAGCTGTTGTGACCCCTACAACTTCTTTGGCCGATGGCAAGCTGAAGGCCACTCCATCTGGCTACTCCTTGCAGGCCACTCCATCCAAACCAAATGATCCAGCTCTCTCCGATCTCATGGAGAAGAAACTGTCCAGCTCAATAGAGCAGATCGAGAAGATGGTGAGGCGAAACCTGAAGAAAACTCCGAAGGCTGCTCAGCCTTCCAAGAGGGTCGTCCAGAGGCGCATCCTGATGTCCATGCGATGAGCTGATGATAAAGCTCTGTTCCGGAATGGTTTCCTATTGTCTGCAGCTTTCTTAGCGGCTAGTCATAACCAATTGGTCAGTTTCGCCTGAAGTGGGTAGGGGTTCCTAGTTCTCTGCTTGAGGACCTGGGGTACGGAGCTTACCTAGCTCTCTGCTTGAGGGCATATAAGATTACGGTGACTGCAGTTCTTCTACGTTTATAGCTTCAACTGTATATAGCCTCTACGTCTTTACTGTAACACAATCACTGCTACGCAGTCATTTTGTTTGTGAAATTAGCAGATCTTCTGTATAAGCAACGATTGAACCAAATTACTTTGACAGATCCTGTTCCCCAAGTAAAAAAACATGGATCATTACTTTGACAGCTTGAATGCTTTTATCGCTGAGTTTTGTTGGCACTTTCTTGTCAAATGACTTGTTTATGGGATTATGGCTAGATTGCCTTGCTATAATGCTTTGCTTCTTAAAGCAGATTTACTTTAGTGAATGGTGTTCACTGATCTGTACAATTTACTGATTCACTTACGATTATCTATGATCCTTTTGGAGAATTGGAATTTTACAATTGCTATATTCTTGCTGCAACCAATGTTGTAAATGTAAAACACTCATCGCATAAGCATTGCAACCACGACGGATAATCACATTTACAGTTCTTTTTCCTGATTGCCAACAGATGAACATATCACATGATATGGTAACATTTGAAAATGATCCTTGCTGATTAACAGAAAGCCATAGCCATAACATCGACACTTACATAGGAAACAAATACATTGGATCTTTGCGCACTGCCATGAAATTCATATGTTAAATTTACATAGTGAACAAATATGGTGCTTGGAGCTCCCGTCCTTTAATCATATCCGTTCGATGGCTAATAGAAAACCCCAAATTTGCACGTGTTTTCTCTCATGGTTATTGTATCCAATCCTAAATCTGGACACGCCTAATATACTACAACAGCATGTATCAAAAAGGAAATACAAAAGGTATAGATACACCTATACTAGTGATCACACATCCAATTAGATGAGGTAGCTGCAATTATGTAGCCCAATGAAACAGCATTCCAGCATCATCGGATATAGCTCCTAACAAAAGATGTTTCGCCGACGACACTTAAGCTGACACATCTCTGCAGGACAAGGGTCAAGGGTGAACCAAGCAAGTTAGGAAACTATGCGGGAAATAGGTTCTTATTTCCAAAATCAAATTATGGAGTTAATTGAGTCGAACCTGTGACTTCAGAGGGGGGAACACATTCCAAAACTGGAGTGTTTCATCACCAGCGCAAGTAGCTATACTCTGTTGATATCATGGTGGGAAGACAGTAAGAACAAATCATACTAGGTGACATAAATGAAACTCAGAAACAGGTCACGAGGACTCACCTGTCCATCAGGGGAAATAGCTGAATGCAGTACTCTATTTGTATGCCCTGTCAAGGTGACAACCTGCAAAAAGAGAAGAAGAACATGATCAATACACAAAGGATATGGTACAAGTTATAATTGAATTCCAGAATAAGCTTGCAGTGTACCTTTGACATTGTTGGATATCGCCAAACAATGATCTGATTCTGAGAGTCCCCAAGGCTGCTCACAATCTCATTCATGTTCTTTGACCAGATAAGATTGCAGACCTGTGAAGTCATCTAGCATCCTCAGTACATGTGAACAAATAGCATGTTTAACCCTAGTTTTCCTCAATTAATATAATTAAAAAAAACCTTGGTTTGACAATAAGATGTCTCAAATACAGTTATTTCCTGGAATACTAATTCTGTATCAATGGTGGAGCCACAATTCCAACACACCTAAGGCTAAAAATCAGGCAACCATGACACCCAGTATTTCCCACAATAACACAACCGAAATGCAGAACAAATGCATAAGTTATGTGATATTTCAACTCTGCTATGACAAAATACATAAAAACTTGGTGAAACATATGCCTTATGTAAATTAAAAAACAAGAATGTATCACACAGCTAGTATGATATGGCAAACTTAATCTTCAGTTTATGTGCAGAAGCTAATGTTACATGTCCACAAAGTTCACTCTGCACAATTTACGAAAGAAAATATTTCTCAATTGTGTCAGATCAAGTGTTAATTTATCCAAAAGACTTGTATTAAAGTAGAATCCATTCTGTTTCAGGAAAAGAACTTCAGAATGCTTGAGAAATTTAACACATCTGCTCGTGTTTTATATAACTTTCTGGACTCTTCAATGAACGATTGCAACTTTATAACACTGTGTGGAAAGATAAACCAGTATGGCAGAAGATTAAACATATTGTGAACTACCTGACTACCAGTGTCCACACAGCTCTAGTGTGTATTTTTGGTCGTGTTCCAAAATCGTATGTATTTTTGGTCGTGTTCCAAAATCGTATGCATCCATCTGTGGCTCCTCCACCAGATGCAAGAAGCCCATGGAGATGAGGTGGCCAGGCAATAGCTTTAATAGCTGCTCTGTGCTCAGTATTCTTCAGTGCTGGTTTTACTGAATGCGGATTCCAAACAAAAAGCTGCAACAAGAAACATGAGTGCAGAATAAATATCATTCTGAAGTCCTTATAACAATGCACTCAAAAGTGATGGAAACATATGGAACAGCAACTTATTCTTTTGTCATTGCCACCAGATGCAAGCTGCCGGTCATCATAAGACCACTTGAGCCCACAAACCTGGAAAATGTGTGTGAAAATAAGAAGCCATACATGAGTAAAACGAAGCTCCCTTAGGATTATCCATATACTGAAAAAAACCAACAAAAATGGTGCAATTATATATATAGCGTGCAAATTATATGGAGATTCTTGAGTTGGTGGTGAAAGGCTCTTCGAGTTGTACCTAAAGAGTGGCGCAAAGGTCTGAATTCTTTGGTTATCTTAGTAGCCTGGGAAATCTGGAAGCACAGGAACTCTTGTGTGTTTGAACATACAAGGCCAAGCATTCCAGGTTTGCTCAGGACAGTGGCTGATGAGTGCAGTTTGTGGGGAATGGCTGGAGTTTGTAAACTCCAGGAATTCCTTGCCTGGTTGCTGTCCATAGTCGATTAAGCTATGGTTTTTTGTTTGCTAGGTCGATCTGTGAGTCTTTGGTGGCACGCCTGTAAGCTAGTGGCGTGTGTGGGTGTGGTGTGAGTCTTTGTACTCGGGTCCGGCTTTGGCTAGAACCCTTGTTCTCTTTTTTCTACCTTAATGAAACGACACTCAGGACGCAGCTGTCCTGTGTTGTTCAAGAAAAAAAAAGATAGGAATACATCACCTCAGATTTATGTGCAGTAAGATTGCTAACTTAATCTTCTTTAGCACGGATATCATGGTGAAGGATGCTCTTGTCACGACTGCCAGAAGAAAGTAACGAAGAACCCCATGCAAGAGCACCTACACGCATACGATGGCTTTCCATTGTTCTGATTCTTTTAGAGCGAGTTACATCCCATATCTACATAAGATAAAAGATAGTGTGGCAATTAGATTTCCAGACAATCTCAGCAGTGATGAAGAATTTCATAGAATACCAGAAGCATCAAGGGAAAAGAATCTATAGAGGTACCATAAACCAAATACATACTGCCTACTGATGAGGTGGTAGTAGTATTGCAGAACGTTCAAATTTCAACAACTATAGCATATAACTGAAATTTTGTTAATGTTTGCATTGCATTGTGATAAAATAGTTCAGAGAGTCATGCTTAGGCTAAGAATCATGAACATGCCATCTGATAATTTAAGATAGGAGCATGATGTAACCTGAACTTTGCCCTGCTTTGTCCCTACAGCTAGATGAGTGCCAGGCTGCGCCCATCCCACGGAACAAACATCATCATCCTCCCCCAAATCGCATAGCTTGGTAACCTGCATTGCGATAAACACATTCACATTCCACCTTCAATTGTCAGAAGAGGAAATCATGCAAGAACACCATGGTTGCTCACCTTATCTCTGCTTGCATCCAACAAGTAGATAATATTCCCCAATCCGACAGCAAGTGCGTTTTGTGACGACCAATCCAGCAGGTTCCGGTAGAAGTCATCCTGCATTGTGGGCGCATCCAGAATCTATAAAAGAAACAGCAAGAAAATTACCACTTTTTAAGCATGAACCTTCAAATTGACATCGCACTCTTGAAAATCCAAGTCTTTATGCATTATTACAGAAGCTTGAAACAAAGTAATTGAAGAAAGATCAAATCTTGCACATCCCTAGCGTCGCCAAAGACTCGATCCAAGGAACCCAAATCAAGAAACAGGTCCAATCAAGAAAGCAACAAAATCGAGTCTAGTGCCCTCTTCTCACCTTGTAAGGCGTTCTTGGGATCTTCCTGGGCCTGGCGCCCCTCGCCGTGGAAATCCCAGCGAACAGCTGTTCCTCCTCGTCCCCGCCCCCGAAGAGTGCCCTCTTTGCCCTCCGGGGCACCGCCTCCGCCTTGAACTTGAATATGTTCCCACTCCCGGGAGTCCCCACTTCCACTGGCGACGCCGACGACGATGGGGAGGAGGACGACGATGAGCACGCGGTGGCCGAGGACGCCACCCGATCGGGCGTGGCGGGCCAGAACAGTGCGGCGCTCAGGAGCTCGCAGTACGGGGATGGTACGGCAGGGGTTGCGAGGTCGAAGAGCGCGAGGTTGGATCTGGAGCGGCTAGGGATGAAGCGGTCGCTGTAGACGGTGTGGGAGGCGACGGAGTGGGAAGGGTGCGGTGGCATGGCGGAGAGGCCAGAGGGCGGCGCGGGGGCGAGGTGCGCGTTGGGCATGGAGGCCGCTGCCGTGTTCTCGATCGGCGGCGGCATCAGGTGCGGGTGAAGGATTTGAGAGGCGGGAACGGCGGCGGGTTGGGAAGGGGAACGGGGATCGGCGGCGGTTCAAAGGCGCGGCAATTTTTGCCGTTGCTGCACCGGTGCACGTGCGCGCCCCCGCGCTTTTCCTCTTGCCAATTTTGGGTTTTCTTTCGTGGTGTGCCAATGACATCGATGACGGCTCCTTGAACACAGGTGAAAAAACGATCAAACAAACGAACAAAGGGCACATGATACTCGTATAAGCCCTCTGTTCAGGTTCTGGGAAAAATAAAACCGCAATCAGTTCAGGTTGATTCATCATTCGTCCATCTTAACTGGTTCTTTTCATTTCCCTTGACCATTTGGAAATTGTAGTCAATGCTTATCATTGAACAGGTCCTTCACCATGTCGTCGGTTTGCAAGTTGCAACACTATCCAGCTTCAAGATCTAGGTTAAGATTATATTTATTTTAAATTGTAAACTAAATGATTCATCTAAAAGCTCTAGACGGACCTTTTAGAGTTATATATAACACTTATAATAAGAAGAAGAAATCTTTCTTGATATCAATCCCCTTCCCCTCAATCTTTGAGAATCAGAAGGACTCTTCCTAGGCTATGCTCGCTCGTCTACGCTCCAACCAATTTAGCCGAACTGTCTCACAACGTTCTAAACCCAACTCATGTACCACCCTCCTAACTTGTGGTATCATAGATTCTTAGGAGTGATGAGTTACTTCACAAACAACTGCAAGTGATCCATAGATTTTCTGGAGCCGACGCTATACCAAATGGAGTCTAAAATTATTTAACGGAAAGCTTGTAAATATATCGAATGATATATTAGTTGTGCAGTGCTTGTGCTTATGCCCAAAGTATTTCTCAAATGGAATAAAAGAGTTATCGATAACTTGAATAAAAAGGGATAATGGTCTTTCACAGAGCAAAATTTGTCTAGGATACTAATAACACCTGAAGACCAGGTTGTGTTCTCACTCAGACTGTATTTTATAAATTTCTCATACGGTCGAAGAGCATTTTATTCTATTTTATTATATAGATCTCTATAGGAACATTTATTTATTTATGCTTTAAATATTCCTCCATCCTTTCTAAAATATAGATTGTTTTAGTTTTGTCCAATATTGATTTTCTCTCACTCCCACCAAGTTTGTAAAAAAACATATATTAACATCTACAAAGTAAAAAAATGCATAAATAAAAACACATCTTATGATGGATTTAACTGATCATGTGTTTTCACCACTCACATCTTGTTAGGAAGAAGCTTATTTTCACATCTAGCATGTTGTTGATATTCTTCCCTAACCGTTCCTCGTGGGTATCATGTGTTAGAGGATGTAACAAAGTTATTATGTAACACGTCATATGAACGTGACAAGGTAGGATACATGTGTACATCGGTTCAACACAGGATAGATTCATGCATAGATAGAGTTGTTTAAACCGGCATACCTTGGACTACTACAAGTTGTATTCAAACTTCATGTATCTATTGGGGATTTCCCTATATATATATATATTAACACGAAGCCGTGGGCGTGCCAAGAGAGGCAGCCACATTAACCTATTTGCCATGTATTCTTTCATCATGGCCTAACTTACTCTCTACAATAAGTTTTATGCACAGGCTCATCCACTCATTCACCGCTTCTCTCTGCGTATTTGACATGTTACTCCTCCACTCCAAAACATCTAGAGCATCTCCAGTGAGAAGTTCAAAGTGACTCATCATCTTACACGAATGCATGAAAAGCGAACCAAACAACTAGAAAATGTGAATGTCATGAATAGAACATCAAGAGGGAGGTGTCACTCTGCTGCTTTTAATCAATGATGTAAAGCTGGCGACTTGATGTTGATATTGAAGATGTTGGAGAGAGCCTGAAGCCTGAAGAAGTAGATGGAGGCATTAGAAGTCTACACGAGTCAAGAGGCCTAACCCAAAGTATGACAGCTTATCTTGGCAACCTAATTGAAGCAAAGCCCGCTATCACCTGATCGCATCTTATACAGGGGGTGTGTAAGAGTGGAGGAGGTAAGGAGGAAGATCGAAGACATTAGCTGACTGCAATATAGGAATACGGAATACCATTTGTATATAGGACATCCTATGATCTTGTACTCGTATTTGGAGTGAACTTGTGAGAACCAAAAGTCAAACACTACACATGTTGCTTGTTGGTGGCAGTGAACCATTCATGGAGAGAGAAAGAATCACCTCTTAAATAACGGTCAAATCAGTGACGGAGCTAGGATTCGAAAAAGAGGGGGGCCAAGCAAATTATATCAAGCACGTTCCATTTCCATAGAAATCAAGGCCAAATAAAATAAATTTCATTTCAAATCAAATGAACTATTTGAAAAGTTTTGAGCATAGGGGGGCAATGGCCCGTGCCAGCTCCTCCTTGGCTCCATCCCTGAGTCAAATCCTTGCTTTAAAAAAGGTGAATTGGAATTGTGGGAAAGAGAAGTTGTGAGAAGAGCGAGACTATAAAAATGGAGTATTTATTTATTGAAAAATGTGTTGGCCCCTATGCTTTTGAGTCAAAGTCAAGTAAGATCGTGTGGATGGATTTTTTTTTTCAACGAGTCGAATCATCGAATCACAGAGATGCTCTAAACTAACAAAATATGATGGAGAAGAACAGCCAAGAAGACAATCATAATACGAACGATTTTTGACCCTGTTTATTTCCGCTTATAACCAGCTTATTGGTGAAAATAAGCGAGAATCCTACCAAACACCTTACTTATTTTCCCAGATTCTCGCTAACCGCTTAAGAGATTTGAACCATAAGAAGCGAAAAAGCGAAAAGTGAGAAGCGAGAAAATTTTTACTTAGATTATAATTAAGTATGGTTGAGAGAAGCGGAAGTATGGTTGAGAGGAGTGGAAACAATCAGGGCCTACAGCAATCTCAATCGCTTGATTTATTCGATTTTTTAATGAACCTATTAATTCGATTTCACAGATCACGGATCACCCGTTCTCGGCAAGGCAAACGGTCCAGCCCAGCCGTCCAGGAATTCGAAATTCGGGACGGCGCTCACGGCCACGGCCCCACCGAACGCGCCGTGGCACCAGCGTTTCGTTTGCACGCACCAGGTCCATACACCGGAACCATCCTGTCCGTCCGTCCATCGCGCGGCATCACACGAACGTCCGGATTCGGCTCGCGGTCCACCAGGCGCTCCGTACACCGGGCATCTCCCGTTGTCCGCCTCGTCATTTCAAATCGAACAGGTTAAAAATCCCGCTCACCCCCGCATCCCCTCCTCGCCCCCCACACTAGAGGCCGTAGCCAGCCAGCAGCCACCTCCATCCAGGCGCAAAGCCGCAAACCCTAGGGAATCTACCCAGGAATCCCACCCGAATCAGGGCTGTATCCTCGGAGTCGTCGTCGCGGGGACCGGATTGCCGCGGGGCCGGAGAGGAGCAGAGCAAATCGTGAGGAATTTCTTGCTGTTTTCAGGCGGATGTGTTCGTACAATTTTTCGAGTGGTTTGGTGATGCGGGTTCTCTCTTGGTTCTGTTGTTTGCAGATCTCGGAAGGATAAGGTTTCGGAGGCGGGATCAGGAGCGGAGGGGACCTGTTATAGGTGAGAATCGACAAACGGCAGGGCATTCGTTGGGTCGCCCCAATCGCTTTGCTCTGTTGCGTTTCGTTGGTTGTTTTGGTCTGAATCCCTGGGGAAGTGTGGGATTGATTCGAGTAGGAATGTGGGGAGAACGATTCGGGGCCAGATGGTCTTGATGTCACTGATGGTTTTGTTGGGGTCTTGTCTGATTCGTTGGTCTCGTTTGCCTTGTGGCTTTCTTGCAGGTATCGTAGAGTCGTAGGTTCGCGCTGACATTGGAAGAAGGCGGAGAGGCGGAAGCGGAGCAAGGGGAGAGCAATAGGTGTGTAGATTTTGGTGAATTTGTATTTCATGCTCCTCTGTATTCCACTTCGCCGATTTCATCCGGAAATTTCCTGCGTGGATCCAGGGGAAGGCTCAGGGCACTAAGAATTTCTTGCAGAGATCCAGGAGAAGAGCAACAGAAATCGACACACCAAGAGCACAAGAGGAGCAGAACTGTAAGGAAAACTGTGATTCATGGATTTGTTGACGTCCTGATGCATCTTGTGGGTGGTTCTTGCATTACTGTCTCACTGATGTGCTATAAAAGCTTCTTGCAGAACTAAAAGATGCCTCAAGTGCGGACTGCCAGCAGGCCGGTACTTGCCAGCCACTCTGGTGGCGGGTTCTTCGTGAGGAGGGTGGCATTGCCGGGAATCGTGGTGGTAAGGTGTACCATCAAGCCACTGGCTCGACGGGCTCGGACACGGTTGTGCAACAAGGAGAATGTGCCACCAGTGGGGACTGTGAAAACTGCACCAAAGAGTAGGAGCCCCCTACCTGACTGGTACCCGAGGACCCCACTCCGTGACATCACATCTATCGTAAAGGTGGGGACCTGTTTCCTTGGACTGTTCGTGGGATGTTCTCTAAATCTCGTAAATGTGATGACTATTTTGCGCTAATGCCAGAGTTTTATGGTTGATACATGATGCATGATCTGTTCTTTAGGATATGCTATAATGTTGCTTTGTTAGAATTATTATTACATTATTGGTCTTGTATTCGAAATGCCCTTGTTACCAAAGTAGATTCTGGATTAGAGTTTGGTATTCAGGATGTAGAAGTTTTTATAGGGCTAATGTTGGTGTCTTGTACATTTTTGTTTATGATACGACAAGATCCATGAATTCAGTTAGCCTGTGTCTCAGTGGCTTGAGTGAGAACAGTAGCATGAAATGCGATCAAGCAAGCCTAACCTTTTATGCTTAGTGCAGTGACTAACACAAAAGATTAGTATATTTCAAATGACTTGACAATAGTTGGCTTTGGTTGTAATGAGCAGCCCTTTTGTTTTTTCTGCTTGAATCTTTCTATTCTCAGTTTTAGGTAGCCAGCAATTTAAATGTGCTTAAAACTAGAGAAATGTTTCATGAGTAATAAGGCCATCATTTAAATTTAGTTTCTTACTTTGCAATCTTCTATAGCGCCAGTATCACATAGACTTAATAACCTATCATGTTAGATGTTCATGAAATGCAGGGCTGGATTGCAGTACTTGTTTTAGTTGTAGAAACTAAAGACTCGATAAAGCTGCACATTTCAGAGTTTTTTCTTTTTGTGTCGTATGCCACCATGGGTCGTACATTAGCTAAGTATAATTCAATAGTTCATTAACAACTTTATTTCCATTGAGCAATTGTACAGAGGATCTTATTTGCTACAGAATATCAAACCCATGCTGTCTCCCTTCCTCAATTCTGAGATGTCCAGTCATTTAATATGACATAGTAAAATCAACGTACATGGATCCATCCAGGATATTTGCATATTCAGTTCAGCTTTATCTGTAGAATGCTCATATTGTTCTTCGATATATTCAAGAAATCTGCTAGAACATTGTATTTGGTAATTTCTTCACTTTTGATGTTTTACTGGTTCAGTCATCTTCTAGGCCAATACTGTGAAAGTATCTTTATGATGTTGCTCATACACAGTGTAAAGCATCTTTTGCATGCTACACAATGTAAATTTCTTGATTAGAAATTATTGAAGGCTCAGCTTATATTCATTGAAATGAACCTTTTTTGCGGATAAGTAACTATGCTTCTGCCTCATAAAGAATCAGTATACACGCAGAGTTGTTTTTTAGATGAAGAGTTGAAGAAGAGTCATTGTTGTTTGCCACATTGACAGTTAATTTAGATTTTGCGGCAACTTTTTCTTCATGTTAAGCAAAGTTTGCTTGTTTCTCTGTAGATAATTGTTTGCCTCAGATGAGCTTTAGTACCTTTCACTTCTTCAGATGGTTCATATTTTTTGTATGCTGATGTACTTGGAATTTGCTTGTCAACTGTTAACTGCAGACAGAGAAAAATGTACATACCTAATTCAGATGCATTAAGTTACGTTTCCCAGGTAATCAGCTCCTTACTAATTGCAATTTGCAGGCTCTTGAGAGAAGAAGTCAGCTAGAGGATGCTGCGGCTCAGCAGCAGATCCAATGGATTGAAGATTCCTCACAATCGGCGGATTCAACAACTCCAGTCCAAGCAGAACAGAACGATCCTCATAACACACTGCAAGCTCCGGAGGCACTGGGTGCTGTTGCCTCTGGTTCTGGCTCTACTTCAGTTGGTGCAAACCCCCCAGCTTCTGTGGCTGAGGGGCTGAAGGAGTCTTCCTCTCCATCTGACTGCTCGTTGCAGACGGTTCCATCCAAACCAAATGATTCAGCTCATGCTGATCTAATGGAGAAGAAACTGTCCAGATCAATAGAGCAGATCGAAAAGATGGTGAATCAACGACTGAAGGAAACTCCAAAGGCCGCTCAGCCTTCCAAGGTGTCTGTCCAGAGGCGCACCCTGATGTCCATGCGATGAGCCGAACCCTGCTCTGCACATCAATGGCTCTCTTCTATCAGCTGCTTTCTTAGCAGCTAGCCTAGGCATGATATTTAAAACGAACTACTAATTGAGGCATGGTGCCTGCTCAATTTTGCCTTTAGAGGGTGGAGGTTCTCTGCTTGAGGACCATGGGGTAGGGGGGCTTCTAGGTTCCAGTGTTTGAGGGTATAGATATCTGTGGTTAAAACCTGTGATGGTATGATTACTGCAGTAAAACTTCATTCGTGCTTGTCTTGTCTACCTTTACTAGAAACGAACTGCTATTTTACACGTCTTTTTATTTGTAAAATATGTGCCTTAACTTCACTATGTAGCAGTACGATGTTTTGGATCTTGATGGTGTTAACTGAATAGATGCCACAGTTCTAGCATTTGAGTTGCAACAGCTTGAATTCTTCGGTTGTAGAATACTTCAATTGATGCAGTTTGCCTTGCTTATTGAATTGCATGTCTTTCCTTCTTTCTTTTGCTCGTTTTACAGGATCTAGAACCAAAATCCTTCAGCTTTACAGCTTGGTGTTCTCTTGGCAGGTGGGTGCTTCTGTACTAGTTGTGCTTGTCTTACATTTTCTCAGTGCACAATGTATTGCTTAGCGTCACGGAATTTCCCCTCGCTTCAACTACTCGTGCATCCTAGTCAATTGCATTTGAAGACCACATTTTGGAGATGTGATGAATAATTTACATTCACTTGGAAAGCTGCAGCAGCTGGTTCAAAATAGATAACGTGTTTAGCAAGCTGGGAGTTGCTCAACAAAAAGAGGAGCAGAAACCACCCTTGTGTACATGGTATTATCCCAATAGTGCTGCTTATGCAGTTGCTGTAAACACTTCATGTGGAGACTTGCTCACAATAGTGTTGCGATGCGGATGAATCTGGAGAGAAGCTGAGAAGAGGCATGGAGCTGGATACAAGATGAGTGATGTGCAACAGATATGATGAAGATGGAGAACACCTAATCTTTAAATGCAAGCATGTCAAACTTGTAATGAGTGCGATGTGTTTAGAGGAGTAACGGGTTCTATTGGGCTGGGAAAGCTTCTGCTCGGGAGGTCGTGAAACATATCCTTGGCCAGTTGGCCTGGAGGATGGGAAGCAAATGAAGGTTAGCCTGTTGAGGCAATGGCGGCTGGAGAGGAACCCTGTCAGAGAGGGGGAGAGGAGGAAATCAGCTGATGACCTCGCGTTCATTGCAGGAAGATTGCGGAAGAATACACTGGAGAAGAGAAAATAAACTCCGACGGGGGGCATTCTTGCTTATCACAGGCGAGGGAGGGTGCGGCTTTGTGATCAGAGATGCAGAGGGGATGTGGTTCAGGACCAGTCGGACGCATATCGATTGGCAGCCACAGGAGGAATGATCTTGAGCTGAAGCAGCTCGTACGTTTAAATTTTATATCATGTTCTTTTTGTTAATGCTTCACGTTCCTGACTTCACTCATGTGTTGTCCATGTGAATCTGGACCTGACTTCACTCATGTGTTGAATTCAGAAAGTTCGCTTCATCTCCGCGGTGTCATTTTCAGGCCCTTCGATAGGGAACGGCGCTCACGACAGCCACTGTGCCAGGGGAACAAAACGCAACAACAGAAGGATCGGCGAAACAAGCTGATGCTGTTTAAGGACATCTTATGAACTGAAGCAAAACATTAGTAACAGTGCTACTCCTACAGAAGTTAGGATGTCCACAAATCACAAGATGTCCGAGCCAATTAGGCAATTACAACTCTGCAACTAGATGCTGCTTACACTCTACAACTGAACATTGCAGTTTAAGAGAAGCCTCAGGAGTCAGGACACATCAAGAGATGTTAAAGCAGCCAAAGAATTCAGAGAAAGCGGAGATCATGTACAGAATTGAACACAAGTTGCAGTGATACCAGGGTTACATGGCATATCTGTATGACATAACATAACTCATGTCGTCGAAATAATGAACAAATAATTACAAGCAAGGGCACCTTCCGTCCCTTAGAAGGCTGGAAGCATCGAGCATGCCATGAGGGTCTACAGCATCACTGCATCCTAGGGCATTTGTGAGAATGGCTGTGTATTCATCAGATAGGAAACAGGTTACTGGCAGCATGTTGAATTTTGTGGGTTCTGATGGCCTGCAGATATCTACCATCTAGTGACCGGCCAACAAGATCCAAGCATGATCTCCATGCCACACACAATTCTTTAGCACAGAATGGTAATGAGCAAACACCGTTGCAAATTCTACAAATGTGCGATTGGGGATGTTGCGTGAATTGGAGGAAACAGCAGACGTTCACGACTCCAGATTTCTGGTACTCTCGTGTTTTTGTGATAGCATGAGCAACGATGAGTACTGTTGAGGTAAATCAGCTGGTTAGTTGTTTGAATCTCGCTCAAATTGATGGGTTTCATACAGAACGATATCTGATGCTTGACAAAAAACAAATAGATAAATACTATTCACCAATGCTATACAAATATTAAGACATGATATTATTCAGCATATACATATTTTCACTATTCACTGTGGCTAGTCACCTGCGGAATCAGATTATGTACAAGACTACACTTTACCATAGAAAATAGGAAACCAACCTGTGTACCGGCGATTATGGTGTGACTGAGTGGATGAGCTGCACAAGAAAGCACCCTTTGGGATAAAGGGACAAGCTTGTTTTCCACAGGTTGATTTTCCTCGAGGCCTCTCGTTTCCTCTCTGATAAGGGAAAATCAAGTGAGAAAATAAATATAAATATCTTGCAATTAAATGAGCTTACTAAAAAATCTGTCCAGGAAAATAAATGATAGATAAATAACCAGAAAACAAAGGATAAAGAAAAGAGGAGCTACTTGTAGTCCACATGGCATGCGGAGCTCGTGTCTGGATGAAAATCCAGTACATAAATTCCATCATATGAGGAAGATCCAACTGCATAAATCTGGAAAAGTATAATCATATAATGTTCATAAAATTCCTTAACATCAAGGAAAATTCACAAAAGTTAACAGGAGTGCATTAATCAGCATTCACAAATTTGTTTTACCTCAACCAAATATCTCTTAAGGCTTCAGTTTTAAGAAAAAAGCATTGCAGGTACTAAAATTTGGGGTGCTCTACAATATACTTACTGAAGATGTCGGCAGCCAGGTTGGTTTTCTTAGCTGTTTTTGCAACACCAAATCCGTGCTCTCCCTTGTAAAAGAAAAAGAAGAGTACCACAAAATAATTAGTTCCTAGTAGAAAATGCATACTTTAATTAGGAATATATGTAGGCACCTAGGTTTGGGAAAAAGAAACATAGCGGGATACTTACAACCAAGCAGGAGGAGGGCAGTGCAGGTGAGTCACACTGAGGTTGTTAACATTGAGGACTCCAGACCTATCATAGGATGTGCACACACAAGAAATTCATTGAGATGTTGTCCATAGTAAAGCACAGCAATGCACTTAAAAATGAGTGGAAGGGTTATTATAGATTAGTAAAGGGTCATATATGGAAAATTTCTAACAAAATCATGAGGGAAAAATCTGAGATACTTACCAGCCATCATCAAGATGGAAGGCCAATTGATATGGGCAACTAGGGTTGAAGTCTATCGACAGAATTGGACTTGAAACAATGTTCGATTGTTCCTGAAAACAGTAATGCCAAAACAATGGTTTACAGAAGAAATGCTAATGGCTCCAAGTTTTACAATTTCTTATTAATGTTAAAAAATTAAAGCACATTTCATGTTATATCATGTAACCTGCCATAAAAGTATTTCAAATAGGAGAATATACAATGGTTTTGGATGTTTAAAAATTTACCCCAAAAAGTGTTTTCAATTTATCGGTTCAAGGAAGTGGTAAGAAGATACTTTTCAAGAGAAGATGAGTAGACATTGTGATTGAAATGGATTCAGGAGGTTAGGAAAACAAGGATGGAATAAACATGGATTCAGCATACGGCCTTCTGGCCATATTATCCAATTGTGTTATGAACGTGCACAGTGCATGCATTTCATCGAATCACTAACTTGCATGTGAACTTCATTAGGAAGTTGAACGGATCAGTTGGAAAACTCAGTTCCATGGCTACCAGAATTTTGATACCTGCCAGACCTTCGGTCCTCTTTTGATCAGAATCCGTGTATTATTGGTTGTTAGGGATGCCCAAATTTCAGCCCTCTATTCAGGGAAGAATATATGCACTAATAGTACACAAGGAAAAATAATGAAACAATTTCCCAAAAAATGGTTTTCTAAACCCACACTGGTTCATAGTGAAAGTAATATGGCTTGGGAATAGTAGATGTATTGACGTAGAACACCAGGGTTACATATATAGGCTAGGGTCTCCAGGGTTTATAGAAACAGAACCAATCAGGAGATCCTAGCCTAATAGGACACCTACCCAAACCCTAGGGGGGTGGCGCATGGCAATGGGCCTGCGCCAGCACCCATGGCCCATAGTGGTCGGCCTATACAGCAAGCAG
Organism: Setaria viridis; assembly: GCF_005286985.2. Classification (NCBI taxonomy): domain Eukaryota; kingdom Viridiplantae; phylum Streptophyta; class Magnoliopsida; order Poales; family Poaceae; genus Setaria; species Setaria viridis. The sequence continues at coordinate 29,111,459 of NC_048263.2, forward strand.
TCTAACACATAGGAATGAGAATGCAATTATTCCATTTAAGTAGTTAATACGTAAAACTCATTATACAATGGATACACAAACGGCACCAAGAGCGGAAATAAGTACACTAATTCTTTTAGCAGATAAGTCCATAATAATAGGTCTTCTCTTGTGCATACCTTTAGTGATGCAATTTTGCCCAACAATGTTGATACCTTCACTGATGATAATTGTTGAACCTAAAAAGGTCAGCAAGAAAACAAACCCTCATGTGTCAATACAGATACGACATCGCTGCATAAAAAGGTTGAAATGAATTTATCTACAGAGATGGCAGTAAAGTATTATCACAGCATTCTATTCAAACTAATAAACAAACTAGATTGACTAGCCTGTAAAATTCCATAGAATTGTTAATCATAAAACAAAAGCTTCTAATGCTTGAAAGCTTAAATTATTTAGACTACACTATATTAGTGCAAGTTAGTTCTTAAGAATTATGATTTAGAATTCTTCATACTCCCTCTGTCCCAAATTATAAGTCATTTTGGCTTTTCTAGATGCATAGATATTATTATGCATCTAGACATAGGTATATCTAAGCTATGAATCTAAAAAAACCAAAACGACCTATAGTTTGGAAGGAGGGAGTAATTTCTAAGTTTAAAAAGAGTTCATATAACATCCCATGGTTCTGAACCAATCATAATTAGGCTTCATTGGTGAAGACTGTGTTTCAATCTCCCTCAGAATCAGTAGTTTTTTCCCCTCTTGGCTCCTCTAAACCGCTTAAGCTTTGGATTTCTTAGTAGCAACTTTTGGGTGATACAGGGAATTAGCTAGCATGACTTACAAGCTAGATCTGCAGAGTATGGTGTAAAAGACTGCAGAACCTCGTGTGCGTCATACATAAAGTTTATCTGCTGAACAACTGAACCCACCTCATTGTGGCTCTGAAAAGCAGCCGACGCCCTCCCTCCCCTGATATCCCAGACATGAATTGTGCCATTTTTAGTTGCACCGAACACAGTCTACAAAATAAATGGTAAGTGCCCATCAACGGATGGCCCGGAATTTAAAAAAAATAGTTAACTTCATAAGTTAACAGAAAGGGTTTAAATCAGATGAGCCAGCAAAGATAACAGAAAATGTAGAGAGCATAAAAAACCAGAAACTATACAGAGCATAAAAACCATAAAGCAGCTAGAAAAGCCTTTTTTTTCTTAAATAATTCATTAGCATCAGGTTCATCATAACAAGATGATTAAGTTAATGGAATGTTGTCCTTACTCAAACAAAAGATGTCATGATTAGTTTTCCATTATATGAAACAAAGTAATCTAAAGAAGCAAGCAACATATGTTAGAGTACTTTCAATTTTCTAGAGTATTTTCAATTTTCATAGCAACTTCAGGTATCAGAGATTCATATTATAGATATAACAAACATAAGAATTAGCATACCCGATTATCTACACTTAGCTTGACAGTGTTGAACTGAGACTCTGGAGGTGCCACAAGCTCAAGACAATGTGTCTTACTTGACCGCCTGTCCCACATGTACACTGCCCCATCAAGGCCAGACGCAAATATCCTACGGCAAGAGAACTGATAAGTGCAGATCCCATGCATATTTCAAACAAGACATAGATTAGTTTTGCACATTGGTACTTTTACACTTCAAATACCATTAAGATACCAGTAACAACATTCCCAACACGCAAATAAAATAACTAATCTTTATTTCAGTTTACGAACCAACAGCCACCACAAAAAGGAACACATGTCAGTTGATGAACCTACATTCCAACAACCACCATCAGCAGAATTACATGCTATCTCTTTTTCAATAACCCACCCAGCCCAAGCCACCTAGTTACATTTCTTCATAATATATCATGTTTAGCAGTCCTTAAGTTCTTTAGCTTTTCACAACTGTACATATTTCTTCATTAAGGGACTATAGGACGAAGTTATATGTTCTCTGAGAGAAAAAACAGAGAACATGATATACATTTGATTGTCTGGAGCAAGCTTCACAGTAATAAATGGCGTGGCTCAAGCAAAAGAGTACTAAATAGCAATATTTAATTATTGGCCTTATTTCACAGATGCAACTGTGATTGGTCGCAAAAAAAAAGAGATGCAACTGTGATTGCATGAACAGGTGAATAATCATGAAATTGTTACCTACCGTGACTTATCATCTGAAGTAAAAGCTATATCAGTCAAACTTTTGCGGGATTCAGAGTAGAGAGTGGGAAATTTGGATTTGCCTTTCTGCAAAATCTAAAGTAACAATAACTCAAAATCAGAACGATATGTGTGTTCAGAAAAAATTTAATAAATAAAGCTACAATTCCTTCTAATGTACAAAGATTTAGAAAGGTACTTTGACTTTGAGACATTATTCAGAAACCTTTCTTTTTACACTGACGAATTTCAATTGTTGTACATACTGGTGGAAGCAGGTCTACCTTATCTCTGATTCAGATACGCGACACTATATTTGTCATAAAAATTTCTTGTATATCCTGCACCTACCATACTTATAAAAAAAGTGGGAGAAAAACAAAGTGAATAAAGTAAGAGGCTGCATTCAGTTTGATAATTTAGAAATAGAAAGAAAAGGGAAAGGATGCTATATGATTTGTTAAAGTAAACCAACAGAAGACATGTTTCAAAAGCAAACTTAAACAGTATTGTGATGCGTTTGTAAAGAACAATGTAACAGGGCCCTTACTTCAGTCGGTGCAGATGAGACATAGCCAATATCAAAGAGGAAAACTTTATCACTTTGACTTGATGTGCAAGCAATCTGCAGCCGAGATGTTCAACAATAAAATACTTAGAATCAAATGTGCTCATAAATATCTCAGTTTATAATAAAAAAAGGAATAGACTGTAGTGCCTAACTGCATGCTAGTAATGCTTGGCAGCCACCATTAGTATCGAGTAGCAAAAATAGGAACTCAAGGGACAAAAAGTTAAAAACCCCATGCTTCATGAAGAATAAGTCTGCTGCGTACCTCATCTTGGTTTTCTGGATTCCATCGGACAGCATTCAGAGGCATTCGGTTAGATATATGGAGCACATAATTTGAAGAGTCATTTGGCGTACCTACCAAGAAAAAAAGTAAGTTACTGCAAAATCATTATAAGACCTGAAACTATAGCTAAGAAAAAATTAAGAAGCTTTGCAAAAGAAGATTTGGAATGCCAATTCTCCTGCACCTTGGAGTATCCGAGTATGTCACCATATCAACTATTTTGGTGCATGCTGGCGCTGTGGATACACAAATTCTAACTAGAATTTGCACAGGCAAGAATTTAGCAACAAAATATGTAGAAGTCCATCTGTTTTCTAGGGAAAATCAGGTTCTTAACAGACCTCCAATTTCTTTATCACATGAAGATACGAAGCTAAGACTAGCTTGTCGAAGAGAAAAACAATGTTAACTAGAGGACAATATGGATTAGAAAAGTCATATGTGTTCTGACTTTGACTTACTGCATGATCGGCCATATATGGAGCAGTATAAAGTCTCAAAGTCATGCACGGTCAAACATCCTGAGAATGTCACCGATGCAAGGTATATTCCCTGCACAACTAAAATCACAAATGAGGATGCTTTAATATTTTCTCATATCACAAATTTGTGCTAAAAAATCAGTAGGGAATGAGTTGGAATCGGTAGTCATGATAAACTAGAAAAATTTACATCTGTACAGAATATGCATGTTACCTTTTTATCGAATTCTATTGCTGAAATACCCTCCCTGTCCAAATACAGTGGTACAAGTTTATCAGTCCATCTAATAAGTACATATTACTACAAACCCTTAAAATGCATCTGTGGGATGGTGATCGTAACATAACTCTAAATCATGTAAAGTAACACTCCAAAGAACTACAAAGAGAGAGGCAGACCTTACTAGATGAAGATTCATAGTTGAAGCACTGATCATTCGATCCACCTGATAGGAGCAATGATAGTAAACCTGTCAGTTGGATGAAGTAAGGTGGTTTGGCATTACAAGTAAAATTCAAATAACAAACAGCATTACATATGTCCGACACCGTTCCTCACCATGCATGTAATACTTGTGATCAAAGGCCCCAACCTTGTCAAGATAAAGTAAAGCAGAATATGAAATCAAGATTAAAAAAAAGTATCGCAATGTAAGAACCAAACAGAACATGATGTTCCTTCGTTTTCCCTTTCCCACATTGATGATAATATGATATATAAACTTCTAGTCCCCAGCGCATAGCCATTAACACCTAAGAACCTTAGGAGCTCATTGCTACAAACTAAGCTCATAAATCACAAGGAACGAAAGTTTTACGATATCCTAAAAGATATTTCTTGCCAATCACAATAGCTTTATGCTTTGTTTGGACATTGAAACGGGCAGATCTTCCTCGTTATTCCATTAACCAAACATTTTATTTTCGAACAAACACGGATAGTTGCGCTAATATTAACTAAAAAGGATTACTTGCGATAGGATTTAGCCTATTAGAGTCGAAACTTGCCCTGGACCGTGGACCCTGGAGTGTTCCACATCCTGCTTCTTAACCCCTGCTACCAAGGAATCCCACTGGCGAACACAACGACAGATCCCAAATCAAAACGAAATCAGCTTTCTGTTTCAAGAACATGGAACCTCGGCGAAGGAATTGAGGAGCAGGCGCGACTCCCGGTGCCGGAACCGGGCGTCGATGCGGCCGTCCAGCTCCACGGCGATGCGCCTCCACCGGTGTCTCCTGCGGAACAAAAGAGGTTCAGAGAGCAGTGAGAAGCCAACGGAGTGTGGCTTTGGGGAGCTGCGGAGCACCTCGGAGGCGGCGGCGGCGGCGCGGGGTCCTCGCCGGAATGGGGCGCCGCCGCCACGAGGAACTTGTCCATGGTCGACGGCAAAGCGATGGCGCCACTCCGTAGGGTTGGATTCTGTTCCCGCCAAAATGAAGATTGGTAAAAGAGTGCGCCGCTCGGCAAAACGCAAACGTGGCTGGTGGATCAAGGAAAAAGCGTTCTTTTCTTTTTAGTCGAACGCATTCAAATTTAATTTATCCTTTCCTCTAATTTTTTTCGATTCCTTTTCGCCTCTAAATGTTGCTCCATTTCCTAATACTTATATGTCTATTGTATTATGCTTCCGCACAGACTTAGACCCCGTTTGATTCCCTAAAGATTATATAATCCACTTAAAAATAATCACTAATGGATCCAAATGGGAAAACTGGTGTAACGAATGGTAAGAATCTACCCTCTAGATTCTAATAATCCCACTATCTCCTTCAACCTAGCTATTTGGAGATTATAGGTTGGCCTCTGTTCCAATCTTTATTCCCCATCCAAGCTAAAGGTATTATAGATAATTGAGCTTTTCAAAGAACCCACTATCCGGATTATAATCTAAAATCCAAACAAGACTGTTACTTTTAAGAATCCAGATTCTCATAATCACTATCCACTATCTGAATTCTCATAAGCAACCTTAGAATTTTGGTTGAATTGCTGTATACAAAGAATTAATTCAAAAAGGAGAGAAAGGAAACCAGAACGAGTTGTCTTTAGTCGACAGTCACGGTTAAGGATTAAAGCTGTCTAAAAAAAGCTGGGACTATTTGAATCCTCGTATTGTAGGCTGTTAAATTGTTGGTCTGCACGAGATTTGGCTGGCGCCTAGCCCTGCGAAAACGTCACTTAAACGGGGTTCTCTCTGTCCATTTGCATGAAATAAACACTGCCAATCTCCACGATATTGCAAACTTGCAATCCGCGACAACATGATCAGGATACACACTGACAAACTCCACATTCTACACAGAGCTTACCCAGGAGACCAGGATCCACCATTCCATTTCCAAAACCCCTAAACCCAGCGTATCACTCATGAAAGTCACTCAAATGATGCCACAAACATCGCAAAAAATGAGCAATTCAAACAAATAGGACAACCAAGATACTACCGGTTAACATCAAGCTCTATTAAACAAAGGGCCCAACAGATAAACGCAATGATGAAGCACCACTACGGATAAAACTTTTCTTAAATCTTCTCATAATATTTAACAGGCAGACTTCAATAGAGATCAAAGGTTCACTACCCGGGGGTACAAAACTCAGAAGTACAGGGGCACACTAGGCAAAACGACTTCTTCGGAACTCAAAAACTACACTTAGAAGACCATCTCATGGGGCTTGTCACCATCCCTGAGAGAGAACCGGGCACCAAGGTAGGTCTTCAACTCTGGGACAGCCTCAATAGCCTTGATCAGAGCAGCATCGACGGCCTTCTGGTCATCCTTCTTGAAGTCAGGCAGAGACTTGGATGCCTGCAGATCAGCATACACGAGGGTCCGGTAATTATCACATGGAGCAAAACTGATTGCAATAGGTCAACGAGTTAGGGTTAAGGAACTCGGATGCCTACCTCCTTCTCTGTCTCAAAAAGCTCGCCTTCAGTCTTCTTCACCTTCTGCTTCTTCTCCCTGGCAAAGTACTTGTCATCAAACTTGGAAACATCAACACCAGAGATGTCAACCTTGGTGGATGTAGCAATGACGTAGGTCTGGTTCACACGGCGGATTGGTACTCCATTGATCTTGAAAGGCCCTGCAAGGACAACAGAAACATTAAAACTAGGGCTACATTATCAAGTGGAACATAACAGCAGAAAACAGCTCCTCTGCACGCATGAACTGAGGGCATGTGGCTCTAGAAGCTGCTGGGTTGCAATAGTGAACAGAATCAGTTTATTAACTTTAATTTCCTTCCTGTCATACACAGGTAGCTGTTGACAATTTTATGAACTTAGAATAAAGTAACTTCCATACATTCAAGAGGCTAGTATCAATCTCCATTAATTAATCCTCGTGAACCAAAATGATTCCAGCAGTTCAACAGAATATACCTAACCTATATCTAGAATGTTATGTTTATTTCTATCTATCTTACAGTGCCAACAAAGACAGCCCATGTGATATTCTTACATCCTGCCAAACCTTGACCAAGGCAAAAAGGCAACACATACAAGTCACTGAGTCCAAAATGAATTCCATAAACACTCAATTCATCTATTCAAGAAAACGTACACGAAGTAATTTTATGATAAATGGGATGGCCTCTCCAAGAGAAGTAACAACTAATAAGCATAAGAACAAAAATGACAGATGGAACCTGCGGCCTACAGACCTAGGCTAAAAAGCGACCAAGGTATTGAGCAGCATTAGACAGACTAAGTCAGTCCGCAACATTTACAATTTTATAGATCACTGATTAGCAAACACCTACAAAAACTTTGCCCATGCATCGTAGATCCACACAACTCGGCTAGCTGAATGTGTTTGAGGGCAAAAGCAAAACAAACACGCCAACACGGCATCACGCAATAGGAGGAAGCGCAGCTCACCAGAGATGAGGAGGAGGCCGGACTTGAGCTGCTTGAGGAACACCACTCTCTTCCCCATGAAGCGGCCAGCGAGCAGGATCAGCACGGTCCCGGGCGTGATGGTCGACCTGCGCAAACGAACGGCCGAGTCGAATCAAATCTACACGAAAATGAACACGAACACCACTCTGGCTGCCACTTGCAGGGACGATGGGGCACCTGAGCTTAGTGGGCTTAGGCTTGCGGGTGCTGGGGGCGCGGGGCTTGACGTCGTCGGCGGGGTAGAACTTGGGCTCCTTGGCGGCGGAGGGCTTCTCGGCCTTGGGGAAGGCGCCGCCGTGCTTGGCCTTGATGGCCCACAGCCCCCGGCGGTGGTACGCGTGCGACCGCGACGCGCGCTTGATGCCCTGCGACAGCTTCGACGTCGGCGCCATTGGATCGGAGCGGTGCAAGGCGCTGCTTCGGCTCGTGGGGCTGGGGGCGGCGGCGGGCGAAGAATGGAGGAGAGGGTTTGGTCACGGGATTTATATGTGTGCGGCGGCGTGGAGGTGGAAACCCTAGGTCCTTGGGCTCCTCCGCGTGCAGGTAATGGGCCTATTTGTTGAGGCCCATTAGCCAGCCTCTCGCGTGCTGTACACAGTTCAGATGAGTTTGTTTGTGGCCCATTTTAGGATGCACAAGGGAGCGTATAGTTATGGATAATTTTTGCCAAAAAAGAGGAAACGGTTTTGTAAGAATATGTATACGCTAAAATGGGGCCTTCTAGTAAAAAGATCATTAATTACCGCTGCTGATTGCTGCCTTGCTAAAACATTGCTGAAGCGCCATCAATAGACCATGGTCCATCACTATGAGCGGCAGATCATCGGATGGCCATCTCGATTCTTGAGCTTTCAGCTGTGATCGAGCTTCCTCGTTTACGATTTTCAGCAACCAACACGTAAGTGACATGAACACTGAAGAGAGCAGTGTCGTATCGGATGTTCGGATGCTCATCCTAATAAGGAGGACTAAATATGATCTAATTATAAAAGTAATTGCAGAACTCTGTGCTAATTCGCGAGACAAATCTATTAAGCCTAATTAATCCGTCATTAGCAAATAGTTACGGTAGCACCACATTGTCAAATCATGAACTAATTAGGCTTAATAGATTCGTCTCGTGAATTAGACTCCATCTGTGCAATTAATTTTATAATTAGCCTATGTTTAATACTCCTAATTAGCATCAAACATCCGATGCGACAGGTGCTAAATGCTAAATTTTAGTGGGGTGTATCCAAACACCCCCTCAGTGCATCAAACACACAGCAACAAAACCAATATCGGTAAACACGAGAAGAGAAAATATGGGCTGATGTTGTCTTATCACTAGAATCCAGTTTATGTAAAATAATCGCATGCTTTGTCATACAAAACTTCCACAACATGGACACTGGTAAACAAAATAGGTGCTTCATTAAAGCCGTTGCAGGTGTTTCACGCCTTTGATAGGGTCGATCGAAGCACATCTACTCCCCTTTCCAGAGCTCAGCAAACTCATCAGGTTCTAGGGTGTTCTCCATCTCGTGCATCTTCCTCTTCACCTTGGCCTTCACCTTCTTGGCATATTTGCCTGCCTTCTGCCGCTTCTCTAGTGCACGGATCTGGAAGGAACACAAAGCAGGCCAGATGTAAGTGTTGGAAGGGTACAGTAAGCATGTTCTAGTTGGATAAAATCACATGTACAATGATACCAAGTCCTCAAATGAACCATGCACCAGCAGATGATCAATATTATCATGCTAGACAACAAGAAGCTACAAACTACTATGAATTTAGAGTGCGCGCACCAAACATAATATGGCTTTTCATTGTTGTCCCCAACAAAATTGCAAACAGGATGGCAGTGTTGTACGCAACAATGCATCTCAAATTGTTAGTGGCGTACACTGCGCTCTACTAATATGCGTGCATATGCTTAAGAATGCCTTTAAAATGATGCTGATAGCATTTTAGATCAAGTACCATTCTAGGATACTTCGTCACTCAATTCATTAAAAAGTGGATCATTGACTATATGAAAGTTCTGTGAAATAAATTGTGTGACCTGCCTAACTAACTTTCTCGAACTTTGGTTATAATTGAAGGCTTTGTTGTTGTTGGGTTAAAATCGAAGGAATAAAACAATTTATAGTGAGACTATCCCTTGATGATGAAAAGTAATAAATCCAGGTTGGCTTTACAAAAGATAGTAAGGTCTACATTTATATTTCAATGATATGATCAATACTCGACAACAGATCAGTGAATCAACATACCTGATTGGGAGAAATATAGAATGGATTCTCATACCATGTAGGACCACCAAAACTACCACCGAATATTTTGATTGGATTCAAACAAAACCTGGGGCCAACCTACATAGAGCAATTCGAGCAAATATTATTATTTAGATTTAGAGAAAGCTAAATTTCTAAGGATGTGAACTATCCAGGCAGAAGTTCTGCGCCATTACCTCAATAAGTGTCATTTTATCCAAACCTCCTTTATCAACTTTGTCAATCTCATTGTGGGGAACAGAAATCTGCAAACATATTGGTTTCTAACATTCAGATGGAAGCTCATCCGAACCAAAATTCATTCTGACAAAGGAATCAATTGATCACCTGGTAGTTTCGAAACCAAACATGGCCATCCACAATGGAGAAGGCAAACACATGGTCATGGAAAGGTTTGACTTTACGGTGATCTTTAGGAGTAGCAAATATCTGCACAAAAACATGCAAGGACTTCACTATCACCTCCGTTTTTGCTTTATAATACTCTTAAGATCTTTTTGATTCACAGCGAGCAATGCAAATGCAAGATTGAATAGCAGCATATAATATGTTGTCATGCCATAAATTTCAAAGAAAAGAACTAGAGTCAACATATGGAACTCTTCTGTGCATTATGGATTGAAATCCACCAAAAAGGTTATACAAATTTGATCTTTATAATAAAAGACATACAAAATTCAAGTTTGACCACTTTTGACATCAAAGAGAAAACAACAGAGCAAATCCAAATAAAGGTACAGATTAGTCCAGTTCATCTTCAACTTGTTTAAATGCTTAGCAAAAACATTGACATGGTATAACATGTCAAACCGGTTACGCACCTGAGTTATCATTTCCTTCACAAGCATCCAATGAGGTTGCTCATCAAAATTTGTAGAAAACGTAAGAAGAGGGCGTGAGCCTTTTAGATGGTTACCAGTAAGCTTCAACTCCTCCATAGTGTGAACTGCAGTGAACATCACATTATGGTCATCATAAATGGATCATAATCATGAGAAAAGCAAACGCGTTATAAACTGTAGCCAATAACAGTCACAGAATAAGTAATATTTGTGTTGTAGCATACCAGCATTAACTAGAAATTTCACTGATGGTCCTCCAGGAGACTTGACCATCCAAAGGTAAAGATCCTTCTGTTTTCTGCACTGTACATGCACAAGAAAATTTAGCCACAGAAATCAATACATTACCAGAATTGACAAGTATATTGCTAATGTAAATTGAAGAATTATAATTGTGGGATGATGCAGATCTAGTACTCCCACTAGACTATTTTATACCAAACCAAATGGGAGTTGGTAACTAATCTGATAGCTCAAAAGACATTCAGAATAACTTGGACCAACTAAAGCTTGAGATTAGCTATGCACCACTAATTTATCCAGCAACCAGCATAAGACGGTGCCATTAGCTAGCAACCTGAAGCATCACGATAGTGACTAAACTACAGCGTGCACGAAGGGAACGGAGTAGAAGAGCTAAACCTCGAAGAAGAGGCAGCTGGAGCAGCTCCTGAGCTCGAGCAGCTCGTTCAGCGCGTTACCCTTGCTCTGCTTCGACTCGACCTTGCTGTCCTTCTTCGCGTGCGGGAGCAGCGACAGGATGTCCTGCATCAGATGCCGGTACCTGCGACGAAGCACGCAAGCACGCGTCAATCGAATCACCCACCACAGGATACTTCGAGTTACGGCACCGCAAAAGGGGGTAGAACAGGTAGCACCCACCTGTACGTGATGCGGCGGGAGCAGGTGATGAGCACCTTCTCCTTGTTCCGGAACGGCGCCGCCGCGGCGGAGCCAGCGGCCTCGGATGCGGGCTCGGCGTCGGGGGCCGGCTCCTTGAAGCCGAAGAGCGTGCGCGGCGGGCGCTCCGGCGCGGAGTCGTCGGGCTTCTCTGCGACGGCGGCCTTCGCGGGCGCGTCGGTGCGCTTCCGCTTCTTCGCCATGGCACTAGGCGCGTTCCGTGCGGGCTCGAAGGCGCGGAGGCGGCGGCGAACGGTGAAAGAAGCCTGGAGGTGGAGGGGGAGGGAGCAGGCGCTTTGCCTGCGGGGGGGGGAGACGAGCACGACGGCGAGCTAGGGTTTAAGCTTCTTTGGGTCGGGCAGTTGAGTCGCTTATCAAGTGGGCTGAATGGGCCTGCATGGACCAGCCAGCGCATGCAAATCGACTAATGGCCGGGCCGGCTGGAAGAAGGCCGGCCCAAACGTCATCAGCTGTTTTGGAACCAGAGAGAGGCGCCGCACAACACAAGAGAAGCAGAGCGTTCCCACAAGAGAAGAGGAAGAAATAATCCCATACCGGCGATGGGAGAGGCTCGCGGAGCGGTGGGTGGTACATATAGGAGGCGGGGTGCTAGCGGTGATACTTGCCTTAAACTAATGAGTAAGGAAAACAAAGCGGTGCGGTGAGAGCCGCTCGCGGTGCGGGGTCATAACCTGCACGGCAATTTTTGAAGGGGGAAGAGGCTGGCGCGGGTACGGACACTGCCGTACTTTGCAGGACTTGCCTGTGCGGGCCTCCCCACCCACCAAATCAGACCCAAATAATTTGATTCAGAAGCGGGCGGGTATTAGGCCAGATTGGTTGGTTGGCTCTGGTATTTGGTATCCAAACAAGTCATATTCTCAAATTCAAGTTATATTCTAAAATTCTTGCCCTGGCATGAAATTTGTACACCAACTAGCAAATTTTGTGCACAAATTTTATACACCAACCAATCAGGCTTCCTTGCATTCTTCCCTTCCCTTTAAGCATTCTTCCCTTCCCTTTGCCCTTCTATTTCGATCGCTTTCACACGATTTTGTAATTATTTTAATTTTGCTAGGGCTTACGATGAAATTGTTTTCAAAAAAATGCTTGCAATGAATCCACACACCTCGAGGGAACACTGGATTCATTTTTAAAAGCAGCTGATGATGTCACAAATCTGAGTTTAGGGATGTTTACAAGGCGTTTGCAGCTATGAGTTTTCAGACCCTTACTTTCATCTTCAAGTCAAAGAGTTTAGGGTTTATTAAGGGGCTACTTGTAATGTGTAGTTCAAGTCCACGTCTGCTTCCAAGTAATATCTTTTGGACCTACTATGCATCTGAAATGTAGAACAATCCAATTGCCAATTGTCACCATAGTCTTCGTGTTAAAAGTAATTGATATTCTTCCATCATCAGTTTGTCTATCAATTATCTTATTTTTAGAAGAATGATATGATGAAGGCTAAATGCACTTATATTTGAAATTAGATGGAATAGCATTATTATGGATCCACTCTATTGTTCACGACACAGTATAGTGCAACCCCATGCACAATGATATAAAAGCGATCAAGCATTGTCATCTTGCCGTCTATTGATTACAATCGTTGTTGATTACAATCGTCTGCCCGTTCACAAAATGTCACAGCCAAACTTCATCATGGTGTCTGTATTTTATACTGACAATCTACCGAGGGATATTTGTGTTGAGCTGCTAGGGCACCATGACTAATCTTCAAATACTACCATTTAAAATTTTAGAATGCACAAGTTAACTAAATTCTAAACTTAGCGTGATATCAAATGGCTTCAATTTCTTTAGCGAAAAACATTAAATCCGCATCCTCTCACACCAATATATGAAGATCATACCCGGTATACGTATAAGGTGTTTCAGGATGAAGATCAAACCCGGTATACGTATAAAGTGTTCCAGGATGTTAAGCAAGACCATTAGATTGAGAAGTTATCATCCTGTTTGTTTGAGCTGTAACTTTTGAGTTTTTCCGAACTTTTTGGTTCTGAAAAAAACCAATACTACCTTTTTAGAAGATGTGTTTAGCATCCTGGACTCAAAAACCTACGAAAAGCTAAGAAAACTGAGCTTTTCAGCTTTCCATATAAATTCAGCTTTTCTGAGCTTTTGGCTTTCTAGAAGCTGCACGACAAATTCGTTATTTGTTCACGCTGAGAAGTTGCCGGGAAGCTCAAACAAATAGGACCTCACTATCGATAAAACACGTTACTACGAGAACTCATATCAAGTCGAGAAGACTCAAAAGTTGACTCCAAAGTTGAATGAGTAAGTTTTCAACAAAAGAACCCTAACCACGCCGAGACATAATGAAAAACTTGGTTTGGCCAAGTTTTAAAATTTGATGAAATTTTGGTAGCCCGAGCCTAGTGTGGCCAAGCCCATTCCCACGCTGTGCAGGTGTTGGGTCAGATTTGTCAATATATTAAGAGTAAATTGCACCAACCATATAATGACTTGTACTTGGTGCACATTGGTCCAATAACTTCGTAAAATATTTAACTTAGTACAATAACTTGGCAATTGGGTGCGGATTGGTACAACATGTAAAATGTTCAATTTAGTACAATAACTTTGACAAAATTTGTGCATTCGTAATACTAAATTAGAACCTATACTCGGTTGGATGCCATTGTACAAGGCGAGGTATGAATAGTTGGTAGTGTCCGAAATTTTGATTAAAAGCTCAAATGCTCAAATTTTGATTAAAAGCTCAAACGCCATCGAACTGTGAATGGCATGGCTCGAACTGAATTCGAAGCAGCTTATCTGGAAGGCAGGCAGAGAATTGGGGCTTTGGGGCTTAGCACCGACCCCGATGTTTTTTCCCCTCAAAGAGCGAATCGTTCGTCTCCGGTGAGCTTTGATGGAGGGTCATTGTACGCAAGAGTAGGATCTCACTTTCCTGCACACTGGCGCCATGTCTTGTGATCGCTTTGTGATGTGCAGTGATCAAAACATGCTACCAACCCAGACAGTACAGCCCAACACCTCCTCTGTTTGGTTGCGTGATCAAGCGTAAACTTAGGCCTCGTCTGGAACGAAGGATTTTCACGGGAAAAACGGAGGAAAGAAACGCTAGTGAAGCGTTTGGGATGGAGGAAACACGGATCTCCTTCCTCCGGAATCCTGTAGCTAGATGCTGATTTCGCAGGAAAGGAAAAATCCACTCTCAGCTCTTGTTTTCTCTTCCTTCGAGGCAGCATGTGTCATTTACTAGACGGACGTGGGAGGATTAAGGATAAGCAACATCCATCGTCTGGAGAATGCAAGCTAGGTCTCAAAATTCACCGATGTGTGACAGCTTATAGCTGCAGCGCTCCCAACCAAGACGACATCACAAGCGACGGATCTAGCAGCGGAAAATCGATTCGCAAATTGAACCAATTTTCTTTAAGAAAAAGGGAAAAGAAGGAATGGAAACCCAAAGAAATCCCAAAGAAATCAAACAAGCAAGCACCACCACAGCCTCCAAATCGAACCCTTCGCAAGCAGAGATAAGTCAAACTAAACCACGGCGGCAAGCCGGCAAGTGTCGAGCGACGGCGTGGAGGAAATCTCAGCGAATATCCATGGCAACCAGCCAAGCACGCGGAGGCGTGAGCACTCGTCGCCTCGTCGGCATCCTGGAGACGGTGGACAGGCCTGGTTCACGGACCATGGGCCCCACACGTAAGTGTCACTCGATTTAAGGCATCGGATGTAGTCACGTACTGTATCTGTTAATTAATCTGCCACTAGGTACTAAATTTTTTTTAACCCTTACTAACTTTTCAATTCCTATGTCACGTATTCCTTTGTTCTAAACACCAAATCATGTTCTCTTCCTGTGTTTTTCCAATCCTCTGTTTTGATACTCCGTTACTTTTCTTTTCCTGTGTTTCCTTCGATAAATGCGTTTTCCATTCTTCATTCCCAACAGGCTCTTACGGTGCAAATAGGTAGCATTAGCAATGTAGTAAACCAAAAGCAAAGTCCTGCCATTCATGTAGTTCGTGGCTCCCCATGTATCCATTTTTTGGTGTTATCCTGAAGTTGTGTCTACAAGCAGTACACACTATCGAAAAATGCTTTGAACTATTGAGAATTACAATCTAGAAACTAAGGTCCACCATAATCACATATCCAAATACTCCCTCTTTTAGAGCTGGACTCTACCACAATGATTTCTAAATTATAAGTCATTTCAATTTTCCTGGAGAGTCAAAATATCTCAATTTTGATCAAAATTTATATAATTTTAGTTAAATATAAAATGATTTGAGTCTCATAAAATTGGAATGATTTATAATTTGGAACGGAGGAATAGTTAAAATATAAGACTAAATAGATATGCAAGGAGAATTGAAGGTACTCGAATGTTGATTTGTTGTGTTTCGCACTCATACATTTCTCATTGCCCACAAAACTCGTTTCTTGCACTTGTACCTTATTAATTACTCCGGACCTGCTGTTCTTTTTATGCGAACCTGAAGACTCTATTCGGAACACACGATTACTTTTAATAGTTCATACGAATATTGAATTTTTTTTGTCTAAAATTTATCAATCACGGACAAGTGTTGCAGTTTTTTTTGGAAATGAGCTCAGAGTTTACCGTGTCATAATATGCGGAAAAATGGGATTTATTTTACGTTTTTTTATAAGGATGTCATTGAGATAGCAATCAATTGCATGTTTGCTCTAGGCAAATAAAGACAACAGAGTTCCGAGATAAGTACACAGAAAGCACAGGAGAAGGGTGGGCAAAAATATTTTTTCCCAGAACAAATCTTCTATTTGTGGCCACACCACCGCACCGGCCACCAGGCCACCACTTCGCCTCGCCATCGCCCACGGCTCCACCACTCCACGTCTCGGCTTTTTGCTTCCTTCCTCCCTCCTTCCCTCCAGCGCCTTGCAGCAGCAGCCTGCGCCCGGGCGCCGAATCTCCGGACGAGATCGCGTCCCCGCATCCGACGCCGCCGGCGCCGGAGCCCACCTCGGCGAGCGCCGCGTTCTGCTACCGATCTAGAGGTGCGCCCCCCCCTTGCCGAGATTCGACGAGCTTTTCGCGGGATTCGCGTGTCGCTTGATGAACGGAGGACCATTGGGGCTGGTTCGTTAGATTCGGTTGTCTGGGAGGGATCGGAGCCGGACCTGCATTATTGCGTGGTAAGGGCGGATCGATTCCGTTGTCCGTGTGAATGCGCGCGGGTTCGCGGTGATCTGCGCCTCGCGCTCGAGCTGTGCGGGGGGAAATTTTGGTGTGTATCAGTACTGCTGTAATCTGGCTCGGGGGCACGGACTTCGGGTTAGCTAGATTCCATGGGTTTGGTCCTCTTTTGGAGCAAGCATGTAGCGATTACCCCGAGATCGCCTGATCTGAGCCCGGGAATACTCATGTGTGGGCGTCGTCACATGGCCATAGCTTACCAGTAGCTGCACCTGATTCGCTATTTCGGTTTGTCTGGGTGACACGGCCATGCGATTTTTCATGAATGCGTGGGCATTAGTGTCCCCTAAGCTATCGTAGCTTATGGGCATAGTGGTTGTTTTAGTGTTGGACTGTGTAGCCGCATGGTGGTTTAGGTGTAATTAGTTGCACTTGGATTGCGTGATTGCTTGCAGTGGATTGAGCCCATCCTGTTGTGATGTGTCCGTGATTTTTCGGGGTGCAGTCAGCAGATCAATGTGAGAAGTGAAATTTTGGTCCACTAATTCCAAGCCTGTCTTATCACGTTTGGTATGTTGCGGTAGTGTTCACAGTGGAACGGAATCCTCAAACAGTACTTGTGCTAGGTTGTGGGAGATGGATTTGGATCAGGTTATTTTTTTGATACTGGATCAGGTTATTTTTTTGATACTGGATCATGTTATTGTAATGCTACTTTCTATGCCTGTTCTTGATAGTGCTTCATGCAGAAAACTAAATGGAGACATCAGTCCTACCCATATATATAAGTTTAGTTTCACACCATTAGATATTTCTGAAAAACAAAACAGTAAATTTAGATTTGGAGTATCAAGTTATATTGATTCTTTTCAATCTTTGGGACTCTGAGAGTAGACACCGTCTGATCTGGTACCAATGGGCATTTCTTGCATACAACTATCTCCATGCAGATGATCATGGTTTACATTTCATATGAACGCAGACATGAAACTTGTAGCCTTCTTTGGACAATTTATTTCATGAATGCCAGTTTTTTTTCAATGATTTCCCATCCACTTTTTTGTGCATATATGCTTCATGTTACTTGCTCAATATCAAAAGTTTCATTCTATTGCCCTTGGTTTACACAGGAACATTTGGAGAAGCTTTACTCAATAAATAAGCACTGGGATTTCATTCATTCTGTCTTGGGTTTTACAATAATGTGGAGGCTCAATCCCTTTGGGGGGAAAGCACAGAGTGGGTTGGAAGGTCGCACCGTTGATGTTGGTAGTGTGAAGATTACAGTACGAAATGCCATTGCACAAGGAGGTTTCTCTTGTGTATATCTGGCATGTGACACAGTACATCCATCGAAGTTGTACGCATTGAAGCACATTATTTGCAATGATTCAGAATCACTTGATCTTGTCATGAAGGAAATTCAGGTTATGAACCTCCTCAAAGGGCATCCCAATGTGGTCACACTTGTTGCACATGATGTTTTTGATATGGGGCGCACAAAGGAGGCACTTCTTGTGATGGAGTTCTGTGAGAAGTCCTTGGTGAGTGCAATGGAGAGCAGAGGTAGTGGTTACTATGAGGAGAAGAAGGTGCTTTTAATTTTCAGAGATGCCTGCAATGCTGTTTTTGCCATGCATGGACAGTCACCACCAATTGCACATAGGTGCGTTGTATTCTTTATGCTGTTCTGTTTCATTATACAATTAAGATTTCTGAAATTAATTGCCAATTACTGGTACGCTAGCAAATTGAGTGTTGTAATATTGTTATTTTCTTTCATGTACCTTATTTGTATCCTGCTATGCTAATATTCTGGGCTGGATTAAAATTTATGTACCTTATAGCATATTTGCAAACAGTTTTCCTTGTACCAGTGTGCTGTATTAGGTGTAAGTGAGGGCTGAGGGGCTCGTTTGCTGTTGCTAAAGCAAGTTATAAAGTTATAATTATGAATAAGCTATTCACATATGTCTTATTACACTTTATTGCCATGTTGTTTAGGGATCTGAAAGCTGAAAATGTTCTTCTTGGTTTTGACGGTGCATGGAAAATATGTGATTTTGGAAGCACATCAACAAATCATAAATGCTTTAACAAATCAGAAGAGATGGGTGTTGAGGAAGATATCATCAGGAAACATACAACCCCAGCCTACAGGGCCCCTGAGGTAAATGAACAGCTATCTACATGATGGATTTTAAATTAACAAACCTTTGCAACCTCTAATGATGCCATGATGGGTTTTCAGATGTGGGATCTCTACAGAAGAGAAGTTATTAGCGAGAAAGTCGATATTTGGGTAAGTGCAAAGCATATGAACATGTGGTCTTTAGGATGCATATTTTCAAATAGTAAGCAAATCAATGGCATATCATGTGCTATGTTCTTACTTTAATTATCAGAGACAGGCAAATTAACTTCATAAAAATTTTAAATGCATCTTTTTTTATGCTAACATTAATCATTGGGCCATTTGTCTTGCACCTCCTGCATAGCATGGCTAAGGGTAAAGTTATTTGTAACTTTCTTATTTACCATTGGCAGGCCTTGGGGTGCCTTTTATATAGAATATGCTACTTCAAGTCAGCGTTTGATGGAGAATCCAAGTTGCAGATACTCAATGGCAATTATCGTATCCCGGAGCAACCCAAGTATAGCACTGCTGTCACAGGGTTGATCAAAGATATGCTGGAAGCCTCTCCAAATGTCAGGCCAGACATCACGCAGGCAAGAGCTTTGATTGATTGGCCATTCATCTCCATGATACTAGGTTAGTCATAGACTGTTGCATGTAGCTCTAGGAATCAGACAAATAGTTTTATTTGGCTTATGTTATAAACTATATACTTCACAGGTCTGGTTTCGTGTTAATGAGCTACTGCCGCTTGAGTTACAGAAAAGGTTACCTGATGGTCCTTCATCAGCCATTTCCATGAGTTTGCAAGATGAAGGTGAGGTGCTAGAAGAAATTGTCTGTACAAGTAGAACATAATTTATTGATCATGTGTTGTTGCCATTGATTTGCAGTACTTCCTAAAGAATTTGTAGTTAGTATGGGGGAAAATCTTAATTTTGTTTGCTTGTTTGATAACTCATGTATTTCAAAAGGACCCCTTGAGGACAGAAAGTTAGCATGTGTCTGGATTTGGGGATTGGAGAGGGGACGAGAGATATACAGGGGGTCGCCATGGACAGGCACGAAGAAGGCTTTTCCTTCTTAATTCTCACTTACCCTTTATTGATGATCCACAACAGCCATGCACCTAGATTGAATGTAACCTAATAGGTCGAAACTAACCCCTAGCTTATCTCTAATTGACTAAGTTAAGTGGTAAGAAACTAGTTATGTTACGGATGTGGACCTGCTGATAAGATATTGTAGGCCCTATGGATTCATGCATAACGGTTTGCATAACTCCTTGTGTATATATTTTGGCATTATTCCGTTAAGTCAGGATACAAATCATTTTGTGAAGCTAAAGCCAGTCAGAGTGACTTGAAGAACTTGGCTGTAGGGATTTTGATTCAAGCAAAGCAGGATTTGCATTTCTTCAACGAATAGCCCTTTTGTGTCCTCAACTCATTTTTGTGGGAACTGCCTTTTTATTTGGGATAACCTAACATGATCTAGTGACCTAAATACCTAATTACTACAACACGAATTTAATATACCAATATAAATTGGTGCAGGTTCGATAGATAATTCCGGTAGGGTTGGATGCCAGACTTTATAATCCATTTTCCTGCGCTAGTGAGCTCTGACAAGAATTTTACGTGTACATGGGTTATTTGGCTACGTTATTATCCTATTTAAGTATTTGTTATTTCTGTGTCCTGGCCTCTGACTTGGGTAATTACTACATGTACTCTAATCCCCTCTTAGACAATCTTATTTTGGATGTTGTATGCCCCTCTTTTTCAAAATGTAAGGCATTGCTTGATCCGGTGTGGTTTCCAAGACTACACTTTAACCATTAATAGTATATCATACATTAATAGTATATCATACTTTACTATTTTAGCCTGACTGTATGTCCTTTATGTTTTCTGCAAGAAGGAAAGTGTGGTTAATGGACAAGGTCACTGTACTAGTTTACTGTTGTATTTTTGGACATGACTGGCCAGTGGCCAAGTGATAGTTATTTGCCGATAATCTATTTTGCTTGTGTAGGTGCACATAAAAGAACACATGTGATGCCTAGAAGGAATCCTCCTCCGCCTCCAAGAGAGCAATCTAATAGTTCTTTATCGCACGGAAGCTCAAGGGCAGGAGATGCACCTTTAGGTGCATTTTGGGCAACTCAGCATGCACAAGGTGCGGATAATAGGAAACCTTTGTTTGACGAGGAGCCAATTAAACCATCACTGTCATCAAAGCAGAACCAAAGCAGGGTGGACACCAGCATCTCTATCCCTGGGGATAGGCATGGTCATTCTGGCCAGTCGTCACGAACAAGTAAAGCACCAAGTAACTCCTTGCCTAATAATGGATTTGCAGGTGTCTCTGACACAAATTTGTTCAAGGAGACACAAAGTTCTGTGAAAGTTAAAGCAAACCAAGCTCAGCCCAAGCCAAAATGTGAGAAAGATCCATTCAACAGCTTTGTTGCAGATTTTGACACACACAATCTCAACATTGCTGCTGGTAAGGCATCTGAACTTGAACTCGAATTGTCCAGTCTGAAGGAGCAGTTGAAGAAAACCACATTGGAGAAGGACGAGATGACAGCCAAGTATGAAAAGCTATCTGCAATATGCCGATCACAGCGTCAGGAGCTCCAAGAACTGAAGCGCGCCCTTGCTGAGACAACACCTCCGTCAAACAAAGTCAGCTCTAGAACACAAGACTCTGGACCTCAGGTGATTGCTCTACATACAACTGTCTAGTACAACATATTTTTTAGTCCTGTCTAAGCATCTTACGTTGAGATTAATCCATGCAGCGAAAGGAAAAGATTGAAGGAACGGTGTGGGAGCTTGAACATGGAATGCTTGCAAGCAACTCTAAATCAGCCAGTTCTGATGCCAAAACATGGCAGGTGTTCCCTGAGACAAAGACCCAGGCCCAGGCCCGGCCAAAGGTTGATCATGCAACTAATGGGAGGCAAAACCTAACCAAGAGCACAAACCCAGGTCCTTCGCCCGATGCCTGGGGTTTTGGCACCGATAATTACAGAACGTCAGCAGCAGCAGCAAGCACTGCTACGCAGATCAACAGGACCACTGCTCAAGGCAGCTCATCCCAGAGATTCAGCACTGGTGTGGCGAAGAAAGTAGAGCAACCATCTGGATGGGCTGGTTTTTAACATAACAGCAACATGCCGTAACCATCATTCTTGTTCGGAATTTGCAAAAGTGCCCTACGCTTCTGCTCCTGCGCGTGCGGATGGATGAGGCAAGGCAAGCTGGTTATCTTTCCTGCAAAAGGAGGTCGAAATTGGTTATCTTGAGTGTGTTCATCGTTGGTTGAGCCAACTTAGACATTGATTCATGTGATCGTTTGACATCAACCTGTTAATAAGTAAATATTTACGGTGCTGTACGTATTTCCTGTATGCAGTATGACCATGTGATGACTCACTGCTATAGCAGCATCAATGGCAAGGTATACCGCTTCATGTGCTACTCTTTTTTTTGCCTCTTTCGAGATGAAACTGGAGAGCAAGTGAGCAACAGTCATATCTTACGTTTTCAACGAGGGAAAGCTGCAATCATTTCACAAAAATATGATAACAAAAGTCCTTTTTAATGGCTTTTCAAATATGTATGAAAACTTCAAAGATTATTTGGTGGAATGTGGCGGTAAGTAAAGGGCGCTTTTGGTTAGTTACTCTTCTAACCTTTTTTTTTTACCAAGGTAACTAACCTTAGTAGTCATGCTTTTGTTTAAAAAACACCTATGTAAGCTTAGATAAGGATAAGAAAGTGATAGGCTAAGATCTAGTTTATTTTAGCTAGGGATTCCAAAACGCAATACATAGATTATACATTGTGGAATGCTAGTAGCTATTACCTCTGTTTGTTCTCGTTTTAGATTTTCTAGATTCATAATTTTGTTATGCATGTAGACATATGGTGCATAGAAAAATCATGTATCTAAAAAGTCAAAATAGATCTATAATTTAAGATGGAAGGAGTATCCGGCAACATGGATCCTATCTTGTCATATTTCTACTTATACATTGGGCACAATGACATAGTTGACAAATAAGCATGTGCATGTCACACTTTGGCGGAAGATGGATGGTGTGATAGATTATGGAATCTGACAAAAAGGATATCTGTTTGTTTTCACTAAGACTTATTAAGATGTTTTTCATATCACTAATCTTAGATTCTCCTTTATGGCAGCGATCAAACACTAGCTATAAAAAACTGCGACTGAACTTGGGAAACGTGTGCTAGTACTAGTAATTTCAAAGCACACAAGAGACAGCCGGTTGCAGGCAAGGTGCCGTCGAGGCACTTGATTCATTTTTTAAAAAAAACTGGCCGAAGACGGTCACGCAACTGTATGGGCTACGCAGGAGGCCGGCCGGCCGGCCGGCCCACATAAGTTGTTGTTTAAATGCCACGGAGCAGCAACAAACGCCTCGCCCCTCCTGCCGCCAGGGACTTCCTCCCAGATTAGTACCATACCGCTTACAAGACGACGCACCAACCAGCTTAAATATTAGCCTGGCAGCGCCCGCGTCAGCCAAGCACGGTAGCGCGTGCCTGTCACTCCAGCTTCAGGAGGGCTAAAGAGTGGGTGGGGAAGGGATGTGTGCGTTCGAGCCCATGTCAGAGTCAGCCCGCCGAAAGGCATGTGGTGCCCGGCCCACCAGAGACGCCAGACGAAGCGCGGCGCAGAAGACCAGCTGTTGATGAGATCCTGGCCCGTCCAAGTTGGCCAAGTTGCGGTAGTTTGGGTGCAGGCGCTGAGCCAGTGGTGCCAGGCTTGTGACCCGTTGAGGAGGCCCGTTAGAGAATGGGCGCTCGTTGGACCGTTGACCTGTGAGGAGGGCAGGCCGGTCGTTGACGCACTTGGGCCGGTGAGGAGGGCAGGCCACCAGAGACTGGTGAAAGCAGTAATGTTGGCGCGCGCTAGTCGGGCCTTAGCCGAGGAGATTGCCGGCGGGCCGTTGTTGTGGTCGAGGTGCACATGTGGACTCTCTGTGGGGTGTTGATGGGCTGTCGATTAGGGGGCAGGCTTCGGCCCCGGTAGGCCGGCAGACCCGCCGGCGGGCAATTTAGGTTGTGGGGTCCGCCCCCAGCCTGGAGCCCGTATACGCCGCGCGGGGCTTCCACGGAGTCGGGCGGGGCAAGTTGCTGCGCATTCGATGCGCGCTTGGTCGTTGTCGCCGCCGGGCTGTGCGCGCACACGCGCAGCCCGCTTCGTGGAGCATTGGCTTGCATACTATCCCCTCCTACCCACTCTTTTGTTTTTTATTTTTTTCCTTTTAATGTGTCCGCAAATTTTTATTTTTTATTTTTGTTGCACTGAACGATGCAAGCAAACATCGTGCACGAATCTTAATTTTACACACGGTGCAATATGTAGGTGGGGGGGAAAACGGAGTTTGGTGGTGGCTTGCGCGTGGACCGTGGGAGACTCAAGCCACTATGGATTTGGCTTTGAACTCAACTCGGGTGTCTTCAAATGGATAGGAGAGTTATTTACAGCATGCTTACTGCAGGTCTCTCTGATCAAGGGCCACGCTCGCCAGTTTCCTTGCCAGGGAGTTATTTACGCTGATCCCTCTATATGTCAGTTTGGCGTCAAAGACGAAAGAAAAAACATAAGGGCTGGACGGTAACTTTCTCGGATTTGGCCCATGTAAGATTTATGCGTGCTCCGCGGCCTGGAAAACTAAAAGGCCCATATACATGTAGCCCGTTAGATGCCAATGGGCTCGGACTGAACGTTCAAAGGCCAGAAGCCCGTCCGAGATAGTAGGTAAGCCTGCTTCGCGCGGTTGCGGGAAAGCCTCGTCTGCTGTGCGCAGGGGCAGCATTGTGCTACGCTGCCGACGTTCGTCTCGACTCTCGATCTCTCGTCATCCTTCAGGCTACCCGATCATGATCGGCTGGTGATTACTGAATTATTTTCTAAATCCGAATTGCATGAGAAAGTAAAACTCGCACTAGTACATACTATCGTCTAAAAGGAAAAAGTAAAAATAGTACAACAAGGGGGCCTAGTGACACATAAGATGAACCAGACAGTGAACCAGCAGCCAGGTGCGAAGTGTAGGAGGACAACGCTTACATGTAAACAGCGGCATGCAGAAGAGGGCAGAGAAGATAAGCACTCACACGAAAAGAGGTCCGGTCAGTGCTCAACAAACGACGCTCCCCATTTAGTCCCGTACTGCTAATCACAGCCAGGACGAGCCAGCTTAAAAGGGCACGCATCCCGAGCTGCAACCGCCAGGCCCGGTGGCGCGAGCCTGTTACTCCAGCCTCGGAGGGCAAAAGAGTATGATGCAGCGACAAGACTCACGGCCCAGCTATCGGTCTTGGGTTTCTGGGTTGTGAGCTCGAGCCTTAGCTCAAAGCCGTGGAGTTGTCTGACCAGGGGCCCATTTAAATTGAGACGCGGCTTTGGCCCGGGGAGCTCGCCCATAAAGCGATGGGCTGGCTGAGATTTCACTCGGCGGTCATTGTCGACTATCTCCCCGGGTTTCCATACGGTGCTCACGGGATATTTAATCCTTGATTTTAGGCCCCATGATGATGATTATGTGTGGCTAAGGTTTAATGGGGGCCTCCGTATGGTTGCTATGGTTCGCTCATAAACCCCTCTCATCAACTCTTTTCCTTTTTTTATGATCCATTCATCCATCCAGATTTAGGGGGTGTTTGGATCTTTAGTCGTGACTGAATTCTTTTTTTATGATACATTCCTTCATCCAGATTTAGGGGGTATTTGGATCTTTAGTCGTGACTAAAATTCATGTCACATCGAATATTCGAAGGCTAACTAGGAGGACTAAACATGAGCTAATTATAAAACTAATTATATAGATGGAGGCTAATTCACGAGACGAATCTATTAAGCCTAATTAATCCATCATTAGCACATGTTTACTGTAGCATCACATTATCAAATCATGAACTAATTAGGCTTAATAGCTTCATCTCGCAAATTAGTCTCTATCTGTGCAATTAGTTTTGTAATTAGCCTATATTTAATACTCCTAATTAATATCTAAACATTCGATGCAACAGGAATTTTAGAAGGTGCTAAAGAAACAAACACCCCCTTAGGATGATCTCGCCACAGGTATATAACAAGTAATTACCGTATGTGCATGCGTGTGTAACCTGCAGCTGCCGGGAGGTGATTAGGTCCACGATCATGCGGCTCGGGAGAGAAGGAAGAACTTCAGCGCAAAAAAGAAAAGTTTGGTAAGGGTATTTTGCGCGTGGAGAAACTCTAGAACTAGGCTTCGGCTAATGTGTTACATTAGCAACGACCGCTAAGGGAGAGGGAAGATGTCATATTTTCTCGCTGTCAGGAGCTCCACAACACACTGAACACTAGCTCCCCAAGCTCTGCCCTTTGGAGATGGAGTCATAGGGCGAGTTCCTTTTGACAGGGAGTGAGTGTTTATGTTGGTCCTTCTGCAGTTTACTTATCAGTTTGGCATCAAACTATTAAAGACTATGTGGATAAGGGAAACCCAGTAAACTTTCTTAGGCTTGTCTCGTTGCGCGTTCTTCGGCCCGTAAAACTCATAAAAAAACCTGTGTAGATAGCTCATTACGTGCAATAGGTTCGAATTGGGAGGAATTGTACGTGGGATCTGAGCCATGCGCGCTCGTGCTCATCAGTCATCAGCAAGTCGTCGTCGTCGTCGCCACCGCCACTGCATCGCAAGACTTCTCAGGCGTGGTTTTGTTGCAACCTTGCCGGAAAAACCTGGTTGCCTTTCTCATGGGTCATGGTAGTGGTGGGTACGTGTTCGTTCCTTTGTTACCCCCAACTGCATGCATGACCAAGTAGAAAACCACTATTTTCTCAAAGAGGCCACCGTCTGATATACTACTGAACATCGCCATGACAGTGGCGACCGGTCACGCTTTACAGCACGCACAAAGACCTGGCGCAAACAAGAAAAGCGAGCGCATGCAACTAAATCCAGCTCCACTCACCCTGCAAGCCAAGTGCTCCTTTTAGTCCCATACTGCTAATCACTCTCAGAACAACTCGGCTTAAAGGGACACGCCTCGAGTCTACAAACGCCGGGTGCGGTCGCGCGGGCCTGTTACTCCAGTCAGCCGGAGGGCAAAAGAGTTGGTGTTGCGACATGGTTTTGGCCCAACGGGCCGTCACCTGGGTTGTGAGTTGAGCCCTGGATTCGGGAACGCAGCTCGTCTCGTAGACGATGGCAGGCCGAACTCTCAAGCACCTTGTCATTCGGGCCCGTCCCAAGCCAAGCACTTGTCGTTCGGCCGTTACAGGTTGGGTCGGAGGGAAACCTCCCCTATCTGAGCCCAGTTTGGCGTCCCTTCCCGGTTTCCATTCGCGCGGTCACGGGAGGCCGTAGTCCTCCCCTGATCTTCCCATTACGGTAATCGGGGCTCGTATGGTTGCCAGAGCTCGCTCACTAACCACTCTCACCAACCCTTTTTTCTCTTCTAACTTTCACTTTAATGAATAGCTCCAGCAAATCAGGAAAGATGCAGTGGGAAGGATAAATACAAAATACTCGTGCCTCGATCTCAGATGGCGAACTGTGTAAGTGCCTCGCCGGCACGGCCCAGGGTGGAGTGCCGAGCCCGCCGGTGCTCGCCGTAGCTGAACGCCCTGAACCGGCGCGCGCACCTCCCCGGGGCGCCAGCAGGAACATGCCCACCGTGAAGCGCGTGGCGGCGACCGCACCCCGTGCCTCGCGTTGTGGAGCTCCCCGTCGCTCCACGCCTGCAGCACACGACGCGACCAAGCTCAGCACGGGATGGCCACCGGCGAGGTATGCAGCCGGAGAGCGGAGAGAGGCTGACCGTGGCGATGTCACCGATGTTGACGAGGAGGGAGCCGGGGAGGGGCAGGTCGACGGGCTCGAACTCGGCGGTGTCCGGGTCGGCCACCTCGAGGCCGCCGATGCGGTCGTCTTCCAGGAGCACGGTGAGGAAGCTGGAGTCCGTGTGCACCTGCACGCCGGGCGACCCCACGGTCTCCGCCGTGTAGTTGTACCTGTTCATCCGGAGCTGGCACGGCCAGTCACAGAACGCCGACAACGCCCTCCTCCTCCCCGCCCACGCCGAGGCCCGCGGCCATCTTCGCCGCGACGTCCAGGGCTAGCTCGTGCGTCTTCTCGGCGTACGCTTCGATGGTCGCCCTGCGCGCGCACCAATATTAATGGCGGCGAGGAACGCGGCGCGCTTAGTGAAATTAATCAATTCCGTCACCTGATGTGCGGCGGCGCGCCGATGAGGTCGCAGAAGGCCTCGACGTCGGCGGGGGCGGAGGCGTCGTGCACGGCGAGGGACTCGAACAGCGGGTTCGTGGCGCTCGGGTGCACGTACCCGCTGTCCGGCGGCGCGACGTCGGCGCTGCGGCGTCCACGGGGAGCTCGTGCAGCGCCCGCGCGGCGGCCTTCATGCTGGCCTGGAGCTCGAGCGGCACGCCATGGCCGGACACGCGGAAGCAGCCCAGAAGCCGGGCCGCGGCCAGCAGCCGCGCGGACTCGTCCGGCCGCGCGCCGACGAGGGGCAGGTCGAACACCGGGATCTCTAACATCTTGGCCGAATGTGACTTGTGAGCGAGTTCAGTTGGACCTTGCTAGCTTGTAGTTAGTTGATACGGGTGGTTCCATGGGATCGTGACAAAACCGAGTATTTTAGGAGAAAGATGCCTGCAAATTTTATTGTTCGACTCTCATGTGTCGCATAATTTTGTCCATAATTGCACGATTTAGAAACAATATGTCACACCCTCATGTAATACGCACGATAAGCACCATGAGCAAGAATTTGGGAAAACAGATGCGAGAGCAGTACTTCGTTAGAATATGCGATTCTGAGCTCACGCACTCATGTTGTGTACTTGAGTACACGGTAAGGAAAAAGGGACACGGCGAAGCCAGGAGAACTCTCGGAAAACAAGGACATGAAGGCCACGAGATGGAAGACAGATTCAGCAAGCTAAGCTATAGAGAGGGGCAGTACAAGGTTGTATATCACTTGTCAGTTAACAACTTAACATGTCTATCCAATCTGTGCTGTGTAAATTGCACAGCGAGGTGTACTGATTGATACTCAGGAGTGAGGTGTCATCTTGCTTCCTGCGGGCTCGTGGCAGGGCCTGCAGTGCTCCTGGTCAGTGTGAAGTTCAGCTTCCAAGTGTAGTTGGACCGAGAATCTAAATTTTATCCTCGGCACACCTCACAACTATTCTTTCTTGGTTTTCTTACTGCACCTTGTGATACTATACAAGCAAGTGGCTGCTAGCAGCACCACGGCTATGATAAAAGCTGCACACAATAAAGAAATTATACAAAGGTACATCGCAAAAGATCCATAAGACTACAATGTAGATTCATATGGTTGGAATAATTGGCATGGATGCGAGTAGCATACCAGCTATGGTGCCAAAGAACAGCAGAGCGAGCCGGTGTCGTGTTAGCCATGGAAGCTCTGTTTCGAGAGTACAGTGCCGTTGAAAAGCATGTTCTTGTTTCTTGATTGCGTGCGCACCTGATGGCTGCAGTTCAGATATAGGGAACTCCACACTGTGAACAGAATGGCCCTCAACATCTCTTAGTTCAAGTTTTATCCGCGGAGGTACAGCATTCCAATCAATTTCAATTGCTCCAAAATTTGGTTGACCTGAAAAATGCAACACCAAATGATTTAACAATGTAACAAAATCTCAACACAGCAGGAAATAACCTAATCTTTTTCTGGAACGTGTACAAGAGCTGCGCATCATTATATTAAGAGGGAAATACGGTAGCCTAGGTACTGAAAAATATTGGCATTCCCTTCAGATGCTTTATGATGACATTCTACAAATGAACTGTATCTTTTTGAGGCTTTAAATAAATTTAAACCTCCGTATCAGTTCTTTTCTTTTTTATAGAGAAAGAAATTGAGTAAAATAAAACATTATAGCTATCCTACATTGTGGATTCATACTTCTACAGTTGAGACCAAGAAAGAGTCATACCTGTAGTGCATGATTTATACCGGCACTTAGGGCTAAAGACTCGCATGGTAGTTGGTGTAAGTACTGCCAGAAGTCTCATAATAGGTTGAAAGACTGCTGGCACAGAATTCTCAACGGACTGGGTAAGACCACTTGAAGTAACATCATACAATGGATATTGAGCTCCACAGTCGAATCTAGCAATTTCTCCAAAATGAACATCACCACTAATAAATATTACTCCGTTTCTCTGCAAATAGTCATGCAATCAGCATATGTTTCATAAGAGTAATGAACATGTAAAAAGAACCGAAAGGTTTAATTGAAGAAAGATATGCCAGCACCTACTGCATTTTCCTTTGCCGCAGCTAAAGGAGGATTGTTACTTTTGGAAAGATTGAAACCATGAATAATAATATAATAGCTTGCCCGCAAGAAAGTAATAGTGACCAACCTTACTGCTGTCAATCAATCTGAACAGCCTCTCTCTCTCCCTTGGGAAGCGTGCCCAGGACTCCACATAGAACAAAGGTCCAGTTGTGGCAGAAAGATTAGATACTACCTGTATTGACACATGGGGATAAAGCAATTACTCTATAGTTATACCGATGAAAATTTCCACTGCATAGCATCCCAAAAAAATGCAATCCGATATGTAACTTTTTCTTGACCACAAGTGGAGAACCCTGTCATTTTTAATTTATGGTAGAAGAGAACCAAACCCAGCCTGGAGGTACCCAGAAACTGCATATTATAGTGGAAGCATTAAGACATAAAAAGCGAGAGCAATGGAACAGTAGGATACTCTCTGTCCATCTAAAGAGCTGCCACCAGGTGAAATGTCATATTATTGAAATTCTGTCACATAAAACAATCACATATACCATCTGTTTTATTTGGGGAGAAAAAACAGTGGCCAACCAAGCAATAACTGAATTTATTATACTATCACTACCACAAAAACTTTCAGGACTTGTGAAAGTTTTTCATAACTTCTGTGCAACCCATTAGTTGGCAACTGAGCTGTTCATCCAGAAAGCTGGGATCCATGGGAGTGAGAAGTTTAATAGCTTTGGATGTGAAAACTCGTGGTCTATGATTTCTATCTGAACATTTTTTATCCTTGCTAGATTTAGTTTTACAAGTCCTAAAAAAATATTTACTTTTAATATGTTTACCTGGATAGAAGATCCGATGATGGTGATCTCTGATTGAGGACCATGAAGCTCCCTCTCCAGCCACTGCCATTGAGGATCTCCTAGAATAGTTCCATCACTTAAAAGTGGGTCTCTGTGATATCTGGTATCCAACAAGATTACCTGCAATACTGTGTGGTTATCTTTTAATTCAAAATTGACGATGAAACTAATTGGCAACAGAAGGGGAAAGCACTAGTCATATGTTTTATTTAGCCCTGATGCACGACCATTTTAGACCTTATACTAGCTTTACCGCCAATAGCACTTTATGATACTTAAAATGACTGCTGGGCTGATGCTTTATATTGATCGGGACATGAAAAGGTGCAAAGTATGTGTAGATAACTGTGTACTAGACTTAATTAAGGTAAATGACAATTTAAATTGTATAAATGCTAAATATCCACAAAAGCCAGATATGAAGTCCTCAGAGTTTACACATAAAAGAGAAGGCATGTTCTATATCACTTTAAAATTTGAACAACAGACTCAAAATGCATTTACCAGATGCAAAAGGGGATAACACAGTATAGCAGTGCATCACACTGTTCATCAAGGAATTTTTTTAGTCTAAAAAAAGAATTCTGTCTTTTTGCATCCTGCAAATGCAATTGAGTTTCATCTTGAATTTTGCATTTCTATTCATTATCAAACATACACTTCCCTTATATTTGATATTATCTTGAGAGTCTTAGAAAACTTCTACATCTAGTTTTCGCAGAATTTGCAACATTTAGCTGGTTTCACAAGATACATCGCCAACTTAATATATAGCATAAAAATTGTGATAAGGATCAACCCTCATCAGATAAATATAGGATGGATTGCCTGATCTTCATAGTGGAGGGGAACATCAGAAGAAGTAATTCTTTGTCCATCATATGCGAACTGGGACAATTGATAACTATCTTGCAATCAAATTCGTGGTAGAAAGAATTGCCAGAAAAGTACAATGCCCTATATTTCAAGAAACTTCTGCATCTAGTTTTCACATAAATCTGAAAATGCAGCAAAGTAATGACTGGAAAACATGTCCAAAACCTGGATTCACATTCACAGGGTAGCAAGTTCTTAACTTCTTATAAACTCGGACATCAGTAACTACAAAGTACCAATGACTGAGATAAGTTTGCACTCAAGGAACAAACAATGAAGCTGAAACAGAGTTACAGATAACCAGATATTCCATTTTGGGAATAATTTTAATATTATCATGTTCATATGAAAAAGAGGAGAATATATCAAAGATTGAAGGAACCACTGCATCACTGATACAATTATTTGTGATATAATCCTATTTGAACACGAATAGAAAAACCATGCAAAAATTGAACATGACATAAGACTACAAGCATCGACTTTACCTTCACTCTTTTTCCTTCAGGGCCAAACATGTATGAGGTATAAACACCAGCTTGTTTCCTCCTGAACAAACAAGTATTAAATTATCAGGTGGGGACATTTCTCCCCTTGCTGACCCTAAAAAAGGGAAAATAATAGAGTATTTTAAGGCATATGTTGGTGTATTGGCTGTATGTACGCAGATCCTAAAACTTATACAGAAATGTACGGTCCAAGGATAGAAGAAGATTTGACATACTGTGACAATAAATCAACAAGGAAATAACATTGAGAGCAACAACAACAATAACATTCCAGACTACCTTAATTTCTAACAAAGAACGCAACTACAGACAAATGAAAAATGGAAACAGTTTAACAGATGACCAGAAAGAATATATATGTGCTACAACTACAAAGGACGGAGGCAAATCCAAATCTAGTAAATGCGGATCAGGCCGTTATAAGTTGATAGGATCCATTTTGAGTTGAAATACAGCGAGAAAAGTATCTCAATTGACTCAAAGATTGTATAATGGTTAGATCAGACTTTGTGGTCCTAGTCATAAGATAATTGCTTTAAGTATGAATTACCCAAGTAATGTGGTGATGATGAGATTCAATATTTTCTGTGAAGGATGCTTTTTGTAATGAAGAAATAGAAGTAGTGCTAGTGGACATACAAGTATGTAAAGCAGGTTACAATTCCATGCTTTATTGAAAAACTACCAGTGCTCAGTCTGAATGTAAATTGGTTAGCGAACAATAACTGCATAACAAGATAAACATGAAGAAATTCAAGATCAACTCCAGTATTTCTAAGTGCATACCGCTTACTGTCTTCAGGTTCATCCAAGAAATCTAACATAAGCCTTTGAGTAAACACTTTCCCACTAAATTCCTTTCCTGCATCATTCAATCCATAATCATGGTCATCCCATGTTCCAATAACCTGCAATTAATGAATTCCAATAGTGACACCAGTTTCTCATATCTTCTAGAAGCAGGAAGAAGCAGTGTCAAAGATTCTTCATAAGTTCAGAAGATTTTTAGACTGTCCTAAATATTATGGCAACTACAATTTGGTGCCACCCTAGCCCATAGTTGGACATTCGATTATACTCCATCCGTTCCTAAATATATGACGTTTAGGACAAGGCGACAAGCTATCAGTTAAAAAATGGACTAGCTAGCTTGTCCTAAACGTCATATTTTTGAGAATGGATGTAGTATGATTCTATCTGAAATGCATTATTCACTGCCGTAAGATAATCAGCCCACGAGTGCAGTCAATGGAATTTAAACAGTAACATTTGATTGTTTGTCACTGTGATGCCGACTCAAAAGAGCAGCCCCACGACTGGACTAGCACCAACAATCAATGCGGCGAGCAGACACTAGAAACGACCCGGAAGAGAAGCTGACCTGAGCCTTCTCCCTGAGCCTGGCGTACCCGGGCTTCGCCCTGCCGAGCTGGTACCGCCTCCGCAGCTCCTCCTCGGTGGAGGGGTAGAACCGCGGCACGTTCTTCCAGGGCCCCACGGTGCGCTCCTTCCCGAACACCCGGAACGGGCGCTTGTTGTCGCCGTAGACGTTGTCCCCGAGCCAGACGAACACCTGCGGGTCGAACCCCGCGACGGCGTCCCAAATGGGCTGCAGGAAAATCGCAAACGAAACAATTCCGTCACAATCTCATGATCTCATCATTCATCAAAGTGAGCGAGCAAGCACGGCCAGCCGGGGTGAGCATTCCGTCGCGCACCTGGGGCGCGCTCTGGTTGGCGCAGGAGCCGAAGGCAATCCTGGACACCACGGCGTCGGCGGCGCGGGCGCAAGGGGCCAGGACGAGGTGGAGCAGGAGCAGGAGCGGGAAGGTGGCGGCCATTGGGGGATGCGCCGGGATGGGAGAGTGCGCTCTGGCTCTGCCTCCGCTCGGTGGGCGAGGCGACGGGCGAGGAGAAATTGCGGGAGGTGGGCAGGAGGGAGACGGGGATATTCCAATTTCCAAGGCGTCGGATCCCGGGGAAGGCAGAGGCTGGAGGTGGACGTGTGGTGGTGGGGGCGACCGGGCGAGGGCGATGCCGATGGCGGACGCAGGGAGGGAGGAAGAAAGCCGGAGGCCGTTTGCCCCCTTTTTTTCACTTGTTTAATTAATGCAGTGGAATTCTGTGGAGATCTATCTACGTGCTGTGTTCCTTCTGACCATCCACTCCTCTGATAACCACGCTGCGTGAAGTGTGAAGCTTCTAGAGAAGAACATAACGTGTAGGAACTTTGTAAGTCAGGTCCTTGAGTTTTGTTTGCAGAAAAGTTAAATTCTGGCTGAAATACTCTGAAAATCCTATGTAAACTTGGAGGATCCCCGAGTTAGCAAGTCTGAGCCTGCATATCAAGTCAAAGTCATTGATCTTACTGGGGAGAAAACAACAGCATATTTGGCCATGAGCAGTTAGAACAAGGAAAATATGATCATGGCGATCATCTCTAGCTGGAAAAGATGTCAACAAAGCCGCAACATTTCTGGCTTTGCACTTTTGCAGGGATGGGGGCTAGCCTAAAAGGCGTGATCCGGGGTGAAAAAAGCTGCGAACTTGCCGTGCCTAACTTCTTTTTTGCCTTTTGCTTGGGATCAAGCAACTTCGCTGCAAACAGCAGAAGGCATCACGTTGTCGCTAAAGCTCAAGGCTTCCATTCAGAGCTGGAATATTTCTAGAACTGTGGCTTACTGGCTTGTGAGAATCACCGATAGTCTAAACTAGCTTGTAAGCATTTTTCGCCCATTTGCATTGAGCATCTGAAGCAATGGAACCAAGTGATCACAAATCTAATCAAAACCTTCTCCAGCCTCCAGCTATGCAGCAACGCTAGAAGAACCTGTTCTATGCAGCAACGCCAGAGAACCTGTTCTCCACAATTGTTTATGGGCTCATGGCCTAAATAGCCCACTCTGCCATTGCTTAAAGGGCCAGCACTCCAATAGCTTCAGTACAAAGCAAGTGATCACACCTAGGGACTCACTGTACTCCATACTCTTATCAGCACTGCAAAACCAATTCGAGGCATCTGATTCCAGCAAATGGTAAGCAAGGAAATGATGTGTTCTAACAAAGCAGGCTTCAGCAACCCACCAAAAGTACACATACATTCAGATTACGTCAGGGTGCCAAACTGCAAACTAGATACAGCTAAAATTGGTACATGCCGTCAGGAACTCAACGCATGGTCAACGAAGTACCTACATCTAGATTTCAACAACAAACTACAAGCCAGCGTGTTCATCAGTTTATGTTTCCCCAGATAGCTTGCCCCGAGGTCCCCTTGTTGCTTGGCCTTGCAGTCAGTTCATATAGGATCCGAGCAAAGGTGTCCGAGTATTTCCCTTCTGTCGTCAGGATCTCAGCAAAAGTGTTCTCATGCACAAGGAGGTGCATCCTGTTTTGAGGCTCGGAGACGAGGCTCTCCAGTATCATTGACGTCTTCCTGCAGACCTCAGGCACAGGATGCGGCGTCTTCACAATCTTTAGAAGTCTGTCGACAGCCCTGGTTCAATTCACATTGAAATGACAAAAAAATTCTGATTGTTAATGCCACTTCCTGTATTAGTTTGCTCTCTCTAATTGTGTGAAGCAGATGTTTACCATCGCTCACTGGCAAGCTTTAGCCTGCAATCCATATTGACTTCAGCTACATTGTAGAGTGCGCTAACAGCAGCAGCCTGTGCATCATATGCTGGCATACTCAAGAGGTCAACTAGCCGTTTGTATATCTGTATCAAGCAGCACGATGTAAGTATGACAACTAAACAGCCGAGAAACAGATAGCTTTATTCAAATGCAGCATAGACAATATAACACCAAACTATTACCAAATGAAACAGTGAGCTAAACAGCAGTATTTACCTGTGGAATGACAGGGAGAAGAAATGACTCATTATCTGGATTTATTATCAGACGCCCAATCAGTTCAGCAGCAGCACAGTGCCACGGCTTAACTGAAGATGAAAGCATACCCATTATGGCATGAACTGCACCTTTTTCACTGTCTTGGCAAAAAAGCAGCAAATGAGTTAACTTCAATATAGGAAATAAAAGGAGAGAGGATAATATAGCTTCAGAGTTATGTCTCACGTCATTTTAATGAATGATGGCTTCGATGAGCTGAAGATTCTCAAGTCCAACACAGGTGCTAAATTGACAAGGGTTTCCAGCATGTTTGTTACGAGTTCATCATCTTCTGCTCAATGACAACAAATCAGCAGAGCATTAGTTCACATTAAGTCTGTTGGAAAAAGAGCTGGATTTAAATTGCCATGACATGAAACAGTCCCAGGAGCTCATTAAAGTTACAACAGATATTCAATACACATAAACAAAAAAGCTCTCACTTCCTTATTTTGCAGTGTAAGACCAAATATATAAATAGTCAGTTTTTGGGTTGAGTTTGTGGAGAGCTAATGATAGCTTGGTTGGTAGAGCCTCTAGTTGAGAAGCAGTTCACTAGGCTTGAACCCAGGTGTTTGCAGGCCATGTGAGTACCTCCCTAAAGCATTCGCCACTCACCCTCCATCCCCACCCACAAAACACATACGTAAGACGAAGTCAAGCGGATGTCTCCACCCCTGGGTTTTCATATGCAGGTAATGACAAAACGTAAAACACTACAAACTTGAATAGCCAAACACTAATATTGACATAGACACATTTAATCTAATAAAAGAATACTAGATTGATGGACTGCACAAAAAAGAGTAGAAGATAAATGCATGTAACTGAAGACAAGACACAGGGCAATATTTCAAGCTTTACCTCTATTCTGGTCTTCTAAGCACTGAAATACAGTCTCCAAGCAATGCCTATGTTGAACCATGATAGTCTCATTTTCTGGCATAAAAGAGAAATTACGGATTATATTGGAGACTGCAATAGCGCACTGCTGCCTTTCTGCCCTCCCTTCATCATCATTGTTAAACAAGCCATCCTCATCAAACCAAAAGCTTGCAGAGCGCTTCTTCGTGACACTGGACTCCTCGGTCTTTGATTGATCATTAGAGGTACTGTAATTAGTACAATTAAAAGAACATAAGAATAGGCAGCAACAGCCATGGATACTGAGATACGCTATCAGGATCTTGGTAAGATTAGTAACAACATACGTGCCAGTGTCAGAGTAGACTTTTTCCATGTTCTCTTGACCAAAGCCCGAGAGCGTTGTGTTGGCACCCAAAGTTCTTACTCTGGGTGGTTTGAGATGGTCCTTAGGCATTGCAATATCTCTCCATTCATCAATCTGTACGAGATATCAAAGCATAAGACACAATGCAATAAACAAAACGAGTAGCTTCTTTTGGAGGAAATTGACAGACACATCAGTACATTGCTTTGCAGACTTTAGAAGTTAATTTGGTGTAAGAACCATATAAATTAGATGAGATGAGTCTAACCTACTCCCTCTCATTTTCCACATGGATGACGTCGCTGCCACATGGCAAAAGTTAATGATGCCACTGCCACATCACCAAAAACCACCCACAAATCCTCCTAGGACATGGTTTGCATCCGTTTTTATCTGATTCTGGAAATAAAAAAGGGTTCACCCTTATGGGGTATGGGAAAGAGAATTCTGGGCAGATTTACCCTTGCTTCTTTGGCAACATGTGGATAAAATATAAAAGGAGAGAAGGATTGGGGAACCAAAATTAGACGACTTTTTCCCTTTGTTTTATGGCTACAAACCTATATGGACAATGATGCCAGATCCCATAAACACCATTACCCTTTCCTTCAGTGTTTATATTAAAGGGCAATGCTAGCTTGATTAAATCTAGTTCAAATGCATTTTTATGCAAATACAATTAGCACTGATTAGCAGACAGAATCAGAATTGCTATACAATTTCAAATAAAATGTAAATTGCATGATTTAGTAAGAGATGAATCAAACTAGAAAGATGAAAAGGGAATTCAGGACATACAACTTGAAGAAGAGCATCTAAGAGCCCAGGAACTTTAGCAAGAGGTGTTGTATCACGTCGGAAGTCATCCTTCTCCTTAAATGAGAGCACTGTAAGGGCATTCAGTGCCCACAGTATCTCTGATTTCAACCCACTTTGCAATGCAAGGACAATTCTTTTGTTATTCTGATCTGAGAAAAGCCAAAAGAGAAAAATAAGTGTCCTGCCAAATGGTCAATGCTGGTAACCGTTATTAGAAAATGATTACTTGTGCAGTTCAAGCTCATGACAAAGAACATGAGGCATCACCTCTAACGAACAGGACAAAACAAGAGTAAAATGATAGAGAGAAGGAACACAAAATAAGGTAAGCATAACTGTGCCATGCCATTGTTTGTCAGCTGTATAAAGTAACTGTTTCCAAGCTTGGGAAATGAAAAGACATGTACACGCTTTATAAACCTATGTAGTTATATGCACTCTCAAGGAAGGACATGTGCACATACGTGAACATTTCTAAGCCCAAATTCTTATCATCACATAGAAAGGTTTGCAGTCAATTCTACTAGGTATTCATGTGACAGGAAGAATTACAACTAAGTTGACCAGCGACAACAATCCAAACTGGAAGTGAGGTGTATTACAGTTTACCCTAAACATTTTCAAGAATAAAAAAGAAGAGGAGGCAAGCATCAGGTTCTTGATACTTCTTTGACCTTCAAAGAACTGAAAAACAAAGTCTCTGTCTAAATTGGATACTCAGGTTAGCCTCAAAGTTGTCCAGAACTCTATAGCCTCATCCAAGCCAGAATTATGTGTCTAAGCAAGACGTGCAGCAGAGGTCTGAAAGAAACCGTGCTAGTTAGTGTTCTATGGCATCACACGGTTTTCATAAAGAGTCTGTTTGTGATGTCAAACCTTTTCCATTGTATGTAAACTCTGTTACTTAACACGATGGCTTCAAGAATGTTAAGCTAAATCATCTGCGCTGCAAATGTTATATAACCATGATGACTATTTTTCTCCCAACATTTATTTGACAATCAACACTACAAATATGCATACCCGTAATACTCTGCAGCAACATTTTTGCTTCAGAAGATAACCAAACCAAGGGCAACAAACTAATCCAAAATGTCTCCATAAAATGAGCACTCCGATGGCAAAAACTTGGACCTCTAAGGCCTCATTTATACCCCTTATGTCAGTGTCAAGCACGTAATTACACAGATCTTAGGAGGCAGTAAAAAGAGGCATATTTCACAGTCTAACGCCCATAATTTTCGTCCAACAAATCGACCCCAAATTCATAGGACCAACACCCGAGTTATTCCCCCCTCATGCCCCAGAGTCGCACATAAGCTGAGTTGAACTGGGAGAGGAGACGAATGAGCGGGTTACCTGAGAGGGCCGAGAGTACTTGGAGGGACGGCCCGACCAGCGCGGCGGGCGCCCCCGGGTCGCCGACAGCCGCCGCCGCGGCTGCGGCCGCGGCTCCGCTGCCGGTGGTGCTCCCGAAGGGGCGGCCGCGCTTCGCCGGCGTGCCGCCGCCGCTCCCGCCGGACTTGCCCGTCTGCTTCTGCATGGCTAGGGTTTTGGAGCTCGGAGCTTCGAGGGCGGAGCGACGGAGAACGGCGCGTGCTCGGAGCTCGGAATTGGGGTGGGCACCGTGTCGAAGCGGACAAGGCGATCCGCGGGATTACTCGGACGGTGGAGATTGAGCGGTATACGCCTCCCACGGCCAAGTGATACTTGCCGTTCTCTTGCGCTAGACAGGTGGGTCAAGACTCTAGAGCCCACGACATAGTTTGAGTTTCGAGACATAGTTTGAGTTTCGAGGTTTTAAACTAAGCGTGTCTCTGACAGCATAACGTTGTGAACAGTTAACCAAACGGAAATGCTACGGAGCGGGCGTCCGATATCTTACCCATCTGTCCGGACGCACCATCCACTGTCCGCCAGATCCGATAGCTTAGCTCGCTTCACTCACATTTCTCCCCCCACTCCTCCTCCCGCACGCCACCCTCCCGTCCATTTGCCCCTTCCCTTCTCTCGCTTTCACCTAGTACCTGACGCTTTCACCCAATACCTGACGCGCCCCTGCGGTGGCGATGCGAACGCCGCGGCCGGCGGGAAGGATGCCGGCAGAGGGCAGCGCTGGCGAGCCAAGCGACGAGGAGGATCATGGTGTCTCCTCATGCCCGCGCGCACGCTGCCCGTGCCCGGCCAGTCGTGATATGGACGTCGCGACGGCCCCAGCGGACCACCCCGAGGCGATTCGGTCCCCGATGCTATTCAGGCCAAGGAGAACAAGTGTGCGAGGCTAACCAGTGAGTTCATCATGCCCGACATCTTTCTTCGCTAATTTGTGCGGATTTGGGTTGGGATTTCGTTCCATTTAGGGTTTAGGGTTCGGTTTTGTCCGATTTTTAGGGTTCGGTTTGCAATGTTTCATCCACTAGTACTGTTTATATTGCAAAATTTCAGGAGCAATCAAACTTAGCATTGTACTTGAGCAATCAAACTTTCCATGCTAGCATTTTTGCTGTGCTCCGGTGTGGTTTATGTGTTGCTCAGGTGATGAGACTGAAGTTACATCACATTTCTTCAGTTTCTATTGGCAGAACAACGAGACAACAGAACAGTTATTGTGAATTTGATATATCTGCAGGGTGTCACATGAGTTGAGATATCGGGTACATTCCTAGAAAATCTAATTGTCTCAATTTTTTTGTAGTGCTCTAGTTGAATTGTCAAGGACCAGTGTTTTGCTGATGTGCAATGTTTGTATTCGAAATAGTGTTACTAGCAGAACGAAGAGGTAGACCTGAAATGTCTATTACTCCTTTCTGTTTGTTGGTTAGTTACTTGTTTCGCGGAGGTGATATTGTGTACGTGGTCCTTCAAATCTGAAGCCTAAATAAAACACAAGTGTTTATGTGTGAGGAAACAAAAACTATCTATCAAGCTGCCTTTTCCACTTAGGTCTTGTTTAGTTGCCTAACTTTGAAGATACAAAATCACTGTTATAGCAATGTAGCACACTGTAGCGTTTCGTTTGTATTTGTGAATTGTTGTCCAAATATTGACTAATTAGGCTCAAAAGATTCATCTCGCAAAGTACAACAAAACTGTGCAATTAGTTTTTGATTTCGTCTACATTTAGTACTTCATGCATGTACCGCAAGTTTGATGTGATGGGGAATCTTCTTTTTGCATAGTGTTAAAATTGGAAGTTGGGGAACCTTAACAATGAGCAACTCTCGAGTACTTTTCACAGTAAAAATGCACCCGTACTGTTTATGTTGTAAAATTTCATGTTTCAACCATCCATGGTGTCTTTTTCAACACATATGTTTCACAAAGTCCCCGCTGAGATGAGCCATTCCACGGCGGCGCGGGAGCCCAAAAATGTGGCTCCCCGCGGCTCCCTCCCTGTTTTTGCCATCCCTATACTCGGGAGGGGCAGGGCCTGCAGGCGGAGCGAGGACGGCGCCGGGCAGCCAGCAGTGGGAGGCGGGAACATCACCAAGCAGCCAGCAGCGGGGACGAGGAAGGACGGCGGCGGGAGTGCGGTGGAGATGCAGCACGGCGGGGGCGGTGGGAGTGCAGTGAGATGCAGCATGGCGGGGGAGCAGCAGGCGGCAGCAAATCCGATCCCTGCGCGGGGGCTAAAGTGGAGTAGCGGTGGCGGCCGCCATGAGCGCGTGGTCTGCCGGCCCGGCTGGCACGCGGCCTGCCCTCCACACCTCAGCTGCTGGCGTAGCAGAAACAAATAGCAGCCCAGCAGAAGCAAGCAGCACCAGAGACGCCGGAGGCCTGGGCATCAACGGCGGAGGTTGAAAAGACGGGAAGGAAGGGAACGCCGAACAGATAAGGTCCAAGGAGGAACGAATGACTGGTAGAAAAGAGAGAAAAACAAAAAAGAAAAAGGCGTGTAAAAAAAGAGAGAAGGATCGGATAATAAGTGAAGGGGTAAGAAGGAAAAAGAAAAATATAGCAAGGGTATCATTAGTATATAATAATATAATGATTGGCTAATATATAATTCTCCTCATTAATATTTTTATCAATACAAAACTCAAATTATAAACAAGAGAGAAATCATGGCATATTGTGCATTTGGCATATTTCATCCATACGTTTTTCAAAACGACTTTAGCTCTATCAGAGAAGTTGCATGTGCAGGCCTGGAGCCATGAACATATGCATACGTCACAATT
Organism: Setaria viridis; assembly: GCF_005286985.2. NCBI lineage: Eukaryota > Viridiplantae > Streptophyta > Magnoliopsida > Poales > Poaceae > Setaria > Setaria viridis. The sequence goes on from NC_048263.2 coordinate 29,153,948, forward strand.
TACAAGCAGTGCACGTAAGCACGTCATAATTTACAAGCCAGGCCACGGAGCTAGAGACATTCTTCGATTACTTAGGAGTTTAGGACTTGGGAGTGGCGAAAATGGAAGAAACAACATTAGCCCAACGTAATCCACAAATCTGCCGGGTCACCGTCAAAGCCCCGCATCTGGCCCTGCAGAAACTTCAGAAAATTGGAAAGAGATTTGTAAATAAGTTAGTCAAAGGAGATTTTAAGAGCGTGCCTTTCTTTTATCTGATAATGTGTACTATCATACCGTCACTTTGGGAAAAAAAAAATTCTAAACGAAACGATTCTTTTGGATGATTAAATAGCTAACATCCATTAAAACAGCAGTGTTTCAGTGTTCCGTCTAAAATGAATTTATAATATGTATGGCAGTACAAGTAAATGAATAATTGCAGTTATGGGAAGCTAGTGTTTTGATATCTATCTGGTCCGGAATTTTCTAGAACACAACCAAGCATATATGTGCGCATAGCCACATTGTACCGACTGCCCCCAATTGGCATCACAGTGGAGCTAGAAAATTTTCAAGTGCTAGAGGTAAACTGATGAATTAGCTCTCACCTTTGTTTTTTATAGCACGCAGATCAACTAGGTGGCGCATCGTTGGCCTCCCATGTGGGCAGTTCCATGGGGACCTTAATCCTGTTAGATTTTTAAGTATCTGAAGTACAAAAGTAAAAGGGGCATGTTACTGAGTATTTTAAATGAATGCTTATCTTTGTCTAAAAAAGGAACGCCTATCTTTCAATGAGCAGTGACACTATGGGGGAAGGCATTGCATATACTTCTGCAAAGACAGAAATGGCGTCCAAAGACCCTAGAAGTTCCATCTGAATCTAACTGAATTTGTAATTACCTTTCTCATCTCGGCTTTTGTCAGTGGATCGCCAATCATAATAGACATTCGGCAAGCCCTTGAAGCCAACATAGCACGAACCCTCGAAGGGCAAACAGAATCAGTTTTATCCAGCTTGTAGCTACTGATTATCGAACAGTCTCCTTGACTATCAGCAAGCATGGAGATCAGCTCCTTTACATCTAATCAAGGAAAATTAGAATAAGACCATGTTTGACATGAGCAAAAGAAACCAAAATTTCTGACATATGATAAGAAATAATACCTTGAACACCAAATGTAATATTTTTGCTGAAAGGCACCGCTTTCAAAAGATAATGGTTACCAGGGGAAGCATGCAAATCTTCTTCCAAAACAAAGCCATTTGTTCTGAAAGTTGAGAAAATGGAAGAAAACAGGTGAGGTAGCACGAATTTGCTCAGTATCAGTAAGAGCTGTCATCATGGCATGTTTCATCAATTGGTGCCAGAGAGGAAAAGAACTTGATGATTCAAGACCACGTTGGCATAATTGCACATTTTATCAGGCATAATTGATATCTTCAACATTAAATAGAGAGCAAAACTTTTTGGAAGGAAAAAACACAAGGAACTGATATATGAAGAGCGTGACTACATGAGTTATTCATATGACTTGCAGGCTATAAAAGCTGCCTAGTTCCACCTAGGTCGGTATAGCTTATTTTTTCATGATGTACAAGACTTTTTCGCAACAGGAATGTGGAACATACAATGTATTTGTTTTTTTAATAAATAGATAACACTAGAGTAAGTATAGATAACAAATGGATAACACAAGCTGTGAATATGGCCATCAGAGTTTTTTTTTCCTTTGTTAGGGGGCGCCGACAATGATAATTTTTCTTCAAAAAATTCAGTGCAAAAATTCAAGTCGGGGGGGGGGGGGGGGGTATGTTCAAAACAAAATAGTAGTGGGTGTTGTTTGAGCAAGCAAATGTTAATTGTTTAGATGCAACAAACATCTGGTCACATAAGCAACTGAATATTACAGCATCAAAAATGCATATTCATCATTAAGTCGTTCTATCCTAGAATTGAATGGCCAAATTGAAGTAGTAAGACAATGAATACCTGATAGTGTTCATGTTCATAGAAACTATTACTTCTTCCTCCGGTGATAGATCAAGCCTCAGTGGCCTGCATTTGAATATAATCACAAATACCCAACAGAAAGAGGTATATCGCAAATGGCACACATAAATACAATGCTACAAATTATGGATCCATACTTTGAAACACTCAAACATCACAGAGTTATTGAGCGAGTTCAATGTATAGAAATAGCAGGTGAAAACGATGGGTTCGCTTACTCACTGGAGAAGAGGCTGTATGTTCAAAGTTGTTGATTGCGAAAGGCCCTCGAAGTTGTACTTCTCATCAGCAGCATGCTGATACAAAAACCAAACTTCAATCTCTATACATGATGTATCTTCCAAGTTGCAACTCAGATATCCAGGGGTTTACGATGGTGTCACGGCATTACAGTAAAACGTATGTAAGATACCTGATCTACAATAAACAGATCCTGGTCCAGCTTTCCAATGATAAAACCAAGATTAAATTGCCCAACAACCTAGAGATAAAATAGTTAGTTCTTGAAAAAAATTGCATACAGCCACCTAAATTGAAAAAATGAATATGCATCAAGCAACTAAGCAAAAAGGTTAAGTTCTCTTTATTCACTTTCTAGTTTTCTTGCAACCTACTTTCCAGAATGTTGCAATATTCTTCAATAAGGGAAGAGGGGGGGGGGGGGGGGGGGGGATCACTGAGATAACAGAAAGCACTTCCAGTCCAGGATATCTTCATAGTATAATTTCACACGGAACCTTAACAAAAAGGGGCCGTAATATTAAAATATAAATTATGCCAAGCACCTCCATTTGTCCAAAATCATCTTTACTGAAAAGCCTGTCCAATTCATTGGTAGCTGCAGCTAACGAATTCGATTTTGCCTCATCACCTGAGGGTACATAGATATCCAGTGTTGCAGCTTTATAGCACCTACATAAGGAAAGTGAAACTATTCATTCAGGAAATGGTAATGCAAATCCGGATGATAATAAGTTGTTTGTGATGACACCAAAAATGTTACCTTGTAGCTTTCTCAAGACAATTTGCTTTATTTGCACGCGATGTCATAAAACCATTCTTTCTTCTTCTCCTAAGATCAGCAACAGTAAATTGCACAATGGGATATTGTACAGATGCAGAATATACTGCAGCATCATTATCAGAATCATGAGCATCAGGCAAAGGACTATCCTTCAATGTATTCAGATGTTCCACTTCTGAATGTTTATTGGGAGCACCAGAAATCGAAAGACATCGATCATGCTGTTCCTCCTGCAAGGATTCCAGCAGTTAATCCCGTGAGTGATGGAAACAAAAGCTTTTTTTCGGTTTGAGTTAAACTCATACTGAACCACAGGTAGCTAACGAAAGAAATTATTCCAGAAGCAATGTCTATTGTTTTAAACTAAAACTAATAGCAAAAATACCAAAATTAGATTGATAATTCACAAATTAGAACAATGTAATCTTGCAAGAAAATAAAATAGAAAATAGAAATCCATCATGAACTCTTAGATTTAGGAGCAGCAGGTAAAGCATTTAACAGGAGTGTTAAGAATAACAAGTGAGTAAGCAGCATAAGAACATGGACAAAACGAGCTAAGGTATTGGCAGCAGTTCAATCTCCACCAGAATATAATGGAAAGGGCTGCATATCTGACTGTAAACAGTTTGCTTACCACATCAGGTTCTGGAGTGAGAACATCACATGGACTTAATACTTTCGCACCACAGATCACAGTATTAGGCGGTTCAGAATGCTGTGGTGAAACATCTGCCCTCACAGATACAAAAGATCGTGGGGATTGCTGTTTTAAAGAGTTTGTTTCCAGAGGCAAATTGAACTCAGGAATATTAGATGTCCTTGAGCTTAATGCAGCTGGTGGATTTGCATCTAAACTTGTTCTCCTCACTTGTTCTGAGCCTACCCCACTTCTCAACACTGGAGTTTCAGAGATAAGATTGCAATTATCTTCGTGCTTCTGCTTATTTGGTGAAACAAAGTTTCCTTCCAAACTTGTTCTCCTCACCTGTTCTGAGCATGCCCCTCTTCTCAGCACTGGAGCTTCAGAAATAAGACTGCAATCATCTGTATAGTCCGGCTTGTTTGGCAATATAAAATTTGCTTCCAAACTTGTTCTCCTCACTTGTTCTAAGCATGGCCCTCTTCTCAACACTGGAGCTTCAGAAATAAGATTACAATCGTCTTCGTGCTTCCGCTTGTTTAGTGATACATAGTTCATAAGAGAAGATTGAACAGTAGGTGAATGGGTAGATTTTGCAGCAAGCCCTGTTCTGAAATGATTTGCTCCCGGTGCATAACCTTTTCCTTCTTTAGGAAATCTTTTAGGTTGTTCATATGAGAAGGATGGAAGCCAGGCAGATCTATCAGCCTGAGTGGCTGTGCCTCTTGACAAGGGGCTCACTTCTCTAGATGTGGCATCAATGGCTACCTTTGTCACTGAAGAAGGCTTTTTCTTGTTCTCTGGTGAAACCTGATCCTCGCTGTCTGTTTCTTCCTTGTCATCACTATTGTCCGGAGATGAAACATTCTCTACTTCTATCAAATCTGTGTCTTCACTATGCCCATCAGTAACAGTATCGTCTTCCTTTTCAGGATCTTCAACACGATTGACTGAGAAACTACATTGTTGAGGGGAATACAGATTTTCAACAGCTTCACGTAAAGACCGCAGAATTATACTCTCAGATGAGAAGAAAATCTTTCTCTTGTCAGGTGCGACATTCACATCATAGGATGTGGTTGGAATACGGAAATCCAGGATAGCCACAGGATATTGCTTGGCATTCGAGCTTCTGTACAGCTCATTGACAAGTTTTGTGACCTTTGGCATATCAACAGGTCTGCCGTTCACATAGAAGAATTGTCTATCTCCTGAATTGCGACCAGTACCAGGTCCAGGTTTTGAGAGAAAGCCTTCTACTTGGCAGCCATCTGAGATGGTAACACTGAAGGGCTCAAGAGACTTGAAAGTGTTCAGACCAAATACGGTAATGATATTGTCTTTCATTGAACTGCTGCCTTGAGTTCTAAGCACCACCATTTTAGAATTTTTGCCAACAGTATTAGTGCAAAGTAATCTGACCCCTTTGGCAATCAAGGCATAAGCCTAGCACAAGTAAGATGCAACAATTAGTAATAGAGGGTAAATAGACAATCAGACAATAAAACCTAAGCAATAATCTGAACAGAACATGCCTACTACAGGAAGGAAATAAGTAGAGATGTGTGACAATAAATTGTTGAAGGGGAACAGTTACCCTCAACATTTGATAGCCACACACAAAACATGCAAAGCAAAGCAATCTTAGGAACTGAAACAGACAACTCACATTCAGCAGGGAGATCACTTTCCCATACTCTTTCCGAATGTTCCTGTTAAACTCCTTGCTCCTGACCGGCAAGGTGGAGAACAACTTCTCGACTGTCACCGTGGTCCCAACCTGCCGTGCGGTCTTCCTCTCGCTGGCCACCACGCCCGAGTGCTCAAACTCCAAACGCGTCCCAACGGACTCATCCTTGGTCCTCGTCTCAACCGTCAGTTTCCCCAGCGCGCAGAGCGAGCTCAGCGCTTCACCCCGGAATCCGAAGGTGACCACGGATCCGAGGTCGGAGAAATCTGATATCTTGGAGGTGTGGTGCTTAAGAGCAAGCGCCTATTGAAGTGGCCGCGGCATGATTAGCGAGGGGCAATTCGTGGCAATGCCTAATAGCAGGGAAATGGGGGGAAGGGGAACTGATGGCTCCTTGTATTGGGGACAGATGCCTCACCTGGAAGTTGGCGGGCGAGATGCCGTAGCCGTTGTCGGCGACCTTGAACCACTCCGCGCCGTAGGCCTTGAGGCTGACCTCGACGGAGGTGGCGCCGGCGTCGAGGCTGTTCTCGACGAGCTCCTTGACGGCGGAGGAGAGGTCGAAGATGACCTGGCCGGAGCAGATGCGGTGCACCACCGCCTTGCTTATCGGCTTGATCGCCGGCGAGGAGCCGCCGCGCCCGTCTCCTCCTCCAGCTCCAGCCATTCCTCCTTAAACCCTACGCCTCCCGGTGGAGAGGGCGGGGTTTCCGGCTTCTGCTTCCTCTAATCCTCTGGAACCCGCGCTCCTGGCTATGCAACCGGCAAGCGATTGATTTCGCAGGCTCGCCGCAGTCGCAGCACGAGTGGCGGCGGCGAGACGCATATGCGTTGGGCCTTCTGTGGGCTTGGCCCAGATAGAGAATGAAACTCGAGAAAAATGGGCCTTTTGTTAAAAGAAGTTTAGGCCCATGCTTTTCTCTTTTTCCTAAAGAAATTTAGGTCCATTTTTCTGTATGACCCAATCCAAATATTACCTATGATCAGGTATAATTTTCTCTGAGCTTCTTGTTGTCTCCATGCTTCATCATACTACCTTATCCTGCATACTTGATTTTATAATTGCCGAGATGAAACTACAAATTCATTTTGAAACTTCTGAGCCAGCTTCATAATAAACACAGCCGGCAATAGCTAATAATCTGTGTGTATACACATAAAGTGTTTTGGTCTTTTGGGGCATTATTGTTAGGTTCGGGTTGACCTGAATTCGCTTAGGAAAAAAAATAAAACTCCAGCGCAGACTCAAGTGAAAATGTTGCAACCTCGCGCAACCAAGAATTAGGCCCTGTTTGGAAACCTTGTGCTAAACTTTAGCACTCACTATGCTAAAATTTAGCACTTGGGGTTGTTTGGATACAGTGCTAAAGTTTAGCACCTTGGGTGAGAAATGACTACATTACCCTCATTTATGACTAGCTTGGGGAAAAGGGGAGAGGAGAGAGAGGGGGAAACTAGGGAAAAAATGGACTTGGGGACCACTTTTAGCACCCATTAGCACCTTTCAGCACCCCTTGGGTGTGCTAAAGAAAACAAGAGTGCTAAACTTTAGCACTTACCTTTTAGCACCCCTGTTTGGAAGTTCAAGTGCTAAAAGTGGGGTGCTAAGTTTAGCACCCCTTCCAAACACCCCCTTAAGCACGGCTTTGTCCATAACCAGGCCAGGTCACCCCCAAAACCACCCTCCCGCCCACCGGATTATGGCGCGCCGGTGGCCGGTCAAAGCAAGCAGCCGGACAACACAAGCCCAAGTTGGCCGCGACTGCGTCCAAAGAACGTGACGAATCCGCAACAGAACCATGCGTTCTCCGTTCCGAGTCACCATCAACTCAATTAAAAAGAAAAAGAAAACGTGACGATTCCGAAGAAGCGAGGAGGCGCCTCGCCGCGGCGCCACCCATCTGGGCCGCGCGGCGCGTTTCAGCCCGCGTGAGCTGGTTGGATGCACCTGCGTGGAGGTGCGGGTGGCCCCCGGGTTCGTCGGCCGCGACCGGTGTTTGACTGCCCCGCCGCCGCCCAGACGAGCGGTTCTCGCATTGGATTTGTATACTTTTGTTCGTTTTACACCTTTCCATTTGCCGAATTTGTGTAGCTGTATCCCTCCTGTGGTAGCATTAGTGTATGGGCCCCACGTACCGCAAAAAATGTTCTCACTCCCCTCCGTTTCTCCTCCCCCAGGCGAGCAGAGAGGAAAAGACACAGCGTCGTCTCCATCTCTCGTTCCCCATCCTTTCTATTCTCCTGCCGGAGCTTCCCAACCCCATCAATCCAGCCATGGATCAAGAAATTAATTCCATGGAGGACGGTAAATAAAAACTCCAGCATGTTTTTACTTTTTTCTAAATTCCAATGTGTTCCACGTACCGGTTACAACGGCCGTAATCTACTAATTTCTCTCTCCCGTTCCACCTCGGTCACTTTCCAAAGACAGAAGCGTGCACTTATATACACGCATAAGTTAGGTGATAGCAAAAGCGTTTCGTGGATCGGAACGCTGGCGAGAAAGAATTAGAACATTGACGAGATAGCGTATAACGATCTTCTTGCTTCTTTATTAGTTTTTTTTTAATCAGTAACGGATAATTGGATGAGGCTACAATTTGTGTCGGATACGAAAGTGATCGAGTAGAGATACATGTTAAGGGGGAAAATAATAGCATGGACCTTTGTTTATGCATTTTCATACGAAATAATGAAGAGCACCGCTAGGCGCTAAACATAGGAATATGGTACGGCTGGTTTTTCGTCTACAAAATTGCAACCACTTCCTTTCTTTGATCGCAAGAAAAAAGTGGGTTTCAGGGGGTGTTTGTTTCTTTAGTCCCTCCTAAAATTTCTATCACATCAAATGTTTAGATACTAATTAGAAATATTAAATATAGACTAATTACAAAACCAACTGCACGGATGGAGACTAATTTGCGAGACGAATCTATTAAGCCTAATTAGTTCATGATTTGACAATGTGATGCTACAGTAAACATGCGTTAATGATAGATTAATTAGCTTAATAGATTAGTCCTCCTAATTAGTCTGCATCTGTGTAATTAATTTTATAATTAGTTTATATTTAATCTCATAATTAGTCTCCGAATATTTGATAAAAAACGCACCATGTGAAAGGAATCCTGCCAAGTGTGGATACTAAGCGAATTCCAACATATTTCAAGGACTTGAACACAAACAATGCTGGTATATAACAAGACCCGGACAGACTTTCCCCCACCAGAACGAGAGAGGAAGAACTCGAAAAAGACAGAAGGCGAAAATTCGAAGGAAAGAAGAAGAGGAGAACGCGAAGCAAATGGCGGAGGGCCCGAGCAAGATGGAATCCATGAGGAAGTGGGTCGTCGAGCACAAGCTCCGTGCCGTAGGTACGCCTCGTCAGTTTTCCTGCGGATTCGTTTTCTTCGCCCGGATCTAGTTATTCGGCGTTGGTTTATGATGTATCTCAAATCCCTACAATTTCTTTCTGACGTTATTAGCGGAGTTTCGCAATTTGGATTGTGGGAGTCTATCACGAAATTATGACCTAGTTTTTCTGTTTTCCGAGTATTTTTGGGAAAGTTGTTTTTTTAGATTATTTCCCCTACTGGTTGCAAAGTTTTCTGATTATTGCGATGTTTGGTTGGAGAAAAGGTTGCCTCTGGCTCACTGGGATCAGCAGTTCGATCGCCTACAACTGGTCGCGGCCCAATATGAAGCCTAGCGTCAAGATCATCCACGCAAGGTTAGTTTATTTTCTCATTTTTATTTCACTCCTTTAACTTTTTGCGCGTTTTTAACTACAGGATAGCATGTCTTGTATTATCATAAAGAAGAACACCGCAATTGATTTATTCTTTTCTTAGATCCAATAACTTAATTAGTCTTGAACATTTCATATTTTTAAAACTACTACAATTAAAAATGGTTGATTTTCTTGTCTGCGTCTGAAACTCCGTTTGAGAGCTAATCTGCAATATGAAAAAGCCCGACCAACTTACATGTTCCTAGACCTACAGGACTACATCTCCACGGACTTCATATGATTTTTTGGAAGTTTCTGTAAGGCTGGCTTATTAGGTATAACATTGCTCAATAACTGCTAAGATTCCAGCCACAGTTAGGTAGGATGGACTTGGCATCAGGATTGTAAGTAAAGATCGGTGGTCTGGCAAGAAGTTTGATTTGATTGTAGAAAAGTCTCTGGTTTCAATCGTTGTTAACTGTTGGTAGTGGTTATAAAGTAGGTGGTGACATTTGGCACAAGCACAAATGCAGGGATACCGTGGGTTTGCTGTGCCTGGAGGAAAATAGTTGGTCTTGATTCTTTTCAAATATACAGCATTGGTTTATAAGGTTGTATGACAGTGTGTATTTATATGGATTTGGTTTCACAAATTGGTTTGGGTGCCTGCCTGATAGTGTTACCTTATCTCCTGTAGTCCTGTTTTAAGCGTGCAGTCGTACCATTCAAAAGAAAAGTTAAAGTTTAGTAGCTTCTTGGTTATTGCAGACCTGTGCTTGATGATCTGTTAGGTATATACACTGGTATTTGTCCTTACATGATGTAAGGAGTAATTTAGGCAGCCTCTAGTTTAGTCTTTAAGCTCATAAGGTTGTAAGAGTACCAAGTTCTCTCTGTTTCCTGCACCTTTATGCATTGGCTTATATGACCTGTCCACTCCAGCCTAAAAGTAAAAGAACATCCGCAGATGCATTACCCAATCCCTTGTCAAACTACTTTAGATTGAACTTTTTAATGCGTTTTCACACCCTCCTCCAAAGTCCTAATTTGCTTATTTCTTCTGAATGTTCTGTAAGCCTGTCCAAGCCTAACTGCCAAATTTGGGCGTGTTTACCTAGTTCAGCACATAAAATATCTGAACTGTTGCTATACCTTTGGCATTCTGCCAATAATAGGAAACTCCTTGCCTTTTTTTTTTTGCCAAAATGGGATGAAAACAGATGCTACTTAATTGATGGTTCCAATTTTTGCAAGTTTTTAGGGCCTACCTGCATAAACATAAAAACACCCTTAAAACCACTATGGATTGAACTTGTACATTGATCTTTCTCATGTTGAAGGATAGTGTTGTACAAAATCCTTGATGAACCTTCTCGCTGTGGCTGTTAATTGGTGCAACCTTCACCTCATATATTGCAGTAGTCAACAATGTTGTAAGATAGGTTAAATTCAACTGCTAATCAATCGCATGTAAATGTACCGAAGATGATTGTTTTCAACTTTTCATTCTGTATCATCTTTTGCTATTTATTTGCCTCTGGCTCTGAGCTCTTTTTAATTCACATATATATGGCTTGTACATGTTGTACTTCATTGCACCTGCTTCGCTGATGTTACTTCTCATAGTGCTCATTTCATAACGGGTTCTGCGGTTTTAAAAAGATAGTGTGCATGACAATTTGATCTTAGATTGGCGACCTTAGATTGTGTGCATGACAATTTCATAACAATTGCTTAGATTGGCAACCTTTGTTGCACGTAGACTGTAGCCACTGCATGTATTACTGAATATAGAAATTGCAGCTGTTTTAATACACACAGATTCCAGATGACTTCACTTGTATTCAATTCTATCATGCTATTATTTGAAAACTCACAATCCTAACATCTCATAAACTGTTGACTTTTGCAGGTTGCATGCGCAGGCTCTAACCCTTGCTGCATTGGTTGGTTCTGCATGTGTGGAGTACTATGATAACAAATATGGTTCTTCTGGGCCTAAGGTGGACAAGTACACAAGCCAATACCTGGCACACTCGCATAAAGATTAAGATCTCCATGTTCATTCCTGCATAGCGGATTAATTTTGGGCTCATTTCTGGGTGCTCAACTGCTCATTAACTATGTCCCTGGATGCTGGATGGTTCTTCTTTGCCCCCTTATTAATGCAAAATGACAGTGTACTTGCCAGGGCATTCCTGGGAAATGGCATAGAGGGTGTAATGGTGATATCACCTTCATAATTTAGCCTCAGGTTGCATTATGCAACATCACATTGTGAACCTTCCTTGGATGTTTTTATCTTTTTTCCCCAAAGAAAAGCAAAGGAGAGAGATCCTGGTTTTTGCCGAACTGTTTTGTGTTCTCTGTCTCTTGTTCATGCGTGCTTGTATGCTGCTGGCAACGCAAATCAGAGATGCTTTTAACGATGATTTGTAGTTGTGGATATGTACTACTCGCAAATTACAACTTTATTATAATAAAATTCAGCCTATGCTCTATACAAAATCAACTCATTTTGTGGTCCCTTCTTTTGAGAAATTTTGTGGCGTCTTCCAAAGAATTGAAACGCTAGAATTTGTGTGGTCCGTTAAAATTCTAGGGGATCATTGCGCCTGCTCTCCGATGCACAATTTAGTTTTTTAAAAAATAGCCTGCATAGACGCCGACAGGTGGAGCCCGTCACATTACGCCTGGTGCGTCAAAACTCGAAGACCCCAACACCTTCCCGGGCGGCGGCGGCGGCGGCGGCTCGATGCTACCCCGATGCGGACGCCGGAGACCATCGGCCCGCTCCTCGCCCGCTACGGTGCGTCGCGGTCGCTGCTCGCGGGGGCGCACCTCCACTCCCACCTCCTCAAGTCTGGCCTCCTCGCCGCCTGCCGCAACCACCTCATCTCGTTCTACTCCCGATGCCGCCTTCCGCGCGCCGCGCGCGCGGTGTTCGACGAAATCCCGGACCCGTGCCATGTCTCCTGGTCCTCGCTCGTCACCGCCTACTCCAACAACTCCATGCCCCGGGAGGCGCTCGGGGCGTTCCGGGCCATGCGCAGCCGCGGCGTCCGGTGCAACGAGTTCGCGCTCCCCGTCGTGCTCAAGTGCGCGCCGGACGCCAGGCTCGGCGCGCAGGTGCACGCGCTGGCGGTGGCCACGGCGCTCGACGGGGACGTCTTCGTCGCCAACGCGCTCGTGGCCATGTACGGCGGGTTCGGCATGGTGGACGAGGCCAGGAGGATGTTCGACGAGTCTGGTGGCGCCATCAGCAAGGAGAGGAACGCTGTCTCTTGGAACGGCATGATGTCGGCGTACGTCAAGAACGACCGGTGTGGGGACGCCATCGGGGTGTTCCGTGAGATGGTGTGGAGCGGGGCGCGGCCGAACGAGTTTGGGTTCTCCTGCGTCGTGAATGCGTGCACGGGGGCCAGGGATTCGGAAGCCGGGAGGCAGGTGCACGCCATGGTGGTGAGGATGGGTTATGACGAGGATGTGTTCACAGCAAATGCGCTGGTCGACATGTACTCGAAGCTGGGGGACATTGATATGGCAGCGGTGGTTTTTGAGAAGATGCCTGCAGTGGATGTTGTCTCGTGGAATGCTTTTATTTCCGGATGTGTGATTCATGGCCATGATCATCGTGCACTGGAGTTGCTGATCCAGATGAAGTCTTCGGGGCTGGTGCCCAATGTGTATACATTGTCTACTATCCTGAAGGCTTGTGCTGGTGCTGGTGCATTCAATTTGGGCCGGCAAATTCATGGGTTTATGATCAAGGCCGATGCAGTTTCAGATGAATTCATCGGTGTTGGTCTTGTCGATATGTATGCAAAGGATGGGTTTTTGGATGATGCAAGGAAGGTGTTCAATTTCATGCCCCAAAAGAATTTGATTTTGTGGAATGCACTGATCTCAGGTTGCTCTCATGATGGACAATGTGGCGAGGCGCTGTCACTCTTTCGCAGGATGAGAATGGAGGGGCTTGACCTTGATGTCAATAGGACAACACTGGCTGCTGTTCTCAAGTCAACAGCGAGCTTGGAGGCAATCAGTCACACAAGACAGGTCCATGCTCTTGCAGAGAAGATAGGGCTCCTATCTGACTCTCATGTCATCAATGGGCTTATTGATTCATACTGGAAGTGTGACTGCCTCAATGACGCAGTTAGGGTTTTTGAAGAAAGCTGTCCTGATGACATCATATCTTCTACATCCATGATAACAGCACTCTCACAGTCTGACCATGGTGAGGATGCAATAAAGCTGTTTGTGCAGATGCTAAGGAAAGGGCTTGAGCCTGATTCTTTTGTACTAAGTAGCCTCCTGAATGCTTGTGCTAGTCTGTCGGCCTATGAACAAGGAAAGCAAGTGCATGCTCATCTGATCAAGAGGCAGTTCACGTCAGATGTGTTTGCAGGGAATGCTCTTGTGTACACCTATGCAAAATGTGGGAGCATAGAGGATGCAGACATGGCCTTCTCTGGCCTACCAGAGAGGGGAGTTGTCTCATGGTCTGCAATGATCGGAGGGCTCGCGCAGCATGGACAAGGGAAGAGATCGTTGGAATTGTTCCATAGAATGCTTGATGAGGGCGTTGCCCCAAACCACATCACTTTGACCAGTGTTCTCTCTGCTTGTAACCATGCAGGGCTTGTTGATGAGGCCAAGAAATACTTTGAGTCAATGAAGGAGATGTTTGGAATTGACAGGACCGAGGAGCATTACTCGTGCATGATTGATCTTCTTGGCCGTGCAGGGAAATTAGAGGATGCGATGGAGCTTGTCAACAACATGCCATTCGAAGCTAATGCTGCAGTTTGGGGTGCACTCTTAGGAGCCTCAAGAGTTCACCAAGATCCCGAGCTGGGAAGGTTAGCAGCTGAAAAGCTCTTCACTCTAGAGCCAGAGAAGTCTGGCACACATGTCCTGCTTGCAAACACTTATGCTTCAGCAGGCATGTGGGATGAGGTGGCTAAGGTGCGGAAGCTAATGAAAGAAAGTAACCTCAAGAAGGAGCCTGCTATGAGCTGGGTTGAGATGAAGGACAAGGTGCATACTTTCATTGTCGGTGACAAGAGCCATCCAAAGGCAAAGGAGATATATGGTAAGCTAGATGAACTGGGAGATCTGATGAACAAAGCTGGTTATGTTCCAAATGTGGAGGTCGATCTGCATGACGTAGACAAAAGCGAAAAGGAACTGCTGCTTTCTCACCACAGCGAGAGGTTGGCTGTCGCTTTTGCATTGATCAGCACTCCAGCTGGAGCCCCAATCAGAGTCAAGAAGAATCTGCGCATATGCAGAGATTGCCATGTTGCCTTCAAGTTCATTTCAAAGATCGTATCAAGGGAGATTATCATCAGAGATATCAATCGGTTCCATCATTTCAGAGACGGGACATGTTCTTGCGGTGATTATTGGTGAAAATGGTTTTGTCAGATGATAATTTTGTTGCTTGTTGAGAATTCTGATGGTTAGAGCAGTTACATGCCTTCATGGAGGCTTATAGTTTCACAAGATTTTGTAGCCAGTCAGCTGAGTGATGCAATGCAATTTTTTTGTTGACATACCCGCAGCCATGCATTTTGCAGTTGAATCTGCACTTTGTAACATAAAAATGTTCCTCATGTACACTGCTTTTTAAGCATTCTTATTCATTTTTTTATGGATACAGCAAAAGGGGAGAAAACTTCAGTCGCTTGCTCTTCCCTAAGTATTTGATCCAGCTATTGGCCAACTCTTCTGTGCGTGTAATGTGTTTCTAGGGGAAAATGACAACCGTTATGTCAATTAAAAAAATTTGCACATTGAGAAGGAACTTATATTTTCTTGATCTTGTTAAAGGTAGACCCTGTTGTTCTAGATTATTACTTTTTTTTTGCCTCTTGAATTGTGGAACTCATCAGGTAAGCTACTTGTCTCAGCTTTTCATGCTGATGCAGTCATTATCCAGAATTGATGGCATGGTACAAACTTGTTATAAGAAGTCTTATAAGTGTTGATTGTAAACTCTTCCTGCTGTTTATTCTAGATTGTGGTATAATTCGTACCAAACATCTGCATATATTAAATTAGCTCAGCAATTTGGGCCTGCATAAAAAGTTAATAGCTGACTGGTAGGGTTTTTTTATCCGCCCCAAACATCCAGGAGTAGCATCTGTTTGCTTGTTCATGTTGAATTGAACTACAGATTTTTCGTTATATTCTTAGAATTGTGTTTGTATCAACATTAGTCTCTAAATATCTGTTTTAGTTATAATCTATAACACAGCTGCACATTATGCAATATCCCCTGAGGCCAATGTTGGCGCCCATAGAGTTAAATGAGATATGTGAAAAGGTACACCCCCAATTAACTGCATATGTTCTAGTGTTGTGGGGAATTTCTTTTATTTAACATATATTTATCTTAATTAGCTAAAGGATTATGAGTATAACAGGTTCGAGTTGGAAGTTGATTTGAGTGTCAATACACAGTGAAAATTATGACCATGAAGCACCTTTGAGACTGACAAAGTAGGTGAGTCTTTTTAATCTTGCAAAATCACATGACCCACTATTTTAATGTACATATCAATATCAGCTCAGTGATACCCTTTGGCAGAGTTGAATTTGTGTTCGCTGCTGCCTTGTTGATTAATTCTGATCAGTGTCAATAAAATTATCATATTTTTATGTTTAATGTTTGGCAATTGCATGGTTGTCATTTTCTTGACGAACCTTAGATTGTTCTTAGTTGCGTGATGGTTGCTTTACTTGATATGCATTTGTTCTTTACTAAGAACTTGATATTCTTCCTTCCGTATTATGTTTTTACTGGTTAGTTTGTCCCCTGCTCTTTGTGGTTGTTGCGATTGATTATGAATTTTCTTATTAGTTGCGTGCACCAATCAGTTCAACTTAAAAGTTTAAACTGATGAGAAGAGGTCTCCAACATTTATACAAAATAACATCTAACTGTTGGGTGTTTGTTTTACTATCGTGTAATCTCCGGTTGGTTCAATGAGTATGCCAGCATTTAGATCCGGTTGTATCTAAGGCTCTGTTTGGCATGGCTCCAACTCTGCGTAGAGCTGCTCTACTCCAGAACTCTAGGTAGAGCTAGCTTTGGGTGGAGTTGAAGCGGTTTAGATGGGGTGTTTGGCCAGAAGAGTGCTCTCAGCTTCAAAAAAGATCGATTTCGGTGTGGATTGCCATTGTTGCCCCCCAATTTAGGTCCCACTTGTCATCCTCTCTATCCCCATCTTCTTCTTCCTCAGAAGACGCGGGTAGGGATCGGGCGGCCGGCAGCGGCGGGGTGCAGACGCGCGGGAGCTGTGTCTCAGGGCAGTGGCCTGGTCCAGCGGTGGAGGAGCCCCGCCCAGGCGAGATAGGGGTGGCGGGCTAGTGGGGCACGTGCTCGTACCGGCGGGGTGGGCGGACGGCGGGGTCCGCAGCGGGGTGAGCAGAAGGTGGGGCAGCTGCGGACGGTGGACAGCAACAGGGGTCGGGCGGCCGGCGGCGGTCAGGAGGGGTAGCAGGAGGGGTCGCCCCGCGGTGCGTTGATGGGTGGCAGGGGAGGAAGACGACGGCCGATGGCAAGGGAGGAAGACAGGCGAGCGGGAGGGAGTCAGGGGGAAGGCTCGCGAGAAAAGAAAGAAACCATTTTTTGTGTAACCATTGGTATTGGTGGGTAATTACTCACCAACTCCACAAGGAGGTTCATATTGGGTGGTTTTATAGCTGCAAAAGAGGTGCTCCAAAACTCCACCTCTATTTGCACTACAGCTCCATGGAATTTTGGAGCTGGGGTGTTTGGTTAGAAAATTTGCTGGAGTTGCTAAGTTCAGCTCCAGAGCTATGCCAAACACACCCTTAGAGTTAGAGATAAAGATTAGTTGTGTTCTTTGTAGAGAGAACCCACATGTTAATGGTAGATCCTTTACATTGCAAAACACTGGATAAGAATAATTTTTCATTGTATTATAAAAAGGTATCGATTCGATCTCACATCCACTTTATCCTAAACACTAATTAATACTCCGTTTCAAAAATTGTTGGTCGTTTTGACATTTCTAGGTGTATAATTTTTATACATCTAAATATAGTCTATGTCTAGATGCATAATACTCATCCATCCCAAATTATAAGTCATTCCAAGAATCTTGGAGAGTCAAAGTATCTCAAGTTTGACTAAATTTATATGATAATATAATAACATTTATGATGTCATCTAAGTATCATTAGATTCTTCATCAATTATATTTTTATAGTATACCTATTTGATGTCATAAATCTTTATAATTTTCTCTATAATTTTGGTCAAACTTGAGATGCTTTGACTCTCCAAGATTCTTGGAATGACTTATAATTTGGGATGGAGGGAGTAATATTTATGAACTTATAAAAGCTAAAACAATCTACAGAGGGATTAAAAGAATAGATATAAGTGTATGTGTTTTCCTTCATTTTCCACTCAAATCCTATCAAAAAATATTACTAATCTATGAGCCACTTTTATACTTTTTTTGCGAGTAACCACTTTGACACTTAGTATTCCTATTTTTAGAAACTGCACCTTGGAACAAAAAAGAAGGTATACATTGTAGGCTATAGGTTCTGGATTAAGTTAATAATAAAATAGACATAATTTGCAAGAAACGGTCTTTCGTGTGTCTATATATATATGCTCTGCGGTCTTTCGTAGATATACATATGCTCTGCCGCCCTAGCTAAACTCACCGATAGCCGATCATGCAGCCAGATACCAATAGCAGCAAAAAGTTATTGTTGTCGAATAATATTTACACGAGCTAAAGCCAGCCCACAAGTCCTGCATTCCGGCAAAACTTAGCGACAACTTGTAGAACTATTCTTTTACAGAAGGATGAAAGGGAGGTTCCTCCGTGTATCTAAGCACCGGGAAGAATATGAACTACAATCTATTGTTCACAGTTGACAGGTTATACTGATACACAAAGAGGTAGAAGCACACATCCAAGAATCCTTTACAAGTAACACTTAGTTGCCTAAGTCTTCCTAGCTTTGCTTCGTTTGCTGTGGGTTGGCTCTTGAATCCAGCCTTCTCAATCTGATATTGCGAACAATAGCAGCTTGCTTCTGGCGATGACTGTAGCTTTTCCTTTTGCTGCACAGATAAATGAAAATTTGAGCTTTCAAAGAAAAGTAGTGGCACCAATTGCAAGCTTCCAATCTTCCATCTTAGCAGGAATCAATTCAACACACCCTGCAAGATTGTAGCAAGAAAAGGGGACAAAACTCGAAGTGTTGCACTTTCCATAGGGTTTGGCTGGAGCTTCAGCGCTCCATGAACTACTCCATCGGTCACTCATCCCGGATTCGTAGTCTGAGGTTTGGGTTGTGGCCGTTTCTTAAATGTTAATGTTTGTGACACGTCTGTAACTGGTTAAGTTTTGTGTGTGTGTGGGAGCGGGCAATTTGCCTCTCCCGTGTATTATTTTTCCTCCTCTTAATGCAATGACATGCAGATCTCTTGTGTTGTTCGAGAAAAAGAATTGTTCCATTCATCTTCTATATGCTTATGCAGTGCCTATTCCAAAAATACAAAACATACTTTTTCCAAACAGGACTACAGGAACTAATTATGCAGATAATTTACTACCCCTTCATAAAGAATATGAAAGAGAAGGAAATATGAAAGACCTGATAAAAATGAGGCCCGCGGTGAGGACCATTCCTCCAATTGCCCATGAAATTCTTTCACCGACAGGCATATCTCTTGCCCATCTCTGGAAATCTTGAACATTCCAAGAAGCCACACCGCTTAATGTTGGACGGTCTTTTGAAGAAGTCCATGAATCAGAGATGGAATCCAAACTCGCTTTACCACCATAGCAGAAAGTGTCATCAACTAAACCAGAGTTGGTCTCAGAAACTTGCACAGAGAAACCAGCAAGATGACATAACTCTGTGCCATTAGAAACCCATTTATGTGCTTTGCCACAAAGGATGTCACCTAAACCACAAGGAGATAAGGCCTGACAAAAGAAGTAAGGATAACTTTTCAGAACCAAACTGTGAAATCATAACCAACAAAAAGATCACAAGGTGTTAAGGCTAAGAATTTCCTACGTACTGAGGATTATTCAAGAAGAAAAGGGAAATTTCACAGAATCAATAGCTATTCAGAATGTATAGAACAGACATGGGTTAGAACATGACTGTTTATTGTAGGATCTAACCATAAAAATACCAAGCTTAATCTAGCAATGACACTTGGATTTTGTATGACATTACATGATTGAGGTATCAGTACCCACTACCCAATTGTATCATTGATCTCTAATCAGAGGGTCTTTAGTCTTACCTGTGTTTTCATATCCACGGAGAAGTACGATTCTGAACAAGCTTTGAAGACCATATCACAGAATGACGCACATACAACAGGAGGTCCAGGCCTGACACCCACGCGTGGATCACATATTGAGCATTCAAGCAATTCCCACAAATGGATACATTCTTGACCGCCTTCACCAGTTAATGCAAGGTTCCTCACAGAGACCAGAGCAGGAAATGTCTGAGTCACATCGCAACATGTATTCTGACGGAATATCCTACACAGTGCTAGATCTCTGCGCCCCTTCGGTGCCCTTCCAGGAGGCTTGCCTTCAGATGAAAAGGCAGGAAATCGTCCACCAGGTGAAACACATACACCTTTTGGTTGTCCTGTGGAGAAAAAGTATGTGATATAAATCATTAGAGTATCGCTCCCATAGTATTCATTTACTGAGGAATCAGCCATGGTAACTACAAGCGATTCTATCTTAACTAGGATCATTTGATATCAACCACAATATTCATATATAACTAAGCGAATCAAAGATACTGCTTGGCATGCGGTAGCATAAGCATTGCTCATCAGTGTAAGTGTTACAAGCAGCAGTATTATCATAAATCCGAATTATATGGCAGTAAGGTAAACACAGCCAGTAACAGTGCAGCTTAACTTAATTCATAACTCATCTAACAGTTTCTTTCAAAAACTGTCCTCTGCAGTATAAAATCTGAAAGTTCGCAAAATGCAGACAGTAAATTCAGAGTGATGAGGCCTAAAGTACGCACACGTAGCCATTTCTAAATTACCGTCCCTTCTTCGCTATACATACATTTAGCAAAATCTACACTGCTTACACAATTCGAGCGACCAAGCACACACCAGCAAGGATCCATACAAAGGCGCGACAAGAATATCTAGCGCCATGCACGTAAACTTAGAAAAAACACTTCCCCTCCACAGCTCAAGTAAACGGAACCAAATAAAACAAAAACTATAAATGAGATCTCGAGTACTCCCAGGCGAGGCGACTGGTCGTACCAGCTGACGCGACCGGCGAGAAGAAGAGCAGCGCCAGGAGGAAGGCGAAGCTGGCCGCGGGTGGCGGGCGCGTCGAATACCCCATCGGAAGCCGCCTGCCCGCCCCGCCGGCGGGGTGCTCGCGGCAGCCGGGGGAGGTCGGCGCGGCGGATGGGGATCGGCGGTCGACGAATCGATGCGCTTCCCGGCGTCTGCGACTCTGGAGTCTGGACCATACAAGTCAACAAGGCTCCTCGCCTCCTCGTCAAGAAATGGGCCGGACGCGACGCGAGGCCCAACATAAGAACACGGCCCGGTTTCGCTTCCAGAACTCCCAGGTTGCCGCTCGCCCGCAGCCGCGCGGCGTTTGTTGGAGAGGCAACGCATTAGTCCCGCATCGCTTGGCGAGAGCGGAGCGCGGAGAGGGAGAGCTACAAAAGGAGGGGCAGGGCACCTGACCAACTCATACCTTTCTCGGCCTTTTGGCTAAGATCAAGTGTAGTATCTGTTCTTATCAGTTTAATATCTGATATGTGGGCCATGTGCCCACTTCGATATTAAATTTATTTTTTGTGGGGGAGGGTCCACCACAGTGGCTTGCCACTGGGGTCCTCGAGCGTCGCCCAGCCGTTGCACTGCTGGCAGGGCCTGGCGCACCCCAACCAAAGAAAATTAAAATTGTTTTCTGTTTATTTGGGCCGATGGTCTCTATTTTGGCTGAGGCCTTTTTCTTGGGCCTGAATGTCGTCAACACATGTGCCCTGCTATGTGGGCTGGGATTATCTGGGTTTGGACTCGAATCTAGACGTGGAGAGTTGTTTTTCTATTTGAAAAATCGAAAACAATTATTAATTCTGGTCAAGCACGATTTTCCAATCCATCTTCTGTTTAGCTGCATGATCTAAGGGCAACCTAATATTTCATGGGTGAATTCAACCTGGCGCTTTATCGCAGGTCAACTTTTATTTAACTTTTCTTAAATAAGGGTCGCAGTTCATTTTTTTATATAAGGGTCTCAGCGTTTTATCGCAGCTCTAATCTGAAATCAGTAAGAGCAGCTCTTAAAAAAATTCTTCCTCAAAACGAGATATTGGGGTTATACTATAAACACAATAGAACACTAAAAACTACCTCCAATAATTCAAAACAGGCCACGTCATCGTATCGGGTCCATTAGAATTCGTTGCTTTTTTTCCCACCACCGTGACCAGGAGCCCCCTCACGTCGCGATCTCCAACGACGCTGCCGTGACCAAGCTCCTCGCGTAGCGATCTGCAGCGGCGTCGCAATTTTCCTGTCCGTCAAAATCAGTCACCAATCGACCAAGCAAGCAAGCAGTGTAGCAGGAACCATCTCTCCTCTGATTCCACTCCACCGAGCAAGCAGGAACCATCTCTCCTCTGATTCCACTCCACCGAGCAAGCACGCCATTAATTTCCCTCACGCATCTCTCTGATTTCTCTCCAATCTCTGAATTCCTCCACTGCAGGAATCAATCGACCACATCTAGCTGCTTTTTCCCTCCTCTCATTTCTCCATCATAAGATCAGCTCCAAGCGTGGTCCACCGAGGTTGCAACCCCAGGCGGCGCCGCCTCCAAGATCTTTGATTTCTCTCTAATCGGAAGTAGCTGAGGTTGCAACCCCAAGCGGCACCACCTTCAAGATCAGCTCTTGGAGCGCTGGCACTGGCAGCAAGTCCACCGTGGAGGAAGAACTCGAGCCTGAGGGGCCTAGTGGCCGGGTACCGCTTGGGAGTGTAGAGGAAGCGGGCGAGCCCGCGCACGTAGACCTCCATGGCGTGGTCCTTGCAGGCGGTGAACTGCTGGGCGAGCACCCACTGCGCGTCATCGTCGCCTCCGTCGCCATTGCGGTAGCGGTGCAGGGTCCCCACGTACTCCGACGGGAGGTGGTTGCCGATGGAGAAGCCGAACGCGGGGATCCAGCGACGGGAGGTGGACACCGCGGCGCGGGAGTCGTCGACACGGGAGAGGATGACGATGAGGAGCTCGTCGGGGAGGGCGCAGAGCCAGTCAGCATGGTCGCCGCAGCAGGACCCGTCGGAGAGGCGGCGCTGACCAGGGGAAAAAACACGCGCGGAGAGGGGCGGGGTGGGATCGGGGAAGACCGGGGCGTCGCGAATATTTGCAGGACGAGAGCTGTTTTTTCGCGTCGAATCTTATAGGGAGTTTTAGTGGACTGTTGGAGTTCTTTTTTTCTTTTTTTTTTCTAAAAAAAAGGTATTGGGGTAAGATTAGCAGCCTTTTGGAGTTGCTCTAATGCTACTAATCTTACGTCCACGCGTCCAACTCTACACCACACATATATCCTTTTATCCTTCCGCTCATTTTTCTAGACCGGCTTCTCCATGTTTGATCCTCCATGCACATCGCTTGCTTGCAGCCCAAGCTTTCCCTATGTCGCGCCTCCCTAATCGCTGCCGGTGCCGGCGCTCTCAGCTCCCTCCCCTATGCTACCCCTACTTCCCCGCCGTCATCCCTGCCCCAAATCATAGAAGAGGCCACCAGGTCCTGCTCCAAGGGGCGAGCTGTGCCGGCCATCGGAGGAGCTACTCTGCCCGCAATGGGCTTAGCCGCCGGAGGAGCTCCACGGGGAAGGGTGCTGAGCGCCGCTGCCTCGCGGCCATAGGTGAGCCGCGCCGGCCGCTGCCTTCCTCCTCCTCCTCCACCATTTCCTAGCATCGGATCCCGCTATGCAGTGCTCCTCCTACTAGGGTTTACTACATGTTGCAAAAGTATATTTTAAGTGTTTCAGATGTTTTAGAAGAATGTTGCAAGTGTTTTATGTGGATGTTGCAAAGTACATCTAGATGTTGCGATGTTGCATATGTTTCACACACATGTTGCAAGTGTTTTATCTGGATGTTACATTTTTAACGAGATATTTAAATGTTCCATGCAACACGAAACAGATGTTGCGGCAATTTTTTTTCCTCATCATTAACAGATGGCTAATAAATTTTTTCAACATATTTTTTGATGTTGCAAATGATAATTTTCTATGTTGCAAACGTTTATTTTTTATGTTGAAGATGTTGTTTTTTGATGTTGTGATGGACCAACGGACGTACAAGCGCCCACGCCCATCTTAAATATATGACGTGATGGAGTAGCTTGTAACTGTCAGTACGCAGCATGAGGCCATGAGCCGAGGCATTCTTGCCGCCGATGTGAGTAGTGAACACAGACGACCCTTATTCCAGTAAATTACCAAAGACAAGAGGCATGAAGCCTGGTCATATGGAAGGACATGCTAATAATAAGCTCTCTGAAAGATCATCATCTGGTACGATAACATCACCGGAATATTGAGCTATTTGACACAACGGAAGAATGCAAAGGTCGAATCCAAGAAGAAGAACGGACGAAAAAGAGAAGTGGCATTCCACCTCCATGAACCGGAGATACCGCCAACCTTGTACATACGGTGCACACACAAGAATACAAGATCTAACTCCGGTCAGCGATAGGCCTTAGTCAGCGACCCACCTTTTAACCGCAGTTAGTTTCGCTTGCGTAAAGCTAATCTCTATCGGAGGTGAGAGGCATGACAAAAGGCTCCCCGCTAATTACTCGCTCGATCCTGATCCACTTCAGACGTGGGGCCCAAGAGCGGCGGGGTCCAAGTCATGGCCATCTTATCCGGTACGTCCAGCCAGATGCCACGTACTGGTCGTGCAGCACTAGCATCTTCTTGTGCGTGCGCTCGGACCCACGGCGATGAGCTGTCAGATACTCATCTACACTAATCTACTCTGCTTAACCCACTGTTAATCCCATCCTCCATGATTAATGCTCTCTTGGATCTCTGGTTCTGCCCAAAGCAATAGCCTGGCCGCGCTAAACTCATCACGTACGGCTGTTCAATCAGTACGCGACGGAGCCGCCGCCGCCAGCGACTCGCCGGCTGCCGCGCGCGGTGGCGGCACCTGCACCATTGGCGCAGCAGCTGCTGCCGGCGTCCTCGTCCATGAAGATCTGCTGGCGCCGGCACTCCTCGCTGCAGAACGCCCGGTCGCCTCTGCAATTGCATGCACGCGCCACGAGTCAAACATATGTACAAAGATTTTTTTTTTCCCGAAAGATAAACACATGTGCAAATATACTCCATATATGAGCTAGCCAACCAGAAGAATGAGCTCACAACCGCGGATCAATCTGGACGCCTTCTTCTCAGCGCAGCTTATTAGCTTATTACCTGTACATGTAGATGTCCCTGCCCTCGGCGAGCTCCCTGTGGCACAGGCAGCAGCGCTGCAGGAAGGAGCTCGCCGGCGGCGGCGGCGAGACGTGCTTTTGCTTGGGGCCGTGGATCAAGAGGGTGGCCTTGCTGATGATCTGCGCCGGCGGCTTCTTCCCCGGGTGGTTCTTGTGGGTGGTCTCCAGTACTACACTCAGCCCGGCCATGGTGCCAGAACGCAGAGAGTATGTGGACTACCGTAGTGGATGGATTTTGGATGCAGAATCTGTTTTCCCCCCCCTTCAGTTTCACTTCCTCCTTTCCTTTGCTTGTGAGAGATCTTTTGTCCTTCATGGAAGGGGAGTTCACCCGGTGCTTATAAAGGAGGAGGAAGGGGTGTGTGTGTGTGGTAGGGTGCGTCCAAGCAGCTGGTCAAGGAGGACGTGGATTCCGATTGGAGAGTGAGCTTGGCACTGTCATCCTAACACGTCTGCCAGCTCACCTTGGATTAGGTGACCAGACAGTTGATTTCTGCTGAACCTTCTTCAGTTCAAAGGAGACCACTTGTACTAATGCTGCGCATTGTTTTACGTATTGGATGAACCGTGAACAAACTTTTCAAACATACCATGATTCGGTACTAATCATATTTAGGGCGTGGAGCATTGTTACTTTCTTTTTCCCTTTGTAAGCCTATCATCCATCAAGGGTGAAGCTAAGCTTCGAGATTTCCGCTGACTGTGCAGCGTAGTTCATTAACTTCACCAGGATCAGTTTACACGCAAAACAAAAGTATTCTTAAGATCATGTTTCCCTTTTTTTTTTCTTCCGAAGGAGAGGCCAGGTTTGAAGGTGGACTTGGCCAAAGTTAAACAAGGGCACATTTCAATAAGAATAAAAAGCAACAAAGCACAAATATTTGGATAATTTTAACAACTGTGCAAGTGCTCCACATCTGGATAATGCTGGGTACACAACCAGCTAATCGCAGTGGAGCTCCATGGCTACACACTCATACCGTCTCTCCTTCCAAGTTGTGAAGCGTTTGCACTGATCGATCCATTCCAAATTTCCAATGCATCAATCATCAGTGTGCATGGGCCATACTGCCATAGACATGGAGGGAGGCAGACTTGGAGCACCGAGCCACCGAGCAGCAACGGCAGAGGCTGCGGCGGCCTGTGGCGCTTGACCTGCGCCGAGGCTGTGCGTCCGCTCTCATCCCTCCACGTGTAGGCCACAGGACTCCGTTGTCGCTTGCGGCGTACGGATCCACTGTGCCCGCATGTGCTGCGGCCGGGCCTGCCCTCAACCGCTTGGTTCAATGGCTCTACGCCTCTACGACGGCACGGGCCAGCCATCAAACGACCGGGGCACCCACCTGTTCGCCCGTAATAGTTTTGAGTCCACCTTCACGATTGTGGCACTAGAAATGCAGTACACTAGTACTGCAAATGTAGTGAGAGTTCCCGCGCCGCCCTGCACTTTGCTAGCTTCAGCCTCCAATGTCGTGAGCTTGGCCGAAACAAATATCACAATTGAAAGAATTTGTATGAAAAATCTCTTTTTAGTATTATTTAAGGGACACCTTAACTGTACCATTAAAGAGTCCATGACACGTGAGATCAGATTCATGATGAAACTAGGATCACAAGATTAGAAAAGCCAACTATACTAATCCATTCTCCTTCATAAAAAGGCTATATGTAAAGGGTAATTTTGCTCCTAGATACTCTTCAATGTTAGTTTTAGCTAGTACATTACTCAAATGCATCTTTGCTAGTGGACACTCTTTAATTGTGATAATTTGTTAATAGACACCGGATCAATAAAATATTATTTTTTATGAGAAGAGAGAGAAATATGGTGAACGGACTAAAATGTCCATCAATTAAGCGGGAACCACATGTCAGATTGGGTAGGGACTAGCAGGACGTGTTTTTGCTGGGCCAGGTACATTGCCTTGCTCAACTCACCTCACCGAGCATGGAATGGATAGATAACGTTTGGAAAGTTTGCATCCTTTGTTGTGTTGTTCATGTTTCCCTTTCCTTTGCTCTCCAAGAACCGCGGAGTGTCCGTTTCAAGGGAAAAAAAAGAACAGAGTCTCCTTTCCTATTTCCTCCCAAGAATATCAGGAAGAAGCGGATTCAGAGCACGTTGCAGCCAAGAAAACAAGCCAGTTTCAAAAAAAAACAGAAGAAAGCGAAAACCAGGTCGGGGTGGGAAGAGCCGAGCAAGAAATCCCCCTCTTCAATCTGACACATGAGCCCACTCAAATGATGGGTACTTTAGTCCATTCATCATATTTCTCTCTCTTCTCATGTAAAGAATAATATTTTATTAGCTGTGATGCCCACGGGCAAATTGTCACAATTAAAAAGTGTCCACCAACAAAGATGCATTTGAGTGATATCCACCAGCAAAGACCAACAATGAAGAGTGTCCATGGGTAAAATTACCCAAATATAAATATGGATGTAGTAGAAAAAATAAGCTGTGGGTAGGCCTGCTAGTAGGGCGGGTGAAAACGATTTTTTTCGGGTAGGGTCCTGAGGAGGGTCTTGTGTAGATGGGTGAGAATGAGTTTTTGAGACTAACTGGGCGGAGCGGAGAGGATAATACTAGAAGTGCGGGTTGGGGCGAGTTAGAATGGGTCCACTTGACCTTACCTGGGTGGGTTCTCACGGTGGGTGTTCCGCCAGTCACGACTCGCGTCGCTCATGCAAGAAAGGGAGATAGGCGAAGCCGCCGCTGTCGCCAGCCGCCGTCGCCGCTGTCGCTCCCGCGCGTCCTCCTCCAACCACGACGACAAATTGGCGGTACGCCTCCTCCTGTAGCTCTCCTCTCCTACCCCCTCCTCTGCAGCATCCCTTTCCTCTTTTCCTCATCCTCTTCCTTTCTTGGTAGGGTTTGATTTGATTGTCTAGCGTCTGCAGTGGCGGCCTTGAGTCCTACATCCAGCGGGAGAAGCCGAGAAGGTGCTGTGTATCACAAGTTAGAGTACAACGACTGCCGTGATTTGACTCCTACTAGAAGTGGTGCCGGGTGCTGGACTGATGGCAGCCCAACAGATGCAGCTTGCCCAGGTGCGATTGATTTTTCTGATTCAATTTGATTGACCCTCCTAATCGATTGTTAGTTTGCGACACGTGCTTGGATTGAAGGCGAAGCAATTAAGATCCATTTGCTTCACGTCCGATCTTTGGACATCAAACCAAAAGTTGGGATATATTTGTTTGGTAGCACATTTTATTGACCCTGATTTTATTTTGAAGATAAAAATTATTGCATTCAAGGATGTTAAGTATCCACATAATGGTCTAGCTATTGAGGAAGCCATTACAAGATGTCTAACAGATTATGGAATCAAAGAGAAGATGTTTACGATCACACATGACAATGCGGCAAATAACAAGGTAGCTTGTGATCTTCTCCAAGAAAGTGGAAAGCGTGATATGTTATTTGATGGTGAGCATCTTCTTGTTAGATGTTGTGCTCATATACTCAACATTCTTGTGCAAGATAGTATAGGCATTGCTGATGCTGCAATGGAATCGATAAGAGACCTGGTTAGGTATGTTAATTCGTCAGCATTGCGAATCCAGGCTTTCAATTAGATTTGTGAAAGGGAATGTCTTCCTGCAAAGGTTGGTTTAGTGCTTGATGTTCCAAACTGGTGGAACTCAACACATGCCATGATTCTTGAGGCAGTTTTAACACCCCAGGTATTCAGTTAGGGTTAAACAACTTCACTTAAGCAAAATGAGCACCATGGCATTGCATCAATTTCTTTTCTTGTTAAGAAAATGGGGTTTTCAAATTTTTGTTGGTTGTTCTCCCAACTTAAGTTTTGATTCAGAGGTTTTTCCAAATTCATGACCCCTCCTATCATCCTCCCTTCTTTCTGTCTTCTTTGGAATCCTCTGTTCGGACCGATGGGTTCCGCCCGATGGACGCCACGTCGTGCATCATTCCGTCCAGCGCCAAAAGTCAGCGCTCACGTGACTGAAATCGCACGCCGTTCCGCCTCGTCCCATCGCTAACCACTCCATCACCCACACCTCTGCGCGCCACTGCTCATCCACTGTAGCGTTGACCCCGCCCCGCACGTGCCTGACACCACCGCGGACTGCCAGAACAAACGGGTAACCATTCCATGTAAATAGCTCCCGCCCGAGCAGGCCCTGCTCTTCCACTCCCTTTCACCTCTCCACTCTTCCTCGGCGAAGAGCTAGAAAAAGCAAGCTGAACGAACTCTTCTTCCACCACCTACGCTCAAAAGCTCTGTCCAAACTTCCGATTCACCGTCGCCCCCACCTCGCCGACACTCCCAGTTAGTCTGCAACCTCACCGGCCGCTGCCAGAGTTTCTGGAGCCAAGAAGAGAAGTGTTGACGGTGCTATCACCCTCGTGTTCCACCCTTTCCAGCCCCTTCTTCTCCAAAACAGAGTTTTTGGGTAAGTTCTCATCGAGGCGTTGCGTTTTCTGATTTTTTCAGGTAGTCGAGAGTCCCACGACGGCGCCTGTGTGCAAGCACCGCCGGACGTGTGTACTCCGAGTAGTTTCAGAGCCATGAGTAGTTGGAGGAGTGTATCTGAGTTATTTCAAGGCTGCTTGTAGTCGGTTGGGTACCAACCGAGTTATTTTCTGAGGGCCGTGAGTAGTCTAAGGTCGTGCTAGAGTATAGAGAAGGTAGCCAAAGTAGTCATCCGAGTAATCAAAGGACCCTTCTACCGTTTGTTCAAGGGTAATCAGTAGGCAGTTGAGTTGCGTAGAGTCTTAGTGTTTCCGTGGTTTCTAATCCAGTATTTTGGGTTGTTTCACTTTTCAAATCGCATGATGTGCATGTATCTTATGTTTCCTTCAACTCATAAATATGCATTGTCGTGTAGAATCCGCTAGTGGACAGTCTCTACGAGTTGGTGGCCATGTCCGAGAGTAAACAGCTCAAAGCCTCTTCAGTGGAAGCGCCGCAAGGATTGCACTAGAGTACGGAAGAGCCCAAGGCTGATTCCGAAGGCAAGTCCCGGAGCATAACTCCTAATTTCAAAACTACCATGTCTTATGTGTACTAATTTTTACTGCATTAAGTTTTAGGAGTTGAATGAAACCTTAGTTGCATGATCCCTAGGATTCCCAGGCTCAAATACTAGTATGTGCAGGACGAGTAGTGCCATGCTTAATCAGGAGCAATAAAAGTCGAGTGATCTCTTGTCACTCGCGAGACATAGGACCTCTCGGTTCAGGGAAAAACTACTCCAAACTGGAATTGAAAGATGGAAGAACTGGAGACCGAGCGGAGGCAGAAAGAAAAGAAAGTCTGGAATGTTGGTTACACTCCGCCCGTGTCGATTAAGGCCCGTTCGTTGTGGCCGTGCTGATCAAGTTTGAACTATACTATGCACCTGCTGGAAGTAATAGGTAGTTGAAACTGGTAAAGCCTAGTACCTTATTGCGCGATAGTAGTTTGAGTTCGTCTTGATCCCTATTCGTGTACTGGTCTGTAACTCATGGCAGGCTCTAGGAGGTACCGGTGGGGAAGAGTACTTGAGGGGCGCAGGGGTTCTCAAATGCCCTCATTCTTTAAGGGAACCGTTTGTCATATGTTGCTCGATGGGGGCAGATCATATACTGGGTGTATAGGTCCACCTTGCAAGGTTATAAATCGAATTGATTCACCGCCGCTCTCGATTAAGAGAACCTTGATCTCTTCATCACATCGTAGCAAGAAGTGGAATGAAAGAAGTGGAAACATGCTCTGTTAAGCTGTTATCTTGCTACTTGTTACCTTACCTTGAAAAAGTTTTGCAAAGTTGCTCACCTAACAGTAATCTAGTTCAATTGTAAATGGAGGTTAAAACTTGAAAGTAAGGATCCACCCTTAGTTGCTTTTGTTGGCAAAATAAGCCCCTTGGCCAAAAACCTTGCATATTAGAAGTCGGCTAAGTATAGTCCATGGTCGGTTAAGTCTTGCTGAGTATTAGTATACTCAGCCTTACTTTATTGATGATTTTTAGGGCTTAGTGCTGACTGGTTTGAGCTAGTTGCTGGTCAACCCTGGGACGGCCGTCCTCTACCCGAGGGGTGGTCAGTCGAGTGGTCTCTAGACTCGGTGTAAGAGTGCTCGGGTGAAGGAGTACTCGGACATATGACATACGGATGAGCTACCCATGTCACCATGTACCTGTTGTCATCGTATCGCTTAGACTTCCGCTGTAGCTATTTTATTTCCAACTCTGATTTGTAATTCGCTGCAAACTTGAAACTTGTTCCAAAACTTGTGTGTACTTATTTGGTACTCAGTTAATGAGTACTCTATGTTGTTATCAAATGTTCTGTTGTATCATCTGCCCTCACCGTTGCGTGAGCTCTGTGCATATGGGTTCGATCGAAGGGATCAGTGGTAGAATCGGGCTTGACCCAACGAACTGTCAGATTACACCATTTTAAGTGCACGTTGACCTGACTAGTTGTTTCAAGGATGGTTAAATGCACTTAAGCCGGTTTAATTTAGGCGGTTCCACCACAGCAGTGGAACACAAGATTGTACTGAAGCGATACGCAAAATTACAACAACAACCCATTCCAACTGATGATGAATGGAGTGGGGCTAAGTCTATTTGTGAATTCCTTGTAGTTTTTGAAGAAGCTACATTGGCATTCTTGGCCGATAGATTTCCTACATCACATCTATTTCTTGACAATGTGCTGTTAGTACATCAAGCTCTAAGAAGTCACGGATGGAAAGATGATCAGGTTATAAAAGTCTTGGCTAGAGCAATGGACAAGAAGTTCGCTAAGTATTGGGATCAGAATTACAACATGTTGCTTGTCATTGCTACCATTCTTATTCCAAGATAGAAATTTGATTTCCTAGACTTCTTCTATGAGAAGGTTTGTGAGAATTTAATTGATGTTGACTTGAGCAAAGATTTGGCTAAATAATGGCTGCACAAATATTACATAAAGTATGAAGACATTGTTAGAATTGATACAAATGCATATCTCAAGCTGGTGTGTCTAGGAGCGTGGTGAACCGCTCACCAGTGGTACTGCTTGGCAAGAGAAGACTGGAACAAGAATTTACTCAATTTAGCTCTCAGAGGAGAGGGACTCGAACTGAAAGATCATATGCATGAAGAATTAGTGAGAGAAGATGAAAACTTTGAAATTTTAACATGGTGGAAGACAAACTCGAACCAGTAACCCGTGTTGTCGGCTATGGCACGCGATTTCCTAGCAATTCCATTGAGCATTGTTTCTTCTGAATCTGCATTCAGCCTGGGCGGTCGAATTCTTAGTGACAATCGAAGCACCATGATGCCACAAACTCTTGAAGCTCTGGTTCGCGGCAAAGACTGGTTATATAGATATCCATCCAATGAAGGATGATGAGTACTGCAGGTGGTTAACATAGCTTCTGAAGTGTTGGTACTCGCAGATTGGATAATGATGCCTTTTTCTGGCAAAAAGGAGGCGAGGAAGATTGCTTATGAGGCAAAAGCTTTTTGAATTTTAAGGATACATTGAAGTATGTGACATAGATTGTAATTTTGCTCTATTGAACTGCAGCACCAGTCCAGTCGATGAGGTGCATGTGGGGGCATGCTCAGCTCCCACGGGGGCAGTGGCCAGTGGGGCATGCGGCCTGCCCATGCGGGTTGCCATGGGTTAACCAATTTAGGTGGGACGGGACAAGTAGGGTTGATTAATTAACATTGTGGGTAGGGTTGGGTTTGCAGCGTTAGTTAGCTAGCTATGGGTAGGGTTAAGTTAGGGGCGGGTTGGCCCCCGTTAGCAGGCCTAGCTGCGGGGATCTATCGTTCCATTGCTACATCCCTATCAAGTCCTACCTATCAGCAAGACAAGTTGACAACAGAGATGAAAGTGCAAGTTAAATAGTGCTATTGATACTCTTATGATGGATATATGCGCTAACTGGCATAGAAGTTGAGTGACTCTTTCTAGTCTCACAATTTCCTCTCTTTCTTATCTACTTTCAGTCTCATCCAGTGGCGGACCCAGAAACGTCCAGAATCGTACCTAGAGAGGTTGAGGTTGAATGCATCAGCACGAGGCACCTTGCCAGAATGGAGGGTCAAGGGCAACGGCCCTAGATGCTGGACCGGCCCGCTGAGGCACTGACCACGCATCAACGCCTGTCCCAGCAGGCCATTGCCGCACCTGAAGCAATGCACGAATGCTGGAGCCTGGGCCCAGGCCGCTAGGGCCACCACCACGCCGACCGTCGCTCCTGCCTGTGGCGACCCGGGGTCTCCAATGCCTCGATTGCCAATGGGGATGCCGGCTATTCTGTTTGGCTAGCTGCTTTGCAGCTGCTGCTACTCGGCAGAGAGCAAGCAGCTGCAGTAGCACGCACCAACAGGCAGCGGCAGCAGTAGCCATGCACCAGCCGAACAACGTTGAAATGAAAAAAAAAAGATGTGTCGAAACGGAGTAGCGATGAGGCGGGTAGCTGTGTAGCTACGACGATGTGTGCTTCTGCTAGTTGGGGCTGGATCTTAAACCATGGACTGCTAATAGTATGGTTTTACATAAGGGTACTTGGGGTTCTTTGAGCTGGACAAGGGCTGCTTCCCCCAGCTCTGATCTCGATGTAATCGGGTATCAACCTACAAATTTAAACAGGAACTTTAAATGTACCCTAACATATTTTGGCACACAATTCGCCGTAGAGACAAGTAAAGAAAAAGACGGGATTGGTACGGGGCAGGACAAGAAGCACAGACAGGACTACGGGGTTTGGCAGGCGCAGGAGAAAAGTGGTCTGGCGATGCAGCTGCAAAAGCTAGTGGTAGTGGCCTCCAGCTAGCTGAAAGCGAAGGAGCGCACGGGTACGGCAGCCTCGTCGTTTGATGCGCCGCGAGCTTACTGTTCCGACGTGGCGCTATTATCCGGATTCCCCGACGGCCTCCATTGGTAGGGCTGGCTCTGTTGGCACCAGCAGCAGATGCAAGATGCAGCTGGATTCGAACGGGTTCAGCTCATTTAGAGTTTGGAGAGCACTGGCATGAACTTGAACTTGGTCGTCAGTTGTCACGGCAGCAAATTAGATGGAGGATCCGATCACAACCCAGCGTGTTCGGTTGGACGTCGGCTGAAACGCTGAAACGGCTGATTTGTTGTGAGAGAAAAATATTATTCGGTAACTGATAAGTTGGCTGATAAGCTAAAGCGAACAGACTGTGCCAAACTATTTCCTCCTACCCCTCAACCCACCTGTCAGGTTGAGGTGTCAGATTGAGGGTACCAAGGTTTTGACAAAAGGTAAAAATAACATTTTAGAAAATGGTTCTGTCTTTTCGCCGTCATTTTTTTCACCACGGAAAAAACATACCCGCCCGTGTAGCGATTTTCACCTTCCAGAAACCCCGAAGCCTTCCTTTTTATTGCTTTCCTTCTGTCGCTGGCATCCCGCCGTGCTCTCCTTCTGTCACTGGCATCCCGTCGTGCGCCGTCACGCCCTCAGGCCTGCCCTCCACCCGACGTATGTTTCAGGGTCAAGGTCGGGGGTGCAAGAACAGATTGGCGGTGAGCGCCCAGCCCAACGTCACTCGAGCGTCAAGATCCCCACACCGACGCCTACGACGACGACGATTATAGCAGAACCTGGCGGAGCGATAGGCAAGCAAGAACATATCGCTGTCCATCTCCTCTTTCATTTTTTCCTATTTCCAACGATCATCTATTCATCATTGTTCCGGCGGAGGTAGAAAAGAGGTGGTTTTGCTGTTTACGGTTTGCATACGTGGTCCTCGCCGGCGGCCGGCGGGCAGCGGGTCGACGATGAAGGTGGGGATCTTGTCCATGAGCCCATCGGACTTTTCCGAGATGCAGTACGCACGTGGCCTCGCCACCGGGGCGCGCGGCGCGCCTGCATCCGCTTGTACCAGTGGTACATGACCCAGCACTGTGCCACCAGCTGTAGGCCGCGTCGGTGGCCGTAAGCGCCATGTGGAATGGCCACGCCGACCCTCGCCGCGCGCCGCCTCGCATCCATGCTGACATCACCACCACCGGATCCCTCGCCCCCGGCCACGTCGGAGCCGCCGCCACCGTGGAGCAATGATGAAGAGATCGCCGCCTTCCTCCGCTGCCATGACATCGTGGGATGCTGCTTCGCTGCCGTCTCGCCGCTGCTGCAAGCTGCCGAGGCTAAAAACGGGTCTCCAAAGGCTCCGTTATTTTACTTATGCATGATACGTTTTCGATACACATCCCCGTGTGCTGCCAATACTCATTTTGCTTTTAAATCTATGTGGCTCTCTTAATTTATGTGCAACGTCCAAAGTGTGTCGAAATTCATGATGTTTCTCATTTGGCCTGATGCATTGCCATCAATCTAACTATGCTTCACTGGTTTCTTGGGTCTTAGGTGTAGATTTTTAAGCTAAGTCTGGTTCGTGTTAACCTATCTTGATTTTCAATTAGTTAAATATATATTTTAGCAGTACTCTACTATGCTTTGGTGCACGTGTATATGACTATATGAGGTTTTTGATTTTGGTCCAATGAACTTTGCAGACACTTGATTACCTGAGCGGTTAGTAGAAAGAGCTATTTCATGGTTGTCAGGTAATCGCATACCATTATAACCAAAATGGATTGTTTTAACCATACACATACACATGTGAACTGACTTCGTTTATCATATTGGTCTTTATAATATTAGAAATAGAATACCACGAAGGTGGTAATTGTTTCCTACCAATGGACCATCGTCTTCCACTTGGTGATGAGACAAATATAACAACCTCCAATTCTCGACGTGGTCGTAAAAGATCAAGAGCAGAGTTTGGTCGACCTGGTTTGTTAGTAGAAGAAACAGCTGCTAGCATGTGATACTTATATGTTTTTTTTATCCATATTACTTGGTTTGGTTTTGCCTGGTCTTCGTTTAGTTTTGACCATGGTATTTTAAAGTTGCAGGTGGTGAAGAAATTGAAAATGTTGATGCAGCAATAGCAGAACATAAAAGGAAAGAAAGAAGGGATAATTATGCCAATTTGCTGGAGGAGGAAAAGGAGAGGAGGCGTGCAAAGGCCAGCGAAAATTATCATCGTAATAAGGCCGAGGGCAAAACAAGCACTACGCCGCAACACTTAACAGGCACAACTTACACAGCCGAGGGCAAAACAAGCACTACGCCGCAACACTTAACAGGCACAACTTACACAGAATTAGGTCAATGTCATGGACATCACAGCTTTCAAGTGCCTAGACTGTTATCACCGGGTTACCACCATGTTTGCCTGGTAGAGGTATTATATTTTTAGAACATGGAATTTCAAAATGCTTTCAAATTGCTATGAACATGATTTTTTGAGAATAATTATATGCACATGATTATTTAAAAAGCATGGCCCAAAGGATGATGACGACAACTGGCTACATGGAAATGATACTTGCCCAAGGCTAAATATGTCAGACTCTATACATGCATGGGTTGGGTTTAATCAATGCTTAATTGGAAATTCACCTCTGCCACTATCATTAGCAGGTTACTATCTAAATTATGCCTTTCGTAAATGGATTTCATTGCCTAGATGCAAGTTATGGATGTAATTACATACCAAGGGATGTTTATTTTGATGAAGAATTTTTACTCCTTGCTATCATGCATTCAAATGAATGGCGGATCCAATCTCAATTTTTATTTTTCCTTTCCAATCTCTTGAGTTAGCATTACATTAGTCACGTGGGACAAATTTTTATTTATTTTATTTGACTAATGTATGGATGAAAATATTCATAGTACGTTCGTGCACTTTACTAGTTATACATAAAACATTGATGTGCTTGTGCCAAGCACGGAAAACAAACACACAATGACGGCATACACGCACTCGATTTCATTTCCTCTTTCTTTTCACATTTCGTTGGCATTTTTGCCCCCAACAGCACCCTTAGAAGGTTTCACCAGGCAAGCAGAGGAAGTACCCAGCACGGTAATTTCAACATGACAGCATCATGAGTTCATGACCCAAGCTACAAATCTACTTGTTACATCACACAACGGTTCGACACGGTATACCGAGAAACCAAGTACACCCTGAAGATCGTTCCCTTCACATTCCAGATATGTCCAGTGGGAAGAGAAGAGTGCCAGAATTATGGCCTCTTTGCCAAACTTGAGAAATCAAAAAAGAAAATGAAAAAACAATGCACAGTTTCCTTCATTCCCAAAGACCAGCACATCTTGTCGCAAAGATATTAATTGGCACATAAACAGTCCAGACATGTTTCTCAGCTTTTCTCACAGAAATCTTCCTGGTGACCATCATTCTTCCATTCAGTTTCATCGTCCCCTTCTCCCCTGGCATCATTCTCAGCATCACTTTCACTAGCTGTTTCCCACTCAGAGTCATCAGCCTCTTGACCAAACGCATCGCTAGCATCTCCTTCACAATGGACACCCCCATGCTTCAGAGATGCTTCCCTGAATAGCCAAGCGGCACGCATCTGCTTCTTCACCAATCGCTCAGCGTAATCAGGAACTTTGTTTTGCTTCAGGGATAAGTCAGGATCGTTTGACTGAGAGCACTCGTTTATGAAAAGGATTGCATCCAACAAGCTCTCCTTTGCAAAACCAAGCATATCATACGCTTGAGCTCTTCTCCACAAACTCTTGGCATGACGATTCACAGGGCTATGAAGGCACAATGCTCGAGTAGCATCGCTTATGGCGGCCAATGGCTGCTGCAGGAGAAGGTAACACTGAGCTCGATTGCTGTAAAGCACCACCCGCTCTTTCTTAGACTTCATTGGACATAGTGCAAGTGCTTCAGAGTATTTCTCTGCAGCTCCTGCAATATTCCCTGAAGAGAACAGAGAATTGCCTTCCAACTTCACAACCAATGCTGCAGCTTGTTTTATATGAAGATCCTCCCTCGGCATACTCTTTTCCAATTTCAAACTTTGCTTGGATCTCAAGAGCTCGTCAATTTCTGATTTGGTCTGAGTGCTAATTGTACTGCGTGAGTTCCCACTCTGTTGCATACATTCTTGGAGGACTGTGACAATTGTGTCACCAAGCCTTTTATAATCACCAAGTGTCGAAATATTTGCTAAATCTATCAATGTTGGTGCAACTTTATCTATAACCTGCACAAAGAGAAGAAAATTAAGTGACCACAGCTAACAAAACTACAGTTAACAGCTAGTTGCTGTCTGCATTCAAGACCAAATTAGAAGAAAAAAAGCATAAATACATTTTTTAGCACAATGCGCTTTCAGCAAATCATCATGCATAATAATCCTGAACCATCTAACCAGAAAGAGGAATAACAATCCAAGCTGGTTTTTAAAAGATTGTATAGATACTCTTATTTCCTCTTTATGAGGAACTCTGCTATTTCTATTTGTCTCTAGTCATCATTTCTAAGCCGCTGTGCATAGTTGTCATCTTAGGCCTTAAACATAACCTGTACATATTAACCTACATAAAGGGAATATACTATGACAGTATGACTAAGCGAAATGTATTTCACAAGATCTTACCTTATGACAAGTATTTGCATCCTGCACTAGCCAAATCAGACAATCAACTGCCATGTATTGCCAGTCATCTGAAGAACGAGCAATGTTGCATAAAGCATCGATGGTACCAGGAATGTTAGCAACATGACCTCGACCAACCTTGTTCTGGCATATTGTTCTTAGCAAACCAACACCAGCAGGTGAGTTTTCATTCACAAGTCCACCCCACATTCCAGGTAACTTGTTAAGAAAATCAGCCTTGCAAATATCATGGAGGAATTCAGGTTTAAATGCAAAGCAATTAATGAGTTGCAAAGACCAGCACTGCAGTTGACTTGCCCATTCCTCAGCTTTGCGGGATTCCATTTCCACACCACCCATGCCACGAGTAAGAAGATCGCAATGATAGCCAAGTCTTCGATCCACAAATTGGTAAAAGTGAGAGTACACAATCTCTAAGGAGCTCGAAGCAAGTTGAATGGCAAGTTCAAGCACTTCTCCATGCTCAGCAACCGCGGGAAATGTACTAGGATATGTAGCCAAATGCCCCAAAGCTCTAACAGCAACCCGTTGCTCCACCCAAGTCAGCCTACCTCTTAGAAGTTCAACTAATGGAGGTATTACACCGGCACGAACAGCACGTTCTGCAAATTCCTCCACATTCATCGTATAGGATCCAATTATGTGAGCTGCATAATATGGGATGTAAATATTCTGATCATGTGCAAGCCAGCGCCTGTTTTTCAACCCTTTCCATATAAGAGCTGCCATGCATTCAAATATGCCCAAGTTGATGAACTCAGGATCATTTGGGTGAGCCATTGCAGTGTTCCAGAGGCCGCTAATAGGGAGAACTTGACCATCATCATCTTGAGAAGGAAGTTCCCTAAAAAACTTAAGCACACTTGCTCTTCGTTTACTAGGGTTTGCCTCCTTCATAACACAGAAGAAACATCCAGGATAAGGGCAATCAGATTGTATCTTGTCCATTATGAGAGCCAATTGATCCTATCAGCTTCCTTAATCAGAACATCAACAACCGTACTTCAAACTGCATCAGAACAAATTATGAGCAGATGTTAACAATATTCTCCAATGAGCAAAGTGAAGGGCGACCGGGCACATTATCAATGTAAGAAAGTAATTTAACAATCGGCAAACAGCTATTAAATTTTGATAACACATCTTCTTCCCCCTAATTTTCTGATAACTTGGGAATGTCAGACTATTGAAATCTGGTGGGTACATAGCCAGCTCTGGCAACCAATGGGAATGGGATTGGGAGCAAGACAAGCAACTTCAGCAAAATCAAGCAAGACACGCTGAGGAACAAGCAGTAGAGACTTCAATGACTCAATGCCCATGACAAACTACGGAAAAGTGAATGATCGAGTCTAACTTGTGCCTAGTGCAGCTACTGTACAAATAATGGTTGTCTGGTTCAAGTTCTTAAAGAAGTAAGAAT
Organism: Setaria viridis; assembly: GCF_005286985.2. Taxonomy (NCBI): domain Eukaryota; kingdom Viridiplantae; phylum Streptophyta; class Magnoliopsida; order Poales; family Poaceae; genus Setaria; species Setaria viridis. Next base: position 29,193,507 of record NC_048263.2, read on the forward strand.
TTTTAACAACTAAACCATGAGTAAATGCATTTATAGAACTGACTTAACCTCAACAAAATCATATCAATTCAATAGGTCTTATTGATTTCAGGAACATGAAAACTGGGAAGTGAATCACCACTCAATAAAGACATACACCGACTGAAAACAACTGAAGTTTCTACTAGAAGGCACATAACTCACTGCTTTGTTGGATTACAGAAATAGTTTCGAAGTTCACCAATCAGCTGTCTTGCTACTCTTTTCTAGCCTAATTTGCTTGAGTGGATCTCGGTTTTGTTCCCTGGGGTTGATACAGAAGTCTCCTTCGCACGAATTAACTCACAGAGTGTCACCAGCAGAAATCTTAATTGGTTGACACCCATACCCCCAAAACTTCTCATTATCCTTCCCCCATTTCAAATTGCATCTAGGATAGACAGAGTACCAATTGAACAGTGAGCTTTCAGCTCACATTTTGAGCTTACATCCGGAAATTTGAACTCGCAACTCAATTTTTTTCAAAAAATCGCGACGAGAGGCTCGACTCGAACTCCCAGCTACGAGCACGAGCTCCGAATTGGTTACCACGAGAGCTTGCAGCAGGAGATTTAAAAAAATCTGGGCCGTAATTCGAACCTCAACTCCCAATCTGAGCTCCCCGCACCTCAATATGGCCTGAATTACTCTGGTTATAGAAATGGCACCTTACCAGCACACTCCAACGTGGTGGGCCGCCGTCGGACGGCAATGGCGGCCGCCGGCTCGCGCAGCCCCCGCTCGGCTCGGCGCGGCGCGGCGCGGGGTGGTGCTGGTGCTGCCGGGGCAGCGAGGCGGCCGAGCTAGGTAGGGTTCGGGGAGGTGCGGAGGGGCGGCGGGCCGTGGGAGTGGCCGAGTGGGGGAGAGCCGGAGAGGGGATTGGGGCGGACCGGCGGATCTCCTCCTCTACGAGAGACCACGGCAGCGGCGGCGAGGAGGGCGTGCGTGCATGCGGGTGAGGGGGGCGGAATGGGGAGGACGGGGGGCGTGACGCGCGAGGCCTTGAGCGCGACGGGCGGACGGGCCGGGCCGTGCGGTGCGGGTGGAGTCAGACTCGATGTTGCGGCCCCGCCCCGCGGAGGTGGGGCTCCCGAGCTCCCATCCCGCGTGCGTGCGCCCATCGACGGCCGCGATAGGGTTCGCGCCCGCGGGCCACCACACGCCGTGCCCGGCGCGGTGGTCGACGCGTCCGTCCGTCCGGCCACGTGACGTGCCAGCTCCGTGCACCGTGCTAGGCGCGCGACGGGCGGGGCCTCGCCACCCAACCACCGGTGCGGTCCTTTATCCAAAAAAAAAAAAAAACCCACCGGTGCGGGGTGTCCCTCATGGGTGGCTCAGGGTCCCCTCCCCCAGGTCCCGCCCCTCCGCTCCGTCACGCTGCTCCCGTGCGCGGGCGTGCGTGGGGTGGTATGGCAATGGCATCCCGGCCGGCGCGGCTTGCCGATGCCAGCGCCGAGCCGCCGACAGGGCCCGTACCGGCGCTGTGGCAGCGGCAGCGGCAGCGGGGTCCATCCATGATCTACGAGTGAGTCCCCATCCCGTCAAACCAAATCATTGCGGCCTCAACGGCCAAGGCCGGCCCTCACGCACAACCGCGGCGGTCGGAGCACATGCACGCGGCAATTATTTGCGCGACACTGCATTTCCCGTAGTAGAAAGGACGGTTTACGCATGGATCGCGGAACGATAGTACGAGCCGAGCAGGGCGGCAGCCCAAGTTTGGCGCTAATCCGATTTGAATCCCCGTCCTCCGCCGCCGCCGCGAGCCTGGGACGCGGCCCGTGCGAGCGTAATGGCGACAAGGTGGGCAGGTTACCTGGGATGCCGCGGCTTTTTGCTGCTGATGCTGACATGTTTTTTTGCGCACAACGGAGGGGGTAATGCCGCATAGAAAGGCGTAAACAAAGGGCGAGGAGCATGGAGCTCCAGGTAAAAATACGGGTTGGTCTCGCGCTTTTGCGTTCGCCGCCATGTTTGGGCATCTGGCTCGGTGCGTCTGTTGTGTAGCGGTGGATTACGGGCTGTTGTTGATTAATCTGCTAACCAAAGCACTTGCATCGGTCATCACCTGAAAAAATATGTATAACTTTGTGATGCAGCAGAAATGCAAGCAGGGCAGCACTGCCTGTTGGCCTGTTGGGCGAGGACCATTCAACAGTCAACAGTGCCACAGGCAATGGTTGTCCACAGTGACATTGCGCCACGTCCGGGCCACCGGAGCCCATTTGGAGTAATGTACGCTCCAGTACAGAGCTGCAAAGCGATCGTGACTCATGTACGATGAGAGTGCCCTGAGCTGATTTCGGTCTATTTATTTATCATTTACTCCACAAATCAGTACCAGTGGCTAGCTGTTGGAGTTGGAGTTGGACCATGCCAAGGTACAACCAGTTTTAACAGCACAGGCAGCTGGGCACAGCAAGCGTGGCACAGGGGAGGAACTACCACTGATTTTAACTTTTATTGGAGCATCCTCAAGGTACAAGAATCAAATGGGGGGCGACAAACGATTTTTGCTGGCCACGGAGCTCATAGCTTGGAGATCAGCTCGGTGTGGACGCCCTTCGGCGACTCGGCTTCCTTGGCGTCCGCGTCGGGTCCAGGAGGAACGTCAACAGCAGGCGAGCAGTTGAAGAATCCATGGGGCTGGACAAACAGAAAACGATTTTCAGATCCATGCTATCGTGCTAAAGTGGACAAGAAGGTGGCCTATTTTCTACAGAACATTAACAGAATCCTCTAGAAAAATGTCGAAAGAGCTGAGATGGTACCATGAGCATGAAGCCGATCCGCTCCACCGGCATGACGGGCCAGTCTTCCAGCCTTGGGATATGGGTGAGCCCGAAAACATACCTGTAGTTGTAGGGTGTAGTTTGGGATTCAGAAACTAGACAATCACATGGATATTCAGTGTCAATCAGCAGGTCCTCATAACATACCAAAGAACAATGTTGGTTTCCTCCAGGGACCGATCCTTCTTCACCCACGTAGCTAAGCCCTCGTCGATGCGCGGATTCTGGTTGGGGAACTCACCTCCAGGGAACATCTCATCGTTTTTGTATGATGTGACCCAAAGGTTATGCTTCAAGAACCCAGCTCTTCTCAAGAATTTGGCCTCGGGTAGGGCCAGTGGCAGACAATTGGAACCAGGTATGAGCTTGTAACCTGTCGGTCGTCCAGTGCGGTTTACATTTCTTGTGTTTCTTACCTGATTAACCCATAATAAAGAACAAAAGAGTCAGTATCACCAGAATTTGAGACTCACATCCACGTACGTTATCTGTGCTTACATTGGCGTGCATTCTTTCTACGATTAAGGAAAAAAGAAATAAGATAGAGAAAAGGGGAGAAAACATCTAGCGTGCATTCTTACAATCCAATGGCGCACAGATGAGGGGTCACAATCACGCATTGCCTGCAGCTCAGTCTTCAAAAGCTTTTCTTCAGCATAGAAAGCATTGTTGTGCACATTATTTGGGCCTGCATCTTCAACTTTAACGTTCACCTCAACCACCTGCAATGGAAGAGAATCAATAGTATCCAAAGTAGTTGGTAAAATGAGGTGAAGGGGGAAAAAGGTATTTTCTTTGTGAAGATTAAAGTTCAATTAAGCTTTAAGCAGCCAAGTTTCATCTATAAATAGTGGACTGCTAAGACATCGATGAAATAATGTGATAATAAACAAAAAGGAAAAAAAAAGGGTATGGCCCATTATCATGGAGGAAGTAGATGACGGGTGTAATTCAGATTTGAGGATTTCGAAATGGAACTTTTGATTATCTCATGATTAAACCTATGAGAGAGGGCTGACAAACAACCTACCTGATTATAAGGCTCATTGGGTTTGCAATCAACTGCCATGTCCATACGGGCAACAAAGAAATGCTGATGAACTGGTGCATACAGACCAGGGGCAATAGTTGTGCCATATTTCCTTTGTTCCCCAGGCATTAGAGCTCCCAAGCTAAGAATTCCAGTAAGCTTTACCTCTGCTTCTATCTTACCATCCTACAACCAGAAAGAACGAAAAGGATAAGTATATAGATAAATTATGATGCAATGCACAACAAAAGTTGGACACAAGCTCCTTCAATCAAAAAAAGTCAGAACTGAATTACATAACAGGTAACCATAAATACAGCAGGTGCTACCGAAAAAAGGCAAGTTAACATTTGTATTCACCTGATAAAAGTGCCAGTAAAATCCATACTCATAGTTAGCAACTGTGCATATGAATGATACAGTAAGCCTCCTTGATCGTCTTACTTCCGCCAACCCAGTTCTCCAGTCTTGGTGTTTCCAAAGTATTCCATGGTCCTCCTCATGTAAACAAACACAATTCTCAATGGTCTCCACACCACCAGTAAAATTTGTAAAATGTGCATCAAAGTACTTTATAAATCCCAAACAGTCACATCCCTACAAATCAATAATAGAATATAGTTAGACAAACATACCAGGAGGCATATCAAGGCATTGAGTGCAAATGGCCTTTTAGATGCACAGTTCTGGAAAGCATCTTGCCTAGTGCAAAAAGAAAAAATAATCTCAAAAGTTCCTATGAGAATTTGGTAAAGATAGTTCCTAGAGCAATTGATAAAGCAGTGCAATTTAATTTTCAAACTTAATTTAAGTGAGGACAAACCAAAAAAAGGCAGGAATTCCTAGAAAATGGCAAACTAAATTGATCATAGTATTTATCCTAATAGAGGTATAAAGTTAATCATGAAAATGCAATGCTTCAGTCAATAAAAAGTGTTTGAACAGTGGAACAATGTTCAAACATTACTTTAACCACTAACTTGTATCGCATTCTTTTCATAAAACATAATGAAATATAATATTCTGAAAGTATATTTCAGAACTCCACTAATATTATTTTTCATATAATTGATCTAGATATTCATAAAGGCATTGTTAGTCTTTAAGATAATTTGACTTATTATCTTAAAGACCCCATGGACAATAGGCGCTCCATGAAGAAGATCAAAATAGGGGCCTTGCGGCTGCTTGCTTGAGCCTGCAGGAAGTGGTTCATGCGACTCCCATGGGGGAGACAAACTGCTATGCCTGTATTCAGAGCCTGCAACTGGTGCTTATATGTGCGCGATCAGTGTGTTGCCTGGTACTGCAGGGTAGGTAGAGCGCTGATCTGGTTATCTCAAAACGTGTAAACGCTCAAACGGTGAATTTGGTGCCTTGTTTTTATAAAATGGGGCAGGGCAAGATGCCTTTTACTCTAAAAAAAGATAATTTTGACTTACATGCATTCTGAAAGGAGCATGTTTTTGGCAAGAGTGAGTGCCTTCTATATGACACTGAGGCATGTATCATGGAAATGCAAGTTTACTCAATACCTGACACTAATCAAGATTATTTGCATGATTACACCTGGAAGTTTCTTTCATATTTGTACTAGATATGCCACCAAAAATCAAATGAAGACCACTTATGCTACAGAGAAAACACCAAACCTTCTTAAGAGAGTGTGCATTCTTTCCCAACCCATCTTCTCCAGCATCAAATGCATTTTTCCGATAATGTGGTTCATTTGGATCTCCATAAGGAACAACCATCTCAACAAAACTCAACCTGTGAGCAATAGGTCGGCGTCCACGATTCCCATCAATGTATGCAACAGAATGGATAATCAAACCCTCTTTAGGGGTGAAGCCAATACGGAAATTCCACTGGCAAGATACATACAAAGAGTGAATCTCAAGACCAGGTCTAATTTAATATTGGGTCAACAAATGCATCAACACTAGCACGCACTTTTTACCTTTTGCCATTCCACAAAATAGCCATTGATACGGAAACTTGGGCCTTCAGGTTGATTGATAATAAGAGGTTTCACATCACTTCGATCAACACCACCTCGTGTTTCACCAGGGGTGTAGTTCCTCAAATGATCTGGTGGGGGCAGAGGCACTAACTTCCGATCTTCAAACTCTATCACAACATTGTTCTGCATATCAACAACAACATGGATTCCTTCAACAGGACGTGCATAACCATTCTCCATAGGGCTATCACTTTCCGTTCTACAAAAGATCAGAGGTTTGCCAATTCTTCGGTTGGGAGCATCAGCATCACTGTAGTAGCCTGCACACCTGGTTTTTTTTAGCAGCAAAGATCATGTTTTGGGTAAGATTGCTACCAGGTCTGAACAATAATATTTTGTAGTGCATTTAATTACAGAAATTATTTATGTCTGGCTTACCATGCATCTACCATGACAAGATCCATGTCATCTATGCCTCTTTTCTTCATTGCTTCAATAAAAGGGGGATAACTTTTTACAGTAGCTTCACATTCAGCATATTCCATAGCGTCCTGCAAAACACACAAGCACTATCAAAGTAATGTCCTGCAAAATACACAAGCAATATCCAACTAAGGCTAGCACTTGACTTAATTATTGGACGAGCATGAGATAATATTTCTTTGCGGCACATTAGTATTGATTTAAGACTAGCGTATAATTCCGTGCAATTCAAGCAGGTAATAAGGATCAGTTTTCTAATTGGCAAATGCCACAGTTTACCAGCAATAACTTAGAAGAGATTATCGGGTAAATACAAAAACTCAATGCATATCATTACTAAATATTTTCAATGTACATGTTAAACAGTGCTCGATGGACTCTATGATGGGGTAAAATGGTCAACAGAAAAAAGACAGCATATGACCAATTTATATAAACATACCATTGCAGGTTGAACATCTGGAACAACTTCTGATGATATGACCTTGCCTCTGTGATGTCCACCCCGAGCAGCAGCATGCACTTCAGAGAGTTCTACAACCCAAACACTAGTCTCGTTTGTTTGTTTGTTGTAGACAACAAGCCTGGCTCTCCTAGATGGCAATCTGCTTGGAATAACAGGAACACCTTTTGTTCTAGGAAGCAGGGATGGTTGGAATGGTGGGAAGAAGTATGCATCAGCTAATGCCACAACATTCTTTTCAGGCTCCAGGAGCACAACTTCAACAAAGCGCATACTGTCTCGTACCTATAATTTGGTAACTTGATTGTAAATTATTTATTTTAAGCATGTCTTCGTGTTTTCATAGAGAAATGTAGTAGCTTGGCAAACCTCAGGAGTTCTTCCAGCAGCTCTGACAGTTGCTACAGCCACAGCAATTTCAGCAGCAGACAATGGGTCCAACGGGTGGCTTCTCTGTGCCTTCGCCATGATTGGAATCCCTGAAATGTTTTTTATCCAGATTGGACATCACAATTTGACATTGAAGTGAATAATGGTTTTGATAACCTTCATAGGTTACAGACTTAAACATTTCGGCAGATTGGACATCACAATTTGGCATATGTTGTGACATGGAAAGAATGTCACAAGAAAGCTTTTGCCACTTGAATTTTATGGACATTCAGTTAGTGGGGGAATCAAAGGGTGAAAAGGATGCATCAACAAAGCTAATAACAGAAAATTTCTGAAATATGCACAGTGCACACCAGCCAACATGCATGGAACCGTGAATTAAGTCTAGAATGCTTGCTGTTAGATATTGGATCTTTTACATTCTTCTTACCATTACATGTTGGACCCTCTTAGTAGCAACTGAGAAGCTAAATGGTATATATGCAATTTTTAGAATTATGACACTATCCAATGATGTTCCCATCTTCATTTGCTTACGGTTTTCATCAATTTATTTACAATTTATTTAATACACATAGAAGGGAAAAATAATGTAACAAAAACATTAAAAAAATGGAACAGCTACTAGCAAAAAGCTCTTCTTTGTTCGCTACATGGACAAACTTAGAGAATGGGATAATCTAAATCACAGGTCACTGGACAAGATCGACAAAAACATAGGAAAAAAACTGAAACGGCTACAAGCGAAAAGTTCATCATGGTTCACTACATGGACAAACTTAAATAATTACAGTCATATGCATGATCTAAAGCACTGGTGTGCATCACTTCAGAGGATAAGTGGAAATACAAATAGAGTTAAACGAGTCAAAAGCCAACCAGATATCATACAACTATTGGAATTACAGTCAAGTTCAATTAAACCAAGCTACCTTACAAAGATATTATAAATTGTTCCTGTTATCATTTGGTCCAGTTGATTTTTTTCATTTTAGAAAACCATAACATGAGAATTCATCTTATTTTCTTACTGTCTGTTGAAAGAAAAATAATGCTATTAGGTTCAGGGTTGTTAGCTTGTGATAACATTACCTTCTCCAGCAAAACAAAAACTTGCTAAATAGAACAGAAAACTGCAGGTTGGAGCAAATAAACACTGGACATACATGGACCCACATTGGACACAATCAGCACCCATGAGTACTATGGACACTAGTGCAGCAAACACACCCATAGGCCCCACCACCCGCAGCACTCCACTATTAAAGTATGTGCATTGGATGTGGCTGAGTCATTCATGTACCATCACACCGCTTTTGGTGGAGCCATGATCCATACAAAACGTTTCTAACGTTTCTAGTGGTCCCGTTACTCAAATACTACTTAACAACAGGGTCACACCTTCATTACATCCTCACTTCTGAGCGATAAAAGTACCGTTCCCATTATAAACACAGACTGTGCTATGGCAGATTTAATTATGTTGGCACTATCACCAACTCAAAGTGCCTGCGCCATCATTCTCAATGGGCTATTATACAATTATTTTGGAGTGAATAAACAAATGCATTCAACTTTCAACATGGATGTTTGTCATGATCAACAGATTCTCACAAACTAAGATGCCTCTTTCATTTCAGATTTTTTTAGACCAATAGAAAGCCACTTTAAGATCTACTCTCTCATTTATGCCCCACTCACTAAGTCACTGGCACACGTGCATGACCAAACTTGGAAAATAAGTAGAGTCCGCGGTATCATAGCAAGGCGTATCACTTCGTCACTACGATCTGAACCTCACAAGTGTGATCGCGACCAATACGACATCACCATCAGGTATAGCCTTTCGAAATCCATTTCCGCGTCACGCGACATGCCAAAACATTTTTGTCCCCATGACTGCCGATCCCCATCTAAATCGAAAACTAATCACTATCCCGCATCGTCCCTCACGCGCCCGGTTGAATTCGTGTGTCACGAATCCGGCAGCAAGCACGGGAACAGCGTGACACCTGATCGACGGCACACGCACGGGCGCACCCAAATGATGATACGTACAGCCGCCGGGAAAAGCAGAGGCAGGGAAGAAGGCCAGCGATCCGATCACGCGCGTACCTTTGGTCGAGCCCTTCGCGGTGTTGGGCGGCGCGGCGTCCCCCGCCATCACGGCGCCGCCGCCGGGTGCCGACGCGACCTTCGCCTTTTCCTCAGCTGCGGCCATTGGAGCGGCTTCGCGACCTGGCCGTGCCCGTACCCTCCTCCTGCTCCTCGGGAGTCACGATCTGACATGCAGCACCGGGCACCAGGCCCTCCGCCTCCTCTCCACCGCCTCCTCGTCGACCGGGGTTTAGGGATTCAGACGGCCGTGCGCGGACCGCGAGATGGGGGTGGGGGATCGATCGGGTCTCGGCGACGGCAAACGGACAAGCCGAGTCGCTCGTCGACGGAGGGGGTTTGGGGGGGTTTTGCGGCCTTGCGTGGTTGTGGGGGCGGCCCTGCTTTCGCTTTCTGGAGTAGTGACCTGGTGGGCACTCGCGTGGCGTGCGCTTTATAAAGCTGGCGGCGCTGTTGGCAATTGGCTGCGGCCTGCGGCAGCCGGCGGGGAAGGCGCAGGCGCGCTGCGCTGCGCGCAGCGTGCGTTGCGGCCTCGCGGTACTCTGCGCTGGTTGCTTGGGGCCTATTGGCACGGGAGGGGCGGCGGTGGCGTTTTGTTGGTAGAATCCATGTTTTTTTTAAAATATATGCTCCGTTCGTTCGAAATTATGGCTATGTTTCGTTTTTTCAAAGATTAATTTTCAAATTTTTGATCAACAATATCTTAAAACTAATTTATTTCAAATAGAAAATGTTACATATATAATAGTTGGTTCCATGATAAATCTATGAACATTATTTTTATATTATCGATCTCTATAATTATTTTTTATTTGCAATCGAAGCTCAAAACATTTGACTTTAAAAAAGTTTAAACGTTGTATTCTAGGACGGAGAGAGTAAGATGGAGAAAGTAAAAAGGTAGAATCCATATAATACTTAATTAAAGGGGTGCAATATAATGCATGCGGTGACACACAAAACCACCATGAAATTGTACTTCACCACCGAACTTTTTTATTGAACTAGTAAGTATATATATAGAATTATAGATGTGATGTGCGGTGCGGTGGGAGTGGAACTTGTAATTCAGCAAAACATGAAGCGCAATTATAGTGTGATGCGCGGTGCGGTGAGAGTGGGAACTAAGCAAACACAAGTGCAATTTAGCAAAACACAAGTGCAATTATAGATGTGATGTGCGGTGCGGTGGGTGTCAGTGTTTAGACCTGGCAACCTACCGAGGGATACTTGAGGTAGTGTTTTATGCGTGGGGCTCGCCGAGATCAGGAATTTGAAGGTGAACTCAAACACACGATTTAAACAGGTTCAGGTCGCTTATGTCGCATAATACCCTACGTCATGTGTATTGGTTGAACTTGTTTGGAGGAAGTCTCTGCCTCGTCTTATATTGCCGGGGGCAGGATTACAGGTCGGTTGTTTACAAGAATACTAGTTGGATTCGACTAGAGAGCCCTACTCTAATTGCTACGAGTAGTTTACTAATCATCGACTAGTTCTTATCCTCCATGTAGACTACACCATCCTGTATCGTAGTTTTTATATAGTCTCAATGTACAGCTTCGTATTTAGGACTGTCCAAATTCTCTACAGGACGACAGCGGGAGTGAGAACTAAGCAAACTGCAATTCAACGATCATGAAATGCGGGTACTGGAACTCTGGTGTGTATGTGGCGCTGGACATATACAAGTGTGAAGTATGCAACGCAGACATGCACGGGAACAACAGCCTAGGGACGCCGAGGCGCCGAGCGCCGCGTCACGAACTCGTTGGCGACCTGGAGGCTCGCAGTGCATGGCGATAACGACGAAGGCGACAAGCACGAGAGAACAGGCCAAAACAGTTTTACTTAGAAATTGGGCAAAAACTGAACAGTGAAACAATAACAATAACATTTGGCCCAGAACAACAGTGACATGATCACCAATCACAAATGGGCCGAAATTGAGCCTACAGAAATAATCACAGTAACGTTTGGCCCACGACAGCAATAACATGACCAGCAATCACAATAGCAGCAATACAGATCACCTCCAGTCACAAAGCTTACATCAGATCAGACGTACAAAAAATTGACTGACGAGATATAAAAAAACATCCGGAGTAAACTAATAATAGTATTGGCTAATATGGTGGAGGCCTGAGCCGCAACAGGCCCAACTCATACAATGCAAGTAGTGATTTCGGCCTAAGCCCAGAGAGTGGCCATCCCCGAGTCCGCGCGTATTGCCTGCAGACTGCAGTTCAAACTTCAAAGCATAGGAGAAGACAAGCGCAAGTATTCCATATCTGATCCCAGGACAAAGACCCCCACTGATTCTTCTTTTTTTCTGATAAAGACACAGATTCTTCTTATTGGCGGGTTGTAGCACAACTTGCTCCTGCTTTTCTGTTGTCCGCAGCCTCATTTCCATGAGGCCAACGGAGAAAAAAAAGGATATCTCAATGACAACCACACAAGTATGTCGAATGACAAGACCACATACCTTTATTCCTGGACCACAGCCGTTTTGTTCACATATTAACATTTAGGCCTAGCAGGTTTCCTATGGGAGGAAACATACCCATGAAAATTCACTCAATTGCTATGCAGTCCTGCAGTGCTGGTAAATATTTGTGGCCAATGGAGAATCTAGACACTGTGGTAGCAAAGCAGCTGCTATAAGAACAGCACAAAAAAAATTGTTTATCACGAGAACTGAAGAACAGTAAACCGAGTGCAAATAAGAGCACTTGACATGGTGCATCAATTTGCTGAATGCGCACAGGCCCACGGTGGATATATAGCACCAGATAGGAAAGCCCACAGGCCACAAGGAACACAACAAATATTTCAGAATCCATGAATGTTCAACAGCAGCAAAAAAACATAGAACTAGATCTTTGAAAACGGGCTAACATAGCAGAGACAAAACAGCAGAAAAAAACATAGAACTAGATCTTTTGAAAACGGGCTGAGCGAAGGGGAGCCCAAGGTGATCATGCAACTGAAAACAGTCAGGCAGCAAACTGCGACCCCAAGTTTTGGATTAGGCAGGAATCTTGCTCATATCCCCTTGCACCACCCATTTTATCCACCAACCATTCGTCTCAGCTTGGGTTGGGGCCACCACAGAATCAAAGCTCTTACTTCCATCCACATAAACGTGCTCATTTCTTCTCAGACTCCTATGAACACCGCTACCCCTTCTCCTCCTCAGTCTCATCTCTTTCTTCTTGCTGCCCCCAACTCATCAACCCCCTCTTCTGCTTCCGCCACTCAATGTCTCAATCCTCTCCGTTCTTCTCCATCGCCCGAGCACACGCTGGAGCAGGAGGGCGGGCTGCGGCAGCCGCTCTCCTGCTCCGTCAGCCCGTTGCTCAGCTGCCAACCAACATTCACAGCCTGAGGTGTTTCCCTTCGGCCAGAGTGACACATGCCAAGACGCTGCGATCGCACCTGAACCTCCCTCGTGCCACGCTGTCCTCCTTTGCCGATGCTGATGATGGCTCCAAAACGAAACCTGATGAGGCAGAGGCTGGGGAGGAGCAGAACGGGGAATGCGAGATGTCGGAGATGGCCAAGGCATTCCATATCTCACCAAGGATGGCGATGTCGATCTCCATGACAACTGCATTCGCTGCCCTCACCGTGCCACTGGCGATGCGCTCACTGGTCTGTCGTGGAACCTTCAAGATGAGTGTATTGGCATATCTGACACTTTTGTCAGGGTTCTACATGGCATGGAATATTGGGGCCAATGATGTGGCAAACGCCATGGGGACATCAGTGGGATCTGGGGCTTTGACACTCCGGCAGGCGGTGCTGACTGCAGCGGTGCTAGAGTTCTCTGGTGCATTCCTTATGGGCACCCATGTCACCAGCACCATGCAGAAGGGCATACTGGTTGCATCTGTCTTCCAAGGAAAGGACTCTCTGCTCTTCGCTGGATTGCTATCCTCCCTTGCTGCCGCTGGCACATGGCTGCAGGTATGTTCCATCACCCTTTTGAGCTCTGCTGTACTAAGTAAATCAGATCATTCAGTCTTCTCAACGGCCATAAGGATCACAGAATTACTGAGACATCACCCAGTTGATCTTCAGCCTACAATAAGGAAGGTTTAGGATGTAGTATCAGTGAGATGATTAATACTAGAATTGCATGATTAATTTGATATGGAAAATTCATAGATTTACATTCATAGAAGCTAGTAAATCTTGCCAACAATTTATAGTGTCTAACTGCATCTTTAATATGAAGGTTAATATGTGAAAACCATTCAGACGCGAATGGATCAAATCACAGAATACTAATATACAACTCAAGTACTCAGTAGAGTCCATCTATACCTTTGTCATAAGAACCACAAAGTAAGAACTCTGCAAAGGGAATGCACTTAAGAGACTAGATATAACTCTGTAAAGGGAAAGCAACCAGCAACTTAAACAGATGAACCAACCATGTACCTACAGCATGGCTTTCACCTTATTGATATGTGCGTGTTAGTTTAGTTAAATGAAGACTTAGACCAATGCACACTTCCACACTAAGTACACATTTCATTTCCAATTCTCAGAGGAAATTGTCTAGCACTTCATCAGTTACAACGGCATAGTAGGTACATAAAAAAATAGATGAGGTAACTCATTGGACAACATTCACTAATAACATAGCAGCAACGAACAAAATTTGAAGAACCTTGCATCTCAAAGTTTGTAGCAAGTAGAAGTTTGCTCAAATATTCACATCTATTTAAGGAATGAAGTTATGATATTCACATGTTTGGATGAGAATACAAATCAGGCAACATGCTTCCCGAAATAGCTTTTATCATCATTGGATGAAATGCCTCTGCCAATATTTCAGTCTTTAGTCTTGAGAATGCAGAGTCCTAACGTTTACAAGGAATAGGAAGCATCTAAGGACATTCATAAATTATAAGAATCTATGTGTATTAACCCATGCTGTTTCTTAGGTTGCTTCATCATATGGCTGGCCTGTCTCAACTACACATTGTATTGTTGGGGCCATGGTTGGTTTCGGGCTTGTATATGGAGGGGTGAATGCAGTTTTCTGGAGCTCCTTGGCTAGAGTATCTTCATCTTGGGTCATTTCCCCTTTGATGGGTGCAGCAGTCTCTTTTCTTGTTTACAAGTGCATACGCAGGGTAAGTGCTAGAGTAAACTTACTTTATAAGATAAATGACAAAAAAAGGACAGGTTCACTTCAACAGTTATGCATACCTCTAATACACCAAATGAGCATAGATTCTAAATTTCATAAATAAAGAGCATAAAAACTGTTCCGCAAAAGATGCAAAGGTTAATTTCTTACTGACCAATTTTCACTTCAGTTTGTATACAGTGCGCCAAATCCAGGCCAGGCTGCAGCTGCTGCTGCACCAATTGCAGTGTTTACTGGTGTCACTGCAATCTCGTTTGCTGCTTTTCCTCTCAGTAAAGTCTTTCCCATTGCTCTCCTGCAAGCATTATCATGTGGGGCAATAGGAGCCATCATTGTTACCCGAGTGATCCAAAAACAGTTAGGTGAGCTACTGTCTTCGGAAGCAGAAAAGATAGCATCTGCTGATAAGTCAAATGTTCAGCAGGTTGGATTTCTTTCGGACATTGCTGGCCCTACAGGAGCTCAATTGCAGATCGTGTATGGTGTATTTGGTTACCTGCAGGTCTTATCAGCATGCTTCATGTCATTTGCTCATGGAGGCAATGACGTCTCCAATGCCATAGGGCCCCTGGCTGCAGCTTTGTCCATTCTTCAAGGTGTGGCAAGCAGTGCGGAGATAGTCATACCTACTGAAGTTCTTGCTTGGGGCGGGTTTGGAATTGTTGCAGGTCTTACGATGTGGGGATATAGGGTGATAGCAACAATTGGCAAGAAAATCACAGAACTGACACCAACTAGGGGCTTCGCGGCAGAGTTTGCAGCGGCTTCAGTGGTCTTGTTTGCATCAAAGCTTGGTTTGCCAATTTCTGCCACACATACACTTGTTGGAGCAGTGATGGGTGTCGGATTTTCAAGAGGGCTCAACAGAGTCAGAGTAGAGACAGTTCGCGAAATTGTGGTCTCCTGGTTGGTCACAATTCCAGCTGGTGCCGTGCTATGTGTCCTCTACACAACGATCCTAACCAAGATTCTGGCATACTTTATGTGAGTGGATTGTGAAACATAAGAACTCAATTTAAGTGCTACAGTGCATTATCACTTCATGAATTTTGATCGGTGGAAAAGGCTCTCTCTTTTTTTTTCAAAAGTGAAGAGATAAGCTAATTTTAAAAGTTCTATCAGAACTTTACAAGAATTTCCAAAAGCAAATAATCATTTCCTTTGCAACTGAGTGCAATTAGGAAAAAGGTTTTCCAGCAAAATAATCATGGTACAGACTCCAGATTTTTCAACTTTCCGTACTACCTTGTGTCGATCACAAGGTCGAATACTGTAACTTCTTGTAGAGCTATTATACATAATAGACAATGATTTGTTAATTTCTTCATGTAAATTGTAATCATATCACGCAGCTTTGTTCAATACCACCCAATCATCCTTATAAGAGTTATTTCTCTGTAGGAAATTATAGTGTAAAAGCAAGTTGAACACAGATAAGGCTTTGTTTGTTTGAGCTTCCTTGCAGCTTCTCAGCATGAAAAGAAGCTCAAACAAATAGTGAACTTCTCGTGCAGCTTCCGGAAAGCTAGAAGCTCAGAAAAGTTGAGTTTATATGGAAAGCTGAAAAGCTCAGTTTTCTCAGCTTTTCGTAGCTTTTTGAGTCTAGGAAGCTAAACACATCTTCTAAAAGCTAATATTGGCTTTTCAGAACAAAAAAAGCCAGCAGCAGCCTTTCAAAAAAGCTTAAAAGTTGCAGCTAAAACAAACAGGGCCTAAGAATGCAACATCATAGGTGACAGATAATACAGGAAACAAAAGAACAGTTTGCAACGGAAGACTGGAAACATTAGTAATTTCAACTATTACATACTGTGTTGCACATCATGTTTTATGTGGTAAACAATGGAACTTAGGGTCATCAATTTTTTAATTGAAAGTTTACACATACACAGACTAACAGAGGTTTCAGAAAAGGAGAACGGGGAAGACTAGACATGACATAATCGATATTTCCAGCTTAAAAATACACATACCGAATAACACAGAAACTGGCCTCATTAAATTAGAGAACTGAAACTAAAGTCAGTGGTCAAGTTTAGAGATTCTCAACAAGCAAGTCACTGAAAATTTAAAAGACATCTGACCATGTGCAAGACCAGATACTTCATATTACAACTTCTTCTACTAGGTGACTCATTGTGACAATATGTTCTTTTTAATGATTCCTCAGCGTGGATGTCCAGGTTAGTGACACCTTACTATCACCATATTCGTGTGTAGTTCTTATATTACTGATAGCTCCATCTTCAATCTGGGGAATCGCTTTTCCGTTAATCAGATCAAAAGTATGGGCTTCCTAATTTTCATATAGGAAATTGTAACCAGAAAAGCGCAATGAAAAAACAAACAGTAACTTGTCAAGGACTAATTAGTCTAGGGCTCTAGGCACAAAGTGAAGAAGTAACAGCATCTGGCGCAGAGTGAGGAAACTAAACTAGTGTCTGGATTTTAGACAAGACCAAGTAGCATTAATCATCTAATTTCATACACAAGGTCCACATGAATGAAATGACAAGGGACTTGCTCAAATCTTCATAACAGGCAGCAGCAGGATAGGGCTACACAGCACATCCAGATAGCAGGAGCGAATCGGGGATCGCGAAATACAGACAGCGCAGCGGGGACGGCGGGGCTCCAGGCCGCCGGCAAAGCACGGAGGAGCCGCACGGGGTCAGCCAGTTTCCTGGTCGAAGTCGTCGCCGTCGGACTCCTCGACGTTGTCCGCGTCGTCGTCCTCCACCTCAGCGTCGTACTCCTCCTTGGTGTCGCCCGTGGGCTTTCCGATGATCACCAGGTTGCTGTTGGCCTTCCGGATCTCGTTCAGCTGGAGCGGCGGGGAAGGGAGAAACGAAGGGAAGCGTCAGTTATCCCTTTGGCGTCACGTGGGTAGCGCGGAAGGCGAGGGGAATCGAGGGGAGGGAGCGTCGGGGAATGGAATGGAGAGCAGAGCGGCACCTTATCCTCGAGGTCGGACTCCGCCATGGCGAGGAGGAGCTCGTCCTCGTGGGAGGTAGCCGGCACGGGAAGCAGCGTGGACGCCGGGATCAGCGGCGGCGACGGCCACTGCCGCATCAGCGCAGGGAACTGGAGCATTCTCCGCTCCCTGCCGCGGCTTCGCTTGGGCTGTGGGGAACTGGGCAACCGGGGCAGGCAGGCAGGCAGGAGGACTTGCGGCGGCGGCGGCGGCGGCGGCGGAACCTCCACTATGTTTAAGGCCCTGTTTGGAGAGCTGAAGCTTTTCCAAAGCTGCTGGTCCGAAAAGCACACTTGGTGGTATGAAAAGCTGCTAATGCTTCAAAAAAATAAATAATTTGGTCAGTTTGCCAACCTAGTTTTTAGATTGCCTAACTGGTGACCTTAAAGGTGAAATATCTAATTGCCATTTTGGAAAATATTATAGTTTGATTATATGCAAAGTTTAGAATAATATTAATAATAATTTGTGTTCTATTATGACGGTTTGAAAATTTTGAAATGTAGGATTACAACATGACACAATTGCTTCATCCGTGTGATGCCTTTTCCAATTAAGAGAACTAGATATCACATAGATTACTCTTGACAATATGGAAGTAGGTAGTAAATAATCAAGATATGCATGACACATGTTTGCTTAAATTTTTTAACGCTTTCTCAGCATGAAAAGTTAGAAACTCAAAAAACAACGTGCAACTTTCGAAAAAAGAAAAATTCAGAAAAGTTGAATTTATATGGAAAGTTGGAAAAGATCAGCTTTTTAGATTTTCGTAGCTTTTTTAAAAAAACTAAATACATTTTCTAAAAGTATTATTGGTTTTTCGGAATCAAAAGTCTGCAGCATTTTTTTTCAGAAAACCCAAACAAGCGTGCCCTATACATCTTTACGAAGTACTCACATACATGAATATATACTTTTGGGGTAGCTACTATGCTAATACAGTACTATTTAGCATCGGAATCAACAAAACTTGCATTTACATCAAAGGGGAACAACGCCATCGAGGCATCGGGTAACATCTGAGCTCCTGTGTATTCAACTCATGCACACCGGCGCTTGATACAAGCGAGCAGCACTTAAAATTGATAATACAGAGGTACATCCGCCCAAATTTCATATCTCGGTAGGTCTCCACAGCCCTAGGATGTGTTTGCCGCGGAAAATTGCAGCACTGCAGCAACCAGTTGACTACAGGCGGCGGCGGGATCAATGTGAGATTGAGAGGGTGACGCCTCGAATCTCGAAGCCTCTAACCTAGCGGCGCCGAACGGAAGAAGAGGAAAGGGTTCGGGGCGGAGGTCGGAGGCCGGAGGGAGAGGAGGAAGGAGCGGGGCGAGGGTCTTCGAGAGATAAATTATCTTTTCAGCATATGCGATGTGTAGATTTGAAGAGCTTTTCAGCATGTTCGCTTCAGCTTATAAGCCGGCTGAAAAACTGAAACGGCTGATTTGTTGTGAGAGGAAAACACTGTTTGGTAGCTGATAAGCCGGCTCAATAAGCCGAAGCGAACATTGTTTAGATTTTGAAGCTGGCAAACATGCCCTAATCAAGAAATGCAAGTCTATTATAACGTACGCACAAAGAAGCCGCCATTCTTGTTAATGGGCTTCAGTAGGCTTTTGGCCTGGTGTGGCGCGCCATCTCTGAAGTAATGCAATGGGCCTTACGGCCCATCTTATTTCAACTGTCCTCGAGACCACGAGCCGCGCAACACGCGGCCGATCGTTGCAACCTCGCATAAATTCTTCCCGTTTTTTCGCTCCCGAATCCTCCTCTCCTCATTCTCTTCTCGTCTCCCTCCATTTCGTTCGCCCTCCACCCGATTCCCCCAACGGCCACCCGGGACGAGCGAACGAAACGAGCCGCGATTCCGCGATCGCCGTCGCCGCCGCCGCCGCCGCCGCCGCCGCCGCCGTCATGGATCCAACGCCGCAGTCGCACCCGATCCTCGCCTACGTGCTGTCCCGCCTCCCCTCGCTGCCCGCGGTGAGGACGCCGCGGTCCCCGTCGCTGACGTCCTCCCCGCGCGAGCGGGACCTCGAGCAGGCGTCCCCGCGCACGCCGTCGGGCGCCGCGGAGATCGACCTGGTGGGGCGCATGCCGGGCCTGCGCCACCCGTCCGTGCTCTCGGCCATGACGCGCGCCGTCGCCGACGTCGCCTCCGCGCGCGACGCGATCCGCCTCCTGGGCCCCCGCCCCGACCACGAGCAGGTCGACGCCTCCCGCGCGCTCCTCCTCTCCGCCGCCTCCGGGGACAAGCCGGACGCGACCGCGAAGGAGAAGGACGACGAGGAGGAGAAGCTGGAGGCGAGCCGGGAGGTGGTGCGGCTGGAGGAGGAGCACGAGGCGTACGGCGCCCTTCTGCGGGAGGCGGAGGAGAAGCTGGAGAGCGTGTACCGGATGGCGATGCACGGGAGGGACATCCAGGAGGGTGGCGGCGGTGAGAGAAAGAAGGGGGAGGAGGAGGAGGGCTCCGGAGCGGTGGACGAGGAGGTGGTGCGGGTGCTCAAGGAAGCGGAGGAAGGGAGAACGTTGGAGCGGGTGGACCTCGCCGACCGGCAGCTGCGCCTCCTGCCGGAGCCCGTCGGCCGGATCCGCGGCCTCCTCGCGCTCGACGTCTCCCGCAACCAGCTCAAGGTTAGGGACTCTTACACACCCAAGCTGCACGCGTGCACCAGCCAGCATTGCTCTGTCCAACTGTGCCTGTCGTCTGCCTGCTTCATATACACATTGGCGTTCGCCATTTGTTCTGAAGTATTCAGCATTCAGATTGGTCGAATCGAGGTTGGATTGTAGGAACTGTACGTCCGGTCCCCGATATTCCGCGACGGTGACGCGTCTTCTCGTGATCTGGGATAGTGGGATTGCTGATCAAATGGAGTATGTCATTGCTTGAAGGAAGGATGAATGATGGAGTACTGAACTACTGAAGAATGCAATGCTGTTTGCCATCGTTGGCAGTTGGCACCTTCATGCATGATTTTTGCTGGTTGGAAGTTGGTATTAGTTATAATTAGGAATGTAGAGCGAGGAAGGTAAGAGAAGTCCATTCAATTGCTAAAAAAAATGGTCGAACAAGCCAATTTCTCAATGATCGAAATGCATTCATCCGTCATGTTCACCAAGGTACTCTTTCCTTGCCCTGCTTCACGCCTTCACCAACGGTGTTCGTTGGATTCGCAGGTGGTTCCCGATGCTATTGGCGGGCTCGAACACCTGGAAGAACTCCGCCTCGCCTCCAACAACTTGGTTTCCCTCCCGGACTCCATCGGCCTCCTCTCCAACCTCAAGCTCCTCGACGTCTCCGGCAACCGGCTCAGGGTCCTGCCCGACACCATCTCGAAATGCAGGTATAAACAGCCAACAAATCATCTCACTTCTTGCTCCAAGCAAGAAAACCTCTCGTTATGACTGTGACCACTCTGAGCTCGCTCCAGATCGCTGGTGGAGCTGGACGCGAGCTACAACGCGCTGGCGTACCTCCCGACGGGCATCGGGCACGAGCTGGTGCACCTGCGTGCGCTGCGCGTGCACCTCAACAAGCTGCGGTCGCTGCCGTCCTCCGTCTGCGAGATGCGGTCGCTGCGCCTCCTGGACGCGCATTTCAACGAGCTCCGGGGCCTCCCCGCCGCCATCGGCCGGCTCTCCGCGCTGGAGTCGCTGGACCTGAGCAGCAACTTCAGCGACATGCGGGACCTGCCGCCGTCGTTCGGTGACCTGGCGGGCCTCCGCGAGCTCGACCTCAGCAACAACCAGATCCGCGCGCTGCCGGACTGCTTCGGCCGGCTGGGCAGGCTGGAGCGCCTCCGCCTCGACCAGAACCCGCTCGCCGTGCCACCGCCGGAGGTGGTCGCCGGCGGCGTCGGCGCGGTGAAGGAGTACATGGCGGGGCGGTGGGCCGAGGCCGTCGCCGAGGAGGAGCGGCGGCGCGCGAGCGCGGCCGCCATGGCGGTGGATAGCCCCACCAAGGCGTCCACGCCCAGGGAGTGGCTGACGCGGAGCGTGTCGTCGCTGAGCACATGGGTGTCGGATGTGACTGTGAAGGTTGTCGGACAGGACACGGTGGAGGAGGAAGAGGAATTCCTGCAGCAGCAGTTCTGAAGGTGCCCGGCGGCCGCATCCATCGCCTGACCGTCGCCGTAGAAATGGCGGCAAAGGTTGGTTGGTTCGTGCAAGACTAGTGCGCACGACGCAAGATGATCGCGCATTCACTGATTTGTTGTTTCGTAATTTTATTGCTAACGTTTCTTACTGAAATTTGTATCTAGTATAACACGTTTCTTGGGTTTGTCTATAAGCTGAAATGTAATCTTCTTTGTGAACTGTCCTATGAAACGGCATCAACAAAGATTATCAAAAGATGTTCAAAAATGAATCCAGTAGTTGCCCATCAACATAGAAACTGGGGCACACATCGAACCGCTTAGCAGATTCGGATCATGTGTTTTTTGAAAACCTAAAATCCCTAAAACTCCTTTTAGCCCAACAACCCTCAAATCTTATGTTCGTCCATTTCACATCTGAACGTGCTTTCGTGCACGTCGCTGCCGCCTTGCTAGGGATGGGAGAGGGTAAAAGTAATAATGGAGCAAGCAACAGGGGAATGAAAGAATGGAGCTGTGTTGACAGAAGAAATACATTCACTGCTTGATCTTTGGTTCCAAACAGGGTAAACCTGCTCTTGGAGACATCCTCATAAGCCAAACTAATTCACATTAATCTGAGTTCACGTTTGCATTATGTTTTCCTAAAATCCTCTGAAAACGTTTTACTAAATTCAGTTCTTTTGTGATGTTGCACCCTGCAGCTCAGACAAGGTACCCAGATCATACAATTTACACGGACTGTAGAGCAAGCAATGAAACATACACATCCGCATAGGTCCGTGCATCATAATATGTTTGGACATCTCGGTCACAGATGCAAGGCAGAACAGCAAGTCCATACAAGCAGTTCATCTGGCAGGGTAACTGCTTTGCTGAAGCGCGCACGCGCAAATAGCCAAATACTACGAGTTCATCGACACCACACACCACAAGCATGACATATATAAAGTAGTCTCTAGATAAGCAAGCACTGAGACGTGATAGCTGCACCATAGGGGTACAGCAGTCTCATTATTTACGCGTAGATATTAGATAACTATGTGCACAGGCACACGATCTTCACTTGTCCTTCTTCTCCCTGGCGATGAGGTCCATCACAGCTCGCTTGATGCTTCCCCCGTTCTTTGCGAGCAGCTCCTTGTTCATCTCAGTATCATCGAAACCCTGAAAAGAGCCAAGTTTAGAAGCACATAGCAGAAGTTATATGGGAACCATACAGAATAACAGAGGCATGTATCTTACCATCTCCTCCAGCTCTGCAAGGAGGGGATCCCATTCGTTGACGCCACACAGATCATCCACAGACAGCTCCAGGTTGTAATTGTTCTGCCTAAGGATTTCCTTGTTCAGATCAATCTGCCTAAAGCCCATTTCCTCCAGCTCCCTCAGCAGCTTCTCTTCATTGTGACCATCTATGTCAAAAGGCTCAGGTGCTGCGGCGCTGGCTGCAGGTGGAGGCACAGGCACAGAAGCAGGGGCAGATGCAGGTGCGGATGCAGGGGCAGGCATAGAAACAGGCACAGTTGTAGGCAGGATAGGCACATTAACAGGTGAAGGTCCAACCGGGGCAAGCAGCTCAGGTGCAGGTGCAGGTGCAGGTGCAGGCACACTAACAGAAGGCACAAAAGCAGCAGCAGTGGCACTGGACATGGGAACATCAACGACAAGGTTTGCAGGAGCTGCTGCAGGCATAGAGGTAGCAACTACTAGAGCAGGCTGAGATTTCTTGGGCTCTGGAACATCACTCGGATAGAAGTGGAACTCTTTAGTGCGTTTGGCATGTGCACTAAGGGCTGGGTCAACAGGCTCAATGTTCACATCAATTAGGCTAGTTGTGTTTGCACTACTGCCTTCTGGTGGCAGATTCAGATTAATAGCAGTGTTCCTGTTATTGTCATTAACAAAGGAAGGATCTTCCACCTACAGATGCAGTTACAGTTCAAAAATTCAGGTCAGAAAGAAAATTACTAAGAGTAAACATCTACATTTTGGAAAACAATGTTAAGGTAACAACCTGAATATGAACCCAAACTCGCTGACCAAATTTCTGACCAGAAGGTGATGCCAACCTCCAGTAAGATATGTACCTCCCAGGCCTTGTGGGTGCCACAAAATCAACAGCAACATCAATCTCCTTATCCACAGGAAACCCATTGACTGGAATCTGCACAATACAAGAAAGCTCATAACTGAGAACTTGTACATTTCTATAACATGCAGCCTAATTTGCAATTCAAAGAAGCAAGCGGAAATCTAATCAGAGTAAATATAGCTACCTCTAATGGAACAGAGGTCTGCAATGCAAACTGATCTCCACCGACCCAGATAAGCTGTGTGCCCAATGGCCACACGATAGACCCATTGTTATGCATGCGCCAAATCTTAGTAAACGGGGTAGAAGGTGTCATCAGTGTGCC
This sequence comes from Setaria viridis, assembly GCF_005286985.2. Taxonomy (NCBI): domain Eukaryota; kingdom Viridiplantae; phylum Streptophyta; class Magnoliopsida; order Poales; family Poaceae; genus Setaria; species Setaria viridis. The sequence continues at coordinate 29,217,431 of NC_048263.2, forward strand.
ATCCAGGACAGTTACATCCAAAATGAAGCGACTTTCAAGTTTCTCCCGTTTCGACTTCATCACAACCCGTGGGTGGTGCACCTTTCGATACTTAAAGAAAACAGATTTTCAAATCAGTTATTCTGCTAAGCAACTTAGTCATACAAAAGAATACTCCATCCAAAATGAGGCACTCACCGAATGAGGATCTCTCAGTAACCTGTGTGGTAAAATAGGCTTGTCTATTTTGGTGTACTCAACTTCATTTCCCATGCGCTGGAAACAGGAATTGCACAAATCGTAGTCTTCTTTCCTGTGGGACAAACAGGAAGATGTCAGATCTAACAGCATCAAATACAACCAAGAATTATTGAAGTAGAAAGTTATTCGAGGCCTTACACGTTAGATTTGAAACGTGGACCAACAATTGGTTGTACTCCACAACCATCACACTGAATCCATCTATGGAGACTACGTGGTGCAGAGTTCTCCATATTGCCAGCAAGATCTCCATATGGATGCCCAGAAGACAAGAGACGGCCTGGATAAGGAAAATGTGGAGAAGGTCCATAGCCTGGTGGTGCATGAGACACTGCTGCAGGTGGTGCATAGGGAACTTTATACATTGGAATGCGCCATCTGGAATCACTAGTGACTTTTGTATTATTTTCAGATTGCCACTGGTGTGGTTGGCTCCTTCGTGGACGGAACAATTCAGAAACACAAGGAGGTGGAGGCGGAACATGAATGGGAACAGCATGCAGGGAGGCAGGCTGAGTGGCAGAGGACGCAACAGATTTGCCCTTACTTTGAGCATCAATCTTCCCTTTGCAAACAGGTTTGTCAACTGAATTACTGGGGAACAGCAACTCCTCAACAGATGGGTACATTGATGGTTGCTGACCTTGAGAAGCCTCAACACTAGGAGCAGCAACAGGAGCATCCTTTAACACACTCCTAAGATCCAAACATGCCTTAGCTTTGGGCTTAGCTATGGCAGGAACAGCAACAGGAGCATCCTCTGCCACACGAGTAGAAGAGGTGGATGACCCTTCAGCATGTGCATCAGATGGTCCATTGCCACCATTGCTCGGTGCCATCATTTGCACAAAAGGTTTCATCAGCTCAGCTAATGGTGGTGGTGCCGCATCAAGTACTTCATGAGAGAGTTTTGCAAGGGCATCAGGAATTGGCTCTGGGATAGACTTGATAGCTTCACCTATAGCTGATTTTATATGTGCCAGACTTTCTTCCTGAGCAGGTTTCAAACCTTCGATAGCTGACATTATCTGGGACAGTGGATCCTGAGCAGTAGGCTTCACAGGTGTAGAATTTCTCTCCTTTTGTTCAGTTGGTTGACTTTTCTTTAGCTGAACAGTAATCCTCAGAGGGTTTAGTTTCTGACGCAGAGCTGCATCACGCAGGTCATCATCATCATCTAGCATGACAGCATCACCATCCTCATCGGTGTAAGTCAGAATGAAGTCAGCATCAGGACCGAACTTAAAGGCAGTTGCTATCTTTGCCCGCAGAGCAGATAAATTCATGTCCAAATGAGCTCCATTGACACAACCATAAAACCTCTTAAGAGTGTCACCGTATTTGACCTGCAATATGTTAAAGAAAATCAGAAAGTTACAGTAAGATAATACACTCATAGTCAGCACTTACAGCTAGAAGATCAAATGAAAACAGTGATATATGCGAGAACAAAAATCATATAAAGTTGGGGACATGAAGCTCTTTAAAATTGACCTGTTGAAACCCTCTAGGAACAACAACAAAAAATTGCCAGGTTTCAAAACAACAAAAAGGACATTAGTTAAACAATCTGGATAAACATGGTGGAAGTGTCAGAGGAGTACGGAAAGAAAGGACAACTCAACAAAGTTGAAATGGTGGAACCATAAAGTTAAATCAAAGCAGTCTAATGGAAGAAACATATTACACCTACTGCAGCCTCAAGATGCACTTAGTCAATGTGCAAGGCTATTCAATCTTATCGTTTCGACCTATTCCAGAAAACCTGCATGACTGAACCCTCAATTGCAATGATCATCCTTTTTCTGTTATCCAATTCAAAATCATAAATGGCAACTAAACTAAAGCAAGGGAGAGCAAGAAGCAGAAATAGAACAATTGGAATCTAACTGTTGTTCTGCCTAAAATGTTCTTAACATCTATTCTTAATCCACGTTGAATCCAAAAACTGGCATAGAGAACTGTACAAAGAGATGGCTCTCTATACATCATATTCTAAAAAAATACATCTAGTTTCATCAGAAAATAAACAATCTCGATCTGAACAGTAATACAGAACAGCTAACATGCCCAATTCCCCCCCCCCCCATTTTTCCTGCTATTTTAAGAATCCAAAAGTGGGAACTCGTTAATAGCACTCTTTAAAGTTAGATTCAGATATCACAAAATACCATGTAGGAGCATATTTGATGAGCAGATTACCCTAGACGCCACAGGCAAACATAGGACCATCTTCAGTCATTAACTATCAGGCACCGACAGATGAATCCCCATCCGAAGGTGTTTGGTAATAAGCACGCACAAAGAAAATCATGTCCGTGGTCTCACACCACCATCGGCAAATATAGAAGAATCTTTATCTTTAAACCACACGATGAATAAACTAAGAGACTCCATCGCCTACACAAAATATCTCCTCGTGGAAAAAGAGAATCTACACCAACAAAACAAACCGCAAAACCCTAGTCACCACAGGACTGTGGAAACCCCCTGTTTCCGTCGATCTAATACCCAATCCGACCATACCCACGGCCGATCCATGATTCAACACAGAAACCCCCAACCCACGGCCCTCCCCACATCGATCAAATCAAAACCATGAACAGAGGCGGAGGTTCCCCCACACGGCCACACCTCACACCACCACCGTGCCCCCTAAATCGCACAGAACCCCAAGTACGAAACCACAGATTTTTCGGCCGGGGTGCCTCACCTTGAATGTGACGTCTCGCACTTCGGCCTGCGGGCCGAAGGGGAAGAACGTCGGCGCGGCCGGCGAGCTCCGGTCGGACATCGTGTCGGGGGGGAAGCCCCGCCGGGGGGAGGACGAAGCGGCGATCTGGCCGAACCCTAGCGGAGTCAGTCGTCGATCGATTCGGGACGAACCCTTGACGCAATCGGAGAGGAGGGGGAGGGGCAGGGGAGGGGGGGGAGCGGGCTGCGTAGCCGTGAGCCGCAGCTGTGGTGGTGAGGGGAGAGTGTCGATGCGGCCAAGCCCTGGGCACCGGAGCCCCTCTTTATCACGCCTCGTTTGCTTCCGAGCGAAGGGATAGCTCTCTAGGCGGTGCCGTTGGGGATTTAATGCCGGGCCCCACGCGTCAGCGAGCGAGCGAGACTCCGGTCGCTTCCCCGGGTCCTGCCCGCTGGGGTCCTATTCAGCTCGCGCGTGCTGGTGGGACCCACGTGTGGGGTATGGATGTCGGTGACGATATATGGATAAGGATATGGAATAAAAAATTGCTGCTAATCCTGCCATCTTCTTTGGGCGCAAGTCGGGATCTCCTTGCCTGCTGGATCCCGCACGTTGCTTGAGTCACTGTCGGATGGGCCCCGTTGGATTTCTTTCTCGTTCGTTGTCGCCTGGCCGGTGGGGACAGACGGAGGGCATTTATTTGGCGTGACCGCGTGAGTGACTGGTTGAGCTCTTCTTGCCGTGCAAGCTGGGTGGTGTGTGCTCGGGCCTCGGGCTAAGGAATTGACTAGTCAGCGTGCCCGGGGTGTTTGATAGCCTTAATGAATTAACTGACTTTTTTTACTAATATTCGGGGACTAATTAGAAAGATTAAATATGAGATAATTATAAAACTAATTACACATATGGAGGTTAATTCGCGAGACGAATCTATTAAGTCTAATTAATCCATCATTAGCACAAATTTACTGTAGCATCACATTGTCAAATCATGGACTAATTAGGTTTAATAGATTCGTCTCGCAAATTAGCCTCCATCTATGCAATTAATTTTGTAATTAGTCTATATTTAATATTACTAATTAATATCAACATTCGATGTGATAGGAATTTTAGGAGAACTAAACGGCCAAACGGAGCCTCACTGCTCCATCAAATTACTCGTATTATTCCAAAAAAATGCTTAAAAAACCTATGGGAACCAATATCATCTTCAACATCTAAAAAAAATTAGCTTGACTTTTGCTTTCTTCTGCCAGTGATGTAAAACACAATAGTACCTATGTAGCTTTCGTGTGCTGGATAAGCAACATGGTTTTAAAGTCCACTAAGCCCAGCTGGAAAGATTACATTCAACATTTTCTGAGAAATAGATCAACATTTAGAAATATTTTCAACATTTTTGAAAAAATAACTACTTTCAACATTTTTCTTAAACTATCCCAACATTTCAATAGAATGGATTCAACATGTACTAAAACCTATATCAACATTCTGAAAAAAATTGGTATTCTTCTCCAGCGGCGGCAGCATGCGCGGCGGCGGGGGCGACCTCTGGCGGCGTCGAGGGCCACACATGCAACGGCTGGAGGCATCGGTGCGTGCCCCCGCAGCGGTGGAGCTCGCCACAGTGACGCGTGGATCGATGGCAGCCGCAGGGAAGCGATGCCCCCCGTCCGTGGTAGAGCCACCGCATGCGCGCGTAGCCCTACACCTTGTGGTTGCAGTGGCGGAGCACATGGGGCGGCAGCGCCGCGCGGCCATAGGGACAACAGAGCTCTAGCCGGGTTGGCGGGCACAAGGAGCGGCATCGCTTCGGAGAGGATAGCGGCGACGCTCGAGAAAGGAAGACCAAGGCAACTGGAAACCCTAGGCTGAGCAAGATCCAACCGGTGGAGCTCTTAGCACAAATCTCAAACACCAGAAGACACGTGACATATTGGTTTCCGGAAGCCATAATCCACGCATGACCTAGGCTTAGTCGGTTTTTGCTTTCTTCTGCTAGACATGTAAGAGCATCTCTAAGAGTGGCTAAAAAAATAGAGGTCCAAAAAAATAATTTTAGGATATTACCAAAAACTATTGGGAGTAAAAACTACCAACTCCAAATGTTCCAAAAATTTAATTCCAGAATAGATCTAATTGCTGCCGCATTATCCAATGTGGGCCCACCATACAGCTGTACCTCCTCTATCTACTTCGGCCTGGTTTGGTTCGTTTGCTTATTTTTTAGCACCCGTCACATCGAATGTTTAGATACTAATTAGAAGTATTAAACGTAGACTATTTACAAAATCCATTACATAAGTGGAGGCTAAACGGCGAGACGAATCTATTAAGCCTAATTAGTCCATGATTTGACAATGTGTTGCTACAGTAAACATTTGCTAATGATGGATTAATTAGGCTTAATAGGTTCGTCTCGCTGTTTAGCCTCCACTTATGTAATGGGTTTTGTAAATAGCCTACGTTTAATACTCCTAATTAGTATCTAAATATTGATGTGACACTTGCTTAAAAATAAGCAAAGGAACCAAACGCCCCCTTCCTCTGCCTACTCGAGCACATCTCGTTGTTCTTATTCCTGACTGATCTGACCATTCAAGCTGCTTGTAATCTGTTCTTGATGCTAGATTCACATTGGATACACAACTACGCAAAAGCATGAGGCATTTGAGAAACAACTCTCCTCTGCTTGCTCCTGGCCTAGGGGATGTTTAAATACTGGTGCTAAACTTTAGCAGTTTTCGGATACTAATTAAGAAGACTAAACATGAGCTAATTATAAAACTAAATGCAGAACCCTGAGCTAATTCGCGAGACGAATCTATTAAGCCTAATTACTCCACCATTAGCAAATGGTTACCGTAGCACCACATTATCAAATCATGGACTAATTAGGCTTAATAGATTCATCTCGCGAATTAGACTCCATCTGTGCAATTAGTTTTGTAATTAGCTTATGTTTAATACTCCTAATCAGTATCCAAACATTCGATAGGACAGATGCTGACTTTAGCCGGTGGTATCCAAACACTCCGTAAGGATACTTGCGTCCATGTAATTTCGTTCAATTCAACAAACATCTTTACTGCCGGATTTAGAAAGCATCTGCATTGAAAGTTATCATCGGAAGTTGTCATCGTGAGTTCAGCTATGGATTTCTCCTTCATCTTCGACTTCCAGTTACCTCTCATGGTGGAGAGATGCGACAGAAGGTTGGGCGGTGGGATTGGATCGGAGCGGTGACGGGGCTAGGCGTCTTCTAGACCGCCAAGGAGCAATATGACGACACCTAATGGGGAGATGCAGGGCACCACACCGTGGCTGCCTGCACGATTAGGGCGGATGCATGGGGCGTCGGCGTCATTGTGGAGATTCGGATAGGCCAGCAGGCTGAATTGCTGAAGGTAAAACAATGCGTAGGACTATGGCCCTGTTTGTATACGCTTTTCTGAAACTTGCTTATCTGGCAAGCAAGCTGTTGACGCCAGATTTTGACACGAGTAAAATCGGCGGAAGAGATTAGAAGATGCGGTGAGATGCAAGGGCGACGATTGGAAATCGGCCAATTGATGCTACAGTCGAGGATCGGCCGATTGGTCCTTGGAGTTCCACCTCGCCCGACCCTTGAGGTTTGGGATCGGACGCGCCCGACCCTCCAAGGGAGGATCTCCGCCTCGCCCGACCCCTGAGGTTTGGGATCGGACGCGCCTGACCCTCCAAGGGAGGATCTCCGCCTCGCCCGACCCCTGAGGTTTGGGATCGGACGCGCCCGACCCTCCGAGGGAGGATCTCCGCCTCGCCCGACCTTAGTTTCCAGGGTCGGAGTGAGTCTGAGCCCTCGACATGCGGGTCCTGATCGGTTACCCCTTGCCCAAGAGGTGATCGGCCGATTAGAAGGTTGGAATAGTTGGGCCGATGTGGGCTTAAAAAGGATTATGAAGATGAATAGGGAGTCAGCCCATGAAGCGCGTGATAATAGTACGAATCGTACTTGTAAATATTTGTTTTCTGTTTAAATTTAGGGATAGAGTTCTAGTCGGATAAGAAGTCGTTTGTACGGGGCTATAAATAGCCACCCTCGTAGATCTGTAATCATCATGAACTCAATACAACAAACTATTGTTTCCTCGTACTTACTTTCAAGCAGGCGACTTCGCCAACACTTTTTCCCTTTTTCACGAGTTCGTACGGGTTGGCGGGGCTGCATCAACTTGACCTCCGGCCAATTTTGTAAGTTCCGTTTATCGAGTAAATTCTAAGCTTTAACTTCCGGCGCATCGCTGTCGTTTCGTTTAGATTTATTCATCAGTTATCGATATTTACTAGAATTCTAGGTTTTACCTGTTGTTCTAGTTTTATCACCAGTTATCCAGCTAGGAATCAGTAAATTTCGGCTTTTCTTGTACTTCGCTGTTTAATCTACCTATTTCATGCATAGCCGATCAGATCTGTTCCTAGTGTTGCTACTGTAGCGTTGTTTAGATTACTCTAGCAGTTTTCTTTATAAACGTTGCCTGGTAGTCGACTGCATTATAGCCGATTTCTTTATTACTGCAAATCGGCCGATTCGCTGATAAGCTTTCTCGAGATCGGAACCTTAGCCGATCGCAACCTCTGGGAATTGACACGTTTCTTTCCTTGCCAATCAACAGGTCAGATTGGCTGGCACGCCGCGCGAACCGCACCAGGGCAATCACCCGAACAGGAGCTAAGCAGATTCTCCCGGGTCGTCTGTCCGACGCTGGGAATTCGATCAACTGATTTCTAGCACCAACACAGTTTTGGCACGCTCAGTGGGACCAATACAACCGCCACCATGTCGAAAGCTGCTGAAGTCTCCGAAGATAACGTCATCGAAGTGACAGAGGCAGATCTCAGGGACGACCAGAAGGAAGAACTAGAGAGGCAGACAGCATACTACCGGAAGACATGTCTGCAGTCCTTCAGTCGCACCAGGAGTGGGGAGACTATCAAAAAGGCTCCGTTTCCAACTCCCCGCCAGATCACAATCACCGAGGACTCGGACAAGATGTCCGAGATGGTTCAACAATCCGTCTATCAAGCTTTCATCGATCAATCCGTCTATCAAGCTTTCATCAGCTCCTTGGCTAGCGGTGTATCTCAAGGGTACCAGGGGCCAGCATATGCTCCGCCGATTACGGCTCCGAACAAGAATATACCTTACTCGGCTTCTCAGCCGACCCAAATTCCGGTTGGGGTTTCTGGTGCTTCCTCATCATCGATCCCTTTGGGGTTTAATGGCACGCAACACCTCCAGCCACGTCCCATTCAGTTGTCCTCCGCGCAGTTTCCTCCGTTTAATCCAGCGCCTTGGGGGGCACCATCAGCGATGGTCGTCCTAGATCAATCAGCCAACCATGGAAGTCCCCAATTCCAGGCATCTTTCCAGGCGGTCACTCGACCAATCATGCCGCAGTACCAGCCTGTTGCACCAGAGATGAGCAGAGCAGCAGAATCGACGGAAGTACTCTGGGGCGTTGCGCCGCTCATACTATATGACGAAACAAGCGGCTCACTCAAACAGCCGGCCCTGACTACGTAGCCGGCTATGACACATCAAACGCCACATGCTTTCACGCAACATCAGGTCATTCCGCCGCCAATATACTAGCACGTACCAGTTCCTCAGCCGACGGTTTACCAGCAACAGCCGGACTGGTCGGCACGTATAGCAGAGGTGATTCAGGAGCAATTCGGCTTGAAACCGAAGGTGCAGACCTACACATACAGGACACCGTACCCGCCTACATACGACTTACTGCCGTTTCCCCATCGGTATAAAGTTTCGTGATTTCACCAAGTTTTCGGGGCTGGACGACACCTCAACCGTGGAACACGTGAACAGATTCATCATCCAATGCGGGGAAGCAGCAGCGCAGGATGCTCTACGGGTGCGCCTTTTCTCGTCATCACTGTCTGGGTCGGCCTTACAGTGGTTCACCACCTTACCGCCCAACTCAATAATTACATGGGCCGATCTGGAGAGGCAATTTCATAAATACTTGTACGCCGGGGTACATGAGATGAAGCTGTCCGATTTGACCAGCCTCACGCAGAGAAGGGACGAGCCGATATTCTCATATGTACAGAGATTCAGGGAAATTAGAAATAAGTGCTACTCCCTGGCCTTGACTGATGCACAGTTGGCCGATATAGTCTTCCAAGGTCTCCTACCTCACATCAAAGAAAAATACGCCTCACAGGAGTTTGAGAGCTTGAGCCAAATCGTCCACCGATTGTCTGGTCAAGAAGTACATTCTTTCGATCCACGGAGGAACTTCCAGAAGAAGGTGGCATACTTAGAAGAGGTAGAAACCAGAGAAGACACAGAAATCGGCCTTGCGGAATGGATTAAAGGGAAGAAGTCGATATCATGTCCGTTCGGCAAGAAGGAGCCGGAAACGTTCGGATTTGACACATCAAAGGCCGATAAAATTTTCGACCTCCTCCTCCAGGAAGGACAAATCAAGCTCTCGCCGTACCATACGATTTCTTCTGCCGAACAGCTGAAGAAGATGAAGTATTGCAAGTGGCACAACGCTACCTCCCATGACACGAATGAATGCAAAATCTTCCGGCAGCAGATACAGTCGGCCATTGAGCAAGGCAGACTCAAATTTGAAGTGCCAACAAAACCAGCCATGCCGATGAAGATCGACCAGCACCCCTTCCCCACTAACATGGTTGACACGGGAAAGAATTCGCTCCAAACCAAGGTGCTGACATCCGAATCGGCTAAAAAGAGCGGCGCCGTAGACCCCAGAAATCAAGCGGCGCCTGAAGACGTCAAGGGGAAATGGCGGATGGAGGACGATAACGACGGATCAGGAAAACCGCGCATTACTTCCCAATTCCTGCTCAACAAATATCAAGGGCAACATGAACGCTCAAGATCCCGGGAAGAAGCAATGCGGCGACATGAAGATCACTGGCGATGCCCGTTCATCATCCACTGTTGGGAAAGCAACCTCAAGTTACCTTCGGCCGATAATTGCCCGGAGTGCAACGGCCCATATCGTAACAATCGGCCGTTCAGCAGGTCTCGCTCCAAAGATGGGAGACCAGAGCCGATCAGCAGGAACTGGCACGACCAAGACGACCGGCGCCCTCCAGTACATGATCGGCTGGGGGGCAGAAGTGACCGATATGACCGGTCGGAAGGCAGGCGCGATGATGGGCCGGGGGGCATATTTGATCGACATAACCGGCCAGAAAATAGGGTCAGCGTCCACAGTCGACTTGAAGAGATGGCCGATGCTCGGATATCAGACGAGAACCCTTTACGACGCGGACCAGAATGGGAACGTGCTAGACCACGAACCAAACCGGTGAACCCCAGGTGGTGCCCCGATGGATTGACCAAGTCTCAAAAACGAAGAATCCAACGTCTCCGCCAGTGGGAACAGCAGGAGGAAGAGCAACAGTACACGACGGACAAGAAGAAAGGCAGGTCTCAGGTATGGCGCCCCAAAAGAAACGACAGAGGAGGCGACGAATCGGCAGCCGACATCGACATGGTTTTCATACTACCGATGGAATTCATGACTCCTGCCGACCGACAGGACATGTCGGCAATGGAAGAGCAGATGGCGCAATTAGCTTTGGAGCCAATGACAGCCACATTCGAGAAGCCCGAAGAAGACAAACGGCAACACCTGAAAGCGTTGTTTCTTAAAGGGCATGTCAACGGCCGACCCATCACCAGATTACTGGTAGACGGAGGGGCTGCAGTCAACATCATACCGTACGCCATGTTCCGGAAGCTTGGGAAGAGCGATGTTGACCTGACCAAGACAGATATGATGCTCAAGGACTTCGAGGGCAACGTATCCCCCGCTCGCGACGCTCTCTGCGTCGACCTCACCATCGGCAGTAAGACTCTTCCTACTACTTCCTTTATCATTAGTGGCAAGGGGTCCTACAACATGCTACTTGGCCGAGACTGGATACATGCAAATTGTTGTATCCCATCTACAATGCATCAATGCCTCGTACAATGGGTCGGCGACAACATCGAGCTGGTCACCGCCGATTCCGCATACAGCATCGCGGCAGCCGACACGCAGCAGTGGAGCTGCGAAACCGTCAAGTGCATATCCAGGAGAGTATGAGATACTGACTTCTTGAAGGTGTCCGATTTTGGCCTACAGTCGATCCGAGCAATCGGCTCCGAAGACTCAGACTAAAATGGATCAGTCCGCCCGAGAAGATGGGAAGCTGGGACACGGGTTCACGTCGGCCGATTCATTAGAAATGATAAACTTAGGCGATGGCACCAAACCAAGGCCGACATATATTAGTGCAAATTTAGATCCGGAATACAAATGTAAACTGATAAGTTTGTTAAGAGAATTTAAGGATTGCTTTGCTTGGGAGTATCATGAGATGCCCGGATTAGATCGATCTATCGTTGAGCATCGGTTACCCATAAAGTCAGGGTATCGGCCGTATCAACAGCCTGCACGGCGGTGTAATCCTAAAATCCTACCAGACATAAAGGCCGAAATAACGTGGCTAATCGAAGCAAAATTTATTTGGCAATGCCGTTATGCCGAATGGATCTCCAACATTGTACCAGTATACAAGAAAAACGGAAAGCTACGCGTATGCGTAGATTTTAAGAACCTCAATCAGGCCACACCAATGGACGGATACCCAATGCCGACAACCGATGTGCTGATAGATGCCGCCGCGGGACACAAGGTTATTAGTTTCATGGATGGAAACGCTGGGTACAATCAGATACTTATGGCCGAAGAAGACATACCCAAAACGGCCTTCCGATGCCCGGGTCACCTTGGTTTATTCGAGTGGGTGGTAATGACCTTCGGTTTGAAAAACGCCGGCACTACGTATCAGAGAACCATGAACTACATATTTCACAAACTTATCGGCATACTAGTAGAAATCTACATCGACGACGTCGTAGTCAAGTCAAAAGGACACTAGGAGCATCTGGCCGATTTACGACAAGTATTGGAATGCACTAAGAAACATGGGCTGAAGATGAACCCGAATAAGTGCGCCTTCGGCGTATCCGCCGGACAATTCTTAGGATTCATGGTGCACGAGCGGGGAATAGAGATCAATCGGAAGACCATAGCGGCCATCAACAAAGTTATGGCCCCACAGAATAAAACTGAGCTGCAATCTCTAATCGGCAAGGTGAATTTCATCAGAAGATTCATATCTAATCTGTCTAGGCGAATCCAAGCCTTCACACCATTATTAAAGTTGAAGCCCGACCAGGAGTTCATATGGGGGGAAGAGCAACGCAAGGCATTGGAAGATATCAAGCAGTACTTGGTCTCACCACCGGTATTGGTCCCTACTCACACTTGTAAGCCGTTTAAACTATATTTATCAGCCGATGAACGAGCTATTGGGTCGGCTCTGGTCCAGGAGTTCGAGGGAAAGGAACGAGTAATTTATTATGTCAGTAGAAGACTTCTTGACGCCGAAACAAGGTATCCTCCAGTGGAGCGGTTGTGCCTATGCCTTTACTTCTCATACACCAAACTCAGGCACTATTTGCTGTCAGCGGAATGTGTGGTCGTATGCAAGGACGACGTGGTAAAATACATGCTGTCACTGCCAATTTTCAAGGGACGAATTGAAAAATGGATCTTGGCTCTGTCGGAGTTTGACCTTCGATATGAATCGGCAAAGGCCGTTAAGGGTCAGATAATGGCCGATTTCGTTGCCCAACACTGCGGACCAGAGACTACCTTCGTGCAACCGGTACCTTGGACCTTATACTTTGATGGATCGTCATGTGGGGCCGGATCAGGAATCGGCATCGTTCTCACATCGCCTCGGGGGCAAGCTATGATTTTTCTCTGCCGATAGAAGCATCCGCCACTAACAATCAAGTAGAGTACCGAGCTGTACTGAAGAGGTAACAATTGCCAAGAGAAGTCAAGGCCGATTCTGTCGAAGTTTTTGGAGATTCCATGCTTATCGTGGATCAATTAACAGGGAAGTCCGAATGCAAGGACGATGTGTTGAGGATTTATTACGAAGATTGCCTGCAGCTTCTGAAAGAATTCAAGTCGGCAGTTATTGAGCACATCCCAAGGAATCACAACGAGGACGCCAACAAGCTCGCTCAACACGCATCTGGGTATCGGCCGATTCAAGGAGCTATGGCTCTAGAGCTCGTGGCCGATGACTGGCGAAAAGAAATTGCCGATTACCTGAAAGATCCATCCAAGAAAGTGGATCGGCGGGTACGTTTCCATGCTACCAAATATGTGTTACTGGAAGACGACTTGTTCTACCGAACAATCGATGGCGTCCTACTCAAGTGTCTAGGAACGGAGGAGGCTAAGACTCTGATGGGAGAAATCCATGAAGGAGTGTGTGGAGCCCACCAATTGGCACATAAGGTGAAATGGATGATTAGGAATAATGGGTATTACTGGCCGACGATCCTCGAAGATTGCTTCAAATATTATAAAAGATTCCAAGATTGTCAGAAATACGGGAATGTCCAACGAGCACCCGCATCGGCCATGAATCCCATTATCAAACCATGGCCGTTCAGAGGTTGGGGAATAGACCTCATCGGCCAAATTTATCCTCCGTCAAGCAAAGGGCACAAGTTCATTCTGGTGGCTACTGATTATTTCACCAAATGGGTGGATGCAATTCCGTTAAGGGCCGTAACATCGGTTGCCATGGTGGATTTTGTAAGGGACCATATCGTCTACCGCTTCGGCATCCCCCAGACTATCTCAACCGATCAAGGGACGATGTTTACATCAGGAGAATTCGAGGAGTTCACGGCCGATATGGGAATCAAATTGTTAAACTCCTCTCCGTATTATGCCCAAGCTAACGGCCAGGCCGAATCCTCCAACAAAGGGATAATAAAATTAATCAAGAAAAAGATAGAGGAACAACCGAAAAAATGGCATTTATGTCTGACTGAAGCTCTATGGGCATACAGGATGGCTTGCCATGGGGCCACCAGGATATCCCCTAATCAGTTGGTGTACGGTCACGAGGCGGTACTACTATGGGAATTGAGAGCAGGGTCGAGACGCACTTCGCTCCAGGACCAGTTAGCGGCCGACGACTACTCCTCACTCATGAAAAGGGAACTTGATGACTTGGCTGGTCAACGATTGAGAGCTTTGATAAGCATCAAAGAAAACAAGAAGAAAGTGGCCAGGTGGTATGATAAGAAGGTCAAAGTCAAACGATTCTCTCCGGGGGACCTGGTATGGAAGTTAGTGTTGCCGATCGGGTTGAAAGATCCTAAATTCGGTAAGTGGTCCCCTACGTGGGAAGGGCCATATAAAATCGACAGATGTGCTCCAAGAAACGCTTATATTCTGGAAACAATCGAAGGAGAAAAGTTTACTATGGCTCTGAACGGAAGATACTTGAAAAGGTACTACCCTAGTATATGGGTCGGAGCATAAGGATCAACCACGGTGAACAACACACAGCCGATACAAAAGGATTCGTCTAGAGAAAAAACGTAATCGTCCGAATTGGCCGACATATTTCATTCGGTACGGACGGTGGGTTACACGACCGACAAGGTACAAGTCGCCCTTAGAACAAAAAATAATTAATCACGCTTTTTCTAAAGCTCTCTCTCAGCCCGACCTAGTTCTATCAGAAGATGGATGTACTCTTCTTCTATCTCTTTCATCGAAGCCTCAGCTTCGACTTGACGGGGGAGAGGGTTACTCCGGTCCATTGCCGGGCGGGATGTTCCTGCTGCTGCATCTTCAAGAACGACTTGATGGGAAAGCAGATGACTTCTGTCAGCTTGAGGTCGCCGGTGGTCGTTGCCATCCAGAAAATCCCAGATTCGGCGAATGTCTGCAGGGACATGCTCTTGAAGTTCGTCGCGATGAGCCCTGATTAAGTCCTTGTCTTCTTGCGACAACGGTTCGTCGGAGTGCACGAGTCCGATGGCTCGTTCGAGTTCAGGGCTAAGGTGCCGCGGCTACGGAGAACAACAATATACGTATAGTCGCCGAAAAGGTGATTCCCTTCAGAGGAGTCAAACTAAGAAAGAGAATGAAGGCAAATCTTTTACCTGATTAACAGAGGAAGAGGTAGAAGATGAAGAAGACATGACTGAAAGGCGCACCGACGAAAACAGGTTGGGAAGGTGAAGCCGAGCTAGACAGGTGCTCTCGGAATAGGGACCTAGGCCGGTGTTTATAAGAAAGGAAGGCGTGGATGTTTGGTAAGACGCGTCCCATCGGAAGTGAAAAAGGTAATAAATAAAGGGGGCGCCGCGAAGGACGGTCAAAGGGGGCATTAAATATTTGTACAAGAACTGCCAGTACTTTTACAGGTCACCCAGAAGGGCATCGATAGCTTCGACCGCTCGGCGCCGGATTTGATTGGCAGAGTCAAGGACCCGTTGGTCATCCTCTGCTGATCCGGGGACTTCTGACATATGGCGGTGGAGTTTGAGGGCTTCGTGAGCCAGATGTTGCCTCTCCCGTTTCAGATCGGCGATGACAGAAAGGAGTTTCTGAAGCCTCTTCTCTTCGGCGTCTATTGCCTTGGTCACCTGCTCCATCTCCTTGGCAAGCTCCGCCCTTCGGCGTTTGAGGCGATCTATCGTGCCGACGATCCCCGGGCGAGAGTCCTCCAGAAAGTGAATCCGTTGATGCACCTCTTGAGCTTGATGCTTGTACGTGTCTTCTTATTCACGAGTCTTGGTCAACTTGACGCGATCGGCCATGTGGCGCAGGGCGCTAAAGACCGGAATCCTCATTGACTCGATATATGCGGCCGGCGCCAAGACCTCTTCCGCTTCTTCTGGTACTCGCCCGCTGACGTCACCAAAAAGTTGCCGAATCGGCGAGGCGTCTTCTACCAATCGGCCGATGTCCTCTTGAAGAAGGGATCGAATGCTTGCGAGTTTGGCACGGACGTCATCAGGAACGGAGGTCAAAGTGACCTGGCGAGAGGCGACTTCCTCGTCATCGGAGAGTGCGACCGCAAACGAGAAAAGGCTGTTGTTGGGGGTGTCCTATTCCTGAAAAATAGTGAGTCAAGAAGAAGAACAAATCAGCCGATGATGATAGCAAATCGGCCGAGTAAGGGTGAGAAATCTCTTACCTCCTTGAAACAGATTTCTTCAAACTGCGTTTGGGAGGCCGTTATCCTCGATTCAGGGGCTGGTACCATTGGTTCGTCAGAAGTAGAAGACTCCACTATGATTGGTGCTTTGCTCGGGCCAGCTTCCCGAAAGATGACCATTGGTTGGTTAGGTTGGGCGCTAAGCGTACTGGTGACCTGTGTCAAAATATTGAATAAGAATATTATCCAAATACCAAAAAAATCGGTTGAAGAGTAGCATACCTCGGCAGATGGAAGCGTGGGCGTGTTGATGACCGATTGGGTTGCTGCCGATTGTTGTGAGTCCACAGAAGTGATTTGTACAGTCTAAAATAAGATGAATCAGTATAGAGATGGCAATCGGTAGGATCAGACAACAAGTTTATCTGCATGGCTTCCACCAGTAATGATGCAGCGGCCGCCCCAGCTTGCGCGACGACTTGAGTATCTACTTCTCCAGCAACTGGAAGGGGCAATGCAGCCGAAGTTTCTGCCGATGTGATCATAGGAGGGTCGGCCGGTTCTATACGAGCTCGTACTCGGCGACTGGTCTTCTTGGTAACCTTCTTCTGCGCCTGCTTCGATCGGCCGGCAATTACATCCACGGAAGGGGCATCATAGCCGATAAGGGGGAAGATAGTGTATGGGTGATGGTCCTCTATCGGCCGGCCACTCCGACTGCGTGTTGGGGGAACGTGGTTTTCAGACTGAAGCAAACAGTAAGATGTTAGTGTACATATTTAACCGCATTGATAAAGGAATGAAAATTGGCTAGGGGAAAAAATAACTCGGCGTTTGGATCGATGTTGGCTGGATCCAGGAGATTGCAGTATGTCGATGCGGAGGCGCAGAACAGGTACTGTTTCCATTCGGCCCACCATAGCTTGAATGGTTGGACAGCAAAGGGGGCTACTATCCAGTCATTCAAGTCTATGGTACTGGAGTCTGGTATCCGATCTCGCAACCGACTATAGTCAAGACCCTTGGTGAGCTCATCTCTGAACTTTGCTCGGCCGATGAAGTATGCCTGAATCGGCAGTTGACCCATGCCGAATTGTCGTGCTGCAACGGAAGGGTTGTAGAATTTATATGTAGGGGCATCCTTTCCTGAGAAGAAGTTGGCCGGTAAGATCCCCGGTTTAATAAGTTCATCTGTGAGATCTTCATCGAATCGGCCGGTGGTTAAGTTGAAGCAAGAAGGGAGTTCAAAGATTGGGTCATCTCTCCGATAAGGGAACTAGACAGTTGCATCTTCATTGAAGCCATTATAAAAACACCGGAAGTATTCGGCCACCTTGGTAGCAGAGTACGAGCAACCAGAGAAGGCCGATGCCGCTTCGCCGAAAGACGTACACCGGCGTCGGACATTGGGATTCTCTGCCAATTCGACGCCGGGGAATGTCATGCGTTCCACTCGCTGCTGAGAGATCTCGCTCATGTACAAGTTCAGCCATAGGTTAATAAACCACCAGGGTACACCTGGGTTTCCAATCGGCTCCCCTTGGGATAACTTGATGCCGATTTGGTGAAGCATGTGGTAGGCTGCTCCCAGTAAGTGTTTTCCAAGAGGAACAGAAGTCCCCATCGATAATGCTTCGGCCAAAGCTTGGGTATTGGTAGATGGACCAGCTGCTCTCCCACAGAAGAAGTGTTTCTCTAGCCACATCATCAGGAAGGCCGTGTACTCTCTGTTCTCGACAGATCCGACCCTTTTGTTGCATCTGATTAAACCTTTCCACCCGCCGATTCCCCTTGTGTCCATCCGATGTGATGTTGCGGCTATAAGGCGGAAAGGGGTGTCCGGGGAAGAAATGTCCAGGCCGGTCAGCAAGACTACATCGGCCAATGTGGGGGTCATGGGTCCGTGTCCAAACAGGAATGCGTTGAGAGCATCGGACCAGAAGTAAGAAGCTGCCATCACTAACGGCTCATTCCGTTCCATTTGGGACAAGGATAGATCGATGCATTGGCCAATTTTAAGCTCGTCCCATTGGACCTTCTTGGAGGCGGCTATCCGATGGTACCATTCCCTTCAGCCGGGAGTTTCGTTCGGCCAAGACCTAAAGGTACCCGACCAGTGATCTAGGTACATAGTTGATTGTTTGAAGGGGATCCTATGGGTTTCCAAATTGATTAAGTCGGTTGGATCTGGGTTTCCCATGGGCCCAAGGCAGATAAGGCCGAGGTTTTCTGTAAGATGAATGGTGATGCGATGCCTAACCGCCTAAAAAGGAAAAAGGGGTGCGAGGGTAAGAAATAGATCTAAAGTAAATGCATTACTGATAAGGGAAAGTTTCGGTAATGACCTCCGGGATGAAGCTCCTCGTAATCGGCGGAGTCGCCGGTGCAGCTGCAGATGATGAAGCCGCCAGTGGGATCTCGGATGAGGCCTCAACTTTCGCCGATGGAGCTCCTTCTCCCGTCGATGGAGCCGCCGCCGTCGCTGCTAACATCTCCGCCGAAGGCGTCATTTCCGGGGCTTCGGGTGTTGGTAAAGTGCCTGAAGGTGCCGCCATTGGAGGAGTAGGAAGGAATGTGATAGGAAGAAGGCGTCAGAGAGCTGGAAGACTAAGGAAAGTGCTGGAAGCCTGTGCGCTGAAGAAGAAGGACGTGAGCTCGTAAGGAGTGCGGGATGTGCTGATATTTAAAGAAGGTCTGAGGAGGGGTAAAAGTGGAATTTTTACCACGCCGGCGTTTCGAGTTTTTCGGGAGTAGTGGTTGTCGTGGGCGCCCATTTCAAAAAGATTGCAATCATCAGGTTGGAGACCGCGAAACGGAAGGATATTTTCATTGCATCTGTTTCGGACGGGAAGTTGAAAAGAATTTCGAAGTAAAGACTATGTTTTACTCCGAAACTGAGGGGCATGTGTTGACGCCAGATTTTGACACGAGTAAAATCGGCGGAAGAGATTAGAAGATGCGGCGAGATGCAAGGGCGACGATTGGAAATCGGCCAATTGATGCTACAGTCGAGGATCGACCGATTGGTCCTTGGAGTTCCACCTCACCCGACCCCTGAGGTTTGGGATCGGACGCGCCCGACCCTCCAAGGGAGGATCTCCGCCTCGCCCGACCCCTGAGGTTTGGGATCGGACGCGCCCGACCCTCCAAGGGAGGATCTCCGCCTCGCCCGACCCCTGAGGTTTGGGATCGGACGCGCCCGACCCTCCGAGGGAGGATCTCCGCCTCGCCCGACCTGATTTTCCAGGGTCGGAGTGAGTCTGAGCCCTCGACATGCGGGTCCTGATCGATTACCCCTTGCCCAAGAGGTGATCGGCCGATTAGAAGGTTGGAATAGTTGGGCCGATGTGGGCTTAAAAAGGATTATGAAGATGAAGAGGGAGTCAGCCCATGAAGCGCGTGATAATAGTACAAATCGTACTTGTAAATATTTGTTTTCTGTTTAAATTTAGGGATAGAGTTCTAGTCGGATAAGAAGTCGTTTGTACGGGGCTATAAATAGCCACCCTCGTAGATCTGTAATCATCATGAACTCAATACAACAAACTATTGTTTCCTCGTACTTACTTTCAAGCAGGCGACTTCGCCAACACTTTTTCCCTTTTTCACGAGTTCGTACGGGTTGGCGGGGCTGCATCAACTTGACCTCCGGCCAATTTTGTAAGTTCCGTTTATCGAGTAAATTCTAAGCTTTAACTTCGGGCGCATCGCTGTCGTTTCGGTTAGATTTATTCATCAGTTATCGATATTTACTAGAATTCTAGGTTTTACCTGTTGTTCTAGTTTTATCACCAGTTATCTAGCTAGGAATCAGTAAATTTCGGCTTTTCTTGTACTTCGCTGTTTAATCTACCTATTTCATGCATAGCCGATCAGATCTGTTCCTAGTGTTGCTACTGTAGCGTTGTTTAGATTACTCTAGCAGTTTTCTTTATAAACGTTGCCTGGTAGTCGACTGCATTATAGCCGATTTCTTTATTACTGCAAATCGGCCGATTCGCTGATAAGCTTTCTCGAGATCGGAACCTTAGCCGATCGCAACCTCTGGGAATTGACACGTTTCTTTCCTTGCCAATCAACAGGTTAGATTGGCTGGCACGCCGCGCGAACCGCACCAGGGCAATCACCCGAACAGGAGCTAAGCAGATTCTCCCGGGTCGTCTGTCCGACGCTGGGAATTCGATCAACTGATTTCTAGCGCCAACACAAGCTTATCTGATAAGCCTGCTGGCTAGAGAATCTGCTGTCTAAATAAGCAGGGTGTTTGGCAATCCTGATTATTTTGTGTCGATTGTCTGTCCTGGTTGGTAAATTGACCTGAATGCCCCTCAACACTTCACCGTTTCCTGTTTGCTCTGCGGCCTCTGCCCCTTTTGTCCCCAGTCCCCACGGCCACCAGGGTGGAGACAACGCGCGCACAGCAGCAGAGCAGCTGGCGACTGGCGGCGAGAATGATGCCGGGACCGGGGAGCGCGTGGGCAGTGCAGGCGGCAGGGGCGGCCGGCGGCGGAGGGCGAGCCCAGGGGTGCCTCGTCGGTTGCAGGAAGGTGGGCGGCGGACGGGAGCCGGCATCGGTCGTGGGAGTCGCGGGAGGCGGCGCTGGAGGAAGGGAGGCGGGCAGGGGCGACCGACGGCGGAGGGCGAGCCCAGGGGCGCCTCGTCGGTTGCAGGAAGGTGGGCGGCGGACGGAGCCGGCAGCGGTCGTGGGAGTCGCGGGAGACGGCGCCGGAGGAAGGGAGGAGGGCAGGGGCGGCCGGCGGTGGGGGCCAAGCCTCGGGGCGGTGCCGGAGGAAAGGAGGTGGGCAGGGGCGGCCGGCGGCCCGCCCCGGGGTGGCGTCGGAGGAAGGGAGGAGGGCAGGGGCGGCCGGCGGTGGGGGCAAGCCCAGGGGTGGCGCCAGTCAGAGGGTGGCGGGCGGCGGACGCACCCGGCGGCGGGCGCGAGGAGCGGACGGCAGGAGTCGGTGGGGGTAGCGGGGGTAAAAATCGCGATGCTTACCTGAGAAGCGCCCCCGAGCTCGCTTACTGGATAAGCGGTGCCCCAATTGTTTTTTGGATTGTGGACTAAGCGGCTTAGGGGGTAAGCGAAAAATAAGCTAGGTGTTTGGGTGGGCTTATTGCTTATTTTCACAGATAAGCGGGAAATAAGCGGATACAAACAGAGGCTATAGGAGGTGAAATTACGCGGGAGGAAGAAAAAAAAGCTGAAGGCCATCGGGGATTGGGAGTGCGACCTAGCGGCGGAAATTTAGCTCGAATGGCCGCTGGTATTGGGCGCGCGAAAAGATTGGGTACCGGTTTGGGCTACCGTTGGAGAGGGTTTTTTTTGTTTGCTCCCAATATTGGCTCGAATGCTCTAACGGCAAAAAAGGGAGCCGGCTAAAGGACACGGCCTCCGGCCGGCCCAGCAAGGGTATTGGCGGCCCGGGTTCCGGATGCAGCAATGTAGCTTTGCGATAGTGGGCCACAATGCCAGCCGCACAACCTGCTAGAACCAGGAACCCTCGCGCAGCCTCGTCGCGTGCGTCCCCATGGAGCCTCCGCAGGAGTCCGCCGCCGGTGGCCGCAAGCGGCGCCGGCGAGGTGGTTCCCGGAATCGCGGGAAGCCTTCGTCATCATCGCAACAAGCGCCTCGGCCAGCGGTGGCGCCCCCACCGCCGTCCTCCCCTCCGGCGAAGCGGCGGCGTAAGGACGGCGCCGGCCAGGCCGCGGTCACGCCCAAGCGAGACAATACCTCGATAAAACTCGACAAGGTAACCTATATTACTTGGATTGCAGATTCCTAGGAGTTTATGGCCCGGGGAGTATTCAGGCAGCGGAGGGGACTATGGAGACTTCGTCGCTTGCAGTTGCAAGCTTTGTTGAGCTGCTTAGTGCGAATCTTTACAGTAGGTTGTGCTCGGTGAGATGATGGATGTATTGACGTTCGTGTAGGACGAGCAATTCTTGGTAATCTTTTTGTGTATCTAATTACTATATTTGGGAGCGCCCCAATAGGCCATTGTGCTTCGTCGAGTCTAGTGTATTGCTCCAATTCGCACAATCACATTTGGTGTACATTTGTTGCTAATTGAAAAATCTAACAAATGTTGCGAAGTCAGTAGGGGATGTTAAAGATGGCTTGATATTTGGCCTCATGGGGTCTTCCTCCTGTTTCCTTCTTTGGTTGTTTTCTTTGAGCAAATTAATCAATTTGTTGTTTGGTGACATTTTAGATGCGTGCAAGGTTATATGGTGGCCATTTCAGAATGCTAAACGAGACGCTGTACACTTGCAGGTTCACATTCTACATACCACACCTCTATTTGATTGTGTTGGATGGCTTGAATGCTATACTTTCTGGACTGTATATAACAATTTTAGACAACAGTTGGGCGTACGAATTTGTATGTTAAGATAATATAGTTACATGGTTTTGTTTCTACTAGCTCCTACTCTCTGTGCAAATACTGATAATTATCATTCATTACAGTGATGGGGGCTATGTAGACTATCATTGCCCTTGATATTTTCACTGTTTGTTGTGCCTTGGACTTGCCACTGTTAAATAAAGCATACTATTCTGAATTACTAAAAGGGCCTTTAACTCTTGGAATTCATAGATAGCAGAGATCTTTTCTCGCATGTTTCAAATTTTCACACATGCTGTTTATCTTTCCAGTGGGCAGGATGCATTTGACTACTTCCAAAAAGACCCTAGTCTTTTTGATGTGGTAAGTTATTTTTCTTCCCTGTTTTAATACTGACGTCTGCTAATACTAAAAGAAAATTCCATCTTGCCATTGTTTCTAGCTAACATAAATTTGGGGTAGGTGCGGATGCGCATAATTGATCTCCTGAAAACTATAAGTACAGTACTAGACTCATTTTATTTATTTTGTTCTTTAACTTTTTAATATAATTTGGTTTGCATAGTTCATCAAGAATTTCTTGCTGTGATCATTGTGCAAAAAGGATTTGGCACACTCTGAGTCAAGGAACTAATTAATCACGTCCATCAGATTACATGCTTGAATTCACGTTACTCTCTTTTAGTATCATACAGGATATCAAGAACAGATGTCACGTTGGCCAGAGCAGCCAGTAAATGTAATAATCAATTGGTTGAAGAGTCATAAGACATCGTGGACTGTTGCTGATTTTGGCTGTGGTAACATTAATCTTACAGCCCTGAAACTTATGGCTTTTGCAAGTTTTTTTTCCCTCTTCCATCTTTTTGTTTACCGCGTAATTATAAGAATGCAATTTACGCTTTGCAGGCAACGCAGCAGTTGCAAAAAATGTGAAGAACAAGGTTTTCTCCATTGATCTTGTTTCAGATGATCCTTCAGTGATTGCTTGTGATATGGCTCATGTAAGCACTGACAACCTAATATCCTAATACATTTTGATGCATCAATTGAGCAAAAAATGCTTTATGTATTTTTTTTAATATGACATAATTGCATCTGTGTCGTGTTCACTGACTTATAGGAAATTGAATTGTCAGATGACTCAAATAATCAGAATGACAAATCATATTGTTCATTGTTCTTGTTGATGATTATGATCTATGCCTTCACTTCATCAAATGAGTTCCTATGATTTTTACCATTTCTCTTTTTGAATATTTTTTAATTCCTAATACTAGTAACATGCAAATGAATTAATTTATGACATAGAACTTCCCTATTACAACAGGCTGTTCAAAGGGATCTTCTGTTTTTCCATCAAGTATTCTGGTTTTCCCTTGTATGAACCCAGGAATATTCAAACTGAATAAAATGGGTGCCAAACCTTCAATTGGTGTTCAAATCATTAATTCAACTAAACATTTTTTCCCACCTCTGCAGACACCATTGGAGTCGTCCTCTGTAGATGTTGCAATATTTTGTCTTTCTTTGATGGGGACCAACTATCCAAATTACTTGGAGGAAGCAAATAGGGTTCTCAAGCCAAGGTCTGCTTAAATCATTAGCTGCAGCAGCTCTTACTGCAAAGGGTTTGTGCCTCCTGTTTTCTTTACTGATAGATTTCTTTATGCAGTGGTTGGCTTGTTATTGCTGAAGTGCGAAGTAGGCTAGATCCAAATAATGGAGGCGCTGATCCTGAAAAGTTCTCTAAAGCCATCATCCAGCTTGGCTTTTCCCTTGTTTCAAAGGTTTGTATCTTTAGTATTTACCTCAGCTGAGTTATTGAGTTGAATTATCATGATGAGGTACCTGTATAAATTTCCTACGAGTACTAAAACATATGCATTGGTTCCCTACTGACCCAATCAGTCTACCCTCCGTGTATGTAAGACCGATCGTATGACCCATTCATGAGCTGATAAAAAAGTAACTCAAATGCTTGCCTTGAATTTCTTCAATTTGAGACTTTTGTTCACTTGCAGTTGTTGGCTGAAAATCGATATCTCATGCTTACTGTAGAATAAATACATTTCATTAGCAATGGAGATCCATTCCATTCACTGTTTATTTGCTCCTGGTTTATTTTTATTGCGTGCATGATGTCTGACACAAGGCGTGTGTTTTAGTAAAAACCAAGTGGCCAGCACTGTATTATTCATGTATGTTAGTCCTGCAGAATGAAAATAACTGGGTACCCCTAAATATATGGTGCTGCTATGTGGCTTCAGTGCATAGATTAATAGCAGAATAGCAGATTATGACTCTTAGAACTATACCCATTGCGTCTTTGCAATGTGATTCAGAAACTAATCAGCTTGTTGACTACTCTCTTTGCGGAGCTGATATTGTAATGGTGGTTGTGAAATGCTTGCATTGATTTGTGATTGCCATGTTAATGGGCTCGGAGTTTGTTCAGTCCCTTTCATTTTGGCACCTTACATAATTTCTGATATAAAATGCATTTTGTATTGATAAAATATTTCATGTTAGCTAAGCTTCATTTGCTTGGAAATAGATTCGTTTGATCATGCTTTCTAATTGGTTGCTGGTATCCTTTCTTCAGGACATGAAAAATAAAATGTTCGTTCTGTTCTACTTCAGGAAAAAGGTTAGTTGCAACTTTTGCTGATTACTGTCGCGCCATGATTCGGCCTTCACGCTGAGCTCAGTGGCTTGCCATGACCCTGCAGGAAAAGAGTAAAGTGGCAAAGAGAATCGACTGGCCCCAGTTGAAAGCTTGCATGTACAAACGACGATGATCTCATATCCGCCCGTAAAACTGTAGTTGCACTGGACCTCTTGAAAAGTTACTTGAACCGATGCATGTTGTCTAGATTAGAAGGTCTCTATTGCCAGGCTTTGACACCTCTGTTTCGTGTTTCGTCCTATTCTCACATTGGCCGTGTCTTTTGTGTATTGGACCTCGCAAGTGTGATGCGATGTGATCCGGAAGTAATAAGTTTATAATTTGCCGTGTGCGGACCAGCGGACGAATCGTCCGGTCAAATTTTGATGCGCTTGTTTTGGAAATCTTGAGCGTTCTCTCAAATTTTGGGTGCCGATCCAGCGTCTACAGAATCGTGCAATGCATCAATGCATGTAGGGGGTACGAGGACGGATCGCATGCAGGAATGTGATCCGATATTCCGAGCAACACAAGATTGCGGTTCTCTCGTGAGGCCATTTGTTCACCATCTGGCATCAGTTCAGCGCCAAAGAAACAGCACAGACGCCGCTCATCTCTCAACTAAACCTACTTCGCAATGCCCCCTCCCGTCGGGCGGCGCCGCCGCCGCGGGCGTGCTCCTCCTCCCGGTCTTTCTCCGGCGAGTCGACGACCCTGGATCGACATTAACCGTCCCATGGGGGAGCTAAGAGCCACTCTAGGTGAGCAGCCATCTTTCTCTCTCTCAATCTCACCCAGTTAAGGATGATGAATGGAAACCCTACACCGGATGCTGGTTCGACTGCGGTGAATCAGGCACCGGGGAGGGCCTTTTAGCCTCGGATTCGGATCCATTCCAGTTCCAGGGCTGGCTCCACGCTTTTGATATTCGGATGAACGATTGGTCTGCATGCATCCTTTTTTGGACCGCGCTAACGCGCGACGCTCGGCGCGAGCGCGCGACCCCCCAGATCATGCCAATACCCTTGAAAAATCCATGCTAATGCTACCACGTGTCCACCAATTAGTTTAGGAAAAACTATCATAGCGCAGGTGAGCAGAACGTCGCCATTAATGGCGTTAGTGTTGGAAAACTGGTTTCATTTTCTTCAAATTGCCATAACTCTCTCCTAAGATGTACTTTTTAAAATCCAAGAGATGTACTTTTTAAAATCCGTTCGCACATTTAGACCATGTTTGGTTCTTTCCACTTTAGTCCATGGACTAAAGGGTGTTTAGTTCAAGTGACTAAAAGTAACTAAAACCATTAAATGTTATGACAAGATTATCATTTAGCCCCTCTCCCTACCCGCCTGCTACCCTGTTCCCTCCCAGTCCTTGTTCCCCTCCATCCTAATCCTTCCAACCCGACCAGCATCCTCCTCCATCGCCGCGCTCGTCAAGGAGCCACGCCTGCGCCGCTTGCCGGGAGGGAGGCGGAGCCCCACGCCCGCTATGGCCACCCTCTGGCGCGAGGGAGGTGGAGCCCCACGCCGGCGCGACGTCGCCGCTCGCCGGGAGGAAGGTGGAGCAGTTAGTTGGTGGCATCGCCGATGAGGGCATCCATGAGGCCCGGCGCGCCCTAGGTCCTCGACGAGCGCAGCGATCGGAGCAACAACGCCTTAGGGCCGGGCATGAAGATCTATAGCATCTTCTTCAAGCTCTGGATCTGCCCCCCCCCCCCCCCCCCCCCGCCGTGGCACCCCCGGCGAAGCACGTGGTTGGTGCTGCGCGTGCTGCCTGTGGCCGCCGCTGGTGCTGGTGGGTCAGATGTTCCTGGGCGCCGGTGGCGGCACGAATGGGTGGACATTAGGGAGGGGAGGGGACTGGACCGGTTGCACGGCCTTAGGTGGCGGCGGCGAGCGGCTGGAGCTGGGCGGAAGTGCAGCGGGAGGGACGTCGGCGGCAGGCGGAATGGTGGCGAGGGGCTGGGCGGGAGGGAGGGTGGGAGAGAGAGGGGGTAATAAATGAGTGGCAGTGGGAGTCCAGAATTGGTTTTAGGACCTTTTAGGAGGGGTGGGGGGACTACAAAGTTTTGAGCCTCCTAAAAGTTTCAGTCACCTTTTAGTCCGACTGTTTGGCTCTTTAGTCAGTTTTTAGTTATCTTTTAGTCACTAAAATTTTAGGAGGTGGTAACCAAACAGAGCGTTATATTTCTTTAGACGAGATCTACAAAATAAGATCCACGATCGATATATTTTAAACAAGTTATATTGATTGTAAGTAGTAATTTATGTACAAACTGTGTAGCAACTTATGCATAAACTTATATACAGATTAATAGACGACTAAGGGATAAGGCTACCCACGGGTCCCTACCGATCAGGATACTGGTTGGCCCTGACAGGTGGGCTCACCCGACCATACCGTGTGGACCAAGGCATGAAGATATGTGGAGCACAAGCTTGGAGGCCGTGCGAACGAATTCTGCTCGGATATTGCATGATATTTGTTGTAGTTCGACTCATATTGCTTTCCATGTAACAACCGATTAGGATTGGATCCTATTCGATTGCAATCCTAGGTCGTCAGCCTATATAAGGTGGCTAGGGACGCCCCCCGAGGGTACGGAAACTTAACCCAATGCACTTGCAATACAATCCACAAGAACACATGACTAGCACTACAATCCACCAGAACACATGACGTAGGGTATTACTCTTCGGAGGCCCGAACCTGTCTAAACCTTGCGTCACTGTGTTACCATTCGAGTTCTTTATCTTGCGATCTTCTCCGCCTATAAATCTACCACCTAGGTAACCCCATGGTGGACCGCCGGTCACTAAATCCGACAACGGATTGCAATGTAACAACCTATGTAGATGCAATGTATCAAAATTTTACAACGATTACATATAGCAACTTTTGTTGTATGCTACAAATTTATAGAGGCAAATGTATCAAGTTATGTAAAGATTGGATAACAAATTGTGTGTAAAAATATTATGTAGTATGTAGTAACTTATATGGAGATAACGTGATAACTTGTGTAGATATATAACAACTTATAGAGGTAAACGATACGAGGAAGGGTAAAATTATTTTTGTAACAATTTATATACATAATTTGTTGATAATTTTACATACAAGTTGCTACACACTTAACACATAGGTAGCTACTGTACATTTAATATAAGTTGTTAGTTTATAAAAATTATTTTAAAACGTATGCGGATCTGTTACGATGAATACAATGGTGCGAACGAAATTGAAAATGGACATCTCACTAGAAAGTTAACGTATTTTTTCAAAGCAAAACACGAAACAAAAATACGTGGGTTACGACACCTACCCCTAACCAGACTGTAGCAGGCTATGCCCGGTAACGCACAAAAATTGAGAGGGCGGCGGTTGCTCGGGCCAAATCAAAGAGGATGGTGGTTTGCTCGTGGGGGTCTACTGGGTGAATCAGTTGCGTGATTGCACTCCAGCGCGACTGGTCGGCAGATAGACTTTTCCTTTTTTTCTCGGTAATCCAGCTTGCTTGATTTTGCTTAAATAATCCTGTGTTCGCAGGTGATAGCTTTGTGGATAATTGTGGGGTTGTCTTGCTGCTGTTTGAGAAGCCCACTGGCTTCACAATTTTTTGTTTTTATGGCATCCACCTCTACAGACCAGACGCACTAGAAGTAATTTGATCTTCCGTCATTGGTTGTCTAACGATGCACTTGCTTCCTAGCTCAATCTCTTCATCTATGTTGACCTAATAGGGGATGTTTGGTAGCACTCCACTCCACTCCACAAAAAACAACTTTACTCTACTAACTCCACAAAACTTCCTGCCAAACACGTCCAACTCCACAAACTACGGCTCCAGAAAAAACGTGGAGCTAGGTGTCAGATCCATGTTTTTCCTGAGTACCTTAGGGGGTGCTCCAAAAACACCAATTTCATATCTCCTCGTGAAGTTGTGGGTTATTTACATACTATTACCATTGGTTACACAACTTACCTCTTTGTTTCTAATTTTTTAATCCACTTGGCCTGTCGCTGTTTCCTCCCTCTTGCTGCTCGGTAGGGCAGGCCTCCCACGGCACTGGTGCCCACCGGAGTTGCCTGTTGGACCGTGACGCCGCTGCATCCATTGAACCGCGCCGCCGCTGACCGCGGGACCCCGCTGCTGCCACCCCTAGGGCTGCGCGCCCCTACCCACGGGATTGAGCCGCTGCCGCACCCTATGCTTCTGCTGTGCCGGGGGATAAGCTCGACTGGGGCAGCTATGAATGAGGAGGTCGATGTTGGCAGAGGAGAGTGGAGGAGAGAAATTAAAGGTGACTGTCACACGAGTCCTATTTACAAGTGTATAATAGACTTTTCACAATAAGACCTTCTGTTTCTAAAGCTGGATACGTGTTTTTTTTGCTAAATATGTGGACAACTCTAATTTTTTCTTGGAGTTGGTGGGGTGGAACTGAGGTGGAGTGGAGCTAAAAAATTTGAAGTGGAGTACTACCAAACACCCCTAAGTCTTATTTTTTTATCCTTGTCTCCAGAGTACGTGGAAGGGGCAAACGATGTGAGTGGTCATCTTCCCTTCTCAGTTTTACCACTTATTTCCTCAGTTGCTCGTCGCACAAAATTGATACGATCGACATGTTTTATCCTCGTTTATCACCTTCCAGTTTGTATCTACTGAATTGAAAATAGGTCTAGGCTGCCCTGACCGATGCATTGCATGGTATTTGATTATTTGTTTCTTTTTGCCCCTGAGCGTGCTAATATCTGTTCATTTCGTTTATCAGGTAGTTTGGCTGAAGGAATTTCAAACTTTTGACGACAAGTCCAGTGCCATTGGTGTTGGTAGTGGTGTTTCCAGACAGCTTGCTGAGATGATCGTGAAGTGGCATCGCCCCGGGCAGACATTGGTTGTTGGAAAGAGGGAATATAAATCAATCATCGAATCAAGCTTGGTGAGTATAAAGCTCCTTGTTTGCTTATACCTACGATGATGAACATTTTGAGCGCAATTTTTGGTTGACTTCTTTCAGGGAATACCTTGCCTGCATGACGAAATTGTGATGGAGCTAACGTGGGGCATGCAGCGTTTCATGAACAGGTTGGTGCGCAAAGAAAAATCAGAGCTGCCTAATGAGGTCTGTGTCCCTATGAGCGCGCACTTGGACTCCTAAATTTTCACAAGCCTTGGATGCAATCTTTTCTGTTTGCCTCTGCATTTTTCTTTCAGTGATGAAACAGCACTCTTTGTATCTAGGTAAAAGAGCAAAGTGTCGTGACTGCATCCGCCTTATTTAACTGTGATGCCTTAGAGGAGAAAGAGGACCTAGCCTTGCGCACTTTTTGTCGCTACCTTAAGGATCGGCGTGTTCGCTTCAGCTTATTCAGCCGGCTTATCAGCCACCAAACATTATTTTTCTCTTACAAAAAATCAGCCGTTTCAGCTTTTCAGCCGGCTTATAAGCTGAAGCGAACATGCCCGATGTGTCTGGCATTGAATCCAAGAATTGGGGCGCTCTGAAACTTGCAACTGCTTTTAAGATCATATGCACCCATGAAATTGGTGATGCAGATGAGGTAGACCATACGTGCTACTCCTTCCGTC
Source organism: Setaria viridis (assembly GCF_005286985.2). Classification (NCBI taxonomy): domain Eukaryota; kingdom Viridiplantae; phylum Streptophyta; class Magnoliopsida; order Poales; family Poaceae; genus Setaria; species Setaria viridis. The sequence continues at coordinate 29,248,063 of NC_048263.2, forward strand.
CCAAATTACTGTTCGTTTCGATTTTTCTTGATACATAGCTTTTGCTACGTATCTAGACATAATATATATCTAGGTGCATAGCAAAAGCTATGTATCTAGAAAATCTAAAACGAATAGTAATTTGGGACGGAGGGAGTAGTAGGTAAAAATTGTGTTCTCAGCTGCTGCTTGCTATGCATTTCATTTACACGTAATGGGAGAGTCTTGTCTCGTCTCTTGCAGATGTTTTCAAAAGATGTACAATCAAAGTTGCTGAGAGATGCAGATGGTTACAGAGGTAAGATCATAAATTATGGAGCTTGTTTGAGGACGTACCAAGCATTGGTCTCTGCCCATCGATGCATGACTCAAAACAACGGTGTATTGGCCTCCTTGGTTAAGAAAGCTGAGGAAGCTCACCGAGCCCTTGTTTACTTCCCAAGTTGGGAGGTGCCAAATTGGTATTTTGCCATAAATGCGACACTGTAGCGTTTCGTTTGTATTTGTGAATTATTATCCAAATATTGACTAATTAGGCTTAAAAGATTCGTCTCGCAAAGTACAACAAAACTGTGCAATTAGTTTTTGATTTCGTCTACATTTAGTACTCCATGCATGTACCGCAAGTTTGATGTGATGGGAAATCTTCTTTTTGCATAGTGTCAGAGTTGGGAGTTTGGAGGGAAGTAAACAAGGGCCGAGCTGAACTAGTGGAGAAACCTTGCATGTACAAGCGACGGCGACCTCATATCCGCCAGTAAAACTGCTGTAGTTGCACTAAGATATCTTGAAAAGTTACGTTGAACTGATGCATCTTGTCCAGGTTAGGTCTCTGTATGTCAGGTTTTCCCACCTCTGTTTCCTTTTTCAACCTACTCCCTCATTACCTGTGCCTTTGTACTGGACCTCACAAGTCACAGGATCACTTGACCTAGTGGCTGGTGCAATGCGATGTGATCCAGAAGCAGTTTATAATTTGCCCATTCTGAAATAATATCGTGCAAATTTCGTACACGGTCCAGTGGGGGAACGCCCTGAGCATCTTTTTTTATTCTAGCTAGGGTTTGTTTGAAAATGGAGGCTCTTGTTTAGGGAAATCTCGAGCGTTCACTCCAACTGTGGGCGCCCATCCAGCCTTTCTAGAGGAAAATTCCTCCCTATCTACGTCTGAAGTGGTGGTTCTAGATGCAGGTCACTTTTGACTTGGGAGGCCGGAGAAAACGACCAGTGCTGCGAGTGACCGTTGCTCCCACCGCGTTTGGAACTTTGGGTTACGTCCGCGACCCGTTCGTCCATCCGCCTGCCACCTCCTGCTTCAACCGTAAGCAAAGCTCTGCGGCTGAGGACGAGGACTCGAGGTCCGTTGTACAGTTGATGACAGAGATAAATAAATGGCCGCCAAGCTACAGCTGCATTCAGTGACGTCATCGGCATAAGGAACCAAAGCCTTGGCCTTGATGAGCATGAGCATCGGATCCAGACGAGTGGAAGAAGAGAAATACTCCATTTATTTCAAATTATAAGTTGTTTTAGTTTTTCTAAGTCTAGAATTATATATATATCTAGGTGCATAGCAAAATCTATAAATTTAGAAAAGTCAAAACGACCTATAATATAATTTAGGATGAAGGAAATACGTGGCATATGCAAACCTGCATTAGTGAAGAGTAAATTGGAATGAAAAGAATGCACGGGTGGTGCTTGGGCTTGCGGTCGATGGGCTGGGATCCATATGCTAATAAATTGCAATTAGGCTGTGTTATTAATTGTGATATCATAATAATGCCTTGTCAATATTAATGTTTTAAATAGTGGGATATAGTATTTAACTGGGAGATATGCTAAGCCGCTATAGCCTGCTGTTTGGTACAATAATATTATGGTGGCAACTGTTGTAAACTACTATAGCGCCGATGGCCCTACTATTTAACATAGTAAGCAATATCGATAAGCGTGATATGAAATTAGCAAGAAGATATTATTGTTTTTTTAGAAAAAAATAAGGAAAGGAAAATGGACGCAAAATAGAGTGGCGGCCAAACTTTTTCAGCTTAATTAACCTTGATTATTTTGAACAAGGATGTTCATCTAAAAGCTATTTACTACATATTTTTAATTCAGTTATTCAACATGAGCTCGAATGGTTAGCGGAGGTGGTTGTACCGATATGTGTTGACATCATTTGTATTTTCTTAGTAGTGTGGCTATTTCTTTCAGTATTACTAGGTTATGGTGGTAACTGTGTTTGATAATTTCAATATCTACTGACAGAATCCCTTGTCGACATTTTCAGGGTAATTACGCGCGATTGCACAGGCATGGGATCGGAGCGCCAATATCCGTACTACTTCGTACGAAACGTAGAACGTGTCCATACTTCGTGCAAAACGCAAACTCTGGCTAGTCACAAACTCACAAACCGAGCAAGTACGAAAACAAGTCAAACATTAAAAAAAACAAAAAAAACAAATGCCCCACGAGCACCACCCTAATCCCAAGAAATCCGTCCGTGCTCTGCATCCGCCAAGTGCCCCCTGTCAGACGCTCGGACCAGGCATTAACAAACCGATTAGCTCGACCAAGCCATGATTAGGCGCACGAAGGCAGATCCCGCGTGCTGCTTCGCGCCACCTTCACTCTCGGTTCCTCGCACTCGCACACGGCACATCCACATCGATCCGCTCCCTGCGACCGCACGTCGCCATCGCTCGATCGCCACGCCCTCTCTCCCTCTCTCTCTCTCTGGCTGGCCAGATTCCAATCATGAGCGAGCAGAGGGTTACGTGTGCAGGGCCAGCCTCAACATCATATCATATTGTTCAAGGCGCGCGCGGCGGTGAATATTTTTATTGGTAGAGGCAGTGTCTATTAGCTGAGCTCGATCGTCTGGAGCCGATGGGGTTGACGCTCACCCGAGCCAGGGGTTTTTTCGATTATCCTATGGCGAGTCAACGATCTCACCACGCGGGAGGATATTGAAAACAACTGTAGAGAAAAACAGTTTGCTTGCGTCGAAAAAATGTACGAGGAGTGCTACTTTGGAACAAGAATAACTTGAGCGTGCATGGTCCTGGCTAACCATTTTCATTTTCATTGTCTTGTAGTTTGTAAATTATTTTAAAAATGTTATCATCGATGCGTTTTACAGATTAAAAAAATATTATTTGTAATCTGGTGCGCCTGAGCTCAATCGTCATCTATGAACACAAGAGTTTCCCAGCACGAAGAGAGAAGTACTACCAACAATTTCCCCGAATAGGAAGTTGTAAATATCGATTGTGGAAAATCTGGTGCCTAATGGTCAATTGTAGCTAAATGGTGCTTTCTACATATTTTTTTAGACGCTCAAACACACATGGTACTGCCAAATAAGACAATTAGTCGTTGTTATCATAATAGTCTATGTCCCCTCTTTGTTTGTTTTTCCCCCTCTAGCCATATCTTGAAAAATAGTTTAATCCCCTGAACCACGGGCCCGATGATTAAAGATTAGGGATGATTAAAGATTAGGGAAGCCAATCTGATCTGTTCGTTGGCGTGTTTGGACCTTTTGCACACCCATCGTTTTCAATCCCCAGTTTCGCGCACATCTTGTGACACCAAATTGCCATTTCTACCAACACTGCTTCTACCCTATCAAATCCTATTGTTTGTTTGCATACTTAAGTGCTTGGTGACCTTGACCGCACGAATCTGCAATCCTCCACTATTTATTACAACCAATTCCAGTATGAAAAAAGAGAGGTTCCATACCGGTAAAATGTTGAATCGGTCCTCCCAAGAAGTTATCATGTTTTGTACCATAGAAACATAGTATCATTTAACCACATACTCCGCTGATGTAGAATATTTATTGTATTTGAGCTCACACTACATCTTCTATATTTTTTTTAGACCTGAGCAATATCATTTTTTGCAGAAATTCACTAAACCAGGCCGGCATGTGTTGGTCCAAATCGTGCCAAATCTGCTAGTTATAAAACTGCTTGACTTAGTAATTTGCTTATATACTCACTCCGTCACAAATTACTATTCGTTTTTACTTTTGTAGATACATAACTTTTGCTACGTATCTAGGTGCATAGTAAAAGTTATGAATCTATAAAAGCTAAAATGAATAGTAATTTGGGACGAAAAGAGTATATTTTAAAGAAAGTTAATGAGATAAAATTTGTCTACCATGTATTACTCACTCTAACAAATTCAAGGCAGGTTTGGTGAGATAAAATCTGTTTACTAGCTATCACTCACACTCCTATAGTTAGCTACTCCCTTCGTCCTAAATTACTATTTATTTTAACTTTTTTAGATGCATCACTTACTTTTACTACGTATTAACAAATAATAATTTGGGGGCGGAGGGAGCATTGGCTACTGTGGTTACTGTTGGAGACGCCTAACAAATCTGCGGGAGGAAAAATGGGAAATCGGAGTACGGGGAAGAAGAGTCGCGGCAAGTCAAATGCACTTCTTCCTTCAGTGTACGCTCCCTTTTCCCGTTTACCTCTCCCCCACTCTCTCGTGGCCGTGTTTCCTGGCGGCGACGGCTGGGCGAGACGCGCCGCCCAAGTCTTCGTCGGTCCCGTTGCCGGCGACGAGCACCCACCAGGTACGCCCTTCCTTTCCCTTCCCTTCTCTTCCCTTCTCGCTGTGCGAAACCGAGCTCCCCAAACCCTATTGTAAGCTATTTGTACTCGGATCTCCTCTCCAGGCCTTCCCCATCCCTTCCTCCCTCGCTCTCCCTCAGCCTTCCTTTCACAGCGGCGACGACCCCGTGGCCAGTTCTTCGCCGGGCGCTTCGCCGCCGCCGAGCATCCGACAGGTATGCCCGCCCATTCACTTCCCTTCCTGCTGTGCGAAATCGAACCCCCAAAGCCTAAGGTGTACTAATTCTCTTCGGATCTGACCATGTATTTTACCTGGTAACTTCGATATTTTTGCAAAAGTATCCGGCGTACATGTGTACACCCATGTCCTATACGGCTATACTGGGTCCGCCCTGCTTGTGATGCAATGCCACGGGCAATTCCTTTTCTAATATAGATGGTAGAAATGAGGGGAAAAAACAGTGGCTTGGTTTTAAATTGCCGTAGTTTTGCGCCGGACTTGCATTCAAACAGCTCGCTGGTTCAGTATGGGTGGCCCTGCATTGTCACTGTTTATGGAATTTTATTAGGTTTCTAGTAGTTCGTTCTTTTAACTTCTCTTGCTGTGGTCAAGGTCCTAGCTGGTTCTTTTTCACTAGGAGCTCAGGGGAAACTATTGTGGCGTGTGAGCATGTTGTGGAATTTAGTTGGATACGCGCGATCATTCGATTGCATCCATTTACGATGACGTGTTCTATTTTTGTACCTTTTCTACCAAACTTGTGAATGATTTGAAAGTAGATTTTGTCGATAGTGCACTGCCATTTCCAGTGAGGTGTTCTTAACGTGTACCGAGCTGTTGTCTATTCATCAAATTCTGCTTTTGGAAGGTACTGGATTGTCGGTATAAATTTATACCCAGTTGTCATGTACACACTGTCACTTGAACATAGGTTATAAGGCACAACTTAGAAGAAGACCCATATATTTGATGAATTCTACCTTCTTCTAGTATCCAAATGTACTGATGTATTATGAACAACCCTGATAGCTTCTATTGGTACAGGTGTAAACTATCCTGTGTATTCGACAAATTCTACCTTTTGAATTTATTGAAAACGAAATATATATACCTAATGAGGTATTCCACCATCTGTTCCCACTATTTACTTCTACCGTCTTCCATTTCTTTTCTTGGAATGTCACAATTTGTAGAATGCACGTGACCCTACCCATTTCCTGTAAGGTGCTCTACTCGTGAGCTATCCAACGTTGGAATACTTTCTGAAAGTAAATTTGTCGAATTCGCAAAGTCTCAGCCTTTTTACCTATATGTTCCGTGAGGTTTTCTATCTGTGCTTATACCTTTCTAACAAACCTCGAGTACTTTCTAAAAGTTGGTCTTTTCTTTAAGTTTGCAGTGGGGTCGTGTGACCCCACAGGACCCAGATCAGATAATTGCCATCAAGGATGGAATCTGGGAGTTCGTTCTACGCTGGTGAAGGTCTCTCCATCGATCCTAAGTGGCTTATTGACCCAAAGCTTCTCTTTGTTGGGCCGCGCATCGGTGAGGGTGCACACGCAAAGGTCTATGAGGGGAAGTAAGGCTCATCTTTTTGAACTACCATCTGCAATTTTCTGATCTTTGATCGATTTTCTTCTAGTTGAGCATTTATTTGATGCTGGGATTGGCAGGTACAAGAACCAAAATGTTGCCATCAAGGTTGTGCACAAAGGGGACACCCCTGAGGAGATGACCAAGAGGGAGGGGAGGTTCTTGAGAGAGGTGACCATGCTGTCAAGGGTGCAGCACAAGAATCTCGTCAAGGTCTACTTTTGCAGCGTCATGTCTATTCTTTCCTCATCAAGGAGATGACCAAGAGAGAGGAGGTTTTTAATGCATTTGTGTACTGAAAACAATGTCTGCTTGTTTAACAGTTTATCGGAGCCTGCCTAGAACCTGTCATGGTGGTGGTGACAGAGCTTCTAGTTGGTGGCTCATTGCGGAAGTACTTGGTCAGTCTCAGGCCTAGGAGCCTTGAGCCCCGTGTAGCAGTGGGCTTTGCGTTGGACATTGCCAGAGCTATGGAATGCTTGCATGCACATGGGATCATTCATCGTGATCTTAAGCCTGGTAAGACTTGTTTTTTTTTTCGCGATCTGATCATCTTGTGCTCTCTATTATTCACTGCTTATTTGGTGAATTTCTGCAAACTGTGGATAATACCGTTTTCTTTTCTCCATGTTTACTGTGCATGTGTCATTAATTCCTCTGGAAAAATTATTGACTACTTCTTGTTTCTAACAGTTGATTAGTTAATTTTATAGTCTAATATTAATCTTTAAATGGCATTTGCGTGGGTCTAGCTCAGGATGGAAATGTGCCATATAGTAACTTGCGGGATGAGAAGCTTCTTCTCCTTGCACTATCACATGCTATATCTGACAATATTTGGCTTTGCTTACATGTAAACAATCTATAATTTCGTGCTGGTGCTGAGTAAGTGATGCGTAGTTTCCTTGGCATGGTCGTATAGGTTGCATTGCTAATTTTATATCTAGCACATTCTTTGAATAATTTAATATGTTTTGTTTAATTTTTATGGTAAATTCTTGCCATTGCATGTTATTGAGATTGCAGAAAGTGCCACATAATTCTTCTTTTAAAAAAGCTGTCTTTTTCAGTTTTGGTGACTATAAAAACAGTGCCTCCTTTAGTTCTGTTGTATATTCTGATATGTTGATTATCAAGTTTTTTTCCCATTATGTACACCATCTTATTTTATAAGTTGTGATACGATGCATTTTTATTTCTGCTACCACTATTCCCTTCTAAGATGAAGTCCAGATGGTAAGTACCGTCAGCATTGTATACTCACTTTACCATGGTTATCCAAGGACCTTTTGTCCTGTGCTTGTTATCATTTTATTGTAGTGTGATATAGGTTCTATGGTGGATCTTAATAATTCATAAGATTATTATGATGCTGATATCAGGAAGCTTACTAAGTACCCAAAATAATGTTTTAACAAAACAAAATGATATCTTCATAGCAGTTCAAGGGTTTTCTTGGTGAGCCTCTGTTGCAGACACCTGTTTGAAGCTGTTGACTTTGATGTGTTTGGATGAATTCATATGTGGATGTACTCAAGTTTGAGTTTGTAATGATTCCTTATAGAGAAGTTTAGTCATCTTCAGTTATGATAGTCATGTTTCAAGTGTGGATTATTTTGTATGGGGATTCCGACAGGCTAACAGCACATGATCGTGCTCAGTTCAGTACTTTGATGTATAATGAAGCACTATGCTGGCCACAAATATAGATAATGCTTGTATATCCAACTAGATAGTTGATGACTGGTCATGGATATAGTTCTATAGGTAGCCTCTACTGCATAGTTAGTACTCCCTCCGTTGTTAAGTATATGGTGTTTAGGACAAGCTAATTAGCTTGTCCTAAATGTCATATTTAAAAACGGAGGGAGTATTAATAAATTTTAGTTTTGGATTTAGTTGGTATAGTATGCAACAACTTAAAGCTGCAATTTGTGTTGTGATTCTACTGTATAATTTATCGACAAAACATTTAGAAAATTACTTGTGTCTATCTCAGATCAGATATGTTCGATCCAACAATGCATATTTTTAATTATTTGAATTATTGAAGCATCAGTAGCATATTGTGGGAAACAGTTAGTTTTTAAGGACTTTTCTGTCTGTACATTCATCTTTTGGAGCTAATCTTTTCTCTCAAGTCATTCCTTAATGATCTGCCTGACACGTGTTTATTCAGACAAAGTTGATCTTGTGTCCATTGTTTTCCCCCTTCCCTTTTTGCAGAAAATTTGTTGCTGACTGCAGACCAGAGAACAGTTAAACTTGTCGATCTTGGTTTGGCTAGAGAAGAGACATTAACAGAGATGATGACTGCTGAGACAGGAACATACCGTTGGATGGCCCCTGAGGTTTCTATTATTCATTCATATCTGTCAAATTCGGGATCCTTTGTTTTCTGTATTATTTTTGTTAATGTATCCTGGAATGTCTCAACAGCTGTACAGCACAGTTACGTTGAGGCATGGAGAAAAGAAGCATTACAACCACAAAGTGGATGTTTACAGCTTTGCAATTGTGTTGTGGGAACTCCTACACAATAGACTGCCCTTTGAGGGAATGTCTAATCTGCAAGCTGCATACGCTGCTGCTTTCAAGGTAACATCTGATACTTTAATCATTAGCCATTATCTAAAATAATTGTTGGAGGGCGTCCCTGGATTGTGTTTGCTTGTGTATGTTTATATAGGCATATATCTCACATGGTGTTTCCAGTATGTTTTATCACATGAATTTCTTTTGTATTTGACCAGATGAAAGCCTTATTTTCTGCAGAACATCAGACCAAGTGCAGATAACTTGCCTCAGGAGTTGTCAGAAATACTAACATCCTGCTGGAAGGAAGACCCAAACGACAGACCAAACTTTACCCAGATAGTGCAAATGCTCCTACATTACCTATCCACCCTCTCGCCACAAGAAACCTTGGCCCCTCGCCGCACATTCAGTTCAGAGAACGCAATCCTGCCTCCAGAATCTCCCGGGACAAGCTCGCTAATGCATTCTCGGGGTGATGACACACCAAAGGGCAAGAAGGAAGACAAGCCAAGGGGCTTATTTTTCTGCTTCAGCGAGTGCTATTAGAACAACCCCAACACTACTCAAGAAGCTGCAAATACTGAAAGAAAACATCACCCCCAGATGCGCTGTGACAACCGATCGATCGAGTCTCAGCACAACCATAGTCCATACCCCCGAAGAATGGCGGAAGTTGTAGTCGAACTGTTGTTTCTGCTAATCAGGTCTCCCGCATCGCTGACATGTTGACATATCAGCAGGGTAAATCGAGTAACCTTTTGACTCCAGAATAGTAACGGTGGAAATAGCTTATCCCCCCTGTATTTTCGGTGAACCATGGTATCATGGAGTTACTGCTGCGCGCTTAGATTGCCCGTCTCGCGCGCCAATCGTATAGAAATAAACCAATAATTCGCATTTTCATCAGTCTCTCTGGTGCAAAGCCTGCAAAGGATACTGGGAGCTGTCTGTTCTGTGTAGCACTTTGGTGTTCTTGCCCTGTCAGTGCTGTTATGTTGGGAGTTCGATCCCAGATTCCCAGTAGAACTTATGGTCCGGTCCTATTCAGTGCCTTCTATTTGGCATGGTCGGACTTTAGGATCCTTTTGTTTACGACGTCATCAGTGTTCTTCTCAATATAACAGGGCAGGTCAGTCAGTGGTTTCTTTTTTTTTCCTTCCCTTTTTTACTGCAGGACCGACCGGACTCTAGCTAGGATCTGTGGACATAACTGCAGTTTTATGTGCAAGTCTGCAATGTAGATTACGAGGTGTGTACTTGAATGAAATCTGCAAGTTGTTTTGGGAGCCCATTCCGTCCACGTCCGGCGAGGCGAGGGGCCGCCGGGCCCGGGGAGAAACAGCGGCGGACACGGACGTGAAGGGGGTCACGTCTGTCTGCCTGTGCCTGTGCGCCGGGGCCGTCGACGAAGAATCCGCGGCCAGGCCACCCGGATCATGCGCCGCGGGCATCGGAGATTGACTAGGAAGGCTCTCCACCTCCTGCCCTGAAAGGCTGAAACACAGAACCAGTCAACCAGTGCGCCTAGGAGCAATCTGCCAATCTATTTGTAGTCGATACAACACAATTCATGATCAATCTCTGAATATCAAATGACATAAAAAATCCTACTGCCCATGTATACAACTTCGGCTTGCGCGCGTGTACTTTCGGTAGTGTGTGACCATGCCATGCGCCAAAAGGGCTTAGCTAAAATACTACGTTGCCGGTACTCCGTAGGAGAACACTGGTCTACTTATATTATAGAATATGATTCTGGGAGACATGTTTAGCCTCTGGAGACTCGAGCGGGGTGACAACATCGGGCGAGGCTTCACAGCACCGCATGTCAGCAAGTGCTTCCTTCGTGCCCCGTGGAGCGCAGGAGGAAACGGAGCGGGGATCTCAGCAGGTCTGTGCGTGTTCGTGGGATCCGCACGGGCGGCAGCATATCCAACCAAACGGCTGCTCTCTCTTCGTGCGGGGCCTGGCCGCCTGGGCCAACCGGGTGCATCTTGCCGAGCCTGCTGCGCGCGCGGGCTGGCTGGGTCCCTTTCCCCTTCCGGTTCCTTCCTCGCGGCTCAACTCGCGCGAGAGCGTGTTCGTGCACGAAGCACGGGAGGGCAGGCCGCAGGCGCGCAGGGCGAGTCTAGTTGTGGGCGAACAGCGCGGCCAGCTTTTTCTGCTGACGTTGTTCCCGGGCTTTGGACAGAGGTGGATTGGAAGGAAGGAGATTGGGGCCATGTTTGGTTTAAAATGAACTAATTTCTTCTCCAGTACCTCCCATTGCACCTCAATCCACTTCCAAACAAGCAGTAATCCCTCTCTTTGTTAGGTAAGAGCTAGGGTAGCACAATAGACCTGATCATTTGAATCAGGTTGCGATCGATTTGCGTCGTGATTGATCTGTTTCCAATTTTCACATCAATCTGTGCAGCTTGAACAACTGCTCGAAGAAAATACGAAGAAATGAGAGAAATGAAGGGCGCACTGAAGAACATGCATGTGTTCTAACCCTGGCTGGTCTAGATGGAGAAGCGAGGGCACTCACAACCCTCACAACCCTCCTACTAGGATAGTTTTCATAATATTAACGGAGTGTCATGTTAGCAATTTGATGATGTGGTAGTGTAGTTATCGAGAAAAGAGGAGGACTCGGTTTCTCACGTGGGAAACGAACTATACTCGCGCCCCAAAGCTCGTAGAAACCACCGAAATCACGTTGGGCGATTCTTCTCGTTTCCTTCCTTGTTTTGCCCCCCTCCTCCGGATCTGCTGCGCGCCCCTCCTCCCCGCTCCACCGCCGCGACCCACCCCCGCGCGCATCGCCCCCTCCGCGACGGCACGACCCACCCCCGCGCGTGCGTCGCCCGTCCCCAGGCCTTCAATCAACCAGTGAGAACACACATGACATGTAACGTACTCCCTCCGTCCAGGAAAAAAAATATAGTGTTCTAGCATTCTTCACACAAACCAATAAATAGATAAAATCACATATGCACTCCTACTTCAAATAATATATCATCATATATAAAACTCCTACTTCAAATAATATATCATCATATATAAAACAATATTTTAAATAGAAGACAAGATCAAGCATCGTGCCCTTAGCTAGCAGCACTCACAAACTTAAATTGCTATGTGCACGCACGCTGCTAAGTGCATGCTTAGAGTTGCAATTTTTATTTTACAAATTTTGAATCTTAACAAGTAGGACAACAAGATACGTCCAAAAACTCATCTCCACGAACGAGGATGCATGTACTGATCGGGATCGACGGTCGTATCATTGATTTGCGCGCTCACCGAACGTACAGTTCGTTCTTCATTGCGGCTAGCTGCACGTCTAGCTAGATGCTCGATCGGCTCCGATCCGTCGGCCGGGTCAACCCTAGCAAGCAGACATGCATGGCTGTTGCGCACCAGCTGCTAGCCTGCTAGCTGCTTGCGGCGCGCGCATGCACGACACTACGACAGGGCAGCACGCGATGCAGTACGCGTGTACACCCAGTCGCCTAGAAACAACAGAACAGAACCCCGTAGACGCTGCTAGCGTGCAGCAAAGCTACACGGTTGCAGCGCGCATGCATGGATGTGGCTGTGGCTCCGATCAACTCTAGCTGACCAGTATGGCCAGCTTCCAGCTACTAGCACTCCTCTCTCCTCGATCAGGTTCCTGTGCCTGCGTGTGTGAGAGCTTTTGTCTCTGGCTCCCTGCTCATAAATGGGGGCTCTCTGCTTGGCGCCTTCCCCTTGTTGTTATCACATGCCTGCAGGCATGCTCCGTGCAGCCGTGCAGGTGCAGCGATATGCTGCTTGCTGCCACACCGCGGCACCGGGCATTCCCGCCCACTGCAGACTGGCCGGTCACCTTCTTCTCCGATCCCCGCTCTTCCTCTCCCTGCGTTGCCGCGCGCCGTGTGCACCGGGAACCGAGACGGGGGGACAAGGAGATCAAGGCTCTGTCCCCGCATGCACGATCCAAAGGCTGCAAGGTGGAAGCCGGAAGCTCTGCATGGTCGTCTCTGCCATGCAAAAGGCTCTCTCTAGCTTTTTGTTTCTGCCCAGGCCCAGCCAGCTATCGCCTATAGTACCCCGAAAGCCTTTTCCATACTCCTGTGTACTCCGGTTAAAATCTTGTACAGTTGTACAGCTATGGAGACACAAGTGACCGAAGGACAAGGAGACAAGGAGTACGTAAAACAAGCCAAAATTTTCAGAAACGAACAGTGTCAGGACTCGGGACCTTCCATGTACTGCCTTCTACTCTATGCGTAGGAACAGTGTTGTCCTCCGGTGTCCGGTACTCCGGTCCTCCTCCCGTTTCTTGAAGAGAAACTCACACGGGAAAGGTATACATGTGACCCTATTTCTCAGAAAACAAAATAAAAAGAGAAAAGTTCTCCTACATTCGCATAACGCCACGAATTCCCGTTACCCCCCCCCCCCCCCCCCCCCCCCCCCCCCCCCCCCCCCCTAAATCCTACGGGAACGGTGTACGCGCGCGCGATTCGTACGTGTGGCCGGCGGCGGCTACATGCTACTCCGATCGATCCTACTGGCGCTGGTTTGGAATGTGGTGGGGGATCGGTGGGGGAAGTAAATGTGGGGTAGTGGGAGCGAGGGCCTGCTAATGATGAGGCGATTAATTCCATAAACAGCCTGCCGCGCGCGCATTGGCCTCCCAGCAGCGGCTGGCCGGCTACCACTGCAGCTCCGACTCCGATCCATGGCGCGCGCTAGCTGCGTTCATTCCATAGCCGGATAGCCCCGTCGGACGAATTATTACAGTAACAGAAGCACCTTCCTTCCACTAACCACCCGCACTTTAATTGCGGGGTCGAGGCTGGCAGGGGCTTGCATGCCTCGTTTCTGCAAAGATGATCGGGCATGTTCATGTCGCGCTTCGATTCGTATGCGTCCCTACGTGCATTGATCTCCGTGACTGCATGACCTTTTGCGTTGCGGATTGAATATTAAAATTGTACTTTGCCAAACAAAAGGTCAAACTTCAGCGGTAGTCCAATTGGCCAATTTGCTGTTTTGCAAACGGATTCTTTTCTCAATATAGTACTTCACAGAATCATTTCGAAAGTCCTACAAACCTACTACTTTCAGACATGAAAATTGCGACAAATATGCCTGGAATTTAAGACATGAAACTACTACTTGCAAACTACTTCCAGTGAAACCTACTATTTTTAGTGATGGAGCACACTCACTTTGGTTTGAGTGTCTAGTACTTGCATTCTCAAATTATTCTTTCAATGGTAGTTAGGTACCTCTCAAATAACTGTATTATGTTTAAAAATGACTTTCTTGTATCCCATTTGCAAAGTATAATACATTGTACTTATGATCCTCACTTTGATTCCCGTCAAAAAGCCTTCTTTCAGCGTACATGCTGTTGAAAAAAAGTTGACGGCGGCCTCGATCTGAACCTTCATCGCTTCATCGCTGACGGCAAATCCACATCTTCACCGCTGACAATGGCCTCAGCCCTAGATCCGCGGGGCCAGCTTCGTTCGCGGCTTCTACCTGCACGCCTTCAGATCTGTCAGCATAAGTTGATTTCTGGTAATGCCATTCTCCGTATGAAATTTCATATTTATATTTCCAAAAATGACACATAAGCAACAATGTATCCCTAGAGCGTGCACCCTCCGCCTCGGTTGCCTCGTCGTCGGCCGCGCTCATCGACTAGCCCTGCTAGTGGGGGATGTACCGGCCCCTCACCCACCCCTACCCGCAGTGTACTAAATTAATTACCCGCCCCAACCCCACCCAAAAAATAAATTAATCACCCCGCCCCACCCCACCCCATAAAAATGGGTACCCATGGTTTTGACTTCTTCAGTATCAAGGTGAATCATCCAATCCATTCCAGCATCCTGTAATAATTAAATAGGGGACATTTGCACGTCTACACAACTTCCTACAGTGGAATCTAGTGGACTTGTAGTTCGCTTCACTTCAGGAGGTGGCGACGGCTTGGATGGCCTGTTGGGCTTGATCTCTTCAACCTTCTCTGTTGGGACCTCAAACTGCAATGCAACGGCGCCAGATGACTGCTTAGGTTTCTGATAGGCATAATAGTAATCGATACACAAACCAAGAAGCAGCAAGCAAAAAAAAGATATGGTGCTCTTGGATATTTAGTATGTACCCTGAATCCACAGCCAGACACACAAGCATTGAAGCACTCCTGCAGGGAAAACCGAATTTGTCAGAAAGCACAGCTATAAACACCAAACATATCAATCCTAATGGTTGTATCCGTCTAGCATAACAAAGTTTGCTTCGTCGCCAACAATCTGATATTAAAAGTGAATGGTAGGCCAAAGAACACCTCTAAGTAGTTCAAAATGGCATCATGTATATTTTCTTCCTAACCATGCAGTTGTCTGAACATGATTCTGTAAAGTGCACATTGCTAGATAAAGAGAACAAATACAAAATTAGAAATGTAGCAGTAACTAGAATAGGTGGTAAATGGTTTATTTGTATAACTTCTACACGATGTAGTAACCAGATCAAATCAGTAAGGCAGCAAAATGTTACTCACCAAAGAGTAACTATCCTGCCCTGGTGATCGATCAATGTAAGCACTCCACTGCCGATCTTTCAACACTGGATCCTTGTAGTAGATTTCAGTACATTTTCCTATGTCTGAGGATTTTACAGCGAAGTAAGTTATCTCATATGCTACAAAATACAAATACATTGTTGATAAGAAACTATCCTATTTTGGTCCTATATATATGAGTTGACACAGGAAGAATTTTGCTGTCCTGAATCACAACATCTTGATTTAGTGACAGAAATCAAACTCTTTAGAACAATCAATCTAATCACAGAGGACATTGTTTGGGTACCTTTAAGAGTCATTTGAGCTTCTTCGAACTCAAAGAGGCATCATTATCTCAGGTGGCTGCAGATGCAAAGAGGCATACTGGAGACATCAGTACATGTATATGCAGTAATAACTTGCAAAGATATAACTGTCTTAGTAACATACTAATATGTTCAAAAGAAAAAATCTGGATGCAGCTCAGCTCAGAAACCTCAGTTAGTAAAAATTACCTTCATTAGTGGGATACTTGTACAGCCAATCTTTGCAACAGACCAAAGCTTCAAGAGTTTCTGGTGTCATTGAGCTTCGATTGTCACTAAGAATCCGACCACTCAAGCTGAATGCTGATTCAGAAGAAACAGTGCTGAGTGGAATTGCTAAGAAATCGCGTGCCATCGCTGACAGCACAGGGTACTTGTTGGAGTTTGTCTTCCACCAAGTCAGAATTTCAAAATTTTCATCTGTTCTCACTGGTGGTTCATCTAGATATGCATCAAGTTCTGATTTTTCAATCCAAGTCCCTCTCCTCTGATGCCTATATTCAGCAAATTCTTGTTCTAGTCTTCTTTTTCCAAGAACTAGCACTGGAGAACGGTTCACCATGCTCATGGACGCACCAGTTTGTGATACTACATTTGTATCATTTTGTTTAATAACCTCTTCATACTTCCTGAAATATAGGCGAAGCCACTCTTTAGCCTGATTTTTGCTCAAGTCAATGTCAATAAAGTTCCTGCACACCTTCTCATAAAAGAAGTCTAAGAAGTCAACTTTTGTTCTTGGATCAAGTATGCTGCAAATAACAAGGACCATATCGTAATTTCCATTCCAATACTTATCAAATTTCCTCTCCATTGCTTTTGCCAAATCTGCGATAACCTCATCCTTGTACCATTCTGGACTATTTAGAGTTTGATGGATACAAAGCACATTATCCAGGAACATGTGGGAAGTAGCGTATCTATCAGCTGAGAACGCCCTGGTAGTTTCTTCAAAAACTCCAAGAAACTCACCAATATATTCAACTTTGCTAAACTCTTCTTCAGTTGGAAATGGTTGCTGATTTGCTTGGGCATATCGCTTCAAGACGATCTTGTACTTTACTGCCTCCATAATCATGGCATGGGTTGAGTTCTAACGGTTGGGAACATCAAGGACTAAACCAGCCTTTGCAGCAAGACATTCCCTTTGAGCTATCTCATTGAAATCCTGGATACGTGATGGTGATGAGTTAATGTGCCTAATCAGGTCTCTTATCAACTCTATCACAGCACTAACAACGTTCATACCATCTTGGACAAGAATGTTGAGTATATGAGCACAACATCTAACAAGAAGATGCTCACCACCAAATAACATGTCAGACTTTCCGCTTTCTTGCAAAAGATCACAAGCTGCCTTGTTATTTGCTGCATTGTCGAGTGTGATGGTAAACATCTTCTCTTTGATACCATAATCTGTTAGAACAGTTGTAATGGCTTCCTCAATAGCTACACCCGTATGTGGATACTTCAGATCCTTAAATGCAATTATCTTTTTCTTCAAAACAAAATCAGGGCCAATATAGTGAGCTGTCACACAAATATATCCCAACTTTTGGTTTGATGTCCAAAGATCAGATGTGAAGCAAATGCGAGAGTTAAGACTCTGAAGTTCACTTCGTAATTCTATCTTTGCTCTCTCAAACTTAGCAACACATTCATTACGAATCATTTGTCGCCCTATGCATCTAAATGAAGGTTGCAATGACTCCATCCAAGGCTCAAACCCTTCATCATCAAACTTATTGAATGCTACATCAGCTCTAACACACCATGCAATCATCAAGTCACGACTTCTCTGTTGATTAAAGGTGAATGAACCATCTACAGGCTTTTTCTTCATTGTAGCGACAAATTTGTTCCTATCATCACTAGGGATTGTGGGGCAATGCTCCGCAATGTGAGTTCGGTGGCCGGCGGCAGTGCCGCCTTCCTTGGTGGAGCCCTGCCCCCGTGAGATCTGCGTGCCCACCGTGAGACCTGCGCCCCCCGTGAGATCTGCGTGCCCCCAAGAGCGGCGGCAATCGGCGGTAGGAGCGGCGACGGCCGACAGTAGGGGCGGTGGCGCCGGCGACCGGCGGCGGTGGTGCTACTTCTTGCGCCCGCAAAGCCACCTCCGTGAGCTGCTGCGGCGCTGCGCGAGGTAGGACCGTAGGATAGATCCCTTCGGCGGTGGCGTGGGTGTTCTAACCCGCCCCGACCCGCAAATGCAGCACCCCAACCATCCCCGACCCGCTGGACCTCTATACCCGCAACTACCCATAAAAACGAATCCCCACGTAATAACCCGACCCAAAATCCCCATTTGCCCCCGCCCCACTAGCAGGGCTATCCTCGACACTGGTGAGAAAGGGACATCCTGAGTGGCTCGAATGAGAGCTCTGCCTCCACCGTGCAGCTCAAAATTGATGGTGCGATCTAACTTGGCCGAGCACTAGTTCGAGCAAATTTTCAGCAGTTTTGTGCTCCAATTTCATGCTTGGATCGAAAATATGATCGGGATGGTTGTACCCGAACAGCATTTTACAGGTGCAAAAGAAAAATCGATAGTATTCTTGTGCACAAGATATTACTAGGCGAAATGTTTTACAGGTGAAAAAGAATACGATATTGCCAAACAGGGCCTTGGGCTGGTATCGCCTTGCTCTAAAAATGTTCAGCGAGGGGCATCCGCAACGGGTCGTTAAGGTGTGTCGATAGCAGTCCATGTCGGAGAGAGGAGAGGAGAGAGAGAAAACGTTGCTAGACGTAGCGACTCTCGCTAGCACGCAAATCCACGCCAGCGGGTCCCACGAACGCAGATTCCACCTTCCCGTGCCGAGCGGGAGGGAGGCGGAGCCCGGCCTCGCATGATCCGATGCAGGCTGCCTCCGGCGATGGCGGGTGGAGCACGGCCGCAGCGGTGCCGCCACGGGCTGGGGGGACGGAGCTTGGCCGCCGCCGCCGAGCAGCCGGGTGGAGACGAGCTGCGCCGGTCGCCGTCTTTTTAGCACTGGCCCGACCGGTGCCGAGACCACCACGACGGTGGAGGTCGGCTGGGTGACGACGATGGGGAGGGGAAGCCAGCGCATGGATGGCGAGGAGGTGGAGACGGCAACGGCGGATGGGGCCAAGGTAGAGCGGGCATGGCCGTCGGTCATGCGCGGAGACGAGCATGGCCGCCGGTGCGGGCGGGGAGGAGGCGCCGTCGCGGGGCGGAGGCGTGGCCGCCGGCGGAGGGGCGAGGCAAAGCGCGGCTGTGGGCATCCTCCCGCGTCGGCGCACGAACTCGACCGGCCTCGGGGCTACAGGCGCGGCATGCACAAGCGGGCGCGGCCACCAGACCGCCGGCGTGGAGCCGGCTGGGGAGGCGAGCATGGCTGCCAGCGCGGGTCGAGACGGGCGCCGCGGCTGGCACTGGGCAAGATGGGCGCGGCGACCGGCGCTGGGGTGAGGAGCGTAGCGGCCGGCGAGGACGAGCCGTGGGCGCAGAGGCGGAGCAGCCCGGCGGCAATGTTTCTGGATGAGACGGAGAGGATGAGGAAAGTAAAATAAATTGGACAGCCCGGCGGCAATGTTTCTGGAAAATAAATTGGAACGCGGGACCCACAGGTGAGTGGCTTAAAGATAAACTGTTGAAGCACTGGCCGTTTGTGCTGTATACAAGCTGAGGTGACAATGACACCTCCTCCCTCCATCTCAAAAAAAATTATTCTTTTAGCCTTCGAAACTTGTCCCACAGAGGTCCTGTTTGGAATATTCATGTTAAAGTTTAACAAGTGTTAAAATTTTAACACTCTCAAATGGAGTGCTAAAGTTTAACATATTGGGGTGTTTGGATGGTGTGTTAAACTTTAACACCTTTGATGGGAAATGACTCTATTGGCCCCTCATTTATGGCCGGCGGAGAGAGAGGGAGGAGAGAGAAGGGGGCAATGGTGGGAAAAAGTGAAGAGGGGACCACTTTTAACAAGTTTAACAACTTTTAACACCCCCTTGAGGTGTTAAAGTTTTTAGGGTGTTAAACTTTAACACCTAAGTTTTAACACATCTGTTTGGATCTTAAAGTGTTAAAAAGTGTTAAAACTAGGGTGTTAAACTTTAACACCCTCAATCCAAACAGGCCCTAACACATTTTTATCACATTACCTCCCAAACACACGTGTTAAAAGGGATGTGTTAAAGTTTAACACCCACAATTTCATAAACACCTCGAGGGGATGTTAAAAGTTGTTAAACTTGTTAAAAATATCCCCTTCTCCACTTTTTCCCACCATTGCCCCCTTCTCTCTCCTCCTTCTCTCTCCGCCGGCCATAAATGAGGGGGTAATGTAGTCATTTTTCACTAAAGGTATTAAAGTGTAACACACCATCCAAACATCCCAATGTGTTAAACTTTAGCACTCCATTTGAGAGTGTTAAAACTTTAACACTCGTTAAACTTTAACACAGGGTATCCAAATAGGCCCAAAGAGTATTCGCATAACCTTCACACAATCCAACAAAAGCTCTCATAATACCTTTTGATTCAGTTAAAATGCCCGAGTCAAATTCACTAAATAAGGAAGCCTAGTAGGTCGGACAATTATTGCAAGCATACATACATTTATTAAAATACTTTGAACTTTTAGCATTGTTATTATATTATCTAAAATTTTCTAAATAAATAGTTTTCGTGGGATGGTGGGGTAGGCATTATAGAGAGCAGCTCACGTTAGCCATCGCGGGTGCGTTTTGCGGACAATGTTGAATAACCATCACTTCACCACAGTATAAACACAGGCGCCACCCGCCCCAGGCCCCGTGGCAATGGACCATGCCACCGTCTCGGTGCATGAGCACTTGAGCAGCCGCGCCTCTCTAGCTTCCCCTCTATAAGTAGCGCACGCACTCCACACCGATACCCAGTTCCCCAAACATACTCCTCGGCCAGCAGCCGCAACGCCACAGAGCTACCCCGAGTCCCGACCGACCAGTTCGCTTGCGCAGCGCTCCGCGTCCGGCCATGGAGGACGCGACCAACGCGCACCTCTACGCCCACGCTCACCTCCACCGAAGCAAGCGCCCCTCTCCGGCCGCCTTCAAGGAGGAGGACGGCGACTGCGACGCGCTCCACAAGGGGGCGCGGTACCGCGGCGTGCGGCGCCGGCCGTGGGGCCGTTTCGCGGCGGAGATCCGCGACCCCGCGTCCAGGGAGCGGCGGTGGCTCGGCACCTTCGACACCGCCGAGCAGGCTGCTTGCGCCTACGACGTCGCCGCGCGCGCTATGCGCGGCAGCAAGGCGCGGACCAACTTCCCCGTGCACGCCGCCGCGGGGTTCTGGCCGTGGGGCGCGCCGCCGCAGCCGGCGCACACGCTCAACCCCTTCCTCCTGCACAACCTCATCATGAGCTCCTCCCACCACGGCTTCCGCCTCCTCCACCAAGCGGGCCACGGCCACGTCGTCAACTCCTCCGCGCCCTCCAAGCCGCCGGCGCCGGTCGCCGCGGCCATTCCAGCGCCGTCCCCTGTCGCCCCGCCTCCCAGTGATCTGGACGACGAGGACGTCGACGACTGGGCCGGCCTCATGCGGGGCGAGCCCGCGGACGCCGGGCTGCTGCAGGACGCGCTGCACGGCTTCTACCCTGCTGGCACTCGCCCGCGCGGCGGCGCCAGCCGCAGCCTTTCCGCTTCCGGCGCCGACGCCAGGGCGGCCGCCGCAGATGTGCCGGTAAAGCAGGAGAGGTACGATGCGTTCGTCGACATCGACGGCGAGGAGGGCGGCGAGTACCCGATGATGCCGCAGGGTCTGCTCGGCGACGTGATCCAGTACCCGGCGTTCATGGAGGTCGTGGCCGCGCCGTCCGCCCCCACGCGCCGCGGCCGCTGGGGCTGATGGCTCCGGCGCACGCGCGATGCGTCCATGCATGCGTGCATGGATGGCGTCATGGCGCGGGTGTGGCCGAGGGGAGCATGAAATGGAGGATTTGGTGCTTTTGGGGACGATTGCTTGCTTGATTCCATGGCGGCGGCTGCCTAATCAATCATCTACTAGTCATCTTGGGTTTTGCTAGCGAGCTAGTAGATCGACATGGCGTGCGTGGGTGCGTGGTGGTGTGTGATCTGTAATTGTTCAACTAGGAAGGATTTGTGTTGGTGATTGCATGGAATCAAAGCTAGCTTGTTCTCGGTGGATTTCGACATGGCTCATCATGCATGTTCTCGGTTTCCTACATGCGTGTTGCGGTGTTGGGATCGAGCTCCTGTATTTTCTTTTTTGCGTTTTTTAAATCTTCGAGAATGCTTTTGGTCAGAAGCGTTACATCGACCGCAAAATGAATTCACCGTTTCTCCTGGAAAATGGACGATTGGAACGCTAGTACTAATTGTTTTGGCCGGTTAGCGCGCTGCATGCTTACATGATGAAACGGTTGCGCGAATGAGCTGAGCATGATCGCCTGCGAGGCATGAAATCTGACTTGGGTGTGGATTTTATTTTGGGTCTGCATGGAGATGAAATTGCAAATGTATATAATATACTCTCTCCGTTCTAGACGAATATACCCTAGTTAATGGCAATGCTAGATAATAAAAACTTAATTTAAGTAATAATTCACCAATTAGTCACGTCTCTTGTCAATTTCAAAAAAAAGCAATCTTCCAAATATGTTTATAATACCTTGTATTTGAGGACACATTGCCATGGGAAGCGCCTTCAGTACTGGTTCCTAACCCCCTTTAGTACCAAGTAGCAATAACCTTTAGTACCATTGTGCAATTGAAATTGCTATTTCGGTATTAAAGGTCT
Source organism: Setaria viridis (assembly GCF_005286985.2). Lineage (NCBI taxonomy): Eukaryota > Viridiplantae > Streptophyta > Magnoliopsida > Poales > Poaceae > Setaria > Setaria viridis. The sequence goes on from NC_048263.2 coordinate 29,270,423, forward strand.
CCCTTTAGTACCGGGTCAAATAACAGGTACTAAAGGGTATTAAAAAATAAAAAAATAAATTCCACCGGCCCGAGTCACACCCCGCTGGCCCGACCGTCCGAGCCTGAGGCCGAACCGTACCCGCCTGAGCCCAAGCCGCACCCCGCCGGCCCGACCGCTCGAGCCACACCCCGCCACTGCCGCTCCATCCGCTCGACCAACGGCGAGCCCGTGTCTCATCGCCGCTCCATCCAGTCACGCCGAGCCCACTAGCCGCGGCCACTCCGTTGCCACCGCTGCCCTCGGATCTCGTCGCCACCTCCACCGCCACCCTGTCGCGCCGAGCCCACTAGTTGTGGCCACGCCTCACCCCGTCGCCGCTCCTCGCCTCAGGCACAAGGTGAGGGGCGAGCGGAGGGGGGAGGAGAGGGGAGGCCGGGGAGGGAGGGAGAGGGTCGGTGTGAAGGGAGGGAGAGGGCCGGTGTGAAGGGAGGGAGAGGGGAGGGGGAGGAGGAGGGGGAGGGAGGAGGCCGGTGCGGATAAGGTTTGCACGGGGAGGGTAGAGGATAAGGCTACGCCTTTAGTACCGGATGCAGGCTTCACCCGGTACTAAACTAAAGGTCACCGTTTAGTACCGAGTGAAGTCTTCACCTGATATTAAAGGCCCTCAGGCACATTAGTACCAGTTGGAGACTTCAACTAGTACTAATGAGTGACCTTTAGTACGGGGTGAAGCCTCCACCCGGTACTAAAGGGGTCACGGGAGGCTTCTCGGGACTAGCCGTTAGGCCCGGTGCTAATGCTCACATTAGTACCGCGCTAAAATGCAACCAGTACTGAGCCTCGGGACGATTGTTGAGTTTTCAGTAGTGACAAATTTTAAACGTTTTGATGTCTTGTATTACAGAACGGAGAGAGTATGTTCTTTTAAAAAAAAGCGTAATAGCTATTTTTAATTTTTATCCCTTATAAGGCTGACCGTTTTAGTCCTCAAAACTTTTATTTTGGGCTCAGTCCTGTCCCTCGTCATTCGTAGCATGCCAGCCACGTGTCATGCGTCGTCAACAAATTGTCATCGGGTTTCATTTTGGGCTTGCAGCTATTCTGAAATTGAGTGTTTATGGGATCGATTTGTATCATGATTGTGCTATTTTTTCAATTTTCACATCAATTTGGACAGCTTGAACAATTGCTTGAAGAGTCGAAGAACATACCTAGAAATGAGAGAAACGAGGGGGCAATAAAGAACATATATGTGTTCTAGATGGGAGAAATGAGGATGGCAAAAGGGTCAACTCACACGTTTGCTGAATCAGCTAAGTGGATACTTTGCTGACGAGGCTTGACACGTGGCATGTGACGTAGGATGAGGAATGAGATTATTCCCCAAAATAAAAATTTGAGGATTAAAACGGCTACTTTGATAGTTAAATTGAGCCTCCGGCGATTGTTGATGAACGGAAATGGCCATTCCGCCTTTTTGAAAGACCATACGGTGGATGTTCAATGCTTAGTTCAGTATGTTTTTCTTTGGAGTCAGTTAACTCACTGATAAAAATCTTGTGGTACAGAAACGCCGCCTTTTATGAGTATGGATGCCTAATTTTGCATTTTGTAGTACTTCATAATCGCCATTTAATTTGTAACCAAAGGAATTAAGCTACTACCATATATAAATGCTTTGAGCATCTTCAACAGTCCCGTTATATCTGGCCCCATTATGCATTCCCCATATAATTTGTACTACCTAATATCTTACCTTGACAAGTGGACCAATGCATTTTTTTTCTCTTTTCCTCTCTCTCTCCTCTTCTACCAGCTGAACCCGTTTGAAGAGCGAAATGTCAAAACTCCCAACCGGAAAGGCAGAAACCCGATGCGACCGGCGCTGTCGGCTCAAGCCACTGCCGCTGCCGGTGCGCGCCTCGATCCGGCGTCCATCTCATTCTCATTCCCTCCCTCCCGCGTGCACGGCTAGCCAGAAGAAGCGTGCGCACTGCGCAGGCAGCCGCGGGCGATAAATTTCTTGTCCCCTGCGGGCCGCGGCGCGGACTACGGAGTTGGTGCCCGGTGGAAAAGTGGCCAGCAGCCGAATCCGCTGCCGGTGCCGATCGCCGGCCGGCCGCCGGATTAGAAAAAAAAAACAAACCTACGGCCGGCCGGCTACGGTTGGGTCAACAGTGTTTCGGGAAAGGGGAAGGGCAGGCGATGGGACAGGCAGCAGGCGTCCCCGTGTCTCCGCGCGCCTCTCCCCGTCGATCGGCCGGCTCGGACGGAGCGCGTCTGATGGCGGCGGCGATGTGAAAAGTTCTGTGGGAGTTAAGGCTTTGTCGGTGAAAAGTTCAGTTGTGCAGCCTGCCCGGCTGCTCCGCTCCGATCCACCTTACCCCAACGCCAACGTGAACAGCGAGTGCAGTTCCAGACAAGACGCTAGGCTGTTGCGGGCAGCCAAGTTTTCTACCCGTCCGTGAGGAAGTAACGACGACACCAAAAGCTTCCACAGTCCAGTCGATGGCCATCACAAATCATGAAAATCAAACAACAGGCAGGCCTCAAGCGCTACGCTAAAGATTAGCCACAGCGAGCAGCCTATTCGTGTGTAGTGTAGCACAGCTTTGTGACCTCTTCTTCCCAGCGAGACCCAGACGGCAGACGACCCCGCGTGCCTGCCGCCCGCAACCGGCAACCGCAAAGCATGCGATGCAGCAGTGCTGCACCTGCACCTCAGCCCTCACTCCTCAGCGCGTGCGTGGGCGGCACGGGCAGTGCACGTCTTTTCCTGTCTCCCGCCGTACGCGGACGTAAAAGGGCATGCGCGTTCTGACTTCTGACGTGATCGAGAAGGGCATGCAGCTTCCCGGCCGGCCGGCCGGGCCCCGCACCGCACGTACACGGTACACCCAAAACCCCCATCGGCCCTTCCCTCCGCGCGCGCCGGCCCGGGAACAGGACTGAGGCAGGAGAGCGAGGCCACCGCCGCCACCGGAGGCCCGGGCGCACGTCCCTCCTCCGTCCCGACGACGTGCGCGCCCGGCCGCCTTCCCGTGCCGGCCGGCGGGGCTTCGGGTTAGACGCCATCTCCGTCTGTCCGGAGCATATCCAGCGTCGCCGGCCAAATCTCAGAATGCTAGAATAGTGAAAGGTCAGTTCGTGCAACGCATGCTTGAACTGGTGAACAGAAACCACGTCGGTCGTGTACGGAGGATCGGGCAGGGAAGCAGGGACGGAGGCAGCAGCAGCGGAATTTGATGCCCCGAATCATGGCGGAGGATTTTTGCCGCCGGCAATGCAGACAGAGGAGAAATGCCTTTTTGTGCTGGGGGCACCCTCGAACGGTTCAATCCTAGCCGTCCATCAGTCCACGTGTTTTATTGTCTCATTCAACTGTATTTCAAGTGTCTTTGATTTTTTTTCAATGTATATGAACCTGAGAAAAAAATCTTATCAAATTGATATGGCATAAAGTAACATCGAGTACCGTGCAAAGGACAAAAAGTACACCTTTGGATGCATGTGTCCATATTTTTTAAAAGCAAGTGGCCAATTTCTTAACCTCACACCACATGTGATGCTCTGTTCCTGGCAACTAGTTTAAAAAGTAACCGTTGCACATGACATATAATAATATTTTACATGAATTATCCTTTTTAACCTATTTACGATCCCATTGAAACTTCATTCACATACAAGGTTACGCACATACATGGTGTGCTCTAACCATCCTGTTTAGAGTACACCAGTAGTGCAATAAAACTTTCACCTATGTACACCATATGTACATTATTTTTTGATGGACGGTAGAAGAATACATTTGATGAACAACAGATGAAAATGAACAGTAGTTGAACACGATGAGCGCATGAACATAAGAACACGCAGGTACTGCTACACGGCCACCGTCCCGAATCTCTTGAATCTGTACAGCACGGAGGGAAAAAAGAACACACAGGATCCGATTGGAATAAAAAAAGAGAAATAAAAAGAGGCAAGAGGCTGAAAAAGAGAGAGAAAATGAAAAACAATAATGGATCAAATTTAAAGGAAAAACCAGCTGTCTTCGCTAAGCGAAGAAAAAGGAAGGAAAACAAAAGAAACTAAGAACAGCTCCGGGTCGCGGCATGCCTCTGGTCGCTGCACGTGCTCACTGGCTGCGCTGGTTGTGGCCCACCGCCGTGTCAGGCAGGTCGCCTAGGGCCGCGTGCCGCCGTGCAATGCAAGGGGCACTGGCGGCTGCACCCCCGCGCTCGCCTCGCGTGATGCGCCGTGTGCGATGGGGCCTTGAGTGCCGCGCCGCACCCGGCTTCATGCTGCGGCGGCGGACCCGCACCATGGCGGACTCGACGCGGCCTGGCTCCGGCACACCTCGGCGGTGGGGGACCTGTGCCGTGTCGAGCTCTGGCCATCGCGCAAGGAGTGCCCCTGGTGCCAGCCAAGTTCGGCCTGCCACGACCCTCGCCGCATCGCTCGCCCGTGCCGGTGTTGTTGGGATACGAGGTAGGCTACGCTAGCGCAAATCAAAATTTCTACCGCGTATAACCAGGAAGAACTGCCGTATAAGGATCACGGGATTACCACTCGACGCACTACTGGTGCGGAAGATGTAGATATGCGTCGATGTAGTGAAGACGATCACGTAGTCGTACATAGTCGATCAACGTAGTCGTACGTAGTCGATCACGTCACGTCCAGCAGCTCCTCAGCAGCTCATCCACGTGCAGCAAAATCGCCTCCGGTGCCGTGGCTCGTCGATGGCTCGTCCAAGTGCTGCAGGCGCAACACCTCCAAGGTATCCACACGTGCAGGGAGGAAGCGTCGCAAGCCGGACTGCTAGATCCGCGAGTTGCAACAGGCGAGGGCGTGGGAGGCGCGGCAGGTGTGTTTCGCCAAAAAGGTGTAAACCCTAGGGCGCCCCACCCCTCTATTTATAGAGGTTCCTGATGGGCCTCTGGATCCGAGGCCCATTAGTACTCCTAAAACTAATCCAACTCGGATCAGATCCGAATTGGGCTTCCAGCCCCTTAAGTGTGTGACCCTATGGGTTCAGATACGTATAGACATGGCCCGAGTACTCCTACTCGGCCCAATAGTCGGTAGCGGCCTCTAGCAAGACGTGCCAACTCCTATACGCACACGAAGATCATATCAGACGAACCATCACAACATAATATACATGCTATTCCCTTTGCCTCACGATATTTGGTCTAGCTTCAAGCCGACCGCTCTTTCTCGATCCTGTGATTCGGAATCCCTTTGTAGGTTAACTCTTAACTCGAGGGGCCCAGAGATATCACTCTCAATCAGAGAGGGGCAAATCCCATCTTGATTGACCATGTCTCATAGCATGCTTCTTGACAAACCCGAAAGTTACCTTTATAACTACCCTGTTACGGCGTAGCGTTTGATAGCCCCTAAGTAGGTCGATCCACATCTAGAATACATGCGACAATCTCAGGTCTAAGGACAAAGCGTATATGTTGTTTAAAGAGAGAACTACTTCTCGTGTTTGGTCAGTCCTAACACATGTCTCCACATGTGTCCACATTATTAGTTCAACATCTCCATGTCCATGACTTGTGAAACATAGTCATCAACTAATATATGTGCTAGTCTAATATTCATGTGTGTCCTCACATGAACTCCGACTAGGGACAACTTTAGAATAACCATACAAGTAAAGAGTTTCACATACAATTCACATAATTGCAAATCAATTCAAGTAGCCTTTAATGGATATTCAATGAACACAATATACAAATCATGGATACAAATGGAATATCAGCATCTCTATGATTGCCTCTAGGGCATACCTCCAACAGGTGTTGGGAGCATGGTCCTGCGCGGGCGGAATAACGCAGGCGGAAGGAAGCCAACGGGTCGCCGTGGACGTGGGGCCGCGATGGAGCGTGGCGACGGCTACCCGACCGGGGCGCAAGAAGCCGTGGGCACAAGCGCTGGAGCTGCTGCTCGCAAGGCCACGCCTGTATCCTGGCCGTGCCGATGCCAGGTAGTGTCGCCGCCGACGCGCGCCGCCGGATCCAGGTCCCTCACGCCCGCCGCCGCAGGATCCGGCCGCCGGTGGTCTCTGCGCCGCTAGGTGCCGTCCCGGGTGCTTGGTGCCACTGCCGTGGCGAGGCCGGGGGTGCTCGTGGCCCACGCTGCTGCGGCCGGTCGCCATTGGCCAAGCCTACGCCAGTCCCCTGCGTGGAGCTTGGCGGGGGGGGGGGGGGGGGGGGGGGGGGGGGGGGGGGCGCAGCTGCTCGGCCAGTGGGCTCTGCTGCGGGCCTCCGGTGGATGGCCGGCCCCTGCGCTCGTGTGAGCTGTGGTGGTAGCAGCCTCTAGCTCCTAGCGGCCGGACACGCGCGCGCTCGGATCCGGTGACCTAGCATTGCGTCGTGTCGACCAGCGGCGGCCCGCGCCCCATCGCCCCCGCGCCTTGCCACCTCGATTACGGCAACGGCGGCCACGACCTGGCCGTGCCCCACGCCACCGCCAGTGCTCCTCGGTCCGGCAACTGCGCACCTCATATCCAGATCTGAGAGGGGAGAGAGGGATGGAGGAGAGAGAGCTCTTGGTTTTCAAATGAATTCAAAACTAGGTCGATTGATATTTACCGTGAAGGGGAGAGAGATTATGGACATGTTCTGTACACAATCCTTATCCCTGCTCTTCCTCATGCGTACAGATTGAAAACGGCTATATGTACAGGATACGGTGTGATATAAAGTGGTCATACGAATGGAACATAATCTTTGCACATCTGAACACGAGCACGGTGCGCATTTCGAATTCAGGTTGGGATAACAATCCTACGGTTTGGATAGAACCTATCCTGATTGCCTTCCATACATAGTTCCAGGCAGAGCAGGAGATCTGGAACCGGGAGGCCACGCCAGATGCACTACTACTACTGTACAGTACAGGTCTCCGTCTCCTCCCAAACTCTACACCCTACAGTGCTCTGACAGGTATAGTATATTCGTGAGCTGCGAATGAACAGGGTTGTCCTGCAACTCGCTTGCTGAATTTTGTTAGGATTTTGTTCCACGCGGAATCAAGGAGATGTGGTTAACCGCTCCCGTGGCCTTTTACCTCGGAAGTTTTTTTTTTCAACCGTCCATCAATATGATCACCGTCTGTCCTGCAGTGATCTTGTAGTTTCATTTCCTAGAATTTTGCGATGGGCTGCTCTAGCTACGCTCGATTCGCGTTGCTTAAACTCTACTACTCCAAAGTGTTAGTAATTCGAGCCTTCTACCTTTTGGAAGTTCCAGTGCTACTCCTCAAGAGCTACTACAGGGAATTCCATTGCAACGCCTGGAACAAAACTGTCGAGCAATGTAAAACGCTGCATAATACTCGTTCAAAGCTCCTGCAAACTACTCGTAGCAAGTAGTCCACGGCCATGCGGGGGTTGTTGCTCTAACAATTTGTTCGTCAGGGAAAATCCGGGCTGGACAAAGATTCTACTGGTATGATCCCGGAAAGCTGCTCGCTGGCCTGGCCTGGCCTAGCTCTCGGTCAGAGGACGCAGGACGATTCCAACACTGCCAACTCTGCTGGCAGCGCCAGAAGATGTCCCCCTCCCTTGCCGGGCACTAGGCTCTCCTCCATGCCTTGGCTCTGCAATCCTGCCCGTCCGCTACGGTTTCTGCACATCAGCACAGTTGCACAGGGCAAACCGTGTCCGTGTGCGATCGCGTTGGAGCTGGATGGAGTGGGGGATCCAGGACCAGGAGTAACGCCGTGGCCGTTTAGGAGCGAGCACGAAGCATTGAAATCTCCCTGCAATGCCGCTGGCCGCTGCGGGCGCAGGGGGTAGGGTTCGGAGATCGGATGGGCCGGCGCGCATGCGATTCGTGCTCCCTGCCTGCCGTGCGCGCGGTGTGCCCGCGAAGGTGCAGACGTGCAGTAGTGCAGGGGCAGAGCAGTGGGATCAAACGGCTTGGATGGACGAAGAGCTGCGTGCATGTCGCGCGCCATTTATGCATCTGGGGTACAGTGCGCGCAGCGTGCCAGCGTAGGTTGGTGCAGGTGTAGATTTGGCGCGTGCCACCATTCGACACGGTGCAGGTGTAGCCGTGCAGCGAACTACTCGAGTGCACGTCTACGTAATTCCTCTGCACGTATGTTTGTCGCATCACGTTTGAATTACTTTTTCGATTTTTTTTTCTTTTTTCGCCTTTTGCATTTCCGGATGCTGCAGTACTACCAGTAGTATCATATGCTCTCATCCTATAAAAATAATCACCAAAAAGTTCAATATATTTCTGTGCCATGTGATATGATGGCACCTAGGTGTAGGCATACAGGAAGTAGATGGGAGTATGGGAGAACACAGAACTCACTCTGCAAAATTGCTAAGGCCCTGTTTGATACAAACTCCTAAAGTTTAGTAGTGTACTAAAGTTTAGGACCCTCAAATTGCTAGTTCTAAAGTTTAGTACAGGGCTGTTTGGATAGACTACTAATCTTTAGGACCTTAGAGGGAAAATGTCATTTTTACCCCTCAATTACTCCTCTAAACTACCCTTGCATTGTTCACGTCATTAATACATGCGAGGGCAATAGAGGTAAAAGGGGACTTGGGGACCACTTTTAGGAGAAATAGGATCCATTAGGACCCCTTGACCCTCCTAATGAAAATAGCCCTCCTAAAGTTTAGGAGTGCACTTTTAGGACCCATATTTGGATGCACAAGTCCTAAAAGTGTCCTAAAAGTGAACTTCTAATCTTTAGGAGGGTGTATCCAAACAGGCCCTAAATCATTATTCTTCAGTTGTTCCAAACACCTAAAATTTGTGTCTTGAAATTTATGTCAGGATCTTTACTTCAAGGATGATGGGTATATGATGTAAGAAAAATTCACATGTACTCCTTAGCACATAGTATAAAGTTCAATTTATACCTTATTTGAAACTATTTCATATTAGAATTATAGTTTAGGACAAATATTTGACCTATCTAAGGATCAGTCTAATAGGCAGGTCAAGCAGCACCAAACCTTTGATACGCTGCTGAACTCTCTGAAAGGTAAAGTTTCTACTTAATACTCCCTGCATTCTTTTTATAGGCATATCGACTCGAAGGGAGGGAGTAAATTTATAAATCTCCCTTCACATTAGGGGGTGTTTGGATGCCATGGACTAAACTTTAGCCCTGTCATATCGGATGTTTGTATGTTAATTAGGAGGACTAAACATGAGTTAATTACAAAACTAATTGCAGAACCCCTAAGCTAAATCGCGAGACGAATCTATTAAACCTACTTAATCATCATTAGCGAATGATTACTGTAGCACCACATTGTCAAATCATGAACTAATTAGGCTTAATAGATTCATCTTGCGATTTAGCATAAGGGTTGTGCAATTAGTTTTGTAATTAGTCTATATTTAATACTCCTAATTAGTGTCCAAACATTCGATGTGACATGGGTTAAAATTTAACCTAGGGGAGCCAAACACCCCCTAACTACTGGGCAATTGGCTTGAAGAAAATGTTTATGATTATGATTAATAGCTACTCCTATTTTGTTTGGTGACAAATACTTGACATTTCACAGACAATGATCTTAAACTTCTTATATTATTCTATCACTATATTCTAATATAAATAATGGTCAAAATATATCATAGGATTGTTGTCATGAAAAAATCTAAGTTTCATCAGACATGTTTTAACTATATTCATACCTTAGTATAGGATTGAATCAGATCCCTGCCTCTCTCGGCGCAATCCTTGCACAAGAACCTCTCCATTTACCCTTGGATTGATACGTTTGAGTTATACTGCTTGCAAAAATAAAAGGAAAAAAATCATGTAAAGACCTGCCTCTATGGATCATTCATTATCCATGAAATTTCACAATGTGAACGAGCACAAAAGGCTTTACGTTTCGGACCATTCGCATGCACACACAAAAGAACAACTCATCAGCTTCCAGAAACTCCAACTAAATATCACAAGCGAAAGTAATTCGATCGATCCCCATCTCATAAGCTGATAACGAAACATAGAGCATGTGTGCTGAGCGGGGGTGAAATCCATCGAGAACAAGCGCTTTGGTTCCATGCAATCGGCAGCACAGCACACAAAATCCTCCCAAGTGAACAACTACAGACACACCACCACAGATAACATATTATCGATCGATCTACTAGCTAGCTAACAGCCAAGATGATTGACAAGATAAAACCATGGAATCATGCAAGCAGCCGTGAAGCCAAAAGCACCAGATCCTCCAGCGATGCCCCACCCCCATGCATACGATCGATCGCGCGAGACATCAGCCGCGCCGGCGCCCGCGGCGCGTGGCGGCGGGCGGCGCGGCCGCGACATCCACGAACGCCGGATACCGGATAATGTCCTCGAGCAGGCCCTGCGGCATCATCGGGTGCTCGCCATCCTCATCGACGTCGTCGCCCACGCAAGGGAAAGCTACGGCAGACACCTCGTGCCTCTCCAGCTTCTTCATCGCCGCCACGGCGTCCCGGGCGTCGGCGCCAAGCTCCATGGGATGGTCGACGGCGGCGCGCGGCAGCATGCTCGGGTAGAAGCCGTGCAGCGCGTCCTGAAGCAGCCCCGCGTCCGGCGGCTCGGTCCGCAGGGCGCGGCCCCAAACGTCCATGTCCATGGACAGTGGTGCTACGGGAGACGAGGCGACGGCAGGGGCCGTCACCGCGGGTACGGCCATGGCACCGGGCGCCGGAGCGGTAGGCGTCGGCGCTGGCGCCGGAGGGAGAGGCCGGGCAGGAGAGGGGTATCCGTGGACGGCGTGGTGGAGCAGGCGGCAGCCCTGGTAGGAGGAGCTCATGAGGAGGTTGTGCAGGAAGATGGGGTCGAGCGTGCGCGCGCCGGCCACCGGCTGCGGCGCGGCGCCCCACGGCCAGCACGCAGCCGCCGCGGCGTGGACCGGGAAGTTGGTGCGCGCCTTGTTGCCGCGCATTGCGCGCGCGGCGACGTCGTAGGCGCAGGCGGCCTCCTCGGCGGTGTTGAAGGTGCCGAGCCACCGCCGCTCCTTGGACATGGGGTCCCGGATCTCCGCCGCGAACCGGCCCCACGGCCGGCGCCGCACGCCCCGGTACCGCGCCCCCTTGGGAGACGCGTCACCGTCCCCGTCCGCGTCCATGATCCCGGCCGGCGTGGGGCGCTTGCTGCGGTGGTGGTGGCCGTGGGTGTGGGCGAAGAGGTGCGCGCCCTCCATGGCTGGACGCGGAGCGCTCCGGAGGGGAACTGATCGGTCGAGGTGGCTTTGTGGCGTTGCTAGCGGCGGTGGCGAGCGAGGATGAGTGGGGACTGGGGATCGGAGTAGAGTGCGTCCGCTACTTATAGAGGGGAAGCCGGGAAGCGCAAGAGGCAGGGTTGTGTGTCTCTACTGATGCCCTGACGGCGCTATGGTCCATCGCCATGGAGCGGTGGCCATTGACGGCCTTGCTCTGCAATGCAAAAGAATTGTTACACTCAATCTGGTACATCGAGAAGCATCGATCAATTGTACGTATCTTGTTTACGTTCCTTCAGGTTTGATTAGTGATTGAATACATTTTAGATTTAAGAGAAAACGAAATACTCCTAGAACCAAAACGTTCGGGGTGTATAGCAACCGGAGTATGATTTTTTGCTGGTGCACCGTGACAAGCTCGATTTCAGTCCGTATGTCATTTGAATCTATATACTGTAGGATAAATCTCCACTATTGGTAACCCATAAAACTTCATTATTGATAACCTCTGTTTCAGTGAAACAAGCAGCGCCTAGGTGGTTTTTTTTGGCCGAAATCAATTTAACATTTCAGCTATGTATGAAAGTAGGATCAAGCAGAGATGGATCGGAGAAATATACATTATGATCACAAAACACATGAATCGGTTTTAATTTTGAATTTTTATTTTAATATGTTAAATTTCATCTGTTTAAGATAACGTATGCAAGGAGTATAACCGCCTAAAATGCTTAAGCGATGCCAAGGCACAACTAGATATACGCTAGACACGGCCTAACCCCTTGCCTAGCCAGTGCATGCTAGCAATTTTTGAAATGTTGTTGATAACTGTGGTTAGAGAAGAGAACACATATCTTAACTAGATTTACAGTTATATTTGAGCCACCATAGAGAAATTGCGGGGTTTGGAGCAAATTTGGTAGATTTACTTATTTATCTTTTGCAAACTCCAAGCATACAGAAACAAAGTCCAACTCCAAGCATAACAATCGAAGTGCAATAAGAGCAAATATAATAAAGTGATGTAAGCAAGATATAAGACTTGGCACATTCGGATTATGCCTAGTTGGAGGAGAAATGAGAGCAGAGAGAAAGAAAAAGCGTGATGTAGACTCAAAAAATGTTGAATAGAGAAAATGTGAGGATGATGATGGACCAGATATTAATTATTTTTTTTGAATTCCAACACAAATACATATGCTCAAATATATGCATGAACACTCACCGCCGTGAATACGGCTATGCGCGCACGTAAAGATTGACGAAGCCACCATAGACGCTTCGTTGTCGACAATCACGTCACCTGCCACCGAGAGTATATCGTCATTATTTTTTAGAATAAATCTAAGAAAATATGAGCACCGCGTGTTGAGTTGAGGATATGGTAAATCGGAATGGGCAAATTCCATCGTAAGAAACCTAACCAGCCTCATTTCGCACGTACTATTAATTATTTTTTTCGGGTAGCAAGTATTTATTATTAATATATTACTCTAGGGTTTACGGCTAGTATATGGGAATAGTTAAATACTATTTCAAATTGTATATCGTTTTGGCTTTTAAGGTTCATAGATATTATTATGCATCTAGACATACATTATATCTAGATTAATAATAATATCTATAAACCTAGAAAAGTCAAAACTACCTTCAATTTGGAACGAAGGGAGTATAATAAATTATGTAAGCCAATGCTCTCATAAATATGTCTGATCGTATTTGCCAGAAACAAGGCATGCAAGGTCCTGCCAGCCTCAACCCCACAATAAAAGTCAGGAAAAGCTATATCTCACCCAAGTGAAATATGGCATTTGCTCACTCGATTTGGTGACCGTTTGATCTGCTATGTTTTGTACCTGCTCCCTCTGTTTGGTCCTTTCTTCTTTTATCTCTATCTTGTCGCTGACTTGATTGGTCCATTTGTCAGGCTGCATTGTTTTGCAATTTTTGGAAGCTACCGATATTTCTAGTCAGCATTTCCGACGCTGCATTTCTTTCCCCGCCCCCAGGTCCAACTCCCCTCTCCCCGCTCTGCCGCCACTAGTGGCGAAGCCCCCTACCCATGTCGCACTGGAAGGCGAGCTTGCACCGATGTCGAGCTGGCTTCTCCCCAGCTGCTCATCCCACGGCTCCTCGAGCCTCCCAGCACCACCGCCTCCGCCTTGCCCCCTGGCCCTAGCAGCACGTCCGCCTCACGCCCCCACCGCCATAGCTGTCGAGATGAGCCTCAGCACATGTCGGAGCCGCCTTGCCAACCATGGGAGCTGGAGGCGGGACCGGGCAGAGGAGGAAGGGAGTAGCCGCCTGGCTCCCGTGCTACCGAGGAGAAGCGGCTCTAGGGTTCATCCGTTCCGGTTAGTTTTTCGCCGATTTATGTGTTCCACACCCATGGATCTTGTGTTTACTTGTGTTATCGATTCCTGATTGGTTTGATTTCTCAAGTTCTCTAATTTACCTGGGTTAATTTCGCCCACTGTGATTTGATTGCTGTGGATCTCGGGTAGAATCAATTTTTGGCTTCCTGTGATGTTTCTGAACTAGGTCACATGTAATTCGTGTCCTAATTTGAATTCCTATCCAGTTTCACTCTGTAGTTTAGCTTGTTCAACTAGTTTGTTCGGTTCCTCTCGCCTGCACGTTATACGATTTCTTTGTCTATTTTCTTCGACCACATTCATCCGAGAGGCACTCTGATCTTATTAGGATGGGCATCTGCATGTTGGTTAGTGACTAACAGAATTGTGATGGTTACAATTCATAGCTACTAAAGTTCTAGTGGTGATTGTACTGTCATTTGCATGTAAACAAGGTGTAACTATTGCAATATTTGAAATAGTTTAGGTAATGTCACTTTTTGCTAGCATTTTGTATGATTTCTTTGTCTATTGATGTATTTTCTTTGACCACATTTGTCTGAGAGGCATTTTGATCTCATTAGGGAGGACATCTGCATGTTGGTTAGTAACTAACAGAAACTGCCATGATGGTTACAGTTCATAGCTACTAAAGTTCCAGTGGTGATTGTGCTGTCATTTGCATGTAAACAAGGTGTAACTATTGCAATATTTGAAATAGTTTGGGTATAGTTTGGGTAATGTCAAGTTTTGCTAGCATTTCATATGATTTCTTTGTCTGTATATGTAATTTCTTTGACCACATCCGTCTGAGAGGCATTTTGATCTCATCAGGAGGGACATCAGCATGTTGGTTAGTGACTAAAAAAAATTATAATGGTTTAGACATGTTGTTCATTAGTGACTCTATCATTGTATTATGCACCTGTTGGTTTGCAATGGTGTACAATCATGTTTGTTAGAGAATAACAGAAATTGTGATGGACTAATGGTGTGCACATTTCTATAATCTGTTGCTTGCATGAGATTGTCTTTCTCTCCTTGCTAAGGTGTGTTATATCTTATTTTGAGCTTGTTTAGTTATTTTTTGCTCTTCTTTTGTAGATATCAATGATGTCTAATTTCATAAACCGAATCATTCATGACAACTTCTATATTATTTAGGATCTGATGACTAATGTTCATGCCATCACTAGCAAGTTTTGTCTGGTTATTGAGCAATCTTTTGTGTTAGGATTATTAGAAAGATTCTTTAGTATGTAAAAAACAACTTTGAAACTTCTCTGTCAGCCACTCAGAAGATTGTTTATGGGCCCTCAGCAAGGACTTGAGAGGTGGTAGGGCTGCCAGCTTCAACGTCATTTCCAGTAGCTTTGATGCTTCTCTACCAGCTTCAACGTTATTTTCTTCATTTTTTCTGTAGTGGTTTGTTCACACTAACTGATATGACCTATTAGTTTGTCTGATAATTTAAGTGATAGAAATATGATAGCTTGTTTCTTTATGTTTTGAGTTTACTTAGCTTTAAGAATTAATTTATAAATTATCAGTCCTATTTGAGACTAAATCATATAACTAGGAATATGAGGATGCTCATATCTTGGTATCAATTGTTAAAATGCCTTATTGATTGGTGTGCAAGTGCTAACTGATACACCACCTACACTTTGTAATTAGGTAGTGGATTATTTCTTCTCATTCTCATATTTATGTTTAGTGTAAAGTTAGTAAACATTATATATTATGATAATTTTAGCGAAAAGGTAAAGGACACCCAGGTGTTTCTATTGTCAGTAGAAAATGGAATTATTACAAATAGCTTTTTGGTTGATTGTTGGAGCCTTTGTTTATGATTTTGCTGAAGATTCCGAGCATATCTGAATATTTTAGCTTATCATAGATGTGGGGTTGCTTATGGATTCTAGTGTATATGAAAGGGTTTCGATGCACTTGATTTTTTCAATGCTCATTTTGTTGTTTAGCCTCTCTGAGTATTTGTCAAGTTTGTAGTTTCAGTTATTTAATTTCTTTTTCATTGGAATTGAATAGTGAAATAATTCTTCTATGATATATAATTTGTTTGACTATGTCTATTAGTGTTTGATACATGTGCTTTATTCCTACACCTGAGCCTAATCTTTCTTATAGTACATAAGAAATTTGCTTAAGTTAAATACTTTTAGCTTTTTCTTTGGCTGAATTGATGCAGCTGTTCGATATCTCTTTTTTTGGCTAAATTGCTTTTGTTCCCTCACCTTCAGCATAGTTTAGTTCAGCATCTCAGCATTATATTTACAATGGCCATCCTATCCTAAGCATTTTCATATGAGCAACACCTCAGTTCTTTAAAAAAAACTATATGTACACTTTATTTGTCCGATTTGTTAACAAATCCCTTCCCATGCAGATCGAATCTGCAATCTTCAAGAAAGAGTTTCCTGCAGAAGGCAACCATTTGAAGTAGAGATGGTACTTTTTCTTCATTATTTCTGTGACATCTATTTGCTATGTAATTAGAGTTTCTTTTCTTTCTACAATGTTGTGCCAATCATTCATATTAAATTCATATTTCTTCTAAATCAACATTCATTTGTATGGTATTACCTTATATGTTACCTATATATAGAGGTTCAGAATTCCATTTGTGTGTTTATCTGATATGACTCTACCATTTTGTGCTAAATATGAGCTTAATACCATTAGTATCAGATTATGTGAAAAGCTTAATTCTTTTTCTAACTTTGCCACTTTAACAGTAAAGTCAGTTTAGTTAGTACATTATATAGTATAATTTGTGTCTTTTTTGCACTTTTCCTATATCCAAATTATGCTGGGTCCTTGTCCCACTGGCTTGTCTTATTTTTTCTAATTTCACACTTCTCAATGAAAGGGAGTAGCCTTTTTTTGACATTTACATTTGTCATTGGGAAAATTTGTACATTTGAAAAATTTATATTTAGGGTTTCAGTGACTCCCCAAATAATTTGTTAATCTGCATTCCATAGAAAAGAAATATGAGTTATTTTTGTATTATGCATCTGTCATTTGGGAAGTCTGTGGCATTTGAGTAATATGTAATTGGGGGTTTCTGTGACTCTCCAAATTAATTTGTTAATCTGCATTCCATAGAAAAAAATCTAAGTTATTTTTGTATTATGCATATGTCATTTGGGAAATTTGTGACATTTGAGGATTCTGTATTTGGGGTTTCCATGGCTCCCCAAATTAATTTGTTAATTTGCATTCCATAGAAAAGAAATCTGAGTTATTTGAGTATTTTGCATTTGTACTTGAGGAAATTTAGGACATTTGATAAAGTTGTATTTGGGAAATTCCGTGACTCCCAAAATAATTTGATAATATGCATTCCGTGTAAAAGAAATCTGAGTAATTTGAGTATTTTGCATTTATACTTGGGGAAATTTGGGACATTTAAGGAATTTGTTACTCGATTTGTACACCATCTGATCTGCATACGTTTGTGTTCTGTCTTGTTTTGTCTCTTGCTATTCATGGGTCCCACCAACAAGTGACTGCACCATAGCAAATTAAGAAGGCCGCGATTCTACGATTCCTCTAATACCTCCTTGTTAATTTGCTACTTTAGTTTGATTTGCTCCATATGCGTTCTATTTATTAGCATATGTAATTTGTGTTCATATATGCAGATATCCACATGGCTAGGATTAAGATGCTTTCTTTGTGTCCATGAGTCGATTTGGCCTGCTCTAATTTATTCTAGAAATTCTTCTCCACTAGGTTTAAAGCATTGGGCAACCGCGGTGGCCTTAGCTTTTAATGTCTCGTGGCCCCACTTGACTGCCTCTAATGTATTTGATTTTTGGCAATCGTGACTTTTATTCTGAGTGGTCGATGAGGCCTGAAGTTTTTTCCCTTTCTCTTTTGTCTTCTTAGAGGTGACATGCTCAGGTGAGGCGAATCCAATGTTCTTTCTAATTTTCTGAATCTAATCCCGTTCGATCCCTAGTTTCATTTAGTCGTTATTTTTCATTAGGTGTGATTCAGGCTATTAGTTTTCCATGTTGAATAGCTATGGATTCATCAATTGGCTTTTGAAAATATCATGATTTCTCTCAGTCTATTAGTTGATTCTTTTAGTTTTACCTATCATAGCGATTTCCTTTGATGTCATGATTTTTTTAGGGTTTACCAGGGTGAGTACTGGTTCAATGTTCATTCTTAGTAAATAATTTGGTCACTCTATTGTATCCTTGTCTTGTCTTGTTTGTTTATCCCGATGCCTTTTTAGTAAGAAACCCAAAACATATACCTTTCCATAATATATTAAATATGCTATTTTTGTACATTTCCATTTGTTGACAATGACAATTAGTTGAATTTACAGTGATAATGTCACTGTCAAGTACTATCATTAAAAATATTATAGGTGCATTGTAAATATCTGTTAAATTTCTTTTCAATGCATTCTGATAAGCTATTATAAGTTAGTTGACATCTCTGTGCTGTAGTTTCTGTAGCTTAGCCTGATGTACAGCAACTTCGTCACTTCTTTAGCTCATCGGCTGTAGGCTTTGCTCAAGGGCTTCCTGGAAGGCCTATATGCCAATAAAATTTTTGGTCAGCCCCCAGGTTGCTCATATTCAGCATATGTTAATTTTTGATTTAAGTTGCATCTGTCATACATACATCCATGGGCCCAACAGAAGGTTTGGACAAACCTACATATAGGGTTGTGCACCAAGACATATCAGACATGGAGACTACGGTGCAGGACAGTGCAGTCTACGTGGAGGATATGAACTAGTCGAGGACTCGGAAACTACTCATAGCAATTAGAGTTGGACTCTCTGGTTGAATCCGACTAGTATTCCTGTAAAATAACCGGCCTGTAACCCTGCTCCTCCAATATATAAGGACGAGCAGGGACCCCCTCCAGACAAGTTCAATTGAATATAGGCAAATAACACACAGGACGTAGGGTATTATGCGATCTAGCGACTCGAACCTGTCTAAATTGCATGCCTACGTACACCATCGAGTTCCTGATTTTGGTGACACGCACCAACCAAAACTCTACCTTAGGTACTCCCCTTGGTAGGTTGTCGGGTTTAAACACCGACAGCATGTGAGTTCCTTCATTTTATCATTGACTGGTCAGTTCTTTTCAAGCATATGATGATCCGTATTTTTGCAAGGTGGATATCCAATTTGTTTGAACTGGTAGCCATCTCATAATATCTCAATGTGGTTATTAGTGTTCAATTGACAATATTTTTGCATCTCAGGAATTTCTTTTGACATCATAGTTTTCCATTCTATTATAATTGTGTATCATTATTTTTCTTCTTACATCTGATTTGTTGTTCCTTAGAGTGATGATGTGAATGAGCCTGCACCTCCATGCCAATAAGATTGTATAAGATAATTTAATTTACATGATGATAGTACTGTTACGACAAATCTAATGTATTGGAACTTCTACTTTGGTCTCATTAATTTCAAATTGACTTTGCATAATTGATAATTCTAATGAGTTTTGGCTTTCAGGTTAAGCATGTGAGATATGAGTTCCTTATGCTCCGTCAGTAGTCATGTATCACATTTGTAGGAAAATATCTAAGTTGTTTTCATGTTCTGTGGCTCCATTCCAAGAAATAGTTTTTTCTCTTTTGCAGTATATATCCTAGAGTTCATTCTCATAACAGGGGTTAGGTTTTTGACACAACTATGATTACATAACAAGAAAAACAGAAAAATTATGTAAGTTTATTTTTTCATTTGTGGGGTTTCACTGATTACCCAAATAATCTTTATGTTCGCAATTCATAGAAATAATCTGAACACTTTGGTATATAAATTGCATTTGTGGGTTTTACTGATCACCTAAATTTTTGTCTATCTGCATTCCATAGAATATTTGAAGAATTTGAATTTGGTAGAATCTATGTCATCTGGCTCTTTTGAAATTTTTCTCATTTTGCATTTGAGGGGTTTCATTACTGCCCTCAACATATGAAAATCTTTAAACCATAGTAATTTTTTGAATTAATTTGTCTCTATGCCGTCTTTCTCATTTTGAATATGTGGGGCCATATTACTTCCCTTATTTTCTAAAACTTTGTAGACTATATTAAATTTTGTGCAAAATGTCTAGATTATGTCTTTTATGTAGTTCTGTCTACTTTTGCATTTTCTTCTTTCAATTACTCACTTTTATTTTTGGAGATTTTCAGTTATCCATTTCTTTTGTAGTTTTTCTCATTTGATCATGTGTTGGGCTGCATCATTGGCACCATCATTTGCCTTTATTTCTGATTGCTTTGTCATAATTATTGTCTGTTTTGGTGTTCTTGTTGGGTGATTGAAATTCGGATGAGCACCTCTTATTGTTCACCCAACTTTTTGATCACCATAAGTTTTGGGTGGTTTGATGGCCCAAGTCACCCTAGTGAAAGGAGGCATCAAATCACTCAGATTTTGTCCCATCATAAATTTGGGTGATTTGATCACTAAAATCACCTGGGTGATGGAAGGCCCCAGATCGCTCCAGCATGATATCGACAGACCCTAAAAGTGCGGGTGGTTAGTCGAAGGAAGGTTCTTCTGTTTGTATTTATTCGGTCGACGGGGCTATGAAATGAATACAGCTAGTGCGCGGCTGCGCGCCATGGATCGGAGCTGGAGTCGTAGCCGGCCAAGCCGCTGCCGGGAGGCCAATGCGCGCGTGGCAGGCTGTTTATGGAATTAATCGGCTCATCATTAGCAGCTCGCGCTCCCAGCCTCCCACATTTACTTCCCCACCACCACGTTCCAAACCTGCACGAGAAGTAGGATCGATCCGAGTAGTAGCATGTAGCTGCCGGCCACACGTACGAATCGCACGCGTACGCTTGCGCAAGGTATCGCGCGTCACGATCCATTTTTACAGTACGTGGAGCACGTGGTATTTTTTTAGAGTTTTTCTGTACATATACGATCGCTTCATCTGATGGTCCAGTTATGAATCAATGGGCTAAAATTAAAACAGGAGCAGTTGCCACTTGTAACATGTCGCTATACTAATAGGCTGTTGCATTTCTTCCTTTATTTTTTAGCATTTCACTTGTTTAAACGAGTTTAAAGGAAAATGCGTGCATCTCTAGTCGAAAATTCAGGTTGCATGCCGTCAACTCCCCCCCCCCCCCCCCCCCCCCCCCCCCACCACCACCACCAACAACAACAACATACACATTTAATTAGTCTCTGCGCGCTTGATCATTGGTTGTGAGTCATGCATATTGGAGGATACAAGAAACTAGCGGTGGATGGTGAATTGGTAACATAAGGGGGGCGTTGGATTTGGTCTACAGTAGCTTCTCACGTAGAAAAGCATATGGCGCCATGAACCTTACAGGTCAAGGCGTGAAGCAGATCTTAGCTGGAGACTGGAATCAGAGGCGAGCAAAGAGAGAGAGAAGATCAGGACGGCTTCCAGCCTTTGGATCGTGCGTGGGGCAGCACGCAGAGCCTTGGATCTCCTTGTCCCCCCGTCTCGTTTGCCGAAGCACGGCGGCGGCGCAGAGAGCCGAGAGAGTGAGGCGCAGAAGAGAGAAGACGGCGCCCGGCCAGTGCCAAGGGAGCGTGCATGTGTATGACGGACTGACTGCTTGTGTGGTGCACGGAGAGAGTACGCATGCATGCACGTAACAAGTAACAACAAGGGAATGCGCCAAGCAGGGCAGAGGCCCCCCCTCCCATTTACGAGCGGAGACAAAGCTCACGCGCGCAGGCACAGAGTACAGGATCCAGAGGAGAAAGGAGAGGAGGCTTCTTCACTTTCATGATTCCATGCATGCATGCATGAGCGCTGCAGGCCCAGCTACCTGCATGTCCCGGCCGCCTACGCGGTGACATGCCACGGTTCTACTCCATGCTTTGCGTGTTGCATATAGCCTGGAGGTGCTTGCATGTCTAGCTAGGGTACGTTGACTCGGTGGAGCAGCCGTATACCGTAGACTAGACTAGACATGCAGTACTTGCAATCTGATGGCCTAGCTACGACTCGATCACACTCCACGTTCGCGCCCGGAGGTCAGCTTTTGGACGCATCTTCTTGTCCTGCATGTTCTAACTTCATTGATCCGAGGAACGAACTAGAGCGGAAGAGTGGATGCCCTAACTCTGACGACCAGTAACCTTTAAAATACTGTAAACACTAAAACACAACAGTTTTAGACCGCGAAGATGTGTTGACACCGGGCAAAATCTCATAAGATCCGGAGTGAGAGATTGCCGGCTGCTAGCGTGCATACGTTGGAATCGCATATGACGTACGATGAGAAGCTAGCGTACATACAGACGGTGATTGGTAACGTGCAGAAGCTGTCAGACATGGAGTCCAGGAGTTCTAATGCAAAGATGGACTTCATCAGATTGGTCAAGCAAGAAAAGGTGATTAGAATAAAGAAGGCAAGGTTGGTATTGAGAAGCTGAAACGGCTGGACTTATAAGCCGGCTGAAAAGTTGAAACGGCTGATTTGTTATGAGAGAAAAACATTATTCGATGGTTGATAAGCCAGCTAAATAAGCTGAAGCGAACAGGCCTAACGAAAAAGCCCTCACGTATAAACAAAGGTGATTAAAGTAAAGAAGGGAAGGTTACGGTGTGGGTGTTGGTTTACCTTGCATGCGTCACGTAGGAGCAGTATGGATTAATCACACATGTGGACCGATCTTTGTATAGATGGGTTGGAGGAAGCTTTATTAGCGAGGACTCTACGTAAGGGAAAATAGAGTTCATGTATTTTAATATTTTCTTTAGTTTAGATATTTATTGTTAGGCAAGTTTTTTATGACTCAACTAGGAGTTATTAGCCTAGAGTATAAATATGTACCCCTGGCTATTGCAAATCAATCAATCAATTAATACAACCTTTCAGCACCACACCGTCAAAACCCTAGGAGTAGGAGTAGAGTAGATTCGACGAGTTCTTTCCGACACGCACGGTTGCATCGGCTTCAATCTCAAGCGAGCTTGTAAATACCGTCACTCGGTCATCACGTGCTCTATCGGAACTTTCTAAGTTAAATCTTATATTCTGATATTCGTGCGTGTGGCTAATTATCGAGTTATCTTAGATCACAAGTAGAACTTTCTAGGCTTTATCCAATATTCTGCTTGTCTTCGACGTTGCTCACAGTTATCGAGTTGTTTGGTTTTATTAAGTTGTATCATATCGATCTCTTAGTTTTATCAAGTGCTTACAGTTATCGAACGGCTTAGATCTGGTTAGGTTGTCTTCATCGGCTCCTTGACCTTGTTTAAGCATTCACTAGTTATCTGATCATATCGGCTAGTTAGATCTTGCATGCTTTTATTGTTTTACATACGCTACTGTTGAGAGCTGATGCATCGGCTGGGTATCATCCATATCTCATAGAAGCGCGATTATGTCATTGAGCCGATAGGTGTGCGTACGAGGCCTTGCTGTCGCAAGCTTGTCTGCTAAATTAATGGGCCAAAGTTAATGTCCTCTCATTCTTGTTACCTTATCTAAGTTCAATACATGTATCATGACATTAATTAGATCTGTTAGCTTAATTAGCTTGTAAGCGGCAGATAAGAGGCTCTTGTTTGCTGTGTTCTAATCTTTTAGATTAATAGATTCATGTCAATGCCCTCTCATTCATATTACCTTGCCTAAGTTGAATACACTTATCAAGACATTGATTAGATCTGTTAGTTTATCTGATGTGCGTATGGTGAACAAGGGCTTCTTTTATGGATGTTGTTTTTACAATGCTTTTATCTTAGCCCGTAGGTTCATATAGCTCATGGCATATGACATTAATGATTTCATTTATTTACATTGCATGATTACAATGAATATCCACGCCTACCCATGAGTTTGAAAAGCTTCGCCGCCGATCGACTCAGTAATTTAATGTTTACTTGTCAATTTTCAGGTTAAATTGATTGGCACCCTTGCACCTTCGCGAGTCGATTTGGAGCCTGCACTGAAGTTAAGCAGATTTCGGAGGCCCTATTTGTTGTTCAACGCAGTTTTCGTGTCAACGATATGCAAACTAAAAACAAAAAAACGTGAAGTGTCCTAATGAGTACAGTACGTGTCTTACTGTCCTGCGTGTCTTACTGTCCTGAGCATACTTTGTACTCGAGGCTTGTACTGTACAGTCTACCGTGTCCGCACTCGAGGAGTAGCTAGTCATCCGTACAGTACATGCTAGCCTGAAATTTGGACCGGGGGAACAAACCAACAGCAAAAAGCTGATGCCGCTGTCCGCCCAGAACAAGACGTGCCCTGCCCTTTCTTTCCCTCACCGCGTGCGCTGCGCACGCACGCACGAACGCGCCCTTGGTCTGGTCAGCCGTCAGCGAGTGGCGAGTGGAGCCGCGCAGCCGCCGGCCTGTCGAACCGCAAGGGCCAAGGCGACCCGCGCCCAAGGGCGCCAGGCTATCCCGGCCCGGGTCAGCCGGCACACTGCACAAGGTCGCGTGGGGATCGGTGAAGCGACGCCCCCAGCCGGGCCACGCGCGCCTGCGGGAGCCATGGGATCCTCTGCGGGCTGCGTGAGCAACCGGCGGTTTGTCTCTCGAATATCGCTCGTCTCCCGGCGGGGTACCGTGCCGCTAGCCCGCTACGCCACGCAGGCAGCTGCCTGAAACGGAACAGCACCATTGGAAACGTGATACACTTGCCTCGTTTTTTTACACTGGCTTTCTCGCGTGCATGCTGGCAAACGGAAAACTGTACCGTGCGCATAATCATCTTGTCCTGGTTGGAGGTAGGCTCTACGTTGGATTTACATTTTACGGTCAGCATTCGAAATTGGAATGCAACGGGATAGGGAATGGATGTAGGCTCAACGAAACAACATCTCTACCACTTCTTTACTGTATCAGTCGGTCGCGGTCGTGACAGGTCAAAATCCCCAAGTGGAAGCTCCCTATGCGTGTGGCCATGCCACATGAAGCGGTGTTTGATCATCTGCCACGTACTCCCTCCGTTCGCGAATAGATGTCGTTCCCAACCGGTTCGACGAAATTAAGGAACCTGTGAAATTACTATTTTGCCCATCCTAATTCCACCGATCCATCCCCTGTTTCCCCCAGGTGGCTCCGCTTTGCCAAGATCCACCGATGGCGCCGCCACCATGCTTCGCCTGATGGCCCCGCCGTCCCGATGGCCCCGCCGTGCTTCGCCGTTCCAGGCTCCTCCTCCACCGCACCATCCCAGCTCCTCCCTGGCACCGCTCCCTCCACTGCAGCCCCAGTGGCGCATCTTGCCGGGGCGGCGGGGTCACTGCTGGCATGGGAGGACATCTCCTTGGGCTTCCCCTCCCCCGCGTTCGTCGACACCACCCTCAACCCTTCGGCGCACGTGGGTATGCAGCTAGGCAACTCTTCGCCTGTGTTGCTTGCGGGTTTAGCCTCGTCATCGCGCCCATCAACTCTTTGCCAAGATTTCCCTTCTCCATCTATGAGGTATGACATCAGATGTCTTTCTTGGTTTGTCGATCCATCTACGAGTTCAATCTTTTGATGATGGTGATTCTAGGTTGCTCTGCATTGTGATGTGACAATTTGAAGCCAATATGTGAAAATTGTCTAATCCATTTGCTATGATCAGAATAGGATAGGGCCCAGGCCTATAGGCTCCTGTTGTTCAATTATTCTGGTGTTTTAATTTATTCCAACTTGTGTGTGTGTTTTGCATCTGAGTGCAGATGGAATGGAAGCACCACCACCGAAGATTCAATTGAAGCCTGGTCCACTATGATCATATTTTTTTAGTTGCCCATATAATGATTTTGAAGCATGAAACACATCTTTGTCCATAAATCTGGAAAATGTTGTCCACTATGCCATACTAGTCTGATCACCACTTGATTAGCATGTTAAGCTTCTAATACAATGTTTATTTACCACTGCAAGATATCGCTCGCTTGCAATGAAAATTTTCCAAAATAGGCCACGAGATAAACTCAAAGTAAGAACACTGTTGTGTCTTCTCCATCTCATCAAAATGGTACTCCTACGCATATAACTCCCTGCACTTGGTTAGCATATTTGCATTGGTAGGACCAAGGAATTGTCTAATCCATTTGCTATGATCAGAAATTTGTGTAGCCCATTTAGTTATTCAGCATTTTTCTAGTCCATTTGGTCAGTAGAGTTGTGTTCCATTTGATCAGGGAGTATCTGTTTCTTAGATGGCAGTAATACAAGTATGATTTCTATCTCATCGTTGTGATTGGCAGTAATACTACTCCATTTGGTGAGTACACGCTGAGTTGTGTGGTACAGTAAGGGTGACTATCTCATATGTGTATCATTGTTTGTTCCCTTTGGTTACTGTCATTTGTGCTTAACATACGTGAAGCTGGTAGCATTGCTACCCCCAGATGTATGCTGTGATGCTGTGGATGGTCATTTCTTTCTCTTTTTGATTGGACAGTGTTCATCTTTGTCATGTGCTGACATAGGATCAAGATAACCAATACCAATTACCTTTTTTTTTCTAACCATGATAGCTACCGACCAGTTTAAGTACTCCCTCTTTTGTGCACAACTCATGTTAAATTAATACTCGTGTAGGGCTGTGGAGGTCAGGATAAATGATCAAGTAGAATGGCAAAGGAGGAAGAAAAGAAAGTCCCCTTGTACAAGCATGTTACTTTTCAGATCATCGCTAAGCCGAATGTTATTGTCACCACATTTGAGGTCCCCTACAGCAAGACATGGGAGATCGCCACTAGCCACAACATGCCCAAGAGCAGTGAATGATATTGATTTAAATTTGGATACAGAGAATGGTTCTGATACAGGGGCTGTTCTACAACCTCAAGAGAGTGCACGGAGGAGACCTGTAGTGCATGAGAAACGAAAAGCAATATTCGAATCTTTGATAGCAAAGGTAGGAATGGAAATTTAAAGGGTCATGAGATGAGTGAAGTTTTAGAGAAATTCTCAGTACCTCTTCGGACAGTCCAACGTATCTGGAAAAAGGGAAAAACCTGCATAGACCAAGGTATGCTAGTTGATGTTTCAAGTGGAAAGTCCAGGTGTGGTCGCAAGAAGATTGAGGTGGATGTGTCAACACTCCGCGATCTTCCTTTGTCAAGTCGTACAACAATACATGATGTGGCTCAGCACTTTGGTATCAGTAAAAGCAAATTGCATGCAATGAAACGTGAATGCATTATAAAGCGTGTCTCAAGCAGCATCAAGCCCTACTTAACAGACAAAAACAAGAAGGACGGGCTGAAGTGGTGTCTATCTATGCTTGACCCAAGCAGTGTACCACATGATCCCATGTTCCAAGGTCTATTTGATTATGTGTTCATTGATGAAAAATGGTACTACATTACAAGAAAAGTAGAGAGATATTATACAATTGCAGGAGAAGAACAACCGGTTCGAACTTGCAAGAGCAAGAAATTACATTCCTAGGATCATGTTTTTGACTGCCGTTGCTCGACCAAGATTTGATCCTGATGGCAATTGCACAATTGATGGAAAGATTGGTTGCTTCCCATTCGTGACATATGAGGCAGCCAAGAGGTCAAGTGCAAACCAGCTTGCAGGAACAATAGAGATGAAGCCTATCGACTCGGTAAAAAAGGAAGTCATTCGAGAATTCATGATCGAAAAGGTCTTACCAGCTATTCGTGCTAAGTGGCCGCCTAGAGATGCCAACAAGCCAATATTCATACAGCAGAACAATGCTAGACCCCATCTTACTCCTAATGACACAATGTTTTGTGAGGCTGCTAAGCAACATGGGTTTGACATGAGACTTGTCTGTCAGCCAGCAAATTCACCTGATTTCAATGTCTTGGATTTAGGCTTCTTTAACTCTATTCAGTCAATCCAGTACAAAACAACATCCAAAACAACTGAAGAGCTTGTAGCCACTGTAGATCAGGTGAGAGCTCTAAACTTGTTTGCTTTTCCTTTGCAATTGTGTGTGCAACAACTTATTATGAAAAAATGTTCTAAAATATATCAATATGCGGATCAGGCTTTTGAACGTTATTCGGTGCGTCAAGCAAATAGAATTTTCTTGACTCTCCATAGATGTATGAAGGAAGTTATGAAACTTGGTGGTGGAAATGGATATGATGTTCCTCACATCAAGAAAGGGATGCTCGAAAGGCAAGGGTGTCTCTCTTTGTAACTGAAGTGTGAAGCGCAATTGGTGCAAGATGCTATGGCACAAATCAACGAATAAAGAGCAAAAAAAACTATGTGTAATTTATTCTTGATCGATCTTTTAAACTACATTGTGGTTAGTTTTGCATAATGGATGAAATAATTGCTGCTAAGTTGACAGCCTGTGATGAATGTGGTTCAATTATTCTTGATGTCAGTTAAGAAATTTTAGCATGACAAAATGAATGTGCTATACAAATGAATGTGCTTGATATTGCTATTTCTTCATGTCAGTTAAGATATTGCTATCATCTTTACCAAGAGAGGGTACAAACTTTACAGAACCACAGACTGGACACCAAGAAAGGAAGGTACTCCAATAGAACTGACCAATTTTGAGCCGAAAAACAGATTCTGAGAGCAATACTCCTCAAACAGTATTTAGTACAAATTGTTACGGTACATACATCTGCAAAAATGCAATTCACAGATTGAATATGGACATGTCATCCTCACAGTATGCTAGTGCAGAAATGCAAAGTGTTGCAGTACTCCTCACAAATTGAATAGAACTTCCTATCCTTTCTACACCTATCTCAACACCTAAATACTCCTTGTACAACAATTCCTTGTACAACAACTTGAGGTTTCTTAACAACAATTGTGTCTGTTGGGCCCTGGCAATCTCTTCATCGCATAGATAAGCCCCTGCAACAATTGTGTCTTTCATGTGACTTTCTACAGAATCCGAGGGGCAGAGAACAGCACTGACTCCGCCTTGTGCGTAGTTTGTGTTGCTCTCATGAGGCTCTGCTTTGGTGATAATAGCAATAGAGCTATACTTTGAAACTTCCAAAGCATACCTTAGGCCAGCAACACCGCTACCAATAACCACGAAATCAAAGAATTTTGTGGTATCATCTTGCAGGCATGAAATCAAACAATTAGCACGCTATCATCAAATTAAACAATGCAACAATAACACGGTAGGAAGTGTCAGATCAAAGCCCGCAATTTGAAATAAGTACTCAATTGATTATACATATCATTTCTAACTGAAGACCTTTTACATGTTCTTTTGGTTCTCTTATCTGAATCATACTTCAGTCAGTTTGGAAATCGTGACACTGCTTCTTTCAAATAGTTCAATATAATAAGAGGCTATCAGACTGCAACAAGCACTTGGAATCCTCCTGTAAAAAAATAAACGTTTGACGCTCTCGGAGAGAAGAATATTTGACAGCATCAACTTCACCTAGAGTTATCAAGCTGGGCGCATCTTCTGAAACAGAGAGAAGGTAGTCCAGAAGCTTGCATGTGCACTTTCTCGATATGCATCAACCGTGCGCATTGGAAGCTGGCAAATCCATTCGTCAGGTTCGCCATCCCGTCCTCGGCTCTGACTGCAGAAACGAAACCAGAGCACACAAACTAATCAAGAACGTAGACTGCACAGGGAGAAGCAGAAAAGAGGAAGAATTATCTTTTCCAAATAAAAGCAGGAGGAAGAATCCAGAGGAACGAACAGCAACCGCAAACAAAACAAGCAATGAGCGAAAGAACTGAAAAGATCTCCAATTACGGACGGGTAGAACAGGAACGAGAAGATCTAAGCATCCCCGGCGATAAAAGCCAGGCAGGACCGTAGGACGACAACGGGTTCAGAGTGACGGCGAATCTGCGGAGAGGAAGGCGCGCGCGGGGGCGAGGGTGGCTGGCGGGGGGCTGGCGACGCACAGGAGGAGGGAGGTGGGGCTGGAAGCGCTGTGCAGGCGGCGGGGCTGGTGGCGAATCGGAGGAGGGAGGTGGACTCGGCAGCAGTGTGGACTCGGCAGTATGGAGGAAGATGCGGAGGGTAAAAATGGAAAGTAGAGCGGTGATTGAACTACGACGACATCTATTCGCGAACGTTTTCATTTGAACTACAGGGACATCTATTCGCGAACGGAGGGAGTACATGGTTTGGAGCATGTCGGCGGCCAGAAACCAGGGATGCAACATGCCACTTCAAATCAAAATCCTGCGGGTGGAAAATCCAATTGTTGTTCAACGGGACGTGTTATACGAGGACAGAAAGAAAATCTCATTTTATGTAATTATATTTACATAAAGCTCTGCACTTAGCAACAGGGTTTAATGGCTCGATACATGGCAGATAATTTTTAATGGGAGACGTGGCATCATCAATCTCCCATTCTGTCCGCCGCTTGTCGTCGCTCCAACACACTCTCATCCGGCATTTGTTTTGTGTGAACCGTGAAATCAAAAGCTCTTGTAAAAAAAAATGTAAAATCGGCTGTGAAATCCATTGTATACACATAAGAATTCCCACGGGATCATAAAACGCGGCGAATTATGTAGTCATCCGTGTGTCGCCATGGCGGGTTGGGGTCCTGGGGACCTGAGGTTGTTGGCTACTCTAGCAATTTATTTGCTCCTGGGCACTGCAGTGGAAAACAGGGCAGGACAAAGATTCTAATCAGGCCCGAGGAATAGAAGCTGCTGCAGGCCTGCGGCCTCGCCTCGCGCCCTGGCCTAGCGTTCGGGTCAGAGTAGGCCGAACGATTCCAGGTTCCAGCACTGCCACTCTGCTGGCAGCGCCAGAAGATGTCCCCCTCCCTTGCCCTGCAGTCTGCTCTCCTATCCCGAAAGCGTCGTCCGCCTTCAATGGACATGCTCACATGCCTGGCTCTGCAATCCTGCCCGTTGGCTACGGTTTCTGCACAGTCACGCAGGCACCGCGATCGCGTTGGAGCTGGACACCGGAGGTCGGGAGGACGACGAAGCAGGTCGAGAGGAGAAAGTAACGCCAGCATGGCTGTTTGCGAGCGAGCACGGAGCATTGACTCCGCCGGCGCTGCAGGCCGCAGGCGCTGCGCTGGGGCAGGGAGGTTTAGGGTTTGGAAACCCAGGGCTCGCGTGGTGTCACAGGGACTAAGGGTATTTGATTTTGGAGTTAAAGTTTAGTCCATGTACATCGAATATTCGGAGGTTAATTAAAAATAATTAAATATGAGTTAATTATAAAACTAATTACACGGACGGACAGGAACTTGATGATCAAACATCCCTTGGGACGGGCCGGCCGGCGGCCTGCGCGCGTGCGATTCGTGCATGCCTGCCGTGCGGTGTGTGCGTGCAGGCTGCTGCAGGGGCGCAGGCCAGAGTTGTGGATGGAGCATGGAGGGATGCGCCTGCGCGCCCATCTATGCATCTGGGGTAGAGTACCTGTGCAATGAGCTACTATACGACGATGTCTACATACGTATTCCGTTTGCGCGTATACGTTGACATCTTGCAGCAGACAAGACATACAAATGATACAAACGGGCTCTTTATAGGCAGACACGCTCAGTCCGTTTCGTGCTGCGTGGGAGTGTGGCGCAGCTTTTCTCTCTTCCGGAAGAACTGAGCCTTTAGCGCTCGTACTCACCGGAACGCCGCAGGTCCATCACACGCACACTTCTACAGTTGTACGTGTAATCGTAAAGCAAACGTCCATAAGGTCGGGCGACCTAGAATGGGTGTTGAATGATGATGCATCCGGATCAGACGATCCGCTGCCACCTGGTTTTCGTGTAACGTGACCGATTGAAACTACGGAGACATGTACACCATCCCTTAATAATTCGGCAAGTGACTTCACGTCTCTTTTGACTTGTGCAGTGTAGTATGGAGTACTATTTTGCTTGAAACACGTACACAATTTTACCAACCTTTGCTTTTACCAAGGCAATTCATCTACTACAAGATGAAATGATCAAAATGCCCACATAAAAATAATTTTTAGTGTTTCTAGAACATTTCTATAGTACAGTACCCTTATAAGATGAAATGATCAAAATGCCAAGTGTTTTTGGAAACAAATAAAGTGATAAACATTTTGAGAGGGTCGTGTGTTGCAAAGCTAAGGATACAATGAAAATGAGAAAAGCAACTTTTCTGGAGGGCTTCCTATATGGCTTCCGAAAGATGCGTAAGAGGTTGAACTATAAAGGCCAGCAACCATCCATTAAGTTCAGCACCACCTATTTCCATCCGTTCCATTAGATTGCACGCACATACACAAAATCATACCATATACCTTTGACTTTTTTCATGACACTATACAGATACATGAAGAATTGCATGCTTAGTGCTTTTAACTTTTTCCACGACACTGTACTTAGTTCAGAAGTTGAATATTTTTTGCAGGGCATGTGGTTTGAAGTTTTGAAGAGGGATAGTATCAGATGGGGACTGGCAAGTTGAAATTTGAAGTTCAAAAATGAAATAATAACTGAGAAAATATGCATATACCAATATTTACTTTGTACATATCATCCGTTTGATTTGTCTAAATACAAATGATATATTTGACAAAAACACATATCTTGAAAAGAAAGTTATTATTATATAAATTCCAGACCTAAGAAAAATTAATTCTCCAAACAAACTCCAGAACTATATGGTCCATAGGATTATAGCCAAATAAGAAACAACAATCATCATAAATCGGCCAACACCTCATGAAGTGTTACTCCACCTGTTAATTATAAACGTAGAATTAATCACGTTTGAAATTGAATTATGAAATATTGCATTGCAATACTAAAAATGTTGAACTATACCTATAAATTGTTGAAACTGGTAATATGAAATGTAAAGTTTCACTAATAAAGTTGTTGGACAAACAAATGATATTGAAATCGAATATATAATGTTGGGTTCAAGAGTAAAAATGTTCAACCAAACCAATGGTAATGTTGAATCTTAAATGTAAAATGTTGCATTGAAATACTAGAAATGTTGGACCATTCCATCAGAAGTAATGAGACTGTAAATATTAAATGTTGAATTCTATTAGTAGAAATGTTGAGCCTATTCATTTAAAATGTTGAAATGAAACATAAAATGTTGGTCAATTGGAAATGTTAAAGCTGAAAATATAAAGAAATATATGATAATTAAAAAAGTTAAGATCAATAAAATGTTGGTGAGAAAAATAGTTTGGAAAAATGTTAGGTCATTTGTGGAAATGTTGGGTAACCTAAATAAATTTGGGGATTCACCATAACTTTAAGAAAGAGTTGAGGACTGTCAAAAAATTGTTGAGAAACATTAAATAGATGTTGAGTTTCATTAGTATAGACGTTGAACCAAACCATCGGAAATGTTGAAACTGAAATATAAAATGTTGCATTGCAATATTAAAAATGTTGAACCCACTAAAAATGTTGAAACTGAATATGTACAATATTGAGTTTCACTAATAAATATGTTGGACAAGGAAACAAAAATGTTAAAGTCGAATATATAATGTTATGTTCAAAGAGTATAAATGTTGAACCAAACCACGGTAATGTTGAATCTTAAATATAAAATGTTGTGTTGAAATACTATAAAGGTTAAACCATTTCTTCAGAAATAATGAGACTGTAAATATAAATACGTTGAATTATATTCGTGGAGACGTTGAGACTGAAATGTTGAGACTAAATATAAAATGTTGGTCAACTGGAGGTATTGGAGCTGAAACTATAAAGAAATATATGTTGGTTAAACAAGCTAAGGTCAATAAAATGTTGGTGAGGAAAAATGTTGAGCCTATTCCGTTTGGAGTTTTTTTTGACATTCACCAACTTTTTTACACAAAAGTTGAGATAGTTCATCTAAAATGTTGATTTTTAAAAAAATATAATAAAATATAGTCATATTGGATCTCATTTTGTTACATTGATTCTAAATAACACGATGGTGCAAAGAGAATAAAAAACGGAGTTACGATTTGAGAGAAAAATGAAATCAAAGTTTCAAATCCAAAGAAAACCCATCCCGTCACTCCTCCATAGCACCCAACGGGATATTGACACGTGTCTAGCTCGTTTCCATCAAGCCAGCTGCGCTGCATACGGTTTCATCCGATTCATTTGGCTTTGCACGGATCTCAGATATTGAAAGATTAGATGAAAAATTTCTTCCGGAAGATTTATAGGTTCTGCGCTTTTCTGGCTGCCGCGGTGCTCCAAAGCCCTGCTAGCATGTCGCTGCGATCGGCCCATTGGCCCAATCGGCAACTGCTTCATTCACGGCGACGCCCACCTGGGCCTGGCGGCCTCGCTAGCTGCTCCATGCAACGCCGCACTGGTGGTCGCCAGCTCCGTCCCGGAGTCCAACTGCTAGCGCTGCCCTCTAGAGATTGGGATCATCGGTGGCGAGGAGGTACAAGACGCCCCTGAAGAAGGGATAGCGATGGAATGTGCGAGTCTACAACTGCCGTTTCGTATTGCATCTCGCTTTTGTGTTGCGTGTATCTTGTCCACACTGACAAAGAGCAGGAGCCGCTGCATCCACCCTGACCATTGGACGTT
Source organism: Setaria viridis (assembly GCF_005286985.2). Taxonomy (NCBI): domain Eukaryota; kingdom Viridiplantae; phylum Streptophyta; class Magnoliopsida; order Poales; family Poaceae; genus Setaria; species Setaria viridis. The sequence continues at coordinate 29,304,464 of NC_048263.2, forward strand.
GGGTTGTAACAATTGCAGCAATAAGATCGCCCTCCTCTCTTTTGGCGTATCAGGAGGGGCGATGTTCTCATACCAGCATGGTGAAAACAATTCGTTCAGATTGTGCGTAAAAACAAATACGACAGCTGTTACAACAATTTTGTGCGTGTGCGGAGGGGAGTTACAATGATTAATTACAAATTCGGCGAGTGACTTCACAGCTCTTTTTACTTGTGGACTGTATGAATATTACTCTTTGGATACAAATTGAGTGGGAATTATAATGCAAGTACATATATATAAAACTGAAAAGAAACAGCCATGGTAAAATCGAAAAAAACCCCACTATCTACATTATATACGTAGTACATCTTGACCATACGCACATACAGGTGTATGCACAGATACACACAACACAAATGTTGAGATCGACGTAATATCCACAGTTAGTAGACTTCCACGTTCCATTGCTCTCCCTTCTTCAGCTGCTTCTTGTACTCGAACCAGTCAATTCCTAACATTGTGCAAGCCAAGCAGCAAAATTCAGCATCATTTGGACATCAAGACCTTCCACACAAAAAGGTTCAGAAGATTGTATACATACCGTCTTTCTCAGCCAGTGTCACCATGATCTCATCGATACCCTTCTCCATGCCTTTCAACCCACACATGTAGACGTAGGTGTTGTCCTTCTTCAGAAGCTCCCACAGCTCCTCCTTGTATTCCGCCATCCGGGTCTGGATGTACATCTTCTCTCCCTGAGCGTTGGTCTGCTCTCTGCTGACAGCGTAGTCCACGCGGAAATTATTCGGCGCTTTCGTCTTCATCTTCTCAAACTCCTAAATAATGTTTCGCAAAATGCAGCGCAGCTATGGAGGTTAAGTATCACATGAAAAGGAAAAAGATTAGCTTGTGATGAAGTGCTCATGAAAACAGCAGAGATCGATGTACTGACATCCGGGTAGAGCAGCGAACTGCTCGTTGGAACTCCCAAGAAGAGCCATGCAAGACCGTTGAACTGCACAAGAATGTAATTCAAACTTGTTGCTTCCATGTTCACCGTGGATTTTAGTTGGCGATATGAAGATTTTGATACGTACCTGGTAGTCGTCATGCTTCTCGAAGAACATCTTCCACAGGAATGAGCGGAATGGAGCAATACCGGTACCGGTCGCAAGCTGGAAGCAATTGGCATGAAAGACTATAAAATTTCTGGTTGCCGTCATTATGCAGGTACTGAACTGGATCTGACAATTAAGCTTTACCATTATAATATTAGCGTTGGGGTCTTTGGGCATGAGCATTTCTTTACCAACGGGCCCTGTAATCTGGACGTCAGCACCAGGCTTCAGGTCACCTGCATTATCACCACAAGTCCACAAGGTCAGATATTCAGATATTAACTAATAATATGAGCGATTATTATGGGGTGTTTGGATACGATGTGCTAAACTTTAGTAGGTCACATATGCTAATTAGGAGGACTAAACATGAGCTAATTATAAAACTAATTGCAGAATCCCTAGACTAATTCGCGAGACGAATCTATTAAGCCGAATTAATCCACCATTAGCAAATGGTTACTGTAGCACCACATTGTCAAATCATGGACTAATTAGACTTAATAGATTCGTCTCACGAATTAGACTCCATCTGTGTAATTAGTTTTATAATTAGACTATATTTAATACTCCTAATTAGTATCAAACATCCGATGTGATAGGTGCTAAAGTTTAGCACATGAGAACTAAACACCCCCTATATATATGTCGAGATCCGGATGCATGTTAATCAAGAGGGTATTTGGACACAGGTTGCTGACAGTTCTACATTCAACACATCCTAATTTGGTATAGTGTCAGGTCAATGCACTGAGCATTATTGAATAATTAAAGTGCACAATAATGTCTGGAGTTATTCAAACACTAGTAGTAACTACACGAAACAGGGAAATAAAGCAGCTACTAAACTGTGATCCACATTACGATACAAACCATTATAAAAGTTTCAAATTCCTCAGTCTTAGTGTATTAAATTTCATACCACATCAGCAATTTTGCTAACTTGACAAGATATTTATGAAGAGGGAGAATGAAGAGTTTTATCATATGAGAGTTTTATCCCATGAAACTCAACCATCACGGTTAACTAACAGTGCAATGAAATTGTGCACGACACCATGGAAAAATTAGTTGCGCCTTTCAGACGACTCACCCAACCTTTTGTTGCCCTCAGCGCCATTTACGTCGCTTCCGTTAGTGCAACTTGCCGTTGGAACTCAGATTTTTATGAAAATGGCCAAAGTACCCCTGCTACAAGCGGGCCCACTTGGAAGGCTCGAATTTTCAACAAAAACCAACCGGCCTCCGTTCCGCTCCTCTTGGCCGCAGGCCCGCCGCCGCTCCCCTCCCCTTTCCCACCTCCCGGCCTCCGCTCCTCTCCCGTCCAGGCCAGCGCTCGCCGCTTCTGTCCCGATCGCCGCCCGCTGCTCCGCTCCTCTCTCCTCTCGGCCTCTGCTGCCTCGCTCCACTCCCGTTCGTGGTGGAGACCGCGCTGGACGAGGCCGCCTGAGCGCGCACCGGCTTGGCTTGGCTGCGCCGCCATTCTCTTGGGCGTCCCTGAACGGGAGCTTGAAAGGAGCAAGTGCCACGGCTTTCGAGCCTCGGCGCGCCTCCGCTTGCCCGTAATCCCGACGTCATGATGGTGCAGGGGCCGTCCCCTGGGCGCCATCGAGACCGCCGATGACGACAAGGAGGAGGCCTCCGCAATGCTGCGACTACAAGCAGCAGTCCCTGCTGGCGTCTCCCTGCCTGCAACTGCAAGAGCACCCGTCCAACAACGGCCATGGCGAGTGCCGCAGTTTATTTTTGAAAGAAAGGAGCCGCAGGTTTCAGTGGCGGGCAGGAGAGATAAGATTGAACGGTGAAATCAGGAGAGATAGGATTGAATGGTGGTGGGTCCCATCTTATTTTGGATTTCTTTTGAAGAGAGGGAGTGGCTGGTTGAGGTCAGGGGTAAAATGGACGTTTCCCTCGCTGTTACAGCAGTGGTACTGAGGTCCAAAAAAGTTCACTGGATGGCATGAGAGACGTCACAAGTTTTCTGGTGGCAGATACGGAACTGGAATCTTTTATTTTTTTGAAGGTAATACTTGAATCTTTTATAATGGCTTGAGCGTAATTGACTCTTCACTAAAGCATGAATTTCGTATGTCCAAATCTGAATTCTGGCAACGTATTGACAGGCTTGTTGTTGCGGACAGCATAACTCAGAGTTCATGCTGAGAGAAGATAGAAGAAGAATGCATGCAAGAAGTGACGTACACAAGAAGTTTGAGCAGACTCCTTTGACAACCTCTCCCGCCTCGTTTGTGTAAACAAGCCTCTTGACACACAGCGAGACCTGCAGATATGAAGCACAAGTCAGGCTCCTCCTCCGTCACTTTACAGTTTCTGTCTCTCCGTGGTGAGTCAATCATCAGTCGTCAGCGAAAAAAAGGTCAGAGGACTCACCGTCTTGGAGTCGCCAAAGTCGCCGAGAGCGCTGCTGGCAATGGAGTAGAGCCTGAGCTTGTGCGGCTTGCCGTTCTTGTCTTCGCCGTCGGCGATGACGCCGATGGACTGGCCCTCTCTGTAGGGGATCTCGCCTGCAGCAACAACTCGATCATGAGTCCTCGATGGCCTGTGGCTGTGTTGTGGTGAAGCAGAGCAGAGCAGAGGAGGCAGGTTTTTTTCCTTTTTTTTTTCTTTTTGAAGAAAGCAACGGGGCCAGGGGGGCCTCGATGGCCTCCTCTTTTTCAAAAAGAAGAAAGCAGTGCGCCCACTGAACATTTCATTCAAGGGGCCGGCGACCGAACGGCCGCGGCGAGAGGAGGCAGTTACAAGTGGAAAGAAAGAAAGGAACGTGCAACGGGACCTTCGGTGCTGAAGACCATGTGCCATGTCTCCCCCGGTGCGTCGTCTCCGGTGATCTTGGTGTTGAGGAGGCACTTGCCGACGTAGGGCTCCTTGGGCCTGTACTTGTTGGTGACGACGCCCTCCTCCTGCTTCTTGGAGACCTTCTTGGGCTTGGCGTCCGCCTCCACGGCCGCGGTGTCGGTGGTAGACGTCTGCGCCCGGATGACGGCCCGCGCGGCCCTCGGGCGGTAGGAGAGGAAGTGGGCGGCGGCAGGGGACGCCGGCGCCTTGGCGGCCGGCGAGGAGGAGAGGGAGACGGCCACGGCCGTGACGGCGGCCATGGCTCGCGAAAATCAGCTGTTGAATGCGCGGGGAGGAGAAGGGAAGGGAGGGAAGAGCAGGACGGGGAAATCCGAACTGGAGGAGGCGTGAAGAAGAAGATGAGCTCCGGACAGTGAAACGACGATGAGTGGAAGACAGCGAAGATGACGAGCATGTGGTTGTGGTGGATGCGAGGGAAGAATTCTCTCATCTCAGTTCAGGCAGCTTCTCAGCCGTCCGATCACACTCTTGCTCGCCTGGACCTGGCAGGTGGGCCCATTGGGCTTGGGTACCTGCCAGGAACCTTGAATTGCCCCCGCCCTAGGGAGTATTTCCGCCGTTAATTCCACTGTGACACAGCGTTATACTTTGTGCCGCAATTTTTTTTTGCTCAAAAGTACAATGCAAGGTTATAATTTGTACCAAGATTACTACAAGGAAACCAAACAGTTAATCAGAACAACGAGGAAACCAAACAGTTAATCAGAACAACGAATGCATTCCTTTCTCTTCCAATCAACCGAAATACAAGGCACAAACGACACTAGTTACACTTATACTACACGGATCTCAACTGAGCCCATTTTTTTTCGACAGTACATCTGATTTGAAGAACAACTCTACTTAAAATTTGTACCACAAATAACTAAATAAATCAATCAACAAAGTTTAAGTTATTTTGCTCGTTCATCGGCGGTCGTATGGCCCATGCGTCCTTGATTCCTTAGCACTTGGGCATGCTAGGAGGACGCGGCAACATCTGAGCGTCCGGAGTCTTGCCATTTTTCACGATGAAGACAGTGTCCATGCCCCACACCGTGTGACGATCGAAGTGGCAATGCATAAACCACACCCCTAAGAAAAAACAGCACAAAGTTAATTCTCATAAAGATCATGAGCCAAATTAGCAAATTCTCTCTCACTCACCAGGGTTTGCAGCCCGGAAGCGGATTGCAGCCCACCCGCCAGCGGGCACGGAGACGGTGTTCTGGTACGGCGGGTCCACCAGGTTGTACGCGGCTGGGTCCTTGCTCTCGTCGAAGTTGCCGAACCCTCTGCCCACCACGTAGAAGGCGTAGCCGTGCAGGTGAATGGGGTGCGGCTCGGCGCCGAGGATGCCCGTGCCCTGGAACACCACCTCCACGACGGCGCCGTACTCCACCACCTTCACCTTGGTGCCCCGCCTCGTGAACCAGAGCTCCTGCGCCGGCTCGGAATCCGTGAAGTTGAAGGCCACCGGCGGCCTGTCGGGGAAGTCCGGCTCGTACACGCCGGCGATGGAGGAGTAGTAGGCGTCGAGAACGTCGACGGCCGGGCTCACGAAGCTGACGTTGTTCAGGCTCGCCGATAACCGGGTGCCGTTGATGGGGCCATCGCACGTCTCGTTGCTATTGGCCCCGCCGCCGCAGGGGAGCACGTTGACGGAGACGGTCACGAGCATGCGCTCGTCGACGCGCGCTGGCACGTCGGCGGGGTGGGCCTCGGAGGCCAGGGACCGGAGCCGCGCCGTGTACGCCGTCGCCGCGCCGATGTCGCGGACGGCCGGCAGGACGGGGAGCTCCGGCGGCCCTGCGGCGTCCGTGTACTCCAGGACGGCCGTGGCGGTGCTGTTGTTGATGCTGAGCTGCAGGTTGGTCTGGAACGTCCTCGCAGCCATGTAGTAGCGGCCGCCGCCGTTCGGGGCGCGGCCGGCGTGGAGGAGCGCGTCCACGGTCTGGCCCGACGCGATCATGACGTGGTCGGCGGCGAACGGCTTGAGGTAGCGGCCGTCAGTGCCGACGACCGTGAGGCGGTGGCCAGCGACAGCGAAGAACATGTCGTTGGTGAGCCCCGCGTTGATGATCCGGAGCAGGTACGTCTTGCCGTGCTCCACGACCGCCCTGAAGGTGCCGTTCCTGGAGCACGGGAACATGTCGCCGGGCTGGCCGTTGATGGTGTTGGCGTCCGAGATGTTGACGTCGCCGCCGGTCCGCTTCATCTCCTCCAGCAACTGCTCCACGTCCACATTCCACCACTCGCCTGCATCCAGATTTTTAGCCATAATTCATTCAGAATCTCAGACTAAAACACTGATCAATCCTAGCAATTAATATAATCCAAGTAATTCAATGTACCGAGGATGATGGGTATCTCCTTGTGGGGCTTGGGGTAGGGGTAGGTGGAGCCGAGCTTGGGGTGAACAACAATGGCACCGTGGACGGTGGCGCGGTCGAAGTCGCTGTGGGCGTGCCACCAGAGCGTCCCCTCCTCGTCGGAGAGGATGATGGTGTAGGTGAAGTTGGCGCCGGGGCGGATGGGGCACTGCGTGATGTACTCGGGCCCATCGAACCAGGGGTTCCGGGGCTGGTCCACGCCGTGCCAGTGGAGGGTGATGTTCTTGTGGCCCTGGTTGTGGACGTTGACGACGACGACGTCGCCCCTGCGGGCGTAGATGGTCGGGCCTGGGAACTGCCCGTTCACGGCGAGGACGGCCTTCTCGTGGCACAGCCGGGTGACGTTCGTCTCCTTTATCTGCAAGGTATAGTTTCACACGCCGTTAGATTCAAATAAAATTGTCTTCTTCAAGGACCGGGATAAAATTGTCTCCTTTATCTGCAAGGTTTATGTGCAACCTTTAATTTCGATCATGTGCAGGAGCAGAAGAATAATAGGTAATGCAAGTGATCACTATCACCAGTTGGCATAAGCAAAATTGGGAAACTGCAGCTTTCATGATTACTATGGTGACTAGGATTTCTAGATGAGCACTGTGAGTGCTAAAAAGTCAATCTGCACCTCTCGAAATATAAAGCTAGCAGAAGTAGCTAGGATACACAATGTATCTTACAATTCATATTAGATACCTGACACATGCAAATGAAGGCATGCAAACACTAAGCTAAAGTATTTCAAAAACCAAAACTTCGACTAGTGCTGATTACTTATGGCTGCAGAATGCAGATACTAGTCAAGCAGAGCTAGATTCGTGCAGCTGTGAAACTAACTCGTAATAACAAGTTGAAACAATATGGATCGATGGATCGACTTACAAAGAAGTCGTAGTGGTTGGTCCCGGAGGCCTGCGCCGGGGTAGCTGCAACCCCAAAGGCCACCGCCACCACGCCCAGCAGTAACCAAAGCGCTGGAGGCACCTTAGCTACGCCACCCATCGTCGTCGGGCGTCGCCGGCCGAAGGGGCGGGCAATGCAAACCGCTACGCGTAATTGTGTATGTGCAAGCTATTGGGACGAGTGCAATTAAGCTGAAGGGGCAATCAAGCAGCAAGCAGAAGTGGGCAGTGCAACGTGCTCTGAGTTGCTGCGGAGGATGATCGAATGAAGCAGGTGCAGCAGGTACTTATAGGACCGACGGCGACGACACACAAGCTTGCTTCGTCGTCGTCGCATTGTCACGCACCTAACCTTTTTTAAAAAACTAGTCCATCGGTTGAAAACTTGGAATGGTTATTGTCTCTTGCCGATCTGCAGGCGTGGCGTGCGACGACTAATATAATTATTCGGACTTGTGAGTTACCAATACGATGTAGACCCACACGCACAGGATATGAAGTAGTCTGACCCACAAGGGGATCGCTTCTGTCCGCGTTTTAGATGGAAGTACAGTCCGGAAAGACACTTGGAACAATCATCTCTCTTACTGTGCGACTTTTCGCAACTAGCTTCATTCGCAAAAAATGAGGTGATCACCTTTAAGGAGGTTGTGGAGGAACATCTGATAGATGCAGTTCATCTTCCATTGTCAGTGGAGGCGCATACCCAACTTGCTCAGCTGCAGGAGATTTTGCAACAGCTCGATTATGGGTTTACATCTGGGTAATCCAATTTTTACGGTATCTAAGGCATATAAGACCCTGATTGGTGAAAAAGGAATCCATCCGATTCATAATTAGCTATGGAGGTCCAAATGTCAAAAGAAGCACAAGGTTTTTTTTTCTGGTTGCTTATCAAGGACAGAGTCAGTACTAGAGATGTTTTAAGCAGGAGATCCATGACCCTAGAGTCTGTATCTTATGAAATGTGCATACTTCAAAAACGGGAGACAGCAGCACACCTTTTCCTACGATGCAATTTTGCCAAGGCTTGTTGGTCATCAGTTGGTATCACATATACTTCTACTAGACCGATCATTTTCATCTTCAATGCTATTCGAAGACGGCTACAATTACCGTTCTTTATGGAAATCACAGTCCTCATAACATGGAGTATTTGGCCAAGATCCAGATCCAGTCAGTTATGTTAGCTTGGGTAGACTCCCTGTAAATCTTGTTTCTTGTTCTTGCTTTATGTTCTTGCTTTATTTTTTGATCTTTCGGTCCTGTTTTGTATTTGAACTCTTATGTTGCTTAGCATTTTAATAAATTCATTAGGGGACTCCCCCTCCTGTTCCTTAAAAAAAAAAGTAGTCTGACCTAAGCAATTTTTCCTTGGACCAGGGCGAGCGACTTTCCTCTGCTGGTGAACTTTTTGCGAATTTTTCAACCCAAAATCGGGTAAGGGTCTCTGAACCTATACTCACTGCCTCGTATACTTCTGTACTAATTAATGTGTGTAATTGTGCAACAAGTTGCGTTGTTTTAATTTTGTGATGACTACTAATAATGCTTCGAATGCATGATTCTCTCTTGCCGAGCTTTAGCTGCATGCTCTGATTTTCCCACGTTTTAACTTTCGTGTTTAGTTTTCCGCCGGCGACAAGTGGCACGGTGTCTGATCCAGAAGCCGCGTGCGTGAAATACCTTATTGTCCGTTCGCTAGCGTGAGTTGATTATAATTATAAATCATTTTAATGTTTTTAAATTCATAGTTTTTATTATATATCTAGACTATTGTATATCTAAATGAATAGCCTACAATTTGGAGGGAGTGCCTAATTCCGGAGGCCGGAGATGGAGATGATCAATTTGACTACCAAGTATATATACTACACCAATAATGAATAACGAAGGTAGATAATGAACCTAACATTCTATGCAAGATACACTATCTATCCCTTAGCTCGTTCAATCGCACCGTCCGTCTCAACTACCCGTGTAGCCTAGTTAGGCGGTGCATGCCCCAATCTACCACAAGCATGAAATCTACTCCATGTGCGATCAAATTTCATGTTCCCACGTGGAGATTAACTTGTGGCAAGTGGGTGAAACCTGCAGCAAGCAAATAAGTTAAGCTTTTCTTGTTTTAAGTGGCCCCATATTAACTAACTAAATTAATGCAGCATCGGCCTTCTTAATTTCTCGAATATAATGCTCACGCACAATATGAAAATGGGATGGATATTTTCCGTCCGTCCAAAAGAGTTCAAACGCTAAATAGGTAGTCCAAATCCTAAATCTAAGGGATTCATGTACTAAATGGATATTCCGTATCTGAAATGCCAAATCTCCTATTTTCACCCTTCAACTATGGCAGAAGTATGATTTTTAACCCACAACTACAAAATCGGACAAGGACCATCCAACTGTCAAAACCGGGCAAATTTGGCCTTTTGGGTGGTTTCAAGGGTGGTTTTGCATTTTATAGAAAATAAAAAGTTCATAATTAATTAAAAAAATCATAACTAATTTATTTCAAATCAGAAAAAATATCAAATTGGTGCTAAACATTTTCTGAAAATGTAACCTATTTGTTGGTGTTCTATTTGGCATTATTTAAATCTTAGTTGTCCATGTTTCTCATTTTTTATTTTGAGCAATAAAACACTAGGAATAATAACAAGTATGATGTAAACAACTCCAAATATAGTACCAACAAATAGCCTATATTTTTAGAGAACTTTTGATACCAACTTCATATTTTTTGGATTTGAAATGAATTAGTTATTATGAATTATTTGATTAAACTAAAACTTTTTAAATTTCTAGAAAATGCAAAACCACCAAAGGGACAAATTTGCCCGGTTTTGATAGTTGGATAGGCCTCACTGTAAGATTTTGTAGTTGTAGGTTGAAAATAAGACTTTTTGCTATAGTTGGAGGTGAAAATAGGATTTTCCCCCTAGATTTAATGTCCAATACCAAGTTTGAATCTGGATAATTAAAGTCAAAATATAATATAGATATGGGATGGATATACGACTATGTTATTAGATAATATCTAAATAATGGCCCCATACCACATTTGGATACCTAGGTCCTCCACCCCAATTCTAAAAATGTTTAAATTAACATGAAAAATTCATCATTAAGATTTTATCATTACTATAAATTTTGATAAATTAAAAATAAACCTAAAAATACTAAATTTAAAATTTCAAGTTCACTAAAATACTACAAAAATTCAAATAAAATGAACTATAGAAAGTCATTGTTAATATTTTATCATCACTAGAAATTTTTATAAATAAAAAATAAACCTAAGAATACCAAATTTAAAAATTTCAAGTTCACTAAACTAAAACAAAAATTCAAAATAAATGTAGAAAGCAATATGTAATGCTATGACCCAAACAGAATAATATATATGTGCTTCTTGCAAGTTTTGATCCAATAGGTGGACCTCGCTCTTTCGTGCCCCGGCTATCCGTGCCATCCTAATTAGTAAGAGCAACTCCAAGAGTACTCTAAAAAATTCTTCCCCAAAACTATATATTGGGGTTCTTCCCAAAAAAAATTCCCTCAAAAACATATCAATCCACAGCAGATCGCTAATAAATAGCCCCCGATATTTTAAAACAGGTCACATCATCGTACATCATCGTATTGGGCCCATAGGAAGAGACGCGCGAGCGTGCGGGAATCAGGATTGGGGGAGGAATGCCAACGCTAAAATATACGCGGTGGTAGGCTGTTTTTTAGCGTTGCTAAAAAATTGGGGAATGTTTGGGTGGACTGTTGGAGTTCGTTTTTTCTCCTTTTTTTCCCTAAAAAGAGTATTGAGGGTAAGATTAGCAGCCTCTTGAAGTTGCTCTAATAACTGAACTTCTCAACCAACTGTAAATTCCCTTCTTGACCCTTTTTTCCTTATCTTGATAAATAGGTTTTTTTCCTTTCTTTGTATATAAAAAATAAGGTAGGGGCTCCCCTCCTGATTACGTCAAAAGAGAAAGATAAAGTGATTCCATTTTGACTTGAACCAACAACGAAATACGTGCGCACAGACGACTTTTCAAATGGTGCATGCATGCCACAGACGAAACACGAAAGCAATTAAGCGCGTGTGGTGGTGGATCCGTGGTCCCGTAGATGTGACTTGTGAGCCAATAGTGCAATAGCCCAGTAACGAGCTGAACAAACTGGGCATGTGCATGGAGGCTATTATATTATTAGGAACAGCCCGACGAGGCCTAGAGCAAAACTCGAACACGAAGCCGTGATTTATTTATTTATGAGTTGAATGAAGTTGAAGGTGGATCCATATGCGGCAAATCGTCCTGATATGCCGTAATAATAATTCATAGCTATTGCACTATTCCGAACCCTCTTTCTTTTCCCTTTGGGTTTCTTCCTCGCTAGGAGTTTGGGATCATCGGCAATGCTTGTGGTGACTGATCCTATACTCTTAGCGAAGATTTGCCTGGGCGTTTAGCGATTTAGTGCACATCTTGTGATGTGCCGACTCACGTGGCTTCAAAAATGTATGGTGCTTCTTTGGAAACTTCTTTGTGGAGGTTGGATTCGGCTTCAAGCTGTAATCTTGGCGTGGGGTGGTGGCTCCATTCTCCAGCGATGAATATGACCGGGAAGAGATCTTTACAAGGACCGGAATGTAATTTTTGTTTTATTCAAGGGTGTCTTTGTAAATATGTATGTGTAATCTTTTGTACGAATCAATAAAATGCAACCCGGTTTTCTAAAAAAAAAGCTATTGCACTATTCTAACTCCAATACATAGCAATCCATAGTCTCCTTTATTTATATATGCATGGTCTCTTCTCAACTCCCTCCAATCCATAGAAAGAGACTGTAATCGATTTGATATGCGTAATAAAATTTCTCCAGTGTTTTGCCCTAGAAAAAGCTTCGGCTACCATATACCTCTCACTCCATCCTAAATTATAGCTCGTTTTAATTTTTATAGGTTAATAGTTTTTACTATATGTCTAGATATTACTATATCTAAATACATAGCAAAATCTATGAATCTAGATAAGTCGAAACGACATGTAATTTGAAATCAAAAAAGTAGTATTTAGGTCAACGACATGTAATTTGAAATCAAAAAAGTAGTATTTAGGTCGGGAGGTGTATTAAAGTGACATGCATATAATTGAAAGCTAATATATAGTATCCCTATTAGATTTACGAAAGTGATATGCATAGTAGCTTTAAGTATCTCAAAAGCTAATGTGCCTGTAGATATGAGAAAGTGATGAGGTAGGCTTTTCAAAGCTTATCACTTACTAGGTTAGATATATGAAAGCAGCTTTGTCTCCAAACTTACTTTTGTGTATTGTATTTTGCTATGGTATTATGGGTATATAGTGACGGAGATCAATGATTACAGCTGTATCCCGAAGGACCGTGTCCATCACAAGTCGTCCTCTATATTGAAACCATGGACGGGATCAGGACGACTAAAACGTGGGCACTAGTTGTTTGCTTTGTTTGGTATAGGCAAAGGAAAAGAAAGACAGTCCATGCAAGCAAAGATCAATCCACCATCTCCGCAATGACAAATCATTAGCTAGTATGAAGTTTCAATTACACTGAGTAACCTGTGGGAAGAAGCTTCCAAAAGTTTGACAGAGAAATGCCAGGTCAAACTGCCGTGCACTCAGGCTAAAGTCTGCAGAAAGACCATTTCAATCCAGCAGTCTTGGGGACAGAGAAATGCTCAGGTCAAATTGCCATGCACTCATAAGTCTGCAGGAAACAGAACAGGTGGTTTGCCTCTGAAATCATATGCTATAATATTCGGTTTCGACCTCGTGCGCAGCCGGGAAGGGCCTCTTCTCGACGCGCCGCCATGCATGACCTCCAAAGAAAAATTCTTGAGGTGAGTTTAAACATATAGAATGCAGGTTAGGTTTGGAATTGGAAGAATTGTAACAAAAAGAAACGGAGAATGCCGGCGATTTAGAGAATTAAAGACAAACATGTGCTCCGCGAGAGGCACATGCATGTACATTTCGAAAATAAAACGTTCTAAACATGCAAGGAGAAAGAGCCTGGCCCCCACTATCGAATACAAAAATCCATGCGTGCTGCTTCGGAACAAAGAAGTCCGTCCAATAAATCCATATGGAATGTACGAGTCTTTGGCGTCCAATATTTTTTAGTGTTTTTTCTCAAATCGCCATAAACTGTTAAGTACGAGCTTTGTTACAATGATTGTTTTCCTCAAGTGGCATGAGGCTTTATAGTCCAATTTGGACAATCCAAGGAGAATACAAATTAGCAACAAAGAATCCTAACCAACATTTTGCAATAAAAAAACCGTCATCCACCTAGTAAATAATCCTCACAAAATATCTTTAGTAGAGTAAAAAACCCTTGGCTATTTTAGAAAATTCTAAAAAAAGAATAGAAGTCAATCATTTGTAAAATCACTCGAAAAAAGTTATAAGCTACTAGTGTAATTTGAAATCTTATGAAAATATCCCGTGCATTTGTATCTTTCTCAAAAAATTTATGCTTGTTGCCTCCTCTAAGGCTTTTTTCCCCCCTTGAGTAGGTGGGTTTGTCTTGAGAGAGGCTGCACTACCTATTGCTTCGCAGGGAAATCACTGCTAGAAAAATATTCAAATATACCTCTAAGATTAGAATTAGTCATCAGTCTCCGCTCGCAATAGAAGCCGACAACGATAATTCTCCTAAGTATTATCCATAGGTGCGGATACCTCGAAGACTATCTATGGTTCCAGCTCTTGCTGCAAGCCAGCACTTGCCGATTCCTAACAAGAGCCATCACGGATAGTCCGATCTACGTATAAACCAGTTACCAGTTTCAGTTTGTGTTTGTTTGGAAAATTCATAACGTTCTGTGGAAGATCCATAACTCAGACAAAACTTGGGCTCATGTCATCAAACTTTTTCCATGTAGGTAGGCTGTCGAAGCCCAACCGATGACCCATCAAAACCTGGCTGGGCTCATCTCGAGATGAACATGAGCAACTCATTTCATCAGACCCAACAATTTTGTAGATCCAGGCCCATGGGTGCTAGCATAAGCTCGGCCCAGAGATAGCTAAGATGAACCAAGTTGGGCCGGATGCACGTTGGGCCACACATAGCGCAGTTAGCGCTTTGTCAGATTTCTTTACGAGGAGAGGCGGTCCGACCACAATCCGATCCAAGTTACCGCAAGCAAACTATCCCTCTCCATATTATCGAACTGAACACATACGCTATGTGGGGGGACCTCAGTTTGGGAGGATCAACGCGGAATAGGGGGCGCAGAAAGCTCGATTCGAACAGAGAAGAAACGGAAAAGCAGCAGCGGAAGAAGTAACCTAGGGACTTCGTGCCTCCCTGCAATGATGCCCACTTGGGCTCCTAACTCCTAAGCATCATTGCAGGTGCTCTTCTAATGTTGCCCTCGCATTAACCAAACCAGTCAGCCATAGAAATCTTCAGCTCAACAGTTCAAGAGGAATGAGAAGCTTCAGGACTTCAGGTGGTTTATGGAGTATATATCATACAGCCACTGGAGTACTATCTGTCAACAGCACATTGGACATGGGAGTGTGCGAGCTTAGGTTTTCCCTAAGATATCCGGATCCTTTGCTCGTCTTCTGTTAAGAAGGGGAAAGTACCAAGTTAGCAAGTGGCAGGCGCTCGATCCGATAGACCGATACATAGGAATAGGAGGCAGTGATAGCAAGAGAGCCTGGTGCATGAGGAGAAAATTAACAATGCCCAAACCATGATCAAATGCATACGCTTATAGCCTGTTGAAAAATGAAAACCAGTGCGCCTTCAGTTTCGAAGCCCTGTGCCCCTGCAGGTCGCCACGGTCAAACGGCTTTCTTTTATCTTTTACTGAAACTCTCAGCCACAGGCAACTACTGCAGCTTCTCACTTCGCTCACTCTCCAGAAAGCCATTGATGTAATTTAACTCATTGCTGGGAGTGTGGCTATCGTCCTCAGCAGTCTCCTCATCAAACCCAGCGAGCTTCTCAAATACGTCCTGTTCTTCTGACTCGCTGTGGGAACTATAGAGCTGCACACCCATCTCCTCATCAGAGTCATCAGACTGCTGAGAGGCACCTGCTTCTTCCGTCTCCTCGCCTGAACCATAGAATTTTTCAGGGTCACTATCTTCGGTCATGTCTTCGCAATAATCAGAAGGAGTGTTGCACTGTAGGACCTGATCACGAAGCACCAATATGAGAATTGTGTAAAACAAAACAACTAAAAACACATCGGACAGATAAACAAAAGGACAACCTTTGCCTTTATTTTGTTAGCAGCATTCTTCAGATATTTCTCGCTCGCCCTCCTAGCATGGCAGGGCAAACAAAACTGGTATACCAATCCAAGATTCCCACACAGATATTCAACATCACCTGAAAGGTTCCACAGCCAAATGTCACCAAAAAGGGAAAGGAAACAGAGGACCGGGGGGGGGGGGGGGGGGGGGGGGGTGAGTGCATCTGATCCCAAACAAAATAACAAAATACATAGTAACATACCATGAGAATAACTGGCTTCCTCCAGAATTACAAGTACAAGTGAGCCTTTCCCTGTTTTAAGGTGACCGAAGAATTCGAATACAGTGAACAAACCGGTATTGATATCAGTCTATCGAGATGAGTTTATATGTATCAACATTTCTGGATTCGGGCTTAAATCCTGCTAATCAGTTGTGTATAGACAAAGTAAGATGTGCTATATATGATTACTTGAATGCCTTAGTCAAGGGAGGAGAGCAGAACGTTACCACTCCAATGCACATGCACATATTTCCAACCTTAGATAAGAACCTGAGTGACTCTTTGCCACTTATGCGTGAAAAATTCACACACGCCCAGGTTTTTACATTAGCAGTTTTAGCCTAACAGGAGAAAAATGCATAAATGTGAGAATGTTGTTATAATATAGCAACATGACAGATAAAAAGCTAGTACGACTGATAAAAGAGTTGCATGATAGTAAGAATGATCAAGCACATATCATATTAAATTAGGGATAATTTTTGTAATTCAATTTAGAATGAGTGGTTGTACATTAGGAACCGCTTAAAACTCGGACAGCATAATCATTCTCAAACAACATCATTCGAGTTTATCCGCCACTGCCATAGTGTGGCATGCATAGTAAATACCAAAGACGCACATAAATTAAGTATTGTTAAATGGAATCAGACAACTATATCATAGAAGTGTTTCAGACAGATATTGTCAAACCAAATTCAGCAGGAATTTATGTTTTGGACGCGAACAACAAGCAAGATCGGATCTCAAATGTAACAAAATAGTACTAAACAGTCTGCGATACCTGTGGGATGGCATCAGTTATTGTGGTGAAACCCTCAGCTGGCAATAGCTGCTGCTCACTCGCTTTTCTATCTGGAGAGCCACTAATATGGCCTGCCTCGGGTTTCTTCTCTTCAGAACTGTATTCCCTTGACTCACTGTAGGAACTACAGAGATGTGTAGATTCCATCTCTTCATAGTCATAGTCATCATCTTCTCTCATCTCTTCGTAGTTGTAGGCATCATCTTCTCCCATTTCTTCGTAGCTGTAGGCATCATCTTCTCCCCTCTCTTCGTAGATGTAGCTATCATCTCCGCTCATAACCGTGCAAGAATCAGAAAGTGTATTGCACTCTATGACCTGATTAAAAGAATGTAAGCATGAGAATTGTGCAAATAAAAAATAAAAACGCAATAAAACATGAAAGCTGATATTACCTTGGCCTTTATTTCATTAGCAGCGTCCTTCAGATATTTCTTCTTCAACATCCTATCATACAGGGGCAAACAACAATGATATACAACTCCAATTTTCTTACAGGTCTCTTCAACTTTCTCCGCGAAGTTGCACATGCGACTATCACAACAAAGAGAAAAGGAAAGGTGCGTGTGCGTCAGATATAAAAAATGCTTCAATACCATCTGAATATCTGGCATCTGGCAGAATTACAAATGGAAATCTTAGCCTCGCCTTTCTCCATTTCATGGTGATCGAAGAATTCGTGCACTCTCCACAAACCGTTTGCTATATCAGTGAGACAAGGATTGCTCATATTCACCTGGTTGGCTCCAGACTAAAATCCTACTAGGTTGATAGTCAAAATCAAATGTGTCAGTATGTGATTATTTGAACGTGTTAGTCATCAAGGGGAAGAGGGCAGGGCTTTACCATTCCAATGTTGACGCACGTTCTACCAAGAGAACGTAAGAACCTGAGCGAATCTTCACCACCTATACATGAAAAATTGACACAAGCCCAGCTTTTTACATTTGCACTTCTAGCCTAATAATATGAGGAAAATGTTAATATGGGAATGCTGTTATAGTATAGCAGCAGGACAGATAAAAACTAATACGATGGAGAAGGAGAGTTGAATTACAGTAAGAATAACTACTCAAGAATAACTACTTAAGAGATAATTTGTACTAGAATGCATGATTGTACACTAGAATACTAGATACAACTTGAAACACCAGTGGCGTATATAACTCATCTCACAACATTATTTGAGTGCACTTGGCACTGCATAGCAAGTAGCAAAGAGGTAAATAAACAAAGTATTGTTAGATTGAGGAGACCATAGAACTGCACCTAACAGATACTTTCAAACAGAAAAGGTAGTACTCAGATTTTCTCTAAAAAAAGTAACTGATGTGGCCTGCCTCAGATTTTCCGTAACTCGGATTGTCTCTAAAAAAAGAAGTACTCAGCAACAATGATTCATTTTCGTTGGGAGCAGCGAGAAGGGATCTTCAATGTTACAACTTACAGCGTGCAATACCTGTAGTTTGGCGTCATTTGTCGTGGTGAAACCCTCAGCATCCCAATCCGGAGCCTGCCTCGGGCGTCCTGTTCTCTTCAGGAGTGCCGTTACCGTACCCTGCGGAACTCTCATTCTCTACATGAGCAACAGCTGGGTCAGAGTTACTGTAAGCAGAGGCCCTGTCCTCCACGGGCTTTTTGCTACTGATCTGCCGTTCTTGCATTGCATCAATGTCTCCCATGGAGATGGTAAAATACGGTGGAGGAAAAAAAAAAGTTTTTACCGGGGCACAAGCTACCGTCGCCGGGACGCAGCACCTCTGGGATCCCCATCGTCGCCGCCGCCGTCTCACTCGTCGACCGCACCGCTCTAGGCTTTGAATTCGTGGGGAATTTTCCTGCGTTTGTGTCTGCTTTCTGATTTATATAGTAGGGTTCGGATTGGTGGTGTTCTCCTCCTTGGCCTCCGCGTATCTGGAGAAAGTGATCCAACTTCACGGAATAAGCGCGCGAAAATGGAAACATCCCGAGTACAAACAAGTTGAACTGTTGGAGTTGGAGTCGATCTGAATGAGTTTCGGTTTCGACGGAAGAAATCGGGCAATACCGCAATAGTGACTGTGTTTGCGCTGGGATTGAAAGGGCTGATGGACTAAGATATTTCCGGTTCCCTGGGCTGGGCTAAATCCAATTTTAACATAGCACGTAGCAACGCAAGGCCCACACTTCCATCAGCCCTTTTTCATTCTCAGCCCTCGGCTTCGTCAGATTTCTTTACGGTAAGATTAGAGACACGATCCGAGGCAGGCCAACGCAACCATCTTTATTCCTCCAATGTTACGTATATTCTATATAGAACTTCAACACCTACTCATGGTGATATGGAGTATAATCGCAAGAGACCTTTTCTGTGGGGACCTGAACCTGAACTCGGGTGGACGATCGATCAATGCAGGAGGGAGCCTCGATTCGAACCAAGCGGGAACGGAAAAGAAGCAGGCTACGTGCCATCCCGCAATGATGGCCACTTGGTCTCCTAACCATGATGATTACAGGTGCTAGACCTGAGAAACAATCTTCCAGAACCCGGATGCCTGCAGACAAGCCGAGGCAGAAGCAGAAGCGCCATAGACTACTAGTCACCATCTTCGCTAACCGATGGAATGGTCCAGTGAAGGACCAGAAAGCTAATTAAGCTACATGTGTTTGAGTGTTTCGTGGTCTGAGATTTTGCAATCAGCTAGGTCAAACCCACCCTCCGCCGGAGACCGGCAGGTTTCAGGTCAGCTCCCCTCGCGTTGGACACGGTGGCTTTCATTAGCCATGGGACTCGGAGCTCTGATTTTCCTGAAATGGCCGGATCTTCTGGCAAGCCTCCCCTGTTAAAAAGGGGAAAGTTCCAAGTGGCAGGCGCTCGATCCGATACATGTACTACATAGGTGGCAGTGATAGCAAAGAGACAAAAGATCCTGATGCATGAGGAGGTATTAACAATGCCTTAATCATGATTATATGCAGAGGCTACGCTTTAACTTGTTGAGATATAGTAGCTCGAGATTGTGCACTGAAAGCAGAGCGAAATGTTTACTATTGGTAATCCGAGCGCAGAAAAGCAAATTTCAAAACACATCTCGGCATCGCACTAGTGTGTTTCCAAATTCGAATTCCTGATTGAGGTCACACAAAAGTTGTGCTAATAATACAATAACTGAAACTTGTGCTAGAACGAAAAATAGTAATATTTTTTAGTCCTTAGGCTATCCACACCGCCGAAACCCCATCCCAATCTCTAAAGGGGCATGGCCCACCCGTCAGGTTTGGGTATAGAGGTGTGTAAAAAAAATTGCTGCCCCACGGACACCTCTATCCCAATCTCCATCGCCTTCCTCTGCTCCCGTCCGTCGCGTCCTCTTCCCTCCCTCCGCGTGCCGGCGGCGGCCTCCTCCCTCCCTCCATGCGCCGGCCCGACCTCCTCCCTCCCTCCAACGCGGCGGCCCAGCCTCCTCCCTCCGCGCGCTGGCAGCCTGCTCTCCCTTCAGCGCGAGGATAGCGTTCAGTTGCTGGCCTCTGGATTTGGAGGTACACTGTAGCAATCGGTAGGATAAGGATTGATTTACAGGTGTGCGGTGCGGGAGGAAAAACTCTATATTTGCGGTAGCTGGTGATTTAGAGCACCGCGATGCGGATAGTCTAAGGCCTACACTTGTTGGGCGCAGAAGATACACACCTGACAGCCCAAGGGCCATTTTTTTTTGCTCCCCTAGTTTTCCTTCTTCCGGACCACGCACTGCCTGCCGTCTTTAATTTAGTGGCGGAAAGGTAGGGTTGTTCAAACAAAGGTGATCCACTCCATTTAACAAAGCAAGTACACTCAAGCATTAGCCCGCCTAACCTTAGCCGCTAACGAAAAGACGCCGAAAACGCTAGCGAAATCGATCACAGTAGTACTCCTACACACTAGGTCGTCGATATAAAGAATCTCGATAACCTATAGCGTGTAGCTGAAATCCACTACTTTTGCCTGCAACTTTTGATCCATGGCATGGTTCAGTAAACCGGAAGATGAGGAGGAGGAAGTGGAAATTCAGCTGACCATTGTACTGCTGCGACAAAGAACATGCATTAACTGGTAGTCTGGTACGGCGTGCCAGCCCAGCCCTGCAACTAGGTAGGAGGCCCATCCCTGCTCATCTGATCCCCACCACAAACCCTGCAAGATCCTACCATTCCTGAGCTGAGCACGCCCGTCTTGACTTCTGCACGGCCACCCTGGTCCCTCTTTCACATGCCCGATTCCAATCGCAGTCCTAATCCCAATTCAAGACCTTTGATGCGGCAGAGAGCCTTCGTTCAACCACTCAAAACCATGGTCTTCATTCAATTTGCAGATGACCTGAGATCAGAATTCATCAGTGATGTATGCATTACAGATTTACAGCTGCACTGCAAATTTACTCATTCCCCTCACTCAGTCACTCCTGACCAAACCTGAGGACTGAGGACACCTCAAATTAGGATATTAACTGGGTGATTAGCATCTCAATTAAAATATCAGAGATATTGCATCTAAGCATTCCCTTCTCTCTCCTCCCCCAACCACCTCGCCATGATATAAGTAGAGCCACCACACCAGAGGGCCATTTCCAAGGGCTCTACACGAAGTTAGGCGGCCAAAGTGTTCGTAACCAATTAACCCCCTCTTCCCCAGTGAAAGTTTCAGACGCCCGTTTTAGCAAAGCGGGGCTACGGGAGCTCGGCCAGGATGAAATTTATGAAACTTGGCACCCGGCCGGACACCTTCTTCACCTCCGAGGCCGTAAGGTTGTGTGATTGCGATCTTGCTCCTCGGATTCTGCCTGCGTGTGTTCGTGGTGTTCGTGTTGTCTGATTCCGTGGTGCCGTTCTGCGTCCAGGTCTGTCTCCACGGAGGTGGCCACCGACCTGCAGATCCTGGTGGATGGCTGCATATATCATCTCCACAAGGTAATTAATCGAAGGAGCAGAGATTATTTCCCCCCTCTATCATCGAGTGAGCATTTGTTGCGATTTTGTTTCTGGGTTTTCTTGATCTTGAATGCAATTCTGAGATTCTTGGTTCTTTCTGGCATTGTGTTGTTCGTGAATGCCGCAGTTCCCTCTGCTCTCGAAGTGCATGCTCCTGCAAGCGCTCTGCGCCGACTCCGGCGCCAGTGTCGGCGGCGACGTCGTCGAGCTCCCGGGCTTCCCGGGCGGCGCGGAGGCGTTCGAGGCCTGCGCCAAGTTCTGCTACGGCATCACCATCACGGTGAGCGCGCGGAACCTCGTGCCGCTGCGGTGCGCCGCCGCGCACCTCGGCATGTCGGAGGCCGCCGACCGGGGCAACCTCGCCGCCAAGCTCGACGCGTTCCTCGCCTCCTGCCTCCTCCGCCGCTGGAAGGACGCGCTGGGCGTTCTCCACTCCACGCGCCACTACGCCCCGCTCTGCGAGGACCTCGGCCTCACGTCCCGCTGCGTCGACTCCGTGGCCGCCCTCATCGTCAACCCGGACACCGTCCCGCCGGCGAAGTCGACGTCGGCGTCGCCGTGGTGGGCGCACGACATCGCCGAGCTCGGCGTCGACCTCTTCTGGCGCATCATGGTGGCTGTCAAGGCGACCGGTGCCGTCCACGAGAAGACCGTCGGCGACGCGCTCAAGGCGTACGCGCGCCGGTGGCTGCCGAACGTCGCCAAGGACGGTCTCTCCGCGGACCAGCCGTTCGATGATGACGCCGCCGGTAACACCGACGTGAAGCAGATCACGACGAGGCACCGCCTCCTGCTCGAGAAGATCGTGAGCCTGCTCCCGGCGGAGAGGGATGCCGTCTCCTGCGGCTTCCTGCTCAAGCTCCTCAAGGCGGCCAACATCCTGAGCGCATCCGCCGCATCCAAGTCCGAGCTGGTGCGGCGGGTGGCGTGGCAGCTCGAGGAGGCCGGCGTCGCGGACCTGCTCGTCCCGTCGCTGTCCTGCGTCAGCGAGACGCTCTACGACGTCGACGCCGTGGCGGCCATCCTCGATGAGTTCGCGCTGCGGTACGCGGCGGTGGCGCCGGCGCCGGCGCTGGCCCTGTCCGGGAGCCCCGACGACAGCCCGGTGCACTCGGGCGGGCACCGGCGGTCGCGCTCGGCCGAGAGCGTGAGCTTCGACGGCACGCGGCGGTCCTTGTCGGCGGCGCCCGTGTCGCAGGGCGCGCTGGCGCGGGTGGGCAAGTTGGTGGACGGGTTCTTGGTTGAGGTGGCCAAGGACCCCAACATGCCGCTGGACAAGCTGCTCGCCATTGCCGAGGCCGTGCCAGACAGCGCCCGGCCGGAGCACGATGGCCTCTACAAAGTCGTCGACACATACCTCAAGGTGAGTTCTTTGTTTTCGTTACTCCTGCATTTCCATGGTTACCAAAATCTTCACTTTGGATTATGTGAAACTAGTCTTCTTGGATTATTAAAGTTTGCATTAATCTAGTGATTAATCTTTGCTTTTTTGGGGGTTAACTTTAGGCGCATCCGGAGATGAACAAAAGCGCGAGAAAGCGGCTGTGTCGGGTGCTCAACTGCCGGAAGCTGTCGGAGAAGGCGTGCGCGCACGCGGCGCAGAACGAGCTCCTCCCGCTGCGCGTGGTCGTGCAGGTGCTCTTCTTCGAGCACGCACGCGCCGCGGCGTTGGCGTCGGGCGGGCGCGGCGACGCCGCCGCCGCCGCCGCGGCGGAGCTGCCGAGCAACATCCGGGCGCTGCTGTCCAAGGCGTCCGGGTCGTCGGAGGACGACGAGGCCGACCGCGTCGACGAGCAGCGGCTGCGCGCGCTGGCCGCCGGGGCGTCCCCCGGCGACGACTGGAGCGTCGAGGGCCTCCGCCGCGCGGCGTCCAAGATCGCCACGCTGCGGATGAAGCTCGCCGAGGAGGACGAGGACCACGACGCCGACGAGTTCGCGCGGAAGGCCGGGCTGGCGCGCAGCGCGTCGCTGCGGTTCAGGGCGTTCTGCGCCATCCCCGCCGGGAAGCCCAAGCGGGTGCTCAGCAAGCTGTGGCCGATCGGCAGGAGCGGCGTTAGCCATTAACAGCCAGTCATTATTAGCTTCTCTGATCTCCTGTTTTTGTTTTTCTGAGGGTGATTTGTTTGTCTCTTCTAGTACTCCTACATCTTCTTCTTCTTTCTCCTCCTCTTTCCAGTTACAGTTCCAAGGCAAATTGTACCTTGCATAGTTGCATGTAGTTGTAATTCCAATGGTCACAATAAAAAAAATAGAAATTGCACAGGCTACTTGCTCATCTTATCTGAAACCTGATTGATCTTTTAAGCTCGAGTGGCATCGATGATCGAATCATTGCTTGCCAATTGCCACACTCTATTCTCCGTGATTATGATGCGATGGTGATGATTTCAGCGCCTCACATTTCATAGGACACTACACCCAAGCGAGTCCATGACCAAGCGCCATCTTAATTTCTTTGTTAATCCAAGCAGCAGCCTGTGATTGCCACCCACTTGGCAAATTATTTGCATCTCAACGCTCAGTGAGTAAACAAAAGGGGAGACACGAACAGGCATGGAATCGAGATCGAATCGAACACACACACACACACACACGGCGCGGCAGGCAGATATTGCAAGTGTTTTCTTTTTTGCTTTTTACCTGAAAGATCCCCTTTTGTTAGGCCGTGTGTGGGAGGGCGGATATATACGGCATGATGATGGGATGATAGGACCTTCAGCTCGGATTGCTGGGTCAGCAACCACTGAACAAGAACAGGTCAGCATGGGCGCCTTTCCCCCCCAGCCATCGATGACAATGTTTTAGCTTGTAGCTCATCACTAGCATGGGCCGGCTCGTCCAGATCAGCCTCCTGGCCCCAGCCTTTTTTGTTCCAAAACATGTGTCACGTCCTGAGAGAAAAATTTTCTCAAGCGCAGGGTGCAGCAGTACAGCAATCAGTTAAGGTGGCATTATTGCTCTTTTTGCTACTCTGAAAAATTAAAAGGGGGGTGTCTATTTTTTTTTCTGCGAGGATAAATAGGAACTATTTGGAACATGGGGAAGAACACGCCATATGCATGCGCCTTGTCAATGAGTATTTTTCACAAAGCTCACAAAGTGTACATCATAGAAACATTTATTTACTTTCGCAAAAAAAAAAAGATTTGCGCTTTAAAAAAGTTCCAGAAAAAACAATGTTCATATGTGTAGTGCGAGAAGAGGACAAACATTTATTGCAAATATGTATGTTTTTTATACATATGTGAATGTTTTTGGAAGTTTGGATTGATGGCAGCGCCAGCCCTACCAATATTTTGATCGTTGACTGTGAACTTAGTGTATGTTTGGATCGACGCCTGTGACCTGTCGTTGGCAAGCCAGCCCTCCTTTTTCTTTTTGCGCCAATTCACGGACGAATCCGTCACCGATTATTTGGCTCGCCTACGGATTGGCATATGCTGTGGTCAGAATCTGCACAATAGAAATGGAGCCTTAAAAGAACACAATATTAGGGCCGTGCTATATAGGATCGAGGAACAAGCCGTGCATGTAGTCCAAGCCGTCAGATGGTGGACGAACGCTCCAGATCGCCCAGGCTTCAAGAACCGAATCTGCTACAAATATAGCTGTCCTGAACAAGCTTGCAGTTGCATGCATCCCATCTTGCCATCCATCATCCACACCTCTCTGCAACTGCTACTCGCACCAAACCGAGACAACCTCAGAACCACCACCTGACCTGCCCACGGCACCACCGCCACGCACGTACGCGCGCCTCTCTCGCCCGCCGGCCGGGACAGGACAGCGATGGCGCACACGGGTGCTCGCCGGAAGACGACGCCGGAATCGACAGGGACACGCACGCAGACGACGCAGGACAGGCAGTGACCTACTACTCTAATAAAGCCGTGAGCCAGGCAGATTATCGACAGGCAGACATGCGGCCAGCCAGCCATCACACCAAGATAAATCGCCAATCAGCCGAGGAGGAGCCCTCGGCATTAAGCCATCCATGCATGCGATGATTCGATCTCTCATCCTCCTCCTCCGTCTCCAGGTGATACGCGCGATGTTGCAACAGTGCCGTCTTCGCTGGGGAGTGAATGAGGAGTTCCAGGACCACAGGCACGAGGCATCTGGTGTGTCGAGACGGCGTGGCTTCTGCCTCCTGGCCATGGGAGGGAAGGGGATTAAACATCTCGATCTGACACTGTTCGGCAGGCAGATCCGTGACACGCCAGGGGGTTAAGCTCTTAACCGTTTCTTCCCTGGATCTGAATAACCGTTTCGTTGGAGATCCCTGCGAGCGATGTGCATTGGCATCCCGCTGGTGGAAATGGTAGCTTCGGTGACAAACGGTCCGTCTTTTTTTTAAGCTCTTTTCGTGAAAGATTCTCACAAATAAACTCCTGACAAATAAACTCCTGACGGAACCAATTCCAAAAATGGATCCTTAGCTTGACGCCAGCCATCCTGGCGCCAAGGTCCATGCGCAGCTGCTGACACGGATGCTGATGTGGCGGGGGCTTGGCGCCATCCATTATGGCGCCAAGCCTTGGCGCCGTGGATCTTGGCGCCAAGCTTGGCGCTGTAGTTCTTGGCGCCGAGCAATTTACCCCGTACCTCTTCGCGTTTCAAACTAAACAAGTATAATTATTCCGAGGAGTGTGTAACAAATTATGTTGCGGTTCAACTGGTTAGGATGTGGGCTTCTTCTCCTAGAGACTAAGTTCAAACCCTTGCGTTGAATCTTTTTTTCTACATTTTATTTTTTTCTCTATTGTACAGGTAAACAAGCGGTGCAACTTTGTTTTACGAAATCTCGTATCCTAGGATAATATAGTTCGTGGAGTTTGTACAGTGCAGTACAATTCAAAACTCATGCTCTTCTAATTCTTGTGTCAGGTTACCCTCGATGTGGCTCTTCTAATTCTTGTGTCAGGTTACCCTCCCTTCCAAATTAAAAAAATAAAATGTAGAAAAAAATTCAACACAAGGGTTTGGACTCGGGTCTCTAGGATAAGAAGCTCACATCCTAACCAGTTGAACCACAACTTAGTTTGTTGCACACTTCTCGGAATAATTATACTTGTTTAGTTCGAAACG
Organism: Setaria viridis; assembly: GCF_005286985.2. Lineage (NCBI taxonomy): Eukaryota > Viridiplantae > Streptophyta > Magnoliopsida > Poales > Poaceae > Setaria > Setaria viridis. Next base: position 29,331,090 of record NC_048263.2, read on the forward strand.
CGAAGAGGCACGGGGTAAATTGCTCGGTGCCAAGATCTACGGCGCCAAGCTTGGCGCCATGATGGATGGCGCCAAGCCCCTGCCACATCGGCATCCATATCAGCAGCTGCGCATGAACCTTGGCGCCAGGATGGCTGGCGTTGAGACGTTGTAGCTTGGCGCCAGCGTGGATGGCGCCAAGCTAAGGGTCCATTTTTGGAATTGGTTTCGCCAGGAGCTATTTGTGAAATTTTTTCGCGAAAAGGGCTAAAATAAAAAAAAGTCGGACAAACGGTTTTTGTCACTATGAAAGCCAAATTTGTCACAAAGGAAGGTTTGCGACGAATTTATGACGAATTTCAGCTCGTAAAAAATGGAACGTCAAGTTTGTACTTCTATGACGAACTACCAAAAACGTCGTAGAACTGGTTCTATTTGTGACAAAAAAAAAACTTTCATCACGGAACCATATTTCATTCTATGACGGGTCATAAAAATGTCACTGAACTTTCAGATCCACGTGTCCCCGTCCACACTGGCAGGTGATGTGGCACCGTCCACACTGGCGGGTGACGTGTCTCGGACACGCTGGCACCACAGGTGACGTGTCGGGCCGCACGTGAAAAAAGAGGACAGCCACGTGGCTAGCTAGCATAAGGTGACGTGTCGAGACACCGCAAGTGCACGCGTCATTATTCTATTCACCCATATGTCGCCATCTTGTGTTGACACGTGTCGACCTTTTAACTATCCACGTGTCAGTTTCTTATGTGTCCACGTGTTATTTTCCTGTATGTCCATGTGTCACTGTCCCTTTTGTCCACGTGTCCTTTCCCGGTTTGCCCATATATCATTTTCCCATTTGTCCATGTGTCATGTTCCCGTTTGTCTACGTGTCCTTTCCCTATTTGCCCACATGTCTTATTTCTATTGGTCCACGTGTCCTTTCCGTTTGTCCACGTGTTATCTTCCTATTAACCTGTCTTTTTTTACGGTTTCACATGTCGATTCGTTAGTGTTACACGTGCCATTTTACTATTAGTCCACGTGTCATTTCTGATCAGTCCACGTTTGCAATTTTGTTTATGACGTGTTCTTTTTTGGCCCACATGTCAATTACCGATTATGGGACCACCACGTTCTGTTTTCTGGATGTCACATGTGTACATATCATATAGGTCCATATTCATACAAAACCATTTCATCAGACACTAAATGATACAGCACAATTCACAGAAAGTTCACTACAATAAAGTTACAACCAAATAAGTTCATGACTCCACCACAATTAGTTCACTGACAGTTCAAAACCACATAAGTTCATAACACAAGCACCAAAGGTCACGACGGAACGCCAAGTGCTGACAACAGTTCCACACACATAGGATCAGGGCTGAGAAGAGATACCAGGGGTGTTTAGGTTCAAGATCTTCATAAGGATGAACTATCCAAGGGCTGAGAAGCATTACCAGGGGCATTCAGCAACAGGTTCTGCATGCATAGTTTCCATTGACATCTAGGACATCCAAAAATGAACTATTAGTTTACAAATTATAGTAAAAAAGGATTATATTCAACAATCTGGGAACAAAAGCAGATTGGATAACTGCTACTAAATAGTGTTAAAATAACATACCACTGAAATACAGGGGCAACCATGAATATTAAAACTACGTGATGAAGCATGTATAGAGAAGTATTGGAGAAAGGACAAAAGTCTAAAAGAAGGATCTACTAAATGGTTTAAGAATCATGTAAGTTTGGTTGCATAAAGAGAAACCTAATGAACATGGACAGAATTGTAGGGAAACATGTATATTATATGGATGCAGGTGAAATGACCACGTAGAGATTCAATACTGGTACAGACTTGTTGAGCATGGCAACCAAGATAAATTAAAATTCAAAACGTCGAGCAAATTAGCTATTGGAAAAGCAAATAAGCATGTACAGGGACTTACAAGTGCTTCTTTGTCAACTTGACCATCAACCTGTTACTGTAGTGCCTATTCTTTTTCTGTATGCTTCTTCTTGTTCTGGACCTGATGTTCCAAAATGGTGGTCCTAAGTTATTCCGATCGGTCTCATCACCGCTATTATTTTCTACAACTGGTGGCAATTCTTCTAGATTTTTCACGTGGTCCTGATATTTGTAGCCTTTTCAGTAACCTTGTTGAAGCTCCAGGAGTGACATCAGTTGGCGGGATTAACCTCACCCTATTGGAATGTCTACCTCCAGGAGCCATGACACCACTTGTTTTCCTCTTCTTCGCACAGACCTTCCTACACTCAGTCCGCATAGGGCCCTGCAGATTTCAAAAAGTAGGAGTTGTAAGCATGTGAACAAATTAAAAGCACTTCTAAGCATTGGAGATATGCAATCCCTACATTAGAAATATCTAGTGCTCCTACTAAGCATTGGAAATATCTAGTGCCCTTCTAAGCATCCCCCACCACCCGCCAGGATAGAAGATGCACCTCAATTGCTAGGGTTTTCGGCTCCTCTAAGTCTGTATCATTGGGCCTGTTCATTGCTGCTTTTTTGCAGCGGCTTCAGTTGCAGTTGCAAGCCCAAGCAGCTGGAGCTGCTGCCCAGCCGAACGGCTGTCTAAGTACCTATAACTTAATAAATTATTCCTTCATTTATATTGGATCCTGCTATCTTTTTTTAATTGAGGCAACAATCAAAATGCTATTGTGTGGGCCAAGTTAAGAGCTGATGATAAACCTCACTTGTTTTGAAGGTTCTAACATGTGTAAACAAATTTGAAGTATTAGTGACCTAAGTTGATTACATATTTGTGACTGGAATTAGAATACAGACCCACTACAACCTCCAACCCCAAACCACGAATGAATGTGTCACTACCTGGAACCACAGAAGGTAGATGGATTTTGCATACCTCTTGCTGTGGGGCGTCGGCATTTGACCATTGCCAATCGTCAGGGTAGCTGCTCATCGAGGATGGTGAGGCTGCTACGATGCAATGGTCATCGTTGACGTTGTAGAAAATCTAGTGCAACGGGCGTCGCCGAAGGGGTAGCAGATCCGGTGCGACGGGCGTCGAAGGGGTAGCAGATCTGGTGTGACGGGCATCATCAAAGTGGTAGCAGATCCAGTGCGGCGGTCATCATCGACGGGGTAGCAGATCCGATGCGGCGGTTGTCGTTGATGGGGAAGCAGAGTCAGAGGGGTAGTAGATCCGGTGCGGCGGTTATCATCGATGGGGAAGTAGATTCGGTCCGGCGGTAGTGGTCGACGGGGAAGAAGATCCACTGCGGCGGTAGTGGCTGATGGGGAAGTAGCTCTGGTGCGCTCAGCGTCGTCGATGAAGCTTCGGCGCGGTGGCCTTCGGTGGAGGGTAGGGGTCAAGTGTTGGCGTAGAGCTTAAAGGCGAGAGGTGGAGGGGAAAGGTGAGAGGTGGAGGTGGATCTGAGCTAAGGGATAGAGATATGGGGTGCAGGGGGAGATTGTCACAATTACCCTTGATGGACGGGGTAGTGGTGTGTCTTTTGCTTGAGGGTACAAGGGACATTTCGCGGGAAATATTTTCGGCTTTGGCGGTAGAGTTGGCACCCAGTGAAAATTTCGGACCGTGATGTCCAACTGACCCATGGGCCCCATATGTCGGTGTTCTTGGAATTCCTTAAGAAAAAAATGAGCCTAATACTCCACGTGGTAGCACGTGATTGGCTGAGAGGCATAAGAACTCGTAAATAGTCCATCTTGCTCTCTTTAATCTGGAATTGAAACTTGTAACTAGTTATTTCTCCCTCATAGTAACTCAGAATTTGATGATTCTTTTTCCTAATTTTATCTAAGAACATTTAATGGTGTTTGTTTGCAAGTTAGCTACTATTTCTAAGATATTTTACATATTGCTTAGTTTCTTACACCTAAGTAGAAAAATAAACAAATAATTTTGCATAACAATTGCAAATATAACTTCATATTTCCTAATACTAAGGTAAATATGAGGTTGTGTCTGAGGTGTATATGAGTTCAAAAGTATTTTGAACTATGCAAACCTGAAAGATTGACTTAAGTTATAGGAAACTATGTTGGAGATGTATTCATTTGTGAACAATGTATAATCCCACTTTATTAAAACTATTTGAATTTTTTATGACAAGTTTATGGACCTAAAGTATGTTGTTGTGTTAGTTTGTAGAATTTTTTAACAAAATTTAGATATTATTATAATTATTTTGTAGTAGCTTAGAATTAGATGGTTGAATTATCCATATTAAATAGTTGAATTTTGCATCTATCTATAAGACTTGGGCTATGATGGTATATATGAGCCTGAATATATGTTTTTTGTAGACTTTTGAATCTTATTTGAAATACTTTTGAAAATACTTGTAACGATAAATATGATGAATGTTTGTGTTAGATGGGCCAAAAAACTTATCGTGAGTCTTTTTATACTAAGCCCGATTTCTCCTAGGCGTTCATATGGACACCGACGATTCAGACCGACTATTTGATGCCACGGCCTCTGGCGGTTGCCGTCCCGATTCCTGTTCCCACACATGTTTTTCGAGGAGCCGGTTGCCATCCTCGAGAGGCGCCGGTTGCCTTCCCATGACAGCCGGTGAAACTTCCTATGGAAGGCGAGGACATCCTTATTTAATTGCCATTGCCCCCACCATCTGCATTGTCGCCAGTTCCACTACCATCTCATCCCCGACGAGCGCGCCTCACACCTGCAGCCCCACCGACACCATGAAGAAATCCATCTCTCCCTTGGACCCGTCTCCTCCGGCTCCCCATCGCGCCATTGCCTCTCTCCCACCAGCTCCCCCTTGCGCGTCGAGCGATCCTCCGGTGCGTCCTCCTCATCATCGCGCTCCCATGGCAGTTTCTTGTCGTGGTCCCACCGTGCCAGCCACAACTTCTCAGCGCCGCGCTACGGCCAAGATGTCGATGCGGCGTAGTCATCCTGCTACGGTGGCAGCTTCGCGTCGGTATCGCGCTCCGACGCCGCCGACCTCAATCCACCGGCGTTGCCCACGGATTGTCGCCGCGGAGCCGCTAGGGGCTCCCCGTCGTGTTCCCGGCCTCCTCCAGCGATGGGGGCGGCTTCCTTCACCCCTGCACCCTCGTCACCACCCGGAAAGTTGACCTTCACAGTGAACCTTCCAGTTGGTGTGATCAACTCCGACTTCGAGTCCCGGACTGAGATGGACTCGCCTGACGACCGTCACCACGGCTACCGCACGCCCTTCCCCCAGGGCGACGCTCTGCGCGTCTTCCACAATGTTGACAACACCTTCGCGTGCCCCGTCTACCCTACCAAGAGGCACCGGTGGAGGATCCTGAATGAGGTCAAGGACCACGTTGTGGGAATGACAACGTCCGGACCCCTGAGGAAGGACAACAAGAAGTGGAGCTACCACTGCGTCATGGCCTGGAATGATGGGTGGATGTAAGCGAGCCGCGGTGCGCCCAACCATGCCTCGTCACCGCGCTGTCATTGTCGTCATCGATTGCTGTCGTGTGGCAACCTACCATGCTCCACGTTTGCTAATTAAGTTCACACAGGAGCTAATTTCAGTTGAAGTAGTACTGTGTATGTAGCTGCAGTGGGATGGCACTGCTACCTGTGTTTATGTACTCGATCCATATGTGGAGCTCGTGCTCTACTCGTTTAATTGTTTTCGGTGCTTAATTTATTCTATGTTTCCATGTGTCTGCACTGGCGACGACGGCGAGGAGGAGTTCTTGAAAAACCCTCTTGGAACTGCTGCCGACCGCCAGGAAGTTAAGGCGACACCGTGTCTCAGGGATGGCAACCGTCTTCTCGGTGAGCATGCGCGGGAACAGGAACCATTGCGCCTGTGTGTGAGTATAAGAGTGTTCAAAAAGAATGCGAGTGTGGAGTTAGTCAAAAACACTTGAGTAGCCCAGTGGTGGATAGCAACTGCCGCACTGCCTTTGACCTGTGTTCGATCCCGTGCGGCAGCAAAATTTTTGCTCGCTTTGGTGGCTCACTCAAACCTGGACCGGCTCCACAACAATTTCATCTCGGGCTGGACTTTGAAACAGGGCTCCACCATCACACATGGCCATAGTGTGGACACGTTGGACCAGGCAAGCAGGCCCCATATCTATACGTGGCTAGCACGACTACCTGCTGGACCCACTGCGCGTACACGTGGACCACCAGGACCCACCCAATGGGACCTGCATGTACACGTGGTAGCCACATCGACTTGCTAGCCCACACTTGTACACTTGGATGGCCGGCTCCCACCTCCCCAGTGAACCCCGTGTTGACATATTGGACCCACAACCCTGACACGTGGACCGCGGGTCCCTGTCACCACACGTGGCTGCTAGGTAAACATGTTGGATCAGTCAACCGGGACCTACAGTTACACGTGTTAGCCACGTTGTCATGCCGGACCCACACTCATACACGTGGATGATCGGGTCCCACCTCTCTAGTGGACCCCGCGTTGACATATTTGACCAACGGCCCTGACACGTGGACCGGCAGGTCCTCATCGCTACACGTGGCAACCACGTAGACACGCTGGACCCTCTGGCATCACAAGTGGACCTATGGGTCCCAACACTACATGTGGCCCACCAGTTCTATGACGAGTCGCTGGCGTCATAGATACGAGATGTTGGTGGCGCACCGTTTTGTGACAACATGAGATGTTGTTCTATGACGCGTGTTTTTTTCCGTCATAATTCCATAGCGGCTGAGGGCTCCCGCCGATGACCTATGACGAACCTGAGATTTTCATCATAGAACGTCATGCACAAAACATCATGGAAGCTTAGTGAGTATTTCTTCCTGTATGATATTTGCAACCTAAGCAGCACTGATGATATATAACGGATGAAAAATGCAACTTAGTATGCTTCTTGGGTGAATATACATACTTTATCAGATTAGCAATTTTTGAGATCGATGTTCACTTAATTACCTAGGAATCTAGGATCCGTCTTTGTATTTTCACAGTTGAGATTTGCTTCGGTAACTCTGTGTTGACCTAACCTGAAGTCATAACTTAGACGCAGCAGTTATTCATTAATCCAGCCGTCTGATATAAAATGTGTACTCGTGATCGTGAATTGGAGATGGTTTCGGTCAAACTAAGTAGATGAGTAAGAAAGAAGAGGGCAGCCATGAGATCTTAAAAGGTCGGTGCAAGATTTTAACATTTTGTTTAGGTAATGCAAGGTTTTGACTGCATCTCTGAAGCCCTGAACCTCATGTGCCTGATGCTTCTATTAGTTACTGCTGATCATGGCATTAATCAGCGACCAGGCCGGCAAATAACGCGCATACCGATGCGCTACACATTAGCCACCCCAAACAGCACCATCAGGGCAACTGGAAATAATCAAATGACAGCAGGATTTGTCTTGCCTACCTGCTCAGGGGACACACTGCATGCATCACCACAGTCACACTCAGACCAGATCGACAAGGGTTGCAGAATTGTGCAGGCAGACAACAGACCAACCAAAAAGTCATCACTTCAAAGAAGCACCAGCTTTTGATCTCACAGCCTGCCGTGATGCAACAGCAGCAACTTGCAAGCTGAATTCTCCAGAATTTGGATCAGGACCACATGCATAATTTAGCAGCATCATTTGTGGTTTCTATATGGTTGGTTATTCTGGGGTTGTAAGCAAAGATCCCTGGCAAAAACCCAACAGGAAACCCTGGTCACAGGTTGTTCACCTGCCTTGTTCCAGTGCCTCAGCTAGTTATATATCTGTAAAAGAGGGAAAGTACAGTTCTGCTGCATGTGCACAGGGAAGAAAAATAAGGTATCAGTGTACGTGCAACTAGATGAGACCAACTTTGTGAGGCTACAATGGTTACAACTTACAAGCCATGGGTGCCAAGATATTCCAAGCTTCGAGCATGGCATGCCAAAAGTGCCAACAGGTGTGTCCTTGTGTTCTCATTGGTCTGCTTATCAACTCTGGTATCTATTGTGTTTCTTTTAGGCATAAACTAATTATATTTAACCTTTATGATTCAGTTTAGAGTTACGTGTAAACAAAGTAGTATCATTGATTTTTTTATTGCTTTATTTTTGCCACTTTGAAGTTAACTATTCTGGCCTTGTAAGGAAGATCCTTGGCAAAACCCAGCACGTCACCATGGCCACAGGTTGTTTCCCTGGCTTTCTGTTACCAATAAAAAGGGCTAGTGCATGTGCACATGAAAGAAAACAATACGTCGTACGTGCAACTAGATGTGACCAACAGCATAAGTACAAAAGATGAGTTTGTTTACTAGTGTTTGCTGGTCTGAAGGATTATGCTTGCTGAGTTTTATCCACCGACTAGCTAGGCTTTTAACAATACATGCCAGAACCAGATTTAGGACCACATGCATAGTTTATAAGTGCATTTCGTTGAGGGTTTTATATGTACGTTGCTTTGTGAAGTCCTTTTTGCGATCAGCAAGTTTAATTTTTGTTGAGATGTAAGCAGGATCCTAGGCAATAACCCAGCAGAAACTGTTGTCACAGGTTGTTTCCGTGGCTTGTAGTGCTGCTGGTTGTATGATCTGTAAAAGAGGTACGGTGAACTGTGCATAATCATGTGCGAAAGAAAGAAATTATTGTGGCGTACGTGCACCTATCTCGGACCATCAGTTCTATCATAAAAGATAGACATACGACCATCAATATTCGGCATTTAAACCTCGTCATAATTCATAAACTTTTCATAGGATAACGCATAAAAAAGAATTCAAACTCCAAAACAATAAAGAATTCTCCTGTGGACTATATAGGATAGTTTATAAACTCGAAGGGCTCACGTTAAAAATGACTATAGGGGTTTAAACCCGGCTTCTCACCTTATGCCACACCGATTTCAAAAACACTCAATAGCACACATGTTCTATTATTTACCGAAGCATAGGTTGAGCGAAACCTACAACCTGTTAGCTAGGCTTCGCATACCAACTCGATGACATATACAGAACTTTATCTATCTATCAAAGAGTTACTTGCATTTTGTGAGGATTTCACATTTCAACATGCAAAAATATCTATTTGTATCGTTATCAGTTTTTTAGAAATAGTACCATTTTTCTACACAGGGACGGATCCAACATAGGTGTGTGTGTTGGGGGGGGGGCAGCTGGAGCCCCTACCCATGGATCCTATGGAGCCCCCAAAGGCCCCCTGCAATAGATGAAGAGGAGGAAGAAGAAAAGGAGGGGGAAGAAGAAGAGAGAGGAGGGAGGAAGAAGAGGAGAGAGGAGGAGATTGAGCCCCGTTGTGTGATCTTGGTTCCACCCCAATTTCTAAAGAAACTACACAGATGCTCAACGTTGATATGGACATTGAGAAATACCATTTTTTTAGAGCAAGATTAAAAATCATCTTGGATTGGAACGTGGGAGTTGAGAGAACTGTATCGAATCGGGGCGATCTTATTGAAAGCGGTACGGCTGATGAGCCTGATCAGACGGCTGCAGATGCATGGGACTCCGGCCAGGTTCCGTGTGCACGGTTGCAACCCCAACTCCATCCAAGCTGGTTGCCTGTCCCTGTATGGGTTCGTCTCCACTCTGTAGCCGGCAACGCGTGGATCCAAAGCCAGGATTGGCTGCATCCAGGGCACACACATCCGATGCGATATCGAGATGTGATGCAGTTCACCTGCTCGATCGGCAGCTTCCTATGGAGTATCTTGGGTCCTGGCTACCTATTCCTAATCCTACAGGCTTCTTTGATGACCCTTGTTCAGAGAGATGCGATAGATCATTGTCGTCGCTGATGAAGCTGTCTGCGACTCTACATCAGGACATCAGGTCACCTTCTTTTGTGCCACCTATAGACGCGTGCGTTGGCGACACGATCCTTGTCGATTTGGAGCCTGATGTTCTCCAGATTTGTCGTTTGTTTGCTTGTTGTTTCAGCCGAAATGGCGGTGGTCAGTCTGACGCGTTTGATGGCAACGGATTCAGTGGTTCTGCTTCTGCATGCGTAAAGCACCGTGATGCCTTCCCTTGATAGCCTAGTGTGCTAGTGTTTAACCACCTCTGATTTGTTACCCTCGTTTCATTATTTCAGATGAGGAAGTGCCGGCATTTCTTACACGATGTGTCCATATCAGTGTTCTTCACCTTTTATTGTTTTTCAGATGCACCTTTTTGCTTAGTAGAAAAGTATTAGACAGGCCCAAGTACAAACGTATTTTCTGATTGAGGGAAAAAAAGAAAAAGGGGAGCACTCCCGACCCCTACTATCTGAAATGAGGATAGCTTAAACTAGTAGGTGCCTTTGAGGTTGCTTTCCGCTAAGATCCGCATTTGCAGCGCGATCAGCACTAGCATCAGTAAGTGTCCACCTTGCACAGCTAGAGCCAGAGAAAATTCATCGGCAACCATTTTCCTCGCGTTTCTGTGGAGCGGCTGTTGGAACAGGATGACATTCTTATTCCAACTAGCCACGCATCCTTCTCATGTGAACATAAGCGGTCTGAGTCACCCAAGATGAATTTGGAATGCAGGAATTTCATAGGAATTCTTTTACAAGAACAAATCATGAAAACTTTCCGTGCTCCAATTGAGCCTAAGCCATTTGCCCGGATCATTTGGACCACATACGAGTATATGTTGACGCAGAATCTGGAACTCAGACTTCTGTGTTGAATAATATGGAGGATCTGTGAGATCTGATTAGCTCCATGCAGACTCCAAATCGGCTCGAGAGTGGTGCAAGGTGTGCCGGCAATTTGACATGAAAATTGACAAGGTAAACATTAAATTCCTGAGCCGATCGGTGGCAAAGCCTCTCGAACTCATGGGTAGACGTTCTTGAATAAACACAATAGATAGATATTAATGTAAGCATGTGATGTAAATAAATAAATATTAATGGCATGTGCCATCGACTATGTCAGCCGACGGGGTAAAATAAAGCATTATAACACAACAACCATAAAAGGGAGCCCTCATTAACTACGCGCTTATTGGATAAGCTAACAGATCTAGCCAATGTCTTGATAAGTGTATTGAACTCAGATAAGGTAACACGAATGAGAGGATATTGGCATCAATCTACCAACTTAAGAGATTAGAACATAGCAACAAGGACCAGCCGATGCTGACCGTACACAAGCCAGATATATTAACAGATTTTAATTAATGTCTTGATAAATGTATTGAACTTAGACAAGGCAACACGAATGAGAGGGCATTAATCTCGATCTGACAATATAAAAGACTAGAGCACAATCACCAAAGACCTTTTGCCTACCGCTTGCAAGTCAATTAAGGTAACAAAGTCCAATCAATGTTATGACTGAGTAATTAAACTTAGACAATGTAACACGGTGAGAGTGTATTAACTTCAACCCGTTAGTCTTAACGGACAGGTTCACGGCAGCAAGGCCTCGCATGCGCCCCTATCAGCTCAATGACGTCAACATACTTCCATGAGATAGGATAAAACTATAGATTTCCATTTGGCACTAACACGATGGGCCGGCCCGAGCACGACACGAAGAAGCACGGCCCGACAACGGCCCGGCCCGTGAGCCATCGTGCTAGTGCCAGGCACGGCACGGCGTTAGTGCCGGGCCTGGGCCGCCTATTCGGCCCGTAGTGCCGGCACGGGCACGGCACGCTTAATGGGCCGGCACTATGCTGGCCCGATAAATATTAGCCGTTGGATCTCCTAACTAAACCAGAGCCGTTAGATTCACATCGAGTCGTATATAATCGTGGAAACCCTAGAGTGCTCTCTCTATTCTCTTCCCGTCTGGCCGTCTCCCACGAGAGCGCAGGCGGCGGCGGCGGTGGCGCGGCCCCCCGGTGGCGCGCGCAGGCGGCGACGGCGGTGGCGCGGCCCCCCGGAGGCGCGCGTAGGCGGCGGCGCAGCCCCCCGCGGGCGCGTGCAGGCGGCGGCGGCGGCGCAGCCCCCCGCGGGCGCGTGCAGGCGGCGGCGGCGGCGCAGCCCCCCACGGGCGTGTGCAGGCGGCGGCGGCGACGACGACGGCGCGGGCACGCCGGGCTACCGTGCTCGACAGCACGGCACGGCACGGCTAACCGCCCATAGGGCCGTGCCAGGGCCGAGATGTCGGCACGGCGGCACTACACGGCACGGCACGGCGGAGCCACCGTGCCGCATAGTGCCATGCCGCATAGTGCCGTGCCGCGCCGTGCCCGTGCCAGTGCCGTGCCGTGCAGCCCGGTTGGCCATGTTTGGATAAAACCCGACCGAAACATCAGCTCTCAACGGTAGCACGCTGATGTCAGAGGCCTGACGGTTAGTAATACGAGGGACAGAAGTAAAGATCTATCGGATCTAGAATATATAAAGCAGTAAAAAGCATGCAGAGTCTACCAGCCGATACGATCTGATAACTGTGAACATTTAAACAAGGTAAGGGAGCCAATGAAGACAACCTAACCAGATCTAAGCCGTTCGATAACTTGAGCAACATCAAAAACAAGTAGAATATTGGACAAAGCCTAGAAAGTTCTACTTGCTCTCTAAGATAACTCGATAACTAGCCACACAACAATATCAGAATATAAGACTTAACTTAGAAAGTTCTGATAGAGATCGTAATGATCAGGTGACAGTACTTACAAGCTCGCCCGATATCGAAGCCGATGCAGCCTTGTGCGTTAGAAGGAACTCGTCGAATCTACTCTACTCCTACTCCTAGGGTTTTGGCAGTGTGATGTCGAAAGCTTGTATTGATTGATTGATTGTCTATTACAAGGCTCATGGGTTTATATTTATACCCTAGAGCAAGCTAAAATCCCAGTCAGATATGACATAAATTATTACAGCTCTTTCTAAAAACTACTAAAGATAAATATCCACGCTTTCCCTTATTTGGCGGAGTCGATTTCGCTTCAGACTGGGTCCGCCTCGTCTTCCATCGGCTTCTAAAACCCTGGTCAACAGCGGTCAGTCTTGGTCAATGCGGCATCATCAATAGACCCTGTTCGCTCTCCTTCTGTTCTCTCTCCTTCATCGGCTATCAAAATCTTATCCACGGTGATTGACTTTGATTAAAAACTGGTATCAACACCGTAACATCATACCTACCGTAGCATCATACCTCCCAATCATACGCTCTCAAAGTCCAAGCACAGTGTTCTTGACTTGTTGTTGATCCTATCGTGCCATCCTACAATGTGCCTGCCTGCAACCCATGGCTGATCCGATCCTCACGAAGGCGAGACGGTATTTAGTACTGCAATTGGGCAAAGGATTAGGACAGCAATGGCAGCCACTTGGACGGGTGGGCCAGCGCCCCTGCCGGGTGGCCTCCCCCGTGGGCGGCATCGACAGCTACGCCCAAGCGACTAGTCTCTCGGTGGGAACATACCTTTTGCTTCACGTCGGATGGCCGAAAAATAGTCGCTGCCTGGCTCGCCAGCTTGTTTTCTAGTACTACGCCTCACATGAACGCTCTTGCCTAACATGACGTGTGCGCGTGTGTGCAAGTGCTCATGGTCCCTGGACTTAGCCCGCCACTTGGAGATGCACCGGACAAGCAATTGGAGCCATGTCATCGCCATGGTCGAAATGCCTGTACCTAAGTTTACGAGGTTCTAGTGCGAAACAGAATAGTGAACCCATATTTTCAAAATGCGAACAACAAAAATGTATTTATACCTCGTAATGTAATAACTATAAACATTGATGCTGCCACGACGCGGGGATAATAGAACTGAAGCTGGCTAAGCATGCACTGTGAGCTACTGAGTTTGACATGAAAAAGACTGAATTGTAACGCACTTAATAAGTTCATTGCTGCTTTAAGTGGCCCCTCAAAATTGGAGGTCTGGTACAGTCGCGCCACTTGCGCCATGTAATATACGGCACTGGATTCTAATGCAGAGGTGCTCGTGGTCTATGTGGGAGATCCAATGGAACATGTTCAGCAGAAGAAAGTCCCCAGCCTCGATCGGTCTCTGATGCTCTGGGCACTAGTTTTACTGACGATAGCACCATCATCAAGCAACGATTAGCCTAGTGATTAGAAGATTCCTTTTCCATGTCTGTGGTCACCCTAGGTTAGATGGATCAAAAGTAACTCCATTAAACAGCTCACTTTCTTGCCAGATTAGCACGCCTCATCAGAGTATTCTAGCCTGCACTGCACCCGTATCAGCTTTGGCGAGCACACACCGCACATAATCGCATTGTTTATGCGTCACAAAACTGCCGCAGCGATCTCCCTGCCCAGGAAAGCCTGGGCAGAGCCGCGAATTATTAAAGCGGTCGAGGACATGACAGTGCTTTGCTTGTGTAATGTTGACAAACTTTGCATGCCGATGGATCCTCTGATATATACCTTCTCCGTGTTTTTTAGTGTCAGAATCATTTGAGAATGCAGGCATGCAGATCGTCCGGTCCTTTTGATTGTCCCTGGAGATCAGAGCCGGTAGTCTCCAGCAACAACTTGCAGGATTTTCCCTCCAAAACCGAGGCAGGGCTAGCTCGTTTGGATTTGTTCGTGGTTGTTTATTGTTGGGGCATCCTGGGTTGGATAGATTCCGGATCTCGCAGGAGCTGGGGATCTCTCCAAGTTGCCACGTCGAAGCATGCATTTCCCAACCTCCTCGTTGTTTTGTTTGTGAGGGCAACGCCTCCATTATGTTGTTTGGGAGAAGGGCCGAGGGCGGGGCCTGGCACATGTTGTTTCCACCAAAGGACAGAACTCTACCAAATGTTGTGCTGTTATTTAATCTTTGTTCATTCCATGACAAATATAATTGATGAACCTAGCTTACTTGAAGTTGATAGTCCCTACTATTAAATAGAAGAAATGAGCAATGTTGGTGATGTGCTCAACATTATTGGCCAAGGATAAGTTGAGGGCGGTGCCATTTGAAAAGGCCAACTAGTACCATGGTATAGTCAAAGGGGGTCTTATTAGCAGCGTTATGAAGACCGTCAAGGGGAGATTGAATTGGGTTGAGGTCTTCAATAAAATGCCAGTTTTTTTATAAAATAGTTTTGGTTCTCGAAAGGTACCACCTACAAGTTGCTTGGATGTAACAAATTTGGTAGTTTTAAAAACCATGGTACTGCTAAAATTGTACTTTGGAGCTTCAGAACCGGCACTTAGAACTATTTTTTTCCTTCTAACCTTGGCTTCAAAGGCCTTTACTATAGTATGAACTTCATTACGGTATCGATCGAGATCCGTATGAACTTCATTTTCTGGTAACTTGACATTTGAGCATACACTTCATTTCCGACACGGCATCTATGATTGCTCAATATATGTCTAAATTATAGGGGGCAAAAACATCAAGCTGATGGTGCCATTTCACTCCGTGGAATATCGCTACAGGGGTTCCCAATCACAAGTGGTCCAAATCGCATATACAATGCCTATCCACTCTGGCATAGGCGAAAATCTTTTCTCGAGGAGATATTTTTTCGGGGACACATGAAAATATATTTCTAAAGGATATTATTTTTCAAGAAATACGAAAATTAATTGAGAACCCTCTGCTGTGTTTCTTCCCTCAAGTCTAAGAAGTCTGCTCACAACACAACGAAAAGGAGAGGTCTACAAAACTTGGCCCACTGGGCCGTGGATTTTTCTGACTTTGGACCCTGACCAGGCCTACCAAAAATGCCCATACGGCCATACCGATCACCGCAAAAGAAGTCAAACTGTGGCAGGTCTCGCAGCCGGCAGCCGCAGCGCATGCAGCGTGTTTGACGTTATGCTTTTGTCGCTGCTTGCGTGCTGCGTGCATCGCCGTCACGGCGGCACCGCCCGACCGCCGAGCGTCGCCGGCCATCGATCGGGGTATGAAAAGCACGCGCACGGCTCTTGACTCATCGCTTGCCAGGCTACAGGCTACAGCTGCACGCTGTCATCGTCACTGTCCCCGCTCGCCAGCCAGACGCCGAGCGCCTCTGCACGACCGTGCATGCATCTACATGCCGCCATGAACAGGTGACTGCCAGTGTCCAGTACTTTCAGGCGCCAGTGCTAGCTGCTACGGACGCACGGAGCCAGGCTGGTCGCCCGGCGGACGGACCCGCCCGGGCGGCCAGCGACGCACGTCGGCCGGCATCGCGGCAGCCTCCGCACGGAAGCGTGCGCGATCGGGTCCGTTAGATGTCTTCGTCCGCGGCTGTCCCATGTCGTCCAGCCCCGCGAGAGCGGAGAGCGCGCGCAGCAGGGCGCGGCAGCCGGCAGGGCATGGCCGGGCCGAACAGTCGTGTCACCCCGGCCGCAGCCGTCGATTCAATTCAGTCAGTGAGTACGGCACCTCCTCGTTTAATTTTGGCAGCAACATCCATCGTATCCAGAGGAAGAGTTCGCGAGGCTGCCGGTTGGCCCGATAAGAGCAGCAGGGAGTGGTGCCCGCCGAACAGGAGCTCCCCAATCATCATCCCCGACACACACAGCGCCTTGCAGGGTCGTGCATGCATGTGAGCAGTTCCGGGCGCGGGCATCCATTGCATGGACGAGGCGTCGCAGGGCACCGTGTGCAACAGTTCAAGCGAGCTTGCATGCGGCAGGGCGCAGCGGAGCGAGGCTGTCCGGGGGGTCGCGGCCATCTCTCCGTGCCCCTGAGCAGTCGCGGTCGCGCGGCGCCCCGAGTGTCACAGTGTACCGCCAGACGCCAGCACGCGCCACGAATATAATAGGATGTTGCCGATGCTATGCCAGCGGATCCTGCAGGCGGATCTCGCCGTACGTGCCTGACGAGGAAGTTACTACCACAGGGGCACAGAGCAGGGGAAGCAGACGCTGGAAGACCGACCAGCAGGACACCCGGGTAGATGTCCGGGCCCGGGCAGAGCTGCAGAAGCCAGCCGGCAGACAGCGACGCACGTCGGCGGCAACGGCACCGCGCGGCAGTGGTGTACTGGTGTATGGTATGGTATGGAAGCTGCCTGGCCTGAACGTCCAGAGACGTGTAGTGTAGCTCTGCCTGTGCCTGGCAGACGGGGTGGGCCGACGGCCGGCGCCCGGCGCCCGGCGGGGTTTCCTGTGGGTAGCCGTTGAGCCTCGCTTTCAGGACGCGCGCGTGTGATCGGCCGGTTTATGAAGGCGTCGTCCATGGCTGTCTCCTACGAGAGACAGATGAGGCATGCGACGGACAAAATCGTGGCTCCCCAAAACTCGGATGTCGTCGTCAGACCCCTCCAGAGTCCCCACACACCTAATGGGCACTCTGGCCTCCTGCCCAGCCACAGCCACGAAAACTCATGAAAAAGATGGAGAACAACTCGCCCTTAAAGCTCGCCGCGGACGCCGGCCGGCCAAGCGGTGTGCCGAGAGAGACCAAAGGGGCGTAGGGTCTGGTGGAACAGGAGCTAGCTCCCAATAATCATGGCGCGCCGCAGAGCGTGGACGAAAGGCGTGGAGTACGCTGGACGTACGTACGACAATCATACAACGGAGCAGGCCAGGATCACACCACATGCGCGCCATGTCCCCGTGTTCCGCAGCTTCGTTCGTCAAGTAGCCGCCGAGGGCGACGGCTATCCATGCCCGGATTGCAGCAGATCGTCGTGGCCAGCCCGCGCTGCTGGCGCCTGTGTTGCGTTGCGTCGCGGCGCCGGCAGCGCAGCAACGTGGGCTCGGCGGATGCTGCAGTAGATCTGTCGTCTACATCGTTTCGGAACCCCATCGATCTATGGATCGTTCATGTCCGTTCAGGAACTGTCCTGTTTTTTTTTTGAAATGGATGATTTAGCAGCCTCTCTGTTAGTACCAAACCGCCATCTAAACTGCGTGTCGGGCCGCACAAAAGACGCTCCGTGCCTGCGGAACTCGCCAGGCGGTGGTGGTGCGCGCCCGTGACTCCAGCTCCGGAGGGCAAAGAGTTAGCTAAGCAGGGTGCGGTCTGCTTGGTGGGGGAACTTTCTCGCCTCTCTCTTGCGAAAGCGTACGAGACCATGCGGCTCCCCCCTCCTGTGCAACCCGGATTTGCGCACAGGTTTGGGGTCACACCCATCCGAAGCGCAAGGCGACCATATCCGGGGCTCCGCGGGCATCGCTGTTGCTGCACAGCCACCCGGCGGAGGAGCCATGGGCCTGTGGAACCCCTCTTGCTAACTCTTTTTTTTTTGTCATTTCTTAAGTGTGTCAAAGGCACGTAAAATTAAAA
This sequence comes from Setaria viridis, assembly GCF_005286985.2. Classification (NCBI taxonomy): domain Eukaryota; kingdom Viridiplantae; phylum Streptophyta; class Magnoliopsida; order Poales; family Poaceae; genus Setaria; species Setaria viridis. The sequence continues at coordinate 29,349,179 of NC_048263.2, forward strand.
TAACGTGCCACTGCCTTCCTGATTTCTTCTCGGTTATCTTAGCTTCTCACCGTCGTTGAATGTGTCTCTGAACAGCTTCCTACAATGGCGTGCATGCATGGCCACGTACAGAAACAAGGAAGTGCCGACCGGGTGACGATGGAATGGATCGATAAGGCAAGCCGGCTGGTCGATCGAGGACATGTCGACGCGCTCGGCGTCGCAGATCGGTGGCGATGGCAAAGCTATGACTGATCGACGACGGTCCGAGGCGTGGGCCAGAAAGGGGCACATAGGCCTGATGGGAGCCCATCGCATCCCGTGACCCCCTTTTGGGTTTTGAAGGCCTCGTGGCAACTGGCAAGACATATTTGTCCGATGTTAATTTCAAACCTTATTTAGTGCCAAATCGTCAACCAAACCGTTTGAAGGCCGGCGCAAATAACGCTCCCTGTCCAGCCAACTCGACGGGCGTGGTGGTGCGTGTCTGTGACTCCAGCTCCGGAGGGTATAGAGTTTGGCAAGTGAGGGCCTGAGGGGTTTGCCTTGTGGCCCATGTTGCGACGAGAGCCAAATCTCCCCTTGCTAGCAAGCAAGCGGGATGATTGCTGACTAACCAGTGTGCGTCCCGTCGAGCGGCAGGAGGAGGGGAAGAGAGGATGGGATTGGATCCAGCACCCCGGGCATGAGTCTGGGTTGTGAGTTTATCAGCAACAGACGGGTATATGCAAAGATTGGGTCGGCCCTAGGCCCCCCTAGCCGAAGCCCTATAAACTTGTCCGGGCTTCACGGGGTTGATGGGCTTTTGTGCCCCAGCTCCGTGGATCATGGGCCCTTTGCAAACCCCCCTTACCACCAACTCTTTTTTTTTTTCTCTTTTTCAGAGCGTTGCAACGGGAAATTATGGTATTTCCATCGATTATATTGTGGTACGGAAAAAGATGAGCGGATCATGTAATACGAAATAATATTGCTCTGCTATGTAAACATTAAGGTCCCGTTTGGTAGAGCTTCGTCTTCTCATAAAACGGTTTCAGCTTCGGCTTCTTCGGTGGAGTGGCCTTTTTAGTGAAGTTGAAACCGTTTGGTAAAACGGCTTCTCAATGGCAATATATGTAATTTTATGATCACTTAATGCTTGGAGAGAGAGGAGAAGCCGGTGAAGCCACTTTTTTCGACTTCTCCTCTCTAGTGTAAGCCGTTTTGCGGCTTCTCCCCAGCTTTGGTGGTGAAGCCGTTTTGAAATTAGCCCTTTGGTAGGGCTTCACCAAAAATCGGTGGAGAAGCACTTTGAGAAGCCCTACCAAACGGGATCTAAGATTTAAGTTCGAAACGATACTTTTCACTGATGCCTTGCAAATACAATTAAAACCAACCTCGATTTAAATTTAAGTGAGTATATATTGACAAATGTGCATTGTTAACAGCTTACACAGTTACATTGCACGTGCGGGTCCCTTGGTTCAAATTCCCAACACCCTTTAAGCTCTGATTGAGAATTGTCGTGCTTTGATATCTTGCTCAGAATTACAACTCATAAACTATATGTTGCTCTAGATTGATTATCTCTTGCTCATATATATTATTTATCTTATATGTTATTTATTTGTATCCATGCTCATGCTTAATTAGATTAGATTCAAATCTCCTGAACCTGAATCAAGTTACTCGGTGTTTAGTTGAAATAGATCTTATTTATGAGTTCCACGGCTTGATAAATCTTGAGGGAATACTCTAAGTGAAGAGCTAGATCTGATCCGTACGCTTGCGGTTTAAACTGGCGCGCTAATAGCCGCCACCAACCTCGTTCCTGGCACATGTGGTGGTGAGTCATCACAGCAGGTAGGCTTTTATTTATTTTTTCCTTTCTTCATTATTCTAATTATGCTAGCTATTAGCTAATTACGTACTGTGTATGCCGATGTAAACTTCAACATGAAGAGTTTAGTCAACATTCCGGATTGAAGAAAACCATTCAACATTCTGATTATACCCTTTTAGCATTTTTCACATAAAATTAAACTAACACGTTTAAACTATTGAACTAATAGAGTCAACATTTTAAAGTACTAGGTTTAACATTTTCTTAAACTTAGTTCAACAATTTGGATAAATTATATCAACATTTTGTATGAAAATGTTGAAGCAACATGTTCAAAATGTTGAAGTAGTTGTTCAAAATGTTCAAATAGTACCATCAAGAATGTTTATTTTTAAAAATATATTAAAAAATATATTCATTATTTTGTGTATTAATTCTAAATAATATGGTGGTTCAAACGGATTAACGGTCTAAGAGAAAATTGCATTTTAAGTTTGAAACTCAAAATAGATTCTCATCCGCCTCTTCCACTCAGCTGTTGACACCTGTCCCAAGCAAACTTGCAATCTCAGGTGTCGCACGGATCTCCAATAATTAAAGCTATGTAACAAATAAAATTCCGGAAGTCAAATAGAAACTGTGTATTATGCTCTCCCTCCTGCGCAAGCGCAACCCGGATTTGCGCACAGGTTTGGGGTTGCACCCATCCGAAGCCCAACATCACTGAGGCTCTACAGGCAGAAGCGGCTACACTAGCTAGAGCATCTCTCCAAGAGTGCTAAAAATAGAGTCCAATAAATTAATTTTTAGACCCTGCTAAAAACTATTGGGAGGAGAAAAAAAAGACTCTTCTCCAACAGTTCCTAAAATTTGATTCCCAAAACAAATTTAGTTAGCTGCCATGTCATCATTCGTGGGCCCAGGCCCATATTTTTCTGTGCGAGAATACGGAACGGAGGTCTTGATTGACGAGATTTCCGTAAAAAAGCCCTGTTTAGTTCACCCCAACTTCCAACTTTGACATTATGCAAAAAAAGATTCCCCATCACATTAAACTTGCGGTACATGCATGGAGTACTAAATGTAGACGAAATTAAAAACTAATTGCACAGTTTTGTTGTACTTTGCGAGACGAATCTTTGAGCCTAATTAGTCAATGTTTGGACAATAATTCACAAATACAAACGAAACGCTACAGTGTGCTACAGTGCTGGCACAATAATTTTGGCACTCCAAATTTTAGCAACTAAACAAGGCCGATAGGAAACGGATGGCTTGACCACGTGCTGTGCTCCATAAAAAAAGGACATCAGCTCAACGACATGGATTGGGCGCACCAGCCACGGGTGTAAATACAGCTCCGGTTGCTGTTAGTATAGATTGGGCTGGCCAATAAATTGGGCATCAATTTAGCTAAAGGCACGTTCAACAGTTTAGACAGCTGCTGTCTTTTTTGTCGTATATAGACAGTGAAGGAGACAACTTGTATAGAGATTTATCTATTAGGTTGTCTGCGAAGTATTTAATCCATTCATAGGCACATAAATCATGGTGATCAAGCATAAAATTGATGCATAAGAGAATGCATGGTGGATTTGAATAAGAGCAACTGATTCAAATGTGCATGTCACAGATGTTAGAAATACTGCAATATTGAACCAGAACAGATTTTGCTCTAGAATAATAGCAGTGCGAGTCATGAACCAATCAAGTTGTGACCAAAATATTGCACAGCAACACAAGCATTAAAATGATGGATCCAAGAATAACGCAAACACATTTCTTTCTATGCTGTCAACTCTTCATCCATACGAACTCCATCACTTCCTCTATTCCAACTTGAGATGATTTGCTTCCAGCAGGACTGGTATGGCATGGAAAATTCTATTCTTCATTAGGTACTCCTGATATGGCATGATCCTAGCACCTGCAAATGGATCACAATTAGTAGAAGAATTGAGTCCCAAGTTCTAAAATTTCTCATCACAGTAAGTAGAGGGCAATGCTAGTTTCACAGAGAAACAAAGCTTCCAGTAGGCATAACATACCCATTTTTACTTCACACATGTAATTGGAAAACACGACAGGGAATTCAAAATCATGTTACATCTAATGAACTCCTACGGTACCCAAGCAATGAAGCCTTACACAATCTTCCTATCTATCTACTAGATTTCAATGCACAGCCGACTGAAGATTTCTGTTGCAATGGAGCCTTGTTGCTGCTTTACTACACAAGACAAGATATGCCTTGCACAATCTCCTCTAATAACCTGCAACATCTCACCAACACCTGCCCCCTTACAGATCATATAACTCAATTCAGCCCATCATACACCCTTTGACAATGCTCAACATACCGACACAGCAGCTCACCACAAGTCTAACACTACTAGGAATTACTCTACCATCCACCAGTTAGTCTACTTGTGCTTTTCTGAATACTAGCATATAGTACATGCATCCTGGCTCAGACTCAGATTATCAGGCTACCATCCACCAGCATCAGACTAACAGGCTCTGAATGAAGTTTTGGGAGGGCATCCATAACAGCTGTAGGAATAGGCATATGGAATAGGACTTGTTCATTGATTGATTTTGCAGCTTTGAGGATCTGATGAACAAGCTTAGCCTGAAAAACAAGCCTTTTTCGCTGAAATTGAGATAGGGAAACTACAAGAACTCTGTATCTATCATTGAGTCCATCACTTCCTGCATATTTTATTGCATACACCGTTACTAAATACAAAAATGTACTAGTAAGAATGAAGAGAAACTATGCCACCAAGCAGAAATGAAAACTGTCAATTAGAACTATGAATGTAGTAACACAGACAATGACAACGTACAATGAGCATCGCATCAAGCTTCTGAAGAGCAGGAAGGTTCACATGAACATCTGAACGGGCCTTTGGAGTCATAATCAGCATGGTCCAGTTGAAAGTAACCAAATAAGACTGAGTTATTTTACTTTGTAACAAAAAATAAGCTGAGGATTCGAGGAACACTTCATAAGCGGATTCCCGTACCGTGAGGCGGTCGGCGAGGAGGACGGCGCTATCACTGTCAGAGAGGTGCATGAAGAGCTCCTTCTTGGACGGCGGCGCGGGAGAGAGCTCCCTGTCGGCGAGCGGCGGGAGGTTGCCCGGCAGGAAGCAGGCCCACACAGCGTCGGAGTCGGAGCTCGATTCGGCACCCGCGAAGGTCGATTCAGCGCCTGCGGAGCTCGAATCGACAGCGGCGGAGGTCGATTCAGCGGCTGCGAAGCTCGATTCAGCGCCTGCGGAGGTCGAATCGGCGGTGGCGGAGCTCCTCCTGGCGGTCTGTGTGAGCACGCAAGCAGCTTGCTCGACGCAGGAGAGCAGCCTCCCGCGCGCGCCCAAATCAGCTGTTGTCCGCGCGGGATCCGAGCGTGCGGTCGATGGAGACGAGGCTGTACAACGGTGCTGCAGTGTCTATTGCCGCCTCAGAGCACGGGACGTCGCCGTCGTCTCGCGAGGAGGCGACGGGGTGTCGCCTCGCTGAGAGGAGGTGGTTTTTGCAAAAGCACCGGCTCGCATACGGCCGTTGTACGTGCCTAAGTGTTGGAGCTATTTTTTTTCTCAATCTCTCCCAAAATTAGATTTTAGGACTTTATTTTGGGCACTATTGAAGATGCTCTACCTCTGTTCAGATCCCAACCCCACTGTATGATTCGTATCAGTTGGTGTTTACGAACTGCTCTGTGGTATATTGTGAATTGTGACTGATCGACTGATCCTATCCTCTCCGATTGTGCATGTCTTAGGGATGCGTACATGCATGCAGCAGAGCCGTGAGGCTATTAGGAAAGAAAAACAAGTAGGAGAGCACAGCAATCGATCTAGCTGGTCGATCGAGACTAGATCAGCTAGCTAGCTACGGACACAAGATCTATTTCTTAAGCGTGTTATGCTAATGATGAACTGGAGCAGTAATATTTAATCAAAGTGGCGTAAAAATAGCATGCCACTACCTTGTGCGTTTCTTGATTTCTTCTCAGTTTCTTAATTATCACCGGTGTTGAATGTGGCTCCGTACAGAAACAAGGAAGTGCATGTGCATGACCACGTACAGAAACAAGGCGCGGGCTAGAAAGGGCCATGCAGGCCTGATGGGAGCCCATCTCATCCCGTGACCCCTTTTTTGGGTTTCGAGGGCCTCGTGGCAACTGGAAAACATGATTATTAATTGGAATTGCTCCTCAAAAAATAAAAAAATATTATTAATTGGAATTAAGGACAAAAATCCAAGGTAGTAACTGCCGTCCGAGGTTTCAAACCTCCTCCTATTGGAGTACTACCAAATCGACAACTACACTGTTTGAAGGCCGGCACAGATAAACTCCCTGTCCGACCAATACGCCGGTCGTGGTGGCGTGCGCCTGTGACTCCAGCTCTGGAAGGGTAAAGAGTTTGCAAGTGAGGGGTTTGCCTTGTGTCCCATGATGTGCTTGGAGCCCATTTTCCTTACGCCTGCTAGCAGGCAGGCGGGATGATTGCTGAGTTTACCAGCACCCCGGGCATATATGGGCCTGCGGTTGAGTTAATCAGCAACAGACAGGGTCTGCAAAGATTGGGTCACACGCCCTAGCTTGAAGCCGTATAAACTTGTCCGGGCTCCACGGGGTTGTACGAAACAGGGCGAAGCTAAAAGAACAAAAGCAGGAGAAGCTCCTAAAACAGTCTGATCCCTAACGGAGAAGCTAAACCACGTATCCAGCATGCGCCCACAATCTTGCTTCTTCCATGATCACCGGCGCCAGAGCTACTGGGGCAGAATGCTCGTGGACTCTTCTAATCCTTTCGTGCCAAATGGACCAAGCGACCAACCAAACAATGGAGCACATAGCGTGCAATCATCTCTATCATGTAGGCCATAGTGGCGTAATCGGTTGGAGGTCCATCATCTACCATGAAGTATCAGCCATGCAAAAAATCTACATTTCCTTGGGACTTACACTTTCCATAATTGTCGGGCTCCTAACATCAATGTGCGGCCCAGGAAGAGCGCACGGTAGGCGGATGCAGAGGAGTACTCGCCCATTTCCAAATAAATATGTCTTGTTCTTGGTTGATTGACCATCCACGTAGCAGATCCCAAATCCGAAGGAACTGTACTACGACTTAAACCGTACAGGCATGAGTGATGTCCCGTACCGAACGTCTGCCTAGGAGACCATCGCGCACTGTCCTGGAGTTCCTTGTGCACGCCGACACAACCTCCCAAAGGTTAGGCGCAATTGTCCTTATGAAGCACCCTCCAATCTAGTTGTCCATCCAAAAGAGGGCGCGTTCTCCATTGCCCACCTCCACCGAGACAGGAGCATCAAAGAAAGCTTTGAAAAATGCTGCATGCGAGAATTTGAGGCCCGACCAAGTCTTTGACATGATAGTGCGAGCAAGCCACAACCATCTTAACCTCAGCGTCGTTCCCATGATTTGAAGACTTGGGATGCCCAGCCCTCCAAAGTTAGTGGGGCAAGAAACATTTACCCATGCGATCGCACATTTGCCACAAGAAGCGACCTCTGTACCACACCATAAGAGTCCTCGGATCAAAGTTTCAATGGCTCTAGTGGCCCAGGGTGTGACCAAGATTGCTATGGAGATATGGACAGAGATGGCAGCTAAGGTGGACTTTGCAAGAATTAGGCGGCCACTCCTGTTCAGTAATCTCCCCTTCCAAGGTGGGAGGCACCTAGCGACCTTGTCAACCAAGGGTTGCATCGCCGCTTTAGGGAGCTTATAGATTGAAAGCGATACACCTAAGTATGCGCAGGGGAAGTTGGCGATCTGGCAGCCTAGGGTGTCCCTAATCAAAGCAATGTGGTCCTCAGAGCAATAAATGGGGAAAACCTAACTCTTAGTATAGTTAGTGGCTATACATGTTGCTTTCTCAAAGAGGGAGAGGATCTCTCGGATGATGATAAGATCTTGAGCGACCGGGAAGAAGAAAGCGACCAAATCATCGGCGTACAAAGAAGCACGAAATATTATCGTGTCTCGACCAAGAGGCTGAAATAGCTCTCTATCGTCAGCTGCTTTGATCAAAGCGTGAAAGCATTCCATGACCAGGACGAAGAGCATTGGTGAAAGGGGGTCCCCTTGTCGCTGGCTGCAACCATGACAAATTCTCCTCCCCAGGACGCCGTTGAGGAGGATTTTGTGCCTGCTGTGGCAAGGATAGTCGAGATCCAGTTGGTCCATGTACGTGGGCACCCGACCGGAGATAAGAGCTCTAGAAGGAATATCTAGTTAACGGAGTCGAAGGCCTTAGCCATGTCAATCTTAAACATTATTCTTGGAAGTTTTTTCATGGCTAGCGCTTTAGCAGTCCCTAGCACAAATCTGAAGTTATCATGTATTAGGCGACCTTTGATGAAAGCGCTCTGGTTAGGTGAGATGAGCTCATGAAGGTGGGGAGCGAAGCGGTTAACAAGGGCTTCAGAGAAAATTTCCCGAAAACTATGGATTAGGCTGATGGGTCGGTAATCCCCCAAGGAGGTTGGGTCCGTCTTCTTAGGGATCAAAATTAGTAACGCATCATTCTGATGATGGAAGTTCTAGCAGTACATCGAGGATAGAGCATCGAAGTCCCTGATGATATCCCTCTTTATGATCAACCAAGACGACCTGTAGAAACGGCTCGTGAACCCATCAGGGCTGGGTGCTTTATCCAGTGGGAGGTCTCTAATGACCTCCCAGATTTCTGCCTCCGTGAAGGGGCGACCAAGGTCCAAGAGGTCCAACTGCGGGAGGCCCAAAGCCTGGAAGTCTAGGGCACAAGAACGACAATGTCTTGTCCCTAGGATTGTGTCGAAGTAGTCGAAAGCTGCTGCAACCTTGTCCTCCTCATAAGTCAGAATAGCCCCCTCGACCTGTAACGATGTGATGTGGTTCTTGCACCTTCGGTGATTCTCATGGAGGTGGAAGAACTTAGTGTTAGCATCACCCTCATGCAACCATCTCATGCTTGACTTTTGGCGAGCAATAGTATGCTCGAGAGAAGTAAGGCCGAGGAATCTGATTTTTAGAAAACGCCGAAGGGATGTTCTACCGGGGATAGCGACCTCGAGTCTTGTGCAGCTTCCAATCTGAAGATCACTTCCTTAGCGACATGAATATGGGTATTTGAGCTCTTTGACAGTTTGGCAGAGAAGGTGGTCAATGAAGTAGCTTCCAAACTGTGGATCAATGTGACACCCGATCCAGTTTGGTTGGCCCAGTACTAGCTCATGAGCGCAGGTATGCATGTTTAGTACCAAATTGCTAGTTGAGTAAGGGTGAAGCTAACTTATAAGCCTTTGTCTTACAGCCATAGTATCTTCAGGTTAACCCTTTTACACGAAGCGAGGATGAATGTGTAAGCAGGGTGCTATGTGTTTGCGTGCTCGCCTCTTGGAAGGGCTAGGTAGTGCGGCTTTGGAGGGTGGGGTGTTACAAGTGGTATCAGAGCCGACCCTCGCGGTTGCGCGTACGGGTCAGTGTGCGGGCATATGGCGCATGGCGCGTGTGGGTTTTGGATGGGACACACGGCATGGCATATGGCGCCGGCACTAGACGTACGGTCATGCGCTAAGAGGGAACGTTTCTGGACATTTGCCCAAGTGTGGGTGAGTTGGACCGACGAGGATGTCGGGTTCTTTGAGGGAGGGTGTGTGTGACACCCGACCCAATTTGGTTGGCTCAGTAGTGACCCATGGGTGCAGGTGTGCATGTTTAGTACCATATTGCTAGTTGAGTAAGGGTGAAGCCAACTTATAAGGCTCTGTCTTACAGCCATAGCACGTTTGGGTTAACCCTGTTACACAAAGCGAGAACGAAAGTGTAAGTACGGTGCTATGTGTATTCGTGCCCGCCCCTCGGAAGGGCTGGGCGGTGTGGCTTTGGAGGGTGGGGTATTATAATGAAGGAGACCAAGATTACTGATCCAGAAATGAACTGGCTTTATTGTGCAGTTGTGAAGAAGCAAGTCATTGACCCCTCCTATATGATGATCGAAAGATGGCTCGCTGAAGCTAAATCTGGAACTAGAGTTGTTGGATCGGGCTGCTATCTCACTATGATAGCAGCATGCTTAAAGCCAGATATTGAAAGGCTCCCTGGTTTGTTTATAAAAGATGGAAGCATTGATGCCAAGACTATGAAGAATGCACATTTGATTGGTGGCAATGAAGAAAATGGCTATATAGTTGGGGTGACCAATTTTAAACTGTCCGATAGAAGACTTGGAATTTATCATGTGGGCAAAACCAACTGGCTAGAAGAGGAAGTAATATTCCCATTAAATAAAGACAAAAGAGGGCAAAGAATTCAAGAAGGCTCATCCTTACAAGCAGCTTCAGAAGTACCATTACCACCACCCAGCTCAAGCTTCTAGCAAACTGAGTTCCAAAATGCACTAGGTTACGAGGGAGTTCCTGAAGGATAGCAGCAGGAGCAATGTCAGGAGGTGCCAGTAGAAGCATGGGTGCAAGGCCCATTTGCAGCACATTTTCAGCAGCCGGCGTATCCACCGCCGCCGTCGGCATATGCTTTTCATGGTTACATACCACCTCCTTTTCAGGGTTGTCCACCGTATGCACCACTGTCTTCTCAGTTCAGCCACCTACCACAGCCACAGAGAAGCACATGTACCATAGGCGCGTATGTGCAAACAAATTTACAAGATGCAGATACTATGAGGCAAGCCGCCGAAAGGATCGAAGATGGGAACCTAAGCATCGCTTATCAGTTCGGTATGATGAGACTTGTGCCTCCGAATCAGTATCAAGGTGGAGCGCAGAAGCACTACGAGCAGGGATTCTACAAGTAGTAGCAGCAAGGGGAGCCACATTTTGAGCCGCCGCAGGATCATCTGGATTGAAGACCGAAGGAACCAAATAAATACGCACATGTGTAGTTTGAGTTTTCTTTCTTTTTTTTATTTGTTTCAACATGTGTGTTGGGTGTGTGTAGTATTTTCTATTTTATTTTCTCTTTATTTTCAGTTTGTGTGTTTATTTCATCATGTCAGGCTTAAATAAAAATGCATCACATGAACCTAATGATATGTGATTAATTGTGATGGTTTAAATTCTTGTCATGTTGAAAAATGATGATCGTTGCCACTTTGTTTAATTTTTGTACTTGGTTATTGCACCATTGAACTAATGCTCTCTCTAACACGAACTAATTTGTCATAAACACCAACTTATCTTTTTGTGGAAGTTATGGTAATTTGAACCCATATATTTATTTATTTCTCTCTCTTTTAAATGGATCAAAGGCTCTTTTATTTTTGAATATCATTACACTGACCTTGTCAATAATACTTCTTGCAATTGCTCTACCCATACAAAGCCAAATATTTATATCGTGATGAATCATAGATTCCATGATTTATTTTTGGGTGAATTGATTCAGGATTTACTTCTGTGGTATGAGACGTAGAAGGTGATCATTCTTTTTTGTATAACCCCTTATTGCTAGCCTTTCTGTCCATGCATTATGGATTTCTACACTGAAATCTCGCAAACCTTGTTGGGCATCAAAATCTAAACCCAAATATATCATTTTTGTGACTACCCTCTTGACCACAACCCATTTTGAGTATGGAAAATATTTCAACAAAGATTTGGAAGATTATTCACTGCCTTTTCAAGAAAATCAAGACCTGGAGGCAACCACCAGCGCGTGGAATAAAAAGTGGAAGAAACGGAGGCAAAAAGAGGCCAGGCCGATCGGCCTGGACACCATCAGGCCGGTCGGCATGGGGTGTTTTCCCCTCTGTTGCCCTGAAATTTGGCTTGAAAGTCCCTCCAAAGGAATGAAATAATTTTTTCTAGGAGATCGAAGATTTTGGTACTTACATCAGCAGTTTATCTTTCTTCCTTTTCCTACTCGAGGACGAGCATCGTCTAAGCATGGGGGAGAGTCATCGCATTATCTCTGACTACTGCTGAGAGAAAGAAAGAAAGAAAAAGAAAAGAAAGAAATAAAGAAATCAGAAAAGGAAAAAGAGAAATAAAGTACTCTTAGTTCTTTGAGCTTCATAAAGATCCCAAGTGCTTTCAAGATTAAAAATTATTCTATACTCATTTTTCCAACCATGTGCAATCCTATCACGAGAACTTCATTTGCTTCTCATGATCACATGTTGCCATTGCACATGTCGACTATCTAAATGTATGTGTTCATTCTCTCCCTCTCCACAAATAATTATTTTTCATGATCTTTTTGACAAGTCTCAGTAAGATCCATCAGAAGCCTTTCTTGTTTTGATAATATCCTGATTATAATATTTTTGCTAGGACTAACGTCCCAAAGATCCAGATAAAGCCTTACACACATTTTATATGAGTGATGGTAGGTTAGAGAAGTTCTAGTACATGTTTGAGAGACTTGATGAGCTGAGAGAACATGAGCAATTGCATTGAGTTTATGTTGTTGATCTCGGTTCAGTTTCTTTTTGAAAAATTTTTATTGAAAATCTTCTGAGATTTGTTTAAAATTGAGAGCAAGAAAATTAATTTTTGCGGGATGTGCTTAAATGATATCTACCCTCCATATATAGAGAAGGGTGGTTACAACTTGAATATTAATTGAAAAAAAAATCCTATGAGAGCATTATATTTTCTTGTGTGTGATCAAGTGGGGGATGGAACACCGAAAGGCAACGCTGATTTCTATTGAAGACTTATTTGAGGACGAGCAAGGTTTAAGCATGGGGGATTGCTGACGCTCGTTATTGACACACTTTTACCCCCTATTTATCTTCAATAATGACATGGATTTAACACCTAAACTATTGATCATACCAAATAAACTGGTCATTTTCACTTGTGCTTTGTATTTTGGAGGATATTCAGTTTTTGCAGAAAATTGGACTTAAATGTATATTTTTGGATAAAGCCCTGAACGAGCAACGGACCAGACGAAGATAAAGGCTACTGAGCCCAGGAAGGGCCCAAGCCGATCGGCCTATAGGGGCCCAGGCCGATCGGCCTGAGGCTCCCTGGCCCCCACTCGAGCTCGTTTTTGGCAAACAATCCTCCAAGATGACTTAAGGGCTAAGTTTGTAAAGATATGGCAAGAAACACTTCGGGATCAAAGATAAATCAAAGAGGATCAAGCGGAGGATTGGAAAGTTATTGAAGATCAATATCATCCCGAAGCTACCGACGTGTCAGGCCCACATGCAAGTGAAAATAAGATTCCAGAGCATCTAAGAAGACTTGGGGACGAAGCAGGATGCGAGTGGGCAAAAAAGAAGGCCCAGGCCTAACCCACCCAGGCCGATTGGCCTAGGGTTTCCTTCGCTCCCCCTCGCCTTCCAATTTTTACCACGTGCCCTCTAAACTATAAATACCCCGAAAAACCACTGAGCCCCATCATCCAAGATGACGTACTTGACGTGAAGCAGCAGAGAAGCAAAAAGAGCTTGAGGGACACCTCTCCGGAGAGCCGAGGGCCGTGGAGCTGTCGAGGGTTAGCGTAGCTGAACCTCTGCCGGTGTGATCACCTTGCGAGGAAGATCACGCTGGAGTTCTGGAGTTAGGAGTCATCAAGATTAAGGTAGGATCCTGATGGTGATCTTGTGATGTACAATCATTCATGGTGAAGTAATAGATGTGTCCATGTTCTTAGCGATCTAGATACCTCATTTGAAGGTTTTATGCTTTGTCGGATTTGCTTGCTTTCAATCTATGAATCGATGATAGATTGCTTAGGATATTCTGGTGGTCGTGGTGACCGGATTTACATGCCTGATCTACTGATGAGTATAACATGTTCTTTTGATCGTGCCTTTAATCTACCTATGCTGATAGAGGGGATCGTGACGGGATCTTTCTTGTGTAAGATAGGGGTTTTGGGAGCCGGACCAGAGGTGTAGATTTAAAGATGCTTTTTACTAGGATCATATATGTGTTGTTTTGCTATCCATGCTTAGAATTAAAACATATGCATAGTATAGGTTGTTCTAGATTAGTTACATCTGCTCTATCTGTTATCTGTCTGTAAATGCTTAGTAGATTGGATCTAAATCTCTCATAAACACTAAGTTAATACTAACAATGATAGTTGAAATAGATCTTATGCTATAAAGTTTCATGAATTGATAAACCTTGGGGGGAATACTCTAAGGAAAGAGTTACAACTGATTCGTACGCTTGTGGTTCACAAATTAGCGTGCTAACAGTCGTTAACATCGGGCGGCAACGGCGGGATGCGGCGTGGGCGGCCACGGCGGTGCCGGAGGTCCACGGGCGCTTGTGCAGCCGCAGCGGTGCCGGACCTCCACGGGCGCTGGTGGGGCCACGTTGGCTTGACAGTGGCGTGTCAGCTGTTTTTTTTGAATTTTTTAGTAGGCTTCACCGCCGGTTTCCATCCGACGGTGATGGGTTGATTTATCACCACCGACCAAAATCTGACGATTCTATAAACCAGCTGTGATGATGGTTTTGGGACCGGCGGTGATGAAGAGATCTGTAGTAGTGGTGGTCCCGTTCTGGCACCACGCACGCTATGGACTGCATGACCTATTACCTAAGATTCTGCCATACCATGGATCTGTCCCCGATTTAGCTCCTAGCTATCAGATCGACTAGCGCATCATGGTACTCTGGATGTCGTACTCTGATAGTGTTCGTCGTTGACTGTTTGCACTACAAGAGCATGTATGCAAACTAATCTATGTCGTAAGCGTGGGGGCCGAGAATAAGCCCATCATGAACATCGGTTAGGATGATGAGCTACCCCCAGGCCCCTTGGGCTTTTCCAGCCCACGGAACAAGCAACATCGAGAGAGAGACCGAGAGATGCACGTACAGATTGTTTCTGCCCGTGCTAAATTAATAAGCTTTCATGTTACATAGAAAGCAAATAAGTTTATGTTAGTACCAAACTGCCGTCTCAGTCATGGCAAGGCCAGCACAAGAGAACCCTCCCCGGACAAGGAACTCGCCAGGCGTCGTGGCGTGCGCCTGTTACTCCAGCCTCGGAGGGTAAAGAGTTGGTAAGCGGCATGGGGGGTTTCCGTGGGCTTGAGCTCAGGGATGTGGGCAGACTTGCCCAGCAATACTATCTTCTTTGCTTAGGTGTGTGGTGGTGCACACACGAGGAGGATGCGTGGGGAAGAAAGTGTTGTTGTTGTGGGCGGCTACCACACCCGGGCCGAGCTGCGTCAAGAGCAGTTGTCGGGTTTGCTTGCAAAAAAAAGGTCAGGACCTCCGTGCTTCTTGCCAAAGCGCCCCCCCCCCCCCCCCCCCCCCCCCCCCCCCCCCCCCCCTAAGCCTTCCATCCAAGCTCCAAGTTATCCTCCGCTTGGACTTTCTGGCCTGGTTCCGCCGGTTCCGGCATCGCCTTGTGTACCTGGGCGATCTCAAATTGGGACACCAGTGCGGGCGCGGCCACTTTGGTTCCTTTGGAACATGGGCTCGCTCAAAGGAACACCACCCCAACCCTCTTACAACTCTCTTTTCTTTTTTTGTGTTCACAAAATGACACGAGTTCGCACAAAGCGGGAGAGTTTTCTGCATACGCTGGTGTTGTCGTGTTTAGGGTTAGGGCTTGGGGCCAAACAATTAAAGGAAGGAGCACACACAGACGCACGAAAACGAAACGCTTGAACTGATGAACAGCTAGCCCTTGTAAACTCCTCGCATGTATAACTCTTCATGCCGGATTTACACAAATTTCGTCGTGCCATCCTGTGGTCCAGCCTACTCTGCTCGGTAGCCAGCAAAGATCAGGCATGAAATTGTAAAAACATACTGCATGCACATATATACAAAGGGATTATAATGCAAGTTTTCCCCAACTAACCATGCCGCAGACACGCAACCAGATTGCCCGTATGCATGTTTCGTATGTTCATGTTCAATGAAGAAGAAAATTAAGAGAGGTTCTTGTTTTCCATGGTTCAACCACAACACACAGGGTAGTAGTACATTACCAGGAGTATAATGCGACATAGCATGCATGCAATCTCTGTATTGTGAAGCCCCAAACAAAATAGCTGCCGCCGATTACCAGATCATGTGCTAAAAAGATTGTTCTTCGCTCAGCCAGTTACGTGAAAGGTGCAGCCGTGCAGGCTGTTGGTAGAAGAGCACTACAGCCTCGTGCACTTCATCTTGAGTGGTCCTCAACAACCCAAGCGATCAACCCAAAGACGACGGCCGATCCGCGATCCACCGATCAACCCAAGCGCGCGTGGCGAGGCGGAGAAACGTGAGCCGATACGTCGATCGCGGGTCTCAGTATCTCACTCGAAGTCTCGAACGAGAGAGGCTCCAAGGCTCGCAAAATCCTGTCACAGCTTCGGTCTGTCTGATCCAGCGTGGGCGGAGAAAAGCACATTTAATTTCAGGGCCTCCGCGCCTCTCTCGTTGCAAATTAGCAAGAGGAACTTAATTATAGGACCAAACAGAAAATAAAGGCCCACAAATCCTCTGTTAATACCAAACCGCTATCTTTTACCGCGTCGGGGCCAACACAAAGAACCTCCCCGTTGGACTTCATCGCCGGGCGTCGTGGCGGACGCCTGTGACTCCAGCAGCCTCTTGGAGGGCAAAGAGTTGGCTAGTGGGCTGATTTGTGGGCTTGAGCCCATGTTGCTGATGACGAAATATCCAAGAGAAAAAGTATTATACTTAACTGTGTGTAGTATAATAAGAAGCTCTCTTTACGCCAAGTAAATAATAAAAAAGATGCACAACGGGGACCAACCACTACAGCTTAAGAAGGAGGCTGCAGCAGAAAGAGAGTGGGCGTCACACATCCGGGCCGTGTAACCCCAGCTGCATCCCACAGTTCATCAGGTCCGGTCTCCCGAGTCAAAAGCCACTGTATGCTTGCGGTAGGGCCTCCGCCTCCGTAGAGAATGGGCTCGCTTACAAAATCCCTTCTAACCAACTCGTTTTGTTTTCTTAGACTGGACACTCTGTACCTGACACAAAGTAAACCTTATACGATGGGACAACGCAAATCAATAAATTTCTGAGGCCTTTAATTTTCTGGTAGTCGGACGTTAAAGGTTCACAATTTCTCTTCTGGAGAGGGAGAATATATATATATATATATATATATATATATATATATATATATATATATATTACATGCATGCATGCGGTCTCTGTGCTGTGTAAGCCCCAAAATAGTTGTTGCTGAGCGAATAATTAACACTTGTTATCACGTGTTAACTTTCCTTTCCTCCCCCTTTTTTTTTCTTGATTCTTGCTTCTTGAGTCTCCCTTAGCCCCAACACATAATTTCTATAGACAATGTCAATACTATTATGTCAACAAAAAATTCCCTTTAAAAACTATATAGTCCCAATACATGATTTCTACGCATGTGCCCATAATAATTTTTTTAATCTCTCTCCTCGTCCCTCTCTCTCAATCCTACTATCATTCACGTACTGTCCATTCTCCATCTAGGCCAGGATTTAAGCCCATGTGTGGCCCAATCTGAACTCATGTGTGGTTCAATCTGAACATTCCAAAGCATGCACAACCTTTCGGCCTATATTGCTAATTCAAGGAGAGGTTGCCTTGCTTAAATATGAGAGTCTCCTCTCTATGCAAAATAGGAGCAATGAGAGAGAAGAAGACTGTTGCTACACGCACGCGCAGATCGTGCACATTTTCGCATGAAAAATCGCATGACTTGTGACTTGTGACGAGCGCGACGTGTACGTGTACAGCAGGCTATTGTTTGTGCAGTTATTTTTTTTATGCTGAGCCTAATGGTGCTTCAATGTGATTGAAACTGCCGTTTTAATAGCAATAAGGTGCGCCAGTTTCTACTGCTTGATGAGGGAATTGATGCATTATGAAGGCCTATAATACTAAGACGTCTTTCTTTATGCTGAGCCTAATAGCGCTTCAATGTGATTGAAACTGTCGTTTTAATAGCAATAAGGTGTGTCAGTTTCTGCTATTTGATGGCAGCAGTTTCTGTCATTCAAATGGGCAGCTTCTACTGCTTGATGAGGGGATTGATGCACTATGAAGGTCTATAATACTAGGAGACGTCCTGGTTGATGGGTTACGCTGTTACACGCTCGCCTTCCCACTCGCTGCGCTGAATCTCTTGTTGTTGCGCCTCGTCACCCTTCGAATTCGGCGTGCACCGGGCTTGAAGAAAAGCGGGATCTCCGAAACCATTGTTGCGAGACTCCTGCACAGGACGGCAATCAGGTTTTTTGGTAGCGTCTTCATGCGACCGCTTGGTGATTCTGCAACATCTGCTACAACACGTTCGACTACGGTCTGCACGGGATTATTGAGTAATTTCCTTGCACAACCTTGTTCTAGACAGTATGTTGCCTGCTTACTTGTTTTATTTGCCTGCATCATTTTTAATCAATGTGTTTTTCCTCCAAATAAAATCTGGAATATTTTTTAGGCACATATTTCCAACACCGAGTACAACATAGACACCAGTGAGCTCAAGGGCGAGCATCGTGTGGTGGCAAGATGGCATGTCGAGCGCCCTGCCCGGGGGCACGACCTCACGTGAGCCATCTGGTTAGGGCGTTAGGCTCAGGACCAGTGGCAGATGACAACTTCAAGCTAGTGCGCGTTAGCTACAGGCCCTTGGTGAGCTGCATCCGACGACACGACGAGGTCTAGGCGGCGTGGCAAGGTTGGTGGAGAGTTCGAGCGGTACATAATAGGCGGCACACGGTTGGCTGGGGTGGCTTCTCTCTTATGCCTTTCTCCCATGATAGATGCGACGACAAAAGGCTGGGCACGGGCTCCCAATGGAGGGTCCCACAAAGCGCGTAAGGAAGAGATCACGGCTCGCCCTATCGTGTTCTTGCACGTGCCTTTTTGCGTTGGTGCGAGCATCGACTTAGTACCTGAAAAAGATTTTTCTCTCTTTCTCAATAAACTCTTTGTGCTAATAACCAATTTGCTGCTATTATAGAAAACATCGAACCCGGAGATTTGGGACTACCCTAGCTCAATTTGCTATTATTATAGAAAACATCTAAGCCAGAGATTTGGGACTACCCTAACTCAATTTGCTATTATTATAGAAAACATCTAACCTGAAGATTTGGGACTACCCTAACTCAATTGCGACACCATCTTTTGTTTACATAGCACACTAATTAATGTTACAGAAACCATCCAAAGTCATTCTATTAGAGCAACTTCAGCAAAAACAACCCACTACCGCAAAATTAAAGGGCCAAGCTAAAAAAAACATATTCCAACATGCCCTCTACTAAAGGTTCCAATTTCAGGGAGGACTCCAAATTCATTCTCCCCCCCTCCACCCACCATTCCTGGAATCTGTAGGGTGCCATCTATCCATGGACCCCATCCACCTACCTTTCTTCTTCCACCCTCCCACACACCTGACTTCACTAGTGCTACCTTCTATGACTCTCCTCTGGCTCAGTCTCACGCCCACCTTCGACGTAACTATCGATCGCCGCCCCTGTGCCGGTGACTTAATCCACTAGTAGGGTTCGAGGCCCTTCGCTTGATCTGGTGAGCCGACCTTGTTGCTTGCTCCACCCTCCTTTGACCGCCAGCATCGCACGTGTCTCCTCCAAGAGGGTGCGTGCCTCCAAGGTCCAAAGCAAGGTCAAGGTTCACCATTGCGATGAGGTCTGTCGTAGGAATCCGTTCGCTCTACACTCTAGGTGGAGTTCCTCCGCACCCAAGCCTCCATATAGCGCCTGTCGTTGCTCCCTCCCGCAGCGTAAATGGTCACTCCGCCCCAATTTGCGGCGAACCGAGCGGCGTGAGAGAAAGAGGGAGCAAAATGAAGAGAAGGAAATGGAAGAAAAAATAGAGAAAGTAGAATGCCGAGTAACTAATGAATGGATCCCACATCCACGTGTCATGAGATAATAGAGTTAGAACTGAGGGCAGTTGTTGGAGTTCATGTAAGTTTTGACTTTTTTGAGAGCCTGAAAAAAATATAGGCAGCCTCCATTTTGCATTTGGAGGGTTTGATTTGAAGCTACTGATGGAGTTGCTATCGGTACTGACCTTAACTTCGCACAAGAGACCAAACACGGAAATACAAGAAGATCAGTTGTGTTTCCCTAACGATATCACGTAGTACTTTTTTTGTGATGATCTTGCTGGAGGGAAACGGCGTGGATGCACTACTGCATGGTCGACCTTTAGTACCGGTAAGGAAACCTCCCTTTAGTACCAGGCGCCCGCCCCGTACCGCTAGCTCAATCGGTACTAAATACAATATTTAGTAATGGTCGGTGAAACCAACCGGTACTAAACTGTGAGCCATGTCGCGCTGTTGCGCGTGGCACTTTAGTACCGGTTGGTTTTACTAACTGGTACTCAATGTTATTCCTTTTGTTTTTCTTTTTGCCCTTTCATTTTCCTTTTGTTTTATAATTCATATTCGTATCCGATGGAGCATTACTACTAATATTACCTTAATATATTAACCCATTCAAATCCAAGTCTTACAAGTATCAACCCATTCAAATCCAAGTCACTCAGTGAGGGATAAGGGTACCCATGGGTCCCCACCGACCAGGATACTAGTTGGCCCTGACAGGTGGGCCGCCTGACAACGCCGTGCAGGCCAAGGCATGAAGACGCGTGGAGCACAAGCCAGGATGTCGGGTGAATCAATTCAGCCCGGATATCACAAAATATTTGTTGTAAACCGAGTTAGATTGCTTTCCATGTAACAACCGACTAGGATTAGATCCTATGTGATTGTAATCTTAGGTCGTCAGCCTATATAAGGCGGCCAGGGGCGCCCTCCGAGGGGAACTCATCCCACCTCACGTTAACTCTTCACATCTGCGATCAGCAATACAATCCACCAGAACACAGGACGTAGGGCATTACTCTCCAGAGGCCCGAGCCTGTCTAAACCTTGCGCTCCTATGTTACCATTCGAGTTCTTGATCTTACAATCTCCCCCTCCTACAAATCTACCACCTGGGTACCCCCTAGTGGAGTGCTGGTCACCAAATCCGAGAGTTGGCGTGCCATGTAGAGGTGATCATGGGATCCTCCCCAGCGATCTCGATGGCATCCCGCCCCAGCGTCATATTCCCTGAAAGCATGAAGTACTTCCTCGCCAATTCGATCCAGCTCCGCTCTGAGAGCATGCCGGTGGACTCCAACTATGCCGCCTCCATCACTGACTCGGTGTCCGCTTCTAGCCCGGCATCTATCGGACCTGCATCGATGGAGCAAGGTCTACACCTGAGGATCATCATGTCACTTGCCTAGCAGGTCGGCGATCTCCCTTTCTCAGAGAGGACCCCACACATCCTCGTGGCAACCCGCCTACCCACACCCTTCGATATAATCGTGGGGCTAGATCGCATCAGCAATACCATTGTTGAGTGCTTCAACCTCTCCGAGGTGGCACTACGTCCTGGAAGGTCGGCGCAGGACTCTCCTCGCTCCCCTTTTGGCATCAAGAACTCGGCTGCCGTGTTTTCCGAAAAACTCGTGCAATCTTTCTAGATCCAATCTGACGGCCCAGCCGAACCCATCTAGCTTTTGGATTGCGACGAGTTCCAGGTCTCTCACTTCGCCCTAACCCTAAACCCTTACGGCGAGGGTGACGACGGAAGCTCTACGTCACAAGATCGGGAAGTCTTCGCTGTCTTCACTGACGAACCTCCTAGGACTTAAAAGCTATGTACTCTTTTTACATTTCGCATTGAATAAATAAAATCTCAGAGGTTCTTTGCGTACCTACTACCTTCTTGCTTTCTTACCTGAGCCCTTACTCATGCTCAGGGACTGTCCGATCTGATCGATAGACCATACCCTCACCGTTATGCTCGGGGGCTTCCTCCGTTACGCGCCGACCTTCGGGTCTCACCCCTTCTCCTACCCCTGTCACGGCAAATATGACTAACTCATGTGGACAACATCCTAGCTCGCAAAACCCAGACAACTTTGCATCCACCCCCTCTACAAGCTCAAGATTCACTCTTAGCAGAGTGATGGCCAGGCAAGGCTAGGCGCTTAGCGGCTACAGGCCTAATCTACATGATGTCCTGTCGTATACACCAATGGAGGGATGGACGCTTTCCATTTGCACAAGTTAATTTCCTAGCTTACTTGTCTCAAAATACAAATTGATACACATCATAGTTTTTCCATTACAGGTCCAACTCTTTGACTACCTCCTCTGCGCCTTGTTGATACTGGTCGGCCAACTGCGGAAGGCTATCAGGATCGAAGCCCTTGGCAATCCCTGCTCCAACGCGCTCCACGGCTAGGCGAGGGAAATGCATCTTGAGAAGCGCAATGACATTCTTCGCACACTCCATGGTAGTTTCCTTCATCAGCGCCTTCAGCCGACCAGGAGTACTTCTCAGACGATCCAGCACCAGCGTAGGCTCGGCAGGATTGGCCTTGGGATGAGTCCCGACTCAATTCTCTTCATCAACATCCGTCGATCGCAACAACCAAGATGGCGCCAGATTGCAAGGACGACGATGATCATTCCACCTTGGCACGAATCAAGCTAACTCTTATTTTCAATTAAATATTTTACGGCTTTTGTATATCTCCACACGCCTTCGTTACCCTATGTCTCTGTGTCTTTCACCGACCACCCTGGTCATACCCTGACTGCTCATATAGCTTGGTCCGTCCACTAAATGGGCAGTCGGGGCTAAGCACGGCTAGGTGCTTAAACGTAACAGGCTACCTCCTGAGGAAATTACATAGCCCACAAGAGCAGGACACGCAAGAATTTACTTCTACGCCGAATAAAACTCCGAGTTATTCAATTATTAAATACTCTACATTATGCCACATAATCTTTGTATTGTCCTTTTACAACTCTAAAACTACTCGGCGTGCCTCCCATTGCCCGGCCAACCTCTCTGGCTCAAGGCGGGAGGTGACTCGGAGTGCTTCCGTGGCACGGCCGACTCCTAGGCTAGGACCACAGATGACTCGGCATGCCTCCCACTGCTCGACCGACCTAGGCTGGGCGGGTGGTGACTCGGCGTGCCTCCCACTGCTCGACCGACCTTGGCTGGGCAGGTGGTGACTTGGCGTCCTTTGGCGGCTCGGCGTTCCTCCCAGGCTCGGGGGCTGGGTACCACAAATGACTCGGTGGGGGCGACTTGGCATGCTTTGGCAGCTCAGCCAGCTCCCACGCTCGAGGGCTGGGTACCATAGATGACTCGGCGTGCCTCTCGTTGCTCGACCGACCTCTCTGGCTTGGAGCGAGAGGCGACTCGATGTTGGAGGTATGCCCTAGAGGCAATCATAGAGATGATGATATTCCATTGTATCCATATTTTATATTGTGTTCCTTGGATATCCATTAAAGGCTACTTGAATTGATTTGCAATTATGTGAATTGTGTGTGAAACTCTTTACTTGTATGGTTATTCTAAAAGTTATCCCTAGTCGGAGTTCATGTGAGGACACACATGAATATTAGACTAGCACATGTATTAGTTGATGATTATGTTTCACAAGTCATGGACATAAAGACGTTAAACTAATAATGTGGGCATGTGTAGAGACATGTGCTAGGACTAACCCAACACGAGACGTAGTTCTCTCTTTACACAACATGTACGCTCTGTCCTTAGACCTGAGATTGTCGCATGTACTCAAGATGTGGATCGACTTACTTAGGGGTTATCAAACGCTACATCATAACTGGGTAGTTATAAAGGTTGCTTTCGGGTTTGTCAAGAAGCATGCTGTGAGGCATGGTCAGTCAAGATGGAATTTGCCCATCTCTATTTGAGAGAGATATCTCTAGGCCCCTCAAGTGATCGGATCCGAAAATGCATGGCCATGCTACATGAGGTTAAGAGTTAACCTAGAAAGGGATTCCGAATCATAGCATCGAGAAAGAGTGGTCGGCTTGGAGCTAGACCAAATATCGTGAGGCAAAGGGAATAGCATGTACGTGATATTGTGATAGTTCGTCTGATATGATCTTCGTGTGCGTATAGGAGTTGGCACGTCTTGCTAGACGCCGCTACCAGCTATTGGGCAAGTAGGAGTACTCGCGCCATATCTATACGTATACGAACCTATAGGGTCACACACTTAAAGGGCTGGAAGTCCAATTCGGATATGATCTCAGTTGGAACAGGTTTAGGAGTACTAATGGGCCTCAGACCCAGAGGCCCGTTAGGAACCCCTATATACTGAGGGGTGGGGGTGCCCTAGGGTTCACCCCCTTTTTGGTCGAACCATAGCCGTGCCCCTTCCCTCGCTCTCGCCTCTCTTGCATCTCGTGGACCTAGCAGTCCGGCTTGTGATGCTTCCTCCCCGCACATGTGGATACCTTGAAATTGCTACATCTTCAACACTTGCATGAGCCGCCACATGAGAGCTCCGACAAGGAACCTGACGAGCCGACGAGAAACCAGACGAGCCGGCGCACGAGGAAGACGCCGCTGCACGTGAATGAGCTGCTGAGGAGCTACTGGATGAGGACGTGTTCGACTACACTGCGGTGACGTGTGATCGACTACACTGCCCCGACACGCTTCATCAACTTCTGCATCTGCGCGTCTAGTGGTAATCCCGTGATCAATATACGGCAGTTTTCTTGGTTTACGCGGTAGAAAATTTTGTTTTGGGCTAGTGTAGCCTACCTCGTATCCCTACACTCGGTGTGCTTCCATGTCTAAGCTGGCTCCCAGGGTCGGGGGCTGGGTGCCACAGATGACTCGGCGTGCCCCCTATTGCTCAACCGACCTAGGCTGGGTGGGTGGACTTGGCGTGCTTCCATGGCTCGGCCGGCTCCCAAGCTCGAGGGCTTGGTACCACAGACGACTCGGTGCGCCTTCCGTCTCCCAGCCAACATATCTGGCTCAGGGCGGGAGGTGACTCGGTGTGCCTCCGCGACTCCACCAGTCCTCGCGCTCGGGAGCTGGGGACCTAGATTTGGTCAGCATGCCTCCTTAGCTCTGCCAGTCCTCGCGCTCAGGGGCTGGGCGCCTGCATTTGGTCAGCGTGCCTCCTTAGCTCCGTCAGTCCTCGTGCTCAGTGGCTGAGTGTCGGGGATAGATCCCCGGTACCCGCAAGGAAGGAAGAAGATGGACTCCAACTAGGATTCCTCTGTAATCCTACTAGGACTCATACCATGTAAACCTACTACTACTCCTACCTTTTAACCGACTAGTAATCCCACCCCCTGAAGTATATAAAGGAGGGCAAGGGTCCCTAGATCGGTAGGCGAACACCTCATAGAACCACAACAGAGGACCAAATCCTCAACACCAAACAACGCCCAAGTAGTATTACGCTACTCTGGCGGCCTGAGCCTGTATAAATCCATGTATTGTGTCCTCGTTTTTACCTTCGAGTTTCAGGTTCGACGATCCCCCACCAACCAATCTACTACCTCGGAATACCCCTCGGTAGGTTGCTGGGTATAAAACGCCAACATCTGGCACTCCAGGTAGGGGTGATCATCGAGATCATCGGGCGAGCTTGGAGGACCTCATCAAGATCAATCTACTCTATAAGACAAGAACGTTGTTCTTGCATCCAATTGACGACTCGGTGTGCAACTGCATCGGAGTCCAACGCGAAGTCACCAGATAGGCTAATTCCGAGCTAGCATCTAATCTCGCCGAATTGGAATTCGAAACGGAGTACGGAGTGGAGCAATTCACCTACCACTGATCCTCTCCAAGCATCAAGATCAAGTTGGAATAGAATTGGATGGCGTCAAGATGGAATCCTACAGGGAATCGATTTCCTTAGTCGAGTCCAAAGAGGAGACCAGCTTTGTTGATCGGAGATGGAAAAGCACGCCAAGCATCAAAATAAAGAAACAGTTGTTGTTGTTCCCTCTGCCACCTGAAATCAATGGTGTATTCAGCTATGCGCACGCCAAAAAGCTACCAGAAGGACTTCAGCTTGCATGGCAACACCAACAAATCTTCGACGATGCGATTGACTAATTCTACAAGAGCAAGACGTCTATGTCAGCTCGCTAACGACTATTTCAATTACTCATCAACTAGTCAGAATCAACTCCGACTAGTCGGCTTCATCAACAACCGTCGCGGCTTCATCGACAATCGTTCATGAATCAAGCTAAGTCACTTTTTTAATAATTATTTTTCTCTAACTTGTTTTTAGCATGGTTTGTGAATGCGCCGACTACTTATTTGTGTATGCCTCTTGATGGGAATTACCCTTCAGAGCTACATTTCACCGACTACTCTTGGGGCATGATGCCGATAGCCACGGGCTTGGTACACCGAATTACGGAGGCTATCACCACAGGTTTGGCTCACTGAGTTCCGAAAGTTCCACCACAGGCTTGGTACACCGAATTAGGAGGCTCTGCGATGAAGTTTGGTGCACTGAGTACTGGAGGCTCACAGTAGCTACACCCTAGTGAGGCACAAATCCTATGCGCGGCAAACACACGCTCTCCTCACCAAAAGGCAGAGAAGTCTCAATGACTACTTTACACGCAATCGCACAGTCTTTTTGTCGCAATACCGACTACTTATTTTAAATGTCTTCTCTTAGCAGTCACTAACTTCCTCGACCAGAACACGCCTCAATTCGTGAAAGCCTCAGATCTTCTATCATGCCTAAACGCTAGGACGCGAGACAAAGATGTCCGTAGCAGCAGTGCTAGTACCCGTACACGAGACAAACATCTCACACGCAGCGGCAATGGCTAAATAGGAACTGAGAGCCTAAACGTAATAGGCTAACTACTCGGAGAAATATGACCGAAACAAGAGCATGACACCCAACATTTATATTCATCAATGAAAAAATTTCAGTAGTTCCAAATTCTACAAATATGCTACATAATGTATGCATCTCTTTTTCGGGTCAAGCTTCGACGATGACTCTCCAGGACGCTCAGTGTACCAACAATGGCTCCACTAGCTCCCAGGCTCAGGGGCTAAGCGCCAATCATTACTCGAAATATCTCTAGTGGCTCAGCTAGCTTCCAAGCTCGGGGGCTAACGTCAAATAACTACTCAACGTGGCTTCTATGGCTCACCTGGTGTATAATCTCAAGGTCTGGATGCTAAATGACTACTCGAAAGATGACTTGCGTGAAGACTAAAGACCCTCAGATTGATTACTTAATCATTCCAAGGCTTGGGGGCTGATCAGCTACACCCAACAGTTGTTTTTTTCAAGATGAAAGAAGAAGATTCAAGATTTTATTAACTCTCAGCCTGATTCTTCGATTCAACCTAAGGCTCAGGGGCTACTCAGTATGGAGTGCGACTTCCGCTGCCCTCCATATCACATTCCACGATGAAGATTACAAAATCAAGATGATCAAGGGCTTGAGCACACCATAGCTCATGGCAACTTTGAAGAACTTTGAAGATTCAACGAGACAAAGTACTCGAGGAGCACTAATACTACTCAGTGAGGATCTGAAAAGTACTTGAAGACTGCTACATTCGGTTATGAACGGTCGGGGGCGTGTCGGGGATAGATCCCCAGTACCCGCAAGGAAGGAAGAAGACAGACTCCTACTAGGATTCCTCTGTAATCCTACTAGGACTCATACCATGTAATCCTACTAGGACTCCTACCTTGTAACCGACTAATAATCCCGCCCCCTGGAGTATATAAAAGAGGGCAAGGATCCCTAGATCAGTAGGCGAAGACCTCATAGAACCACAACAGAGGAGAAAATCCTCAACACCAAACAACATCCAAGCGCAGGGCACAATATATAACACCCCAAATAGGACGTAGGGTATTACGCTACGCTGGCGGCCCGAACCTATATAAATTCATGTATTGTGTCCTCGTTTTTACCTTTGAGTTCCAGGTCCGACGCTCCCCCACCAACCAATCTACTACCTTGGGATACCCCTCAGTAGGTTGCCGAGTATAAAACACCAACACTGGGCGTCCTACTTTGGTCCACGTGCCTTCGTGGCTCTGCTAGTCCTTGCACTCAAGGGTTGGGCGCCCTATTTTTTGTCGGCGTGCCTCCTTGGCTTCGCCATGACTCGCGTTCCAGCGTTGGGCGCTTCATCTTTGGGTTAATAATTCAGCTACTAAACGATAAGACAATTTGACCCTTGGACCGATTACTTTAATCGCTTCAATGCTCGGGGCTGGGCACCTATCTCAAGGTCAGCGTGCCTCTTTGGCTCCGCCAATCCTCATGCTCGGGGGTTGCACGTCTATTTCAGGTCGGTGTGCCTTCGTGGCTCCGCCAGTCCTCGCGCTCGGGGGCTGGGTGTCGTATTCAAGTCTGCGTGCCTCTGTGGCTCCACCAGTCCTCGCACTCGGGGGCTGGGCACCTATTTTAGCTCGATGTTCCTCTATGGCTTCGCCAGTTCTCACACTCTAGGGCTGGGCACCTATCTCAGGTCGTCGTGCCTCTTTGGCTCTGCCAGTCCTCGCGCTCGGGGGCTGGGTGCCTATTTCAGATCGGTGTGCCTCTGCGGCTCTGCCACTCCTCGTGCTTGGGGACTGGGCAACTATTTCAGGTCGGCGTGCCTCCTTGGCTCTGCCAGTCCTCACGCTCGGGGATTGGGCAACTATCTCAGGTTGGCGTGCCTCCTTCACTCCGTCAGTCCTCACGCTCGGGGGCTAAGCACCTATTTTAGGTTAGTGTGCCTCCTTGGCTCCACCAATACTCGCGCTCGGGGGCTGGGCACTATATTTGGATCCATTTTATGACGGAAATAATACATCAGATTCTTGACAATTGGACCAATTACTTTAATCGCTTCAATGCTCGAGGGCTATTCCATATAGAGTGCGTCTTGCGACACCCTCCACGTGCTTCCCTTTGATCTACAGGATGCCAGACATCCCGGAGCTCGGCAGTCGCATAGCCATGCACATTTGGTCATATGCCTATGGAAGCTTCAATTTTTCTTCCTTTTTTGAGCATTGCGCAGCCTCTCCATCACTACGATGACACCACACCTTCACCCGAGTACATTACAAGCTTCGTTGCGCATCCGTCAGGTTCCTGTTCAACTCCACATCGCTCGGGGGCTTGAGGGATAAGGTTGCTCACGGGTCCCCACCAACCAGGATACTAGTCGGCCTTGATAGGTGGGCCCACCTGACCATGCTGTGCGGACCAAGGTATGAAGACGCATGGAGCACAAGCCAGGATGTCGGGCGGATCAATTCAGCTCGGATATCACGGGCTACTTGTTGTGAACTGACTTAGATTGTTTTCCATGTAACAACTGACTAGGATTAGATCCTATCTGATTGTAACCCTAGGTCGTTAGCCTGTATAAGGCGGGTAGGGCCGTCCCCCGAGGAGAACTCATCCCACCTCACGTTAACTCTTCGCATCTGCGATCAACAATACAATCCACAAGAACACAGGATGTAGGGCATTACTCTCCGGAGGCCTGAACCTATCTAAAGCTTACGCCCCTGTGTCACGTTTGAGTTTTTGGTCTTATGATCTCCCTCGCCTACAAATAAACCACCTGGGTAACCCCCTGGTGGACTCCGGTCACCAAATCCGACATCAATACTAAGTTCTTAGAGAGAACAAGTTCAAATCCATAAGAAAGGGTAGCGGTACATCCATGCAAGTTACATATTTCATAGTACTACTCGCTTCACTTCCTTAGATATGGAACATAGTTAAGGTCTCCAATCGTCCAGCTTAGAACTTCATCAAAAAAAAAGTTAGAGCACGGATGAGTGCACTCTCCTTTGCTTCACATGGATGGTCACATACACTACTATAAATCATAAACAATGGAGAGGTTAACTGATTTAGCCTGTAGAAAGTGAGATGAGCCTGGAACTTTCAATCTATGGTGAATATGGGGTTTCCTCCATGTAAGTCAAATCCAACACATCCAAGACTTAGGCCAGAATCGCACAAAAGCTCATTGCCACATTGGTTGTACCAAAGAGATCCTAAAAGATGATAATAACGTTACGAAAGTTAAAAGATGTAACATAACTAAAATTAAAAGAATGATAAAAGAATGTTGCATACCATGTCATGTTGATTAAGCCGACAAAGCCCCTCAGCAGTCACAAGCACATTGCTTTCTCTCTCCTCGAACCATTTTATCTCAAAATATGACAAGTCTGGCACAAAGTTCCCATGATCCTTAAGCTGTTGTAGGCAGACCTCCACGACAGTCCTCTCAAAAGTTACCCTACTTGGTGCTATTTGACCCCATGCAGCAATTGAAACCATCAGGATGGTCTCTCCTGGTGACATCGAGGTGAAATCTATTTCTCGAATAGGTACTTGAAAAGAGATGTGTACTCTTTTAAAATGAGGTTCACCAACAACCTCGGTTTGCACTACAGTAGAAGTACCACCTAAATCTTCAACAACATCTTTGAGCCATCTAATTGTGTTGATAAGATACATTCTATGTCAGTTAACTTAGAAAATATTCATTTGTAGTAAAAAAATCAATTACAAGAAGGAAAGAATATTACTATGTTGGGAACTGATCGTTTGCTTCGATCGCCTTGTGGCAAATCAATGATGCCATGAGGGAAGTGAATTCCTGGACGACGAGACAACGGCTCCATGAACATGTAGTCTCCACGGCCGCCACCACCACGATGAAAAGAACTTCTACTAGCAATAGTTAGCCCAAACTATCCAAATAAAATTGAAATAAGATACATTATTCTGCCAACATCAACTTCAATAGTAATTGCGCCACATAACATCATAATTCATGAAATGCTAAGATAAAAAAGATTGTCCAAAATAACTAATAGCAATCAAACATCAACTTTAATAGTAATTACGTCGTCAAACATCAATAGAAATTTACAATTGTTGGTTTAGATCTCATGTACATTGTGATAACTAATCAAAATACATTTATTATCATATTGCAATTGCATAGATTAAAAATGGAAAAAAGAAAAAAACAACCAGGGCGCTCGGGGAGGAGGAGGCGTGGCGGTGAGGAGGCGGCCTCGGCATCAGGAAGGAGGCGGCATGTTGAGAGGAGGTGGCGTCGGGGATGGGGGCAGGTAGGAGGTGGCGCATCAGGAGGAGGCGGTCCAGCGGGAAGGAGGCGGCCCGACAGGGAGAAGGCGGCGTCGGCAGCGGTGAGGAGGCGGCGGCGCGTTGGGGATCGGGCGCCACGGGGACGGAGGGAGGAGGTGGCACGTCGGGAGAAGCCGGTGTGGTGGTGAGGAGGTGGCGTTGGCGGCGTGAAGGAGGTGGCGCATCAGGGATGGCGTGCCGCGAGGATGGAGGGAGGAGACGCCGCATCGGGGATGAGGCACCGCGGGGCCGGAGGGAGGAGTCGGCGCATCGGGAGGAGGTGGCATCGGCGGTGGGGTGGACGCGGCACGTCGGGGAGGAATAATTGAGAGGGAGGAAACTACTAGGTGTTTGGAGAAG
Source organism: Setaria viridis (assembly GCF_005286985.2). Lineage (NCBI taxonomy): Eukaryota > Viridiplantae > Streptophyta > Magnoliopsida > Poales > Poaceae > Setaria > Setaria viridis. The sequence goes on from NC_048263.2 coordinate 29,380,319, forward strand.
ACGAAGTATTTGTAGGTGGACAATTAGTACCAGTTATAGCTTTTGCACGGTACTAAATATTTCTTTATTTAGTACCGGGCAGGGCTTCTAAACGGTACTAAAGGTGCTAAATGGAGGGAGTAGAAAATTGGAGCATTAAGTACTGGTAATAGCCTTTGCCCGGTACTAAATTGTTCCATTTAGTACCGGGCAGGTTTTCTAACCGGTACTAAAGTTACAAAAATGGCGGGAGCTAAAACTGCCTAGCCAGCAATTTCCTTTCCCGCGCACACTATCTTAATTCTAATAAAATATATCAATCGACAAGGTTGTCACATGTGTGTATATGAAATAGTAGAGATAAAAAATTATCACAAATATTAACTAGAGTACATTACATATGAAATTCATCATACATATTAAATCTTACATAAATGAGATACATAGAACCTAAGATCATCCACATCATGCTCGTTAATCATCGCAACATACAAACTACGATTAATATCGATAATGTCGATTCCTAATAACTTACGACATAATCTAGTGCGTATATGTATGCACTATCCCTAGCCTTGTAAGGCATGTGGAATGTCTCTCCAAATATTCTCACCGAAGTTGTGGATGATGATAAGGTAATGTCAGTTTGCCAACCGCCACGTACTCGACCTAGGTCAGCTCTTGTGAATGTCCAGCAAATGTTCCCCAGTACCTGATGTAGGACTTCTTTTAGACTTTGGTCGGCGTGCATGAAGCTATTATACAGTGTGTCCTTGAGTCAAATGGCAACAAAAAAAGTGCTAGTATTCAAACGCTAACAATGTGACGTCCGGCTCATCATATTCGAACGTTGTAATCTTCTAATCTTCTAGTAACTATAGTTTGGAAATATGTGATTTGTCTGACGTTCTATTTGGATCAGTGCCTGCCTCACAGCACTACATGCGGCAACATGTGGCTGTTGTCGCACAACAGAATTGACATAGATAATATTTGTTTGATCAAGTCTTTACTCTCACATGCCTGCGGTATTAATGGACAAAGAAACCACATATCTTCCTTATGTCGGACTCGTTTGCTCATGTATCACCATAGGAGCTTGTTCAGTCACGTTAATTATTACTTGTCATAACCACTCGATTGGTGAAACAAGCGTAAATACAAATTATAAAAAAAATATTAGTACGATAATGAGTAATAAAATCAGTATTAGAGTACAAAGGGCATAAGTATCACGTTTCGATGTAAGTCCAGTTGTGTAATGAGTACGGGTTCATGACCGATAGGAAAGGAAGCGCCAGTAGGCTGTGCTAGAGGATTCGGGGGAAACGACGGGACATTTCGTTCAACATTGCGACGTATTGGCATTTTGTCCTACAAAATTTTATCAAATACATATCATTCACTAGTTCGAGAAAAAAAGAAAAATGCTTCATACAGTGGACTTCACGGAGTTAAGAATCCTAAAATAATGGTAGAACATTATTTTCTCACTCACTAATCTCAATGCGTCGGATCCCAGCAGCTCTTTAGAATATTCCGGTTCACCTTGGATTTCTCAACTAAAATCATATTGTTCATGCGCATTCCAAGTCTATGGAGAGCCACCTCCAATCCTCCAGTACCAGAGAATAGTGTAAGCACATTCATGCCATGTGCAAATACTGTTCTATGGTATTGGAGAAGCGGAGATGGTGCATCCATTGCCGGTCCATCTGCATCGTATTATGTGAAAAATTGAGGGCTTCGTATTAGATAAAGAACTTGGTAGTGGAAAAATAGAGTAAATTTATTTACAGATAAATTATTTCTCCTCATTATAAAATACTCTCCATTCTAATAAATCAACAGGTACTCCATTTATAACATAAAACTCATTCTAAAAAATATTCTATTCTACTCAATCTAAAAAACTCTCCTCCTAATAAAAAATCAACAAATAATCCATTTGTAACATAAAACTCAATCTAAAAAACTCTCCATTCTCCCCATTCTAATAAATCAACATGTACTCCATTTGTAATATAAAACTCATTCTAAAAAACACTCCATTCTCCTCATTTTAAAATACTCCCCTCGTTCTAATAAATCAACAGATACTCCATTTGTAACATAAAACTCATTTTACAAAACGCTTCATTCTTCTCATTCTAAAATACTCTCCTCATTCTAAAAAATTAACAAATACTCCATTTGTAACATAAAACTCAATCTAAAAAACTCTCCATTCTCCTCATCCTAGCTAACATACTCTCCATTCTAGCTACAAAACATAAAACATATATAGAATACTAAACATGAGAGGAGGGATCGAGTTGCTAACCTTTTTCCCCTAGGTCGAGTGATGAAGAAGCCCGAGCTCTCGGTCAAATGGTTGAGCTCGGGCTCAGGGAGGAAGAAACAGCTCATTTTATAGAGTTACCTTTAGTACCAGCTGGTGGGTCTAGCCGGTATTAAATGGTTGCATGTTAGTACCGGTTAAAGATACCAACCGGTACTGAGCCAGTACTAAATGGCTTCCTCGGAAATCTAGCTGTTGGCCACACGGTTCACATACCATCATTTAGTACCGGCTAAAACTCCAAACTGGTACTCAAGGGTTCCGGTGGTACTGTAGGTGATGACCGGCACTAACACCACGCGTTAGTACTGAACCAAAAGTCATCCGGTAGTAACATGTTGGATGAATGCTTAGTTTTCACAGTAGTGATGGGTCGTTCAGTAGTCCGGTCGGTCCCCAAGAAAACTGAGCTGCAGGATGGTCGATTGTGGCGGCCGGATCGAACAGGAGCTCCCAAGGGGCCCCTGCCGCCTGCGCTTGCACGCAAAACGCGGTAGCTCACAGCAGCTGGTCCGGGGCGTACGTGCGTGGCCGTCTCCCCGTGTCCCGGAGCACGAGCAGTCGCCGCCGTGCAAGGAGGCTCCGCACCGCCGCCGTTGCTCCTGTGGTGAGCTCGCGCGGCCGTACGTGTGGCCCGCAGGGCTGCAGCCGCCGCCGGAGTATTTGACGTCGCGGAGAACAGATCGTGACAGGACAGCGATCAACCCAAAGACGGGCATGGCAGCGTGTGGCTGCAGACGGCACTTGCCCAAGCGCGCATGGCGACTTGGCGAGGCGGAGAAACGGGAGCCCGGATCGGTTCACGTCGCGGACCTCACGAACAAAATCCCGTCACAGCTTCGGTCTGTCCGATCCAGCGTGGGCCGAAAAAAGCCCATTTAATTTCAGGGCCTCCGCCGCTCTCGTTGTAAAGCAAAACGAACTTATATAGAACCAAACACAAAATAAAGAAGGCCAACGAATCCTCTTCTGTTAATGATAATACCAAACCGCTATCTTTTACCGCGTTCGGGCCAACACAAAGAACCTCCCCGTTGGTCTTCCTCGCCGAGCGTCATGGTGGACGCCTTGTGACTCCAGCCTCGGATGGAAATAATTAGCTTAGTGGGCTGGTTTGTGGGCTTTGAGCCCATGTTGCTGGTGACTTACCCGAAAGAAACGAATATCTATACTCCCTTCTTTGGTGTGTGTGAGGAAAGAACGCGCGCATGTGGCAGCAGGCAAAAATCTCTCTAACGATCTTTACCATTTAGCGTCTTGCGTGCAACTGTTAAGTGCATCTCCGCCGGCAGGCACTCCTAGCAGGCGAGGCGGCCCGTTAAAGTATGACTAGGCGAAGCTGGCTCCTCGGTTTTCCATTGTTGGAACTTGGAACACACTGAACAACGCATGTTGAACAATCCTCTCCTCAGTTTTCCCTTGTCGGAACTCACTGGACAATGCAGGTTCGCAACAGCCAGGAAGGCAGGAACACACTGAACAATGCAGGTTTGCACCAACCATGTCACGGAACACGCAATAGACTTCAATGCAGGTTTGCACCAGCTATGTCGTCACAGAACACGCAACTAGGTTTCAAGGCCTTCGGTTTTGTGATGGTCAGATGTCAAAGGTTTATCATTTCTTCTAAAGAGAGAGAGAAAGGTTCTTGGTTTCCTGATACAGTTTGATGGCTCAACACGAATACACAATACATCACTAGTGCAAGCATGCAATCTCTATGTTGTGTAAGCCCCAAAACAGTTGCTACCGAGTACCATCATATCCTGTGCAAAAACATGCTCTTCGATCAAGCAGTTGGAGCGAATAATTAACACTTGCTATCACCCTAGATGCGGTCCAGCCAGCTGCCAAGGCTTTCCTGAGAACCAAACTGCAAGTCCTGTCTCAAGACGAAAGAGAAAAAGAAAACATGATCAGATTTGTCAGAGCAATTAACGAACATATTGGCACAAGGAACACCAGAAGGATAAGCTTACACCAAGCTGAAGATCTGGAGGCGTTCCGAGATCCACATTATGGAGATCAGGTAACCCATAAAATGTGTTCAGGCTCCTGTCAAGGATCTCGTTCCTGCATTGGGACAGAATCGGGTAGTCCATGGGAAGCAATGTGTCGTCATTTAAGGAATTCGGGTCTTCACGGCAAAGCAGAGGTTCGTCTAGGTTCAGCTGAGCCCGAGATGCCCCTCCAACAGCCTGCTGTTCTTCAGCTCCTGCACACCATGCAGGGTTCATGGCATCATCCTCCAGGCTAACAACAGGAATGATAGGCTCTCCCTCATCCTGCAGTAGTAGCTGAACCCAAACCACAAAGTTAGAGTAGTGGACATGGTCATGAAAACAAGGTTTTGGCAATGCACCAACGGAAATTGCAAGCATATAAGCTTTTATCTATTATGTCAAAAACATTAGTGTACATATTTCCCGGATGCTCCCTTCTCTATCAGTGAAATAGGCACAATCTCATGCCTATTTGTTCAAAAAAGTATAAATTTCAAGGATACTGATAGAGGTGATTATGTACTTCAATCTATAAAGTATTGTTGTGTGCTGATTTTGAAACATGGTTATAAATTGATCTCTGCCAGATCACCAGTACTAGTTCCCCATTGGTTTTAGTGGGAGGTAATACAGATAGCTAGGTACAAACCACTTCCAATTTCAACTCGACATATGCCTGCTTGTGCATTTTCTAAAACTGGTTTATACTTTGATCTAGCAGTTTTTGTACATAACAATGATCCCAAAAGAAGTTAATATGAGTTACCTGATCCTGCAGGATGGAAACATTCTGCTCTGTTTCACATGGACTATTATTAGCAAGACGTGGCTGTGGAGCATTTGTCTTTGGAGTTGGAGTTTTAGGACCAATCACAGAAGCAGATGCATCAGGTTTGTCATAAGCAGCTTCTGTTTCAGAAATTTCCATACTCTTATTTGTTATTTGGCAGAAGATTTTGGAAACAACAAGATCCCCGTCCTTTTCATCCTCCTCTTGTCCGAGGTGATACTGATGCATTACCCAGTGAGCTCTATCAGGTTTTTCACCTCTATGTGAAGTTTTGTACAGCACCATTATCTTCTTCCAACCTTTTTTAACACCATTGTCATATATGGGTTTGGATCTCCCTGTCTTGTGCCATCTCACATGCTCATCAGTAACAGTGTGATCACTACTGCAGCTTATGACCCTTCGACGCTTGCGCTGGCCACAACCATAGGCTTTTGAAACTCTATGGAAGAAATGAGCATTGCTGCCATCTGTTTTCATACCTACAAGGTCAATAAGAACCAAATTCAGAACATGTATACCCCAACAAATTCATAAGGAAATACAAATCTTAAGAAATAGTTACCTACCAGGAAGATTTTCAGGGTGTGAATAGCAGATTCCTTCATCGTTATCTATAATTGGAATAAATTCATCAATGAGCACATGTGGCCTCGAACCCCCCAGACCAATTTTCTCTTCTAAATGTTCAAGCAACTCCAAATCAGATGGGTCAAACTTGACTCCAGCAGGCAGCCCAGGCCACTGCATGGCAACCTGCAGAATTTGAAATGCACCAAAATCTTGCTCAGAATATGTAAAACAGCTTCAAGTGAATGAGTGGAAAGCCAAATCTCCCTTGTCCCTCATCTAAATAGAACAGATGTACTTACATCACTGTTATCAATGACATGACTGCAGTTCGGACATTCCCTCCGTGCTTCTGCAATCAATTCGCTTATTCTGTGATTACCACTAGGAGTTGTGTATCTTATCTTCTTAGCAATTCCCCTACAAGTTATCAACCACGACCTGCAACAAAAGGGACATATTGTCATATTGGTGCTGGGTCACAACACAAGTACTTGCACAAGAGAATTTGAAGGCAGCCAAGCTAAATTAGTTGAAATGCATGAATTTGTAGCTAGTAGTCTGTGTGTAACAAAAAAAACAGAGGAGTGATTTGGTGTCCTGTTCTTGAAAATGAAGCCCTGCCAAAACTACTTGGTGGCTGGACTTCCAGTGGCAAAGAATAAACTGAACCACACAAATGCTGAGACTACGTGAAACTTAGTCTAGCATATTCTAACTACAGTACTGGTCACATGACAGGGCAGTACGGTAAACACTCGTGTGCTCTGTTTCTCTGTTCCTTCTATTTCCCCCACTTATCCCCACTCTGGACATGGCTGCAAAATTGATCACACCCAAATTTAACTGATGCGGTGTACTAGTGCTACTACATCAAGTAAAATCATGATGTTCTGGTACACCAAGCTGTGTACTAGCTAATGCCAACCACCGGCACTACCTGCTATTTGGGGCATTCAATCCAATCCAATGCAAATGTTAAATAATTCCCATTATCCAAAATTTCTGAACCCCTCCTCGGCGTTCGCCAAGGCAAGCCGACATTAGCAATAGCAAACCATCCAACCCCATCGAACCGATCCCCGACGCGATCGAGAAGCCGCAATCACCTAGCGCGGCCGCGCGCGGGGACGGGACACGGAAGAAGAAGGAAGAATCCTCGCAGTCGCAGCACTAAAAACCCCAACTAAACCCGAGGAGCCCAAATGCACCGCGCGATCGAATAAGCAAGCAAGCCCTAACGATCATGATTGAAGTCGAAGGGGGAAAAGAAGGTGGCGCAGAGGATGACTAGTACCTCGCCATGGATGCGCGCGGGCTCCGCTCCCCCCACGGCCGCGGAAGGCGGAGGCGGACGGCGTGGCGGCGGCGGCGCGGTCAGTCGACAGCGGAACGGTGCCTCCTGGGTGCCTACCGCTCCCTCTGCTGTGCACTCCCCCCCTCGCGCGGCGCGGCTCGGCCCGATCGCGTGCGCGGTTGGATTGGCCCCCACACGCTGGTTCGCCGAGGAAATATACCCCCCTGCCTCGCACTCCCAGTAGGAGGAAGGCGGGAAAGCTCGCGCGGCGCGGCGGGAACCGGGAAGGCGATGCGCTCGCGCTGGCGGGCCGGGAGACGCGGAGCCTGTCCCGTCTTCCTCTCTGTCTCTGCTTCTGAGGCCCCGCGCCTGCTTTTTGCCTCGGGAACCCTGAGCGCTGCTGCCACGGCAGTAATGCCAGCGACCGTTGCAGCTTCCTTCGCCCCCTCCCTTTCCTTCCTTCGCAAGCCGCGCACGGGAACCGAGCGAGAGCGCTCGTTCGGTCTCGCGGGGCCCATGTCCAACTCCGCTCCGCTGTTTTTCACTTTTTTGTTATGGCGTGCCCGTGGGCCGCGTCCGAATGCACGGCCTAGGTCGTGCCATGCGAGGCCAGCCCGAGCCCACTAGCCCGTTTTCCTCAGCAATCGCCGCCATGGGCCCAGCTCCTTCGGACCGTAAGCTTGCCTACGATTGGGCCGAAATATACAACACCCACCCTTTCCTCATCCATCTGAGTATGAACATTGTGACTGACCATCTCCGTCCGCGGAGCGAGACGACAGCAACACCGCAACAGCATGACTCGACCACGATGAGTCAGCTGTCAGAGTGATAGATCTGCACAGGCTGACTGGATCCTCACTCCGGTCTTTTCTTTTCCTGTTTTTGGAAAAGGGGAAGACAGTGACCTCATTTGTGATTTGTCACGAGGGAAATGACGGGTTCGGACGGATCATATTTAGATATTTGATACTAATTAGAAGGACTAAATGTGAACTAATTATAAAACTAATTGCATAAATGAGGGTTAATTTGCGAGACAAATCTATTAAATCTGATTAATCCATAATTAGCACATGTTTACTGTAGCATCACATAGGCTAATCATAGACTAATTAGTTTTCCGTTTGAATACTACCCTTATTTGTGCAATTAGTTTTATCATTAGACTATATTTAGGGCTCGTTTGGCAGGGTTGCGGCTGTGGCTAAAATAGTTGTGATTGTGGCTTCTTCGATGAAACAGCTTTTTTTGGCTTCATCTAGTCTGGATGGAAAAATGTTTAGCAAAACGGCTTCTCCTAGATGAGTAACATGGATAAAAATATGAAATGTACATAATACCCTTCCTTATTTTTTTCCTTTTTCTTTTTTCTCCCTTCTTTTTTTCTCTTTCCTTTAATTCTTATCCGCCTCCGCCAGCCTTATCTGCTCGCAACGCCTCCGCCTGCCTTATCCGCTCACAACGCCTCCAGTCCCGCACTCCACCGCCGGCCGTCCCAGCGCCGTCGTCCCTGCCGTCCACCGCGCTGTGCCTCCGTCCCCACGGCGCTCCGCGTCCAGTGCCACGCCACGCCGCCAGGCCACCTCCACCACGCCGTTCCGCCTCCACCTCGCTGCTCCGCCTCCACCGCGCCGCCCGACCGCCTCCACCGCACCCTTCACCTCCACCCGCAGGCTCCTCGAGGGCAAGGGTGGGAACGACGGGAAGAAGCCGCGGGAAGCCGATTTTTTAGGCTTCTTCTTCGTCAAATGGCTCTAGAGAGCGGGTTCAGAGGGGCTTCTTCCCCGAAGCCGTTTTGGTGAAGATCGTTTGGTAGGGCTTCGGCTTCTACCGGTGGAGAAGCCGCAGCCGAAGCCCTACCAAAAGGGACCTTAATACTCCTAATTAGTGTGCAAACATCCGATGTGACAGAAACTAAAGTTTAGTCCAGGTATCCAAACACTCCCTAAGTTTCACTTTCATGTAGCATAGTTTCTACTGTTGCCGCAATATATACAAGCGTGGCATCGGCGTTTTATGATTTTGGCAAGTCCATCCACAAGCGACGAGAGAAGCGAGCGGTCCAGTGCACTTTCGGTAGGACGAAAACCTGCTTCCCAACAAGTTCTCACCAGCATCCCTTGTCTTCACCTCCGTAACTTACCCTCAGGTTGTTCCTTTCATCCTCTCCAAAACGGACCCTGCATCCCGATCGATCGATTGATCGATCCTGGTCAGCATATCAAAACAGTGTGAAGCTAGTAGTAGTAGGTCTGTCTGAAGGGACGTTCATTAACGTTAATACACCTAGACCTGCCTATCCAGCTCAACCCGGTCGCGAAGATTCTTCAGAAAAGCGTTGCACCGGTGCATAAAAAAGGTTGACACAGGCATAAGGGGAAAAAAGGATGGGCTACGATCACCGGCCGTGCTGTACCAACGGGTTGCTGCGTGTGCGGATGGCCGTGCGGTTGAACGACTCGGTAGCCGGTCAACACTCCCAAGCGATCCTTAATAAATGCAGATTGCAGAGAAAGCGAAGATTTGCAGCCATTGCAGGCGCACCACGGCCTGAAAACGACCGGGCAGGTCAACACTCCAGCATTGCTACATGCACTTGATTAGCTAGGAGTAGGACCGCAGCGAACAGAGCAGCTTATTGTAATGTAAGCTTCCAATTGCAGGGAAGAAATTTGACGCTGCCCGCCCTCTTCTATCCTACTGCAAATTCCCCACGCGGATCATGCTGCCCTGATATGGTCCAACTGCCAAGTTTCTGAAGAATCGGCCAAAAGCGGCCACACGAATGAAATACATGATGTGTGTCAGGCGTAGCTGCCTCGGGTTCTACTTACGTGACGGGCGCAGGCGAACCGAATCAAACCAGCAACAGCGGTCGCGGCAGTACGTCCGCGTGACGGAGCGCTAACCGGAGGCTCCGGAGTCCGGAGCCATTTCCTGGTCTGCCACGTCACGACGACCAGGGCTACACGCGCGCGGGGATGGGTAGTCAAACGATATCTGCGTCGACGGGCGACCGGGATCCACGGCGATGGGGACGGGGACCCGGCCACGGCGACACGGGCGGCGCGCGAGGTCAAGGAGGAGCCGCCCGCGGCGAAGAAGCAGCGCGAGGGAGGCGCCGTACGCGCGTTCGCATCCAAAGGAAACGAAGCGGTCCAACGAGGCACGCCGCGCCCGCGCGTTATCCGTTGGGGGGCGGGCGGCTCGGCGCGGCGGATCGAGTCGAGCGGGTGGCCGGGACATGCCGCGGCGCTCGTGGCCAGGTCAAGCATGGCAGCGACGCCGCATCTGCTGCGCTTGTACACGGCTCCGACCCACTTGCCCGTACGCGTAGATTGTCGCGTTCGCGTACGTCGTCCGTGGAAATTTGGCGCGAGCAACTGCAACTGCAACTAACTCTACTCGGACCAGCGATCCAGCGGCGACGGCGCGTTGTACTGTCCTTATCGGCGTCGTACGTCTCAAACTGTAAGGGCCTGAGATCTTTGGTACGTACCGTATCCCATTATTGAAGAAAAAAAATCGCACGAAATATCTCAGTGCTCGGCCAGTTGGGAGCTCGTGATAGCTCCACGTCACGCTGCCGAAAACTTGGGTGTCACCGTGATACTGGCCAAACACCAGATACAACGAGCTGCTGCTGTATCGAGATTTTACGCAGTTCAGTCTAGGCTTCTCTGCGCAACCGAAATCTCTCAGCAGCTTCAGAACCTCTCTCATCTGGACCACTGTTCAGGAACGTGCAGTGCAGGCACGAGGATACAGCAAGGCACACAAGGCGCGTAGGGCCGCAGCACTGGACGGGGGGTCTGTTTCCAGGGCTACAGGCCACACGACCAAGCCAATTCGCAGCATGTTTGCCAAGTCTGGCTGAGGTGGACGCCCGACAGGAACAGCCTGTTCCCACCAGCTCAACTCCATCCAGGAGCACGCACACATGCCCTGGCCCCCCGTCCCGCCCTCTCACAGGTTGCTCAACAAACAAACAAATCATTTGCAAACGCTAAAAAGACCATTACAAAGCTCGAGATGGGTTACCCAATTTCGACCTGCCAAACGGTCTTAGGATTTGACACTACGGAGATCTTACCAGCCTGGAACGACCGTCAAAAGGAACCCCAAAACCCTTTTTGTTAGGAAATCCACCAGACAGCCTTTTTTTTGTTGGACCAAAGTTTGAACTTCAGCGTGTCGGTTAGAATCAATTCCATCATGACATGTCTGACTTCAGAGAGTAGAGGTACATGGACAACAACTCAGAGCAACTGTCAGTAATGGGAACCAGGAGACGATGTACAAGAGCAAGAGCAAGAACTCAAAGCCACTGTCAGTAATCTGGTAAGTCAAGACATTGTATTGTACAGCACGAAGTGAGAGAGAAAAGGAAAGAATCTGAAATATCGCTCGGTATGAAATCTACAATAGTTAAGAGTTCATATATCAATCATGGAAGCAATGAATAAAAACTCAGGTGGTATAAATAAGCACACACACTGCTGAGCTTCTCCGCAAAACAAGAACGCAGCATCGAAGCCATGCTGCTGTCAGGGCCTTCCAAGGTTTGAATTACACGGGTACAGAATCTCATATGAACTCAACCAGCAGCCAAGCGATCACTCAACTAAGTCAGCCAATCGCATCAGATACAACCCCGCAACAGCAGGGTGTTCCTCCTCCTGGGGGACATCGGCCAGCAACGTCCCTGCACCTCAGGTCATGATGCAAACCAGAGTGGCAGCCTAGCCACTGCCAGTTTCCCTCATGCAGTAGCCAGGAAGAAGATATCTATACTGATCGATTTGCTCCAGCAGATAGGCGGGGAGATGAACGGCGGAGTATGTGCTTGGAATAGGCCCCAGCTTGGCAATGATCTCTTGGAATGTGTATTCTTCAGGAAGCATGTCGAAAAGATCAGCACCCTCACAAATCACATGCTGAATCCTCTTCGGGTTTAGGAAGTACTTGAATCTGATCCGATCAACATGGCTGTAGGCTTTCATCTTGAAGATGAAATCGTTTATGTAGCGGAAGCAAAAGCTGCAGTGCCACCCTGAATCAGCCAGAAGCTCATCTGTTTGCCGGAAATGCGCATACCTGGTCTTTCCAGACCGATATCTGTGTACTGAAGCCCTCCAGCTCTTGTCATCGAGTAAAAATTGGAATGAGTAGAGATAGTTCCTGAGCTGGAGATGAAGAATCTCAGGAATGTCATCACACCATCTCAAGAGGTTGATCGTATGCCCACTTGGGATCTCATCAACATCAGACATGATCAACAGGTCATCATCTGTGATGCCAGCAATCTTAATAAGCTGGTCCAGAGCAACCCTTTGATATGACTCCTCAACAAACGGGTTTTCTCCCTTCACGAACCTTCCTCCTATCATACCATAGGTCAACCGTGATTCAGCAAACTCAAACCGTTGGCGGTTTTCCTTGAAGTGAAGATCCTTCTTTATGCCAGTGAAGGTTGAATTGGACTCAAGCAGCACAAATTCTGATACATATGGGCTCAGCTCGTGCCAACGGATATCAAGAATGTCAAGCTCGTTGCTGAAGAGCACAGCATCAAAGACACGGCGTGGAGTCTCCCTGACTTTCCATCCATGCAACTTGCAGAGGTTACCCATCGAGACATTCTCATGATAGTAGTGAGGAAGTATTGTGAAGGGCTTTGGGGGCTTTTCCCATATCGGTCGGAGGAAGTAAGTCACCTTCTGGCCATGCACGTATATGGCGAAGATCAGAATAGGAACACCGATCAGTAGGATCAAAAGAGCCCTCAAATCAAATCCCCTCAGTGCACACTTCAGCCTTGTCATGCTCAGAACTGACTTTGAACCGTACTGCAAACAAATTCAGGGAGCAAATAAGAAGTCAGACAGGCAGCAATAGATATCAGACAAAAGGCACAAATTGACTTAAAACCAAATAATAAAAGGCGATCCACAATGTTACTATATTAACTCTAATGAACTGCATATTCTGTAACTGTGCTGATTATTTGAAACTCCAGTGTCAGGACATCACTTTTTTTTTTTGCATCAGTTCAACAAGTAGAGCTTAAAAAGGGAGGAACCATAATGCATTGCAGCCAGGGGCATTTGGCAACAAATAAAAAATTTCAGCTCTAGGCAAAAGAAAGGAAAATTTACTGATTCAGTAAGCATGAGAATGGTAAATAAAAAGGCTATATGAGCGCATACGCAGCATTTCAATTATTCAAACACAAAGCTGGAACAGAAAGAAGAAAAAAAAAATACCCTACTGACATAGCACCATGAAGACAACCGTTGAACATAGGGAACATCACAGCCATCACAAATTCCTAGGTTGAGGACACGCGCTTCTAAAATATCCGCCGTGAATGTGCAGCCGTGTAACAGCAACCAAAATAATGCATGTGCAGTAGATTAAAGAAGTAACCGGTGGACCGGTGGAATATGCGCATTTTCTCTATTAAAAATAATATCTTTATCAGTGATAGGCTGGTGCAGATCCACCAACAGGAAAGCAATCAGGTAGTTTATTTATTTTTAGTAAAGAAAACAGCCTGTAATTTTTACTTTTGCGGCATGAACCCTCGCCATCTGCACGGGAATTGTTCAAAAAAGCTGGAAACTTTATGGCGAAAAGAAAAGAGAGATTCCGGGATTAGGCCAGACAGGCGGATTAAGCCAGGTCTAGAGATTCTAGCCCAGCCAGAAGCATCCAGGCGTCCCGATTTCTTTCGCGTCAACTAATCCCCAGCATCCGCGGCAGATGAAAGATGCCGGGGAAGCAATTTGGCGAGCACCCGCGATCCCCCGGCTCGGGAAAATCTCACCGGCACCCAATCCGAAATCGAAACTCAACTGAGATTAGCAAAATAGCAGGCTGAACACGAGCAATTGTTGGAGTGATCAAAGCTTGGTGCAAGCGGTTTTGGGACGAGCAAAAACGTATTGAAACAGCACGGAAAGAGGAAGAGACAGGCGCCGCCACGACCGCGGCTCCCCCGCGCGGACAAGGCGACCCGCCGGGGGGAAGACACGCGTGCGGGAGGGAAAGCGACAGACGGATCTGGCCGGAGCGGGGGCTCACCTCGTTGTCGCAGACGCCCTCACAGATGTCGGTCTTCTTGCGGTTGCAGTAGCCGGCCTCCATCGCGCCGGGGACGGCGAGGAGGACGAAGGAGGAATCAGCAGCCGCGTCAGGCGCACCCCGAAACCGCGGGTACGGAGGGCCACGCGCTGAGGCACGAACCGCGCGCGCCGGTCGCGGAGCCGGTCAACACGGCACGCGTCTCCCGCTCTTCCCCCCCGCGCGGGTGTGCCCCAATGGCGCGGACGATCGGCTCCTCCGCCCTCACCCCGAACTCCGCCGCCGGGAGCAGAGCCCTCACCGCCGGACCACCGCCGCCGCGCGTGGCTGCGTCCGCCCTTTTCGCGTTCTGGCCCCTCGAGGTTTCCGCGTGCTCGCGTCTCGGTCCGCGTCTCCTCTTCCTCTTCTTGCCGCGTGATGCCGGGGCTCGTTCGGGATTTCGTGGGAGCGCCGGGGGCGGAAGCGCAAAAGACGAGTCGATGGATGCGATGCGATTGTGCGAGGAGCGGCGAAGTGTTTTGCGATGCGAGACGGGGAGGGGTTCCGGGAACCGCTTAATTATAGCCGTTTGGGGCAGGGGGGGTGGTGGGCGTGTTGTGCTGTGCTGGCGTGGCTGGCCGAAGCGGCCGGAGAGCTGGTCTTTGTTTGTCCTCGTGCTAGGGGCATCCACCATCTCTGCTTATTTTATTTTTTAACTTTTTTAAAAACAATCCAACACCACCATCTGCTTAAAGCGATGCCCAATTCTTTAATCAGATAGTAGTACTGAAGAATGAATTTTTTGTGAATTTTAAAGATATCTATTTGATGAAGTTATAGATTTAAAAATAGGATTTGAAAACTTTTTAAATCTCTTGCATCTTTTGTTTATCCTTTGGCTTGGCCGTTTCGGTTAGGAGAGGTTGGTGTGAATGCAATTCGAGCTCGGGCATGTTTGGGGCTGGGCGGTTGGCCGTTTCGGCATCAGGCTCCAGCTCACGCTGATCAGCCTTGTTGTGCTGGTTGGATTGTGAGCTGAGATGATGGTGAGGATCCCCTGTGAGATGTAATGACAAGGAGGGGCATCTCTCTCGCCGCGCCAGGATGCTTCCTGGGTGCTGCTGATGTGCTCTGGCAGTGCTGGGTGTTATTTTCTCCTCCTTCTTCTTTTCCCTTTTCTTCCTTGCCTCTTTTGATAAGAGGTCGTGTGATCAAATGATGACGGATCATGTGAAGTACCGTGTGGTCTTTTTCTCCGCGTCTGATGTCTTTATCCGGTGACTTTTGATGGAAATAGTTTATACTAGTGGCTTATGATCTACCGTACAAAAGCTTTCCAATTCCAAAATATCTGAGTTGCGATGTGAATTTGCACGCGACATTTACATTTTGCTTCGTGCCATATATTCGCCTTGTTAAATCCGCTAGTGCAAGTGCAAGACAACATACGTAGTACAAACATATGCTTTGCACTGGATTTTCTTGGAGATATTTTCCTCTACTAAATATTTCTATCGCAGCCAGGTACTAGGAAAAATAATTACTCGGTTGGCTATGGTGTAGCTAAATCAAGAAAAGCCCCATCGAACAAGTCCTCCAGAAAGTCAGTCAATAGATCAATTATCCCGCTCTCTCTCACACGCAGACACTCTTTTCAGTGGCGTCTTAGGTTCAGCTTTGCGTTTCCGAAAGAGGAACGTGTCAACATCGCTTTGTCTCGTTTGAGCGAAAGAACAACAGTGATGGACGCCAAGTACACCTCAAAGCCAGCCAATTACTAGCTTGTTCGTACCATGGGCAGGCCTGCATTGGGGCCTGTATGTTTCCTTACAGATTATATAAACTGGATTATAATTCAAAGGTATAAACTGGATTATAATTCAAAGGTAGTAGAGTAAAAGAGCATTATCTGATCATAGTGATCACTGGTAATTTCAAATAAGATGTCTTAAGTGGTCTTTTACAATAGTACCCATAACCTATAATTCAGCTTATACAACCTAGCAAATAAGGTCTTGTTATGGTGACTCGTTTCAATTAGTATGCACAAAAATAGCTTACAAGACTGTGTACAGAAAACAAATCTCCAAACACAAGATCATAAATATGAAAGAGACGTTTTTCTGTAGCAAAGAAAACCAAATTGTAGAGTCTTATAGGACCGCAGTGTTGTCCTCTTTTATTAAAGGGAAATCGTATCGCTTAATTTTCCATAATTCCACTTTCTAACAAAAATCTCTCAATTTTTCAAACGATATCCATTGGCACGGGCAGCCATAGTTCTCTCTGTCCGGCTCTTTTGTTGTTTTTGTCTTTTAGATTTTCATTTAATATAATTTTTCTTTCTTTCTCCTCGCAACTACTCCGTAGGAATAGTAGGAATCACTCCTATATTCTTTCTTTTTTTTAAGATTCATTCCTACGGAGTATATTGTACAACTACCTTCTGTTGCATAAAAGCTGTGGAGGAAGCCTGCAAACCGAACTACTCTAACATGCTGAAAAGAGCACAAATGGCGTACGCCCGGCCCGGCCGACGAGCAAAAACCGTGAGATCGGCTTGATCCGGCAACGGCCAGGCCTCCCAGCGTACGCTGGCATGCGCTTGTCTCCGGCCAGGCCAAACCATTGCTGGTCGTTGTCGGGGACAGGATTTCGAGCGAGTGGCCGAAGGAGCACGTTCTGCCGTGTATTTTGGGGGAAAAGAGAGTTGTGCCCTTTCGTTCCGATCCATTTGGTTTTGCCCCAAACGGCCACTGCGTGCCACTCCAGGACTCTCGGCCAAAACTCAAATCGTGGCTCACATGTTTGAGTTCGAAAGGTTTTCTCTCTTTTTCACTGCCGGCTTGGCTATCTAACGCGAGCGGTGAGAGCCCACATGGCCGCGACCGTTAGGCCCTCTCCAACGGGCAGCTCTAGCTTATAAAGTTTTTTTAAGGTTGTGTTTGATACGGAGTGCTAAACTTTAGTATCTTATTTTTAGCATCTTTTAACACTTCGGTAGTTTAGCACATCCTTTTTTTCATTAGCACATCTAAGGGGTGTTAAAGGGTACTAATAGTACTAAAAGTGGTTCCCCTCTCCACTTTTTCCCACCATTGCTTCCCTCTCACTCCTCCGCTGCAATTTAAGAGGAGTAAATGAGAGGTAATGTTGTCATTTTTTATCAAAAATGGTAAACTTTAACACAATATCCAAATAATCCAAAGTACTAAACTTTAGCACTTCATTTAGGCCCTGTTTGGCATGGCTCCAACTCCGGGTGGAGCTGCTCCACTCCAGAACTCCACATGGAGCCATCTCCGCTCCAAAACTCCAGAACAAAAATGGGGTGTTTGGCTAGATGGGTGCTCTCAGCTCCAAAAAAGATCGATTTCAGTGTGGATTGCCATTGTTGCCCCCCAATTAAGGCCCCACTTGTCATCCTCTCTATCCTATCTTCTTCTTCCCCTTTTTCCACTGCACTGTGCCGCACACGGGAGACCCTCCACGGGCGGCGGGGTGGGCGGCGACGGGCGCGGTGACGGGCGGCGACGGGCGACGGGCGCGGTGGGCGGCGACGGGCGGCGGGGCCGGCCGGCCACAGGGGCGGCGACGGGCGGGGCTTTGGCGGCGAGTGGGGCTCGGGAGAATAGACGGGCGGCGGGCGGCGACGGGCGACGGGCGCGGCGACGGGCGGGGCTCTGGCGGCGAGTGGGGCTCAGGAGAATAGAAGGGAGAATAGAACGAAACGTTTTTTTTGTGTAACTAGTGGCATTGGTGGGTAATTACCACCAACTCCACGAGGAGGTTCAAAAGAGAGGTTTCTGGAGTAGCAAAAGAGGTGCTCCAAAACTCCACCTTCATTTGCACTATAGCTCCATGGAGTTGGCAACTCCATGGAGTTTTGGAGTTAGGGTGTTTAGCTGAAATTTTTGATGGAGTTGCTGAAGTTTAGGAGTGGAGCCGTGCCAAACAGGACCTTAAAGTACTAAATTTTAACACTATGTTAAAGTTTAGCGCTGGCTATCAAACAGAGCCTAGCGCTGCTATGAACAGTGACAAAATCGCTACGCTAGCGCTCGCACAAGTCCCGAAACCCAGCTCTCTCACTGCGCGCTATTCGAAGCTCGTCTGCTATCCCGTGCGTGCGTCTCTCTCCTGCTGTTTGGGCTAGCAGCAAGCTTCTATCGTTGGAGTTTGGAGAGGGTCCCATTTGGATATCCCGCAACTATCACATATTTAGATACTAATTAGAAGTATTAAATATAGATTAATTATAAAACTAATTGCACAGATGGCGTCTAATTCGCGAGACAAATTTATTAAACCTAATTAGTCTATGATTTGATAATGTGGTGTTCCAGTAACTATTTGCTAATAATGGATTAATTAGGTTTAATAGATTCGTCGAATTAGCACATAATTTCTGCAATTATTTTTATAATCAGTTCATATTTAGTGCTTCTAATTGGCATCCAAACATATGATACGATATTGTTAAACCCGATTAGAACGCAACGCACTGAACGAGGTTTGCCCGTTGGAAACCGTCAGGCAAGTACTATGCGGCCGTGGTGGTCTGGTGGGCAACTGGGCAGCCACCACCACCAACCAACACAAGTTACACAACGCGTCTTCCTAATTGCTAGGATTAAGGTAAGCCTTAAAACACCTCCGTCCCTTTTGAAACCGGCGAAAGGAGCGGCGCGTTTCGTCAGGTTTTGCCTTCCGGTCAACTAAACACGCACGGACGAGGACACGGCGCCGTTGGTGAAAAAACAAAACGTTCGGATTTTCCGCGACAGGGGGAAAAAACAAACAAGCAGCATCATTTGCAAACCATTTTGCTTCCGGGCGAAGGCACGCGCGGGCGCCGGGCGCCGGGCGCCAGGCATATCAATGCCGCGCGCCCGTTGGTGGCGTGGCGACCACTCTGTGGGCGCGCTGACTTGCTTGACCACCACCAAAAGTGACTGCGGAAAAGGGAAATCGAACAGTACCACGACCTGGCCTGCCGCTGCCGTGCCATTTAATGAAGCTCGTGTGGTCACGCGGGAACATGATAGCAAACGAAAGAGGTAATCCTCCTCTGCCCGTGACAGAGGTTTTCTGGGCCCACGCGTCATCGAGACAAGCGTCGCATGCCGTATGGCGCGCCGGAATGTGCTGTTGCTAGTCCAGCATCAGTCAGCATTAGCAGTTCATTAGTGTGCATTGTTTATTTTATAAGGTTGATTGAGATGATTTCGAAATTTTGAATGGGATCGCCGTCGTCGTCGCCTCCTGCAATCAAGGGCGGCGGAGGAAGGGATCAGGGAAGCAAGCAGAGCAGCAGCTGGCTCTCTCTCGGGCCTCGGCGCTCGCTCTCGCTCTCGCATCACATGGGCGTGCGCCCCCGGCCACATGGAGGCAGCGCGGCTCGGCTCGGCGGAGGGCTCCACGTAGGACTTGGCGCCACACCCACACAGACACAGGCATCGGTTCCTACCACTTCCTACCCGAGCACATGGCCGCCCACTCCACTCCAACGAGGAGGAGACCGACGACCCATCCACGGAGACTTGCGTTCGCCAGGCGTGTTACAGGAGCGGATCGGCGACCGGATCAGCTACGGCTGTCATACGCGCGACAGGCGCAGGAAAAACTCGGCCGTGGAACAGCGCCGCAGCCCGCAGCGTGGACGTGGACGGGTGAAGTGAATCATTGCGCTGTTAAGACTGGGTCAGTCGTCGCTAGTTTACTCGCCCAGTGGTGGCTGCACGTCCAGAGCGCGGAACGGCTAGTTGGCGGATGACACCAACTGATATGGTTGTTGGTTGGGAACTCATACAAAACCTCCAGTATTTATGCAGTTGGGAAAATTCATTTGGATTTTGGGCACTCAAATTCAAATCGTGTGCCTTGTGAAAATTCAAATGGTGTATGGTAGTTGCTGACCACAATGCATTGTTGTGTAGTAGTACGTGGGAACTACCGAACTAGAAAGTATGGAATTCCAAAAGCGGTCCTGATTTTGTACTGTCACCGGTTGTATTGTAGTAATGCACAGCACACGGATTTTGCCATTTCTGGGGACATTCATTGACCGATCCGAGTCCACCCAGCTTGAAAAGTCGGGGAGCCTTATTATGCATATCCCTCAATCTTTAGATTTGGCACTTGACACAGCCTTAGTTGACCGCTTTCTTGTCCAAGACTTCTCTCAATGTGCTGCTAGCAAGTGGGAGAAGATCCTGAAATTTGAAAAATTGTAGGAAAACGATTCCTTATTTCCCGTTTTTAACGTTGAATAATTTTTGTGGCCTTTGCTTCACCCGAAAGAGTACGAAAGGTTATTAGTTCAGAATTAAGCTATCACATCAATAAGAGTACAAAAAGTTACCAAAACACCGTGACAGTCCTATGACAGACATCATTGAGCATACATTCTAATTGGTAAACCTCCATCCGTGTGCTGGCAAACTAACAATTGCATCACTACCGTTTTCTATTGCCCGCATGCATCATGGAGTTGTTTTTCAACTCAGTTACTCCACTGCAACAGATGCCCAATGGCAAAACCAATATGTTCGAGATTACCTGCTAACTGCACGTAAGAAATGGTAGGCAATTGGTCAGAGGTTATTTCGTTTCTATCTAACCGTAATGCCTAGCATAAAGCTCATCCCCTAGTAGCAACGTAGATCTCTGTCATGCGTTCCTATGATCCAATTCCTAAACATGTGGTTTGAGCTTCTTGGTAGAATTATATGACATGATATCTGAATTATCACAAAACTTAACTACGTGGCCAGTAGGACCCGAACGGTGATTATCAGCCATAGCTCTCAAATCAAATCTAAGGCACATACAGTCACCGTACCGGCCATGCAATGCCTTGGTGTGTGAACAAGGGTAACTCGGCAGGGGAAAAAGATCTGCAAACAGCCGTTACACTCCAAACAAGACTCGACACTAGTCAGTCAACGATGTTTTCTCATCAACCAAGAAAAATAGCACACACCCTTCAACACAAAAGAGCAAGGAACAATTGGCAGAATCAAACAAGGCAATTCAAGTCGCGTATCCTTGAGATGATCTTTCACCACTTGCGGCAGGTATCGATTTGAGAAGGATCATTTTTCCACAGGCGTTGGAGACACTTGCTCGGACGTACATATGCTGTCCATGTCAGCAGCACTCGGAAGTAACAAGTGCATTTCGGAAGAACTTGGACAATTCTAGGGATAGGATTGAGGAGGAGTCCCAACATATCGGCTACACATAGTGATGAGATGGTTTTTCATGATAAGGCACGATGTAAGCTAATTTGAGTTGAGAGCACACACCCTTCAACACAAAAGAGCAAGGAACAATTGGCAGAATCAAACAAGGCAATTCAAGTCGCGTATCCTCGAGATGATCTTTCACCACTTGCAACAGGTATCGACTTGAGAAGGATCATTTTTCCACAGGCGTTGGAGACACTTGCCCGGACGTACATATGCTGTCCATGTCAGCAGCACTCGGAAGTAACAAGTGAAATTTCTTCAGAACTTGGACAATTCTGAGGATAGGATTGAGAAGGTGTCCCAACATATCGGCTACACATAGTGATGAGATGGTTTCTCACGGTAAGGCACGATGTAAGCTAATTTGAGTTGAGAGCGCTACGGAGCCTATGCAGTATACCAGATGGCCACGCTACTTCAGAATTGGCATTTGCCACAGCCATTGTTGAACAGTATATTGTCCCGAGCTCCTAAATTTGCCAACGGCAAGTGGGAGAACCTGTGAAAAATATGAAGTTGTCTGCAAATGTTAATGATAAGGTTGCTTCCTTTTGGTGACAATTAACAACGTACTGCAGGTGTAGTAGATCGATCATATATGACTTGTCTAACTAGATCATATCTTAGAAATCTAGAGGAACACAAATCAGTATGTTGTTCGTAGATCTATAAACATAGTAGGAGTGGCATTTTACAATCCAAGAAAACTAGTCGACGAGGTTTCGTCATCTGCCCAGAAACCACTGCACACCCTTCAACAAAAGCACAAGGAACAAGTTGGCCGCATCAGAACAGAACCATTCAAGTGGCATATCCAAAAACGTTCTTTTCGAGCCGACCTTCGATGACCATTTCTGATATACTCTAGCTAGTAGCATTTACTAGAGTCGATTTGAGACGACCATGGACTCTAGGCAATTGTGACATTTGACAGGCACGCGTATACTGTCCACGTCAGCAGCGCTAGCAGGTCAAATTTGGAAGGATTGGATGCTGACGACTTCCACCTCAACAGATTAACCAAGCAGAAGCATCAGATGTAATGTAGGATCTGTATTGTACTGTACCTAGAACAGTAGAGCAGTTTGACGAGGAGGCATTGGTGTCAAAATAGAGCAGATTAGCCTCGCATTTCGATTCTCGATTATCCTTGTTTTCCGAAAACTTTGATTTGCTTCTTGCATTACGTGAGAACGAAAGCAGAGGTCCAAACCCAGCAGAAACTCTCCAAAATTTAGCAATCTTTTGGCCGGCAACAACATGTTGTTATTCCCCCAAAACACACGAAGCCATGTGCACGAACTGACCGGGCATATATTCCCGTGATCAAAATACTCCTAGGACCAGCAAAACGGCATGCCCAGGTACTCCCGGCAAAGAGGATGCAGCAATCCTGCGCTCGGTACGTGGCCATCGTCAGATAACCGGATGCAAAAACATTCCCTGCTTTTCAACCAGTATATATAAACGGGATAGAAAAAATTGACATCGCCGCCACTATATGATTGTACAAGGACATGGATCTGATTTAGATTTCACCACTATCGTGTTCCGTTTGTGCTACCAGCCTACCACCGTAGGAATAGGACATGGATCTGATTTAGATTTCACCACACGATTCTGTTTCCGTTTTTGGATCATTCCCTGACCGATGGACCCAAGTCCAATGAGCTTGAAAAGTCCGAGCCTTATCAGCTAGGAGCATCTCCCTCCACCCATCCAGCTCTGGCTCTTGGCACAGCCATAGCTGAACGGTATCTTGTCCCCATATTACTAACAGAAAGAGCGAAAAGGACTTGTCAAATTTGAAATTTGTTTGTAAATGTTACTGATATGCATGCACCAGAATGGTCAGAGCGCCAAACTATTCAGCTGGGGCACGTATACATTTCTTCTGAGCTCGGGAATGAAGATAGAGCGAGTCTGTCGACCGGAGCGGAAGCGAGTCCAGTTAGTACGGACTTGGGGAAGAGTGGTGGAGCAACTATTGGTTGGGCCGGAGAGAATTGAGTTGAAGACGGAATATCGCTACTTCCCCTTATTGTCCTAAGCAGGGGAGATGGATTAAAAACCTTGTGTGAAGGCCCGGTCGCCCTACGCTACTGGCGCTTCCAAAGGCGAAGCTCTCGTCTTTGGCGACCAGCAAACGGAGGGCTAAAACCTTTAGTTTTGAAAGCCCAGCTAACGCGTGAAACACTCCGCCTGGGGAGTACGGTCGCTTGTTTGGTAAGATTACCGAAATTGGATTTCCTATGCTTGCTAGATTGATAAGCCAGAGAGGTAGTCGGGGTCTCAGGTACGGTACGCCTGGGGCAGGATTGAATCGATGTACCTAAGCTAAACTTATAAGATTGAACCACCTATAGCGGCAAGGGTAAAGGTTTGGCAATTCCACCAAGAAAGGGAAGGATCGTGCCGGCGCTACTACTTGATTGAGTGCCAGCACGTAGCTGTGCTTTCAGCAAGAATTTCACCACATATTTATTGCGAGTTGAAAAGCGAAAGGATGAAGACTGATTTAGATCCACCTTCCGAACTTGAAACCGCTAAATCGGATTTTGAAAAAGGGTTTTCGAGGAAGTAAAAGTATCGATAGAACAGAAAGAGCCAAAGGATGGCTTATGGTCTACTTTGATTCAGATTCTGTAGGCCGTTCTACTTGGGCTTCCTGCTTGACCTGAACCCTTATTTATAGGGAACAGGACGTGTGACTTCCTCAAACGAAACGAATCTGGAGGATTGATAATGTGTAGTTGTGTGCTACTGCGAAACTGGATCTACCAAAAGTTTGTTATGAACACCTTCTGCCCTCCAAACGTCTTCAAAACTAGTCATCGAGGTTTTCTCATCGTCGAAGAAACCACCGCAGTACTGCACGCCATTCAACAAAAAGCACAAGGAACAACTTGATTGGCCGCATCAAACAGAGCAATTCGAGTGGCATATATCCAAAACGTTATTCTCGAGATGATCCTTCATGACAAGTAAAACGTCCTTTGCTAGCATACTGTGACATTTGGCACGCACGCATGCGTATGCTGCCCACGTCAGCAGCACTCCTGCGGGTGCGGGTCAAAATTGGGAGGATCGGATGCTGATGCGGTTATCCCGTCCTGTCTTTCAAGGAATCATTTCTGCTTGGAAGATGGTTAGATCGGTAGAGCTATCTGATGAGGATGTAGTGGTACCAAATGGTACCTCAAAGAGATGGTACAACTTCTCACATGGGACCTTCCGTGGTTTCATGAAAAAGAAAAGATCTACCCCTCCATTTCAAATTGTAAGTTATTTTGATTTTTTTAAATTCATAGATATTATTATACATCTAGATAACCTATAAATTGGAACGGAGGGAGCATATTATTTGGACGGCACAAATTCTCCAAAATTTTGCATTTTTCCCCTGGCGACCATGTCTTGTTATTCCTCCCAAAACACAAGGAGCCATGTCAAGGGAACTGACCGGGCAGATATTCCCGTGATCAATATACTCCTAAGGACCTGCAGAGGGCAAACCACATGCCTGATACTCCCGGAGAAATCCCGCATCTGGTACGTGGCCATCGCCAGATGACCGGATTGCAGAAACTTTCCTGCTTTCAATCAGTAAGCGAGGCAGACGACATCACCTCCGCAAAGTTTCTGCCTCTTTGTTTCTTACTTTTTCTTCTTCAGAAAACGAAGCACCACGGGGATCACTTTTGCTGTGTGGTGCACGTGTCTGCAAGGCAAAGTCATATGACGCCTCAGGCTGCAGGACAAGGATCCCTCTGGGCTTCAGGCAGGGGTAGGAGCAGATCATGGATGGCAATGGAGTGGTCGCCGTCATGTGCTCATCCCGCACTAGTCACCAAATCACACGTCCACGGGGGTTACGCATCTCTCTGACCAGGACAAATCCAGGCAATCCACTCCTGTGGACGGATCGCCGTAGACCCGATGGCAATGGTGACGAGAGCGAGACTGCAATCTGCCAATCCCTTCAGGCAGATCGCTTCTGAACCTGGAAGGCTGAAACTACTCAGCTGTTGTAAACGCAATTAGACCTACAGACTTCCCCAACATACTACTGCATATTCGCATGTAGTCTACCAGTTTAGTGCAGGTGAGGATTCGAAGTGTTCATCGATGTCGCCGGTGTCAGTGGGCATAACAGTCTCTCCTCATCAGTCATTCTCGGTGCCTTGGTGTTTTAGATGAACCGTTCTTAGTGCTTTCGATGGGTTCCTCCAATGGCTAGCAGAAGAAATGGAAGTCCACCCGGCAATGATTGTAGCTTGGAGCCGTGAACTTTTGAGCGTTCCGTCGTGGTGCGCGAATATAATCGAAGTGATCCTTTTCGGCTGGACTGGATGACTGGATGTGGATAACGCCTTTGTGGAGATTGATTGTTCGGTCAAAATCGAAAAGGGCTGCAGTATGGTGCAGCACTCCGAGGAGATATTATTCAGATAAGGGACAGCCCTGGTCCTATTAGTTGATCCTGCAAAAACAGCCTAAACAGGTCCAGTGAATGAGTGAAACTTGGCCTTGTTTAGCGTTTCGTTTGTATTTGTGAATTATTATCCAAATATTGACTAATTAGGCTCAAAAGATTCATCTCGCAATGTACAACAAAACTGTGCAATTAGTTTTTGATTTTGTCTACATTCAGTACTCCATGCATGTACCGCAAGTTTGATATGATGGAGAATCTTCTTTTTGCATAGTGCCAAAGTTGGGATTTTGGAGTGAACTAAACATGGCCTTGAAAAAGGTGGCCCAGTGAACCAAATTAAACATATATAATCTTTTTGAAACAATGAACATAACAAATCTCAGCTGGAACACATGAATTTATTCAATTTTCTAAATAAATCAAACTGTTTCCTATTTTTTTTTTGTTTCTCCCAAAGGAATTGAACAACTTTCCTATGACATTGTTGCATTTTAAACATCCATAAATCAGGTTTTTTCCTTACTTATGTGGTTTTATTTGTCAATGACTACAATATGTCAATCTCCATGGCCGCACACATGTCATGCAAGAGGATAATAAAGTGGCTTCTCAGAAACCCAATACTGATTCTGATTCTTCCCAGACAGCCATACAGGCCTGCATGACCAACGCATCTCTTTCCTCGGCTAGTCTCCAAACGTACTGCAGCTGCGCTTGGCTTGGAAAGATCTGCTCGTATGGAACCTCTGGTAGCCGCCGGCGTGTGTCTAGGACCTTCACGCTTCACGGAACAAGGATCACATATGAGCTGAACCACTGAACACCAACCTTATCCTTATCCCGACCCAACTGAACCATGGGCGGAGCTACATGGATGCATGGGTATTCCGGTATTCCTGGGAATACCCAACAATTTTGACAAAAAATTGAGTATGCGTATGGTCTATAGATGTGTATAACTTATGGAGAGCTAAATTGGGTGTTTCTTAGCTTCGTATTCCATCTCTAGGGCCCCAAATTAGCAGCAAACAAACCAACAGCTATTCAACTCTCCTCTTGCCCTCTCCAATATATCGATCTCACAAACAGGCAGCAAAGTTTACAGCTTCCAATTTTCTTGCGCGGTTGATAATTGTGTCATATCATTCAATCCTGCTGTTGCATTTAGCCATTTACCACCTATGATACAAAACATTTGGTTAAGTCTCCTCACCTTTTTCCAAATGATTTCTCAAGCTTAGAGATGATCAGATTAACATCTTCCTTGTCAAATTAAAGTTCTTCCGCATTGACATTTGTTGAGGTGAGAGCTTTAAAAAAAATGAGAAGTCATTGTGCTTGTTGAAACAAAGAAACACACCAAATATAATGTTGTGTACAAGCTTCTGTGCTAATATTTTTCAGTAGCAACTAGTCGTGTTTCAGAGTACTTTCCTATATAAATTATGTGGAGAACAAATTGAGAACTAAGATGACGGTTCAATACTTGAAAGATTGGTAGGTCACATTCACTGAGAATGATTTCATTTTTCAAGCTAAGGATTTAAAGAAATTATACCTTGAATTATCGATGTTGTGAACCTTTTTTATGCTTTGGAGTTTTTTTTTTTGACTTTAGACATGGGAATACCCAACAACAAAATTCTGGCTCCGCCACTGAACTGAGCAATGATTTGTCACGTATGGTTTGCATCTGTTTTGGACTTAATCGAGGTCAATTTGCAAACAAGATTGTATCATGGTGAATTGATCGGTGCATGAAACCGCAACGGCTGCTGTGCTTTCAGTAACCATAGCCGAAAGTCTGAAGAAAGTAGAAGCAGTATCTTACTTGTGATCTGCATTTTGTATTCGTGTCGCTGATCTTGCGAGTAGATTCTGAATATGTACTCTGACGTGACGTTGCTCTTGGATCATGCGCTAGAGAGACGTGAGGCTGATACGGGGACAGGACGAGCCACAAGCCAGAGGCCACCGTTACCCGCCAAACCAACGGCTCAAGCTCAATCCGCTATCGAAAACCGACCGCCCCGCCGAACGGCGCACCGACGCGGCGGCGCAGTCGAAGGGCGCCACGCGACATGAAGAAGAGCTCGGCGGGCGACGTCGACGTGGAGCTGCTCAAGGCGGTGGCGCAGGCGTGGCACGCGCAGTCGGGCAACCCGCGGCCGTCGCGGGCGTCGGAGACCGGCGGGGACGACAGCGACGCGGCCGGCGCCGGCGCGCTCCCCCGCGCGGGCGCGGCGCGGCACCGGCCGTCCCGGTTCAAGCGGGAGGCCGTGGCCGCGGCGGCCGCTGCTCCGCCCCGCGAGACGGCGTGGGACTTCGCGCAGTCGCTGTTGGACACGTACGAGCTCGTCGCCGTGGCGCGGAGGCTCGAGTCCGGCCTCGTCATCGCCGACCACGCCGCGGCCGCGGCGCTGGCCGTGCCGCCGCGGGAAGCAGGGAAGCGGGCCAGGGAGAGCAGGCGCAGCCTGAGGAGCTTGCTCCTGGGCTCCACATCGAGGAGGTTCGAGGAACCGAAGAGCTAAGTTTACACGTTTAAGATGCGTAGCATCGCAATTGTAGAGTTTGCTCACAAATGGCAATAAAGGAAACAGAACGATCCGTCGCAAGGATACACCAGCATCCCAAATTCCCAAGTCTTTCGTAGTAGCATTCAGCATAGTATACACACAGATGAATAGCCGATTCAGAGTAGCACCGAAACTTTTGACAAGAGAATGTCTGAACGAGCACAGTATGAAATCCAGCACCGCTGCACGTATTCGCGGCATTGGTCGAGTAGTCGACCCGGAAGCATTTCACAGTGCAATTAACACTAAGCAGTACTACATGGAGTTCCGATGAGCCAATCCTCCCTTTTTCTCCACATGGCATCCGAACCTATGTATTGTGACATGCTTCCAGCTGACTCATCACGTTGGATATGGCCTACGGAAATAGCAAAGTGGCAATCGCTAAAAGGACAACATGAGATTCTCATCTTCCTGTGCTCGCATTAATGCTATGTTAACATGCTCATTTGCTACTAATTAGGGACGAACCTAGCATAAGAATTGAGAAAGCATCGACCTTTGTTAGCTTCCCTAAATCTAAAATCTGAGTGGGGGAGGGCATATGCCCCCTATAGCTCCTCCCTGATATCGTGGGCTCGGACAACAAAAGGTCCAATATAACATCACGGGTTTGGAAAACCAAAGGTTCAATGTGAAGCGGGAAATTGATGTTCTCGCGTCATTTAAGAGTGAGAGTTGTGGATTCAATCAAATGCATTCATTGTCCCAATTTCGAATTTCAGCGACTCATAGCTTGAATTGGTTGATGTGAATACGTTGACGTCAGATTTTGACACGTGTTTTGAATCGGCGTTAAAGAAGGAGAAAGGCAGGCTGATGCGGCGGGCTGAAAGCTACGGTTGGGAATCGGCCGATTGAAGCTACAGTGTTTCGGCCGATTGGCAAAAGGAGTTGGTAAAGGTTGGCCGATTGGAGGCTGGAGCGGCTTGGCCAGTATGGACCTAAGGTGGGCCAAGAAAAAGATCGGCTGAAGAAGGAGATTGACCCGTAGGGATATAATAACCAACTCAGATACGAGTTGTGTTGGTAAATATTTGTTATCATTTAAAATTAGAGATAGATTCTAGTCGGTTAGGAAATCAGTTGTAAACATGCTATAAATAGCCACATCTAGAGGTTTGTAAAAACAACCCATCAATCAATATAACCAATCTATTTTTTCCTCGTACTTTACTTTCAAGTCGGTGACTTCGCCAAAATACTTTTTTCTTTCATGAGTTCGTACGGGTTGGCAGGGCTGCATCGACACGATCTCCGGCCGATTCTGTAAGTTCCGCTTACCGAGTAATATCTAAGCTTTAACTTCGGGCGCATCGCTGTTGTTTCATTTAGATTTATTCACCAGTTATCGATATCAGCTAGAATTGTAGGTTTTATCTGTTATTTTAGTTTTTATCATCAGTTATCCAGCTTAAGGTACGAACTGTCGGCTTTTTATAGCTTTCTTTCTTTATTATCATACAGCCGATTAGATCTATCTCGAGTGTTGTTTCACTAGCGTTGTTTAGTTTGCTCTAGTAGTTTTTCTTTACAATCGCTACACAGTATCGGCTGTCTTATAGCTGGTTACCTCTACAGTAAATTGGTCGATTCGCCGACGTGCTTTTAAAGATAGATCGGAACTCCAGCCGATCGGAGCCCCTGGAATTTAATACTTTTTTCTTGTCAATCAATAGGTCAGATTGACTGGCACGCCGCGCGAAACGCACCAGGGCGATAACCCGAACAGGAGTTAAGCAGATTCTCCCGGGTCGTGTGTCCGACGATGAAGATCAACCGGCCGATTTTTAGCACCAACACACTTTTGGCACGTCCAGTGGGACCAAACAACATCCAACATATCGAAGGCTGCCGAGGTCTCCGAAGACAATGTCATCGAAATTACTGAAGTAGATCTCAAGGACGACCAGAAGGAAGAAGTGGCGAGACATCTAGAAGAATACAGGAAGACATGCTTGCAATCCTTTAGTCGTACTAGAAGCGGGGAGATCGTCAAGAAAGCTCCTCTTCCAACTCCCCGCCACATCACCATCGCTGAGGACTCGGGGAAGATGTCTGACATGATTTAACAGTCTGTTTACCAGGCTATAATCGACCAGTCCACTGTAATGAACAACACAGTATACAATGCTATCATCAGTTCCTTGGTCAGCGGAGTAGCTCAGGGGTATCAGGGACCAGCTTACGCCCCACCCATCGTAACTCCAATCAAGGGCTTCTTAGCGGTACCGAGCGCGTCTCACTCGGCTCCTCAGGCGATACCGATGCAACATGGAGGGTACAACGCTTCAATACCCCTGGGATACAACGGCGCGCCATGCTACCAATCGCAAGCGCCGTCTCAGCTTGCTCAAATTTCCTCCGTGCAATCGCTGCCCTCAAACTCGGTGCCACGGGGAACACCAGCAACGACAGTCGGGCTGGATCCGTCAACCAGTTACGGGAACTCTCCGGTCTAGGCATCATTCCAATCGGCCATCCGGCCGACGGTCCCACAATATCAGCCGGCCACGCTAGAAATTGGCGGGGGGGGGGGGGGGGGGGACGATGTAAAAACGGTGCGGATTGTTCCCGGGCGATGCTCGAGGCGCATGCCGGGGACCATCGGGATTATTTCGATTAAGTCGGGTAATGATAACCCGATTTAGGTGAGATAATTTGGACGGCTCAAAGCCTGCAGATGATCTAATTGGATTCCGACTCTGAAACTCATCGGTGTTCACACTACACATAACTACAACCTGTAATCTAACATCGATCAAGTGCAAGAGAACACACGTAGCCAGTAGAAACATCAGGAAGGGCAACTTCACACAAGCATCGCAAACATTTACTCAAAGCCCCAAAATCCTAGCCAGTTAGTGTGCCTCAACTTGGTAACCATCTCACTATCAGCAAATTTGGCCATGTGACAGTAAAAATCTCACAACAGAACTTGATAATCTGATATTGCAGACCAACCATTATAATCGCTTAATTTGATCATACTTCAAACTACATAGCCAAAAGCAGTACAAAATCGTCGTCGAATTTAACAACTGTGAACCAAAAGTCACCACAGATACAAAGACGATCGAAGCTCGTCAGATTCAGTTTTCGAGTCCAGGCACCTGCATGCGCCGGCTGGCCTCGGACTTCTTGCCGCCGAGGAACTCGTCGGGGACGACCTTGAGCTGCTTGCACTTCTTGGACTTGGCGATCTTCTGGATGGTCTTGGGGTTGGTGACCCGCTGCAGCTTGGTGCCCGTGCGCAGCACGTTCTCCTGCTTGCACTTCTACCGCTCCTCGCGCGCCTTCCGCTTCGCCACCTTGTTCTGCCGGATCTCCTCCTTGAGCTACGCCTTGCGGGCCTGGTACGCGCGCTTCAGCGACTTCTCCCGGACGCGCTGCTCCAGCGGGGTCGGCTTCCGCGACACCACCACGGCCGAGGCGCGCCGGGTGCGAGGCTCCTTCCACCGGCGCCCCGACACGCGCCCGGCGATGACGCCGTCGTAGGTGGGCTGGCCGAAGGAGGCCGGCTTCGAGGTGTCGGACAGGGAAGGCATGGCGCGGAGCTTGGACGGCCGGGGCGCGTCGGCGTCCAGGTCCATGGAGTCCGCGGCCGCCACCTCAGCCTCCTCCTCCTCCTCGCGGCGCTTGCGCTTGCCGCGCTTGCCGCCGAGGCCCTCATCGAGGTAGCGGAAATCGAGGTGGGAGGCTATGGTGGGTGGGATTGACGGGGTGCTTGAGGCGCGGGATTGAGAGAGGGGGAACTAAGGTGGAGGCGGCGGCGGGCGGCTGGTTGATGGGCTGGGCTGCGACGAATACGACAAGGCAGCCCACCAATTTGGCGGGCCTCTTTTTTCCTGAGACGAGGCCGGGATTTTATATGAGGGCAAATATATCTTGGAGGCTGGAGCCGTAAAATGACTTTGTATATGAAGAAAAAATCAGTGTAAAACTATTACACTAACATTTCGTATAGTCAATTGAGAGAACAGGTACAGTTGTTGACAAGGATGATGGAAATGTTGATCAGAAGTTAAGAAAAATATTGTCCTCTATAAAAAAACGGAGATGTTTCCTCCATATATGCATTTGGGCAAAAATTTACTTTGGTAGTGCTAACAAGAATACAATCAATTCATCAAATCAATACTACGAGCTGGCATCATGACAGCATTCGGCCACTATACATGCACTATGAAACAAAGAGAAGTTCTTCCACCGTTCCACGTTAGTAATCCCGCAACACAAAAGGATATGTTAGTGAGGGCTAGCAAGGGCACAAGAATTGTTTCATATTCTCTTATTTCCAATTAAGAATTAAGGTCACAAAAATATGCGTAAAGGTTAACACCGAGTTTGCTCAGTTACTCCAGACCTGAACCAGAATGGCAGAAATGAGACACCTGAAGATTGTACAAGGGCGTTGCCGAACAAAATGGTGATCTAAAGCTACAAGGAACGAATATTTAGTCAGGACTAGTTACCTAGTCCACCAAAGCAGAACAAAGTTTGAAAAACACACGGCTGGTCGTTAATCCAGTTTGGCAATGACTGCATCCGTGACTTCCTGGGTTGTGCTGGTGCCACCCAAATCTTTGGTTCTGTAATTGCCTTCTGCAATGACACGCTTCACTGCTGTCTCCAGCCGGTCGGCAAACGATGGGAACTGCAAGTGCCTCAACATCATAGCAGATGAGAGCAGCAGCGCAACAGGGTTAGCTCTCTTCTTCTCCACAATATTCTCATTTCCAACGTTTCCTGCAGAAGCACCTTGCTCAAAGACAGCATGGTCCTGACCCACATTACCTGAAATGATGCAGCACATGAAGAATTATATGCCTTCTAAATTCATATACCGCATCTGCTCAAGTACCAAACATGCTCAAGCTCAGCATTGAACAATCACGAAAAGTGCTAACATTTATATCAAAAGAATAGAGGATGCAGTAAACTAGCAAAAAAGAATGTCAAATTATGCATAGATATAAATGCTAAATTAACTATTTTCATAGGTAGGATCCATAGATAATTCATAATAGTTTATAAACGCATACCTCCAGGCATGACACCAGTGCCTCCAGCAATACCTGCAGCTACGTTAGCCACCAGATTGCCATAAAGATTTGGGGTGACCTATGAAAGGAAGCAAACAGCAAACAGAAGTGAGTTTCAAATTCACAAATAATCTAAGAACATTCATTTCAAAACTCTGAGTTGATCAGAAAAGTAGCCCATTAAATCAGTAAAATACAAAGGAAAAATATGTGCTTGACAACAATAGGAGCTAACATGCTAGTATATCAAATTTGCAGGATACCAGTTCATTTCAGTATCCCAATAATCCACGCAAGATTAATGAGATTGTAGGTATATAGCAGGAAGCAGATGCAAGATCAATAATAGTGCATTTGTACTTAAATTTGTAGCATGGGAGATCAACAATAGTGCATTTGTACTTAAATTTGTAACATGGGAATCCACGTTAAACATCTGCTTGGTGAGAAATAGAGTATAATTTGAGTGATACAAGTGTGTACATACCATAACGTCGAATTGTTCAGGCTTTGCAACGAGCTGCATACAACAGTTGTCCACAATGATTTCATTATATTGAATCCCAGGGTACTTCTTCGCAACCTCCCGGCAAGACTCCAAGAACAAACCATCAGCAAGCTTCATGATGTTTGCTTTATGCACTGCTGTCACTTTTTTTCGATTGTTAAGGTATGCATACTCAAAAGCATACTTGGCAATCCTTTCTGAGCAAAACTTTGTTATCACCTAGCAAATCCATGAGGTGAGAGTATTAGGGAGAAAGATTCATTTAGATGGCAAAAAAAGAGAGCAGAAAAGCAATGTGATATGCATTTTACTTACAATAACACAGCATGTTGGAAAAACTCGGAATGCCAAAAGAATGTGTACTAAAGGACTTGCAGTATGTTCCAACAAGAGATACAGTGACACATAGCAACTTTAAAAAATACTAGGTTTTAAGACATCTAAACAGGCATTTTTTTGCGGGCCTAAACAGACATATTTTGAGCGACACTCTCCCTAAAAAAGTATTCTACAGCCAAGTCAAACGGCAGCAACCCACAACATAATACCAATCTTACAAAAATCTAACGAATGAAAGAAATAGCTGGAATTTTGGATCTATTCGTGACATCAAAGAGATGTCACTGATCAAACAAAAAATCAGGTAAATGAAAATAGGTTGCACACAGTAACACTTTTTAAGCAATTTTCTAAGGTTACATCAATTAAGCCATCTATTGGGCTATGTGCAGGAACTGGTATCCCTATTTGTTACTACATATTTGTCAGTTGGATGAGTGGGCCATATAACAAGAGTACAAGACCAATTAAGCCATATAATTACTAAGAGGGTGGTTGACTGACACTTTTGGAACTTCTTATTTTAGCGAATGAATACATTCACTTCTCCACACATGGACATAGCAAGGTTAAAATTCTATCCTTCGATTAATGTGGCATGCCAAAAAGTAGAGAATAGGACAGTGTAGTTCATTGTAAACTCTAAGTCTCTAACATGCACTTTAAGTGCTCAAATGTCAAGATGCCGTTAATAAGTAGCATGAGCGTAAATTTGATAGTTATTGTTAAATGAAAAGCTACAAATGACCAACGAAGACTACTGTCTTGATGACTACATAATCTTAAACACAGAAAAATTGATATACACGGTTTAACTAACACAACAGTAAGGATTGATATTCCTTTTAATAAAATATATCACCTTCAGTGATTCTATACCATCAAGAATGACAGGAAAAGCTTTGATAGGAACTCTACATGACCTAACAAATTAAGTGCATCTCACTTAACTTGAAGATATATTGAAGAAAGTCACCTTAATTCTGTATGAACTATCTCTTACACCAATATCTAAACCTCACATTCACAGCAAGCAGATAAGCTTGCAGAAAACATAAATAAAGTATAGTGCCAAAGTGGTTTGTCAATACAAAATGTACGAAAGCATTAACAGTACAATTTCTCAACCAAATGTCCAAATGCATCCGTTACTATATTTCAAGATTCAGCCATCAACCTACCAATCAGAAATACTACATAAGTATAGTAACTACTACCTCCAATCCATTTTATTTGTCATTTCCGACAAGCAAACACCACTGCATGCAGGCCAAAATCACCGTTCGCAATATAGTGAACCAGAGGTAGTAATAAGCATGTTATTCTAACATTGTATGGCTACACAATTAATCGCAAATTAATTTCCCAAAGTAATGAATATAAGGTTGCAGATTCAACTTCCCAACTGAACTTTGTCATCCTGAATGGGTTCACCAGTGAATCTGGAGAGTGGGTGTGTATACCTCTTCTAGCAATTAGAGCAGTAGATTCAATCACGGTATCACAATCTCTAGAAGCTTAGCACATGCTGCATCAGTGAGCAAATTACTTATCCGAGAGAGAGCGATACGGGAAATTCTCCGTACCTTGAGACTCTCGACGACGCCGGGCACGACCTCATGTTCGAGCCCCGAGTACTCGCCCTCGGTGTTCTCCCTGATGACGACGATGTCAACGTTGTCGTGCCTGGTGGGCAGCCCGGGGAGGTTGAAGCAGTTGACGAGCGCGGCGTAGAGGTCGAGCTCCTTGCGGAGCTGCACGTTGAGGGAGGAGACACCGCCGCCGACGGGGGTGGCGAGGCCGCCCTTGAGGCAGACCTTGTTGCGGCGGATGGACTCGATGACCTCGGGGGGCACCGTGGGCATGTCGCCGCGGACCTCGTAGGTCTCGAAGTAGATGGGCGCGTGCATCGCCTCCATCACCTGCCGCACGGCGCCCGTGACGAGGGGCCCGATGCCGTCGCCAGGGATGAGCGTGACGCCGCGCGGGGCGCCGTCCCCCGGGCGGGGCATGTAGGTGACGCTGCGGCGGGACGCGGCGCCGGCGAGGGGAGTGGACGGGGTGGGGGAAGGGGAAGGGGCGAGGAGGCGGCGTAGGAGAGGGGTCGATCGCCGCGCCATGGCCGGGGTTAGGGTTTCGGGGTGGATGCGATGCGATCGGGGATGGAGGGTCGGCCGCGAGGATGCCGCAGAGAGCACTCGAGAAGGCTAGGGGGGAAGAAAGGGGCCGCCGGTTTCCCTTCTCCTGCCTTCTTTTTTTTTTTTTTTTTTTTTTTTTGTTGAGGTACGTTTCCCTTCTCCTGCCTTTGCCCTTCCATTCTGCGGAGTAGTATACAAAACAAACGTTCATACTACGCGGCATTACGTAAAGTCGCTGATGTAGTGATGTTCCGGGTTTTCTTTTTCTTTTTTCTTTTTTTTGCCCGTTCAAACCTACAAAGAAAATTATGATACATTATTAATATACTTATTATCTTGGTTTTTTATAAAGTTTTCCTTTATTCCTTATATAAATCAAATTAATGAAATATACAATCTTTGAGCTCTTAATACATTCAGATACACCTACTAACCACCGTGGATATTGACTTTATTTGTGCGAGACTCACTTCATGTGAATCAAACTTATCTAACCTATTACCATCTGGAACCGACAATGCCATATTGGATAAATCCATCTCGCTCGACAATAAACACATACATGTGCACTATCTGATTTCAAGACAATTAGATAATGATACCATTAGAAGGATATCAGCAGCTCTTCGCAACGTTCAGCGAATTCAGCATCTTCCGCAGAAACGTAATTGAATAGAACTCCCCATGCTCCGTAGAAACACAATCGAATAGAACTCTCCATGCTGGAAAAAGAACATCCTAATAGTTCTCGATACATGCATGTCATGTGGCCTTTTATAAAACTTGCATTTACATTAGCTTCAGCCAATATTGCCATGTCGGTTGCCATCTAGGGATTGGGTGAGGATATTTTGCATTTTCTTTTCTAGGCTAATGCATTTGTCATCATAATCTCGCCCGTAATTTTCTTTCCATCTCACTCTGCGGAGTGCAAGTATTTTTGAAGAAATAGTGCATTTAACATTGCATAGATAGTTTAGGACGTTCTAGTTATTCCTCGAGAATATTAGCATCAAAGAGTTTGCATCCATCAGGTTATCTCTAAAAGCAGCAGAAATTAGTCCAAATCAGAGTACGGTAACTTATGCAATCACTACCGTCATCGGACTTTGGCCGAACATCTATATGTCGATGACATCCTAACCATGCTAATTGGTCTTTTAATAGTGTTCCACTGCCATTAATTTGGATGATGACAGAGAAAAAATAGCCACCCAAGTTTATCAATGACTAGCAATGGTAATGTTTGTAACTATCTTTTCTTGTGACACACTGTGGTTTGTTATATGATCATCTAACCATCTTTTTTTTTTCACATTGCACATCCATATCCTCACGTGTGATGCTCCTTCTCAATCGGTCACTTTTTCTTTCTTGAGTTCCTTCCCATCAAATTCGGTCACTTTTTCTTTCTTGAGTTTCTTCCCATCAAATTCTGTGTGTACAAAATTATTTTTTAATCTATACCATTATTTGCTCTCACACATTGACATGGGTCAAATAGTCGGCTAGGCACTATGACCTATGTTAACCTGCTTTCTTTGCGCATCTTGATAAATTGTCTATAACAAATGAACACTTGTCTTATATAAGATTCACCATCGCAAATGAACTACTTTACGAAACGTATTAACTTCATCACCGTCGATCTTTGTTTTTGTGCTTTCCAATTATGATGCTCATAATTGATGTCAAATTTTCATGGCCTTAGCGCCTATTTGGATGGACGCTAATAGATATAAGGTCAAAGTTTGCTTGCGAGTGCTTCTTCAGTCCCTTAGGATGAGCGCCAACCCTATTCACATGCTACATACATATTTTTTTCACCTCTGATATCGTCAAATGTCGAACGAAATCAAAGATACCAAGAACCTAGGTCAATACTTTACCTAGCTGATGTTTAGCTCAACGAGTCGTGGCAAAATTCAAACATTTCCTTAGCATGTATAGTTCTTATGATTAGGACTTATGACCCACCAAATAAGTGAGACATGAATGTAATGGAAATGGTGTACACAAAACAGGTTTTGCGGTAATCCTGACCGATGCGTGCTTTGGGACCAAGCAACGTAAACGATTGATTACTTGGTCTTTGTTGAGGGCTGTGTGTTACAATTGTGAGATCTGATTAGGTTTATTTCCAATGTATGGTGATGCACTTGCTAACACCTGATTCAACTTCCATCTCTTCTTGTAGATTGATGGCCGCATAGTTAGAAATGGATCGAGGGAGACGGCCGCAAATTAATCCTTCCATTCCATTATCACATGGATGCACTAGAAAGAATGGAACGATATGGTGTTCGATTGGGTTCACTAAATTTGACCTATTGTCAGTCATGGCGATCTTAGATGAATGCTAGGTGATAGATGTGGTTGCTTGAAAACCGGCTATATTGTCGAGAATTATGATAGGAGTAGCTTATTCGCTTGTTTGTTCATGCGGAATAGTTGCCATTAGTTTATCAACGATGGCCTGTAATTTCATTTCTAGTGGGTTTCTCAATTTTATGGAGTTTTAATTTTGTGAAATCTTTCTACTGTGAAATTTTTCTTCGCTTAATAAAATACGCGCAGTTAAAAAACCCAGAATTACAAGCTCCTAACGGCATCAATTCTCCTGAAATTTCAGTTGGTTGATGTGCTCAACGCATGGCCGGCATCACTATCACTACGAATCACTTCATGGTATTTTCTCACGGGTATATTCATCGCCGGACACCAGGCACTTCCCGTCCATAGAATTCGCTGCCGCCTCTGAAAGCCCCCAAGCTCCTCGTGCCGTGTTCAAGTGGTTCCAGTGGCGCTCCGTCCCCTTTCTGAGCAGTGTGGCTCACGAGCCTGAAGAAGTGCTACTGCGTATCCATCGATCTACGTGGCTTCATGTGACACGGACACGGTAGATGGATGCGCCACTGGCGCAGAGCAAACAGAAGGCGAGGCTGGCATTTCACCGCGGCGACGGACGCCGACGAGGCGCGTCCTGGGCCTCACCCCCATTTTTCTGGCCCAAACGCCCCAAAAATTTTCACCTCTCCGACACGGCCCCGGGGCGCCCACCAAATCGAGCGGCTGGCGATTGCTTCCCCGGGCTCGCCTAATCCGTGGCCATTCCCTTATCCCCCGCCCTCTCCTCTCTCGCTGCGCTTCTAGATAAGCAGCGCAAACCCCTACCCTCCCTCGCCTCTCCCTATCCACACCACCCCCCAAATAATCCCCACCTCCCGCTGCTCCGCGCCTCCCCTCCTTCCCAGCCTCCGCCGCCCGCCATGGCCTCCTCCCTCGCCTCGGCATCCACCTCCCTCCTCTTCCCGCAGGCCTCCTCCTCCAGGAGCCGCGTCCGGCTCTCCACCTCCCTGGGCTTCTCCGCGCAGCCGGCGCGGCTCCGGAGCCGGGCGGCGGCGGCGGGCGGGCAGAGGCGCGGGCGCCTGCTGGTGGTGCGCGCGGCGAGGGGCAAGTTCGAGCGCACCAAGCCGCACGTCAACATCGGCACCATCGGCCACGTCGACCACGGCAAGACCACCCTCACCGCCGCGCTCACCATGGTGCTCGCCTCCGTCGGCGGCAGCGCCCCCAAGAAGTACGACGAGATCGACGCCGCCCCCGAGGAGCGCGCCCGTGGAATCACCATCAACACCGCCACCGTCGAGTACGAGACCGAGACCCGCCACTACGCCCACGTCGACTGCCCCGGCCACGCCGACTACGTCAAGAACATGATCACCGGAGCCGCCCAGATGGACGGCGCCATCCTCGTCGTCTCCGGCGCCGACGGGCCCATGCCCCAGACCAAGGAGCACATCCTCCTCGCCAAGCAGGTCGGTGTCCCCAGGATTGTCGTCTTCCTCAACAAGAAGGACATGGTCGACGACGAGGAGCTGCTCGAGCTCGTCGAGCTCGAGGTCCGTGAGCTGCTCAGCAACTACGAGTACGACGGCGACGAAGTGCCAATCGTCTCCGGCTCCGCCCTCAAGGCGCTCGAGGCCCTGATGGCCAACCCGGCCCTCAAGCCCGGCGACGACGAGTGGGTAGACGGCATCAGAGCCTTGGTCGATGCCGTGGACAACTACATCCCGGTCCCCCAGCGGCAGACCGACCTCCCCTTCTTGCTCGCTGTCGAGGATGTGTTCTCCATCACTGGCCGTGGCACAGTCGCCACTGGCCGTATCGAGCGTGGCACCGTCAAGATTGGTGACACAGTCGACATCGTTGGTATCCGGGAAACCCGGAACTGCACGGTGACTGGTGTTGAGATGTTCCAGAAGACCATGGATGATGCCATGGCTGGGGACAATGTCGGGCTGCTGCTCCGTGGTATGCAGAAGGACGACATTGAGAGAGGCATGGTGCTTGCAAAGCCCGGTTCTATCACACCGCACACCAAGTTTGAGTCTGTTGTGTATGTGCTTAAGAAGGAGGAGGGTGGCCGGCACTCGCCTTTCTTCCCTGGTTACCGCCCTCAGTTCTACATGCGGACAACTGACGTGACAGGGAGTGTGACAACGATTATGAATGACAAGGATGAGGAGGCGAAGATGTGCATGCCTGGTGACCGTATCAAGATGATTGTTCAGCTCATCCAGCCCGTCGCTTGTGAGCAGGGAATGAGGTTTGCTATCCGTGAGGGTGGTAAGACCGTTGGTGCTGGTGTCATCAACAAAATCATTGAGTAAACTGGATATGGCATATCCACCATGAGAATTTTCCTTGTTTACTCTCAGCGAAATGCTCCGTAGCTGTTATTATGCTTTGAGTTTTAGGGTTGCTCATGTGAAATTGTAGTATGGCACTTTTTTCGTCAAGTGAATCTGCATACTTTGTGACATTCACGACAATGATACATCCATCTGTTTGCAATTGATTTGGCTAGGAGGTGGAATCTACTGTTACATGTTCAATTCTTTGTTGATTGCCGTATTGTTGTGTTGATAATTTGATATGCTTAAGATGAATCATGATGGTGCCACTGGCACATGGTTGTAGCTTATTTGCTCCTTTAGAGTATAAGCTGCACTAAACTGGATGCTATCTTGCTTGCTAGACTTTCTTGGCAACCCCATCTTGATTCATTTATAACGCTTCATAATTTGAATCAACTTTCTGCAAATTAATTACTCTGCGTGCAACCATCGTGGCTTTGCTTATTCTTCATTGTTTGTCACTTGATTGTTTCCGTGGACTGTTTTTACTGAACTTGCTTCAATTTATGCTGGAGTAGCGATTTTATTGGCAGTTTAAGGTGGTTATCTCAGTCTATCTATGCATGACAACCACATTAATCCATCCTGTTCATGTGTCCTAGCAGATATGCTGCTTTCTGAAGCCGTTGTCTTCTGTTGGGTGTTCCACATATAGACACTTTGCTTCTTCAATTTTCATTGGACTAGAGCCTAGAGGGGTACCCATGTAACTCCCTGTTGTTCTGTTTTGAGCTCAAGCTGTTTCCTCTCTGCTGGTTTGTTATGTTTGATAATGATACTTCACATCTTTTGTCATTCAAATCATGATCTTGAACTCTATTGGCCTCATCCAATTTTTATTACAAGGTTTGTGGCCCTGAAGCTGGGGGTGGCAATATGAATATGATCATTGCTTCAGCGGACAGTAGCTGTGTATTTCTTTAAGAAATGGTCCTTTTAGCAGCAGACCAGTATAGGAATGAACTGCAATTGACATTCTTGTATAACTGGGAGTGGTAGATGTCCTTGGAGTCACATGTCATCTTTTGATATTATTAAGGGGGAATTAAGGGGCTCGAATATACTCTCTTCTGTCGTTTGTCTGAAGCAATGCACCAGAAACTGAAAACTGAACATGCATGATCAAAACTGCATGCTAGTCTTCAGTTATTGTTTAATCATACGGATAAGATCATATCAGATTCTTGGCATGTTTACTTCTTCACTCTAACAGCTGTACCTGGTGCTTGACTTTCTTGACAAACCTATCCTAATTCATGTATACTGCTTTGCGATTTGAATCAAATTTCTGCAAAATTAATAACTATACATGTGGCCATCAGGCCACTGCTTATTCTTCCATCTCTTTTATGGGGCACTTGATTGTTTTCATGGAATGCTTTTTACTAAGCTTGCTTCAATTTATGTTGGAAGTTAGTGCATTTTGAGTTTAGAAGTTTTATTATATGTTTGAGGTTGCTATCTCAATCTAACTATGCATGCCAACTGCACTATTCCATTATGTATTTATGTTCATGTGTCCTAGCACATATGGTGCTTTCTGAAGCTGTTTGTTGTGTTCTATTATGTGTTCCATACATAGATGCTTTGCTTCAGTTGTCATTAGATAGAAGGGTAATCATGTTAACTCCCTGTTCTATTGTAAGCTCAAGCCATTTCCTCCCTACTGGTTCGCTATGTTTGAATGATGCTACTTCATGTACCCTTTTGGCATTCGCATTGTGAGCATGATCTTGTTCGATGTTTGTTATAAATTTTGTGGCTCTGAAGCTGGTTTAACACTCTGGAGATGATCACTGGTTCAGTAGACGGTAGCTGTGTATTTCTTTCAGAAATGGTTCCTTCAAGCAGCATGCCAGTATGAGCACGGACTGCAGTTGACATTCTTGTATAACTGGGAGATGCCCATCTATTCCCCTGTCTTCTTTGTTATCACTGGTAAACTTTGTTCAGGACACTGACTGTTACATCTCTGCAACTACAAAGGTACTGGTTTTCATGAGAAGTTAGGTTTGGTTTGAGGTAAGCTTTGATTTCCACTTACCTGTTCTGCTGCTCGTCATGGTGGTTGAGCATACTGCTGGCATGGCATGGGGTCTCTTCAGTCTTCTGTAGTTGTCTGAAGTACTGTGCCAGCAAACTGAAAAGCTAAATGCCGAAGTCGACCGAAATCTCTCCATTCTGGTATCCAGTTCTCGGTCAATTTTTACGGTGACCTTTTTTTGAACCCTTTATATTTTGCTGCAAATTTTTACGGTCACCTTTTCTTGCTTTCCTGTCAAGGTGGCGTGTCTTGCCGTGTGGGTTTATCTTCATCTCTGCTAGCTCGAGTTCTCACTAACCCCTCTTCTTTTTGACCCATAAATTGACGAGTCATCTTAGGAAAATGAAACGAGCGGGAACGGAATTCCAACTTGAAACGCAACAGAAAATTTTCCTAACCAATGACGCTTGACATAGTTGGGCACCGAACTGAATTTCCTGAGAACTTACACTAGGAACAATGAGTCATGTGTCATACAAGGTTGAAAATTTGAAACCAGCGGCTGACCGCTCGAAGAACCCATCAACATCCGAGCATGCTGTTGAATGTAATTTTAGGATTTTTTTTGACAAATCAGTAGTAGACATAGTCAGAAAATGACCCAGATCTAGGTGCATCTAATTAAAGGTGGTGAATTAAAACCTGGCACTTAAAAACACCTGCTCCAAAAGGAAACGAATCAGGCAATAAAATGTAGATGCACCTTAAAAAGCAAAAAATAAGACAATTAAATGTGTATAGAATCAAATCTAGCTGATTCAAAAGATGTAATGCATTGTTTATGAGATAATCGTTGTACTCGCTATCGCTACAGATGTACTCCCTCCATTCCAAATTGTAGATCGTTTTGACTTTTCATATTATTATGCACCTATACATAGCATAATAATACCTATAAAATAGAAACTAAAACGACCTAAGTATTATTTCGCGGTCATAGGAGTAGGTAAGTATTATTTCGCGGTCATAGGAGTAGGTCAGTCTGCGCGGCACGAATCGAAGAACCTAAGAACGCAAGTACCTTTCGTTCAGGAATCCGGTGCCGCCGGGCAAAGATTATTCCGCAGTCCTGCTGTGCCAGACTCGCCTTTATTCCAAGAGCGAAAAGGCGAGCAATTTCCATGGACAAAAGGGAGCGAGCTCCGGGCGCCGAGGTGGCCGCCCCCCGACGTCTCCACGTATCCCACCGTCAGCCGTGCACGTCGCCGTCGCCAAAAAAGGCTGACCACACCAGCGTCAGCGTGACATTCCTTGCGAGAACCTGCTCTTGTGACCGCGGCCGCGGCCGTCGTTTGCTCCGATGCCGTGCCGCTTCGCTGCGGTGCGGCCGCGTGTTCCGGTTCCAACTTCCAATCGCGGAATCAAGCATGGGATGTCCGCACACTGGTGTGTGGTATGGTGACTGGTGACTGGTGACTGGCAGCCTCGTGAACCGGCAGGCCGTGCTCCGCGGCCACCGCCGCCACCGCCGCCGCCGCCGACACGAAGCGGATCCAATCCTGCCAATCCTGGCAATCCAACGTGCTCGGGTGACCGGTTTCCCCGTCATCCCCACGGCGCGCGCGCCGAAAGAAGCCGAAGGCGACAGGGCGAGCCGAGGTCAGCTGGTCAGGTCGCCCGCGCCACACCACGGTCGGCCCCACTCCCCACGCACCGCGCGCGGCGCGCATCGTCCCCGCCCGTCTCCGCCGCGGCGCGCCCGCCCGCCACTGCGCTGCGCGCCCCACGCCTTTTAGCCGCCCACCGCACCCGCCTTTCTCACCCCGCTCGATCGCCCCGGTACGCCTCCGCTCCGCATCATCACCGCATCCGCGCATCGC
Source organism: Setaria viridis (assembly GCF_005286985.2). NCBI lineage: Eukaryota > Viridiplantae > Streptophyta > Magnoliopsida > Poales > Poaceae > Setaria > Setaria viridis. The sequence goes on from NC_048263.2 coordinate 29,425,228, forward strand.
ATCGCGTCGCCTCGGCATTCTCCAGCCTCCGCCTCCCTCCCTCCCTCCCGCGATCTCGCGAACCCCTGCTAGATCGCCATGTCCAAGCCCTGGGGCGGCCTCGGCGGCGCCGGCGCGTGGGCGCTGGACGCCGAGCGCGCCGAGGAGGAGGAGCGCGAGGCCGCCGCCAACCCGCCCCCGGTGCCCGCCCCCGCCGCGGGCTTCCCCAGCCTCCGCGAGGCCGCCGCAGGCGCGGGCCCCGGCGGCAAGTCGAAGAAGAAGAACAAAGGCACCACGCTCTCGCTCTCGGAGTTCGCTGGCTACGGGCCGGGGCGGCGGCAGGCGCCGGCGCCGGCGCCGGAGCCCAGGGGGCTCACCCCGGCGGAGATGATGATGCTGCCCACGGGGCCCCGGGAGCGGTCCGCGGACGAGCTCGACCGGCCCCGCGGCCTCGGCGGCGGCTTCCGCTCCTACGGCTCCGGGGACCGCGGCGGCGGCGGGTTCGACGACGACGGCCGCCGCGGGCCGCCGGGCAGGGGCGCGGATCTCGACATGCCCTCCCGCGCTGACGAGGATCGCGACTGGTCCATGAGCAAGAAGTCGCTCGCGCCCTCGCCCGCCGACTCCGCTCCCCGCAGCCGGTACGGGGGACTCGGGGGCGGCGCGCCCGCGTCCGTCGGCCGCGCCGACGACGATGGCGACTGGTCGCGCGGGAAGAAGCCGCTGCCGTCAGCCCCGTCGCGCTACCCGAGCCTCGGCGGCGGCGGCGGCTTCCGCGACTCGCCCGTCTCGACCGACTCCTCCGACCGCTGGTCCCGTGCCGCGCCGACCAATGGCGAGCGGGACCGGCCCCGCCTAGTGCTCGATCCGCCCAAGCGCGACGCCTCGGCCACCCCTACGCCACCTGCTGAGGCGGGGCGCAGCCGGCCGAGCCCATTTGGGGCCGCCAGGCCGCGGGAGGACGTGCTGGCCGACAAAGGGCTGGACTGGAAGAAGATGGAGACTGAGATCGATCAGAAGAAGACTAGTCGTCCTACCAGCTCACAGTCGAGCAGGCCGGAGAGTGCTCACTCCTCACGACCTGGGAGCCCCGGGTCACAGGTATCAGCTGCGGGTAGTGAAGGCGTGCTGAGGGCGCGGCCAAAGGTGAATCCTTTTGGGGATGCAAAGCCAAGGGAGGTGATTCTGCAGGAGAAAGGGAAGGACTGGAGGAAGATTGACCTAGAGCTGGAGCATCGTCGTATTGATAGGTTTGCATCCAACTTACCTCACGTTCACATATCATTCAGCCTTAGCATTTGCTTGTGAATGCAATACTGGTTAAGGTTAATAGTGCTTCTCCCTTCGATAGGTTTTGGTTCTGTTTTAGCTGGGACCTTTGCTATTTTTCCTTTTGCTAGGTAGCAAGCACATCTTTTCCAGCACAGCACCTTGTAACAAGTTCAACCAATCACCTAATCGCAAGTTACTCCCTCCGTCCCAAATTTTAGGTCGTTTTGGCATTTCTAGGTTCATAACTTTTGCTATGCACCTAGATATACACTATATCTAGATACATAGTAACAGCTATGAATCTAGAAATAGCAAAACGACCTACAATTTGGGACGAAGGGAGTACTTTACAATTTCATTCACTTTTCTTTCAATTTCCAAAGTTGTGTACCTGTTTATCTTTATCCTGTCCAAAGAGCCCTGCAGTGTGCTAGTACATGAGTTGGGAAGTGTGACCACTTTGGTTCTTGTTTATGAAAATATGGCAGCATGATGAATTATATAACAAATAACCTGATGAGAATTGTGCAATGGTATTTGCATCCACAATAATGGATATAATAATACTTATAAATTCTTATTGCGAAAATAGTGACACAGGCATTTGCTACGTTATTAGTTCAGTTTGCCCTTGAGCTCCCTGTAGTCAGTTAAAAATTTTCAGTAATGAATCCATAGTTTAGATCTAACAGTGCATTTCTTATTTTCGGTCAATTTTTTTACCAAGGTTGTAAGCACACGTTGCAATTAAAATGTTACAGGTCGCTGGTTTTTGTTTGTTATAGCTTTGTTATTTATTGTGCAGCTGTTTTGGTTCTCTTGGTTGGTTAATTTGAATGAGCATGCATGTATATACTCAACACTGTATGGTTGTAATTTTTCTCCTAATATTTGGTGTGACCATGTGAGAAGGGTTTGTTTGATACCATTCTACTCAACTGATACTGATATGTTACTGTATTAACTGTTTTGTTTTTCCTATAACAATATTAACTATCATTTGTTAAGTCAGCAATATGGATATCACCATTTTTATTTTTAGTTTTAGTAGTCAATGGAATTTTTTGGAATGATAAGAAATCCATGAAAGTTCTTGTGCTATTCCTCCATGGCAAAGGGCTGTATCTCATTTTTTTTTCCCGTTTCTTCTTAGTGCATGAAAGTTCACGTGCCATTTCTCCATTGCAAAGGGCTGTATCTCGTTTTTTTTCCATTTCTTCTGCTTAGTGCAGATTGAAATATGTATTTCATATATATGAAAATCTTATTTGGAAAGCATGATTATGTTCTTTGGACTTTGGTTGAGTAGCATTGCCCCTTGGTCTTTTGAATGACATCTACTAGAATTACTCCCTCCAGTCACAACTCACAAATAGGTGACGTTTTGGGGTTGTCTTAAGTCAACCATTCAAACTTCGGTTGCGTATTATGTTTGATTTGTTGAGTTTGGATATCTGAAAATGATATGAGGGATTTGTCTTGAAATGTAGTTTCATAGAAGTATAGTCTTGCTATGTTTTCATAAATATTTTGGTAACAGAAAGTACTAATAAAATTTGTGTTTTGGAGACCGTGTTGATGTCACTAAAACATCACTCACACTGGAGGGAGTATTAGTGTTTACCCTGCCTCAGCCATAGAACAATATGGTATCTTTTATCCCACCATATTTGAGAAACTGTGCTGTCTATATAACAATTTGGAATTACATCTTTGTGTACTCCCTGCTGATCCTTTTAATAGTCATCATGATGTACCAGCACTCCAGAGTCCCGCCATTTATATAAAACATTAAACTCAACACATAAACGCCTGAGTCCTGCTAGTTGCCTGCAATAGTGTTTCATTTGAAGAAAAATTGTAGCATGTTATAATAAGATTTTTATTCTTCATGGTTATAGTTCTCTGACAGTCCACAAGTGTTTCATGACAAGGTTCTGTTCCCTTGTTGTAATGCCAGAGTCTATAGTACTCAGTCATTTGAAAGGTAGTTTGCATTTCCATATACTTGGTTAGAACAAGCACTGAATCACAAACTTTTGTGTTTTAAGATCTGCTGATGAATGATTCGTGTCCAAACACACAATAATTTTATCAAGATTTATTCATGCAAGTTCTGATTGGAACTTTTCTTTTCATTTGGAGAGTGCATTTTCCCTTAAGAAAGAACTGTACAGACTGCAGTCCTCAGTAACTAGTCTTGAGAGGCTTAGCAAAGATAACACTTCATTTAATGGAGCTACCTGGTCCATTGCCTTTCTTTTGTTTTTTGTGCCTTTTTTCACATCTCTGGTTTCAATGGTCCATCAAATGGTAGCTAACTGTGCTACTTTGATGTTGGGGAGAATTAATAAGTCAATTTGTGGCACAGCCAGTTGCAAGGGTGAACAGATTTCAGCACATGACTACGTGGTCTAGCAAATTGGAATTTCCTTAACCAAAGTTAGGCCAGTGTTTCAAAAATTAAACCTAATTAGTTGCTGATTTTCATTTGATCCATTTGGTTTACTCTTGCACCATGCATTGCTGAAGTAAATAGCATTTGTGTTTGTCTTGTTTGAATACATAGACATGTATCACACACACACACACACACTTCCCCCCCTGTACTGTTGAGAATAGTTTTCCATTTGATTTGATTGGATACATTTTTCAGACCGGAGACAAATGATGAGAAGGTGTTGAAAGAAGAGATCAACCTACTTAAGTTGGAACTCAATGAAAATGAAGCCAAGATGAGTGATGATGATGCAAAAAGTTTAGCTGAGAAGATAACTCAAATGGAAAAACAGCTTGAGCTTCTTACAATTGCAATGGATGACAAGATCAGATTTTCGCAAAGACCTGGTTCTGGAGCAGGGAGGGTTACAGCATCCCCACCAACTAATTTTGCAGATGAATCCCTAATAAAAGAGTCCATGGAAAGGCCAGGTTCCCGTGGTGGCATGGATCAATATCCAAAACCAACTGAAGAAAGATGGGGGTTTCAGGGGAGCAGAGATAGAGGCTCTTTTGGTGGCAACAGAAGTTCAGACAGGTGTGTTCATTTCTTGACTTGTGCCTAATGTTCTTGTGAGTTGGTTCATTCCAATAAAAATTCTACTTACTGTGATTCTTCACACTTACACATGCACTTAAATTAGTGGTGTACTCATTGATCACATTAACCTTAGCATGCCTTCGTTTTTTAGGAGAATAAGTGTTGCTATTCTTCTGCCCCACATTATGTTTTTTCTAGGATTTGGAAATCTATGAGGTTACTGGTCATTTTTTTTTTTTGAAAAACAGCAGGAGCACTGCTAATTCATTTAAGAAGGAAGCAAGTCCAGGTTACATAGATGTTGCGATTACATAAAACGAAGACCTCACTCATTAAAAACATAATTAACACAAATGCTCTAAACCCATACCGGGTTACCACAAGCCCACCTCCTCAGGTTGACTTCCTCCTGAATCAAAGCAAACACTTGATTCGGGGGGTTTACTGGTCGTTTTATCCACCAGTTAGATCCCTTTTGAGTTCTTTTACTACAAACTGTTCTTAAGATCATCATGAAATTTTATTTGTTTCTACATATGAAGTATAAACTCTGTATCCACCTATATTTCAGGTCTTCAGCAGGACAGAGATGGTGAGGCGTTGGCAGTCAGATTTTTCTCTTCACTTTTAGATGGCGCACAAATAATATATGTTCTTGTTGCTGCTTGACTCCCATTTTGTTTGGCTTGGAAGAGTAGAGAGGATCGTGGACAAAAAAGATTGCTTTGCACCAAGTCTTTAATTACCACCTATATGGTCGTTTTTCTATTTTGGTCTTTTTTTCTGTTTGTAATTTTTGTTTTATCCTTCTCTTCCATGTCAAAACAAGTGTGACCAACCTTTCATAGACTAACTATTGTTCTTGCCTCCTGCATGATTATGCCCTAGCATTCATATTCAAGGGCTTGTTTGGATAGCAGGTGGGAAGTAGACCAAATCTCTTCAGATCAGCAGGGAAATTTCCTCGCCGGTCTGAAGGTAGGTATGCTCTAATCCCCGGGCATCCAAACAAGCCACCAAGAGCATGGATGTATGGTATTGCATTGATCTGTGTATAATCCATTTTTTTTTTTGCGGGATGCGTTGATCTGTTTATTTCTAAAGCTGATGAATCTTAGCTCAGTTACTAGCTGCTGACTGTACCATCCTCTCTCGTATGGAGTAGCTGTTGAAGTTCATTAGCTATGAACAAGTAATGGTCACGGTAACTGAACCGGTGACACATTTTCCTATGAAAAAGGAAGCAAGGTTGCTGTCACGCAAATCCTTTTGTTAATATGGACGCATCACCAACTGTGAAAGCTAATGTCTTCATATGTAAAACAACTTAACAAGAAACTGCTAGTTTCTTATGTCTTGGAAGCCTCTTGAAAAGGAAACAAAATATTGACCCAAAACGTGGATGCAGACCATTGCATAGTCTTTGGAGGATATACATAATTTGGCCGATTAGCTGATGTAGTTGTCTCAATGCCCGGCACTCTTTTTCCTGCTCCGTTGACATTGCTAATTGGCTCTTCAAACAACCGAAGCTTGATGGAACTAGATTACTAGATTAGCGTGTGCTTAGCTCTATGATGTCCCTACTAACTCCCGTAGAAACAATGCCAGATACTGGTCCTCTTGGCCTTTCATCACGCTTGAAGGAGCACCTGGTGTTGACTACGGGATGGAATTGTATCGTTTGTTCCTTTCACGCTTGCTGTGTGTACTCAAGTTGATACTTCCCCTCCGAATATTCAGAACAGCTCAGGAAGTCAATGACGTGCCTTGCCACTTCATTGAAAGATACAGTCCCGTACTGTATAGTGCAAGTGCATACCACGCAGACGCAGTTTGATGTGGCATTTTTTTTTTGTATCATAACATCACTTTTTGGAGGCTGGATATTTGTTTTTCTTCATGTAAAGAAGATTAAATGCGCATGAATTTAGAAACAAGTGGGTCTGGTTGGATTGGGTCGACACGAGGGCTCTTCTTATTCCTTTTACTTACAAAAACTGGCTACAAATTGAGCGAGAAATGAACCACAAATTAAGTGAAAGAAATGGTTTTCTTGTTCTTGGTCGCTTTTTCGTATTGAATCGCGCATATCCAAACCACATCATCTGACAAGAGAAACTTATCGTAACCAAAGTTATTTCATATCTTCTTCACTTCACGCACACGACAAAGAAATAAGCATACACCGAAAATAGTTGGGTTGCGCTGCACCCGTGTAAATCCATCCATCCATGGATGCAACTCTGACACTCACACCTTCAATTTTAAGCACCGGCCGGCCACTCACATGTCTCCGTGAAGCAGACCAAGCTAGCTTACAACCGGGCCGGAAATTAAGAACTCAGCACGCGACGACGCCATGCGTTCCACACGGCCGCCCGCTGGCCCCCTACTTGTTCTTCTTGCGGTTCTCGATGACGAAGAAGAAGGCGAGCGCGACGACGGAGAAGGCGGAGAACACGCCGGCGGCGACCTTGATGGAGGCGTGGATGCCCGTGATGCCGGCGACGACGAAGGCGGCTTCGGGGCCCGTCTGGCCGTAGGCCACCTGCGTGCCGGACGCGTCGAGCGCGTACGCGCGCACGTAGTAGGTGCCCGAGGGGATGTCTTTGGCGACGGCGTAGTCGAAGCTGCGCCGGGCGCCGGCGGCGTAGGCCTGCTGGGTGAGCTTGAACTGGCACGCCTTGTCCTTGCTCAGGTCGTCTTCGGACTTGCGCCACCCGCGGTCCTTCTGGCTCACCGGCGCGTAGCACAGGTTCACCTTCACGTTCTTGAACGCGGCGTCGGCGCCGGCGGGTTCGGTGGTGTTCAGGGACCAGGTCACCGTCACCGTGTCCACGCCGGCGTGCAGAACTGCGCATGGCCATGGATTTCGTGATGAGTACAATAAAGATTCTACTTTTTGACCTTCGAACACGCGGGAAATGGACGGTGAAAGGTTTTCCTACTACTGCCCGGCCTAGATATATAGCTTCAAAAATGTTTCTTACTCGGTTTGCTTTTCAGACGCATTGCAAGCAACAAAAGAACATAGTTCAGCCATTTAAGAAGGAAGGTAAAAGAGTAAAAGACGAACACTAGAACATGGGGAGCAACTCCACCCTGAGTCGTACGTGATGTCATTAACGATCATTCAAGTCTTCAAGATCTCCCTTTCTTCGTGGTGGTGATGGCTAGTTAACTCTATTAGCTTGTTATGTTAGGAAAGACTTAATTTGATGAACCATCACTCCATTGTTAATGTTTATAATATTTTATTTATGTGATACAAAATTATTAGTAATGAAATGAAAGAAATCTTGTAATTTCAAACATAGAGAGTAAATAATATGAGTAAATAACAGTATAACACCATACACATTGAACGCGCACCTTGGCCGGGCTTGGGGGAGGCGGTGACGGCGAGCGCCTTGGGCAGCGTGGAGAGGTGCACCCCCGCGGCGGCCGGCGCCGGCAGGCAGCCGCAGAGAAGCACCGCCGCAAGCAACGAGAACACCACGGCGCCTTGTTGCCGAGCCATCGCTTCTCCTGACGCGTTAATAATCGATCGCCGGCCGGTGATCTCTTCCTCTCTAGCTAGTTACCTGACTGGTGGGTGGTCGGAGACGGAGGCGAGGAATCTGATGAGGTGCTTGGAGTTGGGTTGGATGAGTACGGACGCGGCTAGCCGAGAATATATAGGCACGTTGCCGAGGAGGTGTCGAGCAGTTGACTTTGCTGGCGGCCCTGTCGGCAAGGAGTAGGATCAATCGTTTAAGCTAATAAACAAGCTGCTAATTATGCGATTCAAAAGTCAGATCTTGACGAGGGCAGGGCCAACAGCAGCGCTGCAGCTGGTAGTAATGTATCTTTTCGGTCACTTCGCGAGCCTGACTTGCTTTTAGAGGGGCCCCGAAGGGCTCCGGCTTGGTGGGATGCGGCGACCGCGCGCGATCGATTCGACCCTGCTCGCAAATCAGCTGACGCGGCCAGGGGACGAACGAAACGAACCAGCGGCCCTTCCGGTGCCCCTACGCAAGGCCACGAAATGCAGTGCAGGGCGTTGCGTCGCATGGCGTGGCGAGGCGGCATCCAACGGCGCGGCGCGGCGCGGCGACCGGGTGGTCGGGGGTGTTTGGCTCACATGTGTTAAACTTCGCAGTCACGTCGGATATTTGGATACTAATTAGGAATATTAAATATAATCTAATTATAAAACTAATTACACAGATGGAGTCTAATTTATGAGACAAATCTATTAAAGCTAATTAGTCCATGATTTGATAATATGATGCTACAGTAACCATTTGCTAATGATAGATTAATTAGTCTTAATAAATTGGTCTCATGAATTAGTCCAGAAGTTCTGCAATTAATTTTATAATTAGCTATGTTTAGTCCTACTAATTAGCATCCGAATATCCGATGTGACATGTGATAAAATTTAACTACTGATATCCAAACACACATTTAGATGGTGCGGCCGCAGCCTGTAGGACTAGGCAGACCAGGTGCAGAGATTCCCACGGCAGGAATGGACATGGAGGCATATGTCAGCTGTGGTGTTCAAAATCCACGCGGACTACATGCCTGCGGCGAGGGGAAGGGTGGTTTCACTTTCGCACGGTCGGCACGACAGAATCGAACAGAATTTCCACCCATTTCGGTTCCAATGGGAGCGCATCTCATCTGTCGATAGCTTGATGAAGAGCTAGTTGCGACAGCAGCATGCCGGCACATTGCTTCACATGGTAAAACCCGCGCGCCAACTAAAAGAGGATCGATCGAGATGTACGGGGTCATGTGACTCTTAGCAAAGATTAAGGGTTACAAAGTGCAACGTTTGATTGACTCGCCTCTATCAGCACGTAATAAGAATTAGCGACAAGGAGCACGGCTTATCAACGGGCCGATGTCACGTAATAAGAATTAAAGAGTAAACAGGAGGACGGCACAGAATTATTGACGGAATCATGCGTTCAATTTTAAGTGGACAGGCCAACTTCCATTTCGAGGGTATCTGAATCACAATTCAGAATTTGGTTTATCTTTTTATCTATCTTTTCTTAAAAATTATTTTTTTAAATGAACCAGGTTGGAGAGCTGCCGATTATATTAAAAAAAGAATTTCAGACTGGAAAAATACAAAAGGAAAAGAAAAGAAAAACAATACAAACTCGCCTGGTCGGATTAGGACATCAACGCAGATAACCACTCAACACCAAAACTATCACACCCTACCGGTTGGATTGGGACATCAACACGGTCTCACCACTCCGCTCGCCACGGCGGCACCCACCAACATCCACGCTCATAACTCGTTGAAACGTCTAGGCGTGGTCCGGCATCGACAGGGAACCGATAGAAACAGACTGCACTGCAATGAGATGGCCACCGTCATACGGAACCCTCCGCTGTAGTGCCGCTGCAACACCACACTCTATCTGACAGAGTGATACCACCGAATCCGGACCTCTCTTAGGTTGCCTCGCAGTCGCCACCGCGATAACACAATGCGCGGGGGCCTCGCCACATCCGCCGTTGGACTCCACCTCACTCTCATCGCCTCGAAGAAACACCACGTGCAAGGGTCTCACCACGCCCGCCATAGTACTCCACGTCATGGATCCGTTTCTTTTGTCGCTGTCAAAGTGGTGAGCAATATTGCCTCGCTCCACAAGATCTCCGTCAATTAGCCAAGCCGGCGTCGCAGGTCGACTTCGCCTCGTTACTTCACCCACGCAAAAGCATCCGTCGTCATGTCAGCAAGTCAGAGAAGTCGCTTGTGCCGTCTTCCAACGATGTACCGCATCGGGTAGTTCAGCCAAGCTGAGCAACCCGCCGCGGTCCGCTGCAAGCCTAGTTGTCCTATGATGCCGTTGCCGCAAGCGTCGTCCTCCAACGCAGTCCCACGCCGCACTAACCGTTGCCAAGAAACGCCAGCCACCGCGATCCACTGCAAGCGGCAAAGACCGACAACCCCTGGCCGCCACCATAACTACGATCGCCTCCACATGGCCTCGGCAACACCCGTCCAGCTTGCCACGCGACGGAATTGTCGCCACCGGCTGCGGCCGTCCATGACTAATGGACTAGGAATGGCACAGGCCGAGATGGGTCTCTAGAGACGACGCCTCCAAGGAGGGCACAACGCCAATGGTGCCGCCGTCACTAGTCCAGGATCTGGACAGGGTTTTCACCCAGAGGACCCCGTGCAGTAGGGTTGTAGCTCAGAAATGACACCCCCAACGGGAAGAATGATCCCCTAGGGTGCTGCCGTCATCTCCACCAGCAAGAATGCCCGCGAGGGCTTTCGCCCGAAGCATCCCAACCCCTACACGTTCACGGCTCAGCACTCCCGACCACAATCACTGCAGTCCAACCGGGGCGACGTCGCCACCGCGCCTCCTCGCACCACGCAGTCGTACCTCTACCTCTGCTCGCTCGCCGGCAGTCATCCTTCTTGCACCGTGCCCTGCGCCGCCCCCCTCCGTGTCGCTATTTTCCACGCTAGCGCCACCTTCGCACCGTGCCCTGCCCCATGCACTGCCGCCCGCGGGCCACTACCTCATGCATGCGGCTGCCGCTGGCCACCACGCCCATGAGCACCCGCATCGCGCCGCTTCCCCTCTTTATGCCTCCGCCGCTTCATGCCTTCACCGCTTCCCCACGTCGCGTATTGCCGAGCAGGCTTTCACCCAACACCCACTCGCTCGCCGCCGCTGCAAGCTCATCACCCACCACGGCCACCGCCATCAACCTCTCCTCCCAGCCAACGCCACCACCCTGCCATGCCGAGACCGAGAGAGGCCATGACCTCCAGCACAACATTAGGGACCCCCCGTGGTCCCAGCTCTCACAGCCTCCCACTCCACACCTCCTCAGCACGTCCTCCTCCTGCCTCAACGTGATCTAGCTCAGAGGCACGTCGTGGAACCTGGCGAACTCCATGCGCAGAGCCCACTAGTGCAGCCGGTCATGCCACTCGCGGTGGCGGACGCCCTCCTGTAGCAGCACTGCGGGCTGTTGGCCTCCGCACCGTCGCTGCTCCCTAGGAGCTCGTCATCGTGGACTGCGGATCTGGCCGCTGGAGGGCTAGGTCGACCCCCACTTTGCTCGAGAAATTGCGGCCACCCGCTCCACCCCTTGCTCAAACTCGTCCCGCGCAGCCGCCATCGCTCGGCATCCACCCCAGCGCTGACCGCCGCCCCACGTGGGCCTCGCATCCGGACGTGGGGGCTCGGATCCAGTCTCGCCGGCACGGCCACGCGCCGCCCTACGGTGACTCCCTCCGACAGCCATGGCGGCCGCGCCCGCCAGGAGAGATGAAGGAAGGGAAGCAAGCCGCCCCGCCGCCGCCGTCCTCGCGAGCCGCGCGGGCTTCCAGCGGCTGGCTCGGGCGGCGGCGCGGCGGTGGGGAGAGGGAGGAAGAGGCGGTGGCGGCAAGAGTTTCATCCGCCCGTGTCGCTCATACGGGAGTGACGCGGGGGCTCGCCCGAATCTGAGTCTGTTGTGCTCTTCAAAATTCTTTCCTTTACGTAATTTGATTTATTTTTCATTCCACTTCTTCTTTGAATGCTTGTAGCGAGTGCCGTTTCAAACTTTGGCACCTGCCTGGTGGGAAAATGGCCCATCGAAAATCCTATTTATGGAATCCAAAAGTAAAGAGTGCACAACATGAATACTCTGTCAACCCAAATAGAAGAGGTCTATAGCTTCTCTGATACGTAAATGAATGAGAGAATGAGGCATGGTTTATACAACAAGCATGTATTTGTGTAGACGAACATGTGACTTGCGCCTTGCGACGCAGTGAGCAACCAAGCAAAATTGGTGTAAACCTTTTGCCATCTGCATGTTAACTTTTGACAACGAGCATTAGATGTGATAAGTATATAGTCGATGCCTTAATTCCGAGTTAATTGTATGGCTATTATAGTGGAAATGGTCAGTAGAGGTCTGTCATCTCCTCTATAAGTTATAGAGACGTCTACGAAACACAGATGTGAAAGCACCATGAACTCATTCTCCACTACTTCCTTTCATCAGGAGATTTGTGCATGGTGGTGGTGTTGTCGGCGCTCGGATTTGAAACGCGGATGCGAATGTGGTCCATCCTCTTGGTGCTCACGCGGTCCGCGAGCAGGGCATCTCTGCGGTGGGTGGGATGCCTTGATGAGAGAGTGAGAAATGAAAGATAGAGGAGTCTTTTTGCAACTTGTTGTCACATTGCATGGCCACATAGGTGAAATGGTGCTTCCGTGGATGCCCTTGGACCTTCATAGTCACTCTTTATTAGATTGTGGACCTAGATGACCACTTTAAAATTTATAGACGACATCGAGAATAGTTTAATAAGCTACAGTGAAAATTCACTTTTAGTAAGATAGAAAATGGTAAAAGAGAAACCATGTACAACTCCTGATTATTAGGGTCACATGTGGATGCTAGCTGATAAACAAGATAATGACTCCAGATCCTAGTCGAACTAACCTGACCCAGGCCACATACTATTACAAATACACTCATTGACTACGCTTGCAACATGAACCAGAAATTCCAAAAACCAGAGCACATTTGGGTTGGGAGAAATCGAGAGAAATCAGAGCTTTGAAAAAATGATCTTGCTAAAACTTGAAAGCTTAACAATATATTAGTTGATGAATGGATGCTAATCATCATAACTTGGAAAAAATCACATGATATTACTTAACGTGCAACAACTGGTTCTTGAAATTGTGATATGTTGTAAGTCCTGTATCAGGGTGAGATGGGCAAACCTTAGTCAATTATGGAATCCGATGCTGGCTCTACAGGTTTTAGGAGAAAGTCGTTCCAATGGCAGCGCATACATGCTTCTTATTTTTGCAGGTGTAAGAAGGACCGGGGAGATCACATCTCTCTATGATGGCGTGTACATACAAAACAGATCCACAGATTGGTATGCCATTGAGATGGCAACGTTATATATTTTGCAGGTGCAAAAGGTTCAAGATCTTACTCCATTGGCGACGGTAGTGTGAACAGGTCTGCAATGTTGTTCCGACTCGCAGCCTTGCAAAGTGAATTGCAAAATCGTTATGTGAGATCGCTTTGCGATTCTATGGATAAACAAGGGGAAGAGGCTTGTTCTCGATCAATGGCGGAGCTTGAAGCAAAGTTGAGAGGGGGGCAATATAAATTGGAGGGTGAATAACAGCAGGGAGGGGGGACCAATTTTAAGCTTAGCTAGCATTTATACCTTGTATCTACTAACTTCATCAAGAAATTGCAAAATTTGAAGGGAGGGGGGCATTGCCCTGTTGGCCATCACTAAGCTCCGCTAGTGTTCTTGATTAGAGGCATGTTTGAAAGATTGCCTTTACAAGTCCCCTCCATATTGCATGTTTATGCGCAGGTCTACAAAGAAAAGGGAAGGAAATAAAGTATACATTGATAGCCTGACTACAGATGAAAGCCAAATTTTGTGACGCCCAGGTTTAGTTAAAAATCTCAGATTTGTTAGTTTCCAATTATCATCCTTCCGAGACCGATGAGGCCGGAAGATTCCAGTATGTCCTGACCGACGAGGCTGGACAAATCACATTCGTGACCGACGAGGCCGAACGCATTTACATACCAAGAGCACTTAGTTAAAATTCCATGCGTAACGAAATATGGCATCAAGTCGCTTGACATTTCTCCCTTTACTTTTTTATATACATCATTCATCTATATGGAGTACAGGACAAGATGCTTGATCACAATGATCATTTGACGCAGCATAATCGGAGGCGTTCTATAGCCTCAACCTATGGATATAATTAATTAGAGTTTTTGCTAGGCTCTATGATTCGGGAACTATGCAATCGTTACCTTGAGGCGCTATGCAGAAATATATGTAAAAAGAGGAGACGTGTAAATTTCTCGAGAAATGAATAAAGAAAGAAACTTTCCCATTTTATTGTGTTTCTTTGTGTTTTATTTATCTATTTGTATACTATTCTATACTGGTACGCCCGCACCCTATTAAGCCGTATGCAGATAAATTTTGAGTATTTCTCTCGCGAAAACACACAAATAGCCAATAGGATCATTGCCATTTCTATTTAGCAACTTATTATCTACAAACTAATTAAATACGCCAATTATTTTTTAAATGTAAAAATTTGATACATTATATCAAAAATGCATGTGATATCAATTTTATGTGAATTACTATACAATTTTTTGCTACTATTTTTTTGTTGTGTCTACGAGTTGTAGTGTCTATGAGATTTATTACAATGGTGTTGTAAAAATTATGCTAAAATCTTGATGTAAACGTGCATGACTTGTACCGCCGATCTTTTCTATCAAAATAATATGTGGTGCTTTAGTGGTGCCAAACACATATTAGAAACAAATATATTTGTCTACATGAGTTCAATATCACCTATTTGTGAAAAGATTAGCTATCCAAGATCAAGTCCTACTGAAGGTATAATAATGATTTTTCCATAAATGTTGTATATATTTTAATTTCTTGTCAATTGGTCAGCTATATACAATTTGTGATTTCCTTATGTCAGTGTAGATACATACCTTAGGGTTTACTTTGTAGCTTCAAATGTTCGTGTTGCTTTTAACCTTGGTTATTTATGCTCTTACCCATATTTTGAAGTGTAATTGTGATTTTACCCTTATTTTTAAATTTTGTGACTTTACCCTTAACTATTCACGGGTCAATGCTATTTTGCCCCTAGTCAACGATCAAAATAAGGAAAAATACGCAAAGACTAAGGGAAAAATCACATTAACTTGTAAATAATTGAGGGTAAAATCACAAAGCTAAAAAAATGATGGTGAAAATACAATTACACTTCAAAATAGGATCAAGATCAAAAAAACCTAGCAATAAACTGACCCTCCTAGATTCTTCCTAGAATATCTCAACTCTATTTCTCTAATAACTATCCTACCTAAAATATAGGAAAAAGTCCAAATTACTCCTCTCTCAAGTGTAACACATACTCCAAATATTCTAGCATATTACAAAAATGCAACCTATTTTCAACAAAGGAAGATGTAGTTTGGAGTCATATGTTAAGATGGCATTATTAACCTAAATAGTTGGCATTTCTAGTTATTGAGAATTAAAATTGAGGCTCTTTTATAACCAACTAATGACACGTGATGGTATTTGTCTGGCCTGACCCTAGCCGGATATACCCATGATTCTTGAAACAGATTGTGCAACAGTGGTGAGTGAGGCATATGGGTACCTTATGGGTCCTCACTGACCAGGATACTGGCCGGCTCTGGCAAGTGGGTCCGTCCGACCAGAACGTGCGGTCCAAGGACGTGAAGGTACTTGGAGCACAAGTCAAGAAAGTCGGGCAATTCAAATCAGCTCGGATATTGCGGGATACTTGTTGTAATCCGACTCAGATTGTTTTCCATGTAACAAACGAGTAGATTAGATTCAAACTGACTTGTAACCCTATGTCATCAGCCTATATAAGGCGTCCAAGGGCGCCTCCTGAGGGCAATCCAACCCCAATCCCAACTATTCCACGCACCAGCACAAAGCAATACAAACCACCAGCATACAAGACGTAGGGTATTACTCTCCGGAGTCCCGAACCTGTCTAAACATTTGTGTTATCGTGATTACTTTCAAGTTCTTGTTCTCGCAATTCTCCCTACCTACAAATCAACCACTTAGGTAACCTCTTGGTAAACTGTTAGGCTACTAAATCTGACAATGAGCAAGCTCCATGTGACATCATTGTACATATCCTTGGTGTGGTCGCTGATTCAGGAGGCCCTAGAGAAAAGGCGTCACTACGTCAGCTACAACATCTCGAGGTCAAGAAGATCAGCAGGGAGCAAAGTAATGGCACATGAATTGACTCATCTGGCAATTAGTTTGAGCTAAGGATGTGTCTTTTTTTTCTTTTACTGATTTCTCGCGGACACTCGTTTGTAATGACGTTACCTAAACTTTAATAAATTTCTTGTTCCGTAAAAAAAAAGACATGTCGATTTTGTAGATCAAAGCCACCAGTCAGCCTATAAAAATCTTATCATTTAATTTGTTGCAGGTGCGGTTGTTGTGAACTATGGAGAAGCAAACAGATCATCTCAGATTCTCAGCTAGGGTACGTTGTGCGATGGGATATTCCTTTCATGGATTCTGCGTCAGCGCTGACAATTACACCTGCAATTTTAGAGTAGGTTTCACCGTGCCTTCTCTGTTACACAGAACAAGCTAACCAAGACCAGCCGGAAAGAACTCTACGCGGGATAACAAGCATTGCAACGGCCACCTGGCCCCTACTTGTTCTTCTTGCGGTTCTCGATGACGAAGAAGAAGGCGAGCGCGACGACGGAGAAGGCGGAGAACACGCCGGCGGCGACCTTGATGGAGGCGTGGATGCCCGTGATGCCGGCGACGACGAAGGCGGCTTCGGGGCCCGTCTGGCCGTAGGCCACCTGCGTGCCGGACGCGTCGAGCGCGTACGCGCGCACGTAGTAGGTGCCCGAGGGGATGTCTTTGGCGACGGCGTAGTCGAAGCTGCGCCGGGCGCCGGCGGCGTAGGCCTGCTGGGTGAGCTTGAACTGGCACGCCTTGTCCTTGCTCAGGTCGTCTTCGGACTTGCGCCACCCGCGGTCCTTCTGGCTCACCGGCGCGTAGCACAGGTTCACCTTCACGTTCTTGAACGCGGCGTCGGCGCCGGCGGGTTCGGTGGTGTTCAGGGACCAGGTCACCGTCACCGTGTCCACGCCGGCGTGCAGGACTGCGCAAGGACATGGAGGATTTCGTTGTTAATATGACAGAAACTGCAAAGTATAAAAAATTTGAAATATCGACACAATGCAAAGTGAAATGCTAATTATTTGGAGAAAACTCCCTCCAGTCACCAAAATATGGCGTTTTAGACCAGAAAAGCAGCTTAGACGGTAGGTGCAGTTGAATTTCTAGAATTATACTCTTTCTTGGGATTTTTTCAAATGTCAGGAGTACACTTTCTATGAGATGGATGGAGTACTACTGCTGCTCATCTAGAACGTCAAGTGTTCTGTTCTTTTTTTCTATATCAAACATGAAGTATTTTTGACTGGAGGCAGTACATTAGGATGGCCCTAGAATTTCTCACAAAGGACGGACTCCGTAAATTAAACTGTCAAAAGAGGAGAGTTTACCCTTTTAACTTTTGAGAAATTAAATAATCGGTTAAAAGTGTCTCAATTCTTGCCCAAAAGGCTTTTACTATTGGCCGGCCTATATAGCTTGTAATAAAATGTTTCTCTCTTGCTGTTGTTTCTTTTTGAGCCGCATATATTGTAAGTGACAAAAGAGCATAGTTCAGCTGTCTCGATCAGCAAAAAAGAGAGAGACGAGCACCTGGAACATATTCTCCAATTTGTGCTCTCATGTCATTTGAGTTTGTCTTCAAAATATATCCATAGGGAAAACTAAAATATATGTATAGGACTATAGCCTATAGGAGTACTGGGAGATCATTGAATTTTTTTGGAAAAACCTGAGAGATCGTTTCATTATCTCACCCTTCTTTATGGCACTTGCTGCTAATTAAGACTATGACTTTGCTACAAAGACCACTAAAGGTACTAACATGATTAAATTAGTTAGGCACTGCACATTGGAAGCCAGGAATTAATTAGCGGCAGAGCTAATTAAACAGCTAGCTGGCTATCAGTATCAGCCGGCAGGTCAAACGGAGCAGGAACTTGGAAACACTTTGCGACCGATGCAGTAGCGCAGACCGGAGAGGGTGCGACGCAGATGATATAGCTAGCTTAGCAGAAACGCACCTTGGCCGGGCTTGGGGGAGGCGGTGACGTCGAGCGCCTTGGGCAGCGTGGAGAGGTGCACCCCCGCGGCGGCCGGCGCCGGCAGGTAGGCGCCGAGAAGCAGCACCAGCAGCAGCGAGAACGACACGACGCCACCTTGCCGAGCCATCGTCGCTGCTCTCTTCGCCTCCTGAGCGGCTGTTGCTGGTGGTTTGGGAGAGGAAGGCAAGGGATCTGAGCTCGGGCTGCGGGGTTGGGTTGGAGGGCGAGTACGGACGGTGTTGAGGTTATATAGGCGCGTGGACGGCGTACGCGTACGAGCGGGGTGTCCAATAGTTGACCTTGCGACCTCGCGGCCCTACGGGTTGGCGGGGAGTAGTAGCTAGGACTGATTTGGTCGCCAAGCTGAGCGCTTCTGATCAAAAGTCAGATCTTGAGGAGGGCGCAGGGCCAGAGCAGCAGCAGCTAGTAATCTAATCCCGAGGGTCGGAGCCCGGTTTATTTAATTGCTTGCAGAGGCCCCCGGCCGACTCCCCGGCCGCTTGGGATGCGTCGCCCCGGGAGCCCCGGACGCGAGCGAACGAACGATCGCCTCCGTCCGTCCTCCGCCCCCTGCGCGACCCCAATTGTTGGTGCACGCCAGGAAGTTCGCTTCCCCGGCCTCATCGCGTCGCGGCGCCGAGCAGCCGAGAGAGAGAGATCACATCCAGCAGCGCGAAATGCGCCGTTCCCACGCGCCCGCCCGCACGGCCATCTCCCCAGGGCGGTTGTTGCGTGGCAGATAACGGCGGCATGCCGGCACATTGACATGGCAAACCAAAAACCCCTTTGCCAACTACTGAAACACAGGAGGGGTACAGGGGGAGCATGGGAGGCCATGTGGCTCTTAGCTTAGATTAAGGGTTACGAGGTGCGGCGTCTGTTTGACTTGCCTCGCCTCTATCTGTCTATGTATCACTGCGCAATAAGAATTGGCGAGAAGGCACACGGCTTATCAACGGGCCGGCAGATGTCATGAGAGTGATAGGAGGCTCGGCTGAGCGATCCACAATTGGTCAGATCAGAGTTGTATGTATATAGTAGTAATAAAGCTAGGCTAACGATGAGTGTGAACAGGAGGGCACGGGAATTATTGAAGGAATGATGGGCTGTTTATGCGTTGTTAATTCCGAGTACCTGCATTGCTGTTGGACTTAGCTGGGATATTAGCATTTTTCTGGTAGTCGGCAGGTCACCTTTGACGTGGCTTGTTTGTGTTAGAATAGGATTAATTAGTGATCAATTAGCAATTAACCATGCCATTAGCGGTTACTAAATGATGGGGCGTCGGAGGGGTGTGTCCTCATGTCCATGTCTCTTTCTCGTGTATAAATACGTAGTCAGGCGTGTTTGGATCGTCGTGCTTAAGTTTAGCACTTGTCACCTCGAACGTTCGGATGCTAATTAGAAGGACTAAACATGAACTAATTATAAAACTAATTGCAGAAGCGCTGGGCTAGTTCGCGAGATGAATCTATTGCCTAATTAATCCATCATTAGCAAATGGTTACTGTAGCACCACATTGTCAAATCATGAACTAATTAGGCTTAATAGATTCGTCTCACGAATTAGCCTCCATCTGTGCAATTAGTTTTATAATTAATTTTTATTTAATACTATTAATTAGTATCCAACATCCGACGTGATAGGAGCTAAAGTTTTAGCCCCTGGTATTCAAACAAGGCCGAAATCACAGATTCATTCTTCAATCTTCTCTGTTCATTTACATTCACACGATTCTAGTTTCAACAGTTTGCACAAAGTAACCCCCCTCCTGGGTCCTGCTGGCTCTCCTCTGCTTGTCTTTTCGGCTCCTTTCCAGGCCTCTCTGCTCCATGTCGGGGATATTTGGTGACAAAAAAAATGGTACTCCAACCTTATGCCTCTCGCTCCCTCATTTCTAGCAAAAGACAATTCTGACTTAAGTGTCTTTCTGATTCAAGGACTAAATTTTAGTCTTGCACTTTAAGCTCAAAATTTAGCTCTTGGGATCCAAACAGGAAGGCAAAAAATGACAAATAGCTAAACTTTGAGCTAAAAAAGTTAGCTCCTCAAGAGGCCCTAAAAGGGACTAAAAGTGGTCCCCCGGACCACTTTCCTCCCCTTGTCCCCGTAATCTCTCTCCCGCACGCTCTGCCGGTCTCACCTCGCCTCGCTGGCCGTCGCCGCTGTCTCTGCCTTGCCTCGCCGGTCCCGCCACCTCTGCCTCGCCGGCCCCGCCGTCTCCGCTCAACCCCGCGGCGCCGTCACCTCCTCCTCCACCTCCGCCTCGCCCCCGTTGGCAGGGACGAGAGGGCTGCAGCCGCCGACAGGAGGGAGGACGACGAGGAAGGCATCGAGGTCGAGGCGGGAGCGGACGGTGGCGGCCTCGAGGTCGTAGAGCGGGAGGAGGAGGCGGACAACCTCCTCGCTCCCGGCCTCCGCGGCGACCTAGCGACGAAGGGGAGAGGAGAGAGGGGGGGAGGAGGAGGAGGGAGTCATTAATAAGGGCAAATCAATCATTGTTTGATGAGGGACTAAAATTTAGCCATGGATCCAAACACCCCAGCAAAACTAAATTTTAAGGGCTAAATTTTAGGAGCTAAAGTTTAGCTCATGAACTAGTGATCCAAACACCACCTTAGAGAACTTCATTATGTGCTTGGTCTTTCACCCGTGTCCACAAGTGCGTACTTGTCAGACATTGACCAATTTTGAGCGGCCGAACAAATGCTTTGTTGTGAAAGGGCAGCCTTTCCAGCATGCATCATGTACGAAACCTTCTTCTTTATCAGAAGTAACTTTATCAATTTTGAGAATGGGAGAATTCACCATATATCTTAGTTTATTAATGCAGTGTATAGGGACAACATACACCACCGCGCAAAACTTTATCCCGGATCGGTAGCACATCCTTAGAATCGATGATCAGGATACATGACAAAGAGAGTCTGCACCCGGCCCGGCCGGTGCAGGCATAAATGGATGGAGGTACAGGCTGCAAGACAGCAAGATATCAGCACCAGCCGGCGCAGATACAGGTTGATAGAGAGCCTGCAAAAGGTAATGCTTCCGTGTGTTCCCAACACCCGAAGCCAACGTACCACTGGATAGGTTTCTTAGTTTTAAGGAAGAAAAAAAGAAGGAATAGATAGATTATCTTGCTAGCCAAACAAAATAATTGCATTGGATTATATCTCCAATAATTACATTTTTCATACGAGAGACATGGGCACATGACAACAAACGAAGATCCTCAGCACACATGTAATAAACATATTGAGATACACTTCTATCATATCTATGAACGTTGGATCGCCAGATCTTGATGTTAATGAATTATTAGGTCCGTAAGGTTTAGAGACTGGGTGCGGCCACGGGCCCAGCCCAGCAGTGGCCCGACATGCGGCACGGCCACGGGTGAGGCCCTGGAAGGAGCCCCAGCAGGCAGCGTGGGCGTGGCCACGGAAGGGTCAGCCCTAGATGGGCGACGAAGGGTGAAGGTAGCCACGGACATGGCATGCGGCACCGTACCGTCCACGGTGAGGTCGTGCGGCCACGCCGACGATGCGAATACAGGTGCCACGCACGGTCCGTTGAGTGCTTGGCGCTGCAGCGCCAGCAGAGAAGCCACGGGCTGTTGCTACCGTACTTTTTGGACAATGTTTAGAAATATTTTTGTATGGTCGGATGTGGTGCGTGCGTCTGGATCGTGAAGGGAGTCCCTAGTAGCTTATTTGTAGCACCACTGCATAGAGCCGGTTGCAAATACCGACCAGTCCGACCCTATAAATCGATTTTGACCAGCTGTACAAATCGTTTCCGGCATGGTGCACAGAAAACACTCCTCTACAATAATGAACATAGGAAAACGCCCACGGATGGTGTCAGTACAATGTGTATTGAGTAGAGTATGTGTTTGCTTTGTATGCTCTAAGAAGAGTTGATCTTCAGGGGGCTAAGTAACTTTAGGTGCCCGTTTCTCTTTTGGCCTCGTGACTCCTGATCACAACGTACGAAGAGTGTGGTACAGCCAGCTGAGGAGCAGGATCAGCAGAACATTCCATATCGTACTCACAAATACACTGATGTCTTCATAACCCATAATATCCGTTTTATTTCATGAGCATGCATGTCAACCGGGCAACCGCGCCCTATTGCTCAACTAGTAGTAGCACTACTCAGGGCCGAAGCGGCGGCTGGTGAGTGGTGACGGTGCAAGTGCAGTACAAAAACGCAAGGGGCAGCAACTGTCGCCGTACCAAATGGGGCAGCAGCAGCAGACCACGCCGCGGCCGCCTTCTCCCGGGCACGCCTTGGAATGCACGCCCCACTGCAGGCACCTTATTTTGTCGGAGCACGTGTTCACCGCCGCCGCTGTAGCGCGCGCGTGTTATCAAAACAGTCAGAGGCCACACGATTTGTTGTCGACGGTCGTAGCTTAAAATTCTTCACCTGATGAGACGGCGGCGGCGAAGGCCAGGATGGTGAGGAGGCAGGCAGCCACGGCCGGCTTGGCGGAGGCCGATGCCGGCGCCATCGCTGCTTCGGTCGGACACGGACGGACGGACGGTGCGGTCGATCAGGTGGCTGCTTTTGTGAAACGCGCGCGAGCTGCCGCGTCGTGCTTCTTCTAATGGAGTTGTTGCTGGCTGAGGTGTGTTCGTTGGTCGTCGCATCGCGTGTTCTTATAGGCACGTTGTAGATGTTACGGCCAGGATCGGATGAGAGTCGTGTACGCGGGAAATGGATATCTGCATCCCCGGGCGGGATATAGATAGGGGCTGCAGAAGCTAATGCAAAATATGTTGGCGATAATGTTGCTAGCCTGCTATTGCTCCCTATTTTTTTAAGGATAAAACTCCTACGCACCACCTGACTGGATGATTGGAAGTTGGGTACAGCAAACTTGCTTGTTTGTCTTGTCTGCCTGAACTTGCCCCGCCGCCACCATCTGCGTTGTGCTTCTACGGGAGTTCGTGGTGTGACCGTGTGAGCGTTGGAGCCGAGTTCAAGAATCGGTGGCCAACGCTGGAATTGAGCCAGTCCATTTCCTCAGACCTACTGTTCTGTGCGCGGTAACTTTTACGTAAATTGTACAATACCATCTACTCATATTTTGCACAAACAAAACTTTCGACCAAAGACAACCAAAAATCAAACTACATCAGGATTTGGGGGTCAACTGGATCCATTTGACATCCCTTATGATACAACTTCATCAGTTGACACTGTTTCAAACAACGATTGAGACAACTTCATTCAACTACGTACAGACTGATCTACATATACCGATGCTCTATGTTACAAAAAGAAAAGACCAACTGTCAGCTAAATACGAAGCCAAAAGTTAGTCAAACAGGGATGTTGTTGAAAGGAATATCATCTTCTTCGCTCAAATCCTTCTGTGAAGAAGGGATGACTCAGTGCTTCCTGTGCTGTATGTCGGTCTGCTGGATCATACTTCAGCAGCCCTTGCAAAAGGTCAATCAAATCACCGGCAGACTGATCCACATTTTGCATCACCAGATTCTGCTCATGTGCGAAATTTTGAGTTAAGATCCACTAGATAAAGTGGGCATTTCAGCAACTGAATCAACACTTACCTGGAGCCTGGGCAGTTTCATCACAGCTTTCATGCTCTCCCGTGAAGTGCAACCCTCCGGCCAATTCAGACGTCCTTTTCTGATGTATTTCTCAGATTGGCGACTACATGCAAGGATTAATGAGCACACAACATTGACCAGACCTCACAACACTGAAGCTCAAGACTATATTGATATGGATCATAGACATGAACATACTCTGCCCTCTTAAGCATATGGTATGGCAAAGGTCCAAACACCCTCTCCATCATAGCCAGATGTTCCAAGTTTTCATGAGTCTGGAATAGTGCCTCTCCCTGCAGAACCTTGGTAACTCAAATCCCCTGTACTTGTGGTACATGGCTAATCAAACAAGGCCCAATAACATACCGTGCAAAGCTCAACAAGAATACAACCAACACTCCAGATATCACATGGGTAACTCCATCCAAGTCCTGAACAGAAGATCCACGCAATCGTAAAAAGGTAACCAAAAAAGGGCTCAACTAGGATAAGCTTTTCACTAGACAAGATAGATACCCAGTATAACTTCTGGAGCCCGGTAATGCCTAGTGGATACCACATAACTCTGATCCTGTTGGTCATAGGTAGTGCTACCAAAATCAATCACCTTGATTGCACTAGACTTGGGCAGCCGTTTGTAATAGGATCCCTCCTTTGGGGATCGGGATGAAACCTAGCAATTGCCGGAAAAAACACAATCAGTACAATATATTACTGTCAAACTTAGCCAGTACACCAGAAATAACAAGGCACAGCAAAAGGTAAATCATGGCTAGATCAATTAAGTAAAAGAACAAAGTATACTTTGTAATCAGGCACTTTAATGTACTCCGGAGAAACAAGAAGAATGTTCTCAGGCTTTAAATCAGTGTGTATGAGGCGCAATTCATGCATAACTGCAACACATTACAGAGAGAGGGTAAATACATAAACATCCCATAGATGTTAGATATTTCGGAACGAACCATGAAAGAAAGAATAAGCAGAAGTCATGGATTAATGACAGTCTGCAATGCAAAGATAATGTGCAAGACTAATAGGTAGTGCAGGAGGGATAATAGAAAGAACTGTGCACACACATGCTATGCATTCCAACAGTTGTTTGGCAACCTCCCGAACTAGGGCAATTGGGAATGAGCGGTAATTGTTTTTCCGCAGAAAATCATATAAGCTTGGTCCAAGCCTCTCAAAGACCTGCTCACCATTAATCCAAATTCACCAACGTTTAAGCACCATAGGGGGTATCTCTTTGGGTCAGTTCATAATTACCATAATCTAACAAAGTACTTACAATACAGATATGGTTACGATAGTCAAACCAGTTCCGAATTTGAACACAACTGCAAAATAGACCAGCTTATATATACAAGCAATCTTATGAATGTAAAGCGCACGGAAGAGTGCTAACTGAACCAGAGACTAACCTGGATCTACTTTCATCGTATTTACCAAGCTGCTCGAGCATGCCAATTTCTATCATTGCAGCATCCCTGTACTTCTTAATGCCCCTGATGATCTTGATAGCCACCATTTCTTTCCTTTCCCTATCCCAACACTCCAGCACCTGACCAAAAGTACCTGATGTATTCCAGAGACACGTTCAGTTATGGGCATAACTCCCAGGAGTTATGTATCAATGGTTTCAGAAGATGCATCCATCCAAACTGACCTTCGCCCATTTTCGCATTGATCTTATCTGCAGACACAAAAATAATCCATAAGAACAAACCATGGATACAAGTTTGTAAGGGCAACAGGACATTACACCATGGTGATAAAGCAAACTAGCCAATTGCAAAACAAAAGGCAGGGTTAGGTCAGGTAATTACAACGAGGTGTGAGATTATCTCCAACAGCAAAAACATAATGCCCATCCTTATCATCTTCTCTCAGTGGAGGGGAACCATCACGAGGCTGCCCTTGGTTAAGCTGAGAGGAAACAATACCACCCGAAGAGAGACCCAACGCCACTGCACTTATGGCATTCACAACTTCTTGGCCACAAAGTCCAAGCTGAACCTGCATACAGGAAGCAATAAATTATCCATCTAACTGAGCACGTCAAGCAACCAAATCACTATGAAGTCCTTAGGCCAGTCTCTATAAAAATTTAGAAACTGTGCTAGGTGTCTCATGACATTGGATAAATCATAAACACTTTCTAAGCAGCCTTCAATCATATGCTTAATTCACCTATGGAGGACACAACGAACCCACTTGACCCTGAGCACATAATTCACCTATAATTCCTAATTTAACATCTATCTATTCACAAAATTGGACCAGCAGATTATTGACTACAAAACAGACAGATAAACTGAAAGCCTATTGTACTGATTAACCATAATATAATTATATTTAACCAAAAAGAGCGATGGTAACCGTACAAGCCACACATCACGCACCAAACAAATCAACCGCATAACTAACATAAAGAACAGCGAGCATCTGCGCGGAACATGATAGATCGACGCCACAGCAAATAGATCCGACGACGACGACGAGGAATTCTGCTATTTAGATCCGCAACCTAACCC
This sequence comes from Setaria viridis, assembly GCF_005286985.2. Taxonomy (NCBI): domain Eukaryota; kingdom Viridiplantae; phylum Streptophyta; class Magnoliopsida; order Poales; family Poaceae; genus Setaria; species Setaria viridis. The sequence continues at coordinate 29,451,445 of NC_048263.2, forward strand.
TAGAAGAACAGCACCAACAACCGCGCATCGCATGCAGAATCGACGTCCCCAGCGAGCAAAAGGAACTACGGCCGCCGCCGCTAGTCGATAGATCCGTGAGGGGGAAAAGGCTAACCGAAGCGCCGGGTCGGATCGGAGGTGCATACCTGATGCATCTCGGAGGGGCCGACGTCCCACCCCAGACGCTGCCGCTTGCGCGGGCGGCGGTCCAGAGGCGCGCGCGGCATCTCGGCGATGCACTCCATGGCAGGACGGATCTAGTCTCTCCCGGAACGAACGAACCCTCGAGTCGGCGGCTAGCCGGAGGCGGCGGCGGTTGGCGTGCGGGCGAGGAACACGCAACGCAATTGCGACTGATTCCGACGCGCTAACCCTAGCGCCCCCGGTCTTTATGGCGGGGCAACAAAGGATTGGGTGGTGGAGGTGAGAAAGAATCGGACACCGCGCGCTCGTGTACACGCGATGACAGGCTATGTCGCTGACGCTGTTTGGCCTTAGGGCCCGCTCGAAGCTCTTTGGCCCACATGTCAGTGGAAGTTTAGGGGCAGGCGCTGGAAAGCGTATCGGTGAGGGCGGTCGCCGCGTCCCTCGCGGGCCGTGGGCCGCTCGTTGTGCCTGCTTTACCCAAATTGTTCCGCGCACCTGTTTCCTGCACCCAAAATGTCGATGGCATGTGGGGCTAAACTTTTTCCGTGGTCCACCTGTCAGTGTTATTACGCATTGTCGAGCACCACTGCTAATTTGGATATTCTTTTCTCTCTTTATTTTCCGTCTGGTAGACCAAACCCCCCGAAGGCGAAAACCAGGGCGCCAGCCAGTGGGCAGCCCGTGGGAACCTCGAGCCAGGTCGACGGGTTCTTGTTTAGGTGTAGCGATGGCCTACGCCGATGAGCTCGTGGGGCTGTCGTGTGGGCCAGACATCGTGGTGGTCCACCGACCCTGGGTTCCGGTGGTACACCCTGGTTGGGTTAGTTGGCATCTGATGCTTATCGAAAAGGAATATTCCGCATCAATCTGACTTTCCCCAGTCCTAATCCCAACGTGGGATAGAACCGGATTACCAAGGCCGAGCAGAGGAATTCTCGTTGCCTCTCCATAAGAAATTTTTTTGTGCTTTTTTTTTTGCCGTGCTTTATCATAGTTCCGAGCGATCCTCATTTGATTTCACCTCCGCCCCGCCTTCCTCGGTGAGATGACCCGCATGGCAGGGACCTCGCCGCGGTCCCATGGTTGGTTTTCGGCGACTTCAAACTCACGCGCGACCCCTCCGACCGCAACAACGACAACTTCGATGCGGCGGCGGCTCAAAGCTTCAATGCCGCCGTGGACACCGCACAGCTTCAGAAACTGCCCCTCTCCGACCGGCAGTTCACCTGGAGCAATCGCCGCGAGGTGCCCACTCTGGTGCGTCTGGATAGGGCCTTTATCAACGCCGCCTGGAGCTCCCTCCTCTCTAACTCCATCCTCAGCTCCCTGCCCCGGCTGGTGTCGGACCATGTCCCCATCGTCGTGGCGGCATCTTCCCAAGTGCCGGCATCTTCTGTCTTCCCCTATGAGAAGACCTAGGCCTTCGCGGCCCAATATCGCAACTTGGTCGCGGATGTCTGGGCCAGGCCGTAGAACCAAGATGCCGGCCTGTACAGCGCCTGGTCCGCTCGCTGAAATAGGTACAGGCTGAGAGGAAGAAATGGGCCAGGGAGCGCAGGCGGCCCGCCCGGTGATCTCCAACTGCCGCATTGTGCTCGCCCTTCTGGATCTCCTGGAAGAGCACCGCCGGCGAGCGCTTGCTCCGCAACCTGGTCGAGGTGAAGCTCTCTGCTGCAAATCAAGCCCTCGCCGTCTACTGGAAGCAGCGCTACACGTTCAAGGTGTGTAAGCTCGGAGACGAGAACACCAGGTTCTTCCATGCCTCTGCCTCCGCCCAACTCCGGCGCAATCGTACCGCCGTCCTCCACAGCGATGGTGTGCCTGTCTACACTCACGAGGGCAAGGAGCGTGTGTTGCATACCTTCTACTCCGAGCTCCTAGGGACTAGGCAAGACACGATAAAGCGACTTCGACGTGGCGGCGGTACTCCTCCCATTCCAGGGCTGGCATGGCTTGATGAGCCGTTCACGGAGGAGGAAGCTAAGGGGGCGTTGTGGAGCATGCGGACCGATAGCAGCCCTGGGCCGGATGGCTTTGGGCCGGCCTTCTTCCGCTCGTTCTGGCTAATGGTAGGGAGGCGGTCATGAACTTCCTCGGGGACTTCCATGGCGGGAGCGCGGACATGGATGCTGTGAACCGCGCCTGCGTCGTCTTGCTCCCGAAGAAAGAGTTCGTCATAGCGGCAACTGACTTCCGCCCGATCAGCCTCCAGAACTGTGCCCCAAGATCGCCTCCAAGATCATGACCACGTATCTGCAGGGGCACATCACGGTGTTGGTGTCTGATCTCCAGACTGGATTCATCAAAGGGCGGTGCATCACCGACAACTTCTTCGCAACGGAGCTTGTCCAGTGCTGCAGCAAGCGCCACGCCCCTACGCTCGTCCTCAAACTGGACTTCAGGAAAGCCTTCGATTCCATGGACTGAGGGGGCCTTGATTCGGTCCTAGCAGTGCGGGGCTTCGGGGAGCAGTGGCGGCGGATGGTGAGCTCGCTCCTCACCACGGGCAAGACTGCCGTCCTCCTGAACGGCGTGCCGAGCCCCTGGATCCAGTGCCGTCGGGGACTGCAGCAAGGGGATCCTCTGAGCCCCTACCTCTTCCTCATCGTTGCTAATCTGCTCCACTGTCTGGTGGTGCGCCAGGGCGCAGGGTTGATGCATCCGCTGGTCGATGACCTCCGGTGCCCCGTCATCCAGTACGCTGACGACACCTTGATCCTGATCCGGGCAGAGGAAGACCAGGTCCGGCGGCTGAAGCAGGTGCTGGACTCGTTCGCGGCGGCGACGGGGCTCCACATCAACTACCGCAAGAGCACCTTTGTGCCTCTGCACGTCGACGGCGATCGCGCTTCGACCTGGCGGCCATGCTTGGCTACCCTGTGGCGGCCTTCCTTCAAACCTACCTGGGGGCTGGGGCTGCCGCTCTCCACCGCCAAGCTCTCCGCGGTGAGCTGGACTCCCTGGTGGTCAAAGCAGAGCGCGCGATCCTTGGATGGCGCACGGGCCTTCTCTCCCAGGGCGGCTGGCTCACGCTCGCTGAAGTCGTCCTGATGGCCCAAGCCATCTACGCGATGTCAGCCGCTCCCCTTCCCCCTCACCATGCTGGAACGCCTCAATCGCCCCGACGGGGCCTGTTCTGGTCAGAAGCCCCCAAGTGCGGCGGTGGCGCGTGCCTAGTCGCCTGGGAGCTGGCGTGCAGGTCCAAGGACGACGGTGGCCTTGGGCTCAAGGACCTGGAGACGCTCAACAAGAGCCTCCTGCTGAAGCACGTGCACAAGCTCGGCGAAAACAACACCTGGGCAAATTGGGTGAGATACTGGTATGACGGCGGGCTCGTCGCAGAGGAGACGCCTTGCTGGGGAGCGATCAAGGCACTAATTCTCCGGTACCACGCCATCACCGTGGTCTCGGTGGGCGACGACGAGATGACCTCCTTCTGGCATGACTGCTGGGCTGAGGTCGGCGTGCTCCGCGACGCCCTCCCCGCTCTCTACTCGCAATGCCTCGACGTCGACATCACCGTGGCGGAGGTGGTCGCGACGTGGCGGCAACCTGCAGCCCCACCTCACGGTTGCTGCCGCAGCGGAATTGGAGCTGGTCACCGGCACCATCTCCGGCCTCGAGCTGCTCCAACGCCGCGATGACCGATGGGTGCCCGGGGCGCGCGCGGCCAAGCCAAGGGCGACGGACTTATACAACGCCCTCCGCGTGCCGGGCGCCGCCCCACCGATGGCTGAGCTCAACTGGGACACCTTTGCCCCCAAGAAGGTACAGATCTTCTTTTGGATCCTCCGCCATGAACGCACGCGCACGCGGGAGTCCCTGCATCGCCATGGCGCCCTCGACTCGCCGGACTGTCTGTTCTGCTCGGGGGCGCCTGAGGACGCGGCCCACCTCTTCGCCACATGCCCCCGCCTGGCTCCTTTGTGGGCAGCGACTCTGCCCTCGCACGCGCCTCCGGCGTCCCCGCGCGAGGCCGAGAACCGATTGCTCAGCTCTTCGGCAACTCCCCGCCGTCGATTGGACACACTGCGGCGCTCGCCGTGCTCTGGGTGACTTGGAAGTCCCGCAACAAGATGGTGTTCGATGCTCTCCGCCTCTCGCCACGCAACATCGCCAGGCAAATCGGAGAACACGTCAAGCTCTGGGTCTGTCGCGCTCCAAGCCGTCTCGATACTGAGCCCCTAAGGTCCTAGTGCCGATCGGTCTTTGATGTAATGTAGCCCCTCAGTTTGCCTTCTCTCTCTCCCCCATATTCTTCCATCTCCGAGCACCATGCCCGCTCATGTAAGCCGGATTCGTCCGTTTTGTGGAATATAAAAGTTCAGGTGCGCTCCTTGGCTCCGTTGATTCCTTAAAAAAAAAATCACACAAAAAAAATCACGTTTATGCTACACAAAATCAATCTACTACGCAACCATGAGACCAGAATACACCATGTATGATCAGCAGGCTAGGCCTGCGAGTACAAGACCCTCGTCTTTGACGGCACGCCAACGCCATTGCAGAGCTACCTTGATGAAATGCCACAAGAACATTCTGCAGGGATCAGTGGGATTGCATTTCTTGAAGTAGAGGGCCGATTCTTTGAGCGCCTAAAAACAAAGCGTCAAGAAGCACCAGTGCTCCGACCTGAAGTTCCAGGAGAAACAAAATGTCAACTGCCTTTCCCCTGAAAAACAATTACTATTTGGAGCGTCCATCTCTTGAGATGAATGAATAATTACCAAGCGGCCAGTGAAGACTAGCCGGTATCCCAGTCCTTCCTTCGCGGCCTGTCTGCGTTGCTGGTCCGTCCACCTGCATGAGGGAAGAGATTGCAAATAAGTTACTCCTTTATCATGTCTTCAGTAACTGTTTATAGAGTGCTGAAACACAAATGATTTGCTGCTTCATGTCGTAACTGATGGAATCACTGCTATAGAATGCTGAGATATATTTGGCATGATTTCAGAAAGGTTGGGAAAGAAGTAAAAAAATCAATATCATACTCAAGTTAGTGGTAAGCACATAGTACATCACTACAGTGCTCTTTTACCAGCAATATGATTTCTTTTACGCCTATAGAACAGCTTGAATAGGCATTTTGGTCAAAGTACAACAGCTGACACAGTTCAGGCCGTGGAACTTACCCAAAGAATTCAGAAACCCCTCCAATAGCAGCAAGCTTGAAAGGCTGGGAACCTTCCCTCTCAAAGTCCTGATGGAAAAGGAAGGCATATTTGGTATATGCTCAAAAACAAGCAAGGCAACAGCATATTAAGGAATCAATGTAAATGATTTCATTTTGTATGGTACTACCTCCTCTTCAGCGGCTTCCAGGCCTCCTTGAACCCAGAACAAATTTTCAAAACCAGCATTGTACAGCTGTTCACATGCGGCAAGTGATCTGTCCACATTTTGGAGGAAATTGAAATTTTCAAACAATCATTAAAAAATGATGCACTCAAGCTCTCCATTCTGCAGTACTTTTAAATTATAAATTGCAGACTAGAAGGTAGAATATGCAACACCAAGAGAACAGATAACATGAAATCTTGCACAGAGCAATGACAGGAAGAGTGATAGGGTGAAAGCAACTTGTCAACACAAATAGAACACTGCTAGCATAAACGCTTCAAGATATACATATGCATAAGCTAATGTAAAAGGAAAACAACAAATGACTTTCTATGCAATGATCCAAAAATACAGAAACACCAAGACATTACTCGAAAAAAAGCAATGAAGAATCCATTACTGAATGCGCTATCCAAATAAAAGCAAGCTGAAAAAATTACAAATGTGCTCTGGCTGCTTCACATGAATAACAAATCCAGCTTCAGTATGAGATTAAGAAATTACCTAAGTCCTTTCTGGCACACTAGTATTATGTCTGTGTCTTTAGAAAACTTCTCCTCAACCTGCTGTACAAAGTTCCTAGCAATTTCATCTACGATCAGTAAAATCAATCACCCTTCCAGGATCATAACAAGATAGTTCCAACTTTGTAAAGTTGATGTGAAGCATACTTATTAAATGACAATGTTGAGCTGCCACTCCACCAGCCACCTATGAAACAATCATGAGATTAGTCGAATTAAGTCTTCAAATCTTCAATCTGTAATCTATAAAAGAAAAATGCCATTTCAAAAGTTTGGATGCAAGGGTCCAACACAATGAGAAAGAGCCAGGACACAATTTGGATGCAGATGGTTAGTGGCATACCCATTACAAAGTTGCTGACTTTCTTGCTAAGTCCGCCCAGATCAACCGATGTGTCCACGTCAAATACAGGAATCCAGGTAGAGCCTTTCACCCAGGCCTGCAACACTCCAGTTTTGGAATAAACAAGGACGAACATAAGACAATATACACACTTGCTCTTTACATTTGAAAATTATTGATAGAAAGACAGACCTTTTGACGCTCATTTGAGGGCCTGACATCCAGAAGAGCCTTGTCTGTCAGTTTGTAGGTATAACCGGCTTCCCTGGGTGTGAGGGTTTTAATTTTCTGCTCCCTAATCTTCAGGCAGAGCATTTCAGAGTCATACAAGTAAACAGGAGCTCAGCATTTCAAAATTGGCATATCACCAAAGATTGTATAATTCCATGGTGCAGGATTCAAAGTTTCAAACACTTAATGCATTTACACGAGAACAAAGAAGGCAAAACCCAAACAATCCAACAGCACTGCAGTTTCGGACCGAGAAAATTTCAGAAGAAATTTGCATTGTCATCGTCAGTAACCACAAACAAAATGAGCAGGCAGATATACATAAGAGAGGCGAATGAATGAACCGTACCAGGGTCTCCCACCGCCTCCTGGCGGCGGCCTGCTCCTTGGTCTGCCTCAGCTCCTCATCCTCCCCCTCCTGACCGCCTCCGACCACCGCCCCCATCCTCACCACCCCGCTCCATCTCTGCACACACCACACACGAAACGACGTGCCTCAGTAGGGAACAGAGCAAAGCAAACGAGGGAAAGATGCTCAAGTAAAGGCCCGCACCTTCGAAGGGAGGAGACCAAGACCAGGACGGAGGCTTCGGGGGCGGGAGCCGGAATGCGCCACGGCCGGGGAGGTGAAGACGCCGGCGAACCGACGGGCGAGGCCGAGAGGTGGCGCTGCCATTTTTGCTGCTGCTGCTTCCAGTCCAGACACGGGCTTGTAGCTTTCGAGCGTTATCTCCGTAGCGTTTGCAATTGGTCAAGGAGATTGCAACTGCTGCAACTGCAGACTGGTGGGGCCTGGAGACTGAAGTCCAGCACGGCTGGCACAACGTCTATCCGTAGCCATGCGAAGGGTAGAAATGACTTAGGCACCGTTTGACTGTCCCGTCGGACATCGGATATTTGATGCTAATTAGAAGTATTAAACATAGATTAATTAAGAAATTAATTGTACAAATGAAGTCTAATTCGCAAGACGGTTCTATTAAACCTAATTAGTCCATGATTTGATGATTTGACAATGTATTGCTACAGTAATCATTTGCTAATGATGGATTAATTAGGCTTAATAGATTCGTCTCGTGAATTAGCACAGGGTTCTGCAATTAGTCTTATAATTAGCTCATATTTAGTCCTCCTAATTAGCAACCGAACATCCAATATGACATTGCTAAAATTTAACACCTAGAATCCAAACACCCCTTAATGACGGCACAACAATTCACAAATCCAGTGTCCAGCACAGAATTCTTCAAAAACTGAAGGCGAAATTGCCCTCAAGTCCTCAATAGTCAATACAGGTGGCAGAATTGGCCTCGATACAGGGTAAAGACATACAACATACAGTGAAACCTCAACCTATGCTATACACGTCTTTGGCCGGATACATGAGGAGAATTTGTAATAAATAAATAAATAAATATTGTTGGGGATGATTTGATGCTGGTATTCATGTAGGTCAGTTCCTCTTCAAAGCCTGATTGCCACTGGAGGCTCAACTGTCAACTGGAGCTAATCACATGCGACGAACGTGCCTGATGGGCGTACTCTACAGCCCCATGCCCATGTGTGTTTTGATTTTCACATGAATAACTCTTTGGATAAAAGTTGCTGAACGAGGTACTGCCCTTCTGGTTCCTGGAGGTAGATTTTGTCATTCAGATAATTCTTTAGATTGTTGACAGCCTCGGACTGCATTTTGTTGCCTTGATCTTTCAGAGCTGGTAAAAAGCACCGCGATATCACATCCAGGATTTTCAGGAATTGTGATCCATATTTCTTGTGGAGTGCAAAACCGGCCATCTGAAAGAGCACAAGAATTTCAGTTAACCACATCCACACCAAAGCGGTGGGTCTTCAAGTGGATTCTACCTTGAGGAAAGCGTGAAGGGCATAAGCAGTGGCTGTGGTAGCTGGCAGAGCATTGAGAAACATCGCAAGCCATCTCCATCCCTCAGCTAAGCCATGAGGATGACGTACACCTTTGATTTCTGTCTGTAAATGAAGTTAGCAGTCATGTTTCTGATCTAGTGCAATACGTCAGTTTACTTGAAAGACGCTTATATCTTAGGAAAATTCACAATCAGATAGATGAAGGTACAAAGCAAACATGCAACAATAATGTGAGAAAAGAATTGTACACACCTGAATCATTGCCGCATACAGTTTGACGTATGCAACAACATATGTTAAATAACTTTCAGTGCTCTCAAGTTGTCCGTTTTCTTCCTGGTAACCTATCAGTCTGTAATAATCTCTACTTCGTGCTTGTGCCTACAAAATTACAGACATCATGAGAAATTCAAAACTTAATGTTATATAAAATGGTACATGACACAGCCTGGTCTCTGCTGCACCCAATTGTTAAAAATGTGTCAGAAATAATTATGAGCTTGATTATAACTTTTTGGGGTGTTTTCTCATCTCATCTGATAAGAGCCAGATAATAAACAAAGTGCAAATATATTAGATTTCATTACCATGCAGACTTACATTTAAAGCATGAAGATGCTTTGGAACTGTGTATATGCAAACTCTGTTAAACTCAGCTAGAAGATAATCCATTGCATCTGGTACCTGAGGGTCATAAAATGAACAATGTCAGTGTTAATCTTTGCAATTATATTGCTAAAATACACCAAAAGATTTCAAGAGTGCAGCAGAAAATATCACGAGTCAAAATCAACAAGAAACGTCTTCATATTGGTGGCCTTGTGTTAATTAAATTAGATTTGCAGCAAGATCACAAGTGCCCTAAGAGAAGCCATAGGAAATATGAAAAGTCGCGTCATCCTGGCACCATGATGGGTTAAAATTGCACAGGGAAATTACAGCTGAATTTTACAACACAGTTGCCTTGTGTCACTGGCATCAAGACCTATGTCTATACCCAAGTTTTTCACAAATTGGATGTAGAGCATGTGACCATCGTATAAGTTTCAACCTTCCACTCTTCACTGCGTTGAAGGATACATAACACTCATTTCATCCAGCTGATATGTTCCATCTTATTATATCATGATTGCATATAAGCAATTCATGATCTGACTATTTTATGTTGCAGTATCATTTCCATTTCCAAGTAAGGCTGCTAATGGTCTGAGAAATCCGCACCACACCAGCTGCTAAATATATCACTGATCAACTCCACCACACCAACCTGCATGCGTCCAAAATTGAATCGAACCAAACTGCCAGCCTTTTGAAACCAAAACCAAACTGAACTGCATGCCTCCTTACGGTTTCCACCCCATTTAGAAACGATACACACTGACACACAGCTATAGCTATCATCATCAGATGGGACCGCCGCCGCTTGTGGCGGGACCTCCGGTCCTTGTGTGCCTTCAGCGCAGACGACGACGAGGACACGCGCTCCTTCCGGCGGCGGCTGCGGTGGCGGTGGTGCCGGTGGCAGTCACTCCCCAAGGTGGAGGAGGATGAGTCCGAGGAGCCGATGCTGTCGATGTAGGACGAGGAGGCGGCTGGGGACTAGCCGAGGAGATGGGCAAGGATGAGTCCCAGGTGGTGGCGCAATGGGAGCAAGCGACCCCGTGTCTCAACTGGACTGAGCTGAACCAATCTAATGTGAAACAAGAACTAAACCAAACCAGCCTACTAAACAACTCGGCCCATTTACCACCGAACCTAGTCAGCCCAGGTAGCAAAACCAGACCAGTTAAACCGGGCTCAGCCCGAACCATTAACAGGCTTATTTCCAAGCCTCAAAACTTAACCAAAATAGAAATTTCTCAAAAATTATATTCCTCACAGATAAGTAGTAAACTACACTTCCCTACTAGAAGCAACCAGCTTTCACTAAAACCAGTAACCAAGGTAGCAATATGTGCTCTTGTACCTTTCGAAATGTGTAGGAGTTTTCAATGTTTCAGGTTGACAAAATCTCAGTCAACTACATTGCAAAGATCGCTACTAAATTAAGACCAAGAAAATAGTGATAATAAGAATTCAACAATGAGTGAAGACTAATGGCAGACGATATTTTGAGGGTGATGAGGGAAAAAACCTGGTTTGTGACTAATAGCATGACATATCCACACGCAAAGGCCAAATTTCCAAAGGTTTTGTCCTTTGTATTTCTACTCTTGACAATTGAAATAATCTGCAAAGCATACTAGATCAGTTAGGTGAGTAAATAAATACGACGCAGAATTTCATTATTATGTAAGAAAAAGGGCAAACCATAGGATTATGAAGTCTACTTGTAGCTGATAAGACCATGAAATCCTAATGAGTAGTTGAAGATGTTCAAGCCTTTAAGTTCTAATGACAACTAAATGGGAAGGTACACTCAATAGTAGAATGCATTTTGAAATAACTGGAGTCATGCTGCTAGCCACCACTGACCACTCCCTCCAATCTAAAATGCAAGTCGTTTAGACTTGAGCAAAAGAAATAGGATTGTGTGTGAAATTACCATGTGAATCATTGATCTGATCCTTCAGTAAGTAGTTAGTATGTGGGACCATGGGAGTCATGGAAAATGAAGATGCTCGTGACAGAGCTCATGTACTAGTGCAATTGAGGACAAACAGGAATGAAAGATTAAAAAAAAAAGTGCCTCAAAAGTGTAGCACGACTTGTATTTTGTGAAGAGTGGGGACTGGAGAAGGCAATTTATATTTTGGAACACAGGGAGTAGTACAAATGCCTACACCCACATTATTCGAAATGTTTGCTCTCATTAATATATGCTATAACTGTAAGCCTATAACCGTGTAAGTGGCACGAGTCACTACAAAAATTACATAATTGAACATTTGAGTCACAGAAATAGAATCAGCAGCTGTTTGTCATTCCAATTCATATAGAACACTAATTATGTTACTAATTTAATGAAACCTGTAATAATAATTAGAAAGTGGCTACCTTGTTTGCGAATATAAAACAAGCAATTGGACGGGGACAATCCTGTCCATCTAAAGCTTTAATAAGCTCGCTAGCCCTTGCTCTGCACCAAAATAATATACAATTGGAAAAATCAAATTATGCTCCGATAATATCCACCTCAACAAGACAACAGATGATCACTATTTTTTCACATCATGCGTAAAAAAGGTGATAAAAGGAGGATATATGAAAAATAAAGCAGAAACAAAGCAATGGATGTATGCTCATGCAATTGGCAGCACTAGGTTCAAGTAGTATGTATTAAAATTTTTTGAAGTACCTTGAATTGACTAGTAGATGCTACAGCTGTCAGATACCAAAGTGAATGCAAACATGATGATACAAGATCAAACATGATTAAATCACTCTGGAGGCAACATGATCACAATATCACAAGATAGTATGTCTATTCTAGCCATAATGCAATGAATGTATGTAAAGCTTCCCAAGCATTATTGAAACTGACACGATATTAAGTTATATGCATGCCACCCATAAAGCATATTTGCATTGTTTTTTTTTGAGAAATAAAGCATATCTTTACATCATTCAGTTATAGGAACATCAATCTCTTGCAAGGAATAACACCAATCAACCACATGCCTGTTGCTGTCAACCAATAATGAAGAACAGAGCGACAGAGCAATATAAAGTAAACGGTACAAAGTCAAGCAAGCAGCAAAAACTGATCTAGCTTATTGTTTCGATATAAGCAATTCCAATTATTCTAATCCAAACTGATAAGAGACATTTTGGATAAATACCTACACCTACTTCACCGCTCTTGAGCTGCAAGGCAAAAATTGCAAACAACACAAAACCATGATGTCTAGAAGGTTTCACGATTTAATAGCCATGACTCATGAGGCGATGCAGGATGATTAAGGAACAAAATGCGACATCCACCAACTTGAAACTAGTTTCGACATTAACCAGTACAAAGGTATATTATAAAAACTAGTCTATCTTACTTTGAACAAGCACTTCACTTATGGTTATTAAATTTTATAATCTCCATAATCAACTCAGTTCACAATTCCTGCAGTAGCATAACTTTCATGCAGTTTATGTAACCATATTCAATTGTGCTCACCTGACACTGTCAGTAGTCGGCATAAGTTTACTTATGGATTTGGCAATTTGTCGGTCATATTTGCCGAATTCCTGCATAATATGATGCCAGCCAGAAAACACATTAGCAACATACTCATCTATCCATCAAATGGTAAGCCAGAACAGTCTATTCATCAGGATTATCCAATCAACAAAATTACAGCAAGTTGTTCAAAATTGCAATCAAACATTAAGAGCTTCAGCTGACAATAAGACCTTGCTGAGATGAATGTTTTCTGGCACTTGATCATGTACTAATGCACGCCTCCGTGATTCCGCTTCTAATGCATATTTATCGGCAAAAACTTTGATACCTAACACAAAAGAACAAAGTTGTTACAATACCCTGTGTCATATATGATACAACAGACAAGCAGTGTAGGGAAACAAACAGCATGCATAGATGATGATACTTCATAGAGATATCGATTCGACAGTGTACAGTAAATGCAGAGACTCTAGAGAGAATAGATGTGCAAACAGCACCAGAGTTTCCATTTCCTTCTACTCCTAGGTGAATGATCCAAGTATAATGAGCTTTTGACACTCAGAAGCATTAGCATGATTTCTTATATCCCATGAGTTGGATCACTAATGGTACATACAAGCTTGCAAAGTCTTTTTGCACTTTTCTTATTTTGTGGTTAGATCCTGGAACAGTACAAGGTATGGCTGGTGCCAGTACATAACTCCATTCTCAAGTAAATAGAATAGGGTGAAGTTTGGTAAGTGCAGGTGCTGAAGTGCATAACTCCATCACTGAAATACTGAATAGAAAATAAGTTAAATATGAACGTCCATCTTATAAGTTATAAAATAGAAAGTTATAACCTGATGAATTGACTATCAGATGGATCATAGGCATCACAATATCTGGTGTACACTTATCAAGTATACTTACAACTCCAGTTTCTGTTACCAAATGCTAACACAACTGATAATAAACTTTTTTCAAGAAAAGCACAAAGTATACTAATTTCTATTGAATGATTTCAGCGTGAATGAGATTGGATATGGAACAGGCAAATCCTACCTATTACGAATATCAGTACCAGAACTTTAGAACACCTCTATGTACAGAACTACAAAAATTAAGTTTGCAAATCGGTTCTTTAAACACAAGGAGTACCTGCAATATTATTCTGAGAATTTTGACCAGATTGGGAAGCTGCCGCTTCCCTCGATTTAGCAGCTTCTTTTTCTGCAGCTTCCTTTTCTGCTGCTTCCTTTTGAGCAGCCTCAAATGCTGTTTTCCGTGCTTCGGCTGCTAATTTTGCAGCTTCCTTCTGCCTAGCCTGCACCATAGTTGATGATCTTTCTTATTAGCTACAACAGCCTCAAGTAACTACCACTGACGTAAAGCAAAACTGGTGGTAAGAAAGTCTGCAAAACAAAAGGTAACAGGAATAACTGAACGAAAAAAACAAATAACTTAGATGCAATCAAAACTGATAGACACAGAACATTTACTCTGATCCGTACCAAGTTCACACCAACATTACAACTCTGGACTAAGCCTCAAAAATACCAAATCAAGTGCAGTTGTGTACAGAAAAAAGATAACGTGATCAACGAATCTGAGCAAACTGACCTCTGCTTCTTGCCGGGCTCTTTCCTGCCTTAACTTTTCTTCCTTGATAGCTTGCTCTTTTCTTTTAGCTTCTTCAAGAGCTGCATCATCTCTTATTCGGCGTTCTACAATCTGGGATTTCTGCTCATGATCCCTTTGGACCATAGATAAGTGTTTATCGAGTACTTCTGCACTACAAGAAAAAAAATAGGATAAGATAATACTGAAGCCAGTAAAAACATAACATACTACAAGGTCACAGTTGTACAACAGAATCCAGCTGGTTGATTATATCCACATTTTAGATTTCTCGGCTCTTCTTCAAAGAGCACAATACATGGTAGTATTTCCACTCACTTTTTCCTCTTCTTATTTATTTCTAGCTAACAGAATAGTGTCATTCTCATGATTGAATGAGCCATCTTTCTTTTTTTTTTCTCGAACATGCAGGAGAGCTGCGTATCTTTGTATTAAGAAGGAGAGAAAAGTCCAATTACAATAACATCATCCCACCTTGGACTAGAATGAACCATCTTTCCTAATGTAGGGATAATTGCAAGAAACCACGGTCCTTTACTTCTTTATAATTCATGCACAAGGATTCCTAATGTAAGGAAAATTACTAGAAACCACAGGCATTTACTTCTTTAGTTCATACACAAGGACAGTATCACAATTTTTTGCAATTGGAGGGAGTATATCCTATGACATCAACAAAAAGGTAAAACATCGATCTAGGTTTATCTTAGCAAGCATGCTCTGAAAATTTTATTTAGGAATCTGAAGAGTTAATTAATTGGAATGTTAAAATTTAAGCGATGCAATGGGCACAACTTTCACACCATAGCCACAGGATTCGGGTCGATGCCTCGTCCCATGACCCGGGGTCGTCGTCCCGATTCAGGGGTCGGGGTCGAACGGGGTCAGCGTCCCATTCAAGACTGGGTCGTGTCCCGATTTAGGATAGATCGCATGTGAGGAGGAAGGTCAAAAGATGCTGCTGCTGCTGAGGATTAGTGGGGTTTGGCAATGAGGATGCTTAGCTGCTGCAGAGAAGGTGGGAGAGGCAGTGGCGGTACAGATTAGCTTCTTTATAAGTAGCACGTGTACATAATTTATCCCAAAGCATCGACCCGGATGAATCGGGGTCGCGTTCCACATAGTGATTTATCGTTCCAAAGCGGTATACCCCCTTCGTACCGCAATTTTATAAAGTTTCGACCCTCGATCCCGTTCCTCAACCCGATCGACCCGGGAACTTTGTGACTATGTTTCACACCAATGCACTAGGCTAAGAAATCAATATACGTGTATCATAACACAGAAAAGATATCTTATAACAAAACACTCCTAAAGATAAGAACACAACTAGCATATAGTGTACTTGAAAAAGCAAATGGCAGTTGCCCTTAGAAGTAACACACATAGCCTGATTATGAGGGATACAGTACAGTAATAAAAGAAGTATTCAACAGAGCAATCAGCATTGAACTCAAAAATTTAGAAATGTTGTCAGTGTGAATCCTTCAATCAATCTAATAAAGATGAGTTGTGCACATAAGTACAGCTTATCTTCAGATTGTATAAAGAAGTACACTGAAAGCAAGTTCCAGATGCCCTTGTAAATGCATACACTTTTCACTTTGGAAGATAGAATTAATTTAACAGAGAAATCAGCATTGCTAAACAATGCAGTAAGCAATTAGCTCATTGCTGAGAGAACCTTCTACGGTGAAGCTTATTTTGGAATTTGGATACAGACATTGAATAGCACTACAAATGATTTGTATCTCATCAAAACAAATACAATTTTTCTCTAGTATTTGTAAAAATATGGAAATTGCAGACTTCAAGAAATGCAAGAGACATTTACAAAGGTACATACATTCTTCTCTGGAAGTGCACATCTAGTCTTCTGTCTATCTCTTTTCTTGATTCTGCATATTTCTGGAGACGAGCGAATGCAGAAATTGTTCTCTGAATTTCATTTTGATGGCCTACCTCCAATGCAGCCAGCTTACTTCTGACGTCTTCCTGAAGAACAAATATCATAGATGATGAAGAGGTTTTTAAAAAGATAAACAATGTGGTTTCAAAAATAGTCCATCATGGTCAAAGCAAGAATGCACGACAATGTTTGTAATTGGTGGGATGTTATGCATCGAAATAAAATAGCCAATGCCCTAAAATAAGCAATATTGCTTCCCTGCTAGAAAAGGTTGACATATTTTGCCTAGCTTGAAAAGTTTCTTAAAAATCAGGAGAAACCATGTACTCCATACAATTGTATGGTTCAGGTATATCAGCATCTGCTAGAACAGTGACATAACATGGTGATACCTAACATAAGGAAGTTTGATACCCTGCTATCTTTCTTCTTGGATCTCAATCTTTTCAATTTGACAAAAAAAACAGTGGCGTAGATGAATAGTGTGTTCAAGTTGACCGACAAAAGAAGCTCTTGCTTTCCATACATATCATTGTTCAATTTGAAATCTAGAGATGTGTTTCCATTCATCCATCCAAGTGTGGCATCTCCAGAAAGCATAAAGGGAACAAACATGCTCCATTCAGGATTTCTTACAATATAGCTATACAAAAACCATGTGCAAGTATAAGCATTCTATTGCTTTGGTCGATGAAAGAATATTATCAAATGCAAAGCATAAAGGGGACCTTATGAACATAAACTGCAATAAGGACACAGCGAAAAGAATTCAGTAATTAATTACTAAAACATGCAGGTAAAACAATATAAAATGCCCAGCACACACTTGAACTTTGAGATGATGCTCGCGTTCCAGCTCAAGAAGAATGCTCTTCTCTAGGTTCCTTTTCTCCATTAAGTGGTATGGTTCAATCTGGCCATCTAATTCATCCTCTGAATCACTGCGACGAAACAAAAGGGATACAACTAAGAAATTATAGTCATCAGGCATGCAATTTCGAAAAGAAAGAACACATGCTACAGACCATACTTAATGGTCCAATGGAATCCATGCTTCATAGATTGACCTATTCTCTTCCTTACAATTATCCCCTCCCTCTACAGGTAGTTAATCCAGAAATGATGACACAAATTTCATTAAAAATGCAATTACACATAAGCTAATTACAGATCAAACTTCACCTGGATTCAAGATCATTACAAAAAAACCTTGCTCCATTGACCACGAGAGCCTGGGACTCCCCAACACTGATACCGTCTTCATCTTCTGTGTCGTCTTCGTCATCAATCCGCATCACAAAGGCCTTCTCTCTCGCACCGCCGTCACTAGCCCTAAAATTAACCAGACAAAGCTCGTCGAACCTTATGCAATGGCAAATCACTAAAGCCAAAGAGGCAATAAGCCAATATAAGCAAGCGAGAGATGTACCAATCCGGCGCTTGCTTCAGGGGCGTAGGCGGCGCGGCGCGGCGGGTGGCATCCAGCGCGTCGAGCTCGGCGAGTACGTCGCCGAGCGTCCAGCTCTGGTGGGGGTCGAGGGCCCTGGGGCACCGCAGCTCCACACGCTCGAAGCCCCTGCGGGGAGGGAAAAGCAGAGAGGGGGAGGCAGGTCAGTCGCGACGAACACCAACAGAAGGGAGGAGGCGGCGAGCTGAGGAAACGGCGGGGCGGGATTACATTGCGGTCGTCGTCCCCGTCGCCGCCGCCCGGTCGCCAGCGGCGTGGCCCTAGGTGTGGGTCAGCGCTCCGGCCTCCTGGTGTATAGGGTTCGTCCTTGTACTCGGAAACTATTGATCAAACTATTGATTCGCATTGAGCAGCTGCCGCCGGTGGGATTCCTGTCTCAACCATGCTTCACCGAGGGCCAAAAAATTAGCATAAGCAAATCGGCAAATCCACCGGCACGTGGTACTCGGAACCGGATCCTCTGCAATAGTTGCAACTACTTCAGAGGGACGTCCGAGCCGCGTCGCCGCCCAACTTTTTTTTTTCTTGAAAGTCTCTCACAAATATACCATAGGAGTATCCTTTCAAAATCTGGACCCTTAGCTCGTCGAGCTTACATGTCTCGACGTCAACAGATTTGGCACCTAGGTCGGAGCCACGTTGGCAGCGTGGACACTGACCTGGCAGCCAGCTTGGTGCCAAGATCTATGGCGCAAGCTCGATGCCAAGATCTATGGCGCAAGCTCGATGCCAAGATCTATGGCACCACGGTGCCAAGCTCGACACTTTAATCCGGTGTCCAACCTTCCTGCCCGAGCTTTCTTCCTCTTCTTTCTCCTCCCTCTCGAGTTTTTTCTCTCCCCACTTCGTCCTACATCACGAATCAGCATATTGGACCTTAGAAACTTTGATTTGATCCGTGGATCTTCGAGAGCAAGGTATCCTCACTTCCTCCTAGTTTTTTTTTCACATCGATTCGGTATATATTAGTCGGATATTTAAACTTAGGGTTTCATGCAATTTTAATATTTATATTATACAATCATAGGATGCCAAGGCGTGGAAAAGCTAGGAAATCAAGGTAACCTCAGCGCACATTGTTATGTTATGGGTTCATTGTTGTGGATCAAATTGGGAAGCCCTAGGTGTAGGGTTTAACGTTAATTGCTTTCGGTTCTTACAATGAAAATGGTTAAATTGTAGTTATGGCCGGATGACCGGAAATAGTTTCGATCCATTGCCTCTGCCTAGTAGTGTTCCAGTGCCCATGTGCTTTTGCGACGATCATTGCAAGGTAGCTAAGTCCGATGAAGAGGACATGTATAGCAAAGATATTGGATGTGTTCCAATTTTGCGTTTGAGCCTACACTTCGTCAGCGCCGCATTAACAACATGGTGAGGAATTGACGTTGTGCAATAATTATTTTGTGTCATATGACATCTTGCATGATTTTTTTGTTTTGTAACAGTTGCATTTGTTGCAGACCCCCTCCACCGCTCTGTGATTTTGAGCAGTGGATCGATACTGAGATCAAGCCTGAAGACAAAGGGAAGATGCAGGAAATGTTGCGGTGGGAGGCAGAGAAGAAGGAGATGATGGAGAAGAGACGCAGAGAGAAGGCTGCAGAAAAGGACCACAAAGAAGAGGAGGAAAGGAGGCGTGTTGCTACGTACAGGGAGGAGATGGAGAAGAAACTTGAGCATGCACGCCGAGCGAAAGTAGCGATGGAGGAGAATCCCGATGCCCTGAGGAAGGAAAAGTGGCCACGTTGCACTCAGTAGTCTCCATTACTTGCTAGTTCTATGGTTTATTCATGAACAATATTGTCTACTGTTGGACTTTTCATTGTGTTGTCATGCAATGCACTTTAAGTATAGGCATGCTTAGGTCATGTACTACAATGCGTAGACATATTGTAGTACCTAGACTAGTTTATTGTTTAGTTGTTAGCAGTAGAGGGGTGAAGAAACTGTGTAACGACGCTCTGCATATGAATGCAAGACATTGTAAGATCTCTTTCGTATCATTGCAAATGCCTGCAACCACCTCTTTAATACAGGGAGGTTCTTGAATACCCTACCCTTCTCAATTACCATGCTAGGGCTGGCCTCAGGAGCTTCTAGGAGCTCATCATCACGTCCTTCTG
Organism: Setaria viridis; assembly: GCF_005286985.2. Lineage (NCBI taxonomy): Eukaryota > Viridiplantae > Streptophyta > Magnoliopsida > Poales > Poaceae > Setaria > Setaria viridis. The sequence goes on from NC_048263.2 coordinate 29,471,160, forward strand.
CACACGCCTGATCAGAATGAGCAAGATCGCTGAACTCGTGTACTCTTGGATCACGACGGTCGGGAAAGATATGCCTCAGCATCTCAACATCACTCTCTGTCAGCTCTCCAACAGGGCGATCATCATCAGAATCAAGAGCCATTCCCATCTCATATGCCTCCGAATCATTCATAATTTCAATACTATTGGAGCCAAGGAATCCATCTCCACAGTGCACTTGCGCAGCAAAAGGGGGGCACATCCATATTGTCAGGAATGTCTCCTGCAACATAAGTACAAATATGAGGAAAGAATGAAAAAAATGGACGTAAGGAAGGGGGTAAGCTCCCAATAACCATGCGGATAATATATTTATTCGGATGATTATGTGTCAAAGAGATCTCATGAGGAGAATCTGCCACAATATTATGAGTCTGACAAGCATCTCCAACTAGCTCATTGGAGGTAGATTGAGCATCAGGAACCGTAGGTGCAACCTCCACATCTTTAAGGATGGGAGGGTCGAAGTGTGACTGCTGACTCATTGGTGGGGAAAACCGACGAGGGATGGGATCAACTAACATCCGATGAACAACCACATCCAAACTTTGGAACTGGCACTTCATAGCCAATCTCACATAGTTCTCCCACTGGTCTGCACACCTAGTTGGGATCATCTTCCTTAGGATGTTGGGAGGGAACCTAGGTGAAGTACACCCTCCACTGCGATGCCATCTCTATGGCAATGTAGCTCCTCCCGAGCCCTTGCAACCAACCCACTAAATGAAGGCTTCTCATTTAATAACACAGGCACGCTTTGCATCTCAACAAACTCAACATATCCATAACGATCTCTTTCCATGGTACCTCCACGATATATGCTCACTAGTTGTCCGTCTAGTTCATACACAAAAGGACGCACAATTCCTTTAATCCAATATAAATGAAGCATACTAAGTACAAGATCTCTAGCATGTAATAACTAACTAAATAGATACTATGATACTATCAATTCACTGATAACTACTAAGTACTACTAACTAAACTATGTCAAGTTACTATCCAACTAACTATGTATATTTAACTAACTATTTTACTAACTATATAACTTATGTAACTAACTATATATCTAACTACGTAAAGTATCCATCAATCAACCTATCAATCTAAATATTTTTCTACTGATCTAAATCATTACCTAAGTATCCATCTGTCTAACGAAGAAGAAAATTACCTTACAGACGGTGCAGGGGACGGGGAGGCGTGGAGGCGGCGCCCGATGCCCAGGCCGGCGGGGGCGAGGCGCGGTGCGGCGGGCTGGCGGGGAGCGGCGCGGCGTAGAAAGAGCGCCGAGTGAAAGTTCATATACGAAACCACACTGGGACCCTCGGCGCCAAGACGTGGCGCCAAAATCTATGGCACCAAGCTGGCTGCCACGTCAGCGCCCATGCCGCTAACATGGCCTCGACCTAAGGTCAAATCAGTTAGCACCGAGATTTGTAAGCTCGGCGCTACCAACAATGGCGCCGAGCTAAGGGTCCAGATTTTGAAAGCATACCTCCAGAAGCATATTTGTGAGAAACTTTAAAAAAAAGGCAAAAAAATAAAAAATTCGGCATCGCCGCTCATTGCACATCCGACGGCAGCATCCGTGAAACGACTAGCGCTTTCCATATGTGGTCTCACATCTCACCCCATGCTAGTTTGAAAATTCTGTTGCATCTTTTTTTTTGAAAATTCTGTTGCATCTTGATCTTTTAGAGAACTTGTATGGCTGTTTTGCCCATTGGATAGGAGCTATCATATTCATCGTCTAGATACATCTAGTGCACTATACTCCAGAGTCTACATTATTTCTTCTTTAATAGAGTTACGAAGTGAAGAGGACATCACAACTGAATTTACCTAAATCTTCACTAATTAGGTACTTACTATCGTACGGTCTCATGTTGTGCTATTTTTTTTTATGTTGCATAGCTAAGCATGGAGTTGAATTATCATGTAAACTGGGATTTTGTGCTTTATTTTTCGCTAACTCTGGATGTGTGATCGGTATAACCGGTTTACGCCCTTTAGTTTTTGGCCCTAGTCTTGGCCCGAAGCTGCTCCCCTCGAGGCATGCCACCAACGAAACCAACATAACAAAGCAAGGTGACGCGATAATTGAGCCCTGGACTCGGCGCAAGTTCCTTCGATTTACCAATCGACGCCGCTCCATCCAAGTCCATCCCAATCCCACCTACGTAGCAGCTAAATTTAGCCAGTGCTGGTGGATTCAAACGGAAGCCTCGTCACGAAGATCCAGCAAATCTCCGAGTAACGAAACCTGGCAGAAATTTCACGACGACAATGCTCCTTGTCATCTTGACGTCATCACCGTGCGTTAGAAGCTCTGTTAAAATCTCAACCATCCGATCTGATAGGGAAGACGGTCATCATTCAATTGATGCATAGAATTTCATGCAACATCCATCAGCACCTCTAATCAGCAGGCGGCGTGATTCTAGCAGCGGCGCTTGAATCGGAGCGATGGATGCGAATCCACGGCGGGCAGCGAGATGACGGCGATAGATCGGGCCGCCGGACTCCGCCAAGGGGAGAACCAGGGACCGGCTGTGCCAGAGAGCTTGCCTGCCGGTGGCCGGTGGAAAGCGGGGGTTTGAGCCCGGCGGAGAGTTGGGTCTTTCGAGGGGAGTGTGTGGGCCTGAGCCGGCTAGCGAGGGGAGGCTGGGCCTCGGCCTTTTAGGAGAGATTTCCAATAGTTAAGGTAGGTTTGGTTGGGCGGTGGTTTTTGAAAAAATTGCTACAAGCTGTGGCCCGTAGAAAATCAGCTGTGAGAAAGCAGCTATGAGAAAAATAGAAGGTCGTTTGGTTAGAGCAACTGTGACTTTTGAATAAACTGTCAAGTGGATCCTACATGTCATCCACAGTCCATCCCACCCCACTCTTTTCCTCTCTCACTGACGAGCGGGTCAGCACTTTGTTCTTCCGGTGGCAGGGACGGAGCATGGTAAGGTTCACCCGGGCGATGCATGCCCAAGCCAGGGACGACATGGCGACGCACGGCTCGCCGTGGTCGATTGCTTTGCTTTGTTCGAGGATGTGCTGCTTCAGGGACCGGATCTCGTGGGCGCGGAGCAGGAAGGTTCCTCTGCTCTGCTTCGTTATCTCTGGTTTGGATGACGTTGACCTGAGCTGTTCGATTAAATCAATTGTTCAGAGCAGACAAAATGGTGTTCAAGAATTGCTTGACGTGATTCATCAAGAGAATGAAATTACCAGGGGCAGCGCCGGCACGACCTTGCTCAGTACGGAGCGGGCAATCTCGGCGGACTTCGGGTGCCAGATGCCCGCCCAGTCAAACGTCGGCTGCACGAAGCCAGGCGCGGCGAGGGAGCCGTGGCCCTCCCGCGACGCCCCCGTCCGTGGGCCTCGTGACCTGCACGGCGAGAACCGGGGTGGGCGGCGAGGGGTTGGGGCGGGTGGCCGTGGGCGAGAGGAGCCGGGGGCGGGAGGCGGTGGGCCTATGCAGGAGAAGAAAGAACCGGGGAGGAAACAACAAACCGGTATGTTCATAATCGGTGACAGTTGGGTAATTTTTTTGCTCCAAAAGTAACTGAAGGGGAAGGTACTTTTGATTTTGTACCAGAGTAAAAGCAGATTTTGGTCTAAAGCACCTATAACTTTTAGATCCTTTTGGTTGGTTTTGACTTTTGTAAAAGTAAAAACAGGTTAAAAAATCCAACAAAAACACCCTAAGTAAGTAAATTGGGGACTGCTCCTGCTAAAAAAATACTCCGTAGCTAGAATTATGGACATCTAGCCACTGACCACAACAATCCTAGCATCTAGAATCCCAGCTACAATCCTGAGATCCACAGTTCCACAAGGTCTGGATTATCTAGAATCTCAGATTCTAAAATCTCTATCTATAATCCAAAATCCTTATAATCAAAATCCAATCCAAACGTGGCATGATTATTCTCCAGCTTACAGAAAATCAAAAACTACATGCAAGAGCTCCCTTAGGTAAAAATCCTGACATGGCCCTGCGTGGGAATTCATGCGCACTAGAAATTAGTCCTAGGAATTTATGTACACTAGAAATTGAAGAATTGGTTGGCAAAGGGGACAATCTAGCGCAAAGACCCGTAGCCCCATGCCTGGACAAAACAAAATCCAAAATCACCGATGGAATTCGGCTCCGGAGCATCACCAGTACTTTAACCAAATTCGATATATTATGGCCATGGATACTACGGTAAAAGAATATTTTAGGATCACCATGGGACCACAAATAATCTCAAATAAGCTATAAGCTATTCTTGCGTAGATTATTTCAGATTATTTATGGTCCCAAGATGATTTTTTACCCTACTACCTTGAACCATAATCCAATTTATATAATTTATGAGGCAAACAAACAGGGTCATATATCCTTACCTTCCAAACAGACTCTTCTAAAAAAGTGCATAGCCTGACGCTACCGCTTCCTCCCCGTAGGAGTAAAGTTATGTGTGTATTAATAAAACTGAGTGTACTGCATGTATACGAGCCTCTACGTTATTTCGCGAAAATAAAGTGCACAGCCCGGGATAGTGTTTTCTTTTTTCCTTTTTCACACACACGCTATGCATTTTGCACTCAGTGTGACAGTATTTTTTTGTTTTCACAATTCCTCCGCAGTATCCACCTTTCATGAAACAACACTAAAGGTGCCGCTCTCTAATAACATGTCAGCAAACAAGAGAACTACGCAGCCTGTGCAGTGAGCCAAAATCAATAGACCAGCAATGTCCTTCAGTCCCAGTCTAACGTGTCAACAACTCCCGCAGGCAGGTCCGGTGTGGACGTGTGATCGTCGTGAATCGTGATTCAACATTTTCATGGTTCTACCCGCTCGATCGGTCGCTCCAACTTGTCACCAACCTTCCCCCGTTCTCTTGTTTTCTTTTCACCGCGCGCAGATGCGAGGATCGGATGGCAAATCATCCTGCTGGTTGTTCCCTGTACGCCATGGCCACGTGTGGGGAGTGCATGTGTGTGTTCTCCTTGGAGATGCAGAGGAGAACCAGACAGCTTCAGAAAAAGAGGATGCAGAAAACAAACGGGGAGAAAAACGATGAGCTCTCTCGCCCGTAGGCAGAGCATTCCGTGGGAGACGCCATCCTAGGTTGAAGAAGCTTGTCCATACTGATTTTTGCTACTTCCCTGCGTGGATGGTGATCGATGGCCAGAAATTGCCAAGAGGCCACATGCTCTTCCTCAGATTTTGCAGGTACCTACCATTCCAGATGATGATCCAGATCGCGATGACTGTGTTGGAAACCCGCGTCCTCTGGTCTTTGCTCTTCCAAGCTAGCATACAAACTCTCTCGGCCATTTCTGGAATGGGACTCAGGGCGCCTGCTACTGAAAAGAATCAGAGTACCAAAAAGAAGAACTAACACGTCAACAACTTTCGTAGGCAATTAAACCCCGGTGTGGTCGCCGTGATTCTACATTCTTGTGGTTCTTCTACTTGTCACCAACCTTCTCTCCTCCGTTTTCTTTTCACCGCGCGCAGATGCGAAGTAGGAGCGCATCCCTGGCCCCTGATCTCATTAACTCATCACGCTTCCGGACGTAGCAATCAGAAATTTTCTCTGCACGGATCGGACACCATGAGGCCGGGATCTCGCCGTGCCGCTCTGTGCCTCCTGCTCGTCCTCCTCCTCGCCTGGCACCGCGAGCGCGCGGCGGCCCTGACGCTGTCGACGTCGTCGCGGTGGATCGTGGACCAGGCGGGGCATCGGGTGAAGCTTGCCTGCGTGAACTGGCCGTCGCACCTGGAGCCCGTGGTGACCGAGGGGCTCGGGAGGCAACCCGTGGGCGCGATCGCCGGGATGGTCGTGTCCCTGGGGTTCAACTGCGTCCGGCTCACGTACCCCATCGCGCTGGCGACCAACGCATCGCTGTCGTCGCTCACCGTGCGGCAGTCCCTCCTGGCGCACGGCCTCGCCGAGACGGCCGGCGGCGTCGAGGTCAACAATCCCGGCTTCCTCGACCTCACGCTCATGGAGTCGCTCAAGGCAAAGCCCTAGTCATTTCCTGATAGGATCTACGACAGCTAGCGCTGTTCATTTTGATGATCTTGATCGCGACGCAATGCAACGCAGGCTGTGGTGAACGCCCTGGGGGAGAAGGACGTGATGGTGATCCTGGACAACCACGTGAGCAAGCCGGGGTGGTGCTGCGGCGACGACGACGGCAACGGGTTCTTCGGCGACAGGGACTTCGACCCCGACGTCTGGGTCGACGGGCTGGCCAGCATGGCCACCATCTTCGCCGACGTGCCCAGCGTCATCGGCATGAGCCTGCGGAACGAGCTCCGTGGCCCGAGGCAGAACACCGAGGACTGGTACACGTACATGCAGAGGGGCGCGGAGGCGGTGCACGCGGCGAACCCCCGGGCGCTGGTGATCATGGGCGGCCTGAGCTACGACTACGACCTGTCCTTCCTGGCGGCGAGGCCGGTGGGCGTGAGCTTCGCGGCGGAGGGCAAGCTGGTGTTCGAGGTGCACTGGTACAGCTTCTCGGACGCGCGCGCGTGGGAGGCCGGGAACGCCAACGAGGTCTGCGCCCGCGCCGCGCGCGACTTCGAGCGCCGCGGCGGGTTCCTCCTCGCCCGGGGCCTCCCGCTCTTCCTCAGCGAGTTCGGCGCCGACCTCCGCGGCGGCGACCTCAGGGGCAACCGCTACTTCCCGTGCGCCGCCGCCGTGGCCGCCGAGCACGACCTCGACTGGGCCTACTGGGCGCTGCAGGGCAGCTACGCGCTGCGGCAGGGCGTCGCCGGGATGGACGAGGTGTACGGCGTCCTCGACTGGTCCTGGACCAAGCCACGCAACGAGACCGTGCTCTCCAGGATCCAGGCGCTGCAGCGGCCAATCCAAGGTCAGCCCTCAGTTGTTGCGTCACAATATCAGTGCTCCCGACCTCCAGTGGCATCCTGTGCTGTGTCATTTTGATCGTTGGCGCGCGTGCAGGGCCTGGGTACGGCGAGGCGCTGCCGTACACCGTGCTGTTCCACCCGCTCACGGGGCTCTGCGCCGCCGCCTCCGCGGCGGCGGGGACGCTGGAGCTGCGCCCGTGCAACGAGACGGACGCGTGGGCGTACGCGACGCCGTCGTCGACGCTGGTCCGGAGGGACGCCGCGGCCGCCGGGGGGCTCCTCCCGTGCCTGCGGGCCGAGGGTCGCGGCCTGCCCGCGCGGCTCGGCACCAAGGCCTGCGGCGACGCGCTGTCGACGTGGCGCATCGCGTCGGACTCGGGGATGCACGTCGCCGTCGACGCCGCGCCGGAGCTGGGAGGCGGCACGCTGTGCCTGGACGTGGGCGCGGACGGCAGGAGCATCGTGACAAACCCGTGCGCGTGCCTGCGCGGGGACGGGACGTGCGACCCGGAGCGCCAGTGGTTCAAGCTGGTCACGAGCACGAGGCGCGTCGCGCGCACGCCGCCGCCCTCGCTCGCCTGAATGTGAATGGGACCCGACGGCTAGCTAGCTACCGTAGGTGCATAGGTCGGGTCTGATTTGGCTATTTCCTTTTCGGTAACGCTAAGACTCTGACGTTCGAAATCTTAAAAACAATCGGACGTCTCGATGTATATTTTAATAGTTAAACTATTATTTTCGCATGTTTCATAAATATCGCATGAAACATAGTGTTCATGTTGTGGTGAGAATTTTCTATCCTAAGGTAGTCAATTTTTTCGTATATTTTTTATTATTGCAACTATAGATTTTCGATGTTGCAAATATTTTGATTCAATGTTGCAATGGAATGTCCGATGGGAAAATTCCTATCGGATGTCCGGGCACAAGCAGTGCCATTTCCTTTTTCTCGCTGATCGCGTTGGCTGCGAGGCCGTACGAATGAACACGCTTGGCATACGGCGATCACTACTTGGAAAAATTATTATAAAATGGAGGCTAATATAAAACGCACGCAGGTTTTCATGTGTCGCTTTAGCTCTTCAAAGATTCATTTATTCACATAGAGGTCGGATCAGTGGTGGTTGTGGGACTGTTATCTTCTTAATGAAGTGTTACATGATAGTGTTATAGAACAACCACGTTGTCGAAAAGAATAAGTGGGGACTAACAACGGCTTAGGCTATTCCCATGCTCTCTAGAGGTTGCACGTCGTATGATCAGATAAGCATATACAACCCATTCACTGCGCCTTTATAATGACGTTATTGTTTCATAGGAATGACAAGCCGGATAATTATTGCATGAAATTATGTCCAAAAACAAGCCTGTGGTTTTTAAAAGTTGGTTTTCATCTCCGTAAAAATACTATGTATATCTCCTATTTAATTTTTGTGTCTATGCTCTTCTTTATAATAACGTTATTGTTTCATAGGAATGACGAGCTCAACTTCTGTGCAGAGTATGGCCGATGAAAGTGCTAGCAGTGACGTTAACGCAGAAACGATCGAGCCCCGCGGCACTCAGCTGAACAGCGCGCGCGGCCTCGGAGCCCGATTTGGCGACCGGTGAAGTTGAACACTGGATGGGCGTGCTGGTACCCGGGATCCGTGCAGATCGAAGTAGCAATCCGGGGTCATGCTGATCCGTACGCTATTCCACAGCGATATGCCGATATCGCAGTAGCGCTTGGCGAACCACCACGTCCACAAACCCCATCCCCATGCATCCGCGCACACGCATGAGTTCATGACAGACACATGATGCGACGAAGTAGACGTGAAAACTTCCAACAAAAACCTAGGTCTTGTTTAGTTGCTAAAGTTGGGAGGTATCAAATTACTGTTACAGCACTATAGCACACTGTAGCGTTTCGTTTGTATTTGTGAATTATTGTCCAAACATTGACTAATTAGGCTCAAAAGATTCGTCTCGCAAAGTACAACAAAACTGTGCAATTAGTTTTTAATTTCATCTACATTTAGTACTCCATGCATGTACCGTAAGTTTGATGTGATGAGGAATCTTCTTTTTGCATAGTACCAAAGTTGGAAGTTGGGAGTGAACTAAATAAGGATCTACTTAGAAATGATGAAGATGGATTTGTGAAGCGATGCCCAACCGTAGAGCATCCATAAATGCACTTTTATGGCGAAAGCTGAGATGCAGACTCGTTTAATTTCATGGAGCTTCATAAAAGGTAACAAATTTTATGAGCACGTGCACTTGAAGACAAATTCTAGAACTCTCTGTCTCTATCGCCGCAGATGCACAGGAAAATTGTCATTTTTGTTTGATTCTTTTTCTTGATTGTTTTTGCATCTCCACTTGTGTGCGGCGAAGTGCGTATATGGATGATATATGGATATGCACCGTTTCAAAAGTTTGAATACTTTTAAGTATGTTTTTTTTCTTTTCTTTTGGGGGTTCACGTGGGGAGAATTTGGTTTGCACCAATCATTCACTAAAAAGGTAAATATTTGCACAGAATCAATTTAGAATCAATTGGTCCTCTAGACTTATCGCGCACACTTTTTATATAGAATAAAATAAAAGAACTTATCACACACATACATCTGTTCATTGGGAAACGCAGTTGTGTGATTTTCATCAGAACTGCGCAAACATGACACAACACACAGTCACACACACACACACACACACACACACACACACACACACACACACACACCACGTGTGTGTATACATACGTACTGTATATATGACACTAGACGTATATGCTTTATCGACTCACATGACCTTATTCACCTCAATCTGCACGTACGTCTTCATGAACCCCTCTAGACTGGGTGGCTTGCTTATTCTTCCGTTCTTCCACAGCTTCGTGCTTCGCCAGCTGGACATCCCCATGTCAATCCACTTCCCCTGTTCGACACGAAACCGATCCATCCATGAGGTTGGTAAGCATGTATCGGCTACGTACGAAAAATATACTAGTTTTGGATGCACGAGCAGTCCCGCTCAATTACGGCTTTAGGCAGCCGGCGTTTAATGGAGCACCCACCTGCGGCCGGCACGGCGTGCCCCGGCTCGTGGCGCTGCTCCCTGCGGGCGAAGCGCACCATGAGGCCGTGCTTCATGTAGAGCGTGGTGTTGAGCTTGGGCTTGACAGCCTCCTGCCCCGGCAGCACCTCCACCCGGAACCTCGCCAGCACGGCCGCCGCCACCGCCTTCATCTGCGTGTAGGCGAAGCGCTTCCCGACGCAGAGCCTGGGCCCGGCGTTGAACACCACGTACTTGTAGGGGCTCTCGGCGCCGCCGGCGAAGGCGCCGCGCTTGTCGAGCCACCGCTCCGGCCGGAACTCCAGGCAGTCGGGGCCCCACAGGACCTTGTCCCGCCCCATGGCGTATGTGAAGTAGATCACCCGCTGCGCCGCGCGCACCGCCGTGCCGTCCGGGAGCACGTCGTCCTCCAGGGCCTCCTTGAAGTCGGCGGGGACGGGAGGGTACAGCCGCATGGACTCCGTCAGGGCCGCGTGGAGGTAGTCCATGCTTTTGCCGCTCTTGTCGTCGGCGTCGGCGGCGCGGACGACGTCGGCGAGGACGCGGGACTCCACGTCCGGGTGGGACGCGAGGAGCCAGAAGAACCAGGCCAGCGCGACGGAGCTGGTGTCGCGGCCGGCAAGGATGAAGCTGATGCAGAAGTCGCGCAGGAACTCGTCGGAGTAGCCCCCGGGGAGGTCGGCCGGCGGCGACGACATGAGCCGGGAGAGGAGGTCGCAGCGGCCGGCCAGGGTCCCCGTCTTGCGGAGCTCGGCGCGGCGCTCGGCGACGGTCCGCTCGGCGAACTCACGGACCGCGCGCGTGGCCTCCACGAGCGCGCGCTCGCTGCCCACCCCGAGGAGGCGCTTGGCCTTCCACACGAAGGGCGGGGTGACGAACCGGGCCAGAGACAGCTCGGTGGCGCGCTCGAACGCGCTCGCGAACGGCACGTCGGGGAGGCCCTCGGCGAGGCAGCCGGCGTCGATCCCGAACGCGGCGGCGCAGATGTTGTCGAACGTGAACCGGAGCAGCAAGTCCTGCATGTCCACGGCCTCCCCGCGCTCGGCGATCCGGTCCAGCAGCGGGAGCATCTTGCCTCGCACCAGGCCGCCGATGGTGCCCGCCGAGAACTCGAGGAACCGCGCCGAGTGCATCTCGGTGCTGGCGGCCCTGCGCTGCGCGCTCCAGGCCTCGCCATCGGCGTTGAAGATGCCCTCGCCGAGGAGCTCCACGAACCGCTCCCGGTAGTAGGGCCCCTTGGGGTAGTTTGCGAAGTTGGTCTTGAGGACGTGCTCGACGTTGGCGGGCACGGAGGTGATGACACCCGAGGAGCCCCCGCCCCACGTCCCGCGGTAATGGAACGTGCCACCGGTGCGGGCCAGCGCCGCCGCGCCCCAGTCGTAGATGTTGTCGAAGTGCGCGACGAGGGCCGGGATGACGCCGACCACCGGCCACATCATGGGCGCGCCCGGCTTGGTGGACAGGCGGTTCCTGACCGCGCTGAAGACGAACAGCACCGCCGCTGTCACGGCAAGGTCCGACACCCGCACGTACTCCCGGAGGAACCGCAGCGCCATGGCCACGAGCTCGCTCGCCATTTCGCTCGCTCTGCCAAGCTGCTGATCAGTGTAGATCGTCTCGACGTGCCAAGATGAGCTAGTTGCTTTGGACGATGCAGGCCGTGAGCTCACCCCGGTATTTATACACGCGAGCGCTCGTGCTCGGGCGGTAGTGTGTGGGCCTGGGGTGGTGCACTGGCTGTCTGGCTCTCGGTAGTTGGTAACTTGGTGTATACTAGCGTGTACGTGTGCAGGGGGTGGAGATCGACGGGTATCCGAATGGGACCCGAGCGGGTGGTGACAGTGCGTGGTACGTAGCCGGGTAGGGGTGCGCGCGCGGCGGCCGCCGGTGCGGTGCGGTGCGGCGGCGCCGGCAGCAGGCGCGCGGTCTATTCGAGCGGTTAGGGAACTGGGACGGAGCCGGAAGGGATGAACTGCCGCATTGATGGTCTGGATCGGATACCGCCCCTTGGAACGCGAAATCCCCAAGCGCCCATGCGGCACACTGGGGGGCTAGCTTATCCCTGCCGTGTACTATCCATGCCCTCATGGAGTCATGGCATGGGTTTGGGTTACGGCCGGCCTCTGTTTGGTACGGTGATAGAGCCTCCATTCTATGCTTCAGTCAGGAGCAGTAGCGAGAGAGTGACCACGGAGGGTGGCACAATGAAACGGCCATGCATCGCCCTCGCGTGTCACCTTGGGCCATGCATGTGCACTACCACTCCCTGTATCCTTAAATGTAATGGTTTCCCTACGAATTCAAGGACTTGAAATGGCTTAATCCACACGAATAGACAAGATTTAATACTCTGTCAGCAGTCATGTCTTTGGTTACCTGAATAAGCAAGAATTAATTGGTCATCTACTACTAGAGTAGGTGCTTGATTGGGTGGTTATATATCTTACACGCACTACTCCTTGTATTTGCGCAACGAGGGCGTGGAAGCTAGCTTACGAGTGTCATACATTTTGTTGTTTTCCTCTCTTCCGACGTTGCTGAGCGTCGCGATTTTGTTGTCTATACCGACGTCGCTGCCAATCCGTTACGTGTAAATCTTGTACTTGTAGCGCACCAGCGCTCGCAGACAGATACCAACGACGTGAGTTTTGGTCCACCACTATTAGAGGACTCACCTTCCGTTCTTTTTTTTCCCGATTTAAAATTAGCCCGTGACTAAATGTGGCGCGTCACGGTAGACTGAATTGGGGGAGCTTTAGGGTGTGTTTGGATGGAGGGACGGGATGGGACGGGATAGGGTCATCCCTTTTTTGAGGTGTTTGGTTGGGAGTTACAGGGGATGGAACCATCCCAGATACGGAATATTCCATGTAGATCCGGGATGAAATGGTCCGTAAAAATTGGCCGGACCGATCCATCCTTGTTCCGCGCCCGCGTCCCGCCCGCGTCACGTGCCCCTCACGCGCGTACTCCCCATCACTGCTCGTGCCAGCGCCTCACCCCCTCACCTCCCCATCGCACCGCTTCACCTGCGCCTCATCCCATTTTTTCTTTGCGACTCTCCCGTTCCTCCTTGGCGGTGCCACGGCATGCACCAGGTGCTCGGCGGAGCCCCTCCGCTCGCCGATCGAGAGTGCGCCGGCCCAGTGCAGATCCGGTTGCCTGTCTACCATCGCTCCTCCTCGTCCATCCTCTCCGTCTTGGTGCAGATCCGTCCCCGCCGCCAGTCTTCCCCACCGCCGGCTTGTTCCTCAACGCCGGCATCTTCCTCGACGTCTGCTGCTTCCCACTGTCGAAGGATCCCAAGGTACGAAACCCTAGCCATGGCTTCTACATAATTAGTGGCATGTATTCCCCGGAAAACAATGGACTCGCATATATGACATAGTGCCATGTATGTTTATGTTTGATTGTTGTATTGTAGATGGAACAGAGGATCAAGGTTTTGATTTGTGCTACTGCAACCCATATGTTTTTGTCAATGATGACAATAGTGATTCAATCTAGGAAAAGGAAGAGGGATGTGAGGAGAGAATGCATTGGTTATGGGCCAATTGAATTGAGGGATAGGATTAGAATGGAATACCTAAATGCAAAAATATGGAAGGACGATACAACTTGTGTAAAAATGCTTAGACTCAATAGAGCTCGTTTCTTTTGATTTTGCAAGGTTTTTAGAGATCGTGACCTGCTGAGAGACACCATTCATTTGTGTGTTGAGCAGCAGGTAGCCATGTTTCTAAATACAGTGGCACACAACTTTAGGAATAGGCTAGTTACTACTAATTTTGATAGATCCGGTGAAATAGTGAGCCGATATTTCAACATAGTTCTTCATGCCATTGGAGAACTACGAGAAAAACTAATTAGGCCACCTTTATTGGAGACTCAAAAAAAATTGCAGGGAACCCAAGGTGGGATCCTTATTTCAAGGTGTGAGGAACAACCATATCTCAATTTAATTAATTAGTTACCTATATCATTCCTAATATTTTGTTTGGATGTATTCAACACTAATAGGATTGTATTGGAGCTATTGATGGCACACATGTAAGAGCAAGTGTTTCTAAGGAAATGGAACCTTTCGTGGTAGAAAGTCCTATCCAACTCAAAATGTTATGGCAGCAGTAGATTTTGATCTTCGGTTCACTTTTGTCTTGGCTGGTTGGGAGGGGACAACACATGATGCTCTAGTTTTGAGAGATGCTTTAGAACGTGAGAATGGCCTTCGTATTCCACAAGGTAATAGACTAATTTTGTAGCTGAATTTCTCCATAGCACTATGTTGATTGTAGATATGTGACCCATTTGTGGTTCATATGCTAGGCAAATACTACCTAGTTGATGCTGGATATGGAGCCAAACCTGGATTCATGCCTCCTTTTCGTGCTGTCTGGTATCATTTGAATGAACGGGGAAGTAATCTAGTGCAAAATGAGAAGGAGTTGTTCAACCTTAGGCACTCCAGGCTTCGTATCACGGTAGAGCGGGCATTTGGGTCACTAAAGAGGAGGTTCAAAATACTTGATGATGCCAAACCATTTTTTCCTTTTCCTACTCAAGTAGATATTGTTGTAGCTTGCTGCATTATCCACAACTGGATTATACAAGATGGAAGCGATGAGCTAATCATACAAGAATCAGATTGGCCAGTTCAAAACCACTCCACATCGTCATCTGGCCAAGCAAATGAACATGCTGCCATGGTTGGTTTTAAGCAGCAAATTGCTGATCACATGTGGGCAGATCGTCAGAACCATAATGGAAACTAATTTATATTCATATGTATGGACAATTTTAAGTTTGTACCTTGTTTGTATTCATATGTATGGACAATTTTAAGTTTGTACCTTATTTGTATTCATATGTATGGACAATTTTAAGTTTGTACCTTGTTTGGATTATGTATGGACAATTTTGCCAGGAAATGGAGGCTGAGGGAAAAGGGGAGCATTCTGATGGGAATGGAATTGCTTCCTAGACATCAAACATGTCCACTTTCATGCTTTCTTACCTATCCAATTTGATAGTCAGTGGTACTAGGACATCAGGAAATTTCAAGAAAGTGCACTTTAATATGTGTGCTCGTGCTCTGAATGAACAATTCAAGACCAATCTTAGTGGAGAACAGATTAAAAATCATTTGAAGACATGGCAGCGCAAGTACAAAAATATACTTAGGCTTCAAAATTTGAGTGCTGCTTTGTGGGATGAAGACAATAATATAATTTCTCTTGACCAGGAGCACTATAATGGGTATATTAAGGTAAAATCTGCTGCTGAGTACTTAAACATATGTATAATTCAGAGTAGTACTCTACTGCTCTTATATATGTACTATTAATACATTTGTTTTTTCTTGTAGGATCACAAATCTAATGATGAGTACTTAAACAAACCTTTGGTGCACTACAATGAAATGTCTATAATCTTCAGTAACACCATGGCTACAGGAAAATAAAAGAGCTCAACTGATCCTCTTGGTAATGAAGATGGTGAAACTGAAGAGAAGGAGGACACTCCTGATGAAAATGGGGCATCATCATATGCTAGTAAGCCCAAGAGAGCGATGACAATTATTGACATTGAAGATGACAGTACTCTGGTTGGTGTACTCAAGTATGTTGGTGCGAAGCTCTCCAATGCTATAGAGAAGGTTGCTGCTCCTGCACCCCCTCCTCCACCCCCTCCATCAGATGAGTTGCCTGAAGATCTGTTTAATGTCCTGACAAGCCTTCCAGGCTTTGAGAAGGCACACATATCATACTATTATGCATATCTGGTTGCTAATCCTCACATTGCTAAGGCCTTGTACAAGCTACCTTTCAATCACAAGTTGAACTGGGTTGCCTTCTTCATCGCCGACAAGTTTCCTGGGTGTTAAAGAATCACAAGTTGAACTATTGGCTGCGACCTTTCTTTTGCTTGTACCACTAACAGTGCACTGTGGTTTTCAGTTTGCTTTAATTTTGTTAGCTTTGTGGGTTGTAACCCTCTTAAACATGGTACTGTGTGATTGGATTGTGCTCACCATTTTCTGACAGCACCAGTAATACTACCTGACGTAGTGCTAAAGATGGCGTGAGATAATACTACTGGTATGCTTATTTCAGTTACTGGAATGTATTCATATGAAGTTCTGGTGTTCTAGCATGAACTTCTGGCGTGAAATGGTCATGGCGTGAGATGTAGTGCTAGCGTGAACTTCTGATGTGATTACTACCTGATGGCGTGTGATGATACTACCTGATGCTCAGTTATTGCGTTAGATGCAAGCAAGCAACAATGGACAAAACATGGGAGGTAACCTTACCAACTAAACACAATGAGTGATTACATCCAGCCATCCATCCCAATTACTCCAACCAAACATGGGACGGGACCATTCGGGTTGGACTCATCCCTCCAATCAAACACGAAACAGGGATCGTCCCGTCCCTCCAACCAAACATGAGTTGGGATGAGATGGGACAAGCTCATCCGGGATGACCATGTCCCGTCCATCCATCCAAACACACCCTTAGTCCCGGTTGTAAATACCAACCGGGACTAAAGCCCTCCCTTTAGTCCTGGTTGTAACGGCTAGATTTTTTTTTACCACCGACGGTCCCGCCTTTTGTCCCGGTTGGAAGCTCCAACTAGGACAAAAGCCTCACCCTTGTGTCCTGGTTGGAGTTACCAACCGGGACAAAACGTTTACTCTGGTTGGTAATTTCAACCGGGAGTAAACTCCCAACTGGGATAAAAGTGCTTTGTTTTTGTCCCAGTTGGAATTTTCAATTGGGACAAAAACTCCTACCCTATAAAATCGCAAGACAGAGGTCTCTTCTTCCTCCTTCAGCTTCAGCCACTCCACTCCACAAGACAAAGAGCTTCATCCTTCTCTCCATGGTGCCGAAGCAAGCATAGGGAAGGTGCTGCCCGATTTTTTTCCTCATTTCCATGGGGATTTCACTCATCCAAATTATTGTGAAGGTTAGCTACTTCATCCTCCTTTCATTTATTGTTGTTATGCTTTATTTTATGCTTTAGAGAGGGAGAAAAATGAGTTGGTTAGGAAGAGGGAGAATGGAGAGGATGTGTGTATGCAAGCAGTGCTAAGGTATGAATTTTTGTATATAGAGATGGCTTCTGCTGCTGGAGGTAGTGGCGATGGTGGGGGCGATCATCGTTCCTCTCGCAGCAAGGGGAAAACCATAGTTGGCCCTCATGATGAGCCAAAGAAAATGAGCACGTGGGAGAAAGCTTTGCTTCGTTATTTGCAAAGATATCATGAAGATGCTATTGCAGTGGGTCAGAAATCTTCTTTTGGTGGTCGTTATGCTCCACTGCCAGTCCCGGGTGTTTCACGTCCACTTAATATTACTGTTGTAGGAGGCACAAATAAACCACAGGATGAGGCTGGGTCAGCGAAACCTTCGTCTTTGCCGCCCAAGGATGCTTAAAGTCCTCCTAGATAGTACTCAGTGGATGGTTTGTCGTAGTGTATCATGTTGTTTGGATTTAAAATTTAAATATGTGTATTTCTATCTACATCTAAACTTTCAGCATCATTTGCACTACAAAGTTTGACATGCTTTCAATCGTAAATAGCATCTAGATAAGTCGTAAAGCGTATCAAATAACCATCAATAGGCACATAAAGATGAATTTTGATGCGAAACGGAAATGAGACACTTATTCGCAACAAGAGAACCTAATATTTGTAATTATTGAAGGATGAAGAAACAATATATTACATGCATGCTAAAATTCATATTAAAATTAGCTGTGTACAACAAAAATCCAGTAAAAACATATATAAAATCTATTTTGAAAATATACTTGCTAATTTAATATATTTTTCATGTTCGAAATATGTAAAGTTCTTATTTTTTCCATCCTAAAATCCAGTAAAAACATATATAAAATCTATTTTGAAAAAATAGGCGGGAGACAAAAAATGAAAAATTACCCTTTTGTCCTGGATGCAAATTGCAACTGGGGCAAAATGCCCCCCCTTTAGTCGCGGTTGCAATTTGCAACTGGGAAAAAAGGGTAATTTTCACCTCCCGCGCGAACGAACTCTTTTGTCCCGGCTGTAAATTGTAATCGGGACTAAAGGGGTGGTCTTTTGTCCCGGAAGCAATTTACAACCGGGATAAAAGGAACCTTTAGTCCCGGTTGCAATTTGCAACAGGATGGGGGGGGGGGATAAAAGTAACAGTCGTTTTATCCCTCCTCCACCCTTCAACACTTAGTGGAATTTTCATCACTCTCCAAGATTTGTCGTGCCCGTTCGCCTCCGTCGCCACCCGTCCGCCTCCGTCGCTGGCCGCTGTGCTCCTCGTCGTCGGCCGCCATCGCCTACGCCCAGACTGCCGCCTCCTTCGTTGCCCCGGCTCGCCGCCTCCTCCTCCATCACACCCCTTGTCGCCGCCTTCCTCCGTGCCGCCTCCTCCTCGTCGCCGCCTCCAACATCCACGCTGCCTCCGTCCCCACCGCCGGCGGCCTCCTCGTCATCCGCATTACCACTCCACCGCCCCGACCGCCGTCGCTTGCCGCCCTGGCTGCCGCCCGCTATCCCGGCCCCTGCCGCCCGCCGCCCCTTCGCGACCCCCGGCCTTCTCCACATGTACGGCGGGGCCCTTGCTTACGCAAGCCCCCGACTTGCTGACGCAAGGGTCCTTTTTTATTTTTTTAGTTAGAAAATTAGTATGATTAGTAGAAAATCAGTAGAAAATTACTATTATTAGTTGAAAATAAATTACTATGATCAGTAGAAAATCAATATAATTTAGTTCAGATGCTTAGTATAATTTTGTATAACTTTTAGAAATTACTATGTTTTATTATAAATGATTCAAAAATTAGTAGAACTTGTAGGAATGCTTAAGACTTATTTAGTATAAGTTCTTAGTATAATTTTGTATACATTTAGTATAATTTTTAGTACATTACTATGTTTTAGTGCAAATGCTTCAAAAATTAGTAGAAATTTGGTAGAAATTTTTACAAATTAGTAGAAATTTGTAGAAACACTTCAAATTTGGTAGAATTTAGTAGGAATTAGTAGAAAAACTTGTATAAACACTTCAAATTTGATAGAAATTCTTAGAATTTAGTAGAAATTTGTAGAAACACTTCATGTAGGATTCATTCAAGACATTTCATGTAAGCTTCATTTAAGACTTTCATGTAACTTTCTTGTAAGTTTTCATGTAAGTTTCATTAAGGACATTTCATGTAAGTTTCATTCAAGACATTCATGTAAATTTCTTGTAAGTTTTATTTCGTGTATGGTTTCATGTGTACGTTTCAATCAGTTTGTTTTTTTTCATGGTTGTTCTAGGATTCCATGTATATAGCTTAACATACATGTAATTATGATTTCATGTGTGTTTAAAGTAGTTGAGATGGCAGACGACGAGACCGCAAGCTATCTAATGGAGCAGATTATTGCTGGTGGTAGTGGTTACGACCTTCTCGTAACGTACACCGATGAAGAGGGTTCCCAAGCGGACATGTTCCTCAACATGTCCGGCGATGGTAATGAAGAGCCCGAGTCCTAGCAAAACCTTGCCGTGACGGAAAGTTCCGGTGAGGTATATATCATTTCCATTATTTTACCCCATTTATAATGTCTTATTCGTTAGTAATATAACGAAACTTGAACTGTTAGCCCTCTGGATCGACGAACTGTTAGGAGCCCCGAGGTCGTAAAAAGGTGATGGATGGAAGGCTTATCATCATGGAAATCACAAAAGAGGGCAAGCCGGTTGCTCCCGAAAATGTGGCAAAAAAAAAAGTACCCATCAACATCCTTATGGTGCGAGCGATGACGACGACACCCCCCTGATCACCGTCGTCGGGACTAAGAGCAAGGAACTTGCAACACGAATTAAGAAGTCGCGACCACCGCCTCCCAAGCCATGACAGAGAAAGAAGAAAACAAAGAAGCTTAAATTGACTCCCGAGGAATGCTAGGCCCAAACCAAAGAAGAATGCAGGGAGTGGTTCAAGAAAATGGCCGAAGAAAGAAAAGCAAAGGTGATGGATCAACCGCTAATAGATCGAAAATAATTAATTTTTTTTATAAAGATGTCAGAAGAAGCCAAGAAGACGCTGCCACCACTATCAAACTACGACCGGGCGTTAGTCAAGGCTGATGAGAGGCAAAAAAGGAAAGAAAAGTCATGTTCAAGGGGTACTGTCCCCCACCTCAGCCATCTACCAGAAAAAGAGGCTCAAAAGATAGCAGCAATGCCCTTCGATCAACAAGAACCCGTACTGAAATTCATCCAAGAAATAGGAATGTCCCTTTCTGAATGTCTAGGGCAAGTTGAGCTACTAGCTGCACAGCCAGTTGTACCCAAATGAACCTTTGAGCTAGGCAAGTCTCTGGTAAGGCCTGAGTTGGTACGGAAGCTATCGACAAAGATGTACGAATTCCATGAATGGTACATGAAGCAGTCTGCCGACGACAGGGAAATGTTCAGCCTTAAGGTAAAACTGATAGATTTTTTCCGCGAAGGCGAGAAAGTCCTGTGGCTGGAATTCAAGGATATGTACAAAGTGTACCATCAGGATGCCCTTGTCATCTCTCTCATCAGCACCTGGGCTCTGTAAGTATCCGTTTATCTATACGTAAATTTTGGCTCATATCCTTAATTTTTGTGCGTGCGTCGCCCTACTAATTTCGTCTTCCATTTTATGTAGGATGCTAATTCAGACGTGCCGACAAGAAGCGTACTTCCATGTTGGCTTCATGGATCCATCCCTAGTTAACTAAAACAAGATACGGGATCAGCCAGAGAAAACGTTGGTGGAAGTATACAATTTCCTGGACAAACAATATTACAAGAGTTAGGTACTACTTCCGTACAATTTCAAGTAAGTATGTGTATACTGTCTATTTTCATTTTCTTTTTTCTTACCTGATTAATTTTAGTTAGCTCTAATATGAACATTTATGTACGCAGTTTCCACTAGATCCTCCTAATAATTTAGCCTAATAGAAGTCACGTCACTGTCTTCGATTCATTGAGGAAACCACCGAAAGAATACCAAGACATTCAAGACATGCTAGATTTGTAATAAGTCTGGACCTTTATCGTTATGCAAAAGTTTGTTTCCTAAATTTTCACCTAACACTGTATCATTCATTATTTTAATCCGCAGCGCATGGAGACAATTCATCAGGAAACACAAAGATTCATTCAAAGAAAAACTTACATGGAACACAGACTTCCCAGTACGTACGAAGTTTGCACATTTTGTACATTCTATAGCACGAATATTTCATAACTTGTTTTTTCCCCACTAAAGTGTTTAAGATAGGAACCCGGAAATAATCTATGTGGCTACTATGCCTGTGAGCACATGCACAGTTTAGTTTCGTGGGACCTAAGGGATTAAAGATGACGCTGCACAACTATAAAGTATGTAAAATAAAACTAATTAATTATTTTCTAGCTCATTATATTTAATTGTTCGTGTATTATTCATATATTTGTAAATTACAGATGTATAATATTCAACATAGCATCTTGGAGAAGGAAAGAATATGGGCAATATGTGAAGATCTCATGGGATTCCTGGTGGATGAGGTGGTAAATCCATAAAGAGAATTTTATTACGACGGACGAAAATTAGATGCACCGAGCAACACCACGATGGGAAGATCCAAGGAATGACCGGGGCAAATTTATATATATACACTAATTGTATAAATACTATGCTAAGAATTGTATATATACTAAGAATTGTATATATATAATTGTATAAATACTAGTTTGATTTCATTATTAAAAAAAGTCTTAACTACTAAAGGGTAAGTAAAGGGTACATGATGCATGAAATTACAGGCGCTATGCAGGCAGGCACCTATGCATGCACTTTAGTTCCGGTTGGAAAAACCAACCGGACTAAAGGGACCTGTTCCGCGTATGGCGTGGCAGCCCATTTAGTCCCGGTTGGTTCGGGACTAAAGGGTATCTTTAGTTCCGGTTGAGCGACCCGGGACTAAAGACCTCTGTTTCGTCTCGATTACTTAATCTCGGATAGATTTTTAGGAGATTTGACCCCTACCAACTGGAATTAAATGTGAGTTTTCTACCACCTGGGTCTAAAAGTGAGTTTTCTGCCCGCGTACGCTCGGATGAAAAAAAAAAGTGGGAACTCGCCAAACGCGTGACACGGCTCGCTCTGTGATCTCGTCCAAAAGCAGACGACGCCTACGCGAGTCGAAGCGCGCAATCCCGACGCCGATCCGGCACGTCCCCAGCACGAGCGCACACGTTTTCCCGAACCGCCCGGGAAGCGAGCGATGGCGTCGAAAGGGTCCGCGTGTCTGCTCAAGAAAAGGATCAGAGAGCGCGGGAGGCACTTGTGGCGCGGCCCGCGGTGCACTCCACGCTGCAACCCCCCCCCCCCCCCCCCCCCCCCCCCCCCCCCCCCCCCCCCCCCCCCCCCCCCCCCCCCAAGCTAGCAGACCGGCCGGCGCGGCGCCTCCCGCGTGTGCAGCGTGCTGATGCGGCTCGTGGGAAATCCTCTCGCCGCACGGGCATTCAAAGCGAGATATACTCCATATTTATTCGAGGCAGTTGTACGTCTGGAATACGTGCAGACAGCTCCATAGGGTTCCACCGAGGAAGGTTCTTTTTTAGTCACAGGGTGAGTGCACTCTTTGTGGGAAAGAGGTGCCGGGAGTACATATCAGAGATTCATAGCTGGGCCGTTTTGGTGAAACAAGTGGTTACCGGCCCGCATTGATCGGCGGTCAATGGCCTTGGTCGCACAATAAATTCCAAGTTTCCCTGCTCGCCGATTCCTCCTCCTCCTCGTCCTCCTCCCAGCTGAACATTTTCAGGAGCCTCGCTGTAGCGCTAAAATGGAAACGACACCTACAACGACCGGCTCTTCCTCCGACCCATCCCATCCGCAGTTCCGCACCGCCGCAGCATTAGCGTTCGTTCCTTGCGTGCCGCCTACGCCTTATTACACCTCTCAAGTCAAGTTGGCTCCATCCGGTTGGAGAAGGAAGCATGTCTGGTGAGTGAACAGAACACGCACAAGGAAAGGACAGGAAAAAAAAGCTATGGCCTAATGGCACGCACCAACCAGTGCAGAGCCAGACAACGGAACAAATGTGGTGATGTGTAAAGCTAAAGCCACATGCTCCACCAATTGCACCAGCCATCCAATCAGACGGAGATCGATCAGAGGGGGCATGGCATGCACTATAATCGCCACGAGCTGGAATTCTAGGCTACTTGCCCCGGTTAGATCGAGCATCCAACCGGACCGACACAGGACAAAGCAACCTCCATGCATACCCATCGCTCGGCGCTCGCAGAAAAACGCGACGCCAATCGCCAGATCGTCGTAGCAAATGGACCAGCCTTTCCTTGGGGACTCGGGGTCATAACTGTACGATTTGACCTCATCTGTAGTGTACCCTTTTCAGGTATTGATTCTTGGAAGCAGACTGTTCCCGTCACCGTCGCGTATCCGTTTGTGTGATGAGCTCCGGGGACGGCGTGGTTGGCAAGTGGTGATGTGGGCGCTGTCAAGCGCGCTGCAACAGAGAGTGCTCCCATCGGCATCCAATCAGCATTAACATGGACGGATGGAACAGTACGGACTCGGCGCGTGTGTGGCCTGCGATTTTCCTTCAGCATTTCCGTCGACGCCTTCCAATATGTACGCTAGTAATTGCACGCTACAGTAAGTAAAGTATCTGTCACGGACTCACGGTTGAACTGCTACATCCGGAAGGGACCACGCTAGAGCGTATGAAAATACAGGCAACTAAAATTCTGTTACAACGTTGCTGAAAACAAGTGATCTATCAGCCCAAGGAAGCAAGTGCTGATGACATGCATTTCTAGTGCATACAATACAACATGCAATTTTGTTTGCTTTCGAAATTGTACACAAGAAGCATGCTGTATCTTTGACACCCAACGACAAACGGAACTGCACAAAAAAAAAAGCACCTGATACGGGCAGCAGTTCACTGTACTCGATATGTACTAGCTCTGATCATGATGAGCCAGAACGCACGCACGAAAGAATATTTTACACGCTGCAACAATTTGGATCAGGCAACAAGTGGTACCCGGGAAGGTCACGTCTTTTACAACTACGAACACAACCATATTCCTAACGGAACAAGACACGTGCTTGAGAACTTCAGCATTTCTGCCTTCAAATAAATGCACTGAAAACAATGTGTTTACCCGGTTGGATTGGACTATAAATGGACACTGAGAAATCCAACCGGGCAATAATTGGTAGTCAAGAACAACAATTTTTCAGGCTGTACATAATGAAATTCTGAGATGGCTGAAAATGAGGTGGTACAATGAAATGGTGGATATGTTACAACTCCTGCAAACTGAGTGTGCCCTAGTGATCTCACCTTCATCCACTATGCAGGTAGTGGCTCTTCCAAAACTGCTGGCACAAAATATATCATCAATGCACAATTAAAAAAAGACGTACCTAATAGAAAGAAAACTGGCTAATGAAAGTATTTTGGGGATGACAATAACCTTTCGTTTTTTCTGGAGCTTGTGGTCTCTCTGGCGCTTTCGTAGGCACATCAGGAAGCTCAATAACCTCATCGATGTCCTCAGATGCAGCTTCTGTGTCAGCTGGTGCTTTCATTTCCTCTTCGGGGCGTACTTCAGTAACAGGAACATCTGGCAAAGACTCGACAGCAAGCTGAAAAGGAAGGCAATGTAAAATTTGAAGATAGATCTGAAACAAGCAATACGGAAACAAAGCTGTATACATCTTATCAAAGAATTTGAATCTTTTGTGTGATTGCTCAAGATGGAGCATGGACAATGTCATGTATTAAAAGTGGTCTGGTAAAAACATTTTTGGGCCTTTTAAGAAGTGCTCACGTGAATAGAAAAAAAATGAATCAGAAATTCAGAATAGCTGAAAATGATGGGAGAGATACTAATCAGAGATTAAGCTCCCTAATGACTTCTGTGATGATTTCTGAATTAGGTGGTTACACACAATCTAGGGGGCCTTCTTTCTTTTACAGGCCCATTTCTAACTCAGCACGAGCAAGGACTGTATAACCTTTATATATATGAGAGAGGAGGATTCATTGACCATGAGTGATACAATTTAAATTTTCAGTCTTGTTTGTTTAAGTTGCAGAATTTTGTGTTCCTTCTCAACAGATGAGAACTCTAGGAGCTTCGTTGAACAAACCTGAGCTTCCAAATTCTCAAACTCAGTCATAACAGCTTCTTCATCCTCAGCCGATAACTGCTCGCCTAGAACAGCATTTATTTCCTGAAACCAACCGTGATTGGATAAGTCACCAAAAGGATGAATAGACCCGCTCATTTGCAGTTGGGGCAACATCACAGCAATTAAACACAAAGAAAGCTTTTTATGAGGCACTAAAAAGGAAAGAAGATAGAACTACTTGTATATAGACCACAACCCATATATGTGATATAGACCCAATCATATTTAGTCATTTACTACCTAACCATGCGCAAAACTAGCTTTTGATGAAAATCAGAAAATAGGCACAAGATCAACGTTGCACCTAACGACTGATATAAAATTTAATCAGGTCGATACTTGTGGATTCAGACAGGATATGGGTGCACTTCATAATGTCACTTCAGAATGTTGCTATCATAATTGCTATACAGTATAACAAGTTGCATATGAATGAATAAAAAATTGGACCTTCAAAACATCTGACCTGAGCTGCAATCATATGTAAAATTTAACTCTAATTACTGCAAATGAAGTTGCTTAGCAAAGACAATAACTCCCAAAACGATTAGCAGAGGATGAACTCCAAATGCACAGCACTCCTATAGAAATGGTCAAATAAACGTACAGTTAGAGTTAGCTGAACTTACATCTTGATAAGCCTTAGCCTCAGCTGTGTCATCCATCAGCTTTTGGACATCATCAATGTTTATCTCATTCTGTATAGACTTAAGGGCAGCATTTCCAGCCTTCAGGCTTTCAAATACAGCCTTTTGTTTACTTGCTAGTTCAATATCTGCCAGCTAAAGCAAGCAACGAAAATAGTCTGTCAGATTATTATACATCAAACTAAGAAATACAATGCTCATTAACTCCAATTGATTTCAACAAGAAATGTGGAACTCTGGCCCTACACGACAGTATTTAATTCATATTTAGAAACAATTATATGAATGAACTACAAACCTGTTGTTCAACATTTATTTGCCACGAGTCAACTTGTTTCAACAGCTCTTCCTGAGCCTTCTTCTTCTTCAGAGCAATCAAAGCTCTGTCTCTCTTCTTCTGTTGAACCAACTGCCGTGCAGCTTCCTTTTCTGCTTCGATTACCTTCTCAAGCTGGAAGGGAAGAAAAACATACATAGACAAACTCATCAGAACCTTCTATACTTTTAGCAGAGGTGATGTTGAAATGATTAAATGTGAGGAACCGAGGATCATAATCAAAATAAGCAGCACTTGACGACAACACCGCAGGTCATATTTAGCTAGAATCAAGAGACTACAACAAATTCATTGTATCAAGTTGTAGTACAAGATTAAACTGACTGTACTAGCAAGCAACTTCCACAAAGCCAACACCGATGACTGTAATGCACAGTAACAAGCAGCAGAAGCAAATCTGATTTTTGGAACACGCTCCAGAAATTGATGTGCTATTGTTTGGACAAACTGGCGTAGCAGTTTTCACATTCACCGGGAATCCTGGACTATAGCAAAGTTAACACAGAAAATTTTTCTTCACTCCCAATCAGACAGGCAGATATCTCAACCTGGATCAGTGCTGTGACACAACTCCCATCCACGGGTGGACCTGCCACTAGGGCCATAGCCCTAGTCTTAAGGTCCAGTAGCAAGGGATACCCATATGTATTCAGCCTGTAAATGGCTAGTGGGCCCACATCGCAAAGTCCATTCCAGCGGTAGCCTACTTGACTAACTATTGATCGAGACCACACATGCAAGCGTATCCTTCCCCCCCGTCTTCCGTTCATTCGCATTGAGCAGCTGCCGCCGGTGGGATTCCTGTCTCAACCATACTTCACCGAGGGCCAAAAAATTAGCATAAGCAAATTGGCAAATCCACCGGCACCTGGTACTCGGAACCGGATCCTCTGCAATAGTTGCAACTACTTCAGAGGGACGTCCGAGCCGCATCACCACTCGTTGCACATCCGACAGCAGCATCCGTGAAACGACTAGCGCCTTCCATATGTGGTCTCACATCTCACCCCATGCTAGTTTGAAAATTCTGTTGCATCTTGATCTTTTAGAGAACTTGTATGGCTGTTTTTCCCATTGGATAGGAGCTATCATATTCATCATCTAGATACATCTAGTGCACTATACTCCAGAGTCTACATTATTGCTTCTTTAATAGAGTTACGAAGTGAAGAGGAAATCACAACTGAATTTACCTAAATCTTCACTAATTAGGTATTTACTATCGTACGGTCTCATGTTGTGCTATTTTTTTTATGTTGCATAGCTAAGCATGGAGTTGAATTATCATGTAAACTGGGATTTTGTGCTTTATTTTTCGCTAACTCTGGATGTGTGATCGGTATAACCGGTTTACGCCCTAGAGTTTTTGGCCCTAGTCTTGGCCCGAAGCTGCTCCCCTCGAGGCATTTCACCAGCGAAACCAAAATAACAAAACAAGGTGACGCGATAATTGAGCCCTGGCAAACTAGCAACTCGGCGCAAGTTCCTTCGATTTACCAATCGACGTCGCTCCATCCAAGTCCAGATCCCAATCCCACCTACACGGGCGCCCCGCGCGACGAGCGACGCGGACACCAAATCTGATACGATCCCGCGGCGCTACAGGGGCACGGCCGGAATTCGATACAGGCGAGGGCGATGGACCACCCGTAGCTCAGGGCAGGGCATGGCGCGGCGCGGCGGAAGGGGAGGCAAAGAGGGGAGAGGGGGGAGGCGGACCGACCTGCTGCTGGAACTGGGCAAGCTTGCGGCGCTGCGTCTTGAGCGTGAGGATGGCCCTGTCGACGTCCGTGATCTTGGGCTTCTTCACGAAGATGTTCCCCATCTCCGCGGCCCGGGGTTGCGCCGGCGGCGAGGTGGCGTGACGGCGGCGGAGTGGGGGAGGAGGAGGGAAAAGGTGGACTGGACGGGGACGAGACGGTCACGGCATCACAGTTGAGCGGTTCGCTTCGGTGCCGGCGGGGCAGAGGATGCGGGTCGGGTCGTGCTTCCGTGGGACCCACAACCATTGGACCGGCAAACTTCCTTTTTTTAGAGAGAGAGATGGCAGAAGTTGGATGCGGCAAATGAGCGGGCCGTCAGCCCAGACAGTTGTAAAACCGGCCTGCTAAACAAACCTCTCTCCCGTCCGTGTCGAAGAAAAAAGAAAGGAAACAAAAAGCCTAAATGCAGCAGCCTCATCACGAAGATCCAGCAAATCTCCGAGTAACGAAACCTGGCAGAAATTTCACGACGACAATGCTCCATGCCATCTTGACGTCATCACCATGCGTTAGAACCTCTGTTAAAATCTCAACCATCCGATCTGATAGGGAAGACGGTCATCGTTCAGTTGATGCATAGAATTTCATGCAACATCCATCAACACCTCTGGTCAGCAGGCGGCGTGACCGTGGACCGTGGTGATGCACGGACCGGCTCTGGCTCCGCAACTGTAGCGCATCGGTGCACGAGCCAGAGCTGGGGAGCTGCTTTCCCGCGGTTTCATCTGTTCGGCAGTTTATTTTGAGCAGGAGAAGGAAGAATAGCTCCGTGCTACCGTTAAGATTGGGCGCAAAATGCTTCTCCTCGGTTTACTAAAAAAAGACCGGGTGCTCGATGCCAATGCCACGGTGGCGGCGCGCAAGCTGGAGCAGTGGAGGTGCGTGCGGCGCGGTGGCGGGTGGGCCCAGCTGTCATCGACACCAAGTGGGCTTGCAGAGTTGCACCTGCTCGCGGCCAGGCGGTTGCGTTGGCAACTGGCCGATCTCTCCCTCTATTTAATACGGACCCCCTGGCCCCCTTTAGAAACAATTGGAAACATTCCTCTTGTGTTTTGCTGATATGGTTCAACATCCATAGCATTCAAGGTTCAGGTTTTAACTGCTGTAAATAGTGTATGGTTGTTTAATCTATTTTAGAGCAGGTAAAATCTTAGCCATTTGTTTGCCAATAAACTTGAAGTCTATGGCTTGTAGGCACATCAACCTATTGAAGTATTCTGTTCTATGATTTTCAGTGTCTTCAGAGTGATTTTTTTATTTGCAAGCTTGTTGTTTGATGAAGCCACCAATCTGGTTAACTACATGCTTGATTTGAGGGTGGAGAGAAGGCATCCATTGAGTCCTGTAGCATGTGAGTTCGAGGAGTGTAGTGGACACATGAAGTTAGCTAACACTCTTAAGGTTATATGTGACATTTACGACAAGTGTCCTGGGGAACATACCTCTGCTGAACAGAGGAGAATGGTTAGGAAAGCAGTAACTTCTGATGTGCTATTCCTTATGACTATGCATACCTTTGCAGTGGAGAATATGGTAAATTATCCTGCTGAAATTATATGGAGGGCCAAATAACTACACTTGACAATAGCATGATGATGATGAACTCCTGAATGAGTTAGGGAACTGGTAATTATCTCTTCTACTGTGTAATCTCTGCAGTGCTTGTGGAAATGCCTGTGTGCGACGAGCTGGTGATTCTGATTTCCAGGGACTGCTGAAGAATGAAGGGAAGGAGAGGTACGGTGTTCTGTACAAGCAGTGGCAGAAGAATGCTGCTAATTTCAGCATTGACGGGCACTACCCAGTGCAGGAGCTACGGGACCATGCTCGGAGCTGCTGGGAGAGGATTCCAGCACACGAGGGCAAGTCGGTACTTGTATCTGAAGGTCATTGGCCTGGCTGGAAACAAGTTGGGAGATGTGATTCCTGGCTCCATCGCAAACCTTTCGATGAGTATGGAGTACTTGAGCATATGTAGCAACATGCTACCATATTGTAAAGCGAAGGTAACATATTATGAACAAACGTATAATAATGTGAGAGTAAGTAATGACCCGTAGCAACGCACGGGTATTTCTGCTAGTCAACTTAATTTAGGATAAAAAACCAAGTCTAGAGTCTAATCGAGTGCAAACCGAGAGAGACAAAGACAGAGAAAGAGAGAGTGCGTAGAGGGCTACCATCGCTCTTAGCCGAAGAGCTCGCCATGAGAACGCCAGTGAGAGGAACCACAGCGGCGGCGGCGGTGACGAGTGTAGGCGGCGGTGGCTCGGTGCAGGTGGCGGTGGTGCTTCCCGTCGCTGCAGCGCTGAGTAGATCGGGTACGGGGTTTTGTCAGGTCGGCGAGAGGGCACGGCAAACTTCGGCATGCGTGCCCCCGGCCCCCACCTCTCCTTTTATGGCGCTGTGCGACGGAACCACAACCACGAGTTAGTTGTGCACCCCTGATCAGGGCGCGAGATAGGATCCGACTTGATTGTTGGACCGAGTTGGTTAGAGATCAAACTCTAACATGCCAAATTTTGGCTGGCATACTAGTTTGCTGGTTTTGTTTCCTTTCTCCGTGGAAAAAGAAGATACATAGTTGGAAGTTAACTTTGGTTGCCATCCAAGTTCAATTCCCACACGACCGGTCTCGTCGTTTTTATATAGGTCTTTTAAATTAGCTAGGGAAGAAAGAGGAAAATAAATCCAATTCCGAGCGCTAGCGGAGCTGTGCGATCGACGACGATCATGGAAGGGCGCCGCAGCCGCAAGCTTGATCATGAGACCTGTTTTTGTCGCCGTCTCAAGGTACTACTACCCTACACAGTGATCTTAATTAGCGTAGAAATTAAAACCCAGATCACGGCCGGTGGTCTTAGTTTCCGTCGGTTTCTAGCGTCATCGTGTGGCATTGGCATCTACTCCCTTGACGTCGCCAGGGCACAGACCGGCCTCATTGGAGGACCTTCCCGAGGTACGAAGGAACCAAAACTGCTGAAAAACAGCTCTAGTGGTCGGTTCATAATCCAGTTTTCATCAGCTATCTAACCATCCAGTTATAACAATCTGTGAAAATTTTGCATAGGACCTGATACACAGAGTGATATCGCAGCTCACCGTGACGGAAGCAGGGCGAACAAGCGTGCTATCATCTCGATGGAGGAAGCGTTGGACATACCACTCGAATCTCTGCTTCGACGGGACGTGCTCCGAGCTTGCCGGTTACGACACGGATAGATTTGTGGCTCATGTCACCACGGTGTTGCAGCACCACAGCCGCTTGGTGGTGGATAGGTTTGAGCTGCGATCGCCTCTGCTCGGGAAAGAGCACGCCCATCACCTGGATCGGTGGTTCGACTTCGCCGCCTCCACCAAGGCGAGGCATGTCGCTCTTGATTTGAGCCCACTCCATTACGAGCATCGGATTGTTGCCAGCCCAAACAAGTACAGGTTGCCGGCGAACCAACTCGCCGCCCCTGCCGGCATCGTGTCTCTGCTCCTCGTCAACGTGTGCTTGGAGCTGCCGCCGGTGTCAGATGGCAGCCGGCTTCTTGGGTTCAAAGCGCTGAAGAAGCTGGAGCTGAAATTCGTTGTCGACCTAGGGGATCTCACACCCTTCTTAGCCAGCTGCCCTGCTCTTGAGTGGTTGAGCATCTCTAGCTCTTTAATTGGCCATCTTGTCGTGCCCCGTCAGGCGCGCTGCCTGCGGTACCTGCGTTTAGATTGCATTGGCATGCACAGCATCCATCTAGATGCTACGAGCCTGACAACATTTGAGTACGTCGGGACCTCATCCATACCAATCAAAACCAACCATGGCTTGAAGCTATCACAAGCAAGCATCTTTATTCCCTGGTTCTTCGATGGTGTCAGCTATTTTTGGGATGAACTCTCCTGCTGGCTAGCTCCTGTTGATCGTCTCCTCCTGTCACTTGGCATGAATGCAGAGGTTTGCTTTGTTCAGAGGAGTATAATAATGCCCAGCTAGGCAATTTATTAGTATTGTTGTCTTTTAACACTTGCATTTGCTTCCCAGACAAGGAGATTTGCCAAGAACCCTACAGAATTTATTCACTTGAGGCATCTGACACTGTTTTGTCATATCCTTCGAGATCCTGAGAGCCCACTTGTTGTCCTCCGGTTGACTCAAGTTCTTGAGTCAGCACCTCAACTAGAGCATTTAGTGTTGCATGTAAGTTCTTAATCTACTTCATAGTATGTTAATTTCTAGCCCATGCGCTATCTTGATTCCTTTTCTTTTCCTTCCAATTCTTGTTAGTTTTCTTCCCCCCTAAAACTTTTATGTCGTAACCAGAGTGTTTTCATTCCAATTGCCGTTTGTCCTTGCAAAAAAAAAAAATTGTCCATGCGCCTGTATAGTCATGAGTAGAAATTTTTCTCGCCTAATCTTATGATTTGCCGGTCCACATAGATGAATATACCTTGAATCAAGTAGCACCGCCGCACTAGACAAAATACAACGGCAAATTCAGGGACACTAGTACACTTTTGTGTATCCATAATGTGTAAGTCTGAGCAACCGATTTTCAGAATAAGCAACTTTTGTTTGTGGCGCCATGAAATTACATATATCTTCCTTTCCATTTCATATATTTTACCGTGAATATATATGTAACTAGTGTCTTCGTGATGCAGATGAACACTAGCGATCCGGTGCCCTTTTTGGCGAAGGCACCCGACTGTAGTATCCATCGACACGTTCACCATCACCTCAAGACGGTCCAGATGACAGGGGTGATTGGATTATCCGGTCAATTGGAGCTGGCAAAATACATTCTGCTGAGTGCCACTGCTGTGGAGTATATGACCCTTAGTCTAGCGACGCCCAGATATCGGCGTGTACGGTACCTGTGGGAATATAGATGCTTTACAAGACTCGAGGAACTTGCAAAGAATTACCTAGATCCGCGACGGGTGTACCGTAATGTTTTGAAAATTGTAGGCCCTAATGTTTGACTTGTCGTCATTAGGATGATGTCAATCTGCAATGATCACGCACAGGGGCGAAGTCAGATATTATATGTATTATATGTAAGAGATATTAAATGACTCTCTGTTTTTCTTTTATAAACCACACAAATGCTTTTGGAAATAGATTTTGAACTTCCTCCAACTATATTCAAACCGTATATTTTCTGCCCTTCAACTACACGCAAACGCAAGGCAGCATCAGACGACGAAACTGCTGCACTATGTTGAACTTCCTCCAACTATATTCAAACCGTATATTTTCTACCCTGTTTGTACATACTTCACCTTGAGGTCGGACTCTTCTCCTCCTTTATGTCGATGATATGATCATTACTGGAGATGATTCTCAGTATATTGCCTTTGTCAAGGCCCGTCTCAGTGAGACGTTTCTTATGTCTGATCTTGGTCCTCTTAGTTTCTTTCTTGGGATTGAGGTTTCTTCTATGCCCGAAGGCTTCTATCTGTCTCAAGAAAAGTATATTCAGGATCTTCTTGATCGGACTTCTCTTACTGATCATCGGACTGTTGAGACTCCCATGAAACTTAATGTTCATCTTCGCGCCACTGATGGTGAGCCCCTTGAGGATCCCACTCGTTATCATCATATCGTTGGGAGTCTTGTTTATCTCGGTGTTACTCGTCCTGATATATCTCATGCTGTGCATATTCTGAGTCAGTTTGTTTCAGCTCCTTCTCATCTTCATTATAGTCATCTTCTTCGCGTCTTACGTTATCTTCGTGGGACTATTTCACACCGTCTATTCTTTCCTCGCTCTAGTTCCTTACATCTCACAACTTATTGTGATGCTACATGGGCTAGTGATCCTTCTGATCGTCGGTCTCTTTCTGCCTATTGTGTTTTTCTTGGTGGTTCCCTTATTGCTTGGAAGACTAAGAAGCAGGTAGCAGTTTCTCGTTCGAGTGCTGAGGCTGAGTTGCGTGCTATGGCGTTTGTGACGGCAGAGGTGACTTGGTTACGGTGGTTGCTTGAGGATTTTGGTGTTTCAGTTTCTGTGCCGACTCCTCTTTTGTCTGACAGTACAGGAGCTATCAGTATTGCTCGTGATCCAGTGAAGCATGAGCTTACTAAGCATATTGGTGTGGATGTTTCTTATACATGTTCACAGGTTCAGGATGGGGTTATTGCTCTTCAGTATGTGCCTTCCGAATTGCAGCTGGCTGATTTCTTTACCAAGGCACAGACACGTATTCAGCATAGATTTTTCCTCTCCAAACTCAGTGTTCTTGACCCACCATGAGTTTGAGTGGGGGTGTTAGATGTATATGTAATGTTGGTGTTTACCTTTTCTATTAGGGGATTTTTTATATATTTCCCCCTTCTTGTACCTATATATATATGGGCCTAGAGCCCCTGTTATGAATAGAAGTACTATTCCTAACAAATACAAAAATAAAACCCGAGAGATATATAGCCACATAAAGTCCTCCAATCTGAAACAATACAGAAAAGATTGAAGGAATCAGTTGATGCATTTTATATATGATTTTAATTTCTGTGGACCTTAGGAAAACAACATACGAAAATAGAACAAAGGAAAAACATGTGTTGTACACATAATAGTTAATTAATTAATATTTAAACAATAGAACAAGAGAAATTACCTGTACTATGTAGATGATAGCAGCCACAATCAGTGGTCCCAATATCATGGACAGTAAAATGAAGCAATCAATAGAAAGGCTGCCTACTCAACCCAAAAAAACTCAAACTCTTGATCTATGCACCTTGTACCTTCTTTTTAAACAAAATCTAAGCATTTAGTGAAATGTTAAATAGATATGTGGTAGTAATATGAGTATATGACAATAGATAATCATGTCATCTTCTTTTTTTAGTTTTGCTATAAACAGAGATTTCAAAAAATCATGAAAATAAATCAGCCCAACAAAGAGCAGGTCGAGGGAGAGTCGAACATTTTTTGACTCAAAAGCAAGGCATCATGAGCAACAAGGTGTTGACACCGGTGCAACCACGAAATTCAATCTTAACTTAGAAGAACCTTATGACTTATAAGATAAGATAATGCCAATTTACTACAAAACAAGAACTAGCGGATGAAATGAAGCACGATGGAGCTATACAAGTATAACGAGATACTCATAGGAGTGAACTTGTTGAACAGAGGAGCTATCACGATAGGGTATATTGTCATCATCAAGAGAGCTAATACAAACATAAAACCCCAGAGATCTATAGCCACATAAAGTCCTCCAATCTGAAACAAGTTCACAAACACAAACACAAACAAGTCCTCCAGAGCTAATCTGCATGATATTATAAAAAGAGAAGAACAAAGCTTCCAATCACAAACACAAGTTCACAAAGTAAGTTGACTGCAACAATCTTAGTCGATTAGCAGCTCACAGATATACCTTCACTCGCTCCACTAGTCAAAATTACAGACGCTCCTCCCTGCACTCATCTCTCACCCGATGACCCAAACCCGATAAACCAAAAGGATCGAGACACCAACTAGATGGAAGGATCGCACAATGCACTACTCTTCAGGAGGAGGACCACACCCCATGAAGGTGGGACGCCTCATCTCCACCTTGAGTTCTTCCACACTCTTGGTCAGGGATTTGTTGAGTGATGCCATGGTGGCGGCTGCATCTTGAATCACACAGGCGACTTCTTAGGCGACGGAGAGACGGCTCAAAGCAGCCATCATCTTGATCTGTTCCTCCGACGGGCCCTTCTCCGCCTCCGGCATTGCCTCGTAAGCTGGCTTGGCCTCGTGGTATAGGGCCATCATCTTCTCGGCGTCCTTGACCTTGGGGTTGGCCAAAGCAGCCAGACGAGACGCCTCACTCTCCACCATGCCCCTTGTGCGTTTGATGTCTTGGAGAAGGCCTCGTGGTATAGGTGACATGAATTTTAGTCACTGACTAAAGATCCAAACACCCCAGGGAGGGGAGAGGGTACCAAAGAGACTGTTGGCTTGTTCGTTCGCATTTTGAATTCTCCAGACAGAGAGAAAGAGTGAGGGAGAGGGAGAGGGAGAGGGAGAGGAAACTCGAGTCAAAGGTACCAGCCATTGCCCATTGCCATAAATGCATTTCGGAATAGTTGAAAACTGACTAAAACCTGATACCTGTAGCCAAAATCCCAAAAGTATAGGATCTTCACTCAAGCAAATGTTACAAACTCTTTTGGATCATTCATAAATTAATCTATCAGTTTGGTTGCTACTATTCAGTGTGCACGCCCTCTGTGTCACTCAAAAAACAGAGCAGAATATAAGCTATTTTCTGATGTATTGTTCCCAATGAACAGTAGAGATTGGGTTGTTTTAACCAAAGAAATAAAATGAGGCACCACTTTGAGACATGCTGAAAAAACAGCATTGGGGAAAGTTTGAGCATCTAAGGTGTGTTCTGGGGCGTTATTCATTTCAGTGGTACGTATGAATGTATGATAAGCAAGTAACAGTCTAACAGATAATTGGGCTTATGTTAGTCTTGTGGGGCTGCTCATTCAGAGCCTGCAAACGAAAAGGTCTACGCAAGAACTGTTTGTTGCATACTTGCATTTGCATTGATGTACTGCACACTCCTAGGTCTTATCAGAAAGGGCGGTCTTACTGTAGCATGCTGTTAAGACCACCATTGTGATCTACTGCATGCACTGCACTGCACTCGTCAACTATTGTGGTACAGCTAACTGTTCGGATATAAATGATCTTAGTTAATACTGAATATGGAACTGGAATTTACCACTTGTCCTTTAGATTACAGCTTTAGATCTGGTCATTTTTCCCATGTTTCTGTTGCAAGGCCTAGTCTCACTCAGTTTGCTGTTATTAATGCTAGATTAGCCTGTGATTCTTCGTCTGTTTTACGATATGCACATTGCACATTTTTGCATCTGACATTACTACATTAGTCTAGAATGTGAACAAGGTCAATCTTTCTGGAGATAAGACTACGATACTAACACAACAGACTGGGGGTGTTTGTTTCTTTAGTCCCTCCTAAAATTCCTGTCACATCAATGTTTAGATACTAATTAGGAGTATTAAATATAGATTAATTACAAAACTAATTGCACAGATGGAGACTAATTTGTGAGACGAATCTATTAAGCCTAATTAGTCCATGATTTGACAATGCGATGCTACAGTAAACATGTGCTAATGATGGATTAATTAGGCTTAATAGATTCGTCTTGTGAATTAGCCTCCATCTAT
Organism: Setaria viridis; assembly: GCF_005286985.2. NCBI lineage: Eukaryota > Viridiplantae > Streptophyta > Magnoliopsida > Poales > Poaceae > Setaria > Setaria viridis. The sequence goes on from NC_048263.2 coordinate 29,508,326, forward strand.
GTAATTAGTTTTATAATCAGTTCATGTTTAATCCTTCTAATTAGCCTCCAAATATTTGATGTGACATGAATTTTAGTCCGGATTAAAGATCCAAACACCCCTTAACTTTAACTGCTTTAACATTTCTGTAAAATTGTATTTTCAAAGGACTTGAAAGATGTGAAAGGAGACATGTCACATGCTAAAATATCTTGGGTAAAGCAAAAGACTGGAGCAACTTCAAGTGATCCAAACTGGGAGGACAGGTTTGATGTCAGTGGATGCTTTTTGTTCGATGCAGCTGTGGAAGTTAGCCTGTGACTTTGTGATCACATGTTAGCTCTTCATGTATATTATTGTACTTTCTGTTTTCTGATATTATTAGCTACGTAAGAAGGTAAAAATAAAAATGTACTCTCTCCATTTCAAAATGTAGGTCATTTTAGCGTTTCTATAGGATATATAGATTTAGCTATGTATCTAGACATATCCAGGTGTATAGTAATATCTATGTATCAAGAAAAGTCAAAACGACCTACATTTTGGAACGGAGAGAGTACTAGTGAAATTCATAGCCATACGCTGCAATAACATCAGTAAAGCAGCGTTTTTTGTTAGGAAAATTCAACATGTAGCACTACTAGCTGTTTTCAGAGATTTTTTTTTAATCCTTGCTATATGCATTGATCTGATAACCAGAGGAGGATATTTTAACTAGCAGAAGCTTGCACTGGTTTTCTGGTTATTTTGACAGGTGAGTTACCTCTAGCCGGTTTATGAGGTCTGAACTGTTGATCAGTTCCAGCACATCCCTTTTGGTTACCTTGTTATTGTTTTTCTTTTCTAGTGGAGACCGTGCACTTTGTAGGATTGCTGGTACTAGTTGTCGGATTATGTCTGTGACACTTCTCGGTATGATAATCTTGCATACATGTAGATGTGGACAATCCGTAATTCTGCTTTGGTTCTGCTGTTGATCTTTATCTAACACTATCAGTGGTAGTTTGTACTTTGTACACAGGCTGGTCTAGAAAAAGAACTTGTTACATGATTAGTTTTGCAGCAGGCAATTATGCCATGCTCTGGTAGGAAACAGATGATTATAACCATGATAACAGAGTAAAAAAAAAGGTGTGCGGCTGCCCACTGGTCCACTACCACATAGTAGTTTTTATGTTGCCTGAGGAATCTATTCATACCATCCTGCAATGCTACTACGCATGTCGGCATGTGCTTGTCCTAGACCGCGAGCTGGAGAGCCTTTGTGCTACAGCAAGGGGTCGGTCCATCTTGCTTTTACTCACCCCCCAGAAAGTATTGAGGTGGTCAATAGCGCACACAGAAAATAATTACTGGAACCCTGTGACGGTAAATAGTGCAATGATGACGGCCATTTGGTATGTACTAGTAGAACGTGTATACAGCGCGAGGCTTCTAGGCAGTGTTTAGCTCGTGATTGGTGCTTTAATTGTGTTAATCTTGGAATAGTAGCTCAACAGTGGCTTTGAAAGTGAAATGCGAACTGGACCTGTATAGTTTCCCTTGCTTTCCTGAAAATAGACTGGTCACTAGGAACTGGATTACTGGACCAGCAATACTTTTCCCTGGCTTTCCTTCAGTGCGAACTGATAGGCAGGCTAGCTGCTTGATTGGACTCAAGCAAGCATATGGACATATGGTTCAGACTTCAGATTAGCCCAACTGCACTTGGGCAGGAGGATTTCATTATCTCATTCCTGGAATTATAGACGTGGTCAACATTGCTGACCAATTAGATCTTTGTAATCACACAAAATTTAGTGAAGAGTTTTATAGAGATTTGCCGGAAGCCTGAGACTTGTCTATGGGGTGTTTGGATACACCTCCTAAAATTTAGTGCCCATCATATCGGATGTTTGGATACTAATTAGGAGTATTAAACATCGTCTAATTACAAAACTAATTGCACAGATGGAGTCTAATTCGTGAGACGAATCTATTAAGCCTAATTAGTCCATGATTTGACAATGTGGTGCTACAGTAACCATTTGCTAATGATGGATTAATTAGACTTAATAGATTCGTCTCGCGAATTAGACTGCACCTGTGCAATTAGTTTTGTAATTAGCTCATGTTCAGTCCTCCTAATTAGCATCCGAACATCCGATGTGACCCAACTAAAGTTTAGCACCTCATACAAACACCCTCGGAATTGTCCTCTCCTCCATTCCATCGCATCCATGGGCCATGGCCATCCGCCAGCGCGGCAGCGCCCATCCAGAGCAACACCAGCCAATAGGAGCCAGTCACAATTTGTATTGTTTCTCATCAGTCGTGATTTCTTTTTCTCAAATTAGAAGAATGCTCAGTTTAGAAATGTGGAGTAGTGCTATGATTCTATCTCCTGGACTCAATGGGAGTCATGTGATCATGCTGCGATTCGCACGGCGCCTTTGGTCATGCCCCCATGTTCGATTCAGCATGGCGTTACGTAGAAACAGAGCAGCTACTGCTGGAGGCCGGTGCTATCGTGCGATGTGCCACTGCTCGCGGTCACAGAGGTTTTTCCTCTGATGAACATGTAAAAGAAATATTTGAAGAATTTGGATGATGAACTTTAGAATCAGATTAGAAGTTAGACTGCTTTCGGTTTGAATACCTTCGAGATGCAAGTTGGTAGTAGTGAGAACTGAGAAGATTGGTCGCATTTCTTGAGGAAGACTGCAAGCAAGTCTAGAAACAAGCTGTCGTGACCAGGCTTGAACGTTTGTATACCTGACACCAGACAAAGTTTGTATTTATTTGAGATGATTGGAGTAGTGCTCGAGTTTTGTTGTTCTTCATAAACTGGTTGTCCTTCTCAGCACGTTTCATGGATCGCCACCCGTTCGCTCCACGGTTGGACCATGCTCAGAAATATATTTAGAAGAACTTGCCGTAATACGATTCATTCGTGAAGTCATACGGATGCCTAAAATCCGTTCTTCTGTAGTCCCGTCATGTGTTACAAATAGTGCTTCAGTTTACTTGGTGTCGCTGACCAGGTATGTTGCAAAAATGAAAAAATCTAGATAACCCCTAACGTATCAATGGTAGACTACTTAACCCCCTCAGTGCACACTGAAATAGTTGAAACCTCCCCCTATGGCTGTTTTGCAGGCCGGTTTTGCCGTCGTGGCGCGCCACGCTAGTTCCTGCTCCACGTTGGATGCCTGGCCCACTTGTAAGAGGTGTATTGGGCCTCTTCTACATTCTTGGAGAGGAAGGGACGAGACTTCATACATCTCTGCTCCTCCTCACTCCCTCCGCTCGTCTCTCCCTCCGGCAAAGCGAACGGGGAATCCATGATCGCAAGGAGGTCTGGTTGCAAAGATTGATACAGGAAGTCGAGGTGAGTCTTCGCAACCCAAACCCCTAGCTTTCCCCCCCCCCCTAATCTGGTGCTAGATTCGAACGGGGTAGGTTCTTGGATTGGGGTTTTCTTGTGGGTCTTGTGCAATCGGTGATTGATTCGAGCAATTTGAGATATTATTCGACAAAGATGCCGATCTTGTGCCTCATGCTGCTGCGCGCCACACCCGTCTATCAACCGCGGCTGTTTTCCGCCTTCCTCTTCCATCCCGCCCTGTAGCTTGCTTCCGCCTCGGCGGTTCCTCCACTTGCGGCGTGCTTCAGTACGCCGTCGTTCATGGCTGCTGATGGCTGACCCCATCCGGCTGTCAGTCCAAAATTCCAAATAATTGCCAAGTTACAGGTTCATTCAAATTGGGGTTTTTGTTTTTTTTTTGTGAATATGATTGCAGGTTCTGTGCAATTGCATATTAAACTTGATCGTTCCATTAGATGTAGCTGAATGTTACTGCCAACAAAATTTGATTCGCTCAATCTTATTATTTGACTACTTAGTTTTGGCTTAGATATACAGTTTATGTTGTAGGAGTCTATAAAGTTAGGATTTTTGTGATTGATGATGTGTGTTTTGCTGTCTGGATGGATAATTTGGAGTTCCTTGCAGTCAGATTCCACTTTGGAGGGGAATTCACCCTCTCTCCAGGAAAATCACAGTATGTCAGAGGCCGTAGCGCAATGTCGTATATTGAAATGGACAAGCTTTCTCTTCCTGAGATCATTGGGCATCTTGGTGATCATATGTCTTCCTCTGATGTACTGCATTTGCATTGGTTGCGTCCGGGGAAGGAGTTGGTCAATGGGCTTATCCTATTGGCTGATGATGCATCCTGCCAAATGATGCGTGATCACATCACCACTGGTGGAGTAGCAGATATTTATGTAGAGGATATTTCTATGGAGGAAGGTGATAATGAGGGATCCTACAGATCACCGTCACAGCCAGGGAGTTCAAACAGAGATGTACCTCAAGGTGAACCTGATAGCAGAACAGAATGTGAAGATACTGACACTACTTCAGATGAAGATTATGAGCAGCTTGTAGAGGACAACAGCTCTGCAGATGATGATGAAGCAGAACAGCTTAAGAAATTTGCCAAGGACATAAAGAGAAACATAAGGGCAGATAAGCTAGGAGTCCATGGAAGCCAAATAGAAGGGGAAAATGCAAATGCATTGGTACCTACTCTATTAGCTGAAGTAGATGACTTACAAGATGTAGCTAGTCCCTACTATGATTCAAGTGATGACTACTCTTATGGATTCTAGGTTCAAGCCAATCATTTCTATGCATGAGGCTATAAGATGCAAGGTTATGGTCAGAATCCAAGAGAACAGGGACAAGACAAATAGGTGGCAGGGAACAATATGCCCAAACATATTCAGAAAGTTGAAGCTCAACATTGTGAGATCCAGCAACTGTCAAGTGTTATATGGAATGGACAAGATGGGTTTGAACTGACTGAGAATAGTGTTATATGGAATGGACAAGATGGGTTTGAACTGACTGAGAATAACAAGTGGAGGTATACTGTCAATTTGGAGCAGAAAGCATGTAGCTGCAGGTATTGGCAACTCTCAAGTTTGCCATGTTGTCATGCTATCAGTGCAATATACAAAGGCATCCAAGCACTTGGATGATTTCATAGCACCATGTTTCTCAATATTAGAGTACAAGAAAACCTATCAACATTGTTTGCATCCAGTTGAAGGGCAACACAATTGGCCAATTTCTGACATGCCAAGGCCACTTCCTCCTGCTTATATTAGGATGCCAGGGAGGCCCAAGACACAAAGAACAAGGGAGCCAGGAGAAGCACCTAAGGGAACAAAGTTAAGTAAGGTGGGAATCAAGATGAGGTGTAGGATGTGTCAGAAAACTACACACAATTCAAGGACTTGTCAAAGAAATCCAGAAGCAGGCAAAAAGAAGAATTCCTACATCAAGAGAGATGCTAGGAAAAGGAAGAGAAGTGAGGAGCTGACATCGGTTGCAGGCACATCAAATCCAGGGGTAAGTTTGAAATATCTACATCACTTGTATTCTCACCAGTACTTGGACTAACCAAATTGTTACTTGTAGGGTGGAGTCGGCACACAGGAGAGTAGCACTACTCAACTTGGAAGAAACAACAGGGCAAGGAGGGAACCAACTCAGCCTGGAAGAAGACGCACGGCAAGAGGGGCTCCAGTTCAGACTGGTAGCAGCAACAATATGTCGAGAATGGCACACCTGATATTTGGGAACAACTACTGAAGTAGCCGAGGAATCAGAAACTAGGATGCTTTTTGTACAAGCCTGTTATCTAGGCAGCACATGTAGCAGCTTGATTACCTTTTGTTTGTGAATATTTGAATGCTATGGCAAAACAACATTAGCTGTTGAACATGTATGGATGGTTAATTTGCTGGTTACGTATGATTTTTGGAAAACATCTGGTGGCTGGTTATGATTTATAAATATGTGTGCCTTTGAACATGTCATCCATCTACTTATATTTGTTGATAATTTGTTATCTATGTTTCAGTCCGTTTGGCACAACAAAAGCACTTGCATTACTTTGTCATCCATCATAAATCTGGCATCCATACAAATTGCCATGACTCGCATTGCACTTAACATGAGGCCAAAACATAGGCCAAAGGCTCACTTGAAGAAGCTAGCTACTTTGGTGAGCAAGGCATCACGATGATCCAAAAGCAAGAGGACCCTCCGTACGCACGCACAGGTGAAGAGTTTGGCGCCATTTATCCGGTTCAGGAGGGAAAGATCCCTGTCTTCCCGCCATTTTGACTGGGCCACGCATCCGGCGTGGAGAAGGAGCTAGCGTGGCACGCCAGGCATCCGAATCATCACCATCAAGACGGTAACGACGTAAGGGGTGTTTGTTCCGCGAACGTTTAGTACAGTCACATCGAATGTTTAGATACTTAGGGAGTATTTGGGAGACAAGAGCTAATGTTTAGATACTTAGGGGGTGTTTAGGAGACAAGAGCTAAACTTTAGCCTCTGTCGTATCGGATGTTTGGACACTAATTAGGAGTAGTAAACGTAGGCTAATTATAAAACTAATTGCACAACCTCTAGGCTAAATCGCGAGACGAATCTATTAAGCCTAATTAGTCCATAATTTGACAATGTGGTGCTACAGTAACCATTTGCTAATGATGGATTAATTAGGCTTAATAGATTCGTCTCGTGATTTAGCCTAGGGGTTCTGCTATTAGTTTTATAATTAGCTCATGTTTAGTTCTCCTAATTAGCATCCGAATATCCGATGTGACAGGGCTAAAGTTTAGCCCCTATCTCCCAAATACCCCCTTATTAGGACTAAATATGAGTTAATTATAAAATTAATTGCATAGGCTAATTCGCAAGATGAATATATTAAGCTTAATTAATTTATGATTAGCACATATTTACTGTAGCATCATATTATCAAATCATGAACTAATTAGACTTAATAGATTCATCTCGTGAATTAACCTCCACCTGTACAGTTAGTTTTATAATTAATCTATGTTTAATATTTTTAATCAGTAGATAAACATTCGATACGATAATTTAACACCTTCGAAGAAGAAGGCGCGCGCCTGCTTATACCATCCCTGCCGGCGGCATCCACAAACGGCCTGCACTGCACACACACACCTCTTTTTTCTCCGTCATCTCTGGTTGAGCCGCCTGGAGCTACCTCTCTGCTACTCCATGATTTGGTAGTTGGCAACCACTTCAATTTAGTATTTTCCCGAACAGGAGAAGCGGTGCTATCAAATTGGCTACGTTTCGCTCGTTTTGTCCCTGCCTGCTGTCCTCTTCACTGTCCATTCCAGCGTACCATGTGACCATCGAGTGATATTGTACGGACTACGGGATGCACTGAGGCCCATCTCACAAATCCAACCACCGACTCCATCCATTTGGACGTTTGGTTATTAGCTAGCCATGCTCTTGTTTAATTTTCTATTTACATGACATGCGTGGCACCACGCTGAGCATGCAATCCTAGCTAAAACCAATCACACTAATCGGTAGGAGTAAGCTGTTTCATGCAGAACTTACATTGCAAACATAACAAATTAGTGTAGCATTATTGACGCCTAACGTTTGGATGGGTTAAAATAGGGAAGCTAAAGTTTAAATATAGGCATGCTAATGGCCTAAACATAGGTTAATCAGGATTAATGGACTCTAACCACCAATTAGCCATTATCTATGTAACTAGTACAGTAATCATGCATGTTTAATTAGGGGAAAAGCTATACATTTATCCGGATGTTTCTGGCGACTTCATCGCCTTTTTTTTTTTGCGCTGTCTGATCCTGCCTGTTTTCTTCGGTGTCCATCTGATCTGCTGACTGCTCTGCTCGGTTTGCTTTGTTTTCTTTGACTCGCTGACATCATGGTCCCATATGACAGCCTCTCCTGCTTCTTTTTTTACTGCACCTTTTTCTATCCTTGCGTTGTGTGCTTGCTTGAATTCTTTTCATTCCACCACTGTTCCTGCCGCTGCGCTCTCCAGCAGACCCTAAGGTGAGGCGATTAGCCCCTTCCCCCTTTGATTCATCGAGTAAGTGATCGGCGGTCCGAAACAGAGGGATTCGAGGAAAAAGGTAGAGAGGAGCAAAGAGGGTGACATGCAGGCCCGTAAGTTGGAAAACCAACAGAGCCACTGACACCAGTTAGGGAACAACCCCACGAAAATTAAAAAGCCCCATTTTATTAACAATCATTTGAAACTGATGCAATGCCATGATGCTCATTATGCTTAATGAAGTGCTTTAACCCTATAATTAACACCCGGGTGTTACTATTAGTTGGATTTCCTTTTTTTTCCTCCCTGTTTTTTGCTCTCCAGGCGAGGTTCCTAGGTCAGTTGATTCGTCCACCTTTCTCTGATTTGCTATCCGCTCCTCTAATTTGCTCCTCTGTTGCTTGTTTCAAGCAAGAGTTTGTTTCAACGATTGGTTTGCTCATTTGTTTAGTTTGATTTCGTTTTTCCCCTCTGTTTCCTGCTCTCCATGCGAGGTCCTGAACTGAGTTGAGTTGCCTCCATTTCTCTTTGATTCATCTAAGTGCTCCTCTAATTTTGTTCCACTGCTGCTTTGTTTGATGGGTGAATTTGGAAGAGCCGGTGATTTTGCTTCGTTCGAAATACATTGTCCTGCATATTGTATTGTCTCATTAAGTTTTAATTTAAATTTAGTTGTTATGCCAATCATTATTCCCTACTATATTCAATTGCTATGTTGCAATGCTGTATCATTGTAGGGTTTGTGTTTGTAGTCATATGTTTCTATATGATTTAGTTACATGGATGTTGAATTTTTGTTTCTAATCCATTGTCATGCTGAATGTCTATCCTGAGCATGAATCATAAGTAATCAAAGTGTTATGATATTCATTATTTCCCTTCTGAATTGACATCTTAGTTAACATTGTTGCTCATCAAATTGTAGCCAATGTTTATGTTTATCTGATTTCCTGTGTCATTATCTTGTGTTAAACAGATGGCCCGTAAGAGGCGTAGAGGTATAGATGATTTTATCTACAATGAATCTGATGAAGATGTTCATACCCATAATTTTCATGAAAACTTATCTGAAGCAGAATATATTGAGATATCCAGCGGCGCTGATGATACTGATAATGAATCATGTAAGATTTGTTTTGTGTTTTTTTGCTTCACTAGTTAGTTCTTTCTTTTCTAATCACTTATTGCATGATATTATTCTATTTCTATTTGTCACATTGTGGATTGCATTGTTTCCCTGTATTTCCTGCATTTAATTTAGTAAGCTGATCTGTATATTTAAGTCTTATTATTATATAAATTTTGCTTTTAAATTTTACACATGATATTTTTTTAGGATACTACTTCAAGTGATAAACAAAATGACTTTAACATCCACCTATACCAGGAAGTCATAGCTGATGTAAGCCTTTGAGCGTTTTTATTTTCTGCTTCAATTTTTATATTTATTTCAATATCATGACTTTTTTTAACTTCAGTACAAGAAATTTAAGATGTTGAAAAGCAAAATGAAGAATAGATTGACTAACAGGTATGTATCATTTGGCTTATTTATTATCTTACATGTCCCTTATACTATTCGGCACCTCCAACACCTAATTTAGTTAATTATACATCATTGTAGCTTATCAAGAAAAAGTCTGTTAAGAAGCCAAAATTTACTTTCACTCGATTCTCAGTTACTGATTTTGATAAGGTCATTAAGAATTTGACATCTAATCAGAGAGGAAGGTTATTGAAAATTATGAATTTAGCTCTCTTTTGCTATTCGACAAGTGCTTTGTTCCTAACAACTTTTCTAAGTGGGTAGCAAGACTTGTTGATTATAAAACTGGTGATATTGTTGTTGATGGTAAAATTATTTCTCTCAGTAAAGAGTCTGTGCATAATGTTCTTGGAATACCACTCGGCGGGAGACCTTTTCCAACTGATATACGTAATGGCAAGTCAATTATTTTGAAGAAGTTTAACAAGGAATCTATCCCAAGTGTTGAATTTTTTATCAAGAAACTTTAGAGTAAAGAAGAAGTTATGTCCGATGAGGACACATTTTATTTGTTTCATTCTGATTTCTTTGAATTCCTTTCTATGTTCCAATGCTTCTTTGACACCAACTCATAAACATTTTGGTATTTTTGATGATATTACCAACTGCAAAGATTTTGATTGGTGTGGATATATTTTAAGTTGGTTGCTTAAGCACATTAAAATATTCAACAAGGAAAAAACTAAAGCTGGTAAAGAACTAGGAACACTTGGTGGATGTCTCTATAACCTAGGTGTAAGTATTTCTTTCCTCTGCAACTTCCTATTCTATATCAGTATTTAGTGAGAGAAATCAATATTTATCTACTATTTTTCTTTCTTGTTATTCCAGGTAATGTATCTCGATCATGTTGATTTTGGTTCCCGACATGTTGAGGATACTTTGTCTAGGATTAGTGTTTGGAAAGGCAATATGATACAAACTTATTCTAATTTTGACATCAAATCTCGAGGTGTTTATGGTTTTAGGCCAATTCTGGACTTTTCTGAAACCTGTTATGCAAAAGTTTGCAACCTCCTGTCCCTAGATTGTTCCTGCAAAGTCAAATTTATTTTGTCTATTTATGACTAATTTCTTATGGTCTGCCTAGTCTTCATCTTCCCAATTCTTAGGATTTTGAATTCTTGGACAAGATTGATTCAGTTTTTGAATGTAAGCTTCCAACTGATTTAAAGACCTCAATTTGCAAAGCCATTAAAAAGCATACCTTCAGTTTAGCATTGCGAGTCAATTTGGATGTCACATCAATTTCTTCTCTTCCTGAGCATATATTTCATACTTTCACGAAGCTCCTGCAATATGCTTCAAGTACTAAATCTAGAATGGAGAATATAGTTTTGGAAATTCTCAAACTTGTTACTCAATATCCTCATGAATCTGCTGCTGCTTCCCCCCAAGTTTCATCTCCTAAAAATAGTGATCCAAATAACTCAAACTGATTGTCATAGAAAAATCATATGGATTTTGACAATACTACAGGTGTTCACTTCTTCTCCTATTTTTTTATATGTTGCATATTCTCTTAATCACTGTTAAGGTATATTCATAGCTAATACAATTTTCTACCTTATTTACAAATTACAGCTCATAGCTCTCTTGATGATTTTGATTATGAACATGATCTACCTCTTACTCAATCTAAGGAATTTAATCCTTATTCTGATATCAAATAAGTACATTATTCACATGTTATTATTTTCAACAAATAGTATTTACATATCATTTTTCTAAATACCCTTGTTTTTTGTTTTTCAGAATTCTCCTGTTGTCCCAATATCTTCCTTGAAATCATCCAATGAAGCTATTGCTCCAATCAAATAAAATATTCTACCATCTTCATCAAATTTCAATTCACACAAGGTCCAATTTATATTCTGTTTCTGAAGTTTTTTATTTTTTCATTTACTAAATCCCTACTAGTTTTTAATTATTGTTTTGTTTACCTTCAGCCTAATCAGGAACAAGTTGATAGAGTTATCCAAAACTTGCAAAAGCATACTACACCTACTCTAATACAGAAAAAAATCATTTGTTATGCCCCCAAGTGGATACCCAAAAGATCGTATGCATCTACCTCATTATTTTTCCATTTCATTAATTTTCATAACTTTTTATGTACTCTTTTCTAATAGGCATGTATTTGTCTTTGTCAGATCATGTTTATAAGAAACCCAGGTCTAGGATGAATGATTCTGAAAAATTTATCACTAAAACAGACATAGCTTCTTTAAGAGAACCTCTTTGTGATATTTTTAATGTTGATTTACCCCTAACCAATTCATAATATAAGCCACTGTTTAGAAATTCTGTTAATTTGGATATCAATGATGTTATCTCTCTTGAAGATGGTGAAGAAGATGATGTATCAGGTTCCTTTTGTCCAATTCCAAGATCCAACTCTAATGAGGTATATGTTCTTCATTTTTATTTTCAAGCTGTTTCTGATATTTTACTCATCTCTTATTCTGTTTACTTTCTGATCATTCATGCGCGTTAGTAGTTGTATTTCCCATTCTATTTTTATTATAATACTAAGATAATCTTTAATTTTTCTAAAGCAATAAAGGTCTTTTTAACAACTCACCTTTTTGATGATCCAGAGAGTAAATTTTCTTTCTACACATGATGGCCTTTTATCTCATATTTACATATGTTTATGAACTCATCTAGTGTTCTCAGTTGCCCAACAAGCGCAATGTGAGATTTAACTACTTCTTTGAATCAAAATTCAAATGTATGGTCACTTATTAATATTTACAATTGATTCGTACTAAATTTCCAATTACTTTGCTCCTATAATTCTTTAATATGCATCATGTAATTATTTTTTGTTCTTATTATGTTGTTCATAGCACAATTAATATTTGGATTTCTTGGTTCATTCAATAGTTCTTAAATTTAATTTTTTATTATGTTCCATTCTCTTCCAGGAATCTCCAGAAATCATAGTTCTTGATGAAAAAACTTTAACTCAAAATGTTTGTGATGTGATAAGGAAATTAGATGAGGTGTACAATTTGAAGTATTCTGATTCTAGTCCATATGTAAGAACACCAATTCACCGTGTTGATCCTAATTTTCATGAACCTGAATCAAGCAGTGACAGGCCTTCTGGTTATCAGCCTTATCTTTCAAGAGATTCCTCTACTGGTGGCAAATTACCTTTGTATGGTCCTAGAAGGGTTGTAAAGCCTTCTGCTTTATCATGGTGAATTTGAAACTGCCATACAAAAGATTGATGTTTTAAATTAAGAGTTGAAGAATTATAAAGCTCTTTTCTCACTGGCTTCTTCAAAGTTCAGCAAGTATGTTTTTCCTGTATTATACTAATCAATTCATTTATTTCTATCCTCCACTAATTTATTAATAAATATATGATTCTTTTATACATTTGTGAGAATGTTGTACGTCTTGGAAAAGTTATATGCACTTTCTGGTCTCTTGGAGAGTCCTTGAAGCCTGGAGGTTTTACAAATCATTTTGTCATATCAACATTTTTGCTGATATTTCAAAATCACATTTCTTCTTTCCAACATTGGTGTGAGTATGCATTTAATCTTCCAAAATATATTTGTTCTATGACTGACTATAGTTAAAAATTTGTTTATCCGTTTATTTTGGTTATGCTGGCAACTATTTTGGTATACTTAATCATTTACATCTAATTAGTCATCAAGTTACAGTATTCTGTAAATCAAACTATTATGTTCTGTAATTTAGAATCTGGTTATATTTGAAGGTTGTGTTTTCATCTTAAGGGTTTTCACTATCCCAAAAAAATTTATTCTCTGGTTAACTATAGATAAATATCTATGTATTTGTTCAATTTGTAATTTGTACTTTGGTTAACTATATATATGTTTAACTATGCTCTTCATTTGTTGATGCTTGAATCTTTACATTTGCTTTGATTGCTTAAGAGTTGTCATAATCCTAAATGTGATGGTTTTCACATTTTCACTGCAGCATCGTCATCTTGGTGAAAATGCTTTTGCCAGGGAAGATGTTCCTATCACTCGTGACAATTTGTGCTATCTCGGTATCATAGATGGTCCTCAGGAATGTCTGGTCTTAGCTTGGTCACAAACTAATGGGAACAACAACAGGTGGATGACAACAGTCCGTGCTTTGGAGAGTGTGGTTGGCCATAACAATCTTCCATTGTTCAGGGTTGCAATTGACCCAGGTAATCTTCCATTATTTACCTTTTTTAGAGTTTAGTTTGGCATAACAATTTTACATATCCGGCGATCTTTAACATTTTTCTATTGTTCAGGATGCAGATTTGGTTTTATTCTTTGCCCAGATAATCAGACTGCAGAAGCCATTCGTGCTCGCTATGTTGAAGTTGGGCGAGAAAAGATTTTCTTTGACTGTGAGGAGTGTCAAGAAACTGTCCTTCATTGATGATCGCAATCAACATCTTAGGGTTTTGAGGTGGATCTGAAGAAGTCTTCTCAGGGTCAAAGATGCATCTACCAATTATGTCGAGTGGCTGATTCTAGAAATATCAGACTAAGAAGATGCAGCAACTAGATATGTCTTTGAATTATTCAAATATCTGGATGCAGCATTTTGCCTGCTAATCATGAAAAACTTGTTTTATAATCAGTTTGTATTATGCAAATTTGAAGAACGATAAGATGCCATATGTGGTTTTCCTTTTTATTATTCAAGTCTCAAGTAGGAAAAAATATGTATGAACAAATCTCTATTTATGTAATATTAACTATGGAGTCATGATGTGCTGCAGTGTGCTTCTTCTATTTAGGATATTTTTAGGTAATAATTATATATATTTTTGTTAATCGTCTGATTAGAATCTTAGGGTCAGAAATTTCGGGTGACAGATCTCTTTGTAGCACCTGGATTTTTTTAGTTCAAAATCAGGTGTTATTCCCCTGCAAATCACCCAGGTGATGGTGGCCAGAATCAGGGCCGGCCCTTGGGGGGGCAGGGGGGGCGGCTGCCCTGGGCCCCCAAATCCCAGGGGCCCCACCCCAGGTGCAAGCCTGCCCAGGTGTACGTCACGTACACGTAGCAGCAGATCGCACGCGGCACGCAATTAGAGCCTCGCAGCGCCGCCGCCGCACGCGGCACGCAATTAGAGCCTCGCAGCGCTGCCGCCGCACGCGGCACGCCGCACTACCGCAACGCCGGCCAGGGACCGAGGGACGCCACCGCACGCGTGCTGCGCGCCTGCGCCCGTGCTCCCAGCGCATGCACGCGCGATCCTCGTCGTGACTCGTGCCGTCGTGCGTGTGTTGTTCGTGTTCGACTGCGTCAGCACACAGGTACGCTGCTCGATTACCAATTCCACAATTCTCCATATCATTAATTATTAATTCACAAGTTATTTAATTTCAACTGATTTATAACTATTGTATATTTATAATAATTTCAGCACCGTGGGAATTGGGATATCATGTCGTCTAGAAAATATGAATCAGGCTGCGAGAAAAGGAAAAAGAAAAGACGTGTGGATGAGTTGATAGAATCACAGAGAGGAGCTATGGATAAATTTTGCAAGAGTTATCATGGCTCTAAGAGTAATACGGGCGCCTCGACGAACCCAGATGAGTTGGCAATAGTTGTTGCGGATGAACCAACTAATGGGAATCAGGAAGAAAATGTTAACATCAACGTCGATGATAACAATGTAAGTGACTCTCAGACCACAGTAAATGCATCAAGTGCACATGCACAGTCTGCTAATGTTGATGAGGAACCAATTTACACTTCAGATATTTATGATCCAAGAAATTGGGATAATCTTGATAATAAAGCAAGAGACATATTAGTCGAGAAAGGGCCTATAAGAGAAGAAAATATCAAATTTCCTCTAGATGCTGCCTCAAGACATTTTTCATATGCTCATTATTCTAGAAACTTAAGCAATGGAGAGGTACATGATAGAAAATGGTTAGTTTATTCAAAGCATGTTGACAAAGTTTTTTGTTTCTGCTGTAAGATCTTCAAGTCTAGCACTAGCAAGAGTCCTAGTTCCTTAGCAGGTGATGGGTTAAGAAATTGGAAGCATATCAGTGAGAAGCTTAAAGAACATGAAAATAGTGTTGAGCATATTAGTAACATGAATAGTTGGAATGAATTAAGAGCTAGACTGCGGAAAAAGGAAACAATTGACAAAGAATAACAGCAGCAAATCACAAAGGAGAAAGAACGGTTGAGGCAAGTTTTGTTAAGAATAATAGCCATTGTGAAATTTCTTGGTAAACGCAATTTGGCTTTCAGAGGAAGCAGTGAGCAGCTTTATAATGATAGTAATGGTAATTTCTTAGCTTGTGTTGAGATGATTGCAGAATTTGACTTGGTAATGCAAGACCACCTTAGACGTATTCAGAACAAAGAAATTCATTATCATTATCTTAGTCACAAAATTCAGAATGAGTTGATCTCTCTTTTGGCTTCTGATATCACAAGTTATATCATAAAGGTTGTTAAAGAGGCCAAGTATTTCTCTGTTATCCTAGATTGTACCCCTGATGTCAGTCATCAAGAACAAATGACTTTATTAGTTCGATGTGTTAATTTGTCTGATGGCAAGATAAAAATTGAGGAGTACTTTTTGGGGTTCTTGAAGGTGGATGACACATCTGGTATGGGGCTTTTTAATGTATTGCTTGAATCTATGGAGTCCTTTGGCCTAAATATTAGTGACATAAGGGGTCAAGGATATGACAATGGTTCTAATATGAAAGGAAAATACAAAGGGGTAAAAACACGGTTACTTGATATCAATCCAAGAGCATTGTATATGCCATGTGCGTGCCATAGTCTAAATCTTACTCTTTGTGATATGGCAAAATCTAGTGGGAAAGCTGTTTCATTTTTTGGAATTGTTCAACGCATATATGTGTTATTTGCTGGTTCTACGAAAAGATGGAATGTTTTGCTTAAACATGTTCCTAGTCTAACTGTGAAATCATTATCCAATACTCGTTGGGAGAGTCGAATCAAAAGTGTTACAGCAATAAGATATCAAGCTACTGAGTTAAGATCTGCTTTGTCTGAGTTACATCATGATTCTGACGTTGAACCTAAGGATAGAAGTGATGCAAAAAATTTATTTGATGCACTTGGCAGCTTTGAGTTTCTAATTGGTATGGTTATCTGGCATGATATTTTATTTGCTGTAAATAAAGTGAGCAAGAAGTTGCAATCACCAGCCATGTGCATTGACTCTACTTTGAAGCAAATACAAGGTATAATGCAATACTTTGAGAATTACAGAAATGAGGGGTTTTCTTCTAGTCTGATCATCGCCAAAGGTATTGCAACAGACATGGGTGTGGAGGCATCATTTCCTGAAAAACGTCGTGCTACGAGGAAGAAACAATTTGATGAAAGTAATTGCCAAGAAGAAATTCTTGAAGCTGAGAAGGCTTTTGAAGTTGAATATTTTTTTGTTTTGGTTGATATGGCAATCGCTTCTTTGAAGAACATATTTGAAGAACTCATGATGTTTAAAGATATATTTGGATTTTTTATGAGCTCAAGTACTTTGAAGTCATTAAATGATAATGAACTTGAAGAAGGTTGCATTAAATTTGCAGAAACATTTTCTTTTGATGGTTCATCTGATGTTGAGGTATATGATCTTATTTCTGAATTGAAGATTATGAAATTCACTTTGCCAGATGACGTAATGTCTGCTATGGAGATTTTTGAGCATGTCAGAGATGTGGATTGTTATCCTAATGTCTCCATTGCTTACCGACTCTTATTTACTGTGCATGTGACTGTCGCATCGGCTGAAAGAAGCTTTTCAAAGTTGAAGTTATTGAGGAACTATTTGAGGTCAACAATGACTCAGGAGAGGTTAAATGGTTTGGCAACATTATGCATCGAGAAGAAATTATTGGATGAGATTGACATAAACTCTATCATAAGTGACTTTGCATCGAGGAATGTTAGAAGAAACTTTTAAGGTAATACGTATAAATAATTTGATATGAATATTGCTTTTAGATACATTTAATTATGTATTAGTAATATTTTATATATATTTATATAATATTTATATTAAAATGCCCCAAATTTTACTTTCGCCCCGGGCCTCCCAAATCTTAGGATCGGCCCTGACCAGAATAACACTCGGGTTACAAGTAGACAGACCCTTAATTAGTCCTCCTATTAAGAGGGCTAAAATTTTGCATTTGGATTCAAACATGACCTGAGGAGGAGCTAGGTAGAGAGAATGCGTCAGGCGCTATGGGCATGGACCGTCAAATGACATGGCACTATTCTTCTAATAAGGAAAAAAGAAGAAGAAGAAGCAATGGGCGGTGGTGAGAGGGAGGATAAGTCGATCCTGTCCATCTTCATAGATTGTGTGGCTAACGACATCGGCCGAATAATTGCTAGTATATTCAAATGTATCACGCTTGTTATTTCTTTTACGTGTTAGAATTTTTGGAAGTCTTACTCGCAATTTTTTTTGGAAGGTCTTCCATTAAAAAATGAATATTTGGGAAATTTCGACTTGGAGGGGCGTGTCGGTTGGCACCGTGGAACGGCAACTTTTTGGACCTATAAATAGCGCTTCAAAATCTTCCGGGTCGCTTTCCGACCGCGTGCACCCTGTATATAAAAACTCAGTCCTTCGGTCCTTCATCCTAGCTGTGCCTGAGCTCATTCTTTCGTTCTTTCACACTTATACTCATTCTTTCTAGCGCAGCTTTCCTCTCTGGTAATCCTTCCAGGTCTTATAGATCGCGGTGCTCTTGAATTTTGCTATATCATCCCAAGAGCAGAGGCACACGGGGATCCTACAGCAAGTTCTTTAACTTGCAATGGCGCCGCGCGCGGATTTCGCTGCGCTCCGGGCGTCGCCGGCCGACGTGCGGGTCGTCACGTCCGACGGGAGCAGCATCCCGGCGCATTCCTCAGTTCTTGTGAGTGCGATTTCTTTGTTGATTTTCTTGTGTGGATGGATGATGAATCACCCGCCGCTGATCGGATTTCTTCGTATTATTGCATTGGGAATTCGATGGCGGATCAAAGGCCGCGGCATCGCCGGTGCTGGAGCGGATGATCGTAGGCGCGCGGCGCGGGTGGGACGCCGACCGCACCGTCGTCCGCGTCCTCGGCGCGCCGTCCGACGCCGTCGCCGCCTTCCTCCACTTCCTCTACTGCTGCCCCGATCCCAGCAGGGAGAAGGCGGCGGCGGCCGAAGATTGGGGGGAGGACGCGTTGGGCGCGCACGGGGCGGCGCTGCTGGCGCTGGCGCACGCGTACCGCGTCCCGTGGCTGAAGCGGCGCGTGGAGGCGGCGGTGGCGGCGCGGCTGACCGCGGAGCGCGCGGTGGACGCGCTGAAGCTGGCGGCGCTCTGCGACGCGCCGCGGCTGCACCTGGCGTGCGCGCGCCTCGCGGCCAAGGACCTGGCCGCCGTCCAGCGATCCGAGGGGTGGCGGTTCGCCGGCCGCCACGACGCCGGGCTCCAGCTCGAGCTGCTCCAGCTCCTCCACGACGCCGACCAGGTGCGCCCCTCCTCGACCTAGCTGTTACACGGCACTTGTTTTATTTATTTTTCGGATAATAAAAGAAATAAGTTTTTGTAGATAAGAATAAAGAAATAAGTAGCCTAGTCATGGCACTGTCAGATTAACGTTTTAGAACAACTGCCGGTGTATTGTAGATTAACGTTTGATACGGTAATCTGCATATGATTTCACATCTGCATGATTCATCTTTTAACTGTCAAGTGATGCCATTGGGGATTTTAAAACAACCTCTTGATACACCAAGATCACAAGACGCATTGCTCCTATAAAGAATTATACGACACATCAGCTTCTGCTGGAGATAGTTCCTGGCTTCCTGCCCACCTAAAATCGGGTATTGAATTTGCATAGGAAATCTGATTTGCATATAGGCAGATACACTGATATCTCATTATCAATGCGACAAACCACTAGCTTATCATTTATCAATCTTCCAAAAATCTAACCCTGAATTCCGTTCAGATTGACGCAAGAGTTTGCAAGTTTGGCCACATGCTCTGGTACAGAAGTACACTCCAAATGCTGCTTTTTTTTTCCGAACACACTCCAAATGCTGCTACACTTCAAAGTCCAAACGAACACCGAAATCCAAATAGACCACGAGTTCCACGATTCAACAAATCTCCTCCAATCCCCTGACACGGACACGTCGGTCTCAACCATTTCTTTTTTTCTGACAGAGAAAGGAGAGGTGGGAGAGGGAGCGCGCGTCCCAGCACGTGTACCGGCAGCTCAGCGACGCCATGGTCCTCCTGGATCACATCTTCGCCGCCGCCGACGGCGCCTGGGAAGCGTGCAAAGAAGCCTCGCCGTGCGAGGACGGCGTGCGCCGGGGCCTCGAGCAGCTCATGCGGCACTTCGCCGCGTGCGGCGGCCGGAACAGGAAGCCCGCCGCCTGCCAGCGCTGCCGGCGCGCGTTCCAGCTCCTCCGGCTCCACGCCTCCGTCTGCGAACGCGCCGGCGGCGAGCCTTGCAGGGTTCCCTTGTGCAGGTAAATGCAGTGCATGCACTTGAAACTATCACACGTCAATGTCGTGTGGAATTTTGGTTTCTTTTTTCCTTTTTTTGGTTGTGCGTGTGAATGGTCGTGACTGTAGTGCCAGTTGGTAGCAACGCGCAGGAACAGTGCTCAGTTTTGTGGTTGCAACTACTTGCAACCTGCCACTGTTCTGTCCCTACTGAAGATGTACTTTTCGGTCACGTTTGGTGCAGTTGCACTTGCACATGAATGGCATGAAAGAAAAATGAAATCTGAACGACCATCTGACTATTCCTGAAAGTGCACATGGCCAAGAGGCACGTGTGACGTGTCTGTAGATGGTATTCAGATTCAGTTATTCACCATAACCTTTATAGGGCATATTTACAGTGACTGTACATGTGGCTTTACAAAAATCATTTGCTCTCTCGTTTCAAAAAAAAAAATCATTTGCTCTGAATCTGAAGGATTTCTTTTCCTGTTCCAGCAACCTCAAGGCCAAGATGCAGGAAGAGGGAGTTGACAAGACATGGAAGCTTCTGGTGAAAAAAGTAACCAGAGCTAGGGTGATGCCTGCGTTGGCCAGCAGGGAGGTACCAGAGGCTGTGAAGAAGTCATGGGCGAAATACAGCAGCCGTAGAGCTGGTAGATTCAGATAAAAAGGGAAGAAGATGGAGGAAACAGTTCTGCAGATAGCCAACGCAAATCTTGTTTTACATTGTATGCTTTGGCACTTTGGCAGTATTCCTTCTATAGTTCTTTTGGGAGGAATACTGAAATTACACACCTGCATCTACGCGTGGCCAAAGAAGCCCGATGCCTACAATATTAGTATGTGGCATCCTTGTGAGTTGTGACAGTGTCGGAGTCGGGATGGCGCCAAAGTTCAACCTGTACCCAAGAATACATTGATATTCATTCACTAATTCCAAATCGTCCCGTAAGTTGGAGTAGAAAACAATGCAAAGTTCTACTGCAAAGTTGCTTGCATTCTGAAGTTGCTCCGTATGCAGAGAATGCAAGCAAGCCAGCTACCTCGTTTGACTTGGCGGCCAGTGCAACGCAAAAGCATCCTGTTTTTGCAAACACCCAACAACCATTTCGTACTACGAAGGACCACGGCGTGGAGAACAAAGCAGCATCTTTAGGTTTAGGAGATAGACGACGGGTTGGCGAACACGAGCCTCGAGTTATGGAACGAAAAGCAGAAACGCCACCGACTTTTCCCGGTCTGAAAGAGGAGGGTCTTCAACGGCTTCTGAATAAGAATTTGCCGATTTGGTGAAGCTTTTACTGTTCATGTGCTACTCTTTCAGTCTTTCTACTAGTTCAGCTAAAGGTGATACTCAGCAAGCTTTTTTTTTTTTGTATATAGGGGAACTCAGCAAGCTAGTGATATGCGTAAGATACTCATTCGAGACGAGTGTTAGTGTCTACCAGGAGTAACAGCTCTGAACCTCAGTTTTCAGCCAGTGTCCTACTGCACCTGCAGAAGACACAGCAGATAGCCTACGCAGGCTACGTAACCACCAGTACATAAAAACAAGTAGTGCCCGTTACGTTTAATCCGTGGTCAAAGTCCTAATCACTTGCTTGACTCTAGTCTACCACGGAGCCCTAGATAAGCCATGTGATTTTCACTATGATCAATGCCGCTTCTTGGGTTTCACAGTACGACCGTAGCAAGGCGTGCATGTGAACCAGGAGAAAGGATTAAGCTGTTCCTAATTCATTCCGATCGACATTTCCATTAGTCGACCTGCCCGAACCGTTTTTGCCGGCTTTGAAGCCTGAACTCTGGACCAGGAGAAACGATGGAGGGAAGCCTGAACTCTGAATCAGCTTGCAACCATGTTCGCTTCAGAGTTGAGAGAGACGAAACGAGAGGATACCAAACTGACTTGTTCGCTGAACTATCAGAGCATAGCAGCAGCTTCACAGATTTAAAACCAGTAAATAAACCGCAACAATTCGATCCTCCTCACAGGCTTCAGCGGAACGAAAACATTTTACTTCTATATAAAAAATTATAACTTGACTCCTACCACTGCTATCTATGTATCCTACTATGGTCAGGGGGGCAAAACTTGTGTGCGTTGAGTGAGACGACTGCACACTGGAGACCAAGGATGATCAACAACTTGTTTGATCGGCCAGCGCCATCAGCCATCGTCGCTAAGGATCCAGCCGGTTGTTCCTCGGCGTGTGCCGCCGGGCCCGCGCGTAGTCCCTCGTCATGAACCACCGCATCCTCTTCCTCTCCTCGGCCCACTCCTCGGCGTGCTGATGACGCTGCCGGTTCCTGCCATGGCACCCGTTCGCTGCTGCTGCTGCTGCTGCTGCACCTTCTCCTTCCACGAAACGAAAGAAAAAGTTTCAGTTCAGACTTTCTGTTACAGAGAAGCAGATGGCCACAGCGAAACGCAGCTGGTGAATCACGCAGCTAATAATCCAATGGCTAGGGTACTTACCAACAAGCACTTGCTGATGGAGCAGGGACCTGAAGCTGAGCAGGAAGATGAGAGCGACCAGGCTCACGAGACCAACGAGCCTCATCCCTCCTTCTGTAGCTGCTTGTGCCCTCAGCCTCTCGCGCGTCGTGTGCGCGTGCGGCGTGCGTGTGTGAATATATAATGCAGCCTATGCAGGGTGGCTCGTGTCAGAGCATTCCAACAAGAAGGTGACAGGTCAAATGACATATGGATTTTTTTTTTTGTCAGTAGAGTTGTGAGCACAACGCCTCTGCCATCTCGCCTTTCTCCCGCCTTGGGCTTAAACTAGTCTCCCAAGAACTAGATGTCCTGCGAAGAATCTCTTGTTTCCGGAGCCTCATCGGTTAGCTGAATCCAAGGTCTCCCTCGCGGTGGCTACTTCTTGCGGCCCCCTCCATCAGACTTCAGAGGCATAGCTAGTTTTAAGACGCAGGCAATGCGACGACGTCTCAATCAGAGGTAGCCAAGCAGCCAGCGAGCCACATGGCATGATCTAGCTTGCTCCACGCAATTGGACGCCGTGGTTTGATCATTTTGTGTAGTTGAGTTTACTGTTTACCATGCCTTGGTCAGTTGGTCTAGCTGCTTCTGATCAGTCCCAGCTTGGCTCCGTATGAAAGCCTCACACAAGGATCAGGGTTTTGCCCTTCAAGAACAACATCAGTTCTGTTGGGTTCAGATTAGTCTTTGTAGAGAATTCGGAAACATCTCACAGTCACACCCTTGGACATTTCATATATATAGCCAATGTGGCTTGGTGTACAAGGTACAACACGTACATCGTTAGCATGGCTATACAATCTCTAAGAGTCTTCTTTCTTCGCTGTCTGGATCCTCCAGAGCCTGAAGCCTTTCCACAAGAGGTGGGTGGGAGTAGTGATGATATGAAGAATACCATGGGTCGGTGTTCATTGCAAACAAGTTCTCTTCCTGAAATTTTAGGGCATGCTTCAGGTTACTGAATGTAAATATTGTGGCAGTTTAACACTACACTGCATAAACCAAGTAACCAACGGTCTCACTAACGAGTAAAACAAGGGATGCCAGTGAAAAATGAAGTTGCTCGATTGCAACGGGAGTGAAAGCATGCAATATATATGATCACCTTGCGTTGCATTTCAGATGTCCTTTGGAAAAAAAAAACAATACAGTAATGCCATTGCCAACTAAAAGAAACATAGGTTCAATTAAAATGGCATCTAGATGGTTACCTGTAGTTTAACAAGGGCTGCTCGAAGCTGAGGGGCGTATCCAAGGTTCTTGGCAAAGGCGTCAGCCTAGAAATTGGATTAAAGTGAGTGCTAGCAAAAGCTTTAAAGCTATCAATAGCAGGAAACTTGAAGGCAGACCTGATATTCAAATGCTCTGCTGACAAGGTTGAAGCAAAAGTTCAGAAGGTGTTGGAGAGGCATTATGGCATACTACAATCAAAGCAACGCATGCATCAATTGAACAACAACGATAACAATGCTGGAAATTCATAGAACTACCACGCACCTCAATTTTCAACGTGAGTTTAAATGAAAAGTATAAACATCTATGATTGGATTCCGTTTCAAACAGATTTGTCTTGTTAGCCAGATCTTGGTAGTTGGCACCAATAATCTCGAGAAAGAATAATATAGAATGACAACGCTTGTTTCAAAATATGTTCATAACATACCTGGAAAATGATCAATCCAATTATTATCGGCTGATCACTGAAACCAAAACTTTTAAATAGACCTTTGGAGTTCCTTACTAGAGTATATCCTCCAAATTGGAGAAACATAAGTAGCTGCACAAAAAGATGGTGAAATGAAAGGCTAGAAAGATAACAGTCTTTCTCATTTGCTTCAGGCACCTAATGCTAGGATTTGCTTTCTTAAATACTCATTCATTTAATGAGCCCGCCTGCCTGAGCTTACTTCAGCTGTTCTAAGCAAGGAACTTAATCTAGCAGCCACCCATCATAACACGTCCCCTGAAAATTGGTGACCAGTTCCAGTGGCCGACCACTTATATGTGGATACACCTTTCTTATCAGTAGTCCCAAGCCCCACCCCCAACCATAGTTTTCAGTCTTACCTTCTAATACAACGTGGTCACGGAAAGCGATGCTACATTCCTTTTAAGGAGAAGCCATGGAGGACCCGTTTCTTTTGGGGCGAACTCACATCTTAAAGAAAATCTCACTAGATAGCTACATTCCTTTAGCTAACAAGTACTCAAATGCTAGTGCAACACAACTAGATAAATAAATGGTATGCAAAGGTGAAAGGTCGTAATTGGTTATTTGAAACAGAGAATACCTGGAAAGCTAAAAAGGAATATAGAGCATGATTGAGTTTCCAGTGCCCAAGTTCATGTGTAATAACAGAAACTATCTCATCCTCATTACTACTCTGAAATCAGCAAATAGAAACAGATTAACTTTGTGCACGCATGCCAATCTTTTTATGAAACAAAGTAAGCGGTAAATGAAAGATATTCTGAGGCATAGAACCTGCTGAATCAACGCGTCATAGAGTACTATTCGTTTATTTTTGTAAAACCCGTACATGTAAGCCTGAAATAGAATTGTTAGTTCTAATAGCAGCATTAAACTATCGTTTACTAGTTGAGTTATCCATGAACCAAGACTCTGGACGTAGAGTAATCAACATACATTACCTTGGCTTGATCTGGTAGAGCCATCTACCACGAAAAGCTTTTTCAAAGGAAACTTGAGGGAAGCTGCCAACTTCTCTATTTTCTCCCTGAGTACTCCAGGAAGCTGTTGACACCAGTGCAACCACAAAATTCAATCTTAACTCAGAATAACCTTTCGACTTATAAGATAAGATAAAGCTAATTTACTATGAAACAAGAACTAGTGGATGAAGCACTATGGAGTTATAACTAAAGTATAACGAGATACTCACAGGAGTGAACTTGTTGAACAGAGGAGCTATCACGATAGGGTATATTGTCACCATCAAGAGAGCTAATATTGTTAGATGTATATGTACCGTTGGTGTTTACCTTTTCTATTAGGGGGTTTTCTGTATATTTTCCCCTTTTTGTACCTATATATATATGGGCCTAGAGCCCCCTGTTATGAATACAAGTGCTATTCCTAACATGGTACAGAGCCGAACTAGGGTTAGGTTTCTTCCCAATCTGCCCTAGGGTTTCTTTTTTTTTTCCTCCGCACGTTGCACTTGCGTGCTATTCTCCTCCGTCAACTCCGGCCGCCGCCCGTCCGGCTCTCCACCCGCCGGACTCGTCGTCGTCCGGCTCTCCACCCGCCCGCCAGAGTCGCCGCCCATGCCGCCCCGACGCTCCGCCCGTCCCGCCGGAGTCGCCGCCCACCTGCGTAGCCCCGGCGCCCCGCCCGCCCGCGCCGCTCTGCTCTGGTGCCTCGTGGCCACCCCGCTCGTCCGCATGTGCTGTGCGGTGCGGTGCAGACCACGTGACAGGATAAGACTCCTGTGAAGGAGTTAGGTCCCATAAAAAAAACTGCACCGCTACTTTGTGTTGTGCGCGTGCGTTTCTGGAAAAAAAAACACGCTTGCGCCGCTTTTCTTCTGCACTCTCGCCGTCGCCCGCCGTTGTTTTCCTTGCGCTCTCGTTGTCGCCATGGCTCCTTCGGCTCCTTCGTCTAGTGGTGTCCCAGTGTTACGTTGCCCGATACTGTTCAATGGCAACAACTATCGCGATTGGGTTCTTCATCTACGGATTCATATGCGTGGTCTTCGTCTTTGGGAGTTTCTTACTGGCGAGTTGCCTTGTCCACCTCGTCCTACTGCTCCTATATACCCGGTGCTTCCTGCGAAGCCAGTGATTCCAGAGAAGGCTACGGCTGCAGAGATGGATCGGTTGCTTGCTACTCATGATGCAGATGTGGCGAAGCTCCTTGCTGATTATGATGATGGTCTTACGTTGTATGAGTCTCAATTTACTGCATGCCGGACATGGGTTGATGAGGATGCTCGAGCTGCTTCTATTCTTGTTGCTAGCATTGAGGACAGGGTTTCGGCTGATATTATTGAGCTTGATTTTGCACATCAGATGTAAGCTTTTCTTCGCACACGTTATGAGCCCACTGGTCAGTCTACTTTTCTTGTAGCCATTCGTCAGGAGCAGCTCGTTCGACAGGGTGATGGTACCGTTGATGATTTCTATGGTCAGATTTCTACTATTTGGCGCCAGCTCGACACTCTTAGTCCTCCGTTGTCTCCTAGCAACTGCTAGTCCTGCCTGGGTCAGCAGCAGGCTCTTGAGTTTCGTCGCACCTACGACTTCTTGACGCGTCTTTGGGATGAGTTTGAGCCACTTCGTGCACAACTGCTTGCTCGCCATCCTTGTGTCTCCCTGATGGAGGCTCTTGCTGCTGTTCGTAATGAGGAAACTCGCCTTCTTGTTGCTGGATTGATGCGATATTCTTCAATTTTGGCTGCCAGCTCCTCTACTCGTCCTGCGGTGCCTTCTTCTGAGAGTCGAGGGGGTGGTCTTAAATGTGATTGGTGTGGCAAGGATAATCATGGGGAGGCATTTTGTTACTGGAAGAAGAAGGCTCAGTCTCGTGAGGGTCAGTCTCGCCGCGGTGGATGTTCTTCACAGGGTCCTAGTGCTCCTGATGGTTCTGCTCGTTCTTCGCTGGGTGCTAGTGCTACTGGTGGTTCTGGTTCTAGAAGTCCTCAGAGGAGTTCTGCTGGTTCTGAGACATAGGAGATCATCAGGTTGCTCAGTCGTCTTGTTACCTCTACGTCACCAGGCGCTGCGGGTTCTGTGACTCAACCCTCTGCACCTATAGGTTCTGCTGCTGCTTCGCAGTCTTCCACTTTGGGATCACCTTCCACGTCTACTCCAGGTATTTGTCCATGGATTCTTGATTCTGGTGCTTCATTTCATATGACTCCTGATTGCACCTGTCTTTCTTCCATACGATCTCCACCTGGTTCTCCTACTGTTCATACAGCCGATGGTTCTTCTCTTCCTGTTGTCGGACATGGCACTCTCCTATCTGACTCTTTTCATGTCCCTAATGTTTCTTATGTTCCCGATCTGACCATGCAGCTCATGTCCGCTGGCCAGCTTACTGATCATGACTGTCGTGTCATTCTTGATCCTGATTTTTGTTATGTTCAGGATCGTCGCACGGGTCAGCTGGTTGGGATTGGCCCTCGTCGTCATGATTCTCAGCATCTTTGGGAGCTTGACTGGCTTCATCTTCCTTCCGCTGTGCTTGTCAGTCTAGTTGGCTCCGCTTTGGCTGCTTCATCGACCGTATCTTTTGATCAGTGGCATCATTGCTTGGGTCATCTATGTGGCTCCCGTCTATCTAGTTTGATTCGTCGTGGTCTTCTAGATTCTGTTTCAGTTCATGAGTCTTTAGCTCAGTGTCAGGGTTGTCGGCTGGGCAAGCAAATTCAGCTTCAATATCATTCTAGTGAGTCTGTGTCACAGCGTCCTTTTGATCTTGTTCATTCGGATGTCTGGGTCCTGCTCCCTTTGTTTCTAAAGGGGGCCATCGATACTATATTATATTCATAGATGATTTTTCTCATCATACATGGATTTATTTTATGAAACATCATACCGAGGCTTTATCCATCTATAAGTCTTTTACTTCTATGATCCACACTCATTTTGACACTTCTATCCGTGTCTTTCATGCTGACTCTGCAGGCGAGTACCTTTCAGTAGCCCTTCATCAAGTTCTCTCTGAGTAGGGCACTCTTGCTCAGTTTTCTTGTCCTGGTGCCCATGCTCAGAATGGTGTGGCCGAACGCAAGCATCGTCATCTCCTTGAGACTGCTCGTACTCTTCTGCTTGCTTCTTCTATTCCGCCTCACTTTTGGGCTGAGGCTGTGTCTACATCCACTTATTTAACTAACATTCAACCTTCTTCTGCGCTTCATGGTGAGATTCCTTTTGAGCGTCTTCTAAATAAGGTGCCTGACTATTCTAGTCTTCGTCTCTTTGGCTGTGTGTGCTATGTGCTTCTTGCACCTCATGAACGCACGAAGCTGACTGCTCAATTTGTCGAGTGTGTTTTTCTCGGCTATAGTTCTGAGCATAAGGGATATCGTTGTTGGGACCCAGTTGGGCATAGGATACGGATTTCTCGGGATGTTATTTTTGATGAATCTCATCCTTTCTATCCTCGTCCTTCTTCTGATGTTTCCCCGGAGTCTTTGGTCGATCCCCTCTCCTTCTTAATATTACCTGATACTTCTATTGCTATCACCCCTTTATCTCATCCGGCACCTCCTCAAGTGGTCCCTTCTTAGTCTCCTCTCCTGTTCATCGTGCTGATGTGCTTTCCCCAGAGTCTACTTCTCCGGAATGTCCTACTGATTTTTCTGTGAAGCCACTGGTGACACATGTCTATACTCGTAGAGTTCGGCCCTCTGATGTGCCATCTTCTTCTGATGTGACATCTTCTATTGTGCCCTCTTCGTTTAATATGCCTTCTTCTCCTACTGAGGCCTCTCTTTCAGAGGAATCACCTCCTGAGCAGCTTCTTCGTCATAGTCATCGTCTTCGTAGGCATCCTGATTGTTATTCTCCTTCTGCTTATGCTGTCACTGTTCTTTCAGAGCCGTCATCTTATCATGATGCTCTTCCTCATCCGGAATGGCAACACGCTATGGCTGAGGAGATTGCTGCTCTTGAGCGCACTCACACGTGGGATCTTGTTCCTCGTCCTGCCAATATGCGCCCTATTACATGTAAGTGGGTTTATAAGGTGAAGACTCGCTCTGATGGCTCTCTTGAGCGCTATAAAGCTCGTCTTGTTGCTCGTGGTTTTCAGCAGGAGCATGGTCGTGACTATGACGAGACTTTTGCTCCAGTTGCTCACATGACCACTGTTCGCACCCTTCTTGTTGTGGCCTCTGTTCGTGGGTGGTCCGTCTCTCAACTTGATGTCAAGAATGCCTTCCTTAATGGTGAGCTGCGTGAAGAGGTCTATATGTAGCCACCGCCTGGGTATTCTGTTCCTGAGGCTATGGTTTGTCATCTTCGTCGCTCACTTTATGGGCTAAAACAAGCTCCTCGTGCTTGGTTTCAGCGTTTTGCCTCCGTGGTCACTGCTGCTGGGTTTTCTGCCAGTGCGCATGATCCTGCCCTATTTGTACATACTTCACCTCAAGGTCGGACTCTTCTCCTCCTTTATGTCGATGATATGATCATTACTGGAGATGATTCTCAGTATATTGCCTTTGTCAAGGCCCGTCTCAGTGACACGTTTCTTATGTCTGATCTTGGTCCTCTTAGTTTCTTTCTTGGGATTGAGGTTTCTTCTATGCCCGAAGGCTTCTATCTGTCTCAAGAAAAGTATATTCAGGATCTTCTTAATCGGGCTTCTCTTACTGATCATCGGACTGTTGAGACTCCCATGGAACTTAATGTTCATCTTCGCGCCACTGATGGTGAGCCCATTGAGGATCCCACTCGTTATCATCATATCGTTGGGAGTCTTGTTTATCTTGGTGTTACTCATCCTGATATATCTCATGCTGTGCATATTCTGAATCAGTTTGTTTCAGCTCCTTCTCATCTTCATTATAGTCATCTTCTTCGCGTTTTACGTTATCTTCGTGGGACTATTTCACGCCGTCTATTCTTTCCTCGCTCTAGTTCCTTACATCTCATGGCTTATTGTGATGCTACATGGGATAGTGATCCTTCTGATCGTCGGTCTCTTTCTGCCTATTGTGTTTTTCTTGGTGGTTCCCTTATTGCTTGGAAGACTAAGAAGCAGGTAGCAGTTTCTCGTTCGAGTGCTGAGGCTGAGTTGCGTGCTATGGCGTTTGTGACAGCAGAGGTGACTTGGTTACGGTGGTTGCTTGAGGATTTTGGTGTTTCAGTTTCTGTGCCGACTCCTCTTTTGTCTAACAGTACAGGAGCCAGGTTCAGGATGGGGTTATTGCTCTTCAGTATGTGCCTTCCGAATTGCAGCTGGTTGATTTCTTTACCAAGGCACAGACACGTATTCAACATAGATTTTTCCTCTCCAAACTTAGTGTTCTTGACCCACCATGAGTTTGAGGGGGGTGTTAGATGTATATGTATTGTTGGTGTTTACCTTTTCTATTAGGGGGTTTTCTGTATATTTTCCCCTTCTTGTACCTATATATATATGGGCCTAGAGCCCCTGTTATGAATACAAGTGCTATTCCTAACAAATACAAAAATAAAACCCGAGAGATATATAGCCACATAAAGTCCTCAAATATGAAACAATACAAAAAAGATTGAAGGAATCAGTTGATGCATTTTATATGTGATTTTGATTATGTGGACCTTAGGAAAACAACATACGAAAATAGAACAAAGGAAAAACATGTGTTGTACACATAATAGTTAATTAATTAATATTTAAACAATAGAACAAGAGAAATTACATGTACTATGTAGATGATAGCAGCCACAATAAGTGGTCCCAATATCATGGACAGTAAAATGAAGCAATCAACAGAAAGGCTGCCTACTCAACCTAAAAAAAACTCAAACTCTTGATCTATGCACCTTGTACCTTCTTTTTAAACAAAATCTAAGCATTTAGTGAAATGTTAAATAGATATGTGGTAGTAATATGAGTATATGACAATAGATAATCATGTCATCTCCTTTTTTTAGTTTTGCTATAAACAGAGATTTCAAAAAATCATGAAAATAAATCAGCCCAACAAAGAGCAGGTCGAGGGAGAGTCGAACATTTTTTGACTCAAAAGTAGGGCATCATGAGAAACAAGGTGTTGACACCGGTGCAACCACGAAATTCAATCTTAACTCAGAAGAACCTTATGACTTATAAGATAAGATAATGCCAATTTACTACAAAACAAGAACTAACGGATGAAATGAAGCACGATGGAGCTATACAAGTATAACGAGATACTCACAAAAGTGAACTTGTTGAATAGAGGAGCTATCACGATAGGGTATATTGTCATCATCAAGAGAGCTAATACAAACATAAAACTCCAGAGATCTATAGCCACATAAAGTTCTCCAATATGAAACAAGTTCACAAACACAAACACAAACACAAACAAGTCCTCCAGAGCTAATCTGCATGATATTATAAAAAGAGAAGAACAAAGCTTCCAATCACAAACACAAGTTCACAAAGTAAGTTGACTGCAACTATCTTAGTCGATTAGCAGCTCACAGGTATACCTTCACTCGCTCCACTAGTCAAAATTATAGACGCTCCTCCCTGCACTCATCTCTCACCCGATGACTCAAACCCGATAAACCAAAAGGATCGAGACACCAACTAGATGGAAGGATCGCACAGTGCACTACTCTTCAGGAGGAGGACCACACCCCATGAAGGTGGGGCGCCTCATCTCCACCTCGAGTTCTTCCACATTCTTGGTCAGGGATTTGTTGAGTGATGCCATGGTGGCGGCTGCATCTTGAATCACACGGGCGACTTCTTGGGCGACGGAGAGACGGCTCAAAGCAGCCATCATCTTGATCTGTTCCTCCGACGGGCCCTTCTCCGCCTCCGGCATTGCCTCGTAAGCTGCCTTGGCCTCGTGGTATAGGGCCATCATCTTCTCGACGTCCTTGACCTTGAGGTTGGCCAAAGCAGCCAGACGAGACGCCTCACTCTCCACCGTGCCCCTTGTGCGTTTGATGTCTTGGAGAAGGCCACGGGCAATGTTGTATGCAGAAACCTTGTTGTCGAGGTCGTTGGCGTTGTGGACGCTGATGCGCCTCACTTGCACCGGCAGCGGCTCGACACCCAGGACCATGTCACTGAAGCAATCAACAGAAAGGCTGCCTACTCAACCCAAAAAAATTCAAACTCTTGATCTATGCACCTTGTACCTTCTTTTTAAATAAAATCTAAGCATTTAGTGAAATGTTAAATAGATATGTGGTAGTAATATGAGTATATGACAATAGATAATCATGTCATCTTCTTTTTTTAGTTTTGCTATAAACAGAGTTTTCAAAAAATCATGAAAATAAATCAGCCCAACAAAGAGCAGGTTGAGAGAGAGTAGAACATTTTTTGACTCAAAAGCAGGGCATCATGGGCATCATGAGCAACAAGGCGTTTATAGAAACCACGATTCACAATGCTCCACTCACCAGTCCTCACTCCTAAGTCATACCAACTACTAACATCGTACCCATAGATGATCCAGCATTGGAGTTAGAGCACAATAGAACTATCAGTTCAATGAAAGGAAGCAAATATCTGCTTTATGCATATTCCATTTTAAGTGCCAAAAGACTATTGAAGCTAATCAGAATGCAATATAGATAGGAAAAAGCATAACTGAATTAACATAGATCATGGCATAGGAGGCGGGTTATTAATACCTGTAACAAAACCATGGCACCAGCTAAGAACGCAAGGGTGTGTATTATCTCATTCTCAGCATTCAGACCAACATCTGTGACTAATTCTCCAGATTTCTGCAGAAAGAAATGATCAGCCAAAACACTTGCATACCGATATTGATGGAAGCAAGGGATCCGTTTTACCTTCCAAAACCAGGGAAGAACTCTAAAGAACAGTATTGCGATATGCATTAATATAGTCACAGCCTCATGAACAAAACGGAAGTAACTGTAAGGATGAAGCAAAAACTTCAGTATCTGATAATCTAGATGGATAAGCCAGCTAATGAATTTGGGAGTCCGAAAATATTTCAAAATGGAGGTTACAAAAATGTACGGCAGCATTGTATGAACCTTCTGTGGAGGGTATAATCTCTAGAGCGCTTAAACTTTTCGTCACTAATTACTCCCAGCAGGGGTTTTGGCAGAGTTGGCAACTTGAGGACTCTATGCTGACGGATCTGAAGATATGTCTCAAATATGTACACGAGAATCATAAAGCCTGCACAGGGTTCACGTTGAGAAAAGCATGAGTTATATACCAAGTAAATAACAAGCATATCATATATACATAACCAAGGAATAAGATCCAAAATTGTAGGCTTCATTCATAATAACTGCTGACAAACTTTAGATTGATGCAGCCCATACGAAAGGCAACAGAAGTTGACAATGACAAAATTAGAAAAAGGACCCATTACGAAATTCCATTACTAAGAACCATTTACACTAATTAGACATCATCGAATATAATCTGCATGATATTACATATAGAGAATAATAGAGTTTCGAATCACAAACACAAGTTCACAAAGTAAGTTGACTGCAACAATCTTAGTCGATTAGTAGCTCACAGGCATCCCTTCACTCGCTCCACTAGTTAAAATTACATACGCTCCTTACTGCACTCTTCTCTCACCCAATGGCCCAAAGCCCCAAACCCGACAAACCATAAGGTAGGGATCGAGCGACCGGACTTCTACAAGATGGAAGGATCGGAGAGGCGGGGAGGCGAAGACTTACACAGCACGGCCTCCAGGTAGGGCAGCGCCATTGGAGCCGGGCGAGGCGGAGGCTGGGAGCGGCGGGGGTCGCTTTGGAAACCAAGAGGCGGAGCTGGCGCGAGCGATCAACACGGTGCGGGTACGGGTGCTTTTGCTCGATTCCTCTGCCCGGAGTTGGGGAAGGAATGAAGGTAAATGCATTCTAGCACGAAGTGATTTTTTTGTTGATTCCGTAGAGTGACTTTGATTATGTTAGGTGATTCTTTATTTTATTTAAAAATTTATGTTAAAGAATTAAAAAGAATCATTTTCAATCACAGAACCACTCCTATAAAGAGTCAGCTTCCCACGAAGAATCAGAATTAAGAATTAAGAATCGTCCCAAAGACCGCGGCGTTGATCTCACTCCAAATGACCGTGGCATTGACTGCTGGGCCGCTGCTACCAGCTACCTGCTCCTGTGGGAGCCGGTGGCACAAATGAGCCGGAACGGGCCCACGCCTCCAAAGAATGACATACTCTCACTGGTCAGTCAATCATCAGTGCAAGCCTGACCCTCGCCCCACCTGCAAATGCAGTAGGGGCATGCAGCGGATCCGAACTGTTGCTGTTAAGCCCTGAGCCTTGCCGAGGGGTACCCATTGCCGGAGCACCGCAGGAGGGGATCGACATTGGCGGTGCAGTCAGGGCCGGCTCTAGGGTGGCAGGCCGTGCGACCGCTCCGAGCCCATGAAGCCGGGGGGCTTATGACCATATAGATACTTAGTACATATAATTATATTGATGAATTTTGTTTTAGACCTTCTAAATGGCCCGCATAACAATTAGAGCCCGACTTTCCAAATTACTCGCTTGGCCCGCATGGTAATTACTTGCGAGGCCCGCATAGCGATCAGAGGCTCAGAGCAAACTGCCAGGCCAAGTTGCCAGGCCTGCCAAATTGGTAAACGGAGGATCAGACTCTCCGTCGGAGGATCAGGCTGCCAATCCATTTGCCATATTCGTGTCTAGTCGTGACTCTCCGTATGACCGTATACCTGGTCCTGGTCATATACGCGCTCGCCGCTGCCGATCCAATTGTCGATTCGTCGCCTCGTCGCCCGTCAGCTCATGCTCGATGACGGCAGGTATACCGTATACGACCAGGAGTAAGTGATCCAATCCTCGATTCGTCGCCGCCGATCCAATCATCGACGGCAGGTTGCGCCGTTGCACGGGTCAGAGGGTGCAGACGTGCAGACTGCCAGCAATCACGGATCAGGCATTCAGGCCTCAGGTGAGCCACGACGCGAGCACTGCGTGCCTGCGTCATACGGACCGTCAGGATTGCACCGAGCGCCGCATCTTGGATTCTTGGAGCGTGTCAGAGGCGAGCGCTTCTATCTTTATTTTCTTTTACGTCAATTTTGTGAAAAAAGCAATCATCTAATTAATATTATTTCTTCGTGCAGTAATTCCATCACTCGTCAATTGCGTGGAAGGAGCAGCCCGCAGGCAACGTTTAGTACTTTCGTTTGATCGTCACCATAAGCAACATGCCGATTGATTGGTATTTCAATTTTTTATCTTATTTGTTTTTTGTATGCGCTATGCTTATACCGTTTGTGGTAGGATTAAAATTTCTAATTCAATGTATTTATTTGAATATGTTAGATGTTGCTTTCGTCTCGGTAGGTGTATTATTCTACATTTTCCCAAAAGGACTATATGGGACTAGTCATCAAAAAAGCATTGGCAAGATCAGCAAAATCCGAATACTAATCCGAGGAAAGCCCATCCCTACTTCCCTAAGAAGCATCTGTCGGGTGCTCAGAAAAGAAAAAAAAAGAAAACAAGAAGATCAGTTCGTAGAATCGTAGAGAGGTGCTCTACATAAGTTTTTTCCAGTTACAAATAATGGTGAGATCAGTGAAGATCAGGGGCAGGAACAAGTTGCAGAAGTTGATGCTAATGGAGGTGCTACAGAAGAGCATAATTTAAATGTTGAAGCTGATGCCAATGATCATACTCAGGCTCTAGGAGGTGATACTTTACAGCCTTCAGATAATACTGAAACTGCAAATATTGATGAACAAGAAGATTCAGTTTTGACTATTTTAGATCCTAGAACATGGAGAAATCTTGACAATAGCAAAAAAGATATCTTAATTGAGAAAGGACCTGCGAGAGAAATGGATCTACAATTCCCTTGTGATCAAGGTTATGACAATGGTTCAAATATGAAGGGAGAACATCAAGGTGTGAAGACACGTTTGCTTGAAATTAATCCAAGAGCATTATATATGCCATGTGCATCTCATAATCTGAATCTCACTCTTTGTGATATGGCAAAAGCTTCCAAGATAGCTATTTCATTCTTCGGTGTTATACAACGGATATATTATTTGTTTGCACGCTCTACTAAAAGGTGGAAAATTTTGACTGATAATGTTGAGAGGTTTACTGTCAAACCCTTATCTGATACTCGTTGGGAGAGTCGAATAAAGAGTGTTCAACCTATCAGGTATCAAGCCCCACAAATAATATCAGCATTGAAGGAAGTGGAAAGAACTGCTACTGATGATCCAAAAAACAGTAAGTGATGCTCAATCATTGGTAACTGCAATTGAGAAATTTGAATTTATAGTTGGTATGATTATCTGGGATGGTATTTTATCTACTATCAACATTGTGAGCAAAAGGTTATAATCTAAGATTGTGTGCTTAGATGCTACTCTCAAACAAATTGAGGGGCTCACCTCATATTTTCAGAAGTACAAAGAAGAAGGCTTCAATGCTAGTATTGAGACTGCAAAATCTATTGCATCTAGTATGGACATAGAGCCAAAATTTCCTACAAAACGTCAAGGTAAAAGAAAGAAGCATTTTGATGAACAAAATGATGAAACTAAAGAATTACAACTTTCATCTATAGTTACTTCC
Organism: Setaria viridis; assembly: GCF_005286985.2. Taxonomy (NCBI): domain Eukaryota; kingdom Viridiplantae; phylum Streptophyta; class Magnoliopsida; order Poales; family Poaceae; genus Setaria; species Setaria viridis. Next base: position 29,545,030 of record NC_048263.2, read on the forward strand.
TAGTTATTGTGGATGCTGCTATTTCTTCATTGACTAGTCGATTTGAACAGCTAAAGAAATTTGAAGAAATATTTGGTTTCTTATTCAACTCAGAAAATCTGAAGTCCTTGGATGATAATGATCTACGAAAGTGCTGCACTACTTTTGCAAAATATTTTTCTCATGACAACAAGTCTGATGTTGACTTGGATGATTTTTTCTCTGAATTAAAAGTGTTGCAAGTATCTTTGCCAGAGCAACTGATGTCAACATCCGAGATTCTTCAGTTTGTTAAAGCTGCAGATTGCTACCCGAATGTCTCCATTGCATATTGGATTCTCTTAACTATTCCAGACAGTAGCATCAGCCGAAAGAAGTTTCTCCAATTGAAACTATTGAGAAATTATTTGAGATCAACTATGTCACAGGAAAGATTGAATGGCTTGACTATATGCAGCATTGAGAAGGATATTTTGGACCACATTAATCTTGATACCGTTCTTGAAGATTTTGCATCAAGAAATGCTCGAAAACAGTTTTTTACAAAGAACTGAAGCATTATATTTTTATTCGAGGTAATCATAATAGTTATTATTTTTAGTTTTTTGTTGCACTATTGTTATGTTTTATGAGCTATATAATATATTGCAAAGTAATTTTATTATTTGTACAGTATACTTAAGTTTTCATATTAAAAAATAGTTCAACGGTCCCTTATCTTCATCCTTACCCACGGACCCTTCAAATTATAGAGCTGGCCCTGGGTGCAGTCGACCGGCCGGCTCGGGGGAAGAAAGGGAGGAGCTCGTGCTGCTGCTTCCTGCAAACTCGGCTCCAGCCTCCCTTGATCCCGTCCATTGGCTCGGGCTCTCCCATAGCCCTAGTGACATGGCGAGCGGCTGCCATGGTGGCATGGCCAGCTGTAGCGAGTGTAGCGAAAAAAAATGGCAAGCTTTGCTCCCTACTTTCCTGTACATTGACCAAATGTTTTTTGCACAGATACCTCCAAAATTCCTCGAGGTCGCCAGGTTCCACAGAGGTTGACCCACCAGACAAGGGGAAAGTACCAGGCTTAGGCAAAGAAAACATGAGCAACTCCAACAGTCTTGCTATCTCCCTCTCCAAGCTAAACTCCAACAGCCTTGCTATCTCCCTCTTGAAGTTAAAATTTGTCTGCTATGATCCAACAAAATTACTATTCGAATAGCTATCACATCCGGCTTGCCAAATGTACAAAATGAAGAGTGGAAAAACAACTATTAGGATTTGGAGAGTGAAAAATGGATAATCTATTAAAATGAGCAATTCAATATAAAGAAAAATCTTTTCACCAACTTGAATTGAGAGTCGAATGGAGAGTCAAAAATGAATATTCTGCTGGAGTCGAATGGAGAGTCAAAAATGATATTCTGTGGAGAGTAAAAATGAATATTCTGTTGGTGTCGAATGGAGAGTCAAAAATGATATTCTGTTGGAGTTACTCTTCACGAAACGTTACATAGTAATTTTTTTAACTCTGAAAAAACTCCTGGTATTTTCGGAGTCATCTTAGTCAGGGACTCAGGGAATATCACAATCACGATGTCGAATATGCTAAGTCGATCCAAATTTGCACCAGATATCCAGAAGGACCAGATAACTCTTCAAAAAACTTAACCTAACTACTTTTCCTTTTACAACAAAGCTCCATCAGCAGCAGTGAATGAACAATTGAGCAAATTTGACACTTCAATTCACCCAATTGTCTGAATATCTTATTGTTTAACCAGGCAGAACATAGACTCCAGTTCCAGCAAACACTAGAGTACCAAATTACCGTGGCAGCTCAAGCTTTCAGGATTAAAAGTCTGCCGCTGCGAAGTCCCAAATCCGCATATACAAACAACACTAACAAGGGCCATGGTTTTCACAGGCTGCGATACAAGGGTAGTTATATTAAAAGCTTCCTGGCAGGAATGGGGCATAACGCTCTATATTACACACACAACAGGTTCCGAGCAGAATGCGGTCAGTCATATGTCCATGTCGATCAAGGCATCTTCCTCTTCACCATCAGACGCCGCACCAGTTAGGAAGTCATCTCCTGATAATTTGCTGCGGTAAAAGAATATGCAATTAATTTGTTAATGTTTATGTTGTGTTCCCTGTAAGAACCCTGCAGATTGGAGCTAGCACCTACCTAGTGCAGTAACATCGAAAGCTCACAACTCGCTTTAGCTTCCTATTGTAGAAGAAGTAGTAGAATGACCATCTATACAAGGAAAAAATGTATCCATATTAGAGTGTCAATTTAGTTGCATAAGCTAACCAACGCATTTGTATCATAGTTCACTTGAACATACATGGCCCCTTTCTCTTGAACTGGATCTCCATCAGAGTCTGGGTTATAGCTGTAGATGTCACACTCTCTGATTTTGATAACCTGAAACATAAGAAGGTGTAAACAATTAAGCATAAAATCAAAGGACTATACAACCTCCAACCAAACATAATGAATGAATCCTGACCTCATCAATAGCCTTAGTCATACTGTCCAGAAGAGAACTGCCCTCATTTGTTGCTGCCCATTGCTGAACAGAAGTCCGATTTCAGGTTACGCATATCAAATCAGTGAGAAAGGCAAAACATACAGCCTCAGGATCATTTTATATTAGCTAAGCCTCAGGTTCACTTTAAATTGGATAAGCCTCAGGATCATTTTAAATTGGATAAGCCTCAGGTTCATTTTGATTTGCTAAGACTCATTTTAAGTTAGCTTGAATTTTCAACAGAAAAAAGTTAAGCGACGTTATGTCGTGATTTTTTTAACTTTTCGGATATTGCCATCTCACTAAAATAATCTATTTATATGTGCAGAGCCAAAAAAACAAATAACGAGATAAAAAAGAAACCATGAAGAATTACCCTAGAAGCGTCCGATAAGTAGGTGTCTATCATCTGCTTGAAACTTTCCATCTCCTCTTCTTGGAAGAACAAGTGTGCCCGAACAGCACTGATAAGTGAACAAATGTTGACAAAAGGGTGTTAAATTTAATCTAAAGGTCGTGCTATCATGAATGTGTGGCATGACAGCCAGGAGACCTTAAGAAAGTTAGATTTATCAAATACCAAAGACCAAGGGAAATGGAGAGAATTGAACTCTCAGCTCAAAGAGCAACGGTTATTAATCCGTCTGTCATACCATCTGACAACACCCCCTTTAGGCTGGTAGGAAAGGACAAAAGCGGGTTTGCCATATCGCCCCAAAAAAGCTGACTATGACATTACCCAAATATCCTTCCTTCCAGATTATATTAGAACACACTCGCTACAAAGACAAAATTACCTGAAATCATAATCTGGATACATGTGGCCAAGAGTCAGAACCAGATATATTAATGTCTTCCGGCTGGACAAACATCATATACAAAACGAGGTTAGACTCTGTTAAAAGTATATGTGTATAATAAAGCTAATCCACACATCCTAACCTGGATCTGGAGGATAGGTGCTCCACTGGTGAAGAAGGATCACTGTCAGAGGACTTGCCTAGGTAATCAAGAATCTGAAAGCACAACAGAGAAGTTAGATTGGCATAATTACAATAACATGCACCAATTCTGTGCTGTTATAAAACAGCAAATGGTTGGAATGAAATGTTTGGTCTCCCCGTAAAATGCTCTACAATTACTAGGGAGATACATTACACGAAACAACAACATACAAACTACAACTGTGATATGCCATTTGCAACGTTCAGTAGATTTTAGGTTAAGTAGAAACATTCCTGGGCTTCTGATGATCAATCCATCAATCAGATAGCCAAGTCAAACATCTTACCGTTGATTTACAACAAGAAAACAATGATGAAGACCCAAACAGCCTACAACAAGAGTAGAAGATAAAGGCATAATAAAGCCTAAATGGCAGGTGGAAAAGAACATAAGACTGCAGTTTCAAGTGGCGTGCCATTAGCCCATTAAGCAATGAAATCGTACATGAATCATTCCATTTTCTTACATTATGTGCAAGCGGGATATCTACAACACTTGTCTGGAAAGTATCAATTGCACACATGAAAGGAGACATCTAAACTAATTTCACAAAAAGTAAACATATGCTACAACAGGCAGCCACAACTATGTTCCACCTATGTATGTTGGACTGAAAACAGGGAACCATGCTGTGATATATACTATTGAACAAACAAAGCATATCTAGAAGCAAAGTGAGGGGAGGCATAGAAGCCCAAACAGGAGTGAACACAACCAGGGCTCAAAGAACTATCTGAAAAGATGTGGTCAATCACAATACTTTGTTTCACACTATTCACACGATTCCAAAGAGAGGACAAAGTTACATGTGCTGATTCATGGCGTTGTTGGAAGAAAAATGATCTCAGTGGTAATATAATTCATGGGTCTGAAATGCATGTACCTCATGTTCTAGGCTTATTGAAAGCCGACGGTCTGTCGAAGTGTGCTTGCCTGCAAAAATATGCCATCTTATCAAAAAAGCATGTACCTCGTGCTCAACAAGAGATGCAATGGAGCATGTTCCTAGTTTCTTACATGAGAAGGCCTCAAGGTTTCCTCTGATTGCGCAATCCCCAAGGTTGAGTTGGTCGAGGAACAAGTTTATGCTGGACGAAGACAACCAAAAGCACGATATTAGTAAACTGGGGAGAAGGAATTGCATCCTGCCAAGAGCACATCGACAGCAACAGAAAATACCATGTTTACCTGTCGAAGGGGGTGTATTCTAGAAACTTCATGCTGGGCGTCCTGTGAACTCATAAAAGAGTCGATCCGATCGGATGCGTCCCACGACAGGGGCGGGCCTAGTATAGGACCTAGAATAATTGTTGCAAAAAAAAAATCGAAATTAATAGGTAAATCATGGTCAGATCCGAATACAAATACCATACGTTAGGGGGTTCGGGTGTTCGATTTCGCGCAGCAGGACGGGAAGGGAGGGGAATGGGCGGGCGTACCCCCTGTCGGATGCTCGTCGCCGGCGAAGCGCCCGTCGCCCGACGAAGAACTGGCGGGCAGCGCAACTCGCCCTGTCGTCGCCGCTAGGAAAGGAAGGCCGAGACCGAGAGAGAGGATAAGGCGTGGTGGGAGGAGAAAGAGCCTGGGCCGAAAATCCGCTCCACAGGAGCCCGGGGTCCGGGGACGGGGAGAGGGGAATGGGGAAGGCCGGGGCCGGAAGGGGATGAGGAAGACGATGACGCCCTTGCCTTGCGGTGGAATATGCGGTCTGTCGGCTGGATCTGGAAGGGGAGGCTTGAGAGATGATGAGACCGTCTCCCGTGTGGCCGTGTCCAGTGTGGTGTCAGGAGCACCGCAAAAGATGCACCAACCTATATATGTCGCACGGCCCACGACGGCCCGTAATTGCACAACAACGAATGCTCAACGCTGATGCGGCCGAAAAGCAGCGGGTCTGCGGCCTGCGGGGGGGTTTCCCTTCTAATCTACGTCAAGAATTTGTTATTTTTGCTAAAAACATGATTTATGGAATATTAAGTCAATAATTTGAAAATATACTAGATTAATCATTTATTCAAGCTCATCTCAACGATCTCAATAAACTAGTACAATATTTTCAATACACTAAATTTTTTTGGGATGTCTCAGCACATTGCATCAATTTTATCTCGTCATTGCATCAATTATTTCATCTCAATAAAATATATAAATTTGAACTTTAGGTTTGAACATTGCATTGATTACTTTGGCATTAAGATGATTTCAAATAAAAAAAATTTGAACTGCAAAGTTGTAAATCTCGTCTAATCAACAAATTTCATATAAAATTTGTGTCCATCCAAGATTATATGAAAAAAGTTATAATTTTTTAAAAATACATCACGTAGGAGGAACATACCGCCCAATTGAATCGGTGGTATGAGAAATTCCGCCAATCAAATACTATATAGGTATGGATTTACCAATTTTTTGTTTCGACGTATATTTTTGCAAAATACTGTAAAATGGAAAAAAAAACATCAAAGGTGAAACAACTATGATAACTTGTGGATGCAGCAGATTCCCAACCAGGCCCACCTTGCTAGGTAGCGGGCCATGCACTCACGGCCGACGAACGGCTGGCTCGTGTCGTGCCTGCCCAGGCGTGATTACTACTGGGCCATGCCATACTTGGGCCTGGCCCCAAAATAGTGTGCTACTCACACTCATGGCCCGGTGGAAATATATTTTAACGATTATTTTTAATGGCCGCCACGTTTCACAAAGTTAGTAAGAATGAGGTTTGGAAAACATAAAAGCGGAAACAGTCGCTCAACAATAGCACGCGTTCTCTTCGGTTGGCGTGATTATGATTTTCACATCTTAGGTTTAAGATCGTGACATACGTTGTCACTCCACAGCAGATTGACACACAATGTTCTTGCTACACTAAGGTTCCGTTTTCTTCCACTGATTTATTTTTAGCACGTGTCACATCAAATGTTTACATACTAATTAGGAGTATTAAACGTAGACTATTTACAAAACCCATTACATAAGTTGAGGCTAAACGGCGAGACGAATCTATTAAGCCTAATTAGTTCATGATTTGACAATGTGTTGCTACAGTAAACATTTGCTAATGATGGATTAATTAGGCTTAATTAGGCTTAATAGATTTGTCTCGCCGTTTAGCCTCGACTTATGTAATGAGTTCTGTAGATAGTCTACGTTTAATACTCCTAATTAGTATCTAAACATTCGATGTGACACGTGCTAAAAATAAGTCACCGGAAGAAAACGCCCCTAAGTCTGCAGCACGACATATATATGAGTCTATTTTTTGTTCTCCGGTACCACGTCGGAGCATCATTTCACATATCTTTCACCAAAGTATGTTTAATTTTTATGAATAAAATGTATTCTTTTTATACACCGTCATTCTTAGAAAAGGCACCAAAATTACCCCACGCACAATTTAAACATCAAGATCGTCCGCGGAGGGAGACGCCCTAAACTGCATCAGCTCCTGACGCATACGCGACATCGTTTCATTCCGTCACAAATCACCTAGATTTGGGCCCACCTGCCATCAGGCAGCGCCCCTTGTGGTGGTACGTCAGCGGAGGCCCTGGACGTGGAGAGGAGGACAGGCACCGAGGCGTCGGTGGCGGTGTCGCCATCATCCTGCACGCCACCACCGTACCAACCCGAGGACCAACACGCCGCACCCCAACACGCACGAATTATTTTATTATTTTAACCCTTTTAAATCCAAAATTTTAAAAATAACTCTCCCCATCTAAATTACAGAAACTAACCCTTTTGATCACGCTAAAAAACACGATGCGACTTATAACAGAGTCACACCATATACAATATTATGATTAAAATGTCATGGTGGCGTGGTGATATGAGGGGCAGCATGTACCACGTGACCATCATTGAGCTAGTTGCAGGTTGCTAGCTTGTGTAGTAAGTGCAAAATTTCAGTTCACTTAATCTTATTTTCTTTTATATTTTAATTAGCTAATGAGCACTTAAATTCTCCAAACTTGACAGACATAATACATAATGTATGTTCTTGCACTCCAAAATATGGTGTAGATAATGAAAAATCCTATTCCAAAATAGTCTAAGTGTTATTGTTTTCCAAGTGGCTGAAATGTAAGTGTTGGATATATTATCAATAGCCATGTCGAGGCTTGTGGATTTTTGAATTTTAGCTAAACACTCAAATTTTGGATAACATGAAAGTTGGAGTAGAAATTATACACATTGTCATGGAAGGATTATGGTTCAACAATTTATGGCAACGAGAGTTCAAAGATCAAGTCCAAGTTGGCAAATTATCCCACTTTCAGCATCGACTGAAAATCTCACAAGTCTTGAAAACAATAATAACTATGCATCATTAGATTACGTTTTAAAAAGATTTTATGTATCACCTTCTAAAAAGATTTCATGTATCACCTTCGGAAAAGTTCACTTGAAAATTAAGTAGGAATATTAGGTAAATGGATTTAAGAAGTCAAGAGGACCAAAACGGAGATTTGATTATTTATTTTGGAGCCTAAAGCTTGAACTTATCACTGTTTTTGACCATGATAGGATATTACTGGAACTCTGAAGCTAAGCTGGAGATCACTTAACCTATTTATAAATTGGATAATTCATTTTATACACCATATTTTAGAGTAGCAACACTTAAAATGGAACATATACGCTCCATGTATTATACCTGACAATTTCTCATTAGTTAATTAAAATGTAGAAGGAAATAAGGCTAAATAAATTGAATTTTTGTGCACTTAGAAGAAGGCTAGTAAGGCACGGAGCTTGTCACGTAATACTTGTTGGTGTGACTTATTTGTCAGTCAGGTGTGATCGTTCCAGCTCATTTTTATAAGTCAGCTCCACGTAGTGACCATGCCATTATGGAATTTTAGTCACGCTATTGCATGTGGCGTGACTCTGTTACACGTCGCTTTTGGTGCGACAAAAAAGAGTTAGTTTTTGGTAATTTAAATTGGGAGGAGTTATTTTTAAAATTTTAATTTAAAAGGGTTAAAATAAAAAAATCCCACACGCACGCACCACCCCAGAGGCCCAGACGACGCAGCGTTGTCAACACGCACGCCAGGACAAATCCAGCCAGCGCTCACCGAAGCAGAAAGGCCGCGACCCAAAGCAAAGCAGAGCTCGAGCTCCGCTCTCCAGTCTTCCCACCGCCCGCCAACCCCGAGATATACCTCCCTTCTTCCCGAAGCTTCGTCCCCCAGAGACAGACGACATTACTGGCTCTGCCTCGGCGCGGGTGCCGGTGGTTGCCAGTGGCGGTGGGTGGGTGGCCCGGTGGTGGCGCTGGGATGCTCGCCGCGACGGCGACCGCCGCCCGCCTCCTCCGCCTGCCGCTGGTCGTAGCGGCCCACCGCGCGCCCGACTCGACCCGGCCCCGCCCCGATTGCCGCCGCCGCCGCCACTGACGGACGACCGCCCCGCTTGGCGCCCGCCATGGACGCCTTGTCCCGCCCCGCCGTCGTCATCGACAACGGCACCGGGTACGCTCCCTTTCTCTCTAGATCTGCGCGCGGAGGCGCGACGGCGCTGATCCGGCTCTGGCCCCCGGCTCTCGCGGCAGGTACACGAAGATGGGGTTCGCGGGGAACGTGGAGCCCTGCTTCATCACCCCCACCGTCGTCGCCGTCAACGACTCCTTCTCCGCCTCCGCGCAGCCGGCGCCGAGGGGCGCCCCCGCCAAGGGGAACTGGCTCGCTCAGCACAGCGCCGGCGTCATGGCCGACCTCGACTTCTACATCGGAGAGGAGGCGCTGGCGCGGTCCCGCGCCAGCAGCACGTACAGCCTCAGCTACCCCATCCGCAATGGCCAGGTGGGCGCTGCGGCTCTGTACTGCCCGTGCGCAGTTTCTGCTGGTTTTTTTTCCTGCACGACCTTCGTTCGATTGATTTGGGCTGAAATGGACTCTGCAGGTGGAGAATTGGGATACTATGGAGAGGTTCTGGCAACAGTGCATCTTCAATTACCTGCGGTGTGATCCGGAAGATCATTACTTTCTTTTAACTGAGAGTCCTCTGACTGCTCCTGAGACTCGGGAGTACACTGGGGAGATCATGTTCGAGACGTTCAATGTGCCCGGTCTCTACATTGCAGTCCAACCGGTCCTAGCGCTAGCTGCTGGGTACACTACCACCAAGGTTAGTCATTAGGGCCTAGTCTTGTGGTTTCTTGAGCACTGCACATGCATACCTTAGGCCAAAAATGGATGGCAACAAAGATCATGTTTCAGTCTGGTTGAAAAATGGATGAGAATGCATCTATTCTTCTTCGTTGTTTTCATTTCTTCGCTGTTGAACGGTAATCACATTCTTGATATTTATGAGAAACTTCATGCTTTGTTTTCAGTGTGAAATGACAGGTGTTGTAGTTGATGTGGGTGATGGAGCTACCCACATTGTTCCTGTTGCTGATGGTTATGTCATTGGAAGCAGTATCAGATCTATTCCGCTCACAGGCAAGGATGTTACCCAGTTTATCCAGCAACTCATGAAGGTAGCTTCCTCTGCTTTCTTGTTGATCGCCACAAGCTGGTACTCAACTTTTCTAGAGCAACTGCAATATGTAAATCTAGCTTGATTTGGAGGAAACGTGTCTATTACATGTGTCCGTTCCTCATGTGACAATGTATAGTATCACACACTAAAATTCACTTAAATTTTTTTGAGGTGGATAGCTGCAGCACATGATATAATTATATGTTCTTATTTTTGTGATATTGCATAAATCTAGTAGATTATCTCAAACTTGGTCCAAGATGTGATTTTTGCGAATACCTTGTAGATTCTTTGAGCGTTGTAAGTCATAACTGTAGGTTTCTAAATTCTAATGAAGATAACAGCTAGGCCTTTCCAAGTAGATGGGTGAAATGACTGAAGAAACCTTTTTACGTTTAAACTGCATGGTGAAATGACTTAAATTTGATATATATGCAAAGGGTGCACAAAATCTGTTTCTTAGATAGCTTGATATGATCATCTTGTAGAAAATGATACGGAACAACTGCAGCATATGCATAAGTCATTGATCCTCCCATTCTTGCATCCAGGAAAGGGGTGAGAACATTCCACCTGAAGAATCTTTTGATGTAGCAAGGAGGCTTAAAGAAATGTACTGCTATACTTCTTCAGACATTGTGAAGGTATTAATTCCATTAACTGCCTTCTTATGTTATTTGGTGAAGATCTATATTTTGATTCTGAAGAAGATGGGTGATGATTAGATGGAGGTTCTCTTTTACACCTTCACTGACTGGGATCTGAATGAGTAACAATGTTCTACACATTTTTTTGTGCGAAATAATGCATACGCATTTTTTTTGTTATATATTTCTCCACTGGTGATTGTTTTCCTTAAATATGTCTCAGTGCCATCCACTTCCCTCCATGGAGTTTTTAATGGGAGAGATGGCCCAAAGGAGAATATTCATAATCTACCTTGTTATTTCAGGAATTCAATAAGCACGACAGAGAGCCCTCAAAGTACATTAAACATTGGACTGGCATCAAACCAAAAACTGGAGCAAAATACACATGCGACATTGGATATGAACGATTCCTGGGGCCTGAGGTAGTTGATTCTAATAAATGAGTATACTATAGTAGTAAATTCTAAGTTGCTATGCCTGTTTCGGGCTTACAAGAAAATTATGTTGGTACATTAAAGGTAGACTATGGCGTGCAGAACTCCTCCTAATAAATTTAGCTCCTTCTTTTTTTCACTTTGCACCTGAGTTTTATGGGTTTTTTTTTGGGTGGGTGGGGGGGGGGGGGGGGGGGGGGGTTAAGTGCTTGTACCTGAGCTAAGTTGGCTTCATGGGGTAACTAGTTTGAGTTCAAGCCTTATGATCATGAATGTAACTGTAATGCAAAAGTTTTATTTGAGCCCTTAAACATTTTTACCATACATTTTGATTTCACTGTGCATTTTAATTCAACCTTCTCATAGTACTTCAAAATGGGTGCAGATATTCTTCAACCCGGAGATTTACAACAATGACTTCACCACTCCTTTACAAGTTGTTATTGACAAGTGCATTCAATCATCCCCAATCGACACGAGGAGAGCTCTGTACAAGGTATGTATGATCAGAATTATGTTTTTTTTCGGGTTCTAAGACATTACACTAAGTTTAAATTATTCCCACTGGCACAGAATATTGTCTTGTCTGGAGGATCAACTATGTTTAAGGATTTCCATAGGAGATTACAACGGGACCTGAAAAAGATAGTGGATGCACGGGTCCGTGCATCTAACACTCGGCTTATTAGTGGGGATCCAAAGGTACAAACTTTCTTATTCTCTCGTACTCACCTTTTCACTGGAAAGGAAAAGCACTGAACCAACCAGAATCTTTTATGGCTTTTTATTTACACCTAAATTCTATTGATTTTCAGGCCCAACCTATAGAAGTGAATGTGGTCAGTCATCCTATTCAGAGATATGCAGTATGGTTTGGCGGTTCTGTGCTTGCTTCTACTGCAGAATTCTACGAGGTAGTTCAGCTTGTATTACGTGTTATGGTTTTTGGAAAAGAACCACACAACACCTGAGATCTCTGAATGATTTATTATCCGAGTCGCAACTAATTATGTCAATTCTTCTGCACAACCAGGCTTGCCACACAAAAGCAGAATACGAAGAGTATGGTGCGAGCATCTGCCGAACAAATCCTGTTTTCAAAGGAATGTATTGAACAGAGCCCCAGTGCATTAAACCGGAGAGCAAATCCCCAAGCTGGACATCACAAAAGTGTAACTCCCCAGTCCCCATGCAATCGACCGGTGCCTGCACATCCCCTGCAAAAATGGGGAGACTGACGGGTTGAGGAGGCCTGACGAGAGATCCTGTAGAAGCCTTTGCCGCACGAGTTGTACAAACCAACCAAAAGTGCGCATAGATAGACCCATACATCATCTATATATTTCTGTTAGATGCCGGCAACGGCTTTGTCACCAGCATGGTCGCGCCCAATCTGCCTGCTGCTGTACTATATTATCTTTGCTAACTTGCGGCGCGTTGTAATTTGTAGCGCCAACATTGTTCTTCCTGGTGATGCAGCTTTGCGCCTTGTAGATCTACATGTTGTTTCGTTTACAATGTTCTTTCCCGGTGATCTAGTGTTATTCCTTGGCCGTGAATCTTCACCGCGTTACGCCGTCGTGCCCAGCCCTGCCACGGCAAACAGCTGGGATGGCAAATGTTTGGCAGGCTCGGCCGCCGCCCGCCCTGCCAGGCGCCAGCGTCTCCGCTCTCGCGTGTGTTGATGGAGCTCGCAGCAGAGTTGAACAAGCCTCCACGGGGTAAGGCTCTGACCAAGCCGTGCCGTGGAGCGGGCGGCAATGGCACGGCGTGTACAGCTGCGGCACGATCAGGCTGCGCGCGGGGCGCGGCGCACCGTGCACAACCTTCCGCTCGCCATAGGCTCGACGGGCACGGGTCCAGCGTCCGGAGCAAGCTGGTCTGAACGTGGCGACGTCAAGCATCGGGCATCCGATCCCTGGCGCTAATATATGATGGAGCCAGAATACCTTGGGCGCAGAACATGAACACTAATTTAGTGACAGATTTGTTTCAAAAAAAATTTAGTGACAGAGCAGTTGCAGATTAGGCAAACTTCAATTCAGAACCGAAAAACCTTCATGTTACTTCAGGGAGTTCACATAAACCAAACAGAGCCTCCCTAATATTTACATACTACCATGTCTAACCTTTTCCACTGCTCCAAACAAGGCGCAAGCAGAAACGCGGCTGAACTGAAACTGGAACGCCATCGCAAATGTTCAGGCGAATGCTGGTGGAGCGGGATCAGCTGAGGTCGATCGGAACATGCATCGGGACGCTCACTTTCTCCACGCCCTCGAGGAGCTTCACGCCGAGCTGGCCTCTGATCCCTCCCCCGAACGCGCACAGCTCGCCGGACTCCATCACCACGAATGTGTGCGGGTGCCCCATCTCCGAGTTCAGCCAGTAGGAGGCGTTCGTGGGGCAGACCTGCGCGACCTTCTTGTTCAGCGCCTTGAGCGACTCGACTATGCTCGGGATCGAGAAGTCTGGGCCCTCCTCCTCTCCCTCGTCGTCCTCCTGAGAACAAACAGCAGGTGTATCAAAATTGTGATGGACATGAAACATGACAGCGCTGTGCATAATCAACATGAATATGCCAAGTATCGGTCGTTGACATACAATGGATATATTTTCAAATATAACAAGAAAGAATGAACACACCTGGAAAATTAAATTCAAGGATTCACCGGATCCAAAGGAGTACACATCCCCATTATCTGCGACAACAAAGGTAGTGTATTCACCAGTGGAGAGATGAACGGCCTTCACGTTGCGTAATCCTTCTACCACTGTGGGAGCAGCCTTGTATTCCTCATCACCATGCCCCAAACAACCAGTGTGTCCCCAACCCCAGGTGCACACACGCCCGTCAGCACTGAGGGCTGCGGCATGCCAAGTGCCAGCTGATATTGAAACTGGCTTAAAGCTCAAGGACTGAAACTGTTCAATCAACTTGGGCACGCCCTTATTAGTCTTGCATCCATGCCCAAGCTTGCCTCCTAAACCACAGCCTACAGAATACACAGACCTGCATATATTTGGCATATGCTGTTAAAAACTTTCAGGCATGACAAGTTTCATGATCAATCACAAATTAAGTTTTACCAAAATTAATGAATGAAAAATCCATATTCGAAGAAAAATACTCATTTCATAAAGAAATAAAAAGTAACGTATTTTATCATTTGAGAAAAATGGACACAGGAGGAGAACCTTACAGTCCATTCGGTTGGTATGCCAACATAAGGAGGTAGCAATTTCCTGCAGAGATATAGGCAACAGGGACATCCTCCAGTTCAGATAGAAGGCGAGGCTCAACATCTGAAGGATCTGAATTGTGGCCGAGCCTCTCACTTTTGCCCCATGAGAAAGTGTAAACTCGACCCTCTCTAGACAGAACTGCAGAGAAGTAACCTCCTATGGCAGCTTGAACAACAAACACACCCTTCAGTGACTCCACTATCTTAGGAGTTGTAATCTGACTAGTATGAGCAGCCTCAACTAATTCCGCACCCCTGAAATTATCCTTGCCAATTGCATAAACGCTTCCTGTGTCACTAACAAGCATTGTCCGTCTTGATCCAACTGCAGCTTGTGTGATTTTGATTCCTTGTAGAGACCTAACAAGGAGGTGAAAGCTGATACTGGTAAACACTAAAATAGTATCATTTCAGGAAAACTGAAATATTACCTGATAAGACATGGCTTGAACCGGTCTTCTGAATCCCCAAGGCCAAGCTGACCAGAGCAGTTGGCCCCAAACGAATATACATCTCCACTAGTGGTTATAACTATGCTATGGCCTGGCCCGGCAATCACCCGAGAGCCATTCTTCTCCCTAACCAAAATATACCTAAGAACATGCTTCCAGGAGGCCCCACAACGTTGTTTCAGACACTCCTTTTCTTCTTCATTCATCAGCTTAAACATGGTCCTTTTCTGGCACATATCAAATGCTGCTAGCTCTGGAAGCGACAGTGCAAAGTTTGGTGCAAAATTTGCTGGTTTACTGAAAAATGTACATGTAGCCTGACACGAGAGAGAGGTGCCAACTCATCAGTAGCAGAGTCTGTTAAAACAAAGCACTGAGTGTAGTTGTATGACTTGCCTCCAGAGCGGCGAGATCTTTCGGGTCAAGATCACAGGCTGAGAGCACATGGAGAACAATGGAGGGGCTCACAGCAAGGGGGAATTCACCTGGGATCCCATCTCCATAGCAATGCCGCTTTGAACTTTCAAGAGCTGTTGGCAAAGGAGATGAATGTAATGTTGAGTCATCAGCAATGCTATGGAATTGCATCGCTGGTGAGGTTCCATTAGCAGCAGCGTCCATGGGGCACTGCATGATTCTTGCAGTGCTGTTGCAATTGCAATGTACAGATGAATGGAAGCAGATAAGTCAGTCTGACAAGAAAATACAAGTGGCAGTTAGCCAGTTGGACACTTGACATACAGATTAAGCAGCATATCAACTTCACAGTCAAGTGAAAGTGCAGAGATGATTAATGAAGAAGTTAAGACAAACTGGAAGGAGAACAACAACGACAATAAAGAATTAGATAACCACATTCACAGTTTCTGATTCTTCTAAGCCGTTGCCTGCAAAAGACAGGCTGATGACAGGAATAAGAAGAAAACGAAACAAAAAAACACCTATCGATTGAAAGCAGATTGCATAACCAAACCTAAATGGAGGGGAAAACCATCACCAACGAGAGGATTTAACACTGGATCATCACCAACACAACGCACAAGCTCGGAGGGGAAAACCCGAAGTCCAACGAAGACGACCCGTGATCAAATCATAACGCAGGCCAAGGTTCCACCGTACGATCCACACCCAGATGGCCAGATCGCCAAAATCCCATCATTCAAGACACCAAACATGTCGATTCCCCTGCCCAGCACCCGCATCCCAACCCCGCCCACCACCATCGCCGCGGAACAAGAACCGGCGGAACCAACCAAGATCTCCACAAGCCATGGAAAAGAACCTTCCTTTCCCACCCGATCGACCCGACGCCGCCGGAAAACCGATCCGATTTCATCAGATTCCCCCCAAAACTTGTTATCCCCCACTTGTATTCCCACACACACACACACACAAATCCCCAGAAGACCAAATTGCGGGGAGAAAAATCAAGGGGCGGCATGGAGCATCGAAATCGCAGGGAATTAAGCGAGAAACAGTCCGATCGCCGTACTCGGATTTATCCGATGAGTCAGTTCATCCGATCCTCGCAGGCCGCAGCGTCGGCACCCTCGGGGACTGGGTGGGGGCGCGGAGCGGCGGCGAGGTGTCGGGCCTGGGAAGTTAGTTAGAAAGGGTGCAGAGGATGCGTCACTCCCCGTATTTATAGACGCGCGAGTAGGTGCCACGTCAGCGTCGTCCGGCTCCTAGCCTCCTCCTACCCCTCGGGCACTGTTTGATCCTGGCAGCAGCCGTATTTGTCCTCTTCTTTAAAGATATGAGATGAACCCGGATGCTATGTATAAACAGGGGGCACTCCAACTACCATGCCTGCGTCCTGAATCTTGAAGATGAAGGTTATCAAAGCAACATTCAGAGCCGTTCGTCTCTTGACGTTATCACAAGGGTTTTGTTTGGTGGCGACAAGGCTCCTCTGTAGTACTTCTGCTACAGTTGAGTTACTGCACTATTCAAGAGATCTAATATAGAGGATCAACGCGCCATAAAAAATACGGCAACGGCTTGTTTGGCTTCCAGACTTACGGCACGCTAAGCAAGGTTAGGCAGCTAGTACATGTAAAGGTGCATGAAAACTCGCCAAATGCTTGGCGCACGATTTGATCGTCGCACATTTGACGCGGCCGCAGGTGGGTAACTAAAATTTTTATAGGAATGGAATTCTCTGCACTTGCTGAGAAACTTGTCTGGCAACATAAATGATCCCTAAAGGAGTGCGGAAGAGGAAGAGCCGGCTTTTACAAGTCCTGAAGTCCTGTTAGTACTTGTTTGGTTTGTCAAAGTGAATTACCAATCTTTTTTTTATAAGTTTAGCCTTTTAGAGTGAACTAGCTTGTGCATGGAGTTTAAACCGATCCATAGCTACATATTTACCGTATGCAACGTGTCTATGTTGTTTATTGGTAATGGAATACTATGACTTTACACAAGTTTCTTCACAAACAATTTCATTTTTTTTATAAATAATCAAAAGTTGCTACGTGCACGTTCCAGAGGGTTGGATTCCATTATAGACAACACATGATTATCAACATAAGTTTGTTTAAATGTTCGCAAACAGAAATTATCACCAAACTCCAAAAGTAATTAAGTCGAAGTCGCTCAGTTGCATTCGAAAGATGTCAAATGACTAGTAAATGAGAATCTGAAGGTCTGGTACGCGAATCACTCTCGAGGTGCCAATAGCTCATCAATACATACAACAAAATCACTCGATCGGATCAAACAATCAAAACTGGCACTGGTAAGGTATTTAGGGGAAAAAAGGATATGCAAGGATTTGGTCAAGGTAAAGCTGGCTATAACTTTTGTTTAGACGAGTTCCAGAGCCACGAATATTAAAAAGCGCATCTTTTCTTTTAATGAATGATGATTGTGGATGTGGATGTGGATGTTGATGCTTCATACCGTATAAGCTAGTGCAAACTTTCTGCTTAAAGATGATGCGTGTCAATGCTCTCTTACTTGGTTGGCAGAGACAAACGATCGCAAGCAATTGTTGTGGCTGGCTGGCTGCGTCTCATGCGCGTCGCTTTCGTCCAAGAAGGCGCAAATTTTATGATAACAACTCGTTGATCTGTGACTGTGGCATCATGAGTTGAGTTCACAGCCATCCTAACTTCCAATAGGAAGCTTTAATCGCAGTGCCGCGTCTTCGCACTAAACGTCCTAGGAGTATTGACACGACAAGGATCGCGGATCCGCGTCAGAAACTGATCGATGTGTCATGACTGCAGCCGCATTACAAGGAGGAAGACGCCCGGGGGCAATACGTCTTCATTAGCATTTCTTTAAATGTTTTACAATTCGAATAGCTAGTGTACTATGGACCCTGCGTGGCAGAGTTGGAGGCTCATTCGTTGTTGGATCCTTCTTAAAAGAAAGAAACTTAAATGAAACTTAAGATAATCATTGAAACAATGGTTTCATAACAGAGAAAGGGCTACTAGCACTAACAGCCATCCGCAAATGCAGAATGTTCTTGAAGATTATTATGGGAAGCTTTCGAGTAGGTAACTGATGGACTATGGCCAACATGGAATTGGGCAAAATGCCCACTTGTGGTGAGTACCTGACCCACCTGTGGTTTGCAAAAATGACGGTACATTTTCTCTTTGATGCTCATCTTGCTAAGGTCGCTCATGATGTGACCGAAGGCGTCCTGAGTCTTACCTCAATGGTTGAGGATTGCAGGAGTAGTAGCTATCGAGGGCAGTTAAATCAAAGTCGCAGACCTGATCGGTTTGTGCCGAAGTCTCCCCAAACCGAGAGGGCACAAATTGGTGCCTATGTCTAACAAGATAAGATCATCATGGAGATCGTTTAGTGTGATGTCGTCGTTACCGCTGATGATTGACTTGATGAGGGCGCAGTCCGCCGAACCGAGGCGGTGGTCGAGGATGAACCTGATAACTTCCTTATCACGAAGAGTCTGCCCAACGGCAGCTAAGGTGTCGGCGAGTTGCTTGACCGCACGGATGTAGCTGATTTTTTTTAATTAAGAAAAGAGTTCCAGCCTCCGCAATCAGAGACTAAAAGCTTGCAGCTGTCTACTCAGACTGTCCACACCTCAAACTCAATATGAGTTCTACGGAAGAGAAACAAAAGGACCGACGAAACAGACTCCTAAAACCCCTTCTAAGCTTCTAGTCAGACTTGCTAATGCTCAGCCTGCTGGCAACCTTCGGCAAACTACAAGCCTACTCTTGTCTTCCCAAACTGTCACTGAACCCACACCTCAAACAGGACACAAGTTCTAGACCAGAGAAACAAAGGATGAAAAACGCTAGTTTATGACAGAAATCAAACTTTCCAACTGGGCTTGCTGAAGGTCCCCCTATCGGCATCATTTGACACCCAGGTGCCAGGAGAGACTCTCCTGAGAAGAAAAATAGAATCCCAACCAGACCAGACTCGCTATGCTTGTAGTCTGTTTCTGAAGTTCCACCCATTCTTATTGAAGAAGTCCAGGACTGTAGTTTCTAGTTTGCGGCAATTGTCCTTCAAAGCAGTTTTCTCTTCCTCTTTAGAGAGCATCGTCCATATTCTTATCCAGAAAGTCCTCCTGGAAATCACCTGCACAAATGAGTTAGTAATAGTTCTTTTGAACAGTACCTCATTTCTATTTAACTAGATTGCCCAGCAAAGAGTTGAGGCACCTATCAACATATGTTTCCTAATCCGCCATGAAAACCCTCTAAGCTAAGGTCCCAGTATATTAGACACACTAGTTGGTGGTTGAATTCCAAAAGAGAGATACACAATATTCGAAATGAATCTTGCCATCAGACAGTTGAAAAACAAGTGTTGTACGGTTGCCAATGTTTACTTTCCATGAGTTTGAAAGTAAATAATGGGAATCAAAGTTTGAGGTAAATAATGGCTACGGGTTTGAAGTAAATAAAGGAATCGATCCCATTCATCTTCCCAAAATCTTATTTGATTCCCAGTATTTACTTCAAACCTGCCCATGGACAGGAATTGATCCTTTATTTCCATGAGGCCGGTCCAAAATTGTGAGTCATCTTGCTTCTTTGACACTTGAGTTAGTGTATTTTTGGATAGATATTTCCTTCTTAGCAAACTCTGCCACGTTCCCTCCTCATTTAGAAGTTTAAAAAGCCAATTGCTTAGCAGACATCTATTTTGAACTTCCAAACTAGTAATGCTCAGGCCACCCATATTCTTTGGGGCATAGAGGATGCTCCATTTAGCTAATCTGTATTTTTTTCTTATGCTCATCACACTGCCAAAAGAACCTAGATCTATAATAGTCCTCTTTTAAGAACCCCTTTAGGGATTCTAAAAAAGGATATCATGTACATTGGTAGGCTGGATAGGATAGAGTTTAGAAGCACTAACCTACCTTCTACAGACAACATTTTGCTTTTCCAACTTCCCAATTTTTTCTGAAACCTTTCTTCAATCACATTCCAATCCTTATTAGTGATTTTTTTGGTTCATGGAATGCCTAGACATTTAAAGGGGAGAGATCCTTCCTGGCAGCCAAAAATCTGCACATAGTCTACCACTCTCTCTTTTGCCTCTCCAAAATAAAACAGCTCACTTTTATGAAAATTGATTTTAAGGTCCGAGAGCTTTTCGAATGTACATAGTACTAGCTTCAAGTTTTTGGCCAATTCTAGATCATTTTCCATAAAAAGTATTGTATCATCTGCATACTGGAGAATTGATCATCCTCCATCTACCAGATGTGGCACTAGGCTCCTAATTTAATCACTGCCTCTAACCCTTGAAATAAGAATAGCTAACATATCTGCTACCATATTAAACAGGACCGGAGATAAAGGATCCTCTTGCCTCAAACCTTTTTTTGTTTGAAAGAAGTGCCCAATGTCATCATTAACTTTAACCCCCACACTTCCCCCACTTAGTATAGTTTCAATCCACTTACACCATGTTGAAGAAAACCCCTTCATTCTTAGAGCTTGTTGCCAAAAAGTCCAATTGACTTTGTCATATGTTTTTTTCTTAAAATCTAGTTTGAGAATAATCCCACTATATTTTTTCCTACGCAGTTCATGGATAGTTTCATGTATAATTACCACCCCCTCCATAATATACCTTCCAGGTAGAAAGGTTGTTTGTGATGGTCTAATAACTTTATTGGCCACCATGCTCAGTCTATTAGCTATCACTTTTGGCCTGTACTACGGAGCTTTGGGATTAAAGTTAATATCCCAAAATTTAAGCTATGTAGAGGGAGCCTATAGTTGTGGAACTCTTTAAACATGGCCATTAGGTCATTCTAAATAAGACTCCAAAACACTTGGTAAGTGTGGTCTTACCAATGCCCCCAAACATTAAAATAGGGATTACCAACGTTTTCTGATCACAATTTGATGCTAGCAATTTTACTGTTTCCACCTTCTCTTTCTGCCTTCCAATGATAGTTGCTCTACTGATCTTTGATGTCGTCTCTCTCTTCTTTATCTCTTCCTAGTATGTCGAACAAGTGTGTAGCATGAATCCAAACTGTGATCGTTGTGCTGCTATGATTGTTAATTTTTCCCTACCTATTGTAAACTTGGAAACAGAGCTAGACATCTTCCCCTATTCGATAATAAGAAAATAAAATTCAATAGCAATTTCTAATTAAAGGGAATAAAAAATCATAAATAACTGGTGTAATAGCTTTTCAGCAGAAGAATATAATAACCATATACAACGCATAAGGGAACACATAAGGGAGGTATTATATTACAATACCCGTCCCTTTTTTCAGTAGCCCGTGAGACTATCAGATCAAGAATGAATGGTGATAAATATATTTTCAGAATTTCAGTCACTCTAATACTTTGGGAATCAAAATTTTCTACCATAAATGATAAAAGAGGTGTCTTAATTAGAATAAAACATATGGTACTTGCTCCATATCACCCGTTAATATGCTCTAGTTCAGGACAGTAAATACATGCTACGAACAAGTCTCCCCATAGAGCACGATGGAAAAGATTTACCTGTGACAATTTGACCTCAAATTCATCAAGCATGTCAGAGATGTCGTGGGCGGCATTCTTGAGCATCTTGAGCCAGAGGTTGACTGCTTCCTTCCTCACGGACCGCCTCTCGGCATCCCTGAGTAGGGCTTGCACTAACTCCAGCATGCTCTTGATGCTCTCCATGTCTTTCTTTAGCTTCCATCGCGCCTTGATCTGCTCACCAACGACGGATCCCAGCTCGCGCAGCACCTCCTTGAGCACCGCGGACACGAGCGCCTCCCCGACCCCAGCCGTGGACGTGATGACTCAGCAACAGCATGTCCACACGGGCGGCTCCAACAAGTCTTGCTTCACTCCAATAAGTGCAGGCGCGACGGAGAAAAGGAGTCGCACTCCTCCGTTCTAACTCTCTTGAGAGTCAAGTTTGACCAAATTTATACAATAAAGTACAAATATTCATGATACCAAATAAAATGTCATTAGTTTCTTCATTAAATATATTTTCATATTATATCTATTTGGTGCCATAAATCTTTGTCATCCTCTATAATTTTGGTCAAACATAAAATAGTTTGACTCTCCAATAAAATTGGAATGACTTGTAATTTGGAACGGAGGGAGTAGTAGGTAGGGAGCTCCTATCTATCTTGTGGAAGATAGAGATAGGAGTTGAAATTTCCAGCCCACCAAGGCCATCTCAACCTTATCTTCTTCTTCTTTACCTTCTTCCCCAATCCTCCCATTTGATGATGGTCCACTGAAAATATGTTGGTTAAAAAATGATGTCCAACATTTTTTCAAAAAGTTGAACCAACATTTCTTCAAAAAAGTTGAACCAACATTTATTCAAAAAAAATTGAGCCAACATTTCTTTAGAAAAAGTTGAATGCAACATTTTTCGAAAAAAAGTTGAATCCAACCTTCTTCTCCAGGGGAGGGTGGCAGGGGAGGGAGGGGGAGGCGGCAGCGACGGCAGGGGAGGGAGAGAAGGGAGCTAAGGTTTGAGTTTGATGAAGATCCAAAGGACCTCATTATTTGCACGAATCCTAAACACTTAGTGGGTGTTTGGGAGGAGGGGGCTAAACTTTAGCCCTGTCACATCGGATGTTCGGATACTAATTAGGAGGACTAAACATAAGCTAATTACAAAACTAATTGCAGAATCCCTAGGCTAAATCGCGAGACGAATCTATTAAGCCTAATTAATCCATCATTAGTGAATGGTTACTGCCGTACCACATTATCAAATCATGAACTAATTAGGTTTAATAGATTCGTCTCGCGATTTAGCCTAAGAGTTGTGTAAATAGTTTTGTAATTAGTCTAGATTTAATACTCATAATTAGTGTCAAACATTCGATGTCTCCTCCCAAACACCCACTTAACAGTTCGATGCCTTCCCACCTTCAGCAGGATGGATAGGTTTTCCGGTAGGTAGGCGCACGCGGTTGGTGGATTGGAAAGCGCGGGAGGCGTCGTGGGCCGTCGCAAACGTCGGCCTGGCCAAGGG
Source organism: Setaria viridis (assembly GCF_005286985.2). NCBI lineage: Eukaryota > Viridiplantae > Streptophyta > Magnoliopsida > Poales > Poaceae > Setaria > Setaria viridis. The sequence continues at coordinate 29,568,284 of NC_048263.2, forward strand.
ACACGCGGACGACCCGCCGGCCCACAACGGCGCAAACAGAAGGTTGCACAGAGAGAGGAGGATGCGCCGCCGCCCACGGCCCACGGAGGAGACCCATGAAACTCGGTAAGGCCGGGCCGACGCGGGGGGCAAGCCATGGCGGCGGCGCCGTGGATTCGCGCTCTGGCGGGGCAGCGCCCGGCGGCTGCGGCGCGGGCAGCGGGGCGGGGCCGCGCGACGTGGTGGTGGGGCGGCGTTGGCATGGCTGGCCGCGTGCCGCGGTGCTGGCGGGCGGCAGTCAGGTGTCGCATGGTACTACGGCTTGCCAGCCGGCCACGTGGCTCTGCCGCTCTGGTACACGGACCCTCCCGTAATCCCGATCCCGAATAATCTCTCTGGCTATGGACCTGTCAAACTGCGATTGGCAGTTCCTCAAAAAAAAAAAAACTGCGATTGGCCAAATTAAAACAACAACAAATAAACAGTGTTTGTTGCAAAGGATAAACCCCAAGCATTGAAGCGACAAGCACATGCTGATCAACCATGCATGTTAAGCCTAAGCAAGCCGCTAACGCTAACTGCCTGATCCACTGCACACAGATACGCGTCTCACCACCACCCGATCCACTCCAATCCCCAACACATGCCAGGCGAGAGCATGGATCCAAACTAGCCGCGATCCGCCGAATAACCCTAAATTGTCGCAGCACTCGCGCCGGGACAAACCCGAACGTACGCCATGTGGCCGGGGAGACTCGCTGTCACCAACGGGTTGCATTGGGGCCTTGCGCGCCGACGCGAGAATGCGAAATGCCCGCGCCGCGCACGTTCTGCCGCGACATGGCGCGACGCCCTTGGCCGCGGGGAAAGTTCTCCGGATATAACAATTGATGCGGCGCACGCGCAATCGGATTCTCTTGTGCTGATGTGCTCCAGGTCATCTTGCGCCGACCTCGATCCGTCATCATTGGCATCGGCATCAGGCCGGCCTCATCGTCTTTGGAGTCTTTGAGATCGTATGACCGCGGCACTACTAGAATGAGAGCGGCCAGTAATCACAGTACTCCAGTTTCTTTAATCACCTCTCAGCGCCATGGTTGAGCAGAATACACTAATTAATCCAAGGCTGTTTCTGAACTCGCACTGTCATAAGCTTTCGCAGATAGAAACACAAGCGACGAGACTTGGAACAGCGAAGCAGCGGGAAGATGAGTGTGAATTAAGCCCCACAGAAGCCACCTTAACCACCCTTGAAGCCACCAAAATCGGACCAACACGTACCTTTGGTCCTACTCAAAACATGCGCACACTGCGCACGTACAACATCTCACCATCATCACCGTCTTTCCTTGCGTTCAAAACAAACGGCAGCGACCAATCGCAGGGCCCCGAACTACCAAAACTAACACAAATAAACTAGCGGCCGGTGGCCAGCCATGTTGGTAAATTGCCGATCAACATGTCTAATCGGGAGGCCGGCCCTCCCTAATAAGCTAACCGACCACCCCAATGATCATGCCCTTCGCCCGTTCATCATCAAAAGCTCATCATTTTTGGCGCCAACCCTCCCCATGTGCGACCCAAAATAAACCTCTTCGTTGTCACCTCCATGCAACTTTCAAAACATTTCAAGATTGGCCGGTGCAGCACAGTAATACTGCCTCCATCCTAAATTATAAGACGTTTTAGCTTTATTAGATTTACAGACTTTGTTATGCACTTAGATATACCCTACGTCTAGATGCATGATAATATTTGTGCATATAGAAAAGTCAAAACGACCTTTAATTTGGGATGGAGGAAGTATATAATATAATGGCAACATGCATACGCCAATCCTTGTCTGTTTTTTTTTCTAAAAACTTTTTTTTGGGTCCTACACTTTGGACTTTTCAGAGATTGCATTGCATGCCTCTGCCTCGCTGTTGGGCTCCTCGGTCCTGGACTTTAAACAGGCGCACGCTTCTAAAGCCAGCCAGGCTGCTAGGCCCTCTGCAACGGCCTCTCCTCGTCCTATATATTCACACGCATACACGCACAAGAGCCTTGGCACTAGAACTGCAACAACTCCTCCATAGACCATAGCACAACAGCCAGCCATTGAAGCAAAGAAACCTGCAGCTGCTCTACTTCCGCAGCCATGATCAAGCTGAGGTACTCCAAGAGGCTCTTCAAGAGGAGCCCCTCGTCGTCGAAGCAGGCGGCCGCTTGTGGCGGCGGCAATGGCAGCGCGGCCGGGGCCGGCGGTGCCGAGCAGATAGAGTGGGAGGTGAGGCCGGGAGGGATGCTGGTGCAGAAGAGGGATGGGAAGGGCGGCGAGGAGGTGATCGTGGTCAGGGTCTCCACCGGCTTCTCCTGGCATGATGTGTCCATCGGAGCCACCTCCACTTTTGGTGAGTACGCATTTCTCCAATCTGATGACTCCTCTCTCCGATTCATTTCACTTTTCGCATGCGTATTTGATTTCTTTTTGTAGTTTGTTCTTGGAACCTGATTTGACATAGTTTTCTTCTTGGCAGAGTTTCCATCACTCTAGCCTCCAGTGATATGTCTGTTGCTTTTACTTCTAGTATTTTTTTTCTAGTTTCCATCACAAAGGTTTATTCAACTTTCCCCTTATTCCTTAGAAAAGAGAAAGGAGGAGGAGGAGAAGAAGAAAACTTCATTTCCCCTTCGCATTAGTGAGTGCAGTTGTTTGGTAGGCGTTGGATGCAGTTAAGACCTTTGAACTGTCAAGTACAGCAGCGTCCCTGTAGTAAACTTTTTCTATGCAAAATGCGTCTATGGACAGCTCTCAGCTCTGCTCCCAAATTTACTCCTTCCTTGGCCACAAAAATTCATAACGGAGCCAAATAGTAAACTGTAAGCCGACATGTGCTGCATCTTCTTCAGCAGTACAGTACTTCTACTCCAGAAGTCTGAAGTCTCACCGTATCTGTACAAGCAATGCTGACGCAAAGACACTTAAAAAGTCCACTCCCTAACGTGGGCGTACACATTTATTCATGGCTGCCCCCGGCACTGCCAGCTCATGCTCATGCTCATGCATGCAATTGCAGATTGCAGTTGCAGGCATCTAACCATCTGTCAACATGCCTGAGAATCAGCCAAAATTGCACACATGTTGGAACCTTCATCAATTTTCTTTTCCATCGTTTTGTAAATGATGTGTGCACTGAAAGTTTGAATTTCATTTCAAAATATATATGCCCCTATTTGGTTGTCCTCTACTTAACAAACTTCTTTTCTGAAATTTCAGGGGAGCTGAAGGTAATGCTGTCCATGCTGACTGGTCTAGAGCCCAGGGAGCAGAGGCTGCTGTTCAGGGGCAAGGAGAGGGAGGACACCGACCACCTCCACATGGTTGGGGTGAGGGACAAGGACAAGGTCCTCCTCCTCGAGGACCCTGCCCTCAAGGACATGAAGCTCCGGGCCCTCGCAGCCCAAGTCGTGCCGAGCCCGTGCCAGCCCTTTATCCAAGTGTAGCCCGGCCCGGCCCAGCCCATCACCGTTCTAACTATCACTACTGCTTATTACTAGATTATAAACCGTACTATTTAGTCCAGCGTGAAGGTAATTTTAATTTCTGGAAGGTTTTTTTATATCCGGAATCCGAGGGGTTTGTCCTCCAAACCCCTCTTAGTCCACTCTTAGTGCCACTCCAAGGAAGGGTTAAGGGTCCCTGAAGGTGAGAGTGAGAGAGCCTTTTTATCATGTACTCTAGTTAGTTGCAAGCGTCAGCCATGGTGGTGGCTGTGGTCTTGTGACGTGATGTGTTATGCCTAGTGTTGGGCTTTTTTTTTATGGTCCCTACTACTTTGGTCGTTTCTCATTCCAACAATCCAGCATGGGTCATGGATATGAATGAGAAAGATTGTATGTATCTTGTGTTCCTGCTCCCAATGAATGGATGAAACCAAGTGTTCGTCCCCCTTTCCATGATGGATGGTGCTCCTTTTGTTGATCTTTGAGGTTTGTGATTGCGATGTCCGCATGTGGAGAGCGAATCATAGCGATGCGTCAGGTTCAAGAAAAGGAACCTAAAGATGTGCAAGATCGTAGCAATAAGGCTGGACAATGTGATCCATTCCTTTTGTGATCAGGTTCAAGAAAAAGGAACCTAAGATGTGCCATGGATGTGCTGTGGACGTGGTGGTTGGCGCTTGAGATTTCATATCAAGTTCTTTGGACTGCAGTGACTGTGAGCTGAGAGTACAGATTGCTCGCTGATGTGTTCCCCATTTACAGACAGAGGCAACCTTCAGCTGCATGCTTGTCAGCATCAATGCAGAAATGCAGAGAGGTGCTTGGCTTCAGAAAGAAGGGATTAGTACAGAGCTCGCAGCAGATTGTAACACCCTAATTTTCAACTTTTACAATTTAATAAAATTTGTTAGAAATTAAATGCATGTGTCTAAGGATTTTAAGGTTGCAATTAAATTTTCTTAGGCATCTAAATCTTTTTCAAAATAAATTAATGAATCATAGGAGTTCATTGTTGCATTCATGGTGGTGCATTATTTTTGGCTGCTTGAATTCGAATTTGTGTTTAAATTCATTTGTTTGATTCTTTTAAACAAATAGAAACCCTCTTCTTTTCCCTCCCTTCTTTCTCTCCCTTTCGGCCTACTCCTTCTTCCAGCCAAGCTTGGCCCATCGCTCCACTCCCCCTCCACAACCGTAGCGCAACGCCTGCAGCAGCCCAACAGGCGGCCCGTCTTTGCCTCCGCGCTGGCCCGCTCTCACACCACGTCAGCTGCCTCCGCCTCAGCCCAGCTTCCGCGTCGGCCCAGCTCCTGCGTTGTTCATCCGCTCTCCCGCTGACGCTCGAGATCCACTTGTCATCTTCCTCCTCCGCACCACCCACGTCGCAACCGACTCGGGTTCGTTTCCGAGCCGGCCGCGCCGCCCTCCGCGTTGCTCCACTTGGCCTGCACGCCAAAGGTGCCCCTCCGGGCTATATAAACAGCTGTCGCGCGCACCCCCGTGACCCCCACCAAACCCTAGCGCCCCGCCTCAAGCTCCCCAGCGTCGCTGCCACCTCCCCGTCATCAATGACACCGCCCGGGGATCCGCAAGGAGGTGAGGAGGCTGCCCGTGGGGTTTTTGTGCGCTATCGTGGTTTGCTCCGCACGGACACGCTCGCCGGAGCTACCGCCTCTCCACCGTGTCACCTCACCGAGCCTTGCGCCACCGCTGCCGCGTAACCCACCCCGACGATACCCTAGCCGTGTTCACCGTGTGCTCCTCGTTCTCCTGGGCTAGATCCCATTGAGAACCGAGCCCAAACGCTCGATTTCGAGTCATTCCCGGCGAGTCGCCACCGCCGTCGCCCGCGCGCCGCCGACTTAGTTCCAAATGACCGTATCCCTTAGATCTAGATCCGATGGCTCGGATCGGATCTGACACGGTCAATACAGGTCAACTCCCACACCGTACCGTGCTTTTTGCTAAAGAGTCCCTGGGTTTTCTGGTTTTTGCACCCGAGACCCATCGCAATTCAAAAGTAATTAGATCTAGGTTCTTTTTCATCCGTTTCATAGCCCCTGAGGTTTTGCAAAATAGTGCCCGCCATCCTAGCCTTGCTCTTTTGCACATTAAACCTTCAGTTGTGTATTTATGTTTTAGCCCTCGGTTTCTTCAAGTTAACCCCTAGAAGTCTAGTTTTCTTACAGACAGGCTCTTACACCTTGTTTAGTGCATATCTTTAACGTCTTAGATCCGTTTTAAGTGCTTCTTGCATCTATGAGTTCATTTTTATGCATAGATTAGTTTTACGATCTTGTTTTTCTCTGTTGCTACTGTTTGGTGTACTCTTTTCTTATTTTATTCCTTTGCTTGCTTGTATGTGCTCGTGTGCTTTGAAGACTACGAGCAGCTGGAACAAGTCCAGGAAGGCAAGTCGTGCCCTTATCACAACTTGAACCTATGAAACTTCTATTTTCATGTTCAATAACACTTATGCTATGCACTTTAAGATATAAATATGATGGGTCCTAATTAAAGAGTGGTCAGTTTTATTCCCTGTACCTTGATCAATCTGAATCTTGATCAATCTGGGTTTACATAATGTTAGGTAGTTCATGCTTAGTTGCTCAACTTGGTTATGGTGGTATTAATGAACCAATATTTAAACTTATTTTATTTATATTATACCTTTCAGTAATACAAGAATACCATGCTTAATTGAAACATGGAGCGACCACCCAGAAAAATAGTATAACCACAAAACTATATGGCTCTGGTCTTGGCTAATTAATTAGAAACTCTAGTTTGTGGTAGCTTTACCTGAAAGGGGCAAGAGGGGGAGACAGTAGTTGGTGTATAACCCGGCCCTCTGACTGATCTGCTCTATGGTAGCTTCGCAGTTGGAGAGAGGTTTATGCATTACGTTGATCATAAAACCTTAGTGAGCTATCTGGAATCTTTGCAAAGGCCTCGTAGCGTCCCTTTTCAATCACACCTAGAAAGTGTGGTATTATGTCTAGTCCGCACAACATGGTTGAGTCTAAAGTTCTTTGGAACTTTGATTCGATTTGTGGGTAAAGATGTGCAATCTCGGCAGAGTGTAAAACTGATCGATCAGCCGTGTTCACGGTTAAGAATGGCCTGGACCCTCACATAATTAAATTATCGAAAGTCAAATTAAATTGATGTGATTTATTTCTGTTATGTTTATTTATGTTTACGTTAAACGTGGGTGGTATAAAGTTATACTTAGTAAATGCTAATAAAACTTGACCAACCAATTAAAATGATGAATTGCTATTAAACCTTAGCCTATCCTTGAATGGTCTTACACTACACATTCCTCACGCTTGCTGAGTACCAAGCATAAGTGTACTCACTCTTACTAAAACCGCTGCTCAGAACAAGTCAATGTTGTGGAGGTTATACTCAGAACAAGTCAACGTTGTGGAGGTTCTTCAAGTTTGGGAGGAGTTCTAGGTGTAAGTGTTTCTCCAATCAACTGCCCGTGGAGTCGCCGTTTTCATTGAAGATCCGCTGCGATAATAAATACTCTTTCTGCTATTCAGTTTAAAAAACTATCAGTCATGTAATAATTATATACTCTCTCTACGTTATGATATTATCTTTTTTATTCACTGAAGTCGTCGCATGTGTGTAATTTGATCCTGGCGCACATGTGATTCATGCATATGGTTTTGCCTTAAAAATCGGGTGTGATTGATGGAGAATCCATAACCATATCTGTTCCACAACCGCACCTAGGATTAAGAAATGAGCCGAGTTCATGCTTGCAAGTCTAAACAGCGAGAGGTAGAGGGACAGACTGAAAGTTTCTAGAGAAGGAAGTGCCAAATTATCTGAACCCCGGAGCTAGGAACGGATGCTTACAGCCAACAGTTCAGTAACCCCTTTGCCAGCTTGTGTAACTGTGTCAGCGTCTAATCTTCTCGATCTGCTCATGGGTCGATGTGATTGTGATGTCCGCATGGAGAATGAATCATCGTATAACGCTTCAGGTTCAAGAAAAGCAAGTTTACGACGGGAAAATTCCAGCCTAACTGTCCTTTTTTTTACTGTGGCGGCTGATGTGGTCTTTGGTGGTTGAGATTTCAGATCAGGAGCACTGGACTGCAGGAAGCCGAGTGCAAATCGGTCGCCGGTTTGTTCCCCATTTGCAGACAGCGGCAACCTGCAGCTGCTTGCTCAAACTCACCTCCTTTCGGGCTTGGATTGTCAGCACCAATGCAAAGTAGAGAGGCTGTTTGGCTTCACGAGAAAGGAACTCGTACGAGGCCTGATGAAGATGGAGCTTGTCACTTATCAGCTTGCTGTTCCACCCACAAGTAACCAAATATACATTTTTTTTTCAGAAAATTAGTTCCATCGCAGTAAAGATCAAGACATTGATGCTTGAAAATCCAAATGGTAAAAGAATGCCACTATGCCTGTATGCCAGTAGCGCCGGCACTTTGGACGACGGCCATGTAGACATGTTACCTGACAACTGAAAGGATATGTTCTTTTGACTTAAGTGGATCATTCAGTCTTAGAACCATGATCAAGATGTAGACAGGAAACTCTGACATGCTTGTTAGTGCACGATAAGGTTCCCTCTAGTCCCGACGCAGAAGTTGTTGACCTTGACCCTGCGAAAGCGCTCATAATCGGTAATGATCAGATTCAGACCAAGACCAGGGCCATGCTGTGCTTCTTGCAAGAGGGAGCAACGATCTGGTCAGTCTGTCTGACAGGCAGCCATTATCCCCCGGCAGCGGCAGGACGCTGCCCTTTCTGACCTTTCGAGGAGGCTGGGAGTTCTTTTGCATTGCTTCTTTCTTGGGCCCTGCCGTTCTCCGTGGAGAAGATCAAGGCCTGATACTCGCATGCGGCATGCCCTGTGCCTTGACTTCCTTTCGCGACTACCGCTGGAACGACGAACGATCACGCGCGCCGGCATGGAGCCACGCGCCGCACGCGTGACCCGTGGAGTCGTGGACCATGGTCGCTTCGCCTGTTGCAATTCCGGCGAGTTCCAATCGCCGGCAAGCACCCACACGCACACTCGATGAACACAAGTGGACGCAGGTTTTGCGCTGCAAAAAGAACGGCAGCGTTTTCTGTATGTATTATAACCTTTTAAATAGAAAGCCAACTAGCTAACTAATCTCCCTACAGGCCTACAAGCGCGGCGAGCCGATCAACAGGCGTGCCATCCCACGTCCACACGAACCCGTCGCGCCACTCCCTAAAGACTCGCTCCGCACGAACGCAGCATGCGTCAAGCTCCTACACACTCGCTCCACCATGACACCGTGGTGAGCTTGTTCAACGGAAAAAACGGAAACAACGGATACCACAGGATTACAAGTAACATCGCCTGCCTGAGCCATGGCCGCGCGTCGCACGCGGGGCGCCTCCTCTCCCCGCCTGTCCCTAGCCCGTGTAAGGCTGTAAACAGTGGCCGCAACACGGAGGCGGGGTGGTCGGCGACTCGGCGTGCCCCGCGGCGGCGGCGGCTGTCCCTGACTCGCTGTCCGGAATCGCCCTGCCCACCTCGATTGGGCCTTGGGCTACGTGGGCTTGACGCGCGGTAGCCTGCCTGGTTTGGAGGGTGTCAGAGCCCAGTAACGGCCCGCCACTAGGAAAACAGCCCAGTTTCAGTTTTCTTTTGAGTTTTGGGCATCAAATTCGAGAAGGAAAAATTGGCGACATAACTGCACTCCCCATTCGACATTTTGAGTGAGGACAAAATGAATATTGCACCAACCGATTTCACATAATAGGATATTTTACTAGAAATTATGAGGAAATCAAGCACCCAATCGTGATGGTTTGCCCTAAAGATGTTTATAAATCATGCGGAACACCCAAACACGTGCTAATATTTCATTCCCAATTTGGATATTTGAAGTTTGAACCGATCCAGATCTAGAAATATTTTGAGACCATTGCTACAGGTATTCAAGTACAACAGCGCCTGCCTTTCTGCCTACTGAACACCAGTCATCTCCCTCCCTCTGTCTCCTTCAGTCCTTCCCACTGCCATAGTGCCATGTGTTTGCCCAACGAGGCAAAGACAAGTGAAAAACGCATCTGGTCGACGCCGACCACTCGCTCCTTCCGTTCCTCCTCCTCCTGCGGTCCTGCCTTCCTGCCTGCCCCGCCTGCGGCAGCTGCAGAGCCCCCGGCTCTGCTCCGCTCGCCAGCAGCACCAACCTGCACTCCACCAGCAAAGCGAGCTCCTCTTTACTCCCCCAAAATCTCTGAATAAACAATCGCGCAAGCAACCTCGCTCCACCGGCCTCCCGCAAGTTCGTTCTCAGGAGTCAGGTCCCAGCCCACCCAGCATTTGACAGCGCGAGGCGGTTCCCATTCAGGTGCGCTTTTTCTTGGTTACTTTTCTTGCATCCCTTTCGTTTTTTTTCTTTCTTTCTTTTGTTTAGTTAACAGCCCATAACCACCGGCAATCCAATCTCCAGGCCCGGTTCTTTGCGGTTCCTCAGTTCTTGCCTCTCTGGTCTTGATGAGGTCCCTTTTATTGCTGCATTAGCTTAACCGTTCGGGCATCCACATTGTTCTCTTCCCGTTTTGCACAGTCTGGAGTGGACGGCTTTCATTGGATTCGAAAGAAGGTAGTGAGATTGTGAGAGGCCTTCGACCAAGGTTGGCAATGGAGGCAGGGATTTGGGTATCTGTTTGGAGCTTCTTCAAGTTCCTGCCTTTCTTCTTTGCGCTTCTCCTCCTGGGAATCATCAAAGGTGGACAGAACGTTTGTTCTATTTGCATTCTTCTCCCCTTCTTTGTGCAATAAAAGTATGGATTGGAATTGTATTGGAGGATGGTTTCATATAGTTCTGTCCTTGTTTCACAAATTCAATCAATCAGTTCATGTGATGTGTTGCATTTGCTAGTTTTCTGTGAAGAATGGATGCTTGTACTGATTTTTTTTCTCGAAAATGCTGGATGCTGGTTCTGATGCTTGGTTAAACCATTGCTGTAGGCTGCAGTAATGATGGAATCAGGTTGCATAGATGCTCATATCACGAGTGAATTAGTCCTTTTATGAGTTGATGTACAGTGTCGTTTGATAATAATGGAGGAAGTGGAGTAGTACATGTTATTTGGTTAGGACAGGTATATGATGGGACCCAAGTGAGGAATGCCATTGTTTTACTGGCATAGCGTATTGACTTTGTGAGCATGAACCGATTGCCCTGGTCCATTTTTCTTGCATTTACAGATTTATTCATGCTGCATCTTTTACTTACTATTAGTGCAGTTCTGCTTGATGTGGGGCGTAGAGCCATAAACTGATTTCTGCAGTAGTTGCAACTGGAATTTCTAGTGATGTAATGAAATGTGTGTACATGAGATTTTGGAAGTTTTTTTTAAAGAAAAAACAGATTTTGGAAGTTGTTGAGAGGTTAAATGTCTGCTAAGTCTAGAAATCCACAGTGCTCTGATGGTAAATATTAATACCTGGCTACATTTTGATGGATTGGTTTACTACTTGGTAATTTTGTTGATCTCTGTTATTATTGGTATTTAGATTCATGCTATTCTTGCCAATCCAGGTGCTTTGTTTGGCCCATGGGCATGGCTCGTCATGACAATTGGAATTTCTGCGCTCATTCTGGGCTTGTGGCCTATGCATGTGATTTGGACATATTACTGCATTATCAGGTAGCGCTTGCAGTTTTTCAGCCCTGGAAGAGAAGTCATGCAAGTTGGTTTATTTGGATATGCTGACCACCTTTTTATGAAAGCAGAACCAAGATGGTAGGACCGGTCATAAAGCTGCTGCTTCTTATTGCTGTAACTGTGATTTTGGTTCTATGGCTAATAATTGGCATCATGGGAAGCATCCTCGCTGGTTTCGCTTATGGCTTTCTGGCACCAGCAATGGCTACATTCGATGCAGTTGGGAAAGGAAAAGAAAAGCCACTTGTTCACTGTTTTTTGGTAAAACTTATCTGCAATGGTTTCACTCTGATACCAGCTTCGTTTGTACTTCACCTGTTTAACATGGCTAGCTAACTTGCAACACAGGATGGAACATGGAACACTATCACAGGAAGCTGTACAGTAGTCAGGGACATGAAAGACGTGTTGTTGCACTCATATTTTTCAATCATGGATGAAGTTCGTCTTCATGCACCTCCAGATGGCAAGCCATATGAAATAAGGTCTACTTTCTATTATTGTTCAGCCTTTTCCATTCTTCCTGATAAGAATAAGATCATAACTTCTCTGCTGTCTGCGCTGCTCCCTGATTCTGAGTCAATTTAGCTGTCTAATAATGGAACATTTTGATTGTTTGTTATCTTGGTCAGCTTTTCTTACACATCTAGAACAGTTCAGGTTGACAATGAAATACACAATTATTTCATGCTTGTGAACTCGTTTTGGATAGAAATGATATGGGGGATTGCTCCATGCAAATTGAAGTTCGCTATCCTTTAAATCCTGATATTATCGTTAATATTTAAACAGCCTTGTAGTGATTTTATTTTAGTTGAAGAATTCTCTATTACACAAGGAAAATAATTAATTTTACATCCCCAGATTGCTTCACATTCCTGGTGCAATACTTGCTGCTGCTTGTGGACTTGTAGTGGATGCCATAATGTTCACACTAATTGCCTTGTACAAGTTCCCCGTTATGCTTTTCAAAGGATGGAAGCGGTTGATTGAAGATCTTATTGGCAGAGAAGGACCTTTTCTTGAGACAGCTTGTGTGCCATTTGCTGGTCTTGCTATTCTTCTCTGGCCATTTGCAGTTATAGGAGCTTTTCTAGCCTCCATTATCTGCAGTGTTCCTTTTGGCACATATGCTGCTGTGGTGGTTTATCAGGTATCGACAATCTTTTTGGACTGGCAATGAAAATTTTGATTCTAGTATAAAGCTAGTATCGTTTAACCTGTTAGATGTGGAGGCAAGAAGCTTACAGTGGCAATCTTGTTCCTGTGCCAGGAATCCTCACTTTTCTTGGGACTGTCTTATGTAATATCATCAGTATCCATCTTTGATGAATATACAAATGATGTACTTGACATGGCACCAGGATCTTGTTTTCCTAGGTATAAATGGTGTATTCTTTATTAAAATGTTGTCCTTAAATTGTACATTTGGGAATGCAAGTTACTTAAAATTTCACCTTCCATGGTTAGGTTTAAATATCAGAAAGATGAAGCTTCCTCCCATGGTGGTTCGCTCTCAAGGCCCGCTTCATTCAAGGACAAGCATGATGGAAAGAAAGCGCCACAGCGTGTTACATCATTTAAAAGTAGCTTTGATGAGTTCAATCCATTCAAGGTGATCTTTTTCTGGAAAATCGAAAAGAAATTTCACTGCATTCCCAATAAATAAGAATCTTAATACTGGCACTCCATTTAGAATTTACAGATTATAGTATGATATTCTATAATCTTATTTACTTGAAAGCGTGCTATGATTCTTTGGTATTTGAAAAATTGTGCAGTATAACTGATTTAAAAGTGCTGTTTAGTTGCTAGATCACCTGTTCATAGAGTGTAAGCACTATGGCAAGGATCTGGTCGCTGAAGGGGTGATAACCCCAAAAGATATAGAAGGAACAAAGGCAGGCAAAGTCAGCACTGGGGTACTTAATTTTGGTTTACCGGCATATGTTATCCTTAAGGCACTCCTCCGATCTGCAAAAGCTAATTCTGATGGTCTGGTTCTAAGTGAGTAAGAGTTGCTTTCTTCATCACTAAAAGAGGTTTATGGTGACTTTCCTTGACCTTCGAGGCTTTGCTGTCAAATATGCAGGTGATGGATCTGAGATAACGTCTGATAATAGGCCTAAGAGTAAATTTTTCGAGTGGTTTTTCGACCCTCTGATGGTCATCAAAGATCAAATCAAAGCTGAGAACTTCACAGAAGAAGAGGAAGCATACCTTGAGAAGCAAGTACTCTTGATCAGCGATCCTAAGCGTGTCAAGGAGAATCTCATTCGGCTGCCATCGTTGAGCGAGCAAAAACAAGCAGAAATAGGAGCATTTGCCCGGAGGTACTTCCATTCATCATTTTCTTTCAGTTACTAAAGCCAATGCAATCCCTTGCTGATTCTGTTGATCCTACTGCAAGGTTGCAAGGAATCACAAAGTCAATATCAAGGTACCCTACAGCCAAGCGCCGTTTTGATGTCCTTGTGAAATCTCTCTCGGAGGAGCTTGCGAGGACTATGGGTGGCAGTCAGTCTGCCAATGGATCTCAAGTCCGGAAGACGAGAAGCGGTATTGTCCGAATGCTTAGCCAGAGCTCCCTAGGGAAGACAACAGGCATCCGGGGCGATGATCATGAGGCCCAGATAACAGGCGATGTTAACACTGAATGATATTTTGGAAAAAGAAAGCTTTCAACTGAAAAATTAGTGGGAAAAGGAGTTTTCTCCTATGCCCTTTTTGGGCTATTTTTGCTAACTTTGTACAAAGAGGCAAAGCGCCGACGCTGGTGTAGTGCTGTATGAAGGGTTGACCCCAATACTTCTCTTGGATTAGTTGTTGTTGTCTGGACATACAAATACGATGCAGTGATACCCTGTATAACTGTATTTTCTAGAAAGCAATACCGTCAGTAAGGTGTGCACGTTGGCTCATTCCTGTGACTAGGTGCTGTTGCATGTTTGTGTTCAGGCTTCGGCGTGTTTGCCCATGAAATGATCATCCGGAGCTATCTTTACTTCTTTAGTTTCCACAAGAGCAGAAAAACCTTAACAATCCCTACGCAAATGAGAGGCTACGACTGTAAGAGGTAGTTCGAATCATACGAAGAATAAGAGTTTTATTGTGAGAATCCCTACGCTGACAGCGGCACGAGCGAAGGCGTCCACGGCTGGAACCTGGAACCATGGAGGAAGATCTCCAGGTCCTGGATGCCATCTTTGTCCCCACGTTCAGGTGCAAATGTTCTTCGTGTGACACGACATCACTGACAGCCGTAGCAGGACACGAAGCATTTGTAAAATCACCCAGCGAGCTCTGTCCTGTGCAGTGCAGGAGGGAAGCGCCAACCGATACTGCTCCACCAACCGCGGCGCGTGATTCGGTCACGAGGTGGAATCAGGCTCATCTGCTCGCCGCCGCCGATGGGCATCCCATCCCGTCGCATCCATCTGCTCGTCAGGGAAGGATAGGTAGATCGATCGACCGGCAGATGCTGTCCTTGGCGCGGCGGCCGGTCTCCGCCGCCGTGCCCGCGGGCAACCTCCTCGGCATCCATCTATTCCAGTGCCCCGTACGTCCTCTCTCTTCCTTCCTTCCTCTCCCCCTTATCCTATCTCCATTTGGGGCCCTCCTCCTCGACTGACTAGTGACAGCGACCGAATCAAAATGGCCAGGACACCGTGGGCATCGTCGCCAAGCTGTCCGAGTGCATCGCCTCCCGCGGCGGCAACATACACAGCGTCGATGTCTTCGTCCCCGACGACAAGCACGTCTTCTACTCCCGCAGGTCAGTCAGATACTCCAGAACGTGTCGAAATGACCTTCTTCAGTTGCCTAAACCATGTGTGGCTTTCCAGTGAATTCACGTACAACCCAAAGCTGTGGCCGCGGGACGAGCTGCACAAAGATTTCCTCAACCTGTCCCATTGCTTCGGTGCGCAGAGGTCGACCGTACGAGTGCCTGATCTTGACCCCAAATACAAGATCTCGGTCCTTGCTTCAAAGCAGGTTCGTCAGTTTCGCATCGCTGCCTTTGGTACAGTGTAGCTTCTGCTGAGAAACTGCTCAGGCTTCAGGCACAGTGTACCATATTCCAAGCTATATATGCAATGTCTCTTCATGTCCTTTTGTTTTTGATAAGCATCTATCTTCCCCTCTCCTTCCAGGACCATTGCTTGTTTGATTTGTTGTATAGATGGCAAGAAGGCAGGCTTCCAGTTGACATTAGTTGTGTCATAAGGTGAAGGCGATATCTGGCCCCTATTTTCTCCTTATCAGAAAACGTCACTCCTCAGTCACACATGCTTCTATTTTTCCACTGCAGCAACCATGATAGACCAGAAGATAATCATGTGCAACGATTTCTTCAGAGGCATGGTATTCCATATCACTACTTACCGACCACATCTGGGAACAAAAGGGAGCAAGAGATACTAGAATTGATTGAAGGCACAGATTTTGTTGTGCTGGCAAGATATATGCAGGTAAAATTATGGTTTTGCTATTTTTTTCCTTATCTTAAGAATGGCAAAAAAAAATGGGACCAGGAACACCACAGAGCATACAAAACTGAGACTGACACTTATATAATCTATAGAGATTCTGTCTTTATTTTTTGAGGCACAATACTAAAATCTAGCTAGCTGTTAGTGTTAGGGACTCCCAGTCTGTTTCATTTGTCTATTCCTCACTGAGCTGATGCAATCAGAATTCAATTTTGCAATATAGTTGATAATAAGCTATGCATATTTCAAGATCATGTCCCTGTTCTTTTCATCTCCATGTGTGATCATCCAATCTCCAGTAGGTGCATAGACTCTGTAAGGTTAACATTTACTACAGGCTTTTTTCATCTATATATCTGTGACATATCATTTTCCCTTGCAGATACTGTCAGAAAGCTTTTTAAAATCATATGGTAAAGATATTATTAATATTCATCATGGCCTTCTTCCCTCATTTAAGGGAGGGCATCCTTCTAGACAGGTATCAAAGTTATCAGATCTGAGTTGTGAACCTAATCTGAAATGTTAATAAGTATTATCTTTCAGGCCTTCAATGCTGGGGTAAAGTTGATCGGTGCAACTAGCCATTTTGTCACTACCGAACTTGATGCTGGGCCAATAATTGAGCAAATGGTATTCATACTTTTCACGTAACAGTTAACCTAAGTATCGAATTGATGGATCACAATTCACATCACATCATCAGTTGAAATTGGTTGTCAATGTTTAATACGGAATCGTCTTTGGCAAACAGTTAGTTGTTGGAATTCCTTTTATTTTAGCGTAAACCCTAGGGGCTCAATTAGCATTGCCTTCATTTAATCCTACATTCCTACTATAATGCCTGACCACTTTCACATCGGAACTGTGCACCATTTATTGTGTTGCGATTCACACGTGTGAAATTATAGTAAACCAATGTGCTTTTAATCTTGACAATTTCTAGCAGGAAATCGGATATTTAGTCTTTCTGTCTTTGTTTTGCTGCTATACAGGTTGAGCGAGTTTCTCACAGAGACACACTACAGAGTTTTGTTGTGAAGTCTGAGAACCTTGAGAAGCAATGCCTAGCAGAGGCTATTAAGTCATACTGCGAGCTCCGTGTCCTTCCATATGAACTGAAGAAAACTGTTGTATTCTGAGCTAATTTTTCTTACAGATTGGTGTGATGTGTATTATTTTTCACAAAATAAGCAAAATGATTAAATTTTTCTGTATCTGCGCAATCGCTCGCTAGCTTTTTGTGATGATGCATGTTTTACTCTGGTTTGGTATGATGAGCGTACTTGAGCAGTAGCAACAAATTATTCATTGGACACTTGGGTTCATGGTAAGCATATATAAAAGCGCATGACAAGAAAACAGTTTAGAGTTACTGCATAGTACACAGATAAGGCAACGCAGCAGCCTCTTCTGCATTTGCTCAAAGGTATTTCCATCCATCACTCATTTTCAGTTAATAAACAAAAATATGTCCTTTCTGATTCTGTTGATTCTATAGCCAAATGCCTTTTCGACACCCTAGTGAAGGCACTCTCGGAAGAGCTTGCGGGGACGATGGGTGGCAAACAGGCCGCCGCAGCTCCTCCTGGATGAGTTGTTGTTTTTTATGATCATGAGGCTCAGTTGGCAAGTGATGCTCACATTGCAAGATAGTTATGAAACAGTATTAAACTGAAAACACCAGTGAAGCTAAGTTCTTTTCGGGGCTATTTTTGCTGACCTTTGTAGAAAGAGCTGACTCTGCTGTATAAAGAGTTAGCCTCAACCATCCTGGACGAGTTGTTTGTTTTGATGGCTATACCTGAACATACATTGCAGTAGGGGCCTGTATTAGAAAGCAAAGAGTCATTCTCACTCGTGCCACCAGTTAGATGTGCATGTTGGTTAACGCTCGCAGAACTGGATGCCTCATGAGTCATGAGCATTTTTCAGTAATTCAGTTCCTGTTACTTGGTGCTCTTTGGTATTTGCATTATATTTGATGTAAATGATTTGACAAAAATAATGCAGTGGCTACCTTAAGTTTCCATAAGGGTAACACGATCCTTAGCATCAAGAAGTTCAGTGTTATACAACTCTGTCTAGAGAAAAATGCATCTCAGATCATTTGGAGGCAAAGAAACTACACAAACATGCGAAGTACTAATCCAGAAAAGAGAACAGAGTTACACAACTTCTTAAGTTAATCCCATTCCATCTTTAACCGCATTAGTGTTACATTCTGAAATGACGAATCACATGTTCTCACTTCACAATAGTCTGGGGAACAACGACATTCTCATTTTTAACAGATTCGGTAGGCAATGGTACTGAATAAGGTGACTACAGCAAAGCTAGAAGCACATGTCCACTAAAGGTGACGAAGTAACAGCGCGAATCGCGATGTGTGTTCGGCAGATATCTGAAACATCACAGGGACTTCTTCTTGGCGTCCTTGGCTAGCCCCTTCTTGCGGATCTTGATGCACATGCCCAGGCGCACACTGTCGATGAGGGACTCCGGAAGAATGGAGATCAAGAACCACATGACGGAGTGTGGCCAGTAAGGCGTGCACCTAGGCTCGTAGCCAATGTGGCGAACAGCAGCACGAGCATAGGTGTCCGCAGAAGGAACCATGAAGGAGGATTTCCGGATGGATGCCATCTTTGTTGCAACATACAGGGGCACCTGAATAGATGAAGAAGTTGAGCTAAGAGTGAGAGAGTTCATATATACAACAAGCAGTGCCGCAAGGTTGGTACAATTTGATGAACATTTATTGCAAATAGCGAATAGTTGTTACCTGGCACTGCACATCAATACCCTTGCTCTTGTACTCAACATAGAGACATCTTGAGAATTGGTCGACATACCTGAGAAGCAAAGATGAAATTACTTTTAGCATGCAAGCTAAGTGTGTATAGCAGCACAGAGACACGCACACAACAGATGCAAGAAAAGGACCAATTGCTCATTGGCTCATTCACAAGTGTACTTTATGTTACATGACTACTTCAGTGTTTATGTGTCTTCTCCTCGTCATTCAATATAAACTAGATCACAGGAGAATATATCCCAACTAAGTTGAAGGGACCCTTTAGGCCAATCCAACAGGCAACATCATAAAGTTTTCAGTTATGAATCATAAGAAAGCAAGTAGGCCTAAGTTTCTTGCTTACAAGTAACCCATTGCTTATCTTTCCATTTCCTCTAAATAGAGTGATCATACGTCAGATCTGAACAAACTGCACATCTGAAGTAGTCTAGACTGATGGGACTTCAGTGCCTAACTAATTCGATCATTCGAGTATACATCTAACCAACTGTTGCATACTAAAAATTCACACCGAAGGAACAAACACCTTAACAGCGCTAAGCAAGTACAGACAGGTAAGAAAGGCGTGCTCCTTTGTTCTCAGTCAATTTTACTTCCACTAACGCCATCTATCCTAAAATCGAGCCAATTCAAGCTATAACATGTACAACTGCGACAGTAAACATCAATGGAGACGAAACAAAACAGTAATTCACGAAACAAAGCGGTAATTGGTGAGCAAGAACACGGGGAACTCACGCTTTGGTGGCGGCGTAGACGGAGTACAGCGGATCAGAGGGCACGACGGAGGCGGCGCCGGAGCCGATGTTGACGATTGCGCCGCGCTTCCTCTCGACCATGCCGGGGAGCACGGCGTGGGTGACCCGCGTGACGCCCTCGACGTTGACCCGGATCAGGCTGCGCATCAGCTCCTCGTCCACCTCGTGGAAGTAGCGGGCGTACGGGTACGACACCCCGGCGTTGTTGACGAGGACCCCCACGTCGAGGCCCCGGATGGCCTCCTTGAGCGCCTCCACCCCCGCGGCGAGCCCCTCGCCGGCGAAGTCGAGCACGAAGGTGCGGACCTCGGGGACCTTGGGGTGCTTGGCCTTGATCTCGGCGGCCACGGCGGCCAGCTTCTCCGGGTTGCGGCCGACGAGGACGAGCCCGAGCCCGGCGGCGGCGAGGCGGAAAGCGATGGCGCGGCCGATGCCGTCGGTGGCGCCGGTGACGACGGCCCAGGCGCCGTAGCGGCGGCGCAGGGGCTTCCCGGGGCGGAGGAACGCGGCGTAGACCCAGAGCGCGAGGCGGATGGCGGCGCGGAGGGCCACGAGGAGGCCCACGGCGGCCAGCGCCAGCGCCCACGCCGGCTGCGCGCGGAGGAACTCGACGTGGGCGCACGTGCCGGCCATGGCGGGCGTCGTCGGATTTGGGGAGCTGGAGTAGGAGCAGCGACTCGATGCGGTGCGGTGGCCTGGTGTGCCGCCGAGCTGGGGACTTATAGTGGGGCTGTGGAGGTGGGCTTTCTCCGGTGGTGGGTGGAACTGGTGTACCAAGACTAACCGAACGCGAACTGAATATTGGTCGAGTACTCGAGTTCGTGTCCATGGACAGTCCAGTCTTTCAGATAGGATGCGGATTTGATTGATTTTTTTAGATCGATCAGCTCCAGCCTTCCAGGCAGTGAGCATTGACACCTCGGTAAAAATAAAATAAGCAGATTACCGTATTTCAGCATTCTTTCATTATTTTCTTTAAAGGACAAAAGTGTAGTCAACTCGTGTATCTGGTTACCGAGATATCACTAACATTTCTTAGGGCCATTTCTTAGGGCCGGTAGGCTTCAGGGCTAAACTTTATGTGTCTAAAAATTAACCTCTGATGATCTAAATAGGGTGTTAAAGGTGGGCTAAAAATTAGCTAACCCTCCAACTAAATTTTAGTCCATTAGTCCTCCAAACCCCCGCTAATGGGAGCTAATTTCTTGCAGCGGATGAGAAAAGACCGAATTACCCTCCTTCCAAACAACACCTACATGATACTAGGGGTACATGCGTCTTTTCTCCGTACTCCAATTAAAAATTAGCCCACGCATCCAAACAGGGTTGGGCTAATTTTACCCAAACGTCTAAAGTTTAAATGTGGCTAAACTTTAGTGTTAGCCCATCAAACAGGCCCTACTTGCAAAAGAAATTATGTATACCTTGGTAACTAGATATACATGTCAAGTACGTTTTTGTCTTTTTTTTATTCTATTATGTTGGTAGTATTATTCAACTACACCTCCAACAACAACCCGCCACAAATCAAACATGATGGTACTAGTGTGAACAATGGTGTTTTCCTCTCCTTGAAGTATCAGGTTAATGAATTCGAGAACACAATGCACCTTGATTGGGCATCTTGGCGCTATTGTTTACAAGGTTCATCCACCACAGAAATCTCCTCACTGTTCTTGTTAAATACGACTAGTCTGCTTAATTCTTCTCTTCGATTTTTTTATTGAGATTAATTTTCGAATGAGGCAAATTAGAACTAGCCGGCTGCTCTGCCTTTTGTTGCAACATACACTGACTTTTCCAAGTGGTTGACATTTTCTTTCTCAAAACGAAGGAGGGAGCCACTATGTGCAGTTCGAGTCTTTGAATATACTCTTAGTCGTGCTTCGTAATTGTGTAGTCAGGCAGCCTCTACTTGACTGCCTGACTGCCTTTGTTGTAATCGCGCTTTTGTCACATTTGAATAAGTTATCTAGTCAGAATAGGAAATCCATTGAGGTTACAAGACACAAAAATTGCAGCAGGCCACCGGTCTTCTTGGGGACGCAGTCAGGCAGAGGCTGCCGCAGCCGTGTGTGGAGTACTATTGCGCATAACAAAATAGGCCATAGGATATGTTGAGAAACTCTGTTCAAAGCTAGCTGAAGGAGCAATCTTTATATGAGATGATCACAGTTTCATAACATTGCAGGGCCAGGAAGATTTCAAAGCGAAGTACGTCCCCGGGCCACAATCTTTAGGCATGTTCTTTAAAACTCACCCAGGAAACCGTTTACGTGTTTGGTAGGCTCACCCAACCCAACATCACATCTTGTGGCCTTGGGACGGTGTGTTTGCAACGGCAGAAACGCAAGCGTGTCGGGCGTGTAGGACTGACCGGCAGCCGGGGCAGATCCAGAAGCCAAGTCCACGGTGCACCGGGAGCATCTTGCTCTGCTGGCTGCTGCTGACTTGCTGCGATTGGGGGAGGTCTGACTGACGGAAGGGGACAGGGCAGGGCTAGCGGGGGAGGTTGGGTTTGATGAGCTGAAATTATAGGCGGCGTTGAAGGCGGTCGCAGGGGCCGGGCGGGCGGAAATCCCAACCCAACCCCCACATCTTCAATTCCCCGGCACGGCACGGCACGGGCGTCCGTCGAGCAGAGCAGAGGCTGCAGAGCCCGCCCGCCAGCCAACCAGCCGGGATGTAGTGCCGACGTGCCGTGCCGCGCGGCAGCATTAACGCACGCGCGCCCTCATAATAGCATCGGCTTCAATCCTGGCAGGTGGGTGGTGGGATACTGGGATCCATGAAGGCTAGCGGCGGTCCGGGGGGCAGCGCAGGGGCGTTGGGGCGACCACCGGCGCGGACGTGGACGCCGAAGGCGACCAAGGGCGGGCAAGTGCTTTTGGTCTTGGGAGCGTACCGCCGCGACCGCGATTAGGCAGCTAATCAGATCGCGCGCTGAGCGTCTCCAAACAGCACAAGTACACGCACATCGGAAAAAACTAAACCTCGTCGCCAAGAATATCGACAGGTTCAACGTTTTTTTCTACCAATATAAATAAAGGCAGATTCAACGTTTTTTTTCTACCAATATAGATCTTTACCCAGTTCAGGCACGGTCGACATGCTACCAGGATCAAGTGGCGCAGCGTTGAAGTGAACTGGCCGGCGCCTTTTGCTGTCACTGCAGCTGCGCAGCATCATGATTCATGGTACACCCAACAAATGGACTAGCAGTTTCCAACGTCTGATATATGCAACCTTCAGCCTGACTTCTATATTTTTTTTTGGATGTGGATCGTCAAAAGTCCACCAATCACTGTCCACGGCACTGGTGCTATGCACACCCAAAATCGGCAGATTCCGCATGGTCTCCACACGAATTCCTGCAAATACGGCAGATCCACAAGGTTGCCACACGATCCGTGGAGTTGTTTCAACTGAAGCATTCTTCCTGATGCCAGCACAGGATTAGGGAAAGAAGGGTCAGCTATAGTACTAGTTGATCGATAGGTAAAAAATGAACTCATGAAGTGGCAACCCACCTAACAAAAGATGATACACCATGCACACATCACAGTCGTCGTTTCGTTATCTGAACAGAGAACACCGGCTCATCACCATCCGCCTCCTTAGTAAGCTTGCAGAGATCCCCAGTCTGAAGGTTGTTTCCCGCAACAAAATGCTTCCAGCCCGCGGTGAGGCCCATGAAGACCGGGTTCTCATGGTAAAGAACCGTCCACAATCTATTCATAGGATCCTTCAGCATTATAACATTCCGGTCATGCCTTTTCTGTTTAACAGTGTCGAAAAGCGACTTCGGTAGCTCCTAGAGTAAGATAAAAAGGAAAAAGAGCTTAATGATACGTGATATTGATCATAAAGTATTTTTAGCAAGGATATCAGAAATTTTACTTAGGGAGTAAAAACTATGAACAGGTGAATGAGGTCAGCAGAGGCTCAAAATCAAATTAATCTAATAGCCTCAACAAACTAGGATGCAGTTGTTATCATAACAATATTTAGAGAAATAAAATCTAATATTATCAACATTAAAACTAAAGTTCAGAGTTACGTCAAATCAACGCCAAATCTCAGCAGATGTACATGTTTTGCAACAACCAAAGGATTTAGGCAACTCGAAAGAACATGAACGTCAGGCCTGGATACTATCAAGTCCACATGAACTTCAGGCCCAAACACTATAAGTACCATTAGCAAGGAGCTACTTCTACAGTTTAAACAGTTTAATTGATGTTAGTAATATATCGCTGAACCAATCATCAATGGTTAGCAAAAGTTTACAACACTAGAATTTCCTGCTGATACAATTTAGTATGTTTGCAAATGGATTGTATTTGCTGGACAATTTGTAACAATATATTACCTATACCTGGCTAATCTAGTAATCTACCCCTTTACCGGTCAAAATAAGTAGTTTAGATCTTTCCTTTTTTTCTCTCAATTGATGAAAATATTTCCAGGAATTTTCTTATATGAATTCATGTGGGAATTTATTGCCCTCGAAGCAATGCTGCACATTTAATCTGTCCACTTATTTATATAAATGTGTCCTTCAATATCTGCGAGGCCCTACATATCAAGATGGAAGTGTCTGCTTGATGCCCGTTTTCTGCTAAAAACTAAAATATATCTAAATATGCATCATGGCATAAAGTGGGACCAACCAATCTTTGCCCAGGCATTAATAATTTTATAATTTTTCCTTTTGCAAGGATGCTTTTGATTGAGCCAATAAAAAAATATATAATAACATAATGTGCTACAGAATAGTGGTGAAAGAGGTCTATTTATGGACCCTACACAACTCACAAGCCATTTCCGAGTGGTATCAGGAACGCAGAGTTGCAAACTGAACTTTAGTAGAGAATGACCATCCAACTCCAGAATTTTGTCTTTAATAGGCAACAAAGACTCTGTCATCGCACAGTTTGCAGACTTTCTACCTTCCTGTCTGGAGAAAAAATGTTCTGCATGAGTGAATCCAACAACCTTATTAGAGTTTCACTATCCAATTGGAAACCCACTCCTTTTTCATCTAAAATTCAAACAAAAATAGATAAAATGAGCTAACCTGGCTCATGTACAACCACATGGTTGGCATGCATAGCAACGTTGCTACTTTGGCTGCATACACTGCTCCCCACTAGCTCCACTTGATCCATATTTGTTTCAAGTTGAACAATAGTTCCTACCAAATATAGACTCAGTATATGCTATAAACAAATAACAAGTATCTCCAAAATAGACAGCAAAGAGAATTTTGAAAAGATAATTTGTTGCAGTGGTACTAGAAAAGTTAAGGGTACATTGCCACCTTTTCCATTGACATTATGATCGATCTCTGTCCTGCTGCTTCCACATTTGGATATTCCATCAGGACTCAAGGGCTTCTCAACAGGCACTGTTAGCATTGATTCGACAAAGGCACAAGTTCCTTCAGGTCCAGCAGGGTTTCGTCCTAGTGCACCGTACTCGCCCAGAACTGCAGTGTTTGCAGACAGAGGGATATTATTGCTTTGGCTAATTACAATGCTTCCCACAGGTTCCAATTGTTCCCCTTGCGTTTGAATTTGAACAGCAGCTCCTATCAAATAGACATCAAATACATGATATAAAAATTAGTTGCCTGTTACCTCCACAATAAACTCTTTTGTGAATGAAACAGTGCAAAAACTTTTGACAACAGATACCGGCAGCAATGAAAAATTATGATTTAAACCATACCTCCACCTTTCTCATTAATACTATGGTCAGTATCTGTTCCAACATGTCTGAAATTTGATACTCTGTCAGCACTTAAGGGTTCTTTGACAGGCATGGTGAATACCGGTAGGACAAGTGTATGATGGTCCTCAGAACAGAAGTACTCATTGCCAGCGTTTAGCCCAATTGAACCATAACCATCAACCAATATGCTGCCAGTTTTTCTAGTGTTTTCAGGTTCAATCGGTACAGTGCCATCAAGAGTGGCTGGACTGTTCACAATAGCCTTCGTCCACTTCTCCAAGCATCGAAAACCTCCAGGAGCTGCATATTTTCTGTAAATGTTTTGACTCACAATCGTCTCGCTATGATTCTGATGTTTCCCCACAGCTGTGATAGAATCTGAAGGAATAGAATTTATTCCTTGTTTCCTCATTAAATCTTCATCCAAATCATGTTTTTCTAATTCATGCCCCACTCTACCATCATTTTCATGCATTAAGGGAGCTGCACCAGTTACAATTATTTCAGAACTTGTTTTTCCTTCACTGCAAGGTGGTGAAATACACTTGGTTCTGCACACTCCATCAGGCAAATTTCCAACACCACTTTGAACTCTTTTCAGGTCTTTGTTGGTATTAATAGTCACATGATGTGTTGAATCTGCATCTGATGTGATATTCAACATATCCTCATTGTCTGCTGAAATTCCTGAATCCGAAATCAGAATTACTGTTTTCTTTTTGCTGTGAAGTGGAGAAGTACCCTTTGTTTTGCATTGACGATCGATCAAACTTCCATTATTGTTATCTTGTGGCGGTCCATACCCAATCCCCTGTTCAACTCTTTTGGGGTCTTTTTTAAAATCCAACCTTTCACAAGAATCTATACCAAAAATCCGCACAGAAAATCTTTTCCTAGCAGTGTACTCAAACAACAAAAACTCCCCCAGTTTAATCAAATGGTCTGAAACAAAAATATCCCATCCCTGATGAAAAGCGAGCGAACCATCCACCACAGATAGCCTGACCTTTGAACGTCTTTTCTCTGAATCTTCAAGATATACATCACGATTAGTCAAATCCTCCAACTTGGGTGCAACAGCTGGTGGTATGAGCTGCACAAACATACGCAGGTTCTTGATGTTTAGTAGGCACATAATATAAGTATATAACACAGACAAACAAGAAAAAGATACTATCATTAACCCAAACAAGTCAAGAAAAAAGAGAATCTCATGAGCAAAACAGTAAGAAACAAAAACTTACCAGAAATTCCTCGAAATAGTTGTATATGAACTTGAAGAATGTGAAGGGAGCCTGCCTATTCTTTTCCTTGCCACTGCCACATATCTTCTTTTCCTGCACCGTACCACTATAAATCTTCTTATCACTAGCATTGCACCACACCCTCTTTTCTTTCTTTGATAGTGAGTCTGGTTCTTCCCTCTTCCTTTTTTTATAGTTAGAACCACTTGATGTATCCATCTTCTTCTCTTTGGATACATTAGACGCCACATTTCTCCCATTCGGTTTGTCATGGAGCATCATCATCTCCGTGCTCTCACTGGGCCTCATTCTCTTCTCCTTAACAGCAGGTGTTAATGCTGCAGTCTCTTTCTCAGTGTTGTTGTTTGGCCTTCTCTTTCTCTTCTCTTCCTCAGAAAATGCTGTGGCCACCTTCCCATTCTTCACCTTGCCATCGTAATTCCACACCCCCTCCTCTTCATCTTCATCGCTCTGCAGCTCCTCATTGATGGTCTTGTTCAGCCTTTTCCCTTTCTTTTCCTTCCCAAAGAATGCAGTGGACACCTCCACACTCTTCTTTACCCCATCGTGGCCACTCAGTATCTTTCTCTCCTTGCTGTTAGCAGCCCTCATCTTCTCTTTGTGTGTTTTATTCATCTTTTCCTTATCCTTCCTCTCAGATATCGTGGTGGACTCCTTCCTATTCTTTCCCTCCTCATCATCACAAATTTGCATTTTCTTCTTGTTGTTGGCATTGCAAAGTTTTTCCTTTTTCCTCATCTTCTCAAGAGATGTAGTGGACACCTTCTTACTACTCTTCACCTTATTGTGACCATTCCATGTAGTCGTCTTGTTTTTTTTCTCCCGGTCATCAGCCATCATATTCTTGTTGCTGCTGGCTCTCCCTTCCTTTTGCTTTCCCATCTCCAAGATGGCAGCAGTGGATGTCTTCCCGTTCGTCACCCCACTGACACCACCCCTCATTTTGTTTCCCTCCTCATCGTCATCACCACCCCGTTTGGCAGGTCTTCCCGACCGGCTTCACCACGGGCTTCTGGTGAAGCCCTGCCAAAGGGGTGAAGAAGAAACGGCTTCACCACGGGAGCTCCGCAAAATGCGGTGACTGGAGCCGTTAGACGGGGAGGGAGCCGAAAAAAATGACTCCCCGTGGCTCCTCCCCGTCCGCGGGGGCAAAGTTCCAGGTTTGACCCCTAATGTAGGGAGGCGGGGGCCGCTAAGGGGAAGACGAGCCCGGCGGCCGGCGGGCGGCCGACGGGGGCAGGGGAAGACAGATGCAGGGGAGGTCGGACCCGGCGGCCAGCCGGCACAGCCGCGCAGGGGAGGTGGGAGGCCGGCGGGCGCAGGGGAGGGCGGCGCAGGGGAGGTGGGAGGCGGCGGCCCGGAGAAGGTGGCCGCGGGGCGCACGGCGGGCCAGAGATGGTGGCCGTGGGTCGATCTGGTGCAGGGGCTGCGGTGGGAGGAAAGAGGACGATGGGGATGAAAGAGACGGGGCAGAGGAGGACCGTTCGGCTGGATAAGGAAGGAGAAGGAAAAAAAAAGAAAAAAACAGAAAAGGAGAAGGAAAAAAAAGAAAAGAAAAGAAAAGGAAAGGAATGAGAAGTGTAAGGAGTTCCTTTTCATTTATTTTTTCAACTTCAAAATGAACTCAAATTATAAACTAATAATAAACAGGATATTTACTTTCTTGCATCCATTCAAAAAATATAGGAGAAGTCATTTTGCTAAACACTTTTCAGAAACAGCTTCAGCTCCACCACAGAAGTCGCTCTAGCAGAGGAGTCACAACCGGAGCCATCTCAGCCACAACTGCAACTACCAAATGAACCCTCAAATCTCAATCATGGCGTCGCGACTCCTCAGCTCCTTCCGGCATGCCATATCAGGAGCAGCACCGCCCATCCTCCGAAACCAATCAAGGGCCTGTTTAGTTGCCCGATTTTGGACAACCAAAATCACTGCGCCAGCACTGTAACATACTGTAGCGTTTCGTTTGTATTTGTGAATTATTGTCCAAATATTGACTAATTAGGCTCAAAAGATTCGTCTCGCAAAGTACAACCAAACTGTGCAATTAGTTTTTAATTTCATCTACATTCAGTACTCCATACATGTACCGTAAGTTTGATATGATGGAAAATCTTCTTTTTTATAGTGTCAAAGTTAGGATTTTGAGTAACTAAACAAGGTGCAGATTCCATTCCTTCCCCTACCAAACAATGAAGGGCAACAATGAAATTTGGTCACTTCACTTGAGACAATAGAGGAAAAGACCAGAGCAATAACAACAAGACGGGTTACTAGGAATCTAGGATTAAAAAAACCCACCCAAAACCCAACGCAAAACCAGCTCCTGTTTCCTGAAAGAAGGAAGAAAAAAAAGAAAAAAAACAACGCAAAGCATTAGCTTCTATATCGGGAAAAAAAGAACATGCAAACTCTTCAAAGAACCTACAGAAAAATCCAAATATTAAACTCGAGAAAGAAAAGAAACAACACAAAGCATTAGCTTCTATATAGGGAAAAAAGAGAACAGGCAAACTCTTCAAAGAACCTACAGAAAAATCCAAATATTAAACTCGAGAAAGAAAAGGGAGAGAGATCTCCAAGAAATCACTGCCATCCCATTTTGTTATGCCGCACTGGTCAAAGAAAAATCCGAAACTAATTAAGAACCTCAACTCTAGAAGTCCAGAATTCAGACTCCAGAAAGAAAACGGAGAGAGATCTCCAAGAAATCACTGCCATCCTATTTTGTTATGCCACACTGTTCAAAGAAAAATCCGAAACTAAGAACCCCAACTCCAGAAGTCCAGAGTTCAGGGAAAAGATGAACAATACTCGTGCACAAAACCCCGAAACTAATCAAGAACCCCAACTCCAGAAGTCCAGAGTTCAGGGGAAAAGATGAACAATACCTGTGCATCGTGCAGGTGATAAAAAAACACCAGGTTATGTAGAGCAATCCGCTCAACAGAACCTGGCCTGGGACCTGGCAAAACCAATGTCGCCAGCCAGAGGATCGCCTCCCTGATGAAGCTCCACCAGTGGAGGAGTCGAGGAGAAGGGTAAGAAGAAGAGCTCGACTTGGGCGGCGTAGTGCTGCTGCGGCTGTGCTAGTGGAGGATTCGAGGAGAAGGGTACGAACAAGAAGAGCTCGACCTGCCGCGACTGCGCCACTGGAGGAGAATGGCGCTTGGTTTCGATCCCCGAGGAAGCAGAAGAGCCGAGGTCGTCCCGTCGTCCTATTGCCATTGGTCCCTGCGGGTCCCGATTGCAGTGGGTGATGCTCGAGCTCCGGGGACGCGTGGAGGTAGGGACGAAATCAGTCACGAACGGTCGGGAAAACACTCTAACCACGTGGACGGAAACGGAAAGGCAGATCGGGAAAACGAAATCAGAAATACGGGACGTTGGAAACGATACATTTCGATCGGAAAAAAGTCGATAACGGTCACGAATCGGGAATCCAAATCGGGAACATCGGCGTATGTAACCACTTCAACTATTCAACTTAACACCAAGGTTACAACCATGTATAATACATAGGCAAATCGCACCGTAGGTAAGTATACAACGCTAAATAAGTTCACCAATTTATAGAATACTAGTGAGTAGTGACTTGTTATGTTTATGCTGCACATATTGATGCGTGAGTAAGTGACCTATGATTTTTTACGTGGCATATGCTAATAAAACAACAGCAGTGAGTTCACTTTTTAATTGTCCTAAAGTACTTCAAAAAACAAAATGAGAGACTTGTAAAGAAAAAAAGAAAGCGCCAAAGAAAGAAACGAGAAAAATGCCAAACCTCAGCTTATCTACGAGGAACGAGTTCAACGAACAAGCAGAAGCGGCTGGTTGTGTCCGCATCCAATAGGGATTCTTGCAGCATCAAATCATTAGCATATGTTGTAGGCACAGCAAAAAAAAGAAGGAGGGAAAATGCACATGCATATATCATACACATGGCCTTAGTGGCGCGCGCAGCGCTCAGCAGGCACTCAGGTCGCTTTACCTTGATAACGGCCCATTACGGCCTAGCGCGCACAGCAGCAGCAAGCACCACTGCACCAGGCGCGCGCACTGAAGTTTAATACCACCTCGCGGAGGCAGCTGGGGAGGGAGGAGCCGGCACTCTATAAAATCGGACTCCCGGCCCCTGTGGCTTTCGTCCAGCGCTCCTTGGTCTGATCCGTTTCAATAAAAGTAGCAAGGCGTGTAATCCGTTTCAGTGGAGGTTGGCCTGAGTTCTTTTCATCTGAAAAGGTTGTGAATGGTGACATTACCCTCCACTGAAACGTACAACACCCCTTGCTACTTCTACTTGAAAAGTTCATGAGTGATCTTTGCAGCATCAATAATCTTGACGCAGGGTATCATTCCTTCTTATGTAAGGAGCAGCAAATTCAGCTGGAATAGCCTGGAAATAAGGTCACGTGGATCATAATCAGTCAAGTTAAAATGGCCAATGTTTATTGGCAAGCAAAAGCTTGTTTATGTCGATGCATAGACAATCGTTGGATTGTAGGAACTAGCGAGGGTCTCACCACGCTGTCTGGGAGAGCCCGTAAAAAACAATCATCATGGTACGCCCATTGCCCATGATAGCATCAATCGAGGTCTGCCAAAACATGACTTGTATCAGTCAATATACTTTTATATTTTTAACTCTGATTCTTTGTCTTATGGTGCCTTAAGCAACACAAAATCTGATCTGTTCACATCGGTAGGCATTTCGTTATGTAATTTGGATCTGCAGATGGACAGAGCATCACCTCAGATAGAATGTTCTTTGGTGGAAGTAGCAGGTGCAGAGGCGCCTGCAGCTGACGACTTCAGTATGAAGTCCAAAAGCCCTCCAGGCTTCACCACACGCGAGTCCATGGTGTCAAGAGCATGCCTCTCAGTCTGACACACATTGCCTGCGGCGTCTAGGATTGGATCCACAAGCTGCGGTGGTGCCAAAGAAGAAGCAAACCATGTGTCAGAGATAGAGAAGTTCCAACGTTGTGTTTGTGTGTTTTAGGAGGAAAGGAGGTAGGGTTCTTGGCACATGAACATTGGGCTCATTTTTAGATAGGTTGTTCGACTATTGGTGAGCAGCATATGTATTTTGTGTCTGGCAAATATCTTTTGTGTTTTTGGATGGAAAGATACAAATCTAATGGATTTTTGATGGCGATGAACTAGATCTCGTACCTAGCACGTTGGGCGCAAAGCAGAGGCAGAGGATCCGGAGCCGTGGAGGTCGAGCGGGAGCTGCGGTCCACTGCATCTGCAGGGAGGGCGCCATGAGCGAGCCCACGCGCCTCTCCAAGGAGATGGAATTCGAGTTCTCCGGTCCCGTCGCAGCGTGCATGGGCTCGCCGGAGTAGGCAGCCGCTGCAGAGGATGGCAGGATTGGTTAGCAGCTACAGCTAATGACAATATTGTTAGTCTCCGTGATTGGATTGCAGCTGGACTGTAGATTTGTAATCTGATTTCACCATCAGAATTGGACGATGTGCGGTGTACTGGTGTACCTGGTGGATATTTTGTTATGGATGTACCATCACCTCATGCCTAATTTGGTGTTTGAGTTAGCAGTGAGCTGTTGCTACGAGCTAAGCTTGAGTGCAATATGGCTGTCATTTTTTTTTCATTTCTATGTTGAGTCTTGGACGGGGAATCAGTGTGCATTAACATTTTCTGTTGTCAAATTCCCGCCATTTTTGAAATGCTGTTCAAATAAGCAGCAGCGCTGCAGCTACTGTTGGATGGCTGCAGTTGCTGTAGCGGCTGCTGCAACTGCAGCCAGCACCACCGAGCGCCCTCAAATATGCAGGAACTGCCATCCGAGTTTGGGTGGAGAACTGGAGATGCATCTGTGATTCCACGAGTGCACTTTTTGCCCCTTTGGTTTGGAAATGTACTCCCAAATTCCCAAACAAAGGGTGGGGGTCAAAGGTACCAGTCAGCAAAGGAACATATCAAAGAATGCTAAATCCCAAGTTGTGTACAGAATCAATCACCAGCACAACTAAGAACAGATAATCTTTCTCTTTAAACATTAAAAATGAGTTTTACACTCTGCACTAACTTATATGAGTCTACTTTGATCCTCTTTCATCCAGAAAGATTATCTTGAAGCAACTTTACATTTCCATGCCCCATGTATAGTATATCTGTAATGCCTCTCTTTTAAGGCAACCACGATTGTATTCCTGAATGTGTACAAAAATTGTCAGCGTGTTCAGAATTTTGGGCTGGAAAATACAGCATCCCAATATCAGATATGGACAAGTCTTCACATCAATCGGCCAGCGTAGTATGCTCGAGGGTACTTTTGCTGCAGCTGGGGCCACTGCACGAAGAACTGGTCAGCTATCCGTAGCTTGTACAGCAGTAAGCCGCTCAACGAAAGCTTCTTCACTCTTGCAATGCTTTCAATGTAGAAAATGGAGGACCATCCTAAACCAAGCACCTGTAGACATCAAGCCCAAACTCATTATAGACTGAACATGAGGCATCAACTTGAAATTTCGGATGAACAAATTAGCAATGGTCATTATGTTGATGGCCACATTAACCTTCCAGATCCTGTTCTATAACAATGACTCAACGAGAAAAGGCAGAAGTATTATACTACATTAGCCTTTCAGGTCCTGTTCTATAACAAAAAGAAAAGGCAGAAGTAGTATACTACATCAAGTTAAGCGAGGATAGAAGCCAGGGTGTGAGAGCTACCTTCAGAACAAAAGCACAGACACAGAGAGGGAAGCATGTCCCTGGACCATTGCAGAATATCTACAGGAGTAACAGATCGTTAGTATCTTTGAGCTCATGCTGCACAATGGGCACAAACAAATTTGAACATGGTACACACCACTTGTGGTCTGATTCTTATTACTAGCCACATAGCATGCAATGTAGCTAGCAATGTTGTTGCAATGGAGGTAAAGTAAGATTGGCCTACTTCACGACTACGATATATCTGCACAAAGTGGGCATTTTTTATGGTCTTCTCTCCACTCTGAAAAAGGAATAATCTAGAATCATATTCAGATATTCCAGAATTTAACTAGGTAAGAAACTTCAACCATATCTGTTTCAACAAAGAATGGTAATTGATCTCCACCTGAATCAATGACTGCTCATAGACCTGAGCCTTTTGTAGACTCATATT
The DNA here is from genome assembly GCF_005286985.2 of Setaria viridis. Lineage (NCBI taxonomy): Eukaryota > Viridiplantae > Streptophyta > Magnoliopsida > Poales > Poaceae > Setaria > Setaria viridis. The sequence continues at coordinate 29,601,649 of NC_048263.2, forward strand.
GTCAGTAAGTGCAGCAACATAGTACCTTGGCGTGAACCTATCCTTCTGAACCGCTGTTACAACATTCATCATTTCTGCGGTATGCCCTCCTAAGAACCAACTTCATTAATTAATAGATAATCAACGTGCTGCATTATTTTTATGACTTACTAGGAGTAGCTACATAAGGTTCTTCCAAGATCATACACACAGTATGGTAAAACAGCAATAAGTTTAGTAACATATTATTGTAGTATTCACAGTTGAGCATACGCAATTATGCACTGTGATGTGCAAGAAGAGAATGAGATAGAATCTACAAAAACAAAGGGGGAAAAGGAGATGATCAAATATGCATCTGCCTATTTTAGGATATATAAATGTGCATTAAAATACCAAACCCGACTATCCAGACAATATCAATACTTGAACCAAACATCATGGACTGTGCACACTACATAGGGTCAAAGTTAAAAATTCATCAGAGGCAAGGCATCATGGATTTAGCACACTGCACATAGGTAACAGTCTTTACACTAACAATATGACTTATGCGTCTTGGGCTCTTGGCAGTAACCCATTTGCAAATATATATATAACTATAAAAAAAAAAGCAGTCAAGGCTGTAACAGTGAACTCACGGGCCCAGGTTAACTGACTCTGGAATAGGAAAAGCATTTGCGAACGATGTACAGGGCAACAGATATACAATTTGAGTGTGATCCTACAATAACTATGTATAAATTATTTTTTCGGATCCCATATGAAGTAGCACATGAGGTTGCAAGAGTAATTGTAAGATAAATATACCACACTTAGCCGTGGTAATAAGACAACTAGTATAAAAAGCTATACTACTTCATTACAAATGTCATGGTGATGGTGTACTGTTGTCAACTGAGATTTTTGCCATACGTTTTTATTTTAAAAAAATATTTTGCCATACGTTCAAGAAATCGACTACCAATTATGATTAAAGTCAGTGACGAAGTAGTTCCCGTATGGGCTTGCATTTACCTACAGTAATTCAATGTTGCCATTTCGTGGAGCTCCATGGTATGTGCTTTTGGTGTTGTTTGATATACCAGGATAACTCTATGTCTTAACTGGCCATTGGCATCCGACAGGCAAGACGTGCTCACCAGATCCGAGGACGATGAGACACCGCAATCCGGCGGTGGGCGACCCGGACAACGGCTGGCCGCTGCGCCAAAGCACGTATACGAAGCGGATGGCAAGCAAGGAGACGAGCACCGGAAGGACGCAGCATGCGGCCGCCATGGCATCGAGCCCCATCTGAGCCTACAGAGAAGAGAATCAGTAGGTATGTATACTTGAAAGTGGGTCAGATCAGAATACAAATAGCTCGCGTTACTGCGTTAGGGTTTGGGGTGTTCGGTTTGGCACAGCAGGAAGGGAAGGGAAGGGAAGGGAAGGGAAGGGAGGGGAAGAGAGGTGGGGCTACCTGGTGGGTACCCGTCGCCGTCGAAGGGCGCCGCCGCTCGCCTAGTCGTCGCCGACTCGCCGGCGAAGCGTTGAACGCAACAAGCAGGCAAGCAGCCACCCGCACGGGCCGTTCTGGGTGGCAGCAGCGTAAATGAAAAAGCCCATCGCGAGCTGGGCGCATTTTTCGGCCCAGTTAAGGATGAGGCTTTGGGCTGAGAGGTGGCGTGGCATGGGCTTTGCTTGGCTGGGCTTGTATGTCGGTTTTTTTTATTTTCTCTCCCATGTTTGATAAATTTCTCAGCCAACTTTTCTCCCGGATGGAGGAAATAGGGGCGGGCGCCCCTCTACTATCGCTCAGACAATGGAACCTCTCCTTGAGTCCTTAATTTTTAAAAAGAAGGAAAAAGAAGAGAAGGGAGCGAACAAGGAGAGGAAGAAGAGGAAGCTCCTCATAAGCTCGAGAGTCGCATCCGCCACCGGAAGGAAATGGAACAGGAAAGTGCAAAGTACACCCATATGCTTTTCCTTCCTGCTGTGAATCTGTGATATTGTGATCTCGTCATGTGGTGACCGGTGGGTCATGACTGCTCGTTCGAGTGGTTGGGGCACTTGAGCTGCACTCGCAGCAAAACCTAGGCTTGTCACCCACTGAAATGTGGGGCCATCTCCCTCTCAAAAAAAGTGGAAGCGTGTCTCCCTCCCACTGCTCGTATGTTAAAATGAGATTCTGTACAGTTGATGTGTCTGCCATTGAGTTACTAACGTGAAGATCCGGTTTCACACATCAGTAGGATCCCGTGTCTCGGGGTCAACGAGCAAACACAGGACATGAAACGATCTTGGGCTCTGCAGTGAATCGGAGTGAGATTCGTAACTTTCCTTAAGCAAGTCACGTCGTAACTTACCCATCCATATCCGACGTTCAATCCTGATCCTACGGCTCCAGACGTTTCCAAGCAATATGCCCAGGACTTATCCTTTTCCCCAGCAGCTCTGTCATTCTCCTCGCTCCCTCGCCGCCGCATTGATCCCCTTCCCCGGGGAGCTCCCGCAGTCGTTTTCCGCTTCTGAACGCCATCTTGCGCCTCAACCGTGGGCGCACGGGACTCGACGCCGGGTCATGGCCTAGCACCTCCGCCCCGCTGCCGCAGCATCCTCTACGAGGCGTCGTCCCCCGTGGCCGTCGCTGCTGCCCGCTGGCATGACGACGCCTCCACGTTCCAGCCCGCAACACTGGCAGCAAGGCCAACAGCAGCTCCCGCACGAGCAAGCAAAGCTTGCTCTCGCGGTTCCCCTCCGAGACGAGATTAACACCGAATCGATGCCCCGCCAGGCCGCCGCAGACGAGCGCCGAATCGTCGCAATGGAGTTCTTGACGCACTAATTCGGCCAGTAGTGCCGCGAATCGTCCAAATCTAGTTGCTATTGTCAAAATCGAGCGCTTGCATACCATGAATCGAGCTCCTAAAGCTGGTCTCGTCATTTCCTCCATTCTCCAAAATTCGAGCTCCCAGTCTATATGTGACACAAATTGATCAGTCACCTGGCCTCATCATGACCAATTCCACCAATCTCTTCAAGTAATCTGAGTTAATTCAGTTGGATTCCCAACAAGAGGGGCATGAACGAGCGCAGGACTCGTTGGCTTAGCCATGGGGGAAGATGAATGCAGGTCCTCTGCAGCTAGCTTAGCAGATATGCGCTATGTAGTTTGAGGACCTCCTCCTCCACGACGACCCGTCGGCAGTCCGCTTCCCTTTCCTCCATGGCTGCTCGGAGCGAACCTTCTTCTCCGGGTCGAGGCGACGCGGGAGAGCCCCTCCACGGTGGCCTGGCGCGTACCTTCCTCTCCTCCTGGCCTTGAGGAGCTCCGAGCGGCCATCTCCAGAGGCCCTACGATGCTGCCTGCGCCCTCAGCACCAGCGTGCTCCGCGCGCCCATCTTCACCTGCGGCCTGCTCCCTTTCAGCTCTGGCATGGTCCTCGAAGCGGCGGCGGCGCCGGCTTTACGCCCGTGAAAAACCAAGTTCAAGCCTTCAAGGTGCTTTGGTTTGCTTGCACACATCTTGAGCCATCGGATCCTATTTGGAGGGTGGATAGGCAGCCGCAAGTTACATGGTGACTTGCTGAAGGAAAGTCACCGAAGCCGGCTCGCGCTGGATCCCCCTCCCCCGCTCCCCGCAGGGTGCGCATACTCGCGCACCGACAGGTGGGACCTTGGTCGCCGCGCCGCTGCAATAGCCAATCACCCAGCACCACATTGACAAATCACAACATCCATCTCTTCCACTGACAACTGGCCCCCTCGTGTAAGCACGCTCCACCTGCGGCTACAGCTTGGTTCCACGCACCCGGGACTGGCCCACACGACATCGTCTCCACCGAGCCAGACATTCCACCCGACGATTCCCTGCTCTTCCCCGCGTCGCTGAACGCCGATGGCTTGATCGGATCCCCCCCACCCGGCCCAGATCCAGCAGCGCCGCCGCCGCCGCCATGGGCGACCACTCCGACTCCGACTCCTCCCCCAAGTCCTCCTCCTCATCATCATCCTCACCCTCAGCCCGCCGCCGCTCCTCGCCGCAGCGCGGCCGGGCCCACTCCGACGAGAGCGGCAGCAGCGATGGCGTCCTCGTCGAGCTTCCCGCCCAGGTATGGCGCGAAGCCGACCCCGTTCTGATACATGGGGTCCGGACTCCGGACCGACGGCTTCTTAGACAAGCTTCTATCTCTCGCTCTGCAGGAAGCGCGGAGCCCCGGGGCGGACCCGGACGGCGGCGTCCTCGTGAACATGCCAGCCGACGACGCCACGAGCGGGGAGACCTTCGAGGACGCACCCGACGACCTCGCCGCCGCGGGCTCCCGCTCCGCGCGCTCGCTGGACGAGTCCATGACCGTCATCGACTTCCCCGAGGTGTCCAGCGCCGGCGCCGAGCTCCGCAAGTACCAGGTGCTGCTTCCTCTCGCCTTCGCACTGGATTGGATTGGCCTCGCGTGATTTAGCAAGTGATTTTGCACCTGGCAAGCTCTAGTGGTGCGTGATGTGACGCACAATTGTTTTGGTTCAGGAAGAGAAGGAGGCGTTTGCGCGGGAGGCAGTGGCGCTCCGGAGGATGCTACAGGAGATGGTTGGGAAGGAAGCTTCAGTTTCGTTGCATGGGGAGGACCCTGACGAGACACCGTTGCATTCGATGCTGGACGACTGCTCGAGGCTTGTGCTTGAACTTAACTCGTTGGCACGGGCCAGGGAGCAGGAGATTGAGAGCCTACATGCGAGGGCTGTGGAGGCAGAGGTGTCAAGGGAGGTTGCTGATGTATACCTGAGTTCGTGGAGGGAAGGGCCTGAGCAAGCTGTTGGGCGGATGCTTGCATCAATTGATTCTGTGGTTGGACAAGATGATGCCAACTTTGAGGGTGCTGAGCAGGATGGGGTTTCTATTCTGGAAAGGAAGATTTCATCGCTAGTAGAGAAGTACAAGCAGGTCTCGACGGGTATTGAACAGCTCGAGCAGGTTTTAGCAGAGGTGAAGCCTGATTTTGTGGCCACAGCACAAGGTGGCCTTGCTACCATCTTAGGTATTGCTACAGAGGAATTGGTCAGTAGCAAGAGAAATGAGGTGGATTTCCTGCAGAAGCTGAACTCTTTTGCAGAAGAGAAGAAGGCTCTTGCCGATGAACTTGAGGAAGTGAAAGCTGCTCGGGATGCAGCAAATTCTGAGGCAAGCAAAGCTAAGGCAGAGTTTGAGCAGATGGAGCATAAGTTATCAACGACCAAGGAGAAGCTCAGCATGGCTGTTACAAAGGGCAAGTCACTGGTACAGCACCGTGATTCCTTGAAGCAGGCCTTGGCTGAAAAGACGGCTGAGCTTCAAAGTTGCATGGCAGAGTTGCAAAAGAAGTCTGATGCCCTGCAAGCAGCTGAGGGCAGAGTTGAGGAGCTAACAGTTTCTCTAGACGAAAAGACGATTGAACATGAGAAATGCTTGGATGAGCTTCGAGAAACATATAGTGCTTGGGAAGGTGCTAAGGCCAGCATTGAGGAACTAAATGAAGCAAACAGTGCCCTTACTTCTCTTCAGACATCCCTTTCACTAAAAGATGGGGTTCTTCAACATATTGAAGAGATCATGTCGGAGGCAACATTTCCTGAGGATCTGCTTTCCTTGGAGATGACAGACAGATTGGGATGGTTAGTTGAGCAGAAGAAAATTGCTGATATGATCTTCTCAGAGCACCACAAAGTTAAAGATATCTTAAGCTCCGTTGACATTCCACATTCGGTCTTAACCGGTGAACTTGATTCTCAGATCAGTTGGCTCGTCAGCTCACTGAACCAGGCCAAAGATGATGTAGTCCAGTTACATAGTGAGTCTGCTGATATGTTGGGTAGATTGGCTGCACATGAATCAAAGTTGGTTTCAATGCACGAGGAAATTGACCGTTTGACAATTGTTCTACTGGAAGAGAAACAGGAAAAGGACATGCTTGTAAATGAACATTCAGAATTGCTGTCTCTATATAATGCTGCTGTCGATAAATTGTCTGTTGTCTCTTCACAGAATAATGAGCTGATAAAGACTTTTGCAGAATTTTCTGATGTCACATTGGAAGGTAATGAGCCTCTGGATACTGCCAAATTGGTACTGCAGAGCCTCAGCAACATACAACAAAGAACGAAATCCTCTCCTATGGAGACTGACAGTTTTGAGAAGCTACAAACATTTCTATACACCATCAATCAGGAATCATCACTATGTAAGATAATTCTTGAGGAAGACATGATTGATAGGTCTGTGAAGACTGATGAACTGCAAAGAATGGCGGAGGAGATTCATGTTCTGAAAAATGAAAAGGACTCACTGCAGAAGGAGCTCGAACGGGTGGAGGAGAGATCATCATTGCTTAGAGAGAAGCTATCAATGGCTGTAAAGAAGGGCAAGGGTCTAGTACATGAGCGCGAAGGACTCAAGCAAGTCCTCAATGAAAAGAGCTCTGAAATAGAGAATTTGAAACAAGTTCTGGAAGGGAAGAACTCTGAGATAGAAAAGCTTAAATATGCTCTAAATGAAAATAAATCTGAAACAGAGAATATGAAAGAAGTGTTGGATACAAAGAACTCTGAGATAGAGGATCTAAAACATGCTTTGTATGAAAATAACTCCATAACAGATAATTTGAAGCAAGTGTTGGATGGGAAAACCTCTGAGATCGAAAGGCTTAAACACGCTCTGGATGAGAGTTGCATGGAAACAGAAAATCTAAACCAAGCTTTGATTGAGAAAACCTCTGAAGCAGATATGATAAAACAAGAGCTGGATGCAAAGAATATTGGTATTGAGAATCTAAGACATGAGATAGAATCACGAGAATCTGCCATGACAGACCTCAAAGAGCATGTTGAGCATCTATCTTTGCAGGCTGCACATTTTGAAAAGCTGCAATTTGATATTGTTACCCTTAATGATGAAAAGGGAAAAGTAGAAAGCATGTTGGAAGAAGCCAGAGCTTCCTTTGGCACTCTGGCTGATTCAATATCAAGCCTTACTCTTCCAGTTGATCAGCCATTTGAAGATCCTATGGAAAAAATTAGCCAGATTGCCCAATACATCCAGGAATCTCTAGTTGCTAAGGGTTCTTTGGATAATGAGCTACACAAAGCAAATGAGCAAATTACCTTACATGCTAGCAGGCTTTCTGACGCCCTTTCGACCATAAACATGTTAGAAGATGAATTGAGAAAAGTAAAAGATCATATCTCTTCCATTTCTGATGAAAAACGTCAAATACAGTTGCATACTGCTGCTATAGAGGAGGAGTTGGAGAAAACAAATGAGGAACTGGCTATAAATGCCAACAAACTTGAAGATGCCAATGCCACTATTAATACACTACAAGATGAACTATCACAGGCTAGATCAAATATTTCTGTTCTTGATGCTGAAAAGAAAGAAGCTGAAGTGAAACATGAAACAGAAATCAATGCTCTTAATGCTAAGCTAGCCAAATGTTTGGAGGACTTGGATAGAACTCATGGAAACTTACAAAGTCATTCAACCGAACATCATGGCAACCTCGAGAAGCTTAGCATGCTTGTAATGGATGATAGTCTGTTATCTCTGATGGCTGAAGAATTTGGAAAGACAATCAGCAGCTTGAGAGATATGGGCCTTATTGTCAAAAATATGCATGAGCAGCTTGCTGCAAAGGGGTTTCAGACTGATGCAGTTGTGGAGGTAATTTTTCCCTTATTACATTGTTTTAGGCTTCTCTGTTCTGTGCAATGAAGTGAGATAGTTTATTGGTTTTTTGAACTTTCTAGCTTTCTAGAGCTATCCAGAGTACTTCCAAGTTCCAGCAACGTTTTACTACCAATGGACCAAGTTGTATGCTTTGCTTAATCATCATAGTTGCTCATCTAGTTCTTGTGTAATTGGTCTTGTCAACTCTGTAATGTTGTCCTTAGTGTTTGCAATTGCCCCCCACCAGTGTACAAGATAGCTGAATGAGTAATCTAATTAAGAACTGTCAACATTTTGTGTATGATCTTGTTAGTGGGATAACAAATGGTAGCAACATTAATCCACTGTTGACATGGCCATCTAGTTTCACTGGCTACATTGTTTTGCCTGTATGTTATGCACGCAGTTAAAAAGGTGGTACTTCGTACTTGTACAATAGGGAAAACTCCCTCCCTTCTAGTTTTTCCCTTTTTCCCCTTTGATTTGCTTTGCAATTCTTGTCAGGTATAACTATTGTGCTAACTTGACCTCTTATGATCATAAATTGTGCAGGATCCAGAACTCTTAACACTTCTATCTCTTTCAGACTATGATAACTTTGTTACAGAAAGATTGGGCAACAGCAAAACTAAAAAAGGGAATATTGATGATACTTCGTCCTTCTCTACTATTGTTGAACAGTTGAACAACCAAACTGAATACTTTTCTAGTTTTTTGAAAGATTTGTCAGCCTACATGAATGGCAATATTATGTCAGTGCTTCGTGCTCTGCAGCTGGCGAGCAATGACTTTGCTCATACTCTAGAAGAGCATGGCACCTTGAAGATTGAATTGGGAAACAAGGATGCTCATAACAGAGCTCAAGAATCTGAAGTGCTTTCTCTACAAAAAGAGCTGAGAGCAATGTCATCAAAATGTCTTTATTGCATCCAACAGGTTAAAATTGTTTTTGATGATGTGGTTGATCTAGGATATGCAATAGAGTTGGCTACAGGCAGGTCAAGCACAGGATCTGAACTAGAAGTAATTGTATCTGATCTGAAGGATGAGGATGCCGATGATTATAATAAGGTGGCTGATGCTTTACTGTCCACAATTACAATACTGAAGTCAAAATCTGAAAAATTATCTGCTATTAAGGGTTGTGTGGTAACTTCATTGGATGAGTTCAAAATGAGGTTGAAACAAGCTGAATCAGCTGCTGAAACTGTTTCACACGACCATCAGTTGTTATTAGAAAGAGCAAGCATGCTGGAGAAAGAGCTCAAAATGTTACAGGATGAATGCAACAGAATGGAACTAAAGATGCAGGAATACCAGGAAAGAGAGGGTACATTGAAGGCAAGGGAGTTAGAGTTGCTATCACTTGAGCATACTCAAATTACAGCAGACAGAGGTAAAATTGTACTAAATTGTAATTGAACATTCTTACATTTGTTATGTTCTTTTGGTTTCAAACTTGTATTTACTTGTTTCATCTTGACGAACTCTTTTTTTCTTGAAAATCCAGGTATAACCGATGATGCAATTTCAAAAGATCAAATGGAAGCCCTTGTTGAGAAGATAAATAAGTTAAATATGATGTCAGGCGAGTCACATTTGCAGAGGGAAGAGGCTGCATTGCCTAGTCCATTTGACAAACTCTCTGCTGTCATTGATGGATTCAGTGCACTTCAACACGAGGTTGAGACCTTAAGATATGAAAATGAAGATTTACAGTTAAATGTTGAATCATGTACTCGTGAAATAGAACAGCTAAGAGAGGAGGTCTCAAGAAATAGTGATTTGAATAATAGGGAGTTGGAATCCAAAAGCAGTGAACTTCTTGAGGTAACTGTTAGTATGGAGCGGATGATTCAGCAGTTAGGATATCTCGGAGTGAAAGATGTAGTAGAAGATAACAAACCTACCACCACACAAGCTCTCTTATCAAAGCTGGAAAAACTAATAGTTGCTTCAAGTACTGAAGCTGGGAATGCTAAATCCATAATACAGGAGCAAGGTGCAAAGCTGCAATCCAGGGAAAAGGCAGTTGATGAATTATCAACAAAAGTTAAGATGCTTGAGGACTTGTACCATGCACGACTTGCGCAGCCAGATTCTAGTAAAGACAGATCATTTGAAGCATCTTCCTCAGCAATTGTTTCAGATATGTCTGAGATTGAAGATGTGGTAAACCTTGTTTCTGCTTCTGACTTTGCCATTAGTTATCCTTCTTTTAATCTTCTAATATATGTTACTGGCATTCATAATGTTTAGAAGTAATATATTGTTCTTTCATTGTGATTTCACTGCCCACAAATATAATTAACCTTGCCTTTGTTGTTAGTCAACTTGTTGCACAGGACTATTCTTTGCATGCGAGCGCAGATCTGTGCAGATATATTTATGTTTGGTTATAACTTGGTCTTCTGAACTACTCTGCAGGGACCAATGGGCAAGGCATCAATTTCATCTGTCTCTACTGCTGCACATGCTAGAACAATGCGGAAGGGATCATCAGATCATCTTGTTCTTAATATTGGTTCAGAGTCAGAACGACTAATTGCTGCACAGGATTCAGACGACAAAGGTATTGTAGCATACTTCTTTTGGTTTCCTTTTTCCATTACATTTTAATGTGTAAATAACAGCACTGTATTTCTCATCTTTGAAGGGCGTATAAAATCACTGCATACATCTGGCTTGATTCCAGCACAAGGAAAGCACATTGCTGATAGGGTCGATGCTATCTGGTAAGCTGATTGCACTATTACAAATAATGCTGCCCTTGTGTGTTGGAAACTTAGTGAGGTGGGCCATGCTCAGCATTCTCTCATATGCTTAGCCTGTAGGGTTTAGCAACTTGCACTGCTTAGCTGTCCAGATCTCAACTGATTTTGTAGCAAATATGTGCTTTTCTTCCAACATAATGGCCCCCTTCTCCGCTGATGAATGATTCTGCCAAATGTATGTACAACATAAGCTTCAAAAAGGATTATCTGCACTCCAATAATTCTAGCTGCTATACCCTCGGTATTCTTTTTCCCAAATCCGTAATTAGGTGCATAGAGCACTTTTGGCTATAACAATCACTGCCTTGTCTTTCCAACACTGATAGGAGGGCTTATGAAGCGCGGACCAGTAATTAGGTTATCTTGTTTCCTCGTTTTGTTTGTTCTCCTAACACAAATTGAATCCTGATCATGGAGTTTTAGAGGCAGACTAAATTATTACTACATTCACAAATACTTTTGGTCTTCCTTTGATGCCAGGATCAAAACAGCTTGCATAAATTCATCATGCTATTAGTTTACTATATATTCCTTCATTTATAACTGGGCTCACTGGAAACAAGAGTTAAATTCATAGAACATGACAAGTCAAGTTTGTTTCTTGAAACGAAAAAATAAACCTTGTGCTGTATCCATTCTATTGATGGTTGGGTGACGACAAGGAGAATATTGCATCATCTGTTCGGGAGTCCATTTTGGTCTAATCAACTTGAGTCTTTCTGTAGGGTCTCAGGGAGCCAGATTCTAATGAACCGACCACGAGCGAGGCTAGGGCTTATGGTGTACTGGCTCTTCTTGCACCTATGGTTGCTGGGCGGCATTTTGTGACACTACATCAATACCCATTACTCAACCTACCACATAGCATAATTGTAAAAATAGCATTAGCATTTAGCAGATTCTTCTTTCTTTCATACCATACATGGTAGATGGTACAAATGTCATTCTTTTCATTTTCTCCCTCCTGCTCAGATTTGTACTCGAGCAGTATATGTTGAATTTTCGCGCAGGAAATGTAATGTGCAGAAAAGAACATTACCATTCTTTGAATCTTTGTTATACTGAAGAAGTTGTAGCAGTAGGCCCATCATCGTAAATTCGTTGCTCGAAGTGAAAGCATTTGCAGTCTCCAGCATATTTCCCTCTTGCAGGCCGCAGCTGAGCGGTGTCTTAAACAGAAACCGATAGTTGGATCCTCCGTCCTGCAAAGAGTGTTTTTAGTTCTGTCCTAAGTTAAACTATTTTATGTTTGACCAAGTTTATATAAAAATGTATCAAAAGAACCATCTTTATGTTTGATCAAGTTTATATAAAAATGTATCAATAGTTTTGATGTCTAACAAGTCTATTAGATTCGTTACGTACTTATTTAGTGTTATAAATATCGATACTCTTTATTGTAAATTTGGTCAAATTTAAAACAGTTTGACCTAGTATATATATAGTACACAACTATTTAATTTGGAAAGTATAGGATTGGTTTTGCATGCAATCACTCTAAAACATATGGAGTGAATAAACATTTTATCCTGAATATGTTCCAAAATTGTGTGTGTAGCTGCATGAGGCATGAATTGTCGTGGGATCATCTTTGCTTTTCGCAGAAGGTAATGAAAAGCTATAGGTGGTTATCAGAAGGTAATGAAAAGCTATAGGTGTTCTAACCAACCATCAGCAAAATATAGATCTAAATATAGTTATTATGACAGAATATATCCTATTGCTAGGCATCAACATTGTCGCCAAACCGAAATTTTTGTGGTGTTCTGTTTCCCTGTCTGTTTTTTATAGAAGGTCTAACTTTCTCCCTGTCTGTTTTTTTATAGAAGGTCTAACTTTCCCTATACATTTTGCTTTGCGGTAAAGTAGAGCAGCAACAGTCATTCTGTAGTTTAGAGGCTCATAATGTCATTAGAATAATACTAACAGAAACGTAAGTTCATCTGAAATGACAAAATTTGCCAATTAAAATTGGTGTAATTGTTCAAAGGTTTAAGAAAAAAGGGCTGAAGTTGCGTTTATAAGAAATAAATTTGAGCGAGGAAGTTTATGTCCCTCAATCATAATAGTAAGCAAGGCGTTTAAGGTAGATTTAGTGAGGGATATGGATAACAAGGAGTCTCTACCGGGCAAAATGTTGGCCGGCCTGATAGGTGGACCCCACCTGACCTTGGCATGCGGGATAACGTATGAAGCCCCGTGGAGCACAAGCAACCGACTAGGATTAGATCTTATTCGATTTGTAACCCTAGATCATCAGCCTATATAAGGCGGCTAGAGGCGGCTAGAGATAGCTTCGAGGGGCATATGATCTTATACCAACAATATAATCCATCAGAACACAGGACGTAGGGTGTTACACCTTCTTGGTGGCTCAAACCTATCTAAACCTTGCGTCTCCGTATTACCATTCGAGTTCTTGTTCTTATGATCTTCTCGCCTGCAGGTGGACTGTCGGACACTAAATCCGATAATTAGTATGACAATGATTTTGCTCTGTTAGAAAGTTTGATAGCCACGGCCTAAGGTTAGCTCATTGGTCAAAGACTGATTTTGTGGTTCCCCACAGCTAATTGTTCTCACGTGTAGCATTCAGTTTTTCTCTCATGGTTCGAATTTTACCATACAGGGTACACTAGAGATGCTCTTGTCACAATCTGGTGACTTATGCTTCTCGCTCCATATAGGTAGGCTCAAATAATAGGCATGAGGAAGAACGTCACAAAATTTGTAACGGTGTGATAAAAGCAACATAGAATTTAGAATTTTATGATAAATAGCTTGTGACATAGTTATGTGAGATTTACTCCCATTCTCCATTAGAACATATAAATTTTAGAGAAATCCTTCTAAAAGTAATATGAATGGATTTCTAGCAGATAACTTGAAATTTGTGTATATACCAAGCAAGAGGACCCTGTCATTTCCCGGAAACAAATCCTTGCACAAAAACCCTGTAACCTCTCTCGAACTTCCGTAGACTCTCGTCTCTCGTCTGTTCGAACGGGCATGGCGAGCACGCGAAGCAGCTCCGCGCCCTCTCCGGCCGGCGGCGATGGAGAGACGGGCCTCGAAGCCCTGGCCCTAGCCAAGGTTGCAGAGGCAGCCGACGCGATTGCCGCCGCGGCGAGTGCTGGAGAGGTGGTCCGCGCGATCCACGCCGTCGCTGCCCTCCTCTTCCCCATCGACTCCGCCGCCGTCGCCGGTGAGGCCCCGAGCCCTAATCCACACACTTAATCCTCAAATATCCCATTTGTACCGCTGATGGTCTCTGACTCGTGTTGTTCGCGTGCGCTATCTTGCATTCAGGTACCGTCGAGGAACCCTTCAGGACCCAGGTGCGACTGTGCGATACTTTGAAGCACACAGTTCATTCATTTAAGCGAAATCCTGAGATCTTTACAAATTTCTCTATGGTTGTGTGACAAATATGCTGTCCTATGAAGTTTGATTGATGGAAGGGGTCTGGACTTCCAGGAAGTCTGTTTTGGCTTGCAGTTGCATGGGATAGCATGCCAAAATGAAATCCACAACTATTAGAATAAGAGCATTGGTTTTATATTTAGATTGAAAAAAAGCCATATATGCAACTGATAGGTGAAATTCTGGAAAGAAGTAGCTTAGCATTGAACTAGATTAAATGTGCGAATAGATCTTTTGGTTGATAATCCTTTCTATACTTATTACACGAGTGATTCCACAATGGGTTATCACACAAGATATTACTGAGACCACTTAGATGAGAAGTTAGCAGTACACATTTATGGAATTGTTGGGACCTTTGTCTAAAGATAAATATTCATGACAGCGCACTGAGTTGTAAATTTGGGATATAAATTAGTGAACATTTTCAAATACATGTACTTCTTTCTGTGTGATTCAGAAAATCGGAGTGCAGAACCATGTTATAGCTTGGAGGATTCATCGCTTTTATGTTTTCCCAGATTATTGAAGCTGTAAGTGTCAGCAATGATGAAAGGGAGTCTTGGAGGCGTGCCTTTTATCATGGTCCAGCGTTTCCTACTATGTCTAAAATATTGCTCAGCAGTAAGTGTACTCATCGAACATGTCACTGTATAATGCAATATTGTTGCATTTTACATAGGTTGGTTACCCTATTTGCCCCTGAGTGCTCACAAACAACGGTAGTATATGCCTCCTCTGCTAACTGCAGTCTCATACCACCATGACTCATTTATGTCTGCCGTCAGCTGCAATCTCATGGCATGTATTAGTCGTTTGCAATCATTACAAAATTGACTTGTGCTGTTAATTATAAGAAAGCTTCTAGAGTTCTTTATAAACTTATGTTCAGACAAATGGCATTGAAGAATTGAATTTCATGAGTTGCGTGCTTGCTGGATGGTTCTCGTCTTTATCCACTGTGTCCTGGGTGGAAAGCAAGAGTTGCCTGCTTGCTGGATGTTTCTGGAGAGTTTTTATCCGTGGTGCTATAGTTTCATGTGTTCACTAATCTTGTGGAGAACTCTCGCCTTCTATTGTACTTAATTTTTTGTTCAGCTGTATACTTCCTGTCACTTATGGTTATAAAGGAAAAGTAATTTAAATGTGGTTGTGGTATAAAATGATAGACTGATCCAACTTTTGTGTGGACACCAGTTGTTTGCCGTCCTTGTTATCTTTTACAGCAATCTGGTTGTTAACTTGTTATGCCCCCCATGGACATCTATAATGTTCAGAAAATTTTGACCTGTTACTAAGCATGTTGTCACTTCGTTACTCTTAAGCATTTTTGGCACTCTAATCCATTCTGCCACTTTGGTTTGTCAGATGTTGCCTTGAAGTGGTTATGGAAGATCCAAGCCTCTGCAAGAAATGAAATTTATGATTCATTTTTTGTCAAAGGACCTCCAACTGAAGTGATTCAAGCTCTTGTACCAGCGTTATCTGAAAAAGAAGATTCTAAGGAGGACCATCGAACTTTTTGCTTGAACCTTGAAAGGTGGTATTGTAAACTGATCACTTGCAATTTATCAGAACTACAATCTGTTCAACTCTGAGACATTACACTAAAAATTTTGTTTCATGGTTCATCTTTGTGAACTTCACTAGTGTCATGCCTTAGTCACATTTAGCCTGTAGATGTTTATATATGCACCGTGTTCAATTTAATTATTGCAAAAGAAACTGGGGCACATTTTCATCTTATCTTTAATTAATGATTCTTGCTTCTTATCTTGGAGCTTAATTCTATGTGCGATCATCCTTTTGCTCTGACTTGATACTAAATTTTGAATTTAGGTTTGTTACTTAAGAGTGTTACCCATTTCAGGCTACTGGTTCTATGCTTGCTTGATAATAAGGGGGTTTCGCAAATCGTTGCGGAGTTTACTCGCTCTAATAAGCATGGTAATGATGTTCTCAACCCAGATAAAACAATAGTTGTTTCAAGAGTTGCACAACTACTTGCATCTGTTCCAGATAAAGCAAGATTGGGAGCTTCAGCTGCACTTAGATCAACGTATCCTTTTCCACTATGGAGTATCTTATAGTTTATTAGACAACTAACCTGGGAATTCTTCCTTACTAAATTTCTTCTTTGGTATGTTGTGCCCAGGTCAAAGACAATAGTTCAAAAATTGGGTTGATATGTTTTTTCACATTTATTTCTGCAGTTTGTTGTTCCCAAACTCAAATAATTTTTTTCTTCTCATTTGTTCTTGAAATTGTAACCCCTTAACAAAAACCAAGCTCATTCTTCAAGGATGTTGTCAGCCAACTTCTTGCTGGAGCAGAAGCAGCAACTGTTCAGTTGGCTGCTGACAAAGATGCTAATGAACATTGTGCCCTGAGTTCTGTGTTCCTCTTTGTGGGTGAAGTGCTATCTCGTGTTAGTCGTCGTGGATCTACTGGTGAGGATTAATCCCTCAAAGTGCACTTAGATGTTTTGATTGTTCTATGACTTTTTTTTTTCTTTCAAGAATACGCCGGAGAGCTGCGTATCTTTGTATTAAGAAGAGGGTTGTTCTATGACTTAGAGCATGTTTGGTTCTTTAGCGTAAAGTACACTTTAAACTTTGTACTATTTGTTTGGTACCAGTATTACACGGCAAGGCATCATATCATGTGTTTGTATTTATGATGATGTCTTGTTTGTTTCAGGCATTTTAGTTGCTGAATTGATTCCTAGGATCTGCAATCACCTACATAGATGTGTACCATCAGATCATAAGTCCATAAGTCCCGAGATGATCCAGCATGTTTCCCAGTCTCAATTTTGGTTCAATATTGTTGAAACATTGAAAGATCAACATTCTATTGAAAGGTTGACAGAAGAGTTGTTGCGTCAGCTTGCATCACAACATATAAGTGATGAAGAGGCTTATTGGATTCTGTGGACCCTCTTCAACCAGAGCTTCAAGCGTTTAACTGTTATGAGGTGAGATAGGACCCACCTGATTTTTCTAAGCAACACAGGAGTGTTTCTTCTGGTAGTTTAGCGATTATTTCTTTTCAGTTCATCTGCATATGCGACATGTAGGATGTTATATTGCTTCGTGAGGCGAAGGATACTTAAAAAATCTTCTTTGGCCAATATTTACCTCATAATATCCAATTTGGAAACTAAGAGAGCAATCAGTTGTCTCTTTTCATGCTCATTGCTATGCAGATTCTCACTACAACTATTCATCTTTCCATTCAGTGTGTATTATGAAATTTTTTGGGCGTGTCCTCTGAGACGAAGTTTGTGATGAATACTGGAGATTCTGTTACGAGTATCCCATCATCATTTTTAAATCAGTGTTTATGTATTTGGGTCTCTTGTATCAGCACCTATTGCATTGACATAATTACCTTTTCAATCATGTGGATCTTCATTGTGAATAATATTGTTTAGATCCATACTACTATGAAGGGCTATGTTTCATGCGTTACTTTCATTACATCCTGCCTCTACCTGACTGTTCAATATACAAATTGCGTGCCATAGGAATCTTTAGCATTTACTAAATTTGTAAAGCATTTCTATGTTTTTTCCCTTTTCCTTCATCATGTAACTTTATCTCATCTTCAGGGCAATGTTTGTTGACAAATTTTTGCTCTGGAAAACATTTCCTTTATGCTGCTTGAGATGGATTCTTCACTATGCTATCTTTGAATGCCCACCAAATTCAGCCACAGAAACTCTGATGCAAAGGACACCAAACTTCTTTGGTACTTTGCAAAGTTTGGTTAGTATTTGGTCCAGGAAGGAGTTTGTCCAGTCATATTCAATGGAGCAACAAGCTTGTATCCTTTGAGCCTCTGAAAATTAAGCTGTTTCATTTTTTTTTTCTATGCAAGTTATTGTTTGGCATTGTTCCCCTTAAGGAATGCAGATATCACTGCAGCAATTGGATTATGTTTGGAAAAGCTTACAAAAAAAGAATTAGAAACAACTAAAGATGTATTGAATTCTATTCTTCAAGGAGTAAGCTGTGAGTTTTTCCCCATATACATTACCATTGTAAGAATATGATATGAATAGCCATAATATCTCCATGCAGCCTTGCTGAATGTTATTTTATTACTATAGGCAGGTTAGAGAGCCCAATTGATTTAGTAAGGAAGATGGCTAGTGCTGTTGCATTGACATTTTCTAAAGTTGTTGATCCAAAAAATCCTCTGTACCTTGATGACAATTGTTGTGAAAATGTTGATTGGGAGTTTGGGGTTCTCTCTCCGAAGGAGATCAAAGCCCCATTACATGTTGTAGAATCTAAAAATAAGCCAAAATCACGTGAAAACAAGAGCAATGCTGGTGAGAAAAAGGCAAAAGCAGTCAAACAGGATGTTCCAGACGTCAAACCAAAAATTGTGGAGATCAAATCAATAGATCATGATCAAATATCTGATACTGTTACGAATGAGCAATTTGAAGGGGAAGAATGTGATGAGGAAAGCATGAACATCGATGCACACAGTGATTCATCCCTGGAGCCATATGATCTATCAGATGATGACACTGATTTGCAAAAGAAATTCAGCCACCTGAGTGATATTGCAGCAGCACTAAGAAAACCTGATGATCCAGATGGTGTAAGTTTCCAATTAATATTATCAATTCTTTTCAAAGGGAATATTGCAAAATCCTGATCTTTATTTATTTTCTGTGCCCAAGGTTGAAAATGCTCTTAGTTCTGCTGAAAAGCTTGTGAGAGCATCACCTGATGAACTTCGCCACAACTCAGGCGATCTTGTTAGAGCACTGGTGCATGTTCGCTGTTCTGATTTGGCAATGGAAGGAGAGGAAGATTCTGCTGAAGAAAAGAGACAGAAGGCATTAGTTGCTTTACTGGTAACCTGCCCATTTGAATCTCTAGATGTTATGACAAAATTGCTATATTCATCTAGTGTGGATATTAGTCAGCGCATTTTGATTATTGATGTTATGACTGAGGCAGCACAGGAGCTTGCAGAAACTAAAATTGTGAAGACAGAACAGCGACATGGTAACTTGATAACTGACAGTTCTCCCTCTTGGCTGGTTCCAAGTAATAGGGGACCTCCTGGAGCAGGGCCTTGGAGAGAGGTCTCTGAACCAGGAACACCTTTAAGTTGGTCACACCGCTATGAAAGAGAAGTTCCATCTAGATCAGGTCAAGTTAAATCAGGGAAATCTCGTAAATGGGGTCTTGGAAAAGCAAAAGACTTGCAGGTTGAGTGGTCTAAAAATAGATTTCCTTTGTATGCTGCTGCTTTTATGCTCCCTGTGATGCAAGGATATGATAAAAGGTCACATGGTGTCGACTTGCTCAATAGGGACTTTGTTGTCCTCGGTAAATTGATATACATGCTTGGTGTCTGTATGAAGTGTATGGCCATGCATCCAGAAGCATCAGCTCTTGCTCCTGCTCTTCTTGACATGATAAGATCAAGGTATTCACCAGAAGAGGAAACATTTACATATTGAGGAACTTGTTTGTTACTTGTTAGCCATTATTTTTCTAAATTTTGTGGGAACTCTTTTTCTACAGAGATGTTTCGCAACATGCTGAAGCATATGTCAGAAGGTCGGTGCTGTTTGCAGCATCTTGTATATTGATATCTTTACATCCATCATACGTGGCATCATCTCTCATAGAAGGCAACCAGGACATTTCTACCGGCTTAGAGTGGATACGCACATGGGCTCTTCAAGTTGCTGAAGCTGATCCTGATACAGAATGCACATCAGTAAGTACTGTGATCATTACTGAGAATAAGTATCAGTTACATATGTTTTATGCGGTTCTGCTCCTTGGTATAGATAGAGCAATTATTGTGTTAAATGTACCCCTTTTCAACCTATGACGTGCATGGTAGAGTACTACTACGAAGTGCCAACAAACAAATACATGTGTTGAATTCAAATACTATGGCCTTCCATTGTAGTCTGCAGAAAAGATTTCGTCTACTTGGTGAAACGATTTACTATTTGGCCGCGTGATCTTATTGGGATATCATCTAGTTTGTTATCAGTAAGCTTGATAGCCAATCATCCCACACATCGAGCGATCTGTATAGAGAAACCAATTACTAGTAATATATGATGGATATGCAATCATTAATACTGCTAATCGTGTCTTTTCATGTTTGACTCCGTAGATGGCCATGACCTGCCTGCGGCTTCATTCCGAGATGGCTCTTCAGACATCGCGTGCTCTGGAATCTGCGGATCACTCCAAGACTGGCAGGGCCCTACCTACTAAGCTTGATAGCATCATCATACCGTTTGGAAACATGTGATGAACTGCACAAGTAGTGGAGGGATGTATCCTGTTGTACAGAAGTTATGCAGCAAATTCTGGTTATGGAGTAGAGTAAGCCTAGCTTCCCGGTTGTAGCAGTTGTTCATGTGCTGCTCCTGTGGCAGTGCGGACGCTGCAGAGAGAGAAACTTTTCATTTTTTGGGATCATCAGACGCAATGTTATTGCGTTGTTGTTCTTGAGTGAAAGCAGCAAGCCAGTCACTTCCACCGGTAGAGAACTCACCTTCCATCTATCTTTTTTATCCCGGTTTAAATTTAGCCTGGGACAAAGGTTCATCAACTGGGTCTAAAACTGACGGGGGCTCACCAATCGGGACTAAAGAGCCCCTTTAGTCCCGGTTGTAAAGGCTCGTGAAAAAAAAAAAGTCCCGAGGGGTCTTTTGTCCTAGTTGGAAACACCATCCGGGACTAAAGGTCGAATTACCAACGGGGATGAAAGGATTAGTCCCGATTGGTAATTTTTATCTTGGAGGGTCTTTTATCCCGCCCTCCCATGTGTCCCCTCCCTTCCCACATTAACTTCTCCTCTCTTTCTCTCATTTAATTTTTCCTTCTCTTTATCTTCTCCACCAAACGCCTCCTCTCCCCCTCATGCATGCGCACAGTATTCTCCTCTCCCTCTCCTAGCTCCTTCTCCTCCTCTCTCCCTCTCCTCCTTCTCCTTCCCCTCCCCTCCCTCCCTCCCTCCCTCTCCTAGCCCCTCCCCTTCCGCTGCTCCTTCCTTTCCCCCTCTGCTCGCCCCTTACTGGCAGTGAGAAGCGGCAGCGGGGCGAGGGAAGGGCGCAGCATGGAGGTGGGGTGGGCGCGGCGTGAGCGGCGGGGCGGGGACGGTTGGCGCAGCGCAAGCGGCGGTGCGGGGCCGGCAGGCGCGGCGCGGGGGCTCGGCGGGTTGGAGTGGCGGGGCCGCCGGAGGAGGCTGCGCGAGGCGGGTCGGAGCAGTGGGGCCGCCGGAGGAGGAGGCGTGTGGGGGAGCCGAGGAGGCGGAAGTTAAGGCGGGACAGGGGAGGCGGGCAAGCGACGGCGCGGCCAGTGGCGCTGGCGGGCGGCGCGGACAAGGTGCAGAGGGAGGCCGCGACGAGGAGCGAGCAGGAGGCGGCGGGGCCGGAGCAGGCGCACCGGTGCGGGCGAGCGAGGCCGGAGTAGGCGCGCCGGCGTGGGGTGTGGGTGGCGGCAGGATGCGGTGGCTCCACGGCGGCACACGGAGGCTGGCGGTGCGGGAGCCGGGGCGAAACGCCCGCTGGTGCTTTTTTATTTTTTTGGAAAACTCTTTTATCCTGGTTGGTATTCCCAACCGGGATAGGAGGGTCTTTAGTCCCGGTTGAGTGATCCGGGACTAAAGACACCCCCTTTGTCTTAATTGTTTTATTCTGGATGGTTTTTCGGGAGATTTGGTCCCTACGAACTGGGACTAAAAATGAGTTCTCTACTAGTGTTCGTGCGCCGTTGGGTGTCGCATGTTCTGCATGTATGGCTCTGTTTGTATCCGCTTATTTTCCGCTTATGGGTGAAAATAAGCGATAAGCCCACCCAAACGCCTAACTTATTTCCCGCTTACCACTCAAGCCGCTTAACCCACAATCTAGAAAACAACTAGTGCCCCGCTTATTCTCTACGCGGTCTCAAGGCCGCTTCTCGGGCAAGCGAAGCGCTTTTTCCCCGATACCCTCACCCGTCCGCCGCCTACCGCTCTCCGATCGGTGCTGGTGCCGGCTACGTCTCCGTCTGTCACCCACCTGCCTCCACCGCTTCCTTGCACAAATCCCGCCCAGATCCCGTCGCCGCCGGGCGCCAGCACTCCTGCCTAGATCCCGTCGCCGCCGGTTCCGTTCGCCGCCCGCCCGCCGGCCGGCCCTGCGCTTGGCCTCCGGCCGCCCCTGCTGCTTGGCCTCCGGCCACCCCTGCGCTTGGCCTTGGCGGAGTGCTGGCTGTGCGCCCCTACGCTTGGCCTCCGGCCGGCCCTGCTGCTTGGCCTCCAGCTGCCCCTGCTGCTTGGCCCCTGCGCTTGCTGCTGCTTGGCCTCCAGCTGCTCCTGCTGCTTGGCCCCTGCGCTTGGCCTTAGCGGAGTGCTGGCCGTCTGCTGCTGAGTGCTGACCATGAGCAGCATTTGAGCTGGCCGTGCATGATGTTGTTGTTGTTGAGAAGGAGCTATGATATGGGTGCATTGCATGATGTTATTGTTGTCGTATAGTTTCGTGATTCGTTGTTGTACCCATGACGGATATTTCCATACTAGACCGATCTATTATATGAATTTTATATTATTGTAATGAAATTTCTATTTAACAAACTTCAAAAAGATTGGAATTATTATCTTCTCCTTAGATTCACAACAAAAATGAGCTATTATCAGCCTCAGGGGCATTCAGGTCAATTTAACAGTCAGGACAGACAATCGACACAAAATAATCAGGATTGCCAAACACCTAGCTCATTCAGACAGCGGATTCTCCAGACAGCAGGCTTATCAGATAAGCATGCTTGCCAGATAAGCGAGTTCCAGAAAAGCGTATACAAACAGGGCCTATGCCTCATTAGGGCTGTTGAACACAAGCCTCACATTCATACATACCTCTCCTGATATGGTTAACGGTAATGCTACAGAACTAACGTTCGGAATCTTAAAAAAGACGGCTCGATGTGACGTCTGGAATCTTAAAAAAATCGGACAGCTCGACATATGCTGCAATAGTTAAGCATCGGTATTGCAACTAGTGTTTCTGCATGTTTCATAGTGAAGGTTGTATTAAACATAGTATTCATGTTGCGGCGGAATTTTTCTATCTTAGAGTCGAACGATGTAGTCATTTTTTCGCATATGTTTCAATATTGCAACTATAGATTTTTGATGTTGCAGATATTTTATTTTGAGGTTGCAACAGAGCGTCCGATAGGAAAATCCCATCGGACGTCCGGGCGCTAGCAATGCCGTATGGTTAATAGTTTCTCATGCTTCAGTTATGCTTAATGATCTGGGTGCGTTATGCACTAAAGCTTGTGAGCCACATTTGAGTCACGCAATTTTCCGGTTCAGATGTGACCATGTGAGCTCTGAAGATACTTGCCATCGGGTCTCTTTGTTGACATCGATGGAATTGGAAGAGATACAGTTAATTGAACGCTACTTCAATAAACGTTCACTGCCTTCAGTGCACATGCGTTTCGCGATGGAACCAGCAAGAACTGGAGAGGTTTGGCTTCGTTTGGTTTGATCCGTGATCCTGAACTCCTGATGTGGACGAGAGCTAGTTCATCGATGCAAAGTAGCTCGTGGAAGCAGCCCCGCAATCTGCACCCGGGCTCGAACTCGATCAGGACCTGCTGCCGCGCACGGTGCCGACGCCGAACCCGACTCGGACGCGGAGAACAACAGCGTGCGGAGAGGTCCGGATGCTCGGCACGTTCCCTCGGCCTCCTCCCCACGCGCCCTGCGGCCGATTCGAGCAATGGACGGCGCGCCGTCGTGACACTCCGACGAACCCACGGGCTCCGCTACTCCGTCAAGTGACGCGATCCGAACCGGCCCCGGCTCGACAGCAGATTCAGAATCTGGCAGCGCCAGCGGACGTCACGCCTGCGCACAGTGCACGGGCCACGGGAGGATAGGACGCCGACACCCACTCCCCTCCGACCCCGAACCCGACGCGGAAATACAACCGCCGTGTAGCGTCGGCGAGATCGCCTGGCACCGGCGCTTTTGGAAACCCGATCTTGCTGAACGCGCCGGCTATTTTTGGCAACCTTGCGGTCGGAAGTCGGAACGCAGAGTCGGATTCCCATCTGGCCAGATCGAGCGTGTGATACGACGAGGCGCATGCGCGCGTGCATAAATAGGACGGGGGCGCAAGCGCGACGTAACCACGGCACTTTCTTTCCTCCAGGCTCCAGCGTCCTGCCTTCCTCTGCTTCTTGCGCCGCCGCCACCACCACCACCGCACCACACGGCCGGGATCTTCTTTTCGGCGTCTCTCGCTCGCTCGCTTGCTCTCTCGGCGATGGAGATCTTGGATCCCTTCGCCCACGAGCTGCTCGCTGGCCCTCCGCCCCCCACCTTCGACTTCTCCCCCGGCGTCGGCGACGCCGGCATGAGCATGGACATCGCGCAGCTCGACGACTACCTCCGCGCCATCGGCGTGCTCCCTCCTCTTCCGCCAGCTGCAGCTCACGTCGACGCCCACGTCCAGCCGCAGGCCGCGCCACTGCCGGCGCACTCAGCTGCTTCGTCCCACGACGACGGTTCCGCGGCCGCCCTGGACGCCTACGACAGCGACATCGACGCCAGCCTCCGCGCCACAGAGACTGACGCCAGGGAGCGGCCCTCACCGGGCTACCTCGACCCCGCACGGGGCAGCGGCGGCCTGGGCCCGGCGGCGGCGCGCGCCGCCCTGGTCGCGTGGATGTCCAGCTTCGCCCTTTACTTCGGCGTCGGCCCCGCCGCTCTCCACCGCGCCGTCTCCTACGCCGACCGGTTCCTCTCGGCGGGAGCCGTCATCACGATCGGCGCCGCCGACGTCGAGTACCGGCTCCGCCTCCTGGGCGCGGCGGCCGTCTACGCCGCGGCGAAGCACGAGGACAGCGGCACCGCGCGGAGGGTGAACGCGCGGGACATCGCCGCCCGCTGCGGGTTCGCGGCGTGGCAGGAGGTGGTGGCCGCGGAGCGCGCCCTGCTCGCGGCGCTCGGGTACCGGCTCGGCGGGCCCACGGCGCACACTTTCGTGGAGCACTTCACGAGGCACGCCGGCATGGGGGAGGGAGGTCTGGAGCTGCGGCGCGCGGCGCACGCGATCGCCGGCTCGTCGCTGATCGACCACCGCTGCCTGAGGCTCCTGCCGTCGGCCGTCGCGGCGGCGGCGATTCTGCTGGCGAGGATGTCGCTGGAGCCGGCGCACGACCGGGAGCAGGTGCGGAGGTGGGGCAGGGAGCTCGAGGAGCTGACGGGGTACAAGCCCATGGACGTGTACGAGGGCCTGCACTGCATGTACGAGATGATGCCTGAATATCCAGGGTTCGTGATCTCTCCACTGCTCTTCGCGGATCCGAGCTAGCAGCCTAGCCTACTGTAGAACTAGCACGAATTCGGCCGAGCAGAAGCGCTGGCTGCAGTTGCAGTTTTTGTGTATTGAAATCCAGCTTTGTAATGTTTCATATCTCGCTACTGGAGCATCGACTTTTAATACTGGTTGGTAACCTGTACCGGTCAGTCTAACTCGTACTAAATGCACCATTTAGTAGTGGGGTAATATCAACCGGTACTAAACTGAAACTACGAGTCACGTCGCGTTGTTGCCCGACGTCAGTTTAATACCGGTTGGTTTTATTAATCGGTACTAAAGTTTATTCCTTTTCCCTTTTTTACCCTTTTATTTTAATTCGTATTCGTATTATACCAAACCATTCAAATCCATCATTACCACTCAATAGTTTGTACATGGTCTTAGAGAGAACAAGTTTAAATTTATAAGAAAACGGTACGGTAGGAGTACATCCATGCATGCTACATATTTAATAATTCGCTTCGCTTATGTAGATATGCCACATAGCTTAAGTCTCCAATCGTAAAGCCTAGAACTTCATCAATATAAGTTAGAGCATGAATTAGTGCACTCTCTAGCGCTTCACAAGGACGATCACATGCACTACTATAAATCTCGAACAATGGAAACGATATCAACTAAAATGGCCCGTAGAAAGTGAGATGAACCTGGAGCTTCAAATCTCTGGTGCGTATCGGGTTTCCATCGGTGTAACTATAATTCAACATATCCAAGATTTGAGCTAGAATCGCATGGAAACTCATTGCCGCCAAGATTTGACCAAAGACATCCTAAAAGAAGATAATAACGTGATAAAATTTTAAAAATGTAATATAATTAAAGATAAAAGGATGAATAGATATGTTCCATACTATGTCATGTTGATTCAGCTGACAAAGCCTCTCAGTAGTCCTAGTCACATTGCTTTCTCCCTCCTCGAGCGTCTTTATTCGAAAATATGAGAAGTCTGGCACAAGTACCCATAATTATTAACCTGTTGTAGGCAGGCCTCCATGGCGGTCTTTTCAAAGTTTACCCTACTTGGTGCTAATTGATCCCATGCGGTAATTGAAACCATCGGTACCCCCATCCGGTTGGCATGTGTTTCTCGAACAGGTACTTGAAAACAGATTTTTACTCTTTTAAAATTCTGTGAACCAACTATCTCGGATTGCACTAAAAGACAAATACCACCTAGAACTTCGACAACATCTTTCAGCCATCTAATATTGTCGATAAGCTACATTGTATGTAAGTAAATTTAGGAATTGTTCATGTGTAATAAAAAATCAATTACAAGAAGGAAAGAATATTACTGTTGGGGGGAAATATTAACGATCCCCTAAGCAACATTTAAGGAAGCAAACGCAGAAGGCCCAGGCCCACCAAGACGTGACCAAAACTCCGCCTCGCCCGATCAAGACGCCAGGATCGGGAACGGCCGACCCCCCTCCGCAAGGAATCCGCCTCGCCCGACCGCGACCCCAGGGTCGGGGGCGCCCGACCCTGTGCCACGAAAAGTTCCGCCTCGTCCGACCCCAAGCGAAGGAGTCGGGCACGCTGGGGCCCACGGGGCCGGAACCCCCCTCGGATGCGATCCACATGAGCAAGACAGACAAAATCCAGTGGGTCCCCCTGTCGGCCTCGCCATAAATGCGCCGCAGGTCTGGCAAAGGGCAGGGCGACCGCGCCCCTCACGCAACCCAGCGCAAGTACCCGTGCACGACCGCCCTGTGCAGGCTACAGTGCCGGCGGCCGGCTCCCATTCGCCGCAGGGTACTCATGGCCTGTGCCGACCGAAGCAAGAGAGAGAGCAGCCAGTCCTCGGGCCCCGCACGCCCTCGGGTCCCACGCACCCAGCAGTACGGATGTGACGCTCTCCCTCTCAACAGCCATCGCCTGAGCAGCGGCATCCACCGTCCTCCCTAACGGACGCTGGGGTAACGACGGAGCGCCCTCATCATGACCTGATACCTACGAGCATCGAAGTAGCTATCTGCGGGGAGCAACAACACTTGGCGCCCGGCGACCTCCCCCTCCGGCATGCACGCCGGCACGCGTCTAGGGTCGGCAGGGCATCGGACGCCTAGGATCTCGCTCCTCCTTCCTGCCATACCTCTTACCTTTTTACGCTTTACTCTTTACAAACCTTTTTACCCGATCCCAATTGTAACTCCGGCCATCCCCTTGCGATATAAAAGGAGGAACCCGGGGCCGGAGAGAGGGATCGATCGATCAGCTTCTTCTCCCACACACCATAGTACACTACAACTCTCCCTAAGAGCGCTGAAACTAAAGAGACTTGGGACCAGTCCCTCTCTCGCTAATCTGTAACCCCCTAATACAGAACCCCCGCATGGGCAACACGAGCATCCTCGATACTGGACGTAGGGCTTCCTTTGCCCGAACCAGTCTAAATCTGTGTCTCCCACGCAACCACCTGAGGCTCACGCGCATAAAAGAAATTTACTAGTCTAAGTCTTGATTCGCTGATCTTGACAACGACAGTTGGCGCGCCAGGTAGGGGACCATTGCGCGTGCATCTCCAGCCTCAGATGGCCAATCGCGATAGCGGCTTTGCTCCGGGCTCCCTGATCCGTTTTGGGAGCCTGGACTTCCTGGCCACCGGGGAAGGGATCAAGCTGATCCCTGTCCTCGTCCTTCCCGCTCGTCCCGCTGCCCTCGGCTCCGCCACCGGGACGGCGGCGAGCGGCCGGTCGCTTACCAGAAGGACCTCACCAGAAGGATGGCTCTTCGGGCTACGCAACGCCACGGGGGCTCACGGTCGCCTCCTAGCGCGGTCCTTAACCACGTCGCCCGCGAGCAACGAGCTCGTGGACGTGGCAAGGACAATCTCCGACATTGGCTCCAGTAACGAGAATCCCCGCCCCTCGCGCGAGTGCTTCATGGTTGACGCGCACTCCGAGGGGTCCAATGGCGATGGTGCCGAGGGGAGGCAACAGGCTCCCCCCTCGCACGCCGCAGCTACAACTGGGGCCCTACCCAGGGCCCCAGAGTGCTCTCAGCAACCGGAAGCGCATGTGGGCGCTCGCCAAGAAGTAGAGCACCCCCACCACGAGGGGGGAGCACGACAACGGGCACGCGACGTACAGGAACGCATCTGTGCGGATGGAGAGCGTCCGCCGTTCTTTGCCCGCGCTAGCCAGAATGTCGCCGCCGCGGCGGTGTTGCTCCGACAGCTCCCCGAGCCGGCGACGCCCGAGGAGCGACGGGCACGCCAAGAAATGCGCAACCTGCTTGAATGCGCCGCCGTCCAGCAGGCGGAAAGTTCAGCGTCTCGGCGACGCGGGCAGAACGCCAGCCGGGCAATGCATGGCGCACCCCCGGAACGGCGGGGGGAATCTGTCCATCAGCCCCCTCCGGGGGCAAATCAGGCCGCGTCCGCTCGACGAGCTCCGCCACCCGCGGTAGGCGAGGCTCGATCCGTCCACCAACGCGTCGGTCTCGTCCACGACGCCCGTGACACCCTGAACGCGCGGAGACGCTCCCGCGCGGACAGGGAGGACGGGGCAGATCGAGGCTACCACGTCCACCGTGGCGGGCGCTACGACAGCGGGGAAGACCGCAGTCCAAGCCCCGGAGCGGCCGGGCCTCGGGCCTTCTCCACGCGCATCCTAAATGCGCCCTTTCCACTGCGCTTCAGGCAACCCACGAGTGTAGCCAAATACTCGGGGGAGACAAATCCTGGAGTATGGCTCAGCGATTACCGGCTTGCATGTCAAGCTGGCGGGGCGGATGATGACCTGTTCATCATCCGCAACCTACCCCTTTTTCTGGCAGACTCCACGCGAGCCTGGCTGGAACATATCCCTTCAGGGCGCATCCGCAGCTGGAACGACCTGAAGGAGGTTTTTGTAGGAAACTTCCAAGGGACATACACGCGCCCTGGCAACTCCTGGGATCTCCGGAGTTGCCGCCAGGGGGCAGACGAGTCCCTCCAGGATTACATCCGGCGCTTCTCCAGAAAGTGCACCGAGCTCTCCAACGTCGCCGACGCCGACGTCATAGGAGCCTTCCTAGCAGGGACCTCTTGCCGGCCCCTCGTCCACGAGCTAGGGTGCCGAGGCCCGCGAACCACGGAAGAGCTCCTCAACATCGCCACTAGCTACGCCTCTGGCGAAGAGGCTGTCGGAGCGATCTTCGATCGTTCCAACGGCAAGGCGAAACGGGAGGAGGACGCCGACGAAGGCACCTCCAACCGCCAGCAGAAGAAGAAGGGCAAGCAGCGGCGCGAGGCCCCCCTCGTGGCCGCGGTCGAACGCAAGCGAGGGCAGCCGCCCCCCGAAGGCGCTCCCGGCTTCTTCGACAAGCTGCTCGAGGGACCGTGCCCGAACCACGAGTTCCCCGTCAAGCACGCCTACAAAGACTGTAACCTCATGAAGAGGTTCTTCGTGGGCAATCCGGTGAGGGGTGACCGGAAGCGGAAACCCGACGAGGAAAAGAAAGGCGACGAAGAGAGGGAAGACGGCTTCCCTAAGGTTGACGGCTGCTTCATGATCTTCGGGGGCTCCGCAACGTATGACACCAAGCGCCAGCAGAAGCTGGAGCGCCGGGAGGTCTACGCGGCCGAGCCTGCGACTCCGGCCTTCCTCGATTGGTCCGAACCGGCCATCACCTTCGACAGGTCCGACCACCCTGGATGCGTCCGCCATCCAGGACGCTACCCTCTCGTCGTCGACCCCATCGTCGGTACGACGCGTCTCACCAAGGTACTCATGGATGGGGGCAGCGGCCTCAACCTCCTCTATGCTGAGACCCTCGACGCCATGGGGATCGATCACTCCCATCTCCGTCCTAGCAAGGCACCCTTCCATGGCGTCGTGCCAGGGAAGCAAGCGACGCCTCTCGGGCAGATCGACCTGCCCGTCACGTTTGGGACCCCTTCCAACTACAGGAAGGAGGTTCTCACCTTCGAGGTGGTAGGGTTTCGCGGAACCTACCATGCCATCTTGGGACGGCCGTGCTACGCGAAGTTCATGGCCATCCCCAACTACACCTACCTCAAGCTCAAGCTGCCGGGGCCCAACGGGGTCATCACCGTCGGCACAACCTTCCAGAAGGCATACGAGTGCGACGTGGAGTGCTGCGAGTACGCCGCGGCCGTCACCCTCTCGAGCGACGTGGCGGTCCAGCTTGCGGAGGCGATCGAGAACCAGCCCGACGCCAAGCAGTCAGGTATCTTCTTTGAGCCCACCGAAGGCATCAAGGAAGTCCCTCTCGACCCCGGCAGTTCCGGTGGTGGGGTCGTGCGGATCAGCGCGGCCCTATCCCCCAAATAGGTAAGCGCGCTCGTCGACTTCCTCCGCGCGAAGAGCGACGTCTTCGCGTGGAAACCCTCGGATATGCCAGGCATCCCGAGAGAAGTCGCCGAGCATTCCTTGAACATCAGGGCCGGCTCTAAACCAGTGAAGCAAGGCTTGCGCCGTTTCGACGAAGAAAGGCGCAGGGCCATTGGTGAAGAGCTCCAGAAGCTCCTGGCGGCCGGGTTCATCAAGGAAGTACACCACCCCGAGTGGTTGGCCAATCCTGTTCTTGTACCGAAAAAGAACGGGAAATGGAGGATGTGTGTCGATTATACCGGTCTCAACAAAGCGTGTCCAAAGGATCCGTTCCCTTTGCCACGCATAGATCAAATAGTCGACTCAACCGCCGGGTGCGAAACTCTCAGCTTCCTCGACGCGTACTCCGGCTATCACCAGATCGCGATGAAAGAGGTCGACCAGCTCGCTACCTCCTTCATCACCCCCTTTGGCCCCTACTGCTACGTCAAGATGCCGTTCGGCCTCAAAAATGCGGGGGCTACCTTCCAGCGATGTATGCTTAAATGCTTCGGAGATCTTATCGGACGGACCGTTGAGGCCTACGTCGACGACATCGTTGTCAAATCCAGGAAGGGCGATCAGCTCGTTCCCGACCTAGAGCTAGCCTTCGAAAGGCTGAGGGATAAGCGTATTAAGCTTAACCCCGAGAAATGTGTGTTCGGAGTCCCAAGGGGCATGCTATTAGGCTTCATCGTCTCCGTGCGCGGCATTGAGGCGAACCCGGAGAAGATAGCGGCCATCAGCGACATAGGGCCGATCCGGAACATAAAGGGAGTACAGCGCGTTATGGGGTGCTTAGCATCCCTAAGCCGCTTCATCTCCCGCCTCGGCGAGCGAGGACTTCCTCTCTACCGGCTCCTGAAGAAATCCGACCACTTCGAGTGGACCAGCGAGGCACAGGAGGCACTTGACCGACTCAAGGACCTCCTGACAAAGGCCCCAATTTTAGTTCCGCCGGCCGACGGCGAGACCCTTCTGCTCTACGTCGCGGCAACCACCCAGGTGGTCAGCGCGGCCCTAGTAGTGGAGCGGGAGGAAGAGGGGCACGCTCTTAAGGTGCAACGCTTGGTGTACTTCATCAGCGAAGTATTGTCCGAGTCCAAGGCACGATATCCGCAGATCCAAAAGCTCGTCTACGCCGTCCTCATCACGAAGAGGAAGCTGCGTCACTACTTCACCTCCCATCCGGTAACGGTCGTCTCTTCATTCCCGCTTGGTGAAGTAATCCGGAACCCAAATGCAACAGGAAGGATCGCGAAGTGGGCGCTTGAGCTTATGGATCAGGGTATCACCTACGTCCCCCGCACCGCCATCAAGTCCCAGGTACTTGCCGATTTCGTGGCCGAGTGGACAGAGGTACAAACACCGCCGGCGACAGAGGAGCGGGAGTACTGGACGATGTACTTCGACGGGTCGCTGATGAGGGCCCGCGCCGGAGCAGGCCTCGTCTTCGTCTCTCCGTTGGGCGTACGCATCAGGTACATGATCCGCCTCCATTTTCCTGCATCCAATAATGTCGCTGAGTATGAAGCCCTGCTCAACGGGCTCCACATCGCCATCGAGCTTGGCATCCGTCGACTAGACGTCCGAGGCAATTCCCAGTTGGTCGTCGAGCAAGTCATGAAGGAATGGAGCTGCCATGACCCTAAAATGGCCGCCTACTGCAACAAGGTCCGAAAGCTCGAGGACAAGTTCGACGGGTTGGAGCTCAACCACGTCGCAAGGCGCTTCAACGAAGCCGCTGACGAGCTAGCAAAGGCGGCGTCCGGCCGGATGCCCGTCCCCGACGGCATTTTCGTTAGCGACCAGCTGAAGCCCTCGATCCGTTATCTGGAGCCAGCAGGGGTCGGCGAGGCATGCCCAGCCCTGGGGTCGGGACCCGAGCCGGGGAAGGTCGGCAGCGCGCCACCTGTCCTGGACCCGAGCACCGACCCCGAGGGAACCAACGCTGCCCCACCCGACCCGGCCCTGGAAGCCAAGCCATCCGACCCCGTGGTTATGGAAATCGAGGCGGGCCCCGCGGCGGGGGCCGACCCCCCGACCGACTGGAGAGCCCCGTACCTCGACTACCTTGTCCACGACGCACTCCCGGCAGACAAAACCGAAGCTCGCAGGATCGCGCGCCATGCGAAATCCTTCACCATCATCGACCAGGAGCTTTACAAGCGAAGTCACACTGGGATCCTCCAGCGCTGCATCCCGATCGAGCAGGGAAAGGCGCTGATCCAGGATATCCACGCCGGGGCTTGTGGTCACCACGCTGCGCCAAGGATACTTGTTGGCAACGCCTTCCGACAGGGTTTCTACTGGCCAACCGCGGTCGCGGATGCTACCCAGGTAGTCCGCACCTGCGAAGGATGCCAGTTCTTTGCCCGCCAAACCCACCTGCCCGCGCAGGCGTTGCAAACCATCCCCATCACGTGGCCGTTCGCGGTCTGGGGGCTGGATCTCGTCGGACCCTTCAAAAGGGCGCCCGGGGGCTTCACCCATCTACTCGTCGCTGTCGACAAGTTTTCCAAATGGATCGAAGCAAGGCCTGTGGCGCAAATCAGGTCCGAGCAAGCGGTACAGTTCTTCACCGACATCATCCACCGCTTTGGGATCCCAAACTCCATCATCACCGACAACGGCACGCAGTTCACTGGGAAGAGATTCCTCCAGTTCTGCGACGACCACCACATTCAAGTGGATTGGGCGGCAGTGGCGCACCCCCGCACGAACGGGCAAGTCGAGCGACCCAATGGCATGATACTTCAGGGTCTCAAGCCACGGATCTTCGACCGCCTTAAAAAGTTCGACGGACGATGGGTTGCGGAGCTCCCAGCTGTCCTCTGGAG
This sequence comes from Setaria viridis, assembly GCF_005286985.2. Classification (NCBI taxonomy): domain Eukaryota; kingdom Viridiplantae; phylum Streptophyta; class Magnoliopsida; order Poales; family Poaceae; genus Setaria; species Setaria viridis. The sequence goes on from NC_048263.2 coordinate 29,635,047, forward strand.
CTTGAGGACGACCCCCAGCCGGGCGACAGGGTTCACCCTGTTCTTCATGGTTTACGGGTCAGAGGCCATCTTGCCCACCGACTTGGAGTATGGGTCGCCGAGGGTCAAAGCATACGACGAACAGGGAAACCAGGCGTCACTCGAGGATGCACAAGACCAACTCGACGAGGCGCGAGATGTAGCCCTACTTCACTCAGCTAAGTACCAGCAGGCCCTACGGCGTTACCACAGCCGCAGGATACAAGGCCGCGCCTTCAACGTCGGAGATCTAGTGCTCTGCCTCGTCCAAGATAACAGGGGTCGGCACAAGTTGACTCCCCCATGGGAAGGCCCGTTCATCGTCGCACAAGTGCTACGGCCAGGCACCTACAAGCTGGCAACTCCCGACGGGCAAATCTTCAGCAACGCCTGGAACATAGAACAGCTAAGGCACTTTTACCCATAGCTCTCATTTCCAAGTTATCCATAGTCTTGCCGTCTTTTCCGTTCTTTCGTTTAAGCTCAGGGGTATCCGACCCTGGCCTCGCTCCAGGGTCGCATACCCCTCGGGGGCTACCAGTTTTGTTCTTCTGCGAAAAAAGAAGGCCTTTTCTTTTAAGCTCAGGGGTATCCGACCCTGGCCTGGCTCCAGGACTGCATACCCCTCGGGGGCTATCAGGGGTCCCGACCCCAGCCGCTGGGCGCCATCTAAAAAGAAAACGTTTTTTCTTTTCTCAAGACCGAACACTCCCTTTCGAAAACCTTTGGATGCAAAAAGATAAGGATGCGTGAACGGTACTCAGGCAAGTTACAATCAGACTGCGAAAAAGCCTACGCCCCAGCGGCTACGGTACCTTCGCTCATCAAAAACTTACTGACGCACCCGGCAACGCATCCTAAAGCTTTCAAGACCAAAGGGATAACAAAGGGAAACGGTTTCCTTTGCGCAAATAAAAAGTCATAAGAACAGGCCCGTATGGCCAACGCAAACGAGTTCAAAACGACTGACATAAGTACAAACTTTTTCGGGCGCGAGCCCGGTACAGCTAATCGGCAGGAGGGTCGGCTGGAGCAGTGGTTTCGGGGTCGGCTGAAGCAGCGGCTTCGGGGTCGGCAGGAGCGGCGGCTTCAGGGTCGGCAGCAGCGGCGGCCTCAGGGTCGGCAGGAGCGGCCTCAGGGTCGGCAGGGGGGACGACTTCATGCTCCAGGAGCTTCGCGAGGGCCTCCGCCGGCGCGGTCACCCCGGCGTCGATCTCGTCCAGCTCGGCTTCGGTGTAGCCGGCGCAGTACCCTTCACTCATCCCGACAAAATTAATGTCGGAATAGTGAGAGCCGAATACCCCGAAGGCGCGCCGCACGCCAAGGCGAAGCGCGTCCACGGCGATCTCGCGACGGCGACGACGCACCTCGAGGACACGAGCTGGCAGAGAGCTCGACCCCTCCTCCGGAGCCACACCGAAGTCCTCGCAGATGACACAGACCGCATCCCGCAGGGCGCCATGCTTGCCGCGCTCCTCGTCGAGCAGAGCCTGCAACTTGGTGATCTCACCTGCAGGAGCCACTCAAGAAATCCCACCAAGTCAGAAGAAGCAAAACACCAACGACACAAAAACGCAGGAGCGGAAAGAGCCTCACCGTCGGCCTCGGCTTTTAGCTCGCGCTCCCGGTCGACGCTGCGGGACAAGGCGGACTGGAGCCCCTGCACCTGCAAACGGAGTTGGTCGTTCTCCGTGCGGAGGGCTCCACCCTCCCCCCTCAGCCGCGCCAGCTCCTCGGCGTCGCGGCGGGCCCTCTTAGCAGCAGCAGCTTTGAGCCCCTCGGCGTCGCGGCGGGCCCTGTCCATGGCGGCCTGGAACTCCTCGAGGTCGAGGCGGGCCTTCTCGGCGACGGCCTGGAGCCTGGCCTCGGCACGCCGCGCCCCCTCTAACACCACCTGCTCACGCCCCTCCAAGTCGCGGACGGCCCCCTGGGCGGCGCCAAGCTGCAGGGTCAGATCCCTGGTGCGCTCCCTCTCGGTGTTGTAGTGCTCCCAGAGGTTCCGCTGCCGCCGGAGGAAGTCAGATTTCTCCCGGCTGCCCTCTTGGAGAGCCTGCCAAGCAACATGCTGTTAAAGCAAAAAAGCAAATAGGAGGTACTCATCGCCAAGCGGCAGGAATAACATATCTTGCTGCCAGGGACCACGGCGTTGGCCAAGACCCCCAGCGCCGAGGTCAGAGCCGCCTGAACTTGGGCGACGCCGCCGTGCATCGCCTGCCACCTATGCCACTCGGCGGCGTCATCCAGTGCGTAGAGGCGCCTCGGCGGGTCATCGCGGGATGTCCAGCGGAGAACGGGCCCTCTCCACGCCCCCGGGATGGAGGAAGCCGAGGGTGGAACGGGGGCCGACTCTGACGTCACCATCAAGGATGGCATCACGACGCTGGAAACCCCTGGATCCGCCGACGGCCCCGGCGTCTGCGCGCTCGTCGCCACCGAGGCCGCTAACGGCACCCCCGTGGGCACCTCCGTCTCAGCCACCGGAGTTACTCCCGCGAGAGTGACCGGGGCGGAGGCCCCTGCCTCTGTCACCACCGCCTCTGCCGCCGCCGCGTCTCCGGGAGCAAGCGCTCCCTCTTCCTCTGACCCCGCCATGGCAGCGGGGGCATCCGCCCTGCCCCCCGTCGTCACCGCCTCCTCCGCCTCGTCGGCGTCGAGGTTGATCACCTCCCCGGCTTGAGGACCCGGGGGGATCACGCCCCGAGCCGGAGGGGCGATCGGTGGGGCCGCAGGCGGAGTGGAGTCCGCTCCCCCTCCTACGGCTGACTCCGTCGCCGTTCCGCCAACCGACTCCGCAGGGGCCACCTCCGCGGGGGGACCTGTGGCCACACCAGGAACCCCGCCACTCGCCACTGGCGGGGCCGCGGCCCGCCCCCCGGAGGAGGACGACGTCAGCAGCGCCTTCTTGGGCACCAGCCGCAGGGTGACGCCACGGGGAGAAGTACTGCACGTCGACGGCCAGGCGTCAGCAGAAACAAACGGAAAAAGAAAGGAAGGACGACACGTAGGGAAAGTCAACTTACGCCCTCGAAGCGCATGGGCGGCGCGCGCGCTTCGACTCGGAGCCGGACACCGACCCCGGGGCATCTGGCAGTGGCCGCTTGTCGCCACCCCGTTGCCCTCCACCAACAGGCACGGCGGCGGAGGCAGTCCCCACGAATCCCCGAGGAGCGCCCCGAGCGGACTCCTGGGGAGCGCCCCGCGCCAGACCCAAGGCGGCGGCAGGGGCAGGCTCTGAAGGCCCCTGAGGGGCGCTCCGTGTCGACCCCGGGGGAGCGGCCCGCACCCGCTCCTGAGGGACGCCCTGAGCCGACCCCGAGGGGGCGCCCCGCGCCCCTTCGTGGGAGAGGCCCTGCGCCGACCCCCGGGGAACGTCCTGCGCCGCCCCCTGAGGAGCAGTCCGCGCCGGCTCCTGGAGCACGCGCTGTGCTGGCCCCTGAGGCACAGCCCAAGGACCCGGGGGAGCCGGACCCCGGGAAGACGCTCCCTCCGCTGCACCCCTCGCAGCCGTCTGCGGGGGTGCGTCGCGAATCACCAAAGCCCCCGATCGGGGGGCAAACAGCTCTTCCTCCTCCTCTTCCTCTTCCTCCTTGTCTTCTTCTTCTTCTTCTTCTTCATCGTCGTCGTCGTCGGACACGACCGCCCCCCTCCGCCGCCGCTGGAGCTCCTTGGCGGCCTTCTTCCGCCGCCTCGCCGTCTCCTTGTCCTTGCGGCGCTTCTGCTCCTCGGCCCGGAGACGGTTGCGAGCCCTCCGCTCGGCATCCTCCGGCACCGGCGGGAGGGAGTCCGCGACCCGGGTCAGCATGCCCTGCAAAACGTAAAGCGGATCCGCATCAGAAAAACAAAATAGCGGACACCAGGAGGGAGAAGCGGTGACCCAAACGCCTTACCAGGTCTACGAAGCCCGGCTCCGGGCGCATCGGCGGATGCCCGGGGATCGGGTAGTCGACGTCCTTATCCTCCAGCGCCTCCCGGAGCCGTTGCCGGATCTCGGAGGCGGCGAGCGCACCCGTCGCCAGAGCGGTGCCCTCGGGCGGCGTGTCGGGGGTCATGGCGCCAAGCGGCCGGGCCCGGAGCATCAGCGGCGCCACCCGCCGGGCGTGGTACGCGCCGATGACCCCGGCGCCGGTGAGCCCATCCCGCTTCAGCTGCCCAATGGCCTGCAGCAAGTCGGAGATCTTCTTCTTCTCCTTCTCCACCGGCCCGTACGCCCATACCTCGGGCGCCGTGTCGATGGTGCGGCCGGTGAAGACCGGCAAGGAGGAGTTCGGGTAGTTCTTCACGTAGAACCACTGGTTATGCCACCCCTTGTGGGGACACCGAGGTCTTCACCGTCATGTACTCCTTGGAGCGAGTATGACGGAGATGGATCCCGGCGCACCCAATCGGCACCGGAGGCGACCGCTGCTGGCTCCCGGCCTTCCCTGCCTTCTGATACAGGCTCACCGTGAAGAAGAACTTCCACAGCTCGAAGTGGGGCTCAATGCCCAGGAATCCTTCACACAGCGCGACGAACGCCGCGATGTGCTGGATCCTGTTGGGGTTGAGGTGCTGGAGCTCGAGCCCGTAGTAGTGGAGGAGCCCGTGGAAGAAGCGGCTTGGGGGGGAGGCGAATCCCCGCTCGTGGAAGTGGGCGAAGGAGACGACGTAGCCGGCGGGAGGCGACGGAACCTGCTCCGGCCCCGGCAGCAACCACTCGTCCGCCTCCGTCTTCTCGCAGAGGAGCCCCTTTCGCACCAGGCCCTCGGCGCGGTTGGAGGTGAAGTGGGAAACTCCCCAGGAGGCCATCGCCGGGAAAGGGAGGAGATCGACGGAGGTGGAAGACGAAAGCGCGCGCCGTGGAGCGACGGGAACGAGGCGAGCGGAGCGAGCGCAGGTGAACTAAGAGGAAGGCAAGGAGGCTCGAGTGCGAAAGGAGAGGAACCGGCACGGCGAGCTCCTGCTTTTATAGGAAAGGTACTGGGGAAGCCGAATCGACGCCCCGGCCGCCATAAATGCGGCGCCAGGTACGCCCCTGCCACACCCATTTCCTTTTTGAAAACCGCGCGCACGATCGGCCGCGAAAAACATCCTATCTTCCTCGATTCGCGGGACGGCGCTTCCATAACTCCACTTCCCGGGTGCCACGCCCACGACGCTCCCCACGTTCGGCCCAGGCACACCAACCGCTCCGCTCCGGTCCAAGGTCCACAGGGAGGTAAGAAAGGGATACGGGGCTGAAAACGTCCCTACGGCCCAGTACGGTCCAGGGGTTCGAAAGCTGGCCCAACACGGGTTCGACAGCTGCCTCAGGACATCCCCCAAGCAAGGGGTGAGAAGGGGCGGGCCCGCTAGCGGCCAACACCCAGGCGAGCGAACGCCAAGGGTGCCCCAACCTCACGTTCGAGTCCCGCTCGGTGAGAAGTTCATGGTTTTTCCACGGGGAAAGGCAACGAGCCCTCAGATCCGGTCGAACGGGTCCGGGAACTATATGAACTGACCGGCGGGAAATTGGAGTACGCCACCAGCTTGGCCCAAGCCGGACCCCCCCGAACGGGGACCGGGACTCCACTCGAACTTACCCGTTTGCAGCTCAAACGAGCACCACGGTTCGTCCAATGCGGATAACGTGGCACGGCTCAACCCCTCCGTCCAAGCGAACGGACGCTTGAGGGGCAACGATCAAAAAAGTCGACCTAGCCTCCCGATCGGTTTCCTGCAACAAGCGGGAGCTCGGGGGCTAGCCTCGCAACCAACTGCCACGCGTGTGGTCACAACTTGCGGGTCCTCACAAGCGTGGCTGAAATAAAACAAGCACGCCATAACACAAAATCCGCGGCAAAACAGCGAAAAAAGCCTCCGGAGGAGCACTCCTGCTCCACCACAGGCTCAGGGGCTACTGTTCGGGGGAAATATTAACGATCCCCTAAGCAACATTTAAGGAAGCAAACGCAGAAGGCCCAGGCCCACCAAGACGTGACCAAAACTCCGCCTCGCCCGATCAAGACGCCAAGATCGGGAACGGACGACCCCCCTCCGCAAGGAATCCGCCTCGCCCGACCGCGACCCCAGGGTCGGGGGCGCCCGACCCTGTGCCACGAAAAGTTCCGCCTCGTCCGACCCTAAGCGAAGGAGTCGGGCACGCTGGGGCCCACGGGGCCGGAACCCCCCTCGGATGCGATCCACATGAGCAAGACAGACAAAATCCAGTGGGTCCCCCTGTCGGCCTCGCCATAAATGCGCCGCAGGTCTGGCAGAGGGCAGGGCGACCGCGCCCCTCACGCAACCCAGCGCAAGTACCCGTGCACGACCGCCCTGTGCAGGCTACAGTGCCGGCGGCCGGCTCCCATTCGCCGCAGGGTACTCATGGCCTGTGCCGACCGAAGCAAGAGAGAGAGCAGCCAGTCCTCGGGCCCCGCACGCCCTCGGGTCCCACGCACCCAGCAGTACGGATGTGACGCTCTCCCTCTCAACAGCCATCGCCTGAGCAGCGGCATCCACCGTCCTCCCTAACGGACGCTGGGGTAACGACGGAGCGCCCTCATCATGACCTGATACCTACGAGCATCGAAGTAGCTATCTGCGGGGAGCAACAACACTTGGCGCCCGGCGACCTCCCCCTCCGGCATGCACGCCGGCACGCGTCTAGGGTCGGCAGGGCATCGGACACCTAGGATCTCGCTCCTCCTTCCTGCCATACCTCTTACCTTTTTACGCTTTACTCTTTACAAACCTTTTTACCTGATCCCAATTGTAACTCCGGCCATCCCCTTGCGATATAAAAGGAGGAACCCGGGGCCGGAGAGAGGGATCGATCGATCAGCTTCTTCTCCCACACACCATAGTACACTACAACTCTCCCTAAGAGCGCTGAAACTAAAGAGACTTGGGACCAGTCCCTCTCTCGCTAATCTGTAACCCCCTACTACAGAACCCCCGCGTGGGCAACACGAGCATCCTCGATACTGGACGTAGGGCTTCCTTTGCCCGAACCAGTCTAAATCTGTGTCTCCCACGCAACCACCTGAGGCTCACGCGCATAAAAGAAATTTACTAGTCTAAGTCTTGATTCGCTAATCTTGACAACGACAATTACTATATTGGGAATTGTTCCTCTGCTTCGATCGCCTTTTGGCAAGTCAATGACGCGATTAGGGAAGTGAATTCCTGGAGGACGAGCCAATGGTGGCTCCTCAAAAATGTAGTGTCCACGACTGCCACCACCATAGCGGCCACTCCACGACCGCCGCTACCAAGAACTTCCACTTGCCATAGTTAACTCAAACTGTCCAAATAAAATTGTGATAAAATAATTTGCCACAATTTTTCTTAACTAGTCAACTTTGCCACCAATAATACATTGTCATATACACACATCATATATATTGAAGTAAATCTAGACCATCATTTCATAGCAATCCACAATCCTATCACAATGCTACCTGTGAATATCTACATATCCTCTAAGAGATATAGCCTTATGCCATAATTGTATCATAAAAAATAATTACTTAGCATCTAATACAAATTGGTATCTAATTCAAGCAAATTCATATCCATTTTAATCTAATATGGGTAGCAAAATTATTTTAATGCATCAAAATCAAAATTATCCAAAAAAGAAAACCTAATCGGGGAGGGCGTGTGGGTGAGGTGGGGGAGGCGCGGCGGCGGCCCCCGAGGAAGGCGGGGAAGGAAGAGGCGCGGTGACGGGGACAGCGGTCGGGAACGAGGTAGCGGTGGTCGAGGATGGGGCGACGGGCGACGATGACGGTGATGGAGATGCGGACAGGACGGTGCGATGGTGATAGCAATGGAGATGGGGACGGGACGGGACCGGTGCGGCGGTGGTGGAAGACGGAGATGGCGATGGCGATGGCAACAACAATGGGGACGGGGTGGCGGTGGTGGGTGAGGGTGATGGGGATGGGGCCGGCGCGGCGTAGAGGGAGGAACTGCTAATTTTTGGAAACTGCTAAGTATTTGGAGAAGACAAAGTATTTGTAGAACCGGTGTTAGCCTTTGATTGGTACTAAATTCTTCCATTTCGTACCGGGCAGGGCTCCCAACCGGTACTACTAAATGGCGGGATCTGAAATTAGGGACATTTAGTATCGGTTCCAGCCTTTGCCCGATACTAAATTCCTCCATTTAGTACCGGGTATGTTTCCAACCGATACTAAAGTTGCCAAATTGGCGGGAGCTAAAACTGTCCACCTCCAGCAATTTTTTTCCCGTGCACACTATCTTAATTCTAAAAAATATTTCAATCATTAAGACAAGGTTGTTATTATGACAAGGTTGTCAAGTGTTTATATGTATAGATGAAATAGTAGAGATAAAAATTCATCACAAATATTAACTAGAGTACATTACATGTGAAATTCATTGTGCATATTAAATATTACATAAATAAGATACTTAGAACCTAGGATTGTCCACATCGTGATCATTAATCATTGCAACATACAAACTACAATTTATATCGATAATGTCGATTCGTAAGAATCTATCGATATAACCTAGCGCATATATTAAGTCTTACATAAATGAGATATTTAGAACATAGGATCGTCCACGTCACGACTGTTAATTTAGGAGATAAAAAGATACACCAATTCTAAAATAATGGTACAACATGAGATTTACGAGTCCACCTACTATGGCTAAATACTATAAAGGAATTTTGAAATAATTGTCCAAATGTTTTTTGGAGTAAGTGTTACATTTTCGTAATAGAAGTACGGTGATCCAATAGCCTGTCCAGGCAAAATACATGTTCACTAAGCATAGGCCATTTTGGCAATCCAAAACCAACCATAAGCTGATGGGTCAAGGTCAGTAAACAAATCTCTGCCTGAATAGGCTATTGACCACCATACTTCTATTATGAAAATCTGGCTCCATAGGGTGTCTGGAAAACTATTTCAAGATTCGTTCATAATGTTCAGCCAGAGTTTGTGGACTCGAAGTTCTTCTGTTCTCTGGTATTGGAGGAGCGGAGGTGTTACATCCAATGCTAATCCATCTGCATCGTATTACGTGAAAAATGAACATAGAGATTCGTATTAGATAATTTTTTTATCAATATTAGGTAGGAGAAAAATAGAGTAAATGTGTTTATAATATTTAGTCCTCACTCTAAAAAACTTCCCATTCTCCTCGTTCTAAAAGATCAACAAGTTAGTACTCCATTTGTAACATAAAAATTATTCTAAAAAACTTCCCAATCACCTCACTCTAAAAAGCTCTATTTTCTCCTCGTTCTAAAAGATCAACAAGTACTTCATTTGTAATATAAAACTCATTCTAAAAGACTCTTCATTCTCCTCACTCTAATAAAGCATCTAATAAAGCAACAAGTACTCCATTTGTAACATAAAACTAGCTCATTCAAACCTAGAATACTATGACCAGAGGAGGGAGAAATGAAGTTGCTAACCGGTTTAGTGAAGAAGCTGGTCGAGTGAAGAAAAACTAAGCCCGAGCAAATGGTTGAGCTTGCTCGAGGAGGAAGCTAAGAAAGCAGCTCATTTATATATAGAGCAAATGGTTGACATTAGTACCAGCGAGTAACTTCAATAGGTACTAAATGGTTTCATTTAGTACCGGTTCAAGCTACTAACCGGTACTAAATGACATTCTCACCATTTAGTACCGGCTGAAGCCACCAGCCGGTACTAAATGGCTTCTTAGGGATCTAGCTGTCGGCCACGCGGTCCACATGTCGCCATTTAGTATCAGTTGAGGCCACAAACCGGTACTACAGGAGTTTCGGTGGCATTGTACGTAATGACTGATACTAATGCCGCGAATGCTCTGATCAATAGATTATGTTTGTAGTTTTTCAGGTGTCATGTCATGCAATAAAAGTGCAGTGGAAGTTGAACTTGGAATTCGTGTTGGGGCTACTTTGTTTTGGGCCCTGTTTAGTTGCCTGATTTTGGACAATGATTCTGTGCAGCACTGTAGCATACTGTAGCGTTTCGTTTGTATTTGTGAATTATTGTCCAAATATTGACTAATTAGCTCAAAAGATTCGTCTCGCAAAGTACAACCAAACTGTGCAATTATTTTTTGATTTTTTAATTTCGTCTACATTCAGTACTTCATGCATGTACTGTAAGTTTGATGTGATGAGAAATTTTCTTTTTGCACAGTGCCAAAATTGGGATTTTAACACTGCTTCGCAGAATTGGTTGGTCTGTTTGATGCGAGAGGTGGTAATTTGGCGAGTCGTCACCAAGGTCGTACGATGGGGAGCAAGTACTGAGGCGTGGCAGGGAGCTCGAGGAGCTGATCGGGTACAACTGCCGTCAAGATCTCTCCATTGTTCTGGATCATAGCTAGGAGCAGCAGAACTTAGGAGGTGTTTAGATACGAGGTACTAAACTTTTGCAGGGTCACATCGGATGTTCGGATCCTAATTAGGAGGACTAAACATGAGCTAATTAGACTTCATCTGTGCAATTAATTTTATAATTAGACTATATTTAATACTCCTAGTTAATATCCAAACATCCGATGTGATATGTGCTAAAGTTTAGCAGGGACATCCAAACACCCCTTAGCCATGCAAAAGCGCTGGCTCGATCAGTTCTGCACATCGAAATTCAGTTTTGGCATGCTTGCATTATTAGTTCCCATTCACGTTATCATGTAAGGTTTTGTTTCTAGTTCATCAGCTTCATGCCGTGAAATGCAGTTGGAGTCGAAATTGGAAGCCGTGTTGGGACTACTATTATGTGTTGCTTTCGAAATCGATTTCGATGTGGAGATTTTGTGTCTCTTGTCTGATTCTACGTTTCAGTTGATACATACAGTTAAAGAGAGTCAAGACTCAAGGCGCTTCTCCCAAAGTGGCAATCCATGAGTTTTGTATCTGCATATAAATTATGATCTTTTAATTGGATGCTAGATGTGATGCCGCATGCATTCGTCGTGCATCAAAGATCACTGATTTCCCCTTGGGCAAAAAAATCAGTGATCTACATAGGGGCACTCGTGACAGAGACTTTGGAAGGCTCAGGTCCTGGGTAAACGCAAGTTCTTCGGATGGCTCGTTTTACATGGTCGTTGTTAGACTTCTAACTGTCTTCATCGCCATGAGCTCCGTGACAAAGATGATTAGGCTCTGTATGCACAAGAGATGCAAACTATAGATTATTTGCTTACCGGTTGTGTACATAGCCGGGAAACGTGGTTTCACACTCTTCGTTATGTGAACCTCCAAATATTAGTACCCCAAGAGAAAGGTGCGGTCGCTTCATGGTGGTTACAATTTCGGAAGAGGGTGCCTAAATCACGTCGGAAAGGGTTTGAACCCTGGTTTGGTTGGTCGCTTGGTCGTTGTGGCGGGAACGGAACCGTCAGGTGCATGACTGATCCGCTCTAGCTCTGGTAGCATTGGCTCTCGCCATTTTGTAGGAGGCAAGGCTTTGAGCTTCGATGGGCTTTGTAGGGTTAGTCGGGCTGTTAAAGATCATGAATGTGGTTCTTGTTGTTCGTTTTGCTTCTTTCAAACTGTAAGGTTTTTTTTTCTTATAATAAACAAACTTTCTTCTTTTTAACGAAAAACGTGCTCAGCACGTTCTATATAATAGATCACCGAACACTGATTGAAGTAGTCCGTTCCACTGCAATGGTCAATGATTTTCTTTCGGAAGAGAGTCGAGTAGATTTCGACAAATCCGGCCCATGGGCTATCGCCACTGGATGCCGTTTACAACTGGGCCACGTTTCCCATCCACAATAAATCCCCCACAGACGCCGAGCACCCGACTCCGTGCGACCGAAGCAGCCAATCCCCCCACAGACGCCGAGCACCCGACTCCGTGCGACCGAAGCGAGAGCCTGCCGAACCGAACGGAAGCGAGACCCCCGGCGACGTGCGAGATGGACGGCGGCGCCGGCGAGGATGGGAAGCAGGAGCGGCACCTGGTGCTGGCGCACAAGCTCTTCCTTCTCTCCCACCCCGCCGTCGACGACCTCTCCAAGGTCGTCCTCCGCGCCGAAGTCCTCGACACCGTGAAATCCGATGGTACCGTGCCGCCCCTCTTCTCCTCTCCCCCCGCTTCCTCAGATGTGCGGCTCCCTGACGTGGTTCGGCTTTCTGTGGCCAGACATGGCGCCGCTGCTCGAGTCGCTGGTCTCCGCGGGCGTGCTGGAGCCGGACGCCGCGCTGCTGGCCGAGATGCGTGGGCGGATCGACGAGGAGATCCGCAAGCTCGATGAGAAGTGAGTTGCTTCGTCCTTTTCCTTCTGCTCGGATGTGGCTTCTTTCCCGTTGCCATGTTGATTATTCATCTAGTACCGTGTGCGTTGATGATTTTGTGGTGATGAACTGATGATAACTCAGGTTGTGCTATGACCTTTCGCCAATCAGACTACCTTAGTTTGGATGCTAGAAGTAGGTGGTACAGCTTGCCGTTGTATTGCACTGGATAGGTGTGGGTTATGGATTATGATTGTGTGTTCTTGGGGTGAGGGAATTAGAAAACCTATAGGCTGACACCAAATGTTCCATAAAAAAAACATATTTGTACTATGCTTCAACTATATCAATTGTACTTGTACTGTGAAGTTGGCATCCTGGGTAGACACTGGTGATATTTTAGTAGGTAAATTAATGCCTCAGATAGCGAGCAAATCATCGAATATTGTGAAAGCTGAATAATTACGTGCTATTTTTGGTCTTGAGGTATCCACTTAAAAAGAAACTTCTCCCAAACTACCTATAGGAGGAAGAGGTCGTGTTATCGATGCAAAACACTGAAATAGATCCAGAAGGACTTGTACTGCGCTCTTCAAGTGTGCCTCATCCCCACATTCGATCTATGATTTCGCATTCATGGACTGTGATAAGATCCAGTTGAATTAATTTAATTAATTAATATATTTACCCCTTGAATAATGGTTCGTGTATACATTTTAGCTCTTCAGTAGGGCATTGAAAAAAGTCCTGCAATTTTTGTAAGAGTTGTGCTTAATTGTGTTGAACACTTATGTCCACGCTATGATCTAATTGGTATCTCTGAGATGGTTTGCATATCCCTGCATCCTCTGTCATGCACATTGATAAGTACACATGCTTTTGGTTATTGCATTTCTGTTAAGTGGTATAGCAGGGGTTGAGGAAGGGCAGTAAGGGCCTAAGGGGTTCTAAAGACTATACTACAGTTCATGCCTTGATATTTGATCCAATTGATGCCGAATAACTTTCTACAACTTAACCACAGGAATAAAAACCAGTCAAGTAAGTTGGAATTTGTGCCAAGTAGTCAGTATTAATGAGGTTATAATGAGGATATGAGTGCGAAGGAAGAGCAAGTTATGATAACAAACTACAGTAGAATGTTTAACAGAACTCTGAAGTGCAATTTGGATGTCTTTTCAGTGGTTATAAGATTCTGCATGTTTTTGACTTCACATACTATGTATATAATGATTTAATTGCAAGCAAGTTTTGTTCCTTTGAGACTGAACTCCTTATCAATTGTCATGAAGAATTGCTGACGCTGAGGAGAATTTGGGTGAGAGCGAAGTACGTGAAGCCCATCTTGCCAAATCCTTGTACTTTATAAGGGTTGGTGAGAAGGTACAGACTTGTTTTGTTCTACATTCATCTGTGGCCTTGTTCACTAAGAGCCTGTCCAAGATATTGTGGTTGCACATCTTAAAAATCCTTATTGATCTATTTCAGGAGAAAGCCCTGGAACAGCTTAAAGTTACTGAAGGAAAAACTGTAGCTGTTGGCCAAAAGATGGATCTTGTGTTTCACACTTTGCAGATTGGTTTTTTCTACATGGATTTTGATCTCATCTCAAAGTCCATTGATAAGGCAAAGAAGTAAGCTTTATCTTTGTTTGTGAGTTCCATTCTGTCATTTGTCTCACAGAGTAATCAGTAATATTTAACCATAAATTTTACTTATTGAAGCTTGTTTGAGGAAGGAGGTGACTGGGAGAGGAAGAACAGATTGAAAGTATATGAAGGATTGTACTGCATGGCAACTAGAAACTTCAAAAAAGCTGCCAGCTTATTTTTAGATTCCATTTCGACTTTCACTACCTATGAGTTATTCCCATATGATACATTCATCTTTTATACAGTCCTCACTAGTATCATCACACTGGATCGTGTATCTCTGAAACAAAAGGTATTCAACTTTGTCTAGTCTGCTCTGTTTCCTTATCATCATATCATGGTTTCCTCAATAACAAGAAATTTGACAGGTGGTAGATGCACCAGAAATCCTGGCTGTGATTGGGAAAGTACCTCACCTCTCTGAGTTCCTCAATTCCCTGTACAATTGCCAGTACAAGTCGTTCTTTGTTGCATTCTGTAAGTTGAGATATATAAATAACTTTTCCAAGCTCTTGCATTATTGTAAGATTATTATGCATTATGCTTTTCAAAAAAAGATTATTATGCATTGTATTCGTTTCTGACAGTGCTATGGTCTATGATTGTTTCCAGCTGGCTTGGCAGAGCAGATCAAGTTAGACCGATACCTTCAGCCTCATTTCCGCTACTACATGCGGGAAGTGCGTACTGTTGTCTACTCACAATTCCTGGAGTCGTACAAGAGTGTGACAATGGAAGCAATGGCTGCTGCTTTTGGTGTGACTGTTGATTTCATAGACCAGTAAGTGCTGTATCAGTTGCTGTGGTTCTATCTTTGTAATTCCTGCTAACCATGATTTTTTTCCTGTTACTTTAGTATTCATAAAGCCTACTTTTCATTTGTTGTAGGGAACTCTCACGGTTCATTGCAGCTGGAAAGCTTCACTGCAAAATTGATAAGGTTGCTGGTGTTCTGGAGACAAACCGACCAGATGAGAGGAATGCTTTCTACCAGGCAACCATCAAGCAAGGGGACTTCTTGCTGAACCGCATACAGAAGCTTTCACGAGTCATTGACCTATAAGAGTTGCTGTTTCTGTTGCAGCTCCTTCAGCGCCCTGCCAATGTTTCCCGCACTGGACTTCTTGCGTCGTCTTCACCTAGGCTTCCATTAAGACATGAGCGTTGCTCTTCTTGCGCCGGGAACAAGTTTCTAAGAGAACTTGTGTTTTAAGCGTGAATTTGGTACATGTATCCCAAGGGTCTGTAGAATGAGGAAGGTGCAGCTCCATCCCATGGACGTTACTTTTGTGGCCAACCTTGTTTTCCCATTTCAAGTCTCATATATGTGGTTCTGTGCAATCTTCGTTAAGTTACTGGTTTGACATACTCGACACTGGTGCCCTTTTGTAACCTACATAAAGTGCTTTGATATTTAACACATAAAGAAAATTCAGTTGCCATATGATCCAATTCGTACCCGCACTGTACAGCCACACTCACTTTCAAACTTCCAAGAAATGAAATTAATATACAGCTGTAACCTTCACCGAATTTTGCAAGATTTAGCGAGAAAGTCATCACACACGTTAGTCGCAAGGAGGTTACACAATGTCTCTTTGCAAAAATTTAAATCTGGAGAAATTACAGAGCAACTCTGGACATAGATAACAAAACTTCGGCCGGTGCTTCACTTGTCTAACGACCCCTGACGTGCTGAATGACACAATCATTTCTCTGTTTCTGCAAGATGTAAACGGAAAATCACGTGCTTAGACTCTGTCTGATGGCTAAATAAAGGATGGCAATGAGGTTTACACAAGTGATGCTGAATTGTTGAAGCAGTCTCAATGTACTTACTGAGTCCCTGCTTCGACTTCCGCTGCTTCTTTCGTCTCTTTGAGCGGAACTTCTCTTTGCCTTGTGCTTCCTCGTCCTCTTTGGTCACAGCAGATCCTGTGATCTGTGCAAAGGATTCTTTGGCGCCAGCAGTTACGTCGCCAAAGAAGTCTTTCACCTTGTCAACAACGGTTTTGAGCTCGTCTTTCTTTGGAAGCTGAGATCAGGAGTCTTATTGTTAATGTTTCGCAAAAAAAAGGAGTCCTATTGTTAATGACATGCCAGAATGCTCAAAACATGTTTACTGAAAATTTGAACATTTGTTATCAAAGATTCAATTTCCATCCTCATTTGGATGCAACTTCTGCTTAGGAGAACTTTTCCAAGACACTATTTTGAGCTATCCAGCATGCAATAATAATTAAGTAAAATATCTCATAAATAGTTCAGTACTAAAGTAAGACCATAATTGAAAAGTAATAACGATTAGGGGTCTGAAGTCCGAACTAGGATATTGTTTATGCCATTGTGATAGAACTTGACAAAATTTCAGAAACATACTTCGATCACATTACTTGTCGTAAGCGCAGACCTAACGTTCCCATTCTCCTGCTCATGCAAATGAAAAGTGGATGATTATTATCCAATTCAAAAACTTAACAAAACAACTAAGCTTCTGTAATCAAGGTTCGAGGAGAAAATTACCACAACTTTGTAGCCATATCTAAACTCATTTTCGGTCTTCAACACACGGTATTGCTCTTTTGCGGTGTCGATGATCACATCCTCATCCTTTCAGACAAACAACACGGACAGACACGTCAAAGCAGTCAGTTGTTAATTAGCACCATTAAGATTTTCGCGGTCGTGCGGATATACCTATGTAGTCTGTGCAAGTAGTAAAACTAGATCATCATTAATAAGATTTAGAGAGCGTGTGAACTGTGAAGCAAAGATCTGCTGATGTCGATGATTACTTTGTAAATGACGGCAGCGAGGTTCCTGGCGAGCGTGTCCTTGTAGATGTACTTGCCGAGGAAGTTGTCCTTGGCGGCGAGCATGATCTTCGCCGTCGTGCCGCCGGTGATGATGTTGAGCGGGTACCAGAAGTAGACCTGCAGCGGAACCTTGATCACGCGCCATTGAATTTGCAGAACGAAACCAATTGACTAGGAAGAATCCAATGGAGACAACAGTCAGCAGCTAGAGCAAACCACGGACATTGGCGGTGCGAATGAAGATGACGAAGCGCGGGTTGCCGTCGTCCTCGATCTTGGGAAGCTGCGGCATGCGCCGCTGCTGCTCCATCTGCCGCTCCGACCAGCTCCTCCCCCGGGCCTCCACCACCAGCGCGCGCCTCGCCGGCTGCCTCCGCGGCGCCGCCCTGAGCACGAAGCGCCCGCCCACGTCGACGGGCGACAGCTTCCCGATGCGCGCCGGCGCCTGCGCCGACGACGGCCTCAGCGACACGCCGCCCACCACCTCCATGGATGCCTCGCTGCTTGGCGCTGCTGCGTGTCCCTCGAGGAATCGGGAGAAGATAAAGCAAGCAGATTATCTGGTGGTGAGGAGCTGAGGCCATTACTGATGCGTGGGCCCTAGTGTTTGCTGAGAGTTGTGATGTTTCTGCGGCTCTCGAATTTTTTTTTTCCCTAGGGAGGTTTTCGATCATAGCCTACGTGGACAGCTTCTGACTTCTGAGCAGCTGAACTGCCTGGATTTCCTGTGTCAAGAGTACAGAAGTTGAGCAAGACAGCAACGCAAACGCGCACGGCCTTCCAATTCGTGCTGCGTGTGCTTTTGCATTGAGCTGCGCAGCAGCCAGCAGCTGCGTAGCTTGCTAGATCGTTTTGAGCATGATCCTTCGGAGTCGGAGCCCGTCTCATCTCGTCTCTGCGCGATATATTTAGATTCAAGGTTAGCTAACATTAGCAACCCAAACAGAGAGTTAATGGATGAGCTAAACTTTATAAAGATGAAAAACATTAGCTAAGAGGAAGGAGCTACTGAGTACTAAGTAACTTGGAAAAAAGCCAAAATATTCCTAACTTTATGGAAAGGAGGAGAGAATAAGGATAAAAGTGATATTTTATAGACTTTAGCTCTATCCATCAACTATATCTCCAAATGGAATGGGCTAAAATTTAGCCAGCTAAAGTTTAGCTCTAACTTATCCAAATATAGCTTTAGGCCCTGTTTGTTTGGGCTTTCAGCCAGCTTTCAGCCCCGAGAAGCTGAAAGCCCAAACAAACAGCTAGCTTTCGACCCTAGTTTTTCATGGGCCAGAAGCTATGGAAAGCCACGTTACGATGGAAAGTTGGAAAGGAGGAAAAAAGGAGCTTTTGGCGAGCTACCCGCCTGCCATTGGTAAAGTATCGAATCGGTACGTTTCTTTTTTTTCCCGTCCGCCTCCTCCTCTGCGTCGCGCCGCCCTCCGCATCCCGCACCGCCGTCCCTCCGCTCCTGCTCACGCCCGTCGCGCCGCCCTCCCTCCACTCATCGCCAGCCCGCCCGCCCGCCGCCCTCCCTCCACCCCTGCTCGCGCCGCCCGCCGCCCCCAACTCGCGTCGCCAGCCCGCTGCCCCTGCTCGCGTCGCCCGCCGCCGCCAGCTCGCGCCGCCCGCCGCCTTCCCTCCACCCCAGGTTGCGCCGCCCACTGTCACCAACTCCACCCCAAGTCGTGCCGCTCGTCGCCCTCACCTTTCTCGTCCTGGGAGCCTGCTCGTGCCAGAGCATAGTGGCCTCGGAGATCCAGAGCATAGCCGGCGAGGCCGCTGGTGGAGGAAGACGGCGGCTGCCGGCGTCGGGTGGATGCGATTGCGAGGCTTCCGCTTTCAGAAAGCTAGGTAGCTTTTAGAAAGCTAACTTTCGGAAAGCCACCATTCCACGACAAGAAGCTGAAGGTCAGCTTTCGGAAAGCAAAAGTTCAAACAAACAAGACCTTAGTCATCTCATCGGATCTTTGTTGTACGAACATTGCAAAGGTACTCACAGCCAAAGTTGCATGATAAAAAGTACGAAAAACTACTCCGATCCTATATATGTGTAGGCACTGGCATTACATCGTCTTCAACAAAAGGAGTAGATTATTCTAGTTCTAAGGTCGGAATAACTCAACAAAAACTTAAAACCATGTATTTTTTTTCCAAAAATAAGTAGCGGATTTATTAGGAGAGGCTCTAAAAATCTGCAAAGTATATAAAATATAAAGCACATACATGTATATGAAAAAGTAAGAAATACAATCAAAAGAAATGACACAAAACAAGAGAACCAAGCCGCTATAATTGAAATCCTTTGCCCTCGAAAACTAGCCAACAACTTCACTAAGCGGAAATAATTTATAATACCCGTGCTAACGCTACGGTAACATTCCTTTTTCTTAAACACGTAGGAGAACGGCTTGTTATTACATTAAGAAAAGAATTTGAAATTTGGAACATCCTCTTATTACAAATAAAGAATCTAAAATTTATACTTGTTCAGAAAAAAGAAAATATTTGTTAGCATGGATCTTATTTCTTTTTATATAATCAATTTGATGCCAACCCCTATATTCTCCAGTTTTGTATCCCAACACAACTTACATCCTTTTAATGTCCTAGAGATCGTCCTTCGTACTTTTCATGCCTGTCAACATTTTCCCTGAATCAGTGGTGGACCCAAAACTTTTGTAGAGCCTGGGCAAACATTGCAACCGATAACAAGTTCACGCAAACCTGCAAGTCCAATAGTATATCTCCACAAGAGATACTATGCAAACTTACGGTAGAAGGCAGCTATATTTTTCAAGTCTTAATGTTCTGAACAGTTGAAGAACAATAGCTTTCATCAATTGATTTGAGCAGCTCCTGTTCAATATAGCAAACAGTAGCAGCAAGGAACATTTATCAAAGAACATTTATCAGTTTCTAATTTCTATAATGATGACCACAAAGTGGCATATCCATTCCCGGGTCCTTGTGCACAGATTCCATGTACATAAAACATGTAAAATTAACTTTACTAGCGTGAATTTTTTTATGCCTTGATTTTTTTGCTTAAATTGAATGACAGTGAAAACACTTACAATATGTAACCAAAGTTCTTGAATTGAATGACATTGAAGACATCTATGGTCTGTGGCCAAATTTCTTAAGTTGAATGACAGTAAAGATACTTATAATTTGAGGCCAAAATTTCTTAATGAATGACGATGAAGGACACTCGTGGACATGTAACCATAGTGTTGTACTTTGAAACCAATTGCATCTTACACAGCTAAAAAAACAAGCATATGTCAATGTACACAATGTTGACAACAGTCATCGCGTCAATTTGTGAACCGCAAGTGCACGAATCATCGTAGCTTTTCCATAGAGTATTCCATCCAAGGTTTATCAATCCGTGGATCACCAGCGAACTGACTAGGGTTTTCCATCTAATCTAACGGATCTAATCCTAATATGAAGCATAGATTGCATATGAAGGGTAACCTTGATGTAAAGATTGATATCATAAATAAGGGTAGATCACATCCACAGATGTATATATATGATATAACATCACCAAGGATAGCAAGAGCCTATCATTTTCTCATTGTAGTCCAGCCAAAGCGATAACCAACCTATGTAGCACCTTGATAAAGAGTCATCTCTCAGTGTGGCATCTCTCAGTGTGGCGGCTCACAAGTGACCTACTTTCTCATGGCCGCCACTGCGAGGTGCGTGTTGACGCCTCCAGTTTCTCAAAGCTTTACCTTAAATGACTTCCTACGCAGTCGTTCGACATTTTCCCTCCCACATGTTGTCACCACGCAAGGGTGACCACACCGACTTTCTACGTAGTACTAAGATGTATCCGCAAGATATAGACTAATTACCACGATTACATCTATTCCTACTAAGAACATATGTTAGCTAGACATACGAGAATAAGCATACATCATAATAGATCAAAGCACAAAATTAGATTGATATCACCGTCACGTGTACATAGGCCCTAATGAATACAAGGTTTGACTCCTGAACTCTACCATAGCTTCGCCGTGTAGGGACGACCATGACCGGTAGGGTTTGGCCTAAGCCATCTCGTAGATAACTCCGAAGACTTGTGGCAGCCCTCAGCTCCCTCTAGTAAATGCCCTTGGTTTCATCGAGTTCTGATGAATGGATGCTCGGGCTCGCTAAATTTTTGAGGTATTTATAGTCCAGAGATGTCGTGACTTAAATTGGAAAGCGAGGCCGCGAGGAAATACCCCAGGCCGATCGGCCTAGGGGGGTCCAAGCCGATCGGCCTGGGCCTTCCTTTCGTCATCTCGCGCCCAACTTCATTGCCAAGTCTTCTCTTATGTTATGGAAATTTATTTTTACTTGCATGAGGGACTTGCATGTCGATAGCCCTAGGATAAGGATGGATCTTGATATATTTCCAAAATCCTACTTACTTCCATCTTTAATTCAAAAAGAACTTGTCATATCTTATGAAATTTAGCCCCTAAGGATCCTCGAAGAAGTTCTCGCCGAGGACGAGCATGGGTACCAAACTAATCGTCAACTCCTGCGAATCCTCGTCAAAACGCGTCCGGGTGAGAATGAGATCGTTCAAAATCAAAAAGGTCTCCGGTCAAGCAGCACGAACGAGCATTTGCTCCGGCGGTCCAGCCCTTTCTTACGCTTTAATCTGACCGTCTCTCAGAAGTTTCAAAATGGAGGACTCTAATTTTGGGCTGGCCCGTGTCTGAACTCCGAACCGATCGCATTATCTGAACAGTCAGTCGCCAGGCCCATTCTCCTGGCTGACCAAATTGTTGACAAGAGAATAAAGCCGCAAGTGTAACCAGAGTCCATATTGTTCTCACCTGTGATCGCAGAATATGTACAGCTGCCCAGGACCATCTCGTACTAAAACGAAACGAAATGGAATTGAATTGAATTTTTGGGATCGTTGGTGCAGTATTATAACAAAAATAGCCTAAAATTATCTCAAGTTGAACTACAGCTGCCCAGGACCATCTCAGACTAAAATTATCTCAAGCTGACACCGAAAGTTCTCTTTGTCACGATTTTACCCCCACATCGTTTGACGAGTATGCACATGCTTATTTTATAATATGATAGTTTTCCCCTATTTATTTGTAGTTAAGACCTCTCGCGTTTTTACGAGGTTGACACCAGGGTTGAAAGGCCAAATGCGCTTTCCGTGACACGATGAAACTCGGCGCCGTGCGGCTGTACCAAGCACGGCTCCAAATCATGATGATGTGACTTGCCCAAGATGGGATTGGCAAGATCTCATCTGAGGAAGTGGATGCATCTGTGCATGGGCCGAATTTGAGGAAATGGGGCTGTGTTTGAGATTTGGGGTTACTAGTATTTGAGTACGTGTTGCGTTGCTATTGCTCGTGTCTGGACAAGGGGCGGAACCAGGATGAACACCTCGGAAGGCTAAATAGTAGAAATTAAGGGCTAAAGCTAGAAATTAATGATAATTTGAAACTTTATCTACAGTATTTTACAACTAAAATTAGGCCCCCTGGATCCACCCCTGTGTCTGGATGAACTACAGGTTTGGTCTTTGTGGTTTCGCTGAAAAGGTAGCACTAGCCCTGGTCTTACAAAGCTAAGGATTCTTTTAGGTCTAAACACAAACTTTTGCGATGCTAGACCCGTGTATTTCCACTAAAAACAAAATCTTGCGAAATTAGTATTCATGTCCAGCGTCCTCCTGCCTAGCGCGTATAAATTTAAGAATATTTGCACTAATTATGTAAATAAAATTTCTAATTTCCATGTTGCAGTCAAGGTTGGCTGCAAATTGGATCCGATCGAATTATGTTATCATCATGCGCACCATAGACCAAGACCCTTTTACGGACAGTCCAATTCTTGTTTTTTTTCCAAAAGAAAATCGTATAAATGATAGTGCCATTCTTTGAGTTTTCAATGCGTATGCACCACCAGTAGTTCAAGATCACGCCCTTTTGCCACATAAGCCCTTGCAAATTCTTCAATTTCGGAGCATTGTTTAATTAACAGAAGAACAATGTGTGCAGGGTTGGTGGATGTTAGCCGCCTAGCCGGTGGGCAGGTGAGGTCAACTCGGAGCCGGGAACCGGACGGAGGCCGCCGGGACTAGTCGGCGGGTGTATAAAAGCGGCGGAGGGAAAACGGAAGCGGGCGAGTGCGATCCATCGTTATAAATCCCTCTCCCCTTGCGAAGTCAAATCTCATCAGTGGTTGTCTGGTCTGCTCCGCGCCGCGTCCCGGCGTCTCTCCATAGCCATTAGCCATATCGGCTACTGCGATCCTCCTGTTCGGCGTTCTTGGTTGATCGCCGGAGGTTCCTGCAGCGGGGTAAGCGCCCGTCCGTTCCGGTTACGAAGGATCGCGTTCGCCGTTCCTGCATGTTTTATGTTTCTGCGGATCTGTTGTCGCTTCAGAGTTGCCCTCAATTTCTTCATAATTAGAAGTACCCTTTCCTGGAAATAACTGCCTGCGATAGAGATCGTTCAGTTTTGTCTTCGGCGATTGTTTCTTTGCTGGTTCTTTGGGATGCTCTGTACCTAGGGAGTGGTTGGGGACGATTATTTTTTAATTAAAATCAGCTACTTCTAATCTTGTAATGTGCTATATGCCAAGATCTCGTCATCCTCCCACCTTTCTTTTTCTAAGGTAGTTAGTTTATTCTGCTATGTAAAGTATCTTATGAAAGATGCCTGTTGATGTGTTCTTCTATGGTGACTTAACTTATTACTCGTACCTCTGATCGGCAGAACATTTTATCACAGATTGTAGGCATGACTCATGCAATTATCTCAAGATTAGCTGACGAAATATGGGTAACACTTTCGCTAAAAAAATGTTTACAAAAAAATCAGTATGGAAACTAAGCTGTACTCGTATAGTTGTGTATTTTGACTTCAGAGAGGAATATTTTATTATAATGTCAATTTGTTTGCTTACTGTTCAAAGGCTACATAAGTGCCACATTCACCTTGAATTTTTGTTAGCATGACAAACACTTTACAAGCAACATGTTTACTGCAAAAAAAAAAAAGGAGTTCCATACTCATGAAGGTTGAATACATGAGTGGTTTGAACTGCTTGCACTTAGCATAGTTCAATTGAATTGATTTCAGTTCCCCTAAATATGATGAAGGTCAGTTCAATTGATTCCTCTTATAAAAGATAGTTTTCCTAACTAGATTGTAAACTCGTAGCATCATATTAATATTCATAATCTCTGGTATATTGGAGGACAAACTTGAGTAGAATTGTTTTTAAAAGATTTACCGGAATTCTTTTAAAAAAAACTTTTTTAGAATCCCACTTTTTTGTTTCAAAACTTTTACTCCCTCCGTCCCAAATTATAGGTCATTTTGCCTTTTCTAAATTCATTGCTTTTGCTATGCATCTAGATATATAATTATGTCTAGGTGCATAGCAAAATCTATGAATCTTAAAATACCAAAACGACCTATAATTTGGAACGGAGGGAGTAGTATAAACTGACTGTTAATAACATGAGCTCGGTGGTCTTGCTCAGAAATGTTTTAGATTGCCTTGCCTTCATGGCCTAGACTGTAATAATCTTATTCATTGTGTGATTAATTGTACCTTCTCAACCTTCCTAGGTTTTTATCTGAAGGAAGAAGGAAACAACACAATTTATCATGTCAGGACGCTCATCTGTATCTTCCCCATTTTCTGGGGAAAATAGCTTCAGCTCTCTGTCAAGTTTCAAGGACCTTGGACTATCTTCAGAGTCCGGTTGCTTGTCCATTGTTGTACTAGGTGCTTCTGGAGACCTTGCTAAGAAGAAAACTTTCCCAGCACTCTTTCACCTTTTTCAGCAGGTAATGTAAACGCACTAGCAGTTTTTTACATATTAACTATAAAGCCACAAGGAACTGTAAACTTCTGATACAACAGTAGGAAACAAGTGCATAGTTTGATCCATCTGTTTTTGAAATATATCAGCACAGTAGAACTGAAAATACTAGAACATCATAATATAACATATTTGCATTTCCTATATATAATATGTACATATAAGTTTCTTAGTTTTGCACATGTACAAACTTGTGAACCTTATTCGCCGCTGCTGTGTTGATATCTATAGGGATTTCTGCAATCTGAAGAAGTCCATATATTTGGGTATGCCAGATCAAATCTTTCTGATGATGGATTAAGAGAACGCATCCGTGGGTAAGATTCATTCCTTGAATTATACAAGAACTTCATTACAAGATTACTGAGTTGTGTGATGGGTTCCTTCCTATTTCCACCAATGTTTAGCATGATTGAAATATTCCATCATTCTTTCTCTATCTGAATATATAAATGCTCTACTGCTGCAGATACCTCAAAGGTTCAGATGAACATCTTTCTCAATTTTTGCAGCTAGTAAGTTTCTAATATTGTGTATAGCTCCTGAATCCTTAAATGTTCGACTTCTGTAATCATGTTGAGTTTTTCTACAGATTAAATATGTTAGTGGTTCCTATGATAGTGGGGAAGGATTTGAGTTATTAAACAAGGCAATCTCTGAGTATGAAACATCAAAAAACAATGAATCGGGAAGCTATCGCAGACTATTTTATTTGGCATTGCCTCCATCAGTCTACCCATCCGTATGCAAAATGATAAGATCGTATTGCATGAATCCATGTAAGTTACTCTCAAAAAGTCTCTCTCCAACTGAACTTCCCTGAGGTTAATGATGCTATCTGATTATTACATAGCTTTTGGTGTAGAAAAAATATTTAATTTTGTTTGGAAATAAAGAACCAACAGTTGACTGTATTGATGTCTTTTTATATTTTTATAAACTTTTTCCCTTCTTGTTGTTGTTGGTGGCTGGCTCATTTTGTGTTTCATCTCTAGCCTGCCCTAACTTGCCTGGGACTAAAAGGCTTTGTTGTTGCTATTTGGAAATAAAGAACCATATTCTGTTTCTTCTTTATTGTTTACCCAGCTTGTTGGAAGTTGGAACATGCAAAGTTCCAAATTTTTTCTCTCTGTCAAGAGTTGTTCAACTTCTCAGCAGAATAGTTCTCTACCACTTTCCACCCTTGTTTCTCTGCATTGCTCTTTCACCGAGGCTGATGAAAAGTAAAGCAAAATGCTGTTTACATATTCAAGTAGATCATTCATTCATTCCTTTGAAAGTCCATACAGTAGTCTGTAGTTTTTTGCCTCTTCTAGAAGCACTCAAACTGTGCGGCATCAATTTTTCACACGTAACTAAGAAAGATAACCAAGGCCGATGCCCTAATTTGGAGTTTTATCATACTACCTTATGTTACCCCGTTCTTGTGCAGCTGTGCTAAAATTTGTGATATCAATAATCAATTCATGTTGTACTTTCAGCTTCACATGCTGGTTGGACAAGAGTTATTGTTGAAAAGCCCTTTGGAAAGGATTTGGACTCTGCAGAGGAACTGAGTGCCGAACTTGGAAAGCTGTTTGAAGAAGAACAACTCTACAGAATTGACCACTATTTAGGAAAAGAGCTGGTTCAAAACTTGGTAAACTATGTGACTTATAGTGAACACTGAACTCTATAGCCTTCCTATATGCAACTCTATCTCATATTGCCATATTTTCAGCTTGTGCTTCGTTTTGCAAACCGCTTATTTTTGCCTCTCTGGAATCGTGATAATATTGCTAATGTACAGGTAAGACTCTTCTCTAGGTGCTTGGAGCACTTTTTTCTTTATAAATCATAAATTGAATTTTCCAAGTTGATCCGAATTCTTTTTGTCAGTTTTCTTTTCTGAAAAGTTGTACAAAGTCGATGTCAGAAAGCTGGGAGTTTTTCTGTTATTATTATGCCAAATATATATGCTTGCAAATAATAAATCAATTCCGCAGATCGTATTTAAGGAGGACTTTGGAACCGAGGGACGTGGAGGATATTTTGATCAATATGGGTACGTTGGAAGCAACTGCATTCTTATATGGTTCATGGTTGTTCTTTGCATAAGCATTTGTTTTGAGCAGTAGCCAGAAGGCACATATGGCTGTAACTGAATCTCAAGTTATAAAACATCTGTTCTATACTTTCTGTATTGTAAATGGTGCACCTCTGGTCCTAATAGGTCCTCTGATCATGTGGCTTTATACTTCTGGAAAAAAAAAACACTAACTGCAAATTGTATATTGCTCGGGCCTTGGAAGACCAAAGTTCTTTTCTTTTTTACTTTCTTGTGACCATCTTGCACCACCTACTACACTACCAACAGTATTTTTTGAGAGAGCATAGAAGCACTATCATTCTTATTTATCATTTAAACGACCTCCATGTGCTGATATTTGTCTTCTTACAATCCAAGTATCTGACTTGCTTTTTGTTGATGCAGTATCATTCGTGATATCATTCAGAATCATTTGTTGCAGGTAAGGATATCCTCATGGACTTTTTCCTTCTTCCATTTAAAATAATTTTGCAAGCATTTATCAGACATTTGCTCTATGATTTGAATCTATAGTATCAGTTGTTTACTGTAGGAACAGCTAGTACTTAATACATGATTATTCAGTAGTATGATTAATATTTTATTTCATCACCATTGTAATGCTAAATCTTCTGAACGGACACAGTAGATACCTGTCATTACAATTCCTCATAGCTATAATGATGTTATATTCTGGAATCAAGAGGTCTGGTATGACTGTTACTATAATTTGCAGGTCTTCTGTTTGGTGGCTATGGAAAAGCCTGTCTCTCTTAAACCCGAGCACATTAGAGATGAAAAAGTCAAGGTCCTTACTTCTTTCATCCTTCTATGTTATCAACTGACAATAAAAACTGGCATCTAGACGCTTCCTTGATGTGATTTTAATTTATGAATCCCGTGTCATATATCATTTGTTGTTGCTTGCTAGTTGCAAATGCATTCATTTTTGGTTTTTTACTACACAATGCCAGGTTCTGCAATCAGTGGAGCCTATAAAGCATGAAGAGGTAGTCATTGGACAATATGATGGCTACAAGGATGACCCTACTGTGCCAGATGACTCCAACACCCCTACTTATGCATCTGTTGTACTGAGGGTACACAATGAAAGATGGGAGGGTAAATATTACTTGATGAGTTATTTATTAAAAAAAAATCCCCCATGTCAAGTTCTGCAGACTTCCTTAACTAGACCTCCACGTTGCTTAGATTTGATTTACCTTGTTATCACTAATTTGAGTGATTTTGTTTAAATGACCAAATTTTCATACTTCTGAAGACTGGAATGTTTATTTTTGTACTGACATGCAAATATCTGTGTCTACAGGAGTTCCATTCATTCTCAAGGCTGGTAAAGCTCTAAATTCTAGGAAAGCAGAGATACGTGTGCAATTCAAGGATGCTCCTGGTGACATTTTTAGATGTACGTGCTAAATTCTTTTCTCATTTTTAAATGTATTGTCGTTAAGTCTGTTCCTGCAAATGCTTCTAACTGTTATTTACTCATACTCCCTGAGAACTTAACTTACCTTGTTATTACTAATTTGAATGATTTTGTTTGAATGACCAAATTTTCCATTTAAATTGTCTGTTTGTACTGAACGGAACTAATGCTTTGTGCTCTCTTTTACCCTGGTATAGGCAAGAAACAAGGAAGGAATGAGTTTGTTATACGCCTGCAGCCATCAGAAGCCATGTATATGAAGTTAACAGTACGTGCATTTACTTTTGCAAACTCTAACACTTTTTTTCACGTTTGTCAAGGGAAAAGATGAACAGATTGGTTGACAGTCTAAGTGAACTGCATGAACTTTTGTAGGTCAAGAAACCTGGACTGGAAATGGCAACTGAACAAAGCGAACTGGATCTATCCTACGGGATGCGGTACCAAGATGTAAAAATCCCAGAAGCATATGAGCGTCTTATCTTGGACACGTATGTGCTGCTCCATCCTAGTGCCAAATTTGCTTTCAGCGCATTCAGTTCTCTGCAAGTTTCAGAAGAAAAACTTTCTTCCTGAACCATGATCTATTTATCGATACCAATGTATGTTTTGACAGGATAAGAGGTGATCAGCAGCACTTTGTTCGCCGAGATGAACTGAGGGTTTGTGATTTGCCATACATATGCACTTCCTTTGAAATGGGCTCCCTTGTAAATAGCCGAATCTGACAGAGTATTTGTTCCTCTCAGGCTGCATGGGAGATCTTCACTCCTTTGCTTCACGACATCGATGCTGGCAAGCTGAAGTCCGTTCCATACCAACCAGGAACCCGAGGACCACAGGAGGCCGATGATATGAGCAGGAGGATGGGGTATGTGCAGACCCATGGCTACATATGGGTGCCGCCAACCCTCGCTAAGTTTTAGCTGTTTTGGTAGTTGCCGTGTAACCACGGCAGAAAGGTCTGAATTTGCAAACAAGCACTTGAGGAAAATAGCCCTTGTAATCCGCGGGTCACGTAATAAGAGAAACTTCTTGTTGAAAGTGTGTACCGTTTACGATATGAAATAAAATCTTTCATGTTCAGAATGCACTCGCTATTGCCAACTTTTCTTCTGAATGTCTATTTTAACTTGAGCAGCTACATGTAGTTGCATCTTTAGCCATAATAGCTGCAAGTCAGCTTAAGACCAACAATTTTCCGCTGCTTGTCACCTTCTAATTCGTTTTCACCGTTCAGTCGTCAGTGTAAAGAGAAGCACAGGGCATGCTTACCGTTCTCGCTTATTATGTTTCGTTCGTCAACAATTGGACCATTGGCAGTTCTTAAGTGAACTCCATAGAAGTGAAACAATGACTCTGATGGGTGAACACGGTGGAGGGTGGCTGACGGCCTGAACCTGGCTGGCCCTGACGGGTGGTGGCGGCAGCCCAGGCCGGGGTCGCCTTAGCTTAGCAACACCGATCAGCTCGCTGATTTGTGGCGTGGTGAGGGCGCCTTTTCTCCCGATAAATTGCAAGTTTCACAAACCGGATGGTAGCTGGAGTGCTGGACATTACAGTCGCCACAACAGCAAAGAAGCGTTTCTAGGCTTTTCGCTAGCACAATCCATTCGCTCATTCAGTTAATGTACTCGCAGTACAAAGCATGTAAAGCAAACATCATTCAGGCAGCAGCTCAAAACATACTTCACTCAGAATTCTGCAGTAGTTTGTGCACCCACCAATAATTCACGAACTAAAACTTACTGGATCCTATACCAGCACTAATACAAATTCAGCGTGTACCGCAGCAACATACATAGTGAGAACTATAGCATCGTCACATCATTTCATTGTTCACCACCTGATCCCCAGCAGGCCAACACTATTTTGTCACTCGGGCTTGATGAACTTCTTCACAATGCTCTGAAGAGCTGGAGCACTGGCACTGCACTTCTGATCAGCAAAGCACGATCTCCCTTCCTCAGCCGCCTTGCACAGCTGCGGATCCATGGGCACCTTACCAAGGAAAGGGACTCCCATTTCGATGCACATTTTCTCTGCCCCGCCCTTGCTGCTGTCAAACACCTCGCTGCATGCCACAACCGACAGAAGCTCAGGGGCTTTCTCCCTGATGCAGTTCAGCACCCACTCTGTAGCGTCTGTCTCGCCTGACTCACCTGACTTCACGAACCTGAGATCAGAAAGTGGCTGCCTCAGCCCACTCATGTTCTCCACAACACCCAAGACTGGGACTCCCACCTTCTTGCAGAAGTTTATCTCCTTCCTCACATCGATTAGAGAGACCTGCTGCGGAGTTGTGACGATTATCGCACCATCGATTCCTGTGGCCTGGAGGTACTGCACAATCGAGATGTGTTCATCAGATGTTCCTGGAGGTGCATCCACTACAAGATAGTCAATCTCCCCCCAGTCAACATCCTTTAAGAACTGCTTGATCAGTCCATTCTTGCGGGGACCCCTCCATATGACGGCGTCATCTGGGTTAGGCAGCATGAAACCAATTGACATGACACCAAGGTTGGACTCAACATAGACTGGTGACCACCCAAGGTTGCTTTGATGTATATCCTGACCCTCCAGGCCCAACATTTTTGGGATGCTAGGGCCACAGATATCTATGTCAAGAAGGCCAACCTGATGCTCCATTTCAGCTAGGGCAAATGAGAGCTGGGCCGAGAACGTGCTCTTTCCAACCCCTCCCTTTCCAGACAGAACCAGTATCTTGTGTTTCACCGTAGCCATCCGCTCAACAATAGCAACCACATCTGCAAAATACAATCAGTCGATAATTAGTTCACTTAGCATTGAACAAATAGAAATGGAAAACTAAATAGCATTCATGCACATATTAATCACTTATGGTTAACAGCATGATCACACTAAAATGCATGCCAAAAAGCTTAACCCACTAGCAAAAGGTTACCAACTACAAGCGTTCAGGGCTTTAGGCAATCACACAAATTTCAATTTAACCATGATGCTTCGCTCCAGTGAATATATAAAAAAATATATATCACATTGAAGATTCTCTTTCTCATTAATGATTACATTCAGATCAAGTATTTATTTAGATCACTGACTGAAGTCACATGGCAGACTTGATAGCATACCCTTCAAAAGTCCACAAAGTATAATGCAGGGATAGGGCCATGAGTGTCTTTCCTCGTGAATATGAAATTCATCACTCCAAATTTACTACAAGCAGATGGATAGTGTCCAAGCTTTCAAGAAGCTACTCAATATTGAAAAGTATGCAATTTACTGGAGCAACTTTAGTAATACTTCAACATATTGATATTCAAATAGCAGATACTAAATAGCGAAATCCCAGTCCATTTTCCACGGTAGGAGATGAAACAGATCATGAGGTTCCAAGCGGAGTAAGAAGATTAATATTGGAAGTAACAAAAAAAAGAGTAAAGTATAGTTGTTTTCTTGTGATGAGATCTGTTAGACCTTATAGTGCAACAACAATGCAGGTTTGAAGCAAGAATTTACTACCAAGCAATTAAGCAAACACCCGCAGATAGTTGGAACAAGATCCAAATATGGAACCCATGCACTCTTCTAATCTCTGTCTGAGCCAAAATTAGAGATTCATCAAACTTTGAACCTTCAGCAACAGCTGTGGTAGTGGATTTTATTTTATTTTTGATTAAAGTGATGTGGCATCAGGATATCAGGTCTCCCCTGGAGATCACTGAGCCCTTGTAGCTGTAGCCTGTTTTCCGGTACACAGGCGCTAACAGCTCCTCAATGATTACTACATAACACGTGACAGGCACCTTAGTCCTTCCATTTGCCACTAAAAATCCAGCAACTCAGAAATACCACCCTTAAATCTACTAAGTTTCATGTTCAGGGGACATTTGTACTGATACCAAAACATACTAAATCTGCTGCTCAGCTACTGTGAATAAATCTAACTAAACCGAACTAAGCTTATTGCCAGGAAATCTAGATCAAACAAAATGATGACAGATAACAGTGAGGGGGCACCAAAGCAAGTCACAAAATTGAATGGAAATTCAACACAAGGGCATGGATGATCTGATTACCTGGATCAGGACCCTTGGGGGCAGTGGCGCAAATCTGCTGGTTGGGGCATCCGGCGCAGGCATCTGCCTTCCCCGCATCCTCCGACTGCGTACCAGGGCAATCTGCGCAACAGCAGACAACGCATACTTAGAAATACTTGTATAACCTCGAACCAAGCTTGGATAGAGAAAAACAGGCGATCGGAACTGGTGCGCGACGCCCTAATTCGTGCATCTCAGCTAATCTTCCCCACCAAAATAATATTCCCCTTTCTTCTGTCAGGAGATGATGCAAACCCAGAAAAAAAATCGACACCAAACCCATCGAACAGAGGGAGTAGAAGGAGTCGAGACTAGTAGAAGGAGAGAGGCAGCGATCTCTTACGCTCGTTGGCGTCGTCGGGCACGTCGCCTCTGCCGCCGCCGCCGCCGCCGTTCTCCATCTCTCTGCCTCCCTTCTCGAAGTTTTCCTCTCTGGTGGGGTTTCAGATTTTCAGGTTTGGGCCGTCTCGGTGCAGATGGGAATGGGACGAGGAGGGGTTTGCCGTTTGCGTTATAGCCCGGCCCGGTGAGGATACTGGGCCGCTCGATGTTGATCGGATGGACGAGACGTCCTGCTGTGGTGCGGCGGTACGACCGCAGATTCGAGGGGGTGTTCGATTACAAGTTTGCATCTGTTCGCCGTTGCTTCCGTCATTCTCCTACCCCTATTTTCTCGAGTTGACTTTCAAACAATTTTAAATCTCTTTTACCAAAACAGCAACGTTCAAAGCATATCCGACTGGAGGAACATGAACACTACTTAGCATTCTTCGGTACTTTTGCATCTACTTTGACAGCCAAATCTACGCTGAAGGGACCATTCACCGCCTGCTACAAAATCGTGCAATCTCAGCAGTGGTACAAGGTATCAGCCACTGTGACTGAATGATTGACACGATACGTAACACGGAACCATGTGCCGAGGGTCATATTTTGATCAAGAGGATCTGCTCTATGTTTCAACACAGTGAACACTCCGATAGTATAAGTAAACAAGTTGCATAACCAAACCGCGACCATGATCGCTAAATAAACATGGCCACTGGAACGGCCTTAGACTCTATTATATAAAAATGGCCTTATGAACCACTGATTGAGCTAACTAATTAAGATAGGCTACTATTAAGATAGGCTACTACAAATTGTATAGGACTACATTTTTATCCCAAAACTCTAAAGCTGGCAAATCTGAACATTTTCACTTCTGCTCAGGTGCCAGCTCAATATCCCTAGCTAGCCCAACAACTTTAAATTTTTTTAAAAAAGATAAGACGTAGTGTCTACTAGTCAATGCGGAGATACAAGATCCGCGCGTGGACGGACTAATTGTAGTGCCCCTGGATTTATACGCGGGGGCTTCCACTGTTGTGTATCATGTCGTGTCCTCAATCTCATGGTCACAGAGTGATACTATCCATGTATTTCAGCAAACAATACGCATCACTTAAAATTTTCATCTTTCACCGGGCTCATACTATACTGGTGGTTCTCTGTGGAACCTGAACTGACAACCCTCACCCATTAGAAACTCCAATTAAGAAGCAAGTCATAGGATGATTGAATAGAATTCATGCAATGTATAACCTATTAAGTATTAATATATCTCGACCCTGTTTGGCATTGTATTGGATGGATGAAAATAATGTGGCTAGGTTTAACTCCAATAGATTATCAGTTGTATGTTTGTATATAGAATGTGTATGTATTGTGATGGGAACTCTATGTTGTTGTCAATAATGTTCTACTTATTTATGGCTGGTATTCAGTTTGGCTGCCTGTTTGTGGCTTAGCTAAGCATGCATGGCACTTCTCTTTCTCAGTTGTAACCAACTGCTCAATATAGCTCTAGTGGGTTTAACGAATGTGGCCACAAATCGTCGTTGCACGTTGTAACCACTTTATAATCGATGCTCTCTTTTTAATATAAAGATGCGTGGAGAAATATTTTGGCTGGTACGAGAATATTCGTACGAAAAGCAGCTTGGTACGTAGTGCGCATACAATGCAGGACAGATTATGAGCGATTTGCGTTTAGAAATTAGGACTGACGTGCTTCCGTGTGCTTCTTTGTATCTGCACGGCACCATTTGTGTCGTTTCTCTCCCGTCCCTTGTCAACCTTCGTTTTTTTTCGTTGGCAATCTGCAGCACTGCTCTATCTCTGATTACATTATTGCGTGGTTTCTGCTAGCTCATCAACCACTTTGTTGGCTAGAGCTGATAGCTCGCTGGATCGATCTAGTATGAAACAACCGATCGAGTTGGAGAGGTAGCATCGATCTCTGTGCGCCATGAGCTCCCGAGTGCGAGTTGTCAGCGTCAGCCATGTCCTACCAGCTGCCGGAGCAGATGAAGCCGCCCCAGCAGGCGGCTCACCTCATCATCAACCACTCCCTGACGACCGCGTTCTGAAGCTCTCCTTCATGGACTGCTTGTTCGTCGGGGTGTTGCCCATGCAGCGGCTCTTCGTCTACGAAGGCCCCGGCGTCCCGCCCTTCCCGTGCCTCGTCCGGTCCCTGCGGTCCTCCCTCGCCGCCGCGCTCGGTGACTTCCTCCCGCTCGCCGGTAAGCTCTCCTACCGCCCGTCAGCAGGCGACCTCGTCGTGGACTGTTCGCCGGCCGCCGTCTACCCTGGAGTTACGTTCGTGGAGGCCCAGTACGACGGCAGCATCGGCGATATGCGCCGCCTCGCCTGTGGCGAGGAGCACGACCCGGAGGACTTGCTGCGGCTCGGGCCCGAGCTTGAGGTCGGCCGCCTCCCCGCCCCGGTGCTCGCCGTGCAGGTCACTCGGCCGGCCGCCGGTGATGGAGGCGCGGTGGTCGGGGTGTCCATCCACCACGCCGTCGCCGACGGCCATTCGGTGTGGCAGTTCATGAGGGCATGGTCTGCCGTAGCGCGGTCGGCGTCGTCCCAAAGCCTCGTGCCGCCGCCGACGTTCGACCGGGCGGCGATTCAGCACCCGGAAGCGGAGGAGCTGACGCGCAGGTTCTTGCGCACGATTGCGCCGGCGCTGCCTACGGTAGCCTCTCTCGCTGAGATGGTCTTCCCCCCTGCTGCGCATGGTCAATGAACATTGTTCATCACGAACATAAAATTCGCAGGTCAGGCCGCCGCCGGCGTCCCGCCCCACGCTGGAGCTGGCCCAGCGGCGAAGGAGCTTTCTGATACGCCGCGATGAGATCCACTCGTTGAAGCAGCGCGTAATGGAACAGAGCGTTGCCATCAGCGAGCCGCTGGAAAAACTTCCAAGCACCTATGTCGCGGTGTCGTCGTTAGTGTGGACGTCCATCGTGCGCGCTAAGGCGCTGGACCACGGCGGCGGCGGCGGCGACGACGACGACGACACCTGCTACTTCCTGGTGCCTGTGGACTGCCGGCGCCGCCTGCTACCGGGCGTCGGCGAAGGCTACTTCGGGAACTGCCTCTCTCTGTCGTTTGCGAAGGCCGCCGCGCGTGACCTGACGAAACCCGACGCCGGGATGGCGCACGCGGCCGCGGCCATCCGCGACGCCGCCCGCGAGAAGCTGGCGAACCCGCTGCGGGGTGCCGAGCGGTGGGCCGAGGTCTACGCGGGGATCCCCCGCGAGAGGTTCACGCCGACGGGGTCGTCCAACCGGTTCATGGCGTACGACGACACGGACATGGGTTGGGGCGCGCCGAGCCGGGTTGAGCTCGTGTCGTCGCCGTCCGGCAGGGGGATGGTGCTGCTGCTGGGTGCGCCGAACGGCGGCGTGCAGGTGACCGTGGAGCTCGACCACGCGCACATGGACCACTTCGCGGCAAACTTCCTGCAGGTTTGAGGATTCTGACTGTGGATGTCTGTCTGTCCTCGTCCTTAATCGAATATTGGCTGTTTTTGGTGGGAAATCCATTATCATCGGTCAACTGAATGTCCTTTTATCGAACATTGGCTGTTTTTTCCTGAATTAAAGGACGCGACTTTGCGAAATTAGAGTTGAATTGGGTAGTTTTTTTCCCTTATGAACCTTGGGCAGGTGCTCTGCCTTTTCATTAAAAGTGCAAATTGAGCATCGAATGACCATCGCATTCGGAAATAAATTACAATCACTGAGGGCTGAGGGCTGAGGGCTGAGGCTATCTGCCTTCGATTCATACATGATACATTTGCCGGGAAGGCCGCTATCTCGCCGCTCGCGGGTTGGCAGGCGTCGCTGCTCAACTCCATGGAACGAACAGTGCTGATCAACATGGCAAAGCTCTCCAATGTCCTATCTGATGTGTGACATACTGCCATGCATAGCTCTACCACAGGGTGCATATCATAGATGGACAAACAATGGCGCAGCTTCTTGTGGACAGTGGACTGGTGAAGATACTGCTAGCGGATCGAGCTGCCTGATTGCCTTGGACAAGGTTCATTGCGACCGAGATCAGGGAGCACTTGGCATAAAACACCTTGGTGCGCAGAATCCGTTCCTACTGCTAATAAAAGCTCATCCACCGGCTAAACCAAGGTGCACGATCTTCCTGGGCAGTTTCGGTCATCAGGCATGCCAGCATCACCACAATTGAACACAAGGTTATGGGGCATCACTGCGACGCGCTGCGGGCTTTGCTACCGGTGTACCAGGCAATCACCGGCCTGTGTGCAGCTGCCTGTGACAACTATCTGCGGCAACGCCCCGGAGACCTACCCAGGTCATGTTGGAGACTTGGTGCACGATTGCACGGTCGTTCTGGAGTGCCGAGTGCTGCTTCCACCTGCCGCCTCACCACAAGACCTGTAATCTACATACCACTCCACGGCCGGATCGCGTCCCCTGTTGCTGGACTCATTTGTGATTCTGTGCTGCTGGAAATTGTGGAAGAGAAGGAATGGTATGATCTTCCGAAACGAAGTGCTGACATACTGCGGCAAACCCTGCAGGACTGCGAGGCTGATGCACGGCTGTGAAAACGCAGGCTGCCGAGGAGTGACGCTGATATGTGCGATGATTGGCCTGGTGTTCTGAATTTACTTTGGAAATGTAACGACCCTGGACTTCTCTAAATTGTAAAAACCTTTGTCGATCTGCCGGGCCGGTTGGAGAATCTTATCAGGTGTGGACTGATAGATGTGTACCACAAATCCACTGGTATCTTCACTGAGGGACAACCTGCTATGTTCATTTCATTATATTGTCCTAAACGTCATATGTTCGTGGACGGAGGGAGTAGAACGGAGTATATGTGATTGCCTTGTGACGGGAAATGTTATCGGTGGGAAACACTGATCCATTGTCCTCGGCGTACTACCACTGGTGGAAAAACGGGCATCGATCCCGGTTGGATAGGCTCATGTATCTTGAAAATCCAATCGGAACTAATCTTTCGAGACTAAAGTCCTCCTAGTCCCGGGTCATTTACCCAGGACTAAAGATCCCCTTTAATCCCGGTTGGTACCGGAACTAAAAAGATTTTTTTTAAAAAAAGTAGGCTGCCCCCCTCCTACATGCTCGCCCCGCCACCTCATCGACCACCGTACCACCTCCTTGAGCTCCAACTCCACCAAAGAGACAATCAAATCAAGAGCAACAAACATGCTCATCTCACAATGATCATCACATATAAGAACGCACAACCAATCAATTCGCACAAGATCTTATTCACAACACATGAGTTCGATTTGATTCACAACACGTGGTGGATTCACCGGATAAAATAACAAACGAATCATTCACAAATAAATAATCATTCATCGCTCGCCAATCTCACCCGCGCCTCGCCGGGCCGCGGCGGGGAGGGAGGGAGGGAGCAGATCGAGACAAGGATAAGGGAAAGAGAGAGTCGCAGAGAATTAAAAGTTCACTACTGAGGATTCCACTTTCAGTACTGGTTCCAAACCCCCCTAGTACCAGTTGTACAACCGGTATTGCTGTGTTGGTACTAAAGGAGTCGACCCGGTACTAAAAGGATCACCAACCGGTACTAACTTGTTTTGCGCCAAAAAATAAAGCCTTGCGTCGTGCGCAGTCCGTGAGATTCGAACCCATGACCTCAAGCCTTACGCGAGTCTTCCTTTTAAAGTAACACATGTGATGAAACTAGATATGCTTTTAAAATAAAGTAACCCGTGGAGAGCTTTTAGTACCAGGTCCTAATACCACCCGATACTAAAAGTGCCCCTTTAGTACCGGATGGTGTTACGATCCGATACTAAAAGACCTTCGGGGAGTTCCAAATTTGGATCCGGTAACATTAGTACCGGATCAAAATGTGACCGGTACTAAGGAAGTGAACGAAAAGTCGTTTTTATAGTAGTGGTTTCACTTTTGTCTCGATTGGAACCACCAACCGGGATTAAAAGGGCTCCAAGGGACTACGAAATTTAGACCCGTGACTAATGTCTCTTTAGTTCCGGATCCTTCCAAGGTTTTTTTCCCGGATCGAAAATCGTTTCTCTACGGATCGTCCTTTACCGAATAACACATTTCCCTGTGCGGCTTTGTGGAATTGGAGTTGAACTGGGTAGTTGGATTTTTTATCCGCTGTCTGGACTTTGGACCCCTTCGGAATTACAATCGGAATTGGCATATGCATCCTACGATTTGGAACGTGCTCCTTCTGAATCGTTTAAAGTCGAGCTCATCTCGCATGTGCCATTCCAAAGTTGTCAAGCAAAATTGAGAGCGACTGGAGTAACGAGTCTTGCTCAAGCCTCATCGGGGACGAGATCCAAGTTCTATCGAGCAAAGGATTCGCCGATGATTAATTGGGTCAGCTTGTTCATCTCCAACTTGTTTTCACAAACCGAGGTATACTTGCACCTCTGAACTCTGACAGAGAAGAAATTGTACATGCCAAGTGAGCCTCAGCAGCATTATTTCGTCAATTGCATAGAGAAGTAGTACTACACCCGAGACCTGATTAAGCAACAAGAGGCACAGGCACAGACATGTGCTATGCGCATTTGTAAAGAAGAAAAGGTTCGTTGATCCCAAGTTCATAGCCAAAGGCAACGACGAACAACAGCACTCGTGACTTTTTGTACAAACATTCAAATAGGACCTGTCGAGCCAACTGATTCAGTTGTCGTTGTCTGTGTTGTACATGTTCGTCCTTTGATGTCCTTGACCGTATGTGTACTGTGAGGCTAAATCCGCAAGAACTTTTCATGTCTTTCGATCAAATCCAATTCGCCGTCGGACTTGAAAACTAAGCTGTAGAATTGCCGATTTCACTAAAAAATGACAGACTACTATGCTTTTTAATGAAAAAAATTGACGCTCCGCAGAGATCGTAGTAGTGTTTATTTTAAAGAAGACTTGTTTATCGGATAACTGTTTTCTTTTTCCTTTTTAAATAATTTTAGAGAAACGATGTTCAGGAGTGGTCGACGTCCCGGGCGGCGTCAGCGCCGTGACAGGAACAGGATCCACCGGAAGAGCCCTACGCACCCGGCGAGCCAGAACATGATGGTCCTGAACTGGTTGCGCCACGACGCATCCTGCTCGCCGATGAGCGCCATCGCGGCGCCAAACATGGCTAGGAGCGCAGCCGAACGCATCGCCATAACGCCGACGGCGTCGACGTGCCGGAACTGAAGGTCATTTTCCAGGCCGTGGCGGTCAGCGCGGCGCCCTGCCGGCGGCGCGGGAAGCGGTGCCCGCTGGTCAGCGCCGGGGACCCCGACGACGTCTTCCATGCCCACTAATGGTCTCTCGGGCTGGTCAGGTGAGCCGAGTTCTCCGACGCCGACGCCGCCGACCGGCACCGGGGCACCGACGGCATGATCATAGACACCACCGGCGCGGATCCGGCGAGCTCTTGCGCGCGGGCGGAGCTCCGTCGAGCTTACTCCCCCCAGGTCAGGTGATGAATCGAAGCCTGTCGAGCCGCCGGCCGGTCGAAGGAGACCTTGTGGGAGGAGATCGGCGCCTACGAGCTCCGTAGAGCCTTGTACACCGAAGTCAACGCGGCCGCCCTGTCCAACGGACTGGAGTCCCGCGAGCTCGCCGCCGCTAGCCCCGAAGGAAGCCTCCTCCTCCACCGCCTGATCTCCCTTGACGACGTCTTCCCGTGCGTCCATCGCCCCGATCATGTTTGGTATCGCGTTGGTCGTCCCTTATGTATAGATGCAACCAGCTAGCTTCCTGGCAGCTTCGTCTCGCCCCGATCATGTTTGGTATCGCGTTGGGCGCCCGAGAGCCGACCCGACGACGGGGCAAGCAAGCTACGCGCAGAAGCGATGCCATGGGTTGCACTCGCACGCGCGACGCAGCCTCGCTACAGCTACAGCCGCGTGCCACTACCCCTTCGCTTTTGCGACATGCTGTCGCCCCAGGCCACGGCCTCACACCGCCGCGAGTACGACGACGCGGGTCGGCGTCGCCTCCCGTAGTCCCGTCCGCGCGCGAAGCTGCCACGAAGTTCCCGAGCGGTTCACGTAGCTGCTGCAGCGCCTACACTCTTAATCCACAGCGCCCTTTGGCCGTCGCTATACAGTCTGCTGTATGCTACATGTACAGGCACACGCGGCGAAAATTGAGGACCGATATCGTGAGTACATGTGCCAGATCGAATCGTAGATGATAGATGCTGCTCCCTCCGTTTCAAATTATAGATCCTTCTAACTTTTCTAAACCTATATTATATCTAGATGTACGATTTACAATTCGGAACGACTACTTCAACGATATATAAGAGTTGATCGACAAGTTGTCATCATGGAGTCGCAGCCTCGCAGGTCTGTTGTTCGGTATCTGTCCGTCGGGTCCATTCGAAGTTTCTTTTTTTTAGAGTGCGCCGTGGGCGTCAGATAGAGCTAGCTTTTTCTTCCTGGATTGGATTTCGGACTTTTCTGGCATACAAAGACAGAGCAGATTCCGAAGCTTCAGCCTCCAGTGCAATCTGAATTAGCGACTGTCAGGGCCACACCTGCAGCGATTCGATCGGGACAGTACGGTAAAACTGCAGCTGATTGCATCATTGCAGGGATGGACGAAACCGGTAATCAAAACGTCAAGTGGATGCTATTGGTGGGGACACTAATTCTTGCCTGGAATTGTAAACTGGCATTTAATATACTGTACGTTCGTTGTTGTTCGTTTCCCGATGTGGATGCACGAACTTGATGTGACAAACACCCGCATAAGAGTTTGATTCTTTGTGATGCGTTTCTGAATGGAAGATAGCTACAAGGATGAGTCCTACAATTCAAAACTCGTTCCCTCTGAATCGGTGGAAATCAAGCTCATATGTCATCTCGCGTGTTGTATTCCAACGTCCAATAAGTCTCCTAAAGTGTCTTACCACAGTGGCCACAAATGCCCACTAGTAGAAAAACGACTTTCCATCCGCTCCCTTTTGTCCCGGTTTAAAGTTGGCCCGGGACAAAAGGTTCACCAACCGGGACTAAAACTCGGTCACTGGTGGGGGGCTCACCAACCGGGACCTTTTATCCCGGTTGCAAAGGCTAGTGGGAAAAAAAAGACTCTGAGAGGCATTTTATCCCGGTTTGAAACACCAACCGGGATAGTGCCAACCGGGATAAAAGGGGGGTCTTTTATCCCGGTTGGTGTTTCAAATCGGGATAAAAGGGTCCCCCAACGAGGTCACTGGAAGGTGGCTGGAAGGGGATTAAATCCTCGAACCCTTTTATCCCGGTTGGTGTCGTTGTCAAGATCAGCGGATCAAGACTTAGACTAGTAAATTTCTTTTATGCGCGTGAGCCTCAGGTGGTTGCGCGGGAGACACGGATTAGACTGGTTCGGGCAAAGGAAGCCCTACGTCCAGTATCGAGGATGCTCGTGTTGCCCGCGCGGGGGT
This sequence comes from Setaria viridis, assembly GCF_005286985.2. NCBI lineage: Eukaryota > Viridiplantae > Streptophyta > Magnoliopsida > Poales > Poaceae > Setaria > Setaria viridis. Next base: position 29,676,964 of record NC_048263.2, read on the forward strand.
TCTGTAGTAGGGGGTTACAGATTGGCGAGAGAGGGACTGGTCCCAAGTCTCTTCGGTTTTTGTGCTCTTAGGAAGAGTGGTAGTGTACTATGGTGTACGGGAGAAGAAGCTCCTTGATCCCCCCCCCTCTCCGGTTCTGGGTTCCTCCTTTTATATCGCAAGGGGACGGCCGGAGTTACAATTGGGATCGGGTAAAAAGGCCTGTAAAGAGTAAAGAGCAGAACGGTAAAAGGTATGGCCGGAAGGAGGAGAGAGATCCTAGGCGCCCGATGTCCTGCCGACCCTAAACGCGTGCCGGTGTGCATGTCGGAGGGGGAGGTCGCCGGACGCCAAGTGTCGCTGCTCCCCGTAGATAGCTACTTCGATGCTCGTAGGTACCAGGCCAGATCATGATGAGGCGGCTTCGTCGTTACCCCAACGTCCGTTAGGGTGGACGGTGGATGCCGCTGCTCCGGTGACGGCTGTTGAGAGGAGGAGCTTTACATCTGTACTGCTGTTCGCGCGGGACCCGAGGGCGTGCGGGACCCGAGGACGGGCCGCTCCCTCCTTTGCTCCGGTCACCGCAGGTCATGAGTACCCTGCGGCGAATGGGAGCCGGCCGCCGGCACTGTAGCCCGCACAGGACGGTCGTGCACGGGTACTTGCGCCGGGTTGCGTGAGGGGCGCGGTCGCCCTGCCCTCTGCCAGACCTGCGGCGCATTTACGGCGAGGGCGACGGGGGGGACCCACTGGTTTTTGTCTGTCTTGCTCATGCGGATCGTATCTGAGGGGGGTTCTGACCCCGTGGGCCCCAGCGTGCCCGACTCCTTCGCTCGGGGTCGGGCGAGGCGGAACTTTCGTGGCACAGGGTCGGGCGCCCCCGACCCTGGGGTTACGGTCGGGCGAGGCGGAGACCTTGCGGAGGGGGGTCGGCCGTTTCCGACCCTGGCGTCTTGATCGGGCGAGGCGGAGTTTTGATCACGTCTTGGTGGGCCTGGGCCTTCTGTGTTTGATTCCCTAAATGTTGCTTAGGGGATCGTTAATATTCCCCCCTAACAGTAGCCCCCGAGCCTGTGGTGGAGCAGGAGTGCTCCTCCGGAGGCTTTTTTCGCTGTTTTTGCCGCGGGGTGCTTTGTTTTATTTCAGCTACGCTTTGTTTGAGGACCCGCAAGTTGTGACCACGCGCGTGGCAGTTGGTTGCGAGGCTAGCCCCCGAGCTCCTGCTCGTTGCAGGAAACTAATCGGGAGGCTAGGTCGACTTTTTTGATCGTTGCCCCTCAAGCGTCCGTTCGCTTGGACGGAGGGGTTGAGCCGTGCCACGTTATCCACGTAGGACGAACCGTGGTGCTTGTTTGAGCTACAAACGGGTAAGTTCGAGTGGAGTCCCGGTCCCCGTTCGGGGGGGTCCGGCTTGGGCCAAGCTGGTGGCGTACTCCAATTTCCCGCCAGTCAGTTCATATAGTTCCCGGATCCGTTCGACCGGATCTGAGGGCTCGTTGCCTTTCCCCGTGGAAAAACCATGAACTTTGTACCGAGCGAGACTCGAACGTGAGGTTGGGACGCCCTTGGCGTTTGCTCGCCTGGGTGTTGGCCGCTAGCGGGCCCGTCCCTTCTCACCCCTTGCTCGGGGGATGTCCTGAGGCAGCTGTCGAACCCGTGTTGGGCCAGCTTTCGAACCCCTGGACCATACTGGGCCGTAGGGGCGTTTTCAGCCCCGTATCCCTTTCTTACCTCCCTTTGGGTCTTAGACCGGAGCGGAGCGGTTGGTGTTCCTGGGCCGAACGTGGGGGGCGTCGTGGGCGCGGTTCCTGGGAAGCGGAGTTATGGAAGCGCCGTCCCGCGGATCGAGGAAGATAGGATGTTTTTTCGCGGCCGATCGTGCGCGCGGTTTTCGAAAAGGAAACGGGCGTGGCAGGGGCGTACCTGGCACCGCATTTATGGCGGCCGGGGCGTCGATTTGGCTTCCCCGGTACCTTTCCTATAAAAGCAGAAGCACGCCGTGCCGGTTCCTCTCCTTTCGCACTCGAGCCTCCTTGCCTTCCTAGTTCACTTGCGCTCGCCTCGCTCGCCTTGTTCCCGTTGCTTCGCGCCGCGTGCTTTCGTCTTCGCCTCCGTCGGTCCCCTTCCTTCCTTGGCGATGGCCTCCTGGGGAGTTTCCCACTTCACCGCCAACCGCGCCGAGGGCCTGGTGCGAAAGGGGCTCCTCTGCGAGAAGACGGCGGCGGACGAGTGGATGCTGCCGGGGCCGGAACAGGTTCCGTCGCCGCCCGTCGGCTACGTCGTCTCCTTCGCCCACTTCCACGAGCGGGGATTCGCCTCCCCTCCAAGCCGCTTCTTCCGCGGGCTCCTCTACTACTACGGGCTCGAGCTCCAGTACCTCAATCCCAACGGGATCCAGCACATCGCGGCGTTCGTCGCGCTGTGCGAAGGATTCCTGGGTATCGAGCCCCACTTCGAGCTATGGAAGTATTTCTTCACCGTGAGCCTGTACCAGAAGGCGGGGAAGGCCGGGAGCCAACAGCGGTCGCCTCCGGTGCCGATCGGGTGCGCCAGGATCCATCTCCGTCATACTCGCTCCAAGGAGTATATGACGGTGAAGGCCTCGGTGTCCCACAAGGGGTGGCACAACCAGTGGTTCTACGTGAAGAACTACCCGAACTCCCCCCTGCCGGCGTTCTCCGGCCGCACCATCGATGCGGCACCCGAGGTGTGGGCGTACGGGCCGGTGGAGAAGGAGAAGAAGAAGATCTCCGACTTGCTGCAGGCCATTGGGCAGCTGAAGCGGGAGGGGCTCACCGGCGCCGGCGTCATCGGCGCGTACCACGCCCGGCGGGTGGCGCCGCTAATGCTCCGGGCCCGGCCGCTTGGCGTCATGTCCCCCGACATGCCGCCCGAGGGCACCGTCCTGGCGACAGGCGCGCTCGCTGCCTCCGAGATCCGGCAACAGCTCCGGGAGGCGCTGGAGGACAAGGACGTCGACTACCCGATCCCCGGGCATCCGCCGATGCGCCCGGAGCCGGGCTTCGTAGACCTGGTAAGGCGTTTAGGTCACCGCTTCTCCCTCCTGATGTCCCGTTGTTTTGTTGTTCTGATGCGGATCCTCTTTTACGTTTTGCAGGGCATGCTGACCCGGGTTGCGGACTCCCTCCCGCCGGTGCCGGAGGATGCCGAGCAGAGGGCTCGCAATCGTCTCCGGGCCGAGGAGCAGAAGCGCCGCAAGGACAAGGAGACGGAGATGCGGCGGAAGAAGGCCGCCAAGGAGTTCCAACGGCGGCGGAGAGGGGCGGTCGTGTCTGACGACGACGACGACGAGGAAGAAGAAGAAGAAGAAGAAGAAGAAGAAGAAGAGGAGGAGGAGGAGGAGGAGGAAGAGCTGTTTGCCCCCCGTTCGGGGGCTTTGGTGATTCGTGACGCACCCCCGCAGACGACTGCAGGGGGTGCGGCGGCGGGAGCGTCCGCCCGGGATCCGGCTCCCCCGGGTCCTGGGGCTGTGCCCCAGGGGCCAGCGCAGCGCGTGCTCCAGGAGCCGGCGCGGACCGCCCCTCAGGGGTCGGCGCAGCGCGCGCCTCAGGAGCCGGTGCGGACTGCTCCTCAGGGGGCGGCGCAGGACATTCCCCGGGGGTCGGCGCAGGGCCTCCCCCAGGAAGGGGCGCGGGGCGCCCCCTCGGGGTCGTCCCAGGGCGTCCCCCAGGAGCAGGTGCGGGCCGCTCCCCTGGGGTCGGCACGGGGCGTCCCCCAGGAGCGGGCGCAGGATGCTTCCTCGGGGCCGGCAAGGGATGCCGCCCCGGTGTTGACACGGAGCGCCCCTCAGGGGCCTTCAGAGTCCGCCCCTGCCGCCACCTTGGGTCCGGCGCGGGGCGCTCCCTAGGAGTCCGCTCGGGGGGCTCCTCGGGGATCCGTGGGGACTGCCTCCGCCGCCGTGCCTGTTGGCGGAGGGCAACGGGGTGGCGACAAGCGGCCACTGCCAGATGCCCCGGGGTCGGCGTCCGGCTCCGAGTCGAAGCGCGCGCGCCGCCCCTGTGCTTCGAGGGCGTAAGTTGACTCTTCCTACGTGTCATCCTTCCTTTCCTTTTCCGTTTGTTTCTGCTGACGCCTGACCGTCGACGTGCAGTACTTCTCCTCGCGGCGTCACCCTGCGGCTGGCGCCCAAGAAGGCGCTGCTGACGTCGTCCTCCTCCGGGGGGCGGGCCGCAGCCCTGCCAGCGGCGATTGGCGGGGTTCCTGGTGTGGCCACAGGTCCCCCTGCGGAGGTGGCCGCTGCGGAGTCGGTTGGCGGAACAGCGGCGGAGACAGCCGCAGGAGGGGGAGCGGACTCCACTCCGCCTGCGGCCCCACCGATTGCCCCTCCGGCTCGGGTCGTGATCCCCCCGGGCCCTCAAGCCGGGGAGGTGATCGACCTTGACGCCGACGAGGCGGTGGAGGCGGAGACGACGGAGGGCAGGGCGGATGCCCACGCTGCCATGGCGGGGTCGGAGGCAGAGGGGGCGCTTGCTCCCGAGGACGCGGCGGCGGCGAAGGCAGTAGTGCCGGAGACCGGGGTCTCCGCCCCAGTCGCTCCCGCGGGAGTAACCCTGACGGCTGAGACGGAGGTGCCCACAGGGGTACCGTTGGCGGGCTTGGCGGCGACGATCGTGCAGTCGCCGGAGCCGTTGGCGGATCCGGCTGTTTCTGGCGTCGTGATGTCGTCCTCGACGGCGACGTCAGAGTCGGCCCTTGTTCCACCCTCGGCTTCCTCCGTCCCGGGGGCGTGGAGAGGGCCCGTCCTCCACTGGACATCCCGCGACGACCCGCCGAGGCGCCTCTACGCGCTGGATGATGCTGCCGAGTGGCATAGGTGGCAGGCGATGCACGGCGGCGTCGCCCAAGTTCAGGCGGCTCTGACCTCGGCGCTGGGAGTTTTGGCCAACGCCGTGGTCCCTGGCAGCCAGGTATGTTATTCCTGCCGCTTGGCGACGAGCACCTCCCCCTTGTTTTTTTTTTGCTTTAACGGCATGTTGCTTTGCAGGCTCTCCAAGAGGGCAGCCGGGAGAAGTCTGACTTCCTCCGGCGGCAGCGGAACCTCTGGGAGCACTACAACACCGAGAGGGAGCGCACCAGGGATCTGACCCTGCAGCTTGGCGCCGCCCAGGGGGCCGTTCGCGACCTGGAGGGGCGTGAGCAGGCGGCGCTAGAGGGGGCGCGGCGTGCCGAGGCCAGGCTCCAGGCCGTCGCCGAGAAGGCCCGCCTCGACCTCGAGGAGTTCCAGGCCGCCATGGACAGGGCCCGCCGCGATACTGAGGGGCTAAAAGCCGCTGCTGCTGAGCGGGCCCGCCGAGACGCCGAGGAGCTGGCGCGGCTGAGGGGGGAGAGTGGAGCCCTCCGCGCGGAGCATGAGCAACTCCGTTTGCAGGTGCAGGGGCTCCAGTCCGCCTTGTCCCGCAGCGTCGACCGGGAGCGCGAGCTGAAGGCCGAGGCCGACGGTGAGGCTCTTTCTGCTCCTGCGTTTTTATGTCGTTGGTGTTTTGCTTCTTCTGACTTGGTGGGATTTCTCGAGTGGCTCCTGCAGGTGACATCGCCAGGTTGCGGGCTCTGCTCGACGAGGAGCGCGGCGAGCATAGCGCCCTGCGGGATGCGGTCCGCGTCATCTGCGAGGACTTCGGCGTTGCTCTGGAGGAGGGGTCGAGCTCGCTGCCGGCTCGTGTCCTCGAGGTGCGCCGTCGCCGTCGTGAGATCGCCGTGGACGCGCTTCGCCTTGGTGTGCGGCGCGCCTTCGGGGTTTTTGGCTCTCACTATGCCGACATTAATTTTGTCGGGATGAATGAGGGGTACTGCGCCGGCTACACCGACGCCGAGCTGGATGAGATCGACGCCGTGGTAACCGCGCCGGCGGAGGCCCTCGCGAAGCTCCTGGAGGATGAAGCCGTCCCCCCTGCCGACCCTGAGGCCGCTCCTGCCGACCCTGAGGTCGCTGCCGCCGCCGCCGATCCTGAAGCCGCCGCTCTTGTCGACTCCGAAGCCGCTGCTTCAGCCGACCTCGGAACCACTGCTCTAGCCGACCCTCCTGTCGATTAGCTGTACCGGGCTTGCGCCCGAAAAAAATTTGTACCTATGTCAGTCGTTTTGAACTCGTTTGCGTTGGCCATACGGGCCTGTTCTTATGACTTTTTATTTGCGCAAAGGAAACCGTTTCCCTTCGTTATTCCTTTGGTCTTGAAAGCTTTAGGATGCGTTGCCGGGTGCGTCAGTAAGTTTTTGATGAGCGAAGGTACTGTAGCCGCTGGGGCGTAGGCTTTTTCGCAGTCCGATCGCAACTTGCCTGAGTACCGTTCACGCACCCTTATCTTTTTGCGTCCAAAGGTTTTCGAAAGGGAGTGTTCGGTTTTGAAAAAAGAAAGAACGTTTTTCTTTTTAGACGGCGCCCAGCGGCTGGGGTCGGGACCCCTGATAGCCCCCGAGGGGTATGCGGCCCTGGAGCCAGGCCAGCGTCGGATACCCCTGAGCTAAAAAAGAAAAGGCCCTCTTTTTTCGTAGAAGATCAAAACTGGTAGCCCCCGAGGGGTATGCGACCCTGGAGCGAGGCCAGGGTCGGATACCCTTGAGCTTAAACGAAAGGACCTGAGCCACCTTGGCTCAGGGTTTCTTTTTTCACAGAAAAACAAAACTGGTAGCCCCCGAGGGGTGTGCGATCCTGGAACGAGGCCAGGGTCGGATACCCCTGAGCTTTAAACGAAAGGACCTGAGCCAAGGTGGCTCAGGGTTTCTTTTTACGCAGAAGAACAAAACTGGTAGCCCCCGAGGGGTGTGCGATCCTGGAACGAGGCCAGGGTCGGATACCCCTGAGCTTAAACGAAAGAACGGAAAAGACGGCAAGACTATACATAACTTGGAAATGAGAGCTATGGGTAGAAGCGCCTTAGCTGTTCTATGTTCCAGGCATTGCTGAAGATTTGCCCGTCGGGAGTTGCCAGCTTGTAGGTGCCTGGCCGTAGCACCTGTGCGACGATGAACGGGCCTTCCCATGGGGGAGTCAACTTGTGCCGACCCCTGTTATCTTGGACGAGGTGGAGCACTAGATCTCCGACGTTGAAGGCGCGGCCTTGTATCCTGCGGCTGTGGTAACGCCGTAGGGCGTGCTGGTACTTAGCTGAGTGTAGCAGGGCTACATCTCGCGCCTCGTCGAGTTGGTCTTGTGCGTCCTCGAGCGACGCCTGGTTTCCCTGTTCGTCGTATGCTTTGACCCTCGGCGACCCATACTCCAAGTCGGTGGGCAAGATGGCCTCGGACCCGTAAACCATGAAGAACGGGGTCAACCCTGTCGCCCGGCTGGGGGTCGTCCTCAGGCTCCAGAGGACTGCTGGGAGCTCCGCAACCCATCGTCCGCCGAACTTTTTAAGGCGGTCGAAGATCCGTGGCTTGAGACCCTGAAGTATCATGCCATTGGCTCGCTCGACTTGACCGTTCGTGTGGGGGTACGCAACTGCCGCCCAATCCACTCGAATGTGGTGGTTGTCGCAAAACTGGAGGAATCTCTTTCCGGTGAACTGCGTGCCGTTGTCAGTGATGATGGAGTTTGGGATCCCGAAGCGGTGGATGATGTCGGTGAAGAACTGCACCGCCTGCTCGGACCTGATTTGCGCCACAGGCCTTGCTTCGATCCATTTGGAAAACTTGTCGACAGCGACGAGTAGATGGGTGAAGCCCCCAAACGCCCTTTTGAAGGGTCCGACGAGATCTAGCCCCCAGACCGCGAACGGCCACGTGATAGGGATGGTTTGTAACGCCTGCGCGGGTAGGTGGGTTTGGCGAGCAAAGAACTGGCATCCCTCGCAGGTGCGGACTACCTGGGTAGCATCCGCGACCGCGGTTGGCCAGTAGAAACCTTGTAGGAAGGCGTTGCCCACAAGCGTCCTTGGCGCAGCGTGGTGATCACAAGCTCCGGCATGGATATCCTGGATCAGCGCCTTTCCCTGCTCGATCGGGATGCAGCGCTGTAGGATCCCCGTGTGACTTCGCTTGTAGAGCTCCCGGTTGATGATGGCGAAGGATTTTGCACGGCGCACGATCCTGCGGGCTTCGGTTTTGTCTGTCGGGAGCGCGTCGTGGACAAGGTAGTCGAAGTACGGGGTTCTCCAGTCGGGCGTGGGGTCAGCCCCCGCCGCGGGGCCCGCCTCGATTTCCATAACCACGGGGTCGGAAGGCTTGGCTTCCGGGGCCGGGTCGGGTGGGGCAGCCTTGATTCCCTCGGGATCGGTGCTCGGGTCCAGGACAGGTGGCGTGCTGCCGACCTCCCCTGGCTCGGATCCCGACCCCAAGGCTGGGCATGCCCTGCCGACCCCTGCTGGCTCCAGGTAACGGATCGAAGGCTTCAGCTGGTCGCTAACGAAAACGCCGTCGGGGGCGGGCATCCGGCCGGACGCCGCCTTTGCGAGCTCGTCAGCGGCTTCGTTGAAGCGCCTTGCGACGTGGTTGAGCTCCAACCCGTCGAACTTGTCCTCGAGCTTACGTACCTCGCTGCAGTAGGCGGCCATTTTGGGGTCATGGCAGCTCCATTCTTTCATGACTTGCTCGACGACCAACTGGGAATCGCCTCGGACGTCTAGTCGACGGATGCCAAGCTCGATGGCGATGCGGAGCCCGTTGAGCAGGGCTTCATACTCAGCGACATTATTGGATGCAGGAAAATGGAGGCGGATCATGTACCTTATGCGTATGCCCAACGGAGAGACGAAAACGAGGCCTGCTCCGGCGCGGGCCCTCATCAGTGACCCGTCGAAGTACATCGTCCAATACTCCTGCTCCTCTGTCGCCGACGGTGTTTGTACCTCTGTCCACTCGGCCACGAAATCGGCAAGTACCTGGGATTTGATGGCGGTGCGGGGGACGTAGGTGATACCCTGATCCATAAGCTCAAGCGCCCACTTCGCGATCCTTCCTGTTGCATTTGGGTTCCAGATTACTTCACCAAGCAGGAATGAAGAGACGACCGTTACCGGATGGGAGGTGAAGTAGTGACGCAGCTTCCTCTTCGTGATGAGGACGGCGTAGACGAGCTTCTGGATCTGCGGATATCGCGACTTGGACTCGGACAATACTTCGCTGATGAAGTACACCGGGCGTTGCACCTTAAGAGCGTGCCCCTCCTCCTCCCGCTCCACTACTAGGGCCGCGCTGACCACCTGGGTGGTCGCCGCGACGTAGAGTAGAAGGGTCTCGCCGTCGGCCGGCGGAACTAGAATTGGGGCTTTCGTCAGGAGATCCTTGAGCCTGTCAAGTGCTTCCTGCGCCTCGCTGGTCCACTCAAAGCGGTCGGATTTTTTCAGGAGCCGATAGAGAGGAAGTCCTCGCTCGCCGAGGCGCGAGATGAAGCGGCTTAGGGATGCTAAGCACCCCATGACGCGCTGTACTCCCTTCATGTTCCGGATCGGCCCTATGTCGTTGATGGCCGCTATCTTCTCCGGGTTCGCCTCGATGCCGCGCACGGAGACGATGAAGCCTAGCAGCATGCCCCTTGGGACACCGAACACGCATTTCTCAGGGTTAAGCTTGATACGCTTATCCCTTAGCCTTTCGAAGGCTAGCTCCAGGTCGGGAACGAGCCGATCGCCCTTCCTGGATTTGACTACGATGTCGTCGACGTAGGCCTCAACGGTCTGCCCGATGAGATCTCCGAAGCACTTAAGCATACATCGCTGGAAGGTAACCCACGCGTTTTTGAGACCGAACGGCATCTTAACATAGCAGTAGGGGCCAAAGGGGGTGATGAAGGAGGTAGCGAGCTGGTCGGCTTCTTTCATCGCGATTTGGTGATAGCCGGAGTATGCGTCAAGGAAGCTGAGTGTTTCGCACCCGGCGGTTGAGTCGACTATTTGATCTATGCGTGGCAAAGGGAACGGATCCTTCGGACACGCTTTGTTGAGACTGGTATAATCGACACACATCCTCCATTTCCCGTTCTTTTTTGGTACAAGAACAGGATTAGCCAACCACTCGGGGTGGTGTACTTCCTTGATGAACCCGGCCGCCAGGAGCTTCTGGAGCTCTTCACCAATGGCCCTGTGCCTTTCTTCGTCGAAACGGCGCAAGCCTTGCTTCACTGGTTTAGAGCCGGCCCTGATGTTCAAGGAATGCTCGGCGACTTCTCTCGGGATGCCTGGCATATCCGAGGGCTTCCACGCAAAGACGTCGCTGTTTGCGCGGAGGAAGTCGACGAGCGCGCTTTCCTATTTGGGGGATAGGGCTGCACTGATCCGCACGACCCCACCACCGGAACTGCCGGGGTCGAGAGGGACTTCCTTGATGCCTTCGGTGGGCTCAAAGGAGGTACCTGACTGCTTGGCGTCGGGCTGGTCCTCGATCGTCTCCTCAAGCTGGGCCGCCATGTCGCCCGAGGCGGTGATGGCCGCGGCGTACTCGCAGCACTCGACGTCGCACTCGTATGCCTTCTGGAAGGTTGTGCCGACGGTGATGACTCCGTTAGGCCCTGGCAGCTTGAGCTTGAGGTAGGTGTAGTTGGGGATTGCCATGAACTTCGCGTAGCATGGCCGTCCCAAGATGGCGTGGTAGGTTCCGCGAAACCCTACCACCTCGAAGGTGAGGACCTCCTTCCACTAGTTAGAAGGGGTCCCAAACGTGACGGGCAGGTCGATCTGCCCGAGAGGCGTCGCCTGCTTCCCTGGCACGACGCCATGAAAGGGTGCCTTGCTAGGACGGAGACGGGAGTGATCGTTCCCCATGGCGTCGAGGGTCTCAGCGTAGAGGAGGTTGAGGCCGCTGCCCCCATCCATGAGTACCTTAGTGAGACGCGTCGTGCCGACGATGGGGTCGACGACAAGAGGGTAGCGCCCTGGATGCCGGACGCGTCCAGGGTGTTCGGACCTGTCGAAGGTGATGGCCGTCCCGGACCAATCGAGGAAGGCCGGAGTCGCAGGCTCGGCCGCGTAGACCTCCCGGCGCTCCAGCTTCTGCTGGCGCTTGGTGTCATACGCTGCGGAGCCCCCGAAGATCATGAAGCAGCCGTCCACTTTAGGGAAGCCGTCTTCCTTCTCTTCGTCGCCTTTCTTCTCCTCGTCGGGTTTCCGCTTCCGGTCGCCCCTCACCGGATTGCCCACGAAGAACATCTTCATGAGGTTACAGTCTTTGTAGGCGTGCTTGACGGGGAACTCGTGGTTCGGGCACGGTCCCTCGAGCAGCTTGTCGAAGAAGCCGGGAGCGCCTTCGGGGGGCGGCTGCCCTCGCTTGCGTTCGACCGCGGCCACGAGGGGGGCCTCGCATCGCTGCTTGCCCTTCTTCTTCTGCTGCTGGCGGTTGGAGGTGCCTTCGTCGGCGTCCTCCTCCCGTTTCACCTTACCCTTGGAACGATCGAAGATCGCTCCGACAGCCTCCTCGCCAGAGGCGTAGCTAGTGGTGATGTTGAGGAGCTCTTCCGTGGTTCGCGGGCCTCGGCGCCCTAGCTCGTGGACGAGGGGCCGGCAAGAGGTCCCTGCTAGGAAGGCCCCTATAACGTCAGCGTCGGCGACATTGGAGAGCTCGGTGCGCTTTCTGGAGAAGCGCCGGATGTAGTCCCGGAGGGACTCGTCCGCCCCTTGGCGGCAGCTCCGAAGATCCCAGGAGTTGCCAGGGCGTGTGTACGTCCCTTGGAAGTTTCCTACGAAGACCTCCTTCAGGTCGTTCCAGTTGCGGATGCGCCCTGAAGGGATGTGTTCCAACCAGGCTCGCGTGGAGTCTGCCAGAAAAAGGGGTAGGTTGCGGATGATGAACAGGTCGTCGTCCGTCCCGCCAGCTTGGCATGCAAGCCGGTAATCGCTGAGCCATACTCCAGGATTCGTCTCCCCCGAGTATTTGGCTACACTCGTGGGCTGCCTGAAGCGCGGTGGAAAGGGCGCATTTAGGATGCGCGTGGAGAAGGCCCGAGGCCCAGCCGCTCCGGGGCTCGGACTGCGGTCCTCCCCGCTGTCGTAGCGCCCGCCTCGGTGGACGTGGTAGCCTCGATCTGCCCCGTCCTCCCTGTCCACGCGGGAGCGTCTCCGCGCGTTCAGGGTGTCGCGGGCGTCGCGGACGAGACCGACGCGTTGATGGACGGATCGAGCCTCGCCTGCTGCGGGTGGCGGAGTTCGTCGGGCGGACGCGGCCTGATTTTCCCCCGGAGGGGCTGATGGACCGATTCCCCCCGCCGTTCCTGGGGTGCGCCATGCATTGCCCGGCTGGCGTTCTGCCCGCGTCGCCGAGACGCTGAACTTTCCGCCTGCTGGACGGTGGCGCATTCAAGCAGGTTGCGCATTTCTTGGCGTGCCCGTCGCTCTTCGGGCGTCGCTGGCTCGGGGAGCTGTCGGAGCAACACCGCCGCGGCGGCGACGTTCTGGCTAGCGTGGGCAAAGAACGGCGGACGCTCTCCATCCGCACAGATGCGTTCCTGGACGTCGCGCGCCCGTTGTCATGCTCCCCCCTCGTGGTGGGGGTGCTCTACTTCTTGGCGAGCGCCCACGTGCGCTTCCGGTTGCTGAGAGCACTCTGGGGCCCTGGGTAGGGCCCCAGTTGTAGCTGCGGCGTGCGAGGGGGGAGCCCGTTGCCTCCCCTCAGCACCATCGCCATTGGACCCCTCGGAGTGCGCGTCAGCCATGAAGCACTCGCGCGAGGGGCGGGGATTCTCGTTACTGGAGCCAGTGTCGGAGATTGTCCTTGCCACGCCCACGAGCTCGTTGCTCGCGGGCGATGTGGTGAAGGATCGCGCTAGGAGGCGACCGTGAGCCCCCGTGGCGTTGCGTAGCCCGAAGAGCCATCCTTCTGGTGAGGTCCTTCTGGTGGGCGACCGGCCGCTCGCCACCGTCCTGGCGGCGGGGCCGAGGGCAGCGGGACGAGCGGGCAGGACGAGGACAGGGATCAGCTCGATCCCTTCCCCGGTGGCCAGGAAGTCCAGGCTCCCGAAACGGATTAGGGAGCCCGGAGCGAAACCGCTATCGCGATTGGCCATCTGAGGCTGGAGATGCACGCGCAAAGGTCCCCTACCTGGCGCGCCAACTGTCGTTGTCAAGATCAGCGGATCAAGACTTAGACTAGTAAATTTCTTTTATGAGCGTGAGCCTCAGGTGGTTGCGCGGGAGACACGGATTAGACTGGTTCGGGCAAAGGAAGCCCTACGTCCAGTATCGAGGATGCTCGTGTTGCCCGTGCGGGGGTTCTGTAGTAGGGGGTTACAGATTGGCGAGAGAGGGACTGGTCCCAAGTCTCTTCGGTTTTTGTGCTCTTAGGAAGAGTGGTAGTGTACTATGGTGTACGGGAGAAGAAGCTCCTTGATCCCCCCCCCCCTCTCCGGTTCTGGGTTCCTCCTTTTATATCGCAAGGGGACGGCCGGAGTTACAATTGGGATCGGGTAAAAAGGCCTGTAAAGAGTAAAGAGCAGAACGGTAAAAGGTATGGCCGGAAGGAGGAGAGAGATCCTAGGCGCCCGATGTCCTGCCGACCCTAAACGCGTGCCGGTGTGCATGTCGGAGGGGGAGGTCGCCGGACGCCAAGTGTCGCTGCTCCCCGTAGATAGCTACTTCGATGCTCGTAGGTACCAGGCCAGATCATGATGAGGCGGCTTCGTCGTTACCCCAGCGTCCGTTAGGGTGGACGGTGGATGCCGCTGCTCCGGTGACGGCTGTTGAGAGGAGGAGCTTTACATCTGTACTGCTGTTCGCGCGGGACCCGAGGGCGTGTGGGACCCGAGGACGGGCCGCTCCCTCCTTTGCTCCGGTCGCCGCAGGTCATGAGTACCCTGCGGCGAATGGGAGCCGGCCGCCGGCACTGTAGCCCGCACAGGACGGTCGTGCACGGGTACTTGCGCCGGGTTGCGTGAGGGGCGCGGTCACCCTGCCCTCTGCCAGACCTGCGGCGCATTTACGGCGAGGGCGACGGGGGGGACCCACTGGTTTTTGTCTGTCTTGCTCATGCGGATCGTATCTGAGGGGGGTTCTGACCCCGTGGGCCCCAGCGTGCCCGACTCCTTCGCTCGGGGTCGGGCGAGGCGGAGACCTTGCGGAGGGGGGTCGGCCGTTTCCGACCCTGGCGTCTTGATCGGGCGAGGCGGAGTTTTGATCACGTCTTGGTGGGCCTGGGCCTTCTGTGTTTGATTCCCTAAATGTTGCTTAGGGGATCGTTAATATTCCCCCCTAACAGTTGGAAACACCAACCGGGATAAAAGGGGGTCTTTTATCCCGGTTGGTGTTTCCAACCGGGATAAAAGGGTCCCCCACGAGTTAATACAAAAGGATAGTATCCCCTACATAGTCAGATGTGGTGTGTAGGTGAGATGGCAAGGAAGCTACGCGCGAGGCTGGAGGTTGTGGGTTCGAATCCGTTCTCTACTAGTGGCCGCAGGCAAAGGAATTGGCTTAAGACATGGATTAAACTAGGATTTGAGCTTGGAACTGGGCTTGAGACATGAGACCGGCTCAAGTAATCTGAGTAAGCCTTTGAAGCAGGTGTAACCGAATGTCCTAAATAACTTTGTTTTTGCTAAACCTTGTTCCCGACATTCATGAGTTTCGAATGAAGAATGGAGAGTGCCCTGCGCCCCTGCCCCTCTTTTTTCCCCTGGAGATACTTACACTCTCTCGCTAGCTTATCTTGACGAGAGCCAAAACTCCGATCAAGCCTAAGTTGAAGCGAATTAGGGCTCAGCTTGGTCATCTTAAACTTTTTTTTCCCAAAACACACTGTAAACACGAAGGCATACACACACATGCACACTCAACTTCGTAATAAACACCCGCGCGCGCACTATGCCACAATATCGACGTTCACGACACCTACCACTAAAATAAAATAGTTATAAAAAAATACAATCGCTCGTTACAAACTCAAATCTCGAGCACTCATTCACTCTTCATCTCAAAATTCTTCCTTTCACAGGAAGAACAGTACATCCCCTCAACTCCCGCCACCATCACAATAAGAATTTTCCCATGGCCATAGTACTAAAGCTAAGTTAAACCATTGCATAGACATTGATATATCAAACTAAATTAACCGTATTCTATACACACTTGCAATTGCAATAGTTAATTCTAGTAGAAGTATAGAACCGATAGAAACATGACCACTCATGACGGGATTACAAGAACAACCACACACACATCCATTATATAGGGGATGGGACCCACGTGACATGACATGACCAAGCGATGCAACTGTCATGAATATTCTGGGCAGTTCTTTTCCCTTTTAAATCTTTGACCCGTATACTCTTGAGTCCGATTTCCAAATTGCCATGTACTGTACTTGTCTTGTCGATAGAATCGAATCTACTCCCTCTGTTTCGAGAATTGTAAGTTATTTTAGCTTTTTAAGCTTCATAGATATTCTTATGCACTTAAATATATATCTAGGTGTATAAGAATATATATGAATAAAAAATTAAAACAATCTACAATTTGGAACGGAAGCAACTAGGACTCTAAAATTTGGAGTTCTCATCATAATTTGCACGCAACCGTGTACGTGCGGGTTAGGTAGATAGGGCGCATGCATGCAAGCGCCACCGTACGTCCGTACGTGAGCTACGAGCCCAGACGGCTATTTTTTAGTTTTCTTATTTTCCTTTAGTGTCTAGGTTTTATATAGTAAGGTTTTTCTTTGTGCAGGACTGATCACCATCGCTGTCGAAGTCGACAGGTAGGAGGGTGAAGAACTGCGGGTAGGACCGTAGGAGCGGGCGCTCTCGCACAGCCGCCGGCGTCACTACTGCAGTGACAGGAAGAGCAGGATGCACCCGGCGAGCCAGGCCAGGAGAGCAGCGACCTGGTTGGGCCACGGCGCGTCGGGCTCGCCAGCGAGCGCCATCGCGCTCGCGCCCAGAAGCAAGAATAGGAGCGCGAGATGGCGCAGCATCCCACCGCGGTCGCCGCCGGCGCGCTGAAAGTCTCGTACAGCGACGCGAAGTGGGTCCCGCTCCTGGTCATGGTGATCACCATGGCGGCCGGCCGATGCTGGGTCGGCACCGCCGATGTGTTCGGCGCCGAGCAGTGGACGCGTGAGTCGGCCAGCAGGAGATCTGAGGCCTTCACCGCCGCCGCCGCCGCCGGGTCCTGGTGGGGCGTCGAAGGCGAAGGCATGATCAAGGCCACCGCCAGGCGGGGCCGGGGCGTCGAAGAAGAAGGCATGATCACGGCTACCGCCGCCAGGCCCCGTGGACATGGAGCCTTGCCCACCGAAGTCAACGCTGTCCTGCCCGACGGGATGCCCTCCGGTGAGGTCGCCGTCACCAACCTCAAATGTAAGCCGCCTCGCCGCCGGGTCTTTCTTGGCGCCGTCTTCCCGCGCGGCCATCGGATAGGGAAAATAAAGGACGATGTATCGCCGGCGGACGGCGGCGGCTGGCTGGAGAAGACAAGGAGGGCTCAGTTGTTTCGCGTCTTATCGTGTCCGTCCCGACGACTCCGCTATTAATAGAGGTCCGAGGGCTGGAACTGGATGGAAGTCGTCGTCCTCCTCTCATCTGAACATCTCCGATTGCAAACCCGCAAGGAAACTTCATGGCAGCTTCCAGCCCTAGCTACCTCCTGCATCTCGTCTCATTTTGGCAGGCAGGCAGTGGCACTGGCGGGGGGCGCTCGACGGAAAGCTTGCACGCGACGCAACCTTATCTATCCGTCGTCGACCCCCTAAAATAAAATCTATCCGTCGTCGTCGTCACCTAAATTTCCCTTGAAACCGTTCCCTTTGCTTCTCAGTTCTCACCATCACGACGCTCTTCTTCGCTGCGAGGCTGATGCGGCGGATCACTGGCTCATCAGTGCCCCCCTCCTCCTTTCCCGCGGAGTTGCGGAAGCTGCCGCGAAGGTTCCTCACGGCACGGCAGGGAGTGAGGGAGAGTCGAGCGCAGAGCCCGTCCAAAACACCTGTTTGATCACGGACTAAAGTTTAGTCCCTGCTATATGGAATGTTTAGAATATTTAGATACTAATTACAAAGAGTAAACGTGAGTTAATTATAAAACCAATTGTATAGATAGAAGCTAATTCGCGAGACGAATCTATTAAGCCTAATTAGTTCATGATTTGACAATATAATGCTACAGTAAATATGTGTTAATCATGAATTAATTAAGCTTAATAAATTCATCTCACGAATTAGCCTCCATCTGTGCAATTGATTTTGTAATTAGTCTATATTTAACACTCCTAATTATTATCTAAATATTCGATGCGACAGGGATTGAATTTTAGTCGTGGAACCAAATACCCTTTAGACTCGCCCGTTGACTGCTGCCTTGCTCACTGGCTGGCCCGGCATATGCATGCGATGACTCTGAAAAGAAAACGGCAGGTCATCAATCGGATGGCCACTGTTGATCGTTGCTTTGCTGGTGCTAATTTTTCTACTGGCTCTGGATGGTGGCAAACACAAGAAGAAATGCGTTCTAAAAGTTGGGTCCTCAACTTGTAGGAGACACTTTTGATTATGTATTTTTTCTTCGTGTGCAGAGTTAACATATACTCCCTCCATTTCAAATTGTAAGTCATTCCAATTTTTTTAGAATCAAAACATTTCAATACTAACATTCATGATACCAAATAAGTACCATTAATTTCTTCACTAAATATGATATCTATTCGGTTCATAAATTAATTTGATCCTCCCTATAAATTTGACCATTTTGGTCAAACGTAAAATGGTCAAACGTAAATTTATGCCTTCCTAACCGCCAAAATTGAGTGCCCTTGTTGCCATTATTCCGTTTTGCCGCTGCATCGCTCTCCTCGCACACTTGAGCAGTGGATTGGAGATGGAGGTCGTCGTCTTCTTCCTGAACCACGAGCGAGGAAGAGTTACCCATGACCATCGTGATTCATGCGCCATGGTGAGGTCGTGCCCCTCTCCTCTATCATGCAGTACCTACCCTCTCTCATCTCATCACGTTGCAGGCCCCCTACAGATGCCCTCCCAATCAGCATCGACGCCAAGGTGAAGCCACATCCCTGCTGAACCCGTGACAAGCCGACCCCTCCCTCCTTGTCGTCGTCCTTGTTTGGTGAGCCGCTGCCCTATCTTGTTTTTCACCTATTGGCGCCCCTCTTTCATCCCCTTGCATTGCAGGCCCTTGAAGACATCCTCCGAATCATTCATCACAGACGCCGAGATGATACCGTAGCCCTGCTGATCCGCACCAGCTGCCAGCGATCTTGCCCCATCATGGCCACCAGACATAGTCCTGTCTGCCTCCGTTCACCATAAACCCCAATGTGAGGCTTGTGATGTGATTCATACCCATAGTGCCAATCCCGTTGAAACCCTGGCGAGTTTTCCCGCATGCCATGTTCCTGTCCTTCACGGCCAGCCGCCAGGCTTCCGTTTGTCGCTCGCGTTCCCGTTGACATAGTACACGGTTTGATAAATCCTTTGACCACAACCTGCCTCATATACCTCTGCACAAAGGATCTGCCATATGTTAATCTTGCTACGCTTGCTGCCCGTTCTGTTTACACAACCACATGATCACGTTTTGTTCTCGCTTTCCCCGCTGATCCAGTTGTCTAAACATCAAACCCTTTACCACCACATGTACCTTATACCTGCACATGTCCATGCACAATGGCTAGCCATATCTACAGCAATTCCTGAGATATGGATCTCATAGTGCTGACCGTCCCTGCTGTTCTCAGCTGTGCCATCCTACCTTTCCTCTGCGTTCCCCAGAGATGCACGTGTCAGTTGCCAAACCCTTTGACAGAGTCACATATCATGTACCTGCGCATGACCCAGCAAATCGGCTCAGCCATATCTGTCACGGTTCTTGAAATATTGATCTCGTCGTGCTCACCACCGCTGCTGTTCACAGCCGTGCCACCCTGTCTTCCCTTCATGTTCCCCAGCACACCGTTAGCCTGATCACCATATCCTTTTACCACCGAGTGTCCCTTATAGTTGCACAGCGTCCTACCCATCAGTTCGTCTATAGGAGTTGCGATGTCCAAGGAATCAAGGTCGTGGTGCTCACTGCTCCTGAGGTCCTAGCAGCAGTGGCACCCAGTGCCATTCGTGTTCCCCATCAAACCAGGTTGCGGATCGACAAGCCCTTCGACGAGCAGGTGTCTTTAGTAGTTGGGCACAATACCACAAAATGGCTCGGCCATAAGTAAACCAGAGACAAGCTTTTCCCTTCTCATGGCGCTCACTGCTCAACTGTTTACATCTCTAGCACGTGCACCAGAGATCTTGCCCATGTTTCCCATTGATCTAGAGTCTCTCTCGCTGCACCACCCAGTCACATCATGTTCACTTCCATCCTTTGCACACCCACAAGAGAATTCCCTCGTATCTCAATGCAATAACTAGAACACAAGAAAACATGCTCGAAACACTCCCTTCCTTGCCCCGGTGATCACATCGTCCTCGGCATGTTCTGGCCGTTCCCACCATATGCAACACTCTTGCCTCATCATGTACGACAACTAAAAGAGCATACCCTTTTTCCAAAATCTTTCTATAGCCTCGCCTCCGTTCCCAAATCCTTGCCTTTCCAACAGTAACCATCTACTAACCATCAAATGACAACTGCACCCAAACAAAACCCCCACCCCACTAGCCAATCCTATGTTTCCAACCGTAGCTCCATTTTCAGCGTTTCTTGCGCTCCTGCATCCGTAGTAACTAGTGTTAGCTAATAGTACATTTTTCAAAATAATTTTATTACTGATTGGTGTATTGTTTTTAGTTGCTTAATTGTATTGTTTCAGTTAATTGCTTTGCATTGGGGAACATTTCGGAGCAGTGGTCTTGGGAAATCAGGCAATTGTCCTTGATGCATACTCCTTGTTACCTGCATTTACAATAAAATCACTTTTTATTTACGCTTTATGCATGCATTGAGTCAATATGATGGGAATTCTATGTAGGGTTTACTAGTACTGTTTATGACATCCTTGAAGCCCTTAGAGAGTTGTGGGTTTTGGGTAGTAAATTGCTTAGTTGTGCTCTACATATGGGTTGGGTTTAATCTTAATATTGACTAATTAACTATATAACCACATGGTTTGGTGATTTTTTAGAAAGTGGAACCTAGGGGCTCAAGCAAGTGTTTGATCGGGGGATGGTGTTTTGGGTTGATGCTTGCCTTGCTCGAGCCACTTCAAGGATTGATATGTGGAGCGACCACCCATGATGAACAATACAACCACGAGAACCGGATGGGCAATGGTCTTGGCCAATTAAGTAGGGTAAATCAGGAAATCCAGCAGCCCGCGTTAGGCTGTTGGTTGCAGTGAGGGTGGCTTTGACCACCCAACAGTCTGCTGGCGCAACAATGGGTACTCGAACCTTGAGTGGGTTAATGCACTACCGGTGAATCTATGTAAAGGCCTCGTAGTGCACCACGTAGCACACACATCTCGGAAATATGTGTGTGGGGGGGGGGGGGGTTAGTAGAGCGAATGGTGACATGACTCGTGGGTAAAGATGTACAACCTCTGTAGAGTGTTACAAACTGTTATAACAGCCGTGCTCATGGTCAAGAGCGGTCCGAACCCTCATATGTTTAGTAGGTGGAATGGCTGGTTTGGATGGGTTGCTTGGTTATATATTATAGATGCTCTACTTTTAAGTTTGGTTTGGGATGGGAAGACTCTCACCGTAGTAACTAGGTTGTTTAATAAATTATGGCCAACTAAAACTTGTGCTTGCAGCCAGTTGTGTCAGCCTTTTGATCTAAGCCCCTCGTACCCTTACCTCCCACACTTGCAGAGTACATTTTGATGTACTCACCGTTTTTCCCTTCAACCCCTGTTGTGTTTCTCCCTCCCCCTTAAATGATGTTCAGATAGAAGTAGAAGGAGCTGCACAGGAGACTTAGAGTTCTAGACTGGCGTGCCCCCGATCGACGAAAGATGGAGCCCTCCACTGCGATTAGTCCAATGATGTGTAATTTTCTATTTAGACCCTCATATCATTTTGTAATATTAACACTTTATAATGATATATGCATGAAGTCACTTTATGCATGAAATTTAATCCTAAGCCTGCGTTTGGTTTCGTTCGGTTTCTCGTTCGCGAGATGGCCCATGGACGTCGTCGTTTGCGTCCATGAAACCATCTGCACGAAGCCCATCCAATCCACCAAAACCCGCGTGCCGCCCGAGATCGATGCAGGCCTGAAGGCTGACGAGTTAAACCAACCTAAGGGGGTGTTTGGGAGGCATGTGCTAAATTTTAGCACATGTCACATCGGATGTTTGGACACTAATTAGGAGTATTAAACATAATCTAATTACAAAACTAATTGCACAACCCCTAGGCTAAATCGCGAGACGAATCTATTAAGCCTAATTAGTCCATGATTTGACAATGTGGTGCTACAGTAACCATTCGCTAATGATGGATTAATTAGGCTTAATAGATTCGTCTCGCGATTTAGCCTAGGGGTTGTGCAATTAGTTTTGTAATTAGACTATGTTTAATACTCCTAATTAGTGTCCAAACATCTAATGTGACAGGTGCTAAAATTTAGCACCTGCTATCCAAACACACCTTAAGTCAGTCAAAGATAGACCTATCGCCCGTTCAAAAAAAACAAAAAGATAGACCTATCGCTAACATGGAGCATGTCTTTTTTTTACGAATCACACGATACAAACGCAGATGGTCACATACACATACGCACACTCACCCCTACGAACACACGCACGCAACCCTACCACTATGAGTACCTCCGAAAGACTGAGGCAGCAAATCCTCGAGACTGACAAAGTCACCACTGGCGCCTCACTGTCGAGGGGCACGTCGCCTACCACTAAAAGAATAGCGCCGGTACTAGTGCCGAATCGAGAACTTGAACCCTGGTGGGTAGGTTTCACTATAAGGAACCTTACCAACTGAGCTATGCTCAGTTCGCAACAAGAAGCATGTCTTAAATGTCAACGTAACGATACATGGAGGCATTGGCGATATATGGGAGAGAGTATATATCATCCTAAAGATATTACTAAAACTAATATCTCTAATGAACTTTCTTCAAAATTGCCTCTTATTACTTTTAGTTAATTGATGCAATGAAATCCAGCAGCCTCAGTTTCTAAGGCCATTCCCAGTTGATATATCTCAATCTCAATGAACACATGTTGTTGTTCTTTCTAATTTACTGTAAGAGTCCTTCTCTATTGATATATGCCAGACGAAGCTCTTCTCGATTACTTAAAAATCATCAAAACACTAACATGTCCCACAGATGACTTCTCAACCATTGTATTGTATTTTTATCTTTTTTTTTTACGAAGCAGAGTGCAACACAGGGCATACGTGTACACATACCCTTTTAATGAATGTATTCGAAAGATTGGAATGAAAAAGTCACAACATGCGACAATCTACCATGTGAAACAATAATTAGCTAGAAATTTGAAGCGAGACTCAAATTAGGATGGACATGTTTGTTATAAAGTAGTTAGGTCTTAGAGCAACTCCAAAAGGCTGCTAATCTTACCCCTAATACTTTTTTTAAAGAAAAAAGAGAGAAAAAAATGAACTCCAACAATCCACCTAAACCTTCCCCAATTTTTTAGCGCCGCTAAAAAATAGCCTGCCACCACGTATATTTTAGCGTTGGCATTCCTCCCCCAATCCTGATTCCCGCGCGTCCCTTCTGATGGGCCCAATACGATGACGTGACCTGTGTTTGAAATATTGGAGGCTATTTATTAGCGATCTGCTGTGAACTGATATGTTTTTGGGGGAGATTTTTTTTGGGAGAACTCTTAATACATAGTTTTGGGGAAGAATTTTTTAGGATACTCTTGCTCATGTCACAATACCCATGTATACAATTTGAACCCTCTATAAACCCTTACGACAAGGTTTTGACCCATAATTACTTTATTATTCCATACATTTATATGATAATTGACGTGACTAGTTCCATGTTAAAAAAAATCTTCCTCCATACTATATACTTTTTGTTATGTGAGTTCAAAACTCTAAATTGGCTAAACCACACAAACCATACACGTCTCGTGTTTTGCTTCTTCTATAGTTGAAGTTTATAATTAGTGTATTTTCTATTTTTCTTCGTTTGGGCTGGTTTGACTAATTTAGTATTTTGAACACCCTCACACATGATTATATTTTCGGCAGTTAAAGTCTTGATTTAATGAAAGAAATACGTGTTGAAGTGCAAACCACAAAGCTGCAGAGGCTTGGAAACTATTCATTTTCTTCATGTATAAAAGAGTTCAAGCCATGGCCGTATAAACCTGCGTAATAAAAACATAAAAAAGTCGATCCAGTTATGTACATAGCGTCGACCTTGCTGTAGTTTTTTTCTGCAAGAAAACGGAATTTCTTCCCAATCACGTCATGACACGCAATGATTAGCCACACCAGGCGCAAATCTGAAATCTCAGGCACCCCAACAACGTCCACAGAATCTTTTGCCATCCGGCGGCCGCAGAAAACCAGCCCGGCCGGTCGTTTCTTCTTCTTGTGCAAGAAAGAAGCGCAGCCCTCTCCACCGTACGCTTTTCTCCCACTTCCGGTGGGCCCAAACCCAGCAACGGTCCAGGGTTTCCAAGGTCCAACGTTCCGACCCACGGGAAGCTTCTCGAAACCATCCCCTGAGCGCCCCACCTGTCAGCGACCCGTGGTCCGGCATTTTTCCCGGTAGCCAAAACCAAGGCCCCGGTGATCCGCATCCCGCGGTGCCGGCTGGGCCCGGCCGTCTAAAAAAAACCAGCAGCGGTGGCCGCCGAACCCTATAGCCCCCTCTCTTATATATATCGCCCCCTCCGATCTATTGGCCGCATCGCACTTTTGAAACGAACCCCATCTCGATCCCGTTTCAAGCCCAGCCATTCCACCTCGTTTTCTCCGTCGACGCAGCCTCTCATCCCCATGGGTAATACCGTCGTTCTGCTAGCGTTGTTGTTGCTGTGTTCCATTTGGATTTGTTTTTTTGGGGTGTAAATGTAAATCTGACGTTCCACTGATGTTTTCGTTGGTTTGGTTTGGTTTGTTGTGCAGCGAAGATCAAGATCGGGATCAACGGTGAGTTCGCGGGCTCCGATCTGAGTTCTGATCTGGTTGAGTTATGCAGATTGTGTGGGTTTTGATGTGCGTTTGGGTTGGTGGTGCAGGGTTCGGCAGGATCGGCAGGCTGGTGGCCAGGGTGGCCCTGCAGAGCGACGATGTCGAGCTCGTCGCCGTCAACGACCCCTTCATCACCACTGACTACATGGTATAGCCTCCTGCCCTGCTCATATGCTTATCGCTTGATCTGATACTTATCATGGGAGTGATGTAGGGAGTGACTGAA
Source organism: Setaria viridis (assembly GCF_005286985.2). Lineage (NCBI taxonomy): Eukaryota > Viridiplantae > Streptophyta > Magnoliopsida > Poales > Poaceae > Setaria > Setaria viridis. The sequence goes on from NC_048263.2 coordinate 29,701,199, forward strand.
TGTGATTGTTCCATGCTAGTAGATCTGTACGGTTTATACGATTTGGTCGTTGTTGGTCTGTTACTTGTGGAATTTTTCAATATACGATCGTGAATTAGTAATGTAACACCTTGTTGGATGTGCAACAGTTGCATTATATGGAGTTATTTATTATTTAAAAGGATAAAGGGATGCGTAGATCTGATGTAGATGCCATTTTTTATGTGGTCTGTTGGTGATATTGACCTGACAGCGATGGCTGTTACACTGTATAGGAGTTTTGAAGTTGTTATATGGTCGTTGATATGTGGATGCACCTATCTGTTCCTACTTCTGCCTGCCATGTGATCGGGATCAGCATATTTTATGAATTGCAGCTCCGCAGATATATTAGTATAACAGATTACTGCAAATCTATGGTTTGGATGAGATTTTATTTCATTGTTGTAGGTGTAATAGGGACTGTAGGACCCAAATCTGGTGTATTTTATAAATAACCTGGCTTCTCTGAGTCTCTCCTTGATTAGTCTGTGTGGGAATTTCTATTCATTGCTTTCAATGAGTTGATACTGTAGGTACACCAATTGAGTTTAGTTCCTGGGTGTGGTTTTGTTCTTGCAGACCTACATGTTCAAGTATGACACTGTCCACGGACAGTGGAAGCACCATGAGGTCAAGGTCAAGGACTCCAAGACCCTTCTCTTTGGGGAGAAGGAGGTTGCTGTGTTTGGCTGCAGGTTTGTTAACATTCCTTTCATAGTAACTTTCATAATTCATACCCAATTCAACTGTTGTGGGCTAATGATCTAGTATTTAGGAACCCTGAGGAGATCCCGTGGGGTGCAGCTGGAGCTGAGTATGTTGTTGAGTCTACTGGTGTTTTCACTGACCAGGAGAAGGCTGCGGCTCACTTGAAGGTACATTTACTTAAATCTTTTGTGATTCCAAGGTACCATATACCATTTAGTTGTTGAAAGCATCTAATGGTTTCTCTGCTTGCTTTTACAGGGTGGTGCCAAGAAGGTTGTCATTTCTGCTCCTAGCAAGGATGCCCCCATGTTTGTTTGTGGTGTCAACGAGAAGGAATACAAGTCTGACATTAACATTGTCTCCAATGCTAGCTGCACCACCAACTGCCTTGCTCCTCTTGCTAAGGTGCTTTTCATTATGGTGTTTAGCTGCTGATATAAATTGCTCATTGGGATCCTATTATCTTACACTGGTTATTTATTTTTGCTGCAGGTCATCAATGACAAGTTTGGCATTGTTGAGGGTCTGATGACCACTGTTCACGCCATCACTGGTAAGTTTTGCAAATTGGTTTAGTGGAAAATTATGTTTGGTGTTTCTTATCAGCTAAATGTGAATCTTGCAGCTACCCAGAAGACTGTTGATGGGCCCTCAGCTAAGGACTGGAGGGGTGGAAGGGCTGCTAGCTTCAACATCATTCCCAGCAGCACTGGAGCTGCTAAGGTTAGGAACTGAACACTTATTTCTTTTAGTCGAGCACTGCTCTAAATGCTACTCTTTGCATGCTTCACAGAAAGAAAGTAGTAACTATAAACTCGAAGTTACAAAATTTCTCATTGCTTCCTTAATTCTGTATTTGTCTTGTTGTAACTTCATGTTTTCCCACAGGCTGTTGGCAAGGTGCTTCCTGCCCTCAATGGAAAGTTGACCGGAATGGCTTTCCGTGTCCCCACTGTTGATGTTTCTGTTGTTGATCTGACTGTTAGGCTTGAGAAGTCTGCTACCTATGATGAGATCAAGGCTGCCATCAAGTGAGTTTTCCCATCTAGTAGGGCTTTAGCTTGGTGCATTGTTGAATGGTTTCTGTGACCTGTGCTTAGTGCTTAGTAATTGATGTTCAAAAACACCATCGCAGGGCTGAGGCAGAGGGTAACCTCAAGGGCATTTTGGGTTACGTTGACGAGGACCTTGTTTCCACCGACTTCCAGGGTGACAACAGGTATACATTCAGATATCTACTGTTTGTGGTGAAATTTTCCGATTCATGGTCTATATACAGGACCCTCAGAAGTCTCCTTACCAATATTGCGATTGTTTTTCTCAATCGCAGGTCCAGCATCTTTGACGCTAAGGCTGGCATTGCTTTGAACGGCAACTTCGTGAAGCTTGTGTCCTGGTACGACAACGAGTGGGGTTACAGGTACGACAACTGCCTTTACCGAGTGTGATCTCACTATGAAATGCACTTCTGAGCACTTAAATTCCTGAATCCTGTCTCATTTTCCATTGTTCTTTTCAGCTCCCGTGTGATCGACCTGATCCGCCACATGCACAGCACCAACTAGATGAGCGAGCTGAGGCATGGTGATACAGGGGAGCTGGTGTTTCTTCCCAGAAGAAAGTGTAGAGAGCCCTCTACCGAGAATAAATTTTTTGTATGGAATTATGTCTGAAACTATATCGGGTGTATCCTAGTGGTTGGTTGAGCTGTAATGGCTCATATTTTGTCAGGTCTATGTACCTTCGTTAAACTTTAAATCAATATCTATTTCATTTTCGCATTGTGCTTGTGCACGACTCTAATTGACTGCAAAAAATTACTCTGCTTCGTTCACTGGCTGTTTAGTTGTTGACCTAGTATGTCCTGGGTGAGAATGGTTCTTGAGGAACCTGATGGTGCTTGCCAATTTCAGAAATAGACAGTCGTTGCGTGCAGGATGCCCAGGCCTTACGGGTGACAAGTAGATGTATGGTTTCGTTTGCCTTACACTATCTCGTGAACATGCCAAAGGATATAAAAAATCATCTGTTGTTAGTCCATACAAGATTCATAATGATTATAGCTATAGTTTGAATATGAATCTTTTGAGTAACTTCACCTGAAATAATTTGAGTATGAATCTTTTGCGACAAAGTATGGCATGAACTATGGATGTACCGAATTTTAAATTTCTTAGTATAACTTTGGTTTTAGTTTTCATATTTATGCTATGTCAGTCATTCCATCGAGAAAGAGTGCCGGAGTACCATTTTACTAGATAGAAGATGATGCATAATATATTGAAGGTATGATTGTTCCAGATGCTACGCCCTCTGGGCACCCATAGGGTGGGGGGAAATCGATGCTTCAAACTGGAGATAAAGGTTTTGCCACTGCAGCCTTTGATGCTTGGTAAACAATTTATAGCACTGACCCTCAACAACAGACCCAATGATCAATTCATTTCTTTTTGTTTATGTACCTTATGGGATCCACAACCAATGCTTTGCAAAAGATGAAACTGAGCATCATTTTTTACAAGACATTCCAAGCATTGCTTTTTACGCATCACACTGCTAATGCTCTAAATTCAGTGTTGTTCAACGCCGACTCATCTATTCCTTACAGCAGGAAAGGCAAAATCCAATAAGCAACTTGAGCAATGTACTTCTGTAGCTTTTGTACAAATCAAAGATCAAATATATGCTACTTAATATTCCTTCCGTTTTAAGTTGTAGATCGTTTTAATTTTTTTAGGTTCGTAAATATTTATATGCACTAAAAAAAGCTAAATCTGAGCCGAGCCTGTTTTCTTAGAAGAACTAAAACGAGGATGTTGCTCGTGGGCGAACATGAAATGTGCACGTGCAACTCAGCCAACAGCTGTGTGCTATGGGCCTATGAGCGGGAGAGTACTTTGGGCCTCTATCCGATATGGGGGCCTTTTGATCGCGTGTTCAATTTTACGTCGGCCCTGCTCCGGTGCTCCCGAACGCTCGCTGCCTCGCTCTTCCTCTCCCTCCGCCGCCGCCACCACCGCCACCGCTGCCGCCATTGTCGCGGGGACAGACCCTGATGTCTCGCTAGAAGCAGCAACCGCAGGGAGGAAGAAGCCGCGAACCCCGATGCCTCTGCGCGGTCTCCGGCGTCTGCGCCGGTGCTGCGATGCCGGGAGGTCCCTGCTACCGCTCCCCCTCCGCAGATCTTCGTCATCATCGTCCTCCACACGCCCGAGCCAGGATTCCAGTGGCACCGCACTCACGGCGGAGGAAGAGGCGGCGGCCGAGCGGATCAAGAGCTCGCTCTTCAAGGTGCGCAAGGGGAGCGTCGAGGACCTTGTCCGGTCCCTCGGGGCGGAGTGTTCTGAGATCCGGCTCACGACCGGCGTCGCGGACAGCCTGCTGCGCAGGTTCGGGGACGACTGGAAGTCCGCGCTGGGTTTCTTCCAGTGGGCGCAGTCGCGGGGCGACGGCTACGCGCACACGCCGTACGCCTGCAGCCGGATGGTCGACCTGCTCGGGAAAATGAGGCAGATCGACCGGATGTGGGATCTGCTGTCTGAAATGCATTGCAGGGGGCTGGTCACGGTGGACATTGTCTCCAAGAGCATCAGGAGGCTTGCCGCTGCGAGGAGGTGGAAGGATGCCATTGTGTTGTTTGATCAGTTGGAGGACATGGGGCTGGAGAGGAACACGGAGACGATGAATGTGCTGCTCGACGCTCTCTGCAAGGAGAAGAAAATCGAATTGGCGCGTGAGGTCTTTGTGGTGCTCAGCCCGCACATCACACCAGATGCATACACTTTCAACATCTTTGTCCATGGGTGGTGCAGTATGCGCAGGATTGATGAGGCAATGTGGACGATTGAGGAGATGAAAAACAAGGGGTTCCCTCCTACGGTCATCACGTATACTGCTGTTATTGAGGCTTACTGTAAGCAGCGCAAGTTCAGGAGGGTCTATGAACTCCTTGATTCGATGGGTTCTCAGGGCTGCCATCCCAATGTGATCACTTACACCATGATCATGACCTCCTTGGCGAAATGTGAAAGATTTGAAGAAGCTTTGAGTGTGTCCGATAGAATGAGATCCTCAGGTTGTGAGCCTGATACCCTGTTCTACAACTCTCTGATCAACATTCTTGGTAAAGCGGGTCATTTGTTCGAAGCTTCCCAAGTGTTTCGTGTGGAGATGCCAAGAAATGGTGTGCCCCGTAACCTGGCCACGTATAACACCATGATATCAATTCTGTGCCAGTATGGGCGAGATGATGATGCTCTTGCTTTGTTGAAAGAAATGGAGGCACAATCTTGCAAGCCTGATCTTCAGACATATCAACCGCTTCTTAGGCTATTTTTGAGTAGAAGAGGGCATGGTGATGCTGTTGACCACCTATTGAGTGAGCTTGTGAATAAGAGTGGTCTAGGTTTAGATCTTGATACATACACCCTTCTGATCCATGGTCTTTGTAGGGTCGGTGAAACTGACTGGGCTTATCGACTGTATGATCAGATGGTAGGTAGTGAAATCGTACCTAGGCGTAAAACATGTGAATTGCTTTTGAGTGAAACACAAAGACAAAACATGGAGGCGTATGTGGAAAGAATCAGGAATGATACAATTTCCTTTGGTCTTTGTCCATAACTTTGAGAGAATTACCCTCTTCTATGTGATTGATTTGTTAATTGCTAGTGACCAGTTAATACTACTGAACAATCTGTAACTTAGCATAGACTAGAAGTCAGGAAGCATCTTCAGACAACAGAAGATTGCCCATCGTCTACTGTTTTACTGCAAGAATAAGTTGCAAGATTATCTTATACTTTTATCAGCATATTATAGCAAGATTGAAATCATCATTTGACTTCAGAATTTCAGTTGATAATCCTTGTACAAAGACATGGTGCACATGCTATGCTATTACAATTGGCATTGGCTTTTTAATGGATAGTAGTGAGCTGGATTTAATTGTGACACCTAGTTGTATTGTGTCGTCATATTATGTAATATGATATTAATGTTGTACATACCTGTATATCATGTCAAACTGTGCAGGCACAAAAATATTTTCTGCATTGTACATGTTGATTCACTTCTTGTGTATTCGAGAAAACAATATGCTTGCTGTTTAAATTGGAGAATTCATAAGTCTGGTTCAAATAGAAGCCTACTGAACCCAGCAGCCCGGTTACAAACGTACTGCAACTTCTTCATATACTGCTGTGGAGAGCAATCTTTTTCAGATTGCTGATCTGTTTGTTTCTGTTGCGTTGTGCGTGCTGTTGGCTGTAACCATGCAGCAGTGAGAGAAGCTCCGCCGCATCTTGCTCCCTTAAGAGCACTGGTCTCTGTTTGGTAAGCTGGGCTTCAAGATCAAAAGATTGCGGTGCAATGGCCACTTTCTTTTAGAGAGGAGTGGAATGCCAGCTTGCAAAGCTGTCTGCCCGACGCAAAATGGCAGTTCAGGCATCTGATGGCTATATCTGCTGGTTTCTTTAATGTGGATCGGTCGATCCAAGCGTATGAAGCCTTCATCTGCACTGCAGAGCCTTCCAGACAGGCAGTATTGAACAGAAAGTAACGAGGACCTCCCTGGATCTAGTGATTTCCTCCGTTCAGCGATATGGTGGAAGAGTTCCAGGCGGGGCCAGTCGTCAGTCGCCACTCCATCCTCCAAACAGGCTACTGTGTGTATGTGGCCATGTTCCAGCCGGTGCACGCATTGACGGGTGTCGTTATCGCTAATTGCTGCGAGGAAGCCCCGTTCCGGGTTCATCTTTATCCATGGCGCCTCAATAATAATGCGACGACGGGTCGATTCGATTCGCATGTGGGCCGGCGGCCTACGCCCACGGCGGCGACGCGATCGGAGCCGGACGGCGCGGGGGGCCGGGCCTCACGTGGTGGTGGCGGCGATCGCGACCGCGACCGCGTGGGGACGAACGGCCGGACCGGTTGGTGAGGGTGAGAACGTGAGGAGATGGGCTACCTTTTTGGCAAAGCAACGTGCCGAGGCCGGGCCGTGGGAGCTGCGGGGGGGGGGGGGGGGGGGGGGGGGGGGGGGGGGGGGGGGGGGGGGGGGGCACGAGGGCACCACCCACCACACCCTGCCGCCGTGCGCCCGTGCCCGACGCCGAACGCGATCGGGAGGGAAGGGGCACGCGCTGCCTGCCTGTCCGCCGGGCCGTGGGGGAGAGATCAACGGGGGCCGCGTCGCCTCTCCTGTTGCAGCGGGTGCCTTTCGGTGGTTCGCGGCAGGAACACGTGGCCGTGGCCCGCGCCGATCCGCATCGGCATCGGCCAGCTAGCTGACTCCGAGACGCGATCCGGCCGGGCCAACCGGCCAGGGGAAAGCTGCTTCGAGGGAGCCACAGCTCTCTGACACCGTGATGCTTCTTCCCTTTCAGTTCTTCTTGGAGGAGCATTATTCAGACGGAGCAAAGGCGCCCCCTGTCCACTTCGCAGCTCCCAAGCTAACCCAAACAACCAATTCCATCCACACCGCGTCGCGTTACACCGGCATGTGAGAGTGTACTGGAAATCATTGCCGGATCATGCCGTCCCGTCGTAAAAATCCAGTCCTAAAGGACGCACCACACCATATCTCCCTGCCACGTACGTACGTACGCGCCAAGGGATCGAGCACACCACATTAGCATCAAATTCACCATCAATTAAAGCATCTCCAGCAAATTTGGTAATGGAGTGCTCCAGCAGATTACCAATCACTTTCCCAATACCATTTTTTTTTTTGCAATCATAAAAACAAGTCCCTCTCTCTTCCAAATAGAGGTGATTCATCGTCGTTACAAAATCCACCGTTATCCTTGACGCTCAGGACATTTCACAAGAGAACATGGAGGAGGAGGAGAGCTAGAGAGAGGGAGGAAGAGGAGGAGATGCTCCCTTGCGCCGCCATGGATGAGCCGCGTGGCGGGGAGCTGCTAGTGCTAGCGAGCCCCACAGCACCAAGGGCTCCACTGACGGTAGTGAGGTCAGTCGCCTCCTGGCCTGTGGCGTCGAGGCTTCCATGCCCGTTGCTCCCCCCATCTCCGCCGCCGCTGGTGAGCTGGTGAGGTCCGATGCTTCCTTCTACCACCTCGAGCTGGTCGCAGGGAGGACGGTGTAGGGGCCAAGGCGACCACAGCCTGATTACGAGCGGGGCAAAGCTTGGAGGCCACCACAGGCGAGCTGTGGAAGCGCGCATGGAGCACCGCCAGCAAAGGGGAGACGGCCGGGCGCTGGCGTGAGGAGGAGGAGTGGCGATCGGCGGATGCGAGGGTGGCGGGGAGCCAGGAGGAAGAGGAAAACTGGAAGAAACGAGGGGAGGAGAAAAAAGAAAAAAAAGAGTAAAGCCTCTGATGTGTGGGCCCCACGTGTTGGTGGAGGTATTGGGGATTAGCTTTTGATAGTCTGCTGTGTGAGTGATCAAAAAATGCAAAAGTAGCTATTGGAGATGGAGAAAGAAAGCATTTTAGCGGTGGAAGATGAGCAATCTGCTAGAGATAGCGTGCCATGAATGGACGTCGTGGAGGCCAACCAATTGGTGGGTAGCGCGGGCATATGCGTGCATGTGGAGGGAGGCGGATCACCGATGGATGGATCGATGGGGAGGGGATTGAAGAGTTTGGTCGCGAGCACACATGGCATGGCACGCTTCATTACTCGCTCTCGCTGGGACATCAACGTCGTCCGAGCTATAAGAGGTCGACGACGCTAGCTCGCGCTGTTCACGAGTGAATGAGCGTGAACTCAAATCAAATCAATCATGGATCATGGTATCGATCATTCACCCGGGCAGCTCAGAGGGGTTGTTGCTTGGGATTCAAGCACTCGCGCCGACAGGACATCAACAAAAAAAATCTCGTGCGTAAACTGGTTTTGTCACTGTGCATCGGTATTCGGTTTTTGAGAAATGTTGCAAAGTTGATCGGTCAAAAAACTAGGCGTAAACTAGTCATGGTTGGCTTCTGGCTAAAGTTTTGGTCAGACCTGTTCCAAGAAACACCGTACCATAGCTTATTCGTCCAGCATCGTCCAACCAAACTGGATGAGAAATCCTTGTTCGAAGCGGATTGATTCAACAGGCGAGCTACTGGAAGAGGTTACACCATACCATCGGCGGAACTCAGCGCAACCGTCATGTGAAATCCGACAGCGTGACAGGCTGTCGTCTCCACAGTCCGGTGCCGATCTTCAGTGCTTGCCGAACCAAACCAGCAACACAGTAGGTGACCCGTTTGATTCGGTTGCAAAACACGTTTTCGATTAAAGGGTAAATGGCAATCAGGTGTAGAATGAGACTTGTGTGCCTCCATTTGGAATCCATTACAGATTTAAATCTGTAGAGCAGTGGAAAGCTTAAGCTGTATACAAAGTTACAGGCACGCATTACAATTCAGAGAACAACTTTTCAGGGTTCAGACCATCCGCAGCCATCCATGGAACATTGGAAGCACAGCAAGACTGCAAGAGGCATCGTCGTGCACGCGGGGACAAGCATGTCCAGCCAGCCAGCCAAATCTCCAGAGCTGCACGAAGAAATCTCTCCCACCAAACTGCACAGGCACAGGACGTACCACTACTAGCACTACCACGCTTTTGAATCATTGCCAACCCCAAACCAACCTTCCTGTGCTCCTTTCTCCATGCATCAACATGCCCTGGCCGGCTGGCCCTGGCCCCTTTCTCTCTCTCCCTCTGGGCCTGATGATTCTGTTGCAAAGGCTGCACTGGGAAGCCGCCATCAATGGCCGTGTTTCACCTTTCCCTTCCCCGTCTTCCCCGTGCCGATCCCTCTGAAAAGATTCCCCGTCGTCTCGCTTTCTTTCCCAAAGAGGACCACTGGAGTCTGGTCCGGACGGCTGCATCACTGACTCTCACTGTACTGTGCTTGGACCCTCCTCTCCCTCTCTCACTCATAACGACATGGCACCTTTGCATTGCACCACACTACTAGTAGCCCAGTACCTCTTGAGCAACTTTGGTGGCCTAATCCAGTGCCCTGAGCTTTGCATTTGCAGCTCACAGGCACTGCATGGTTTGGGTTGGTCCTTGTTCCTCAGCAGTTGAGCTGCACAAACCAACTTCTCTTGCACAAGGTAATGTCTTCAGGCCTGTCTGAGTTGCAATCCGGTTGTTTTCTCACCTGCTTTGGGTCTTTTAATCTCCATTTGCGTGAGTTCAATCTTACAGTTTCCAAATGCTTGCATCTTACTATTCCAATCCAACGACAAAGCAATAAAGAAGTCATTTTTTTTTTGTCATTTGATTCGGTCAGCTCACATGGTTCCTTGCTGATGCACACATTCTCTTCTCCTTCTTCCACCTTGCCGCAGTTCTTGGCATAGCATTGCATCACATGCCATGTGAGTAGCTGACCATAGCTCACTCTTAAGCACCACACCAGCAGCGGCAAACCACCGCTAGATCTCCCAGGGATTCGGCGATGGAGCAGTCCTGCTACTTCCCTCTGCGGTGGGAGAGCACCGGCGACCAGTGGTGGTACGCGTCGCCGATCGACTGGGCGGCGGCCGACGGCCACTACGACATCGTGCGCCAGCTGCTGCACCTCGACCCCAACCTGCTCATCAAGCTCACCTCGCTCCGCCGGATCCGCCGCCTCGAGGCACTGTGGGACGACGACGCCCGCTTCGCCGACGCGGCCAGGCACCGCGCGTCCGTCGCGCGGAGCCTGCTGCTCGAGTGCGAGTGCAGGAACCACCACCCCGCCGGCGGCGGCGAGAACACGCTGCTCCGGGCCGGGTACGGCGGGTGGGTGCTGTACACGGCGGCGTCCGCCGGGGACGTGGCGTTCGTGCAGGAGCTGCTGGAGAGGGACCCGCTGCTCGTCTTCGGCGAGGGCGAGTACGGCGTCACGGACATGTTCTACGCGGCGGCGAGGGGAGGGAGCGCCGACGTGTTCAGGCTGCTGCTCGACCACGCCATGTCGCCGAGGTGCTCGACGAATTGCCGCGACGGCGAAGGTGGCTCCGGGCGCGGCTCCGTGTTCCGGCTGGAGATGATGAGCCGGGCCGTCCACGCCGCGGCGAGAGGCGGGAGCGTGGAGATGCTGAGAGAGCTGCTCGAGGAGCGGCGCTCCGGCGTTTCCGTGTACCTCGACGTCCGTGGATCCACCGTGCTGCATGCCGCTGCTGGGAGGGGCCAGCTGCAGGTGAGGCATCTGCTTCGTTGCCATTGCTTGCAGGCATCTTTTTCCAGATGCTTTAGATGTTTTTTGCTTCAAACATGGAATCTTGGGTGGATCAGTTGTTAGTTTGTGCAATGGTATCTTCCATGGATGAATGTTCTAGGGTGTTTGCATGCTTAGGAGTTCGATTTGCTTCTGGCTCTTCATCTTGAATGCTCGGTGCAACGTGGATTTACTGAAGATGGATTTCTTTGAAATTGTGGTTGAGTTACTTCATAACAGATTTTGCTGAGGCTTATATGTTTCTCACTTAGCTGGATGATATTGTTCATACAGAAACGCTGAGTGTCATCTAAGATCAATGTGTTAGTTCACCAAATTCCTTCAACAATCTTAATAGTTTAATGTGACAGTGATATCACATCCAGATGGCAAATGTTCCTTGTGTGATTTTAGTCACTGGTTAGAGTTTACCTTGCACAACAGTATAACTATTAAGGTAGGGAGTCGCTATATACTTGTTGACAGGCCTTTTTATTTCCTTTCTTGGTATGATACTAAACATAGTTATCAACTCGTACAGTTCATGATCAGAATGTGTAGGATGTTTAGTTAGATATAAAGCTAGCTTCCTTTCTGATTAAATTAGTCAATATGTCCCTTTCTAATTACTAGCAATTATGCCCGTGGGTTGCAATGGGAGAATTCGTTCCGATGTGAAAAAGATATTGATCTAAAATTCATGTGATTAGCATAAATGAAAAATATATATATATATTACATGCCTTGCTATGTAGCATGAGGGAACAAACGTGGTCTATTTGTTATTTGGGCTGTTAAACCCTAAAGCCCAAATTAGTTGCATATACAGACCCAATCCAAAGAGAAAATAAACAAGACCGGTAACTTGACCTCATCGGCAGGGTGTTGTGGTGGTTCCTCACGCCGCCACCGCCGTCGTGCGTGCATTGCAGTGGTTCCTTGCTAGAGCCTCGCCGGGACAAAGATTCCAGCCACCAATTTCATATATGAGGGTACCAGGAGAGAGAGGAGATTATGTAGATTTCATTTTGGTGGTTTCAGACAATGATTATTAAAGTGTGGAGGAAAGCCGACCAAGAATGACCATTATTGCTGTTGTTCTGGAGCTCGTGAGGACATGGCGTACTGTAGAGGAAAGATGAAGTGGCTGGGAAGAGGGAGTTGGTGGAGGAGAAGCTTGCTAGGGCCTAACCTTGATTGATTGTTGCTTGGAGAAGGAGATTGATGGAGCCATGCTTTCGTGGAGAGAAACAACGAAAGGGGAGGAGGTGAGCGGTGCAGCTGGGCGGCTCGGCAGGCTCGTCATGGTACAGTAGAGGCGCTCGGCAGGAGCCGCAGGGCTATAGGCATCAGGCAACGCCGAACTTTGCCAGCTTGTTCAGATGGAGGATCAAGGATGGCAGTAGCACGTAGAAGCTGAGACGGAGACCTGTCGAGCGGAACCGTGATGAACTCAGATAGAGACGACGGTCAAAAAAAGAGGAAACCAAAAAACAGACAGACGAACCAAAAACCAAAGAATTAAAGGGCAGCACTCGTGAAGGATTTGTTCTGTACTTGTGAAGGAAAGGCTGGACTTGAGGTCAATTGCAATAAAGTTTGGGAACCTTTTTGTAAAATTATCAAGAACTATTCCAAGGACTGGTTGAGGGACTTTTTTGCAAAACAACCACGACGGTTGGAAGAAACAACCGCACTTTAATATTAGGTAGAGATAGAGATTTGACACCAGAGTGTATAAACTTCCTGCTGTTCCAGTTTAGCTGAAATAAGATCACCGGAAAGAACTACTTTTTAGATCCACAAACTTCTTGATGCTATGCAGCCAAGCTTTATATCCTGCTGCTGATATCCAGACAACTCTGTTCCTGTTCCTTGATGTTGCTATGCAACCATATCCTTGTCTACTTTCAGTTGTATGTAGCTGTGAATTGCAAAGTAGAAGTTTCGTCTTTCTGCACCTCATGTTGTACTCATGTTGTAAACATACCTTATGCAGGTTGTCAAGTACCTTCTGGCCTCTTTCGACATAATCAATTCAACTGATAATCACGGGAATACAGCATTACATGTAGCAGCCTATCGAGGGCACCAACCTGTTGTCGAAGCATTGGTTACTGCATCGCCATCAACCTTGTCAGCTATCAACAATGCTGGTGATACGTTTCTCCATTCAGCAGTTGCAGGATTCAGGACCCCAGGATTCCGACGGCTTGACCACCAATTGGACTTGATGAGATATCTCATACGCGAAAGAACGACAGATATCCAGAAGATCATCAACCTGAAAAACGACGCCGGACTTACCGCCCTTCACCTAGCTGTGGTTGGCTGCGCGCACCCAGACCTCGTGGAGCTCTTGACGACCACCCCGTCAATCGACCTCAATGCTGAAGACGCCAATGGCATGACCGCACTGGCACTGCTGAAGCAGCAGCTGCGTTCAGCAACGTCCGACCGCCTCATCAAGCAGATAGTCTCTGCCGGAGGAATATTGAATTCCAGCATTCTGAGAACCCGGTCAGCCATCGCGTCCCAGATTAAGATGCAGGGGGGGTTCGCAAGCAGTCCCGGAACCACTTTCAAGGTATCAGATGCAGAGATCTTCCTATTCTCGGGTATCGGAGCTGCAGAGTCTCAAAGGCCAAGCTCTTGCTCCAGCAATGGCAAGGATGACCCTGCTCACGCAGATGCAAGCGGCGCGGAAAACCATAGATCGTCGGAGAAGAGGCTGAGCTCTGCGAGCCGTGCCAAGGACCGTCTGAAGATGATGCTGAGATGGCCCCGGCACAAGGAGAAGATGTCCAAGACGCCGAAGAAATCGGAGGAGAGCAGCCCGCTGGACTCCATCAAGAGGCTGGGCGAGCACGGCGTCGAGACCCCGGCTCCCCTGAGGCAGAAGTTCACCAAGACGACGGCGCTCAACGGAAAGCGGACGCTTGCGGTGAAGAGCTCCACCCCGAGCTCCTCGTCGGCCACCAAGAAGAAACTCAACACGAAGCTGATCCACGGCATCATGGAGGCGATGCCGCAGCTGGCGGCGCCGTCGTCCGCGGCGCGGTCCCGGGCCACGAGCGACACCCTCCCGAGGTCGTCCATGTCGTCCACCGCGCCGCCACCGACGCTGGCGAAGCTGAAGGACATCTGCCTGGACGACGAGATCTCCATGGTGACGCCGCCCCCCGTCGGGAGGCTGAAGGACATCATCCTGGACAGCGACGACGCCGCGGAGGAGCCCTCGTGCTCCAACTCGTCCATGGACGATGGCAGCGGCGGCGACACGGGAGAGAGCGCGGCCCGGAAGCACGGGTGCGGCAACGGGAGGCTGATCAACATCTGCTTCGGCGCGCAGGGCCTCACCGTGGAGGACTCGGTGAGCGGGCAGCCGACGAGCAAGATGTTCAAGCAGCAGTGCCTCAGGGTGTCATGATTGGTGTGGTGCTTCGTTGAGCTCCATGGTTAACTGATGCGTGTATCATAGCGTGGTGTGAACTGTGATTGGTTTGGTATCTCTCGCGTGTAGCAAGGCGTGATTGATTTTCTGGCTGTGCCGCCTTGCATTACTAGTGGCGATCCAATGTATTTGTTCTTGTGTTAAACTGATGCTGGTGACGAATTCACAGCTCATTTCTAATTCAGAGACGTCCTTGATTAAAACTTTAGGAGGCTTTTGGGTAATCCAGTACAGCAATATCAAACAGGGAAGAGATTTCTCGCTGGCAGGCAAAAGAAATGGCGCCTTCACGACGACGACGACAAACTGCGGAAACGTAGTTACAGAAGATAGAAGCAAAAAAACTGGACGTGCATCTGCAAAACAACATTTCCTGTAAATGCTAAGCAAGAGCAGTTCATTTCGCTCATGCCCAACAAACTAGAACTTCCTTCACTACATCAAAATTCGGATTTACAGCAGGAAGCAACTACACAATCTAAAATAAGAAAAAAATAAACAACAGAAGATGAGAACTGCTATAAGCCGCTGAGCAAACCCACTTGAAATAGAGGTGTTGCAGCAAACAATGTGCCATTTGAACCTCACCAGTTCGGCATCATTTTTGTATTATCATGTTGCCATCACTCTTCTGCGGTGGCGTCAAAAAATTACCTTCCTCTAGGCACATAAATATGTTCACTTTGGAGCTGTCCACGGTGACCTCGACCTCCAGTGCTCCTCCTTCAAGCACAAGATCTCTCTGTTTTTACAAATGTTCAAGGTGATTTTCATCCTCCAGGCTCGACTCACATCAGCAGCACCAAAACTGATGGCTCTCACACACCAGTTTAGAAGCAATTGAGCATCCACCGTGTGCAACTGTCCAGCCATCACCAGGCAAACATTTAGCCCCGAGAGGCGATCGCTTTGTTGGATCAATAGGTTGGCAACAGCCTCTTGCCCTTGAAAGGGCACGGAAGCCAACACAGCACCATCAATTGATCTCTCCTTCCTCTGCTTCTTTAACACTGGGAACACTGCTCGGCTCTTCGTCATCCTCCTCCTCATCTGCCTTCATGAACAATCCAAGTTGTTCCAACGGATTGACAGATCCCGGAAGAAAACCAGGCATGCAATCTTGGGAGTGCTCTGGACTAGTCTCATCAACAGAGCTCACAATATGTTCTGCTGTGGCTGTTCCAAGCATTTCCAAGTCCTTGAGATGGAGGTTATCATTAATTTCTACAGTTCTCTCCATCTGCATATTGGATTTAATTTTTCAGCAAAATGGCAAAAACAGGAAATCACGATTACTTGTAGATGAGGTTTCCACTTACCTCCTGTAGGGCCTGGCGAGCCTTTTCCCTCTCGAAGTCCCGTTTCCGCTTCGCTTCGGCTTCGGCTTCAGCTCTACGAGCCTCCATGGCTGCATTGCCTTCAGCCAACAGCCGTGCTTTCTCTGCATCCACAAATAATGAAAAAAACAACGCTTGAGGGAGGGAGGGAGGGAGGGAACAACTAGCAGCAACAATTCAGGTGGATATGCCTTTTACCTTCCTTCTGGAGCTTTTCCAGTTCCTCCTGCTTGTCCCCACCCTGAACAATAGATCAATAAAGGTCAGGGATGAGTCACATTATGAACTGAATCAGTAATGGAAGATGCTCAATGAACAAGGTCCTATTACCTGGCTCAGAATGCCACGAGCTTTGACAATCACATCAGCGTAACGGCTCCTCAAAACGGCTGCTCGCAAGAGCCTGTCCGGTGAAACTTGCGTATCGGGTTTTGAGTTTTCCCCTAAATGTTTCATTGGGAAAGGATCAGATGATCCGATCATCTTAGTGCGCTGAGACTGCTCAACAGTCTCATATGCCTACAAATTCATGCTTACCCTCTGGTGCAGGCTTTGATTCACTATCCTCTTCACGGAGTCCCACAATATCAGCAGGACCTGTGGTTTAAGGACCCGTTAGCCCACAAATAGAAATAATTCAAAATACAGTTTGCAGCAGAATAGCTAACAGTCACAGGAAGAAACCATACAGTTGACATCAGCTGGACTAATAACGTCACTCTTTTCTTGCTCCACCAGCTGATCAGGTTTCTTAGGCCCCTAAAATTAAGGAAAAAAAGATCATTTCAGTACAGATCAGTTAACTAAATTGAAAGGAAATCCACATGTTGCCACAAGAAATCTACATCAGAATATATAAAGGTTAACCTATCAACAGAATGGCAGGACAATTTGAATGCAGTTTTACAGAAGTTAACCTATCATAAGAACAAAGGTATTTGCCAAAGAGACACGAATGCTGCTGTCAGCAGGAGCAGCAAGAAAACAGGAGATTGTTGGTAAAAAGTGCCAGTGACTATGGTGGGAGTAAGCAAACATCAGAAGAGAGGAAACAAACACCAAAACTGCCTCCAGTCACAAACAAATGATGTCTTGGACATTGATAGTCTCCGAAACATGGATTTGACTTAACACTTCTTTTACGAACCATTTGTGAAACATAGCAAAACTATACTTTAACATTTCCTGACATCTATCCATACTCCATACTTTTTTATAAATATATACAACATTTAGGTAGTTCAAAAATTAACAAATTCGCTTGTCCAAACAATTAACATAACATGTAACCGAAATTTGAATCATTTATTGAAGACAACCCCAAAACATCACTTATTTGTGACCGGATGAAGTAATATATTTAGACTACTGATCACTCAAATAATCCATTCACTAATAAGGTTCAAAGGTCTATTATTATTTCTAAAGCACCCAATTATAATCACCCAAGTACCTTTGCAAGCTTTGCTGGGCTGCCTTGTCCAAACAATTAACATAACATGTAACCGAAATTTGAATCATTTATTGAAGACAACCCCAAAACATCACTTATTTGTGACCGGATGAAGTAATATATTTAGACTACTGATCACTCAAATAATCCATTCACTAATAAGGTTCAAAGGTCTATTATTATTTCTAAAGCACCCAATTATAATCACCCAAGTACCTTTGCAAGCTTTGCTGGGCTGCCCACTTTTTCAGATTCGCTTTCAGAGTCGCTGCCTGAGTCAGAATCTGCATTACCAACACCATTGTAAAAATCTTGGGACTTTTTGATATCTCAAAACTGGAGAAGTTTCAAGACAGATTTTACTATATGACTGTTCTGCGCATTGCCCAAACAATCAAAAGTTTCCAGGAGCTTAATCTATGATGTTAGTTAGCTATTAACTAGTACGGATGAGGGAAGTGCAGCATGGTGTCCTGCTGAATTGAATCCTTAACAGCCCATTTCTTCTTTGAATCCCGCTAAAAATTACCAAAGGGGGAAATCATGACACGCACGACACTTGTTAAGTGCCAAGTTCGCTCCTCTACTTTTAGTTCCATGCCAAATTTGCCACTCCCTTCTCAGAGTTTTTAACTAACATAGAAATATGATACTAACATATTAAAAAAGAAAAACGTGAAGTGATAATAACCATGTTTTCAAAGGATTTACATAGAGTTGGGAAGGAAAGCAGCATTTTCATTATACAAGAATGTCTATAATAATAGTAATAAATGCAGATAAACACTGTGAGACACAGACCGCTAGAAGATGATTCAGATTCGCTGCTGGAACTACTTGGACTAACGCACTTGTTACTCCTGAGTTGTGCATCTTTGTCTAACATGATTGGGGAGGCATTGCCACAGATATCCACATCCTCCTCGATAGGCTCGCCACCTGCATGCAAACCAAAAAACCAAATTTTGACTACTGCACAAAAGGCATGTAATTTAAATCCAGTGAGAATTTCAAGGTAGAAGGAAATAAACCTTTGCAAGGATTTGTAGACGAGTGGCTAAGGCCAGAAACATTCACAGCTTCGTTCTCAGAAGGCTCAGATTTCACCTGCTGATTCTGCTCTCGCTCCTGCAAATACTTGTCAACCTGTTTCTTCAGCTCGAATAGCAGGTCATCACTGACTGCCTGGATATCAATCTCTATCTCTCCATCACCAGCAGTATCCGTATTGCTGTCCATGCATTGCTGCAGCAGTTCAACGATGTGAGCAGGTAAATCATCGGCTATTTCTGCCAATGAATTCCCAAAGGCTTCTCTCTCAGCAGCTGTCATCTTCGGCTTTACAGGCTCTGTTTGCCGTAGACCCTCCACTGACACATCACTGCGGTCCACGGGAGGAGTTTTCCTCCTCTTTGAGTCAGCCTTGTCAACATCAACATGCTTCTCAATGGCTGCAGAAGCCAACTTCTTCTCAACTGTTCTCCATCTATTTTCAAACATCTTGTTCAGCTGGATGGCCATGTCATGCACAGCATGGCCACGAGGATTGTAAGTCATTGCGTTGTTGAAGGTCAGCCTAACATCAGCAGCAAAATCTGATGGACTTGTGTATGAGCCAGATTCGAGCTTCTTTTGGACAGTACCAAGATCCATTGGGGTCTTGATAATGTCAAAGTAATCAGGAATTTGCAGCTTCACGACATCAACTGGGATATTGAATATATGACTATATTTCTGAGTCATGAGCTTCTTCAAAATAGCTTCACACTGCTTAAACACTGCAGCTTCAGATAACTCCACAGAAGGTTCAGGCCGGGGTTTCGTAGGCAAGAACCGTCCCTTTGCACCACGGATGACATTGGTCCCGCGGTGCAGCTTCTTGGCTCGAGGGGCAGCCGAGGAAGACAACGCAGGTGCCCGACTCACAGGAGCAGGGGCTGCAAACGCTGGCTTCTTGAGGAGATCTCGCACGGAATCAAGCTCTGCCCGGAATCTCTTCCGAAGATACCGACGCTCAGACGAGGACATCTTGGACGGCACAAAGATCTCCCGCTTCACGTCAAAGCCATCGCTGTTCAGGCTGATGCACTTGCGCTTGGGCGCTGCCGAGACCTCGGAATCAACACAAACAGGGCTGCCAGCTGCACCTTCCGACTCCCCAACAGTCTCTGAGTAGCCCCGAGGCGCGGCTGCCGCCACGCCCCGGAAGGCCATTTCCTCATAGCCCCGTTTTATGGGCCTCTGCTGCCCAAACTCCATTAGGACCGTCGGTGTCATATGCCCAGGCGCCAGCGGGACACGGATCTGTTCACCATTTACAACCATCTTCAGCGACAACAGACACCAGATTCAAACTTCACAAGCAACAATACAAAGCATGTACAGACCACAACTAACAATATCCTCTCCAAAACCCTTATCCGAAACGGGAACCTAATCCCAACCCGAACCCACCAACTGCGCACTAATACAACGCCACACCGCTCAAATCCTCAAATTCGCGCCCGAACCAGAAACCTAGCCGCACCAATCGAAGAAAACCCCCGAAATCCGAAGCTACCCCCAAATTCGAAGCAAGAAGGGATACGAGCCCTGACCTGGTAACGCTGGATCTGAAGGAGCTGGGACCCCAAGGACGGGATCCGGGCGCGAGGGGACAGCGTCCAGGCGAGGGCGCGCCGGCGAGCTGGATCTGCGCTGGAGAAGAACGGATCTGGGAGCGCGGTGGCCGCCCGGTCGCGCCTCGCCTTATCCTCTTTTTTATTTTCCGCCTCCTCGCCGCTCGAGTCGAGTCGTCTCCGTGCTGCTTGCTTATCCTTTTTTTCTTTCCTTTTCCTTCTCGAAGAGACCGGGCCTAGAGAGCGAGCGAACCCGAAGTGTGGAGACCCGCTACTGGCTCCCGCGCACCCGAACTCGAAGCGGTGCGGTGCGAGCAATGCGACTGTGACGCGCGGGGTGGCGAGCGGGCTCGGGGTGCGTATTTATAGGCCTGGGAGGGGCGCCGGGGCGGTGCAAGTCGGATCCGAGCCGTCGGCTCGCGGGGATCGGACGGACCAGGAGTCAGATCCGGGGGTGGGCCCGTGGTGAACGGGTGGGGCACGACGTGACGTGGAGGCCGGGGGCGCTTTGACTTTCTTCGAGATGGTTTCCTACCGGACGCGGGGTTTGTCGCCTGATGTGCCCATGACCGGTGGGGTAGGGTGGTTGTCTGGGTCCACACATCATGGAGAGTGCGTCGGAGGGGAGGAGTAGGCGTTGGGGATCGGCCGTCTTTTGTCGAGCACGCGGGATCTGGGTACGGTTTGGGCGCGGGGGTGACTTGGTGGAGAAGGATACATGACACGTGGAAGCAGCTGCGTGGCTGGGTCCCCTGCTGAGGTGTCGGGCGAGAGTATGTAACGGGTTTGGGGTTTTGGGTCCCGGTACATCTGGAAGCATAGGTGTGCCGGGTCGGCTTGGGCCGGGTCTTACAGCTTTAGGTCCACTTGTGTTATGGACCAAAAACTTATCGCTTTGCTGTTGTATAATACCCGTTATTAGCCCAGTACGGTTACGGAATGTGCTTTTTTGGGCCGTACTTTTGCACATGGGGTGCTGGCGGTTTCAAACTTTTCAAAGTCTCGTGGGCTTAATCTGGTTGCTTTCGAGAACTTCGATTTTCCTTTTTTGCAAAGGACTTTTCGAAATTCAGTTAACTAGAGGCCGACAAATGTGTCAGCGGCCACCAAAGAAATTAATACCACGCTTGAGGAACAGATTCAGGACGAATTATCTTTGGCTAAAGTTTTGGTTTACGCTTTACACACCTTCTAATATTTAAGATGTTTGCTGTAATATATGGATGACTACAACTATATGGGTGAACAAGTCGACCAAATATATATGTGACCTCATAATTGTCAGTATATTTGAAATGTTACGTTAATATTCCCAAATTATTGAATCAGTTAATCACGTTTATAATGTTGAAGGCAATACGGATAAGGTGAGCGAACTAGGTTAGCTAGCCAATCATATGTGTATTCGATCCTCCAAAAATGTTGAAATGGCATATCCAAAATATTGAAATGTTGCAATTGTTTCGCCTGCTCTTATCACGACTTCCATCGCAAAAATGAGTAGTCTGACAAGGTATATGGGCACAAGGAGCGTGTAAAAAAAATTCCTTTTTATGTGAATCCTATTGTTTTTTTATTTGTGTTCTTGCCCTTCTTTAAAGTGTAATTGTGATTTTACCCTCGTTTCTCCAACTTTGTGATTTTGCCCTCAATTATTCACAAGCCAATGCGATTTTGTTCCTAGTCAATGGTCAAAACAGGAGTAAATACGCAAAGATCAAGAGCAAAATCATATTGAATTGTAAATGGCTGAGGGCAAAATCATAAAGTTGAAAAATCAATGGTAAAAATACAATTGCATTTCGGAGTATGGGTAAGATAAAAAAAACTTTGTTTTTGCCGTGCCAGAACAAGACCCTGCAATGCCAGTGGGTCATCGGCTCATCGCTAGTGAACCTCACAATGCACGTTCGATTCTCTTTTCCATCCAAAACAGTGCCTACAATCAGGAATGCTTATGAGACCTGTGCGACTGCAAACACGCGTCCCGCTCATATTCGCTGCTGTGCAGGGGGGCTAGGGGCTATAGCCCCCCCTTTGCCAAGAACACCATTGAAATCAATGGAGGAAGATGAGAAGAGAGGGAAAAAAGAAGAAAGAGTGGAGATGGACTTGGAAGAAGAAATAAAGCCCACCCAAACTCCCAATCCTTCATCCGACCACTGCTGCTGTGAAATGGATTGTTAATAAATCGACTTGCATAGACACATGCCACAAGTCCTCAACAAGCTAAGGCCGGTCAGTGTCACGGGGCTTTTGTGGGCATTTAATTTCATGCCACATCAGCAAAACTGCTGACGTGATAGGCTAATTATGAGGAGAGAAGAGACGGGAGTTTCATCCCCATGAAACCTACTTGTCACAGTTACCAAGTCCTATGAAATTCAATAAAACTTGTACTGAGCATGTTATGGTTTCATGACAAGACACATTTGATTATAGAACAACGTAAAAATTAAATGATTTAAGCCCTGTTGGATAGTAACATCCCACTTTTAACACATTTTTATCACATTGCCTCCCAAACACATGTGTTAAAAGGGATGTGTTAAAGTTTAACACCCCAATTTCATAAACACCTCAAGGGGGTGTTAAAAGTTGTTAAACTTGTTAAAAGTGGTCCCCTCTCCACTTTTTTCCACCATTGCCCCCCTTTCTCTCTCCCTCTCTCTCCGCCGGCCATAAATGAGGGGGCAATGGAGTCATTTCCCACCAAAAGTGTTAAAGTTTAACACCATCCAAATATCCCAATCACTCCATTTGAGACTATTAAAACTTTAACACTTATTAAACTTTAACACAAGGTATCCAAACAGACCCTTAGTCTATTTGAAACTGTGCAATGAAATTATGCGTTGAGAGTGTTACATTTCATTGAAAATCTGACATAGCACTCTTAGTAATTGTGCGATAAAATCATGCACTGAGAATGACATAATACCATCTCCTAAAACGGAAATGCAAAGCCGATGGACCATCAATGATCAAACAACCGAACAAATCTAGGCATGCCGGCAGGCCGGGGCACGGCGGATCCGCGACCTACCGCTCCCCGCGCACATGGCCGTCGCCTTGGATCCTAGCACGCCGGAGGGGAACAAAACCACGTGCTCGCTCCTTACGCGCACGCGGTTCTATCTCGAGAGCCCCATGACGCCCGGCTACGAACAAAACCGCTGCAGGCGCCGCCCCGAATCTCAAAGTGCCGGGGGAGGCTCAGCTCCGCTCGTGCGCCACCGCGCAGCGCGCCGCGAAACAGGGGTCCCAGGTCCGGCGGTGGCATGTTTTCTGGACGCCAACCTTTTCTGTGCCCCTGCAGCTCGCAGCTCGCTGACGCTGATGGCGATGGTGATGCCGTGCGTGCGTGCTTGGTCGCCCGGATTTGGGGGGCGAGGCCGCTTTGACCCCCCGAGAAGCGGTCATGTGCCGGGGTGCCCGTCCGGCCAGCCGCGCGTCGCCGAGCTGGCCGGAGGGAGCACGGTGTGCCGCTGTGCGCCGCGCGTGGCACAGTGCCGAGGCCAATCATGAGCCCCCGCCTCCGGCCTCCGGGCATTTTCTGGTGGCTCTGGCTCCCCGTCCCGCCGCAGAGCAGACGTGACGCGCAGTCACTGCACGCCGTCGCCATCGCTCCATTCAGTGCACCCCTCGCTCTCTCGTGTCATCCAGCTATCTCGTGTCGTACGTCTTGGCAACCTCTTCTTATTCCCGCCCCCCTGGTCCCTGCATCTCCGAGCTTACCTCAGCTTGCTGCCATCTTTTGCTGTCCTTCCAGTTCAGACCACTTCCTGTCTCTGCCATCCAGTGGATCGCCGTTCTCTGTGTCCTTGTTCGTCGTGTGCAGTTCTTGGAGATGAGGAGATCGTCTCCGGGGATGATGAACCGAAGCTACGACGCGGGCAGCGGGGGAAGGGGGCTGCTGGCCTGCTACGTGAGGGCAAAGCCGAGGCCGTCCAAGTGGGACGACGCGCAGCGGTGGCTCTCCGCCTCCTCCTCCTCCTCCCAGGCGCCCGACGACGACCGGCGCCGGAGCTCCTGCGCCGACGACCGGCTGCTGCTGCCGTCCGCGTCGCAGAAGGGGAGGCAC
Source organism: Setaria viridis (assembly GCF_005286985.2). Taxonomy (NCBI): domain Eukaryota; kingdom Viridiplantae; phylum Streptophyta; class Magnoliopsida; order Poales; family Poaceae; genus Setaria; species Setaria viridis. Next base: position 29,725,045 of record NC_048263.2, read on the forward strand.
TCGTGGAGCACCTCGGACGCCGCCGCCGCTGCCGTGCCCGCGGCGGCGCGGGAGGACGGGGAGGCGGAGGCCGGGGCGGAGACCAAGAGGATGGACTCCGTGCTGGCGTACGGGCAGCAGCCGCCAAGGAGCCTCTCGCTGCGGGACATCGGCACGGAGATGACGCCGGCCGGGAGCAAGGAGGCGTCCAGGGCCAACACGCCTCGCGCCACCCTGGCGGCCGAGCCGTCACCGGCGCCGTCCACGACAAGGCGCTCGAGCGAATCCCACGCGTCGCGGCGCCGGCCGGACGCGACGAGCGGCGGATCGCCACCGGGCCAAGCGGCGGCCGCGGCCTGCGATGGCGCCGGCGCCGGCGCCGAGGAGCGGAAGGAAGCTGCGGCGGCCGGCGCGCCGGCGGCCGTGTCGCCGGCCACGGCGTGGGACGCGGCCGAGCGCGCCAAGCACATGGCAAGGTGACCGCCGGCCCATCCCTCCTTGTCCGCTACTACTAGCAATGCGGTGCTTTCTCTTTCTCCTCCGCACGTTGCCGAGCCATGTGTACTCACCACCGAGTCATCGCGCCGACACGCCAGGAAGACCTTTTCGGAGCTTGTAGTACTGTGCGTGCTGACGACGTCACTTCCTTTTCACAGGTACCGGCGCGAGGAGATGAAGATACAGGCCTGGGAGAACCGGCGGCGGCAGAAGGCCGAGCTGGAGATGAAGATGGCCGAGGTACGACCACGTTTCAGCTCCATCAATCATCCTGCAGATAACCATTGGACCTGCCGAACACCAGAGAAGCAGCCCTAAACGTTGAACTTCGGACAATGAGAATGGCTGGCTTGGTTTTGCTGTGGCAGGCCAAGGCGGAGAGGATGAAGCTGCGGGCGCGGGAGAAGACGGCGAGCAAGCTGGCCTCGGCGCAGGCGGCGGCCAGGGAGAAGCGCGCGGCGGCGGAGGCCAAGCTGAGCCGGCGCGCCGCGCGGGTCGGGGACAGGGCGGACGTGCTGCGGCGGACCGGGCACCTGCCGTCCTCCTCCGGGTTCTCGCTCAAGCTGCCGCTGCTGTGCAGCTGAACCTGAACGCGCGAGGCCGGGCACGTGCCGGGGGCGCCGGGGTCGCTTGCGGGTTTGGGACTTGGGACATCGCTCGTGCGCGGTATATTTCCGGATCCGGGCGTTGTTGATACGTGGCCGAGCAGTGGTGGATGCACGTGTGTGTTTTTGTTGTCTGGTGGTGGCTATGACTACAGACTGGAGGGTGCGTGCGGCGTGGGGTGTGGCAGTGTCGATACGGGTGGTGTTCAGAGAGTCGACGACATGGTCGGGGCGTTTACTCGCGTCCTGTTTCGACCGTGCGGGTTGTGATGCACGGCACAGAGTTGAAGGCGGTATTTTATCTGCAAAAGTCAATAAAGAAAAAAAAAGATGCATTTTAAATCTTCTTCACGGTTTCATTTTGACTGGAAGGAGCGGTAATTGTTAGTACTCTTAACGCATTCAAACAGATGTTTACCTCTCAGCTCTTCTTTCAGCTGACTGAAAAAGGAGTGATAGACGTAAATGCTCTTAGTCGTAAAATGTTTACCTTTTGTTTTCTGCCACGCTTCATTTCTTTCCCTTAATTAGTATTTTGATACTTCTCAAATCATCAGCAAAGTTTCAACGGAATGACTATGGTGGAAAGGTTCTTAGACATAAAACTATGTGCTGGGCTTTTCCTACGAATCTTCCACGAGTAATGACGAGCAGGTACTGAGCGCATCAGGTTTGATGGAATTATCCACCGGACGAGGGATTTGTTTTAATTCCTTTTTCAAGAAAATGGTAGTGCGTGTACTGTTGTTCTCATATTCTCCAATATTCTCTCTTTTCATATCTCCATGAGATCCTTGATTAAGAAAGTTCAACTTCCAACCACTAATTATATATCACTTTGCTCAAGCCATAACTGTTAAGTCTCGATCTCTCCTTCACTCAAACCGGGGTTGGCTTACATCGTGCAAAACTTCAACCATGAAAAATTGCTAAGTCGATATACACCGGTGTTTGGCTGGAGACCTTGTTGGCCTCATTTGGATGCAACCAATAACTTAAATGTGATTTTGGTACTTGTACATTTATTAAATGTCACACGCTTTAGATCATTGTTTGCATTTTTCCTCTGACAATTGCTTTCAAATTCAATGCATGGCTATATCTATGGTGCTTGCATTCTACACCTCTTTTTTTTCTTTCTTTCTTCCTTTCTTTTTTCTAAAGGGTTGCATCCTTCCACTAGGGGCACTCCATTCCTCTTAGAAAGTCATGTTTGGCGCCCCCCGGCTAAATTTCTTCTTGATACCTTGGTATTTTTATCAATATAGTTAGAGTGTGCCTTAAGCTATTGTTGTTAGTCGTTTGCCAAATTGCCACATACGTCTCATCTTACCCTTCACCTCCGTGACATCGATAGCGCTTTTCTTCACTTTTACAATTGCATTTTTTATTCATTATAGCATCATTTTTTTTGCTTGAGACCTCATAACCTCATGCTTGAATAGTTACAGCCGACATCGAACTAGTGTTGCATGTTTGCGTTGCCACATTTGTCTCTTACCGTCCGGATTTCTTTCCTTGCCAAGCTCTTCACACCTAACTACATCGCGTAGGGGTGGCCGGGTGGGCATCTCAATACAAATTGTTTTGCACCTCAATCTTGGGCTACTTATACTTCTATTTTGTAAACGAAATAAGCTGAAATGATGAAACTATTTATTTTCTTGTGAAGCCATACGACAATATGCATTCATATATGTGATCGACAGACTTGATGCAAAGCCACTGTGCTATGCCTTGTCATAGTTCCTATTCCATACAATTTCTTCCGAGAGGTCGTTGCCATTCCATGCATTCGGGTAAGGAAAATCTGCTTAAAACCGACATGCCATTATTCTTGTCAAACCGGTAGCCACTGACACCGTGCCCCACCCTCAAGTCGGCGAGGAAGCTTCTGACCACGCGCTCCCGCCAAAGGCGTCGGACGTTACCGTGACCTGCCCAAAACCCACTGACAACTTGGATCCGCCTCAGTACGTACATCAGACCCCACCTGTCATCGGCATCGCTGCTCCGCGCCCCGCCCGAGTTCGACGCGGTATCTCCACGAAGCCGCACGAAGGAGTGGACAACTCAAGCTTTGCCTTCCCAGTTCCCCCCTCTCCATTATTCGCGTCACCGAGCCGCCTCCATCGCCCCAAGTCCAACCCACCTGATTCCTCTCCGCGTCCGCGCGTCGCCGCCTTTCCGATAAAGCTTTCGCGCGGCGCAGGCAAAATCGCTCAAATCCGAGCCCCGGTTCTCCCAATTCTCCGATCTGATCGTTGTGAGGTCTTGTCCTACCGCCAATTCTACCCTAGCGCGCCCGAATTTTTTTTCTAGGGTTCGCGGTTGTAGTTCGGGGATCTAGGGTTCGGCTGCCAATTTCGCCGTCAATTTTGGCGATCCACTTGATTCGCTCGGTTTTGAGGGATCCCTGCTTGCGCCTGCGCCCATGGCCGCGGCGCGACACGCAGGCTACAGGAGCCACGAAGTGGCGAGGGGGCGGGAGCTCGACCTGGAGCGCTCCAGAAGGAGCAAGGAGTATCACCACCACCACCACCGCCACCCGAGCCGCGACCGTGACTCTGACCGTCGCCGTGACGCTGGCCGCAGCGGGGGCCGCGAGGTCTCCAACCGGCACCGCCACCACCACTCGCCGTATCCGCCACCGAGGAGCCGACCGTCAAGAAGGGAGGAGGATAGGGAGCCTGGCGAGGTCTCGAGCGGCAGCGGCTCGGAGGAGTCCGGTGGGCGCCCACTGAAGGCCAGGGCGCCGAGGGAGGATGGTGTTCTGGGAGTCTGCAAAGACGGCAGTGTGGTGCTACCAAGTAAGAAGAGGAAGCACTCACCTGTAATCCCGGATGAGAATGTTTCTGAGCTGCAGGCAATAGATGGTTTCAGGAGCAGGAGAGGGATAGACACCTCAGTGGCGGAGCTCCCTCTGCCTTCGCCGCCTCCTTTATCAGATGAGAGTCCTATGGACGCGGTTGGTAGGTGCCCAACAATGAATTTGGGTGTTTCAGTGGTTACACATGAGGCCGAATGGTCTCATGAACATGAGAAGAATGGGGTTATGGAGGGGGAAGAGGACTGCCCAACAACGAGAAACATTTTGACTTCAAGATGGGCAGACGCTGATCAGGACGAGGAAGAGGCGACTGTGCCCAAAAAGAAGAGAAGTGTGTCTCCTGGTAACTTGTCTGCGCTGAGATCTACAAAGAAAGTTACAAGCCCAGAGCTTGGAGAAGCACTGCGGGTTAAAACAAGAGGGAGTTCCTCATGTTCGTCTAACTCTGTCTGCAGTGAAAACTGGAATATTGAGGTTGATGGGGGTGACTGCATGGATGTTGAGGAGGATGGTATTGATGCTTCTGCTGGTTGTTCACTGGATGTTGATTCTGGGAGTGATGCACGCAGGTCTAGAACACCTGAGGCTGTACAGCCGCCACGCAGGTGCTTTAACATGCTTCAGAGCTGTAGGAGTATTGATGAGTTCGAGAGGCTCAACACAATCAATGAGGGTACATATGGAGTTGTATTTAGGGTGAGGGACAAGAAAACTGGTGAGATTGTTGCATTGAAGAAGGTAAAGATGGATAAGGAACGGGAAGGTTTTCCATTGACTTCTCTTAGGGAAATAAATATCCTTTTATCTTTTGACCACCCATCAATTGTGGATGTCAAGGAAGTAGTTGTTGGTGGTCATGATGATGATACTTTCATGGTGATGGAGTACATGGAGCATGACCTGAAGGGTGTCATGGAGACGATGAAGCAACCATATACCCAAAGTGAGGTAAAATGTTTGATGCTTCAGCTGCTAGAGGGCGTGAAGTATCTTCATGACAATTGGGTACTTCACAGGTAGTGACAAACTACTGATTCTTTTTCTTCCTCATCTTGCACAATTGTGAATGCCTTTTCATATAATAATGTCATGTTGCTTTGTAGGGATCTCAAGACATCAAATATCCTCTTGAATAACCGTGGTGAGGTGAAAATATGTGATTTTGGACTCTCCCGTCAATATGGCAGCCCGCTAAAGCCTTACACTCAACCAGTTGTAACTTTGTGGTACAGGTAAGTTATCAGCCAGCATAAAATTTCTCTAAGTGTTTTCATATCACGAGGATAATTTACGTTACCACTAGTCCAATGTTGTCTCATTATTTACTCCTTATGATTGCAGGGCTCCAGAACTACTTTTAGGAGCAAAGGAGTATTCTACTGCTATTGATATGTGGTCATTGGGTTGCATAATGGCAGAACTCTTGTCAAAAGAGCCACTCTTCACTGGGAAAAATGAGATAGGTCAACTTGATAAGGTATATCATTTATAAAATAGGTCTACTCTATTTTGTTTTTATAGCTGCGTTTGTGAAATCTAATGGCAAATTAACTTATATTGTAGATATTTAGAATACTTGGCACACCCAATGAGGAGCGATGGCCTGGTTATTCCAAATTGCCCGGTGCCAAAGGCAAATTTGTAAAGCAACCGTAAGTCTCTACCATTTCTTACTGCTGCTGTTTTTGTGTTCTGAAATGCACGTTCATATCATGTAAAGTCTTAGTGTCTTACTTTTGATATGCCACCTCAGGTACAATAGATTGAGGGAGAGGTTTCCACCTGTATCCTTCACAGGAGGGCTGACATTGTCAGAAGCTGGATTTGAACTGCTAACTAGGTTGCTGACATATGACCCTGAGAAGGTAAATATATATCAATATATGTTCTCTATTGCACTACCTGACTTTTCTATGCTCATTTTGCATGCAGCTTAATGTACTTGTTTCTTTTATACAGCGCATATCTGCAGACGATGCCTTGAACCATGAGTGGTTCCGTGAGGTTCCTCTGCCCAAAACAAAGGATTTCATGCCAACATTTCCTGCTCTGAATGAACAAGACAGGTACTGATCTACTTGCTCATTTGGATTTCTAATACTAACCGCATAAACTGAATTTTGACTAATGTGGCTATGTATCGCATACTTGGTGTGCAGGAGGATCAAGAAATACAAGAAGAGCCCTGATCCCCTGGTGGAGCAACAGATGAAAGAACAAGGGAGCACAGGAGATCGTGGCCTTTTTGGCTGATCTGACACCAGATTTTGGCTTGCTGCAGAAAACCAGTTTTCACTGTGAATAATTGTGAGTAAACATGTTCCAAGGTGAGGTCTCACTGGACATGAAGTAACCAGTCTACTTGGTGTGTGTGAAAGTTGATTCTGTTCTATAGCAGGCACAGTTTCAAGGGGGAATAAGATATTTCCTTAAGTTCCATGCAGCTATTGTTCAAATGGCAGGGTTAGCTCTCTCACAGAAATCTGGTCACATTCTAATCCACCATCATTATAATTGCCACAGATCCAGTTCACTTGAGTTTCAGTTTCATCTATAGGTCTGGCCTATTGGGTGCACCAGTTTCACCTTTGAAACTTCTTTGTAAAGTATTATCAATTGTTTCCTTGTAATCAGTAATCAATGAGATATTAATGAGATCCTATTTAATTTTTGCTCTATTCAAGTAGTTCAATTTCTTTTGATCTTTCCATTTTGTTTGCAAGAGTTGAACGAAGTGATCGGGAGGGTGCCTTTTGATTTTGCAAGGAAATTGGTGCACTCTTATTGCAACTTGTAAGGTAAAATGCTAAGGAGCCTATTTCTCCTACTGACGTGCTATTGTGTAATAAATGCGATGGATCTGCCTCTTTCATTTCCTATTTTAATTTTATTGAAGACTGCTTTGTACTGAATAGAGTAATGATTAATGACTGCTATGATGTCCTCTGGTACTGCTTTTAAGTTGTTAGCTTGGTTCCTGGCGCGCCTGGTCATGTAACTGTTTACCTTAGAGGGGAATTTCCTGTTAGGTTCTTCATTTTCAAGGGTGCAAATGTTTAGCTTAGAGGGGAATTTCCTGTTTCACAAATTAATAATGACATCAGACAGTTTGGATCACTGTAGAAAGATTTCTATGTATGTAGCATTGTCTGGGAATGGCAATGGAGAACCTTGGTTTTAAATGTATGAGTTCCTTCAGCCTTATGCAGTAGCCTAAATGGCTTCAGAATGTGGAAACATAGATCTATATCTTTTGTTGGTTGCTTTGTTGAACACACAGTGATGTAACTACGATGTTTGGAGCTACTGGCTCCTAAAAAAAACAGACATTCTTTGTTTTATATTTTTTGACTTGGAACATTCTTCTAAATATGCCATAGTTTTCTAATGTTCAGTTCTAAAAGCTTATCTACACTATTACAATAAAAAATTGCAGAATTTTTCTTAGTGATGGTCCATGCTGTGATTTTCAGCTATGCATTTGGTGTTAGATAAGCCTTCTCAGTTTCTTAGGTGCTGGATAATTGAAGACGCTGAGTTCTTCTTAACATTGTATCTTGGCCTGATAATCCTTGCACATGTGCTAATATATTCGTTTCAGCGAGTTTATCTATTGTAACCTATTATTGCTTCAGCTTAAGCCATCTCTTGTGAGACACTACTGCATATGTGGTTGGCATCTTTGCTTGAATTTGTCAAACTAGATCTAGCCATTGTTTGGGAATAGGATATTTGTTCTGTTAGACCTGATCCTGAAGATTTTCTGTTTCCAAGGTAGAGAGTTTACTTAACTCACTTTAAACATTATGTGACACGTCTGCAGCTTAAAGCTGTGGCTGTATCAAGACAGGAAGCTCTCGTTGATGTCAGACTGGTATACCTAAACTGACTTATCTTTGTGTCTGGGCCTTCAAAGGTCTCATCTGTCTTTGTGAATCTGTGGGGTCAGTCTACTATCCTATCTTATATGTACATTCGTGCTTTATATGCTAAATTATTTGTTAATCTTCTCCTGTTCTTTGCTTGGCAGAGTTCAGGTCAGCTATTTTGACTACTTTGGTAACCCGTGATCTCTGCATCCTTCCACTCCAGTTTTGTTTTGTGCTCATCATCACCCTTCTATTATTCTGTGATTTGTGGCATGATGAATGTTATTGGTTTGGTACTTTTATTCACAAGGAGCCAAGGACATACTCTGCATTAAGACTATGCTCACCATCTCAACACTTTGCACTTGTCCACGGTTTTCAGTCATGCTTCTATTCTTATTATTGCTTGGAATAGTTATGGAGGTAGTTCAAAAAAAAGGAGAAATATGTTTTTGCCTTACATTTTGATCATAAATAACTTTTCCAGTTGTAGGGTAATGTTTTATTTTCCTAGGTTGATTCTGTAGTGGAATGTTGATTGCTTAAGATTTTCTCTTGCAAGGTTGTTTGACCTTCCTAATGTGGGTTTACTGTTGTATAGGTATATTTGCTACTAATGCATGATCACTGTCTTGTTTTTTTGGCTAGTGCTTTGTTAATGTTTCTCAGTTGAGTCAATGCTATAATTGAATAGCCTGTGAAGTACATGAATGTTTTTTACTGACCTTAGTGAGCTGCATGCCATTGTTGAAAATGTACAGGTCTTTGTTACTCTTGATATACCATCCTAATTTTTCTGTTTCTTTATCGGGGTTTGTTAAATAATCTGCTGCCCTTGCGTAATTGCTTACTGTGGCTGAATCTTGCGTTGTGAGTTGGTGACATCTAAAATTTTGTCCTGGTAGTTCTACTTGTACACAGGATAAACTAGATCCAGGACTGAAAAAAAATTACTTCCCGTATGCATGAACATGACAACCAACTTTGAGTTTCCTCTACCGGCAACAATAATGACAGTAAAAAAACAACAAAGCTTATTAGTCTCAAGCAGGTTGGAGTAAAGTGGAGATAAAATTCAATAAGCACCAACAAAGATGATACTCCTATATAATTGTGGTAATGATTATAACAAGTTACCAATCTCTGTTACTAGCTTTTGTGATGTTCTGTGAGATCATGTTTGCCTGAAACCCAACTTCTTGGTTGCCTGAAAACTTAGGACTCTGTGATACTACCATTTTTCTATCGTTAATAGTTCAGTGCATTGCAGTTGCAATTATTATTAAGTGCATTGTAGTTGTCGGGAATTATAATGTAATTAGCAAGATCTAATGTCTGAACCGCAGAATGTTTAAGAAGCTTTATTTGTGGCAGTCCATTGTGTCCATCAAGCTTGTTTAAAACTTCAAATAAATGGTATAGATCTCCAATGTTCCATGGTGGCCAATTGCCATCTCCATTTCCTTACCACACATGGTGAAGGCACATTCAGGTCAGATCAAGGACTGGCAGAGAGGGCTAATAATAGATAGCTACGTTGATTACTAATCACTATTTCAATTTAGAATCTTATATTTGATTTATTGAAAAGATACTTACCATGAGATGTAAGCTGTTCATTAAATTGTTAAAGGCCACTCCTATATCATGGTGGCATATCATCATCGGGTAATTCAACCTAGTCCTCATGTTGTCCTTAAGTTCGTCCCCTTGTATGTCCTTTAAGTATACTTTCAACTGTATTATGATTTGTGCTTAAGTCTTAAAAATTTTCCTAACAGAAGACGTGATTTCTAAAGGTTTTGTTGTATCTCTTTGAATACTACTCCTGTGGGAGCTTAATAAATTCTGTCTTAAGCGAATTGTTCTCGTTTTGGTATTATTTGTGGCTCATGAACTTGTTTTAACCCTTGTATGTTGCTCATTTGTTTTGTGGGAGTGCAAATGCTTAAAAGCCAACGATCAGAGTCTGGAGAGGCAAGTCCTTTGTGCGCTGACCCAGGAACCTCATGATACATCCATCCGACGGGTCGAGCTTGGTTTAACAGATGCTGGAGTTTATTAGCCTCTCTTGGATTTGTCTAGGAATAAACCTTGGCGGAGAGATCTCTGTAGATATTTCTGGTCGAGCTAATTATTATGATTAATGCTGTGTAAAGATTTTCAAACCACGATGGTTGTAAGGTGTTTTTTTGTCTCTAGATGCATCTAAATATAATTTATGTTCTAGAAAAGCAACGACCTACAATTTGAAAAGCAACGACCTACAATTTGAAACGGATGTGGATTTGAAAAGGAGGTAGAATATTTCTCTTTTATGCGAGTTGACACTACGATTTTGCCCGGAGAACCTCCTGCAGTGGACGTGCTGGGCATTGAATATAGCTGAGTTTTGAAACCATACGTTGAAGCATGCATGGAGAATTTCCGCAGTTTGTAAACAGCGTATGATTCTTTAAATATTGCCGACGTTATGCGGTATAGTGCTGTAATTCAACATATCCGCTTTACGGCGAGAAACGGACGTGTTAAGACTTCTCAGAGTCCACGATATGATATGTGTATACGATTGATTAATTGTTGCCTAGGGTTTCTTTGGATATTCGAAATGCAAACCTCCCAGTCAGCAGTGCCAGAACCAGAAAGCGTGATCTCCAATATTCCATGGCCTCCTGATCTTCTCTCTTGTATGCATTGGTCTCGCAGACAACGGACCCATGTGGGCCCAGCACCGGCGCATGATTTGACCGGGCCCACTTCCCGGGTACAGCGCTTTCCAGAAACAGCCCCGGCCACCGTCTCGCCTACACCCACCGGTATTGCCTGGTGCTCGGCGATTCCGCCCATTCCTCCACTAGCGCGGGCTGGCAAGGTACTCTTCCACCTCCTCCCGACCTTCCCACTCTTTCCCCTCACGGGGTGTCCTCCCAATCGGGGCGCGCGCATAGGCGGATCGATCCCTCTTGCGGTCGTCGTCCTCCGCCGGACGAATTTAGGGGGCGTTGCGTGGCGGGGTTGATGCTCTTCTCCTTGGAATTCGGTGCTGCCATGCGTTTCATCCTTATTGTCCATCCTAGCTAGGTCACCCGTCACGCGGCGGGCGGCGTGTCTCACGGTGCGTCTCCGCGGCTTTGATCCTCATTCGCGTTTCAGTGGGGTTTGGTCCGATTTGAGTAGCTATTTCTGCAAGCGGGGCAGATGGGGTGCGATCCCCTTTGTCCGTGGTGTATTGGGGATATTCTTCCTTCCTGCTGTTGCCTTTTTTGTTACTTTTGTTTGCATCAATTATACCCTAAAGCGTGCTTAATTGCTGCATAATATTTAACAGTATAAAAAAAATCGGTGCCTAATTGTTGTGTTCATGTTTTATCGATGGCAGTATTTAGTATGGAAATCAGATGTGCCCTTGACCGAACACTGTTTGGTATGGTTGATGTCTTATGCCGATTTAACTGTGACTCCTTCAGTTAGGAGTTCACAGTTCGACCCCATCCTATATTATAATTTTCTATTTTATGATTTATCTTTTGGTTGATGTGGAGTTACGTAGCTTTTGGCAAATAGTGATGTTCAGGATGATGTTTCATGGGGAACCTTGACCATCCCATGATACCGAGGATATTAGATTGACTTCTCTTTGTGGATGCTTACCTGGTGACCTATTGCAAATTCTCAGGCTGTTTTCTTGAGTTGACTTGCAGTTTGTTGGCACGCAATGAAAGCTAAAGAACCCAAGAAGGCAGGGTTAGTGCCATCTCGATTTCTGTTCAATGTAAATATTTGCCCAGCAAAGTGCCATAATCGTTCTGTTTCAGGGGTCGTGTCAAATGGGATGAAGAGAACTTGAATGACATCGAGTCAAACAAACCAGAAAGAGAGAAGATCACCGAGCCCAAGACACCTTACCACCCTATGATTGATGAGGATGAAGGTATGTAATCTGGTCATCTTGGCCTTGCACAGTGCACACCGAATCCAGATTCCTGCTTTTCTGTAAATACAGCCACCAACGATTCTCAGATAACATGAATTTGATTATCCACTCTGATGGGCAGGGCCTGTGTCACCATTACAACTAAGTGAAGAGCCAGTGGATAAATCTGCTCATGCTGATGCCATCAAGACTGCTCTAGCTGAAGCTGTTTCCAGTGGAAAGATTTTCGACAGAAATAGTTGGGAATCATGTGACAATGAAGAAGCCATAAAACAAAGCACAGGTTGTTAATCTGACATCTCTCTTTGACGAAATTCTGTTATCCACTCTAATGCAAAAATGGACAACTAATTGCTCATGGATAATTAATTGCTCTTCTTACTATCATCCACTGCTTGTGCTAACTCCTTATGGTTCCATTGGCATGATACAGTTTATCTTCTAACCTCCCTTTTATTTTGCCATAAATCCAACAAAGTGACACACTAAAGGAGATAACATAGGTTCTTAAATCTCCTGTGACGATTTTTTATCTGTGAATCAGTTTTACCTACCTGTAGGCTGTAGTGCAGTTCTTCGACTTATTTACATTTGGATTCAGAAGGTATTAGTACATAGAAACATCACCTATCATGATCTACTTGCTGTGTATGGTATATCAAATTCTTTTCAGCATGCTCGGTTTTCTCTTCACTTCAGTCATGACTTCTTCTAAACCACTGATTTTCAACAATTAACTGCATGGTGAGAAGATGTGAAGCCAGTTTGGTTTAACATGACAAATTAGCGCTTTTTGTGGGTAACTAACAATGGTTCGGCTAACTTTGATTATCACAAATGGAGAAATTTGTCCCATATATTTTTCCTTTTGACTATTTTGTGTTCGGAGCAAGGTAGAACTAACAACTCATGTCCCTTTGTAGCTTTTGAGGAGCACCGGAAGGTTCACTACGATGAATACCATAAGATGAAGGAGCTGCTTCAGAAGGGAACCATGACTGATGATGCAGATGAAGATGAAAGTGAACCAGACAACAGGAAGGAGTGACAGTTCTGTCCCGGTCCGAACGCGGAACTGTGATTAGAAGATCTTCAGCATCATGAGACAGTTGGAAGCTTGGAAAAGTTTGAGGTTTCGAGTACTTCAGGACTACTAGATGTATTAACCATGCACAACTGTTTTCACCGTTTCCTGCACAGAGCTATACTGTTCTCTTCCTTGGCACTAGTTCGGAAGTGTAAGCCATGACTCAATCTTTGCAGCTAAGACTTTGAGAGTATTTCTGTAGTCGGTCTTACGGACCGCAAGCTGGAACGTGGTAAGCTGCATGCGAATTTTTGTGACGAATGACCGGTCAGATGTAGGCGGTCATTGTTTTAGCTTGCAAAAATTCAGAGTTGCAGCTGGTAGATTGTTAGATTGTAATAATTCGAACTATGGATTGTTGTTACAATCTGATTACAATTTGGGACTTGTTTGTTTCACCTTGCAGATCTACAATCTGCATGCTGAACACAAACGGGCCGTAGACGAGCATCAAGCAAGTCCGTTTGTTGAGCCGTGGCCTGTCGTCTCTTGGCGTGTCAACTTGAGCAGATTCTGGTTGCTGGGAGCGAAACAATTCACTCACCCGCAATGACAAAATTCTAGACACACTTGGGACGGCGGAAATTCTAACGATTCTGTACCGATTCACGTGGAATTCATCTTTCCTTATAAGATTCTAATCTAAGAATATAAAGCATCTTTCGGAACCATCATCGATCATCGTAGCGTCTAGAAGGGGGCAAGTGTTAAATTGGTGGCAGTTGAGGGGTCTATCTGGGAAACAACAGGATAGAACGGGGCGGAAAGCAACGTCACCCTCATCCAACCTCTGCTTCACTCCCGCGGCTGCGGTGCTTCGTCGTCCCAGTCCGGGCGATGGCCTGCTTGGAGGCGCCCCCTCCCCTCGATCTCCGCCCGGCCACGGGCCTCCGCGGCCGGAAGCTTCAGCCATGGCGGCTCAGCCTGCTGAGCTCCTCCTCATGCAAGTAGGCTCCTCTACCGTTTTCAACTTCGTCCTCCGTACCCCGTAGAGTGTACTAGGCTGCTAGTGTAGGGGCTGAGCATCTACACCTTTGGCATGTGCCATTTCGCCGATTTTTCCCCAGCATTTCGATGTTCCAAGAATTTCGCAGGCTTATAGTTATGGGATCCCTATAGTTATAGCTCATACGAAGTTGAATTAGTATAGTCATCATCTAAAAGTACGGCAACAGAAATTAACCCCTAATTCCAAACCTGACTGCAACTTACGAGTTATGCAAAGCTTAATATTCACTCCGTATCTCCTGAACTCCTATCCTAGCTACGCCATGGTCTGCTACTCTGTGTTCTATTTTGGAGAATGGATAGTTGCAGCTGAATTTCCGCTCCCCCCCCCCCCCCCCCCCCCCCCCCCCCCCCCCCCCCCGTTTTTTTTGCCTCCTGAAACCAAACAGGTTTAGAGTCAAATTTCTAGTGGCCATTCCAAAAGCACTCATCTTAGGATACACCATGAATTTTCTGAAACCCATGAGATATGGTCACATCGACGCTGTGGTAATTCTCTGGGGGATCAAAATTGGTTGTGATAAATCACCTGGCATTGTTTGCTTCTGAATGTACTGCTTGGTGTCTGGCCTATGGGGCAAAGTAGTACCGCCCCAGGGTGGTTGGTGGTTCACAGGCAACACCATGATGAAAAATTTTACCAGGAATTTTCAGTTTTCCACCATATAAAATTTTACCTGTATTCTATGTCTATATAAATCGTGTGCACCACCATGGTTTCAGCCCTAGCTCCGCCCCTAAATATAAGCAAGGCCTTTGGAAGAGAACAGCATTGTTTTATTTTCCTCAATAATCTTCCTACACTCTATCATGTGCTCCACTAATTGTTGGCTCAATTGTACTGATTTCTGCGTTCTGTTCATTCAGGGCTTGGACTCTAGTGTGTCGACAGCTTCCAATTTGCAATGCACAGTCATGTGAGATTTCCTCTTCACCCTTTAATGATTCTTCTACATATAAGTATGCGGTACACACAATTTAACTTTGTAGCATACACAATTACTCTGCGATGCAGATACTGATGAACTATGGGTAGCTGCTCCTCAAAGCCCTGCATCGGTTCGGTCAAGGTTGCTTGCTGCAGAAAGAGAGGAGGCAAAAGCTGTTCTGTCATTGTTCTTGAGACAGAAGGGTTTGAGAAGTACGTTAGCTGCACGGATCGTCAACAAGTCAGATGGTTTCATTGAGCACCTGGTGTCAAAGCTCCAGATTGCTTACAGATCTCGATATGCTGAAGGTTGCAACTTTTTGTTACACTTTTCTGTATACATATGTCTTCTTATTGGTTCTGAACTTTTGACAGCATATTTATTTTTCAGGAAGAGAGCTGAGCACACCTGAGATCAGAGATGCCCTCCTTCCATATCTAGAAGCTCTTGATAGAGAACATGGCGATAGTTTGGTCGAGGTGGTGGAGAACTTCGCTGATCCTTTTTCTATGGAAAGGGAAGCCTTGTCTTCTTCTATGGTACTTACACCCACGAGCTCAAATAAACAGAAGGCAGTTGCTAGAATAAGCACACCAACCTCGGGGGGAGCCCTCCCTGAGCTAGTGCTCTACCTACTAGACCTTGGTATGGATCATGAGGAGATCAAGAATATCGTGCGCAAGTTCCCAGCATTTGCATATTACAATGTGGAACGCAAGATAAAACCCCTGGTGGAGCTTTTGCTAGACCTTGGTGTGCCAAGGTCTAGCATACCGGGAATCATAAAGAAGAGGCCTCAGCTCTGTGGGATCAGCATGTCAGATAATCTTAAACCGATGATGGTTTATTTGGAAAACATTGGTGTCAACAGAGCTCAATGGAGCAAGGTTATTACCCGGTTCCCTGCTGTTCTCACGTATAGCAGGAACAAGGTGGAGACAACTGTGAGCTTCCTTACTGAGCTAGGAGTTTCCAAGAAAAACATTGGCAAGATCCTGACACGATGCCCTCATATCATGAGCTACAGTGTCGATGACAATCTCAGGCCTACTGCTGAGTATTTCCGGTCGATTGGTGCAGATGCTGCATCTCTTATTCAGAAGAGCCCACAGGCTTTTGGTCTGAATGTCGAGGCAAAGCTGAAGCCAATCACGGAATTCTTCCTTGAGAGGGAGTTCAGCATAGAGGAAATTGGCATTATGGCGAACAGATTTGGAATTATTCACACATTAAGCTTGGAGCAAAACTTACTCCCAAAATATGAGTTCTTCCTAACGATGGAGTACCCGAGGAGTGAGCTCGTGAAATTTCCACAATACTTTGGATACAGCTTGGAGCAACGGATAAAGCCACGATATGCTCAGATGACTGGTTCTGGGGTGAGGTTGATCTTGAACCAGATGCTGTCAGTCTCAGACACCAGGTTTGAGGAAATTCTAGAAAAGAAGAAGACTAGAGTTTGAAAAGCCGATAATTTCATATGAGCACAATTTTAGATCTCATTCGATAACTATCGCCACTGCAGCATGTTTTATTGGATGAGCGTGGCATTAGTTTTTCAGGGAAGTAGCTTCTTTGTGTGGTCTTGATGGATGCTCAAAATTTGAAATTGAAATTTTTTATGTATGACTGTAGTCTGTAGGGTGATTTAGGATCCTAGTTTGCAAGGGGGTGAACTAAGAAATGCCAGTTGCGGTCGTTATGATTCAATTCAATCAGACTAATTGATGCTCAGTTATGTAATTAATAGCGCTCGTCGTGGCATTGTAGCTTGTTTTACATGTTGTTCCTGAATTTGCCCGTTAGCATTCAACCGTACCAGCGTACCTCCCAAAGGCCAAAACACAGTTGCACGAGCACTTGAGCAGTACTGCCACACAATGGGCTATGTATTAATGCCGGAGCTGATTAGCCTGATACACGAGATGAGACTGAAATAATATGATAACATCAGATTCCCTTGTTTCACTGAATTTTTCTATGATGCTTCCAGAGAGTGCATCTGCATACGATGTGCACAACCGGGCGAAAACAGTTACTGTAGATGATAGCATCCGATTCGCTTGTACACGGAAATTCTAAAGATCAATCAGCGCAGCCACTGGTTTAAGTACATGATAATAACAGTTACACCGCACTGTGCTCACAGCCTCACATCAACGGCGCTCCTACCACCGGTGTTTAGCCTTCATCAACTTGCCACCAGGCACCAGTCGTCACCCAGGCTGATTAAACAGACCGATGCAAATTCAAGCAAACCTCTTTCCTTTTACACCAGATATCTTCCAGGTTAGCATCGATGCCAAGCCACTGAAACGTTGTTCCTTAGTGCACTTCAGTGCTCAGCTTCAAACCATGAAGAATCCACCAATGAGGCAATGGGCCAACCTGGTTAAAAGGAACCGGGTTTGAGGCTGTGAGGCAGTGACTCTTTATACTAAATACACAAATATAAAAGGCAGTAAAGATCAAACAGTTTCACTGATGCATCATAAAGAAACTAGAAAAGGAGCTAACTAGAGAAGCAGACATGCAAGCAAGATCGCACTCCATAACACACCATGGAAAGGTGTTTCAGTTTCATAGTAGAAACAAATCAGAACAGTATCTCATATTCCCTCTGATTTTAAATATACACTGTTTAGGAGCTAATTAGTTCACACGACTGCAGATGATACAATTAATCAGGACAGATACGCAGATCTCACAGAAAATTGTTCAGATTGCTTTAAATGCGGTCTTACACCATTTCACAAATCTCACTTGCTTGAGCAAACACAATCTATTCAATGAACCAGAGCACAAGGCAGATACACTGATTTATCAGGAAAGAAAAATACTTGCAGGGCCGCTCACCCAGCCAGCCATGTTTAATTTCTGATTGAATGGTGTTTTATTATTTCAAGAGTCAGCACAAAACATACATGGAATTAACCATTTTTTGCATGAAGGGCAAGTGCTTCGCAATGCTTACAGAACTAATCAAAATACAAAAGAACATTAGGTACAGTAACATGAAAAACATAACTTCTTAATTGCTAATTTGGTCAAAGGTATATGATTTAGAGTTTTAGATGCTGTTGCTACCCCACAAGCACACAAAAAAAAACAGCTTATTTAACAGCTTGTATGGAGCCCTGACACCAAATTTCACCTGATCTCAGGAAGTTACATGAACACAACAAATTAGTGGCAGCATCACAGATTGAGCAACACAGACAGCAATGACCAAAACAATGCATCAAATTTCTACTCAAGCAGTAAAGGTTGAGGGCTTCCGACATCTATACTGCAATCCTGAACGCATCGTTTAATCCAGAAACACCTTGTGACTATACTGCAAAAGTGAACACAACATAACATCCAGAAACACATTGTTATACTGCAATACTGAACACCCCTACTCATCACCAATACAGGATATGGGTACGACAATACACGACGTCATACAGAGGAAGCATTGGAGTATTGGAGTATTGGGTATGGGTACAGCTGGCTGGGTTAGTGAAGTAGGGGTGATATGTAGCTGAACTTCTTTTAACACCCAGAAAATATTACTAATGCAATGCAAGCAATGGATTTAAAAAAAATGTAAGGAGTGGCAATGCGTCATCATATGAATTCTTTGCAGCAAGACAACACCGACAGTAATGGCACAAATAATTTAATGGGTAGCAAAAACAAGAACACTCATCCTCTTAATTCTAAAGCATACTGAACACATGCCTACAGTACTTAAAGTCAAGATCACTACAGCAGGTAAAAATTTTCAATGGGGATATGGAAATCAAGAACAGACCATCTTTTCTAGCGTCGCACATTGAGCATCTCCTTGGCCTCCTCTTGCTCGACCTGAAGGGTATCGCTTGCATACTTGCTAAGCAGCTCCTTCTTCTTCCTCTCTACGACCATGCGCTCAATCTCCTTCTCATCAGGTAGTGGCACATGTGCGACAAATTCCCTCCCAGCCTCTTCCCCTTTCTCCCTCTCCCTCTGTTCTTCCTCACGCTTCCTCTCCTCTTCAACCTCTTCCTCCACCCCCTCAAACAGCACCTCCCTAGCAGCCTCCCCACTGCGCCCACCTGCAGCAGCCACCTCGCCGCTCACAACCCCCTTCATAGCCTCGCGTCGCACACGCTCCACGCGGTGCCACTCTGAAACGACCTCCTCCCGCATGCGCTTCTCGGCAGGGGCCTCAAGCCGCTCCAGCACGCCGTCCTCGTCGTCATAGTACCCGTAGTACCCGGCGTTGATGCGCTTGTGGATCTCGTATCGGGTGCGGCGCTTTCGCGTCTCAGGCGGCTTGTCGAAGAGCTCCCGCACGCCGGGGAGCTTCCTGGCGGCGCCGAAGTAGCGGTACCCGGGCCCACGGCCGGAGGGGTTGGGGACGGCGACGATGTTGCCGTCGAGGTCGGTCATGAGCGGCGCGTTGGAGCTGCGGGAGTAGTCGCGGCCGCCGAGCTCGACGATGCGGCGCTCCCAGTGGCCGCGCTCGCGGAGGAGCTTGTTGATCTCGTCGTTGAGGTCGCGGAGGCGGTGCTCCCCGAGGCCCTCGTTCTGGATCTCGGCGACCTTGGCGCCGATCTCGCGGAGGATCTCGGAGCGCCAGCGCTCGGCGTCGGCGAGGTCGCGGCACTCGGAGGCGAGGTAGGGCCGCCGCTCCCGGGGCTTGCGCTTCTCCTCCTGCTTCATCGTGATGAAGCGGTTAAGCATGGACTGCGCCTTCTCCTCGTTACGAGCCATGGCGGCCGGTCGGGCGGAGACGGCGGCCGGCGGCGGCGGCGGCGGCGGCGGCGAGCTGGGCGAGGGTTTGGGGCGAGGGGAGGGCGGGTTCGATTGGGATTTGGGGGATTGGGCTCGACGAGGGAGCGAAAGAGAGCCTGTTTTACGAGCGGCTTGGGTGAACCGTCGTCCGATGGGGATCCAACGGTCCAGATCGATGGATAGGTACGGAGTACGGATACATCGATCGAGCTGAGAAATTTGAGCCCTCCACGATCCATGGAGATGGGAGTATGAAGCATGGACTATTATGGAGGAACTCAAATTGGAGTCCTCGTCGTCGAAAACTCGAAATCTTCGTCAAAATTTGAGCACAATCATGAGGCAACACTTTTTTTTAAGGAGAAACTCTCTGCTTATATTGAAAGCATGTGAAGTTTTTATACAGAATTAAACGGCTGAAGCGAACAGCTAGCCGATCCAAAAATTCCAGAACAACTAGCTCAGGCTAGGTATTACACCAAACAGAGGCCTAGAGCACACAGACGTCTGAAGCAGGGAGAGCTTGTTCATCCAATCCGACATCTTCCCCATGGCCTGGTCCATCGAGCCTGCTTGGTTTGCTGGTAAAATTCAAAGTTTTTTGAGCAACGGCCTCCATTTCTGCAGAAACGACATGCCAAGAAACAAAACTTCAGCAGGCTTATTCACAAACTTTTTGTCCATCGCTATCTTGTTCCGTGTCGTCCAAAGTGCCCATGCCATACCTGCAAACATGAACGTGCCAAAGCTTTTCCATGAGTTGATCTTCATCGGAAGCCAAATTTTCTTCAGTCTGTCCGGCCACAGAGACAGCAGAGATCAGAGATGGCTCCCTCTTCTTCAGGACTGCGACTGTAGGTTGTTTGTTGTGGTACATCTGCCAGAGGAAGATTCTAATCTTAAGTGGCAGTTTGCATTTCCATATTCCTACAGCATCCCAATCAATTACGCCAAGGATCTAGCTGCACCCCTTGCAGCAGATCAGGCAGGATATTCCATTCATGCAAATCAGCCTCATTAAATGTTCTTCTGAAATCAATATGCCATTCTCCATGTCAAAACAATCTGCAACCACAACTTTTGGATTGGAGGACACCCTGTACAAAGAGTTGAATTGATATTTCAGAGGGATGTCACCAATCGAATTATCCTCCCAAAACAGTTGCTCCCCACTTGAAGGGGTGTTTCACCATGTAGCCCCTGCCAAAACTGTGAAACACCTTTTGTTATTTCCCATATCCACTTCACCAGCAAGCAGTTATTCATCACCTTGGTACTGTTAATGCCAAGACCTCCCTGGTCTTTAGGACAGGCTATCATCTCCCATTCGGCCATATGATATTTGAACTTACCTTCAGCCCCTTTCCAAGAAAAAGTATCCTCTAATGGTGCTCATTTTATTGTGAGCTCCTCCAGTAAGAAGATAAAACCCATGCTGTATATAGGAAGGCTACTGAAACAACTATTTAATAGAGTTGACTTCCCTCCTGAGGAGAGGTGCTTGCCCTACCATGGTTCTAGCCTTTTCCTCATTTTCTCAAAAATATAGGTGCAGGCAGAAGCTCCACTCCTATGGAAAATGATTTCTAATCCTGACAACCATGCAAAACAACATAGGATCAATTTCAGATTGAGCGATCAGAACCATCTAACATGATTACTGTGTCATCGCTCATCAGCGTTTTGGATGCCCCCATGGAATCAGCTCACTAAGAACTCTTAGATTCCCCCTTACAGATGCTTTGTCCAGTAGAACACCAAGGGCATCAGCAACCAAATCAAAAACAAGATGAGACAAAGCAGTTGTTTACTCGTACACCCCATGTGTGGCGCGCCTGACTACTATCTTACAGCCGTTTGAGGCGACCAGGCATCCGCCGAATGGTGTGGTGGCGACCTCCAGTGGGACTGTCTGGTGCAGGCAGAGCGTGACCGACACGAGGCTGCAGCCGATCGACAGCACACGCCGGACGAAAGCAACCTCCCCGCCGCCTCCTCTGTACTCTTGAACGACGAGGTTCTCCAGGCAGTGGGTGATGCAGGGCGGCGCACAGTCGAGGGACCACGCTTTTCTGCAGGTTTCGTCATCACCACTGGTAGGGAGATCATCGACCCGCTGCAGATCAAATCAAATCAAATCAATCGCCCGTGGTTGTCAGAGATGATCGATCAGTAGATAGATACAAATCGGTAAATCAGAAAGAAATCAAAGATGGCGGGAAGGTCGATTACCCAGAGAGTCAGCTTTTGGAGGCGGGGCAGGCTACCGAGCAAATCCACCAGGATGGATGCGTGGTGTGGCATGCAGACCTGTATCCCAATGCTGAGAGTCTTGAGAGCGGGCAGTGAGACGACCGGCCGGTGCTTCAACTTGACAGTGGCGTCGCTGGTAATCTGGAGTCTATGGAGGTGGAGACCAAGGTGTTCAAGTGTCTGCAGCTCGTCAGCGGACCTCAGGTTAATGAGCACCAGGGTCTCCCTTCTTCCAGGTGCTGGGGCTGAGGTAACCCCCGTGATGAGCACTTGCAGCGCTGGGGCGTTGACGATGGTGACGGCACTTGCAGTGCACTTGCACAGGTGCAGCCTAGTCAAAGTCCGGGACTCGATCTCCAGGCCTTGATGGCCGCATCCGGCCGTGATGTCGCAGCTCCCGATGGTGAGGCTGCTCAGGCGTGTCAGATAGTAGAGTACTGCGGAGAGAGCTTGTCCTGAGAAGCGGCATCCCACCAAGATTAGCTGCTCCAGAGATAAGAGGGTATAGCACAAGTCGAGGCCGAGCACCGTCAACCCGAAGAACCCAAGCGCCAGGGTCACCAGTCTCTGGCTGCAAAGGCGGTGTAGTGGGAACTCCAGCTGCTCCATGGGCCAGGTCAGGTTGACCAGCACCAGCTCTTGCACAGCCTTTGCTGACAGCATATCCACCCACTCGCTTAGGAGGCCAGGCCCGGGGCAGGCGGTGCTATCAAGGCGGACGCACTTGATTGGGCCTGGGTGCTTCCTGAGCACCTTGCTGATGGTCTCGCTGAAGTCATGCCGCTTGATGACGATGTCGTCGTAGTGCTCCGCCTGCAGATTTATCTGCACGGCCTCTGACAGCTGCACGTCGTGCAGCACCAGCGGGAGCCGCCTCCACACCTCAGCCCACGGCTCCTCCACGGCTTGCCCGCACGCCCATAGGTCCAGGAATTGATTAGGGTAAAGGACCATCACGTCCGGGGCTGCTGGGAAGACAGCCTGGATGGCACGCATACGCTCCGCCGAGCAACCCTGCAAGCAAGGCATTCTATATTAGAGCCACATACTAGTTTACATACACTTCCAATATACAGTATAAGATTAATGTTTTTCCTATCTACGATATGTTGTTTTAGGAAATGCTCTAATTGCAGCTCACCTCATCGATATTAGCAACAATGGCTTTAGTTTTGAGGATTTGAATATCATGTTCTAGTTGTTTCCTTACATCTGATAGCTGCTCTTTGTTCTGCCAAAAACAAAACATACATTACGAAGTGGGGGAAAAAAAGAACCCTCCAGATTAGACAAAGTATACTACCTGCATTGGGATCACATTACCTGTGGAAGTTCGATGCAAATTTTGTGAGGGAAAAGTTTAGGCTGACTTCCAGATGCTTCCTGCATTTTTGGAAACATCAAGCATGGATCAAATATAAAGTGATATTAACAGTACCACTGATCGATAAGACTACAACAGCCCTAAAATCCCTAGTTGGTGCGTGTTATGAAACTTTATGAACCCACAAAAACAGGATGTGACTACAAAGAAGTCCAGAGCACTATATTAACATCTTTAACAGAAAGAATCATCCAAGGAAAAATAACCTTTCAGAGCACAACTAAATAATAATTTTCTCCAACTCTGCCTCGAGTATTCTTTGTTATCCATTGTCTTAAGTCTTAACAAGTAGTGTTTGACATTTCATTTTGTTTCGTCAAAGGAGTGCAAGTATACCTGATCTTTGTCTCCCTGAGTTTGGCATCCAATAATCAGAACACAAATTGGAAGTTCTCTTCTCAGCCATTCTCTATACTCTGTCAACAACATATGTGCGTCCTTGAGTAATACAATCAATTTACTGCAGCAGCTTTCTTCTGAAATGACCTGAAAGGCAATGAATCCAAAAAACAAGATTGCTTAAGGCAGAAAGAATATAAACCATAGTGATGCTGATCACCTACTATAACAGCAATTACCTCAATAATCAGGTTTCCTAAAGCAGCATAAAAAACTTCTCCGAAAGTGTTTTTGTTGGATAGTCCAACAATGTCAGCTCCTGTCGGTGCATCATCCTTCCTTAACTCCTTTAGGGAATCCTGAAACTTTGAAGACATACGCATAGAATTATCTTTTAGTAAATTTTTTACATATTTCTGCTAACACATTGAACCATGGAAAAGTATGGTAAAATTTCTGATTGTGCATATCAGTGAGGGAACTAATGTATAACTTACACCACCAAGCACAAGAGAGTCAAGTATGAGAAGTCTAGCATCAAAATGCTTTGCAAGTGCCTTCACCAATGCTTCCTGATACAGTTCGGAACCTAGAAGCATGTTTGTGCAAAATAGTTAGATATACAGAAGGCAGGCATAACAGTTCAACACAACTCCAGGACATTACTTTATCACAGTAATATAAAACAAAACAAAAAAATGATAGAAAAACCTGATGGACCGGATATTAGAATTCGCCGATTTAGGGATGAGATTTTTTCAAAGCGATTCCGGAACTCCTTTTCCATATGCATGAGAGCAGATGATAAAAGTATTTCGTTTGCAGTGCCACTGCAAGAGATGAGCACAGATTGATATGAAAGAAGGTGATATATAACAAAAAGAAAAAATATAATGCAAGGGTTACTTTAGCACCAAAGCTACAAAAAAGTACAGATTGCTTGCACCTAGTATTTTGGGAGAAATATCGAGATAATAAGATATATCTTAAAGCAAATCCATATCATTATCCATAACTAGCATATTACCTGACATAATATGGGGAACTATCAAGGGTTACTTCAATATCATCAGGGTTAAGAATGCCTTGTTTCAGCCCATCCTTAAAGGCTTGCCAAACGCTCAGAGGTATACTGCCTTTAATAGGATCGCACTGATTTCCAAGAGCTTCAAAATTCACCAGCCAAGCCAATCTCAGATAAAATTGACCCTACAATATCAGAACTGAAGTTACCTTATAAATTGTAAACTTACCAGATTCTTTTACTCCTTGGTTATCTTTGTCAGCATATTTAAAATGTGTTCCTCCCTGGAATAAGAAACAACACACTGTTTATGATAGAAGCCAAAAAACATAACAATGCAACTAAGTTCTAACAATGCAGAAGCATTAAAAGACCTCAAGATGCCGCAACAGGCATAAATCTCCACTAACAGCTTGGTCATTCAAACATATGTGACAGTTCTCACCTCTGCCAACAGAAATTTCATCGCCATGAATAGGAACATGAGGTGTCTGAAGTCTGAACCATGACTACCAACCAACTTACAGGTTCATTCACACTGGATATACACAGAAGTGCCATGAAAATGTTGTGTCCAATATTATTAGTTTATTACAAGAAAAAGCTTGTGATCTGGACACCAAGAAATCTTGAGCTACCAACACTTCCTTTCGACTGGGTGCCTCATGATGAATCATAACTGATGATTTAAAGAACTGTGTCAGGCCATGATCTAAGAACCATTATGGTTGCACAAAAGCGATCATGAACAGACATAAACAAAATCAAAATCCTTAAGTGGTGCGCGGGAGAAACTATCAATGAACAGACGCAAAGTAAACCGCAAGCATCGAGAACAAAGAGTAATCTGCATTTACACTATCAGTATTTTCAGCCGAGAGTTGCATCTTTAAACTACAAAAACCGGTTAAAGCAAACCATCAACCAAAAGTGGCATGCTTACAAAACACCTATTGCTACCAAAGAAGTAATTGCTACTGCAAAAATTGCTGAACGTCAAGGAATTCCACTTGTAACCGAATAGACATGCAAACATCAGAGCAGCCCCAATTCCCAAGTACAAATTCTTAATCCCCAAGAACTATTACAGGTACTGTATTGTACTTGTACATCCTAATTTCCCTCAAACAGGGAGGAGTTCCTAAGAACCGAACGCCAGAAACATTGAAGAAACTGGAGAAAGCGCAACCCCAAGAACCATCAATAAACCCAGCCACCAGGAAGAACCATCAATAAACCGAGCCACCCACCGACTTCCCCATCTCCTTCCCCTCTGAGCGCCCCGAACTGTTCCTCTTCGCCGCGGCTAGAGCGTTCTCCTTCGGCTCGGACGCCTCCGCCTCCATCATCCAACAAATCAACATCAGGCCCAATCGCGTTCAAAAACAGGAATCCCGCTGCGGGCGGAGGAGGATGAGGAGCTCGAGCTCACCTTCCCGCGCTTGTTCGGCGAGGCCAGAGGGGAGGCCGAAGGCCGCTTGATCCTGCCGGGGCTATCATCCCCCCCGTCGCTTCCATTGCCGCCGAGGGACACCTTCCCGCGCTTGTTCGGCGAGGCCGGCGGGCCCTTGCTCCTGCCGGAGCCTTCCTCCCCACCGCATTTCCCTCCGTCGCTTCCATCGCCGCCCGGCATCCCCGCGGCGGTGGCGCTCCGGCGAGTCGCCGGCATGGCGGGCGGGCGGGCGGGGCCCGGGGTTCGTTGCGCACTTGCGCTTTCCGGAAAAGGCAAAGAAGCCGAGCCGACGTGGTTTTTTTTTTTCGAAAGGAAATTGAGAAATGGACGAAGTTGGAGGGGGAAGGAAGTGTTTTACTGGCCGCGGGGTGGGCCCAAAACTTGGGCGGTTCCGTTCAACGTGGGCCCAAAGTGGGGGAGTATCTTGTTGTGTTGTGTTTAGCGCTTTTTTTTTTGAACTAAGTGTGTTTAGCACTTTCAAGACAGTAAAATAATGCAGTAGCTACAAAATCACCCTTGCGGCGAATGTCTAGCATTCTGCGGAGCAATATGACATGAGATGAGAACAGTCAATAACCCCATATAAGCGGAAATTTCATAAAGATTGACAACGTAGAATTGATGTTACTAAATTCATAGTGGAAACAACTACAATAATATGTAACCTTTTCTGTATGAATAAATCATTTTTAGAAATATTGTTGATCAAGGTTGAAAATATTTGATTGAGTGCAAACCTAAACGGAGCTATGTTTTGAGATGGAGTGAGTAGTCAACAAATAGCCTACTCATATAATAGTCTATCTATACAGACATAGTATTAGGAGTACATATACTCTGTAAATTGTATCTACTGATACTCAAGCATCTATCAGCAGTTCAGCACTCTAATCTGAAAAATATATCCATGCATCATGCACGTTCATCAAGCTAGAGCTACTTGAAAAATTCCATCCATAAATACAAGGACTTTGTGTCACATTTTAGTTTTAATTTTAGCATGGTTTTATATTTTTATATAATTTGTTAGAAGTAATTATAAAGAATTTGGAATTATACGAAAAGAAAATATTGCTTTATGAATTAAAGAAATATATCATAGGTTATATAATTTGATTGTTGCATAATGTACGATTGCATAGTGTGGGAGATATACTAGGAATATTCACGGCCAACTAAATTGTCGAGAAAATTTGCAACCAATTTATTTGGCTATATGCCTATATTAAATTTTCTCCATCGTAGAAAAAAAACTTTGTGAATTCAACGTTCACATATTTTATCCTCGGCCTATTGATGAGTGAGCTGCTGTAGGAGACTCCAAGGCGAGAGCTGCTCTGCGTGTAGCTAGCATACGAAATGTAAAATAAACTTTGCATTAAAAGATCTAGGTTCATTCATCGATTTAAAATGATTTTGAACTTCTGTAAAAGGAGATGGAATCTTTGATTTCTCACGCAACTGGCGCTTGTTAGCGCTCCATGTGTCCGGCTGGCCCGTGCCACGTGGTACCTTTGATTTTCTCATTAGTCGTAGATGATGAACTTAGCATCATGTTTGTTTGCATCGTCGTACCATCCGGAACCATCCGATCCAAACTCCGAGCCTAATCACGTCGTTTGGTTTGTGGCATGGTATCGACCAATCCGTCACCAAGCTATCCATGCCGCAGGCAGTAATATGCAATAAAGTTGTTGATGGTTAAAATTGACTGGTCAGGTCTCTGAACCGATCTCCCCACCGGTTTTGAAAATGCAAATTGAACTTTACCATTGCGTAATTCTCATTGAGTAGATCAAAATGCATACGTAAAAGTCCGATTTGGAATTTGGATGAGAGAGTTATGACCTCTAGAAGATCTGCACCTAGGAAAACCGGTCAGACCGGTTTGGGTGGTCAGACCGGTTTGGTCTGTGTAGTCCAAGTTAGGAGATGTATTTTGACATGGAATTTGTTAGGGTTTCGACTCCTAACAGGGCAAGACCTCCCCATCCTATAAATACAAAGGGCCACGGCTGATTGAGGGTATCCAATCGATCACAAATCAATCCATTGCTTTTCATCTTTCCCCTCCTTTTCCAACCCCACGTGCTGTTCTTCTTCCATCCCCATGGCATAAGGAGGCGCTCTAGCTGGTCTGCCGAGTCTAGGCAATCCAGGGTGCGCCTGCCCCGATAAGGTCCCTCCTGGGCGGATGTTTGTTGGTTCCTTCGCCGAGCTCACTGGCGAAACCGGTCTGATTGGCCATCATACCGGTCTGACCAGCCTGTGTAGAGGAGCAGCAAGGAACCCCTCTGCACACCGCACATTCGAGTGTTTTCGTCTGTTGGTCCAATTTTAGTGCCAAAAACAATGTCTCCTCAAATTCTATCGAATGACCTCGTCTGGGACCCTCCGAACCTAGGGAAAATGATCTTTGTGAAGAAGCAACTAGTCTTGGACGGAGCCGCTCCTCAAACCAAACACCAAACAAGCTAGATTCCCGCACCTCAAACCAAACAAGCTAGGTTTCCCGCGCCTCAAACCAGTTTACCTCAACTGGTCTTGAACCTTTTGTGGCCGGACCGGTACACGCGCGCCACACGTCCTCGCATTCGCACGACCACACAGGACACTGGCCGGTGGCCGGTGGCCGTCCCTTCGGCACACACGGACGCTGCTGCCTGCTGCCTAGTGACCGGTGCCCGAGGCCTTCAAGAAAACATCCCAGCAGGTTCCCGGATGGCCGGTACACCCAACGCCGATCTATGACAGGTAGATGAGGAACACAATATACGATCAAATCTATTTACGTGGATCATGATTTGTTTTCTATTAACTAGGCAACACATATCAACACAGATGTACATGTTGGTGTTTATACCTAGCAACCTACTGAGGGGTATCCCAAAGGTAGTAGATTGGTTGGTGGGGGATCGCCGGACTTGTAACTCGAAGGTAAAAGCGAAGACACAAGACACGAATTTATACAGGTTTGGGACGCCAAAGTAGCGTAATACCCTACGTCCCGTTTGGGGTGTTGTATATTGCACCCTATGCTTGGGTGTTGTGTAGCCTAGTTGTTGGCTATTGACGATGGTTCTGAGCTTAGTTCTATTGGTCTAAACTGCTGATCTAGGTACCCCTGCCCTCCTTTATATACTCAGGGGGTAGGATTACTAGTTGGTTATAAGGAGGAGTCCTAATAGGATTACAATGTATGAGTCCTAGTAGGATTACAGAGGAATCTTAGTAGTAGTCCGTCTTCTTTATTCCTTGCGGGTACTGAGAATCTATCCCCGACAAGTGCTTCATAGTCGAATGCAGTAGCCTTCGAGTACTTTTCAGATCCTCGCCGAGTAGTTTTGTTGCTCTTCGAGTACTTGTCTGGCTGAATCTTCAAAGTTCCTCAAAGCTGTCATAAGGCTATGGTGTGCTCAAGCCCTTTATAGTCTTGATTTCATCTTTGCTGATATAGAGTGCGGCGGAAGTCGCACTCCATATGGAGTAGCCCCGAGCCTTAGGTTGAATCAAAGAATCAGGTTGAGGGTGAATAAAATCTTGAATCTTTTTCTTTCATCTTGAAAAAATCTGTTGGATATATCTTATCAGCCTTGTAATGATTAAATAATCAATCCAAGGGTGCAAGTCATCATCCGAGTAGTTTTGCGGTGTCCAACCCCCGAGCTTATGCGCCAGGTGAGCCGTAGGAGCCACATCGAGTAGTTATTGGTGCTTAACTCCTCCCCCCCGAGTTTGAGAGCTAGTGGAGCTACCAGAGGTATTCTGAGGAGTAATTGGAACTTTAACCCTCGAGCTTGGAAGCTAGATGACCCAATGGAGATATTCCGAGTAGCAATTGGCACTTAGCTCCTGAGTTTGAGAACTAGCTGAGCCACTGGAGGTACGCTGAGCATCCTAGAGAGTCGTCGTTAAAGCTTGACCTGAAAGAAAAGAGATGCATACATTATGTAGCATATTTGTAGAATGTGAAACTACTGAAATTTATTTAGTGATAAATATAAATATTGTGTGTCATGCTTTTGTTTCGGCTATATTTTTCACGAATAGTTAGCATGTTATGTTTAGGCTCTTAGTCCCTATTTAGCCATTGCCATTGCGAGTGTGAGATCTTTGTGTCTCGTGTATGCGTATTGGCACTACTGTTTGCACGTTTGAGATCTTTTTATCTTGTGCATGCGTGCTGCGTGATAGAAGATCCGAGGCTATCACCAATTGAGACGTGTTCTGCTCAAGGAGGTGGTGTAGCTCGCTGAAGCGCTAGACTACTCGGCCAAGGCCACCGCCATGCTCGCCGAGGCACAGAAAGTGGACAGAGACCAGCTCACGATCCCAGAGACTGAGCTGACGACCACGGCGCTGCAGTCCGATTCCAAGGTCAAGAAGATCTGCCTCAACCTAGAAGACCGGACCAAGACGACCCTCATAGGGTTCGACCTCTTTGAGAAACAGGAACTTGCACTCACCAGTTTTTTCGGGAAAACTCAGACATATTTACATGGAAGCCATCCGATATGCCCGGTGTCCTGTGGGAGCTGACTAAGCACTCCTTGGACTTGAGCAAGACTACACGACCGGTCAAGCAAAAGCTTCGCCCAAGATCACAAGGAGGCCATTAGGGTAGAATTAAATAAGCTCTTAGCCACCAGATTCATCCGTGAATGTAAGCATCTCAGCTGGTTAGCAAATCCAATCCTTGTAAAAAAGAAAACCAGTGAATGGAGAATGTGTATCAATTACTCAAACTTGAACAAACACTACCCTAAGGACCCCTTCCCTCTTTAGCGCATCGACCAGGTCGTAGACTCTACGGCTGGGAGCATCTTGCTCTACTTCCTTGACGGCTACTCAGGCTATCGTCAGATTGCCCTTAGTCCTGCGGACCAGGACAGGACAACATTCATAACACCCTTCGGTATCTACTGCTACAACACCATGACCTTCAGGTTGAAAAAAACTGGCGCCACCAACCAGAAGGCAATCCAGGGTTGCCTCGCGACACAGCTACACAAGAACGTTGAGGCCTATGTTGACGCTGTGGTTTTCAAGACAAAATATGAGGAGAGGTTCATAGCTGACCTCGCAGAAACCTTCAACAGCCTCCGGGCGTATCGCTGTAAACTCAACCCGGGCAAGTGTGTCTTCGGTGTCCCAGCTGGAAAGCTCCTGGGCTTCATGGTCAGACATTGCAGCATTGAAGCCAATCCCATCAAGGTGGACATGATAAAAAACATGGCAAAACCATCCAACAAGAAAGACGTCATGAAGCTTATAGGCATAATGGCGGTCCTCAGCCGCTTCATCAACAAACTCAGAGAAAAGGGTCTGGCCTTCTTCAAGCTGCTCAAAAAGGTGGACAAATTTGAGTGGGATGACGAGACCAGCAAGGAACTCGAACAGCTCAAAGCTTTCCTCACCACTCCACCCGTCATGACGGCCCCGGCCGACCAAGAAACGCTTTACCTCTACATCTCTGCAACGACGCATGTTGTCAGCACCGTGCTAGTTGTCGAGCGTGAAGATCCCGGCTATGCCCACATGGTGCAGCAACCGGTGTACTACGTTAGTGAGGTCCTCAACGACTCCAAGATCCGATACACACAGGTTCAGAAATTGCTCTACGCAGTTTTGTTCTCATCAAAAAAGCTGCGCCACTATTTCCAGGTGCACAAAATCTGCATGGTATCCTCGTACCCTATCGTTGAAATCCTCCACAACAGGGATGTCAACGGCCGAGTTGTCAAGTGGTCCGTGGCGCTCGACAAGTTCGACCTCATTTTTTGCCCGCGTCATGTGATCAAGTTGCAGATCCTGGCTGACTTCATGGCTGAGTGGATAGAGATCCAGAAGTCACCCTCCCTAGAGAGGCCAAAACACTGGACTATGTACTTTGATGGTACCCTCAACCTCGAAGGAGCTGGTGCGGGGGTCCTCTTCATATCCCCCGAAGGTGAGCAGCTCAAGTACGTGCTCCAGATCTACTACAAGGTCACCAACAATGGTGCCAAGTACAAAGCTCTCATCCACGTCCTCCGCATTGACGTCTCCCTCAGGATCAAGCGTATCCTTGCGTACAGCGACTCCAAGGTCGTCATCGAGTAGGTCAACAAGAACTGGGACTGCACCAAGAAGTCCATGGATGCTTACTGCATGGAAATCCACAACCTGAGGCCCGCTTTGATGGTCTTGAGTTCCACCATGTCCCCAGAGACCACAATGTCGCCGCCGATGCCTGTCCAAGCTCGGCTCCAAGTGTGCACAGGTTCCAGCCAGCGTCTTTGTACAAGATCTTCGGAAACCATCCATCAATGTTCTGGACTCGGAATAAGTCAATGGCAGCGTTGAGGCCTCGACTCCTATTGACGTCATGATGATTGAGGCAGAAGAAGAATGGCGCGCCCTATTTATTGCCTTGATCACTGATCAGATGGCGCCAGAGGATAAGATAGAACATGAAAAATTAGCTCGACAAAGTGCAAACTATGTCGTCATTGTTAAGGAGCTCTATAGGAAAGTCGCATCCACAGGCATCTTGATGAAGTGCATTCTGTGCAGTGAGGGCCTCGACCTCCTACATGAGATCCACTCGAGAACATGCAAGAACCACACCGCCTCGGGCACTTTGGTTGCCAAGGCATTCTGCTCTGGTTTCTATTGGCCAATAGCAGTAGCCGATGCAAAGGAGCTCGTACAAATGTGCAAAGGGTGCCAATTTTTCACCAAGCAGCAACATCTACCAGCCCAGACCCTACGCACCATCCCACCATCATGGCCCTTCGCATGCTGGAGGTTGGATATGGTCAGATCCTTCAAGGCTGCTCCGGGCGGCTACACCCATATCTTCGTGGCAGTTGACAAATTCACCAAGTGGATTGAGGTCAAGGCTGTCACTAGCATTGAGTCGTCTAAAGCTGCTCAATTCATGGAGGAAATCACACACCGCTTTGGAGTGCCAAACAGGATCATCACTGACCTTGGCAAGCAGTTCACAAGCTCCGAGTTCTGGGACTTTTGCCAAGACAACCTCATCGATGTGTACTACTCCTCAGTAGCGCACCTGCGTTGCAACGGTCAGGTCGAATGTGCAAATGGGATGGTTCTCCAGTCCCTCAAGTCCGCATGTTCAACAACGCGTCCAAGTACGCCACCAAGTGGCTACGTGAGCTACCCCATGTCATCTGGGACCTACGAACACAAAAGAGCCGGGCTACTGGCTACACCCCTTTCTTCATGGTATATGGCTCGAAAGTCGTCCTGCCATCCGACGTGGCTTTTGGCGCCCCATGCATCCAGTACTACGAGGAGGGCAAGGCAGAAACAAGTCGGCAGGTCGACATCGACAACCTCCAAGAGCATCGCATGGCAGCCCTCATCTAGCATGCGTGCCACGAGCAGCAGATACGACGCTACCATGATCAGAATGTCAAAGAACTCTCCTTCAACATTGGTGATTTGGTGCTTCGCTGGATTCAGTCTACCAAGGACATGCACAAGCTAGCTGCCCCCTGGGAGGCCCCTTCATCATCAAAGAAGTCATCCAGCCAGGCACCTATCGACTCCAATGGGCGTACGGCTCAGGCGTCCCCAATCCGTGGAACATCGAGTATCTATGGTGTTTGTACCCTTAGATCTAAAAGCTATGTACTCTATTTTCCCTTATTTATTGGGTAAATAAAATCTCTAAGGTTCTTTGCGTACCTACTGCCTTATTGTTCCTATGTCGGAGCTATTCCTGACGCTCGGGGGTTGTCTGACCTGTTCGATAGACCACTTGCTCTTAAGCTCGGGGGCTTTCCCCAGACACCGACTCCGGGTCTCACATCCTTCTCCTCTCCCTCTCAAGGCAATATGACTAACTCGTGTGGTTGACGTTCTAGCTCGCGAAACGTAGACAACCTTAAATTCACTCACATCCTTCTCCTCCCCCTCTCAAGGCAATACGACTAACTCCTGTGGTTAACGTTCTACCTCGCGAAACGTAGAAAACCTTAAATTCACCCCTCCTACAGGCTCGAGATCCTCTCTCAGCAGGACGGTGGTGAGGCAAGGCTAGGTGCTTAGCGGCTACAGGCCTTGGGTACACATTGTCCTACCGTATACACCAAGGGAGGGATGGAGCCTCTTTTTCTCTCCGCATACGATTAAGTCAATTGCATCACATATCCTGTCTTATGGTTTAATACACCACATAGTTTTTATCTTACAGATCCAAGTCATTGTCTCGACCACATCTTGATACTGGTCGGCCAGCTTTGGAAGTAAATCAACATTGAAATCAGCTCTTGTTTTTGATAATGCCCCCAAAGAACTCGAACACCCGATTGACGATTTCATCCTTGGGCACCTTACGTTGGACCTCCCAGGTTGGGTCCTGCGGCCCTGTGTACTCATACGCGGGGTGCACTCGGTGCTTGATTGGTTGCGTTAGTCTTCGACGAAAGTTTATGCTGACCACTCCGGCTGTCAACCACGCGCCTTCAAGTCGGCGATCTTCACCAGCAACTGATTCACTTGCACCTGCACCTGCTCTTTCGAGGTCGGCTAGTTCGACCACTCGAGCATGACCACTGGCCTGTATCTAGTATGCGGCGGCAGCTCAGGCTGCTGGTTGGCGACTGTGAACCACTCTTTGTGCCAGCCCTTGTTGGAATCCTTCAACTGGAGGTCGAAGTACTCCTGGACTTTTTTCAGCCGCAGAGAAAAACCACAAACCCCAATCACTCATGATGTCTTTCCCTTGGTTGACACGAGTTTCAACTGATGCAAGTACCTCCAGAGATCGAAGTGCGGGGGGATGCCCAAATATGCCTCGCACAGATGGATAAAAACTGCAATGTCAAGAATGGAGTTGGGGTTTAGATGTACCAGCTTGATCTTGTAGTAATGCGGCAGACCCCTGAATAAGTCTCCACATGGGATCCAAAATCCGCGCTTGAAGAACGATGCGAAGACCACCGTCTCTGTCTTGTTCTCCATCAGGAAATCTTGGCTGGCGGTTGGCTTCTAGTCTAGCAGAGCCTTGGACCCGAGGAGACCCCGGTCGACGATCACCTGGATATGCTCCTCTGTCATCACTGACTTCAATGAGGGATCTGGAATGTTCACTTGCACCATTTCTTCAGTTTCTAAGCTTTGCGATTTCGATCTGATGGACGCTAGGGTTTTGATGCGCATATGGTGGCGTGATGGCTCGGCGGCGGCAGCGAAGTACGTGTGAGCAGACTGGGAATCGCGGAGGTGCGGCCTAGGGTTTGCGAGCACGGTAGCGATGCACTTAGTGGACTGTGGCAGTGATGCTGTGAGTGTTACAGATGGAAATGAAACGGCTCTGTTCCCCTTGCGCTTTTGAGGGGCGTGACGGCATAACCTAGTAACGGAATTTGCGGGCTTCCCGTTATTGCGGCACACACATCGGACGTAATCTGCGGGTTTTCCATTACCACGGCACACGCGGGACGGTGTCTGTGGGTTTTCCGTTGTGCTTTCAACGGTGTCCTCTGCGGCTTCGTCAGTCCTCGTCCTCCTCGTCCTTGGGGGCATGGCACCTATTTGAGGTCAACGTGGCTCCGTCAATCCACGTCCTTAGGGGCTGGGCACCTATTTAAGGTCGGCATGCCTTTGCGGTCCACCAGTCCTCATTGTCGGGGGATGGGCACCTATTTTAGGTTGGCGTGCGTTCGCGGCTCTGTCGGTCCTCGTCCTAAGGGGCTAGGCACCTATTTTAGGTCGGCGTGCCTCCGTGGCTCCGCTAGTCCTCATTTTTGGGGGTTGGTCGCCTACTTCTGGTCGTTATGCCTCCGTAGCTTTGCTAATCCTTTTGTTCAGGCACTTGGACCTACTATTGGGATCAATTTTTTCTTCTTTTTGGACCATTGGACTGATTATACTAATCGCTTCAATGCTCGGGGGCTACTCCTATGGAGTGCATCTTGTGGCGATCTCTATATCCTTCGCTTTGACCTGTTGGATGCCCAACATCCATCAACTCGGCACTCAACTTCGCTCTGTGCGATGGCTCTGCATTCGCTCGGATTTTCTTCTTTGAGGATTGTGCAGCCTCTCTGTCACCATGATGCCATCGCAGCTTCAACCGACCACATTTTAAGCTTCGCTGTGATAACCTCAAGTTCTTGTTCGCCTACACATCGCTCAGGGGCTTGAGGGATATGGGTACCCCATGGGTCCCCACTGACCAGGATACTGGCCAGAATTGACAAGTGGGCCCGCCCGACCAGGGTGTGCGGGCCGAGGATATGAAGATACTTGGAGCACAAGTCAAGGAGGCTGGACGATTCAAATCAGCCCGGATATTGTTGGACACGTATTGTAGTCCGACTCAGATTACCTTCCATGTAACTATGGAGTAGATTAGATTCAAACCGACTTGTAACCCTAGGTTGTCAGCCTATATAAGGTGGCCAAGGGCAACCCCCGAGGGTATCCCAACAATCCCACATCAACTCTCGAGCAATACAAGCACCAACATACAAGATGTAGGGTATTACTTTTCGGAGGTCCAAATCTGTCCAAAACCCTTGAGTCCCTTGTGTTCTGGCTATCACCTTCGAGTTCTTGGTTTCACAATCCCCTCCATCTACAAATCAACCATTTGGTTAACCCCCTGTTGGACTGCCGGGCTTATAAATCTGACACCGAGGTAGTAGATTGGTTGGTGGGGAAATCGTTGGACTTGAAACTCGATGGTAAAAGTGAAGACACAAGACACAAATTTATACAGGTTCAAACCTCTAAAGTAGATAAATATCCTAAGTTCTATTTGGGGTGTTGTATATTGCGCCCTGCGCTTGGGTGTTGTGTAGCATGGTTGTTAGCTATTGATGATGGTTCTGAGCTAAGCTCTGTTGGTCTAAGCTGCTGATCTAGGTCCCCTACCCTCCTTTATATACTCAGGGGGCAGGATTACAAGTCAGTTATAAGGAGTCCTAGTCAGATTACAAAGTATGAGTCCTAGTAGGATTACAGAGGAATCCTAGTAGGAGTCTGTCTTCTTCTTCCTTGCGGGTACTGGGATCTATCCCCGACAGTACAATCATTTTCCTTGACACACGCCAGGTGCATGACCCCAAACCACAGTATGTGTGGTGCGCTAGGTAACTGAGCTAAATCATTACTCTCTCCATTCCAAATTGTAGGTCGTTTTGACATTCTAGGTGCATAGATATTTTTATGCAGCTAAATATAGTATATGTCTAGATGCATAATAATATCTATGAACATATAAAAACCAAAACGACCTAGAATTTATAATAGAGGGAGTAGCTATTACATTGCACTCTTTTTTTCAAATTGACTAGCTGCTAAGGATGGTAATGGATTATGATCCTCATATTTCATTCACAATTCAACTCAGTCCTATCTATTATTAAGTCCTATCTATTATTAGAAAAAAAACATATAGCATTCGAGTTTGATCATTACTGAGTTCGATCCTTTAATTTTCTCTTCCTACATGAGATGAAGCCCACTTCGCACACAGGCGGGAAGCTTTGCCCTTGAAACCTATATAACTTTCATAATTTTTTTTGTTACATGATTTCCAGTATTTGAGATCTATGCTATAGTAGATTGATGGCTAAGATAAGGTGGGGGAGCAATCATACCATAAAATAAACACCTCATCCTTGAAAAAGCTAATCGGAAATAAATACCCGACCCTCGTGAAACATTGAATTAGCCTATTAGAAATGTTGAATTAGGATTCGCAGATTGTTGAAAGTAGTTATAAGAAAATGTTGAAGCATGTATCGCACGTGGGAAAATCAGGGTGAGGTGGGGGGAGGGGGATACTTAAAAAAAAGAGCCCAAAAAAATATCCGATCTCCGTGCAATGTTGAGTTAGCCTATTTGAAATGTTGACATATAGTTAATAGATTGCTGAATCAAGTGTAAGAAAATGTTGAATAGTATTCATGGAGGAATATTGATGCGCTGCAATGGTTGTGCTAGATGCCTAATCGGTTTAAAGTTACTAGTCCATCAACCCGTGCTCCAGCACGGGTCAATAATTTAAGAGCTGTTGTATTATAAAGTTTTTAAAAATTAGATCCCTTTCTAATAATTAAATTTGTCTACCTACGATTCACTCATTTATTTAATATTCTAACACAATACTCGTACAAATATGTACTTATTCTTATCCAAGTGTGATTGTCTTTAATTTGGTAATTACTCTATACACATTTTCATCAACGTTAGTACCTTTTCACTTTGCATTGCAACTCCATATATTGTGTTTAACATAAAAATCAATATTTTCCATTGCTTGCTCCTGTACATGTATAAAGGGTGTATATGATGGCACCCATCATGCGTAAACTTAACATAGTATTTCTATACTAATAATGATAAAAATAGATAATTTAGAATCATATATTGATTTACTTTTCGATATTTCTATATGATGAAATATGCATATAATTTGATTAAGATTTAGTTGTTAATTTAGGT
The DNA here is from genome assembly GCF_005286985.2 of Setaria viridis. NCBI lineage: Eukaryota > Viridiplantae > Streptophyta > Magnoliopsida > Poales > Poaceae > Setaria > Setaria viridis. The sequence continues at coordinate 29,763,469 of NC_048263.2, forward strand.
TAGTTTTAATAACGACACACGGGGATAATTTAGTACAAATCTAGAAGAATACTTTAAATTATTTTTATAATGACATGAATGGATACTTTAGTTGAATATTACGGGGTTACTTTAGATTTGTTTTTATAATTGCAAAGGTTGATAATTTAGATATAATTTTAGTGGGTTTTCTTGAAAATATTTTTAATGATCGTGTTGTCTATTTTTTAGGAAACTTAATAGGCTAATCGATGTAATTATTAAAGTCTATAGGATTGATTTATGGATATTTTTTATTTTTGTTTGAATCTTGAAGGTTTATTTTTTTCCTAGCGTGTCTCGTGAGAATTATTGCGGATTCTTCAATTGAAAAAATGAGGGTACATAGCTAACTATAAAAAATATTAGCTTGATATCTCTCATTTGTTAAATATTCTAGTAAAATACTTAAATAGATATATATTTAGTATCTTCACCCGATTGTGATAGACATTAGTTAGTAATTAGTCTATAATGCTTTATCCACATTTATAATCTTTATTTTTTCCACTTTGCATTGCATATATGCGATTGAATATGTTTTATGGATCTAAATTTAAGCTATCTATATCTATATCTATACCTAATATTAAAGAGAGGATGTTTCTTTCAATCCTTCAACCGCCATGGTCATTTTTTGAAAAATCCCCTCAATTTTTCAGTAATAAACCCGCAGTCCAAATGCTAACAGATTGGGGGCTCGGGTGGAAAAAAGAGGGAAGGGAGGGGGTCAAGGAGAAAAGACTTCCCCTTTCTCCACAACAGAGAGGCGCAGGAGGGGATTGGGCGTAGGCGGCGGCCGAAGCGGGGTGCCCTGCCGCTGCCCCGCGCTGCCCCTGTGCACGGCGAGGGCTAGGGCGCTGGCTAGGGCGAGTGCAAGGGGCGACTCGGCGGCGACGAGGGCGAGGTCCAAGGAAGTCAACTGACCAAGCGGCGTCGGTGCGGTGAGGGCGAGAGAGAGGCGAAGGGGAGGGACTGAGGGAGGGGGAGGCGGTGGCGGCGGCGGCGCAATGGGGATCCAGGGGTTGCTTCCACAGCTGAAGTCGATCATGGTGCCCATCAAGGTGGAGGAGCTTCGGGGCTAGACGATGGCCGTCGACACCTACTCCTGCCTCCACAAGGGCGCCCTCTCCTGCGGCAACCGCTTCTGCAAGGGCATCCCCTCGCCGGGCGCCGGCATCAGCACCGCGGCCACCCGCACGGTGAAGCGCGTGCCTGCTGGTGTCGGGCATACACCCCAGGTACACGAGTAGGCCTTGGACAGCCCACTAAGGGACGTACTCGGACAAGATCAGAACAAGGATGGGCGTATCCTACTCGGACTAGTCAAGTATATTTATGGAAAACTACTCGAGCCATTACCGAGTAGAACTCTATAATAGTACACGACTAGGACTCAGACTTGTAACCCTGCCCTCCCGTGTATATAAGGGCGGGCAGGGACCCCCCTCAAGGACACAAGAACAACTCCAGTTCATCAAATACAAACCAACACACAGGACGTAGGGTATTACGCGATTTAGCGGCCCGAACCTGTTTAAATCGTGTTCGTTGCGTCACCATTGATTCCTTGATTCTCGACGATCCTTACTGCACAAAAGACCACCTAGGGTACCCCCTAGGCGGGTTGCCGGTCTAAAACACCGACAGTTGGCGCGCCAGGTAGGGGCACTCGTCGAGTTTCTCAGCGCGAACTCAATGGCAAAGATCATCATCAGGCCCGTTTTCTTCATCGAAGCTGGCGCCACCTTCATTTTCGGATCCTGGTTTTGCATCGCCGACGGCTCGGGTTTGTTCCAGCGCCAGATCGTCGACGCTCAGGTGAAGAAACCAGAAAATCTGATTAGAAAAAAATCAAGATTTCAAAATTGACGAAATCAAGTTCGACTACGCGTCGGACTCAACTTCGCCTCAGACTACTCCAACCCTCTGCTCAAGGGTCAGGCACACTCGACCCCAAGGCTCGGGGTTAGGCAAGGCGGAGTTCACGCTCCAAAGGGTCGGGCTCAACCGACCCTAGAAGTTGGAATCGGACTCGCATCGGATTAGTCGATTCCAGCCAGTGCCCGAGTCGGTTTTGATTTCAGAGCGGTTCCCGCACGGACTCCGCAACGCAACCAAAGTTCACCAAGGCTTTCTTACTCGAACCCGATTCAAACTCGGGCATGATGAAGACGTCGACTCCGACTCATCCTATCTGCTAGAGATACCATTATCTGGTCTAGCCCAAGGATTGGTAATAACTTCAACATCACAAGGCAGATTCGTCCATTGGCCGGGACTACGACCGTCTCTCCTTGACCATGACTATGACTCGCGCCTTGTCGGCCATATAGACAACCTCCCATATCAAGAAGGCGTTCCGCTTACTTCCAACCGCGAGGAAAGTTCCACAGAAATTGCAAACATCAAGCTCTGGAAGCTACTACCCGGACAGAGAGATACTTGTTATTACTCAGAATAACAACCTGGGTACCAGCTAGAACAAAACCCCTAGGCGATTAGCACAAATCGACAACATCTCCGAAGATGAGTCTACAGCTGACGCCCCTCACGATGAAATCTCCAAGCAGCGCAACCAAAGAAGGACGCGCAACGCTACTCGAGCTGAGCAACGACAGTCAATGGCTACAAACATTCCCATTACAAATCTTGAAAGGGCTTTGAACGCAGTCCAGGCCCAGGAGCACAATACTCCACTCGCGGCTATCGCCTCAATCAACTTTTTAACAACATTGATGCCTCAGGATAAGGATAACGCAGCCACAGCTCAACTCGTGCAGCGCAGCAACGGACTGATCGCACAACTCGCGGTGCAAGCTTACAAGATACTCGACAAAGAATCACCAATCCCATCTGTTCCTCGCATCACAGCTCATCAAGAAGGTAGCAGGGGAGCCGCAGACAATAACACCGCCCCAAGAAATGACAATGCAGTCAACCAACCTCGACAACACAGCCAAGGTCCAAGCAAGCATAAGGCCCCTGCTCGACATAAGGATGTTGGTGAGGTCAGCTGCACCAACTCGGTTAAAAGCATCCTCCCTACTCGGAAGAACCACGAAATGTCCAACTTCAGCGATCTGCGAGAAATTCTCAATAGTCGGCGCGAACGAGAAGTTGACAGCTACAACCATTTTCCTGCTTTCACAAACCGGGTAATGAAAACAAAATTACCCGATAAGTTCAAGCCAACCGGAATCACCAAGTATGATGGCAAGCAAGACCCAATTCAATGGCTACGATGCTACTCGCTAGCCGTCCAAGCAGCCGGGGGCAATAACGACACCAAAGTTATCCACTTCCCCATATGCATGGAATCTGCGCCACTGACCTGGCTTGAGTCACTCAAACCCAAGTCCATTGACTCTTGGGCAGACTTGACAAAGGCTTTCACCAACAACTTCGCCGGCTCCATGGCTAGACCAGGCAACAAGAGCAACTTAAGTCAAATTAAGCAAAAAGAAGGCGAGACCCTACGCGACTATCTGCGACGGTTCTTCGAAAAGAAGGCTACCATAGTTGACATCTCCAAAATAGACGTCATTGAGTACTTCCAGAATGGACTCTACGATTGAAGAACATACCAAGACTTCGGTCGTTGACGACCAGCTGATGTCAAAGAACTCAAAGTCATGGTGCAACAGTGGGCGGATGAAGAAGACAAAGAGCGAAAATGGTTCGGCTCCCACAGTAACCGTGGACGTGACAACAACCACAACAATGACCCAGACCGAACTCGGCATAATGACAATCGGAACACTTATTCGAGTAATCACAATCGCAAAAGGAAGCTCGACAACACTGTTGCCGCCATGACCAACTCCGGGAAAAAGGAACCCCGCAGAAACGATGAAGGGCCAACTTTCACTGAACTACTCAAAAAGCAGTGCCTATGGCACCCGACTAGCAAGCACTCGGCGATAGACTGCTACAGCATGTGCCAAGTCATGCAAGACTTACCCGCACCACCACTGCCTGAAGAATGCACCAAGAGAAGAGATAAGGGCAAGAACAAAACCCGCAATGACGAAAACGACGAAGGCGACTTCCAGACAGCCTCAAAAACTGTCAACGTCATTTTCGGCGGTATCCCAGGCACTGCATCCAAGCGAGCGAACAAACTCGTACTCAGGGAGATCATGGCCATCAAACCAACGGATCCTACACTGTTAAAATGGTCAGAAGTTCCAATTTCTTTCAGCAGAAAAGATCAATGGACCAAATTCTTAGAACCAGGCCGTTTCCCACTAGTCCTAGATCCAGTTGTGGCAGGCTCAAAGTTAACCAAAGTACTCATCGATGGCGGAAGCGGCCTCAACATTATTTTCACCAAGACATTGAGGAAGATGTGCCTCGACGTTACTGAAATGCTTACTCCAACGGATTCACCTTTCTACGGCATCGTGCCTGGAAACGCGGCTATACCACTAGGACAAGTTGTCTTTCCAGTCACCTTCGGAACTAAAGAACATTACCGTACCGAGTATATCAGATTCGAAGTCGCAGACTTCGAGACATCTTACCATGCTATACTCGGACGGCCAGCACTCGCCAAGTTCATGGCCATACACATTATGTTTACCTGGTACTCAAAATGCCAGGCCCCAAGGGAGAACTCACGCTACGAGGAGATCTACGGCGATCCTACGAATGTGACACGAAAGCCGTGGAAATTGCTGCGACTACTCAAGCACCTAGTCCCATACAACAAGTCTTCACAGCTTCAAAGAAGCTCCAGTTCATCAAATACAAACCAACACACAGGACGTAGGGTATTACGTGATTTAGCGGCCCGAACCTGTTTAAATCGTGTTTCTTGCGTCACCATTGATTCCTTGATTCTCGACGATCCTTACCGTACAAAAGACCACCTAGGGTACCCCCTAGGTGGGTTGCCGGTCTAAAACACCGACAGCTGTGCGTTCACGGTTCACTCTTCCCCCCTCATCTCTTTTTCTCTCCCCTGTTCCCTTCTCTCAGTCTCTCTCCTATCTTAGTCTTCTTTTCCTGGCGGCGACTACTGGGTGAGCGGCGGTGCTATTCGGTCTTCGCAGGGCCCTTTTCCGGCGATGACCACCCCCCAGGTATGCCCTCCCCTTCACTTCCTTTCCTGCTGTGCGAAACGGAGCACCCCAAACCCTAATATAAGCTATTTGCATTCGGATCCCACCCAGTTAGATTCTTCCAATAGCTTCGATTTGGTCTGCAAAAATTATCGACACTGAATGTGATAATTCTATGCGATACTGAATGTGATACATTTCTTGGTTTATCTGTGGTATAAGTACAAGGTACTTGTTTTGCAGTGATTCTTCTGTTAGACGAGTTGCATTATTTAGCAGAGATTCCTCCTTTATGGTTGTTTATCTGGTGTTGTTTGAGCTGGTCATAATGGTGAATTTTAGTTTGCTCAATGTTTTTGCATCTTGTGCTGTTGTGCCATCGTGTGATCTGTAGACACTGGTAATCTCGTAGCAACAAGAAGTGACAGAAGCTTTAGCGAGTAGTTCTTGCTATACAGTTTATATTTGGAGAATTTTAGGCTGCTCAATGTTTTTGCATCTTGTGTTGTTGTGCCATCGTGTGATCTGTAGACACTGGTAATCTCGTAACAACAAGAAGTGACAGAAGCTTTAGCGAGTAGTTCTTGCTATACAGTTTATATTTCGTTGTTTCTGACTGAGTTGTGTGCATCCATACCCATGTAACTTCTCCACATTATGTATTTGGATAACATTTGTCTCACCTTAATTAACCATTTCTGAGCCTGATGTGCTAAAATTTAATTGTTAAGAAAATGTTATTTCTTTGTTACTGAAAATTTTGCATAGGCAAATAGAAAAATACAGTGAATAGCCTGTACTGTTAGATTATATATGGCAGTTTGCTGTAGAAACTTGCTCTTTTACTGTTAGTAGTCATTTGATCCATTCCGTTAATTATGATGACCCTGCTTCTTTTGATTAGGCTCTGCTTTGATTCACACTCTCCCCCTCCCTCTGTTGCATTTATACTACAGCTTAGCAGAACAAATATTCATGTATAGGCTGTATTGTCAGTTTTATGGGTAATGCATGTATCTATGTAGGCTTTCAAATTTGTAGTTGTATATAGTTTGTTATATCGTGATTCGTGAATAAAACAACCTATATGCTGGTTTCAGTTATTGGATCCCGCATTGTGAAATGCTTGCCAAAGGGAGGAAGGTTGCTGGAAGGGGTGAATAAATGTCTGCACATTTTGCATTTGGACCACAGGAGGACGATGCGATCATTAAGCACAGGCTTCTGACTAGGACAACTACTACCAGGGGTGAACCACCACTAAAGAAGCTTCAGAAGAAGTTCATGTCCTTTGCCACTGAGATTGAGAAGGATGCAGATAACACAAGTGACTGCGAGAGACTGTACAAAGCCTTCCTACAGGAAATTAACACCTTTGAACTGCCTCTTCTGAAAAGCAAGGCTGTTGTTGATGCAAACATTAGGGAGAAGGAGAGCTTTAATGAGTTGCAGGTTGAGATTGAGCGACAGATCTTGCAAGTAAGAAGCAATTTGCCCTTCGTCTACATGTGGTGAGTTTATGCCTAATGTCTTTTTTTTCTTTCAGGTTCTGTTTTCTCTCTATATATAATAGACTAATAGCGTCACATAGAAATACAACTCAATTAATATAGTATCACAAGTATGAAGATTAGTGAATTTTAGGATTATATGATTGATTTTTGTGTTTTACATGAGTGATCACCTAATTCCGCGTGAACATTTGATTATCTACTTGCCTCTCTCTCATTGGACTGGCATCAGTCATGTGTCTTATAAAAATAGAAAATGTACAATTATTTTCCTTTTAAATCATAATTCTCGTGCAGTTCTCTTGTTGGAAACCTCCTTTACATATTCATATAGCATATATTTACTAATAATTGACAAATATAGTTGACGTCGTCTGACCATTTTGGTGGAGTTTGCTCGATTATTTTGGCAGAAATCAGCTAGAATGGAAAACAAACACTCCCAAGGGCAGTGGATCGAGCAGGCGCTACAGCTGCTCGACCCATGTCTTCCACCCGTCGCTGGTGGTGGGTCCTTCGGTAATATTCACCCGGTGTGGTGAGCGTGTCGACTCAACAGCGCATGCGCAGGCCACCGTGAAGCAGCAAGGCTCGCTTGACATGGGACATGACCATGCACCATGCGGGGAGAAAAAATTATATTCAATAATTTAGTAATTCAATTTGGCAAAGACCTAATTGAAAATTGACAAACAGCACCATCAATTTAAAACCCAAGTTTTGTGCCATGTGTATTAGGGTGTATAGTGTTTTTTTCCTCCCGTGCAACGCACGGGCATATTTCCTAGTATTTTTAATATGAAAATCTATGTTCTTATCATTTCCTCTGTATATATATAAACAATGACACACATCACGCGTATATACCTTAATTATTATTTTCCATACTACCAATGTAAGAAATAGACAATTTAGAATCATATATTGGTGTATCTAGAAGAATATTTTAAATTATTTTTATAATGACATGTATGGATAATTTAGTTGAATATTACGGGGTTACTTTAGATTCTTTTTATAATTGCAAAGGTTAATAATTTAGATATAATTTTAGTGGGTTTTCTTGAAAATATTTTAATAATGATCGTGTTGTCTATTTTTTAGGAAACTCAATAGGCTAATGGATGTAATTATTAAAGTCTATAGGATTGATTTATGGATATTTTTTATTTTTGTTTGAATCTTGAAGGTTTATTTTTTTCCTAGCGTGTCTCGTGAGAATTATTGCGGATTCTTAAATTGAAAAAATGAGGGTACATTGCTAACAATAAAAAATGTTAGCTTGATATCTCTCCCATTTGTTAAATATTCTAACAAAAATACTTAAATAGATATATATTTAGTATCTTCACCCAATTGTGATAGACATTAGTTAGTAATTAGTCTATAATACTTTATCCATATTTATAATCTTTATTTTTTTTCCACTTTGCATTGCATATATGCGCTTGAATATGTTTAATGGATCTAAATTTGAGCTATATTTTTAATATGAAAATCTATGTTCTTATCATTTCCTCTGTATATTTATAAACAATGACACACATCACGCGTATATACCTTAATTATTATTTTCTATACTATCAATGTAAGAAATAGACAATTTAGAATCATATATTGGTGTATCTTGTGGTATATTTTTATGAAGGGTTATTTGAATTCAAGTTTAAGCTTACCTCATGTTATTTTTAATAATTACATATGTGGGTAATTTAGATACAAATTTCAAGGTTTACTTTAATTTTAGTTATAATGCTAGTGGTAGGCAATGTAGATGTAGTTTATAGAGTTATTTTAATTAATTTTTATAATGGCATAAGTGAATACTAGGATATTAATTTAGTTTGTTTTGTATAATGGCAGAGGTGGAAATATTTAGATATAAATTTAGGGGGTTACGTCAGGCTGCTTTCGTAATGGCAGAGTAGGTATTTTTTTGAAAATATAATAGATCCAATGGCTATGATGATGTGATTGCCAAATTGATTGCTAGATGTTTAGCTTTTCTGAAAGAATTTTTAAAAAACTTTTATAAAATGTTCACCTAGGATTCTATGTGGTATCACGTGGACAATTAGATATGAGTTGACTTAGTTTGCAGAAGCTGCACAGGAGCCCCTTCGTCTCGTCGCCGCCTCCACTGCCGTCCTCTAGGGCTCCATCGCGGCTGATGAGCAAGTAGCATCCGCATTTAACTTGAGAGATCCGAGCCAAGTCTAAAACACTCAAAATCGGAAGCAACATATGGTTGTTTCTCTTTACTATTTTGTCTGATTTTCTCTGTATTACCCGTGGGAGGTCGGGCAGTTGGTGGTAGCTGCGAGGCTTCATTTTAGTGTTTGGATTTGAAACTGTCTGTATTCTCAGGCATGGGTGCCTGGCGTTTTGTGCCGGACGAAACCAGTTTTTGTGCCTGCAGCAATCTGGAGACAGTTGCAACTTCGCCTGTGATCCAGTGAGCCCCTTTTCTGATTATAAAAGAAGGAAAAGGCATCGGCATCTGGCATCCTAAACATTTGTCGTTCAGAACTTGCTAGCATTGCAAACTGCAGATCAGTATAGCATTACAATCGGATGACAAATATATCAAATGGTTATGTATTTTTAGCAACAAGAAGATCCAGCATGGAGAAGAATGTTAATTGAAGAGAATATCGCCCTGTTCGCTGCTTATTCAGCCAGCTTATCAGCCACCGAACAGTGTTTTCCTCTCACAACAAATCAGCCATTTCAGCTTTTCAGCCGGCTTCCTCGTGCGGGACCCCCTCGGTTTCCCGCCGCCGCGCAGGCTTCCCGGAGATGGAGGCGGAGGACCTCCTGGAAGCGACGGCGGCGCCGTCGTGGCCGTGGAGCGGAGGTCGCGGCGCCCCACTCCGGCATCCGGCATCGACGCCTTCGTCCTCTACAGCCCCTGCATCTTCATCGGCGCCGGCATCACCGGCGCCGGCATCACCGACGACGGACGGGGAGCTCGCCGGCTTACAGCTCCGCGGCGGCGACCTCTTCCTGGACGCCGCGCACGCGCCGGCAATGCCGCCGAGGCTGCGCGCAAGAGCAGTGGCGGGGCGCCCCGCTCCAGCCGCCGCTCGCGCCCGATCCCCTCCTACGCCTCTCTGTTTTGGAGAAAGAGAAGCATTTTTCTCTTTAACCCCCTCCCTTCCCTCCTTTTTCCACCCGAGTCATTCCTCTCTTTAGAATATGGACTGCGGGTTGATTCCTTGAAAGTTGAGGGACTTTTTTGAAAAATAACCACGACGGACGAAAATTGCTGGTCGTTTTAATAATAGGTAAAGATTTTAGTTATAATGTTAGTGGTAGGCAATGTAGATGTAGTTTATAGAGTTATTTTAATTAATTTTTATAATGGCATAAGTGAATACTAGGATGTTAATTTAGTTTGTTTTGTATAATGGTAGAGGTGGAAATATTTAGATATAAATTTAGGGGGTTACGTTAGGCTACTTTCGTAATGGCAGAGTAGGTATTTTTTTGAAAATATAATAGATCCAATGGCTATGATGATGCGATTGCCAAATTGATTGCTAGATGTTTAGCTTTTCTGAAAGAATTTTAAAAAAATTCTAGAATGTTCACCTAGGATTCTATGTGGTATCATGTGGACAATTAGATATGAGTTGACTTAGAGAGCCCCTTCGTCTCGTCGCCGCCTCCACTGCCGTCCTCTAGGGCTCCATCGCGGCTGATGAGCAAGCAGCATCCGCATTTAACTTGAGAGATACGAGCCAAGTCTAAAACACTCAAAATCTGAAGCAACATATAGTTGTTTCTCTTTACTATTTTGTCTGATTTTCTCTGTATTACCCGTGGGAGGTCGGGCAGTTGGTGGTAGCTGCGAGGCTTCGTTTTAGTGTTTGGATTTGAAACTGTCTGTATTCTCGGGCATGGGTGCCTGGCGTTTTGTGCCGGACGAAACCAGTTTTTGTGCTTGCAGCAATCTGGAGACAGTTGCAACTTCGCCTGTGATCCAGTGAGCCCCTTTTCTGATTATAAAAGAAGGAAAAGGCATCGGCATCTGGCATCCTAAACATTTGCCGTTCAGAACTTGCTAGCATTGCAAACTGCAGATCAGTATAGCATTACAATCGGATGACAAATATATCAAATGGTTATGTATTTTTAGCAACAAGAAGATCCAGCATGGAGAAGAATGTTAATTGAAGAGAATATGATACTCGTACAAGCACGAATTTCAGGCTTTCAACAGAAAGATGATCTTTCGATTATACAACATTCATCTCTCCTCTCCTGTCTTCTCTAGAAGGCAGAAAAAATAGCGAAAGGTCTCCCGTCGCGCTCCCGCTCCTCCTCCCTGTCCTCCTCGGGCGTCGGAGTGCCGCCGCCGCCGTCCTCCTCTTTCTCCTCCGGCGTGGGAGTAGCGGTCAGCTCGTGGCGGCAGAGAGGGCAGACGGCGTTGCGGCGGAGCCACTGGGAGATGCAGTGTTGGTGGAAGGCGTGGGAGCAGGGCATCGCCCTGAGCGTCTCCTCGGCGCGGAAGTCCTGCAGGCAGACGGCGCACTCGTCCCCCGAGCGACCCGTCACCTCCTGCAGGCCCAGGATGGCATCCTCGGTGGCGGCGACGCGAGCGCGCTTGCTGCTGCGGGGGGCTTCCGAGCTCGCCCTCCGGGGATAAAATTCCGGCCAATGCACCCATGCGGGAATGTCGTCGTCGGTGGGCATCGGGCTACTATCATCAGTAATAATTATTATCTCCAGCGGGTAACCTTGGCCTTGCGCAATGTCCATCGGCGAGGATCGGGGGAGAGAAGAACTGAAGACGCCCGGTCGGACGGGTCTATCGCTGGAGTGGAGCAGAAAGCAAAGCAATGCGATCGATCGATCTGCGAATGTATCCCTTTGATTTGCTTACCACTACTATACATAGGCTGCCGGCGGAGGCCGGATCGGAGGCGGTGATTGAGGACCGGATCGGATCGGAAAAGGAACACATCACCGATCCATCTGGATACTCCGACTCCGATCCTTGTAGCAGCAGGCGACTCCGATTCCTGGTCGTCGTCTACTCGATTCGATTCCGAACCGAGTGCTGATCGACGGGAGCTCTCCTGGGCTAGGATGATGTTCCCACCGAGTCAGAGTCCTCACAATCCATCTTCTATCTATAACCACCGGTGTATAGCATAGAGGAGGACACCGACATCTATTTTCCATGATTTATCTATTTTCCATATATTAGTTGTATTTAGCTTTGCAGAAAAGTTTAAGCAAGCTTCATCATGTTTCAAACAGAGATTAATATTTTTCCTAGGGAAGCACTGGTGTCAGGAACTCAACAAAAGTGGTTTCACATTTTCTTCCATTTATAAAGCAAAAGACAAGATCAAACCTAGCATTTCAATGTGTGACTCAAATCAGTATGTTTATCATCTAGTCTAGTACTACAAAATTCATATCTAGAACAAGCACATCATAAGTGAACTAACAAAGGTGGATTTGCATTTTTAGCATTTTTATGTGATTCATAGGGTATTTAAAGGCTTAAACACAAAATAAATCCTAGAGGAAAATCTACAACAGTGACATGTCCAAAACTATTTTTCTGTGAAACTATTTAAAATCCAGAGTCTAACAAAGTTGGTTTCATATTTTAGGGGCTCACTGTGAGGGTTTTTGCCGAAAGGAGCTCGGGCGGAGGTGGCTCGACGGCAGCGGTCCACGATGGTGCTCCGAGCGTGGCGGTGGGGAGCGGCGTCCGGCGCCGGTGATGGTGAAGAAGGCCGGAGGCAGGCTCTGAAGGCTGCAGGGCCTCGCGGGTGGTGCACTGGTGGGCTCAGCGGGCGGCGGGGATGGTCGGAGGGCAACACTCCATGGCGAGGTGCGCGACGGGGCTCTGGTGTGGGGAAGGCTTGCGTGTGCGCCGACGAGGGGAGGGAGTGAAGCATTTTATAGCCGGTGGGGGGGCGAAGGGGTGAGGCTAAGGACGCTCTGGTGCTGGCTAGCGACTGGGGGAGCACTTCAGGGTGGCCGGTGACTGGCGTAGAGCTTGCGGCTCGGTGGTTGGCCGGCAATGGTGCTAGCGTACTTGGGAAAGCTTTGATGACTGGCGGGTGATGATCCGGTGAAGCTGGGATCCTCTTTGTCGCGTGCAACGACTGGGCGAGGGGCGCGCGAGACGTCTTGTCGCTGTCGGGCACTACAAAGCAGCGGAGCTGGTGAGGCGTGGCGACGTGGCGGTGGCGTGCGCAGTGTGGCGGGGGCACGCGCGTGGGCGCAGTGCGGCCATTGGTCGGGAAAGATGCGCGGCCAGAGGAAAAGATGGTGCGCACTGGGGGTTGGGCGAGCGGTCGGACCGTGTTGTCCCATTGGTGGCCATCATTGGCATTCGCACCTGCGTGAACGCGATGGCGCGGCGTGGCGCCGGTGAGCACGCCGTGCGTGGTCACCGCGCATTGGCGCGCATGGCGTGCGTGTAGGGCTGCGCTGGTGCTGGTTTTGGGTGAAGTTTCTCACATTTTTGAATTCAAACTTGGCAAAACCCAAAAACAAAAGTTATTTTCCTAAGTTTAAACAAAAAAAAAATACAAAGGCCTCACACCCAAAACTTTGCTGGACAAAGAGATAAAAGCTTGAAGAGTTTGACAGAACGCCGGTTCAAAAGAGTTAGCTAGAATTTGAGTTAAGTTTGAAAATTCTCTGAACTTTATCCCCATTTTCAACCTTTTCCACTTCAAACCAGGAAAAACTCAAATAACAAAAGTTGTTTGTTTTGAAAATTTCTACAACTTTTATATTGGAAAAAAGTCACGTTGTTATATGAAATTTGAATTTATCTACTACCCCCTAATTAGTGCTTTTTAGGGCATTTTTGGTCATTTAAGTGTTTGCAATTTTAATTCAAATTTGCCTTTTTGAATTTTTGGATATGTTTGCCACATTTCCAACCTAGTTTGAGTGTTTTTCATACTTAGCCCTTTGTTTGGCTTGGTTTGGTTCAAATTTGCCCCCTTGGTAACATTTCATGAGTTGAGTGCAATTGTAATTCAACCAAATGACAAGTTTAAAACTTAAGTGCAAATTTGTATTCTTAAGCACTCTAATTAGCCTTTTTAAAAGTCTACCAAAACTAGGGATGTTACAGCGACAAGGAACAGGATGGGCTCTGAGGCCTGCTCGAGCGGAATGGACTGCCGGTGCAGTCTGACCTCGCCCATGTCGTGGAGAGGCTGGAGGAGATCCTGGCAAGGTCTAAGGCTGCTCACGAGGTCGTGTCAATTGACTTGCCCTGTGCCACCAAGTTAGGCTGATCCTGGCTTCATTTCTTATTTCTTGGCGTTGCGAGGTCGCCTTAACGCGCGCACTCTTATCCTGCAGAACTTGGCAGCGCTGTCGGCTCGCAAATCCCAGTTCCTCTAGGAAGAACATGTTCGGCAGGAGTGAGATGCGGCGGCATCACGGCAGGTCGGGGACAAAGCAAGCGTCTCGAGCGCATGCCAAGCAGGAGGCTGTTCGGCTGTAGGAGAGGGTGAACCAGTAGGATGAGGGGCTCGCTATCCTTGAGAGCGTCAGTCAAGAGCTGGGTGAGAGCATTGCCCTTCTGCGTCAAGAGCTGCAGCAGTCGGAGGAGGGCCACGTCGCAGTCGTTGCTGTGAAGGAGTAAGTCCCGTTGTCTCGTGAGTTCAAGCCGGGGTCGTACCTATTTTCTTTTGACCTTTTGCTGAATTGGTCTCTTGTGCAATCCTGGAGGCGGAGTTGAGGATGACCTAGGCGGCGGTCAGTCGAAACGCGGAGGCGTTGGCCCGGTCCCTGGAGGAGCACGCCACCATCGAGGGTAAGCTGAACCAACTTCGCGACGTGGCATAGGTGGTGGTCACCAAGGTGTTCGGGTCGGTCCTGAGTACCAGCACACCTACCATTCTGCTCACAAGTATTCCAGACATGGTCCAGACACTCATCTCCGACAGTGTGTTCCACGGGGCATCGGGGGTGCTGATGTTGGTGGCGACGCACTACCCCACTCTGGACTTCGATGCGGTCTGTAGAGGGTATGCCGACGGTTGGAGCACGGAGGGAATCCAGATGCTAGGTCAGAACTTGGCCTTGTGCGCGCGGGTTGTCGCCGCAAACATCACCGCGCAGTGGGTAATGGAGGCCCATCACGTGTGGGTGGCCACACGCACGAGTTGGGAGAGCATCGTCAGCCCTATTGTAGCGGTGGAGACTGGGATGGAGCAGGGCGCTGACCTGACCGCGACTGATCCGAGGGTCGACCCGACTACAGCTATGGAGTCTTCGTCCTTGCCACCCGCGCTGCCAACCGACCCGACCGAGGGGGAGCAATAGAATATAAGTAGTTAGTTTTTCTGTGAGCCCCGACTGAACAATTTTAAGTTTATTTGTAATCGTGTTGGGGAACTAGTCCCGCCCGTTCTCGTTAATTAGTGTAAATTCATTTTTCATTATTTAAATCACAGAAATTTCTATGAGTGTCCAAAATTAGTGAAACCAATTTTGTTAGGATTTTTTTATTTTCCTTTATGCATTAAAATTCTTATACCTTAGAAAAAATAATAAAATTTAGGTATTTGTTTAATTCCTTTTCATTAAGGTATTTAAATAAATACTTAACCTTTATTAAATGCATGAAATATGGAATAATGTTTTCATATTCACAAATTATTACTAATCCATAGGAATTAGATTTGAGATTAGAAAATATTTATAATGTTTTCTAAAATAAAAGAAAGGGCTTAAGGTAGGATTAGTAAAGGAAATAAAAATGGTGGGTTAATATTTTCGGGTATTTTGTGTGTTGGCTTGCAACTTTATCATGATAAATTGTGTAGTCACTTGTTGGCTTGCAACTTTATCATGAAAGAAAGTTGTATAGTCTTGTATTCAAAAATTGCATCACTAACCCCTGCATGTACTATATCATAGACACCGAAGCACCTGGAGGGAAATTCTTGGAATTATCTGAAGGACCTTCGGAATTTGAGGAGATCGTTGAATTGATCTCCTGTGAAGCCAGTCCGTTGGACAACGCTAACATTTTTACAGATGAAGGCAAGCCCCGGTGCATCTATACCTATCTATTTGAAAGTATTATTTCATGGGTCCAATTACTGGTTATTTTTCAGATGAATGCATTAAGTCTAGGAATTGATTGAAACCTATTCTTGTGCATGATCCTGCCTTGTTTTAAGGACATCTTTGCCACTTGTTCAATAATTAGTAATTAACCCATGCTTAGCAATGCTTAGATATTTAAAGTAACTTGGTTACCGAACCTTAAGGTAAATTGTTGGGTCATACATGCTAGATATGGAAAGTTAGCTTGGAAATTTGGGAAGCCGACAGAAGCTAGAGATGTTAATTCTATCTGCTAGATTAAGTTGGTTAAGGCCTGATCGTTGTCTTAACCTTTGATCAAGTGAATGTCACCTGGTTGATTACTGGGTATGGGACCAACAAAGCCCGGTAGGTTAGTAGACTCTCTGATCGGGAATATTTCGTACCCGTGCTTGACGTGCTGGAGATTGGCAGGAGCGTATCCTGAAACTCATATGGAGATCGGGCCAGATGTGGGGTCCCATGTGGGGGTGCGTCCCTGGGTTCGGGTAGTCTTATTCCCAATCTTTGGGTATGCTAATCGAAAGGTCGTTATGTATGACCCGGACAGTCGTACATAGCTGGTGATCAGGGTGCTCTCTTGCAGGATGTAAATTGATCCGGATCACTGCAATTCTTGGTTATGAATGCACTTGATCACTATTAAGCATCGTAGTGTAATCTCATGAATGCAATGTCTGTCCAAATTAATTTGTTGTATGACTTAATTTCCTACTATTTGCAATAGTATTTCTTTTTCATCATCTAGACTGGTTACGTGATAACTCAATTGAATTAAAAGACAAAGTTAAGGTTTCACTTTTAGTAAGCTCTTTTGGCAAAAATGTGAGTCAGCCAATACACTAAACAACTTTCATGCAGTTCCAACAAAAAAGGTATTATATGGGTTAGTCGGGTTAGTCTTGCTGAGTACCCTGTACTCAGGGTTTTTCCCTCGTTGCTATTTCAGAGCCACAACAGGTGTCCGCCGAAGAAGAAGCCCCGAAGCACTAGGGTATTTTTTAAGAGTCTCGTAATACCCTAGAAAAAAAACTTAGATGTGTATCTTTCTCCTGGACCAGTTTATGTTTTAAACTCTTAGAACCGCTCTAACCTGCACTATTAAGTTTGCTTCAAACTATGGTCTGTAATAATTCGTACCCCAGTATGTATGTAAAAATGTAATGTTTGTTGGTGCTTTCCCATCGTGGAAGCGATCCCGGTGTATGGCTATGAGACATGTCATGGATCCTTCGAGGAGTCCTAGGGACACTCGATGGACTACCGGACTTATGCTGTTTTAAGTGCGTTTCGGATAATTGCTGTTCTGACAGCGATTAGGCGCATTTAAACTAGTTTAAGTTGGACGGTTCCGCCATAGTACACCTCCTTGATGAAACCGACCGCTAGGAGTTTGGTGATCTCCTCGCCTATAGCCCTACGCCTTTCATTGTCAATGCAGCGCAGGCGTTGCTTGACGGGCCTCGAGCTCAGGGCGAATTTGCCGGACTCCAACTCCAGGGTCCTGCCGGAACCTGGTGGACTAGTTACTTGGCAAGACAACCTGTTGGAAGGGAGATCACTTGGGAAAAGTTTAAGGAAGCATTTCGTACGCAGTTGGTACCGGAGGGGATTCTGCGAATGAAGCTGCAGCAGTTTCTGAGGCTTCAGCAGGGGAGTCGTAGTATTCTGGAATATACAAATGAATTTGATCACTTAGCTCAGTATGCTCCAGAACACGTTAACACGGAGTCCAAGAAGAGGGACTGTTACCTCCGGGGACTCAACGCACGGATGCAGGAGAAGCTGTCTACCTGCACCTTTGCCGACTATAGTTCTGCGGTAAACGTGGCCATTACCGCGGAGGAGAAGATGAAAATGCTAGATGAAGCCTTGAAGAAAGAAGAATCCTTGAAAAGAAATAATACTTCCTTTGGGACATTCGGGAATGCCCCTCAAAGAATGAAGGTTGTATATCGAGGTCCTCCTCGACCTGCATATCGACCTTCTTTCCAACAGAGACCACTTCAGCCCTGGAATGTAAGAAATCCTACAAATATTCCTCACCCTGTAAGTGCTTCGCCTTCTGGGTTTCGCAGTCCTACTTCCCTAGGGAACACGCAAGTTAGTTTTAACTATGGGAAGCCGGGACACTTTGCCCGGGATTGTCGTTTTCCCAAGGTTGGGGGAAATGTGAACATGAAAGCTCAAACCTCTGGCCAAGGCGTTGGACAAAAATTTGTTCGGCGCAAGTTTCTGAACACCAAGACTGGGCAAGCACATTATATGAATGTAGAAGAGATTCCAGAGGGCGAGCCTATTCTGGCAGGTACGTTCCTTGTAAATGACTACCCTGCCATGGTTCTATTTGATTCGGGTGCATCACATACTTTCATAAGTAGAGAATTTGTTAAGCAGCACCAACTAGAAGTACACACCTTAGACACCAAATATGCTATCCAAGCCACTGGAGCTACTCAAAATACAAATCAAGTAGCTCGCGATGTGATTCTGAATTTAGAAGGAAATAAGGTGGGTGCTTATCTTTAATTTTGGAAGATCAAGGAATAGATATCATTTTGGGGGTAAATTGGATGAAAGAACATAAAGTTGAAATTGATGTGGATAACCGAATCGTTAGTATAAGGGATACCCGAGGACACCCTTTTAAACTCCAATTACCCGCTCGTCCTTGTCTAGACCAGATGGTTAAAAATACTAGAGCAGTGACTCTAGAATCTATTCCTGTGGTTAATGAGTTTGTAGACGTATTTCCTGAAGATCTTCCTGGGTTACCGCCTGATAGAGCGGTAGAGTTTACTATTGAGCTAGAACCTGGCACTGCCCCCATTTCCAGAAGACCATACCGAATGCCACCTAAGGAGTTAGCAGAATTAAAAGTTCAACTCCAAGAATTACTAGATAAAGGTTTTGTTCAGCCTAGTACTTCGCCGTGGGGCTGCCCAGCACTTTTTGTTAAAAATAAAGATGGTACATTGAGGTTATGTGTGGATTACCATCCTTTGAATGCGGTAACCATTAAGAACAAGTATCCGTTGCCACGGATTGACTTGTTGTTCGACCAGTTAGCTGGAGCCAAGGTCTTTTCTAAAATTGACCTTCGGTCAGGATATCATCAGATTAAAATAAAACCCGAAGACATACCTAAGACAGCCTTTTCAACCAGATATGGGTTGTATGAATATTTGGTGATGTCCTTCGGATTGACAAATGCCCTAGCGCATTTTATGTACCTCATGAATTCAGTATTCATGCCAGAGTTAGACAAATTTGTGGTAGTCTTTATTGATGATATCCTAGTCTTTTCTAAAAATGAGGAGGAACATGCGCAGGATCTGCGTATTGTTCTAAATAGACTCCGGGAATACCAGTTATATGCCAAATTTAGTAAATGTGAATTTTGGTTGAAGAAAGTTCCATTCCTTGGGCACATTTTGTCCGAAAAAGGAATTGAAGTGGATCCCGGAAAGGTCAAGGACATATTGGATTGGAAGCCACCAACATCTATGCATGAAGTGAGAAGTTTCCTAGGGATGGCTGGGTATTACCGTAGGTTCATTCCCAACTTCTCAAAAATCTCCAAGCCAATCACTGAATTATTAAAGAAAGAAGTGAAATTTGAATGGAGCTCCGAATGCGAAGAATCATTCCAAATATTGAAGAAGCTACTAACTACAACACCAGTACTGGCTCAACCTGATTTGGAGAAATCCTTTGACGTGTACTGTGATGCCTCAGGAATCGGGATAGGATGTGTTCTTATGCAAGATGGTAGAGTTATTGCCTATGCTTCTCGACAACTAAAGCGACATGAAGAACATTACCCTACCCATGATTTGGAGCTTGCCGCTGTAGTTCATGCATTAAAGATATGGCGACACTACCTTCTAGGTAGTGACTGTTGTATATTTACAGACCACAAGAGCTTAAAGTACATCTTCACTCAAATGGACTTGAATATGAGGCAGAGATAGTGGCTGGAACTAATTAAAGATTATAAGTTAGAAATCCATTACCATCCAGGTAAGGCTAATGTGGTGGCCGATGCTTTAAGCAGGAAGGCCTAATGCCACCGCACCACTAATCAATCTAGCTTTAAAACCTTGCGTGAAGAGTTAGAAGATTTATGTTTGGAAATAGTGATGCAAGGTACTCTCCAGAACATTATCTTACAAGACACTCTAAAAGAAAGAATTATAATAGCCCAGAAGGAGGATCCATGGGTAAAGATGCTTCAAAAATAGAAAACAGAAGGAAAAATTTCTGGATTCACTCAAGAAAAGGATGGAGGACTGTATTTCAAGAAGAGGATTGTAGTTCCCAAGGATGAAAATTTAAGGAAGATGATTCTGGATGAAGCACACCTGTCCAAGTTCGCTATTCATCCCGGAAGCAACAAAATGTATCAAGATTTGAAGCAGAGATTTTGGTGGGCCATGATGAAGCTAGAGATTGCAAGATATGTAGCCGAATGCGATACCTGCTGAAGAGTTAAACCGATCCTTCAAAAATCTGCTGGTTTGCTTCAGCCTTCGGCAATTCCTGTTTGGAAGTGGGAAGATATTTCCATGGACTTCGTAGTCAGGTTGCCTACTACTTCAAAAGGGCATGATTCCTATGGGTTATTGTTGACCGACTTACTAAGTCAGCCCATTTTGTTCCCATCAAGACTACATATCCAGTATCAACCTATGCAAAGATCTATATGGCTCGGATTGTATCCCTGCATGGGGTACCAAAGACACTTATTTCCGATCGAGTCTCTCAGTTTGTTTCCAGGTTTTGGGAACAACTGCATAAAGATACGGGAACTACTCTAATTAGAAGCTCTGCCTATCATCCTCAAACTGGGGGACAAATAGAAAGAGTCAACCAAATCTTGGAAGACATGTTAAGAGCTTGTGTCCTTACTTTCTCAAAGCTATGGGACGAATGCTTGCCCCTAGCTGAGTTCTCCTATAATAATAGCTATCAAGCTAGTATTAAGATGGCACCTTTCAAAGCTTTGTATGGTCGAAGGTGCCGAACACCCTTGAATTGGTTAGAAGTAGGAGAAAGGACACATTTGGGGTCGGATTTGGTTATGGAAACTAAAGAAAAGGTCTGAAAAATTTGCAAACACCTTGAAATAGCCCAGACCCGACAAAAAAGTTATTCAGATAAAAGAAGACGGTCTTTAGAGTTTCATGTTGGGGACTTCGTGTATCTGAAGGTATCTCCGATGAAAGGAGTGCAACGTTTTGGAGTAAAGGGTAAACTAGCTCCAAGGTATATTGGTCCTTATGAGATTCTGGAACGAAAGGGTCCGGTAGCGTACAAGCTTTCATTGCTAGACCAACTTGCCTCTATACATGATGTATTTCATGTATCATAGCTGAAGAAATGCCTGAGAGTTCCAGAAGAAATTTTAGAAGACCCGGAAGTTGAGCTAGAACCAGACCTGACCTATGAGGAGAGGCCTATTAAAATTCTAGATCAAAAGACAAGAGATACGCGAACCCGAAGTATCACGTTTTACAAGGTGCAATGGAAAAATCATACTCCAGATGAAGCTACTTGGGAACAGGCAGAAGAATTAGAATCCAAGTATCCCGAGTTATTTGAAATTGTTGAGATTAGATAAACAGTTAAGCACTGAACAACCACCTCACTTCCTTTATACAGAAAAGAGAAAAATTGTTGGTCTGACGCAGTTTCCTTTCCATTCTCCAAATTGAGAGTTTAACATCTCGAATCTCGGGACGAGATTCTGCTAAGGGGAAGAGGCTGTAACACCTCGTGTTAATAACACCCTAAAGATACCAATGAGAAGTGGTAATGATGTTTGGAGAAAAAAGAAAGAAATTTGACTCAAAGTCAAATTTGAGTCGAATTTAGCCAAAATTTGCAATTTGGAGATTTAAATTTGGAAAAAATGTAGCAAAAATATGAAGTTGAGGCTTGAGGAAGTTTAGAACTCAAGGGAATGAAATTGGACATTAAATCAAGCCCTAAACTCCTCAAGAAATGTCATTGAAAATCAAAATCAAGTGAGTACTATTCACTGTCCGAAAACAGGAACTTCATAAAACAATACCAGTATGCAACTTGGAAATTGATTTCTGCCAAATTTTCAAGGTAAATGGACAAAGGTATCTGAACAACAATGAAATATGATCTATGGACAAGATTAGTAGGGTGTTGTTGATCAGGAATAGTAAAGGGATCAAATTTAAATTGAGGCTCAAAGTTAGCACTCTGGCCATTTTCGGCCCACCTACGGAAACTGCATTTTTCTTAAGTTAGAAAACAGCAGTAAGTGGCTATGTTTGGAGTAAGATTCAGAGAAAAGTAGTGCAAGAGGTATCTTCCTTGAATCTTCGAGAGTTCTTCCTTGAATCTTTCTGTTGTGGTATCTGCAGAGGGTTTGCTTGTAACGAGCGGAGCGGATGAGGACAGTCTCTCATGCCTCCTCGAGTAGGTCGATCGCGTCCTGTTGAGCTTCCGCGGCTCAGTCCAGGTCGAAAGCTTTTACCCTTGGGGTGTCATAGTCGAGGTCGGATGGCAACACCGCTTCAGCTCCGTACATCAAGAAGAAGGGAGTGAACCTTGTGGACCGGCTCGAGGTGGTCCTCAGGCTCCAGAGGACCACTGGGAGCTCCGCAATTCATCGGCCGGCGTGCTTCTTGAGCCGGTCAAAGATGCATGACTTGAGCCGGTGAAACTGCCTGGGGCCTTTTTGAGGGCCCCGACCATGTCGAGGCCCCAAATCGTGAATGGCCAGGTGATGGGGATAGTTTGTAGCTCCTGCGCTGGCACGTGAGTCTATCGAGCATAGAACTGGCACCCCTAACACCTGCGGACCACCTCCTCAGCATCGTGCAATGTCGAGCCGCGCCGCCTCCTGCCGCGCTCTATTTTGGTGTGAGGAAGAAGAAGGTGCAGGCGCTGAGGGGCCCGCGTGTCAGTAGAAGGAGAGGGAGGTTGGGCCGGTTTAGCAGGCCGGGCGCCGGAGGAAGAAAAAGAAGAGGAGCAGGTGGGCCGGTGGGCCGGCAGAAGAATAAGAAGGGAAGGGGGGAGAAAATGGACCAGTGCCGTGGGCCCAACGCGAGTGAGAGAGGGTAGAGAGGGAGCGGGTGAGAAAAGTTAGGCCAGGATTTTAGGATAAATCTTAGGTTTTCCTTTTATTAGATAATTATTGTAAATTCATTTTTCACTATTTAAATCACAGAAATTTCTAGGAGTATCCAAAATTAGTGAAACCAATTTTGTTAGGATTGTTTTATTTTCCTTTATGCATTAAAGTTCTTATACCATAGGAAAATAATAAAATTTAGGTATTTGTTTAATGCCTTTTCATTAAGGTATTCAAATAAATACTTAACCTTTATTAAATGCATGAAATATGGAGTAATGTTTTCATATTCACAAATTATTACTAATCCATAGGAAATAGATTTGAGATTAGAAAATATTTGTAATTTTTTTCTAAAAATAAAAGAAAGGGCTTACGGTAGGATTAGTAAAGGAAATAAAAATGGTGGGTTAATCTTTTCGGGTATTTTGTGTGTTGGCTTGCAACTTTATCATGATAAATTGTGTAGTCACTTGTTGGCTTGCAACTTTATCATGAAAGAAAGTTGTATAGTCTTGTATTCAAAAATTGCATCACTAACCCCTGCATGTACTATCTCATAGACACCGAAGCACCTGAAGGGGAATTCTTGGAATTATCAGAAGGACCTTCAAAACTTGAGGAGATCGTTGAATTGATCCCCTGTGAAGCCAGTCCGTCGGACAACGCTAACATTTTTACAGATGAAGGCAAGCCCCGGTGCATCTATACCTATCTATTTGAAAGTATTATTTCATGGGTCCAATTACTGGTTATTTTTCAGATGAATGCATTAAGTCTAGGAATTGATTGAAACCTATTCTTGTGCATGATCCTGCCTTGTTTTAAGGACATCTTTGCCACTTGTTCAATAATTAGTAATTAACCCATGCTTAGCAATGCTTAGATATTTAAAGTAACTTGGTTACCGAACCTTAAGGTAAATTGTTGGGTCATACATGCTAGATATGGAAAGTTAGCTTGGAAATTTGGAAAGCCGACAGAAGCTAGAGATGTTAGTTCTAGCTGCTAGATTAAGTTGGTTAAGGCCCGATCGTTGTCTTAACCTTTGATCAAGTGAATGTCACCTGGTTGCTTACTGGCTATGGGACTAGCAAAGCCCGGTAGGTTAGTAGACTCTTTGATCGGAATATTTCGTACCCGTGCTTGACGTGCTAGAGATTGGCAGGGCGTAGCCTAAAACTCACATGGAGATCGGGCCAGACGTGGGGTCCCATGTGGGGGTGCATCCCTAGGTTCGAGTAGTCTTATTCCCAATCTTTGGGTATGCTAATCGAAAGGTCGTTATGTATGACCCGGACAGTCGTACATAGCTGGTGATCAGGGTGCTCTCCTGCAGGATGTAAATTGATCCGTATCGCCGCAATTCTCGGTTATGAATGCACTTGATCACTGTTAAGCATCGTAGTGTAATCTCATGAATGCAATGTCTGTCAAAATTAATTTGTTGTGTGACTTAATTTCCTACTGTTTGCAATAGTATTTCTTTTTCATCATCTAGACTGGTTAGGTAATAACTCAATTGAACTAAAAGACAAAGTTAAGGTTTCACTTTTAGTAAGCTCTTTTGGCAAAAATGTGAGTTAGCCAGTACACTAAACAGCTTTCATGCAGTTCCAACAAAAAAAGCTATTATATGGGTTAGTCGGGTTAGTCTTGCTGAGTACCCTGTACTCACGGTTTTTCCCACGTTGCCATTTCAGAGCCACAACAGGAGTCCGCCGAAGAAGAAGCCCCAAAGCACTAGGGTATTTTTAAGAGTCTCGTAATACCCTAGAAATAAAAATTAGATGTGTATCTTTCTCCTAGACCGGTTTATGTTTTAAACTCTTAGAACCGCTCTAACCTGCACTATTAAGTTTGCTTCAAACTATGGTCTGTAATAATTTTTACCCCGGTATGTATATAAAAATGTAATGTTTGTTGGTGCTTTCCCATCGTGGAAGTGATCCCGGTGTATGGCTATGAGAGACATCATGGATCCTTCGAGGAGTCCTAGGGACACTCGACGGACTACCGGACTTATGCTGTTTTAAGTGTGTTTCGGATAATTGCTTTTCCAACAGCGATTAGGCGCATTTAAACCAGTTTAAGTTGGGCGATTCCGCCACAGTACACCTCCTTGATGAAACCGGCCGCTAGGAGTTTGGTGATCTCCTCGCCTATAGCCCTATGCTTTTCATTGTCAAAGCAGCGCAGGCGTTGCTTGACGAGCTTCGAGCCCGGTGCAATGCGTAGTGCGTGCTCGATGACCTCCCTCGGGATGTTCGGCATGTCAGCAGGC
Source organism: Setaria viridis (assembly GCF_005286985.2). Taxonomy (NCBI): domain Eukaryota; kingdom Viridiplantae; phylum Streptophyta; class Magnoliopsida; order Poales; family Poaceae; genus Setaria; species Setaria viridis. Next base: position 29,788,570 of record NC_048263.2, read on the forward strand.
TTTCATATGAAGACGTCCCGGTTGGCACGCAGGAAGTCAACGAGCTCGCTTTCCTATTTAGCCGAGAGCTTTGTCCGAACCCGCACTGTCTTGGTCGCATCACTGGGGTCAATCTCCACCGCCTTGGTGTAACGACCGACCCCTAATCTTCCCAGTTAGGTTTGATCTCAGCCCTTAACCTCCGTCAGTTGTTCTGTTAATCGCACTTAAGTGCTCAGTTTTCCGCCAGTTCCGACCCCTGAGACCCGACCCCTACCGCTTCGTTCCTTTTTCCCGACCCTGGCGAGTTCAACCATCCGTCGGATCCGGTCAAATCTTCCTCACCGTCCGATCTTTTCCCCGGTGGATCCGCGAGATCTTTTCCAGATCCCCCGCATCAGCCGCACTCGAGTTGCATGGCCGCCTCAGAGCCTTCCTGCCGCGTGGCTCGCCATCTCCGACGCCACCGCTCAGTTTTGTCTCTGGCAAGCGACCGAGTGGGTTCCCGCGCCCTTTTTCCCCAATAGCAGCGGAAGCCCTCTGCACCCCTTTCTGCAGATCCTCGCTCCCCGCGCCCATCATCACGATAACAGATCTCTGCCCCAGAGACCGATGTCGCCCGTCTTTTCCGTCCTTTCCAGCCACAGTTGCGCCGCCCGGTCGTCGCTACACGACGATTCCCCCACCGCCAACCCCGACCGCGGCCGCGACAGTTCCTTTCCCCGCCCTGTCAGACGCCGCCCGACAATCTGTTGTTCCGCGCTCTCCCCCGCGCCGCGTTCGCTTGTTCTCCCACCTGTGCGCCCTCGATTCTAGCGCCGTTTAACCGGTCCCTTCTATCACCTCTTCCGCACGGCGACGCCCGCTTTCCGCCAAATCCCAACTACCGGTCTACCCGCGCCTACGCCGCCCTGACGGAGTAGCGCAATGATCGCTGGCGTCACCCCCGGAGTTCTGTTGCACCGCCCGGTTTGCTCAATCGCCGCCACAGCAGAGCACTCCATTGCTTCTCCCCGGCCTTCGCGCCGCTTCCCTTCTCTCTCCCCGCGACGTTTCCGTTCCTCTGCTCCCGCAGCTATAAAAGGAATGCCCCCGTCGCCGGAGTTCGCTCCGCCTTTGTTGCCCTTAGTTTCCTCTAGCTCCCTGCTCAAGCTCCTAGCACCATCCGCCCAATCTTGAGAAGTTCTTCTCCCAGTTCCTTCTCAATTCATCCAAGTCACCCCGCAGCTTGCTCCCTTGTGCTGCGCAAGAGCTCTCTTGCGATCTGCAAGAAGCATCGCCGCCGGAGCACCGCCGGCCTTAGTTCCCGCTCAAAGCTTTAGTTCCGCGCCCAAGTTAGCCTCTTCCGACCCCAAGCTTTCCTTTCAGGAAGAAGGTGAGTGCCGACCCTAAGTTCGCTTCGCCCGACCCCTCCTATCCGCCCGACCCCAGTTCCGTCTCGTCCGACCCTGTTTGTTCGCCGACCCTTGTCCGCCTCGCCCGAGGGCTTGCTGTGATCTTTTTCTTCAACTCGAGGGTGTATGTGTAAAACGTGGGAACCCTTCAGCGCCTACGTCTGAGGATCCCAGTTATCACATCCTCTAGTTCAAGGATCAGACCACTCGTTTCTTCCTACCCTTACCTGTTGATCATCATCAGCTCTCTCAAACAGTCTCCAACTCCTGCTCTTTGTCGCAAGTTTCTGGGCTCAGGAGAGCCAGTGTTGCTGTCAATCAAAACGATAAGCTAACCCTTGCATTGCATTCGTGTAGAGCTGCATCTCGCCGACGGCTTCTACGAGCTGCACCCGGCGCCCGAAGAAGAAGCGGTAGCCGAGTTCCCGCCCGCTGAAGTCGAAGACGCCCCCGAAGCCGAGCAGTTCCAGCCTTCCTTGTTTGCAGGCAAGCCCCGGTTGCATGAAATTCCTACGTGTCTTGCCAGACTTGCACATGCCTTCCGAATAGCATGCTTGTGCATTTACGTTTAGGAGTTGTGTGAAACCCTAGATGCATGATTTAGTAACCCTTGATATGAGCACTAGCTGTTGGACCGAGTAGCTGCATTGCTTAAATAGGAAATGGTAAAAGCCGAGTGATCTCCTGTCACTCGCGAGTTGTAGGAGTTGCATGTTTACTCTCCTGTTACAACTATAAGGACGATGGACGGGGCAGGGTTTGGTAACATTTTGGTGGTTGGATGGTTGCCCCGTCTGTCTATGAAAACTTGCTAAGGCCCGACAGTGGTGGTGTTCGTGATCAAGTGTTTGAAAGTACTAGCCTCATACTTAGTATGGGATGAGGAAGCCTAGTACCTGATTGAACCTAGACGTGAGCGGTCGCCCCATTGTTCTTGGAACGGAGTTTCCCCTGCTGGTTGTCGCACGTGGTGGCAATGTGTGGTCACAGAACGGCAGAGGCCGGGTCTGTGGAACCTTGCACCAAAGGAAATGGGCCCGACACGGGTTAGGGGATCGATGGGGAAGGCCGACACAGGAAGCGACCTCCGGGTGCGCGGATGTCGTGGGGCTAGGTTCACCATGCATGGTTAAAGAACTCGAATCGATTCGTCTTCCTCTCACAGTTTGAGATTACTTGATCACTATGTCACCCTGAGTAAATGAGGAATCTGATGATGGCAATGTTGTTGTTTCTATCTATACACTTGTTTGGCTCGATGTTTGTTTATGATAGGTTGCACAACCTAGACTGGTAAATAAATATAGAACCGGAGCTAAAACTTGAAAGTAGGTTACTTAGCGCTTTTGGCAAATCAAACCCCTCAGCCAAGAAGCCGTGCATGTCTAGTTGGAAGAGTAGCTGGCTCCTCCCCGGTTAAGTCTTGTTGAGCTTAGTAGCTCAGCCTTGTTGTGGCTCCTGTTTTTCAGGTGAAGTTGCAGCTTCCGACCCCTCCCTTGTTGGTGCTTGGCCGCCCCAGCTTCCGCCAGGCTGGACGGTCGAGTGGGACCCCTCCTCGGACGGCGAGGAGAGGATTCAGTGATGTTCTGGCTGGCCTCGCCCGGACGTCCGACCCCGACGAAGTCTTCCGCTAGCGTTTTCCTCTGTTGTTCTTTTTATGAAACTCTGATGTTAATTTCATGGCCGAACTAATTAAGTAAGAATGCTTAACCCAGTGGACTTGTTGTATTCTCTGTAACCGCTCACCTTCGTGTGGGTCTGCTGAACTTGATCCTGTTTAAAGTGGTTAAATCGGATGAAATCCGACGGTACTTCATGTTAACTCGGTTTAGGCAGTGGTGTCGCATGTTAGGCGGCTTAACCCTGCTTAATCAGGCTAACCCGAGGTGGTTCCGCCACAGCTGGTACCAGAGCCGAGTTCAGCATATCAGAGAACCCAATGAGCCCTAAACACTTCTTGAAAATGTAAAAGTTGCAAGAACTTTTCAAAAATCTCGTACAAACGTTAAGGATGACTTAGTGCGAGAGGCCCTAGGGGATTTTGGGGTTGTTTTAGGTGACTAAATAAGTATCTGGTTATGTTGCTAACTCCTCCAGCACTTCGCCACGTCTGTTATACGTGAGCCGAGTTCCGCATCGCGAGCATGCGAGGGTTGATAGGGAGTTCCATTCAAGGGACCCTATCTTCGCGGTTGTTTTCGCCCACGTCTATCATACGTGCGCAGGTTCCGTATGTGATCCATACGAGGGTTGATATGGTTCGATTCCAACGAACCTATTGGCACGGTTGTTTCGCCACGTTTGTTATACGTGTGCCGATGCCGCATCGCGAGTATGCGAAGGGTTATATGGTTCTATTCGGAAGGAACCTATTTCCACAGTTGAGTGCTGTCCATGCAGCCTTAAACGCATGGGTGACGTTCCTATAGTGGACGGTAATGTTTGGGAACGCTTTCGTGGGTGCTGGCACGAAAGGTTCGGGTGTGTGCTTTCTGCAGGTTGCTAACCGCGTTCGTTAAGACGTTGCTAGAACTGACTAGATAATATAGGGAGAGACGTATTGTTGCCTTGTCACCAGCGCTGACCGCGTAAGACCCAAGGTTCGGGCAGTTGTCTTTGGTTAAGAATATGGTAGGCCGTGCATGCGTCATACAGAAATCGGTAATGTTCCTTCTCAACAGCAACCCTGTCCGACAGAGTTCCTTCTAAGGATTTCTAGCTCCTCTTAGTTGCTTTCGGTTAAGCCCTTCTGCTTCTCTATCCGACCCCTGATCTTTGGAGTTATCTCACATAGCTTCGGTTTTCTGGTTCCAGATGGCTGCTCCCGGACATGTGGTGTTTGGAGCGGACGGTACCTTCCAATCAACCTGCCTACATTTCGAGGGGTTTCCCGCGATCTTGTGGGATACGTTGAGATGGTTTGGATATCAGTCCCCACCCCTATACTCTGGGCGGCTGTATGTGGAGCAGGGCATCCAGACGTGCCAGGTGCAAGCACTGGTGCCACCCCCTTTTGTGCGGCCCGACTGGACCTCTCTGGGCATCATAGCCTACGGTCTTTCTCCGGAAGATACGTGGGAATCCGCCGCTCTCCAGTTGCTCACGCAGTTCTGTCAGTTCCACCCCGTGGAGATCACCCTGGACCCGATCGGTCTTTTTCCTGTCAGAAGTCGGATGGACCCGGCCTGGCTGGACCGTATCGGCAATCTTGAGGTGTTGGCCGCTACCTGCGCCATGCTCACTATCTCCACCAACGTCAGATGCATGGCTGCGTTCTACCGGCTGATCGAGCTCCAAGGAAGGGCCATGACACTCTTTGCTCGGACTGCTACGGACACCCACGTGTACCTCCAAGCAGCTAGAAGAGATCTGGTAGGCCAAACCTACCAACTGATCCAACGTGGAATCCAGATCCACGACATGCAAGACCGGATCTCCGAGCTAGAAGGAGAAGTTGCTGACCTTGTGGACGGTATGATCGAGCTCTCGGAGGAGAAAATGGAGGTGGAAATGGAATTGGCCGTTGCCAATGCCCACCTAGAGGAACACCAAGCTGAGCTTGAAGACATGCATGCCCTCAACATGCAACTTGAAGCTCAGGAGGACCCTGAGGAAGACGAGGGAGCGTCCAGCATGGACATAGAAGAAGATGGCGCCCCTTCTCCGACTCATAGCGTCCAGTGGTAGTTTAAGGGTTCTCAGGGAACCTTCTTTCTTTTGTTGTACTCCTCGGCAGCCTAGTTTTGGAAAGGTTGTAATAGGTTAGCCTTGAGTTGAGTACTTCCTGAGTTGAAACGACGTTGTGTATAAAGTCAATCCAGTGCAGTGTACAGTTCTATCCTTTCGTATGATGTGAATGCCAAGGTTAAGTAAGTGGTGCCGACCCTGTGTTGTTTTTCGGGGAGCCTGTTCAGTTGGCCGACCCTTAAGACCGTCACCGCCTTGTCCGACCCTCTGAGAGTGCGGACCGTATCCGACCCCTTGGTTCGAGTGGACCCGACCCTAGGAGTCTGTATGTGGTGTGGTTACCTGAGGTGGAGTACCAGGGCAAGTAGGGGCTATCTGTGATGAAATGGGAGGAATGTGCTTCCTCTATAAGGACGTGTGATGCACCTTTGGCAAGAGTTGCATCAAAGGATTTAATTCATACGTTCCCATTCGTTGGAATACACCTAAGGTCATGAGATTAATGGGGCGTTAACTCTTGCAGATGGCGCACCGCACGAGGTCTGGAACTATGCCCAGCAGCAGTGACCAGCGCCAGGATCTTCCCCCGCCCCCGCCACCATCGCCCTTGGAGGCAATCCTAGCAACTCAAACCGAGCTGCTCAGGCATTTGGTACAAGGACAACAACAGCCACATGGCGGCAGAGCACAGCAGCAGCGTGTCGCAAGATATGAGGACTTTTTGGGAACACAGCCCCCGCTGTTCCAAAAGACCCAGGAACCGCTCGACGCTGATGCATGGGTTCGGACGATCGAATCCAAGTTCGAGCTCCTTACCGCTCCATGCCCCGACAACAATAAGGCGCGGTTCGCAGCTCAGCAGCTGCGTGGTTCCGCACGGCTTTGGTGGGACCACTACCACGCCATGCTACCTGCTGACCACGTAGTCAGCTGGGGCGAGTTTAAGACGGCGTTCAAGGCGCATCACATTCCTGAAGGTCTCCTGGAGCGAAAGCTCAACGAGTTTCTGGCCCTCACCCAGGGAACTAGGGATGTGCTGCACTACGCCCAGGCGTTCAACGACCTGTGCCGTTATGCGGGGTATCATGCGGATACCGATGAGAAGAAGCGGGACAGATTCCGCCGAGGATTGAGCTTGGAGCTCAGGGAGAGGCTGAACCCCATCCGGGTGGACACCTACAACGAGTTGGTCAATCTGGCCATCTCCCAGGAGGATTGCATGCAAGCTCTCAGGGCCGACCAGAAGAGGAAAGCCTCTGTGGCTCTTCCGAGTCCGCCAGCCCGAAGGTTTCGGATGATCCCTCCACAAGCCCCTGGCCGACCCCAACAGTCAGGGAAATGGATCGCCCGACCCCCGCCGGCAACAATGCCCAGTTCTCCAGGCTTCCAACCACAAGTACCCCGGCCGACCCTACCAACGCCACCTCGTCCGGCAGCGAGTAACAGATGTTTTACCTGCGGTAATGAGGGGCATTTTGCAAGGGACTGCCCCAGGAGCAAGACTCAGCAGCAAGGCCAGAACCCCATGGCAGCCCGAGGAAGAAGGCCCAAGGTACAAGTCCGACAAGGCCGACTCAACTACACCAGCTTGGCTGAACTTCCCGAAGGTGCGTCAGTGATGACGGGTACTTTTCTTGTTTTAAATCAAGCTGTTGTGGTGTTGTTTGATTCGGGAGCCTCCCATAGCTTTATCGGGAGTAAGGCAAGGGAAAGATGTGGGCTAAGTGTAGGTCACACTAAGGAACCCTATGTGATCGCCACTCCTGGAGGAAGGATAACGTCGGATCAGGTCGTTATTCTTGTACCTCTCCAGCTAGGCCCCACCCTCTTCAAGGAAAACCTTATCATCCTTGACCTCGAAGGCCTAGACGTCATCCTTGGCATGGATTGGATGGCTCGACATCATGTTGTTTTAGATACCTCAGCCCGATCTCTTTTCGTCAGCTCGCCCTCTCATGGCAGTGCTACCCTATCCTTGACCCATCCTGAGTCCTTGAACCCTTGTGCTTTTTCTCTCTTGGGAACCCGTATAGAAGACCTCCCTGTTATCTGTGAGTACCCAGATGTGTTTCCAGAGGACTTACCAGGCATGCCACCTGACAGAGAAGTGGAGTTTTCTATAGAGTTAGTTCCTGGCACAGCTCCGATATCTAAGAGACCCTATCGGATGCCACCCGCTGAGTTAGCAGAGTTGAAGACCCAGCTGCATGATCTGTTGGAAAAGGGTTTCATTCGACCCAGTACGTCATCTTGGGGATGCCCCGCCCTGTTCGTGAAGAAGAAAGACGGCAGTTTACGGATGTGTGTGGATTACCGACCCCTCAATGCGGTAACAGTCAAGAATAAGTACCCACTGCCCCGCATTGATGTCTTGTTTGACCAGTTAGCCGGAGCAAAGGTGTTCTCCAAGATCGATCTTCGTTCTGGCTATCACCAAATCAAGATTCGACCTTGCGACGTACCCAAGACAGCTTTCTCTACCCGATATGGATTGTATGAGTACCTAGTCATGTCCTTTGGACTCACCAATGCACCCGCTTACTTCATGTACCTTATGAACTCGGTGTTCATGCCCGAACTGGACAAGTTTGTAGTGGTGTTCATTGATGATATCCTAGTGTACTCCAAGGACAAAGAAGAGCATGCCAACCATCTTCACATAGTTCTTCAGCGACTGAGAGATCACCAGCTGTATGCAAAGTTCTCCAAGTATGAGTTTTGGTTGGATAGTGTCAAGTTTTTGGGACACACTATCTCCAAGGACGGTATTGCCGTGGATCCCAGCAAGGTACAAGAAGTCATGGAATGGAAGTCTCCTACCTCAGTACACCAGATCAGGAGTTTCCTTGGACTTGCAGGTTACTATCGGCGTTTCATACCGGATTTCTCCAAGATAGCTAAGCCGATGACCGAGTTGCTGAAGAAAGAGATCAAGTTTGTGTGGGACACCAAGTGTGAAGAAGCCTTCCAAACCCTGAAGCACTTGTTAACCACCGCCCCAGTTTTGGCTCAACCCGACCCCTCTAGGCCGTATGACGTATACTGTGACGCCTCCGGCACTGGACTCGGGTGTGTTCTTATGCAAGACAACCGAGTCATTGCCTATGCCTCACGTGCATTGCGACCTCATGAGCTGAACTACCCGACCCATGACCTTGAGTTGGCAGCAGTAATACATGCCTTGAAGATATGGAGGCACTACTTAATGGGAGCTCACTGCAACATCTACACCGACCACAAGAGCCTCAAGTACATCTTCACGCAAGCCGACCTCAATATGCGTCAGAGAAGATGGCTGGAGTTAATAAAGGATTATGACTTGGACGTGCACTATCATCCTGGCAAGGCCAATGTGGTGGCCGATGCCCTCAGTCGAAAACCTCGTTGCAACTGCTTGTTGGCAGCAGCCTTCACCGACACCTTGTGTCACGAGATGGGAAAGCTAAGTCTAGAGTTTGTTCCCCCTGGAACCCTTGATCACATCGTCCTTGACTCAGTTTTGGAGGACCGGATTCGGTCAGCACAAGCTAAGGACGAAGAAGTGAAACGGATCATCAATAAGGTCTCGGTAAAAGACGAAGGGTATAAACTTTTCCGGCAGGACCAAACGGGAGGTGTGTACTATGGAAATCGACTAGTAGTGCCCGCCGACCCCGAGTTAAGAAAGCAGATCCTAGATGAAGCTCATCTTTCCAAGTTCTCCATCCACCCTGGTAGCAACAAGATGTACCATGATCTTCGTCAAACCTTTTGGTGGAGTGGGATGAAACCGGAGATAGCTCGTTATGTTTCAGAATGCGACACTTGTCGACGTGTCAAGGCCAGTCACTTGAAGGTAGCAGGAACCTTGCAGCCGCTACCTATTCCCTCTTGGAAATGGGAAGACATCAGCATGGATTTCATAGTTGGGTTACCCCTTACAACTCAACGGTACGATTCTATCTGGGTTATAGTAGACCGTCTGACCAAGACCGCACACTTCTTGCCTGTTCGTACCACCTACACAGTCAGGCAATATGCAGAGTTATACCTTGATCGTATCGTTTCTCTACACGGTGTACCCAAGACCATAGTTTCAGACAGAGGAGTTCAGTTTGTGGCACGATTTTGGGAGCAACTACAAGCATCTATGGGCACCAAGCTCATTCGAAGCTCAACATACCATCCCCAAACCGATGGCCAAACCGAGAGAGTCAACCAGATCCTTGAAGACATGTTAAGAGCTTGTGTCATTCACTATGACAAGAACTGGGATAAGTGCCTGCCCTTAGCAGAGTTCTCCTACAATAACAGCTACCAGGCCAGTTTGAAGATGGCACCGTTTGAGGCCCTGTACGGCCGAAGATGCCGAACACCCTTGAACTGGTCCCAACCAGGAGAAAGACAGGTTTATGGCCCTGACTTAGTGGCAGAGGCTGAAGAGCAAGTAAGAGTAATTCAGGCAAATCTCAGGGCTGCCCAATCTCGGCAGAAGAGTTACTCCGACCAACGGAGAAGACCCCTGCAGTTCAACCTTGGCGACCATGTGTACCTTAGAGTCTCCCCGACCAAAGGAGTGCAACGGTTTGGAGTAAAGGGCAAGTTAGCTCCCCGTTACATCGGCCCTTATGAGATTGTGGAGATATGTGGACCCGTCGCTTACAGGATCCAACTTCCAGAGCAGCTGTCAGCCATACATAATGTTTTCCATGTGTCTCAGTTGAAGAAATGTGTCCGAGTTCCAACAGAAATCCTAGAACAAGAACAGCTTCAAGTGGAACCTGACCTGACATACACCGAGTACCCAGATCGAGTTCTTGACCATAAAGAGAGGCACACCCGACGCCAAATGGTAAAGATGTACAAGATCCTCTGGAGAAATCACACCGAAGATGAAGCAACATGGGAAACGGAAGAATATCTAAACAAGCGTTTTCCAGGTTTTCTATCCCATCAAGGAGGTAAGAACAGCACACCCTTGATCTTGAATCTCGGGACGAGATTCTTTTTAAGAGGGGTAGGTTGTAACGACCGACCCCTAATCTTCCCAGTTAGGTTTGATCTCAGCCCTTAACCTCCGTCAGTTGTTCTGTTAATCGCACTTAAGTGCTCAGTTTTCCACCAGTTCCGACCCCTGAGACCCGACCCCTACCGCTTCGTTCCTTTTTCCCGACCCTGGCGAGTTCAGCCATCCGTCGGATCCGGTCAAATCTTCCTCACCGTCCGATCTTTTCCCCGGTGGATCCGCGAGATCTTTTCCAGATCCCCCGCATCAGCCGCACTCGAGTTGCATGGCCGCCTCAGAGCCTTCCTGCCGCGTGGCTCGCCTTCTCCGACGCCACCGCTCAGTTTTGTCTCTGGCAAGCGACCGAGTGGGTTCCCGCGCCCTTTTTCCCCAATAGCAGCGGAAGCCCTCTGCACCCCTTTCTGCAGATCCTCGCTCCCCGCGCCCATCATCACGATAACAGATCTCTGCCCCGGAGACCGATGTCGCCCGTCTTTTCCGTCCTTTCCAGCCACAGTTGCGCCGCCCGGTCGTCGCTACACGACGATTCCCCCACCACCAACCCCGACCGCGGCCGCGACAGTTCCTTTCCCCGCCCTGTCAGACGCCGCCCGACAATCTGTTGTTCCGCGCTCTCCCCCGCGCCACGTTCGCTTGTTCTCCCACCTGTGCGCCCTCAATTCTAGCGCCGTTTAACCGGTCGCTTCTATCACCTCTTCCGCACGGCGACGCCCTCTTTCCGCCAAATCCCAACTACCGGTCTACCCGCGCCTACGCCGCCCTGACGGAGTAGCGCAATGATCGCTGGCGTCACCCCCGGAGTTCTGTTGCACCGCCCGGTTTGCTCAATCGCCGCCACGGCAGAGCACTCCATTGCTTCTCCCCGGCCTTCGCGCCGCTTCCCTTCTCTCTCCCCGCGACGTTTCCGTTCCTCTGCTCCCGCAGCTATAAAAGGAATGCCCCCGTCGCCGGAGTTCCCTCCGCCTTTGTTGCCCTTAGTTTCCTCTAGCTCCCTGCTCAAGCTCCTAGCACCATCCGCCCAATCTTGAGAAGTTCTTCTCCCAGTTCCTTCTCAGTTCATCCAAGTCACCCCGCAGCTTGCTCCCTTGTGCTGCGCAAGAGCTCTCTTGCGATCTGCAAGAAGCATCGCCGCCGGAGCACCGCCGGCCTTAGTTCCCGCTCAAAGCTTTAGTTCCGCGCCCAAGTTAGCCTCTTCCGACCCCAAGCTTTCCTTTCAGGAAGAAGGTGAGTGCCGACCCTAAGTCCGCTTCGCCCGACCCCTCCTATCCGCCCGACCCCAGTTCCGTCTCGTCCGACCCTGTTTGTTCGCCGACCCTTGTCCGCCTCGCCCGAGGGCTTGGCTGTGATCTTTTTCTTCAACTCGAGGGTGTATGTGTAAAACGTGGGAACCCTTCAGCGCCTACGTCTGAGGATCCCAGTTATCACATCCTCTAGTTCAAGGATCAGACCACTCGTTTCTTCCTACCCTTACCTGTTGATCATCATCAGCTCTCTCAAACAGTCTCCAACTCCTGCTCTTTGTCGCAAGTTTCTGGGCTCAGGAGAGCCAGTGTTGCTGTCAATCAAAACGATAAGCTAACCCTTGCATTGCATTCGTGTAGAGCTGCATCTCGCCGACGGCTTCTACGAGCTGCACCCGGCGCCCGAAGAAGAAGCGGTAGCCGAGTTCCCGCCCGCTGAAGTCGAAGACGCCCCCGAAGCCGAGCAGTTCCAGCCTTCCTTGTTTGCAGGCAAGCCCCGGTTGCATGAAATTCCTACGTGTCTTGCCAGACTTGCACATGCCTTCCGAATAGCATGCTTGTGCATTTACGTTTAGGAGTTGTGTGAAACCCTAGATGCATGATTTAGTAACCCTTGATATGAGCACTAGCTGTTGGACCGAGTAGCTGCATTGCTTAAATAGGAAACGGTAAAAGCCGAGTGATCTCCTGTCACTCGCGAGTTGTAGGAGTTGCATGTTTACTCTCCTGTTACAACTATAAGGACGATGGACGGGGCAGGGTTTGGTAACATTTTGGTGGTTGGATGGTTGCCCCGTCTGTCTATGAAAACTTGCTAAGGCCCGACAGTGGTGGTGTTCGTGATCAAGTGTTTGAAAGTACTAGCCTCATACTTAGTATGGGATGAGGAAGCCTAGTACCTGATTGAACCTAGACGTGAGCGGTCGCCCCATTGTTCTTGGAACGGAGTTTCCCCTGCTGGTTGTTGCACGTGGTGGCAATGTGTGGTCACAGAACGGCAGAGGCCGGGTCTGTGGAACCTTGCACCAAAGGAAATGGGCCCGACACGGGTTAGGGGATCGATGGGGAAGGCCGACACAGGAAGCGACCTCCGGGTGCGCGGATGTCGTGGGGCTAGGTTCACCATGCATGGTTAAAGAACTCGAATCGATTCGTCTGCCTCTCACAGTTTGAGATTACTTGATCGCTATGTCACCCTGAGTAAATGAGGAATCTGATGATGGCAATGTTGTTGTTTCTATCTATACACTTGTTTGGCTCGATGTTTGTTTATAGGTTGCACAACCTAGACTGGTAAATAAATATAGAACCGGAGCTAAAACTTGAAAGTAGGTTACTTAGCGCTTTTGGCAAATCAAACCCCTCAGCCAAGAAGCCGTGCATGTCTAGTTGGAAGAGTAGCTGGCTCCTCCCCGGTTAAGTCTTGTTGAGCTTAGTAGCTCAGCCTTGTTGTGGCTCCTGTTTTTCAGGTGAAGTTGCAGCTTCCGACCCCTCCCTTGTTGGTGCTTGGCCGCCCCAGCTTCCGCCAGGCTGGACGGTCGAGTGGGACCCCTCCTCGGACGGCGAGGAGAGGATTCAGTGATGTTCTGGCTGGCCTCGCCCGGACGTCCGACCCCGACGAAGTCTTCTGCTAGCGTTTTCCTCTGTTGTTCTTTTTATGAAACTCTGATGTTAATTTCATGGCCGAACTAATTAAGTAAGAATGCTTAACCCAGTGGACTTGTTGTATTCTCTGTAACCGCTCACCTTCGTGTGGGTCTGCTGAACTTGATCCTGTTTAAAGTGGTTAAATCGGATGAAATCCGACGGCACTTCGTGTTAACTCGGTTTAGGCAGTGGTGTCGCATGTTAGGCGGCTTAACCCGGCTTAATCAGGCTAACCCGAGGTGGTTCCGCCACACTTGGTCTCTTCGATCGGACTGAAGGCGCTCATGGAGGTTGGCTCATTGTAGTCGGGCATCGCTGGTGCTAGCTCCTTCCCAAGCTTTGGGAGCTCAGCAGCACTCGTGTTTGCATGTGTAGGCGTGCGAGAAGGTGCTACCCATTGTGATTGTGCCGTGCGGTCCCAGCATCTTCAGCTTGTGGTAGGTGTAGTTGGGGATTGCCATGAACCTGGTGTAACATGGCCGTCCCATGATGACGTGGTAGCACCTAGGGAAGTCCACCACCTCGAAAGTTAGGACCTCCGTGCGAAAGTTGGCACGGTCACCAAATGTGACGGACAGGTCGATCTACCCGAGCAGGTATGCCTACATCCCCGGGATTATGCCGTGGAAGGGCGTGCTCACCAGTTGGAACTCGGACCGTGGGATGTGCATGGCGTCCAGGGTCTCAACATACAAGATGTTGAGGCCGCTGCTCCCCGCCCATGAGCACCCGGGTGAGGCGCTTCTTGTTGACGATGGGGTTGACGACCAGCGGGTACCAACCCAATCGAGGGATGCAAGGCGGATGGTCCCTCTAGTCGAATGTGATCGGGTAGTTCGACCAGCGTAGGAAAGTAGGGACAGATGAGTCAATGGTGGGAGCTTGTGAACTAGGGACTTGCATATTATCCCTGGGAGGAACGCGCCGACAACGTCAGGGAGGGAGTTGCACTGCTTCAAGAATCTGTGGATGTAATCCCGCAGGGACTCGTTGGACTCTTGCTTGCAACTCTTGAGGTCCCAGGAGTTCCCAGGGCAGACCTAGGTCCCCTAGAAGTTCCCGACAAAGACCTTCTTGAGTTTCGCCATGTCACGAATGCTGTTGGGCGGAAGGAATTCGAGCCACGCTTGAACAAACTCCCCTACGCAGATGGGGAGGTACTGGATGATGAAGTATTCATGGTCTGCTCCTCCAGCTCGGCAGGCAAGTCGGAAGTCCTCGAGCCATACATCGAGCTTCGTCTCCCCAGTGTACTTGGCGATGTTGGTGGGCGGTTGGAAACGCTGCGGGAAGGGCACCTTCTGGATGCGGCGACCGAAAGCCGGAGGCCCTGGTTCTTCCAGGTTAGAGCTTCATTTGCTGCTCCGGTCGCTCGGTCGGCCACCACACCTGGGGTGCACCTTCTCGTGCTCCTCATCGGACCGGTCGCGGTCTGCGTCAGCCACCCTCGCCGCCATCTGATGGACGTCGGCGTTGTTCGAGCTAGGCGTCGCGCGTTGTAACGCCCGTAAAAATTACCAATTTAAATCACTCGTTAAAAATGTATTCCAAAATTTTCCGACGGTTGAGCTCCCGAAAAATCCTTTCCTTCCCGTCGGACCCGCCGTCCCGGCACCCGATGTCGTCAACCCTCGTTTTCCGTTCCCCGCAAATTTCACCGCGTGCCGGTCGGAAGACCGCCGCGCGTGCCCGCGACCATTTCCGCAATGGCCGCCATCTATTTCTTTTTCCTTCTTTCCCTTCTTTTCCTTCTTTCTTTCTTTCTTTTTCCTTCTCTTTCTTTTCTTCCTTTTTCCTTCTCGCACCAGCAGCACCTTATTTTTTTCCTACGCATGCATGCATGCTTCTCGCACCAGCAGCACCTCAATTTTTTCTTACGCATGCATGCATGCATGCATGCACCATTTTTTTTATTTTATTTTCTTTCCCTTGGAACCTGGTGCTGGCCGCATGCACCGCTTAGCTCCGCATGCAGGCTTCTCTTTCCTTTTTACTGGCCGAGTGCTTGCTTCTCCTTGGCACACGTGCCTGCACCTGGCCCTGTTTGGTCACTGCATGCAGCGTTCCCTGACTCCCACACGCACAACACTTATCCTCTACCGCGGCCAGCACTGCACCTGGCGTCGGGACCTGTGCGCCTGCCCCCTCAGTCACCTCCGGCACCTGACCTCGGACCTACCAGCGCACGCGCCAGCGCTAGCGCACCCCTAGCCCCTCGCACGCACCCGCTCGCCCAAGCGCCCGTGCAGGCTCTTGCCGCCGCTCCACCATAGCACGCCGCTTGCCCGCACCAGACCGCCCGCACTCCGCTCGCCGCCCCGCGCCCGGCCGCTGCTCGTCGCACGCGCCCGCCCGAGCGCATGCGCCAGCGCTCGCTCCGGCGCCCGCCCGCTCGCCCGCGCCCGCCTGCGCACCACACGCCCGGCCTTTGGCGCCTAGCACCTAGCCGCACGCGCCGCGTCGCCGGCCGCCGATCGCCGCCGTCCCACCACACGTCACGCCGGCCATCACCTCGATGGACTCCCTGTGCTCCTCGTCAACCGAGCCACCACGCCATCCACGAGGACGTCCACTCCGGCACGCCACTGGCCCGAAGTCCGGCCGCCATCATCACCTCCGACCTCCGCCCGCCCCTCCCGTCACCTATAAAAGAGGGCCAAGGCCGACCGCCCCTGCCACCACCTCACCTCGCCTCCTAGCTCGCCCCCCCTTCTCCATCGACCCCGTGCGCCGCCACCAGAGCTCCGCCCACCGCCCTTTTTTCCAACGCCGACCCCCTCGCTTCCCATCGCTGAATCCCCAAGGTGAGGGTCAAAACGGAGTCCCCTCGGTCTCCTCTACCTCCCCCGCCGCTTGGTCTCACCGCCGGCGAGCTTGACTGGCCAGCCCACCGCCGGGTTGCCTCCTACCTCCCTGTACCCGTGCTCGAAAAAGAAGAAGGGGAGAATCCCCTTCAATTTCGATCTAATCCCCTCCTTTCCTCTAATTACAAACCAGCCCTCCCACCTCTCTCAAAGAAGTTTCGCGAATACGCCCTTCCACCTTCCAAAAAAATTACAAATAGGTCCCTGGTTCTCGCAGTTTAGTCCTAAAACCTTGTTTTAAGCCCCTAACACTCCTTTAGCTCGTCATTTCATGTGCCAAACTTCCTCCAATTGATCCCAAATTTGACCCCGGCCTCCTCTCATATATTTTCGCTGAGGCACATCCAAATTTCATGAAAATACCTCTATTACCTATTTTCCGTTCACATTCTCTGTTCGGAGCTCGACGGGTAAAATCTTATTTCCTTTTTATTTATTGTGTGCTCATTTGTGTGTGTCGTAGATTGCGGAGTACCCGAGGAGGAGCACGAGGAGGAGTTCGACCGCGAGCCCGAGCCCGAGGACCAGTACCGCGAGCAGGAGCTCCCGGAGGGCTTTGAGAACGGCAAGTCCAATCTCACGCTTTGATGCATATTTAATACCTAGTTTTTCAAACACAACCTATTGGCCTGTTTTATAAAATGCATATTGTTTTATTGCAAGACATGGTTGGATAGCCACCCCTTGACTGTTATGATTATTCCTTGTTGACCTATATTTGTCTCTAAATATGAGTTGCTCTATTTAGATGATAAATACTGCTAGAATGCTTAGGAACTCGTTACTCATATTCAATCATAACCACACTTGTTTATTCAAAAAATAAATGTGTGAGTGTGTTCAACTGAGGAGATGGGTTTTTGGGTGTAAAGAGAAGTGGTGTATGGGCGAGATGGATGGGTGTTTCTTGTGTGAAATGCCAGATTGTTAGGCTCGTACCTTAGTGGTTGAGCAAGGTCGGGAGATATCCATCTTGTCATGGCTAAGGACCGAGTTGATGTGTCATCTTACCTAATTCAACCATCGTGCAACCACTCGACCGTTGTATGGGCAACGGCTTAGCATAAACCCCACTAGCTAAATTGCTAGGCTTCAGGTGTGCTGGTGAGCAACGGGAGCCCATGGCAAAGGAGTAAGCTCTTGGTGACTTAGGTCCCGGTTCCGGCCTCGTGGATAGGCCGTTAACCCCTTGGGTGCTCCTGTGTTGACTAGTCAGTTTTGGCTAAGGTGGGTAATGGCTTTGTTAGGATCTGCACCGTCACTAAGGTGATCGTGTTGCGGTACCCTACTTGTGGGAAAAGTGTACAACCTCTGCAGAGTTAAAACCTATCCGGGTAGCCGTGTCCATGGCATTGGACGAGTTACGGCTTGGTCACATAACTAGCATTTGGAGATGGTTGGTTTTTATGGCGTGTGTTGGATTTTGGAAGTGTCCAGCAGTTGTGCCGAGCACTACGGCGGACGGGGAGTCCGGTAGCGATAAAACTTGGATCCTTTGTGTAGGATCAACCCCACTTAATGTTTCGGTTACTAAACAAAATGCCTTGCGAAAATTCTTTGAAATAAACCCCTGCATGTGTCCAAAATCTAGCTTTATTGCAAATGAACCTTAACCATATCCTTGTTGTACCCTGTGCATATTCTTGTTGTATCCCCCTCCATGGATGGGGTTGGACTTGTTGAGTACCTTGTACTCACCCCTATTTCGCTGCTTCAGAGGAGGACCCGGACTTCGAGTAGGAGGTTGCGTCTGCACCCAACGCTGCCTGCGGTGTTGGCCCTTTTGCAGGATGCTTCCGCTAACGCATAGTTCCGATTGCAGCCCGGAGTCCGACTGGACTGCAACTTGGATTTGTATTGTTATCGCTTTAGTTTTACTTTGGGTGTGGCTTGCCCACCCGCTCCTTCGTGAGCTGTACGGTTTCTGAACTATCTGTTGAATAAATGTGTTATCAGCTTCCTGGGACTGATAATTGGATCACATTTAGTCTCTACTTATGTGGGGACGCTTCACGCGTGGATGAAGCTGCGTACGTCACGGTTCGGCCCGATCCGCTCGTGCACAGGCTAACGACGTGGAGCCGGTACCAACCCAGTCGAGGGATGCAAGGCGGATGGTCCTTCTAGTCGAATGTGATCGGGTAGTTCGACCAGCGCAGGAAAGTAGGGACAGATGAGTCGACGGTGCATACCTGTCGGTAGCGCACCTTGCGCTGACACTTGGAGTGGTCGACGTCGGACCCCCTCGAAGATCATCAGGCAGGCTTCGGGGTCGGGGAAGCCTTCTCCTTCATTGCTTGGGGCGCCTCCCTTCTTGGCTGCATCCTTCTTGCCTTTCCCTTCCCTGGCTTGCTGGCTTGCCGCATGAAATGCTTCAGAAGCTCGTAGTCCTTGTACAAGTGCTTGACGGGGAAGGTGTGCTTGGTGCAGGGGCTCTCCATGAGCTTTTTGAAGTGATCGCTCTAGCCCTGCTGGGCTTGCTTACCCGATCGGTCGGCCGCGGCGACCAAGGCTGGGTCAGTTGGGCAGCGTCGATCCTTCTTGTTTTTCTTACCCCACTGGGTGGAGGAGCCCTCATCCCGATCCTTGCACTTGGCTTTGCCCTTGTCCCAACCGGTGTTGAAGACTTCCCCGACCGCCTCCTTGACGAAGGCGTGGTTGGTGGCGATATCGAGCAGCTCGCGGGTGGTCTTGGGCTTCACATAGCCGAGCTTGTGAACTAGGGACTTGCATGTTGTCCCTGAGATGAACGCGCCAACAACGTTAGGGAGGGACTTGCACTGCTTTGAGAATCTGCGGATGTAATCCCGCAGGGACTCGTTCGACTCTTGCTTGCAACTCTTGAGGTCCCAGGAGTTCCCAGGGTAGACCTAGGTCCCCTAGAAGTTCCCGACAAAGACCTTCTTGAGTTTCGCCCAGTCACGAATGTTGTTGGGCGTAAGGAATTCGAGCCACGCTCGAACAAACTCCCCTACGCAGATGGGGAGGTACTGGATGATCAAGTAATCATCGTTTGCTCCTCCAGCTCGGCAGGCAAGCCGGAAGTCCTCGAGCCATACATCGAGCTTCGTCTCCCCAGTGTACTTGGAGATGTTGGTGAGCGGTCAAAAACGCTGCAGGAAGAGCACCTTCCGGATGCGGCGACCGAAAGCCCGAGGCCCTGGTTCTTCCAGGTTGGAGCTTCGTTTGCTGCTCCGATCGCTCGGTCGGCCACCACACCTGGGGTGCACCTTTTCATGCTCCTCGTTGGACCGATCGCGGTCTGCGTTAGCCACCCTCGCCGCCATCTGATGGACGTCGGCGTCGTGCCGAGCTAGGCGTCGTGCGTGGATGAAGCTGCATACGTCACGGTTCGGCTTGATCCGCTCGTGCACAGGCTAACGACGTGGAGCCGGTACTGGGTCGGGTTGTGGTGCGGCCGCGGCGCTCTGCCCTACACGATGAGGCTGCGAGGGTAAACGAATGGAGCGGTTCGGCTGATGCGGCCCTAGTGCTCCGGTTGGGCAAGAAGCCGCATGGCGCTGTCATGGCGCGGAGCTTCCCGCCTGCTAAACGGCGGTGGTCTCCACCAGCACCCGGATGTTCCAGTGGATCGCTTGCTCCTGTGGATCGACGCGTTTGTATATAAAAACTTAAGTTTTATATTTAACTCCAAAAGAGCTCTTTTAGGGTCAAAAAGGACATTTCACCTCTTTTGCTTAGTGACTAATGACTTCTTTTAGTTTAAGTACATTTAATTAAGGCAGAGTTGTTACAACATATAGTTAACAGATTGTTGAATCAAGTGTAAGAAAATGTTGAATAATATTCATGGAGGAAGATTGATGCGCTACAATGGTAGTGCTAGATGCCTAATAGGTTTAAAGTTACTAGTCCATCAACCCGTGCTCCAGCACGGGTCAATAATTTAAGAGCTGTTGTATTGTAAAGTTTTCAAAAATTAGATCCCTTTCTAATAATTAAATTTGTCTACCTACTATTCACTCATTTATTTAATATTCTAACACAATACTCGTACATATATGTACTTATTCTTATCCAAGTGTGATTGTCTTTAATTTAGTAATTACTCTATACACATTTTCATCGACGTTAATATCTTTTCACTTTGCATTGCAACTCCATATATTGTGTTTAACATAAAAATCAATATTTTCCATCGCTTGCTCCTGTACATTTATAAATGGTGTATACGATGACACCCATCATGCGTAAACTTAACATAGTATTTCTATACTAATAATGATAAAAATAGATAATTTAGAATCATATATTAATTTACTTTTCGATATTTCTTTATAATGAAACATGCATATAATTTGATTAAGATTTAGTTGTTAATTTAGGTTAGTTTTAATAACGACACACGTGGATAATTTAGTACAAATCTAGAAGAATATTTTAAATTTTTTTTATAATGACATGTATGGATAATTTAGTTGAATATTACGGGGTTACTTTAGATTCTTTTTATAATTGCAAAGGTTAATAATTTAGATATAATTTTAGTGGGTTTTCTTAAAAATATTTTAATAATGATCGTGTTGTCTATTTTTTAGGAAACTTAATAGGCTAATGGATGTAATTATTAGAGTGTATAGGATTGATTTATGGATATTTTTTATTTTTGTTTGAATCTTGAAGGTTTATTTTTTTCCTAGCGTGTCTCGTGAGAATTATTGTGGATTCTTAAATTCAAAAAAAATGAGGGTTCATAGCTAACAATAAAAAATGTTAGCTTGATATCCCCCCATTTGTTAAATATTCTAACAAAATACTTAAATAGATATATATTTAGTGTCTTCACCCGATTGTGATAGACATTAGTTAGTAATTAGTCTATAATACTTTATCCATATTTATAATCTTTATTTTTTTTCCACATTGCATTGCATATATGCGCTTGAATATGTTTAATGGATCTAAATTTGAGCTATATTTTTAATATGAAAATCTATATTCTTATCATTTCCTCTGTATATTTATAAACAATGACACACATCACGCGTATATACCTTAATTATTATTTTCTATACTATCAATGTAAGAAATAGATAATTTAGAATCATATATTGGTGTACCTTGTGGTATATTTTTATGAAGGGTTATTTGAATTCAAGTTTAAGCTTACCTCATGTTATTTTTAATAATTACATATGTGGGTAATTTAGATACAAATTTCAAGGTTTACTTTAATTTTAGTTATAATGCTAGTGGTAGGCAATGTAGATGTAGTTTATAGAGTTATTTTAATTAATTTTTATAATGGCATAAGTGAATACTAGGATATTAATTTAGTTTGTTTTGTATAATGGTAGAGGTGGAAATATTTAGATATAAATTTAGGGGGTTACGTTAAGCTACTTTCGTAATGGCAGAGTAGGTATTTTTTTGGAAATATAATAGATCCAATGGCTATGATGATGTGATTGCCAAATTGATTGCTAGATGTTTAGCTTTTCTGAAAGAATTTTTAAAAAACTTTTCTAGAATGTTCACCTAGGATTCTACGTGGTATCATGTGGACAATTAGATATGAGTTGACTTAGTTTGCAGAAGCTGCACAGGAGCCCCTTCGTCTCGTCACCGCCTCCACTGCCGTCCTCTAGGGCTCCATCGCGGCTGATGAGCAAGCAGCATCCGCATTTAACTTGAGAGATCCGAGCCAATTCTAAAACACTCAAAATCTGAAGCAACATATGGTTGTTTCTCTTTACTATTTTGTCTGATTTTCTCTGTATTACCCGTGGGAGGTCGGGCAGTTGGTGGTAGCTGCGAGGCTTCATTTTAGTGTTTGGATTTGAAACTGTCTGTATTCTCAGGCATGGGTGCCTGGCGTTTTGTGCCGGACGAAACCAGTTTTTGTGCCTGCAGCAATCTGGAGACAGTTGCAACTTCGCCTGTGATCCAGTGAGCCCCTTTTCTGATTATAAAAGAAGGAAAAGGCATCGGCATCTGGCATCCTAAACATTTGTCGTTCAGAACTTGCTAGCATTGCAAACTGCAGATCAGTATAGCATTACAATCGGATGACAAATATATCAAATGGTTATGTATTTTTAGCAACAAGAAGATCCAGCATGGAGAAGAATGTTAATTGAAGAGAATATCGCCCTGTTCGCTGCTTATTCAGCCAGCTTATCAGCCACCGAACAGTGTTTTCCTCTCACAACAAATCAGCCATTTCAGCTTTTCAGCCGGCTTCCTCGTGCGGGACCCCCTCGGTTTCCCGCCGCCGCGCAGGCTTCCCGGAGATGGAGGCGGAGGACCTCCTGGAAGCGACGGCGGCGCCGTCGTGGCCGTGGAGCGGAGGTCGCGGCGCCCCACTCCGGCATCCGGCATCGACGCCTTCGTCCTCTACAGCCCCTGCATCTTCATCGGCGCCGGCATCACCGGCGCCGGCATCACCGACGACGGACGGGGAGCTCGCCGGCTTACAGCTCCGCGGCAGCGACCTCTTCCTGGACGCCGCGCACGCGCCGGCAATGCCGCCGAGGCTGCGCGCAAGAGCAGTGGCGGGGCGCCCCGCTCCAGCCGCCGCTCGCGCCCGATCCCCTCCTACGCCTCTCTGTTTTGGAGAAAGAGAAGCATTTTTCTCTTTAACCCCCTCCCTTCCCTCCTTTTTCCACCCGAGTCATTCCTCTCTTTAGAATATGGACTGCGGGTTGATTCCTTGAAAGTTGAGGGACTTTTTTGAAAAATAACCACGACGGACGAAAATTGCTGGTCGTTTTAATAATAGGTAAAGATTTTAGTTATAATGTTAGTGGTAGGCAATGTAGATGTAGTTTATAGAGTTATTTTAATTAATTTTTATAATGGCATAAGTGAATACTAGGATGTTAATTTAGTTTGTTTTGTATAATGGTAGAGGTGGAAATATTTAGATATAAATTTAGGGGGTTACGTTAGGCTACTTTCGTAATGGCAGAGTAGGTATTTTTTTGAAAATATAATAGATCCAATGGCTATGATGATGCGATTGCCAAATTGATTGCTAGATGTTTAGCTTTTCTGAAAGAATTTTAAAAAAATTCTAGAATGTTCACCTAGGATTCTATGTGGTATCATGTGGACAATTAGATATGAGTTGACTTAGAGAGCCCCTTCGTCTCGTCGCCGCCTCCACTGCCGTCCTCTAGGGCTCCATCGCGGCTGATGAGCAAGCAGCATCCGCATTTAACTTGAGAGATACGAGCCAAGTCTAAAACACTCAAAATCTGAAGCAACATATAGTTGTTTCTCTTTACTATTTTGTCTGATTTTCTCTGTATTACCCGTGGGAGGTCGGGCAGTTGGTGGTAGCTGCGAGGCTTCGTTTTAGTGTTTGGATTTGAAACTGTCTGTATTCTCGGGCATGGGTGCCTGGCGTTTTGTGCCGGACGAAACCAGTTTTTGTGCTTGCAGCAATCTGGAGACAGTTGCAACTTCGCCTGTGATCCAGTGAGCCCCTTTTCTGATTATAAAAGAAGGAAAAGGCATCGGCATCTGGCATCCTAAACATTTGCCGTTCAGAACTTGCTAGCATTGCAAACTGCAGATCAGTATAGCATTACAATCGGATGACAAATATATCAAATGGTTATGTATTTTTAGCAACAAGAAGATCCAGCATGGAGAAGAATGTTAATTGAAGAGAATATGATACTCGTACAAGCACGAATTTCAGGCTTTCAACAGAAAGATGATCTTTCGATTATACAACATTCATCTCTCCTCTCCTGTCTTCTCTAGAAGGCAGAAAAAATAGCGAAAGGTCTCCCGTCGCGCTCCCGCTCCTCCTCCCTGTCCTCCTCGGGCGTCGGAGTGCCGCCGCCGCCGTCCTCCTCTTTCTCCTCCGGCGTGGGAGTAGCGGTCAGCTCGTGGCGGCAGAGAGGGCAGACGGCGTTGCGGCGGAGCCACTGGGAGATGCAGTGTTGGTGGAAGGCGTGGGAGCAGGGCATCGCCCTGAGCGTCTCCTCGGCGCGGAAGTCCTGCAGGCAGACGGCGCACTCGTCCCCCGAGCGACCCGTCACCTCCTGCAGGCCCAGGATGGCATCCTCGGTGGCGGCGACGCGAGCGCGCTTGCTGCTGCGGGGGGCTTCCGAGCTCGCCCTCCGGGGATAAAATTCCGGCCAATGCACCCATGCGGGAATGTCGTCGTCGGTGGGCATCGGGCTACTATCATCAGTAATAATTATTATCTCCAGCGGGTAACCTTGGCCTTGCGCAATGTCCATCGGCGAGGATCGGGGGAGAGAAGAACTGAAGACGCCCGGTCGGACGGGTCTATCGCTGGAGTGGAGCAGAAAGCAAAGCAATGCGATCGATCGATCTGCGAATGTATCCCTTTGATTTGCTTACCACTACTATACATAGGCTGCCGGCGGAGGCCGGATCGGAGGCGGTGATTGAGGACCGGATCGGATCGGAAAAGGAACACATCACCGATCCATCTGGATACTCCGACTCCGATCCTTGTAGCAGCAGGCGACTCCGATTCCTGGTCGTCGTCTACTCGATTCGATTCCGAACCGAGTGCTGATCGACGGGAGCTCTCCTGGGCTAGGATGATGTTCCCACCGAGTCAGAGTCCTCACAATCCATCTTCTATCTATAACCACCGGTGTATAGCATAGAGGAGGACACCGACATCTAGGACCCGCTCGTAGGAAAGACAGGGATAGGACTGACAAAAAGGGCACAGATGGCTGTCGTCGAGAGATGTGTGTGGCCTAGCCTGGGAGAGCCAGGGTAGTGCGGTGGGCCGCATATGGGCCTCCGCTCACGGATTCCCCGTGAGCTGCGGCCGCCGCGCCGCCAAAACAGCAGTGATCCTATCGAGCGAAAAGAAAAATCATGAGATTTCTTTTTAGTGGAAAAGGAGGGGCTAGGACCCATACTAATTATATATTAATAATAAAATATCAGAAAGGAAATAAAAAAATAAGAAAAGAGAAAGGGGTTACAAAAGGGTGTTCTGCCAATGTAAGATAGAGGGAAAATATTTGTCTGGTAGTCTGTCGGGTTATACCGATAAACCACTTGTTTCGGATCGAAACGAAAAGTATGCTCACACGAAATCGAGTTCAGAGATTACAACATTCCAGTAGATTAATACATAGGTCCCACTTTAATTATTACACCATAAAAGTTCAAAAGTGCATAAAGTAAATTGTTCAAAGTTTAAGCAGCGGAAAACGGATGACAACTAAACGTCGAAGCAGAAACATCATGGTAAAGCTGACCATGACATCATTTACCACGATCCTCGCCGATCGAGGACGGGTCCCACTCGACCGTCTAACCCGGAGGGAACTGGGTCGGCCAAGTCAAACTGGCAGCACACTCATCAACGTCTACCACATTATCTGAAAACAAAGCCACAAGCAAGGCTGAGTATACTAATACTCAGCAAGACTTAACCGTTGGGTGGTAACTACTCCACCAACTTCTAGACATGCAACGCTTTTTGGCTGAGGGGTTTATTTTTGCAAAAAGCATCTAAAGTAGATCCTTACTTTCAAGTTTTAGTAGCTGGTTCCAGTAGATTAACCATTCTAGGTAAGCACCTGTTCTAAGCAAGCAAGTTGAGCAAACATTTTATTCCAAGCATCATCATTAAGTAATCATTCTTTGTTCCACTTGTTACTTAGTGCAGAAGTGGGTCAAGCAGTCTCAAACTGTGAGAGGCAGACGATTCTAATCGAGTTTTTAAACCTTGCAAGGTGAACCTAACCCCACGATATTACGTACCATGACGGGTCCACACATGTCAACCGTCCCCAACAATCCCCAAGCACGTGGACATGGCCTACCTATCTTGGATACAAGGCCCCACGGTCCCGAAATGTCGCCGTATCGTAACTGCACTTGTACCCACATGAAACACAAGGGGAAACTTCATTCCAGAGATAGTAGGATAAAGCCACGCCCCGGTTCAATCAGGTACTAGGCTTCCCTATCCCATACTAGATATGAGATTAGTACTTTCAAACACTTGACCACAGCTCTAAACACATTTTGACCTTAGCATCTTTTCCTAGACAGACGGGGCGAATTCCAATGAATCAGAACCAATGCTCGACTCCGTCCGTCATCCTTATGGTTGCAGTATTAATATTCAAGCAACTCATATGACTTGCAAGTGATAGGAAATCACTCGACTTTTACCGAGTCCTTATTTAGCATTGCAGCTACTCGACCTATCATTCTAGTATTCAACCATAGATACCTGAGATCAAGTAACTAAGTTTTCATTCAACTCCTATAAACTTAAATGCGCAAACATAAGTAACATAGATATTGCATGAACTTTAAAAACAAGGTTATGCTTTGGGGCTTGCCTTCCTACTCTAAATTAGTAAGGACCTCGTTGGATGCTTGACTGGGCTCTTGCTCGGCCTTGACGTGATGTAGCTCGGCAGGTCCTTCCTTAGCAGTCGGCAGCAGTTCGTACGTCTCGTTTGCTAGATTCGCTTCTACACGAGATGCATATGCAATATTCAAGTTTCACGATTTCATGTGCAGGATGCATTCATAAGATATTGCAGAGGTGTAAGCTTACGATGAACAAGTAACCCAAGTCAAGATTCAAACTGAGTTTTTCGTGAGATAAAGTGATTTCGTGTTGTTGACATAATGGTGATTGTGTACACATCTATTAAGTTTATCTCTTTTAACTTCTAAAAAGAAAAGGTGGGTTCACTCTAGGGTTGGTCAAGTTTATTTTGGAAAGTTATCCCATTTCTGAATTTCTTAACAACCTAGATGTTCATTTTCCCATTCTACCCTTTTTATTTAATATTCATTCTCATTCCATTTATTTAGCCTTAACTTCAAAAATTCATTCCAGTTGCACTAAGTGTGATATGGTGCTGAAAAATTACAGAGGCTTCTTAACATCATTAGTGGGTTACTGTAAAATTTTGGGACTCATTTGATTTCCACAGAATCACTAAAAATGAAAAACACCCTAAAGTTGATTTCGTATTACTATTTTTAACTTAAGTTGCATTGAAAGTTTGGCTCTGAAATTTTTACGGTGCGTTCTCTTGGTCCAACAGAAATTTTCTGTAATTTTTCCATGATTTAATATGAAGGACATCTATTTTCCATATATTACTTGTATTTAGCCTTGCAGAAAAGTTTAAGCAAGCTTCATCATGTTTCAAACAGAGATTAATATTTTTCCTAGGGAAGCACTGGTGTCAGGAACTCAACAAAAGTGGTTTCACATTTTTGTATCTATTTTCTTCCATTTATAAAGCAAAAGGCAAGATCAAACCTAGCATTTCAATGTGTGACTCAAATCAGTATGTTTATCATCTAGTCTAGTACTACAAAATTCATATCTAGAACAAGCACATCATAAGTGAACTAACAGCGGTGGATTTGCATTTTTAGCATTTTTATGTGATTCATAGGGCATTTAAAGGCTTAAACACAAAATAAATCCTAGAGGAAAATCTACAACAGTGACATGTCCAAAACTATTTTTCTGTGAAACTATTTAAAATCCAGAGTCTAACAAAGTTGGTTTCATATTTCAGGGGCTCACTGTGAGGGTTTTTGCCCAAAGGAGCTTGGGCGGAGGTGGCTCGACGGCAGCGGTCCACGATGGTGCTCCGAGCATGGCGGCGGGGAGCAGCGTCCGGCGCCAGTGATGGTGAAGAAGGCCGGAGGCAGGCTCTGAAGGCTGCAGGGCCTCGCGGGTGGTGCACTGGTGGGCTCAGCGGGCGGCGGGGATGGTCGGAGGGCAACACTCCATGGCGAGGTGCGCGGCAGGGCTCTGGTGTGGGGAAGGCTTGCGTGTGCGCCGGCGAGGGGAGGGAGTGAAGCCTTTTATAGCCGGCGGGGGGCGAAGGGGTGAGGCTAAGGACGCTCTGGTGCTGGCTAGTGACTGGGGGAGCACTTCAGGGTGGCCGGTGACTGGCGTAGAGCTTGCGGCTCAGCGGTTGCCGGCAATGGTGCTAGCGTGCTTGGGAAAACTTTGATGACTGGCGGGTGATGATCCGGTGAAGCTGGGATCCAGCCAAGCTAAGCAACCTGCTGTAGTCTGCTGCAAGCCTAGTCATCCCACACTACTGTTGCCGCAAGCGCCGTTCTCCGACGCAATCCCACACCGCACTGACTGGTGCCAAGCAACGTCAACCGCCGCAATCCGCTACAAGCAGCCAATTCTGACAACCATGCAACAACCTCTAGCCACCACCATAACTTCGATCGCCTGCACATGGGCTCGGCAACACCCATTCAGCTCACCACGCGGTTGCCGCCATCGGCAGTGGCCTCCCGTGACAATGGTTCAGCAATGCCACGAACCAAGTTGGGTCTCTAGAGACGACGCCTCCAAGCAGGGCACAACACCAATGGCGCCGTCATCGCTTGTCCAGGATCTAGATAGGGTTTTCACCTAGAGAACCCCGTGCAGCAGGGTCGTAATTCCAACATGGCGCCCCCAATAGGGAAGACGACGTCCTAGAGCGTCGCCCTCATGTCCACCAGCACAAAGGGCGGTGATAGCTTTCGCCTGGAGCAATACAACCCCTCACTGCACGCACATGGTTTGGCACTCCCGGACCATTGCTATGGCAACCCTGCCGAGGCGCCGCCGCCGCCGTACCTCCACCTCTGTTTTTGTCGCCACCCTCCACCGCTGCCCACGCGCATCACCCTCTATTGCCTGCACCTCCTTGTCGACGCCAAGCGTTCGCTTGTCGTTCCATGTTACATGGCTTGCAGCACGCTCCTCCCGGTTGCCGCGTGCTCCACCCGTCCGCCGTGCTTCTCTCCCGACCTACGCTCCTCCGTTGCTCACGCCGACTGCCCGGCCTTCATTCGCGTGCCACCCACCAAGATGGCCACCAAGAGTCCGCCGTGCCAGGCCCCAGGAGTCATCAACACGAAGTCCAGTGCCCACCACCCTGCTCGGGGCAGGACATGGTCACCCGTCCCTAACACATGAGGTGTTGTGCGCGTGCCTCTCGCGGCGGCTGGGAACGCCACCTCCGTCGTACCGGTTCACGTGCGACGAGGAGAGGACGATGAAGAGGGAGTTCTGGAAGCTCGCCGGGGAGTGCTCTGCCTCGACGAGCTCGTCGACGACGCGCGTGAGGAAGACGCCCGCAGCGAGCTGCCGCACATCGACAGCTACATGGCCACAAGTCGCCGCCACCGCCTGCTCCCCTTCTGCTGCTGCCTGCTTGCATCGTGCTAAGATGGGCTGGGGGCGGCGGATCTGGGGGTAGGGAGGCTAGATCCGCCCATGGCAGGGCTGGCCCTCCGCTGCTCCAGCACCTTGCACCGTCCCACCCCGGCTTTGTCCTTGGGGGCCACCGGTTTGCCCGCTGCTATCATCCTCGGGAGCCGGTTGGGCTTCCGGTGGTGGCAAGGCGGGCACTAGAGGCGGTCGGGGAGGTCTGACGGTGGTGAGACTGCCGCCCATGGGGAGGGTGACGTGAGGGCTTGTTTCCGCGTGCAAACTGTGGAGATTTTTCAGAGTATTGTTATCTCAGAGGAAGATCTATCCTGGACAATTTCAAACTTGTATAGCGATCCGCGGCGCTACTGAAGAAACGGAAAATACCAAAGCTGCTGCTCAAATTGGATTTATCAAAGGCGTTTGAAATTGGATGTATCTCAGGTGCTGACATCAATTCTTCTGACAAAGATACTTGCAACACTTTTAATTCAGAGAAAAAATCATCCAACTCAACATCAAACTTGTTGTCATGAGAAAAAAAATTTAACCCTGGCACAATCGGCATAAGCATAGCGTATACAAAAATACAAATAAGAATACTAATCAATCGGTGTGTTGCTTACCGTGACGAGCGAATCGGATCGGTGTCCTTGCCGTTGCCGATCGCTGCCTCACCGGGTGAGGAGCCAATCAGATCGGCGCAGGCGTCTCCTCTCCTCAGCCAGAGCGCGTCGATGGGCAGGCAGGATCGCTGCGGTAGGAAGCGATCAAACGAAACTCCGCCTGCGGCCTGCCCTCCGCTCGATGAATTAGAATAGAACTGGAAGGGAGAGTTACCTACAGCATGGACTGCTTTGTGATGGGTCTTCGAATGCTTACTATACCAAATAGAAAATTATATGTACTAATTACATATATGTTGCTCGCCCCCAGCTCCACCAACCCCCCCCCCCCCCCCCCCCCACACACACACACACACCAAAGCCCTTCCTAGGCCTGCTGATGAATAAAAGCGGACGCCTGACATTGGTAAAGTTGACGCTCTCCTTGTCGCCGGTATACTTGAGCATGTCTGACAAACTGCCGCCATGGGTGATCAAGAAGCGCGATGGAATTAGAAGAAACTTCCTGTGGACAGGGAAAGATACGGCGGTAAAGGGAAAGAATGATGTTTGCCGACTGACAACGTATGGAGGATTGGGCATGATTGACCTCAAGCTGGCAGGGTACGCGGCTACGCGCTGAGAACAAGATGGCTATGGTTGCAGAAAGTGGACGAAGGGAAATTGTGGTCAGCACTATAGATTCACATCGAGCCTGAAGTCCAGGCCTTCTTCAGAGCATCGGTCACGGTCGGTGTTGGGAATGGACGGAGCACCCTCTTCTGGAATCTGGACTGACAATTGGATCGATGGGCAATCCATTGCTCAGCTGGCTCCTACACTTCACGAGACGGTCTCCAAGCGAACCAGAAAGGGTAGAACGGTCTCACAGGCCTTGGCTAACGGGCGCTGGACACAGGACATCAGAGGTGGTCTGACTTCACAAGTGCTGGTTGAGTACATTGACATCTGGGAGAGGATGTCGGCGATCGGCCTTGACGAGGGCCGCGAGGACACCTTCCGCTGGCGTTGGACAGCGGATGGGACTCTCACAACTGCGTCAGCCTACACATAAATGCATGCTGGAAGCACACGGCTGCAAGGGGCAGCTAGGATTTGCAAGAGCTGGGCACCACCTAGGGTAAAAAAAAAAATTCATCTGGTTGGCAACTAATCGGCGTATCTGGACTGCTGATCGTCGACGACGGCATGGACTTGAGGCGCAGGACAAATGCTGGCTTTGTGATCAATGAGACCTCAGATCATATACTCGTCCATTGCGCCTACGCTAAGGAAACCTGGTGGGTAGCAGCCTCGGTGATGAACTGCAACTGCAGTTTCAGCGATGAGGAAATCTCGCTGCGGGATTGGTGGACCAAGCTGACGAAATTACAGCCGCGAGAGAGAAGGAAGGGACTCAACATACTCTTCATGCTGGTGATTTGGAGTATTTGGAAGGAGCGAAATGCACGGTTATTCAACCAGTGCTCGTCCACAACCCAAGAGCTGTTGCAGCGCATCAAGAGCGACATCGATCTCTGGGTGATGGCAGGCGCTCGCTGCTTAGGTCATCTTAAGTTCGAGTATAATAGCAGTAGAATTAGAGTAGTGGTTGTATACTCGTATGCCTCTTGCATTTTTCTAGTGTGGAGTGTTTCGCGTGAGCCTTTTT
Source organism: Setaria viridis (assembly GCF_005286985.2). NCBI lineage: Eukaryota > Viridiplantae > Streptophyta > Magnoliopsida > Poales > Poaceae > Setaria > Setaria viridis. Next base: position 29,819,844 of record NC_048263.2, read on the forward strand.
GGCTCCGCGGAGTAAGTAAAACAACAAAGCTATTCTACTTGATACAATGATGCGCATTCGAGAAAAAGAAACTGCCAGGCCTCCCACGGGCAATACAGAGTCTTGAAACATCAGGCAAAATAGTGAAGAGAAACAACCATTTGTTGCTACAGATTTTTGAGTGTCTTAGACTCGGGTCGGATATCTCAAATTAAATCTTAAATGTGGATGGTGCATGCTCATCACTTCATCAGCCGCAACGATGAGGGGGGAGTGCGGTGGGCCGCATATGGGCCTCCGCTCACGGATTCCCCTTCAGCCGCGGCGCCGAAGAAGCTACTAACGCTGATTTTTTCGCAAAAAAAAATCATGAGATTTCATTTCAGGCACGCGAACTATACCGTGTGTGATAAACCGAAATCTTCTGAACAGTACTCCCTCCGTACTTTGAAAAAATTGCAACTCTCGTGCAACTATCGCTTCTCGAAAAGTTCACCAATTTTAAATTTAATCAAATTTATACAAAATAGCACTAGTACAAAATAAATATTAATAAATTAATCATGTAATATATTTTCATATACTAAATCTATTTGAAGATACGAGCGTTTTAAGGAGCTCCTGCACTCGATTTTTTGACCAATCGATGAACGCCACGCCTCTACTTCTTCTCCTAGTCTGGCAATGGCGTCGAGGAGCCTTTAAGTTGGATTTCGGGGTTTGAGTTTGGAGATTGGGTTACCTGTAGCCTCCGGGCCAAGAAGAAAGCTCGGGGTGGCTTGCCGGCCGGCGGCGGCGGTGGTTGAGACGGCGGGGGATCCCCGGTTGGGCAGTGGAGGCGGTGAGGGCGTTACGCTTCAATTTTTTTAGTGTCGGCGTTTGTGGAGGGCGGCGGCAGAGGGGGTGGAGGTGCCGCCGGAGCCACGGGCGGCGGGAAGATGCGCCTCGCGAGTTTTCTGCACGAGAATTTGATTAAATTTGGACTGTTCGAAGAAGCGAGAGTTAATTTTTGGAGTAGAAAACACCGCGCTCTTGACTTTGCGCCGCCGCCGCTCGACCCCGCCGCGTCCACTACCCCGCCGGCGATCGCGCAAAATCTTAACCCCAACCCCCGAATCCAAATCCCTCATGGGTCGGAAGCGGAAGCGGCCCCGCAAGGTCGAGCCGCCGGCGGAGCGAGTCCATCGGGAGTCGACCGGCGAAGAAGTCGACGGCGAGGACTCCGTGACGACGAACCCACCAATGGCGGGGCCTGCGGTTTCCGTCGAGCGCGAGGAGGTGTCGGAGGCGGCTGCGGCGGAGGAGGACAAAGATATCGGCGAGCTACTGGAGCCGTTCACCAGGGAGGAGCTCCTGGAGCTCCTCACGGACGCCTGCCTCCGGAGCCCCGCCCTCCTCGCCCGCGTCGCGGCCTCCGCCGCCTCCGACGCCGCGCACCGGCGCCTCTTCGTGCACGGCCTCGGCCCGGGCGCTACCTCCGCAGCGCTGGCCTCCGCATTCGCCCCCTTCGGCGCGTTCGACGAGTGCCACGCCGTCGCCGACCGCGCCACGGGCCGCTGCCGAGGCTACGGCTTCGTCACCTTCCGCCGCCGCTGCGACGCGCGCCGCGCTCTCGCCGATTCGTCCAAGCGCGTAGACGGCCGGCCCGTCGCCTGCCAGCTCGCCGCCCTCGGCCCCGTCGCACGGTCCTCCTCCTCCGACCGCAAGCTTTTCGTCGACAACGTGCCCGAGCGCGCCGCGCACGACGACCTGAGGGGGCTCTTCTCAAAATTCGGCGAGATCGAGGAGGGACCCCTCGGCGCCGACCGGGCCACAGGGCTCTTCCGCGGGTACGCCATCTTCTTGTACAAGACGCCCGAGGGGCTCAGGAAGGCCCTCGAGGAGCCCACCAAGGTGTTCGACGGGTGCGAGCTCCAGTGCCGGCGCGCATACAGGGGGAGCAATCCGAAGCATGCTGCCGCCACACCCACAGACACAGGTGTGCAGAGCAATGGTGGCGCCGTTACCGCGGTATTGTCCTCCGTCCAGGCCAAAGACCTTGCATTGACATCCAAGCCCTCGCTGCTTCAGTTGAATCAGTCGGTTGGGCTGAAGGCGAAGGGGAGTAGCTCAGCCACGGCCATAGCTCTCTTTCGTCAGAATGTCCCTGCTGGTGGTGCTGGTATCCTTGGTGCGGCCCCTGTCACCACGGCTGTGCCCTCTTCGCTGGTTCATGGCACATCAAGCACACCACCAAGTCATTGTGGGGCTGCAATTGGGCATGTTGGATTGAATGACGCTGCTAGAGCTGGTGCATCACCCATGGTGTCTGTAATTGGGTCGAACAATTCAGCATCACTGGGAGCTGCAAAGAATACCATGCCACCTTCTTTGCATCCTGGTCAGTTGTCGACTAGGCCTGGCTTGATACAGCACTACCTGGGAAGATAGGTGAAAGTATCATGCCATTTTGCTACAGAACCTAGGAGGGACTCAATGCTATTTTCACACTGAAGTAAGAATCTGCAACCTTGGACATCTCATTCCCATGGTTTACAGTTGCCCTGCTTATCATGGGAGAGATTATTATGATATCTAATTACTAGGAAATGTAACTTTGTAGATAGTGTAGTTTGTAGAACAGACTCTTAATCTGTAAGACTGTAAGTGAATGCGTTGTTCCTGGAAACAAGAGCAACCTTGGACCTGTTCCTGGAAACAAGAGCAACCTTGGACCTGTTTATCAGAATTAGTTTGGTTCTTATTACCTGAAAACTTATTCTTAAACTGAGAGAAGTGTGATTTGTGGTGCTGTAGCTTTCAGAAAAAAATTCTGTAACATGGAACTGGAGGCTTGCTGCATAGCAGCTTCGAGAACAGGAACAATCTGAAAGCTTGCTGGGTAGCATCCTTGACAAGATTCAAACAAGACTAGCCTCTTGCTCGATAGGGCTATGATCCTATGAAGTTACAGACTTGCAGCTAACCTTTTGAACACCTTTTTTTATTCTCATTTTCTGAACATGGATGAAGAAATCTGAAATAATATGTGCCAATATTCCAAGTTGAAAACGCTGTCTCGCTAACTAATGGAGAAGACAACTTATATCCCTCTTTATGATTGTATTTTGCGTCTCCTTGATTTTTGTTTACCCCTGTTTATGAATCGGTAGGATGCTAGTCTTCTTCGAATCTTCTCCACGCTGTGATGCTCTGAAACAGCTTCTGGGGGTGTGAAAATCAGTGCACAGATTGCCTATCCTTTTGTACGAGGAGCAGGGGGGTGGATTATCTGAGCCTTGCACGGACTATACTGGGTAGACACAGAACTTATGCAGCAACGTCGGAGCTTCAATTTGGTTCATGCATTAGCAATCAGAGTTGGTGTCAGCCATGAGCCATAGGCGGCGGTGGCCAGTACACATCAAATGAGAACTCGTGCATACAGCGAGGCATTAGCAACAAATCCGACCTTTTTTATAGGCATTTTTTTTCCTGTTGTTCTGATTTACCTAGGAAACAGTTAATTCAGTCGGAAACATGGGGAAAAAATCGCAGTTTTAAACCGGGACACGAGCCATTAAACCAACACAGCGGCAATGTTTTGCCTGGTACGAGCCATGAAATGCCGCTGCGCGGCAACCTACAGGCCACGGCATTGTTTTGCCTGGTACAATGCCGAGGGTGGGCGCCGCCGTGTGGGGTCCGGCGACCGCGGCCGGCAGGCGGCAGCGGTGGTGCGCCGGGCATGGTGCCACGACGGTTCATGGCAGGGCAGGGAAGCTATACCAGTTAATCCGGCATTCCGGCATGCTGATCCGGAATTCCGTCAGTCCTCCTGTAGAAGAGGTTATTGTTGCAATATCATCTAATGTATCGTCTGCCACCACACCCGTTCTCCCTTTGGCAGTTGAAGAACACTGAGGCCACGGGTGGTCCTAGATTATAAAGTGCTGAGAAGTCTCTTGTGTTGAAATTTGGTCTCCATCCTGGTGCATAAATAGTCTGCCGGACGGATTGGCGGAAGAGGATAAAGACAAAGCGATGTATTCCAGCAGTTGGCTTTGGACTTTCATAGCTTACTACCTCATTTCCTGAAATATAGTTCGAATAGAACTTATCAGAGCAAGTTCATGCATATATGTTCCCAAGTTTAGAACTGTTGTTACTTAAGATGTCTTTGGCCTTTTCAGGGTTAAAAGTTTAACATAAATTAGTCCACACCGAAACTAGACATTGCCAAATGCTACTAGATAGTCATGGTGCACCAGCCTAAGCCAGTTATTCAAATATTTATCTGGAACAAAATTTGTAAGTCTGTGAATATACACTTAGTCTTTAGTAAATAGTAACTAATGCGTACACCTTTTCACCAGTTATAGCTTGCATTCTTTGGGTGTAAAAAAGCACTGCATGGTTTATTCTGTTGACTTTGTTGGAAATGAACATTCAAATAGTGAATATGAGACGTAGGAGACAGGGGAGCAACTCACCAAAGCTTACATTTGTTGATTCTGGAATATCTGTCACCAACCTGCATGCATGATTGTCACCATAAGTAATTCTTTTTCCTCCTTGTTGTTTTAGCAGAATTCACAAGTAACAGTAAATTCATTCATCACATTTTTTTCAGGTCTTACCAATGAAGGTATTCTCTTTTGGTTGGATTGCTTGGACTCGGTGAGTCAGGATCCACCATCACCTAGTGGTAAGTTGTTATTTTCTTTAGAAACATAAACATTAAAGCTTCATGCATATGGGGGTTTACTAAACCAAGCAGTAAATGGTGCTGATGCAGATACCTTTATTTTAAAATGACACTACATTTGCCTGTCGTCTAAGGCATTTTACAGTGTTATTTATATTAATATTAATATACGATTAGATTCTGAGCCATATGAGCTGTCGAATAGTTTGACACTTTTGTCAAACAAATTGAAGTGTTCTGAACTTATCTACTCAAACGTTAGTGGCTTCTGTTAATGTAAGATATTTATAATATTCACATTTGTAACATTTTGCTGCTGGAGGTAATCATCATGGTTCGGGGTTTTTAAATACTAGGTAGCTGGATACATGTCTATAATATTGATTCTCGATCAGTGTCCTGCGTCCAAACATGCTGGTATATTTGCTGACACTAGCCAAAAAAAAGGTGGACATCTCTATAGCTTATATATGAACCAAAATGTGGAAGTACAAACTTTATTTTTTTAAATCAGCATTAACAGCTTTCTAATCTACAAAGGTCAACATTCATGGCTTTCAATGATCTATAGATACTGAAACTTTTTGAAATACGAGTGAATTCACATGAGACCTCATGAATTTTGATCATGATTCATGAGGTTTCATTTAGGTTCTATGAGACTTCATGAGTTCTCTATAGGTTTCATGGTGTACCCTAGTGCAAAGGCATAACTCATCATGTGTAAAAAGAAAGTGTGCTAAACCAGGTCCAAACAAAATACAATTTATATGGCACAAAGTGAAATTTACTATAGTTTAAAATCCTAGCATGCTGCAATGAGGTAGACATGTGGTTATGAACTCACCAAAGTGTAAAGGGTCCTCATGTCACGCCCAGCAATCTCAATCCTTGGTTCATTGACTACTTGTGACGGCTTGAGCTCTGACCCATTAGTCAGTTCCCTATTGTTGTATAGGATTCTGAGTGATGCTGATTTGATAAATGGGTCCAAGATATCTCCAACTACGTTTCCAACGACAAGTGGGTCCCTTGACATGGTTAGCTACGATTGGCAATCTTCAAGACGAGCTAACTTGGCCTGAAGGGTGAACTTGGGTGAAGTGAAGAGTGCAGGCTGGTGCTCTATATATACTCCCGGTCCCCAATGATGTACCGTTCATGATGACTGAAACATACTCTGGACGCCATGGTATCTTGCTTTATGCTGTAAAGAATGATATGGGTTGCCATCACTCGAAATATTTCGAGTTGTCCACCCTCTGCGCCTACACCAATGGAAGGAGTGCTCACTGCAATTCCACGTAGGTGAATAAAATCTAATGCATCGCATTCACTTATTCCCTATATCTAGAGTCTAATAAATAGTTGTTCGTAGCAAAAAAGTAGATTGCCTTTTGACTTATCTGTTATCTCCCAGACTAACCCCTTAGTGTCTTCATTCTCAGATTTTTTTTGAAATAGGCCGCACGACCAACATTTAGCCTTAATGGTTCTTATCTTTCTGTCTTTCTGCTCTGTAACATGTTGAAAAATGATTGTGTGTTGATGGCACTTTTACAAGAATGGACTCTCCGACTCCAAGTAATATGAATAACCAAGAGGTTTTCTTGACAAGTAGAAGCTTGGTGGAACGAGCATACTATACTGCAATGATAAAAGGTGGTGGGGATTTTCTGCACAAATGCATCAATTGTTCGGTGTCTGCTCCTAAGATAATAATTTCAATAATTAGATGCCCAAGATGCTAATTTGTGGTACAAGTGTATGGTCTATCTCACTGCATGCTGTCATCGAGAATTCAGAATCATGTTCAGGTCATCCTGCAAACATTAAGTAGGAACTGCTACTTTTTGTTTAACGATTGTTATGTGGGGTGTCAACACTCACTCTATCAATCATGATGCAAATTTGCCACTGAGAAACAGCTCTCTTTTTCTATATCTGTAAAGATGGGGGATTTGAGCTTTATTCTTTCTTAGCAATTGATACTGCAAATATGATATGTTAGTAATGGATTCCTTTATGATCTATTCTGATCTGCCAACATTAGTTTGTGGTCAAAGATAATCTTTATGTATTCTGAAATTGTATTTTTCAGAACAAATGTGCCACTAAATGTATAAATCCATAAATCCATTTGATTTTTCCTCCTTAGAATTTACTTCCCTTTTGTTCTGTTTCCATATTATAATGTTACCGTACATCACTTTGTGTTTCAGAAAGTTATGCATGTAGCTGTGTACCTTAGCATAGGCTTTCTGAGAGCCACTCTTGACTATGCACTCCATAGTGTTTAGGATCTACCTGAAGACATGTTAATACAAGTTGACTAATCACGAGTGTAAATTTCCAGATCACTGTTTGAAAGCTACATATTCTGGTGTCTAATGAGCATGTTTTGCAAATGCAGGCATACAACCACATCTCTTCTATTCTAGTGTAACTGCGGAGTATGATCTTCAGAGGAGGGGCTCCAAGTGCGAGTTTAGTTGAATTATGGCGAAACTCATTTGCTTTTAACCTATGTTGCCTCCCAAATTTGTGCCACAATAAATTATGAAAGATTCTGCTCCCAATTATTGATCTTTTTTCAGTGAAAATAAACTGTCTACGGCAGCTGATATGGTCTTCAAAGATAAAAGAGGAGGCAAAGCTGCGACAGATAAGGTATACAATGATCTCGACTAAGGGACCATAGAATCTCGTTTTGTTCTTGTACTTCATGCAAGATTTTGTGTGAACTGTATTCTTCTGATATTGCATTCTCTGCTTACTTGCACTGTGCAGGCTATCAGGTATCCATGTTTCAGCTCTGCACCGAAAGCCTGAAAGATGAAACTAGTTGCATTGTGTCAAGAAGCTCAAATTCGACCAGAGAAGCTCTACTCTGCCTTAAAAGTTTATGCTAAGAGGTAGAAACTTGCTTCCCAATCCTTAATACCAGACCTTCAGCCACTTAAGCGAGTTCCGAACATGGAACTGAAAGGGTTTAGTTGACATGATGGTGCACGGGTTACGGACGCAAAGTTAGCGAAATGACTGGAATCTATGGAACTCTTTTCGGTTCATTGCACATTCTTGATCCTTGACCAGCGAGTAAAGCAGTTCTTCTCTTCACGTGAGCATGTCCCATTGGTCCAGCCACTCCAATGGTGAATGCAACTTGGAAAAAGGATGTACTTCACATGGGTTGTCAAAGCTTGGAAACGGACATTTGACAGAGAAACTTTTGGAGCGCCGGAATTGCATTGGACGGTATTGAGCACTGAACAATTTCCAGAAACAGGAAACCTCCACCAAAGATGTGCTAGATTGCTGCACCCTGACAATGCTCTCGCGAAGTTGGAAGGATCCCTGAAGAAATTAGTAGCACCGAGCAGCTTCAGCCACAGATATTACAGGTTTCAAGTTTCTGGTCGACATTGCAAGTTGTTTGATCAACCCTTGAATTGCGAATTCTGGTACGAGTAACAACCTAACATATATGGCAGTTTTCAGGTACTGCTGGTATATACCATCTTCTATTCTTCTCTACGTACCTAACATACACCGCTGCCGTCGTCTACCTACTACCTGCTTTATCTTGTCACTGCCTGCAGAGCAACAGCGGCTGCTGAGCCGATCAAGATCGCTCTCGGAATCCGGTGGAGAACGCGAATCCTTCTGGAAACGCCACCTTGATCTACCGGCCGGTATTCTCCTGCCTCTTTGCTGAAAGCAACGGCTGCTAACTACTCCAGAGCTAAGCAGATGGGTGCCATGGGGGGCGGCGTACGTGCGGCATTGGTAGACGCGCTGTGCAAGTTGCAGGTTCGCCTCAGCCCTCAGCGCTGTCCATGAATGGAATGGAGTGTGGCGCCGGTGTTTCGAGCCGAGTGCCAGACGCCATGGATGGATATGAACATGATCGCTTGCTGCTACGCCATTCACCCCAGTGTGCTGCTGCTACCTTGGCGTGGCGTGGCGTGGCGTGGCGTGGCATCGTGATCTTATCACTTTCCTATAGACCTGGAGCCTGGAGAGGCTGGAGGCAAGTCAGCGGTGGCGCACATCTCGTATCCTTTCACACGGCATGCATACCATGGTATCCGATAAAAGCTGCACCACCGTTTCCGAAATCGGCGCGGACGGAGGCTATTCTGGAGCGTTCTCCTGTGTACCGGCCAAGGCCAACTAGCCATGTCGGCAGTGGCTAGTGGTGCTACGCACAACTAAAATGGCTATGTAGCCAGTCTAGCGTGCAAAGATGATGTAACACAGAATAATCTAGACGACTAGAGAACAAAGGCTTTGGTCATGCTTTGTATTATTGAAAGCAAAATGTAGCATATATAGGGAATCTGCATATGTATCTTTTTCTTCTTCAGGGAAATCAGATATATGTAACATGCTGTATCTGTTCAAGACTTGCAACTTGTATATTGCTACAAGGCATCAGCATGCTTACTATACATACCATTGATCCCTCTTACAGAAGTACAGAACTTGTAGTTCATAACCTGTTGATCTTGTGCTAACTTGTTCGCTCTAGAAGATTAAAGTGTTATGGAAACTCTTGCTTGTAGATGTTGCCTGGCGGCCGGAAAACCGGGGAGCGGAACGTTCCTGACAGTGTGGTAGCGTCCAGGTTCGTTTTCAAGGATAGTGCATAGTACTCCCTCTGTTTCAAACTGTATGTCGTGTTGTTTTGGATTTTCTAGATTCATATATAGCTTTTGTTATGTACGTAAATTATACGCTATGTCTAGAGCTGTGGCAGTAAAGCAAACATCTAATGAAGATGACAACGAGAGCTGAACGAGAGAATGTGCAAGAGCTCGATCAGGCTGTGTCATAGAACACCGGGCACTACCATCTGTGTTGGCCGACCTGTGGGCCTGCCTACAACCACCTGTGTTGCATTTCAGGGTTGAGACACATCTGCGTCATGGCCGATCATCACTGTCTGAAACCACTCTCGGCCGCGGTTCAGCGCACGCAGCCGGTAATGGTCGTCGTCGTCGTCCCAGGCCGGGTCGCAACGACATAGCTAGCAACTTGGGCCTATATAGAAAGAAAGGGATCGGACCCCGCCCATGTGCGGTTTCGCATCATCTGAGACTGTAAAGCAGCAGCCATGGGATGGTACACCGTCTGTTTCCAGACAAGAACTCGTGTGAGCACCCAGCCGCGCATGCGTATCTGCCCGACCTATCATTCCTTCCTCACACGATCGACGACACGATCTAACCATCGCTGTCGATGCGAGAGGCGATACGATGCTTATATTTACCTGAAAACAATCTGCTGCTACCCTGATGAAACGAGCACATTTCGGCCAGATTTTCCAAACATCATGTGCAGATATGATTCCGGTCAAAAGGGAAGGTAGCGTGCCATCAAGCATTCAAGCTGAAGAGCCGCACGCCCGGGCATGAAGCTCTAGCTACTGTCCAATCATCAGTCCATCTCCTGTGTGCATCCAAGTTGCCGCACAGAAAACTGAAAGCAGCAAAGTCGGATACCTCCCTTTTGCCCAAAAGTTCACCAAATGGTTCCCCATATATCTACACCCTCCCCCACTGCATTTGCGGATCAGTTAGTTGCAATCATATAATTCAGCCAGCATCGTCAGCATCTTGCACACTTTGCGAACAGCGCTGGATTCCAAGCACGACGGCACTAACAAGATCGATGCGCTGCAATCATACATATTCCTCTTCAATTTCTTGATGAAATCAAACTGTTCGATCCATGCAGCATTGTATATAGTATGCATTGACTAGCAATCAGCAATTCAGCTAGGACAGTGAAAAAGGACAGTGAAGAGGAGTGAGCTGACAAAGACTCCATGATTGGCTTGTTAGGCCAGCATCGCGCTTTACGATCGCATCTCTCTAAAAGGTGAGGAATGTATGCAAAGATTGACGGCGATGGTCGAAAGGGAGGGAATGGTGTACGCGAGCGGCGCAGTTGGGAGTAAACTAAGTCCCCGCGGCCGGCGCGGCGGCGTGGACTTTTGCCATCATCGTCGGCTTGCTCGAAATGTGCCTGCAAAGTGCAAACCCCCTCGTCCAGATTTAGGTCTCGGTACAGGGAAATGCGATGGAATCCGCTGCTCACGTTGGCAAAAGAGACGATCCCGGAGATCTTGGTTTGATATGCTGACGGAAGCGTCAAAGAGAGAGATGGTCGTCCTTTAGTTCAAAATGAAAGAGATGCGTCGTCCATCCATGTGTTGGACTGCTGAACTCTGAACAGTGACGCCTTTTTGCGTTGTGCGCGCGCGCGCGCTCTTTTTTCTTTTTCAGAGAAACCCGTGGGCTCTGCTTAAGCGCTAAGAAAAGGCCCAGTTTGATCCGGGCCCATTTGCTCACGCGGTCTCCCACTCTCCGGGTGCCGGACCCACCCGCCAGAAGCCCAGCGCTGCCCTGTCTGGCTGTTTCGCTTTCCTTCCGCTGAGCGCTCCCCCTCCCTCCGATCTCTCTACCACCGCCCACCGCCACCACCCAAAGCCGGCGACCCGGCGGCGGCCACCGCGCGCGGGGTCCTTCTCGGCGTCATCCACGGCCGCACTCAGGCTCGCGGCGGGGTCTCGTCTCCCTCCAGCTTCGCCGTCCGGGGAAGCCGGTTTCGTCGGCAGGCAAGCCCTAATCCTCCACCATTCCCCCAATATCCCCGCTCTCCGCGGCCTGCGCAGCCCGATCCGGCGTTGTTTGCTGTGCACGTGACTAGGTTGTCCCCGGTCCCCGCCGCTTGCTGCCATCCGTGCCGTGCTGCTATTCTGCTTGCGTTGCCGTGCTGGTACCGTGGCCGCGCCGTGATGTGCAACGTTTAGGCGTGTGAATCGCCAGAGCATGGGAATCCATGCTGGGATCATCACATATTAGCTGAAAGTCAACTGCCCTAGCGTTGGTGATGCGTAGAATTTGCCCAAATGAAATTGGTTTTGGCATTGTATGGTACCGTTTGTGAATTGGCATGTGCCTTCGACAACTGCTCTTCCCTTGGAAGTCAAGTCATTGCCAAGTTATATGTCTTCAGAAAAAAATTGGGCTGCGTTGAGCTATGGAAAGCTTGCTGGTGTGATGACTGCATTTTGTTTGGACTTACCTAGGTCCAGATTAGTTCACATTTTGCCCTCCTGACCACTTAACATGATCTTCAAAATTCAAATCCTACAGTGGATCTTACATTTGTAAAGAGTGAGGTGTCACTCATACTGCCACTCATTGAAGTTTGCTGTTGCAAATTATCTGAGTTATGTTGTCCCTGCTGTATTACATAACAGCTAGTGATTTGGTGTATCCTGTTTCTTTTTTCCCCATAGCTTTTGGCATCCTGGGAAATTTTACTCTGAAGAGTCCAGAAAACGAGCATAACCATCGCACATCTAGAAAGCTCAGACTGGGTTGTCCACACAGCAGGAGCTTACTATAAACTTTATGTAGGATAAGGCAGTAACAAGCAGACAAGCATGGATATTATTTTTAAAGCATATTTATATTTGAATTATATTTTAGAACGATTAACAAATTCAATGTTTGGGTTTTTCTGGCTAGCATCCAATCATGTAACTCTTGCAGTAAAAATCATGCACTACAGTTCTGCACCATCCTCAAGCTATTGACTTATGATGATTATTCTGTGGGAGGATATGAAGCTTACTTTTATTTGCAGATTTTTCTTTTCAAACATTTCAGAGTTAGTGTACATGTTAGTTCTGGTACAGTAGCTATCCAAATTTCAAATTAAAGCTACTCTGCAAATATATGCAAATATGAAGATGAACGGTGCAGCTAGCAATGCATTTTGCATGGGTTGTTTCTTCATTGTGTAGCCCCCACTTTCTGCAATGAAGAGCATCTTCTGTTATTTCTCACCATTAGAAGTTGTAGCCTTCTCGGTTGTGACTAATACTTGTTGTCTGTGTAGATCAGTGGTCTTGTAGTTGGTGGTCAGGCGACAGACCAGTGTCTTATAAACTAATTGGCCATGAGATTGGCTAAGTTGGGGCTAGGGGGGATGGTATTACCTAGCACGTAGGCAAACTATATGGCTGCCTTGGGCAACCACTTATTTAGACATGTTTTATTATCATTTCTATAATTTTCAATAAGGATGGACCTGGCGCAGTGGTAAAATATCTCAACTTATCCCTAGAGGTCCTTGGTTCGAATGAGCTTCCTTGCAAAATAAAGTAAGGGTAAGGCTACCCAGAATTCCTTCTTTAGACCCCACATTATGTGCGAGATTTTAGCATTGGGTATGCCCATTTCTGTAATTTGCACTGCTTGTTAGGAGAAACATAGCGGCATAGCATTGCCGAAGTGCCACTTTAGCAAATCACTCATCAATTTTTCTGTGTTAGTAAAATACCTAAGCAAACTGTCACATTGCTCTGGCCCCGGTTGTGCTCATTTTCTTCCCAACTAGACATCTCATATCTAGTGCATTATGGTAGTTCAGATGAGATGCACTTTGGACCAACTAAAGATAACCCGGACCGTGATCCTTGGTATGTGTCATGGGTGTGGATCAAGAGGGCCATGGCCAGCATAGCCCCCTTGACATATGACAGGAGATGATATAGTTAGAGTGATATGATTAGAGATGGGAATGCTAGCTAGAAATGAGATAATATTGTTAGCTCCAGGTTCAAAGCCTAAAGGGGAGAGCACTTAGACAATTCACTTTGAGTACGGGGAAGTCAGTGTGAGGATTGGATTAGCTTTGTTTGTTAGGGGCATCCGGAGTCCGGACTTATATAAGGTCACGTCAGTCTTCTCAGTTGATCAAGCAAAAATCAAGCTAGCTCTCATCTAGTTGTCCTTCTCATCTATGACCTAGTTCCTCATCCTTAGTAGCTGACTTCACCTGGGCTATCACCTGGTGGTTAGTCGTGAGCATGAGAGGAAGCAAGAAAACAGGGGCCATGGAGTATACTTTGTAGTGTTATTTACTAAGAGCATTAAATTGGTCTATGTTAAAGTGGCAATATTGGAGTGCTATGTGTTTTCCATTTCTTGAGTTATTGACTGGATTACCTTCTAAGAAATCAATGCTTGGTATCTTGTGCAGGTTGAGTTAGTGGTCGATTGAAGTGAAACTGTATTTCTATCTTCAACTGCCAAGGCAATGGCCTACGAGATCAGTGAGATCAAAAGTAATGTTCTATTCTCAATACTGTTACTTGCTGCAAGTAATTAAAGCACTTCCATTGGCCCTTCCTGTTTACATATTCAGAAGAAATAATCAGAACTCTCTTTCGTTCTACTGCATGCAATGAAAAGATTGAGTAGAGAGTACTAGACTGCTACTCCCTATAAGGCATGCACACATTCCAATATTCAAACTTATTAGTCTTTGATCAACTATGTCTTCGATATTTTGATAGTAGGATAACGAAATGGTACCGTCTGATTCATGTTTGAAAGTACTTTCAAATGATCATAATATTGTTGCAATGATATTATGAGAGAAATCAGCAGTCTTGGAGATTGTGCTGAACTGTGCATTATACTTTCAACACAGGGAGCACCTTATAATACTTGTTGCATACTGTAAAATTTCTCAGACCTTTTCCTTGACATGTTTTGTGTTTACATTGAATTTGTTGAGAATCACAAACCTGACTGGATATATTTGAAAACAACATGACAGGCTAGGGCTTGGTGAGTTGAGATTCTGAGCATGTATGTTCAGTAAAATAAAGAGAACCAGTATATCGTATGTGCAATAGAAATTACGTTCAGTTACAAAAAAATTTCACTTGTTCCTATTCACTGATCTACTAGAAGTTGCGTTCAGTTACAAAAAAAAGTTTCACTTGTTCCTATTCACTGATCTACTGTTTGCTTCTTTCCATCTAAGATGATGCTAATGATTTTCATTTTGTTCCCCATGTTTCAATATGAAGAGATTGGCATAGGTCTGGTGGGATTCGGCATCCTATTCTCGTTCCTTGGTGTTATCCTTTTCTTCGATAGGGGCTTGTTGGCTCTGGGTAATGTATGATACTATAATTCACAGTCCTTGTGTTGTAAAACTATGTATCCAATGAAGTTAGCATAACTCGTTCCTCACGTTCTCCTACATTGTTTCTACATTCTACTAGATTTTCTTTTTGACTGGAGTGGGCCTATTACTTGGATGGCAATCTATGTGGCAACTTTTCACGAAGAAGGCAAACCTTAAGGTATTTCTAGGCTTTCATAGATACAGGACCGCAACTCTGTGGTTTGCTTATGCGCTGTTTGTGCCAGCTTCTATTTTACGTTCTGAAACATAACTTTTGTTGTACACTCTTGAACTGATAAAGTTCCAGGTGTATGAATTGGTTGGTTGTTTTGACCTTGGGAAATTGGCTGTTAAAATATGGATGAACTAGAAATATAAGTTGCAACTTGCAAGGATGTTTATAGGATTGTTATTATTATTATTTGTTTGTTAGTTTATTATGACTTGAGATTATATTTGCATGAAATATTTGTTATATGATAATTATTTTTGTCTACCACATCTTGAACAAATTAGTTACTTCTGGATTGGTCAAACTTTCAATTGGTGTTAACCTTATGCGTATTAATGTCACTGCTTCTCTTGGCACATTTTCTTAAGCAAGAAAGTAATATCACAGCTTCTCAGTGACTGAAATTGTTGAGATGTGGTTTTGTTCCCTCCATGGCAATCACTAGCCTTGTGGTTTTGAAAATTGCACGTGAGCAAACAAACATGTGGCTAAAGTTGAGCCCTGCACAAGTACAGGACATGCAGGGTATTAGTATTACTGTTGCAGAATGCATGCTGTGGCAATAGTATCCACCTAGCAAATCGAAGTGTCTTAGTATTAAGATGTCCCTCTTGATTAGTCTTAGCTAATATATTATTTCTCTTCCAAATGCTGACCTCAGTGATTTGTCCCATGCCCACCCATTAAAGAGATAATGTTATTCTTATCTGCAGGGATCCATACCTTTCTTCATTGGTCTGTTTCTTCTTTTTGTCCGTTGGCCTGTTGCTGGTATAATCATGGAACTATATGGATCTTTTGTGCTCTTCAGGTCCTTGTCCAACTACCCTCATTTTAAATTTGTTTCTTGGTTTCATTGTTACTGACCTTTGCTTCCAATTTTGCAGTGGTTATGGGCCTCCCATCCAGGCGTTCCTATATCAAATACCTATCATTGGTTGGATTCTGCAATACCCATTCCAGGTAAAGTTTCCATTTCTCGGAGGAACCTTTAAAGTTATTTTTTGACAGGATTTTAAAAGTAATTCAAACTGGTCTTTCTGATACAGTTACTTATATCCTCAACAGAAATGTTTATGAGCTTGAATTTTTCCAGTAGCCATCCTAGATTATAACTGATGCATGAGCCTTAATCTGATCCCTGCAGCTGTTTGCTCAGTTGAGGCGTAAGCGTGCTTGAAACCTTCTGCACTGCCAAGATATAGCATGCAGTTGTGATGTTGATACAAGAACCACCTGTACCCTTCACCTTGCCTCGAAATGATCTTTCAAGTCTTGTGTGCATATGCATACTTTGTGGATTCTAATATTCAGTCGTTCTGAGTAGTTTATTATTGTTCATATTTAGACAAAGTAGAGCTTCGAAAGGTGTTGGATGGTGGATGCTCGGTTTGTTGAAACAGGACCTCATTGCCTTTCATCATCCCGACAACAAACTGTGGGGTTATAGTGATCACACCTGGTTTATTTCCGATTCCTGGGATCTGGACGCAATTTGCCACGTTACTTGCAAGTTGCAAGAAACTTGTGTAGAAGAAACTATATTCAGAAATCTTGCAAGGAGCTTGATAGCTCACCTGATGACTAATATCTGTGTGATTTGATTCATTTTTGTCCAATTAATGGCCTTCACAGGGTGAAACGGCTGTGGTATTTGAATTTCGTTGCAGATATCATTTTCTATGTTTGAAGTCTACAGGTGGTGACATTTATGATTCTTTCGGCTGACGTCATTCATGATAGCGACGTTCTGCTTACTTGCGCCACGATAGTTTTGCCTAAACTAATTGGTGGACGCATGGTAGCATTAGCATGGATTTTTCAAGGACAAGATGCCCTTGTCCTTTCTTTTATTATTGTCATGCTGTTACATGAACTTCTTATGTGCTAGTGCTGACTAGATGTCTCGTTCAGATTATGTTGCTGATAAACCATTTGCGTTCGCAATCATGTCTGCCATTGAATCTTGAATTTTTGACGTAACGTGCCATCAGTCCAGGGCTATCATGGTCTGAAGCTTGTTACGGAGGCTTTTCATCTGACGGGCCTTATCTTTACCCACAGTGATGCTGCACTAGAGATCTTGCACGTCCCCATCGCATTCTTCTAATCTGACAGTGATTTGTTGCTTGCTGTCCAGCAGTGGACGAAGAGGAGAAATTTCAAGATTTCGTTTCTCATGATTTCTGTGTAGAACATTGTGCCAGCGAATCTTCCGATGCTTCTTTTTTGTTAGGGATATTTCAGGTGCCTGCCATCATATTCATCAAGTTGCAAAAGTGCAGGGCTTATTCAACCCAACCCATTGGCACTACCAACACTGGCATGTATGTGTCCTCCCGTCATCTCCAAACTCCATTGATTCTTCCAACAGAATTTTACAAGAACTCAAACTTACACCAAGTTCAAGCCACTGGGTCAAATTTTTCTAGCAATCAGGCCTGGCAGTTTAAGCGCACATACATGATTTGATCCTCAATCAATTGGCTGAAGAAATCGGAGGGAACATGCCAAACTAGAGAGAGAGACAGATGGCGAGTAGGCAGTGGCAACACCTGTCCTTATCCAGCTGCGCTCACTCAACTTGCTCTGCAGTGGCTTGTCGCAACGCGTCAAAACCAACAATCATCGACAGTGCCGATTGCCAGAGCAAATGGAGGGACCCCCGCGCCCAATAGCTCGTCTCCTTCCACGATTTCTTTCACCCAAGAAAAGATGAGCAAACCCGAGCGCCACTAGTGTTCTTCTCTTCGTCCATCTACCGCCGCACAGGCACAGCACCAGAAAGATTCCTAGTCCTCTTCCCCCACCACGGTGCCCCACCCCTACCCACTGTTGGGCTGCGCAGCGGCACCACGCCACCACCCCCTTTCTCCTCTTCCCCGTCTCCTCCCCCCCGTCACATCCTCCTCCACCCAATGGCGGCGTATAAATCCCAGATCCAGATCTCCCAACCCCAGCTTCCCTCTTGCATAGCATACCCAGCCAGCAGCCAGCCTGGCCATCTATCTACTCATCATATGGGCTACATGTGATCTCTCGCAGGTGTTTCTTGTGCTGCTCCGTGGCTGGCTGGCTGCCACCCCTGTTTTCGGTTCAGTTTCTTGCATTGGTGCAAATGTTTCTTTTTTTTTGTCAGGCTATATCTTTTGTCTACAGGTGGTGTCTGGGCGCAGTGGTTTATCGATCCCTTCCTTGCCTTGTGCTGATCCGGGAGTGGTGGTTTCAAGTGTTTCTTGTTGCAGACAACGCGGGAATCGGTCGATAAACCTCTGCATCCAGCTCTCACCATGGTTCCTGGCTTCCTGCTCATAGGTTCATGCTTAATGCCCAAAAGCTAAGCTTTGGTATTACTGTGGTGATATGCTTCTTGCATGATGATTTGACTTTGTAGATCGATCGATGCTACATGCTTTCTTCACATAGTTTCATATGTCTTCATGTATCGTGATGTTTGGTTGATGGTTATATTTGATAGTAATTGCATAGTTGATGCATACACTATTTTTTTTTTTTGAAACGAATGCATACACTATATAGCTTGTTTACCTTTCTTTTCTTTGAAAGAAAGGGAAAAGAAAAAAAAAGGAAATAAGTAGCCTAGCATATCTAGTTATGCACCTGTGTCTCTAGCGGCGCTTTATGTTTACTTATGCTAATAACATCTTAATGACGTGTGATTATGATTACATGATGCTTGTATAGCTTTTGAGGTACTCTATACTACCAAAGCAATGAAGTGTTCGGTCGGTTAGAGGTATCTTAGTGAGTGGGGATTAATTCCTTTATTTGCTCTAGAAAGCATAGTATTGCTTGGAGCTAGGAACCATTTAGGGAAGGTGGGATGCCCAAGCGATCTTGCTTGCTGCCGTCATGCCTAGAATATGTTCAAATTTATTGGGGGTGAATCCAATTCAGGACACGTCTCAATAGTTCTATTCTTGACCAGAGGTAGCATACCGAACAGTTATATTCTTTTTTTTTTTTTTTGCTATGCTAAAATCACAGTTTATCGGTGGCAGAGACTTTGTTTGGATAATGTTTTTGGGATTATATGACAGGCTCTGAAATATGATATATAACTTTGTATTTTTTGTGCTTAAATTGTAAGTAACTGTTGTTCTTACTTTGCTAGCTTTTGTACTTTTTCTGCACAGCAGTACAAGCCTTGTAGCTATACTGTGATTCCGCCGTTGGTTGCGGCTTGGCATGCATGATCTTGTTACTCTCTTAAGTTTTTTTTAACCTAGGTCAACTTTTGCACACCGAAGTTGTCTCATGCATTTTATAACGAAAGAGTGCTTGACGTATAGACAGGAAAAAAAAAGGTATGGACGATCATAGCATGACTTTACACTGCAAATGTCACTCGTTTATCCCCATTCTTTTGTTACAAATATGTCTGAGGCAATATCCATGACTGGCTACTGGTAGAAAGTGATTTTGATGGCGTGTTTTATTAGGTAGCAGTAGGTTCAGACTGAGCCGTTCAGTACACTTTTGTTTGAACGACACATTTCACTACTTGGAAACTGTGAAATCTTTGAACCATTTTGTCCTGCAAATGGGTGCTTGTGTGGCCACGATTTCAGGTCTAGTTGGTGCAGTCCCTGCTCGACGGTCCCTAATCAGAAACAGTGCGGAGCCCCCCGTCCGCGCCGAACGCCGATGAGCCGATGCAGGCATCCAGCTAGCTGCTGGCCTGGCTGCCGCACGCACGATACGAGCCGGTGCCGAGGGTCCCGAGTTCCCGAACCCGAAGCTGCGCGCGTGGGCGGAGGGACTTGGTCAGCTGCGCCGTTGAACTATTCAAGTCTTACGAATTAGGTCTTGCAAATGATCTCATCTTTTACAGCATTAGGAATAATCCCATGACTTCTGTGCCTTGAGCCATCACGTACATCTGCAGCCCACGAAGCTATATTGGTGTGCTCTTGCACACCATCTATATATATAGTATGACTTGTTTAGCTTCCAAACTCTAGACCCATTAAAGTATTATAAACCCTTTTGCATCGCCCAAGCTTGCTAGTGTTACTGTCTTTTCAGTGCATTTTCAACAACTTCCAGTGGGCTGCGAATAATCTAAGAAAGAAGATGACCTAAAATATTTTCGGTTTTTATTTTTTTAGAAGTCGATTTGTGTCAAGTTGTTCTTTTGTACTGGCCATTATGTTTTCCTTTAGATACGAGGCACTATTTTGGTGTCTTTCTTAAAAAAAAAACACCGCCAACTGATCCAGGAAAATAACAATTACAAATCCAAAGACCTAATTTCAAACAAACCGAGGACTTCGGTTCTTTTTGTTAGGCTGACGAGCTCAGTTTGGTTTGGTTAAAATTGGCCTGTGCTCTTTCATGTTTGCTTTGTGGCACACAATGCACGCTAGAAATACTATTATAGCGGTGACGTGGGCAAAAAAAAAATACAAATATGGGGTCGCACAATTGTATAAGCAACATAGATAGCCTGCCCGGTTGTACTAGCTTCACCTTATTTGCAATGGTTTGCAAAGCTAACAGATTAAAACCACTTTCGTTTCGAACCCAAATCTTTAGCGCCTCCCGCTTCTCAAACAAGCGGGCTCATAGGCTTCTCCTTTCGTAAAACCAATGTTTTCTTTTCAAATTTAAGGGGGCATATGCACCCAGTGACCAAATATATTTATGTCCGTGCAGTGGACTGAGTTTGCGCTGTACATATGAAAGATTAGTCGATCACGATAGCAAGACTTGCTGCCTTTTTTTTTTCAAATGTCCACATCTATCTACAGGAATGCATGGCCAAGTTCACATTTAGTTCAAATCGATTCCTCAAAAGACCTATGCGAGCCAACCGTGATAAACAACTTGGTTTATGGTAGTGGACTAGTGATATTATGATACATGTATCCCGTATCCGTCAGTTCCCTCTCTCCAAAGCTTTTCTTATCACAAGGGGAAAAGGCAAACTATGACCGTGTGACTCTCCAAACATTTTAGCATGGCATAGCACAATTTTAGGAGCTGTTTAGCATAGGAATTTCATAGGGAACAGTGTGAGTGACTTGCTCATATCAAGTTCAAGCATTTCGAATTGGACATAGTTTATTGCGCATTTCCCATTGTAATGTACAAACTCAAAATTATTTTTTTTTCAAAACGAACTGGGCAGGAGAGCTGTCAATTATATTAAAAATAAGAGGGTCCAGACAGGACAAATACAAAGCACCAGACAGTGCAAAGAGGAAAGAAAAAACTATTACAGTCCTTTGTATGGAAAGTATTAACAGCGGGCGAGCAAAACAGAAAGTTGCTTTGCCCCGGCCGTAGTCCACATCGCAGCCTCATCTTTAATCTTTTCGAAAATCATGTTGATTGTTCATTCCTTCCGCTTGAAAATTCTCGAGTTTCTCTCCTTCCATACAGTCCATGAGACGAGCATGATCATGGAACGCATGTCTTTTCTTGAGGAGCAATGCGTTGTTGCCCTTGCCGACCACCAATGGTGCAAAGTTTCCACCTATTCCCATAGCATTGGCTGGATCGCCGTATAGGATATCCAACTCGCCACCATGTCCCACAGCCTACGCGTCACCCTGCATTGAGTGAAGAGGTGCATTGCCGACTCTTGTGTATTATGGCATCACAGGCAGTTAAGTTGATTTGGTCACCCCCTTTTGCACAATCTATCCGTCGTCCATAACCTGCTTTGGATCGCAAACCAGAAGAAGATCTTACAGCTTCTAGGAGCCCAAACTTTCCATATTAGTGCGTCGAAGTTGGTGTACGTAGAGCCAATGAACTGTGCGTTGTATGCGGATTTGGCTGAGTAAATCCCGTCTGCACTTAGTTTCCATTTGATGTCATCCACCGCCCTTGGCCCAAGTTCCACTTGCTGTACAATTTTCTATAGGACATGCTTCCGTTTGTGGTCTTGCGTGGAGAAGTCTCGGTGCCGAAGGTTGATGTCCTTAATCCAGTTCCTGTTATATAGTGCTTCCCGCAGACATCTATTCTTTTTCCTGGAGATGGAATAAATGTGTGGAGCTACGTCTCTTGGTCATTGTCCCTGTGCCCATCCACTGTTCCAAAAAGAAGTCCTAATCCCATCACCTATATCGATAGTGGTACATGTGGCAAATAGCTTTTTATCCGTATTGTTACAGGGAACTTCGGATCCCACCCAAAGTTTATGCTCTGCTTTCCACTCTTGCCATAACCATCTTAGCCTCAATCCTCTTGCGAACTTTGTGAGGTTTAGGATTCCCACACCCCCGAGCCTAGTTGGTCTTGCGGATCGCACCCAGTTAACTTTGCATTTTCCGCCTGTGATTTCTGCAGCTCCGGTCCAGAAAAATTTCTTCCGTTTATGGTCGACGTCCTTCATCACTTCTTGGGGAGCATCTAGCGCTGACAGGAGGTATACCGCCAGCGAGGTTAGCACTGATTTATTGAGTGCTAGACATGCCGTCATGGTCATATTCCTCGCGTTCCATGCGGTGAGCTTGCTAATCGCCTTATCGACAACATACTGGAAGTCTACTCTTTTCAACCACGTCGTCGTAAGTGGCAGCCCCAAATATCTAATCGGGAATATTGCTCTTGTTACCTTCGTAGCTTATAAGCATCACGCTCGATTTTTCAAAGTTTGTTCTCAAACCCGACATCTCTCCAAACCTGGTCAGTAAGTCAGCAAGGGCACTTATATCATCATTGGTCGGATTTAGTAATATGGTTGTGTCGTCGGCGTACATGGAGGTTCGCAGATTTAGGCATTTCCCTCTGAGTTTGGTCAGGAAATTTCTAGGAGGGCACGAAGCGGCTCAATCGCTATGACAAACAAAAGTGGTGACAGTGGGTCACCCTGCCGTAATCCTCGCTGGTGCTTGATGGGGCTGTTCGGGATCCCATTGAGGAGGACCCTTGACGACGATGTGTAAAACAGAGATGCCATCCAGTCGTGCCATTGTGGGGGGGAAACCTAGTCGCTCAAGTAGGGAGAGCAGATAATCCCATCGTACCGGTCGAAAGCTTTTGCGATGTCGAGTTTGAGGGAGAGTGTCGGTATTTTGAGGTGGTGAAATCGTCGCGCCATATTGCGGACTGTCAAGAAATTATCATGGATGCTTCTTTTTTTTTATGAAAGCTGATTGTGATTGCGATATGATGGATTTCATACGGGGCGCTAGACGCATGGCAAGGACCTTGGTAATTATCTTGATGAAGGAGTGGATCAGGCTTATAGGCCTAAAATTAGACACTGCTTCAGCCCCTTCCTTTTTTTGTATGAGCACGATATTGGCTGTATTAATTAACGGGAGACTCGTGCAGCGAAGATTGTGGAAGTCGTTTGTTGCCTCAATGAGATCAGCCTTTATTATGTCCCAGCATGTCTTAAAGAAGACACCTGTGAACCCATCTAGGCCAGGCGCCTTGATCTCCATTTCAGAGAAGGAATCGTCGAGACCGTGTAGGTCCAGCCTGGGTAAATTTAGGCACTCCCAGTTGATGTCCTGTGTTCTGCTGCCAGGGTGGCCCATCATTATTACCCATGGAGTGCCATTGCTCGGTTTGATGGAAACTCAAAATTATGCAAATGAGAAGAGGGGGGGTGTAGGTATAAACTAAGCATATCTGCGTAGAAGCTTTGGCTCCAGGCTTTCAGTGCGCTAGCGGTGTGCATCAGCTTGTAGTAAAGGCAATGGAAAGGCTCACGATGATTGCAAGGTTTGTTCCATGCTTCGGCTACGATCTCCTTGAAGCGAGGAAGTTTCGTCCAGAAGTCCTCAAATCGGAAAGTGCGTGGATGTCTCGGGCCGCTTTGATTAGACATAAGCAGGGGGCAGTGATCTGAGTGAGACGTTAAGAGGGCGTGTAAGACATGTGACGCAAAAAGATCATGACCTTCCGCGTTGCAGAATACGCGGTCTAGTTTAACAAGCGTCGGTTTTGCTGCTCATTACTCCATGTGAATCTACGATTTTGTAGCGTGTTGGATAAGCACGTCTCTAAATAGGCTCATTACTCGATGATCCAATCTCGCATTTATAGAGGAGGTTGAAGTCCCCCATTATTACCCATGGAGTGCCATTGCTCGGTTTGATGGAAACTCAAAATTATGCAAATGAGAAGAAGGGGGGGAGTAGGTATAAACTAAGCATATGCATAAGCGTGTTCTTTTTTTCAGGAATGCAAAGCAGATAACAGGCATGTAGTAACTTCAAGTGCATAAATAGTTAACAAAAACTCAGAAAAATATGGAGAAATCGTAATCTCTCCCTCCGTCGCTGCCAACATCCGTCGGCGGCGTCTCACCATCGCCACTCGTGCCGAACACCTCATGCACGACCTTCTCCACGTCCAACGCTCCGGCCTCGGCCTCCACGCCCGCGCCGCCAACGTCGTCGTCGTCGGGAGCCGGGATGAACGGCGGGCGCGCCACGTCGAGGACGCGGTCCCAGTCCACGCCGCGGAAAAAGGAGTGCCGCTTCACGCCGTGCGCGCCCAGCCGCTTCCCGGGTTCCTTCTCGAGCAGGCGCTCGATGAGGTCACGCAGCGGCGTCGGCTCGCCGGGCAGCTCCGGCGGCGCGGTGAGGACGCGGTGGAACGTCTCCCGCCGGCTCCGGCCCCGGAACGGCGTGCGCCCGTACAGCATCTCGTAGAGCACGACGCCGAGTCCCCACCAGTCCACGGCGTGGTCGTGCCCAGCGCCCGCCACGATCTCCGGCGCCACGTAGTCCTCCGTGCCGACGAACGAGTTCGACTTGGCCGGCGTCCGCGCGCCCGACGAGCAGCAGGACGAGGACGACGAGGCGGTCAGGGAAGTGGACGGTGGGGACTGGGAAGACGAAGCCTCTGGCGAGGCTGCGCGGCGGGAGGAGAAGCACGCCAAGACCATCGCCGCCGCTGCCTTCTTGTTCTTGCGCCTGCGGCGGTGGCGCGACGAAGGCCGTGACGGCGAGCTGACGCGTCGCGCGGTCGCGTCCGGCGGCGGCGGGGGCGGGGGCGGCGGCAGCGTGGTGGAGAGGTCGAAGTCGACGAGCATGATGTGGCCCGAGTCCTGGACGAGGACATTCTCCGGCTTGAGGTCGCGGTACACGACGCCGAGGCCGTGGAGGTGCTCGAGGACGAGCACCAGCTCCGCAGCGTAGAACCGGATGACGGACTCCGGGAACGTCGTGTCGGCGCGCCACCGGCGGCGGAGCGACTTGAGGTCTCCGCCGGGGCAGCGGTCGATGGCGAAGCCGACGACAGCGTCGGTGGCCACGACGCCGCGGAGGGAGGGGAGCAGCGGGTGCCGGAGCGCGAGCAGCACGTCGCGCTCGAACCAGATCCTCCGGTGCCCGTCGCCGCCGCACGTCCCTCCTGGCCCCGCGCCCTTGTGCCGCGCGGCGGCGCGGGACATGGCCTTGAGCGCCATGGCCATGGGGTCGCCCGCGGCGGAGGTGTCCCCGGCTGCTGCTGCTGCCGCTGCGGTGGCGGCGGTGGCGACGGGCACGACGTGGAAGACCACACCCCTGGCGCCCTGGCCGAGCACGGACAGCGCCCTGAGGTCCGCCAGGCTCAGCTGCTGCGGCGGCGAAGGTGCCATGCTCCCCATGGTCGACGTGGGAAGAAAGCAGAGCTGAACAAAGCTGCTTCTGCCTTCTGGTGTTGTTGAGCTGAAGGGTTTTAGGTTTTGATATTTACTAACTCCTCTCGGTTTGGTTGGTCTGCTTATATTTCAAGTGATCTTCTTTTGTTTTTCCAAATTACAAAGTATGCTGCTTTTCAAAATCCTCTGGAAAAAATGGCTTTTCTCCCAAAAATTCGTCAACTCAATTCACGTGCTACTTGATGTCAGAAGCCGCTGTCATACAGCATATTCGCGCCATCCAGCTTACGGACAGGAAAACCATGGCTGAGTCACAGGGCGGAAAATCTGGAGCACATCTGGAAAGAACTCACATGGAACCCGAGCTTGTCCCTGGAAGCTCTGGAAGCTGATTCATGGGCAGATGAGCATGAGCGTGCAGACCAACTGCAACTGATAACCCAGCGGAGTGTCCTCAAATTTCACAAAGGCGTCACGTCAGGTGCCATCTGTTGCTGCCACTAGCCCAATAGTTCCAGAGGGAATTAAGCCTTAAGCACCGTCTCGTTCAATAGTTAATCCAGCCACGTCAGTAAAGAGCTGGCAGCTAGCTCACGTCCTTCATGTGATATAGCTACTGGTGCCAACTCAGGAGTACGCTTCAACCGCCGCAAAGATCGCTGTTGGCGTACAAGTAAATCATCCGTTTGTAGAAGCCACTTTACACGAAAAGAATGGATACTTTTGATCCTTGTTCAGACTTGAAGGTTCTGGTGAGCTCAAGCATCCATCAATAAGTTGTTTTCAGCTGGGTCACCCGATCGATCGATCAAGGGATGCATAGAGCTTCATGACCTGCTTGGACTTGGACGAATCAGATCAAAGTTAGTTTAGGTGTGATGCTGTACTCGCTGCTGGTCCAAACAACCTAACAGGCATTTCGTTACTCAGCTACCTCCTAGGCTCCTAAAGGTGCTTAAAGCATAATAAGCATTTGACTTCAACGGCTTTGCACGTTTCATTCAGATAGCTTCAATATGTTAAGAGATCCGCAGGTCACTGGCAGTCAGCCAGAACAAATCAGCGAATCCATAGACATTGTGTATGATAAATATTGACATGTTGAATGAGCTACAAATAAAAAACACTAATTCAGCATAGGTTCATCCATTCATATCGCAAATGATCAGTGTTGAGATATAACAAGCAAAACAATGACTCATTACAAGTAGGTTTCATACTTTCATTAGATTAATAAGGTTTCTATGCATAATACAGAGTAAAATTTTCCATAAATCCAGAAATAAAGCATCTTCAGTTCAGTAGCCATACTCTTGTATTTGAAGCTATCCACTGAACAAAACAAAACGTGATGTCAATATGTCATGAACCATGCTGTTAGTTTTTGCAGTAGAAGTGTGTGACCATCCCAGGATTGATAAAAATTAGAAAATCTGCAATTTACAGCAACACTGGGGTGGCATTCCTGGTAAAATGTATCTATACCAGTGGTATTGTAGGAAATTCAGGAAAAAGAGCTTATGTGGATAAAAGAAGAACCTGGTTCCAGCACTGACTAGTGACTATGACTGATTCTGTAATCTGTACAATTGCCCAATCCTTTGAAAAGCAACCGATGCTCATTCTCCACCTTTTCCAGTTGAAGAGCCCACCATCTCACCAGTATGAGAAGAATTATCATTCTGAAAATACATCCTGGGGTTAGTTCGGAATGCACATAACAAGTATAGGTTCCCGATCTCTATTACCAGAAGTGTGTACTATTACGATATGAAAAAATGGTCACCACCTTGCTCAATGCTACTGCACTTGCAGATAGCGAACTTGCCATTTACCAGTAAAAGTAGTTAGGAAGGCCACCAAGAAATAGTATCTAGCACACTCATGGTCTCATTCATGGGCATTGTACACTCCCAGTTTACCAGATGATACAGAAAGCACTGGGCAGAAATCATATGCCAACTCTACTAGATTACAGGTACAAAGTAGACAGAATTCATATATTCAACAAATGATCGCCGTTAAATTGATATAACATCAAACAGTAGCTCAACAACACTACAAGCATGACCAGTTTTGAACTGGACAGGAACTGAAAATCCAGAGAGTATTTACATCTGAACTTGCGCGCAGTACAACAGTTCTGATTGTGGCTAATGCACCACCTAGTTATGTGCATCCTTGGTATCAAGACTCATGATCTGGTCAAGCAGAAACTGGTGCCCAATCCCCTCAAACATGGCAGGTCTACCACCTGATTGCATTGTACAACAGAAGCAAGTATGTTGCAACTGGATCTACAAATCTCTGGAGCAATAACATTAGAAAACAATCAGGCATCACCTCTTGGCTGAAGATCTGCTTGATGATCAGATATCATCTTTCTTGATGATCAGCTGCACACTAGAGTCACTCAGGCTTCACAAATATCCGCTTATTTACATGACATCCTAATTTCGAAATTCTCCTCCTATTGTAAATATTCAACCCGGACAGGCCGAAACACAAAGTTTCTTGCCTTAGGGGAGCATAGCAAGGTCGCCAATGATACATAGAAGCTAGTCATCGTGCTGATACAGAATGCACCAAGAGACACCCATCCATTTTCTCCATGCCAGCCACCAAGCCAACCACGATGATTGCTTCCTTCCATTTTCCCTTCTGGCATCCTTGCATCCTCAGAGCATCCTTCACCAGTGCATATTCCTGGATTTCCTGCCAATGCTCCTGGGAACTTAGATGTTGGCAAAGGCCCAGACAGACTATTGTAGGAGAGATTAAGGACCTCAAGCTCTGCCATGGCTGCAATGCCAGGAGGCACCTCCCCTGACAGCCCATTATGTGAGAAGTCAAGTGTATGCAACCTCCCCATTCCACCAAGCCCTGCAGGGATCTTCCCAGCCAAGTAATTACAAGAGAGGTTCAAATACTCCAGTCCCTTCATTGCAACCAACCCTTCCGGTATCTCCCCACGGAGTTCATTCCTTGACAGATCTATCCCAGTAGTTGCCTGAAGATCATACACCAGATCCAACTGCCATGAAACCGTATCCACGGATGCTGACACAAACAACTGAGGTGGAAGCACACCCTCTGATGGAATCCCCTGACCACCTCCACTGTTAAGCACTGCACTGGCATTGAACCCACCATCTGGGATGAAACCCACAAACTTATTGCCAGACAAATCAAGCCACTGGAGCAGGGGAAACGAGAACATCCAATCAGGTAGCTGGCCGGAAAGCTGGTTACCAGCCAGCGACAAGAACCTCAAACTCAACCATTTCTCTACAGCACTGCTGAGCTCCCCACTGATGTCATTTCCCGACAAGTCCACTACCTCCAGAGACCTACACCCAGCCAACGGTAGTGGAATCTCTCCAGATATCTTGTTGTTCGACAAATCTAGAACCTTGAGGCTATCAAGAGCGTCAAGCTCCGGCCGCAGCAACCCAGAGAGCCGGTTCCCCCCGAGCCGCAGGTACAGAAGCTGGAAGCAGCCTGCAAGTCCGGCGGGCACTGCACCGGACAGCCGGTTATTTGACAAATCCAGCACCTGCAAGTAGGTCAGGTTCCCGATTCCGGGAGGAATCTCCCCGGACAGCTGGTTGCCCGCGAGGAACAGACCCTGCAGACTCCGTATCGCGGTAATCCCGGCGGGAATCTCGCCGGAGAAGCGATTGTGGGAGAGGTCGAGGAGGAGGAGCGCGGAGGCGTCGGGGTCGGCGACGATCCGCGGGGGGACGGCGCCGGAGATGGCGTTGCGGGAGAGGTCGAGGGCGGCGAGGCGCGCGGAGAAGGAGAGCCGCGGGGAGAGCGGGAGGCGGAGGGAGTTGGCGGAGAGGTTGAGGGCGCGGAGCGCGGGGAGCGAGGACGGCAGGCAGGTGGGGACGGCCCCGGAGAGCGCGTTGCGGGAGAGGTCGAGCGAGACGAGGGAGCGCGGGAGGGAGCAGGGGAGCTCCCCCGAGAGCGCGTTGGCGGAGAGGTCGAGCGCGCGGAGGCGGCGGAGGAGCGCGAGCGGCGCCGCCGGGAGCGCGCCGGTGAGGTTGAGGCCACGGAGCGCGAGCTCGGCGACGGAGGGGGCGGCGGCTGGCGCCGCGGCGGGGTGGAGCGAGATGCCGACCCAGGACGGCGAGAGCGGGCCGCGCCAGGAGGAAAGCGCGGCGCGGGAGGGCGGCGTCAGGGCGGCGCGGAAGGCCAGGAGCGCCGCGCGGTCGGTGGAGGCGGGGGCCGCGGGGCTGGGCGCGGAGGCCAGAAGGAGGAGGAGGAAGGAGGTGGTGGCAAGGAGGTGGTGGGGAGCGGTCGGCATGGCGGTGGTGGTGGCCGGCGTGGGGCTGGCCGGTTAGGGTTTTGCGTGGCGGGGTTTGGGCGCGGCCGCGGAGGGAGGTGGTCGGAACTCGGGGCGGGTGAGAGTGGAGCGGTCGAGTGACTCGAGGAGAGTGTGTGCGGGCGTCTGGAAATTTGGGGGGAAAGGTGGCGACGGCGGGTGGAGAGGAATCTGGTTCGGGAACGGAACGGAACGGACGAGAGGCGGAGGTGCGGCCGGCGGCCGCGGGCCCGCGGGCCGGCGAATGTCCGATCTCGGTTGGTGAAGCTTCAGATGTGACCATTCGACCATGCTTTGGTTCTCGGCTCAGTGCAAGTAAAAAAAAGTATGAAAGTGTTTTGACGCTCGATCTGTCAAAATTGTTGGTCACGCACGGCCCATTTCATTCTTTACAATCGATGTTCTTAACGCACTTAGGTGAACACGCTTTTACAAATTTTTGATAGATCCAATTTTCGGTTGTGTACGAAATATTCTAGCATTGCAGTAGTCTCAATTTTTTTTCTAACGGCTGTTGGAGTTCTGCATGGCATATATCAGTAGGCAGTAAGCCAAACATGTGGATAGAACTTCCAAAAAAATGCATAGTGACTTTGTGAATCTAATTAACTACTTCCTCCATTCCAAATTATAGGTTGATTGACTTTTCTAAGTTCGTAAATATTACTATGCATGCAGAATGTGTCCTATCCTATGCATATAGATAGTACTTTTTAAGTTAGATATATATCTCCACAGATGCTTAGCTGGAGCCTCAATTCTTACATGTATAATGTGTCCTATCATCTAAGCCTTGATCAGGAAGGTTGTTAAGTATAAACATGCACTCCCTTCATTCTAAATTGTAGGTCGTTTTAGTTTTGTTAGATTCATAGATATTATTATTCATCTAGATATAGTGTATGTCTATGTCTAGATGCATAATAATAACTTTAAATCTAGAAAAGTTAAAATGACATTCAATTTGGAACGGAAGAAGTACTAATCAAAGAGAAAAGGAACTTTGTAAAGGACTAGCAACGGTATGGATAAGCTGTTGAGACTTGACCCCTACTATTGGTGAGATCGACTTGTAGTACTGTTGAGTAAGTACGGTTATTACAAACCTCGGAGTTTATTAGTCCGAAACGTATTATACTCGCAATATGATTAAAAAAAGGTTGTAAGATGGTGAAATAGTACTAAGACACCATTTGACATTCAGGTAGACTCTGGTATGGAGTATCTCGTTTAGTGAAGTTAATCCCAGAATATTTATGGCCAGCTCGTATTTTTCCCTAATGTGAGCTGTATGTACATGGCGACATTTTGTTTTATTTTGGACAAGGAACATTTTTCTTAGTACGGCCCATTTGTCGCTGGGGAAATGGGCCTGAGATGTCTACTGCCCAGCCCATCATGGAAATCATGTGTGTACTGTCACGCTTGTGAGTCACGCGATGCCCTTGGATTATTTCGCGATTATCCTTTCCCTCCTCCCTTGCGTACGCAACGTTCGCTCGTTTCGTTTCGGCTTTTCTGAGGTCTGGCCTGTGGCTGTATGGTGACGACGACATGGCTGCGCAGCCACTACTCCGAGTCTCCCGCGATCCCCTAGCTAGCTAGCTAGAAGTCTCATCGGCTCATCGTCGTCAACGCCCATCGAGATCATCTCTATCCATCTCTAACCGCGTACTACGACGCGATCGGGACGTGCACAGAAGTCACCGCTGACGCCGACGACCTCTTTGGTTGGGACTATCTTTGTAATACTCGTGTGTCGGAGGATCTCTCCACACTCGAATTTTTTTTACCGTTGGATTGGGATTGAATGGCTCTGATGTAATCCAATTTATCCTTATCTTCTTCCCCCGACGGATGACGCCCCCAACCCCGCAACAACGAGCAGCCGTGCAAGTTCGTGGCCCCGCCTATAGATGTCCATGCAGCCCGCGGCCTGTTAGCCCGACACGGAGTTCTTTTTTTTTGTCTGAACCTAGCCCAACCCGGCACAAAATTCTTCGAGCCCGTGCTGGCCCGGCTCGGTAGCTTGTGGCGGCGTGGGCCTCCACCCCGGCACGACGGGCGGCCCGACCCGGCATGATTTTAGGAGGTCGGCCCGAAATGGCCTGTTAACCACTCAACCTTATCCACACCAATAAACCATCTCACCTACAGTCCGCTCCCTGCCAGGCTCCCTGCCATCCTCCCTTTCTGCTCAAACACGCTGTCCGCTCCCCTTCCTCTCCAACCTCCGCCTCCCCTCCGGCCTCCGGCGGCCACCTCCCCGGCCTTGTCGCCCCTACCCCCACCGCTCGCCGCCATGCCCTTCTCCTCCACGGCGGCGTGGGGTTGGCCGCGGGGAGCGGCAGCGGCAGAGTGGAGAGCAGCCGCGGCGGCGGCGCTAGTGGCCGGCTCCGGGGAGCGGCAGCGGCGGCGAGGGGGCCGGCGGCGGCGAGGGGCCCGGCAGTAGCGGCGATGAGGGGGTGACGGTGGCAGCATGCAGGAGGAGACGGTGGCTCAGCTGCAGCCTGCAGTGGCGCACAGCACAGGGAGCAGGCCGTGAGGGCCCGTCGTGCCTCACGGTGGCCCAAAGCCGGCCGTGCTTTACGGGCCGCCCGACACGAAAAAGGCCTTGCGAGCCTGTGCTTGGGTTGCCGGTGCAGCCCGTGGGTTGGCACAACATGGCACGACGTGGCCGTCATGACGGGCCAGGCCCGGCACGAAAAATAACGTGCCTTGCCGGGCCCGTGCTAGACCGAGCCGGGCGGCCCAAATGGACAACTATACCCCGCCGCCCTCCCCTACCCCTACTTCAGGCGTTGCTCCTCTCGCATCTTCTTCTTCAAGTCCGGTCGAGCTCCCCCGCTGCCATCGGCTCCCTCCCCGGCTCCAGCGGCACAACACCGCGGCCGACACTAACTCGTCCTACTCCTGTGCCCCCGCCATCTCCACTTCCCACCGGGGGTCTCCCTCCGCCTGGCTTCGACGGCGCCCTCGCAGCCTCCGCTCCCCACCATCTCTCCCGCCTCCAACGCTGGCCGGCGAGCCATCCCTGGACTCCCTCTAGGCCCGCAGACACAAGTAACCCCAAACCCAACCTCTAAAAGCTCTCCGCCGAGCCCTCCATTACCGGTGAAGGAGAAGAAGTCAAAAAATCGAGTGTGAGAGGTGTTCAAAACACTTGAGTATGATTTAGCTTTCCCCTTTGGTTTGCAGCCGTGAGGTTTGACGTCGAGGATGACCGCCCGAGCGTGCAGGCACACTAGTACACTGCACACATCCACGCCGGCGCTGCGCCCGTGCTTTCGATCGATCGGCGCCGTCGGGAACGGTAGCTGCTTGGGCGAAGCGAAACCATGACTGGTTTTCCGGGGACGGACGACGACGAGGACGGGCGCACGTCATGGGAGGGATAAAAGTATGGCGCAAGTTGGCGATAAACTAGGGTGCGGTTGCAGGTGCCGCGCGCGGGCTCCGATCTAGGATACTCCGATCCTCGCCAGGTTCATGCACCGCATCTTTCTGGAGGGCGCTGCGCATCCGCATGCTCCCGCGCATGTATAGCTAGCTGCTAGGACTACATGCATGGGCGATGCCGCGGCGACCGCGACTGGATCCCGGCCGGCCCCCGCAGCCGCGCGCCCCGTCGCTTTCGCAGCGCTGCGCGTATCAGAGGGTCAGACTCGATTCCGTCTCATGAGTGCCGAGTTGCCGACTAGGTAGCAATCTGTCCATCGTTGAATGAGGAAGCCCGCCGGACAGGTCGACGTACACGGTCTGGATTGCGAGATTGTCTTGTTAGCGACGCGCGCCTTCGCGGATACGATGGACGGTCGAGTTCACAAGAGCAGCTGCCGCACGAACAGTGACGTAGTACACACACGAGCCACTGAAACGAGGCTTTTGTACCTGCTGGATATGGAGCATCTAGGCAGCAGGACCACAGACCGGGGGAATCCACACCGAGCGACCGCAACCGCAACCTTCTCCGCCTCTCATCGGGCACCACTGTACCAGCCAGCCTAGCATATCCAGCATGCACGATCCATCGTGGCTTGGGCCGGATGCCACGGAGGACCGTACCGTAGACGGAGGAATTGTCGTTGGAATGGCCTTTCAATTTGGGGGCAGAAGAGAGTGCCGATATGATCGACCTTTATCACAATGCTAGCTAGCTTTAGATCACGTGCACCTCCGGTGGTTGCAGTTGCAGGTGCAGCGTACGTAGGGAGTGTGTAGAGTCGGTAGACGACGCACGATGCCGTTGAACCGGACCTGTCATCAGCCGGCAATGCAAACGCAACCTTTTCGTTTTCGCCTGCCCATCCATCCACGGCGTCGGCGGGGGTGCCGCCTGGCCGGGGCAGGCAAGGCAGGCAGGAATTCCGTTCCCTTCCTTGTTCGGGCAAGGCAGCGAGAGCTGACCAGCCGAGACCCCGAAGAGATGCCCTACTGGCCTTTCCACTTGCAGCAGCACCTACCCTAGCTATAGGCGGGCGGGCGGGCGGTCCCCGCGGGCACCCCGCCGCACGCCCCGAGAACCAATCGGCGGTCGCGGCCTCCGCCTCCGCCCGCTCTTTTAAGCCCATCACCACTCCCACTTGCAGTTGCAGGCATCCAAGTTGCCGTAGTTCTACGCGTAAACGCACGCGCGCGCCACCAGCCAAAAAACCCACGACGTCCCGCCCCGGCCACCGCCCGCCCGCGCGCGCGCCTCCTCCCCCTCCCCTTCCCGTTGGCGGCAACTCGGCGTCCTCCATGAGGCGTTTCCTGCCGGCCCGCGGCGGCGGCGGGGAGCCGTCGTCCTCGTCGTCGTCGGGCGGGCACCAGCGCAGGGAGCTCGCGGGCGAGGCGGGCCTGCGGTACGACGGAGGAGGCGACATCTCGCTGGGGCACGGGCACGACGCTGGCGGCGGCCACCGCCGCCACCACCACCACCAGCTCGGCGGCGGCGGCGGGGGCCAGGCGGCGGAGAGGCAGCAGCAGGACGACGGGTCCATGGACATGCTGGCGCGGCACAGCAGCTCGCCGGCCGGCTTCTTCTCCAACCTCGTGGTGGACAACGGTGAGCCAGCCAAGCAAGCTAGCGCTGATTGCTAGCGCAGTCAGTGTTAGTTATCGCCTGCTCCTCTCAATCGGCTCATACTAATTTCCAAATGTGCCTTTCTCCGTTTCGATTAATTTCACCACATAGTATACCAATTGGGGAAGCAGTTTTAGTTTCCGCCATGAATCCTGCTTGATTTCTGCCGCTGAAATTAGATGAACCAACAATGCATGGCTAACAGCATTATATCCATCCATCGAATCCTTTCGAGAGCGATGAGCCTGCTTGTTGTGGCTTTGATTTGATAGCAGGTAGCGCAAAGGAAAATCTTCTAGCTAGTGCACCGGCCACTAGCTCGTCAGCTGCTGCTGCAACTTGTTCCGTGTCGTGCACTGGCCAACTTTACCTGCCGATTTTGGTGATTAAAGTAGGAGAGCAGGTACAGAATTTTTGCTAGAAGAGGCCAAGCCGCGGTTTTGCATAAAACACATATGCGCGGCTTTTTTGCTGGCTGCTGCCTCATTCAGTTGCCAATTGCCATGGCCCGTGGAGAGAGCAGCGGGCATCTTTTACAGTTTCAACTTGCTATAGCCTTACTTTTAATGTGCCCAGCATTTAGGATGCCTTGGTTTTCAGTCACATGGTTGTTAACATGCTGGGTTACTCAGCATAAAATTACAAACCCTTACCTACTCTGAGAAGTAGACACATTTTGCAGCAAATCTCAAATTGCGCAATGCAAATAATATGATAGTTTCCCCCTCATAATAGGGGATGGAAAACTAAGAGGCGGTACCCATTGGCGGTTTTCCCTATTAGGGCCTCCTTGATAGTGAAATGTGGGGCCTGAGATTTCGAAAGCCACACTTTTATTCTTTTTACATGTACTTTTGTATTCACATGTCCGTGATATGTCTCTTTCTATAATCCTACTTGCCAATATTAATTAGATTTCATTAGCCACTTGCACACACTGCGCTGATGTGTTCCGCGTCGCTACCTTTCATTTATCCATTCATTAATTTGGACTAGCCGCAAAGTCATTATGCGCTTATTGTGTATAGTCTATCTTCTGGAATGCTACACATATATAATCTTGGATACATAGGAGCACCTAATAAGCATGAGTTTGTTGGGTTAACCCTTCCTTTTCTTATTGGCTTCTTTCTTCACTTCCGCAAAATGAAGCCGTCCATTTGTTGAAATTTTCTAGAGTCAAACATATATATAATTGGTAGGTTCTATCATATATAGCATGATGAGGGAACTATTAATCATACATCCTTAACTATGGTACTATATGTGGAAACCATACATTTGAATATATGTTAGTGGATGAGCGTGATTAGTTGATGTTGATGTGATCTCCTTTATATAGTTTATTTAGGTTGATAAGAAAACCATCCCTTTGCCGCAATATTGCGTGTACTATGGTCGTTTGAAAATAGTGGTCAAAGATCATTATTTCTCCTCCTGTTATTCTTGAAATTAATACTTCTCTACTTTTAGGAAAAAAAAAAGAGAACGCATACGTACGTATGCAAATCCAAGAAGGTTTGATGCAAAATCTTAAGAGGCCATACGTACATATAGAATTTGTTCTCTATATACTTGGGGAAAAAAAAGATTTGTTCTACATAAAGAGAGATATTGTCTACAAAAGTTGCGTGTCTCTTAGCAAAAGTAAGAGACGACTCATAGAACATAGTGTATGTATGTTAGGTGTTTTTATATATTTATCATCCACCCTATCTGCACACACAAATCTTTTTAGTTACAAATCATTGGAAAGTACATTTAATTACAAATTCAACCATTTCAAGTTTACATCACAAAAATAAAAAAATATTGGTTAAATTATTGATAAAGATAGCAAAGTTTGAATCTCGATATGCATGTACACCTTATAAACATAAACGGAGGGAGTATCTTTAAGGTGTCTTAGCAAAGAGACAACCTCTATTTTCTCTTTAATTAGTAGTAAGATTTTACTGATGTGACTATACTATTCATTTTTTTTTTGAAATAGAGTAATATGACTGCAGTTCACGAGACGGCCAAAATGGCACCATTCTGCATGCCCTGAAGACACAGTATCTACGAAGAAGCAAACCGTATCCAAGGCTAACGCTACCTTGCCTGATTCAAACCTGCCATGTCCGGCCAGTGCTAAACCAAGTGGTGGGTCCCACATGGCAGGTTGGCTGCTGGTATTTCTCGAGAGGCGGAACGAACGGAGAGTCTAGATCCTGGTCTAGATTGGCCACTTGCGAAATTACGAGGCATGCTAGCTAATTACTGGATCTTTAATTAGCGCTTCAAGCCCTAACCAGAGGCGGCCAACTTGCCTTAATCAAAGGCGGGACCACATGGCACGCCCACTTGGCCGCGGCGGGCCCCGGCGCTGTCCCCAGTCCAGGTTCAGCTGACGGCTCCACCGTGACGTCACGGCCGTTTTGCTAAAAATAGTAACCTAGACGCCACTTGCGAAGTGCCCTTGGCGCTTCGTGCGCTCGCAACGTCCACGCCCGACGCTCTGCTCGCTGCTGCTCCTCGCTAGTTGCAACTTGCAATACCTTTCTGTCCAATTTTTTTTCGAAATAAACTTTCTTTCCATTTTGTTAATCTCTGTTCAGCTCATGCATTAACTATTTTGGGCAATTTGATGATTTTTAATTATACGCGGCTGGTTGGGTTAAACTACGCAGGGTATCCGGGCTCAAAAGGCGCCGGAGGCAGCGGTGGCGCCGAAGCCAGCGGCAGCGGCAGGAAGATGAAGCCGTCCCAGTTCAACTTCACCCGGCCGCAGCCAGGCGGCGCCGCGGGCCACCTCTCGCAGATCTCCGAGGACGGCGCCTTCCCGCCCGGCCTGGTTGGTGACCGCGCTGGCGAGAGTAGTAGCAGCGGTGGTGGCGCCGCCGCGGCGCGCTCCTTCTCCGGCGGGTTCTCCATCGTCGGGCCGTGGGAGGAGTCCAGGGACATCATCGCCACCCTCGGCGCGTACGACTCTCAGGTACTCGCCAGCTTATAGTAAGTTTCATGGCGGTGAGTGACGTCGTCGATCGTCCTGTTGTTCTTGTGTTTGAGGGATCTATGTGCAACTGTGCCTGCAGTTTAGCGGCGCCATGGCGGGCACGGCGCTGGAGATGGCGGGCATGGACAGGTACATGCAGCTGCAGCCAGACCAGATGCCGTTCAAAGTGCGCGCCAAGCGCGGGTGCGCCACGCACCCCAGGAGCATCGCCGAGAGGGAGCGGAGGACGAGGATCAGCGAGAAGCTCAGGAAGCTGCAGGAGCTTGTGCCCCACATGGACAAGGTAACTTCGACTCCATCTAAGACATCACTAAGTATAGCATTCATGATCGTTGTGCAAAAGTTATCCCACGCACACAGGTCTATCGCTTGTACTCCTATAAGCAGAGTACTGATCACTCGAGTACTCCCGTCTCAAATTACTATTCGCTTTGATTTCTCTAGATATAGAGCGTGTTTGGGACTACTCCGCTTCAGGTTTTGTAACTCCGCTTCAAAGTCATCTTGCCAAACACTTCCGGCTCCAACAATACTAACTCCAGAAAAAAAGGTAGATTTAAGGATCAATTCCAAAGCTTTTATGGAGCTCCTTAGAGGGTGCTCCAAAAACATAGACTTCGTACCTCAATACCATTGATTACACAATGTGAGGGAAAAGGAATCGATCTCCTTTATGCCGCCGCCCCCTCCCCTCCCGACTGTTCACCGCCGCGCCGCCCTACCTCTCGCGACACAGTACCGCGCCACCCCTTCTTGCTTGCTCGGGCGTCCAGAAATCCGGTGCCACCCCTTCTTCGATGAAATTCGTCCAAACCAAACACCAACTCGTCCTGAGCCTTTAACAAAAGTTGGAGCTGGTACAAATATCTACGAGTAATAGATAGAACTTTTGCTTCAAAGATCAATGGATTTAAAGATACGAACCGCTGAAATCTGGACAAAAACACGAGTTCCTTCTAAACCTTTAGACTTGTCCGTCGGTAACCCAGGAAATACTGAACAATGTAAAGTTCATTCTTTGACCTCCAATTTAAATATCCAAACTTATTTTTCTATACTCAAGAACTACTGAGATAGGTTAACCATATATCACACGTCCCATTTTGAGTAAACTTATTCAAAGTTTTAGCCACTGGGGGCACTGTAGCAGTTGGGTAATGTAGCTTGAGAAAACAAACCCCAACCCCAACCAAGGGTAATAGGAAAATAAACCCCAACCCCAACCAAGGGTAATAGGGTAATAGGGACTATTCCGATACGATTTCTGGAGCTGGAGTTTACACCATTAGCCAAATAGGTTCATAACTCCCTATTTTTCTGGAGTTGGTGGAGTGGAGCTACAAAAAAGTGGAGTTGGTGGAGTGGAGCTGTTTTTTTTAAGCGAAGCAGTCCTAAACATGCCCATAGACAGGTGCACATCAAAAACTATGTATCTAAAGAAGCCAAAACGAATACATAGCTAATGGGCTTCTCTAGTATTCGTTTTGATATGGCAAAAGAAAATCTAACTGATGAAGTGATCTATGATCTTGTCTATATGGTGCAAACAGCAAACGAGCACCGCCGACATGTTGGACCTTGCAGTGGAGCACATCAAGGGCCTGCAGAGCGAACTGCAGGTAAGAATGCATGTCCACCTTTCAGCTGATCACGTACAAGCGGCCATTTTCGACAGCACGTCAATTTGATGTGTGTTTTGAACCATGAGGCGTTACTGAACTTCGTTCCTGTCTGCAGGCTCTGAAACATGAGCAGGAGAAGTGCACCTGCTGCAGAAAGCGCTGACGATGCCTTTATTTCCTCGAGAGGAATTGATGTACATGGATGAAGCTGTTTTAACATCGTCATTGATAGATTCTCTGCTGAGAGAGTCCTAAATTTTAGTTAGCAGTTAGCACATGGGAGTGCCGATGGAGCATGCATGCATAATTGCTGTCAAATGGGTGCATGTGCAAATTGTGCATGCATGAATGGAGCTCCGCCAGCCGTTTCCAAGTAACCACACACCACCAGTGGTCAACTAGGCAGTGCAAGAAAGGGCAGAGGTTCTGTTCTGATAATTTGATTATTGATTTTGTGTGTGTTTCTGATTGATCTTTAACTTGAATTTTAGATCCCTTTTTAGTCCATCTGAAAACATTTTGCTATTTGTAAGCTACCTGATCTTGTTTTCTTAAGAGCAAATTACTTTAAAAATTTGTACATGGTCATTGATTTTGTATAAGGATCAAATGTGTTGTTTGACTGAATGTTAATTTCAATGGATGAACAAAGATGCAGTAGCAGCAGCAAAGGAACCATATCTCAGTTTTACACTGTACGATAGTTGGAGAACGTATAGGCGCCATGAACCGCTGGCGTCCACGGTTATGCATGTGCAATAATGTCTTATATATGTATTCTGTCATGTATATGTAGCTTGAGTGAAATATTATCTGGCAGCAAATGAGTTTTCTACGCTCTAGGTTTCCGTTATCTGAAATTAAAATTACCGATCAAGATCGTGCATCTGAACTCACTTGGAGGATTATGAAACGGTAACAGAAAATGGGCCATGTGCTAAGTAGGAACTCAACTTCATTTTAAGTGACCCTATTAGCCCCTGATAAGTACAAAGATAAAACTTTCAGATCATTCACTTGCATTCAGCCCAAACACTTCAGCTATAGGAGGTGCGTTTAAAATTTTGGTTTGGAGAACGAATGCGTTCATCCACCACCACCTCATCCCTCACAAGCACATGCGTGATTATACCTTGATAATGGAATTATTTCATCCAACCAAAATTCATAAGATAACATAATAAACCATTCTATTCTGGTGGTTCCTAAAACGAAAAATCCCAGAAATTCAATAATTCATCAATCCCTCCTGCCCTGCAGTCAAACTAAACCTAATTTTGCATAACTGAAGAAGGGCAACTATGCAAAGATCCAGGAAAATTCGTACCACCTTGACAATTTGAC
The DNA here is from genome assembly GCF_005286985.2 of Setaria viridis. NCBI lineage: Eukaryota > Viridiplantae > Streptophyta > Magnoliopsida > Poales > Poaceae > Setaria > Setaria viridis. The sequence continues at coordinate 29,860,676 of NC_048263.2, forward strand.
TGAGAATTAGCATCAAAAGAAGAAACAAATAAGACTAGCTACGCAATTGCACAACATCTTGTTATTGAAACATAGAAACAAATAAGGCTCGGCTTATGATTGAAGTATTTGGTTTGCATTAGCTCCCTTTACATCGACAAACAATCGTGCTACACTGAACATATGAAGCAAAAATGTAAGAACACCAACTATAGCTGTGACACTAATTAATCTAAGCTGCCCGCCGATGTTGAGGTACGCGGGAACTCTACCGGCGCCGGGGACGCGAATCCCTTGTGGTAGAGCAAGTCGGTCATGACCCTGTACGCGCGCTGCGTCAGGTGCACGCCGTCCCAGCTGATGCGCTCCTCCGGCCTCGCGCACACCGACGCGCCCGGCGCGCCGCACATCCGCTCCATGTCGAAGTTATACTCGCCGCCGCCGGCGCCGCAGCACGCCTTGGTCACCGCGCCCTCGTCGAACCCCGTCTTGCCGGCGTCCCTCAGCATCCGCACGTACGCGTAGAAGTAGTCGGCGTAGGCGATCGTGGCGCTCGGGTAGGACCGGCGCAGCTCACGGATCTCCTGCTGCAGCAGCACGTTGTGCATCTGGGCGAACAGGTTGAGCGACATGAGGCAGCCGTTGGCGTCGTAGGCCGCCGGGTCCTTCTCGTTCACGGCGGACATGTAGCTCGGCACGCATCCCAGCGGGAAGTTTCCCGGGATCACCAGCCGCGTCGCGCCCATGTCGAGGAGCTCCCTGGCCGTGCTCGTCACGGACTGCACCACGTCGGGGACGAGCGCCATCGCCTCGACCACGCCGGTCGCCATGCGTCCGAAGTTGTAGAGGTTGCGCTCGCCATTGCCCGCTGGTTTGTTCGCGGAGAAGGCGTAGTTGTAATCGTTGCCGCCGATCTCCCCCACCATGACCAGCGAGTGGGACAGCTTCTCGCGCATCTCCTGCGGCGACCGGGTGTTTGCGTTCATGAAGTCCTTGAACTGCTGCAGCTGGACGGCCAGGGAGGTGTTGGTGTGGGGAACAGCGACCCCTCTCCTCGCGAGCGCCGCCGCGTCGAGGGCGGTAGCACCGGCGACGGCGAAGTTCACGCCGTGCGTGAAGTCGGCGCCCTTGTCGAGGTACGGGTTGAGAAGCGGCAGGCCGAGGTCCTTGGCGAGGAAGTCTATCATGAGGTACCCGTCGGAGCACCGGCCCGTGGCGCCGCCGATGGCGGAGCCGTAGGGAGGACCCATGCTGTGCCGCAGCATGCCGGTGGCGCCTTCGCGGAGCAGGTTCCCGGTGTCGGACAGGGAGTCGCCGAAGTTGTAGATGGCCGTGACGCCGTCCGCCGCCGCCGCCTTCTCTTTGGCTGGCAGCTTGTTGGGTGCCTGTTGCGGCGCTGGCCTTGCGTGGCACGGGCCGACGACGAGGAGCAGCGCCATGAACGCGACGAGCAGGGTGCGAGCCATGGTTGCCATGGGGCGCTAAGCACGTTGGTCTTTCGCTTCGGTGTGGAGAGGTTTGAGGCCAGGCAGGTTCCTTTTATTGGGCGCGATGGGATCAATGGAGCCGCTTCGCCTAGCCGATCGGACTAGGAAACGCGAGCGTCGTCCGAGTCGGAGACCGATCAGCAAGCGGAGTTCACCGCGTGGACGTCTTGGCGCACGAATCTCCAGGTGTAGTGATCACCGGCGGCACCGCTTGACGGACGGTGCCTGTGCGAGTGTTTGATGCATACCGCATACCCTGGCCGAGCCCAAAATCCGTGCGCTGACGTAGTTCCGGTATCTGCGGATAAGAATAAGATCATCGGCCATTGTTTATAGTTCGAGGATTGGAGCTCTCTGCACTTTTCTGATCCTTCTGCATTAGTGTTCTTCTGCACTTTTCGAAGCTGCAATCAAACATAGATAAAATCCCGCGACTTCATCGATAACAGTGCAACTACTTGCTATTAAGCAGAAACATGCATGTTCACTTCAGCTTATCAGTCAGCTTATCAAACACCGAATAGTATTTTTCTCTCACAACAAATCAGCCATTTCAGCTTTTCAGCCGGCTTATAAGTCCAACCGAACAGGCCATATTATTTCCACAAGTATACCCTGATGACATGATCTCAAGAGGCTTCTTCTATAGTTCTATTCTGCATATGCTTCATCGGGGGTGCTGCCGCAGACCTGCGGTCACCCCCTATTTCTAATTTATTTCTCAATAAATAGATGTACAGGCTACAAAAAGTGTAGGGATGATGTGCTCTACGTGTACGTACACTGTATGCTTCGGTTGCTGCATGAATTGCATGTCTCACTTTACAAAACAAACTACAGAGGCTAGGCTAGAGCCCTACTCCTCGGCAGGAGGGTCCACCCACCGGCCGTTGTCCTTGATCAGCTGGATCAAGGCGTCGGTGGCGCCTTCCATGGCGATGCCACGTTGCACGACGGTCTGCAGAGAGAAAGATGCACATTCTGTATTAGCCGGAGACCGGAGAAGGAAACCAGAAGCTTCAGGACGCATGACTGCAGGTGGTGAACATTTTTCGTGCTATCAAAAGTTCACAGTACCAGACGGTGTTTCTTGATACCACAAATCCACAGCTATTGCTCAACGACAAATGCAGCAAAAGTTTCCATTTCGTATATATGATGATTGTGGCACCCAAGCACTGGATGGTTGGTTACCTTGCCAACGTAAAGATCGATCTTTCCAGGAGCACCTCCGACGTATCCAAAATCAGCATCGGCCATCTCTCCTGGCCCATTGACAATGCAACCCATGATAGCGATCTGCCAGGCAAATACGTATACCGTTGATCAGTATAATTGATACTTCCTCCATTTCAAATTATAGGTCATTTTGATCAAATTGTAGGTCGTTTTGACATTTCAAATTATAGGTCATTTTGATCAAATTGTAGGTCGTTTTGAATTTTCTAAGTTCATAGATATTCCATTATTATGTATCTAGATATACACTATATCTACGTGCTAGCAAAGACTATGCACTAAAAAACTAAAACGACAATTTAGGACGGAGTGAGCAGTAAAGTGAAATACATATACAGTTGATCAGGCATATCAGCATCACGAGAGCTTACCGAGACGCCTGGCAGATGAGAGGTCTTTTCTCTAATCTGAGCACTGATTTCCTGAAGGTCGAAGAGTGTTCGCCCACACGAAGGACAAGACACGTATTCCTGCAACATTCATTAGCAGTCAAAAATCACTTTGACAAAATCTATGAAACATCAACAGTTGTTTTTTAGTATGGCCGATTTTGAAGTTTTTTTTCTGTATGTTGTAGGGAGAGTGCTGCGGCTTAATCACTACAAGTCTCCAGAGGTAGCCATGCTATTTTAAACAAAAATACATCAACGTACAGTTTTTGTGTTGCGCATTCTGCAACCCTGAAGTAAGTTGAAAGATGTGTCCCTCAGGAACTCAAATTCCTGGTCAGCAGCTTCAAGAAGTACACCATCACCAAGACCATCGACTAGGAGAGCACCAACATTGGCCCCGGCACCAATGACAAGAGCATCTCTGCAGTTAATTGGATTAGAATAAGCACAAGAAAACCAGGTCTCAACAATTCAAAGGGGTTCGAAAATAGGAATGTTGACAATCACCTGTCAATGGTTTTGGGGAAATCTATGTGATGGATTACAGGAAAGTTCAAGCCATTGGTCTGTAAGTACTCAAATAACCTGCAAAGCATGAAAATTTATAAGACACTGTAATCAAAATGAACGAAAAAGCCTTAGGGAACAGTGTTGCTAAGCATGGATACATGATAAATAAATGGCTCCCAAACATGTGACCCATTTAATAGATTGATCCACTGTGTTTGCTTACCTCCTAGCAGCATGTACTCTACCAGTCCTCTCCTCACCATATGGAACATTATGTAGCAGCATTGTTATATCATCAACACCCTTAAGGATATCTAGCTGCTCGTACGATTCATCTCCGCGAATAGTGACAGCAAGTCTGGTGCCTACACACACCAAAAAAAGACAAAAAAGGCAAACAAAACAAGATATTAAATACTCCCAACGAGAGAAAAAAAGAACCACAAGCAACAATATAATAGTTAATGCAAATCATTACCTTCTGGCAAAAGTTTGTGAGCACCACTTGACAGTTCGTCAAGGTTGACAAGCGCAATTGCATGTGGGAGTGGCTTTGTCAACTGCTCCGATAAAGGGGTCAACACGCCCATGCTGATGTCAACTAATCTTTTAAGTGCAAGCCTCTGTATACATTGACAAAATTATAACAGATAACTAAGAAAGGGAATTGAACGTTATGCACTTGTGATGGGGATGAAGAAATGGTGTAACTCACAGCTTCAGTATCTTCTACAGGGGGGAGCTCCCTCAAAAGAATGGAATCTACAGTAGCAAGGTCCTGATGTTCATAGAAGAAATGAATCAGTTTAAACTCAATGCCCATAAAAAAAATAGTCATGTGATAGCTCATAAAACCATATATCAGACCTTGAAAGGCATGCCAACCACAAGCTTCGTTGCAAGAGACCTATAAAGGAGCTCAGGAGCCTGGCAAATAAAAGGAATTTTCATCATTACAGAGCACATTTATCTGATGGCCAGACAATAAAGAGTGATTCTAAAACCTATTTTCAAAAGCTAAATGCCTGGAAAACAACAAATATACTGCTGAATATATACTTCAAATGGATTACAGATTCAAATTTACAGATGCTAAAATTTCTTCGTATAGTTATACATATTGTAGAAAATTCCAAAAAGAAGGGTAGGAATGGTGCAGGTTACCTTCAACTGATCCAAGGAAACTGACATCAGTACAGAGCCATCACGATGCAGGACATTTCTGTAGTCAACTTCCTCACCCTGTCATAAGAGCAACTGATGAGAAATCAAGCACTATTAGTTTTTATGATCAGACCATAGAATTATTGTTTTAACCAACCTCCTTCTGCAAAGGCAATTGACCACTCCTACGCTGGAAATCAAAATAATGCCTGTGCTTTTCTTCAAATGGGGCCTGTGAATACAAGATAAATAGCAAAAAAAATTAAGAAATGTTTAAGGGAAAGCACAAGTATTAAGGACTGAAATTTACTGTGTTGTGACAGAATAAGGGGAAAGTACGCAAAGTGAAAGTGCATTACCACTCCGATTTGAAGGTTGGCAGCCTGTGTCCCAAGATTTGCCAACCTTTGGCAAGGATCGATCTCTTCTTCTGGTGGTTCCGTGAGGGAGACACGGATTGTGTCACCCAAGCCATCCTGTAATACAACAAGCAGAAGATATAGTCCTATTCCTTTTGTAGAACTTGCCGGTTTCCACATAATTAAATCCATTCACAGGAAACCACTAGTCTTGTACTTCTATTATGTGTCAGCGAATAGCATGGCAAAGGTCCCGAAACATACCATATACAACTTATACAAACATGATACCAAAAATATTCATCTTCACAACTTTCAATTGTGAGCTCCAAAAAGTGAAGATACTCTTCATCCAGTGAAAAGGCTACCACTTCCATGCTCTTATTTCATTTCTAGAATACTCATATGAAACAGATTTAACTTCATACGACAGAACTAAGTAGTGAAGCAATTACCATTAGAAGTGTTCCAATGCCAATAGCAGACTTCATCCTTCCATCTTCACCCTCTCCAGCTTCGGTAACACCCAAGTGCAAGGGATAATCCCATCCTAGGTTATACATTTCTGCAACAAGCAGGCGATATGCTTGGACCATGACAACAGGGTTACTAGCTTTCATTGAAAATACAAAGTTGTGAAAGTCCAACTTCCGACATATCCTAGCAAATTCCAAAGCAGACTCAACCTGCGATAGTATGCAGAAAATGTCAAGCATCTACAGGCTGATGGTTAAATATAACCTCATAAATGAGATAATCACCATTCCCCGTGGAGAATCACCATAGTAACTCATTATGCGGTCAGAGAGACTTCCATGATTTGTTCCTATGCGCATTGCTCTCCCATACTGCTTGCATTTCTCAACTAATGGAGAAAATACCTGAAACGGGATTAAAGTGGCTCTGTAAGTAAGATAACCTATTATATGTTCATATTGATTAAAACAAGACTAACTGAGAGACAAATTTTCAACCTTCTCAATATGCTCAAGCTCTTTTTGGTAATCGTCATCTGTATATTCCAGCTGCTCAAACTGAGCCCGACGATCAGCTGCAAGTACATTTCTCAGTATTTCAGAATGAAACGAGAACATAAACATACTAAAATCAGTGTTGTCAAGATTTCACTCACCAAAATTTCCGGGGTTCACACGAATTTTGTCAAAGCATTCTGCCACTCTTAAAGCTACCGTAGGAGCAAAATGAATATCGGCTACTAGTGGAATGTTGTAACTGTATGAACAGAATGAAAAATGTGAGGACTCAAGTATGTGAACACACTGAATGTGAGGAAAATGACAGCTTACTTCTTCTGAACCAGGGTGTTCTTGATCTCAAAGCAGGCATCAGCCTCCTTCTTACCCTGGACGGTTATTCTAACAATATCAGCTCCTTTATCTGCTATCCTCATCACCTGAAAGGGTGTGAATTACATCTTCTATTAGCAACCTATACACAAAACAGAAATCCTCTGAAAAAGGGGTGACTAATTCATTTCTCATATCTATGTTCTATAGAGAATACTAAGTACAACCAACATGAACTTCAGATGGGATGCACCTCTTCTACAGTTTTGGCAACATCCTTGGTATCTGAAGTCGTCATGGTCTGAATCCTTATGGGATGATCACTACCGAGTGGGACATTCCCCACCATTACAGTACGAGTTTTTCTTCTCCTTGTCTGGTGTATAGATTCACAGTACTTTTGCCTGGGGACTAAAGAACAGAAGAAAATCTCAGTTAGAAGAAGGATCGCATAGATTAAATCTGGGACAAATCCCTTGACCTGAAATATACACAATTACACAAATACAAACATGCAAGGACAATAGAGCACGCAGATCATACCTAAAAGTGGGCTTCCTTCTGATGATGGCTCCAGCTCCATAGTATCTGAACCAGTACTCGAGCACTTCACCACAAGCGCCCTGCCCCTCGAGGAGCCTGTCCTTGTAGTTCCGACGCCAGGAACAGACAAGACCTTAGCAAAGTCGACGCTCCTGGTGAAGCCGATGCCACCATCGCGCACCCTGACATGTGGGAGAGGGGCTGGTGCCACGCCGGTGGCCATGGCCGTGCCCAAGCAGCAGGAGCTCAGCTAGGCAATTCTACAAACACCTGCAGGACAAACCAACAAGTGGTGAGGGGAGCACGGAGCACTGGCCACTGATCCTGATGGGCACAGGTGGAATATACCCCTATCGCTGGGTGAGCAAGAACAGGACAAATATGGTGTGGGCTACTAAACATGGGCATTTAACAATTCGTGCACTGAATTGACAACATGTTTTGCATAATAGGTCGCATAAAAAAATTTAGCAAACTCGAATCAAGCGCCTTTCCTGGTGAAGGTAGCGAGAAAAACAATAGTTCGGAGACGAAAATGGCGTAGATCCTTATTGGCAAACGAGTAGGAGAAATGCTCAGCTCAAAACCTTCCTAATCCCAAGAGGATTCTACTGAATTCGATCGAACTACAACCTGACAAACTAACTGTGAGTGGGTCCTTCATTTCCTCCCACCCACAAAATCCAAATTCCCCAAACCAGAGCAAGCAAACTTCTATAAAATTGGCTCCTGAAGCACCCAGCACTGATTCAACTATCCCAAGGCCCAAGCTGCAGAGGAGAATTCAGCCAAACCAAGCATGAATCCCGCCCCAGCCACACAGCAGGCAGCACACAACCAACGCGATCGGACATCGGAGGCAGCAAGCTAGCAAATCTCACCAAACCTCGCCGATTCGTGTCGCGACGACACCTCCCGCGCCCGCTCACTTTCGGCGGCCACCACCGCCACCGCGAGCGCGGCGAAGCAGAAAAGCGAGCGCGAGTGCGCGAGTTTTTTTTTTCCTCCCCAGAGCAGCCGGGCAGGAGGTAGAGGCCAGAGGGCTCGTGGCAGTGGCGCGCGAGTTCGTGGTGGGTTTCTACTGGATAGCCCCCTTTTATCTCCAAGCCGCAGGGGGCGCCCGGGGATCCACGTGCACCGGGTCCTGGAACACCTCTCAGGCCATGTCCCTCTGGCTCTCCGGGCCCGACGACGCGTGCGCACGGGTGCTTGAGGACCCGGTGCGGGGAGGTGCGGCGGGCGAGGAGGGGCCGGAGGTGTGGAAGTGGGAGTTCCGGCCGCTGGCGCTGCCCGCCATGATTTTATCGTGTCCGTCGTTTTCCCATGAGACACGAGTCCAGTTTATTTTTACGAAGGAAATTCGTAGCGGTGTTTTTTTATGAAGAATTCGTAGCAGCGTCTGTTAGCTCGCTGCGTGTGTTAGCCAAGAAACTTTTGTTATCGTTGTTGCAGGCTTGATTGAGGACGGAGTTCACGAATGTTCTTGGGAGATGCAGACGGGATCTTCAAATTTTTTTCCCCCAATTTACACTGTTCAGTCTATTTTACTTTCATTATGACTCGACAAATTTTTGTTTTCCTTGTGTTCACTGTACATTTTACTTGATTTCGAGCAGCAGTAGTATCCGGCATGCACTTCGGACTTTACTCTGACGAGGAGAGAAAATGCTTCGATTGATCCCAAAAAAACACAAAGTGCGCTCGGCGCTGTCAGTCGTCAAGCCCACATGTTCAAGGTAAGAAGAACGTGCGCCTCTGGTCACGCATCGACTCGCCTGTTGGTGCTCTCTTTTTTTCCTTGGAGCCTTGGAGGATTCGGCGTGCGCGAGAGAGAGTTGGAAGAACGGCGGGGCCGCCCGTGCCGCGCCGCCATGACAGGGGTGTGCGTGCAGCTGCCGGACGGAGACCGGAAGCTGGCGAGTCCACACCACATGTGTTGACCTGAAACGGAGCTCAGCGCACGTTCTGGTGTTCCCGTCCAAGCGCCAAGCACATGTGGGAGAAGATTTCACAACACATGTTTCGCGCTGGGGACTTGAAACTGGGCAAGACTGACCAGATCCTTAAGAACTCTAACTTTGGTCCTGCCGTATGGTACCGGTAGAAGAGTGTGATGTTTTTGTCAAGGCCTGGCCTATTCTTCAGGATGTTCTTGCCTCCGACCACAAGAACACCGAAGAGAAGTGGAAGTTTTCGTCCTAGAAAATAAATACAGAAGTTTTCCCTGCAAGAAGGTTGCGCAACTTTGCATTAAGAAAAATAATAATGCAAGGGTTCTACACAACGCGCATCACCGAATCGAGCGCACGGCGGGTGGCCGAGGCCCAGTTGTTGTGGTTTACATGATCGATCGAAACAACCTCGAACAGCTAACCAGGATGACAGAGCTTTCACGAGTGAAGACCAGATTGAGATGGCTGGTATAGAGGTTGCCAAATTTTGATAACAAATCAAACAGTGGCTAAAAAATTGGCTTGCCAAAATTTTGGCATGCTAAAATTTTAGCAACCAACCAATCAGATCGTAAGACTCGCACTGTCGTAGAATTGCTAGTTTTCTCTCTTTTCTTTTTCTTTCCTTTTGTTTTCTTTCTTTTTATTTTTGCGTGAAAAGAGTAGAGCTGCTAGGTTGGCCGAGAGAAGGTAGGTCGGAGGCTGGCAGCAAACGCAGATGAGGTTTTGCAAGCCGCACAAGTATATGACATCGTAATCGTAGTATGGCGCACCATTTGCTATCGACATGACAACCAGCGCGCAACAAACAGTTACATCGAAGCACGATGCCCTGGTGATGCCAGCATCTCCTGACCCGGCGGCCACTCATCGGCGTCGAGTACGCGATCGGCCCCTATGCATGCGGGAGCGGTTAGCTATCACCATAGACGATAAATTCGTCACTTGTCGCCTGAAGGATGGAGCACACATGCACTCTTAGTAGAAAACTAGATTGACAACATCACATGTAAATTTGAAATTTAAAAAGTCATAAATTAAGCATCCAAATTAAATTCCGATTGCATCACTGTTTTTCATTATTTCTTAAAAAAGATCTTTAAAACACACTCGACTATATTTGGATGATTTTTTAAAAATATATTTTTTAATACAAAATATTAAATTTGATTACCGCGAACAAATACTTGAATAACTAGAACAAATAATTATATAACAAGAACAAAAAAAATTACAAAATGAACAAGTGATTATAACTAACAAATAAAATACTGAACATCAAAGAAGTTTGTATGATGCAAATAAAAAAGACGTGTCCGAGTATATTGTAAACAAAATATTGAAAATTTAATGGTGCAAGACAAAACAATAGAATATGAAAATCAAGTTAAAAGATTATTTTAAGATACGTGCACCTAGAACAAATTATAATAACTCAAGGAACAAAACATATTATCGAACAACTTATATGAACTCACGGAACAAAAATAAATACATCCGGAACAAATTATATGAACTCACAGAACGAAATAGAAGTACCCATCAAACAAATTATATAAACTCATGGAACAAAAGATCTATATACCTCGAACAAATTGCAAGAACTCATAGAACAAGTATTTATACACCTCGAACGAATTATGTGAACTCAATAAATAAAAAATTGTACACTTGGAAAAATACATTATGAACATATAATATTATTTAATCCACAGGTCTACATGGTTGAATAGTTTAGTCTTAAATAATTTGGCGCACAAACAAATAATCTGAATTAAAATATAAAAATAAATTAGTAATTAGGTAAGTAATAAAAAGGAAAACAAAACAAAAGAGAAAAAAGAAAGAAAAGGGAACGAGAAAAGAAAATAAGATGAGATGAGATGAAGTAAAAACAAGATAAATAAAAGAAATGAAAAAAGTGCAATAAAATATAAGAAAAACATAATAAATAAATAAAAGGGGAAAATGATAAATAGCGTACCGAGAAGGAATATCTACCAGAAGGTTAGAAATAAAATAGAAGAAAAAATAGGAATGAAGAATATAGAAAATGAAAAGCGGAGAGAAATGGAAAAAAGCAAAAGGGACAAAGGTGTAACGTACGTCCCTATGGATTAGAAGAAAAGTTAAATAGAGAGAAAATGAAGGAAATAAATGGAAAATAAAAGTAGACTAAAAAGATTAGAAAAAAATAATCTAGTAACGGAAGGTAAAAAACGAACGGAATAAAATTACTTACGGATAGAAAAAAATGAAAAGAGTGAAAAACAAAAACGAAAAAAGGAAGATTTTACGTAAAAAAAAGTAACCGCTCGGCTCGCGTCATCAGCTAACGCAGCGCAGGCCAGCAGCAGCTGGAATTGGCCGGCACCAGCATTTCGGAACGTGAATGCGATATGGGCTGGCAACAGCTTTGAATGCGATATGGGCCGAATTCACGCCACCAGCCCACGCGGAATCCTTCAGGCGACAGATAGATTGCTGTCGCGTATGCAACGCATAGTCGCTGAGACTCTACAATTGAATTAAGTTCATGTTTTATGTGCAAAATTTTCGGATAAAACAGCTAATATTAGATGGACTTCACGAGCTGAGGGGCCAGCACCCATGCAGCTCCGGCCCTGGCCTCGTGCACGAGCTGCGTCGGGTGAATGCTGTCCTAGCCGCTCACGACCTGATCACGTACCGGTCGGACCCGTCGCGTTTGTCGTGACATGCTAGCTCGGGATGCACCCGATCGGGATCGAAATTGCCCGAGATGACCAGCTGGTCCAGCAAGTTGATCGGGATCGGTGGCGCCTTCACGGATGAGATAGCCGTGATGCCATCCACCGTCGTCGCCGCCGCCACCGCCACTCCAAGGCAGCAGGAGGAGGAGCACGCGACGAGGAGGAACGCCACGAGCCTACCAGCACGCGGCGTCCCAGGAGACGGGCTTATGACCACCTACGCGGCGTCCCAGGAGTCACAGGAGGCTAACGCAAGCAAGGTGATTTAAGTACCCGACGCTAGCTCAAGCTATATGTTCAATTTACTCATGAGATTTAGCGAGAAGCCGAGAAGTTATTGTCATTGTACATTCGAGCGTGCAAGGTAACCGAAGAGGAAAGAGTATCGGCCATCTGGCTTAGATGCCGGACCTGTCGTTTCGAAGAGTGTCCGCCCATCTGGCAAGATGCCGGCTTGTGTGGTCTGGTAAGTTTTGCGAGCACGCGACTCCAAATCTCCAATACGCTCCATTGCCGATTCCGCGCTTGCAGGTGTAGGTAGCGTTGCTTCTGGGTTGTTGTCACGCTGGTCAGGCCGGCGGTTAGTGGTGCCACGGTCCGGTCAGGCCCATGGAAACAGAATCCTAGGAACCATATCCGGAGGAAACGAGATGCAGTGGTATAATAACCAGTAAAAAGCAAATGCGAGAAATTGCAAATTGCATATTTAAGACTCAGAAGTACTATTAAGCTCGCGAGCTAATAAAATACATCCTCCTTGAAATACGTGTCGTTGTTGATTTTTCTTGCTACGGTTGACCATTTGTGTTATTCAAAAATCTGATAAAGTAAGTCATGCTTAAAATGCCTATGATGGTGAAGTGTCACAAACAAAATACATGACACTTACATATTTCTTTTTTACCAAACATCATGACCAAAAGTCAATAATATTTTCATACGGAGGTAGTACAGGAAGAAATAAAGATGGAACTATAGAACTACAATTCACAAGCCATCTAACTAAACTCTAAATCTCTAATGAAGGACGCCCGTTGATCGTCAGGTACGCGGGAACTCTACCGGCGCCGGGGACGCGAAGCCCTTGCGGTAGAGCAAGTCGGTCATGACCCTGTACGCGCTCTGTGTCAGGTGCACGCCGTCCCAGCTGATGCGCTCGTCCGGCCTAGCGCACACCGACGCGCCCGGCGCGCCGCACATCCGCTCCATGTCGAAGTTGTACGCGCCGCCACCGGCGCCGCAGCACGCCTTGGTCACCGCACCCTCGTCGAACCCCGTCTTGCCGGCGTCCCTCAGCATCTGCACGTACGCGTAGAAGTAATCGCCGTAGGCGATAGTGGCGCTCGGGTACGACCGGCGCAGCTCTCGGATTTCCTGCTGCAGCAGCACGTTGTGCATCTGGGCGAACAGGTTGAGCGACATGAGGCAGCCGTTGGCGTCGTAGGCCGCCGGGTCCGTCTCGTTCGCGGCGGACATGTAGCTCGGCACGCATCCCAGCGGGAAGTTTCCCGGGATCACCAGCCGCGTCGCGCCCATGTCGAGGAGCTCCCTGGCCGCGTTCGTGACGGACCGCACCACGTCCGGGACGAGCGCCATCGCCTCGACCACGCCAGTCGCCATGCGCCCGAAGTTGTAGAAGTTGCGCGCGCCGCCGGTCACCGGCCTGTTCTCCGAGAAGGCGTAGTTGTAGTCGTTCCCACCGATCTCGCCCACCATGACCAGCGACCGGGCCAGCTTCTCGCGGATCTCCTGCGGGGAACGGGTGTTGGCGCTCATGAAGTCCTTGAACTGCTGCAGCTGGACGGCCAGGGAGGTGTTGGTGTGCGGGACAGCGACCCCTCTCCTCGCGAGCGCCGCCGCGTCGAGGGCGGTGGCACCGGCGACGGCGAAGTTCACGCCGTGGGTGAAGTCGGCGCCCTTGTCGAGGTACGGACTGAGCAGCGGCAAGCCGAGGTCCTTGGCGAGGAAGTCTATCATGAGGTACCCGTCGGAGCACCGGCCCGTGGCGCCGCTGATGGCGGAGCCGTAGGGAGGGCCCGTGGTGTACTGGAGCATGCCGGTGGCGCCTTCGCGGAGCAGGTTCCCGGTGTCGGACAGGGAGTCGCCGAAGTTGTAGATGGCCGTGATGCCGTCCGCCACCGCCTTCTCCTTCGCCGCCTGTTGCGGTGCCGGCCTTGCGTGGCACGGGCCGACGATGAGGAGCAGCGCCACCAACGCGGCGAGCACGATGCGAGCCATGGTGGTCCGGTCACGTACTGGAAGTCTGCTGGAACGCTGCGTTCGTTTTGGCCTGTGGAAAAGTTGGAGGCAGGCGGGCGCCTTTTATTCAGCGGGCAGTGAGCTCTCGTTCGGACTAGGAAACCCGAGGCCACGAGCATGTCCGAGCCGGAGATCAGTTGACTGCGCGACCGAGTCGCCATCTGGTCAGACCCGCGCGCACGAATCTCCAGGCGACGGGGAATCGGTAGCGGCCGCGCGTCCTTGCACATATCTTGACGCAGCAGAGGGTAAGGGTTAAAGGCCGCGGCCGAAGGGTTTGCTCGGCTTCCTCTCTCCCTCCCCCTTCCCTCCCGCGGCGGCGCCTGCGAGACCCATCCGCCGCCACGCCATGGCCAAGTTCAACGTGGTGCAGAAGAACAAGCGCCAGTGGAAGCAGGACCGCAAGCGCGCCGCGCATGGGGAGCCCGGCACCGGCAAGCTCAAGCAGCGGACCGCGCCCATCTCCATGTCCGGCAAGCGGAAGCGCAAGATCGAGCGCCGCCTCAACCGGGTGAGTCTGGCGGTTTTCTTCTCTGGGATGTTGTTTGTTTGTGCGGAGGTTTGGCATCTCTGATGCCTGTTCTGTTGGGTTTGTGGTGCAGGATCAGAAAGAGGCTGCGATGATTAAGGCTCTCGAGAACAACATGGGGGATGTCGACATGGTCTCTGCTGAAGGTGCGCTTGCTTGTTTTGATAAGGGTGATGGAAAATTGATCTTATTGGGATTCAGTTAGGTCTAATTTTGGAGAATGTTGTGTGCTAGTGAGGTGTGATTTTTTGTAGGATTGACCCAGATTGGTTGTTTGGAGGGTTAGGGATAATTATTGATTCGTTTGTAAAGTATAATGCTGTAGAGAATTGCAGAAGTGCTGTATTGGTACTGCCGTTTCTTTTGAAATTTAGTCGAGGGATAACTAAATGTGTTAAGCTCCACCCTATCATGGAAGCTAGAGCAAATTGGAGGGGGTGCACTTGCCTTATGGGTGCATAGAGTTTAGTTGTGAGGGGTGCATATATGGTGCAAATTTGTACCTAACCACTATTTTTTTTTAACTTTTTAATGCACCCCCTAATCACACTATACCTTCGCCCCAGCTATCATGTTTGCTTCGCTGTTTGTAAACTCCACGGTAGATTTGGTGGAAAATTGGATATTACTGGTTATTGCATCTTTGATCATGAAAAAACTGATTTTTCTGTTTCCATCTTGCGTTGCAATACGCTTATTGGTGCTATTTCGTCTTGTTGGTATTTGGAAACGAGTTTCCATCTAGCTTGTTTTATAGTTAAGTTTATTTTGTTTGTGTCAATAATAACTTTATCACCTCCGCTTGAAAACAGATAATATTTCTATGACATACCAAGCAAAGCTATTCTGATTCATTGTGATGAAATGCATAACCTATAGGCATAGCCAGTTTCTGCCTTTCTGGCAGTTTCTGGATCATGGTTGTCTGTAGACTTGTGAATCAAACTAAGATAATCTGCCTTAAGGTTCTTCACAAAATAAGAGTTTTGCAACATTTAGATGTTCTAATTAAATGTTATAGACTGCTAAACTGTCATGAAAGTTCTCCTGAGAGGGCTATTACCTTGCTCACAAAGTTCTCGTGTTCCTGACTAGGGCATATGTGTGTCCTAGGTTCCTAACAACATGGGTAGCGATGGTCTTAGATTAACCTGCCTGCCTAGGGAATTCCATTGGCTTCTGTTGTTTCTGTCATATTATCTCAGTGTGTTGTTTGATTTCATTTCCACATATTTGGTCCGGCACATTCTTCCCCTGTTGACCTTTAACCTCTATAATAAATATTTATCTGATAACTACTGCAACCCTGTTTCTTACTTTCGTATTTTTATGGACAGAGTCTTCAGAAGCTGCAAAGGGCAAGTCTCAAGTGAAGGTCAGTGTGAAGAAAAGCTCCAGGATACAGATCAAAAGATTAAAAGGCAAAGGTAAGTTTCCTGTTGTTCAACTTAGTAATACATCATACACCAATTCCTTCTTTGTGAACAATCAAGCAGTCTGCTTACTTTGTGCCATCATGTGATACGTCTATCCAACCTTGTTGATTCACTCTGCAGGTAGAAAGAAAGCCAAAAATGCAAAGCCGCCTACAAAGGACAAAGTTGACGCCATGGTAGAATGAAGGATAGGTACTGTGAAGCCTTTGTACGTTTGCTGAGAACCAGCAAGGATTGCAGAGACTGACCTCGCCAAAGTGGGGAGCGTGAACTACCTTGCGGCTTGTGCCACTACCGCCTGAATGTTCATTAGGAACTACTTAGATCTGGTGTTAATGTATCGAACTTCAAACATGAATCAAGTTTTGTAATAGTTGAGTATGCATGGGTTTTTTTTTCATGTTCTTGTTGGGTTTGTGTTTGTGGAGATGTTTTGTTGTGAATTGGCGCCCGTCATCTGTTGCAGTCAGGAATAACCGATCTGCAGTGCAGCAAAACATAACTATCCGTTCCTGGTTTGGGCAGAACAGGCCGTGCGCCGCGTGCCTGGCTGTCCCAGACATTTTTCTGTTACCATTGCTCAAGTGCAAGCTGGTCCGTTTGGCAGGAAGGATCTCGCAGGGGCAGGGGTGTGTTTGGTTTGGTGGTCGAAGGTTGGAACGGGTTCAACCCTCGTGGATCCACGTTTGGTTGGAGAGGGATGGGGGTTGGGTCGGACCTAATAGGGAAATATTCGTCTGAGATGCGGGTCGAACGCATCCGCTCAAAATGAGCGGACGTACTCGACCCGCATCGACACCGTGTGCGTCCGTCCGTGCGTGCGGGAGGAGGCGGCATGGCACGGGGGTGGCGAGGAGGCGGTCAGCGGGGAGGAGGCGGCGGCCGGCGCGGGGTGGGGATGAGGAGGCGGGTAATAAAAAAAAGATGACAAATGGGACCCGCAGCTGATAGGTGGGACCCGTTGCTAACGGTGCTAAAATGTCATACATCCTATCCTTCTCAACCCCTTCAACCAAATAAAAGACTAGAATGAACCCATCCCTCTTCATCCCTCTCATCCAAACACGAGATGGGTCGACACCAACTCACAAAAGGAGGTCGTGTCCAACCACATGTTCCAAAACCAAACACACCCATAGCTGCTGATCGGCTTACGGCGATGCCGTTTCGCGGCAGATGAATATCCAAAACTCGTTTTGCCAAGATAGGCGTACATTCCGTGTGATTTTGTTAATGTGTCAAGGGTGTGCCTGGCCTGAAAATTTATGTGCGTTTTTATCTTTCTTAACTTTAAGCTCCATTTTGTAGCAAAACCCCATCTATTCTCTTGCAGTCTTATCACTGCGGCATCCAAACTTGCCCAGAAACAACACAATTTAAGAGCTGAGAGCCTGAAACAAACTTTATTACAGCCATGTTCAGTATTGAAGCACGTTTTGCTGTCAGCAGAAATTTTATTCAAGATAGATGACACAAACAAACACCAGACATCCGTGTGGCAAATAACTTGGCACATTCAGACAGTTCAGTACAGTTACAGAGTACAGACTACATGGCACAACATACATCTATAAGACATTTGGTCTCAGGTGATATTTGATTCAGGTTACATGCTTGACACCACAACACATACTACAGCAGACTTGAACATGTCCATTCAGACATACTATCCTACTCCAGCTCAATCTGCACCGCTCTACGCGTCGGCCTTGAGGAAGAGTCCGAGCCGTTGCATGATGCCGGGACGGCCATACTCGGCGATGCACAGGCGCCGCAGGTCCCGTGCGTGGATGCTCTCGTCGGGCAGCACCGCCCTCTCCATCTCCAGAAGCTGCCGTCGGATCTTCGCCTTGGCGATCAGATCGGTCTTGGAGTGCTTCTCTGGTTCCGTCCTCTGCACCACCTCCGATGCTGGTTCCGGTGCCGGCTGCACAGATGTTCCGTTCTCCTGGGGAAGGACCGCCTGTGGAAGTGGAACCGGGACGTCGACGGTCTCGTCGGGATCGCTGTCAGATTCGCTGTCCGAATCTGAATCACTCGAAGATGAGCTTCCGGAGTCGCTGTCTGAATCTGAATCGCTCGAAGACGAGCTTCCAGAATCGCTGCTTGAAGTCGGGCCATTGCCGGATTCGCCAGCCTTCTCAACGGGAACGGCAGGGGAGACGCCGCCGCAGATGTCGACGAACTCGTTCTTGTCCTCCGCGCTCTCGAACTCAACGATCTTCGCGGGAGTAGAAACCTTCGTCCGCTGCGCCGGTGGCGTCTTGATGGAAGCCTCCGCCGGCGCTTCCGATCGTGGCTCGGCGGCGGCCATGGACCGCCCGTTGTTGCCGCTGGACAAGAGCTCCGCCTTCCTCAGGAGGGCGTGGAGGGCGTCGAGCTCCGCGGCCATCCTCTTCCGAAGGGTTCCCAGTGCAGGCTCGACGGAGATCGTCTTGACGCCGTCGCGGGTCACCTTGGTACGCTTCGGACTGGGCAACGAGAACTGCTCGTCTGCGCCGGCGCGGCGAGCCGACTTCTTCTCGCGCAGCATCGTGCCACAAGTAGCGGTTTCGACGACCCGCGGCGGCTTGACGAACGGGCGGGCGTTGGGCACCTCGCCGCCGCCGCCGACAGGAATGACCTCCATCTCGACGACGACGCCATTACGGACGACCTTGGTGTACTTCGGGCAGGGCGCGGAGAGCTTCTGATCGCCGCCGACTCCGCGGGTCGTCGACGATGACTGCCGCGCCATGGCGCCGCAAGCCGCGGGTGCGGCGGCCCGCGAACGCTTCGAGAACGGGCGGGCGACGGGAGCGGGAGCGGCGCGACGAAGGGCGCCCATGGTTGGCCGCACGTCGAATGGGCGAGCAAACTCTCGCGGGTCTCGCCGGACGCCGGGAGGGAGAACTCAGAGAAGAGGACCGGTGGGAGAGGGAGGATGGATGTGGAGGCATGGAGGCATGGTGGGGTGCTATTAATCGTCCCCGGGCGAGTGATTCGAGTCGGAGACGGTCGCCGCCACGCGCTTCCGATGCGCCGGATGGTTCCGACTTCCGAGTCCGACTAGAATTCGAACGAGAAGCAAGCTTCGCGCCTTGCCTGTTTTCCAAGCACCAGGAGGCGGCAGTATGTTTCCGTCTCTCCCGCCAGAAAACGTAATCCGACGAGGCAATTGTTTGCCAAAACACAAAACCAATCTGTTGCCTGAGACCGATTGGCACAAGCCGTAAATTGTTTTGCCAAAACACAAAACCGCTCTTGCACCTAGACGATTTTGACAAAATGAAATGCCCAGGCATGCACGGATTACCGATTCATGGTGTGTATCAGTGCAACACTTGATGTACTCCGAACGTATAATGAAACGATTATTCAGAAAAGATCAAAAGATACATATTCTCGCTCATAGTATTGCGGTTCCCATCACTGAACACGGTTGGAGAATTATGTAACAGCCTATAACACTGATCAACAACAGAAACAAAAATCCATGCAAAAAGAATACAATCTCATCGATGCATCCAGGAATCTCTATGGAATTACCTCGGCGCATGTAAAGTGCAAGTGCAAAATTTAAAACAAACTATTTATTATGGTATTCTCGGAAGAAAACACAATTGGGATATTTCCAACAAAGTACTAAGTCGTGCATTGGCATTATTTGTCATACATGGAGGGATTACACGTAAGAAAAGAGAGAAGATTATTTGCCGCAACTAACTAGTCTTTCGAGTCATGACTAAGTGCTGTTTAGAAGTTGTCCTAAGTCAGCTATATTAAACTTTGGTTAAATGGGTTTTTTTAATGTCAAGTTTGGGTATTTAAAAATGACACGAGTAGCTGATTCGTCTCCAAACGTACTTTCATGAAACACACTTTTACTTTGTTTTATAAATATTTTCTAATAAAAGTACTACTCAAAGGTGTTCTTTGTCAATGTCCAAAATATCCTTAATTGTGACAGGAGGAAAGTTAGCGTACAACATAATCCAATATGTGTGAATTATTCAATGCCCATATATTAAACTAGTTGGAGAGGTTGTCTATTGTGTCATTTATAGATGACATGGACACTTACTTTTTTTTGAAAGGATGACATGGACACTTGTGAATAAGCCTTTCATTGAAAAATAAAAATATATCTTGCACTCTCATAAAATGGAGGGAGCAATAGATTCCACATTTGATAAATTGCACTTACAAATTCGCAATATATTTCATGACACGTACACCGGTACACCGTACACGGTGTGGGTTGGAAACTTGGAACTGACGTCAAGCTGTCCCCGCAGGTTGCTTGGCGCCGTAGCCGCCGTACGGCGGAGGAGCAGGCACTACGGGAAAGCTACAAATTGCCGAGTGCCCCAGGCACTCGGCGACACCCTGAAAACACTCGGCAACGTGTTTGCCGAGTGTAACACTCGGCGACGAGCACACGGCAAAGTTTTACTCGGCAAAGTTGACTTTGCCGAGTGTCTTTGCTCGGGCACTCGGCAAAGGGTGTGCCGAGTGGCACAAAACACTCGGCAAACAATATTTCCAGAAAAAATAAAAAAAAACATACCCGGCCACCGCCGCCCGCTGGCCGCCGCCGCCACGCCCAGGCCATCCACGGCCACGGCCACCACGCCGCCACGCCGCTGCCGCCCGCCACCACGCCGCTGCCGCCCGCCGCTGCCGCCACGCCGCTGCCGCCTGCCGCTGCCGCCCGCCGCTGCCGCCCGCCGCCACGCCCGCTGCCGCCGCCACGCCCGCTGCCGCCCGCCGCTACCGCCCGCCTCCACACGCCAGATCCGGAGGGGAGAAAGGTGGGGGCCGCCGGATCCGCGCCGGAGGGGAAGAAGGGGGCGCGGATCCGGCCGGAGGGGAGGGAGCCGGGGAAGGGGAAGAAGGGGGCGGCGGCGGGCGGGGTCGGGCGGCGGGCGACCGGGCGTCGGGCGGCGGGCGGCGGGCGGCCGGGCGTCGGGCGGCGGGCGGCCGGGCGTCGGGCGGCGGGGTGGGGGAAGGGGAAGAAGGGGGCGGCGGCGGCCAGATCCGAAGGGGGCGGCGGCGGGCGGGGTCGGGCAGCGGGCGGCGGGCGGCGGGGCGGGGGGCGGCGGGGCGGGGGGCGGCGGGGCCGGGGGCGAGGGGAAGATCTAGAGGAAGCTAGTTTCGGGAGTTGGGGGGCAGGGCCGGATAAGGTGCGGGGGATAAGGTGCGGGGGCCGGTGCGGCCGGTGCGGGGTTGGGAAAAACAAACGTTCGCCGAGTGTCCTACGTGGACACTCGGTAAAGGGTTTCTTTGCCGAGTGTCCAACGTAGGACACTCGGCAAACTTATTTTGAAAAAAATTTAAAAAATATCCAACCATTTCAAAAAAATACCAAATTTTCACACGAACCAATATATATTCTCTATTGACTATACAAAAAGTTTTGTAGTCAAATCAAAACTCGACCGTCATTTTGACTCCAAATCTTATGCAATCCTTCTCAACGTTATTAATCTTCTTCTGAGATGCTTCAGTTTGTAAACATCGTATGTTACGAAATGTGCAAAACATTCTCAATTTTTTTCCACAGCCTCCACCTATGATATCATCACATCATGACAAATCTCATGATTTTCAGACTTTGCTTGTTTTTTTTATAATTTAAAAATACTACTGCCACACGTTCGTGGTCGTGTTTCCTGAACAAGATGTTCGAAATTTCTTGTCATTTCATGGGTCAGGTCTCAAATAGGGCCGAATAATATGAATATCATTTTTCTACTCATTTTGTTCCATAATTTGAATCATTTGCAGTTCAAATTTGACTTATACCAAAAATTTCCTTAAAATTCAATTAATTAAACAAATATAGCAAATAAATACAAAAATATACCAAATTTTAACTTGGAGTACCACATGTTGTATGTGGGGAGTACAAAAAATTTCATGGCGAAAAGCGGAAAAAAAATTATTTTTTTGCCGAGTGTCAAAAAAAACACTAGGCAAACCCCCCTATTTGCCGAGTGTTTTTTTTGACACTCGGCAAATTACACTCTTTGCCGAGTGTTTTTTTTGACACTCGGCAAAGAGGGGGCTTTGCCGAGTGTTTTTTATTTGACACTCGGCAAAGCCTCGATTTGCCGAGTGTTTTTTTTTGCCGAGTGTTTTTGGCTTGGCACTCGGCAAAGAGCTTGTTTGCCGAGTGCTCGCAAAAAAACACTCGGCAAAAAAAATACACTCGGCAAATTTAAGGTTTCCCGTAGTGAGGGTAAGCCATAGGCGGCGGCGGGTAGGCCGGAGGCGGGGGTAGGCCGGCGGTGGGTACGGCTGCGACCACTGCGGCTGCCCCATCGCCACGCCCGGCGCGGCGAACTGGCCCGGTACGGCCGGGTAGTCGTCCGTCCGCTGGAGGTAGACGTAGGCCGCGATCGCGCACGCCGCAGCGGCGCCGGACAAGATGGACGCCGTGGAGAAGATGCCGCTCTTAAGCACGACGCAGCCGTAGTAGTAGTAGCCGCGGCCGTAGCGGCCCCGCCTGCTTGTCGAGAGGCCCCGCGTCCCGCCCCTGTTCAGCGCCGCGCCGTAGAGGAACATCGCCGCCGCCACCGCCACCAGCACCCTGACGAGGCAACGCATCTCGGCAAATCAGATCGATAGTCTAGCGACACGCAATTGAGCGGCGGCGCGCGGCGCCACGCGCGGAACGGCGGGCACCACTGCGAGTTCACGGCGTGCGGTTACAGCAGCAGCTTACCACGCGACGATCGACAGCAGCTTATCAGAATTCAGACAAGTCAGTCTTGATCAGGAGCCGAGGAGCCATCACTGCATGGCTACCACCTACAAGGCTAAAACTATCCTACTACTCCCCTGCTCGATCTGCAGTGCTCTACGCGTCGGCCTTGATCAGGAAGAGCCCGAGCTGCCGCATGACGCTGGGGCGGCCATATTCGGCGATGCACAGGCGCCGCAGGTCCCGTTGGTTAATGCTCTCGTCGGGCGGCACCGCCCTCTCCATCTTCAGCAGCTCCCGGCGGACCTTCGCCCTGAAGAGCACGCCGGGCAAGCAAACCGCCGCCTTAGGCGCGGCGGCGCGCTGGACGTCTTGGACTTTCTTCTTCGGTTCAGCGATCTGCGCCACCTCCGATGCCCGATGCGGCGGTGGTTGTGCAGTCTCAGGAAGAAGAACCGGTGGAGCTGTACAGCCACCGCCGTCGCCGGAGACGCTCACCGGATTGGTGCTCTGCGCGGCCTCTGGTGCTGGCTCACGCGGCGGCTGCACAGGGGCGCCGTTCTCCCCGGGAAGAACCGCCGGTGGAGCTGGCCCGCCTACGCCCTCGTCGGAGTCGCTCTCGCTACCGGAACCGCTGCCCGAGCTGCTCTCATCGGAATCACTGCTTGAGCTACTGCTGTCCGAGTCCGAATCAGACCCGGCACAGATGTCGACGTCCTCGTCCCCCTGCTCCGGGACGACGATCTCCGCGGCGAGGCGTTCCTCGGCGAGCTTGTCAAGCCGAGCCTTCAACTCGAACAACACAGATTCTTCCACCGAGTGGATGTCGATCTCGATCTCACCTTGGGGATCGGCGTCGCTGCCGAACTGCTGCTGCAGAAACTCCACGATCTGGTCCGGCACCGCGGCCAGCGAGGCCAGGCGACCGGCGAGCTGCTCCCTCTCATCAGGCGACATCCGTGGCGCCTTCCTCTGCTTCTGATCATGCTTCTGCTCCAGCAGGGGCGAAACCTTCCTCTTCTTCAGCGACGGCGTCTTGCCGCCAGCCTCCATCCGTGGTTCGGGGGCCAGGAGCCGCTTGCTCTTGCCGCCGGCGGGTGCCGCGCTGCCCTTGCATGCCGGTCTGCGGGGTATGAGCTCAGCCTTCCTCAGGAGTTCGCGTAGGGCCTCGAGCTCCAGAGCCATCCGCTTGTGGAGGCGATCAAGCGCAGGGTCGACGGGCTTCTCGCCGCCGACGGTTAGAACCTCCGCCTCAGCCTCGACGTGGTTGCGGGTGCGCTTGGTGCGCTTCCGCGTGGGCACGGAGAAGGAGAACACCTCGACCGCGGCGAGGCAAACCGAGGGGTCTCGCGCCAGCACGCCGCGGAGGTGCCCCGGCGCGGAGTACAAGGGCTTCATGCCGCCGGCGGGCATGACCTCCACCTGGACTTGGACGCCACTGACGATCTCCTTCTTCGCGACTTGGACTTGGACGCCAGAAAGTTGAGTACGTGGTGGATGGCAGGATGGGTGGATGGAGATCGAGCGCGTGCCATGTATTTTATTGCTCCCGTGAGCACGATTGGAGTCGGAGACACGGAGTAGAGTTCGAGTCGGCCTCCGAAGTCCGAACTCGGATGGCAGAACATTTCCTTCTGTTTCCTCATGGTGAGGTCGGAATCGGATAGATCAGCATCGGACTTTTTTTTTTGGCGGGTAATCAGCAACTGAGTTTGATTTGCTCATTTTGCAGCTGCAATGGTTTATTCAGAAGGAAAATTTTCTTACTTACCATTGTAATGGCCTTTACTGTTTATTGTTTTATTTGATTGTTAACATGTGGCTTTTATATAAAAAATCCCATATTATTTATGTATTTATGCTAGCAAGGTGTTAAATAGTGTATCACGGCTTGGTAGCGGATTAGTATCTAAGTAATCGGTCAAATTAGTATCTGGTTGCGGATGGTGCTAAGTCCTAATAGCAATAATAAAAAATAGTTTTGCTCAAAAACATAATAATAAATAGTTAAAATTATAGAGTGTAATTAAATATTAATGTCAAGTTTACTTAGAATATTGAAAAAATTTTGTCATTACATTTCACGGTGCAAGGGTCATATATAAGCATAAAAAAGATATAAGGAATGTTACATGTTAAAATCAATTCTTTTTTTTATCAATGAAGAAGAAGAAGAACATCGTTATCATCATATCATTCTCGATTATTGCTCAAGTCATTATTGTCAACATTGAGCATTGTGAATACTAGCGATAACATCCCACAATAGTAGGTATTAAGCGCAATAGCGGCCACTAGGTCCACCTTCACCTTGACTTGACTTGGACGCCATTGACGATCTCCTTCTTGCAAACACTGACGAAATAGCTCTGGAAGATCTAACCACGACAATTCACTTTGCAGGGCAGAAAGAAAGCAAACACGGCAAAGAACAAAGAGTGAACCTTTTTTGGGCTGAAGAGTGAAGAGCGAATTACTGGAACTGTGAAATGAGCATGCTGCCTTTGCATGCTCGTTGAAAGCGGCAGCAAAAGGCTTCCAGAAACTGACCTCGCTGACTGCGTGCTGTCCTACGCCTTGATGATATACTCAAATAGCAGCATGATAATTGATATGATGCTAACGATGAAATTACCCTGAAACATGGATGATTACACTAGATATATGATACTTCTCACCAAATCAATTTGATTAAACCGCAAACATCATCCGGTCAAGTCAAGACTTCGCCGTGGTTGAATAGAGGAAGATCTGCTTCATGTTGTTGTTAATACTCTCCACGTAGCTCTTGGTTTTGTTTGGAGATTTTGGACGTGGATTTTGGCTGATATCTTCACATTTGGTTTTTTTTTACCAAAGTGAGCAGGAAAGTCTCTACCTATTTTTTATAATTTTTTTTATTTCAGACCCGTTTAATTCGCTCCCACCGGGAGTCAAACCCAAGCTTGCTGGGTGCTACTCAGGTGCTCTAACCTACTTTCGCCATATTTGGTTCTTTTTTATTCTACGTTGAAAATGGGTAAAAAGGCTAAACCAAATCCACATTTTCTTTAATTCTAAGCTTTCCTCAATCTTGTGTTTCTCCCAAAATGGTTTCACCGGTAAAATTAAAGCCGGTGAGGAAAAAAAACTAGCTTCACCCAACTTCTAGTTCATTTTAGTCCGACTTACAAAACGAATACAGTGTCCCAATTTATGCAA
Organism: Setaria viridis; assembly: GCF_005286985.2. Classification (NCBI taxonomy): domain Eukaryota; kingdom Viridiplantae; phylum Streptophyta; class Magnoliopsida; order Poales; family Poaceae; genus Setaria; species Setaria viridis. Next base: position 29,886,453 of record NC_048263.2, read on the forward strand.
AATTAAACAGGTAAAACCAAAGTCGAAATAAGCCTTGCCAAATAGTACCTAATTTAACGGCCAATAAAGAAACGATCCTCCAGCTAGCAAAACCATGTCAATCGGTGCTGCTAGTGCTCGAATATCTGATAAGGAAATTTCCCATCGGACTCTCCAACGAAACATTAAAAATTATCTAGTGCAATATTAATAGTCACAATTCAACATGAAAAAAATAATGTGTAAAAATGATTACATCGTTCAATTCTGGGATAGAAAATTCTCATCGCAATATTAACACATATTTCATACAACATTCACTGTGAAATGTGTATAAATAATAGTTACAACATCGATGCTTAACTATTGCAACATATATCGAGCTGTCCAAATTTTTTTTAAGATTTCTGTTCCGTAGTATTACCGTTGTTCTTTCGGACTGCACCAGCACATGTTGATCAGTCTATCGGTCTACGTGGTCCGCTTGCTGATCAGTACATCTCCGATTCGGATGACGCTCGCGTTTCCTAGTCCGATCGGCTAGCCGAAGCGCCTCCCATCGCGCTGCTGAATAAAAGGAACCTGACGGGCCTCAATCCTCTCCACACCAAAGCGAAAGACCCACGCGCTAGCGCCCCATGGCGACCATGGCTCGCACCCTGCTCGTCGCGTTCATGGCGCTGCTCCTCGTCGTCCGCCCGTGCCACGCAAGGCCAGCGCCGCAACAGGCACCCAACAAGCTGTCAGCCAAAGAGAAGGCGGCGGCGGCGGACGGCGTCACGGCCATCTACAACTTCGGCGACTCCCTGTCCGACACCGGGAACCTGCTCCGCGAAGGCGCCACCGGCATGCTGCGGCACAGCATGGGTTCTCCCTACGGCTCCGCCATCGGCGGCGCCACGGGCCGGTGCTCCGACGGGTACCTCATGATAGACTTCCTCGCCAAGGACCTCGGCCTGCCGCTTCTCAACCCGTACCTCGACAAGGGCGCCGACTTCACGCACGGCGTGAACTTCGCCGTCGCCGGTGCTACCGCCCTCGACGCGGCGGCGCTCGCGAGGAGAGGGGTCGCTGTTCCCCACACCAACACCTCCCTGGCCGTCCAGCTGCAGCAGTTCAAGGACTTCATGAGCGCCAACACCCGTTCCCCGCAGGAGATCCGCGAGAAGCTGGCCCGGTCGCTGGTCATGGTGGGCGAGATCGGCGGGAACGACTACAACTACGCCTTCTCGGAGAACAGGCCGGTTGCCGGCGGCGCGCGCAACTTCTACAACTTCGGGCGCATGGCGATCGGCGTGGTCGAGGCGATGGCGCTCGTCCCCGACGTGGTGCGGTCCGTCACGGACGCGGCCAGGGAGCTCCTCGACATGGGCGCGACGCGGGTGGTGATCCCGGGAAACTTCCCGCTGGGATGCGTGCCGAGCTACATGTCCGCCGTGAACGAGACGGACCCGGCGGCCTACGACGCCAACGGCTGCCTCATGTCGCTCAACCTGTTCGCCCAGATGCACAACGTGCTGCTGCAGCAGGAGATCCATGAGCTACGCCGGTCCTACCCGAGCGCCACGATCGCCTACGCCGACTACTTCTACGCGTACGTGCGGATGCTGAGGGACGCCGGCAAGACGGGGTTCGACGAGGGCGCGGTGACCAAGGCGTGCTGCGGCGCCGGCGGCGGCGAGTACAACTTCGACATGGAGCGGATGTGCGGCGCGCCGGGCGCGTCGGTGTGCGCGAGGCCGGAGGAGCGCATCAGCTGGGACGGCGTGCACCTGACGCAGCGCGCGTACAGGGTCATGACCGACTTGCTCTACCACAAGGGATTCGCGTCCCCGGCGCCGGTAGAGCTCCCGCGTACCTCAACATCGGCGGGCGTCCTTGATTAGAGTCTAGTTAGTCTGTGTTCTGAAATTTTGTGTTCTACTTTTGTTAGTTATAGTTAGTCTTCCACCTTCGTTTCAATATAACCTGTGTATATTTAATTAATATATATTATTACTTCTAAGTTTCATAAGAGTACGGTCTGCAATTTCTCGCATTTGCTTTACTGGTTACACGAGTGCATCTCGTTTCCTGCATGCTATACTGATGTAGGGAATATTTTGGCTACGCCCCAAAAAATCTGGAGTAAATTTATGCACTGCAAAATCTTACAAGTAATCGATTGCAATGAAATCAACTTCGTATTTTGGTCGAGCGGAGCGGCGCTGCATAGAGCTTCAGGAACGAGGACGCTTCTCCACCAGCTGCTCGCCCACTGATGGCCACGACCCTGCAATGGTTTGCCGGAACAGGCAAGTAGGCAGCCAACTTAACAGCTGGGTGATTTTCACAAAATTATATTGATGTCCCCAGGGGATACAGATTTAGAACTTGCGACTTCAAGCTCTCTCTGCGTATAGCATTCATCAACACCCAATCAAATCGATGGGCTTATCATGAATTCAAGAGACGCATCTTTCTAATGATTGCACAGAAATCAACACAGGTAACAAGAATTATCACATTGCCACTGTTCTGTATACAGCTCCAGGAAAAATTTTGGTTACAAGTATTGTATCTGAGAATCCGTATCGAATTATATGTCTATCAAAATGTATGGTATGCTGGTCCGCCACTCCCACAAACCCACTGATGGCCGGCCACCCGCCTCATCCCAAAAAATGAAAGAAGAAATTGGAGAACAATTTGGTGCTTCTTTCTTTCTTTTGCCTTTACAGTGTACAATAGTTTATTCGATTCACAATGCTACATAACAAATCTGCTGCTCACACGGGCAAAAACGAGCATCTTCTATCCTACCTGCAGAACAGAAAGAACAGCGTTCATGTGCTTGAAAGTGAGACAAACATTCAGTAAACTGTCATTACAGTAAACTTGTTTCAACTTGTATATTGCAGATAACTATTTTTTTTCCTCGAACACATGCATCTAACTATATACCATGTCAAATTGCCAACTGAGCAACACCATAGAAATCTGGCTACAGGAATCTATGTATACCTCAATAAGCAAGCTCATGTAGGCAGCAACGGTTGCCTCTCATCAGTGCCAATCCGATGGCTTGCCTGTAATGACAGTCAACTTAGACGCAAGTCTTATAAATGAAAACGACACATCTATTCTAAAACTAAAAATGAGCTCTTACATCATCAGCAGCACCGGCAGTCATATTTACAAAAGAAGATTCAGATGACCTGTGAAAGAACAAGCACATTAGGAGGACACACTTAAATAATCCTTAAAAAACAGCTTGTTATTTCTATAAAATATTAACAGGCAGCATCCCAAGGCACGTGCCAAAGCTATAAGACATTAAGACTAGAAGGGGTTCATGGATTCAGTGCAAAACAGCACCTCTTCAGAGGAGTATATGTCATTGATACAACTGGAAGAAGGCAAACCCTAAGTGAAACTTCAATAAAGCATTGCATCAACACTGTGACCATTCAAAACAAGATAAAAACTCACCGATGGTTTTGTGTGTCTTCCAACTCTAATAAGTCAGCTGGTTTGTCATCTTTGATTTTAGCAAGTGGAGAAAAGAACTGGGGGCAAATGACAGTAAAATAAATGAAACAAAATGAAGGTTGCTTTAATGAAATTAAGTAATAAAAGAAAAGGTAAGTTCACCTGGTGCATTGAAATAAACACCACTGATATGCCCAGGAGAAAATTAATGGTCAAGGTATGTCCCAAAAATGCAGCAGAAGCGAGACCAGTAAATATTGTGGCAACAGTTGATGAATACTTCTTCAAAATTGTGTCTGTAGTGTAATTTCAGATAAACAATTAGGTATGACTACATGGGAATTGAAATAAAAATGAAAAACAGATATAGAGCATCATTTACCTGCATACTTAAAAAAGAATGAAGATAGAATGCCTTGTGCAGCATTGTTACATATGAGAAACATTGTGGCCCTTGAATGTCCTCGAAGGATATTAAAACTCTCTGGCCCTGCAAACAGACAGGACAAGATTAAATCATAAACATAAGACAGACAAAGCATGCTGCATGCCATGTTGCCCCAGGGATTGACATTGGTCATCGCTAACGCTAAGAATGGACGGTCACATTTGGCTCCCCGAAGTTTACTAATGATTAGTCAATACTTCAAATTATATACAAAAATCAGCCAGGTGGTCAATTCTTCACTTTATAAGCTAGGGAGTTTAGCATGTCTCTGTCTTTTTGGTTGTTACAACTTGGAAAGCATGAGGGTACTATCATACAACTTTTTTTTTTCATTGTCATCTAGAGTCTGGACTGATAATACAGCTAGTGCACTGGTCATGCAGCATTTTGGCATTGAAACTCAACGCGAAACACGCAAATGAAGGTGCACACCTTGGAATAAGGCAGTCCCAAGAATGCCAAGGAAGTTGAATATTGCTCCATATCCGTACAGGAACAAGTTCTACAAATAAAATGGAAAGATCATTAAAGGAAATAATAGGCACAAATATAAGAGAAAAATGAAGTACGAAGTTGAAAAATGAAAACAAAATAAAAACTACATATAAAATAAATCACTGATACAAGAATGAACAATACAAGCTACTCTACACTAACTCAGGGCAGCACATCCAGCCCCAGGCATCCAAAATCCAACACCTTGAGTTCCTGCCTGGAGCAGGCAGCGTGGACAGGGTCGGAAGGAAACAGGCCCTCAAGACCAAAGGTAAAAAAAATTGTACTCAAGTTACCTGGAGATAAATGCTAGTGTCATATTGGCTTTTCAAGGCATATTCATTGTAGACAGAGGCCATTGAAGGAACAGTTACCTACAATTCAAATAGTAACTTATAAGTCCACCTTTTTGGTCAAGAGAACTTATAAAAAGAAGTGTACATCAGTGCAAGAAGCAAAAAATAAAGGAGAACGGTGGCCTAGCAACAACTTACAAAAACCAATGTATATATGTACGCAATAGCAGTGACAGGAAGACCAAATGTGGTATTGCCCACAGGTACAGTGCGAAGTTGATTGATGCTGATTCCAATAAGCAATAAAGCAAGAGCTTCCCACTGTCAATATAAAAAAAAGGAGCGGGAGAAAGGTCAGCATAGTTGAAAGTTACTGCCACACATGGCATAAGTACTTACAAAAGTGACTACTTCATTTAATAATTCTTTTTATGCTTATATATATGTGGAAAGGGCCCATAAGTTTGCATAATTTCTAACGGGTTCACGGCTTCGCCTAAAAGTATAATAACACAGCACCATGACTATGGCAAGATTTAGCAAAGGTGTGATGCAAACTTGCTTGCAACACACCACAGCTTCCAAAGTAAGCTTACACTAAACTCATAATCAGATGATCAAGAGCTACCTGTTTCCAATCATTAAGATAAAATGAAAGATTCAACTTTGCCAAGAGCATTTCGGTTGCAATATATACTATTTATACTAGCGCTTAAACTAGAGCATTTAATAACGGTTAGTCTATTCCTAAGAAGTTCAGAATCTAACTATTATGCTGCATAATATCAACATAATTGGGTAAGAAAACAGAGAATAAATCCACTAATCCTTATATTGCATAGCAGAAGAGATCGCATACTAAAATATCCACAATCATAAGATAAACAGAAATAAAGCAAGAATAAAGCAAGATAATGCCGATGTTACCCTCACCTGAATTACCGAGAATTTCCTCCTCATTATAAATTTCAGAAGAACAGCTATGACCAGTACCTAGAGAAGTTTACACCACATGCACTTTGAGATGTGTACACAGAAACTATAACTAAAGCAGGACAACTGAGCCGTACAAGAAAAGTGTACCTTTAGATTACTTAGCATTTTCACAGTTGCAGGATTGAAGTACAACTGCACAATTGGCTCAACATATCAGGTTGTTACAATATCACAAAGCAATATCAACATCTACCCTTAAAACTATAATACTCTGCCAGCAAACCAAAACGAAAATTACCTGCATGATAAATTTTAGGTAATTGTTGATGGCATATAGAAGAGCAGGAACAGCTAGAAGTACATTATTACGGGCTGCCTACAAAACCAAATGGTGAATGGTCAGATAATCAGATAGTGTGACAAAAGAAGCAATTGTACATATCAAAGTACAATATATCTCCATAGTACAGGTAAATCAGAAACAAAACAATGAGATGATCACCTGTATTAAGGTTGAACGTGACAAAAGTGGCTTTTCTCCAACCTTTTGCTTTCTAGACTGTCACATTAAAACAGCACACAAAATGGTAAACAAATAGAAATTGTAAACAACAAGCTCAAGAGAAAAGTCTGCAGAGTAACTGTGTTTCAGTACAGCTATCAGGCATCATGAAAATAAAAACTTTTAAGGAATACTAACAAATTCTAAGCTAATCTGCACATGCAGCAAATAAAACTTAGTTCAGATATGGAATGCCAAAGCAAGATTGCCTCTCCACATTTCAAAAGGCATTATCAGCTAAAAGATGGCTTAGCGACTATCTCTTTTTCCATTTCCTTTTACATGCAAATACTTTTGGTCCTATAATCCTTACTCTAGGACCAAAAAGTGCTTCTAGTGGGTTATTTATTAGGAGTTTGTAGATGTTATCAGACTCAACTAAGAAAATAGCTCATGCAGGACGGATCATCTTCATTACTAAGGTCATTTCAAGTCTGGAGTGGAAGTGCAGAAACGGAAAACATTAGCAAAAAGAACAAACCTGAATTATGAGCATCACGACAGCAAAGATAACTTTCATAACCTCCGTCAGAAAGTTAACACTGATGGGACTGAACTGAAACTTCCCATCAACCTTTGACATGAACACTAGGATGGGCTGCATAAACAAAGCCAAACATCAACACAACTCCCCAGCACTGATCATTGCCATTCAGACGCATGTAACACTACAGCGAAGGACCAAGCAAAGCACATGCGTGCATAGCATCAGTACTAGTAATACCACTACTTCTTTACCAAATTCGTGAGGCTATTTCACCCAAACATTGATCGCGGAAATGTTTGCAGGTGAGGGGTTAAGAAATGAAGCGTTTAGCCACACAAACCTGGAGGCCGACAAGGATGCAGTCGCCGACGACGAGGAAGACGTTGAGCGCGCGGAACTTGGACGACATCTTGTTGCGGTGCTTGTCGTAGGCCCTGGACACGCTCCGCGGGCTCGGCGCCACCATCCGGTTGCGGCAGACGCTGCATTCCACGACCCCATTCCGCTGCATCTCCGCTGACCACCAGCTACCTGCCCCACGCCGCCGAGATGCCGCTCAGTCCCCGCGGCCCCGGAGAGATCACGAGAGCATCCACCTATACCGATCACGCCATTCTCAGCAAACAACAGCAATACAAAGGAGAAGGCTGCAAACTCGAGCAGATCCGGAGGGTCCCGCTCGGCCTCCGTACCTCAGGGAAGGCGTGGTGGTGTCGGTGCGGATCTCGCAGATCTGGCCCGGCCTGGGAACCGCGCTCGCCGCGAATCGGGCTTGCTGCGGCTGGGCTCCGGCCGGGGTTTCTGGCGAGAGCACGACGGTTTGAGCCAGCGAGGGGAGCGGAGGCGCCCGTGGGAGGCTCGCTCCGGGATCTCGAGCTCCGGCCGGAGTCGGGGGCGGAGGAGAAAGGCGTGAGGGGAGAAGAGGAGAGGAGGGAACGTAACTGGTCTGGTGAGGTGAACTGCAAATTATAATATTATATAGCTTACCTGAAACCACGGATCACATCCTTGTCCAGTGCCCGGTTGCAAACTTTCCTGAGGGATGCACTTGGCTCGCCGGTGTTCTGTGCTGATATTTTTGAGAGGCTCTTGAAAGATAAAGCACCTAGATCAAAGAGGTTTCTACTCTTTACCTGTGCAGGTGTGATGATATGGTCTTCATCGACAAACTGGTGGCTTCCCCTACGGTCGTGGTGCATAAGATGATGGGACTGCTCAAATACTGGAAGCCGATGCAGAAGAGGATCGATGCCGAGAAGACTGAAGAGATAATGGCCGCTGTTGGGACCCTGGAGTGAAAGGCCATTAGACGATGCTGTTCTCCTTTATTTAATTTATGGGACGAATCTATTAAACCTAATTAATCAGCATATATTTACTGTAGCACCACATAATCAGCTCATATTTACTGTAGCATCACATGATCAAATTATAGATTAATTAGGCTTAATAGATTTGTCTCGCGAATTAACCACGGCTTATGTAATTAGTTTTATAATTAGTTCATGTTTAGTCCTTCTAATTTGTATCAAACATCCGACGTGACCTGAACTAAAAATTAATCCATAGATACAAACACCAAGTAAGAAAAACTAGCGGACTACTTAGGGGATGTTTAGTTCCACGGACTAAAGTTTAGTCCTATCACATCGAATGTTTAGATACTAATTAGGAGGATTAACATGAACTAATTATAAAATCAATTGCACAGATGGAGGCTAATTCGCGAGACGAATCTATTAAGCCTAATTAGTCCATGATTTGACAATGTGATGCTACAGTAATATATGTGCTAATCATGAATTAATTAGGCTTAATAGGTTTATCTCGCGAATTAGCCTCCATATGTGCAATTGGTTTTGTAATTAGTCTATGTTTAATACTCCTAATTAGTATCTAAACATTCAATGTGACACGGACTAAACTTTAGTCCGTGGAACCAAACACCCCCTGAGTAGTTCGCTAGTTTTTCTTACTCGGTGTTTGGATCCATGGACTAATTTTTAGTTCAGGTCACATTGGATGTTTGATACAAATTAGAAGAAATAAACGTGAACTAATTATAAAACTAATTACATAAGCTGTGGTTAATTCGCGAGATGAATCTATTAAGCCTAATTAATCCATGATTAGCACATATTTACTATAGCACTACATGATCAAATTATGGACTAATTAGGCTTAATAGATTCGTCTCCCAAATTAACCTTCATTTATGCAATTGGTTTATAATTAACTTATATTTAATACTTCTAATTAGTATCTAAATATTTGATGTGACGGGGATTAAACTTTAGTTCTTGGAAGCAAACACCCCATTAGTGGTGACTTTATTGTTTTTTGTTGCTGGTCCAGCGTTGCCTTCAGGTAAGGTTTGCTTGCGAGCTCCTTTTGGTCAGAGATGTTTCGGGCTGTTTTTCTGCGAAGAGGTTTTCGAGTTGGTGTTCTTTGCTTAGTTAAATGCTTAGCACTTTTTAACTGTACAGAACAGTTCGTCCTAAATTTAACCTTGTTAAGTTTTCTAATAAATCTGGGCTATGCCTTTAGTCGAAAAGAGGAGGAGAGGAGGACAGTCGGGGAGAAGGCGGGGACGTGACAGGAAGGCCGGTGTTTCGGTGTATTTATTTTTCTTCGTACCACCATAAAAATGCATGTTTGTTTGTTTGGAAGAAAGATTTGATTTGAGTCTTGCTGGAGTGTTTGTGGCGCTCTGATTTCGTGGCGGTTTGACGTGTGTTGCAATCGATGACTATCATCTTGGTCGTCTTCCTCAATTCAGACGGAGATATTTTTTTAAAAAATATTTTTCGAGGTACGATTCTCGTTCAGGGTTTAGAAAAAAGATCATGACTATATGTTAAGTGGTTAGCTAGCAAAACCACGTAAGTGGCGTGGCGGATCTAAAGGCAAGAAGGTAGGGATATGATATCAGTTTGATGGAGCTGAATTTATAGCCTTGGTGAAAGGCAGCAGTAGAGGGTAAATAGAGATTTAGAGATTAAAAAAATAGGATAAGATGATAACGGCGCAACTAACAAGCTTCATATGACGTGAAACGACGGAGAAATGTACGGAGTGGGAAAAAGAACGAGGTACGAAAATCATTAAAGATAGTAATGAAAAATTAGGTTTAGGGCAACATATTCTATTTGTTTTATCATTTTAGGGCAACATATTCTATTTGTTTTAGATAGGTAAGATACACACAAATTGTATATCTATATGCTTGGCAAAATCTATGGATCTATAAGAGCTAAAACAACTTATGATTTGGGACGGAGCGAGTAATTCGCAAGTAGTGAGTGATATGATCTGAGTGCTGAGGGTGATAACTACCAAAGACTTGAGCAGAGTAAGATTATCTAATGTTGCTTATATTATGACCCGAAGTCAGTAAAATGCCTCAGAAGTAAGATAACTGTTTATGCATGCGGAGATGATAGTACTCATTGAAGAGGTTTGAGAGCATATTGAAATGGTGGCCCTGCTATACTATGAGATAGGATTTTTCAAAACAGATGCATTAGCTGACAAAGTGGTTACCTCGAGTACTTACATAGGTTGGATAACACATGGAAATTGCATCTAATAAGTGTTTCCTCTCCCATTGTAAAGCCATATATTTTTAAAAAAATTCTAATCAATGTTTCTCTGCATTGTAAACTCCTCTTTACAAAGAACGTGCATTGTATGTTAAATGCTCTTCTACTACACAATCTTGGTTGCTTTTTGAGGGTTCTTGTAGCAACTCCATAATCTCTTAATTTGTGCATAGGCAAGAGAATGTTATATATATGTACAATGGTAGAGAGTGGTATTATAGTTTTAAAATTTAGATCACGAGATAGTTGCTACACAAACACACCTCCCACACCTCCCTCTCTCACTCAGCATCAATAAATCAATGTGAGGCATTACATGCGATATACATACCCATGTACTACTTTTTTTTAGCTTTTCTAGATTCATAACTTTTACAAATACATCTAATTTGTAAAAGTTACGAATTAAAAAAAGACCTATAATTTGGGACGGAGGAAATACTTACATGCCATACACATACGTACAGCAAAACGACAAAATGAGCGTATCTTTACAGATTCGAAGGTAAATTTACCTCTATCTTTACATTGTTTCTCAACTTCATGCTAAGATGTATACTGTCTGATTGTTACATTGGAAGGATGAGAGGACAGAGCAAACACTAGCAACATCAGTATGACAAGGGCACGTTTCTTAATCAAGGTTCAACAACAACCCTGTCAACTATCTTGGCACCTCTTCCTTTGGCCATGTAGAGTCCGATATGATGCATAAGATCCTGCAACAATTTAACATGGAACGGTAAGTTGATTGTGAGGTTCTTCCTTCAGCATATCTTGGATAGCATAACCTTTCTATTGAGCAATGTGTAGTTTAGTTCGAAAAGAGCTAAGGCATTGTATGCTATTTGGGCAAGATTATTTATATCCTTCCTATGATCAATCAAGATGCTTATATATAACAAAGAACGTTATGTGCATCCGACGATTATGAAAAACTTAAAACAGATGTAGTGTTCCCCCAGAGAAATATCTTTCCAAGAATGATGCAGGTGGTGCATATCCATTTTAGAAATGAAATGTTCTATTTCTTTTTATAGATGTAAACTTGTCTTGCTATTGGCATGAAATTAATGTCACAAAGGTGCTGTATGAATAAAAAAAGGTTAGTTAACAACCATCGTATTCTGTAAATGGATTGCCCAATTTCTTCTTGAAAATTTATAGGTTAGTGTTTCCCGAGGATAATTTTCATTCTTTATTTTACATATATGAATGTGAGCAAATGCCAATGTGGTCATCTGAAGATTCCCATAGCGCTCATATTCCTGGTATTGGCGACTTGTGGATTTTGAATGTATGAACATCAGTGATTCGATGATTCGATACCTGTGGATGGGCAAGAGCTCCTTTGATATTCGTAGCAACCTCAACAGGAAGGTCATATGTAGCACACCCCTCTGAATAAATCACAACATCTTGTAGTGGAGGCACTCGATCGATATTTCGAGCAGCCAGAGTTGAGCTTGCAAAGTCCAAAACACAGATGTCTGTGCATATTCCGAGCACCAAGACCTGCATCAAGCCCCCAAGTCATACACAATAGGATAGGATCTATTTCTAAAATCCTTCTGTAGTCGGATAACTCACAGTTTTGATTTGATATTTTCCAATCCAATCAGCAAAAACACTGGATCCATCCTTCTCTATGCAGCTGATGTACCCATCAATACAACTTTTCCTCTTTACAGTCACATTTGGCTCCTTTTCCAACCACTCCAAATCTACATATTGCAAACTGAAATTCGTTAAACACAGAAAATTGATCGTATTTCACTGTCCTCCTCATGTACTGTCAGTGTAAATCAGTAACAGAATACCTTACTCTAATATGAAATAGAACTAAGCACAAGAGTTAGGCGAACACTTACGAAATATAAAAGCTGGTTTCAATTTAGCACCTACCTGGAACAAAATTCTCCTCCCCAGTACCAATGATACAATGAGGGGGATATGGCGGTTCCGGCTTATCTGTATAGTGGGTATCAAGAAACGCGAAGATTGGCCAGTTTCTGTCACAGAACACCTTAGAGAGCCTAGCGGCCTCTCCCACCATCTTTTCAATCTGCTTGTTTGGTGCAACAGGAGCCTGCAAATGAAGAGCACAAATTACTCAGCCAGTCTAAAACAATTTGTTTGAACTAATAATCAAAACTACTAATAGCACGATCCATGATCCCAAAAAGGAGGAAATCTTCACAATTGCAAGGAGAAATGAAGAAAGCATGTCACTGTGAAGATTACAGCCTCTGCTGTCCACTTGACCTAGATAACAGAGCGGCCTAATATGAAAGGTAGAAATTTCCGGTCTAGCTAAGTAGGGCCATATTAGCGAGGCTGCATGCATCGTACACATGCGAGTACGAGCAAACTTTAGTAACTAATCAATCAAGTTTTGTTTTTATATGTGAGCAGGAACTGAAAAGAAAAACAGACTAAAAGCGGATATGAGGAACAAAACAAGGAAAACTACAACGACACAACCGAGGACTGAAGGAGGACAATGGACAATCCAGTGAGCGTTAACTTCTGTCCCTATCCGAGATTCCAAGGAGATCACCGCACATCTCAGCGCTCACGCTCCTGTTCCCATTAAACCTCAACGATTCTAGTGTTACGATCAAGGCAGGAACAGCGCGGAATCACGACGCGCGCATACCCATCCCGCCATCGCTTTCCCAACCTCATAAAGGAAAGATTATGGATGCGATACGGAAGGGTCAAACATAATTAAAAAAAAGGAAAAGCGGCGGCGGGGGCTCACGAGGTTCCCGGCGCCGACGGTGCAGAAGCCGTTGCAGAGGTCGACGAGTACGAGCCCCGCCCCTCGCGGCGGGAGGACGAGCTCCCCGTCGGTCTGGAACGGGATCCGCGACCGGAGCAGGCCCTCGGCGGAGGCGGCGGCGGCGGCGGCCTCCGCCCCCATTCGCATCGCGCGCTCCTCTTCGAGCTGAAAACTTGTGATTGACCTCTCGACGGCAAATGCCCGGGCGCGTGAGGAGGAACCTCAGGAGTCAGGAGCAGAGGCGAGCAGCGAATCCGAGAGGGAAAAGAATGGGTCCGGAGGGTCCCAAATAAACTGGGTATATAGTCTAGACTAGACAAGTATTTTCCACGGTCACGCGTCCACGCTGACCTCCTGTGAACGTGCCGTCGAAACCACTACCGGTCGTCCGGTTTTCTAATGACAATGATTTGATTTTAGCATCAGCGTGCTTCGACGAAGCTGCCGCAGTCCCCTTCCTCTGCGTCTCGTGTGCAGCCTATGGCAGGTGAGATTAGTGCCAGGAATTTCGCTCTATCTAGGACCAAGTTATACACTGCCAAGTCATATCATGAGATGAGGCTACGAGATGATCATAGATTTCCTTTGATTTCTGAATACATCCAGATTTTACCAATCACAAGGACTAGGAGGTGTGTTTCAGGCTTTCGGCAAGCACAACAAACAGAAACGGGGAAGCGCTGTCGCTTCCGCTGCAACAGGTACCACCACACACTACTGAACTGCGAATCCTACATCACTCATCCACCAGAAACATAGCTGAGGAAGATAATCAGGTCTACTAGCATTCCAGACACTACACGGACTGCTCCAGAGCAGGCGGAGCCGCAACAGAACCAACAGAAGCAGAGTTTTCCGTCTCAGTGGGCAGCTCTTCAGTATACTCCCAGCTGTGGGATCTCCGGCTCGTCTCTCAGCTCAAACGTAACCGGATTGTTGTCCAGAGATGGGTACTGGTCAAGCTCATCATCAGTAAAAGAATATTCAGCCAGCTTTGCTTTATCACCTGCAGAGGGACGTGCACGTTAATGCTAGTAAACTGAAATATTTCAAAGCCGACGAAGATACAAAAGAAACAAAAAACAGCTGCTGGGAGGATAACAAGCACAGCAGGTAAAGCAAAATTGACAAAAGAAAAACAAGTCAGAGAGAAGAAGGGAGAAACCGACCTGAGTGAGAGAGACCCCAACTGATGTCTGGGAGAATCTCTGGTTCCAGCTCCAGCCCTTTCTCTTCTTCGAAGAACTTCTCAACCTCCTGAATCGTAAAGAGACGCATGGAATCACATTTCTGATAGCACAGGAAAAAGAGAGGGAAAGAGATACATGTTGCTTATTTGCTTTAATGTTTAGGCTGTGGATGAATTATCTATATCTATATGTATTAAGAGCAAATCAAATGAGTAATGCATAAATTCGTTTTGTTGTTGTGAACATACCAATAGCAGGACATAACTAAATCTGTGTACAGATGACAACAGAAAAACACAAGAAATAACATGAATGAACTGTAACTGAATTTAGACATGCTACATTTCACAACCATTGAGTTACATAGAAGATGGTTTTTCCCCCTTAAAGGAGAACAGTTGGTGAAAAAGGTCCGGATTGATTTGCTTGCTAATACGTGTGGCAGTGTCATACCTACCAAATGCTTCAGACTTCTTCTGATGTCACTACTCACTAGATATTACTAAGTGACCTAAAAATAATTAACTGGTGGCGTGGGATGCTAGAATACTTACTAACAAGTGGATGTTATAATTAAAGAGCCCGATTCAGAATTTGACAGAATAACCAATCTCACAAATGTAGCTTGTCAAAACTACTAATATTTTACTACTGGAGCAACCGAACATGATCAAGCTTATCAGTCAATAACAATCTTCTTCTCTTTTTTGAAATGAAACTACATATAATCTTCTGTTATAGAAGACTGAGTAGTTCCCGTTTCAAGACATGTGGATGGCTCTCATCTATTAATCAAGATCTCCTAATCGACTTGCCAGCCAGCTATACCTAGCAGAACAAGTAAAATTTATCATGCAAGTTTCTATTCTTTGGTTACTGAATGAAACATAATAGGTAAAAAAAACTATTTGATAATTCACCAAGTTGACACCAGAAAGCTAGGTAACAAACTATTTTACTTGCCAACCAGCTATATCTAGCAGAACAAGTAAAATTTATCTAGCAAGTTTCTATTCTTTGTTTACTGAATGAAACATAATAGGTAAAAAAAACTATTTGATAATGCACCAAGTTGACACCAGAAAGCTAGGTAACAAACTATTTTACTTGTTTACCCCACAATCAGCGGTCCAACTATCCAGTCAGCAGTGTATCCGTTAACAAGGAGAACTATGCAACCAAATGGCAGGGGACATATACTTTTACAGTTTGATATTTAAGTATAACATTTTGTTTGCTTGATTACGAGTTTGCATGATCATGGTCTTGTAGAAACGGAGGCATGATTATTTCAAAAGTGAATATCCATTTATTGTACTTGTACAAGTCCCTCATAATGCACTTCGAACTTACAAACAACCTACATGAATTGTACAAATATTGTGCTCTTGGGCCACTTACCGCAGCTGGAAACATCACACGATCATATACCACATTTGACCAACCATCCAAGGCTGAGAGTACCTTCGCCACTTTCTTCTTGACGCCTACATAACATGCACAGCCAACCATATGTAACGATAAAGAAATACAATCCACATACCGAAGAACTAAAAAGAGCAATCATAAGATTTATTCTTACGTTTGTCTTGCAGATCCTTATCTGACTTCTGATAATCATGGAAGTGAGCGCCCTCCGCCCCATCCTTAGCCCATTCATGACACTTTTTGATCTCTTCATCAGTTAATATGTTCAATGGGTTAACCACTTCATGTTTGCCCAAATCAGACCTTTCTTTCACAGTGGACCTCTGTTCTTTCAAGGAGGGCCTTTCCTTGCTTTGAATTCTGTTGGTCACATTCTGAAGAGCCTTCCGCTGTTGGGACCTCTCTTTCACAGACCTGTCCTTCAAAGCAGTGCCTTTGGCAAAGTTGGACACATCCTGAAGAGCCTTCCGCTCTTGAAGCCCGGGCTTCTTCTCTGATGGCTTCAGTGGTTTGGCCCTTGGTGCATCAGCCCTCTTGCCTGAACATGCAGATGAAACAAGTTGCTTATCTGTTTTAAGAAAGTTCCTTTACACAAACTAGTTTTGAGAAAAAGCAATCTCACCTCCATGTATATGCATGTTCTCATCAAGAAGAACAGCTGCTGGAGTTGTGAAAGCCATGACTGAGCAGAAAGCTTCGTTTTCTACCTTGATTGCCTGACTGAAGTTCAATTGTTTGATAAACGGAAACTGATCAAAATATAGAAACAATAAACAACGATTGACTTATGATATTGTGCTGCAGAAACTGAAAAAGATCCAGAAATGAGCTCTGCATGTGCTAATTTAAGATAGACTGGCAGTGGTACCACTAAATTGCAAACGAACTAAATCATAGAGATTACATAATCAGGGGCAAAATTGCATTTATCTTACAAAGATAGATTCTGATATTTGATATAGTAATAAAAACATTCATATCCAGCAACAGACCAGTTTTCAAAGAGGAGAGGGTGCCTGTAAATGATCCTGGTTTTGCGACTAAACCATCATTTCTTTGAGCACCAATGTAATCCCATTGACATGAGTACATGACCTGGGGGCTACCACCAAGCCTGGACCAGCCACTAATTTGACACATCATCTATCAAGTCAACCAAGGTATAACTGAGATCTTACACAATCAGCAGTTACGCTAACAAATTAAAAGGAATTTTCGCTTCGCTTTCCTAACCGACGGGGTACAAATCACACGCGGATGCACCTGGAGTCCTTTGGGATCGCATGACCCCGATGCTCCCGCTTAGATCTGGGGCGCGCTCAAGAAGCAAGCCATATACGGAGGACTAATCTAGTAACAGCGAACAAATCCAGAGACACGCCATTCCAAGAACGACCGTACCGGAATACGGCAGGAACATTAGGGTTTTGCTTCGGTTGTTCTCATCCCGACGATTGGGGGGACGCGGAAACTTGGAACCGATGGGCGCAAGAACTCCAGAGGGAGAGAGTTAGGGTGTACCAGCACAGGAGAAATCAACCGGTCCGGTCGACGTCCGCTCCGGCGTCCAGCAGCAAGGAGAAGACAAGGCCGAGGAAGATCTCGCGGCGGCCCGCGGCGCGCTTCGGTTGGAGGCGTCGGCAGTTGCGTGGGAGGAGGAAGAGCTTCTAGTTGCGTTGCTGGGACTGGGAGAGGAATTGGGGGATTGGAAGCTTTTTGCCGGCGCTGCGATGCGAGAAAGGGGAGGAAAGGAAAGGGAGCGCTTCGCGCAACGGTCGGATTTTGGACCGAGTCGGCGGCGTGGGGGAAGAATCCCGTTGGATTTTTTATCCTCTCGAGGATTGGGCTGTTCTACCCATCCTTGGGCCCAATTATCTGGCCCGGGAGTTGACACTGGGCCGGCCCAAGTAGGTGAAGAAACCCTAACAAGGAACCATCTCGTTTCCGTTCGCATATAAATATCGACTTCCGGCAGACCTGGATGTGCGCCGCCCCTCCTGTGCTCCATCCGCCGTCTTGGTTACGGTTTCCATGGGTGTTTAGTGTTTTCCTCCGTTTCGATTTCTTTCATCTTTGTTAGCGTTTGCTGCGGGGTTCGTGTTGCTCTCTTAGGTTCTTGGCAATCGTTTGGTTTAAAGGCTAGTTTGCTATAGTTATATGGTTTCTTGTTGATTTGTACAGAATTCGTTTGAGATTCGCAAGATTAGCTTCTTGTTTGGACCTCGATACTGAAATCCGGTCCAGGCAGTCGGCAAACATCCTGCCATCTTGCGAGATTGAACCCCAAGCCAGCTTCAACTCACCTGGATCTGACACCTCGGTGATTTTCTGGGCCCTTTCGGTTGGCACATGCCTTCTTTCCAGTTCAAAGATTGTTAACCAGTGTTGGTTTTTGAGACATTTTTTCGTTGAGCAAAGCAAACGCACTCTGTCCCAAAACTTCGCCATGTTTTGTGGCAATTTCTTCGTTTGCGATAGGGATGAATCCGAGATCTCGTCCGTGAGGGAAGCTTCTTATGATCTCGCGGAGGAATTTTGGAAACATTCGATGCAAAATCATGGCTCGGTTGTCGTAGTTGATTGTTCTGTATCGAATCTCTTTTTTATGAATAAATACATAGCGAATTGATTTAAATTTCTGGGCCCTTTCGGTTGGCGCATTCTTTCTCCTGCTCCATAGAGCTCGATTCAGCTTTGCAGTTGTGTTTGTTTGGCTGCGAAATCTATTTAGCATACAGAAAATCACAAACGATGGATTAGTTTGGAGCAACTAAAGTTAACACTGGAACTAGGTAACTTCAACAAAAAATGATTACCTGAACTAGCTGCATCGATCAGGTCTTCAATTCTCTATATGACCAGTAAATCATAGCCTGCTGCTTGGCAGCGTACTTCAAACTTTGGCATGGATGTTTGAATGAAGTAATGAAAGCATCATTGAACTTGGGTCGAATTCATGCAGATGTGAAATGGATACAATGCTGGGTGATGTCTTTTGACATGTTTAGGGGGCGTTTGGTTACCGCACATGTCACAGATACTAATTAGAAGTATCAAACTAGAAGTATCAAACGTAGAAGTATCAAACGTAGACTATTTATAAAACTCATTATATAATTAGAAGTATTAAATGTAGACTATTTACAAAACTTATTACATAAGTGGAGGTTAAACGGCGAGATGAATCTATTAAGCCTAATTAAACCATTATTAGCAAATGTTTACTGTAGCAACACATTGTCAAATCATGGACTAATTAGGTTTAATAGATTCGTCTCACCGTTTAGTCTTCACTTATGTGATGAGTTTTGTAAATAGTCTACGTTTAATACTCCTAATTAGTATCTAAACATTCCATGTGATGGGTGCTAAAAATAAGCCAGAGTAACCAAACCAGGTCTTAGATGTTTGAAGTAATTATGTATCATCAAGCTTTGGTCAAATTCATCCTGAATTGAGTAATTGTTTCACAAGTTTGGTTAAACATGCGACCCAAAACGAACTGAATTGTGCTATCCCTGTTATTCATCTTGAGAAATGAGAAGAAATATTAAAACGGCGATTACTAAGAAAAGGCAACTTCCATACCACCACCAAACGCTCACGGCGACATGGGCGAGTTCGTGGATCTGTCATGCTCACTGGCGCTGGCGGAGACGCCCTGGTGACGCTCGGGGTCAAGCCCGCGGGGAGACAAACGACGCATGATCGGCACCAGATGACGAATGCTAATACGATACTAGGATTCTTGTAGCCTCTCGCCCAGGTAAGCAGGAGAAGAAGTAAAATCATGCCAAGTTTTGGCACTTTTATTGACACAAACCTTTTCTGAGTAATGCCAATTGCGCGTCCATGTGTTGAACTACTAGTGAAAATAACAGAAGTGTACTCTCTCCAGATCGAATAAATTAGCTCTCCTCGTTGAGAACCAAGCGAAGTACAAACCTTACAAAATCCAGTATATCCAGATTGTAGTGTTCGTAATTTGAGTCGGTGAGATTTGGGACGCCGCGATGAAGAGATGGAATATGTTGTGTGCATGCGTTGAATGGTCTCAATAAAAGCATTATCCTGCTTTGATACTCCGATTTGTAATTCAAAATCACCTCAGAAATAGGAACCGAGGCCCGCCCGGGCACCGCCGGGGGCCTCCTATATAGCTAACGCAAGCTAGATAAGCTTTATGGCTTTAAAGTCCATTAGATCCCGTTAAAGTTGTAAATTCAACATACAGATTTCAACGTTTTCTGAATAATAGATCAACATTCGAAAATAGCAAATTCAACAATTTTCAAAAACTATAGATCAACTTTTTCAAACATGCTACCTTCAACATTTTGAGAAATCTATAGCAACAGCTCAAGCAAATGTATTCAACATTTATCCAAATATGGTTCAACATTTTTTTTAAAAAAAATTAAGTAGCATCATCTTGTTTAGCGACGTCGGCGGCGCGCAGCTCCGGCTCCGGTGATGGCGCGTAGCGGCGGTGGCGAAGCGAGTCGCGCGCAGGGTGGCGGCGGACCCAGCAGCGCGGGGAGACGCGAGCTGGAGGCGTTGCGTGGTGGAGGAGGCAGTGGTAGAGAAGAGAAGTGGGTTAGATCGGACGGTTAATATTCGTTGTACGAATCTCAAAGCATCGGAAGCCATATAGTAAGCCCTTGTTTACTTCACCCCAACTCCCAACTTTGACACTATGCAAAAAGAAGATTCCCCATCACATCAAACTTGCGGTACATGCATGGAGTACTAAATGTAAATGAAATTAAAAACTAATTGCATAGTTTTGTTGTACTTTGCAAGACGAATCTTTTGAGCCTAATTAGTCAATGTTTGGACAATATTTCACAAATACAAACGAAACGTTACAGTGTGCTACAGTGCTGGCACAGTAATTTGAGTACTCCAAATTTTGGCAACTAAACAAGGCCTAAGTAACTGCTGGCTTCCGAGAATTCATATAGCATTACACCGGGCACCGCTGGGGGGAAGGCAGGGAAACCTGTAGAATTGGATACCCAAAAGGCCATTTCTACACCACAAAGCCCGTGGACGTTTGAATTGATCTGGGCGGGCCGCAAGCGAGCATATGTCGGCCCATTAATCACCGAGACTCCGGCCCCCACGTCGTCCGCCACCCGTCCACCTCGCTCGCCGTCTCCTGAGAGTTCCTCCCCCGGCGGCGAAAACCCTACAGCTCCTGCTCGGGGAGAGAGAGAGGGAGAGGCCATGGAGAAGCTGGACGAGAGCAAGTTCGAGCAGCGGCTGGAGCTGTGGGCACTCCGCATCCCCCGCGAGCTCGCTTCCGCCGTCACCCGCCTCCTCCGCTCCGGGTAACTAATGCTTCTCCCTTGGTCTAGGGTTCTGGGTTCAGTCCAACTAATCTTAGAGCAGGAGAAACGAACAGATGAATTAGCTGTAGTATCCGTTGCGTTTGGCAACTGAGTTTCTCTCCTCATCTGTGATTTTAGTTATCTACTGGACAAGCCACGGGTGAAGCCTGTCGTTGAGGACCCCGAGAGCGACAAGAACCGGCTCGTCGTGCTGTCAGAGAGGATTCTGAAGCCCGGTATGTTGACTCTTGAGGTGGAGCCTGTCGATTGTGATTTTGGAAAATTAGAATGTGGCCCAAATTGTACTTTTAGAACTAAGCAAACATTGTTAGCGCCAAGTTACCAATCATGTCGGAATAGCCTTTCATGCCATCATTTCATTAATCTTTAGGGTTATTTGGAACTGATCCAGTGGCTCCATTGAGTAGCATAATCTGCTGTCCTGATTAGTCTCTCCATCTCAAAGGATAACTTATCCATATTGACGTTGGTACTTGCTCTTGCCTCAGTCAGGGGAATGCTCATGTTAACATCCATTGTATTTGGTGTGTAGATTTGTCTGACATGCCACAGCAGATGCATGATTCATTGAAGCAACTATGCAGTGTTGATGTTGTACCTTATGCATTGACCCTTGGTTATTCGTACTGGAGTGCAGGTCAGTTTGTCATTTTTTATCTTAATGATCTGGTTTCTGTTATATTTTAGTATTTTGCCATTTTATGGTGCCGTACCATTTTCCATATTTTGTTATTCTATCAACTCTGCATAAAAGTTAGAAGTCTTCTTGACTGAAACAGAACATCACATTCCACACATTATTGCCTGCATTACCACTGATTTTAACATTTTCCCTGTATACTTGCAAGCTTTTAAGTTGACAAGCCAGTTTAACCCTTTTTAATCTCTTAACATCACGGGTTTGATCAATGCTTTTTATTTCAAACAGATCATATTCTGAAGCAAATCCTCCCTGCTGGAGTGGAGGTACCCTCTTCGTTTGAGACAATTGTTAAGTATACTAAACTTTATGATGCTTTCTTCCATTTTGGTGTGATCTCGTCACTAAAATTTGTTTGTATGATAAGTGCAGGTCATGTTGCACATCTGAACATATCTGATGACTTGCTACCATATAAAGATGTCATAGCAAAGGTTATCTATGATGTAAGCACGTCCTTCTCTTTCTGAATAACTTGTAATTTCTACATTCTTTGACTCTTTGTCTCTCAGCGCAAGTGCATGCAGAACCCATAGAATTCTGGCATGAAAATGGAGAGGTTTATACATAAACTTGCCACTTCTGTAGATCATCTTATACATATTTGAAAATATAGTCAATTCATCTTCCTCCTCACTGTTGGTTGGTTGGGACCTTGCAATTGACATGAAAGTAGGTTTAAACAAAGTGATACTGTGAGCAGTTAGCAATGGAAACATTAGACAATCTCATTAACATAAATGAAATTGTTGCTGCCCACCTTCTCTGTTTTATTGGTTAAATGATCAGAATATTTGAAAACATCATAAAACATTCCATGTCCACTAAGCATTTACATTCATGTCTATATGCAGAAAAATTATCCAAGGATTCAGACGGTGGTGAATAAAGTTGGGACAATTACAAATGAATTTAGAGTCCCAAAGTTTGAGATCTTAGCAGGGAAAAACGACATGGTTACTGAAGTTAAACAATATGGTGCAACATTCAGGCTTGATTATGGTTTGGTCTACTGGAATTCAAGACTTGAGCATGAGCACATCAGATTGGTTTCCCTTTTCAAGAAAGGAGACGTTATATGTGACATGTTTGCTGGCATAGGTCCATTTTCTATCCCGGCTGCTCAGAAAGGATGTGTTGTGTATGCAAATGACTTGAATCCAGACAGCGTTCATTATCTAAGAACAAATGCAAAGATTAACAAGGTGGAGGACTATATATTCTCCTATAACATGGATGCTAGGGTGTTCATGAAAAGTTTGATGAGTGTGCCTGGTTCAGAAACTAGATCAGACTCTCAAGTTGCTGCTGATGAATGCTATCCTAAAGGAGGGGTCCCTGCTAATGAATATTCATCTTCGAATGGAAATCACAATGGTGCCCTTTTTTCCCCCTGCAATTTGTATTCTCCTGTGTACTGATTTTTTGCACTCCTCCACAACGCTAACTCTATTGTTTTCTTAACTTTTTTCTAGATGTACGAGACGACGGTCAAAACAGTGCAAATGACTCCTCTCTGGCAAGCACTACTGCCAAAAAGCGACAACAAACTTCAAAAGAAGGTAATGTCTCTAGTAAGTACAGTAGTAAACTTGCAAAGAGGTCTGTTATATGTTTGAAGTTCAAAGTTTTGTGTAACCAGAAAAACTTATTTTCAACTACTGTACGAGTGCCAGATTTCTGATTCAACTTATTTCTACTTGATGTCTCTTATAGGTGAACCTGATTGCCAAGATGGAGATGCTAGTCAAACAAAACAAAGAAACAACAAGAGAGTAAAAGGATCAGGACCGCCACCAACAAAGCCGTGGGAGCACATTGATCATGTCCTGATGAATCTACCAGCTTCTGCTCTGCAGTTCCTTGGTAATGCTTTATCCTCCACATTAAGCTTTTCCATTGTAATCTGATTATAGCATCAAATCGTGGCCATTGGGCTTTTAGCATGTTATAGCAACTAATTTAGCAATATCCATTTATGACAACTTTGGACAGCAAACTTGCCCCTCTTTTCAATCTAGTGCTCATGGACTTCAACTACATTACCTGTCTTTAAATGTCATATAGGCATATTCCCTGCTTGTAAATCTAAAACATAGAGCTGAGACATTGTAAATTTGCGTTAAATGACTGGTCTGCAGTTGAGTTACATCACTTGATGCAAACTCCTCTAGGAGAACGTCATACTTTATGTAGTCACCATTTGGAAAAAAAATATTTTGTGCATTCAGTTTTCATTATTGGGTAGCTTCAGTTCCTCTGAATTTTGTTGTTCATGATATATGGACCTTTCTGCAGACTGTTTTGATGGTCTTGTCCAAAAGAAACACTGGACAGGATCGCTACCTTGGATACACTGTTATTGTTTCATCCGATCAACTGAATCTGAGGAATCAATACTATCTGTAAGTTCGCCCCTATTTGATAATTACTCAGATGTGATACATTGTTTACTCGATTGCATCATGACTGTCATTATGGACCACCTGTACTTACTCAGGTATTTGCACTTTCATTTTAACATAATCTCTTTTCCCCTACTCAGGAAGCACAGAATAAATTGAATGCTAAGATAGCAGAGCCGATATTCCATAGGGTTCGTGATGTTGCACCAAACAAGGTATACGCTGTGCTAATTCAGGCTACTTGTCTCCAAGACTAGATACACACTTTTCTGTTTTGTTGAATTTAAGCTATGACCTTGACCCAAAATTTGAGGTTTTGACCAAATATAAGGCCCAAAATTAATACTCCCTCCATTTTTAATTATACGATGTTTAGGACAGGTTAATTAGTTCACAAATGAACTAATTAGCTTGTCCTAAACATCATATATTTGAAAAGGAGGGAGTACTATAATTCCTCATAGTGAAGGGTATTCACGAACAGTGGCATTTATTCCAAGGCGAAGGGAATAAAATAGATTTGAGAAAATGAGCTTTCCTTGGGACTTAGAACTTAGATCAAGATTTTTTTTTATGTTGTTGATCCTCACTGTGCCTCTGGTAATGGTAACTTTGCATCAATGAATGATACAGAATAAACTCTTTACCTGGTTTCTAGCAAATCTGGGAAGTTGGCATGCAGTGGAGATGCTTTATCTTTTTGTTGGCGAGCCTGATGAAAATATATATTTTTTACTTAAGAAACACTAGGAAAGTCACTTAGATTTGGCTGTATCAGACATGATCAACATTGAGCTTTTTAAGATCATTTTAGTTTCAATAGGTTGGCACAGTGGCATGGATTTGTTGTGACCATTACTTTTATGTTTGACATTTGTTGCAGGCCATGTATTGTTTAAGCTTCAAGCTACCCATGGAGTGTCTGAAGGATGACACTGAAAATCACATTCAATCAGTTGCCTAGTAGACGCTGCCATACTGTGCTGCAGAAGTTTTAACTGTTCTACCTGCATTTTTTGGAGGATTACTAAAGAAACTGGAACCGTGGCTTGTAATTCTGGGGTTAGCTGTTGTAGATAGATCTGAATCACCATTTCATAGTGAAGAGGGATTTAACAGGTTATTTCTGATGCTTTGGTGATCACCTTTCATATAGTCATGGCCTATGGAATCAAGACGTTGGTAGTAGCACCATCTGATTCAGAAGTATGGCGCCGCACGGTTATGCTGTTTTTGCAAGGATTTGTTTCTTCGCCTCATCTTGACTCTAAAGCTTATCAGGATTCAAGAGAGGGTTTTTTGGCCACGTAAAAGATCTGCTCAGAACTTTTACAAATATTAGCATGCAAGATGTGTAAATTTCCCCCTTGTTTTATTCTTGATTTGAAGAGAATTTGGTCAGAATTCAGATGCTATATTAGTATCCAAAATGCATGACCTGTCCCTTGTGGTCTCTTTTCCTTTAGTGGAAGTGTCTCAACTGTTTTTGAGACAAATGCTATATTAAAAACATCATAGTGTCTCACAGACTGGCACTAGCATAGCAACAAAGTGGCTAGGATTATCATGTTCACAATTGAGCAAATACTACAGTCAGATGCACAAGTGCACAACACATGACACTAGCTTGTACACAGTAGTATTCTTCTGGTATACGACATCATCACATGAGAAAGAAGCAAAACGCTCGCGCTCTTTCTTTCAGCCAAGATCAGGGACGATGAGGTAATCCTCCTCGTCGTCGGTGACCTCGATCCTGGCCTTCTTGTTCTGGCGCACTCCAGCACCTGCGCCAGCGGCTTTGCTCGGCCTGTAGTACGCCGCGTCGCTGGCCGCCTGGGATCCGAAGAGCTCCGGGACCTCCGCCAACGTCCTGCCGGCCTTGGGCGCCGCCTGGTCGTGGAAGAGGTCGATGTCGGCGAACCACTCGAGCTCCTTGAACCCGAGCGGCGACTCCTTCTGCAGCTGCAAGAACACACACGAGACTGTGAGATGGGGAAACCCGGAGCGCGTGTTCTTGGACATGGCGGACCGGAGGTTTGTGCTAGCGTCTTGCCTTGTCGCCGGACTCGTAGTCGGAGAACTGGAGGAGCTCGTCGACGGCCCAGCCCTGCGGCAGGAACTGCGGCGGCGAGGGCACCTGCTGCGCCTCGGCGGAGACGGCGGGCTGCTGCGGCGGCTCGACGGTGGCCTTGGGCGGGGCGTGGTGGTCGGAGTCGTGGGCGTCGCAGCCGCCGGCGCTGCAGGTGGAGGCGGCGCCGACGCGGATGCCGGTGGCGAGGTAGCGCTGGTGGTTGCCGGAGAGCGTGCCGGGGACGTGGATGGGCTCGTCGCAGTCCCGGCAGAAGAGCGCACGGTCCTCCACGCAGAAGATGAAGGCCGCCTTCTCCTGCAACAACAACAACAAGCGTTGATGACGTGTCAGGCAGGCGACGCGTGCGTGCGCGTGTCCATGGCCTAGGCCTAGCTCCTCCTAGCTAGCACGGCGGATCGGTGATGAGGGCGGCGTACCTGGCAGACGTCGCAGCGGGGGAGCCTGGCGGAGAGCGCCTCGAGCGGGAGGCGCTGGTGCTTGCTGGCGAGCTTGTTGGCGGCGTGGATTTCGACGTCGCAACGCGCGCACAGCGCCGCCTCGTCGGCGCAGCACACCACCGTGGCCGCCGCGCCCTCGCACGCGTCGCACTGGATCTTCATGGCCCCTCCAACCGCACTCACCCTCACCTAGCCAAGGGACGGACGAAGACGAAGAAGATAATGAAGAAGAGGAGGCAAAGGGATCGAGGGGAGGGGAGATCCAGCGGGCGATCGAGTGGCGCATATAACCCGCCAGCTCGAGCACGCAACGCAATCGAGAAGCAATCAGTGAGCTGCCGCGGGAGCTTGTGGTGGAGGACTCGCCGGGGAGACTTGTGGCCACGGGCGCCCGGCTCGTCGCCCCCCTCGTGAAGTGTAGCCATGCCGGAGCACGCATGGACGCGCTGATTTTGATTTGATTTGATCTGCTGACTCGGACGAGATCGCCGTATTTTATCATATTATAAAAATCCGGAGGAACTCATGGTCGTAAAGGAGCTTCCGGGCATGTGCTAGAAGGGCATTCACGAAAAACTGGTATTTTTTGTGTTCCTTTTCTGCGAAAGAGAACGTAGAACTAGTGACAGTAGCTGAGTTGTGTAGGTGGTCATACTTTCGCTCGGAAATGTCTCGGCCACAACAATTTTGTTCACATGAATCCGGGTGACCTGAATGGATATGATGTACTCCCTCCGTTCCAAATTACAAGTCATTTCAACTTTCTTGGAGAGTCAAAGCATCTCAAATTTGACCAAATTTATACAATAAAGTGCTAACATTCATGATATCAAATAGGTACCATTAGTTTCTTCATTAAATATATTTTCATAGTATATCTATTCGGT
The DNA here is from genome assembly GCF_005286985.2 of Setaria viridis. Taxonomy (NCBI): domain Eukaryota; kingdom Viridiplantae; phylum Streptophyta; class Magnoliopsida; order Poales; family Poaceae; genus Setaria; species Setaria viridis. The sequence goes on from NC_048263.2 coordinate 29,914,010, forward strand.
GCTATAAACTTTTGTGATTTTCTCTATAATTTTAGTCAAACATAAAAATGTTTGACTCTCCAAAAAAGTTGGAATGACTTATAATTTGGAACGGAGGGAGTAGCTGCTGGCTAGCATCCATATATCCAGAACGTTTTGGTGGACAAATTCATACTTTCGTTTGTTCTACACATTTATCCATGCTATTTCTTTTCTAGACAGTACATGTATGTTTTGGATTGCTCTCATCTGTTATTTTCCATAGGCATCAAAAGGGTTGTGGACTTGCATTTTGTTTGCCGAACAAGCAGTTAGTTTGTTAGATAAAGCACCTACGTCAACGGAAAAAAAAGCCCCCCGTTTCCCTCGGAAAAGGTCGCGAGCACATTATCATCATTCCGCAATGCCAAGTTGCTCTCAGCTTGTGGATGGGGTTTTTCTGCAGAGGTCCCAGATGTTAGTTCGGTAAAGCTAAAGGCTGCCACTGTGCCACACCATCACTGTTCTTATTCTAATGCGGCGCCCAAGTGGGGCGGAGAGCGTGACACGGCGAGTTGGAGAAAATTATAACGTTGTTACTGCACCGTTAGGTCAGTTTCTCGCACATTTGGAGTTTCGTTTCTCTTGTCTACAGATGTAGGAGAAGTAGGCAGGTAAGACATTTTCTGTATTCATTAATATATCTTGTAGCATAATCTTACAAACACCCACAAATACTCATCTCTATTTATGCACGCACAACGTATAAACGTCTTGAGAGATTATGGGGCTGCTTGGTACCTTGCTACTCCTTGTCTAACCTTGCTCAGGAACGATTTGATGTTTGATTGACACGCAAGTAGGGGTGAAAGTGGTGAGGATAATTTCTGCATCTGACCCTATCCAAATCCGAATTTTGTGGATACGGAGAAGAGTTTCTTATATTCATGTGGATATGGATAATCCGAATCCAATTATATGCAGATGCAGGGTAGGATATGGTATAGCAAAATCCGATAAATATGGATTATCCGATAATTGAACGCGGATTATCCGATGCTTATAATAGGATGTCCGACTAATCTATCAAGTTTAACACGGTACAAATCGATTCTAAGATCTATACGTAATTTTTATAGCTTATAAGGTACGAGGTATCATCTTATTCTGTGGTTGGCTCATTCAACGCACTAGAATATATTGCATGCATGTGCAATTGTCAACCGTAGCCAATAGTCTGTGTAGAGCTACACGTAAGCCGACTCCGCACTATTTCTGACATCCGACTCCGCACTACTTCTGACATCCGACTCCGCACTACTTCTGACATCCGATGAACTGGTGATGATGTGGAGAGGACCGTGGATTATGGAATGCCGACCGTGTTTCTTTTGATTTGATGGCCTTTTTCCTGTTGACTGAAGTGCAGAAAGGCTTACGTGCAACTATGCGAGTTTGCAGGAACAGAGGATTAGTCGGCGCGAGATAGAAAGTGTGCAATCGGGGGGAACAACTCTGAAACAGTGGCTCGGCAACCAGGTGCGGCGGCTTTGTTTGAGCCCAGCAGACGAACGTGCCAAGTGCAGGAGGCCGTTTGGATAAAATGAGAAAAACATATAAATAAGAAAACAGATGGACACATAAAGATTTTGCGTTTCCTAAGAGGTTGGCCTCGAGTTAGAAATCCCACGGAACAAGTTGTTCCGGAATTGTATTGGGATCCGAGAGGCTTAATGATTTCTTCCAAATAGCTCCGTGGAAATTTTCTTATGGGCATGTAATCCTACAAAGTTTCTTCAATTTTCCATAGTTCCATAGGATCGTTTTCTCTTCATTTTTCATATGATGAAACGGTGCACGCAACTAGGTAGGCCTGCCACTGGAAGGGTGTGAGCAAACCCACTTTTTATTCACACCCAAATCAAAATAATTATGTAGGCAAACTCACTTTTAATTCACACCCATATCCAAATAATTATTATCTGTCCTTACCCTCCACAATCCTACCCATATCCAATGGATAATTAATTCTGTACTACATATATATACATATCCAATTGATTAATTGTACCCTCCCTCCCCATTTCTAATGGCTTTATAATTTTCTACCCGTACCCTTCCCAATTAAAGTGGGTGTGAATTTGGGGAGAGGGTATGAATACCCAGTGGTAGGCCTACAACTAAGACCAGTCTCAGTGTAGGGTTTCATCGCACAACTACCGAGAGTGCCATGTCTGCTTTTCAATTGAATGAAACTGTCACTCTCAATGCATAGTTTCATTGCACAGTTTCACAGGTAGCCTAAATTATTTAATTTTTGCGTGCCTTATGATAAAATGTGTCATGCCATGAAATAATAACATGCTCAGTGCAAGTTTTATTGGATTTCATGGGACTTGGTAACTGTGTCAAGTGGATTTCGTAGGATGAAACTTCCCTCTCCTCTCTCCTCATATCATGGGATGAAACTTCCCTCTCTTCTCTCCTTATAAATTCTCTTCTCTCCTTATAAATAAATAGCCTGTCAAGTTAGCAGTTTTGCTGATGTGACGTGAGCACGAAACTTCAGCGGAGACTGGCCTAAGAGTCTAAGACACTGACCACGAGACGAGAGTCGTACTACATTTTATCACTTGCTTGTTCGGAGCACCAGGTTATATTATAATTTTTTATGCATTCAGCACCATGGTTTGCTTTCCTACTCCCTTTTTAGGGATTTTAGTAGTATTCGTACTTATTTTTAAGGATCATTTTTTCTTCCTTTTTTGAGGTGAACTCTTTTCACTATTTTTTAGGAGAATATTTTATCTTCTTAATTTATGTTAGCCGAATGTTTTCTCTTCTTTCTTGGATAAAATTTACTTTAATTTTAGGATTTCTTTTCTCTTTCTAGGGGGTGTGTGTGTGAGTGTGTGTCAAGCCACTGGCCCAGTAGAACCAATTGCAACTTGGTTTGTGGCTGGCCGTGGCCGGGCTTCCATAATGGGCTTGGGTCGCATGGAACCGTCACTGTTGAAATCTAGCCCAAATTACCGGAGCACGTTCCCAGAACACTGACAACGACGGCCCACAAGATTAGCCCCACCTGTCAGTTACACTAGCAAAGCCCTCCCATTGACATCACCCCACATCGGCTCGACACCGTCCCCAACCTCTCCGTCCCGCGCCGCCGCCGCCGCCGCCCGCCACGGTGCTCGTCATCTCGCCGGCGGTTGCAGAGGACCCGTCGCGTGCTCGGCCATGGCGTCTCTACCGCCTGCCCTCGAGATCCTAGGTACCCTCCTCCCCCACCCCGTCTGTCTCCTCGCCGCGTTTTCCCCGTATTATCTTGTGTTTGCGCACCGCTCGTCTGACGGAATGCTCCAACCCCGCAGTGCGCGAGCCCGACGGCTTCACGCTGTGGTCCGGCCCGCCCTACCCGCCGGGAACCACCAGCCCAACGCATAGGATCCCCAAGACGGCGTGCAGCGCCACCTCCTTCTCTGCCGACGGTGCCCGCCTCCTCGCGACGGTGGCCTCAGCCTCGGCCACTGTTTACGACTGCCGCACGCTCGCCGTCGTCAGGCGCTTCGAGCTCCCGGGCCTCCTCGCCGCCGCGCTGTCGCCGACGGGGGCGTATCTGCAGACCTTCCAGAAGTCGTCCTCGCCGCAGGAGAAGAATGTCACGGTCTGGCACGTCGACACCGCCGTCGCTCTCTACCAACACTACCAGAAAAGCATGTCTAAGGCCACCTGGTTCGTGTTACTTGAGCCCTGGTGGTACTTATAAATTATGCCGCACGAACTTTGATGCTTGATTTTGCTTGTGAAGCCATGTCAAATAAACACATAATTAAATTAAGTTAAATTAAACACATAGTGATCTGTACAGATGTTGATATGTAGCAGCTGCTTGCTACCATGATAGGTGCTTTCTTGTTAACTACATTCTGCACATTTGCTCTTGCAATCCTTTGTTAGCATCATTGTTGTGATATGTTAGCTGCGTATCAACTCTTGAGCTGTTGTAAATAATCTATCGCCGGTTGTTCTTATCAAATCGATGGCGTTTCTTTGGAACACTGGTAAAAAGAACCAGATTTTCACTGAATTGAAGACGATAGAAATATCTCCTAGCATCCAATCCAACCCTTAGTAATTTCATTGGGTACTGACTAGTCTTTTTTATCCTGGTTCCTGTATTTGACATGCTAACATACCTCTTGGTATTTATATCAATTCTTCATTAGCTGCACATGAGATAGGGGAAAAACCTCAACTGGAGATGGGTAAGCTTGAGGTGCATTTTTCTATGATGCATGACATGCTGGTTGCACTCACAGGCCAATGATCCAGTTTTCTGCGGATGAGTCAGTCGGTTGCCGGATGATGCCTAATGAGATACAGTTCTTTGATCCAAAAGATTTCACAAAAGGGGTTTTGAGTAGGATAAGAATGCCTGGCATAGCTGCAATGCAGCTAGCAACTGCTCCAGGATCTCATGTTGCTGGATTTGTCCCAGAGGCTAAGGTCCGAGTTGTTACGTTTTTATTTAGGTAATTAGACTGTTTCCGCATACTAGTTTCGCAAGCTCACAGATATTTCTCTCTTTGATTTCATGTAGGGTGTTCCAGCCAGTGTTCAGATATTTTCTTGCAACAAGGATGCACAAAATCAAGCTGTTGCTCGCAGGAGCTTTTTTCGGTGTTCCACTGTTCAATTACACTGGAACAAGGGGTCTACTGGACTACTTGTTCTTGCTCAGGCTGATGTAGATAAAACCAACCAGAGTTACTATGGTGAAACTAAGTTGAACTACTTGACAACTGACAGGGCCTTTGAAGGAATCGTTCCTCTTAGTAAGTTCTTGCTTAGGTTGTGACAAGATTTTTCCTTTAATTTCTGGTCTCTGACCCTACTGTGTATTGGCAGAAAAGGATGGGCCAGTGCATGATGTGCAGTGGTCTTCTTCGGGCTCTGAATTTGCGGTGGTTTACGGATGTATCCATGCATTTACTGTGTTTTTATGCAATGTAGAATTTCAGTGTAATGTTTAACCTTTTCTGTTCCCTTTGTCCTTTTTAAGTGCTCCTTAACTTCATCTCAGTTATGCCGGCCAAGGCAACAATATTCAACAAAAAGTGCAACCCTCTTCTTGAGCTTGGTGAAGGACCTTACAATACCATAAGATGGAACCCCAAAGGACGATGTATCCTAAGAATAATTTGACCAGTCAGTGTTGCTGTGTGTTCTAGTTTGATAATGGGTGTGGGTATATTTAGTCTTATCTAGTATGAAAGTTGGGCTAAGCCATATACATTTTACAAAACCTCGTGCTTCATTGACATCCTTGACCTCATTGTCTCTACCAGTTATCGTGTTAGCAGGATTTGGTAATTTGCCTGGTGATATGGTATATTTCTACACTAAACAGATTTTTTAAGCATTAACCTTCACTCTGAAAATTTCAGATTTACTTTGAATGAGGAAATAAGTCCCTTATCATCTTCGTAACCTGTAATTTGGTAGAGAAGAAACTACAAAAGCAAAAACAAACATGCTTGTCTGTAAGCTATCTAGTTGCATTGTAACTCATTGGGTATTTGATTATTTTCTGCCCAGGCATTCTGGGATTATTCAGAAAAGAAATTGGTTGCGAAAACAAAGGCAGAATGTTCTGTTACAAGTGAATGGTCCCCTGATGGTCGTCACTTTATGACTGCTACAACAGCTCCAAGACTCCAAATAGACAATGGGTACATTTACTGCATCTCTGGCATCTAATGGAAACAGTTTAGCACCTTTACTGAATGAGACTCCTGTTGCAGGATAAAAATATTTGACCACAATGGATCTTTGCAGTTTAAGAAGATGTTTGAAAGGCTGTATCAGGTATCTCAGCATAACCGTGTAGTTGTTACGCTTTCTAGTTTCTTTGATTTTGGTCCAACACTGTCGTAGCAAAACGTTGAACTGCCACACATTCATGATCATTATTTTTAACCAATTAGGCTGATTGGAAGCCTGAAGCACCTGAAAGATTTGGGGACATTGCTGACCTGACAACATCTTTGAGCAGCTTAAGGATTGAAGAAACAAAGAAGCAAGGTTCTGGTATTCTCTCAGCTTCCTTGTTAGTATGTTCTGATCAATTTGATATCTGATCTTGACTTATTTTACAGCTTCAGCACAAGGTTCCAAATCGGCACAAACATCAAGCAAGGCCCCTGTTAGTACAGCGTCAAAACCTACAGCATACCGTCCACCTCATGCAAAAGGTTCTGCAGAAGTTCAGAATAAGGTATATCTGTATATGTATCTGCGAGAGAATATTATAGTATTTCAAATTTGTTGGGCTTGTGATCACAGAACTTGCAGACCCATTTCTTGTTTGCACCACTGAGCTGACCCAACCTTAATTACCTTGCTCACTTCTGCTTCTGTATACTCGTATACAAGCACACTGCCATGCTTTCAAATTGGTTTCTGCCAGGCTTGGTGGGATTCAAACATTTGGTCTATTGCCATGTAATTCCTTGTCGCCACAGTGCCAACAGATATAATTAAGGAATGAGTATCATACCTAATAAATCTAGTAATGGACATCCATGCAGAAACCTGCAACTGGTTTCCACTTAAAAATTTTATTATTTGTGTTCAGTTAATATCCTTTTTTTTCATTTTGCACCACTTTGCAATGCTACCAGTCATTGTTCATGCTGTTGTGAAAAAAAAAATCATTGTCCAACATTATAAATTGACTCATTACTTTTTTTTTGGCAGCTTTTTGGCGGACTTGCTCCTGCAGGGTCAGTTTCTTCAAGTCGCATTTACTCTGTTCTTATGTTGTTGTTTACCCCTAAAAATAACCCACTGGCCTTGATATGATGGAACAGGGGAGAGATGAGCAAGAATGCGTTGAGAAACAAGAAGCGCAGAGAGAAACAGAAGGAGAAAAAGGCTGCTGAAGCGTCGGGCTCTCCTGCTGATGAAAGCTGATCTGCTGATTCTGTTCCGAGAATTTTCAGCCACCGAGCGTGACTCATACAGTGAACAAATAATTTCTTTCAATCTGCTGAAACGGCTGTTTGTCTCGTGTATGTATTCATGTTTACACTATCTATGAAACTGATCATAGTTTGTCACAAACTCTGGCGAATTTTGAACCATATCGGATAGTAGTGAGGCTATCTGGTTAACGTTCTCATTCTTTTGTTCGGGGGATGATATAGTTTGAAGAGCACAATTTATGATTATTGCTTTGGAAATGTCGCTGCTGGTTAAAAACTTGGGCTTCACGGGCAAGGTAATGATAGTTTTATACGAATGTCCAGTAATAGTATACATGTCATGGTCAATGGCACGGCAAACGTTATCAGAAAAATATGACATAATACCACCTTGCTAGCTTCAGCTTATCAGCCACCGATAATACCACCTTGCTAGCTGCTAGCTTCAGCTTATCAGCCACCGAACAGTATTTTTCTTTCGCAACAAATCAGCCGTTTCAGCTTTTCAGCCGACTTATAATATCGATAATCCATCAAATTGCCCATACGAAGGGTCAAGGCACAAGGAGATGTGGTCGATCAGATGCACAAGAAGCTATCACCAACTTCTGATTTGCATATTATGGTATCAAATAAGCAGTCTCATCAACTACAAAATTTCCAAGAACTGACTAAGCTTCCCGTCATACTTAACAAATCAGAGACAACATCCGCGTCAAAGAACCAAAAAACTCATTGCTCCAGGTGACAAGGACATCTAACAACTCGTCGAAACAGCCATGCAACCAAGTATTTGCCCACCCCTATTCTGCATTCTGCAATGGGTCAAAAAACAAAGGTGCTGGAACACCCGAGTTAAGATTCCTGGGCATGTGGACGCCAGTTTCCCCTGCAAAGCTCCTCCATAAGATGGACGAACTTTTGCGGCTGTTGCCACCATGTTGGTTTTGAAGCAGCTGGTCTGTCGTATGGGTCCTCTTCTGAGTCTTCCTTCTGCATGAACCTCTCAGAGAAGTTGTGCCATTTTTGCATCGCACGCTTCAGTCGGGCAGTCCTCTTACCAGTGACGAGATATCTGGTGTAGTCCCTGGCAAGACGGTAAAGCTCCTCCCCTCTGATTATATGGATGTACTGCACCATAAGAAAAATACAGTGTGATTTAATGGGCATCCTGGATAATTTATGTTTATAATCAGGACCTGACAACCACAAATGCGTATATTTGAGTTTTGTAACATCTGATTATACATAAAATTGTAAGGTAATTCATGTCAGAAAAGGGGGCTATAACCATTTTGTACTCAAAGAATCACATGCACAAGCAAGAAATCATAAAAGCATGAAGCCGATGGATCCTATTCATAAGCAAGATTATTTCGGCAGCCCATCATGTCCAGTACTAACTTATCAAATGAGTCTTTCCAGGAATGGCAGGAGGAAGAAAAGAATAAAATTACCACAAGTATGAAAGAAACAGTGGCTAAGATAACTTGGACTATTTCGTCCAATGTTTCTTTGAACGATTCATCTTCTGGGCCACCAGAACCACCACTGCCTCCACGTCGATTTCCATTCCCTCCACCTCCACCTGACGCTTGTTCTCTCAGCTTAGCCATCTGCTCTTTCAGCAAGTCTTGTATGGGGCGAGGCTTTTTTGCATCAGCCATAGCTTTCTTCAAAGATTCCATTAAAGGCTGCAACAAAGCAACATACAAGTTCACCAACCTGTTCAGAAAAGTAAGTGCACACTGTTGACAGAAACCAAATGTATGAAAATGCAGGTTTCCGGGACAGAAACCTTCCTACATGTTTTGGTTTCTTGACCAAGCCAGCTGTACCCCAATGTTCACGTTGATCTGTGTTTGAATTCAATACCATTCCCTTACATAGAATGCATGGTCTAACTTCTGTAATAGTGTTGTAGTAAAAAAGCAGTTTCCAGATTCGCCTAGGCAAAGTTCCATTGAATATGATTTGCATCAGATGGACTTCATAATTTAAGTGATCGAGAGTTCCAACATCGAATATCAGTATCAGTACATAGCACAATCAAGCAAACAGAATTTTCATTAAGTCAACCTAGCAGATTACAACTTATAATAAACAGCAAAAATATTCTACCTAAAGGAGTACGAAAATATTCTAATGCGAGACAAGAGCAAGTTTGTTTCGATCCACCAAATACATCATAATGTAGTTCAATTTATCAAATATCTAAGCGCACAGTATGGCCATATGTCACATGCAAATAAAATTATTAAAAAGAAGTAATCCAGCCAAATCTTAGCAATGTTTTCTTTAGATCAGCAATGTGGAGTGAATTACTGGCGTCCATAATTTTATTTTCTCGAACACGCAGGAGAACTGCCTATCATTTTATCAAAACATGAAAATGGTTGCAGCACAAAAACGCCCAAATGACAAAAAGATAAAAAAAAATGACCACAAGCACCCACCAAAAACTATGACACCAACAAAACATCATCCCTGTTCAAATTGATAAACCTACCAAAAAAATGGGCTTGAACAAAGTGCATGGCCAAAATTTCGGTAATTGGCAAGCAAAGCCACTATAAGACCACTATCATATGTCATATCGAACAGCCCTTGAATCATATCATAAAAGCGACACAGCTACATATCTTTGCATGATAAGAAATATCAAGCATAAAAGGAAAGTCATAGAAGCTACTTACGTCATCAGCACTGTCAGGGTTTCCCTTTCCACTTAAGGCGCAAACAGGAGTAAGCCTTTTCTGGCTAGCAGCAATGAGAACTAGTCTTGGGTACACTTTCTGTTGCAGCTTGCGAAATCCAAGAGCATGTGAACATATGGGATACTGACTGGTGCTCCCAAGACCTGCTATAGGCCTGTTCACAATGAGCCCACAATGAGGCTTGCAAGTTGTAGTTTGGAAGTAGCTCATTCTTTCCTGCTTCTTGAATAGTTAAATTAACAAGAGCCAAACCTGTAGGTTCGCATCAAGTGCAATAACTTGTTAAATTAGGCTAATAAAAATGCAAATGCCTCAAAAGGAGCAAATTACCAATTATTATTAAATAAGATAACAGCACAATCTAATGCATATTTTTACAATCTAATAATCTCAAATGTCATCGGGCATATAATAAAATTTTAAAAAAAACTCCAACCAGTTAGTCAAGATTAAGATCATTTTCCTACTTAAAAAAATCAGGCAATGATTATCTCTTTCAGTTATACAATTAACGAAGTGCATGACCCTATTTGGTTCTCTACCTCCTCAAGTGCATATTTTTACAATCTAATAAGCTCAAATGTCATCAGGCGTATAATAAGATTTTAGAAAAAACTCCAACCAGTTAGTCAAGATTAAGACCATTTTCCTACTTTAAAAAATAAGGCAATGATTATCTCTTTCAGTTATACAATTAACGAAGTGCATGACCCTATTTGGTTCTCTACCTCCTCAAGATGGAAAAAAATTGCATTCATGGTGCATCACAAAATAGAACTTTTCTGGGCATCCGTCAGTAAGCCAACCAATGACAAGATTCAATTCGATGTCTCCAGCCTTCGAAGAAACAGTATGAACTTTCATCCTTGATGCTCATGCGCAAGCACAACCACTACCAGACATTGTATGAGGGAACCTGTTCTGTATAATAAACCTGAGTACCCTAAGACATCTTGACTGCCACTCAACCAAAAGCTGGAGACAATGTACGCAACCTAAATTATACTTGAAGGAAATCCACACGACTAATCTAAATAAAATAAAAAATTTCAACAGAGGAAGCATCACGAGTAATTCTAAATTAGTTGCCAAATGCACATTGCTACGCGAGTATAAAAAAAGATACCAACCATCTTATGTTCCAAATAGGAATGACATTAGTAGAAAGTGGGCATCTGCAAAGCGGATAGCGGTAAACTTAGCAATATGCCTAAAACAAGCAAAGCAGACAGAATATGCCTAAAACAATCTACACCTGCCTTGGTCTTATGACCTACCGATCCACTGAGATCAATCTTGCCCAAGGCAATTTTGGCTGGTTCATTCATTTTTAGATATTGGCAACTAACAAAATTTAGCATGTCCAAGCCAATTTTGGCTGGTTCATTCATTTCTAGTCACAATTTTTGCCGGGAAGTGTTTTTCCCCCTTAATTTGCCAGGGTGTTGGTAAGGCACTTCATTCTCTTGTCTCAACTTGATCATGGGCTGCTGAGCGCAAATAAAACACAGCTTTCACATATATAAGTACAGTACATCAACACAACACATACTTAAGCCATGGAGTGCTCTCTCCTAATGTCGAAATTTCCCTCCATCTTATCATGAATCACAATTAAGAGAGACAAAAAAGAACTCAAACACAGCGAATATCGATAACATAGGAAGAAGAGAAAATTCTCTCATTCGGGCTGAACCAAAAACAACCTAACCAATCTGCAAAAGATTTTACCATACACGGTGACAATCAAACAAATCTTCTTCGCTCCAATTTGGTCGTGACCAATTTCGTATGGCTGTGTGGGCAACCAAGGAAGCCCAACCCAACAACCAAATCGAATCGACCAACTGCGGGAAAGAATGGAAGATTTCGATTTGGTAGCTCGCGCAGTCGAAACACCCATCTCTCACCTAGAATCGAACGAAGCAAGAAAGCGAGTTAGGGTTCCATACCAACAAGAGGAATCAGTCCCAAGCGCCGATTACTCTCTGCACCAATCCGATTCCAGAAGAGGAGACGCGGAGGGGAACGAGGAGGAAGACGAGCGGAGGCGGAGGATTCCTTCCTCCTCCGAGGTGGCTCGCCTCCTGGCGTGGCGGATGGATGACGTCGCAATGCTTGCTCCAGTCTGGGCTCCTCATATCCGCGTCTACGGGGAAGATAGAAATCTACTGTATCGCACAGCCCGGCAAGAAACGGCCCATTAGCTGTTGCATGAAGCCCAATCGTCTGCTATCACGGAAGGTCAGCCACTAGGCGATCATGGTTTTAAAAGATCTAAATCAACATTTCAACACACCGGGAAGACAGAAGTCTACTGTAATTAAGGGTGAATATCCTCTAATTTAACTTAGCAAATTTAAAAATTCGATCCATAATAATATATGATTTTAAACTTAAAAATAAAATTATGGCTGAATTAGATCACGAAGGAGGTATAAAAGTCATGATCCATTACCATCTTTATCTACGATCGAAGCATATATAAACTACGTAGTATCAAAAGACAAGCGCCTTGCTGCCGGGGTCGACGACGAGCTGCTGGCAGAACTGCAGGTAATACCATACCCGACGCGGATGCGGATGGCGGCGGGGTTCTTGCCGTCGCACACTAGCACGCGCCATTGACGGCGCCGAGCCCTCGGCCGGACTTCCGGAGATGACGGCCTCGTGCACGTAGCTCATCCAGTACCAGAGCGCAGCACCCTGGAACGCGACCACAGCGCCGGGGTCGTGCAGCCTGTCGAATGAAGCCGATGCTCCGCGCCCACCGGCCCGTAGTTGTAGTTCCACGAGACCTGTAGCGGGCCGCACCCGTAGTAGCCCTGCCCCGGCTGCAGTAGGCCTATTCGCTTCAGCTTATTCAGCCGCCTTATCAGCTACCAAATAGTATTTTTCTCTCACAACAAATCAGTCATTTCAGCTTTTCACCTAGTTCTTGTCGGACCCGTTGATCTCGTTGGCGTGGCAGAACTCTGCAAGCTCGTTTTGATTTTTTTACAAAATTTTCACTTCAAAAGCTCGTGAGATTGTAGCTCCATGCCTCTGTCAGATTTCCCCGACGTGCAGACGTGCCGTCAAAACAAATCCAAACGTCGTCGTCGTCGTCTCAAAAGCTGTGACGAGCACCAATTGAACTCGGACAATTACGATAAGCCAAGATGCACCGTGCACGGCGTGTTACGGCACAAGTTCAGAGCAGTAAACGATCAAGCCTTGAGGGGGGGCTCAGCAGACACCCGGCCGACGACCCCGGGGCTCCCGGCGGCGGGCGGAGAAGTACGCATGGTGCAGGAGAAATAGGAGACCTGCTGCTGCTCTGACCGATTCAATTCCACCGCGGCGTGCGCCGAAACGACAGCTCACAGCTGGCAGAGAGGCAGCAGACTCCGACCCCTGACGTCAACTTGTCGGTGCCTGTCGTGTCAAATGACATCGACGGGTCCGGCCGTGCGCATGCTGTGCAAAGATACGAGTTGAAATTTCCAGCCCACCAAAATCCATCTCAACCTTATCTTTTTCTTCTTCACCTTCTTCCTCAACCCTCCTATTTGATGATGGTCCACTGAAAAAATGTTAAATAAAAAATATTATCCAACCAGTATTTTTTTCAAAAAGTTGAAGCAATATTTCTTTGGAAAAAAAGTTGAACCAATATTTCTTCGGAAAAAAAAAGTTGAACCAACGTTTCTTCAAAAAAGTTGAACTAATGTTTATTCGAAAAAAGTTGAGCCAACATTTCTCTAGAAAAAGTTGAATCCAACATTTTTCGAAAAAAAGTTGCACCAACATTTTTTAAAAAAAAAAGTTGAATCCAACCTTCTTCTCTGACTCTCGCCGTTAAAAAAAAAAGTTGAATCCAACCTTCTTCTCTGACGACCGGCGAGGCGGTGCAGGTAGGGAAGGAAGTAAAGGGAGCTAGGGTTTAAGTTTAATGTAGATTTGATGAATCTCATTACTTGCACGAATTGTAAACACTAGAAGGCTCTATCTTCCGGAAGATGGATAGGTTTCCGGAATCGAACGACTGGAGCTGGTTGGGCCTCTTTTTCGTCAACCGTGATGGGGTTGACTTTGACTCGGTGGGCGTACCCCATCGTCTTTTCTCCTTTGACCCGTAGAAACTATTGTCGACGCACAGAGAGAACTACTTGCACGAGCAGTCAAGCACTCTCTTCAACGTTTTCCAGAAGTGACGGCTTGAACAAGCACCTCTGGGTAGTTCTTGTCCTCAAATTGCACAAAACAAACAGCTTCAACGACACCGACACCCCCTACTCGGGCCTTGTTTAGTTCTCAAATTGGAAGTGGTAAAGTTTACATTTTGCCATAAATGCGCAACTGTAGCATTTCGTTTGTATTTGTGAATTATTGTCCAAACATTGACTAATTAGGCTCAAAAGATTCATCTCGCAAAGTACAACAAAACTGTGCAATTAGTTTTTGATTTCGTCTACATTTAGTACTCCATGTATGTACCGTAAGTTTGATGTGATAGGAAATCTTCTTTTTGCGCAGTGCCAAAGTTAGGAAAAATGGGGACTAAACAAGGCGTTGATGGCAACCAAAATGCAGCGGTGTTTGACCTTCTCAGCGGGTGATACAGGGATGACACTTAGCAGTGTTTGGATACTAGGTGCTAAACTTTAGCAGTATCACATCAGATGTTCGGATGCTAATTAGGAGGACTAAACATGAGCTAATTATAAAACAAATTGCAGAACCCCTATGCTATTTCGCGAGATGAATCTATTAAGTCTAATTAATCCATCATTAGCAAATGGTTACTGCAGCACTACATTGTCAAATCATGGACTAATTAGGCTTAATAGATTCGTCTCGCGAATTAGACTCCATCTGTGCAATTAGTTTTGTAATTAGCCTATGTTTAATACTCCTAATTAGCATCAAACATCCGATGTGACATGTGCTAAACTTTAGCATAGGGTATCAAACACCACCTTAGTGCGGTGATTGTCCAACTTTTTTCTCTCTTTCTCACTCTCTCTATCTGTGTGTGTTGGGGTGGGGTGGGGGCACCGGCCCTCACTCAAAAGGAGAGACGTCAGCCTGTCGGGCTTACGGTGAACCTTGCGAAAGAGAGAATGGAGGACCCTTTCCGGACCTGGATCTGGTTGCAGGCGCGCCACTGAAAACGAACGTGACAGCTGAGCAGCAGGCACGGAAATTGCTTTGAGTTTCTTCATTTCTCCACGATCATTACGCCAAGCCGCATAGAAAAGGGGCTGCGCAGGACCGACGCACATCTACAGCGTACCGTTCTTCTCTAGCGTGCTGGGAGAGTGACACGATGAAAGCTCGTGTTCTTAATAAAGGAAAAAAAAAAAGGAAATCTTCGCGTAGCGCAGTCAGCTATCATGCCCTATCTACCAACAATGAGGCAGCGGCGGCGTTCTTCCAAGTTCAACCCCACACAGGTCGACGCGGTTCACTCTTCACTTGACACCAATTCCGCAACGTGCGGGTGCCGACTTGGTTGGCCTCGACGCCCCGTTTCCCATATCAAAATGTGAAGAGAATCGCTCTGGCCTGTTGTTGACTTGGCCCTCGTTGGGTTTGGACACGATCGCACGGGTCAAAGACGACCCAATAATCTGATCCATGCATCATCCTCTCCAATCCATCTCTATAAAACCCGGCCCCAACCCACCTTGTAACTCACCATCAGTCCATCACTCACCAACTCAACCAGTCGTCGCTCCGTCCACACGGCCATGGCAGCTAAGCTCGCGGCGGCGGCGCTGCTCCTGGTCGTCCTGGCCGTCGCTGCAGCCACGCCGGCGTCGGCGCAGAAGTGCGGGTGCGCCACGGGGCTTTGCTGCAGCCGGTTCGGGTTCTGCGGCACGGGCAATGACTACTGCGGCACGGGGTGCCAGTCGGGCCCCTGCAACATGCCGGCCACCAACAACGTGTCCGTGGCCAGCATCGTCACGCCGGCCTTCTTCGACGCCCTCCTCGCGCAGGCCGCCGCCGGCTGCGAGGCCAAGGGGTTCTACACCCGCGACGCCTTCCTCGCCGCCGCCGGCTACTACCCGTCGTTCGGCCGCACCGGCACCGCCGACGACTCCAGGCGCGAGATCGCCGCCTTCTTCGGCAACGCCAACCACGAGACCATCAGGTTCTGCTACGTCAACGAGATCGACGGGCCGAGCAAGAACTACTGCGACGCGGGCAACGCGGAGTGGCCGTGCCAGGCAGGGAAGGGGTACTACGGGCGGGGCCCGCTGCAGATCTCGTGGAACTACAACTACGGGCCGGCGGGGCAGAGCATCGGCTTCGACGGGCTCGGCGACCCCGACGCGGTGGCGCGCAGCGCCGTCGTCGCGTTCCGGGCGGCGCTCTGGTACTGGATGAACAACGTGCACGAGCCCCTACTCGCCTCCGGCGGAGGGTTCGGCGCCACCATCCGGGCCATCAACGGCGCGCTCGAGTGCGGCGGCAAGAACCCCACCGCCGTCAACAGCCGCGTCGGCTACTACAAGCAGTTCTGCCAGGACTTCGGCGTCGACCCGGGGAGCAACCTCACCTGCTGATTCGGCTGGATGGGTGGATGTTTCGATTTGGTGGTGTGAAATGTCATGTGCGTGGTGTGAGGCGTGAACAAGCTAGGCATGCATAGCGTGCGCCGTTCTGATTCATAATATTCGGAAAAATAATTTTGGTTTGCACGAGCTGTTCACATCATGGCAATCTTAATCCGACCGCACAACTGGAAATCTTCCTGCGCAGCTGAAAAAGGAGGGCAATTGCCTTGTGGTGAAAGTGAAACCCCGAACAGACTCGTTTAGTTTTTTTTTTATAAAAAAAACAGACTCGTTTGAAAAAGGAAAACAAAAAAAATAGAGAGGGGTGCTCAGCTGAAAGAAAGCCTGAAACCCACGCGTAGTTTGTTGGACTGGCCCAATTAATCGACCGCTAATACTTGGGCTCTTATCCTTTCGGCGGCAAGGATCGGGAAGCCCAACGGGCTTTCACCACACGGTGTTTGGAGCTTGGAGCCGTCTGGCCTGCCCCCCCGCCCCGTGCGTGCGCCGGCGCCGCCCCCACCGCGGCAGGCAAACCTGGCCGTGACGGCGGCCGGTCGGCTCGCGTGAGCCCCCCCCCCCCCCCCCCCCCCCCCCCAGCTGCTGGCTCCAGCTCCTTCGACCCGACACGGCCGCCACCTACGCTCTCCGGAGTCCCGGGCTACCGGCCGCCTAGCTCCGCGACCTGCCGCCCGCGTCACCGAGCGCCCGCTATCAGCGGCAGCTAGTCCTCCTCCCTCCGCGCGCTATCTCGAGCGTTGGTGATGGAGTTCACTTTCGAGGATGCAGAGGAACTTTGCTCGCTAGTTTCGAGTCAGGAATCCCTCGTCGACAAGAAGCGGAGGTCGGTGCGGTTTCTCCTTCCGGGGCACCTCCCATCAATTGTTGCCGTGGAATGCAATTTTCGTTTTCCCACCCTTTGTGTAAGATTCTGGGCCTCTTAATTTGCAGGTGGCTGGAGTCGATGATCCTCAAGCCGGGTGGTTGCAGCAGTCGTGTGAAGCGACCGAAGTTTTTGGACGAGGCGTAAGTGTGCGCCGACCTTTGGGGACGAGAGTAGTGTTCTATTTGAGGCCTTTTCTTGGTCCCTTGATTATGTTCTCTGAGCGTAGCGTGTTATTGCTCCAGCTGAACTGAAGATTTTTGATAGTACAGTGAGTTTTGATTTAGCTGATACAGGGCTAAGACCGATTTGGGTGGTATGTTAGCTCAAGCGTGTTTTTGTGTCTGATGAATCATCGTGTTTCTTGTTTCTTAAGCACTCGTTGCATTGCGGATGCCCAAGAAATGCTACATACTTCTGAAAAAAGTGAATGATTTTGCTAAATGGTAACAGCTGGGGTGATGGCCTCTATCTTGCTCTGAAATGTTTCCATACAAAATTCTGTTTCCCTAATTTCCGTTCTCCAAAAATAAAACAATGATTACTGTGTACGTAGTGGCTATAAAAAGTCTGATTGCTAACTTTCTCTGCTTATACAGGTACTTGCCTGAGTCATATATCAGGAGTGGAGAAGTAAGTGTTTGGTACTTCAGCAATAACTATATATATATACCTTAAAAAGTTTCTTTTACTATTCTTGCTAACATCAACGCACGGCTCATGTACTATGTATTCATTTGGTTTCACCCCTTAAGTCCATTAGCTGGATACCCACTTATTTAAATCCTTGTAATATGTGAAGTAATCAATATTCCATATATTCGTGCATAAATTTTACTCAACAAGTTTGGTGTGTACTCAAAGGAGTAATTTTGATGAATATATATTGCTTAAAACTTACGGAAGAGCATATTCTAGTGTCCTGTTAAGAACTTACATACATGGTACTCTCGTACTCTGTACGGTTCATCACCATGTTCTGAACACGGTTCCATTTAATTGCATTACTCTAGGATATTTTTTAGGGTTATTATTGTTATAGAAATTTTCCTTACTTTGCAATGAACCTACAATCATTTTGAGAAACCATTTATCGCTTTCCCGTTTCGCCAGTTAATGTAACAGCGATTTCTGTTGCATCATTTCAGTTCATATCATAAATGTGAACTTAGTGGGAACCAATTTCTTTTCAGATATCTTGCGAGAAAGTGAGAGCTAGCATGGAAAAAAGTTTGAGTTCGGAGTCCAATGGCTATACCCATCACATAGTTCAGGATGGTCTCCGGCTTTTTGACTTACAGAAAAAGGAAAATGAACCGTTTGGTCCAGAATATCTGGGTATTATTCAGAGCACAATAAGCAAACTAACCTATGAAACACTTCAATCAGTGGCTTGCATTGTCACCCGTAACAAGTTCAGTTTTGACAAGACTAGGCTGGCAATGGAAAAGATTGTAGAATCTCACCTTCCAAGTTACTTGGCAAAATTGGATCACAAAGAGTTATTCTATATTTTTAGAAATCCATGCAGCTATCGATCTGGTTCTGTGAGGCTTGTCACACCTGTTTCACCGCAACTTTTGTCAGCTATCCATCATGCTTTGGATGGACTTGATGAAATGCCCATGCAACCTCTTGTTGCAATGAATAGGAAGATTAGAGAAAAATCATGTACCCCAAAATTTGGGTTTGTTGCTCGCTCTTCCAATAGAGGGCATATTATCGAAATAGTGAGGAAAAGATGCAACAAGATTCTAACAGAGCTTGAAGAAGGTAATTACCTGCCAAAGAATTTAGCAAAGGCAATGTCAGTAGCGAACCTATATAAGAAGCAAAAGTTGAGAAGTGTGGATATTTCACAATCAGAGTTCTTCCCCTTTACAAAAGAAACGATATCATTGCAGAATGATATCCTGAATGCTCTTTGGTCACTTCCAAAACTCAGACATGACAAGCGAAAATTGTTGCGCCCCATCCTGGATCAAGATTCTAAAGTTGAAAGGACACATTTAAAAGCAGCCTTGAGGAACTACTTGACAGATTGTTTGTTTGAATGTGATGAAGGTAGTTTACCAGATGAGGCCCTCCAAGCCATAGCCTTTATAAATCGGACTTGTGGACACCAGCAAGTTGTGTTAACAGAAAAGAGGAAGGAGGTCGAGGTAGATGCTGTCTTGAACTTAAGCAGTCATCTCCAAGCTTTAGCACATTGTTGTGTAGAAGAATGTTCATGTGGTGAAGAGTTGATTAGCTTAGGGAATGATAGCTGCAATGAGGATAATGATTTCATACTTTCTGGGACCAATTACTTCAATTTAAGCTCCGTGCAGCAGCCGATGCAAGAGCCTTGTTGTTCCAGTAATATAGGCACTGATCTTGTGAGAGAGTGTTGTTGGAGCGAAACTGTCGGAGATATGCATAATGTCTCTGGAGCTGAGGATTCTGGTCCCAAATCAGAAGAGATGCTTAGTAAACCATGTCTAAGAACTGAAGATTCTGGAGGCATTGGGCATTATAGTGGCAATGAAGCTGCTGGCAGTGGGATGGGGCCCTATGCAGAGAAGTCTGTTAATGTTAGCCACTTGAAAGAGTCAAGATGTTCAGAGATTAATGGGATCTGCGATGAAACATCAATAGTGGCCCATAAGCTTATTGGGCAGATTTTAGATAAATGGTTGCTCGTGAATGAAGTGGATGAACCCTCTAGAAGCCATCTTGGAAGTGGATTGGTTTCTCAAAGTCCCCAAGGTACATTGCGAACCATTATCAAACCTTTCTGGTTTTATCATGTGGGTTTATGTGTTGTAGGTTGTAGTCCCTCTGTAAACTGATGGGTTTCTTGTTGCCTTTGCTAGATGATGATAAAGAGCCTGTGAATTCGACAGAGAATCTAGAAGGTGACATTTTTACTCATGCTGTGGAACGTGTGTTGCCTAATTTGCCAAAAAGGTTTGGTCTATCCTTTGCCTTTATCCCTCTTCTGCGCAATCACGTTCTATGATTTTAATACCTTGCATTCGTGCAGTTGCATAGACAAAGTCAAGAGGCTAATGAGCTGAGCTAGCAAGCACCGTGAGAACGACCTGCAATGGCACAAATGGCCCCCATAATTTTTCAATTTTGTTTAGAAAACGTGATCAGGCCTGTAAGTTCTGTGATTAGTAGGCACTTGTTTCATGTGCCTAGTAGTACTTTCCATTTGTGGCAAGCTTTTGGGCATCCAGAATGCTACCAGGAGGATTTCCGTTACCTGTACAAGTTATTCCTGCAACGGAAATTTTGTACCCGGTCATCGGAAATATGAATGTGAGGCAAAGTTCAAGCAATGGCAGTCCATGTAACCAATTCGGCTACATACACTACTCGATATAACCCGCGATTTAATGATTGAAATGAAATCACCTAGATGATAGGCTCATCAATGCATCAGCTGTATGAAAAATGCTTCCCCATTTTTATGCCTGGGTGCAACTAGGTATTTCAATCTAATCATCACCACGATTTAGTTTACTCGGAAGCACGCACGTGGTCGCAGTAACTAGTAATCTAACATATTTAAAACTGGGAGTTTGAATTCTCCCCTTCAGAAATTAGAACAGCCTTGACCAGAATATAAATTTATATACCACAGGCACTGCAACTTCTACAGTGGTACTGTAGTTGTTACAAGTCCCACCTCAGAAATCACCTGCGTTGAATAACTGACAGATTTGGCGAGGGGCTTAGCATAATTTGAGTGCGCACCAAAACATGACAACACAATCTGTTTACATGATAATAGCACATTGATTATGTCAGATCCTATCCCTTGGTTATAATGCAATGCATATGAAGAGTTGATGCCTTCCAGTCACGGGGTAGTCACCTAAACCCTCTCTTGAATTCCCCAGCAGGAACACCGAGGGTAGGGTAAACCCTAAACTTCGACAAGGTTTCTTGCATCTAGTACCGATCTCGACGTTCGTGACGCCTGCAAAGAGATGCAAAAAAAAGTCAGATGCATTTGCCAAAAACACGAGTTATATAAATTTCTTTTCCCACATGAAACTGCAGTGCATAACCTAGTGATGCAATTTTACTTATCTAGGTATCTTACATAGTGACCCTAGTAAAGTAAACCACTGAAGTTGTAATATTCATCTGGGAGTTCCAATTTTACATGCTAACTAGAGTAGAAGCAATCTAGTATTGTTTAAACGCAAGCAATGTTACCACACTAAATAGAGAATTAAAATAGCAGCCATCTTTTGTTCCAATTTTACATCCTAACTAGAGTAGAAGCAAACATACCCATATCGATCATAATCCCTAGAACTTCCCCTTGGGGAACGTGAACGTGACCTGCGGTGGCTCCTTGAATCATAACTACGAGATCGACCAGATTCTCTCTCTCTTTCCCTGTCATGATAGCGATCGTGGCTTCTTCTGCGGTCATAATCCCTGTCACGGCTGCTGCTGCGGTCTCCTCTGCGGTGATCCCTGCTTGAAGCCCTCTCACGTTCCCCACTCCTCTCCCTGGACCTGGTGTTTCAGTTTATTAGGTCAAGTTCTTAAGACTATAAGCACTATCATTAATAGACATACTAAGTTGATACCAATGAGGCTTTAAAAGGAGATGAAAAATTATCACCTTCTGTCATACTCAGGTCGGTCTAACTTCCGCTTTTTGTTCTTTTCTTCCTGCACATATAAAAGGAACAGAAGCAAGATCCTGTCACGCTTTCACATAAAAACCACCAAGTACTAATAAAACTGATCGAATTCAGTAAAGTTAGCGAAATCCGACTAAGCCTCACTCAGAAGATCACATGATATACAACTAACCTGCAGTTCAGATAATCTCTCACGTATGAGCATATAACCCATATGAAGTTTCCCTCCAAAATGATCTGCCAGACGGCGGTCACTGTTTGGCAGGAGAGAAGTTAGCTATGCTGGCAACTGTAAATAATGTTATCATGTATAGCAGAAGTTTCTGATAATTATTAAAACCTTAGAAACTAGTCCGCATGATAAGAATACATATATAATAAAAACGCACATTCTTTAGCTGCAAAAGTAATCCTCGTAAAAGTGGGCCCAAAAGCCTGCTGGTGAAAAGGAGGTACACGTGTCTGTCAAAAGCTGAAGGACTGGAAACCCCAAACTATACATGGTCCTAGTAGAACAAATCTGTCGAGAGGCTAAATAAGAATTTATACCTGTCATATACGCTCAAGAATGCTCCACATATGTCACATAGGCGCAACTTTTGGTCAGTCTAAACAAAAATAAAAAATGGAAATCATTAACAGTGAGACAAAATAACAACGCCAAGAATATGCAAAACATAATTTAACATGCAAAAGATCTTAATCAGGTAAACCGTAAACAATACTATACTACCCAAAAAAAACTCCTATCATATACATGAAAGGGATTCTGAACAACTTTTTTTCCCCTCCAGGAGAGCTGTGCATCATTATATTAATAGGAGAAGAAAAGTGTCATACAAGGACCCCCTCCCTCTTCTCAGTTCTCACACCACACCCTCCAGAGTTTATATGGATTCAGAACAGAACTAAAATAGAAATGACTTTTTTTAGCAAGGAAAGTTCACACCAAACTTACAATCTGGACATGAGCTGTCATTTTTGAAGAGTCTGGAACAGACTGTGGCCGGGCACTCAGCTGGTTAGAAATGACAAGAAAAATCCCAGTCAGCTGATAGAATTCCAACAAAAAGTTAAATATTAAAAGAAAACACCAACCTTCTTCAGCGCTTCTGCCTCATCCAACAATTTTTGAGCTTCATCAATCATTCCACTCTCACCTGTTTAACATAAAATTAAGATATCACTAGTACCTCATCATATACTCAAGGAGATGAAGGGAGGATAGCCAAATGTCAATGACCAGAGATTTGCATTTTGACGCTAAGGGAGAAAACTATTGGGAATTAAAGAACAAAAGGCAAATACCTAGTTCTTCTGCCTTTTTCAGTTTCTCATTTATCATTTCTTGTGTCCGCGCATCTGGAGCAGCAGGGGGGACAGGTGTAGTTGTTTGAGTGGCATTTTGAATAGAATTTATTAAAGAGGCACGATCTTTGTTGAAAGCCTCGAGTAACATCTTTGCCTGAAATAATATAACCAGCAACAAAACCCAGATAAAAATGTAAACTTTAAATAGTAAAGAATCAGTACCAAAACAAGAGTCTGGTAAGAAATTCAGGTATCTGAAAATACCTGCTCTTCGGCCCTCTGTTCTTTTAGCTTGTCAAGTTCTTCAGTGGCCCGAATTTTTCCCTCTGTGTTACCCTCAAGATCTATAGTACACATGGTTATATGTAGTGAATGTTAGCAAAGTATGAATACACATAAATGCAGATCATACACCAAGGTAAAGAATTTAGCATGATATTATTTATAGTTCAAGAATGTCTGAAGGTTTGGGTAGGTGGGATGGGTGGGTGGGGTTCAAATAATTTGCTTCAACACAAAAGGAACGCCAAGAGTAACCTAAATAATAATAGCAGAACAAGAAAAATATTCCTAAACAAGGACAGGTTCATTTCATTCCATTGAAATAGTTTAGTCCACTATTACCTCTATAGGCACAATCACAAGAAAATTACTAGATGAGTCAATAGAGAAGGTCAAAGCATTTAAGGAAGCTTGATAGTTCATATAAAACTTCCATACCTCCAGTGTTGAGAAGACAGTGCATGTCCTAAGGATCTTTCTAAATACATTTTATGTTATTTTGTATATACTTTATTGTCAAATGAGGTTAAGCAAAAAGTAAATTTTCAGCAGTGCAGGAATGCATCAAAACAAGTGGTTAATTAGGTTATTGCCGTACATAGTTTATGACCAAATATGCAAAACACTAAAAGAAACAAATCATGGATGCCAGAACACAACATAATTTCCTGTTACCGAACAATTGTCACGTGAAAAATATAAAAATAGACAAGGCTAACTCAGGGAAAAGAAGAAAAAACATGCTACTATCAACCTGTCCTCATAAACATGCCAACAAGAAGCATACAACAGAGCCAATGCAAAATCATATGCATCGGTACACATCTCTACTTGATTACAGTTGAAGCTATGATGAAACCTATAAGAAAGCACAAGGGTATTGGCCAAACTTACCAAAAGCATCGATATCCTTCATCTTCTGCCTAATTTGTTTGGATAACTCCATTACTTCTTTAGTCTGCATTTGCAGGCACACATATATTTCAACTGAACAATCAAAATTAATAGATGGGGACAAAAGTGAAATAAGAATGTACCTGTGTAACCTCAGTGACAGATATAGCAATGGCTGCCTTAGCATCGTCCTCCTCCAAGCGCTTAAGGGCTCTCTGAATCTTCCTTTCACACTCAACAATAAGTCGTTCAATTGTTTCTTCCAATTCACGGTCATAGTTATCTGTACCCTTGGCTTTGGCTTCCTCATATCTAATACCACACTAAGGAAGACATAGAACAGAGTAATGGCACCCAATTATGGACACACAGCTAACAAACAAATGGTAATAGGGGACAATCTATGTATGCAAAATGACGATAATTAAAAGAAGACTTGGGCATGCCTTAGGAAAAATAGAAACTTCAGTGCTGGGCCGGGCCTCAGGGAATGCATCAAAACAACCCTGAGAAGCCAAGTCACTAATATTTGATTATTTGTTCACATTGTTGAGTAACAGGACTCTTGATTCCGAATCATCCATAAAGCAATTGGTATGCCCAAATCATCGCAAATATGAAGCTACTCCGACACAATGCTCTTAGTAAAGTATAATAAATACCAAAAGATTTTATGCTTTATCTCAATCATCATGAAAGTCACAAAGATCCAAACAATCTTGCAGTAGCATCGCATCACATGTACAGCCACTCAGGCGACATTGCAAACTTACATCAAACCCATTAGACATGTCCAATTCACTTCACCATCACCTCAGACATACCAATCAAGTACTCTAAGCAATTAGGCAGACAAAAAAAAAAAAGGGATGAACCGACATTTAATATTCTGAATCGCTAGGCGCTGAGTCTTCACACACCAAATGTCACTTGAAAACTAACCTCCACAAACTATAAATAAATAAAATAAAGTAACTCTGGACTTGGAAGGATACTCTTTGCGCAGTTGCAGCGAGTGCAGCTTCGGGCACGGCCCCATGTCCATCTTCTGCAAACACAACCATAAAAAAGAAATCATCACCAAGACCCAGGAACCGCGCGAGAACACGGATCGAGTCGAACGTTCCAGATCAGCGCGGGAATGGAATCGAGCCGGCATGGGGGGAGTGAGGGAAACCAGGGCACTCACGGTGAGCTGGAAGAGGTCGTGGGGGCAGAGGCCGGCGAGGTAGAGGCGGCAGACGTCGCGGTCGTAGAACTTGCGGCTGACCTCCCGCACGTCGCCGTTGCGGTTGGCGCCCATGAGCTGGTCGAGCTGCTTCCGGATGGCGTCCATGGCGCCGCGGCGCGGGGCGGGGCTCCCGTCCCCTAACCTAGGGTTTTCGCTTGCGAGGGGGGCGAGACGAGACGGCGGCGGCGAGGGAAGGGATCGTTTGGAGATAGGGAATTGGGAGAGGAGGGAGACGAGATGGTTGTTTTTTTTTTTTTTTTGAAACGAGATGAGATGGTTGGGTTGGAAACTTGGAACGTACTGGATGCCGCTAGAGAGTGAGTAGTTACAGAAAATTTTGGCCGGCCAATGGCCAAATAGGAGTATCTTTTAAGGGGTAACCAGATTATAATAAAAGAAATTAAAGGACCAATAGACTATTGCTTCCCCAGAAGAAATTCTACGAAGCATAATAAATCTCGTTATTATTTACACTTAGCTGTTGATATCCTGAGGATCGAGTTTTTCCTCATCCTCATCAAGTAATGACCTCTGGGCCTTTGCAAGTTTCATGTAATGATCCAGAGTCCAAACACACGTGAAAGTTTCAATTATAATTCCCATGGGCCGACACCTCTGGGCCTTTGGCCCATTCTCTGAAGCAGAGAGAGAAGAGTAACGAAAGATCGGGAAGAAGAGTCGGAGCCGGGTCGAAATACGAGAGGGAGAGTCTCCGCGACCGCGACGCAAATCGGGTCCGACACTTGGACGACTATATAATTCCGCCTCCTTCCTGTATGCTATGCTTGGCTAAATGATTCCTCTTTTGATTTAACATAAATTTCTGGCAGTGGCATTATGGGTTTCGTGGGCACATGTGACTATGTTTATAGTTTCTCCAGGTTCTGTTGGTCCTAGTGCAGTAACCATAATAATAAGCTATGGCCTACGTCTGATGGCCTGATATTCATATAAAAATTCCGCGCTTCATCTAAAATTTAATGTTGGCACCCATTCTGAAATGTGATGTATGTGATTTTGTTCTTTTTTCTTGCAAAATAGCGTTGCATTAGTTGTGCCTATGACATAACATCATCAGCAATGGTAATCAGAACACAGATTTAGCGGCCTTGTTTTGGTTGTACCTATCATCATCAGCAATGATCATCAGAACACAGATTTTAGCTGCCTGCATATTTGAATCCTAGATACAGGATCGAAGCACAATGCTCCATGCTGCCATTCTTTCCTCTTACTTTGGAGTGTTTTTAGATATGATTGGACAAAGAACAACATTGCTTGCTGAATTTTCTGCATTGTTAGGGAATACTGTTCAATCTCAAAGTACGGTTCTTCCATTTTTTTTAACCTTCTACTTGCTTGGTAGGAAGAAATTAATTTTCTAAAAGTTTAAGAAGAAAGGCTTAGAAGGGGAATTAGTGAGGGGCGGTCAGTGATGTTCAGCAGCTATTATTGTCACCGACAATAATATGGCATTCACCAGCTATATAATATTGCATTCTTTCAATTTGGATTAGGATTATGCTAAACTGTTAAGGTGCGTTATTTCTTCGGAAATAAGAGTAAATTACGTCTACCATACAACAATTGTTAAGTTGCAAATCGTGCAATACGATTCATGAAGTTGTCATAGACGTGTATCTACGATCAACGGCCGGTCAGCTTACTTGCAGACACAGTGGCATTGTGATGTGGTGGCAGGTGGAGGGTTTAGCACGCTGCATCCCCATATTTTGCACATACCCCCTTACCTCTGTCTCGATGCTTCAGGTTCTCTATTGTCGATCATGGCACGCGAAGCGGAGGTGCCTGCAATTGCAGAGTGATCGGTGGCAGGAGAGAAGGAACAGACGAGTGAAGCCTCCTCCACAGAACTAGATGGAACTGCACCGGCAGAGACCCGGCAGCCCCCCTCCCAACTATGGTAAATGATCTCCGTTCCCATACTTCTGTTCTTGCAGATTTGGGTTCCCATACTTCTGTTCTTGCAGATTCGGGGTTTCGCCTGTTGTATTATGATGCAATTTGGTTGGATGTAGTGCAGTTCAGGGTTAGGGCCAGGATGAATAGCAGATATGTAATGGGGTGAGTTAATGCAAGATGGATCGAATTCCTGCTAGGGTTCATTTGTGCTGTGACGGCTTGCAGTCAGTGGGCATGATGTTTGGATTTTCAGTAGTAAATTGGGTCATCTTGTTCACATGGCCACCCCTGAACATTGCGGTGGCCTCCCATGGACGGGCAGGATTACCCCTTCCGGTCTCTGCTCGGCACCCCAAGGCATCGCAGAAAGTAGGCAGGACAACCACACAGCTGCTACCTGTTGAGTGCTAACTAGTAGCTGCAATTTGTTCAATGACTATGTGTCTGACTGAGTTAAATCCTAGCAAAGAAAGAATTGAGTTTTTTAGGAGAAGAGCTGAACTAGCATCACAGCATGCTTTATCTGATATTACGCTTTCACTTGGATTAGTCATACATCTCTATAATTCTGCAAATGAATTTTAGGATTTTTCACAATGCCATAGTTTGTCGTCCATCTATATATTTGCATAACATTCTCCAGGACCTTGGCAACCCCCATGATGATTCCCCCTTTTCTATGTGATGTGTGTTGGAACTGAAACCATGGGCTTATATAAGTCTAGAAAGTGGACATGTGATGTGTGTTGGAACTGAAACTCTTTCTGTTTTGATTCAGTCATATCTGTGTTGTGCAGTCAGGTTATAGCATGGTAAAATCAAAAATATTTTTTCCTGAATAATCTGTTTTGATTTAGTCATATCTGTGTGTTGTTTATTGTAGGTTCATCAGATGAGCTTTTCAATGTGGAGATACACCACTCAGGATTCTTTTGTGGAGTTGGCGAAAACAGATGTCTGCAAGAGAGGATTCCTGTAAGGGTGTAGACCTTGTGTAGTTGTGTTGATACCTGTCACATCAAAACAAGATATGGCAATCAAATGTTCGCTAGAGTTGGGATAGATAGCAATGACTCCATTTGAGCTTGAGGGAGGGACCAAGATCAGCAAACATAGAGTAACCATGCATCGTAGACATGCAAGTCTGCTGATCACAACAAGAAGGGGCACTACAAGTATGCACAGCAAATCCTAGGCGTGGATGGATCTAGCAGGGAAGCTACAAACGGTGCTCATTTACAAGAAGATGATGATCCAAAAATCCTTCAGGTACAGTGAGTGCGCCATGATATGTGCACTACCATTTTAATCTGTGTTATTGTCTTTCACCAAACTGATGTAATTATGTGGCATTGCAGAACATAATACCAAACAAAGAAAACCCATCCACGGAACCAAGTCAGATAGGTGGGAGCATGGCCTTCAATTTGCTCCATGAGGTCTGTATCTTTTGCACTAACTCATAGTCGTGTCTCTTGTGAAAGCTTTGTCCCCTTATTGTTTCTTGTGCAGGATCCACTACTAAACAGCTCTATAGGCAGCCACGAGGTCCACTTTCGGAGTCAACTTTTGTTGAACAGCACGGGGATACAAGGCCACCTCGCTCCATCCTCCAAGAGTGACCACTGCGATACTAGTCGAGGCAGGACAAGGAGGAGGGCTACGGGCACTAGTCGAGGTGGTGGCTCAGGACTGACCTGTAATGATACAGGTCATGGTGGAAGGGCTAGTAGCGCAAGAGGACGTGGTGGGAGGGCTAGCACCAAATGTGATGTGGTGGAAGGCCTAGCAGCACAACAGATGACACGGTACTAGCAGGTGATACAGAAGGGACAGCAAGATTCAGGCACTGAAGAGATTGAAATGACCCAAGTTCACCAGCAGATAACCAGGAAGCTCAGGAATGCAGCAGATACTTGTCCTTTAAATACCATCACTTGTGCTCAGTGTGTGTTCAGTTAACTCGAATTCCGTATTGGTTATGATTCAGCTTCAGCAATTCAGTTACCTCGAATGCTTGATCACTGTTAATTCAGCTCCATTTCTAGGGGCAAAAAGAAGAATGTGGTCCTGCAAAAAGAAGAATGTGGTCCTGTGCGCTAGCTCTATACATAGCTAGCTGTAGAGGAAAGTTTACATAGCGTTAATCCATTTTAGCTTTTGTAGATACATAACTTTTGCTATATATCTAGAAAAGCCAAAACGAATAGTAATTTGGACGGAGCGAGTACATTGGAGTTAACCGCTCAATTTATGTGAAAACTTGCATTTTAGACCCATAATCATCAATGTGGGCCGCACCTGACGATAAACCCTCAACTACTTGTCGCACGTGATTGCACAATTTGCAATTTAATGGACTATAAAGTGATACATCAATTTATGATGAAGGCAATTTACTCTTTTAAGAAGATAAAAAGACTACCAGCTCGTCAATTGCTCTCCATGCTGGATCCTACAGATGCTCTGAATAACAACTCCACAAAAAGTCTACTTTCGGTGCTGGCTGTATGCTATCTTAATTCGTATTTGTTGAATTCGCTGGGAATCCTTAATATGGTGCATGCTCTTGATCTACTCTCTCGGTCCTAAATTACCACTCCCTCTTTCTATTCTTTATAAGGTATATATGGTATGATTTGACATGGTGTTCCAAATAATACTTTGACCATTCATTTATCCTATATTATATTGTTTATGGTATATTTGATTACGAATCCAACCATATAAAGTTTATATTATAAAAATAAAAAATTAATACTCAAATTATTGGTCAAAGATTGCAAAGTTTGAATCTTGATATGCGTTTGCGCCTTATAAATATAAATGGAGGGAGTATTCGTTTTGGCTTTTCTAAATATATAGATTTTTGATATGCACCTAGATGTATACTATATCTAGATACATAACATGTATCTAGAAAAGTCCAAACGAACTGTAATTTAGGACGAAGGAAGTATATGGTATTTGTGCTGCGTGCTGACTTTAACCACCCCATAATTCCCAAAATCATCCTGCCATTTGTCCTGATTATCTGGTATCTGTCCTGCATTACTGAGCTTGAGAGATAGCAGTACAATGGTAAGATTGGCCAATACTAGTTATTATGATGTCTTAACCCGTAGCGATTCTGTTAACCGGAGAAGAAACCATATTCCAGCCTGATCACCTTCCACAGTGGAAAACGCTAAGATGAAATTTAACACATACCACAACTTGCATCAAAATAAGTTTCAAAAAGAAAAACAACTTGCATCAACAATATATACTCAGGCAATTCCATACAGATTCCTCTAGGCAAACGCTAAACGTCAGTGGCAAAGATTTTTATAGGCTGTCAGAGTACCAAGTCTACATGTCAGTACAACCATATTCAGATCACTTTCCTAGAACATGTGCTGGGAGAATTTACGTTTGTAGCACAAACGAGCAGGAAGGATGCTCAGGATTTGTAACAGCATAGCTACGGGATGAGGATCCCAGCGTGAAGACGAACGAAAACAAAATGCAGTAGAGGTAAAACTGTTGATAATATCTGTCTTCGGGCAAAACTGTTCGAAGGGTCTTTTGGCACCTTTTAGCACAAAGCTTAATATGAGAACAAGCTAGGATGCAGCCACACAGGACATCAATTATAGGCCCTGCATAATATATCAAAGTCAATATTTTGTCGATGTCCCATGAGCTAACTGTTTCAAAATGTATTCTTAAATATTACTAAATCGGTAACAATTTCAACGCCTATCTACGATACCCCATCATCTCATTGGGCACTTCAAACGGCACGCTTCCCAGTTGAGCTATATTCACACGCAGGTGATCAACTCCAGCAAACATCTCATCTATCTTGTTTCGCTTACCTGCATGGAAGCGTGGTTGAAACAGTAAACACCATGGAAGCACGGTTGAATTAGTAAACAAAATGGAAGCACGGTTGAATTAGTAAACAACATGAAATCCAGCAAGTAAACAACATAATAATAGATTTCCATATTGAAATAATCTAAAAATCAACAATGTACACCTTCAGTGCATTGTAGCTGTCTGCGTCCCTAGCAACTACAACATCTCTATTGGCAATTTCCTAAGCGACCATGTGAGGGATATGGGTACCCCATAGGTTCCTACCGACCAAGATGCTGGCCGGACCTGACAAGTGGGCCGCCCGACAAGGGTGTGCGGGCCAAGGACACGAAGTTAGTTGGAGTGCACAACAAGGCAACTAGACTGTCCAAATGTACTCGGATGTTGTGGGACGCATATTGTAATCCGACTTAGAATACCTTCCATGTAAAGAACGAGTAGATTAGATTCAAACCGACTTGTAACCCTTGATCATCAGACTATATAAGACGGCCAAGGGTACCCCCGAGCACAACGCAACTCATACCAAGCAATACAATCCACGCACACACACAGGACGTAGAGTATTACTCTTCGGAGACCTGAACCTGTCTAAAACCCCCTATGTCCCTTCGTGTTCTTGCGATCACCATCGAGTTCTTGGTTTCGTGATCGCCCTCACCTACAAAATCAACCACTCCCTGGTGGACTGCCGGATCTACAACTCCGACACCATGAATATGCCTTTGTAGGTAGCGCAGAGCGCAATATTGTTGTCATTAACCGCTTTTCCTTGGTTCCTGAGGTTATGGGAAACTGGGTACACAACGTCCTGCAAGATTAATGTGCCATGAGTTGAAATCACACGATGCTAATGTTAATCCAGTCAAAATTGTGTTAATCCAGTCAAAATTGTGGAATTTGAAAACCATAACCCTGGATATAACTGTAGATTAAACCAATCCTTCAGAACATAAAAAAGATTAAATAAAACTAGAATGAATCCGAACACTACTTGGGCCAGACAAATAAAGGGTAGCACTTATTCACTCATTATCAGAAATTGTAAAGTTTTGCAATGGGCAATGGCAACTACTTTATTATATATTGTGAGTAGTATTTTAGCTCTTATATGTGCTCGCAAGAAAAACAGAGACACAAGAGCATGAACACTTTATTTCTGGGCATAATGCAAATACTAAAGTAGATTCCTATTTTATGGGTTCCAGGGAGGGCATTCTCATGTGGAAGCAAATTCTTTCAAGATTAACAAACTCTCACCTGAAAAGACATGATGTTAGCGAGGACATTCTCATGTGGAAGCAAATTCTTTCAAGATTAACAAACTCTCACCTGAAAAGACATGATGTTAGCAATGATCTAATATTCAGTATCGACCCAGCAAATAGAGCCATAGAGGCATTAGGCCTCTTGTTGGGTGTTCTTATGAGACGACCATAACACGCTTGCCAATATGAAGAACTAGCAAGTATGCAAAAGATAAACCATTCATTCTAGAAATCAACAATGAATGAATAAGTTCAAGGATTTTTTTATTACACCCTGAATCCCTGAGAGAGCAAATAGCATAACAGACATCATCGTTACATCATGTGCAAAAATAGTCATTACAAGGGTCTGGTCTAACTATATAACACCTCCCTATCTGAATTCAACCCGTACAAACATTCCGCCTTAAAAAATACCACTAATAGCAATTCCAACAGACCAAAGTTCAACCAATCAAGTTTAGAATACCATCTGCACACGAAAGATAAAGACCTTAGGCTTTGTTTTTTCTTTTTTTCTTTTTTTTGGGGGAGGGTTGGTTGGTTAATGTAGAGAAATCCAAGAAAGAAAACCTACACATGGAAAACTGAACCATGGAAGCATACTGTCATAAGTACACCCGTAGAAAGAAATAGAAATATAATCTAAACTAGGACAAATACAAAGTAAGCAAACCCTATGAAAATTAAAGAGATGTCGCCAGAAATTTGAGGGCTATCAGTTATAACCTAAATACTCACAATTGAACCCAAAAGAGATATGAGCCACAGTAAACAACAGAGCAATCTTCTTGTGCAATGGTATCCTTCATATTTAAGGGGGAAAAGCAACAGTGCAAATAACAACAGGGAGCAGTATACTAGTACTATGTACTTTAATAGCACGCACAAACATATTCCTGCAATCTCATTGTTTCATAACTGAAAAGTTCATCTTTACCTTGAGAGCACCCTTTTTTAACTTGTAGGATTAACAATGGTATCTTAAAAAAAATCGTGTTCTTTGATGCAAACTGAGCACATCCTTTAACATTGATTTCACTGGGTATTTTCACATAATGTTTAACATAAACCTCATGTAGAGCACATGACATCTCATTTAGTGTC
The DNA here is from genome assembly GCF_005286985.2 of Setaria viridis. Taxonomy (NCBI): domain Eukaryota; kingdom Viridiplantae; phylum Streptophyta; class Magnoliopsida; order Poales; family Poaceae; genus Setaria; species Setaria viridis. The sequence goes on from NC_048263.2 coordinate 29,947,634, forward strand.
AGTATGCAATTATGCATACTTAACTTGTAAGCACCGTCCATTATGTCAAAGAAATTTATATATGTAGAAAGGGTGCAAAACTATTATGAGGATGGAAACAGAAGATAATGAAATCCATTGCAAGTAAACACAAAAAACAACTATACGGGCTAGATAAAGGGAGCACTAAGAATGGAATCTTCTGCTGTATAAGGAAACAATTAGCAATCACTGTTTGCATCATCTAACTATCCATTATCTTGGATAAACATGAAAGAAATCAATAGGAGTTAAGGAAAAACTCAACTTAAACATGATTCTATGAGAAGCAATCCAAGAAAACTAGATAGAAGATTGAGTTTTGTGGTGTAACTAAATGAACTAAACCAAATAGAACAACAGAGCATCTTAAAGCAAGTACAGTTGTCACACGGACATTTACAATAGATTTGAACAAATAGAATAAACTAACAACCCAACTGATCCAACTGAGGAAACAAAAATGACAAAACTGATCATTATCCTTCAGATTCCAGACAAGCAGCATGTTGAACAGAAAATCTATTGCCCAAATCTAACTTGGAAAGTAGTGCAAGAAATCTATCTCCTAAACTGCTTCCTGGTTGCAGCCACATTGGCATCCTAAACACCTCTCGCACAAATTGCAGAGAAAACATATAATTGCTTATGTCCTCTCAAAACACAAAGGAAAGCAGCAACATGCACAACACAATCTACAAACTAGGAATAGTAAGATATAGAAGCAAATGGTACAAAAGAAAAATGGAGGTATGCAGCTTCCAGAGAAAAATAAAATGACAAGAGTAAAGAATAGTACCTCAGGGAACTATTCCCCCAGCTCCACCAGTTGATCCTGAAGATTCTCATCCTGCAAGCATATGGAACATGAAACAAAACAATCCATTTTACACCTAAAGGGTACAATGCAACAAGATCTACAGTACCTCCTCAACATTGAGCCCAATGGCTGCAGGGTCCTGCAAACAAATGGAACATGCAATCAGAACACAACCGATTACACCTAAGAGTATAGAGCAACAAGATCTACAATTAGAGATCCCCTAATCAAATTACATATCAACCTGACAGCAAATCCCAACCCTAATCAAATTAAATATCAACCTAGAAGAATAAAAACCATCAAATTGTTCAGTAAAGACAGCATAAATCCACTCAGCAGCATGCATAACAGGTCAGCCATGTGAAATCTTGATACAAGGCTCGCAGAAAACAATCCCCAAAATTGGTAATAAGCCTATATTCTAGAAAGAAGCAATCAAAATCCGAATGGAACTCAATATAAAGGTATTAATCGCCATCCCTAACCCACCAGAAGCAACAAACCATTAAAGATCGAAGAAACCTGCAATGTAATAACCAATAAAAACTATTGTGATCCGCAAATGTTAGAGGTATTGAAAATAGCATTTAAGATATCCACCATAATGCGGAGAAACAAAATAACATGGAGTATCCTGAGGGCTTGCATGCTATGCCAAAATAACATCACAACCCTAGGAGTTGGCACATCGGACTCTCATTGGTTTAGAGCTGTGAACATTCACATGATACCAAAATAACATCACATACACCATTCTGACTCATTAAGCATTGAACATGTGACTATACTCGTATCAAGAAAATAATATAACTATATTCATACCAAGGACAGTTAGATAAAGTAACTATGACACTTGCATTTTTGAGTTAATAAAATAATACTCCACTAGCATAAATGCCTGTGTGTTGCTACGGTTTCTTAGTTGTTGCCAAGTTGTCATCCGCTAGCTCCTAGTTCGCTTGCTTCACTTCCTTTTGTTTAGGATGTTTCATAATATTTGTATACATCTCTGATAATACTAAGCATAAACTCCTTTGAATTCTACATGGCCTATTTAAATGGTGGAATATCAATTTTTATACATATGTAATGTGTCCTACATTTGGTTCAAACATGCATTAAAACTCCTGGTAAGATTTAGTACTAATGCAACTCTTGTCTTAGCTTTTATGAATATGCAAGTTATTATGAACATAAGAGATTGTCCACAAAACTTTCAGCCTATAAAAAGAAAAAATTGCAAGGCTAAAATAAATGCTCAGTCCTTGATTATAATATGCTCAACAATTCATGCCTGAGTGTATACACCCAGATAGGCTAACATCATGGCCTAGTTGCTCCAAGAAACATGATCAAACAACCAATGCAAGTATCCTTCTGCAATTTGCTCCTCAAAATTTAGTCAATGATGACCAAATGTTCTACCTACAAATTATTTTTCAGATTCAGATAGTAAAGGCATAGCAGTCGACCTACTATCTTGCGGTTGAAAATTTCAAAATATAAGGAAAAATCATATTTAAGATTTGATTGTCCATTAGTTGGGCTAAAATCCTTCATAAAAAAAAACCATGATCATTATAGGCATATGAGAGAGGGCGTTGTACTAAGACGAACACAAATTGTAGAAGAGAAGGCACTGCACCTGAGTGACCATGAAGTGTGTCCCCAAGAAGTACCCCATGATAAGCTCCTCAATCATATTACAAAATAAGTGGAGCAAGAAGATCCCTCCTATCATTAATTTACCTCTCTTATCATTAATTATTGTGACTTAAAATGTACCCGTGCAGATCAGCAGCGACGTGCTTCAATGGATTTTTCCTCGTCATCCTACGCATATGGTTCCCAGTTGTGGATTGCCCTCTTGGTGATGCAGCAGTGGGTAGTGGAGCTTCTTGCTGAGGTCAAAGCGGCAGACCTTCTGGCAGGTGGTGGTGAGTGTTGCTGACGAAGACGACATCAGCTACCACTAGCAGAGATACACACAGAACCAGCCATTCGAGGACCAAAGCGAGACACAAGTAAAGGCAAAGTAGCGTACCACGAGGGACGCAGGAATTGGTAGGGAGGGCTGCTCAACCTGGTCCACCAGAACATCCTCCTGCAAGCGAGTTGAAGAACTAATCAGAAGACTATCGCAGGTGCGATCAAAACATTGCAAACTCGCGAACACCAAAAATCGCATAGGTGCATCGAGTCCCCGATCAAAATAGCTAGGTATCGTACCATGAGAGGTGCAAGCAGAGGGGGCGGGGTTTGCTCCCCCTGCTCCACGAGCGCCGGCTCTACCAGAACACCCTCCTCCTGCAGGCGGGTCGAATAAGCAATTAGAAGAATGTCTTGCTAAAACCACAGGTGCGATCCAAACAGAAATGCGATTGCAAACTCACGAACACCAAAAATCTCAAAGCCCATTGAGTCCCCAATTTCGATCAATTAGATTAAGAGTGCCGCAGAATCACCTGCACCATGGGGTCGGTGACTAGGTCTATTTGGACGCCGAGCCAGCTACATTAGCCTAACGAGTTAATCATGGGCTCATTAACAAAATGAGAAAAGGGTTGGCTCGGCTAGTTAATAGTTCGATCGAGCTAGCTTAATAATCTCGCAAGGCAGATGTAAATTTAGGATTACCATATAAACACATGTGGAAAAAAAATATAGCAATAAGCAATTTCATTCAATAAATAAAATATCCCCTAATCAAATTACATATCAACCCAACAACAAATCCCAACCCTAATCAAATTAAATATCAACCCAGAAGAAAAAAAACAATCAAATTGTTCAACACAGACCGTATAAATCCACTCAGCAGCATGCATAATAGGTCAGCCATGTGAAATCGTGAGACAAGGCTTGCAGAAAATAATCCCAAAATTGGTAATAAGCCTATATTCTAGAAAGAAATAATCAAAGTCCAAATGGAACTCAATATAAAGGCATTGACCGACATCCCAAACCCAATAGAAGCAACAAACCATTAAAGATCGAAGAAACCGGCAAAGTAATAGCCAATAAAAACTATTGTGATCCGCAAAAACTAGAGGTATTAAAAATAGCATTTAAGGTATCCACCATAGTGCAGACAAACAAAATAACATGGAGTATCCTGAGGGCTTGCATGTTGTGCCATAATAACATCACAACCCTAGGAGTTGGCACATCAGACTCTCATTGGTTTAGAGCTGTGAACATTCACATGATACCAAAATAACATCACATACACCAATGTGACTCATTAAGCATTGAATATGTGACTAAGCTCGTATCAAGATAATAATGTAACTATACTCATACCAAGGACAGTTAGATAGAGTAAATACGACATTTGCATTCTTTTGAGTTACTAAAATAATACTCCATATATCCATCTGGAAGCAAACCAAGATTAAGTTGCAATCATAACATAAAATTCCATCCCATCAGTATATAGCAAATAGCAGAGCTACACACAGAACGAGCCATTCGAGGACCATAGCGAAACACAAGTAAAGGCAATGTAGCGTACCACGAGGGGCGTAGGAACTAGTAGGGAGGGCTGCTCAACTTGGTCCACCAGAACATCCACCTACAAGCGAGTTGAAGAACTAATCAGAAGACTGCTGCAGGTGCGATCAAAACATTGCAAACTCGCGAACACCAAAAATCGCACAGGTGCATCCAGTTCCTGATCAAAATAGCTAGGTATTGTACAGTGAGAGGTGCAAGCAGAGGGGGCGGGGTCTGCTCCCCCTGCTCCACGAGCGCCGGCTCTACCAGAACACCCTCCTCCTGCAGGTGAGTCGAATAAGCAATTAAAAGATTGTCTTGCTAAAACCACAGGTGCGATCCAAATAGAAATACGATTGCAAACTCACGAACGCCAAAAATCTCAAAGCCCATTGAGTCCCCAATTTCGATCAATTAGATTAAGAGTGCCGCAGAATCACCTGCACCATGGGGTCGGCGACCAAGGCGAAGGCGGCGGACGGGCAGAGGCAAAGGCGGTGGGGGCTCTGTGTTGTCAGTGTGGAGGAGGCAAGTAGGAAAAGGCAAGGCTCTCACGGTCTCACCTGAGAATCCATATATACAGGAGAAAAGCGGGCCACGGCATACCGCACTACTAGAGAGCAGCGAGCCTCCATGGGCTTCCCCTGGAAGAGTATTTCTGATGGGCTTCCGCCGTCGAGGCATATGGGCTATAGTGTAGTTTGTAGCCCAGGCCCCAATCCTACCAGCGCGATTGTCGAGTGCAAGATTACGTCTTCCAAGATAGGGTTTACACTCTTGGACACGTTGTAGGAATACATCTTTGTAACATATGACATGCACTAGATGCGAGAAGGTAAGGTATGCATCGAGGGAACTCGCCGTTTCATGATCTGGTGGTGATTCTGCTCCACCAGTATATCAGATGTGTCTGCATGAAGAAGCCAGAGAACTCCATGTTGCCTACCAAGCTCCTGTTGCACGATTTATATGTTAAAAGACAAAAAGATAAGATCTGAAATATAAGAACTGAAAAACGTAATGAGAACTTACCGTTTTCTGAAGATGCCTCTGGTGAACCGGATGCCGACGCAGAGATGCCTCTGATGCCCTCAGGATACTCCATGATTAGACATTTTGCGGGTGTGTGTGTGTGTGTGGGCGGGGGGGGGGGGGGGGGGGGGGGGGGGACCTCATGTTCTTCCGGAGGGAGGCCAGGAAGACTTCAAATCTTGTTGTTGAAGAAATTTGCAGAGGGCGAGCAACTTGAGCCATGGGAACTTGCATGAGGACGACAACTCTGATGGGGAGCCGAGGAGAGGAGGGGGAGGACCGGAGGAGGAAGACGAAGGGCAGCCTCACAAGTCACAAGGAAGATGTGAACAAGCTGAAATGTCTCGATGCAATACGACACATAGTGCTAACTGATATGGGCGTGTTTTGAATGGGTCCTGCCAACCACAAGTCACAAGGAAGATGTGAACTGTACGAGGAGGCGTGAAGCTTGTCACAGCCTCGGCGGCCATCGACCGGCAGCCCCCAGTCCCATTCCATCTCGTAGGTGCTCATCCTCCTCCAATCCTCCTCAAGTCTTTACTAGCTGCTGTAGCTATCTGAATTTTTGCATTTTTTTAGTCTTTGTTGCAAGTAAGCAATGTCGACTCCCGGCACTAGTGGATCCCATGCTGCTGCTACATCACCATAGGACAGTGGATCTGGATTTCAAGTGCAAGCAGCTAGGGCTTCTCGTCCTCTTACTCGTGCATGTGTTGGCATCTGGATCCGCAGCACTTGCATCTGATTCATCTACAACCCCATCCAATTTTGCTACTCCAGGTACAGAAGATGTGATAGAGATAGAAGATAATGTTGCGGTTGGTAGTAAAAGAAAGCTAAAATCTGAAGTTTGGAAAGAGTTTGATAGGATTAAATTAAACGGGAATTGGAAGGCAAAATGCATCTGGTGTAAGAAAATGTTAGGAGAAACAAGAAATGGTACAAATCACTTGCACGAGCACCTTGAGATTTGCCAGGATAGAGCCTCGGAGGGATTGAGGGAGTCCCAGACAATCACGAGTTCTCAGACGTGGGTGTCGGCGCGCGACAGAGAAAGAGCAGCAGCCAGATCCAACATGACAAGAACTTAAGAAGGTTATAGTGCTGGGTGGCTAATCCCACACGGTCGGGACCAACTCCAGCCCCTGCCCCTCGTTGATCGCACACAGAGATCAAGAAAGAAAGAGACGATGGGCACGGATCGGAGCCGCTAGGGATGAAGGTGAAGTCGAAGAAGAAGAAGGTGACGGTGCGGCTGGTGCAGGAACATATCGACCGCATCAACGAGACCCTTCCCCGTGTTGAGCGAGGAGTTGCTCGTCAGGATCATGCCTTGCCCCGAGGAGCGGGAGAGGTACAACAGGGGTGGTAAAGAGCCCTCTAATTTAACCTAATAAATTTAAGGATCGGGCTCAATAAAGGTCGGACTATAATATTATATAATTTTGAACTAAAAATAGTTAGAGCTGAGTTGAACTATGAAGTAGGTACGAGGGCCATGATCCATTACCGTCCCTAGGTACAGGGCGATGATGGCTGAAACGGCGGCCATGGTGTACAAGTCGTGGGAGGACGTGAAGCGGGAGCAGGACTACGTCTGCGAGGAGCTCGCCATGCTCGGGTACGTCGAGCGCGAGGTCGAGGTCACTGACGACTGAGGACGACAAGGCCGGCGCGCGGCAGCTGATCGCTTAGAGTTTAAATGTGATGAGAAAACACGTTCTCTAGTGAGAAGTGAGTAGCTATCGTCAGTTTAGGTTTCTTTCGAAGTGTATTGGAAAATGTAGGATTGAATTAAGTATCACGACACTTGTGTTCATAAGATTTTTTGCTTGGTTTCTTTGCTAGTTCAGCGCTCGTATGCTCTGCTCATCTGGTTGGCTCTGTGTGTCCTATTCCACTACTGTATTATGATATTAACTTCTGTTTATTCTGTAATCGACTCCAAATTTCTCTCTCTTATTACCATGTCTATGCAATGCATATGTACTTCAATGTTTACCATATATTGATGGATTTAGGATATTTACCATGTATTGATAGAGTTAGTTTGTTTATCGTATATGGATGGATTTTGGACATTTCTTTCTTGCAGGTCTTACTTAGAATCAATTGTTCGGCTTCTAGAGGGTTGCCAAATTGCTATTGATCATGCTAAAGAGTCTCTGAACAAGGAGTAGGAGTCATTCTTGGTGGCTGTGCTGACGGAACTGATGATGCCTTACCGAAGCTGAAGATTTTGGCAAGTGAACAATCCGGTTGGTTAGTTTGCCTGGTGGTGTCTATTGTGCCCCAAACTCAGCCCCAGGTGTTTGTTAGTTCCTGCTCTGTACTTATCTCGTTGCTGGTTCTTGTTAACTGCTGCCTCCGTTTATTCTGGAGTATACATATTCTTGGTCATTTTAATCAGGCAGTTGAATTCACTCGTGTAGAAGTTGAGCACTGGTTTCCTGAAGATTAGATTGATTGCCGAAGATTGAAACAAAACCTATGTTCAATTTGATGGTGCGCTGGAGTTGGTGACATGGTGATGGAAGTTAACCAGAGCTGTTGAAGCCTTGAAGGAGGTTGGTAAGTCGGTGACATGATGGCACAAGCGTTTCATCCCGGGCCGGGGCTCTCCCCCAGCGGCCCAGGTGTCGAGCACCGTGTGGTATTTTTTTTCCCAGAACCGCCCGGCCCGCCCGATCTAACGGCACCCCACGGCTCAGCACCTCCGCGGGGCCCGCCATCGCGTCCAACGCCCAAGCCGGCCCCAAGCCCCCAAATCCAACTGCTCCCCTTCCCGGGCCGCTCAGCTGAGCTGACGGCCTCGCCGGTCTCCTCTCCAGTCTCCCCTGCCTCCGGCGGATCGCGCGTCGTCTCGCCTCGCTGCGACCAAGCTCCCCACGACGACCAGGGGTTCTCCTCTCCGGTGGTGGTAAGCGCAGCACCCAACCTCCATCCCTCCCTGAGCCTCTGAATAGACCCGGACCCTACATACGGTCCTCGAATCGCGTTCTCCGTTTGTGCCGAAGGCTTAAGATAGCGGCGCTCCAATTTGGTCGCCGGGCCGTCGCGCGGGGCGCCTGTTCGGGAATGGCTCCACTCTAGCTAGTTTCTCTTCCTCCCGTTTGCAGTGTCGAGCCGCCGCGCGTTCCCGCGTTCAGCTTAGGCGGATGATCCCCCGAGCAGCGTAGCCCTGAACCGGAATATTACTTTGATTGCTCATCAGCGCGGGACATGGAGATGGTTGTTCTGGCCATCCATTCTCCGTTCCTGTTTCTGACTGAGTGACTGGATGGTGCACAAGCATCTGTTCACTCTGGGCCTCTGGCCTATCTGCAAATTGTTTCAGTCTGCTACTCTGCTTTGTCAATGGGTTGCTCATTGCCCATTTTTTCTTTCACTATAGACAAGGACAGTTGCCTTATTTCTAATCTGCAGACTTTCCTTTTTCAGGACACTTTGGGACCAATTGAAGTAAACTACCCGGAATTTCATTGGGCAAACTTATGAGCACGGTGGAGGAAGATGGCTATAGTTCACGGTGCGACCTGTGCGATACAGAGGTCATACACAGCATGACGGAACTCCTGCTTCAGGGATTGGCCACTGCTTCGGTGGACAGCACCACCGGCGATATATTCAAGAGTGCATCTTCTGTAGCTGTTGCTGTGAAGGCCGAGCTAGAAAATTACATGCTTGTGAGAACCGAAGCGCTTGTTCGTGAATCGGTGGGTGGAGATGAGGATCATTCGGAACAATTAATGAAAGCATCAACAAGGCCGACTGAGTTCCTGTCAGACTTGATTGATGACTTTGTGGCTTCGAAAAAGAATGTGCTGAGCCATGTGTCGGGGTTTTTGTCTAGTGAAAGCCGCTTGAACAAAATTAAAGATTTTATGCAAAAGATGGAGACTGAGAATGTGTGGGCACTGGACGCAAGGAAGGCTACCGCAGAGACTATTCTTGTGAGCATAGATATGAAATGCATTTTCCATTGCCCGGAGAGATTCGTTGAGCAAGATAAGCTAGCTGACCACAGAAGTCAGTGCAAATTTAGGGTAGTGGACTGCAAAAATGATGGATGTTCAGCTTCATTTTCTGCCATTCATATTAAGGACCATGACTCCATCTGTCCGTTTAAGGCCCTGCCATGTGACCAGCTGTGCGAGCAACATGTTATGCGTTGTGAGATGGACAGACATTGTGCAACAGTTTGCCCTATGAAGCTTATTAACTGTCCTTTTTACCACGTTGGATGCGAAACAGCCTTTCCACAGGGTAATCTTGATAATCATTGTTCTAAGCTACTTCAAACACATATGTTGTATGTTCTCCAAGCAACTACAAGACAGAATGCTACCGTTAATGATATGAATCAACGGTTACAACTCCTTGAGAAGGTTAGTGTGATCCGTATTTGACCTTCTGTAACTAGATTTAAACAATGCTCCTATAGAAGTTTCAATAAGTTGATGACTATTTAACTCAACGACCAGAAGGTGTAACTCACTGAGGAACCGGCGAAAGAATAAACATGGTTTATTAGATGGAAATTGTATGCATATGCGCTAGTAATGTGTGCTAGAATAACCTTAGCCAAGTTATCAATGTGCCAGAGTAGGGGATATCTTCTAGATCAATCTGTAATCATTGAATCATACCAGGGCTTGCAATTGATAGTATCATCAACTGATTTTCAGAAGAAAAGATGGTGATTATTTGTAAGGAAAAATATGTGGCTCCTGTTTTACAGTGTTCCAAACAAAAATACGCCTGAATTCTTCTGAATACTATTGCAGGCTCAGTCACTTAACGAAATGTCTGGGGCTTTAGATGTCAGGTCCCTCACTCTGATAATAAAGGAGCAAGAAGCAAAGATCAAGAAACTCGAGCACGATATCAAAACACAAGAGGCAAAGATGAAGAAGCTTGAGAATGAGTTTAGGTCAAGGAATGCATGATGATTGGTAACTGCCATAATTCTATATTTATTAGATAAATCAGGTTGGCATGCTTTAGGACCTGTAAATAATAATTAGCATTGCCACACAGTTTACGATCATGTTTTCTTTTGGTCATGTACAAACCATAGACTGTAGGGTTTAGAAATATCAGCTTCTCTTGGGTTATCTTTTTAAGTTGATGTAATTGACGTTTTGATCTTTTCTATCTGACAGTAAATACTTGGAATATTGTGGGGATTAGTTGTATATGAATCATATATCTCCTTGTTGATTTTATCCCAGATTAATGATATCCAGGTGTTTTGTCCTAATTTAAAAGCACAGAACAATGGCATGATCATCCATGCTGACCTTCTAGTTTATGCAGAGCAACACATATTTTTTGTTGTGTGTAATTTGTGAAAAAAGTGTGAGGTTCAGGACTTGTGACATATATAATGAATGCCTTTAAGTGACAATAATAATGTGATGAGACACATTTACCACGTGATACAAATGTTGTGAATCACTGGAGACACATCTTTTGCCTAGGGCACAAGTATATCGGGCACCAGTTGTATGTCAATGCAGGGTCTTCCACTCGAAAATATAAGGATGATATTGGTTTAAAAAATAGTTATTAAGCTACCTTTGCTGCATTCTGTGCTGGTATGTGTGATTCCTCACTTTACTACATCTTGCTGAAATATACTGTGTGCTTCTAGCACCGAAAGCTGCTCCTTGAGGAAGTTCTCTGACTTGTCTTGCCAATCCCTTGAATTAGCTAAGTGGTTTAGTTGAGAATTTTGCATTGCATGATGCAGCTCCCAGTCGATTTAGGCATTAACAGATTAGTTTTGATTAAAAAGTGCATGCGCATTGCATTTCAACAAAGTAACAGAAACAATTGTTTTCCTGTTCCTATTTGATCTGATAAGCATCCACCTTGTCAAGGTTAGAGATTCATCATAGCAGGAGTTTTCCTAATTTTTAGGAAATTATCCTTGACAAATGTCAAATTGTCACGTAGAATTAGTATAGTGTTTCTAGAACATTCCACAAACATTTAACTGCAAAATATAGCGCAAAGATTTCCTTCAGGTTATGTTGTTCACAGAAGAGTTATTCATATGTGTTAAAAGAAACTGACTGACAAGTTGCCAGGAACTAATTGATATCAATGAATGAGAGATTTCTGGTTCCTGTTTTCTTTTATGGGAATCTTACGTTATATAAAAGTGATCTATTAACTTGCACTAATTACTGCAGGAAATCAAGTTGCACCAGTCCCTCAAGATGTTTAGATTTTTCCTTTTCTTTTGAAGCTTGTATCAAACATCAACTTTGACCTATTTTGTTGGAAATGAAATGGTAAACTAGATCACTACTATAATTACTTGGCTGATGTACTGAACCATCATACTGATTTTCTACTTTGCAGGAATGCCTCCAACTCTCCATGGTCTGAAGCCTCTTTGTGTGGATGCAATTCCATATGTGGCTTTCCACACAGCTTTTCTTGGATGTCTCCACAACGTCATTGTTGGCTTGGCTGTTTCACAGCTTCCAGGATGTGATCACAATCACCATATAAAATCTTGCAAACTTGTTTGTACTGCGCTTGTATATGTGCATGGCAGTCTGTACATGATTTTCATATGCAGGTTTTCACGGCGAAGATGCCATCACAATCTCGTCACTGTCCTGGCTATTTGACTCGGATCGGAGGAAATAATCACAAGCAGCCTCCAAAATCTTGCAAACTTCTCTCCTGTACTGCACCAGAATACCAGATCATGTCAAAACAAACCATCAAATAGTGTTTTTGATTAGATCAATATTGGTTTCTTTATTTATTACACAATTTTATTGGTCATTATAACTAGAGGTAGTTGTGTGATGCATATCAACTTGGAGTCACTTTATCATATTTTTGTCACATTCCTAATTTGACAGTAGTAGTGACTGAAAGCCAAATTGGTCCAAGAAATTAGGATTCTGAAGTCTAAATTGCTGTCCTTCCTTTTTCTTATGTTATGGAGATTTGAAATGTCAGCAACATATTCTTTAGCTAGGAGACCATATCGAATATGTTGTTACATACCTCATCAGTTGCTCCAGATTTTATTCTGGATTGCAATATGCACCATTTCTTCATGTTTACCCCTGTTATGTGCAGAAAATAATGTAATATTATCGTAAATATGTTTCGACTGAATAGATTTAATGGAAGTCCAGTTTAACTAACCAATCTTTATATTCACTTGACATGTTGAACTGGAGGTTGTTCTTAGCGACCACCTGCTGTGGATCTGTAAGAAAGGTATTAGCCACGATTCTCCCCATTGAAAAGATATTTATATCTATACTAGAAAACCAAATAACCTGCAGTATTGTGTGGAAAAGAAATGGTTAAACTTTATGTTCTGTTCGCTAGCATTACTGTGAAACATTAACAGAAAAAGACATAAATATGAGCATGCGACTACATTAAATTAATAAGAGTATTAAATTTTACTTATAAATGCGAAACGTAACTGAAGAAAGACAAATGTAGAAGGGCGCTATTAAATATTAAATTATTCTAGAAGCACACAAGTTACTGAATCTCAGAGAAGTAGTAGTGTGCTGATGAATATCTTTTCAAATGCTTTAGATGTTCAGTTTCAACTATTTTTTCAAGAATATACTATCTCAGATGCCAAATACCTCAAAGTAAGAACCAAAAGGAACATCATGTGCCTGGTGCTTTGTCTCATAGATCTGAAATCAGATAAATACTCATTGTTTTGTTGATGGAAAAAACTCCCGGAAAAATTTCAGTGATATATCTGTTCTAAGTTATTGTTACCAAGTTTCTTTTATCCTTTGAGAAAGAAGCATGCTGCCATTCTGTCACTGCTGTGTCTGGAGGACACAACGGACTGTGGCATTGTGACTTGAAAGTTACTTCACGAACCTTGCCACCGTACTCTTCTGAGGCACACCACTTCCTCAGCTGCAGTAAAATCCAAACATTTATCTATTAAATTATGTTGGCCATTGCTGTCAGCAGTCAAATGAGTAGCAGCTCCAAGAAATTAATATTAACAATGTAAATAGTGCAACTGACAAATAGGCACCTTTAAGTCTGTATCTTTTCTTGTATCTCGGTATTGCTGGAAAAACATTGAATTGTCACCCAATATTGCACTGAAAAACTTCTCGGCTGTACCAGGGAAGAACTTCTGCAAGATAAGTCATATCAGAATATGAAATGGATTATACATCAGAAGAATTAGCAAAACGAAGTGGGATGCTCACACTGGTTACATCTGCAAGAACATGTTCATTGATGAAAGGTTGGAATGTTATAGCCTTTTCAATTCTTTTTTCTGGTGCCTTTGTGCTGTCTGTCTTAGTACCTAGTAAACTGTTACTTTCTTTTTGTAGAAGTACATGTGCTCTCACCTGCATGTGGGGACAACAAGCATAAATATCAGGCAATTTCCACAAGACGAAGTGGAAAGATATGAAATGATTAAGCTTGAACACTTTCTGGATACCTTTTTTTCAGCCTCCAAGGTTGCTTCATAACTTCGTAGTGCAATCTCTAGAGCTCTAAATGTACGGTTTCTACTCCAGAATGATGCGAATGTATACCTAACCCTTCCTGAAAAATTAGACGGATGCTCAACTGAAAATTTCTCTTGATAATTTTCCAGCATGGAAGCTGAAAAACAATGCACATGAGTTATTTCTTGGAGTTATTGTGAGATGCTACGTCTGCTACTGGTTTACTTGTACAGGAGTACTTCAGCTTGAAAACGGTACAGTCAAGATCTTTGGTTGAAATTTTCAGAAATCTTGTAGATTGAATCAATGAGGGCTAGTTTTCCAATTAGGTGTGTGCTTGCATCTAACTTGTTAAGATTGCGCCAGAAAATGATTTACCATTTTGACTGCATGAACGTGGTGTTCCATGTCCACCTGCACCAGCATTAAGAAAAATTGTAATTGATGGGTTGATAAGAGAATGCTGGCTTCTTTTTATCTGCAGGATACATTGATTTGTATGTCAGCTCTTTCAACCAAAAGAAGGCAGATGCTGAAGCCAGAAAAGAGCTATATGGTTTGCATACCTCGTCTATGTCTTGTAATGGAATAATCACCTAAAGAATTCAGATATTAGAGAAGGAACTCAATGAAAAATTGGTCTAAAATTTCTTCGCACTAATTTCATACTGTTACCTATTGGTTTCGGTACCTTATTTGTGCCATGTAGGTACTAACATTTATATAAGCTGGGATAACAACTAAATTTCTACAGATTTTCTGAGGCAGATGAGATGGTGCTATGATTTTCCTTACTCATCATTTACAACTGTCTAAGGATCAGTTTTGGATTCTAAGAAAGCTGAAAAAAGACTAATGCACATTTCATCTTCAATCAGTGTTTGTCTCCAGTATTCACCAATTATAAATCAAGCAGCAATATTAAGTTGAAAGGAGCCATTTTCGGAAGATTTGCTTACATTCAATTGTTTGGAGAATACGTTAGAGTGGAAGCACAGATGCCATTGGGAGATGTACATACGGCCATGGTGCAAGAAACACCTCTCCAGAGCACAGGAGTAACTTTGGTGAACAATCTGAAAGCATAAGAATAAATCGGATGTGTCAGAAATTATCAGTTCCGATGAGTATGGTGCATGTCTGCATATGTAATTATAATTTGTCGAGAGTAAGTACTTCATCATGGGGAAGTTTATATATGGTTTGCAGAGGGCCAATGCCTTCAATCATCGCTTGACGTTGCTTCTTCAGTGTCATCTTTCTCGGGGACTCAGCTCCAGTACATTCTTCAAATAAGCTGGAAAATATGATTAAACGGGGATGATGTTTTCATTGCATTCAGAAATACTGCTGCTGTTTTTACCAAACAAACAAGGTTACCTATCAGAATCTGGAAATGCTTTAGTTGAATGAAGACGCAAGTAGATCTGCAACCACATGTTTTTGGCATTGTAAATACATGCTGAGATTCACTGAAGATGGCGGCAAGTGCAACAAAGCACTCAACTGCAAAGCTTTCATAAAGTCATGTCTTACCTGACCAAATTTGCTGTCCAGTTCATACCAATTAGCCCCAGTTTCATCTTCACTGAGAACAGCTATAGTTACAGATCCAATAACTTTGCATTTGCATACTGTATCCCAATCATATAAAGTTATGGTTACCTATGCAGAAAGTAACGACACATGTCAAACATTTAATCATAGCAATTTTGGCATCAAATACTAAAAAAAAACACTCGTTTCAGATGTTCTCAACTTTGTTATTTTTATGAAAGCTAGAGGCTCTCAATTTTTTATTCAGAGTTTTCGGTGTGGCTATGGGATAGGAAACATTCCGAACCACATGAACTTAATCACAGTTTACCTATTTACTTTCGTTATTATACAATCTATACCATGTTAATCTTACTTGAGTCATTGGCAGGTCATGCTGATACTATATTACTATCCTGAGGCAAGAAATGTGACTTCAGAGAAGCGCTATGATGCTGCATCCGCGCAGCAATGCACGCCCTGTACTCCCAAATTCATTATGCTGCTCTCTGATGCTACTTTACATAACTTTTCTGCAGGTTGGTGTTCACTACTTAAATCTTGAATTCGAGCGGTCTTGTTTACGCTGTGCCGCATGGACCACTGACTTAATTCTGGGTGGGGTTGTGGTGGGATGAGCTGGGGGAAATATTTGTGTCACATGATTATGACGCAGCAAAGCGCCGCCTTTCGATTTTTTTTTTCATGTACTTCGAATCTAAATTCTCAAATTTCAGCAGCAAAAGGAAGCGATGTACGCTGTTCTTCGAAGGTTCTAAGCAAGCCTGCAGGGATTAAAAGGGCTGAAAATATAGTAGATTAGTAGTGCTAGCAGTACTGCAGTGGCAAAGCAATAGTTTTGTATCAGGGCAAAAGGCTGGCGTACATCCTGGACCATCTCTGATGGAGCATTTGTCTAGTGTATGGCGCCATACGGCTGTTGCTGTTCTCTCACGCTTGGGACAGACAGGCAGACAGGCGCTCTGGATGAAGAATGGCTGGGTTAACTCGTGTTGAGGCCTTGGGGGATTGAGGCATCCATCATTTTGTTGGGAGCCTGACACGTTCATGATTGGACTGAAAGTCTTGGTGGCTGCAGACTCGAACGACCACTGCTTGGAGTTGAGTTTGAGCGTGGCTGCAGGGTTGCCCGGTGAATGGAAGTGCAGTAATGGATGGATACGGTGGCTGTCACGTGCTCAGCTGTAGCATTGCTTCGAAATTTCAAATGCAGTGAGGAAGCTGTTACCTCTACCGGGAGCTGATCGACCAGGAAGTTGAACTCCTCTCCCCACAGAGGGTTCCTCGGGCTGGGCACCATGGAACTGCAGAAGGGCACCCTCACTTTGTTCAGAATCATTCACGAGCTCAGCTACGATGCAAAGATGGAGGGAGCCATATGCGGACCTGAAGCGCTTCTGCTCGCCGCAGGAGATGACGGCGAAGGGATCGGAGCTGCCGTCCAAGTTGGCGCCGATCAGGTACTTGGCAGAGAGCAGCTCCAGCTGAGATCGAGACCAAACATGAGCAAGCTTAATCGGCAAGTACGTCGATCAGAGACATAGAGTTGCCATTGGATATGATGGGTTTGCGGTTACCTTGATGACGTAGCCGCCGGCGCCCGGAGCGCAAGTGATTTCAGAGACCGCCCTGCCCCTTGCGCCGCTCCGGCCGCGGCCGGCGTCACGGTGGCAGGTCGCAGAAGAATGCGAGGAGGAGGCTGGCGACGAGTTACTGCCGCCGCCGCCGGCGGCCGTGGGCTTGGCGTGCTGGTCCGTCGTGAGGAGGAAGAGGACGAGCGCGGCGACGAGCAGCGCCGTGGCGGAGATGGCGACCTCGGCCTCCCACAACGACGGCAGGAGGAGGCCCAGCGCCCACGACAGGCACTGCCCCATCGCCACGGCACGGACGCGCGCGCGCGCGGCCGGGACGAGCCGAGGCTGCTGGTGGGTCGGGTCGCTGGCACACGACGCGCGCGCGCGACGAGGGAGCGCGCGGCGTTCTGGGGGAAAGGGCGGAGAGCGTAGGGAAGCCTGGCACGGCCAGTGCGCCGGGGCATTTAAAACGAGCCGGGGGCGCGCGGGGGGCTCGTCGGTGAGTGAGAGGGCTCGACGCACGCAAGGGCAAGGCCCGGCTGGCGGCGGGGAGCCGAAAGCCACAATGATTGATTAGCAGGTAGGTGCGGCTGGCCGAGCACGGCGGTGCTCCACCTCCACGGCGTGCACCGCTAAGGCCATTTTTTACTAGTGCACGACGGGGGAAAAGAAAAGGTAGCTGCTCCAATACACGTCGAAGCAAGTGTCTTCCATCTCCGGCTGGCTCTCCGTCCTCTAAATAAAAAGATAATTTTTTTTTGTAGAGGATGTTAGAGATAGACTGTTACAGATGTGATCTTGTTGTGTTGTTCTCTAAATAAAAAGATATTCTTTTTGTAGAGGATGTTAGAGATAGACTGTTACAGATGTGATCTTGTTCTGTTGTCTTAAAGCAACTAAAGCCACGCATCATGAGGCTAATTATGAGCCCTCTCGCGGCAAAACGTTAGTGCTGGCTGCCGCCGTGACACTAAACTAGGCACTTCCTTGCATTGTATCAACTTATTACCTGCTTATTGGCAGGTAACAGAAGAACGTAGCACTGCTGATTGAGACCGGCCTCAGATCCAATGATTAGCCAGGCTTACGATGACTAGAGCACTGGAGTACGTAGTAGGGTCGCACATCAACTCATCAAAGCTAGCTTGCCACTTTCGAATTGATAGTGTCGATGCAGTACTCTGATTAGTGATTAGCGAAGCTCGAGAAGGATGATACCACCTTGGTCTCGGACGTGGCCTGCTAGTTGTAAAGGGTGGCGCCGGCGGCGGCAGGTGGAGGGAGGGCGGGATAGGAAACGAAAAAAAGCGCCGTACGCTTTCGTAGAATCCAGTCGTTTTCCGGCTCCCGGCAATCATGAGATTCAGCACCGCACCAACCCTCATTCCTTTCCCATCACACTGTCTTCGTTCCTGAATCATTCTTGGGCGTTGCCAGGAGGGGCTCGCTCGTGTAACTCCCTCCATTATTCGTCACCACTCACCAGTCGCCCGCGACCGCCCCGAACCAAAAAAAACATCCCGGCTCGTGTGGACGCTGGCCAGTTGCCACTCCAGCAGCGAGCGACCACGCGGCCTGCGCCCGGGCCTGGTTCCCCTTGCAGTTGCAGGCATGGTTGCTTCTTAATCAGCGGCCGGCTAGCTGACCAAGTCTGGAAGGCTTAGATCAAATCAGCCTGACTGGCTGGCTATCCGACATCCGAGTGCGCTCGCGTCTCCAGGGGCAGCGCGCTGCGGCCTGTGGGAGTGGATCAGGTCAGGTGGCCGCGGACGCTACCGTCCGCGTAGGGGGCGGTGCGCCGGTGCGCGGCGCTGGTTTTTGCTGCTCGGCGGATTCGGATCATGGGATCGCCGATCGCGGGATGAGACTGCATCCGCACTGATCGCCTCGTACAAACCCCGCCCACGACTGCACGCGAGCTAGACGCCGCGATGCCGCCACGGAGACTGCTCACACCCACCGGCCACCAGGACTGCGTCTGCAAGCCCGCGCCACGACTGCACACGACCTAGACGCGGCGCCGTCGCGAACGGAGACTGTTCGCACCAGGACTGCGTCTGCCATCCTGATCTTCAGTTCAGATTCTATGTCTACACGATTTCCGGTCGCATCTGCCGTGGAAGATGTAACTTATTAATGATCACTTGGGGGAATTATTTAGTATACTCTACTTATAAAACATTTTATAACACTTATGTCTGGGAACACAAAGTGGTCGTGCCGGAGTGGTTATCGGGCATGACTAGAAATCATGTGGGCTTTGCCCGCGCAGGTTCGAATCCTGCCGACCACGCTTTTTTTTCATTTGTTTTTAATTTTTTAGGTTCAAAATAACATTTCTGAAAACTTCCTGCACTCAACCAGTATCTCTTTCGAGGTTTAAAATTTTTAGAAGAACGTCTTAAGTTTTTTTAGGTTCTAATAAACATATCACAAAACCCTCTTGCACATTTCAAAGAACTGGCCGCTTCCCGTCAACCGTACACACCTCGTCACCCTCTTCTTCTTTACCACCTTTCAGTTTCATCATCATCTCCAGCATTTAAATCGCTCAAACTTTAGCCAAGCACCAGTAACTGAACAAATTTAAGTACTCAATTCAAATTTCCCCGAACCGTATACACCCACACGCACTCCACCGCCAGGCGCCAAATCTACCCAAAATAAATGACTGAATATATCCCAGCCCGTCCAAAATAAATGCACTCCCATTTCACCCCGGCCGCTTGATATGATCCCGCCGAGCTCACGCGCAGTAAAACAAGCCATCAGAACCGGATTAATGCCTGAACACTTGATTAATGGGTGCGATCAGGGGTTAATCTCTGCCTCGCTCGGCGGGGGTAGGCCGGTAGGGTTGGCATTGGCATTGGCATTGGCACCGCGAGTACTAAAAGGGAGCGAGGACGTCACCTCTAGCAACAGCGCACAGTTCTCGACGCCCGGCGCGGCCAGAGACAAGAAAGCCGGTTCGTTATCGTCGTCTCCTCAGAAGGCGAGACGGGGGAAGGAGATCTCATCGGATAGGTTTGCAAGAGCAGCGCAATGGAGGCTTCTCTCTCGGCGCAGCGGCGTGAGGGCTCGCGGATGCGGATCCAGTCGTCAAGGTGCAGTGTTGTCGTTCATCACGAGTGCTCGCACCGAATGATCATCACGCGGTTCTTGTTTTTTTTTTTTTGCGTAGTTTTGTTTCTGATTATCAGTTATCACGGCTGCAAGATCGCAGTTCTAGCGATTCTAAGCGATTTTTACCAAGAATCTGTTCGTGAAATCGTCAGCTGATTTCGTGCAGGTGTGGTACCGTCGCGCGCTGGGCGGGCTACACCTGTGGAGGCAGCGCGCCGCCGTGGAAGCGCCGGCGCCGGCGCCGGCGCGAGAGCGCGCGCCGCTCTGGCGCTCGTCCCTGAAGGCGGTGGGGGCGGCGCTCGCGCGCGTGGCGTGCATCTGCAAGCCGGCGTGCTCCGGCGTCCACGCCGACGCCCTGGCGCCGACAACGACGAGGAGGAGGAGGGGGAGGAAGGAAGCAACTAAAGACATGCCGGCGGGGGAGTGGGAGAACTGGAGGTGCGTCTTGCTGGAGATGTCGCTGACGCTGGACGACGACATGCTGATGCGGCGGCTCGTGCTGGAGGAGGAGTACGCCACCCGCCGGCGCGTGGAGATGCAGGCGGCGGCCAAAAGGTCCGGCCGGTTTTGGTTCCCGCCGGGGCCCAGCCGGCTCAGCCAGATGTCCCTGGCAGACGACGACGACGACCTCTGTGGAGACGACGGAGCAGGAGAGAGCAGTTCTTGGACGTCGCCCCAGCGCAGTGAAGATCAGTAGTCTCTCTGATCTTGTTGTGCATGCTTTGGTTGATCTTGGCGCGCTGTTTGGTTCGATGCCAATGATCGCGCAGCGTGCAACGAACTATCCGTTAACCGTTATTCGAGCAAAGCCATCTGCCGTATCTAATTACTCTGAAGGGCGTTATGAACTATCCGTTACTAATATGACGTCGTTTGGTTTGATACCAAATATGGCTGAAGAATATTTGAGTAGCGGAGCTATTCATCATCAGATCTAGGACCGAGTTATTGGATGACCGTTCTTGTGGAGCTGTTTGTTTATCGGATTATTTTGAAGTATTTTATGAACTATCCGTTACTAGTGTGGCGTTGTTTGGTTTGATGCCAATTATTACCGAAGAATATTGAAGTAGTGGATATATTCGTCACTAGGATCTAATGCTTGGCATGGTTCAATATGGTGAAAGGCGATAGCTGACAGGAGTAATTGCCAAAATGCCATTAGAGTTTCATCCAAAAATCCAATTGTCAAATTGGTAACTCAAAATTGTAAAAAATACCACCAGAGAAGGAATTTTGCAATTTTTGACAAAATCAAAGGGAAATTTACAAATGCTTGTTTTGAGGCTCATTTTTGTTTCACAACATCCTTCTAATGGGACAATGCCTGCACTTTGAGTCAGTGTTTCCCTTTCACCTTCCCTATCCATAAATATGTTTGGAAATCTTTGTGCAGGAGACCTGTGCAGAGTACAATATTCATTAAGATGTAGATTATTATGTATTTTGTGATAAACTGTTTCTATGAGCAAGAGCTGTTCTGGTTTAATCTAATTACAATAGACTTTCCATTTATTGGTTTGAAGGTTTCTAGTTTGATGCCAGTTATTTATGAAATGATACCGTGTAGCAAACTTACTCGTTGCTAGGATGTAGTGCTGATGTATTAGTTACAAACCAAAACATACAATTTTCACATTGCAAGTAACACAAAAGGCACGATCGAAATTGAGTTCCAACATCCACAAACATACAAAGAAACTTGTGTGCTCGATTTTTACATGAGCAAATACACTGCTCACATTGCTGTGCAGTTAGCCATCCTCTTTGTACTGCTTCCCCGTGCACCAATCTTGCTGTCCGTCCTGGTCAGGAACCCAGGATCCGCATAGAACATTGGAAAGACGTCGGCGTCGAAGCCATTACCACCATCCTTAGGAATCAGAGAGCGAATCGCGTCGACGCCACGCTCCAGATCCTTGGGCTTGTACCCCGTCAGCTCCTCGAGCTCCCTGCCCCGAGTCACAGCCCGCCGGTACGATGGCTTCAGCGTCCGCATCGCCAGGAACAACGCCGCCGCCGCCACGGCCGACGGCCTGAGCTCCAGGCAGCCGTAGTGGAGCAGCGACACGTTCGCGAAGTCATGCGCCCTGAACTGGAGCTCGTCGTCCTCCTCCTCCTGGCCGTAGCCGCGGGTGAAGTGCTCCACGAACGTGTGCGCCGTGGGCCCGCCGAGACGGTAGCCGAGCGCTGCGAGCAGCGCGCGCTCCATGGCGACCACCTCCCGGCCCGCGGCGAACCTGCCGTACCGGGCGATTTCCCCGGCGTCCAGCTTGTGCACGGCGCCCTGGTCCTCGTACTTGGCCGCGGCGAAGACGGCGGCGGCGCCCAGGAGGTTGAGCCGGTGGGCGGTGGCGTCGGCGAGGGGCCGCGCCGAGAGGAACCGGTCGGCGTAGGAGACGGCGCGGTGGAGCGTGCCGGGGGTGAGGTCGTAGCGCTGGGTGAGCCCGCTCATCCAGCGGACGAGGTCGGAGCGCGCCTCCGGGCTCATCCGGCCGCCTTGCGTCGTTTCCAGGTAGTCCGGCGATGGCAGCGCCTTGGCGTCGTTCTCCTGGGCCCGGAGGATGGCCTCCTCGTTGTCGTCGTCGTAGGACGCGCACAGCTGCACGCGCGCCGGCGTGGAGTTCTTGCAGGCGCCGTCGTCGTTGCTTACCGGAGCGGCGGGAGCTGGGATCAGCCGGGGTGATACGGGCTCGTCGACGGCCGGTTGGGCGTGGCCGCTGTAGAGGTCCCATTCCCACGGCGCTGGAACCTCCATGGCAATGGCGGCGGCGCCATCAGCGTTAAATGGGTTGTCGTAGACCGGCGTGCGAGGGGAGTCGGCGGCAGGAAGCGCAGGGTAGTCGTCAAGGTTCGTTGGCCCCGTGTGCGTGTCGGCCCCGGTTGAAAACGGATAGAACACGGCCGGCGGAGGAAGACCACCCCAAGGATCGACGGCGAAGGGGTTGCCGTGCTCATGTGAGTGTACGGTGGCACCGCCGGAGAAAGGATCGTAACCGGTGAGCGGAGGATGAGCAATGTCGTCAAATCCGTAGCTGAAGGGATTGGTGGTGTGCAGCGCGTGTTCGGCGGCGCCGCCGGAGTAAGGATCGAGGCCGAAGCTGAAGGGATCGCCGCGCGGCACGTTCAAGGCGGCGCCGCCGTAGAAACTATCAAAGCCGAAGCTGAATGGATTGCCGTGCAGCGCGTGCACGGCGGCGGCGCCGGAGTAAGGATCGAAGCCGAAGCTGGAGGGATCGCCGCGCAGCGCGTGCACGGGGCCGCCGCCGCCGGAGAAAGGCCCGAAGCCGGCAGGCGAAGGAAGCGCGATGTCAAGGCCGAGGCTGAAGGGGTTGGTGTGCATCATGGCGCCGCCGCGGCCGCAGGTGGAGGGTTCGAAGCCGGGCGGCGGAGCGAGACGGGAGAGCGGGCGCGAGATGAATGCGTCCATTGCGTTCGGATGCCGGAGCATAATGCACGATAGCCTGGCGGCAGAGTGGTGGCGGTGGCGGGCGAATAGAGCGCGAGCCAATGGGTCATTGCGCTGCCCGCGCCCAACTATTTATGCACCGAGTTGGGCGAGTCCGAGTCGGTCTCAGGAGTCCGACTTGGAGGCTGCAACTGGAACCCGCGTCGGATTCGAACTGCCGCAATGCTGGCCAACCGACCTGAAGCTCCGTTTCTTCCGCTGTCCGATCCTTTTCCCCCGCTTCCGTTCCCGCACGGCGCGACGGATGAAACGCCGGCCGGCCGCCGCTGCTAGCAAGTTTTCGGAGCTTGCCGCGGCGTTGTGCAAGCGCGCGTCCGCAGCTGGCCGCGCGGCAAAACGCCGGCGATCGTCAGAGACCATGACCCTGGCTGTGGTTCAGACGAAATCAGCAGTGCGGCAGACTGATTTAGCAGATGGGTTCGCCAGCAGTACGCATTTCAGGAATCGGAGATGACAGCGTCTTCGGATAAGCTGCCACAAACAAACCATAAACGCAATGCGAAAGTTATGAAGTGCAAAACACCAATTCACTCGATTAAGCATCCGAGAGTGCTGTTCAGTTCAGCACAACTCAGAAGTTCCTTTTTTTTTTCCAGTTCTGTTTTCTCCCTGTCTGAAGTCCGATTCTTTCCACGCCTTCGCATGATCTGCCGCTGCTAGCAACAGCGCCGTTGTCTCCGAAAATTTGCAGAGCGCGCATACGTAGAAGGCCGCGCCTTGCTAGATAGATGAAGGGTTCCCCGACCGGCAGCTGCACGGTGGCCGTCGTCCGAGCCCAGCATCAAGTTCAGACCACTGACCCATGAAACGGAGGTTCAGATCATTGCAGAAAACCTTTCATGTGGCAGCTTCGCTCAGCATGACTTCTGCTATCGGCCTATCACTCCCTTATTTTGCTACCTTCATGCTGAACTGTTTCAGACCAGCTAAAGTTCAGGCATGACCGCTGGCTAGAGACAAAACCAACAGTGGCCAGTTGCCCACTTACCATTTCAGATGGCTTCGTCACAGAATGCACTTTAGATGTGCAGGATTCAGATAACCATAGCATACAGCATGGCTAGCACAAACAAGTATTAAGTGCAACAAGGAACTTATAAACTGTACCAGTAACTGGATTAAGCATATCCAGGATTCAGAGATGAGGACAACAAAGTGCGTGGATTCAAGTGGCTCTCAAGCAAAATCTCCACTGGAACGTACCCAGACATCAGCATTAAGACTATTGTACGAGGAAACAGCTACACCGATTACGCTCTATGCAGTGGCATTGCAAAAACCCTGTCTATCTTAAAGACGGAAAAAAGGAAATCAGACGGCATACTGTAGCAAAACTTCCAAAACCCAGGGAGCTTTCTTCTCTGAACCCGAAACTCAAGACTCTGTGCAGCTACCATCATACTTCCCATATCTCATCATCATCATTACCCAAGGAGGAGCGCCATTTCGCCGCCCTCAAGTTCCTCATCCTCTTCCAGTAGAGCCCCCAGGGGGACGTTCTTGGGAAGGGGAGGAGGAAGCCTACTGAGGGGATTGAACCGAACCAGTATGACAGTCGAGTTGTCCAACGACTTCAGGGAACGTTGACAAAGCTGCTCACAGATGGCACGATCATTCACCCCCTGCGTGGATGACAGAAAGCACATGTTGAAGGCAATGGGGCAAAACAATTCTGGCAAAAAAATTGCTTCAAGAGAACAAAACACTATAATAGAAAACTATTATTAAACATGCTATTCTCTCAAATGTAGACCATAAAGTGTTCATCTCCCAGGAAGTAAAACTACAAATGTTTTACGTGTGTTCAATAGTAAATGTTGCTATCTTTAAGAAGAGACATTCTGTATGCACCAGATAAAATGGAGATTCTAAGGTATCACTGTCATGTCTAGCAAACAAGATGAGGGCAAAGAACTCACATTTCTTATGTAGTGGCATACAAGATCAACCACACCCTGACTAGTCATCATAGTATCCCTGCCAAAAGAACGAGAGTTGCAATTTTAGCATGGCCATATAAATTAAATAATAAAAACAACAAATTCGTGCACATAACCTACATGGCAGATTGCAGGCTTGCATCAAAGTTGAACTTACTACTTTGTCATTAATATTCTCTCATCTTAGTAGAATTCTAAAGCAAAAATCTGGAGTATTCTAAAACTTAGCTCAATTCCTATTGTTGTACCAGCTAAGCAGCTACATTCCCCCAAAACTGACATGGTCTGAGGTTCCTTGAAGCAAGTTACCACAGATTAAATCACATAAAAAATCACGAAGTTTAACTCTTCAGGGAAATTACAAACAACAACTTAAAATCCTCCCATACGAGAAATCATAAGAAAATGAAGAGGCAGGTAGCTCAGCTTCAAGAGAACCCAGTCCTAGCTGCACGCAGCTTAATTGAAGCAAAATAAATACTAATGTCTTAGACGAAACAAGTGTGCAAGCTACAAAATGTCATGAAAGAGCCAACATATTCTGTGTTAACTCTTAAACCTAGAAGAGAGAAAAAATAGCCACTTCTGTTATTATTTTGCACTGAGGACTTACCAGATAGCATCAGTTGCTACAATGAGGAACTCAACATCATGGGTTATATCCAACTAACAAAGAAAAGGTCATTGTTCCATCAGATCACATGCAGAAAACCTTGTACAAGTACTCCCTAAAACAACTTAATTACACTTACACTGCGAACTGATGGCTCACAGGTCACCATTTGTTGTTCACGAGTCAAACCACTTTTATGCTTGTATGCGAAATCACCTGAAAAGAAGCAAAAAAAAAAGTGAAATAGATTATACACAATGTCCTACTTTGTCCCCTAAAAAGTGGATTATATACAGCAGAGCAAAAGAAAATTAGAAAAAGGCTATACCAATCGCTCTGGAGACGGTTAACCTTCCATTAATCCCAGGGACACCCGCCCGTTTCCCTTCTGCTGTAGGATCCCTGAGTACTTGTCCGCCTGCTGCTTGAATTCTGTTTCTTTCAGTCTGGTTCAGTGGTTTGTGATTGGCGGATAAAACAATTGCCTAATGGAAACAAGAATAGCAATTAGACACCACGTGAAATGCATCTATTATGAAAAAAGAGGATGCAGGGGTAAGGTTCAGCTAGACATTTGACAAGAAAACAAATCACACACCTGACCATTCCTTGAGGCTACACAACGAGAATCACCAACATTTCCAACAATGATCTGGTGGCCTCTAATGACAGCTACGCATGCTGTGCTTCCTGTCTCTTGTGGTGGTACGTAAGGGTCCGTTTCCTGGAGAAAAAATATTCAAAATGATTCATTGACAGATAATACTAAAATCTTAAGAAATTAAGGGATTGCGAATTGTGGTTCCAAACACCCCCACAGAAAAGGTATCTTTTATATTCCCGGTAAAAAAAAGGCAATATGAACAAGATCATGTAGCCAGGACCTGAATAGGTGATATCTGAGGTAAAACCTTACTTCAGGCAGTAGGGTAACAAACAAGGTTCAATGGGAACTGAACAATATATCCTCCAAATCATATTTTAGCATAGAACAATGCATATCATATTTATGATGCATATAATAATATGCACAATATCCTATGGCTCAAGTTTAAATTAATCACTTCTACATATGTATGCTTAAAGAACAAACATTACCTTAATTTTGGGCACACAACAAAGAGCTCTGAGAGACTGCATCAGATTGTTACTAGTAGCAGGACGCAGTGATTCCTTCCATTCATCTGATAGTTCCAGCAGCTCATCCATTCTGCAACAAGTAGGCAGCAGCAGTCACATATTTAGTATTGGAACATGTAGCAAATGCAACTATGAGTAAGATAGACAAAATATTGGCCATTTCAACATCGAGAGCAGAAAATGGACAGAACTAGTGTAATGTAACCCATGATTTGGATCACAGTATCAGTCAACAGTCTAACCTAAAAAACACGCTCCGCATAGCATCAGGCAGATTGGCTTGATAGTCTTGATGGTTGCGAAGCTCAATATGAAGTTGTTTTGCACAAAACAATGCTACTGAAGCTCCTGAAAGAAAATAAACAGCTCAGTGCGTCTACTTATCTAACTGCTGTAGTAAATGCTGCCTATCCTATTGAAAAACTGCGGGGCTAATCATACTACTTTTTCAACAAGCTTAAAGAACAACGATAGTTTCTTTTGACGAAAAGCATCGATATTTAAATGACAAAACCAGCATGAAGACAATTTAGAAAAGCTCAATCTATATTTTCTAGCCTATTATGAATTTTCTAAGAGTTTAACCAAAACTACAAGCGATCAGTTGTGCTAATAGCTGACATGTTTGGAAATTTGTTGTAAGATGCCAATCAAGATCAAACCTCCATGGCCATCATAAACACCAAAGAAAGATGTGAGGTCATCTAGATCTGGGACAGCTGCACGCTACAGAATAAGAAGGGTAAGGGTTAGTGTTTCACCCAAATTACTAGCAAGTCAAGCATATATTTATGCAGAGCTATTCTCTCGATAATCTTCAGGACCAGTAGAATACTCACAGCATCGGTCATGGTCTCAGCCCGACCTTGCATAGCTGATGTTGCATAACTAATCCTGCCATTTTCTCCTCCTTTAGTACATTTGTCCAACGAAGGAAACGGTTGGCTGAAAGATGCACCCATAGGGATCGTTTGCTTTCCTGAAAATTTCTATTGTGAATATAACATGTAGAAATACTTTACCAATAAAAATATATAATCAGAGAAGAAATAATTGTTAAACTGCATTACATATCACACAAATACTGAGAAAGCTTGACAAAACATGAACTCAAAATATGATTAGCACAAACATGTTACTGTATGTAAACATCGAATAAAATTGCAAAATAAATATGCCAATATGCCAGTATTGCAAAGTTCAACGCTTAACATGCTATTCTCTTGGACCAGTGGGGCTGTATAAATTGCAAGAAATGAATTACGGATGCCAAGGAATATTTTAAAACAATCCAGGCAAATTACCCTATATGCTTTGTGGGATGAGTATATGAATCATAATATTGTTCAGTGCAGTAGTGTAATGTTGTACCCTAATATCCAAATGGGGAATTATAGTAAAAATGAATCATGGTTTTACTGTCAACAAAATACATGCAACTGCGAAAGGAATCTAGTTTTTACTGTCAACAAGGTAGATACAATTACACAAGCTTTGGAATCATAAAATTACAACAACAAAGTCCAAAGTGCAAAAACAAATGGAAACGGGCAAGTTTACGATATTATACAATGTGGAACCAGTTAGTCCTACACAAGAATCATGAAGAAACGATCACTAGATCAAAAACCCATACCAGACCCAAACTTTTGCTTGAAAAAGAAAGACAGCCTAGCCTATCAAAATTGCAGTGCACGTTACCATCAAGCAAGGATAATTAATCAAGGTAAAATCCTGTCTCAACAATGACACAGAACAGGTAAGAGCAAACACCCTACATTCTGCGCTATTGTGACAAAGAAAAATATGGCAACGAAGACAAAGGCACCGTTCAATCTCCCAGTAACAGTCACTTGATGTGTTGCAAGGAAACCGAATTAAAAAAACTTGGACCTCTCTGATGCAAGAATAAAAGAGTAGCTCCATAAACAGAGGATGAAACATGCAGATAACACGCTCTTGGCCGTTGCACAGCACATCCGTTCTCAATGTCAAGAACGAACAGAGATCACATCATCGAGTAGCAAAGCCACGTAAGGAAGCAAGAAACCAAGACGTTCTTAGCACAAAACGTCGCAGAAAATCAGGGCAGGAAGAGATTAAAGCGGGTAGAAATCAAGAGCGCCCAGTAGCCTCATGCCGATAAAAACCAAGAGCGCCCAGTAGCGTCAAGTGGGTAGAAATCACGGAACAGCAACAATAACTCGAGGAATCGAGAAACGGCCTTAACGTCGTGAAAGCAAACACCCCACGTGCGGAAACTGCCACTTCTGGATATCACCAAAACGGGAAATAAAGTGAAGAGAGAGGGAAAAACAGAAGGACTCGCAGATTGGTATCATGAGGAAATTTTCCACTTCTTTTTTTTTTTTGAAACGAACAATTTTCCACTTCTAGTACACAGCGAAAAGGGAAATAAGAAAGACGAGCGATGTGGAGTTGCGATTACGGTGAAGAACATCCGTGCGATTCGCATCAGGAAACAAGGGGGGGAAGAGGCATCAACAGAAAAGGACGGTGATTAGAGATCAAGGGCGCCATGTTGGAGAAGAGGAGACAACAGAGAGATCACCACGGTAGTAGGTGATCGTTGGCCTCTCCTCCAAGAAAACCCACCAGCAGCAACGACAGATGGATGGTTCTGAGAAACAAACCACAACAGAAGAATGCGCGAGAGCAAGCAAGATTGAAGAACAGAGGCGAACAGAGAGATCACCATGGGTTCTCGGTGCTCGTTCACCTCCAACTTCGTCAAAGCCAAACAGCAGCAGAGACGCACGGAAGCAACTGCAACAGCAGGAAATGGAAGCACGATCGAAGAGGGTTTAGTAAAACCCCAGAGAAAGGTCCCCAAAATTCATCATAATGAAGGGGAAAACGCACTGATTTCAAGCAGCACGCAGCCCGCACCAAAAAAACAACGGGAAAAACAGCATAGTCCAGCAACACGCCACCAAATCACCACCATCAGCAACAGCAGCAAAACGAAGATTCCGCCCCCCAAAAAACACCAACAACGAACTCGACGGATGCACAAAAGCAGGTGTGATCGAAGAACAGAGCCGAGCAGGGATCCCCATGGAATTTTGGGCGCTCGCAAGCCTCCCCCTCCAACAAAACCCACACTGAATTCAAAACCAAACAGCACCAACACGCGCACGCGCGGATGCACCCCTCAGGAAAGCAGAACACGATCGAACAAGAGCCCGGAAAACCCCACCAGAAGGGACCCAAACCCCGCGCGCGAGATAGAAAAAAACAACCGCCACGGCGCACCCTGTGAACAACGAGAAGAACAGGAAGAGCGGCACACACCAGCACGCGGCCACCGCCAACCACAACGGAGACGGACGCTTGGATCAGAGAGCAACGGGGGCGTCGTCGGAGGCGGAATGGGGTTTTGGGGGGAGGAAGAGAGGGGGCGGAGAAAACCCCAGGACGAGGAGGGGAGAGGGGTTGGGGAGGGGAGGGAGGCCGATCTCACCTTCACCTTTTGCTCCGCTGCTGGTTCTTGCTCTTGCGAAGCGAAAAGCGGTTGCGCTACGGGCATGCCGCCAACGCACCCCGCAGCCTCTTGTAGCACTCGCGTCCGTCGCCCGGACGCATCTGCGCCGTCCGTTGGCTGCACGTCTCCGGGCGCGCCTGATCGGACGCTCCCGAGCGCGCTTCCGTGGGGCCGAGATGTCCCCCGCGCGGGCCCCACAGGATCACGACCTTCCGTGGGCGCCACTGCTGGAGAGCGACCGCGTGAAGGGGCAGGCGCGTCCGGATTGGCCGCCGCCGCGGAGGGGACGAGGACTCGGCTTCCCGGTGGTCCGCGGCCGAGCTCCGCCGGCGCCGTGCTGCCCTTCCCGGCCTCCGCCATGGTTGGGCCGACCGCCGCCGCGGGGTCCATCTGCCGTGGCCGGAGCGAATGCCGCCGCCGGATTCGAGTTCAGACCCGCCCTCCGCCGCCACCTTCCCTTGCCCGGCCTCCACCTTGGCCGGAGGCCGGAACTAACACTGCCGCAGCCTGAGTCAGATGTCAAGCCCGCCGCCGCAGCCCCGCAGACTGGATTGGGAAGGGCTCGAGAGAACAGGGGACCAGGCGTCGGTCAGTCAGTCGGAATGAGCCAGGAAGAAGATAGGCCAGGTGAACCCCAATCGGTCGGGGGACATCACGTATTCACGTTGCATCATTCCGGCTTTCTGGGGGGCCGCAGCGTCTAACAAAGCTGATGCTTGCCTAGTATAGTAGTACACTTCAATTTTCATGGATATAGTAATTTCAATTTTCATCGATATATGGTAATTAGCTTTTGAATTCAAGAGTTTCATCACTCCTACTATTGTGGAGCCCAATCAAATGCATGACATGGCACTTAACAATGACCATCAAAATTACCAGTAACTCGGTTCAGAGATACCAGAACATACTGCAAACGTGTGCTAGCATCAACTCGTTTAAGAACCTTCAAGATCCAACAGCAGAATTCAGAACAGCAAGCAAAATCTGCTCTGCAACGTACCCATCACAGCAGAAGACGCTTCTCGAGTATGAGAAAAATTAAAGGGCACTAAGACGTTATCATCCTACGCATTAGCATAAAACCAGTGGGCCTAACTCTCTCTGTCTTCGACCAAGCGTAAAAACTTCACCAGCACTGTCTGTAGCAAAACCTGCAAGATCCTAGGAGGGCATTCTTCTTCTCAAGGAAGAACTCTGTGCAGTAGCGCCGCTAAGATTTTCCCCCTTGTGCTCTCTCTGCTTGCTTCTCACGAACTCGAGCGCTCTTGATACCGTCTCGCGATCCGGAGCGGAGGGCTGCTGCCCCTCATCACCAGCATCAGACTTGATCTCCTGGTCGTCGCTGTCCTCCTCGCTCCCCTCGGCGGCGTCGGGGGCGGCATGCTTGAACTGGATCAGCATCGCGGTCGCGTCGGGACGCGCCGGCTGTACGCGGCGCACGAGCCTCTGGCAGATGACGCGCAGGTCGGTCTCCCCCTGCATTGCTCACAGACAAAACAAAGCACATGTTCAGGGTTACAGTTTTTTCTGTCAAGGAAACAAACTGTGACAACAAATGAAATATATGTTCAAAACATGTTGTGATCTCTCAAGTGTAGGCAGCAATTCAAACGGTAATCTAAATTCAGAGGTAGATTTTTACTTGTGCGGTTGTGCCCAGTAAAGGTTGCTTCATTCGGTAGGGAATTTATTTTCATGTATCACTATATAAGCATGACAAACAGAAAAGATGAGTGAAAGACTCACGGATCCCAACTGTTCGTGTACAAAATCAACCACACCCTGAGATGTCATATATAACCTGCCAGAAAAGAAACAAGAGGCACACATAATGTCAGGTGCACTGCCTCCACAAGCTTTGAATCTCAGATAAAGGAGAAAAAAAGAAAATTGAGAAGATCTGTAAAAAACTCTAAGTTATCGTCCTTATTCTTATCCTCTGTTGTATTGTTCTTCACCGGCTAGGTGTTCCATGGGCTATATAGAAGATCGCAGTAAAGTTGAGTTCAATGTTGTACATTAGCATTATCCAATATGAGCATAAAACTATGTCAGAAGCAGATCGTATTGCACAACTTATACCACCTACTACCTCTGAATTCAGGCTCAAATCTAGAGGTTTCCTGAAGCAAGCTCTAACAGAGCAAATCAAATATATTTGACCTGTCGTCTTCAGCTAAGCCAAGCCAAGCAAATCATGATTCAATGATATCAGGAATCACTAGCTAATATAGGGAATGGAAAAATTATTTCGCGTGGTAACTTCGACCTCTCCATGGTAGTTACATGTAAACAGCTTAAAATATACCTACTCCAGAGAAATCGTGCAAAAGTATGATGATGGTAATAGTATATTCCCCAAAAGAAACCAGTTTAAGCAGCATACTGTTAACTGAACGAAAAATGTACAAATCCCTCTGGATAAATACAATTAAAACTTAAACATGAATGCAAGCTACTAACATGTGCACTTGTGTTCTACATTAATTTGTCGACCTATGGGACAATTAACTGACAATTCACTTCTGTTATCTTTCACTAAGGACTTACCATACACCACAATTTGCTATGACAAGAAACTCGACATCATCAGTTATCTCCATCTAACAACGAAATCATCAGATAGCTCCCAACAAAACAAATCTGTACTCTGCTAAAGACAACTTTGTTTACACTTACAGAGTGAATATCTGGATTGCATATCACCAATTGTTCTTCAGGAGGCAAATTCTTGTTCTGCTTGAATACAAAACTACCTGAATCGTAAGCAAGCATAGAGATCAATTTCAGTGCAATATATTACATACAAATGACAAAAGGAAATCAGGTAAGAGTAAGACTATACCAATCGCTCTGGAGGTGGCTAAGATTCCTCGATATGCCCTGTAGCCAGGCCCTCGTAATGCTTCCACCGCAACGTACTTATCCAATTCTAACGTTCCTCCTGCTCTTTGAATTCTCCGTCTTTCACCCCGATTCCTTGGTATGTGATCGGTGGATAGCTGAATTGCCTTTTGATACAATGGAAACGAACATAATTTTTAGTCACCACCTGAATGCATTTGTTATGAAAATGATATAGTAGTTATAGCCAAAATTTGACATGAAACAAATCATTCACCTGACCATTCCTTGAGGCTACACAACGACAACTTCCAACATTTCCAACAGTCACTCGGCTGCCTCTAGCAACAGCTACAGTTGCTGAGCATCCTAAATTTTGTGGTGGTATATATCCCTGAGGATGAAACACAAAGTGATGGATGAAACTGCAATTATAAAATCTTATGAAAGAGAGGGATAGCAAGGAAGAGGCTTGGAAAAACTTGAGGGGTGGTGGGGCTGTGGTAATGGATCACGCAATATTGAGCTCAAACAGAAAAGTGATCTCTCCGGTGATACCTTAAACTGGGGAGTTGGATAACAACCAAGGTGGACTCAGAACCTAATAAGAAACCTTTTGGCCTCCAACTTTTTTTTTTCTCAAACACGATTTTGGCATCCAATTCAGTAAACCAAGCATAGTTGTAACATCTAATTGAAGCTAGGTTAGGTACTTAAATAAATTGTTTCCAACTCCAAAGCACATCTTGAGAAAGAACAAAATACTGCCCATATCATACCCATCCTTCCAGTTCCTTTTACAGATATATTATGCAAAATATTCAACATAAAAAGCTTTGACTAACTTCTTGAACCGCTGCATGCTTAAATAACATTCAGGAGTTGATATTTTACCCATTTGCAGTGCAAAGTGTCAATAACAATAGCTTTTATGAGACGCCTTATCCAATTTCTACTAGCAGCAGGAATAACTAATTCCATCCATTCATTTGATTGTTGCAACAGCTCATCCATTCTGCAACAAGAAGGCAACATTACGTATTTCATATTTGCAATTTCGTGTATGCAACTAATGCAAGAGTAAGATGGAGACCACATTGGCCCTTTCAACTCCTATCGTACAAAAAGGAGACAACCAATGAACCTGGAAAACACACTCCTCATTGCATTATTTAGATTGGTCTCATAGTTTGGATGGACGCGAAGCTCAATATGAAACAGTCTCGCACAAAGCAGTGCTACATCAGGTCCTGAAACAGGAAAAAGAACATTTCAGTATGGTCATTTTATCTCACTAATGTAGTAAAATGCTACCTATTGGATGAGTATTGCTATGCGAAGCTTAATCATCACTTCATGGCATGGCCAAAAAAAGGAAATGGCTTAATAGGAGAGAGCATACATTGGACAACATATTTCTCATGAGGACTTCTTTCCAGCCCCTTTCGTGAATTTTTATTCCTTGTAATTCCCCCACTTTTTCCATAACTAACTGAATTGCCTGTGCAATTGGCGCAGCTAATGTGGAATAAAAATTTGTTTTCTATACAGCTCCATAAACTAGCTAATAAACTGTGCAATTTGCGCAGCTAATCTGAAAATATAACTATAGCTAATAAACAGCTGCAACAACTCTTTTCTTCTAATTTACCCTCCCTTACCAGAGGTAGATGCCAAGTATCTTAATCATGAAGCCTAAATAAAAAATATCAAGCTATACACCAGCTCTAAGGATTCATAATTAGGTTCATCTAAGCATGCCAAATGGTACTATCATTAAAGCACTGGGTATTATGAGCATAGAACCTGAATATGAAAATTACAAGTTTAATAATAAATATCCAAAGAGAGCATGCAGACAATTTAACAAACACATGCACACTACCAACGTTTTCTAGAGGATTATGAATTAATTCCTTGAGAGTTCCTCATTGAGAAGAAAATACTGTGAGGATTTAACTGATGCTTGACATGATAAGTTATGGTAATAGAAGACATGTTTGGAAACTTAATATAAGAAGATGGCAATCAGGATCAAACCTGAATGGCCATCATAAAGACCAAAGAAAGATGTGGCATGGTCTAGATCTGGGACAAGTGCATACTGCAGAATAAGAATGGTAAATATGAGGAATATTAGGATTAGTATTTCACTCCAGTTACTAGAAAGTCAATCAGATACTTTAAAAGTACTCTCCCAATAATATTTAGAAGGGCCAGTAGATTACTCACAGCATCATCCATCTTATCATTCTGACCCTGCACAGATGATACTGCGAACTTGATTCTGACATTTTCTCCTCCAGTTGTTGATACATGCCGGCTGTTAGATGCACCCATAGCGGGGTTTGTTTTCCTGAAAGTTTCTACTGTGAATATAACATTATAGAAATACTCCACTAACAAACGAGAGAAGAAACAAAGTGTGTTGAAACTGCATTGCGGATAAGGATAAATACTCAAAGAGCTTGATAAAACATGAATTAAAATATAATTAGAATAAACATGTTACTGTATGTAGAACTAGGATTAGACTACAAAATTTAATATATAGATATGCCACTACTAGAAGTTCGACAATTAAGTGGTCATATCTAGGTACAATGGCCCTCTAATTTTCAAGCATTAATGAGGAGCACCAAGAATATTTTTGAAATGATAGATACATGCCCTGAATGTATTTTTTATGTTTATATTATGCGAAAGTAACCATAATCAGGTGCATTTATGTAGATTCTTTTGCTCCTAAGATCATAGCAAAATAAAATGAATTAAAATTTTACTGTCAACAAAAATACATAAAATTTCAGTCTTAGATCATCACAGCAAATTATAAACCGAGACAGAAAGTGAAGACTAGCAGAAAATTAGGTTTCAGTCAGTCCTAAACAAGAACCATGAATAAGATATGGACACCCTGTTCAACACATCAAATTCTCACAATGAACTCCTTTTTTCGCAAGAAGAGATGGTTGAAATTTGTAGTTCATACTATCATCAACCAAGAATAATTAAACAGGTTAAAATCCTGGCCCAAAAAATGACAATTCACACCGTCCTGGACTAGTATAACAGAGAGAAAAAATCGATCACCGGTAAGAAGGCACCATCCAAATCTTGTAATGACCAGTCACTCGATCTGGAAGAAATAACCCGCATCAAGGAACAGAAACCTCTGATACGAGAAAATCAAACAACAGTTTCACTAAAAGGGAGCAAAGCATGCAGAGGTCACTGTTCCATCGCCCCACATAAAGATCGAACAGACAGCAGTAGCACATCGTTGAGTATGTAAAGAGCGACAAAAAGACTCCTAATCAGCACACCAGCCTAGGAATTAAAGCAAGAAACAAGGAAGAGACGGGGGACGGGCTGGGATCATGAACATGGAGCTCCCGAGGTCCCACTAGCATCAAGGAAGCAGCAAAGAGCAAGAGGAATCGAGGAACGGCGGTACAAATCCTCACGTCATCAGAAAAGAAAAGAGCCATCCACATGCAGAAATTTCCACTTCTGAAAGGCACCAAAACTGGGGGCACAAACTAGTAAACAAACGAGTAAAAAATACGGCAAACGAGGCAACGAACAGATTTCTCCTGGTTGCGAATTGCGATACGCACGCTGGTCCTTGCGAGAATCAGGGACTACAACAAGAGGCATCCATATAGCGAAATGGATTGCGATTAAAATCACGAGCATCGCGTCAGAGAAGAGAGACAAAACTGGGATCGATCACCTGGGAAGTAGTACTACTACCTCTCCTCCAAGGAAAACCACCACCACCAACTTCGAAATCAACGGCAGCAGCAACAGCGAAATGCTGGTCCCGTCGAAACAAAAACAGCAGCGGCGAGCGGATGGGTGCGCTCAAGCGCCAGAGAAGGCGAAACCGAGGAGGAGAGGCGAAGCAGAGGTCACCATGGGTTTATCGGTGCTCGTCAGCCTCCCCATTCTCTTCCAACAAAAACCCCCCACCAAACCAAAAGCAAACGGCAGCAGCAAAAGCACGGGTGCGACCACGCCAACGCAGAGCTCGATCGAAGAGGAGTAAACCCCCGCAAAAGTACATCCAGATTGAGAAGGAACGCGGAGCCAAAATCGCAGTGCATCGAGAACAACGAGAAGAAGAGCACGAGCAGCAGCACACCAACAAACAACATGCAACGGGACGCTTCAATCAGAGCAGGATTGAAGCGATCGAGGAATCTCACAGGGGTTTGGGGGAGAGGAGATGGAGGCGGAGGAACGCGAAGAGGAGGGTGGGGAAGGAGAGGCCGATCTCACCTTCACGGCTTCACCTTTTCCACTGCTGCCTGCTGCTCCTCTGCTCCTGCGAAGCAAAAGCGGTTGCGCTATAAGCATGCAGCGAACCGCACCACGCCACCGGCTTCGCACGACGCAGGCTCTCGTTTCCGTGGCCCGGGGCGCGACTCGTCCGTCCGATCGACGCCCGCGCAGGATCGGACGCTCGAGGAAGGCCCAGTGTGGGGTTGGGCAGTCCACATGTGACGCGCCTCGCCCTGGCCGGCCGGCACAGCTGGCGTCCAGGTGGGCGCCCGTGATTGGCTGCTTCGACCGCAGCGCGGGCCCCGCGTGACGTAAGGGAAGCAGGGATTCCGGATTTCCCGGCGCTTCCTGGGCTCCTGGCTACAGGCAGAGGCAGCCGTCTCATTTCTCGACCGCGGAGGCGCCGACGCCGTCGCACTGGGCCGACCGACGCCGCTGAAATCCCCTAACCCGGCGTCCGCCGTGGCCGAAGCGAACGCCGCCGCAGGGTTCGGGTTCAGGCTCACCCTCCCCGCCACCTTCCCCTGCCTAGCCTCCACCATGACCGGAAGCCGGAGCTAACGCCGCCGCCCCGCAGATTGGATTGGGCGTTTGGTGGAGCCTCCACCATGGCCGGAGGCCGGAGCTAACGCCGCCGCCCCGCAGATTGGATTGGGAGTTTGGTGGAGTGGGCGGTCGATGGGCCACGAGGCTCTTTGACTCCACGTGTAAAACTCGGACAGAAGAAAGATGGGCCATTGGGCCTCGGGTAAAGCAAGTAACTCTCGTCGTGGATCGGGCTAGTTCAATTCAAGTATCCCATGCATGATGCATTGCATTCACAGTTTCAATTTCCCAGGGTGTTTGGATAGCAGGTGCTAAAGTTTAGTCGTGTCACATCGAATGTTCGGATACTAATTAGAAGAACTAAACATAAGCTAATTATAAAACTAATAGCAGAACCTCGAGGCTAAATCGTGAGACGAATCTATTAAGCCTAATTAATCCATCATTAGCGAATAGTTATTGTAGCATCGCATTATCAAATCATGGACTAATTAGACTTAATAGATTCGTCTCGCGATTTAGCCTAGGGGTTGTGCAATTAGTTTTGTAATTAGACTATGTTTAATACTCCTAATTAGTGTTAAACATCCGATGTGACAGGAGCTAGAATTTAGCTCATACCTCCCAAACACCCCCTTTGTTTGGAGCCAAATCAAATGCCTGACATAAACTGACCATCAAATTTACCTATAACTCAGATCAGATGTATCAGAACATACTTACAAAAACTAACATACGAAGCAGTGTTAGTAATAACTCGTTTAAGAACCTTCAAGTTCAAGATCCAACCTCAGAATTCAGATTATCAAGCAAAATCTGCTCTGGAACGTACCCACAGCACGGCAGAAGACACTACTCGACTCGAGTAATAAGAGAGAAAGGGCACTAAAATGTTATCATCCTACTACGCAGTAGCATAAAACCAACGGATCTATCATCTAACCCTCGCTGTCTTTGACCAGGGTAAAAAAGTAACCAGCACTGTCTAGAAAACCTGCAAAATCCCAGGAGAGCTTTTATTCCCCCTTCTCAGGACCCAAATGAAAACTCTGCCGTAGTTCGGCTAATACCGTTGGTTTTATGCTCTCTGCTTACTTCTCACGATCTCAAGCGCTCTTGGTATTGTCTAGCCGTTCGGAGCGAAGGGCCGCTGCTCCTCGTCGCTGGCTGCAAGCTTGATCTCCTGGCCGTCGCTGGCATCAGACTTGATCTCCTGGCTGTCGTTGTCCTCCTCGGTCTCCTCGGCGTCATCAGGGGCGTCGTGCTTGAACTGGATCAGTATGACGGTCATGTCGAAAACCGTCGGCTGGGCGTAGCGCAAGAGCCTCTCGCAGATGACGCGCAGGTCAGTCACTCCCTGCGTTACTCAGACAAACAAAGTGCATGTTCAGGGCAACAATTTTTCCATCAACTCTTAAAACTTATTTTTTTAAAAAAATAGCAGGCAACAAAACTGCGACAGCAAAAGAAACATAGATTCTCCCAAAAAAAAAGAAACATAGATTCAAAACATGATGTGCTCTCAAGTGTAGACTTCAGATATTAATCTCTTAGGTATGGGACATATGTTCAGTGGTAAACTGTTACTTGTGCCCAGTAAAAGTTGCTTCATCCGGTCGGGAATTTCCTTTCATGTATCACTACAGCATGACAGACAGAAAAGATGAGGGAAAAAACTCACGTATTCAAACTCCTCGCGTACAAAATCAACAACATCCTGACATGTCAAAGATGCCCTGCCCGAAAAGAAAACAAGAGGCACACAACATTAGCATAGGGATTAAACAAAATCATATCCGATATGCATTGGATACTACTGGCTAGGTTTTTTGGGGCAAAAAGGCAGGTGGTCTCTGCTTTCTCATTTCAGAAGGAAAGAAAGGTTGTTACATGTTCCAAGCTCTGAAGCTCACATAAAGGAAGAATGGAAAATTGAGAAGATCAGTACAAAAACCCATCCTCTGTTGTGTTGTTCTTCACCACGAGCTCCAACTGTCTACGACTCTAGGTTTTTCATGAGCTATATAGCAGATTGCGGTAAACTTGAGTTCAATATTGTACTATTATCACTCTCCCATTTGAGCATATAACTGTGGGCAAAAGAATATCCTACTGCACAATTTTTACTGCTTACATCTGAATTCTGGCCCAAAATCTAGAGGCTTCCTGAAGAAAGGTCTTACAGAACAAATCAAATATGTCTGACCTATCATCTTCAGCTAGCTAAGCTTAGCAAATAACAAATCATGATGTTCAATGATAATAGGAAGCACTGGCTAACATAGGGATTGGAAAACATTTCTTTCTCGTGGTAACTTAGAGCTCTCCACAGTCATTAAAATATACCTACTCCAGAAATCATGCAAAAGTATAGGTGGCCTCGAAAGAAACCAGTTTAAGCTGCATACAATTAAATGAACGAAAATTTATAGATCATTGTGGATTAACACTACTGTCTTAGACCCAATTAAAACTACTGAGAGGAAACGAGAATGCAAGCTACTAGCTGACATGTGGACTTTATATGTTCTGCATTCTTTTTTGCACCTAGGAGAAAAGAAAATTAACTGGCATAATTCAGTTCTGTTATCTACTTATCTTTAGCTGAGGACTTACCATATACCACGACTTGCTATGACAAGAAACTCGATATCATTGGTTATCTCCATCTAAGAATGAAACATGCCATTTCCCATCAGATCGCACCAACAACAAATTTGTGTTCTGCTAAAAATAACTTTGTTCACACTCACATTGCGAATGTCTGGGTTGCATATCACAATTTGTTCTTCAGGAGGCAAACTCTTGTTCTGCTTGAATACAAAATCACCTGAATTGTAAGCATAGACATCAATTCCAGTGCATTATATTACATACAAAGTGACAAAAGGAAAACAGGTAAAGACTATACCAATTGCCCTGGAGGTGGCTAGCATTCCTCTAAAGACAGTGAAGCCAATCACTCGTCCTGCTTCTCTCACAACATGCTGATCAATGTCTATCTTTCCTCCTGCTCTTTGTATTCTCCGTATTTCACCCCGATGGCGTGGTTTGTGATCAGTGGATAATTGAATTGCCTTTTGATGCAGTGGAAACAAGCATAATTTTCAGTCACCACTTGAATGCATTTGTTATAACATTTGACAAGAAACAAATCATTCACCTGGCCATCCCTTGAGGCTACGCAATGAGAATCTCCAACATTTCCAACAATGACCCGGTTGCCTCTAATGACAGCTACACTTGCTGAGCTTCCTGTATTCTGTGGTGGTATATAAGGAGTTTCCTGAGGATAAAAAGACACAAAGTGATGTATAAAACAGACAATTATAAAATGGTAATCTTATGAAAGAAACGCATAGCAAGGAATAGGCTTGGAAAAAACTCCGAGGTTAGGGTGTTGTATTTTTTCTGTGTGCCTATAGTATATTAAAGAAATGATGAGCCCAAACAAAAAGGTGATATCTCCGGTGATACCTTAGCTGTGTAGTAGGATAACAACTAAGCTGCAATGAGAACCTAACAATATTTTTGGCCTGCAACTTAGTAAACCAGGCACTAGATATAATCATATAACATCTAATTGAATCTAGGTAGTTAAATATATGTTTTCCAACTTCAAAGCACATCTTCGGAAAGAGCGAGATCCTCCATATCATACCCATCCTTTCAGTTCCTTCTACAGATAATATTATGCATAATATTCAATAGATAAAGCTTTGACCAAATTATTCAACAGATGTATACTTAGGCCCCGTTTTCTTCCACTGACTTATTTTTAGCACCCGTCACATCGAATGTTTAGATACTAATTAGGAGTATTAAACGTAGACTATTTACAAAACCCATTACATAAGACGAATCTAAACGGCGAGACGAATCTATTAAACCTAATTAGTCCATGATTTGACAATGTGTTGCTACAGTAAACATTTGCTAATGATGGATTAATTAGGCTTAATTAGGCTTAATAGATTCGTCTCGCCGTTTAGATTCGTCTTATGTAATAGGTTTTGTAAATAGTCTACGTTTAATACTCCTAATTAGTATCTAAATATTCGATGTGACACGTGCTAAAAATAAGTCAGTGGAAGAAAACGCCCCCTTAAATAACATTCAGGAATTGACATATTACCGTTTTGCAGTACAAGGGTTAGCAATAGGACATATGATACGGTGTAGAAAATTGCCACTACCACCAGGAGGATTAACTAATTCTCTCCATACATTTGATTGTTGCAACACCTCATCCATTCTGCAACAAGTAAGCAAACAAATTACACATTTCGTATTTGCAGTTTTGCGTATGCAAAATGCAAGAAAAAGATGGAGACGATGTTGGCCCTTTCAACTCCTAGTAGGAAAAAAAGGACAGAACAAATGGACCAAAGATTTGAATTACAGGATTGATCATCTAAGGAATAACCTGGAAAACACACTCCTGATTGCATTATCTAGATCACTCTGATAGTTTGGATGGACCTGGAGCTCAACATGAAACAGTCTCGCACAAAGCAGTGCTACTTCATCTCCTGAAACAGAACACAAACAGTTCAGTATGGCCATTTTATCTATGTAGTAAATGCTACATATTGAACACGTATAGGGAATCCTACTGTACTCAGAAGCTTAATCATTACTTCATGGCACAGCCAATAAAAGAAAGAGCTTCATAGGAGAGAAAGCAATATTGACAGTCAAACATATTGCTAAAACAAGAATTTGTCAATGAAATAATACTGTGATTATCATAATTATTCTCATGGCTCTTTCTTTCCATTCCCTTTTGTGAATTTTGGACCCTTGTAAATTCCTTTTTTTTCCATTACTAACTGAAATGCTCTTGCAATTGGTGCAGCTAATCTGGAATGCAATTATTTGATATACAGGCATACAGCTCTATACGGTTGAAGATATAACTATATCTAATAATTGATATACAAATGTAACAACTCTTTTATTCTAACTCAAGACTCCCTTCAGATATAGGTGCCAAGTCTCTTGACCCTGGAAGCCTAAATAAAAAAATGTCAAGCAACATACCAATCTAAGGACTCATATTTGGGTTCCCCACCTAAGCATATCAAAATGCAATGTCATTAAATTTATGTATTACGAGCATGGAAGCTGGAGATGAAACCTACAACTTCAAAAAAAATCTACTAAGTGAGCATGCAGACAATTTAACAAACACATGCACACCACAATGTTTTCTAGAGACTATGAATTAATTCCATGAGATTTGCCTGTTCAGAAGAAAAATTCATGCAGATTTAGCTGATGCTTGACATGATAAGATATGGTAATAGACAAAAATTTGCAAACTTGTTATAAGAAGATGGCAACCAAGATCAAACCTCCATGGCCATCATAAAGACCAAAGAAAGATGTGGTATGATCTAGATCTGGGACAACTGTGTGCTGCATAATAAGGGCGAAGATTAGGGTTAGTATTTCCATGCAGTTACTAGAAAATCAATCGGATGCTTCAGAAGAATTCTACCAACAATCTTAGAAGTAACAGTAGATTACTCACAGCATCTTCCATTTCTATACCAAAACCTTGCATAGATGCTGCTGCATACTTGATTCTGACATTTTCCCCTCCTTCAGTAGTCCTTGATGTTTCAACATCCCGGCTGCTAGATGCGCCCATAGCCGGGTTTGCTTTCCTGAAACGTTCTAGTGTGAATGTAACATTATAGCAATACTCCACTAAAAAAATCAGAGAAGAAATAGGTGTGCTGAAACTGCACTGCAAATTGCATAAATACTCAGCAAGCTTGATAAATCATGAATTGAAAATACTATAATTAGAACAAAGATGTTACTGCATGTAGAACTATAGAGCTTGGATTAGATTACAGAAAGAAAGTATATAGATCTGCCATTATTGCAAGTTCAACGCTTTAGGTGTTTTTTTTTTTGGAAATAGGCAACGCTTAAGGTGTTATATCCTTGGTCTAGAGGCATTGCAGATTTCACGAATTAATGAGGAGGCATCAAGAATATTTTTAAAATGATCCTACCAAAGTGCCCTGGATGCATTTTTGGATGCTTATATCATGTGAAATAAATGATATTCCGGCGCATTAATTTAACTTACTTTGTTCGTAAGATCTTATTTGACAATCATAGCAAAAAATGAGATGAGATTGTACCGTCAACTGAAATACATAAAAGCTTCGCAGTCTTAAATCATTACACCAAATTCTAAACCAAGAAAACAAAGCAAATTCCAGCAGATAATTGGTAAATGTGATAGTTGTCAGTCAGTCCTAAACAAGAACCATGAATAAGATATTGACACCCTATTCAACATGTCAAATTCTCAAAATGAACTAAAACTTGTTATTCCAGGAACAAGGACAAAACAGATTGTTTAACTTCAGTGCAGATCATCATCAACAAACAGGGGGAAATCCTGGGCCAAATATGGCAATGTACAGCGCTCAGAGCTACTATAACGAAGAAAAAGAAATGATGACGGACAAGAATGCACCA
This sequence comes from Setaria viridis, assembly GCF_005286985.2. Taxonomy (NCBI): domain Eukaryota; kingdom Viridiplantae; phylum Streptophyta; class Magnoliopsida; order Poales; family Poaceae; genus Setaria; species Setaria viridis. The sequence goes on from NC_048263.2 coordinate 29,992,599, forward strand.
TCCAAATCTTGTACTCCCTCCGTTTCCAAAATGCAGGTCGTTTTGACTTTTCTAGATACATAGATTTTGCTATGCACCTAAATATCTAAATATAGGGTTATGCATAGCAAAATCTATGTATCTAGAAAAGCCCAAAACGACAACATTTTGAAACGGAGGGAGTAATGAACACCCACTCGATCTGGACGATATAATCCGCGTCAAGGAACAGAAACCTCTGATACGAGAAGAATCAAACAACAGTTTCAGGAAAAGGGAGGTGGGCATGCAGAGATCACTATTCTATCGCCCCACGTCATGATCGAACAAACGGCACATCGCGGAGCACGTAAAGCCACATTTCGAGCAAAAAATGAAGACTTCTAATTGGCACATCAGCTTAGAATTAAAGCAAGAAACAAGGAAGGGATCGAGACGGGTAGTGATAAAGAGCATGGAGCCGCTGAGGTCCCACTAGCATCAAGGAAGCAGCAAAGAGCAAGAGGAATCGAGGAACGGCAGTGCAAATCCTCCTGCCGTCAGAAGAAAAAGGCACCCCCACTTGCAGCAATTCCCACTTCTGAAACGCACCAGGGTTCCGCAGCGAGCAGACGAGTAAAAATTCGGCAGACGAGCAGATGTCTCCGCGTCGCGAATTGCGATGGACACGCAGGTTCTCGGATAGAATCAGGAAGAACAACAAGAGGCGATGAAAAAGGACTGCGATTAGCATTACGAGCATCGTGTCAGATAAGCGAGACAAGGCAGGGATCAATCATCTCGGAAGTAGTACTACTACCTCTCCTCCAAGGAAAACCACCACCAAATTCGAAAGCAACGGCAGCAGCAACGGTGAAATGCTGGTCCCGTCGAAACAAAACAGCAGCGGCGAACGAAAGGCTGCGCCCATGCGCCAAATTAAAGCAGGAGAAACCGAGGTGGAGAGGCGAACAGAGATCACCATGGGCTATCGCTGCTCGTCGGGCCCCTCTTCCAAGTTCCAAAACAAAACCCACAAAACCGGAAGCAAGCAGCAGCAGCGAATTCGACCGCACGAACACGCGGCGCCGTCGAAGAGGAGTGAAACCCCCCGCAAAAGTGCATCTCAGATTGAGATTGGGGGAAAAAATACGGAGACAAAAAAAAAATTGCAGTGCATCTAGAACAACGAAGAGAACAGCACGAGCAGCACGCCAACAGCAACAACACGCAACGGGACGCTCCGATTCGAGCAGGATGCAATCGACGAACCTTACGGGCTTGGCGGCGGAACGGGGGTTTTGGGAGGGGAGATGGAGGCGGAGGAACCCGAAGAAGAGAGAGGAGAGGAGAGAAGTGGGAGGCCGGTCTCACCTTCAAACGGGCTTCACCTTTTTGCTCTGCTGCAATGCTGCTCCTGCCTGCAAAGCAGAGGCAGTTGCGCTATAGGCATGCAGCGAACCGCACTACCAGCTTCGCACTATGATCGTGTCCGCCGCCCCCGCGTGATCGGACGCTCGACGAAGGCCCGACGTGGGGCCGGTGCCCGGTGCGGTTCCCACGCCTCTCGTACTGGCCAGGCCGCCCACTTGCGCAGCTGGCGCCCGCGTGAGGTAAGCCGAGGACGAGGAGGGACTCCGATTGCCTGCCGCCCGTCCCATTTCTCCATCGCCGGCGCCGGCGCACCAGGGTTCCGCAGCCTTCTCCCTTGCCCTTCCTCCGCATGGCCGGAGCTAGCACCCCCTCGCCAGAGGTGGCCGGAGAGGAGGCCGCCGTCGCCGATTTTTTTTAATTTTTAGAAAGAACCCGCCGCCGACTGGAAACGAGGTAGGATCGCTACACGCTACAGAGAGAGAATGGAACGGCCGCCCCACAATGATGCGCGTTCCAGCCTATTTTCGGAGCAAAATTGGCCCAAAAGGTCGATCTACTGTCATCCGGCCCAAAACTGGCAGTCCAACACACCCCTAGGTGCGACTTGGCGGGCACGGTTCCCACAGTTGACCGTCCAGTCGAGTCACCCGGCATTAATGGCCTCGCTTCCTCCCAAGCAGTTTGCAAGCAACTTGCAAGTCAAAATTCCAACTCCACAGTAAGCTTCAAGGAAATAGTTGCAAGTGGAAAGAGATCGAAAGCAATGGATAAAAAAATAATTAGAATACTTCGTCGGTTTCAAATTGCAGGTCGTTTTAGTTTTTTTAATTCATAATTTGAGATATGCATATGTTGTATCTAGGTGTATAGTAAAAATGATGTACTTAGAAAAATCAAAACGATATATAATTTGGGACGGATGGAGTAGTAAAATTTCCTAAGGAAAGTCAAGAGAGAGATCCAAAGCAGAGAGAGAGGAGCACAAGAATATAATTCAAAAAAAATATTTTGCATGCTGCAACTACAAAGGAGCGAGCACAAAGGGAGGAAGGAAGCCCACCTGTCGACGCATGGGGCCTCCATGGTTCTGCCGGCGGAACCATGCCTGTCGACGCGGACCTTGCCTTCTTATTAGTGGTAGTAGATAATCTAATTCAAACTACTTTAAATTTGATCAAACCTAAAACCTATGGAGAGGAATATTAACATCACATAGAAGAAGTAAAAATGGTAAAAATACATTTAATAATATATCTAATTATGCTCATCTGATATCATAATAATAATAGTAATTATTATTTATAAATTTGATTAAATTTATAATAGTTTAATTTAGAATAAACTCAGAATCCTTTCTATTTCAAAATGGGAGGTAATAGTCAGTTAGTCACCAACTCACCATCACCGAGCAGCGCAGAGAATCAAAGACGGAACTTTCTCTTTCGGTGGAAAAATTAAAGTCACCGCCGAATGAGTAGCGTACATGTGCAGTTTCATATATCGCAGCTCAAGCCTCAGATCGAATGCATCTGTGGAAAAATATTTAGGAAATCGGGAGGGGAACCGGGAAGTGTTTAGCATCAGCGATACCCGGCTTGCTCTGAAGGAATCCATCTTGGCTGATCAGTGGGCGGAGCAGCCCGAGTGAAAAACTCGTACAGAAAAACTACTGAAGCACGGTAATAAACTGCAGTGAAGGACGCACATTTCCATGTATAAAAGACAAAGAAAAGAAGGCATATTTGATATTTCTCTACCACCACCATTCCAAAATCAGAAGTACACAGTCACCAACGCGTAAAAGGCAAATCACGATGCATGCTGCACGCCTGCGGTGCACCCAAACCAAGTCACAAACCGCACACCACGACCTGCACGCCGCGCGCACGCGGGCATGCCGGTGCGGTGCAGCCAGCCAGCCAAAGCCACCCCTCCCCCCAGGAGGTCAGGACCCAGCAGCGGCCCGGCCGGCCGGCCGCGTCACAACTTGGAGTAGAGCTGCGGCGTGCACCACTTGAAGAACTTGCCCGTGGGCAGGTCGCGGGGGTGCAGCAGCGCGAGCCCGGCGGCGACGCGGCCGGCCTCCTCGGCGGTGCGCTTGCCGATGCCCCGGGTCATGTCCGTGCGCGTGAACCCGGGGCAGAAGCAGTTGACGCTCACCCCGTGCCCGGTCAGGCGCGACGCCAGCAGGCGGGAGTAGGCGTTGAGCGCCAGCTTGGACACCGCGTAGTCCGGCCACACCTCGGGCCACCCGCGCCCGCGCCAGGTGCCGTCCCCGACCTCCGCCAGGAACCGCGACGCCATCCCCTCGATGTCGCGCTCCGTCAGCGACGCCTCGTCCAGGAGCATCCGCCGCAGCGACGGGTCCTTGAGCTTCTGCATGCAGCAACCAAGAGAGAGGGAGAGAAAAAAAGGAGACACGTGAGATGGCATTCTGACGCATGCTACAGTGATAGTCAGTATAGTTCATCTTTTCTTGGAACGTTGCTAGGAATAACTTCGTCTCAAAACGACATCTGAATGCCATTAGCTACGTTTGCATCACTGACATGCCAATGTACTCCTGTTCATGTGGGTGGCTAGTTGCAGTTTGGTTCACATGGCTTGGGAGTTTGGGCATTTCATACATGGTGTGAACACGGGCGACAGTGGGCAGTTCTGAAGTGCTGAGATCATCTGCGATGACAGCGACACCGAAGTAACGCTGTCTCTGTGATAGGGGCGTTCAAACTTAATCAGGCTACTTGTACTCGCACCCTTAATCAACCTGCTGCTTAGGCCCCGTTAGTCAAATAATCTCGATGGGGGTTGATTTGATGGGCATTGGGCATTGGGCACTGGGTTGATTTGAAAGGTCAAAGTCAGCATAGACATGTGCCATCATTAATCTCTGCAGCACGATGGTTTCAACTGACATGACATGCAACTGCAGGTGTCAGACAAGGCAGGTAAAGATTTGATTCCAATATCGTTAGTCATCGTGCAGCGTATCCCTTATGTGCTGTCAAGTGTTATGACTACACACACGTATGTATGTATGTATTGTAGCAAAAAGAAAAAAAAGGAAAAATAATCTAATGCTGCATTTTTTTTGACATAGTGTTCAGGTGATCGGAGTGGCAAGAAACTAGTGACTCTTCAGTTATGCATGCGGTTTTGTCTGAATCCTACTGCTGGTGAGAAAAACAGCATCAAAATGCAGAGAAAGTTCGGTAGTGGCAGCCTGACAGGGCAACAGTAATCGATCAATTCTTCTCCTGCCACATTGCCCGTCACTCACTCATGTGTTATGTGCTACAACTACTCTTTTGCAACCTGACAGAAAGGGTCCATCCGACGAAAATTTAGCACTCCGAGGCCATGTTATGGTGACTTACATTCAGAAGGCCGAGCTGGGAGCTGATGTTGAGGATGCGGCTGGTCTCCGGCGCTCGCCGGAACAGCGGCAGGAGCGCCTCGGTGAGCATCTTGGCCCCGTAGAAGTTGGTCCGGAGCACCGTCTCGGCGTGCCCCACCGAGTTGGTGTCGACCTCGTTGAACGACACCGCCGCGTTGTTCACCTGCATGGAGATCCACCACCAGCAGCAAACGACGGCTCAGCTAAGGTTCAGAAGTGTCAGAATTCAGATTACAGGCCATGCGTCTGGACGTAGAAAATCAACGGCGATCTTCCTCTATATTCTCTGACGTCAAACGGCGGTGGTAATAATATAAAGATACGATCGAAACCTACTACGTACATCATCTACACTACAATAATGCTGCGGATGATTCTGGATCGTGACGACTTCCATATCATAATAACGTGGTAACTGCCGCCACTTGCAGTACTATACTAGAGGCTCGAGATTAAGTAATCTGAGCACAGCTCTTGTGATGCTGCACTGTTCGATCGTCATGGACTCATGGTGCCCGGGATATATAGCTTGCCTTCTATATATGGGGTAGTGGGAGCAGTTCGCGTAAAATAAAAACCTGCGCGTTTGCATGGGCTAAAAGAAATACGATCTGGATCGCACTGGTTCATTGCTTTGCTCACTTGTGTGGTTGCGGTAGCTGCCTTTAAAAGCCGTAGCGTGTAGCATGAGCTTCTTATTAAACCGTACATGTTCTAGTTTATTGGAACTGAACACTAACCAGACGTGCAGCAGGTTTGCATGAGCATGAGGGCTGTCCCATGGGGGTGACTACTTCTTGTCCAACTGTATACTACAAAATGGTTTCGTGATTTCTGAAATAATCCAAATAGACGCGGTAAATATACTTTGTTTCAGAAGTTTAATTAGATTGCCTTCAGACATTTTGCTGCGTTAGAACATAATGCTAGTTTAGCAAGCTACTCCGAGGACATGGTACACGGCGCCTACACGAACGAAATGGTAAGATCACTGCGAGTGGCAAGCGAGCGACTACCATGACCTTGTACGTTTACTCCTCCAGTTGGACTACTGACTTTGGCATTGGGCATGTGTGACTTCTTCATCCAGGCATGACCGTAAGAGTGTTGACAGACTGACGGTGCTTGCATTTGTCAAGCTTCGCCGCATATAAAATACGTGCTACGAAATAATCAGAATTTAAATCTGAGTGGTGTTCTAGCTATTTTGTGACAAGAAAAAGACATCATCCTTCGCGTTCATAGTAGAACGACCAATTAACCGCCGAATTACCAGCCTCCATCAGCTTCGCATTATATTTACTTGCTAAGATTTTAAAAAGCTATAGAGACTTCAATCGTGACGGGCCACAGTGCTTTACCACGTTGGTGCTCCACTACTAGTTGAAGCAATACGTGTCAGTTGGAATAATCTAACCTTCGAAAGTCAAACCCTTCTACTTCTAGGCCAAGGTGAAACGAGAACGGCAAACAAAGCGAATACTCGGGAGTCGGGAACGGAGCCGACCGAGACGCCCGGAACCCGAGGGAACCGTTGGGGAAACGTCACGCGGCCAGGCGCCGGTCGGTGCAAGCAAGGCGCGGCGGCGCGCGACGACGGCGCGCGTCGAGACGGCGGAGGACTCGGGGACTCACCAGGATGTCGAGGCCGCCGAGCTCGTCGCGCACCCACGACGCGAAGGCGGCGACGGAGGCCGGGTCGGCGACGTCGAGCCTGCGGAACCTTACCACGGCGCCGCCGCGGAGGCCGGCCGGCCTGATGCTAGCCCGGAGCGCGGCCGTGGCGGCCTCCCCGCGCGCCTCGTCCCGCGCCGTGAGCACCACGGTCAGGCCCTGCTCCGCCAGGCGCGCCGCGAGCGCGTGCCCGATGCCCCGGTTCGCGCCCGTCACCACCGCCACCGTCTCCCCCGTCCACCACGGCGCCCTGCGAATAGTACACGGGCAAAGTCTCATCAGATCATCTCAAGATGAGAGATCGGATGAGCTAGGCCAGGTTAGGCGGCCAGCGAGTCATTCATTTACTTGGGTGGATCTGTCGTCTCCTTGTCCTTCGAGCTCACGCAGTCCATCGACGACGACATCGAGCGGCCGGTCACCGTCGTCGTCGCCTAGCTACGCGCTCAGCTCGATGGATCCTCCGCGAGCCCGCAGCTACCTGGAGCTTGGAAGACAAATCGATCAGCCTCGCTGGCCTGCTGCCCTGGACGGCTAGCTAAGCTTGTTGGAGTGTGGAAGGTGGTGAAGTGAGGAGGGACAGGGCAAGGCAGCGAGGGAAATGGATCCTTTATATATAGGGAAGAAGGCTTGCGAGCGGCAAGGCGGAGAAATTTGTATTTTTGACACCCCAAACATATGATTTCTCATGTTTGACACTTTAAAAATTAGATTCGCAAATTTGACACCTACAACATTAACACAGTGATTTACTTAACATTATACCTCTTTAATAATTTTCTTTCCTCCTTTTCCATTTATTGGATTGTGAAAGGACTAAACTACTCCTTGCGTCTCTCTATCTCTGGTTCGATCAAATCAATCGCCCTGAACGCCTCACCAGACGTGCCGCCACCCGCCCAGAACGTGTCGTGATAGCCTCCCTCGGACGCGCCGCTGCCCGCCCAGAACGCGTCATGGTACTGGTGCTTGCCGCCACCGATCTCGCTTCGTAGGTGCATCGGTTGCAAGGCATGGCAGCTAGCCACTAATCATTAAAAAGGCATAATGTCAAGTAAATTAATGTGCTAATATTGTGGGTGTCAAATTTGTGAAGCCAATCTTTAGAATGTCGAATATGCGAAGTTAGAAGTGTCAAAAATATAAATTTCTCTAGTGAGGCGACCCATCGACAGTTGGGCAGGTTCGCTCGTGAGCTGTCTGTGACTTCTAAATTTCTGAAACTCAAACGGAGCAAGTGGGCGGAGGTGGGGAGCAAGTGCGCGGGATTAGTTGCGGTCAACGTAACCGAGCGGACTGGTCGAGTTGGAGCACCGGTTCTTCTAACGGGTGCCAAACGATACGGTACAGCCGCGTCTGAAAGCGATCGGGAGTAGCACCAGTGTGCATGCAGCTCGAAGTACAGGTTCTGACAAATGAGGAGGAAGTCCAAGATATCACTTTGGAGGAAGTCCAAGATATCACTTCTTACATAAGAGCGCTGTTGTCCATTTGGCATTTTGCAGGTCCTAAAAAGAATGCAGGACTAGGATATACAAAACAGATAAGTAGTGAAGGAAAATGACTTAGGTACCCTGAATTATCAGAAACATGCACATGCATACGGCGTTCTGCAAAAGCCAATTATAGTTAGCTCAGGTGCTCGATCTTCTGAGTTGAAACCGGTTAAAATTTGCTAAGCGGCACGTAAAAATGCTACGTATAAATTTTCACGAGACTTCAACAGGGCTCTAGCACCATACGTACTTTAGCTTAGTGGAAGACTGTGGGATTTTTCATGGTCTACGCTCGGCACACGCTGCGCTAGCTGCTCCACGCCACGCCTCCACCTCCACTTTTGCCGGCTTGATTTGAAAATGTCTTTCCTGGAACGGACGCAATTATTGAGCTTGAGCAGCAGCGACTGTGCACCGTGGAGCCCATGTTGGTCGAGTGCCCATGGGCCGTCAGGAAAATATCAGCACACCGGTCGAAAGTTTTCTCCAGGCCATCAGGGTGATCAGGCACTCAGGCCAGACTGATAGACTGAATTTCGTCTCAGTGGACAGTGAAAACCTGAAAAGAATTTGATGGCAAGAGTGACAGTGAACGACAGCTAGTACGGTATTTTTTTTATGATGGACCGGATTTTTCTCTACTTTTCCGTTACATTGATTTTCCTGATGAAGAAAGAGAAGAAAGAAAAATGACCTCGAATGCTACATTGCTACTACATTCCAAGATCGCAGGAAATACTATACTACATTTTCCCGCAAAAAAAAAATACTATACTACATTACGCAACGGCATTGTCAACTTAATGAAAAGTAGTTGGGGGCGAAGGAAGAATCTCTCTTTGCTCCAAGATCGAGTTAGAACTCAGAACTGTGAAGGAATAAACAACGAATCCAGGCGACCAAATACTCCATTTTCAACCTATGAAGACCTTCATGCATGCAAGCATGAGGTCCACGTGTTTCATGTAACAGATACTCATCAGCTCATTATCGCATACTAGCATATAAAAAATTATATGCACCATCCCTCTAGCATTAATTATTTGATAATAGAAATCATTCGATTCAGGTGGAATTTTCGTCTGAGGAAGAGAATAACACACGCATGCATTTCGTTCGCTGCGCGGGGCACACGGTCATTTTATATTTTTATTTCCATGGCTTTCTTTCCCTGGCTCCCTTTTGGTTAGGAGATTGGGAAATTCACTTCTTCTTGAAATCAACAAAGTAATAAAAGAAAACAGATACGGAAACCAGGAAAAGACATTTGAAAATCACAGATGCATGATCCGTATAAATCCAACAAAAAAGAATGGACCGGTTTAGATAGATCTGCTCACGTTTTTCACATTCGATTTATTTGTCCCGTACCATCGCGATGCCAAATGAAACCGAGATGCAGGTTGTGCATACACAATAGTGGTCATTAGTTATTGCTAGTGGATTATATTAATTGATCCATCCGTTGTGATCACACAGGCTTGCACACAAAACACCAAAGTATTAGGGGGGAAGTAGTTAGGCGTCGTCAGACGTAGGAAAGGTCAGTTACTACTACTACTACTAATCAACAGGGATGCGCAGTGGTTTACAACGTGACGCAGTGAATAGACGCCACTAGCGAATTGTTTAGGGGCAGCAGGGATGGCACCGACCACGTGAATCGTGGCTGATCGAATTGATTCGGCGATTCGTTCGTCATTGCTTGATTATTTTTAGCAGATAACATTACTGAATCGTACAGCAGAATGCGTGTGTGTAGCTAAACAAACTGTCAGCCGCTAGATTGCTGGAGTGCTTAGTTAGTTAAGCTCGATTAGGCCGGAGATCGTAGTGTTTTCCCTCATCGAGATAGGAGTATAGGGTGCTTAGTCTAGTATTACCTTTTTGGGTGTTGGGTACGGTTGCCATTTGGTGGCGTCCTGCTTTTTGCACCGTCCACACTGCAGTGACATCACGCGCGGTCAGCCGGTCAGGCATGGTCAAGGGCTCATGGCATGAGAACAACGTGAAGCAAAACGAAAAAAGAAAAGGAGAGGGAGATGGAAGGAAGGATAAAAAAAGGGGAAATGTGCTGTATGTCATGTGAGTTTCAGGAGCAAAGAAGGTGAGAAGGAACGGGAAATTGGCCAATGACTTCAACATTAATACTACTAGTTCATGGAGAACTAGCCACTTAGCGCTTGCTCATCGAGCTCTTGGCTCTTGCAGTCCTCTGCCGGTTACTGCGTGCAGAGTAGGCAGGGAGTCGTCGTCCGTGCTCTGTCCCAGGTTCTGAATTTTCTTTCCCTTTCAGAGAAGAGAGGATATGCTATTCCAGGTTTTGTTTGATGCGCGAGACGAGACGGCCCAGATGCCTATCCACACACTCGGGCTGCTCTTACTGGGCTGGAATGCAGGAGGGGAAGGTTCGAAGTTTGAACGAGTCAGTGAGCACGCGCGGGCGCATCGTCTTGCATGATGCCGATTCGCGGCGCCCCACACAGTTGAGCATCTCGTGTGCCCCGATCAGAGATCCCAATCAAGAATTGGAACCTCCCGCCGTGTTAGATCCGTGAAATGCTCGTCTGGGAGGGATCCCGTCGGCACTAGCAGTTTGCCCTAGTCTCGGTAGGCAAGCTAGAGCGTCGTCTAACACCGTAGAGACGTGGATGAACAACAATGGAGATTGGAAAAGATTAGGGAAAAGAAAAATGAAAAAGATAAATCTGATAGATTTTATTGTGGGTGATCAATCGGCCTTGAGCTTACGTAGACATAAGCCGGCTGGCCTTAGCCTTAAGTTACACGACTCCATCTCGTACCACAAAGACCGATATAATTTCCTTGCGTTGATTCGGCCGCGTCAATTTAGAGTCCAAGACTAACACGATTTCCTGACTTATTCACGCATGATATTCAGACTCAGATTGCCTTTCAAAAAATAAGTGTAGCAGTACCTCGTACACCAAACTTGTCCCTCAGCGATCTCTGTACAGACTTGCATGCATGCTTGACTTGGTGAAAGCACCTGATGATATCTTGCTTCTTAATTCCCTGGGACGAGCGGACAACCAGATGGACGGTGAGACCCAAAACTTTCTGTGGACAGGCCAGACATGTTTGAGGTGCTCCCAAAATATGTCTGTACTCACCAGAAACATGCCGATCCACTCCTAGAGTCCCTGCATGTACTTCTAGCTCCTCTTTGTTATCTGTGTGGGCAAAGTTAACCCTTCCCCTTTGATTGGACCTTGCATCTAATAAAGAATCGGCCACATGAACAGCTTAATTATTTTACTTTAGCAATATTTCAGCTAGTAGGCCGATCATTCATGAAATGAAATAGTGAAGCGAATTAGCTAATCATTTTATCCGGCTATTTATTTCATAGTAAATCTAATCAGCATGGCTTTAATGATTTAATTCTAATTAGATTAGCTAGTCACTAATTGTGACAATGTTGACCGTCAATACATGTACGATCCATTGATGGAGCGGTGCCCCAGCAGCCTCGATCCCTCTTGTTGTCTCTGGCCGCTGGCCGGCACCGGCAGCGCAGCTCAGGCTACCGATCGATCGAGATGCATGCGAATCAGGTCATCACATATTCACATGCATGATACGGCAAAAAAAAATCAAGTTATTAAAAATGATGAAAGAAACAGGACATGCTTATCGTTCATGCAGTTGGGCAATAATTTTAGCATACAGATAATGATATCATCATCTTAATTTGCTCCCAAAACAGAAACCATATCTCATCACCACTTTAATCTTCTCACGTATCATGCAGCTTAAGCTAACTTGCATAGCATGAACGACGCAACTGCCTGCAGCAGTGCCTGTTAGGCTGTTACTGTGTTACATGTATATCCAGAAAAGGATCAGACAAAGGCAGGACGGGCATGGACGACCACCCTCCTAAATGTATCGCCAAAAAGAGAAGACCTCACCTCGGCAGCTCACCTCGCATGCACTGCAATGTAAGCTACGTACGTATCTGTAATCTACGGCTGTGGCAGCTCTGGTACAGTAATCTTGTACAGTCCACGTAAGGAGCACCTGGAGACTCTGCCGAATCCATTGACCCCAAATCGCCTTCCATAACTGTTTTGGATGTTGACATGGCGAGGCCTGGCAGCCTCACTTGTGCCCTCGGCGGTGGCAGTCAGCGGCTGTTTCCCATGCCCAATAACCATCACGGCATGAGATGCCGGCAGGAAAGACTTTGGATGGATGTATGGGATACTCACATCATACACGTATGTCTCTCCTGGTTTCAGATAGAAATAGTTGCGTGACACACGGAAAGTGCCGATCATTATGTTTCCTGCCTCTACAAGGGATTCTGTTTCCTCTTCTGCCTTAACATCAAGCTTCTCATAGGACTCAATTTTGAAGAGGCATGTCTGCAATTTTTTTTAAAAAGTTGCTTGACGAAATAAATCCATGTGTATAATTACAACCAAAATCAACACCAACATAAACTGGTATCAGTAATTAAGACAATAAAGCATGCAAGATATTGGTGAACAGGTGGTCTGGGACAAGCATACTTTGAAGTAAGCACAAATTTGAGGTCTCAGCATAGCTTCCCCGTGTCTTGTTTTTTCTCTTGGTGGTGTTTTGCTAGTGTGCGAGTTTTAGATCAGTTCAGTTCTGGTTGTTGTGGCTGTTGTCCATTGGGCAACAGTCAAGGTCTTTCAAATTGGTGTAAGTGTAATTGAATGAATCGCTAGGGCTTTGCCAAAACCTCATTGGAGGCCATAAAATTTTTTTGTATGTTCTTTGCAATGCAACGAGACTAGGCTAATATTCCTAAAACTATAAAAAAGAAAAATAGAAGCACCGACTCTAGAACCTGGTCACAGTAAACATTGCTGTTCGGATTTATTCTAATCCTTAACATTGTAGATAAAGTGTGTGGGATCCTGAGAGACAACACACAATTATTCTGCAAGCACTCTCTTAGAAAAAAAAAAGATATTCTGTTATGTTCTATGTGACCCAGGTCAAAGTATGTGCACAACAATGAGCTTAAGGACCTACATGTTAAGTACAAATGAACTCTAAAACCCCTCAAGGGATGATGTCAAACCCACTAATAGCCTTGCTTTTCAGAGAAGCCTAGTATAACAAAAAATACCTTCTTTGAGCGGCTTGCTCAATCACCTTATCCCAGCTGAATAGAAGAACTAAAATATTTTTGAAAGAGTTTTGCAAATAGATACTCTAAAGTAGTAAGATTTATTTCTAAATATTCATCTCATTTTACGTGATAATCTAAATTTATATGCATGAAACTTGCATAACGAAGAGAACAGTAAATTTAATAATCAGCCAAAGTGTAAAATCGAAATGTTGTCTTACCGAATTGTCCATGACGAATTAGTAAAACTAAAAGCAAATCTCACCTTAGATTCATCTTTGTGGCTGCCTATAACGCCATGCTCTTTTATAGCATCCAATCCAGTTTCTAGTCGAAGCTTCCCTCTTTTACTACTCTCCTCCGATGCCAATTCTTTGGTAATAATCTCCTCATATTTATGCTTCAGGTTATTCGAACACAAGTGCCACGTGAAAACTTGTGGAGGGTTCAAGCATGAACACTTAAATCTGTTCAATGATTCGACTGTCCCTAAAATGGCCTGAAATGTACATGTGTCTGCATGTATAAAATTAGATGAAGTTATTCAACTTTGAGGTGTAAAAATAAGGAATAATAAATTAGAAGGATCGACATCTTTATAAAAATAATGTACGATAATATCTTATGACAGTATTACGTACCAGCCTTTTGGTCTCGAAGAGGAGCCAAGATGTTTTTTGTATTGTTGGGTCTTCCTTCCCATGTAAATTCATGCCCCATCTGCAAAAGTTTGACATCCCTTATTTATTTTTTAAAATCTATAAAAAGAAGAACTAGAACTGTTAAAGCTATATATATATATATATATATATATATATATATATATATATATATATATTCCTTTCAAATGGAACCAAATTCCAGTGCCAATTTACTTTCTCATATTAAGAAACTTGTATTTTAGACATGCTTATGATTAACCAATACTAGTACAAGACTCAGCTTAGCTTGTAACAGTCAGAGTAGCAGAACACAAAAGACAAGCCCAAACAATGAAGGATTAATCAAGAGATGATTCAGGTAGAAAAAAATATGTACATAGGTATGCTTCTATTCTAATTCCAGGAGATATTTTCATTACCGTACATTGCCAAAGTAGTTTTCAAAAAATCATATTCTTAAAAAAACAATAAGGGACTTCAGACCATACTTGAAATCGCAAAGCAACAATTTCCATTCATGACTATAATTAGAAACCCATGCATTTATCAACAAGATAGGATCACTACACGAATACATTTTTCTTGATGAAATTTGGGACTATACTTTCAATGCTCGTTTCCCTTGTTATCCCTTAAATCCAGCAAAATTGTTTTTTAATTTCCCATGGTGAGAGGTCATTAGAACACACTAACTAGAAACATCTTTACAGTCAAAAGTAACTATGTTCTTGTATTTAGATTTACCTTCTGCACAGCATTGGCTTCAAATGCATAGCTAGCAGTAGCGTGTCTATGATGATCATTCAGTTCTAACTTTTCCATGACTTTGGAGAGCTTAACGCTGTTCAATTTTGCCACACAATGACGCTCCCTTGCATCATTAACTAACTCATTCCACGTGTCTCCACAAGCAAGCAGACGAGTAGCTTCACCAATAATCCATAGAAAATACCTAGAAAAAGGGGAAGATTTTGTGTCAACACGTATATTTCAGAAAAAATACGAAAGCAATATGAGCGATGAGCACATTTCTAGAACATGCCTTGATCTTGTAAGGCTTGTGTTTATTTTGTTGCCCTTGGGAAGTTCTGACTCACTGTCAACAACTGCTGACAAGATTACCACATCATACCACTTTTCATACAAATTATCCAGAGAATTGATTTCTAGATTAATTTGTTCATGCCTTCTATATTCATCACTCAAGAAATTTCTCATTGCATCAACCCGTTTGCTGCATAGACAAACTATACAAACTGTGAGCTTTCTACCAGCACTTCTTAGACCTGAAATAAAACAAAACAATTGAATAAAATCATGCATATTTACATATATAGCAACGAATCGTGACAATGAAGAAAATAATATCTTGCAAGACAAACACCAATTTTCAATCACAAGAAAACATACTTTCTATGTTTTTTTCTTTTTCATCGACAAAAAAGCTAGATTTATATTTTTCCCAAAAAGGAATGCTTTGTTTAGAGAAAACAAGAAAAATAAAAGATCACATACATTTGCACAGGATCTGAAGTAAGAAGATGATGACGGCATTTTCAACAAAAGCATTTCCTTTTCTTTTCAACTCATCAACAGCCGTGATGTCAAAGAAACCATAAGGAACTAGCTTCTTATCATAGTCAAAAGACTTGACAGTACAAGCCTCCTCAACCAAACCCTTATAGAAATGGTCACACACGAACTTGCTTATTGTAGGGCTCATCAGGTACTGCTTGGTCAGCATCTTATTTTCAGAAGACACAAGTAGCAAGCGTTCGAACAGGCTACATGCATAACCAGCTTCTCTGCAAACCTAGTAATTATCAAGTGGCGAGTCATTCAGCTGTGCAAACATGGATACTTACTCAAACTAGCAAATATGCTTAGAGTAAACAGGTAAGATCAAAACATTAATGTCATGAAACTTAAGAAGTAAAATTATCATAAATAATTTAGAGTTCTTACTTTTTTTAATTAACATGATTCACAATCGCATAAAAAAATATAACCTATGCTACTATGCAGAAGAACATGCATACCTCACTTTTCACTATCGACTGCAAGTGAAGATGGTCTCCCAATAGCACAATGTGTCTGGGTGTAAGTGAAAGTGGAATCAGGAGGTCACTTTCCCTTATTTGTGCAGCATCATCAACAACTAATACGTCAACCGAATATGATTTCAGACCCAATAGTCGTGAGGAACAGGAAGGTGTAGAAATAATAATACACGAGTTTGCAATACAGAACTCCTCCATATCATTTATATCCTCCAGCTGAGGTAATACAACAGAGTCTATAAGGATCTCTATCAACTGAAGACATTTTGCTCTACTTGCAATTAATGGCTCTGTATTACCACTTCTTGTGAACTCTGAAACTAAATGTCGATGAACTTCAGAGTTGGTCATGGTAGCCTCTAGAAGAAGATTATCAAAACATGACAATTCATTGTTCAACTTGTTCACATTGTCAATGTCATTATCAGATAACTTGTTTGCTAATAGACTGCCAAGCATAGCCTTTGAACATTTTCTTATATCTGAGGCAAGCGCACGAACCTTCTTTCTAAAAGCCACAGATGAGAAGACTGCTAAATTGCTTATGGTACAGATTTGTCCCTCATGATCACAATTATCCTTGCAATACGGCTTCATTTCTAGCACAAAAGCTGTCTCCTTCAACAATTTTCCCCACATATAGGTGCAGCAAAAGAGCACATGAGCTCTACTTTCTAAACTTGTTTCACCAAATATGCTACAGTTCTTCATGGCATTTACGTCATTAAGCACAAGGACCATACTCAGGTTGAATGAAGGATATATATCCTTTAAACTATGAAGAAATCTAAGAATATATTTCTCACTTGGTAAGCAAACAAGCATTCTAGACCTCCTGTTGAACATGGATTGAATTATACCAATTGCTATTCGGGTCTTGCCACTTCCAGGAGGGCCCCAAAGAATTTCCAATGCATTGATGTGAGGACAAAGAAGCTTTGAAGTAATGCATTTTACAGCATTTAGCTGCTCATCATTGAATCTTTTTGCATGAACGAATTCACCTTGTGCAAGTTCATCACAGAGGATGCATTTCTTTTCAACCTGCAAACAAAGGGCCCAGCAAAAAGGTTAGAGAAAAAATGCTTTGGTACTCCACCGAATGACAGATTCATCGTTTTTACCTTCCCAGCAATGCATAGGACTGACTCAACTGCTGCAGAGCCACCACGCTTGATATATCTCATTGCTTTTGAAAGATTTATGCCCTCCATAATGTTGGTTAAGAATGTAACCTCTTTTATTGCATCAAACTTTACATTGTTGTGATAATGGGGGATTAGGAGTCGGAAACTTCTATGGAAGCCAGTGTTGCGACCAACTCCAACCACAATAGCAAAACACCCAATCATATGTTTCAATTCTCCAAGGAAAAAAATGTCACCATCTTCAGCTACATGAGAGCAACTACCTAACTGGTGCACATCAATATCAATGTAGTATACATCAGGTGTGTCAGTGTGGACCACAGAAAGTACATGATAAGATTTTGCCCTCTCACTAGCTGATATTTCAGATTGTAAGCTTGCACGAATTTCTTCCAGCAGAAGAGCTGAATGAATCTGCAGGTAATGTTCAACTGAACTAAATGCAGATGGTACCTTGTTAACCTGATACATAAATTTGGCTTTCATTATAAGTTATCAGAATGAATTTTTTTTGGATAACTGAGCACTTTACAAAAACATATATGAAAAATAAAGAAATGGACTACATATAGATAGAAGGAAATATCCAGGCTTTCCTCATTCAAACAGTTTATGAAAAACATTAAAGCATACACCAAAATGATTAGAGAAAGAAAGGATTCACAAACATTATATATATAAGACTGTTGATAAGAAAAATCAACACAAAAATCTTGATCTATACAATTGCAATAGTGATGAAGTTGCAAATACCACTGCATAACAAGCCACTACCATGACTTTATTTGGCTGTTAAGAGCAGACGGAGATGCAGTTCATGGTTTTTCAGTGGTATTTTGCAAATTCATCTATTTTTCTCTAATAATCAATAGGGTATGAAACAATAAGTGCTTCAGTACTAACCTGCTCCTTGTAAAGATCTGAATTCATGACATCTTCAACTCCCCATTTCATCACAGCATGAAGTAGAAAGCAACCAGCTTTCCAAGCATCTAAGACTCCATCGATTTGTTCTCCCGCACTTCCTCCACCGTCAGCACCGACGTGGCCTTGCCTCTCCTCGGCCGTCGCCACCGTGCGTGGTTGTCCATCGATTGCCCTTAACCCAAAACCACCTCCACCTTCATAGCTCGCGCCGGCAGAAACTTTCGCATCCGCCGTCACCGCCGCGCGTGGTTGCTCGTCGCTTCCTCCCTCGCCAGCCCCTCCGCCACCTCCCTCTTCTGCCGCCGCCACCGCGGGCATCTGCTCGACGTACGCATCCTCCGTCGCCAGCCCCTCCGCCACCTCCCCCCCTTCCGCCGTCATCCCCGCGCGTGGTTGCTCTTGCTCATCGCTTCCTCCCTCGCCAGCCCCTCCGCTATCTCCCGCTTCCGTCGCCGCCACTGCGGACGTCTGCTGCTCGACGCTTCCTCCCTCGCCAGCCCCTCCGCCACCTCCCTCTTCCGCCGTCACCACCGTGCGCGGCTGCTCACTGCTTGCTCCTTCGCCGCACCCTCCGCCAAGCTCCCCCTCCTCCGCCACCTGCTTCCCAGAAGGGTTGCCCCGTCGCCGCCGCCCCGACATTCCTCCTTTCTCAGCCGATCACTTTTGGGCGGCTACGGGTGCCAGAAGGGTTTGTTTCAAAAAGAAACACCCCGTTCGGCAGCGCTAGTTCTGGCTGCCGCTGCTGGCTTCTGCTGCCAGCGGCTGCAGCGCAGCTGCTAGCTGCTGCTTTGTGCCTTCAGCTGATTGCAGCGGCAGGAGAAGCAGCTGGGCAGCGGTGCTAGCTGCTGATTAGGAATTTTCGGCCTTTTTTCTGTACGGAGGCGCTGCTATGTTTCAAAATTAAATTTGTAACATTCAAATTTTATCGCGCAAACATAACCAACACAATGGAGGGTACGAACGTACACAACAACTACTATAATTATTTACATACAAATTACAACATCAATATACACAGCATACACCCATCATTTACATCAAAGAGATTCCCGCCGCAATCCAATCTCGTACACTGACCATAGTAGGAGTAGCATTTGCTGCCACCCATTCGGACACCTCATAGTCCGGAGCTCGCGCCATGTTCGAACCTGCATTACTTGTATCGGCAAGGTCCAGCAAATAATTATGGAGTGCGAAGCAAGCAATAACAAGCTTCGTTTGCCGCTCTCGAGAATATAGTGGAACTTCCCACAGAATGTGCCACCTGGATTTCACCACGCCAAATGCACGTTCAACCACATTGTGAAGACTGGAATGGTGAAAGTTGAATTTCTCCTCCAATGTGTCCGCCGATCTTCTGCTAAACTCCTCCAAATGATACCTGGTATTTCGATACGGTCCCAGATACCCTTCTCGAACTGCGTAGCCCGAGTCGACCAAATAATATCGGCCTACAGATAATAAAAAATATTCAACATTAGTGCATCACATTTTGCAATTGCAGCGTCATGTGCGTAATTAGTCAAGTACCATATCTGCAGGTGGATGAGGGTAGTTCAGTGCCGCCATACAATCCCGCAACACCGCCATGTCATGACAGGATCGTGCCCTCCCCGCTCCTATATACGTGAAGCGCATGTCCATATCGACTATAGCTAACACATTGAAGCTCGTCCACCCTTTTCTGTTAATAAAATCCAAACGGGACTCACGCCCGACCAGTACGGGAACGTGTGTACCGTCTAGAGCACCTATGCACCCATCAAAGAACGGTGCATATTGTTTCAGCTTATGATTCACCTTAGAGTAAGAAGGATCCTTTGGAGCGATGACTATCTAGGCAAATGAAAACATTACATTTACCACATGCGCCATCTTCCTACTAACTGTGTCCAAACTCCGGTCAAATCTTTCTCTAATTTGACGGCAAGCCTGTTGTGTCGCACACGCCCACACGAGCATACCTAAAGCCTCAACAGATTCTACCCCTTGCGATGTTTTCAATCCATGATTGGTAACCAACATGTCATGCAACCGAAGGAACGCGTCGGGATACATACGAAAATTATCGAAGCACCGCCGCCTGTCCCGCAGATTGAGCTCAACCCATTGTCGTCCCGTCATGCATGGCAGGTCAACTAGCGGGTTCCGCACAGGACGCTGCCTCCTGTTCACCTCCGCATATGCGGCTGCAGCTCCTGCTAAACACTTTAGATCGAACACGGAGTTGTTGTCGCTGTCATTGTCACTGTTTTGTTCCTCTGCACTACTCATACTTGATTGAACCTGTGCATGCACTATCGGAGGGGCATCAGCAAACACACCTTACACATAGGTAGTTGCACCGAATTATACATATGCATTTGTTTCGAACCTGTCAAGTGCCAGTCAAGTTGCCTCTCCACCTTCCTTGAGCTGTCGCAGAATTAAACCAATGCTCCTGCTACTGATGAGCGGAGGGCCACCAATGACCTACTGAACTACCTGTCCAAAAGGTTAAGACAAGAGACATCAAAATTCCAAATAACTTCAAAGCAATCTGTTCTGACACAAGATAAAAAAGTTCTAACACAAGTAGACTGATGTACTGAGACGACATTAAACTAGAAAGAAACGACAGTACACTTGAAAGAAAGTACTGATCCAAATGCAACATTTCACTTCACACAAATTTAGTGACCACGACATTTAACTTGAAATAAATTGCTGAGCATGGACGACATCAAACTTGAAAGGAATTTAACTAGCACTAAAACGAAATGTTCAACGAACAAGACATGTTACATAAGCTAACATTACTGTTCCGACACAAGTGCAAACATTATTTTTGAAACCTATCGGTACACATCACTAGAATAAAATAAAGTCATGCCACAATCACTACTTGTTCAACATGTCTTAGTTGAATTGTATCCGGTTCATTCGGCCCTCTTTCGTTTTTATCTCCGTGAACGCCGTCCGATACTCCGGGTTCTTAGTACATAAATAAAGAGCCTGGCAGTAAAGCGGAGACCCCTCATGTAGACCATCTTCTACCAGGAGCTGCATTGCACGAACCATTTCCACCTGCGCATGGTCAGCACGTTGCTGGCTCCTTTTTGCCACACTGTCCGAAAGCTCCCTGATGTACTGCTCCAAGTTGCCACTTCTATTTTTCATAGGACTGTCCACAGAGAATTCCCGGGCCGGCCGTTTGGACATGGCACGAGCACTACTAGCAGGCGGGGGTCCTGGTCCAAGTCCGCTGCATTGCCCTCAGTCCCCACGCTAGATGTCGCCTCACGAATACCTTCTGCCGTCAGCAAGGTGCCCCTGTCTTGGGGTTCATGGCCAAACAACTCAAACAATTCGTCGAGGAAAGGTGGAGGCTTAACAGAAGTCGGCTGCGAACTTGGCTGGGACCTCGGCGGGGCATCACCACCACTGGTGTCCTGCAATGTTCAAGGAACAGTACATGTTCAAGGCCAAAAACAGAAATGTACAAATAAGATGCCGAGTAACTTATGGGCGTGTCATAGGATGTACCTCTTCGTCCTCCTCCCAATAGGTGGCATCAGCAGCAACACCACCAGTTTGTGTGTCGCGCCCTAAACAAGATTGCTTTTGCAAGGCCATCCAGCTCAGGAATGTTCTCCTCAGGTTGTTGAGCTTGTTCTGCAGCTGCTTGCTGCCCAAATGCAACCCAGTCTATTGCCTGAAGCTTGAGTACACGTTCTTCCATCCCAACTTAGTGAGGCATCTGTTGCTCCAATTGAACTGGTTCTTCTGAGCAATGCACAAGTCCAGCAAAGTTTTCGTCGTGCCCTCATCCCCGCTGGCACGGTTATTCATCTGAGTACACAAGAGCTGCAATTATATTGCACCGAGCTACGGATAACCAGGAGGCATACAACTAAACAAGCTCAAATTACTGGATATGTTACTTGCCTTAGCAGTTGTCTTGGCGCGTTTGTGGTGGAAATTGTACGGGCACACCGGTGGGGGAGAGCACGACGAAGTCGATGACGATGCCAGTGTGGGCACCGTTAGTACTTCCTCGCGGTTGGCCTACTAGTAGGCTTGTATCAGTCGCCTGGAAAGGTGAAAAACCAAAAACAGGCACAACAGGCACATCAATTTAGTTGTCGATAAGTTTGGGACAGAAGCAGTTACACATACATTTCATGCTCATGGTCTCTAGTATGATCAAACATTTCTACCAATAAGCTGCAATTCCCAAGGATTACAGGATCAAGAACATGGCTACCAATAAAATTCTGCCCAAATGACTGAAGATATTCATCCAGTACAACCAACCAGTAAGAATTGACACATAACTAAAAACAACACCCCATTTTTCTACTTAACCC
Organism: Setaria viridis; assembly: GCF_005286985.2. Lineage (NCBI taxonomy): Eukaryota > Viridiplantae > Streptophyta > Magnoliopsida > Poales > Poaceae > Setaria > Setaria viridis. The sequence goes on from NC_048263.2 coordinate 30,014,775, forward strand.
ATTGCCGTGTTGATTCTGTAGGAACATTAGCAGTCTGATTCTTCCAACAAATTGATAACAAAAGACCAAAGTAAATAGAAATTTAGAGAAGTACAAGTTTGGATCATATTGCCAGGCTTCCTAATTCTTTCAAAAAGACAAGCATCACACTCAACAAAGTATATTACCAATGTCACTAACCAACGCCAATTGCGCATCAAACTAGAAACGAAACCGCGGCCTCATGCTTGACGCACCCCAAATCTGCACGAATCCGATGGGGGAGCACCATTACCTGCGAGAGAAGGGGACAAAGGGGGCGACGGAGTCGGAGAAATTGCTTCCACTAGCTGAGCGCGGCGACTGACGGGAGCGACAGCGGCGTCGCGCGGCCGAGCGCGAGGGAGCGGGCGACGCGAAGGCCCACCGGCGGCGGAGAGCGGGCGCAAGCGAGGGAGCGGGTGAGCGGAGGGAGCGGCGGCGGCGGATCCGGAGCGAGCGCGACTGACGGAGGGGGCGAGATGCGGGAGCGACGGCGGCGTCGCGCGGCCGAGCGCGAGGGACAAAGTCATAATTATTACAAAGTTTGATAACAATATTATATGTATTATACGTATGTCATGAGCCAAGAAACTATAACAAATAATTACCATAAATTATTTAATGGAGTAGCAGCCTATCAAACTAAGGGGGTGTTTAGGAGGAGGGGGTTAAATTTTAGCCCCCGTCACATCGAATGTTTGGACACTAATTAGGAGTATTAAACTTAGACTAATTACAAAACTAATTACACAACCTCTAGGCTAAATCGCGAGACGAATCTATTAAGCCTAATTAGTCCATGATTTGACAATATGATGCTATAGTAACCATTCACTAATGATGGATTAATTAGGCTTAATAGATTCGTCTCACGATTTAGCCTAGGAGTTCTGCAATTAGTTTTGTAATTAGCTTATGTTTAGCCGTTCTGATTAGTATCAGGGCTAAAATTTAGCCCTGCTATCTAATTGTGGCATGACTAACCTTTCATTTCAGTAGAGGTAGAGACTGGTTGCCATGTCAGTAGCCTTACAGGTAGCTGCACAGCATACGATACGATCTTTCATTGCAATTGATTGCCATACTCCATCTCGCGTGAAATCGATAGGAATTACAGCAGGGTTGTACTCCGTAGGCACCTACCCTAGGCTATTGGGGTCTTTGGCATGGGCCATGGGGTGGTGTGATAATTTATGCAAAGCCCCTATTATGCATATCTTGTGGTGTGATAATTTATGCAAAGCCCCTTTTATGCATATCAATTTGGAATAATTTTCTCTGCCTATGTCTGTCTATGCGTGCCGCGCCTGCGCACTACCTAGCTTTTGCATGCATGTGCTGCCAAGTTTCTGCTCTCTTCTGGTTCTCTTTTGGTTTGAGTTTGTTTGACTTGACCAGTTGACCCCAGCAAATGGCGAAAATGGTTGCTGCATACCCCTTCTTTCTGCACTGCAGAGGACGTACAGGCCAAAGCAGCTCAATCTGCTGAAACTGTTCAGAGGGGGAGGGCGTTGCAGCCTGAGCAGCTAGCTGAGCCAACCAATCAACAATCATATCCCATGTCTAACTTATTTATTTCTCAACGGTTACTCCATGGACGGAGTAAAACGAGGTTTGGTCCTTGGTAAGTACTAGGAACAACAAGCTATTCCATTGCCTTTAGTACACGCTAATACGTCAGGCCGGATCGTGATGGAGCCGTAAATGCGTATGGTTTGTTTCTGTTCCCTCCATTTTCTTTAATTTAAGTAAGGTGCACGCGTATTTTGATATCACATGTAAAATTTTATCACCAATATTTTCTTCTGACCTTGATTCATTGTCATGAACGAGAATTAAAAAGAAACTAAAAACCCAAGCACGGTTTAAGACACCGTGCCACGAAACTGCGACCTGACAATTTTTCAATTTTGAAAAGGATATCTCTTATTTTTCCACAGAAAAAGTTTATTTTACTCTTCTCACCTATTTACTTTATCTGCTTAACCCCTAAACAAAATTTAGGCTCACTTTACGCCCCCCAACTATTTCATTTGGTTCAATCTACCCCTAATTAGATTTCTCTTTTCTATTTCTTCGCGTACGAGTAAGTTTTAATTTCAGATTTTGTCAGTTGACTTATAACATAATGCTCTACATTAGAAAAGTACATTAGAATTTTTTCATGATTACTTTTTGTATAGTTTATATATCTAACATCAATTTCGTATTAAATATTTCTAACCTATGAAAATAACCATGAAAAATTCTTAGTAAAATTTTTTAATATAAAGCATCATGTTTTCTATCTGCTCATAAAATTTGAACTCAAAATTTAGCTCATACAGAGAGAAAGAGAGAAATCTAATTGGAGGTAGATTGGACAAATGAAATAGTTTAGGGGAGTAAAGTCAGATAAAATTTTATTAGGGAGTTAAGTGGATAGGTGAGGGAAGTAAAATGAATTTTTTTTCTTTTTTTTCACGCAGTTTTGCCCAGCTCTACCTCTAAACTACAATTCTTAATAACATGGTGGGTTTTGAAAACTCCAGCGCATTATTTTTCATTTGCTGAAGAAGTCAATTAAAAGAATTAAAGATTCAAAGTTACAGCAAATATTGAAAGATCGAAAAGCAAATGAAAAATTAGAGGGTAACTTCTCCGTCTCATGCGCTGCTGGTTCATGCATTGTCATTTCAATAGCCTGCAGCTAGCAGCTGCCTGCTAGGCGAGCAGAACACGCATACGATACGATCTTGAAAGTATCGGTTGTTTCACTTTTTCAGTCTCGCGTGGAATCGAGAGGAGCTGGCTACGGCCTATATCTACGCCCTCGTTGTTTGTGTATATGTATACACTGATACACACACGTGACCAGACGAGCGGCAGCCGGCAGAGGTGTGAGCTGACATTGGCATATCCCCCAGCAGGCCAGCAGATCGATATAGATGTGACTTTGGCTTTCCCGGCCCTGTGATTCCGCTTCGGCAAATCACCTCCCTTCCGCTGCCGCGCATGCCCTGGCTGCTGCCAGGAACAGGAATTGGACTTCGGTGCTGCTTTGAGTTGAGGGAAAGCAGCTCATCGCTATCTTAGCTTGCATGTGATCTTGCTGGATAAACTCAAATTCTAACCGAACTTGAAAATGAAATTGCATTGCTAGCCCGTGCAGTGAATGAATATAAAACATGTTTTCACACTCTGCACCTTGAGACCTGTATATTTTGTTAGATTCGTGTGTTGTGCATGAGTGTCAGAGTGTGCGTGCATATGTGAAAGGGTAGAGCGTGAGCACTAAGACACGATAGCTCTCACTAGCTATAAGTGCGTGTCATTGATAAACTAGCAGTTTCTCTAAGATTATCGATAAGCCTACCTCTTGCTGTTTTATTATAATGCATGTATGTTTACAAGCACTATGGTACACCTTAGCGCAAGTATAACGTCAACGAGACCTAATTAGTAGGGTGCAATGTTTTACACGTCATAAAAATCGAAGAGAGATCAATCAGCAATTGGCATCGGAAACTAACAGCCAGCCGAACAACTACTCTAGGAGGCTTTGCTTGCTGCTGCACCAGCAGCCGAGCAGCAGCAGCCAACCGAACACGTTGTAACTAAGGACACATCACGGATTCACGGCTACATAGTAAGGAAAATAATCAAGAACAGGGCACTGCACCTGGTTGAGCAGACCAGCAAGACACGAAGATCACACTAACTTCATTAGATTTTCCATGCCATTTTCAGGCACCTAGATTAGGAATCAATTAATCAATAGCAAGATTAATAAAGAACAAGGTGTGATCCCTCTCCAGCGAGGCGGCGACGCAGCTCAGGGCCCAAGCAGGCGTCGCGATTCGACTGCGCGGTGGCAGGTAGAGCGGCCCCGACAGGCTAGGAGGGCTGCGGGGTGGGTTGTGGCTGCCGCTGGCGAGAAGGCGGGCAGGGCAGCGGGAGGTCGGAGGTGGAGGTGGACCTTGCGGCGGCGCCGCAGGAAGATGACGGCGCGCCCCGATTGTCGATTGCGGAAGCGCTGTGCTCTTGGAGCTCCCCGACGACGTGCAGGGAACTCGCTGGAGCGGCTCGCGTTGGGCCAGTTCAGCCTCCGCGCCGTCCGGCTCCCCGCGGCGGGGCTCGCGCGCTCTACCTCAGCCACGCCGACGTCTCTCAAAGGTATGCGCCCAAAAAGATCAGAAGCCATGTATGGATGGCTCCTTTCTCTGATCGGAGAGGAATTAGGATATGAGTTCGAATCAGACGCGGACTTCTTCCGTACTTGTGGTCGTACTCCAGTCCAGAACGACGATGACTCGGATCGCATCGCCGCCTGCCCGCCTCGCTCCCCGTGGCCGTGGGCCGTGGCTATATGTATCCGATATACACAGGAGTATGCTGTCCCCGAGTCAGGCCTGGCTCTTTTTCTCTCTGCGATAAGGATCCCTAATCGCCTAGAAACTGCCTGGGAACCATAGATCATTGAAGCGGAAACGTCCTGTCGTGGCGGCGCTATGGGACGCGGCGGCGGAAGCAGCGCCGACCATGGTTCGTCGCGTCCACATGCTCGAGGATCGGAGGAGGATTTGCCACTCATCGACTCGGCGGCACACGGGTATGCACTCGCTCCTTTTTTTTTCTTCCAAATCTAGCCTATGGTTGTAATAAGCACGTAGGATACTTTTTAATACGAATGTAGTTAGAGCGTATCACAAGCATTATTTTTTTTTCAAAACTGACGAAAGGAAATTTGGGCAGCTTGTATTATCATCAAGGAGAACAAACATATATACTAAAAGAACTATTATTCATATCGATGGTTTGTTTGAAGAAATCATAGGGTTACTATTGTTGCGCTTTGGTGCCACCATGCTCGAGTCTTGTCCTCTCTCAATTTTTGTAGGATCTTTTATATTTTTCTAGCTCCCACAACTATGTTAGAAAGTCCCTCACTTAGTTGTGAGGGATATTCGGAACTATTCCAATGATCTCTAGTAGTCTTTATCCCGCCAAACCTTATTAGGGTTGCTCGGAACGGTGGCGCACCGATTGCAACCCTCCACCTTGGACTCTATCTTGGGCTGGTTGGAAATTCCACCACAACCCACTAAAACTTAGTCTAAAGTAATCAAGACTTAACAAAATTGAAGATACCAAATCTAAACTTATCTGTCAAATCAATGTAAAAAAAAAAGGCACAACCATTTTTCTAGGTGAGATGGGTTTAAAAAACAAACCAAATTAATGAAACTCATTAAAAAGCTACTCACGGTGAATCCAACCGTATAGAAAAATAATTTCTTATGTCAATTTTAACAATTTTCATTGGTGTCACTTTTAAACAAACGATAAAGATTTATATTTTTAAATATATTGGAAATTGAAAATAAATATGACATGAGGTGATTTCTTCTCAAAATAGGTTCTCGAATTCTTTTTAGAGAGAAATTAGCGTGTCCCCTGACCCAATTTTGAGGACAATGGTGCATTTCCGGTAAAAGTGGCATAAACACCCAAAACACTGAAAATTCGTCTAAAAAAAGTAGGAGGCCTTTAATTTTTATAAAAATAAAATTTGAAACAGCTGACATGCGTACGACCAAACGCAAACATGACGACCGAACCGAACCCAAACCAATCTCATAGTGTGGACTAAGGCCTACCTGTCAGTCACCTCACACTATGCACTTACCTGTGAGGAACCGCTTCCCGGCCGAGCTAAGCTGACTGTTTCTGTGTGTGAAGGAACCCTAGCCACCAAATTCCCCCAATCAAACACTCCTCCCTTGCGAGCGACTCGAAATTGCCCTCGCCTTCGCCACCGCCTTCGCCATGGATCGCGATTCGAGTCCCGGCCTCGTCCATCTCTGTATCGATGGGCATGACTATGGCATGGTAATCCAATCCGACGCCGACCGGTCGATGAAGATGTGGCGTGAGAGGGACATGGTTGGACTACGGCGACCTGAAAACCCTTCTCCAGCATCCTCCTCCCGTGGAACTGGGTGAGTGACCTCCGCTCCCCCTGCTCTGTTTAGTTGCCCTGCCCTCCCCTCTCCTCTCCTCTCCTCTCCTCTGCTCTAAGTAGATTTGACGAATATTGTCCCGAGCAAATTCCTCAGCTGCCCCATGCTCACTAACCTGATCATCCATCGGCGGAACATCTGTTCACTGCTCCTACATAGCCAGAAAGATTGATGTTCCATTCAGTTCATATTTCCTTAGCAGCAGCCATGTGAGCGGAATTGGGGAAAGGAGGAGAAATGGGGAATTTTTTTTAAAGGTAGCTTATTTTTTCACTCGCCACAAAACGTTTTCCCCTTTCACGTTCCGGTTCAACAAATATTTAGCTCAGAAGGTGTGGAGCAGATGTTCCCTGTGGTCAGTGGCATTTCATGGAGCTCAAGAGCTTATGATGACTCTCTGAAGCGCTTTGGGGGTGCTCTTGCTTCTGACCTGGCAGGGAAAAAGAATTTTGATTGTAATGTCTTAGCCTTTGGGCTCTCTGTTTTACATTTTGTTGCCCCCTCCAAACTTCTGTTCTTTGATTCTAGGATGAGCAGAGACCGCTGTTGCTAGCCTCAGGATAAATACAATCATACGGTTGTCGGTAAAAATTTACCTTTTACATATTTTGCAGTTCTCGCCGGAGACCAAAACATGCAGCTCAAACGTGTATTCGGCAGAGTTCCATGTATTCAGATCACCCGAGGCGATCTCGACGTAATCCAGGACGAGCACGGCCACCAACCAACTTACTGTAAGTGCCTTAATTACTGTTTTGCTCTTTCCATTTTTGGTTAATGTATATATCTGCTGCTTTCCATAAAAAATAGCTACCATTGCATTCCTTTTGCCTAGTATTTCCTGCTGGCCTTCTCATAGAAGGCACAGAATGGCCATGTACCCTAGAATATCTATTACTTTGTATGCAATACCTCCATTGTGATTTTCAACAAACAACATGTTCCGATCAGGGTTGAGGAGGATGTCACTGAGGTGAGCAGCAATGAGATTGGCCCTACAATTCCAGATACATCAAAGTTCGAGGCACTGTCGCTGAACGACTCACCCTCTACACTTGATTCGACTGATGGGTATGACCATTATTGTTTCTTTCATTCAAATCATGGGCCTTTTGTTGTTATAACTTCACGGCATCCTTGGATGTGGTTTGCACAAATTGCAGTGCTCATCCAAGAGTTAGATCACTCCTGACCCCCTTTCTGAACATAGTAGAGAATTTTTGCTGAAAACTGTAGAAGTACTCTCCTTTTCGCCTATCCCACTAACCCTGGCCTGGTGCTTAATGTTGCCCTCTTTTGGCGATATCCAGTGTCATTGAGAAGTGCCTTGCAATCATAATTCATGAGATTCATTTCCCTGAAGAAAATATTTTCAGTTCTCTAGATGCACATGCAAATTGCTTCTTTGTCTCCCCCACACTCATTTCCACTTGAGCACATCCCAACTCTTGTTTGCTATAATTTGTTTTATGATGATTATCTGGTTTGATTGTTAGTTGGTTTGTTCTCTTATAAGGTTCCTTTCCCCCAAGTCTTTTACTCTGAATAGATGTTGATTGACAACATGGTTGTAAATTGTTATGACTTAGGGCTGTGATGTGTTTGGGTGACATGGGCAGCGCTGAGCATAATTCTACAACTGATGGGTTGTCAGCATGTCAAAAAGTGTTGTCACCACTGTAAGTCTCCCAAGCATGTTTACTATGATGCTTGGTCATTTTTCTGTTCGGTTATTGGTTGGTTTGTTTTCTTAAGACAAGTTGTATCATTTAAGTATGTATCTCAGTGAAACCAGAAGACTGAGCTTTCTATTGTTTCTGTTCTGGGTGTAGTACCTACTTGTTATTTGTTTTACTTCTCATAGTATCCTTCCTATTTTTGTTTGGTGATAACATGACTGGATGATCCTGTCCCCCACGACTTTTAAACCCAATGTCAATTTGTCCTCATCTTTCCCTGACTTGTGGGAGGTCCTAGCTCTATTCAATAGCGCAACACGTTTTGCTCAGCAAAATGATTGCACTTGTTTGGTAAAGAAACTCATTTTGCACTACTATGCTACGGAATCTGTTATGTCATAGGAAGAGATCCATACCTTTTTTGTGGTGAAAAACTGCTAGTTATGTTCTCATCCTTGCAAGTTTTTCGCACAATTGTCTCAGTGCTTCCAAAGGTTGGATTTAACTTTGTGCTTGAGAAAAAAGTGTATGGTTATTTTAGTAAATCTACAGTTTCTTTGGGAGTTTCTTGGCTTAGCCTGACCTACTCAATGTAGTTTTGTCTTGTTCAACCAACCCAAACCGACAAAGTAGGACTGTGAGGGTTAATGTGAGTTGAGGGAGAAACAAGGTGGAGTAATACCCTGAATTCTCCAAACCACAAACCAGCCACCAGAAAGCAGTCACCTTTATCATTGTGATGGACGGTGGTGCTGATACTGATTGTGACCAGACTAACCTAGTAGAGGAATATTTGTTTGGGTACTGATAGAACCTGAGCCTGTGCTTCCCAACTGAGGACTCATGTTGAAAAAAACCTTTCCAAGATCTCATAGATTGACCAGCAAACTGCTACTATGCGATACCTTGATTGGACTCATTTGAACTTGAGAACTTGAGTATAGAATATGGACAAGTGCAATACGATTACAACTTTACAAGTACTTTCTGTTCTAGAATCATTATAGTCAAAATTCTGTTTGCAAGAAGATTTAATAAATGTTGGCTGACTTTGTTTAGTTTCAATTGCTTTAATCTAGGGTTGTGGTGCATACTAGTGATACTAGTAGTGGCCTACCTGATTCTGCAATTATGGAGCCATCAGCTGCCGTGGAAGTTGTGTCGCCCAAGTAAACACATCCCAACTCTATTTGATACTATGTGTAAATTGGATCTCTCCTTTAAGATTTTTTTTACATGCAATTTTCATTATAAGCATAAGGTATTAACTAGTTTTATGTGCATGTGGACTAATTAACGGAAAATAGCAATGGGACATGAGATTAGTTTGTGCCCTATATTTTAAGCACCATAAATAAAATTGTTGCTGCTATAAAGCCATAATGTTCTGAGACAATTGCATATAAAAACATGTCCTAGTATTTAACAATGCCACCACGGAAGTGTCCAACCTACCACTTCCATACATGAATATTACTGTACTTTTTTATTGCTTTACATAATCATTTCTAAGCAGCTGCTATTTGTTTTTTTTCAATTTTAGGAAAACGAGTTCATTTGCGTAATGGTACCCTTCATAATAACTTATAAGTTCATTGTTTCCATTTAGAGTGTGGTTTGAATTAGCTGTCCTTCCACACTAAAAGCAATGAGAAACGTATTAACTTAGATCGTGATTTTACTTAGGGTATACCTCCAAAGCAAGGAAACATCTTTACGTGGGTCATGATTTTACTTAGGGTGTATCTTTGTGTTAGCCTGCTGTTTGATTCAAATAAAACTAAACTTTGATGACCTTGTGGTCATGATTTTACTTAGGTCTGAGGGGCTTTGTGTTAGCCTGCTGTATGATTAAAATAAAACTGACCTTTGATTACCATGTGGTCATGGTTTTACTTAGGCCAAAGGGGCTTCGCGAACTTGAGGAGTACTTGAAGGAGCATACGTTTGATAGTGTGGAAGATGCTTTTGAATATCTTTGGAATAACCAAAAAGATGCTCTGGCTGCAATGTCCCAGCAATCTTCACTAGACAATTATGAGTTTGGATCAGAGTCAAAGGTGGCACCTGAACAAGAAGAAGCTGGATCAGTTCCAGCATCAGAACAAGCTCCGTCAGTTCCAGAGCAAGGGCGATGTTCTGAAGCTTCCTACGAAGAAATTGCTCAAAATGGGAAGAAATGGATGAGGGAGGAGGTGATGGTAGCATTTAATAAATACATTGAAGACAAAGATGATTTTGAGGTTTGTTTGAATTTCTAGTTGTTTCAGTTACTTGCAGTTTTTACTACCAAATGACTTCTTTTAGGTACTCATTCCTAACAAATGTTTTTTTTGGTTATAGGATATTCAGTATGAATTTGATGAGCTTCAGCACCAGTGTTTTAGTGTGGAAAATTATCACAAGATTTTTCACCATTTCAACTTCACTGTCAAGATGAAGGTTAATGGTTCTGCTGATTGGACATCAGCACTTTTCTTTGCGGAAGTGAAGGAGATATTTAGACAGAAAATTTACTTCTGCACTCCTCTAGAGCTGTATGAAAATGGTATGAAAATCTTCATCCTATTGAGCTGAAATCTTATTGATGTGCAATAACATTTACTTTTTGCTCATTTGTGCACACAACATCATGTCATGAAATATTTCTCTGTAACAGGCCATTGCGACGCATGCAAGAAGCAAGGGATGGATGATCTGAGGCATCCTATAATAGGTGTATATGACAGAGGCAATCCAGATACAGAATTCCCCTTCATGTACGGATGTGATGCGGACGGCTTCTTGTACGATTCTGAATAATCTTATGATAATGTTCCATCTACCTTGGAAGATGAAGCTGATGCGTATGATGAGCAATTGAGCATTAGCTTATGGTTCGATGGTGAACGTTTCTGGGATTACATGGTGTGTGCTGGTCCGAACCCAGTATAGTAGGTCCAAGTCCAACCAGGATGCAGATTTCAGGACCTACCTCTAGGTGATACTAGTATATGTAACCCTAGGTGCATGTCGATGTGCCTGCTGGCAGCATAGCAATACATGCATGTTGAATGGGAACGTGGTTCAGTTTCTGTGTTATTTTCTTGGAATATGTAAAAACCACCGATACTAATATTAAGTTATTTACTCGTTGCATGAATCAGCTGTCGTGATTTGGTCTTTCTCCTCATCTATAAATGTGGTTTTAACTTCGATCCAGTGCGCAGTTCATACATGGCCTAGTTCATGCTCAGTTCTCATATTTCTGTTCATATGTTAACAAGGTAGCTCTAATTGTTCTCTCAAATCAGTTATTGTACCTACCGTTTCAGTTCAATTTTTTATCAGATAAACGAATCTTCATTCTATTATGGATAGTTAAGTTCGTGTAATTGTTTTAGGGGTTATGTATCTGAGGTATGTATGTTAATGTGAGAAGCAAATTTTACGATATGCCGTTTTTTTTTCTTTTTGCCGTATTAACATATTTGCTCGAACAGAGCACGCCCCCTGTTTCCACTGAAAACCAGGTTCCAGCTAAGCTATCGTATCTTCATGTCCTAGGTTCACTGTAAAAAAAAAATGGAATCGCGTGAAACTGGCAGATCGTGTCTAGTCACTGCTCTCGTTGCCAACTCTCAAGCCTCTGTTAATTAGTAACTCAGGCAAGTTATCCTCTTGCTTTGTGAAACTGATAAGGAATTGGGAAAATTAAAAGAAATTTCATGCAGTTGACAAACGCCGTCTCTCGCGGAATCAGGTTAGCCGGAGAGATGGACCTAGTCCGTGCTCAATACATTATCGTACGGATACTTCTGTATCCTTCCGATGATGCCGTGTCATGATGGCCACACCCCGAATTCGTCTTGTTATAAAATATTAAACCCTCCATTATTTGACTAGCAAATCCGGCTCTCCCAGTGGCAGACGCGTTTCTTGCAGCTAGATATTTCGTTTGCTCCTCTGTTCTCTTCACATCGGTTTTTGGATAGGCACAGCCGCACAGGACGGTCTGACGTTGAAGACTCGAAGGATGCAGAAACGCGTGGTGCTGGTGAGCGCGGCGGTGGCCGCGCTCGGCCTCGCCGCCGCCGTCTTGGGGTTCGTCGCGGAGGCCACAAAGTCCAAGGTAAGTGAAGCATCTCTGCTCCTCAAGCTTGCGTCCTGCCTTCGTTGTTAGGTGGTCATGATCGATCGCGTCGGACGCGCAGGCTTTCGTGGCCTTCGACGGGCGGCGCTGCGTGTACCGGCGCACGCCGGCGCTCTTCTGCGGCGTCGTCGCGGCGCTGCTCGCGCTGGCGGGGCTGGCCCTCGCCACCGCCGCCAGCGGCTGCTTCGGCCGCAACGCGCCGGCGACCGGCCGCCGGCACGCCACCGTCGTCAGGCTGTCGATCGTCGCGTGGTAAGCTGCTGCTGTAACCGCACGCCGTGAACTCGCAGTGGTGCCCGCCGTTCCGCGCGTGGCGCCGCGCGCCGCCGCTCAATTGCGTGTCGCTAGACCATCGATCTGATTTGCCGAGATGCCTTGCCTCGTCAGGGTGCTGGTGGCGGTGGCGGCGGCGATGTTCCTCTACGGCGCGGCGCTGAACAGGGGCGGGACGCGGGGCCTCTCGACAAGCAGGCGGGGCCGCTACGGCCGCGGCTACTACTACTACGGCTGCGTCGTGCTCAAGAGCGGCATCTTCTCCACGGCGTCCATCTTGTCCGGCGCCGCTGCGGCGTGCGCGATCGCGGCCTACGTCTACCTCCAGCGGATGGACGACTACCCGGCCGTACCGGGCCAGTTCGCCGCGCCGGGCGTGGCGATGGGGCAGCCGCAGTGGTCGCAGCCGTACCCACCGCCGGCCTACCCCCCGCCTCCGGCCTACCCGCCGCCGCCTATGGCTTACCCTGCTCCTCCGCCGTACGGCGGCTACGGCGCCAAGCAACCTGCGGGGACAGCTTGACGTCAGTTCCAAGTTTCCAACCCACACCGTGTACGGTGTACCGGTGTACGTGTCATGAAACATATTACGAATTTGTAAGTGCAATTTATCAAATGTGGAATCTATTGCTCCCTCCATTTTATGAGAGTACAAGATATATTTTTATTTTTCAATGAAAGGCTTATTCACAAGTGTCCATGTCATCCTTTCAAAAAAAAATAAGTGTCCATGTCATCTATAAATGACACAATAGACAACCTCTCCAACTAGTTTAATATATGGGCATTGAATAATTCACACATATTGGATTATGTTGTACGCTAACTTTCCTCCTGTCACAATTAAGGATATTTTGGACATTGACAAAGAACACCTTTGAGTAGCACTTTTATTAGAAAATATTTATAAAACAAAGTAAAAGTATGTTTCATGAAAGTACGTTTGGAGACGAATCAGCTACTTGTGTCATTTTTAAATACCCAAACTTGACATTAGAAAAATAATATTTAACCAAAGTTTAAAATAGTTGACTTAGAGCAACTCCAAGAGCTCCCTTAAATTACCCCTAAAACCTTGATTAGGGAGAAATAGGAAAAAAAGTTGCTCCAACAGTTCCCCTAACCCGCAAATTTACGTGCACCCGCATCCGGGGCTATTCTTCCCGCAAATATGCGGGGCGCTACTCCTCCCCCAATCCTCCATGCGCGCCCGCGATAGCCACTCGCGCCTTTTTTTTTCACGCATGCCATCTCCCCGTGGGTTAGCGGCGGCGACCTTCCCAAGCGGCGGCAGCAGCGGCCCCAGGTCTTTCCCGAGCGGCGGCAGCGGCGCAGGCCTTCCCCAAGCGGCTCACCTTCACGCAGCTGGTAGAGGCGACAAACGGGTTCTCCACTGGCAGCCTGGTGGGGTCCGCGCGGGTTTGATCCTCTCAAGGTACGCGAGTTCTCGAGGCCCCATCCGTATCTGCTACTGCTATGCCTCGTACGATTTCCTGCGTGTTCGTGTTCATCATAGATATGTCCCTTAGGGTTCCATTTGCGGGTAGAGGTGTAGATCCGGGGCTGCGTGAGTTCGAGTGGATGTGAACGTGATAAGGTTGGACAAATTGGTTCGTTTGTCAGCATTAAGACTGGGCTGATGTTGGCATGCGCGTGATTCCGCGGTCGGACTTGCATTTAATTGTTGGATCGCGTTACTCTTTTGTGATCTGGTTTAGATTGTTTGTTTGTTTCATCTAGGTAGTGCAGTTCCGATGGATACAGTTAGTTTTTTGTAGGTTTATCCAGATTGGTGACTGTTGTCCATCTGGCCAATGTTAATCACCGATTGGTGTGGTATTAATTAGTTCCCTGTTAATCTACGTGGATACCATTGCTTCAATCAGTTAACTCATGTAGATGGGATTGCACGGTACTTTTCCCTCAACACTCATGTTAGATTTGGTCTTGTGCTTTTGTCCACTTTCCACTGCAATATTGTTTTGATGTTGTGTTCTGCTGCTATTGTTAGTGTGGTCCGGCGGGTTCGATGAGGATGTGTGATTACCAGGGTCGATGTGTGATTACCAGCGTCATCATGTTGCCAAAGTATGAACAGGATGAGCAGGAGATCGCGAGGGGCCTCGCGCGGGGTAGGGGGTGTTGCGAGAGGGAGCTGTCCCCTGCGCGCGCCAGGGGGAGGTGGGCAGCTCAGGTTCAATTATGATGACAAAGCCTGTTTTAAATTATTGGAGGATAGTTTTTAGCGTTCTGCTGTGGGCTGATATAGTTTTAGGGGAAATTTTTTTTAGCATAGCCCCAATAACTCATTTTGGAGAAGAAATTTTTGGGGAACTCTTGGAGTTGCTCTTAGTCATGACTCGAAAGACTAGTTAGTTGCGGCAAATAATCTTCTCTCTTTTCTTACGTGTAATCCCTCCATGTATGACAAATAATGCCAATGCACGACTTAGTACTTTGTTGGAAATATCCCAATCGTGTTTTCTTCCGAGAATACCATAATAAATAGTTTGTTTTAAATTTTGCACTTTACATGCGCCGAGGTAATTCCATAGAGATTCCTGGATGCATCGATGAGATTGTATTCTTTTTGCATGGATTTTTGTTTCTGTTGTTGATCAGTGTTATAGGCTGTTACATAATTCTCCAACCGTGTTCAGTGATGGGAACCGCAATACCATGAGCGAGAGTATGTATCTTTTGATCTTTTCTGAATAATCGTTTCATTATACGTTCGGAGTACATGAAGTGTTGCACTGATACACACCATGAGTTCGTAATGTAAGCTTTGAATCGGTAATCCCTGCATGCCTGGGCATTTCATTTTGTCAAAATCGTCTAGGTGCAAGAGCGGTTTTGTGTTTTGGCAAAACAATTTACGGCTTGTGCCAATCGGTCTCCGGCAACAGATTGGTTTTGTGTTTTGGCAAACAATTGCCTCGTCGGATTACGTTTTCTGGCGGGAGAGACGGAAACATACTGCCGCCTCCTGGTGCTTGGAAAAAGGGCAAGGCGCGAAGCTTGCTTCTCGATCGAATTCTAGTCGGACTCGGAAGTCGGAACCATCCGGCGCATCGGAAGCGCGTGGCGGCGACCGTCTCCGACTCGAATCACTCGCCCGGGGACGATTAATAGCACCCCACCATGCCTCCATGCCTCCACATCCATCCTCCCTCTCCCACCGGTCCTCTTCTCTGAGTTCTCCCTCCCGGCGTCCGGCGAGACCCGCGAGAGTTTGCTCGCCCATTCGACGTGCGGCCAACCATGGGCGCCCTTCGTCGCGCCGCTCCCGCTCCCGTCGCCCGCCCGTTCTCGAAGCGTTCGCGGGCCGCCGCACCCGCGGCTTGCGGCGCCATGGCGCGGCAGTCATCGTCGACGACCCGCGGAGTCGGCGGCGATCAGAAGCTCTCCGCGCCCTGCCCGAAGTACACCAAGGTTGTCCGTAATGGCGTCGTCGTCGAGATGGAGGTCATTCCTGTCGGCGGCGACGGCGAGGTGCCCAACGCCCGCCCGTTCGTCAAGCCGCCGCGGGTCGTCGAAACCGCTACTTGTGGCACGATGGTGCGCGAGAAGAAGTCGGCTAGCCGCGCCGGCGCAGACGAGCAGTTCTCGTTGCCCAGTCCGAAGCGTACCAAGGTGACCCGCGACGGCGTCAAGACGATCTCCGTCGAGCCTGCACTGGGAACCCTTCGGAAGAGGATGGCCGCGGAGCTCGACGCCCTCCACGGCCTCCTGAGGAAGGCGGAGCTCTTGTCTAGCGGCAACAACGGGCGGTCCATGGCCGCCGCCGAGCCACGATCGGAAGCGCCGGCGGAGGCTTCCATCAAGACGCCACCGGCGCAGCGGACGAAGGTTTTTACTCCCGCGAAGATCGTTGAGTTCGAGAGCGCGGAGGACAAGAACGAGTTCGTCGACATCTGCGGCGGCGTCTCCCCTGCCGTTCCCGTTGAGAAGGCTGGCGAATCCGGCAATAGCCCGATCTCAAGCAGCGATTTTGGAAGCTCGTCTTCGAGCGATTCAGATTCAGACAGCGACTCCGGAAGCTCATCTTCGAGTGATTCAGATTCGGACAGCGAATCTGACAGCGATCCCGACGAGACCGTCGACGTCCCGGTTCCACTTCCACAGGCGGTCCTTCCCCAGGAGAACGGAACATCTGTGCAGCCGGCACCGGAACCGGCATCGGAGGTGGTGCAGAGTAAGGAACCAGAGAAGCACTCTAAGACCGATCTGATCGCCAAGGCGAAGATCCGACGGCAGCTTCTGGAGATAGAGAGGGCGGTGCTGCCCGACGAGAGCATCCACGCACGGGACCTGCGGCGCCTGTGCATAGCCGAGTATGGCCGTCCCGGCATCATGCAACGGCTCGGACTCTTCCTCAAGGCCGACGCGTAGAGCGGTGCAGATTGAGCTGGAGTAGGATAGTTTGTCTGAATGGACATGTCTGAAGTCTGCTGCAGTATGTGTTGTGGTGTCAAGCATGTAACCTGAATCAAATATCACCTGAGAGTAAATGTCTGATAGATGTATGTTGTGCCATGTAGCTTAAATCAGTTGTCACCTGATAGCAAAATGTGCTTCAGGGCTGGGTATGCCAATATTTCAGCATGCAACATGTAAACTTAATCTGTCCCTTTTAGTTCTGGGCAACTTTTGATGCTTTATTTGTAACTATAGATCGAGTTCTTGATGAAGTCTCATGTGACTCTCACTGATGCATAGATCTTTCATTGTGTATCATCAGTTCATCACAGTGGCTCTGAATGTGTCTGACGCCTCCGGACAGCAAATGTGTGTTATGGATGGGCAGGCTAACTTTACTCGTTTCTTTCAGTTCTAGGCTTCCAGCCTTTCATGCAAGGTTTGATGCTCTATTCTTGTGCTAAACTGCTCTCATTTGTCTGCACTTTTAGCTACACTTCTTGTTCTTTCTTCATTCATTTTCTCGTACTGTAGCTCAGTTTCAATCGAGGGGAAACAAAGGTGCAGCCTTACACGTATTACAATCAGAATACAAAGACTTTTGCAGAATCATGCACTTTGTTTCCACTTCCCACCCTGGATGCATCAACAGGTTCACATACAAGTTTCTTGGCACACGCACATGACAGCTTTGCCTAAGGGTCACTTATTAGAACACATATTTTGGCAACAATCAACCAAGCTCCTTCAGCCTTCGATCATGTCATTCCTATATCTAAGTTTTCAGCCCCCAACTTTTGCGACAAGGAGGAATAACCATTAGCAGCTACGGAGTAGTTGCTTGAGGTGAGCATGGCGCGGTGGGCTCAGAGTTCTCTTTTCTACTCAAGAGATGAAGAGAGGATTCTGTTTGACTGTTCCAGGCTTCACTGTTATGCACCGGAACCGTCATCACTACATAAAGGCCTGGGGCTTGCAAACTCTAGACGGGCTTCGAAAGCCCAAGTGACGCGGTCTGCCTGCAAAATACGGCCTGGTAGTCCAGCTGGGCCGTTGGGCAGAGGTGCCACTGGCCGCATCGCAGACAGCCCAAAAGGGTTATGCGCTCTGACCTGTGTGATTCTCCAACCGTATTCAGTGATTGGATCTGCATTTGTATCTTTTCCGTTCAAAAAAAAAGAAGATGTATCTTTTCTGAATAATCGTTTCAACGTATATTCGTAGTAAACGAATGTGCACCGACACACACGTTTGAGTTCCTGAGAAACCCCTGTATCATGTTGTCAAAATCCTCCAGGTGCAAGATCGGTTTTGTGCTCTCGGCAAACAATTGGTGACTGGTGCCAATCGGTCTCGATTGCCGCTTTGCAACTGTACAGAAGATCGGAAGGATCACCGCCATTGCCTAATCAGATTACGTTTCCTCGGTGGGTAGACGGAAACAAATTCCCGCCTCCTGGTGCTTGGTGAACAGGCAAGGCACCAAGCTTGCTTCGTGTTCGAATTCTTGTTGGAACTTGCAAGTCGGAAGTCGGAACCAGCCGGCGTAAGCGTGTGCTGGCGACCGTCTCCGACTCGAGTCGAGGCCCCTCGCCCGGGAACGATAAAACCACTCGACGGATCCATGCCGATCCCGTCTCCTCAGTCGATCTAGATCCATCCTCCCACCGGCCCTCTTCTGATCTTCTCCCTCCCGGCGAAACCTCTCGATCGCTTGCGGCGAGACCCGTGAATGTTTATCTGCTTGCTCGTTCGCCGTGCAGCGAGCCATTATGGGCGCCCTTCGTCGCGCCGCTCCCGTTCCCAGCGCCCGCCCGTTCTCGAAGCGTCCCCGGGAGTCGTCGACCGGCCGAGTCGGCGCCGACCGGAAGCTCCCCGTGCCCTGCCCGAAGTACACCAAGCTCGTCCGCAACGGTGCCGTCGTGGAGATGGAGATCATACCTGTCGCCCGCCCGCTCATGAAGCGGCCGCAGGTCGTCGGAACTGCTACTTGCGGCGCCATGGTGCGGGAGAAGAAGGCTCGCCGCGCCGCCGCCGCTCAGGAGCAGTTCCCGGAGCCCATCCGAAGCGCACCAAGGTGACCCGCAGCTGCGTCGTCGAGACGTCCGTAGACCCTGCGCTGGGACCCTTCGGAAGAGGATGGCCGCGGAACACGGAAGCAGAGGAGCACTCCAAGGCCGATCTGATCGCCAAGGCGAAGGTCCGCCGGGAGCTGCTGGAGATGGAGAGGGCGGTGCTGCCTGACGAGAGGGACCTGAAGGATCTCTCCATCGCGGAGTATGGTCGTCCGGGCACCATGCAACGACTCGGGCTCTTTCTCGAGGCCGACGCGTAGAGCGCTGCAAATTGAAGTGGAGTAGGATAGTACAGTATGTCTGGATTCTGGTGTGGTATGTGTTGCTATGTCAAGCGTGTAGCCTGAATCAAATATCACCTGAAAGAGAGAAGGTCTGGAGGATGGCTCTCGCTCCGCTCCGCTCCCCGCGCTCCCCGCTGAGCTCCGCCCCCGGTCCCCACGACCACCCCTCACCGGCGGCCACTCCGGCACCGGTGACCACCAGCCCCACATTGGGAGGATCCCCCTCCCCGTCCCGAAAGCTCTCCCCCTGCGCGGAACCCTTCTTCCCCGGGGGGACATCCGGCGGTCGGGGCAAGCAGGTCCGATGGCGGGATGAGTCCGGATCTGACTCGTCCTCCTACGGAGGCTCCCCGCGGCCGTCCTACCGCGACATCCTCCTATCCAGCCCGCCGCCCCCTCCACCAGTCAAGGCTCCTCCCCCATCCCATCCCACCTTCAAGCTCGCGCCTCCCCCGCGCCTCCTTCCCCCGGCTGGGGTCGTCGCCCCGGGGCCGCGAGGTGCCAGCCGCCGCCCCCTTGGGCGCCGCGGCCAGACCTCTGTGGCCCCCGGGCCCCCTCCACGAGGCCGTACCCCCCCCCCCCCCGGCTGTTCGATCTGCGGCCGCTCCTCTGCCCCCCTCCGATGCTGCGGCGGACGAGGGCTGGACTACGGCGGAGAGTCGCCGCACCCGGTCCAGGAGGCGTCGGCGTCAACGCCGTGCGCAGCGCCAGTTCTTGGAGGCCCTCAATCCCCGACCTGCGGCGAAGGGCATCCCGCCGGAGCTTAATGGTCGATGCCTCAACTGCCTCTCCTTCAGCCACCTCATTGCCCAATGTCGTCGCCCCATCCGTTGCTTCCGGTGTCACGGGTTCTGGCACCTCGCCCGCGACTGCAAGCGGCCGCGCAGCCCGGCCAGCTCCGCCTCCTCCGGCGTTGGGGACGAGTGCCGCTTCGTGCGTGCCCGTCGGGATTCCCCTCCGACGCCTCGCGGGCGCGACGCCGACGGGCGCCCCGGCCCCCCGGTCAGTAGCGGGGGGTGGCAATGCTACCTCTCACCCGCGTGGCTCCCTGACCACGTCATCGCTGCAGCTGAACCCGCCGCGGCCCCCGCTTCGCGAAGGGCCGTCGGGTTCCGATACCCCCTCGGAAGACGACATCGCCAACGAGCTCTTCATCGATGACTTCCCTCCCGGTCACCCGGATTGCCGCCCTGGGGAAGTCACCTGCTTCCTACCCAGAGATGCTGCCATGGATGCGGAGGAGGAGCGCCTTCGGTTTTCTCTTCTAGCGGCGGCTCCAGGTGCCCCGGCGGATTTGCCGATTGAGGGCTTTCGCCGCGCGATCGCTGAATTGCCGGTGGCTGGGTCAGACAACTTCTCGGTGCGCCAATTCTGGCCTGAGAGTTTCCTGGTCTCCTTCACGTCGCAGCGCGCCAGAGACGCGGCTATGGATGCGCGGTTTGTGCAGGTTGGCGGTCTCCGTTTCTCCCTCCACCCCTGGACGCGGCTGGTCCGGGCGAACGCCGGCTCTTGCCTCTTTCGTGTATCTCTGGAGCTGGATGGCATCCCTGCGCACGCTTGGTGCGCCCGCACAGCTAGGAAAATCCTTGCTCCTGGTTGCTGGGTGGAGCAGGTGGCGTCTGCTCCCGGCGACGGGCTGAACCTGCGGTCGATGAAGGTGCAGGGATGGACTGACGACCCGGCCCGTATCCCGAAGCGCTGTAGGCTCTGGATTGCAGAGCATGAACAGCAAGTCTCTTATGACGACACGATGATGCAGAGTATTTGGGGGAACCTTCCGCCTTACCTACGGCAGAAGAAAGGTCTTTTTTACGACATCGTCATCCGGCTTCGCCATGTCGCGGATTTCCGCTTGCGCTCGCCGACTCCATCCCCTTCACCTCCGTCCAGCGATGGGGGGTCTGATCGTGATGGTGACCCCGACCGGTACGCCCCTGGAGGGGATGGGGTCGGACCGCGGCTGCACGGTTTCCCCACGTGGCAAGGATTCGAGGACGGCTCCTTCTTCAGCAGTGAAGATGTCGCTGCTTCGGGTTCCGGCTCCAGGCGTGTCTCTTCGGCGCCGCCGCCGTCCCGGACGCTGCGGCGGCCCGACGCCCCTGTGACGGCGCACTCGGCGGTGGCCTCTCCTCGACCCCAACCACTCGTCCGCCCGTCGGTACCTCTACTTGGCGGGTCGGACCCCTGTGTGGGCGCGTCTGGCCTCCCCGTGATCACCCTCGCTGCCTCGGCTATGCCCCGCCCGGTGCATTGCCAGGACTCTTCGCCGCCACGCCCGGTCGCTGTGGCACCGCAGGGAGGTGAGCATCGGGGGTCAGGTCACCTTGGGAGGCGCCCTCCGGCGGACCTCACACCCGATCTGTTCCCGGCCACTCCGTCTTCTTCGCCCCCGCCTCGTGATGATCCAATGTTGCTCGAAACTACCATTGTATCTCTGTTGCCGAGGGACCAGTCGCCTGAATTGGATGCGTTTGGAGTTCTGCAGGCCTGGGAGCACCCGACCCCTCCCTGCATGTATTCCAGACGTCCCCGTCGCTCGCAGGGGTTGCCGGCGGACCCCTCTCTGTCTGAGCAGGTGCCACCGACGCAGGTGACGTCTACGCCTCCGGAACCTCAGCTGGAGTCACCACCGTCCCCCCTCTTCCTCCTTGGTGGCCCGGGAGAGAACTGAGGCCTTCCTCCATAGTGTTCGACTGCCCCTAGATCCCCCGCTGGCGGAACGCCCCCTGATCCAAGCGGTGCCGCTCGTCACTAAAGAGACGCCCCGCCGTAGCAACCGGCTCGCCACCAAACCCCTCAATGCTGCAGTCCGCCCATCCCGCAAGGGCAAGATCCTCGCCATGAAGAAGTTGGGTGTTCTGTCCCAGGATGCTGACGACAACTGCGCCACTCCCCGCAATTTCGACAAGTTCCTGTCTTCCTCTGTGCAGCCCCAGCATTTTGCTACGCTCCGCGACATCCTTCCGATGGCTAACGGCCTCACTGACGCCCAGCTAAGGCTCCTTGTGAGCCAATCTGGGGTGATCAGCGTCTAACGCTGCTGTTGTACCCTGCTGACTGTGGCTACGCTTTCTAATGGAAGTTGCAAATATAAATATGCTGGTGTGGAACGTCCACGGCCTGAACGCACGTTCCCGTCGTGAAGCTCTACGCTCTGTGGTGTCCGACTCGATGGCGTCAATCGTATGCATTCAGGAGACTAAAATGAGTGTAATCTCACCTTTCATTGTTGCTGGAATGCTGGGCAGCTCCTTCTCGTGGTTCGATTATCTACCGGCTGAAGGAACCAGAGGGGGCATCCTGATCGCCTGCAAAAGCCCAGATGTTTCTTGTGTGCGTTTGCATGGGGGACGCCACTCCTTAACCATTTCAGCTCTAATACAAGGCCATGACATGCCTTGGACACTGACTAACGTCTACGGACCTCAGCCAGACAGTGACAAAGTCGAATTCCTTGAGGAGCTGCGCTTAGTTCACTCTCTGGCCTCGTCTAGGTGGCTTGTTGTGGGGGACTTCAACCTCATTTTGCGAGCAATGGAGAAAAGCACCTCCAACATTAATCGTCGCAATATCGGTCGCTTCCGGCGTTTCGTGGATGATGTCAACCTGAAGGAGATCTACCTCCAGGGCAGAAGATACACATGGAGTAATGAGCGACAAACCCCGGTTATGGCACAGCTTGATCGTGTTCTAGTGTCAGTGGATTGGGAAGTTTGCTATTGTTTTGCAATGCTCCAGGCTCTTTCGACGGACATCTCTGATCATTGCCCACTTTTATTGGCGTCCAACGCCAACTATCTCCCCAAGCGTCGTTTTCACTTTGAACCGTGGTGGGTTCGGATGCCGGGATTCCTTGAAACTGTCCAGGGGGCCTGGGGTGGGCCGACGGCCACGAACGACCCGTTCATCTCCCTTGACCAGAAGCTCAAGCGGACCTCCAAGGCGCTGCAGCAGTGGAGTAGTAGGAAAGTGGGCGATGTCAAAGTACAGCTCATGATTGCCAGAGCTCTGATCCTGTGGCTGGACCGGGCGCAGGAGATCAGGCTCCTATCACAAGAGGAAGCTCATTTAAGGAATCAACTCAAATGCAAAGTCCTTGGCCTCTCTTCCCTCGAGCGCACCATTGCACGCCAACGGTCCAGGCTTCTCTTCCTAAAAGAGGGTGACGCCAACACTAAATTATTCCACTTAGATGCCAGTCACCGCACGAGGAAGAAACATATAGCTAGACTTGAGCACAACGGTGTCACTGCTATCACACATGATGAAAAGGAGCTACTCCTATTCAACTATTTCACGATGATCCTTGGAACACCTTCGTCCAGAACTGAAGCCATCGATCTTGCTTCGCTAGGATTGCTGCCACTGGACCTTGATCCCCTGGAAGCTCCATTCCCTGAATAGGAGATATGGAGAACCATTGTCGAGTTACCTAAAGAGCGTGCCCCCGGGCCGGATGGCTTCACTGCGGAGTTCTATAGAGCGGCCTGGCCGGTGATCAAGCGCGACATCCTTGCATGCTTTGACGCGCTCTACCATGGGGCTTGTATTCAGTTTGGCTGGTTGAACAGCTCTCTAATCACCCTTATACCGAAAAAACAGGACGCCACCTCACCTGCTGACTACAGGCCTATCAGCCTGGTGCATAGCTTTGCGAAGATAGTGACGAAGTTGCTTGCTAACCATCTTAGTAAGGAGCTTCACAATCTGGTGGATGTTAATCAGAGCGCTTTTGTCAAGGGAAGATCCATCCATGATAATTTCAAGTTTGTTGAGCTTGCTGCGAAATCTCTACACAGAAAAAGAAAGCCAAGTCTGCTAATCAAGCTTGATATCTCTAAAGCTTTTGACACGGTGTGCTGGCCATTCCTTCTGCAAGTCCTCCAAGCGAGGGGCTTTGGGACTAAATGGAGGGACTGGATTTCTGCCCTGCTGTCTTCGGCCACCACCAGAGTGCTGCTCAACGGCTCCCCCGGTCGACTAATTGATAATGCTAGAGGGCTGAGGCAAGGCGACCCCCTTTCGCCGATGCTTTTCATACTTGTCATGGAGGTTCTGCACCGGCTCCTCAGGAGGGCAGCTGATCTGGGTGTCCTCGCCCCTCCAGCAGACAGCACCATTTGTCATCAGTGCTCCTTGTATGCTGATGATGTGATCATTTTCGCTAGGCCTGTGGTTCAGGATGCTATTGCCATCAGAGGGATTCTGGATTTTTTTGGTAATGCTTCTGGACTCCGCACAAACCTGCAGAAGTGCTCCATTGCCCCAATTGCATGCAGTGACCAGCAAGTAGAGAGAATCAGAGGCATTTTTCCAGCTCAAGTTGTAGGATTTCCTATACAATACCTTGGTATGCGCCTGTCGGTGCGGCGCCTTAGGAAGAATCAGTTCCAGCCTTTGATTGATAAGGTGGCCAGCAAAATTTCAAACTGGAAGGCACAGCTTATGAACAAGGCGGGGAGAATGACTGTGGTCCAATCGGTCCTGACGGCCACCTGTACCTATAATCTTATTTCTCTTGACATTCCAGCTTGGGTATTCCATGAAATTGACAAACTCCGAAAAGGATTCCTGTGGGCTGGTAAGCCGACTGCCAATGGAGGGCAATGCCCTGTGACCTGGCCAATTGCCTGCCGTCCTAAAACAGTAGGGGGTCTAGGAATCCAAGACCTCCGTCGGGCATCGGTGGCTCTGCGATTGCGCTGGCTGTGGTTCAAAAGGACCGATGACCGGCGGCCTTGGAAATACTTGGCCAACACCCTGGAAAAGAGCAGCACTTTGCAAAAAGCCTTCCAGATCTCCACCCGGGTGCAACTGGGCAGCGGGAACACCGCACTTTTCTGGGAAGATCAGTGGCTGGACACCCTATCTCCTTGCACTCTAGCTCCTGACCTGTGCCTAATGGTTAAGCCTCATATCAGAAGAACAAGAACAGTGGGGGCTGCTCTCATGGAGAAAAGTTGGATCCAGGACATCGTCGGGACACTAACTGTGGCTGCAATTTCACAATATGTTCAGTTATGGCATGCTGTATCCAACGTCCAGCTCCAGGAAGGGGTTGTGGACAGGATAGTGTGGCGTTGGGAGAAGTTAGGCTCATACTCGGCAAAGTCAGCATACAATTTCTTCTTCGTGGGGTCTGTTCAATCTCCGGCCTTTCGATGTATCTGGCGAGCTTGGGCTCCCCTCCGAGTTAAACTCTTCATGTGGCTTGCTACAAGGCAGCGGCTTTGGACATCAGCTCGTCGTAAGAAGCATGGGTTACAAAACTGGGACGACTGCTGTTTATGTTGCCAGGAGCCTGAGACCTCCGATCACCTGCTTGCAACCTGCAGTTACACGCAGCAGGTATGGCACGTAGTTGATCAACTGACGGGAAATGCCTCATCCTTGCCAGCCGCCGGGTCTTCATTATTGGACTGGTGGTTGCTCCGGAGATGAGGATTCCATGGCGCTAGGAAGCAAGGACTCAGACTCCACTTTCACCTTAGTCTCCTGGCTCATTTGGAAAGAGTGCAATAGTCGGGTCTTCGCCGGAAACACTCAACGGACACCGCAGCAGCTAGCAGATGCAGTCGCGGCGGAAGCGGCGGCCTGGTTCATGGCCGGGGCACACTGCCTCCATAGTGTGGGTTGGTGTTTTGTGAGTCAGTGACGTTAGGCCTTAAGGTCTTATTTTTGGTAGCTCCAGCATCGTGTAATCGGCCCTTTGATCTACTGACCGTGTGCGTGTGCCCGGTATAGGCCCGCGTTGTATTAGTACTTTTATCTCTTCTTAATGGAATGATGCGCAGCTCTCCTGCGTATTCTAGAAAAAAAAAATATCACCTGAGTGCAAAGGTCTGATGTATGTTGTGCAAGTAGTCACCTGACACCAAATGTGGTTCAGAACTGAACATGTCAACTTCAGTTGCCTCTTTTAGTTTTGATGCATCTTTGAAAAGAGTTTTGGTTCATCTTTGATTATGTACCATCAGTTCATCAGAGTGATTCTGAATGTGTAATGGCATGTCTGATGTCACCAGACAGCAAATGTGGTTTTGATATTCCATTATAGGCCCGTGAACGTTACTTGTTTCTTTGAGTTGTAGTCTTTTGGGCAATATTGATGCTCTGTTCTGTGCTAACGTGCTCTCATTGTCTAAACTTTTGGTTACGCTTATTGTTCTTTCTTCATCCATATTCTAAGACTCTAGCTCATTTTCTACTCAGGGAACAAATTAAAGATTCAACCCACCAGAATATGCTACTGTCACTTATTACAACGTACATTTTCGCAACAATCACCTAAGCTCCAGCCTGCAATCATGCCATTCCTGCATTCAAGAATTCAAACCGCAACTTTTGCGACAACAACGAACAGACACTATTGACCGGCCAGTTGCTTGAGGTCCTGGACCTGATGCTTCCTGTGCGATGAAGATGTTTTCTATCTTCCACAAGATAGACAATATCTCGTGGAAGATAGAAAACATATGAATCGTGTAGCTTAAAAAACATCTGAATCGTATAGCCCAGGAACCAGGAAGGCCCAATATCATGTCGGCCCAAACTAGCAAGACCATCATGTATGACGTGCGGATGTTTCCTGTGCCGTTTTTCATGCACATGGGCTCATACTATGGTTGTACAGACTAGCGTTGCACAGATGCTGGATGAACAACCTTTTTTCATGGTTGTGCTTTTATTCAATATTTCATGAATATCAAGTCGTGAACCGCAAGCGCACAGATTATTATAGTTTTTTCCTTAGAGTATTCCATCCAAGATTTATTAATCCATAGATCGGCAGCGAACTGACTCGGGTTCTCTATCTAGCTAAACAGATCTAATCCTATCAAGAAGTATGAATTGCATATAAATATAACCCAATCTTGAGATAAGCATTATAAATAAGGTATATAGATCACATCCATGTATATGTGAGGTAACACAACAAAAGGTAACATGAGCTTATTGTCTTCTTGTTGTAGCTCCAGCCAAAGTGGTAGCCAATTTATGTAACACCTTGATAAAATGTCATCTCTTAGAAAGGCAGCTCGCAAGCGGCCTACTTTCTTATGGTCGCCCTTGCGAGGTGCGTGTTGACGCCTCTAGTTTCCCAAAGCTTTACCTCCACGACTCCCTCAATACTCGCCATCGATCCTACTCAACATTACGCAATCGTTCGACCTTTTCCTCCCGCATGCTGTCACCATACAAGAGTAATCACACCGACTTCCTACGCACTACTAAGATGTATCCATAAGACATAGACTAATCACCACGATTACATCTATTCCTACTAAGAATATATGCTAGCTAGTCATATGAGAATAAGCATGCATCATAGTAGATCAAAGTAAATACAAGATTAGATTGACATCACCATCGTGTGTACATAGGCCATGATGATGACAAGGCTCGGCTCCGAAACTCCACCATGGCTTCGCCACGCAGGGACGACCATGGCGGCTAGGGTCTAGCCTAAGCCATCTCTAGACAACCTCGAAGATTTGTAGCGGCCCTCAGCTCCCTCTAGTGCGTGTCCCTCTATTCGTCGACATTTGGTTGATTCCCCCGGGCTTGGTGAATTTTCGAGGTATTTATAATCTAGAGAGTCCGTGGGTAAAATTGGAAGGTGAACGGGCGAAGAAAAGGGTAGGCCGATCGGCCTGGACCCCGGCCTAGCCCTTCCTTTTACCCCCTCGCGTCTAGCTTCGTCTCCAAGTCTTCTTCAATGTTCTGGAACCTTATTTTTTATGCATGTGAGCCTGGCACGTCGGTAGCTTTGGGATGAGATTGATCTTCAATAACTTTCCTAATCTCCACTTGATCTTCTTTGATTCCTTCTTGCTCCCAAAGCGATCCTTACCATATCTTCTCAAACTTAGCCCTTAAGTCATCTTGGAGGATTGCTTGCCAAAAATGAGTGTCGGTGGAGGCCAGAGACCTCAGGCCGATCGGCCTAAGGGGCACCAAGTCGATCGGCCTAGGCCTTTTTTGTGGCTCCTGGTCTTTATCTTTCTCTAGTCCGCTACTCATTTAAGGTTTTATCCAAAAAATGCATATTTAGTCCAATTTCCTGTGAAAATAGAATATCCTCCAAAATATCTTGCATATGTGAAAATGAGGTTATTTTAGGTGCCAAGTGGCGGGTTAGTATAAAAATATGCATGAAAACACTAGTTAAATAGCACTAAAAGTGTGTCAATAACAAGCGTCAACAATAAGAACATAGCATGATAATTGTTCTAGGTAAGAAAATAAGCAACCCAAAGTAGCGCTGGCCAACCATTACATGAAAGAGCATCATCAAGATATGATAGATAACAAACAGATCTTAAACAAGAGGTTCAGCAATTACAAATCAAGATCTCCATACAACTCCGAGAATAAATAGAGACTTTACCCCATGATCTTACACATGTTGATAGAATTCTGGGTAAAAATCATCCTGTAGATCAACTGGACCGAAGACAATGACGAACGGGGGTAGGAAAGCCCCAGACCGATCGGCTTGTTCACCTCCAAGCTGATCGGCTGGGGAGGTTTTCCCCTCCTCTGGTCCTATGCTTCACGTGGCTTCTTGCAGATCCAATCTTCTCTCCATTTTTCCTCCTTATGGCGGCAGTGGATGGTGTTTACGTGGTGTTTTCTCCTCTCTATCCAACTCTCCTCCTTGAAGTCCATGAGGGGATATTTAGTCTCCAATAGGCGGCGGCTCTGGGTCAATGTTGATGAAAAAACCATCATCGTAGGCTTCACGTTGAAGAAACGGGAGGTTGACCGGACCAAGCCGATCAGCCCAGTGGGTCCCAAGACAATCGTCCTGGCCCTTTCTGGCCCTCCTGGTCCTCTCCTTCCTCGTGTTGGCTCCCCTCGATGACCCATGTCCAAATATCCATTAAGCTCTTTATGCAAACCCCCTTGATTATGTCGTATTTCCTGTCATAATGCAATATACTACAAAATACAACTCATGCAATAATGGGATTATTTCAGGTGACAAATGGCGGGTTAGTATACGATTAAGCATGAAAACACTAGTTAAATAGCACTAAAAGTGTGTCAATAACGAGTGTCAACATCAACCTGTGCATGCGCTGTGTGTTGTCTGGTACAATAGAGAGAGAAGTATTTCGATCCGACGGTTTAGAAAGGTTAGCACGCATCTCAAATATTGGAAGATGTACAAGAAATTTTTTTTCGGAGGATATATAGGATTTCCCGTATGTGCCACAGTGCAAACTCTTCTCTAAACGGGCCTGAAGCCCTAGTGGCAGGAGGTTACATAGGCCTGCGGGCTTTGCAAACTCCTACGCTCTGCGTGCAAGAAGGACGGCCCGACAGTCCAACTGGAGTGCACACAACGTCCGAATGGAAATCCATCTTCCGAAAGATGGAAAGACTAATTATCGCAAATACATTAAGATTTGTGCACGCACTCATGGCCATCTAATCCGCTTTGTCTTTCTCCTCTGCCTGCCTCTAGCCGCCGCGCTTCACCCCTGTCGCCCTCTTGCGGCCCGCCTTGGGAACGAAGGGGTGGGGGGTGGGCGAGAACGGCTCGGCGGCGAGGTCGCCGCCGGCCGTGGGTGGTGAACGAGACAGCGATGATTTAGGGTTTCAGGTTTCTGGGAGGTGGGGCTCCAATGGCCGCCGGCTTTAGAGGAGAAGGTCGGGAGGCGGCGGTAGGCTCGGCGACGGTGGTGATATGACCGACGGCGGAGGACGAGACGGCGCAAGAGCGGTGCTGGCCGGGCAGGGCAGGGTGGCCGGTGGCTGGTGGCTGGTGGCGGGCGTGACAACAAGCTTCGGATTAGGAAAAGCGGGGTAGAGGGCGGCGGTGGACAGTGGGCGGGCGGCTGGGTGGTGGAGGCGGCGGGGGTGGGGAGCTGCCCGGGGACGAAGATGAAGCTAGGAAGGAGAGGATGGGCTGATGTTGGACTGAAAGTTCACGTCCCTATCTATCCCACGCTATGAACAGGAGCAAATGCCCCGGCGATGGAGTCGCTGCAGTCTGCAGGCTGGCCGACATCGATATGAACGGCCAACCACACAGACATCTTCAGTGGCGCCAACGAGCGAGCCCCCGCTAAGCTCCTAGCCACGTACGCCACCGCGCGGCTACTCCATCGCCCCGTCGAGGCATTGAAGGACGCCAGGTCAGCAGACGGCGAGGTGCAAACCCCACTTGCACGAATGCAGACACCACTTGCAGAAACAGCTGATCCTCCCTCCGGTCGCGGCTGCACAATTTCAAGACAGACAAACGCTGGAGTCATCTGTCCCGATATGGACCTCGTCTTTTTTATGCTCCATATAATCTTGCTCGATGAAGTGGTTAGTACGATTTGAGAGCTGAATATTTCGTTGTAGGAGATTAGGTCGTGCAATAGTCAGGCGTGCTGGTCGAGTGGTCGACCAAATCCCGGGAACGTGCTGATAGTCCCCTCTGCTGCAGCGAGATATTTCCTCTTTCCTGCATCGCCTCACTGAGCAACCAGAGCTTCACAGAGAGAGAGGAGAGCGACCGGAAGGGCCAGCCGATACGCGATGCAGAAACGCGCGTTGGTGGTGTGCGCGGCGGCCGCCGTGCTCGGCCTCGCCGCGGCCGTGCTGGGGTTCGCCGCGGAGCGTTTCAAGAACAAGGCAAGTTCTTAGCAAGCGGCACCCGTCTAACTATCTGCTCCTACTCAAACTTTGCGTTCTTATTCCCTTCTCCGTGTCTGCTGTAATTAACCTGATCGGATCATGATTCAACCTCCCGGCGGCCGCGCAGGCTTTCGTGAGGTCCGACGTGTTCCGCTGCGAGTACCGGCGCACGCCGGCGCTGGGCTGCGGCGTCCTCGCCGCGCTGCTCTCGCTGGCCGCGGTGGCGCTCGTCACCGCCGCCAGCGGCTGCTTCGGCCGCTTCGGCGCTGCCGCGCTCCCGCCCGAGAGGCGGCGCGGCTGCGCCAGGAACGCGTGCGCGGCAGTCTCGTGGTACGCTGCCCTCCTCCTACACAGGCTAGAGGCTACGGCCCTCCGATAGTCCGATCACACGCTGCGCCGCGGATCTACCAGCTTTGATTAATTCTTGCTGCCGAGCTGCAGGCTGTGGGTGCTGTCGGCGGCGGTGAGCTTCCTGTACGGCGCGTCGCGGAACGCGGGAGGGACGGGGGGATTCACCGCGGTCAGGCGGCAGCCCGGGCAAAACGGCGGCGGCGGCGGCTTGGACTTCGTCTGCAACGAGCTCCGGGACGGGGTCTTCGCGTCGGCGTCCATCCAGGCCGTCATCGCCATCGCCTGCGCCATCACGGCCTACGTCGACGCCCTCCAGCAGAGGAACCGGACGCCGACGCTGGGCGTCGCGATGGGGCAGCCAAACCAGGCTCCCGTGGCTTACCCGGCTCAACCTCCGTACGATGCCTACGGCGCCAACAAGCAACCTGCAGGGACAGCTTGAGCCTGATGAGGTCGGCTCCAGCGTGTTTTTGCCTTTTCTGTGGTGCTGTGCTAGTTTACGTGCCAACTGGCTTTGTAGCGTTCGCATCTCCTCATCGTGTACTTACGACTTGCCAATTTGTAAGTGTGACTGATCACTTGGTATACGCCTCTGTTTTCAAGTTTGCTAATAAGAAAAGTGTAAATTTGAGCCAACAAGTCACATACAATACATTTATACCATCATAAACTCTTCAATGAATCACTCTGTTACATGTGTAAACCTTCATTGAATCTAATGATCTTGTTTCTTCTACAAATGCATTATTTCATAAAGTAATTTTTCTCCAATTAATGAAACAATAAGCAACAAGTCAATGGCCGAGTGTAAATTTGTTTAACCTGCCCATCCATCCATTCAAGCCCTAGAACTAGGATGGCCAATTACCAAAAAGAGAATAAAAGGAAAAGGATAGGTAGCAAATATAATCCCGTTCCCATCCTCAATGATTTTTACAAATGCCACACTTTTCAAATACCTAGGACAAGAAATTATGTAATTAAAATTATTATTGTAGAGTCTTGATTGCAACTAATTCTGCTTTTGTATAGGACAAGCAATGCCGCTTCCTGATCACAATAAATAAAAAACACAGATCAGTGGTGTGGGGAATATCGGCAAAACATTACAGGGTCTGCTTGTGGTAAGTTCCTTCGTGGTCAGTTTATTCCAAGATGAGATGATTGATCGATCTATCAACAATGAGCTAGGGGCATTTACCAGTGAGAAACTTCTGAAGGAAATTGCGTTAATAACGTGTTCTGATGAGGAACAGATGATGAGATCAGAGGAGTCTGCTAAACATATAGAGGAGAGATTAGTACCTTGCCCGGAGAAGATTGGGTTGTTTCTCTGGATAGAAAAAGGGTGATGCTGATAAGGACAAAGGTTATCTCAGAGGCTCAACAGCGGTTTGCCTTGCATGGTGACTGGAACATTGACTTGGAATGCAAAGAAGCACCTACAGTAAATGATGTGAAGGAGGGAAAGGAAGCTGTTGGGTCAGTGGGGATGATTAAGCAACAAGCAGAGAAGAAAGGGAGAATAACACCGAAGAAGATATGGGGTCCTGTTCAAGTGGAAGAGGACAAGGAGAAGGGCTGATGATGGAAAGAATGGAACGTGCTCAAGTCTTCGAGATGAAGGTTAACCTGAAAGATCCAAACCAAGGTTAATCTAGAAGTTCATGGACCTAAGTGAGTGCGGGAATAGTTTAGGTGCCCCTAGTGCAGTTCACTGATCCGCAATTTGTGTGTGTCGCTGCTCCTATACATATTATTATTTATAATAATCTAGCTCCATTCACAAGAAATTATGTCCAATGTAGAATGTCACTGCATGTTGATATATTTTCTGCATAATGCTAAGCAAATATCTGTGGAGACAACAATGCTTCGGTTATGATTCTTTTGGGCTCAGTGAGTCTTGCTTTGTTTTTTCTTCTTCCATTTATATTATTATTTGGAGTACCAACTGATGTGAGCAGGCTACTATTGCAAATATTGTTGTTTTCACCTTCCATGAAATATGTTGTGTCCGTGTCTGTTCTTCTATTGTTGATAGGATGAATGTCAATGCCTCCTTTAGTATGCCTCCATGCAATATCTGTTTATGATGATGGCTTCATTTTAGAATGGTCAATGTCTTCACTCTCTCACATTTTAAACCTATTTAATTTGATGCAGTCCCTATGTATTAGTTCTAGGTTCTTCAACTTAGAAATGTGTTTGTAGAGCTATACTGTCAAAATTTGAAAATTTTAATGGAAATTTGCTGCTTCTTTTTTTTATGTGTGTGTGTGTGTGTGTGGGGGGGGGGGGGTTATGCCCCCTTACTTAACACATAGCAAAACTATTTTGATAGAAGTCTACTTGTATGAAATGTAACTTATAATTAAAGTTTGGAATAGTTTCACTTTTTTATGATTGGTGTTGGGGATCGCCCAAAAAGATAGTCACCCTCAAGGTCGTTCTGCTCAGTGTCAATAGCACAGTCTATTAGGATATTTAATCTCGGGTAAGACCCCTTAACCTCGGATGGAAAACATAATGCTGAGAAGCAACCTTAGCCTCGCAATCCTAAATTTTGACCCGAAGCCAGGAGACATTCGCTGATCTTTTTAACTAATTAAAGTCTGACCTCGAGCAGTCGAAGCTAACCACGAGTATCGAGTTGTCCGCTATCTTGTGCAAGATCGCAGTTTTGGACCAGGGAGCAAAGCGCGAGGTTGTGCGTTTCCCGAATGCGAAGCTAAGGTGATCCGAGCCCCGAAGCTAGGCTGGCTTCGGACGTAAGGTCAAGAAGCGTGGAAGCGTTGAAACAGTCAAGACGGAATTCACGGAACTATGTGAGAGCGTGATTCCCGGAGCTATCGGGAGGCGTGAGAAGCGTGATCTCCAAAAAACTTTCGTGTAAAGCATATTCTAGGAATGTAGTAGTTGGGTAGGGGTAAATGTGGAATGTAAAGTGCCCTTCAAGATACTATAAAAGGGGAGCCCTACCCCGTTGTAAATTTTACGTTCGCTCTTTTATGGAATGAAAGTATAAGTGTTCTTCGTACCCTTTTGTGCCTGAATCTTACCGAGGTTAGCGACCCAACAACTGGATGATTAGATCTTTTGAGAAAGAAAATCGCACCATGTGTCCTTCTGTTAACTTGAGATCACCCCCTTTGTTTTGAAGACTTACTTCACGACCTGATGCTACAAATATAAAGGAGACAATATTCGTTCTATTTATCATCTACATGTTGAAGTGCATTTGAAGAAGAAAAATTCCAAACAAAAAGAAAGAATTTAAGGTACATGTCCTACCTCCACAGCAACGTTCCGATGGTGATGCAATACCTCACTACCGGACACAGTCAAATTGCCGAGTGCCAGGGGCACTCGGCGAAGGGCAGAATACCCTCGGCGAACCGTTTGCCGAGTGTAACACTCGGCAAACGGCACACGGCAAATATAGAGTCGGCAAACACTAGTTCGCCGAGTGTTTTGTGTCGGGCACTCGGCAAAGACTTTGCCGAGTGCCCAGAAAACACTCGGCGAACAATTATTGAAAAAATAAAAAAAAATCATACACGGGCGCCACTGCTCCGCCGCCGCCGCCGCCGCCGCCGCCACCATCCTCTCCTCTTCTCTTCAGGCCCCGGCGCCGGCGGATCCGGTGGAGGGGACGGGCGGGCGGCGGATCCGGGGGCCGGGGGCCGGGCGCCGGGGGGGGGGGGGGGGGCGGGCGGATCCGGGGGCCGGGGCGGCGGGCGGATCCGGGGGCCGGGGCGGCGGCGGGGGCCAGGGCGGCGGATCCGGGGGCCGGGGAGGTGGGCGGCGGCGGATCCGGCGGCCGGCGGTGGCGGATCCGGGAGCGCGGGGCGGCGGGCGCCGGGCGGCATGCCGGGCGGCGGGCGGCGGCGGGGGGCGCCGGGCGGCGCGCGGCGGCAGGGGCCTTCGGGGAGAGAGGAGGGAGAGAGGAGGGAGTGAGGGGAGGGGAGGGGGCGCGCTAGGCGAGGGAGGGGAGCCGGCGGCGGCGGAGGCGGGCGGCGGCGGCGGAGGCGTGCGGCGGCGGCGGCGGCGGAGGGCGGCGTGCGGCAAGAGGAGAGTGGGGGCCGGGAGGGGGCCGAGGAAGATAGAGAGTGGGGAGGGGGCCGGGGGGGCGGCTATTTGTTTTGTGGTGGGGGCTCTTTGCCGAGTGTCCAACGTAGGACACTCGGCAAACTTTTTTTGAAAAAAATTTATAAAATATCCAACAGTTTCAAAAAAATACCAAATTTTCACACGGACCAATATAGGTTCTCTACTGACTATACAAAAAGTTTTGTAGTCAAACCGAACTCGACCGTCACTTCGACTCTAAATTTTATCGAATCCTTCTCAAAGTTACTATTCTTCTTCTGAGATGCTTCGGTTTATAATCATCGTACATGATGAAATGTGCAAAACCTTCTCAATTTTTTTCCACAGCCTCCACGTATTATATCATCACATCATGGCAAATCTCATAATTTTCAGACTTTGATTGTTTTTTTTACAATTTAAAAATACTACTGCCACACGTTCATGGTCGTGTTTCCTGAACAAGATGTTCGAAATTTCTTTTCATTTCATGGGTTAGGTCTCAAATTGGTCCAAATAACATGAATATCATTTTTCTACTCATTTTATTCCATAATTTGAATCACTTGCAGTTCAAATTTGACTTATACCAAAAATTCCCTTGAAATGCAATTAATTAAATAAATATAGCAAATAAATTCAAAAATATACCAAATTTTAACATGGAGTACCACATGTTGTATGTGGGGAAAAATTTCATGGTGAAAAGAGAAAAAAAATTATTTTTTTGCCGAGTGTCAAGAAAAATACTAGGCAAACCCCCCTCTTTGCCGAGTGTTTTTTTTGACACTCGGCAAACCCCCCTCTTTGCCGAGTGTTTTTTTTGACACTCGGCAAAGAGGGGGCTTTGCCGAGTGTTTTTTATTTGACACTCGGCAAAGCCACTATTTGCCGAGTGTTTTTTTTTGCCGAGTGTTTTTAGCTTAGCACTCGGCGAAGAGCTTGTTTGCCGAGTGTCCGAAAAAAAACACTCGGCAAAAAGAAAACACTCGGCAAATTTAAAGTTTCCCGTAGTGCCTGTTGTTCTCAGTGCTGGCCCTTTCTTTCGTTCGTTGCACAGAGTAGAGAGTTGTAGACCTATTGCAAGTATTTGTTAGATAGATTGCATTTAGTTTAGCTGAATCTTTCATTTGATACATATATACTGCACTTCAGTGATTGCCACAAGGTGCTCCTCTGTCGACTGATACGAACCATGTTCTTTAGCCTACAATAAAAATATATGTTCAATTTTCAACGAATTTATAGATCAAACATATAAACTCTAACAAAATAAACTATGAAAATATCTTACAATCTCGTTGCTGGTACTTGTAGTTGCAGTGGTTGTGGACAATGTGATGTACAGTCCATGTCTTTCAGCATAGTTGATCTCGTTAATACCAACTTAGCTTCAAGAACATGCATGAAGCTTCTTATGAGCAAAATAAAAGGTGTCACGGAGTGCCTATGCCCCCCTGCCCCCCACCTCCCCCCAACACAAAAGAAATCATATTATTTAAAGGAGTTGTACATGCACATTGAAGGTATTGTAAAAATAAGGTATTTTAGAGAGTTCCACAACTAAATTTTCAGCTACACCTATTCTATATATAAATTATAGAAAAAGCAAAAGTTTCACTATAACTACAAGTCAACCAGTGAAAGACATGAGGTTCCCAAGGTTGATGATTACACTGGCTTTTGTTTCTTATTATCTGTGCAGTTATGTTTGCTGCTGGGAAAATCTATGCTTCAACAAGAGCAATGTACATTGTAGCAATTACATAGGTACCCAAAGGTAAGCATCTGATCATCAACCGTTAGCTTTGGTCGTCCAAAAGAAACTTAAAATTATCTTTATGCAACACTTGGTTCACTTTAATTACATAATTTGCAGTCGACCAAATAAGTGAAAATCAGTCATCAATGACGGACAAAAAAAATCAAAGGGGAGAATATAGTTGCAGTTGTATTTGCAAGCACTGTTCGATACGAGAGCCCATAAAAAATCGAAATAGCACATTAATTATTGCCGTCTGAAGTATGTCTTCCCAACTTTCATCATTAAATAGGATGAAAATGCTAAATCTAAAAGCATGGTAAATAGACACAGCACAGGATATCATACGATATTTTCAAGAGTATGAGACATTTGACGATGTTAATGAAGCCAGATAATCTCTGGATGAAGTATGTCTTCTCAGTAATACTTACTGGCTGCTATGGACGTAACATCTCCACAGCTCACAGCCCATCGAATGATCGAAACCACATCAGTTGCCCAAGCAATGAGCAGGTGCAGTGGTCAATTGTTTCTACCTCCGATCCTGTCGGTCTGCAAATGCCCCGGCGATGGAGTCGCTCTGCAGGCCGACATCGATATGAAGGGCCAGCCACACGAACATCCCAGCTGCACGTACGTTTTAAGACGGACAACGCAGGAGTCATCTGTCCCGATATGGACCTCGCGTCCATCCCTCCATCTTTCTCGATGAGATCATCCATTAGACTGATCGGTGGCTCTGTCACAGTGGGAATTGAATATTTCGCTGCAGGAGATCAGGTCGTACGTTAGTGTTATGTGCTGGTCGACCAAATCCAGAAACACGTGGAGCGAGTCCTTTTTATACCCCCAACAAGGTAGTCCATTTAGTCCTTTGCTGCAGCAAGATATTTCCTCTTTCGTGCATCGCCTCACCGAGCACCCAAGCTTCACAGAGACAGAGCAGAGCGACCGGAAGGCCAATCGATACGCTACGCGATGCAAAAACGCGCGGCGGCGGCCCTGCTCGGGCTCGCCGCGGCCGTCCTGGGGTTCGCCGCGGAGTACTCCAAGTACAAGGCAAGCTAGACGCCCGCCTTACCATCTCTGTGGTGCGCACCTTCTCCTCCTGCACGGGCTACGCCGCGCGCGCGCTTCGGGTTAGTTTTGATTCGCGCTAGCTCCGGCCTGCAGGCTGTTCGTGGTGCCGGCGGCGGTGATGTTCCTGTCCGGCGCGGAGCGGAACAAGGGAGGCATTCACCGTGACCTTTCGGCGGCCCGGGCGCAGCAGCGACGGCCGCGACTACGACATCGTCTGCGCCGGGTTCACGGACGAATCTTCGTGTCGGCGTCCATCGCGGCCGCCGACGGCGTCGCGTGCGCGATCGCGGCCTACGTCGACATCATGCGGCACAGGGACCGGACGGCGGCCACGCTGGGCGTCGCCATGGGGCAGCAATACCCGGCTCAACCTCCGTACGGTGGC
Source organism: Setaria viridis (assembly GCF_005286985.2). Taxonomy (NCBI): domain Eukaryota; kingdom Viridiplantae; phylum Streptophyta; class Magnoliopsida; order Poales; family Poaceae; genus Setaria; species Setaria viridis. The sequence goes on from NC_048263.2 coordinate 30,052,973, forward strand.
TACGGCGCCAAGAACCTGGAGGGACGACAGCGAGAGCCTCATGACGTCGGTATTCCACCAGCGTGTGCGTGCGTTTGCTTTTCTGTGGCGATGTGCCGCCACTGCTTCACGATTAATTGTGTGCCGCTGTATTATGTGATAGTGTACTTCGCTAATTGACTTTGTACCTTTCGCAACTCCTCATCATGGTTATTTGGCAAATTGTAAGTGGGATTCATCACTTGGATATATTGTGTTTTCAAGTTGTTAACAAGAAAAGCGAAATTTGAGCCAACAAAACACATTAGTAACGTAAACTCTTCAACAAACCAATTTGTGAATTTGATTAAATTTACAATTTTTTGATGAATCTAGTAATCTTGTTTCTTCCACAAATACATTATTACATAAAGTGTAAATTTGCTCCGATAAAACAGTAAGCAACAAGGCAATGGCCTAGTGCAAAATGGTTTAACCTGCTCATTCATCCATTACCAAAAACGAGAATGAATGAAGGATGAAAGGATAGGTAGCAAATAATGCCCCGTTAGGCCGTTACCATTCTAAATGTTTTTTTACAAAATGTCTCACTTTTCAAATACCTAGGGCAAGAAATTATGTCATCTAAAATCATGGTTGTAGCGTCTTGATTGCACCTAATCCTGCTTTTGTATGGAACAAGCAATGCCTCTTCCTGAATAAATGAAAAAAGAAAACAGAGTGGTGCGTGGAGAGTATAGGTAAAACATTGCAGATTGTAGCAATTACATAGGCACCAGGTAAACTTGGAATTATCTTTATGCTACACTTGGATCAGTTTTATTGCACAATTTACAGTCAACCGAGTGAAAAAAAAAATCAAAGGGGAGAATAGCAAAACAGTTAACAGTTGCACCTGTATTTACAAGAACTGTTCGAATGAAAGCCCATACAAATATGAAATTGCATGTTATTGCTATCTAAAACATGTCTTACCAACTTTCGTCATTAGGATGAGCACCCGGGGCACTGGGCAACTGGGCATCAGCACCCGTCGCCTGCTCTGCCGCTACGTCTGCTAGCACGCGTCCCCGTGCGAGCGGGTCCCACCACGTGCTCGCAGCTCATCTCTTTTCTCTGTTTGCTCCCCCTGACTCGCGGTCCGCCGAGATGCTCGCGGGCAACGGGTGGAGCACGGCCATGGCGCAACGGGTGGAGCAGCAGCGAAAGCATAGCTTGTCACAAAAAAAGGGACAATTCAATCCATCGAGCATGCAGGCCTATTTGCTTCAGCTTATTCAGTCGGCTTATCAATCACCAAACAATGTTTTCCTCTCACAACAAATCAGCCATTTCAGCTTTTTAGCCGGCTTATAAGCTAAAGCGAACAGGTCATTAACTTCTTTGAATCTGAATCATGTCCGGAGAGGCTAATTGAGCCGGGATGGAAGCCCGTTGGGACAGGATTCACTTCAAGCACGACGCTGGCATCGGAGGGCAAGAGCTCGAGCGGGTTCACAGCCCCTAGGCAGCCGTCGCAGGTGGAGGCCGCATCTCACGGTGGATGAACGAGGAGCGCAGCGGCCGCGCGGCGTGCGGAGCTTGCGGCCGCCGGGCGCGTGAGGACGAGAAGAGCAGCGCGGCACGCACTGGCAGAGCCAAGGCGCGGCCACCTGGGCTGTTGCCCGGGCTCCCCGGCTACTTGCGCTTTAGGCCCAAAGGTCAAGTATAGAGCAAAAGGCTAAGTATACTTGCTGAAATTTATGATGATGATTTCTCAAACCATGATCGTGGAGTCATAAAGGGATAATTGGAGACCTATATTCTTCATGTAAGGAGGCATGCTGCCTTTGCTAATTGCAAAGATATTGCAAGTTTGTCCTAGAAAATGGTTGAAACTGAAAAATATTTGCTTTTTTCATTGGTCTACAAGCTCATTGGCATTGTTGGTGCTGGTGTCAACAGCAACTGTTGAAAGGGCTTTCTCGGCTATGAAGACTATCAAGTCTAAATCCCGCAATAAGATTGCTGATGATTGGTTCAACAACTTGATGGTGTGCTATATTGAGCGAGAACTATTCAATTCACTTGATGAAGCTACTATTCTTCGACGGTTTCAAAACTTCAAGAGTCGCAAGATGCAATTGCCTTGTAACCCTGCTCATGTGCAGCCGTAGTTACCAAATAGCATTTAGGTTTATCTTTTGTGTTTTATTATCTAAGTCTTGAAATTGTGTACTGAAAAATTATTTTAATATCTTAATTGATTTTCTAATATTATATGTATGTTATATAATATATTCATGTACATTGCTTGTCATGTTATATCGACGTATTGTCTCGCTTAGGCTCTCTAAAATTCCTAGCTCCACCACTGGCGGCACGGGAGAAGGACATGACCGGAGGCGTAGGAGGAGCAGGCCCGCGCGCGAGTGGCTGGAGCGAGGTCGTCGGAACGCGCCGTCGGATTTGGGAGAGGTACAAGTATGGGAGAGAGGGAACATTTGGGACCCACAAAATTTTGGAATACGCGTTCTGTAGCTCATCTGTTGAGAGACTCCTCTACAACACTTTGTTGCGTTGCTGCGTGGGGGCGCCTGCTGCGCACGGAACAGTGGTGTTCTCGGTCGGAACGGGTGGATGGATGGGGTGTCGCGAGTTGGCAAGATGAAGTGGGGGTACCACCACGGGCCATGGCACCACCTGACCTACCGCGGTTCCACCACACCGCCCGCGCAGTTCGTGCGTACTGTTTGTCTGTTTCATCGAGTGGGACTCTCGTTCATTTTTTCCAAAGAGGAAGTACGTACTCCTAGTTTTGTGAAATGGAAGTTTGGTTCCAAGTTCTCTCTTCGCTGCAGTCAGGTGGATTCTACTTCAGCTCGTTCGGTTAGCGTCATGAGCTCGTCCGGCAACCAACCAGAACCGGCTGGTTCATCCGGCATTTTTCCGGAGCGGATGCACACCTCCATATCTAATATCAAAGTATTGTTATTTTCTCAACTTTTTCGTAATCAACCCGTAGTCCTGAGAGTTAATCGTAGATGATTTGCAAAAAAAAGTCACTCAGTTTTTTTGTAATGGCCGCTGAGCGCGAGGACGGGGATGGAGCAGCAGTCGAGCGTCTGGCGGAGCAGCACGGCCGGCGTGGGCATGGCCGGTGCCGGGCCCGAGGGGTGGTCCTGTCGCAGCTATGCCACCGCACGTGGGGGATGGGGGTGCCGCGGCTTCCGACGAGGGCAGATTGGCGGCTTTCCCGATGGTGGTGCTGGGACTCTCCGCAGTGGCGATGCGTCGCATCGCCGTCATCCTTTGTTGGAACCTAAAACTAATCCCGACGGGGTCACAGGCATAGCATAGTGGTGGAGGAGTTCCCCCATGATATGCAGCAGATCTCGCATGGCCATAGTGATGTATACCACCACCAACCAGTGTGGATTCGCTCATATGCCCAGTAATAGTCCTCAACTAGAGGCAGCACTGGCTGATGTCATCTTCATCAGCAACACTCACCGCCACCTGCCAGAAGAGCTGCCGCTTCGACCTCAACAAGAAGCTCTACTGCCCACTGCTGCATCACCAGGAGGGCAATCCACAACTAGGAACCATATGTGTCGTTGTCAAGATCAGCGGATCAGGACTTAGACTAGTGAATTTCTTTTATGCGCGTGAGCCTCAGATGGTGGCACGGGAGACACGGATTAGACTGGTTCGGGCAAAGGGAGCCCTACGTCCAGTATCGAGGATGCTCGTGTTGCCCGCGCGGGGATTCTGTAGTAGGGGGTTACAGACGGGCGAGAGAGGGACTGGTCCCAGGTCTCTTGTGTTCGAGGTGGAGTATTGATCTTTCGAGAGGCCGAATCGGTCGATCTCTCGATGCCCCCTCCCCCGGCTCTAAGTTTCCCCTTTTATATCGCAAGGGGCCGGCCGGAGTTACAATTGGGCCCGGGTAAAAGGTAAAGAGTAAGGTGGTAAAAAGGCCTGGCGGGAAGGAGGGCAGGGGCCCATGGCGCCCGACGTACTGCCGACCCTGAGCGCGCGCCGCCGTGCATGCTCGAAGGGGCCGCCGCTGGATGCCAAGTGTCGTAGCTCCTCGCAGGTAGCTACTTCGACGTTCGTAGGTATCGGGGTAGATCATGATGAGGGGGTTTCATCGTCACCTTGCCGTCCGTTAGGGAGGACGGTGGATACCGCCGCTCTGATGATGGTCTGTAGAGGGGGAGCTCCATGCTTGTACTGCCGTTTGCGCGGGGCCCGAGGGCGTGCGGGGCCCGAGGATGGGGCCGCTCCTAGCTTACCTCCGGTCGCCGGAGGTCATGAGTACTTTGTGACGAATGGGGGCTGGCCGCCCGTACTGTAGCTCGTACAGGATGGTTGTGCGCGGGTACTTGCGCCGGGTCGCGTGGGGGGCACGGTCGCCCTGCGCTCTGCCTTCTCTACGGTGCATTTATGGTGAGGCCGACGGGGGGTCCTACCGGATTTGTCCCGTCTACGCGGAACGTATTCGAGGAGGATTCTGACCCGTGGGCCTCGACGCGCCCGACTCCCTTGCTCGGGGTCGGGCGAGGCGGAACCTTCGTGGTACAGGGTCGGGGGCTCCCGACCCTGGGGGCGCGGTCGGTCGAGGCGGAAATCCTGCGGAGGGAGGTCGGGCGCTCCCGATCCTGACGCTGGGGTCGGTCGAGGCGGAGACTTGATCACACTTTGGTGGGCCCGGGCCTTCAGGTTTGCTTCCTTAAGCCACGTATTAGGGGGCCGTTGATATTTCCCCCCGACAGTAGCCCCCGAGCCTGTGGTGGAGCAGAAGTGCTCCTCCGTAGGCTTCTTTCGCTGTTTTGCCGTCGGTTCCTTCATTATGGCACGCTAGTTTCATTTTTGCCACGCTTGAGGGAACCTGTCAGTTTGTGACCACACGTGTGGTAGCTTTTTGCGAGGCTAGCCCCCGAGCTCCTGCTCGCTGCAGGAAACCGATCGGGAGGCCAGGTCAACTTTTTGATCGTTGCCCCTCAAGCGTCCGTTCGCTAGGACGGAGGGGTTGAGCCGGGCCACGTTATCCGCGTAGGACGAACCGTGGTGCTCGTTTGAGCTGCAAACGGGTAAGTTCGAGTGGAGTCCCGATCCCCGTTCGGGGGGGGTCCGGCTCGGGCCAAGCTAGTGGCGTACTCCAATTTCCTGCCAGTCGGTTCATATAGTTCTCGGATCCATTCGATTGGATCTGAGGGCTCGTTGCCTTTCCCCGTGGAAAAACCATGAACGTTATACTGAGCGGGACTCGAACGTGAGATTGGGGCGCCCTTGGCGTTTGCTCGCCTGGGTGTTGGCCGCTAGCGGGCCCGTCCCTTCTCACCCCTTGCTCGGGGATGTCCTGGGGCAGCTGTCGAACCCGTGTTGGGCTAGCTTTCGAACCCCTGGACCGTATTGGGCCGTAGGGGCGTTTTCAGCCCCGTATCCCTTTCTTACCTTGTCGCGGGCGTTGGGCCGGTGCAGGGCGGTTGGTATGCCAGGGTCGATCGTGCGGAGCGTCGTGGGCGCAAAGCCCGGGGAGTGGAGTTATGGAAGCGCCGTCCCGCGGATCGAGGAAGATAGGATGTTTCTTCGCGGCCGATCGTGCGCGCGTTTTTCGAAAAGAAACGGGCGTGACAGGAGCGTACCTGGCGCCGCATTTATGGCGGCCGGGGCGTCGGTTTGGCTTCCCCGGTACTCTTCCTATAAAAGCTGGAACACGCCGCTCCGGCTCCTCTCCTTTCGCGCTCAAGCCTTCTTGCCTTCTAGCTCCTCCTGCGTTGCTTTCGCTTTCCTCGCTCCCGTCGCCCTTCGCCGCGCGTTTCGCCTTCGTCTTCGTCGCGCCCTCTTCCTTCCTTGGCGATGGCTTCCTGGGGAATCTCCCACTTCACCGCCAAGCGCGCCGAAGGTCTGGTGCGGAAGGGGCTCCTTTGTGAGAAGATGGCGGCGGACGAGTGGAGGCTGCCGGGGATGGAGCAGGTTCCGTCGCCGCCCGCCGGCTACGTCGTCTCGTTCGCCCATTTTCATGAGCGGGGATTCGCCTCCCCTCCGAGCCGTTTCTTCCGCGGGCTGCTCCACTACTACGGGCTCGAGCTCCAGCACCTCAACCCCAACGGGATCCAGCACATTGCGGCGTTCGTCGCGTTGTGCGAGGGATTCCTGGGGATCGAGCCCCACTTCGAGCTGTGGAAGTACTTCTTCGCGGTCAGCCTCTACCAGAAGACCGGGAAGGCCGGGGGCCAGCATCAGTCGCCTCCGGTGCCGATCGGGTGCGCCGGCATCCACCTCCGTCATACTCGCTCCAAGGAGTATATGACGGTGAAGACCTCCGTGTCCCACAAGGGGTGGCACAACCAGTGGTTCTACGTGAAGAACTACCCAAATTCTCCCCTGCCGCCGTTCACCGGCCGCACCATCGACGCGGCGCCCGACGTGTGGGCGTACGGGCCGGTGGAGAAGGAGAAGAAGAAGATCTTCGACCTCCTGCAGGCCATCGGGCAACTAAAGCGGGAGGGACTTACTGGTGCCGGTGTCATCGGCGCCTACCACGCCCGGCGGGTGGCGCCGCTGATGCTTCGGATCCGACCCCTCGGCGTCATGACCCCCGACACGCCGCCCGAGGGCACCGTCCTGGCGATAGGCGCGCTCGCCGACTCCGAGATCCAGCAACGGCTCCGGGAGGCGCTGGAGGACAAGGACGTCGAGTACCCAGTCCCCGGGCACCCGCCGATGCGCCCGGAGCCGGGCTTCGTGGACCTGGTAAGGCGTCTGGCTCACTACCTCTTCCCCCTGATGTTCTGCCGTCTTGTTGTTCCGACGTTGATCCTCTTTTTCGCTTCGCAGGGCTCACTGACCCGGGTTAAGGACTCTCTCCCGCCGGTGCCGGAGGATGCTGCACGGAGGGCCCTCAACCGCGCTCAGGCGGAGAAGGACAAGCGCCGTAAGGACAAGGAGACGGAGAAGCGGCGGCAGAGGGCCGCCAAGGAGCTCCTACGGCGGCGGAAAGGGGCAGTCGTGTCTGACGACGACGACGACGATGAAGAAGAAGAAGAAGAAGAAGAAGAAGAGGAGGAGGAGGAAGAATGGGAACTGTTTGCCCCCCGTGCGGGGGCTTTAGTGATTCGCGACGCACCCCCGCAGACGGCGGCAGGGGGTGCGGCGGCGGGAGCGCCCGTGCGGGATCCGGCTCCCCCTGGTTCTAGGGCCGGGCCTCAGGGGTCGGCGCAGCGCGTGCTCCCGGAGCCTGCGCGGACCGCTCCTCAGGGGGCGACGCGGGGCGTCCCCCGAGGGTCGGCACAGGATCCTCCCCAGAGGGGGACGCGGGGCACCCCTTCAGGACCGTCCCAGGGCACTCCCCAGGAGCAGGCGCGGGGTGCTCCTTTGGTGCCGGCGAGGGATGTCGCCCCGGCGTCGAGCCGGAGCGTCCCTCAGGGGCCTTCAGAGCCCGCCCCTACCGCAGCCTCGGATCCGGCGCGGGGCACCCCCCAGGAGTCCGCTCGGGGGGCTCCTCGGGGATCCGTGGGGGCTGCCCCCGCCACCGTGTCTGCTGGCGGGGGGCAACGGGGCGGCGACAAGCGGCCACTGCCAGACGCCCCGGGGTCGGCGTCTGGTTCCGAGTCGAAGCGCGTTCGTCGCCCCTTTACTTCGAGGGCGTAAGTTGACTCTCTCCGCAGGTCATTTTTTCTTTCTCCTTCCATATGTTTCTATTTGACGTTTATTCGTCGCCGTTGCAGCGTTTCCCCCCGTGGCGTCAGCCCGCGGCTGGCGCCCAAGAAGATGCTGCGGTCGTCGTCCTCCTCTGGGGGACGGGCCGCCGCCCCGCCAACGGCGACTGGCGGGGTTCCTGGCGTGGCCGCAGGTCTCCCAGCGGAGGTGGCCGCTGAGGGGCCGGTCGTCGGGACGGCGGCGGGGTCAGCCGCCGGAGGGGGAGCGGACCCCACTCCGCCCGCGGCCCCACCGGTCGTTCTTCCGGCCCAGGCCGCGATCCCTCCGGGCCCACATGCCGGGGAGGTGATTGACCTTGACACCGACGAGGCTGAGGATATGGAGACGGCGGTGGGCGGGGCTGATGCCCCTGCTGACGTGGCGAGGTCGGAGGCAGAGGGGGCGCTGGTCCCCGAGGGCGCGGCGGTGGTGGAGGTACCGGTGCCGGAGGGCGAGGTCTCCGCCTCGGCTTCTTCCGCGGGGGTGCTTCCGGCGGCCAAGGTGGATGTGCCCACGGAGGTGCCGTCGACGTCCGCGGTGCAGGCGCCAGAGTCGTCGGTAGACCCGGGGATCTCTGGCGTCGTGATGTCGTCGTCGGCGACGATGTCAGAGTCGGGCCCCGTTCCGCCCTCGGCTTCCTCCGTCCCCGGGGCGTGGAGAGGGCACATTCTCCGCTGGTCGTCCCGCGACGATCCGCCGCGGCGCCTTTATGCACTGGACGACGCTGCTGAGTGGCATAAGTGGCAGGTGGTGCACGGCGGCGTCGCCCGGGCTCAGGCGGCGCTAACCTCGGCGTTAGGGGCCTTGGCCGACACCGTAGTCCCTGGCAACCAGGTATGTTCGTTTCCGCCGCTTGGTGATAAGCTCTTTTCTTTTTACTTTCTTGTCTTACCATCATGCTACTTTGCAGGCTCTTCAGGAGGCCAGTCTGGAGAAATCCAACTTCCTCCGGCGGCAGCGTAAACTCTAGGAGCACTACACCGCCGAGAGGGAGCGTTCCAAGGGTCTGGCCCTGCAGCTCGGTGCTGCCCAGGGGGCCGTTCGCGACCTGGAGGGACGCGAGCAGGCGGCACTAGAGGGGGCGCGGCGTGCCGAGGCCAAGCTCCAGGCTGTCGCGGAGAAGGCCCGCCTCGACCTTGGGGAATTCCAGGCCGCCATGGAAAAGGCGCGCCATGACGCCGAGGGGCTAAGGGCAGCTGCTACCGAGCGGGCCCGCCGGGACGCCGAGGAATTGGCGCGGCTGAGGGGGGAGAACGCAACCCTTCGATCGGAACGCGACCAATTCCGTCTGCAGGTGGACGGGCTCCAGACCGCCGTGTCCCTCAGCGTCACCCGGGAACACGAGCTGCAGGCCAAGGCCGACGGTGAGGCTCTTTCTGCCTTTGTATTTCCGTGCTGTCGGCGTTTCATTTTCTTTAACTTGATGAGGTTTCCTGATCGGCTCCTGCAGAGGACCTTGCCAAGTTGCAGGCTTCGCTCGACGAGGAGCGCGGCGAACATGGCGCCTTGCGGGATGTGGTCCGAGTCATCTGCGAGGACTTCGGCGTCGCTCCGGAAGAAGGGTCGAGCTCGCTGCCGGCCCGTGTTCTTGAGGTGCGCCGTCGCCGTCGTGAGATTGCCGTGGACGCGCTTCACCTTGGTGTACGGCGCGCCTTCGGGGTCTTCGGCTCTCACTATGCCGACATTAATTTTGTCGGGATGAGTGAGGGGTATTGCATCGGCTACACCGACGCCGAGCTGGACGAGATCGACTCCGCGGTGACTGCGCCGGCGGAGGCCCTCGCAAAGCTTCTGGAGGATGAAGCCGTTCCCCCAGCCGACCCTGAAGCCAATACTGCCGGCCCCGAGGCCCCTGCCGCCGCCGACCCTGAAGCCGCCGCTGTCGCCGACCCTGAAGCCGCCGCCGTCGCCGACCCTGAAGCCGTCGCTCCCGTCGATCCTCCTGTTAATTAACTGCATCGGGCATGTGCCCAAAAGACGTTTGTATTTAAGTCAGTCGTTTCGAACTTGTCTGCGTTGGCCATACGGGCCTGTTCTTATGACTTTTTTATTTTGCTGAGGAAACCGTTTCCCTTTGTTATTCCCTTGGTTTTTTGGAAGCGCTTGGATGCATTGCCGGGTGCGTCAGTAAGTTTTTGATGAGCGAAGGTACCGTAGCCGCTGGGGCGTAGGCTTTTCGCAGTCCGATCGCAACTTGGCTGAGTACCGTTCATGCATCCTTATCTTTCTGTATCCAAGGGTTTTTCGAAAGGGAGTGGCCGGTTTTCTGAAAGAAGAAAAAACGTTTTCTTTTTGGCGGTGCCCAGCGGCTGGGGTCGGAGCCCCCGATAGCCCCCGAGGGGTGTTTGATCCTGGGGCCAGGCCAGGGTCGGATACCCCTGAGCTTAAAAGAAAAAACCTTCTTGTTTCGTGAAGGTCAAAGCTGGTAGCCCCCGAGGGGTATGCGACCTTGGAGCGAGGCCAGGGTCGGATACCCCTGAGCTTTAAACGAAAAGGCCTAAGCCAAAGTGGCTCAGGGTTTCTTTTTAGCAGAAAAACAAAACTGGTAGCCCCCGAGGGGTATGCGACCTTGGAGCGAGGCCAGGGTCGGATACCCCTGAGCTTAAACGAAAACGGGGGCAAAACGATGTATAAATTATGAACAAGAGCTATGGATAGAAGCGTCTTAGCTGTTCTATGTTCCAGGCGTTGCTGAAGATTTGCCCGTCGGGAGTTGCCAGCTTGTAGGTGCCTGGTCGTAGCACCTGTGCGACGATGAACGGGCCTTCCCAAGGGGGAGTCAACTTGTGCCGACCCCTGTTGTCTTGGACGAGGCGGAGCACTAGATCTCCAACGTTGAAGGCGCGGCCTTGTATCCTGCGGCTGTGGTAACGCCGCAGGGCCTGCTGGTACTTAGCCGAATGCAGGAGGGCTACGTCTCGTGCCTCGTCGAGTTGGTCTTGTGCGTCCGCGAGCGACGCCTGGTTTCCTTGTTCGTCGTACGCTTTTACCCTTGGTGATCCGTACTCCAAATCGGTGGGCAGAATGGCCTCGGACCCGTAAACCATGAAGAACGGGGTGAATCCCGTTTCCCGGCTGGGGGTCGTCCTCAGGCTCCAGAGGACTGCTGGGAGTTCCGCCACCCATCGTCCGCCGAACTTTTTAAGGCGGTCGAAGATCCGTGGCTTGAGACCCTGGAGTATCATGCCATTGGCCCGTTCGACTTGCCCGTTCGTGCGGGGGTGCGCAACTGCCGCCCAATCCACTCGAATGTGGTGGTCGTCGCAGAATTGGAGGAATCTTTTTCCGGTGAACTGCGTACCGTTGTCGGTTATGATGGAGTTCGGGATCCCAAAGCGGTGGATGATGTCGGTGAAGAATTGTACCGCCTGCTCGGACTTGATCTGCGCCACAGGCCTTGCTTCGATCCATTTGGAAAACTTGTCGACAGCGACGAGTAGGTGGGTGAAGCCCCCGGGCGCCCTTTTGAAGGGTCCAACAAGATCCAACCCCCAGACTGCGAACGGCCACGTGATGGGGATGGTTTGCAACGCCTGTGCGGGCAGATGGGTTTGGCGGGCAAAGAATTGGCATCCTTCGCAAGTGCGGACTACCTGGGTAGCATCCGCGACCGCGGTTGGCCAGTAGAAACCTTGCCGGAAGGCATTGCCTACCAGCGTCCTTGGCGCAGCGTGGTGACCGCAGGCCCCGGCGTGGATGTCCTGGATCAGCGCCCTTCCCTGCTCGATCGGGATGCAGTGCTGGAGGATCCCTGTATGGCTTCGCTTGTAAAGCTCTGGGTTGATGATGGCGAAGGATTTCGCTCGGCGCGTGATCCTGCGGGCTTCGGTCTTGTCAGTTGGGAGCACGTCGTGGATAAGGTACTCGAGGTACGGGGCTCTCCAATCGGTCGGGGGGTCGGCCCCCGCCGGGGGACCCGCCTCGATTTCCATAACCGTGGGGTCGGGGGGCTTGGCTTCCGCGGCCGGGTCGGGCGGAGCGGCAGCGTTTTCCTCGGGGTGGGTGTTCGGGTCCAGGATGGATGGCGTATTGCCGACCTTTCCTGGCTCGGATCCCGACCCCAAGGCTGGGCATGCCTCGCCGACCCCTACTGGCTCCGGGTAGCGGATCGAAGGCTTCAGCTGGTCGCTAACGAAGACGCCATCGGGGGCGGGCGTCCGACCGGACGCCGCCTTTGCGAGCTCGGCGGCGGCTTCGTTGAAGCGCCTTGCGATGGGGTTGAGCTCCAACCCGTCGAACTTGTCCTCGAGCTTGCGTACCTCGTTGCAGTAGGCGGCCATTTTTGGGTCATGGCAGCTCCATTCTTTCATGACTTGTTCGACGACCAACTGGGAATCGCCTCGGACGTCCAGTCGACGGATGCCCAGCTCGATGGCGATGCGAAGCCCGTTGAGAAGGGCTTCATACTCAGCGACATTGTTGGATGCAGGAAAATGGAGGCGAATCATGTACCTGATGCGCACGCCCAGTGGCGAGACGAAGACGAGGCCTGCTCCGGCGCGGGCCCTCATTAGCGACCCGTCGAAGTACATTGTCCAGTACTCCTGCTGCTCCGTTGCCGCTGGGGCTTGTACTTCTGTCCACTCGACCACGAAATCGGCAAGTATCTGGGACTTAATGGCGGTGCGGGGGACGTAGGTAATACCCTGATCCAATAGCTCGAGCGCCCACTTCGCGATCCTTCCTGTCGCATTTGGGTTCCGGATTACTTCACCAAGCGGGAATGAGGAAACAACCGTTACCGGATGGGAGGTGAAGTAGTGGCGCAGCTTCCTCTTCGTGATGAGGATGGCGTAGACCAGCTTTTGGATTTGCGGGTACCGTGACTTGGACTCGGACAACACCTCGCTGATGAAGTACACCGGGCGTTGCACCTTAAGAGCGTGCCCCTCCTCCTCCCGCTCCACCACTAGGGCCGCGCTGACCACCTGGGTGGTCGCCGCGACGTAGAGTAAGAGGGTCTCACCGTCGGCCGGCGGAACCAGGATCGGGGCCTTTGTCAGGAGGTCCTTGAGCCGGTCAAGCGCTTCCTGTGCCTCGCTGGTCCACTCGAAGCGGTCGGACTTCTTCAGGAGCCTATAGAGGGGGAGTCCTCGCTCGCCGAGGCGCGAGATGAAGCGACTCAGGGAGGCTAAGCATCCCATGACGCGCTGCACTCCCTTCATGTTCCAGATCGGCCCCATGCCGCTGATGGCCGCTATCTTCTCCGGGTTCGCTTCGATGCCGCGCACGGAGACGATAAAGCCTAGCAGCATGCCCCTCGGGACACCGAACACGCATTTCTCCGGGTTAAGCTTGATATGCTTATCCCTTAACCTTTCGAAGGCTAACTCCAGGTCGGGAACAAGCTGGTCGCTCTTCCTGGATTTGACCACGATGTCGTCAACATAAGCCTCAACGGTTCGCCCGATGAGATCTCCAAAGCACTTAAGCATACATCGCTGGAAGGTAGCCCCCACGTTTTTGAGGCCGAACGGCATCTTGACGTAGCAGTAGGGGCCGAAGGGGGTGATGAAGGAGCTGGCGAGCTGGTCGGCCTCCTTCATCGCGATTTGGTGGTAGCCGGAGTATGCGTCGAGGAAGCTGAGTGTTTCGCACCCGGCTGTCGAGTCGACTATTTGGTCTATACGCGGCAAAGGGAATGGATCCTTTGGACACGCTTTGTTGAGACCGGTATAATCGACACACATCCTCCATTTCCCATTCTTTTTCGGTACAAGAACAGGATTGGCCAACCACTCGGGGTGGTGTACTTCCTTGATGAAGCCAGCCGCCAGGAGCTTTTCGAGTTCTTCGCCAATGGCCCTGCGCCTTTCTTCGTCGAAACGGCGCAAGCCCTGCTTCACCGGTTTGGAGCCGGCCCTGATGTTCAGGGAATGCTCGGCGACTTCTCTCGGGATGCCTGGCATGTCCGAGGGCTTCCACGCAAAGACATCGCTGTTTGCGCGGAGGAAGCCGACGAGCGCGCTTTCCTATTTGGGGGATAGGGCCGCGCTGATTCGCACCACCCTTGCGCTGGAACAACCAGGATTGAGGAGGACTTCTTTGATACCTTCGGTGGGCTTGAAGGGGATCCCTGACTGCTTGGCGTCGGATCGGTCCTCAGCGGCTTCCTCAAGCTGGGCCTCCATGTCGCCCGAGACGGTGATAGCCGCGGCGTATTTGCAGCACTCGACGTCGCACTCGTATGCCTTCTGGAAGGTCGTGCCGACGGTGATGACTCCGTTGGGCCCCGGCAGCTTGAGCTTGAGGTAGGTGTAGTTGGGGATTGCCATGAACTTCGCGTAGCATGGGCGGCCCAGGATGGCGTGGTCGGTTCCGCGAAAACCCACCACCTCGAAGGTGAGGACCTCCTTCCTGTAATTGGAAGGGGTCCCAAACGTGACGGGCAGGTCGATCTGCCCGAGGGGCGTCGCCTGCTTCCCTGGCACAACGCCATGGAAGGGGGCCTTGCTAGGACGGAGACGGGAGCGGTCGATCCCCATGGCGTCGAGGGTTTCAACGTAGAGGAGGTTGAGGCCGCTTCCCCCATCCATGAGTACCTTGGTAAGACGCGTCGTGCCAATGATGGGGTCGACGACGAGAGGATAGCGCCCTGGATGCCGGACGCGTCCGGGGTGGTCGGATCTGTCGAAGGTGATGGCCGGCGCGGACCAATCCAGGAAAGTCGGGGTCGCCGGCTCGGCGGCGTAAACCTCCCGACGCTCTAGCTTGTGCCGGCGCCTGGTGTCATACGCAGCCGGTCCCCCGAAGATCATGAAACAGCCGTCCACTTTAGGAAAGCCGTCTTCCTTCTCCTCGTCGCCCTTCTTATCCTCACCGGGCTTCCGTTTCCGATCGCCCTTCACCGGGTTGCCCACGAAGAACCTCTTCATGAGGTTGCAGTCTTTGTAGGCGTGTTTGACGGGGAACTCGTGGTTCGGGCACGGTCCCTCGAGTAGCTTGTCGAAGAAGCCGGGTGTGCCCTCGGGGGGCGGCTGCCCTCGCTTTCGTTCGACTGCGGCCACGAGGGGGGCCTCGCGCCGATGTTTGCTCTTCTTCTTTTGTTGCTGGCGGTTGGAGGTGCCTTCGCCGGCGTCCTCCTCCCGCTTTGCCTTGCCTTTGGAGCGATCAAAGATCGCTCCAACAGCCTCTTCGCCGGAGGCATAGCTTGTGGCGATGTTGAGGAGCTCCTCCGTGGTTCGTGGACCTCGGCGCCCTAGTTCGTGGACGAGGGGCCGGCATGAGGTCCCTGCTAAGAAAGCTCCTATGACGTTGGCGTCGGCGACGTTGGAGAGCTCGGTGCGCTTTCTGGAGAAGCGCCGGATGTAATCCCGGAGGGATTCCTCCGCCCCCTGGCGGCAGCTCCGGAGGTCCCAGGAGTTGCCGGGGCGAGTGTACGTCCCTTGGAAGTTTCCTACGAAAACCTCCTTCAGGTCGTTCCAGTTACGAATGCGTCCTGAGGGGATGTGCTCTAGCCAGGCTCTCGTGGAGTCTGCCAGAAACAGAGGTAAGTTGCGGATGATGAACAGGTCATCGTCCGCCCCGCCGGCCTGACATGCGAGTCGGTAATCGCTAAGCCATACTCCAGGGTTGGTCTCCCCTGAGTATTTGGCCACGCTCGTAGGTTGCCGGAAGCGCGGCGGGAAGGGCGCATTCAGGATGCGCGCAGAGAAGGCTCGAGGTCCAGCTGCTCCAGGGCTCGGACTGCGATCCTCCCCGCTGTCGTAGCGTCCGCCACGGTGGACGTGGTAGCCACGGTCCGCCCCGTCCGCCCTGTCCGCGCGGGAACGTCTCCGCGCGTTCAGCGTGTCACGGGCGTCGCGAACGGGACCGACACGCTGGTGGATGGATCGGGCCTCGCCTATCGCGAGTGGCGGTGCTCGCTGGGCGGTCGCAGCCGGATTTGCCTCTGGAAGGGGTTGATGGACAGATTCCCCCCGTCGCTCCGGGGGGGGCGCCTTGGGTTGCCTTACTAGCATTCTGGCCGCGTCATCGAGACGCGGAACTTTCCGCCTGCTGGACGGCAGCGCACTCGAGTAGGTTACGCATCTCCTAGCGCGCCCGTCGCTCCTCAGGCGTCGCCGGCTCGGGGAGCTGTCGGAGCAGCACCGCCGCGGCGGCGACGTTCTGACTGGCACGGGCAAAGAGCGGTGGACGCTCTCCATCCGCACAGATGCGCTCCTGGACGTCGCGCGCCCGTTGTCAAGCCCCTCCCTCGTGGTGGGGGTGCTCTTCTTCTCGGCGTGCGCCCATGTGCTCGTCCGGCAGTAGGGAGCCCTCTGGCGCCCTGGGTAGGGCCCCAGTCGTAGCTGTGGCGCGCGAGGGGGGAGGCCGTTGCCTCCCCTCGGCGCCATCACCGTTGGACCCCTCGGAGTGCGCGTCAGCCATGAAGCACTCGCGCGAGGGGTCAGGGTTCTCGTTACTAGAGCTAGTGTCGGAGGCTGCCCTCGCCACGCCTACGAGCTCGTTGCTCGCGGGCGACGTGGCGAGGGACCGCGTTAGGAGGCGGCCCTGAGCCCCCGCGGCGTTGCGTAGCCCGAAGGGCCATCCTTCCGGTGAGGCCCTTCCGGCTGGTGTCCGGCCTCTCGTCGTCGTCGTCCTGGCGGTGGTGCCGAGGGCAGCAGGACGAGCGGGCAGGACGTGGACAGGGATCAGCTCGATCCCGTTCCCGGTGGCCAGAAAGTCCAGGCTCCCGAAGCGGATCAGGGAGCCCGGAGCGAAGCTGCGGTCGCGATTGGCCATCTGAGACTTGGTGATGTACGCGCAAAGGTCCCCTACTTGGCGCGCCAACTGTCGTTGTCAAGATCAGCGGATCAGGACTTAGACTAGTGAATTTCTTTTATGCGCGTGAGCCTCAGATGGTGGCACGGGAGACACGGATTAGACTGGTTCGGGCAAAGGGAGCCCTACGTCAAGTATCGAGGATGCTCGTGTTGCCCGCGCGGGGATTCTGTAGTAGGGGGTTACAGACGGGCGAGAGAGGGACTGGTCCCAGGTCTCTTGTGTTCGAGGTGGAGTATTGATCTTTCGAGAGGCCGAATCGGTCGATCTCTCGATGCCCCCTCCCCCGGCTCTAAGTTTCCCCTTTTATATCGCAAGGGGCCGGCCAGAGTTACAATTGGGCCCGGGTAAAAGGTAAAGAGTAAGGTGGTAAAAAGGCCTGGCGGGAAGGAGGGCAGGGGCCCATGGCGCCCGACGTCCTGCCGACCCTGAGCGCGCGCCGCCGTGCATGCTCGAAGGGGCCGCCGCTGGATGCCAAGTGTCGTAGCTCCTCGCAGGTAGCTACTTCGACGTTCGTAGGTATCGGGGTAGATCATGATGAGGGGGTTTCATCGTCACCTTGCCGTCCGTTAGGGAGGACGGTGGATACCGCCGCTCTGATGATGGTCTATAGAGGGGGAGCTCCATGCTTGTACTGCCGTTTGCGCGGGGCCCGAGGGCGTGCGGGGCCCGAGGATGGGGCCGCTCCTAGCTTACCTCCGGTCGCCGGAGGTCATGAGTACTTTGTGACGAATGGGGGCTGGCCGCCCGTACTGTAGCTCGTACAGGATGGTTGTGCGCGGGTACTTGCGCCGGGTCGCGTGGGGGGCGCGGTCGCCCTGCGCTCTGCCTTCTCTGCGGTGCATTTATGGTGAGGCCGACGGGGGGTCCCACCGGATTTGTCCCGTCTACGCGGAACGTATCCGAGGAGGATTCTGACCCGTGGGCCTCGACGCGCCCGACTCCCTTGCTCGGGGTCGGGCGAGGCGGAACCTTCGTGGTACAGGGTCGGGGGCTCCCGACCCTGGGGGCGCGGTCGGTCGAGGCGGAAATCCTGCGGAGGGAGGTCGGGCGCTCCCGATCCTGACGCTGGGGTCGGTCGAGGCGGAGACTTGATCACACTTTGGTGGGCCCGGGCCTTCAGGTTTGCTTCCTTAAGCCACGTATTAGGGGGCCGTTGATATTTCCCCCCGACAATATGCATAGGATGATAACGAAAAATCCACTGGAGCATGTCGCTGCTGATCTGCACAGGTACTTTTGAAGTCATAAGAATTAATGATAAGAGAGGTAAATTAATGATAAGAGGGATTTTCTTGCTCCACTTATTTTGTAATATGATTGAGGAGCTTATCGTGGTCACTCGAATACTGTGGTACTTCTTGGGAGCACACTTTATGATCACTCAGGTGCAGTGCCTTCTCTTCTACAATTTGTGTTTGTCTTAGTACCACGCCCTCTCTCAAATGCCTAACAATAATTATGGTTTTTTGTTATGAAGGATTTTAGCCCAACTAATGGACAATTAAATCTTAAACATGATTTGTCCTTATAATTTGAAATTTTCAGCCGCAAGATAGTAGGTCGACTG
This sequence comes from Setaria viridis, assembly GCF_005286985.2. Lineage (NCBI taxonomy): Eukaryota > Viridiplantae > Streptophyta > Magnoliopsida > Poales > Poaceae > Setaria > Setaria viridis. The sequence goes on from NC_048263.2 coordinate 30,070,971, forward strand.
CTATACTATCTGAGTAGATAGTATTTTTGAAGCACTTGCATCGCCAACCACCTCGATCATGGTGATTTAGCAGAGTTTGAACTTGAATTTTCAAACTTCAGGAAAAAACACGCACGAAGATCATATATATGACTGTTTGTTTACCTCAAATGAACAATTTTTTTAAAAAAGGAAGTGCACATATTTTCATCTACGTACAACTAAATGTGATCAAAAACTAGCGTAGCTCAGCTTGGTGTGGTGGAACATGCCTACCAGAGTTTGAGTCTTCGACTCGGCACTGGTGCTACATTTTTCTAGATTTAGCGATGTGCCTGTCGACAGCGAGGCACCAATGGTGACTTCGTCAATCTCGACGATTTGCCGGCTCAGTCTTTTGAAGGTGCTCATAGGGGTAGAGTTGGTGTGTATTCGTAGGGGCGAGTGTGCGTATATGTATATGAGCATCTGCATATATACTGTGTGATTTAAAAAAAATACAACTAATTGTGATGGCTAGATATTTCTCCACTTAAAACGATATTCAACATATGCAAAAACCCTATAAAGCACAGCATTGTAAGACTATTCTTGTCCAGATCGGATACATACAGGTTGATTTGACCCGCTACCCTGTAAAAGAGAACCTGCGAACGAATCATGTCCACACAAAAACATTCTGGAAACACGACCATCACAAAGAACCAATCGGATATGGAAACGAAAATCCAGCACCGGGGTAGACCGTTCCACGAGCTAATTTTTGCCAGCATCGAAAGCACACCAGACAGGTCGCACATCAGCCCGAATATCTCTGTCCGTTTCCTGCTGAAATGTATTCTGGGATTCGAGGCTGGACACGCCGCAACAATCTCTGTCCAGCTCAGACAGCTACGCGGCGGGTAGTGGGCAAGGAGGTGTAATTAAGCTGAAATGTGGCGGTGACCGGCGAGTTTTACGGGCTCTGGTCTCCGCTGATCGGCGGTCAAGCTAAGGCAATGCAAGTGTGTGGATGTAATTAATGGACTAATGGTGCTGTAAAACTGTTTTTAAAGCCCTGGGGCCTCAGCCAGCTGAGCATCCAACTCAAAGTTCACAGTTCCGACACCAGTACAAAACCACCAACCGGCAAAACCAAGGAGATTAGAGGGGCTGCTGTGCTCTGCGCTCCGGCAGAGCAGAGGTACCCAGTTCTCTCTCCCCTCCTGATTATACTCTTACTAGTATCTTGTTGTTATGCTGTTACTCAAACATTATTGGCAATATATATCGCTGGGAGTCAAGTCTGAGCATTCGACATAATTCATCCTTTCCGCTTCAAATAACTGACCAGCAGATGTATTCGACATGCTTGCAAGCTTGCTCATTTTCCGCCAGGAACTTGCAAGTTTGTACGAGCAACGAGCCTGCTATATAGTATGCGCATGCACGATGTAGTTTCAGAATTGCACATATAGTACATAGTATGCATCAAGTTTATGCTTTGCATTTTGTAGGTGACAAGTGCCTTATGTGTTTCTCTAAGCACCTGGCAAAATTCGCGATGCTTATTCAACTGGCATTGCTGCTCCTGTGCTATGGAGTTGGAAACGTCCATTGCGTTCACGAGAACAGCAAAGATCTGCAGTCACTTCTCGATTTCAAGCAGGGCGTCACCACCGATCCTAACAGAGCCTTGAGTTCTTGGAACACCAGTGTCCATTACTGTAGATGGAGCGGAGTCATGTGCACGCCTACGCGACCATGGCGGGTATCGGCGCTTAACCTCACTGGCAAAAGCTTGGCAGGAGAGATAACCTCCTCTCTCGTCAATCTGACGCTCCTTAGCCAGCTTGACTTATCTTCTAATAGCTTCTCTGGCCAGTTACCTCCTCTTGGTGGTCTCCAACTGCTGCAGACAATTTATTTGAACGACAATTCGCTAGACGGGACTATTCCTGATGCACTCACAAACTGCTCCAACCTAGTCAATCTAGACCTCAGCAATAACAAGTTATCCGGTGTTATTCCGCCTAAAATAGGACTCCTTTCCAATTTGGATTACTTGGACCTCTCCAGTAATAATCTCACTGGGGTCATCCCTCCAACCTTTCCAAACCTCACCCGTCTGTCCTCTTGCAGACTTAGATCAAATCAACTGGAAGGAAGCATTCCAGATGGGCTTTGGCAAATGTCAAATATGGGGCAGTTGATCCTTCATGATAATACCCTTTCAGGTGAGATTCCACGGACAATTAATATGTCTCGGCTCCAATTTCTAGGTTTACAGTGGAATAGGCTCGGCAAGACTCTACCATCCAATTTTGGGGATGCTGTTCCTAGTCTTTTAGAGCTAGGATTGGGTGCTAACATGTTCGAAGGTCATATCCCAGCTTCCCTAGGCAATGCTTCGTCGTTAGAGTTGATTGACTTATCAGTAAACCATTTCACGGGTCAAATTCCTGCTTCTTTGGGAAAGCTTTCTAGCCTAAACTTTCTAAACCTTGAGTCAAACCAGCTGGAAACAGGGGATAGCCAAAGCTGGGAGTTCTTGCATGCATTGAGTAACTGTAGGGATCTACTCAGGCTTTCGCTCTATGATAATAGGCTGCAGGGAGTTATACCAGATTCCATTGGTAATATATCAGTCGGTCTTGAGCGTCTATTTTTGGGTAGAAACTACCTATCTGGTATACTCCCGAAACCTCAGTAACTTAATTAAACTGGGGCTAGGTGATAATAACTTGAGTGGCTCTATTGGAGAATGGATTGGAAATCTAAAAAAACTACAGGGCCTTTGTCTGTCCGCAAACAGTTTTACTGGGCCAATTCCACCCTCCATTGGCAACCTTACTCAGTTGACACTGCTCTATCTACAAAACAATGAATTCGAATCTCTCATACCACATAGCCTGGGAAACCTATCACAACTCTCTATACCTATCACAACTCTCTATTTTGAACCTTAGCTACAACAACCTACAAGGTTATATACCTCTCGGGGTTGGTAACCTTAAACAACTAATTCGACTACATCTTTCATCAAACAAGCTCACCGGGGGAATTTCTGATGGTTTAGGACAATGTCAAAACTTAGCAACCATCAAAATGGACCAAAATTTTCTTACAGGAGGTATTCCATATGATGGTTTTGTGTACCCAAAAACTTCTTTGAAGCAATTTTTCAGTAAATATGAGATGATACTAGAGAACAAATACAAGAAGGAGTGGCAAGCAGATGAAGAATCCTCCCATAGGACTCCATTAACAGTAACGAAGTTCTACATGGAAGAGCAGCTGGCCAAAGCCTACACAATAAACATGTTCAGAAAATTTCAGGATGAGTTGAAAGCCACAATGTATTGCGATGGTATGCCAATTAAAGTTGATGGTAGGCTTGTTACTTTCGAAGTAAAAGAATGCTCGTACATAGAAGATGGAAAGGACACAGGGAGCAGGACATGTGAAGTTTACTTTTGTAAAGAAGAGAAGGTTGAAATTGAGTGTGAATGTGGTTTCGTTCAGTTCATTGGCGTCCTATGTAGACATGCATTATCTGTATTGAAGTTGCAGGGGATATTTGAGATCCCATTAAATTATGTTCTTGATCGCTGGAGAAGGGACTATAAAAAATTGTATTCTAAAGCAATCAAACCCAATGAAATGCCCCTTAGTGGAATTGTTGACCGCTCTGATTATTTGTTCAGTCAATGTAGTCAGTTGCTCGATCTAGGGTTTGTATCTGAGAGTAGGTACCTTGTTGCTCTGAAGTTACTGAGAGATGCAGAAAGATCTCCCCTGGATGATGGACTACCAGCTAGAGACAAGCAGTCAACACTTCTTTCATTTGAGGTTGATGCACCAGAAAATGGTCAAGGCCTTTTTAATCCCCAGTTTTCAGAGAGCGTAAAGAATTCTCAGTCAGCTCATGCAAAGCGTCGCGGTCAGCCACCGAAGAAAGTGACAGAATCTAATTGTGAAACTGTAACTGAGCCAAATAAAGAACAGGTTAGTCTTAGTTACCTTTTTCTTCTCAAGGCATGACTCATGAGCCTCAGAGCTCACACTTCAGTTTTAATTATATTAATACACTTTTTGTGGTTCATGTATATTCTTATTAAGCAGGATTTTCTGCGGTCATCATTTGTCACAGACGATACAAATATGATCCAAGGGCCGCCCTCTGCCTCCCATCTTGAAGGTCCTCACATGGGAGTACAAGGAGGCATTGATTTAATGGTACATAATTTTTTTTTTGTCTGCCACTGCTATTAATACTCGCATATATTTGAAAATTCTTGCTGTAAACTTGCACAGGAAGGAATACCAAATCTCTCATTTGGTAATCATTTTGGAATGGATATTAATCACCAACATCAAGTACCCAACCACCAAAGGATGCGGCAGAACAATTTCATGCAGGTTTCTATCTTACGATTGGCCACATGTTTATAACATCATATAATGTTCTTTGTTTGCAACTACTGAGTTCCTATTTTTTTCTCAACAATGGACTCCCTATGCATCTTTGCCATATAGAATTACTGACACCTGGTTTCAAACATTTCAGGTCCAGGCAGAACCCCATGGGTTTGCGAGTCAGTGGGTTCACCACCCAATGTTGCAGGTATTTCTAGTCGGTCTTGGTTCTTGACTTTGAAGTTTATCCTGGGTATCTGTGTGAAAATGACTCGTATGACCATGTTGCAGGATAATCCAGTGCTAAGAACTCCTACGCGAAGAACAGGGTAGAGCGTGTTCTTTGCTTTAATATTTCAGTAGAATTTTAGGTAAGGGCTCAGCTTATCCTTTTTCTTGACCTCATAATTTTTCCTTCATCTACCAACATCCAAGAGTTTTATTTTTTCTATTTCGGTATTCTTTTATCTTTGAATTGTGCTGCTCATGCATATATTCTGTGTGAAGTTTCAAGGCCATTAATTTCTGCTCTTTCCTTTTCTTTTGAAGTCACTTTCATGTTTATTTTGCATTGCTATGTAGAAAGTACTCAGGTGTAGGGAGGGCGAGTGATTATGATGTCGAGTTCTCATACTCATGTGATGTATGTGATGAGAAGAGCAGATCCTTGTAAATTCTGCTTTTTTTTTCACTGTACGTCGTTTGCTGCTGTCAATTGTCATACCATCTTTTGCCAGTCATGCATCTTTGGATGTAAATTCTCACCATGATAATTTCTCTAGACCTAAGAACAACAATGATTTCTCAGCTTTACATGTAGTTATGACTGTCCAGATGCAGTCACACACAGCATGTTTTTGAGCCTAATTGCTGCTAGTATCATGTTGTTGTTCTTTTTTTGACCAAGACTTAATTTACAATGTGAACTCTCATACACTGTACGTTTGGGGCACCTAGAGATCTGCATGTAATATAATACCTTATTTCAATTAGGCTGTGTTTGGACGATGGTAGCCGCAGCTTGCTGCGCTAAGGTTTGGTGCGTCGCAGTTATTTAGCAGCTGTTTGGCTTCTGACGAAGGTTAAGCTCGCCGCAAAAAACTAGGCACGGACCCGTAGTTTGCTGCAGAAATCGACGCCAAAACTGCGGCGCGTTGCGGCACGCCTTGGCTTGGTAAGGTTGCATGTATTCCCAATACGTGTCGGATTTCGTTCAAAAAAAAAAATACGTGTCGGATTTTTTTCGTAGCTAATCCTTTTTAAGCTGATTCCAAAAGTGAAAACATAATTGCCTGCTTTCTTAGAGAGTCTTTTACAATATGCAATTATATAAAGCGTATATCACGAAGGAGGATTCTTGTCATTGAAGCTATGTATTAGCATCGAGGTTCTACTCCCCCCGTTCCAAATTATAGATCGTTTCGACTTTTCTAGGTACGTATATAATCTAGAAAATTCAAAACGACCTACCGGGCTATCAAAGAGCTTCCTGCTGAGCGTGCCCCGGGCCCGGATGGGTTCACGGCAGAATTCTACCGGGCGACTTAGACGGTAACCAAGAGTGACATCACTGCCTATTTCAATGCGTTCTTCCGACGAGCCTATGCCCAGTTTGGCCGTCTCAACACTGCTCTCATCACGCTCGTGCCCAAAAAACGGGAGGCGGCGTCGCCGGCCGATTACCGCCCAATCAGTCTGGTTCACAGCTTCGCAAAGTTGGTCGCTAAACTGCTCTCCAATCGGCTTGCGCCCGAACTGCACAGATTGGTGGACGTCAACCAGAGCGCGTTCATCAAGAATCGTTCCATTCATGATAACTTCAAGTTCGTTGAACTCGCGGCAAAGACCCTGCATAGGAAACGGAAGCCCAGCCTGCTTATCAAATTAGACATATCGAAAGCCTTCGATACCGTCTCCTGGCCATTCCTTTTACAGGTGCTCCAAGCGTGCGGCTTTAGGGGTAAATGGCGGGAGTGGATAACGATCCTCGTGTCCACAGCCTCAACTCGGGTCCTCCTTAATGGAACCCCTGGAAGATCTATCCGGAATGCTAAAGGATTACGGCAAGGAGACCCCCTTTCTCCTATGTTGTTCATCCTTGTTATGGAGGTTCTCCACCGCCTACTGGCCGCGGCTGCCCAGCAGGGGGTGCTCTCCCCCCCAGCTAACTGTGGTATACACCACCAATGCTCACTGTATGCTGATGATGTTGTCATCTTCGCGGCGCCGCGCGTCCAAGACGTCATCACGATCAAGATTGTGCTTGACTTCTTTGGCCAAGTCTCTGGTCTCCGGACAAACATCCACAAAAGCCAGTTGGCGCCAATCTACTATACTGACGAGCAGATTTCCAGAATCCGGGACATTCTCCCCGCACAGATTGCTACCTTCCCCATCCAGTACCTTGGCTTGCCTTTGACGGTTGGACGCTTGAAGAAATCCCACTTCCAACCCCTTATTGATAAAGTTGCTAGCAAGATCCCCGGTTGGAAGGCACACCTCATGAACAAAGCTGGGAGGCTAACGGTCGTCAAATCAGTGATGTCCTCAGTTTGCACACATACACTTCTTGCGCTTGACGTCCCAGACTGGGTGCTGCGTGAGATCGACAAGAGCAGAAAGGGTTTCCTTTGGGCTGGGAAGAACAAAGCTGGGGGGGCACTGTGCCATCTCCTGGCCAACTGCGTGCAGGCCATGTAGGTTTGGGGGCCTAGGGATTTCGGACCTCAAACTCTCCTCTCAAGCTCCTCGGCTTCGCTGGATGTGGCTAAAAAGAACGGATACGCAGCGCCCGTGGATCCAATTAAGCACTGATTATGACAGGTACAAGAACCTACGCAGTATCTTCCAAGCATCGATCCTGGTTCAACTAGGGGATGGTAACACAGCTCTTTTCTGGGAGGACAACTGGCTGGGGGACTCCTCACCGTGCTTCCTCGCACCAGACCTTTGTGCTATGGTCAAGCCTAAAACAAGAAGAACCAGAACCGTAGCGGCTGCCCTGACAAACAAGGTGTGGATTCGCGACATTGTCGGACGAGCTACAGTCAGCGGCATTAGGCAGTACGTCCAGCTTTGGCATACGGTTGCCACTGTCCATTTGCAGGCCGGAGTCGAGGATGTCATCTCCTGGCAATGGGAAGCCTGTGGGACATACTCCGCCCGATCGGCATACCATATGTTCTTCCGTGGCTCCACTGTCTTGCCGATCTTCAGGACCGTGTGGCGCGCTTGGGCACCTTTGAAAGTCAAGTTCTTCATTTGCCTCGCGGCCAAGGGCAGGATCTGGACCGCCGCAAGGCGCAAACGACATGGGTTGCAGGTTACTGATGAGTGCAATCTCTGTGGCCAAGATGCTGAAACGGTGGATCACCTATTCAGTCATTGCGCCTATTCCCGTCAGGTGTGGCTTCAGGTTGGGCAAAGGACCAACAACCAGCTACCGAACCTCACCCCGAATTCCAACTTGATCGATTGGTGGCTATCTATCCGTGCTAACATGACCAACGTCAAAGCTAAAGGCCTAGATTCTACAGTCATGCTAGTCTGGTGGCGGTTATGGAAAGAAAGGAATGGCCGAGCCTTTGCTACTGCCGTTGCTCGAACACCGCAACAACTCCTACCGCTCATTGTTGAAGAAGCGTCGCTTTGGACTCAAAGTGGTGCCCGAAACATGGAAGCCTTTGGTTGGAAGCCTCCTGATTATTAGCTAGCGCTACGATTTTTATGTCTTAATTCCGGCTACTAGACGCCCCTTTTAACAAATGTAATCCCTGTCTATTTCCACTACCATGTGCGAGTGCCCGGTTAACTGCCCGCGTTGTACAAATTTTGTATTTACCTCCTCTTAATTAAATGATGCGCAGCTCTCCTGCGTATTCTAGAAAAAAAACGACCTACAATTTGAAATGGTGGGAGTAAATAACTAGATATAGCTGTCATATAGCTGATTTCTGAATTTCCCGCAAAGTCACAAACAGATAGCTTTTATGGCCCCAAAACTTGGTTAGCATCACTACTATATCCTCAGCTCAGCTATCCATTTGTCATAATAGGTTTCCCTGTGTAAATTTCAGGTACAATGACTTCTCTGGCTCCTGTAACGACTGCCTGAAATACTGAACTAACCTGAGGATACGGACGCCGTGGCACTAAAGGCAAGAACTTGGCAGAGAGAGGGTCCAATGCACTAACTTTTTTGTTATCTGGTACTGTTAGCTGCTGTCGCCAGGCTGAAATTTTCAAGCTGTATATAGCCATTAGCCCCATGTGTACATCTTCCAGCGCCACAGATTAGACTATCAGAGGATTTGGAGCGCTCCTGCAAAGTTTTATGGTCTGAATGTCTGTGGATACGGCACTGCAACACGCAATTAGGATTTTTCCTTTGCCCTCTGGCAGTGGTTTTTGAAGCCTGTAAGCTTGCCACGGTCACAAGTATTATCAGCGTGTCCGAACATGCGTGCACCAGTTCCCTTAATGCGCGCCAGCTTTGATATTGTGACAGTGGTCAGTGGACGTATTGTTAATTGGGTGCTTATTGGTTACACTAGTGAGTCTCCGGGGAGTACCGGGCGACAGCACAACACGCGTCGACACATGCCCTTACTCCTTTTCTCTCTTACTTCTCTATTCTCCTTCATGCATACGAGCACAATACTCGTCGAAGCTGCTTCCCATTATCACTCAAGGTGACAGTGACAGATGCAATCGTGACAGGTACTTGAAATAGTGGACTTCAGAAATACAAAACAATATGAAGTAGTTACGCTTTGTTTTGTGAGGGAAAAATCTAATGTTTTCTATGCAAGTGCAGGGGAAGTCTTGGTCTAGTGCTACTCGCACGCCTCCACGGGGTTAAACGCCGCAGTGGTTGCATCCATGGAGGAGGCGAAGGTGGTGGCGATAAGCAGGAGCGTGGTGCTAACCACGGTGGCTGTGGCCTCCGCGATGCTACTGCCGCCGCCGGTGTTGCCCACGGCGGCGGCGGCGGCGGCAGCCGAGAATGATCCACGCGGATGCACCAGGAGTTGCGGCAACATCAGCATCCCGTACCCGTTCGGCATCGAGCCCGGCTGCTACCACGCCACCGGCTTCAACCTCACCTGCAGCCACCACCACTCCGACCACCACCGGCCGCGGAGGCTGTTCCTCGGCGACGGCACCGTGGAGATGCTCGCGATCTCCGTCCCCAACGCCACGGTGCGCATCAACAGCGCCGTCGTCAAGTTCCCCGGCGGCGCCGCCGGCGCACGACACGGCACGTGGGGAGGCGCCCTCGGGGAGGGCGGGCCGTTCTACCTGGCGGAGATGAGGAACAAGCTCGTGGCGAGCGGCTGCGACGCCCAGGTCCTCCTCACGGGGGACCCCGACCAGACCGTGAGCGCCTGCTCCGCGTTCTGCAACGAGGACCGGGACGGCGGTCTCGTCATCTACGTCGCCGGCCACTGCTCCGGCGTCGGCTGCTTCCAGGCGGAGATACTGGTGGGGCGGAGATACTGTCCTTTTTTTAATTTCTTAATAACATTTTCTTGTTCTACAGCACGTACCTTGTTCATGCTTTTTTTTACATTGTATTTTTCTAGACATTGACGAGTGTGCACATAGGGATATCTACCCATGCTATGGAATTTGCATAAATATGCCTGGAACTTTCCACTGCAATTGTCCTAGTGGAACCTCTGGGGATCCTCTGACTAAAGGAGGGTGCACCGCAAGCTTCCCAGGTGACTGCATTCACTATCTAATCCTTGCTAAATTGAGCAAGTTCTCTAAGTCCAAAATCCTAATGTTTGCGCTTAAAAAACATTCTTCATTTCTGGCGATTGGGATAGGAGTTGGTGGTAGCATAAGTCTTTTGCTTTTGGCCATTGCTACCCCATTTATATTGCGTAAAATCAAGGTACAAAAGGCTAGAAACATGAAACAGAGATTTTTCAAGCAAAATCATGGAGTGCTACTCCAGCAGTTAATGTCACAAAAGGCAGACATTGGTGGAAGGATGATTGTTTCCTTAGCGGAGCTTGAGAAGGCTACAAACAATTTTGATGCATCTCATAAAGTTGGTGGTGGAGGGCATGGTGTTGTGTATAAAGGACTTCTAGACCTACAAGTTGTGGCAATCAAGAAATCAAAGATCATAGTACAAAGAGAAATTGATGAATTCATAAATGAGGTTGCAATTCTTTCCCAGATCAATCACAGGAATGTTGTCAAGCTTCTTGGATGTTGTGTTGAGACAGAAGTCCCACTGTTGGTTTATGAGTTCATATCAAATGGTACTCTTGCTCACCATCTTCACGTCGAAGGGCCGAAATCATTATCATGGGATGACCGATTAAGGATTGCTCTCGAAATTTCTAAAGCTCTCGCCTATCTACATCCAGCTGCTTCAACACCAATACTTCATAGAGATATCAAGTCATCTAACATACTTCTTGATGATAATTTAACAGAGTCTTTGGAGCTTCAAAGTATATCCAGGTTGATCAAACTGGAGTGACTACGGTCATCCGAGGAACCATTGGCTACTTAGATCCCATGTATTATTACACATGCCGACTAACAGACAAAAGTGATGTTTTTAGTTTTGGTGTTCTTATAGAATTACTTGCTAGGAAGAAACCATTTGTCTACCGGACCAATGACGGTGGCAGCCTTGTTTCACATTTCGCATCACTACTCGCCGAAGGTAGCCTAGTTGACATAATAGATCCTCAAATCATAGAAGAGGGTGAACAAATCAATGAAGTTGCCACACTAGCAGGAATGTGCACAAAATTGAACGGAGAAGACCGGCCTACAATGAGGGGGGCTGAGATGACACTCGAAAACCTGAGAATCACAAAAATGGAGGTTCATCACAACACAACTTCAAGGAGAAAATACGAGAAGGATCAAACTGCATCTCGTTACATGTCATTGGGAGGACTCGCTGTGGAAACAAGCAGACAATTCACCATGGAAGAGGAGACATTGTTGTCAGCAAGTTATCCACGATGAGACACTGTTGTGGCCTGAACACTAATGCTACTCATATTCATTCCCAATACATAGCAAAGCTAAGGAAAACCGCCGCTATTGTTCCCTTCTAAAGCGCAGGAAATAAATGGAGAGAGGGTGCTTGTGCATGTGTTTTATCACGATAGCTGCATGAGTATTATAGTGACGTCATCACACTTGATACTTCCTCTGTGTACTGTGGTTAGTAAACATGGTAGGCCTCTTGCAACATTCATCGGAGTGAATTATCATGGGCAATCTGTCTTGATGGGGTGTGCCCTGCTTTGTGATGAAACAGCAAAAACCTATTCATGACCACTAAGGCTTGGATAGCATGCTTATCTGGGCAATCTTCCGAAGGCCATTGTCACCGACTATTGTAGGGGCATCCAAAGTGCTGTAGCTGAGGTTATTCCTGGAGTCCATCATAGAATGTGCTTGTTTCAGATAATGAGCAAGGCTGCAGAGCGGTGAAGTGGGCTGTTAGAGAGCTATTAACAAGGCAATGCATAAGGCTGAATATGATTCTTTAAACTCCCTCCGTCCCAAAATAAACGCACATCTCGCTTCTCGAGAAGTCAAACGTCTTTTAGTTTGACTAAGAATATAGAAAATAGTATCAATATTTGTATCTCCAAATAAATTTATTAGGAAAGTATACTCAATGCTCAATCTAATGATACTTATTATACATCATAAATAGTAGTATATTTTTGTATAAATTTTGATCAAACTTAAAAAGTTTGACTCCTCGAGAAGTGAGATGTGCGTTTATTTTGGGACGGAGTAGATGAGTTTGAAGGAGAATGGAATAATTTAATTACATGTAATGGGCAATGACTTGTTAAGATCACTTTATGAATGTGGAGCTTTGCAGGAACCACGTCCACATGTACACAAATCAGAACCGGCACAGTAAAGCAGCTAAAACCATATATCCATAAACATCCTCTATCATAAATTACCCAAACATCCAGTAACCATTGCTTAAGAATTTGAAACCGGCCAAAATTTCAAGATTGGGTAATGGGTAATACCATAAAGCTGCCCAACCGATCTGTATTTCCACTTCCATAGCAACCAGTTGATGTTTTTGTTGCGATTACCTGCCTGAACCACAGCACAGCACCAAACAATACGAATGTCAACATCTTTACAGCAATTCTACCTTACTAGTTGGAAGTCACCCTAACGAAGTCAGCCGAGAGGCACAAAATAATGGTTGCAATGCCTTTCGATTTGCGCACGGCACACTGCCATTAGTAGCCGAGATCTCTTGAATTTTCTGCCTGACGAAATAATATATATATAGGCCACCTATCTAAACAAGAGTGATGTTTCCAAATGCTCTTCCAGCTACTGCCGTGCTTCCTCTTCCTCTTCCTCTTCATTGTTCTCTGTTTGTGATGCTAGCTTCACAATGTCTTCGACAAGGATCTTTCCTTCTGTAAGCGTACAAAAAGAAAATAGTCAGAAATAACAAGAAAATTGTACAGATGCTGCAAATGAAACAGCACATAGATATCATGGGTGAACGAACCTTTGTCTTTAGAAAGGTTGCTGATGAGCTCTTGGACTCCTTCCTTTCCTATGGTGTCCTTGAGATAGGCCGCTGCTGCCGCCACCTCTTCAGCAGTTACCTTGCCATCATGGTCCCTGCAAATCACAGTGCAAATTAGTTCAGAATGCTGAGGACCTACATGCAAAATGGATGACAGCTTGATAAAGTAATCTATCCCACATACATTTGCTATTGGGATCAGAAATACCATGCTTTTACAGTGACTTCCACAAGGAAGCTATGAGTCATCACACTAGTGTATTTCATAAAACAATCTTCTGAACATTGTCAGGTAAATCACAGAAACAGATGCCATAGAACTGTGTGATGCAAGGCAATAGAGTTACCACTGACCGCAATTTAAAGCAAAATAAGTTTACTATGAGTAAGAACTTACCAATAACAAAATGCACTGACTGACAAGCACGCAACATAAAACAACTCTGTACATACAAGTGACTTACCTATCAAGCAGTTGCCAACGGTTTCCTATTTGTGCGTCCACATCATCGATCTCCTTTTCTAATTTTTGAAGCATAGCATCAACCTGAATGCAGCAAAGGCCAAAGCTATATGTGATTCATGTGAATAATGAACACCTAAATCATAAATATATATTAAAAAAAAGAGGATATAAAAGCATACAGATGCCAACGCATACTGAAGATACAAAAGCATGCAGATGCATGTTTCATTTGCAGCATTTTTTAAATTGCCAAAAAAAAGGATATTTAATTCAGGTAGACTTAAAATTCAGAGTCCATTAGTTGACAAGTCTGCAAACAACAGTTTCCGCTCCTTATCTCAAACTTTTCAGATATTTGTTTATAGTTTTCACAGTCTATTCAAGGATATTTAGGCAGCAGAGTTCCAAGAGTAGTAGCAACAAAATATGGGAAATATAAACAGATTTTAGCAAGTGAGTGCTCAACTATTGTCTATAGAATCCATGGAAGGATTTCTTACCTTCTCAATCAGTGCTGATGAGACCTTTTCTTCGGCAGCAGCCTCAGCATGGTGGTCTGACTCCTCACTAGCAGCTATGTATGCTCTCTTAGCTTCTTCTTTGCCCTCTGTGCCCTCCTTTTCGAGCATGGAGTTATATAGTTCTATCTGCACTCGCACAAAAGTCCATTAAAGCTCAAGGGTACATCTTATATATACAATACAATGGAAGATGGCTGCATGATTATTTGTTAGTCTAATGCGCTTCACATTATACCTCCTTGTTGACAAGGCCCAGGAACTCTTGGCGCTCCTTGCTTACAGACTGAAATACAAATAAGTTAGAAAAAGGTCAGATGAAAGGAAGGGAGATACTAATGCTACAGAATTACAGTGCAATTACTGTCAACGTGTATTAAAAGAAAAAAAATAAAGGTTGACTAGGAGCATACAGATGCAGATGCGAGCACAGCCAATGCTCGGCTAATATTGCAGAGTTTTTCCTTGTCAGACTGTTTTGCCTTTTGCAGTTCTTCTTCTTCCCTAACAGTAGCTTCAGTCATTTCCTTCAAAGCTAAATCTTCAGAGGCACCATCTGGTTTTTTGAGCTTTGCCTTCTCTTCTTTCTCTTGTTTTGCTTTTTCTTCTTTCTCCTTCTTTTTCTCTTCCTCCTGAACGTTTTTGGGATTCAAAAGCATCAATAACAGGGTTGCATCAATGCGTTAACAAAATAAAATAATCGAGTCAAAGCTAAATAAATGCTACTGCAAACATTGGATAATTATCGAGTAAATTGTGTTAGCAGATTTGTGAAAGAGAATATAATCGACAATATTACAGTGTGAATCTTGAAGTAGGTTAGACAAGAAGAGTTTACACAAATTGGAAGCACTCCTCAGATAGCAATACAGATAGGGATATCAATTGCCAAGTTTCATTTATAATACCATTTTCATTTTAGGTTCTCTCAATTGAATATCTTCTGGCTTGCCATGAAATTGCATAAACCATGTAGTGAGAAACTTCAATGGATATACAGAGGCTAGACATATTCCCAGTAAGGGATTCTAGTTCGATTTCCCTACCAATCCCTAGGGATTCAACCTAATCCCTATCACCCAAACAAAGGCTAAGAAATTGAGTTCATCTGAACATCTACCACATGAAAAGGTATGAACAGGAACTCCTATGAGGTTTAAACATAAGATCTAACTAGGGGTTCAAGCATGAGATATAACTAGGGTGCAGCAGGGTATGCAACATTGGTGCACAAAAGTAATCACAAAATCTGAGACAGTTCATTGGGCTGTCAGATAAAACTAGATCTGTGGCTTAACTCTTTAAGAAAATATGATTTTGAACTAATAATGAAACATAAGTTCTAAAACTATGGGCCAGCACAAGCCCATTCCCACCTCCCACCCCCCAAAAAAGAAAGAAAGATGCAGGCGCACCACACAACGGAGAGAATTTCTCTTTCAAATTATTAGTACAGTGGTTTTATATCCCCAAATATTATGGCTGCATTGGCAGAATAGGAGGTTAAAAACCAAATGTTTAGTTGTTATAATATATGTGTTATATTATATCTACTAACAATAAAAAAGATTGTCCTATGTATACATCACCTTGATAAGTTCTTCCTGCATCTCAAGGAATTCCAGTTTTCTCCTCCTCTCTGAAACAGAATCTTCAGATGGCAGTACTGTCCCAACTGTATCCACAACTTCATCTGGTAGTGAAGATATTGTTGCTACAACAGCCTCCTCAGGTTTCACTTTCCCAGATACAGTAAAAGCTCTGACAGCATTTCCAAACATAAGAACACAAACAGAAATAGCATGACAGCTGGGAAAATGTCTACTAAACTTACCTTGAAAGTATGAGAAGTGAAGATGGCACAGAATGATTTAGTGAGAGATCCAACCAGTCTTGGAGCTGGGCAAAAGATGATGCAATGAATGTTACTAACATAATTTTGTATGCACTTACATGGCATCAGTTAGATTTTTTTTTCTTCTGTTTTTTTTTAATATATAGCTGTCTTGAACTCTTGGCTAAACTCAGACCCATGTAAACCTTTTTCTTCTGGAATACGCAGGAGAGCTGCGTATCATTGCATTAAGAAAGGAGATAAAAGGCTCATATAGCCATACAACACCACACACACCAACACTACACACACCTCACAGGTTCTAGGTTACATACGCGCCCATTAAAATTCAAAGCGCAAGCTAAGTGCTGTAGTAACACTAACTTTCCTTTGACAGTACACAGACTTGAACAAGCATGCAATAAGGCCATAAAAAATGTCAACTAACAAAGGTTAAAGAAAAATATAATAGCTACTAGGACAAGTAAACATGACACTTATTTGGAAGAACAGAAATCAGGACCTACACGGAAACGGATGGAGTATGGCTACTCCATTTCATAGTAGTTCCAATTCTAGCCACAAGAGGTTAAGGCTATCTTGGAATGAGCAATGTTAGCTTTGCTTAAGGTGCATTGGAAAATCTGGAATTGTTAGCAAATATATGTTGTTGCAATTAAATGCTAGAATCTATCTCGGAAAGACAGGAGTCTTTGAGTTAAACAAGAATGGACAGCATAATAAATAGCTGAAAACAAGAAATTAAGTGCACATCATCAGATTAAGTGAGATAACCTGTTGTCGCATCTCTTCGGTTGACAGCAAACCTAGGAGACCACGTTCCCGGCAGGCTTGCCGAAGCTCCTCTTCAGAAAGAGACTCAACACCCTCAGCTTGAATCATCTTATCATCCTTCTTAATGCTGCAAAGATAAGTACCATTACCAAAAGAAAAGGTAGCATTTTAAGAAGACAGTTCAAATGGTACTGTATTAAATCAAACAGAAAAAGGATATAATAAAGGGATAAAGAACTAGCAAATTGTGTAAACAAAAAAAGAAATCATGACACTATCTCATATATATTAGAAAACAAACCTAGTGCTAAACCTAAACTATTATTCGACCCAAACACAATTTAAATCCACTCCAGAGCAGACAGTCAACATGATTTAGAAAGCCTACTAAGCTTGCACGTCCATTAAAGTACTGCACATTCTCTTGGTGAATGAAATAAGCTTTTCATTTGATAATTGCCAAATAAGCTTAATGAATGACAGACCAAAGATATTGTTTGATCTCCAAAATTGACCATTTCTGTTCTATTGGCATTAGGTACATAACACCATAAGAATATATACATGCTCCACTAAATCAGCATTAAGTTTTACGGTTCTCAATTCAAATACTTACTCTTGCAGTTTTTTGCGAAGCATGAACCTCAAGTAGTTGTCAGTACCAAAAGGTCGGATACCCATATATTTGCACATATTTACCAAGCGTGGTCTGCAAAAAAAAATATGAATAAACTGTTTAGTCACTAGTGTAATTTTGTTGACCAATTTGCACAGATGATAAAAGAATGTCTAACCTGCTCATATTATCCAAAGTAAGTTCATCATTGAAAAGCTTCGCAAAGCTCAAGATTTCATCATTGGAGACACGTTCACCTCTCCTAACCTAATTACAATTTAACTATATTATCCAATCAAAAATAGCAGAGGCAGTTTACAATACATAGAGTAACGAATGGAGCACAGAAAGAATCTATACCTTGTTCAAAAACTCGTCTAGATCTTCAGCTGTCTGTTTTATGTCTCCACTACGTGATGTTTGAACTTCTTTTGCCATTTCTTTTGCTGTATCTTGCAAAAACTTTGCATATTCCATCCTTGCTTTTAGTTTCCTTTTCAATGCTTCCTGCACAGGAAAACGAACCATGTCCTTATGATCAGTTCACTCTATGATAATGTCTATATTTATGATACAATTGGCACAGGAGTTATTCACACATGAGATGCACAAAAATGATTAATCTTACTGCAACAAGAGTGACAGTAGGGTATGCTGTTCCATGGAACTAATGTACTACCACAATGTGTGGACTAATGTACTACCACAATGTGTGGCAGCAAGTTTCATAGATCATGTAGTATTCACATCCAGAAAAATGCAGCACCAAACTAATATAATCTCAGGTAGTTAAAACCAGTCAAACACATACCTCTTCTTTCATTTTGTCCTGGAAAGTTGATGGAAGCATGTTTGGAAATAACTTGAGGAACACTGGCAGTAAGAATTCCATGAAAGGAACAAGTATGAACACAGCAAATGGTACCAGCCTGAAGATATCAGCTGTTGTGCGTGTCAGCTGTCGCCTCTCTCTTCTAGAAAGGCCTTTTCCACTAGCAAGTTTCACCAGCAATCTTGATGAGATCCTAACATCCGCCCAGAGTAGTTTTGTCCCTAACCAATAATGCTGCAGTGTAGAAACAAATTCATCCTTCCAGTGCTTAAGCTTTGCAGCCCAATCAGCCCTTGACAAAGAAAGAAGTAACGTTTCTTAAGTTAAGAAAGAAACAGACCATTCTTATCTATGCATTTAGGTACAAAAGAAAAGAACTGAGACCTGCTCATCGAAGCAACAGCTCGGAGAGCAGGGCCAATACCCAGAAGCCTTGCCCAGAATTTCTGTATAACTGATTGGCTAGTCTTCAGAGATTCTGGTACATGCTTAGCTTTGGCTTTAGCTTTTGCATTGCTAAGACCTTCCACAGCCTGATCACATTCTTCTGGGGATGCCTCTTTTTTCTTTGTATTTTGCTTTTGATCCTCACTCTGTTCATCACCAATATCCAACTTAGGTTGCCCTGCAGTTGCAGTTGATGATGCGCGGAGTGACTGCAGCATAGATCTAGCTCCAAACGGCAACCCAAAGTCATTCCTTCCAATTCCACAATAAGAAAAAGCTATCCCATGAGCTGGGCGTCGCAGAAACCCATTAGCAAGACCTGCCAAATTCCTCTTAGTCAAGTTCACACTATATTGCTCCTTCTCAGAGTTTGAATCCCCAGAGCTTCGCTCCAGAAATCGCTGTGCTATTCTTGGCTCAGCCTCCAAACCAGTTCTTCCATGTTGGAAGGTAGAGGAAGATGAGAGGATAGGTGTGTTAACATGATCCAAAAGATATTTCCTTCTCCTAGTGATTGCTCGTGAAGCCATCTTCTCACTTTACAGTTGGGAAGTCCAAGTTCATGCCTTTTAAGGTAGAATCCTGAAGTAATCCCATTGTTCAAACAGAATTATAAGCTTTGACTATCCACATAAAGGAAGAAAATATTGGCAAAGAACAAAGATGCATAGTGAAAATAAGACTCAACAACCATAACAACGATTTCATAATTCCAAAACAGGCAAAAGTAAACTTTTTTCAAGAAATTCTAGGATGTTGTGCCAATAGAATTCTACTGAATTTTATTAAACATAATTATTCAAAAAACAAAACAGTAATGCATATATTTCCACATATAAAGCAACTAGCAACTAAGTTTTACACCCAAAGTCAGTTGCTCAAGCCGTAAGAAAGAACCAATAGGCTCAGTTTCTTAGTTCTGATATAGTGTGATTAATCCAAGCTTGGCATAGTCCGTCCAATCGAATAGGCATTACAACAAGCAACTTTACAATGTTGTTTTCTTTTTGGGGGGCATGTGACCTCAGCATTTAGTTCATGTAATTCTCAGCTAGGCAAATATCTAGAGTCTTCCCACAGATGCTGGTAAGAAGTTAATACTTTATCACTATTAACTATCATAGAAAGTGATGAAACTTCGTGAACATCAGTAACAGATAGACTAAAAATCAGTAGCCAACCACTCCAAGAAATTCCTAGTTCACTTTGACAAATCCATCCAATTTGGCCAGAGTTTTATGTGTTTATCTGATTCCAACGAGGGATCTAACGATTATCCACATATCAACACAAAAACTAAACATATTTGTAAGGAGGCGATGATTCAAATCAATGTATTCCCACACTTTTGCAATCAGCAACAGTTCAATTCAGACATTTCAGTTCATGCTACAATCGCAATCCACATTAATGCACCCATCCTAAACAGCTGAAGAACATATGAACAGGTGGGTGGGGTCATCTTACTAGAATATGTTTGAAATTCATCATAAGTTCATAACTTAAGCGCATGGTCAAGCAGAATGTTAATACTCCCAATTACCATCATTCATCAGCGACCACCCCCACAGTGCAGTTCATGTGCAAGCAAGGATGGCTGGAATCATGGAAGCGCAAACATT
Organism: Setaria viridis; assembly: GCF_005286985.2. Classification (NCBI taxonomy): domain Eukaryota; kingdom Viridiplantae; phylum Streptophyta; class Magnoliopsida; order Poales; family Poaceae; genus Setaria; species Setaria viridis. The sequence continues at coordinate 30,091,041 of NC_048263.2, forward strand.
AAATAATTACGGCGGCAGAAGGAGCAACGAGCCAACGACGCGTATCACTAGTACGTCACCGCAATCTTTTATTTAAAAAAAAAAGGTAAATAATTGGCTCATTGGGATCGATAAGCAGTTAAGCACCGTTTAAATTCGGCCCCTTTCGCTACCGCAAAGGCCCCCAAATACCCAAAACTCACCGATCGCCACCACTGAAATAATCCCCCTAAAAATTCACAAAAAAAAAGAACAAAAATACAACGAGCCCCGCGCGGAGTCACTGGTTGATGATCGCACTGATCAAACCATCCCAGGCTCATCACCAAGCACCGAAGGAATCGGAGAGAAAACTCCACCCGCACCAAACGGAACTAGAAATCAATGCCAGCCAAAAATAATCGGGGAGGGATACTGGGAAAGGGTCGCCTCGAGCGAGACGGCGGGGGGCTCACCGGGCGAGGGACGCGGCGCCGAACGAGGGCGGGTGGATGGGCCGGCCCGGCGAGCTGCGCGGGGTAGGGTTTAGATAGGGCTTTGGACGAGTGGAGAAGAGGGAGAGGAGGGGAATGGGAAGGGGAAAGAGGCAGAGGAGGAGAGGAGGGGCAGTTGCAGGGAAGGAGGCAGGGGAAGCAGCCGTGTGGAGGAAGAAAGAAAAGGAAGGGACTGGAGTTGCCGCAAGCCGCCGCACGTCTTGCAGTTGCAGAGGACGGACGGCCAGCGGGCCCAAGTCCTCTGCTTTGGAGTGGACTGGTGCTGGCCGTGTGATCGAACCAACCGGAGAGGCTACGATTTGAACGGAAAGTTCTCAAACTGCAAACCAAGCTCAACTAGCCCGCATTATCATGTATGCTTGCGTACCATATCGTTGTTTATTGACTCCCATTGGATTGGACGTCTCTTATTTCAAATTAACAAAATTGGAATTTTTGAAGTTGTTGCCGAATGTCGAGTAATCAGTTCCAAACTTCTTGGCAGCCCGTATAAAAAACAGGCGAATGACTTTGAAAATTCTCCAGGGCGATTATCAGTACTGATACGTGGCCGCGCAGACCGTTATACTACTTCGCATTGGGTGCCCTGCCCAGATGGCATATCCCGGGCAGGCATGCCCGGCTGGCTGACTCACCGATCGCCGTGACACCTGTGGGCTGCGAAAGTTTCTTCTCTTATTTTTCTCCGCTCGCTCGCTGAGCGTACACGTGCAGGTGCAGCATATTTCTTTTGGCATATGCTTCATCTTCCTTTTCGGCGCACACCACAAACCGACGGAATCCTTCAAATCCAAGCATATTCCACCCGTGCCTTTCCGTATCAACTCATCCCCATCTGTGTTTAACCTCAAGACGCAAAATTCGGACATGCCAGCCGTCCAAAGGGAAACTGGGAAAGGATCCCCGAACCCGTGTAGAATTTACAACGTTCACGTGCCGTAGTTCATAAGAAGGAAGTGGTACGTGCTGAATATTCAGAAACTTAATACACTGTTCAGTTTTTTTTCCCGTTTGGATGAAGATAGCTCAGAAGAGATTGGGCCGGAGGCACAAGCCTAGATACAGTCATACGGGCTACACAAACTGCATTCTCCTTCGGGACCGCATAAAACCTGAAAAGGAACTGGCTTCTATTCCGTAACTCGGCAGGATTTCTCACTCATGTTTACTCACATTTTGCTAAAGGGAAAGGAGGAAATCTTTGATGACGGCCTCGCGGAACTTTACAGCTACCTTTCTTCAGCATGTTTCCTGCGTCAGGTAATAAAACGCGACAGTATGAGACTCACGGCAAGACAGATTCTGATGCCAAATCACAGGCATAAGTTGACATGGAGCTTCTCTCTGGAATTGGATTTGGGGTTGATAACTGATGCTGTTCGTATGATAAGATCAGCCAGAGACGTACCATGGAAGCTTGAAGGTGTCTCTCCAGCGAGCTGGCTTAGCACAGCTTGCGTCTATCTTATTCAGCCGCACAATTATCTCTGCGAATGTCGGCCTGACAGAAGGCGTTGGATCCCAGCATTCTTGAATCAGCCTGCAGCGTGCCAAAGAAACATCATGAGCAGCCAAATGGCACGACGATAGACAGCCTTTCGCCTAGACGCCTAAAGGCCCTATACTCCGCTAAAATTTAGCACCTGTCACATCGGATATTTGAATGCTAATTAGGAGTATTAAATATAGGTTAATTACAAAACTAATTGCACAGATGGAGTCTAATTCACGAGATGAATCTATTAAGCCTAATTAGTTCATAATTTGACAATGTGGTGCTACAGTAACCATTTGCTAATGATGGATTGATTAGGCTTAATAGATTCATCTCGCGAATTAGCACGGGGGTTCTGCAATTAGTTTTATAATTAGCTCATGTTTAGTCCTCCTAATTAGCATCCGAACCTCCGATGTGACACTGCTAAAGTTTAGCACCTAGTATTCAAACATCCCGTTAAGTAATATCCAACCATGAGCCTAATCGTTTTAGCATCCTGCTAGGGCGGTCTAGCTGGCAACAGCTAAACTTGCTTGATCAAGTGAAAGCAAAGCTAGAGCGTGTGATCCACTCACTCTTTCACATCATTGGGATAGTATTTGGGTTTATTCTTGAATTGTGGTCTCAGCCCCTCCAAACAAATCATCTTAGCTGCCTCCTCTTGTGGCTTCGGGTGAAAAGGAGTACCTTCGATCATCTGGAACATCAATAGAACGGACAAGTAATGTAAATGTGGAAATTGCGAAGTTAACTTGGCATTTCTGCTCATCGAATGACGCATCGACCTAGATGCAACAAATAATTAGCCATGACTCCTTGCAAGTAGATTGGATAGTTTCGTGTACCTCGTAAAGAACGAGACCAAATGCAAATACATCTACACTTCTGTCAAATCGTTCGTTTCTGTACATCTCTGGAGCAGTGTATACACCTAGGCACATTGAGAAAAGTAGAAAACAATATAATGTATCAGCAAGACTATAAAACACATGGAGTCACCAGATAACAGGCATTGTTCCATTCGCATGGGGGTAGAGGGAAATAAAACGTTTGACACTAGTTAAAATGGTCATGTAACAAATACTTACGTTTTAGACATGTAATGTGTCTTTGACCATTATTTTCTATTAGATATATTTATAAAATCTAAAAAAATTATGAGACTATGGAATATCTTTCAAGACTAATCTATACATGCTGCTTTCAAGTTCTGAAACCTAATGTGCCAAATGTTATTGATAGTCAAAGTTTCAAAAGTTTGATCAAACCTTGCCCAAAACATTAAGTATCTCTAATCAGGTGTTATAAAAGAAATTTGGCATGAAATTGATAATAGGAACAAACTAGCACCACATCCGCAAAGAAGGCACTAACAAAACTCATGGACTTACATTTCAACAATAATGTCATAGTAAAAAAAGAGGACTGATTAGAGAGATCAGCATCAGTAGTATAGCATATGGATTGGACTAAGTTTTCCAAGATGATGACAACTAGTTCCATCGAAAAACCCAAAAAAAAATTTCCAGCAAATGAAAAATCCATCTGAATAACAGAGTGAGTACTACATACTGTCTAGCTGTGTCGTTGGCTGAGCCATTTGTAGTTTATCTCCGGAGACTTTAATCAAACTCAGTGATCCAAAACCAGCAACCTTAAGTTGTCCTTCATCATCCCGCACGATGTTTCTGCAACCTTACCAAAGTATCATAGCGTATAGTGTACATGTAGCAACGCATATTTGAAGTCTTGAACAAATCCATTGATGAAATAATGCTTAATTAGCTTACTTTGGTGACAAATTGCCATGAATGATTGGCTCAGGCTTGCACTCGTGGAGATAATTCAGTCCCCTGAACAAACAAAGAAATCTTGAAGAATTTTTTTTGGGTACAATGGTAGAGCTTGATAGTGTTATTTCAATTGAGTTCAACTGAAACAACACAAAATTTAAATATGAGAATACAAATCTATAATGCCACAACTAAAAAATCTATCCTATCATTGTGATCAATAAACCGGAAGAGAGTATCTTATTTCCAGGTGAGTAATGAGTATATGTAGTGTTTCAATCAACAGTTTGCAAGATAAATAGAACTTCAAGAAAGGACAAACATATACAGAAAGAGATAATGTCCTGAGTACTCACACACCTCGCAATGTCAAGAGCAAATCTTATAGCTTTGTAAGGCTTCAGGCGACCTTTGATCTCAAGATAACTTGCTAAATCACCCTAGTCAAAAAAATCAGGGGGGAAAACAGATATAGTCGTTGATGACAAAAGAGTCATAGGATATATGTGGAAAGGAGCCCTACTTGAAATGCATTTGTCTTGTTAAATTCGTCACAGTTACTTACTTTCTGATGGTACTCGGAAACAATCATCATTGGTACATTTTGTGTGACAGCTCCCACAAATTGGACCAAATTGGGATGCCGTGCTTTTTCAAGTAAGGTAAGCTCGTGTTCGAATGCATTTCTGAATTGACATAACAACGGAACTTAGAAATATTGCATGGAAAAAGAAACAGGAAATTCAAAAGTTAATTAATAGGTTAATTCACTGTGAAAAAGAATAACAAATAACAATGCTTCAGATTTTTTTAGGTTATTTACAGATTAATTATATGGCAAACTCTCTTATAGTATCAGTTATTAAATACGATGGATAAAAAGTCTGAATACGCGCTAAACAGCCCAACATCTCAAATTTGGATATGCATCCCTAATAAAAACATCAGCCTGCTGAAATCATGGTACACATGAAAGATAGTTTCACTGGGTGAATGAGAAGGAATAAATCATAGTAGTCATTATTCAACACTATTTGGCACAAAGCAGTGTATTAAAAGAATGAACCATTATAATTATTATCGAAGGTTACTGAAGATAGGCGTTCGTGGAGGCAAGTATTACATGCTATCTGCATCCGAGAAGCTGTCTTTGTCAAGTATCTTAACAAACACTTTTGAGCCATACCATTTCGCCAGATAGGTACCCTGTAAAAATAGTATGGCAAGTAGCACTGTCAAAATTCTCTGAAAAGTTCGTGCAAACAAGAACAGAGCAAACTCAGCAAAGTGAAGAATAAATGAACAAAGTTAATAAAAAACACATGCCTTTGTGACCTCCTCCCCTCTTCGGAACTCAAGTTCAAGTGGGTTCAGCTCATACGCTGGAACCTGTTTAGGATTTGACACGGCCATTGGAGTCTTTTTGGTTTTCTGGGGAGTAAAACAAGCACATGTTAAATATATGTGTATCTGTGAAAAGCAAGAGAAGAAGAATAGCTCTGAAATTTTTGCGCAAGTGAAATATAGTACCGGAACTTTTGCTCCTCGTGCTCTCAGAAGGTTATATACTTCAAAATGGCCGTAATGTTTTGCGTCTGCCGCCGGCTGAAAATCGTGCAAAAAAATGCAGTCAAGCAGAGACCAAGTTAAGTTAGATAAGTACTGCCTCTTATCATGCAGGTCTAATCAAACTCGTTGACTATTCTCTATCAATACCCAGAGCTCCATAGGTTAAACCATAAAGTTCGTTCAGTTAGCGTCGCATTGATCTAACATTGCTATGCAGCCATAGTTTTAGCATGAACTGAAGTACACCGAAACTAACAGGTCTATCAGTCCGTGTATACTGTATGCACATGCTCCGGTTCAGAGAACTGGACAAGACACCACAACCAGAACGATCACGTTCCTGGACGAGGAACAGAGAGAGTTAGCGATGATTGATGAAGCGGCAGGTACAGTTGACGCACCGTGCTTCCCCAGCGGTCGCGGGCGTTGATGTTGGCCTTCCAGTCGAGCAGCAGGCGCACGACCTCCCCCTGCCCCTCGCATGCGGCGATGTGCAGCGCCGTTCGCCCGTCGAGGTCGATGCTGTCGACGTCCACCCCGCCCCTGAGCAGCTCCTCCACCCCGCCTGCGTCCCCCTGGCACGCCGAGAAGAGCAGCCGCATCGTGGCGTCCAGGTTCTCCGGCACCGCGAGCTGCTGGTGCGCCGACGACCCGTCCGGCCCACCCCGCGGCGTCGGGTCGAGCGACGACTGCCTCGCGATCGCGAACCGCGTCGGCCCCGCCCCGACGCCCCCCGGCCCGCCGCCGCGCCTCGGGGTGTGCGGGTCCAGCGATAGCTGGCGCCACAGCTTCGCCGCCCCCGACGAGAGCTGCCGCGAGATGGTCCGCGTCATCTTCTTCGCCGCCCCGTCCATCGCTGCTAGCTCGCCGGCCCTGGGGCCGCCGCGGGAGGGGAGGAGAGAATCCGCGCCGCGGAGGGGTAGTGCGCGTGGGATCTCGCGACCGCGCGACGCGAGGGGTGGGTGCTTTTGGGGATTGGGGGCGGATGATTGGGCGTGGGCGGATGCTCTGCCCCCCCGAATAACCAATTGGCCGACGACTCGATCGACGCCAGCAGTACAAATTTACACGCAGCAGCGCTGGGTGTTGGTTGTACTAATGGTAGTTAAGCTCAAGCAGCAACGGGATGGAAATATATATGGAAAATTGTTCTCTTGTGATGGAAATAAGGAATTGTTGCGAGCAGCGCGGTGTGGGAGTGCGGGGGGGATAATGGAAACGCCGAAGGGGCGAGTAACCGCTCCGGTGCGGGGGGAAAAGCGCGGTGCGGTGGGAGGGGTTTTAAAACGCGGCCACGTGTCGTCTACTGAGATGCTGAGGAGCCAGACTCACTGAGAGGCGGGACCGGAGCGGGGCTTGGTCAGGTTGTCAGTGAGTGTGAGTGGGGACGGTGGCCTGGGTGTCGGTCCGTGTTTTCGCTTCGTGAGAACGCTTACCGACGACTTTTTCATCTTCTCTTTTGTTTGCTTCGCACTCCAGTTGTTTGTGTTTGTTTATTGTATCTTTGCCAACCTGGAATGCTGGATGCCTGGATGGGCCATCGGACCAGCAGCCAGCCTGCGACTTGTATACGTTGAATTTTCTTGGCGTGTACTATAGTTTTCTCCTGCAATCCACGAGACTTTTTAAACGGAAAATGATTAAATGTAATCCTTTGGAATTATGCGAACAGTTGCTACAGTAGCTGAAATTATTGAAATGATAAGGTGTTCGATTCTTATCCTAGTGAAAACTTTTTCTTTTGGAAGTAAAGGCCTAGTGAAAACGTTGATCTGCTAGAAAGAAACACAGGTGAACACGTTAGTTGATCTGCTAGAAAGACGTTCTGAGTAGTGCCATCACTTTACTGTTGGTATTGGCCTATTGGGTCCTGTTGAGATTTGGTGGCTTTTGCCGTAGCGGCATCATGGTTCGGTGGCGTTCTTACCTCTTTTATGCCATCACAAACGAGATGTGGACAGCAGGTTAGGCCTGCCACCAGTATACTTAGAATGTGGGTAAAAAATTCCATAAAAATAAAGAGGGTACGGGAAGAGTACAAAATTAATTAGATATGTATATATATGTAGTACAAAGTTAATTATCCATTGGATATGAGTAGGATCGGGGAGGGTAAGGAGTGGATAATAATTATATGGATTTAGGTGTGAAAAAGAGTGGGATTGCCATACCCTCCCCAGTGGCAAGCCTACAGCAGGTATTGGAGGATTGGTCCTTCTTTTTCATGGAATCATCAGAAAAGGTAGAGATGGTGCGCAGCACGTAGCGCTTTGGATCGAGGGATCGAGGGCGCCTGATCCCCCCCCCCCCTAAAGATTCTTTTTTCGGCGCATCTCATCATAATTGGCTGCCGACTGGGGCTATCTAACCAGCGCGCGCTGGGATAGCTTCCAGCCATCGAATCCCGACAGCTCCCCACCTTCTCCAAACTTTTTATTTTTGGAAAAATTTAAATCCCGCAACTTTCTATTTTTGGAATATTATAACTTATACACATAACTTTGATGTATGATTTTGTACTAACAAATTTTTACGAGAGAATTTTTTAGTACAACTTCGGTAGCATACAAAACTTATGATCGACTTTCATTTTTGGTAATTTATAACTTACACGCACGATTAGTACGTATAATTTTTCCCTAACAACTTATGTGATAAATTTTGTAACGCAGTTTTATAATATACATAACTTATACACATAACGTTATTTGTACTTTTACTATATACATATAATTTATACGCATAACAATATTTACTTAGTACAAATTGCATTGAAAAAATAATTGAAAAGGAAAAGGAGAAAAAAACGGACGGCAGCAGCACGTAGCCGGTGGGCCCCTCGCTCCTCCCGTCACGCGCCACGGAGCGCGCGAGCGCCAACTCAACGTTGCGCTGCCGACTCGCCGTGTCTGCCATCGGGTTAGCTGATGATGAGGCATTTTTCTCGTGCACATCAGATTATCATTCAAGAGCACTGGGGTCCTCTCTTTTAAGTTTGGCGCCACTCTTTCCGAACCACAAACTACCGTCATCGCATGTGGTTTGGACTTCCTCGTCATCATCATAATAATGGAACGGAACCCAACACCGAACCAATTCTTCCCCGTAGCCATGTCGGCCGCGCGCGTCGCCGTCGCGCGCGACCGCGAGCCAGCCGGCGCCGGCGCGTTGCGGGCTCGGCGAAAGCGCCAGTCGTCGTCCTGTCTCAAAGGTGGATGGAGCGCCAGCCGCTGAGCCACTCGTAAATCGTAACGCAACCGAGAGTGTATGCCAACCAACCTCGTGTAGTCGTGTTCCCCTTCGCTCTCGCAGGAAACCGGCAAGCGAGGAGCATCTCGAGCATGATCCACGCGGTGTGGGGGCTCGGCTACCGGCTGCCGCCCGGCGCCCGCCGCCATCGGCACAGTTCGTCTTCGATCGGGCGAGTCCCCTTGTCCTCCGTCCTTTGCTTTATAAAGCAAAGGGTCAAGGGATATATGGATATGGATATTATTGGCACCTACGACGTACGAGTGGTCTGCGATGATGCATTTGGTGGGGACGTGGTGGTGTTACGGGCGTGTCCGTTCTTGCAGCAGATCGGGACGCGCGGGGAGTGTGACGCGCACTCGTTCGTACGTGCCGAGAACGGTGGGCCAGGGAAGGTGAGAATGACTGAACTGACTGTTGTCGTCCGGTACTCTGGTTCCGCTCTTCCACGAGTCATCCTCCAGACGGTAATTACTGAGGCGATCGACCTTTCTGCGCATTCTTTACTGTTTCAGAAAATCTCAAGTTCTCAACGAGCACACTATGTCCATCAATCTTTTGTTAGGTGTTTGGATACTACGATGCTAAACTTTAGCAGTATCATATCGGATGTTCGGATGTTAATTAGAAGGACTAAACATGAGCTAATTACAAAACTAATTGCACAGATGGAGTCTAATTCGCGAGATGAATCTATTAAGCCTAATTAATCCATCATTAGCAAATGGTTACTGTAGCACCACATTGTCAAATCATGGACTAATTAGGCTTAATAGATTCATCTCGCGAATTAGACTCCATCTGTTAGTTTTGTAATTAACCTGTATTTAATACTTCTAATTAGTATCCAAACATCCGATGTGACGGGTGCTAAACATCCAAACAGGCCCTTACTAGTTTTTGAACGAAACTCTCTCCATCAATCTGCGTCAATGGCGACGAAGACTTCGCTTCCAGGAGGCTTCGAGTCATGCAGATGCAGTGCAGAGTGCACGACATACAGTGCGATACGATGGAATACCTCCATTAGTTTTTTTTCAAAAAAAATCCATCAGTTTTGTTTCGGGACTTAATATGGCTGGCTAAGCTGGCCCAGCAAGACCATATCGGGCTTGTTGTTTTCTTTTGGGCCAGGCTTCCCTCAAATGGCTCTACTATTTTTCTTTTTGAGAAACTCAAATGGCTCTCTACTATGGACTATTAAACAATGGTGTGGGTCAAAACCGGCCCAAGACAGGCTTATGAGTGAACAGTAACACAAAATGATTTACTACGGATTCATAGAGCCACCTGGTAGGTTTTCTCAAACAGTTTCTCCATCAATTTTTTATAAAAACCTACTAAAGAGGTAATTTAAAAACGGCTCGAAAAATCAGGCAAAAACCCTACCAAGGGAAGGAGAAAAAAAAATTAGCTTCACCATCATATCGAGCCCATACGTTAAGTGAACATAAAATTATACCTTTAGCTAGCTAAAAAAATTGCAACCTGACTAAATTTTAGTTGGGTCTTAATCCGCTCATTCACCGTCATTCCGAGCCCATGCATTAGAGGGTTGTAGTCTTACCGTTCGTTTTTTTCGCTACGGAAGTCCCGAGACATAGTCTTGTCATTCTTTTTTCTTCACCATAGAAGACCCGACACGCGGCCTTGCCATTCTTTTTCTTTTTAGAAGACCGGTGTTCCCGGTCCACGACCGCGGAATCGACTTTTAATATCGGTCCCAAACTCCCTTTACTACCGATTGTTCAACCGTACCGTTAATAAATTGGTACTAAAAGCCTGTTTGTTTCACATGCTTATGCATAAGCAACTTAAAATAAGTAAATAAGTTGCTTACGAAACCAATCACTCTTGCTTATGGAGTTACTTATTATAAACAAATAAGCAACTCTTGAGTTGCTTATGGTTGCTTATGGGAACTAAAAGGTGCACTTTACACCTCCTGCCCTCATTCAATGCACCCTATCTCTCTCTCCCCCCTCCCCCGTCACCACTCACCAGCTCGCCGGCCGCCGCGCCACCCACAGCCGCCGGCCTCCGCGCCACCCGCCGCGCAGACCTGTCGCCGCTCCCGGCCGCCACCCGCCCCCGCGCAGACCCGCCGTCGCTCCCGGCCGCCGCCGGCCCCCGGGATCGGGCATGTGCAGGAAGAAGAAGGGTGGGGAGGCAAATTGGAGGGGTAGCAACACAAGGGGCAAATATGACAATGTCCATCTCATAAGCAAGGGTATCCAAACAGCTAGACTAAAAATAAGCAACTCCAAATAAGCAACTTCAAGTTGCTTATAATAAGCAACTCAAACCAAACAGGCTCTAAATGGGTTCTTAGTACCGTCTCACCTACACAGCTACACATCACATGTGATGGAGATAGATATACTTTTCTTTTAAAGTAATCCGTGGAGAGGCCTTTAGTACCGGATCATAACACCACCTTTCCACCTTCTTTGGGATTTCAAAATTGGACATGGTACTGTTGCTCAGACCTCCAAGATTGAAAAAACAAAACCCCACATGGTGCACCTAACAAAATCTATTGCAGGTGCAGCAAATTAAAGAGATAGCGCCACCGCCAGTGACTTTGGTAGCTCCTGCTGGGTGGATCTCTTTAATCCGCTTATATTCACCATCATAACAAACATTAGAGGCTTGTGGTCTTGTCATTCTTTTCCTTGACTACAGAAGACCCGAGCTCCGAGGTCCATTATAGTACGCACAAACCTCCAGAGATGAAAAGAAAGAAACAAACACGCGCGGTTAGCTGCACGTAATAACAAAAGCCATTGCACGTGACGTGCAGCAACAGAGATAGCGCCACCGCCGCACATGACATGAGGCAGCACCAATCTTTGGTCGGTAGTCAGGCCCAGAGGCGCGACGAAAGGCGGGAATCCTATCCATCTTCCGGAACGTGGGAGGATATTAACCTTCCAATATTTTAGATTCGTGCCACCTATCACATTAGACACGGTTCGGCGTGCATGTGGAGCAGCAGCAGGCGCACAGCGCAGCATGCAGGCTTGCAGGGACACGTGTCATGTCGCAAGTTGAGGGAGGTGGGTGGGATTCGAATGAGATTTCAAACTTCAGATCATGTTTTCTCGTACATTCAATTTGAAATCCATTTGAATCATAGCATTTTTAAATTAATGGGATAGAATGAGATCCAATTTGTTATTTTATGTTTTTTAATTTACTATTCAACATTTAGTTCAATATTTTTACTACTCCCTCCAGTTCTACAAAGCATGTCATTTTGGACATGATCTCACATACCAAGAAGTTATTAATTAGGAGTCTAATTTCCAGCACGTGAAGTGCCAGCAACCATTCATAGTAATACTCCAAGCAAAAAAGATGGACTTGAACATTGAGTCGGAGGAAAGTTTCTTTGCTGGGTTCGATCTAAACCTGGAGGCTCCATTGGAAGATGCTATGGGTAAAGCTTTTCCTTCCTTTATTTTTCATTTCCTGCACAATCATTGTTTGAAATTTACATGTACACAAGTTCTGAATTGTAATATGTACTCTACTGTCAATGCTTTTCTAGGTGGATTTGATTTGAACTTAGAACCTCAAGATGATGGTATTGAAGATGTGATGGACTTGACCTTGGAACCTCAAGACGACGATGTTGACGGTGGGATTGACTTGAACCTTAATAACATTTTTTTAGGAAGGAAAGATCTTTCTGATGAAGATAGAAAAAGGGTCTACCAAACTTTGTTGGCAAGAAGCACGGACGACAAGCTCAAGGGACATGTAACCGGGGAAGTTGCCGAGCAATTTGGAATTCATATACACACGGTTTAGCGTATATGGGATCAAGGTAAACCATCACTTGATCAAGGCATTCCGGTTGATGTTTCTAGTAGAAAGCGTGGCAGAGTAGGCCGAAAGCCTATTCCATTGGATTTAGAAGTGTTACGAAATGCTGATCTTAAGGACAGAATGACGTTAGAACAAGTCTGTGCCATGTTGCATTGTAGTAAAAAGAAGCTGCTGGAATACATGCGTAAAGGTCTCATTAAGCGACATTCAAGTAGTATAAAGCCACACCTAATGGATGCAAATAAGAAAGCAATGCTACAATGGTGTTTGGATATGCTTGATCAAGATAGCTCGCCAAATGATCCAAAGTTTAAGGGATTGTTTGATGTTGTTTTCATTGATGAAAAATGGTGCTACCTTACTAAGAAATCTGAGAATTATTATTTGCTTCCAGAGGAGGATGATCCCTTAAGAACATGTAGAAGTAAGAACAACATTCCTAAATTAATGTTCTTATGTGTGATTGCTCGGCCAAGGTTTGATGAGAATAGGGTATGCATTTTTGATGGAAAGATTGGATGCTTTCCTCTAGTTACTTTTGAGGCTGTTAAGAGGAGTAGTGTTAACCGGCCAGCTGGGACAATGGAAGTGAAGCCGATAGCATCAATTAAAAGAGATGTCATTAGAGAGTTCATGATAGAAAAGGTTCTTCCTGCTATTCGAGCTAAATGACCATATGAAGATGTGAATAGGCCTATCTACATACAACAAGATAATGCACCTTCTCATATAGCACTTGATGATCCAATATTCTTGAAAGCTGCTAAGGAAGGTGGTTTTGATATTAGAATCATTTGCCAACTAGCAAACTCACTGGATTTTAATATCTTAGACCTTAGATTTTTCGTGCAATCCAATCAATTCAATATAAGAAAGTTGCCAAAACAGTTGCAGACCTTGTTCCAGTCGTTCAACAGGTACAATGTTTTTCATATTTTTACTTCAAGCTCTACTCAATTCATTATTACTACAACTACAATTGTTTCCATGAAACAGGCCTTTCAAGAATACTCTCCACGCAAGGCTAATCGAATTTATCTCACACTACAGCTAGTGTGGAAAGAAGCAATGAAAGTACAAGGTTCAAACAAGTTCCAAATCCCTCACACGAAGAAAGTAAGCCTCGAAAGACAAGGTCGCCTTCCTGTTCAGATTGCTTGTGAGCCTGAATTAGTTGCTGAAGCCACTGCCAAGCTTGCTGCATGGAACATGTAGAAATATTTAGAACAATATTAGTATGTTACCTTGATGGTAGTTCTATGTAATCTGATGGGCATTAGCATTAGAACAATATGATTATTTACCTTCTGCGTTTTGTTCATTTTCCTCTTGTGAGTCCGGCAACTCCGTGTCTCCGGCCATGGAGTCCGCCACAAAAAGAACTTCATCGGAGTCATCAACAGGGTCGTTGTTGACCTCGGCGACTTTGCGCTTGCTCTCAGCCAAGTCGTCAAGAAACTTGATGACACGCTCAGATAGCAAGATTGTGTCACCATCCATCTTGTGTTCATTGAGGTCGGGGATGAATACGTTGCAGTCGAAATAGTCGAGACCGTACATCCAAGATGAGATCATGTATTCGCAGTGAATGAGACCACAACGATGACCTGGTCTCTTGCACGAGCATGGACCTTGACATCGTCCGCCTAGGCAAACTGGATGTCGAGCTCACCCATAGCCTCGGAGTCGTCGATGTCCTTTGCCAACTTGCCCATAGTGTCGGCGTCGTTAGTGTTCTTTGCGAGCTCTCCCATGGCGTCGGCATCGTTCAGCGCATCGACATCGTCCGCCTGGGCAAACTAAAGTCGAGCTTGTCCATGGCTGCGTGGACGCGAACAACAAGCACTGGCGCCGGACGCGAGCGACGCACGCGAGAATAAGAGAGGAGTGGCCGCATGGGAGAAGAACGTTGCCTCGGGAAGACGAGAGTCAGCGAGCAACGCACGCGCGAGTAACTGACGCGGGAGACAAAGCACTAGCATTACTGTAGAATAGGCTCAAAAGTGAGAAACGACTAGTATTTCGCCACTTCCGCCACCACCTCCCAGCGACATGCTTTGTAGAATCGGAGGGAATATATGATTTCAACATTTTAAATATGTCCTTTTCAACATTTTTGTATACTGTTTCACCATTTAATATATTGTTTCAACATTTTTAATATACTGTTTCAACATTTTTAAAGAAAATGCTGAATTAGTTTTTCCAAACTGTTGGATTAGTTTTTTAAGATGTTGATTCAGTTTCACAAAATGTTGAATCTTCTACTACAAGTATCGTGTTGGAAAAAACAAAATCAAATATTAAGATAATGCACCATGCATGCATGCATGGTTTTTTTATCTGCATGCATGCGATGAGCGCTGGGCGCCTGAAGCCAAAGTTTTCCAAATGGGCCAGGCCCAGTGGGCGGCCCGAGGCCCGGCACGAACACGGGCCCGGCACGAGGGGAATAGTGCTCGGGCCGGCCCGGCACGACGATAGTGCCGGGCCTGGGCCGTATTCCCGGCACGCTGGGCCAGCACAGCCCGGCACGATTTTTGGGCCGGCACGATGCCGGCCCGACACCCCCGCGCCCCTCGCCTCCCGACCGTTGATCTGCCTCGTCCCGTCGCCTCCCGACCGTTGGATCGAGCCGTTGGGGAGGGGGTATATAACCCCCGACGCGCCGGCCGCCCGCTCGCCCCGCAAACCCTAGCTCCTTTTGTTCCCTCCGCCCGCCGCTCTCTCGCTCTCGCTCTCGTCCTCTCCGCTCTCGCTCTCCTCTGGCTCTCCGCCTCCCGCACGCCTCGCCGGCTCGCCGGTCGCCGCCTCTGGCTCTCCTCCTCTCCGCCTCCGCTTTCTCGTCTCCTCCCTCGCCGGCGACCGCTGGCCCCCCTCGCCTCCCGACCGTTGTGGTGTTGTCTGTTGGTGTTCTACTGATTCGTTCTTGTTTCATCTTCTTCCTCCCCCAACCCCCTCCTCCTCTCGCCGGCGTCGGCCGCCTACCGGCGCCGCTAGCCCCCCTCGCCTCCCGACCGTTGTCTGTTGGTGTTCTTCTACTGATTCGTTGGTGTTCTTCTTCCCCCAACCCCCACCTCCTCTCGCTCCTCCCTGGCTCCGGTGTTCAGATCCGTTGTTAGTTCACCTTGCCGTGCGCTCTGGTGATCCGGATTCGTTGGTAAGCCGTTGCGTTGTTGTCTTCTTCCCCCCTCTCGCTCTCGCCCACTCCTCTGTCCTCTATCCACTGTCCTGTTGCCTCCTCTCGCTCCTCCCTGGCTCTGTGCTCCAGATCCGTTGTCCGTTGACCATCGCCGCGCGCTCTGGTGCTCCGGATTCGTTGGTAAGCCGTTGCGTTGTTGTCTGCTGGTGTTCTTCTACTAATTTGTTGGTGTTCCTCTCGACCTCTCCTGACTCGTTCTTGTTCCCTGTGTCGAGGTTGATCCGTTGAGGGACCAGAGCGTTGGCGATGGACGGCGGCGACGATTTCCAGGAGCACACCATCAACGACGAGCTTCGGATGATGGGCCAGCGAGGTGATGATGAGAGTGACATGGAGGCAGAGCGGGACGAGCTCTTCGGTCGTAGCGCTGTCGATCCAATCGACATAGCTGCGACTGAAGCACCACCTGCTGGTCAAGAAGCACCTGATGCTGATCCAGACATGGTGAGCAGTGGCACCAAGAGGTCCCGTTCCACCACCTCTGAGTGCTGGAAGGACTTTGAAAAGATCTTCTAGGACATCAATGGGAAGAAGGTAAGGGTCTCTGCCAAGTGTAATCATTGTGGCATTATATATGCTGCAAGATCTTCCATTGGCACTGGCCATCTCAACAGGCATGTTGAGAAATGCCCAAACAGGAGGGCTAAGGTTCGTAATTCCCAGTCTCTGATCCATTTCAACCCTGACGGTTCTGTCCGTCAATGGGATTACTCTGCTGAGGTAGCTCGTACTCAATTATGTCGTTTGATTGCTAGACTAGATCTTCCTCTGTGTTTCGGTGCATCTCCTGCTTTTGAAGAGTATATTAAACTTGCTCATAATCCTAGGTTTTCTGCTGTTTCTACGCAATCAACTACTAGAGATATGTGCAAGTACTTTACTCATTGCCGTGCTAAGCTTATTGAATCATTTATTGCCGTTTCATCTGTGTCTATCACTTCTGATATCTGGTCTGGTAATGCTAAGGAAGATTACCTTAGTGTGGTTGCTCATTATGTTAATGCTGATTGGCAATTAGAGAAGAGGTTAATTGGTTTAAGGCTTATTGATGAATCTCACTCTGGCCAGAACATTTCTGACCGTGTGACTAGTGTGCTAGAGGAGTATGGTTTGATTTCAAAGGTGTTTTCTGTTACTTTGGATAATGCCTCTGCTAATACTACTGCTATGGAGAAACTTAGTCCTAAATTAGCTGCTTATGTTGGAACATTGTTCTTACATCAGCGTTGTGCTTGTCATATCATCAATCTCATGGTTAAATCTGCCATTAGTCTGATTGAGCCATATCTAGATGCATTTAGATCTGCAATATCTTTCATCAATGCTTCTAACCAGCGCATTGCTGCATTTAAGAGATTTTGTCTAGCTGTGAATGTTCGTCCTAGAAAGTTTGGTTTGGACATGGAGGTAAGGTGGAACTCCACTTATCTCATGCTCAAGCATTTGCTCCCTTACAGACAGACATTTAATGTTTTCATTGAGACTAACTATCCTAGGGGTGAAAGAGATCCTTTACTGTTGACAGAGGATCATTGGACTGTTGCACAGAGTATGTTATCCTTCTTTGAACTCTTTTATAATTGTACTGTTGCACTATCTGGTGTTTATTATCCTACCTCTCCACTTATGTTGCATCAGCTCATTTTGATTGCTAAGCATCTTAGACATTATGAAAATGATGAATTGCTTAGGCATGTTGTTGTTCCTATGAAAGATTACTATCTTAAGTACTGGAGAGACATTCCTATGCTTTATTCTGTTGCATTCATATTGGACCCTAGAGCTAAATTGAAAGGTTTTCAAAATGTCCTCAGGTTGTTATCTAGTCTTACTGGTACTGATTATTCTGCTTACTTCACTGATGTTAGAGCTGAACTGTCTACTGCATTTAAACTGTATGATGACAAGTTTGGTGCAGTAAAATTGCAAACTCCTCCACCTCCATCCACTTCTGGTAAGAAAACTAGTGCTTGGGATGACATTTTTTCCACTGGTTCAGATTGTGGTGTATCTGCCTTTGGAATTAATGATCTCCCTGGTACTTCTTTCTCCACCCCTCCTCCCTCTTTGCCTCTTGCTTTGTCTAGAAGGTCATCTGCAAGTGCTTTGCTGCAAGCAGCAAGCACTTCTGCAACTGCTAGTGGTATGGCTATGGGCAATGAACTCTCTACCTACTTGGACAGTGACACTGTCACCCATTTTGATGATAACTTCAGCATCTTATCTTGGTGGCATGAGCATAAAAGAACTTATCCTGTTCTGTCCATCTTGGCTAGAGATGTTCTTTTTGTTCCTGTTTCCACAGTTTCATCTGAATCTGTTTTCAGCACTACTGGCAGGATCATTGAGGAGAGGCGGCGTCGATTGAAACCGGAGACGGTCGAGATGCTTTCTTGTGTCAAGGATTGGGAGGCTGCAGAAGCAAGACTTCAGAACTTAATAGAGGATGAAGAACTTGAGGAGAGTTTTGCTAATTTGTACCTAGATGTCGATGAGAATTCAGAAGTGTAACACTGGCCTGTAATAACTTAAGTTTTAGAACTATTATTTGATTGAGCTGGGCTGTACTCTTTTTTCCTATCCAGGGTTTTTTCTCACGAGGTGTGAGTTTTACCTGGATAGGTTTTTAATGAGGCAGCCATTGCACCAGCTCAAACTTAAAATTTATAATCTCTTGTCTCTCTGCGATGTTGATCTGTGATGTGTTGATTTGTGAATTGTGATTTGTGAAGTTTGATAAGATCATTTTATTCTGTTCAAGTTAAAAGCTATAGCCTATAGATCAATGACTTGTGTAATTTTGTTGTGTATGTTGTGTTAATAAGTATAAGTGGTCATCAGACCTTAGTGCCTGGCCCGACACTAGCACGTTAGGGCCTACCGTGCCACCGTGCCGGCCCGGCCCTAAAAAAAGGCCGTAGTGCCGGGCCTGGGCTGCCTGTTGGGCACGACGGCACGACACGGCACGGCACGACAGAGGGGTCGGGCCATTTCGTGCCGGGCCATTTCGTGCCGGGTCTTTTCGTGCTAGGGCCGGGCTAAGGCCGGGCGGCCCATATGGAAATCTATACCTGAAGCCCTGAGCCTTGCATGCGCGCATGGGGCGCTGCATTGTCTGGTGGGCTATATGGGCTGTGCGATCAAAGGATATCGCACCGAAGATATGTAGGCACCCCCACGAAACGCGCCCAATGGCCAATGCCTTTCTAATGTGCAAAGAAAAAGGAGAACGACGGATTAGCCTAGCCACGGGCCACGGCGGCGCACCTATCCGCCGCTCGCGAACTGCTAAAACCCCGCGCCGCACGCTTTGTCGCTTTAACCTTTGGGTGGGCGACGGCAAAGCCAGGGCGTGCCGCGCGCGGGCGACGAGCGCGCAAGCGTGCCGCGCCTCGGCCTCGGCTTCGCCTCGCGCTCGACGTCAACGAGATACCGGAAGTAATCCGCGCGGTCCCGGTCGCGCACCCGGCCCGACGCGACGGCAGGTCACACCACCCGTGATCCCACATCACCGGTTCGCGCGCGGATCACACGCGCAGCGACAGCTTCCCCGGCTCGGCCTGCGCCGCTGCGGGGGCAGGCCCGTCATTTCGCCCGGCGCGGCGACGCCCCTTCATAAACCCTACGGCTAAACCAAGCCCACCAACCATCCGGCCACCGAGGCATACCGAGCAAGTACGCCCACTGGCCACTGCCCCCCAGGCCAGCAAGCCCCCGCCACCCCCCGAGCTCGTCGTGGGCATGGACATGTCCGTCGCTTCCTCCCACCACCTGCGGCCGTCGCCGGCCGGTCCGGCGCGGCGCCCTGGCTTCGCCGCTGCCGCCGCGCCGCGCGTGGCGCTCCGGCCCGGCGGTGCGTCGCCCCCGTCACGCGGCCGCTGCGCCGTCGCGGCTGCGGCGTCGGGCGCTGGGGGCGAGGCGGCTTCCGCCCCCGCCGCGGTGACGGCGGTCGCCCCCGCGGCCGCCGCCGCCAGGGACAAGTAAGCGCCCCCCCCTCCCCCACGCCGAATCGTGGCGTCCTTGTTTATAATTTTTCGCGCCGCGCAGTGGTGGCGCGGTTACTGTTCGTGGACCCTCCGCTGCCCTTTTTTTTGTTTTAGAAAAAACTTGTTCCAATTGGGCTGGTCGGGTTTCTGGCGGCAAATGCAGGGTGCGGCGGCACACGATTTCGGTGTTCGTCGGGGACGAGAGCGGCATGATCAACCGGATCGCCGGGGTCTTCGCCAGGAGAGGCTACAACATCGAGTCGCTCGCCGTGGGGCTCAACAAGGACAAAGCCCTCTTCACCATTGTCGTCTCCGGGACCGACAAGGTGCTCAACCAAGTCATCGAGCAGCTCAATAAGCTTGTCAACGTCCTCAGTGTGAGTTCGCCACCCTGAAATTCCAGCAGAGTCATGCGAATTCATACTTGATTACTTGAAATTTCCTTTATAATTTGGTGTCTTGGGGTTCGAGCACATGGTGAGATTGTGTTCTGTGAGTATAGCTTGCTGAATGCCCTATCCCTTTCAGTCTGTTACAACACAATTTCCACTTTCGTGGAGCATCTTTTCTTAGTATAGTATACAAAACCTTTTGCTTTCCTGATTCGGCTGTAACCCTTTTTTGATATTCTGTTACTTTTCCCCATAGAATCACTGCTTCACAGTCATGTCAACATCAGGGACATACTTCGGGGGGTGTTTGGATACGAGGTGCTAAACTTTAGCAGGGTCACATCGGATATTCGGATGCTAATTAGAAGGACTAAACATGAGCTAATTACAAAACTAATGGCACAGATGGAGTCTAATTCGCGAGACGAATCTATTAAGGCTAATTAATCCATCATTAGCAAATGGTTACTGTAGCACCACATTGTCAAATCATGGACTAATTAGGCTTAATAGATTCGTCTCGCGAATTAGACTCCATCCGTGCAATTAGTTTTGTAATTAGACTATTTAATACTCCTAATTAGTATCCAAACATCCGATGTGACAGGTGCTAAAGTTTAGCACGGTACTATTTAATACTCCTAATTAGTATCCAAACATCCGATGTGACAGGTGCTAAAGTTTAGCACGGTGTTCCCAAACACCCTACTTCAAATGTGCATCGATATTATACGCATTGTCATGCACTTCCTTTGCGTGCACATATTCCTTTCTAGGCGGCGCCTGAAATGTGCATGTTATTATTCTGGTTGTGTAATGACTCAACAGTGACATTGTCATATCATGTTTACTGGGTTAATCATCACAAAAAAAAACATGACTTCGATATTTTGATGCGGTAGTTAATTAGTTCAACTTTAGTGTTATCCTGTTGGCAAGTCTATATTCTATAATATAAAGCAGCCTTAGAAGTGGAATGTTTCTGAATTTTCTTGGCTCTTGGCAATGTTGATTTATTAGGGAAAAGTCTCTGAAAATTACTATATGGATCACCATTCCTGCACTATTTGTCCCAACTACCATTTAGATGGGTTTCAATACTGTGACATCTTCTTTCGGAAAAGTATTTACTACTTTTGCTATGTCGCAATAAGGACAATACCACTAAATATTTATTTTTTGTTTCGAACCATTAATGACAGGTCGAAGATCTATCTAAAGAACCTCAGGTTGAGAGAGAGCTGATGCTTATAAAACTAAACGTCAAACCTGATCAGCGCCCTGAGGTATGATATGGTGTTGACTATGTCTTTGTACCCCAAAAGTTGAAAAGCATACTCTATTTATGATACTCAATTACATGGTGAATCTTATTGCAGTGCTTCTTGTCATGTCTGACAGGTCATGGTTTTAGTTGATATTTTCAGAGCAAAAGTTGTTGATATATCTGATACCACCCTTACCCTGGAGGTTAAAAAACTCTCTAACCGGTGTACATATTTTGATTGGTATCCCTTTTTGTGCACTGAACTATGTGTATGATGCTTATTTGACCAACGTTAGGTAGCTGGAGATCCTGGAAAAATTGCTGCAGTGCAGAGGAACCTGAGGAAATTTGGAATCAAAGAAATTTGCCGAACGGGAAAAGTAATTTCTGAATATTCTTTCCTTACATGGATGCGATTATTGTTTTTCGTAGTGCTAATTCTTAATGCTCTACCTTCTTAGATTGCTTTGAGACGTGAAAAGATTGGTGCCACTGCCCGTTTCTGGCGATTTTCTGCTGCTTCTTACCCAGACCTTATAGAGGCACTGCCAAAAAATCCACTTACATCTGTAAA
This sequence comes from Setaria viridis, assembly GCF_005286985.2. NCBI lineage: Eukaryota > Viridiplantae > Streptophyta > Magnoliopsida > Poales > Poaceae > Setaria > Setaria viridis. The sequence continues at coordinate 30,112,878 of NC_048263.2, forward strand.
TAGGACAGTTAATGGCAGTTTGGATCAACCATCCAATGCTGGGGTATGTTCCCTTTACCCTTCCCCCTTTAATTATGTCCTGCTCTATTTATAATTTTACAACACTTAGTTAGGATGAGAAATTGAGAACTGAGAAGATGCCTCTTTGTTTTCTTGAAGATGCATCTAAGCAATTTGAGCTGGACGAATTAAATAGAAAAAACCTGTCACATCAGTAATACCTATTCACTTAACCAAATATGGTTAAACTTATATGCTAATGGATAAAAGTGCTGATAATCACCTATTATGTTTAAGCAATTACCTGCAGTGATGCAGAGATAATAGTTTGCTGGACCTAATGTGTTTGAATAATTACCTTGAGTCTTGTGAAGGGGTTAGGGCTAGTTCACCAAAGATAATACATTTTTGCCAGTGCATGATACTACTTTCAGAAGTCACAAAATGCACTATAATAATGCTCTTATGAGTTATCAAGCAATAACTGAAGGTACATACTCCATATTTGCATGCATCAATAACTTTCCTGATGGACGAGTCATTGCAGTATGGCCAGTACCATGACAACTGGTACATTAAACTTGTGAGGTGTGGACTGTACATATTTTCTATTACGTTAATGCGGGAACATATTGTTGGGTGTTGCCCGCCATAGTGCACAAACATACATAAACAGCACTCCTAATGGGTGAGCCATTGCAGTCCTAGTCATAGTTCACATTTGCCCAGTATGTAAAACTTGGGCTAATTACTAATATCATTAATGAAATTGTTCAGCCATTGAATTAATGTGATGCGATAGTACAATCTATACATTTGTATAACATATGTTGTTTTGACTTTTGAACTGTTCAGGGTGATGTTTATCCTGTGGAACCTTATGAGAGCTTATCGATGAACCAAGTACTTGATGCCCATTGGGGTGTTCTTGATGATGATGATGATGTAAGTTTAGAGATTTCCATCATGTGATTAGTGTCTAGTGCTATATAGAATGTATTGATGTATGCATAATTGCATCCTGAATCTAATTCTAATGTGACTGTAGTGAGTTCTCATTTACCAATTACCACTTTCATAATGTGTGCAAAAAGTCAATCATAGGCAAAGCCTATATAGCTTTAAGCAATGGTGAAACCGCTAGTCTGCATGTTTATGTATACCATAGTTATGGAACAGCTGCTAACTAGTACTGATTTTGTTTGGACAGTCAACTGGACTTCGCTCACATACCCTCTCCATCCTTGTGAATGATTGTCCTGGTGTCCTCAACATTGTAACAGGGGTCTTTGCTCGCAGGGGCTACAATATACAGGTTTTCCTTATTGAAAAGTTATCTTTCTTCTTGCTAGTTCCAGGCTAGTTATTAATGAGACGAACTTCTCGTCAGAGCCTTGCTGTTGGCCCAGCTGAGAAGGAAGGCATTTCGCGTATTACAACAGTCGTTCCTGGTACTAATGAATCCATTGAGAAGTTAGTTCAGCAGCTTTATAAGCTTATTGATGTGCATGAGGTGAGCTGTATGTAACTTTTATCGAAATCATTTGTGGTTGCAGTTTGATTATGTTAACATAAACATGTAACCCCTGCAGGTTCATGACATTACTCACTTACCTTTTTCTGAAAGGGAGCTGATGCTTATTAAGGTTTCTGTAAACACTGCTGCTCGGAGGGAGATCCTAGATATTGCTGAAATCTTCCGAGCGAAACCTGTCGATGTTTCTGACCACACAGTTACGCTGCAGGTTAGCTTCCTAATAATTGTGTTTCTCCCAGATTTACTTCAGTGGCTTTACCAACACTGATCATAGTAGAGTCAGTGTTAGAACAAGCTTTGCACACAATCGACAAATTAGATCATGGTGTGCTTTTACCATTTTCTTTGCCAGAGCACTCTTTTAGTATGACAGCAACATTACCATAGAAACACTGAGTCTGTGACACCACCATTATTCTTCATCCTGCTTTATCTCGCTGCTTCCAAGTTATTGGCGTGTTGCAAAACTCTTACATAATGGATTTCTTATTGATAATTTGTAGCTCTCTGGGGATCTTAACAAGATGGTTGCATTACAAAGGTTATTGGAGCATTATGGCATTTGTGAGGTATGTGTGCTTTTTGTTTGGCCACGTTTGTTACTTTATTGTTTTTCTCATGTACCTGTGAAACAGACATTCCTTTCAAAGATTAGTTATGAAACAGAATCTAACTACTCTAATAATGTCAATCAAAGCATTGTGCGCAACATTGCACATGGTTAATAACAATGTTCCAAATACCCAGAGATGTTTTCTTAGCAGCCAATTGACATTTGGCAAGCAGGATCATTTCTAGATTTCGTTAGCCAATTAATAATCTAATTGATTCATCTGCAGTTAGAGAAAAGGGAAAATCTTTGCGGCTACTAAAGCATTCCCAATCAGTTGTGCACCTGTTTTATCACGTTGGATCGATACGTTAGCTTTCCTTTCTCTGCAAAGCAATTGCTCTATGCTCTCTTCGATTTTACACCTACAATCTTAATAGATGTTTTTTCCTCGCCCCCTTGGTCCTCACCTTTGTGTTGCACACATGGCAGGTCGCCAGAACAGGTCGTGTGGCGCTGGTCCGCGAATCCGGAGTGGACTCCAAGTACCTCCGCGGCTTCTCGCTCCCGTTGTAGCCCGGCATTTGTGATGATGGCCCAGCAAAGCGCGTGCCTGGTTGCTAGAGCAGATTGTGTAGGGAACCCTTGTTCGGTTTTGTGCATCTGCAGGACTTGTTTCTTTCATTTCATTTCGTCGACTCCTTGACTTTCTTTCTTAATAATATGCTCCTTGGTGGACGCAAGCTGAGGTTGTATGGAGGTGTTTGGTTGCCGCACTGGTAACATTAACGGGACTGAAAATAAATCACAGGAGCATTTGAGGTGGGATCGCTGTTTACAGGATTTGTTTGGTTGGACAATGTAACGGTATTAGATACCGGTACAACTATTTGGTTTGCAACTCAGGTATCGGAAGACAATTTTCAAATTTAACAACTATTCATGAGATCAAACATAGCAACTAGCATATCTCTGCAGCCTCACGATGCAAATAATATTCAACATAGACTGAAAGCTAGCCAAGGAGATATAGGTAAAATGAGATACTTCAAATGGAAGACAACAAGCATGATCAGCACCCTTTTGATCTTCAGATTCGTTGTTGCTTGATTGCTGATCTTCCACTTTCTATCTTCTCTCCTCTACAAAAATGGTGAACAGTTAAGGAGGTGTTATATTTTTTTAAAATAATGGTATATCGATTCATCAACAATATCCAATAAGATGTACTTCTAGTTGATCGAATTTTCTGCTCAAGATCAGCATCCTTAACTTGCAAACATATAACAACATATACTAGAATATATTGGCATGATATAACTGTAACCTTGGTTGGATTCTTGTGAAAGAACAAGCATCTGAATTATGGTAGTAAATAAACATCTAAAACAAGATAGCAAAGTGTCACATACCACCAAGCAATTGGTCACAGGGAACAAATAGCATAGTTCTTTACTACTTCTCTGAGAAGCATCATCTAAAGAATTGTGAATGACATTGCCATAGGATCAGCTTTTGAATGCAAAGCATGCACTAAATATTTGTCTAGGTTTAAGGGTTGTTTTTTTGGAAAATAACGATTATCTTTGCGCCGAACCGAGTAACACCGTCAACCTTCAATAAGTTAAACAGAATCTCACCATGGCAAATTGTTTTGCTGACATCACTAATCATGTCTCATGCCTATCTAGCTAGGGCTAGAAAAAACTATTACGAGTAATACTACAGGAAACATGTGTCTGCAATGTTATCTTTTTGATTGAACTACCGAGTCCTGACAGAGAATGTAACTTGCTTTAATTTCAATCAAATAAAGATGCATGAGCTATCCTTACGTAACCAACGGGGAGCTACTGTTATCCTGATTTCACTCACAATATGAAAACAAAGGTACCACCAATGGCTCTCAGCTAACTATATCGAGCATATTTAGTTTAACCATGTTAGGAAAAAGAAAAAAAACAACCTAACATCTAATTTACCAGCAAAGATCTGTTCCTCTATTATGAAGTATCTTGACACACAAGTATACGAGTTTACTTGTACTAGACCACAAATTAACATGCATAATTGGAGCAGTGATGCAAAATTAGGAATCTGATTCAAGGCAAGGACAAGAAGTGATTAACTGCACACTGTAGTCATGAATAGAAGCAAAAAAAAAAATCAGAACTAACTGTAAAAAACATACAATCCACAGATCCATCTTGAGTTATCAACCACATCATCAACAATACCTTGATTCAAGAAATCAATTGACACAAAACTAGATCAAACAAGGGGAATTTAGAGAGATTGAAGAAAGGGGAAGATATCTCACATGTGGAGGAAGATAGGCAGAACTCACCAAGGGTGGAGTATCGGTGGTGCACATCGATCTTCCCGTGAGTAAAACGGATGGTGGCCGAGCTCCTCCTCCTCCCGTCCTTGGGCTTCCTTGCCCTCGGATCTTTCTACATCCTCTGAAAAAGAACCTAGGTTAGGGTTAGGGTTAGGAGAGAAACTGCTCTGGATACGTGGACGAGGAAGAGAGGGAGTGAGAGGGGGAAGGAGCAGTGCTCACCGTGGTGGTGTGTGGTCGCCAGCGAAGCTGCTCACGTGGAGGAGTGGCAAGGGCAGCGCACGGCCGGAGGAACGGTGTCGGGGGAAAAGAGAGGGACAACACCAAGGGGAAAAGAGAGGGGTGACGTCGGGGAGCGGTATCACGATGCAATACCGGGGAGGGAGGGGTGTTGGCCGTTATCTGGTTACAGGTAATCAAATTACGGAGGAGGTTGAAACAAACGTTATCGCTTAACGTTACGTTACATTTTCACGAACCAAACACCTCCAATATATATCCCGTTGACAGTCAGAATAAGATGCATGTGTATCCTCTTGGTTAAGTTGGGAGGGATGTGGACAGCGTCCAAAATTAACTGGCCCGTATTTTCCTATCGTTCATTCTGTTCATGGTGATTTGGCAAGAAATTGCACATCTGGAGGAGAAATGGAGGGCTGCTCTCACCTCTGGACTGCGGCTTGCGCATATGCCCCGCGGTTTCGCTGTTCCGCATCTCTGTAGCCCATGGGACTATCGGAGTCTGAGACCCCTGTGGGCTGTGGGCAAATCGACTGGCACGGCGCGCGCGCACTGGCGCGTGTTCTTGCTGCTCGTGGAGACGCTGCTCTGCTGCCCAGCCCAGCACACGCACGGCACTGGGCTAGCTGGTGGTCGCTGCTTTGGGGCCCAGTGATCGATCGCACGCCATCTTGGGCCAATCGGCCCGGCCGGAGGCCGTGCAACTGTCTATGTTGTGGCCTGCAAAAGGAAAGGAGCCCAGTAGCCCACAACAGAGCGGAGGAGATCGGAGGGGAGAGGTCGTGGCAGTGGCATACGCCCCATCCGGCAGGAAAGTACGGGAACGTAAGCGAGGAAGAATCCAGACTCTCCCTCGACGGCCAAGGGCGGGCGCCGATCCGAATCCGATCGCCGGAAAAAGAGGAGGAGACCACCGGCGGCTGAGAGGGTAGCGGCGACGGAGGGATGACGCGCGGGAAGCAGAAGATCGACGCGCAGCGGCGTAACGCCGAGAAGAACCAGAAAGCCAAGGGGTCCCAGATCGAGGCCCGCGCCGTCGGCCTCAAGGTTGTCTGCCCCATCTGCAAGGTAAAGCCCCTCCCCCGATCGCTGGCCTAACTGCCTAACCACCTTCGCGACTTGCCGCCTGGATATGCTGGGTCGCCTGGGTAGCAGATCCGGTCCATCCGCCCGATTTCCCCGGATTCGTGTTTTTTACCCAAAATTCAGGCGATAGAACAGTACCTACCGCGCCGCCACGAAGACCAAAGTAACCGGTCTATGCCAGTAAAATCAGTGCTAGGAAATTGAAATGTTACTTGCGGATTATCATCTTATTGCTCCCAGCCGGATTTTGATAGTAAGCAGCCTGTTTGTAGGCCAACCGTCCACATATGTTCTTCCAATCTCCTTTTATTTGAGCCCTAGGAACTGGGAGTAGTAAGATACCGTAGCTATGATGATGAGTACGTAGAAGTAGGATCTCTTACTGGTTTGTCTCTGAGTCTTGCTAGTAGTTAGTAGCAAAGGTGCCACATGAGCTTCGCTGCAACCTGCCATGAATTGATCCCATGAGTAAATAGACTTTTATCACCCTTTTCCCCAAAAGTAGAGTCAAAATGCAGTCCTGTTGCTGAACCTTTTGTGGGTTTGTCAAAACTTGTTTGAGTTGTTTCAGCTCTATACCACTCTTCCATTATGAGTAATTTCTTCATAAGTTCATAACACACAGATTATTATTGAACATTGGCTCTCATCTTCCATATTATATAAATTCCATCGAACTCATTAAGGAAAAAATTGCAGGTTCATTATGCCTTATCCGGCTGCCATGCTTTTTACATGGGTAGTTGTTGCACTTGAAGGAATGTACCTGCTTACGCAGTGTTGCTATTTGTGTAGGTACAATTGGCAAATGAAAAACAGCTGACTGATCACTATGGATCGAAACATCCCAAGGAGAAACCTCCAAGCACATCAAACGCCTAATACATATTTGCTGGCTGTGATGCAGAAGCATAGATTCTGCTTTGGCTGGTTTGGGGATCCGCTCCATGCTTGGACCTCAACGTCAATTCTACTTCATAGTGTGCGCATTTCACCTTGTTTCAGACAAGAGCTTTGATAAGCATGTGCGTTCCTACAAGTACATCGTGTGGTCATACTGACAGTGTATCTCCTAACTGTTGGTACCTTGGATAAGAGAGTGGTAATATGTCATGGTCACTCCTGTTACCCTGGAAGCTTGCGGCCTGTTCGCTTCAGCTTATTCAGCCGGCTTATCAGCCACCAAACAGTGTTTTCCTCTCACAACAAATCAGCCGTTTCGGCTTTTCAGCCGGCTTATAAGCTGAAGCGAACAGGCCCTTGATGTTCCTCTTGTTGCTCTGTTCCATGTTATACAGCGTGTTCGAACGGCTGCTGCTGCCGCTGCACGCTGCACGCTGCAGCTGCTCTCACCCGAGCAGCAGTAGGCAGCTGCAAAGCAGCGCCCCGAACACGCTGATAGTCTAGTCGCCAAAAAATTCATATAACTTTCGAAAGCTTTAGATTTAGCACATAGTAATTGGGATCGTTGCACTAGATGAGATGATTTTCTTTTGAAGTGTTGTCTTCTCATGCTAAAAATACATTCATTATGATTTTCGTTTTGAAGTGTTATCTTCTCATGCTAACTTATCACATTCATAAAGGCGCTCGGACCTTTGGTGCAAATTGTTTGTTTCGTGTCCGTTAGTTTGTTTCTCATTGCGAACTGGTTAGATCTTCAACATATTTTGATTTGTGTTCAAGGGCATGTTTTGATGAACCGATATTTGAGCCTGCTAAGAAAAGATATCATAGGGCATACGTCAAAACTAATTTGTCAACACGAACGGAAAAAACAAATACAGTTGTTTAATCCTGCATGTAATTTTGATATTAGATAATTCTTATAGGACGAGTGATGGAAAATGTTGTTTAATTTTCTTGATGGGCATCGCCCATTTCTGTTCTGGACCATGTGACAATAAGCTGAGGTCAAACGAGAGAACATGCTCCTTATTTTCCCCTAATTTCTTCAGGAATTAATTAACTTCATTTGAAGTTCCTGCATTTTAAACAGGCTCGACAATTGGACATAATGTATGAAACAATCATCCAGCACAACTCTTACATAAATCCCCAAATTCCTAGCCTAAACGGAGCCCCCACTGCTGCAGCTTCCGAGCTCTACCCAATTAAGCCATCAAAAGAATTAAGTACAATCTCCCTGCGGGCAAGACTATGATCCCATTGAATGAAGAGGTCATACACGCTGCAAACTTTGGTTAACCTTGATCTTCAGTACGCTTACATAAATTTGGATTGCTTCTGGCGCTGAAGACTATGTACAATAGTTGAATGTGGTAGATAGAAAGAGCTCATGGAATGTTGGAGTCATTGCTGACCTACTGCAACAAAAGGTTGGCCGAAGCCTTTTGAATCTCCATTTGGTAGCTTTACCAGGTTACAGATCCCATCGTCTCTTCACATTAAAGAGGAAAGCAGGATTTTGGAAATTATCCTGAGGTACTTGAAGCATAAGCTGAAGCTTTGTTTTCATTGGCGCAGTCTTTGTTTTGCCCCCCTCTTCTCCAACCTAACATCAAAAGCATGCCACAAATTCATGTATTGCTCAGGCAGGTCATATGCAACTCAAGCCGTCAGAAGGCAATAATAGCTTCAGTGTAGATATTACTAGTCACAGATGTGAAGTCAGGGTTCGCAAGCATCAGCTATAAAAAATTGAAACGATTCACAATATTCTCAAATAGCCGTTTCACCAAAGGCCTCAACGAGAAGAGACCAATCATATCTCCACAGCTTTAAATGTGTGCAAATATGGTAGGGCTTCGGACTACTGACAGAAATCTACCACCTTAGCAAGTATAGCTGAAACCACCTAGCCTACGGAATTTTCCCCACAAGCATAGCTGACAGATAGTCTTATACATAGCAAATATTACACTCCATTTAGCAGTTTTCCATAAGGATGTCACGTTTGTCACCTTGAATACATTGTAACTAGGGGTGGTAATGGATCATGGCCCTCATGCGGTCTGCCTCCTTCACAATCCAACTTAGCCCAATCTATTTTTAGCTCAAAAACATATAGTATTTTAGCCCAATCCTTGTTAAGCCCAATCTTTAAATTTGCTAGACTAGATAAGAGGGCCCTTTACCACCCCTAATTGTAACAAAGGGTGCAATAACTAATGAGGAATGAAGGGTGAAATGCTTCAAATTAATCTGCTCAACCACTCCATAACTTATAAATAAAGCAGCATATGCTGTTGAAGCATAAAAACAGAGTAACTGTAATGTACATACCCAAAGGGAAGCCCATCCAACTCGCACCTCAGAATCATAACCAGCTTTCACTTTGAAATTTTTACCCAATGTATGCTTATAAACAGCATTCCAGTCATCAGTCTCAAAGTTGTAACGATAGCTGAAAAGAGGGGAATCAACTTTTTAAAGATCCACTGGAAAACAAGCCAACTGTTGAAATAATCAAAAGTAATGAAAGCAGTCAAGCACCATGCAATAATCCATCGAAACCATTGAAAATTTTTCAAACTTAACATTGGCATTTGGCAAGATGAATGTCCATAAGTGCTAGCAACTGTTCAGATTGCGTTAAGTCAAAAAATAGTAAGAAAATGATCAACAAAAGGGGAGAATGACACTCGAGAAGCCAAATAGCCAATTATGCTTGTGCTTGATTAATTATGCTTCTCAAGTTCATAACAAGATAGTTAGCAAACAGAACACTGCAGGCTTAAGATCCATGAACACGACTAACATATAAGCATCAAGCAGACCATGTAGCTGACAGACATCCAAGAATTTGGATAGTAGCATAAAACATGCTGAACACGTGTAAATATGATCTTTTGTATAAAATAAATGTACTAAGAGGATGATGCTTATGCAGAAGTTGCACCATGCAAGTGTGTCTTTTGTCCATTTTTCAAATCCTTCAGGTTTACTGAAGCAAAGTTTCTGTGCAGATAAAGTAATTCAGTTTTTCTTTCTTTGCTGAAATCTTCTTGGTGATTTCATTAATGAACATATCGTCAGGAAAACTCTGTTAATTTTCGGTGAAACAGAAAGAACACAAATGCAATTTGCATAATATGTACTGGAAGCAGCTTGAGAAATTAAAGATCTGAAGCATTAACAGTGTAAAATGTTTAGCTGATGCATTTATTAATGGCCATGAGAACAATGTAGCCTCACCTCAATTTATCAGAAGGGCCAAAACGCCTTTTGAAGTCTATGGATACTGCATTGGAAGGCAACGAGACACTTGGAACCAAAGTCAATTTATTGTCCTGCCACGGAAAAGGTATGAACAAAATCAAATTAAGCAGAGACCTATAAAAATAGAATAAAGGAAGGGATTAGATAGATCACCTTATAACAGTATCTTAGATTAACATTATTTCCATCATACTGGGCAGTAAGAACACCATCCAAGAAATCAGATTTCGCAATTCCATATACGGACAACAGTTTCTCCTCCTCTTCATTTCTCCTCTCTTCCACTGAAACTTGACCAATAGGAAAGTGGAATGTTGCCCTCGGCTGCCATATAAAAAGGAGAAATCTTTACATTTAATAGGGATGTGTTAGCCAAAAGAGAAATGGATGAATTCTTGCCTCCTAAATCATAAATGTCTACATTTTTCACAAAATCTCCTAATTGCAACTCCTAATAGTAGTATTTATAGTAGTTCTCAAGGATAGAAGTGGTACCGGAGCTCATGTGAACTTACCAATTGCAACTTTAAAGATCAAAGATTTTTTTTTCTAAATGTATAAAATGGCAGCAAACTAATAGGATATATCTGAATCTCGTTGCAATTGCTTAGTCTATTTGATAAATGATGAAAATAAAATTGTGTCACCTGCTGCAGGAATGTAGATACTCACCAGACCACCGTAAGGCACCAAAGATGACAGCTCGAGTTTATACAATGGGTCACCCAACCTAGTGATCACCGAAATTTCCCCTTTTTGCAGCTGAGAAATCAAGGAAAGGGACATCAAACCAGACGAAAGGAAGATATGGGCAACTCAACTCAACAGACTGTAAGCATGATCTACTGGATGAAAGACATTAAGCAAAATAAGAATTCTATATGCAGGTAACACGCCAAATACAAATGACTATATGATTACACGAAAAAAAAAATGCATGTATGGTTACCTGACCACTTTCTAAAAGGCGTTTCGAATCAAAATAAGGGCGTAAATACCTTGACATCGTGCGAGCCACGGAGCCGGACGGCGCCGCCGGGGAGCGCGGCGTCGCCGCTGAGCAGCGCGTTGCGTTCCTCGACGTCGTACAGCACGGAGAAGTGCTTGGTGATGAGCCCCAGGAACGGCCTGGCGAAGAGGTGCTGCAGCGGGTCCCCTTCCTCCCCTCCCCCTTGCCACTGCCCCTGCGGGTCGCTCTGGAAGGAGAGCCGCAGCTTGGCGAGGCCCCCCGCGAGCTTGCACGACACCTTGTTCGCGAACACGCCCTCCTCGCTGTCGTACTCCGTGGTCACCCGCAGGCCCGGCAGCCGCCGCGACCGCGGAACCACAGGCTCCGGCGGCGGAGGCGGAGGAGGAGGGGGAGGTGGCGGCGGCGGCGGTGGGGGCGGACAGAGGAAGGTGAAGGGGCCGCGCAGCCCGTTCAGCCATGGAGGCAGGTTGATGTTGAGGTTGAAGGGGTTGGGGTTCTGGGCGGTGGTGGTGGAGGCGGATGAGGAGGTGGTGGTGGTGGCGGCGGCGGTCGCCATGGAAGGCGGCGGAGGAAGCGAGGCGAAGCGGCGGAGTCGGAAGAATCGAATGGGGGACGAGGGAAGTGGAAAATAAATTCGAGTGGGATTCGGGGACCTAGGAATCCTGGGTCGGCGGTTTTCGATTTAGGACCCTCGATTGTTTGGTTATGCTACTGCACATTTGCTGGTTTGCATTGCGCTTGCGTGATTCGTCGTAATTAAAACTCGATTTAAAACGTGAATTGGTACCGTAGATTTGTACGTGCACAAAAAAGTTTCTTTATAAGGATATTGGATACATGCTGTTGGCGTTTTTCCTAGCCAACACACGAGTGCGCTAGCTTGCGCATAGATCAGGATGTCACCTCGTCGAAGCACCTACTCTCGACCGGTCAGACCGATCAGGTCGGTCCAGTATAGGGGCGCCACGAAAATCTACGTCCACCATCTTGGAAGGGATCCCGTCAGAGATGGTGAATTTAGGGTTGCTCTGAGATCGGCAGGTCGCATAGAACGTCCTCAACCGCTGTCGGGACGAAGGAGAAAAGTAAAGGGTTGAAAAAGCTAGGATTCGAAGATAAAAAATAGATAAAAGCGTTTGTCGATTGGGTTGATTGCCGTCAATCGGCCCAGGCCTTTTATATTTATAAGGGTGCGAGGTCTTTTCCCGCAAGAAAGTCCCATTTTAACTCCAATTCGACAAGGACTCCAAAATTCGTCTCGGACTCGAGGCGGTCAGTCGGGACCACCGGTCAGACCGGTGGGTGCGTGCCAGACCGGTTACAGCGACCAGACCGGTCAGACCGCCCATGGAGACCAGTCTGACCGGCTGGTCCAGCCCGGTCGGCATTGCTGCCACTTTTAGGCTCCAACACATGCCCCCTTATTTCTTGGTAAAGCTTACGTATCAAGAAATAAAATAAGCGTCAGGACGATGAATTCCATCGGCCACTTGTCTAAGGGCGATATTTCAGAATATCGGCCATATTGCTTCAAGCATTTTGCCAAACACTTGGATGATACCTCTTCAAGTATCTTCCATTCAGAGCTCTAGGTAGCTGAAATACATGCAATGTCTTTACCATATAGAAATTCCCACGAAGCACACTTGTAATTTTATATGGTCCTTCCCAACCTGGAGACCACTTTCCAAATTCATTGCTCTTGGTTCCTATAGGTAGAATCGTCTTCCAGACCAGATCTCCTACCTGAAATGTCTTGGCCTTAACAAAATGCTCTAGCTACCCGAGTTTTGTCCTTTTCAATTTCAACTAAAGCCTTCGTTCGCTTGTCGGTCACCTCATCAATATTATCCATCATTAAAGCATAATAGGTGTCAAAATCAAGATCATTTTACTTAGCCAACCTATATGCACTTAGATTCACCTCAATGGGTAAAGCGACTTCTTGACCATAGGCAAGCTCAAAATGAGTAACTTTAGTGGCACCATGTCTAGAAATACGATGAGCCCATAAAACTTCAGATAATACCTCATGCAATCTTTTAGGATTGTCTTCTATCTTCTTCTTAATGAACTTAATTAAAATCTTGTTGATAAACTCGGCTTGACCATTAGCTTGAGCATACTAAGGAGATGAATTGAACAATTTAATTCCATAAGGTTCCACAAACTCACGCACTTCCTTAGATATGAATGAAGTTCCCTCATCTGTAGTCAAAGTCTGTGGAATGCCGAATCTGTGTATAATATGCTATTTAATGAACTCATTCACCTTCCGATGTGTCATGTTCTTAAGGGGAATTGCTTCAGTCCCCTTGGTGAAATAATTAGTAGCCACAATCACAAAACAATGTCCCTTCAATGAAGAAAGATGAATCTTGCCAACAAAATCCAATCCCCATCCTCTAAACGGCCACGGTTTGATAATTGGGTGCATCAATGAAGCAGGCACCAATTGAATATCTCTAAATTTCTGACACTCCTCGCAACCTTTGTAGTAACGAAAGCAATCGGCTATCATATTAGGCTAATAAAAGAGCTCGCCTAAGAAGTCATTTCATCACACGAGCCAATTGATACGTACCACAAATTCCTTCATGTACCTCTGCCATGGTCACTTTGGCCTGATTAGAACCCAAGCATTTTAAAAGTAAACCATCGACAATCCGACGATATAACTCATCATCAACCAAAGTGAACTTGAGTGCTCAACATCGGATTTTCCTATCAACTGAACACTTAGGATTCTATAAATAATCAATAAGAGGTTTTCTCCCGTCATCCATTTCATCCTTAGCAAGTTTGGAACGCTCCATGGCCGAAGTGGGAATCTCACCAGACGTACCGGTCAGACCGGCTGTCTGGGCGGTTAGACCGGTTTCGAAGGCCGGTTGGACCGGTTCCTCCAGGATATAACCCTCGGCCTCGTAAAGCGCCAGCTTTTTCTTGTGAAAATTTCTTTTCTGAATGTTATAGCCAGATGCTTGTTGTGCTAGAGAATTAGCCCTTGGATTCTCTTCCCGTGGTACGTGATAAATAGTAAATTCATCCATGCAAGATATGATGTCTAGATATTTATCAAGATAGATATTTAAAAACCCATCCAAACACTAGCATACCTTGTGTACTTGTTGTACCACCAGTAGGAAATTTCCATAAGCTTCAGCATGTTTCACCCCATCTCTTCCAAAATCTCCAAACCGAATAACAAAGCCTCATATTCAGTTTGATTATTTGTACACTTGTGATCCAATCGGCTAAGAAACTCAAAAATAGCTCTGTTTGGTGAAATAAGAACCACACCAACGCCGCAGCCACTCTTGCAAATTGATCCATCAAAGTACAATTTCCAAGGGGTAATAGTGATATAACTGACATTTAAATCAAGTTGCTCATCAATTCTATGCTCAATGATACAATCAGCTACAATTTGACCTTTCATTGATTTCAACGGATCACAAACCAGATCATATTCAATGAGAGAATAAACCCATTTTCCAATTCTACTACTCAAAATAGGTTTTTACAAAACTTAATTATGTCGGTTTGACAAGCCACTATGCAAGTATTTAATAATAAATAATACCTCAACTTGGTGCAAGCATGATACAACGATAAGCACAACTTCTTAATAAAAGTGTACCTTGTTTCGGCATCCAATAACCTTCTACTCACATAGGTAACAATATGCTCCTTCCCCTCGATCTCCTGAGTCAAAACAACCCCAATAACACCTTTTTCAGCTGCCACATATAGTTTAAAAGGAATACCATGTTTCGGCGCCAAAAGAACGGATGGTGAAGATAAATAATTCTTGATTTCCTCAAAAGCTTCTTGCTATTTTGCCCCCAAGTAAAATTAGCTTCATTATTCAACCGAAATAAAGGAGTAAACGCATTTACCTTCCCAGACAAGTTACAAATATTTTTTGTCAAATAGTTCACCTTGCCCAAGAACTTCTGCAACTCTCTTTTGTAAGTTGGAGCTTATAGTTTCCTAATAGATTCAATTTTCTTAGGGTCAATCTCAACACCTTTCTCATGCACTACAAAGCCCAAGAACTTCCCAGCCGATACACCAAAAACACATTTGAGTGGATTCATTTTTAAACCATATCGACGCATTTTCTCAAACGCAAGCCTCAAATCAGCTAAATGGGATTTTGACCTAGCCGATTTAACCACAATATCATTGATGTAAACTTCCAACACTACTCCAAGCAAGTCATGAAAAATCAAATTCATAGCCCTTTGATTAGTAGCACCAGCATTCTTTAAACTAAAAGTCATAACGATCCATTCAAATAAACTAACAAATATTGGACACAAAAAGGCCATTTTCGATATATCCTTTTTGGCCATAAAGATCTGATTGTATCCAGCATTGCCATCAAGAAAGCTAATCATTCTATGTCCAGATGCAGCATTAATATGCACATCGGTTATAGGCATGGATATTCATCTTTTGGTGGAGCTCTATTAAGATCTCTAAAATCAATGCATACTCGGAGCTTACCCATGCCCTTCTTCTCAACAGGCACAGTATTAGAAACCCAATCAGCATATCGACAAGGCCTAATAAACTTAGCATCAAGCAACCGATTGATTTCTTCTTTCACTCGATCATAAATAATAGGATTAAAGCGTCTAGCAGGTTGTTTATGAGGCCTAAAACCAAGTTTAATGGGCAGTCAATGCTCAACTAGCTCACGGCTTAAACGGGGTATTTCAGTATAATTCCATGCAAAACGGTCGACATACTCTTTCAATAACTTTATTAAATCGACCTTAAAAGTAGGCTCAAGATTTTTGTTTACAAATGTCGGTCTTGGTGTAGTACCATCACCAATATCCACCTCCTCCAAAGGATCGGCTGACGTAAACCCTTATCCTAACTTACTCATATCATCAAGGTCCTCAATGGCCTCACATATATCGTTCTTTTGCGCCCGATAGTGTTCTAGCCTTTGCTGCAACCATTCTAGATTTACATCCATTACATCATATGTGATAAGTTAGCCGATCCTCAACCGGCTTTAATACAGCAACGATAAAGCCATCCTTTGTGCAACTAATGAACTCACAATAAAAAAAAATCTAAACCAGACAAGCACTTAACATTATCCTGCACGCCTATGGTAGAACTATCGGCTACAGCAACACAAGCCGACGTATCACCATGCACAACCTCCACTTCATCGCTGACCCATTGAATTAGGAATTGATGCAAAGTAAAAGGGACACATTGATTCACATGTATCCAATCACGACCCAAAATTAAACTGAAGTTACCTTGGGTCTCGGCGACGAAGAAAACGGTAGCCAATATCTTACTCCCAACGGTGAGCTCCATAGAGACAACGGCTTTAGCTCCCATAGGCCCGCCTCCTCCAACACCGCTGACAGTCATGTTGGTCTTGATCAGCTTCTCATCTGAACCTCCCAATTTCTTGAACAAAGAATAGGGCATCAAATTAACAATAGCCCCTCCATCAATCAGCATCCGAGAGATTGGCCTCCCGTTGATATGGCCTTTCATGTACAACGCCTTCAGATGACTTTTAGTGGCTTCAGGCTTCTGGAACACAGCTTCCTTAGGCCCAAAGTCAAGGTGAGCCAACTCGTCCTCCGAGATAACATAACCATCCATCAACATGTGAATCACATTTATATCCAGGTTAATGCACTCAGGCGAAAAACTGTAATCAACAAGCTGCTCATTGTCCTCTAATTCATGGACTAATGCCAACTCATTGTCACAAGCCATAGGAGCAGAAGAAGCAAAACCGGATGGCAACTTTGGCTCGACCGGTCTGACCGATTCAGGTACTAGCGCTGACGCCTCGACCAATCTGACCGGTTCCTCGGCCGGTCTGACCGGTGGAGCTAGGGCATCGGCCTTGACTCTTCCTTCTTTAGAGGGACCATGGGTCTGTATCTACTGAGTGCTTCATCCCTTTATTTCTTAAGCTCCTGTTCCCTCTTTTCTTGCAGCCTCAGCTTCTGCAACTTCCTCCTTTGGGTGCGAGTCAACCTGGAGGACACCACCTTGGCAAGAAGTACTTGGAGCTTGACCCATTGCTACTAGCCTCATGATCATTAGTAGCAGGAGCCTTCTGAACAGATAGCACAACCAGATTGCCTATGCCAATTGGTCCTTTCGCATTAGTCTCAACGGGAACGTCCATGGACCCAATCTGGATTACAGCTTTCTTTGTGCCTTTCCCTGAGTCTATTTTAATATTATGAACCTCCTCCTCCTTTTTCTTAGTATGATATACTTGCTTTGAAGGAAGCACTCTAGGTACCTGGATAGGCTGGTCTGATCGGTTGGGGTAGACCGGTCTGACCGGTCGGGTCTGTGCACCCGGACCAGATGAACGGGGTGCCCAACAACCTTGCATGGGGTGTAAGATTCTATCCAAAGCCAACTTTCTCGATTCTCCCCATCCAGGATGAAAAGACGACTGCTGTATGGACTAGTAAGGCACCCACATTACCCTATTATCGTCCCACACCGGGCATGGAGGATTTGATGCCGGAAGAGCCCAAGATGTGGAGGGGAACTATTTTGGTTGAGCTTGGTCACCTGTGTGTCTTGCAACCGCTCTTGGCGGTGAATCTTGCCTCCCCTGATGAGTAGGTGACCTCATTCTCTTTTTCAATGGCCGAACACTTGTAATGGTCTTTTGCTTGGAATACTTGTCCAGAAGCATATCAAAGGTGATTTTTTCTCTAGGGCTGCTCCCCTAATCTTTTGCCACGTTAAGCTTCCAAGTCCCAATCTTTGGACGCTTCGATTTCAGCATCCGGGGGCAGTCCTGGGGCTGACCGGTCCGACCTATCCCCTACACCGGTCTGACCAATTCGGTCTGCCCAGCAGACTCGAACAACTTTTGACCAGATGTCGCGGGCGTCGCTTGCCCCTGGTGTCCAGAAGCTTCTATAGTAATTTTAAATGACTCTCTGCCATCTGGAGTTTTTTCATACACCACCTCCCTCATCAACTCTTTTCCCGTTAAATCGGGCTTCTCTTCCCCGATCACAACATTCTTGCCCTTAGTAGCTTCGGCTTGATGCGGCCGAACCAGTACCTTAGGCTGTTGTATGTCCATGGTATTGACAGGGAATGGTGTCTTATCCACTTGCATCTCATGGAAAGTCAAACGGCCTTCATTCATAGCCGATTGAACCTGTCGACGAAACACATTGCAATAATTAGTTGCATGAGAAAAAGTATTATCAAACTTGCAATATGCTTTCCTTTTCAGCTCTTCAAGCGGAGGTATAGTATGAGATATTTTTAGATGAAGCTTAAGTAATTCATCAAACGATCACACTTGGAAATGTCAAAAGTAAACTTCACTTCTTCTTTCCGACTCTTATGGGCCGGCTTAAGGGATGCACAAGAGTAAGACTTAGCTTTAGAGGGCCAAACAAATTCAGTAGCATAAACTTCATTATCAACGTCACTCGAACTATCAGAATCATATTCAATATCATGCATATTTGAACGACGAGGTTTGAAGCTATCTTTCTCTTTAGCTAATCTAGCTTCTTGTGCCATAGCTCTCACATGCACAATGGCAACATTAATAAATTCTTAACCTTCCAGCCTATCTCTAATAGATGACCTTAAACCCTTAAAGGCTAAATCGGCCAAATCTGATTCAGAAAGTGACAAGTTAAAACAACAGTTTTTAGTTTCTCTGAATCGTTTCATGTAATCAGAAACAGATTCGTCCTTGTTTTGCCTAACCGATGTCAAATCTGTCAATTTTAGCTGAAGACTCCCATTAAGGAAATGATCATGAAACTTTTGTTCTAATTGATCCCAAGAATCGATAGAACCAGGAGCCAACAAAGAAAACCAACAAAAAGTCGTACCCGTCAAAGACAAAGAAAACAACCGAACTTTCAAAGTATTATAGGTACTAGCTTCACCTAGCTGAGCAAGATATTGGCTAACATGTTCCAATGTAGTACGATTATCCTCCCCATTAAATTTAACAAAATTAGGCACATGCCAACCAGGGGGAAGAGGAACATAATCAAAACTAGCATCATAAGGTTTTTGATACAACTTAGAGTTGCCAATATCGATCCCAAATTTACTTATAGTTTTAAGCAATTCTTCTCTAAACTTGAGATTTTCGTCCCATGTGTTGGGTGGTTTCTGCATTGTAGCCACCGTATTCATCTCACTCACATGAGGCATGCTACCACTCTGAATGGCATAGAGATCATCATACACGTCGTTCAGTATGTCTTTGAAAGACACACCAACATTAGGAATGGGAGCCGACGTGTATGCGATCGCATTGGATGAAGGTGCACCTAGTCCAATGTCGCCAGTACGGTTAGGAGGAATTGAACCGGGTATAACAACGAGCGGTATTGGTGTTTCCGGAACAACAGTCAGCTGGCCGGCCTGACTAGCTTGATCGGTAGCCCCAACTGGTCTGACCATTGTAGCCGTGATCGGCTTTGATAGTTGGCCGGGAGGTGGCATTTGCCCTTGAAAGAAATTGGCCGGCATGCCATACATAGGATTTCCAGTAGGAGCCCCTGAATTTGCCAATGAACTTCCATGTGTTACCCCACATGAATCTATTTGAGGGAGGGTAGAATCAATAATTTAAGCCGATTTACCCTTCTCATATTTATCCATACGCGCATGTAAAGCAGCAAAAAGCTCGTTCTGAGATTTAATAATTGAGGCGAGCCTATCATGTGTAGAGGAATTGGGGAACGATTTGCTTACATTGCTCACTTCCTCAACACGGTTGTGGTTCATCTTGATTGCCGGCATCTCGAAATCTTGAGTTCGCGAAGTCTTGCCGTGGCGATCCTTTTTGACGCCAGCTAGGAACTTCCCTCTAACGTACTCTTGCAATGCTGCAAGATCCTTTTGGTCCTCCTCGTTGAGGTCTTCCATGGAAGCCTTGATGATATTATCCTTGTCGATCTCCGTAGTAGATCCCATCTTGCTAGGTTTTTTCGGAACGGTTGTAAAAAATATATCTTTCTTCCCCGGCAGAGTCGCCAAAATATGTTGGCGCTTTTTCTGGCCAACACACGAGTGCGCTAGTTTGCACGTAGATCAGGTATCACCTCATCGGAGCTCCTGCTCCTGGCCGGTCAGACCGGTCAGGCAAGCCGGTCAGGCCAGTCCAGCACAGGGGCGTCGCGAAAACCTATGTCCACCACCTCGGGAGGGACCCCGTCGGAGATGGCGAACTTAGGGTTGCTCTGAGATCGGCAGGCCGCTCAGAACGTCCTCAACTGCCGTCGAGACGGAGGAAAGTAGGGGGTTGGAAAAGCTAACGTTTGGAGATAAAAAGTAGATAAAAGCGTTTGTCAATTGGGTTGGTTGCCCTCAATCGGCCAAGGCGCTTTATATTTATAGGGTGGGAGGTCTTTTCTCGCAAGGTAGTTCCTTTTTTAACTCCAACCTGACCAGGACTCCAAAATTCATCTCGGACTCGGGGCGACCGGTTTGACCGGTCGGGACCACCGGTCAGACCGGTGGGCGCGTGCCAGACCGATTGCAGCGACCGGACCGGACAGACTGCCTATAGAGACCGGTCTGACCGGCTGTTCCAGCCTGATCGGCGTTGCTGCCACTTTTGAGCTCTAACACATGCAAAAAAGTTGAAAGGAAATTTACTGAATGACGTGAAGATGGATCCTTCTACCATTACTTTATACCATTTTTTTTTCACATTCCTCGTTGCTCCAAAGTTGACGAAGAAATTCTTTGTTTTTCCCTATTGATTCTATCATTAACTCATTTAATGCTTGCTTTCTCTCTCACCTCTTGCAAAGGCTGAGATTATATGCATAGGTATGTTGTTTAGCACAATATGCTACCACCACAGTTTCAAAATGCAAGTCGTTTTAGCTTTTTGATGTACGTAGCTTTGGCTATGCATCTAAATATATATTATATTTAGATACATAGCTAAAACTATTTATTTAGAAAAAGTCAAAATAAACTAGTACAATTTAAAATGAACGAAGTATACAGATAACATGATGCCACGGTGGGTAGCGACGCACGATGCAATTGCCATCCAATCGAGCGCACGATTTTTTTGACAGAGCGCGTCGGCCCGGGTCGTGGTGGTGCAGCAAGCATTACTAGTATCTGTGATCACCTGACACCTCCAGTGTACGGATCTAGACAGAGGACGAAGCGATGCACCTTTGCAGTTCCAGGGCACCAAAGTATTGGCTGCCCATCGAAGGAAGAGAGCTGCATCGAGACCTTCTGCATATGCACAGCAGCGTAACCATCCATGCAAGCGGATTCACCCAACGCAGTGCATCAACCTTGTCCCGGTCAACCGCCACAATTCGCATGGACGACTCCACAGTTTCCACTGTATGCATGGTATAAAGGGGCAGAGTTTTTATAGAAGGGGGAACCGTCCCTTGCCTTTATAATCACACGCAGCTTTTGACCAGCCCTGAGCCCCACCTCTGCCTCTGCGTCATGGCTGCTCTTCTGCCTGGACTGCCGGGGCGGCACGCGGCACGTGCTGCGCAGTTGGTGCCTCTTCGACCATGCAGCAGGGGCGCACCATCGCAAGCTGCAGGCAAGTGTATTCTGTTGTAATTGGCCAATAGTCGTTTTCAATAAGGCAAAATAGGTACCTTATCCCTGAACTTTGCACGGAACTTTACGCAGAGAGTTAAGTTTGTCCCTCAACTTTTATATTGGTCAATCTAGTTCCTCAACTTTTGTTTTTGATCAAACTCATCCTTTATGCTAGTATGAAGCTCCATATTAGCATGAAACTGATGCGAAAAGTTTTTTATACCCTTGGCCCCCTTCCCTCCTCAATTTCCAATGTTAGAAGTATAATAACAGTATGATCCAAAATACATATGAATATATATGTGTTTATTGAGATAGAATGAATACATATAGAGCATGTATACAGTACTAAGTATGTGAGCACATGTAAATTTTAATTTTAAAGCATGCGTAGATACACTGAATTGTATATATGCTAAAATAATATGACTACATACTTGTTTGATTACATACATTTTGCATATCAAATTCGTATGAGCACATGTATGACTAAAAGAGTATGAGTAGCTATATAGATTTTTTTAGAAATCATATTTCTGTTAGTTAAAAAATATATTGTTGTGTGTATGTATTATGGGAGTATGAGCACATACTTATAAGAGACAAGGGCAAAAGTGACTTTTTGCATTAGTCTCATGCTAATATTGAGCACCACATCAGCATAAGGGCGAGTTTGATCTAAAATAGAAGTTGAGGGACTAAATTGATCAATCTAAAAATTGAGGGACGAACTTGATCCTCGGTGCAAAGTTTAAGGATCACGGTGCCTATTTTACTCTTCGATAACGGAAAGCAATAACGAATGGCATCTACATGAAAATTCTTCATTCTATCATTACGCAGGTGTGGAAATCCTCCCGTCACGATGCCGTCCGTGTTGCAGACCTAGAATTCAACATTACATCGTAAACAGCAACCGCATGGTGTACCTAAATCCAAGGCCGTTGGGTCTCACGGTCCGGCCGGGTGCACCTACGTATCCTTGCTTATCTTGGGTCTCAATTTGATGCATCAATGATTCTTGGAGGGCCATTTTCATATTTTCAGATAGGAAAAAGTACTACCTTCAATTATAGCTGAAATCCACGTAACCCCCTAAATTATAAAATCGTTTATTTAACCCTAGGATTTCCAAAACCAGTTTATTTTTCACCTTTGCATCTGATTCAAATCGGTTTTGGCCTTGTTGTTCTGATGATTAGGATAGCCACAACATCAATCTTTGTTCACGTGTCATGCCGACTTCTTCCTCTTGCTGCTACAACAGAGGCAGCAGCTTGGCATCGAAAAACACGAACTTTTGCCAAAGGGTGAGGGCTCGATGAAGGGCTAGCGGGTGGCCTGTCGTTGAGGGCGTCGAGCTCCTGGTCGCCGTGTAGAGCCGTAGAAGTGACGATGGTCGGCACAGTCAACCGTCGCAGCTCCGACACGGACGATGACTGATTCAAGAATTCAAGTCGCAGGAGCTCTTGCACGGGCACACTACACTGGGCATCGAGCTCCGGCTTGCTTAGCGCAGCTCTGAACCCGTAGCACTTCACCAGGGAGCGACAGGATGGCTCAAAGGCACTGCAGTCCTAGTGCCTACGAACTCACGGGAGAGGAGCACGTGAGCTGGCCTTGGGTCTTGGCTACTTGCTTGCGTGAGGAGGTGCTGTGGCTCGGCTTGGAGCTGTTGCTGCCGGATTGCTTTGGTGGAGAGAGGAAAATAGGAGAGGCGAGAGGGGAAGAGAGTAAGGTGGTGCTGAAGCTGTTAAATTTGGATCTGGATGTAGAAGCTGTGTGGTGGTCTGGTGGAGAGGAGTGCTGGTTTTCTTGGCCTTCATGGATTGGATTGTTTACTCACATGGGAGAGAGGAGCAGAGGAGGAAGGTGCTGCTAACTCGCTGAAGAAGAGAATAGGAGGGACGGGCTAGTGGCAGATGAGGATAATGAATGATGTTGTAGCCATCCAGTCATCAAACACAAGCAAATCACTGTTTATATGGCCAAAACCAGTTTTAATTTGTGCCAAAGGTGCAAAATGAGCTGGTTTTGAGAATTTTTTTTAAACAAACCAGATAGGAGAGATACCGATTGTATTAAAAAGAAGATGAAAGCTCAGATTGAGCAATACAACAAAACAACAAAATGAAAAAACAACAACCCAACATCAAGCATCTCAACAAACACATCGCACCACCCAATACATCACAAACATCAAGCCAATACTCCAAACATTGCACCACTCAGTCCTCGCAAACTCTACAACTCAACGTTATCATAGCCGCCGCTTGACTGATACATCCGTCACTATGTGGAAACTCACCTCAAACTGGTTCATGTACTACTGCATCTAGTAGGTCATCGACACCTTCCCCAACCATTCCAATTAGACCATTGTCCATCGCTTCAATCTCGCCATCGTTGAGGTTGAACATCTCATTCAGAGCAGTGTCCACATCCGTTGGTAGGGGCCCATTGAACATGTCAACAAACTCTTGCAGCGCAACCTCAATTGGGGCAGCCTCATCATTTGAAATATCAAGCTTGCGATAAAGGTTACGCTGTGCTTGCTGCATTTGAGTCATTGGCTGTGCGGTGGAGAGACGCGCGCTGTGTCGTACTAATGACATGTCGAAAGTGCGTCTCCGGCATCGACGAGGAGTTAGCATTTGTGCTGGATCCCTCTGTGGTGCTAGGGCTTGAAGCATCGCCTAAGGTGGGGTGGTGAAGAGGCTTGTCATGCCCACCCACGGGCTTGCAGGCTGATCAGCAGGTGGAACTACCTCACACGCCTACTCAGGTGTTGTCATTGTTACTGTTAGGCAAAGGTGGAGTGACGAAGAGGCTTTATATCCCCGACGTGATGGGGCTGCACCCAACAAGGTTGTTGTTGATGGTAGTAATTGCGGCTGGACTTGTAGCAACGTGGATAGTCGGCTGTGGCATGTTGATGTGGACCTTCTCATCATGTTCAGTCTCTACCCTAGTGACCACCACATCACTAATTACCTCATCATGCAGAGTGTTGTTGCTAGCTAACTCTTTGTTGGAAGGGACCATCTGCCTGGACCTTTGCTAGAAGGACCCAACCTATTATCCACATTCCCTTTGGCGTAACCATTCGTAGCCATCTCGAGCCTTTGGAGCGCATCCTCTACGTCCTGGTGAGAGACAGGGCTTGAAGAGAAGTTCATCTTGACTAATGGCATGTCCTGCATAAGCCTGTTGTACACCTGATGAACTGGCACCAAAGGTAGTTGCGCAAGAAGACTAGGAGCCTCCTGGCTACTACTAGCCACATCGCGCTGTGGTAGGCGTTCACGCTTTGGAAATGCCCCACAAGTGCTGGGACCCTCACGATCAAGGACGTATTTGCTCTTGGCAAAAAAAAGCTTGTAGGCTCGATAACTCCTTGGATTTAAGTAGCTCTAACAGCAGCTGAAGAGGTTGTTGGAAGCTCGATGCACGGGGACAACCTTGGCATGCATCACACGAGCGTGAGGAAAGACGTGTGGTGTCATCACGACCGCAGTCACGGGCACGATGGTTGGAGTGGAGGCAGGTGAAGCAATGAACAGGCTTGCGGCATGTTGTGGCACGGTGGTTACGAGCAAGGCAGACAAAACATCATCCATTAGTTTTGTCGCGGAAGGCGTGGAGTCCCGACGAGACGTATTGGTGGTGTAGTGGATGAGATGTCAAGAATGGGCATCATGAACTGCTTTGCCCTTCTCCTTGCAACCTTGAGTGGCAGTCTCGTCGGCGTCGCGGGCTTGGTGAGGTGCTACATCTTGATTGCATCCTACGCCCCCGATTGGGCACTAGGATAGCTTGTTCATGGCGTGCCTACATCTGCGCAACGGGGTCATTCTTGGTGTTGGGTGGCAGTGTAGCTGTGTCGATGTTGAAGTAGCTCGAGCCTAAATCACTAGAAGGTGCCGACCCTCCTAACGAGATGAACGTGTTTGGAAAGAGCTGTCGTAGAAGCATGGGTGACGCTAACCGAGGAGGTGGCGCTAGGGAACGGGTAGGGGCGGAGGCGATGGCAACGACGTTGGTGGAGGTGGAGGGATGAGAGAGGATGGAGCAGCAGAGGTCCCCGAAGGTGGGATCACGTCATTGTGATGGGCCGGCTTCACGAGCGGTGGGGGTGGATCTACCACTATGACCTCATTGACATCATTGTCGTCCGAGTCGATCTCCAGAGGGTGGTTAGGGCTGCGGTTGGTGAGCGTGGGCGCTGACGGCTCGGCCATCTCCACCAAAGCCACAATTGTCAGACATGGGGCAACAACGACGGACCGCAGCATCCCGGTGGTCAAAAACTACCACTACAGGCAACTGCAGCAGCGGCCTGGACCACCTCCTTCTCAGGAGCGACCGGCTTGGGAGTGAAATCGACCGGTGGCGGCAACAGCGAAGTGCTCTCCAATCTCCCCACCCGTGCAACCAAAAGAGCTGCAGCTGGGACGAGGGGAGGAACCAGGTAGAGGAATGCTTCGATTTGTGGCCAGTTGAGGTAGGAGGTCGGAGCCAGGAGATCGGAGCGACGACAGTGCTGGAGACACCCGTCTTCAATTTAGTTTCCTCTCCTCTCGTGTTGCGGCATCTCCTATTGTGTCGCGGCGGTTCTTGAATCTTGATTGGGGGCCTGGGCGTGTTGCGGCCTGCGGCGAGCAGATGCGAGGTGGGCTGCGGGAGGAGCGCGGAGGGGGGCTGTCTTCAATTTAGTTTCCTCTCCTCTTGTGTTGCGACATCTCCTCTTGTGTCGCGGCGGTTCTTGAATCTTGATTGGGGGCCTGGGCGTGTTGCGGCCTGCGGCAAGCAGATGCGAGGTGGGCTGCGGGAGGAGCAGCGCAGAGCAGGGGCCTCCGGCAGGTGGTGCGGTAGGCGGTTTACTATCTCAGAGGTCTCCTTAGCTCCAACATCGTGGGGGTAGCGTAGGCTGCAGGTTCACCCATAGAAGGAGCCTCCTGGAGCGCCCTGGAGGCGGCGGTGACGAAGACGGACGATGGAAGACAGTGGCGGGCGCAGGATTTTAAAATTGGATGTACATAGGTAATAGAACATTTCCGCATACAAAAAAAATAAAAGTCCATGAATCAAGATGGTAGAGTATGAATACTTCCTTAATCCATACTCCTAGACATCTCAGCTCCCAAGTAGCTAAAGGAAAATTACAGTTAATTTAATGAGGAGGCTTTTGAAAACAAGAGATTATATATTCATCAGCAACATGTAAGAAAAAAATCCCTCTCAATAAATGTAGCAACAAGTCATTCAAGTATTGATCTTCCATGTTATTCCATAGCCTTTTCACAAAATTCATTGCAAAAAATATCATTAAACACTTGAGAGGACACAACGAATTGGAATTAGGGATGGGTGTCAGGTTCTCTCGCAGCCGCGCTAGGAAGACCAATGATGTGATGATGGCTTTGTGTCCTACTTCCTCCGTTCCAAATTACTATTCATTTTAACTTTTCTAGATACATAAATTTTGCTATGTATCTAAACATACTATATATCTAGGTGTATGTTAAAGGCTATGTATCTAGAAAAGCTAAAACGAATAGTAATTTGAAACGGAGGGAGTACATGGTAGGGGTCATTTAGTTTATGCTCCTGTCCGCCGCGTCGATGCCATTTTTTTGAAGGATTCTACCGCTGCCGTGTTGCCCTCGCGCGAGCGCCAAAATAAACTAGCGTGGGCAAATTCCGTTGGCATGCCAAATATTGGCTCCCATCCAAACGAACTCACCATGTCTGGTCAACCAATTATTTGGTCGGGCAAGCATCGGCTGTGAACCAAACGACCCATATGTATGCATGCTTGCATTCCTCATGCCAGCACCAAGTAATCAACACGAAGGGAGGAGGATCTTAGAACACTTTTGAGCAAGCTATTTCACTCGTTACTACATGTAGCCTTTTTTTCAAAATTATTTGGTGTACATCTGTACACCCATGTCCATTAGCTAGATCCGCCCCTGACAGATGACGAACGACGAAGGCTGCAGGCTCACATCGCCACACAGAGCTGAAACAGCTGGCCGCAGCAACTATGAAGCTTTTTTCTTGATCTCCCCACACACACAACGAGATGAGCTGCCGATAGGATGAATGGAGAGAGCGTGTGGAGGAGAACTCTGATCAGCAGCCGGCTTACGTGGACCAGGACGGAGCAGGGAGATTAGAGCGGCGGCGGTGGTGGCGACGCTGGAGGTCTCCCATGCTACGATTTGTCTATCTTGTACCACATGTATCCTGGGCCATGAAATTCTTGCTTTTGGTCTAGCGTGGACTTTCTGGGTTCTGAAATTATAGGTTTTGAGAACTTAGAGGGTTACGTAAACAGTTTTATAATTTAAGGGATTATGTGGACATCGGTCATAGTTGGGTATTAATTTGGCATCTAATCCAACAACACGCATCAAAAGTTGGCTTACACTAACACAAAAATAACAGAATCGATGCATTATGATTAGGGGGTGGTAATGTATCGTGGCCCTTATACCTCCTTCGTAATCCAACTCAAACCTATCTATTTTTGTTTAAAATCATATATTATTATAGCCTCATCCTTATTGAGTTCGATTGTTAAATTTGCTAGGCTAAATTAGAGGGACCTGTAACATCCCTAATTATGATACAGTGATACCATCCTTTTGTAGCAGAGGCCGATAAGGTCATTGAAGAAAGTTTATTATATGTAAAAAAAAGCATTCAGGTTCGAACTCATATAAAGCAGTTTTTTTAGCGACCGTGCCTTACCACGTGTTTCCTTAAAAAGAAAGCAGCTTACAGACAAAGCTTGATGCAGCCAAGTAGGGATTGGCCAACATAAAAATACAAAGGACTAGAGACAGAGAAACACTGAAGAAAGGTACAACCAACACACAACTGACTGAAGCCGCAACCACAACAAACTAACAGCAGAAGAAGCACGAAGGGAGGGGAGGGCACACCCAACCCAACCACCCTAACAAGGCTACCCTAATAACTAAACCTGCAAAAGGGATACACCGTCGCCAAAGATGCCTAGAGAGAGCAAGTTTGAAGCACATGACCACGGTGACAAAGCATCCGCCAGAGAAGAAGAACAACGGCAAAGCATCTGCCTGGACCAACCAATGGTGGCAAAGTATCTACCCAAGTAGCATCATGGTGGCAAAGCATTCGTCCAAGCAAACGGTGGCAAAGCATCCACCTCAACCAAGAATGGTGGCAAAGCACCCACCCAATGACCACATCCTGGGTGGCGAAGCATACGGCCACGACAAGCACCAAACAGCATGACCATGGCGGCAAAGTATCCGCTAGAAGACAGCAATCCAAGCAACCAAGACAACGATGGACAATTCAAAGCGAAGGTAGGTGCAGAAGAAAATTTATCCCGTGTAGAGTTGACGACGACCACCACCACGACAACTACACATTAGCATGAACTTTCAAGACGACACCTCCAAGGAGGGATACAACACCGTTATTGCCACTGTTGCCCGACCGACACGAGCAGGGTTTACACCCAGGAAGCTCACAGGTACAAGAGGGGAGAGGGGTAGAAGAATGACGCCTCCAAGGAGGTAAACGGCGCCCGAGGGTGTAGCCGTCATTTGCTTGCAAGCAAACAGAGGCTTTTGCCTTACCCCACCCCTAGAGCACGCCGCCAACCTTCCAGGCCGCCACCACGCACCAAGGGTGGGCTACCCCTCGGCAGTCCCTGTTGGAGGAGAGCAGTCACCATCCACCATGTTGGACAGGTCCGTCTCCTCCAGATCCGGCAACGGCGATGCCCCACAGCGAGGGTAGCTGCCGAACCCACCGCGACGAGGTTGGGGCGCCACCGAGGCCCCTCCGTGCGAATCTAGGCACAACGACGACCGATGATCCCTCGTTGATGTGGCCACAACAGCACTTGACAGACCCACGGCGGCGGCCAGCCAAGCGGGCCAACGACGGGAGCAGCACGGACCGACGGTGCGGCGCGTGGTCGAGCGGTGCCCGCTGAGCCTCAGCCAGGGGGCAGCAGGGAGCACCACCAAGGCCGTAGCGGGGTGCGGCCGGGGCAGTGACCCGCTGGGCTAGCGTCGGATGGCCTGCCCAGGAACGCGAGGGCGGCGACAGCGCCCGGCTATGGACGGCGGGCGACCAGGCCATGACGGCGCTGGTAGCGACGCATCCATGGCGGCGGTAGGAAGGAGCAAAGACGAGGTCAGCACGTAGATATGGTGGTGGAGAAGGTAGATCCGGCCATGGGAGGCGCGGATCCAACTTCTAGCAGCCGGCGTCGGCAATCCAGCAGGGAGATGCGATCGGGGTTCACCGGGATTTAGGGTAGAGGGAAGGGGTGGAGAGGAGCAAGGAGAGTAGAGGAGAGGGGGCAGAGGGCGGGGCGCCGCCGCCGCCCGCTGGCCGGCAGCAACGGTGCCGACCGACGAGGTCTAGTGGGGGAGGGGTTGGCGGCGGCGACGCCCGGGTCACCCCCGAGTCGCCTGGGAGAGGTATATAAAGCAGTTCTTCTGTATTACTGACTGCATATGACTGTATGTAGCATGACAACATCTGCGTCATGAGCACATCAACACACGCTCGATCTGTACGTGACCAAATCTTGTTACAAAAGAGCGTGGAACCTCAAATAGGTCTCTCTGTCAATAATTTTGGGGAACAAATTAAAAGATATTCACAGTTCCAACAATATCTCAGATGATGACGATGGAGCGATGAACAATTTTCCATGGAGTGAAGAGCGTGCAAGCGACAGAATAACTCGGATCTCCGTGAAACAGACACCGCATCTGCACTGCACACACAAAACATACGCGAAACCGAGCAGCAAAAATTCAACTGATGGCAGAAGAGATTCGGTACAGCCACCTTTGCTATCTCCGGAGGAGAGTAATGCTGAAGGAGCTCGAAACACGCCATGCGTCTTCGCAAACCTTCATCGTGGCCTCTGGTAATTTCTGTTCAGTAGAGATCAGTTTGCTTTTTTGCATGTCTCGTGAACATGTTTGCTGATGGTCATCTAACCTTTGCACGATCGAGATGAGGTCATGGACATGATCCGTGCACTAACCGGAGCATGGTTAGGTGACCACCAACAAAACAAGTTCGGAGCTGCACTCGCTAGCTAGCCGAAGGAAAGAAATGGTGGATGTATAGGTATGAAAAAGGGTAGCTTCTGCTTGGAGAGAAGAAGAAGAAGAAAGCGTCGCGGTCGCGCGCCTATCTGAACCGAGGTGGAAGACGAGACCGGCGGGGGAGGATATAAGCTGCGGATGAGATGCCAGCGAAGTGAGGGCATATTCCCGAGGAATAAACCCTCCAACAATGATAGAGGGAGGGGGTCGCCGATCGAGCTGACGGGCAACAGCTTCCTTCTTCAAGTCTCCTCCTGCAGATGCAGATTAGATGGGCCAGCAAGTAACAACACTGCTTAATCTTCTGAAAAAAATAACAGGAAATAAAATAAATGGAAGCGAGTAGTACTCTTTTTTTTAAGGCCTCCCCTACTGTGTTAAATATATTTAAATAGTGTTAAAAAACTGTATAGAAAGAAAGAAAAGAGGTTAGAACCGATCTACAGAGGAAGTTAGTTAAGTGAGTTAGTTAGCATAAGAAGTCTATCCAAGCTAGCGAGTGGTGCTCTATGTCGATGGAGATGCTTTTTTTTTTAAAAAAAAATTACAATTGAGTAGTTGAACATGTTGGAGTTGCGGTGCGGCTACTGCTGGAGCACGAGGTTGGCTCTTCATTGTGAGGGCACAGGGCAGCAGCAACACTGGGCACGGGCAGCAACATCGTCTGGCCATTTATGGAACTTTGACGATCCGATCCATACAAGAGAAAACAAGTAGCAATCACCAATCAGGCTATTTCCTTTGTGTAAATCGTAAGTAATCTTGAGACCGGAGGGAGTACAATGTGATGCCTAGAACAGGACAGCATAATCCGTCGTCTAGAATTCATTGAAAGAGCTTGGAACAAAACTACGTGTAATTAAAAGGAAAGTACTCCATTCAGAATTATAGATCGATTTAGTTTTATCATAAGTCAATTTTATCGAACTTTGATTAACTTTATTAAAAATATATAATCCATGTACTAATCTACGTCTTAGGTGTAGCTACACCCAACTGAATTATTTAAGGTCCGTTTGGATGTAGGTATTGAAGCCTAAAATTCGGAATTGGTATTGAGTTCACCCAATATCTTGTTTGGATGGTTTAGGAATTGGAATTGGAATTGGAATTTTTCTCTAATACCGAGCGGTATTGAACATGCCGCTGCACCCTCTCCCGCAATACAAACCCGAAGGAGTAACTGGGTTCAGTAATTCGGAAACTATTTCACTGAACGTGTTTTAGTGGTACTAATTCACTTCAGCAATTTCTTATCAGTTTAGTCGATAATTTGGCTGCTGGTGTAGTATAACCAGCTTTCTGTTTCAGCAAGGAGTTGTCGGAAGCAACCAGCGACGCCTTACTGATTCTTGCATCAATTCTATTCTGTGTATCATCTCTCTGTGCATCGTTCTTCTGATATGAACATGACAGAATGCTAACCTCAACATTTTTATAGTGTTTGTGTGGCGACGAAAAGCTCCGTTTTTTTCTTTTCTTTTCTTTAAATGAAGTGTCTATAGAACACCCAATTGTTTGGTCGCTTAAGAAAATCCCTTGAGTGTTTTAGGGCTTTGTTACAAAGTCTACGAAGACTCAGTTTTGTTTATTCGTCTAAAGGGGTTGACCTACGTTAGGTCTGTAGAAATACGTGATGTATAGGAGTAGAAGTAGGACTCCTTTTATTTCCAACCGTACTTGATACAGTCTTTAATCTTATCTGTAACTATATAATGAAGTACCTGGTTAGAGGCGGGCACAAGATTTGGACCATGGGTATTCAAATTCCAGATCACAAGAAAAAAAAATTTGACAACCTAAATTAAAGTTTTATAACACAGAATTAAGTGGCAGCATCATTGATTAATAAAATTGATCACAACTTGAAATTGACCAGCTACTAATGATCAACATATCAAAGTGGCAACATGTGAAATAAATAGAGGATAAAACAGCAAAATGGTAACAAAGCTTACAACTTACAAGATACAGGACAACTTTTTCGACCCTTAATGCTTTAAAAAGAGTGATGATGTCCTTATCCTTAGCTTGCACGAAGAATTCCCTTTCGATCAATGTGACCAAGCAACCATTCAAATATTTCTGCCCATCTTGCTTCTTCTCTTGTTCTTTATCAAATTCATTATAGAAAAGACCCTCTCAACACCAGCAGTTGCAACAGGGAGAACAAGCACCAATTTGAGAAGTTTATAAACAATTTCATACCAAGGAACCTTTCCTTGTTTAACTAGCATCATAGACAACTTTGCTAGACTTCTCAAATTAGTTTTCATCGTTTCTGACATTATTGATATAGTGGTGCAACTGAAAATGAAGCTAGTCATTTCTTCAAATTCAAAGTCATGTGGATAGAACCCAGCAAGCTTAACCAAGTTCTCAACATTAAAAGCAGAAAAGGAATTGGCTGGACTGAATGATGCCATACATCTAAGTAGCTCTGTGTTTACCTCATCAAACCTATTATTAAGCTCTTGAACTTGCCTGTCAGTGACACCCAAAAACATATCAGCATGAAACCGGTGGTAATTAATGGCACCTCTATAGAATTGCTTTGATCTTTGCATATGAATACACTTCCCATTCATGTCAACAACTTTAACATTATGCTTCTCACAAAAAGAAGTGACCTTGGTAAGGAATTCTTGCCATCCAGAATCTTATCTCAAAACATCCAGTTCTACCTTTGTGAACTCCAGAAGATCTATTGCATTTACGATATCTTGCTCCCTCTTTTGCAAAGCATTACACAAGTCATTTGTGTATTCAAATATTTCAGTCATCAAGTGTAGCAGGAAAATAAACTCAAAGGACTTAAATACTATGAGCATAGTTTGAGCTCCATTAGCCTCAGCCCCTTTACTTTCATTCCCAATCCTAAAGAGAACTTTCTTGATTGAATGATACAAGAACATAACATGAATTACAGTTCTGTAGTGAGATCCCCATCGTGTATCACTTGGCCTTGCTAAGCCCATCTCTTGATTCAATCCTTGCCCAGTTTCAATTTCACCCAATTTCAATGCTTCAATCATGTATTCAGCTTGAGCAATGCGAAGCATGCGGATCTTTTTACAAGACATTCCTAAAACATTCAACAAATATGAAAGTTGCCCAAAGAACCAACCACAATCAGTATTCTCCTTAGCAACTGCTACAAGTGTTAGTTGAAGTTGATGGACGAAGCAATGAACATAATAAGCAGAAGGGGACTCATCCATAATTAGTTTCTTCAAACCATTAACATGACTCTTCATATTACTAACATGACTCTTCAAACCATTAACATGACTCTTCATATTACTAGCTCCATAATTTGTTTCTTTAAGAGTCAATGATGTAGTATCTTCAACTTGGACAAGACCTAGAAACCGCTCAACTGGTTCTCCTGTTTTATTGACAAAACGCAAACAAAGAGCCAATTGTTCCTGTAGGTATGCATCACTTGACTCATCAGCAAGAATTGCAAAACACCCATCACAAAGTTCATCTATGATAAATTTGGTTGTTTCATGAGCACAAGCATCAATGAGTTGTTTCTGAATCTTGTGGTCTATCATCTGACAGTTTTGTGGTGCATTATCTAGTACCACCAGATTAACCTCTTCAAAGTTTCCTGCCAACCATGCTAAAAGTTCTCGAAAATTTCCTTTGTTGAGTGAATCCTTTGTTTCATCATGACCATGAAAAGTCAACCCTTGACGCAACAGAAATCTTATGCACTTAAGTGACCATGTCAAGTGAGCTAGATACTTAGCCTTGATCTGTGCAGTGTTTGATGCAATGGATTCACGGATTGATACCTTAGGTCTCATGAACAATCTATATTTCTCTTCAGCTTCACTATGAGCACTATTGATAGCACCAGCATGCCTACGAATTCTCCTTTTCATATTCCAACTTCTAAACCCTTCATCAACAAAAGCATGTCC
Source organism: Setaria viridis (assembly GCF_005286985.2). NCBI lineage: Eukaryota > Viridiplantae > Streptophyta > Magnoliopsida > Poales > Poaceae > Setaria > Setaria viridis. The sequence goes on from NC_048263.2 coordinate 30,147,449, forward strand.
ACCAGCAAACTTACAACTATCTTTGAATAAATAGCAAACGAAGTAATATGTAGCATCTTTTTGCACGCTATACTCAATCCACTTGAATTCAGCAAACCACTTATGTTGGAAGCGGCGCATACCTCCACACATATGTTGCGAAAAATTCATCATGTTTGGTTGACATCGCCCCATTGCAATGTATGTTCTTGTAACTGAACCTTGGTCATTGATAGGATAGCTTGGGATAGGAGCCCTCAGTCCAACCTTCCCGCCGGCCACCGCTGCCGCCTGCCGGTCTGGCGCCGTTGCCCGTTAGGGTTGCAGATGAGTGGAATCAAATGACCGGATGAGGAACAGAGGAAGAGGACTGAACAGAAGATGAGGGAGGAGTCGACCAACTAGGCCAATTGGGCTATTGGGCTAGCGGCCCAACATGGGGTACATGGAGTTGGCCAACTGGGCCAATTGAATTGAATTTCTTTTTATTTTTTGATGCATATACATAGGATACACTATATATAGAAAAAAAATTGCAAAAATAATGGGTATTCAGTTGCATACACTTGAATACATGTGGGCCTGCCCCTGTACCTGGTTCCCCTTGAGGGTTAAGCCGTTCCATTGTTCATTACATGGTATAAGAGCCTCCTTCTCCGACAAGTCATCTAGTTGGCGTATTCATTTTTTTCGTCGACGATCATGGCGTCGACAAGTTCCTTGGCGGCTTTAGCAATCTTCTCGATCCCTATCTCAGAGAAATTGAACCGAGACATTTTCTTGTGTGGCGAGCATAAGTTCTCCCGGCGATTCGCGGCTCACGATTGCTAGGAATTTTAGATGGGTCGGTGGCGGCACCCCCTGTGATCCTCCGTGTTGAAAAAGCTGACAAGATGGTGGAAGAGTCTAAAAATCCGGCGCATGCAGCGTTGCTTGCACAGGATCAACATCTCCTTTCTTACCTCTTGTCGACAATGACCAAGGAACTCTTGGTTCATGTTTCTTCACATGAACACGCCGCACAGGTGTGGGCAGCAATTACTAAGATGTTTGCTTCACAATCTCGGTCCAAGACCTTGCAACTTTGATCTCAGCTATCTCAGGAAAAGAAGGGTGACCTATCTGCATCTACATATTATAGCAAGATGAAAGGAATTGCCGATGAGATGGCGGCATCAGGGAAGAAAATTGATGACGATGACCTCATTGGTCATATTCGGAACGGGTTGGAATCTGAATACAATTCGTTTGTCTCCTCAATTTCAGTCAAAGACTCTTTATCCCTAGGTGATCTATATGCTCAGCTCCTGTCCTATGAAGCTCATCTTAATCAACAGAGGGCCGATGAGGGCCGGTTTTACTCCTCTGCCAATTCTGCTTCTAGGGGTCGTGGCCATGGTGGCGGCAATCCTCGTGGATGTGGATGTGGAAATTTCTCTAGACGTGGCAACTTCAACAACGCCCTTGAGACTTCAACTGGTCGTGGTGGTGGCGTATCTACTCCTTCTGATCTAGGTAAGGGCCCGCTTTGCCAATTGTGTGAGTGCTATGGACATACAATTCATGACTGCTGGTACCATTTTAATATGAGATATGTGCCTCCATGTAATGGTGGTGCTCGACCACTCAAATAAGGTCCACAAAAATTTGCTTCTTGTTCCTTCCTATGGGATAGACACTAATTGGTACTTTGATTCTGGCTCCACAGATCATATCACCAATACTTTGGACACTCTGACATCAAGGGAGTGCTATATTGGCCAGGATCAAATACATGATGTGAATGGCAAAGGTATGAGTATTAGTCATGTTGGTAATACTACTCTTCATACCCATCATTGTGATTTTTTGTTTAACAAAGTTCTTCATGTCCTTGCTGCCAACAAAAACCTTATTTCTGTTCACCAATTTACAGCCGATAATGATGTCTTTTTTGAATTTCATCCATCTTTCTTTTGTGTCAAGGACTTGGGTACGAAGACAACTCTTCTTCGAGGTAGCTGTCGCAATGGCCTCTACCCTATCCCGCATATCTCTGAAGTTGATCATGTTAGCCGATCCACAACTTCTAGGTGGCACCATCGCTTGGGCCACCCATCTTCTACTATAGTTAATCGAGTTCTTAGAGAAAATAAGTTGTCCTTTAGTAGTGATCCTACATATTCTATTTGTGATGCTTGTCAGAAGGCCAAGAGCCATCAGTTGCCTTATCCTAAGTCTACTAGTGTTTCTTCCTTCCCGTTGCAATTAGTGTTTTCAGATGTTTAGGGCCCTGCACCCACTTCAGTTGGTTGTTATCAATATTATGTAAGTTTTATTGATGACTATAGTAAATTTACAAGGATTTTTCTTCATAAGAGCCAATCTAATGTGTTCCAAATGTTCCTTAATTTTCAACAATTAGTTGAACGACTCTTCAATAGAAAAATTATTACTCTGCAGACCGATTGGGGTGGTGAGTACCAGCATCTCAATTCCTTTTCTCAACAAGCTGGCATCTCGCACCAAGTCTCTTGTCCTCATGCTCATCAACAAAATGGTTTCGCTGAACGCAAACATCGTCATATTGTCGAAGTTGGCCTTTCTCTTTTAGCCCAAGCCTCTATGCCTCTTAAATTTTGAGACGAAGCTTTCTTGTCAGGCACGTATCTTATAAATCGCACTCCTAGTCGTGTCCTTGATTTTTCCACTCCTTTGATGTGCCTATTTGGTGAGAAGCTCAATTATTTGTTCCTATTTGGATGTGCTTGTTGGCCTAATCTTCAACCTTATAATAAACATAAACTTGAATTTCAGTCCAAACAGTGTGCCTTCATTGGGTACAGTAATATGAGGATACAAGTGCCTAGATATTTCCCGCGACGTCGTCTTAATTTGATGAGAATATTTTTCATTTTTCTGAGCTTCGTCCTAATGCTGGCTCTTGACTACAAGAGGAAATACTTCTTTTATCCCCAAATTTACTAAATCACGATGGGGTTATGAACTCTAGTATTACTAATATCACTAACCCTCTAACCGATGCATGTGAGCAGTCTGATGTTGATCCAGGTTTAGGAACTCCAAATATGGTGTGCTTTCCTTTTGTGGTCACATATGATAATGACGCCTTCCCTTCTTCGCTTCCAGATGAGCCCGCTGCCGATCCTCATGCTGATACGTGCGTGGCTACTGATGCTGATTCGGTACCGTCGACGGCCGGGCTAGATTCTGCTTTGACCACTCCTACCGAGTCACCTATATTTGCTGCTCCGCTCCCGCCCGACACAGCTGCCGGATGTTCCCTGGCGCCGGATTCGACGACGTTGTCGCCTCTTGGCGCTGCTGCTGGATCTTCTGTGGCCTCTGGTGCTGCTGGTTCGTCTGTGCCTGCCGCTGGCTCAACTATACCAGTTGCACAACCCAACTCAAGGCGCTTGCCGCCTCCCCCACCAGGTCCTCCACGGCCTATTCATGGCCCTATTCCAGTTTCTCCTCGCGGCCTCAGGACTCGGCTGCAGAATAATATTCGCACTCCAAAGATTTACACTGATAGCACGGTTCGGTATGGTTTACTTACAGAAATTTCTGAACCAAATTCGTTACATGGTGCTCTTGCTTCTAGTAACTGGAAGGCGGCTATGGATACTGAATTTGCTGCCCTCATGAAGAATAATACTTGGCATCTTGTCTCTCCTCAGAAAGGTCAGAATGTTATTGATTGCAAATGGGTCTATAAAATTAAGCATCGTGTTGATGGCACAATTGATAGATATAAAGCTCGTCTTGTGGGTAAAGGATTTAAACAACGTTATGGTTTGGATTATGAGGACATATTTAGCCCCATGGTGAAAGCTGCCACTATTCGTCTTATTTTATCTATTATTGTCTCAAAACAATGGAGCATTCGTCAACTAGATGTTCAGAATGCATTTCTTCACGGTGTTCTGGAGAAGGATGTTTACATGAAGCAACCTCCTAGATACGAAGATAGTCATTTTCCAAATTTTGTTTGCAAACTTGATAAATCCCTCTATGGTTTAAAGCAGGCCCCACGGACATGGTATTCTCGCTTGAGCAGCAAACTTTTGGAGCTTGGTTTATCTGGTTCGAAGGCTGATACGTCTTTATTCTATTATCAACATGATGGGGTGACCATATTTTTGTTAGTATATGTTGATGACATCATTATTGTAAGTTACAGTAATCTTACGGTTGAGAAGCTTCGAAGCTTCTCTCTCAGCTACGTGCTAATTTTGCTCTTAAAGATCTCGGTCCCCTTCATTATTTTTTGGTACTGAGGTCTCTCCTTGTTTGTCTGGTGAACTTCTTCTCAGTCAGCGTAAATATGCTTAGGAGCTGATCCTTAAGGCCGGTCTTAAAGATTGCAAGGCATCTCCTACGCCCTTGCCTGTTTCTGAGAAACTTGGATCCGACATAGGTGATCTACTTGATGCTGCCACCACCACTCGTTATCGAAGTCTTGTTGGTGGACTTCAATATTTGACGCTTACATGTTCAGATATTGCTTTTGTGGTGAATAAGGTTTGTCAATATCTCAAGGCTCCTACGTCTGTACATTATACAGCTACCAAACACATTCTTCGCTATGTCAGTGGTACATTGAGTGTTGGACTGCGTATTGTTCGATCTTCTTCTTTCATTGTTAGTGCTTTTTCGGATGCTGATTGGGCAGGCTGCTCTGATGATCGCCGTTCTACAGGCGGATTTGCTATTTTTTTAAAGCTAATCTTATCTCTTGGCAAGCCAAGAAACAAGCTACCATTTCTCAGTCTAGTACTGGAGTTGAGTATAAGGCACTTGCTAATGCAACTGCTGAGATTATTTGGGTGCAATCGTTGCTTTATGAGTTGGGAATTCAACAATCTAAAGTTCCAATCTTATGGTGCGACAATATTGGTGCTACTTATTTATCAGCTAATCTGGTCTTTCATGCTCATACTAAGCATATTGAGGTGGACTATCATTTTGTTTGTGAATGAGTTGCACAGAAGCTTCTTCATATTCGCATTATATCATCAGATGATCAGGTTGCCGATGGTTTTACCAAGTCTCAACTTGTGCGCTGGCTTCATGACTTTTGTAACAATCTTAACCTTGCAAGTGGCTGATAGCTTTGCACGTTAAGATCGAGGAGGATGTAGAAATACGTGATGTGTAGGAGTAGGAGTAGGACTATTGTCCCAGTAGGACTCCTTTGTTTCCAACCGTAGTTGATACGGTCTTGTAATCATATTTGTAACTATATAATAAGTACCCAACGTCCCTTGAGGGTTAAGCCGTTCCGTTCTCAACTCTTTGAAGGTTAAGCCGTTCCGTTGTTCATTATAAGGTCCAGTGAGGCCCTCACTTAACATTTTGAAGCAAACACGACCACTATTTTTTCACCGTGTACAAGCTTAGTGAATCTAAGTTTTCTTATGTTATGTTGTGCCCCCGCACAGATCATGGCCTGGGTCCGCCCCAAGTGCTATTTGGGAGCATGAGATCGGAACATCAGAAGTGGCTCAAACTACGCTGCACGCAATAGGACCATTCCATTTGACTTTTTGGTTCTCTGGGTACGAAGTTCAATTGGATTACCTTTTGTTTTTGTTTATTATTGAGCTGCTGACTTACTGCGTACCATTTCATTTCATAAGTTGAGTGTTCACTTCCACGAAAATATTAGATACCTCACTCAAATATGTGATTAGAAGTTAAGAACATTTTGCAGCGCGATGTATGCTTGTGATTTTTTTTGTTCAGACCACCGTTAAAACTTGTTGAACTCCATGACGATGGCAGCCCTTTGGGCCCATTTGTCGGGTTCACTCGACAGTGAGTCAGTGACATCGGTGAGCAGAGCACTTCCCGGTTTCACACCCAACTCCCGGGCCCACTGATCAGCGCCCCATCTCAGCCCTTGGTCATCCTCCTGACCTCCACTTTCCTCCCTCTCGCAACTCTCATCGGGGGCAGCAGGCGAGGAGGCAGGGCAAGGAGGAAGGCGCCGCACCCACCGCCCCTCTCTCCTCCTCTACCTCCCCCCGCTAGCTCGGCGGCCTCGCTGCGATGGCGGACACCAACCCGGACGCCATCAAGAGATACACCCCGCCCGTGCACAGGTGAGCTCGCGTCGCGTCACCATGGGTTGGTTGGGTTTCCTGCAAGACGCAAGCTGAGCTGATTCGCGGGGCATTTCTTGGTAGCTTGTGATGCTTGCGGAGAGGGTAGGATCCCGTTGGATTCGACCAGTTCTTGGCATTTCTTGGGCCGTTATGCTTAGATTTGGGCGGTCAGCGGTGTTCTGGCATATCATTTTGAGCAGCTTTGATGGGCTTGATCTGAGGTAGCACCTGAGAAAGTGTGCCTTGCGAATACTTGCTGTCACATAGACTCCATAGATAAAAAAAATCCTTCTTTTTGTTTCCTTTGGCCTTTTTGTTGTTAGCACCTACCGCCCGTCTTTCTGTTAGCTCAGAGAGGATGTAGCACGAAAGGAGCTTTTGTAAACGTGCAATCTATGTCACTAGCGAGAGAGCTACCATTTTCAATTTGCTCGTTATCCTTTACCATGCTGATCTAGCCTAGCAATTGAGCATGTGAGTAGAGGAGCAGCATGCGTGACTTGTATAGTTTTATCCCCATAGGCAATTTTTTCAGCTTTGCTGAAATTTTCATGGCTCTGTTCAGTTTGTGGTTCATGCATCTATTACTTTATCAGATATCTGGCATCAAAGGCACCATCGTATATTTTATTGGTAACTGTAAACTGCTGCATGTTGTCATTGTCCTTTGTCCATGCATTTGTGATCTCGCATGGCCACAGTTAGAAGTGGAGTTCAGTGTAAACTCTAAAGAGCAAATCAATTTTTTGTAGCAATCTTGTGCATTGGCTGATCACTCTTTTTTTTTCTCTCATCAGTTGTTAATTGATATAGCAATCTCAGCATTGCTTCTCATTATCTGGATGCTGTTTGAATGTTGAAATTATCAACTAATGCTTGGAACCTTGTTTTGTTGTATAGAGATCAACATTTTCGTTAGCTTTATATCTTTGTATATGTCTCTGCTTATGATTATTTGCTTATGGCTGTCTTTATTCTCATTATTGTTCAGGAATCGCGCAAACAATCGGCGGAAGTCTGGAGGTACATCCCTTCCAATGCAAATAGTTACATTTGATTATGCTTTTTAGGAACTTGTCTGCATAATTTTCCACCAATTTAGTCGATATGATCTGATCCATTTACTGGGTTTTATGGTGCATCTGTTTAGATGCAACCAGTTGCATTTGGAGATGGCACATGCTCTTTTGCTTTGGGGTCTGTTGGTTTGATGCATAAGGTCCCACCATCGACAAATTTAGCCAATATGATCTGATTCAGTAGCTGGGTGTTCTGATATCAATTACTGTCCTAAGAGTAAATTTCACGGGCGGTCCTTAAAACTTGTCCTGAGTTCTCATCCCGGTCCCGGTACTCTCAAAATGCACATATCAGTCCTTAAACTTATCCTGAGCTCTCATCCTAGTCCTGGTATTCTTGAAATGGACATAACAGTCCCTAAACTTGTCCCGACCTCTCAACTAGCTCCATAAACTTGTCCCGAGCTCTCATCCAGGTCCATAAACTTGTCCCGAGCTCTCATTCACTAAAACTTTGAGTTGGATTTAAACTTGGTTTCAAATCTTCATGAATTTTTTTGCCAATTTTGAATGGGATTCGAACTTGGTTTCAGTTCCTCCTGAATTTTGGATCGATTTTGAGTGGGATTTGAACTTTTAGGATTTGAACCCCACTCAAATTGATCCAAAGTTCATGAGAATTTGAAACCATGTTCAAATCCCACTCAAAGTTTTAGTGGATAAGAGCTCATGACAATTTTATGGACCTAGATGAGACCTCAGGACAAGTTTAGGGACTGTTATGTACATTTTGAGAGTACCGGGACCGGGATGAGAGCTCAGGACAAGTTTAAAGACTGTCATGGGCATTTTGACAGTACCAGGACCGGGATGAGAACTCGGGACAAGTTTAAGGACCGCTGGTGAAATTTACTCCTGTCCTAACTTAGTCCAGGAATATGTTTAGAAATCTCCACATAGTCTAACATCTGTGTGACTGTGTTTTCTCTGCTGCAAATGGACAGCCATTACATAGTTTCTGCTTCCAAATTCATAAGAATGGAAGGATCCTTTAACAAACTAACATTCTTCTGTGAACCCACACACACTAACAAATTAACCAATATGTTTCTTTACAACAGTAAAAAAAGAAGTAGTAAAATTGAAGTCACCTGGAACCATAGTATCTATGGGGTTACCATTTTAAGAGTAAAGTTTATATTTTTGTCTTGTGGGAACCCTCACACACCAACAAATTAGCCAACGCATTTCTTTACGACAGTAAAAAAATGTAAAATCGAAAATTCACATGCAAACATAGCATCTGTGGCTACCATTTTAAGAGTAAAAGTTGTTATTTCTGTTCTATTGAATGATCATCACTGGTAGCTTTTGAGAAACCTTATGTTTGCATTTTGACTTTTCTGGTTCCTATAGTTTTTGTATTGGTTTCATGTCTCTTAATATGCTATTGCTCTATGTTAAGTTGTTAGGCAGTTCTGTTCAGGTTACTTATGAGACTTGTTATTGTTATTCCACCAAACAGATAGGGCCGATAAGACTAATTACTCCTACAACAATGATGGAGAGAAGAGCCATGTTCCTTCATTAAAGAACCTTCCCCCAATTGTTCACCACGAAACATTCTTCAGCAATGTTCAGAATGACTACAATCAAACACGATTAGTGCCTTTGGAGGGATGTTCTGCCAGTGAGGCTTCACAGCTTCTCAGTGACCGTATGTTTCTCTGCAAAACTGCACATTCTTACTAGAAAATTTCTTTGATACAAAGTTCTTACTTTTTGACTGCTCATAGTTGCTGCATGCTACTGCGTAATACATGTATTTAGGGTGGATACTAAGAAAGTTCAGGCGGTGTTTCATAAAAAAGAGAAAGTTTGAGCGTCTATTGTTTCCCTTTGCTTCTTTGATTACCTAGGAGGGTGCTTACCCAGTATCCATATATCCTCAAATTCGCCATATGCAAGACAACTTATGGAACACCTGTAACCTTTCACATTTCATTCTCGTTTTTCTGCTTGTGTGTTGGACATGTAACAATATCAAGTTGGGTGCTTGTCCTGTAATCCATTATTGTTTCTTTTATTAACTTAATAATTGCTACCTCATAGTAAACCTTCATTATGATTCTGTAGGTTGGACTGCTGCAATGAACTTGTACAATGATCAAACAATTGACTCCTCTGGTGAGTCCGCATGTTGCTATAAACTTTACATTTCTCCACAATAGCTGATAAAGCAAATACTTGACTCTTGATTAGGCAAAGTTGGGAACACAGTTCTTTTAGGGCATGTTACTTGCTAGTTGCTACCTGGAAAGGTTTCTCTTGATGAATTGGGAATTTAAATAGCATGTTATAAATACTATATTCTGATGAACTCAGTTTATCAACCTGACACGTCAAACACTGGTTTGTCCATGTCAGTGGTGCCGTATGAAACAACAAAACAAAAAAGGACACATGTTAATGCCGTTAACTTCGCTATCTTGATGTTTGTCCAGATAAACCAGTAATGTATTCTGGATCTACTAGCTCGTCATGGGGTCACCTGAAGCTTCCTCATCAGGTATGAATTGGAGTAAAATTCTTGCCATGATTTCCTCCTACATCTCCTTTTGCTTTATTCTAATTTCCTGCTGGGGAGTATTGGCATTATAGATGAACTTCCTTGAAGAGTTGCGGCGCGCAGTTGACGCTCATACAGATATTGCATCGCCTGTCGACACCTGGAACTAATCGAAGTCAGCATCTGCATCATTACGGGTTATGACTATTTTACGGAAGGCGGGATATCTTGCCAATTCTATTTATTCTGTATCTCATGCACGCATGCTGTGCCAAAATGCTTTCGTCTAACCTGTAGCTGCTTGGGTTTCTTCTGGAATCAGCATTTGTAAGATTGTACCAGTTTATATACTGGCCTTGTGGATGAAAAGCAGCTTGTTGCATCAGGTAAATGACACATCGGGTACTCACACAATCGAAGCAGCTTGGTTGTTGTATTCTAGTTGAAGAATCGGTGGTTATCATATGTCCATTTTCTCGACATCGAGTTTTCACACTCAGTATTAAGTTTAATGGTACTTTTCTCTGCACTTAACCACCCAATGTTCTGAACTTACGATCGGGGCATGGTTAAACAGCACTGGCAAGTGTCAGTAGGATATGTTGGTGTTAACTGAGTGGTTGTTTGGAAACGAGGAATTCATAGGAAATAGCTCGATCCTCAATACCGGCGAAAAGAGTCCTGCATCGCAACCGATTTTTAAAAAAAATCTCAACACTGTCCCAAATTGGGAACATGAGCAGTGTAATTTCCAGATATTGAGTCTAACCAGAGACGACTAACCCAGCTCTTACGAGTCGTATTTCTTTTGTCCGTCCATATGATGTTCCGAGTACCGTTGTTTCTTTCTTTTCTTTTTTTTTTTTTTTTTGGGGGGGGGGGGGGGGGGGGGGGGCATTGCTGTCTACATCCTGTCCTTCATTTGTTTGGCTAATGACTCTACTGTTGCAAAGAAACTTCTTTTTGAGTCGCTCTGGTGCTCTTGCGAGGGCAACATTAGGGGATCCTGGTCAAGCACAACAATGTATTTTTTTCTTAAAAAATAAAAAATATATCCAGCCTCTGCGATAAACCCACGTAGTTTATACTAACATCTGTTTCCAAAATACTCGTCACTTTCGACCACTTTATTTGTTTCAAAATATTTGGCACTTCATGTTTCTCAAAATACTCTTTCCCATTTTACCTTTATAAGAATATTATAGAAATGTTCTAGAAACACTAAAATAGCTTTACAAGACTATTTTGGTCATTACATCCTTAAAAAGTGAATTCCCTTGTTAATGGTGATTTAAGTAAAGTTGCCAAGTATTTAGAAACGGTGGTTGGTAGTTCATAAGGATCTCAATCAAGAACATAAAGAACATGAGACATTGTCTATAATTAGTTAGAAAATGCATGTTTTGTATTAGTGCGACATGATGCCCACCTCAATGGATGAACATTTATACGTAGTTTAACTAGGTTGCAAAAACAACCAAAACACAATACCCAAGCAATAAACTGGCATCATGTTCTATTGAAAAGTACCATCCTTCCAGAATTAAATAAGATTATTTACAATAAATCTATCAAGACTCAAGAGCACTTTTTTGAGATTGAGCTTTTCTCACAACCAAATCATCTCGAGCACATAGTGATTGTTGAGAATTGAAATGAATAAATTTCCACCTGTTTGATAAATTAATTATGAAACAAGAATTCTAAGCTTAATGGAACATGGTAAAATTGTAAGAAAACAATAGATCAAATCTCGAAAGATGGAACTTGTACTTGCGCAGTGGCCAGTGTGTTGCTACCTGACTATGTGTCTATGCGTAATGGGCATTGAGGATACAAGCAATGTGAGTTGGTCTGCCACGCCGTGCCACCGTAGCCTGTGGGAGACGGTCAGATGAACAAGTGGTATCTCAACATCTTATGCATTGTGGGGAGACGAATATGTGGACGAATGACTTCTTCTGTCGCGACTGTCACACTTACCGAGTCTAAATGCGTAAAGATGTCTAGGTCTAACCACGTAAAGATGTCTAGGTCTAACCATGCACGTACCCTATCGGCTAAAGTTGCTTGTTGTATTGGTTTTAGTGGGTCTTTCTTTTTTTTATAGCTAAGTACATAATTACCTAACCTAATTACAAGATTTGGAACCCCGTGTGGGTGCCATGCTAATATACAATCCTGAGTATAATTTAGAGTCCTGAAATTTGGAGGTCCTTTACGGTCATAAGAAAGCTTTGCCTTAGCTGAAAGAAAGAAAAATGGTGGGCGCAAGAAATCCTAATTCGTGAAGTGTTTAGTAAAATATACAAAGTCTTTGCATACAAAGTTGAATTTTGGATTTTTTTTTCTTATGAAAGAATAATTTTAGGCTGACATGAAAAATGCATTTTTGATTTTCATTGTAACTTTCACTACTCCAATTGGCGAAAATCGTTCTTTGCCTTTTCAATTGACGAAATTGGTGTATTTTTGTCGTTCATAATACCGATAATTGATTCACGCTATAACCAATTTGTATCTATGATATATTTTTTTATAATTTTATAATTTACACGAGTTTTTTTTCTACGATTGCTATATATGATGCATGACTATAGATGGTCAGACGAGCTAGACCCAACGGGCAGCTTGAAACATGGCCCTAAAAAGCACGACACTAACATGGTTCGACCCTGGGACTATATGACATAGGGTAGGGTAGTGCTTTGGCGACCATACTGGCCCATAGTGCTGGTCTAGGCACGTAACAGTTCTTGGTCAGGCATTATGTGGTACAATTACCCCGACTTATAGTGCTATAAAATAGATGTATATTACTCTGTTATGATAGATAGAATGTATATATCTCTAGATGAATTTATGATGGAATTAATCTATCTCTATATGAGTTTATGATGAAATGGATGAATCGATGTATATCTATATAAATTTATGATGAAATTGATGAAGTTTTGAGTTGAAGAAGTGTTGCATAGTGCTAGAACTGGCGCGACACTTTGAAAATGGTATAGTGCAATGTCTGGGCTGGAAGTTCAACACAACATCCCGACACGACACGGCGCGATTAGACGATAGTGTCTGATAGTCCAGTGCCTAAGAGTGCCGAGCCAAATAGTACCAGAGATGAGCTAGTGCCGGGCTACCCATCTGACCATCTGTACACACGACGTATATATATGACGATGGGGCTGACACAGATCTAGATACGGGTGATTAAATAAGCAACATATAACTATTCTTGTCTACTAAGTATATACAAGCTGCTCAATATCTATCCATTCAGTATTCGATTCATAGCCTATAATCGAAATTTGAAATTACATCTTTTATGGGAAGACGTAATCTCAATCAGGCCCCAGGAAATACGTTTTCCAAATAAAGTGGTGTACCAAGTGAAATACGTGTGCTGGGTAAACTGGCGCCTGAGCATAAAATAAAACACAACTATTTCGTCCTCATCACCCCTGGGTGGGCGATAAGGCTTAACCCGTTAACCGAACACAACAACAGAGCACTCTGCCGCTTCCCACTCCACTCGCCATGGCGGAAACCTTCGCAGGCCTCCGCATCGTCGCCTCCGCCGTCCCTCAGCCTCGAACCCTCCACTGCTGCCTCCTCCGCACAGCGCTCCGCGGCGGCCAGTTCCGGGGCGGCCGGCTGCGCGCCCGCGCCGCGGTCGCGGGGGCGCCAGAGGTGGACGACGACGATGCAATGAGCATCGACAACCTTCACAGGTTCTTCGACCTCAACGTCGGAAGATGGAACGGATCCTTCTATGTACGCCCCTCTCCCCCGTCACTCCTCTGACCATCAAGCCTGGCTTCCTGTTTCCCGATTCGTGATTGCGCTGAATGTTGCTTGCGCGTGCGACTTTGTTTTGCTTAGCAATTCGACGCGCATGGGAGGGTGCTGCAGGGCATTAGCACGCGCTTGTCCGTGAGCACGTACGGAGAGGACGACCTCATCAGCCTCCTGCAATCGTAATGCTCCCTCTCATTCTCAGTGATATTTACTACGCAATCATGTAAAAGATGTGTTTGATTCGGTTATCACACTCCGATTCAGTCTCCACATATTCATATGTAATCAGTAATGTTTTAATCTTCATTATGTGTGCTATTTTTTTGTCTATGTCCTTTGACCAACCATTATATTCTGCTCTAAGGCCCTGAATGATGTATTTTAAATTGTGTGATTGCAGGCTGTATATTAAGCAAGCTTCCTCTAGGATATCAATTGTTGACGAGGAGGATTCTGAACCAGAGTGGGTAGAGTACAAAATCAAAGAGACAAACATGTTCACTGTGGACAAGTATCAGCAGGTGCACTGAAATTTGTAGGCCTCTAATCTTCCTTGTAAAAATTCTGTACGTCTATGTGCTTAGTTAATGAGTGATATTGCTTAGTGTACAGATAGGATTCTTTCCTAAAGAGAAGGCGTTCGCACTGAGGTACCAGACTGCAGGAATGCTGGAGACTGTACTTCGGGTTGGTGTGCTTGGAGAAGATGATACTGGTGAAGACTCCCCCAAGTAAACAATACTAAGCCACAAACTTAGGAGGTTACTAATTTGTGATGCTCTTCTAGGAGGTGTGACATATCTATTTTATCTTCACCAGAAACTTGAAGATACCTTCTCGTAAGCCATCTATTGTATGCGAGAATTGTCTTTACTCCCTTGAAGCCAATGGCCGAGTGAGGGCTTTCCACATTATGGACCCGAAGGGAGTGGTCGATACCCTTCTGGTTTTCCATGAAAAGCAGGGATCTATAGTGTCACAGCCACTTTTCGACTCATCAGTTGATCCTGAGGTAAGTTCTTTTACTCAATTGCTGAAATCTGTGAAAACGATCTTATATATGAAGGGGTACAGGATCATACTGAATCAAGCCCAATGCTGTATTCCTTTGTCACCAGAGTGCCAGCAGTAATAGGATAAACGCACTACTTGGAAGATGGGAGGGGCATTCTGTGACTAAGAGGAGCGGGGTATATGGAGCAACCCTTGCTGAGGCAGATACAGTTGTTGTCCTTGAAATGGATGGCAATGGCAAGCTAATTCAGGTATGCTTCATAGTTTTGATTTGATAAATATATATACTTTGCACTTTGGAAATACTCCCATTGTTTTAGTTTATAGTTCAAACTAAAATTTGGGAAAATGGAATTAATCAACCGTCCCTGTATCACTGTGTGCACCAGAATGCTTGTGCTCTTACTGTTTCTCTGCCTTGAACTGTGCTGTACCGACCTGGTTGTTTCCATGAATGCAATATAAACGGGAGTCCCTGTTTCAAAAAAAAATCACACTCATGCTTTTTCTTTTATCTTATCCAAATTTGTTATTTACAAAAACAGAAAAACGTCTAACAAAGTTATATATGCTGCGTGCCACCTTTTATACTATAAAAAAGGACCTTAATGATCAGTTGATCACTTTCAGTATTCCTACTTTTTTCAACTAAATTTAAATATATTGCTACTCCTGTGCATATAGGATACTAAATCAACGAAATCTGGAACTAGCACAACAACAACGGTGAACTGGATAGGATCAGCAAACAACAATTTGCTTCAGTTTGATGGAGGATATGAAATCACATTGCTACCTGGTGGAATGTACATGGGATATCCATCAGACATCAGCAAATGCGTCGCCCAGTTAGATTCTTTCCACTTGGAGTTTTGTTGGATGGAATCGCCAGGAAAGAGGCAGCGGCTTGTGCGGACTTACGACTCCGCTGGTCTGGCTGTTTCGTCAACCTACTTTTTAGAGAGCAAAGTATGAACCACAGGTTCCACCCCCAAAACGTGTGGAAACGATTTTGTAAGTTTCCTGGCAACCTCACTGATTAATTTTTCTTTATATTGCTCGGTACACGATAATTGAGTATATATTGTCATCTGTCAGACATCGCTGTACATGCAAAATACAGAAATGAATCAGGTGGTTCATTAATTCTGCCGAAATTCTCGGTTGTGTTCCATTCATCCCTTTCCAGTTGGCCTCTTTTACTTCATGTTTGTGTGATCGTAGTAGATAGATTGCACGTTCGAAGTTGCAGTTTGCCTCTCCCCATTGAAGTGCTGATGTACTATAATGTATTGCCAATGACTGGACCGTGATCTGTATCTAAACCAAACGTGAAAATTATGGTCACGACTCATGATATTCCTCTCAATTTTCGTTCCAAGACATTGGGAGTCAGAATTATTGATTAAAATTGGTGGGTGTAGGTGTGGGGTGGGTCTGTATGGCCTACTCGGTGCTGATCATGCCTGTATTGCTTTCACTCTTGCTGCTCTGCACCACCGTTTGCTCAACGGTCCATGACCACATCGATGGCTTGCTCTCGCTCACTCGCTGCTTGGTTCCCGCTGCCATCCAGGACCGCGCTTCGTCTTGGATTCCTGACACGACGCTTGACACTAGCTTGCTTAGTCAGTTAGTCTGATGGTTGAGGACCCGGTTGTCGCGCTCCTTGCAAACAACATGTACTGAAGGTGACGATTCACAAATCACAACTCACAAGCAACAAGCAACTCTTGTTTGGAAGCGAAGGTGACTGCACGAGCGCGCGGCTGCGAGTGTAGGCGAGACGGGGGCGAGTAGTACGGGAGGCTAGAAAGCTGGTACAATTGAAAAATGGGTTGGAAAGCTGGGAAATCTCCAAGAGAATAATTTCATGGGGACAATTCCATCGTCGATTGGCAATCTTACTAACCTGGAGATGCTGTTTCTAGCAGAAAATGCATTTAGTGGTCACATACCGAGCACCCTGGGAAACCTTCAAAACCTCCGGAGGCTGAACCTCAGCCACAACAATCTCAAAGGTGCAATACCATCCAACTTGTGAAACCTTGGTCAACTCAACCACTTGGATCTTAGCGACGACAAACTCCAATGTATCATATGTATCTTAAGAAGTCGTTATTGTATCTGTATGTCCAATGTGTAGACCTACATCATTGTAGAATGATTTAAAGGTCCAACATGCATAGAATTAATTTCTTCCGGCGATCGTACATACCATGCATGGCTGGTCGACTTGACGCGACAAACATAATACCACAAGAAGATATGCACGCATGAGATCGATGACGGGTAACATTTAACGGATGACACCAAAAGAACTCATTCTTTATAGTATTGATTGATGATGATGACATTTAACGGATGACACCAAAAGGAACTCATTCGTTGCTAATCGAAAAAGGCACTATCCTTTGGGCTATAGAAGCTGGGCCTTTATATAGCCCAAATCGAAGAAGGTTGCCGCTTCAGCGCAGGGATCACCATCACTCCCGTCGAAAAACACAGAAAAATCATGAATCAGGTCAACTTAACATTTAAATTGCACCATCTTCCGCAAAAGATATATCTCGAATTGGACCAGTCTCTAGTATTAGTTGTGACGCCCCTACCAACTCAGAAAATTCGATGGGTCAAAGATAGTCGCTGCTTTAGCCGTCAAGAGATGCGGCGCTGCGCTAAGACTAGCAGCGGATGAATGAATTGGAGGTGTGGATGCAACGAACATAGACCTCTTTAAAGTGCAGAACAGCTGACCTCCGAGTAGCAGCTGCTCGGCTTCCATCGGCGGTCGAGGCTGGCGAAAACCGAGCACGAACGACCGGCCGAGCCGGCGTCCCTTCCTTGCCTCTTCCCTTGCGGCTGGAGATCAATTCCACCCTACCAGGTAAACAATCTACCGCTCAGATGTGGGGGATTTAGTTGGAAACGGTTGTTCAACTTAGATTCCGGCAAATCCATGAACACGCTCATATGTTTCCACTTCCCCTTCTCCTATTTGCAATTTCGCATTGACATGTTCATATATAGTACTTCGATCACCAGGCAAATGGAACATGTGGAAATGCTTTTGATCGGCAGCGGATCTTGTTGCAGGTACCGGGCTGGTGTGCCCATGTTGAGTTCCTCAAGTAGATTCTGAAGGAAACTCACCATGCTTATAACCTTGCAGCTACTACTGTTTCTACTGTGCCGAGGAATCGGGGGCACCCATGGCTCAACCGTCCATGGCAACAGCAGCGACATGCTCTCCCTTCTCGACTTCAAGAAGGCCATCGCCGGCGATCCAAACGGGGTCTTGAGGTCGTGGAACACAACCACCCCTTTCTGCCAGTGGAAGGGCGTCATGTGCTCCTGGAAGTACCCGGGGCGTGTTGTAGCGCTACACCTCGGCAGCCATGGCTTGTCAGGCTCCATTTCCCCCTCCCTCGGCAACTTGACCTTGCTCAGGGAACTCAACCTCTCCTCAAACACATTCTCTGGCCTTTTGCCTCCTCTAGGCCATCTCCACAAACTTGAGGTCCTTGATCTGGGCAATAACTCGCTGCACGATAGGATCCCGGTTGCACTCACAAACTGTTCCAGCCTGAGGACACTAATCCTCCGTTTCAATCTTATATTCGGTGAAATTCCACCTCAGCTGAGTCTCCTCTCGAATCTCTTGGTCTTAAAGCTTCGTCAGAATGATATCTCAGGAATCATCCCCCCAACCATCAGTAACATCACTCGTTTACAAATAATCTCTCTATCAATTAATCAGCTCACAGGAAGCATTCCTGAGGAGCTGGGCAAATTATCGAATTTATCTCACTTGAGTCTTGATAGAAATAGACTTTCGGGCGATTTACCGCAGTCCCTCTTTAATTTGTCCTCTCTTGGATACCTAAGCTCGGCGTTCAACCAGTTAGGGGGAGCGTTGCCACCAAACATTGGCAATGCCATCCCTAATCTCTATTATTTTTACCTGGACAACAACATGTTCCATGGGCACATCCCAGCTTCCCTGGGCAATGCTTCCAGGCTAGAGTTGATAGGTTTAGAATCTAACAATTTTGCTGGCCGAATTCCTAGTTCTCTGGGTAAGCTACCAAACCTGTATGATCTTTACCTTTGGGGTAACAGTATTGAAGCGAGCGACCAAGAAAGCTGGGCATTCTTGTATGCCTTGGCAAACTGTACTTCTTCATCGTGTAATAAGTCTACAGACCTTCGAGTTCTATATTTAGGAGAAAACCACCTATCAGGAAAAGTTCCCCCAATCATACAGAATCTTCGTGGCTTATTTGCTCTAGGGCTAGACGGAAACGATCTCACTGGTACAATTGAATGGATTGGGAAGCTGAGGAGTCTAGTGCATCTATATCTCCAAGAGAATAATTTCGTCGGGACAATTCCATCCTCTATTGGCAATCTTACTAACTTGTCGTCACTGGTTCTATCAAAGAATGCATTAAGTGGACACATACCGAGCAACTTGGGAAATCTTCGACAGCTCCAGATGCTGAACCTCAGCCACAACAATCTTGAGGGTGGTATACCATCCAACTTGGGAAACCTTGGTCAACTCGATCACTTGGATCTAAGTTCCAACATGCTCCGAGGTATCATACCTTAAGAAGCCATTACAGTATGTCTTAGAATATTGACCTGCATCATCCTATCCTACGGTGATTTTGAAGGTCCAAGCACACATATCACAAGTTTCTTGCAGAGATTGCACCATGCTTGCTGAACTTGAAGCAAACCTTCCACAAGAAGATACCACATTTACTTGTGAGCTGAGGTGTCTAATGTAAAGATTTCAGAATCCCTGGTACATTTTCCACGAATATTTTACCGTACCTGACAAAAATGTACAGATTTGCATAAACCTGTTTCTCCAGTAGCACTCATGTGTTATGTGATATTACACAAATCAGAATACCTGCACCACTGCAAAGAAATGAGGTTGGAGCCTCTTGAAGGCCGCACCTGTATGCATATGTACAATTTTCGAATTTCAATCAATTTTTCAAAGAAATAAATAAAATATATAAGAGTAAGTAACATGCTTCAAATAACCACCCCGATATTAAACAAACAAATGCAACTATCGCATGTGTTATCGCAACTTTAATCAAAAGAATGTATAGAGAAATCTTCCATGCTACAATCAATGAGATTTTTGCTTAGAGGCAAAAAGGGTAATCTATCTACAGTTGGGACGATGGCTCGCGAGAAATTCCTGTTTAACACTTGACATTCTGGATGGATATTTCAAACTTATTGCCTCAATGGACAGCACAAAAAGAGTATTTGTCCAGAAAACATGACTGCTTTGCACCAGGAGGATGAATGCACAATGATAAAAGTCAAATGCAACACATAATCAATCACACCATTGTTGTCAATAGCAAGGTCGCCTGATGATTGAGTCTTTCACAAGTGTGAACACAGATCACCTTCGTTTATTAAGCATCAGGCAACAATGTAATTCACTACCATACAGTTCAACTAATATTATCCAGGCAATAGTTTGTATCTAGCAATAGTATCATGAAACTCACAGCAATATATTGACCAAAATGAACAGACAACAAATGTATCTCCTGTTCTCAAACAACACATGTAACTGAAATATAAATAACTACCAAATTATAAACACTTATCACTGATACGAAACGAGGCCGAAAAAATCATTCTTCTAGCACTCCTTTTCCAAGCCATCGTTGCCCCAAGACAGTTGCTATATATATGCCATATTAGGATAGATGGCCATTGTCTTCAAATGAAAGACATCAACTTGAAGTATACAATCAGGTAGAGGGAAAGAGAGAACACTGCACAAATATGCTGCCAGAATAGAAGGGCAGATGCTTCCTTAACACCATATCCTCTCAGACTGGCAATTGCTGCAAGCAAGATAGCGCTTGGCGTGGAGTACTGAAGCGAAAGCACAAAGCGGTACATATGGTCTTCCTCAACAAGTAGGTGCAATTTGTCTGCTAGCGTCACAACACCAATGCCAATGCATGGGAGCACCAAAAGCCTTGCCACAATTATACCGATGGTAGTCCTGATACCCAAGGCATTATCCTTTGGGCCTTCTGCAAGCATGCCCCCTAGAATTAACATCACCGAGGGAACCACTGCAGCAGCCAGGATATCCAAACTATCAGTGAAGAACGAGAGTGGTGCATCAGCCCCAAACACAAAACCTTTCAAGACAGGAACCATGCCGATGATAATGGCAAGTAAAGAGGCGATTGTCGGTGGCTGAAGGACGTGCTGAATTGGAGTCTTTTCAGCTACAACCCTGATCCTTCTGACCACTCTTGGCTCTGCCAAACATCTGATAGACTTAGGACTGCTTGGTCCAGCACCAGAAGTACCCTCTTCAGTAAAATCAATATCAGGAAATGTATTCTGCGAGGAACCTGAAATGCTCATGAAAACTCTGGCGATGAACGGTGTCTTTGAGTGCTCTGTTACTTTATCAAACATCCCTGGCCATTCCGCCTCATGAAGCAGAGACCTGCTGTAGTTGCTGACCTGCTCAGGTTCTTCCTGTATCTCATTACCCTCACCAACAATCTCATAGAACTGCATAGGTGGCTCCATCATGTGGTAGACCAAAGTGTAGACAAGAATAACCGCAACCCACTGCGCAAATGAGACATACGCGATGCCCTTGGTGTCGCATGCAGGACCAAACGGGTGATCACTGGTATGGCAGACCGACCCGATGATCGCAATCGGGAGATTCCCTGTGTTGCCAAACCCAGTCATGATCACAGTGAACCGGAACAAGTGTGGGGGTGGGCGGCAGATCAGGGCCACTATGTACCCAAGAATGCACCCGATGACAGTGCTGACGAGAACGTTGACAGGGATGAACCACCAGTGCAGGATGTTGTCGAAGGTGACCGATTTGCCGAGGTGGACGAAAATCAGGCAGGGGAGGAAGAGGGCAAAGACGAGCTTGCTCAGGAGCTTGAAGGTGGCCCTAGGCACGACCTGGACCCGCGGGTTGGCGAGGAGCAGGCCGATGACCGTCAGGCACAGCAGCTTCAACTGCGGCGCCACGGCCGACACCCAGTCGCCATGGATGTCCACCTGCGGGTCCATTGACCAAAGCATTGCCGCTGCTAAAGCTTCTAGCCTTTCTCCCACTTCAGTTCTCAAAGCAAATATTCCCCTATTTTAAACTCTAAAACAACACTCCCTCTTTTTGTCTGTACAACCAAATTATCTTTCACGCGCAGAGACAACGCCCAATCAGATGCAAAGGTCTGATATTTCTGCACACCAATCAATGGAAATGACTCAGCAACGGAGAAAACTACGAAATGGTACTGTACAGGATTAATAGCAGGTGAGAATAAATCCAGCCAGGAACCGGTGCGGATCTTGCAAAACACTCGGTACTCAACTCGTGCTCTAAACTTCCTACTCTCAAATTTCAGGCCTCGGCAAGATTCAGGCAATCAATCAGCAAGAAAATCGGAAACGGCAAAAGATAATGGCAACGGAACCAAACTTCGCTAGATTCACGGCGATACTTACATGGAGTTTCGATCTGGGAATGAACGAGGGGGTGTCGGTGACGCCCTGTGCTCTCCCTCTCCGCGACGCGCCGAGGCAGGCTGGAGCGAGGGGAAGGAGCGAGGACGACGGCGAGGGGAGGAAGAGAGAGCAGAGCAGAGTTGCGGCGTGAAAGGAAAAGGATTAACTGAGGGGGGGCTTTGGCATTTTCCCCGTGACTTTGTGATAAACTTGGCGCGGTGGGGCCCAGGCAGATGCGTGATGTGATCTCGCGATTTTTTTATTTTTCCTCCAGAAGGCACGTGAATTTGGGGACTGTGATTGGGGCAGCAGCCCAGCATGTGGCCCTGATCAGAATCAGATCGCCAGATCGGTGATCCCATGTTCCCACGTTACTCAGCCAAGATGTTCAGCCAATAATCAGATCGGCTCTGCTGTAGGGAAAAAAAATAAATTTGGGGAGGATGGACTGAGTTGGACCTCCAATCCAAATGAAGGAGAATTGAATTGTTATCTCATTTTTTTTTTTGTTTTTGCATTTGGTAGAGGAACACTGTAACATGGAATTTGGGGTGGGGTGCACACGTCAACTGAGAATTTGACACGGCTGCTTCCTCTGCCAGCCGCCATGGCTGCCCCCAACCAAGCTCGACTGTTCTGGTCAGCATCATGGCGGACAACCTCCTGTTGATCTCTCCACCCTGAAGTCTTGAAACCGAAGCTATCAAAACAAACATGGCCCGATTCATCAAACCCAATGTTTCAATTCACCATTCCCTTGCCCAATGCGTCAAACCAAACAGTGCTCAATGATAGTTTTTTTTTAATAAAGCGCTCAATGATAGTTGGACCAGCCGTAATACTGATACATGCATGCGATTTGTATGTACCAAAAGGATTGAATATTTTTTTTGCCAGGGATAATTTCGAAGTTTCCACGTTTGACCAGACAATCACAAGCATCCGATAGGCGCTTTTGGTCTAAAACCTTGGGCGGCCTCACTCCATTGTGGTTCAAGCGACCGTGATTGATTGATAAAAATCTACATAACGCCTAAACCTATTGCATCTGGACTACGTGATGCCCCAACCTTTAAAATTGGGTATTTTACCCTTTTACCTTTGCAAAACCATTTACTTGACCCCCTCTCCTGGTTTTGCACAGTGGTTTTGCCACGTTGTCACACTAAGGTGGACTAGATTGCTAATGTGGGCTGGCTGACATGTGGGTCCCGCTAGTAAGTGGGCCTCGGCTCCACCAGGGTTTCTTTTCTTCCCCAACTTACCGCTAAGTTCGCTCGTCCATGTCCCGCGCCCGCCCACCCCCGTCAGCTTCCACTACTGGGGAATGTGCCATTAGTACCGGTTGGGAACCCCTTTAGTACCGGTTTTGCAACCGGTACTGGTAGTTCGTTACTAAAGGGGGTTCTTTAGAGAGAAATCCCCGCCCGCACTCCCCTAGCCCCCCCCCCCCCGACCGCCGGCCCCCCGCTACCCTCTGCCCCGCCTCCGCCTCTCCGCCCGCCCTGCCGCCCTCCGCCCGCCATCGCCGTCACCGCCTCACCTCGCCCCGCCGTTGCTCCTCACCGCCGGTGAGGGGCGAGCGGAGGGGGGAGGGAAGGGGAGGGAGGTAGAGGAGGAGATGAAGTGTGAGGGTGAGAGAGAGGAGATCAAGAGAGATAGAGAAGCAGACAGACGGGAGAGAGAGAAAGGAAGTGTGAGCTTGAGGGAGATGGACGGGAGCCTGAGGATAAGAAGCAGCGGAGAGAGAGGAGAGGTGTGCGTGGAAGCAGCTAAGAGAGAGAGGAGGAGGGGTGTGCATGGATGAGAGCTTTAGTACCAGGTGGGAGCTTCATCCGGTACTAAAGATCACCCTTGGCACCCGGTACTAAAGATGCTCATGGGGCCATCTGGGGCACTTTCCGTTAGACTCGGTACTAATGTGAGCATGTACCGGAACGGATCAAAATGCAACCGGTACTAAGCTTCGAGATGAGTGCTCAGTTTTCTAGTAGTATTCCGACGCCGCCGTTCCCCAAGGCCGCCATGACCCGCAAGTCCAATCGCCGCCGCACCCCCACCGGCTTGTCGGACGCATCTGCCGGTGCCGCCGCTGCGTCCCCGCAATCTACGGCATAGGAGCTAAGCTAGGGGATGTCGAAATCTGTCCAAGCTTGCTCTTTCACGCGAGGCGACTCCTAGAATTCACTGTCGTTGCCTATTTGTTAGTATTGAACGGCGACCTCGCAAGAATCGATTGGTCCTGCTACATGGTCCATCAATTTAATGATCTGGCTGCAAGATCTGTCTCATCCTCTCTTTATTGTCTTCTTCCCTCAATCTCTACCCTCTTGTTCTATTTCTGTAATTCTATTCTCTGATTTGGTTTTATATTTGCAGTTTGTATTTGTCATCTTCCAGTGGCCGTCTGTGACCATGAATGTCTTTCGCTTGAGTTCCTTTGCTGGCTATGGCTGCTATCGCATGAGGCTCACCATGCATATGCAAGTTTGTTCGCCCAACGCTGCGCCGCCAACCACCGTCTGCTGGCGCGTCATCCGAGCCAAGCAACCCCGCCCGGTGCCCGAGCTTCACGCGCTGCACCCCACCCATCCCCGCTCGCATCCTACAAGTATAATCTTTGGTTAGCTACAGAGAGCAGAGCGCAACACATGGAGGTAAGAGTTTTGTTAGTAACACATGAACTGGATCATTGATCAGTTAATGACGGTTTAATGGTACAAGCTAATCAATTAGCATGCATAGTACAATAACATTTTGTATCGAGTCATGTAAGCGGTTTTCACACATACTCCTAGTTCCATATGATTGATGTAAAACTGTAAATGGGCAGCAACAGTGAGAGGCCTGGCTTTATTTAGGATTGCAAGGACAGGCTCCAGTATTTCGCTTGTGACAATAAAACTTTGTTTATCTGCCTTCTCAAATATTATAATCCATGCAAGTTGAGATTGAAATTTGATTTAAAAATATGTTAATACAATGGTGGAACTAAATATGTTTCATAGTTGCGTTTAAAGTTAGTCAGTTATATACTTCCTCATACTGGCATTATATTTCATTATTCAGCTCTACCATTTGGAGTTTTATTTAGAATTGAAAGTGATTGTTATAACTATTTATTCACTCTTCAGTGCCTGTGTTCTAGCTTATATAATTTTTCCCCAAGCACCAATTCTTAAAATGCTAAGTACTTATACAGCCATATTGTGCCCAGTGCACAACCCAAGCGAAAAAAGGACACAATGCAATGTAACCTGCAGTAAGGCATTATATTTCAACAAGCAAAGGGTACGCATGAGGATACATTGAAATTAGAAGCAACAATACACAGCTATGAGTAGATTAAAAGGAGAATACTGATTTAGTACACACAAACACATATCACGACATGGATAATGCTAGCAGTGCAAATGAGCTTTAATTAATCGAAATAACACTCATCACCAAATCTACAATTCTACATGGAAATGATACATCAGTGAGCCAATTGTTTTCTGAGGACATGCATCTAAGTATCTAACACCTGATGTGCATACTGTGCTCTATGATGTCAGATTATCTAAGATAGCTGACCCTGACCTACGTCTAGTTACTGAAGGCAGTGGCTGGGGAATGGATCAGAGCATACAGAAACAGGTTAGGGAGCTGCGCCGTCTTCTGGGACTGCAGGGACGAGCAAGCACACCGCGAGCCGGTGTCGTGCGATGCGAGCGAATGCTCCGTCAGCGTGGTTCCGCTAGCCACGAGCAGGCGACGCGCACCGTGCGCCCAAGCTTCGAAGCGCCGCGCGCGCTCAGCCATGGCCGCACGCCTCACCCTGCAGCGCGCCGCGCCGTTCCTCTTCCTTGCCCACGTGCTGCGATGGCTGCGGCCTTGTGGGAGCAAGGAGAAGCAAGGGTGTAGCAGATAGGGTCGCATTCGCATGCAAGGTATGGGAGGGGAGGGTGGGCCGGTAGCAGCGAGGAAGTGAGGGGTGACGGAGATGGCTAGCGGGCGGAGGCAACCGGCGCGAGGACGAGCGCAAAGGCGGAAACGGCTGGTAGCAGCTGGAGACCACGCGATGTCTCTGGAACGACGACGGCCGAGAGCAACGCAATTGATCGGAGCAAGATCAAGCTCGCTAAGATCGAACGGATCTTGATCACAAATTCAAACTTGGGCAAAAGTAGCATGTTCCAAGCTCAGAAAATAGGGAGCCGATGTATGTATTGCGACCAAATAGCATACTATCGTCTAAACCGAACAATATTACAAATTTCTTTGTGGAAAATATACAGCAACTTAGGTTCACCCTAGACAGTAAGTTATTGACCATATGTTTCATATAGTTAGCGCGGCAAACTGATGGAGGATGCAAATTCTTTCTCTAGGCTGTAGCCCCGGGAGGTCTCTTCAGAAGGCAAACGGGCAGCATTGACAAGCTCAGCTCGAGCTGTGCGTCAGAGTTTCTAGCTTGTGGGCACAACAGATGCTCAATCTCTCCATTATGTCCTGGTAAATTATGTATTTTCCTTAGCCTCTTACTTCTTAGGAACTGCAGTCTCATCTCAACTTCTTTCATAGTTGGTCTCTCTGCTCCTTTTGTCTTTAGGCATGCTCGTGCTAGTGAAGCAATATCATCAATTTCTCCGCGGTCTGCCTCTTCCACAATCTGTGAATCTATAATTTCCGTAAGAGCTCCTTCTTGAAGTCCTTCAACGAAGTAATGAGACAAGCTTTGTTTCATACCAGAATCATTGATGAAAATTGGCTTCTTTCTTGTCATGAGCTCAACCAGTAGCACTCCAAAACTGTACACATCACTTTTCTCAGTGAGTTGGCCAGTATGGTAATATTCTGGATCTAAGTAACCGAATGTGCCTTGAACAATTGTCACGACGTGGGTCTCATCAAGTGAAACAGATCTTGAAGCACCAAAGTCGGAAACCTTTGTGGTGACGGTGGCATCTAAGAGTATGTTGGAAGATTTCACATCTCTATGAAAAATTGGAATAGCGGCAGCTGAATGCAGATAAGCAAGTGCTCCAGCTGCTTCTGCTGCTATCCTAATGCGATCATCCCATGACAGCAAGCAGTTAGCACTAGTACTAGCATGAAGAAGGTAATATAGTGTGCCATTGGATATAAACTCGTACACGAGCAAGGGTACCTCAGTTTCCAAGCAGCAACCGAAGAGCTTCACTACATTGCGGTGAATTATTTGAGACAAGATAGCCACCTCATT
This sequence comes from Setaria viridis, assembly GCF_005286985.2. Classification (NCBI taxonomy): domain Eukaryota; kingdom Viridiplantae; phylum Streptophyta; class Magnoliopsida; order Poales; family Poaceae; genus Setaria; species Setaria viridis. Next base: position 30,174,716 of record NC_048263.2, read on the forward strand.
GATAAACTGGTCTATCTCATTTTGTTCTACAATTTTGGATCTTTTAATTGCTACCACATTCTGATCAGATAGAATTCCTTTATAAACTGTGCCATGTCCTCCACGACCAAGAACAAGAGTTGCATCAAAGTTGTTGGTTGCTTTCTCTAGTTCCTCTAAGGAGAATATATTTGTTTTGTTAGTGGTGCTATCATCTGAGATGAGCTGCTCCAACAGTAGGCCTTGATTTTTCTCGAAATATGCTCTTCGAATCCTCTTTTGTATCCATTGCTTCCACTTTCTGGCAAGTATAATTACACAGAGTGCAATAAGCACGGAGCCAAGGCCGCAACTAATTCCAATTGTAATACCTAGACACAAGTTTGCATAGTGAATCCAATGCCATTAATTCGACAACCAGACCGTCCTGCATTTTGAAAAATGAAATGTGGATGACTCACCTGAAAGAAGATGGTGTGTGCAATAATATCCTCCTAGAGTGTTGTGACATACTCCATTGCAACCATTTGGCAGTAAGCACTCATCAATGTCTGCAAATAAACTTGAATGAAGTGAGCCATCATCATGTTCTTTAAAATCTCTGTAATGGTAACTATTTAAATTGTTGGTTAGAGATACGTACATGCGTATATGTAATAAATTATTCATGGATATTTTTTTATATATTTTATTATTGCTTTAGCATTTGCTTAAGGAGGTAGGTATTTGATCAGGCGAAAATATACCTGTACGACAAAAGGCAGGCAGTCAGGTGTTGGTGACGGTTTCTGAAATTTAAATTGATTTTGAAAACGATGGCAGAGAGAGAGAGAGAGACCTGTACAACCGTAAAAACCTTTGACGTATGGATTACCGTCAAAGCCACTGGAGCACTTGCAACAGTACCCAATATATAGTGTGCCATGTGTGACAATAACACATTCGCTGTGATCACTTATGCACGCATAAGTTGTGCTTCTTTGCGAGGCTGATTCGCAGGTTAAATTGGTGACAGCCCACCTCATCCGAATGTTGAATTCTTGAGAGAACTCAAAACCTATCGTGATGGCATCTTTGCGGGAGCTGATATGAAAGTCGCCATTAATGGTTTGAACTATTAGCAGATCGCTGTTGCTGCTGCTTGAATCGTTCAGTATGCTGGTTACACCCAAGTATCCATCATTTACTGATAATGCGGTCACCTGATATTTTGTGCCGTCTCCTTGGTCAAGAACAGTGAACTTATCTGACACACAATGAAGCTGGAATTTCTTGTGTGCAAAACAACTTTCTTCCAACCCAAAAGGGAAAGGGATGGACATGTTTCCACATGACCTCGTACAATTTCCTCTAGGATTGGGGCCAAATCCTGCATACTCCAAGAATGAAAATGGTGTGACACAAGAAAATTATGAGGACCAGATGATATAAGGGAATAATATGAAAGTACTAGTTATATTAGCTATCAGATACTCCCTCCGTTCCAAATTATAGGTCGTTTTGGTTTTTCTAGGTATATAGGTTTTGCTATGCATTTATAATGTATGTCCAGATGCATAATAATATCTATAAATGTTGAAAAACCAAAACCACCTACAATTTGAAACGGAGGAAGTAGAGCCTAGGAGTACTATATGAATCGAGTGATGCAAAACCCTACCTATAATATTGATTAATTATTAGCTATAATCTTACTATTCTATTACTGCTTGGAGACTCTTTTTGAATCCACCACATGAAGCCAACTAAAATCCTAGGTGCACACACTAGAAAAATAGAGAAATTCTAGAAATTCACTCAAAAAAGTAAAACATCGTAGCATCAAGAATCAATTCATTGTACGTATTGGATCTATTATATTTACTAAAAAATCACCCACCTCTGTCACTATATAAAATAAACTAATATAACCCCTTAATTATGCCATTATAAAAATAATTTGAAATAACTCCTAAATTTGCATCTAAATTGCCCAAAAATACATTATAAAAAAGAAAAATAAATTAAAGTAACTCTTAAATTTGCATCTAAATGACCCGCATATATATGCTATTATTAAAAGTAACATGAGGTAATCCTAAATTTGAGTCAAAATCACCTTAATTAAAAAATTTACCCAAGGTATACCAATATATGATTCTAAATTGTCTATTTCTTACACTATCGTGGTTTGAACTCCAAAGTCATTTACACCCTGTATTTCCTTTGATTCTTATAGCCTTCACATAGAAAATAATAATCAAGTATAGACACATGATGTGTGTCACCATTTATAAATATATAGAGGAAGTGATGAGAATATTAATTTTCATGTTAAAAATATAGCTCAAACTTAGGGTCCATCAAACAAATTCAACTATGTTGCATAGTAAAAAAAGAATATAAATGTAGATGAAAATGTTATAGAGTATTAGTAATTTAAGTATATCACAATCATTAAAGGGCCTCTAGCCTAGTGGTTAGAGCACCTAAGTAGCATCTAGTAGGCCTAGGTTCAACTCTCCGTGGGAGCAAATTAAATGGATCTGGAATAAAGATTATAACAATAGGTTGGGGTTTCCCCTACTGACTTCGTTCAAAACAATATATCACAATCAGATGAAGATAATAAGTATATATTTATATAAGTATTGTGTAGGAATATCTAACAATTTTTTAGGGCTGAATATTTTAACAGTTTTGATTATTAGCTATGTGCCCTTTTTTAATTTGGGACCCTGTTTAATTCTCACGAGACGCACTAGGAAAAAAAAGATAAATCCTATAAATTCTCACGTAAATTAGAAAAATACGAGCATCAATCTTATGACTCTAATAATCATAACCATTTATTTTTTTATTTTCTAAAAGTTACCTACCACTATCATTATGAACATATTCTAAAATAAACCCCTGCACCTATATCTAAATTATCCACATATGCTATTATAAAAATAATCTAAAAAGCTTCATCTAATTACTCATACATGTCATTATAAAAACTAACTTAACATGCACTTCTAAATTTATCTAAATTATCCACGTCGTTATTAAAAATAACATAAGTAAATAGTTGCGATATTTGAAGAACAGTGGCATAAATACCTCTCAAAGTTCCAGTCCGTCGTAAGTTTGGGCACTAAAATTTCTAGCCCTTGTAATATAAATCTAATAAGTAGGGTGTCAGGACAGACGGTCGTGGCAGTGTCACGAACCTTTTTTTTATGAAACAGGAGGATTTTTATCCCTCCTGGTTATATATTAAAAGGAGACGAATACAAAGCAGTTTGTAACTAAGAGAAGAAAAAGGTTAAGAAAAGCAGTGTCACGAACCTTCGACGCAGCCATCCAAAATGTAGGGATTACTGCCACGTACGCCCGGACTGCAGTAGCAGTAGTAACCTCCCGGCTCTACAGTCTGGCATGAGCTGCCGTTGCTGCATGCGTAGGTTCCTTTATTTGTAGATGCAATTTCACAACTTGGCTGGTCTGTGGCGACAATAATAATCAGTGCCCAAGTACTTCCGTTTGTCCAGCTCAGCTCGAGTAATTGTCGCTGGTGTCAAATTGATAAGCTTGTGCTAAGAAAACCTTGACGATGGAGGGCTCTTCATCAGATCGTGCTACGATGTTGTTCCTGCGGGACAGCGTGAATCGGAAGCCTCTCATGTATTCCGGCAAATAATAGATGATACAGCAGAGCCCAACCCATTGCAGTGCCCATCGTCCCTAGCTTCCGCCTCGTCGCCCAAGCATATGCTTATGCAAGAACCGATGGTCAGGTTCGTCCCAGTATCGAACAGGACGACCTCGACGTTGCAGCCAACAACATAGATGTAGTTGTTTCTAGAATCGATCAAGAGGCTCTTGGCAGGCGGCTCCCATGTCCTGGTGTAGGTGCTCGCGCCTGGTGTCATGGTGATGCCGAAGCCGATCCAACCATAAAAGGCGAATGGCATGTACCTCGTGTCAAGGATCTGAACGGTGCTATTGGGCCAGAAGAGCCTGGGAGGTCGAGTGCTGTCGTCGCAGGTGAGCTCGAAGCCTTGCCGGTAGCAGCCGGGCTCGGTCCCGAACGGGTAGGAGAAGCTGACGTTTCCGCAGCTGGTGGGGCAGTGAGCCAGGGAGGCATTGGAAGGGACAGACAAGATCCCCCCTCCGGCGGCGACTCGCGGCAACAGCAAGCACATCAGTAGGAGCTTGATGCCGGTGAGTATTGCTGCGACGACAGAGCTCATCGTCGCTGCGTAGCTGTGGTTCTTCTTGGTGTTTCTGGAGTTCAAAGATGGTTAGTACGGTACACCGTTGCTGCTACTGGATGCATATAGCAGATCAAATGTTCAGGTCGTTGCCAGAGTCATAGCCCTCTATTTTGATTGCATGATCTAGTCTCTATTTTTGGCTGTAGACATCCAATTGAGGGTGATCGAGGCCGGACAATGTTCCTTAATCTAAAAAAATGATCTAGTCTCTATTTTGATGCTAGTAGTGGAAGCTATAGGCTAAAAATTTTAAGTTAGCCTAATTCACCCCCTCCCCCTACTAGGCTACGAGCACCAATTCCTTACAGATGGTGAATGAACTTGCGTTCCGTGTGCAAGCCAAACCGACAACACTCCAGCGATCTGCAAGAGCTGATGATGCGATCTGCTTGTTTTGTCGGACAGGGAACAGAAGAGCGAGGCAGAGGCGGGGATCAAGCAAATGTGTGGGAGAGTAAAGCTCAGTCAAACCACGTGCAGAATACATTACAGCGTCATCCAACAGTCACGAACCTCTAAATGCAGCCATCCGAAACGTAGGGATTTCCACCTCGGAGGTACTCCGGCAAGGTGACGTTGCAGCATCCCAACCCATCGCAAAAGTTCCAGCCAAAGCAACCGACTCGTTGCGTTACCCATGGTCGCTCTGCCGCCCGGGCATGAACTCACGCAAGAACCGATGGTCAGGTTCCCCTGCATCGAACAGAACGACCTTGACGTCGCAGCCAAGAGCCAACAACGCCATTGCTTGGATCGATCTGCGCCCAGGGTTTAACCGGGAAAGGACTGTATGGCTGTTCGGTCCAATTTAGATCCCGGCACCGGCAGTCGTCTAAAGACTCATCATACTGAATCAGAGCTAGTCTCCTGGTGGATTCAGAACAGGAAGGAAGTAACCAAGGACTTACAGAGTTATGGTGTGGCTTCGACTTGCCGGTGATCTTGACTTCCTGATGCATGTGGAAGTAGCGAAACCGGTGTGTGTTCCAACATTCAGCAGCGCAATTCCTCAAAGAAAAATTCAGCAGCACAGCCAGTCTTTCTCTCGCGTATGGTTCAGAAGGAAATAGCTAGGTTCAGCTGGAAAACCACCAGTTCATGTCTCAGTAGCATGATAGGGAGTTGCAGGGCGTTGTTTTCATTTGAGTAAAACGTTCCTTTGTCAGCCGTTTAGGTTAGCCTGGATGATTTTGGGTCGCTTGTATGTTTTTCTCCTCTTAATAATAAAAAACTTGCCCATGCACGTTCTCGAAATAAAAGCCCTGAATGGTTTGCCAAGGGGAAATACTAAGCAGGTCAATGGAAACTTGACGAATAGAATTTATACGGCTGCCCTGTTAATTCGGCCCGGTTCAGCTCAAACCAGTTTGAAATCCCTTCAAACACTGGAACTGTTCATGTGAGATTGTTTTACCATGCAAATGTCCAAACAAAACTAGCTAACCTGCAAGCTAGCATATCCATCACAGATTCTAAATTTGAAAGGTAGTGCTGTCTAGTCTAATATAAGCTCTAACCATATATGTATTGACCAAATGTATATGTACATTGCATTGGCATATTGCAACCAAATAGCAAATACTCTCTTCTGATGGGAGCAATATTACACAATCTTTTGTTAAAAGATATACAGATCGGGTGGGTCCTAGAAGTACTGATTTTCTTTTATTGACCATTTGTATCATATAGTTAGCGTGGCAAACTGATTGAGGATGCAAATTCTTTCTCTAGGCTGTAGCCCCGAGTGTCTTCGGAGGGCAAACGGGCAGCATTGACAAGATCGAGCCGTGTGTGGGAGTTTGTATCTTGTGGGCAGAACAAATGCCCAATCTCACCATTGGTTCCCGGTAAATCATGTACTTTCCTTGGCCTCCTAGTTCTTAGGAACTGCAACTTCATCTCTACTTCTTTCATAGTTAGTCTCTCTCCTCCTTTGGTCCTCAAGCATGCTTGTGCAAGTGAAATAAGATCACCAATCTCTCCTTGGTCTGCTTCTTCGACAATCTGAGAATCTATTATCTCCATGATAGCTCCTTCTTGAAGTTTTTCACTAAAGTAATGAGACAAGCTTTGTTTCATACCAGAATCATTTATAAATATTGGCTTCTTTCTTGTCAGAAGCTCCACAAGTATCACTCCAAAACTATACACATCACTCTTCCCGGTTAATTGGCCAGTATGGTAATACTCTGGATCCAAGTAACCGAATGTTCCTTGGACAATGGTCACCACATGAGTCTCATCAAGTGAAACAGATCTTGAAGCACCAAAGTCAGAAACCTTCGTGCTGAAGGTGGCATCCAAGAGTATGTTTGAAGATTTCACGTCTCTATGAAAAATTGGTATTGCAGCAGCGGAATACAGATAAGCAAGTGCTCCTGATGATTCTACAGCGATCCTAATGCGATCATCCCACGACAACAAGCATTTGGCACTAGCATTAGAATGGAGAAGGCTGTATAGCGTGCCATTGGATATAAACTCATATACGAGCAAGGGCTCCTCCGTTTCCAAGCAGCAACCAAAAAGTTTGAACACATTGCGGTGAATGATTTGAGATAAGATAGCAACCTCGTTGATAAATTGATCTATCTCGATTTGCTCCGCAAATTTTGGATATTTTAATGGCAACCACATTTTGATCAGATAGAATACCTTTATAAACTGTTCCATGTCCTCCACGGCCAAGAACACGAGCAGCATCAAAGTTGTTGGTCGCTTTCTCTAGTTCCTCTAAGGAGAATATCTTTGTTTTGTTAGTGGTGCTTTCATCAGATATTAGTTGCTCCAATAATAGGCCTTGATTCTTCTTAAAGTATGCTCTTCGCATTCTTTTTCGTCTGCCTTGTTTCCACTTTCTAGCGATTATAGTTGCACAGAGTGCCAAAATTATGGAGCTAAGGCCACAACCAATTCCAATTGCAATACCTACACAGTCGATTGTTTTGCATATCAAATGCCATTAATTCCACAACCAGATCATTTTGTATTTTTGTAGCTGAAATATAGACAAGTAGGGTATAACTCACCAAAAAGAAGATTGTGCTGCTTAGCTGATGTAACACATTTCCTTTTTGTTGGTACAAACACTTTACCATGAGGACAACTTGAGCAATAATATCCTCCAGGTGTATTATGACATAACCCATTGCAGTTATTTGGCTCTAAGCACTCATCAATGTCTGCAAATAAACTAGAATGAAGTAAGCCATCATCAAGTTATCTGAAATCACTATGATGGGGCTATACAGATCATTGTTAGATGGTTGGAGGTACTGGTACAAAAATGTAGGAAATGGATCAGGTGGGATGGTCTCTAAATCCGAAATATAGGCTCAAATTCATGAATTCACTCTCCATCAGCAGTCATTAACGTTAGCTAGTGATGCAGCCTTTGGTTGTTAATGGTCCAAATGCTTACCCCTATATCCTTTCTCAAAATTTGAAATATCAATAACTTCTAACCTACATCCTCATGCATGAATACGGATTCAAACCTTGATGAAATGTCAAGTTAGTTAGGGTGCTACTTTTAACATTAAACTTCATATGATTTCTATAAGTTTTAGTAAGTCCTATGAAACTCATATGTTACAAAGATCTTAAAGAGACTGACCTTTACAACCATCTTGGACATATGGATTCCCATAAAAGCCAGGCAAGCATTTACAACGATATCCTAGGTATAGTGTTCCATGTGTGACATTAACGCATTGGCTGTGGGCGCTGATACATGCATAAGTTGTACTTCTTTGCGAGGCTGTTCCGCATGTTAAGTTGGACACAGCCCACCTCATCCTGATGTCAAATTCTTGGGAGAACTCAATAAGATTCCTCATGGCTTCTCTTGGTACCCTGTAATCGAAGTCACCATCGGTGGTATGAACTACTACCACCTCGTCGTCGCTGCTGCTCGAATCATTCAGCATGCTGGTTACACCCAGGTATCCATCATCTACTTGCAATGTGGTCACCTTATATTTTGTGCCATCTTCTCGATCAAGAACAACGAACTTATCTGACACACAACTAAGTCGAAATTTCTGGTGTGCAAAGCAACCTTCTTCTAACCCAAAAGGGAAAGGGATGGACATGTTTCCACATGACCTCTTACAATTTCCTTTAGGATGGGGGTTGTAACCTGCTCCACAAAGGAGTGACACGGGAAAATTATGAGCGTACACATGTAAATACAGCAGAAAGAAGTAGTACAGTAATTAGATGGTTAGATCTTAGTGAAATAAAGAGGGAACAAGCAATGTTCTATATTTTTTAAGCATTTATAAGGATTATATAAGTTGTTCCAAAAATATAAATTCCTTACTTGCAACTGCAATTTTGGTGGAAAAAAACTAGTTGTGTCACTGACAATTAGTAACAACGAACCTTCGATGCAGCCATCCAAAATGTAGGGACTGTTGCCATTAACACCAGGGTTGCAGTAACAGAAGTAACCTCCCCACTTTCCAGTTTGGCATGAGCTGCCGGGGCTACATGCGTAGGTTTCCTTGTTTGCAGACGCAATTTCACAACTCGGCTGGTCCGTGGCGAAAATTTCCAGGCTTGTATGAACACTTCTGTTAATCCAGCTCGAGTAAAGGTCGCTCGTCTCAAATTCATAATCCTCTGTTAGAAAGACCTTGACATTAATGGAGGCCTGCGCATCTGATCGTGCTCTGATGACTCCATCCCTTCTGGACAGTATGAACCGGAAGCCTTGGAGGTAATCCGGCAAGGCGATGCTGCAGCAGCCCAACCCATTGCAATTCCCGGCGATAGCTACCGACTCGTTACCCATGGTCGCCCTGTCGCCCGGGCACGAACTCGTGCAAGAACCGATGGTCAGGTTCGTCCCGGTATCGAACAGGAGGACCTCGACGTCGCAGCCAACAACGTACATGTGGGTGTCGGAGTTGATGATGAAGCCCCTGGCAGGCGACTCCCAGGACCTGGTGTAGGTGCTCGTACCTGGGGTCATGGTGATGATGAAGCCGATGGAGGCGTAGGCGAACCAGTGGTCTGTCCTATCGGTGCCGACCATCTGGTATGGTGTGTTGGCCCAGAAGAGCTTGGGAGGCTGGGTGGTGGTGTCGCAGGTGAGCTCGAAGCCCTGGCGAAAGCAGCCGGGCTCGGTGCCGAACGGGTAGAGGAACTCGGCGTCCCCGCAGCGGGTGGGGCAGTGCGCAAGGGAGGTGGCGGAAGGGACCGACAGGATCCCGCCACCGGCGCCGGCGACTCCAGGCGCTCGCGGCGCGCCCTGCAGGCACAGCAGCAGCAGAAGCTGCACGATGCAGATGAGCTTTTCGGCGGCAGAGCACATCGTTGAGTTGCTATGTGCATGCGTCATGTGTGTGTGATCTTTTTGCTGTGTTCTTGGTGTTTGGAGTTCGTTGCTGTCATGATGCAGTTCACTAGATGCCGGAGTCGTCACGCATTCTGTTGATAGCTGATGGCGACACAAAACGGGCGTATATGTATTAAGATCTAGTTTATCAGCGCACAATTTTGAGTGACATAAGTTTCCGAACTTTAATTAAAAAATTAGAACACACTATATCTATAAAAATCAAGATTGTTTATCTTTCTACCCTCTCTCTAAATATTCTAACACAACGCTCGTATAAAATATCCACTTATCTTTATCTTTATCATCTTGCAGTTGAATCTAGTGCGCAATTGCTAGTGTATCCAATTTTTCATCCACATTTGTGGTTTTCACTTAGGATGCACCTTCATATTTTTATATGTGCTTAATTCAATCCTTAGTCTGAGATATGTGTTTAACATGGAACTCTAACACAATACTCATACAGATTTAACATGGAACTCTAACACAATACTCATACAGATTTGTGCTTATCTTTAATTTATCCGGTTGCTATAGACTTTAGGTAGCCATTAGTATTCTATACACTTTTTCGTCTGTATTGACGTGTTTGACATATGTTTAATTGAATCTTTAATTTAAGCTAAAGTTTGACATGAAAATTGTTAACACACATCATTTATGTACACCTTAAACTAGTATTTTTCATGTTAGCAATGCATAAATATGTAATTTAGAATTATATATTGGTGTATTTTAGAATATTTTATTATAATGATATATGTAGGTAATTTAGGTTCATATGTTATTTTAGATTATTTTTAATAATAGCATAATTTTGATGCAAATTTAGTGTGTTACTTTAGATTATTTTTGTACAATAGTATAGGTGGGTAATTTAGATCGATATCAGAAGGCTACTTTAGATATATTTTATTTATAATAGCAGATGTATGTAATTTAGATATGGATCCGTTTATGACACATATACTCCTATATCAAGGACCCGTTTGTAGCGAACATGGCCCCATTAGACCATAGTTTGTGATTTTGGTGATTGAGTGACAACATAGTCATTGGGACTAATACTTTGTCTAGCATGTACCTTGCAGGTTTTCTAGATCCCAAGTATGCAAACCAAACCATGGCAAGGTCCAAATCATGGTGTTTAAGTATCCAAGCTATGGTGTTCTTGATATCCAAGCTATGGTATTCAAGTGACCAAGCCATGGTATCTAGGATTATTCTATGGTATTCAAGCATCCAAACGACGGTATCTTTGGTGCTTCCATTGGACAAGTTGGTCAGAAAAATGCACCATCGGATGTTCCGATGGTCACCAGAGAAGTGTCGGAGCAACCATCAGAGCAATTGGTACGCTGTGAAGAAGTCAAGTCAAAGTCAGACCATCGGATGTTCCGATGGCCCCTTTTCGAGTAGCTTCGGACAAATAACGGGGAGAAGGATTTGAAGACAAAGAAAACCCAGTAGCACTGGATGATCCGATGGTAGGCTAAGGGGAGCGTCGGACGAAGCATATATACTTTGCGAAGTTCCAGAGAGATTTTGGGCAAAAACCCTTCAGCACCAGATGTTCCGACAGTACCATCGGATGAAGCGTCAGATGAATTTTGAATGAGCCAGTGAAGAACTTGGGCGCAGGAAGGTCAACGGCTAGTAGCACCAGATGTTCCGATGATACCCAAATTGATACCATTGGAACATCCGATGGTCTACTTTAACTAGCCGTTGGAACAATGGCTCTTTGAGTCCTTAGGCTATTTATACCCCCTCCACTCACCCATTTGAAGTTGCTGGAGTGTGCAGAAGTCTATTGGAGATCAAGACTCATCAAGAACATATCCAAGCCACCAAAAGTGTTTAAGTGATTATTCAAAGGCTTAGCACAATCTTGGAAGAGTGATTAGTGATAGGATAGGCTTAGAGAAAGGGAGAGTGCAAGGTGTGCCTACCTTGTGATCGGTCTAGGAGTGAACCACAGTTGTACAAGGTGTGCTGGCGCCTTGGAGCTTTGGTGGCTCGCCAGCAAATCTTCGACCCTCCGGCTTGGTGTGGAGCTGCGTCGACGACCGTGTGCGGGGGGACGTGGAGACCGCCTTCCTTCATGGAGAAGCTCCTTAGTGGAGACGGCATCAAGGTGACCGGGGAACTTGGCATGAGCCTTAGTGGCCAAGCCTTTGTGGCAAGTTAAGGGGTGTCCGGGAAGAGACTTGGTGACCGGAAAGCAATACTCTTGCGTGAGTGCTTCAACAACGTGCACTGGTGGTGGCTTAGCACCTACCGATACCACGGGATAAATCATCGTGTCAAGAGTTCGTTTCCCTTCATCCTCACATCTTACGTTTCCGCATTTCATACTTGCAATTTGTGTGCCTTTACTTTCTTAGTGTAGTATCTTGCTAGGATTGGCTCTAGGTTGCAAAACTTATTTTGGATAAGGATTTCACATTAGATCAACCTTAGTTGCACATCTTGATAGTATGATCTAATATATGTTTTATGCAAAAGTAGTGGAAGCCATAGGCTAAGGTTTTAAGTTTGCCTAATTCATCCTTCCCCTTTTAGACTACGAGCACCGGTTCCTTACGCCGTTTTGTAAGGGTTTATACTAACTTCAACTTTACCTAGTTTGGGCACTTTAGCACGAGCTATTTTGCAAATCGAGGTAAAAAATGGAACTCCGCTGAAGCCGATTTTTAATCTTTATTAGTTTTACCGGTAAGGCCGTTTGAAAGAAACACTCGCAACCTACTCTAACTGATGCGTTCGTCAATGTCGGTGATTGTGTTGGGTCTTGTATCCTTTGACCTTTCTTCCTGTTTTTAATTTATATTTTCACCTATTCTGAACGATATTTTTTTAAAAAAAATATTATATTTTTGCATCACAAGCTCATTTGAGTTTCAGTTACTTGGAACTTGATCTTTTATCACAGTCAACTTTGTACTGCAAGATCAGGTGCCAAAAAGATACTCGCGAATTCTAACTTTGAGTAGTTGTCACGGTATGCATGCACTCCGCGTGTCCTGTGGCTTAGTCCAGAGACCGGGATGCATCGCGGGAGCCGGGAAGCGAAACGCCGGTGAGTATATATGCCCGACCCGGATGTGTCGTCGATCGGGTCGGAAAGTTTGACGCATTGCAGACAACGACGGCACACCGCTGCGTTTGACGCGTTCCGAGGTCACCGGCTCGCCGCCGTATGCAACGTAGCAGCGGCCGATGAGCTAGCCGTGGAATGAACGACGGGGAATCGACACGCAGAAGCCACGTAGTCCTCTCCACCGACGACCCGGCCGGTCACCGTCCACGCCTGGACAGGTCGCGCCTGCGTCTCCTCTCCCCCTGGTCCCGCGCCCCTTCCGCCGGTCACGCCAGCGCCAGGACTCGTTGCACGTCCTGCTCCAGGGACCAGGGCCACACCTCACGACGTGGTGATTGGTGACTTGAACTCGCTCCGGCATACAGTCTCAGTTGAACCTGCGCTGGGAACTCGTGTCTCAGTTGACACCTCTCCGTTCCTCGTGTCTAGTTTCTCTGTTCCTAGGCCAGGGAATCACCGCAAATGTCTCATTTTCTAGGGAATCAGCGCAGCGCGTTGGCTAGCACCAACTGGCGTGCTTGGTCAACGACGGCAAGTCTCGGGTCTCGACTCCCAGCCGGCGGTGCCAACGTCATGATGGCAAGTGTATATTCAAGCATATAAAGTCCACTGTGATGAACCCCACAGCTTGTCAGCGTGTTGGGTCGTCCAAGCTACTCGCAGCAGCATGGTAATTCTCATCGAATGAACGTGTAGGTCAATTTCAATGGAAGTTTCATGTAAAGTTTTATGGGGCATTAAATTTTATGCCACATCAACAATTTTGTTGACTTGGCAAGATTTTTATGAGGAGAGAGAATGCGAGGTTTCATCATGTGTGAGGAATTTCATCCCCATAACACTCAACAGGCACAGTTACCTAGTTCACAATCTTAACAGGTAACAGTGTAATGAAACTGTACAGAGACTCCTATCATCTCATGAAGACCGTCTCGGATTTTGTAAACCTCTCCTCTCCTGACAATGTCGGTTTGTTAAAAAAAAAAAACCCTTTAGAGTAGGCACCTCGGGCATGGTAGTGATGTTTTGCTATGTGCATTTGTCATCTGAGCTTTCACAGCATCGTTGCTCTCAAAGATGGAGATCGTCTCGCCTACCTCTTACCATGTGTTGATGTCACTTCATGTTCCGCTGATCTTCTTCGTGCATCAATGAATGAGATCCTAAATTCAGAGTTCTCGCAATGACGAACCTAAGTGACTTGGACTTCTTCCTTAAGCTTACGCGTCCCTTTGATGTGCTTATTTTACTCTACCTGATTCATTTGGTACTGTAATAGCTTTTGAAGGAAACATAGAATTCAGATGTAATATTTTTCCTTATTGTTTCCCCTCCCCTCCTTACTGCGGCAAATCGGCAAACGACCCGGCCTGAACAGCACTACACAAGTGATGAAACGGGCTCCTGCCGTTCTAGTACATGGATTGAAACTTCAACTCATTTGAGGTAAATTAGAAAAATAAAAAATAAAATTGGATTCCCTTCCCATGGATCGATGGGATATCTGATTTAGCCGCTTCCTGTTGCACGGTATCACGTTCAGTAACAGCTCAAAAGAAAGAAGCAAAAAGGAGCTGCAAAATAGGTTGAACGAATCAAGAGGTGCCATCCATGGTTCTGAATTCTGATCAGACTATACCATATGGTTCAAGATGAAAGTACCGTACAGAGATTGACATTCACTAGCCAAGCATAAAATTTTTAACTCATTCCATATAATATGGTTCAAAAGGTACAACACGTGCAAATAGCGTTTGGCAACAATTTCCAATACATAGCCGATCATTTGCAATGGTGAATGCACAAAAGAAGATACACGCAGCACAAGCTGCTTATTCTCATGCCATCAAAGCTATGATCAACTGTTGGTGATCCGAACGAGACTTTCCGGGCCTGACGTTGAAGCCAAAGAGATTCTTCCACTTGCGTACCCGCTGGTACCTCATGCGATCTAATTCACATATTGTTGTCAGCTTGGAAGTTACCGGATCGTAGCAGTAGACAGTACCACACTACGGGACACAGAAAAATTACCGAGTGCCAAGGGCACTCGGCGAAGGGCAAAATACACTCGGCGAACCGTTTGCCGAGTGTAACACTCGGCAACGGTACACGGTAAAAATTCACTCGGCAAACACGGATTTGCCGAGTGTTTTGTGTCGCACACTCGGCAAAGTCTTTGCCGAGTACCCAGAAAACACTCGGCATCCAACTTTTGAAAAAAAAAATCATGTTCCGCCGCCACCACCACCACCGGCCGCCAGCTCCGCCAGCACCACCTCCCATGCCGCCATCACCACCGACCACCACCAGCACACCCCCACGCCGTCGCGGATCCGGCGAGGGAAGGGCCGGCGCCGCCGGATCCGCCGGAGAGGGTGGGGGAGGGGCAGGGGTGCGCCGCCGCCAGGCCCCCTCCCCTCGATCCGCGGCCGCCGCCCGGATCTGGCCGCCTCCGGAGCCCCCTCCCCTCGAGCCGCCCGGATCTGATCGGCGGCGGAGGGAGGAAGGGAGGAGGCCGTCCCGGCCGCCAGATCTCACCGGTGGGGAGTGGGGCCGGGAGGGGGCGCCGCCTGCCGGAGAGGGAGGGGAAGGGACGCCGCCCGGCCGGGAGAGGAAGGGCCGGAGGAGGGGCGCCGCCCGCAGGAGAGGGAGGGGAGGGGCGCCGCCCGCCGGAGAGGGAGGGGAGGGGGCATCGCCGGCCGGGAGAGGGAGGGGAAGGGGCGGCGCGTGGGTGCGGTGGGGTGCGGCGCGTGGGTGCGGTGGGGTGCGGCGCGTGGGTGCGGGTGGGGGGCCGAGGGCGCCGGGTGTTTATGTGGCCGGCCGGGCGGGCCGCGTCCGTGGTGTGGAGTTTGCCGAGTGTGAAAAGAATAACACTTGGCAAACTCCTTTGCCGAGTGTCCCAGATTTAAGCACTCGGCAAAGATTTTTTTTTCATTTTCCCACATTTTCCATAACAGTTTCTACTGATATTATTTGATTATATTATGCGGTGATAGGTAAAATTCACTCAACAATATATATTTGATTATTCTACTCATATTATTCCATTATTTTATGCGGTTATAATTCAAATTAAATTTCTATCAATTGAATTCTATAATTGCACTTAATACATTAAAAGTATCTGACGGTTCCAAAAAATTACAAAAATTTCACATGAAATAATATATGTTCTCTATTGCCTATACAAAATTTTTTGTAGTCAAAATAAAACTCGACCGTCACTCTAACTCTAATTCTTATCGAATCCTTCTCAACGCTACTATTCTTCTTCTGAGATGTTTCAGTTTGTAAACATCGTACGTGACGACATGTGCGAAATCTTCTTAATTTTTTACCGCAGCCTCCACGTATGATATCATCACATCATGACAAATCTCATGATTTTCAGACTTCGCATGCTTTTTTTACAATTAAAAAATCATTTGGCCACACATTAATGGTCGTGTTTCCTGAACAAAATGTTCAAAATTTCTTTTCATTTCATGGGTAAGGCCTCAAACTTGGCTAAATAATATGAATATCATTTTTCTACTCATTTTATTCTATAGTTTGAATCACTTGCAGTTCAAATTTGACATATACAAAAAATTTCCTTAAAATGCAATTAATTAATTAAATATAGCAAACAAATCCAAAAATGTACCAAATTTTAACATGGAGTACCAAATGTTGTATGTGGGGAGTAGAAAAATTTTTAAGGTGAAAAGAGAAAAAAAAACTTATTGTTTTGCCGAGTGTCATAAAAATACTAGGCAAACCCCCCTCTTTGCCGAGTGATTTTTTTGACACTCAGCAAACCCCCCTCTTTGCCGCAAAGAGGCGGGTTTGCCGAGTATTTTTTTTCTTGACACTCGGCAAAGACCCGATTTGCGAGTGTTTTTTCTTTGCCGAGTGTTTTTGGCTTGGCACTCGGCAAAGAGCTTATTTGCCGAGTGTTCGAAAAAAACACTCTGCAAAGAAAAAACACTCGGCAATTTTTAGTTTTTCCGTAGTTTCAGTTTCCCACAAGATATGATCCCATTGCTGAAAGGAGGAAGAGACATCGTATGGCAAGGGAACGAGCTCGAGAGCTCGATGGAGTACCGCCGCTGCCATAGCGAGTTCATCAAAGCCCTCACCCGCTACGGCCAACGTCCATATGGTCAGCATCGTCTCGCTGGTGCAGGCCGCGTCACGCACAGATCCCGGCCGTACAGCACGTCCAATATGAAATCATCGTCAAGCGAAGGGTCCAGAGAATCCGGCAGCTTGGTGATGCCGAACTCCTCTTCTCCCAGACTAAGATGCAGGATACCACGCGGAGGCTCTGGGCACCACTTGGCGATGCGCCAGAACAAGAACCCGTTAATAGTCACGGCAGCCCTGAAATTTCTCGACAGGGTACGGAGGATCATTCCTGATCTCCCTCCAATCTTCACCGTCCTCGCCGGCGATGGTGAGCACCTCCATCCCCATGACTGTCCGCAGGTTCGTGTCAGGCTCCCATGACCGGTAGAAGCCCTGGACTGCCTTGTACTTGCCGGTGCGCGGATCCAGCCCTAGACCGCCGCAGTAGCAGCAGCCTCTTCCACCTACTCGCAGGAAGTTCCGGTAACCGTCCGGCAGTGTGATGGCCTCCCTGGTGGCTGGGTTGAAGACGTAGAGCCTGGTGTCGGTGGGGGCGAACACCAGGCCATCGCAGTGCGAGAAGTAGCGCAGCGAGTTGAACTCGCCGCCGAAGTCCTACGCGTGCAAGAACGTCGCCGCATTATTCTTCTTGGGGGAGTTGCCGCCATTGCCGCGTTGCTGCAGCTGCCACTGGTAGAAGCGGAGGTGGTTGGAGAAGGTGCTCAGCCAGCGCTCGTCGGGGATGACTTCGTCCAGGGTGTGCGGGCTGATGATGAAGCGAGGGCTCCGCTCCCAGTTGGAGGCGGGGCGGCGGAGGTGTGCTCGGATGAAGACGGGGTCGGAGATGATGGCTCGCCAGGCCTTGCACACGGACATGAACCGCAGGAGTGGCTTCACGGGCAGGCGCGCCAGGATCTCCGTAACGATTTCTTCCATCAGCTGTGCGGCGGAGTTCGCCTTGGCGCGCTGCTCTTCTTCGTCTTCGTGCTCGTCTTCTGCGCTTTCATGGCGTACGTGCAGTCGAAAGAGGAAGACTCGTGACTAATGACGACTCGACACGTGTGAGCGCATAGATACAGGTATATAAATAATATGGGCAACAGTCGCGATGTTCCACTCCGAGTCCGAGGAAGACACGGCGACCGTGTCCTTCTAAGGAAACTCTCGTCTATGATTTCTTTGTAAATATCAGACGAAACGAAGCCGTGTCTGATGACGCTTGGGTGCAGGGCAGCAGGGCGACATCCATTTTGTGAAGGCTCATTCTGATGACGGTGTGATCCGATTACTTGGGACCCAAAAAAAAAAACAGCAGGTCACGAGATCTATTTACCCTCTGTAAACAAGTCACGTACAATCAAACACTATTTCTGTGTTTCTTTGTTTACAATCTGCAAAACCCAGCGAGCATTGAGGACGGTATCAGAAACAGAACACCTGCAACAGGAGCTCATGAGGCCAGTTTTGATTTTATACACGATATTAGTTGACCACTCGTATCACAATAAACTCAACCAAATGTTCAGAATTTGTGCAAGTAAACATCGCAACAAACCACCAAAAGAACCAAAATGGTAAGAACAAGTCTCTGATGCTTGGAGACTAGAGGAGATAAGCAGCATGGTGCATGTTACTTCCTAGTCGAGGTACTACCGGTAGCTAAATTAGTCTCACGCGGCAGCTTCAACCTTCTGGGCCTTATTAGAATTCTTCTCAGCATCAGGGTTTCTACCTCGCTTCCCATTGAACTGCTTTCCTCCCCTGTAGTTCTTTCCGGCCCTACAAAAGTTACAAAAGGAAAGTGAGTAAGCCCAGTTAACTTCTGCATAACAATGAGGATAGCTTGTGCGGAAGAGCACCTGATGAGAAAGAATCTTTTCAACATAATCAAATAAGAAATTGCAGCATCAACAACTTGTCTATCCAAAACCGTCAGATTGCATCATTTTGCACATTAAAATTACCGTGCAGTTTGTATTTATTGTTGAATCCACACCAGATATAAAAACAGAGCTAAAAGGTAGGGAGTTTTCAATTAAAAAGTGGTAAGAACTGTTACATTAACAAGACTGCAAATTACTATATTAATTTTATTGGGTAAAAAAGCGCTTTGGTGTTATCACAACAGTTGGCATGGGCACCAGTTAAATTAGTGTCAGATTCCACAAGAGGATTTTTAGAAATAGCATAGCATACAGCGTGTGGTGGATTTTATTTTATTTTATTTTTTGTAAACTTTCTCATATAATACAGTGCAGAACAAGATATAAACAGATAAAATAGAAACAGAGTCAACCAAGAACAAAATATTACCTTCCTTTGTAGCTTCTATTGTCCTTGTAATTTTCTTGAATGCCACGAATTTTGCTCCAGTAATCCTTCTCTGCTTCACCTGCAGAAACACGAGTAAGAGCCAGTTTATGGACACAGTGCACTGTGCTGTGCTGCACTAAGGAATTTGTATGGGAATATCAACTAGTAAGATATTTCATTATGGATCTAAAAGAACATGTTCTGAAAGTAGCTCTCACATGACACACCACAATGCCAACAGAGGCTAATACCACAAAATATAATTCCTATCTGGTGAATTACACTGAAAATTAATGAAAAACTGATCCCACCAAATATTGCAACATCAAATGGAACTACAACTTCTACAGCAAGCATGATATTCGTTAAATAGCTATGAGAATAGAACCACCCATCAAAATCATAAACAATTATGTAGCTGAGTCAAACATAAGTGTGTTCAGCCAAATTATTTGAACTCTTACAGATAATATCTTTATGAATATCAAGATCAGCCATACAAAAATGATTTTAGCCTGTCCGGAAAATACTTTCACAATATCACAATTTTATTAGCTTTACAAACACAATAGGCTACTTTCTCGAGCCTCATCAATGACCAAATAAACACTCGTTTCTTACTAAAGCAAAAAAAAAGGGGTAAAAAAACACATTCAAGCTTCAAGAAATCAATGAGAAATAAAGGAAAGCTAAAATTCTTACCAGTCACAGCCTCCAAAGTAATGATGTGGTCTTTTATTATCAAGCCACCTTCATCAGCTAGTACAGCAGCCACGCGAGCCTTTTCAGCTGCCTTAGAATCTTCAAAACGAAGGTATCCTGAATCATCCCCGATGCTGAAGTCCACATACTAAGAGGAAAAACATGGTAAGGAAATATATTGCGCCGACAGGTTCAAACTAATAAGAAAAACAATTCACCATGCAGGAATCTATGCTCTTTCCAAGATACAGTGAAATATAAATTTTCATTCAGTACCAGTGTGGCCATAAATTGTCAGGTTAACGAATTTCAGAAGCATTTCCCAGTAAATAGTCAACTGGTCTGAAGGAAGTACATCTTGAAAGGAAAAAGAAAGTATATGGAAAACATAAACAGTCTATTATTTGGCACCAAATAACTCAGTTCCATGACCTGCCACTAAACAAGTGCCTACTCATTGCACTCCAACCGTTTTCCAAAGTTTCTTCCTCCACGCTATTGGTATCATCTTATTGTTCGACTGCAGCTGTTAAAAATTATCCTCATTGGTCTCCAGCCATTACCATGATGAGCAAACCATGTCAGCAAGGGCAATGGTGAGGTAGCCAGTACGACACCACCTATCAGTCAGCAGGAGCTACCAGTCCGAGAATAACAGAAGTGCAAGAGAAAAGGAATACGGGGAGGGAGAAGAGAGATTCAAGCAGCACCAAGACAGCAGTCACAGATTGAGTAAGACGGTCTATATATTAACTTGTGGTGCATTCATTAGTCCCAACAAAAATAGATAGAGCTGGACGAAAGAATAGCATGTAGGGGTATGGCTGTTATTCACATGTTAATGGCAAACTGTTGACCAGATGGCTGGTAGCGAGACATGAATTGAACAGATTTCCTAAATGAATGGCGTCGGATGAAGCACTTTATTAGAGGTGGAACACAATCACATAAGAGGGAATTATTCAGTGGCAAACAAAGATTTTTCCTGCAGTGTAAGTTTGTAACCCATGAACTGAACTTTGAGCTATCGGCTTCATTTGTGGAGCATATATGAATTTGAATAACTGGTATACTTGCAACTTATATTATAGGCTACAGGAAAGCGAAAAGAGACCCAAACTATTTCATTTAAAGGTAATAAAATAAAACTACCACTGATGTTATAAAAACAAAAGCAAAATCCTGAAAGTTGTGGATTATTATTACCCGAACATTTCCAAATTTCTTGAGTGCTTCTTTTAGATCCTCCCTCGAGATTGGGTTCTTCACATTGCCAGAAACACTATTGCCATCCCTGCTCAATGATTCACTATCTCCACGCTTTTCGCAGTCTTCCAAGGCATCACCAGTGCACTTCTCAGATTCTGTAGCTTCCTTAATGTTTACCTCTGTCTCCTTGGTCATGTTGTCCGAGGACTTGTCATCCTTTGAATCAGTATTATCTGGGATCCTCTCAGATGCCTCGCCTGATGGATTCTCCACAGAATTGGAAGTTTCGTTAGTTTGTTGAACCGCAGACTCAGCCATATCCTTCTTCAATTTGAAGGCCACAATTAGGCCTTTTGGAAAGCTGCAATTAAATTTCAGGGACTCTTAATTTTTATTTGAACTAAAGAACACAACACCAGTAGTCTAGAAAGGATGTAAGAAACTCACCCTTCATCCTGACTATCCTTGACAGGGTGCGCCTTTTCGTATTCTTCTCTTTTAGATTCCTGTTCAGCGTCAAATTCCTTCCTTCATAATTCAGGCAAAGATTTACATGTTACAAAATGAAAGATATAGGTTAATTTGTATATCATGAAAACATGTAAACAATTCGGATGAACAATCTGGAAAAAATGTTTTCGAATTCAAAATAGGTAAAAAAATGGTAGTATCAAGATACTTTGGATTATTTAGCACAATTCATCCAGAAACTTGCACTTGTCAACTCTTGGCTAGACAGTGGTATTGTATTTATGGCTATTGCACACGTTGGAAAACTTTGTGCTGATTCTTCTGGTGCATCACAGTCCACTTTACAAATGCCTGAAAGGATTTGTCTGGCTTATGATTGGTCAACACTGATAAATTTCTCTCTTGAAAACTCAAACAACCCCAACATTAAAGATGGCTCCTAGTTGGCAGATCTTTAACGATAATTATACTGCAGCAACCTTATAATATTTCACTTGATCAACGTAAATTAACCTGCCTTGCGTAGACTTTCATGGTGAGAAAGAACCAAGAAAACACTTAGTCCTTTTAGGTACAGTAAATATCAAAGTGCCTTATAGTCTATGACTAAAAAAATACATGTGAATGCAGCTCATTTCACATATTTTCATACCAGTAGCACTCAAAAGAAAGGAAGGCAAGTTCCTAACAGCAGCTACAGGAGGTTTGATCATTAGTCAACAGAGGGGACAAAGATCAAAACTTAACAAATTTGATGAAGGTACTGATAAAACATGCATTTTGTGCACATAAAGGAAACCATGCACCATGATAAGCTAGTGGGCTTACTTTGGTCTTATTTCCAGGTTTACCCCAGCAAAAACCAAACTATTCTCTGAAACTTTTTTTGCTTCCTCTTCTTCAGAAAACTCGACTAGAGCAGTGCCACAGAAGTGCTTTTTGTTTGCAATATGACGTGGTAGTCTCACACTGTTCACCTATGAGTTTAGACAGAAGCACATAAAAGAAATGTTACCATAATAGTTATTTGTGTTACATGTACTGCAGTATAATAGCTTCAAAAGTACATCATAACATCTAAAAAACTCCAGATAACTATATCAGTTCATAAGCTAACAGTAGGGGGGAAATCCTAATAGAATTGAATGCATTCACTCCGTTTGAGGACCTGAATATCAAATAATACAACGGCAATCTGACCGGATACTGGTATTGATTGTATGCTAAAGCAGTCAGTCATGCTTAACAACATTTTGGCACTAGAAGTTAAAAAATCTTGTCGTATTTCAGTACATTTTTTTTACCAATCACTAGCAGATTGACTGCAGTATTTGAATGAAAAAAGAACACACCTTTGCATATTGTGCAAAGAAAGATTGGACATCTTCCAGCTTTACATTGTAAGGCAGTGGCGATGCAGCAACTGTCCTAGAATCTACTTGCTCTATGACCTCATCTGGCTTCAACAACTCACTTGCTCTACCAATCTTCTTTCCTGCATTTGAAAAATATTGCAACAAAGTTACTATACATATTATGTCAGATACTCAGATGAAAGTTAAAGAGTGCAATTCATCCCAGTTCACATCTGAAAGCAATTACCGCTCTGTGGCATCATGTCCCATGACATAATGAGACATCATAAGTAGTTTTGTCTCTATCAGTAAGTTTGATGTCATGAGCTATTCCTTTAACACTATAATATAAAAAATACAGAATAAATGACATGGCTGTCCACACTGAATAGCTGCTGTTACAAGTGCAGCTTATCAATACAGCTATAAACTTTGCATTAAAGCATTTGAAGCTAAAATTAAGCAACAGACAAGAAGGTACAATGATCTTAAGCAATCCAAAGGCACATCGCCTTATTAGATGTACATGTACTATAAGGTGATAGCCACAAGCTTTATGTTCCCATATTTAGCTCCAGAAATCTATCTCCTTGCTACTGTTATCAAG
The DNA here is from genome assembly GCF_005286985.2 of Setaria viridis. NCBI lineage: Eukaryota > Viridiplantae > Streptophyta > Magnoliopsida > Poales > Poaceae > Setaria > Setaria viridis. Next base: position 30,198,156 of record NC_048263.2, read on the forward strand.
AGTATAACGAGGAAACACCACCACTGAATTGCGAAGCACCAAGTTTTAAAGAGGAAAGGGGAAGGGATTGGATTACCGTCCTCTGATACGCGGAGCACAGGAGAACGTCGCAGCACCTCAGCCACCGCGAGCACAGTCTCCTCCGGCACAGTCTCAGGCTTCACCGCGGCGTCGAGCCCCAGGTGGGACTTCATCCGCGAGAACGAACATATCAAGGCCAAGCTCACCACTGCACAGTTCCCCAAAAAAATTTAAAAAATCAGCAGATTGCCGACAAAACAAACAAAATACTAATCAACGAGGAGATGAAGCGGCGCGAGAGATCGTTACGGCCATCGTCGCTCTGCTCGACCGTCTCCCTCAAGAACTTGTCGCGGGGGAGGTTGCTGTCGCTGAAGTAGAACTCCACCTGCATCAACGAACCGAAAACTTCTCAGAACAGTTGCTCAAAAAAATGACCAAAAAAGAGGATAAAAAACCGCAGCGGGGGCAGCAAGGCTGGATCGCGGACCTGGCGAAGGACGCTCTTCGCCTTGGCCTCGTCGAGCGGCGCGGCGGCGGGGGCGGCGGCGGCCATGGATGGCTGGGCTCCGACTGCGATCGAGCTGGAGATTGGTGGAGTCCGGAGAGGAATCGGGGGTTAGGGTTTACGTGGTTTTAGGAGCGGCGCCGGTTGCGTCGGCGAGGAGCTGCGGCGGCGGCGGCTGTTCTCACGCCTCTCAGCAGCAGAGTCCAGTCCACAATGTTCTTCTAACGGGCCCGGCCCATAAACCAAGGCGACATTTCGAACCAATGGGCTGGCTGGCTTACAAAAACGGGCCGAGACCAAAGGCACTTGGGCTGTGAGAGAGGCCTCCGCGCGAATTCAGCGGCGCCCCCTTCGGCCACTCGCTTCCCCTCTGTGTTTTCAGTCGCAGAGCCGTGGGAGAACTGAAGTGCTCAAGCACTGCTCAGTCGCCAGTCGCCACTCAACACCGACGCGTGACGTCGACGTGCCAACTTGTCCTGATCCGTACGTGTGTTATCTCTCTCTCGCCGTGTCCGTGTGATCCGGATTGAGGATGCGGTCTCCACTTACGTGGAGGACCGACCGTCGCCGGGGCAGGCTCGCTGCAATCCAAGAGCAATCCTTTTTCCCATTTTTTCTTTCCCCATTTTATCCATAAAAAAATTTAGGGGAGAAAAACCTCCTCCAACATATCCACTTTCCATTTCCTCTTTATTTTTTCTCAATCCTCTTTTATCTTCCTCCCTCAACCCTCTAAGGAGATTTGCCCCTCCATTTCCTTCACCCCTTCCTACTATCTCTCCCAAGCCACACGATCTGTTGCCCCAGGCCGTTTCCTGGCCGCCTGCATGTGGGCCAGCCTTGCCTTGGCTATCTTGCTGCCCTCATTCGCCCAGGTAAGAAAGGGGAAAGGGAAACATCAATCCATCCATTGGAATTGCTCTAATCTCCGTGCCAGTACTTCCTTCCTCGGCGTCCAGTCTTTACCATCTCAGCAGCTTATCTGGATTTCTGAAAGGAACGGCCGGCCGGGGCGTTCTTCTTTCCCAAAACAGACAGGAACCGGATATCGTATCTTTTGGGATAAGCTGGTGACTGCTGCTTGCTCGATCGGAGCTGAGAGCCGTCACGCTCACGCTCCGTCGATGTTTAAGTCATCCGTTGGTTTATTGGCTTCGGTTATTAGTCTATTCGACTTGCTTACGTCTCTTGTTTCCGCACTCGACGGTCGTCATCATGCTTTGTGGAAATCCAAAAGCTGTCCTTTTTGCCTGGGATGATAGTGGAATATAGTAGTATTAGTACCAGAATTTCCAGTAGTTTGGTCTTCTAGACTTGCCAAGATTGGCCATCCGCCCATCTCGTGTGCTGCCCCAGAGCAAGAGCACAACGCATGCTTTCAGTACTTGCTAGTGGCACACGTGCGTCTGGTGCAGACATTTTTCTATGCCGAGCAATGTCCGTATTTGCTTAGGCTAGTGGCGCGCGCACTTGTGTTTTCGTGAAGCCATTTTTAAAAGCACTTTTTTGTGCTAGCGTAGAGAGACAGGGACAGGCGGCAGAGAAAGAGACGGGTGTTGGGCCCATCGGTACGCCAAATGGGCTGGCCTGGACGGACAGCGTTGCACAAGCGCGCTGGCGCGCTGCGAGAGTGCGAACCCGAGGGCCCAGGCCCTAGCCGAAGGATCTAGATCTCGCCTGTGATTCGCCGGCTGGCGGGGGGGCCACCGTGCTGACATGTCACCCGCGTATCCGCAGGGGATAAGCGCGATCGCGCCGGCGGCCAACCACGACGCGCCAGCTGGCATGGGGCGACCGCCCACGGGTGAAGGGGACGGTCGGACAGGGAGGGCCCCGGACGCTGTCCCCGACTCCCCGTCGCGGTCGCATCCGGCATCGGGGTCGCGCGCTCTCGTGTCGCACAGCGGCGCGACGGCGAGTGACACCAACCGCCTGTATCCAAAGCTTTTTCCGAGGGGAAAGAAAAGGACGTCCAAGTGTGAAGGGTATCTGCGTGTGCACAGGTAGCGTGAGCGCACACAACTTGTCACCGGACGAAAACTTGGGCCCCAGACCCACTACTGTTTGTTTGTTGAAGTTTACTGTGGTGGAAAGTGAATCTAATAAATCCCTCGAGTGTTTATAACATGCAGCTCTCCACCCGTTTGCTCAAAAGTAAGACCCTATTTGGATAGTCTGGAACTAAAATAGGACTAAAAATTAGCTGGCTAGTAGTTAAAAATTAGTCCAACTTGTTTAGATACGTGGACTAAGGCTCCGTTTGGAGATAGGGATTAAAGTTTAGTCCCTATCCTATTGAATGTTTAGATACTAATTAGAAGTATTAAATATAAATTAATTACAAAATTAATTGTATAAATGAAGACTAATTCGCGAGACGAATCTATTAAGCCTAATTAGTTCATGGTTAAATATGTGCTAATCATGGATTAATTAGGTTTAATAGATTTGTCTCGCGAATTAGCCACGGCTCATGCCATTAGTTTTATAATTAGTCCTTCCAATTGGTATACAAACATCCGATGTGACCCCGGACTAAAAATTAGTCCATGGATCCAAATACCCCCTAAACATTAGCCGGGTACAAAGCAAAGACTATCATGCCCTTCCTTTTGGAATGGTCCCACAGCTATGGATAGGGTTGGAGGTGGGATGTTTGGATCATTTTCCATCCTTTGGCTACTTTTAGTTGCTTTTAGCAACTTTTAGCTGCAGTGAAAGAGCTAATTGACTAATATCTAGCTAATCTTTAGTCTACCTTTTTAGCCCTCCCATTTGGAGCACCTAGAGTTAATTTTTAGTAGCTAAAAATTAGTTGGGATCTCCATACAGGCTCTAAATCTCTTAGAGTGCTGAGAGCCCGAAACACTTGGCTAATTGGGGAAAAAGAGATGTCGTTTGGCGAGGCTTCTTCAAATTACTAGGCTCAGAGAAAAAGTTATAGTGGCCACAAGATCGTGTTGGATGTGGAGTGGACAACGAGGTTGTTGAAATACCATCAACTACAAGATCTGGCTACGCTAGAGTAGAGGTGGTTACACATCTCAGCAAGTTAGCACGGTGATAAATCTAATTATATATAAAATTATCTCTTATGATGAATCTAGAAATAGAGATGTACCAGAGAGAACTGAAGCAGGAGGGTTTCAGAGAAACCACTTGAGTTAAGAAAGAAGATGATAAAGATACAAAGAAGAAGAAGTGGTGAAAGGATGAATAAGCCGGCTGAAAAGCTGAAACGGCTGATTTATTGTGAGATAGAGATGTACCTCAGGGTCTGTTCGCTTCAGCTTATAAGCCGGCTGAAAAGCTGAAACGGCTGATTTATTGTGAGAGAAAAACACTGTTTGGTGGCTGATAAGCCGGCTGAATAAGCTGAAGCGAACAGGCCATTTGGAGTTGGATTGAGGTTGAAGAGGGCCAGGACAACAAGAAAATTTGTGTGCACTCAGAGAAAAACTCAAAGTCTCTATGGACGAACACTAACAGCCTGTTAGGCGGTGCTGCAGTTGCAGCAGCAGCAGCCGAGTTGCAGCTGCTGCAGTAAAATGTGTACAGATGCAAAATGCTCAAACTGAATGTGAAGAAAAAAAAAAGGAGTACTTGGCTGCAGCCGAGCGGCTGGCATGCAGCAGCTGCTGCAGCCACAAACATGGAAAAAGTAGAAGCGAGCGGGGATGTTTATTTTAACAGCATCAAATTTACTTTCAAGAAAGATCAAATTACATCTCTTTCTATTGAAAATACCTTTAAAATTAGGTTCATCATGTAGGAATAAATAATTTATTGCAAAGTTCAAATTACATGGAATTTATTCAAAATACCTTTTAAAATAATGTTGATTTTAATGACAATTAATAATTTATTGAGAAGAGAAACTTTGATCATAATATACTTTTGAAGATTTCCTCCTTTCGAAATATACTTTACATGCAGTGGATGTGCTGTTCAACCAATGACTTAATGTGAAACATGAATTAAGAGGAACATAGATTAAGAGGAAAAATCTTTAATAGGTGTTGATACTTCCCCGGCGTTGGAGCTGCTCTTAGATTGAAGGCGTCTTACGTTGGTATCGAATTTAAGGTCAGTTTGGTGCGGCTCCAAACAACTCCAACTCCTTCTACATTACATTGTCCACACACTGTAGCAGCAACACTATTCATAGGAGCTATTCTTCTCTCTCCTCTCCTTCCCTCTCACGGATCAAGGAGGAGCCGATGGAACCAGTTTTTTCCTTCTTCAGCTCTAACGCTACAGGAGCCTGACAGTGGAGGCGGAGGAGGAGCCGCTTACCTTAGAGGTCATTTTACAGTGACGATTAGCAACTCCGCTAATCTAGTTGCTAGCGAAGTACTCGTATCTAGCACCATCGGACAAACGAACAAAGGTGGGTGGCCCGGCGAGACAGCGACGGGACGCCGGTCCACTGGCCGCCCAGCTCGTGGCCGCCAGCACCTCCACGTGCCGGCCGACCCCTCAAAACGCCCGCTGCGCCGGGCGGGCACCTAACGCCCCCGAGACCAACCATTTCCGACGCAAAACCCCCCCAAGACTCCGTGACACCCGCAGCAGTGTCTCGCTCGTGACGCACCCGGAGCGGAGAAGAGCAGAACCGTGAGCAGAGGCATGGACGCCGCGGCGGAGCTGGAGCTGGAGCTGGAGCTGGAGCAGAAGCCGGCGGTGGGGTACTGGGGCGTGGTTGGCGCGCGGCCCTGCGACGCGTGCGCGGCGGAGCCGGCGCGGCTGCACTGCCGCGCGGACGGTGCGTTCCTGTGCCCCGGGTGCGACGCCCGCGCGCACGGCGCCGGGTCGCGCCACGCGCGCGTCTGGCTCTGCGAGGTCTGCGAGCACGCCCCCGCCGCCGTCACGTGCCGCGCCGACGCCGCCGCGCTCTGCGCCGCCTGCGACGCCGACATCCACTCGGCGAACCCGCTCGCGCGCCGACACGAGCGGGTCCCCGTCGCGCCCTTCTTCGGCGCGCTCGCCGACGCGCCGCAGCCGTTCCCGTCCCCGGCCTTCGCCGCCGCGGCCGCCGCGGGGGCCCATGCACAGGGGGAGGTGGGGGCGGACGACGACGGGAGCAACGAGGCCGAGGCCGCCTCCTGGCTCCTCCCCGAGCCCGACAACAGCCACGAGGACAGCGCCGCCGCCACCGATGCGTTCTTCGCGGACTCCGACGGGTACCTCGGCGTCGACCTGGACTTCGCCCGGTCCATGGACGGCATCAAGGCCATCGGCGTGCCGGTCGCGCCGCCCGAGCTGGACATCGCCGCCGGCGGCTTCTTCTACCCCGACCACTCCATGAACCACAGCGTAAGCCTCGCGGCTGTGCTATGATTTCTAGATCCTCAGCAAACACCGCGAAATGGTTCAATTCGAGATTCGTCCTCCCAAAAAAGTGGCTTCTTTGAGTGGACTTGGGGATAATGTGGACGCCTTCAACCGCTTATTGCAGGTCTCGTCGTCGGAGGTGGCGGTTGTGCCGGACGCGCTGGCGGCGGGCGGGCCGGCGGTGCCGGTGGTGAGCAGGGGGAAGGAGCGGGAGGCGCGTCTGATGCGGTACCGTGAGAAGCGCAAGAACCGGCGGTTCGACAAGACCATCCGGTACGCGTCCCGCAAGGCCTACGCCGAGACGCGGCCGCGCATCAAGGGCCGCTTCGCCAAGCGCTGCTCCGCGGAGGCCGAGGACGAGGCGCTGGAGCACGAGGAGGGGGCGTGCTTCTCCCCCGCGGTGTCGGCGCCCGCGGCGTCCGACGGCGTCGTCCCGTCCTTCTGCTGAGGGAGAGACGGACGGCGACCCGGCGGCGGCCGCCCCGACCCCTCTCTTCCGCTCCCCGGCGACGACCTCGCTAATTTTGCCGACTCTGAATGGATCTGAACGCATGCGACGCGCGCGCTCCGTGTAGCATGAATAATTGTACAGTAGTTCGATGCACTGCACGAACTCAATCGCATTCGCACGGAACGCATGCAATCCTCCTCACCGTCTCTGTAATCCAGCCTTGTACATTATCCATCTAGAGGTGTTTGTGTTTCTCTTTTGCATGAGTGCATCTTCAACCTGAAAACTTCGTTGTTCATGCGTCAGTGCCCCCAACAGTGCAGCAATTTGACCTCTCATTAGGAAGATTGTTCAGTTTCTTGCGAACAAGGGGGAAGGTGGAGCAATGAATCGACACGTCAGAGCACGTGAAGTGAAACGGTGAGGTGCGGAGCAGTTACCTTTCCCAAACGAGATCGCAGGTAAACTTCTGATTTGGGCAATGGAATTAGGCTGGATGAATGGATCCTTTTCAGCCGTCAGTTGGTGCCTGTGAAGTTGCGGCTAGCCGCCGAGCCGGGGTTAGGACAACCACTGTGCTGGACTTTTCCTTAACAAGTGGCACGCTCGACACGGGCGCACATCCAAAGTCCTCCAATGCGGGTGCGGCAACCTTTTGGCAACTTGCAGATGGAGAAGGGCCATGGGCTGATGGGGCAGAGTCCTGGAGCGCCACCCGTGACTGAAAGATCTGCTTGTTCCCCGTGACTGCTGGTGCCATGCCGAACGGCGACACCGGTGTCTCGTCGCTGCCACCGCTAGCTACCGGTACCTGCCGTGAGCAGCGTCAGTTTTGACACAATCTCCCGCTGTTCCTGCCTTGCTAGTTTGCTACCACATGGCAGTGACCCTCTGAAATCACGAGCCAACTGCTGGGCTTCAGCTCCAAACATTTGTTAACACATCGCACAAGATAAGCAATTTGTCCAAATTCCAAGCAATCTAGGAATACAAATCTCATAGGAACCAGATCTTTGTCTTGACAACTACAAGCGGCCAGAGTCATGCAGTCAAAACTCGAAACAGAAACGTTATAGGCTCCTGCCTCCACAATTGTATCAGCAGCGGTGTCCTCCCAGGAAACGAAAAACACTGAAACGATAAAAATGCAAGACTTTGAATCCTATAGAATTACATAAGTTGTACCGATGCGCCCGGGCAAAAACATGCTGGGGCCCCTAACATTTTCCCAGCATCTTGGAGCAGCTAAGGATCTCACGCATCATTGCCATTGCCGTATGGGGACTCATCGCGCTGGGGCTGCTGGCCTGGGGACCTGCTATAGCTCCTCCTGGCAGGAGGTGGTGGTGGCGACCTGCTCAGGTCACGGGCTGGCGGTGGCGATCTGCTGTTGTTCCGCGGAGGTGGTGGAGGTGGCGACTTGCTGTAGCTGCGCGCTCGAGCTGGTGGAGGTGACCTGCTGAGACTCCGTGCACGAGGTGGCGGTGGAGACCTGCTGTCACTCCGCCTCCTAGGAGAACGATCCCGTGGGCTGTAGCTCCTGAAACATGCAAGTTTCTTTTTCAGATATGACCACAAAATTAACTCGTTGAAAAGGCAGGTAATGTGGCAACAAGACATCGTGCAATACAACGTTACGACATTGGCCAGCGTAACAGCTGCAAGAGTACCAATGCATGATAAAGAACCAAACTAAGAATGCATTGTTGAACATGATACAGCAAGTCAGGCTCTGTATTGAAGTTAACAGAGCAAAGAAGCAGCCTTTGAAGCTTTGGATCAACATCATGGTAGCCTTATGAAAGAATGTGACGAATACATCTAGTCTAGTCTAGTCATTTAAATTCAGAAGCAACAGTATCCCTAGACATACACTTTTCTAATCTCCATGCTTCTTCCCACATGCCATTTTTATTTTTCCTACTATCTTATTAAAATATCAGTGAGTACAAGGGGCTAGTTGAATCGCTAAGCAAATTGCAAAAAGCGAAAACATAGCTACGACTAGGCTGGTCAGAAAACACAAAACCGGAGATGTGCAGAAAACCCTTGCACATCTCCACACAAATTGTATTAGTTGAATTGCTAAGCAAATTGCAAAAAGGGGAAGCATAGCTATGACTAGACTGGTCAACAAACACAAAACCGGAGATGTGCAGAAAACCCTTGCACATCTCCACACAAATTGTATTAGTTGAATTGCTAAGCAAATTGCACAAAGCGAAAGCATAGCTATGACTAGACTGGTCAACAAACACAAAACCGGAGATGTGCAGAAAACCCTTGCACATCTCCACACAAATTGTATTTGAAGCCATTACCTCATATTCCCTCCGTTATTAAACAGATGCCGTTTAGGAATTGGGTTTTGTGCTCAAATAGACATCGTTTTAGATTTTCTAGGTGGTGTTTTTCTGAAGAATCCTTATCAAAAGCTATTGAATAGTAGAATGAATGCATAAGGTGGGATTGGTGTTATGACCTTCTGCCGTAGCTTGGGCTCCTCCGATATCTTGGGCTGCGGCTGCGGCTGCGGCTACGACTGCGATATCTAGGACTTCGGCTGCGGCGCCTTCCAGTACCCAAGCCTCCGGAACCAATCCGTAAGCGACATTCGCGAGCAAAGTGACCAGTTTCACCACACTCATAGCACTTCATATCAGAACCATTACGGTCCCGGCCACGTCCACCACCAGCTTTGGTTGACAGCTCAACCCTCCATCCATTCTTACCTATCAAACACGAATTGACAAAAGTATATGCACAAAATCATGAATTGTTGAAATATATGACTATAACAGTAGCTAAAGGGTAAAAACTAGTTCAATCACTAACAGAAATGAAAATGGTTGAAACATTCTTCTCAAGAGTAGTAGATTAGCAATTTAAGATAACTCAAGCAGCTTTTAGAGTCACGCAATTGTATTCATTTTGCAGGACAGGACATGAGTGTCACTAGTAAACACATGCATTGGTAATATAGGCAGCACCAAGATATAAAACATCCCACTCATGCTATAAGTTTGGCTTGTTATCACTATGTTTTTCACTAAGTTCATATAATGGATACCAGTACATTTCCTGGTAGAAATATAACTGCCAGGTATCATAATGCAGGCACAAATATTGCCAAAGACAATTTCCTCCCATGTCATGACATGAGCAACAATTAACTTCTTAGAAGGCAACAAAGCAGAAATACATATGGGACCATCAAGTATAGATGTATAGTAACTGAACAGTACAGATTAAATTTTGTAACAATACTATTTACTTGCTAGCTGTTAGAAGAAGCAAGGAACCAAAGGACCCAACGAAAAAATCACTTGCTAGAAGAAAAGACTATACAAGCAAATTTATTGTAGCACCCCAATGCCATTAGAACCCACAAAAGCAGGTGCACTCAGTATTTTTTCAGAACTTGACCTTGCATAAGCTACCACTTTATTGGAGATGCAACTTCCTACCAAAGAGTGATAAGTGCTGGAAATCACATGCAGTTACCCTATTGTCTAAGTTTTATCATATACTACAAATAAGTGAGGAGATAAAGGAAAACATTTTAATTAAAATTAAAAAGTGTTCTTCATAACAAAACTACCTGCTGCCAGAAAAATGGAATAAATTAACCATGAGAAAGATGTACAGCAAAGGGCAAGGTCTTTATAAAATACAAATAACAAATAGACATCCTTGATTATTACCATCCAATTCACGAATGGCATCTTGTGCATCCCTACGGTCATCAAAGTCAATGAAGGCAAATCCTGGTGGTTTTCTAGCAACCCATACACTGCATTGAAAAAAAATCAGTACAAGTGAATTCCTCTAATCATGTAACGTACAAAATATCTAATACTGAATTAAGATAAAAAATGGCATACAAACAAAAAATCTTTACAATCGAAGTTTTTGACTTAGTATACTCTCAATCAACAGCAACCAAGAAATAACACTTCGGCATGCAAATGCAAGAAAAACTACCTGATACATTTAACAAGACATACATAACCCTTTCATGGAATCCTCCCACTCTGAATATATACCTATCGTTGCATAAGTCAACATATAACCCATCTGCACAGAGGTACATATCACTCTGTATAATCATAAGTAACTATTTTCTAATATGAATCTAATGACATCAATTCTGTGTCACAAAAACTATCAATTAATAGAGTAATTGTTGGTCAATGGCTTGCCCTAACTAAATGAAATAAGTCTTGTAATTTCAAGTGGAGGGAGTATTGAGGAAATGTGATTCTGGATTAATTTCATGAGAGGAGTATCATCTATTATTACATCAACTGCAGTTTACTTTTATTTATAAATTGTAGGCATAAATTCCTAGGTCAAAAGATAATGTTGTTATGTTGCCATGTTGGATGCACTCCAGAACTACTAGCCTACTTGCACAGTTCCAACTTTTGCCCTATCATCGTAATTCAAGTTCATTCCACCTTACTCGTAATGTTCACCTAGTACTTTCTACTATGTTCTTTTTATTCACATGCAGCATAACAATAACTTTAATGCTAGCTCACTGAATGAGCAAAAGGTGCCCTCTAATCTTTAAAAAGGAGCCCTAGCATTACATAAAAGGACAATCACAAGCCTCTTAAAAGAAAAGAAGCTCAAGTACGTCTGCAACTCAGTAACTGACTAAGGAAGCAGCAAACATGAAGTGGGTTTGCAAGTCTGCACTGAAAGTTCGTCTTAAGCTTAGTACAACCTGAACGGAGCTACTAGCGAGGCTAAATAGATAAGGCCAAGCCCCATATGTACTGATAAGTTAAAACCGCACTTGCTAACTTATCATGCAGAACCCTCAAAACACCAAGCCCTAACAAACTAGGCCTTACAGGTGCTCCATGTGCTTCACATGTGCACATAGTAATCCCACTTTTCCCTTCTATTTCTCAAACAGTAGATATGCATTACTGAAAAAAGGTTCATAAGAAACAGCCTCAACTCTACTAAAACATGTTCTACTCAACAAACTAAATACATACGCAACTGGTGTTGAATCACTCCACCACATTAGCCTTACTTATTTCTATATCACATAAGTGGGCAACTGGCTGCTGTATTGCTGTTGTACCACTGGCACCCTCGGTGCAAAACTATATAATACCCAAAGCCACAAACTACTTATCATCCTTGTAAGGCAAAGGAAAGAACAAGGAAGCTCATACAGTCCTATAGGCTATTAACAGTACTACAGTAGTACAGTACCATATAGACGACTCGGGAAAACCATATGCGCAGTAGCACTAGCTTAGCACTTCCGCCATCCAAAATTTAAGAAAAAGAAGCTTAGCACTTTCGAGCAAAGGCACTGCATCTCACCTCCTCAGAACCCCGAACGTGCGGAACTCGTCCTCGATCTCCCGCGCCGTGACGCGCGGATCCAGGTTCCCCACGTAGACGCGAGCCATGAGCGAAACCCTGCAGGGGCAAAGAAATTTCAACAAAAAATCTCTCAAATCCGCTCCAAGGCGCAGCAGCAACCACTAAGCTCCACCGAGGAAACCCCCAAATTTCTCATGGATTAGGTCGAAACGGAGACGAAAATCGAGAGGCGCTCGCCTAGGAAGCAGAAGCAATGGGGGATCTGAAGCATACTTGCCTTCGAGCGCGTGCTCCCTCCGGGTGATTTGAGATTTGGGGTCGCGAGGGCGGCCGGGGGAGCGGCTCTAGGGTTTAAGTTCGAGCCGCAGCCAGAGGAGAAGAGGGGAGGGCAGGGAAGCGTAATTTTAGGTGGATTCGGGTTGACGAGTCAGGGTCATTTTCGGAATTCTGGGTTTGGTGGGAAAAGATGATTTCCTTAGCCTTTTTCACTTTTGCCAGCAGAAAAAGGAGAGTAAGTACAAGGGCTGATCTGCATTTCAACGAGAATATAAAAGTTCAAAGTGTATTATAACAATTAGCAATTGTACATTTTTCATTTAAAAACTATACAGACATTTAGCAGTAACCAATTCATATTGAAGGATCGTGGAAAAACTTATCCATTTTATTATTAAATAAGTGATAATATTGATCAAACCCTTGATTTCACCTCCATTTAGTCAATAAAAACATTTAAATTCACTGGAGTTACTTTTTTCTTTCATCTTTCTTTTTCTATTGTGCGCCACTAATGCTTATTCTCGAAACACCAGTATGAATCACAATCGGTCGTGAGTTTGCAGTGGACCACTAGTTGGATGGTGCCATGGAGTGAGAAGGTTAGCCAAGATCTGTGTTGGGAGCGTCATAGTAGGATTAGTTACTGAGTAGTAGGATTAGTGACGAGCAGACGACCTTTGCCACCTTGCCTTGCGGTTGTCTTGTCATAATACCCTCTCTAAACTCAACAAAGTCCTAAACCCCATTTTTAACATGCCACTCATTCCTCTTCTTTGTGTGTTAATTGAGCAAGGGATATCCAATTGCTTGAACACATGTTAGAGTTTATCAAGAATTTAACATCAAAGTTCCTCTAAATTTCAAAATTTCATGCAGGTGATGTTTTAGGAAAAGCTCCATACTACGGAACTAAGATAGAGATATCAATCTCGAAGCAGAAGGAACAACGAACCATGTGCTAATTTAGATTAGCAGCAATATTTTATCTGTGTTTAGTATGTAATATTTTCTAGTAAAAGTGCTGCCCTGTGCCCACTTAGACTTGGTCTTGCTAGAGTTCGCGGGTTGACGTGACATCCCTAATTGAAATTTTCCGAAACAAGTTGTTTAGCACCCTCATTGCTCTTGCTTACACAATATATGCATTCCTTCCAAAATATTTCAAACTCTAGTCTTGAAACGTAACCCTCGTAATGATACGCAAACCTATTACTAGGTATGTTTCAAAGAAATCTTTTCTAATTCTGGATGAGTGGGATCATTATCTAGGGGTGATTGGTTGGCTTCCCCAGTGAGCCTGGCTTGCACGAGAGAGCCAGGCCATGGTTGGCCAGTTCCGGCGCATGCAATACCAGCGTGATTGGTTTGCTGGTTCGTTTCAACTGGATGAAAGGAGACATTGATTGGTTGCCTTCATATATGTACGACGAGTTAGTTTTTACACAGGTCCATGCGCCCGCTGCTCTCGCGCGAGCCTGGGTGACAAAAACGCTCATTTCTCTTGTATCTGCGGAGCCGCTGGGAGATCCTTTTTACACCCCATGAGCTAGACCAAAGACCAGTCCGGACAACCAATCATCAACACCTTGCATCTGGAGAACCAAAGGCCAATACGAACAAACAATCATCAACACCTTGCATCTGAAGAACCTGGTTGGCCTAGATACATGGAACCAATCACACTCCTAATGGATTCATTTTCCCTGCAGCTTAAAAACCTGGTAAGGCGACAAAACATCGCAGTATCACGTTTCGGTCCGCCAAAACGAGATCGTGAGCCGTCCGATACGCTCCTCCCTCCGCTCGCTTCCTCTCCTCCCCTCTCCGCCTCACCCACGCCCCAAACTAGCCGCCGCACCCGCCGCCCTCCAGTACCCAGGTCCACCCATCCGCCACCGGCCCCGCCCCCCGCCGGCCGCCGCTCCTCCTCCTTGCCGTGACCTCCCCCGACCTTCTGCAAGCGCGCGCGGACCCGCACCACGCACTCGCTCGACGCGCCGCCGGCTCCCTCGCCATCTCCCCCGACGGCTCCATCTCCGCCGAGCTCTCCCACCCATCCCGCCCGCGGCCTCTCGTGCTCCTCCTCTCCATACTGCCCCTGCACGCGCTGCATCTCCAGATCCCGAACGTCCTCCTCGCCCCACCAGGCAGGCGCGCTGCGTGGCCGGACGGAGCGAGGCGGCGCAGCAGTGCCGGTTCGCCCCGAGGAGGCGGCACGGCTGGGACAAAGCGCGTCCGCGACCATGCCAGGTTGTTGGAGCAAGGCTGCGCGGGGCGACCTCTATGCGCTAGCCTCCCTCCAGCTGCATCGGCTTAGTGGCGGCGGCGACACACGGGGCCAAGAGGAGGCGGGGCGGCCGCTAGGCCTTGGCGATGTGGCCTCTTCACGCCGGCCCCTTCCGATGTCCCCTAGATCCTCTTGCTGTCGGCGGCGTTCATGGCGGAAGGGCACGGCCGCGCGGTCGGTGATGCACCAAGAGGATGCGACTGTGGCAGTGTGGCCCGCCTCGGTGCATCGCCATCCCCGTCCCCATCTCATCTACGATGCTACTACTACCGCAGGAGACAGTCATCCAGTCGGCAACAACAACCTCTCCTCGATTAAGGTACAATCTTCTCACTGTTCTAAATATTCCCTAATGATTTTATTGGAATTTGCCTCTCCCCCATGGGACCTGACAACAGTCTCCGTGATGCTGCATAGCTGATGCTTCACCTCCGACACATCCGGCGGCTTGGGCCATCGGAGTGGAGCTTCGACTTAGGGGCCGACGACATGGCGTATCCCCTGGGGGGTTCCTGCTCCACAATCTCACCTGCACAAACCCAGCCACCACCCATGTATTCATAGGAGGTGCCGCCTTCCGTTTTCTTCAAAGGTTTCCCCTTCTAGATCTTATCAATCTGGTGACTGGCTGTAGGAAGAGCATTGCCTTGCTACCCTTTTAAACCTTTGCCTTTGCAACATCTCTGTATGCTGACAAGGAAGAGAGTTTCAGGAGGAGATTGTGAAGCCTTAGCAGTTTTTTCCATCTAGGGATAGAAGTGCAGTTGCATCTCCTCTTCGATTATTTCTGCAACAATACTAGCAGGTTGTCTGATCATTGTATCCTGCTAATGTTTTATTGCAAATCATCTTCTTTTATTCCTCACAACAATGCTCTATTTCGTTGCAGGGACTGTTCATATGGAAGAGGATTCATTTGCAATGTTTGGCATGAATGTCTCGGTGGGATATATTTTAGTAATGCAGCAAGCTGGTAGAGATGTGCAGGCTGCAAACTGGTATTTGATTCATTTACCTCTTGCAGGTTTGATAAGTGCTAAATCATATGTAGAGTACTTTAAATTCTAGAGCTGTCAGCAATAGAATATATGGCCCCAGTTAGATGATTTTAGCACCTACTATGGATTGTTAGAAATTTGTCAGGTTGAGAGCTTGTAAATGTTACTGAACTTTCTCTTCAGCTGCACAATTATGGAAAAAAAGATGTATGGAAAGTTCCTCAAGTAAATAACTGGCATGTTCCTGATTAGGATGGACCTCTAAATTGTTCTTGTTCTAGCGTTCTGCCTACCTGTGCTATTCTTCTATACATCATCTTTGTTGCTGCCCTGTCTGATCATTCCATCTTTGCAACTGCAATTAAGATACAAGGATAAACTAGCATGGCAAATAATCATGGCAGGATGCTGAAAGTGGGGGTTCTTCTATAGATATGCATTAGTGACATAGTTTACTTGGGTTGCAATTATTGCTCTTGAACATTTATCCTTTTCTCTGAGTGGTGTGAAATGCCGTGGCTTGGGCTGTAGGCATCGATTTGGGCAGCATTTCTGACAACACGTGAGAACAGTCCTTGAAACTTTCCTGGTAATTGTCGAATTGGCATGATGCTTTTACCTGTTCGATGTGTACTTGATGAGTGCAATTCAAGGTTGGTTTTAGTCTTGGTCAGGGTTAGTTGAGAACTAGAAAGAAGAAATTGTTGATGAGTAATACTTCCTCTGATTTTGCATGCTTTCTGTTTGTACTTGTCATTTCAGGCACCATCATATGTGTCCAACTTGCTTGAAAGGTCTTGGTGCTTTGAGTTTCTTTTAGTAATCTCTAGCTCATCAGGAATTATTGTGCATGCATGCGTTGGAAACTTCAACCTGAACCGATGATCTTGGCAATCAACTGAAGCTTCTTTAATTTATTTGGTAATCAATTGAAGCTTCTTGATTGGTTTGGAATATAATAATGGCTGCAGAGTTAACTTGGAATAGTAAAGCTACGGATCAATCTATGTTTGAGTGTTACTGTTTGCCATAGATTGCCTGCAAGGCTGCAAGTTCTAGCGCTAAAAGCATGATACATTCTGCTGCATTTCTGTGATAGTGCCTTGCTAGCGCTAAAAGCATGATACATTCTGCTCCTCACACATTTGAAGAGATGATGCAAGTTTCAGAAGCAACATGATGTGCCCTTGAAAATTGCAAATAAGTTTTGACTTTCAGCAATATCCTTAGGAAACCAGGCTAAATTTAACCAAAAATCTTATGAACAGTAGGTATTGACTAGGCTGCATTTGTCCCGTCAAGGATGTCATGGACATGCTGGAAGAGTATGAGTGGCTAGCTTAATCTAGGTAAGAGGAAAAGGCTCAAGGTTCCCAAGAAAAGGTAACATGAATATCCAGCGGGTCCTCTCACCGCATTTGCAGTCTCAGATCAAACAGATGTGATCAAAAGAGATGAGTGGAATGCTTGGAGGCATGGGCCCATGAGCGGTAATTTTACATGTTCAAGTCTTGTTTTAGTGCATACTCCATGTGACTCTGTTAATGTGCTTTTGAGAAGGCGAACTTTTGGAAGCATTCTGGTCTTATGTGTGCATTTCCTTTATGGTGAGGGTATCATGATATTAGAGCACAACATCATTGGTCATTGCATGTTTGTTAGCAGTGCTCTAAGCTGGTTGGTTGGAGTGTTGGACCCTAGCAGAGCACGCCTATTTGTTCGGAGGTTAGTCATAGCTTATCTTGGTGGACTTTTTTTTTTTGTTTTTGAATGCAATATGTATCTTTTGAACTGAAATTGTACCATCCCTCATTTTCAGAAAGTCAAGCTCTCCCTTTTTCATGTCTTCCAAGTTTCAGTTGCTTACATTTCCTTTTTTGAACTTTGCATAGCAGGAAGCCCAGATGGTATGGATGCGAAACGTGGGGCTCCAATCTTCTGGAAGTTGTATGGGGGGATTGAGTTTCGATAAAGCGTTTGTCATTGAGTTTTGATGTACATTCATACAAATGAGTGCTTCAAATATTTTTGTCTTGAAATACGTGCATGTATGTGCTGTGGAAATTGTCACCGGAACGTTGGGCTCTCCTACATTTAACGGTGAACTTGATATCATTAACGTTCTAGAATTCTGTTTTCCTGTTCTTTATTCGTGCAAGTTTAAGATAACATCACGTTTTTCCATGCTCCATGTATTGTGTTAAAAGAATTATTTTGCTCACTTGGTTAAAGGTGAGCACAACAAACCGGCTAATTGCGCATGCTGAGCCTTCTAAAGCACGTAATCTCGTGAATCTGTACCACACATGCTCAGCTCTTTCTGCCAGTAAAAACAGATCCTCAAAGATGTGCCACTGCCATGTTTCATTGACGGATCCTAAAGCGATCGATGTGAGGGACATATACATGCTCATCAAATGTATACCTGTTTTTAGCTTGCAGTTACAAACACAACTATTATGGATGGCAAATCAGATATTCAGTTTCATATTCATTTAAAAGGTGCAAGCAGTGAAGGAATGAACCAGTAAACATCAAATCATGAGTCATGAGCATGACCACATAGTATGGAAGTACTTTGCTCTAGATGGTATTCTTGTTTATAATAACAATTCCAGATGTAGATAAACACATGAGACCAAAGTGATAAAATGAAACTTTCTTACAACCATCATTTTGTCAACGTATAAGATATTCAGATGAATTTGTTCAAACCAAATTCACCGAAGTACGGAAAAAAGAACTCGCAAGTCATCAATCTCAAATTAAAGTGCTTCCCTCTTGGATAAAACATTTAAAAGAAATTCATCAAAAAAAAATGTAGCAGGTAGCATGCAAAAATAATCTGCACCAATAGCCTCCATTGGGACAATAACTTCACAACATAATACGGACACTCGAACACAACCAACAAGAAGACATACCAAAATAACACTTGAACTACCCACACCTTGAAAATGAGACCAAGTCACGCGTAGGCAATAGATTCATCACTCCCATCGCAGATGTCATAAGCACAGTATATACAAGCAACCAATCATAACTTTCTAATTACAAGCCACATCTCCACTACAACCTCAATGGTTTGGGTAAAAGAAGAAAAATAGTTCTCGATGACATGAACATTTCACATTGAAGCATGAGTCTGAAGCAAGAGTAGGACTGCTCTTTAGCAGCTGCTAAATATCATCATCAGAAATTGTTGGGGTACATTGAATAAATCTGTTATACTGTATATTAATGTTCAGCCCATGCTATAGCGCTTGATAAACATACAAATCTGGGTGTGTTATTGCACAGCCAGCTAGGATTAACTCCCAAAAAAATTGGATGGATCCAGTAAATAGATTCAGACGAGCTGTTGTGTCCAAGGAATGTGAAAATAAATCTCCAAACATGATCCTCTATTGCTCAAATAAACTAGAAATAGCCGCCAAATATCCAGCTAGCTGCAGGGATTGATGAGCACGAAGTCACATATCAGTAGTGTACAACTGTGATTAACATTCTAATTTCTAAGTAATTAACCATTTAGCATCACATATCACATTTATCCATTATAATATTTCTCAAATTAAGTTATCTGTTATGATAAAAAAAACTTGCATATACTACAAACCGAGTTCCTCATACAGTCAGCTTAATACCTGGCCCAAGATACCCTTTCCTGTCTGACCTTCCAGTACCAATCCAGCAGTCAGTCCTATCATTGCCAACGCGCCGTTAATCGCTTCTGCTTGACGTCGCCTCTGCAAAAACAGACCACAGTTGAAATTTGAAGAGTAACAAAACACAATGAAGTAATATAGAATATAGACCGATCTTGGAATTCAGAAGGGAAGTGCAACATATGGGTTTTCAAGGACAAACTAAGACTAATTAGTGATATTGTATGAGAAAATGGCTATTTGTTAACAGAAAGTGGAACTACTATCTTAGGAAATAATAAACACATATCTATCTTGTATCACAAAGGATTTTCAACATCTCTGATATAAGTTATAACACATATGGCATATCCATGTGAATACTGCAACTGACAGTCCACTAGGTAAATCATGTTGCATATCTTTTTACAATTAGGTTAGGTGCCTCAACTGCACAATATGCAATGACATTTTCGCCTGCTCAAAGAATTAAATCAGGAATGGGGAAATTGCAGGACCACATGAACAGGGAAAAGGCTAGCTTCACCATTTTATCACCAACTATTGGTGCAAACAAAAGAGAGATATTTTCCCTTATCCTGAAGATTCCTTCCTTTAGCAGATACGATTGATTTAATCTAAAGAATGATACAGTCTAATATAGCAACAATGCACCTTCAGCTTTTCTTTGGCCCTAATTTCTTGCATCTGTTTAGCAGCTAGACGCTTAGCTTCCAGTGGATCAACCATCACAACATTAGCACCTGAGTTTCTTTTGCCTTGTGGTGCCTGATCCATTTGGACAAAAGCAGTTGAGCAACCAAGAAAGAATATACTATAGAATAAGGATGCAGCAACTGGCACTAAAAAAAGTTGAATAACTTTCCCCAGGGTTAGTATGCCATAATGAAATCAAGAGTGCTAAGGCATTATGGCATCCTGATTAGGATAGTAGGCCTTAACAGAACTAAACCTTGATCTAATAACTAAAAAAAATCAAAATCACATAAAGAGTTCAGGAAACATTATTTGTACTATTAATGTCATAGCCCTACAAACCCTGAGCGTACTCCAACACTCAAAAATAGATTGGCCTACTCAAAAAGCCTGATGCATACATCTGCACTAGCAAAGGCCAGCACGTGGCTTCTCCGATGTAATGTATGCCCCGATTGCTTGTATTGGATTGCCCATCTATGAGAGAAAAAACATATAACTCAGAGGTCAGTTAAGCCAATGCAAGTACTAATGATGTTACACTAAACCACAGCCAGAGCATAGCCATCAGCACAGCACACAAGTCAAACCAACTGATACAATTTAAAAGTACTATTCTCCTGGACACTTGCCAACCCCAGTGAGAAAGTTCAACTGCTCAACCAGCGTGCAAAAATGAAATTCCTAAGTTCGTGTGGCCCTGTGGGCTAGCATAAGAAAGTAAGAAACAAATACAAGTATACAACATCCTGATCACTAGAAAGAATAACATCTGAAACCATGTAGCACCTTAATTTGGGATTTGGAGCAATGAATTGATTAAGAGCAAATACTGCATCAATGGGGACATGGCAACAAGAAACCAGAGCATACCTGAACAAGGACGGGGCAGAGGAGACATGCTGGATTGCGAGGAAGCGGGAGGAGCCGGAAGAGCAAGAGGCTGGAGGAGGAGGAATCGACGCCGAGAAGCAGAGACTGGTGGAGCACGCCATTCTTGGTGCTGCCCGCCTCCACCTCTCCTCTCCCCTCCTCTCTATTTCTATGGTGTCCGGACGCCGTCGTCTTCCACCCTCTAGTTTTTTTCCCTTTCCGTTCCATGAGGTCGTCGTCGTTATCCTGTTCGGCTTCTTCGTGGGCTTGGGCCGGCCCACGGCCCAAACGGAAGAGAACAGATCACACTGCTTGGTGGGTGGCACGCCGCGCGGCGCGACGCCACCAGCAACGTTAGCTTCTGCGTGTGGCCGTGGGCGCCCGCGCGCGGCATGACGACCGCCACCGCCATCGTCGCCGGGCACGGCCTCGCCCTGCGCCGGAGCCTCCCGCTCCCTAACCCTCCAGGGAGACCCACCTCGGTCTCCCTCTCTGCGCGGTCCCTCCCGCACGCACGCCGCCGCACGATTGTTCCGGTCAGCCCATCGCCGCGGCGGCCGTGCCGGTGCCGGTCCATCTCCTCCGAGAGCTCCACCGCCGCCTCCGCCGCGTCCGACACCGTCGAAGAAGAGGCGGAGCCCGCTGAGACCTACGACGAGGACGAGGATGAGGAGCTGGACCCGCAGGCGGAGGTGTGCTACCTGGACCCCGACGCGGACCCGGAGGCGATCCGGGAGTGGGAGCTGGACTTCTGCTCGCGTCCCATCCTCGACGCGCGCGGCAAGAAGGTGTGGGAGCTCGTGGTCTGCGACGCCACGCTCTCGCTCCAGTTCACCCGCTACTTCCCCAACAACGCCATCAACAGCGTGACGCTCCGCGACGCGCTGGCCTCCGTGCCGGAGGCGCTGGGCGTGCCGCTCCCCGACCGCGTCCGCTTCTTCCGGTCGCAGATGCAGACCATCATCACCCGCGCGTGCGGCGAGCTGGGCCTGAAGGCCGTGCCGAGCCGGCGGTGCGTGTCGCTGCTGCTGTGGCTGGACGAGCGGTACGAGGCCGTGTACAGCCGCCACCCGGGGTTCCAGGCCGGAACCAGGCCGCTGCTCGCGCTCGACAACCCGTTCCCCACCACGCTCCCGGAGAACCTCGTCGGGGACAAGTGGGCGTTCGTGCAGCTCCCCTTCTCCGGTCGGCAGCTCGATTTAAATTTTCACCGTGCTTAGCCTTGATCATTAGACCATGATTGTGATTGTTCTTCTTCTTCGATCTGCAGCTGTAAGAGAGGAGGTGGAATCACTGGAGAGGAGGTACGCATTTGGTGCGGGGCTCGATTTGGACCTGCTGGGGTTTGAGCTTGATGACAGCACGTTGGTCCCTGGTGTAGCCGTGGAATCGTCTCGCGCCAAGCCTCTAGCTGGTAAGTTCGTACCGAATATTCAGCCAACGCCAAATGCCACATTCTTTGTTTAGAAGATGACAATGTGCTGCCAAGGTACACAGAAATTAACAAGCAATCTGGAGCTCCCAGCGCAGTCGAAATGCTGTAGCAAACTGACATTGATTTTTTATTTTCATGATCAATGCTTGATTGCAAATACATATGATCCGTAAAATTTATAGTCATAACTCATACATAGACTATAAGATTATGATGTGTATAACTTTTCTCTGTCAGTAAAAAGCCTGAAGTCTTCTAAGTAGCACTCATGTATCAGCTGGTCACTTCGATTGCTATGATCTTGTTGAACTATGCAATGCAGCTGGGTAACTTTCTGCGATGTTGAGCGTTCAAATGGAGATTAGTTTTTGTACACCTAGGCAAGTTTTGGCATGGCATATGAGATGGTCTCACATGTTTATATTTCCAAGTTTTGGCATGTCATATGTACAACCTTTTTACTTGATTTTGCACTAGGATGCATCAATTCTTGGTTAAGTGGTAAACTATATACATGTATCTGATTCTGGAGAAGTAATAAACTGCACTTGAACTGCATTCTGGAAAGTTGAAGAGGGATAATGTCGAAGAATTACACCTGCGCTCTAGCTAGTTCGCTGTGTCATCTTTTTTGTTTTCTCATACATTTTCAGCGTGGATGAACGGTCTGGAGATCTGCGCGATGGAGGTGGACACGGGCAGGGGGAGCCTGATCCTGTCGGCGGGGGTGTCGACGCGGTACATCTACTCCGGGTACGAGAAGACCCCCGCGGCGACGCAGGAGGCGGAGGCCTGGGAGGCGGCCAAGAAGGCCTGCGGCGGCCTCCACTTCCTGGCCATCCAGGAGAACCTCAACTCCGACGGCTGCGTCGGGTTCTGGCTCCTCCTCGACCTGCCGCCGCCGCCTGTATGATGCATCCATCATCCTTCAGGATGCTGTTACCCTGAATTTTGCAAGAAAATGGCTGTAGCATGTGTAGTGCCAGTACAAGATTTTTGGGATCGGTGTACAAGATTTCGCTTCCCATTTGCTCGTGTGTTACGTCATCGGGGTTTCTTGCCATTGCCACTTGACAGGTTGCTCGTCACGTTTTTTCTTTTCCCTCAATGGAATGGCCTGATGGCCCGATGGCACCATCAGCCCGCAACCCCCCTCGTGGCAGTCCAGTGTACTGTCAGCCCTGTTCTTTTGCCGGGCCGTGCGTGCGTGGCGGCCTTCCTCCATCCACTCGATTCTTTTGCTTCCCGCACGCCTCTATCCACACCGCGACGACGCTAGGAAGAAGCGCGCCAGCACTTCACCTTCACCAGGCAGCTCCGAGAGCGTGTCACACACTCACAGTCTTGCACGGCACGACGCGCGTCGCGCTCAAAAGAACTCCACCTTCTCGACCGGGCGCGGCACGCTGCTGCCTTGAGGAGCCGGTGACGGCGGAGGACGGATGCCGCACGCACCCACCGCGCTGTGCTGTGGGCATGTGGCCATCGCCCGTAACGAGAGGAGCCCAAAGTTTTTTTTAAGGGTCTACGGCAGATAAGGAGCCGACCTGAACATTATGTTGATATGCCAAGTTGTTGCATACAAGTTTTGTAAAGGTACGACAAAGAGAGTAGGAGAGGTGTTAGCTAAGCTGTACTACAAAGCAACGAGCTCCACATGTTGAGCTAGGCAATGTCCGCCGCGCGTCTTGGTGCGGTGAATCCAGAGGTCGAGGTCTGCTGCAATGGCGCCAATACAAGCACATGTCGTGTTGATCTTCCCGTTGAACACCAAGCCATTTCGGGACTTTCAGATGTTCCAAGCGGCTGGCCGCCATCTCGCGCGTCGTTTCGGTTCCAGCCTCGTATTTTCATACCCAACCATAGTTGGCAAGCAAATTGATAGTTGGTTAATTACCACGCCTCTGAAAAAAAAAAGCTTTGCATGAAACATGAGTGGGTAGGAGACTACGTAGTTATAGAGTAAACCAAATGCATGCCTAAAAAATTGTGGCACGAGCAAAGTGTGGCATGGCAAGATACGGTTAGCAACTAAACAGGCTCAAACTACAGCTATTGTTTATTTATCGGGCTTTGCTATTGGCGATTAAAGGTTGGTGGTCGTTGCTGTGTGACCGCTCCACCTCTTCCGGGATGGGCTCCAGCTGTCCTCTCCTGCGAGCGGCCCTCGTCAGTTATGGGTAAATCGCGGTGAAAAGGGTTGGGATGCCTGCGCCGACCTCGAGTGTCTCCTTGGTTGCCATTGTCACTGCCGTTTGGTGCCGGCAGGACGCGAGGTGCGCCCCCCTGTCGTGCCTGTTCCTATTGCCGCGTCTGCCACGGTCTCGGTTCCTTTCGTTGCACCCTTCCTCCTGAGAGGAGGTTTCACTGTTATGGTAAGGTTCGTCAGCGGAGACGGCGAAGACTTCCCGATCCAGTGACGTAGAGCTTCCGTCGTCGCCCTCGCCGTAAGGGTTTAGTGTTAAGGCGAAGCGAGGGACCTGGAACTCGCCGTAGTCCACAAATTGTGTCGGTTTTGTTGGGTCAGCATATTGGATCTGAAACGACTGCGTGAGTTCTTGGAAAAACACAGCAGCCGAGTTCTTGAGGCCGAAAGGGGCACGGGAGGGGCCCTGGCCCAACCTTCCGGGGCGTAATGCCGCCTCGAAGAGATTGATGCACTCAGCAATGGTGCTACTGATGCGATCTAGCCCCACGACGAGATCGGAGGTTCATGGGTGGGCGGGTAGCCATGAGGGTGTGCTGGACCCTCTCTGAGAGAGAGAGAGAGAGAGAGAGATTGTCGACCTACAGAGTGAGCGGCGTGATGATCCTCAGGTGAAGACCTTGCTCCGTCAATGTAGATCCGACGGATGCCGAGCTGGTGGAGTTGGCAGTGGAGTCGGAATCCACGACATGCTTCCAAAGCGACGCTGGATCGGGTTGGCGAGGAAGTCCTTCATGCTCTCAGGAAAGATGATGCCGGAGCGGGATGCCATCGAGCTCGCTAGGGAGGATCTCATGATCACCCCTACCTGGCGTGCCAACTCTCAGATTTAGTGACCGGCAGTCCACCAAGAGGGTGCCTAGGTGGTAGATTTGTAGGCGAGGGAGATCGCAAGACCAATAACTCGAATGGTAACACAGAGATGCAAGATTTAGACAGGTTCAGGCCTCCAGAGAGTAATACCTTACGTCCTATGTTCTGGTGGATTGTATTGCTGGTATGTGCCGTGAAGAATTGAGGTGTGTTACCATCGGGGGGTGTCTCTGGCCGCCTTATATAGGCTGACGACCTAGGGTTACAAGTCGGATAGGATGTAATTCTAGTCGGTTGTTACATGGAAAGCAATCTTAGTCGGACTACAACAAGTATCCTGCGATATCCGGGTAGAATCCGTTCGCCCGGCCTCTAAGCTTGTGCTCCACGTATCTTCGTGACTTAGCCCGCACGACACGGCATGGTCGGGCGGGTCCACCTATCAGGGCTGACCAGTAACCTGGTCGGTGAGAACCCGTGGGTACCCTTATCCCTCCGTTGGGTACTTAACTTTCAGTCAAAATGAGTGTCCTCGTTTGTACGGTGTGATGGAAAAAAAAGTCTATACAAGCATAATTAAATAAAATGTAAAATGAAACTTTGTCGAAAATTCGTAACTTGATTTCTATCTTACTTAATGAAATACCTAAATATAGAGTCTACGAAATATTTGTTTAATAAATAAACAAGGGTACACACCATGGGCGAATGAAGGTCAAAAGTAAAACAAACAAATAATGATTCTGTGCTGACTATCGAGCAGGCTGAATAGTAACACGATCCCTATAAGAATTATAAGCAACGATCTTACTATTACTAATTGAAGACTGATGAAGCCATCTACTAGGATCCTAGGGAGACACTCTAAAAAAAGAGAAATCCTAGAAATTCTAAAAAAAAAGCAAAACATGTGGCCATCAATCATCAATCAGTTGGATCTATTATATTTTCTAAAAAATTACCCACCTATATCATTATAAAAATAGCCTAAAGTAACCCCCTAAATCTATATCTAAATTACCCACCTCTACCATTATATAAATAAACTAAAGTAACCTCCTGATTTTTATCAAAATTATCCACTTATATCATTATAAAAATAATTTAAAATAACCCCTTAAATGTGAAATTAAATTGCCCACTACTGATACTTACAAAAAACTTAATATGGTGTTTGGTTTGGTAACAAATCCCGTTACGGATGTTTGTTTGCGGTGATTTGTAATCAATTGACACTGTAATCGAATCTCTTACCTATACAAGATTGTTATCCTTCCTCCCTCACCGTAATCAAATACAACACCTCACCATAATATGATAACATTACCAGAGTGCAACCAAAGAAAGAGGGTAATCACCCATTTCGCCACCAAATATACTATAATCTGATTCTCTTTGCATTTACGTTACCTTAGCATGAACCAAACACTATCTTAAAGTAACCCCATAAATTTGCATCTATTATTAAAATAACATGAGGTAAGCTTAAATTTTAATCCAAAGCACCTTAATTAAAAATATACACAAATATATTATTCTAAATTTTTCTCTTTCTTACGCTATTCATATATGATATAATAATTAAGTAATATACGTATGGTGTGTCACTATTTATAAAAATATAGAGGAAGTAATGAGAATATAGATTTCTATGTTAAAATTATAGCTCAAACTTAGAGTCCATTAAACAAATCCAAGCGCATATTTGCGATGCAAAGTGAAAACTTAAAAATTATAAATATGGATGAAAATGTTACATAGTAATTACTAACTAAAATCTATCACAATCGGATGATGATAATAAGTATATATCTATATATGTATTGAATACTTAATAAATGAGAGGTAGCTTAATATAATAGTTTTTAGCAGTGTGGTCATATATCCATTGGAGACTCCGCATTGGTTCTTAAAGTATATATCCATATATAAATTATGTTTGAATATTTAATATATGTATTGTGTTTGAATATTTAATAAATGAGAGGTAGCTTAAGATAATAGTTTTTAGCAATGTGGTCATATTTTTTTTCCATTGGAAACTCCACATTGGTTCTCACAACACGCTAGAACCAGAAAAGATAAATCTTAGAAATTCTCACAAAAATCAGAAACATCAATCATATAAACTCAAATAACCATAGTCACTAGTCCATTATATTTTCTAAAAAGTTAGCCACCACTATCATTATGAAGATATTCTAAAATAAACCCTAAACCTATATTTAAATTAACAAGATCTGCAATTATAAAAAATAATATAAAGTAATCCCGTAATCTTCATCCAATTTACTCATGCACATCATTATAAAGCATAACTTAAAATGTCATTCTAATTTGTATCAATGTTACCCATGTATATGTTGTTATCTTCATGTGCATCATACAGAAATGTTCAAAAATAAACTAATATATGATTCTAAATTACCTATTTATGTCATTGTTAATATAGAAATACTAAGTTAAGGTATACATGCATGATGAGTGTCATCATGTAGACCATTTATATATGTATGTGAGGAAGTGATGAAAAATATTAATTTTATGCTAAACACAATGCATGGAGGTGCGATACTAAATGAAAAAAAGTGTGAATGTGGATGAAAAAGTGTATAGAGTAATTACTAATTAAAAATCAATCACCACTTGACAAAGATAAGTACACGTCTATATGAGTATTATGTTGAAGTATTGAAAAATGAGAGAGTAGTAGGTAATTAATTTTGGTTATTAGCTAGGGGTTTAATTTTTAAATAATTTCAAATAGAATAGTTCCAAACAATAAGCGTTGCATGTTTTGTGAGAACTGGATATAGGATTGAGTAGTAAACTACGGGACTCATCTCCCTTCTTCATTCTACCCCTCCTCTTCTTCCACTTCCTCTCCCTAGCTCCTCCCGCTTTCTTTCTCTCCATTGAGATTCAGCGGGTACAGGTGTAGGGGGCTTAGCCCCCCCCCCCTCCCCAATCCACCATGCCATAGCCCATATGCAACCTTGTTATCCATAAAAATCGTATTTGTCATAGTAAATGTAAAAAAAATATAAATGCATAATTTTGTCAGGATAAATTTAACCCTATCAAATAGTTGATTGGTGCGATTTTAGCCACATCAAAACTTGATGGTGCGATTTGCGCATCCCACGCCCTAATTTAATTTATCAGTACACTGGAGACATGTCCTCTCGGTTGAGAAATATATATCCCGCATTACACGTCCCTTTTGGGGTAAAAAAAGAGAGCACAGATAAAACATTATGATCGAGGACCATTTTAACGACAAAAATATTATCAGTCCACACAATAAAATCCGACCGCCAGCAGAGCGTAGCTATTACGTTCCGGTATACGTAGGAGTGCGCGCACCACGCTAGCAAAGAATACTCGTGATGGATCGGACCTCACGATCGACCCAAAGGGAAGTGAATATCCCCTGGTCCCGCCATGCGGTGTTGTCAAGGAAGTGACGTTGCAAGGAAGGAGATCGATCCATCGAGAACTTCGAGAGCGCCGCGACGCGATAGGGTAGGGCGTGTCCTTGCAACCCCGGCCAGCAAACGCACGGCACGCACGCTCGCGCTCGCACTAGCTCCATTACTCCAGCATGCACTGTTCGATCTGTTCGTCCCAACACGAACGCATGTACCGGGCCATCTCGAGCAGCTAGCAACCGCCCAACAAACAAAACGGCCGGCCGTGCCCGTGCAGATCGACGTGCTTCCCTGCTTGCGTTGCGGCGTACGTAGGCACGTGCAGTAATGAGGCGCAACCGCCCTCTGATCGGCATCGGCTGATCGCGCGCGCACACGCCGGAGCTTGCACAACAGCACAAGCATAGTCTAGCTCCTAGCTGTAGCTAGGCTAGACTAGCTAGCGGCCATAGCTTTGCAGGAGCAAAGCGCATGCAGCCATGCACTGCACCCCGATCGAGGAGTTGCATGCGTACAGCGTTACGTGGTGCACCTGCACGCACGATCTTTTCCCAGTCTAGGAAGCCGCGGCCAGCACTGGGATCTGTCGCCACTCACACACACCTGGGCACCTGGCGGTGTACACGGGTATGCTATGCTAGAGCACTGCATGCTACACGTACTCTAGAGAAGCCTAGAGCAGTGAGCGGAGCAGGAGGCGAGAGAGCTAGGTAGGAGTACGTAGGCGCAGCGCAGCAGGTCCTTCTGGTTCTTCTGGAGCTGGTTGGCGTTTGCGCCGATCTCTGGATCGCGATATGTATCCTCCTTGGCTGCGTCGCGCCGAATCGAAGAACCATCCGATCGATCCGATCCATGCATGCATGCATGAAGCATCCAATCCATCCACCAATCCACCGATCCGTCAGGCGTGCGTGCGTGCAGATCAGCAGATGCGTCGTGTGTTGTCACGTCGTGGCCGGCGGTGGCCGGCGCGCGCGCGCAGCAGGCCGGCCGGCAGGGAGAGAAGAAGCTACTAGTAGTAGCTTTTCTGCCGCCTGCTGCATGGAAGAAGCCGAAAGGCATGCCGGCGCTCGTGCGTACGGCGAGGCGCCGAAGCGTGCATAATGCAGCAGGCGCAGCGCTAGCGGCGATGCGATGTGAGAGGAGCGAGGGATCGAGGCCCGGGAAAAGAGAGCTGCGGCGACGACGATGGGCCATGGCCCGCCTGGATGATCTCGCTCGTTTTTTCTCTGACAGCGAGAAGGAAGTGCGATGCACAGTGGCACGTACGTAGCACGATCGACGACTAGTGCGCGCATGCATACACAGGTGGTATGTCGAGCTCTCAGATCATACACAGGTGGTATGTCGAGCAGCTTTGGTATCTGCATCTCACTCAAATTATGGATGGAACTACGTCTACATGTGTGCGCGGCATGCATTTTGTGATCTTCAAATATTATATTTTTTTCTTAACGAACGACAAGATTTTTACCGAATTTTTATTAGAAGAGGATAAATAAAAACTTAAAATACAACTTAAAACAGCCTGGTAAAGACGCACGGCTGGAGAAAAAAAAAGTAAAAAGCTCCCCCCGGACAGCAAAGAAAAACCAATATTGCTTACGTACAGGGGGACAAAATGAACGCTAAGCTTCTTGTCGTAGGTCTTCCTAAATGAGCTTAATTAAAGTGACAAGTATGTACGGACGACATTGTTCTTGGTGCTGCGCAGGACAGGATCGGAGCTATATCTACTGCGGCATCTAGGAATTACTAGAAAGGTCAAATGTTGACGATCGCTGATGAGCGAGCACTCAAGCACATGCAAGAATGGCAGCAATATGGCAATGGCATGTCCTGCTTTTGAGATCAAATTATTGCTGCATCATGTGTCTTTCGCTGCATGCAGCACCGGGCACCGGCCTAGCTAAACATGCATGATTGGCACATAATGAGAAACTTTTCATGAGGCCGGCCTTAAGCTGTAGCTAGGTCCTATAGTATGCACGTCGTACGTGCTCATCAAGCAGGATCGGCCTCGGTCACAGTTAGCATGCGTCCATGCATGGCCAGCTGGTACGGCAAAAGCCATGCACGTACGGTCTGGAAAGGGAGCAATTGACCACGGACCAGATGACCAAATGAATGAGCACGCAGGTACCAGGCATGCACACGCAGTACCCCGGCCGGCCCGTAAAATCTCATGCCAACCCTTCAGCGTCGGGCATTCAATGCAATTTGGCCGGCAGAGATTGCGATCGGCGTCGTTGTTCGCAACGCTCCCTACTAGCTTGCTCGCTGCGTGCCCGTATATCCCTGTTACTGTGACTCTGTAAATGCAAGATCATCACTGCCAGCAGGTCCCCATGGATTCGATGATCGGTTTTGAAAGCCAAGGTAATTAAACGCAGCAGACAATGCAATGAGAGTCACACCACGCTGCAACTTGGATGGATGGCATGGCTGTGCCTGGGCTAGCGAGCTCTGTGCGTGCATGTGTATGGGTGTGTGTGTCTGACTGCTGAGAGGGAGTGAGAGTGAGCAAGACACTCTCTCTTGGAACGGGCAATGGCCGGTCCTGTGTGTCTGTGTCTGTGGGTGTGCATGAGAGAGACCAGCGGGCGCGTAAATGCAAGGCAGCGCAGTGCATGCAATGCATGCAGTCGCGCACACAGGATGGGGGTGGGGGAGGGGCATGCATTGAAGGAGGGGCTCACCGCTCTCATCATAGCTATCCGATGGGCAATGGCGCCCCGGCCGGCCATCCATCGACGGTCGCATTTACTTTTGCACGGAGCGCAGGGCGCTGTGTATACTTGCAGCAGTAGACGCTGCTAGTGCGTGTTGCTTGGTTGTGTAACTTTTGCGAACCCTATGCATGCTGCCAGCAGAAAGGTGCAAGTCAAAATGCAGGCGATCCACGCTCACATCTACCCCTACCCCCCAAACTTGGGGGCCTCTTCATTACTCATTAGCTCATCGATCGATTCTCACCCCCTATCCATCTACATTAGTGCTGTCACTGGCATGCATGCACTGAGATCGACTCACTCCCTCTCCCTCTCCCTCTCCCTCTCCCTCTCCCTCTCTCCCTCCCCCTCTCTCTCTCTCCTGCCTGCTCCGGTTGCTGTAGTTGCGTGAGTTTGTAGCAAATAGATGTGATGTGATGCACCAGCTAGTATGTACTAGCTAGCCAGTAGCTAGCTAGCTGAGTGGTAGAGAGGGAGTAGCTTTCCAAGGCAGCATCCTACTATAGCTCTGAGCCTCCGATCCTGGTGGCCTGATGTGTGACCATGCATATACGACTGCAGGCAGTACCGGCCTTTACCGGACGCTGTAACCACACTGCTTCAAGGTTCAAACCCCTGAAGAGTCACAACTCACAAGTCACGGCAGCTGGATCGCAGCAGACAATCCTTTTCTTTTCCATACGGCCCATCGCCCATGCTCACACACCTCTTCCAGTAGACCAGTAGTACTCTACAGCTATGAACTTGCAATGATACGATCCAACGCTGTTACTCGATCTCGTACCAGTCATGCACACAGTAATTCAGCAAGATATGGAGATTGGTCCGGTACCCTAGAGTCCCGTGTTGGGCATGGCCGATTTGGCAACCACCGTCCGCGAGCGGTTGCATGGTGCCGAGTACAGCAACATTTTCTGGCTGGTCTGCAAGGCTTTTCTGCTACGACTACTGCCAGAAATGGTGCGTGGATGGCCACTCCCTAGTTGGCAAGATCTCATCATGGCAGCCCCAACAAGATGCATGTGGCCACCGTTCGTTGTGCATGTTGGTGCAAGCACGCGCACGCACAATAATGCAAACTAGCCGTGCAACAGCTATCTGTTATATCTGCTCAACGTTCCCCCAACGTACGCGCGAAAAACCACGGGGAAGAGGAGGGGGATTCGAAATTAAAACACGCGGCAGATCCGCTCGTTGTTGCTGCACGTAAATGGAGAGCAGCAGGGACCCTGCTGGGTCCTGGGACCCCATGAATTGAAACGCTCCCATTTGCCTGTTTCATTCGCCATAACTCGAACGCGCAGGGTGCCGGCCGGTGTACAGTGCAGTCACGCTAGCTATAATCCTCCTCCGATCCGGCTGGCGACGGCGCGTGCGAGTCCAAGCGGCTCGAACGGCGTCGCCGTCCGGCCGGCCCGGCCGGGATGAAAGGCGTTTTGTTGCCGTGCCCATAAAGAGGCACAGGCACGCAGGGCTG
Source organism: Setaria viridis (assembly GCF_005286985.2). Taxonomy (NCBI): domain Eukaryota; kingdom Viridiplantae; phylum Streptophyta; class Magnoliopsida; order Poales; family Poaceae; genus Setaria; species Setaria viridis. Next base: position 30,230,717 of record NC_048263.2, read on the forward strand.
CTAGCTTCACATCCTGCCAGCAGGCCGCTCTGTTCCACCTTTACGTACGCGATCCAAGTGAGGAATTAAGGGCTGTCTCGACGATTCAACAACTTATTGGCGTTCCTTCTGTTTTGCGTTTGGTTTGGAGACGGGATAGGATGGGATGATTCCATCCTCATTTTTAGGGACATGACGGTTCCATTTCGTGTTTGATTGAGAAGGATGAGTGCATTCCAATTCTTTGTTTGGTACGAGGGATTGAGAGGTTGGGATGGATGATGATTTTGACATCGTTAGCGACAGTAAATAGGCCCCACCTGTCATCTAGAAGTGGACCCCATTTGTTATTGTCTATCTATTTTTTTCAATTATCTTCTTCCATCCCTATCTTCTCCATCCAGCCTCCAGCTCGCCCGCGCTGGCCGTGGCAGAGCTCCAGCTCGCTCGCGCTGGCACGCCCGTGGCCGCCTCCACCTTTCATGGCCGCCGCCGCCGCCAACTCGATTCACTCCGCTGTCGTCGAGATCAAGCTCGCCGGAGCTCGCTGCCATGGGCCTCTGCTCGCCCGGAGCTCGCCCCCGCCGGCCATGGAGGGCACCGTGGAGCTCGCCCGCCGCCGGCCCTTCACGCTCGCCCTTGTCTCTCGCCTGTCCGACGGGAGGTGACGGCGTTGAAGTGGGACGAGCCCGTCCCAAATCTTTGGGGTATATTCCCTCGTAGGGATGTTCTCGTCTCACCTGTCTCCAAATCAAATGCGGGATGAAGTGGAATTCCCAATTCGTCCCTGGAACCAAACGCACCCTTAGCTTGTGCTTGGTACTAATAGCCATGTACCATGCAATAGCTGAATCGAAGATAGATCATGTAACTGTGCAGGGTACTGATGGTCATTTAGCTCAACGACCTCCCACCTCTTTCGTTCCACATTATATTGCTAGAACAGTCGCACAGTCCAGCTCTTGATTAAGACCTCCCAATCAGCTAGCTCTACCATTTGGAGATATACGATCCGTTTCTCTCAATGCAGGCAATAACTAAGATTCTCACCACAATCTATATTATAGTAAGAAAGAAAAAAAGAGAGAGAAAAGCTTGTAAATAGCAATGGTGAGCACTATCAGACCCATGCATGATCTACACAACCTTTGCATCCACTACCTGTTTTCTTTTCATGTTTGATTTCTCTTTTTTATTTCTCCCTGCACAGGTATTTGTTCAAGCTCAAAATTTGCTTGGTGGTAGATGGTAACATGCAGTATATATCTGTGATATTAGTAGAATCTGTTTATGCTTTTGAAGGTGCAACTGTGGGTTGTGCATGCAGTAACAGGGTAACATCCTCCACGGGATTTCAAGACAGTAAAAAGGACTGAAGAATCACATGATTCTTTTACCCGTCCTGAACTTTGGTTGTAGGCCAGTGCCGTGGACCATTTCTCCTCCTTTTTTTCTTTCAAGAAAAGACAGGGAGAGAACTAGTGCAGGGAGGCATTTCTTAACCGGACGCCTGCTTCCTCCCTTTTGCCTCCCTCCCCGTCCCCGGCCATTACTCCTCCCTCTCTTCCTCGCTATATAAAGGGAGGCCAGCCCTTCTTCTCCACCGTTCTTGCCACACCTCTTCTTCTCCCCTCTCCCTCTCCTCTCCTCTAGCCACCAAAATGCCTGGCCCCAACCACCGCCACCGCTTCCTCCCGGTCTGCTGCCCAAGCTTCCCGGCCGCCGGCGATCCGTCTCCGGCTGCTGCAGCCTCCACGGGGCGCCTGAGGGCGACCAGCAGCAGGAAGAAGCGGAAGCGGCTGAAGCCTCGCCCCAGCTGCGAGCGCCGCGGCGCTGCTGTTCTGTGACGGCGCTATCCTCACCGAGCTTCTTCTACCACACCCTATGCCCTCCGCTCTCTTCCATAGCTGTTCGCCTCTCTTTGCTCCGGTGGGTATTTCTCATCCAGCTAAAAGCCAAGTCTTCTTGACCTTGCAAGACTTTTCGCTTGAAGATGAATTCCTACCTCGCAATATTCTTTCCTTCGCGCCTATCTCTCCTCATCTCACACCTATCAATCCTCCCATCCCTCCTGTCCCCGTCTATCCCTCTTGAGCTTGGAACACTTGCAGCTAGCTAGCCACTACTTTCGTGCGAACTCCGCTGTTCAGTGTACTGGAAAAGAAGTTAAAGTTTCTGATGTATCCCCGTGTCGTGCTGCCGTGCGTTGTTGCCTTTCAGCTACGTGCTTCCGCATGAACTCTGCTATTTGGTGTAATAAAGTTAGTCGCCTGATGTATTTCCTAGTCGTGTGTTTGCCTTCCAGCTACTGTACTTTAGCATGGACACTTTGGTAGTACTGGGTGTGTAGTGGAACTGAAGTCTCTGGTGTATTCTATATTGTCATGCATTGCCTTGTTATTTTTTGCATTCCTCTCATGCTGATGTAGTCTTGTTGACCCAACTGGGGAGGAAGGACGATATATACGGTTGGCTTGTTGACACACTGCGGCATATCTCAGCTGGCATCTAGCTCCTGCTGTTAGTTCATGTGATCACGCTAATAACATGCAAAAACTCTCTTGTTCAAACGGAGCAGGAAAATGCAGAGAGGACGACGACGACGTCACCCGCCGGCCCGCGCGCCCCGGCACTCTCTTGTGCGCCGTACGTGCCCTCGTGTGCTGCACCATGCATCTCATGTACCGTGTCCCTAGACCCCATCTACCGTACGTCGTCGCTGATTCGGCAACGTGCGCAGTCGCTGATTCGGCAGCACCGATACCGAATCGATCCACACACCGAACCCACCACTGAGAACAACGCACGCCGGTTCCCCTCGATCCCGTCGCGCACAACCCCTGGCCATGCAGGCAGGACGCGCGGTTCCAAACGGCGGCGGCTTTGAGTGCGAGAAGCTCCTGCATCGGGTGCGTAGCAGGAAGGGGCGAGAGCGAGACCCCCCCCCCCCCCCCCCCCCCCCCCCCCCCGGGGCATGGTGTACGCGCGCGCGCGTGCGCGGGAGCCTCCCCGTGTCCCTCGCCATGCCACGCAATAACTTGCGCTCTGAATGCGATGCCCCAAGCATGGTGGCGCCACCGCACGACGACCGACCGCCGGCCGTCGTGCCGAGCTGCACGCTCGACCGGCGTTCCGATCGATGCCTGCCTAGAACGAGCCAGGCACAGCGCGTGACCGGCCGCCCCCATTAATGCCAGCTCTGAATGCCGCATGGGCGTAGTGAAGCGTTCAAGGCCTGAAGCTTTGCAACTGCACCAGCACCACGAAGAGGCCGGGTCGTGTCAGCTTGCGCGCGCGTGCGTGACCGATGGTGCAGCAGCGACGGCCCATGCCGTCGACCAAGCTGGTGATCGATCCCTCGGCGCAGGCATGGCCGTGGCGCGCCGGGCGCCGCGCTGCTCGCGGGCTCGGAATACTGGCTGGCCCGGCATGGCGCGGCGACGTCGGCGTGGAGCCTACACGGGAATTGAATGGCGCCTGTTGCCGTCGCAGCGCGCGCCAGCGGCAGAAGGGATGATTGAGGCGGGCGGAGCCGGGCATTTTGCATGCGACTGTGCACGCTTTGCTGCGAGTCTGAAACCCGGCCGGCAGCGCCAGAGCGAGACTTCACGTCAAGTCGCCAAGAGCGGCAGTCAGGCGTAAATGCCAGAACAGTTAGCCAAGCCAGAGAGACGTTCCTAGCTACGTGACAGGACGGATCCACTGTGCAATCCTTTTTGCAGATGGCAAAAACTTGTTAAACCAAAAAAAAAAGGTTGTACCGGTGCACGTAAGCATCTGGACGAGCGAGGTGATGAGGGGATCAAACAATCGAGACAGCGCCAGTAGGGACTAATCACCAACAGTGACTCCATTGCTGAGCAGACACTAAAGGCTGGGAATGTTTTCGGACACAGCCAACAAAAGTGTCGCTATCATACACGGTTCTCATTGCGAGGGCCGGGGCGGCAGATCGCACCGGATTCCAAACTACTACCGGCGCATCTCCGGCTAGTGAAATAACGCAGCAGCCCGACAGCGAGTGAAGAGGTAACAGGGCGTTCACCTGGCGTTTTCATCCCCCGGTCAAATTTGCGCGCCTGCGGTTTGCAGGGCACAGCGATACTTTACCCTAGGAATCGCTTTTTCGCAGTACGGCACAGCTGAACAATCCGGACAATCACAGAAACCAGGCAGCAAATGGCAGCTACCATTATCTTGAAAGACTACTTAAACTTTGGAGTCCAGTTACAGATGTAGTAGCATACCAGGGCCTAAACGGAGCTTCCAAAGGGGTAATGTAAAGAGGAAGAGGCCTAAACTGATCATTACGTTACGTGCTTCAACATTCAGTAACATTCAGTATCAGATTTAGCACACTAGGGCCTAAGCTGATCTTCCAAATTGATGAACAGCTTCAGAAGAGGTAATGTAAAGAGGAACATACTGATCAGTGCTACGCTGCTAGTCTGCTACCGATATAGTAACACAAAGTGATCATTACGTGCTTGAACATAAGGAACAAAACTATCAAGATTTGATGGAAATGAGAACTGGTTACGATCCGATCGAGGCAAGAACTGTCTAAACTAAATGAACATTCAACCTTGAATTCTCATTGACATGTGCTACTCCTACACTTTCCAGCACACACAGAAGGTTGGACCTCAGCAGGTAAAAAAGCTTTGATTTTGAAATCTTACCCCGGGAAAAGTACACGGTACACCCACATTCATGGGCAGTATGTAATCATTGTCCTACCCTGATTCCCAGCCATTACTACAATTCCAGCATGTTGAAGACACAAAAGGCGGCAGTACAGGGAGGTACAGTCACAGGCACGAAAGGATGCAAGTTCCAATTCAGACGTTTATACGCGAATAAAATGAGGTCCACACAACACAAGGCAGCATGTGAGGTCACTGTAGCCAATTATTAGAACAGCATAAGGAGGGCATCACTAACAGTTTTGTAGCGACTGGTTGAAGGACAAAGGCATTGACGATTCTGAAAGCAGGAATGCAGAATGGAACAGTGCGACTGGCCAACGTGTTGACTAGTCCAAGGGCATGTCTGAGGCAGTAGATTCAGAGAGGTCCTGGAAACGTCCCGTTCTCCCTCTGCTCATTCCATTTCTCAACCTGGTTCAGCAAACAGTCAGCTGGTGACGATTCCAAAGAAAGCAGACATAACAGTTCTAATTGAAAAATAACAACGTAATACAAAAAATAAGCAAATCGGCAAACACAAGAAAAGCATCACAGGTTACATTACGGGGCTGGAAGGTAGAAGGAACAATAGGAAAAATTAATGTTGAAAACTAGATCAGAGCCAATATGACATGTGTTTGAAACCTTTGGATATTCAGTATCCATATAGTATCATATAAACTGGATTTCTAACATGGACAAAATATGATTGCTTCAGTATGGCCTCAGGGTGGAGTAAATCTGTGGTAGCTTCTGAAATCCAGCTAATGTATCTGATGCACCAAATGAAGGGCTGACCGCCAGTAACAGCAATAGTAAATCTACTGACGAATAATATTAAAAAGCTTCAGTACAAGAAGGTGAAGTAATACGCTCTTTCCTATAGTAATTCGGAGGTAAAGTTTAGTTTAGCTGGCACAGATATTTTCATCTTCCGTCATCAAGAAACAGCACATGTTATGCTATAATGACACTCCATCGAGGTATCGACAACAACTAAGTCCACTTTTATCTTCCGACATCCATTGTCTACTAGATGCAAGTAAGCAAAGTAATCATTCAAAACACAGAACCATTTTTGCCTAAGACAAACAGCCACTGTTTATCATCAAAAACAGGGACCCTCAGAATGTATCGTTCAAGAGCTGCACACATCATGAATTCTTGCATGCATCTTTACTGGCAACAAACAGAAGTGGAGGGGCTGAGAAGATACAAAGCAAGTCAAGGTAAATGTGTAACACCTCCTCTTGATGTGAATTGGACGTTAAAACAAGTCAAGGTAAATGTGAGACCATCTCTTCATGATACGCATTTGATAACAAAGCAAGTGAGTGTAAATGCGCAAGTGCTACTTGTGACGTGCAAATTCGCATGCCCATGCCACTATTTGCATGTGCAAGCATATCCATGGCCATACGTACAGCCTACTACATGACACCTAAAGGTTACAGTCACTGGGAAGGGAGAATATTATTGAAAAGCTAGCTCAAGAAGAGCCGGTTGACAACAAACCCCTGGCTGAGTCAGGACACTGAACAAAGACAAAGATAACTAACTTAACTCAGGTTACAAGAAAAAACTATTAGCTGAATGAAGATTATTTAAAATGTATTACTCAAGGCAAGGGCTTCAACGTAGTTAGATTAGATCAATCACAAATGGTACGTCCACTGAAGCATACTGATAACTTCATGATTTTCGAGTCCAAAAGAAAAAGAAAAAAAAATGGTGGTTGCAAATTCAATTATCATTTGTATATTACTCCCTCCGGTCCCTTTTCTAAGGCATCACCGGAGCAAAGCCACATACCAAGACAAAGGGTGGGAGCATGCGCACGAGATTAATCAGCATGCATGCAAGTTAAAAGCTGAACCGTCCATCAATGATATGCAGTGGAAAAAAAAAGAAAAAGCTGGACAGACGGATGACTAACTTGCCATAAGCGGATGCTTTAATCATCCCATGCGTATGCAAAAATGCATCAACTTCCTCCCATCTACTTAATCGCCTGCACCGGTAACTACGAGCGCCTAACATACCGGCCAAAAGCAAAAATCGTGGTATGCCTTAGAAAGGGGCTAGAGGGTTGAGGGAGCACTTCATTCAAAAAGATATGTTCCCCAGAAGCATGGTTAACAATGGCAGCAGTAAGGAAAATGCACTCACCCATTCTCCGGGGCAAAGAGACCTGTAGTACTTGGCAAATTTGTCACAGTCGCCAGCATCGTCCCCTTTGGCATTCACGCACCTGAATTCCATGAAAGTTGGAGAAACTAGTAACAAAAATATGATTGTGCACTGCCTAAAAAGTTGAAGAAGAAAATGCTGACAAAGTATAAAAGTTACAGTTACACAAAGTATATGGTTATACCTGTGGTACTCAACATAGCGAGTAAAACAATGCCTTGTCTGGTTTGTTGTAGGGAAGCGGAAGTCCGCAGGTGCTGTTTTTATCTCAATCTGGCATATATAAGCAAATGAATAAACTTGCGACGGACAATAAACAACACACAAAACACTTCTACAGAGGCTGGAATAAAAAGGAAAGAAAAAACAAAGAAGCATAGTGAAAAGCAAAGTTGACAAGATCGGCCTATTTGGCTATTTGTATAGCTAAACTGAAATGCCAGAATGCCATGATCATCTCCAAAAGAACAACTGGACTTTTCACAAAGCATAGCAGCATAGGAAAGGTAAGTTTTTCATCAATGTGAGGTGTGCAGGAAAGACTGTAGATGCTAAATGATGAAATGGGTAATACAGGTAGGCGGCAGCAGTCATGACAGAATCAAACTATTATAAATTACGGTCAGCAATATAACACAACAAAAATTGTAGAGGAACATATTGTGGAAACCAGCAAGACAGCGACAAAATGCAGTTTAATAAAAAACATACACAGATTAGAGAATACATATAGCACTACTGTAATACTATCTTGCTGCAACACTGCATGGGCCAAGGATGACTCCAGGAGTGGAAATATCATTATTTCATTCTGACATGTACCAAATCTATGACCGGGATCGTGCAACTCTGATGTCCGAAGTCCCGTGCAAATTACATTGTCTCTCCTCTACTTTTTCCTCTATCTAAGACACGTTTTGTTCCCTTCCACTTCCACCGATTCCTGTAATATACCGAGAAAAAGCGAATGTTTTGACATAGTTTCGGTGGTTCAAAATCGATACAATCCCTCAATGAGTAATCGACACTCTGGGGGCAGGCACGAGTGAAGAATTCCTCGATGAAGCCCCGAAATGCGTTTGCGAACCCTACCCTGATACCCGCCGAATCTGCAACCGCGGATGAGGAGATACAGCCCCGCATTTCTGAACCGATGAGGGATCAGAAGCCATCATCATGTTCCCGCACGATCCTAGGATCTCCTGCGTCGCCGCTACCTATTCGTCCGATCAGACTGGATGAATCTACCGGCGGCGACGTAACGGCGGGTACGCAGAGCTTGTTCAGGAAGGATCAGGAGGGAAGAGATCCGGCAGATGGCGCGGAAGGGGCTAAGAGGATCGCGATCTCACCTCGGCCATCGTGGTGCGGAGGGGGGCTGGAGACGGCGGCGGGTTCCCGGCGGCGCGCGGTGGGCGGGGAAGGTGGTGGCCACTTGGCTTCCGGACTCCGGTCGGGTCAACCTCGATGGCTTTTGCGAGCCGGAACCGAGAGGAGGAGGGAGAAGAGAAGATCGAGCCCACCAGGTACAGCCGAAAATGTCGCGGCCCTTTCGGTCCATCCAGTTAGCTGCCAACACAAGAAGCCGGGCCGTTCAGCCCACTTGGTCCATGGGCATGGCCCATCAAGCAGGCTGCACGAAACCGGGCCGGTTGACGCCAAATTCCTTGGGCCGGGCCTATCAGGCCCGTTGTCGTTGGGAAATCGCACGCGCAGGAATTCTGGACTCCGACGAGTCGATCTTGTTGAGCATCAGCCAGCTTTCAGTGAACGCTGATTTGTAGCATACGCGACGACTACTATGAGCCTGTGACGTGTGAGCGAGGCAAGTGACTGGATCCACCCCGCGCCGGCCGCCCATCCTGATCGCCTCGGAGTCCAGCGGCACGAGTCCAAAAGCGGCTTTCAAGTTTCAACGAGAAGGGACGGAAGCCCTTTTGACATTCGGCGGCGCAAAAGACAAAGGATAAGGACGCCGTGGAATCGCGGTGAGCGGGCACGTCTCCGCCACCGTCCAGCTGCACGGCCCTGGGCGCCCCCCGCGCTCGCCAGCCGCTGCCCAGCGGCGACGCGAAGCCACCAGTCGCCGCCACCTCCTGCTGTCCACGGCGGCGATGCCGCGACGAATCCAGGAGGGACGGACCCCCAACAACCACGCGCCAAGGACAAGCAAAAGGGCGACGCGTCGCCGCGTAGGGCCCACCTGTCACCCTCCCGCGCGCCCTCACGGTGACAGCCTGACCGGGATGGGGAAGGTGGGCGCGGGCGATTGGCACTACGTGAGCGCGGTCCACGGCATCCGCGGCCGATGCCGTGCCGAATCCGCGCCCCGTGCGGTCCAGTGGACCAGGTGCCTCCTCCTCCACTCGATCCGGGCGCTATAAATACACGGCCAGGCCCGTGTCCTCCGTTCTCATCTTCAGCCCCCACCGCGTTGTTGGCTAGGAATCGATCCATTTAGCCGTCCCCAATCCCCATCTCTTCGGTGTGCCTGCTTTCTCGGAGAGGAGAAGAGGGAGATTTCTTTTTCCGTCCCCCACCCGCCGATCGGGATTTGAGATTGTCCAGGCCGCTGGTTTCGCAGCGAGGTTCGGGCCTTCGTCGTGGGATTGTAAGATCCATTTCCCCCGTATGCTGTTGTTCTTCGATCTAATCTAGTGCTATGATGTTTGTTTGATCTGGTATTTGATGGTGCTGGGTTTACTGAGGTTCCTCTTCTAGATGTTGGTGGTTAGGAAATTATTTGCCTTTGACGAAGAATTAGATAGATAGATGATGGTGATCGTATTTCTTTGCTGCGATGTTAAGGATATCAAATTGCCTGAATTAATTATTCGTGGGAGAATATTGCCCATAATTTTGGATAGGGTCTCTGTTCAGCTCAGAATTTTGTGTAGATTGTGTCTATATATGTTCCAATTATCTTGAACTATCTGTTTCGCCCGTTGTGAGTATCAATTTATTCTTTTCTGTTATGCTCCCAAATTACCAGGATTTGGATAGTTTTGAACTAACTACAATAGGAATATAGTTCAACAAAGAAATTAGTGAAGTCTTTCTCTGATTTTTATGGTTTGCAATCCCTGATCTGTTACATATCTCTGTAGTTTCTCACCAGTTGATCATTCGGTTCTTCTCTGCAGTGAAAATTTGATGTGCTAATGGAGTCCAAGGGTGGCAAAAAGAAGGCTAGCAGTAGTCGTTCCTCCCTGATGTACGAAGCTCCCCTCGGCTACAGCATTGAAGACCTCCGCCCTGCCGGCGGCATCAAGAAGTTCTCTGCTGCTTACTCGAACGTATGTACAAGACGATTTTCCTTCATTTTATCTATATAATTGCAGCTCTTGTATGATTTGGTGCTTACAGTGTGGATTGTTTCATCTCTTGCAGTGCACGAGGAAGCCATCCTGATAGCCCTCTCGTCGATCCCGTCCTAGTAGCTTAGAAACCACCTGCAATCATTTTGATCTTCCTAAATCTCTCTGGCTAGCTGCTTTCTGGTGACCAAAGGGATTTCTAGAAACTGCTTCCTGTCTTCCTCCCTCGGCTGTCTGTCATCTTGCTTTGAAACAATGGCAGTCCCGCAAGGTGCTGCTGCTGCCCCTCTCCCAGTCTCTGCAATTGGGTTTGAGGGATATGAGAAGCGCCTTGAGATCAGCTTCTCTGAGGCATCTGTCTTCGCTGACCCCAACGGAAGGGGACTGCGCGCGCTCTCGCGCGCCCAGATTGACTCTGTTCTTGACCTTGCACGGTGCACCATTGTGTCTGAGCTCTCAAACGAGGACTTTGACTCTTATGTCTTATCTGAGTCAAGCCTGTTTGTGTACCCATACAAGGTTGTCATCAAGACCTGCGGGACTACCAAGCTTCTGCTTGCCATTCCGAGGATTCTTGAGCTTGCTGAGGAGCTCTCGCTGCCGCTTGCTGCTGTTAAATACTCCCGTGGGACATTCATATTCCCTGATGCACAACCTTCCCCACACAAGAACTTCGCCGATGAAGTTGCCTTCCTCAACCGCTACTTCGGTGGTCTCAAGTCCGGTGGGAATGCTTATGTGATTGGAGATCCTGTAAAGCCTGGGCAGAAATGGCACATCTACTACGCCACTGAGCACCCCGAGGAGCCTGTTGTTACTCTGGAGATGTGCATGACTGGGCTCGATAAGAAGAAAGCTTCTGTATTCTTCAAGACCTCTGCAGATGGCCACATCTCCTGTGCTAAGGAGATGACCAAGCTTTCTGGCATCTCGGACATCATCCCGGAGATGGAGATCTGCGACTTTGACTTTGAGCCCTGCGGCTACTCCATGAACGCCATCCATGGCCCTGCATTCTCCACCATCCATGTGACCCCAGAGGATGGCTTCAGCTATGCAAGCTATGAGGTCATGGGTTTCAACCCAGCCTCCTTCGACTATGATGACCTGGTTAAGAGGGTGCTGAGGTGCTTTGGCCCATCTGAGTTCTCTGTTGCTGTGACCATCTTCGGTGAGCGGGACAACGCAAAGACCTGGGGTAAGAAGCTGGATGTAGAGGCCTATGCCTGCAGCAACATGGTTGAGCAGGAGCTGCCTGCTGGTGGCTTGCTCATTTACCAGAGCTTCACTGCTACTGGCAAAGCTGCAGTTGGGTCGCCGAGGTCTGTCCTGCATGGCTTTGGTTGTGACAGTGTTGAGAATGGATCTGAGAATGGTGAGCTCGATGCCCCCCTGTGCTGGGAAGAGGATGCGGCGGATGAGACTGAGGAAAGGGTAGCCAAGAAGCTGAAATGCTGATGCTGATGTGAAATGCTGATGCTGATGTGCTACTTTGGAGATCGAAGAGAAGACCTGAGAGTTCTGTCAAGCATATTTGCTGCCCTTGGTTATCTTGTGAAGCAGCCAAGCCAGATTGTTTATGCTATATAATTTGTGTAATGGTGCTGTGACGGCGCATGCTTGTTATGAATAATAAAATGCTCTAGGTGGCCAGCTCTGTCTGCCACAGTGAGCCGATGTGCCGGTATTGTTTGTGATAAACTTTATGACTCGATAAAGCCTCTGTTTGATGAAAATCTGAAATATGAATAAAGTGTTTTTTATGTGATTTCAGTGTCACTTACATATCTTATTCAAGTTATAATGGCCGATTCGGGAGGCATATCATCAATCGTATATTGCCTTCGTTCATGTTGAGTATTTCATTCCAAGGAGCATGTTCTCTCTGGTCCGCGCAATGTGAAGAGAATGTATGTATGGCTGCGCCAATGTTACGGGGCCGTTACGAACCTGATGACTGACGTCTTTGGAACTGGATTCGACCATGGCCGCTGGTCGTGGTTGGGACGTTGGCATCTGCTCACACTCAGACAGCATCGTCTCGTAGCCACTAGCTTGCGAGAATCTAGTTCTTGATTAAGATGGGCACTTCTCGTGGTTGCTGGAGATCGGGGGCAACCGTTAACCGGTCCGGCAAAGTCGACTGGATTACTATGATGGCATTGCCAAATGAGACTTCTCTTCCGGGCGTGAGGTACGTGGAGCTTGTCTGAACCGAGCAGCGCGAGGCACATGTTCTGCAACCGTCTTCTCCACGTCCATCTGGAATCTTACGTCATTACTAGGAGATGACCAATAAACTCAGCACATGCCAAATCATGGAACCGATGCAGACAGTGATGCAAACAAAAGAAGACAGGAGGAATGAAGTTGATCGAGACAGTAGGATTTAGCTAGGTCGTCTTTGCAGGGATGATCTTTTGCTTCAAGTAGTCTGTCTGGCTGTGTTGCGTTTGTCATGCCTAGGCTGCTGGGACTTTTGCTCTTTTCCAACTCAAAAGGGTGACATTCTTTTTTTTAAAAAAAAGCACTCAGCAAATTTATTCTCACATACATGGACAGCAAAAAACATCACATGAAACTTAACATTAGTTGCATCAGAAAATCTGGGTACATGGTTTCCACAAACCACCAACTGTAAACTGAATGAATTCCCTATGAGATCAAATAAAGAATGTGGTAGGTTACAACACAGATGAGCAATGTGAAAGAATTGTTTCCAACCAATGCATATAAAGAATGTACCATGAAATTATTGTACAGGACGAGCATATGCCTGCTGTTTCAGCAGGAGCTCGGGCAATCAGATATCCGCAGCAGGAACTTCACTCACCAATGTTGGCATGCTTGTTGAAGATACCGCGAGGGATGTTCTCTTCCTCTTGCCGGCCCAGCATAGCCGGATTATTTTGCCTTTACTTCTCAGGTTAAAAGCCTCTGTACAGTTGGCCCAGGGTAACAAATGAGCCATTGACTCCAATATTGGAGCAGAGCTGCGTCGTTGTGTGGGCGAATGTTCCCTCAACTGTTCTTGCTCTGCTACAATTGCAAGATAGTTTTGAGTTGGGTTCTTTATTTGACTGCCCAGGTATCCCTGGCAGTTTAGTGCCTGGCAATGGCACTTCACTTTCTCTCCAAAATGCACAAACCTACAGAAAAACAAGCAAATTATTGTTGCTCAAAGCAAAGAGGATAAAATATACACAGTTCAGTTTCAGAAAACGTTGTGTCCCCTCTGAATTTAATCCTGGTCTTTCAAAAACACAAGAAAAGTGTGCCAATGTTTGGGTTAGCAAACTAAGGGTAAGGGCAGTAGTAGACTAGTAGTTGAGACTTGAGACCAGGAACCAACAGAATAGTTATGTTGATTTCAGGGGGAAAACGTGGCAACAATGTCTACTGCAACCATTTAGCCATATGAAATGGGCTGTCTATGGCATCTTTGAAAAACATAAAAGCAGTTTGAACTTGTAACACCCTGTCCTCCAAACTGCACCACCCAACCCTTCCGAGGAGCGGGCACACGTACACATAGCATCCTACTTACACTTTTGTTCTCGCTTCGTGTAAAAAGTTTAACCCGAAGGTTCTATGGCTGGAGGATAAAGGCTTATGAGTTGGCTTCACCCTTGCTCAACTAGTAAGGTGGTACTAAACATGCGCACCTGCGCTCATGGGCCACTACTAGGCCCAAATTTGGGCCGGATGTCACAGAACTAAAGCTAAGCTAATCTCCCATCCTGGCCTATGTTTGTAAGCTTCAAGATGCATGCAAGTCAGAGAGCAAAAGAACATTAAAAAAGCTAAATAAATAAGTATCATAGTCTCTGGTACGAAAGTTTGCACTTGTGATTCACCACACAGAAAGGTAAAGAAATGGTTCTTAGATCTAAGATTTTAGACTGGTAAATAATTGATCACATCAAAACACTACAAGGGGATGCAGATGCTAGTTTGATCACTTTGGCGCCACCTTACCAAACTAGATTTCACAAATTTCTTTTGGTGTCACTGCAATCAGCAGACTGCAGGGAGGCGTTTTCTTGTTATCAAATATGCAGTGCAAGAAAATATATATTAGCCTTTTTAATTAAGAATGCATGTCCTTTCATAAGTGCAATAGAACAAAATATTTGGTTGAAATACCTGTAGTCATAGGTTAAGGGATCTCCAACTTTGACGGAACGAGAGGCGAAGACACCGACTCTTGTCTCACCGTCAACCTGCCTGGCAAAGCCATAGAAACAATCAGGAACGTGATATAACATGATTTCTTTTTCTTGTTCAAGAACACAGTATTACCATTTCTCGAGTTTACAGTTGGGGTCACAGCTGTGGTTTAGAAAACGTGATACATTTCCTTTAAATGTCGCATCTATTGTAAAATCTTTGCTGATTTCGCACATGTAGAAGTTTTTGTCACCACGCGTTCTTATATCCCAAAGCCTTTGTTCACATATGGCGTCGTCAATGACTGAAAAAATGTTTTAAACAAAGAGAGGAAAAAAATGCATGAGGCGAAGCTGTGCAACACAATAAGCTTCACAAGGATTAGCTCATAAATCAGAAGCAAAGCAGCAAAATTTCAGTAAACCGATTTCTCCATTGACCAAAGGGTGAATGGTCCCAGTATGATGGTAGCATGAAGTTCAGAGAGGAAAAGCTGAACCATAAACAAAAAGGGAATGATAAGAGAAACGTTTTAACACAATGTACAGTGCTATACTACAGAAGACTGAGGCACAAATGATGAGTAAGTGTCCCTGTTTTTAGTTGTAGCTGAACGTTTTTTTTTTCAAAAATAATGCTAAGTCCCCAGTTGGGAAAAAGCATCAGGCAGCATATACTTTCAGGTTAGCCATGATAGCTATGTGCTACCTTCAGTATATCTTTACAACTTGCATAAGGCAACTTGCAAGATTTACCTTGGCAAAATTATTATTCAACTAAAAGAACCCTTGCAACTTTTGACCAACAATTAGTTAACTGCATCGATAGATTTGCATTCAAATGAATTTTGATATCAATTTTGTAGTTTTCGACAATGTATTGCAAGAGAAATTAAAGGTCAAAATCTACTTTTGAGAACTCCTAAAAAATGCCTTCATGTTGATGAACAGATGGAGTACTAACTTATTAAGGGTACATGGACAATGATAATGGAAAGTTTGAGTAATTTTTTTGGAGAGACAGAGCGCATTAAAATTTGCATGGACAACTGCATATTTGAGAACATAGCAAAAATGTGACCATATTTGAGAACATAGCAAAATGTGACCCCACCACCACAAATGTTGCGCGGAAGGGTCATCTATCAAGAGCTTACTATTTCTGTTGGTTCTATTTTTAACTAAAATTATAGCAGGAAAATAAAACCTTACCTTCACCAACATACTCAATTACAAAATCACCTTTCTCCAATGGCTCCAATGCAACAGCACCCCATCCACAATGCTCTGTCTGTAAAGGGAAAATGCTGCTGTGGTCATAATCAAATGAAAACTAATGCTAAGTAAAATTGCACTCAGAAAAAGAATTATTCTGGCAGCGCTAAACCACGCTACCTCTATTGCCCATATGGAGGTGCAAACATGCAGATGTGTCTGATTTTTTTTTCATAGAAACAATTGGCCTCTATTGCCAATATGGAGATGCAAACATACAGGTGTGTGTGATTTTTCTTTTTATCGAACCAAGTGAACTCTATCATACATGATGCCAGGTCAATTTCACTGAGCACCCTATCATTGGCACATGTTTTGCATCACATACAAGGGGATATTCAGGTCTGAATGTACAGGGTTTACTATGGCAGCAGTAGATAGTAAGAAACCTAAAGGCCTGATGGATGAGGGAATCTGGATCCACACACTTCTATCCATGGTGCATTTAGCGACGTTTAAAAAGATATGTTGGATGTTTTTGTAACTCGCACTAACTAAAAGTCTAACACTAAGGTAACAGTAACACTCCTGATCATATTACCTTTAATACCACTCCTAAACAAATCAGTGTTTCAAAGATTAGGCAACACCAACCTATCACTTTGATGCACAAACTCTTGAGAAAGTATAAACTTACAAACTTAAAAAGTTTGAAAACTTTAAGTAAAACCAAAACATGCAACGCTATTATGTACTAAAAGGAAATAAGGAGTGAATAAATTGGTGGCATAAGTTCCTAGAAAAGCAAGTAAGCACATCATGGACAAGAAAGCTACCTTAACAATTTTAATTTTCTTATCCTTGCGGAATGGCCTGTTGGTACATAGATCTGAGCAGCGGCAATTCTTGGAACAACTCATCGAAAGACCCCTGATAAGTCAAAATCAAATTTCATTGGAGGAAAGTAAACATGTATGGATTCTATACACATCATACAGAACTTCCTAAACGATTATGCCAACTTATTCATCAAATATTAGTAATACATGAGTGCAAACATCCATAATATGCACAAGTACCAGTGCCACTGTTCAGTGAATATGGTACTGCATTTGCTTAGCTTATAATGCAGAAAACAATATGAATAATTGCTAAGAAGTAGGTGCTCAAACGTTTAAACTTAGGCCCAGGTTAAAATGCAGGAATATTATAAAAGTCCAAGTGGAGTGAAAACCATAGGATTAAAACCACATGAAACATGTGGGTAACAGGATATATTAAGGGCAAGATAGACAATGAGGTTGGAATGAGGGTTCATTACTGTGGAATTCCTCTAAAATCAAAGAGAAAGGAATCCTATCTACCGAAATTCTTTATCATTATGATGTTTCAAGCGCTCGATAGTGCTCATTAAAATGAATGGAAAATCCTACATTTTCCAGTGAACATCCTATTCCAAACAGCTTTTGCATGGTCAGAGCAGCACTATAACATGGGAGTGAACATCCTCTAAAGTGCGAGACAGCTTATACACTAAGACTTTCCACAAAACACATAGTACCAAATAGCATACATAACAGAACCTTTTAATTGAGGTGACAGATGTGGATTTTGTGCAAGTCTCTTGCAACCTGTAGACACAATACCAAAACTATAGAAGTGCACTATAGGGGAAGACAACGATATAGACTATATCTTTACTTTAAAACAGCGCTATAACATGGTAGTGTTGATACAATCAGATAACACATGTTTATGCCTTCTCTTTGCTAAAATAATTCTGGTTCCATGTTTAGAACGCATATTTAAATAGCAATTCACATGTCTTTGGCAAGCTTCAATAGAGCAAGAACAAATACCTGCATTCACAATCTTCTTTGCAAGTAGAATCAGCTCTGCAGTTCGTGCACCCAGTATCCACATGAACACTAGTGCGCTTCTTTTTTATCAAATATACATCTTTTACAAATGAAGGAAATAACCATGGTGTACTTGTGCAAGAATGAAAAGCAGACAAACAAAAAGCTCATCTAACTATATAGCTCCAGAAAGAATAGAAATCTTCACTACTGACAAGTAACGCTTTAGGATACTGCGCCTGATGGACGTATAGGGGGGTGGCTTGTAAACAGCCTCAGAAAAATCCCTAATGGTTGAATCAATATTGAATTCTTCGTTAACATATGGAAGAGGTAGCCGGCGAAACACTTCCTATGAAATAAGCATGTTAGTGTAGCCATGAATAACTATCGCATACGAAATGCACTTCATCGTGATGAGACAGTAGTACTTCTACAGTTGTACTAGACAAAGTAATCTTTTTTTCCTGAGGCTTTACATCATTAGAAACTTAACCATGTTCCTCATCAAATCTTTATTTTACTACACATTCCAGTTGCATCACTAGTACTAAAAACTACCAAAGTACAAATAAAAAAAATAGCCATTAATTCCAAAAATGTGGTGTTTTCGACTTCCCAGTCCCCAAGATGCAACATGGCCATAAGTTTTTATAAAAGCATAATAGCAAAGATCGTAACTAAAAGACGTAATCATATATGCTAATATGCCAACACTCTTGTAGTGTAGTGGTAAGCTCCCCAGTTGAGGGAGACATCAACGAGGGTTCAAATCCTGGTGGCAGCATAAAAAACTCCTCGCCGCCAGGCTGTGGCACCTGTGGTTGGTTTGGGCCCTCCTACCAGGTGTAGTTGTAGTGGTTGCCAACCCAATGGGTCATGGTTGCGCCAGGTTATGGTGCGGCCCTATAGGGTGAAGCCGGGGTTCAAGGGTTTTCTCGGCCGGCTTGGCTGAGATTTCTTTCTTCGTGTAATGCCGTGGGGGTAGTCTTTCCCCCGCTGGTAGAGTTTTTTTATATGCTAATACCATTTCTATGCGGCCATTCAAATACTTATACACATATTAGTGGTCAACCATGCAAACAAATAGTGGAAAAAGTACTAAAACATTAGTTTACACTAACTATTTTTTTTCTTCTTTAAGAGTAGTAAAAGCACATTCTGAAACCTACCCAGCAATGCCATTATAAAGATAGGCTGCTAAAGAAGCTCTGAAAATGGTTTATTCAAGAAAACAACATGCACACTTTATATGAATGAAATAATCATAAAAGAAAAGATAGCAAAGGTGCAGTTATGTCATGCTTGCACTCACCTCTATGCTGTTGGTAAAGTCAGCATTCTGTCACCAGCAAACAAAGTATTCCTGTCAGCCACCTCAACCATTACAAATATTAACAAAAGGGTGTGTGGGATGCATTGTCATAATATTGTCCAAGCTAAACCTCAAAGGTAACATATTCTTGTTTGGTATTAATCTTCCAAGGATCTAGAGATGAAACAAAAAGATAGTTGGAATGTAATGGAGGAATCAGCACTGTGCTTGGAGAAAACACAATGAATATGCATGCAACTTTTTAAAAACTCATACTAGAAAGTTTCCCTCTTGCCTGTTTATCAAATTAGATTGGATAAGCTGTTATTGTTTCTTTCATATATGACAACATGAAGTGAGCAATTTTAAGGAAAAAAGGATAGACCTCATTTTGCAGAAGCCAATCGGAAGGATGCCTCCAGCAAATTGCACTTCCTCGATTGTCTTTTAGATGAATCACTGGCCATGGTGCACATTTCGTATGTGCTGCAACTGTACAACGCCCACAGCGCCAAAAGAACATCTTTTGCTTACAAACCATACAGGCCTAAGAAGCAGAAAGTTAAACAGATGTCCCTAATGATCAAGTAATGTAACCAATCCAAGGACAGGAACTGAAATAAAACATAATTTGAAAAACAAAATACAGGTGCATCTACTGCAATAGCAAAACCCAAGTTTATTGCAGATAAATCTCTATATTATTGTTGCATTTACGATATCTACAATGCACACTGCATGCCTTGCCTTCCGACCGTCAAATCTTGCAATCATATATTGAACGTATCATCCACTAATATGAAAAAAGGAATAGCTAGAGAAGAGCATAATATAAAAAATAATGACACTGGAGTATGATAATCAGAGAAGTTTGAAATTAATATTATATCTATAGTTCTGACTTGTATATTTGGTAAAATGTTACATCCCCAATGCAAAGTTGCACAAATTGAAAAGCGCCCCATGCCATAAAATTGGAACTTACATGTTGAGGGCACCTGAAGCTTTCAGCGGTGAAGTTTGAAGTACCTTTCACAACACAGTTAAGATGGAACACCTTTGGACAGCGAGCAACCGAACATTTTATTTCTTCTCCAGCATAAATAGTCTTGGAGCACAAACAGCATTCGACCTTTGCACAAACGAAGAAGGTATGAGATGCTAACCAGATGAAAGGAACAGAGAATGGATCCTAAGTCAACGAATAAGACTAATTACTCCTGCTGATCAAAATTATAATCCGTTTTAGGATTCCTAACAATCAAACTTTTCAACTTTGATCATCAATATAATAATTAATAATGTAAGATTGATCTCAGTAGATTCATCAAGAAAGCATTTCCATAGCACGCAATCCTTTTTTTATTTTAGGTATAATATTTTAATAGAAATTGCTAGTGAAAGTTCCACCCTATAGATCACATCAATGTCCTAAACAACTTAGATTTATGACAGGAGGGATAACTTCAGAATTAATGTATTGCAGTTACAAATTTTAACTGATAGATAGGCATACTAAGTATGATGGGTTTAAGTTATGGGACAATAAGCAATTCAGAGGTAGAAATCTTTATAAAATGGTTGCAGGCTTTGTATCTAGGGGATCGTCTCCATTAAAGGATTCAGAATGTTGCAACGTTTCAAAAAAAATTGCATATAGTATTTTACATACAGATAAGTTAACTGTTAACCTGTAAAAAAATAAATGTCAAATCCATCCTAGATGCCAATAAACAAAATAGACAAGCATTGCTCATCATGTGCTAACAGTACCACTTGTGTTTCATCAACTGTGATATTACAGATGAATCTGAAATTGAATTTTTGCTAGTTTCTTTGACTTCATAAAGTATGTACATGATTTTTCAGATTTTTTTAAGAAACCACAGAATGTTGCATTAATAGTATTTTCACTAGGGGCATGCACTAGAACCCTGGTCACCATCACAATTTCGATACATTTTTACACATATCATATTATCTTTTTGCCTGTCCTTGGGTTTCATCTTTAGCCTATCCCAGTTTGCTTGGGACCAAAGGCAATGTTAACCCACCATATTTTCTACTATCTGCCCAAAGCTATTTGGATATTGTGGCTTTTCGGAGTCTCTTATTCTTGGAGGAAACTTTGAGCATTAGCTCCCGACCTCCCATGGTGACAGAGCTGTAAAGCTATTAAGTTTAAATTTGATATCATTTTAACAACAAACATACTAGCACTATTTTGATATTACCAATGCACATAATTGAAAGTATGTCACAGTTAAAGGAAAACTGATTGCAAACTGTCAAGAAAGTCTTAAATCTCAAATAATAAGTGACTAAAAGGAGTGAAACACAGAAACAGACACGCACGCACACAATGATTACATATTAACAATGCTCAGGCGTAGATGTAATTGTCACCACAATGCTAAAGAATTCCCCGGATGGACCTGAATTGCAAGAACGAATAAGCGTTCTAGCTGCGTTTTGCTTGATCCGCCCAGACATAAAGAGTCTTGAGTTAAATGGGAATTCGAAGTGAGCTGAAACAAACATTGGTCCGACAACGCGAAGCACTTCGAGCAAAAATCCTTACCGCCTTTGGCGCGCCGGTGAGGAAAGGCAGCACGCAGTGGTGGGCAGGGACGCCGGCCGCTGTCTTCCTAGCCACCCACTCGCTCACGCGTTTCTCGAGCATCGGACCCCGAGCTGGAGCCTGCGCCCGAGACGTCCCGGGTGACGGAGCAAGTGACGGCTTCTTCCCACCGCCACCGCCACCGCCACCGCCGCCGCGCCGCGCGGCCGGGCAGGTGGTCGCAGCGTCCGCGCCCCCCATGTCGAAGGTGCGGACACGGCCGCTCCATCGACATTCCATTGGAAGCATGAGGGGGCCGCCGCCGCCGTCCACAGAGGCAGGCGAAGACGCGGACGCGGGCGCCGCGTCGATCGATGCGGCGGCGGCGGCGGCATCCCCGGCGTGGTCGTCGGCGAGGTCCCCCGCGGCGTCGACGGAGAGTTCGGGGAAAGGAGGGAGGTAGACTGTGCTCAGATCCGGCATGGCCGCCAGCGGGGAGGGGCTGTGTGCTAGGGTTTGGAGGGCATTGGGTATGGGGTTGGTCGGAGACGTGGAAATGGACGGAAGACGTGAGCACCGGGGAAGAAGAGGACTCCTCACTCCCGTGTCTCGCCAGATTTGGGAGCCATTTTTTCTGAATTTTTATTGACTTTTTCTCACACTTTTTTGCTTCATCCGTAGTATTTGCTTCAATATTATTAGAGTAGTGGAAATCGTTTTTTGCTTCGACAGCTGCTAATTTTTTTTTCTTGTGGTGCCAGTTGAATTGCAGGGCTTGCTCATTTTTCACTTTCAGGCAGTATAAAGATTCCACGTTACTTAACTAAAATTGTGCTTGCAATATAATATACAATTTCGGGATGCGTTTATCGTATTCTTTTCGTCCGCTAAGTTCTATGAAAAAAATACTATTGAACATGGGGGATTGAAATTGATTCCAGATAACTTTGAATTTTAGGATAGTAATTTTATTTATTCAATAAAAGGGCAAAAATATTCAAAATAAATGATAGATATACAGGGAAAAAAGGGCAGCTATAGGTAATATATTGAATCAACCTTAAGTTTTTGAGGCTTTCAAATTCTTTTACTTCGAGGCAGTATAAACATTCCACGATACTGAACTAAAATTGTGCTTACAATAATATGCATTTTCGGATGCATTTATCATATTCTTTTAGTTTCTAAAAGAAGCCATGGCTCATGTGAAAAGCTGAATCAAAATCCGAAGGCAATAACTTGTGTGTTGTTGATGCCCGATTAGTTTGAATAATGATTGTCTATCAATGATTATCGTAATGATAAAAAAAAAGTTGAGTTGGCAAAGATTCCCTCGTGCTACTATGTTGTAGCGTATTTTGTCAAGGATCCACACCATTATAGAAAAAAACACGGGGACTGGAAACATGATTCCAGATAACTTTGAATCTATTGAATCAAACCTTAAAATTTTCAGACTTTCAAATTATTTTACCCAATTATTAATCAGTCTGATAAATCAATTTTCTAGAAAAGTGGATCTAAAAAAAACCCATGGGCCATGGCATATATGCCAGGGCGGCTTGTAATAATGCCAAGTCGAGAAAGAGTGGAGGCTGGGCCCGCTTGGGCGGGCCACGCAGGGAGCGCGGCAAGGCTGCGCGGGAAAACTAGCCTGTGCTAGTGAGGCATTTACGAACGGAAGAACTGGCGCGGCCGCACCAAATGGCAAATGGGCCCATGATTCAGCCATGAGGCAAAGGCAAGACGACGCGCGCGCGCGCGCGCGCGGAAGTGATGTGCCGCTGCCGGCCGACCCGCGTCAGATTTTTTTCGGTGGCTCCCGTTGGATTTTTTTTTCTCCCTCCCTCCGCGGAGGTACGAGGTGGTCTTTTCTTTTCCCTGCTGCTCCCACGGTGTCGCACGTCCCGCGAGGCGTCCGACGAGAGGAAGAATGAACAAGAAGCAGGCCACAAACAGGAGCACACACTGATGATTTGACGATCGCATTACATGCAATTTCGTCCCGATGAATGCAGAAGCTTTAAGGCTTACGCGGAGGCAGATAGGCGAGTGTTTTTCCCCACCCAAACTCAAAGACACATCCCGTATTCCCCGTACCCGATTGGCCGATCACAGAACTGATCTCCTGATGAGCCATGGAGCTAGTCACTTTTGCAATAGAATAAGGTTATGCTACCCATCATGCTAACATTACAATGCAGGGACATAAAGAACCGGATGTCAGCACGATGCAAATATATGCCGAATGCTCCAGGTATCAGCAAGAGTATCTGTAAATTAGCTAGTCAACTTGACGATTGCATCACAAGCAACTTTTGGAAAACTGTAAATTGGGCGTGTTGATCGGCATCATTAGCTGAGGCATTCAATGATTCGTCACGGAGATCTTGCTCAAGTTCATAGTCCAAACCTTGCCTCCCAAAGTCAACCATTTTTTTTGCAGGGAATTCATATTATTTTCCGGTGAGAAATAAGTGCAAAATGATTAAATGAACTCGAAAATAGAGAATAAGGCATTGTAGCGGGAGATCCCAGTTTCATAATGACTTTTTGGCAAATCCATTTGCGGGATGGCTTGAGATAAGTTTTACCTCCGTGATACCAACCACATTATACTATGATGTTTGAATCCCTGGCAAAAGAGCTTGTAACATACAGAGCAAAGACGTTTGAAACCTAAAATTCTTCTTGTTGTCAATGAAAAAAGCAAGTCCATATTAATCACTAAGTAAGCACTCTTTGCACACTTGATGATACAAATGAATTGGAACTCCACTTTATTTTGGTTCCATGTTTTTTGCTTGGGCACCATGTAGATTTTTAAAACAGCAATACACAATACGTAGAATAACCATATTTTATAGAAAGATTTTAACCACCTGGTAATCACAAGACTCGGGTGTCTAAATTAATACTAAATCCGTATGAAAATGTAGTTGATCTTCTGCCATGGTACAAGCTAGAGGCAGCATGCGAAAGCAACCGTCAGATCGAACGACCAACGGTGCGTATCGAGGCGCGGTTCTCTTGACAACCATCTGGCACGAGGATTACAGTTTTTGATGATTTGACGATTGCATTTCCAGGAAATTTTGTATTGATAAAACTGTAAACTAGTTCTTTTGTTAAGAAGCTGAACTAGTTCTGCTAGCTGCACAGGATAAATGCGACGCAAACAAGCTTAAGCGGAAGTAGATGATGAATTGCTTTTTCCACCCAAACTGACTTTTTTTTTTCTTTTGCAGGAACTGAACAATAATTTAAAAGCTAAAGAAGCATCTCATACCCGATTGGTGCACCAACACAGAACTTACTCCTGATGAGCCTCGGTCAATTTTGCAAAAGGCTAGTACGCCCGTATTGCTAACATAGAGTGCAGGCACATCAACAGCTGACTCCGAACACGATACAAATTTACAAATATATACCGAACACTCCAAGTAAGATATATCCATCTATAAACAGATATATACACAGTTTTACCATCCAGATGAAATCCACCGGTTACATCAGCACAAGTATCTCCTGGCACGCAGCTGGATACAAGGCTAGGATAACAGAACAGCTTACAGAGAGTTAGTTAACCAGGCGTGAACTCTGAAGCTTGTCAACTTCCTTCTTCAACCATGGACCACGAAGTTTTGGTGCATAACAAAGAAACATCTCCCGCTTCATGACATCCATGAAGACATCAGAGGCGAGGATCTTGATCCCATCTGGCACATCATCCATGGCATCTAGCACATCCAGGCATCTTGATATAGAGTAATCTTTTCCTTGATTTGCTTCTTGTTCGTTCATGTTAGCTCGTGCGCTTCTGGACTCTGGATGAACTGACCCGGTGTCCTTGCTGCAAGGCGTCTCTACTATAGCCTTGTGTTTCTTGAATATTCCTCCCTTCGATGCACTCAAAGGTCTTTCAGTTACATGCTCATCACTTCTTTGGCCTTGTTGATCACCATCATTAGCTGAGACATCCAATGATTCATTCACGTTAGCTTGTACACTTCTGAACTCTGGATGAACTGATCCAGTCTCCTCGACACAAGGCGTCAGCGTCACTGCTATAACCTTGTGTTTCTTGGATATTCCTCTCTTTGATCTGGTCAAAGGTCTTTTAGTTACACGCTCATCATTTCTTTCGGCTTGTTGATCGGCATCGTTAGCTGAGACATTCAATGATTCATCATGGAGATCTTGGTCAAGTTCATGGTCCAAACCTTGCCTTCCAAAGTCAACCATTATTTGCGTGGAATTCATATTATTTTGCTCTTCACCAATGCTTGCAACATGTTGAGCACTGGCACCAATGGTTGCATTGTGTGGGCGTCTTGTAGCAATAGCTGAAAGCACATAGATATTGTCCCGCATCAGAGTTTGTGTTTGAAAAAAAGAAGAGGATTACTGGAAAGCTATGTTTCCTGTTAAGCACTAGGATATTAACTTAGTTTTGAACAATATCACACCTCTCTCAAGAATATTTTGGAAAATGTACAACTTTACCTTCACACATGAGATCCAATGGATGAGATGGCGGGAGATGTTGGTGTTCCAGAAACAAGCACTTTGGTACCTTATCTTTACACCTCCTTACAGGCCTACAGGATTTATTAAGTGATCAAAATAAGTAGGAGTGATGAACTGTTAACTTAAATCGACAAAAAAGGAGGCGTCATTTACAAAGAATCTGAGATGTACTAAAGGCAACTTAAAATCTTCTAAACCTTCTTATAAGTTAAATCTAAAAACAGGGGTTTCTTTTGCAACGAGTCTGAGATGTACCAAGGGCAACTTTAAATCTTCTACGCGTTGTTATTTGTGGAGTGTCTTCTTGGTACACAGCGGAGCAATGGCAACTTTTCCAAAAACTCACTGTCAAAAAACTAACTTTTCCAAAAACTCAACAAAATTCCCCTGATAAATCAGATGAATTTAATGTCACCTGACAAAATGTACAATGCTAGAACCTATAGCCTCTCATCGTTGCAACAGTATATAATAAAATAAATTGTTTGAAGTACCTGTACTCATAAGTTAAGGGCTCTCCAATTTTGATGGCACGAGAAGCGAAAAAACCAACTCTTGTCTCACCGCTAACCTGCCTGGCAAGGCCATATAAACAATCAGGAATATCGTACAACATGAACTTTTTTTCTTGTTCAAGAATGTAGTATTACCATTTTTCTAGTTTACAGTTGGGTTCACAACTGTGGTTTAGAAAACGTGATACGTTTCCTTTAAAAGTTGCATCTATTGTGAAATCTTTGCTGATTTCACACATGTAGAAGTTTTTGTCACCACGCTTTTCTAAATCCCGAAGCCTTTGTTCACATGTCGTGTCATCAATGACTGAAACAATGATAAGAAAAGGAGGGGAAAAGAATTATACATGACGCCTTATACGATACAATTAACTTCACAAAAATTAGCTCGTAAATTAAAAGAAAAGCAGCAAAATTGCAGTAAAATGATTACTCCATTGACTAAATGGTCCCAATATGATGATACCATACCGTGGCAGAGAGGAATAGATGAATTATAAACAGAAAAGGGAATGATAAAAGAAACAGTTGAATACAATGTACACTACTATACAGTAGGTTCTAAACAAATTGTCTCCAAGCCTCCAATGCATCACAAGTCAAAAGACTATGCGGCACAAATAAATGTATAAGTGTCTCTATTTTTAGTTATAGCTATGTTATACATGCTTATGATTATTTGCACAAAATATCCCTTCAATATTCAACCATTGGATTATATAGCTGGACAAATGCATTAAGCAAGAAGCCCATTCAAATGATAGGCATGTGCCTTTGGTAGCACTTTACAACTTGCATAAGGTAATCTGCAAGATTTTACCTTTACAAAACTATTTTAAAAACTCAATATAATCTAAATGGCATTAGAACTTCTTCACGAGTTTTAATAGAATCATACCATCAAGCATGGTAGTACTAACTTATCAGTACTAGACCACATATAATGGAAAGTTAAGTAATTGTTTGGAAGCACAAAGTACATGAAAATTTGGGTGGAACTAACCAATGAAAACGTGAAAAACTGCATATTTTGAGAGCATTAGCAACATGTAACTCCAAATGTTATGCAGAAAGTCATCTAACAAGAACTTGCTAGTTGCGCTGGTTCTATTTTTTTTTTAAGAAAACATGACCATGAAAAAATAACTTACCTTCACCAACATACTCGACTATAAAATCACCTTTCTCCAATGGCTCCAATGCAACAGCACCCCATCCACACTGATGTGTCTGTAAAGGGGAAATGTTGCTGCATTATAATCAAATGAAAACTAGTGCCATCTTTGACTCTGAGTAAGTAAAACTGCACAACAAACACAAAACTCTCAGAAAAAAAATAATCACTCCCACTGCACTAAACCAGGCCACCTCTATTGCCCATATGTAGGCGCAAGCATGCAGGTGTGTCCATTTTTTTGTTTCATCCAACCAAGTGACCTCTATTCTACATGATGCCAGGTCAACTTCACAGAAAACCAAAGGGCCAACATCATTTTGCATCCGAAAACAATACAAGGGAATTTTGAGTTTTAAACGCACAGGGTTCACTATGGCATCAGTAGATGGTAAGAAAACCAAAGGGCCCCTGTTGATGAGGTGAATTTGGACTTAATCTTTAGGGTTTGGATCCACACTCCCCTATTTACATAGGCCATAAGAGTGCTTTAACGATATTTAAAAATATACTGGATATTTTGTAAACCACACTATATAGAAGTCTGACATTGGGTAGCAGTAACAACCACAGATCATATGACCTTTGCTACCACTCCTAAATAATTTAACAATTAAAAATTAGACGCCACTAGGCCATCGCTTTGATCCACAAACTCTTGATCCTAAACAAGTTGGAAACTGCAAACATATAATATCAAAACATGCAACACTATTTTGTGCTGAAAGGAAATAAGGAGTGAAAAAATTGGTGACAGTTCCCAGAAAATCAAGCAAGCACATCATTGACAAGAAAGCTACCTTCACAATTTTAATTTTTTTATCCTTGCAGAATGGCTTGTTTGTACATAGACCTGAGCAGCGGCAATTCCTGGAACAACTCAGGGAAAGAGCCCTGACAAGTCAAAGCCAAATTGGAACACCATTTTGGAGGAAAGTGACGTGTATAGATTCTATATACATCATATAGAACTTTACCATCAATCATGCTAACTTATTCAGCAAATATTAGTAACACACAAGCGCAAACATTTATGAACAAGTACCAATGCTACTGTCCAGCAAATATGGCACTGGTTTAAGATGCAGGAAACAATATGAATAATTTGTTAAAAAGTAGGTATTCAAATGTTTAAACTTGCCCAAGTTAAAATGCAGCAATACTTTCAGATTCCAAGTCAAGTGAAAAATGTTGCATTGAAAGCCACATGAAAATTAAGGGTAACAGGATATATCACCTCAGTCTTATATGAGCGAGATAGAAATGAAGGTTCAGATTACAGTGAAATTCCTCTAAAATCAAAGAGAAAGGAATCCTATCCAGTGAAACTCTTTTAGTCAGTATGATATGGATTGACTAGGGATAGATGGAATAGCAGGAAGAACCGACTAGTCACACTCCTCTAGAGGCTCTGACTCCATTTTAGGATTATTGTTGTTCATCCTAGAGTTTGCCGGATGCCTTTCTTTTACAGACCAGCTCCTAACATATGTGGCTAACTGATTCAATTAAATGATCATATCTAAGAAACCATCTAATAAACTGACTAATACTATTTTAACCTTCACATGTTTCCTTGCCAGACACACAGCTAGTTTGCTGCATTGATGCGGCTGTTGCCTAGCCTTGCATTATGGAACCAGTGGTCCCAGGCCCAATGGCCGATCCATAACACAGTATGATGTTTCAAACGCTCGAATAGAGCTCATTCATATGGGATGGAAAATCGTACCTTTTTACGATGAACATCCTATGTTCCAAATATGCCTTAGCATAGTTCTAACAGCACTCAACATGGAAGTGAACATGCTATCACTTAAACGTTTCTATGTCAAGGTTTTCCGCAAACTACAGTATCAATACTCCCTCCAGTCATTAATACTTTATGTTTTGGACAAACAAAACATACTAAAACTAGCTTGTTTTCTTTCTCCAAAACACCATGTATTCATGACTGGAGGTAGTAGCATACAGTGGACAGGATTCCTTATTTGAAGTGACAGATGTGAATTTTGTGCAGTTTTCTTGCACCATTCAAACACAACACTTAACGATAGAAATGCATTTCAGGGAAAGAGAACAATACAGAGTTACAGACTATATCTTTAATTTAAACCAGCACTGCAACATTTACCGTTGATACAATCAGATAATGCATGTTTGTGCTTTTTTTTGTTAAAATAATGTTGGTTCCAAGTTTCGAACACATTTTTATAATAAAAGTTTTGCACAAACATTCACATGTCTTTGGCATGTTTCAACAAAGTAAGAAAGAATACCTGCATTCACAGTCTTCTTTGCAAGTAGAATAAGCTCTGCAGTCTGTGCACCCAGTATCCACACGAACACCAGTGCGCTTCTTCTTGATCAAATAAATATCTTTTACAAATTAAGGAAATAGCCATGATGTAATTATGTAGAAAGAAAAGCAGACAAGCAGAAAGATCACCTAACTAAACAGCTTCACAAACATAGATATCTTCAACAACAAGTAATGCGTTAGGATACTGCGCTTGATGGCCGTATAGGGGGGTGGCTTGTAAACAGCATCAGCAAAATTTCTAATGGTTGAATCACTGAAGTTTTTGTTAACATATGGAAGAGGTAGCCGGCAAAACACTTCCTATCAAATAAGCATGTTAGTCTAGCCATGAATAAATATTTTGTAGGAAATGCACTTCATCTTGATGAGACAATAGTACTTGTATACTAACAAGGGAAGAAAAATCACTAATTTTTTCACCTGAGGCATTAAATTGTAAGGAAATTAACCATTTTTCTCATCAAATATTTATTTTTTATGCATTCCAGTTGCATCACTAAGTACTAAAAACAAGATAAGTACGAATAAGCAATAACCCATCAATTATAAAATATGTGATCTTTTGGACTTCGTAGTCCCCAAGATGCAACATGGCCAATTTTTTTATAAAAATACTAGCAAAGATTGAAACAAATGGCCGAAAACACATCTACTAATACCATTTCCATTTAGCCATTCTAATACTTACAAAAATATTAGTGGTTAACCATGTAAACAAGATGTCCCAAACATTACTAATAAAAATACAAAATTAACCTTTTTCTACTTCAAGAGAATAATAAAACACTACTAAACAATACATTCCGGAACCTACCTAGCACTGTTATTACAAGGACAAGCTGCTAAAGGGAGCTCTGAAAATGATTTATTGCAAAGGAAAGTTATGTCATGCGTGCGCTCACCTCGATGCTGCTAGTAGACTCAGCATTCTGTCATAAGCAAACAAAGTATTCCTGTCAGCCACCTCAACCATTACAAATATGGATAAAAGGGTGTTTGGGATGCATTGTGATAATATTTTCCAAGAATAAATCTCAAAAGGTAACTTATTCTTGTTCGCTATTAATATTCCAGGGATCCAGAGATGAAACAAAAACACACTTGAAATGTAATGGAGAAATCAGCATTGAATTTTTATTTAATTCTATACTAGAAAATTTCACTCTTGCCTATTTATCAAATTAGACCTGGATAAACTGTCAGTATTTATTTCATATATGAAAACATGAAGTGACTGATTTAGGGGGCAAAAAGGATAGACCTCATTTTGCAGGAGCCAATCAGAAGGATGCCTCCAGCAAATTGCACTTCCTCGGTCATCTTTTAGATGAATCACTGGCCAAGGTGCACATTTCGTATGTGCTGCAACTGTACAACGTCCACAGCGCCAAAAGAACATTTTTTGCTTACAAATAATACAACCCTACTAGGAGACAGAAAGTTAAACTGATGTGCATAATGATCATGTAACGTAACCAGTACAAGGACAGGAATGCATAATTTCAAAAAAAATGAAATCCATAATTTCAAAAAAAATGAAATCCATAATTTCAAAAAAAATGAAATCCATAATTTCAAAAACAAAATACAGGTTTATGATAAAAGAAATTATGATGGAGAGGTGTAGGTTATAATAAATAGATGGAGAGGAGTAGGTTATAATGTGTTATAATCAAAGAAATTTAAATCATTTTGGCAATTAACATTCTATTCAGACCTCTCTGACTTGTATACTTGGTAAAGTATTACATGTTAACTAATGTGAAATAGTGCAAACTGAAAAGCACCTCATGCCATAAAATTGGAACTTACATGTTGAGGGCACCTGAAGCTTTCAGTGGTGAATTTTGAAGTATCTTTCACAACACAATTCAGATGGAACATCTCTTGACAGCGACTAACTGAACATCTTACTTCTTCTCCAGCATAGATGATCCTGGAGCATAGACGGCATTCGACCTTTGCACAAATGAAGAAGGTATGAGATGCTAAGATCTTGGGAGATTAATTCAGGATTAATGAGCTGTGGTTTCAAACTTTAACTGATAGAGAGATATACTAAGTATGATGAGTTTTATGTTGTGGAATGAAAATAATAAGGAATTCCGAGCTAGAAATCCAGGCCCCATACTCTATAAAATAAGGGCGGGGTTTGTATCTAGAGATAGTCTCCATTAACAAATTCAGGATTTTGTGATGTTTAAAAAATTGTCAAAAAGAAATTATGTCTATATTACACATAAAGTTAACTGTTAATCTGCAAATAATAAATGCCAAATACACCCACGATGTCGAGAAAACAAAACAGACAAGCAGTCAGTCTGGCATTGTTCATTCATCCTGAGCTAACAGAGTACCTGTTTCTCTATCATGATATCAAAGATGAATTCAATCTTGAATTTATGCAAGTTTCTTAACTCTGTGTACTACATAATGTTTCTTCAGATATGTTTATAGAAATGCAGCATGTTGTATTAATAGCATTTTTGCTAACTGGGAAGCTATAACCCCTGGTAGCCAACTAATTTCCCATACAAATTTATACATATCATATTATCCTTTTGGCTGTCCCTAGGTTTGATCTTTTTCTTACCCCAGCTTGCTTGGGATTGAAGCTGTTGTTAAACCACCATAATATCTACTTTCCTTTTCAGAGTCTTACTCTTGGATGCAATTTTGAGCATTATAGAGCTGTAAAGTATAAATATGATAGCATTTTAATAACAAATATAATATAGCATATTTCGATACTACCGACGTGCGTACTACATAACTAAAAGTATGTCACTGCTAAAGACTGCAAAGCTGATTGCAAACTTTCAGAGTGTCTTAAGTCTCAGCAAGACTAGAGCGAAATGTACAGAAAAGAACACAGTCAAAACCTATGAGTTCTATACCCATCACTCAAGCGCAGGTACAGTTGCCGAAATGCTTAAGAATTTGAATCGCGGATTGACCTGAACTGCAAGAACGCATTGCCAGTTGCATTTTGCTTGATCCGCCCAGACATGGAGTCCGAGTTAAATGCTAATTTTAGTTTTAAGTAAGCTGAATCAGACATTGGTCCAACAACACGAAGCACTTGGAGCAAAAACCCTTACCGCCTTGGGCGCGCCGGTGAGGAAAGGCAGGACGCAGCGGCGGGCAGGGACGCCGGCACGCATCCTCCGCGCCGCCCACTTGCCCACGTGCTCCTCGAGCGTCCGAGAGTCTCCGCGGCGGTGGCCGTCGGCGTCCCCGTCGGCGTCGAGGGACATGTCTGCCATGCCGACTGGACGGGAAGGAAGGGGCTGCGGTTGTTAGGGTTCGGAGCAATTTGACATTGGAACTGGGCGGAGACGCTGAAGCGGAGTGGACTACTAGAGTGTGCTGAAGCGAGAGGGGGGTTTCTGCCACATATTGCAACTCTTTTTTTTTTCAGGGGCCGTAAATATCTGCCAATTTAACTTGGGCGCGTTCGTGACTGAGGGTGGACGCCGGAAGCTGAACGGTCCGGCTCCAGATCCCGAACAGTGCAATCAAACACTCGTGAAATGAGCAACACACGTCTGAATTTTACCTTCTTTATACCAATTACATCCTATTTAGAATGTTTAAATTTTAGGTACAGTACTAACATCAAATAGCAGAGCAAAGACTTTTGAAATTGATGAATTCTTGTTGTTAACGGCAAGAGTGAATATTGAATTAGCATTCTTTGTCCACTTGGTGATTGAGAAATTGATCCCGTTTTATTTATATTTTTTTGTTTCATGCTTTTGCTTGGAGTTTTGGACACCATTCGAATATTGAAATAATTCAATCAGCAGTATAATCTTTTCTAAAAAAAGGCAGCATAATTATATCTGATAGAAAAAAATTTAACCCACCTAAAAAATCACTAGACTCGGTGACTTAAGTATAAATCCCTACGAAATGCAATACTCGTGAAATGATCTTCTGCCATGGTTACTCGATGATCCAAGATAGGGGCAGCATGCAAAAGTAGCCGTCAGATCGGACGATCGACGGTGCAGATCGAGACGCGGTTCTCTCTGGACAGCCCATCTTCTCCCCCTTCGCCGTAGGGTTTTTCTCCTCACTTTCTCTCACCAGAGCCGCCTCCCCCCACGCAGCCGCCGCACGGCGACGGCCGCCATGAGAGCCCTCGTCTCCCTCTTCCGGATCGCCCGCCGGCTTCCCGCCCCTCTCGCCGCCGCTAGGGCCCCAACACCGCTCCTCCTCCGGCACCTCCATGGCGACGCCCCGCCGCCGCCGCCACCCCAGGACCCGCCGCCCTTCGTCTCCCGCATCCTCCAATCGGAGCCGAGCCTGACCCCGAGCGCCGAGGCGGAACCGGCACCCGACCCGTTCCTCGATGAGTTCCTCGCGCGCTTCGTGGCCGCCTTCCGCCCGGAACTCGCGGCGGCCTTCCCCGACTACGACCGCGCCGTGCTCGACGAGATGCTCCGCCTCGTCGCGGACGCCGTGGTGTGCCGCGTCACTGGGGCCGACCCGGGGCCTGACGCCGCCGAGCTCAGCGACGACCTCTGGGCGGCCGTGTGGAAGGTCAGCGCCTCGGTGCAGGAGGCTATGCGCCGTGACCAGGTCCGCGCCGACCTCCGCCACTATCTCCACTGCGACGAGGTCAAGGAGATGACGCGGTTCGCCGTCGACGTCGGCATCCGCGGCTCCATGCTCCGGGAGTTCCGCTTCAAGTGGGCCCGCGAGAAGCTCGACGAGGTCGAGTTCTACCGCGGCCTCGATGACATGCGCGCCAAGGCCGAAGCCGCCGCCAACCCGGCCCCTGCGCCGGTGCGGAGGCTGACCGCTTTGCCGAAGAGGAAGGGGGAGGTGAAGTTCACGATGTACGGGTTGGACATGTCTGACCCGAAGTGGGCCGAGGTTGCGGAGCGGACGGCCGAGGCTGAGGCACATTTTGTGCCTCAGGAAGCCAAGCCTGTAGAAGGGAAAGCGAAGAAGGCCGAGGAGCAGCTGCTGCGGGTCGACCCGAGGAGAGGAGATCCGGTGCCTGCCATGGAGGAGTGGAAGGAGGATCTCCGGCCAAAGCGAGTTGACTGGATGGCGCTGCTTGAGCGGGTTAAGGCACGCAATGTTGAGTTGTACCTCAAGGTGAGATCTTTGGTAATCTTGAAAGCTTGTGTCCATCATTCTGCGATGTTAGTTTAGTAGATTTTTTGCAGGATCCAGATCTCCCAGTGAAAACACATAGTTACATAAGAAATTGTTTGAAGCAGAGTTTTCAGTGAGATAGTTGTGGACGAAGAGTGGAGCTAACTTTTATTATCATAGGGCATACGAATCAATTATCACGGGCATAATCATATAACAATATCTGTACCTGGACCACCATATCAAGGACTATATATGCATTACAAAATTAGAACGCAGTTCGAATTTATTTCATTTCTTAGAGAAAAGGACATTGCATCAACTATATTTGAGGGACATAGGGACTTAAGGTGTAGTCCCTCCATCCAGATATCATAGGCGTGTTTTCCCTCAGCACTGGTACCAATTCTTCGCTTAAACTATAAACTGACTCAAACACCCCTATTTAGTTCCTTAAGTAACCTTTAATATATTGCCATGCTGCCTCAGTGCTAGCTGGCTGCTCTATGCAGCATGCACATTTAAGCATAGAGGAGTAGTGACCAAGAGCGCAAGAATTTGCATGGAGTAGCACAACACGTCTGACAAGCATGGATAATGGCTTGAGAAAAAGACGCTCAAGATATATGGATGGATGGAGTATCTAGTGGGAACCCATTTCGTCCTTTGAAGTTTGAACCTAGTGAAACTAAACCTATTTAGTCTGAAATTTCTGAAGTTATCTGTGGACTTACTGGAATTGGATGCTACATTGCACTGTAACATTTCATGCCAAATTTGATTGCGCTTGATTGAAGCAGAATGACAAAGTTGAGGTCTGCATAATGATTTATGTTGTTCTCTAATGCTCCATTGAGCTGCTGCTGCTACTTATCATGTCTACCAGATGCAATCAAGTTTGGTCATGAATTTTTGGGGATCATTATTCCCATTCACCTACATACCACGATATAACACTAGAGCTTTTGAAGACTTCTATGTTCACGCAATTTACTCTCCTAGAAGGTGATTATCATTTGGTAAAAACTTGGCAGCAGTTCATGTTAATCCTTCAGTAACTTGATAGACTCAAACACATTGGGTAATTTGATATCTTCACTCACTCGCATGCACAAAAAATGTTTGAGTCAGGCATAGGCATTTAAATATGTGATTACATTTAATCCCAAGGTTCTTAGCAATAGTTAGATATGTTACATCAATTTTGCAGTTGCCTTTAAAAAAGTCATCACACCACTTCAATTTCTTTAACATATGTTCCATGTTTGAATTTACAGGTTGCTGAAATTCTGTTAGCTGAAGAATCTTTCGAGGCAAACATCCGAGATTACTCAAAGTTAATTGATCTTCATGCTAAAGCAAATCATGTGGAAGGTGCTGAGATAATACTTGGTAAAATGAAAGAGAAAGGTGTTGCACCTGATATCCTCACATCTATCACGTTAGTCCACATGTATAGCAAGGCAGGCAATCTAGATCGAGCCAAGGAGGCTTTTGAGTTTATTCGGAATGAGGGTTTCAAACCAGATCTGAAACTCTTCAGTTCGATGATTAAATGCTATATCAGTCATGGAGAACCAGGACAAGCAGATAATTTGCTAAACACTATGAAGGGCATGGATATCAAAGCCACCAGAGAAATGTACACGGATGTGATACGGGCATATGCTCAGCAAGGCATGGTGGCTGCTGCCCAGAACGTTCATAGGGCGATGCACTTTGCCGGAATTGAGTCTACGCCAGAGTTGTTCACAATGAGTATAGAAGCATATGGACGCATTGGTGATCCTGAGAATGCCTGTCTCGTGTTTCAACACATGAGGAGATCTGGACACGAACCGGATGATAGTTCTATTGCCGGTGTGGTGGCTGCGCACATGAAGAAGAACCAATTAGACCAGGCTTTGCTCTGGCTGCTGAGTTTAGAGAAGGAAGGACTTAAACCTGGTGTCAAGACGAACCTCGTGTTACTGGATTGGCTATCTATGTTGCAGCTAGTTCCGGAGGCTGAACAGCTTGCGCGGAAGATAAAACAGCTGGGAGAAGAACCCATAGAAGTCCATGTGTTCCTTGCTGATATGTATGCAAAGTCACGCCAGGAAGAGAAAGCCCGCAGATCCCTCAAGATGTTGGAAGAGAAGAAGAAACTATTGAAGGCTGATCAGTTCGAGAGGATTATAAGAGGCCTTCTGGACGGTGGATTCTCAGAGGAGGCCAATAAATACTACAAAATGATGAAATCATTTGGCTTTGAACCATCAGAAACAATCGAGGTTGGTGTTAAGGCCAGTTTAAGGATGAGGGGTGGGCTTCGTCCCACTGGTAGGCATTGAGGCTAGGGCTTGTATGCTGGCAGTGATCTGCTGGGCACGCAAGCAGGCAGTGATTCTGGTCAGAGAACCTTGGAGGTAGCACTGACAACGGCACAACCAAATTGACCAAACTTTCAAATGTTGGAAAATAGGTTGGCCGAATTCTTTTTTTGTTATCCATCGTCTCGAGGCATGAAAATGCTTCCACAGATTATAAAGTTGATAGGTGCTGGTCTCATGATTTTGTTGTTTGAAGCGATCAGGATTTGGACTTGTTTTTGGTGATTGTAATGCCTTTTCGGCTTCCAGACAGACATACCATGATGTAAGTTAATAATAGTTGACCAGAATTCACAACTGTGACTCATTATTCGGTAATATATCCGCTCCATTATCCTCCCCCCCGGCGCACACGTTAGGTGACATACTAATATGGGCCCTCTCGTCCCTTTTTTTGGTTTGTACCTGCAGGCC
Source organism: Setaria viridis (assembly GCF_005286985.2). Taxonomy (NCBI): domain Eukaryota; kingdom Viridiplantae; phylum Streptophyta; class Magnoliopsida; order Poales; family Poaceae; genus Setaria; species Setaria viridis. The sequence continues at coordinate 30,268,449 of NC_048263.2, forward strand.
CGATACATGATGGGCTAAAACAGAGGCAACATTAGCTCGGGGACATCGTTAAATCGCGGCAAAGTCACAGGACATAAAAAAGGTAGCTTTGCCATTGCACACTCTTCAACCATGGTAATATCCGCCGGACACTTATACTCTATGTTTTAGTCAATTTTAATTTCACGTTCGACCTCAAGAACCGTTCCCGCCAACCTTTATCCTTTCTATCGCTGACTCCCTCCCTCCCCCTGACTTCTTGCGCCGCCGCCGTCCCCTTCCCGACGCGCAGGCCCCCCACCGGCGGTTGTTCCGGGGCGCAGCCCCACCCCGCTGGGGGTCCGTTCCGGCGCGCCGGCCGCCCGCTGGAGGCCCCTCCCTGCGGGGGCGCAGATTGCCTACTTCCGCGTCAACTACGCTGCCGTGGTCGCCTTCTCCCTCGCGGCCTCGCTCCTGGCGCACCCCTTCTCCCTCCTCATCCTCCTCTTCCTCACCTCCGTGGCTTCGCTCATCATCTCCGGGCTGCTCGTCGGGGGTGCCATCGTCGCCGCGCACGGCGCCTGCCACATGCCAGCCTCTCCCTCGATGATCCGAGCGCTGCGTCCAATGGCAGCACCACCAGCAGGCTGCTATCCTTCCGCGCGTCGCTCGGATCTGGGGTTTGACGAGGAATTCAGTAGAGATCTGGCCCTGTAGCTACAAAGAGCTTCTCGTTCCTGTGGTACTTAACTGTGAGTAGCTATGGATATGCATATCTGATTTTGGTTCTAAATTGTGTCTCGAATAATGCAAAGATCTTGCGATGTGTGGATCTGGCATTGTTGTTTGAAATATTGATTAAGGGGTAAGGGTAGTTCTGTCCAAAAATCATGTTTGGATACCTGTTCGATTGAGAATGTTATTATAAAAGCTACAGTGTCCAGCAGCGTAAGCATCGGCCTTCGCTTCAGCTTATAAGCCGGCTGAAAAGCTGAAACAGCTAATTTGTTGTGAGAGGAAAATACTGTTTGGTGACTGATAAGCCGACTGGATAAGCTGAAGCGAACAGGCTATGGTTGAATGGTGGGTTCCGGTAAAGCCGCTCTTTTTTATTGGTCTGTGGTAAAAGCCACGGTTGAACTGCGGTTTTGAAGTTTAGTTCCTATCGCATCAAATGTTTAAAAACAAAACTAATTATACAGATGGATGCTAATTCGCGAGAGTCATGATTAATACATATTCACTGCAGTATCACATTGTCAAATCACGGACTAATTAGGCTTAATAGATTCATCTCGTGAATTAGTCTCTATCTGTACAATTGGTTTTATAATTAGCTCATATTTAATCTTCCTAATTAGTATTTAAGCATTTGATGTGATAGAACCCAACTTTAGTCCGTGGAGCCAAACATCCCATCCATCCAATGCAACTTTAGTCCGTGAAACTAAACATACCATCAAACAGTTTGATGCACTGTATGGGCTTTGGATTGCGCACTTAAAGCCCAAGGTCTGGAAGGTGGCCCACTAACCAGCCCACACCGCTGGCGTCGCGAGGCACCGAGGCACGCGAACCCGGCCGTCTTCCGCGCCGGCGACCATGAGCCGTGCCACCCGCAGTCGCCAGAGCCCTCGACACCGGGGAGTCGGGGATCCCCTCCCCCGGTTCGCCGTCGCCGCGTCCGCACCGTTTCGATCGATTACTGCATGGCGCCATCCCTCCCCGCCTTCGACTTCTCCTGCAGCCCCTGCACCCTTCCACGCTGCGCTCCCCCTCGTCCTCTTCCTCTCCCGACGGAAACCTGTCTCGCGCTGAAGTGAACTCGTTGCTCCAGTGGAACGCAGGGGGGGGCAGGTGCCGGTGATCAGGATCTACAAATACGGCTCCACCCCTGCGAGCCAGAAGCTGACTTGCCTCCACATCCCCCCCGGGTGCGTGCCAGCAAGTTATCTGTGAACGTGCTTGTCTGTCTGCATTTTCCTTTGTTCAAACTTCAGAGCCTTCCGGTGCTTGTCCGGCATCATAAGGCACGTGCACAGCTCGGACATGCGGTTCTGTTGTTTGCATTTGAATTTGGTATTTGGAAGGAACTTGCTTAGCACACCAAAGTGGACTGTCTGGGATGCTGTTGCTTGTGTCGATCAGGAGTTTGAGGTTATTCAGTTTGTTCATATCGATTGGTGATTTGTTCATTCTTTTCGTAACTTTGCACTTGCTTGTACCCATTGGTTTCTTACTAGAACTGTAGTTGAATTTTACCCATTTAGCTAGTGCTGCCTCTTGAAATAGTAATGCAAATGAATCTCTCTGAAATACTTTGCTCTTTGAGACACTAGTTGAGCTTAAGATTTCCAGCTCAGTACCCATGTTCTCTGCCCTGGTAAAATTTTCACCGAGTGATCTGGGCTGAAATTTAGGCTGATCTTTAGTTTTTTTTTAAATAAACATGTCTTTGCTTTTATTTTCCCATCATGTCCATGCTTTAGTTTCTTTATAATATTTCACAACTGTTATGTGTTTCTATTTTCCTTTGCAGTCAGATTTTCTTGAATGTAGATATGCAAACAATGATTTGTATGTGGTTATATTGTTCTCACTTCATGTACTTGGAATCTCTGATGTGTGAAATTACTTCATTTGTCCACCTACATTTTCCCTGTGATTTTATCTCAAGCTATTTCATCAGTCCCTGATTGTCTCAACTAGTTTGTAAATATCTACTCTCTCTTTGGTGTTTAGGTCCTGCAATATTTGTATATATCGTGTCCCAAGGAGCTGCTCTATAATCTAGAATAAGGTGATTTTAGCTTCTAACATATGTACCCTGGTACAGATTGGATATCACTTATGCTTTTTAATGTTTTTATTTTTGGTGCCACTTGTATATTCTTCTTTTGTTCTACATGGTGTTTGTAAATTTATTAGACAGGCTACCTGATACAATTCTATCCATGTGCACGCAAATTCTTTTTGGGAGTTTCTTATTGCCTTGTATTGAGCTTTTAAGCGGTGTTTGTTGATTTTTTATAAACATGATTTGTAACAGAAGGGATCACTTCTTCTGGTGTTTAAATATTAGTAACTTGAATTTACAACATACTCCCTTTGTTCTAAATTACCATTCGTTTTGGCTTTTCTAGATGCATAACTTTTGCTATGTATCTAGACATAATCTAGGTACATAACAAAAGCTATGTACCTAAAAAAGCCAAAGTGAATAGTAATTTGGGATGGAGGGAGTAGTTAGTTGTCAAAGCCTCAGAGGTAGACTAGACATTACTGTCGACATGGCCTGGCTGCCTATAAAGCACCTGCTAATTGTTTATTGGCAAAAGAGCAACCATGTCTAGCATCAATTGCGCTTGTGATCATGCCAGTAATCTTTTGTGAGCAGATGTACTCATGTGATCCGAAATTCCAAATGCATACACTCAACTTTAACCGTAAGAAACCATTTTGTCCTGACTCCTGATGCAATGCAGAAAATGGGCAGGGTCCCTAGCACTTTAAAGGAACACACACGCACACATTCGCTCACCTGGGCTTGTTGGGCTGCACAGTCTAATGTGCCACATCTTGCATTTGCTGATGTTTGGGTGGAGCAGATAGATGGGGAGTCCTATTTGCTTAAGTTTCCCGATTCAATTTCATAATTGGAGACCTATACTTTAGATGGGGATTCAGGGTTTCTTCATTTTTTTCATAGGGGCTAAAGTAGCTGTATGTTTGGATTTGCAGTGTGCAGCATGGATGCCTTGAGCAAGCTCGTAGTGAGATTTCACTTCAACGGGGAGTTCATAAATGATGGCATGAAAGTGCATTATGTTGGTGGAAGGGATGCAATGTCATATATAAATCGTGATAAGGTATCTTTGGCAGCAATTGTTGGGCATCTGCGGGACCACTGCACGGTTGAAGATGGTGCATTGGTGCATTGGCTATTCCCAGGGAAAGAACTATATGATGGACTTCGTGTACTCACGGATGATAAGACATGTTTGCAGATGGCTGATGCTATTATGGAAGGAGAGGTGGCAGAGATCTATGTTGAGGCGGCAGCAGCAACAGATGGATCAAATGATGAAGGTGGTCAAGGAAGTGGATTTGAGAATGAGCAGGCAATGGTTTATGTAGATTCTGCTGATGAGGAAGGTGGCCATGGTGATGTAGAAGGAGATGATCAAGGTGATTCAGATGATGATGACGTAGCTGGGGAAGATGCAGTAATTTTGATATCTGCAAAACCAGACTCCAGGGAAGTTGCGGAGAGGCAGATCAAGAAGCTTAAGGAGTTTCACAGGAGCCCAAGTAAGAAAGGGAAGGATGCACAAGTGAAGAAAGATAAAGGAAAACAAGAAGAGGAGAAGCAGGATGAAGATGAGCATTCTAGCTCAGATAGTGACTACATGCGTGGAGATGATTCATCTTCAGAAGCAGACAATGAGGGTGTTGATATTCTGAGGAAATTCAAGGACTTTAAGAAGGATTTGAAAAGAGGACATATTGCCTCACTTGATGATGTTGTTCTGGAAGGGTCGACTGCTATGCCAGCAGGTTTTGAAGGAAGCCAAGACGATGGTAGTGAGACTGCATATGCTCAAAGCAGTGATGATGCAGACTCAATGAATGATTTGGATAGTGATGGAGAGTTAAGTAGGAAGGACAACAGCTTTACAAGGTTCAAGGAGACTACAGGAACACCCATATTTGCTTTGGGCATGTTGTTTAAAAGCAAGAAGCAATTCAAGAAAGCCATTATCAGGTATGGTCTGGCTGAGAGGAAAGTAATCAATTTCATCAAGAATGAACCAAAAAGGGTTAGGGCAAAATGTGATTGGAAGGCTTGCCCTTGGGTCTGCCTTCTTTCAATCAACTCTAGGACTGAAAGTTGGCAGATAGTGACCTTCAATGACTACCATACATGCCCCCCTAGAAGAGATAATAGGCTTGTTACTGCAAGAAGGATAGCTGAGAAGTACGAGAAGTTTATAATGGCAAATCCAACTTGGAAATTTGTAAGCATGAAGCAGACTGTCCAAGAGGAGATGTTTGCAGATGTTTCTATCTCTAAATTGAAGAAAGCAAAGGCCATGGTCATGCAGAAAGCCTTCGATGCTACAAAAGGTCAGTACGAGTTGTTGTATGATTACCAGTTAGAGCTTCTGAGAAGTAACCCAGGGAGTACAGTCATAGTGACGAAAGAGCCAGGTGTGGAGCCACCCACCTTTCAAAGGATGTACATCTGTCTTGATGCATTGAAGAAGGGATTTCTTGCTGGTTGTAGAAGAGTAGTAGGTTTTGAGGGTTGTTTCTTTAAGGGAGCCACTAACGGGGAGTTGCTATGTGCTATAGGGAGAGATGCCAATAACCAAATGTATCCAATTGCATGGGCAGTGGTGGAAAAGGAGACAAATGATTCATGGGGTTGGTTTTGTGACCTTTTGTTCAAGGACCTAGGTGTTGGTGATGGGACTGATTGGGTCTTCATATCTGACCAAAAAAAGGGAATTCTAAAAGCAGTCAGCTATTGGGCTCCTCAAGCTGAGCATAGGAACTGCGCTAGGCACATCTATGCAAATTGGAAGCAGCACTTCAGTGACAAGGAGTGGCAGAAGAAGTTCTGGAGATGTGCCAAGGCTCCTTGCATTATGCTGTTTAACCGTGCTAGAGAAAGGCTGGCAGGTGAGACTAGAGAAGGAGCTCAAGCTATACTCAACACTCGCCCTCAACACTGGTCAAGGGCTTGGTTCAGGTTGGGGTCTAACTGTGACTCTGTAGACAACAACTTATGTGGGTCCTTCAATAAGTGGATAGTTGAGGCTCGGTTTTTTCCTGTCATCACCATGCTGGAAACCATCAGAAGGAAGGTTATGGCTAGGATTCATGACAACAGGACCAAGTCAGAGAGTTGGGTCACCAAGATCTGCCCCAATATTTTGAAGAAATTGAATGTCTACATCACTCAGTCAGGCAAGTGCCATGCAATTTGTAATGGGGCATCAAACTTTGAAGTGATGCATTTTGACACCAGGTTCACAGTTGATCTAGAGAAGGAGTGTTTATGTAGATATTGGCAGCTGTCAGGATTGCCTTGTCCTCATGCTATTTCATGCATTCTTTTGAAGACCAATAGCCTGGATGAATACGTTGCGAGTTGTTATTCAGTTGAATCATTCAAGAACACATATGAACATTGCCTTCAACCTATTGAGGATATGACCAACTGGCCGGTTTCTGATAGAGTCAAGCTCAAAGCTCCAGACTATGTCTGGATGCCTGGAAGGCCTAAGACAGAGAGAAGGGATCCAACAGAGGCACCCAAGGGCACAAAGCTGTCAAGGGTTGGTACTGTCATCAGATGCACAAAGTGCAAACAGACCGGTCACAACAGATCCACATGTGAGAAAAGGAATGCAGCTGCTTCTTCTGGTACTGCTGGTGTTCAATCCGCTGCTAGTCCAAATGCAATGGCTGTGGTGTCCAACACTCAACAAAGTTGTACATCCTCAAGGAAAAGGAAGGCACCGGCCGGCAGCAGCCATGGAGCACCAGTTAAGGTAATATCATATCCCAAAAAAAATTTCAGAACCTCAAAGTTTTTGCATTATCTAACAGCTCTTTCCACCAGAATGTGACCAAGACAAGCGCAAGTGCTAGGGTGTCAACTATTCAGGGTGGCTCAGCTACTGGGAAAGCCGGTGCTCATGTCTCCGCTAGTGCAACAAAGATCACAAGGCCTGATCCAAAGCAAGGGCCAATGCTTCTACTCCCTCCGTGGGAGTCAGCAAAGCTGTGATGTCATACTGAACTTGTGCTTCGAGAAATTGAATTTGCGTAGTGTTGCCAGACTGTTGTGGCATGTCAAGTCCTGTTGAACAATTTCAATCCCATGTTGTGTTGCCAGACTGCTAATGGCATGTTAAGTTGTGTCGAACTGTAGTGCTTGTCATGTGAAACTTGGCTTCTATGTAGGGAATCTTGTTGGCATCTATGTGCGTGATTTATCTGTGTTTCCTACATCTGAGAATGAATGTCTGGGTGCAGGCGAGCAGGCGTGAACCCAGTGCCCACGGGCGACGCGCGTCCCTGTGATGAGTCTGTTTGGTTGTTCTTTTCGGGTGTCGACAACTAAAGAGCAATAGCCTCGGCGCAGCAGTGCTCCGCTCTCCTACCGAACAGCATCAACGACTGCTTGACTGCAGCCAAGAAACAGGGACGCGCACGATCTGTGTTTTGTGCGACACGTGCGAAATCAAGATAACAGAAACAGATAAAAAAAACATCTATAGCCTGAGGGTCTTCTGATTCACAACACTCAAAACAACCAGACAAGTCTATCAGATATATAGGGTGCCCCAGGCAAGCCGTCAACGGCCGAGTACAACATCCAGAATACAAGGGTGCAATCTGCAGTGTAACGTTTCACAATTTTACAAGGAACACCGCCCAATACACTCACTGGACACCCATTACCACGCATGCTTGATTGTTGGTGGCAAGGTACCGGACCAAACAACAGTCGCGCTACCGCTGAGACAGCTTCTTCAGGTGTTGGAACAACTTTTGCTTTATCCACTGTCGATCATATGGCAGAAATGCCTGGATCGAGTGATCAAAACTGCAAAAGTTAAAATAGCAAGTCGTTAGGTTTCTTTTAACTTTGAGCATAAAATGCTTCAAGTGACTTAAAAAATCTTAAAAAAGCTCTTGTACTCACACTAGTGCACTTATGTCAGCTAGGCCATCAATGAAGTTATAAAGGTCGCTGATATCATAGGTTATGTTTGGGACCATTGGGTTGATATCCCTAATTTTCCTTTCATAAAGCCCACAGATTCCTGCCATTTCAGTAAAGTGGTATTAAGTAATTCATGAACTTTTAGAAGGCAAATAAATCAAGAAGAATCACTGAGAAAGTGCAAATCTGATTTTAGAGGGGTATAAGATCATAAGATGGATCTGTGCCAAACTAGCCCATTGGTGGGGATGGGGGGTTGTATCAGGCCAGTGAACAAAAGTGTGAAGAAAGATGATTAGATCCATGAATGTCTAAGGCACCATGGAATAGAAATTATTACTATAATGTTTCTAATATTTAGATATCACTGCAACTTTTTTTCTGATCATGACAAATCAGTGCTGCTGCAGATGCAAATCAGAAAACCAAATTCATACAGCTGTAGAATCACATGAAAACCACCAGGGTGATACAGATAGAGTTAAATAAATTTTTCCATTGAATTTTTCAGCAGCAGATCCTTTTCCAAATCATACGTACCATCCAATGCATGATTAATTGAATTATAGTCCATAAATGTCCTTGATGCCCTATTTTGGGATGGCTGCATCAAAATAATGGTGTGTCTCCCAGCCTGTATAGAGCAATCAATCAGATCCACATCAACATGTGCCAGTACTTCCAGAGTGCAAAGCATTGGATATACATGGATGCTAAGAAATTACCGACATACTCATGCCCCATGCCCACTAGCCTTAGACAGTTTCCTAATAGAGAAATATTTTCTGTGGCAGCTCCTATACTATTAGAGTATTCATAAAAGGTACCATATCACAAAAGCGAAGATTTGCTAGACAACCCATCTATTAATAAAGGCCCAATAAAGACATATTTTATTCCCTAGAATGATTCCTTTGCTTCAAGCAGTAATAATAAAATTGATCTAGTCATCATCAAGTTGGCTTTGGACAGGATCCGCCGTATGGCATCCAAAAACTTCTGAGACACCAATACTCTGGGAATAAAGCAAACTCAACCCAACACAGTGACTAGCAATATCAAATAGTATTCTTGACTCTTGTACTTTTGCATGCAAACTATGCAGCTTTCTTTCACAATTCTATAATGCATAATATTTAGACTATAATTTCAGGGGAGATATCTTTATATTTTTTGCTTCTTCATGATAAGAACAATCCAGCATCCAGAGCTGTGCCTGTATGATATTTCCATTTCCAGAGCACTGTTTAAAGGGTTACCTAATAACCTATACCCCTAGATGCCCGTAGTGCACATCTAAGTAAAGGAAATATGCTGTAGGAGAAAACATATACAGCAAATAATTTATTATGCTATATACTAGAAGCTCAAACATGTCACCAATCTATGAACAAACAATTCTTGAAACATATCAAATAACACAATAACCTATGAGTAAAACAGTAAAATTCGTTGATAAAGCTAACTAACAGAGAGATGCAGAATAAATTATGATCATCACATCCTTATTTGAACCTTAAAATGATAAAACACTGGACAGGATAAAATCAGTGCCTGCAGATGTAAATAGGGAGCGCCTTGGTATACAGAGTCCCACCAAACATTCATAATAGACAAGATTGCAAAAATGCACGATACTTCTTCAATGAAATGGCAAGCAGCTATCTTGTGTGTTCGAGGTAAAAAAAATCATGATGCCCAGTGCGCGGAGCTTGGGATGAAACTCAGTACGGGCCAACACAACATTGGGGGAGTAATATTAGAAAATGCAGGCCAAAGGCATTATCAGAAACCTAGATAGAGGTATCCATTTACCAGCGATAAATTATAACTAATCATCAATCAAGCTGCAGTCTCTGAGCTGACAGTGTGGCAAATGCTGAGTAACTGGGCACACATAGGTTTATGGTAACGGAAATGAAATCAAAGGGAATTAACATAATGACATGGGGCAGGGTCAGTAGGGGCTGGGTTCATACTAGTTTTTTTTTTCATAGTCACGAAGCATTAAGCACATGAGGTTTTCAAAAACCACATATCACCCATTGGTGAGAAACGCAACCATTGTAGTTTTGGCATCCAAAGCGCAGTTAGCAGATAGCACATTATAGCATATCCTACTATTTACAGCAAGTCCATAACCTTATAAAACCTACCATGACATAGAAGCAAAGTCTCCAAGTATCATGATAATGAGCTTAGAACAAATATTTTCGGTAGAATGCAGAAGGGAAAAGTCTTCTGGGGAGAAGTATGGATCGGAATGTTCACACCACGCTACATAGATATCACCACATTCTCAAAATTCACATTGAATCACTGCCCAAGTCAACAAAAGAAACAATAACAATAGCAGATTACTCGGCGAACCCCCACACAAGCCATCAAAGAAACACATCGAGCTACTTCGATTCAGCTAACCAACAGACCGCTGGCGCCCGCGACAAGGGAAGCAAAGCAAACTGCAAATAATCTGCGAGCGTCGCGTCGTCACTGGCCAATCCGGTGCCGACTTTTACGATCCCATCGGTCACAGGCTCAAATCCTACCTCCAATCGTACCCTGCCGCTACTAGGTCTGGAGCACGCGCGCTACGGGGTACCAAAACCCCGCCCCGCGGCTCGTCCCGAGAATCCCAGAGCTGGAGAGGATTGTACAGGGAAGCTCACCATGGAGGTCGCGGGCGGGCGGGCGGGAGCTGGGGGAAGCGGCGAGAGTCGAGGAAGGAGGCGGCGATTGGGGTAGGGAGGTAGGAGTCGAATAGGTTTGCGCGTTCCTGCGTGGGGAAAGGGAAGTGGGGCCTTGTTTTGTGACGTGATTATTAAAAATGGAAAAGAAGAACACAACGGCTTCTGTTGGAACTTGGATACTTGTATGATGCCACGTTGGATGCTTCGCAGGAACATCGGACTATCAGCATGACAGTAGCCCGTGTAGATGCAGCAGAGCAGTCGATGTTTTACGGTGAACACGTAGAAACTAGATCTCCCATCTCAAATTCTCAATTGCCAGACAACCGGTGGTGGTAACTGGTAAGAGGACAATTTCGTGAGCAACGAAAGATGGTCAGGCTAGTAATACCTGGTTAAAGCAGGGCGGGGATAGATTTGGTGGTGGCAGAAACTGTTTATATGGAAGCATGCAATGTGATCGGAGGTTGAAGAAATTATTACTCCATCGTCCGTGCTAAATTATAGGTTATTTTCGGATCGTCCCAAACTATATATACATATTAAGGGTCATATTTTTACCGAACCTTAGGGTGAGCAGAACATTTGACCACACCACAAGCACATTCTGATTTTTTAGAAAGAAATGAAGGTGAAGTAGGTAAGGGACACTTAGCTCGTATCTAGTGAAACCTGGTTAATGCTCTTTCTAGATTATATAACTTGGAAAGGTAGTCATGGGTACTATGATAAATGACCATTCTAGGGACCACAAATAATCTAAAGGTGATCCTAGGATGTTCTTTTAACCTAGTACTCTTGACCATAATCCAGCTTATATAATTTAGGCTAAATATTGAAAACCTCATAAAAATTATATCTAAGTTTTCAATATAGTTCATGTCACATTAACAAAACACAATTTCAAGGCCGAACTACATCCTGCTTGTGAGATAAAAAAAAAATCACGAATGTCGGATATAAGTACAAAAATTATAATTTATTCATTTGTACTTCTAAGCCTTGGATTTATCACTTGTGCATCTCTCATTTGCTATGGAGTTTGGACTAGAGATTTTTTATGCCATCGTATCATAACATCATCTATAGATGGTGAGTTTTTCACGACATGATTTTCTTTTAGTTTCAAGTTGCAAACACTTATGGTTTTCACATAATATGATCCCAACTATACAAATATAAAACGGACTAATCGCATTGTTCGCGAGGATGCAGATGCACGAACAGAACATGTAAACTTTTTCAGCGCGTTCGGCAGCGCGTTAAGCCGCTGCTGCGGCTGCTGGCTGCCGCAGCCGGTGCTGTAGCGCTGCAGCTGCTGCTGCTGCCGCCGCTAAGCGCCTGGTAGTAACGGCCGTTTGGCCCGCCGGGTGTGCGTGCTAATGGGCCGTTTGGGCCACATTAGTTGCAAGGTTAAATTTAGTCCGGTTGCAACTCAAATTTATGCAGGAAACCAATGAAGCAAACCGAATTTGCGTACTCTATTTTACAAAATGAAATAATTAAAATGTGTGGGACTACAAATAATAATAGAATTGTTCATACTTGTAAAATATAAGGTTGTTAAAAAACAGAAATTAAATTGTTCCTGTACCGAAACAAGCGAGAGAGCGGTAACGACTTATCCTTACCAATTTCCAAAGTGGTTTCCGTACTGATACGCTACTACGTTCGAAAATAAATTTTGTAGCGGTTAATGCAACTACAGTATCTAAATGGTGCGCGCCAAACATAACAAACACACTCAAGCTTACGAACGTACACACAACATATTACAAATTCGTACATACAAATTACAACATGATTTACACACATACATCCCGCGTCTACATCAACGAGATGCCCGCAGCAATCCAATCTCGGACACTGCCCATATCAGGTGTAGCATTAGCTGCCACCCATTCGGACACCGCATAGTCCGGTTCTCGCGCCCTGGACGATCCTGCCGAACTGTCATTGCCAACGTCCAACAAATAATTATGCAGTGCAAAGCAAGCAATAACAATCTTGGTTTGTCGTTCTCTCGAATATAGTGGCACTTCCCGCAGAATGTGCCACCTCGATTTCAGGACACCGAAGGCGCGTTCCACCACATTTCGAAGGTTGGAATGGTGAAAATTAAATTTCTCCTCCAAAGTGTCGGCCTCCCTTCTGCTAAACTCCTCGAGGTGATACCTGGTATTTCTATACGGGCCCAGATACCCTTCGCGAACGGCGTACCCCGAGTCGACCAAATAATAGCGGCCTGCAGGTAATCACAACAAATCAACATTAGTGCACCACATTTTCTTGATTAATCTACATGTGCCACTCTTATAAGTCACATACCTGCAGGTGGATGTGGGTACGTCCGTGCCGACATACAGTCACGCAATACCGCCATGTCGTGACATGAGCCTGCCATGCCAGCTCCTACGTACGTGAAACGCATGTCCATATCGCATATGGCTAGCACGTTGAAGCTTGTGAATCCTTTTCTGTTTAGGAAATCCAAACGGGACTCACGGCCGACAATTACTGGAATGTGCGTACCGTCAAGCGCACCTATGCATCCATCAAAGAACGGTGCATATTGGGTCAGCTTGTGATTGACCGTCGAGTACGCTCTATCCTTTGGAGCGATGACTTGCTGGGCAAACGAATACATTACATTCGCCACATGCGCCATCTTCCTACTCACCGTGTCCAGACTCCGGTCAAACCTTTCTCTAATCTGCCGGCACGCTTGCTGTGTCGCACATGCCCACACAAACATAGCTAACGCCTCAACGGATTCTACCCCTTGCGACGTTGTCAACCCATGGTTGCTAACCAACACGTCGTGCAAGTGAAGGAACGTGTCGGGATACATACGAAAATTGTCGTAGCACCACCTCCTGTCCCGGAGGTTCAGCTCCACCCACTGCCGACCCGTCAGGCGTGGCAGCTCAACTGGCAAGTCGACAGGTCGGTTCCGTCTAGCACGATTTATGCTGCGAAGCTCGTCATATGCGGCTGCAGCTCCTCCTAAACATCTCATATCAAACACGGAGCTGTTGTCGCTGCCGGTGTCACTGTTGTGTTCCTCTGGAGCACTCATACTTGAAATACCTGTCCAAAATGAAAACACAGCTTATAAGACAAGGTGAACAACGTTATGTATACCGAGAGCAGGTAGAACTAGTTTGCACAAAAAATTGAACGTAACGTAACTTCAAAGTAACTTAGCAACATAACTTATACGTGCAACTGAACAGATGCAACTAACTAATACAATTGGTGGACATTCAGATACACCAGAACATAAACAACCACTAACATACCAGAGAAAGGTTCAACGATTATTAACTTAAAAAATGTTCAAGTCAGCGCACATAGAAAGGTTCAACCTCATCTAAAAATTACAGAAGCTACATTCAATGTTCAACACAACACAAGTGCAACTAAGCTAAGAAAGAACCAGGCCACCATCACTTCTTCTGCATCATGTTCCAGTAGAAATTGATCCAACTCAATCGGGCATCTTTTGTGTCTAACCCTAAGAACGTGGACCGACAATCCGAACTCTGCCCACAACAATACATGACCTGGTTGTGAAGCTCCGACCCCTGCTCTATACCATCTTCTTTTAGGATCTGAAGACAACGATTTGTTTGTTCATGGGCACTCGGCGCACGTAGCAGGCTCCGCTTGGCCACACTATCAGATAGGTCCCTAATGTACTGCTCCAAGGTGTCACTTCTTTTTTTGGTGGGACTGTCCACTGAGTATTCTCGGACCGGCCTTTTTGACTTGGCACGAGCACTGAAACGAGCACTAGTAGCAGGGGCCTGCTCGTCCTCCAAGTCCACGAAATTGCCCTCAGTCCCCATGCTAGGTGTGCCCCCCATGCTAGGTGTGCCCTCCCGAATCCCTCCGGCCGAAAGCAATGTGCCCCTGTCTTGTGGTTCGTGGCCAAACAACTCGAACAGCAGGTCCAGCAAAGGTGGAGGCTTCACAGAATGCGGCTGTGACCTCGCCTGGGTGTCCTGCAAAGTCCCATAAAAGTAAAATATCAGCATTGGAAATGTAATAAATTACAAGTATGACGATCAGTAAGTTAGGGACGACGGAAAGTCCCTACCTGTTGGTCCTGCTCCCAATACGTGGCATCAGCCGACACCCCACCAGTTTGTGTGTCGCGCCCTAAACCAGTCGAGGTTTCCAATGCCCGCCAGCCGAAGAATTGCCTCCTCAAGTTGTTGAGCTTGTTCTGCAGCTGCTTCACTCCCAGTTGCAATCCAGTTGCTGCCCTGAACCTGGAGTGGACATTCCTCCATCCCAACTTAGTGAGGCATCTGTCGCTCCAGTTTAGCTGGTTCTTTTGTTCAATGCACATCTCCAGCAAAATTTTTGTCGTGGGCTCATCCCAGCTGGCACGGATACTCATCTGACCACACAGTAGCTGCAATTATATGGCACCGATCTATGGACAACTACGACCTACGTACACAACTAAGCAATGGAAAATGAAGAATTTGTTACTTGCCTTAGCAGGTGCTTTGTGGCGTTTGTGACGAAAATTGTACGGGCACACGGGGGGAGGAGAGCAGGACCCAGTCGATGACGATGCCAGTGTGGGCACCTTTGAATGTGCCTCAGATTTGTGGTCCTTGCACCCTTCCTCCTCAAGCCTGAAAGGTTAAAAAAAAATCAGAAGGGCAGATTACACATATATGGGTCTAAGTACAAGCTAAACATGTAGGACAGAATATGCTCTACTGCCACAACAATACTTGAAATAATTGTTACAGATTAGCAATCTTATAGTATGGAATATTGGAATATGCTCAAGTCATGATAATTTATTTCAGAACACAAGCAGTTATAAGTCTAGGCTGTATTTGTTATAGGGTAAGTGTAGCCGTCTTCAAGGTTCAACAATGATGATTTGATTAAATCAAAAGGTAAGCAAAGATTCTTTGATGAAGCAGATCTAGAAAATTAAAAAAATAAGGCACAAAATCATCACAATAAGGTGGCTACCGACCTGCAGTTGAAGAAAAAAAATGGAGACACCAAAAGTCTAAAACGAACCAGCTGTGTAGACTGAGTGAAAACAAGCAATGGGATTGGACCAAATGCTGGGTCTACAATTAGCATTTGAATGTGCAGCTATGAAAAATGCATGTGGAAGACGTATTTGTACTGATTAAATGTGCCTTGCACATCTAGGATGCATAAAGATATGGCATAGCAATAAATTCAGGAGACAAAGAGAAATCTAGCAGAGGTAAATCTAGTGAAAACTAGAATCAGTAATTCTGGATAAAGGACAGAACCTAACACTTCATGGAGAAAGGCATCAGAACAACGGACTTTAGCCCTGAACTGAAATAAACACATATTGACACTTCTTGGTTGAAGGTAATTCAGGTTATCTATCAAATTTATCCACATTTCATCCATCATTTAGATGGCTGCCCCTTTGATTTCATACAATTGTCACAAAAAAAATGTGCACTCCAATCGCCATAATGACCTACAGCTTCAGTCTGCCTCTCACATACTTGTAAAAATCAGGAAGTGTAACTTATGAGGACCTTTTTTGTTTACCTGACATTCCTGGAGCTAACAAGTAAGTAATGTCTACTTGAACTAAGTGTTGAAGACATTGTCAATTCATACTGCATATATACTTATGTCAGCAAACTATGAAGTAATCTAGTATGTCACACAAAGTATATGCCTCACAAACCAGGGGATAAATTAAATCAAACCATTCAAGCTATAAACTGATATTTCACTTGCAGATACGCTAGATGTAAGGAACAACCCATGAAATAACCTCAATCCTAGTTGAGGCCTTCCTTTTATCACAATGGGCAACAATACGCAATAAGGTATGTACTTGACCAGATCATGTATGTAGTGAAATGTGTAACAGATTTCATTCATTCACTAGGGGCTCAGGGGATGCGGTACCTGTGAGCGGAGGTGATGCAGGGGGCGACGGCGCGGGAGAGGGTCCGTCCACCCGACGGCCCACCGGCGGCGGCAGCGCTTGGGCCGGCTCGGAGCCGCGGCGGCGGATCCGGAGGGACGGGCGGCGGCGGCTCCGGACGGCCCACCGGCGGCGGCAGCGCGTGCGCCGGCTCGGAGCCGCGGCGGCGGATCCGGAGGGACGGGCGGCGGCGGATCCGGACGGCCCACCGGCGGCGGCAGCGCGTGCGCCGGCTCGGAGCCGCGGCGGCGGATCCGGAGGGACGGCCGGCGGCGGATCCGGACGGAGGGACGGAGGGGGCGCGAGGTAGCGAGGGAGCGGCGGAGCGAGCGCGAGGCAGTGAGGGAGCGCGCGGCAGCGAGGGAGCGGCGGGCGACCGCGACGGAGCGCGGGCGCCGAGGGCCCGCCGGCGGCGCAGACCGGGCGTGGACGGAGCGGGGAGCGGAGGGAGCCGCGGCGGCGGATCTGAGCGAGGCTCGGTGGGAGCAAGTGACGGAGGGGGCGAGATGAGGGAGGCACTGGCGCGGGACGTCGGTGCGGCGTTACCTACATACGAACGGATTCCGCTCGTGACTAGCAGCGGAAGCCATCCGAACGGCTTCCGCTGATAAGCCGCAGCCGGAAAAAGAAGCCGCAGCGGCTTAACGCGGTGCCGAACGAGGTGTTTTTAGCGCGCAACGTGTGGCCAGAGGCCCACCTGAATGATTTTCATTTAAAAACAACAACAAGAACAAACAAAGAGAGTGGGGGGAGGGAGGGAGGGGAGCGTGGATCGGGAAACTAATCACGGCTCCCACATCCATGTAAACACTACGCACGCACACGAACAAACAGAACGCCTACCTTACCGTTTTCCCGTCGAGAATTTAGTTGCTGCCACACTCCTGTAGTCACGAGAATCTACTTCACCAAACCAACAAAAGTGTCATCACGCGGGCTACGTACTGTGAGACACGGTTGTACCCCAAAGAATACGTGCCAAAACACAATACATGTTACATTATACGTGAGCCAAAAAGAAAATCAATGACATTAATACGACAAATAGGGTCACGTTAAAACCTTGTTTATCTCAGGCAGTAGTACAGAAAATCAACCTAACGCTACATTAGAGCAAAATTTGTGGCTTTCCTTCTTTCATTTCCTCACTGTCCAAACAATAAGCACCCATGGCTTCTCAAACAAATATACAGCTCACAAATGGTTGCTTCTCACTACAGCAGCTTTATAATTTCTCAACTCAAGGGCAAAACTGGAGACCGATAGCTGCGATAAATTCTAAGCTATTTATTTCAAGGATAAAAGATTGCTGCAAGCTTCAATTTCAGCAATGTGGGAGCTCAAGATAGCCTGACCCGAAGAATGTGCTCCAATGACGTTCGTTGCAGCTTTGAAAACTGCTGAGCGGAAGAAGGTATCCTCCATTTTCTTTAGGGTATCCTCAAGAACTCCGATGCCCAAACAGCATGACAAGATCAGACGTCCAACAACTTCACCAAAATGTGCTGGAGCTTTTGGAAGGTCGATAGCAAGATCGTCCAGAAGGGAACCGTAAAGCAAGCATCCAGTTTCCAAGTCTACCGTCTTGAAAATATTCTTGCTGTGAAGGTGTTCCAGTAGCTTCACAAGAGGATCGATGGAATTGGCACCTTTGTCAAGAGCAAGATTGATGGCTTCTTTAACAACTTCTGGGTAGTAATCAGGACTCTTGAGCTCCTCAATGCACTGTTGTGCTTCATCTAGAATACAGACATGGAAATACTCCTCAAGAAGAGAGACAGCCTTCTTTTGAAGACTTGGTAAGTTTGGCTTGGGAGCAGCAGCTGGCTTCTCAACTACAGGAGCAGCAGCTGGAGCTGGTGCAACAGCAAGTCCAGGAGAAAAACTTGAAGGACGGGATATTGGACCCCCACTGCCCAATAGCGCACTTGTCTTGCCACTTACTAGTGCTCCGCTGCCTTGAGGAAGTAGTCTAGAATTGACAACCGATGGCTTATTCACCAGCTGGGTATGGCTGCGCAGTGGGTCAGCTCTGGATTTAGAACGTGGAACTTCCCAGTTATCATTATCTAACCCAGGCATTCCGGGCATCTTTCTTGTTCCAGGCATGCCAGGCATCATGCCACCAGTTCCAGGTCCATTCATTGGAAAAGCTCCAGGTGAGAGCGATCCTCCAGTACCAGTGCGTCCGTTCCTTATGTTTGCGGTCGACCCGGGTCGCAATCCAAGTTTCATTTCTGCCTCTGTATGAATCTCACTGATTTTCTTGGCCTTAATCTGAGAAAGAAATAACAACATATCAAAGTTAGTGAAAGCTAGAGATTTTAAAACCAGTTTGTGCATAAGAATAGCCAGGCCAGTCCATGAAGAAAGGCATATTGCACTGAAGAGACTAGTGTCTGGTCAACTATCAGCATGTGAAACATATATCTTCAATTTGCAATGTATGTTTTATTTCCCTTGATTTCACAAGATCCACTGGCTGTATAGCAGACTCTGACACGCAGAACACTAATGCAAATGCGTTTCAAGATGGAACTGAGAGACACATACCTCCTCACGTCGAGGCACCCAGTTGTTTGAACGGAGATCAAGGACATCACGCACCATGAACCTCAAACGTACTGCCAACTGAGTATTACTTGTCAGCTCCTTCAGGCGATTGAAGTAGACATCATTAAATCTACGAGACTTTGGGTTCTCATCCAACTGTTTACCAATTGTATTGAAGAACTGGCAGATGGCCTCAACATTTTCCTCAGCAGGGCATGAGTTGCTATCAGAACCCAGCAGCTCCTATTTACAGCAAATGAGTTAGTAAATATTTCATAGGGCAAGAACATAATGCATGTGGAGAAAAGCATTCCAGTCTAGAGGTCTATTCCCACTGATGGATTGTGGGGAAAAAATTGATCACATCAGATTACCCATTTTTCCTGTTTGCTGAAACTACCAAGCTGAAGGTACAACAAAAATACATATTTATGTACCTGAACAATGTGATGTACTATCTTCTCTGTCACCATTTTTTGCTTCAGTAGCTCACCAATAAGGCGAATATTTCCAAGTGTTCGAAGCTTCACAAGCCTTTCTTTATCACGTCTCTCCATCTCTTGGTCTGGACCGGTCAATTTCTCTACCTCGTCCCGTAGATTGCCAGCACCTTCAAATGCTTCTTGACAATTGTTCAACAGTACACGTTTGAATGTAATCTCCCTATCACCAGGCTCCTCAGGAGGGAAGGATGGGAGGCTTTCATTGAGTTCAGAGCACAGCTGAGCATACATCTGACAGAATGTGGGCTCAAATACAGCCTTCTCAAATATAAGAGTAATAACATCCTGAATAGACAGGAGAAAGGAGGTTAATCGCAAGGAACGATAACGTCAAAGACAACAGAATAAAGAACTAGGAATAAACAAACCTTCAAAATATCAGCTGTAGTAATTCCTGCTTCTATCAATTGGCCCTTCAAAAGGTCAAACTTCTCTGGCGTCAACTTGTTCAGTATTCTGGCAATGACCAAATATTTTTTTAAGAAACAAAACAAGTTTGACTTTCCGAATACAATAGTATAGATAAAAAGGTTGTTGACAGAGGTAACAGAGAGCAGAAAGAGAGAGAAAAACTCTGAAATCAAATATACCCTTTCACGGTTTTCAGAACTCTCTCTTTTTCAGAGAGATTTCCTCTCCGGACTGACCATGGGACTTCAGCCTTAACAAGAGCAGGGGTGGGACGAGTCTGATGTAAAATAAACAATGTTAGAAAATTCATTTAGGTTCCATATGTAAATGATAGATGGTCATACACTAGTTTTGCAGTAGCCTTGTGCGCCATCCAAAAATCTGTGGTTGTTGATTAAGTGCTTAAATGTTATTAGGCAACCTTTATTGTATGATATAACAAATAAGTTCACGTGTTTCAAATTTTATGTGAATTTGATCTTATCATCTCAACATTAGAACATTTAGCATGTGGCTAGTAAGATTTGAATTCAGTAAAGTCCATACAACCATTGCACCAGCATTTACATTGTATATGCTTATGTTATGCAAAATTGCTGGATTGCTAAAAAATCAATCACCTCTTGCAGTCAGGCATGTGATAATTTGAATGCATAAAGGCAATTTTTACACATGTAAAAAAATCTGCAGAAATTGTATAAACAAATATCTACAGACTTAAGTGAAGCAGTTTAGCATAATAGTTACAAGAAAAGCAATATAGTCATACACAAACAGAACAACAGAGATCAACCTAAATAAATGATTACAAAATCCATTGGAAAAAACGATCTTAGCACATATGTTAGTCATCTGTTTAAAAATACCTGAGCTTTAGCGGCAAACTGCTCTTGCTTTCCACTTGAAACACGAGATTCTTTAGCTTCACGGATTTTATCCCAAGACTTCTCTTCACCAACAACCGGCAAAGTTTCAGAACGTGAACGCCAGTCGCGAGTGTCTTTCTCAGTATAGCGGTTTTGTGACTGAGTTTGTACCTATTAGACATGATAAAGCACTCAATCGTACTGTAACAACATTTTGCAACACTGAGGAAAGTTATAGCAGTATGGAGGAAGTAATGGAAGTGTTCTCACATTTGAGTCATTGCGAGCCCAATTTTGATCCTCACGTTCCTCTCCAAGGAGTAATACATTAATATCTTGCTGAAGTTTCAAGATTTCCTTAGCTATATCAACAATCTGCAAAGTCATTTTAACCAAAACATGGACTGATAAGGATACTGTGCTACCCTCTACAAAAGTCTATACGTTGGCCAACACCACTTCTTTATACAGGTTAGGATGGCATGTTTTCAGTTTTCCTAACAAATACTCACATACACTCACAAAAGAGTGACATTTTGTGCCCCTTTTATATGAAATACTGTCTCGGAAGTTAGAATGTATTCCTAAATATTATAATTTGACTAGTTTGTAAATACATAATAACAGAAATTAGCAGTCCAAACTGCGTTTTGGACACCCAGAAAGGTACTCTTCCACAAATGCAAGAAGTAGACAACATAACCTTTAGTCCCAAGCAAGTTGGGCGTTCTAGATATGTAACCCATTAAGAGCCACAGGGAAGAGCATAAAAGGACGTAGTAATAGTTATTACTATTAACAACCACAGCAACAACAACAAAGCATTTTAGTCCCAAGAAAGTTTGGGTAGGCTAGCTGAAACCCAATATATAAAAAGATGATGAACAAAGCATAACCTCCAGTATTAAAAAAAAAGCACACCTCTCTTTCATTCATAACATGATCAACAGAAAAACAGTTGCAAGCATCATAGGATATTAGAAGTGAAGTTTAGATAAATAGAATCCATTGCCTCACTTTCAAATTTTCAATGGTTACCACCCTGAATTACTGATAGATTTTGTTGCCTTTTAGATTTGATAAGGATAAAAACAGAGAAAATAAAGAGATGTTTGATGACAAAGAATGATTTCAACATAGTGTTGTTTCCGCATCATAGTTCTCAGAAGAGGTAAATGGTTTCAACATGATATGCTATGAGTTGGATGTCTGGTTACACAAGAGTAGCGTCTCAGGAGTTACTTTCGCATAATGTAATAAGCAGCTATATGAACAGAACAAGTACCTCACGCATTTCAAGGAGTTGATCTCTTGTGTAGCGAACCCGCTCAAGAGGCTCAAAACATGAATCTCCAAGCTGCAATGCATTATTACGCAAGTCAGAAAGAGAAGATAAGGATACAGCAATTTTTTTGTTGCATGCAGAATTAGCTGAACACACACACACACACACACACACACACACCCCAACAACATGCCTTTGGAACTTGCCAGCAAAAGTCAAACAAGTAAACTTGAGTAGAGGACCATTTCCACGGCCAACGGCCTGCATTGGCATGTAACGGTGATGTGCAGTTTAACTTATCATTTTTTTCAGTGTTTCCTAATAAAAGTGGAGCTTAACTAACTTTGTGCAAACTCCTAGTCTTACAACTTCCCTAGGGATGACCACATACCATGGAAACAATTACATCACCATATGATGAACTATGTAGCAACTAGTAACCAAAAATCAAGAACCGATAATATTACATTGCTCTGAGTGCAATTGGTGTTTGTCTTTGCTCTCTTTCAGTCTTAATCAAGATTTTGTTGAATAAGCAGGGGCAAACATTTCTAAATAAAGATAGTTAACAGTTACCAGTTATAAGAAATAATCGTACCCGTGTAAAGATGAATGCATAGACTCTTTTGGACAGTACACTGTGCGAGTGAAAATATGAGATCATGGTAGCTCATACGAACCAGGACTCCACAATTCAGTAAATGGTGCTATCTGCTTATCTCAGTCACTTGACCTTCTGGCGAGTACAAAGCTTGTAACTAGTTTTCCTATTTAATTTGTGGAAATTATTGTAGCTTAAATACATGTAATGCAATCTCATTTGATGTACATAGGGTTGAAAGCTATGCAAGATGTATATCAAATAGTTAGTCACAATTCTTTTTTGAGAGCGCCAGTTCTCTTTAATAAGCTTAACTACAAGATATGATGCCACGATCCAACACCCATTGCTGTATCATAGGCAAAGCTAGCACACAAGCTGTTGACAATGTGAGCTGGTAGTAAAATATGAAGATCTAAGGCAGCCAAACTAAAATAGGTTTTTGCTATGTCTGGTTGTCCAAGAGAATGCAACAGACATGGAGGTTCAGATGTTTTTAGAGAGCTAGCAGTTGATGATGATGGCTGTGGTTTGATTGGTCCATAGGAAGCAGCTTCCAATTTGACAGCTACAATAGCTAAACTGCTCAACTTGTAACTGGAAGAAATGCCTCTACCAACACAATATGCTATGATTTTTAAATCAAAAAGTACGTAAAGAAAGCTGCACACAGAAATAACGAAAGCTAAAACAGCTTCTGCACTGTCAAAAGCTCCAATCAATTCAGGAACAATCAAACCATCAAAGTCATTGCAATGCCACCGGAGCATTACAACCCACCAAAAAGTATGCTTAGCCAGAATAATAACCCAAGACAAGTGCCTAACATGTCCCACCTCCCCACACCAATGTGTCTCTTGCCATACGCTCCATGCCATCGCCTCTAACATCAGCTCAACGGTAAATTATTTCTACATAGCTTTGATTACCAAATCGGCACCAGCACCAATCCGACCCATATCTCGGCCACGGAGCCGGCGCAAGCGCAAACCCCAACCAAAACCCTAGCACACTGCACACCACACCTCGTCCCGCCCCCAACTCCAGATCGTGCGGGTTACCTTGGCGGCAAAGCCGGTCGAGGAGCCGCCGTGCGGCCGGAGGAAGTCTCCAGCTCCGGTGGCGGCGGCGAATGCGGTGGGGAAGAGGCGGGGTGCGCGCAGGCCGATGCCACCGCCGCCCGGGCGCAGGCTGATCACCGGCTGGTCCGTCGTCATGCTTGCTCCGCTGCTCCGAATGAAAATCGACAACCGAGCCTGGGGCGAATCCGCGAGGTGGGGCGCACGAGAGCGGATGGAACCAAAGCTTTTGGTGAGCTGGGCACCTGTATCTCTCTCTCTATCGGCGAGGAGAGGCGGAGGAGGAAAGAGGAGGCTGCGTGGTCGGGGGTGCGGGGTTTTATCGCGGAGACTTTATTAGGGCTTGCGCCCTTTTTGGCAGGGTGATTCAGTCTCTTTGCAGGCCCAAAGCAGAATTGACGAAGGCTTGTCGGGCCGAACTTTGGGCTTTCCGGTGGCGAATTGACGAGTTGGGATCGGAAAGGGTTACCATATTTGGTTGTTCTTTTTTTGACACGGAAGAAATCACTTCCATTAACAATTTTTTTTAAAGACATGCATATCACTGTTCTTAATATTTCATTAAGAAGAAAAGAATTACAATGATACAACTTAGGAAAGATCCAAACCGCAGAGTTACATGAACCACCACCAGGAAACACAGATGCAACAATAGAAAAGAAAACTACGGCACCACCACCACACCAAACATGACCTAAGACGACCGATACCTGCAGGAGAGAAAGACACCAAAAGCACACGCACATCACCGACTGCCTAACAACACGAAGCCATTGGAGGTATAGTGAGAAGGTCGTGCAAGATGATGCCTCCAGGGAGGGAGTTACGCCAATGCCGGCATCGTCCATCTGTCCTTGAGGAAGGAGACCAAGTCTTCACCTAGCACAAACTACTGGATTTGGTGGCTGCAACAATGCCCCCAGCGAGGTTAACTATGTCAAAGGACACAACCGTTGTCGGCCCCGACGAGTGCCTAGCTAGGCTTTCACCAAAGGCCCAAAAAACCAACTCTGCACAGAGACCGCCGAGGCCTGGAAGATAGCCAATGCGATGGAATGGCAGCGAGTAACCCATGGTGACGACGATGAGGAACGTCCGCAGGCACGGTAGAGAGGGGCTGCCATCACGACAACCGAAAATGACCATGGAGCGACCAAGCGACCGAAGGGGGAGCAGGCAGGCCTGCCAGAGCGCGATCTAGGTGTGATGGGGTGTGCAGTGGAGGTGAGAGGAGGATGAGGAGCGCGACCAGGGGAAGAGAGGTGGGAGGAGCGTGCACAGCCGCTGGTCAACGACGGTCTAGGGAAGGCTTGCCGCTCCAAAAGGCCACGTCCCTGAAGCTCGGTGCCGAGCGCCCCCTGAACGATGGTCATCCAAGCGCCGAAGACGGTGGGCTGGATAGCACGACCCACGCCGACACTCGCCGGGAGTGCGAAAGGTAGGACCTTGCGGCAATGTAGTGGCGCGCCGCCGGCAGCCAAGCCCCGCTGCAGGGCGCCACGCCACAGGACGCTGGTTCCCCGCCGCGGCCCTTGGTACATGAGCAGCGACGCTTCCCAAGCCATGCCCCCCGGTACACGAGCAGCGACGCCTGGAGCTTCACGTCCAAGGAGAGGACGAATGGGAGCGCACCCGCCGCCTGTGGACGGGTCGGAGAGGGCGGCGAGCACGCGCACCACAACCGTCGCCGGCGCGCCCATGTTCACACCCCAGGCCACCTACCCCGATGGTGAGATGAAGGAGCCCATGCCAGAAGCCGCGTCGCCACCGCCGTAGGGCCAGGCCGCCCACGAGCGCCAGCACGCGCCGCTTCCCAGGCCGTGTGCCGTCACCCCGGACAGCGGCGCGTGCCGGCACCGATCGAGCAAATCCACCCACCATGGACGCAGATCCGCACATCCCCGGCGTTGATCGAACCTTGCCGTGCCGAATCTTGCCGCCGCCAACACACAGGAAACGGGAGAAGGAAAAAAAGGGGAAAAGGAGGGAGGGGAGGAGGAAACAGGAGTGAGCGACATTGCTTGACGCCGCCACCACCAGCTACCGGCGGCGGCGGCGGCGACCATGCAGGGGCTTCCGCGAGGTGGGGTTGGGGAGGACGGTGTCACCTCCCGGGTCGCTCGAGCGAGTTCTATTAACAACTGGCTCAAGGCAAATTACAAAGTCTGGGGCCTCCTGAGGCTGACTCATGTACATATAGGGTCTGTTTGGCTCCCACCTGCTAAAGTTTAGCACCTGTCATCATGGATGTTAGGATATTAATTAGGAGTATTAAACATAGGCTAATTACAAAACTAATTGCACAGATGGAGTCTAATTCGCGAGACGAATCTATTAAGCCTAATTAGTCCATGATTTGACAATGTGATGCTATAGTAACTATTTGCTAATGATGGATTAATTAGCTTTAATAGATTCGTTTCGCGAATTAGCCCAGAGTTCTGCAATTAGTCTTATAATTAGGTCATGTTTAGTCCTCCTAATTAGTATCCGAACATCCGATGTGATACAACTAAAGTTTAGCACCTGGTATCAAAATACCCCAAATACCCTGTACTCATGCGAGCCGGCCTGCAATCCCATAGGCTGCTAAACTGTGTGCTACCCTGTTACACATTCTCGAGCAGATACAGTACAGTGCACAAAATGAGAAGACCCAAACTCTCGTATCTGCTTAAGAAGGGAACCATTCGGGCTTCGATCCATCTCCGTCGATGTTGCGTCTGTCTCCAAAATGACTCTCGACATGCCAAGTTGCGCCACCCGTTCCAGGCTGCAAACCGCCGATGGACTCATGGACAGTGTCAGTCGCTTCACCTCTGTTGCTGTGATTGCATCTGCTATGTGTTGTGTGTGAGCTGTCGTTATGCGTGTTGGTATGTAGCTCTCGTGCATTACATGTGCAGGAATCGATTTGTCTGATCGGCGCTCTCCTGCTTAATGATCTGACGGAGTTAGGACGTATTTAAATCCTCAGCTAAAGTTTATTCTTTTTCACATTAAATATTCGGATATTAATTAGAAGAATTAAATATGAGATAATTATAAAATTAATTGCAGAAGTTTTGATATAATTCATGAGACGAATCTATTAAACTTTACGTAATGGGCAGCACAGGTAGCACAGGATTGTACTCTGCTGCGTGAGGAGCACGTGCTGGTGCACCACCGATAGGTAATGGTGCGTCAGCTCGTTGAAGTCTATTTTGCTGTGGATGGCAGTGGTGTCATTTAAGGCATGGATGATGGATATATGGTATCCATTATTGACGTTCAGAAGGCAGATGGAGCAATTCGTGCTATTCGTGTCATTTAATCCTAATGAAAAGTTTTATATTGAGCTTCCAAGACAGCCACGATAAGCAAGAATGAAATGAAATGTGCTTGCAACTACCCTCCCTAATGTATAATTTATGGTGTGGTTTCATAGGATCAAAATAGCATTTGATTTCATGTCTCATCGAGAGTTGGTATTCGTGTACAGTTAGTTTCATCCAGATGAAACTGGTTCCCTCTCTCTCTTTTTTAATTTCATGCCGTGTCATCAATCAAAATCCTATGTGGCATACTAATTAATGAGAATGAAACCTCATGAAACTCCCCATTGGAACTAGCCTTACGCTGCCTTGTACGTGAGGATGGACGCCCTGCTGATTTTGTAGTGGGTGTCGAGGTTGCATCGATATCGGAACACGGTGTGTATTCTATAGTCGGAGTAAACGGAGAAACGATTATAACTGAGTTTTCTGTCACTAACTTCTGTCACTAACTTAAGGCGTTGTTTGGATCCACCCATCTAAATTTTAGCTGGTTAAAGTTTAGAAGCTTATTTTTTTAGCTGGTTAAAGTTTAGAAGCTTATTTTTTTAGCTGGCTAAACTTTAATGGGGTTGTTTGGATCCACTAGCTAGTGGTTAGCATACTACCCTCATCTCACCCTCCTCCCTTCTTCCTTCCTTCCTCCTCTCACTCCATCACCGCCAGCCAACTCCACTCTCCTCCGGCTATCTCCCACAAGGTCACAAATCAACCGTACCCATAGATCCTCCACCTCACAAGCTTCCTCCTCAACTTTTTCAGGTCACCTGCTGTGTCCTCGTCGGCTAGGAATTTAAGCCCCCGGTGGCCGGAGCAGGCCGATATGGATGGAGGCTGGCGTGGGGCGAGCGGCGGCCCGTGTCAAATCTCCCCGAGAAGAGGTTGATGTGGTCTCCGTCAGAGGTCGGGGATGGAAAGGCATCCGCCGCGGCTCCACCGGCGCCGCCGTCGGGAGGAGGGGAGCTGTGGAGGGCGGCTCCGCCTGGACGAGGCCGCGGTTGCGGCGAAGCACGACGAGGTGGAGGTCCGACTCACGGCGGCGCTTGGCCTCGCACTGGAGCTGCTCCTCATGACGTGGACAACGTTGGTGGCAGCCGACGGATCCGGGAGGAGGATGGCATCAAGGCATGGCCGGAGTGGAGGATGGCGCGAAGCAGGGACGCGGCGGGGATGGCGGTGGCCGGGACGGATGGGAGACCGGCGGCGCGTGCGGCAGCCATCCCTCCCCGGCGCAGCATCCCGGCGCGACATCCCGGCGCAGCGTCCCCGGCGCGACATCCCGGCACAGCGTCCCCAACGGCACAGCAGTGCAGGAGCAGCGCGGCGTCCCCGGCGGCGCAGCATCCCGGCGAGCAGCTTCACGGAGGAGGTGCGAGCGACAGGATAGGCGTGGCAAGCGGCGGGACCGATGGTGGGAGGGGATTCCTCCCAGGAAGTAGGAGGGGCATATCGATCTTTCATCACTTTAGCTGGTTCCAACCAGCTAAAGAATTTTAGCTAAAGCTAAAGTTTAGCTGGATTCTATTTGGATCCCTAGTAACTAAATTTGACCAGCTAACTTTAGACGATGAATCCAAACAGGATCTTAGCTGTGGAGAGATCCCATCCTCCCTGTGCCGAGCTAACTTTAGACGGTGAATCCAAAGGACCTTAGCTGCGGAGAGATCCCATCCTCCCTGTACCGAGGTCGGATGGTGATCATTTTCTTTTTTTGGAAAAGACGTGGTGATCATTTTCAGAAAAAAAAAACTATGAGCTCTCTCGCCCGGTTGAGGGCCTGTTTAGATCCCTCTTAACTTAGCTAAAGTTTGGAGTTTTTTTAGCTAGTGGATCCCCGAGCTAAACCCCTCTAAATGCCCATGCTACCCTTCTTTATTAGCGCGCCAAGGCCAACCGTGCTCCTTTGCCGTGTTGTTGTTCTCACGCAAAAAACAAGCAGCTGTCAATTGCAAAGACACATACATATGTACACTGAACAACAGCAACTGAACAATGAACAAGGAGAAAGAAGAACGAAAAGAAAGGAACGAAATCTCACAGCACATACTCACGCACTGACTCACAGTCACAGCAACCACCGACAGACCACCACCACCACTCCAGCAGATCCGCCTCGAGAGAGAAGATTAACCTTAATAATCCCCTACACCAAAGCGGCGGCTACGGCCACGGCCACAGCGGCGAGCCACCGCGGGCCACAGCCAGCAGCCCCGCCACGGTCGGCAGGGGCGCCACGGCTAGCACCGGCGCCTCGGCTGCCACGGCCGCCGCGGCTACCACGGGGCAAGCCGGTGTCAGTGCCGCCACCATCCTCTCGGCAGCGGGGATTGGGGGCTGGCGCCGATGAAGATGGGGAGAAGAGCCTTCCACGGGACGGGGTGTTGGCTTCCCGAAAGAAGATGTCGTCGTCGACCTCGTCTCGGCGCTCCATCCTGTGCCGGTGTGGGAGCACTGGAGGCGGGGGTGGGATGCGGTGGCGGTGCGGTGGCGATGGGCGGTGGAGCGATGAAGGGGACGGCGAGAGCGGCGCTGCGGGAAAAGTGGATCGGTAGGGGGTTGCGGCGCTGCGGGGAAAAAAGGACGGGAGGAGACCGACGGGTGCGGCGCTGTAGGTGCGAGTAAGGTCCTGTTTGGGAAGCCCCTTTTAACACATTTTTAACATATTGGCTGCCAAACAGTTGTTTTAAAAGGGTTGTGTTAAAGTTTAACACCCCATATTTCATAAACACATGGAGGGGGTGTTAAAACTTGCTAAAGGTGTTAAAAGTGATCCCCCTCCTCACTTATTCCCTGGTTGCCCCCCTTTCTCTCTCCTCCGCTGCCCCTCTTCTCCCTCCCGCATCGCGTCCGCCCCTCCCGCCGGCATCTCCTCACGCTGGCCATCCCCTGCCGCCGGTCCTTCCCCACCCGTAGGTCCTCCCGCCGGCCATCCCCACTCGCAGATCCATGGCGCGGCCTCCGACCACCGCCGTCGTGACTCATCCTCCTCCGACCGGTGCCACAACCTCGACGCGGCCTCCGACCGGTGGCGCCGCGACTCGTCCTCCTTCGACCGGCGCCACAGCCTTGACGGGGCTGCCAGACGCCATCGCGGCCGTGCTGCCGCCAGACCCGTACGAGTAGCTGGAGGTGGCGCACAAGATCACGGTTGTGGCCGTGGCGGCTTGGGCCTTGCGCCTCGAGCTTGAGGTCGCACGCCTCCGCTAGAGGCTGGACGACAGGGTCCTTGCCGCCACCGAGCTCAACGGGGGAACAGGACTCGACGGGGGAGCAGGACTCGAACCCCTTCGTCGCCCCCGTCCCGCCGCCTTCGCCGAGCCCCGCCACCCCTCTTCTCCGCGGCCCCTCTTCTCCCTCCCGCATCTCCTCCCGCTGACCATCTGTGGCGGAACCGCTCAAATTAACTTAGCTAAAGCACAATTAAGTCGCCTGACCCACGATCATATGCTTTAATCAAGTTAACTCGGCAGTCCGTCGGATTTCATCCGATAAGACCACTACACAGGATCGAAATAGCAGAGCTCACACGAAGGTGAGTGGTTCCAGAGAATACAACGGATCATCCAACTTAAATGAGTACATTAATTTCTTACAACACTGGTTCAAAAAACAATGTTGTACAGAGTTCATGAGCAGCGAAAAAGATAAACCGCGGAAGCTAGCACCGGGGTCGGATGTCACTGATAAGGCCGATCATGACATCACTGGTCCCTATCCACGCCGTCCGAGGAGGGATCCCACTCGACCGTCCACCCAGGAGGAAACTGGGGAGGCCAAGTGCCAATAGCAGCTAACACAGTAGCTTCAACATCACCTGAAAGATGTGCCACAAGCAAAGCTGAGCGACTACACTCAACAAGACTTAACTGACCTTTGGGATCTACTCCACCAAATTCTAGACATGCAAGGCTCTTGGCTAAGGGGTTTGCTTTGCCAAAGCGACTACAGTAAGTCCTTACTTTCAATATTTTAGCTCAAGTTCTAAGTTTATTAACCAGTCTACATTAGCAACTTATGCTAAGCAAACATAGGTTCCAAACAATTTAAAGAACAAGCATCAAGGTTCACATCATCATCATATTCCATCTTTACTCAGTGTAGCATAGCGATCAAGCAGTCCCAAACTGTGAGAGGCAGACGAATCGATTCGAATTTTTTAACTATGCATGGTGAACCTAATCTCACGACATCCGCGCACCACAGAGGGTCGCTTCCTGTGTCGGCTGTCCCCATCAGTTCCCAGGCGCGTGTCAGGTCCAAACTTCCCTTGGCATGCAATGCTCCACAGTCCCGACCTCTTGCCGTACTGTGACCGCACTTGCACCCACATGATGCACCATGGGAACCTCGTTCCAGGGACAGCAGTGGTATAAGCCACGCACTAGTTCAATCAGGTACTAGGCTTCCCCATCCCATACTAGGTATGAGATTAGTACTTTCAAACACTTGATCACAAACACCAACACTTTCCGACCTTAATCAATTTCATGTAGACAGACGAGGCAATCCACCGACCACCAAAATAGTTCACAGAGCCCTGCCCCGTCCATCGTCCTTATAGTTGTAACCAGAAGGGGAGCAAGCAACTCCTATAACTCACGAGTGACAGGGAATCACTCGACTTTTACCAAGTCATGTTAAGCACTGCAACTACTCGGACTATCATACTAGTATTTAGATCAAGGGAACTAAGTCATGCATCTAGGGTTTCAAACAATTCCTGTAACGTAAATGCACATACATACAAATGAAGGCATGTGCAAGTTTAGAAAGACTGGGTTATGCTTCGGGGCTTGCCTTCGATCGGAGCGGAAGCAAACTAATCTTCTGGGTGCTCGGCTTCAGCTCCTCTAGGCGGCAGCTCGGCTATAACTCTGTCTTCTGACACCGGGTGCAGCTCGTACGTGCCGTCAGCGAGGTTTAGCTCTACACGGAATGCAAATGCAAGGGTCAGACACTTAGACGGTTATTTCAACAACGCTTACAAGATTTAGCCCAGAAACTGTAGCAAAACTACAGGAAAAGTGTGAAACCCATTTTATTGGATTCTACTCAGAAAGAGGATTCGAACCCAAGTGATTTCACATTTTTCTAATTTTTCCTCGATTTAAGATGAATTTCCCCAAGCTTCTGTTGATTTAGAAAAGATAAAAGAGTCGGATCGGGAAAAACTTACGATCTGACCCTTAGACCTAAGGAATAACTGTACCGGGGTCCTCAGACTTAACACAGAGAAGTCCCTGAAATTTTACACAGATACCCTTGGTCAAAAGGAAAGGATACAGCCGAGCCCTCGGGCGAGGCGGACAAGGGTCGGACGAAACAGATAGGGGTCGGGTGAAACGGACAGGGGTCAGGCGAAACGGAAAGGGGTCGGGCGAAACGGAAAGGGGTCGGCAGCTTACCTTTGGTCTTACCGACGAAAACTTGGGGTCGGGAAGAAGCAAGCTCAGGCGGAATGACAAAAGGCGCTAAGTTTCGGGCGGCGGTGGCGCTGCTTGAGGGCAACAAGCACACTCTAGCACAGCGCGAAGGAAGGCAAAACGGCTGGCGAGGTGTTGGGCGGAAGGGGAGCTCCATAGAGAGCTCAGGCGGCAGCACTTGCGCGTGAAGCAGAGAAGTGTGCGGCGACGAGTGCGCTGGAGAAGAACAAGCAAGCAAGGGTGGCAAGGCGGTGGTGGCAAAAGGGAACTCCGGTAAGAGGCTTCGGTACCCCTTTTATAGCTACGCGGAAGAGAAAGAGTTCGAGCGGCGCGAGGATAAGATCGAGAGACAAAGGAGTGCTCTGCTGTGGCGGCGATTGGTCGGCATCTCCATTGGCCGGCGAAGAGGAGCTCCGGGGAGAGGATCTTACAGCATTGGGCACTGAAGATAGCGCTAGGCAGGCGCGGTTTTGCCGGACGGAAGGACTGGTGAGGTCGAGCCTGTGCCTGGTCGCGTCAAGCGCCGGATTGGGTGCGGCAACTCGGTATTGGCGGACAGGAGGGAGAGAGGGGCACTGCAGGCGAGGGTGCTGCAGGCGAGGTGACAGGGCGAGCGATGCGACGCGAGCATGCGCGTACTAGCGGCTCTGCCGCGGCACACGACTGGCGAGGCGGGGGAAAAAGAGTTGTCACTGCCTGCGCGGTGGTTGGCGAAGGCGGTATCGTCACGGGGCGCGCGCGTGGGCAGCGCGACTGAGGTATGACGGAAAAGCCGGAAGGAGTTGGGGCGCGGGCGGGGATCCTGGTGAGGAGATGCACACGGGAGGCGAGGCAGACTAGCGCGGCCAAATCTTCGGTCGCAGCAGCGGCAGCTTCGGCGCGCGATTGGGAAGGAGGCGCGCTGATCCATCGTGTTGCGGCCAGCGACTGGGCGAGACGATGAGGTCACACCACGTGGCGGCGGCACTCTGAAATAGGGCGCACGCAAGCTCTGGCGCGCTTGGCTCGAGAGATCCACGGGATCCTTTTTCTGGATCCATTTTCCAGCCTCTTGATCTCCCAAGTTCCAATCTTCACCACTTTGACTCCCTTAACAAGAGTTGTAGAACACCAGCTAAGGTCCAACTTTTGTAATTGGATCGAGCTCAAAGACGCAGTGGATTCGTAGATCCAAAGCTCCAAAGTTGGAAGGAACACTGGTTTCGGGACTTAAAGAAAACGACGGTTTGCTGGGTTTCAGGGGTCGGGGCTGATTTGAACTGCAGATTTGGGAAGTTTCAGAGATGGATTGGAGCAAGGTCCAATTAACAAAGCTAAAGCAGGGACTTCGTTCTCCAACTTCTAACAAGAGTTTTCTTGGTGTCCTGCTCAACTTTCCAAAGATAAACCCTCCCTAAGGCGCTAGGTTGGGTTGAAAACCAGACTTAGCCGGTATAGCTCAAGAAAAGCTGAGTCAACCAGATTAGGGAACTTGTTTTAAGATTAAACTCGGCTTATTTAATCCAGATCATTACACCATCCCGCGTGGGGGTCGGGCTCCGCGTCGCCGGTGACCGCAGGCGCCGCATCTCACCGTCCAGCGCCTCCCGCACGGCCTCCGATGCCTTCAGTTGCTCGCCCTCCGCCGACCCTGCCTCCTCCGCCCGGCCCTGTCGGCGTGCCATGCTGCCTCCGCAAGCCCCGCCTCCTTGCGCCAGATCCGCCTCGCCTGCTCTGGAGGTCGAATGTGATGGTGGCCGGTAGCCGCCCGAGCTCCGCCGGCACCCCATCGAAGAGGTGCTTCCCAAACAGGCGGGCAGCGGGAGCGATGGGCGGAGCGAGGAAGAAGGCGGAGATGGCGCGCGGGTGGAGCGCGTGGAAGGCGAGCGGGGGGAAAGGGAGCACTGGGAGGGGCAGTGCGCCGGCGAGGGAAGAGGGAAAAGGAGGGGCACTTGGGTCATTTGCCACCAAATATGCTAAACTTTAGCATACTATCCAAACACCTTAAGATGCTAAAGTTTAACACTCCATTTGAGGGTGTTAAACTTTAACACCTTGTTAAACTTTAACACCCCCTTCTCAAACAGGGCCTAAATGCGACGGTGTTTTGAACTTTGCTCACTTTCGAGCAGAGGGGTGTTTGGATTCTTGCTAAAGCTTAGCTCGGGTCGAATGTTTGGAGGTTAATTAGGATCATTAAATGTAGACTAATGATAAAAATAATTGTATAAATGAGGGCTAATTCGCGAGATGATTAAATGTAGACTAATGATAAAAAATAATTGTATAAATGAGGGCTAATTCGCGAGATGAATCCATTAAGCCTAATTAATCTATGATTAGCACATGTTTACAGTAACATCACATGTGATAATCGTGAACTAATTATGTTTAATGGATTCATCTTGCAAATTAGCTCCCATTTATGTAATTATTTTTATTATTAGCTTATGTTTAATCTTCCTAATTGGTATCAAATATCCGATGTGACCTGAGCTAAACTTTAACAAGGAACCAAACACTCCCTTAGCAGATTTTAGCTACTCTTGGCTGGCTAATGGCTAAAGTTCTTTTTGGGCTTGGGCTAAAATTTAGCAATGTTAGTGAGCTAAAATTTAGTCCACTAACTTTTAGCAAAGGGAACCGCCTGAGTTGTTGTCTACTGGTGTGGTGCGGACAATGGCTGCATTCGTCAATTTGTGACTAGTAGTGGTTCTTGTTGGTTTGCAGTACGAGTAGACTTGGCACCGACTACTTGTGCAGATGCCGTGTGGGCCTGCATTAGCAATGCGGAGACCAGCCAGTCAAACCTATTTCGGCGGCAGGCCGGCAGCTTCTTCTCTTCCACTCGCTGACCCGCGGCCGGTTCCTCTTCACCACGTCCATTCTTTCCATTCCTCTTGGCATTGGCAACAAGCAACGTTCGATTGCCAGCCGGCACAGGGTTCAGCCATGGATGCCGCTGCTTTCCTCTACTCCTCCCGTCTTCCAATTCCAATTTGGCTCGCCATCTCCGTCCTCGTGGCGTTCCTCCTCCCTGTCGTGCTCACCCAGGACCCCAACCTCTGCGCGACCAAGGCGAACGGCAGGTACGCCTGCCCCCTCCTGCTCCACCTCCACCTCCAGCCGCGGCGTCGCCTTCGAGGCCAACCTGCTCCGCCTCCGGGACTCCCTCCGGGACATGGCCGCCGCCAACGCCAGCTTCCTCAACGCCACCTTCGGCGCGGGAGGGGACGGCGGGGACACGGTGTACGGCCTCGCCACGTGCCTCGCGGACGTCGAGATGCCGGCCTGCGCCGCCTGCCTGGCGGGCGCGGCCGCCGAGGTGGCGGGGACGCGATGCGGGAGCCGCAGGGACATGGTGCTCTGGTACCCGCAATGCCTCGTGCGCTACGACAACACTAGCTTCTTCGGCGCCGCAGACACGTCAGCCGACCGCCGCCTCAGCGTGCCCAACCCGAACAACTTCTCCGACCCGGCGGTCCTCGGCGAGGCGCGCGAGAGGCTGGGCGGCCGGATGCTCGCCGCGGCGGCGGGATCGCCGGTCCGGCTCGCGTTCGGCGACGAGCGGGTCACCGCCAACACGACGCTGCACGGGCTGGCGCAGTGCACGGAGGACCTGACCGCCGAGGAGTGCACCCGCTGCCTGGCGACGCACATGGTCTGGCTTGGCGTCTGCTGCGCGGACATGGACGGCGTCCGGCTCATCGGGCCCAGCTGCTACCTGCGCTACGAACTCTTTGCGTTCGAGCCCGCCACGACGCCGTCCATGGCGCCGCTCGCCGAACCGCCGCCGCCATCTGCACCAGGAGCTCCTTCTGGGACTGGGACTGGGAGCTCCTCATCCTCGAAGAAAAAGACCAGGAGCTGTGAGTATCCGATTATTGTCAATTGGATTCTGTTTCGATCCTCTTGGCTCATCGACCATCGCAAATGCGAATTTGTGATTTGTTGATGCAGACGTACTAGCAGGAGCATTGGGTGGAGTGCTGGTTCTTCTTCTCGGGGCTTGCCTAATAACAACATGGTGGTACAAGAAGAAGGGATCGTCAGGCAGGAAGAGGATGGAGTCGCTTCTGCAGCAGCACCAGCAGTATCCGCGGAGGTACAGCTACGCGCAGCTGAAGCGGATGACCGGATCCTTTGCGCACAAGCTGGGCCAGGGCGGCAATGGCGAGGTGTACAAGGGAAGCCTACCCGACGGGCGCGAGGTGGCGGTGAAGATGCTCAAGGAGGCCAAGGTGGACGGCGAGGA
The DNA here is from genome assembly GCF_005286985.2 of Setaria viridis. Lineage (NCBI taxonomy): Eukaryota > Viridiplantae > Streptophyta > Magnoliopsida > Poales > Poaceae > Setaria > Setaria viridis. The sequence continues at coordinate 30,305,072 of NC_048263.2, forward strand.
GTTCATTAACGAGGTGGCCAGCATCAGCCGGACCTCGCATGTGAACGTGGTCACGCTACTGGGCTTCTGCCTGGAAGGATCGGGGCCCAGATCCAAGAGGGGCCTTGTCTACGAGTTCATGCCCAACGGCTCGCTGGAGAGGTACACCGCCGGCGGCGACCTCGGGTGGGAGCAGCTGCTGGGCATCGCCGTGGGCATCGCGCGGGGGCTCGAGTACCTCCACCGCGGGTGCAACGCCCACATCGTGCACTTCGACATCAAGCCCCACAACATCCTCCTGGACGCGGAGCTCCGCCCCAAGATCTCCGACTTCGGGCTGGCCAAGCTGCGGCCCCAGAGGGACAGCACCATCCCCGTGTCCATTACCGGGGCCAGGGGCACCGTCGGCTACATCGCGCCGGAGGTGTTCTCCAGGCAGGTCGGGTTGGGGGCGGTTACCAGCAAGTCCGACGTCTACAGCTATGGCATGATGGTGCTGGAGATGGTCGGTGCAAGGAGGACCACCGTCAACAATGGTGTGGGTTCGGTAACCACCGGGGCGAGCAGCGGCAGCAGCAGCTACTTCCCGGAGTGCCTGTACCAAGATCTGGACGGGTTCTGCGCGAGCGCCTGTGGGCCTGACGAGAAGGTGGGCACTGCGGAGGTGGTGAGGAAGATGGTGATCGTCGGCCTCTGGTGCATCCGGATGTCTCCTTCCGATCGCCCGTCCATGAGCAGGGTCGTCGAGATGTTGGAGAAGACCACGCCGGAGCTAGAACTGCCGCCAGAGGCACGGGCAGCAGAGGCAGCAGGCAGCACAGGAGCAGCAGCCTCTTCTTGACTCTCCTTCGTGGAGAACGTGTGGCCCGACAAACGCATAAGGCGGCCCACTTGACTTGGTCTGGCCCATGCGCGCCTCGTAGGCCAGCCACAATTGATGATCTCCCTCTCTTGCGCGCATCTTTTTTTTTTTGACTGAAACCGCGTCGCTGTCCTGTCAAAATATTGTGCCACGTGATGCTGATGTCACATATAAATTATGAGCCGTACGATATCAAAATATTGTGCCACGTCAATCTGATGTCACTACCTTGTTAGAGTTATTGTTATCCACAAGCCGTTCTACCTTTTTTTTTAAAAAAAAACGAGATTGCACAACTGACTTGGTTGGGCTTTTCGGCCGAACAAGCCCATAAGGCGGCCCATATGACGGATTTGTAATTTAGCATGTGTTTTATTTTGGGACGAAGTGGGTTGGGTTGGAGCCGACCCACTTTTGCGGGTTGGAGCTAACCCATCTTATGTTTGGATGAATGGTTGGAGCCGACCTAGTATTTTGTTTGGTTGGAGAGGTTGAGAAGGTTGGATGGATGTCCTTTTAACACCGTTAGTGGTGGGTCCCACCTGTCAACCGTAGGACCTACCTGTCAGCCTCTGTTTTTTTCCCTCTCCCTCCCATCTTCTTCCTCCTCTCCTCCCGCACGGCTCCTCCCCGGCCGGTCCTCAGCCGCCGACGCGCCCCCCCCCCGATCCTGCTCCCTGCGCCGCCGTCCCCCAACTGCGCCGCCACCCCTGCCTCCCCAGCTCCGCGCGCGCCGCCCCGTGCCTCCCCAGCTCCCTGCGCCGCCGCCCCTGCCTCCCCAGCGGCCCAGCTCCCTACGCCGCCGCCGCCTGCCCAAATCCCGCCGCCGCCGGCGGCCTCATCTCCCTCCCCGCACCGGCATGAGGGGCCGCGGCCATGGGGGCGTCGCAGAGGTGGAGGACCTGCGCCGCCAGCCATGGAGTAGGCGGCTCCGCCACCACCTTCCTGCGCCCGCCACCGCGCCACTCGTCCCCGGTCCCGGCTCCTCCCAGCGCCGCTCGTCGCCCAGCGGCGACCGCGCCAGCGCGCAGGCGAGACGACGGAGCGAACGGCGTGGGACTGGGTCCGCGCGGTCCCTCCAAATCGGCGGTATGCACTCGACCCGGACAAAAGGGGAATATTCCCCGTCTGGGTCGAACCCAACCCACTCCGTTCTGAACCAAACACGGGACGACGAGGGTTCGACCCATTCCAACCCACCTCGACCTAGTAACCAAACACACGGTTAGAGAACCTGAGGAATCATGTCAGAACAACACTCTAGTCGTTCGAATCCCGAAAGTGGCTAGGGCAGATGAAGTGAGGAACTAAGAGCAACTCCAAGAGTATCCTAAAAAATTCTTCCCCAAAACTATGTATTGGGGATTCTCCTAAAAAAAATTTCCCCCAAAAACATATCAGTCCACAGCAGATCGCTAATAAATAGCCCCCAATATTTCAAACACAGGCCACGTCATCATATTGGGCCCATCGGAAGGGACGCGCGGGCGTGCGGGAATCAGGATTGGGGGAGGAACGCCAACGCTAAAATATACACGGTGGCAGGCTGTTTTTTAGCGTCGCTAAAAAATTGAGGAAGGTTTAGGTGGATTGTTGGAGTTCATTTTTTCTCTCTTTTTTCCTAAAAAAAAGTATTGAGGGTAAGATTAGCAGTCTCTTGCTCTAACTGGACCAATTCCACCCGTAATGTCATCTCCAAAGATCGTGTCGAAGGTGGCAGCGTATAGCTCAAAGGGGTGTTGCCTCAGATCATTACAGATAACGTCATCATGGCCTATGAGTGCCCGCATTTCATGAAAAAAGAAGAAAGCGCGAGATATCAGATGAAAAAGAAGAAAGAGCGAGATCTCGGATGTCGTGCTCTGAAACTGGATGTGGGAAGGCTTTTACGATCGCGTGGATTGGGATACCTACGCGCTATCATGGTTCCGTTGGGCTTGATCATGCGCTTGGTAATTTTATTTAACGGTGAACGGCTTGAACAATCTCACTCGTCGAGGGGATCCGTGAAGATGATGATCCTATCTCTCCTTATTTTGTTCCTTTGGCAGCTTAAGAAATCAAACCATCGGGTATTAAAGTGGCTCCGTCGGCTTCGGTGGTAAGCCGCCTTCTCTTCTGCGGATGATAGCATGCTATTCTTCAGAGCAAATAGAGAGAGTGATCAATATATGCATTCCCAATTACCCTTAATCATTTCACCACCGGAGTAAAGTGTGTTAAGTGCTCAGTTGGAAACTTGTACAAAATAATCAAGCACTGGTAGAGGTCGAGAGCAGACTAAAAAGTTAAACCCCGTCCTTGTGTTTCATCTTCTTTGTGTCCAGTGGATTTCTTTCTGCCACTCTAATCTCCATTATAACTTGCAATTCTATCGCACCACCCGCTGTTGTTTCTTTTCGGCGGTCAATTGCCTATAAATAACTTTAAAGTACAAACAAAAAAAAGAAGATCATAAGAAAAAATGTGCAATGGCCTACTAGAAAAGAAAACAGAAAAAGGGAGCACTTCAGGCCAAATTATTATAAAATTAAGCGTACCAATCCAAATCTCCTTTCCGCTGTTCGAAGCATTCTCTCTTTTCACAGCTTTGGAGTAATGCTGGTTCCATTAACATGAGCTGTGTCTGTGTGCTGTGAAGTACTCGAGTGGCACATGAAACAGGAACAAAACGTGTGTCACAGTTTGTAAAATGCCACGGGGAGAACGCGAGCAGCACCGAGGCCAGTCGTGGATTTGGGCATCAGGCCGGCACGCCGACGCGGCGCTCCCGTCATATCTCCCGGTTCCAGGCTCCCAGCGCCACACGACCCAGGCTCCATGGATTGTTTTCCAGATCCTCGTCCTCCCTGCTCGAGCCTTGAGCCGTGCTGATGGTGGGGAAAAAAAAAAAGGCGTGGACGAACGGCCACGGCCGCCGGTGGTGCGTTCCCGCATGGCGATCCGGCGATCCGGGTCGCCGGCCACCGCGGCAGGCACGGCAACAGAACCAGCCAGCCGTTTTCTTCTGCCACTCCATTTACAAGCGACGCGCCATTGCTGCTGCTGCATCTGCCAGCCTGTTGTGCAACAAAGGGCACGCACCATTTCTGATCCCCCCGGTGCTACTGCTACGGGTGCCACCTACTACCTGACCGTGCATGACCGCATGAGGCTGGCCGGGTGATCTCACCATGACTCGGATCCAACGTTTTAGTGATGCCCCGTGGAGGACGATGATCACCTCTGACTTCTTTACACACCTGCCGATCCGTCCGGTCCTGCGGTGCAGCCCTTTTTCCGTGTGAAAAAAAAAACACTGTCTCCATCGAAGGTTTTTGCAGTAAACCTATGACGGCGGTTGCGGTGATGCGCCGGCCTCACACTGACCGACCCACCGCGAGTCGCTCGAGCCACCGCATACGCATTATCTTGCAATTTTCTCCCTCACCAAACGCTCTCGGATTTGGTGTCTTTGGAGCAGAGAGTGAAAAGCAACCAGAGCTGCGTGTGGTTGCTTGCTTGGTCTGCACTCGTGCAACCACTGCGCTGCATCGCTCCTTGTAACCTCGAGTCCTCGAACGTTTGGATCAAACGGAGGAGCAAAGCACAAGTTCAGAAACAGCATGGCTGCTCTGCTTGCTTGATCCTGCCTGTTGCGCCCTGCTTCTGACAATGTGTGCTGACTTCGAATTGTTCCCACAGCAAACCAGAATCTCGCAGGTTGCAGCTGCAGCAGTGAGCGTGAAGCATGTTTGGCTGGGACCTGAGACGCCTGACAAGTGAAAAGGTTTTTGGTTGTCAGCTCAGGTGGCTGGTGCGGCGTCAGAACCCAGAACTCAGAACCGGACGCGGGGGAGGCGCGAGCTGCGACGGTATCACGGTTCACCCGCACACACGCAAGCACAAAACGTGTTACTTGAAAAAGTGCAGAGTGACATGATCGTGGTAGGCTCCAGCAATCATCAGCATCACAACACGTTGAGACTGCCTCGAGGCACCGGGTCTATGTCTAACACACTGCCGCCGTCGATATAGAAGATTGCAGCGATGTGCGGGCCCGATTATTTTGTGGATCGCCTCAATTCTCATGTCCGTGCACGCCATTGAAGCAGTCGTTCTCGGACGTTGCTCGTCAGAAACTTCAGCGAAAAATCCATCGAAATGCATGTCCCATAACCAACTAACCAAGGCGTCTCCAGTTCTGCACGTTCAGAGCCTGGACCCTGACGGCGTCGCCGCTTCCGATGCACACCCATCAGCATTCAGCCATCACTATACAGACCAGGTCGCGCCGACGGCCGAGCCGCCGCGTTCGCGGTCGGCCTTCCAGATGACCAGCCTCGGACGCTGTCATCATCGTGTCACTGCTGATGCGGTGGCGATCTCATCGGATCGTCCAGCGTCCAGCGTCCAGCGTCCGGTGGGGTGGACCGCGTCCACGGAGGAGGAGCCTCTCCTGCCACGCCATCCAGAAACCCGCCCGCGCCTCCCCCGCCGAATCCAACCCCCATCCATCCACCCCACCATCACCTCGGCTGTAGGCTGTAGCTTTCCACCGGTCATCCATCCCACCAAACGCCCGGGGATTTTTTTTTAAAATTTTCCGAAGAGAAAGCGACGCAGGGGTCATGGCGGACGACAAGGGGAAAAAATGGAGGATTGCGCGCACGGATTCCCCGGCTATAAAAGGCGCTCCACCCCCCACGAACTCACCAGCTCTCCACCAAGAGCTAATACCAGAATATACCGTAACACCACCGCACCACCACCTAACGCCGGCTGCTTGCTTTACACCGCGTCGTGCGTTCCCAGATCCGCCGAGTTCTTCGATCGCTCCAGCAAAGGTTGGTGCCCTGGATTTTGCCTCTTCTCCGTTTGGATTTTTGTGGTGGACCAATCGCGTGACGCGGTCGTCGTGCGGGGTTGCGTTGCGTGCAGATGAAGATCACGGTGCGGGGGTCGGAGATTGTGTACCCGGCGGCGGAGACGCCGCGTCGGCGGCTGTGGAACTCGGGCCCGGACCTGGTGGTGCCGCGGTTCCACACGCCCAGCGTCTACTTCTTCCGCCGGAAGGACGCGGAGGGGAACGACCTGGCGGCCGCGGACGGGAGCTTCTTCGACGGGGCACGGATGCGGCGCGCGCTGGCGGAGGCGCTGGTGCCCTTCTACCCGATGGCGGGGCGGCTGGCCCGCGACGAGGACGGCCGCGTGGAGATCGACTGCAACGCGGGCGGGGTGCTGTTCCAGGAGGCGGACGCGCCCGACGCCACCGTCGACGACTTCGGCGACTTCGCGCCCACCATGGAGCTCAAGCGCCTCATCCCCACCGTCGAGTACACCGACGACATCTCCGCCTTCCCGCTCCTCGTGCTCCAGGTAACAAACCGATCGATCGATCACACCTCCTCGTCGGTTGCTATTACATTTCGCTAGGATTTTCGTCTAGGCAGGGTCTAAACAGAGTTGCGTGAGAGTGAGATTGTGAAAAGATGAGGTTATCTGAATCCACGACGACGCGAGTGCCCACAGCCCACGACGTCTCAGTCAACGGAGGCACACCGCAGACCCAGACGCAGACGCGTCATAGCTGTTGGGTGCCTCTCTCGTTTTGTCCGGGTCGGCGCATGTGCGCGGTGTGCCGGTGCCGACGGCACGTGGGCGGGCGACGTGGCGCCGACGCTGGTCGAACTCTGCTTGACGTTGCTCGCACGCTGCTCTGCCGTATTTTTTCTGGCGGGTTGGCGGCCGGCCGTCACCGTACTGTCGGCTGTACTTCCGTCCCGTGGGAAGACAGATGTTGGAACGAGCCTTGTTCAGCCACGAAAAAATACCGATGCTATTTTTGAGGAGGTGCTCTGGAAACAGAGTATCTACCTCACGAAAAATGCAACCAAAGCTTCTCTGACATTTCATGCAAGAAGCCAGTAGGATCTCGTCAGATAGCAACGCTCTGGTGAGAAATCGTAGTCAACAAATGGGTTGCTGAGTCACACGTGCCGTGCCACATTTAATCGCTACGCTAATCTGTAGGTGAGAACGAGAATTCCATGTTTTGCCCACAGCAAACACTCTCGAGCTCGTGACTCTTCAAATATTACCAGAAATTTGTTTTTTCAACCTGTTGTAGACTCTTCAGATATTACAAAAAGTTGATTTTCCACCTTTTGTAGAATATATCAGCGTGCCTAGTTCTGGGAAACATTGCTGGAAGAGTGGAAACGTGCCGTTGCAACCTGTTACCTGTCCATGGAAACCCAAATTTATTGTTTCATGGTCGCGGACATAATATCTAGAGATCAGCTCGCTTTCTGTAGGTCTTTGCAGAGAAATTGTGTACTGGACTTAGCTCGCACACAATCGCGCATTCCATTATTGGTGCTGTTAGGCCCAAATATGACGTCCTTTTGCCTTCGCAAAGAAACCATTGTGACAGCAATGTGCTACCACTCTTGACTCTTTGAGCATGCATACCGTGGTCTATCTGCTAGCTTAATCTCACGGCAATCCCGGCACCACTAGATTGCCATTTCGTAGATGATAGATCTTCGCTTTCTTTCAACCGGCGGATGAATGCCCGGCACCTAACTATTTTGATATAACCGGCCCACATGATGGCATCTTATAACACATGCATGCATACCGAACACTTCCTTTTTATTTGTTTACTACGGCTGATAGATCATAACCATGCTCATCAGGTGCTACTTTTGCACCTCGCCGTGGTGTGACCCGGCAACCACACTTATGAGTAGCGTGGGCTGCTCCTTTCGTCGTCTGAACAGCGAAATGTTGCTGGGTGGTTGCGTTGCGTGCTAGGTGTTCGTTGCTTAGGATGCACACATGGCACGCTCGTTCAAAGAAAATGATAGCCTAACTGGAGCGCCAAAGAGACGGGGTCTTTTATAGAGACATTTCTTGAGACAGCAACCAACGTTTGGTGGCTTCTTCCGTTCTGGTCTGCAATTCTCTTGGCTTGGATATACGTAGCTGTCGTGTTTGGTCCATACTTAGCTGTTCATACATGATTACATGGCTGATATCAATCATTCAGTTACCATGATACCATGGTTAAGCATGTGAATGAATTATCCCATTCAGTTACCTATCCGCATCTATTGAGTGCATTGACCCCAAACCCATTCAGTGTGGCCTTACCCCTTGTGTTCTTAAATTTGATATCGAGTTATTGACATTTGACAAGCCAAAGACTTGCTTAGTTCAAAATTTTTGAAGCAATTTCTGCAACTAACCGAAGTTGGCGCGCATTTTTTGCTCCAGGTGACACACTTCAAATGCGGTGGCGTCGCGATCGGCGTGGGCATGCAGCACCACGTTGCCGACGGCTTCTCCGGCCTGCACTTCATCAACTCGTGGGCGGACCTCTGCCGCGGCGTCCCGATCGCCGTCATGCCCTACATCAACCGCTCCCACCTCCGCGCGCGTGACCCGCCGGCCCCGGCCTACCCTCACATCGAGTACCAGCCGGCTCCCGCCATGCTCTCCGAGCCTCCGCAGGCGCCCCTCACGGCGAAGCCGGCGGCGCCGCCCACCGCCGTTGCCATCTTCAGGCTGAGCCGCGCCGACCTCGGGCGCCTCCGCTCGCGGATCCCCGCGCGCGAGGGCGCGCCGCGGTTCAGCACGTACGCGGTGCTGGCAGCGCACGTGTGGCGGTGCGCGTCCCTGGCGCGCGGCCTCCCCGCCGACCAGCCCACCAAGATGTACTGCGCCACGGACGGGCGGCAGCGGCTGCAGCCGCCGCTCCCGGAGGGGTACTTCGGCAACGTGATCTTCACGGCGACGCCGCTGGCCGACGCCGGCACGGTGACGGCCGGGGTGGCGGAGGGCGCGGCGGTGATCCAGGAGGCGCTGGACCGGATGGACGACGGGTACTGCCGGTCGGCGCTGGACTACCTGGAGCTGCAGCCGGACCTGTCGGCGCTTGTCCGCGGCGCGCACACGTTCCGGTGCCCCAACCTGGGGCTCACCAGTTGGGTGCGCCTGCCCATCCACGACGCGGACTTCGGGTGGGGGCGGCCCGTGTTCATGGGCCCCGGCGGCATCGCGTACGAGGGGCTCGCCTTCGTCCTCCCCAGCGCCAACCGCGACGGCAGCCTGTCCGTGGCCATCTCGCTGCAGGCCGAGCACATGGAGAAGTTCCGGAAGCTCATCTACGACTTCTGATCTCCTTCACACACGAGCCATCCATCAGTAAGCGCAGGAGCAGCAGAATCGAAACAGGAGGGTGATCTTACAAGTTTACTAGGTTGCAGCAAGATTCTTTGATTGCACACATACTAGTTCCTGCACACGTTTTCCGTTCCTGCCTGCCCCTTTTGGGCTGGATGTACACGTTTTGTGCCGTATATGAGTCACGGGCCTGAACGGCCTGAGCAATTGTATGATGAACAATTTAATCAGTTCCTAATGAGACAGATTAATAAGGTTAATTATCTCTTGATCCATTTTTTAACAAAAAAATGTGTGCAGGAGTGCAGGACAGTGTTACGACCCTGAGAGTTCGAGATGGATCAATCAGTTTGAAATAGTACAATCTGTTCTTGTTTTACTTTCACACGTGCAAGTTGGACCTGAAAGTACAGTCTGAAGTCTGAACCTATTCCTTATCAAATAGCAATCTGCATAGGACTGAACCTACTTTCCAAACTAGTTGACGAATTGCTGCCCTCCAAACGGGCCGGCTCAATAATCTGGATGGAGAAGACACTGCACATGACACGGGCAGGGCACTGTGGGAAGAGCTCCATCCTCCCGCGACCCGTCGGTCTTCTTCCATGAACAGTTGCACTGTTGCAGCGATGGTCCAAGAAGTCCCCCCTCTTGTTAGGACCTCGGGACCCCATGCGCGGACAAGGTGGTGGCAAGAAGAAAGAAGATGAGGATTAGGTCGAGCTCCATTGATGTATCGGCTGAGCAGGTGTGGTGCGGGTTTGGCGGTTTGGCCGTGTGGGATTAAAGATCTGCTCACCCTAGCGACCGAAAGCTTACACGAAGGAACGCTGTTTAGTTGGTGGATGATTGGTGGGTGTCTGGTAACCCTGGCTGGTTGCAGGTTGGTGGTGACGCCGATGGGCTCCATGAGGAATTGCCCACGAGTCCATGTCCACGGCACGGTGCCTTGTGCAGTTGTGCTCGTGGTCAGCTCAAGTGGGCCCTCCTATACTCCTATCCTTGCCTGCTCGGTTGGGGGTTGGTGGGTCAGCCGGTGTCTGGATGATGCAGCAGTGCGGCACCTCGCGGCCATCGGGATGAAGCCATGGAGGCGTAGACCACTACTCAAACGTGATCCACCGTCTGCCCACCAAACCACACCTACGGGACTGTAAAACACTGGGAGTGGGAGCGACCGGCGAGAAAGTGCACCCGTGCGCGTGCGTGCTTCATCAACAAATAATAAAGCTATTCGATCGAACTTTTTTATTGGTCCACATGATGGCTGGCACGAGTATGTGAACGTTGCAATTTGCAAAGGTGGTGCTAGGATCGAACTTTAGGCGCGGCGGTGGACACTCGGAACATGCACCTACCACGATGTTCATCCAGTTCGCCTTCGTATCCACCCATCAATCCATCATGTTGATTGCTGCCGGCCATTGATGACAGCGTGTCAAGCTTCGGCGTTTTTTTTGAAAATATTTTTTTTATTTATTCATCTGTCGGAGGTCCAGTAAAATCACGAACTGCTAAAAACTTTACAAAATTCGGGAGGAGATCAAGCCAAACACATGACTGATCGGGGTCCCAACTCAAACCAGAACGAGCTAATTCATGTGCACACAGATTACAAGATTGTGGGGTAAAAGAAACTTCAACAGACACAAAATCTAGTTGAATAAGTTGCCATGCCTCCATAAGCAACGTACCAGCCGGTGATTGATCAAAACCCTTGACTTCAAAGCAGTGACTAGGTTCGAAGAATCACTTTCCAACTGAATTCTCGTCATACCTTGAGCTGAGATGGCCGTTAAAGCTGCAAGGCAAGCTTGAGCCTCTGCATAAAAAAGAATCATGAACTGATTCTAATCTCCCTGCTCCCGCCATTACTGCATTGCCGTTAGCATCTCTAACAATGAAGCCCCATCCTCCCGATTTCTGCTCCATGAGGAAAGCTCTATCAATGTTAATTTTGAAAACTTCCTCCGAAGGTGGATTCCATCTCTGTACTTTTTTACGATGCTTCTCAACTATTTTTTTTTAGCATAATACAAACCTCCCATGTCATGTTTCTTGCTTGGTGCACTACTTCTTTCACTGTTCTTCTCTGTTTACTAGCATTAACTTTGCTTGGTGCACTACTTCTTCCATTGTTCTTCTCTGTTTACTAGCATTAACTTTGTTTCTTGCATCCCACCATGACCATATTAGGATCATGGTCTTATATTTGTTTTCCTCCTCCATAGATAGTATACAGTTTGTTACCTCCTTGACATCTTTTAGGTCTACTAATTTCACCCTCACACCTTCCAGGTTCAACATCTGCCAGCATTTGCGCATGAATTTGCATTTAAAAAAACAATGGCTACCATCTTTATCCATCCTCAAACACATTTGACAGCGGGTGTCAACACCATCCATACCTCTTCTTTTAATATTCATCCGCAAAGGCAGACTATTATGCGTTAGGCGCCATAAAAAAATGTTTGATCTTAGAAGGGCATTCCAATTTCCATATTATTCCCCACTCTATCTGGTTTGCAGTTGCCGAAGGTGATGATGACTCACCTCTCTGTCTTGTGGCTTGCCGCTCCTGTTTGTCCTCCAAAGTGTGATACATCAATTTTACTGAAAATAGCCTTTTTGTGTCATACCATGCAAAAAATCCTCCATATTATTATTTATTGGGGTTGCAAGGATATGCTTCACATCCTCTTCTCGAAACACATCTTTGATTATAATTTTATCCCAGCCCCCTGTTAATGGATCAATAAGTTCTTAAACCTTTGTCAAGATGTTATGCCCTCCAGGAGTGATTGGCCTTCTCATCACACCTGTCGGTACCCAAGGATCTAACCAAATATTTATTTGTGATACATCACCGACCCTCCAAATTAAGCCCTCCTTTAGTGCTTGTACACCGCGAACAATGCTTCTTCAGGAGTATGAGATGCTTGGAGCCTCTGTCACGTCAAGTAATTTTCTATTCTCAAAATATTTTGCTCGCAGGACTTGGGCACATAAACAATCTGGATTAATCAGTAATCTTCATCCTTGCCTTGCTAACATTGCCAAATTAAAAAGGTGGAGATCTCTATATCCCAAACTCCATTTCTTTTTTCATTGACACAAAAAATCCCGGGGCAACCAATGCATCTTATTTTCTTTATCTTGTAGTGTCCACCAGTATCTACAAATCATCGTACTGATTTCATCACATAAGGTTTTGGTGAGGTCAAAACAGGACATTGCGTATGTGGGGATCGCCTGCGCTATGGCCTTGATTATGATCTCTTTGCCAGCTTTTGAAAGCAGCTTTTCCTTCCGGCCTTGAGTTCTTTGCCAGACCCTTTCTTTCAAATATGCAAAAGTTTTTGCTATTGATTTTCCCATATAAACTGGAAGACCCAAATACTTATCATTTCTTGCCTCTGTTGCAATGTCCAGGACTGCCATTAACTGAAGCTTGTCAGATGCCTTAGTATTCTTGCTAAACATCACCGATGATTTATCTTTGTTGATAGTTTGCCCCGAGCATTCCTCAGACAAGGTGAGACTATTTTGCAGATGATGTGCACTTCAATCATCAATTTTCAAAAGTAGCAATGAGTCATCTACAAACAGAAGGTGGTTGATGCTCGGTGCCTCTTGACAGACCCTTATACCAGTTAAGAAACCATTAGCTTCAACTGCATTCAACAAGGCAGAAAAACCCTCATCATAGATCAGGAATAAATAAGGAGATAGAGGGTCACCTTGTCTCAAACCATGTTTTGGTGAAATTTCCTCAGTAAGCTCACCATTTATCTTGATGCGGTAAGAGACTGTAGAAATACATCTCATTATAATGTCCACCCATCTTCTTGCAAAACCCAATTTCATCATCATTTTTTCCAAAAAAAGACCATTCCACTCGGTCATATGCTTTACTCATGTCTAATTTCACTACTGCATAACCATCTACACCAGATCTTTTTGCTTGTAGGAAGTGAGTAAATTCATAAGGTAAAAGTACATTATCTGTTATGAGCCAGCCAGGCACAAAGGCACTCTAGTTTAGGAGGATAACCTCGGACAAGATCAGTTTTAGTTGATTTGAAATTATCTTTGATGTAATTTTGTACACCACATTGCACAGACTGATAGGCCTTAGGTCTTTAACCTTTTACGGGTTTTCCACTTTTGGTATTAGCACAACAACAGTATCATTCCATCCACATGGTATTTCTCCCCCGTACAAAAAGTTTTCCACTTCCTTTGTAATGTCATCCCCAATGATGTCCCAATATTGTTTGTAAAACAAGGCTGGCATGCCATCAGCTCCAGGTGCCTTCACATCACCAATATTGTCCAAAGCTTATTTAATTTCATCATTGCTGAACTCTTTCAGTAGCATATCATTCATCTCTGGCGATACTTTGGGATTAACTTGTTGTAGCAGCTCATAAGTTATGTCGCCTGCATGGTATTCAAAAAGATTTTTATAATCATCAGTGATATAAGTGAACATCCCTATCATCTCTGCCTCGATGCTCCCATCCTCCTTCACTAAACTTTTAATTTTGTTCCTCTTCTTTCTTTCCGATGCATATTGTTGAAAATACTTTGTATTACGATCTCCCTTTTCTAACCAATGGGCATATGCACGTTGTCGCCAATAGAGTTCTTTTTGCTCCTCCAATTTCTCCAATTTATATTTTAGAATTTCCTCCCTAGCTACATTTTGTGCATTTAGAGAGCTCTTCCGACACTCCTCCAGAGCACGTCGAGCTTGTTTGATTCTCTTCTCAAGATCACCCAAGATATTCCTACTCCAATCCCAAAGGTCTGTAGCAACCTCTCTAAGAGCATCCTTGTGGCGGAACCGCCCAAATTAACCTGACTAAAATGCATTGAAGTCGCCTAACACGCGATTATGCACTTTAAGCAAGTCAACCTGGTCGACCGTCAGATTTCATCCGATTAACCACCTGAACAGGATCGAGAAGCATCGCTCATGTGAAGGTGAGTAGCACAGAGATTACAACATTCCATCACATAACTTAGTCTCTTAAATTATTACATCAGAATTCTGAAATTCAAAATAAGATGCAAGGTTCAAAAAGTCAATTAAAACAAGCGGAAGCTAAATGTCGATACATGACATCACGACGGAGCCGATCATGACATCAAAAATTCCTTCCCTCGCCATCCGAGGAGGGATCCCACTCGACTGTCCAGCCCGGAGGGAGCTGGGTAGGCCAAGTGGTGCCAGCAACCAAACTATTGACATCACTTGAAAAGATTAAGCCACAACAAGGCTGAGCAACTAGTACTCAGCAAGACTGACCCGTCGGGTGATAGCTCTTTTCACCAAAACTTAAACATGAAAGGCTTTCTGGCTTTGGGTTTGCTTTGCCAAAAGCGTCTACAGTTGGTCCTTACCTTCAATATTTTAGCTCATATTCTACGTTCTTCATCCAGTCTAGATTAGCAACTATTCTAAGCAAGCATAGTTTCCAAGCAATTTATGACAAGCATCAACTTAATCTCTTAATCATGTTTCATCGTTACTCAGTGCAGAATAGTGATCAAGTAGTCCCAAACTGTGAGAGGCAGACGAATCGATTTGAATTTATTAACCATGCATGGCAAACCTAATCTCACGACATCTGCGCACCACGAAGGGTCGCTTCATTTGTCAGCCGTCCCCATCGATCCCTTAGGCACGTGTCAGGGCCAACTGCCTTTGGCATGCAATGCTCCATAATCTCGGCCTCTATCGTACTATGACCGCACTTGCACCCACATGATGCACCATGGGAACGACGTTCCAAGGATAGCCGGAGGGCATGCCACGCCCCAGTTCAATCAGGTACTAGGCTTCCCCATCCCATACTACGTATGAGATTAGTACTTTCAAACACTTGATCACGAACGCCGACACATTTCGACCTTAGATCAATTTCATTTAGACAAATGGGGAAAACCACCAAGTATCGAACATAAGCCTGACCCCGTCCGTCGTCCTTATAGTTTGCAACATAAGTAAACATTCAACTCCTATAACTCGCGAGTGACAGGAAATCACTCGACTTTTACCGATGCCTATTAAGCATTGCAACTACTCGACTTTAACAACTAATATTCAAACAAGGTACTAAGTTCATGCATCTAAGGTTTCATTACAACTCCTAGAAACGTAAATGCGCAATCAAAGCATTCAATAGTATTGCAAGTGTTCAAGATAGGAATTTATGCTCCGGGGCTTGCCTTTAGGAAAAAAGCTTGTGGGTCCTCGGGGTCTTGCTCCGGTTTGGGCTCGCCTTCGAAGGGGTGAAGCTCCGCAGCGGGGTCTTCTTCAGGTGCTGTGTGGAGCTCGTAAGTTCCGTTGGTGAGATTTAGCTCTACACGGAAGTGCAATGCAGGGGTTAAACATTTTAGATGGTTATTTCAACAACACTTGCACGTTTTAGCTTAGACACTTGTAGCAAAGCTACAGGAAAGGTGGGGGAGTCCAACTTCAGTTGGTGGAGAACAGGATAAAAGGGTCGGATTGGGAGAAACTTATGATCTGACCCTTAGACTTAAGGAATAACTGTACCGGGGTCCTCGGATTTAACACAGAGAAGTCCCCGAAATATTACACAGATACCCTCGGGTCAAAGAAAAAGATACAACCGAGCCCTCGGGCGAGACGGATAAGGGTCGGCGAAACTAACAAGGTCGAGCGAGACAGAAAAAGGGGTCGGAGGAAACGAAAAGAAAAAGGGTCGGGCGAAACAAAAAAAAAGGGGTCAGGTGAACCGAGAAGGGGGTCAGCAGCTTACCTTTAGGCCTACGGGTGAAGTCTTGGGGTCAGGAAGGAACAGGCTTTGGCGGAAGGGCTAAGGCGCTAAGGCTTGGGCGGCGGCGAGGTTCAACAGTACTCCGGCGGCGGCAGTGCTTCTTGTGGACAACAAGCAAGCTCTAGCACCGTGGGGAGGAACAGGCGGCTGGTGGGTTGGGGGAAGTGGCTTGAGTGGAGAGGGAAACTTCCTCAAGAGTGTGGCGGCGAAGTCGCCGGAGTGTGGGGTGGCGCAGAGGTGTGAGCTCCACAGCAGCTCAGCGGCGGCGCAGAGGAGAAAGCGGTGGCGCGTGTGCAGGCGGTGGCAAAGGGATGGCGTTGCCGGTGAGGGGGACCCTTTTATAGGGCCGGGGTGGAGCGGAGGGTCGAGGCGGGGCTCCGATGGGGGAGGGATAAGGCCGGGAGCGGCGAGTGTGCGGGCAAGGCGGCCATTGGCCAGCGGCGCCATTGGGCAGAGGAGGCGGAGCTCCAGGTGGTCTCCGACGGCGATTGGCCTTGGGCGACGCGCGTCTGGGGCTTCCGGTCTGTCGGGCGGGCGAGGTGGAGGGCTACCGTGGGGGTTGGGCGAGCAGGCGGAGGCGCGGGATGCCGTGGGCGTGGCAGCTTCTCCGACGGACGGGCGGAACATGGTTGGTGGAGCAGAGCCGTGGTAGGCGGAAGACGACACGTGCGCGGCTGGTGGTTGGCTAGCCCGGCGTTCGCCCCGTCCTGTCGCAGGCGCGGGTTGGACGCCGTGGCCTTCGCACTGTCGCTATCATGCCGGTGATAGGGCGCCGGCGAGCTGCCGGTGGCCGGTGGCCACGCGGCGCGCAGCGCGCGAGCGAACGTGCTCTGGCGCGCGGGCGTCGAGGCTCCCTTCGGGCAGCAAGCCCGACCAGCTTTGGGGAGATCTTTCTCCGGATTTTTCGACACAACTTCCAAAACTCTTTTAAACAAAGCTCAAATCTAGACGTTCTTCAAACTTTGCTTAAGGTGTCGGTTTAGATTGTGAAAGGATTTGAAGATATTTCATGCCAAAGTTTGCTAAAAATCTGGAATTCCAGACTTAGGATTTTAAGGCATCAGGGATGAGTTGACTGTTTTACCTTATTTTGACCGAGGTTTTGAACAGGTTCTGGCCCGAGTTGGACCTTGGTTAGTGTAACAAAGTTGGAACACACTCGAGGTACTACAACTTCATTAAGGGCCTGCCTTGAGTTTAGATAGGAATTTGTGAGATAAAAGCTTGCAAGATGGAGGAAAACTCGAATTCCAGGACTTACGAGGTTTTTAGAGTTCTTGAGTATTCCGATTTTGATTGCGGTTTTTAACTTCCTTCCACTCCGAATCAGTCAAAGGCCTTTAACGAAAGTTGTTTGAATTAAAAAGTTTTACAACTCTTATTTGGGCATAAACTTAAGTTTGCATATAAAATTCCAAGTTTTATTTCAAACTCCAAAAAGAGCTTCTTAGGGTCATAATGGTCATTTCACCTCTTTAATTAGGGATTAACCACTGGTTTATAGTTAAAAGCACTTAATTTAGGTAGAGTTGTTACAATCCTGCACTTTACCATTCCTTGCATTCATAGTGAGTTTCCATGCGTTCTCAACAATTGCTACAAAATTATCCTCCTTTGTCCAGCTAGCTTCGAAGCGAAAACATGGAGCAGGTGGGTTTCTGTAACTTGCATTCTCCTCTTTTGTGATCACCATAACAGGCCTATAGTCAGAGTGTCTAGGTTCACCATTGATCACACGGAAGCTTGGAAACCTAGCACACCATGCACTATCTGCAACTGCACGATCCAATCTCTCTCGTATGTAGCCATCACTGTTATGATTATTGTTCCTCCAAGTGTATGGATCCCCCACAAATCCTAAATCAGTCAGGGAACACTCCTCTAGGGCTTCTCTGCAACGGTCCATGCAGCCTTGTGCCCGTGGTATCCTTTTCATAGCTTAGTAAAATTTCATTAAAATCACCTATACACAACCACGGTCTTCTCCTTGCCGCATTCAATGTACGCATAGCTTTCCATGATAGATCCTTCTTATCTGACTTTCGTTCACTGTAGAAACTAGTGAACCTCCAAACAAAGCCATCCTTTTATGACACATCTTCATCAATATACAACCGAGACACTGCACGAAGATGCAAATTAATCTCTTTTTTCCCAAAAAAAACTGCGCAAGACCACCACTTCTCCCCTTATAGTCTTTAACCACCATATTTGTCATGCCAAGCTTCCAATGAAAACCTTCTATTCTATTCCTATCCATTTTGTTTCAAACAGAAAAAGAATGTCAGGGTCTTCCTCCTTCTGAAGATTCAGAAGGCCACGAACTGTGGGCTATTTCCCAACCCCCGACAGTTCCAAGCAATTATCTTCATTGGTTCTCGCAGGGCTGTTCTGACAGCCCCGCATCAACATGTGCACCAATGGTCACATCTACCTCCACCACCCTTGCTCTCTCAAGAGCTCGATCCTTCTATTTTTTTTACAGGCTTCTAAGCGCGTGTTACTTGACCCCTGCAAACTAACAACAAAGATCTTTGTAAGTCAGGGCACATACTTTATTTACATCATGTGGCAAGTAACCAGATCCCACCGCATACACAACTGCATACACAAACATTCTAGATGTATCATTGACATTTTCAGCAAACAACACCACAAAGACCCTGTTAACACACATTGTTTTTAATTCTCTACAATGTGCAGCTCCTTCCTTAAAAGCCTCTCCCATGTTCTCATTATCGGACAAGGCAAAAAAATCTTTAAACAAAGTACACACCATATGTAATTGAGGACAAGAGGCAACATAACCTAAGACTCTCCTTCCTTTTATTTCATACGACATTACAAAATATGCAGCAGATAGGTGGTCATTGAGAGAAAGAAGAGTACACCAACTAGCAAGCAGGTAATGAAACTCAGATGCACACACATAAACTTTTACAACATTATAATGCCTTATTGCGAGGAGGAGTGATAAGCTGGGACCTTGTATCTGGATCAACCACACATCTTTTTGAACTAACCGAGGTCATTCCTTACCTCGGCAGTTCATTCCCAAGAAACTCATGGCTCCTGCCGGGCACTGTCATTAGCGCTCGACAGATTGCCGGTAGCCCCAGGATCGGTCACTGCTATACCACCTTTACCTTCCATTGAAGCCTTGCCCATGTTCTTTGACTCAACATTTGCGTCATGCCCATCAACAGCCAATACCTCATTCTGTTCAGCAACCCTTAATTCAGCCAGGCCTTCCTTTCCCAAACATTCAGAGAATGTGGGACCTGAAAGACCCCTCCTTTTGCTTTTGGTTCCATAACATCGCCTTCATCTTGTACTTCTATGCGAGATCGCACTATTCCTGCCCCCAGCGAATTGGCACTAGTGTTGCTCTGCACTTTAGATACATTCCTTTCTCTTCTCTTCCAGCCCTTCACTTTAATTTCACAAGTGGATCCTGCGGTTGAGAGTGAGTTCAAAGAATTGATTGC
The DNA here is from genome assembly GCF_005286985.2 of Setaria viridis. NCBI lineage: Eukaryota > Viridiplantae > Streptophyta > Magnoliopsida > Poales > Poaceae > Setaria > Setaria viridis. The sequence goes on from NC_048263.2 coordinate 30,324,382, forward strand.
TTTAGCAGTTTCCTTCCCTTGTTTGTTACCTAAAATATGTTTCCCATCATCTTTTTCACAGCACCAATAGCATCAGCACCACCACGCACCCCTACTGGCATGACCCCATTTTCTTCTTCAGCAACAACCCCCATTTTAGCTCCAATCCCATCTTCCGGCCTATCATTATTTTTAGGTTGTTGATTATCTGCAACTGTTAGCCGAGCCACCTGTTCCACTAGATCGACAGCCTTCTTGTTTTCTGTGATTGGAGCTTCAGCAATGGCTACCAGAAGGCCTAGTGTTGTTGGTTTAGGAGCACGCCAGAGCATGGAAGAAGGGCTCTGGTGAGGCTGTCCCATACAATCCGGAAGGTTCATCACAGTGGACTGGACAGACACAAAAATCCAAACTAAAATTGTTTTTTCTTTCTCCAGCCGGCAAATCACATATATCCTCCACATGCCCTATGTACCCACAGAACAGGCAAAAATTTGGTAGCCTTCTATATCAAACTTGGACAACAAACTCCTCACCTATGATGTCGTCAACCAACACGATCTCCTTTTGCAAGGCCGTGAACAAAGGGAGTTGCACACTAGTTCCGAGAAACATGTTATTGAAGTAAAGGCGTTTTTGATTGGCGGCTACACAAAATCTTTCTTTTTTTTCTGTTGTGCTGGATTTAGAGGGCGAGTGTTAACGGACACGAGTCTGTCGAAACCCACAGACCGACATGACTTGCTTTTTACTTGTTGCTAATGATGGCTTGATGCCTAACCCACCCATGTGAGGGTAGGTTTGTCGGAAATCAGAAAGTAAAGAGGTGCGCTAGAATTACGTGAGAAATTACTAACACTAAGGGTTCAATTTGATAGTTTAAGTTCTCCCCGTGTTCTAAATGTGGGCTGCTTCATGATTTTTGTCGAGTTCCCGAGATGCATCGTCACTCCGCAGCTAAAACAAACTTTGCATCGGAACCATGCATATTGGTTGTAGGCAAAGGCATTACACAAATCTATTAGATATACTAAAGTGGCTGGCTTTGGAGCTCTCTCGTGAATCATGGCGCCACGTGGGACCCACATCCTGTTCAGGTAGGACCCATGTGGGACCCACGCACTATTCAGGTGAGACCCACGATGGACCCACATACTATTCAGTGGGACCCGCGCACATTGGTGGTGGAACCCATGGTTCTATTGAGTGGGTCCCATGATAAAAAATTTTATGTTTTCCCATTATTTGAAAGTATAAAATATATTTAATTATTTCCTATATATAAAACCAATAACTAAACTTTATATACTACATTCACATCTAGTAGCCCTACTGTTTTTCGCACTGTTTTTACTTCATAAACTCACAAATTATGATTGAATTATTCATTCATTGCTAATTTTATCTTTTGCCCCCTACAAAACCAATAATCAATGTAAACCAATCCATCAGCTATATCTACTAACACCCAAAAGTTAGTGAATTTCTAAGCAAAAAAGTTATCCGTACCTCTATACCAAAATGCATGGGATTGGCTGTCTTAGATTCCGAGCTAGTAGCTTTTGTATTTGATTCAACACATCGTTATGATGTTGTTTTGAGCATAGTAGGAGACAATATTTTTTCATTATTACTTTAGGTTAATCTTTTTGGTACAGGCACGCATAGCGTGCCAATCTGGCTAGTAATATCTTATTCTGCACCCCATTATAGGTTAATGCACATGATGTTTTATTCTTGATAGTGTTGACGTTGTTAGTAGTAAGGGGTCAACTGTTACTTGACCCCTACAGTAACGTACATGTGCAATGTGCAAACCGACAGTCGGAGACGATGATGGGAATGAGGTGATAGGGATTATTTGGTTAGCATGTGCTGTTCTATTTTAATTTGTACTGAAATGAATGAGATTATGAGATAGATATGGAGATTTGATTACGCAGTTAGGGATTGAAGGAGGTGGCACGATGAATTTGATGTTTGTAGTTTTGCTAATCGATGAGAATTATAGTCATTCACAAAATGATTTTGATACTTCTTAAGTAAAAAGAGTGGCACGAGATAAATATTATCGGGTTAAACTCATCGTAAATGTTACGAATCACTGTTGATGGCAGTTAGCACGCTAATTTATGAACCGCAAGCGTACGGATCAGTTGTAACTCTTCCCTTAGAGTATCCCCCAATGTTTATCAATCTGTGGAACAAGTGGATTTACTCGCTTAACTGAGCACTAATCTATGTAACCGAAGGTTCTTTGTATACAATAAGATTGGTCTAAGAAAAGAACTAGTGACTTAGATTAAACTTGATAGAGAGTATGGATGTAAACAAGATAGATAAAGCACTTGTCCTAGGGATCTAGGATCACTTGTAGATGTAATCGCCATGCATTAAAGAACTAGATTTAAGTGTTATCGTGAGTGGATGTGAACCATGCCCAATACTTATCCTCTCGCACGTTGTCACTATACAAGAGTATTCAAATATTGAATGATAAGAACACGGTTTGATGAACATTCTAGTAAACAAATAAGCAGCCCAAAGTAGGGCTAGCCAACCATTACATGAAGGAGCATCATCAAGATATGATAAATAACAAACAGATCTTAAATAAGATGTTTAGTGACTACAAATCAAGATCTCCATACAACCTCGAGAACAAACAAAGACTTTACCCCATGATCTTACACATGTTGATAGAATTCTTGGTAAAGATCGCCCTATAGATCAACTGGACTGAGGGCGAAGACGAATAGGGTAGAAAAGCCCCACGACGATCGTCTTGGGAGGTTCCTTTCTCCTCTGGTGCTCCGCTTCGCGTGGTTTCTCGTAGATCCAATCTTCTCTCCATTTTTCCTACTTGTGACGGTGGTGGATGGTGTTTGCGTGGTGTTTTCTTCCCTCTATCCAACTCTTCCTCCTTGAAGTCCATGAGGGGGTATTTATAGTCTCCCATAGGTGGTGGCTCTGAGTCAATGTCGATGAAAAAACTCTAGAGATCATCGTAGACTTCACGCTGAAGAAACGGAAGGTCGATCGGACCCTGGAATAGGCTAGGCTGATCGGCCTGGGCCCTTCCTGGCTCTTCTGGTCCTCTCCTTCCTCGTGCTGGCTTCCCTTGACGACCCATGTCCAAATATCCATTAATCTCTTTATGCAAACTCCCTTAATTATGTCGTATTTCTTGTCATAATGCAATATACTCCAAAATACAACACATATGAAATAATTGAGTTATTTCAGGTGCCAAATGACGGGTTAGTATAGGATCAAGCATGAAAACACGAGTTAAATGGCACTAAAAGTATGTCAATAACGAGCGTCAACCATCACGTGCTACGAGTCAATCAACGTAGGCTTGTAAGGACGGGTCAATCTAAATCATAAGTTTAGCTCATAATCAAACAAAGCAGGGGATATTTGGATTGGTTAAAATAGGAGAGCTAACCCATGAATTAAAAATAGGCTAATTAAGGGATAATCAGGACTAATAGACTCTGACCACCAATTAACCTTTATTTGCACAATTAGCTAATCAATTAGTCCATATTTAGTCCTTCTATTTGGCATAAAAAATAGGGTTAAAGTTTAGCCCATGTGATCCAAACCCATCCTAAATAGGGCTCTGCATCTATTTTACATGTGCGATTGTTCAATTTTGTTTGAAATCCAACTTACTTCAAACTTTGTGCGATTGTTGAAGTTTTGTTTGAAATCCAACTTATATTTCTCAATTTCAGGTGCAATTCAAAACCATCGCGAGTTCCTTTTGCGCCTCAGCGGCAGCGGCCCAGCCGCCACTTCACTTCCAGAAAACACAAAGCCAGCCGTCTCGATCCATCCATCCGTCCGAAGGCGAGAGTTATCTCGTGCCTTCCCCCGCCGTTCTCCACCCCCGCATCCGATAGCTAGCGCGAGCAAAACCCCCTCTCCCTCCTCCGGCTCCGCGCCCATGGCTGCCCTCCTCCGCACGGCCGCCGCCCTCGCGCCCCCGCCCTCGTCGCCGCTGTCGGCGCGGGAGCCGCATGGGCGGTGCCTGACTCTCGCCTGTTCCCGCCGCGCGCCGGCGCGGCCGCTCCGGGCGCGGCTGCTGCCGACTCCGCACGTCCTTGGTCGCGCCGGGGCCCGGTTCCGGCGCCTGAGCGCCACCGAGGCCGATGAGGCGGCGCAGACGGCGACTCAGGTGAGGGGGGATGTGTTCTGTCCTGTAGCTCCTGTAACCTCTGTCGTTCCCTTGTACCCGATGAACGGACGGTTAGTTTAGTTGTGAAGAATAGCGGTTAGATTCCTGATATCCTTAGCGTCCTGTATGAAATTGAAATAGAAAATATGAATTTGGACAACATATTGTTCAATGTTCATTCGGTGGGCACCCAAAGTTTACATTTTATCAGTTTAGCAATGATATGATCTGCGACTGCTTTGCATTGGCGTCTGAGGACTAATTGTTTGCCTTTACATTGCTTTACCATTGACTGTTTAGGTGCCTAGCCTGTTCATACAATTTATTGTTAAGCCATACCTTTTTCTTTTTTCCCTACGATTTGATTTTGTGACCAGAGATTCATGAGTGCTGTGATTGGGGAATGGGCAGAGCATTCCTTCCTGAATTGTTTTATGTTCAGTTGGAAACCTGTCCATACATGCTATATGGTAGATTATTTTTGTGGTATGAAGATTTCCATTTTGCCTTCTTTCATGGCCATTACTGGATCTTGGCTAGTCTTGATCAGTGATAGAAGGTCAATTCCACCTTTATTCAAGAAGACCCTGATTTTGGCAATGTAGCACAGTTGTGATACTTAAATTAGATAGTCTTGTTTCCCACGTCAGTTATTCTTTTGTTGGAGACAATAATAGTCGTGTTATGTTAATTTATCATTCATATTCTGTATAAGCCCATTTACTTCTAGATTCATACTCACTCTAATCTAAATGTGAATTATAAAGTTCAACCAATACTGAGATTGAAGTAAGTAATGCAGCCACTTCGATGGTGTAATGGCAATAACTGCCCCCACCTGCATGCCCATGCACTTGTACTTATTCATCAAGCTGATAGTCTCCTGTTTGGTCCTTTGAGTAAAGCAAAACACACAATTTAGTTGCTTGAGGACATTGATTTGTTGTATTTCACTAAGAATGCTACCCAAGTTATTATCTTGCAATTTTGTTAGAGGTTTTTTGGATTTTCAAAATGTACAGTAAGGTACTGATTTGCTTAACACGGTGTAAAAAAACTCGACTAGAAGGATAGATGCCCCTCTGATTTCATCATAAAGAAGAGTATCTCGGCTTCGAACCCGGGCCGGTTATGGGGTTTCATTGACCCCGGGAGTTCATTGCTCTACTGTTGCGCCGCGAGAAGCTTTGGTTTGCTTCACACACTGTACAAATAGCTAAATTGCAGACTGTACTCTAGTGCAGGGATGCAAACTTTTTAATGCAATTGCTCTTTTCTGCAGATTAATTAATTGAAAGAAAACCTTATCTTATGTTAGGTTGGAAATTTCTCTAAAGATGACATTAGCGCAATTGATTTTACCGTCAATGCTTCTGTAAAAGCTAACAAAGTTGATTTTATTGCAATTTTATCCACATCCATGCACATATAGTTTGTTTATAGGATGTTTGATCTTTTACTTATGATGAATCTATTTTTGATGCTGCAGGAGGATTCAGAAACTGAAGTTACTGGAGATAGTGCTGCAGATGATGGTGCTGGGAGCACAGATGAAACTCCATCTATCATTGTGACAGCCCTGCAGTCATACAAAGAAGCACTGATCAATGACGATGAAGCAAAAGCTGCCGAGATAGAGGCCTTTTTGCTTTCTATAGAGGATGAGAAAAACTCCTTTATGAACAAAATCACTGTTTTAGATGCAGAACTGGCAACTCAACGAGAACGTATCTTGAGGATTAGTGCTGATTTCGATAATTTCAGGAAAAGGACAGAAAATGAGAAGCTCAACATGATGTCAAATGTGCAAGGGGAGCTTATAGAGAACTTTTTGCCTGTTCTTGACAACTTTGAAAGAGCAAAATCACAGATAAAGGTGGAAACAGAGGGAGAGGAGAAAATAAATAATAGCTACCAGAGCATTTATAAGCAATTTATTGAGATTCTGAACTCATTGGGTGTTGAAGATGTTGAAACTGTTGGCAAACCATTTGATCCTATGGTAAGTTAGCCTCAGCACACATCCACTAGATAAAATCCTAATATTGGCATATTCCACTTAAAGTTTTATTTTTTACTGCATATCTACTCCTGTGTAATCAGGTGGTAGAGTCTGTTGACTGTTTTGACTTCGGCTACAGAAATGCTAAATCTTTATAGGCTTCTTTGTCCATCCGATGGTTTTGATGGTTTTCATAGTCGACCCTTGAAAATGATTTCTTTTGCACCTTGCGTTTCAGCTTCACGAGGCTATCATGAGAGAAGAATCAACGGAGTATGAAGAGGGGATCATCCTCCAGGAATTCAGGAAGGGTTTCAAACTCGGGGAAAGACTACTTCGCCCGGCAATGGTCAAGGTATCTGCAGGACCAGGCCCAGAAAAGTCTGGGGATGATGAGGACCCCACAGAGGTCGAAGATAGTGTGGCACCTCTTAAGGTTGAAGATGCTGAAGATGATGACGGCGATGCGGAGTAGCGGTGCTTAATCTGTGGATCAACAAGAACAGGTCCAGAAATTTTGATGCGTTTTTGGAGTGTGCCAAGCAGGTGATAGGATAGTACCGATTTGTCCAAGCTAGAGTTAGGCCCTCAAATATGCTCTTCCTTCCTGTTATTACTGACTTGGGGTGTTGGTACTGCCACAAATTTGTGTTTCCACCGGCCGTGGTCGATGTTTTGTTCTTGCACAGAGGAATTTTCTTGATTCATTGATGCAACAGCATTATTATAAGGAGTAAATTAGCTCAGATTTGTGATTGATTTTGCAATATCTGAATTCCAAGATATTTGCGGCAACGTTCCTTCACTGGCGCAAGGTTCATTTGTGGCCGGCCCGAATGGCACCCGTCTGTCCATGGCAAATAAAGCAGCACGAGAAGTTTGAGGGGACGTTTGGATACGAGGTGCTAACTTTTAGCAGGGTCACATCGGATATTCGATGCTAATTAGGAGGATTAAACATGAGCTAATTACAAAACTAATTGCACAGATGGAGTCTAATTCGCGAGACAAATCTATTAAGGCTAATTAATCCATCGTTAGCAAATAGTTACTGTAGCACCACATTATCAAATCATGGACTAATTAGGCTTAATAGATTCGTCTCGCGAATTAGACTCCATCCGTGCAATTAGTTTTGTAATTAGACTATGTTTAATACTCCTAATTAGTATCAAACATCTGATGTGACAGGTGCTAAAGTTTAATAAGGTATTCAAACACCCCTGAACGAAAATTGGACATAGCAAAGATAAGTTCCTATGCTTCATAATTAAACTGATTGATCTCGTATGATAGCTCAGATGGACAGAAACAGTGCACGTTGGAAGGGTTTTTGTGTTTTTTTTGGGGAGAGTGGAGGGCATGAACGGAAATCAAGAAGCTGTGCGCGCGCGTAAAACCAGCCCACGAAAATAGCTGTGGGCCGTTCCCATCACATGGGCTTAATGCCCATACCGGCCCAGCCCGACTCGCCCGCGCCACTCGCCCACCACACGCTTTATAAAAGCAAAACCGCAGCCGCTAGGGTTTCTCTCGTCCGCCGGCGTCGCTCCGCTCCGCATCTCCAAGCAGGTACTCCCGTTCGCCTCCTCCTACTCTTGGCTTTGATCTGCGAAATCGTGGCTAGCGTGGGGAATAGCTGAAGGGGAACGAGAGGACGCCGCCGCCGCTGCCTACCGGCCGGCGGCGCGGCGATCTGCGGGTGAGCCGAAGTCGGCCCGGCTCGCGTCCTCACCCTACCTCCCCTCCCTATCTCCCCTTTAGTTCTTATATGTAGACAAGTTTAGGTGTATGTTTACATGTAAGTTTTGTTAGCCATTGTAGTTACAGACTGTAACCAGGGATGATTTGTTTAGACCTTTATTTACTTGGACGCAGATTAGGTCAGAAATTTAAAATGTTTTGTTTCGTCCATTTTACATCATTAGCTGGTGGATGTAGCAATGTTGTTATATTTATGAGCAAAGTTTTTGTTCTAATTGGCTTTATTGTTATCCTATTTTTCATTGGGTAGTTCAAATGCCTCATCTGCTCATAGTTTGGTATTCCTTTCCATTGCTTTTGTTTCTTATATTCCCCTTCTGTTCCCCCCGGTGCAGGTTGAGAAGCCTGCCCTGTTGAGAAGCTGCAATGGCGCCTAAAGGTAAAGAATTTCTTCATGGCCTTTGTTGTTGTCTGAACTTAACAGCCCTGTGTTTGTAATCTATTAGCTCGTCACAATCTCTTAATAAAAATGATCAGCTGTCTTATATAATTATGCAATAGCAATTTAAATTTGGTGATCACACACATAAGTTCATTGTCATCCTATTTTGTTTTGAAGTTCTTATCATAATTGATATTACTGATACTGATAATTATGCCCTTCACTGTTTATTTTATGCTTTGGGCAATGTGCTTGGAAATATTCAATCCTAATTGAGTGCAGTTGTTGAAATTATTTCCTTGTTTGCTGAATGCTTTGCTTATTACTACGAGATGCACCTGCTGTTTTAGACTGAGACATCTCATCTTGTATTTTTTAATTGTTTAGCTCCCCCAAAGAAGGCTGACACCAAGGCTCAAGCCTTGAAGGTTGCCAAGGCTGTTAAGTCTGGAACCACCAAGAGGAAGGCCAAGAAGATCCGCACATCTGTGACGTTCCACCGGCCAAGGACCCTTAAGAAGCCAAGGGACCCCAAGTACCCAAGAATCAGTGCACCTGGGAGGAACAAGCTTGACCAGTACCAAATCCTCAAGTACCCCCTCACGACTGAATCTGCGATGAAGAAGATTGAAGACAACAACACCCTTGTCTTCATTGTTGACCTTAAGGCGGACAAGAAGAAGATTAAGGCAGCCGTCAAGAAGATGTATGACATCCAGGCGAAGAAAGTCAACACTCTGATCAGGTAAATTGATCTGTCTTCCATGTTTTGTGAGAATGCAAATTGCCATGTCTTGAGTGATATTCTGAGTAATTTCTTGTTTCACAGGCCTGATGGGAAGAAGAAGGCTTACGTGAAGCTTACACCAGACTACGATGCTCTTGATGTGGCCAACAAGATCGGCATCATCTAAATTTTGTGGTTTTGTGTGTCAGTGTGTTGCAGTTTCTGAGTTTTGGTGGTCTAGGTCTTACTGTTTGGACAGAACGGGCATAGCTAAGCCTGAGTACCCTTTTTCTGCTTGTGAACTGGTACCAATGATAAAAATTTGCAATGTTCAAGATCTGCGTTTGAATTCTGTTTTTGGATGTTAGCATATGTTGTGGTATGAGTGATATGATGCTGGCCAACTTTGCAGATTTGCAATTGAGTTGTTTGCATCTACTCCAGCATTTCCTAGCAGCAAGCGGTTCAGATTGTGCTCCCTGTGATGTCCATTTCAAACTCCTGACCATTAAGCTGTTTTTGTACTTAATCAGTTTGCTCCCTGTGATGCCCTGATGGTTCGGATTGTGGAACAATGCCACAGGAGTAGTTTGAGCTTAAGCAGTTTTATAACTGGCTTAGTTTCTTTTGCCCTGGTCGCTGCAATAATATGAGATTACTTCGCCTTCTGCTTGATGGGCCCTTTTCTTCTTTTTATTACGGTTTTTGTTACTTTTGAGATCAGCAGCTAAAGACCGATGACTGTAGTTGTCGCAGAAATGATGATCTATGTTTCCATGTTTCAGTAGTAAATTTGTTGCCTACCAAGTGGTAACGGGCATACAATGTGCCATGCCAACATCGCTAGTTCTCTTCCGTCACCTCTATCTTTCAGATTTTGAACACATCCATCTCAAATTCTTCTCTAGATTAAGGGTAACATCCACAAAAATGTTGCCATTGTTGTCGCAAAAATCTGTCATCGAAGATGGCATGCCTTCATCTCTGGCACGGGAGACGAGTGTTGGGGTGTGGTGGTAGTGGGCTAGTGGCACCTTGTCAAGAAGGATTTACTCAACACTATCAGATCAACCATACACTACTCTCGAAAAGGAAAAAAAAATCTACCATTCACATGTAATGCTATATACCATACACACATCTAAAATAAGTGCATTTCGAAAAACTTGGGGACCACATCTCTCAGGTTGCCCGTCTCCCCAGATCGCCTCTCCCCGAAAATCTCACGGGAAAGCGAAACCCCTGCCGGCAAACCGTCGAGCACCTTGCCTGCTGAAGCCTCGCGCCTGAATCCCCCCCGCCCCCCGTTGCTGCGCACCCCGCGAGATGGTCTCCATGGCGGCCGCCGTGGGCGTGCTGCTGCCCTTCCCGTTCTACTACGCGCTGTGGACCCACCCGCAGCGGTGGGTGGACCTGTGCGGCCGCGGCGCCGACCCGTGCCGCCGCATGGCGCAGGTCTCCCACGTTCTCAAGGCGCTCCAGCTCCTGGCCCTCGCCTCCGTCGCCTCCTTCTCGTGGCCCCCGCCGCTCTACTGCCCCGTCCTCCTCGCCGTCGGCCAGTACCTCAACTTCAAGTGAGTAACCGGTTCGGCCCCTCTCTGCTGTCTTGTTGCTGTGTGTGTGTGTGTGCCGTTTCCCAGTTAGCGAGGCGCCGCCGTATATGATCCATCCAACGTCAAGCAGGTTTTGCTGCATTTTCCATTGATGCAAAGGCGCATGTTATTAAGAATCTCTTTCATTGTTGTCTACCTGACTGAATTAAAAATTAGGAATTGTTGGAACTGGTAGGCGGTGTGGCTATCAGAAATTGAGAATGATAGATAATCTCTCTGTCAATTTAGGACCACAGAATTTCATCAGGTCATTAAACACTGGTATATGTGATTTTGAACTAAGCCCAAAGGAACTGCTAGTGGTGAAAACCGCAACTAAGTTCATGTAAAAATGTTAAACAATGTTTTCATGCGCTTTGAACGATGAAAGCAGAATTCCAACAAAGGTAAACTAATGGAATCCCATCTCGTGAAATTCTCATTGTCTTCATACTATTACAATGTTTTGCAACATGGTGCTATCTTCATTGCCAGGTTCTTGGTATAAAATTTTGACTCTGTTAAAATGGTTGATAAACCTTGAAAATGTTGTAAGAACATGCTGTAAGACATGGGACTCTTCAATTAATTGTTGTAACTGGTGATTAGCAAATTTGGCCTCTGAGCATTTATGGTTGGTCTAGTTGTATATTTTGCCAATAAGTAGGTTAATGCCCACCAATCGTGAGACTGAAAAAATTCCTCACACGCTATGGTGTGAGTGGACTTAGCAGGGTGTGCTGTATGCGTAACATCAAGTCAATTCATTGTTTGGTGATTTCCATACAGTTGCTGTTTCCATTTTTATAGAATTTCAATGTGAAAATTCTTGCCCAGAAGTTTCAATTGTCACTGCTCATTTAGTAAAATAGAAAATGATGGACATCCTCTGCTTGTAGTGCTGTGGTAAACAATTAGGCCAGAGGTCTGCCATATAGGTCTTGCTGTTGTTGCTACCCATGGTCACAGAACTAGTAGAATTAGGTGGCTGGCTAGACACTGGAAGCCTTCACTCCCCATAAAGTGTGTGCGGATTTAGTACGGTATGCCATATCAGTCGAATTCATTGCTGATTGATTTCCATACATGTTGAGATCCCTAACCTGAAGTGTAAGTTACCCTTGCTGATCTAGTAGGATGAAAAATCTTTATCTTTACCTAATATTAAAGCAAGTAGCGAATCCTTCACGCGTTCTGCTTAATTAGTTTTCGTCGGTCACCTCCCAACCCCGTTTAGCGTGCGGTTTCCGTTCCTCATTAATTTCCGTCCGTTAGCTCCCAACCCCGTTTAACACACACCATATCCTTCCCCAATTATGCTGCCTGACGAAGGACAGCGAGCAGACCCGCGTGATGGATTGGTGCATCTGGAGGGGTAATTTTCTCCGTTGAGCCCAGGCGTCCAGCAGACATGCACCAACACAGCCAGTGCGTGTTGTTGCTTGGTGGGGGGTGGGAATGTTTGGCCCAGACCATGATTGAGCTCCGCAGGGACAGCACCTCTAACAGAGGTACGTAAGATACATGAGGTGAACTTGGAGACCGGAGCCGCTCGCCGGAACTGGGCCACCGTTCTGCGCACGGTCACACGCGGTTCGTTTCCTTTCTACGTACGTTCTGTACTTCCGCTTCTGATGACCCGTTGTTCAATCGATCTCACCTCTCGAAATTGCATAGCAATCTGCCAAATCCCATTGCCACCTCTCAGGATTCCCTTGTACTCATCAGCTGATCGCAACACACTAGCTGGCTGCCTGGCCGGCTCTCGCAGCACGCGGTTCCGTCGGCAACCGAATCCAAGCAGCCATGCCGATTGCCGAACACTGATCTATTCCTTCGTATGCATGGCCAGGACCCACTCTTAATCTAATCGGTTGCGAGACCAATCTGTCTGTGCAGCACCAAAATAATCCATTTTCTTCCGAAAGCCAAACCACCAGCACCCGCCGTTTGCTTATCTACGCCAGCGCCTGAATTTTGTCAGCTGTGTAGCCGCACCATCGCCAGAGCCGTTCTGCACTAGAAGTTCATGTCGTCGCGATAGCCTTCCCATGCACCGTTAGGTTCTAGCCCCAGGCGCTTGTCAGCTTCCACATGCCACCAAGTGCCAGCTGCTAGCACTGCTGCGAAGTGCACCACCACGATCAAGTCAACTTCAGCGTCGGCCAGTATTGCACAAGGTAGATCTCAATCATTTTGTTGCTGCGTGGAGGGTGGGCATGTTGTCGTGTTCCTAGGGATTAGAGATAGTAGTCGCGACTTGGGCAGAAAGTCGCCAAGGGTCTCATGAACAATATGACCTCAATCATATGCTTGATGGCATGATACTCGTTCAACAAATTTCTTTTTACTACGGACACTGAACTAATTTGTGCATCAGGATGGGTCTGCGCCTTTCATCCATAGCTGGTAGCATCTTGAGTCTCTCGACTACTGAACACTGCCAACATGATTAGGCTCCTAAAAGAAATGAGTTTTTGATGGTTAAAGTAGTAATTTGCGCTTCAATATATAGGTGCTTCCATATACACTGTATACTACTTCTATCTACTACATCTACATCTATAATTTCTAGAATATTTCTGTTGAAATAGTTTGTGTGAAGAATTAAAATTAAGAGTTTCTTTTGATATAAATTCCGAGAATAATTATGGTGAAACAGCTTGAGTTCTTTAGAGATTATTATGCCTTGGTCATATCATCTTTGATTCGCCCATACAATATTCTAACATAAAATTCAACTACAACTATCTCTTTTAGTTGATAATATATACATATGTCATTCGTCCGTAGACAATTAACATTTCCTTTTCTAAAAAATATGTCATTCGTACGTAGCAACGCATGGGCACATTTGCTAGTAATTGATAGAATACAGATGAAATTACGTACTCTGCTCTACTGAGCATACACAAGCTGGATAATGGTAGTAAGGTGTGGCAGCAGGTGAACGATTTCCAAAGACTGGGCACTAGTAGATGTTTGTGCTTGCACTGCTCATTGGTGCTGCTGTCATGGTGACAGAACTAGTAAAATTAGATGGCTGGCTAACGGTAACAAAGATGAAACAGAATTCCAGCCGTACGATTAGTTACATAATGGTGAACAAGTGTAGCAGAAAATGTTGCTGCTTGAACGACCACAAAGAAGATCCTTATCCTGTTATACACATTATATTTTGGTCTTCTATACAACTATACCACATGGGGATAGTAGTGTGAGTGTTTCCCTGCTCTGTTCTATTGTAGTGTGAGGAGCTGTGGGAGTTCATGGTGCATCCTGATTAAGTGCATGTGCTCAAACAGTCAGCCTAGGCATGTTCTGCTATGTTCTTAGATTGGCCACCAAATTGTGCTGAATTATCTGGTTACTTAGCAATCATTTCTTGTTGGAGTTGTGAGTTGACACTAAAACTTTAGGGACCTGTAAACAGCCAGACAGTGTATTCAATATTAATCCATATTACCTCATCATCAGACAAAGGATGCACAGTTCCTGAAACCTTTTGTTTCTTTTCAGGGTGTACCAGCTGCTTGGTGAGTCTGGTACCTACTACGGCGTCCGGTTTGGAAAGAAGATCCCGTGGGTGACGGAGTTTCCCTTCGGCTACATCAAAGACCCGCAGTATGTCGGGAGCATGCTCAGCCTCGCCGCGCTCCTGTGCTGGGTTCCGCTCCCGTACGTGCTGCTGTGGTGCCTCGGTTACGTTTTCATGATGTGGATCGAACACAAGGAAGACCCTGCCACCCGTGCGAAGCCGCTCTCCTGATCGCTTCGTTGTTGCAGGTGATGGTTTCCTACAGTCGCCCCAGTGACAGTGCCTGAATCTTTCTTTCTCAAATCCTGGTGTATGGTTGCTGGGAAGCGATGTGCAGTAACTTTGTACCTTGTGTCAAAGTACTCTGGCACCCTCTGTTTCTAGAGTAAAATTCGTGTCAAGGAATATGGTTGTAGACTTATAGCCGGTTGGGTATGAGGTCATCTTGTGTATCCTGCGCGAATCGGTTGGTGTTCCTCCGCAGCTCTGATGTCTTCCGCCGCCGCCGCCGCCGCCGACGGCAGACACCTGAACGGCTGGTGAAGATCACTGTGCATCACCTACGTGGCGAGCCGTGCGCCGAAACCATCTCAGATTTCACTTCTGGACTTCCTCCGTATCGAAACCACCTACCCGGCCGGGCCGGTCTACTCCTATTTTTAACGTGGATTTCCTCCTTGTTTCTAACCTAATAACGTAACAGATCGGGACCATGGCTCCTAGCTTCGCCTACGGCGACGACGGCCCCGGCGTCTTCTCCTGCATCCGCATCGGGGAGACCGAGCTGCCGTGCCCCGGCGTGGCGCTCCGCCTCAGCGCCGTCATCGACTGCACCCCGCGCGAGGACCGCATGCCGCCGATCACGATCAACTTCCTCAAGACCCCGCCGCCACAGTAGGGCGCGGCCGCCGCCCGGCTGGTGACCAGCCGCTTCACGTGCAACACCGGCGACTTCGTCCTCATCAGCCAGCTCCATCGGGTGGCGGCGATGGTGGCGGCCGCGGGGCTTCCCCCGAAGTGCGCGCACAGCGTGAACGGCTTCCTCCACCTGTCCGCCTCCAGCGCCGCCAACTCCTTCTACAAGGCGATGGCGGTCACCGTGGAGGCCGGCGACCCCGGGAGCATCCTCCTGGACGTTGACGAGGGCGACGGCCAGGCGGCGGTTCCGCCAGGCGCGGAAGCCGGGGAGCGCGCCATTTGCTACAGGGAGCACCTGGTCGGCGGCGCCGATGGACGCCGCTGTGCGGCCACACGTTCCACCGCAGGTGCCTCGACCGCTGGACGGCCGTCAACCGGTCCTGCCCCTACTGCCGCGGGCCGGTGCCCAGCGGCGAGGCCCCGAGCACCGGTGGAAACACGTAGGGCGTGATTGGTAGCCCGTCTCCTACCGTCCATTGCATGACCTCGAACCATCCCGTGCACTCTCGCGTGTTCGGTTGCCCTTCTGGAACCAAAACGGCGCACCCCCGTTCCTTTCCCCCACTCCATCCCGCATCATCCCGTCCGCCCAGACGGCTCCTTCGCTCGCGAGTCGGGATGGAGCGATGCTGGCGGGAAATTTTTGGCGGAGCGCGGGAGATGGCGCCGTCCCGGGGCTAAAGGCGCGGGAGGTTATAGTGACCTCTCATCCTCGCACCACTTTCTTCGCTCCCCTCCTCCCTTGTGTGCCTTCTCCTCTCTCTCCTCCTGTTCGACCTCAGTTCGCCAGTGGATTGAGGTACCCGGCGCCGCCCTGTGCCCCCACCGGTGCTGCGACGGTACATCTCCCCCTCCTCTTACAATGCTTCATCCCCTCTCCCCCGCTGATCTGTCGATTTGTCTTTTTTTGGTTGGTGTCGATGAACCCTAAGTTGTTCTTCTGTTAGATCCGTGCGCTCCTTTTGTTGTTCTGTATCTGGATTTAAGGATGTGGTGAACCCTAGGTACTTTTGTGATGCAGATCTATGGTTGTCACATTTGTAGAGGTCGATCTAAATTTTTATTTGTTCTTGTACCATCCTCCCGGTGGGTCGAGGTCCTCCGGCGGCACCCTGTGCCTCCACTGGTGCTGCGACGGTACATCTTGGTTGGTGTCAATGAACCCTATGTTGTTTCTAATACGGATCTATGGTTGTTCTGCATCTGCATTTATGGTTTTGATGAACCATATGTTGCTATGTTGATTCTTATGCGGATCTATGGTTGTCATGTATCTTTGTCGATCTGATTTCTTGTGTCCTTGAACCATGGCTTACTCCTTTGCAACTAATCACGCCCGTAGTACTGAGCTGAGCATAGTGCCTAGGTCGATGATGAATCCTTACCGTCGGAGGAGCACCTTCGGGTGTGGCAGCCGCGTCTAGGATAACAAGTAATTCAGAATGTTTGCTTGCTTAACAACATGACCCCAAGTTCTTCTACTGAGCTCTAATGAACACTGCATTGTATTCTTAGACATGGACTTGCAAGGTAGGCGTCGGGCTGCGACTGCTCTTGTTGCTGCAAGGTTTTTCTTGTGGTTTAGAAGGAGAAGTGAGGATGCTCAATCTATTACCTATGGACCCATGTTAGAGAGGGACAGAGAGAGGAATAGATAAATCTGATGATGTCCATTGTGTCAACCTCCTAAGGATGAGAAGGGCACCTTTTTTCCAACTATGTGACTTGTTTCGGTCTAGAGAGTTGGTTATGGATAGCATCCATGCCACTATTGAAGAACAAGTAGCAATGTTCTTGCATGTAGTGGGACACAACCAAAGGTTCAGGATCATTAACATAACATTTAGGAGGTCACCTAAAACTATCGGTAGGTTCTTTCATCAATTCTTTGTATGCAGTTGGTGAGTTGAGAAATGAGTTGATTGTTCCACCATCCACTAGTGTCCATCCTAGGATCCTTAGCAGCAGGAGATGGAACCCATATTTCAAGTTTGGTGGCCCTTTCCTAATTGCAAACCAACTGACCTTACCCATATGGTAGCAATGTGTTAATATGGCTTTTTATTTTTAGGATTGCATAGGAGCAATTGATGGGACACATGTCTTAGCTAGAGTTCCTTTGAAGATGCAAGCTGCCTTTAGAGGCAGGAAGCACACCATCACTCAGAATGTAATGGCAGCAGTGGACTTTGATCTCAGGTTCACATATGTGCTTGCTGGTTGGGAGGGATTTGCACATGATGCTCTAATTTTATTAGATGCTCTTGAAAGGGCAGATGGTCTTACAGTCCCACAAGGTACCATAACTCACATACACACATGCCAAAAATACTTGCACACACTAAACTGATAAACCATCTCCATTTGTTACATTGTCTAGGAAAATTCTATCTTGTAGATGCTGGATATGCAGCCAGGCCTAGGTTCCTGCCGCCATATCGTGGTACAAGGTACCACTTGAGGGAGTTTGGTTCAAATAGGCCACAAAATCAAAGAGAGTTGTTTAACCTGAGGCATTCTTCTCTTATGGTGACAGTAGAGAGGGTCTTTGGTGCTCTAAAGAATAGATTTAGAATCCTTGATAACAAGCCTTTCCATCCTTACAAAACCCAAGTGAAGTTGGTTCTTGCCTGCTGTATTTTGCACAATTGGATACTTAGGCATGGACAAGATGAACATGTCCCCACTGAAGCTGCTTGGACTCCTAACTCTACTGATACCCCCCTGAGCCAGAACATAGTCCTGACAATGGAACTTGGACACAACAAAGGGATACATGGGCCGCACAAATGTGGCAGAATAGGGGATCTTCTAGAGTTTAATTCCACTGAAGTACTAGGGGTTCATGTACTGTTAAGTAGCATTGATGAATTTGTAATATGTTCTGAGACCTTGGTACTTTTCTATGATGTGTACCTGCAATCATGAACAATATGCATGGTATGATATTTGCATGCAGTATTTTCTTTACTGTTTGATTTCTAAGTGCTTTGGTGTTTCTTTTTCTGATGGTATGATGGTTAGGACATGGCTGTGATAGGTGAGGAAGTTGTTAATGTTGTCAATGAGGCAGGGGCTGAGGGTGGGGTGGCTGCTGTGGAGGAAGGGAACCCAGCAACCCCTCCACCCAATGGAACCCAGCCTGGGGGGCCAATGCAATGGATCAGTGTTCAGTCAGCCTTCATGCTTAGGAGGTTTCATGATCTGGTTGGGCAAAGGGTCAAAACTGACAAAGGCTTTAAGGAAGTGCATGTTAGGCAAGTTGCTAGGATGGTTTCTGATTTTGCTGAAGTCAATGTCACCACCAACCAAATTTATAACCACCTTCGCAAATGGAGGCAGAGGTGGGTTAAGATTGCTAGGCTCAAGGATCTCAGTGGTGCTCTCTGGAATGAGGACCATCATATGATAGTCCTTGAGGAGGAGCATCTGATAGGGCACACTAAGGTTAGGCCACAACTTAAATATATCTCAATGTTATGATTAATAGTTACCCTTTTCTCTAACTGTTGCACAACCTTTTTGCCCAACTAGGATCATCCTGCTGATACCAAGTTCTTGAACACCCCAATTGAGAACTATGTCCACATGGAGGTCATTTTTGGGTCTAGTCAGGCTACTGGTAGGTTTGCCATGGGTTCCAATGAACCTTTAGGTCAGTTGGTTGACCTTGGCCACGTTGAGGGGGGAGATGTTAGATCAGAGACAATTAATTTAGATGGGAATGAGGATGATTCTGGTAAGCAAAATGCAGCCTCTAATGGGCTGGACACCTCTAAGAGTTCTGATGATAAGGAAGAGAGAGGTGGTAAAGGAGGGAGCTGGGTGAGGAAGAATACCAGCTGATGCATGGTATGACTATTGCTGTTGCCTCTATTGGAGATGCCCTCAAGGCTCCTCAACACAATGAGATCCATGAGGATCTTTATGGTTGTGTCATGTCCTGTCCTGGGTACTCACAGGAGCCCTGATGTTTGCACTTGTGTACTTGCTGAAGAACAAAGCAGAAGGCCTATGCTTTGTTCAGATGAGTGAAGCCCATAGGATCCTTTGGCTTAGGACCTACAAGCCAACTTCCTCTAGGTGCTTAAGGACTGCCATCTGATATTTTGCTTGCCTATGCTATAGTCTGACATTTTGGGTTAGCACTAACCTCTAATGGTGAGGGTAGAGATACCATTTGGAGCCTATCCAAGGCTGCATATATTTTTGTATAGCATAGGACACATGGTTCCATCTGGTAGAGGTGCTTGGGAGGGATTTGTTGGGTGTGTACATATGAACACCTGCACCTGGTCTTTGTGATGGAGGCCATGTCTTTGTTCTGGTAAATTGAGCTTTGCTGGTAGTTCACTACCTGGTAATGCCATTTTTGTTGATCTTGCATACATGTTCTGAATTGATGGATGCATATATTATTAAAGGTAAGAACCTATGCCTATGATGATAAACTTATTTGCCCAATTCAAAGTAGATGGGTACCATCAGATGACCTTGAGCTTGTGAGGGACTATGACATTGTTCTTGTTCTTATGACTTGCTACTGCTTTTGTACTACCTGGTAAGTCCATCTTTCTTTCATCTTTCCTATATGTTGGTTGCTTCCTTCTGCCTTGATGGTTACTTATGTTATTTAAGGTAAGAAAATATGCCTATGATGATTGGAATATTTGCCCAATTCAAATTAGATGGGTACCATCAGATGACCTTGAGCTTGTGAGGGACTATGACATTGTTCTTGTTCTTGTTGTTGCCAACTGGTACTGCATGTTCCTTATTTATGGTTGTGTTATTGTTGAGCTGTTGTCCATGTTGTGCTGCTACTGTTATTTCTGTTGGCAGTGCTGTTGTTCCTGTTGCCATTGTGCTACTGTTTCTGGTCTTCTTTTGCTCTTGTGTCACTGATGCTCCAAGCTCAAGGTTAAGGGAAGATGAAAATAAAATCTGAGGCCAATTTTTTTATAACTTAGCATATCAGACTTGCTATTATCATACATCTACCTTTGCAAATTGGATAATATGCAAATTGGGTAGCCTGTCTTGGTTACCCAACATTGTTGTTGTTGTTGAACCTATCCCTAGTACTGCTTCTTCGTTCTTTCTGGTTGTGTTGTTGCTGAGATGTTGTCCATGTTGTGCTGGTACTGCTCTTTCTGTTGGCAGTCCAGTTGTTTCTGTTGCCAATGTGGTACTGTTTCAGGTCTTCTTTTCCTCTTGTGTCACTGATGCTCCTAGCTCAAGGTCAATAGAAGATATAAACAAAATATGAGGCCAACACTTATTATATCACACTTGCTTGTATCATACATCTACCTTTGCAAATTGGGTAAGCTATCATGGTTAGGTCACATTGTTGTTGTTGTCGACCTCCCTAGTACTGCTTGTTCCTTTTTTCTGGTTGTGTTGTTGCTAAGCTGTTGTCAATGTGTTGTTTGTGCTCTTTGTGTTGGCAATATCCTGCTGTTTCTGTTGCCATTATCGTACTGTTTATCGTCTGCTATTCATCTACTGTCACTGATGCTCCAAGCTCAAGGTTAAGAGAAGATGCAAATAAAATATGAGGCCAACGGTTACTATACCCAATTCTCTTTTATCATACATCTACCTTTGCAATTGAATCAAGTTTTATTTCCTTTATAAGGCACAATGGCTTGGTATGTTGTGTACCACGGTAGGAAACCTGGAGTCTATGCAACTTGGGTAACCTGTCATCAGCAGGTCACCGGTTATCCTAATTGTTGCTACGAGAGTTTTAGTTCCGAAGAGGAGGCAATTGCATCTTTCCTAGAGTCCACCGGTGACGAAGATGTCAAAGAAGCGACTATCGGTTCAAAAAAGACGGCAAATGAACTTAGTTGGCTCCATATCATAGTTATGCTACAATTTATTGTTATCGTTGTACTGCTAGTAGTAATTAATTATCTTTGGAAGTAGTTCATCACGAGCAGCCTTTGTAGTATCAAAACACCTCATGTTCATGAACATTGTTGGTAACCTCACCAATATGGTGCTAGGGTGCTCCGATCTTCTCCCATTCTACGTACCAAACACGATCTAGTGACTCCTGTCATACACGAGAACGATACAACCAGTACAACCAAACACAACCTCGCATGATTCAGGACGACAGCAAAGTGCAACCAAACAAACCCCCTATATCGCTCTATCCCGTCTCCCACCATCCGATATATCCCATCCGATATATCCCATCCGTTCTGGACGGCCCCGTCCTTTGCAACCAATCACGCCCGTAGTTCCGGTGGGTAAGCCTCTTATTTCTTGAAAAATTGAAAAATCAACCAGACTAACTATTGGGACTAAAATCGTCCATTCACCTCAGACTAAAGAGCTCCTTTGACACGTGGCCCTTTAGTAATACCACTGGGACTAAAAAGTAAAAAAAAACTAACCCCCCAGTCTAAATTATTGTAGATAGAAAATAAGAAAACATTCACTTTAAAAAAAACAACCTGCTAACTCAGAGGAAAAAAACACAAACAAATAAGAGAACCGAGCCAACAACCATGAACTTTTCTTTTTCTGATTTTGTTCCGATCAACTTATGTGTTCCACTTTGTACAAATATGCTAGAACCTATTATACACTATTGGCGTTCACCTTCAAAAAAAAGTAGGAAAAAGTCTATTTTACTACCCTCACCTATTTACTTTGTCCACTTAACCCCCTAAGCAAAATGTAGGCTTATTTTACTCCCCCAAACTATTTCATTTGATCCAATCTACCCCTAATTAGATTTCTCCTTTTTGTTTCTTCGCGTACAAATTGAATTTTAATTTCAGATTTTGTCAGTTAACTTATAACATGATGCTCCATGTTAAAAAAATATATTAGAATTTTTTCATGATTACTTTTCGTACAGTTTTGTATATCTAAGATCAATTTTGTATTAAATATTTCTAACCTATGAAAATAACCATGAAAAATTCTTGGTATAATTTTATAACATAAGGCATCATGTTTTGTATATGCTCACAAAATTTGAACTCAAAATTCAACTCATACACGAAGAAACAAAAAGGAGAAATCTAATTTGAGGGTAGATTGGACCAAATGAAATAGTTCAGGGGAGTAAAGTGAGCCAAAACTTTGTTTAGGAGGTTAAGCGGACATAGTGGAAAGGTGAGGGGAGTAAAATGAACTTTTTCCAAAAAAGTAAGAAGATGGAAGGAAGGAAAATAAATAGTTTGCAACAAGCATAATCGTCAGGGCACAATCCAAAAACATAAGAAAGGTTAGTTGGTAACGGAAAAAATGAGAAAGCAAGCAGAAATCAGGAAAAAAAGTTTCTGAATTCAGGCAGGCACAGCCGCATACTGAGAACTGGGGATGAGCGAGGCATGGAGGAGATAGGCATGGAGTGCACCGCCTACAAGCGCCCACGTACCGCACTGGATGGCGGCTCAGCTGCGGCGTGGCGGATGTGCCAGGTGGCGCGCGCGGCCGCCGGGGGCAAGGACCAGCAGAGCAAGGTTGTGACGGTATGGGGGCTCCGAGACCGGCGTGTCCAGCTCTCGGTGCCCACGGCCATCCAGTTCTACGACAGTCAGGACCGCCTCAATGTCGACCAGCCCAGCAAGGCCATCAAGTGGCTCATCCGCACCGCCATCGATGAGCTCCCGTCGTTGGACTGCTCATTCACCCTCCCCGGAACCGACGCCGCCTCCTCTCCGCCAGCAGCTGGAGACAACGTGGAGGTCAGCACCTCTGAGACCAACAAGAGCTCCGTGCTCTCGCTCGCCAACGCCCCAGCCCGCGTTGCTCCTCATCCCGACCCTCGCGCTCGCCGCTGTAGCTACCGGGAGCCATCGGCCCTGCACCGCTAGCAGCCAGGGGGGCGAGCTGGGGAGGCCCTGCGCACCGGCAGCTAAGGGGGCTCGGCCTAGAGGGCCCGCGCGCTGGCGGCAACCAGCAGCTAGGGCCGGCCGGGAGGCCCTGCGCACCCGCGTGGCCGGCAGCCTAGGACGGTCAAGGCCCCGACCAGGGAGGCCACGCGCCCCAGCGGCTGGCGGAGAGTGGGGCGAGCCGGGAAGGCCCCGCATGTCGGCGGCCAAGCGGCCCGATCAGGGAGGCTCCGCCACCGGCGGCAGACAGTGGAGGGAGGAGAGGAAGCGGTGGAGCGAGAGAGAGAGGCCGGTGGTGGGTTGGGAAAGAGGATAAGGTAGTGGGGAGAGAGATGAGACCGTCGGTGGGGAATAAAGATCATCCTTTAGTCCCGGTTGGAACCACCGACCGGGACAATGAGTAGTCAACACTAACCGGGACTAAATGCCCAACCAGATGCCCTCGTTGTTCCTAGCTATTACAACTGGGACTAAAGGGACTTTATAGTCCCGGTTAGTAATATCAACCGGGACTAAAGAGCTCCCGTCAGAGCTAGTTTTTGGATCCAGAACTAAGCTCCTTTAGTTTCGGGTCTAAAAACAACCGAGACTTTTATAGCTGGATGGAAGGTTGTTTCTCTACCGGTGGAGAGCGGCTTATACCGTCTCGCTCTCTTACCTGCCTAGTTGACGCATACTTTCTGTGACCTCTTCTTTATTACTGTAGAATAGAGTAGCGTGTAAGTTCCTTGTGGAGAGATGTTGCTTGGATCATGGGAAAAATTATGAATGGATTCGAAACCGCAGCTGGTAGTTTTCCGTTTCGGTGCACTATAATTTTACTCAGTGACAGTTAGTTCATAGCATATTACCATGTAATACATGTGTGTCTTAGTAGCCTCTGCCGTTCATATACTAAAGACTAGGCATATGGTCTTCGTGTAGCTTTTTCACTTCCATTAACGGGTGATCAGTCATAGGTTCACACGGTGTACGGTGCGGCGCACCACTTCAGGCTGCAGCCCGGCAAGGACAGCAGCAGCATGCCTCCAGTCTCGATCGACTTCGTCAAGAACCTGCCGGCGGAGGCAGGCCGAATGAGTTTCCTCTGGACAAAATGATTAATGGAAAGTCTGATTCCATCTCAAAAAAAAAAAGAAGAGCACTAATGCCAATGATCCGATGAAAATTCGGCAAACTTGGTATGCCTTCTATTACTTCTTATAACGAGTATATTTCTATTGCGTACCAAAACAGTTCTGATCTTTTCTTGAAGTGTATTTTAAGGGATGATATGGTAACGAAAAATACCGAAACAACGGTATCAAACGAGACAGGAATTCTGATCTGCCTGTAGTACCCCAATTCACTTATCTACTTCTTACATACGCAGATGCTAGACAACCTGCTAAGCGTATCAGTTAACAGTGCTTTGAACTCCATGATTGTTCTGATAAATGGAACCGTCCTGTTGGGGGGGGAAAAAATCTGTATAACAATCTTGACAGGTAGTTCAAAGCACTACCAGAACATGAGGAAGTCCTCCGCCCTCTCATAATCGTCTATTACTATTAGCCAGTAGTCATCTGAAAGAATACTCCAATGTTGCCTGACGCATAAATCGCCAATTCTGATCGTGCTGATGTTGCCGGAGTACCTCTCCATTGTCCATTTTTGCCAACTTCAGTTAATTTATAAGTGATGAAATTGATACGTTATAGGAGTATTTGAGTAAAACTCAGATTCTAGAAGCCGGTTGCGCCGAGACTCGGCAGCCTCATGGTGGATCCAGGGTTCCGCATCAGCGCTTAACGTCGACAGAAAAGGCTCAATTACCTGGCAAAAAGAGAGTTGTGCATGGAAGTGAGATCGGATCGATCAGAACCCTGTCACCAGTTTCGTTCATCCTTTGTACCTGACTATTTCCCGCTATCAGAAAATGGATTTCTAATACGGGACTAGCCAAATGTTAATTGCAGGATCAAATAAAAATGGAGCACAGAAAAACGAGCAGATCCAAATGCTGGTCGCATGATAAATTGCATCAGATCAGGCTGATAATCACCATGTTTAACACACAATAAGCTTAGGGACAGGCAGCTACGGCAAACTACGGTCGCCGTCCTCCACTTCCACCATGGCGTACCCCTTTTCACGGTCCTGGTGCCGATTCCCTGTCACGAGCCGCCTTGAACGCGGCTGCGGCGCGGGCGAGGACGGCTCGAGATTTCTCCAGCTCCTCGGGGTCCAGAATCTCATCCATGAGGCCGGCGTCCGGCGATATCTTCGTCGGAGCAAGCGGGGCGGCGCTGGCCCTTGCGCCGGGGTTCCGCCGCCAGCAGCGCGTCGATGAGATACGCTGCTCCACCTTCACCAGCTTCGTCGGCGCTCCGACACAGCCTCCATCGCGATTGCCGATGGCTGCCCTCGAACCTTATATATAATCTTGGAAGCGGAGACTTGAGCCTGTTCGCTTCAGCTTATAAGCCGACTGAAAAGCTGAAACGGCTGTGAGAGAAAAATACTGTTTGGTGGCTGATAAGCCGGCTGAATAAGCTGAAGCGAACAAGCTGTTGGTTGGGCCAATAGGCCCGGATCAAGTGGTTAGCGCAGTAAAACCGTTCAAAAAAGAAAAGGAAAACATGCCGACTGAACGCAGGCCAGTTGTAACAACGGAAGCACCATTCGAGAACACCGGCCCGAGGAGAGGAGCTGGTATGACGTGGCCGAAACGAGGCGAGGCTGGCTGAAGCCTGAAGCACAAGCACAGGGCCACACGAAGTAATGTGAAAACTGCCTCCAATCCATTGGTCTCGGTATTAAACAGTTCACATAGAATCACTATCATCCCATGGAGAACCTATGCAAATGCTGATTAACAGATGACAAGGGCACGAGACAGGAACGGCCCAAGAAGAAGGAATATTCTGAAGTAACTGGGCACTAGAACAACTGCATACAAGCAACAATCGTTCCACAGGTTTAGCGACGGCGCCTCTTGTCGTAGTCGTCGTCTTCCTCATCAGAGTCGCCCTTCTCTCGGAACCTAGGATTCTTCTCCTGTAAATGAACCACAGAGTGCTTTGTGAATATTTCAGGTCCACTACGGGAACAGGGCATTGGATGGTAAAAAGAAAGGAAGGGCATTGCTAATACCGCTGGATCAGAGTCAGGTGCTCTCCTGGACCCCTCTGGAGCAGACCGATCATCATTCCGGTTGCGTTTCCGTTGGTAATCTGGTGACAGCCATAAGTTATATTAGAAAAAAAACATACAAGAGAATAAGTTTGATTTGTGTTACCTCCTCTGTCATTCCTGTATGAGTCTCCATATCCTCTCTTGCGTTCACCTCTCTCATCTGCACATCAAAACAAGAAATGGAAAATTTATGAACATGCCTACATATGCTCAGGTTAAACCCTATTAAAAAATAAGAATATAGTGAGTAATTCTACTTAAATTGCCATGACTGCCAACTAAGGATCAGAATTATTGCAGAACAGATCAAGAGGATTGAATCATCACGCATGCCCCTGACAGCAAGAAATCAAACACCCCAGCTTGCAAAGGTACACATCACATTTCTTTGTAAACAGGCAATAGACAAAAAAAAAAGAGGTTCAAGTGACCAACTAGTGGGTGTCACTACGCTAAAAAAGAGATTGGACCATGAAAAGAAAGCTATACAACAGTAAGACGAAGTAACAGAATAGAAAAGCAGTCAACTATTTCAGATATTCCAGCGAACATCCATGCTGAATGAACCAAAGCAGTAAAACTGTTTCAGAAATTCCACCAAACTTACATGGAGGTGGCGCATTCGGTTGAAAGGCTCCACCATAGTCAACTAATTCTCTTTGTGCTTCTAGCTCCTTCTGAACCATCTTACCATAACCACCTCTTCGTTTGATTAATTAAGGAAGCTTGGGAATACTTGAAGTTGTTGAAAAAAGGAACATGTAAGCTGTAAAGGTACACCATATTCAAATTTGCGCCATTAGGAAAAAATAAGCAATGTGTAGTTTTATAACTAAATTTAGGGGGGAAACAAGGATAAATCTACAGATAACTACATCAACATGACATAATATTGTGGCTTCGCTACATTTAATAGCTATAGTACTACAGGCCAAATAAGAATGGAGTAAAGTGTAATTGAATAGTATCAAAGGATATCTGGATCATAATCTGTACGGTACTCATCTCTGACCTATGAAACAAACAAACAATATCAGCATCAAGCATGTAGAAGGTCATATATAAATATTTTTTACCAAGTAGAATAAGATCAAGGCATTACTTGTCCACCACTCCGTCCACGGCCCCACTGCCTGCCTTCTTCAAAGCCCCAATCAAAATCAACACGGATTGGACGATCGTCAAGCATTGTTCCACTAATATATTTGACAGCATCTTCAGCATCCTCCCTGGAGTAGTACCTGGAAAGAGAGGATGAAAACGGAGAGGGTAAGCAATAACAAATATAACTGGGAACATCACGTCTGATTCAAACAATCAGACCAGACAAATATGGTATTCCTGAAAGATCATTTGCAGTGCAGAGATATGCAATATATGCCTATGTGCCTATGCAGTGTCAAATTGACGGTCAATGGTGTATTACTTCTACGAACCTAACAGGACAGATAGTTTATCAGAAATAAGGCAGACTGAATACTACTCCAAACAATACAGTTTTCATCACCACATTTCATGAACAATGCTCCACTTAAAATCCCCCCCCCCAAAAAAAAAAAGGGTAATTTCATCCTATGATTTGCAATGCTCCACTTAGAGTGACACTCATCAACAACATCCAACTAAATATGGAAACAAAAAGATAGACTTTGTGACAGAGGAAAAATATGCTAACCACATACAGAATATGACCAGTATAACAAGATTTAAATATACATAATGCCATATTCCTCATCATAACTCTTGTTCTCACACTAAGGCATCGAACGCAATTGCAACAGCCCAATCAAATCGTAAGAAAATTTACACATACAGTGGAACATGTATAGCTGTGACACAAACAGCAGAATACATACCAAATGGCCACCAAAAGTCACTAGTTCAGCACCACATATGTCCAAAGCCTAGCTCCGATAAAAATCAATAAAGTAAATCACACACTAACTATACATTGCACAAGTCGACATAAAACAGAGTGCAAAACAAAATAAGCAAATATTTAAAAGGTAAGGAACTAAATTTTCTGATTACCATCTTATATAGACAAGCATCTCACCAAGAACCAAGCAAAGTAGCACACAATATTTAACAACCACAGGTTACCAGCATCTGGGCTCCACTAAACCTATTGCAACACCATATGGCAAATCACACTGAGATAGAAACATTTCTCTGCTCCTGTTCTAGGGCATCTCATACATTCCTGAGAGCACTAAAGTTCCCCGAAGCACTGTTCTATAGCCACTTACCGATTAGCAGCTCACATTATTACACTGTAGAATCAAATCAATACATAAGCAGAACTAGAAAGTCATCTACAAGCGTCCAATTGCATGAGACTACAGGCAGACAGAACAATTAGGGCAATCTCCCCTTCTAATAAAACTAGGGCGTGGGCTTTGGTCCCTAAATTGCAGTAAACTGCAGCAGAGAATCCAATCATCCAGCACAGGAACAGAGAGGAAATGAAACGAAAGGTACCAAATAAGGGGAAGGGCACGCACAGCACGAAGCAGAAGCCGCAGGGGGTCTTGGAGTTCTTGTCGAGCCCCATGATGATCTTCTTGATCTCGCCGGCGCGGGAGAAGAGCTCGTAGGCCTGCTCCTCCGTGGTGTAGAAGGACATGTTCCCGATGTACACCGTCGTCGACGCCTGCAGCGCCGCCTCGTACTCCTCCTGCGTCCCGTTGAACCGCCGGTCCCTGTACGCCGACAGCTTGCTCGGGTCCTGCAGGAAGCAGGGGAAGCCGCGTGAGCGCGGCGGGGCGAGGGGGATTAGGGTTTCCCGGATCCGTACCTTGAAGAGGGACGCCATTGTGGGGAGCGGTGCGGCGGCCGCACCTGCTAGGTCGAGCTCTTCTCTGTTCAGGGGTTTGGCTCGACTGAAGAAGGGCCGGGGTGGGGAATTTTTGTGATTTGCAAATTGCGATTGCCGAAGGGAACGAGGTACGGGAGAGGGAGACGGGGGAGGGGTTAAATTTTCCGGCTTGAATTTTGCCAACACTTAAGGATTTCTAAAATCCCCTTATAAAATACAAACAGAATTCGTACAGATCAGATGGTTCAATTGTAGCTCAAAGGAAATATTTTTTTACTTTCAGTGAACTACGGTAGTTTTATCGACCTGAACAAATTCATTAATTAAAATAAAACTGCAAGGACTATGAAAAATTATATTGCAGGGGGCTTATACTAAGGTCCCGTTTGGGTACACAATGCTAAACTTTAGCACCCTCAAATGGAGTGCTAAAGTTTAGCACTTGGGTTATTTGGATACATTGCTAAAGTTTAGCACCTTGGGTGAGAAATGACTACATTGTCCTCATTTATAACTGGCTTGAGGAAAAGTGGAAAGGAGAGAGAGGGGGCAACTAGGGAAAAAGTGGGCTTGAGGACCACTTTTAGCACCTATTAGCACCTTGTTGGCGCTAAAAGTCAGTCGATTGACCCTCAGCGTCGGACACACCACTCGGTAAAATCTGCTTAGCTCCTGTTCGGGTGATCGTCCTGGTGCGGTTCGCGCGGCGTGCCAGCCAATCTGACCTGTTGATTGGCAAGGAAGAAAACGTGTCAAATCCCAGGGGTTCCGATCGGCTAAAGTTCCGATCTCGAGGAGCGTATCAGCAAATCGGTCGATTTGCTATAAAAAGATAATCAGTTATAATATAGCCGACAATCACGTAATGAATGTAAATAAGAATATTTGGAGTAAACTAAGCAAAGCTATGAAAACAACACTTGAAATAGATCCAATCGGCTATATAATAATGACGAATGAAAATAACAATAATAAAACCGATAGTTCAAATCTCAAGTTGGATAACTGGCGATAAAACTAGAACAACAGATAAAACCTATAATTATAGTAAATATCGATAACTAGTAAATAAATCTAAACGAAACGACCGCGATGCGCTCGTAGTTAAAGCTTAGATATTATTCGACAAGCGGAACTTACAGAATCGGTCGGAGATCGTGTCGATGCAGCCCTGCCAACCCGTACGAACTCGTGAAAGAAGAAAAGTATTGGTGAAGTCACCGACTTGAGAGTAAAGTGCGATGAAAAAGTAGATTTGTTTGTATTGATTGATGTGTTGTTTTACAAATCTCTAAAGATGGCTATTTATAGCCTGTTACAACCAATTTCTTAACCGACTAGGATCTATCTCTAATTTTAAACGAAAACAAATATTTACAAACACAACTCTTATCGGAGTTGGTTACTATACTCCCACGGGTCAATCTCTATCTTCTTCATCTGACCCACTTTAAGCCCATATTGGCCCAATCGCTCCATCCTTCCAATCGGCCGATCTCCACCAACTCCGTTTGCCAAAATATTGTAGCGCTAATCGGCCGATCCCCAATTGTAGCATCAATCGGTCGATTCCCAATCGTGACCTTTTAATCTGCCGCATCAGCCAGTATTCTCCTTCCTTGACGCCGATTCCATACGTGTCAAAATCTAGCGTCAACACACCTTTTAGCATCCCTTTGATGTGCTAAAGAAAAGTGGGGTGCTAAACTTTAGCACACCACTTTTAGCACACCTGTTTGGGAGCTCTAAATAGGGCTAAAAGGGTGCTAAAGTGGGGTGCTAAAGTTTAGCACCCCTCTTCCAAACAGGACCTAAGTGTGTTACGAGAGAAAAATGAGAAAACACGTTGGATTGATATCTTAAATACATTATACATGTGAACTCAAGAATAAACATGAATATTTTGAAAGAAATCTCTCTGGGTTTAGTTCGAGGTTTGGAGTGAACATGAATATTTTGAAAGAAAGCTTCTATAACGAAAGTTTTGGGTTTGGTTTGAGGATTGAAATGAATTAAGATAGGTTATGGATCTGGATGAAAAGTCGAGTTGGGTTAAACGGAAGTAAATATATGCTCTAGCCACCAAAATGAGCGGACCACGCGAACCCACTTCGCCCCGTCCGCACGCCGTATCCTCCGTCAAACAAGCGAGCTGGGCAGGTGGTCCGCACGGGGGGCAGCGCGGCTGAGCAGCACGGGCGGCGCCGGCGAGGGCCGCTCGCCCGCGCAGGTGAAGCGGACGACGCAGGGGCCGACAACCGAGGAGGGCCAAGCGTGGCCGGGAGGCGCCGAGGCAAGGTCAAGTGGCAGCGCGGGCGCGACGGCGAGGCAAGGCCGGGGCGCGCGCGGTGGGGACGGCGGCCGGCGGAGGCGAGGTCGACAGCGACGAGGCCTGGGTGGCGTGGGCGACCGGACGTGGTGGGGACGGCGACGAGGCTGGGGAGGCCCGGGCGAGGCGAGGGTGCGGCAGCGCGGCGGTTGATAAGTATTAAATAGTTATTGGAAATAATTATTGGAAGACGGTTGGATCCTTATATAAAAAATCATTTGTTTGTTATGATAAAAAAGTTATTTGTTTATCAGCTAGAAAAAAATTATTTAATACTATATGATTTCATAAACTAATATATGTTCAAAATGTTGAATATTTTATCAGCATTTTTTAAACTAAACTAATCTAACAATTTAAATGACATTATTCAACACTTTGCGAAAACTAGTTCAATAATTTGATCACATGATTCATCATTTTTTTTAAAAAACAATTAAACAATTCTGAGTGACTTGACTCAACATTTTGTAAAACTAATTGAACAATTGAGTGATTTCATTCAACATTTTTATTGAGATGTCGAAATGATATATCCAAAATATTGTAGTGTACTAAAAATGTTGAACTATGAAAAATAATAAATATTACATTCATATTGGATCTTTCTGTATTGCATTCGTTCTAGTAGACATTATGGATCAAATGGATTAAAAAAGGATTTAAGATAAAATTATGTTTAAGTGAGCATTTCAAACTTATTCCTACCACATCCCACAAGAGCCAACCACTTCCATCTCTCCAGCCCAATTGAATCGCATCTGTCCGTCACATCCGCAGAAATCTTAGGGGGCGTTTGGTTCCCTTTGCTTATTTTTAGCACCTGTTACATCGAATGTTTAGATACTAATTAGGAGTATTAAACGTAGACTATTTACAAAACTCATTACACAGATGGAGGCTAAACGGCGAGATGAATCTATTAAGCCTAATTAGTCCATGATTTGATAATGTGCTGCTACAGTAACCATTTGCTAATGTGCTGCTACAGTAACCATTTGCTAATGATGGATTAATTAGGCTTAACAGATTCATATTGTCGTTTAGCCTCCATCTGTGCAATTAGTTTTATAATTAACTCATATTTAATTATCTTAATTAGCCTCCGAATATTTGATGTGACACGGACTAAACTTTACCTCGAGAAACCAAACGTCCCCTTAGAGTTACATAACCAATCCTTCCGAAAGATGCATAGGATTTCTGACTCTAATGACAACTTACAAATTTTTGGAATATAATGCCTGAGTGAGATCTAAGATACAATTAAACAGAACAAGCATATATCAATTAAGGTGCCATTTGTGCAGATTTTTAGTTACTCTCCGGTCTCCCCCATCATCTTTGATTAATTGATTTTGCCAACAATCTGTCCGTTTAACTATTTCACAAATTTCAAACAAAGAAACACAAATTTCACATATTTTAAGTAATGTTTTTTTGTAGAATCCTGCTATATGGAGCCTTGCTGAAAAATAAACAGGATAGTATAAAATTTTCACGGCACCAGTATTAAATCTCGATAAGTTGAATGCAACTAAACGAAGTATGTTTCAACAATGTAGTGTAACTCAGTAACGTTTATGTTTGTTACATATTATAGTGATGCTGGTGTCAATCGACATTACACCGGCTCTGTGCCTGCAAGATGTGTAATTATATGGTCACTGCCATTGCACCCCACAGCAAGCCACATTTACACACGCTGCTACATCACTCCCTTGCCTGCTGATGAACCAGTTGCCAAGGTTTGGCTCCCCAATAAGCTCCACACATGCACCATGTTTCAAAGTGCCATGTTTGCATTCAAACATGTACACACAAAGTTTCTGCCATTATGAAAATAAGGATAATTGGTAAGTAACTCATCATTTTATTTGATTAACATGAAGAAACATATGCAAAACCAGACTAAATGATCATCACGTTATGAACGTAAACAAAGATCAAAAGTCAATCTAATTCAAGGGTTTTAAGCAACATGATAATATATTAATATTAATACTAAGCATCTCCCCTCAAAAAATAATAATTCTAAGAATCAACCATATATATATACTCTATGCATGTAGTGAACGGAGATCCAAGGGTACACATACCACTCTAAATCTGTAATAGACACTAGAATAAAATGTCCTCCTCAAATTATACCACTCTAAAGTGTGTTACATGCATCATCAAGTATACCAATAATTATACCAATAATTAGATACATATACTACCTTGATAAACTACTCATTTCGTAATTGCATTGTGATTTAGAGGAGAATGATGTAATTAAGTCCATGGCTTAATTATCGAAATGAAAGTCGATTCAGCTTGTCACCTTAAACAATATGAATATATTAAAAATTCAAACTGGTTTCAAACTAGTATACTATGAACAAATGTGTGTACGGTTTTACAATAACAATGCATCTTCACATAAAGGAAAAGGAATAGCACCAAATCACAATATTTGTATGTTTGAACAGTCAAGATCAAGGCAACAAAATTATTTCACATGAGTGTAGAATATATGTTAAAATTGCTGCAAAAAATATGTATATATATGGCCATCATTTATGGATGTAACTATTCAAGTTTAAGTGCTATATACACAGTATTGTAAGCACATTGTATGCTGAGAGATCACCATTTTGAGTGGCAGATTATGATTTTTATGTAAAAATAAATTGGTGTTAATTAGTTGTCAGCTCAAGCCATTCATAACACATAAACCATAAAAGTAATATTGCTAGATACGATGAACAACCTTAGAAGTGAACTGAAGCAACAAGTCATACAATATCATATAACTTGTGCACCATGATAAGGTCTTCTTGTCAAAGTGAGAAGATTTGTTCCCCCCAAAAAAGATAGTATAAAATGAATAAATCCTTTATCATGGTGCAGAAGTTAGTTAAGGCATGCATGTCTGAATAGTATAAATTTTAACCCAGGATTAGTTCAAATTAAAGTTAACTGTATAAGATTCCTAGAGCAATCTCCACCTTCCAAGTGAATACCCTATGTCTAAGTTGTTTCATATATGATAGCGTTGCAGTTGCTGGATTTTCTGAAGGAGAAAAGGAACAGTACAGAAACCATTAACTCTCATCTCAGTTGACTTATATATATGACACCTTATAAGCCGGCTGAAAAGCTGAAATGGCTGATTTGTTGTGAGAGGAAAATACTGTTTGGTGGCTGATAAGCTGGTTGAATAAGCTGAAGCGAACAGGTGACTCGTCAGCAGTCGTCTTATTCTAACTACTAAAAACACACACAGCTACGGTGAGGAGTATGTACTACCTGGATTAGTGTTAATTTCTTCATGTCCAAACATCACCAATCAAGTAACTGTTAATTCTGAGATAAATGATCTGAAGGTAATATTCTGATCCATCATGGAGAATCAGATGATAACTATCATAATGTGCTAAACTAGAAATCGTTTCAAAAGAAGAAAAACAACATACTGAACCTGGAAATGGCACTCTGCATGGAAACTTAGAGGTACATATCTATCCATAGTTTCCTGTATATAAGACCTAGCTGCCATCAAATACAATAGTCCTAAGTACGGTATATAATTTGCATTATGATCTGTATGTATCTTTTTTTTCCAGTAAGCTAGACACAATACCAGATGGATATGAGGGAAGGAAAACATGCCTAACAAGCAGTAAGCATTCCATCCATTATAAAATGATGAAACGCATAGGTTCTGCACAGGCACAGCTGTTAACTGTCAAGAATTTTCAGAAAGGAAGGAAGAACTCTGAAGATGAGTAGGGCACAGCTCTTGTTGAAGAGATAAGTACGAGACGTCACGAATGGAACAGTGTCTGTACAGCAACCTAGTGCCTACCATTCTTTAGAAAGCTGGAGCTTACAAATGCGCTTGCACGTGTAAAAATGCAGAGCAAAAGGACAGCATGAACAGGATCTGCAGCGCTAGCAATCTCCTGCTAATAATTATGCCACTGACCTGACAAAGGAGAATGCGATAAGCAGATCTGAGACGGAGAGACGACTGGTGTGCTTCCGTGTAGCTTTGGCCTTCTTCTCATTGGGCTTCTTTCTGCCACGAAGAAATCTGGATCGAGTTCTGGAGATCCATGGAGATGGCGTTCTGGTAAAATTAAAGGGGGAAGAAACTAACATTCATCTCAAAATTAAGGAGAGAGCAAGAAACAGATCTGGTCAACACCCGCATACAATTTATTTTCTACTAGCAAAATCCACATAATCGAAGCAGCTGGTCTCTTTCAATTCATTTCCTTCTCTTACCTTCCTATCGATCGATGAACATTATTGATTGAAGAACCAGACGAGCTCGACACCGATGGACATACAGCAGTGCAGTGTGAAAGAATTTACCTTCCCGAGAAGAAGCTGACGGTGGCAGGGTTACGGTTGTCCCCTTAGGAAAGATGAACAAGCAGCTAGCGCAGCAAAGGCGGCTTGTTCGTACGAGGCGAAGGGAGGGAATCCGTGCAAGAAGGTACACGCGCGCGCCCAAAAAGCTCAGATCCAACCGCGAGGCCGTACGTACGAACCGCCCAGAAATAGAAATTTCCGATGGCCGGCGTAGTGGCAATTCTGGCGGCATACAATGACAGATGACACCAAGAACAAAAGGAGATGAAAGATCACCGGGGCAACGGGCGAGCAGCGTGCCTGCAGCCGCGCCGGCGCGGTGATCACGGCGGCGGCCGCGCGTGTATCCACTGCGGGGAGAGGCGCACGGCGGCTCCGATCGGCGAGGCGGCCGGAGGAGAGAGAGGGAGGGGGAGTGGAGGATGACAGATAGAGCAGTGAGCACGCGGCCGCGACGGCACCTCCGCCGGTGCCGTTCTGCCCGGCCGTGTGCTCACTCTCTTCTGTCACCGCCCGCGCCGCCCGCCGATCGGTAGCCGGCCGCGTGTGCGACTGTGCGTGGCCTGCAGCACCCGCGCCGCCGCCGCGATCACCGCACGCAGCTCGCGAGCTAGCAGGTTCCGCCGGCCATCAGCTAGCCGACCGAGGTGACGATGGGCTTGGCGAGGGATGGGCGCCGCGGGGAGAGCAAGCTAGGCAAGGGATGAGGGCGCCGGCCGGGGCGGCTATATAGGCGGCCGGCCGCGGCTCGCGCAACGGGACGGAGGGCTGAGCCGGAACATTCCGTGCCGGGCTGGCGACTTGGCTGCTGCTAGAGTGCTAGGGCTACGGTGTATGTGTGTGCAATGATGCGGTACGGCGCCGCTGCGCTGTGCCAGATCGAGAGGGTGGGCGCTCGGCGGCCATCGGGCTACAATTTTCGGCTCTTTCTAAAATCGGGCATGCGTCGGTTGGGTAACTCCCGCGGTCTCCTCCCGTCCTCCGTCCTCTTCTCCAAGCGAATAGGCCCCGCGCGCGCGCATTAAAGCTGCGCCGCGCCCGGTACGGTGCCGAGCCGGGCCGGGGCCAGTGTGGCCCCTCGGCGCGACACGAGGCGAGGAGCATCCCTGATGTGATCTTAATTTGCCAGAAATCTCGCTCGCCTCTGGTGTTTTCCCGTTGGTTTTTTGTGACCATGGGTTGGGAGCCAGCCAGCCGGCCTCGGCACTGGCCACTGGGGTAAATTGGTAATGGTGGTCGTCGTCCAAGCGTCCGAGCAGCAGCTGATCTTGGTAACGTGGAGGCGTTGCGGCAGGATCCGCGGCACACTTGTTGCTGCTGCCGCCGGCCGCCGCATGCTTTTTACTCCGAGGAGCACGGCTGGTGTAGCGGCCGGCCTTTTAAAGGAACCGCACGCGCCAGAGGGGTTTTCCCTTTTCTGGCCGCGTGACGAGGTCGGGGCTTAAAAGCTGGTGATGACTGTGACCCAGCTGCTACAGCCCGGCCGGCATGCCTGACACGGCTCGTACAAATGTCCGCCCTTATCTTCCGGTCAGTGCCAAGTGGAGTAGTACTGCACCGAGCATCACATGTAGGTAAGCGTCAAGCAAAGGGCGTCGTCCGTGGTCGTTGGATGGATCAGCTAGAGTTGTGGTGAGGTAGTTTTATGTAATGCTGCGGCGGAAATGCTGAAATGCATGCATGTGGTCCGTACTAGTACATGTGGGATTGTACTCCGATCCCTGGCTGGCCATAATGCGAGGTTTTATTTAACATTTTTCACTTCAGTTGCTTTTTTCGAAAGATTTTTCACATTTTTCACTTCAATCATCACCATCTCAATGACTAAATTTAGTCTATAATCAACTGTCAGCTGTCGTTGTATTTGAAAGGAATTGTTTGTTGCAGCATTTTTAGTCCTTTTTTGCACGAATTGTACTAACGTTTTTTTCAAGTTGTAGTTCATTTCATTATGACAAAACTTCATTTCGCTCTATCGATGATGTCAAGGATGATCATTCAATGTATCTATTAAGTAACCCCCAATCTAAGGCATGCCATGCACGTGCTATATTTACTACTAAATTGATCAGGTTTCTAGATATTGCATATATATATATATATATATATATATATTGCTTTCTTCTCGAAAACAAAAACAAGGAATGGCTAGATGGAACTTTTTATAATGACAGATTTTCTCTATATATTAAAAAACAATACATTTATATAAATTTCATAAGATACACATTGATGTTCCATAGAACAATATCATTTTTTCAGTAATATTAGGATTTTGCATGTTTGGAAAAACATGTTTTAAATCCAAAATTATTAAACTTAGTAGGAATTTAAACTCCATCTATGTGATTTCTCTTGGAAGTGGTCTTAAATTATCTTGGTTTCATAATTTGTTCCTTATATAGGTGTGCTTGAAGTTTTTTTAAAATTTTGCTAGGAGTATTCTTTTTACTCCCTCCATAAAAAATAACCATAATTTTATATTAAATAATAAATTTAAAATGTAACTGCCAATATCTCTTTTAATATTTTGATTTAAATTTTGAAAAATGATAGCTAGATTTGTCTTCAAATGCAAGTTGTCAAAATATTAAAAATAATTATTTTTTAAAATATTATAACCTTGCTATATTTTGTATATGAATAGTTATTTGTGAGTGAAGAAGGGAATACTACTACTACTTTCACCATTTGAAATTATATTGTTGATTAAAGATTTGCTAATGAAACAAAATTGTCACTACAATTTTAAGTGGAGGGACTGTTTAATTAACCAACAATTTGTTCCAATTATGAGCTACTATATATCCACACTATGGTCTACTGTTTGATCCACGCTGTTTTGGTACAGCGAGCAAGTAGCTCCAGAATTTTCCAAGAGCACATTTCTCGAGTAGCTAGCCTTTAATAGGTAAGCCCACCCGTCTGCTTCCTTTAGGCTTTCCTATTTTGGTTTGTTCCTAATGGCGATCGGGTATCACATGCCTGCATATATGGAGCACACAATAAAAAGGACACTGCCATACTGTACGCTGCTGCAGTCTTTGTACTACTACAGTCCTACACATGTTGCACTGCCTAAAAGATAAGCCCCGGGGGGCATCGAGGAAAGAACACGGA
Organism: Setaria viridis; assembly: GCF_005286985.2. NCBI lineage: Eukaryota > Viridiplantae > Streptophyta > Magnoliopsida > Poales > Poaceae > Setaria > Setaria viridis. The sequence continues at coordinate 30,363,141 of NC_048263.2, forward strand.
AAAAACCAGGAGAGCTAGCTGTCGACCAGGGACTGGTCGAGCCTCGCAAAAATTACTAGTTTAATCCGGCGACATTGCCATAATTTACGGTTTAATCGCTTGTTTAAGCCATCATTGGAGCAGAACTTGCCATTGTGGATTTAAAATTCGTCGATCAGGAATTTGGGATAGATAAAGTAGTGCTACTGGTATGTACTAATGTTTCCTAGCTACTTTAATTTTCTTTCGAAGCTTTTTTGTAACATCACGCTCACGAGCACATGAGAGCGAGCTGCCGATCGAGCTTGAGCGATCCTACGATGATCGTGTTGTTTAAGGTAGGACGAACTAACACGACCACTTTTGAATAGAAAAATATTGGTGAGGTAACGTGCACAAGATAGGGCTTCAATCATTTGTGGGTCAAAATGCTGCGCTGGTACAGCTAGCCGAGCGATTTGGATGGCTGTGCTAGCTCCGGGTCGGAGCTAATAGTACCCCAGCCGTTTCTTTGCCCTCCATGGGAAACCAGAGATTGAGAACCCAAACCCAGCAATTAATCTCAAACTGGATGCGTCTATTTGTGCATATTTGGGGAATTAATTAAACCAGAGTATACTCTACTCTCTCTGTTCTCAAAATGGTTTTTTAGGAAGTGATTCGATCTCGAACTCTATAAACGTTCACCACGAATGTACATGAAAAATTTGGGACTTGTAAAATGGAAGCAATATGACTTCGTATCCCAATAGTTAACTTTTTTGTGCATGGACAACAGTTTTAGTAGTCATCAGTAATTTTGTTGAGTCGCCAGTAGTTTTTTAAGTATATTTTGTTGTCTTTCTTAATAGCTTTACCTAAAATTGCCAATGCAACAACATCATTCCTAGCAAACATATTACAAACAGTACGTTGGTGTACATAATCAATATAACATAAGAACACACAAATTGTTGGCATTTAAAACAAAACTGTTGGGGAAGATTGTCACCCTTGTAGTGGAAATATAAGGTGTATTTGATATATGTGATACGAATACGATGCTGTAAGTTGAACTTTGACACAATAAGTTTCTCTTGTAATGTACTATTGCTAGTACAAGAATCATGATATTTTGAACGTAAACAAAAATGAGTGATATCACTTTTGTATCATTAATCCCATAATGTAGTTAGCCTAGTTGTTGATCAGATGTTACGAAGATTGAAATTTCTGAGGGCCGCGCAGTGGACCTTAGATTTGTGGAGAGAGGGAGTACTTTCCAATGACTATATTTTTACTGATTTGCGTAGACGCATAGAAAATTAATGGTCAAATGGTTCGAGATCAAAATTAGCATCATAGGAGTTTGATGTTTGAATCTAGGCAAACTGGTCTAAAACCGGTCAGACTGGTTCTACAAACATTGTCAAATCTATGATTGGACCTCACCATTGTGTAGATCTCATCGAGATGATCAAAATGCATATGTAGAACGTCTAATTTGGAGTCCGAATGAGAGAGTTATGGCTCTCTGGCAGATTCAACCCTGTGCTGACCAGTCAGACCAATTGGGATGGGCAGCCTGACCAGTTTGACCAGCCTAATCCGAGTTAGGAGTTGTATTTTGACATGGGCTTTGTATAATCTTCGACTCCTACTGGGGCAAGACCTCTCCACCCTATAAATATAAAGGACCAGGGCCGATTGAGGGCATCCCAATCGAATCAATCTACTATGCATTTACTTTTTATCTCCTAAACTCCTTTCCCAACCCCATGATGTTCATCTATTGATCTCCACAACCAGAGATGGCGTCCTAGGTTTGCTGATCGACCTAGGGAATGCCAGCGACGTCCACGCCTTGATGGGGTCCCTCCCGGGCAAGAGCATCGACGGCCTTTGCTAGTTTGCTCGTAATCTAGTTGTTCTTTACCACGTAAGTGCGTTGGTTATCCCTTTGCCGGTTTGCTCGTAAACCTAGCTGTCCTCCATCACATAAACATGGTAGTTATCCTCTTGAACGATCGATTTAGGCTAAACCCTAGGAAACCGGTCTGATCAGGTTGCTGACCGGTCCGACCGGCCTGTGCAGCATCTTTCCTAATCGGTCTGTTCGCGACCCGCACGCCCTCATGCTTTCGTGTGTTGGAATTTGCGCCAACATCCATCGGAGGTCGTGTTGATATCCAAAACGACGAGTAAAACAAAACTGACGTAGTAGTAGTAGATCTAACAAATCTGAGCTGTAGGCCTTAACATGACTACTGCAGCTATTGGCTAGCAGGGGTACGATTAGATGGGGTTGGTTGCCTTGCCAACAGGGCTCTGTTTCCTGCATTGTTTTCTTACACAGGACCTGTGCGTGGATTCCTCTGGATATAGCCTCACATACATACATACAGGTGTCGTCATAGAATTTGCTGTCTTGATCGAAATATATATCTAATTCCTTTTACATTATTATCTCTGGTAAAAGTTAATGCATGCCTGAGGTATCTAACCAAGACATCTTGCTCGGAGTCGGATTCGTCCTACGAATACAAAACTGCATACACATACGGGATGCCCGCTGTATCATGGGTTTGGTGGTCCTCTCCGTAGCTACTCCTCAAAACTACAGCAATTGAAATGGATTATTAGCTAGCGTGGTCCATCCAGAGCTAGCTATCTTTCCCGTCTTTCGAGCCGCGGGTTCTCATCTTCAACAAAGGCTAGCTCTTTAATTCTCTCTCGGCTGATTCCTTTCAAAGGCAGACACATGTATGCATACTCCTATGTATGTGTGTGTATAAGCACTTGTGCTATACGCTTCCACGGCGAGTACTCGACAGGTGTACCATGGGTAGACTTTACTTTAATCCCGCGCGTGATTGGCCGGCCGCGGGTGCGAACACCAGTGTGGGCGCCACACTAGGCAGCGCAGCGCATGGCCCGGACCGCTCTAGCTGTCACGGCGTCACCTGCATGCCTGCCGCGGCTCCGATTAGCCGCCCCGCCCCGAGAGACCTGATCTGACCAGATCAGGTGAGTCTCCCATGCACGACACGCCGTACGCACGCTGCGGGCAGCCCCATCACTCAGCTGGCACAGGCCACCGCCGTACCGCACCCATGGTGCCGGTGCCGGTGCCGGTGCCGGTGGCGTTTCTGGCCGCACGCGGCGCGGACGGCCGATCAGTGCCGCGACTTGGCAGGAGCTGGGACAGACGCAGACAGCACAGTACAGCGCCGATCATGTTTGCTATCTATATATCTATCTACTCCCATGCAAGTTGCGAGTAGGTGTGGTGTGGCGCGGCTGGCCCCCATGGATGCGAATAGCTCGCTAGCTGGTGCATCTGAAAGATTCAGCGGCTGGCTGCTAGCCAACAGGCAGCCGGCACCGCACCCATGCCTGCACTGCGTCTGCATCAATCATCCGCGCGCGCATGCATATATGCATGTGTGATTGTGATCTAACCCTGCGTGCCCCGGCCGGGACACTGGAGGGCAGGGCCACCGGCCACCCCCAGCCAGTGCGCTGCCGTCTTGTTTGGTTGCAATCTACTAACTGTTGACGAACAGTTGGGACAGAGGAAAAGGTAGCAAAAAAGCCTTGCCGGAGCGTCCATATCCTATTGACAGATGAGTACTGGCATCGCCTGTTCCACCTGATCGAACTAGCTGAGGTCAAACCACAAACATGTTAGCTAGTAAGCTAGATGATACATGATCAGTTTGGTAGAGCTCAATAAGCTAGATGATATAGGGTCAATTTGGTAGAGCTCCAGCTCCTCTTAGGAGGAGCTGAAGACGGAGGAGTCACTTTTTTTTCTTCGGCTTCTCCACGTAAAACCGCTCCAGCTCCTCTATTCCTCCAAGGGTGGAGTCATTTTTGACTAAACTATTTGGTAGGGCTTCAACTGAAACTGCAAGAGAAGCCGGAGCTGGAGCCCTACCAAACTAGCCCATAGTGTAGTATGTGACCACTGCTTTACTATTGTATCACACTACAATGTACTGCTAGATGCTGTTGTGTTTCATACCTTCTTTTTTTAAAGAAAGAAGTTCCATATCACTGTCCACCACCACCCATTTACACGATAATTTTTGTTATCTACGGCCAAAATTAAAAGAAGTCAGCCTCAAACGAAGCCCCGTCTTGTAGTCGATGTCTTTCGCTGGTGTCTTTGTCCGCGCCAGTTGCGAGTAGCAGGGCCAATAAGCATAAATTCCTGCCTCAGTGGAGGGAACCTGATGTGCGTTTGGTGCTCTCATTATCGCCACCCACCCAAATGTTTCCTCATCTCGTGACCTCATTCTAGAGGGAGGTGGGAAAAAGGTGTTTTGTCATCTAGATTCGAAAACAGTAGCCCCCTCTTTGGTTCACTGGTGAGCAAAAAGACTCCATTCTTTTCTAAAGTCAATGCAGACGTGTGTGGGCACCAACCAACCTTGCACTAGGCCGCTAAATCATCAGACAAAGGAGAAAAGGGGCTGGGAGGTCCTGGCCCATATATGTACACTAGCTGATTTGTAACCCAGCCCAGATAGTTTTGAGGCCGCCGCCCTATTCTCTCAAAACCCTGTTGTCAAGGAGACGAGCCCACCCACCCACCCACCCACGGCCTTAGCCAGGAAGACGCTTCGCGGCCCGCCCCGCAGCAGACCCACAAAGCCAGCCCCGCCGCACACACATCGCGGCCCACGATCACATCACGCAAAGCCCGTCGCGTGTGTCGCTCGACGGCACGGGGAGCCACGCGCAACCGCAGAGGCGAGCGAGACGACGGCCGGGGCGGCGTCGGCGCGCGGCAGGCCTGAAGCGGCGATACCCCCAACAATTTCGTCCACTCTTCAAGGGCCCTCAAGGCTCCAGTATGTGCTTCGACGCGTCGTTGCCTCTCGGCTCTCGTTTTCTTGGCCGTGTGTGTAGGATGACACAAGGCGTGCACGTACTGGACTACCGGGCAGGCGGGCACCGAGGGCATGTCGTTCGCCGGAATCATCTGGTGGCGTGGTGAATCTGGGCAGCAATTTTGTTTTGGTACTGGCAAGTGGCAAGATGCAGGTGCCCCCTTTGTGATCCTATGTTTATTCGCCAAGACAAGGCCCTGCCTGTTGTCCTCCATGCTCGATGGCTTTATCCACTGAACCGATGATTGAAAATCCGGCAATGCTTGGACTCTGCCAGAACCAGAGTACTAGCTACGGAGTTCAAATGATCCATTTCTACTTTTCTAGTAGCCTGGCACTGGCAGGCTGGCGTGCAGCAGCCTCTCTCTAGAATGTAACAATATCGCGCCGCGCTCTTGAGGCCTGAGCTAACAGTGTCCAATGGGCAACAAACGCTTCACCAGAGTTGCTTGCTTCCGGCCCTGAATTCCGAACCACTTCTGCACACTCACGAGCACCACCGGAGCAGACGAAACGATTGCTTGCAAGGCTCCTTACCCCCAACCCAATGGGGCACGTCCTGACCGTCACCCATTGTTTGCACACATCAATCTCTGTCTCACCGCTCTCTTTTCTTGAGTTAGTTACCCAATCTCGTGAGGGTGAGGCCGTGCGTCCACGCACGACGGGACAGAGATTGTTATGTGCAAACAACTTTTCCAAGCAGGCGACGGCGACGCAGACCATTTACAAGACATATCCGTCGGTGTATCGGGGCGGGTGATTCCTTCATCAGTAGGTAGCGCCGGCCGGCGACACCGGGTGTCCGGGTGCCTTACGTTTCAAGCGAAAGCATGCCCTCAGGATCCGTGTCAGGAAGACGGGTGTGGTGTGACGTACCAACCCTGAAGCCAAATGCTCACCCGCCGGCTGCTGCTGCTGCGGTGAGTGGCCAGCTGAAGGCTTGCAGCTGCAGCTGAACACTGGTGAGGTTCAGACGTTCAGTGGCGGCGAGCTCGACTCCTGACTCCTGTTTCCTGTGTAGTCCTGGGGTAGCTGCTTAACGGTTACGGGTGTGCCTCTGCTTTTCCCTTTCAAAAAGACGGTTAAGGTTGCATCATCAAAAGCATAAACACCGTACAGGAGGCGAATTTGTTGTTCATGTGGATGCAGCCCGACTTGTTTAGGGAAAAGCTCGAGTGCTTGACAAAGTACAGAACCGGATGAGGTCCTGCTGAGCAAAGGGGACATGTCTGAACATGATCTGCTGCTTCTCTCCCTTTTTGTTTTTTTCCTTTGCGGAGGTGTGACAAAGGCACTTGGGGAGCCAATTTCTGCTCCTATTTTTCTGAGACATGTTGAGTGTTAAGATCATCATGGTAATAATGTACTATGATTAGGGGCTCATGGGACCTCCTAATCAGTGCATAGGAGGTCTTTCGCACTGATATCTTTACGAATCGCGGCACGGAAACATCGGGAACGTACGCACGCAATGATCTCGACAGAAGGCAACCCATGATTTGCCTGCTGATGTGTTCGGGATCAGCAGCAACGATCTTTGCTGGGGGGTAATGAACATCAGAAGGAACAGAAAAGCAAAAGAAAGGTGTTTGTAGAGAATGACAGTGCTCCACTGACTTTCATTCATATTCCTTTCTAGAAACAGAACGAGTGTTGCCACAACTCCCAATGATGAGCAAGTTACACTGTGTGTTTTTTTTCTCTGTCGAAACCCGTGTCAGTAATTCCTTTTCTAGTGATCCGATGGTAACGAGACTAATCACGTGACAGTCAGATGATCGCCGGCGGCGGCGTCTCCCAGACGTCGAACACGTTCTCCTCGCTGTGGAGGGCGAAGAGGCGGTCGCCGCCGATGGAGAGGTCGCAGATGGCGCCGCCGTTGCCGCCGCGCAGCGTCGACGTCAGCACGTGGTCGGGCCCGCTGAACACCGAGATGGCGTCGCCCGTCGACGCGAACAGCTGGCCGCCGTGAGTGGCGAGCTTCGGGTAGCAGGTCTCCTCGCCCCACGTCTTCGTCTTCCCGCTCGCCGTCAGCTTGCTCCGCGACCTCCAGCGCACGCCGGCCGCATTTTTCCGGAGGTCGAGGAAGCCCAGGTCGTGGTACTGGTTGATCACGCACACCGACCTGCCGTCCTCCATCGCGACGGCGTGCACCGCGTGCTTGTCCTCGAGCGACGCAGGCGTGCCGGCGTCGGACCACGACCAGACGACGCTCTTGTCCCGGAAGTCGAGCAGGCTGATGAAGGACGAGTCGGCACGCGGGAACATCGTGGCCGCCATGAGCGTGCCGGTGCCGTCGAGCCACTGGAGCCTGTCGGCATCTCCCAGCGCGCAGCCAGGCGGCTCGTAGAAGAAGCCGGCCTGCTCGCCCGTGTTCACGTCCCAGACGGCGACGCCGTACTCGTTGAGCCGGCCCTTGCAGCTCGCGAAGACGCGGCACCCTTCGCCGTCGTCGAAGGCTAGCGCGCCGGCGGTGAAGGACCTTGGCTGGCGGCCGTGCGCGACGCGGAAGCGGTGGCGCGGCTCGCCCGTGAGCGCGGAGAAGGCCGCCACGCCGCCGCCGCCGCCGCCGTCATCGCCGCGGCGGCCGGTGCCGGGCCGCTCCCGCGCGGCGACGAGGAGCGTGGCCGCGTCCAGGTACGCCGCGTCGTTGACCGGCGCGTGGCCGGGGCAGTAGACGGGCCGGCGCTCCTCCAGCATCCAGTTGTACACGCGCACCGCGCCGCCGTGCGCGACGCAGCACCCGCCGTCGGGGGCCGCCCGGACGGCGGTCCCGTCCCCGGGTGCGCGGCCGGGGACGGACGCGGCCAGGCGGAGGCGGTCGCCGTCGAAGTCCCCGAAGCGCGCGGCGCGGACGCGGTCGAGGAGGCCGTAGTAGAGCGCCTCGCGGTGGAGCGCCGCCTCCGGGACGCCCGGGGGCACGTGGAGCCCGCCCGTGCGGAGCAGGTCCAGCAGCACCGCGAAGCAGGCCGGGTCGCGGTCGATGAAGTACTCGGCCGCGCCGCCGTCCGCGTCGTGGCCGGCGTTCCAGGAGGCGTCGAGCATGGCACCGAGCATGGTGTCCCGCCCGGCGGCGGAGAGCGTGGCGGCCGTCGTCTCGAACACCCGCCCGCCCACGTTCAGCCGCACGCGGCCGCGGCCCGCCGCGGCGGGGGTGCACATGGCCGATCGCGAGCTGGAAGCGTCACTGGTTATGCTGGATCATGCGGAGCGCGGGAGGCACGGCCGTTTTGTTGGGTATTGGCCTATCCGGGGATGAGGCCGAGGCGGGCGGGAGGACCCGGGTCGGGCAGCTGGCATATATAACGGCGCGGCGGGCGGGCGGCCTCGTGCCGCGCCGGCTGGTCGGCTGGGACGGAGAGAAGGAGGCGCGGCGCAGCGGCAGGTCGGACAGGTACACCAGCACCAGGTGCGCGCGCGATGGAACCGAACCGAGGATTTGGTCGTCCCGCGCGAGACGTCAACCCCCCAGCCCACGTCCACACCCCGGCCGGCGGTTGTTTCGTTGACGCGAGACGACTGGCGGGAGCGAGTGGGGGCAGGGAGTGGCGTCCGGGGCGGGGGCGACGGGTTTGGTGGGGCGGCGATCGCGGGAGTGGGTTTCGGTTGGGTGCGGTGCGCGAGGGCGTTTGTCCACCTCCTCCTCGAGTGCGATGCGTGGCGTGGCAACGCAAATCTAACGGGGTTTCGGCTGATGTCGCGATGCCCGCGGGGTTCGCGCGCGCGAGGTTTGGGGGCTGGGAACTGAAAGCAAGTGTACTGGTAGTGGAACAGAAAGTTTCTCTGGATGGGTTGGGTCGGACAGGGAGGCGTCGCGTCGCACGCCCCAAAAGCGGCCGCTCGTACTTGGGTTGCGGCGAGGATCCCGAACCAGTGAACCACCACTCGCTCTCGAGCAGCACGACGCTGGGGCTAGCTCACTAGCTCCAAAACCAAAAGTGGGAGCTGCAGCCTCGTTCAGTATACTGAATGCTCGTAGTCATGACAACTTAACCGCGGCAGGTAAGAGCGCCTTTTTAGGGCGCTGGATTGAGCTTAAAGAGTGGAAATGCAAAAGCACCGTCACCGGATCGTGTAGCCATGTAGCGCAATTATATGCTACGAGCTCTCTCTCTCTCTCTCTCTCTCTCTCTCTCTCTCTCTCTGTGTGTGTGTGTGTGTGTGTGTGTGTGTGTGTGTGTGTGTGTGTGTGTGTGTGATGGCAAAGAAATGATCACGCTACGTTTGCTTAATCGTCGTCATATCCTTATCTTCGGATAGAAAAAAAAAAGGCAGCGGAATTAAAATGGCACTCGAAAATGTACTAGTCGCTTGCGTTCTCCCCCGTGAATCCAAGTGAGATGTTCAAACAAGTGGCAAGAGGGAGGTGAGAAATTCTGCAAGGAAAGCGACGGGCCGGGCGAAGCCGCAAGCGGATGGCGATCGAGCTGACCTAGCAGAGCATTCAGGTCTTATCTTGGTCGGCTGGCTCTAGTGCCCCCTGCCTGGCTCGGGATAATTTTCGCGTCATTTCTTCCTTTGAAGTAAGAAAACGCACGCGTTCTTATCGTTTTGACCAGTGCAAACGCGCGCCGCCAGGACCCAGTAGAAAAATTGGCGGCAGTGCATGGTGCGGAATTAAAAGGACACCGGCCTAATCCCACTTCCTAATCCTCCTTCCTCCAGTAATCTCATAGCGTTGACTCTCCTTTCTTTGCAAGCGTTGATCGAGACGACCACTACGGGACAGTATCATAGACTGACGGTGTCTTTGCACGCGCCCCCCGGAATCCCGCCTGCTCAACAGCTACCGTCTAGTACAGCTTAAACCTTAGCCTATGTGTTCCGCTGACCAGATTTTAACAAAGTCCCAAAGAGGAGTCCGACCGCTAGAAGGATGCATGGCTGTGGTTTAGTTGACCACCAGGACGTGACGCCACCGAATCGGTCACTTGGATGTGTATGGACTTGTGGAACTGGTCACTGTCCCTGACGATTCCATGTATTGTGCCGTGCGGTGACCAGGTTGAGGCAATTTTTTTCTTCTTGTTTTTGAAGAGGACCTGGTCGGTGGTAGTTGATCGTTGCTGACCGACCGGGTTAAAAGTGAAAAGAATAAAGAGCTGTCAGCTGTGTAACGGGGCTTGCTGCAGACTGCAGAACCATCACCTTGCCACGCTTGCGCTTGAATAGTTGTGTTTGCAACTTTGCATCCTCAAGTTACGAGGAGCCGTGTAGCCTGCAAATATATAGAGGACCTGCAGACCCTCATTCCTCAGTGGATGAAAGCGAACGGCAGTAATCCCTACTACTGTAACACAACCACCCACCATGCAAATGCAAGGTTGCTCGGTTGCTTTCTGTATCTTCCTGGATTCCTGAAAGTTTCTGTTGCTGTAGATTTCCATCACCGGTCAAGTAGAGCTGTAGAAATGTTGAACGGCAGCCCTGAGCGTCTCTGCAGAAACTCAGGATGATAATGAGCATACGCTTTCAGGATGCCGACATGAAACTTTCTTTCAGGATAAAGGTTGCAGATATAGAACTGAGCAGACAGACAGACAAGGCTTAGGCAAATGAATTTCAGATTCTGCGATGAACTTACATTTCGAAGAGATAAGCCATCAGTTTGGATGCCGCCCTTGGCTCGTCCTCCCCTACATAAATGTAAGTAGATACAACAATGCGCAAGCTATAACGGCAGAGCCAAGATCCAGAGGTAAACTGCAAATATCATCCGAGAAATTAGTAAGCATGCAACAAAGAAACAAAGCCAACTTGCCCACCATCTTTTTCGAAGGCGCATCTGCTCAAAATCCACTGAATAAATTGCCTATCAATAAATATCACACCATGAAGCTACAACACCATCCTGACAACACGATGCCATGGGCCTCACAGCGAGCATGGGATTCATTCCGCTTAAGGCTCCGCACCACGCATCCGACCACAACGAACAAGTTACTTCTAACATTAAAACTATAGCAAATGTTGCTACCACTCCTAAACACTAGAGACCCAATCAGATGACAGTTTAAAAGGCAACCGAACCAGGAGTTACAATCCATAATACATGGTGCAGTGCCGACCCCTCTCTGACTAACGGAGCAAACCTAGGGAGCAGATCCATTTACAAGAGAATCATAGCCGCCAACTTCAAGCCTTCCTTCTGCGCTTCTTTCCTGTAGAAGCATTTGCTGATGCCTCTTGCTCTGTTTCAGCTGTCTTGCCATCTTTCTCCTTCCGCTTCTCTTTGTCAACTTCACTCACTGCAGGAGTATTTTTTGGTTTGCGACCTGGCCTGCCTTTTCCTTCAGTGGACTTCCCTTCATCTTTGGAATCCTTGCCTTTGCTGCTAGCCTCCTTAGATTTGCTTGCACTCTTGTCATCAGCATCTTTAGGCAATTCATCCTTTGTCTTCTCAGTTGATCCACTGGCTTTGTCCTTGGAGGTCTTCTCAACTTCATTTTTGAGGTTGGGGCCAGTTTCAGGCGTATCTTTCACATCTTTGCTTGCAGCTTTCCCCTTTGTGCTTGGAGTAGCAGAGCTGTTGTCATTCGGTGCCCCATTGGTGGATCGCACACCTTTGGGACGTCCCCTTTTCTTTGGAGGATCCACAGCATCGCTGCCACCATGCAGAAAACAGTAGCCTCAGAAAAGCTACAGGCACAAGTCGTCGCAACTTCTTTGTATCAATTACTTACCTTTTAGGTGTCTCTGTATTTTCTTCCTTCACTGCATCCCCTTTCCTTTTTCGGCCTCGTGGACTGTTCAAAACAACCAATAACACAAACTTAACAAACAATACTGCTTATGTCCAGTAGGGGTGAGGTGACAAGTATGGGACATATTAACATGCTTGGAATTTGGATAGATATCCAATTATCAGTTGCCAGCAGGGACCTACACAGTTTGCCGGTGTTCACAAACTAGTTTACAACAAACATTTCCCTTGAAATTCTTTCAGAGAACAAACAATTTCCAGATTAGGGGATGTGGAGCTTGACTAACACTATGCTAGTCTACCCTGGCAACCCCAATAGCAGTGGAGTGATCATAGCAAACCATGAGACCACAGCAAAGCCAAAGGACTGATCAACCATGAGACCACAACCAAGCATACTGATTGACACTTGCACAAAGGTAAGCCAGGCACTTCAAAAATAAGAAAACAGGAGAAAAAGTAGACATACATCACACTGAAAGCACAGAATCACACTACTTCACCATAGCCCAAAGCTTTAGCTAAAGATCTAGTTTCGAGTGCGCACCCATGCGGGTGAGCAAACACATTGACATCAACGCATTGAACAATGAGTCACTGACTCCATTGTCATGCAAGTAAACAGTGGCCCTGTTCTGATTTGAGGTAGCCAATTAAGTATGTAGGGTGCAAGTGCATTCTAAATATAAATATGGGAAACCAGTCCTACTGCCTATCAATACATGAACCAATATCCAAATTTGAAACTGTAACTAAAGGCAAAAATAGAGATGTAATTTTGACGTTGCAGATACAAAAATGGCGCAAAGACGAGTTTGCTTACGTTTGAGATGCCACAGAAGCTCCTTTGTCCTGCCAGAGTAAAAATTAATCAGAAACCAGGAAACAAACATAATCATCATCACGAGGTGAGATGTGCATACCTCACTGATAAAGTCCCACTTTTCATCCCTGAGAAGTAGTACCTCTACATCCCCATCATCATATGCAACCTACGCTCCAAAAATGAAAGAACCATGATGGAAAGAAAAAAAAAAGATACTTCAATCAACAGTAGTTTCCATGTAAGGTAAATAGCCAGTGCAGGTTATAGTAGTGCACAAAGACAAACCTTGTGCCTTTTAGAACCAGAATCAAATGACTCCACAACACCATTGTAGAACCTGCAAAACAATAAAAAAGGCTTAAAATCTGGACAATAATACACAGAAAGCTGACAAAATGTACAGAGCAACAGGCTTTGCTAGATCCAAACAGAGTATTCATTTCCGAGTAACAATCAGAAAGAAAATTGAAATAACTACACTGCAGAATTGTAACTATTCAAAAATAACAAGACATAGTAAATAAGTAGAAAAAATGGGTAGACAACCATGAACCATGTGAAGTCATATCTTACAATTGCTTCATTTTGGTACCTCAATGATAAAACATGTAATAATGGCTACATCTTTTAATATTAAATAGCGAAGAAACTAACCATTTCAACAAGAGGCAACAATTCAGAATCACAAATTGTTCATTCTACTTACATCTTATCATCTGGCCACCAAACTTTGATCCTTGCACCAACTAGGCTTCCATCAAGGCCTTTGTTTTTCCTTGAACGAGGAAGCTGTCAAAAGAAACTCAAGAATCAGATTAAGTAACTATAAACGAATAATGCAGCACTATAAGCACACCTGTACTGCTCAGACCAGGTTATTCAAATAATAAGAGGATATATATAAACCATGGAAAACTGGTTAGTTATCAGCATGATGAAAAATCTTCACCGCACAAAAGACCAACTTGATCAAACATTTTCAACCTCAGGCATCTAAAAACGCTGTATTGCAATAACTTAATCAAGCATGCACTCTACCCAAGGTTGCCAAAATTGTAGATTCTAGATCAAATCAGTGGTCCTCGGGTAAGATCAGAATCATATGAGATTGAATATATAAATCATGAGATTTGAATATATAAATCATAGAAACATAGATTCTATCACATAGAATCATAGAATCGAGGCCCTGAATCAAAATCGTAAAGACGTAAAATCTGAACAACCATGACTCTTACCTCTTCAGTCTCTTGTTCCTGCTTCCTCTTAGGTGTGCTATTCTCTGTGCTTTGTCCTTTGGTTCTACCTGGCCCCTTGGTCGAAGACTTCGGTGAGATCATTTCCTGCATTGTGGTCAAACAGTCAGTACACCAGATCACTGTGTTAGAAAAGTGAATAGCACGATGGCACATCTACTTTTTAAGTTTCAATGGATATGTGCAATTAAGTCTCTAATCACGAATTCCAGCAAAGCTAGACTCAAACCACCAACCGAATAGCAAGCACGGAATAACAAAGGTACAAATAATAGAATATTCCAAATACAGGTAATTGTATGAAACTAAAGTAGCGAAGACTTATTAACTAGCAACAGTAAAGAGTAAAGTTACACAAATATCATACAGTGCATCAAAATAGAAATACAAAGAAAACTATATTAGGGATCTAATACAACCTAGCAAACATTAGGGGCAATGTTCTACACATAAGAGGTAGAACTGTCAAAAGCAGGTAATATTAATAACTAAGAACAGAACCTGCTAGGTGTTAAGAGAATAACCTTTAAGCTCAGATCCTTGGCAGGATCTTCCTCAGAAAGAGTTTCATCCTTCTGCTGCTTCGAACTGCTCTTTTGAGGCTTCTTAGATGACTCTGCCTCACCAGCCTTTTTTACAGAAGACTTGACCTCATCCTTAGCTGATCTTTTTGTTAACTTCCCTGCTGAATCACTAGAAAATCTTGAAGGTTTGTTCTTTCCAGCAGCCTTCTTCTCCAATGACTTTGGCCCAGGAGGTCGGCCTCGTCTTGGCTTAACAGGTGTAATATCAGCAGGCTTTGATGTATCATCAGCTGCTCCGTTGGTCCCCTCCTCTCCAGATGCTACAATATCTTCTTTTTTAGTATCAGAACCAGAATGTTCAGTCGCTTCAGATTTATCCGATGGATTGGGCTTAATACTTTTGTCTGAATCAAGGGCCGACTTCTTTTTGGGTTCTGCAGCAATGGAATCTGCACCTTCATGGTTGCCAGAATTCAACTGATCAGCATCCACTATGTTTTCAGCATAGCAAGGTTGTTCAAACTTCTCTTTTGTGGAAGGCAGTACTTGATTAGACTCACCTGTGTCAGCTGGAGTTGCATCACTGCTAATAGCAGCAGCCGTATTACCATTCATAGAAGTACCATCTTGTTCAGGACGGCTAATATCTTGCTCCGCCTTCGAAGATTCCTGCCCAAAAAAACAAGCTGGTATTATATCAGCCATTTCAATAGATATAGAAGATGCAGGTCATACCTGTGGTAATTCATCAGAAATAGTTCTTTCAGATAGTTTGCCATCATCCACCTATTAAGACATCAAAAGTAAAGACAGGTGAATCAACTAGAACACCCTCTTCCTACATTTGTTGATTTGATTCTACAGGCTAAAACCAATCACAATTTCATCTCCCAAGCCATCCTCTTTAATCTAGCAAAGTGATAACATTTATGCATAACACCATCTCAAACCAAACAACGAAGGAAAAAAAAACAAGATTGCCTACTCTACCACCTGTAAGAATGGCGTAACAGTTTAAGCAAACAACAATGCAAACATCTTCCAATATTAATCGTAGCAAGCTTGTAATTTAACTAACCGTGTCCTTCCCAGAAGGATCAGCATTATTTTCTTCCCTGTCATCTGAACCCTCTTCACAAACTAATGCAACGATTTGGCTGTATTCACTCAAGGAAGTGCCTTTTAGTGATTGCAGAAAGACTGGCTTTAGTTTTTCCCGGCACGCGCCTATAACCTTCTCAGCAAGTTCAAAAGAAGGCGAAGAAGATTCCTGGAAATAAAATCAAAATGATTAGATCGTGTCAACCCTTTTCTCAGGCTATGAATGTAAATCTATGTTGCTGATGTGAGGAAAGTTCAGACAGAAATACCTTGTCCTCTTTTCTAACATTTTGGAGTAAGCAAGATGCAATCTGTGGTTGGACATCCTCACTCTCCTCAATTACCAATCTCATTATTGTTTCCATGCAGGAGATGACAGCATTTGAATGTTCAGAACTGAAATAAGACGTAGAAAAGTTGAAAACTCGTATGCAGAATACAACACATACTTCTGAAACCATGAATGCTGATCAAGTGAACAAAATGTAGTAGCAGAATAGGGTTAAGCTAATATCAAAATATAGAAGCTTCATTTATAAATAATCAGTGTGTGAATGTGTAACTCCCAGCCAGAGAAACAGATCAATGAGTTTAGAATCAACATTAGCAGTTTGGCAATGCTGACAAATATAATGTTGAAGTATCTAAGGAGGAAATCAAATTAAAACAGATAAAAAAAGTAGCTAGCTCTTGTTCCTTAGCAAATCTTACAGGTACAAAGTATCTTAGACAAATCTATAATTCCGTTATAAGTAATGGAAATGGGATCGAACCTCGTCTCAAAAAAAAATGATGGACAAATTTACAGAAACTTGAACATACATCCAGGGTATAACTTAGAAAACATGTTTTAGCACAGCAAGAAATAAGAAAGAGAAGAAATAGATGAAGCCAAGACAAATGAAGAGGTTTCTTACGAAACAGTCCTCAAGAAGTGATGGAACATATCGTTTATCAAATCATCACATTCAAGATCTAGCATCACCACACAGGACCGGACTTTTGCAACAGTATCAAGAATTGACAATCTCCTTCCAAACAAGGGGCTTTCTGTGTCATCGAGATTCTGGAAGGAACCCACAATCAAAGAGAATACATCCTGAAACCAAGTAAAAACATATGTGATTAGTGAGTACACACAATGTAACAGAAATCATTATGTTCAGGACAAACTATACCCTCATTGCATCATCATCATATGGAGCATCAGGTGCCGTGATTCTTGTGATCTCAGAGATACATGATGCCACAGCAAGCCGGACATCTGGGTCAGTATGGCCCACCAGCTCTTTCTTGACCAGCGCTTCAGTTGCTGCTCGCATAGCATTTGATGTGCTTTCAGGAGGTGATTGCTCTACTTTAAGTAAACACTCCTCAACTTCCTGCATGAACAAACAAACAACCAACTTGATGTCTTCATACAATTAGAGGAGCAAGCCTGGGTAGGCAGATGCCATGATCAGACTCTTAACATTTATAGGCCTTCCCAGTAAACTAAACTATGCTATGTCCCTACAGAAATCATTCCTAATAGAAAATATTTCAGACCATTAAAAGCACTCTTTCTGCAATGGAAAAAAAGGACAAACTTTGGAGCAGTAGAGAATAAATTAGGCTGATGTTAAGCTCCAATCTGATACACACATCCCAACCTCAATCCAACCAATAATCGCCAAGAAGTAAAGTAATAAGAGGCAACACCTCCAGCTTTTCAACCATACCAAACAGCCAAAAGGAGCAAGCCCAACAGAAAGAATAAAAGGAGCAAGCCAAGCCTAGAAGGAAGATTGCATGATAGCTCCTGACATTCACTCAGATTTCTAAAAAGGTAAAAATCATTCCAACCAAACCATGAGGGGGTAACTCTGTATAACAACAATCCAGCACTCTACATAGAAAACTGAAAACACTTCATGTTAGCCACAACAAAAAAGATTTACGAATTCCAGAGCACCGAAGACTAAACAACCCTAGAGCAAATCACCAGCCCTAGTAGCAGTTCATCCACAATCCAAACAGTCATACCCAGTAAACGAAAAATATGCTAAATCTCACAGAAATTATTCAGGACAAAAAATATTTCAGAGCCCCAAAAGTACTCTCTGCAATAAGACAAAAAAAAGACGAACTTGGGAGCAGTAGAGATTAAAGTGGGCTGATGTTAAACTCCAATCTTATAAACAATCTCATCCTCAAATCCCCAATCCAATAATACTCGCCGAGAAGTAAAGAATTAAGGGGCCAACACCTCCAGCTTTTCAACCATACCAAACAGCCAAATAAAAAATACAAATTAAAATTCAACATGTCCAACAAGTGGAACCCTAACAGATAGAATCGAAGGAGTAAGCTAAGCCCCCAGATAGAATCGAAGGAGCAAACCAAGCCTAGAAAGGCAGGTCGTATGATAGCTCCTGACATTCAACGAAACTATGCCAGGTTAACTCTGTAAAACAACAATCCATCACTCTGCAGTAAACTACACTTCCTGTCTAAGCCTTAACGGAAAAAAAATTCACGAATTCCAGAGCACCAAAGACTAAACAACCCTAGAGCAAATCACAAGCCCGAGTAGCATTCCATCCACGATCCAAAAAGGTAAGAGCGCAAAATCCAGCCGCGTTTCCACTCATACTACGACAAACCGAGCCGAAACCACAGGGCCAAACACGACAAATCACAGAACCGCGTCCCTAACAGATGCGCAATAATCAGACAAGACAAGTACAGGCGCTGGGAAAGGAGAGTAGTCTCACTATGAGGAGCTTGAGCAGGTCCTCCGCTTCGTCGGGCGGCGCCTGCAGGCGTTCCCCAACCTCCCTGAGCCGGTCCTGCAGCTGCTGCGGCCGCTCCTCCGCGTCCGGCGCCCCGTCGTCCGCCATTTCCCCGGCCGAATCGGCCGGATCGAGAGCGCCCGCGCGAGATCTGCCGCTGCTAGGGTTTCCCCCTCGCGGCGGGAGTGTCGCGGGGGCCGGGAAGGAAGCAGGCGGCGCCGGAGCCCGGCGCGCCGCCCGCGGAGGAGAGAGGGTTTAGCTAGCGCGGTGGAGCGGTGGCGGATGACGAGGGGATTCCGCAGCTGTATTCCCTTCCCACCCGCGCGCACCACTCTCCTCCCTCCCTTCCGCGCGACGCGACGAGGTTTCGGTGCGGGGGCTGCCTGGCTGGTGTGTCTTATGGCTCCTTCTGGCTGTGGCCTGTGGGGTGGGCTGTGCGTGCGTGAGAGGCGAGGCGAGGGCGAGGCGAGGCTTGGAAGAATCGGCAGGCGATTTATGGGGGGAGAGGGGCGGGCGCGGGCGGCTGGTGGTTTGGACTGCGCGCTTTCGCGCGGCCTGCCAAAATTGCACACGCCGCAGGCCCCAACGGACGGACGCGTCGGGCGGCCATGGAATCCCCTTCACCTGGCCGGCCTCGCGTCCGCCCGCGGGCGCGGCCTGCTGTGGCTTGGCTGGCCACCGCCACCTCACCCCGCGCGATCTCGGCCGTCGCTCGCCTGGGCCGCGCGGCCGATGGCTGCCACGGCTCGCTCGCTCGCTCGCTGCGGCAGAAACGGCAGTTCGGCGCGCTGGTTTTCGGCTGTGTACGCCCTCTACGTATCTCGGCAGGCAGATCTCGTGCTGTGAGCGTAGGGAGGGAGAGGTAAGATGGGAAAGGAATTTTGACTTTGCTTACCTGGTCAAAGATGTCTGCAGTGTGGCGAGGCGGCGACGACCGTGCTTCTGGTATGAAATAGTGGTTGCGATGGTGGTCTTTGAAGCGGAGACGGCAAGTAGACATGTCACCGACGTCGGAGAAGACGAACAATATAAACCGCGTACCGATTCGAGGCGATACGTCGAGAGGTAGGAGAAGACCGTCCGACGAAGGGGTATATATACAGGCGGGGGTGCTAACGGACCATCAAATTAGTGGAATCCAACGGATATGCGTTACTCCGCGTAAAAGTTAAAACATGACGACGATGCACATGTAGTACATAGCGTCGTATTGTGTGAACATGTAATAAATAAAAATATCTTTTTTAATTGAGGTAGCATCCAATGAGTATTCCTTTTTTTACCATCATGTGCCAATGGTGTAAATTACACACTTATGTAGGCTGCACGGCTATAATTTGAGTTTTCAAGTCTTTTGCATAAGAAAGTGTTAAAATCTTTCAAATACCTCGCAATAAACTCATGTCCATACCTTAAGTTTGGCTTCGGTCTTACTATGCTTCCTGAGTGAAAACGTCATGCCACTTGGTGCTATAGAATGCATGTTGCGGCAGTCTTATATCTAAACTTTTTCAGCGTGGCTGATTTTCAAATTGTAAGTTTAAAAATTAGCTGCATGTTTATCTAACACGGTATAATATAGCGAGCCATAAAGAACAACATTATTTGATCTTTGCATCGTAACAAAGATATCTGTATATTTAATTTTCTCACTTATTGAGTTATGAAATAAAATAAAATAAAATAATTATATCCCTATAAAAAAGTTGTAAATGAAAGAAGAAAATATTCTATACCCCAAACTCTTCCTTACCGAGGAAGAAAATATCCTAGCTATATGAAATATTATTCCAAGCTTGAAGATTGATTGTTCCATCTTTTGGATCACCTTCTATCTTACCTGTACTCCTTAGCGCCTCACACCTTAAAGTTAGAGACATCATCAAGAAGGATGCACCAGCATATAGAATTGTTTGAAATAAAATAAAATTCTTATATCCCTAGAAAAATAGTTGTAAATGAAAAAAGAAAATGGTCTAGACCCCAAACTCATCCTTACAGAGGAATAAAATATCCTAGCAATAAGAAATATTATTCCGAGCTTGAAGATGGATTTTCCAAGCATGAAGATGGATTGTTCCATCTTTTGGCTCATCCTCGACTTCTCCTTCATTCACCGAAAAAAAGAAGGGAAAGCTGATCTCATACTCAGATGGATCACTACTTGTCGTAAAGAGGCACGGGACAGCTTGAAGGTCAACCCTGGAAGCCTGAAGAGGAGATGACATGGTGATGGCGGTGATAGTGTAAAGCGGCGACGGTTGCTAGCGAGTGAGCAAGCAGAGCCAGCACAAGAAAGAAGAAAGAAAGTAAATGGGCTAAAAAAAATGGAAGCATGGAGGAAACAAGCGGCCCATCATTATGAATGACGTGGTCATCCGGAAAATGAGAAGATATCGAAGACTGGGCTGGTCCATCACCAAGTTGCTGCTAGATGTGGCCCGTAAAATGTGGCCCAGTGGGTTTGTTTCGATCTAGCGTTTGAAATGGCAGGCAATAGTTCGAAGGAAAAAGTGTATTGAAATGCATAAATCTCCTGTGAATTTCATAGGAGATGGTTCAGTTTGACATGGGAATTGGGAATAATTTCAGCGCTCCAAACGAAGCCTTCAAGATCTGCTTCTTCTTTAGATAAATGTTAAACTCATTTTGGCATAAGTGATCGAGGTTAATCTAGTACGAGGTTGGGATTCACGACCAAAGAGGACAAAGTAAAGAGCGACCAAAGAGGACAAAGTAAAGAGGACATGCGCGCGCGTTCTCAGTACGAGCAATGTTATGTCCCTAAACTACCAATTGATTTGCATATACTATCAGTAAATGTTCAATCTGAAAAGCCTTTATAATAAAAAAAACCCTGAAAAGCCAGCTGCACATTTTAGTTTGGAGATGCAATGAACCAGCTAAAATATTAAGAACAAGTGAAATTTTAAAAAATGGAGCCCTTTTTTTTGGAAACAGCGAATCAATTCGAGTAGAAAACCCACATGAAACGAAATGCCTCGCAACGTCCCAGGTCGGTTCTACCCGGGTGCCTTTCACAAGCTCGACCGTCTTTGACATGCTTTTGCTTCCCACAAGCCCGACAGTTATTTTAAGAGTCAGAGCTAACATCCGACAAAGCTACATGATAGTACTTGACACAATGTTCCCAGCACTGCATCACCATAAAATAAAATCAAGCACTACATCTTAACTCCACTGATTCATCCAAGCACATGTACAACAACACAACACGAACGTATAGGTACACTAACAGTAACAGCAGGCAGATACAAATTCTAATTTCTACGGCAATAATTCATTTTATTCGCCGCACGCGGCACAGATTATGCTTAGCAGATAACACTAGTACTAGCAGCAAAGCACCGTAGCATGTGTAGTGACTGATAGATGGATCATTTGCCGAAGAGCGACTTGAACCACCAGACCCCCTTGGTGTCGGTGGGCGCGGCGTCGCTCTCCGGCGGCGGGTCCTGCTGCGGCGTCCTGTGCAGCTTGCTCACCTCGTAGCCTTCCTCCTTGGCCCTCTCCACCAGCTGGTTGTACACCTCCTCCTCGATGCTCGTCTTCCTGCACAGGATCTGCACGCCCAAAGACCGATGAGAACACACGGTGGAATTGAAACTCGAATACTGTGTGGCATGCTCTTGTACTTGTGTATGTAGAACAATCGGCTTACCCAGAGGTTCTTGCGGCGGGGCTCGCCGACGAGCGCGTACTGGTAGTCGTCGTCGACGTAGAGCACCCAGTAGTCGCCGACGACGGGGATGATGGGGAGGAAGGGCGGGAGGTAGAACTTGACCTTGAGCTTGGCCTCGTCGCTGCTGGGGTCGGCCTTGTACGCCGTGCCCTCGATGTAGTCGCGCTTGCCCTTGCTCCACGTCTCGTTCAGCACGTGCACCGTCGCGCCGTCCTCCAGCAGCTTGTAGGTGGCGCGCGTGTCCCGGCCGTCCCGGGGCTGGAAGAAGGACGGGAACGACGCGATCTCGTACCACCGCCCCATGTACCGCGCCACGTCCAGCCCACGCACCACCGTCATCTCGCCGCCGCCGCTCTTCTTCGCCGCCGCCATTGTTGCTGCTGCTGCCGATCGATGGGCTAGTTACTGTGTGCTCCTCGCCTGGGACAATCTGGTGATTTCGCTTTGTTGTTGCAGGTGATGCGGTGAGCTTCCGATGATGGATGATATATAGAAGAGGATCGGAGAGGGGTTTTGGGGGTGGTTTGCTGGGACGGAGAGGGAAGGGGAGCAAGAGATCAGGATAAGGTGCTGGTGCGAGGGGAACGACGTGGAGGGCTCTGGAACGCTTAACAAGTGTTTGTCTCGTTGCTCAGGGAGGTCAGGGTACGTGGAGACTTGTACGCGAAGGTAACTGCTTTTTACTGTGCATCTCTCCATCCACCGTGCAGCACTAGCACCGTGTCGCGTGCTCGCATCGCACGCCCAGACAGCTGAGCTTTCCGTTCGCTGGCACGTTGTTTTGGTCGATTTCGTCGAGGAATCAGCGGCGCGAGCGGTAGTGCCGGATTGCCGTGCTTCCAGGACTACAAGTCTACAACAGAAATGCAGACATTTCTGTTAACAAAAGGCTGTGTTTTTGGTTTGGTTCTCGTTCCGAAAACGCATCTTCTACTGTTCCAAACACCAAGAATTCCAGCGTCCTCCTCTTACTTTCCTGTTCGGTAGTGCTAGTTGCAGCAGCGGCAGTAAGCGTTTAACACAGCGAGCGGCTGGCTGGCTGGGCTGCTGCGGCTGCAGCCGCAGGCGGCCGAAAGTAGTGCAGCGAGCGTTCTTGTCTGGCCACATAGGATCAGCACAAGGCCGAATAATTTGATCTAAAAAACAGTGCTGATCGACCCAGAAGATGGGTTCACATGATTGGAGCACTCCGGAGTACTCCAGAATATCCATGTCACTACTCGATGGCCCTGCGAGATTCTTGCTTCTTGCTTGTTCTCCAAGGCTGAGACTCTAGACCGCAATGAGAAAACGAAGAAACTGATCCGGGAGGCGAGACCGCGACATCACTGCACTCTAGTGCTGCTGGCGTTGGGAGCTTTCCGGCAATGTCCTTGTCCATGGAGGGAACAGACCTTCTCAGAGTTCAGGTGCGCACCGTAAACCCAGGCCAAAAGTGCGTCACTGTTGACGGTACCGGGCCGTGGACGATTCGGCACCGGTAGAAAACTCATCTTCCATCTACCCATTTTGTCCCAATTAATATTTGATCTGGGATTAAAGGCTCACCAACCGGTACTAAAACTCGGCCACTAGCGGGGGCTCATCAACTGGGACTTTTTTATTCCGGTTGCAAAGACTAGTGGAAAAAAAATCTCTCTTTTATCCCGATTGGTGTTACCAACCGGGATAAAAGGCTCTCGACCCTTTAGGGTGCGTTTGGTTCCGAGGACGGAACGGGACGGGACGGGATGATCTCATTTTTGCTAGTGTTTGGTTGGGAAACATACGGCATGGGGTCGTCCTTAGTAGGGAATATACCGCAAATATCCGGGACGCTCCCGTCCGCAAAAAACGAGTGGACGGGATCATCCCACTTCAACGCCGTCGTCCCCCGTCTGACACGCGAGAGGGAGCAACAGCGAGCGGGCGAGCTCTGCCGCGGCCCTCCATGGCTGGCGTGGGCGAGCTCCGCCGCGGGCGCACGAGCGAGCTGGACCTCCGCCGTCGCGGCCCTCCATGGCCGGCGGGGGCGAGCTCCGCCGCGGCCGCGCGGGCGAGCTGGAGCACCGCCGCGGCCCTCCATGGCCGGCGGGGGCGATCTTCGCCGCGGGCGCGCGGGCGAGCTGGACCTCCGCCGCGACCCTCCATGGCCGGCGGGGGTGAACAGGGGTGGCGGCGGGGGGATCGGGGGGCCGGGGTTGGAGCAGGGGCGGCGGTGGGGTGGATCAGGGGCAGCGGTGGGGTGGAGAGGGGCGGCGCGGTGGGTGGAGCAGGGGCGGTCCCATGGACGGCGTGGGGCGAGCAGGGGCGGCGGCGGGTGGATCGGGGGGCGGCGGGGTGGCGTGGCCCAGGATGAGGAGGAAGAAGATACTTAGTATGACAGGTGGGCCCCACAAACAGTGTTTGACGGAAGGAGGAAACGGTGCTCGTCCCATCTGTTGCAATCTCTCCAACCAAACAAAAAATTGGGACGGACCCATCCCATTCAACCAAACATGAAATGGGATCATCCCATCCCAGAAAACTGGGACGGAACCGTCCCGTCCTACATTATCTCCCATCCAAACACATACTTAATCTTGGTTGGTAACACCAACCAGGATAAAAAGGGAGTCATCTGTCCTGGTTGGTGTTTCCAATCAGGATAAATGGGTCCCCGCGGGTGGCTGAAAAAGACTAAAGTTCTTGGACCCTTTAGTCTCGATTTGTGTTACCAACCAGGACTAAAGGAGATATTTAGTCCCGGTTAGTAACACAAACCGAGAATAAAGGATTCCCCACGAGTTAATACAAAAGAATTGCATTCTCTGTATAGTTAGATGTGTTGTGTAGGTGGGATGGCAAGAAAACTATGCGCGAGGTTTGAGGTTGTGGGTTCGAATCCACGCACCATGCACGCGCATATTCCGTGTGAAAAATCGCATGACTTGCGACATGCGCGTGGGGAGCCTCCCGGAAATTTCTAATATTTTTTTTGCAAAATCCTTTAGTCCCGATTGGTTTTACTAATCGGGATAAAAGGGATCTTTAGTCCCCTTTTATCTCGATTGCTTTATCTCGGATGGTTTTTCGGGAGATTTGCTTCCTACCAATTGGGATAAAAGATTTTTTACTAGTGTGGTCACACATTCATCTTTGCTGGAAAAAAGTTTCTTGCAAGTTCACGTATCTTGTGCATTCAGGCCTTCTGGACGCCGAAGAGCTGATGCAGTTCAGCAGTTGCATACTTGCATTGCGAGGAGGGGTTCACATGGTAGCTGTCAGCGACGCCGGGTGCTGCTGTGTCAATGTCACGGCACACGAGTTGCGTCCCAGGACACTTCAAGTGCCGGCTGATAAGGCTTCCCAGCTGGATTATAGTTTAAGGATACTAGAATAGAATAAAAGATCATCATCTAGCTTATTTCAAATTATTTGTAATCCTAAAATGATCATAAGGTGATTTCTTTAACATAATACACATGATCCATAATTCAGCTTATATAATCTAGGTGGATTATAATCTCAAACAAACAGGGTAGATTATGATCCAAGGTAGTAGGGTAAGAGATCATCATGAGATATAGCTTATTTCAGATTATTTGTGATTCCAATATGATCTTTTACTATAGTACCTTGGATCCATAATCCAACTTATATAATTTGGATGGATTATAATATCAAATAAATGGATTATAATCTCAAACAAATGGGATCCAGTTTTTCCCCTTGAAATTGAGTTGGTGCGATGGCTTGCAACTGCCCTCAGCACCTATAGCACGTTTCTAAGCTGTTACAGCATTCTAAACGCTTATATATTCTCTCAAAAGATGCTAAAGGCTCTTGGCGATGCCAAAGACAAGGAACAATACTACCAAGTCATGAGAGCAGCATACAGGCGATAAGATGCTTCCGTTATTATTGGATACAAATCAATCCTCCTAATTTATTGGTTGTTTTGATTTTTCTAGATGTATAGTTTTAACTATGCACCTAGACATATGCTTATATACATAGAAAATACTATGAATCTATAAAAGCTAAAATGATCTATAATTTTGAAACAAATGAAGTGCGCATCAGTGTTTGAGCGTATTCATCTTGGCTGAAAAAGGTTTCTTGTACGTTCACAGATCTTGACACCCAAAGCTCCAACAAGCAAAATCGGTGCATGATATAGCTATATTGCTGGGTAACGGAGAGTACAGGGTAGATGGGATCTCACCCTCTTTCTGGAGGCTCTAAGAAGTTCCAATTACTTTCTACTTAAGGATTTCAAGGACTCTGCCGTGCTTTATATTAGCAGCCGGCTAACTAACAAACTCTAGCAAAAACAATATCTAAACCGAACTAACTTATTTCCCTAACCAACTAGCCTGACGCCGCGATGGAACTTAGCACCAAAGAAGGTGTCCCATGGAGTAAATAAAAGAGGGCAAGTGTTCCTAAATCGGTAGGCGAAGATCTCATAGAACTACAGCAGAGGACCAAACCATCAACACCAAACAACACTCAAGCGCAGGGCGCAATATACAACACCCCAAACAGGACGTAGGGTATTACGCTACTCCGGCAGCTCGAACCTGTATAAATCCGTATCATGTCCTCACTTTTACCTTCAAGTTCCAGATCCGATGATTCCCCACCAACCAATCTACTACCTCGGGATACCCCTCGGTAGGTTGCCGGGTATAAAATACCGACAGAAGGCTACATGGCCCTAACCCTGATGAAGAACAACACCAAATCCCGAACCAGACGCATCACAATCAACCACAAATTCCCGATCAAAATCCGGCAACTGAAGAATCGGTGCTATGGTGAGTGCTGTCTTTAAGGCGTTGAACGCCTCTGTAGCAGCGTCCGTCCAATGAAACGCCTCTTTCTTGAGCAAGGCTATGAGGGGAGCAGCAATAAGACCGTAATTGTGAATGAACTTACGCCTCTGCAACAGTAATATTCTCCTGATCCATGGCCACCCCGTCTTCACCAATCACGTGGCTGAGGTAGGCTACAGAGCGCTCTCTGAAGACGCACTTCGACTGCTTGAGGAACATCTCATGCGCGCAGGGTGGTTAGAACAGCACGAATGTGCTGGAGGTGTTCCGCCCAGGTGGAGTTGTAGATCATGATGTTGTCGAAGAAGATGAGCACCTCGTTCATCAATGCCTTGGAACGTCGACAACGCGTTGGTGAGGCCGAAGGGTATCACTAGGAATTCAAAGTGGCCATGGTGTGTGCGGAACACGGTCTTGGGCAATATCATCGGGATGCATTCGGACTTGATGGTAACCACTTCGCAAATCGAGTTTGGTGAAGAACTTGGCGCCACGGAGTTCATCTAGTAGCTTGTCGACGACGGGAATTGGGAGCACGTCCCGCTTCGTCTTGGAGTTAAGGGCACGGTAGTCCACACAAAAATGCCAGGAACCATCCTTCTTACGCACCGGCAGCACCGGGGAGGAGAATGCCGACATGCTTGGTCAAATGATCTGCGTAACATCTCTTTGCACTGGCGCTCAATTTCATCCTTCAGGAATTGGGGGTAGCAGTACGGCCACACTACCACTGGCGGCGTGTTAGGCAGAAGGTGAATGCGGTGATCCAGATGGCGAGACGGCGACAGTCCCGTCGGAGGCTCGAAGATGTCGCGGAATTTATCTAAGAGCAGGGACAGCAAGTCACGAGCGGCGATGAGGGAAAGCCTTGACGTTGTGGACGCGCCCATGCCAAACCACTTGACGCGGTGATCAAAACGCTACAAGGACATGGATTTGGCGGTGAAGTCCCAGAGGATAGGTCCTAGGGTGCGTAGCCATTGGCAGCCTAAGACCATCTCGTAGCCATTGAGGGGAATCATGAAGATGTCCACGTAGAAGCGCTCTTGGCAGATCAGGATCGGGACGGCGCCGCACACCCCTGACGATGGCACTCTTTTGCCGTTGGCGACACCCACGGTCAGCCCGGGGCGTGGCGTTAGAGTCAGCCCCAATCGTGCCACAGTTGCCGTCAACACGAAGCAATGAGTGGATCCGTAGTCCACGAGGACGGAGAGGGTGCTGCACGCATTCTCTGTGTGCAGCTAGATTGTATCCCCTATCGCGATGCCGGTGAGCGCATGGATAGAGACGCGCAGGTTGTCGAGGTCGAATTCGTCAGTGGGATCATCCTCGGCAAGCTCCAGCAAATAGATGCCGCGCATTGAGCACGACTTGTCGTAATTGGGGGTGAACTTTTCCGGGCAATTGAAGTAACGGCCCTCGAGCCGCCACTGTGCCATCTCCTCAGGTGATAGGTGCGTGAAGTGCGGACTGTGAGGCACCACCTTAACTGGTGTTGCTAGCGTTGATGGTGTAGAGCCGGTGGCACTTGCTGCAGGTGAGGGCTTGGGCATGACTGGTGAGGTAGGGAAACGCGCCAGCGACCGTGGCGTCGCGCTCGCCGTACCGCGCGTCGTCATCCACCTTAAGCCGTCGCTCGTATTCCTACGCCAAGGACATTGCATCCTCGAACGTCTACAGCTTGAGCATCTCCACGTCGGTGCGCATTGGGTTGCCCAGGCTGGCCGTGAAGATGTCCATCTGCTGCTGCTCGGTGACGCCATCACAATGGGCCAATAGCTTCAAGAATTGATCTTGATATTCGTCGACGGAGCCCGTGCGCCGGAGATGAGTCAACTTGCCCAGTGGATTGCTGCGAATCGGCAGTCCAAAGCGCTTGTTGATACCCTCCACGAACTTGGCCCAGGACAGTACGCTTGTGTTCTTCTCCAGGCGGTACTACCACTGCTGCGCCGCGCCCTCCACGTAGAACGAAGCCGTCCAAATTTTCTGATCCTCCAGCGTCCTTGCAAGCGACAGAATCGATCGCACTTGTGCAACCAGCCCAACGGGTCCTCGACACTGTCATACTTGGGAAACGAAGCTTGTGGACCGCGTGTGGCTGCAACACGAAGCGGTTTTCGGAGGAGGCGTCGTCGAAACGACCCTTGTTCGTCAAGATCTGCGTGTGCAGGTTGTTGATGGAGGTGTTCATAGTTCCAGTCTCGACCCTTGTTCGTCAAGATCTGCGTGTGCAGGTTGTTGATGGAGGTGTTCATAGTTCCAATCTCCGTGCGGACCAATGCAACCTCGCACTCAAGCTTGGAGCCAAGATCACTGATGGCCTTAACCATCCGATCGATTGCTGCATCGAAGGAATCCTTGGTGACGAACTCACCACCCATGATGATGATTGCGGATGCATGAGGCGCAGTGGGTTTTGCAGCAACGATGGCAGATGCAGGCGTGGAGGAAGGCGATTCCAAGGAAGATCCCAGCTAATACCAAAGATGATATGGCTATATTGCTAGGTAATGGAGAGTACAGGTGGATAGGATGTCGCCCTCTCTAGAGCCTCCGAGAAGTTCCAACTACTTTCTACTTGAGTCCAACTACTTTCTACTTGAGGATTACAAGGACTCTGCCGTGCTTTATATTAGCAACATGCTAACTAACAAACTCTAGCAAAAGAATATCTAAACCGAACTAACTTATTTCCCTAACCAAATAGCCTGACGCCGGCTTCTCATTCCTGCGATGGAACTTAGCACCGAAGAAGGTGTCCATAACAGTGCATAGTTTCGAGTATATGCAAAACAGGTGCATAGTTTTGACTGTATGCATCAAGCATATACTAAAAACCAAACTGAAAACCCGCATAATCACAACCAGCAACAAAATGATACTGACTGAAACAAAGCATCATTTAACCTTTTTTTGTCTTAACTTCAGCGCTCTTTGACTTTAACTTCAGACGATATTTTCTCAGTAAAAATCCTAGGACAGATGGAATTGCAATACAGAATGGGACATCAAAATCTCATAGCTTTCAGAATCTTTGATGTATTCCTCAGGCAGCAGTGAATGCCTTCTTCACAGCACCACTCTTTGACCCGGCAGGGATCACCTTCAGCACATTGAACCTCACGGTCTTGGACAGTGGCCTGTGTGGCACAGCAGCAAGTTTTAGATAGTTCCAAGCAGCATCTAACAACTCCCATTGGCACGCACAGCAAATGTTTGAATGCCGTAATGGTATTGGGGAAATGTTGTGCACGTGTTAAGATAAAGATCCACATGGAAAAGCTGAGTTTGACAAGGAAACATCACAACTGCTTTTACCTGCACTGGCCAATGATCACGTGGTCTCCTTCCTTCACACGGAAGCAGGGGGAGATGTGGGCAGGGATGTTAGAGTGCCTCTTCTCATACCTGTATTTACAAGTATAATAGTCAGTACAATGAAATCGGTAAAAGTTTGTAAACTGTAAAATAATGTCACTTGCCTCTGGTATTTCTTGACAAAGTGAAGGTAGTTCCTGCGAACAATGATAGTCCTGTTCATTTTAGCACTATGGCATGTTCCAGCAATGATGCGACCTCTAATTGACACAGTGCCAGTGAACGGGCATTTCTTATCAATGTATGTTCCTGCAAATACAAGGCAAATCTCAGATTTTACAAACTACAATTTTTCTGCACCGCACAGGGTATGGCACAAACACAAGCAATACTGAGTTATGATGCAATGGCAACAACAGAACAGACAAACGGTCATCAGATTTCAAGTATTTACATGTAGGCCCCGTTTGGATCCTTGGAATTGAATTCCACTCTAGTAATCATAATTTAGACACAAATTAATTAAGCTAATATAATTGTATGTGGAATATATTTGTATATTATTGTTGGCCATATGAAAGAGATACTTATGTGTTGCATTTATGCTACATGGAAGCGAGTCGAAGAGCGTGCTATAAGAATTGAATTCCATTCTAATAATCATAATCTATAGAATCAATTTCCATCTCCCACCCTATGAATTTAACATAGGCTTATATCTAAACTTTGGAAAGTTGTGGAATCCCACATTCCAAGATAAATTAGCCTACTCCATTAAATAGATTCCAATTCCTTCAAAATGAAGGGAACCAAACGGGGCCGTAATGAATTTCCAAAATGAATAATGAAGAAGCTAACCAACCATAAGTGAATGATGAAATAAAAAGTAATCTCCATAACAAACAACTAATTTAAGGGAACAGACAATTCATAACGAACCAGGAATGTAAAGAAGCAAGTGCATAAAGAAAACAAAGGAAGAATTGGAAGACAAACTGTCAAGCCATTCGCATCAATTCTACCATGCACACCCAGGTCAGATACAGAGGATAGTAATGTTGTACTCAATGGGCATAGGTGAACCAGGCAGTCCTTGCTATATGTGATAAACAAAATTGCATGCAAAAAAATATAAACAACCTTGCAACATGTGTGCTAAGGTTTTATATTTTAATTCACCCCTAATGTTGTAGAAAAGATCAAACAGTCAAGTGATGACAGGCTGACAGCTTAACCATCCATAGTTGCTCTACAACATACCAAGTAATTGTGAGCTCGATATAGGGCACATTTGTAACAGACAAATTTTCAGAGAGTCTGATTCAGTTGTAGACTATATGCTAGTTCCTTACCATTCAAATAAAATCAGCAACATTAGGAAGCAATGAACGAGCACCATGAGTAAATATAGTTGTATCACGCTGATAAGTTCCAAAATGGCAAGATAGATAATACATCTAAGCTAGTATCTGTTGGACAAGATATAGGGCAAACCTTCAATGGCCTCCCTGGGAGTCTTGAAACCAAGGCCAATGCTCTTCCAGAACCTGTTGCCCCCCTTGCCGGGCTTGTTCCCCTTGGCGGCCTTCTTTGGGCTGCAATTATACAAATGAAACATGGTTTGCTGTTTGTTACCAAACGAATACCACGAACCAAGTCACAGAGAATAGCACCACTTTCTCTTACCAGAGGAACACCTTCGGCTGCTTAAGAAAAGCCTTCTCAGTCTGCAAAACCAGAAAAATGTTTAAATTGTACTGCTCAAGAGAGTCCAAGGCCATCTTCGGATAGAATGATGACAAGTTAATTACAAAGCCACCAATCCATTTGTGGCAAATCAGAGTTAGACTGATCCACAGACGCGGGTGCTCAAATATTGAGCTACATGGCTACATCCAGTTCAGAGCATAATGGATTAATCACTAAGTGCCAATGAAGCAATTGAATCAAACCATGCCACTTAAACGAAATAACAATATTACTAAGAGCACCCATTGCTCTAGATATTACACTTCAATATAAGAGGCAACGATCTCTACCAGAATAAGAATACAGGACTAGATCCGAAGGGGTCAGCCAGACAAACGAAAGGCACCTTAGCAACTTGGGCCAACAGAACGCTGCGAGAGGAGTAATTGTACCTCCTGCTTGAAACTTATCGAAATACAACAAGTGGATAGACCATGCAGTGGACGACCGGACGCAACTCACCTGCTCCGCCATGGTTGATGCTCCAAGAGACTGGCGGGGAAGCGGCGCTCGGCGTAGATGGCGGCGGCGGCGCAAGGATAGAAGGCGTGCCCGAAGCCAAAACCCTACCCGTCCCGCTGGCTATATGTATGAGAGCTAGGTGGGCTTTTCTTCTTTTCTTTTGAGAGGTCAGATGGGCTTTTCCTTTTTGTGGCCTGCTGGTTTCATGTTGGGCTAGGTTAGGTCGTCGGCTTAATGGGCTTGGAATCGTCAGATTAATCAAGCCCGTAGAAGCAATCAGCTCTATGGCCGTCCTCCGATTATATTAAAATTAATTAAAAGAAAAATGGTTAAGGTGAATTGGTAATTACAACGAGCCGTTTGTTTGTGAAGACTAGCAATGACAAATAATAAGTGCACAAATAATACCAAAATCTATATTTTTTATATGAAATTGTTGCTTCACCAGACAATGATAGAAGAATTGTATAGCGTAACATAGCATCGGAACGAGGAGCTTTCTATCTACAAAACACATGTCCGAACAGACGTCCGGACGCTAGCTATGCCGTTTTATCAATTTGTTGTTCCCCTCAACTTGTTGTTCCCCTCAACGACATATGGTGAAGAACTAGCTATCATGTATTTACTTAGTCCCAAATTGTATTTCGTTTTTACTTTTCGATATTGCAACTATAGATTTTTTTATGTTGCAGATATTTTGTTTTGATGTTGCAACGGACCTCCGAGCCCTAGCTGTGCCGTTCTATCAATTTGTTGTTCCTCTTAACAACATATGGTGGAGAACTAGTTACCATGTATTCGCTCAGTCCCAAATTATAGTCGTTTTTACTTTTCTAGGTACACATAACGTATATCTGCATCTAAAAATGCCAAAAGATTTATAATTTAAAACGAAGGAGGTAGCAAGTATAAGACCAAGCATAAATGCCAAACGATTTATAATTTGAAACGAAGGAGGTAACAAGTATAAGACCAAGCATAGCTACTCACAGACATCAAAAAGTTAAATTAGATTTTTTCAAGATATTATTGAAATACCTTTTTCACTATAATCTCGTATGTGAATCTACAAGGCGTAATCATTTCCGTTATGGTAAATAAGGAAGAGTCAGTAGGGCTTTTTTTATTTTTACCAAAGGTTAGTAGGTTACCAAGGTCACGTGACCCAATAAATTCTATAAGACTGCCATATATATGAACCATAATCGAGCATATTTTGCACACTATTCCCTTTCCGTGAATTTTTTTTTGAAGAAAAACATTTATTTCGCATGCGTGGCCTCCAAAACCGGGCAGGGCCTCTCGTCCGGTTGCCTTGTCTCACGGCCACAAAAAAAGGAAGCCCAACCAAGCCGCGGCCAGCTTTCGCCTATTCCTTCCCTCGCATTCCGGCAGCCTCGCCCAACGCCCGTGCGCCCCCGCGTCGCCGCTTCCTTCCTTGTTCCTTCCGTCCTCGGCGAATCGAAGCCGCTAGCCCCGCGACCGCCATGGCCGCCGCGCTGACCCGCCTCCGATCCGCCGTCGGGCGGCTCGGGCCGTCCCGCGCACGCGCCTTCTCCGCAGCAGCCGCCGAGGCCGAGGCCGAGGCCGAGGCCGCGGGCCCGCGCCGCGACTCTAGGGCTTTCGCCGCGGCGGCGGCGGCCGCCGGGTCGGGGCTGGGGATCTGGCTGCTGCCCTCGAGCCCGCAGCCGCTCGCGGACTCCGGCCAGGTGGCGGACGCCGCCGCCGAAGCCGGCGGAGGCAAGGGGGCCTTCTCCGCGTTTTTCGGCGGTGTCGGAGCCGCGGGGGAGCGGGAGGAGGATCGCAGGTTCCTGTTCGGAGGTGAGCACCCCTGGCTCGACACGTGGCGCTATACTGTATGCGTTATTTTGACTAGGGGCATTGATTTATTGTGATGTCTCGGATCATGTGGATGGCTGTTCCGTTTCTGTTTGAGGCTCGTGGTTATCATATTATCATTGCACGAACGGTTTTATTAGTTTCCCGTCATTTGCGTTCTTATGATTTCACGGAAATCTGTAGGACTGTAGCCGTCTATTAGTCAAGTTAATCTGTCATGGTTGGTAGAAACGGAATAATAAATTAATAATCTGGTTACGATCCTCGTTTGTAGACTCGTATCGCAGGAGGGTGTTCTTCAACTACGAGAAGAGGATTAGGACGCGCAGCCCTCCAGAGAAGGTAACTGTGGCATGTCACATTCAGAATAACCACTCTGCGTCATATGGGCTGATAAATTATTGTCATTCTAATTCTTGTGTTTCTGCTGCTAGATCTTTGAGTACTTTGCGTCTGTCCACAGCCCAGAGGGTGAGATGTACATGTTACCTACCGATTTGATGAGGGCGGTTGTTCCTGTTTTCCCTCCATCCGAGTCGAAAATTGTAAGAGAAGGGAGGTTGAGGGGGGAACGCCACCCGGGCGAGCTACATTGTGCTCCATCTGAGTTTTTTATGCTATTCGATACAAATGGTGATGGAGTCATCTCCTTTTCTGAGTAAGTGGGTTGTCACTTCAGCCAAAACATCTGTTTGTGGTTTGCTTTGGTATCTAATATTCACGTGTTGGCAATTCTTTGTGTTCTATCTAGTTATTTTTATGCAATAAGATAGTTAAAAGAAGCTACTGTAAGGGGTATATTATCACATATAGGCGCTGTTATAACGTCCTCTAAACTTTGCATGCTTAGAGATGAAACATCGAGGCATCTTGCTAAGTATGTGTCACTATGGTATTAGTGTTGCGTGCCTTGCTGTACTTATGTACTTCTGTAAGCCGTATGACATACATAATTGTAATGTTGCCATCCACGCAGGTATATCTTCTTTGTAACATTACTCAGCATCCCTGAATCAAGCTTCAATGTGGCTTTCAAGATGTTTGACCTTGACCACAATGGGTATGTTATATTAATGAGCTCTTAATCATTTTAATTATTATAAACATGCTTACTTACAAATTTTATTTTGAAATATGTGTGAATAGTTATATCTTGTTTGGAAATACTGGTGTCAGATGATTATGGTTATATGTACGTCCATAGCAAATGATATCTGAGAGAAATGTAAATCCACGCTTTTCTTCTTTTGAGGGCACTTGATCACACTTTGTTGTATAGAATTTCTGATGTGCTACACTGGAAAACAACTGCATCTACATGTTTTAAGCTGGAATTCAAAGCAAACATCAGATCTCAACAAACCACCATAGCTCTCCACCCCCACCTCACCGAAATTTTTTTATTGCGACATGTGCATAGTGAATCTAACATCCATTTTTATTAAGAAATCCAGGTTATATGTGAATTATTATTGCTTTCTGGTTAAAGTATCATTTCCTTTTTCTCCTCAGAGTATATTATAGGTCTAACAGTCTTGCAAACAAATATAATCATTAGAACAGTTTAGCCAATGCAAGCCTTTACACAGTGAGTATATGAATTAATAACTGTGAATGTCAAAGCTGCCCATGCTTTAGAGTTTATTTGGAAGAAAATCAGATAGAGCAAAAGAAATATCCAACATCACTAGTTGTTTGTCTTTTGCATTGTTCTAAACTTTGATGTGATCTTTACAAAAGGATGCCTTTGAATACATTTGTTTGTGTTACATTATTGTTTACATTTGGCAATTCACGTACAGTTGAATTTGTCATTCAGAAAAGACCGGCTTTATGTGCATTGTTAGTAAGGGTATTAATTCGGCAAGCTCTTTATCTATTTTCTCCTCATTATCATTTTCTACTATGTCTTCAGGGAAATTGACAAAGATGAGTTTAAGAAAGTGATGACACTGATGCGGTCCTATAATAGGCAAGGAGCTGCCCACAGGGATGGTTTACGCTTTGGACGTAAAGTTGGCCAGCCGGTGGAAAATGGTGGACTGGTTGAGTACTTCTTCGGCAAGGATGGGAATGAACATTTACACTATGACAAGTTCTCTAGCTTTTTGAAGCAGTTGCATGATGAGGTGATTCTTCATTCATTAATTTGAGTATGATTCTAGATAATGTTCTGTTGATAACTTGATATAATACTTGAGAGACATGAAAAGCCAAACAAGTCAGCATTGTGTATCAATCAACTCCATTTTGTGTGTTTGCTTCTGGTGTTTCTGCACAGCTGCAAATAATCCATTGTTTCATGAAATGGATATTGTGCGTGTCACAGAAACAAGTTAGATGTTCTAGAAAGTATTGATGAACATGACTATGCTATATATATATGTTTACTGATTAATTCGTGTAGAGTTTATTCGGTTTATAAAGTTTCTATAAACAAGCATATTGTGGAGAATAGGAACAAATTAATGTACACGGAGAGGCTGCAAATTCCAAAACGTAGAAAAAGGAGAAGCTGCCAGCCTGTTTCTAATAAATTCCAGATTATGAACACACACAACTTATCCTGAATTTCCTTGTTTTCAGGCTGTATAATGTGTTTGTCTTGGAAACATTAAACTTTGATAAGGCCAACGTTTCAATTTTTTACTGTAAAAGAGCATCAGTCCAGTGATTATTTCCATTGTATCCTAGCTTTTAAGTAGCGTTTGGATCCTTTAGGGTACTAAAATATGCTTCATCATAGAATCAACACTACGGATTCAGTGAAAGCATGAAAAATTTCCTTAGTGCCATATCAATTCCTTTTCCCCTCTTACTATCTCCAGTCCATGCTGAGAGAACTTTCTAACTCATGGTGTTTTCCCCTGAATCATCTCCAGATTGTTCGCTTGGAGTTCAGTCACTATGATGTGAAATCATCCCAGACAATACCTGTGAAAGACTTTGCATTGTCCATGGTTGCTTCTGCTGACATGAATCACATAAACAAGCTCCTGGACAGAGTTGATGATTTGGACGACAATGCTGATCTCAAGGATCTGCGCATTACCTTTGAGGTTGGACTGTTAGCTATCCAGAGACCCTCTTCATCATAATTCTTGGCTCCACCATCTAATCCTTTTTCAAATTATTATCTGGAATTTTAGGAGTTCAAGGCATTTGCTGATCTTCGGCGAAGGTTGGAACCATTTGCAATGGCTATCTTCAGCTATGGTAAAATAAACGGTTTGTTGACGAAGCAAGATCTAAAACGGGCTGCATCACATGTAAGGTTTTCTACACATGCCATGTCTAGTTGTTCGAATTATCTATTACCAATGGAAGTATATTCTTCCAAAATTCCTTAGAAGAAGCACAGGACCTCACCATTTCTCTCATTATGTAGTGCTCTGCCCTAGGCTGCTAGCTGGACAGTTGGTTTATTGCTGGCATGCTACAGTTATTCACAAGTGATCTATTTTCTGATTGATTTCCTAATCTTTGCCTTATAGGTTTGTGGAGTGGACTTGACTGACAATGTAGTGGACATAATTTTCCATGTGTTTGATGCTGACCGAGATGGTAACCTAAGCTCAGAGGAGTTCCTGAGGTCATTACAAAGACGAGAGAGTGACATTCGCCAGCCAACAACTTCAGGTTTCCTAGGGGTGGTTGCCTGCTGGCTGAACTGCACAAAGTGCTCTCTTCAACAGATGCTGCCGCAGTAGATTATTTCGATGCTCGCGATACTAGAAATCCGTTGCCCTTGGTTGCTCTATGTTTAATCTAGGTATGCCAAAATCTCCCTGTATGAAGTTATTTGCTTTAGTTGCATCATTCAGTTTTCATATAATTTCACCTAGACTACTCGCTAACGTCTTTCTTTGGTTCTGTGCAGGAGCTGGAGAACCTGATCGATGACCAGTAGAGTTGGGAAGTGTGACCGTGCGAGGACACGATTTTGTTGTAAATACTACCCTGCGCGATGATAATCAGAGTTGGTCATACACATACTACGTAGCAGCTGTGAGGAATATATACCTTCCGTTCTCGCCCAAGGGCTCAGATGACGTCTCTCGTCTCCACTGACGTTAAAAACAACCATCGACTTCCCTGGGATCTTTGCTACCTATCTTGTTTTTAGTTCTATATCCTCGATGCTAATGTTCTGTGGGTGGACAATCACACTTGTCATAATCTCATAGCTAGTCGATGTTTTCTTCTGTAAGTGATTGATAATGATGATCCGTTGGAAGAATTAGTTTGCAGTAATATCATGGAAGAAAGATTGTGACGTAATAATATCTACGGTTTTCTGTACAATGCCCTGAACGACCTGATTGTATAAGTTCGCGTAAAAAAACATTTAGGTGGAGGTAACCAGCTCAGCAACTGGTCCACGAAGGTGTATCATCACTGTGTATGGCGTATGGGTATGACCTTTTGAGCTTTTGATGAAGCCAGCCAGTGCCCACGGACATGACTGGGCTGAGGGCGTTGTACGGTGGTACTGCCGGAGCGGAGCACCAGTTTTTCTCCGCACGCCCACGCTGTCCGCCGCCGCCCGGGCACCGCTGCCAGCCCCCGGACTCGGACCGCGGCCGACAGCGCGAGGCGGCTAGACCCCGCCCTACTCGGAACGCACTCCGACCGCGCGCGACCGGACTCCGCGTGCAGGGGAGCAGAACATGAGGAGATGTCGCACGAGGAGCTCCAACTGTTCGCCCCCTGCGGGCTGCGGCATGGCGTCTACTGTCTGCGGCATGGCGGCATGTCGCATGAGGAGAATAAGGGGCATGTGCCCCCCTCCTCTCTCTAGACACATGTTATTATGAATTAGTTTAAAATTATCTATCATACAATAGTTGGTAGAGTCGAGCAATGTAGCAACTATATATTCGGATGGACGAGCAACTACTATGGATTTGCCATTGAAACTAATTAACAACAAACAGACCTGAAAAGTGAATATGATTCAATAAGACCTATTTGTGGGAACGGAGGTAGCTAAAATTTTGAAGGCACCACGTAAAATATTGCCATAAAATAATTTTTTAAGGATATGTGAACTCATTTTGTCCGGAAGCTAAATTTTTTAATGATGATAGACGTGCCTAAGTCAGAATAGTTAAAATTATTATGATAATTGTGCGAATACTTCAAGATAATTTGTATTACAGTGATGGTTTTGCAAATATATCAGGATAATGCACATTATTATTAGAATTCTAACTTACAAATCACGAGGATTCATGGCTATTGAGGCTATTCTAATTTCTGGTGGTGAACTAGAGGCTTTGTATCTCGGTATAAATGACATTTGGATGGCAAAACAGCTATTGACTTATCTTGTCCTGTACTCGATTGATAATTTGATCATCTTGATGCTAGAGGATTTCTTTCATATCTTTGGTAAGGAAGTAAATATCAACACAAGCGCTATAAATAAAACTACAAAGGAGCTCAACCAAGTTGATATATACTTCCTCAAATTTATATTTCAGGCTGGAGCAAGTAGATTTTGTAGTTTGAATTTGCAATTTCTGAAATTATAAACTTCAAGCTCTATCATGTTGAATGCACAGTATGACATCCACCAGTCCACCATAAATTCTCAAACCTG
Organism: Setaria viridis; assembly: GCF_005286985.2. Taxonomy (NCBI): domain Eukaryota; kingdom Viridiplantae; phylum Streptophyta; class Magnoliopsida; order Poales; family Poaceae; genus Setaria; species Setaria viridis. The sequence goes on from NC_048263.2 coordinate 30,402,668, forward strand.
TAGCGAAATAGCGAGATTTCAATTCAACCTTTTGATTTCAGGTTAAATTGCATATAATAACTTTTTTCACCGTTCCAATTTATGAAGTATTCCTTTGTGATTGACTATAAGGTTTTTGTTTGGGCATGTGAAAAGCAACCTTTCGTTGGATCCAATATGATTGGAGAATACTCCCTCCATATCTATTTTTATAAAATATAGTATGACTTGGCACGATCTTCCAAATAACACCTCGACTATTCATTTATCTTATATTATATTACTTATAATTATGAACTTATAATCATGGGAGGGTATATTTGATTACGAATACAACCATATAAACTTTATATTATAAAAATAAAAAATTAATTATCAAATTATTAATCAAAGATTGCAAAGTTTGAATCTTGATATGCGTGTGCGCCTTATAAATAAAACGGAGGGATCGGAAAATAAAAACACTGGTGAGACTTGTCGTGTTGACATCAACACACAGGCCGATGCGAGTGATCATCACCATAGTAAAGATTGCAAAAGTAAATGTCCCCAACAATCAGTTGTAACTTGCATGTAAGGAGTGGAAAAAAAACAATTTTTTTTTTAAAACGAACCTGCGTAAGAGCTGCAGCTATATTTTAATATAGAGAAAAGGCCCCGATGGGCAGACAAAAAAACAACTTTGGCATGTGAATGTGATACTCCATGATCTCAATAAAATACATAGTTGAAATTGTACGATCTTCAACCCTCATCGTTAATCCGTACATTCCTTGTTGACACGAGGGGAAAAAAAATCTACTGCTCTATCATCAATACCATACTCTACCCATCCTACATTAAACCGAACACATACATTGTACAATTAAACAGGAGCCCATGGACCTGACCGGAAGCTGCATCAGTACGGGAGCCTAACGTTAAGCCTCCTGAGCCAGATGGAGTGCAGCACCATGTGGATCATGTCAAACCTCCTCGCCGGCCGGTGCATCACGAAGTGGCGCTGCGCCTGCAGCACCCTGGCGCGCAGCACCCGGTACCTCCGCTCCGACACTCCCCTGAGGATGTCCTTGAGCTCCGGTATCCTCGCCGACGGCACGGCCACCGACATCTTGCTCCAGTCCAGCACGTCGCCGAACGGCGGCGGGTAGCCGTCCGAGATGATCACGGGCACGCAGCCGGAGAACACGGACTCCACCACCCTCGGGCTCGCCACCTCGAAGCCGCTGGGGCAGAGGCAGAACCTTGCCCTGGCCATGAGCGCGTGGTAGTCCTGCCCCGCGGGGAGGTACTCGTGGACGTCCATGTCCGGGTCCTTTTTCCCGAGCCAGTACCCCAGCAGGGCCTTGCGGATGTGCCCGTGCATCCCGCCGGCGAAGAAGGCGAGCGTGGTGCGGTTCTCCGGCGGGAGCCCGAAGGTGGGGCCCCGGAGGATGCCGTCGGCAAGGTTCACCTCCGGCAGCGTGGCGTCCTTGCGCGGGATGAACCCCTCCGAGGTGTTGGCGTTGCACAGAACCCGGATCGCGTTGGTGTAGAGCTCCCGGTTACCTTCGGAGACCAGCGGTGCCCAGTCGTGGCACGAGACGATGACGTGGTCGGCGCCGCGGGACCTGTTCCAGTAGGGGTACCTGTCGGCGACGACGTCGATGTAGTCGGCGAGCATGCGGCGCATGGGCGCGACGTAGGCCGTGGTGTTGAGCCTGTAGATGTACCGCACGAGGTTGCAGACGCTGACGGGGAGCAGGAAGGCGTGGGCCTCGCCGGGGTGGCGCGCGGCGAAGGGGTTCCGGGGGTCCTCCATCTCCTCCAGGAACTGGCCCTCGATGGAGTAGATGTCGGCGCTCGGGCCGAGGTGCGCCAGAGGCGGCTCGCCCTCCCTGTACGTCCATATCTTGAACTTCCTCTCCATCTCCAGGTAGCTCCTGTTGATCAGCCCGTTCCAAGATCGAGTTACTCCATTTGTGCACGACATTCTTTCCATGATGAAAAAAGTGTCCAAGATCCGGGAGAGCTACAGAGACGTGCGTGACGATCACAGTACCTGTGGAAAGCCCTGGGGTTCCGGTAGATGGCGCCGCGCGGCACGAAGGCGTCGCCGACGTCCTTGAAGCTCCGCCGGGCGCTGTCGGCCGCCGTCGCCGGGGCCTCGCGAGCGGCGCGGCGGATGGCCGCCCGAGACCAGGCCAGGGATTCCTCGATCGGCCCGACGCTCACCTAAAGAGACACGCACGCCGCGGACGATCAATCAAACACGACGCGGATTTCCGCAGAGTCGCGGCACATGCATGGCGCATTGGAGCATGGGCGGCGCGCGTGTCACGTACGTACCTTCCCGGCTGCGTGCTGCGTGCCCGCCGACATCGTCCGCGACGCCTCCGACGCCTTCTGGGGCTCATGCGGGACGTGCCGCAGGAAGTGCTCGCGGCGGCGCTCACGGCTGGCGGGCGACTCGGCGCCGCCGCCGCCGCCCAGGAAGGCGGCGGCGAGGAGCGCGAAGGCCAGTAGCGGCACGGCGATCGCAGCCACGCGATGGCCGCCGCCGTTCTCCATTGCAGGAACCGGGCGGGCGTGCCGGCCCTGAGCTGCTCCGCGGCGATCCCTCCCCGCTCGCCGAATCGGCTACTGCTCCAACGACCGCCCGCGCATGTTGCACCCTCTCTTGTTGACTCCCGAACTGACAGCCCGAACAACCCTGCCGTCTTGTGTTGCGATTAGCCCTGTTAATTGAGTTGGGTTTATTGGTTTTAATGGTTTGGTTTATATAATAAGTTCATTTGAATTGGTTTATAATGAGTTGGCCTGCTAGATGGTTTGGTTTGGTTTGGGTTTTACAAATAAATAGTTTGGAAGGTGTTTGGGCTGTGTGGTATTATTTTTGGATCTAAAAGACTCTCAACCCGTGGGTTGAGACCCATTAAGAACCCAAAAGCCTGGAGCCTCATCTATCAAGAGTCGGACCCTAAAAATAAAACCTCGCGTTTACACCTTAAAATTTTGGATAAATTGATCGAAACTTGCTACAGATGAATTAGTTTAACAGTCCGCTACTGTATGCAAAGTAGTACGGCTGGACTTACATGTGGGGCCCGCGTAAAGAGTCGGACCCTAAAACTAAAACCTCGTGTTCACACCTTAAAATTTTGGATGAATTGACCGAAACTTGTTGCAGATGAATTAGCTTGACAGTCCGCTACTTTGTGCAAAGTAGTATGGCTAGACTTACATGTGGGCCCCACGTTGAGAGTCACATACAAACTCAAAAAAAAAGTTAACTAATGGGTTTTTATTGGGTACCTAATGGGTTCTTATTGGGTTGTAACCATATTTGGCAAGTAATTTGTATAACTTATGCAATGGTAAGTTTGGGGTGGTGTGGTGTGTGATAGTGGAGGTTTGGTTTAGGGTGGGTTATATTTATTTTCTTATGAGAATAGATTGAATAGATTGGTGTGGTTACAACATGGGTTACAACCCAATTAACAGGGCTAGTTGCGATCCGAAAGGGAAGTTTATCGAGTAATCGAGTTCGTTGCAACAGCAGCGGCCGTTTTTCTCGGCACAACAGGGCGATCAGGAGCTCGAGATCTCCTGCTGCACCGCACCGTGTCACCTGGGCGCAAGAGAAGAGAGAGGAGCTGCTGCCCCGGCCGCGCTCGAACCGGCCGGCAGCGCGCCCAACGACGAGGGCGTGTGGCGTGTGCACCCGCGGGGCCGCGACACCGTGTGCCACGGCAGGTGAGGTTTGGTTTGGCAAGTTTGGTTGAAGTTGGGTTGAGGCAGGCGACATGTACGTACGTGCAAAACTATGCTTGTTGGCACGGGAAAAAGTTTGGCGTGCTCAGCACCGTGCTGCTTAGATGCCGTTGATCCGGATCAGGTGGATTGATCATGTTTGGCAATTCAGGATTTGGTAGCGACTAAACTGCCAACGGAAGGTTCGCCATTTTATCGAGAAGAGTCCCCGCATAGGACACCGCTAGCACGAAACAAGCTTGGCGTCCTTCGTGTTGCGCGGATGCCGTTGAGCCGGATCAGGTGGGTCGATCATGTTAACACTAGCAAATCAGGGCTGGGAGCGACTGAACTGCCAACGGAAACTCTGCATTCTTTCAAGAAACCCTGCAGGAACTTGGAAGCTAGTATGGCATTCAGTTCAAAAAGATTATGTAGACACCAGACAGTGAGGGCAACCGGGCAAAATAATAAGGGATGTAAAAAAACCGGGAAACAAAGCATTCAGAAATCAACGGAGCATAACCACAAAACGTTCAGCTCCAATTAACACGGAAACAACATGTTCGACACATAATCGCACATACTCCACACAAGCATCCCAGATGGCGAGGAAGCGGGCTATTTACAATTCTGTTTCTTCCCGTCGCGCCTTGGAGGGTGCACGCACGGTGCAAAGCAAGTACCCAGTTCTACAGCGTCCCGAAAAAGACGAGCACGGAGCACGCTGACACCGAGCACTAGATTTGCCACACACTAACAGTATTATTAACTTATATGCCTGCCTTCACCTCAGGCTCTTTCGAGACTATACCTATCTACAGAACAGCCTGCTACAGCCTGGTGATTATTTACAGCAGGCATCGGATGGCAACTGGCAAGCTACTCAGGCCGCATGCTGATCAGATTAGGCAGCGTCGTGGCCCGGAGCTTCTTCATCTCATTTGCCGTGACCCTGGTGGAATCCAGGGATAGCGAGCGCAGGTTCTGCATGTCCTTCAGGTGTTTGAGACCGGCGTTGGACACCCGGGAGTTTGAGACGTTCAAGTTGACCAAAGCGGTCAAGCCTGTAACACACGGATGGCCATGAGATTTCAATGGTATCAAAGGGAGCTGGGACTGGGAGCATATATGCAGGCAAGCGCCCGCGAAGAAATAAAAGCAAGGAATTTATTTCCATATGTAAGAGCAGTACCAGAAATCAGCTCCAAGGTTTTGTCCGTCAGGTTAATGTTTTGAGAAAGGTTCAGCTGCGTCAGAGCTTTCAGATCCTTGATGTTCTTCACTCCAGCATCCGTGATGAACCCGCCACAGACCTCAAGAGACTTAAGATTCTTAAAACCTGCAGTAGTGTAAATTATGTCAAGTGATGTAGTGCTTAACTACAGATGAGGTCACCAGCTTCAAACATGTCTCTCCAAAATGATCTTAAAATTGGAAACGGGGATGCCTAAATGACACCAAACAAATTGGCTAACACAACAGGACCCAGCAAAAGCTATTGCTGTACAGTGCAATAGCTCAGTCTTTCTATATATATGACCTCAACCAAGTTATAGAAGACAAACGTGTTTGTTAAAAGTGCCTGTGTTAATTGACAAAATTATCCAATTTGTGTTGTGTGTGCTGTGTGATAGTGTATCATTTCATGAAACTGGCTTCACAAATAAGGCTGGTTTTCCAACATATTAAATTACCGCACTTGTGTAAGCTTCCGGACAAACTGAAGAGTTGAAATTAGCTATGATTGGTAGGTCTAGATAGAACACATGAAAAAAATTCTAGCTTAAATATATTCTGAAGTATGCTCTTACATCTGAAGCAGTTTGCGCCATAGTCAGTTATGCGAGCTCCAAAAAGGTCAAGATGAGTCAGCCCAGTGAGACCTGCATTATCAACCACATGCATCAAATTTCGGTTAATACCAAGTGGTACTGAAAGTCTGAAATCTAGGTTTGTAACAACTCAGAGCACCTAATTTGCAACCACGCAAATTGATCAAGCCAAATATTGGTCATATTACAAAACATTGTCGTATGATAACTCATAGTTGAGGCAACAACCAATGATCCAAATTTTAGCCCAGAAGAGAACATGCAGCAAGATTTCACAAAATTAATAAATAACAAGAACAGGCAACGCAAAACTCAGAATGTGGTAAACTTTTATCCGAGCTAATAGTTTTGGAAATAGCTGTACACCACAAATTGAATAAAATAAGGACCATGGAGAAACAATCCCAGTATGATACATACTCGTAAGTGCTGCCAAGCCAACATCAGTAATTTGGCGGTTGTCAAGATTAACCGCCTTCAGGGAACTCAACATGGAGATCTTCTTCATACCAATGTCCGTAACCAAAGTAAATGAGATATTGATATTCTGCAGATTACGAAGGCCTGCAGAAACGGAATAACAGAAACCCCTAATCAGCATGTTTCTCAGGTTTTAACTTCATTAAAAAGATTTAATAACTGCAAGCACCATTGTCTAAAAATTTTATCAAGAGTTCTACTATGTGTAGGGTTTGATTAGTTTAGCTGCTAAAAATGATGAGAACTAAAAAGTTTCTGACAAACCAGATAGATGATGGAGTCCATTGTTTCCAACTTCAGTATCAGAAAGCTCCAAGCTTTGTAGTAGCACAAGGCCTGCATTAACATAGACCCATACTGTCACAAATACAAATATTCTTAAAAGCTCTTGAGTGTAAAGAAGGAACAATTATTCACACATACAAGCTGCATGAAATCCTAGTCAAATAATTAGTGTTTTTTTACACATGGTTGATGCTAAACCTCCAGGATATAAGCAGGGAATGGAATGGATAAACAAATTTCAGAGATGATACTCAAAGACAGGTAAATATGCAACTCACCTTTCAGATACTGTAGACCTTCATCTCCAATCTTGCACGAATCCAAGTTCAAGGACTCCAAATTGATTAATTCTAGAAGCAACAAAGGAACACAAGAATTTAACTTTACCAAATTGAAGTTCTGCTCTACAATTATTTTTGTTTTTAAATATCTTTCAAAGAAATAAAGCATGAGAGGGGGATCATCATTTGGCAGAACTAAGCATGTGCATGGCATATAAAAATGCATTAGCACCCAGAGGAAATCACATTCCTAAATTTTAAAATTTTGGTTTTGACATATTTTTTTATGTCTCTGATGAATATATTTTGTTATTCGCACTATTTTATGATCAACTATATTTAATGCCACAATTCATGTTTCTTGGTTATCTGAGCACCAAGGAAAAGGAAATAAAAAAAAGTCACCAGGCCATTTTATCAGTGAATAGTATCTAGCCAATCCCTTGAAAGAACCTGTTCTTTTAAATTCTTGAAGAAACAATCACTAGGATAATCTAATGAGGTGATACCATATGCAAAATCAAGACCTCAACAAATAGAAACTATTGAAATAATCAAGAACATGTGAATTTGATATATGCATTATTTGTGACTTTCATGTATAACTCCAATCTAAAAAATTAAGACAAGAGTTTTCAACCACATTACAGTAAGGTAGTCCTACCTTTGAGATGCACCAAACAAGCATCTGTAATACAGTTAAATCCCAAGTTTAAAACCTTCAATTTTCTAAGACCTGGAAAGCAGTGGTAAGCAATGAATTAGATTGCTAAGCATGACATAAACATGCAGAAGAATTGTTTAGAGTAGCTATCATGGCAACACATGCTCAGCGGCTAACTAAGCAAGCTTGATTCAACACAGCAATGCATCTATCATCTACTGTGCATAAAAGCAGGTAAACCTTCTATAATACTTTTCTGAGTTGGAAACAGAAGCATTTTTTTTTTTTGAGTCAGCAAGAAGCATTACATTTACCTTCAAAGTTTTCACATCCATCATCATATATACCACAACGATTCAAATTCAATGATATCAATGAAGCCAATCCTACAAAAGCGACCATGAAGTTAAGAAATCTTCCAAAATGAACAAAATCAGCAACTGCTTTGAAGATGCATTTAACACCTACAACTCCCATCCAAGAAAAGAAACACAAGATTGAAAAATGTACAGGAATACTGAATACATGACACATATAAATCAGTGAACAGTGATAAGTGCAAAAGAGTATATAATCAAGCAGTAGTCAGGCCTCATCTGCAAGAGCGGAGTTCTAACTCCTGAGGAAAACTATTTAAATCTGCACTATCATGAGAGCTCATTTAAAATAAACATACTTAAACGGCAAGCTAACCATATTTCCTAGATCTGTGAGAAATGCCTGATCTACCATTGTTCTGAGAACTTGTCATTTTCTTATCAACATTTATCCAATGATTGAGCGCTCGTTTACAGTAAATCAAGAGTTTCTTCAGGACACTTTATTGCACATAATTTGGGAAAAGACAAAGATATTCATAGGAAATCAGTAGATTATAATTCCGTAAAGTCTAACCACAGATGAACCAAGCAAGCACCAGAAAAATATATGGAACTTGAGGTCAAACACAATGAAGACTAGGTGGCACAACACGAGATACTTAGGAAAGATGCAAGACCTGAAATAGCTTCCAAACAAGCAGCAGTCACTGTGCAGCCCTCTAGGTTCAAGTGGGTGAGCTTCGACAAGCCTACAGGAAAGAAATGGTAAAAATAAAACTTATGAAGCTTTTGATCGGTTAAAGATACACAGTTATATGGACCGACTTACAGATAAAACACTTAAATATGCACTTACAGAAACAGTTAAACACATGTTATCAATATACAGTACAAAGGTAAATAAGGTTTGGAACATACATCGGTACATGCACTCAACAGCAAAAATGATCCACCTCCAAGTTAATAAAGAAATTTGAGATCCTGTTTACCTCTAAGATAAGATACACCCAGATCTGTGATCCTACAACATGACAATTGAAGGTCCTTCAAATTGGTAAGATCTACAAAGTAAAGATGATTGTCAGCTTTGCAAAGATGGGGGAACTGGATAGAACATCTTATAAAATTTACTAAGTCGCAAATGAAAATAGATTAATTTCTGTTACAGCAATCCGTTTGTGCCTGACAGACTCATATCATATGCTATATCTGAAGAAAAGACACAAACAAACAAATATGCTGGTACCTGTTAAATATTTGATATCTGAATCCGCAATATAATTGCAATACCTCAAATTCAGTGACTCCAGCTTTGTCAGATCTGAAAAGAAGAAGACAATTGAACTGACATTTCAAGCCAACAACTCAGAAAGTAGTGGAAGTTCATGAGGACCAGAGGAGACCTTTTAGATGAATAAGGCCACCATGAATCTTTAGGCAACCTTCAAGGTCGAGTTTTACTAAGTTAATTAAATTTGTGAAGGCTCTCATTCCTTCAGCAGTAACACCGTTACTTCTCTTGAAACTTAAAGAAGTCAGGTTTGAAAGTCCTGCAGGCATAGAGGCATTAAGATTTAGCGTAACAAAACACAAGTTCTGGCAGATAGCAAGTTAATTGCCTAATAGGTTATAACACAAACTTAATAAAAAGAGCTTTGTATTGGAAGTGCACCAATGAGTCAAGGTCAGAATAATTGAGTTTGATAACAAGCCATTTGTATTCGAGGAAAAAAAGATAACAAGCCATTCAAAGAACCAACTTGAAGTAGTGCACTAATCTTGCAGAATAAAGTTAGCAGCCGGGAACGTGGAACATGGCCATGTTCCTCGTTCCGGGAACGTCAATCCAGGAACTATTATGTTCCGGGAACAGGAACCGTTAGTGTAAAAGGCTTTAATAAGTGCGGTACCACGTTCCTCGTTCCACGTTCCCGATCCCATCGTTCCGGGAACATGGCTGCTTAAACAACAGTTTTAAGTCATTCAAATAAATAAAAAAAACAGTGAGAAATGTGTGACTGACCTGACAACATTCCCAGGCTATGTTCAGAGATTTGATCACAGTAATTACATGCCAAGCTTTGTATGCTTGAGCAATCTCTAAGAAGATCTATCCCACTATCAGTTACTTCAGAGCAAGAAACATCAACCGACAACAATGATTTTCTTTGAGATGCCACTACTTCCATCCAAGCATCCTTCACTCCAGGGTACTCCCCTAAGCAAATGTCCTAATAGTGAGACATAAAAAAGAACAATTAGCACACATGTGAACTGTCCTCATATTTTCATATGCCACAAGTATTGTTCTGGAAATATACATTGTCAACAGCAACCTAGTTTCAGGTGAAATTCTCAATACCAAGTTATTATCTATTATGTGTGCTTAATTATTTACGTGATTTCCAAATGAGGAAAGAGCATTTAAGCAACTTAACAGAACATAAATCTGACTTTCATGGAAACAGTTACACTTGCCACTTGCTAAACAGTACTTGCTTATTCTTATTATTAAATACCACCTTCAAAGTTTGGCATGTATCTTACGGGACCAAGCTATGTGCTATACTTGCTAGCAAGCCAAACATTATGTATTTTTGTGGTAAACAGTACGAGCATGCTCCTACTGGAATGCTATACATATCAGAACAGAAACATTACCTGCAGCGCACAATCCCTAAAAGTTTGAAGCGATGCCTCCGTAAGACAGTTTGATTCTACTAGCTTATTGAAAATCTGCTGGCTGAGATCCCTCGGCAGCATCGTGAAAGTAGAATACTTGTCTATATCCTGCAAATATTGCTGGGTTAAAAAAAAGGGGGAAGACATTCCACTTCAGAATTCAAACACATGTAGCCACAGTACTACCTTGCAGACTCTAGCCACACAAAGATCCATGAGGGATGGGCATCGCCCAGGACCTTCCCCTTGCCCCTTGCGGGAGACATCAGAATTGGTCCGGGGCAGCGAGAGCAGCAACCATTTCAAGCTGCTGGTCTTTGAGAACCTTGGGGATGTCTGCAAAGAGTCTCCCTCATCCACCAATTGGCTTCTCTTCCTAGAGCAGACGCCACCCATGATTGAGGCACAAAATCGAACCAAATCCAGTCACTTCTCTTGGTATCAACAATTTTGGTTCTATAAGAAACTGGTAGCTGCACCGCCACTATCTTATCACCCAATTATGGTATATTCAAAGCCAGCCTCCGTCACCTCCCACTCCATTCTGCAACATGAGCATCATTAGAGGAATCAACGGTGGCTCAAAACCCACCTCCCACCAGACGCAACATTAACATTTCAGTGCTGTGCTGTTTTTAACTTTGAGTGCTCTGCTTCCAGATAACACTAACCAAACGAGTAGATAAAAATTTGTCGGCCAAGCATGCAACCTTATCCTAACAGACCAAAACAGACAGCCACAAACAAATCGAAACAGGGAGAAATTACCTAAAAAAAACATCACGATTTTACGATAGTATATATTGGCAACTATCGTCTACGGATCGAACAGTCCTGCTCCCGCACACCCCCAAATACAGAAGCCCCGGCCGAGTAGCATCACCAGAAAACCTCAAGACATAAAACAAAACACCGAAGCAATCCTGCTCAAATCCCACCGAACAGAGATCGGATGGAAGGAACCTCCCGAAACCTCACCGATCACGATCAATCGGTCAGTCCTTCGGAGGTAAAAAGAAAAAAAATCCCAAACAATCCGAGGATGGATAGTCACACCAAAAGTGCAAAAGGTTAGAACCTAATTGAGGGGAAAGTCACAGTGCCCAACCACCCCCTCACCCAGCAAGTCCCGCACAAACATCAGAGTCAGCACCACACAGTCACACCAGTCGCCGAATTCTCACCTAACCGGAGACCAGCGTGCCGCCGCCGCCGAAGCCAATCAACCCGGCCGCGCCCCCGGCTTGGGTTTATCCCCCCGCACGGCTCAGCTCCACCGCTTGCGACTGCGAGCACGAGCACGAGAGCGGAGAGGGATGGTTAGCCCGCTGCTGCGCTGATAAATATCTGACGAGTTCTCGCGGAGGAGCGGAGGGGGAAGGCGAAAGGAAAAAGGGTGGGAGGAAATGCCAGTGGGGGAGAAACTGTTACGCAGGAGAGCCGAGCCGGCGCCGCGTGTGAGCTCCACGTGTCCCGCGGGCCGACGGATCGGTTCCGCTGATGGGTGGGCCTGGTGCGGGAGGCCGAGAGCGGCTTGTGGGTCGGGGAAGGGGTGTGGGGGTGGGCCCGTGGAGCGGAGGGGATAAGGCGAATGCGGGGGCACGCAAGCGATCGGCCGCGCGGCGCTGCTAGCCCGCTGATTGTGCGGCCGGATGTGTGGTCCTTTTACTGTTGGCCGGGCATCGAAGGACATGTGGGTTCCACAGTGATTCTTTTTGTTATCAATGTTTTCTAATTTCTTCTACGGGGCAAAGTAGCATGAAAATATGGTTTGAGCGTGGAATGAAACTTTGTTTATTGACATTAGAAAATATTTCAAATTGCAGGTTCATTTTATTTTTTTTCTTTTTTTCCAATATAGTGTATGTCTAGGTGCATAAATAATATCTATGAATATTATAAAATTAAAACAACATACAATTTGGAACAGATGGAGTAATATTTAACAACAATTTGCAACGGAAGGAGTAATATTTAACAATTGCTGTTGTTTATAGCTGGAAAACTAGTTATGTATATTCGGCCGCAAGCTTCCCTTTTCCGTTGTTGGCGCGACCCACCCGGCAGATGCTTCTGCAATTGGCGGTGCACCTTGACCCGGCGCCGGGGTGAACAGTGAGCGCAAGTGCGCAACCCGTCCACTCCACTGACACTAGTGGAGCCGCGCCTACGCGGTCGCAGAAGATCCCTGCCCAGAGGACCATCGACACGCGACACAGTAGTACGCAGCCTGTACGGACGGCACACACTGGAATAAAACAGGCCACACACACGGCCACGGACGCCTGTCGAAGGAAGCATCTGGATCTAGCCATCTACTGCTACTAGTACTGTACTACTAGTAATGGGCCTCGTGGCGTCACGGATGAAACGCTGCCGTTCGTGCCCCCGGCTCTGGCGCCCGCGAGTCGTCGGAGCGTTTAGAAGCTTCGATCCGGCCAAGAGGAGGCCGGCACGGCACGGCACGGCACGGGGTCGCGCTTTGGCCGGAGCAGCAAAGCTCGGCGCGCCACCCATGACCCATGCTTGCCCCGAAAGGGACGGCGGGATTCTCTCATCGATCACCGATCGCATTTTCGGCGAGCGACGAGATGATGCGAAAGCGGACCGGCGGTTTAACTGCTTTCCCGACCTTTTCGCCCGATGCGCTTGCCGTCCGGCCAAGCCGTCCAAAATCCAAGGGTCTCGTCGACCCTTTGTGCTCCGAACGGAACCATTCGTTTCCACCTTTTTCGTTGGAGCGCTGGAGCAAGTGTCACTCGTCCGGTGCGTGGAACCGGTCGTTCTCGCATCTGCTTTCGCTGTAGCGCGCCATCACAGATGCCTTTGGCTTGGGCGGAGGACACGACACGGCCGGCCGTCGGTGAGCTTGGCAAGGGACGCTATAGATGCATATATGTGATATGATACGATACGATACGAATCGAGGTTTTTCTCCGGTTGGACGGAAGGGACGCTGGCTGGACGCATGTTGGTTTGGGCCACGACGCACGGCATCGCCCAGCAGGAAGGACGGCGGGCGCGAGGACGACCGGCGCGGGTGCGTGGGGTGTTGTGGGCTGCGCTCGGTGAATCGGTCTTGCTCTCCGCGATCTTGACTGAATTCTCGCGAGTCCTGATTGATCCATCCGTAAGGCTGTAGCCATCGCTCGTTGCTGTCTTCGACGCGTCGCCGAGATGATGACTCAGGGACACGCGTGCGTGCGTGCTGATTAGTTTAGCGTGTTTCTGGACACGTGTTGGGGACGGATCGATGACTCATCGTCCCTGCCCACGCTGCTGTCCACCACCTGGTTCATTTGCTCTTTCTTTCCTCCAGAGAAAGCAGGGGTAACGATTTTCGGGTCTGCATCAGCGACTCCCGGGGTTGACATCACCCAAGCATGGCGTCTACCTCAAGAAGTCAGTAGTACAAACTGTATAATAAGCATGTATACCAAGATTATGAGCATCAACATCCACGTAGGAGTTGTTCACATGGCGAAAGGAGAATGGCCGAAAGTCCCACGCTTCAACTTGAGTTCCTGAATCCCTGGGGTGTTGTACGTAGTAGACAAGCACACCGTGTCGTGTAGTAGGGTCCTCCATGCTCTTGAATCTTGATCACGAGAGGCCGACCCATCTTCATGCTAAAAGTGAAGAATGGGTTGCTTGCTCTGGGCTGAATTAACTGGTAAATTCCGGGCGGACAACCCGGCCCAGCACCGGAGGCCCAAGCAACGTTAGCCTTGGCCCGTTTACTCGGAGGCGGAGCCGCGGAGGCCACCGCCGACCGCCATCCACATCAGGCGCGAGGCAGTGTCGAGCGTGTGTCCTCCTAGTCCGTCTGAACCGGAATCCGGAAGGTCTGAACTCTGAAAAACCACGGAGTCCGCCGAGTCCAATGCTGAGATCCCACCACCACCACCTGCTCGGAAAGCTAGTAGCCGGAGCCGGCTACGCCACGCCGCCAAAAAAGGCAGAGGCGCACCCTGCGCTTCTCTCAACCAAACCAGAACTGCGTTTGCAAAGGCCAAACATTCAGCCAACCAAACCAACGCAAGGTCCACGTCCACGAACCCTGTCGTGTCTGCAAGGCAGCGCGCGTGAAGCCAATCACGGGGATCATCACGGGGAAGAAGCTTCTGACGCTGGCGATCACGCTGCTCGCCGCCCTGCTGCTGCTCCTGCCGTGCGCCGCCGCACGCCCTGGCCCCGTTATTTCCGGAACGGCTGCCATCGACGGCAGCCGGAGCCAGCACCTCCCGCTTCGCGGCGGGCCGCTGCTGCGTGGCCCGTAGAGCGTCGCGTTCGACGGCAACGGCGCGGGTCCCTACAGCGGCGTCTCCGACGGCCGCGTCCTCAAGTGGAACGGGCAAGCGCGCGACTGGTCGACCTACGCGTACGGCCCAGGTTACAACGCCAAGGCCTGCACCGCGTCCAGGACTCGGCCGGCGGAGGTCACGGAGAGAATGTGCGGCCGGCCGTTGGGCCTGCGCTTCCACTACGGGTCCGGGAACCTCTACATCGCCGACGCTTACAAGGGGCTGATGCGCGTCGGGCCGGGCGGCGGCGAGGCCACGAAGGCCGACGGCGTGCCGCTCCGCTTCACCCATGGAGTCGATGTCGATCAGGTCACGGGAGAAGTTTTCTTTGCAGATAGTAGCATGAACTACCCGCGGTCGCAGCACGAGAGAGTCACGGCCACCGGAGACTCGACGGGCCGCCTCTTGAAGTATGACCCGAAGACGAACCGTGTTGCAATCCGGGATCACTTACCCCAATGGCCTCGCCATCAGCCCCGATCGGACGCACCTCGTGGTCGCATTGACTGGACCGTGTAAGTTGCTCAGATACTGGATCAAGGGTCCCAAGGCGGGCACGTCTGAGCCGCTTGCCGATCTACCGGGCTATCCTGACAACGTAAGAGCCGATGGTAAAGGTGGATTTTGGGTGGCACTACATCGGGAGAAGATGGAAACTACCTTTTGGTCCGGACAGTCACATGCTAGCCGTGAGGATCAACGCCGACGGGAAGATAGTCCAAGTGATGAGAGGACCAAAGAGCGTAAGGCCGACCGAGGTGATGGAGATGGAAGGTGGCAAGCTAGCTGTATATGGGCTCAGTAGAATTACCTTATGTCGCCGTAGTTACTGAGTAGGAAATTTGATTTGTATATGCCTAGTGCTTTTTGTTTTAGGTCTGTTATTTTGAGTAGGAAAAGTTTTAGGAGCTTGAATTTTTCTTTAAATTTCAATTAAGATTGTAAATACTCGTTCAATGCGTACTTACTGTAGATACTCGTTTAAAAAGAAATGAAAGAATAGTGGCATGCAGTGATCCATTCATTGTTGTAGTTCTCAGTCAATGGCTATAGAATGCCAACAAATAGCAAAAGGTTCACTAAAAGTAAAATCACAAAAGTTATTAATAAATATACACATATATGACAGATCTAGAATCGAAGCCATTCATAGGATGACATGCATATATGAGTGTGTTATTGCCTTATAAGAAAATATCATTATATTTATACATTATCAAATAGCCCAACATTAAGTGTGTGTACCTTGGTTGATTATACTCCTGAGTGGCTAAGTGAAATCAACAAAGGTTGAAATTCTAAGTCTAACTATTCAATAAAGCTTTTGTGACGAGCCAAAAAAAACCTAACATTAGGTGCTTGTCCCCAATACAAACTTAGGGTCCCAAAGCTCAATTTGAAGCTAGTTCCCAAATATATTTGCTATACCTTTAGATGATTGGTAATATCCATACATAAATTAAACTATTCTTCAAATAAATTCGACAATATAAACATTGGATAACTTTGTTGTTAAAAAACTTATTTGTCGATTTAAAAGGATAGTAGTCATTGCATTACTAATTATGTCCAAATAACTTTTAATTAAGGGATCATTAATAATTTTATTTATATTTACTATTATGGGGTTAGTGATGGAATATTGCGGTTTTACAAATGACAAATGATAATGCCAATGACAAATAACTACATAATATTACTAGTATGATATTTCATTTAGGTTGAACTACATAATATATATATATATGTGCATCATTGATTATATTTTATATTTATATTTTGTTGATAATTAAAAATTATTACTAGATATAAATATTTTATATAATATGTCTTGAAAATTGTATATGTTGCTATTTCTGTGATGAGGTGGTTGATTATTTTTACTATACCTTCATCCCTATTCCCTATCCATGACAAGGGAGTGAACATATATAGTTACTATGCCATGCTTTTTGCAACCGAAGCAGGCGTTGGTGATGAAGAATGCCCGGGACCGGAAAATGGCAACAACTCCAGCAAGCCCAGAATCAACAAGCAGAAAAGTACTCTGACATCTACGACAAGCTGGTGAACTTCGTGAACCCCTGCACCCTCGACGAGGAGATCATTATCCAGTTGAAATCGTGCTGATGAAGTATGAAGCGGCAGCACTAGCACCGAGGAGACCAATGTGTTATGGATGAGGCTGGGTTGACCAATGCCACCAAGACCGAGGATGGCAAGGTTGTTGGAGCCAACATCTGGTCGCACAGAGGGAGGAAGGGACAAAATATAGCCAAATAAATTCTTCTCGCGTAGAAAATTTAGACATTAAAATTGTCTGCATATGCAATTCAATGAAAAATGCATCAATGTGATTGTTTTACTTCAAATGGTTCTGTTGTTAGATTGAGAAATTCTAATTTGTCAGTTTCATATTTTTGTCCTTGCAAATTGGCATTAGAATTTGTGAGATTAGGGATAACACTACCGTCATCAGATTCAGAGTTGATTATACTGATATTGGCATGGAGTAATGGTAGTCTAATAGAAAAAACATTCATACTGAAAGAGTTACAATTACAAGAAGAATCAATCTCAAGAACACTTAGTCAACATTTTAAGAGTGTGACCCTCAAAAAATACATTTTAAGAGTGTGAAATAGTGATCAAATAAAAGATTGGAGCCAACCTACATGCAACCTCACATATTGTCATAGAATTACATCTTTCTTTTGAGATAAATGCAGCAATCATAAACTTCTTGAAAGCAAAACCTAGATTCCTGCTGATAAAAATTGCATTGAAGAGACTAAAGAGATCGTCTTGCACTCATCCCACTTGGTGCCAAGAGGAAAGAAGAAGTGCAAATGTTCTTCTAACTATCATAGTAGTCTGTGTCTGAAAGATAACTTTGTCTAACCCGCAAAGCTCTTTCTCGTGCTAAAAGGAAGAGGAATATCGTGGGAGCAAGGCGCGCGGCCCGAATAGGTACTCTGGGCTGAATTAACATGGGCAACCCGACCCTGCACCGGTGGCCCAACCTGCATAGGTGCTCTCAAGAGCCCACAACAACTTTTTAATTAATATATTTTAATATTTGTGTTTTGCAAATATATTTGAAACAATTGTCAATCTACACCTATATAGATATTTAAAATGGCTATAGCCATTTTAACTAACAGAATGTCCCTTGCCGATGTTGTGCTCGTTAATGAGACATTTTCAATACCGTTTTAGCGGTATTATTGAACTAATTTTTATACTAACTTGTCACTTGGCACCTGAAATAACCTCATATTCGCATATGTTGTGTTTTGAACTATATGGCAAAATGGCAAGAAATGCGAAATAAATAGGTGTTTTTTGCATGAGCCTTAGTTTGGACCTGGAGTTTGGATGATACAAGGAACCCGCACGAGAAAGAAGAGCACCGGAGGGTCTAAAAACCTCATGGCCTGATCGGCACAAGGACCCTACGCCAATTGTCTTAGGCTATTTTTGTGCCCAAATGCATCCACACTTGATGATCCATCATTACAGATGACTTAAGGGCAAAGCACGTTATGATTTTGCAAGTTAATCTCATGGTTAAGAAAAGGAAGCTCAAGATTGGAATATCCTGCAAAAGCAGCAGATCTTGTATAGGTTATATCTTCCTCATCCACACTCCTATTGGGGCCAATTTGGTATCTAAACTACATGGCTCAAAAAAATCTACAATTTTCGTATGGAAGGTTTGGGTGTTTGAGGTCGGCAAGGTGGAGAAATCACGCACGACGATTGGCCTGGCCCTTTCCTCTCCATTCGACGTGCCTTTCATCCCACGGTACCCTGGGCTATAAATACCCCCATTCTTTATCCGCATGTGAAATCCATTCATAAGAAGTCGTGGAAATAGAGGGACATGCACTATAGGAAGCTGAGGATCGCTTCAAGTCATCGAGGTTGCCTAGGAGATGGCCCGTCATGATCATCCCTCCATGGTGAAGCCATGGTGGAGTTCCACAGCCAAACCTTGGATTGATCAAGGCATATGTACATTCAATGGTGATAGCAATCTATTATGATATCCACATTGATCTACTTCGATACATGTTAATTCATTCATATGTTTAGCTAGCATATATTCTTAGTAGGATTAGATTTAATTGTGGTGATTAGTCTATGTCTTGCGGATGCATTGTTGTGATGCAAAAGCAACCGGTGCTAATACCCTTGTGTGGTGACAGCATGCGGAAAGGAAAAGGCCTAAAGATTGCATAATGTTGACGACTCTTTATCAAGGTGTAGATGGATTGGTTACTGATTTGGCTAGAACTGCAAATAGAAGTCGTTAGACTCATGTTACATTTGGTTGTGTTGGTGTGCTTGGTTCCCAGCCAAACCGCCACACTACATGGCTGTGGCGCCACACCCGTCACACTACAGTGGCGTGGCTTTTGGTGGCGAGCAACCAAGCACGCCCGTTATCTCGTGTCATGGGAATATATATATGATTATTATATTTATCCCATACTTATGTTTCCCTACATATACAATTTATGATTCATGATAGGACTACATTAGACAGAACCTTAGCTAGTTCACTATCAATCCACGGATTGATAAATTTTGGATGGAATACTCTAAGAAAAAAGCTACCATTAATTCATACATTTATCGTTCACAAATTACCATGCTAACTCCCACCTACAACCGTCACCTTACAGCTAATTCAGTTGGCATTATGTCCATTCTCTGCATAGACACACGACGCATCTTTTAAAAATATTATAGATTTTCCATATTAATTCGGATGAAGATAAACTTTATACGAAAACTATAAAGCTTGACGAGATCTATAACTTAATAGTCAAAACCTTTTTCATTTGGAGCCATCTTGATGCCCAAATAATAGATACATTATTCAGATCTAAAATTTAGATACGAACATTGTATTGATTATTTGGGCACAAAAATGGATTCAAATAAAAACATTTTGAAAAATAAAGTTGTAGATTATATCTAGTCCTTAAATTTTAATATAATTTTATCTCTATACAAAGTCATATAAAAAACTTATGAGTTTTTTAAAATATGTTGTGCTGGAGAATGGGTGACTTATCTGATCGCTAGCACAGTATGTATTAGAAAAAAAAAGTAACTTTTTCATATGATTTCCTTTGAACATAAAAACTTTTCCAGGCTTCCATCCGTCCGCTCCGTAGTTCAACACATCATTGCACTGTAAAAACAAAAGGATTTTTCGTACCTGAACACCAGCAACTCAGGAGTGCGCTACCAGAAAAAGTTAGGCAACAAATCAGAACAGTGGAGGACGAAAGAGTGCAGAACTTAATGACGGAAAATAAACCTCGAACGGCATTATCTATCGCACCTTTACTTGAGAGGAAAAGGACAAAAGCCTTTAGTAGTGAGCAAGCACAACCATTCCCATAGCTCTCCACTTGCACCTGATATTTCCATCGGTTTCCTTGATTATTACATACATTATTTCATGCTGACGCCCTTTACGCTCATGCGACATCAAGCCGACGGCACTACCAAGTAAGTACAAGGAGAGAGCCTGACGGAAGGCCAGGAACAAAAAGGCTATCGCGTTGGCTTGCTCAGCGGCTGCAAAATACGCCCAGGCAAATGTGGCCCGTTGAATCAAATGCACAAAATGGACACCTTTTCCCACTTCCAACCGAGTCTGCTTCTCGCTCAGGTCGGATTGAACCAGCGGCCCCCGGCACCGTTCGCGTGCCCATTCCCGTGGATTCCTGCACCGTTGGGTGCGATCGGGGATGCGGGGATGCGCGGGGACGGCAGGCCAACTGCCATTGAAGGAGGCGGGGGCGAGGAGAATAAGCCAGGGATGTGCGAGAGAGAGGGGCCACCCAAGAGATGGCTGCCACCTTTCCTTTGCTGGATCGCTTTGATCTGTCTTAAACTATGCTCGTGGATGTTTGTGAGCGCCTCGAGCTCATCGAATGACAATGATTCGACACCAACACCGTAGAGTGGAGCATGCCGAGCCATCTCTTCTTGGAGTGAAGTTTCAAGTGTCCGAATGTATTGCTGAAAAAAATGGTGACAGATCAGTAAACATGGTGCAGCAGCAGTAGTATTAAGGAAAAAAAAACAAGAAAAATATGATGAATTTGTTCATCACAATGCATAGCATGGACCCTTACAGAGTTTCAAAGTTTTGTAAGTAGCACATAGTGGCGGATGGAACATGTGTCTATGACATAGATACCAAAACAGGTCAGAGATTTCAAAACCACCACAAAATTACAGGTCAACAATGTTGTGGTCAGTTATGTCCACTGAGTTCTGCTGAGTATTTAATTACATCAATTAAAACAATGCAAGATTCATTTTCAAAAATAACTGGCATACTATTTGGCGTACATATCTAAAAATCAATGTGCTGAATACAGGTAACACCATTCCATGTATATCAAATAGTTGGTGGACAAGTCCCCCAAATGTATGATGCTGTTGACTACATCTTTTGTGACAACAAAATATCCTAAGGAAATAATCTCCATTTTTTAACAAGGCATTTGAGACAATAGTCAATGTAGATATAAGTATAGAACAAACAACTGTGCAAACAATAGAAAATAGCAAGGTGGAAAACCTGGCAAACTTCCAGTTTCGACTGCATCCCATCAATGTAAGCTTCACATCGACTAATTTGCTCTTCTTTTTCCTTTTTTTCTCCCTCAGTTTGCCCAACTGTCTGTGTCAGCCTTCTCACTTCATTCTCAAGTGATTTCCGAATCTCTTCACGAGTCTGTGTTTCAGCTGCATAACGTTTTAATTCATCGTCAAACCTTTTCCTTGAAGCTTCAGCATTCTTCAGCCGTTCTGCTAATGTGGTTTTCTCCTTTGTCACTTTCTGGAGCACATAACACATTAGTTGTTTGGAAATGTGTAGCAAATAATATTGGTATAATTTGAAATGTAAACAATTACATGAAGGTAATGATAGCTATAATATATAATAGGAAAGAAATGTGTAGCAAATAATATTGGTATAATTTGAAATGTAAACAATCACATGAAGGTAATGATAGCTATAATATATAATAGGAAAGAAAGTAAAAAAATGCTTCTCATAAATGATAAATCCATAAAATATCTATACAAATCTGCAATAAACCTCTAGAATAAATCAGTAAAACAGTTTGTACCAAATTATGTACAGACACCAACACATAGAAGTTGACTTAACACAAAATTGTAATTCTTCTTTAAGAACGGCAAAAATCCGCAGTCGAGCAGAGTACAACCACTAACCATCATAGGTCTAGAAGATCACAGGGCAAGTCTGAAGTAAACATCAATACAGATAGATTCCATGGCACACATTTTAGGATACTTGAAAGAGAGTAGAAAACCAATTACTCCAGCAAACGATGCCTCAGCGTTAGCATATGCAACATGATATATGGATATTGAACCAAATTGTCATTGGTCCTCTCAACATGAACCAAGATCGAAGAGGAGCGAATATGAAAGGAAGAACTACTACCAAATGGCTTGCTACAACACATCATGGATTATTCACAATTCCATTGATAGTTATATAAACACAATCACCTCAATTATCTTTGCGCAACAGATGACCAATGTGACCAAAAAGGAGCTCCTCAAGGCAAATAATGTATCATTATCAAGATATGCATCTTTATGATATCGGACACATACATGCAACAATTTATGTAGGAGTGATAAATTCCAAAACCACCTCACGCGCACACGCACACTCGCTCACACACACATGCTCGCGCGCGCACACGCACACACTACCCCACCCCTAAATCCCAACCCAAAACCAACAAACAAGCATTTTCTTTCGTTTATCATTTTTCCACAACACTCAGCAATGAATTTCCATTGAAAATAGCTTTATTCTGAAAATCGAGAGCTAAAGTGCGCAAGTTCCTACCCAGGATAGCTGCATATCAACCAGCTAAGGGTGACTTTCCAACATTGCTTCTGGAAACTCAGAAAGCAGATGGTAAGTAACCAACAAAAAGGTACAGATGTATTTCTACATTTTCTTAAAACAGCAAGTGCACTTTTATCCTACATCTTGACCTTGGTAAAAGCTTCGCATATTAGATACAGAGACTCCAGGTCGAGGTGTACAGACATATTAGCATAACTGAATAGCACATATCTACAGTATCAAACTACAATGGTAACCAAAGCCCAAAGAGAAAAGGCATTAAGCAACAACATAAGACGTACTTACGGCAAGGAGGCGATTAAAAGCATTTATTTCGAGAATTTGTATCATAATCAACCTATCAATTAATGACAATAAACACCACAGACAAACAGTTTGTTTTGATCAGCATAAACACATTTTGGCACACAAATATTGCTTAGGGTTACTAGAACTTCTACCTTTAATTCTTCACGTTTCTGTGCTTTCACCATGGAGAGTTGTGACTCTGCATCATTAAGACGAACTTGAAGATTCTTCTTTTCAGCAGAGAGCTTAGCAATTTGCTCATCTTTCTCTGATCGCACCCATTCCAATTGACTCTCAATCTCTCGCATCTGATCGGACAGCGTCTTCTTCTCGCGAGTGAAACGATCCCTCTCAGCTTTTAGCTCAGACTACAGCAAATGAGGAAATCAATAATTGTTAGGCTAACAAACAAACACGAACAACAGGATTAACAATTGGATCACACCAGATAAATACCCTTAGATGGCCAATAGTTGCCTCCGATTCAGTTAGCCGTTGGTTTAGTGCAATCTTTTCATTGGTGAAATTTGTTTGCTCCATTTCCATGTCCTCACGAAGACGAATATTTTCATCTTCAGTAGTACATATTTGGTGCCAAAGATTTGAACGGTCAGCCTGAGCAACTTCAGCAACTTCACGCAACATGTTCAAAACAGGTCTTGCAATCCCATACTCCTCTTTAACAAGAAATACCAAGACATCCATATCGATGTCAACTGCTCGGCAGTTATCTGATGTATTTGTTGCTCGTTCAACAAGGCCCTTAAGAATTCTATATCTATAATGATCCTCAGAATAGATCTTAAATATGATAGCGTAAAGCATCCGCACAAAGTCTTGAACCTTCGTTTCTGTAGATAGAGATAATACCTCACCAAGCGCAAGGACTGAAGTGAAATCATTTTCTTGGACAGACAAAGGTTCAAACTGCCCATCTAACAGAACTTGTTTGTTCTGTGAATCATTCACAACAGACCCAGACTTTGAACTTGATCTGTAAGAGTGTCTTCTTTCCAGCACCATGGCTACTAATTGTAGGCCAAAGGCCCCTCGCAATAAAGCCCTCTCAAAAACCTGTGCGACTTCAACAAATAATCCAGGTATTGATAACATTTCTATCAATGCAAAAACATCTGATAGATGATTTCTTCCATGCACAGCTTGCTCTTGCCAAGAATACATCCCTTCAGCTGAAAGCCCATCTGTAGAACAAGTACTACACGATGATGTTGATGATAGACAATTGTTTTCAGGCTCACGATCAGAATCGATATCTTTCAATATAGCTTCAGCTACATCTGGTTGGCTTTGAATTGTTTTAGACAAAAAGTCAAGCACACAATCTGGAACTTCAGTTCCCAGATCTTTCAATCTCCATCGAACAGCTCTAACCTTAGGAAAATAAAAGTAAGAAGTTACTAATATGAAAAGTAAGAAGATGCTGAAGAAACAGAAAGTCATGAAGCATGACTGCTAAACATACCGCTAGAGAAAGATGCTGACAATGTGATGCCGCCTTAAGAACATAAGTAATGGCAGTTACAAGAGGCTCATCGTTAGAGTCGGACAATAATTCAAGTGCATGAACAGATGCTTGTTTCCAGATATCACTTTCGAATTCTAACTCAGAAAGGGCACCAAAAACCTGCAATAATTAAAATAAAACATAATCATATCAGGGATGAGTTGTTTGCATGTATTTTACATAAGCTAATCGGGCATGATAGCTATCCACCAATACAATCATATTTAAGTCACAAGCTCACGATACAGTGGAATAAATGTATATACATCAGCTACTCATTCCAAAAATAGTGGAAACAATTTATTTTGGAGGATTACTCTAATGTTTTGTAAATTATACCACATAAATTTAGTATCATTGGATATATTTGAAAGGGCTTTCAAACAATGTCAATTTCATGGTCATTAACAGTTTAACATAACTACATAAGAGATGTCAACGGTCAAAGTGTAGACTTGGAGACCACCTCAGGTCAAACCATACCCTACATCTTGATAAGGAGGTAGAAGCATTAGAGGAGCTCCAGCGTATACTCTTCCCAAAATCTGTGAAGGTGAACACGTGGAACAAAACACTCCAGCATATAGCAAGCAAGTTGAGTCCTAACCCACAAAAAGCGATCATTCCTACCTAACTTTCCTTGCCCCCTGCTGTTTCCATCCCGCAGGGATTGCCATGATCAATGGATAAATAAATACTACTTTTTGAAGCACTGGGTGCCAAAACAAGGTTCAAAGTTAAGATGGTGCTTCCCAGCCCCCCCCCCCCCCCCCCCCCTCACACCCCCGCTCCAGCATGAAGCACTAGGGAATCTTTCCCTGGCATCTCGTAGCACCCCCTTAGACATGTACGCTGGAGCTGCTCTTATAGCAAGTCTTTTTTTTTTCTCGTAACACCAGATGAGCTGTGTATCATTATATTAAAAAAGAAGAAAAGGGTACGAAACCCTTACAGAGAGACACCCACTCAAATCTTATGAGGCAAACTTACTGGTAATCTCAATGAAGGCTCCGCATCTGACTTTTGAAGATGATCTAACAGTGCACAAGCTGCAAGGGAGTGTTCTGAACCATCCACCAACTTTGGTACAAGGGCAATCAAGTCTTGCTGGAGCTGTTTTGGAGCTTTCTCTAGAACAAGTGCAATCTTCTGGACAGCTTGAGGCCGCCTTCGTGGTTCAGGGCATCCATGTGGTACCGCGCTGTCCAATGCCCTCAATGAATTAACAATCAACCCTAAAAGTTCCTCTGATTGCTCTGGCCATTTTGACTGAGAAATTTTTTTGGAAGGATAGTACATTAATTAAAGGAAATGTGATGATAAGGTTAAAAATAAGAAACCTTAAATCTTACCCTGGAAGCCTGCTCGGGGCCTTCATCTGCTGGCAAATCTGTAGCGGATGTTTCCAGAGGAAAACAAGAATGTTCTTGATTATTTGCAGTAATCTCATTTGTAGCCAAATCTGCATCTCGTACTGTAGGACTATCTCGAATATTATCACTATTAGGTTCCGTAATCGCACAGACATTACTACATGCACTTTCTGTTAGTTCACCTTCAACACTAAGCTCTGGTGGAGAGCTTGCTGATGAACCACTTTCTTCTGAAGGCTGGCAACACTCAACCATTATATCTAGAAGCAAATCTATGATAGCCTGCTTCAAGGCACTAACCCCCATCAGCAGACTAATGAGACTTGTGGAGCTTGAATCACACTTCGAAGCATCTTTCTTTCCACCATTCTTGGTGGATACTTTGGTCGGAAGAAGCATACGCTTAACTTTTGCTGGGTTATCCAGATAAACACGCAGGCCAGTAAGGAACCCAGCAATCGCACTAGCATCTGTTAGAATTTTCTCCTTTAAAGTAACCTGCGGTTGAGTATAGTTATCTCCGTATGTAAGAGAAAATCCAGCTCTTAAGAGGAGGTTCCGGAACATATCTTCCTCATCACCACTCATATCTTCGCTATCTTCAGAATCAATGAGTTCATCAGGATCTGTCGACAATTCATCCTGATCGTCATCTGAAGCCCAAACCTGCTAGACAAGTTAATTATGAGCCCAATAAAAAAGAGCACTGTCTACCATATGAGCACATCACCATATCACTTCCAAAAATGTGCCATGAACAAAAATGATTTCGCTGTCAACGTGTCACATAGTAAGGACTATAACTCATGAACAGCTACAACTTGCATACAAATATCATGCTATCAACCATAAATCCTTCAACGGTCAGAAGATAAAGTCTATTTACTCAACAACAATTAACTAATCCTGCACATATGGTCATCTTCTGAAGAAAACCCTAGGGCATCCGTTCAAAAGAAAGGGTCATAGGACATACCATTGCTTTCAGTGAACTACCAGATAAATGCAGGCATCATTGCAATAATCAACCAGAAATGTTACCTATCGGCCATAGCTAGGCCAGCGTAGCCCTCAGTAGCAACAAGCACAAAATGTGTAACTAAAACACTAACAAAAGGGCCAAGGGATGCATGTTTCAACATAGATGGCTGCTGTCCACAGGAATCATTAAACAATGCAGTTCATTCATTCCCATGATTAAAAAAATTTGATGGGTTCATAGGACTCTTAACAACGGTGAACATGATATCTTAAACTGCAATCTGACCAACATACAGTTACAATGCTCAAACTATTTTCAATGGCATATGATGTATAGAACCAATAAAATTCTTAATCAACTGCTTCACTAAACTTCCCTCCATCGATGCATTAACAAGAGAAAATAGACAAGACGCGAAGAAAAAGTAAATGAAATCTCACCTCAAGATCAGAGAAATCAAACCATGGGCAACAATCTATGATTTCACAAGTAAAAATAACAGTGTCCCGAACAAGGAAGCCAGCATCAGTATCAAGCATGTCTGAAATCTTCATAAACTGGAGAACTGAATTGTTCCATGTTTTCGTGCAGATTGAAGATTCCTTGCACACAGTTTTTGCAGAATTCTTCTGGTTAACTATAGCCATCTTATAGTGCACCCAGAAGTTCTTATCAGGATCATACCCAGATGACTGGTCACTCTCCAAGTATATGCATATCGTATCAAACGACTCATATACACCTGCAAGTTGCGACGAGGTAAACACAAAGTATGGGTTTGGTACAGCTGTAAGTTATGAAAGTAACTAAATCTACTTTACCTATCCGCAGCTCACAACCCCCAGCCTGAAAAAACTTGCTAAAAATCTTTCTGGTCTCCATAATCTCCTTAAAGGACAAGAAATTTTCCACTTTCCATGTAAATGATGGCCGCTTTGGTAAAGCTTCAATCTGACATCCAGAAGTTGAATTGCATATTTCAGAATCTTCATCAATTAGCTCTTGCATAGTTGCTGTTTCCTTCAGAATGAGAACCTCTGCTGAAAACACAACGGTATCCTGTACAAGAAAACCTGCATCCTGATCAAAGAGGCTAGTTAGTGTCACAAATTCGCGCCAGCCCCAATCCTTTGCTGACTTAGAGTAACGATTCTGAGACTCTTTCATGATCGACTTCTCCTCCACTTTCTGGTTGATGACAGAGAGACGATGGCTCACAAAGCAGCTCCATTCAGTAGTTGTATTTCGGGGATCTGTCACTTCCAGAAATACTGATAGGTGGCATGGTGGTTGAGACTGCCCTGGTTGCAGCAACATAAACAAAACCAACTGAAAGAATCAGTACCCAAATTATAAGAATGCCCACATATGAAACGTTAACAAGTAAACATATTCAAAGGCTACTAAAAAGAATGGCCGCAATTTGTAGCGAAACCAAATTCAAACTTCAAATGGACTGAAAAAATTGGGGCTGCCATAGAAATGTGTCAGCAGTAGCAGTTAACATCCCCAAACAAAATTACATACTATGTCTACAACAGTGATTTCAATATGGAGGGAAGGAGCGCCAGGAAATCCAAGTTGCGGCTGCATTTGAAAACTGTAACTCTACTTGAAAAGACGAATTTAAGATCAATTTGCTAGTTTAGTATAGTGTAATCATGAGTTTCACAATCTTGAGCAAAGTAGGGGATTTAAGAAAACAAAAGGAAAAAACAACATTCACTTCAGTGCTCTATGGACTATGGCTGCAGCTACATGAGGGAAAATGTGAATGACACTAGTTAGTGACATCCATTGGTTTTAGGCCACATGAATAAGACTTTATTAACAGGGATAGAGGATGGACAAAATGAGAAATGGACATGATATATTGTTTTGGAAGAGGCCACAGCTACAAGGATAAAAAGTATGTCTGTCATCCACAAGTACAGACAGCCAGATTTTGAGGACAACTAAGGTGGAGAATTGACAGAATCTGTGCAAGAAGAAAGAAGATTAGCTGTAATATTACAATGGATTTTTTTTATTCTAGAAAGGCATGATAAATTCTTGCCAATGTAATCGTTGGTATCTAAGGGGATAACAATTTGTAGAATAAAAAGGATAATCTGTAATGTGGTGTTTATATCAGAGGATTTCCTTGTCAAAAGGATTGGATGAAGTTATTGCCGATGTATCCATTGATTGCCTGATTGGTACACTAACTATTAGCTATTGTTTCTTGGTATAAACTACAAGTATTTATTTTTATGGTGAAATTCCGTAAATTCCAACAAATGGCAAAACTACAGGTGTATGTGTCTGGATTTCACCCTTACAATTCAAGTCCCAATTTAATCAAGCACATCTAACAAATGATTCACAATTTTTCAATCATTTAAGTATATCTAGAAGTTTTGTGCAAACCATTCAGGTGTACACATGCCTAGTTGTCTATGCCAGTTTACCAAGTTTACTTTGTACGCAGTTCAGTGTATGTCAGAATAAAATCCATAAAATTGACTTCAAAGCTACCATATGAATCCGGAGAAGCGTATGTGCTAGTGCTTACCCCGTGGATAAACAATAAGACGGCAATCTCGATTCCCAACTTGAAACCGTCTGCTTTTGATACAAAGACCTGTGACCTTGCGCTTCTTGAGAAGCTCCTTCAGTCTTGTGAAACTCTCAATCCTCCACACAAACTTCCCAAAGTGTCCATCTGACTTCCTAGCTCCAGCACGCCCACCACCAGCACCACCCATTCCCAGAACCAACGGCAAGCTACGAGTGAATGAGTTTGACTCCTTTATCACGTGCACTGAGGCACTGAACACCACAGCTCCATCAACCAGGTATCCACTATCAGCAGCCAAAAACTCATCCATTTTGATGTAATCACCCCACCCAAGGCTGGCATTGTCCACCCCGAACCGACCATATGAATCCTTGTGGATATGGCTCCCACCAGACTTCTGATTAAGGATCGAAATGCGGAAAAGACACCAGCAGCCACGATCACCATCTGGCACGCCACTCCCTGCACCACTTTGTGGCAATGCCGATGCTGATGACCCAGATGCAACCTGCACAACAGGCTCCTTGCTTTCCAGACAAACTGACAAATGGTCTGCGCCAGAGACATTGCTCTGGTAGATACTAATCCGGAGCCCGCAGTCACTCCCACCAGCGGAGGCAGCGGCAGGGAAGAATGCAGGGCTCATGATCTTCTGCGTGCGGATCATCTCCCGGAAGATGCTGAAATTGAGTACCTTCCAGGTGAACCGGCCGTCAGCATCGGCAAAGGAGGCCGTCTCGGAGAGGACCGATATGTCGGCGGTAATGACGAGCGCGTCATGGGGCTGGAAGAGGAAGGCGGCGGCCGAGGAGGGCGCAAAGTCGCACCAGCCGTGGGAGCGCTTCTTGGAGGAGAATCGGTGCCAGGAATCCCGCCCCAACGACTTGGCGGGATCGGAGGGGTGGACGACGGAGAGGCGATAGCTAAGGAAGCAATCCCATTTGGAGGAGGTGGTGGTCGTGGTGGAGGACGACGACGACACCGGGGTTTTGGGGTCGAGGACCTGGAGGTAGAGGGAAAGGTACCCCGGCAGCGCCTGCGAGTCGCCGCGCGGGTAGAGGAGGAGGCGGCAGTCGAAGCCGCCGACCTCGAAGTAGCGGCTGTAGAAGGTGCGGGCGCGGGTGCGGGGGAAGTCCGGGAGGGTCCACCGGCAGGAGGCGGAGGCATCCCCGCGGCGGTCGACGGTGAAAGTCGCGGACGTGGAATCAGACGGAGAAGGGGATGGGTCATCGGGGGTGACCGCCGCGGCGGCGGCGGCGGCGGCGGAAGTGGTGGGCTTCATGGATTGGGGATTTTTGGTTTGTTTTCAGGGGTGGGTTTTCTCCCCCTTTTTTCCTTGGTCTTGGGCAGGCAGGAGCAAGGCTTGGTTGGGGAGGCGAAGAGGGTTGGCGTGCGGTTTATTATTTATTTTCTTTTCATTTCCATCCCTTCCATTTCTTTATTCTTGTTAATCAACAAAATGCCACCTGTGGATGGAATGTCTTGTTTACTGGAATTCACTTTTCACATTTTTTTCCTCCTTACCTTTTATATGAATATTAATAACATAACAATGCTTTTAGCTGCAAGTTGAAATATATTTGGAGAACTTACAAGATTAGTTTACTTTGATGTCAATAAGTTTAAAACTACGGTGACACCAAGTCTGGCGAGTGCGGGTCAAGCCTCTTTTTCTAAATGTCTATGTTAATAGTTCATATTTATGATTTACTAGGACGAATGGTTTTGCATTTTTAATATAACATATCTAAATAATATAAATTTTCATAAGAAAAACTTCAATATAATTTGATGAGCAATTTTTAATCCCAGTCTATAAGTAAATTTGGCACCTATGCATCATACAGATGAAAAACAACAAACCGATTGATAAACAATTTTTGAAGTTAGATAAAAAAACATGCATTCAATTCACTTCACATGGCGCTCCATATGGAAAAAAAAATTCTAACCTATTGGTGTTTCATACTAGAACCAACAGCCATGTGTCATACTGTCAACAATTTTGTTTTGCCATTTTTTTTAAATATCTAAAAGCACCTGGCTGCCCCAAATAAATCCAGAACGTCATCATAGAAAAGCCAACAATGTGTGTCGCTATATGAAAAAAAAAGGATCGCTAGATAGTAAACAAAAAGAACAGGAAAGTGTATCAAGTAGCCTAGAGTGATACTAAACTATCCTGAACCAAGATTATATTTATTTAGGCCAGTAACTAAGCTATACTAGTTTTGAAATAGCCTTCTTCGATTGCTTTCTATTGTGCCAGGAAGCGAGAAGAATTTGGTAGAAATCAAAACAAACAAGCCCTAGTAATTTCCATGTCCATAAGTCAGTCCAGTCGCAATTAGGGTTTTTGTTAGGATAAATGGTTACAGTGATAGCTTGTCTTTGTGATAGGATTGTTACGGGTTCGAAAACCAACCAATTAATATTCTTTTTGTCAATAATTGTTTTCTAAGGTAAGTAATACATTGCCATGATATTCGATGAATCTAGGAGCGATGCATTATCCACATTGAAGACACACTTGTGTATACCAACTTAGTCCAAGTCTAAGAAATAAATGCCAAGTTGAAAAAATAATATGAGCTTTGAGTTTATAATTTATTTGAGTGTAATAAAATATAAGCAACTAGTGCACATTATGCAATCATGTCATATATCGTGAATCTTTAAAATCTTATTAGGCCATATAGGCATATAGGCACATAACTTTTGAAATGCCCTTTCCAAAGCAAAAGAGGAAAAATACAAGAAGCTAAAACCCTACTATGGAAATGAACATAGCCATGATTTAGTCACCAAAGATGGAGACAATGAAGAATAAAATCAAGATCATAAAGCTGGAGGGAGGAAAAACATCTGGCAGTTATTTGTCGGTGTGCTTTTAAATTGAGAGAAATTACCAAATGAACATATATCAAATACTTTTTTCTTGATGAAAAATAGCTTAAATAGTCACATATCATTTCTTTCGGGAAGAAGTCCATTTAATACATCCAACAATCCAGTTTTTCTAGTTAGTCCTCTACTAGACAATTTTTTAACTCAATCTACTTCTCTAAAATATTTCAATGGATTCAATCTACCTTCTAATGAGAATTGTCCTTTACTTTCTCAATGTACCAATTGAGTTTTTAAGTCCAACTTTAGTGGACAATATAAACACATTAAGGATTTTTTATAATTAGTTTTGCAGGTTAGGAGCATCTAATATTAAATTAACTTTGGATATACAAATCTGCGTGAAAAAATAATGGTAAAATCCTATTTTTCTAACATTGGAACAACATGTCATTTATCACTTCACACAAACTAAACTTCAAATTCAACATATATATGGAGAAATGAAAAAGAAGGTATTAGAAGGTAGAGTGGATCAATTGAAATAGTTTCGGGAGTAAACCGAAGCAACTTTGCTAAGAGAATCAAAGGAACAAACTAGATTGTTTGTAATCCTAAAATGAATTTTTTTTCCTTCGTTTTACACGTTGCACGTATGAAACTAAACTACTATTTGTACACCAATAAAAAAATATTTTGTTCGAATTTTTTTCCTTCGTTTACACATTGGACGTATGAAACTACTATTTGTACACCAATAAAAAAGTATTATGTTCGATTTTAAAAAAAATGTTCAAGAAAAAATAAAAAAAGTATTGAGCAAGTGGCTCACAAAACTTTGACGAAGATGATTGAATCAACAAGCGGGAAGTAACATGCTATGAAACATAGAGTAAAATAGTGCAAGAGTAACTGAACCGGAACAAACTTGAATTGCCTAGGCATTTCGGGGTTCAGAAATTCAGACGAAACATTAAACAAAACCGCCTCCACCAGGCGTTTTGTGGGAACCCGTAATTCCGCCAGGAAGACGTAAACCGTTCGGAGGTTTTTGTCCAGGACCCGCAGAATGAAGAGACACTGCCCTCTGCCTGGCCCGCTCTCTCCCTCGTCCCTCCCCTTCTTCCCGCGGCAGCCCGATTTCGTCGCCGTCGGGATCTCATCGCCACCCGCCCAACCCCTGGCGCTGGACTGACGTCGGGTGGAGATCCCACTAGGTTGATTTCTTCATTTGCTGGTAAGAACCTACTTTCTTGGAGGGATTGTTATAATGGTTTGCTTGTTCCCTATCGAATCTTTTGTTGGTGTCCTCCATGGATCTGAGTCTTGCGTGGTTCCCTGTTATTAACCAATCGAATTCAGTCCAGTCCATCCTAGTTCGACCGGGTTCTTCTTCAGCCATGCCCCCACGTTAAAATCCGCCTCCGAGAATTGTGAATAAAGATGTAGTCATACACTTTGAAGGACCATGCTTGAGGGCTTGGTGTATCAGCATTTAGATAAAAAGCTGTAGCAGCGGTCTTATTTTGATGGCATAATAGACTCTGAAAGGTACCGAGGACCTTTGTGGAGTGATGTGGTTGGCAATATCACGCTCCAATGGAATCTCAGCATCTGGTCGGAAAGCCTATATGAGGTCCTGGAAAATAGTCCTATCTGGCAATGTCATTGTCTAACTTTAGCACTAGTGTTTGGTTTCCTGTGTGGTTAAATCATTTTCAAGATTTCTAACAAACATTCAGTTGAGTGAATGTTCTTCGTTTTGATGACAGCACTTAGATATCTCAAACAAGTGTATCCATGAATTATGTTAATCTTAGACCAAGGACCTTTAGAGTATGTTTTCATAGTCCTGTCAATTAAGCTTGCTAGCCTGTAGTGGATGACCTCATCTGTTCCTTCATTTTGCGTGTTGTGAATTATGTTTGCAGTCATGAGCCATTGGGCGTTGCTGTTTTGAGGTTGGAGAAAATGTTTACGACCACCATTGATAAGTGATCAAGATTACAAACTAGAATCATCTGTGTAACCATATGGATTGGTTATTTATGTCCATCATCTTTAATATGGATGACAAGTTACATACAAGTACAACGCTTCCTTGTGTAGAAGGTGCATGTAGGTGCAACACGTTAAAATACGGTGTTATCTTGTTAGGTTCTGTCATGTAGGTGCAACACGTTAGAATATGATGCTAACTTGTTAGGTTCTGTCCCTTTTGCCTTATGTTTATGTTTTTCTTTAAAAAAATGCATGCTAATATATCATGCTATCATTTTAGATTCTGTCCCTTGTGCCTTATATTTAAGTAAGTTTCAATTTTTCTACAGTGATTTTGTCCTGCTCGGTTGCAATTTTATTGTTCACAAGTCTTTAAAACCACTTTCAGAGCATTAGTTGAAATGGCAAGCACAGCATGCTTCGTGATTGTTAGTAAGAATGACATCCCAATATATGAGGCTGAAGTTGGATCTGCTCCAAAAGTATGGTTCTTTCAATTCATTCCCTCTACTATTAGTTTCGTATCTGTTGAGATTCCTTTATATGATGTTATTATTTATCTCTAGCCATACACTGGAACTCTATTGAATCATTGTTTTTCTTAGAGAAAAAAAATCTACTGTGAGTGCTGTGTATGAGAGGACAGGCGTGCCTTCATCCCATTCACTTTTCCATTTAGTTATTCTTGTCATGTTTGCTATGATAATTGTAAACATTATTTGAGATGCTTGCTTACTGCTTAGTTTACATCCCTCTTGCAGAAAGAAGATTTAGCTTATCATCATCAGTTCATTTTGCATGCTGCGCTGGATGTTGTTCAGGACCTTGCATGGACTACCAATGCAATGTGAGTGGTAGATGGTCTTGGTCTGCCATTGGGTTACTTTTATGGTTCTTCTTTGTTTTTGTCTTCACCTGATATTCATTCTGTGCACCTTTTCAGGTTTCTGAAGTCAGTTGATAGATTCAATGACCTTGTTGTGTCTGTTTATGTAACTGCTGGTCATATCCTTCCAGCACCATACATCTGTTTAATAGAAACCTTATCAATTAAAATTCATAAAACAAACTTGCAACCCAAGTTAGATAGCAGTTATTCTATTTGCACAGTTGCGATCAAAATCAACATTACCCCTTGTTGCAAATCATTGAATAGTGGCAGAGCAGGGAACATTTGCCTCTCATACTTTATTTATAGTCAGTGCGTGACCATGGTGACATCCATTTCAATCTTTCTTTCGATGTGTTTTTTGCTTCCTTGACGAACATTGTGGCACATACTAGATTTATGTTGCTTCATGACTCACGGAGCGATGATGGAATAAAAAGTTTCTTTCAGGAGGTTCATGAACTTTACATCAAGGTAAACAATCAGTTAGTTATATTCACAGTTATTTGTTATTATGTTTTCATTAGCTTTGATTATCTAGTGGCATCTTTTCAGAATCAACATTTTGATGAATGTGCAGATTATAAATATCACATTTTTTTCCAGCTGCATCATTCGAAAACTTTTTTTGCAATCCAGTATTCTTCATCTCTTCCTTGTGCTATAATGGAGTTCTCTTTTGTAAATGTTTTTGTGTGCAGATATTCCTCAACCCGCTCTACTTGCCGGGTTCTCGCATAGCGTCCTCCCATTTTGATACCAAGGTCAGGGCTCTTGCAAGGAAATACCTGTAGCATACACTCCGGTGAAGACCTGTTGTGAATTGTGATGGCACCTTTTTTTCTTTTTTTGCATAGCTAAGCGTGTTAGTCACAGACCGATATATGCTGAAATTCTGTATTCCACTATACCAAAACAATGTCGCTCTAGACATTTTTTCCCTCGGATATATTTAATGTAGAGCATTGTACACAACAATTCTTATATTTTAGCTCTTCTCCTTTGTCCAGGACAAGGACTGATATACCCTAAAATGCATTATACGCAGACCAATGTTGCTCTCACACCAAGTCCGTTGAAATGTCTATTTCAGTCTGGACTGTGGTCTCGCTGAAACCCTCCCAGCCCTGTGAACCTTGCCCACTGTGGACTATTCACGTCAGCATGATACATCTACGGCAGAAATGGTGGCGGTGGCGCCTTGCAGCCCTGCGTCGTGCCATCAATTTCAGCTGCCAGTCGAATAATTTCCGCACGGCAGATAAGATCACTTGTAATTAAAACCTCCATTAGTCACTTGCACAGCTTTTACAATTCTGCACCAACGTCGAGATCTCGCCGATTCACACTGCCACTTAGGCCAAGTAACTCTACCTGTTGGGTTTTATGGCAATGAAATTCCTTTTACATGTGATGAAATTTCCTTACCTTTTTTTCATAATAATATTGTCACGTCAGCAAAATTGCTGATGTGACGTGTTACCTCCACTAAGACTGATCTTACCGCACACGGACGTGGAGCCCGTTCAGGATGTGAGCCTGCACTTCTTGCGGCAGCGATCGAACTGCTCTCCCAACCCCGGCAACCGTGCGGCCGTACTCGCCGAGCCCATCAACCACCCATCGACAGGTGCGCCGTGCGACAGTAATGCGCTTGGCCGACCTGTCCTGGGCGCGGCCGATCTCGCTCAATCCGCGGGCAGCCCGGGCTAGCTTATCAGATCGGCACCGGATCCCCGGCGAGATTTCACTGGGGATTTGAGGGCGGCAACACATCACGTTCGCCAGGCACATCAGAACCCAGTCCCAACCACATCGCCACCTCACGAGCCACCACCATTCCTGATCCGGAAGAGAAACATGGGAGCAGCCAAAAAGTTCAGTTCAGGCTCATCTCATCCATTGAGCAAAGAAAAGGGAACAGTAGCGAGTGGCCTCGCCTTTGAGATGCTGTGACGAGATCACCGGCTGATCTCCTTTGAGATGCTGGGGTGAGATCACTCCGGCACGGGCACGGCTGGGTTGCAGCTCAGGATTGGGTGAGGCGGATGCAAAGCGGGGCCGTGGAAGATTCGTGTGACGGGTGACAAAACATGGCGTCACGAGAAAGAGGGGCGGGGGGACGTCAAGCTCCGATCCCATCAGAATCCAAGTCGCAGTTCGGCGAAGCATGGGGTGTTGGGGGCGTCTGTGCGGGTGGGATCTCGCTACTGTCGGGGGGAGATCGTTATCTCCCGCGATAAGTACGGGCACTACCTCGCCAATGGCTAGATTAGCGGGTCACGTCAGGGGATTTAATAGCATCGGAAGAAAATACTCGCGATAGATTGGCACATTCGGTGTGTTTTAAATTTTATTACCACTTCTCAAAGCGGATTTTTCATTAAAAAAAGTCCGGGTTTGCAAGTTGCAGCACCTGGATTTCTTTTGAACAAAATATGTGTTTTCGGAATGTCAATTAGTGATGCTACTCGGTACGGACGAGATTCTTTCTTCATGAGATGCCTGGAATAAAGAGTAGAAGATCCAATGATCAGTTCCCTATCATCCATGATCATATTATCTTATGATGAAAAAAGAAACTCTGAACCCAAATACCTAAGCCGTCCGGTAAGGTGAGCACAATTCACTTGTACTTCATCTCATCTTTCTTGGGTTCAAAGCTCTCTAGAATGGTGTGTGGCTTGAAAACAAAAACGACACTGAGCTCCAACGAAATTCACATGCTCCAGCACAAGCGCCAAAACTCGCCTCCACTGACGTCGGTATGAAAGCAGCCGAGCAGAAGCTCTCCGAAAGGGTCTGCCGCTGGGATTTTCACAGATGCTACTTGCCACCACCGACTGTGACTGACGCCAGCTGAAACCCGAGGGCGACACCTCGTCTTGTCCCTCGCCGATCGAGCAAATGATGCTGGCTTTTGACGGGCGGGGAAGATAGGGCGCGCGGGGCGACCCGGGGAGAGGCATGTTGTCACAACAAGATCTTAGCGTTTTCCATGCCAGGATCACCGGAAAAGACCCCTCGTCAAGGTGGCCGTGGAACACCACCACCTGACAGCAGAAGCATCGCGGGCGATTCGGTCCTCCAAATCTCGGGAGTAGACCGCAGTGGGAGTAACTCCACAATGGCGATCGAGCGGGCGGCGGCGGCGGCGGCAGAGGCTCTTTTGCAGACGGAAGCTGGAGTCTGACCTGGCGGGCGGGTAGGATCGCGAGAAGATTGACACCGACGAGATCGTCTGCTTTTGACGATGCGGGCCGGGGCGGCGAGCCGGTGATGGTGAAAAGCTTGTCCGCTGGGTAAAGAGCGCTCGCACGTCCATCTCAGTAATTTTCTCGTCAGCAGTCGCTGGGGAAAAGGAAGACGTGCACTGTGCGTCTGTGCCTGCGTGACGGGTTTGAATGGTCGCGAGTGGCGGAACAGTGCTAGAAAACACATGTATCGATTGTGAACATAGCCGGGATCCGAGGACTATCCCACTGGAAAGCTCAGCATTGTTTGCGATCGTACGCCTGGTCGCGATTGTAACAGTGGTATGAGGATTCACTTTTGTGAGCAGAGGGACTGAAAGCGTGAAAGGGTCCTTGAGAAAAGTCAGGTGTACACTGTTCAGTGTCTCGCTCTCTCTCTCCCTCTCCCTCTCCCTCCCTCCCTCCCTCTCCCCCACTCTCTCTCTCCCTCCCTCTCTGGCTCTCTCTCTCTCTCGCTCCCTCCCTCTCTCGTGCTGTTAAGCAGTTGCCGAGACGGAGAAAAAAATGGCCTAACGAAAAGCTCCTCCCTTTTTTGGGTTGAAAGGCTGCCCAACTAGACCGGTAGATTCTCGAGCACCTCCCATCTCCAGAGGAGCTTTGGCTAGAACTGGTAGCACATTGCCGATTTGTGAACGAACGATTCTCTGGCTCCACCACGAAGCAGAGATAATCTCATAGACATGATCATGTGGAAATACTTAGGGGCCATCATTCGCCTCCATTTGTTATTCTCATTTCCCCGGAGAGTTGCCACTTTTGCCACTCGGTACTAGTCTCTAGGATAGGATCTACGACGCCGCGAAATCCAGTGCCCAGCGCGGTCAAAAGCTGCATCTATGATACTACAAAAAGTTGGCAATGATGCCCACTTCGGATCGGAGCTAGCAGCAAGTCACCAGCAGGCCCTCCCGCCACACAGAGGTGATCCAGGATCGCGGAAGATACTCAAGGAAAGAAAAGAGCCCCCTGACGAACCTTTTTTCAGTTTTTCTCCCCGTCGCCGTTGTCCGAGCGGCCCATTCTACAGGGGCAAGCAATCCTCTCCATTGTTGAAGCTGAACGCCCTTTTTGCGCGTCACGCAGCGTCAAGTTGTCGCGTGGCGAGACGGCGACCTGCTAAAGGACCCGGCGCCTCCTTTCCCGGTCTCCGAACACGGCGATCCGCGCGGGGCCGAGCGATTGCGGCGGATCCCTGGACGGCCTCGTGCTCGTGCCCGTCGTGCACGGCCGGGCTAGCTGCGCCCCGGCTGCCTCT
This sequence comes from Setaria viridis, assembly GCF_005286985.2. Taxonomy (NCBI): domain Eukaryota; kingdom Viridiplantae; phylum Streptophyta; class Magnoliopsida; order Poales; family Poaceae; genus Setaria; species Setaria viridis. The sequence goes on from NC_048263.2 coordinate 30,442,155, forward strand.
TCTGGCCCGCGCCTAGATGAGCCCGGGAAGCGTCGTCGTCTCTGGCGGCATGGCGCGTCATCGTGGGGACGACGACACGGAGCGCGGGCGTCGTCGTCGTTCAAATCCGGCGCGCTCGATGGCGGCGTTGAAAGCCGTTTCGGATCCGGTGAGCCTGACGTTCTAGAGTTGTATCTAGGCGGCCGGCTAGGCCGTTGGCCTCACGCACCATGCGGTCTAGAGGGCATGCATGTTATCCGCGATTAGGTTGGAAGTGGCGGATGAGATCCCCGGTGCGGTTTCTTCTGGGGTCTAAAGACACACTCATGTCATCTAGATGACGAGATCGACCCACGCACCCAACCGGGATCGACACAAAGATTCGTTCTCACTCGCAAACCACCAGGCGTGTATGCATTCGCATGGCTTGGCAGCGGATGTAAGTACACGTAACATGTCACAAAATCAAGTTAGACTACATAGGCCTTGGTGTGATTTACAGCATTTATTTGTGGTTCACAAAACGTACAGTAAGCGTCTAGAGCAAACCCCCTTCACTCATGCATGTGTGATTAGGCTACCAGATAAAAAGCTGAATTCACTCTTCCATTTTATCTCAACAAAATCAACTAGCATCCGTCCCGTGCCAGTGACGGATCGGAGCGGCGGGGAGACGATGCCAACAAAGACTCGTCAGTCGTCACACATTCCACATGTCACTTACGTCCCGGTGCGTACACGGTGCACATGTACAAGACAACACGATTCCTCCACCGCTCACTTTCGACGACGACGAGCATAACCTTGCACTGTAGCGATCCATAGCAGAAACGGGGCCTGGCTGCAGCTTTTTTCCATGTCCATGCTATGACCCTGGCCCTCTCCGGAAAAGTGACGCCGGCGCTTTTCTTACTAGTTGCCGATGAACACATACGCATCTGCCGCAAAAGATTTGCACGGGGTGTCGGGGCGATTCGGCGCCGTTCACGTCCGTGGATCGGGAAAGGCGGGTGCAGATGCATGGATGAGGTTTGCGCGCGGCCAGGACGACGGTGGTGATCGTGTGCGTACGTGCTCCATCCATGAACAGCGCTAGCTTTAGGGCTAGTTTGGTAGGGTGTGGCTCCTCTGAAAACGGCTCCGGCTCTGCCTCCTCTAGTGGAGTGGTTTCTTCGGCTCTGGCTCTTCCTTTTAAAAAAACATTTGGCAAAACGGCTTTTCCTGTAGACCCTTCCCAAGGAAGAGGAGGAGGAGCCACTATTTTTGACTCCTCCTCGGCAGTACAAAAAGGGCTCCGGCTCCGTGGATGCTCCACTCGCGGAGCTATTTGTGATGCTGCCCTTTGGTAGGGCTCCAGCAGAAGCCGCGATTGGAGCCGGAGCTGGAGCCCCACCAAACGAGCTCTTACTCTCTCTAACAGGTTCTTCGGATCTTTGGAGATGTTGTGCCCGTCAACCCGTGCAATAACAGTTGTACGAAATGTAGCAATGGTTGCACCAAAGAGAGCTGTCGTCATACAACGGAAACATAGGCTAAAGCAATTGCACCTTTGTTTTGTTCACGTTTTGATGTGTTTTGGAGAGGTTTTGTTTGGAAAAAAAATCCATTTTACTCCCTCCACCTATTTACTTTGTCCACCCCATCCCCTAACCTATATATTGGCTCAATTTAATCCCTTCACCTATTAATATTGGATCAAATTCCCTAAGAAGGATTTTCATCATAATTTGCTTATGTGGCATGGTTTTGACCGAGTCAATTCACGTTTGAGACCAAACAAAACAGTCTGACATGGACAAGTGCAACGCCATCGAGCCAGAAAAAATGAGCCGAGCTGCATGTCTCCAAACGAAGTACGCACTGACGCCTATCCGTCCGCGCCCACCTTAGCGCACGCCAAGCCGCAAAGTCCATCGCCCACTAGAGCCTGAAATCGATCTTCCAAAACGTTGCTGATGTTTTGTTTCATCAGTTCAGTTTGCACAGATAAAATGCCACCGTATGTTTTAGACAGTGCCCGTGCTGTCCAATGCTCTTGTCGCCATGTTCAAGCGAGCGCAGGTGCACTAGTGCCAGGGCGCCCTCAGAGGCGGCCAACCATTGCCGCAGTCGCAGTCGGAGCTCGCCGCCGTTGCCAAGGTCGAGATCGAGCAACTCATCATTTCCATCCTCAGATGACCCCAGCGTTAGCCGCGTTCGAGACCAGCTTCTCTAGCTCCCAAGTCAAGCCAAACGTTAAGAAGGCCGTCGTCGCCGGCACATCATCCAAAAAAGATGCCCAGCCACGTGGTGACGAGCTCTCCACTAGATTCCGATCAACGCAGCTGGACTGCAGGGCGAGTGAGAGCAAGCGGTGCATGGTTGTCGTCATCGAGAGCGTTGCCGCCGCAGAGGTGGTGGTGATGGTCAGGGTGAGCAAAGCAGGCTACCTTCAACAGCGACACGAGCGGCTCAAGGATCGCCAGTTCGTACCCCTCCCGACGCTGTCGTTCCAGAGGATATCAAAGGATGAGGTGGAGGCCATGGCCGGCAACCTCCGCACGCTCGTGTGGCAAGGCTGCGCTGCCAGGAAGGGCATCGCGGTCGTCCGGGTGGCTATAGCTTAGGACACGACTGATAGATCGGCTTAATCTGGTGACTCAGCTCTTGCGGTCTTTATCATACTGCTTAGTGACCTCAGACGTGAATTGACTCGATCATAACAATGCCACATAGGCAAATTATGATGGAAATATTGCTTAGGGGGTAATTTGATCCAGAATTAATAGGTGAAGAGATAATTGAGCCAACATATAGGTTAAGGGGTGAGGTGGACAAAGTAAATAGGCTGGAGGGAGTAAAATGAACTTTTTCCGTTTTATGTTGACAAACCCATCTCAATATTTAACATTTACTTGCATTAAGAGTCCGGAGCAGTACCAACCGCTACACTACAGGTCTTTTCATCGAAGGACGCTGAAACCATGTGGAATTGGAGACGTACAAACCGGGCTGCTCTCCTGAATCGCTGACGCGATCCTGTCCTCGTGCAATCCCCGTGGCAGCGGCGCTGCGACCACACTGGGTCCGCCGCACCCCCGCTCTGGCGCTCCCCGTCCCCGGCCGGCCCCCTGGCTAGCGTCTACCTCCATTGATACTGTAGCTGCCGCTCGCAGTCACCGCTTGGTACTGACTCGATCTGGCACACACACATTGCCCGCTACAGTTACACGGTAGAGATCGACAGAGTACCACGACAGAAATGCAGTACGGTGGCATGTATCCGGTGCCTGGCTGTTACTCCCCGGTAAGATCTCCGGCGCCCGTAAAATCACTCCCGTCCGTCGCTCTAAGAAGCGTGACCTTTTACGCCGCGGCCATAACCGTGACTCTGCGTAACAAGTAAATTTCTTAAACGATTCGATCCGGGGATTCTGTTCGAAACAAGCCCATGTCCAAATCGGGACCAGTTTGGCTGCGACGACGGATCATCTTTCCCCCCGGCGCGTCTTGCTCCGTCGGAATCGCAAATATTTCCCGCACCCGCTAGGATGGGACGGGAGAAGCCCGAGTCAGAGACGTTACTACGCGGCCAACGAGCGGCGGACACGGCGATCGACCAATCGACCTCCTCGCCTTGGCGTAACCTGTGTTGGCGACTTGGCGTAGTGCCAAGACGGTGCTGATCGCTTGTGATCAGCGTGAGCCGTGAGCGCGTAGGCCGCGCGGCGCCAGCATCCCAACCAACAACCGGTACGGTGATGCCCGGAGACCTGGACGGAGCAACGCGCGGGGGGTGGGTGCCATTAGTGCAGCAGCCAAGCGACGCCGCAGTACGGTCACCACCGCCGCGCGGCACGGCAGCGGCAGCCAGCCAGCAGGCAGGCAGGCAGAGGCATCGGATCCTCACCCCGGCTCTGCCGCCGCGAGTTCCGACGCGGCGCGGTGGCCGGCTGGCCGGACCTGTACCCGCCAGCGAAATCCCGGAGGAAACGGACGCCGGAAGCGTGGGCGTGGGCGAGGGTAAAAAAAAAAAAGGATGGATGCTGTTCCGTGCCGTGCCCACTGTACCCACAAGCGAAATCCGGAGCGCGGTGCGGTCCGGTGGCTAGCGCCTAGCGAGGTGGCTAGCATGCCTGCCAAGTGGAGCAGCGCCTACGCCACTTGGCTAGCGCTACGGGCTATACGGCCGCGCGCGCCCCGTTTTCTTTCCCTTTCCTCGCTCGAAACGGCTAGGCTCTGTCATCTACAGGAGCGAAAGGCAGGGCTAGGAGGGGCAGCTTTTCACCAAAAGAGAAAGAGGGGACGCTCCCCCGGCTGGCCTCGCTCACGTTGTCGCGTACAACTGTGCGAGTAGGGCGGGGCACACAGAGAGGGTGTGAGAGATCGTGTGCGCCTGTGGCGCTAGTCACGCAGTAGAGACCTACACGAGCGTGGCGCAGTAGCCTGGCGTGGCAGCGCTGCCCTCCGGCTCCGCCCTCTTTATAAACAGAGGAGGGTAGGCGAGGCCGAGGCGAGCGAGCGAGAAAGGAGAGCCCCCCGGCGCTTGTTTCCAAGGATAATAAACGCTGCCCAGCTCACTTCGCCCCGCCCGCCACTCGCCTCCCCTGCTCGGCTGCTCTGCTCTGCTCTGCTCGGGATATATATACACGCGGGCGCACCAGTCCAGCGAGCAACAATAAAGGCTGGGTCGAGGAGGAGGAGGGGGAGGGGGAGGAGCTGCTTGGTTGGACCGAACGAGCTGAGAGCCAGCGAGAGAGGAGGGCCGAGCGAGAGGGAGAGGAACTAATGGGTGAGGAGGCCAGCTGCAACACCGTCAGCGTGATGGAGGCCGCTACCAACGCCAAGCCGCAGCCGCAGCAGCCCAAGGAGAACGGCCGCGCCGCTGCCGCTGCCGCTGCCGTCGTGGCCGAGGCGACGGCGCCTGTGGCCGAGGCGGCGGCCGACCCCCGGCTGCAGGGTATCTCCGACGCCATCCGCGTCGTGCCCCACTTCCCCAAGGAAGGTCCGCGCCCGTTCCTCTGCTTCGCCTCCTCCCCCGGCCGATAAATTCCGCTCCTTGCTTGCTTGCAACGCTGATCCATCTGCTCCCTCTTCTGCGTGCATGCATGCGCCGTGTGGTGCAGGCATCATGTTCAACGACATCACCACGCTGCTGCTGCGCCCCGGCGTGTTCAAGGACGCCGTCGACCTCTTCGTCGAGCGCTACCGCGGGATGGGTATCGACGCCGTCGCCGGTAATCCACGATACCCCGCTCCCCTCCTCTCTGCGACTCTGCCGACATCGGCGTCGACTAGTCTCCGGCGGCCGCGCCAGGCCAGGGTGGAGTCGGCACGTCGCTGTCCTGCGCGCGTGCAGGTGCAGCCGCGGGCGGGCGGGGAGCTGAGCTGTGGGCAGAGTTCTGAGATTCCGTAAAATCTCGGGGGGAGATCTCCCCTGGTCCTTTTGCTCCCCCGCGCTTTTGTCGCCGCGCGAACCCGCAACCTCACCCGCCACCGGGTCCGTCTGGCGCCCCCTCGCGCCTGCTCCCTCCTGCGCCTTTTTCTCGCCCACAAGCCCGTCGCAACTCGGCTTTCCTCGAGACGATAACAATATCATAATCGCCCGCAATAATCCTCCCCCACGCTACTGTTTCGCTGGATTTGCGTCGCGACCAGCTCGGCTGCCGGTAATTATCCATCCGTCCGTCAAGGTCAGGTGCAAAGCTCCACTGCTAAAGCCGGAACCCGATAATAAATGTGCCGCGCTGTGCCCCTGTCTCCTCCACACGGCCGTGCGCGTGCGAGCGAGGGAGATCGCCGTGCCCTGTCCCTGCCATGCCGGCCCTTCGCGCGTGCATGGGCCATGGTCGTGGAGCACCTCCTCTTCTTGACTACTTGCTTGCCGGTGTAGTGGTGGAGTAGGTTGAGTGTACGCTTGGCGCTGCCAGCCAGCGTGCATGCATGAGGCATCCTCCTGTCTTGCTAGCTCATAAAAAAAATATATTTTAATAGGAGAGAATAGCTATCTTGATCTAACGTACTTCAGGAATACGTGAGGATGATGCGTGAGCTAGGTGCTCCTCCTACCATTGGAGGAGGCCTGAGCCGGCGAGTAGTCGAGTCCGCGCGGCGGGCGTGCGTGGCAGAATGTTTGGCGCAGGCATGCAGCGTACTCCCCGCCCGTCCCCGGGCCGGGCACATGACGCGGGCGCGCCTTTCCAGGCTTTTCCGCGGCGCGGCCTTGCCCGGAATCTGCCGCATTCAATAGCGTATCGGGGGTGGCGCACGGCACGTAGGCGGAGCCGAGGACGAGGAGGCCAGCCAGGCCCCCTGCCTGCCTCTCGCCTGCCACGGCCGGATCACGTCTCGCGGCAGGGGCCATGGCCAAGCGGGGCGGCAGCGTCCGGCCGGGCCGGGCGTGGCGCGGCCCCGGGGGTGAGGGGACCGCGGTGAATCGGACGGGCGCGGGCGCCGGGGCACGGGATCGGGCGGTGGTGGGGGCGCGGAGGGCGTGGGGTACGACCCGTCATTGGCTCTGCTGGTGGTGGCGCGCCCTGATGTCACGCGGCATGTGCCCGATCCGCTGTCGTTTTCGCTGCAAAGTACTGCTTGTGGGATTTCGCTCTGTTGCTTGTTGGATACTCTGGCCGCTTCTGCGGCCTTTGTTTCCCTGAATTTCATTTTGTTTCCTTCCGGCCTTTCTTTTTCCTTTTTACACACTAAAAATATTAAAAGTATGCTACACTTTTATGGATTAATGTGGTGCTGCTGCTGCTTATGTGGCACACCATCTTTTGCTCTACTGTCTTTGTCAGTCAAATTACTTGGCAGTGTCTGGCCATTCATGCTCGCATTCAGGTTTTGCACTCTTTCTTTCTGACATGGTGTTGTGCATGTTTACTTTGCATTCCCCCAGGGATTGAGGCCAGGGGCTTCATATTTGGCCCGGCAATTGCGTTGGCCATAGGCGCCAAGTTCATACCGCTGCGCAAGCCTAGGAAGCTCCCAGGTGAGATTTCTTGAAGATCCTGCTTTCTGGATTCATTTTCCATACTTTATAGCCAGTTGTTGCTTTTATAATGGCTAGCTTGTGGTGGTGACACCCTAGTTAAGTAAGTTTAGTGAGCAGATTTGGTTAGCAGGCAGTAAAAGTACGGCAGTTGCCCATAATCTCTGACACCAAAGTTGTTGCTCTCGCCTGCTCCTTTTGTGCATGCAGCCCATGATAGGGTATTAAAAATGCATCGGACTTTTAAACGAGATCTTTCTGCTCTTTTCACATGTTCTATTACTCCAAGAGATGCTGCGCAGAGCCACTACTTACCCAAAGTGTGGTTCTAAATGGCTTGCTAGTTAAACAAAGTTTGTTATACAGTAATCAACATGTGCTGACATTCGCTTTTGCAAACATGGAAGGCGAGGTGATATCCGAGAAATATGTGCTTGAGTACGGGACTGATTGTTTAGAGATGCACGTTGGAGCCATCGAACCTGCAGAGCATGTGATCATCGTTGATGACTTGGTTGCTACCGGTGGGACACTGTGTGCCGCGATTAGGCTTCTTGGTACGTATCTAATCTACTACCTCAAGTTTATGCATTGAAACAACTTTTTTGACCAATGCTTGCATGCAAAATTGCAAAGTATACATGATGGTTAATTAGTAGCCAATAGAGGTTATAGAGTATAGAGTAATGTAAGAAATCCAATTTATGCATTGGAACATTTTTTGACCAATGCTTCCATGCATGCAAAGTATACATGATGGTTAATTAGTAGCCAATAGAAGTTACAGAGTATAGAGTAATGTAAGAAATCCATAGTAAAGTACTCCTATATCTTGCAATTAATACATTTTTTTGTCTGAAACTTAAATTGTATGTTTCTGTTTGCTCATTCACGTCACATTATTCATGGTCCAGTTGTAACAGTTAAGCTTTTCAATTGTGCATCATGCACCTGTGACATCATAGCAACCTCTTCTGAATCACAGCATCAGTGCATGTCAGTTCCGCACAGCATCAAATTATCCAGTACTGCTTGTCTTCGAACTTTGCCAATGTCAGTACCGTGACTTAGTAATGCTGGGCTTTTAATGTGCTAATGTCAGTAGTCTGCACCAACTAGGGATAAGGGTAGAGCATTTATGATTTGTTTCTTTTACTTTTAGCCTTTAAGATTGAAAAATGTTTTTTAAGACATTCTTTATATCTTAATCATTACAAACATTTTATTTTGGTAGTACATTTCCAGTCAGAAATTGAATTTTGACAATACATGTATGACTACTCCTATTGTCCTATTCACAGAATCAAGTACACCCAGCTGATAACTATCTGTAGTTAGTTATGTTGTTTTAGTCTTGCCATCAAACGTGCTTTCTCATGACATTTTATATAGATCGATTTTATCTTGTACAAGACTGGCGTAGGTTTACTTTTCTGTATAGCTTACATCTTGAGGCAAAAAAAGAAAATCTATATTTTAGCTTATAATTCTCAGCGTTAACACAATTTGCTTTCCAGAACGTGCTGGAGCTGAGGTGGTCGAGTGCGCATGTCTCATTGGGCTTCCAAAATTTAAGGTATTATTGTTGGACTCACAACTATCTGGAGTACAGACAGGCAAAATCACCTGTTTACTGCAGTATTTTGCTTATGAAACGTTTCAGTCAGTGGCACTGTAATGTATTCCCTCCGACCCAAATTACTATTCGTTTTGGGTTTTCTAGATGCGTAGCCTTTATTATGCACCTAGATATGTATCTAAGTCAAAATGAAAGTAATTTGGGATGAAGGGAGCAGTACACTATTTAGATACTGTCTGCAGCATAGGCTTGATACTACTAGCTGTTAAGTGTTATTGTAGCTTTATAGATTGTGCAGCCAATGGTTTTGTTATGTCCAGCGTCCAGGAACAACTTGCCTTGTTATTAACTGTTATATAAGTACGATCAACATGACCATTTCTGCTCTGTTCCCGACATCTAAGATACTTAATATCTGTACCAGCAGGGCATCCATAGACCATAGACATGACTAGTTAAGATTTGGATGTGCATTGTCTGTGATTGTCTAAATAAAAACTGTAGAAGGTACTACTTGCATTGCACCCGTTTCATTCGGCCATATTACTTTGTTATAGGTTTATAGCATGGGGGCACACCCCTCTGTTGTGGTACAAGTTGTGGGTGAAGGATGCTATTACTGCCTGCAATCCTGCATCCTGTACCATGGTTTCAGGATTGCGATCCTGTAGGGTTTCAGGATAAATAAAAGCTGAGACATTTGCAACGAGTAGCAGGCTAGCAGCAGCAGCCACTCACTTCTGCTTGTCAGTTGATCTAATTCTATTTCAGTAACTGGCGACATTAGTAATTTGCAATAGAACATGCATTTTTGTTGCTTCAAATTTCAAACTCATTGATCTAGAAAGCGGATTCAAACTGGTTAACCGAGGTAGCAACTTCCCTGCAGAATTTCTACAAGCTCAATGGAAAGCCTGTCTATGTACTGGTGGAGTCCCGTGAATCTGATAAATAAGAAGTGATGGTCAGGTTAGCGATATTGTCTTGCTCCCTCAGTGCTTGTAATCTTCCGGCATGCTATCCTATTCATAAGTGCTTGGCTACATTCGCTTCTGTGTTCTTAAGCGTAGCTGGTTCACCGCATGTGCTCATTTCCTTCACCTCTTGTTTTCCAGGAATGCTGGTGTGTTCATTCCTTGCTGCTGCAATTGCGAGGTGGACGGGCATCGACAACTATGCGGTACATTACTAAGACTAGCTGCTAAGTCATGGCAAGGGGAGAGGTTAGAGTGTTGAGAGTGTAGTCTTGTAGGTTGAGTAGTTTTTTTTTCAGAGTAATGGCGCTTGTAGTTCTTCCGGGAACATTGTTATTAGCTGAAACAAGGTTGCTGCTGTTCCATTGTTGTTGAATTGTGCGGTTTTAATTTGAAAATGTCAGCAATCAGGATATAGATGGAGCTTCAGAGAAGAACTTCGGCAGCATGACAGCATGGTTAACGTCTAGGAACCTGTTACCGTTAGCTTGTTACTAGAAAGCATGGGGGCGCGGCGTTGCCGCGCCAACTTGAGCTGGCCTGGCCTGGACAACTTGTGCATAGTATTAGTACACTATTTTTATGATGGATTATACGTACTATTCTCTATCAATTCAATTCAAAATATTAATTCATCAAAATATTAAAGCAAGTAAGGCTTCTTCCTCTATTTTTCGTCCGTCCAAGGGCTTTAGTTGCAAGGCGTCCCAGCCTCAGCCCCGGCCATCCGCCCGCCACGCTGCCCCGCCCGGCCGCGCCTAAGCCGCCTTGGCGGTGCTAGAGCCGCCTCCCCAGCCCCGTTCGCTCGTGCCACTCGCCCCAGCTGGGGGAGAGGGAGTGGGGGGAGTGGGGGCTGGTCAGATCCGGCGGAGGAGTCGGTTGGGGGAGAGGGAGTGGGGGTTGGTCAGATCCGGCGGAGGAGAAGGAGAGGGAGGAGAGGAGGTGGGGGTCGGAGGAAGGAGGAGAGGAGGCATGCGGGTGTTGGAATTAAGAAGAGGAAGCCTGGGTGCTGGAATTAAGGAGAGGGAGGAGAGAAAGTGTTGGAAACACCAACTGGGAATAAATACCCCCTTTAGTCCCGGTTGGTAGTTGTAACCGGGACAAAATGCCCCCATCAGATTCCCGAGGGTGATTGGACTTTACAAACAGGATTAAATGGGTTCTTTAGTCCCAATTGATATTAACCACTGGGACTAAAGAGCCCGCATCGGTGGCCATCGGAGTTTGATTTAACTCTATTGCTTGAATAAAACATATTTTAATTTAATGGGTATTTGAGTTGAAGGAAGTGGTTTTCTATTATATGTGCAGACATCCAATAAGTGGAATAAAAATTTAGTGATGATAATAAAAATATCATTAGTTTGAAAAACACAATTAATATTTTACCTAGTAACGCACGGGCATTTTGCTAGTTTAATTCAAAAAACTCTTCGGTCCATAATGATAATTGAAATGCCTTTTCCTGCAAAACATCATCATAGTATTGTGCCCTGGTGTAAACGGTTGATCTAAACGATGTTTCAGATCCGACAGGGAAAATTGATGATGTATCATTGATAATACGTGACCTCATTTAGAAAGCAAATAGTTTAGAGTTGAAACGGGAGATTTCTACATTGGTTGCTACACATCCAAAGTTTCAACTATTTTTGGACTTCATTTGTTATTAACTTATTTTAAAACAACCTCCTAATATGCTTAATTTCTCAAACAGATTTTAAAATATGTTCAGAATCCTAATGAACATATGCTATCATTTGGATGTGTATACAGGCATACAGCATTGAATAGGTTTGCCAAGTTTTAACCCAAAAAGATGTCATTTTCTTATTTTAATCTTTCCCCAAAATATCTAAGTGAACATAATGTTTTACAGTGTGACAGTCATAGTATAGTTTGAAGTTCCATAAAGAAATGCTACTAAGACACCTGAAGGGCATATCTGCATATGATTACCAAGTAGTATATACATATTCTTCTATATACTGACAGAATTTAAGAGAAAATAGTGACCATCTACTAATTAAATTAACAGTACGTAAATAGCTAGTTGATCTGAAATTTCCAGACTTAATTAGGACAGGTGGTCGAGCTCTATTTTGTTGCTTTAAATGTCTTCTCTGTTCGTTCTTAGGGCTCGTTTGGTATGGTTTAGGGGGCTTTGGCTTCACAACTGTAGCAGTCCTGTAACAGGTGGAGCCACTTTTTTGAGCTTCACCTCCTTCCCAGTTTATTTTAAGACCTCAATATCCATTCCGAGTTCGTGCTACAGTAATGCAGAGTGCTAAATAATGCGTGTTGCTGTAGCCGTGCCAACGGGAGCCTTAGTGCACCGCTTCGGACGGTGGCGACACGTAGGCAGGAGCTGGCATCGACCTGCAGAGTGCCAATCCTCTCTCTCGTAGACACACAATAAACTCCTGTCGAGTACCTGGGCCTCGGCTTAAGCTCGAGCTCTCCGTTCATCTCTGTTGCTCTTTCTCTCTCTTGTTCTTCGTGGGAATAGCAAAGGAAACTCGGAGAGCATCCTCCATTGCCGCCGCCTCGGACGATTGGACCTCACCGTCGACCCGTATTGCCAACTTTTATTCTCACCTACAAGGCTACAACAACACGGTGAGCATCTTGAGAACCACTTGATGGTTACGAACCCGTGTTCATTCTCGGCCGTAGCTGATGTAGTGAATGGTGTTTTCCTCTATCAGCTGGTGCCTCGGACCTCCTGCTCCGCCTAAAGAGGCTGCTATAGCGCCTGCAGGTCGTCATAGTTGCGCTGGCTGTGCATGGCGGGCGAGGCATGCGCTTCGATGGGGATGGAGGGCGCGGCAGTGCCGACATATCCGAGTCGTGGGATGACGCTGCTATTTCGGGTGCGTGGCGTGCGCGCCGTCGTGGTGATCATGGACCACGGCCAAGTTTGTTGAGTTCCTTTGTATTGCAATATCGAGTCACAAGATGCTGTGGTTTTGAGCGGCACCTATTGCTTGTGTTCAAAGCGTTCGGTTTCGTGTTTTCTTCCTCGTCTCTGGCAAGGTTTCACCGGCGATCACGACTTCGGCAAAGGGCTGATGATACGGTCGTGGCCGGGGGCGCCCTGCACGGGAAGGCACCGGCACGACCGCCGTGGTGATGTGACCACAGGCAGTGCAGCCATGGCGCGCCAACTCGGAAGAATCGTGCCGGAGACCCTTCCCGGCCCCGTCGCCCGTTAGTGGTCCAAAGGTTCCACAATATCATGTGCATAAGACGGCGCGGGCGCCGCCAGTGCGAATCTGCCGCACCCGAGGGTGTGCTGCATCGGCTGCGAAAGCGCTCGCAAGGGGTGATGATGGGAATGGGGCGGCCAACGCGCGGTTCATGTGTTTGCTCGCGTGAAGGAAGCACATCGAGCCCACGCGAAGGATCCAGACCTAGCGCCTCTGCCTGACGTATATAACCGGTTGGTCTAAAGGATGCTTGAGATCCAACGGTTAGGAGAAACTGATGACGTGGCTCAGTTAGGGGCCAGAGTCTGTCCGCAGGTTTCGTCCACTAAAGATTCGTATATCTGAACTCGTAAGGCTAGTGACAGAATTTCGCTAAAATGGCTGGCTGATCCGGTGATCCCTCATCCGTGAGCACTGAGCAGGATTTTCAATCGATAGTACTCTCTACTTGTTCCCTGTATAGCACTCGAAAAAATCGAGTTCCCTGTGGCACTGAAAAATTTTGTCACATCCAAATTTTTCTTTGGTTCCTTTCATAGCACTTCCATCAGATCTGCTGTTAAGTCTAACCTAAAAAGATATTTTTACCCCTCATCTTTTCTAGTGAAATATGATCCATACAGTTGCACATTCTAACCTAAAAAGACATTTTTGCTCATCAAGCAGCCGCATTAAGTTCTAGTAAGTATACATGTGCACATAATTTTCTTGTTTAATTTTTCTTAGATTTGAACATGAACCATCCATAAATATTAAATAGAAATAAAAAGTTGATCCTCTCATTCCAAAATCCAACATCAACAATGCACAAAAGGTGATAATTTCAAACAATACATTAGGTTCACATGAGCAATTCAAACCTACAGAAAGGTTCACATGCATACCTTACAATCAAGTTCACATACACACATAACCAAGCCAACATTACAATAGGTTCACATGCACCACATTTGATTCAAAGAAAGGCATATGCAAATCATAAGCTAAGCCTTTGTTTACTTCTTGTGCTCATTGCAGGACTAGCCGGGTCTTGTGCACATTGTTGGACTGTCAAATGGTAGCACCAGATTCTTTCCTTGTTTTTTAGTTGGTTGCTTACTTTTCCTTTTGGCCTTTGCCTTCACAGGTGCAATTGTTTGCTGAGATGTTTGCTCACTAGACATAGGAATGGGCTCAAGCTGATTTGAGCCACTTCTTGACCTACAAACATGCAGAAATAATATTCAGAAACAGCAGTGGCACTAAAAATTCAGAAATAAAAAACAGTTGGACATTACCTTTTGGAGCCTATAGATGCTGAGTTGGCAGATTTTCCCTTTCTCACAGTTGCAGATTCCAGGCTTTGGCTACAATGAGAAGGTACTTAGAATAATTCATGGCGGGTTATTATGTAAGCATGAGCATAAGTGTTCATCACTACTAACCTAGGTGGAAAAGACATGGATGATGCTAGTAGTTCATCACCTTGAAAAGGCACAATGCTTGTCTCGGATGATTTGGTAGTCTTTCTCTTCTTCTTTGGTGGCCCTCTACATGAGCGATAAGAAATTAAATAGTGAACATACAAAATTGGAACAAACTTAATTGTGTGAATGTAAAAAGCTTGTCTTGCAAACACCTAGGGTATCCATACACCTAGGCCCTCTACATGAGATCATCGACTGAACAAAACACAATTGGAGTAATCTAATGTTTGAGGACTAAAAGAATGACTATATGGGTATCTAACTGAAGCAGTATTGGCAGAGGGGTGCAATGTGACACTTTGCTCGTGATTTTGAACTCAAATCCTGAAACAAATGTTATGAAATCAAACAAAACAAACTCAAAAACCTGTGTTCATATGCATATGCTAGTTTCATCAAGGAGATAATAATAGGATATGGAGCAGAGTGCTGGGCATGTTTGCCAAGTTTTCACAGCATCGTCCTCACTGGCGTCCACGCATACAGGGTATCCATACACCAGTGTCAGCGCATATTGGAGATAATAAAAGCTTATCTTGCAAACACCTAAGATATCCATACACCAAGGAGAAAAGCAGCATGTAGGATCTCATGGAAGAGCCATAACAAAATGAACGGGAGCTGAAGAACAGACCGACCACAATAGGAAATCAAATCAAAGCTGCAGGCAGGAACCCAGGGTATCCAGAGGCAAGGCTGCCCCTGCCCCTACGCTGGCCTCGTGCACGGCGTGCCCGTCGCCTCGGGACGTCATGGGAGGTTAGGGGTACTTTGATCATAAAACGTGTTCAACGGTGTATTTTAACGAAATGATCTAACAGATGCCACGGAAGTATCAAGGAAAAAAAACAAAAAAATTAAACGTCAAGGGAAACAAAATTTTCCACCGCTACGTGGAGAACTATGTTTTTTTTCCGAGTGCTGTACAGCTCTAGTAGTTTCCCTGCGCCCACGGCGTGCACGTCTGCTTCCTCCTCCCCAGCCCTGTCGTCTGACAGGCGGCACGGCCCAGCCCGTGCTCCCGTGCTCACCGATGACGCCATCGATGGAAATCCCGCGACAGGCATTGATTGCGAGAAACGGCTACGCCCGAATGAATGCCGAGGGCTACGTGCATGTCACCTCAGATCCTCCATGCATGCGGCAGCGGCACTGGCGCTAGCATCAGCAGCCAACCTCGTTGGGGATCCCCAGGCGACGTGTTGTCACATCGGCCGGCAGGGGGCCGCAGGCCTACGCCTACGCGTAGAGCCCGTGTCCCGCCTCGCCCGAGCGGAGGCGGAGCGGATACTGTGTACCGCAGGGGCATGCAGCCAGGCAGGCACACCACGCGGGACGAGGGGCCCAGCGTACGTGCGCGTGTAGGCCTACGCGCGGCGCGCGCCGCGAGGTGTTGCCGGCTCGCCAGGCGCCGGGCGCCGTGGCGTGCCCCCGCTGCGCGGATGCTGACCTTTCCGGCGCCAAATCGGACGACGGGCGGCAGGAGGGGGCGGAGGCACACAGTGGCACAGATGGCACAGTGCCATGCGGTATCTCTCGCGCGCTGCGGCGGCCAGGTTGGGGGACTGCCGCACGTACCGTACCTGTCGGGGCGACGTGTCGACCGTCCGGTGCCGCACCTCTTCACATTTCAGCCAAAACCAGCCTCCTCCCCCAGTAGCCCATCTCAATCCCTCCCTACTTTTGTCATTGGGCTGAATGTATTATGTGTTACTGCTACTTCACATTTTCTAATAATTTTAAGAATGGTATTTGGCCTCTCCCAATACCGCATTCTTTGGAGTCACTAATTAGAAGACTGCTGTATATATCTAACGTGTGTCATCAGAACGAATTCTATACTATGTACTCACATACTGGCAAGAAAAAATTAATATTTAACGTGTGCATCCCAAATTGGTCAGCAATATGCTATGCTCAAGTGCTCGTTGGTTCGCACAATGCTATGTTCATTGCTCAAGTGCTTGTAGGAGGGTAAGGCTACACTGCCTCTAGTACCTGTCATGTGAGCTTCGGCCTTCGGGAATCAATAGTACTCCGTGCATAAATATGGCATAATTTAGCTCATATGCGAGAACTAATGATTAATGACAATTGCAAAGTTTGGGTGTGCCTGTGCTGCTGTGCACACCGACAGGGGCGGACCCATGCCTAGGGCCACCCAGGCAATGGCCCTAGTCGTGGCGCAGGAACATGCTGTATCGCCATTAGTTTTGGAGAAAAATAATAGGCATAGTCCACCAAGTAAGACACAGCAAGTCGATAATCCACACGCTTCTGCTTACACACTTCCTTGCCTAGTTGCCTCGGTCGGTGTCACGACGACAATTCGCGACCAGCTGCCTGCTGGTGCCGCTGCAGCTGCCTGGTGCGCCGCGTTTGCCGTATGCCCGGAGCCCTCGTCGATTGCTCACACTCGTCCATCGGCGGCTCAGCTTGGTGATTCGTTCCTCCTCGGCTCCTCTATGCGCGAGCGAGTTAAGAGCCAACGAGAGAGATGAACGAGCACCGCGCGCGACCGTGAGATGGCGGAGGAGAGCGATTTGGAGAAACATCGTGCTCTCCTGGTCGGTGCGAGAGATCATGGCTTGCTGCAAATGTTCGATGAGTCGCTTGCGGTGCACGTGCCCTATTGGTATGTACTGCTTGTCGCTGTGTGACAGAAATTATTCACCTTGAACTAGTATGATGCGGAAATGGATCTTCTTGTGGTATAGGCATATAGAGCTGGGAATTATAATTTCAAGCATCTTATCAAATATGAACCCTTCTCTCTACTTTTGCTATTTGACATATGATATATGGGGTAGTTTTGCTAATGAAATTTGGCCCTAGTCTTGACAAATTTCTAGGTCCGCCACTGCACACCGAGCAACCCACCTATCCCCGCTAGTGGATACAACTGTTTTCCAATTTTATGACTCCTTTGGTAGGTAGCATCTATAGTGGAACATTTTATTATTTTATTGTTTCATTTGTCTGATTGGAAAAATGTTTAGTAAAATAGCTTCTCTTAGTTGTTTAAAATAGATTAAAAATGTGAAATATCCATAATTCCCTCATTTTTTTCTTCACATTCTTCCCCCCGCCTTGTCGGAGATAGATCCTAGTACCCGCAAGGAAGGAAGAAGACGGATTCCTCCTAGGATTCCACTGTAATCGTACTAGGACTCATATCTTGTAATCCTACTAGACTTCTTCTTGTAACTGACTAGTAATCCCGCCCCCGAAGTATATAAAGAAGGGCAGGGGTCCCTAGATCGGTAGGCGAAGACCTCATAGAACTACAACAGAGGACTAAATCCTCAACACCGAACAACACCCAAGCGTAGGGTGCAATTACAACACCCCAAGCAGGACATAGGGTATTACGCTACTCTGGCGGTCCGAACCTGTATAAATCTGTGTCTTGTGTCCTCACTTTTACCATCAAGTTCCAAGTCCGGCGATCCCCCACCAACCGATCTACTACATCGGGTTACTCCTCGGTAGGTTGTCGGGTATAAAATATCAACATCTGGCGCGCTAGGTATGGGTGATCGTCGAGATCATCGGGCGAGCTTGAAGGACCTCATCACGATCAATCTACTCTACAAGACAAGAATGCTGTTCTCCCATCCAATCGACGACTCGGTGTGCATCGGCGTCGGAGTCCGAGGTGAAGTCGCCGGACAGGCTAATTCCGAGTTAGCATCTGTTCTCGCTGAATTGGAATTTGAAACAGAGTGCGGAATGGAGCAATTCACTTGCAGCTGATCATCTCCAAGCATCAAGATCGAGATGGAATAGAATTTGATGGCGTCAAGACGGAATCCTACAGGGAATCGATTTCCTTAGTTAAGTCCGAAGCGGAGACCGGCTTTGTTAATCGGAGATGAAAAAGCACGTCAAGCATCAAAATAAAGAAACAGCTACCGCAGTTCTCTTTGGCGCTGAAAATCAATGGTGTATTCAGCTATGCGCACATCAAAAAAGCTACCAGAAGGACCAGCTTGCGTGGCAATACCAACAAATCTCCAACGATGCGATCGGCTACTTCTGCAAGAGCAAGATGTCTACGCCGGCTCGCTAACGACTACTTCAACTACTTGTCTCGACTAGAAAACTAGTCAAGGGAGAGCCTCATGCCGTCGAAAACTAGTCGGAATCAACTCCGACTAGTTGGCTTCATCAACAACAGCCGTGGTTTCATCGATGAACGCCACGGCTTCGTCGACAATCGTCCACGAATCAAGCTAAGTCACTTTTTTAATAATTAATTTTTTCTTTTGCTTGTTTTCAGCATGATTGGCCAATGCGTCGAGTACTTATTTACTAGTAGAGAACTGATCTTTCATAGGAGCTTTTGTCCCGGTTGACTTTGAACCCAAGACTAAAGCGTCTTTAGTCCCGGGTCAAAAATGAGCCACCGAAGGCCACCTCCAATGGGCTCTTTAGTCCCGATTGGTAATATCAACCGGACTAAAGAGCCCCCTTTAGTCCCGGTTGTAATGGAGGAAATCTGGTGGGGTGTTTAGTCCCGGTTGAAAACACCAACCGGGACTAAAGACCCCCCTAGTCCCGGTTGGAACTACCAACCAGGACTAAAGATTTAGCCTCGGTTGGTAATTCCAACCGGGTCTAAAGGGGGGCCTTTAGTCCCCGTTGGTAACACCAACCGGGACTAAACGCCCAACCGGAACCTTTTCACGCGGTCTCCCTCCACCTTACCTTCTTTATCACCCCTTTCTTATCTCTCTCTCCCCTTTCTTATCTACCGCAGGCGTGCAACGCGCTCCTCTCCCTCCTCCTCCTCCTCCTCCTCCTCCTCCTCCTTTTCCAGGCGGGTGGGCGCGAGCGAGCGGGCGGCGGTGGGCGCAGGCGGGCGGTAGCGGCGGAGGGCGGCAGGTGGTCCTTTTTTTTTTATTTTTTTGAACCTTTTTAGTACCAACCGGCTTTACCACCCGAGACTAAAGGACCCCCTTTTATCTCGAAAACTTAGTCCCGGTTGGATTTTTGGGATCTATGGCTCTATCCAACCAGGACTAAAGGCGCGTTTCCACCCGTGATTTGTGTATACCTCTCGACGGTAATTACCCTCCAGAGCTACACTTCGTCGACTATTCTTGGGCATGTTGACCGACAGCGATGGGCTTGGTATATCGAATTACGGAGGCTATCGCTATGGGTTTGGTGCACTGAGTTTTGAAAGCTCCGTCACAAGCTTCGTACACTAAATTAGGAGGCTCTGCCACAAAGTTTGTTGCATCGAGTGCTGGAGGCTCACAACGGCTACACACTAGTAAGGCACAAATCCTATGCGCGGCAAATACGCGCTCTCCTCGTCAAAAGGCAAAGAAGTCTCAAAGACTACTTTACGCGCATCGCAGTCTTTTTGTCGCAATACCGACTACTTATTTTAAATATCTTCTCTTAGCGGACACTAATCTCCTCGAGCAGAACATGCCTTAATCCGTGAAAGCCTCGAATCTTCTATCATGCCTAAACGCTAGGACGCGAGACAAAGATCTCCGTAGCAGCAGTGCCAGTACGCGTACATAAGATAAAGATCTCACACGCAGTGACAATGGCTAAATAGGGACTGAGAGCCTAAACGTAATAGGCTAACTACTCGGGAGAAATATGGTTGAAACAAGAGCATAACACACAACGTTTACATTCATCATTGAATAAATTTTGGTAGTATCTTCAAAAATTCTACAAATATGCTACATAATGTATGCATCTCTTTTTGCAGGTCAAGCTTTGGCGACGACTCTCCAGGACGCTCAACATACCTCCAATGGCCCCGCTAGCTCCTAGGCTCGGGGGCTAAGCATCAATTACTACTCGGAATATCTCCAATGGCTCAGCTAGCTTCCAAGCTCGGGGGCTAAGCGCCAAATAACTACTCAACATGGCTCCTACAGCTCACCTGGCATATAAGCTCGGGGGCTGGATGTCGCAAAACTACTCAAATGATGATTGGCGTGAAGACTAAAGCTCGCTAGAGACTTGAATTGATTAATTAATCATTCCAAGGCTCGGAAGCTGATTAGCTATACCAAGTAGTTATTTTTTTCAAGACAAAGGAAGAAGATTTAAGATTTTATTGACCCCAGCCTGATTTTTCGATTCAACCTAAAGCTCAGGGGCTACTTCATATGGAGTGTGACTTTCGCCGCCCTCCATATCAGCAAAGATGAATATTACAAAATCAAGATGATCAAGGGCTTGAGCACACCATAGCCTCATGGCAGCTTTGAAGAACTTTGAAGATTCAGCCAGACAAAGTACTCGAGGAGCACTATTACTGCTCAACGAGGATCTAAAAAGTACTAAAAGACTGCTGCATTCGACTATGAAGCGCTCGAGGGCTTGTCGGGGATAGATCCCCTATACTCGCAAGGAAGGAAGAATACTAGGACTCATACCTTGTAATTCTACTAGGACTCCTTGTAACCGACTAGTAATCCGCCCTTGGAGTATATAAAGGAGAGCATGTGTTTCTAGATCGGTAGGTGAAGACCTCATAGAACTACAACAGATGACCAAATCCTCAACACTAAACAACACCCAAGCGCAATGTGCAATATACAACATCCAAAATAGGAGGTAGGATATTACGCTACTCTGGCGATCCGAATTTGTATAAATCTGTGTCTTGTGTCCTTACTTTTACCATCAAGTTCCAGGTCCGATGATCCCCGACCAACTAATCTACTACCACGGGATATTCCTCGGTAGGTTGCTGGGTATAAAACACCGACACACCTCTCTCTCTCATCCATTCTCGTGCTATGTGCGTCCTTCGCATCCTGTCACGCTCTGCCTTCCCGTGCCGCCATCGTCTTGTGTCCCTGCCTTGTCCGTACTGCCATCGTCCTCCGCCCTCGCCTAGCCCGCGTTGCCGTTGCCATCCACCGGCCACTCAAGCCACTCAAGGGGAAAACTTGGGACTTTAGCCCTTTGGATGGGGAGGAGCCGCGGGGGCCACTTTTTTTTTTCTCCTACTCCGTCAGATGGCTCGTATCAGCTGGATTTAGGAAGCTTCTCTGCCGGAGCTGTTTGCATACAACAACTCAACGGAGAACCAAGTCTTTCGTTGGTGGAGCAAGTAAAGAGTCCATGAATACTATTTTCCAATGCCGTTGTGGTGTTGGGCGAGTTACATACGCATCGTTGCTTCCTTTTTCTTCATCACACACAACATGCTCAAGGTTGCCCCACCTCCACCGTTGGACCGTCTTCATCGTCCCAGTATGTTGTTCTAAAAACACATTCTATTTTCTTCTCTAAATTCCCTAGTGGCACAAATAGTCATAAAATTGTGCCAATTTTTTTATGTGCAAAATCACTTTTGACCTTTGTCGCAGCCGCACAAGCGCTCAGCTTCGCCTCTGATTTGCCAATTTTGCTGCTCCGATATTGGCCCTGAGGAGCATTGGAAGTTGAAAGCTTCTAGGTTTATATTCTTGTATCGGGTTATTGACGGGGGCAAAAGCTGAAAGCCAACCAACGAGAGTTGTATAGATGGGTAGACACTGCATGTTGAGACTTTGGGCCTATTCTTTCATGTGCCCATTCATCTATTCAATTAGACCCACCAAGCAGCATACCCATTTGCTCTTCTATTCTTTCTTCTCCACTCATCCCAACAGCCAGTGAACTCATACGCAGCAACACATAGGGAACAGGTTTAGAGGCTCGTCTCTTCATCCTCCGTAATTGTGGGTCATTGGATTCTGCAATCTAGGGTGGTAAATGCAACATGAAGTGACTCATTGTTGTGTGTGTGTGTGGGGGGGGGGGGGGTGTTTGCAATTCTGCCCAAATAAAATCTTTTGATGTTTTCTCATGAAGAATTTTTAGTGCTTATCTTAAGCAACAAATAAGTTCTCCAGCGACAAAATTGAATCTTGATTTTGCTTCAACATTTTAAGTCCTTATTTTAAGCAACAAATATAGTTCTTTAACGGCAGGATTAAATGTTGATTTTGCTTCAAGATTTTTCAGTGCTTACTTTAAGTAACAAATAAATTTCTTGAGCAGCAAAATTAAACCTCGATTTTGCTTCCAGCTTTTTCCTTTTTGAGTGCCTATTTTAAGTAAGAAATGAATAAATTTCTTGACTGGCGAAATTAAACCTCGATTTTGCTTCCAGCTTTTTCCTTTTTGAGTGCCTATTTTAAGTAAGAAATGAATAAATTTCTTGACTGGCGAAATTAAACCTCGATTTTGATTTTCAATGCTTGTTTTAAGCAGCAAACAAAGCGCACCGAGACAATCAGGGGCTGCATGCCTGCATCCTTGTGCATTACTAGGAAACAACAACGGCACAGGGGATGTGCAATCTCAGTATCCATCCACAATAATCGGGGAAAAAAAATAGCAAATGATATCAGTATCCTCCAATTACTCCCGATTTGAGTGACGATAGAACGCTATCGCCAATCTAGATCCTCGACCTCGATCCGTCGAACCTGCAGCAGCCCGCGGCATGCAGCACGAGAATCCCTCTTCCTTTTAGCGCGATCCCATCAGATCGACGACACACAGCAACACCGTATCCCTGGTGGTGGATTGCTGGATCTCATCCCCTCGCCGAGGATTTGCTTGTTTAATCAAGGTCCCCCGGCTAGTGAGTGCCCTGTGGTGACATCGCACACTTACCCCTATCCCGATCTCGTCCATCCATCCACTGCCCCCCTCTGTGCGCCGGATGCTGTGATCCCGACGCGATCGCGATGTGACCAACACGCGCGAAGTAACCAAACGTGACAGCGAGAGGCGGCGGCAGGCCCCGGCCCAGGCAACTTGCCAAAGCGAGCACCCCCGGTCCGTCCGCCTCCAATAAAAGGCGGCCGCCGCGCTGGCTGCCCAAGCAAGCCTGGCAGGCGCGGGCGCGGGCGCGGGCGCGGTCGGGCAGAAGCTTCCGCAGGCCGGGCGACTCGCTGACCGGTGACCGCGTCGCCGAGCCCGGTCCGGTCGCCGGGGCGAGAGCGAGGCAAGGCACCCGTTGTTACCCAGCGCAGCGCGGCGCGGCGAACAAAACGGCCAGTTTTATTCCGCTGCCGTCGCGTGCTGCATCGGGCCAGGGCCAAGTGGGGGTGGGGACAGAACTGAAATATCCTCCTGCTCCTCGTCCTTCTTCGGCGTGCTCGCGGCGGGCGGGCGAGCGAGCGAGCGGGAGGCGGCGGATCGGGGGGAGCGGAGATCCCGGGCGGAGGGGGGAAGATGGCGAAGGGCGGCGGGGAGAGGGGGCAGCTGCTGCCGGTCTCCGCGGACGACGGGAAGGGCAACGGCGGGGGCGGGGCGGGCGACGATGCCGCGCTCTTCAAGGGCTCCGCCATGACCCGCCGCGGCGCCTTCGCCGCGCTCTCCTACATGGCATGCTCCGGTACGTACCACGCCCGATCCGCGCGGTTTGGTTGCTCCCCTTCGGCTCCGCCGCCTGGACTGGTCTCGGTTGGGGGCCGGGTTGCTTTGTTCGTTCGTCGTGTTCGGCGAATTCGGGGTCGGGAGACTGGAGAGCACCTGCATCACGTGTGGCGACTTATTGCTTGTGCTAGTCGTCACGTACGCCTCCTGTTAAATTCAGCTACTAGCCTTTTGGGGTTCGTGCAGGATGGTTGACTCGTGCTTTGGGCTTTTGACGACACGACCGAGCTTTTCGTAGTTCGGTTTATACGCAACGTAAATAGTACATACTCCGTACATGTTTGTGAAATTCTAAAAGTAGGAACTGGCATGATTTTATACAGATAATTGGATCTGTCATCATGCTGAATCTGTGAAATACTGTCCCCTGTTGTCTGCATGAGTGGGTCTAAGCGTGTTATACTTGGGCACCATTGTAGAGTAACATATACGTAGAACCCTGTTGGACTACAATTGAGAATGCAATTGGCCATTTAGCGAAGTTAGTGAGATATCTAGGTGGGGCACCTGTGTCAAACAGGAAGCGGACTGAGGGAATGTCAGGAAGAAGAATGATCTGGTATACCAGTTAATTCGCTGCTGATTATAGGATGTAAATTGCTTGAACACCCTATTTGGGTGGTGGTACAATTGGATGAGAACAAACTATTTGATAGAACAGACACACCATTGTCATCATCTGACTAACTAACTAGCCTTTGAACTGAAAGGTGCCCATCTGTCATTGTTAAGAGAAATCAGCAAACTATTTTCTCTTTTAAGAAAAAATGAGTGTGGAAGGTTTATGAGTCACTGTTAAGAGATGAATGGGTTTTGAGTTGCGCAATTCATCCAAACTTCCATTTATCTGTGTTTGATGGAGGTTGGAGAACAGTGAATGGGCTACTGGGCCGGTTATGTTCGAATGATTCATGATAATATTCTTCCGTTTTTGGATTCATGACCAAAATTGCACTTGAATCCACTGTTGCATTCAAAATCATTCATCCAAAGCAATAACTGCGGCGAAATGAGATATTTTTGCTGATAATACCTGTTGAAGTGGTTGTGCAAAATGCATGTTAGTCAGTTTTACTGGTATAACCTACTTCATATTTAGATTTAGATTGATTACATGTCTGCATCAAACACAGTTGGGCAAGGAAAAATGGAAAAATAAGTATGCTGCTGCCGCTGACTGTTCAACAGTTGTTGATTGGGAAGATAAATTGGTTTTAGTGCTTGCTGTAACTGTATGAGTAGATGTAATTACCCTACCTTGAATATTTCCAGTGGCATGGCAAAGCAAATATTTGATTTCTTATCCTCCTTAACATGCGCAGTGTGCCAATGCAAACTTGGTCTCCTCATAATATATTGTGCGCCACATGAATTATCTGTTATCAGTACATATGCATTACATTCATTTTAGTCCCTTGATGATTCACTCTATGGTGCCTAATTTTTTAGCTCCAAAAGCATGTCAAACCAAATAATGAATGTCCATAGAGAAATGATTTTTTGCTTTTGTTTCGTTTCCGTTTTCAGACCTCAAACCTTGTTGTACTAATTTTGGTGACTCTTCAATTTGCAGTGTTGCTAGTGATGTTTAACAAAGCAGCTCTTTCTTCATATAATTTCCCTTGCGCAAATGTCATCACCCTCCTTCAGGTCTGTATGTGTTTGGGTAAAATTCTGTGGTGCATATACTTTTTGTGCTTTTCTGGATGGATATTTCACCTAGGAATTTTAAGTTCACAACAGAGCACAGAAATTTTCATGCTTGTATGTGATGGATTTTATAGTGATCATTTTCAAGTTTTAAATGTTATATTGGTCTATGTGGTAGTCTGCCCCATGTTTTCAGTTTCCACTGATAACTGGTTCCCATTGGATACCAAGATAGTTCTAAATTTGAACTGATGAGCAGTATTCTGGTGGGGACCGGATGGGACAAATGTCCCCTTTAGTTTTATTTAGAGAATGATCCAAGTCTTGTTTGAGAAGCTTTGAACAAATTTCACTTTTTATCTTGCTTTGAATATAGTGGCTCCAAAATCTTAGTTGCTGATGAAACATAGCTTTCTAAAACCTTCTGTATCTTTAGATGTCTGGCTAAATATGTTTGCATCTCTATCATTTGTGTATTTCTTTCTTTCCTAACATAGCACTCACCTTGTGCAGATGGTGTGCTCAACGTGCCTTCTTTATGTTCTGAGACGGTTAAAGATCATCTCCTTCACAAATAGTGATCCATCAGTGCCTTCTGATTCACTGTTCTTTGTGCCGTTTAGGATATTGTTGCGAACCACACCTCTTTCTTTGGCTTATTTACTCTACATGGTATGCTGAATCCCTTACATATAAAATTGAACTGTATAATGGTTAGACAAATGCATTGCTTGATCGCATTAAATTCTGACTGGTGTTTGCCATCCTTGGTAAAAAAAAGCTAGCTTCAATGGAATCTGTCCGTGGAGTCAACGTTCCTATGTACACAACTCTACGGCGCACAACAGTAGTATTTACAATGACCATGGAATATTTCTTGGCAAAGCAGAAGCACACCCCACCTATAATAGGCAGGTAAGTGTATAGCTATTACTATTGTTTGTTTTCTTCAATCTAACATTGTCAGCACACAGCATGTTCTAAAATGAATACTGTGCAGTAGTTAGCTAGTATAAGTGTCATTTCATTTAATGCATTAATGTCCTTGGCAGTGCCATATTTCAACACATTATCATTTTTAGAAGCTTTTGATTTATATAATTGTGTATATTCTATCCAGTAGTAATAGGTTTCCGTGCCTACCCTTGTACCTCTACTCTGCTTTTGTTATGCTGAACGTTCTCAGAACCTTTTACCATCCTGAATCTGCAATGTTACATTATCTGGTTGTTAACCAACTAACCAAGGCTTCATCAGTGTGGCTTTGATCGTATTCGGAGCATTTATTGCTGGAGCTCGAGACTTGTCATTTGATGCCCGTGGGTACGCCATTGTCTTTGTGGCCAACATTACAACTGCTGTTTATCTTGCTACTATAAACCGTATAGGTAGAGCACTTTACCTTTTCAACTTATAATGTTGTTCCACCTAACATAATCTTTCTGATCAGATGTTGTTTTATTTTTCTAGGAAAATCTAGTGGTCTCAATAGCTTTGGCCTGATGTGGTGCAATGGTATTATTTTGGATGCCGATGCCATTTACTTCAGATCAAACTTCATATGCCTTAAAATCTTATATCATGTCTTGTCTGTTTTTCAGGACTTGTCTGTGGACCTTCAGTACTGTTCTTGACATATATTCAGGGTGACCTAAAGAGGGCCATAGAATTTCCCTACCTTTATTCTCCTGGGTTTCAGGTAACACCATGGATTTAAAGATAATCTGTAGCCCTCCTTTTGTCGTCAGGTTTAGTAGGCATCTAAAGGCAGTGTTTGTGGATGCACATCACAAACTTCAAAAACACACATCATGTCAATTTGTCAGCCGCTAGCCAGTACTTTGGACACATGTTATGCCTGGAATTTTAGCTTCCAACACATTGATCTGTTTCTTTCCACTATCTCTAAGATTACTCAAACCAAGAAATTAGCTTGGATTGTGCATGTTACTATAACATCTGAGTATTATCTTGGGTGTGATTCTATTACTAAATATTTAGTGTCAAGTAATTTGTCATGTCATATAGTGCCTGTCCTGTGAGGCTATGAATGCCACTAACAATCCAATAACTTGTAGGCTGTGCTGCTATTTTCATGCATCCTAGCATTTCTACTGAACTACACCATCTTCTGGAACACAATCCTGAATTCTGCACTCACACAGTCAATGTGTGGTAACTTGAAGGTTGGTCTACTCTCATCCCACTCTACCAAACATAAAAGAAAAATTCTCTAGCGGTGTTCATATTCGCTATTTCTGTAGGATTTCTTCACTGTTGGGATTGGTTGGGTACTGTTCGGTGGGCTTCCTTTTGATCTGGTAAGTCTTGAGCTTGTTTCTTGTGTGCCATTAAATCTTTAACCCCTCCCCCCCTGAGTACTGAACCCAACTTTTCGTATTGCAGCTTAATGTTATTGGGCAAGGACTAGGCTTTCTGGGCTCTGGATTGTATGCCTACTGCAAGATCAAAGGAAAATAGGCATCTGAGGTCAAATGGAAGTAGGTATTGGTGGTGAAAATAGGCAGTGTGCTTTAACCAAAGTAGCGTTGTTCAAGCTGTTTGCTCCTGCATACGGGAGAGCAATTTTGTAGGTTTCTTGTATGTATAAACTCAATTCACAAATACAAGAATGACCAAGAAAATAGAGTATACCGAGATTTGACTTCTGCTGTATGATCGTTTCTCGTTTAAGCTAGAGTAACCATGGGGAATACAAATATATAATTTGACTGCTGCTGTATGATCGTTTCTCGTTTAATCTAGAATAACCATGCCGAATACAAATATATAATGACCCACTTTTAGGGGAACATGTAAATAGAAGGCACATAGCACATAACGATGTGATCGATTACATTACTCCGGACGCGTTCAGTCGCTCGTTTTCATCATAACAGAAAACAAAGCCAACAAACACGCTCTAGAATAAAATGATGATTTTGCTGAACACAACTTTTGCAATCGCATAATAGTTGCAGTCTTAACTAGCAAGATATAATTGTAATGTACATACTACTTAGCCAAGAGGTGAATACATATAATAAATATAGCATTGTATGTAACAAGTAATCTGTCGAACAAAACTTTCATAGCTTTTAGAAAGCTCAAAGTGGGTCATTACAAACATATGCGTCTAGAGCCTATATAAGCCGGTGGAACTATCAGTTCAAACTGAACCTTAGGTGCTCCAAAGGTACGGCGAATTTTTGCTCAGTGTCTATCTACCACAGCCCACGCCATCCAAAATTACTCAGTTGGCTTGTCCGGGTCATCTTCCTCAGGTTCTTCCTTGTCCGGATCATCCTCCTGTGGTTCCTCCGGAGGTGGTTGTTCTTCCTCTTCCTCTTCTTCGTCATCATCCAGAGGGTCATCAGCTGGTAATGGATGTGGCAATGGTGTCTTCATTGGGCTGAACTTTGGGAAGATATCAGGTCTCCTCCCAGGCTTTGGTCTCTCCCATTCCTAGCAACATTCAAAAGACAATAGACATTAACCTTGGCACCAAAGCAAAAGGTGGATGGAACATCATATCTAAATCACTGCAGTCATGCTTGACATTGTTTTGCTAGGGAAGAAATATCGGGCGCACCAATAACTAGAATAATCATTGGGGAACAAATTGCAAGAGGTCCGCACACACTACTTTGGTTATACTCAAACATCACCAAGAAAGGCTCAATATGCTCATAGATCAGAACATGCAACAGACAATGTCATGAACCCATGAACATGGTCTGGCCTTAAAATTAAGGCAGAGAGTTTACCAAAGACACCTCATAACTGCTCATAAGCCACAACAATCTATCACTTTTGTCATGGAAGACTTTTCGGCTTTTCACAACTTTAAAGACAGAAGAACAAAGGACCCTAGTATCTATGTAACGAATCTACGCATGCCATGTTTGAAACAAGTAAGATGCCACGAGGTACGAGATTGGCAAAATGGATTAAACTAACAGCAGCACGGAATTCTTGTGACACTGAAACTATAGCTGAGAAAAGAAAACTCTCAGATTAGGGCTTATTTCTATCCAGGATTTAGGAGTGAATGAACCTAGTATTCGAAGCTAAATCATTTTTTTTGAAGCGGAAGATAAATCTTATTAGCACAATAAGCTACTAGCTGCACAGCAATCTGTGCAAGTCTATGGCAAGAAAAAGGCTATCCTATATTCCTAGGACTGTTCCAGCGTATGGGAGGCCATTTACAAAATAATCTGCATAATCCAAATAACCCAAGATAGTTTTGACACACAATCAGTCACAAAGCATTTCTGTTAACTTAAAAGCATTTTGTTTATAGGGGGCATCTTCTTCAGAGATCTATGAGAGCTGGCAAAACCCTCAAAAATAGATGAAGGACGAATCAGCCCTCAGTATCCACAGCCGGAAGCTAGTGAGCATCATCCTATCCTACCCAATCAGAAGAACCTGTTCACAACACGCGACCTATGCATCATTTCTACTGATTTCCTTCCTCTACACACAATCCCTAACCTCCCCTAGTCCCATACTTGCTCAACTAAACATACCTAAAATTTCCCCAACCAGAGCCTCCAATCCCACAGGGACAAGCCGACAAACAACGAACGAGCTGACGAGAAGGCGGGGGCAGGAGAATTACGATGGGGAAATCGAGGGGCGACCGCCGCGTAATCTTCTCCTCGTCGGGGGCCGCGCAGACCACGAGCGCCGCCCACCTGCGCCGCCTCCTGACGGGGGCCGCCACCCGCGCGAGGGCGGCGGCGCCCCCGGAGGCGGAGGCGGGGACGCCGAGGGCGCCAGGCGCCGGCGCCACCGGCGGGGCGGCGGCTGGGGCCGAGAGGCACCACGCGGACGCCATGGGGGATTGGGGGCTTCAAGGTAAGGTCTCTCTCGATTCGCTTGGGTTCCTTCCTGGGTAAAGAAGTCGGGTTGGAATGGAATTCGCGTCTCGTGTGGAGTGTTGCCGCGTCCAGTGAACCACCGGGCGGCCGCCTTCTCTTCTGCCCGCGGCGGTGATAAGAGTCGGCAACGCGTGTCTGCTGTCGGCTGGTAGGCAGGCGCGCGGCCCATCACCAAATGCAAGGCCTGTACGGACCTGCTAGTGTGGCGGCCCACCGCTGGTTAGACCACCCAACCCAGTCAACAAATGAGGCCCATGAATGTTTAGAGAGAAAGGAAGGTTGCCGATCCGCACCGCCACCAAACCACCAATACGGCCGCCGCAACCTAGAATTCCAGGTCTATATGGAGAGCGAGGTCGCCGCGACGGAGACGCGCCCCGCTCAGGTGCTGACGGAGGGAGAACTCGCGGCCGCGGGCGGCGGCAGTACCAAGCGCGCCATGCCCGTGGCCGAGACGGCGGTGGGCGGCGGCGGCAGTACCGGCGCGCCAGGCCCGTGGCCGAGACGGCGGTGGGCGGCGGCGGCAGTACCAAGCGCGCCAGGCCCGTGGCCGAGACGGCGGCGGGCGGCGGAGGGATGGGCAGCGTCGACATGAGCGGCACCGATATTGAAATGGATGCCCTCGAGGTCGAGAAGGTGCTGGCGGCCTTCGATGCCGACATGTCGGCACTGGCGCAGGCGTATGGAGCGATGAGCACCGTCGGCACCATCGGCCTCCCGATGATAAAAGAAGCGCGTCAAGGCTGATGAGGCCGCCGGATCGAAGGAGGGGGGGCATCTCCATGGCCAAGAAGACGGTGACGCTGTCGCCCCCCAAGAGGACCAGGATGGTGAAGATGAAGTTCTTCCACCCGGCGGTCATCGATCTGTTCGAGAGGAGCCCTACTAATCCCTCCGGATCCCACCGTCGCTGCCCTCGTCCAGACGCAAATTGAGCTTGAGAGGGACATCGTTAAGCAGTGCAGGGAGAAGGGGACGTACGCGAATGTGTCGGTCATCGACGTGACGGGTAGGGTAGCAGCACTGCAGCAGTGTGAGATGTTAATGGTCGGTGCTAATGGGGTTTTGTCTTAGTAATTTACAAGAAAACCTTGCGTGTGATGATCTAGCTACCCAAAGTTGAACAATCTTATGTGATTAGTGATCTAAGTGGAACAACCTTGTGCGTGTGATCTAGGTCCCCTAAGTTGTAACGTGTCAGCTTGCTTGTAATCCGTTCTGAGATCAATCTATTGGTACAACATCAGAAAGAGAAGAAAAAAAACAGCAACACGTTCACTATCGAGTATCGGCTGCACACACGACGCGACCACCGGAGAAAGATTCATCCGGCGGCGGCGGCAGGGCCGGGGGGCGGCGGCCACCTGCAGCCCATGCACGGGCGGCCCCGGCAGGAGCCCGGCCTGCCGGTCTCGCCGCGCCTGACACGCGTTTGCGCCCGCGATTAGTTAATCGCGATTCCGAGCCCCCTGACGCGCGCATTTTCAACCCAAATCTCCGCACCACCCATGCCTTCCTAGATTATTCACCTGCCGTGTGCCGAGCGGAGCCGAACCCAGCAGCAATTAAACTAACCATGCCACTGACCAAATAGTAACCCCAACGTGCGACGTGTGCACGCGCGGCTCTCGCGAAGAAACGCGAGCGTGCACGGGCGTCTCCAAGTGCGAAGCGGCCGGCGCAAGTCTACGCAGGGGACGAGCGGAGAGGCTAGGACTAGTAGGAGATGCTACTAGTTGAAAACCGGTAGCAGCAGGAGGAGGCACTGCAGGGCGTACAGGGCTTGCAGAGGTGGTGGTCCTTTTTACCTTTTTGTCTCACCCCGCTGGACTGGACGGACGGAGCGCCCCGGCCGTTCTCTATTTTTGACCGGCCGGCGATCGCAGGCCGCATTGTTTAACCCCCGTACGTACACGCACGGCGTAACCCGAGGGGGTTAAACGTGTGCGTTGCTCTGCGGCTACCGGCCAGAGATTGCAGATTACCCTCCCGTTGAACGGCATGTGTTTCACTTTTTCACCGCGCGCGACACCGCCCCCCTTTTGATCAGCAAGCAGTCTGCCCGGCCGGGCGGCTCGGCTCGGCTAGGTAGCTAGCTTTGACGGTCAAAGCCTGGGCAGGAAGCACGGGAACCGAGCGCAGGACCGGTCCGGACGCCAATATTCTACCCCAGGACCAATACGCCGCTCGTGGCCGCTCTGTACTGCACCACGGCTACTGCGGCGTCGAGAGCTGGCGCGCGCGCGCGGCCGAGGAGGATCCCATGCACACCATAGACTAGTCACTAGTGGTTGCCGTGCCTATGTGTGTGCGTGCATGGGGAAGCCGCGCGGCGCCTCACGTGCACCGTGGAAAACACCAACGACGCTGCCGCCTGCTGCCTGCCTGCCTGTGTGTGTGTACATGTGGACGATGCACTGGCCAGTGCTCGCAGCGCAGAGACTAGCTGAAGAGGACCGACATTTTCGAACGGGAGTGGGTAGGCCAGGGCTGACAAGCTGTTCTTGTTCCTCGATCGTGTGCATGTGGTGGATTGGATATTAATTTGGATTGCAATGTAATCTCACTGCCTCACTGGTGGGTAGATATATATGTGGAAGCATGTTTGGTGCAGGTGTTTTTGCGTGTAGATGTAGACACCACTACACTCATGGGTTCGCGGAAAAAGATGTACAACCTGATTCCTAAACGATTATTGGCAAATTGCAACACATCACTGCTAGGGAAATGGCCTTTAGTACCGGTTAGGAACCCACTTTAGTACCGGTTTCGCAACCGGTACTACTAGTTCGGTACTAGAGGGGGATCCTTTAGTACCGCCAACCTGTACTAAAGGGGTATTAAAAAATTAAAAAAAAGAAACCCCCCGCCGGCCCCCACCGCCCGCCCCCTCCCTCCCGCCACTCTCGCCGCCCCCGCCCGCCCGCCGTCACCGCTGCTCCTCACTACCGGTGAGGGGCGAGTGGAGGGGGGAAGGGAGGCAGAAGAGGAGAGGAAGACTACCATGCGGGTAGAGGAAGGGAGAAGATTGTCATGAGAGAGAGGGGGGAGAGATAGAGGAGGGGGGATGGGATAAGACTGTCGTGCAGGTAGGCGGGGGTGCATAAGGTGGCGGATGGGAGTTTTAGTACCGGGTGGGGGTGACCTTTAGTACCGAGTGGAGGCTCCACCCGGTATTAACGTGCCTTAGGGCCCTTTAGTACCGGGTGGAGCTCTCACCTGGTACTAAAGGGGGTCATAGGGTTCTCCTCGGGGACTATCCGTTAGGCTCGTTACTAATACTCACATTAGTACCTGATCAAAATGCAACTGGTACTAAGTCTCGGAACGAATGTTAAGTTTTCCAGCAATGCATGTTCTGGGTGCCGACGACTGTTGTGTAGTAGTAAAAACTAAAAATGCTGTGTATCTCGATGATGGGTTGGATGCGATCTACTTGGCTAATAGACTACGAAGATTATCATCATGATGCATCCACTACATGTATGATGCACAGGTGTATTCGCGTTTGTTTCACCTTGACTCAAAGGCTTGTGGATGTGCAGTAGTACGGAGCTCACTCTCTCTGCATGCATGGTACAAACTATTATACCCTAGTCACCGACCTGCTACCTAACTGCATTGGCGTTTTTCATTTCTTCCTCCCCGTGCATGCAATCCTGTTTTGGTCTTGGATTACTGCACATGCATGGCCCGTGAGGGATCAGAGGGCAGCATTAGGCATGTTCGCAGAGACGTTTAGGGCACTCCTCCAGCGCGTGCAGCAAGCACTGCTACGCTGCGATCCCCCTCTCCCCTAGTGTGCCCGGAAGACAAGGGTGTGTGTCCTCGTAGAGGGCACAGCTTGCAACCCCAGCGCGCCTACTTTATTCCGAGTCACCGTGACCTTTCTTTAGGGTTAACCTTTCTCGCTCTTTGGGGCTGGATGGGCGCTTCTCGATACGGAGAGAGAGAGAGAGAGAGATTAGGCGAGAGGAGGGGTGGATGCCCGCCCGACTGATGCGGGAAAGACCGTGGGTTTGGATCATTTGATTATGGTACCAAGGAATGATCAAGAAAAGATAACTGTGGGACGGATTAGAATATGCGTATGACCAGAGGGAGTGAGCTTCACACTACACTGACACTTTCAGTTCCAGTCTTGCATTTTCAGATTATAGCGAGAGATGCAAGTAGGTGATTTGACGTGTCTACGCACTGGAGGGCCGGCATATATGCCATGTACTATACTACCGTTTATATAACTGTTAGTGAGATACGCCGTAAAGGTAAAAGCCATCGAATCCTTCAGTCTTTGTCTATCATCACTGAATACGCTCTGAAACATGAAACCTGTTTATTTTTAGCAGAAAAGCTAACCCTGGAAAACCTCTACTCGTCCTCAAGAAAAGCATGAACTTATCAGTCACAAGCGATCGATGTCCTCCGATCCTCGTCCAAGAACACAAGAACATTCAGCTACTACGCCGGCATTGGTGGCTTGAGGCAAGACAAGGGCACACCGCTGCCAAAACCAGAAACTGACGCGCCATTTCCGAAACTTGGGGTCCGGCCGGTCGTCAGTCCAAGCAGGTCATACCAGTCCAATCCAGCGATTCACCTCGAAAGCCACGGCCCCGCCCGAATATTGTAGAGCGGGCAGGCCTAGGCTGCCGCCGCTGCCCGCGTAGCCTTGTGCCCTATTAGTGGCGGGGAGGGTTGGAACTCGGAGGCGCACGCGCGGGCCGGCGCGCATGCCGCGGCTCGCCTCGCCACGACATGTCAGAGAGATCGGCCGGCGCTTCCGGCTCTTCTCTTCTTTCCCCCCTTCCACAGGTGTGCGTGCGCGCGGCCGGCCGGCCGGGGTTTGACCGCCGCGGCGAGCGCGCGCGCGACGCGACGCGACTTCCTTTTTCTTTTCCGGCCCTGCGCACGGGAATCTTTCGCTGGATTCGCCGCCGTTGGACGGGACGAACCGTCCGCACAGTACCTGCCCTACCCTGGGCGCTCCCAAGTGCATGCATGCGCGCGCGCGCGCGTGGGCGCACGGTTGCATGGCGCGTCGCGTGGGCGGGCACCTTATCGGATGCTTCTTCTTCTGATTGTTGATTGATTGAGATCCAAGGAAACGTTGGACTAGCTGATCGTTTTTAAACGGCGCGGCTGATCCGATCCTGTTCTCTGTATGTTCCGGGTCAGATTTCTTTTCAGACTGCTGGAGGTGCGAAATGGATAGAGGATACGCGTGGGCCGTGAATTAATACTAGGATATATAATTAGTTTACCTATTACTAGATGTGTGAAAGCAGCAGCTCTATGGAATGCATATGAACACACACGAGTTGGGCACCTCAAGAGCCACGCGGATTAACCGTTCAGTTTGGTAGCACAACCTTAGAGTTGCCTGCTTTTTTTTTTTTAATTTCCTCGGGTTATAATTTCCTGTGAACGTTGAACCTGTATCGAGAATGATGTGCTGACTGATCAAAACGCGGGTCCACTTTCCTGACAAGAAAAAAGAAAGAAAAACTTTTGGTCCACTTGATAAAGAAATGGGCCTTGTGCTTAAGAGAGAATAGTTAAACCATGCAATCGCCTAATAGTATGCATCTTTGACATTCTAGAACTAGCATTTCTGGTTGGTAAAGCAAATTGCACTCAGATAATCTCCATGTGCTCTCCCAGCCTCACTATATTTTCTTGTTTACTTGAGTGTGCTACTGGTAATACATTTTTAGTTAAAAAACCCCTACAAGATCTTATGTGTCTTTTTCCTTGACCTGTTTAATCCTTAATTAAGAAGCAAAAAAAAATGGACTACTACACTCTGCTACCTCTTATAAATACGGACCCATGTACAGCACTTTCACCTCCTCTCAGGTGGCCAGGATATTTTTCTGGCCTCTTCCTGCCCTCTTCACATTGATCCAAAATGTAGTGCTGCCCCTGAAAAGATATACCTCCCATCCCCCTATCAGCTTCCAAGTCCCACCTTTCATCCTCCTCCCTCCTCGCCAATGCTATCACCGCTCTGATCACACACAAACCTAACCCTCACTGTTCTACCCCCCTAGATGGCTTCCGCCAACAACTGGTTGGGCTTCTCGCTCTCGGGCCAGGACAACCCGCAGGCTAATCAGGATAGCTCGCCTGCTGCCGCCGGCATCGACATCTCCGGCGCCACCGACTTCTACGGCCTGCCGACGCAGCAGGGCTCCGACGGGCATCTCGGCGTGCCGGGCCTGCGGGACGATCACGCTTCCTATGGCATCATGGAGGCCTTCAACAGGAGCCAGCAAGAAACACAAGGTGAGGAGCGAGGCTGCATCGTCGACGACCTGCAGTTTCTGATCTCTTTCTCGTCTTTAATTTGTATCGTATGGTGCACACTACTATTCCATGGTTTCTCTTTTTCCACTGTTTTCTTGATATTTGATGTGGGCGCGCCAACAGATTGGAACATGAGAGGTCTGGACTACAACGGCGGCGCCTCGGAGCTCTCGATGCTCGTCGGGTCGAGCGGCGGCAAGAGGGCCGTGGAGGACGGCGAGCCCAAGCTCGAGGACTTCCTCGGCGGCAACTCGTTCGTCTCCGAGCAAGACCAATCCGGCGGCTACCTCTTCTCCGGGGTCCCGATGGCCAGCAGCACCAACAGCAACAGCGGGAGCAACACCATGGAGCTCTCCATGATCAAGACCTGGCTCCGGAACAACCAGGTGCCCCAGCCGCAGCCGCCGGCTCCGCACCAGGCGGCGCCGCAGCCCGAGGAGATGAGCACCGACGCCAGCGCGAGCAGCTTCGGCTGCTCGGATTCGCTGGGGAGGAACGGCACGGTGGCGGCGGGGAGCTCGCAGAGCCTGGCGCTGTCGATGAGCACGGGGCCCCAGCACCTTCCCATGGTCGTGGCCGGCGGCGGAGGCGGCGCCAGTGGAGCGGCGGCCTCGGAGAGCACGTCGTCGGAGAACAAGCGGGCGAGTGGCGCCATGGATTCGCCCAGCAGCGGCGCGATAGAAGCCGTCCCGAGGAAGTCCATCGACACGTTTGGGCAAAGGACCTCTATATACCGAGGTGTAACGAGGTTAGAACATTGATTAGTTTGTGTCTTCGATACATATTGTTCTTCTTCTTTGTTCATTTCTAATTGGTCTAGTAGCACCCTACAGATAGTTAGAAAATAACAATGATGGCCTTGTCGAGCGCGATCGATCCATCGAGAACATGAACTATCATCAGATCTATGCTAGCTAGCAAATATTAATAATGCAATCTCTCGAGGCAGCAGCCACGCTATTTTGCTTTTGCTCCAGTAGTTCATATGATACTTGAGAAATAAGGTGACTAATTTAGAAGTAGGCTCTTTGTTTACTAGGAAGCACACACTTTTTCTTTTTACCAAGGAAGTGTATGGGATATCGAAATAGTTTTTCATATGATGTGATCACGGTTCACGACAGCTATATATGCCATTGATCACTTAGGTGGATGTGAAGTGCACATGTATGTACAGCCTCATTGACTAATCATGAACCGGTTAACGATTGAATTGGTTGTTCACTTGTTCTAGAGTGCATGACTAGTGTTGCTTTTACTCCGTTCGCCAATGAACATCGAAACCTATATATTTGCAATTGCAATGCAAAGTGTATTTTTTTCTTAGCTTCGGGGGTATTTAAAAATATAGACCTATTTACGGTGATAAAAACAAATGTGTTTTGAATGTACTATATGGATTGATCTGAATTTTATTGTTTGTTACTTTGTTTATTTATGCTATTTATATTTGGTTTGTGCACAGACATAGATGGACAGGGCGTTATGAGGCTCATCTCTGGGATAATAGTTGTAGAAGAGAAGGGCAGAGTCGCAAGGGTAGGCAAGGTAATGAAATATGTATCCATAATCACTTTTGCCCTCCATGGCACTAGAAAATATACAGTATATATATGTACACCTTGAGCTACTGATAGAACATTGTGTCTTCTTCTGTTCCATCAACTTAACATTCTGGCTTCACATGTTGCCTACGGGAATGACATCAACAATGTGCAGTTTATCTTGGTATGCATTAACTTATAAGCTCTTGCCCTTGCATTTAATTTACTCCATTGTATAGATCTTTCCATTTTAATGATTGCACCTTGTCATGGTATTTATGTACACTTATTAGGTGGCTATGACAAGGAGGACAAGGCAGCAAGGGCTTATGATTTGGCAGCTCTCAAGTATTGGGGCACTACTACAACAACTAATTTCCCGGTAAGCAAACTTCTAATATATAACCTTTTCTGTGAACGCTTCTAACAAAGCATCGCTATTTGTTCTATTTTCCTTTAAAATCTTGTGTTTTAATCAATGTGTGCGCTTCTTGAATGAACTAGTTATTTTTGTTTCACCAATATTTTATTGTTGCAGATAAGTAACTACGAGAAAGAGCTAGAGGAAATGAAACATATGACTAGACAGGAATACATTGCGTACCTAAGAAGGTAGTATTTGATGCTTATTTCACATTTCAATGTGTAAATCTTGATTGGATGATTCAGCTAACTGTAATATGATTCAATACAAATACAGGAATAGCAGCGGATTTTCTCGTGGGGCATCAAAGTATCGAGGAGTAACTAGGTAACTCAATCGCCTATATGTACAACATAATGCGCACTTTTAAGATGGTATATATATATATAGAGAGAGAGTTAACACAATATTATTAGAGTTTTATTAAAAAATCAAATTAATTTTTATCAGCGATGAGCTGCACAATCTCTTATTTCCGATCTTGTACTGAAATAATATTTCATCAAGCAGACACCATCAGCATGGGAGATGGCAAGCAAGGATAGGGAGAGTTGCAGGAAACAAGGATCTCTACTTGGGCACATTCAGTAAGCTTACTTTCCTTTTCTTCCCTTTTGTTTTGTTTGGGGACTCATCAGTGAGCTAATTCTTATTAGGTGACCCATGACAACCAATTTGCTCGTTTAATGAAGATTCTTAAGACTAGCTAATGACTACGCATAGTGTTATATCCCCAAGATCTAAGTCATCGACCCGTACTTGTTTAGTCAAATTTCTTGAAATCTTCGTCTCGTAGAACTGAAGATTAGATATTCTATATGTTGCCCTATGGGGGCATAAAATAGTAATCGCCGCATTAACTATGCCCCTAATGTACCTTTCCAAGTTTTTGTCTCAAAGTTGTCTGAGAAAATCGGGGCATGGGGTCAAAGGGCCGAGTAGAAAACCCTAGTGCTTTGAATCACGCAGTTTGCACCCTGCATGCATGCATGCAATATGCAACGACACATATAGCTAGCTGCTCTGCTCTGCTAGGACCTGCATCGGGAGACAACCCTAATCATGCATCCTAATCGCCGTGCACATTCCCTCGTACGTAGGCACCGAGGAGGAGGCGGCGGAGGCCTACGACATCGCCGCCATCAAGTTCCGCGGGCTCAACGCCGTCACCAACTTCGACATGAGCCGCTACGACGTGAAGAGCATCCTCGAGAGCAGCACGCTGCCTGTCGGCGGCGCGGCCAGGCGCCTCAAGGACGCCGTGGACCACGTGGAGGCCGGCGCCACCATCTGGCGCGCCGACATGGACGCCGGCGTGATCTCGCAGCTGGCCGACGCCGGGATGGGCGCCTACGCGTCGTACGGCCACCACGGCTGGCCGACCATCGCGTTTCAGCAGCCTTCGCCGCTCACCGTGCACTACCCGTACGGCCAGCCGTCCCGCGGGTGGTGCAAGCCCGAGCAGGACGCCGCCGTGGCCGCCGCCGCGCACAGCCTGCAGGACCTGCAGCAGCTGCACCTCGGCAGCGCCGCCCACAACTTCTTCCAGGCGTCGTCGAGCTCGACGGTCTACAACGGCGGCGGCGCCAGCGCTGCCGGGTACCAGGGCCTCGGTAGCGGCGGCGGCGGCTCCTTCCTGATGCCGTCGAGCACCGTCGTGGCAGACCAGGGCCACAGCAGCACGGCCAACCAGGGGAGCACCTGCAGCTACGGGGACGACCAGGATGGGAAGCTCATCGGGTACGACGCCATGGCGGCCGCCGGCGGGGACCCGTACGCCGCCGCGAGGAGCGGGTACCAGTTCTCGCAGGGCTCGGGATCCACGGTGAGCATCGCGAGGGCGAACGGGTACTCCAACAACTGGAGCTCTCCTTTCAACGGCATGGGGTGATGAGACGATGGAAGAAGAAAGAAGAAGAGGGCAGGGGCCTAGTGGCTAGTGATAGGGGATTAGCTAGCAGAGAATCAAGTCTAGGTTAGAGTCTTATCGTTGCTGTGTTTTCGACGTACTCAGGTTTCTGGTTCTGCACAATTAACCCGTGCATGCACGCGAAAGGTGCTGCCTCTCTGGAAGCTGGTAATGGCAGGTCAGGGTAAGTAAAGTTAGCGTTGTAAGTTTACCCTGACGTGCTGTTAGTTTTGGGTAGTTTCAGAAGGTCCAACCAGTTGATCTCTTCAAAGACTCAATCTTCATCATGCTATGAAAATAACTTCTTCATTTTTTTTTTGTGGTCACAGTTGCTTTAATTTTATTTTCCTCTATCTGTAGTTACCGAGGATCATTTCCATGCAACGAAATATAAACTGACAGTGACAGGGTTATCGTGCTAAGAGACAGCAACTGCAGCGTGCGTGTGTGTTCTGCCAAATGGTGGCAGAGATGAGACGAGAAGTTGATCGATTGCATGCATGCTAGTAGTAAGCAATTCAATAGAATAAGAATAAGAATTGAACTGAGGACAAGTCAAGGCTAGGGAAAGAATCAACAACCAGCGGCCGCACCAACGTATATCAGTTGAACTTGTCTGTCGTTCGTCAAACATTGCCGTGAGGGGAACTGAACTTCAGGTAAGATTGCCATCGCTATACACCATCACCGCATCCATGCCACCTTGAGGGGAGGCATGGCAGCCACCACTGCCGCACGGGCCGCACCCAAGCACGGGTCATGCTCGACAACGAATTGAAACCTTCTACGTTAGCAGTGTCAGGTCTTTATACACTGTGGCCCTACGTTGATCATGTGAGTTTGTACGTAACTTAGCAATCACTACACTGTAGCTCCAGTGTACACGCCTGATGAATACATTTACCGGCGTTATATACATCTGGTCGTGCCGTTTCATGGTTGTGCCCTATATAGGGTGCAGTACTGTTGTTGCAAACTTGCAATGGCCTTTTCTTGTTTTTGTCCCGTATGTAGCCTCTGAAGACAACATACTTGCATTTATTTTTCTTCTACTACTAGCCAATTAAACCGGTGTAGCATGGGCTAGCAATTTTTCGAAGGCAATATAATGTTTCAGTTCAGACCAAATATAATTCTTAGTTATAAAGTTAACATGTATGGATTGCTATTGTACATGGTTTATTTACATAGCAGCACGTATATATCATGCATGCATACTTATCTCTTTTTCGAAAATTAGTATTTTGTATATTAATATGACAGAGTGAGTAATGCTGAAGCATTTAGAGAAATGGGTAATTTAGATGTGTATTTAAGGGTTACTTTAGTTATTTTTATAATGGCAAAGATGTGTAATTAAATGCAAATTTAGAGGTTTACTTTAATTATTACTGATAATGAAATAGACAAGTAATTTGAAGCAAATCGAATCTAATAGCTATTGTTGTCAACAATGATTGAGCTCGGAATTGATGGTCAGATGTTTTATTTTTGTGTATGAATTTCTAGAATCTATCTCTTTCTAGCATGCCTTGTGATGAGTTGTGACAATTAACACAATCTCTAATTAGTAATAGTACTTGTCGCGACGGCAATGCTTTCTAATCCCTCGTGACACCAGATTACTTGATGTGGCTTCAGTAAAAGTAACTTAACAACACTAACATTTAATTTTGTTAATGTTGAACTATAGAAGCCATATCTTATTTTCTTAGAATAGATGAAAGCAAACATGTATTAAAAAACATGACATGAAAAATATCATCTATATGGTTCAAATAATCGAGAAAGGATAACCTTTTCCATTAAGAATCGGATGCGTGGCTGAAGGTTCCTAATATCAATAAATTGGGAGGATTAGATTCAAATGTTATCATAAAAGGGTCTCAAATAACAAAAAAAATCATAAGAAACGATCGGAATGATTTATATTCAAAATAATTTCAGATTGTATTACCAAACTGCCCTCGAGGTTGCACGGCTGCAAGGGCTAGACGAAAAACTCGTGGCTCGCTAGCTCGCTCGACTTGGCTCGTTGGTGGCTCGACTCGGTTCGTTGGGAATTCTCACGAGCTGAGCTAGCTTTCAGCTCGATAGAGATAACAAGCTAGCTTGAGAGCCAAACGAGCTCAAGCACAGGCCTAGTAGCGAAACAACTTGGCCTGGCCCAACCAATTACTTAGGGTCTGGCCCAACTAATTACTTAGGGCTTCTTTGGTAGGATTCCAGCTTCGCCTTCTCCTGCGGCTCCAGTAAAGCCTTATCAAACAGTTTGGTCAAAAACGGCTCCAACCTAGAGCACAAGAGGAGCCGGAGTTGTTTTATATAGAGAAGCCGGAGAGGAAAAAAGTACCTCCTTCGGCTCCTCCTCATTTTAGACGCAGCTGGAACCCTACCAAACCCTGAGGTCCCACGGTCGACTGCCCAACATCCATCCGTTCGTGTTCAACATGACGAGAGCCTCTAAAACACCTGGGACCCACACGTATAAAATAGTACTGCCTTTTTCTTCTCCGTCCGTTTCATCCGTAGCCCAAAGTCCCCTCTTCCTTCTTTCGTCGAGAGCACATGCATGAGGAAATCCCTGATCCAATCTCTCTCTTCTAATTTCTAAATCAAATCGTCTATTGCTGGGATGGTCGCAGCTGCTTTGTCAGATGGGTCCACATCGCCAGTGATTATGGCACGCGACGTGGGGTGCGGTTGTGCTGAGCTCACCAAGTTCGCCCGCGCCTGCATTCCACCCTGAGGACATGGCAAAGGGAACAACGCTCCATTGCGTGACACCGCGACAAGCGACCCAAAATCTTGAGGCCTTTTGTGCTGCGGTCCAAGTCAAGCTAAGCACACCGTTGGTGTCACCGCTGAAACTGGCTCGCGTCGTCGAGACGACAGTCACACCCGTATTGCCCAAGCGCAGTGAACAGTTAACAAACCATAATCTCTCCCATGTCGCTGCAGCCAAGCGTGGCGAAGTCCTTATGATAGAAGCGTTTTGGAATGATGGAAGACAAGGTATGGACAAGTATACAAGAAGCTATATGGGTCAACACTCGAGACGACGCACTCCAAGGCCATCGAGGAGTTGTTCCTGTGCAATGTAGGGAGCTCGCA
Source organism: Setaria viridis (assembly GCF_005286985.2). Taxonomy (NCBI): domain Eukaryota; kingdom Viridiplantae; phylum Streptophyta; class Magnoliopsida; order Poales; family Poaceae; genus Setaria; species Setaria viridis. Next base: position 30,485,591 of record NC_048263.2, read on the forward strand.
GACAGCGATCGACCGTCACCATGGCCTGATGAGAGACTATTCTGTGGGTGTGTTTTGGTTGATAGCTCTCATGTAATAAGTATGTAATGGGGTTTGTTTGGTGCCGGCTCTCTTGCCGTGCGTTGTATTGTTTGAAACTTCTACCTCTAATACAAAGATACGCAACTCTCCTATGTATTCGAGAAAAAAACCATGATCCTTCTTCCCAGATCTAGCTTCCCTAGCAGTTTAATTGCTGGGATACGGCGAAATTGGAGTGAGGAAGCGCCGGAGCAGGCCCCTGCATGAAGAACAGCGATGGTGATGTGGTTGGTGGCTTGCTACGCCGGAGCAGACCAAGCTTCACTATGCCGCTGCATGGCTGCAACCTCGTGCCCTGCCCAAGGCTCCAACTTCGTGCCATTGCTCATCGTGCCCTCTCTCCAGCAGCAACTCAAGCCTCGCCCACCTCGCCTCAGCACCCTGGAGAAGCTCCCTACTCTCGCCGACGTCATATTTACCGAGCTAGCTCACGAGCTAAACGGGCCAGCTCGAGCTGGCAAACGAGCCGAGCCGAGCCTGACTTCCAACTCGTTAAGATAACGAGCCGAGCTGAGCTAGCTCGTTGTCGTAGCGAGCCAAAACGAGCCGAGCCGGCTCGATATCCACCCCCTGCACCCACCCATGAACCGACCGGCAGACCGGTTTGTGTCGGTTCAACCGAACCGCGTTCACGAACCAGTCTCCAGGAAATCCCCCAGGCGGCTTTCTTGGCCTCTGCCCCAATCCAGAGGACTCCACCTTCCCTTCCGCCGCAACCCGCCTTTCTTCCTCCTCCCATCGTCGTCCTCGTCCCCTCCTGGGCTAGCGCGGAGCGGGGATCCATCCGGATTCGATTCTCCTTTTGCTGGTAAGGAAGTCCTACCCTGCTTGGGCGCATTGTTCTTGGGGCCGAATTTATTTTCCAATTTGTTCGTGGGTTTTAACTGAAACCTAATGCTCCTCGTCAGGTCCGCCGCTCGCACGCGATGTTTCCCTGTCAGGGAGTGGCTACTGCGAATCCTCAGCTGCTTGGTGCTCCTGCCGCGAGCCGGTATGGTTCTCCCGCGAGGCCGTCTTTGCGTGCTAGACCGGCTTTTCTGAGCCTGCGGGATCCTGCATTTCGTCGTGAGCAGAAATCCTTCGCTTTGAGAGGTAAATTCACTTTATTTTCTTCTTTATGGGAAATTTTACTGGTGTGAATGAATGCTGTTTATGCAAGCACTTCGCATTGAGGCGGTTATCCGCTACTGGACAGCATTGCCTGAATTATTACGTGGATATGCTTGGGGGTACTGGGTAACTATGCTGTGCTTATTGGCTTATTGTTACCTCTGAAGCTCTATCTCAAGTTCTCGATTAGCAAGACCGTTATCCTTTCTTAATATAGTTTTAGTTTTGTGCGAAGAATTGCTGTAGTTTGACATTACCTCTGAAGCTCTATCGCGGAACTTTTGACTGCCTTTATTTTGAGATATCTTAGCTTTACTGTATTAGTTCCTCCAGACCAATTTGTTAGCATTTGTTTCTTTTAGAAAATGGAAAGTTGCGTGATCAAAGGAGTAAATTGATAAATTAATTTCAAGTTCTATATGCTTCCCTGGCAGAATATAGTTGATTGATTTTTTTTAGATCAGTGAACTGTAGAAAGTAATTTATAGGATGCAAGGGGATGTTATGCATGCTTGTCTTTTAACTCTGAAAAACCCAATGTGTTTAATTAGTAATTACTTTTATTATTTGTTATTTGTTTTCCCAAAGACAAAGGGAGTTTAGAATTTCAATGTACAAAATACGTCAGTGACAGCAAAAGTTTGCTACTGTTCGGTGTGCACTTCATGACAGTACGCCATTGAGGCATCTTATCTTTAACAATGCATGAAGTTGTTATCCATGTGGAGGCAGCACTAAATTAAGATTCCAGTCCAGTTCAGTTAAAAGTTGGTATTTTATGCTGAAGGTACAGACATGGATAAAATCTGGTGTTCAGGTCCTCGTATCGATAATATACACAAAGTTACAGACTAACAATTCATATCGACTTTATTGTGATGAGTACCACAGGTCGTTCTTGGGCAGATCCTATTATGAAATTCTGCTTCTTTTGCAAGTTTGCAACTATCAGTCATTGTGAATCCTGAATACTCTTTCAAGTTATAATGAGTAGTTACTTACTTTTCTCTAATTGATTTAGTAGGTTGTTTTTTTTGTCTCTAATTGGTTGAGTAGTTTCTTAGTTGTCTCTAATTGATTGAGGAGTTACTTGTTTCTTGATTGAGTAGTTTCTTGTCTCTAATTGATTCATCCTTTCTGCTTAAGTTACTTATCTCAATTTAAGGTGAATTATCTCAAAATGTAAGTCTTCTTCCTGTGCCAACAATGATGTTGGAATTCTTATTGATCTTCATATGACAATAAATTTCTTCCTTTCAGCTGGTGCGGATTTTCACCGTCATGTTCTATCTTCATCCTTTGCAAAGTACGATACCATCAAGGGCATCAAGCCACTGCTGCCATCCCCCAAATTGCATCCAAGAACTCAAGTTGGTTGTCAAGCATCTTTATCATCATTCAGCTATCCTGAGTTATCTTCCAAACCTAAATGGTGGTGGAGATCCCTAGCATGTGTACCCTATCTTCTGCCACTGCACAACATGTGGGGACACGCAGATGCCATCTATCAGCTTCATCCATACTTGCAAAGATTTAGCCTGCTTTATGCCTTCATTGATACAATGGCTCTACTCCCTGGGTGGCTTTTTCTGGTGATCTTCATGACCATATACTTCTTTGTTGTGAGGCGGAAGTGGTCGCCGCACTTCTTGCGGTTTCACATCATATTGGCTATCCTGCTCGACACAGGCTCACAAGCTCTGGCCACTGCGATCAACTGGAGTCCAAGCATAGTTTTCCAGGGTAAGCCAATGGCATATTTCTGGATGACAATGGCCTTCATCCAGATCTTCACGGTTGTCGAGTGCATGAGGTGTGCACTTTCAGGGTTGTATCCAAATGTTCCATTTATATCTCACACGGCGTTCATCCATTCAGATCTTAACCTGTTCAGGTAGTTGATCAGTGCGAAGTGCATTTTTTGGAATTAAGAGGTGCTGAATGAGGCTGGTGAGTAAGAGCTTTGAACGTGCTAGGTAGTTTGGAAAAAAAAAAGGACTACACAGAGAGTGTAATTGTTACTCTTCACTGCATGAGAGAATGTAACTGTTACTCTTCACTGTATTGTTGCCAGTGCTGTTAACTGCATGTCTCTGAGAGTGTGATTGTCACTCTTCACTGCATTGTTGCCAGTGCTGTTAACTGAAGATCCCTGGGAGTGTGATCGTTACTCTTCGCTGCATTGTTGCCAGTGCTGTTAACTGCATTTCTCTGGATTTATTAAGCTTGAGTGGCATCAGACTTCGTGCCTTTATTCTTCCTTCCGTCCACTTCGACGGTAAGTGCTGAAATTTAAACGGATGATGCATATCGATTGACTTGTGCGGTGATATTTGTTCTACATATTCCAATCATATGAAGTTTCAGTCGAGCTATTATTTCAGTTTCGTTAAGCATGTAATGGTTTTATGCTTGCAGCTCCTTGAATCTTGATGCGCCCAGTCATTACAAGTTTACAACCTGAATGGTTTTATTGTTCTGAATTGTTTAGACGATGGGGCACCGCTGCGGAACATTAGGAAACGGACCTGGCCCGGCCACTGCTGTTGTGATGCGCCATGAGCGTAGGCTGCGTAGCAGAGGACGCCGGTGGCTCAGCTCCTGACCATCCGCCTTGCAGCCGGGCAAGCTCCTCGCGGCACCTCCAAAAACACTACCGGTGCGCCAGCCCGAACAGAGATGGTAAAGCGCCGCCGTCAGATTGCTTCACGCGGCGAGCTGCGGCAGAACCACGGCCATCACCATCAGTATTCCGTGCAGCTGACTTGCAACAGGCACTTCTCCATGTAATAGGAACAGGAATACCACAAATATACTGAATTTGCCAGATGGAGAGTGAAAGTACGCAATCACCGAATGACTATTACAAAACAAGTATCTGCCAGCTTAGATGTTGACATATTCGCTGCAAAAGTATAGCCTTGGGCTTTTTTGCCCAGGTACCCTCTTTCTGCTATGGCCTACAATTCTATAGAAACATATTCCTACAAACGTATAGAAAGAATAAATAAGGTCTATCGATGCTCAAGATGCACTCGATGGCTTTGCTGTTCTCATTTCAGACCTTCTGATCGAGCTCGGACTGCGAGGACAGTATCCCGTGCTTCTGAGTTTTCTCGCTTGGTGTCGAGTAAACCTGGCGCTCTTTCCCTCCAGGTTTCGATGATGCATTCCCATACCAAATCATGCCGATCACAGCCAGAAGCATGCCTAGGGCGACGTGGAAATTGAGGCCCTCTTTCCCAAAGAAAAGGAAGCCCAAGGTCAACACAAGAATCGTTTTCATGTGGCCTAGAACTTGGAATGAGACGGCTGTGAATCTTCCGATGCATATGAATTGACTTAGGTTGGTCCCAACAGCAATTATGCATGACAACACGATGAAGAACTGAAAAATTCAAACATGACAAGGAAATTAGAATGTCTTACTCAGGTTGGTCAAGCCAACACCAAAGAGAAAAATTATTGCATCAAGCACAAGAACTATTATGATTCAAATCATATACCACAAGCTCATCTCAGTGGATTGTGTTGATGGTTAAAAAAATACTGTAGAAGTCGAAAACAGAATATTTCCTACATGTCTAAGAACCATCAATATGAAGCAATGTGCTATTTCTTATGGTCAAGCTAACTACTACCAGTATCGAACACCCTGAATATTACTTTGGAGAAACAAGGCTCCAAGTCATCTTCAATATTGCGGTAACCTCAATGCCAGACATCATTACTTAGTCTTGGCACCAAACCCACTGCAGTGTTCATTGCTCCAAGCTACACTAATCACATAATGATCCTGAAAACCTAGCTCAGATGGAATCATTGACAAGTATGAATTTCTCCCTCCAATCGCAAAAAGAATGATGTTTTTGGGACAAATGCAGTCTAACTTTATTTAGATTGGACACAAAGAAACGATATCTTGCATTGAAAATATCTTTGATAGCACTATAACCTTGAAAATATGTGGTTTTATAAGTATACGATGAAAGTTGTGCTCAAACATGTGATTCTGGACCAGGTCCCAAAAAAAAAAACTGAGTGGATATACAGTGCCAAACTAGCTGGACTGAAATAGATGGGCTGCTCATGGAACAGTTTTGCAAAGATAGAAACAAAAGTGTGAAACTAATTCAGAATATGCATCACATACCGTAACTATTGATGTGTAATTAAAAGTATCAACTCTTTTGTTGGTCAGCCAGAAGTCCACAAAAGGCCCCAATACTAACAATGATGCTGCCTGACCTGGAGCAGTATGACCTAAGAGGTTGAATGAGCCAAGCGAGTACTTTCGCTGAAGGTGATGAACATACTGCAGCACAGAAGAGGAGATCAAATACATTAAAGTGATAATATAACATAATAGGCTGTTGTGAAAGTGAAAAAAGGTGCACACGGCCCACACAAAGTTAAATGAAACTTGATCAGGTCGAAAAGGTTGAAGTTTATTTAGTTATTACTAAACTTCTCTTTGAACTTAACAAGGCCCAAAGATTCTTCTGCTAGCTAGACCTCCATGAATGGAGAGGAAATTCAGACTTCAGTATAAGTCACCAGCAAGTTTGAAAATTCCATACACAATACTTTTTTAGAAATTATAAAATTGAAACTGCTAAGTTAGAAGCCATCAAGCCAAGCTATACAAATAAGGGTTAAAGCAGGATCGCTATCATTAGGAAAAATGGATTACACAGGTATATGCATATCGAAGGACAGGTTATAATATCAAGAATACTCACATGCTGTTGTAGTGCTGTGCTCCAAACAGCTATTGCTGCAGCTAATAACCCTTGAGAGTTCACACTAACATCAGTGACAGTACATACAGCAACGCCAACCAGGACAAGTACTATACTTAGTTTTGTATCTCTTGAGTAACGGACTTTATCCAATAGGATTTCCAGAAAGCATAAGACTGGAATGATACACAACTTCGCAATCTGAAAAAAGCAAGGCACATAGTTTATTATACACAATTTTTCAATCCAACACTGATAAAATACCAAAGTTACGTTGTCACCTGATAGAATCCGACAGAGTTCCACATCAAACTAACATTCATCCCAACAATGGATAGGTTTGCAAAAAAGACAAATTTTACTAGTTCTGGTAATGGCAAATAGGATGGTTGAATATATCCCAGCCATTTCATCACTAATGTCATCAATGTTGTGGTTGCAAAATGAAGTCCAGTCAATGTTGTAGCTGTACAAGCAAACAGTAGAAAACAACATCAGTACAAGACATCTGAAAGATTTGCTTCATAATCATCATATTCTAATTCTAGATAGAAGTGATAACACACATGGAAAATGCGAATTAGGATTACAGTACAGCACTGTCAGTGTCTTACCGAAACTAAAACCATGTGTTGCCATTAAGGCTTTGTTGACCATGATGATACCAACTGATGTTACAACATTGAACATCCATGCTCCGGCATCTAATGCTGCTTTTCTCTCCGCCTTGCTTCCTGGTGCCATACCTTCTTGACATGTAGAGTCCAACCCAATTTTCTAAGTATCAGATCCACAATCCACCTTCCACACGAATTGCAATTTAAAGTCAGTTTGACAACATGCTGACATTTGCACTCATAAATGAACAGGTGGCATCAAATACAATGAAATACATGAAAACTATGGACTTAACAGAACTTCTCCATAAATTAGTGAATGCAAAAAGGGAAATTTTAAAGAACACACTCAAAGAATTACAGAAACACACGTAATGTGTAAGTATCAAGCAGTGAGGATCAGAGATGATAGGAGAAACATCATCAAATTACTAGACAAGCTTAACAAATGGTATCGATAGATATCAGTGCCAACTATCCATAAACACCCCGCTATCTGCTCTTGCTAGATCTGCAATTTTATAGCCTTTGAAAACTAACGGCATGTTGATGAATCGGAGTAGCAGCGTGGAGGCATGGGGTTCAGTTGAACCCAGGGGCAGACCAAGTATCAGAAATGGGTGTACACATGTACACCTTCGAAAAGAAAATCGTACTTAGTAGGTATAATACCTGTAATTGGGTCCAGATCCGAATACAAACAGGTTTAGGGGATCGGGGCGCTCCGTTTCCAACAGCAGAAAGAGAAGAGAGGGGGGCGGGCATACCTGGTTGGTGCTCGTCGGCGGCGAAGAGCCCGGCGAGGACGTGCTGAAGGGCGTCACCGCTCGCACCGTCGGCGCCGACGCGCCGCCAGGAAAGGAAGGCCACGAGAGAGGGAGGGAGGGGGAGGGAGAGGAGTGATTCCGTGATTGGGTGAACGCGCTCGGGCGTCGGCGTCTCGGTAGATCTCTGCAATCGCTAGGCCGGACCTACGCGGCTACGCCTACGGATGCTAAGTTCTACTGTAATTATTTATTTCGGATTATATCCGACCGCCAAAAATTAATAAAATAAAGGAAAAAATTTTTATTTTTCATCGCTAATGGCATTACGTCCCTCGTGTTTCATTTATGCGAATCAACTCCTTAACTAAATAAATTGGTGCATTTATTATTCCCACATTAGTTTAATCATGGTTTAGTATGATATAATGGTGGTTTATGCAGCGTAATCATTTGAATGGTCATTAATAACTATTTAGCAATGTAATATGCTGAGTTGAAAATATAAAGTCTAAATTTTTTTTAGAAATCCTCTAAATTGCCTACCCATAATTTTTTTGAAAAAAATACTGGAACCTATTCGCACTCCACTATTATAGAGATTGACTCAACATAAAATGTGGCTAAACATTGATTAGCATGATGATTGTATCGCCTAAACTGCTATTAAATATATTAAAATCATTGTTAAACTAAGGTGGGATGATAAATGTACCAGTTTAGTTAATTAAGGGGTTGTTGCACCAAATAAAATATGAGGGATGAATGTCACACTGTTGCAATACTTGAGGGATGAAAAATATATTTTTTTCTAAAATAAGTTAAAAATAATGTTCCAATGATTAAATTAGGGGCAAAAATAGTCCATTGGACTGATTTAGAAAACACCATTATTAAATACCTATTCAAATGTACTGTCTATCTATCTACTTACTCCATCTGTCCAAAAAGTCAAAAAAATAAGTCATTTTACGATTCAAATTTATCAAAAAAATAAGTCATTATACTCAAATCGCCACGTGAGCATGCGACAGTCAATTAGCACCAGTATAGCTAGTACCTAGAGGCAATTGATGCCATTTTATTCCCTTATAAATCTGTCCTAAAATTCGTTGAATAACTTATTTTTTTGGAGGAGGAGCACATGTATCCATGTATATAGTGATGCAAGTGGTGACATCAATAAGCAGCACTGAGTCACCTAACTAATTTATTCGATGAAAGATAAACCATGCACGGGTATTTTGTTGGCTCCACACATCCGAATTCTCATGGGCAGTGATTGCCGAGATAGCGCATGACCTTACAAATAGTATAAGAACACGTACATCACCATCCATCCCAGGTAACAAAGTCCTTAGCAACCCGCGTCAAGTATCGAGATGACGTTGTAACCAAATAATCCTGTGATGCTGGCGACTGGAGGATAGCTGAAGAACAATTTGAAGTCTTAGAAATTAGAAAGAACTATCGTACACAAAAGATCAATTTGAAATCACACTCGATTAAAAAGGCGATATGTGAACTACAAGTATATATGAGCGAAAAAACTCGTCGTAGCAAATACTACATCATTATAGAACAAAGGGAGTGGTTACAATTACAAATCTGAAATTGCAATTAGCTATTCCCCAACAAAAATGGCTCGGAGATGGACGAGTGTACCAAGAGTCCAAGACGTACGTCATCACCATTCATGAGCAAGGATACCTCACGATCCCCGAACGAATCCGTCAGCACGAATGCCGAGTTTATAACCATGACAAGCCCTTTCTAGTCTAGTGAAAATTGGCCGCCAAGTCCTTTTCACAGCACCCCCGCACCTCGTCTCAGTGGGATGTCGCCGTGCAACCAACCGGGTTGACCGCTCATCGTCCAGCCAAATGCCCCGTGCGTGCGTGAGTCCGAGACCGAGCCAGAAGTGCTCGCTGAACCCACCGCAAACCGCAGCGCAGTGGTTTGGTGCCGAGCTCACTTCAGACACCTGCCCCACGGCACCGGCAGCCGGGCGGGCGATGCGACGCGTCCCTGCCTGCACTAGCGCACAAGTGCGCGCTGTCCTGGCGTTCCATTCCATCCGAGATGCTACGCACGCCGTCCCCAACCGCTGCAATTCTAGCACTAGTTGATGACAACGGCAGAGCAGCTGCCTCTTGCCCTTTAAGGATCTTGTACGTACCTAGGTTGCTGTCGAAATCGAAGAATGCTGTTCATCCGGTCAGTGCTTTGGTTCATCGCAACAAAAAAAAGCGAGGGCCTTCTTTTTTCACTTGAGTAGGATTCACACATGTGGCGATCGACCTAACTCGTGAGAGCATGTCTGCGTGTTCGATATTGGCCCTATTTGATACTACGGTGAGGAGAAACGCTTCTCAAATAAGCTGCACAAAAATGGAAAAAATATTTTTTTGATAAGCAGATTTGATCCAGCTTCTGCGTTTTAGTACAAATAGGAGAGGTCGGGAGAATCGCGACCAGAAAAACAGCCCGTCGTTTGGCCAACTTATTTTGACCATAGTTAATTTAAACTGTTCCAGAGAGGATCATTGTGCTCCACGTTTCTTCTCCTGTGCTGGGACGATGACTCACGAGCTTTGTTGCCTTTTTATTTGCCAGTGCACCGACTGGTGGCGTGTGGACGGGTCAGTGATTTGGTCTTAAACCTCATAAGCTCTGAAACGCTGACGGCGCCTTTTTACCAACCTGTCATCGTCAACCCCAACGTCCACGAGGTGCCATGCCACATCGATCCCCTGAAGAAAAAGGTAGCCAGTAACCTGCCTGGAATTTCGAATAGGAAATTCAGAATGTGAATCACTAGTAATGCGGCATCCTTTTATTCTGAAAAAAAACACACGCCACTTCACTACTTGTGCACATTGATCATCCTATGAATTCTGAACTCATCAGGACACTGATGCTATCATTATCTAGAAGAAATGAAATTGATGCCCATAATTCGAATGCAATTTCCAGCCGTCGCGTGCAAAGTGGCTACCCACTGATCCGCCAGCAGAGCAGCCATGTCAAGAGGAGGAAGATGCCGCCGCTGATCTCCAGCAGCAGTAGGGTCGTGTTTGGTCGTACCCAGAACTGAACAGCCCAACTGCTCCAGCTTTCAGTCTTCCTGACAGCATGCCTGAACCACCGCGTCTTCCTTCCCTGACCCCTCCGCTTCCCTCCAAGCGAAAGCGCCACCCCCGCTGCCCCCATCGACGCCTTCCTCCTCAACACTTCAACAGGCTCCACTCCTGCAACCCACTCAAAGGCACCCCACCGACCACACTGCCAGCACCTCGCCAGCGACAGCGAAGCTGCATACCGATAGAATGCCCTGACCGAGGGAGGTTGCTGTCCGCTCCACTGGCTGATTGTGTTTCTTTCTTCCTGTTCGCCTTCCTTGCTCCTGCCATGGAGTCCTGGGGGAGGAGCTAGCCATGCATCCCTTTGGTGCCTGAAGAATTGCATAGCCTGATCAGCCAGAGCCAAGTACTGGAAAAGGTTCGTCACTTTGTTCCTTTCTTTTCGCTGCAAAACTGTCTCCGCTCTGCTCTTTCCTTTTGTTCAGATTGAAATGCTGTTTGTTCAGGTTAGCGTTGTACTTCAGTTCTGCACCAATATTGGTAGTGTTTTCGTCAACTTCAGTTTATACTGTATTACTGTTTAAGTGTTTATCAGGTTTGCGGTTTGTTTTTTCAACGTGACATTTTCAGTTGTATTTAGTTCTCGCTGAACGCGATACAGTGGTTCGGCTAATCTTACAGTTACATGGCTAAACAACTAGCAAACCCAAACAAATAGACAGTTGTTACTTGTTAGAAGATCATCAGTTCATACTTCATCGGTCTCGGATTGGACTGCCCAGAATCAACTTTTGGATTAGGGTTCAGACGATATTGCTTTTGAATAAACGACAGACAGGGTTCAGTACGAGCCAACAGTACAAAAGCATACTTATGTAGTTTTGTTATATATGGTCTTGGGTTTGGTGGTCATAATTTCAGAAGAGCAACTTTTCAATGCTTCTGATGTCAAAGAGTTAACAGCAAGTTCTTTTTTTTTTTCTTCGGAATGAGACACATCAACAAGTGGCTGTTGCTTCAGAACCCACACATTATGTCTCCTTTACAAAAGCTTGGTGGATGGAATGGAGAAGTGTTCACTGTTCAGTTCTAGGACCTTTTATCCTTAGCAGCTGGTAGGCAAAACGTGAAAACCAAACTAGTGCAGTTGTTGGGACCTTGAGGGGTTCATACATAAAGCAAGAGCATCATGCAAACCTAATTGGCTTGGCCACAACAATGCTGACAGAGGTTGTTAACGTAAATTCTTTGTTTATGCATGAAATTTGTACCGAATACCTGCATTGGCTAATCTAAGATGACTCTGATGCTTCCAGGAAAAAGCTGTTGGTGATTATTTTCAAGGGAGGGGCTGAAGAAGCAATCATCAAGGGAACGATGGCTGAAATGGAAGAAGCTCTGCGATCCTGCATGGAGCAGCTGGTCATTGCCCGAGAAGAGCGGGAGCAGATCATCGTGGAGGCGGCCAACGAGATATCCTCGGAGAAGAGGAAAGTGCGCGAGCTCCAGCAGAAGCTGGAGGACGCGAACAAGAAGGCCGCGAAGCTCGCCGCCGAGAACAACAGCCTCCGCAAGGCCGTCGACGCCAAGGACGCGCTGGTCGGCGAGCTGAGGCAGTCCGAGGCGGCCGCCGGCGGCAAGCTCGCCGACGCGACGGCGAGGCTCGAGTCGGCGCAGAAGCAGGCCACGTCGCTGCAGTACGAGGTGCGCATGCTGCAGAAGGAGCTCGAGGTCCGTGGCCAGGAGCGGGAGTACGACCTCAGGTCCGTCGACGCCGCGCGCCGGCAGCAGGCGGAGCACCTGGAGCGGATCGCGGCGCTGGAGGCCGAGTGCCAGCGGCTGCGCGCCATGGTCCGCAAGCGGCTGCCCGGGCCGGCGGCGATCGCCAAGATGAGGGACGAGGTCGATCAGCAGCAGAAGCAGCAGACCCCCGCCGCCAGCCCGCGCCGGCCGCGCCCCGCGACGCCGTCCTCGCCGCGGTCGGTCCCGCCGTTCTCGCCGCGGACGCCGTCGCCGCGGCGCTCGGTGTCGGACGCCGAGGGCCACGCTGCGTCCAGGCTCCGCGCCGTCGAGGACGAGAACAGGGCGCTGAAGCAGGAGCTCGCCAAGAGGGAGGGCGAGCTGCAGTTCGTGCAGATGAAGTACGCCGACGAGGCCTGCAAGCTGACGGTGGTGCAGAGGCAGCTCAAGGAGCTGACAGAGGAGAACAAGCAGCTGAACGATGCTAACTGTGAATCAGAGTCTTGGGCTTCTGCTCTGATTTCTGAACTGGAGCAGTTCAGGGCTGCCAAGCAGAACGGTGCATCCATCATGGCGTCATCTGAGATGAACTTGCTCGACGATTTCGCAGAGATCGAGAAAATGGAGATGGCGTCAGGTGATCTGAAGGGCAATGTGCCACGTGCATCTCTGAAGAAGGCGGATATGGCATCGGTTACGCCAGAGAAGAGTGGCAATGATCCTGCCGTGAATGGTACCATCCCCAACGGCCATCCTGAAAGAGTTCATGATATTTGGAACCTCGTGGTGCATAAGCATGAAGCAAGTGGAGAAAGCATTGAAACCATTCTTGAGGAGATTCAGAAAGCAATTTCTAACAAAAGAGAAGATTCAGAGGTACCATTTGACCGGTCTGAAATAGAGAAGACGGTGAGGGATCTGATTGAGAGAATCACTCCCATGATTGGCACATCTGCAGGGGATAATGTTGCAAGATCAGGACCGCTGTTACATGGTAAATCTGAACTTTGCAGTCGCCTTGAGCAACTGGTTCAGGTGTGTCATGATCTACTGCATGGGAAAGCTAAACTTGAAAAGTTCATCGACGAGGTTTGCCTGATCCTGAAGTACATTGTGGAACAATATTTATCGAACCAAGATCTATCTGACACCGCGGATAGTGATGAAAAGAATTTTGATGAGGATAAGTCACCAGGTACAGTCAACACAGAAGGTAAACAGGACATCCAAATTGCAGAAGCAGCAGCAACTCCAGATATTCAGAAAGAAGCACAGGAAGGACCAAATCAGCCAGCTGAAGACCATATAATGGCCACTCATCAAGAGAAGCTGGATGAAGAACTCGCACTAGTTGTACTTGCTCAGGATGACAATATCCTGCCGGGCAGAAAATCAGCCTGTTGTGAGATAGAAAGGTGGATGATAAGTTTGCTACATGGATTTCTTTTCTTTTCCCCTTAAAAAAACTCGTTTCAAATTTTTTTAAATAAAACTGATGCATATTCTTTGTCGTGCAGTACCGCTGCTGAGGCAAGTGTGCAACATTTTGCAGCTCAAGAGGAAAGTCATTTGGCAACAGTAAGTCACCCTGTTCTTGCAATACATTTTTACAGAAAAAATAGTAAAAGAATTGCAGGTTACAATTTTCAGCGTGTCATCAGGAACTGAATTCACAACATCTGCACTCCCTGCAGGACTCGGAGATTCTCGCAGCAGCTGACAAACTCGCCGAGTGCCAGGAGACTATCACGATTCTGAGCAAGCAGCTGCAGGCTCTGAAGGTCCCAACAACTTCATCAGGTCCTCTCGATGGCTCCATCTGCAACCCCAGGCCGAGCTCGGCGAAGTCCGACTACAAGCCGCAGTCGCTCGCGAGCATCCTCGCCGAGGAGTTCGCCTGCGCTGAGGGCTCCAGATCTCCTACTACGCCCAAACAGGAGCAGTTAAAGAAAGAAGAAGAAGAGGTTTATGCAACAAAAATGAGGAGCACGGCACAGGGGCAGAAAAACGCCGGCGCTGACGACGAGGAATCGACACAGGTAGTCGTCCATCCGGTGTTCGCCGAGGCGCGGAAGGAAGACGAAGCTTCGGCTGATCCGAAGAGGAAGAAGAAGCGAAGTCAGAGCCTGCTGGGCAGGATCATCTTCAGAAAGAAAGTGGAAGGCTGAAGCTGCAGAAGGTGAAGTCAACATGGTGAATGGTGAGCTGCTGCTGGTGCTGCAACCTGCAAGTGTGCCATGGATCCAAGCAGTGCTGCTACGTTCTGATCAGTGATTTTTGAGCGTGTTCTGTTTATCCATTCCTTGAATTTCCTGCTCCCAGAGATTGGCCGTACATTCTGTTTCGGAGGCTGATGGCTGATGGCAACATGCTCTGGCTGTCTGGCACATGGTGTGAACAGATTTTCTTCTTGACGTCCGCGAACAGATTTTCTTTGTGTATTTATTATGGACCTCATGGTTGTGCAAATGTTAATTTATTGAAAGGGAATACGCTCTTTTTTTTCCCTCCTTACACGAACAGTACATGAGTACAGTACTAGAACAGAGTTGTGTGCTCTGAGCTGTTCCTGCACTTGCGTATGTTGCTGGATTGTTTATCGCGAGGGAGACTTGATCCCCAGGCAGTGACAATTCACAAGGACTACGGATACATCATCAGCAGCAAATCTCTCATGATAACACGCAAATTAGGATACATGCTTGCCGCTCGCGGGCACATCCGCACATGGGACTGACATGCGGCCTATAGCTTGAGGGAGTGCTCCAATGCGCCGTTTGAATTTGGCTGCAGAGACATGGAGTCAAAAGAATTGCAAGATTGTTTAATTTCATGGCAGAGGTGCTCATCCCAAGAAGGATTCTCCAGCGGGAATGTGATATCCTGACCTCATTACTCTAAACAAATGGGAAAAAAAAGAATACTACTGATAAGTAATCCTGAGCAGAATGGATTGGACCAGCTGACCTCAACAGAAGAAAAACAAGGCAGGCATGGCTGGACCAGACCTCTCCTAGTCAGTAGTCACCTTCTAGATGAAGCAGCGTCGTCCCAACTCCCAAACCGGGTCACGCAAAGGACGGCCGTATTCTAGAGGCGGCCGAAATGGACAGGAGCAGGGAGCACGACGACACCTCGATCCCACAGGCCACAGGGGGTTTCAGACGCTGACCCCTCCGCGGAAAAACCATGAGGAAAAAAGTCTGCGGTGCGGTTGGGCGCGGGCGGCAGATCAGAACACGGAAAGAAACATCACTAGTTGCGCGTGCATGCTCCAAATCCGCGACGCCATCGACACCTTGAGGCCATGGATGGGCATGGAATGGAGGTCACACCTGGGCGCAGGCGCGCAGTTCTGCCAGGTGACAGCCCAATAATTAGGTTATCATTCCGGCCGCAGTGACGTTCAGGGACGGCACGGAGCTTTGTGTGTTTTTAATTGACTGACGGCAATCGTTTGTCACTTCTCTGTCCTGCACTTCTCGTTGATGGATAGCGTTATTCGGCGGTGCGGCAAAGCCATGGTATCTCGCTATCTTATCTTCATATCTTGTAGGCTTTTTTTTCTTTCGTGGAATTCTTGTGCTTGTGCTACCCGGTGGCCAAATGGCAAGTTGTGCAACGGTTCCGATTCTTTGCCGTTGCGTATGCCGCGTGGTTTGATGGGAGAGCTCGCGTTATGTTCTCGGCTCCCTACCGCCACAAGGTTCCCGGGTTACTCAAATTTCTGGATGCCATTCAGGCTAGCTGTTGATTGAGGTGCCACTTACCCAAACTCTAATTATTTTCTTCGCATATATCCTTTGTTCTACTTGCTGGATTGACAGGATGTATCATCAAGCACCACACCCATACGGAGTCAAAGCTAGACCATTTTATTAAGATCAAAGCAGACTTCCAGGCATAATTTTGTATTCAACAAATAAAAACTACTCAAAAATTCAATAGCAAAAGCATAAAGGTGCATGTACTTTGCAAATCTCTCATAAAAAGACATACCATTATTAGCAGTGCAAAATGTGAATCGCCGGGAGATTCTTCTTTTCAAATTTGTAGTGTTTTGTATGCACCTTTTTTCTTCTTTATTCGAGGTTCTAGTTCCACAATCTATCTCCACTCTACCATCTTTGCATCATCATAACAGTAAAAGCAGAACGGGAATAGATAAAAGGAGATGAACAACGAATCAAAAGCTCGTTACGTAAGACAAACTTTCAATCCTTTTAACCTACCTGCGACACTTTTTTCACATCTAGGTAACAGCAGCTAGACGATGATACATGAACAGCAACAACAGCAAGTGCCAAATTATCCTGCAGTGTCCTAACTCCTAAGCTGCTAAAGCATCTGTCAGTATCGGCGTGGCCATTCGCCATTAACTACAACTAACCCCTGTTTGACAAACGGGCCACCTGTCGGTCTCCTGCCGTCACCGCGCGTTCATCAGTCTCGCAGCGAGATCTCGAACAGGTCGGACTCGGCCTCCGGGTCGCCGACGGACGCCGCGCCGGAGCCGGTGACGCTGTCCTTCCTGCTTTTGCTCGCCCGCAGCGCCTCCATCCACCCGGAGTCCACGCGGCCCATGGAGAAGAGCTCGCCGCTGTCGTCGAAGTCGAGCCCCATCGAGTCGCTCCCGCCGCCGCCGCCGCGGGCGTCGACGGCGGACGCGGCGCGCACGAAGCACGGGTTCGCCGTGCGCCGCGCGTTCGCCGGCGCGTACCGGAACTTGCCCTGCCCGAGGTTGACCAGCGCCATGACGTCGAAGCTGGAGGCCAGCACCGGGTACAGCGGGCTCGCGAACGCCTCCGCGTTGCAGCTCACCGCGTGCACCAGCTGCCCGTCCACCGTGAAGAACACCTTCCGCTTCGCCGGCTCGAAGCCACAACCCACCACCTTGTCCACGCCGACCCACGAGGACTTGTCCGATTCGTACACCAGCTTCATCCCTGGAACAATCCATCAAATGACTTTCAATTTCAGATCACGTCTTGACCTCATCAAGAATTGTCGAAGCAGAGTGCTTTATGTGCGTTGCAAATCACGTACCGTCGAGGTAGACGGCGCCGTTGGAGTGGAAGCCGATGGACGACGCGTACGTCCCCGCCAGCACCGGCCGTGCCGGAGCGGCGGACGCGACGGCGAGGCCGAGGGACATGACCAGGTGCCTCTGCTTGTCCTGTTGATCGTCCTTGGCGGCTCTGCTTTCTTGGACCGGGTCCTTGGCGTCCGGTGCGAAGCTGATGAGCTTGACGCGGTCGCTCTCGCTGGCGCCGTCCCGGCCACGCCGGCTCGCCCTCGACGCTGACCATTCCGGCCGTTTCGTGTTCAGGTAGATGATGGTGATCTCGAAGTAGGCGTCCTGCGGGAACGGCGCGCCGGCGAGCGGCGGCCCCGGCAGAGGCAGGCTCATCCTTGCGAGGCACAGCGCGCTGGGGTTGTTCCCCGCGTCGGCGTCGCCGCGGAGCGGGCTCGGGATGCTTCCGGGAAGCCACCTCTTGGTGGACGACGCGGCGGCGGCGGCGGCCGGGTTGAGCCGCACGGCCTGCATCCGCTCGGACGACCCCGCGGGGAGCTCCCATGCGGCCGCCTCCGCCATGTCGCGGCTGGTGTCGGCGTCGCAGATCGGGCAGGTGCCCCAGAGCGGCGACGAGGAGGCGGACTTGGACCGCGGCGGCGCGACGGCGAACACGAACTGCGCCCACCCGTTCTCCGCTGCCTCCGTCACCAGCCGCGGGTGGTCCGCCCACTGGAACGGGCCCTGCTGCGCGCCGCCGGGGCCCCGGTGCCTCACGTCGACGCGGTGGTGGTGTTGGTGCAGCTGCTGGAACCGGAGCCCCACGCGGGCGCTGGCTGTGCTGTACCTCATGTTGAGCTTCGCCAGCCCAGGGCTCGCCGTCGGCTCCACACCAGCCGCGGGGGCAACTTCCGGGAGCTCCGGCGGCGCGTTGCGGGGCGAGCTCCGCCGCCTGTACACAAGGAACGCGACCGCGACCAGCGCCGCGATGGGGAGCCCGACGGCGAGCAGCAGCCTGAGCCACAGCACCGCCATGACGCGCGCACGTCCCAGCCGCCGCCACTCACTGGGGGTATCGTCGCAGGTGCGCCGACGGAGAGGTGGACATGGACATGGTCACGATGCTCTTGGGGGGTGCGGCTGCGCGGCCGGTTGATTCTTTTCTGCGTGCTGTTGTTGTTGCGTTCTTGGAGCGTGGTTTGGTGGAGGGTCTCGGGAGGCCGGCGCGGGCACGGAACGCGGACCGGCTCAACCAGAACGGGCAAACAACAGCGGTTGGAGCCGGAGGGGGGTTTTAAATTGCGCGCAAGCGGCACGCCATCCGGGCGTGATGCTGCGGCCTGCGGGTGTGGGTTTATTTTGCAACGGGGACACCGGCACGTCGCACGGTGCGGGTTAATTAGGTTGCTGACGTGACATGTGAATGCTTTCAACGTGGTATATTCCCAAAGTTCGTGAAAGAGTCATGATGCGCGGGTTATTTTGAGAATTCTCAATCATAAAGGCAGAGATTCACCGAATATTTGACATTTTCATATCTTTAAATTGAGGTTAAGCATAAGAGCACACTGCCCATGTTAGGATCGGGATCTTTGACAGAATTAGGTTGTAGAATCATGATTCCGTCAGATTCTAGAAAAGAAGATGTATTTGAAGTATAACATTAATCATATTCTAAAGATAGAAGTCTATAATGCCGCTTTGATAGAGTTATTAAATTTTGTATACTTATCAAGTCCACATAATCCATTCAATTTGAATTTAATGTAATATTAAACATTATTTGACCATATTTTAAATCATTTAAAAGGGTCAAAGTATTCATAATAACATTAGGAAACATAAAAATATTCATAATAACATTACAAAACATGACACGCCATACCATGAAGAGAGTAAAATATGTAAAATGAAATCTATAAAACATAATTAAGCATAGATATTACAATAACTTATATGTTAGTAAAATTTAATAGTAGGATCATGAGCATGTATGATCCCATAGGATCCTATATCAAGGGTCATGATAGAACGGAACTAAGATCAACAATGGGATCAACATGAGCATGTTTCGCTTCATATATTGTGTAATATTCAATATTTTCTTGAATCTTTTTTATCTTTATTTTTACAATGATGTTTACACTTGCATTTATGGGCAGTAAATCTATTTACGTATAAGCTAACCACACATAGGATGAAATTTATATTTCACTATCTGGTTGAAAAGGGAAAACAATTGTAGCTACAAAATTGAATTTTTAATGAATACTCATCTTCAGCACTAAAGCTTGAGTAACAAACTTTGTAGTTATAGAAGTAATCATGAGCATGAAGTAGTTAGACGTTGAAAAACTATCAACCAACCATTCCCTATTCGGCTAATCCTACATTTAAAACTGGTCTATGAAATTAGTTGTCAACATAAGAATAAGACAAAAAGGAATTTAAGGACTTGCATAACTTATTTTTCATCACATAGACTTACTACTTAATAGACAATTTTTACAAAGATATTTTGTCAAGGAAAATGATCAGCCCCCTAACTCCCAACAACCTAGTGAATCGTGGCTGCACCTACATGATTCATATTGAAGTTTTAGGATACCTGTTGTACATGTAGCATTTGCATGAAAGAGAACGGCACTTGACAAGATTTGTGGGAATTAGATGTAGTTGATCAGTTACTATCACTTTCGTAATCATTATTATCATGCTAATACTCCTAAGACAAAATATTCTAGCTTTCCAACAGAAGAACGCGAGATAAAACCTTCACCTGCTTCTCTTATTTTATGAGAAACTTAGAAATGTAATTACCAATAACTCATTCATGTATTTAAGAATCATTGTGCAAGATTTTTCTTGCTAAAGGAATATAATATTAACCATTTCCTTTTATTTCATTGATGGTTTAAATGATTTTAGTGAAATGCAATGGAGTTTCTGTTCCGTTAAAATATGCTGCAAAATACCACAAAAATCAAATCCTGGAGAGAAAAAAAATAATTCCATGTATAGGGTAGCCGAAGGGGTTTCATTACATATTTTCTGCTAAATTGATACTAATGCTGGTACGACCTCAAAAAACTTTTCAACATTTTGACATCTCTGAACTCTGAACTTTACACCTTGTTGAAGCCGTTACAAACAGCGGTGGACGCAACGCAGAGCACACGTCAGAGACTTTTCCCCAGATACCAAATGATAAGAAAAGCATTGGTTCTTTTTCTGCAACGTCGGCCAGTCGGTGACCCGGTGCGGCAGCTCACGTCAGATGTGCCGGCCTGACGCCTGCCTGATCATGTTGTTCGGTTCAGAATCCCTTCATCTTTATCTAACCCCATCCCTAATCTCTTTCTTCTTGAGCAATAATCAGTGCACGTGGTGCGGAACGGGTTCTCACGTGGGGGAGGATCCGGGTCTTTGCTTGATCTGACGGGAAAAAGAAATTGGTTTGCAAATGATCGTTGGCCCTTCACATTCTCTCGAGCTTCCTGTGATGTTCTTGTTCTCACTCCCGTCAGTTGGTTTGTTTTTTTTTCGATACACAGTTTGTTGAAGCTTTGAAAGCATTACCACGGAACCACTGGTTGTTAAAAAACAGTCAAATGGCAGTCAACACAATTCGTGCATTCCTGGAATTGTTCATTTAACTTTTTGCTTTTGATTTTTTCGTTTCTAGAAGTGTTCAGTCATTGCTTCTGGGTTCCGGCTGCTGTGTGCTGTGATTCCTCAAAGGGCCAGAGGCCAGAAGCAATGTTGGCAGACCATCAGAGTAGGCCGCGCTGCTGGATTTCGGCAGTGGCTGAAGTGGCCCAAGAAATCGACGATGCAAGGCCCAAGAAGTTACGGTGCTGCTACCTGCACGTGTGCAAACTGGTAAGTTGGACGGACTCAAGGTCTTCGCAGAAACAGCGGTCAAGCAATGAAATCGACGATGTAAGGCCCAACAAGTTACCGATTTATCAGTAATTGTTCTTTCAGAAAATCAACTGAACGGGCCAATTCTCAGTGAGTTTTGGTGAATACCAAACATATCATCGTTGTACATGTTCGAAAATAATCTGTCGGGTGGAATCCCGCAAACTCTCTCTAATTTGTCTTCTCTTCGACAACTATCCTTGGAGGGCAATACGCTGGGCAACACATTGCCATCTAACTTCGGCAACGCCCTCCCTAGTCTCCAAATTCTGTACTTGGGAAACGACATGCTAGTTTCAGGTCTAATAGATTGGGATCTGTCATCTAATAAGTTCACTGGTCAAATCCCAAGCATATTCGGTAGTCTTTCAGGGCTGTCTATTCTAAACCTTGAGGAAAACATGCTTGAAGCAAGCGACAGTGCTGGCTGGGAATTCTTTGATGCCCTGACAAACTGCAGTTCCCTGGAGGTGCTTTCATTGGCTAATAATAATCTGCAGGGAGTCATACCATATTCGATTGCTAACCTGATCTACTAATGAACGAAAACCACCTATCAGGAATAGTTCCGCCGAGTATTGGGAAATTTAGAGCTTTAGTTAGGCTCTCATTGGGAATCAATAATCTTACCGGTACAATAGATTGGATTGGAAAGCTGCAGAAGCTACATAAATTAAATCTCAACAACAACAACTTCATAGGGGCAATCCCACCTTCACTTAGCAACCTTACACAATTAACAACAATGTCTTTTGCAGAAAATAAATTCACTGATTTTATACCACCTGGCTTGGGAAACCTTAAACATATGACAAGTTTGAACCTTAGCTACAACAATTTCCAAGGGAGCATACCAGTCAAGTTTGGCAATCTTAAACAACTAATGTCACTACATGTTTCATCAAACAAACTTAGCGGGGTAATTCCTGAAACTTTGGGCCAACGCCAACAGCTAACCACCATTCAAATGGACGAAAATATTCTTACAGGAAACATCCGGACCACCTTCAGTAATCTAAATAGCTTGAGCACGCTTAATGTTTTGCATAACAACTTGTCAGGACCCATGCCAGCTTGTTTAAATGATCTTGAGCTTCTCACTAAACTAGATCTATCTTACAACAATTTCGAAGGAGAAATACCAAGAAATGGAGTATTCGACAATGCTTCAGTTGTTTCACTCGATGGCAATCCCAGACTCTGTGGAGGAGCCACTGATTTTCATGTGCCTTCTTGCCATCTTGATTCTAGAAGTGTAGGACTCGCAAACAATCTGGTCGAAATATTGATCCCAATATTTGTCTTCATGTCACTTATAGTGTCGATATACATTATAATCTATGGGAATAAGACATCAAGAAGACCATACTTACTGTTGCTTTCTTTTGGTAAGCGGTTCCCTAAAGTTTCCTACAAGGATCTAGCCCAAGCTACAGAAAACTTCCTCCAAGTCGAACCTAATTGGGAGTGGAAGCTATGGTGCAGTTTACAAAGGAAAATTAACTCAAGCTAAAATTGAAGTGGCAATTAAGGTTTTTGACCTTGAGATGAGATGCGCCGAAAAAAGTTTCATATCGGAATGCGAAATGTTGAGAAGCATTCGTCATCGGAACCTTCTTCCTATCCTAACTGCATGCTCAACAATAGACAATACTGGCAACGATTTCAAAGCTCTAATTTATGTAGTAATGCAGAATGGGAATCTGGACACGTGGTTGCATCCCAGACCTACTGCAGGTCTGAAACATTTGGACTTGATACAGAGAGTAAACATAGCTGTCAGCATAGCTGATGCCTTGGCATATTTACACCACGACTGTGGGAATCCTATTGTCCATTGTGATTTGAAACCAACTAATATCCTTCTTGATGATGATATGGATGCCCATTTGGGAGACTTTGGCATTGCAAGTATAGTTCTTGATTCTAGGTCAGCACCAGTTGGACATTCTGGGCTTAATAGTTCAGTGGTTGCGACGGGAACTATAGGATATATTGCTCCAGGTATGCAGATTGTCACGTCCTGCATTTGTATCTGGCATTTTCTTGTTTCAGAAAAGATGAGGCAATCTTTTATGCAAATGAATATCTTGACTTTAGACTGCACTATACATTAGATTTTTATACGTTTTTCTCAGAGTATGGTCAGTGTGTTCATGCATCAACATGTGGGGATGTTTACAGTTTTGGAATAGTACTACCTCTAGAGATGCTAACAGGCAGGCAAAAGACCAACCGACTCTATGTTTGAGGGTAAAGTCAGCTTTGCTAGCTTTGTGGAGAGGAACTTTCCAAATCAAATGTTAGATAAGATCGACGCTTATCTCCAAGAAGAATGCAAGCGCTCTATACAAGCAATGCCAGAAGCAGAAAAGGAGATCTATCAATGCTTACTATCACTCGTGCAAGTAGCTCTTTCTTGCACGCGTCTATGCCCAAGAGAACGAATGAGAATGAGAGAAGTAGCCATTAATAACTTGCATGCAATCAGGAGGTCATATGTTGCAGCGTCAAGCAAGAGTAAGTCATGTTTCGCTGGAGTTATGTCCAACATGCCATGGAGCTTAGTTAATTAGTATGTCTTTGGAGGCAACAGAGGCATAAAGATTATAAATTAGCCTGGCCACGAGCACCATGCTGAAATTGACGAACAGCACTGCTTGCAACGTCTTGTACATAACTGAAACTAAGATTTGGTTTGTGAACCTGCTTAGTAATAAAATGCAACTGGTAGAGAAGGAACTGATTATTCGATGAAGCATTAAGAATTTGAAGAAGTGTCACAGATCGCCTTGTTGATTGTTAGCGTGACTGTAATACTAGGCGACTCTTTTCAGATAATTCATCGTGCGGACTACTCATATGAACCAAGTCCCATCTACGCTTTGATCAGTGATCACCATGTAGGATATATACAATCCAGATTCCCTAGGCAATGCTTTAGAATAGATTTGGATCTGTCGTCCAATAGTTCACTAGCCAAATACCAAGCATATTCGAGAACATTCAGGGGTTGTCTCTTCTAAACCTTGAGCTAAACCCTGAACATCCTTGAAGTAGGCAATAGTGTTGACTGAGAATGATCAATGATGCCATGGTAGACTGTATTCCCCTACGTCAACGGTCTCATAGGTCGTCTCATGTAGAGCCACGTCAGATTTTTGATGATCTGGAGGAGAGAAAGCGAGGAGAGAGAAAGAGGTTGTTCTTTCGCGAAACAACCACCTCATGAGCTAAATTGTAGGATTACAAGATCAGGGGTGGAGCTAGGATTTGAGGGGGGATGGACAAAGTAAAGTAGAACTGATAGCCATGTGATTATGGATTACCTGCGGCGGTGTCAATTTGGACAGCAATGGTGGCGTGGCCGCGGCGGCGTCACGCAGCGTCTCAACTCTCACGTTCGATCTCCCGGTGGCCAGTCTAGCAGTACCAGCGCCGGGTGGCCGCGGTGTCCAACAAACTGGCGAAGGAGAAGACTGAAAGACCGAAGACGAATAGTCGAACGGACAGAGTCACGACGCTTGATGCTTCGAATTCCAAACAATAATGAAGGGAGAAGGTGAGCAACAACCAGATAGGTTTAAATAGGCTGCTTCTTATTGGGTCCAAAAACAATTAACATTTGGAATGAATGGGAGGAGGGCGATGAGCTGAACAGCTAATATGTACATGTATATTTATACCAGAATCTAGAGGATTAGGGTTTAGGTGCCACCCGAGGATCAGGAGGTCACCCGAGGATCGCGTGGCACGGCACCGCTAATCTTGTAGCTATAGGTGCTGTATCACTTCATCCATTAGTTTTATTGCTGAATGAAATGAACCAAAGGACGGCAACCACAACCCTCATTAATAATTAACCTTGGATAAGCAAAACACATGCAATTGTTGGTCACATGTGTTTACTGATACATTGTAGGCTCATCTGATGCACGACGTGGAACTATCGTGTTCCTTCGTGGGGCTCCTACTCAATCATTTAGTTACCGCGTGGTTATGGCTCAGGTTAGCTTCACTGACCTGCACACCGTTGGTACCGCACATTATTCACTGAACCTCCCCTACGCCACCCGAGGATCAGGGGGTGACAGACACCCCCCCCGCCCCCTCACCCCTCCCTCCCTCTGCCGTTACAAGATAACTTAACAATCATTGTATAAGTTATTGTTATCATGCAACTCATAATATTTTATTTTTTCATATGCACAAATTGAGGAATTATATAGCTCTACCAAACACAACCCATTATACGGGTTGCCTGTTGAGTTGTCTTAAAATTACGTGTCAATGCATGAGACCGTCTATTAGACGACACCAATGTACTTGTCCTAAGAACTTGTTCGGTTAATCCCCTCCGTGACAGGATTGGGGGAGGGGAACTAGCCCCCACGGCCAACCATACACACACATATCCGGAATTAACAACCAAACAAGGTCTAAATATGCTTTCATTGGCTATTAGGGGGTGTTTGGATACCCCTTGCTAAACTTTAGCAGCTAAATTTTAGCACCTTTTAGCTGCTAATCTGCCAAACACCCTTGCTAAAGTTTGCTAAAGTTGAGTTGCTAAAGTTTAGCCCTTTTAGCAAGTTTTTGGTTGCTAAACCTTGCTAGAAGGTGGGGTGGACACCATTTGCCCCTCGTTATTGCTTGTACGGTGTGCACCTCCCTACCCCCCTCCCGCACTCGCACCCGCACCCGCGTCTGCTCAACGCATCCGCCGATGCACCCGTCTTCTTCATCCCAACTCCTCTGCTCGTCGCATCTGCCGCCGCCGCTAGACGCATCCACCGCCGCCGGCTCCTGCAGTCCAGCCCCGCCGTCGGTAGGTACTCCCACCTCATCCGCTGTAACTCCCGGATCAATCCCCATCTGCGCATCCCATCTTCCCCCCCGGATCTATGCTTTGCTGCGCTGCCACCCCCCGGATCCACCATCCTTGCCGCTGCAACCCCCGGATCCATCCCTATCGCTGCCGCCAACAGCCTCTGCTCCATCCCCCTTCCCGTCGGCGCCTCTCCCTACTCCATCCCCATAGCCGGCGCCAACATCCCTAGCCCCATCCCCACCGCAGCCGCCAACGTCCCCCTGCACCATCCCCATCGCCGCCGCCACCACCCCTTGCCCCATCCCCACCACAACCACTCCGAGCAGATGGATGGATACCGTGATTGGTTTTGCAGGGTGCTTCATCCTCGGTGGCCCCTTCTTTCCCTAATCCTGTTGCCGTCCCTGATCCAGACGAGTTGGAGATCCTGTCCCAAGGCTCGTCGCGTGCTCGGGTGGCTCCATCTCTCTCGGTTGGGAGGGTTAAGATACAGGATCTTGACCTCAACTCCTAGGATGAGCCATTCCCCTTCCTCGATGAGTACTCGGATTTTCTGGAGCATGGAAGAGGACGTGGCGATGGTGGTAGACTCGGCTCGTTTCAACCTCCCTGTCAGAGCGATGGTGGTGTTTACATCGGTTGGGGAAGGAGTGTCACTACACGTGGTCGTCGCCGTGGCTGTGGAAGGAGTGCTACTGCTTCACTTTCGCCACCTGCAGGTTTACCTCTTTGTTATGTTGAATTGCTTGATCTTGGTGGATGATCTTGGTGATTTATCGTTACTGGTAGTGATTGAAGGGCATCACTTATATTGCAGGTGGTAGTCCTCCCATCCGGCAACCAGTTCGGGGGAGGTTGGGACGAGGCACATCCTCTGCCGCCTTTTCATCGTTCATGAACATGGGTGATGCTGAAGAATTGGATGACGAAGCTGGGGATGAAACTTCTGTAAGCATCCTGTCCTGTTAGAGTAGTGTGCTACACTTGTTTTGTTAGAATATTTATGTTTTGCATTTTGTGTTAGAACAAATATGACAAAGCAAATTGGAGAAAAAAAACATAGGTATTTTTTTGTGAATTATCTGTGGAGCAAATGCGGTTAGGCAATGCACCAGGTGGGGTGATGAATACTAGAGGTTTCAAGGAAATAGCTACAAAATTCAGGGAAATGACTAACCTCAGACATGAACTCAAGCAATTCAGAAACAGGTGGACACAATGCAGGAAATTATATGAATTTTACAATATGGCCATGAAACAATCAGGTTTAGGTAAAAAAAGTAATGGAGCAATTTCAGCATCTAAAAAATGGTGGAAAACTAACAGCAAGGTAGAAAAAGTATTTTTATTTGTACTGTTTACCTATTTTTTTGTTGTAAGGTACATAATTTCTGAATTCCTCTATCATTGCATTGCAGTCGCCAGAATGCAATAAATTTAGCAGATTCATACCTCACTACGTTGATCTATTGCACGAGATGTTCCACAAAAAGGTTGTTGATGGATCAACATCCACCATAGCTGGAGATGTAGATGAGGATAAGGAGTTCCCTGATGAAGATGAGTTAGCGGTGGATGAGGATGAGGACTACCCTCAAGAGAGAGCCCTATGAGTAATGGCAGCCGAAAAAGAAGTACCAGTACAAATGATACGGCATCAAGCCCACAAAAGAAGAGTAAAAGTCCATTTTTTAGCATGTTCAAGGGCCTCATAGACACCATGCAAGCTAGTAGCTCTAAAGATAACAATACCATGAGGGTTAAGATGGAGTTACAGTTGAAGCAGAGGGAACTGAAACTGCAACAACAGTTAAAGCAGAAGGAGATGGAATTGGAATTTAGAAAGCATACTCAGGATAAAGAAGAAGAGGAGTTCAAAGAAAGCCTTGTTATGGCACAGGATTGTGGAGCATCAAAAGAGTCAGAAGAGTATTTTGTTGCTATGGAGTTGTTTACCATTAGACTTAACAGAATAGCTTTTGGCACATTGAAGACAAAAGAAGCAAGGTTGAAATGGTTGAAAACTAAGTGTGGGAAGTACTTTGGCAGGTGTCACACCCGGTTTTTAAAACAAAACCAAGTATTAACTATATGTATGCCAGGATCAAGTTTCATACATATAGTGACATCATAAGTGAATAACAGCAACAGTATCATGTAAAAATATACAAAAAGACTTACGAGACTAACAGAGACACGCAGCTTAAACTCTGGAAACGAAGGCTCCAAACTTCACAGGCACTCGACTGGGGGTTGCGTACGCCTAGAACTCAGCATCATCTTCATAGAAACTTCACACCTTCTTCTTCTGAGCAGCAGTAAGCAAGGGTGAGTACACTTATGGTTGGTACTCAGCAAGGCCATAGGAACTAACCAGAATTAATGATTTAAGTCCATCTTCAAGTTTAATTAATCATGTGAGGGTCCAAGCCGCTCATAACCATGAGCACGGTTGATGTATCAGTTTACACTCTGCAAAGGTTGTACACTTTACCCACAACTCGTGGTCCCCGGTGTCGCCCGGGTTTGCAAAGCCCTTAAACACTTCCTTTGGTGAGTGGCTGGGGGGTCCACTACGAAGCCTTTACAAAGACACATAGCTAACTAGTAGCCCGCTAGAGTTTCAGTAGCGATGTGGGTCACAACCCGTTGTAATGAGTCAGCACCTTAGAAGGCTACTACTCCGGGTCCTACCCCCGACACCTTCTCCCTCCTTACCCTTTCGGTAAGGCCACTAGTCAACCACATGCCTAATTAGTCGGCTAAGATTAGAGCCATGTGATGTTGTGGTTGTACTATTTTCTTGGGTGGTTCTCCATGTTCCAATTAACATTCTCATGGTATTATGAATAAAGCATAGGTAGAAGGATAGTTAGGGATACTTGCCTTTCTCCAACGACAAGTTACTCTTATTGCTCTTCGGTCCTTGCTTTCTTGAAACTCTTAACCTTCAAAGCTTCGGACAGCGATCCTTCTAATCGAAGCAAACATCAGCAACAAACAAACAACAAGAGCAACTAAGAACAATACACCAAAACAAAAGAAAGGCTTAAAAGAGCGTACTAAAGGATGAGGGTTCGATCTAGGGAAACGTTGAGAATGGAACTATCGAGAGATTTGATTCATGAAAGAAATAAAAAAAACTATAAGCTAGGTTTATTTTATTTAGGATATTTCAGAAAGAAAATACCCTAAGTTAGAATTAAGACAAATTATACTTTATTTGCAAAGATCGAGGTAGAAACCTAGTCAAGTTTTATTTATAAATATTTAAGTACAATTTATGCAAATTAAATATTTAATTTGGAAATAAAGCATAGATGAACATCTAAACACATAAGTTTATATTTCGAGTTCAACTAAGCATATTATATTAAAAACACATTTATATTTATATTAGCCAAATTAATATTTAATTATAAAAATTTGGGTTATAACCTATGTAGCTTTTATTTAGAAAGCAATCGAATAAATATTAATCAAATTGAATTTGATTTAAGAAAAGCCGAGATTTAACTCTAAATAGTTTTTAATTGAAAGAATTATTTAAATAGATGTTAATCAAATTATCTTGAGTTTATGAAAAATCGGTGTCAACCTAATTGGCTTTTATTTAGAAAGGTTATGAAGTGAGCATTAATCGAGTTAACATTTATTGTGAAAAACGATGGATAACACTTGGTGACTTTTATTTAGAGAAACACAGGTTAATCAGGTATTAATCAAATTAATATTAAATTTATTTTTAAAGACATGAAATGTAAGATGACATCAACACTAACATGTACTTTATGTTGTTATGAACCTAACGCAACTTGAACGGATTTAAAACGGAGCTAAAACGCGAAATCTACGGATAAACAAGGTTCTAAGGACTAAAACGTGATTATTTGTAAACTACAGGGGTTAGCAGAGAAGTTTACCAAGATTCATTGAACAGAGCCCACGAAAAGCTGAAAGCTCGAGGTTGGATCTGCAAAAGGGTAAGGATTGGATTAGATTGCAAGAAACTGGAAAGTTCAGGGGGTTTTTGATAAGATTTTCAAGTCACATGAAATAAAGAAAGGATATTAGAGAATTCAGGGGCTAGATTGCAAATCTGCCATCTTCTTCTTTCTTTCTCCAGAGATAGGCATGCGCCTGGGTTTGGCCGACGGGAGGAGGGGCCTCGCCGGCGTGGGAGGGGGGCCTCGCTGGCGGCGAGCTCGCCGGCGCGCGGGCGGCAGTGCCCTGGTGGGGGATACGGGGAAGAGAGGAGGAGGGAAGGAAGGAGAGGGCCCTCACCGGAGGAAGAATAGGAACTTCGGCCGGCGACAAGACGGGCGGCGGCGGCGGTGATTTGGGCGGGGAGGAGCGACGGGAATGAGCAAAACGGAGAGAGGGGAGTGCGGCGAAGCTTTATAGGCCGAGAATGAGAGCGGAGAGGGCGCCGGGGAGGCGAATCGAGCTCTGGCAGCCATTAATGGCCTTCGAGCTTGTGCGGCCATTTCTGGGGAGAGGAAGAGAGGGGGCGGCCGTTTGAGGTCGGGAGTGGGGTAGGGGAGGCGTCACGAGGTCGTGAAGGGCCTCGGGAGGCCGGGAGACGAGGGGGCCGGGAAGGCCGGCGGCGCACGGGGGACGCGCCGTCCCTGTTTGTGCGTCTGGAGCTCCAACCGAAGGTGTCGGGTTGAAAACGGTACGGGAAATTCCCGTACCGACCGACACCGTATACCGCATTAACCGATCGGATATCGTTTTTGCAGGAAAAATATAAAACGGGAAACCGACACCGTATTTTAGGCAGGAACAGGAACGAAATCAGTTAAGGGGTTCTCCCGACCGTATTCACGGTTCCCGTATTCAGCAGGAAAAATACCGGCGGTATTCCCGTATTTTGCACAGCAAAATCTTATTTTCAGCCCATGTCAACTTGTAGCCCAGCACACCTCTCACTCTCAGTCAGCCGCGCGGCCCAGCCCAACAACAGGCCTACCAACAATCCACAACCGTCAACCAGGGCAGGCAGTCAGGCACTGGCGCACTGCTGGACTCATCCATCCGTCCGCCACGGCGCCACGCAAACCCTAGCGGCTAGCGCGAGGCTCGTCCGTCCGCCGGCCGCCGCCCGTCCGCCGCCGCCCGTCTGGCCGCCGCCCGTCCGTCCGCCGGCCGCCGCCCGTCCGCCGCCGCCCGTCCGGCCGCCGCCCGTCCGGCCGCCGCCCGTCCGTCCGTCCGCCGGCGCCCGCCCGTACGACGCCGCGCGCCCGCCCGTCCGACACCGCGCGCTCGTCCGCGGCCGGCCGGCCGCCCGTCCGCCGCCGCCCGTCCGGCCGCCGCCCGTCCGCCGCCACCCATCCGTCCGGCCGCCGCCCGTCCGTCCGTCCGCCGGCGCCCGCTCGTACGACGCCGCGCATCGGACTCGCCCTCGGCATCGCGCAGACCGTCTGTATGTTCTTGACAATTCAATTGGATTGCTCACGATATTTGTGAAGTGATTGCTCGACTGTTAGTTCCTGACAAATGCTCAATTAATGCAATTGCAGCCAACGGTGGATTCAAGGGAAGCCTCACCGGCATCAGCATCGGCGCCCGCCCACGGCCGGCGGTCGTCCTCCATCGGCGGAGCAATGTCGCCGCCGACTGGGGGTCCTGCCGCCTCTGCTGCTGGCTCATCGGGATCCAAGCGACGGCTCATCCTGGAGCCGCCACTACCGGTGGTGGTGCATAGCACCATGCTTCCTACTCCAACTCCAACCTCAGGTGGTGTATTATCCTTGTAAATTGTAATTGCTTCAGGAAGTTGTATTGCTACTCATAGAATCCAAAAACTTTCATATTTTACTCAACCTATTGCTACTCATAGAATCCAAAAACTTTCATATTTTACTCAACCTAGCTTGTGATATCATGTAGAGGCACTGCAAGTCTGCAATATGTTATTACACTTTATATATTAAATCGTGTATGTTTTGTAATGGTCACTGTATCTATATGATGAATTGATGATGTATTGATGTAGTAATGGTCTCTGGTCTATATGATCGTGTTTTCTAATTGCATAGGAATACAAGTATATTAGTGCAACCAAAGTTATTCATGTATTTATAGTCTCTGGTTCTTATTCATGTATTTCTCCTCGCAGGATGTATGATGTCAAGGTCAACAAGTGGTTTGTGTCTGTCTAGTGCAACTCCAGCATCTAGTCCAGCAACTGATGATGGGGTTTCTTTGCTAAGTGGAGGTGGCATTGGTAGTGACAGTGGTGCTGGTGCAGCTGATATAGGCGGCAGTGGTAGTGACAGTGGTGGAAATGGTGCTGGTGATGGAAATGTTGGACAGCAAGGTCTGCAAGGAACAGATACAACAAATGCCATCATTATTGAGGGTGATGAGTCTGTGCCTGCTGAAGATGATCAGCGCAGTGGGAAGAGGCAAAAGAGGTGCACATCTGATGTATGGCAGTACTTTACCAAGAAGAGGGTGGTCATTGAGGATAATGGGAAGACATATGTTCAGGTCTGGGCTCATTGCAAATGGCCAAGATGCAAGCACAAGGGCAGATGTGAGAGTAATTACGGAACAACTGGATTTTGGACCCATCTGAGGGTGGCACATAGTATAGTGAAGGGCCAACAGCAGCTCAAAGTGGAAAAAGATGGGAAGAAAGACATCACTGCTGTGGTACCATATAGGTATGATGAAGAGGCTAGCTTGAGAAAGTTTTACCTAGCAATAGTCATGCATGAGTACCCATTTAATATATCTGAGCATGAGTATTTTGTTGAGTTCATCAAATCCCTGCGTCCTAACTTTCCAATCAGATCTCGGGTTACCATTAGGAAGGAAATTATGAACATGTTCTTAGCTGAAAAGGAAAGGTTGTATGACTACTTCAAATCTGTCTCTTGCCGATTTAGTGCCACCATGGACATGTGGACTTCAAATCAGAACAAGTCATATATGTGTGTCACTGTACATTGGATAGATGACAATTGGTCTATCCAGAAAAGGATTGTTAACTTTGTGCATGTAAAGGGCCGTCATACTGGTACAAAGCTGTCGGAGACATTTACTGAACTTATGGTTAAGTGGTATATTGACAAGAGAATGTTTGCTCTGACCTTGGACAATGCATCAGCAAATGAAGTAGCAGTCAAAGACATCATCTCTGATCTAAAGGCTAATGCTAGTGCAACGTCTTTGATATGTGATGGAATATTCTTCCATGTGAGGTGTGCTTGTCACATACTGAACCTTGTTGCTAGGGATAGTTTGAGTGTAATCACACCCATAATTGAGAATATTAGACAACTTGTTCTTGCTGTCAAAGGATCTCCATTGCAATGGGAGGAGCTCATGAAGCGTGCAACCGAGTGTGGATTGGATACAAACAAGGGCCTTTCACTTGATGTGTCAACCAGATGGAATTCCACGTATTTGATGCTTCGAGATGCTTTGTACTACAAGAATGCATTCATGAGGCTAAAATCGTCAGATCGCCGTAGGTATGAAAAAATCACTCCTTCTCCTAGTGAATGGGTCATGGCATTTAAACTGTTCCAATGCTTGAAGAAATTCTTTGATCTCACTGAACTATTGTCTGGAACTTTATATCCCACTGCAAATCTATTCTATAGAGGATTTTGTGAGATAAAGATTTTACTACATGAATGGTCAGTTTGTCAAGATATCACTATTAGTGCAATGGCAAGTTCTATGAGTACGAAGTTCGAAAAATATTGGAAGAAATCATCCACTACACTTGCTATTGCCTGCTTTCTAGATCCTAGATATAAGAAAAGGCTTATAGAGTTCTACATGAGAAAATTCCATGGTACCTCACCTCAAGTTTATGTTGATGAACTTGTTGATGTCATCAAGAAACTGTACCAGTTCTATGCTACTGCTGAACCTTCATCCTCGAGGCCTAAACGTGGGTCAAATGATGTTAAGGATATAGATACAGCTGACCTATTAGTGGACAGTGGAGATGATGAACTAGAGAACTTCTTATATGAGTCTAGTGGGCATGATGCTAATGATATGAATGAGCTGGACAAGTATATGGCAGATCCTCCTCTGAGGCTTAGTGGTCAGTTTGATATCTTGGCATGGTGGAAGAATCAGACCGATGAGTATCCTGTTCTGTCAAAAATAGCTCGTGATTTGCTAGCTGTACAAGTCTCAACCGTCGCTTCTGAATCTGCTTTTAGCGCTGGTGGACGTGTTGTTGATCCTTTCCGTAGCCGTCTTGATCCTGAAATGGTTGAAGCTTTGATATGCATGAAAGATTGGGTTGCTGCAGGCAGAAGAGGTTAGAAAAGTATCTCAGTTTTAGTTATTGTACAATATTTTATCATAATCATGTTTTCTAATATATGTGTCTTGGCTAACTATGATTTTCAGATAGAAAGATTGCTTCAATTGTAGGTGATCTTGAAGTTATTGAGGCTCTTGCTTCGAAGCTGAAGATTGAGGTCATTTTACTGTCTAGTTTAAGTCATTTTCAACAAAGTCAATGCTACTGTAACTTTTTAAGATTGATGCCTCCTATTTGTTGTAGGACGACGATGTCGCGGATAGTGATGAAGAACATGGGCCACATGAAGATGATCTGGACCTCTTTGACATGTAGAAATGTAGAACTTGTGTTCTGTTATTTGTGTACTTTTTTTTATTTTGGACCTGTCAACTTGTGATTTGTGAACGTTATGATTTATGAACTTGTGAGTTGTGGTATGTGGACAGCATGTTCATCTGTCGAGTGTGGATTATGCATGTTCAACTTGTCAGCATGTTCGTCTTGTGGCTGGTATTGACGTATTGTTTACTTGTTTGCATATGGATTATGCATGGTTGCTATTGTTGCATCGAGCTCTCTGTTTCTAAGTGGTTACATATATCTATATTTCCGATTTGTGTTACCGTTTCCCGATCGTAATCGACACGTTCCCGTTCGAAATATTCCGTTCCTGATATCGTGTAATACCGGATCCGTTTTCCCGTCCGACCTTCCCGTTCCCATTTCCGTTCCCGACTAAAAAAATATAGGAGAGGGAATGGTTAAGATATTTTCCCGACCGTTCCCGACCGTTTTCAGGCCTACGAAGGTGGAAGAGGCCCCTGGCAGGTGGGGCCCACCTGTTGGGGGGGGAGAGAGAGGGAGTTGGGGTGGGCTGGTGTAGGGGGAAAGGAGGCCGGCGTGTTATGGGCCGAGGTCTGCTAAGGAAAGATAGAAGGTGGGCCGATTGGGAGTAAGAGATGTTGGGCCGGAAAGAAAGCTGGGCTGGCGGCCTGAGAAAAAGAAGAGGGAAGAGGTGGTCCGAAAGAGGAGGCCGAGGAGGGCGGCCTCCCGGATCGATTTGGGTCGGGCCAAAGGTTCGGCCCAAGGAAAAGATTTCCTTTTCTTTTTCAGTAATAATTCTCGTGAAAGAAAATCCAGAGAAAATCCGGATAACTCATTTAATTCACGAAAAATACTCTGAAAATCCTAAAAATTCTAGGAAAATTCCTAGAGACAATTTGGGACATGAGGAATCCAAATAAAATATTTGGAGCTCATGAAAAAGATTTTTGGAACCAGCCAAAAAATTGGATTAAGCTCAAGGAAAAGAAGAATAATTTCTAGAAAAACTGGATAATTCTCAGAAGGGTCTGGCCAACGTCTAAACGCATTTTTAAAACTTTTTCATTCAAGAAATACCAAGATGCATCGGCATGAATGCACAGACAAAGAACAACACTATTTAATTTTGAAAAACAAACAATTATTTTTCCTATACTAAATTTCCTGTGAAGAAAAATAAATGTTGGGAAAATTTTAAAATTATAGAAAATCATTGTTTAATTAATCATTTTTTTATCACATCCTGAAATTTGAAAATTGCAGGGTGTGACAACACTACCCGTCTTAACAAGAATCTCGTCGCGAGATTCGCAAAGGCTAGCAAGAGATAAAGATTTAGGTGGGTAGAGTCCAACACTTATTAGATTTCCTCCAGATCGTTTATCCTTACATAAGCTTTTCAACCATACTTCTTTATTCCTTACAACTCACATAAAGACAGAAACACTTTAGGGATATCTAGTCTAATCCAACTTTTGAATATCCATTTTTTTTCCTTCATTAGTCCATCTTTGAAGAATCTTCACTCATATCTTGATAAAGTAATTTGAATAAAGCTTGATGTCTTCTCTCTAACTTGATTGTCTTGAATCATACTCAACTCTTCATACACATTGTTTAGTCTTCTTCTCCTTTTGATCCAAACGCTTCTTGGGGCACTGATTGATGAAATGTCCTTCTTTGCAGTAGTAACATGTTTTTCCTTTTTTGAATCCTTGGAAAGTGCATATGGTATGAGAATTGAGCATCGGAAGGTGAGGGCATTCTTTCCTGACTGAGGCATCCTAATCATTCGTCTTGATTAAGAGACCAACTGATGTTGTCAGACTGAATGCAGGGTTATTGGGTCCTTGGTCCCGGGGTCGATCATTCTTCTCTTGACTTGCTTTACTAGTTGTGGTATTGCTTGCACTCTTTGTGATCTGAGGTTGCGAGTTCGATCCCTGCGCTTTGCTTGTTTTACTAGTTGGCTTCTTGACTTGTCTACTTCGGCTGGGCTGAAATTCTATGAAAGAGATACTCCAATCCTCAAGGTTCGTAGTCTCAGTACTATCTTTATCTTGAGTAACTTTCGCTAGGACTGGTCCTCGGGCATACAACTTTCTCTTCTTATTAATGTCTAAATAATAACGTTGTCTGGCTTCAGCTGTCATTAGGCTATCTTCTTCCTGGAGACATGGAAGTCCATGGTGTTCACAACATTGACATTTTCCTAGACTCTTAACATCCTCATGTTGTCTTTCCATTTCCAACTCTGGTGTGTAACAGCCTGGGTGCTTAAATAGTTTTTTAATCTTAAGAGCAAGTCCTTTGTACTTAAAGAAAAGCTTTGGCAACTTTTAGGCAAAGTCCAAGCTTTGGGGCTCTCTATTTAGAGGTTTTCAATGTCATCTTGAGCTGAGCCCTATACCAAAGTTTTAGAGCTTCGGGACCTTAACAACTTTGCTTTAAGGAGCAAGTTTGAAATCTGTCCCGAAAGCCTTGAAATCCAGGTCAAATTTCCCTAGTTTGGTCAACTCAGCCTCCTTTAGCAATTCCGGCTAAGTCTGGAAATCAGCCTGACCTGGCGCCTTAGGGCGGGTTTATCTTTTGAAAGTTGAACAGAACATCAAGAAACCCCTTTATAAAAGTTGGAGAACTAAGTCCCTACAACAACCTTGCTAATTGGACCTTTGTCCAATTCATCTCTGAAGCTCCCCAAATCTGCAGCTCAAATCAGCCCAGAATTCTGAAAACCAGCCAAACCGCCGTTTTTCCCTAAGTCCCGGAAATTGGCGTTCCTCCAAAATTTGGAGCTTTGAATCTCCAAATCCACCGTGTTTTTAAACTTCGTAAAATTACAAAAGTTGGACCTTGGTCTGTGTACTACAACTCTTGTAAAGGGAGTTAACGTGGCGCAGTTTGAAAATCAGGAGATCAAGAGGCTGGAAGATGGGCCCGGCAAAGGATCTCGCGGATCCGTCGGCCAGACAGCGCCAGAGCGCGCGTGCACCATGCACCAGAGGGCTGCCGCCAGGTGGCGTGACCTCGCTGGCGAGCGCTGCCTTGCCCAGTCGCCGGCCGCTACAAGATGGGTCGACGCGCCTCGCTCCCGAGTCGCGCGCGACGACGACCCGCGGTCCTCCGCTCTGCTCTATCTCATGTCGCCCGAGGCCTCGCCGACCGCGCTAGGCGCACTGCCTGCAACTCCGCTGTCGCCCCGGCCACTCTGCGACTGAAGATCGGCCGGTGCCGTCTCGCTTCCCGCGCGCATCCGTCTCACCCGGATCCCCGGCCACGCGCCCCAACGCCTTTCGGCCCTCCCGTCACACCCCAGTCGCGCTGCCCACGTGTGCGCCCCGCGACGCTGCCGTCTCCACCAACCACCGCGCAGGCAGTGACAGCTCCTTCCCCCACCTCGCCAATAGCGTGCCCCGGCAAAGTCGCTAGTCCCGCGCATGCTCGCGTCACATCGCTCGCCCTATCACCTCACTTGCAGCACCCTCGCCTGCAATGCTCTTCCCTTCCTCCTGTCCTCCAATGCCGCCGTTGCCATCGATAGCCGCGACAGCACGCCCCCGCCCTTCTCCGGCTCACCGGTGCATGCCTTCACCCAGTAACCAGCGTGATGCGACCCCACGCTCACGCAGACCTAGCAGATCCGCATGCCCAGCAAACCCACTTTACCCCAGCCCCAAATCCTCACTGCCCAACCAGGGCAAGATTGTGTCCGAGCTCGCCAATGGAGACGCCGACCAATCGCCGCCGCGACAGAGCACTCCTTTTCTCCCTCGATCTTATCCTCTCGCCGCTCGTGCTCGTTTTCTTCCTCCGAACACTTCCGCGCATCTATAAAAGGGGTACCAAAGCCTCTTACCGGAGTTCCCTCCGCTACCACCACCATTGCCGCACTACTTGCTTTATTCTTCTCCACCGCACTCGCCACCACACACTCCTCTGCTTCGCGCTCAAGCGCCGCCGCGTGAGCTCTCTGTGGAGCTCCTCTTTTCGCCCAACCCCGTGCCTTGCTGACCTCACCAGCCGCTTCGCCATCCTCTTGCACAGCTCTAGAGCTTGCTTGTTGTTCACAAGAAGCACCACCGCTGCCGAAACGCCGTCGTTCCCCGTTCCGCTTCAGCTTGTTTCTTCCCGACCCCGAGACCTCGTCAGTAGGACCGGAGGTGAGCTGCCGACCCCTTTCCAGCTCTTCCCAACCCTGAACCGTCCACGGAAGCGACCCGACCCTATCCACCTCGCCCGAGTGCTGTCCGTCTCGCCCGAGTGCTGCCGTCTCGTTCGAGTGTTGTCCGCCTCGCCCGAGGGCTCGGTTGTGTCTTTTTCTTTTGATCGAGGGTATCTGTGTAAAATTTCGGAGACTTCTCCGTGTTAAATCTGATGATCCCGGTGCAATTATTCCTTAAGTCTAAGGGTCAGATCGTAAGTTTTTCCCCGATCCGACTCTTTTAACTTGTTCTAAATCAACAGAAACTTGGAAAGTACATCTTAAATCGGGGAAAAATCAGAAAAGTGTGAAATCACTTGGGTTGGAATCCTCGTTTTGAGTAGAATCCAATATAGTGGGTTTCATACCTTTTCCTGTAGTTTTGCTACAGTTTTTGGGTTAAATATTTGCAAATGCTATTGAAATCACCGTCTAAGTGTCTCACCCTTGCATTGCATTTCGTGTAGAGCTGAACCTCACAGACGGCACGTACGAGCTGCACCCGGTGCCCGAAGATGAAGTCATAGCTGAGTAGTCGCCTGCAGGAGTCGAGCCTGTGTATGCCGAAGACCAGTTCGCTACCGCCCCGCTTGAAGGCAAGCCCCGGAGCATAACCCAATCTTTATAAACTTGTGCATGTCTTCTGTTGTTATGTGTGTGCATTTACGTTCCAGGAGTTGTTTGAAACCATAGATGCATGACTTAGTTTCCCTTTGTTATGAACACTAGTATGATAGGTCGAGTAGTTGCAATGCTTAAACAGGACTCAGTAAAAGTCGAGTGATTTCCTGTGACTCGCGAGTTATAGGAGTTGCTTGTTCTCCTTTTTGTTACAACTATAAGGACGATGGACGGGGCAGGGCCTTGTGAATTTTTTTGGTGGTCGGTGGATTGCCCCGTCTGTCTACATGAAATTGGTTTAAGGTCGAAAGGTGATGGTGTTCATGATCAAGTGTTTGAAAGTACTAATCTCATACCTAGTATGGGATGGGGAAGCCTAGTAACTGATTGAACCAGGATGTGAGCGGTTCGATCCACTGTCTCTGGAACAGAGTTTCCCTTGTGGCCGCATGTGGTGACAAGTGCGGTCATAGAATGGCAGAGGCCGGGTCTGTGGAGCCTTGTACCAAGGGAAGTGGGCCCAACACAGGTCTGGGGATTGATGGGGATGACCGACAAAGGAAGCGACCCTTCGTGGTGCGTGGATGACGTGAGCTTAGGTTCACCATGCATGGTTAAGAAATTCGAATCGATTCGTCTGCCTCTCACAGTTTGGGACTGCTTGATCGCTATGCTACACTGAGTAAGAATGGAACTTGATGGTGATGTTAATATGAATTCTTGTGTAATTGCTTGGAAACCATTGCTTGTTTAGTATAGCTGCTAACTTAGATTGGTAATTGAACATAGAACCTGTGGCTAAAATATTGAAAGTGAGGATCTACTGTAGTCGCTTTTGGCAAAACAAACCGCTCAGCCAAAAAGCCTTGCATGTCTAGAAGTTGGTGGATTAGAACCACCCGTTGGTTAAGTCTTGTTGAGCGTAGTCGCTCAGCCTTGCTTGTGGCACATCTTTCAGGTGATGTTGAAGCCCCTGAGTTTGCTGCTTGTGGCACTTGGCCTCCCCAGCTTCCTCCTGGGTGGACGGTCGAGTGGGATCCCTTCTCGGATGGAGAGGACAGGGATCATTGATGTCTTGATCGGCGTCGTCGTGACATCCGACTTCGGCGCTAGCTTCCGTTTGTTTATTTCCGCTGCTTAAGAACTCTGCAGACTATGTTTGAATTTCGAACCTGATGTTGTAATAAACTAATGTACTTATTTAACTTGGATGATCTATTGTATTCTCTGGAACCACTCACCTTCGTGTGAGCTTTGCTTTCTCGGTCCTGTGTAGTGGTTTATCAGATGAAATCCGACGGACTGCCGAGTTACTTGATTAAAGCATATGATCGCGTGTCAGGCAACTTAATTGTGCTTTAGCTAAGTTAATTAGGGCGGTTCCGCCACAGCTGGTACCAGAGCAAAGTTAGCAGGACAGAGAAGGCAATAGATCCTAAACGCCTCTTTCTAAATAAAATTTGCAAGAAATGTGTTTGAAAAATCCGTACGATCATTAAGGATGAACTTAGTGCGAGAGGCCCTAGGGGAATTTTGGGTTATTTAAGGTGGCTATTAGCTATTGGTTATTTTTCTGACTTCCAGCACTTTGCCCACGTGTATCATACGTGCGCCGAGTTCCGCATCATGAGTATGCGAGGGTTGATAGGGAGTTCTATTCAAAAGAACCTATCATCGCGGTTGTTTTCTCCCACGTTTATTTTACGTGCGCAAGATTCCGTATGGTGATTCATGCGAAGGGTGGTATGGTTCGATTCCAATGGGCCTATCATCACGGTTGTTCGCCCACGTTTATGGTACGTGCGCATGATTCCGCATCAGGAGTATGTGAAGGGTTATATGGTTCTATTCAAAGGGGCCTATTTCCACGGTTGTTGCGCTGTCCATGTAGCGTTAAACGCATGGGTGCTGTTTCTATAGCGAACGGTAATGAATGGGGACGCTTTCGTGAGTGTTGGCACAAAATATTCATGTGCTTGTGTTTTTCTACGGTACACCTACTGCGTTCGCATAGGAAAACGATATTAGAAACCCGACTAGCTACAATAGGGAGTGACGTAATTGTTGCCTTGCCACCAGCACTAACCACGTAAGTCCAAAACTTTTTGGCAATTATTTTGGTTGAGAGGATGAGGTAGGTCGTGCATGCATCATGAACTAAAATCCGTGAACCCAAACCCTTAAATCAACCTTGCCCTCGTGTTTAAGCTCTTCTTCGCGTTAAGGATTTTCTAGCTGCCTTTTTCAGCATTTACCACCTGTCAAAGATCTAAGTGTATCACCCTGTTAGGATCTGTTTTCACTCCACTTCTGAATACCAAGCTTGTTGCCCACTATCAGAAGAGAATGTTGGTAAAATTTGGGATTTTTTGGATGAGTCCTTGTTGAGTTATGGGCTTTTTCTCTAGCCTACCAGAATCTGTTTTCATCCCGAGTTTTAATCTCACGTTCTTTCATCGATCTTGGTTCCAGATGGCTACTCCCGGGTGTGGTGGAACTGCCCTAACTAACTTTTCTAAAGCACAATTAAGTTGCCTGACACGCGATCTTATGCTTTAATCAAATTAACTCGGCAGTCCATCGGATTTCATCCGATAAACCACTACACAGGACCGAGAAAGCAGAGCTCACACGAAGGTGAGTGGTTTTAGAGAATATAATAGATCATCCGAATTAAACAAGTATATTAATTTATTACAACACCAGGTTCGAAATTCAAACAAAGTTTGCAGAGTTTTTAAGCAGCGGAAATAAACAAAAGGAAGCTAACACCGAAGTCGGACGTCACGATGAGGCCGATCATGACATCAATGATCCCTATCCTCGCCGTCCGAGGAGGGATCCCACTCGACCGTCCACCCAGGAGGAAGCTGGGGAGGCCAAGTGCCACAGGCAGCAAACTCAGGGGCTTCAACATCACCTGAAAGATGTGCCACAAGCAAGGCTGAGCAACTATGCTCAACAAGACTTAACCGACGGGTGGTTCTGATCCACCAACTTCTAGACATGCAAGGCTTTTTGGCTGAGGGGTTTGTTTTGCCAAGAGCGACTACAGTAGATCCT
Organism: Setaria viridis; assembly: GCF_005286985.2. Classification (NCBI taxonomy): domain Eukaryota; kingdom Viridiplantae; phylum Streptophyta; class Magnoliopsida; order Poales; family Poaceae; genus Setaria; species Setaria viridis. The sequence continues at coordinate 30,527,987 of NC_048263.2, forward strand.
TACTTTCAACATTTTAGCCACAAGTTCTATTGTTGTTTACCATTCTAGGTTAGCAGCTATACTAAACAAGCAATGATTTCCAAGCAATTAAGCAAGTAACAATATTTAGATCACCATCATCTTCCATTCTTACTCAGTGTAGCATAGTGACCAAGCAGTCCCAAACTGTGAGAGGCAGACGAATCGATTCGAATTTCTTAACCATGCATGGTGAACCTAATCTCACTACATCCGTGCACCACGAAGGGTCGCTTCATTTGTCAGCCGTCCCCATCAATTCCCAGGCACATGTCAGGTCCAAACTTCCCTTGGCATGCAAGGCTCCACAGTCCCAGCCTATTGCTGCACTGTGACCGCACTTGCACCCACATGATGCACCATGGGAACCTCGTTCCAAGGACAACAGGGGTATAAGCTACTTGCCAGTTTGATCAGGTACTAGGCTTCCCCATCCCATACTAGGTATGAGATTAGTACTTTCAAACGCTTGATCCCGAACACCATCACCCTTCGACCTTAAACCAATTTCATGTAGACAGAAGGGGCCATCCACCGACCACCAAAACAGTTCACAAGGCCCTGCCCCGTCCATCGTCCTTATAGTTGTAACAAAAGGGAGAGCAAGCCACTCCTATAACTCGCGAGTGACAGGAAATCACTCGACTTTTACCGAGTCCTATTTAAGCAAGGCAGCTAATCGGCCTATCATACTAGTGTTCAGATCAAAGGGAATCTAAGTCATGCATCTACGATTTCAATCAACTCCTGGAACATAAATGCACACACATAAGAACAGAAGGCATGCACAAGTTTAGAAAAACTGGGTTATGCTCCGGGGCTTGCCTTCAAGCGGGACGGTAGCGAACTGGTCCTCGACGTGCACGGGCTCGACTCCTGTAGGCGGCGGCTCTGTTACGGCTTCGTCTTCCAGTGCCAGGTGAAGCTCGTACGTGCTGTCAGTGAGGTTCAGCTCTACACGAAATGCAATGCAAGGGTAAGACACTTAGACGGTTATTTCAACAGCAGTTGCAAGGATTTAACCCAAAAACTATAGCAAAACTACAGGAAAAGGTGCGGAACCCACTTTATTGGATTCTACTTAGAACAAGGATTCCAACCCAAGTGATTTCACATTTTTTCGATTTTTCCTCGATTTAAGATGAAACTTCCAAGCTTCTGTCAATTTAAAACAAGTTAAAAGAGTCGGACGGGGAAAAACTTATGATCTGACCCTTAGACTTAAGGAATAACTACACTGGGATCCTCAGATTTAACATAGAGGAGTCCTCAAAATTTTACACAGATACCCTCGGTCAAAAGAAAAAGACATAGTCGAGCCCTCGGGCGAGGCGGACAACACTCGGGCGAGGTGGACAGGGTCGGGCGAGACGGACAGCACTCGGGCGAGGCAAACAGGGTTGGGCGAGACGGACAGGGGTCGACAGCTTACCTCCGGTCCTACGGATGAGGTCTTGGGGTCGGGAAGAAACAAGCCGAAGCGGAACGGCGGAAGGCGGTAAGCTTCGGGTGGCGGCGAGGTCCAGCGGTGCTCCGGCGGCGGTGGTGCTTCTCATGGACAACCAGCATGCTCTAGAGCTGTGCGAGAGGAGGGTGAAGCGGTTGGTGGTGTCGACCAAGTGCGGGGTTGGGCGGAAAGGGGAGTTCCACAGAGAGCTCAGGTGGCGGCGAGTGCGGTGGAGAAGAACAGAGCAGGTATTGCGGCAAAGGCGGTGATGGCGAAGGGGACTCTGGTAAGAGGCTTTGGTACCTTTTTATAGATGCGTGGAAGTGTTCGGAGGAAGGAACGAGCTCGAGCGGGTGAGAGGATAAGATCAAGGAAGAAGGAAGTGCTCTGCCGCGGCGGCGGTTGGTCGGCGCCTCCATTGGCTAGAGAAGCAGAGCTCTGGGGACAGGATCCTCCGAGCATTGGGCAAGGGAGATAGCGTTAGGCAAGCGCGGTTTTACCGGGCAGAAGGATTGGTGAGGTCGAGTGTGGGTCTGGTTGCGTCAAGCGCAGGATTGGGTGCGGTAGCTCGACCGGTGTGCGGCAGTGGTGTGGCATGCGAGGGAAAGGAAGACGCGGACGCTGGTTGGGCGAGCGGGCGAAGGCATGGGACGATGGCGGCCTAGCGGCTTTTCCGACAAGTGGGCAAAGCTCCGGTTGGCGGGCGTGGATGCACAGCAAGGGTGAAGGATGTGCTCGGCCGGCGATTGGCCAGCACGGCGCTCGCCCCGTCTTGTCGTGGGCATGGGTTGGGTGTCGAGGCTCGCATCCTGTTGCTTCCTCGTCGAGGATAGGGTGCCGACGAGCTGCCAGTGGACGGCGGCCACGCAGCAGGCATCGCGCGGGCGAACATGCCTGGGCGCGCTGGCATCGAGGCAAGGTCGGGCAGCGCACACTATCGACTTTTGAGGGGGCCACTCCGAATTAGCCAATGGGTCTTTTAACAAAAGTTATCTGAAATGAAACATTTTACAACTCTTATCTGCGCAAAAGATTTAAGTTTGCATATAAAAACTCAAGTTTTAAATTTAACTCCAAAAAGAGCTTTTTAGGATCAAAAGGACATTTTACCTCTTTTGCTTAGCGACTAACAACCGGTTTGGGTTTAAGTACACCTAATTAAGGCAAAGTTGTTACATTGGGCACGTGATTCATGGCGAGAATGGCACCTCCCACTCCACGTGCCTACACTTTGAGGGTTTTCCTGCTATCTTGTGGGGCGCCTTGAAGTTGTTTGGGTACCAGTCGCCGCCTCTTTAGCGCAGGTAGTTTATTGAAACCCTTGAATTCGGAATATGGGAAAGTAGCTCCGGCGGCGGGATGACTGGGTGGTGGGCGAGAACGTGGGGCGCTTGATGTGACGTAGCTGGTTGCGTAGTCGGGATCGGCTTTCTGAGTGAGCCGACGGCTTCGTCATATAGCACGATCGGCGCAACGCCCCGAAGTGCTTCCGTTGCTTCTGCCCTCCTACTTATCTCCGGCACGATGGGCTGATATTATGGCATCATCGGCCGTGCAGCTGATTGAAAAGGTGCCTGGATTGGAACACTTTCATAGCTGGCCGATTGATCTTGGACGACCGACGCCGATGGTGTCCCCCAAGGCATTGAATTCGAAGGAAACAACTGTGCGGAGGACAACTGAACAGATTGCGGCTGGAGATACGGCGCGCTATTAGGCCCTAGAGGGATTGAGGATGAGGAGGTGCCGGGACCTCCAATTGGAGCCTGGATCGGCTGAGGAGCTAAGTAGGGTGTATTTGAATAACTCCTGATCGGGGCCGTAATAGGTGGGGCATACGCTGGCCCCTGGTACCCTTGGGATACGCCGTTGGCCAAGGAGCTGATGCGGCATTGTATACCGTATTAGAAATCACTGGGGATTGATCAATGAAAGCTTGATAGACAGATTGTTGAACCATCTCGGACAAGTCTTCCGGTAGTACGCCATCTGCTTTTCCAATTCTTCCTTCTGGTCGGCCTTGAGGTCTGCTTCCGTCACCTCGATGACGTTGTCCTCCGAGACTTCGGCAGCTTTTGACATAGTGGCGGTTGTTTTTGTCCCACCGGGCGTGCCAAAAGTGTGTTGGCGCTAGAAATTGGCCGATCGAATCTCTACCGTCAGAAACACGACCCGGGAGAATCTGCTTAACTCCTGTTCGGGTGATTGCCCTGGTGCGGTTCGCGCAGCGTGCCAGCCAATCTGACCTGTTGATTGGCAAGGAAAGAAACGTGTCAGATCCCGGAGGTTGCGATCGGCTAAGGTTCCGATCTCGAGATAGCTTATCAGCGAATCGGCCGATTTGCTGGAATAAGGAAATCGGCTATAATGCGGCCGATTACCGTGCAGCGTTTAGTAAAGAAGACTGCTAGAGTAATCTAAACAACGCTACAATAACAACACTAGGAATAGATCTAAATCGGCTATGCGTAAAATAATAGATCGAATAACGAAGTACAAGAAAGCCGAAAGTTCCAATTCCTAGCTGGATAACTGGTGATAAAACTAGAACAACAGGCAAAACCTAAAATTCTAGTAAATATCGATAACTGGTGAACAAATCTAAACGAAACGACAGCGATGCGCCCGAAGTTAAAGCTTAGATGTTACTCGGTAAACGGAACTTACAGAATCGGCCGGAGATCAAGTTGATGCAGCCCCGCCAACCCGTATGAACTCGTGAAAAGAGAAAAAGTATTGGCGAAGTCGCCTGCTTCGAAAGTAAGTACGAGGAAATAGTAGTTTGTTGTATTGAGTTGATGATGATTACAGATCTACGAAGGTGGCTATTTATAGCCTGTTACAAACGATTCCTTAACCGACAAGAACTCTATCTCTAATTTTAAACGAAAACGAATATTTACAAGTACAATTCGTATTGGAGTTGATCATCATGCTCTCATGGGCTGACTCCCTTTTTATTCTTCATTATCCACTTTAAGCTCATACCGGCCCAACTGCTCCAGCCTCTTAATCTGCCGATTTCTACCAACTCCATCGACAAGGGATAGCCGATTACAGCCTACATGTCAGGGGCTCCGATTCCTCCGACCCTGGAACCTAAGGTCGAGCGAGGCGGAGTTCTACCTTCGGAGGGTCAGGCGCATCCGATCCCAGGACTCGGGGGTCGGGCGAGGTGGAGTCCCACCCTCGGAGGGTTTGGCACATCCGACCCCAGGACTCGGGGGTCGGGCGAGGCGGAGCTCCAAAGGTCAATCGGCCGATCCTCGACTGTAGCACCAATCGGCCGATTTCCATCCGTCACCCCTGTGTCTCGCTGCATCTTCTGATTTCTTCCTTTCCTAACGCCGATTTTACACGTGTCAAAATCTGGCGTCAACAGTAAGATATTTTGTAGCCGTTACAACTGGGACTACAGGGGAAGCTTTAGTCCCAGTTGGTCTTTACAACCGGGACTAAAGCCCCTCCTATCGGTCCCAGTCGGTGTGTCATTTTTAACCCGGGACTAAAGGTCCAAAGTCAACCAGGACAAAAGCTCCTAGATGGAAGGTCAATTCTCCAGTAGTGATCTCGTCCTTAAATGAACCAATTTTTTTTACACAAAAAGGGAGGTCCACATATTTTCTCTTTCATGTTACTATTACTAAGTGGAGGCTCCTTTTGAAGCCTCCAGGTGAAGCCACCTAGAATTCCTAGGTTGAAACTCTAGAAAAAGAGTGAAATCCTATAAATTCTCACAAAAAAGAAAAATATCTGGCCATCAATCGGTAGACTTAAATCATCATAGCCATTGGATCTATTATGTTTTCTAAAAAATTACCCATCTATCCCCTAAATCTATATCTAAATTACCCACCTATGCCATTATATAAAATTAACTGAAGTAACCCCCTAATCTTCATCAAAATTACCAAATCATACCATTATAAAACAATATTTAAAATAACCCCCTAAATTTGCAACTAAATTTCCCCCCACGTAAAAAAAGTTAAAGTGAACCCTTAAATTTGCATTTGTATTATCCACATCTGCCATAATTATCTTACTATTACTAATTGGAGGCTACTTTTGAAGCCTCCAGGTGAAGCCACTTAGGATTGCTAGATGGACACTCTAGAAAAAGAGAGAAATCCTAGAAATTCTCACATAAAAGCAAAACATCTTTCCATCAATCGGTAGGCTCAAATCATCATAGCCACTAGATCTATTATATTTTTTAAAAAATTACCCACCTATGCCATTATAAAAATAGCCTAAAGTAATACTCTAAATCTATATCTAAATTACCCACCTATACCATTATATAAAATTAACTAAAGTAACCCCTAATCTTGATCAACATTACCAACTCATACCATTATAAACAAATATTTAAAATAACCCCCTAAATTTGCAACTAAATTGTCCACCACTAGCACTTATAAAAAGTTAAAGTGATCCCTTAAATTTGCATCTGTATTATCCACATATGCCATAATTAAAAATAACATGAGGTAACCTAACATTTAAATCCAATCACCTTAATTAAAAATATACAGTAATATGAGTCTAAATTATCTATTTCTTACACTATTTTTTGACGGGAATATTTCATACACTATTGGTATATGATATAATAACTAAGGTATATACTCATGATGTGCGTCACCATTTATAAAGATACAGAGGAAGTGATGAGAATATGGATTTCTGTGTTAAAATTATAGCGCAAACTTAGATTCCATTAAACAAATTCAAGCGCATACCTACGATGCAAAATGAAAAGTTAAAGATTATTAACATGGATGAAAATATTATAGAGTAATTACTAACTAAAATCTATCACAATTGGATAAAGATAATAGGCATATGTGGAGGAACTACCCAAATTAACTTAGGTAAAGCACACTTAAGTCGCCTAACACGCGATCATATACTTTAATCAAGTCAACTTGGTCGTCCGTTGGATTTTATCCGATAAACCACTTAACGCAGGATCGAGAAAGCAAAGCTCACACGAAGGTGAGTGGTTATAGAGATTACAACAGTCCATCTAGATTAAATAAGTGCATCAATTTATTACAACATCAAGTTCGAAATTCAAACATAGTTTGCAGAGTTTCAAGCAGCAGAGATAAATAAGCGGGAGCTAAATGTCGTTGTAGGACATCATGAAGAAGCCGATCATGACATCAATGATCCCAGTCTTCGCCATCCGAGGAGGGATCCCACTCGACCGTCCAACCTGGAGGAAGTTGGGTAGGCCAAGTACCACTTACAGCGAGCTCAGGGGTAACAACATGACCTGAAAAGATATGCCACAAGCAAGGCTGAGCAACTATGCTCAGCAAGACTTAACCGACAGGTGGTGACTACATCCACCAACACCTAGACATGTAGACTTTTTGGCTATGGGGTTTGTCTTTGCCAAAAGCGACTAGAGTAGGTCCTTACGTTCAATATTTTAGCACAAGGTTCTAGTTGATTAACCATTCTAGGTAAGCAACCATACTAAGCAAGCATAGTTTTTTCTAGCAATTAATAATAAGTAACAACATTAAATCATCATCATATTCCTTCCTTACTTAGTGTAGCATAGCGATCAAGCAGTCCCAAACCGTGAGAGGTAGACGAATCGATTCGAATTTCTTAACTATGCATGACGAACCTAATCTCACGACGTCTGCACACCACGAGTGGTCGCTTCATTTGTCATCCGTCCCCATCAATTCCTAGACCTGTGTCGGGCCCACTTCCCTTGGTACAAGGCTTCATAGACTCGGTCTCTGCCGTACTATGACCGCACTTGTCACCACATGCGGCCGCAAGGGAACTCCGTTCTAGAGACAGTGGGGCGATCTACTCACGTCCCGGTTCAATCAGGTACTAGGCTTCCCCATCCCATACTAGGTATGAGATTAGTACTTTCAAACACTTGATCATGAACACTATCACATTTCGACCTTAGTCCAATTTCATGTAGACAGATGGGGCAATCCAACGACCACCAAAAATAGTTCACAGAGCCCTACCCCGCCCGTCGTCCTTATAGTTGCAGCAAAAGTAAAGGGCATTCAACTCCTATAAATCGCGAGTGACAGGAAATCACTTGACTTTTACCGAGTCCTATTAAGCATTACAACTACTCAACTCAATATACTAGTGTTCACAACAAGGTACTAAGTTCATGCATCTACGGTTTCAATCAACTCCTGGAACGTAAATGCGCAATCAAAGCAATCAATTGTATTGCAAGAATTTAAAGACAGGAATTCATGCTTCAGGGCTTGCCTTTGCACGGGTAGTTAGCGAACTGGTCCTCGGCTTGCTCTGGTACGGGCTCGACTCCGGTGTGGTGCAGATCCGCTACGGCTTCTTCTTCCGGCGCCGGGTGCAGCTCGTACGTGCCGTTAGCAAGGTTCACTTCTACACGAAATGCAAATGCATCAAATTCAAACTTCCATGCTTTCTTATATGGGACGCAAAACATGAATTATTGCTGAAGTGTAAAACACATTACGACCACATTCACCTAAAAAAGGTTCTAAACTTTCTTTATCTTCATGAGGTAAGGTGTGTTGTGGTATAAGACCTGGGGTTGATTTGATGGTGATTGTGTACATTTATATAACTTAAGTTTATTAAGCTTTAGATCGGAAAGTTATCCTATTTCTGAATATTTTTCTGTACCTCTTCCGAAAGAGACCATTATTCTTACTTTATGTTTCTTTCTTCCATTTAATTAGGTCCATCTTCCAATTTTTATTTCAACCTTCAAATAGTAAGCTATGAAGTTGAAACTTTACCAGAAACCTAACCTGGACATGATTAAGCTACTGCACAAATTTGAGGCTCATTAGAGTTGCACAAAAATAATTAAAATTGTTTCATTATGATAAGGTAGTGTGTGCTTAACTATTTTTAAGATAGAAGCCATAACGAATCTAGGTATGCAATTTTAACAGTAGGTTCCAGAGGTGAAATAGAGCCTTTGGTGAAGTTTTCAAAAATTTTAGTGAAGGACATCTATTTCCCATATATTTACCCTATTTATCTTTCCCTAAAAAGGAAAGTGATTTTCTTTCTACTTCTGACCAGGTTCTATATTTTTCCTACAAACTACTCTACACCACTGACCTATTCTAATTTGTTTCACATTTTTATCATCTCTGGTTTAATTATGATCTAAAAAGAAAAATCTTCCTGCAAATTTCAATTAATAAACTAAAACAGTGACTTACCTATCTGAGCTAGGCTCCAATTTTTTCCAAGCTTCTATACTCAGTAACACAAATTGCAGATTTGGATTTATCTTTTTAGAATTTTTCCTTGATTTATAATGATTTAAATAGCCTACACAACAAATAAATCATAACTGCAACATTTCTAATGTGACATGTGAAAAATTTATTTTTAACAGAAACTAGACAGTGCGCTGAGTTCAACAAAATTAATTTGGTATTTTTATGAATTTTCTACAAGTTTTAGTGAATTTTCCAAGTTAAACACATTTTCTACCAATTTAAACATTAAACCGAAGACAGGTTTACAACCGGGCCCCTCTAAGTTTTCAGACTCACAACCACACCCTTGCTATTTATACCTAAGCCCTCGATCGAGTTTCGCAATCACACTTATGCCCTTATGGCGGCGCTCGGCGGCGGGGTTGTGATTCCGTCAGCTCGTCGGCGGTTCCAGAGCAACAAGCGCACGAGGAGGAGTGTGTGCTCACCGTGGGGCTGCTGGTGAAGGGTCGGACGCGAAGGGGGGCTTGGTGGCGGCGGAACGGTGAAAAGCAGCATTGCGGCTGTGGCGGAGTTGGGCGGCGGTGTTCCGGCAGCGTCGAAGCTTGGTGATGACAATGGTCAGCGGCTTGAGCTGCGTGAGGTGGTGGCTGAGCGATTTGCGGCGACAGTGGAGAGCGAGGCTGCATGGAGGTAGGCTCTCCACGGTGGGGTGGCTCGGTGGCGAGCGCGAAGCAGAGCAGGGGGAGCACGGCGAGGTTGGGCGAGCGGGAAAGGGGCACAGGCGGCGTAGGGCCTCCATTTGTAGGGCCGCAGGGGGGGGAGGGGGGTTGGGGGGAGCAGGCGAGCGAGGCGGAGATGGGACGGGTAGCTGGGGACCGGAGGGGAGCTGGGGCACTGCTGCGGCCATTAATGGTGGCGGTGCCATTGGTGCGGAGGGGTGACAGGCGGGGTGCGGCAGGCGAGGTTGCAGGCGCTGGGCGAAGCGAGCGTGCGCGTGGGGAATGGCTTTGCCGGGGCATCGGGTTGGCGAGGCTGGCGCTCGAGGCGTCACAGCCAGGCGGCGGTTGGTGGAGGCGGTGGCGTCGAGCAGGTCGTCCACGGGGCCGCGCGCTCATGGCAGGGCTAGGGGCGGGGTGTGCCCTCGGGTGAGGCGGAGCTGCCGGGAGGGGGGGGACGCGGCGCTTTACTGGCGGCGGGGCGCGCGAGGCGTCGTCCTGCCGTGGTTGGAGACCGGGCGAAACGGCTTCGCCGGTGAAGCCGCGCCACGCGGTGGTGGCGCTCTGGAGCGCGCGGCGCGCGTGCTCTGCACGACGTGCGGCACAGGGCAGCCCAACGGCCGAGGTTTGAGGCGTGGTAAAATGAAGATTTACCACTAAACTTGAAAATTCACCAAACTGAGTTTAAGTTTTACAAAAGGTGCAAATTCAAATTTGAAATACATTTGGATTTATAAAGCTCCAAAGTTCGAGGGAACGTCTGATTTTCGGACAGGCAAAAACAACAGTTTAGCTGGTTTCAATGTTTTTGGCTGAGTTGAGCTCTAGTTTTGAAAAGCTTCCGATGTGAATGTGACCAGGATCCAATCGATGAAGTTATTGTATAAACTTAGTTCTCAAAATCTTATAAAGGATTTTGCTAGCGTTCTGTTCAAGTTTTATGAGATAAGCTCATGCCAAGATGCATGTTTGAACTGATTCCAGACTTGGCTTAGATTGGCAGGTCTTGGGCTGAGTTGACCAATTTGGCCAACTTTGACCTAGGTTTTGAAAGCCTTCTATGCAGATTTTGACCTTACTCCTTTAGTCAAAGTTGTTAAGGGCTCGAAGCTCCAAAACTTTGGCATAAAGTTCAGCTTGAGTTCATATTGGAAAACTTTAGATAAAGAGCTCCAAAGTTGGAACTTCAACTGTTTTTCTTAAATTGGCACATATTCAAATTTTGAGTTTTTGAAGGTCTTCTGCTCAGATTTAAATAAAACACCAAAAATAAAAGTTGTTAGGGAAGTTGAGTTCTAGAACTCTTAGTTGAGAAGATTTTGAAGTCTTTAAGTAAAAATTTGAGTTATAGCTCAAATAGTTGTTTAGCTTGTGAGGACAAAAATATCTTTTTTTTTACTTGTATTCACAACTTCCAATTGCTCTCATATGCTCTCATGACTAAACTCGGTTTAATTAGGCCAGATTGTTACAGTATATATCTTTATAAGTATTGTATTTGAAAATTTAACGAATGAGATGTAGGTCATGGTAATAATAGTTTTATAGTAATGTGGTCTCATTTTCTCATTTTTTTCATTGGAGACTCCGACTAGTTCCCACGAGACACTAGAAAAAAGAGAAATTTTAGAAATTCTCAAAAAAATAAAAAAATATCAAAACACCAATCCTATAAACTCTAATAATTGTAGTCATTGATCTATTATATTTTTTAAAAAGCTACCTACCATTATCATTATGAAAATATTCAAACTAAACCTATATCTAAATTACTAAAGTAACCTCATAATGTTCCTCCAATTTACACATACATATCATTATAAAGCATAATTTAAAGTATCATTCTAAATTTGTATCTAAGTTACCCACTTATGTCGTTATTAAAAATAACATAAAGTAAACACCTAAATCTTAATAATTATATTCATGTGCATCATACAGAAATATAAAAAATAAACTAATATATGATTCTAAATTACTTATTTATATCATTGTTAATATGAAAAATACTAAGTTAAAATATATACATATGGTGAGTGTCACCATATATACTATTTATATATGTATACAAGGAATTGATGAAAAATATTAATTTTTATGCTAAACACAATGTATGGAGGTACGATACAAAATGAAAAAAATATGTGGATCAAAAAGTTTATAGAGTAATTACTAATTAATAATAAATCGCAACTAGATAAAGATAAGTACATAAGTATTATATTAAAGTATTGAAAAAATGAGAGAAGTAGGTAAACAATTTTGATGATTAGTTAGGAGTTTAATTTCTAAATAATTATTTAGATTCAGTAGCTTTTTAAAACATTAGCCCGTGTGGGAGCACGGGTTGATGGACTAGTACAACTAATACTGATTATTAGATATTTCTCCAATTGAAACGGTGTTCAACATCTGCAAATTTAAAACCCTGTAAAGCACGGCATTGTACAGACTATTCTTGTCCAGATTGCATACAAGTTGACTTGACCGACTCGCTATCCTGTCAAAGATAACCTATGAACGAATCATGCCCACACATACATTCTGGAAGCGCCATCATCACAAAGGTCCAAATCGGACCTGGAAACGAAAATCCAGCCCCGTAGACCATTCCTCGAGCTGAATTTTATCATCATCGAAACCACACGAGACAGGTCGCACATCAGCCTGGAATATCTCTGTCCGTTTCCCGGAGAAAAGTACTTGTAAAGCTCAGACAGCGACGGCGGCGCTGGGCAAGAAGAAGGAAACTGAGAAGTAGCAGTGATTGGCGAGTTTGACGGACTCATATAAGGCGTCTCAACGCGAGTGTGTGGATGTAATGGTGCTGTAAAACTGTTTTTAAACCCCTGGGACCTCAGCTAGCTGAGCATCCAACTAATAAATTTCAGAGTTCAAACACCCAATACCAAGAAGAGAACAAAGCATATCAGGAGGATTGCCGGCAGAGCAGAGGTACCCTTCTCTTTTGAGCTCTTTTAGCATGTTATTACCTGCTGTAACTCTGTCAGGGTTCTGTCTTGAACGGGTGTCCGCGCCCTGCGCTTTTTTTTGAAAAAACAACGAAAATTTGCATATTAGCTGCTAGCACATGTTTGCTCGCTGTAAGAGAATTCGATGGGGTTATAAGCTTGCTCATAGTAACTCTGATTATCGCATGAACGCAACGTCGTTGCTCTAGTAATACGTCAGAAAGTTTATGCTTTATTTTTGCAGGTGACAATTAAGTGCCTAATAATGTGGCAATCCAAGCTGCTGCCGAAACTCGCCATGCTTATAGTGCTGCCGTTGCTGCTCCTGTGTTATGCAGCGGGCAACGTCCATTGCTCGACTATTCACGAAAACAGCGAAGATTTTCACTCGCTGCTCGACTTCAAGAAGGGCATCACCGATCCAACAGCCTTGAGCAATTGGACCAGCAACACCCACTTCTGCCGGTGGAATGGTGTGAACTGCACCTTGACGCGGCCATATCGTGTCACGGAGCTCGTCCTCCCCGGCAAGAACTTAGCTGGCCAAATCTCCTCCTCTCTTGGAAACCTGACCTATCTTAATACGCTTGTTCTAACCAATAACAGCTTCCATGGCCCCATACCTCTTCTTAACAAACTACTAAACCTGAAGTACCTTTCCTTGGGAGGCAACCTTTTGCATGGTGCGATTCCTGACACACTTACAAACTGTTCTAATTTAGTTGCACTAGATCTCTCTAAAAACAACCTCACCGGTGTTATTCCTCCTAGAATAGGCTTTCTTACCAAACTAGAATCTCTTCTCCTGAACGGAAATTCTCTCTCCGGGGTCATCCCACCAGGCCTCGGCAACATCACCGATTTATCAGTAATTGCTCTTTCAGAAAATCAACTGAACGGGCCAATTCCCAGTGAGTTTTGGCGAATACCAAACATAGCAACGTTGTACATGTTTGACAATAATCTGTCGGGTGGAATCCCACAAAGTCTCTCTAATTTATCTTCTCTTGGACAACTATCCCTGGAGGGCAATATGCTGGGCAACACATTGCCATCTAACTTTGGCAACGCCCTCCCTAATATCCAGTTTCTGTACTTGGGAGGCAACATGTTTGAAGGAAACATTCCAGCTTCTCTAGCCAATGCTTCAGGTCTAATACATTTGGATCTGTCGTCTAATATGTTCACTGGCCAAATCCCAAGCATATATTCGTGAACTTCTCAGTTCTATCTACTCTAAACCTTGAGGAAAACATGCTTGAAGCAAGCGATACTACTGGATGGGAATTCTTCGATGCCCTAACAAACTGCAGTTCCCTGAAAGTGCTTTCATTGGCTGGTAATAATCTGCAGGGAGTCGTACCAAATTCAGTAGCTAACCTGCCCACCAACCTCACATATCTAATAATGGGTGGTAACCACCTATCTGGAACAGTCCCCCCGAGCATTGGAAAACTTAATAGCTTAATTCCACCTTCCATTGGCCAACTTACACGGTTGACATATTTATTTCTTGCTGAAAATCAATTCACTGGGTTTATACCACCTAGCTTTGGAAACCTTAAATCATTGTTGGAGCTGCTCCTTAGCTACAACAATTTCAAAGGGATACTTGTACCACAGAGTTTGGGAAATCTTATAAATCTCGTACATTTGGACCTTAGTAATAACAATCTCCAAGGTGACATAACTCTAGATATTAGCAAAATTAAACAGCTCACAGATCTACGTCTTTCATCAAACAAGCTTACTGGAGAAATCCTGGATACTTTTGGCGAGTGTCAACAATTAGAAACCCTCTTAATGAACCAAAATTACCTTGAAGGAAACATCCCGCCATCTTTCAAGGGACTACAAAGCCTGAAATCACTAAATCTTTCTCACAATAACTTGTCTGGCACGATTCCAACTATTTTGGAGGATCTATCGCTTCTCAATAAGTTGGATCTTTCATACAATCATCTCCACGGAGAAATACCAATGAATGGAGTCTTTGCAAATGCAACGGCTACTTCACTCAATGGTAACTGGGGGTTATGTCGAGGAGTGATGGATCTCCATATGCCTGCATGCCCTGCGGTTTCTCGGAGAATAGAATGGAAACGCTATGTGACCATCTTACTGATTCTAATATTTACCTTCATGTCACTCGGGATGTCAATTTACGTTATATTCCTTGGGAAGAAGCCACCAAGAAGGCCATACTTATTATTGCTTTCTTTTGGTAAGAAATTTCCTGGAGTTTCTTACAAAGATTTAGCCCAAGCTACAGAGAACTTCTCAGAGTCCAACCTAATTGGGAGAGGAAGCTATGGTTCAGTATACAGAGGGAAGTTAACTGAAGCTAAAATCGAAGTAGCTATTAAGGTCTTTGACCTTGAGACAAGATTTGCGGACACAAGTTTTATTTCAGAATGTGAGTCTTTCAGAACCATTCGGCATCGGAATCTTCTTCCTATACTAACTGCATGCTCAACGATTGACAATAATGGCAACGATTTCAAAGCACTAATTTATGAGTTCATGCCCAACGGAAATTTGGATACATGGTTGTATCAGAAACATGGTGGTGTAGCTCCAACACAGTTGGGCTTAGCTCAGAGACTAAACATAGGTGTTGGCATGGCTGATGCACTGGCCTATTTACACCATGACTGTGGAAGGCCTATTGTCCACTGTGATCTGAAACCAACTAATATACTTCTTGATGATGACATGAATGCTCATTTGGGAGACTTTGGCATTGCAAGTCTCATTGTTGATTCCAGATCAATAGCAGTCGGACATTATTCATCAGGTTGTAGTAGTTCACTCGCTGTGAGAGGAACTATTGGGTATATTGCTCCAGGTATAAATCAAGAATTTTGCCATCTCTTCCTGTATTTGTATAAAACAATATGTTATTCACTAAATAATTTTCCTCTGTTTTTAGAGTATGCTCAAACTGTTCATGCATCAACCTGTGGGGATGTTTATAGTTTTGGAATACTACTCCTGGAGATGATTCTAGGCGAAAGACCAACTGATTCCATGTTTGAGGGTGGGCTCACCATTATCAACTTTGCGGAGAGAAACTTTCCAGATCAGGTGTTACATTTCATTGATGCTCATCTCCAAGAAGAATGCAAGGGCTTTGTTAAAGCAGCGGCATCAACAGAAAACGAGGTCCATCGATGCATGTTATCTCTCGTGCAAGTTGCTCTTGCTTGCACGCGTTCATTGCCAAGAGAAAGAATGAGCATGAGAGAAGTAGCTGTAAACTTGCAATCAATCAGGAGGTCGTATGTTGCAGCGACTAAATGAGGGCAAGCCATTGCTTGATCTTGCTGAAATTGATGAAAGCTAATACATGTGGTGGGCAGACATCGTGTTACCGGCTCATGCTAGGACTTGGGATTTGAACATTTGGAAAATGGATTTGGTAAAGCATCAGTGATTTTGGTGAAGTACTGATCTCGTATGGCTTTGATGGGTAATGTCTCGTACTGGAATACATGGGACTGCACTCTAATCTCAATGCGAATCTGCAACCCGCCTAGAATTGGTTCAGATCCATCATCGAAATCCCAAACTGGAATTACCTTCCACCAATCACTTCACAGAGTACGGGCTATTGAGATCATTTCATACCGTTGGTGCAGCCGAAGATTGGACACTGGGCCACGCGCGCTGCTCGCAGACGACGCGCCGCCGCCCGCGGCGCCTTCACGTGGAGCAGCCGAGATTTACCCGCAATTGCTCGGTGCCGCTGCGCGGCTGCGGTCGAGGTGGGGGCGCTCCGGCGCTAGCACTACTGTGTGCCTGGGTCTTGGCGTCATTGGGCAAGGCCGCATGTGTTCTGCGCCACTGCCCACTGGTGTGTCATTTTGAGCCTGACCCTCTGACGACGGCGGGTTCCATTTAAAAAGTTTTTTTTTTGTCGAATTGGGTATTTGGATGGTGCTACTACCAACCATGCATGTCCAGCGACGCTAACAAAAAGTGGGGGAAAAACACCTCACATGTTGACGGATTATTTGGCCTCGAGTCTGTCCTTCACGTCTCTGCAAAAGCTTGTGTACGTGCATATTGTGGTCCGTAGAGAAGTACGCCAGCAATTGGCCCTTGAGTGTTGAGTCTCAAACAGAAAGAACATCGGTCACCCCAGTAAGGCATGCTAATGTACAATGGTGTCGAGAAATTTTGCAGTAACAATTCGTATCTACGAGTAATTCAGAGGTGCAGGGCACTTCAGAGTTCAGGTATCCTTTCCTTGTAGAGTTAAGTGGTTTCTGAATAGACGATTTATCTCACTCGCTAGATATTGTCTCCAATTCTTCGTACAATACTCACCAGTAGCATGCAAAATCGTGAGAAGCACGGCATCCATTATACATCCAGATTCGAATATCGAATACTTACAAGTTTACTTGACCCGCTGCGTTGTCTAGGAAAACAATGAGCAAATCACATCCACAAAAATACAGTCTGAAAAATTGATTTGGAAACGAGAATCCTGTAGACGCAAGCAATTCCACGAGTCGAGTTTTGTCAGAATCGCAGGCGGACGAGACGTGTAACACGTCAGTGCGTAAAAATCGTTGTCCTGTTCAGGCTGAAAAGCACACGCAGGAGCAGGAGTAGCAGTACACCACCGGCGGGATGCGCTAGCTGCTGCCAGCAGGACATGCCGCGAGCCCGCGACGATTAGTCCGGCTCAAATAACGACACCACCGGTGCGTGAGGAGATGAAAGCTGAGAGGCGACAGTAACCTGCTAGTTTGACGGACTCCATCTCGGCGCAACAGCGTAAACTTAAGCCAAAAAAGGCCTGTATTTGAGACAAGGAAGATGTGTGGCAAGCTAGCTGCTCCTGAGCTCATCCAACGCAGCAGTTCACGGTTCACACACCCTTACAGCAGCACCCGGCACAGCCACTTCTCAGCGCTGGCTGTGATGTTGCGCGCTCGGCTGAGCAGAGGTGCAATACTCTCTTTCCTCCTGATTAGTGCTTTCAACATCCCTTTTATAAACCTGTCATTAATCTTATCTTCAAGCATTTAGACGGGTTATTATATGAGAACCTGATCGGATCATAAGATGGCAGTCCGGACATGCCTCGGAGTTGGTACCTCCGCGACGGGTGATGTTTGTTCTTTGTGCTTTTCAGGTAACAAGGGCCTTATGTCTCCCCATGACCCGGCGAAACTCGGCATGCTTACGCTGCTGTTGCTGCTCTTGTCTTACGGAGTCTGCAACGCCAGTTGCTCGACGATCCCTGATAACAGCACGGACATGCTCTCTTTGCTTGATTTCAAGCGGGCCATCACCAATAATCCTGGAGGAGCCTTAAGGTCTTGGAACTCCAGCATTCCTCATTGCCAGTGGGAGGGCGTCGCCTGCAGCCTAAAGCACCCAGGGCGAGCCACGGTGTTGAGCCTAGGCAGCTTACGCTTGGCCGGTCCAATTTCCCCCTCAATTGGAAATCTAACGTTCCTTGAGACACTGAACCTGTCCACAAATAGCTTTGCCGGCGAGTTACCCCCTCTCAACCGTTTCCACAGAATGCAAACACTTGTGCTGGCACACAACTCACTGCATGGGATCATTCCAGATACAAATTGTACCGGAAATTCCCTATCAGGTATTTCACCCCTCGATATAAGTCTCTTATCCAATTTGGTTGTTTTAGTAATTCACGGAAATAAGCTAACTGGAATGATCCCACCAAGCGTACAAAACATGACACAGCTACTAGTTCTCAATCTTGCCGATAATCAGCTAACGGGAAGCATTCCCGATGAGCTGGGCAAATCAAAAAATCTGACGGGTGTGTTCCTGGGTGGAAATAGTCTATCAGGTGGAATACCATGAACCCTATTCAATTATTCCTCACTCCAATTATTAGATTTGACTGAATAAGCTAGGGAAAGAAAGCATTGCCACCTGAAAATACACTGCCAAATCTCGTATATCTCATACTCGACTACAACAACATTGAAGATCATATCCCAGCTTCATTTGGCAATATTTCAGGGCTACAACAATTAGACTTGTCCTCCAACAGTTTCACTGGCAAAGTTCCAAGCTCTCTTGGTAACCTTGGGATGTTGAATTATCTAAACCTTCAGATGAACAGGCTTGAGGCAAATGACAGACAAAGCTGGGAATTCATAGACAGGTTAAGTAACTAAATTAACCTTCTACCGCTTTCACTAACTGATAATCACTTCGAAGGAAGAATACCAGATTCTATTGGTAAGCTTTCAAACAACCTTCAAGTGCTAGAGTTGGGTACAAACAACTTGTCAGGGATAATTCCCACCAGCTTTGGGAACCTTACTGGCTTAATAAAACTTGAACTAAGTTACAACAATCTCAATGGTCCAATCTTAGAGTGGGTTGGAAATATGAAGGATCTTGGAGCTATAGTTCTTGATGCAAATAACTTCACTGGTTTGATTCCGTCGTCTATGAGTAATCTTACAAAATTGACTCTGCTCTCTCTGGCGGAAAATGAATTCGAAGGTCCAATATCACCATGTCTGGGAAGTCTGCCACTTCTTACATATTTGAACCTTAGTTATAACAATCTGCAGGGTAACATTCCTAAGGAAATATTCCATCCCGAGTCCTCAATGACCACATGCGTGTTATCCTACAATAAGTTAGAAGGTCCAATTCCTGCAGAGATTTCTAAATCTTGGACGACTGACGGAACTATATCTTTCATCCAATAAGCTTAGTGGGGAAATTCCGTCAACCCTAGGAAATTGCAAAGAGTTACAGATCATTGAAATAGATTATAACTATCTCCAGGGGAGCATTCCGTTGACTTTTAATGGTCTAAAGAGCATGACCTTGCGAAATCTTTCACACAACAATTTGTCAGGCTTCATCCCAACAAAACTGGGTGACTTACAGGACCTCACCCAGCTGGATCTATCTTACAATAATCTGCAAGGCGAAGTACCCACAAATGGAGTATTTGGAAACGCCAAATTTGTCCCGCTTCTTGGCAACTAGGGACTTTGTGGAGGAGTGCGGGATCTACATATGTGCCCATGTCCTACAGTCTCAAGGAGCAAAGAAACACGATACTACTACCTGATCAGGGAACTCATCCCGGCATTTGGAATCATGTCACCCATAATGTTGATCTATGCTATAATCCCACAGAAAAAAGAAGTCAACAACAAGGTACTCATTGTTATTTTCTTTTGGTAAGAAATTCCCTAGAGTTTCTTACAAGGATATGATCTAGCTCAAGCTACAGAAAACTTCTCAGAGTTCAACCTGATTGGGAGGGGTAGCTATGGCTCAGTGTACAGAGGAAAGTTAACTCAAGCTAAAATGCAAGTGGATATCAAGGTTTTTGATCTTGAGATGAGATTTGCAGACAAAAGCTTTGTATCAGAATGTGAGGTGCTGAGAAGCATTAGACATCGAAACCTTCTTCCTGTCCTAACTGCATGTTCAACAATACACAATAGAGGCAATGATTTCAAAGCTCTAATTTACGAGTTCATGCACAATGGAAATTTAGATAGATGGTTGCATCATAAAGATGATGGCATATATAGCTCCGAAATTGTTGGGCTTATCTCGAAGAATAAGCATAGCTGTTGACATAGCCGATGCGTTGGCCTATCTACACCATGACTGTGGAATGCCGATTGTGCACTGTGATCTGAAACCAACAAACATCCTTCTTGCTGATGATATGAATGCTTATTTGGGAGACTTCGGAATCGCAAGCCTAGTTCTTGATTCAAAGTCACAAACAGTTGGGCAATTTGGTTATAATAGTTTAGTTGCTGTGTCAGGAACTATAGGCTATATAGCTCCAGGTACAAATCAAGAATTTGTCATCTCCAGTTGCACAGGAATATTTTAACTTTAGATTAACCTAACCAGTGGATCTTATATGTGTTTTCTAGATTATGGTCAAAGTGTTCATGCATCGACCCCTGGGGATGTTTACAGCTTTGGAATAGTTCTTCTGGAGATGTTAATAGGCAAAAGACCAACTGACTTTATGTTCTCAGCATTGTTAACTTTATGGAGAGGAACTTTTCAGATCAGATCTTAAGTATCATTGATTCACATCTCCAAGAAGAATGCAAGTAGTGCTTTATTCAACCATTGGTGGAAGCAGAAAATAAGGTCCATCGATGCTTGCTGTCCCTGGTGCAAGTTGCTCTTTCCCCGTTTATTACCAAGGGAACGAATGAACATGAGAGAAGTAGCTGTTAACTTGCATGCAATCAGAAGGTCATATTTTGGAGCAATTAAGCGCAAGTTATGCATTGCTCGATCTAGGATGGTTACCTCAGTTTCATTTTTTAATACAACAGGCATAAAGAAGCTGGATCAGCATGCTGAAATTGACGAATTATCATGCTAGGGATTAGGGAAACTGTATGCATGCAGTGGGCAGTGAGTTTTCTTCGTCATACTAAGATTTAGGGTGTAAACGGATCGAATGGATACCTCCGGATATGAATTTAGATAGTTTATTCTTCTTGGATTCGGGTACGGATAGTGTCATTTATGTCGGATAAGATATATATGGATATCGACATCCTATGTATCTGACTTTGGATGCTGAATATACGGATTCGGATATGGACGCCCCTCCAAATCTTACTATTACTAATTGGAGGCTTCTTTTAAAACCTTCAGGTGAAGCCACCTAGGATTCCTAGGTGGACACTCTAGAAAAAGAGAGAAATCCTAGAAATTCTCACAAAAAATAAAACATTCAACTATCAATCTATAGATTCAAATCATCATAGTCATTGAATATTTTCTAAAAAATTACCCACCTACCATTATGAAAATAGCTTAAAGTAACCCCCTAAATCTATATATAAATTACCCACCTCTGCTATTATAGAAAATAAACTAAAGTAACCCCTAATCTTAATCAAAATTACCCACTTATGTCATTATAAAAAATATTTAAAATAACCCCCTAACTTGCAACTGAATTGCCTACCATTATTACTTAAAAAACTTAAAATAACCCCTTAAATTTGCATCTATATTACCCACACATGCTATTATTAAAAATAACATGAGGTAACCCTACGTAATATACAACAATATATGATTCTAAATTGTCTATATCTTGCACTATTGGTATACGATATAATAATTAAGGTCTATATGCATGATGTGCGTCACTATTTATAATTAAAGATATAAAATGATGGGAATATAGATTTCTATGCTAAAATTGAATCTCAGACTTAGGGTTCATTAAACAAATTCAAGCGCATACCTGCAATCCAAAGTGAAAAGTTAAAGATTATAAATGTCGATGAAAATATTATAGAGTAGTTACTAACTTAAATCTATCACAATTGGATGAAGATATTAAGTATATATCTACATAAGTATTGTGTTCGACTATTTAACAAATGAGAGGTAGCTTATGGTAATAGTTTTGTAGCAATGTAGTCTCATTTTTTTTCCCATTGGAGACTCCGCATTAGTTCCCACGAGACAAGCTAGAAAAAAGAGAATAATTCTCATAAAAATTAAAAACATCAAACACCAATCCTGTAAACTTTAATAATCATAGTCATTGATCTATTATATTTTTAAAAAAATTTACCCCACCACTGTCATTTTTAAAATATTAAAACATGAGCTCTAAACCTATATCTAAATTACTGAGCTTAGCTATTATAAAACATAATCTAAAGTAACCCATAATCTTCATCCAATTTACTAATACACATCATTATAAAGCATAACTTAAAATGTCATTCTAAAATTTTATCTATGTTCCCCATGTATGTCGTTATTAAAAGTAAACACCTAAATCTTAATCTAATTATCTTCATGTGCATCATACAGAAATGTCAAAAAGTAAACTAATCTATGATTCTAAATTACCTATTTATGTCATTGTTAATATAAAAATACTAAGTTAAAGTATATGCACATGATGAGTGCCATCATTTAGACCATTTATACATGCATGTGCGGAATCGATGAAAAATATTGATTTGTATGCCAAAAATAATGTATGGAGGATTGGAGGTGTGATACAAAATGGAAAAAAGTATGAATATGGATGAAAAAGTGCATAGGGTAATTCAATCACAACTGGACAAAGATAGGTACATACCTATATAAGTATTATGTTGAAGTATTGGAAAAATAAGAGAGTAGTAGGTAAACAATTTTGATTATTAGCTACGAGTTTAATTTTTAAATACAATAGCTTCTAAAAATATTTTGAACATCAGGCGATGGACAGTGGATTCAAATTCGAATACGGACAGACAATATCCGTAATATTTTGAACATCAGGCGATTGGGACTTCGTAAGCATAAATTTTTTTTTATAGTATGTCAGTTTGCTTTGATGGTGATGTGATTCTTTTTGACAATTTTCCATCGCAATTAAGACACATAGAGAAAATTACATCGGGCGGCAGTGCTAATCAATCTGGAAGTCCACGATCTAGCTAAAAGTCAGATTTGGATCCTAAATCCAAATCCCAAACTGCAACTACCACCAATCGATTAGTTCAAAGAGCAAGGATTAACGGGATCGTTCATATACCTTTTGTGCGGGCGCCGGCCGGACAATTGATAGCCGTGTCAGGCTCGCCCGCAGATGACGCGCGCGTCGCCTGTGTACGCGGCGGTGGAGTCTATCCGCAACGATGAGGTGAAAAGCGATTTCTCCAAGGTAATCTATGCGCCTGGGCCTTGGGTGCGCCAAATACTCCGTCCGGCCACCTCTTCAGGTTTGGAGAATCATCTCAGAAGGCAAGGTTTGAAGAATCTTCAGGTTTGAATTTTGAAATGAAACTGAAGACTGCATCCTGGGATGATTTAGACTTCCCGAAGACAGTTTGTAATCAGAGAATGCATTATGCATTCAAGTGACAGCTCTTAAAAGACTAGTAGTAGAATTCTAACATGTCCTCATATTTCCTTGGAGATATCAATGAGCATGATCCGATACCTACATCTAGAAATTACAATTCTCACTTGGACTTTTATAAAGCACGCGGCACTTATGTCCAGGAATTCGCAATCGATCGCAGAACAAAGCACGCAAGTCTGCACAATCAATTCAGGGAGCACCACAAACGTACCATAGCTGATTTGGAAACGATAAGTTTCACAAGTAAACCATTAGTCCATTACACGTGCTGAGTTTTATCAGCATCCGTAGGCGGACGAGAAAAGTCAGACGAAGTGTCCCAGTCCGGCTGCAACGCAAAGAGCTGAACTAGCAGTAGAGCTGCGGGATTCGAGGCTGGACATGCCGCAACAACCTTGTCCAGCTCAAATAGCGACAGCACCCGTGGGTGAGTGAGATGGACGTTGAAAAATCTGCAGTAACTGGCGAGTTTCGCAGACCCGCCAGGGTCTTCGTCGCCATAGCGAGTCGGCGACTGCGGGTTGGGGGACGATGTCAGGTGGAGGCTGAAAAGCGGCTGACCGGCGAGTTCGATGGCCTCAAGAATCTCCTCTGCACCACCGGTCAAGCTAAAATAAAGCGTTCAGTTGGGTTCGATGGTTTTGTGCGGCGTTCTTGCGGTGCGGCATCGGCAATGGAGCCATGGGGGCAACCGAACATTCTGTTTTGTGGTTGTACCGGCCTTCTACAAACTGGCATCTGATGCTGTCCATCGTCAATGATCAGTTTGCAGGAATGTTAGAAAGATGGGTTAACGCTAAACGCAATGACAAGTAGTACAAAGGGATCAGCCCGAAATATCTCTGTTCGTTTCCTGCTGAAAAGTAAAATAACTAGACAAACAGTAGAAAGCTGGGATTAGAGGTGCGCATGCCGTAACAATCTTGTCGAGCTCAAATAGCGATGCGGCGCATGGATGGAGTATAGATGTACATTCGGGCAGCCCGGCCCGGTCTGGCCCGGGCCTGGCATGGCCCGTTTATTTTCGTGCCGGGCCTGGCCTATCACGACAACCCGTCGTGCCGTGCCGGGCCAGCTCACGGGCCTCACTGGTGGCCCATGCATGGGCTCGTGAGGCCTTTTTCGTTCCAGCCCAGCCCGAAGAGCCCGACCATTTTTACGTGCTGTGCCAGCCCACAGCCTGTCAAGAGAAAAAAAACTTCACCGAACAAGGGTGAAACACTGATTCACAATCTAAGAGTTTCAAGTTCATCGAACATTCAAAAATCAAAATGTAAGGTTGATCAACAAACACACATTCATCACATGCACGCAATCACACAGAAATTCATAATAAAGGAATTATTAGAGTTGTTAACACTTGATCTATGTGATCAAGTGTTGGCTGCCTCATTAAAAACCTTCCTAGGTAAAAACTCACCCTTGTGAGAAAACCCTAGGAAGGCAAAAAGAGTACAGCCAGCTCAAGACTCAAGTTCAATTCAACATTACAGTTTACAGACATTGAGACACACACACAGACATAAAAATATAGAACTAGAACACCCAACTGGCCAAGCCAACACCAACAGGCAACAGTCCAAGTCCAACAGGCTTCAGCTTCATCCTCCAGCCCTCCAGCAGTTTAGCTTGCTCCTGGGGTAGGCCTAGAGGTGCACAACAGCATAAGTGTTAGCAATTGAAAGTGTTTAACAATTGAACAAAAGATGAGTTAGTAATGGACTTACTGACTAGCTTGGCCTTCATCTTGGTCTGGGTAGGGGCTTTTGTAAGTTTCCTCTAGTTCATTGACCTTCTTCTCAACATCATGTTGTGCTCTTGCATCTCCCAACTCCCAATCCTTAAGGCAGGTCAGTATCTCCACCGTATCCGGCAACAACTGTTGGCGCCGCTCCTCAATCACCCTGCCAGCTAGACTAAAACAAGATCCCAAAGAAACAGTGGAAACTGGAACAGACATAACATCTTTAGCAAGTATGAAAAAAATAGGATAGGATAGCTTGTGCTCATGCCACCAACTAAGTATGTTGAAGTCATCGTCATAGCAAGTAATAGTATCACTATCCAAGTAGGATGACAGCTCAGAAGCAGAAAATATAGGAAGTGTAGATGAAAGAACAGGAGAACCATATGAACCAGATGGACCAAGACCACCAAACATCTTACCCCATGCTGTTCTTTTTCTTACCAGTAGCAGTTGTAGGTTGAGGGGGCCTTTGCGTCCTAACTGCACCAAACTTGTTTTCATACTTATTAAACAACTTATGTAATTCAGTTTTTACCTCAGTGAAATAAGAAGAGTAATCAACACTAACTGTCTAAGAAAGAAGTTGGAGAACATTATGAAAACTTCTCACCTTGGCTCTAGGATCCAAAATGAATGCAAAGGAATACAATAGACGTATGTTCTGCCAATACTTGAGAAACTTAAGCTTCATGGGAACAACAATATTTCTGAGAAATGGATCAGAATCTTAGCCATGCAAATGGCCAGCAATCTCAATAATATGATGCAACATCAAAGGACTTGTTGGATAGTAAACACCAGATAAATCAACAGTGGGATCATAAAATATTTCAAGGAACAACAAAATTTTCTTAGCAATTACCCAATGGCTTTCAGTTAAAAGTGGTTGGCCATTGTGCAAACCATAATGAGCAGAAATAAAGATAGAAAAGACAGTCTTATATGGTAGTAGATGTTTGAGCATGAGATATGTAGAATTCCATCTCACGTCCATATCTAAACCAAACTTACGAGGGCGTACCCCATTGACAATGCAGAAATTGTGGAAAGCTACAATGCGTTGATGAGAAGAGTTCTAAAAAGAGATTGCAGTCCTAAAAGCCTCAAGATAAGACTTGATCCTCTTCGAACCAGACTTGACTATGAGATTGATAATATGACATGCACAGCGTTGATGCAAAAAACCAACAAGTGCTTTATCAGAATCAGAATCAAGAGGTTCAGGATCTTGACCTAGATAACCAACAAATTTGGGAATAAGTGTGGACACGACAAAAGTATTAGCAGAAACATATCAAGTATGATAGAGAAAATTTTATCCTGTAAACCAAACTTAGAAACTGCTTGTTCAATACGCTCAGCAATGTTAACACCAGATGGGAGCAATCAATCAACCTAAGAGCAATGACTCTCTTCTCTAATTCCCAATCAGCAGAAACAAAATGTGCAACAACACTAAGGTAATCCTCCTTAGCATTGCTAGACCAAATATCAGAAGTAAGACAGATAGAAGAAATATGAGACTTCAAAGTATCAAGAAGAGAAACACGACGCTCGGCAAAGTACTTGGTAAGATCTCTAGATGTGGTCTATCTAGAAACTTTAGCAAAACGAGGGTTATGAGCACGCTGGATGTACTCCACAAATGCCTTTGTCTCACCAAAGCCTAGGGGTAGATCAAGTCTAGCAATCAACCGGCACAATTCTTTGCGAGCAAGATCAGGCTTGTATTCCCAATTAATAATTGAGCCATCAGAATGGAATTGCAGTTGCGACTGAACAAGAGAAGGATGGTTTTGTTTAGCCAAGCACATCTTCTGGTGCTGGAGCAAATGCCCAGTACCAGCACAAGACCGGTTAGTAAGAATGTGAGAACAATGACGGCACCTGGTAGAAAAATAAGAAGACAGTTATCTGCGACGCCGGAGCCCGTAGCAGGAGAAGAAGACAGTTACCTGCAAGAAGAGGATCAAGAAAACAAGAACACGATCAGGAGGATCTACATCATGAGAACAAGAAAAGAATCAGGAGGATCTACATACCTGCGACGCCACAGCCTGGAGCCGGAGAGGATGATGGGAACAAAATTAGGAGAACAAGAAGAGGATCAGGAGGATCTAGATCCAGATCCAGGGAGGTGGGACGGGAGGAGTCAAGGAGCGGGGAACGGAGGAGTCGAGGTGAGGAGGCGGTGCCAGTGGCAAGTCGGCAAGGCACCAGGGAGGCAGGGAGCCAGGGAGGTGGTCAGGCGGAGGCGTGGAGGAGGTGAGCCGGGAGTGGAGGAGTCGAGGCGAGGAGGCGGCGCACCAGTCACCGTCGGCCGTCGCCGGGACGTGGGATTGCGGGTGTGGGATGGGAGGAGCCGAGGAGGCGAGGAGCCTGGAGCGGAGGAGTCAAAGTCGAGGCGAGGAGGCGGCGGGCGGAGGGGAGAATGGGGTAGGGTTTGCGAAGAAGGGCGCGGCCGGCCGCGGGGGGCTTATATATGCCCTTCTTCCCGACCGTTGGTGAACTGGTGGGCTGTCTGGGCTGGCCGGTTGTTCGCTTGACGGGCCGGCAACAGGCCAGCGGTTCGCCTTCATGCTGGGCCATGCCGCCCGTCGGGCCGAGGCACCAGCCCATGCCCGGAACGAGGATGCGGGCCAGGCCAGCCCGAGTCCGAAGAGTTACGGGCCGGGCCGGGCTAGGTCTGGGCTAAAAATACGGGCTTCGTGCCGGGCTCTCGGTCTGCGGGCTGCATGTACATCTATAGGATGGAGACACGGAGGCTGAAAATAGGGCAACTCTGGTTGGTTTGACTGACTTAGGGTCTTCGCTGTAACGGTGGTCAAGAATCAAGATAAGGTAAGATGTCACATTGCCTCAAGCAACGAAAGTGTGTGGATGTGAGATGTGCTGTTAAACTCTCTTGGACCCATGGGTACCCCCAAGCAAAGTTCATGGCTCATTTTCTCAATGAAGGAAACTTTATTGATCTTAACCAATTACCTTGATGGTACAATCATATTAAGGCAACTTCTGGCGACTTGGCCTCTGTACAGTTAGGATACACATATGACATAGCCTAAGTACAAGGTTCATGCATCACCAAAGACGACCCGGCAAAGGCAAGAAGAAAAGGCTGTCATGTTGCGCCCTCTCGATACGATCAGAGGTTGTTGTTCTCTCTTGATTACCAATACATGTATTTTTGGATTATCTCTTGCCGTTAGACCTGCCATGTTGTTCCTGACTGAAAATTTAAATTAGTAGTGGTTGCCACACTAGATTTAGATAATCTTTTTTCTAGGCGAATTAGTGGTATCTTGTCCAGTTGTAGCGTGAGAAAAACTTCTGTATCTGTACTCTCTTTCCCAATTAGCTAGACTCTACTCTACCTTTTTTTAATGAAATAGATACAATCTCGTGCCTGTATATTTTAAAAAAGGAATTATGAGACTGCATACTGTGCTAGTGCATCGCCCATTTCACGAACCTACGAAAAAATCATGCTGGTTATATAAAACTGTTACACAATTTCCCGAAAGGAATTTCGATAAACATAGATCTATATATTTGAACTTGAAGTTTTAGATCATAATAGAACTTGGATTTTTTTTATTTGGTGCCTCTGGAATATGAGTGTGACTTGTTAGAATTGATCCTATTGATAATACATAGAAAGGGACTGTTATCTCTATCAAGATGATTCTAATTCGTTGGATATTATTTATTCTAGTATTCGGAACACAAAATACATGGAGTGGATCAAGAAAAAAATGGAACTATGATTCATACTCACTATTTAGACCTCGCAACCAGACTGGAAAAAAAAATTCAAGTAGTTCTTAATAAAAGAAAGAAATTTTCTCTGTTCCAATTTTGTTTGCCCAAAAGACAATATTTTCTCTTTTAATAAATGATCATCAAGCGGAGTAACAGTAATGGAATTAGAAAGCAACAGCAGGGATTTTTCAGATTAGATGCTGCACATTATTGATGCAATGCTCATCTCCAAGAAGAATGGAAGGGTTTTATTCAAGCAAAGTTGAAACAGATAATATGGTGAATTCGTTATTGCTGGCTCTAGTGCAGATCACTGTGACATCCTGGCCAAAGGCTTAATAGAATACTCATACCAACAAGTTGCAACTTCTTGTCCGGAAGCTCATCCTCAAAGAACTCCGGGGTTAAGCGTGCTTGGCCCGGAGTAATTTCGGGATGGGTGACCGACCGGGAAGTTCTTCCCGAGTGCGCACGAGTGAGGACAAACTTCGCAGAAAAGACTTGTGTTGGTCTGTGAGAAAATTGTTGATATTCTAGATTCCCAAGAGAAAGAATGAACATGAGAGTTATCAGTGTAAGTTGGAATCAATCAGAATGACATATGTGGGATCAATCAAGAGAAAACAGTCATAATTCATACTTAGTAGAGTATTTTACAATGTGGCAGAAATCTTGGGTAGGCAGTTTAGGTTCTCTTTGAATGCAATGGGCACAAAGTTGGCAATTCATCTTATGAGTTTGCATGTTGAAAAAGAACGAGCTACCCTGCTATAAAGTTGTAGCCTGTAGGTGGTGAATGATGAACAGTGTATAGTGCCATCATATTAAGATTTGGATTTTGAGCATTTAGAAAAATGGATTTGATAAAGCATCAATAAGTTCACAAAGTATCCAGATCGCTTCTATGGTAGGGTGTGACTGTACGACTGAGTGGTGTTTTAAACAACTTTATGATAAATGGAACGACGCTGCTAATCTACCGCAAGTCCGCAATCTAGCTAGCAATCTAGCTAACAACCGCTCGGATCCCTAATCCGAACCTCAAACTACAGTCACTCAAAAATTTAAGGTGGGCGACATCCTGCGTGTACCGTTAGTGCGGCCGCTGGTCAGCCACCTACTTCGCCGTCCGCCGCTGCCCGCAACTGCGACTGCTGCACACTCTGGCCCCAGACGGCCTCAACTGAGTGGTCGGATACCGCTTGCGCTCGCGTAGTGGCCGATTTCATCCGCAACGGCGCGGTGCCACCGCGGTGGGAACCGCTTCGTAGCTTTGCGACTGTGGTGATATTTTGCCCGTTTATGTTTATAGCCGTTGTTGGGCAAGAAGGCCGATGAGTCTTGGTTGGCTGGGCCGTTTTTGTTTTTGGGCCATGGCACGATAGTCCACTCTTCTTCTTTGGACAACCTTCTGGGCCGGGGAACATGCAAGGTTATTCAGTTTCTACACATTACCATATACTCATATGAACAATGTTATCTGTATACAACAACAACGTCAGGAGTGCAACTTATTGTGAAGTCAATAATAACATCAATTACTTCATCACATGCTAATGTAGCTTCCAAAATATCGAAAAAATAGTTAAAGATGACGCAATACAACTATACTGACATATTGTAAACACACAACTACAGCCGCAATATTAATTTGGCTTGCATAAATTTTTTTAACGAACGGGCACAGACCGTGCACCGTTTCTTTTCTATTAATATAAAATAAGTAACAAACGGGCAGCCATGGAAGGCTCCCTACACGCTAAGAAAATGTACAAGTGTAAAAAAAACTAAAACTAAACAGAAAATTTGGATCTACACATCTAGGATGTGGTATAAATTCCCAAAGATCTTTCTTCAAATAATTTATCAAGATGCACAACCCTTAACAGACTACCACAATAATACACGAGGTTGTATTTCCTAAGACATGAAAGAACATGATGTCATGAAAGAATTTGCATCCTCAAACAGAACGAATGTTGCATGGATGTAACTCACATTCTCAGATCTAGTGCCGCTCAATTTGATTGGGGAGGTGGTGACTACACTTTCAAGCTGCGGGCAACCCGTCCTGCTGCCCCCATTGGACTCATCCCTCCAGAATGCAAACCATTATTGGTGATACAGTTGCATGGTTTCGGTGTGAGCTTTTTTTGAGCCCTTATGAACAGGTAGGTGAGGGAACAAAGGACATATATCACATATGGATCGCTCCACAATACTTGTATTTTGGATACCCAATGGGTGCCCGCAGGTAAGGTTGTATACCCGCACGCTACCTACAGGTGAGAATTCATACCCAAACTCTCGCCCGTGAGCAAAAATTCATACCCGTACCCTCACCCGTGAGCAAGAATTCATACCTATACCCTCGCTCATGGTTCTGGTGAGGTTGTGTCCGGCCAAATACATTCCGTTGCGCGACCACCCTGCACGAGACGACACTGCACCAGCGGACTTGGCGGCCTCATCACTCATGGGTGCAATGATCGTTGCACCTCGTTCCCTTGCCGCCGGGATGCTCGTGAAGGACCGTGTCGCGAGCCGCCACCGACCAGTACTAGACATTAGTCGTGGGGTGTGTTCACGTAAGTATACGCTTGCCGCCTTGCCGGCTGTGGCTGACGTAGTCGATCAGTGTTCGTCCGGTACACCGTACACGTCGCTTGTTTCATCTGGGCAACGGTTTCTCATATGCTGGAGATGCTGCCATGCTGGCATAGGCGAGCTAGCTTCTGATCTCTGTGCAGTAGATGTTCTGTGCGCGATTCTCTTATTGCAAGTGGTGCAAAAATAACTAGCCATAAACATTCAACAAGATGCAAGCTGTATCCGGCATTCCAGGGTGGAGAATGGCCCTTGTACAGTCGTACTTTTGTACAACCACTGATTTCATAGTTCGGGACGCACGTCCCATACTCCAAGTGCCTAATTTTTTCCTTGCCTTAGTCGCTACCAAGTTAACGGCAGCGGCTCTCCGGTGGAACTTGCACAGGGCGTGGTGGACCAATCTGGCTGTGAGGGCATCAGGGCAGGGCAATGGCAACGGATCGTAGCGCGGCCAAAGGAAAACTTTCGGATAGGAAGCTTGGGGCAGGAGCTACAGTAATTGCTACTGACGCTTCACGCTCGTATGCATGATGCTCGTAGGGTTAGGAAGGCCTTGCCCTGTTGTACTACCGGGAACACATAAGAATTTTCGGACTGCCCACGCCGCAGCCTCCTCTTTGATTTTTGCCAAAAGACCTATCTTCTTTGGCTGGAGCAAACAAAACCTAGTGATTATAGCGTGAGAAAATCTTCTGTATCTGTACTCTCTTTTCCAATTAGCTAGACTCTACTCTACCTTCTTTATTAATGAAATACATACAATCTCATGCTTGTTTATTTTAAAAAAAGAATTATGAGACTGCATACTGTACTAGTGCGTCGCCCATTCCACGAGCCTACGAAAAATCATGCTGGTTATATCACTACGGAAAACAGGATGTCTCGTCAAAGCCTCAAAAATACTCGGCAAAAGTTTTACCGAACACTCGGCAACCGACACTCGGCATTGATTTTAACGGCAAAGTTTCTTTACCAAGTGTTTTTTGTCGGGCACTCGGCAAAAGCTTTGCCGAGTGCTAGGTTGACACTCGGCAAAAAAAAAGTGACAAGGACGGCGAGAAGACGGTGACGGAGGCTTCGCCAAGTGCCACAACGGAAAAACACTCGGCAAAAATCTAAGCTTTGCCGAGTGTTACGAAGAAAACAATCGGCAATATTTTAAACTTCGCCGAGTGTTAAGCCAAACAACACTCGACAATATTTTAATCTTTGCCGAGTGTCAACTCCAGTACACTCGCCAAAGTACTTTTCTTTGCCGAGTGTCACGGACAAACACTCGGCAAAGTACTGTGTATATGATAGATTTTATGGTCGCTTTGCCGAGTGTCTAGTACAAACACTTGGCAAAGCTTTGCCCAGAATGACAGATTTGGCTTCTTTGCTGAGTGTAACACTCGGCAAAGAAGCCATAAAATCCTTGTTTTTATGGTTCGGTCACGTATAACGAACCCCCACTCAAACAAACATCACAGGCATAATTCACAATAAGCATCACAGGCATAATTCACAATAACCATCACTGGCATAATTCACAATAAGCATCAAGTAAGCCACAAATGCAAAGGCAAGTAACAAGTAAGTCACAACTAAGTCACAAGTAGTCACTGCGGAGGCCCTGGGAACCACTATGACAAATCCGGGTCTTGAGGGTGATTATTCGGTGCCGCCAATTGATTCTGCACAAAGAAGAAGAGATTGCATGTGTGAGATAAGATTGATCTAACATATCATTTTGAGCTAACATATCATTTTGAGCTAACATTTAGAGCTAACATATCATTTTGAGCTAACATTTAGAGCTAACATATCATTTTGTGCTAACATATCATAGCATATTTCACTTTGAGCTAATATATCATTTGGCATTTGGACATTTACGATAAAAACAAGTTCTCTAAGTCAAAGTATTCAATCTGCAGTATAAGGTGTCAAGTGACTCATAGGAGTAGCTGTGGGTGGTTGAGGTGGAGGGAATAACATTGGTGGTGGTGGCAAAGGTTGACCCATACTCGATGCAAAACCCTGCATGTATTGGAACATCTGCTCCATCCTCAACGATTGTTCTTCCTCCATCCTTTGCCGCTCGGCCACCAACCTCTGCTGAATCATCTGCTCCATCCTCGCCTCCAACTCCCGCCGTCACTTCATTTCCGCTTCCACCCGGGCCTATAATATTTCATCCCAATGTTAGATTGCAAAGCAAAAGTACGTAAAAATCAATGAACGATGAATAAAACAGAAATTACCTCGAGTGCCTCCATCTGGAAGTGTGCAGTGTCCGGCCTTGGGCGTATCGCCGGGGTCGAGCTCGTGCTCCTTGCACGAATCTGGGAGTGTGGGAGTACTGGCCGTGTCGATTGTGCTATCGCCAATCCAGTATCGACCATGCTTCTTGCCTCCTCCCACCCTCATGACGACTTCTCCATCAAGATCCTGGGAGCTCGGATCATACTCTGGCCCATGGACCTCCCTTGCCATCGTTGTGTATTCACTGAGGCAGCTGTGGATGGTTGCATTGCTATATGACGAGGGTGGGTCCTTCGGGTTGTAGTCGATGTCGGACATCGCCTTGCCCTTGTGGGACAAAGCCCATGCCTTGAACTGGGAGCAAGGCTGGCCACCATGTGACAACGATTGTGGAAAAAAAAGCAAAATGAGTA
This sequence comes from Setaria viridis, assembly GCF_005286985.2. Lineage (NCBI taxonomy): Eukaryota > Viridiplantae > Streptophyta > Magnoliopsida > Poales > Poaceae > Setaria > Setaria viridis. The sequence continues at coordinate 30,562,036 of NC_048263.2, forward strand.
GAAATTATATAGAATTGAGCGTTATAATAAAGAAATGAATTGACGTACCATCTAGCCGCGTATTGGTCGAGGCTGAGACTCCCTTGATGGTGTGGTGCACCTAGCATCAGCAACCACCAGCCCCGGCAAGCGTTGTGCATCTCCTCCCACTCGGGGTCGCACCACTTGTCCACCATGTGTTCCCAGTGTTCCCAGCACTGGCGATGCTGGGTGCACCACCACGGAGGCACCTACATCATGAAGTGTATGACATATAAGAAGATGAAATTAAGTGTAATTAATATAAAAAAAATAAGTACTATTGTTCTATATTTACATGCAAGTATTGATCACGGGTCAGCTTCATAGTTCTTGCCTCAATTTTAGTGATCCTCATCCTTCTATAGCTAGCGTAGTAGTCAATGATGGCCTGGACGCGCGCCTTGTAGTGCATGTCCTTCACGAGTTTCTTGGTGGCTTCATGAGCCACAGTAGCCACCCTGGGCTCATATCCCTCCTAGCATCTGAAGAAGTCCTGCATATAGACACGATGTATGCAGTCATTATTTCAAGAATGTCTAGTGAATGTGATGTATTGAGCAATGTAGTGCAAGGAAGACTTACCCACAGCTCGGCCTTGACCTGCTCCGCCTTGTTGGGGAATACCCTGCCATCCCGATCAAGGGCGTCACGGGCAGTGATGTAGTGCTCCCACGTGTAGGCCGGCTCTGTCCTTCCTCCGACCTCCAGCAGGCCAGGGAAGTGTAGCCTGCACAAAAGACCAAGGATGCCGTTGGGATTAAGATAAATTATTAGTAAAAGCCCTGCCCAAGTGATTAAGATAAATTATTAGTTTCTATTGTATTTTTCAACATATCAAATGAAAAATTAGTGATAACATCTAAAGTTACTTACCTTTTCCTAGAGGGTGAAATAACTAGACGTCTCTCAAGAGGTATCGGTCACCTCAGGAGGGTTGAGGGACCTCGCAACCAGACACCCGATGAACCAGAGGAACCGGAGCCTCGTGCCTCCTCCTCCACCTGGTCCTGCTCCACCAGTACTCCTCCTCATCACCACAGGCATGCACGGAAGGTACCTCCTCCTCAGACGACGACGACGACAAAGCTATAGGCAACGGTGACCTCGCTCGAGCCTTTCCTCAACCCCTGGCTCCACCCTTCCCTCAACCCCTGCCTCCACCCCTCCCTCGACCCCTCCCGGATTCCTGAGCTGCATCGCACCCTTGAGAAGCATCGGGCAATCTTGCGTAAAGCGACATTACCCTCCGCACACCGCCCACCATTGTTCAATCACCTACAATTAAAAAGAGTAAACCAATTAGCATAGATAAACAAAATGTACTTAGAAAGAGATGTAAAATAAAGAAAACATACTTAGAAAATAACATGGTATGACGAATAATAAATCTATTAGTACAGAACATACATGTATTAGAAATAATCATCGTGATCGGGATTAGCTGAATCATAAGTCTCATCATCGCTATCACGCGTGTTGATATAATCATGCCCATGCTCCGAAGAAGGAATGTTTTCATCATTTTCATTGCCTAAATATAATCGCTAAAGTAATTCTAAGTCCTTCACATTCTGAACCTCGTCTCTAGCGTCCTCATCAGCAACCCCTTCATTGCCTACTTCCATTCCGATCGCTTCGGTTAAGTCTATCTCAAAACTCCCTTCGAGCCCATCTTCTTGAAAGAACTCTCCGTCATATGTGTTGGGGTCTATGTTGTAATCTTCATTGTTTGGGATAAGTACTTTACCGTGTGGCGATACCTTGTACACAATATCCCAACCCTTAAGACGTTCGACGGTTTAACACGGGTATGAGAGATAATAAACTTGCGTGGCCTATTGAGCCAAAATATAGACATCATCTCCTGGTAAGACGGATGATTGTCGAATTTCGACTAGCCCAAGATTAGGGGTCCATCTCACTACTTCATGATCAAACCAATGGCATTTGAATATGATGGGATTAAGAGGTTTGCAACCATGAAACATGAGTTCGTATATTTCTTCAATTCTTCCATAATACTCGACCCCATCAAAACCTGGCGTAAAAACTCCGGTATTTGTAGTTCTTCGATTGGGCCGACTCTGCTCGTGGCTTGTTGTGTGAAAGTGATATCCATTCACATCATAACCGGTAAATGACCTGACCCTATAGGTATAGCCATCGGCAACCTGTCTCAACTCGGCACTCATTGATGCATCGGTTTGGCCCTGCAAGTTCAAGCAGGGTAGTTCGTTATATTATTCGCACCCACGAGCAACTTGTAATGTCAAAGTAGGTATGAGCTAAATTGGACAGAACCTTGTGTTTGAACCAAGAAATGAAATCGGGCATTCCATTTCCCGCACCCTTCTCTCAAAGTTTCCCGCGGGGTAGGTTCCCTTGATTCACGCCAGAATTGATGATGAAATTCCCTGTACCAAAAAGAAATGGGAATTGGACACAAAATAGTGACTACTTGAGAACAAGTATGTTGAGAACTTATAGGATGTACGGGTCCACTTCGGTTAGGTTCGTCAACACATATAGCATGATAGTGCGTCACTCTTCATGTTTCAAGGTCTTGTGGGTCGCACCACTTGCACTTCCGAGTTGCCCTTGGAAAATGCTAAGGTTCAATTCATCTTCGCCAGCATTGTAACGAGGGGGTGGATTATGCACGCTAGGAAGGTTGTGAACATAGTATTTTGTTGTGAAGTTTGACACCTCCTCCAGAATGTATGCCTTTGCAATGGATGCTTCAATTTTGCATTTATTTTTACATTTAGTTCGAAGAACCTTTTGACATCTCTCAATTGAATAGCCCCAACGGCCCTGCACAGCCCCCCCCACTCGTGCTTCATACGGAAGGTGCAAAATCATATGCTGCATTGGATTGAAGAAGCCGGGTGGAAAGATCTTCTCCAACTTACAGAGCAAGACATGCGCCATTCTTTCCATTTCTGTAACCACGGTACAAGATAACTCCTTAGCACAAAGTTGGTGGAAGAAATTGCTCAACTCCGCTAGCACTTGCCAGACATACTTAGGGACATAGCCTTGAACCATCACCGGAAGTAGGCGCTCAAGCCATATGTGGTAATCATGACTCTTGAGCCCGTTGATTCGCATAGTAGCTAAGTTCACTCCCCTCTTCAGATTTGCTACATACCCATCAGGGAACATTAATGTTTGGAACTATTCTAGTACTTCCCTCCCTTGGGCCCTCATCAGGACGAAATCGGCCTTAGGCTTTCTCCATGACTTGCCGCCTCTGGGAGGCGCCATGACTAGCTTTGGTCTATCGCATAACCTCACTTGATCCACTCTAGCCTTAACGTTATTCTTTGTCTTATCAGGAATGTCCATGATTGTACCAAAAATTGCCTCGGCGACATTCTTTTCAGTGTTCATTACATCAATGTTATGTGGAAGAAGAAGATCATCAAAATAGGGGTTGTTCCACAAGCACGACTTCTGAGTCCAGGCATGTTGCTCACCAGATCTTACAAAACCACCTTCTTGTTGATTGACCTCGAGAGCATCTAACTGAGCATGAACTGCGGCACCTGTCATCATCTGCGGTGCAGGTTCTTGAACTACGACATCTTTCCTAAAATTCTTGATGTCTCGTCTGAATGGATGGTTAGGAGGGAGGAATTGTCGATGTTTGTCGAACGAAGAAAACTTGCCACCCTTCGTCAACCAAATGAACTTCAAAGACGCCTTGCATACTGGGCATGGGAACTTCCCGTGAACACACCAACAGTAGAATATCCCATACGCCGGCAAGTCATGCAGGGAGTACTGGTACCAAACATGCATTTTGAAGTTTGTCTTTGTAGCTCAGTCATATGTCCATACCCCTTCCTCCCAAGCACAGACCAAATCATCAATCAGAGGCTCCATGTACACACTCATATTATTCCCCGGGTGTTCAGGAATTATCAACAATAAGAATATGTTCTGTCGTTGAAAGAGGATGCCAAGGGGGAGACTTAGGGGGATAATGAACATGGGCCAACAGGTGTACGGGGCAGACGCCATTCCATAAGGGTTGAACCCATCTGTTGCCAGTGCAACACGTACATTACGAGCCTCTAGAGCTTTCTCACGATGAATCACATCAAACCTTATCCAGGCTTCACCATCGTATGGATGTACTAGCTTCTCAGGGTTATATCGACGTCCATTTTTGTGCCATGTCATCTGTTTCGCGGATTCCTCAGTCATGTAAAGCCATTGGATCCTCGGTATGAACGGAAGGTACTGTAGGATCTTCACGGGGATTGCGAGCTGCCTCTTCTGACCATCACCAGAGTCTACCTCCAAGAACCTAGAGGATTCACACTTTCACACAATACTTTGCTTCCGCATGTTCTTTCCTAAATAAGATGCATCCCTTCGGACAAGCATGTATCTGCTCTATGGCATCTTAAGTGCACGAAGGAGTTTCTGTGCCTCATACATGCTCTTTGGCAGAATGTGACCATCTGGGAGCAGGCTCCCAAGAACTATCAGGATAACATCGAAGGCTTCTCGACTCCAGCTAAAATGGGACTTTATGGCCATTAGGCATGCAATGGCAACCAATTGAGAAACCTTGGTATGCCCGTGAAGGGGTTGTTGTGCCGTAGACAACATGCGGTAATACGTCTTTGTGGTTGCCTCTGGCTCCTCCTCCCTACGTCCTTCATCGAAGTGTGCTTCATGATAGTCATTTAACATGTCTCCTACCCCGGCATCATCATCATAATCCTCGATGCGTTGTCTCACGACCTCCTCTTTCACACGATCGGCTTCACCATGGTATATCCACCGGGTATAGTGTGCCGTAAATCCATTCTTGCAAAGATGTTTACCCATAACCTCCTTTGTTTGTTGACGCATGTTTGCACAAATGCTGCAGGGACACCAAGTGAGACTCGCTCCTTTAACCTTGGCAAATGCTAGTTCCAAGAAAGCATTGGTCTTCTCAATCCATTCATCGGTAAACGAACTCTGACTAGAGCAGCCCGCGTACATCCACTCACGGTCATCCATCGTCTAACATATCAGCGAGTAAAATAAAAATCAATTGCATCTATAGTTTCCTATACTGTCTAATAGGTGAAGATAGGTCCTAATCCTAACCGAGGATGTGTAGATGGGGTTAGTTTCCATGCTCTACTCGTATCCGAGATAGAATTTTGGCAGCACCTCCCGTTGTTCTCCAAATACACGTCCTGGCAAGGAGATTGTGTATCCGGAGAACAACAGAGAGATGCTGCCGAAACTCTATCTCGGATCGGAGTAGACCATGGAAACTAAGCCCATCTACACATCCTCGGGCTAGCCAAAAAACATGGACAATTCGAAACATATATGGTTATAGATATGCAAGGATCTGCATATTGCCAACCTTATCTCTTTCGAACGGGAGATGCCTAGGTTACGTGATATACGAACATGATACAGCAAGAGGGGTCTTTTGTTGCTCACCTTACAAGATATGCAAAGTGACGAGTTGAGGATGGTGCAATAGCCCCTCCTGCAAACCAAGGAACATTATAGTGTCAAATCTAAATTTCGGCAGCACCTCCCCTGCACGGTGAGGTTTCCAAAACCTGCAACAAATAAAACGGCATGATGGCCGACAACCACATACACACCAAACAAATGGCACGATTACCAACAACCACATACACATCTTATACCTTGCAAAACCACGGCAAGTCAAAGATGTGGGGTAGCAGGAGGGCAAGGCCAACGGCGGCGCCAGGGCGGGGCAGTGAGTGGCGGAGCCTATTTTAACACATCAATTAGCAATAGGACCAGACCAGTTAATAATTAGTTATGAAAATGGAAAGTGGGGAACTATTTTTATAAATGAATGGTGCTAACATGATCAAGTGGTACACATGCAGCATATACGGACATAAGAAATTAGTTAATCAGTACAGGCATAAATGATGTACAAAGTGAACAAAATGATTTGTTTGAAGTACATGTTGCAGTTACTAGTTATAAGAAATTTGTTTGAAGAATGTTTACCAGCAGGAGAGCAGGTGCAGCGCAGGGGGCAGGACGCAGGGCATCGGCCACCGGGGGGCAGGCGAGGCGCAGGGCGTCGGCTGCCGGGGGGCAGGGGTGGCGCAGGGAGAGCCGGTGGTGGGGTCCCGAGGGGGCGCGGTCGGGAGTGGGGGCAAGGCGAGCCAACGGCAGGGGTGGGACGCCAGGGGGCTGGCAAGGGCGCTCATGGGGCCGGCGGCGGCCGCGGGGGCAAGGGAGGCCGGAGGCGTGGGTGGCATCGGCGGCGTGGGGCAGGCACGGACGGTGGTGGCGGGGGTGGTGTGGGCCGGCGGTGGGGCAAGGGGTGCCGGCGGGATGGTGCGACTGTGTGTGTGATTGTGTGAGTGGAGTGTGTGTGTGAGTGCGTGAGTGCGTGGCCGGTGGGGTGGTTGTGCCAAAACTTTGCCGAGTGCCCTAGATCTAACACTCGACAAAGTCAAGGTTTGCCGAGTGCTAGATCTAGGGCACTCAGCAAACCCCTTTTGTTTTTTCTTTGCAATTTTTTGAAACGGTAAAGTGGGACTTTGCCGAGTGTCGTATAGGCGACACTCGGCAAACCCAGTTTATATTTCATGGACAATTTTCCCTTCTTTTCCTTAATGTGTTTTACTAAATTTGTTTCGATGTACTTTGAAAATACCTTGTCAAATTCACTCAGCAATGCATATTTTATTTTTCTACAAATATTATTCCATTATTTCATGCAGTTATAGCTCAAATTCAATTTGTATCAATTAAAATTCTATAATTACAGTTAATAAATTAAAATTATCAAATGTATCCGAAAAATTACCAAAATTTGACATGAACTAATCTATGTTGTATATTGCTTATACAAAAGTTTTTGAAGTTAAATCCCAATTCGACCGTCACTTTGACTCCAAATCTTACCGGATCCTTCTCAATGCTATGATTCTTCTTCGGAGATACTTCCGTTTGTAAGCATCGTACGTGGCAAAATGTGCGAAATCTTCTCAATTTTTTACCATGGCCTCCACATATGATATCATCAGGTCTTGACAAATCTCATGATTTTCAGACTTTGTTTGCTTTTTATAGAATTTAAAAACCATTCGGCCACACATTCGTGGTCATGTTTCCTGAACAAGATGATCGAAATTTCCTTTCATTTCCCGAGTAAGGCCTCACACTAGACTCAAAAATATGAATATTATTTTCCCACTCATTTTATTCTATTATTTCAATCACTTGCAGTTCAAATTTGACTTATACCAAAAAATTCCTGTAAATGCAATAAATTAATTAAATATAGCAAACAGATCGAAAAATATACTAAATTTTAAAATATAGTAACACATGTTGTGTGAGGAGAGTAGGAAAATTTTGGATGGTAGGAGGTCAAAAAAACTTATTATTTTACCGAGTGCCTTGTAGGAACACTCGGTAAACATGTGACTTTGCCGAGTGTTTCTACAAGACACTCGGCAAACAAGTGTCTTATCGAGTGTCACTAACGGACACTCAGGAAAGTGCTAACGGTCGACACGCCATCTGACGACTGTCGTACGTGGCGGTCACGTGGTGGCGTTTTGTCGAGTGTCCATTCTTTGCCGAGTGTCGCGTTGCTGTTTGCTGAGTGTTTTATTTTCGACACTCGGCAAATCTTTTTTTTGCCGTGTAATTTTTATGCCGAGTGTTTTTAGCTCAGCACTCGGCAAAGGTGTTGTTTGCCGAGTGCCCGAAGGAATGCACTCGGCAAATATAAAAACACTCGGCAAATTCAAGGTTTCCGGTAGTGTATAAAACTGTTACACAATTTCCCAAAAGGGATTTGGATAAACATAGATCTATAACTTGAATTTTTAGATCATAATAGAACTTCTTCATTATATAGATCAATATACAAGCGAACGAGCCTCTAGCTGAGTTGGTTATAGCATCTTCAGCAGATTTCCTTTCTACTTTCTCCTTTTCTCTTTTAAGCCATAAAGGGGGTTAAGGGGAGAAAAACTAGCTCCAGCTGACCCTCTTTCCATTCCCCATTCCCCTTTATTTTTTTTTCTCAACTCCTTTATTACTCCCCCTCTCCCCTTTACAAAAGTTAATTCACCCCTCTCCTTTTCCTTCTTCCTTTCCTCACTTCCTCTCGTGCTGCACGATCCGCAAGCCACAGGATTCCCTGGCTGCTCGATCCGCCATGCCGGCCGCCTCGGCATTCACGCCACCACCGATTGTCCTATGCGCGCCACCAACCTAGCGATGCCATCTGCAAGCTCCACGCGTGCAGCCGGCCTGGCAGCGCCATCCATCGCTGGCCGCCCTCTGCCCCGCGACGTCGTCCCGACCACGCGTAGTCGCGCCACTGGAGGCCACCGCCCGCCCCTGCCCAGCGCGGGCTCACACGCTGATGTCCGCACCTTTCTGCCCACACCATCGTTGCTCCACCCCGGCTGCCGCTGCATGGGCTCGCCCCGCCATTGCTCTACCCCAACCACCGCTCTACCCTGTCGCTTCCAGCCCGTAGGCCATCATCGTCGTACCCTGCCCAGGGGCATCCAAGCCCACCACCCAGGGAGGAGAGGGAAAAAAATCATTAACCCGTTGACAAGTAGGCCCCATGCGTAAGAAAGATTGAAAGGGGATCTACTAAAGCAAATCTCTCTAAAATCCTAAAACTATAAAAGGAGAATCCCGGCCCCTGTATGGGAATAAAGGGGAAAAAGGGAAATCAATCTGCTAGAGATGATCTTAGGTGGTTCTAGTAGCACTCCTCATGTCCATGGGTTTGACTCCCCGTAGGAGCGAATTTAGGCTGGAGTTAACAAAACCCCCCTCGGAGTTTTCTCTTAGCAAAATGCCCGGGGCTATCTTAACAACCCCCCTGCCCCCCCTCCCCCCCGATCGAGTTTTAAGCGAACGGGTCTCTAGCTGAGTTGGTTAGGTGGTTTTAGTAGGACCCCTTAAGTCCCGTGTTCGACTACCCATTGGAGCGAATTCATGGCTAGGGTTAAAAATAATCAATCTATCACATACCAACTACGGTGCCGCTGTATAAGGGTGGGGGCGTGGGGCAAGGCTTCGGAGGTTTCAAAGATGGAGCTGGGGTTTTGATATTTTCTTTACGTGCGTGAGAATATATTCGCTTAGCAAAATGTCTGGGGCTATCTTACCTTTGCAGGCCGAGTGTTTTTTTATAGATCAAGACAATTCAAGTCATCTGATAGTGGGTTCAATAGCTAGCAAAGTTTTTTTTTTTGGAAATAGAAATAGCTACCAAAGTTTGTGCTCACAAAGGAAGACATGGTTAGCACTAATGAACACTAGAATCACTAGGTTAGCACTAATAAAAATAGAATCACTTGGTAGTTTATTTCTCAAAGTAACAACCTACAAGGACATCTATCTTCTCAGCCAGTCAGCCTGATTCCTGAATCCACTGACGATTCCGAGCTCCCTGTCTCCCTGGCAGACCGCCACTGCCTGGCACGCAGGTACCACCGTTCGGTGAAGCATTAGTTGTCTCCGTTTCAGCCATTCTCGAGACCATCGAAACAGTTAGGTCAGGCATAAGAGGACATCAAGCAAACGCCTTCCTGGATCGCTTGGCTTCGTGCCGAAGCCAGCTAGCTAAACAGTAAACACCCTTGGCGTCGTCGATCGGGGGCTCATCCCTGCACAATATGGCAGTGCTGTTCGATCTCCATCCCACGCTGGCCGGACGCCTGTGAGGCGATGAGTCGTGTCACAAGCTTCGTCGATCGGGCCGCTAGCTCCAGTTTTTCAGACGAGTGGCACACGCTCACGTGTGCACGTACGAGTACAGCGAGCAGCGGATGGAATTTTGCAATTCCTTCGGTTGGGTTGGGTGGTTTTGTGCGGGATGGGCAATGGCGACAACTGGACGAGCTGTTTGTGTTGGCTTCGTGCGAACTGCTCTCAAGTGCATTACATTCATCTCCTGAAGTAGCTAACCCATCTTTTGTGTTGGCTAATTTTCAAGCACTTGCACAGCCAACCACCTTGCTGATGGTGATTTAGCAGAGTTTGAACTTGGAAATTTCAAACTTGGAAAAAAAATACACGAAGAATTATGACTGTTCGTAGAATATCCCGCAGTTATCTCGTCCTCAAATGAACCATTTTTTTTAAAGGGAGGTCCACATATTTTCTCCTTCGTCTTACTATAATTAATTACTATAATTAATTGGGGGAATCCACCTAGGATTTCTAGGTGGAAACTCTAGAAAAACAAGAGAAATCCTAGAAATTCTCATAAAACAGCAAAACATCTGGCCATCAATCGGTAGACTCAAATCATCATAGCCATTGGATCTATTATGTTTTCTAAAAAATTACTCACCTATGCCATTACAAAAATAGCTTAAAGTAACCCTCTAAATCTATATCTAAATTACCTACCTATGTCATTATATAAAATTAAGTAAAGTAACCTCTAATCTTCATCAAAATACCAACTCATACCATTATAAAATAATATTTAAAATCACCCCTAAATTTGCAACTAAATTGTCCAACACTAACATTTAAAAAAACTTGAAGTGATCCCATCTGTATTATCCACATATGCCATAATGATCTTACTATTACTAATTGGATGCTCCTTTTAAAGTCTCCAGGTGAAGCCATTCCTAGGTGGACACTCTAGGAAAAGAGAGAAATCTTAGAAATTCTCATAAAAATACAAAACATCTCGCTATCAATCGGTAGACTCAAATTATCATAGCCATTGGATCTATTATGTTTTCTAAAAAATTACTCACCTATGCCATTATAAAAATAGCCTAAATTAACCCTCTAAATCTATATCTAAATTACCCACCTATACCATTATATAAAATTAACTAAAATAACCCCCTAATCTTCATCAAAATTACCAACTCATACCATTATAAAATGATATTTAAAATAACCTCTAAATTTGGAACTAAATTGCCCACCAATAACACTTAAAAAAACCTTAAAGTGGTCCCTTAAATATTCATCTGTATTATCCACATATGCCATATTTAAAAATAACATGAGGTAACCCAACATTTAAATCCAATCACCTTAATTAAAAATATACAACAATATAAGTCTAAATAATCTATTTCTTACACTATTTTTTGACGGGAATATTTCTTACACTATTGGTATATGATATAATAACTAAGATATATACGCATGATGTGTGTCATCATTTATAAAAATATAGATAAAGTGATGAGAATATAGATTTCTATGTTAAAATTATAGCGCAAACTTAGGTTCCATTAAACAAATTCAAGCGCATACCTATGATGCAAAGTGAAAAGTTAAAGATTATTAATATGGATGAAAATATTATAGAGTAATTACTAGCTAAAATCTATCACAATCGGACGAAGATAATAGGTATATATCTGTATAAGTATTGTGTTTGAATATTTAACAAATGAGATGTAGCTCATGGTAATAGTTTTGTAGCAATATGATCTCATTTTTTTCATTGGAGACTTCGCATTAGTTTCCACGAGACACTAGAAAAAAGACAAATCTTAGAAATTCTAAAAAAAAATCAAAAACATACATTCTGGAAGCGCCATCATCACAGAGGTCCAACTCGGACTTGGAAACGAAAATTCAGCACTGTAGACCATTCCTCGAGCTGAATTTTATCATCATCGAAACCACACGAGACAGGTCGCACATCAGCCTGGAATATCTCTGTCCGTTTCCTGGAGAAAAGTACTCTGGATTCGAGGCTGGACACGCCGCAACAATCTTGTACAGCTCAGACAGCGACGGCGGCGCTGGGCAAGAAGATGGAAACTGAGAAGTGGCAGTGATTGGCGAGTATGACGGACTCAGGGTCTTCGCCCAACGGCGGTCAAGCTGAGATAAGGCGCCTCAACGCGAGTGTGTGGATGTAATGGTGCTGTAAAACTGTTTTTAAACCCCTGGGGCCTCAGCCAGCTGAGCATCCAACTAATAAATTTCAGAGTTCAAACATCCAATACCAAGAAGAGAACAAAGCATATCAGGAGGACTGCCGGCAGAGCAGAGGTACCCTTCTCTTTTGAGCTCTTTTAGCATGTTATTACTTGCTGTAACTCTGTCAGGGTTCTGTCTTGAACGGGTGTCCGCGCCATGCGTTTTTTTTTTGAAAAAACAACGAAAATTTGCATATTAGCTGCTAGCACATGTTTGCTCGCTGTAAGAGAATTCGATGGGGTTATAAGCTTGCTCATAGTAACTCTGATTATCGCATGAACGCAACGTCGTTGCTCTAGTAATACGCCAGAAAATTTGTGCTTTATTTTTGCAGGTGACAATTAAGTGCCTCAAAATGTGGCAATCCAAGCTGCTGCCGAAACTCGCCATGCTTATAGTGCTGCCGTTGCTGCTCCTGTGTTATGCAGCGGGCAACGTCCATTGCTCGACTATTCACGAAAACAGCGAAGATTTTCACTCGCTGCTCGACTTCAAGAAGGGCATCACCGATACAACAGCCTTGAGCAATTGGACCAGCAACACCCACTTCTGCCGGTGGAATGGTGTGAACTGCACCTTGACGCGGCCATATCGTGTCACGGAGCTCCTCCTCCCCGGCAAGAACTTAACTGGCCAAATCTCCTCCTCTCTTGGAAACCTGACCTATCTTAATACGCTTGTTCTAACCAATAACAGCTTCCATGGCCCCATACCTCTTCTTAACAAACTACTAAACCTGACGTACCTCTCCTTGGGAGGCAACCTTTTGCAAGGTGCGATTCCTGACGCACTTACAAACTGTTCTAATTTAGTTGCACTAGATCTCGCTAAAAACAACCTCACCGGTGTCATTCCTCCTAGAATAGGCTTTCTTACCAAACTAGAATCTCTTTTCCTGAACGGAAATTCTCTCTCCGGGGTCATCCCACCAGGCCTCGGCAACATCACCGATTTATCAGTAATTGCTCTTTCACAAAATCAACTGAACGGGTCAATTCCCACTAAGTTTTGGCGAATGCCAAACATAGCGTTGTTGTACATGTTCGAAAATAATCTGTCGGGTGGAATCCCGCAAACTCTTTTTAATTTGTCTTCTCTTCGACAACTATCCTTGGAGGGCAATACGTTGGGCAACACATTACCATCTAACTTTGGCAACGCGCTCCCTAATATCCAGTTTCTGTACTTGGGAGGCAACATGTTTGAAGGAAACATTCCAGCTTCTCTAGCCAATGCTTCAGGTCTAATAGATTTGGATCTGTCGTCTAATATGTTCACTGGCCAAATCCCAAGCATATTCGTGAACTTCTCAGTTCTATCTACTCTAAACCTTGAGGAAAACATGCTTGAAGCAAGCGATACTACTGGATGGGAATTCTTCGATGCCCTAACAAACTGCAGTTCCCTGAAAGTGCTTTCATTGGCTGGTAATAATCTGCAGGGAGTCGTACCAAATTCAGTAGCTAACCTGCCCACCAACCTCACATATCTAATAATGGGTGGTAACCACCTATCTGGAACAGTCCCCGCGAGCATTGGAAAACTTAATAGCTTAATTCATCTCGCGCTTGATGGCAACAATCTTACCGGTACGATTGATGAATGGATTGGAAAGTTGACAAACTTACAACGTCTGGATCTCCAATCAAACAGCTTCGTCGGGATAATTCCACCTTCCATTGGCCAACTTACACGGTTGAAGAATTTATATCTTGCTGAAAATCAATTCACTGGGTTTACCACCTAGCTTTGGAAACCTTAAATCATTGTTGGAGCTGCAGCTTACTACAACAATTTCAAAGGGATACCTATACCACAGAGTTTGGGAAATCATATGAATCTCGTACATTTGGACCTTAGTAATAACAATCTCCAAGGTGGGATACCTTTGGAGATTGGTAACCCAAAACAACTTGACATCCTTCCTGTCATCAAATAAACTAACTGGTGAATTTCCAGCTACTTTAGGCCAATATCCAGTCTTAACTAAGCATCAAATGGACCGAAACTTTCTTGTAGGAGATATTCCTATTATTTTGGTCTCTCTAGAGTGCAGGGACACGCTAAATCATTCCCATAACAACTTGTCAGATCACATCCCTTTGGCTCTAAGTGATCTACAGTTTCTTAGTGTGCTAGACCTTTCATATAATCATCTCGAAGGAGAAGTACCAAGAAAGGGAGTATTTGAAAATGCTACAGCTGTTTATCTTGACAGCAATTGGGGACTTTGTGGAGGAGCAAAGGATCTCCATATGCCTTTGTGCCATATTGGTTCACTAAGAACAGAGAATCGGTACTATTTGGTCAGAGCATTGATACCAATGTTTTCCTTCATGTCAACTCTACTGTTGAATTACTTCAGAAGAAGGGATCAAGAAGGGTATAGTTATGGCTGCCAACCTTTGGGAAGAAATTCCCTAATGTTTATTACAGGAGTCTAGCTCAGGACACAGGGAAGTTCTCTGAGTCTAACTTGATTGGATATGGAGGCTGCAGTTTAGTCTACAAAGGGAGGTTAGTCCAAGTTAAATGGAGGTGGCTATCAAGATTCTTACACTGAAGAGCAAGATGTGGAGAAAAGCTTTCTAGCAGAGTGTGAACTTCGGAGAAGTATTCGCCACCAAATATTCTACCCCTCATAACCGCATGCTCAACGATTGAAAATAAAGGCAATACCTTCAAAGCTCTAATTTATGAATTTATGCCTAATGGAAACATGGACACTTGGCTGCATCATCAAGGGGACGGCAGAACTCCAGAATGTTTAGGCTTATCTCAAAGAATAAATACAGCTATTAACATAGCCGATGCATTGGCCTACTTACACCATGACACTGGAAGGCCCATTGTCCATTGTGATTTAAAGCCTAGTAATATCCTGCTAGATGTTCATATTAATGCTTGGGTGATTTTGGCATCGCAAGGTTACATATTGATTCAAGGTTTAGATCAGTTGGCGATTCAAGCTCAGTCTGTTCAACGAGTGCAAAAGGAACTATAGGGTATATGGCTCCATGTAGAACTTTTATCCATCTAGAATTTTTACAAATTATATTAACATGAACCATATTTTGCGAGTTGTTATGCACTGATTTTCACTTTTATGTCTATGATTAGAGCATGCAGGAGCTGGTAATACATCAACTTTTGGAGATGTTTATAGTTTTGGAATAGTACTTCTTGAGATGCTGACAGACAAAAGACCAACAGATCACATGTTCGGGAATGACTCATCATTATTAGCTTTGTGGAAAGGTACTTTCCCAACTAGATGTTGTCGATACTCATTTGCTAGAAGAATCCAAGGCGTTCATTGAAGCAACTGCGGCGATAGAAAATCTTCAGATCTTCCAGTGCTTGTTGTCTTTGCTACGAGTAGCACTTATTTGTACACTCCAAAACCCAAGAGAACGAGTAGGACCAAATTTGAAGACTTTTGAATGCTTCAGTGAATTGATTGAGTTATACAAAAACAGCTTCACAGGTCAAATTCCTATTTCTCTTGTCAAGCTCACTAGCTTGCGCACTCTATCTCTTGGGAGAAACAACCCTAGCTTGAAGCAAACGACAACCAAAGCTGGGAATTCTTAGATGCGTTGAAAAATTGTAGCCTTCTACAATATCATCTCATTCTAGGCAACAACCGACTATGGGGAGTTAGAACACCTTTTGTTGGTAGCCTAACCACCAATCTTACAGTATTACAATTAAGTTGGAACAACCTTTCGGCGGAACCTTTCCAGTTTAATTCAACTAGGATTAAGCTACAACAATTTTACTGAACAAATGAAGAACGGATTGGAACTCTTAAACAACTACAAGGTATCTAGCTATATCCATTGGAGCAACTTTGATGGGCCAATTATTTCTCTACGACATATTACTCAGTTAGAAAGACTCTTACTACAAGAAAGTGAAATTGATGGTTCAATACCACATATAGCTTAGGAGACCCTCAACAACTCATCTTCAATCAAGCAAACCTACTGGGCCCCATAGGCTGCCAAGTTAGCTTCTGTCCCGTGATCTTTTTTCCAGAAACTCCTTTATGTCTGTGTTCTGTTGGTTATCAGACTGCTTTGCTGATGTTGCTGTCGATGGGTACATACCACCAAACTTTCGAAACCTTGAACAACTCATACTATTTGACTTTAGCTACAACAATCTACAAGGTGACATAACTCGAGATATAAGCAAACTTAAACAGCTCACAGACCTACGTCTTTCATCAAACAAGCTTACCAGAGAAATCCCAGATACTTTTGGCAAAGTGTCAACAATTAGAAACCATCCTAATGGACCAAAATTACCTCAAAGGAAACATCCCGCCATCTTTCAAGGGACTATAGAGCCTCAAATCACTAAATCTTTCTCACAATAACTTGTCTAGCACAATTCCAACTATTTTGGAGGATCTATCGCTTCTCAATAAGCTGGATCTTTCATACAATCATCTCCAAGGAGAAATACCAATGAATGGAGTCTTTGCAAATGCAACGGCTATTTCACTCAATGGCAACTGGGGGTTCTGTGGAGGAGTGATGGATCTCCATATGCCTGCATGCCCTGCGGTTTCTCGGGGAATAGAATGGAAACGCTATGTGACCATCTTACTGATTCTAGTATTTAGCTTCATGTCACTCGGGATGTCAATTTACATTATATTCCTTGGGTAGAAGGCACCAAGAAAGCCATACTTATTATTGCTTTCTTTTGGTAAGAAATTCCATGGAGTTTCTTACAAGGATTTAGCCCAAGCTACAGAGAACTTCTCAGAGTCCAACCTAGTTGGGAGAGGAAGCTATGGTTCAATATACAGAGGGAAGTTAACTGAAGCTAAAATCGAAGTAGCTATTAAGGTCTTTGACCTTGAGACAAGATTTGCGGACAAAAGTTTTATTTCAGAATGTGAGTCTTTGAGAACCATTCGGCATCGGAATCTTCTTCCTATACTAACTGCATGCTCAACAATTGACAATAATGGCAATAATTTCAAAGCACTAATTTATGAGTTCATGCCTAACGGGAATTTAGATACATGGTTGCATCAGAAACATGGTGGCGTAGCTCCAACACATTGAGCTTAGCTCAGAGACTAAACATAGGTGTTGGCGTGGCTGATGCACTGGCCTATTTACACCATGACTGTGGAAGGCCTATTGTCCACTGTGATCTGAAACCAACTAATATACTTCTTGATGATGACATGAATGCTCATTTGGGAGGCTTTGGCATTGCAAGTCTCATTATTGATTCCAGATCAATAGCAGTCGGACATTATTCATCTGGTTGTAGTAGTTCACTCGCTGTGAGAGGAACTATTGGGTATATTGCTCCAGGTATAAATCAAGAATGTTGCCATCTCTTTCTGTATTTGTATAAAACAATCTGTTATTCACTCAATAATTTTCCTCTATTTTTAGAGTATGCTCAAACTGTTCATGCATCAACCTGTGGGGATGTTTATAGTTTTGGAATACTACTCCTGAAGATGATTCTAGGCAAAAGACCAACTGATTCCATGTTCGAGGGTGGGCTCACCATTATCAACTTTGTGGAGAGAAACTTTCCAGATCAGGTGTTACAGTTCATTGATGCTCATCTCCAAGAAGAATGCAAGGGCTTTGTTAAAGCAACGGCGTCAACAGAAAACGAGGTCCATCATATCGATGCGTGTTATCTCTCGTGCAAGTTGCTCTTGCTTGCACGCGTTCATTGCCAAGAGAAAGAATGAGCATGAGAGAAGTAGCCGTAAACTTGCATGCAATCAGGAGGTCGTATGTTGCAGCGACTAAATGAGGGCAAGCCATGCGTCGCTATACTTTTGCAATTAGCTTGGGTTATTGGGTATCTTTAAATGTAATTGGAATAAATATGGCAAATTAGGCATGAGTAGCATGCTGAAATTGATGAAAGCTAATATATGTGGTGGGCAGACATCGTGTTACCAGCTCATGCTAGGACTTGGGATTTGAACATTTGGAAAATGGATTTGGTAAAGCATCAGTGATTTTGGTGAAGTGGTCTCGTATGCATGGCTTTGATGGGTAATGTCTCGTACTGGAATACATGGGACTGCACTCTAATCTAGATGCGAATCTGCCACCTGCCTAGAATTGGTTCAGATCCATCATCGAAATCCCAAACTGGAATTACCTTCCACCAATCACTTCACAGAGTAAGGGCTATTGAGATCATTTGATACCGTTGGTGCAGCCGAAGATCGGACACCTGATGGGCCACGCGCGCTGCTCGCAGATGACGCGCCATGCCTCCGCGCGTGGAGCAGCCGAGATTTACCTGCAATTGCACGGTGCTGCTATGGTCGAGGTGGGGGCGCTCCGGCGCTAGCGCTAATGTGTGCCTGGCTGGCCGTCATGACATCATTGGGTAAGGCCAAATGTGTTCTGTGTTCTGGGCCACTGCCCACTGATGTGTCATTTTGAGCCTGAGACCCTGACGACGGCGGGTTCCATTTGTGTTGAGCGCTCATGTGTGGGGGGTAGGGGTGGGGGGTCGTCGTGGTCCCTCAAAAGCCCACTTCTTCAAGTCTGGTAGACTCGGATTTCATCGCATGAGGATTTTTCTCTCTTTAGAAAAGTATTTTTTGTCAAATTGGGTATTTGGATGGTGCTACTACCAACCATGCATGTCCAGCGACGCTAACAAAAAGTGGGGGGGAAACACCTGACATGTTGACGGATTATTTGGCCTCGAGTCTGTCCTTCACGTCTCTGCAAAAGCTTGTGCATGTGCATATTGTGGTCCGTAGAGAAGTACGCCAGCAATTGGCCCTTGAGTGTTGAGTCTCAAACAGAAAGAACATCGGTCACTCCAGTAAGGCATGCTAATGTAGAAATTTTGCAGTAACAATTCGTTCGGTTCTGCCTTCCAGGAATGCTTCTTCTGTGTTTGATCGTCTCTCTTACCAATCTTCGGGCACATTCACTTCAATCTCGCAAAACTTTGGTGCCAATCCGGAATAATGCTAAGAACAAGGGAGGTCTTTTGTTCACTGATTTGAATTTGCCAGCCACCGGTATTGATTTGTCTCTTAATTTGGGTCTAAATTCTAGCAGTTTCTCCTCAAATATTAATGGAGAGACAATGTTTCCCGCACACCAAGAGCCGTCTGTTTTCAACTCGGGCAGGGTTGCTTGTCTACGGCCCATTCGCGCGCCTTTTGTGTCCGGCCTGTGCGCTGCACTTCTTGGAATTTTTTTTATTTTTTTATTTTTTTATTTTGCAGAAATATATAGTCGGATGGAAAAATTGCAGATTTGAGGCGGCGGTAAGGCCCCCCCGCCAACGTTCAGCAGCCGGCGTAACTGCGGGCGCGTGAGTCGAGGCGTTACCGCCGCCTGGGGCGGCGGTAACGCTCTTACCACCGGCTGAGGCAGCGGTAACGCCCTTCCACCGCCTAGGCCGGCGACAGTCGGCCCTTTATAAGACGCCCGCGCCCCTCCCCTCTCCCCGCACCAGTGCGCGCCCGCAGAAGCCAGAGAAGGGAGAGGGAAGGGAAAGAGGAAAGGAGGGAAGGAAAAAAAGAAAGAAAGGAGGAGGAGGTGGAAGAGGGAAGAAATTTCTTCCGTCTTTCGCAGGTAAATTTTTTTTAATTTCATAGTTTAGTTTAGTTTAGATCTAGATTTAGAAATATTAGTAATCTGAGATTTAGAAATATTAGTATATATCTAGACTTAGAAGTAATAGTGGACATAGATTTAGACTTGGAAACTTTTAGCTGTTTTTAGATAGGAAAAAGTAGATTAGTTAGTATATCTGATTTAGCATATACAGTAAAATAGAGTCAGTATTATTAGATTTAGTTGTTATGGTAAATGGCTAGAATAAATGAGTTTTTAAATTATGTTTTTTTGTAGGTATTCGAATAGAGTTTTTCGATAACAATATTAAATTTGTTTGTTCTGGTAAATCACTGCGATAAATGTAGTGAGTAAATTATAACTTTTTGGTTAGATATTATAATATAGTTTTTCGGTAATATTATTAGATTTATTTGTTGTGGTGCATGTATATGATAAAGTTAGTCAGTATGCTCAGTTTAGTGTTACATAGTTGTTTGTTTATTCAATTGAGGTCGTTATTGTAGTTAATTTATGTATAGTGCTGAGAATAATTTGTACTGCCCGTTTCATGTATGTTGCCAGGCATGTCGGATAGTGTCAATATTCAAGTGTACTATGGGTCGGGGGAGATTAGATATGGTCCAGAAGGGGTAGATTTGAGTGGATTCCCCTGTTTTACCAAGTGTGTTCCAAGAGCAAGAGAGAGAAATTGGGGGGGCATATGCAAGTGGCTCTGTAGGGACTGGGGTGTTGACAAAGATCAAACAGATGTGTAAGTGAGGTTTGTAGTGCAAAGACGGCCGGACATAAACTTTTGGGAGTTGGTTCCGCTTGAAGGAACTCCGAGGTATCGAGCTTACATAGATGGTTTCACGAGAAGAGGTTTACGAATCATATGGTATGTCCAATTTTTTATGAAGGGTGGACCTAGCACTCATATTGAAGATCAAGTCGGAGGAGATGAAGTTGAAGTGGAAGAAAATGTGCAGAGTACTGCGGGTGGAAACGAAGAAATTGATGATGAAGAACAAGAAGGTGGAGATGCAGAACATGATGTAGCACCTCGGGAACCAAATGCAGAGGCTGATGAGGGGGAAGAATTTCCTGAGTTAGTAGAGCAGATGGAGATGGAAGGAGGGGAGGCCAATGGTACCATGGAGGAGGACTCGTCGAATGAAGAAGATGATTATCCTGTATTGCGAAATTGGTCAAATTACGACCATTCCGCCCTACAGGTAAATGTGGGGGAAAATATTGCTTGGGAGTACAGGGAGAATGAGATATGCGTGGGTCTATGTACCAAAGTGGGGATGAAGTGAAGGTGGCCCACTTTGTGTTTGCAGCGTCAGGTCAGGGTGGAAAAGAGTAGCCCGAAGGTGTATGATGTCCGTTTTGTGCGAAATGATTGCCCATTTAGGGTGCATGCATACAAGGGCAAATGGAAGGATTACTGGGAGATGACTAAAGTGGTTGAGCACCAATGCTTTCTGGCTGAATTGGAAGGGACACACCGCAACCTCACTGCTGAATTTGTTGCTCAACACATGTACCCTCAGATAGTGGAGAATCCAAGCTTCGAGCCCAAATCCATTATCTGTGCCATAGAGGAGAAGTTCAAGTACAAGATTAGCTACAACAAAGCTTACCATGCTAAGCAGAAGACGCTTGAGATGAAGTCGGGTACATTCGAAGCATCCTACGACAACCTTCCTGCCATGTTGCACACCATTTGCCAGAGAAATCCTGGAAGCTTCTACGACTTGAAATCATATCCAGTTCTTCAATTTTCAGGCAAACAGGTCCTTCAGCGGTCATTCCTTGCGTTGGGTCCTTGCATTCAGGCTTTCCGGCATTGTCGACCAGTCATTTGCATTGATGGCACATTTCTAACTGGAAGGTACAAAGGGACAATATTAACAACTATCGGAACGGATGGCAACAATCAGGTGTTGCCGCTTGCGATCGCTTTTGTGGAGAAGGAGTCTGGAGATAGCTGGTACTGGTTTCTCGAAAGGGTGAAGAACATGATTGTGTTGGACGTCGAGGGGTTCTGTCTCATTCATGATCGGCACAAAGGCATTATACAAGCAATCGAGGACCTACAGAATGGAAGTCAAGAGCGTTTCAGGGCGCCGATATGGCCGGACTTGAAGAGTCAATGGTGCATGAGGCATATGGGTGCAAACTTTCACAACCAATTCAAGAACAAGACCCTTACAAAATTGTTCAAGCGCCTGTGCAACCAGAATCAGGAGAGGACGTTCAACCTGCTGTGGAAGAAACTTGAGGACCTCACAAAGAAGCAATGCGAGGAACTAGCGAAGAGGGCGGTCAATAGTGAGGCCGACCAACCTGTGTCTCTGGAGGACATCAGGCTCAACGGTCCAAACGTGAGGCGAGGACCGGAAGATCCATCAAGACCTTCTCATAGTGGATTGAGAATGAACCGAAGGAAAAGTGGGCATTACTCTTTGATGAAGGATGTGCACGGTGGGGTATAATGACGACAAACCTAGCTGAGGTTTACAACTGGGTCCTGCGCGGTGTTCGGGGCCTGCCCCTTGTTGGTATTGTCGAATTTTACCTTTACCGCACCATTAGGTATTTAAGGGAAAGGTACCAATTGGCTGATAACTCCATGCACGACAACCACGTAATATTTGGGTACAAGATGACAGAGTACATGGAGGAAGCAACTAAGAAAGCTCATTTGCATCGTGTGAAAGAAGTGGGAGCCGTGGAATGCCGGTTCGAAGTTGTTTGCAGGGACAAAGTTCGAATGCGCGGGAGTCGTGAGAGACACACACATGAGTGCATCATTAGCAATGAAGGTTGTGTTTGCTCTTGCCACAAGCCAAGGTTGCTGCACAGGCCTTGCACCCATATTATTGCTGCATGCTTCGAGGCGGGGGGCCTCCAACCCCGTCGTTTCGTGCCGCACTATTTCCTCAAAGAAACCATATGGCAAACTTGGTGGAACGAGGTTTATGGATATCGTTTGCTAGGAGACTTTGTCAATAATCTAGGTAATGCCACCCGCTACATTCCTGATCCTGATCCAGAAATGTTCCAAGGAGTGGGGCAACGTAGGAACAGGCGTATCCGTAGTGACATGGATGAATCTGAAACTGGTCCTGATGTCCGTCTATGCTCCAAGTGCCACGAAGCCGGTCACACCTACAAGAACTGCCCGGCAACAACGTATGCAAGTGCTAGCACCCAATCTGCATCTAATAACTAGTAATGTAATGTACTGTCTACCTTCAGTTGTGTTATTATAACTTCAGTTGTCGTCCTTAGGTAGTGTAATATAATGTTTATTTGATGCTGTGGACAAGGACATCAAGTATTGTAATATTTATCGTGGACCCTTCTATTTGTATTGACTCGTATGTGCCGTAGAGCTATGATGTTTATTTGCAATGTAACGTAATGCAATACTATATTTTCTTTAGATGTTCAATGCTTATTTCTTTCCATACTTGTGTTGCAGGTATGGCGTTGCACCCAGGTCCACAGGGGGTTGAGACCCCTGAGTTGCTGGACCCTACCGTGGATGGCCAGCACAGGTCGTTCCACTCAGCCGTACTTGGTACCAACCTAGGCACGTTTCGGGCTCGTATTCCGCTTGCGACCATGCCGATCGACCGATGTTGGATCCTGAGGTACAATACTTCTGTGTTAAGTTGAACGAATAATTTGTGTAAACTAATTCATTTGTTCTGTGCTACAGGTTGCGTGCGGTGGACCTTCTTCCTGTGGCTAGGCTTGTGGAGGACGACATGGTGGACCATTCAGCGCGACGTGGCCACGAGAGACCCACACAGTTGCAGTTCGACATGTCACTGCTAGCAGCTTTGCTGGACCGGTGGTGGACGGAGATGCACACCTTCCACCTCCCGGTTGGTAAATTGACCCCCACATTAGAGGACGTCTCGATGCTACTGGGCCTTCCTTGTGCAGGGGCCACCGTAGCCGCGATGGATGTCCCTCCTCCTGGTGCGAGGAGCTGCTGGGTCGCTTCGCGGACATTGCCCACGTAGACAGTGCCCCCCAGTACACCACTTTCAGCAGCTCCCACGGCCCGACAAAGGCTTGGCTCTAGCAGTTCAGTGTGATTTTCTAATTATCAGCAACTACAAATATTTTTTGGCCATTTTTTTTAATTGTTGACACAAGTACGAAATTATTTTGCAAGCCGAGTACATGAGAGAGGACGCAGACGACGCCACAGTAGCGCGTCACTTGGAGGCGTACCTGCTTTGGCTCTTCGGCTGGACCCTCTTCTGCACGTCGCAGGGGAACTCGGTGCCTAAGCACCTTCTTCCTTACGCGAGGGCCATTGCGGAGGCCCCGCTCGATGAGGTTCCACAGTACAGCTGGGGTTCAGCTGTGCTAGCGGCCACATACAGGGGTCTTTGCATGGGCTGCGTGAAGGTAACTTCGACGGAGCCTATCTTCCTTGGCTGCCCGCTGCTGCTTCAGCTTTGGGCCTACGAGCGGTTCCCGATAGGGAGACCTCGTGTGGACATGTCCCCCTACCCTGGGGGTTTTGACAAGGACGATGTCGACAGACCCACGATGGGGTCGTTGTGGTGCCTGAGGAGGGTACGGTTCTTCCACTACTATTTTTCGATTCTTATTACAATTTGGAATTTTTGAGGTCCTAACTGAGAAATTGTGATTATATTTCTTGCAGGCGGTTTGGACGGGGCTTCAAACAAAGAAGTCTTACCCGGACTTCGTCGGTATGTTCGACGCTTTGGTCGACACTGACATGAGGTGGAGACCCTACAGCTTCGAGGAGGTGGAGGCTCGTGCCCCGCATGGCCTGTCTTCGCTATGCCATTGGGACATGGCGTACTGGATGATGAGGAGGCCACTAGTCTTCGACATCCATGTCGAGGACTACGCGGTTCACCATGTCATGAGGCAGTTCGGCCTGTACCAGGACTCCCCGCTTTCGGCAACGTCGGCGGTTCCGGCTTCCGTTCATAGGTACAGTCTATCATTTTCATTCTCCTTACATTAACAATATTTCGTTTATGTAACTCGTGTAACGATGGTTCCATTAGGGCTACCCGTCAGGGTGGTGGTAGTGGGCCTGGAGTCCTATGGGCTCCGAGGATGGTTCACTGGGTCGCCCTGTGGGCGACCGCACTAGACGAGGTGGTCCAGGAGGCCCGGCCACACGACGCCGACGCTTTCGTAGCGTACCTTAGCTGGTTCTTACCGAGGACCAGGACGCAGGTCCAGCACGTTCCGGCGAAGCCACCGACGGAGACCGCTCCAGTCACCCAGACGTACCCTCGCGCGAGAGACGTCAACTACGACCGCACGGTAGGCTAATTTAATTTTTTTTACTAAACTTGCATCATTTGGTGTGACTCACTTGAAATTTTTTCGCTCCCAAACAGATCGACCTTATAGCAGATTTGGACAGGCAGCTGATGTACGGCATCGATAACTTCCCCGTGATGAATTTGGTTCAGCAACGATCGCTGCTTACGCGGGTCAAAGACGGCTGCAGGAGGTTCCTCAGTGGCGTTACCTACCGTGGCAGGCACGAGGACGTCGTCCATCCACCATGACCTTCATACCCCCGTACGTCCACTCCAGCTCCTACTCAGCAGGCTGGTACGTCCTCTCACTAGCCCATTCGTCCGGCAGCAGCCGGCACCTCCTACATCATACCACCACCACCGCCGCCAAAGTCTTGGCACGCCACAGCAGGTCCGTCCACCGTTCTGCAGATGCAATATGCATGGTCCTCTTATCCTTCTTCAGCTGCACCGGAGCTAGGACCAACAGGTACGTGATGTGTACTTATTGTAACTCCATTTTAAGAACGCAACGAAACTAACAAAACCATTTCCTTTGTGATTGTAATAGGCTACGTAGACCAGGGATGGCATTCGGAGGACTCGCATGACGAGGTAGCGAGATCTAGCAGCAGTGCTTCGATCGATGACCTTTTCAGAGTGATGCCGACCTGCTCGGTCCCTCCCAGCTGGCAGACGCCCCGGGTCCTACATAGGGTGCGACCCAGTTCCTGGGGACACCATAGGGTCCCACACAGGGTGTGTCATCACAGTACCTCACGACACCTCCTGGGGAGGTAGCAGGAGGACGTTCGACTCGTGACGTTCACCCGCCGGAGCCCTGGACGTACGACCGGCAGCAGACCAGAGCAGCGCAGCGGGCAGCAAGGCGTGGTCGTGGTGCTGGCGAGCCTCGTTTCAAGCGAGGACGCATTTAGTGCGTAGGGCGACTTCATTGTACGATTACGATGTGTACGATTATCTTTATGTGCGAGGACTGCTCTATCTACATAATAAGTTAAATGCCTTTCATTGTTCACGTGCGTTTACTATACAAGTCTAAACATTTCCCAATTAAGAATTAGAAGCACACAATTGAAATAATCGATAACTATGAATGAAAATCGTGCGGCAAATAACAGAGTACATTACCTAAGCACAACACAATCAAAGGTCCAACAGTACACAACATTATCCATGAATAAAACATGGACACAACCGCACACAACGGAGTAGTAGCGAATAACAGAGCCTACTGAGTACAACGAGATCACTTTCCCTTCCTCAGGGCATCGGGGTTCTCCTCCATTGCTGCTTTGGCTCGGCGTGAACGCTCAAGCTTCCTCTCCCTCTCCTCCCTCTCCGCAGCAAGCCGCCTCCTTTCCTCCTCTTCCTTGTGCTCTTTCTCTGCAGCCTCCTCTCTGAGCCTCTTCTCCATCCTCTCCTTGCTCTCTGCCGCCCACTGCAACATGTACTACATGTGCTCCTTGTCCTCAGGCTTGATCTCAGTGTCAATCCACTCCTCAAAATCACAGAGCGGTGGAGGGGTCTACAAAAATATGTATTTATTACAAAACAAAAAAAGCATGCAAGATGTCATATGGCACAAAATAGTTATTGCACAACATCAATTCCTCACCATCTTGTTAATGCGGCGCTGACGAAGTGTAGGCTAAAATGCAGTTGGAACACATCCAATACCTCTGCCTATACGTGTCCTCTTCATCGGACTTTGCTACCTTGCAAGGATCGTCGCAAAAAAGCACATGGGCACTGGAACACCACTAGGCAGAGGCAAACGGTCGAAGGTATTTCTGGTTAACGGAACACCACTCCACCTTTACCATTTTCATTGTAAGAACCGGAAGCAACTAAGATTAAATCATACGACTACCGGTTAACGTACGGTTGAATAACGTGCACTGAGATTACCTTGCTTTACCAGCTTTTCCACGCCTTGGCATCCTACAGTTGTATAATAAAAATATTAAAAATTCATGAAACTATACTAGTAAATACTTCTAGATCTAAATACTAAACTATGAACTAAAAACCGAATGTAATACTATACTAACGAAGCTACATTTTTAACATATAAAAGCACACAACATATCTGTAGATCTAAATACTAAACTACAAAATAAATACTGAATCTACTATACATACTAAGCTAGATTTTTAGCATCTAAAAGCACAATGTATTTTTAGATTTACTATACTACGATATTGAAAAACTTACCTGAATCCTAGGAGATTTCTTCCCCTTCTTTCCTCTCTTTCTTTCCTTCTTCCCTTCCTTCTCTCCCTCTCTGTTTCTCCTCTCAAAAATGTCTGAATGAGGAGAGGTGGTTGGCCTGGAGACCTGCCTGCGGGGGGAGGGGGGGGGGTTAAATAGGGGGAACCCCGCCGGGCCAGGCGGCGGTAAGGGTCGTTACCGCCGGCCCAACGACCCTGACCGCGCCGTACCATGGCAGAGCAGGGAGCCGGGTCCTTACCGCCGGCCCAGGCGGCGGAAGGGCCTTACCGCCGGCTGGGCCGACAGTAATGACATGGGCCGGCGCCTTACCACCGGCTGAGGCGGCGGTAACGCCCTTCCGCCGCCTAGGCCGGCGGCAATAGCCCAAATCTGCAATTTTTCCATCTGACTATATATTGCTGCAAAATCGAAAAAAATATAAAAATAAAAAAATTCCACTTCTTGTTTCAGATTGGGGCATATTCAAGCCCATTGTCGATTTTGGCCACGTTTCCCTAGTTTGTCAGCCCATCCAACTTTCTCCTTGATGATCTCCTCTGTCTCTTGGTCCATGTTCAATGTGGATGCTTGGTTTAAACATAAATCCTCCATGACGAGTGGACCCATGCTTGGCCCGACCCTAGTTTACAGTGGTTTTCATGACATGGGAGACAAGGTTCTGGGTGTTTCTCCCTCAATGTTACCTCTTAGTGTTGTTTGGGAAGGCGTTGTGTGCTCCGAGGACCTCGCCCCTCCAGCTTCCAAACCACCGTCGTGTTCTTCGTGTTCTTCGCCGTCCTCGCCGCGGTCTTTTCCTTCTGTGCTTCAGGTTCCTTTTGCCTCCAATGCGACCTCCCTCGACCCTCCTTCTCTTCCCACTGTCCACCTTCGCTTAGCTCCACATTTCACTGCTTTCGCACAACCTGAAAACCCCAGTGCCTCGGAGCTCAGGCACATCCCTCCGTCCTCGTTTATGGCTTCTCACTTCGTGGAACCCTCACCTTTCCTCCCGCGGGGAGCTCATCGTAGATTAGTGGGGTTTCGCAAGCCTATGGCTAAGGTGGTTCTTGGAAGTCCCCGGCGACGTAACTGCAATGTCGCCATTGCCACTATTGAGCCTCTCCCCATGGAATAGGTATCTTTTCTGTCTATTCGTGAGCTGCTTGATGACTTTCTATGGAATAGGTGTCGTATTGGATTCAGTTCTATTCAGTCGTGTCCCTATGGCCAGGCATATGTCAGGTTTAATTATGTGCATGATAGAGATTTCTTGATTGGGGGTAGTCCGCACGAGTATGGTCAATATAGAATTTCTTTTATGGAGCATAATCGGGGGTGGAACAACAAGACAGTAGCTATGAACTGTGAAGTATGGCTTACGTTGATTGATTTTAATATTGATTTCTGGACTAGAGCTGACATTGATAAAGCCATTTCTGCTTTTGGTAAATTGTTGGTTTGGGAAGAGGATCCTCACAATTTGGCTCAGATTTGGTCAAGGCTAGAGTTGTTGATTTATCCAAGGTGCCTTGGTTTCTTGTTTGTTCTGAAGGAGAGGATTTTGAAGGGGATTCATGGATGGCACAATGTGAAATTATGCACTATAGGCTTTTGGGAGGGGCACCTGCAGATGAGTATCATCCTCCTGATGATGTGGAGCCTAATCTTTTTGATTTTTTTGGGTATGGGCAGCCTACACATAATCCTAATGATGATGATCATCCTTTCAATGCAAATCCAGGGCCTGCTCCACACTGGGGCCTGTGGCCAGATGGGCCAGGAGCTCAGTAGGATGCACCTTTCATTGGGCCTCCTTTGCCGCCTAACCCAGTGCCAGGTCCTCAGGTGCAACCAGCACAGGATCAGGTTCAGCCTCCAGATGTTAATGCTTTGGTTTTTGATTTGAACATACCAGCAGGAGCTGATATGGGTGATGTAGAGAATTTGGCCTAGGAAGTAGAAGTAGTGCAGGAGGAACAATTGGCTGTCCCGGTTCAAGTGATTGAGGCCACTGATTCTGATAGCTCAGCAGATATATAGCCACATAATAATTGGGAGGCAGAAGAAATTCATGTGGAAGTTTTTATTCCTCAGAATAATGGTCAACCAATGCAGTTGATCCAGGATGAGATTCAGGAACATGAACTCCTTGGAGAGAATATTGTAAATATGGACCAGCAACATAATGCTTCCGCATCTGCTAATATTAATTTGGGTATGGTTCAAATGCTGCAACCTGATCATGATCCAGTTCTAGCATAAAAAATTCAACTGCAATCATCCTTTCCATTTCCTCCAGGTTCGCTCCCAGTGAGTCAGAGTTCATAGTTGTTCATGCCTGACTTGTCCTCACACAGGGTGGATGTTCCTATTTTATGGTTAGAGTTTTTCAGAACACAACTTCTCAACCCAATGTCCTCTATGTGGGCCAAGACATTCTTATCCTCTGCAGCTCTACAATTTCTTCAGTCATCCAGTCTAGGGGTGGTCTCTATGTCCCTTCCTGAAGCTTGTCCAATGTCAGATCACTTGCCACATAAAGATTCTTCTCTGCCAGGTATGGCTTCCTCTGCAAAAATGAAGGGTAAAATATTTGAGGGAGCACACAAGGAAGACATTGCTAATTCCTCAGAATAGGTTCCTCTAATCTCAGATTTCTCAACTGCCAATTCTGATACACCTGCATTCACAGCTGCAAATCCTGCACAATCCCCAGTTACCCCTATAGGGGAAATGATCTCTAAAGTGAATGATACTCCTGGGCCATGGTCTCAGTCTCTATTACAGCAAGCTGAAAAGCTCCATATGTCTGGCACACACATTTCAGAAGAAGCTCTTAGAAGAAGTCAGAGGTGCCAATTACAGAAGAATGGCTTTAGAGCTGCTAGTTGTGTTAACAAAAATTGTATTGGATGTTCTGTCAATCCACCAACTCTCTCTCCTTCGGTCATTCATAACCTGGGGGAAGCCTTCTGTAAGGTTGATGCTGACAAGTTAATTGCCAAATCTCTAAACAAGAAGAAGACACTAGCTCCTCCTGGTGCGAGGAAGCCTCTGAAAAAGAAACAGATTCTGTTAAAGATGACAGTGAAGTCGAGAAGATCTCCAAAAAGAAGCCTAAGAAGCAGCAGTGCTAGGCACTTTGTCACTGTTTCTCTGAGGCAGGTCCTTAGTCGTCTTTTGTGTTTTTGTTTTTACCTGTCTCCTTTTGTCAAGGTCCATGATGTAACCATGACTATTATGTTATGTCATGTACTTGTGTTGCTCTTCTGGTGTATTGGTGACAGTGTTAATCACTGTTGACCTCTCTCTTATTTTGCTTTACTTGTTAACTATGAATGGTCTTAGAAGTTGGAAGATTTTATGTTGGAACATAAGAGGTATTAATTCAGATAAAAAAATGGAATTCAATTAGGGATAAGATAACTGAGAGCCAATGTGACATCTTATGCCTACAAGAAACAAAGAGGGAAAGCCTAGACCTGAATTTGGTTAAAAAATTTTGTCCCCCTTCTTTTGATCAGTTTGAGTTCTTGCCCTCTCAAGGTGCTTCGGGTGGTCTTGCAGTATTGTGGAAGTCCTCTTTTTTTGAGGGCCATCTGATTTTCAGTAATCATTATGCTCTTTCAGTACAATTCTCATGCAAACTCAATGGTTCTTCTTGGGTGCTTACAAATGTTTATGGACCTTGTACTAGTTAGGGGAAACGGGATTTCATGCAATGGTTCAAAAATATAAAAATGCCTGATGATATAGAATGGATTATTGTGGGAGACTTCGACCTAATAAGGGATCCTTCAAACAGAAATAAACCAGGGGGAGATTATAATGAGATGTTTTTATTTAATGATGCTCTAAGTGCTCTGGGTCTGGTAGAAATCCCTTTGAAAGGAAAGCAATTCACCTGGTCAAATAAGCAGCAGAATCCTTTGTTGGAGAGATTGGACTGGTTCTTTACTTCTAATGCTTAGACTTTAACTTATCCTCAAACCTCAGTGTAATAGCTGCCAATCTAGTCATCTAAATGACTTTGAAGAATTAAAAGCAAATTGAGAAGAAAAGAAAAAGAAATTGGCCAAAAATCAAATTCGGATCAAATTTGACCAAAATTTGAATTTTGAATTTGAAATTTAGAAAAATTCGGCAAAAATGTGGAATGCAAGTGTGAGAGTGATTAGAACTTAGAGATCAAGAATCTAGAACAAAAATGGTGCTAAATAGCTCAGAGAAATCAAGAAAGAAAAAGGAAAAACCGAAGTTACTGTTCCCGTCTGAAAATAGAATTTCAGAAAAACAGCCTCAGAGTCCATTTTGGAAATTGATTTCTGAAGAATTTTCCAAATAAATGCACCAGGACAACTATACCATATTGAAGTATGAACTTGGGACTACAAGATTTGGGTGTTGTTGGCCAGGAACATGGAAGGGAACAATTTAGAATTGTAGCTCAAAGTCAGCACATTGTCACAGTTAACTGACAGCCTGAAAATGGTTAAGTCTGAAACAGCAGCATAGCATCAACTTTGGACTTGAATTCAGAGTAATGTAGATCAAAAGGGGTACTTGTTCATGAGCAAAATGGAACTTTGGGATGTTGTAGAACACGTTTGGGAAGAAGTTGGACTGGAAGAAGAAGAATTGGACCACTAAATTGAAGCACCAAGTGAGATCGACACCACTGTCAGTAACTGACGAACTGAATTTTTGATTCAGTCAATATTCAGACAAACCCGAGCAACATCTCCAAAATTCAGCTGGTTTGATGTTTATCTCGGGGTAGAGCCAAAATAAAAGATGGAGAGTTTGAGTTTATCTGCAACTTTGATTAAGGCACATGTGCACCGTTGGATTGGGAATCGGCCGTGGTGAAGCTCTGAAGATCACGGGCGTCAGAAGAAGAAAAGAGGAGCGGTGACAGAGCAGCGGGACGTGTCGCCGCCGCCGTCGTCGGTCGCTCGCCAGCGCGTCTAGCTAGGCCACCTCCTCACCACATAAGCCTACGGGTAGGCCACGGTGTCGCCCATGCGCGCGGTGAAACACTTGAATAACTACCGCTCCCGCGCCACCGTTTTCACCGCCGTCCTTTTTACCGCCGCCAGCGCCTCCTCTGCTGAACACCGCCGCCGAGCAAAATTCCGCCGCCACACCACAGCTCCCGTCGATTCCTTCCATCCATACCTCCGCCTACACCCCACCAGCAACCTTAGCAACTTGTTGCCCAGCTTCCTCGCCGTCACGCCTTGAACCACCGCCATTTCTGTCCGCCGTCGTCGCACCGCCCGCTCACGGTGAGCACCACCTCGCGCTGCTTCTCTTCCTTCTTGAGTAGTCGTAGGCGAGTCCTTAGGGTCCTAGGATGGTGTAAGGGTAGCTGTTTGAGTCGGTTGTGCCGTCATCGTGAGCAGCCACGACCGGCCGAGGGAGTCGCCGCCCGTCGCCGTGGAGGGGATGGCTCCGGCCATCTCCCGAGGAGCTGTTGCCGCGCACGGGTGCGTGAAGATGTAGGGGTGTCGACCTTGTCTAGCTTCGCCGCCGGTGGGGCGCCGGCCGGCGAGTCGCGCCGCCCCCTGTCGCGGGCGCATTTTGGCGGGAGGAGGAAGAAGCGTCTGGGCGCTTGGGCCCGCGCGGCAGTGAGAAGAGAGGGGAGAAGGAGGCCGGAGCGGCGCGGCCGTCTGTGGGCCGTGGCCTGGAGGCCCAGTAAAGTGCGCACGGGTGGCCGGAAAAGAAAAAGGCCGGAGGCCCAGAGCAACCAGCAGGCCGGTGTTGCGGGAGAAAGAGAAAAAGAAGAGTGGGCCGTTGGGCCGATGCTGGGTTGCGGATTGAAGAGGAGAGGAGAAATCAGCCCAGAGAGCCCGTTAGGGGAGGGGGTAGGCCGGCGGGTATGAGGAATAGGAGGAAGGTGGGGTCCGCGCCGTGGGGCCCAGTGCGTGTGAGAGAGGGTAGAGAGGGGCTGTGTAAGAAAAGTATTTCCGGGTGATTTTCGGGAAAAATTAGATTCCTTTAGAAAAGTAATTAGTTTAAATCCGTTTTACACCATTTTAATCACATAAATTTCTAGGAGTGTCCAAAATTAGTGAAACCAATTTTGTTAGGCTTGTTTTATTTCCCTTTATGCATTAAAATTTTTACACCCTAGAAAAACAATAAAAATTCGGGTATTTATTTAATGCCTTCCTTTTAAGGTAATTAAATAAATACTTAATATTTAAAAAATGTATAAAATATGAATAACACTTTCTTAATCACAAATTATTCTTAACTCATAGGAAATTAGATTTTCGAGTTAGAAAATAATTATAACTTTTTCTAAAGATAAAAGAAAAAGCTATAAGGAGGGTTAAATAAGAAAAATAAAATTGTGGGTTAATCTTTTTGGATTTTTGTGTGTTGGCTTGCAACTTTATCATGATAAGTTGTATAGTCCTTGTTGGCTTGCAACTTTATCATGAAGGAAAGTTGTATAGTCTGTTATTCAAAATTTTGCATTTCTAACCCTGCATGTATTATGCCATAGATCCCGAATCCCCAGAAGGAGAATATTGAGAATTTTCAGAAGGACCTTCGGAGTCCGAAGAAGTTTTTGAATTAGTCCCCTGTGAAGCCCACCCGTCGGAGAATACTAATCTTTTTAACGAACAAGGCAAGCCCCGGTGCATGTATACCTATCTATTTTGGAGTCGTTATTTCATGTGACTTATTATAGGTTATTTGCTTTATGTATGCACTAAGTCTAGGAGTTGCTTGAACCCTATTCTTGTGTATGATTATGCCTTGTTTTAAGGACATCTTTGCCACTTGTTCAAACCTTAGAAGATACCCAAGTCTAGAATTGCTTACTTGCTTACATGCTTGGTTTACCAACCTTAAGGAAAACTTTTAAGTCATACATGTTGCTTATGGAAGATAACTTGGAAAATGAAAACGGACAGAAGCTAGAGATGTAGTTCTGTCTGCTAGATTAATTTGGTTAAGGCCCGATTCGTTGTCTTAACCTTTGATCAAGTGATAAGCATCTGATCACTTACTGGGTATGGGACCAGTAAAGCCCAGTAGATTAGTAAACTCTATGATCAGGAATACTTCGTACCCGCGCTTGACGTGCTGGAGATTGGCAGGGGTGTAGCCTGAAACTCACATGGTGATCGGGCCAGACGTGGGGTCCCATGTGGGGGTGCATCCCTGGGTCCGAGTAGTCGTATTCCTAATCATTGATTTTGCTAATCGAGAGGTTGTTAGATACGACCTGGACAGTCGTATGACGCTGGTGATCAGGGTACTCTCCTGCAGGATGTAATTAGATCCGGATCGCCGCAATTCTCGGTTATGAATGCACTTGATCACTGTTGAGCATCGTAGTATCAATTCATGGGATATGTATCCTTCTGTTATCAATTGATGTATAACTTAACAGTATGGTTGTTTCTACTTTTTGTTATCATTTAGAATGGTTAGGTAATAACTTAACCCAAATAAAAGATAAAACTAAGGCATTACTCGTAGTAAGCTTTTTCGGCAAAAGTTATATTAGCCAAACACACCCAAAAGCTAGCATGCATTCCAAAGAAAACTATTATATTGGTTAGTCGGGTAAGACTTGCTGAGTACCCCGTACTCAGGGTTTTCCCCTTGTGGCTATCTTTCAGAAGCTCCGCAGGAGGCTACAGAGGAGGAGACCCCGAAGCCCTAGGGTATTGACCTGAGTCTCATAATACCCTAGAGAAAAGTTTACCTACGCACCTTCTCCTAAACTGTTTATGTTTAAATCTTAGAACTCTGTCTAACCCTGCACTGTTAAGCTTGTTTCAACCTATGTTCTGTAATAACTCGTACCTTTTATATGTATGTAAAAATGTAATGTTTGTTGATATTATCCCATCGCGGATATTATCCTGATGTATGGCTATGAGACACATCGTGGATCCTTCGAGGAGTCCTAGGGACACTCGACGGACTACCGGACTTATGCTGTTTTAGGTGCGTTTCGAATAATTGTTGTTCCGACAGCGATTAGGCGCACTTAAACCAGCTTAAGTTGGGCGGTTCCACCACACTCAGCATATTCACTAACAATGGAAACTTCTGACCATTCTCCTTGTATTATCTCTTTTGCAACAAATATACCCAGAGGTGGTATCTTTCGATTTGAAAATCATTGGCTGGAACATGAGCAATTCATGAATGTTGTCTCCCATGCTTGGTCTTTACCAGTACAGCAAATTGATCCAGCACTTAGACTGACAGCAAAATTCAAGAATCTAAGGAGAGTTTTGAGATGTTGGCAGAAGCATCTCCAGTTTAAAATCCAATATTACTAAGGTTAAGCTAGTTCTTTCCTTTATGGAATTTTTTGAAGAATTTCGAGATCTTACACTTCCAGAATGGAATTTCAAATCCATTTTATCAGATAAATTGATTGCTTTGCTTCATCAACAGAGGATATATTGGAAACAAAGGGGCTGTATTAAATGGGCAAAATTTGGAGATGAAGGGACCAAATTTTTTCATGCCAATGCTACTATTAAGCATAGAAGGAATTTAATTACAGTTCTAGAAGATTCACATGGCATTCAGCAAACAAGTCATAGTGTTAAAGAACAGATTTTATGGGCTGCTTACAAAGACAGGCTAGGTAGTTCTGAACCTTCTCTTATGTCGTTTCCTCTTGAGCAACTTTTCCAAGCTGCTACAAATCTACATTGTCTAGAGGAACCATTTGCACAAGAAGAGATTGATGCTGTCATTCAGAATTTGCCATCAGATAAATCACCCGGACCTGATGGGTTTAACACAGACTTTGTTAAGAAGTGCTGGCCAATTATCCGGCAAGATTTTTATGACTTGTGTTCTGCTTTTCATTCTGGAACAGTTTGTCTACAGAGCATAAATGGTTCTTTTATGACTCTTCTGGCTAAAGTGGAGGGAGCATGTAAAGTGGGTGATTATAGACCCATATCTCTGTTGAACATTTCTATGAAGTTGTTGACCAAGTTGTTGGCTAATAGGCTTCAGAGAGTTATCATGGGTCTCATTCATAAAAACCAATATGGGTTCATCAAAAATAGAATTATACAGGATTGCTTAGCATGGGCCTTTGAGTATTTATACTTATGCCACAAATCTAGAAAAGAGATAGTCATCCTAAAGCTGGATTTTGAAAAAGCTTTTGATAAAGTTGAACACCAAGCCATGCTAGATATCATGAGGCATAAAGGTTTTGGCTCCCTCTGGCAGACTTGGATGAAGGACATCTTTACCTCAGGTACTTCGGCTGTCTTGCTTAATGGTGTATCTAGGAAAACTTTTCATTGTAAAAGAGGAGTCAGGCAGGGAGACCCCCTATCACCTTTGTTATTTGTATTGGCAGCATATCGTTTGCAAACTGTGATTAATGATGCTAAGAATCAGGGCTCCCTTACTCTGCCAATTCCCCTATTGCACAGTCAAGACTTCCCCATTCTTCAATATGCTGATGATACCTTGATTATCATGGAAGCTTGTCCTACTCAGTTACACACTCTCAAGGACATCCTTCATAGGTTCTCTTTGTCCACTGGGCTCAAAGTCAATTATGCAAAATCAATGATGGTCCCCATCAATATTTCAGATGACAGACTTCTTGAGCTCTCACAGCTCTTTGGTTGTTCCAGAGGAAGCCTGCCTTTTACTTACTTGGGTCTGCCATTGGGTTCAACAAATCCAACTATTGAGGAATTCCTCCCTTTGGTTACTAAATGTGAAAGACGACTGTTAGTCACTTCCTCTTTCTTATCCCAAGCAGGGAGGTTACAGCTTACCATTCAGTCATTACGGCTCTACCCATGTTTCATATGTGTACTTTTCTTCTTCCAAAAACGATATACAAGCAGATTGATAAGTATTGTAAGCACTATTTATGGAGAGGCTCAGATATCAATAACAAGGCTCCACCTACAGCTTGGCCTCTGGTTTGCAGGCCAAAACAACAAGAGGGTCCGGGTGTTTTAAGCATTAGAACACAAAATGAAGCTTTGATTTTAAAATATTGGCGTAAGTTTTACAATAGGATGGATATCCCATGGGTGAACCTTGTTTGGGAAAAATATTATTCTCATGGTCGCATCCAAAATCATATTAAGAAAGGGTCTTTCTGGTGGCGTGACCTATTAAAGCTTCAGACTACTTTTAAGGGTTTATCAATGGTACACATCAATGATGGGTGTACTTATTCTTTTTGGGATGACCTTTGGGGACAGCATATCCTTTCTCAAGACTATCCGCAACTTTACTCTTATACCAGGAAGAAATACATCTCACTTCATCAGGCTGCTCATTCCTGGGACATACACCAGTTGTTCACTCTGCCTTTGTCAGCAACAGCTTTTCATCAGTTACTTCAGTTAGCCACAGCTCTGGATAATTTGGATCTTAATCAAAATCAGGACACGTGGATGTATATTTGGGGCTCCACTATCTTTTCTTCATCAAAAGCATACAAGCAGCTTTTGGGAATCACTCAGGTTCACCCAGTTTTTAGATGGCTATGGAAGTCTAAATGCCAAAACAAGCATCGAGTGTTCTTCTGGTTAGTTCTCAGGGATCGGCTATCTACAAGAAACATTTTAAGGTGGAAAAATATGTTTCTACCATCGTATGAGTGTGTGTTATGCACAAACAGTGTTGAGGAGGATTTGTTTCATTTGTTCCTTGGATGCCCTTTCACGCAACAATGTTGGATTCATATTGACCTTTTTCCTAACTTAGATCTTGAACCATATGAAGTCTTGGAAAGCTTCAAGGCACAACTTCAAGTCCCCCTCTTCATAGAGATCATCATTCTTATGTCATGGTGCATTTGGATTGTTGGGGGTACGCCTTAGGTGGACTAAGGCTATAAACCCCCTGTGTGGAAAAGAGGCCCAAAGGGTCTAAGGACTTATTTGTAAGGGTTAGGGACTCGGTTGCAGCATCCAGGGGGCTTATTGTAATATTTTAAGAATCTTGTTGTAATATTCAACCCCACTAATGAAAAAATTATAAACAACCTCCTCCTCCTCCTCCTCCTCCTCCGTATAAAAGAAACCAAGGGGTGAGAGGAGAGGACTTTTGACCATTTGCTTATTTTGATCACTCGGCTCACCTGGTTCTATCTCTCTCACTGTTCCGAAACTAAGGGAGAATGTTGCTCGTTTGGTGTTGTGGTCCAGCTTCTCTCGAGGACAAACCCCAACATTTGGCGCCCACCATGTTTCAGCATGAAATAAAATTCACGATCGAGAGATAAAGAGGTTATAAGCAATCGAAGCGAAGTTCGCAGCCCAGTTTGTGTTCTGCCCGAAGCTGCCCCGATCTCCCAAAGTACACGAAGCTACAAACCCTCCCGAAGCTACTAGGTGCCTTTACCGAACGAAGCTATTATATTAACCAGCGGCAACCGAAGCTATTTGTTACCCCAACATGCAACCGAAGCTGTTCATTACCTCAACATGCAACCGCATGGCAATATGGCATGGAAGCACCCAAACCTATTATAAGGATCAGCGGCAAACGAAGCTATTTATTATCCTGCATGCAACACGAAGTCACCGTAACCTCGCGGCCTACGACAACCTCAGCGGCAAGCCTGCACGAGGTCAAGAGCTGGTACCCGTCAATCACACGAGGTCACGAGGCCACAAGCATCACCGGCCGCATGCAATTACACGGCACCGCACAGGCCCTACCTTCGCATGCAACAGCAGGCAACATGTGCATGCAGCGGGCATACAACACCGTACTACAACTCACATGCATGTGCATCCCCGAAGCCAGCTGCTCACCAAAACTGCCGGGCTGCTCCCCCTCGCAGCAGCAGCTACCGAAGCCAAAGGAGAAAAATATATAGAGCGAAGCACAGTTTTTTCCCCCCAAGATAAATTATTTGATCACGTCACCTTCGTTCATTTCCATCTTGTATTACAAGCAAAAAAAAAAACATCACTTGCTTTGGCAAGAGGAAATAAAGCTATGATGCCGTCGCTAATTTTTGGCTAATGACAACCAACAAATCCAATCGAAGCTCACCAATGATATCAAAACAAAGAAAAAGCTTACAACTTTACCCCCCATGCTTCAAGACATCATGACATATTGACAGGATAACTATAAGCTGCTGATCAAGCAACGACGCGAGGCTTGAGCACAAAGCCACCTGGCGTGCAGTAGCGAAGCTACCAAGCAACAAAGCGGCCATCGGCCACACAAGCCGCATGCAGTGATGTTGTATCTACACATGCAAGCGTGAATTACCCCCCGCGCGGCGAGCATGAATATCTGCAGCAACCCTCGCGGAAACCCTCGCAATGCAACGAGCATCACCCCTCACAGCAAACGCCGATTTCCTCGACAAGCACCGATCACCGTCGATCGTCTTTAGCAGATATATAAAGAACAGAACATGCTTGTCACCCTCGCAGCTGCCGGCCATCGCGTCCATGGCACCCGTACCGAGCGACACATCAAAATGCAGGATCGAAGCTGCCTGGCAAGGTCAAACTGCAAATGGGTGCTGTCTCCCTCAAAAATTCGCGAGGTTGGCTGTCCCCCTCAAGAAAGCAAAGGCCGACAACCTCCAAAAGCTGCATTAACCTCTACTCAGCCCCGAAGCTGCCCATCATCAACTACTGATCACTACCGCAAGCAGTCAACACCAGCTCTACTCACACCCTCGCAAGAAGCAAGCAGAACCTCGCAGGCTCAAACCTCCGTGGTGACAGCTCAAACCTCCATGACAAAATGTTTCATATTTTATTCAACAAGATTTGATCAGTCCAAATGAAGTCTATTTGATGGTTTGTGCTCGAGATACACCAACCTCGACTCGGCTCCGAAGCTGCCGAGTACAACAAGACGACACCAAAGCTTAAAGGCACCACAATCGCGAAGCTAGAGCCCAGCTAGTTACCTGCGAGTACATGCTCAAACAACTACCGTCCATCACCTCAACTCTCAAGTGCCAAACAAGCATGTGCCGACATACCACGAAGCCGCCAAGACAAGCACAGCTCGAAGCTGCCGGCAAGACCGTAGCAGCGAAGATGCCACGAAGCCGCCACACTGTCATGGCAGCCACAGGGTAAATGTGCCAACTCCGCAAGCCAGAACCCTCGCTTAGGCCACCCCGTGCCATCTCAGAGCAACATCGAAGGTGCTAAGCAACTCAAGTCGATAGCAAAGCTACTACCCAGCAAGCTCTCCCGAAGTGCCCGAGCGATCGAGGCTGTAACCTCTCCCGAAGTGCCCGAAGCTCTAAGCTCTCGTGAAGTGCCCGAAGCTAACCTCGAGTTCCCAGCCACTGGCCGAAGTTGCTAACTCTATCGAAGCTGCTGGCCGAGCGAAGCCGTTATGGCAGCACTGCAAGGTTACCAGACTCCAAGCTGCCGAACCCTTGCATGCAAGTGCGATCCTCTTCTAGAGTACTCTTTCAACCATGAACCATCGAAGGTCCGGGTGTTCGCAAAACAAGTGATCAGCTAATAATATAGCTTACCTCAGCAGTAAATATAGCTTGCCAGATCGAAGCTGCGGAACCTCTCTAAACTAACATCTATTATCGCAGCATGTATCCTTCAAAGTACTTATCTCATCCTCAATATGCTTGCATGTTGCCACCTCTTTCACGAAGTAAATTCAATATAGCAAAATTAATTTACCCTTGCCAGTCAAGCTAACCTCGCAGCTGCCGAGCGAAGCTATTATTTAGGAAAACAGCTAATAATCTAGCTTACAAGCGCACGCAACTGGAAACTGCCAGGGCAGGCATCGAAGCTACCGACAAGCTGCAAGGCCAGGCACGCATGCAAGCACATGCACGTGAAGGCAGCCGAAGCCAAGAGTTGCAAGCACATGCATGCAAGCACCGAGGCAGCGGGTCTCACCAGCAAAGCCGCTAAGTAAGCTGCCACCCTATCCAACCTGCTGGAACCCCCACCGGGAGCCGAAGCTGCGGAACCTCGCAAGTCAAGTTGTTCCCGGAAGCTCCGCGAAACAAGTTGCGGAATTTTGGAACCTCGAAGGTCCGGCTGCGCACGAAACAAGCACAGAGCTACAGGCTGCACCTCGACCAATGAGCCAGATAAGTAACCTCGAGCTAGGTTCTAGTTTCACAAATTTAAATTACTAACGAGCTTTTTCTAAATACCTTACAATGTGTAACATCCCCATGCATGCACCTCTTACTTAGCTTGTGCACTACGTGATAAATATTGTTGAAGCCTCGAAGTTGCTCGTATGAAAGAACCCTCGCTCACAGAGCCCGCGAGGTTGCGGTACCTTCGCGGCAAAATCGCCCCTCGTGGAAGCAAGCCTCGTGATGGTTCCTTTTAACCTCGTCATACTGCCAAAATAGCATGCATCTTATTATAATTATGTCGCCACTAGCATGGCCAACGAAGCTGAGCCTTTCCTGCCTGCTTGAAACAAGCGAAGCCATACCTTCGATGCCTTTAAATTAGCCTCGGTAAAAAACTGACAGAAGCTAAGTCTTATATTAACCTCTAATCAAACTCCAATTCAGCAAGGTTGCAAAACACCAGCTGAGCCAGGTTGCAAGTATCAAAGCTGCTAGCAGGTAGGCAAACTCTAACCTCCGAAATAGGGAAAATTGGCAAACTCTCCTAAAGCTGCCCGGCGCCTCTAGTAGCACGAAGTTGCCCGTTATTCCCCAGATAAGTATTTCGGCACCACTTTAAGCCTGCAAGAGTTCTGCTTTCGCAGTAACCTGCAAGCTGCAGTTAAGTTTTTTGCAGTTATGTTAACTCTCAATACTCTGCCTAGATTCTTAGAGGGGTTACAATTAGAAACTCATTTCTTCTCCTTAGAAATCCTTCTCACTAACTTGCAGGACTTCGCTAATCTCATTTTCAATACAATGTCTTATCCCTCATGAGACTAAGTTCAAATTGATAGTCGAAGCAACCAAGAGTTGCTATATCGACTAGAGCTTCACGCTTGAGAAGTAAGTCCACAAAAGCTTGAGCACGAGCAATCTTTTGTTGACTTATCTGTTTACTTGTATTACTACTATCTCACGGACCTTAATCATATAGGTTACAACTCATATATTGAAATTCCCTTTGTCTAACATGCAGGTTCTCACCATTGTAAATAGTTTGTCCGTTTAAATTAACCCTTGTATACCAGACTATTGTATCTTTTTATAGGAACATTGGTTTTCACCTGGTAATCGAAGTTAAAAATTAGGGCATGCTATATTGGTTTCATTGGCGCGTTGGTTTTCATCAAGCGACATATCTCACGGACATTTGGCTCTCATCAACTATTGGAATTATCTTTATTGGCTTTCATCAGTCATTGACCTTCCACCATAAGTGGTATTCAAAGCACCAAGTCACAACCTTTGGAGGTTGATCAAGACAGTTTAGAGAACCACTCTATCACGTGCTCAAGTTCTATCGAAACTACCTTCTCTTATAGGGCTGATGATATGATAACTACGATATATACCCTCGCATATGCAAGCATTTCATTCATACGCATCAAAGCATGCATCAAATCATCGCATTGCATGGACGCATTACTTTTATCCATGAATCGCATCAACAACAAGTTGTGTAACCTCGCGCTGGTATGCGGAGGAGAGTGTAAATTTCCATGATTAAGTGCAACAACAAGTTGCGTAACCTCGCGCTCATATGCGGAGGAGAGTGTGAATTTCCATGATTAAGTGCAACAACAAGTTGCGTAACCTCGCGCTGGTATGCGGAGGAGAGTGTGAATTCCCATGATTAAGTGCAACAATAAGTTGTGTACCCTCGTGCCTTTATGCGGAGGAGAAAAGTGTGATTCCATCAAAAATTCAGTGCAACAACAAGTTGCATAGCCTTGCGTTTTCACGCGGAGGAAAGATAGCAGCTCCAGGAGAGCCTAGTAATAATAATATATACTATACTACAGACCAAAGCCCACTATCTGCGCACGAAGGCATAGTTTTCACACCCGTCTTTCTCGTTTACAAGAAGAGTCAGCCTCGACTACCGGAGATGGCATCGAGCGCGAAGCAACCTTCGGGCTGAGCATCCTGTCGCG
Source organism: Setaria viridis (assembly GCF_005286985.2). Taxonomy (NCBI): domain Eukaryota; kingdom Viridiplantae; phylum Streptophyta; class Magnoliopsida; order Poales; family Poaceae; genus Setaria; species Setaria viridis. The sequence goes on from NC_048263.2 coordinate 30,605,229, forward strand.
CGAAGCGCAGGAGGGGGGTGACATTTTTTTCAAAAAACAGTTCACTTTCTACCTACGAGTGCATTGCCGCATGCCCAAGCAATTAAACGGTGCTCCATCCATCACCTTAACCCTCGGCTGCCAAGCCTTGTAACCTCGCAGCAACCTCACTAGCGTTACCCTCGCAGCTAGGCAGCTAGCAGTAACCTCCGTGGCAAGCTCTACCCTTGCGGCCAGAGCTGACCCTCATGGCAAGCGCGGACATCCACCACAAGCCAACTTATCCGAGTTCCCGAAGCTGGCGAACCTTCGCGTAGCAATAGTGCAGGCAGGAGACACAAAGTGCCCAGGCTCGCCACCCGCATGCGTATGCTAAAAATGCATCAGCAGGCATGCATACGCGCATGTATATTTTACCTTCGCATCGTCACCCTCGCATACAGCCACAAGTGTTGTTACCCTTGCATGCGTACAGGCGTAAGCCAAGCTAGGCATCATGGCCAAGCTGTTCCCTGGAAACTCAATCGCATGGAACAAGAAACTAGCGTGCCCAAGGATAAGACAAGTAAAATAAGTGACAAAGAGGTTAACCTGGAGGCTCCTAACCTTGGGTACTTTGCACTTTTATGTATCTTTAAAGCGTTTCAATTGCTACTAACCTTTAACATATTTGCATCCGGGTATTGCATCAAGCCAACCTTGCTCGGGCCAGCCTCGCAGCTCGCGGCAATCTCTCTCGCGCCAACTTCACGGCATCCTCGCATTCACAAACGGGTTAAGAAGCCCGCGAGCTGATCCCTCAAGCTCGCGGACATCGTGGACCTCAATAAATGGCTCAAACTTCCGAAGGCAGCCGAACACCCGAGCCTCCTCAACTGCATGGCAATGTACGTTTGCGTGCATTAAAGCAAAAAACTTTCGCACTTGTAGAAACTCTACATGCATGCGCTAAAGCTACCACTGCTCGAGTAATTCAGCTAACTCTCCCAAAGCTAAAGCTACCACTGCCCGAGTAATTCAGCTAACTCTCCCGAAGCCAATAGCAACCTGCTGAACCGGCCGAAGCAAGTACATAGGCAATTATGTTACCTTCGATGGTTAAAATCCTATTCCACACCATCAATTGCCAAGCACTGTTGGGCTAATCTTTTTGACCCTCGATCGAAGGTATCTAAAGGCATCAGGATGCAGCTAACATGCTATGTTAATTTATCACCATGATATGCGAAACCGATCAGCCAACCCGCTATTATTGATATCCCTGCTATACTAACCTATCTCAAAGGTTTGAGTTTTCCGAAAAGATCAGGTCTATCAAGGGGCTCAACCTCGGCACCATCTGCTACATCGGCTTGAGGAAGACCAACCTCTACAATGTCCGAGACTTCGTGTCCTGCTGCTACGTCAGCTCGAAGGGCTCAACCTTGGCATCACACTCGACTTCGCCTCCACTACATCGACTTGAGGGGCTCACCCTCGGCATCGCCGTCAGCATTGAGGTCATCACCAACTTCACGTACAACTCAACCTCGGCCACCGCTACTGCATCGACTACTTCCACTACATGCGGAGTTTCTCCCGCGAACACCAGCCAAAGGGGGCTGGGGGGCGTACTGGGGGGCCGGTTTATCCTAGTTGCCTGGTGCCCGCGAGAGAAAGTCCGAAGGTGTTGCAACTACCATCGACGACGACTACTTCGACTACCTCAGCTTCTGAAGCAGGTCCCGATGATTTGAGACTCACGAGTGAAGCCACATGCAGATCAAAGCTTATCGCAGCCAAGAGTCTGGGTTGTAATTGGGCCTCTTTTAACAGGAGCAACTATTAGGTCGTGTTGTGCCAGCCAAGACCAAATAGTTGAGGGGCTACTATTAGGGGTACGCCTTAGGTGGACTAAGGCTATAAACCCCCTATGTGGAAAAGAGGCCCAAAACAGGGTCTAAGGACTTATTTGTAAGGGTTAGGGACTCGGTTGCAGCATCCAGGGGTCTTATTGTAATATTTTAGGAATCTTGTTGTAATATTCAACCCCACCAATGGAAAAATTATAAACAACCTCCTCCTCCTCCTCCCTATGAAAGAAACCAAGGGGTGAGAGGAGAGGACTTTTGGCCATTTGCTTATTTTGATCACTCGGCTCACCTGGTTCTATCTCTCTCACTGTTCCGAAGCTAAGGAAGAATGTTGCTCGTTTGGTGTTGTGGTCCAGCTTCTCTCGAGGACGAACCCCAACATGGATGGTCTGGAATGATTGCATCTTCAAGGGCATTGCCCCATCTTTAGCAGCCTGCTTTCACTATTTCAGATTCATTTTTGCTCAACTGCAGTTTCGAGTAAAAGACCCTTGGAAACCACTCATGTCTTTATGGGTAGAGCAATTTGTGTAATTTTAGCTATCTTTTTTATTTCCCTTTTTTTTCTTAAACTTGCTTATGTAAGTCTCTATTGTTTAGGGCTTTGGCCTTCTTATATATAATCAGTAGGGGATCTCATTCCCCTCTGTTGCATAAAAAAAAAACAATTCGTATCTACGAGTAATTCAGAGGTGCGGGGCACTTCAGAGTTCAGGTATCCTTTCCTCGTAGAGTTAAGTGGTTTCTGAATAGACGAATCGCATCCACAAAAATACAGTCTGAAAAATTGATTTGGAAACGAGAATCCTGTAGACGCAAACAATTCCACGAGCCGAGTTTTGTCAGAATCGCAGGCGGACGAGACGTGTAACACGTCAGTGCGTAAAAATCGTTGTCCTGTTCAGGCTGAAAAGCACACGCAGGAGCAGGAGTAGCAGTACACCACCGGCGGGATGCGCTAGCTGCTGCCAGCAGGACATGCCGCGAGCCCGCGACGATTAGTCCGGCTCAAACAACGACATCACCGGTGCGTGAGGAGATGAAAGCTGAGAGGCGACAGTAACCTGCTAGTTTGACGGACTCCATCTCGGCGCAACAGCGTAAACTTAAGCCAAAAAAGGCCTGTATTTGTGACAAGGAAGATGTGTGGCAAGCTAGCTGCTCCTGAGCTCGTCCAACGCAGCAGTTCACGGTTCACACACCCTTACAGCAGCACCCGGCACAACCACTTCTCGGCGCTGGCTAGCTGTGATGTTGCGCGCTCGGCTGAGCAGAGGTGCAATACTCTCTTTCCTCCTGATTAGTTCTTTCAACATCCCTTTTATAAACCTGTCATTAATCTTATCTTCAAGCATTTAGACGGATTATTATATGAGAACCTGATCGGATCATAAGATGGCAGTCCGGACATGCCTCGGAGTTGGTACCTCCGCGACGGGTGATGTTTGTTCTTTGTGCTTTTCAGGTAACAAGGGCCTTATGTCTCCCAATGACCCGGCGAAACTCGGCATGCTTACGCTGCTGTTCCTGCTCTTGTCTTACGGAGTCTGCAACGCCAGTTGCTCGACGATCCCTGATAACAGCACGGACATGCTCTCTTTGCTTGATTTCAAGCGGGCCATCACCAATAATCCTGGAGGTAAGGTCTTGGAACTCCAGCATTCAGTGTGAGGGCGTCACCTGCAGCCTAAAGCACCCAGGGCGAGTCACGGTGTTGAGCCTAGGCAGCTTACGCTTGGCCGGTCCAATTTCCCCGGAAATCTAACGTTCCTTGAGACACTGAATAGCTTTTCCGGCGAGTTACCCCCTCTCAACCGTTTCCACAGACTGCAAACACTTGTGCTGGCACACAACTCACTGCATGGGATCATTCCAGATACACTTACAAATTGTACCAAACTTAACTCGTTAGACCTATCCGGAAATTCCCTATCACGTGAAATTCCACTCGATATAAGTCTCTTATCCAATTTGGTTGTTTTAGTAATTCACGGAAACTAGTCCATCAACCCGTGCTCCCGTACGGGCTAATATTTTTAGAAGCTATTGTATTTGAAAATTATTTAAAAATTAAACTCCTAACTAATAATCAAAATTGTTTACCTACTACTCTCTTATTTTCCAATACTTCAACATAATACTTATATAGATATGTACCTATCTTTGTTCAATTGTGATTGATTTTTAATCAATAATTACTCTATGCTCGTTTTCATCCATGTTCGTACTTATTCCATTTTGTATCACACCTCCAATCCTCCATATATTATGTTTAGCATACAAATCAATAATTTTCATCGATTCCTCACATACATGTATAAATGATCTAAATGGTGGAACTCATCATGTGTATATACTTTAACTTAATATTTTTATATTAACAATGACATAAATAGGTAATTTAGAATCATATATTAGTTTACTTTTTGATATTTCTGTATGATGCACACGAGATAATTAGATTAATATTTAGATGTTTAATTTAGATTATTTTTAATAACGACACACATGGGTAATATAGATAAAATTTTAGAATGACATTTTAAGTTATGCTTTATAATGATGTGTATTAGTAAATTGGATGAAGATAATGGGGTTACTTTAGATTATTTTTTATAATAGCTGAGCTCGGTAATTTAGATATAGGTTTAGAGCTCATTTTTGAATATTTTCACAATGACAGTGGAGGGTAACTTTTTAGAAAATATAATAGATCAATGGCTATGATTATTAGAGTTTATAGGATTGGTGTTTGATGTTTTTAATTTTTATGAGAATTTATCTTTTTTTTCTTGCTTGTCTCGTGAGAACTAATGCGGAGTCTCCAATGGAAAAAAAAATGAGACTACATTGCTACAAAACTATTACCATAAGCTACCTCTCGTTTGTTAAATATTCGAACACAATACTTATGTAGATATATACTTAATATATTCATCCAATTGTGATAGATTTTAGTTAGTAATTACTCTATAATATTTTCAACCACGTTTATAATCTTTAACTTTTCACTTTGCATCGCAGGTATGCGCTTGAATTTGTTTAATAAACCTTAAGTTTGAGATACAATTTTAGCATAAAAATCTATATTCTCATCACTTTATATCCTTATAAATGCGTGTCAGATACAATTTTAGCATAAAAATCTATATTCTCATCACTTTATATCCTTATAAATGGTGACACGCATGTATAGACCTTAATTATTATATCGTATACCAATAGTGAAAGATATAGATGATTTAGAATCATATATTGCTGTATATTTTTAATTAAGATTATTTGATTCAAATGTAGGGTTACCCCATGTTATTTTTAATAATGGCATGTGTGGGTAATATAGATGCAAATTTAAGGGTTCCTTTAAGTTTTTTAAGTAATAGTGGTAGGCAATTCAATTGCAAATTAGGGGTTATTTTAAATATTGTTTATAATGGCATAAGTGGGTAATTTGGATGAAGATAGTTTATTTTATATAATGGCAGAGGTGGGTAATTTATATGTAGATTTAGGGGGTTAATTTAGGCTATTTACATAATGGCATAGGTGGGTAATTGTTTAGAAAACATAATAGATCCAAAGGCTACGATGATTTCAATTTATCGATTGATGGTCAGATGTTTTGCTTTTTTTAAGAATTTCTAGAATTTTTCTCTTTTTCTAGATTATCCACCTAAGAATCCTAGGTGGGTTCACCTGTAGGTCAAAAAAAACCTCCAATTAGCAGTAAGATAAGCTAACTGGAATCATCCCACCAAGCGTACAAAACATGACCCAGCTACTAGTTCTCGATCTTGCCGATAATCAGCTAACGGGAAGCATTCCCGATGAGCTGGGCAAATCAACAAACCTGACGGGTGTGTTCCTGGGTGGAAATAGTCTATCAGGTGGAATACCAGGAACCTATTCAATCATTCCTCACTCCAATTATTAGATTTGAGTGTGAATAAGCTAGGGAAAGAATTGCCACCTGAAAATACACTGCCAAATCTCGTATATCTCATACTCGACTACAAAGACATTGAAGATCATATCCCAGCTTCATTTGGCAATATTTCAGGGCTACAACAATTAGACTTGTCCTCCAACAACCTTGGGATGAACAGGCTTGAGGCAAATGACAGACAAAGCTGGGAATTCATAGACAGGTTAAGTAACTATAGTAACCTTCTACTGCTTTCACTAACTGATAATCACTTCGAAGGAAGAATACCAGATTCTATTGGTAACCTTTCAAACAACCTTCAAGTGCTAGGGTTGGGTACTGTTGACGTCAGGTTTCGTCACTAGTAAAATCGACGCCAAGAAGAGAGGGAATCGGAGAAGCACAGTTGGGAATCAGTCGAATGGTGCTACAGTGCGAGATCGGCCGGTGACTTCTGTCTCGCTTCGGATCGAACGTGCCGGGGTCCCAATCGTTTGCCTTTTGCCGATAAGGAATCGGCCGATTAGAAGGTTGGTTTAATTGGGCCTGTATGGGCTTGGAAAGGAATAAAAGGATAAGGGGGAGATCAGCCCATGAAGCGTAGAGTAACCAACCTAGCACGAATCGTGCTTGTAAATATTCATTTTCTGTTTGAATTAGGGATAGAATTCTAGTCGGTTAAGAAGTCATCTGTACGGGGCTATAAATAGCTACCTTTGTAAATCTGTAATCATCAACAAATCAATACAATATACTACTTTTTCCTCGTACTTACTTTCAAGCAGGCGACTTCGTCAATACTTTTCTCTTTTTCACGAGTTCGTGCGGGTTGGCAGGGCTGCATCAGCTTGATCTCCGGCCGATTCTGTAAGTTCCGCTTATCGAGTAATATCTAAGCTTTAACTTCGGGCGTATCGCTGCTGTTTCGTTTAGATTTATTCACTAGTTATCGATATTTTCTAGAATCATAGGTTTTACCTGTCTTTCTAGTTTTATCACCAGTTATCCAGCTAGGAATCGGTAGTTTCGGCTCTCTTTACGTTCTGCTATTAAATTTATCTATTGCCGATTAGATCTGTTCCTAGTGTTGTCATCATAGCTTTGCGTCGATTACTCCAGTAGTTTTCCGTCTACAAGGCTACAGTGATCGGCTGTCTCATAGCCGATTTCTTTATTACGGCAAATCGGCCGATTCGCTGATAAGCTCTCTCGAGATCGGAAATTTAGCCGATCGTGATTTCTGGACCTGACACGTATTCTTCCTTGCCAATCAACAGGTCAGATTGGCTGGCACGCTGCGCGAACCGCATCAGGGCAATCACCCGAACAGGAGTTAAGCAGATTCTCCCGGGTCGTGTGTCGGACGCTGGGATTCGGTTGACCGATTTCTAGCGCCAACAGGTACAAACAACTTGTCAGGGATAATTCCCACCAGCTTTGGGAACCTTACTGGCTTAACAAAACATGAACTAAGTTACAACAATCTCAATGGTCCAATCTTAGAGTGGGTTGGAAATATGAAGGATCTTGGAGCTATAGTTCTTGATGCAAATAACTACTTCACTGGTTTGATTCCGTCGTCTATGAGTAATCTTACAAAATTGACTCTGCTCTCTCTGGCGGAAAATGAATTCGAAGGTCCAATATCACCATGTCTGGGAAGTCTGCCACTTCTTACATATTTGAACCTTAGTTATAACAACCTGCAGGGTAACATTCCTAAGGAAATATTCCATCCCGAGTCCTCAATGACCACATGCGTGTTATCCTACAATAAGTTAGAAGGTCCAATTCCTCCAGAGATTTCTAATCTTGGACGACTGACGGAACTATATCTTTCATCCAATAAGCTTAGTGGGGAAATTCCTTCAACCCTAGGAAATTGCAAAGAGTTATAGATCATTGAAATAGATTATAACTATCTCCAGGGGAGCATTCCGTTGACTTTTAATGGTCTAAAGAGCATGACCTTGCTAAATCTTTTACACAACAATTTGTCAGGCTTCATCCCAACAAAACTGGGGTGACTTACAGGACCTCACCCAGCTGGATCTTTTTTCGTGATCGCGCTCGGCTCCACCCCCCCCCCCCCCCCCCCCCCCCCCCCCCCCTCGGCCTCCGGTCTGTTGTAACCTGGAATGGATTCTGTCGCTTATAACATCCTAGTTTGGAATGTCCGTGGACTGAACGCGCGCTCCCGTAGAGATTCCTTCAGGGAGATTATGGGCGACGCCAATGTTTCTGTTGCATGCTTCCAGGAAACAAAAGCTCCAAGTGTTTTCACAGTACCTCGTTTGTGAGACGCTTGGCCACAGGTTTGCAAGTTTCGCTTATCTGCCGTCCATCGGCGCTAGCGGTGGCATCCTCATCGCCTGCAGAGGCCCAGACCTAAGTTGCTCCACGCTGCACACCGGCCGATTCTCAATTACAGTCACCATCTCCACTGGTGCACCGAATGAACATTGGTGTTTCACAGCAGTATACGGGCCACAGCCTGATGCTGATAAACTTGAGTTCCTAAACGAGCTACGCTCCTTACAGAGCATCGTAACGCCACAATGGATGATTGCGGGGGATTTTAACCTGATCCTCGACGCGTCGGACAAGAACACACACACAATCAACCGAAGGAATTTGGGCCGTTTAAGGAGGTTCGTTGACGACTTGCAGCTCAAAGATGTGCATCTCCACGGCCGTCGCTATACGTGGAGCAACGAGAGATCAAAACCAACAATGGCGAAATTGGACAGGATACTTGTGTCTGTGGACTGGGAGATGCGGTTCCCCTACGCCTTCCTACAGGCGCTCTCTTCTGATATCTCGGACCATTGCCCGTTGCTGTTAACCCAGCTGGATCTATCTTACAATAATCTGCAAGGCGAAGTACCCCCAAATGGAGTATTTGGAAACGCCAAATTTGTCTCACTTTTTGGCAACTAGGGACTTTGCGGAGGAGTGCGGGATCTACATATGTGCCCATGTCCTACAGTCTCAAGGAGCAAATAAACACGATACTACTACCTGATCAGGGTACTCATCCCGGCATTTGGAATCATGTCACCCATAATGTTGATCTATGCTATAATCCCACAGAAAAAGAAGTCAACAACAAGGTATTCATTGTTATTTTCTTTTGGTAAGAAATTCCCTAGAGTTTCTTACAAGGATCTAGCTCAAGCTACAGAAAACTTCTCAGAGTTCAACCTGATTGGGAGGGGTAGCTATGGTTCAGTGTACAGAGGAAAGTTAACTCAAGCTAAAATGCAAGTGGCTATCAAGGTTTTTGATCTTGAGATGAGATTTGCAGACAAAAGCTTAGTATCAGAATGTGAGGTGCTGAGAAGCATTAGACATCGAAACCTTCTTCCTGTCCTAACTGCATGTTCAACAATAGACAATAGAGGCAATGATTTCAAAGCTCTAATTTATGAGTTCATGCACAATGGCTATTTCACCAATGGATGGAGTCTTTGCAAATGCAACGGCTATTTCACTCAATGGCAACTGGGGTTTCTGTGGAGGAGTGATGGATCTCCATATGTCTGCATGCCCTGCGGTTTGTCAGGGAATAGAATGGAAACGCTATGTGACCATCTTACTGATTCTAGTATTTAGCTTCATGTCACTCGGAATGTCAATTTACGTTATATTCCTTGGGAAGAAGCCACCAAGAAGGCCATACTTATTATTGCTTTCTTTTGGTAAGAAATTCCCTAGAGTTTTTTACAAGGATTTAGCCCAAGCTACAGAGAACTTCTCACAGTCCAACCTAGTCGGGAGAGGAAGCTATGGTTCAGTGTACAGAGGGAAGTTAACTGAAGCTAAAATCGAAGTAGCTATTAAGGTCTTTGACCTTGAGACAAGATTTGCGGACAAAAGTTTTATTTCAGAATGTGAGTCTTTGAGAACCATTCGGCATCGAAATCTTCTTCCTATACTAACGGCATGCTCAATGATTGACAATAATGGCAACGATTTCAAAGCACTAATTTATGAGTTCATGCCCGATGGGAATTTGGATACATGGTTGCATCAGAAACATGGTGGTGTAGCTCCAACACATTTGGGCTTAGCTCAGAGACTAAACATGGGTGTTGGCATGGCTGATGCACTGGCCTATCTACACCATGACTGTGGAAGACCGATTGTGCACTGTGATCTGAAACCAACAAACATCCTTCTTGATGATGATATGAATGCTTACTTGGGAGACTTTGGAATCGCAAGCCTAGTTCTTGATTCAAAGTCAGAAACAGTTGGGCAATTTGGTTATAATAGTTCAGTTGCTGTGTCAGGAACTATAGGACATATAGCTCCAGGTACAAATCAAGAATATTGTCATCTCCAGTTGCACATGAACATTTTAACTTTAGATTAACCTAACCAGTGGATCTTATATGTGTTTTCTAGAGTATGGTCAAAGTGTTCATGCATCGACCCCTGGGGATGTTTACAGCTTTGGAATAGTTCTTCTGGAGATGCTAATAGGCAAAAGACCAACCGACTTTATGTTTGAGGGTGAACTCAGCATTGTTAACTTTATGGAGAGGAACTTTTCAGATCAGATCTTAAGTATCATTGATTCTCATCTCCAAGAAGAATGCAAGTGCTTTATTCAACCATTGGCGGAAGCAGAAAATGAGGTCCATCGATGCTTGCTGTCCCTGGTGCAAGTTGCTCTTTCTTGCACCCGTTTATTACCAAGGGAACGAATGAACATGAGAGAAGTAGCTGTTATAACTTGCACGCAATCAGAAGGTCATATGTTGGAGCAATTAAGCGCAAGTAAGATATGCATCGCTCGATCTAGGATGGTTACCTCAGTTTCATTTTTTAATTCAATAGGCATGAAGAAGCTGGATCAGCATGCTGAAATTGACGAATTATCATGCTAGGGAAACTGTATGCATGCATGCAGTGGGCGGTGAGTTTTCTTCTAGTATTAGTCATACTAAGATTTAGGGTGTAAACGGATCGAATGGATACCTCCGTATACGAATTTAGATAGTTTTTTCTTCTCGGATTTGGGTATGGATAGTGTCAGTTGTGTCGGATAAGATATATATGGATATCGACATCCTATATATCTGACTTTGGATGATTTTGGTGCTGAATATACGGATTCGGATATGGATGCCCCTCCAATGGATTCAAATTCGAATACGGATAGACAATATCCGTAATATTTCGAACATCAGCCGATTGGGACTTCGTAGGCATAAAAGATTTTTATAGTATGTCAGTTTGCTTTGATGGTGATGTGATTCTTTTTTGACAATTTCCCATCGCAATTAAGACACATACGATGGAAAATTAGATCGGGCGGCAGTGCTAATCAATCTGGAAGTCCATGATCTAGCTAAAAGTCAGATTTGGATCCCAAATCCAAATCCCAAACTGCAATTACCACCAATCAATTAGTTCAAAGAGCAAGGATTAACAGGATCGTTCGTATACCTTTTATGCGGGTGCCGGCTGGACAATTGATAGCCCTGTCAGGCTCGCCCGCAGATGACGCGCCCGTCGCCTGTGCGCGTGGCGGTGGAGTCTATTCGCAACGATGAGGTGAAAAGCGATTTCTCCAAAGTAATCTATGCGCCTAGGCCTTGGGTGCACCAAATACTCCATCCGGCCACCTCTTCAGGTTTGGAGAATCATCAAATTCAGAAGGCAAGGTTTGGAGAATCTTCCGGTTTGAATTTTGAAATGAAACTGAAGACTGCATCCTGGGATGATTTAGACTTCCCCAAGACAGTTTGTAATCAGATAATGAATTATGCATTCAAGTGACAGCTCTTAAAAGACTAGTAGTAGAATTCTAACATGTCCTCATATTTCCTTGGAGATATCAATGAGCATGATCCGATACCTACATCTAGAAATTACAATTCTCACTTGGACTTTTATAAAGCACGCGGCACTTATATCCAAGCACTACCGGAAAGATGAAATTCACCGAGTGTTTTTTATTTGCCGAGTGTTTTTTTTCGGGCACTCGGCAAACAAGCTCTTTGCCGAGTGTCTACCTAAAAACACTCGGCTAAGAGGGGGGGTTCGCCGAGTGTCAAAAATAAAACACTCGGCAAAGAGGGGGGTTTGCCGAGGGTCAAAAAAAACATTCGGCAAAGAGGGGGGTTTGCCGAGTGTTTTTTTTTTGACACTCGGCAAAATAATAAGTTTTTTTCTCTTTTCACCTTGAAAATTTTTCTACTCCCCACATACAACATGTGGTACTCCATGTTCAAATTTGGTATATTTTTGGATTTGTTTTCTATATTTAATTAATTAATTGCATTTCAAGGAATTTTTTGGTATAAGTCAAATTTGAACTACAAGTGATTCAAATTATAGAATAAAATGAGTAGAAAAATGATATTCATGTTATTTAGCCCAGTTTGAGGCCTTACCCATGAAATAAAAAAAAATTTGAACATCTTGTTCAAGAAACACGACCACGAACGTGTGGCCGAATAATTTTTAAATTGTAAAAAAAAGCAAGCAAAGTTTGAAAATCATGAGATTTGTCATGATGTCATGATATCATATATGGAGGTTGTGGTAAAAAATTGAGAAGGTTTCGCATATTTCGTCACATACGATGTTTACAAACCAAAGCATCTCAGAAGAAGAATAGTATAGTTGAGAAGGATTCGATAAGATTTGGACTCAAAGTGAGGTCATGTTTTGGTTTGACTACAAAACTTTTTGTATAGGCAATAGAGAACATATATTATTTCATGTGAAATTTTGGTAATTTTTTGGAACCGTTTGATAATTTTAATGTATCAAGTGCAATTATAGAATTTTAATTGATATAAATTGAATTGGAGCTGTAACTTTTTGTAGCTATAAATCGACGCGGGGCCGTCGGATTAGACAGACGGCTGAGATCAGTCGGACCGAACGGCCCAGGTGGGAGAGAGTCACGGGCTGCTTGAGCGGCCCAGGCCCAGGTTGGCTCAGCTTCGCGGATCGCGCATGGCAGGCCGTGCCAAATTCGTACTGCAGGCCGAAAGAGCGAGCACGTTGCCAGCCGGGCCTCTAGGCCGTGATGGGCCGAGTGAATCGCGGCTGCTGGGCCAAAGGCCAGCAGGCCAAGCTCGCGAGCGGGCCGAATGAGCGGACCAAGTGCAAAAATGGGCTGTGGGCCGTTTTCGCTGCTGGACCGAAAAGAGAGATTTGCACAGTAACATTTGACAATTTCTTTTTTCTATTTACAGAAGCATTTAATTGATGCTTTTTGCATAGTTTTGATATTTAATCAGTTTTGAACCAACAGGATATTTGTCTTAGAGATTAATAAAGTTTATACAGTGTTTTTGATTCTAAAAATAGAATTATTTTACAGTTTCCACTGCAAAATTTTAAATTATTGCTCTATTTAAATTTAATTTGAACCAACAAGACAATTTAATTTGAGAGAATGATAAAGTTAATTTTTTCTTAAAAAGTTAGATTATGATGTTGTTATTATCTGACCAACATTGTTAATAATTGTATCATGATTTAAAAAGTTTCCATGCTTTTATTTCTATTTCTGCCCAACGGTGATATAGATTTAAATTGCATAAACAGTTGTATGTTTTATTTTTTGACCAACATTGGAAATAAATTATGCAATTGTTGTTATGATCTCACCTTGAATTGCAAATTTCAGGAGGATTCAACTTAATGGCTTGTCTCAAAGAGATACCTACTCCGAGAGGAGACAACCATGCAGAGTGGAGGAAAAAGATTGATTTTTCCTTCGTTTGTGAAGAAGTTGATTGGGTGGTGACCACACCACAGCCAAAAGCTCCAGAGAAGCTAGTGAGGGCTGAAGATGATGATGATGATGCATGGCAGAAAAAGGAAAGGGATTATGCTCCTCTAGAGTTGGCATATACCCTTGAAAACAAACAGTGGACCATTGCCAACAAGAAGTGTATGGCTTTGGTAAAGAACACGATTGAGCTTGCAATTTTGGGCTCGATCGTAGAGTGTGACTCCGTCGCAAAGTACTTAGACAAGATAAGGAATCAGTTCACTGGTTCCTCAAAGTTATATGCTACCCAGTTGTTCAAGCAGTTGGCCACAAAAAGGTACACTGGAGGAGGAACTGGCATAAGAGAGCACATCCTGAGGATGTACAACTTGGCAGCACAGTTGAAGCCAATGGATCTTGAGCTCAAGCCTGGGCACATTATTCATCTGGTTTTTGCTTCCCTACCAAAAGAGTTTGACACCTTTGTTGTCAACTACAACATGCAGCCAGAACAGTGGGACATGGAAAAGATGATAGCCATGTGTGTGCAGGAAGAGGACAGAATCAGATCTTCACATGGTGGTTCTTTGCACTATGTGGAGGATAACAAGAAAAAGAACACAAATGCTAACTCTTCCTTCAAGGCACGTGGAAAGGCTCCTATGCAGCAACAGCATCAGCAAAAGCCTCTCACAATAGACAAAGATCAGTGCCTCCACTGCAAGAAAAGGGGGCATTACAAGAAAGAATGCCCCGACTGGTTGAAGTCGATAATGGTAAAAAGAGGTGAGAATATTATCTCATTTGTAAATGAATCCTTGTATACACAGTATTCGAAATCTACTTGGTGGATTGACTCAGGTGCAACTGTTCATGTTGCAAATTCTTTACAGGACTTCTGTTTGATGAGGACTAAGCGAAAGATGCGTTGAAGTCGCAAATGGAGTCCAAGCAGATGTTGAAGCTGTTGGCGATGTCTCTCTAGAGCTAGTTGATGGTTTCACGCTTGTACTTAGAGATGTTCTTTATGTTCCTTCATTACACAGAAACTTGATTAGCATTTCACGTATGGACCATGATGGATATGAATGTCATTTTGGAAATGGCAAGTGTGCCATTTGGTTTGATAATGCATGTGTTGGTGTTGCTATCCTTCACAATGAGTTGTATTTATTATCGCCGCATGAAAAAGTAAATTTTGTGTGTGATGTGAATGTGAATGTATCCTCGTACAAGAAACAAAGAAAAGAAAGAGAACTCATGAAACATCATCGAAATTATGGCACTGTCTTTTAGGCCATATTTTGAGGGGGAGAATAGAAAGACTAGTTAATATGAAATTCTTCCTCAATTAGAGTTCTCGGACTTAGAACAATGCGTAGATTGCATTAAAGGAAAGTATGTAAAGCAAATGAAAAAAGGCGCTAAACGTAGAGTTTTAGAAATAATCCATACTGATATTTGTGGACCATTTCCTATGAAAAGCATGGATGGCTATGACTTGTTCATAACATTCACAGACGATTACTCCCGTTATGGTTACATTTATCCAATTAAATAAAGATCAGAAGCGCCGGATAAATTTAAGATATTTAAAGCTGAAGTTGAAAATCACCACAACAAAAGAATCAAAATAGTAAGATTCGACCATGGGGGGAGTACTATGGTCGGCATACCCCATTTGGCCAAGTTCCTGGACCTATTGCAAGGTTCTTGCAGGAAAATGGCATAGTAGCCCAGTATTCAATGCCGGGCAAGCCTCAGCAAAATGGAGTAGCTGAAAGCCGTAACCGTACACTAATGGATATGGTGCGCAGCATGATGAGTTATTCCACCTTACCATTGGGACTGTGGATGGAGGCATTGAAAACCGCCATTCACATTCTAAATAGAGTGCCAAGTAAGTCGGTGCCCAAAACACCGTATGAACTATGGACACGAAGAGTACCCTCACTAAACCACTTGCATGTGTGGGGTAGCCCAGCTGAGGACAAAGTATTTAACCTAAACATTGGGAAGATAGATTCCAAAATAGTGAGCTGCCACTTCATTGGTTATCCGGAAAAATCAAAAGGTTTTCGTTTCTACTATCCAGACAGATATACAAAGTTTGTAGAAACGAGATACGCTGTTTTCTTAGGGGATGAATTGGTGAGGGGGAACATGGTGGCTTGAGAGATTGATCTTGAGGAGAAGCGGGTGTGTGAACTCACTCCGATGATTTAGGAGCCATTCTTCTCATTGCCTGTTGTTCCTGCACCAACAGTTCCTGAGGTCGCGGTGCAAGCACCTGTTACAGTTCCTGACATTGTGGTGCAAGCACCTGTTGTGATTCCACTCGTGGAAACGATGAGTGAAAATTTGGAACCTATCCTTTAGGAGCCAATTGAACCCATTGTTGCACATGAGGAAGAGTTGCAGCAGCCACCTCTAGATGATGTGCCACAAGCTGAGGCACAGAATGTGCCTGTAAATGAGGGGCCTAGAAGGTCTCAAAGAGTTAGAAGATCAGCTATTCCTAATGATTATAAAGTTTATAATATAGAAGAAGTTCATATGGAAGGTGATCCCATTTCATATGAAGAAGCCATGAGAAGCACTCACTCATCAAAGCGGCTAGAGGCCATGGAAGATGAGATGAAATCGATGAGTTCCAACGAAGTTTGGGAACTTGAAGAAATTTCTAAAGGAGCCAAAACAGTAGGCTATAAATGGGTCTACAAGACTAAACGTGACTTCAAAGGGAATATAGAAAGGTATAAGGCGCGACTTGTGGCAAAAGGCTTTACACAAAGACAAGTAATAGATTACAATGAGACTTTTTCTCCTGTCTCATGTAAAGATTCCTTCAGAATCATAATGGCATTAGTGGCACATTTTGATTTAGAATTACATCAGATGGATGTAAAAAGGGCATTTCTAAATGGAGATTTAGAAGAAAATGTCTACATCAAACAACCCAAGGGTTTTATCATAGAAGGCAAAGAGAATATGGGATGTCGTCTAAAGAAATCCATTTATAGATTAAAGCAATCCTCTAGACAGTGGTATCTAAAGTTTAATGATATGATTAAGAAATTTGGGTTTAAAGAGAATATAGAGGACAATTGCGTCTATGCAAAGTTTAAAAATGGGAAATACACTTTCCTAATCCTGTATGTGGATGATACCTTGCTTGCGAGCAGTGATGTCAGTTTGCTACTGGAGACAAAGAAGTTTTTGTCCTCAAACTTTCATATGAAGGACCTCGGTGAAGCATCATATGTTTTGGGCATAGAAATTCACCGAGATAGAAAGAATGGGATTCTTGAATTATCGCAAAGGGCATATTTAGAAAAGATTCTAAAGAAGTATAATATGCATGCGAGTAAAGCCACACCTGCTCCCATAGTCAAGGGCGGCAGTTTTAGGAATTTTCAATGTCTCAGGAACCAATACGAGCTTGATCAAATGAAAGTGGTTCCATGTGCTTCAGTTGTCGGAAGCCTACAGTATGCTCAAGTATGTACTCACCCTGACTTAGCTTTTGTCACCGAGGTACTTGGAAGATATCAAAGTAATCCAGGTATAGAGCATTGGAAGATGGTGAAGAAAGCATTGGGTTATGTGCAAGGTACAAAAGACCTCATGCTTACGTATAGAAGATCTGATTCCTTAGAGATAAAAGGGTATTCAGATGCAGACTTTGCGGGAGATAGAGATGATAGAAATTCCACGTTTGGTTACGTGTTCACTCTCGCAGGAGGAGCTATTTCGTGGAGAAGCTCCAAACAGAAAGTAACTGCGTCATCTACGATGCATGCAGAGTTTATAGCATGTCATGAGGCCACGGGGCAGGCGATGTGGTTAAAGAAATTTATACTCGGATTGAGAGTGGTTGATTGTATTCATAGACCACTAAAGATGTACTGCGACAATAAGCCAACAGTATTCTATGCTCACGACAATAAATCAAGCAATGCTTCCAAAATCATTGAGATAAAGTTTTATGTTGTGAAAGACAAAATCCAGAATCGCACTATAAGTCTCGAGCATATAAGAACAAAGGATATGCTTGCAGATCCATTGACGAAAGGCTTACCACCCAATGTGTTCAGAGAACACTTAGCCGGTATGGGTTTAAGGGAAAGCCTATGATTCTTGGGCCCAAAAGAAATAGAATTGTTTCAAAATAGAGAAGTGTGTCGTAGCTGTTGATTCTATCGGCGAGCTGTGACGATGAGGCATGCTCTACACATTAATCTATGATGGAACGAATAAAACGAAAATTATAAAGTTAAAAGTATATGATGAGATCAAGGGGGAGAATGTTAGATTGATCTCCTCTCTAATGGGTCCAACGGCCCATTGAGCCCTTGACTCGCGCCCTGATCGGGGGCGCCCACCCTAGCATTGGGTGGTGAGCCCCTGTCACCTGCGCTATAAAAACAGAGGTGGGGGCCAGGGCGCACGGTACGAGGTTCACCGCGCCACCAGCCACCCCATCGACAAAACCCTAGACCGACCGATCACGGGAGTGCAGCAGTGATGGAAGCACCACCACCGCCACACCGACGACTCAACACGGCACTGCGCGTCGCTGCCTAGCGCAGAGCTCCACCGACCAAACCACGGCAATGCGCATCGCTTACTAGCACAGATCTTCACCGATAGAACCTGAGATGGCCAGCGGCTCTGCCGCTTCCACCCCTAGGGGTGAAGGTACCCCATCTCTCTCTCGGTTAACACTGGAACCCCATGAACTCAATGTCAAATCCTGAATCCTGACTAGATGTGCATCTAGAGTTTCAGATTTACACCTAACAAGATTGCCTCAAGCAACGAAAGTGTGTGGATGTGAGATGTGCTGTTAAACTCTCTTGGACCCATGGGTACCCCCAAGCAAAGTTCATGGCTCATTTTCTCAATGAAGGAAACTTTATTGATCTTAACCAATTACCTTGATGGTACAATTATATTAAGATAACTTCTGGCGACTTGGCCTCTGTACAGGTAGGATACACATATGACATAGCCTAAGTACAAGGTTCATGCATCACCAAAGACGACCCGGCAAAGGCAAGAAGAAAAGGTTGTCATGTTGCGCCCTCTCGATCCGATCAGAGGTTTTTGTTCTCTCCTGATTACCAATACATGCATTTTTGGATTATCTCTTGCCGTTAGGCCTGCCATGTTGTTGCTGCCTAAAAAATTAATTAAATTAGTAGCGGTTGCCACACTTGATTTAGATCATCTTTTTTCTAGGCGAATTAGTGGTATCTTGTCCAGTTATCCAGTTAATTGGCGCATAAAGTAGCTCCGCTGGTGAACACAGAATGCCGCCATGCTAATATTACATATTTCACAGGTAACAAGGCCACAAGGGCATCATGTTTGTCTACCAACTAGTAAAACTCACCATGCTTATGATATTGGCTTTGTTGCTTCTGTCTTACGGAGTTGGCGGCATCCGTTGCTTAACGATATCGAACACCACAGACATGCTATTGTTATCTGTTTTCAGGGGGGACGTCACCAGTGATCCAAAAGGAGCATTCAGCTCCTGGAACACCACCACCCCCTATTGTCAATGGAAGGGCGTCACATGCAGCCTCAGGCACCCAAGACGAGTCACGACGTTGGAACTGAGCGACCAAGACTTGCCTGGCCCAATTTCACCCTCACTTTTTTTGCGAAATTTTTCACCATCACTTGGGAACTTAACTTTCTTTAAAGGTACTCAATCTGTCCCAAAACAGCTTCTCGGGGGAGTTACCTCACCTCAATCGCCTCCAGAAACTTCAAATCCTTGATCTGGGCACAAACTCACTGCAGGGCAGTATTCCAGATACACTCACAAATTGTTCAAACTTGATGCATTTAGACCTCTCTGGCAACAAGTTAACGGGCAAAATTCCTCCAAAAATAGGGTTCCTTCCTAATTTAGTTAACCTTCTCCTTTATCAAAACAAGCTTAATGGGACCATCCCACCAACCCTCATCAACGCCACCCAGCTATGGAGGATTTACCTTGGAGCAAATCAACTGGAAGGGAGCATTCCCGACCAGCTTCTGGCAATTTCCCAATGTAATCTCGTTGTTACTTGGTGAAAATATCCTTTCAGGTTCCATCTCTCCAGCCCTTTCCAATCGGTCTTCTCTTCGTGCTCTGGACTTGAATTCAAACATCCTGGGTAATACATTGCCAGCAAACATAGGTAACATCTTCCACTACCGGAAACAGTAGATATACCGAGTGTTAAATCTTTGTTGAGTGCTTTTTGTTGGGCACTCGGCAAATGCGCCGTTTGCCGAGTGTCTCCGCCTATACACTCAGCATTCATAATACACTTGGCATACATCCTAGTTGCCGAGTGTCACAGAGAAAACACTCGGCAAACATCCCGATGACACTCAGCAAAGATTTGACACTCGGTAACTCTCCAGCACGTGACTGGCACGTGCACCGTCCGTAGGGGGCCGTGCCGGCCGTTAGAACTTTGCCGAGTGTTCGTTATCGACACTCAGCAAATTAATAGTTTGCCAAGTGTTTTCTCTCGACAGTCGGCAAATGTACTAGTTTGCCGAGTGTTTTCTCTCGACACTTGGCAAAAGTAATAGTTTGCCGAGTGTTTTTGGAGGCACTCGGCAAACACAAAACTATTTTTTCACCTATGCCCTCCACACTTTTTCTACTCCCCACATACGACATTTGGTACTGTATGTTAAAAGTTGGTCTATTTCTTGGTCTGTTTTCTATATTTAATGAATTAATTTCATTTAGAGGAATTTATTGATTTAAGTCAAATTTTAAATGCAAGTGATTGATATAATGGAATGAAATCAGTGGAAAAATCATATTCATGTTATTGAATCCGGATTGAGGTCTCATCCAGGAAATGAAAAGAAATTTCGAACATTTTGTTCAGAAAGCACGACCACGAACGTGTGGCTGAATGGTTTTTAAATTCTAAAAAAAGCAAACAAAGTCTGAAAATCACAAGATTTGTCAAGATGTCATGATATTATATATGGAGGCTGTGCTAAAAAATTGAGAAGGTTTCGCACAATTTCAGACGTATGATGCTTACAAACCAAAACATCTCCGGAGAAGATTCGTAGAAGTTAGAAGGATCCGGTAAGATTTGGAGTCCAAGTGACACTTGAATTGGGGTTTAACTTCAAAACTTTTTGTATAGGCAATAGACAACATTGATTGGTTCATGTCAATTTTTGGGAATTTTTCGAATCCGTTTGATAATTTTTATGTATTAACTACAATTATAGAATTTAATTGATATAAATTCAATTTGAGCTATAACTGCATGAAATAATGGAATAATATTAGTAGAAAAATCAAATATGCATTGTCGAGTGAATTTGACAAGGTTTTTCAAAGTATATTGGAAAAAAGTTAGTAAAACACGTTATTGAAGGAGTATACATGAAATATAAGTGTACTTTGCCGATTGTTTTTGAGGCTTCGCCGAGTGTACTTTGGGGCACTCGGCAAAGCTACTGTTTCCCATAGTGTTCCCTGATCTTATACTACTAGACCTGTATAATAACAGGTTAATTAGAGGGTCAAGTCCCAATTTCATTAGGCGATGCTTCAGGGCTGCAACTGTTAGATCTATCATTTAACAGTTTCGCTGGTCAAGTTCCGATCCTAGAATTTTTGGTAAAACTTCCGGGACTAAATTTTCTAAACTTTCATAACAACAAACTCGAAGCAAAAGACATCCAAGGCTGAGAATTCTTGGACACGCTGAGCAATTGTAAACTACTGCAAACACTTATACTAAGTCAAAATCAGTTGCAAGGATCTATACCAAATTATATAGGTAATTTGTCCACCAGCCTTCAATGGCTCGCGTTAGGTATAAACAACTTATCAGGGTCTGTTCCTATGAGCATATTGAGCATATACAACAGCCTCAGCGGTCCATTTGGAGAGTGGATTGGAAAGATGAAAAACTTACAGGGTTTAATTCTCTAGGTGAACAATTTGATTGGACCAATCCCGTCCTCCATTGGTGACCTTACTCATTTGGAATTTCTCTCTCTCGCACAAAACAATTTCACTGGTACCATACCTACCAGTTTGGGATACCTTCAATAACTCTCAAATTTGGACCTTTCCAACAACAATTTACATGGTAACCTACCTGCAGACAACAACTGGGGGCTTTGCGGAGGAGTGATAGATCTCCGCATGCCGTGTGCCCTGCAGTTACTCGGAAAATAGAGTGGAAACATTATTTGACCATCTTACTTATTTCCAATATTTAGCTTCATGTCACTCGTGATGTCAATTTATATTATAGTCCTTGGGAAGACATCAAGACGGCCAAATTTATCATTACTTTCTTTTGGTAAGAAATTCCCTATGGTTTCTTATAAGGATCTAGCTCAAGCTACAGGGGAACTTTTCAGAGTCCAACCTAATTGGAAGGGGAAGCTACGGTTCAGTATATAGGGGGAAGCTAACTCAAGCTAAAGTCCAAGTTGCTATTAAGGTTTTTGACCTTGAGGTAAGATTTGCATATAAAAGTTTTGCCTCAGAATGTGAGGCTTTGAGAACCATTCGGCATCAGAATATTCTTCCTATACTAACTTCATGTTCAACTATAGACAATAATGGTAATGATTTTAAGGCCCTAATTTATGAGTTCATGTTCATTGGGAGTTTGGATACATTGTTGCATCAAAAACATGGTGGTGTTTCTCCAAAACTTTTGGGCTTATCTCAAAGAATAAGCATACGTGTTGACATAGCCGATGCATTGGCCTATTTACACCATGACTGTGGAAGGCCCATTGTCCACTGTGATATGAAACCAACTATTATCTTTCTTGATGATGACATGAATGCTTATTTGGGAGACGGCATAGCAAGTCTTGTTGTTGATTCTAGGTCAATAGCAGTTGGACATTCATGTTGCAGTAGTTCTCTCACTATCACAAGAACTATAGGCGATATTGCTCCAGGTATAAATGAAGAATTTTGCCATCGCCTCCACTATTTGTATACTATCTGTTATGCACACAATAATAATTTTATTTTTCAATTTTTCAGAGTATGCTCAAAGTGTTCATGCATCAACATATGGGGATGTCTATAGTTTTGGCATAGTACTTCTGGAGATGTTATAGGCAAAAGACCAATTGATTCTATGTTTGAGAGTGTGCTCAGCATTATCAGCTTTGTGGAGAGAAATTATCCAGATCAAGTGTTACATAAAAATCATTGATGCTCATCTCCCAGAAGAATGCAAAGACTTTATTAAAGCAATGGTGATGACAGAAAGCAAGGTATATCGATGCCTATTGTCGCTCATGCAAGTTGCGCTTGCTTGTACACTTCCATTTCCAAGGGAAAGAATGAGCATGAGAGAAGTTGCCATTAACTTACATACAAGCAGAAAATCATATGTTGCAGCAATTAAGTGAGAGAAAACCATATGTGGTGTGTTAAGCCAAGTTGTACGTACTATGTAGTATGTAGTACCAGCTCATACTAATATTTGTCTTTAGAACATTTAGAAGTTGGGATTTGAGGTGCTGTTTGGATTTTATTTTTGTTTTGGTATCTCTGGAATTTGAGTATGTGACTTGTTAGAATTGATCCTATTGATAATACATAGAAAAGGCCTATTATCTCTATCAAGATAATTCTAATTCATTGGATATTATTTATTCTGGTATCTGGAACACGAAATACATAGAGTGGATCAAGAAAAAAAATGGAACTATGATTCATACTCACTATTTAGACCCCGCAACCAGACTGGAAAAAAATTCTAGTTCTTAATAAAAAAACAAATTTTTTCTTCCTTCCAATTTTGTTTGCCCAAAAAAGAACTTTTTTCTCCTTCAACAAATGATCTTCAAGCAGAGTAATGGTAATGGAATTAGAAAGCAGCGGCAGGGATTTTTCTGATTAGATGCTGCACATTATTGATGCAATGCTCATCTCCAAGAAGAATGCAAGGGTTTTATCCAAGCAAAGCTCAAACAGACATGGGCGGATGCAGGATGGGAGGTTTGTGGGGCCTCATCTCCCTTCCCCTTCCTCTAGCCCCACTTTCTTCTTCCTCTCTCGCTTCTTTCCTCTTCCTCTCTCGCTTCTTTCCTCCTCTTCTCCCTCCTCCTTCCCTATTCTTTCCATGGAGTTCCTGAGGGTAGGGGGCTTGAGCCCCCTGCCCCACGCTGGATCCGCCCCTGGAAACAGATAATATGTGAATTCATGATTGCTATCTCTAGTGCAGATCGCTCTTTCTTGGACTTGTCTATTCCCAAGAGAAAGAATGAACATGAGAGAATTTGTCCGTGTAAGTTGCAATCAATCAGAATGACATACGTAAGAGAAAATAGTCATAATTCATATTTAGTAGAGTATTTTACAATGTGGCAGGAATCTTGTGTAGGCAGTTTAGGTTCTCTTTGAATGCAATGGGCACAAAGTTGGCAATTCAGCCTATGGGTTCGCATGTTAAAAAAGAACGAGCTACCCTGCTATAAAGCTGTGGCATGTAGGTGGTGAATGATGAATAGTGTAAAGTGCCATCATATTAAGATTTGGCTTTTGAGCATTTGAAAAAATAGTTTTGATAAAGCATCAATAAATTGACAAAGTACTCAGATTGCTACTATGGTAGTGTGTGACAGTAACAATGAATGGTGTTTCAGACAACTTTATGATAAATGGAACGACGCTGCTAATCTGACCGCAAGTCCGCAACCTAGCTAACAACCACTCGGATCCCTAATCTGAACCTCAAACTACAGTCATTCCAAAAGTCAAGGTCGATGAGATTAGTGCAGCCGCTGGTCAGTCACCTACTTTTTTTTATGAATTAGGAGGGGGAGATCCCTACTGGTTATATATTAATAAATAAAAATAAATGTACAAACATAAGAAAAGAAAAAAACAGAATTACAACAGAGATAGCCAGATGTCTATACTAGGATGGTACTTCTTTGCTCGATGCATAACCATGCCAAACTCTTTCCTGAATAATTGTTTGCAGTGCAGAGTTGCAGGCACCTAGTTTTCAAAGATAAAGTTATTTCTGCACATCCATATACTTCATGTCATGATGACAATAATCTCCATGAAGAAAGGCTTAGCAATCTGATCTTTAAGGGAATTTAGGTTGTCATACCCAGATAGGTTGTCATCTATGTGCAAGCCTATCTGTTCCCAACACAATTTAGCAAATGGGCACCACAGGAAGAGATGAAGCACAGTTTCAAGGTTGTTGTCATTGCACAGTACACAAATGTAACTTTGGAGATCCATATTCTTTCTCTGCAAAATATCTCTTGTATTGAGTCTGTCCTTTAGAAGTAGCAAAAGAAGATCTTGTGCTTGGTTTGACAGCAGCTGTTCCATATCCATTTGAATGTTGGATGAATATCTAAATGGCCTTTCAATGTTGTATATGCTTTTTGTGAACTGTACATCTTTGATCCCCATATGTATGTCCAAATGTCATGGGCTCCTTGATTCTGAATATTTCCAATGCTATTTTGTAAATGCAGAAATTGATCATATGCTTCTATGGATAGGGGCAGGTGGAAAAGTGAGTGCAGCTCTTAGGAAGTTTAAACTAGGTACCATGCCACACCAAAGATCATTCCACAGGTAAACTGAATTTCCATTATGGGGGATAGGAATAGTCATATCTTTGCGGAGATGCAAGATTTTTAGAATGTCTCTCCACCAGAATGATCCTTTTTTCACTGAGCCTGGAAGCTTACCATTGCTGCAGTAATTATCCCAGATTAGATGAACCCAACCCATGGTAAGTCTGCATGGTTGAAGAATTTATGCAAGTTTTTCAAAATGAAAGCATTATTTTGAGCTTTGATATCTAATACCCCAAGGCCTCCTTCCTCCTTGGGTAGACACACCATTTCCCATGCAAATTTCGGTGGCTTCTTAGCATTTAAATCAGATCCCCTCCAGAGGAGATGCTTTCTATATTTATCAATCTGCTTTATGACAGTGGCACGTAGCTTCATAGTAGACACGATGAATGTTGGTAGAGATGTTAAGACTGAATTGACTAGGATAAGTTTAGCATCCTGTGAGAGAAGGTTTGATGTTACCAGAATTCTGCTTTCACACTTCTTGACTAGAGGCATGAAATCCTTTACAGAAGGTTTAGTGAGGCCAAGAGGCATGCCCAAATATGTGAAAGGCAAAGTCCCAATTGCACAACCCAATGTGGATGTTAGGAGAGATAATTTATCTTTAGGAGTGTTAATTGGCACTATCACTAACTTTGAGTAATTTACTTTCAGGCCTGATGATGAGGCAAAGCTATTCAATAGATCCTTGAGAGAAGCTAATTATGATTCATCACTTTCCAGGATTCAGCCGCTTGCTTGGCCGTCCACCGCTGCCCGCAAATGTGACTCTCCATGCTCTAGCCGCAGACGACGCGTGCCGCCTACGCTCGTGTAGTGGCCGGTTTCATCCGCAACGGCACGGTGCCGCCATGGTGGGAACCGCTTTGTCGCTTTGCGACTGTGGTGAGATTTTGGAATTTTTTATTTTTATATTTTTATGAAATTTGAGCATTTTGTGAAAATATATGTCCAAAATCTAAATGCATACTGTCATTTGAAACGGCTATAGCCAAATGAATCGGCGGAAGGTGTACTGCAGCAACCTTACCGCCGATTGAACCGGCGATATCTCTCCTCTCTGGATAGCTCATCTTCAAAAAATCATAATCATATGAACTCATATGAACAGATTCCTTAGACCCTAATCGAAATCCCAGACTAGAACTAGAACCGCCACCTAGCTACAGAATTGAATCAAACGAACAGTGAGGACCTAGCTAGGAGATCTTCCGCGTACCGTTGATGCAGCTTCTGGTCGGCTGCCTAATGCTGCTGGCCCGTCCGCCTCTCTGTTTCGTCCTCAAAGTCTCAAACGCGCCGCCTCTCACCGCCCGTCGCGCGTGGAGTGGCGCGCGGTGGACGTCGCTGCTGTGTTGGCTTCGCCCAATCGCGCTGTTCGCTGGGCGAGGCCGAATGCGCTCTGTTGGTGGGCCGGGCCGATCGATCCGTTCGTGGCCAACAGGCCAAGACTGCTAGTTTGCGGGCTGCAACAAGAGTACAAGACGCAGAATGATGATGGCTGAACAGGCCTAATGGGCCTCATAAGCACTCAGAAGCCCACCGCTGCAAATCTCCAACTCATACGAAAAAAAAGCTGTACGCACAGATTATTTGGTCTCTAGTGTGTCCTTCACTTATGCATAAACTATGCACGTTGTGATTTGTATTATTAAAAAATTAGAATAAGATCTCTATCTAAATAAGGCGCTTCCTCTGAGGAGACTGAGTTAGCTAGCTCTTACATCTCCCTATCAGATTTATTTTTACACTAGTAGAGAATTGGCTTTCGATGCGCCCCCTTTTGTCCCGGTTTAAAGTTGGCCCGGGACAAAAGGAGGTGCGCCACGGTAGGCAAAAATGGAGGGGAGAGTTAGTCCCGGTTGGTAATTGCAACCGGGACTAAAGGCCCCCCTTTAGTCCCGGTTGCAACGGCTAGCTGGGGGGCGTCGGTGGCGGCACCATTTATCCCGGTTGGAAGCTCCAACCGGGACAAAAGGGACACCCTTTTATCCCGGTTGGAAGCTCCAACCGGGACTAAACCTTCAACCGGGACAAAAGGTATTCCTTTTTGTCTCAGTTGAAGTTTTTAACCGGGATAAAAACTCATCGCCATTATATACGGCCAAGACAGAAGACTTTCTTCCTCCTCCAGCCCGAGCCAGTCCAGCACATTGACAGAGAGAGCTGAGCTTCACCTACTCTCCGGTGGTGCCGAAGCAAGGGAGGTGCTGCCCGAAGTTTTTTCCCTTATTTTCGTGGGAATTTCACTTGGCCAACATAAGTGTTGTGAAGGTTTGCTACTTCATCCTCGTGTTATGCTTTGATTTATGCTTTGGAGATGGAAAGATTATTTGCTAGAATGTGATGATGAAGTAGAAAATGGAGAGGTATTTTGAGCTAGAATGTGAGGGAGATTGATGTGTCATATATATAGTATGCATTATTGCAGTGGTTTAAGAATGATGCTACCTTGTCTAGACGGTTTATGTTATCAAATTCAATATGGTTTTTCAAATCCATACTTGTTGAACTTGCATACCGTGTTCATCTCTGCGATGATGTTCTCCGCCGAGCAGCAACGTATGTCAAGAAGGAGGTTCGATTCTACGAGAAAGAGTGGATACGAACATCGTGACCGTGTCCCCTTTTCCGTAGCATCTAACCTCTTTCATGACGAAGTGCGGTGCCGCCCAGTTGAGAACATGCTCGCGAGATGATCACGGTCTTCAAGTTCAACAACTTATGCAGTGTTAAGGTAATAATTTTTGTACATAGATGGCTTCTTCTACTTGTTGAACTTATCAAATTCAATAAGGTTTTTCAAATCCATACTTGTTGAACTTGCATACCGTGGTCATCTCGCATAGGATGTTCTCCGCCGAGCAGCAACGTTTGTCAAGAAGGAGGTTCGATTCTACGAGAAAGAGTGGATATGGACATCGTGACCGTGTCCCCTTTTCCGTAGCATCTAACCTCTTTCATGACGAAGTGCGGTGCCACCCAGTTGAGAACATGCTCGCGAGATGATCACGGTCTTCAAGTTCAACAACTTATGCAGTGTTAAGGTAATAATTTTTGTACATAGATGGCTTCTGCTACTTGTTGAACTTATCAAATTCAATAAGGTTTTTCAAATCCATACTTGTTGAACTTGCATACCGTGGTCATCTCGCATAGGATGTTCTCCGCCGAGCAGCAACGTATGTCAAGAAGGAGGTTCGATTCTACGAGAAAGAGTGGATACTGACATCGTGACCGTGTCCCCTTTTCCGTAGCATCTAACCTCTTTCATGACGAAGTGCGGTGCCGCCCAGTTGAGGACATGCTCGCGAGATGATCACGGTCTTCAAGTTCAACAACTTATGTAGTGTTAAGGTAATAATTTTTGTACATAGATGGCTTCTGCTACTGGAGGAAGTGGCGATGGTGGGGGCGATCGTGGTTCCTATTTCGGCAAGGGGAAAATCATAGTTGGCCCTCAGCATAAGCCGAAGAAAAAGAGCGCGCTGGAAAAAGCAATGCTTCGTTATTTGCAGCAACGTCATGAAGAAGCTGTTGCCGTGAGTCAGGAACCTCCTTTTGGTGGTCGTTATGCTCCACCCTCAGTCCCGGGTGTTTCACGTCCACTTAGTACTACCGTTTCAGGCGGCACAAATAAACCTAAGGATGAGGTTGGGTCAGCGGAACCTTCGTCTTCATCGTCCAATGATGCTTAAAGTCCTCCTAGATAATAACCAGTGGATGGCTTGTTGTATTGTATCATGTTGTTTGGAACTTTAATTTAAATATGTGTATTTGGATCTTCATGTTGTTGTATTGTACCATGTTGTTTGGATTTTTAATCGATTTTCACGCGTAATCCATTGTCAAGTGTAATCCATTTTCATGCGTAATACGATGCAGATGGACCGGCAATGGATGTATAATGCAGACAGGCGGAGCAAGGCGTTTATTGATGGCTTGCATTATTTTCTTGAAGTGGCCAAAGTGAACAAGCCAGAGAATGGGTTTGTATGTTGTCCATGCTTCCAATGCAATAACAAGAAGGAGTATTCAAAGGATTCCTGGGGGACTATTCACAGCCACTTGTTTAAATACGGTTTCATGCCTAACTATTTGGTTTGGACCAAGCACGGTGAACTAGGGGTCGTAATGGAAGATGGCGAGAAGGAGGAGGAGAAAGATGACACCATTCCAGACTGGGTTGCAGGCCAAGCTTTTGCAGGTACTACAATGGGCGAGGCTGATGAAAATGAGTTTGCAAGAAAATGGCCCTACTGATGACCTTGGTCAGGTGATACGAGATGCATACAGAGATTGCGAAACTGAGAAGGAAGCAGCAAAGTTGCAGCGCATGATAGATGATCACCAAAAATTGTTGTACCCAGGTTGCCAGCAGGGCCATAAAAAACTAGGTACGACACTAGAATTTGTGCAATGGAAGGCAAAAAATGGTGTGTCCGATAAGGCATTTCAGGGGATGTTGAACATTGTCAAGAAGATTCTCCCCGAGAATAATGAATTACCGTCCACAACATATGAAGCTAAACAGATTATTTGCCCTCTCGGATTGGATGTTCAGAAGATACACGCATGCCCTAATGACTGTATCCTCTATCGTGGTGATGAATACGAGAAATTGGATGCTTGTCCCGTCTGCGAAGCCCTATGGTATAAGGTCAGGCGAGATGATCCTGGTGATGTCGAGGGGCAGTCTCCCAAGAAGAGAGTTCCCGCGAAGGTGATGTGGTATTTCCCTATAATACCACGCTTGAAGCGCTTGTTCAGGAACAAGGCGAATGCTAAGTTGATGCGATGGCACAAAGAAGACCGTAAGGAAGATGAGATGCTGAGACACCCCGCAGATGGGGCACAGTGGATATCAATTGATAGAACATTCCCGGACTTTGAAAGTGAAGTAAGGAACATAAGGTTTGGTTTAAGTACTGATGGATTCAATCCATTCGGTGAGTTGAGTAGTGGCCATAGTACTTGGCCTGTGACCCTTTGTATGTTCAACCTTCCTCCTTGGCTGTGCATGAAGCGGAAGTTCATTATGATGCCGGCGCTTATCCAAGGCCCAAAACAACCCGGCAACGATATTGACGTGTACCTAAGGCCGTTGGTTGATGACCTTTTACAACTCTGGAAGGAAGAAGGTGTACGTGTGTGGGATGAGGATAGACAAGAGATCTTTAATCTATGAGCATTGTTGTTCGTAACCATCAATGATTGGCCTGCATTGAGTAACCTTTCAGGACAGACAAATAAGGGATATCGGGCATGCACCCACTGTTTAGACGACACAGACAGCATGTACTTGAAGCATTGTAAGAAGGTCGTCTATATGGGTCATCGTCGATTTCTCCCTACTCACCACTAGCTGAGAAAGAGCGGGATGCATTTTAAAGGGGCGCCAGACCATCGTAAAAAACCTGCACACCGTAATGGAAAGCGTGTCTTCGAGATGATGAAGGATGTAAATGTAGTCTTTGGAAAGGGACTTGGTAGCCAACCTGTTCTGAACGACGATAACGGACATGCACCCATGTGGAAGAAAAAGTCAATATTTTGGGAGCTACCTTATTAGGAAATCATAGAGGTCCGCAACGCAATAGTCGTGATGCACCTGACGAAGAATCTTTGCGTGAACGTGCTAGGCTTCATGGGTGTTTATGGAACCTCAAAAGATACATTGGAAGCACGACAGGACCTGAAAGCCATGGGGCAACGAGATGACCTACATCCGGAAAAGAGAGATAATGGACAGCACTACTTACATCCTGCCAGTTACACTCTCAGCAAGGAAGAGAAGGATAGCATGTTTGAATGCTTGAATAGTATGAAGGTCCCGTCTGGGTACTCTTCGAATATAAAGGGAATAATAAATATGAAACAAAAGAAGTTTACAAATCTCAAGGCTCATGACTGCCACATGTTGATGACCCAATTGCTTCCGGTTGCACTGAGGGGTGTTCTACCAGAAAATGTCCGGTTGCCGCTCGTAAAGCTATGCGCGTTTCTCAATGTGATTTCGCAAAAGGCAATCGATCCATCCAAGCTATCAAAGCTACAGAACGATGTGGTGCAATGTCTTGTCAGTTTTGAGTTGTTATTTCCACCATCCTTCTTCAATATTATGATGCACTTACTGGTTCACCTAGTAAAAGAGATTGGTATTCTCGGACCTGTATACCTGCACAATATGTGTGTTGGAGGTATGCCCTAGAGGCAATCATAGAGATGATGATATTCCATTTGTATCCATGATTTGTATATTGTGTTCATTGAATATCCATTAAAGGCTACTTGAATTGATTTGCAATTATGTGAATTGTATGTGAAACTCTTTACTTGTATGGTTATTCTAAAGTTGTCCCTAGTCGGAGTTCATGTGAGGACACACATGAATATTAGACTAGCACATGTATTAGTTGATGACTATGTTTCACAAGTCATGGACATGGAGATGTTGAACTAATAATGTGGACACATGTGGAGACATGTGCTAGGACTGACCCAACACGAGAAGTAGTTCTCTCTTTAAACAACATATACGCTTTGTCCTTAGACCTGAGATTGTCGCATGTATTCTAGATGTGGATCGACCTACTTAGGGGCTATCAAACGCTACGCCGTAACAAGGTAGTTATAAAGGTAGCTTTCGGGTTTGTCAAGAAGCATGCTATGAGACATGGTCAATCAAGATGGGATTTGCCCCTCTCTGATTGAGAGTGATATCTCTGGGCCCCTCGAGTGATCGGATCCGAAAATGCATGGCCATGCTACGTACGGTTAAGAGTTAACCTACAAAGGGATTCCGAATCACAGGATCGAGAAAGAGCGGTCGGCTTGAAGCTAGACCAAATATCGTGAGGCAAAGGGAATAGCATGTATATTATGTTGTGATGGTTCGTCTGATATTATCTTTGTGTGCGTATAGGAGTTGGCACGTCTTGCTAGAGGCCGCTACCGACTATTGGGCCGAGTAGGAGTACTCAGGCCATGTCTATACGTATCCGAACCCATAGGGTCACACACTTAAGGGGCTGGAAGCTCAATTCGGATCAGATCCGAGTTGGATTAGGTTTAGAAGTACTAATGGGCCTCGGACCCAGAGGCCCGTTAGGAACCTCTATAAATAGAGGGGTGGGGGCGCCCTAGGGTTTACACCTTTTTGGCGAAACACATCTGTCGCGCCTCCCACACCCTCGCTGTTGCAACTCGCGGATCTAGCAGTCCGGCTTGCGACGCTTCCTCCCTGCACGTGTGGATACCTTGGAGGTGTTGCGCCTGCAGCACTTGGACGAGCCGCCAACGAGCCACGACGAGCCGACGACGAGCCACGGCACGAGGGCGATCTTGCTGCACGTGGACGAGCTGCTGAGGAGCTGCTGGACGTTGACGTGATCGACTACGTACGACTATGTTGATCGACTATGTACGACTACGTTGATCGTCTTCACTGCATCGACGCAAATCTACATCTTCCGCACCAGTAGTGCGTCGAGTGGTAATCCCGTGATCCTTATACGGCAGTTCTTCCTGGTTTTACGCGGTAGAAATTTTGATTTGCGCTAGTGTAGCCTACCTCGTATCCCAACAATGTGGCCTTTCGAGAGGTTCATGGCAGTCCTAAAAAACTATGTTCTTAATCGTGCCCGTCCAGAAGGAAGCATCGCAAAGGGATATGGAACAGAGGAGATGATCGAGTTTTGTGTTGATTTTATTGATTCAATTGACTCGATTGGGGTTCCAACTTCACGCCATGAGGGGAGGCTCCGAGGAATGGGCACCCTTGGAAGGAAATCAAGTTTGAGCAATGATACTGATTTGTTCGACAAGGCACACTACACTGTTCTACAACAGTCATCCTTTGTGTCTCCGTATATCGAGCAACACAGGCAGATGGTAGCTTCCAAAAACCCGACCAAATCCGATGCTTGGCTTACCCGTCATCACATGGAAACTTTTCCCTCCTGGTTGCGCCAACAACTTATGGGTAACTCTGAGATTCACCCACAGCTTGCCTGGTTAGCCAGGGGACCTGCTAGCACAATCGTTAAATTCCAAGGCTATGAGATAAATGGTTACACATTTTACACGAGAGCCCAGGACCAGAAAAGCACGAACCAGAATAGTGGTGTCCGCATAGATGCCATGGACAGAAATAATAGCAAGGAGTCGTATTATGGTTTCATACAGGAGATATGGGAACTCGAATACGGACCGCTGTACATCCCTCTATTTCTTTGCAATTGGGTGAAGCTAACTGCCGTAACCAAAGATCAGTATGGAATGACAATAGTAGATCTAAGCAAGACTGGATACAGTGATGACCCATTCGTACTTGCCAATGATGTGCATCAGGTGTTCTATGTGAAGGACATGTGTAGCAAACCCAAGAGGAATCCAGAAGAGACATGGGAGCCAAAGTGCCACATAGTTCTTCTAGGTAAAAGAAAAATCGTGGGAGTCGAGGATAAAATAGACCAATCAGATGATTATGATCAGTTTGATGGCATGCCTCCATTCGCCGTTGAAGTTGATCCAAGCATCCTGCTATCCAAAGAATAGGCCACATAGTTTGATGTACAAAATATGTGAACTTTTCATCCTGAAATGCAGTGAAAAGATAAATAAAATCCATTTCCAAAAAACAGGCGGGAGAAGAAAACTAGGAAAAAGACCTTTTGTCGCGGGTGCCAACAGCAACCGGGACAAGAGGCCCCCCTTTTATCCTGGCTGCAAACTGCAACCGGGATAAAAGGGTACTTTTCGTCTCCCACCTGGACGTACCCTTTTATCCCGGTTGCCAACTGCAACCGGGATAAAAGGCCCCCCCTTTTACCCCGGTTGGTGGTGGCACCCGGGATAAAAGGGTAGGCTCCTAGCCCCACCTGGCGGGGCCTTTTATCCCGGTTGGTGATGGGACCCGGGACAAAAGGCCCGTTAGTCCCGGGTGCCATTACGAACCGCGATAAAAGGGGAGGGGGTTAAAAGGCACTGTACTCCCTTCTACCCCCACGCCAGTTACACTTAGAAAAATTTTCGCCAAGTCCCGCGCGTTCTGCTCCGTCGCTGCCCGTCCGCCTCCCTCGCCGGCCGCCGCCGCCGCCGTCCCCCATTGCCCCGGCTGTCGTCGTCCCGCCGCCGACCGCGCCCAGACATCCTCCTCCTCCATCGCCCCGGCCGGCCCGCTTCGATCCTCCTCGTCCGTCGCGCCCGGCCCCTACCTCGTCGCCGCCGGCCACCAGAGCTCCATCGCGGGCCTCGTCGCGGCCTCCATCCTCGTCGCCCCTCGTCGCCGTCCCGCCTCCGTCGTCCCGCTGTCCCGCGCGCCTTGGCTCCGTCGTCGCCTCGGCCGCCGTCCTCGCCGCCCCGGCCGCCGCCGTCCCGCCGACCCGGCCACCTCGTCGCCCCGGCCACCGTCGATGACCGCACGCGCGAGGTCCGCCGCGCCGGCCGGCACTGGCGCCGGGAGTACCGCCTTGCTGATGCAAGCCCACCGGCTTGCGTCAGCAAGGGCCTTTTTTTTAAGTTAGAAAATTAAGTTAGATTTTTGTATATGTGTTTAAGTTAGATTTTTAAGTTAGATTTTTTTTAAGTTAGATTTTTAAGTTAGATTTTTAAGTTAGATTTTTAAGTTAGATTTTTTAAGTTAGATTTTTGTATATGTGTTTAAAAATCAAATTAGTGTAAATTAGTAGTAATTAGGTTCGTCGCTCTTAGGTTAGAAATGAATCGTGTTTCGTCGTGGTTCCGTCCCCGCCTCCGCCGTCCCGCCGCCCTGACCGCCGCCGTCACAACCTAGTAGGCACCGCCCGTGGTTCCATCCCCGCCTCCGCCGTACCGCCGCCCTGACCGCCGCCGTCACAACCTAGGCACTGCCTGTGGTTCCGTCCCCGCCTCCGCCCGCCGCCCCGGCCTTCGCAAATTCATGTTATTGCTAGAAATTCGTACAAATTCATGTTATTGCTAGAAATTCGTACAAATTCATGTTATTGCTAGAAATTCGTAAAAATTCATGTTATTTCTAGAAATTTGTAAAAATTCATGTTATTGCTAGAAATTTGTCACAAAGTACTACTAATTTGTAGAAATTTGTATAAATATTCCGAACTTTGTAGGATTCATGTTATTTTATGATTTCATTATATACATATAAGTAAGGCGATTTCTATGACTGTCATGTATGATTCCATGTATGTTTCAATCAATAGTTGAAATGGTAGACGATGAGACCGCAAGGTATATCATGGAGCAGATAATCACTGGCGATGGTAGTGGTGACAACCTTCCACTATCGTACACGGATGAAGAGGGCACCCAGGCAGACATGTTCCTCAACATGTCCGCCGATGGGAATGAAGAGCAACAGCCCCAGCAACACCTTGCCGTGGCCGGAAGGTTCCGGCGAGGTATATATAACGATTCTTGTATTGTTTCACGCCACCGTTACTACTACGTACTAATTAACGAATCTTGAACTGTTAGCCCTCCGGATCGACGCAAGGGCAGAAGACCCGAGGTCGTACAAAGGTGATGGAAGGGAGGCTTGTCATCACGGAAGTGACAGGAGAGGGCAGGTCGGTTGCTCCCGAGAAAGTAGCAAAGAAGTACGTGAGTCAGATCGGGGCAATCGTCCGAGACAACGTGCCTATCAGCATCAGAGAATGGAAGGGTAGAAGCACTAATCCGTACGCCCTCCCGAAGATAGAAAAGAATATGCTGTGGGAAGACGTCAAGAGACATTTCACATTCCCCGAAGGATATATTGAGAAGGATGTGAAAGCGTGGACGCTTAAGAAGATGGCTACACAATTCCAGACATTCAAGAAGATGCTGGATACCTACTACATTAAGAAGGACCGAACTCCAGACTTCAATGCGTGGCCAAAGTTGAGGGACCACTGGGATGCATTTGTTGAATATAAGAGGAGTCAAGACGGTGTGAAAAAGATCATGACCAACACAACAAATGCTAGTCAGAAGGGCTACCATCATCATCTGGGGCGAGGTGGGTATGGCTCAGCAATTCCCAAGTGGAGGAAGATGGAACAAGATCTGATCGAACGGGGAATCGTACCTGCAACTATTGAATGGCCCGAACGATCAAAAAATTGGTACTACGCTCATGGAGGCTCCCTGAGCCAAGAGGATGGGACGTTGATTTTTAATGACACAATACGTGAGAAGGCCGAACATCTTGTGAAGAACATTGAAGATTCTAAGGCTGGGAGGTTGAAGGTGGACTGAGAAAATGATGAGCTCATATTGGCCCTCGGTAATCCAGAGCACCCAGGACGTTGCCGAGGGTTTGGGGTGGTTCCGTGGAAGTTTGCTTTCCGAGGTGACAGCGCCTCGTACAGAAGCCGGAAGCGAAGAAAGGAACAGATCGAGGAGAGCTGGCGGCAGATGCTAGAATCTAAAGTGCAGGCACAAGAACAAAGAATGATGAATGAAATCAATCATCGAGTGGCCCACGCAGTTGCGGAGTTGGCCCAATCTGGAGCATTGTCGAATCCTAACACCGCCAGCCCTTCTCAACGCCTCTTGAGCAGTTGTGCTTCTACAGGGGTCCCCGATGCGCAGACGCCAGGTTACCCGTGGAGGAGCAACGGTTCCCCGTGGATGCCATCACGCAACGGACCTCATGTGAGCTGCATGCACCGGTCGGCAACCTCACTATTAAGGTATACTTATACATAATATTTATGCAATCTTGTCAATTGATCCAGGCCTCGAGATTGGAGTTTAACTTGTTTACTTCTGCTATATGTACAGGTAGCGTACGGGAGTGTGTTAGCAACCCTGGCGGGGCAGAGCAGTCATGGCATGGAGATTCCACCTGGCTACGCCAGCGTCCGCGTAGAGCAAATAGTTGATAGCCAATATGAAGGTCTAGAGCTCGACCTCCCGGGAGGCGACGGGGAAAAGACATTGTCAGATGCGCTTCATGGGATCATTCTATGGCGAAAACGCTACATCATTATTCCCGGCACGGAGCCATCTCCTCAGAGCTCAAGACCGCTCCCCGTAGATCCCCAGCAGCGACCTTCTCCTCATACCTCGAGACCGTCATCTCCTGCTCCAGGACCGTCCCTTCCATCTGTATCAAGGTCTCCATCTCCACCACATCCTGGTGCTGGGAGCGATGACGACAATAACAACACCCCTCCCCGATCACCGTCGCCGGCACCAAGAGCGGCCCCCTTGAAGGAACCTGCACCACCACTAAAGAAGTCACGAGCACCGCCTCCCAAGCAAAGACAGAGAAAGAAGAAAACAAAGGAGCCTGAAGTGACTCGCAAGGAACGCTGGGAGGCAATGTCTCATGCGGAACAGTGGGAAGAAATCCAACGAGAGGCCAGTGAGTGGTTCAAGAAACAAGCCAAAGACAAAAAAGCAAGGGAGATGGAGCCACCGCCAGTAAGTCGAAGAGATTTAAACTTTTTTATCAGGATGGAAGAAGGAGCCAAGAAAAGGATACCACTCTTATCAAACTATGAACGGGCTTTAGTAAAGGCTGATGAAAAGGATAAAAGGAAAGGAAAGTCATCTTCCAGCGGTCCTATCCACGACCTCAGCCATTTATCAAAAAAAGATGCTCAACGGGTAAAAGCAATGCCCTTGGATCAACAAGCAAATGTATTGAAGTTCATGGAAGAAACAGGTCTGGGACTTGATGAATGCATAGGGCAAGTTGAGACGCCAACTGCACCGCCCCCTGAGCCGAGATGGCCTTATGAGCTAGGCAAACCTCTAGTAAAGCCTTTATTGGTACGAAAGCTATCAACAAAGATGTACGCATTCCATCAATGGTACATGATGGCATCCGCCGACTCGAGGGAGATGCTCGGCCTGAAGGTAAAACCGATAGATTTTCACGACGAAGGGGAGAAAGTGCTATGGCTAGACTTCAAGGATATATACGAAGTGTACCATCATGATGCCCTGGACGTCTCTCTGATCAGCGCTTGGGTTCTGTAAGTGCCCGTTTATCTCTACATGTAAATTTTGGCGTGCGTCACCGTACTAACTTCGTCTTCCATTTCATGTAGGATGCTAATTCAGACATGCCGCCGAGAGGCGTACCTACATATAGGCTTCATGGATCCATCTGTAGTTAACCAACAACAGATACAATTAGTGCTGGAAAAAACCTTGGTGGAAGTATACAATTTCCTAGACAAACAAACATTCAAGGATTTCATACTACTTCCATACAACTTCAAGTAAGTGTGTGTATACCGTGTACTTTCGATGTCTTTTTCCTTATCTCTACATGTTAGTTAGCTCTAATATGCATGAACATTTTACGCACGCAGCTTCCACTAGATCCTTATTATAATTGAGCCTGAAAGAAGCCACGTCACTGTCTTCGATTCGTTGAGGAAAGATCCGGTGGAGTACCAAGAAGTGCAAGACATGCTAGGCTTGTAATAATTCTGGACCTTTATCTCTATGCAAAAGTTTGTTTCCTAAATTTTATCCCTGTTACACTATATCATTCATTATTCTAATCCGCAGCGTATGGAAATAATTCATAAGGACACACAAAGGTCCATTCAAAGAAAAACTTACATGGAACACAGACTTCCCGGTACGTATGAAGTCTGCACATTTATTACATTGTATAACAAGAATATTTCGTAACTTATTTTTTTTCCGCACTGAAGTGCTTAAGATAGGAACCCGGGAATAATCTATGTGGCTACTATATCTGTGAGCACATGCACAGTTTTATGGGACCCAAGGGACTGAAGATGACGCCGCACAACTTTAAAGTACGTAAAATAAAACTATTACTAGTTAATTATTTTCTAGCTCCTTATATGTATTTGTTCGTGTAACATTCACAAATTTCCAAATTATAGATGTTAAATATTCAACAAGGACTCTTGAAGGAAGAAAGAGTAGCGGCAATATGTGAAGGTCTCATTGGATTCCTAATGGACGAGGTGGTAGATCCAAAAGGAGAATTTTATTACGATGGATGACAATTAGACACTCCGACCAGCAACACCATGACGGGAAGATTGTAGATAGATACTTTGATTTATTTGTATATATAATGCGCGCTAATTATGATCGATTTGTACTAGTTGAATTGTGTATATGAATTGTGTATAAGAATTGTGTATATATATAGTAATTGTATAATTACAAATCCCATTAGTTTAAATACTAGTTGATTTTGTTCTAAAAAAATCTCAACTACTAAAGGTTAACAAAAGGGCCGTGGTACTACATACGTGATGCATGCATGAAAAATTCAGGCGCCAGGCAGTGCCATGCAGGGCGCCATTTAGTCCCGGTTGGAATCCAGCCGGGACTAAAGGGTAACCCTTTAGTCCCGGTTGCTTTTACCAACCGGGACTAAAGGGCCTGTCCCGCGCCTGGCGTGGTAGGCCCTTTAGTCCCGGTTGGTGTCACCAACCGGGACTAAAGGGGGACCTTTACTCCCGGTTAAAAGACCCGGGACTAAAGACCCCCCTTTTGTCCCGGTTGGTTTATCCCAGATGGATTTTCGGGGATGCACCCTACCAACCGGGACTAAAGGCCAATTCTCTACCAGTGTTATGAGGAAGAGAGAAGGTGAGAAGAGAGAGTTCGAGGAGAGAAAGTGCAGTTTTTCAAGAGATAGCTTATAACAAGAAGGTGTGTTCCATATTTTATTAATTAAAGAGAGGTTGTTGGAGTAGGATGCTTCGAGCAATGTGCTATTATATGAGTTGGATAAGCTTATGGACAATGCATGTACTAACTCAACCATAAAAGTAAGTTTGCATAATTCATCGTGGAATGATACACCGTGGTCAACAGATCTTAGTACAAAGTGCTGGGATCAAAGACCCCGAACAGACGAGGGAAACAAACCGTAAGAGAGAGAAATCATATAATCAAATAGGCACTCTCCCCCAAAGCTCTAGGCTCTATTTAGAGGGAGGAGCACATAACTATTTATATTTATTCCATTGATGAGGTAAAATATTACATATAACTCTCTAAACTTTACAACGGCGTCTGAGAACATTGGAAATAAGGCATACACCTTTAAAAAAAACCGTTAGATGTCGCGAATAGGTCATCGAACCACTAATTCAATCTTTTTTATACGAAGGGGTTCCTAGCCTTGGCATCCTAAGGCGCCCCAACACGAGGATTGAAAAAATTAATATGAACATGGATATTTATTTGAGGTATAGACTCAAACCTTAAGTGAGCAAGTTCCACCATGTAAAAGCTAACTAGTTGCAGTATGCTCAGTTTGCTAAGTTGCGATATTTCTATCGAATCTCGTAAATAAAGATCGTCGGTCAATAAAGACATTGGCTTCTTTAGTAATTCATGGTAATGTAAGACAGTGGAAACTATTCGCAGTTTACCATAAACATATATACCTTCCGTAATGCATACTAAGAGCAGCCACTTCAATCAAAATCCTCGAAGAGAAAGTGCTTTTGGCCATATAACTGAATTGGGTTTCAAACTTTCAATCACCAGATATCCTGATCTATAATTCGTACAATACCCACCGTTAGCATTCTTAGCAAAATCGTGAGAAGCACGGCCTCCATAAATCTGATCCAGATCGAATACTTACAGTTACAGGTTTACTTGACCGGCGGCGTTAGTTGGCTAGGAAAACCAGTGAACAGATCAAATCCACAATCACTACTACTTCACTAGAAAGAACCAAAATGATTATGGAGACAAGAATCTTGTAGCGGTACCATTCCACGAGTTGAATTTTGTCAGCATCGTATGTGGCTTACACATCCGCGCAGAAAAATTTCTGTTCGATTCGCTGAACAGTGACCGCAGAGCTCTTGGATTAAAAGCGATGGACATGCCGCAACAAGCTCGTCCAGCTCAAACAGTGACCGCAGTGGCGTACCTTTGAGGAGATGAAAGCTGAAAAGCCGCGGTAGCTGCCAAGATTGACGGACTCAAGGTCGTCGCTGCAAGGGCAAGGGCGATAATAACCTTAGCAAAGGCGTGACAGTGCCACAGCCACAGCCCACAGGGCATCGCCGCATCGGAGGCGTGTGGACGTGAGATGCTGTAACTGATAATACTCACCCAACGCACTGCTTGTGGATGAAATGGTGATGTAAAATCGTTTTTGAACCCTGGAGCCCTGAGCCAGCTGTGCATCCAACTCAAAGTTCACAGTTCAAACACCAGACTGCCAAACGGCAGGACCAAGCTCGTCAAAACCGCTGCTGCTTCGTTCGCGCTCCATCCTGCCGATCAGAGGTGTTATGTTCCTTCTCTATGAATATTTGCATCTTTTACGTGTCTTATTTGCATATAAGAGGAGTGCTCTCAGGCTTCCTAATATTTTATTGGTTGTCAGTGATGTGGGGGCATTTGACAAAGTCAATGCTCCGCGTTTCCTTCGCTTAGTGCTCTCTCGCAGTATAGTAGGCGAAGCTCATAGTTATAGTCAGTGGCATGTACGAGGCTAGGGATAAGTTCGAATTATGGAATCAAATAAATTTGGATAGCTCTATTTAGAGCAGTTCCAGTGTATTAAAAAAATTGAATCGTGGATGTGGAAAACCGAACTACGGGTGTGTATCACGGACCAGGGGTGTTTGGGAGGCATGGGCTAAACTTTAGCCCCTGTCACATCGGATGTTTGGACACTAATTAGTAGTATTAAACATAGGCTAATTACAAAACTAATTGCACAACCCCTAGGCTAAATCGCGAGACGAATCTATTAAGCCTAATTAGTCCATGATTTGACAATATGATGCTATAGTAACCATTCGCTAATGATGGATTAATTAGGCTTAATAGATTCGTCTCGCGATTTAGCCTAGGGGTTCTACTATTAGTTTTATAATTAGCTTATATTCAGTCTTCCTAATTAGCATCCGAACATCCGATGTGATAGGGCTAAAATTTAGCCCCTGCTATCCAAACACCGCCTAAAG
Organism: Setaria viridis; assembly: GCF_005286985.2. Lineage (NCBI taxonomy): Eukaryota > Viridiplantae > Streptophyta > Magnoliopsida > Poales > Poaceae > Setaria > Setaria viridis. The sequence continues at coordinate 30,647,301 of NC_048263.2, forward strand.
TTTAGTCCATGTTACATTGAATGTTTGATACTAATTTTAATTAGTAGTATTAAACATAGACTAATTCTAAAACCAATTGCAACTATGGAGACTAATTCACAAGACGAATCTATTAAGCCTAATTAATTCATAATTAGCATATATTTACTGTAGCATCACATTGTCAAATCATGAACTAATTAGGCTTAATAGATTCGTCTCGCGAATTAGCCTCCATCTGTGCAATTGATTTTATAATTAGCTCATATTTAATTCTCCTAATAATATTTAAATATTTGACGTGATAGAGTCTAAATTTTAGTCCGCGGAACCAGCTAAATACTTTGCGAACATCGTAAAGTGCAGCTAAAAATTGCACTCCGCAAACGTCCACATCACCGTTGCCGGTCACTCATCACGCCTTCACACGCCGACGAGCTGCACTCGGAGGTCCTCTGATGAAGCCTGCCGGTCACTACATGCAGGGCACGGCAGAAGCAGTAGGCCTGGAGATCTCATCGGTGAGATGGAGTAGAGCTTCTCCAACAGTCATTTAATAAATTTTTTTCAAACATCCTAATATCCTTTCGTTGTTATTGGAAGAGTTGATTTTAGAAGAGTCAAAGCAACTCTAAAATCTTCCTTAAATTACCCTTAATACCTTAATTAGGGAGAAATTAATTAGGGAGAAAAAGAATAACCTCCAACAGCTCCCAAAAGATCCCGCAAACATACAACGACTCCGTATCCCGGCTTCCTCGCTCGCATGTTTCCACCGGCTCTCGGCACTCCCAATCCACGTTTTTTTTTCCACAAGAGGCGACGTGGCACGTCGTTATTTTTCTCCCCGTGAAAAAGTCACTCGTTTTAATTTTTCTCCCCACGAAAACGTTGCTAGTTTTATTCTCCCACACGAATATCCTTTTTTCAAAAAAAAAGTCGTTGGTTTTCTTTTCACGGTAGAGAGTGCCCCCACAAATGGATAATGTCTAGCACTTAAAGTTTTTAGCAACTTTTTTCTAGGTACTGTTGGAGAGAGGAACTTTTTAGCTCTTAATATTTTTTAGAAAGGTCCCCAGTTTTTGGAAGTCTATTTTTGGGGCACTCTTGAGATGCTCTCACAACTCCTCCTTTATTTGGGGAGAGTTGAGGGAGAGTTGAGGTGAATTATTAGTTTGTCCAATAGTTATTGGAAATAAAGGAAAGATTAAGGGAGTTTGTCGGAGCACTATTTTTCAACAACTCTACCAATATGATACTTGGATCGGGGAATGGGGATGATCTGTTTGAGATACTTTTAAACAATCACTACTAGAAAAATAACCTTTCATCCACTCCCTTAGTACCGGTCACATTTTGACCCGATACTAATGTTAGCATTAGTACCGGGTCCAAATTTGAGATCCCCCGAAGGTCTTTTAGTACGGGGTGGTGTTACGACCTGATACTAAAAGGTCTAGAACTTTTAGTACCGGGTACTAACACCACCCAGTACTAAAGGGATACTTTTAGTACCGGGTGGTGTTATGACCCGGTACTTAAGGCCCTTCACGGGTTACTTCAAAAGGATAGCATATCTACCTCCATCACATGCGCTGCGTAGGTGGGATGTCAAGAAAAGCTCGCGTGAGGCTTGAGGTCATAGGCTCGAATCCTACAAATCGCGCACGACGCGAGACTTTGTTTTTTGGTGCGAAACAAGTGTTACCAACCAGTACTAAAAACAAGTGTTATCAATCAGTACTAAAGGGATCCCTTTAGTATTGACCCAGTCCTACTGTACAATCGGTACTAAAGAGTGCTTGGAACCGGTACTAAAAAGCAGAATCCTCAGTAGTGAGTGAAGAAGCTATCTCGGTGGGGGAGTGAAGGCATGTACGCCTAGGCCTATGATCACGTATGTTTGTTTGGGGTGGTTCGGAGTGAACGTGGATGGTTTGTTTTTATGAAGGCCGGGGTGTTTTGTTCCTTAAAAATAGCTTTAAAAAGTGAATTTCTAGTAATGGTCATGAGGCGAACCGTCCCTTAAAATAGGAGCGGATGGACCGATTTTTAGAGGCAGTTTATAAGGAGCATCTCCTAGAAATTAAACCACCACTGGAAAACATCATGATGCACCCTGGAAAATTAGGAATAATCCTTTAACCATCTGATCCCCCTCTCTCTTATCCTCTCCACCCACACATCCTCCCTTCTCTCTCACTTATCCTCCCATGCGCTGATCCTCCTACATTCCTCCTCTATTTCCCCCATGTTTTCCTCCACTCCCACGTAAGAACACACAAGGACGAGCGATCACAGGCTGGAGGTTGGTTGGTGGGCGAGCGGGCAGCTCCGACGTTGTGGCAGGTGCGGGCGTGCGGCGGCACGCCTAGCTTGGGTGCCGGAGGTGTGGAAAGTATTTTTTTCTGCACTAAAAATTCACAATTTTTTCTGCACTAAAAATTCACATAACCTTCAAAAGTAGTATATATAGTTTGGTGAATTTAGTTTTAAGGTTTAAACGATGCATATGTGTTTTCATGCAAAATGGGTTCATCTGCATCTGTTTTATCACCACAAAAGTTTCATGAATTTTATAAGTGATTTGAAGGTCGTTTTGATTAAGAGAAAAGAGGTTAGATCAAATCCTTGAGAAATGGCTTCCAAACAAACCGAGGCAGGTGGAACCGTTTTTTTTTTTTTTGCGACTAAAGTGGAACCGGTTAAGTACTGCTAGAAGCATAGTTATTAGTCTATTAGCAAGGACCGCACACAATAGGCTTCGGCGAAAAACATCATTAAGGTGCTTGGACAGGAGGGAACCAAGAACCAATTGTAATCTCTTACCACATTAGTGTTATAAAGACTATTGTGCTTGTGCCCCGAAATATTTTTAGCATGCAGTGGTTGCGAGGATATAATAATAGCGTAAATTGTAAAGTGATGTTTGGTCCCCCATGTGTAAACCAAATTTTGAGGAGTATAAAGATAGATCGGTTGATCTTAATTATTTCATTGATGATGCGTTTATATCTTGGAATATCATTGTCACTTGCTGATCTATCAGAGTGTGCTGCAGTTGGCCGTCTGGAAGGAGAGCTGGCCCTTGCCGATGTCGAAGAGGAGGTGCATGTTCTGCTGCTGGAAGTTGCCGATAATGCTTATCTCGAACGCTTCGAAGATAGCCATGCAGGCCGTCGACTTGTCTATTGGCGCCCAGTAGTTCTCCGGAGGCAGGGCCATGTCCGCGCCGCCGCTGAAGTGGAACACGAGCGTCGGCACAAAGCTGTCCAAGTCGCCCCGTGCCACACACAGCGCCATCCCACCGCCATCTCCCCCCGGAGGTGGCACGAGGCTGCCGTTCAGCTGCCGGGCAAGCTCGTCGGTTAGCGGCTTGTACGCGTCTTCGACGAGCGATGTGAAGGGGCTGCCGGAGTCGATGATGACCCCGCCCGCCCAGAACCCCTGGTCAAGGCGCCGGAGATCGAACACCGAGCTCTGGATGGGCAGCTTGGTCTTGCCGACGGTGATCCCCACCAAAGGGAGGTAGTAGAACAGGCTGTAGGGGTAGTCCTTGGGGTTCTCCGCGAACGGCATGGACGTCACGGGGCCGCCGCCGCCGCTCAGGCTCGCCGCGGCGCCGACGAACAGGAGGCTCGACGCGCCGTTGTTGTGGAAGTAGGGCGTGAGGCAGTAGGAGAACTTGGTGGCGCCCGTCTGGGAGACAAGCGACAGGCGTCCGCGGCCGAGCCCGATAAGGCTCGACGCGCCGCGGAGCGCCCCCTGCGTGAGCCGCGAGAAGCTCACGCACCCGAAGGCGAGCGTCGCCACGCCGGACTGGAACGCAAAGGCGTCGGTGCCGAGGAAGCCGATGACGCTGCCGGCGCCGTATAAGACCCGGAACGTGCAGCTGCCGTCCAGGGCGCAGAAGTGCACGCTGTTGGCCGCGCAAGCCCTGTCCCTGCACAGCACGGGCGCGAAGCTGCCGGAGGCCGATGCGTTGAAGTAGGGCAGGTCCTGCCGCTCGCATGACTTCCGGAGGCATGCCGTGGACTGCGTCCAGATGAGGTCGCTGCCGGTGTCGATGAGTGCCTCCACGCGCTGCGGCGGGTCGCCGATCAGGTACTCCGCGATGTACTGCCGGGTGGCCCAGTGCACGGGCGCACTCACGCCGCCGCCGCCGCTTGCACGCATGGAAGCCAGGCGCTGCTGTGTGACAGCGACGGCACGCTGCACGCGCTCCTCCGTGGTGTAGCTCCCCTTGGCGTTGACGTGGGTGAGCTTCATGCGGACTCCTGTGGCGCTAGCGGTGCCGCCGCCGCCGCTGCATGTTATTACAGCGCTGAGGCACAGGAGCCCGAGTAATACCAATGTCGTTGGCGCCATTTTCGATTTCAACTTTGTTCTTGCCGAGACTTATTGTAGTTGTAGCCGTTTAATACCAATGTGCATGTATGTGCATCAGTAAATGTGTATACAGGAAGACAATTCTGATCTCCAGCTTGTGGGTGAGCAATATATGGGTGGCCGTGCAAAAACGGCTGACTACACGTTGACTCTAGTTACTATCAAAATAATTATATACTGCCAGAGCTTGATGACGACAGGACAATGCTGCCAAGGCTCAAGTGTAGAGGAATAATACGTAATAATCTGGGTCCTTCTCGATTGATTCTAATTTCTATTTTCTTCTCGCGAAGACCTTATCCGTTGGACGGTGATAGTTAGAATGGACCAAGATTCCATATGGGCTAATACTTTTAAGAAACATAGAATTATAAAATAACAATTATAAATTCATAGAAAAATGATCTCTCATCTCACACCTTAGTACTGGCCACATTTCAACCTGGAACTAATGCTACCGGGTCCAAATTTAGTAGCCCTAGAGGCCTTTTAGTACTGGATCATAACACCACCGGTACTAATCGTGGTGCTATGACCCGGTACTAAAACTATAAGGACTTTTAGTATTAGGTCATAACACCACTTGGTACTAAAATGTTACTTTAAAAAGAAAAAATATCTCTTAGTCCATCACATGTGTTGTGTCGGTGAGATGGTAAGGAAGGTTCGCGTGAGGTTTGAGGTCGCGGGTTCGAATCTCACGCACGCATATTACGCATGAAAATCACGTGACTTGCGACTTATGATGTTGTGCGTGTGTGCGAAACTATTTAGTACCGGTTAGTGTTACCAACTAGTACTAATTTGGCCCTTTAGTACCGGGTGGATGACTAGTACTAAAGGGATCCTCTTTAGTACTAACACAGCGATACCGATTGCCAAACCAGTACTAAAGGGTAGCGTTTAGAGCCTATACCAAAGATCACTTCTCTAGTGAGAGCCTGTAGCTAATACTAAAAGTTACTTACATTGCTCTCTCTGTTAATTATTATATCACAATACTTATAAGAATATGTACTTATTGTTTATCTAGTTTTAATAGACTTTAATTAGCAATTACTCCAGGTATACATTATACCTTTTTCTCCATGTTCATATTTTCTTCACTTTGCACCACAGCTGCATATGTATCATGTGTTTAATTGAATCACTAGTTTGAACAATGTGTATAGTATGGAAATCGGTATTCTGGTTGCTTTATGATGACACACATCATGCAATATACCTTAAGTACCCTAAGTTAATATTTTCTACATTAATAATGTCATAAATAGATAATCTCAAATCATATATTGATGTGTACTTTGGTCTACTTTTTAATAGAGACAACGAGCAGTTAGAGCCGGAGGGGGTTTTAAATTGCGCGCAAGCTGTGGCCTGCGGGTGTGAGTTTATTTTGCAACGGGGACACCGGCACGTCGCACGGTGCGGGTTAGGTTGCTAACGTGACATGTGAATGCTTTCAATGTGGCATATTTCCAAAGTTCGTGAAAGACTGAAAGGTCATGATGCGCGGGTTATTTTGAGAATTCTCAATCATAAAGGCGGAGATTCACCGAATATTTGACATTTTTCATATCTTTAAATTAAGGTTAAGCATATGAGCACACAGGCCATGTTAGGATCGGGATCTTTGACAGCATTAGATTGTAGAATCATGATTCCGTCAGATTCTAGAAAAGAAGATATATTTGAAGTATAACATTAATCATATTATGAAGATAGAAGTCTATAATGCCGCTTTGATAGAGTTATTAAATTATGTATACTTATTAAGTCCACATAATCCATTCAATTTGAATTTAATGTAATATTTAACATTATTTAACCATATTTTAAATCATTTAAAAGGGTCAAAGTATTCATAATAACATTAGGAAACATGAAAATATTCATAATAACATTACAAAACATGACACGCCATACGATGTAGAGAGTAAAATATGTAAAATGAAATCCATAAAACATAATTAAGCATAGATATTACAATAACTTAGATGTTAGTAAAATTTAATAGTAGGATCATGAGCATGTATGATCCCATAGGATCCTACATCAAGGGTCATGATAGAACGGAACTAAGATCAACAATGGGATCAACATGAGCATGTTTCGGCTCGATGCTTCATATATTGTGTAATATTCAATATTTTCTTGAATATTTTTTATCTTTATTTTCACAACGATGTTTACACTTTCGCATTTATGGGCAGCAAATCTATTTGTGTATTTATATTTCACTATCTGGTTGAAAAGGGAAAACAATTGTAGCTACAAAATTGAATTTTTAATGAATACTCATCTTCAGCACTAAAGCTTGAGTAACAAACTTTGTAGTTATAGAAGTAATCATGAGCATGAAGTAGTTAGATGTTGAAAAACTATCAACCAGCCATTCCCTATTCGGCTAATCCTACATTTAAAACTGGTCTATGAAATTAGTTGTCAACATAAGAATAAGACAAAAAGGAATTTAAGGACTTGCATAACTTATTTTTCATCACATAGACTTACTACTTAATAGACAATTTTACAAAGTTATTTTGTCAAAGAAAATGATCAGCCCCCTAACTCCCAACAACCTAGTGAATCGTGGCTGCACCTACATGATTCATATTGAAGTTTTAGGATACCTGTTGTACATGTAGCATTTGCATGAAAGAGAACGGCACTTGATAAGATTTTTGGAAATTAGATGTAGTTGATCAGTTACTATCACTTTCGTAATCACTATTATCATGCTAATACTCCTAAGACAAAATGTTCTAGCTTTCCAACAGAAGAACGCGAGATAAAACCTTCACCTGCTTCTCTTATTTTATGAGAAACTTAGAAATGTAATTACCAATAACCCATTCATGTATTTAAGAATCATTATGCAGTATCCTTGATATGCAAGATTTTTCTGGCTAAAGGAATATAATATTAACCATTTCCTTTTATTTCATTGATGGTTTAAATGATTTTAGAGAAATGCAATGGAGTTTCTGTTCCGTTAAAATCTGCTGCAAAATACCACAAAAATCAAATCCTGGAGAGAGAAAAAAATGATTCCATGTATAGGGTAGCCGAAGGGGTTTCATTACATATTTTCTGCTAAATTGATACTAATGCTGGTACGACCTCAAAAAACTTTTCAACGTTTTGACACCTTTGAACTCTGGACTTTACACCTTGTTGAAGCCGTTACAAACAGCGGTGGACGCAACGCAGAGCACAGAGACTTTTCCCGGATACCAAATGATAAGAAAAGCATTGGTTCTTTTTCTGCAACGTCGGCCAGTCGGTGACCCGGTGCGGCAGCTCACGTCAGATGTGCCGGCCTGACGCCTGCCTGATCATGTTGTAGTTCCTCGAGGGAAAGCCGGGTAGTAGAATTCCTTCATCTTTATATAATCCCTTCCCTAATCTCTTTCTTCTTGAGCAATAAGCAATGCACGTGGTGCGGGATGGGTTCTCACGTGGAGGAGGATCCGGGTCTTTGCTTGATCTGACAGGAAAAAGGAATTGGTTTGCAAGTGATCGTTGGTCCTTCGCATTCTCTCGAGCTTCCTGTGATGTTCTTGTTCTCACTCCCATCAGTTGGCTTGTTTTTTCCGATACACAGTTTGCTGAAGCATTATTGAAAACATTACCCCGTCTGCTTTTTTTTTTTTTTGAGAGACTGAATCATTCCTCAAACCTGGGCCAGAGCCCAGAAGCAATGTAGGCTTCAGACGATCAGAGCGGGCCGCGCTGCTGGATTTCGGCAGTGACTGAAGTGGCCCAAGAAACCAATGATGTAAGGCCCAAGAAGTTACCTGTTGAAGGGAATCAGACTCACTAGTGGCTAGTCACGGTGCTGCTACCTGCACGTGTGCAAACTGGTAAGTTTGACGGACTCAGGCTATCAGCACCGCGTGAGCGGTACGCCCATCCGCAAAACCGTGAGGTCCACACGTTGTGCAGATTTCTATCCACGGAATGCTGTCGCGCAGAGATCTCTATGCCCATCTGCAAATCCACGTGCTGAGCGACGAGTGGGCGTGGGGTCCCGTGTGCGGCGCCAGCAGCAGCGGGTGTGGGAGAGAGATTGGGCTGGAGAGAGAGGATAGCGTCGGAACGCGCAGACGCTGGGTTTGCAGTATCCCTGTAGGGAACGGTGGCATACAGATTCATATAGAGACCTGCGCTGCAGCTACTCAACCTCCACATTTCACGTACAGGCCTGCTTACTGCTCAATGGTGCGGATAGCCTCAAGGTCTTCGCAGCAACAGCGGTCAAGCAATGAAGTTAAGATAAGCTGTGACAACGGTGGATAAGAGGGTGTGTATGCGACGAAATTTCGAAAACTGTTCTTAAACTCCCGCAAAAGCAACTCCCATAGATTGGCCATTTCCCTTTTATCTCCATATAAGAGAATTACCTTTCAAAATTCCAAAGTACTAGGTAGAGTTGTTGCAGCAGATCTCATTTTCCCTTTCCTCTTTCCAACTTCTCTTACACATGGAACCCACATGTCAGTGACATAATAATTTTTTTCTTTTTTTTTCTTCTTCTTACTTACCTTCTCCTTTCTTCCTTCTTGCACCCTTCCTTCTCGCTTGGTGCGAGTGGCGAGCGCAAGACAGCAGCCTGGGTAGGGTTGGTGTATGGCGCGCCGTGGCGACTAGGGCAGGGCGTGTCGGCCGGCCCGCAAGGGTGCACGAGCACTGGGCACCCAAAGCGGCCCTCCGATTAGCCGCGCACGGGTGAAGTCTAGGGCGCCGGGTAGGGGTAGTGGCGGCGCGTCGTGCGGTGCCCGCAGGTGAGCGCCCATGGCGGTGGCCAAAGCAGGGCCCGCTGGCGAGCTCACAGGCAGGCAAGCGAGTGGCACGCGGGGCATGCATGGCGATGACATCGGGCGGCCAGGAATGCTTGGTGGCCTTGAGATCGTGGGGCGGAGGAAAGAGGAAGGAAAGGGAGGAGGAGCAAATCCTCATCGAAAGAGGAAGATAAAGGGGATTGAGATAAAAGAAAGGGGATAGAAGGGAATATGTTGGAGCATTTTTTTTACCTCTCAATCTCCTTTATAGCTGAAAAATAAAAATAGAAAAAGGGATTTGTTGGAGTTGCTCTAAAGGTTCTTGAGCAACCAAAGTCCCAAATAAACAAACTCAAAGTTCATAGTTCTCAGTTTCTCACACCACCACCCGTCAGAACCAAGCAGATAAAAAGGCCTGGCTATCAGGGCTAGCTGTGTGCTCCGGCCCGTCGGCCCCTCCTGAACCTTCTTTGACATAGCAGCCTTCGTTCATAAGCTGCAGACAGAGCTACTCTGTAGCGAGTGATTGAATCTGCATCGAGCAAAGACAAGCCGTGCATAGCAGCCTTTGGTTATCTGCCGTCGAGAGAGTGATCCCGAGCCGTGTCTGCAGGGAAGAGAATGAAGGAAGATCATGTACGTGTGGAGTCAAAGGCTTGCAACCATACCATGCATGTCCATCGCTACCGCAGCGCTCTGCCTCTCTCGTCTCTCCGCCGCGCGCGCCGCCGCTCCTCAACGGTGCACACTGCACAGGCTCGCACGAAGTACAGGCATCTCCTCAAATAAAAAGTATTTGTTGATGCTTGTGTACGAGTATTTGTTGGAGATGGTAATGGTGGCCGGCTAGCACGTGATGCTTCAAGTTATTGCAGTGATGTGGGGGAGCCGCCCTTGCTGCTGGTGGGCCCGCCTGATCTCCTGGTTTAACCGGGATGGAAAGAGGAGTCGCGCTCGCGCCCATGCCCACGCATGCAGCGTGGAAAAGTCAAAGAAATAGACTCTGACGCGTGTAGCTCCTCCGAGCCAGGCCGCTCCTCAGCTCGCTCTAGCCTCTAGCTCCTCCGTGCCAGGCCGCTCTTCAACGCTTGCACAGGTTTGCGGAGGCGGTCCATGCCGGCCGGAGTCGACTAGGCACTTCGAATGATGGATCACAGAAAGGTACATTTGATTTACCGATTTTGAAGTATTGTAACAATGACCTGCAAATTGCATTGGTGGCCACATCCGTTTCAGATCCATGGCTCCGCGATTGCTAGCTAGGCTGCAAGGAGGCACCCAGCAGGCAGTGTCAAAGGCTATTCATGCACACCATCCATTCTGAGTGTCTGTCAGTCTAGTAGTTATGCATGTATACCGGTTATTCAGCTGTCATGCATGGCTCGTCAGATCCAACATGTAAAATGCATGCACGTCGTCCTTCATCTACTTCAAGAAGCTGCGGAAAAAGGGCTAAAACTCTCTGTTGGTCATTTTTCACCGGCAGGTCAGGAACAAGAACTTGTAACAGGTAATGAGTTGCATGACTCAGTTCACTTGTACTTCAGTAGTAACAGGCAATAGTTGAGGGACGGCGCGGCATGCTATACGCATGGCCTAGCGAGTGATTCAACCTGCATGGGAGCAAATGTGAGTCGTGGCTGCCTTCGTTCCCTGCCATCGAGTGATCCAACACCGGGTCCTCCCTTCCTTCCCCGGCGTCTCTGCTGCGACGTCGACGTGCGTGGAAAAGTCAAAAATTAAGGAGAGAGAGAAAGAATGCCAACGCGACTCGTGTGGAGTCAAATAAAAAAGCTGGACCCGGCAGGTCAACCATTCATGTCCCGCAGCTCTGCGCGCGCGCCGGAACCAAAGCGTGGACCGACTCCGACCGTGCTCGAGCAGTCGAGCTCGATTCGGGGCCTTGACGCTCCTCGCTCAATATAATGTCACTTGTCACTACAGGAATATACTCGGAAGAGGGTGTACAAGAAATTGTTGGAGATGCGTCCATTGTATTGATGCTTGTTTACGAGTCCGTATTTGTTTGAGATGATGAGCGATGACAGTATGACACGGTGGGGGTTAGCACCTGATGCTTTAAGGGTGTGGAGGATCCCTTGCCGCCGGTGTGGCCTGATTTAATTTATAGTGTAGCTGAACCGGGTTGGAAAGACATGAACTCCGTGATGGCCTGATGAGTGGCTTGGTTGGTTGTAGTCGTGGCGGAGGCGGTGCATGCCCCATGCATGCAGCGTGCAAGCCGCGCGGAGTAGTTACTAAGCGGTCAGGCCCCTCGTCGGTGCAACGCCGGGGCTACGTATTTGGAGTACATACTAGTACGTTGGTTTGGACTTTGCCGTAGTCCGTAGTAGATAGCAGGTGATCGGTGATGATCATGCACGTACGACTTTATTTTGGCCAGGCGTCGTCGCTTCGTCCGATCGCCGTGTTGACATGCACACCCGACACCGGCGGCCGGCAACGTGATCCGGGACTTGCCTCTGCACTTTTCTGCTGCAGTGCAACTTGTTTAAACCTTATGTTTTCATCGAACTGTTTAAATGCCAAAAAGGAGGATGAGTGACTGTCTAGCGTTTAACGTGTAGAAAAACACTGATTTTGAGAGAGGTAGCATTCATTGTTTTTTCTTTTCATCAGTTTGTCAATAGGATAGTTGGAAAAAATAATCTGACTGTAGATTAACTAGTATTTCTAAAACATATTATTTCATTTTATTTCCTGATGTGGGTGGGCCTAGGAGCCTTGATACCTAGTCATCTTTCTCCAGCTCTATTACTGATCTGAGTTGTCTCCATCTTACTTACTGCTATTTGCATTTGCAGTTTGCTCTTGTTCCAGTAAACCCTGCTCCACCCACTGGCAACGCCACCATAGATGCTGATCTTGCTCGAGTGTCCATGATGTATGGTGGGGTCGAAAGGGTTCGGAGCCTTCTACATGCTCGTGCTGACGTAATGATGACTTCGGGTGTCTTCCTTTTTGAGACGAAGCGGTACTGGAAACTGCATGACCGGCTGCTGGCGGCAGCGATGGCCCTTCGTGAGAAGGTTCTGATGGACTATGGGGTTGAGGCCCCAGCACCCCCCGAGTACTTCTTCTACAACTTTTGATGGAGTAAAAGTTTTGGAAACTCTGAATGACCTTTTGAAATCCTTGAACTCGTGTTAGGTATTTGAAACCTGAATTCTTTCTAGGGTGGAAGATTTGGAGGATCTTGTTGGTTGTCTTAAACATGTAATCTTGTTTGTTGGCAGAAGTTTTGGAGGCGCTGGAACTCGGAGGACTTGTTAGTTTGGATAAGTCCTTTATCTGTGCGATGGTACTGGTGTAGTGGTGTTATGTGAACTTGCTGGTGCTTAAAGCCATTTTGTCTGTTGGAATGCAGGTCTATTCTCGCTGCATCTTTCTTGTGAAAAATTAGAGAACTTTATGTTATGCCCATCTCTTTGTTTTTGCTCTTCTCAGTAGCCGGATGTCAAGCTAGCTAATGCGTGCTACAAAGCAGGCAACCTGCGCAGGCAAGCGAACATGAGGCAGAGGATAGCCAAGCAAAAAATCATACCCAAGTTATCTGCCGACCAGCAATCACTACGGGAAAGCTACAAATTGCTGAGTGCCCCAGTCACTCGGCGAAACCCTAAAAACACTCGGCAACGTGTTTGCCGAGTGTAACACTCGGCGACGAGCACACGGCAAAGTTTTACTCGGCAAAGTTAACTTTGCCGAGTGTCTTTGGTCGGGCACTCGGCAAAGGGTGTGCCGAGTGGCACAAAACACTCGGCAAACAATATTTTCAGAAAAAATAAAAAAAACATACCCCGGCCACCGGGGGCAGCTCCAGCTGGCCGCCGCCGCCGCCGCCATCTCAACCATTGCGACGCCGCCACCACGCCCAGGCCATCCACGGCAGTTCCAGCTGCTCGACCGTCGCCACCACGCCCGGGCCACCAGCTCCGGCTGCTCCACCGCCGCCACCACCGCCTGCTCCGCCCGCCTTGGAGTGCGCCGCCGCCACTCCATCCACCTTGGAGTGCGCTGCCCGCCTTGGAGTGCGCCGCCGTTGCTCCATCCCGCCGCCACCTGAGCTTCTTCCCGCCAGGCACCCTCCCCGCCGCCACCCGAGCTGCTTCCCGCCAGGCCACCTCCCCGCCGCCACCCGAGCTGCCTCCCGCCACCACGCCGCCTCGCCCGCTGCCGGATCCGCGCCAGATCCGGAGGGGAGAGAGCAGGGGGCCGCCGGATTCGCGCCGGAGGGGAAGAAGGGGGCGCGGATCCGGCCGGAGGGGAGGGAGCCGGGGAAGGAGAGGCCGGATCCGGAGGGGAAGAAGGCGTCGAGCGGCGGGGGCGGGGGCCGGGCGTCGAGCGGCGGGGCTGGGGGCCGGGCGCCGGGCGGCGGCGGGGGGCGGCGGGCGCCGGGCGGCAGCGGGGGGCGCCGAGCGGCGGGAGGCGGCGGCAGGGAGAGAGGAAGAGGTGGGGGAGAGGAAGAGGTGAGGTCGAGTGCGGGATCGAGGGGGCCGGGAGGGATAAGGACGCCCGCGCGGTTTGGAAAAAAAAAATTCGCCGAGTGTCCGGTGTGGACACTCGGTAAAGGGTTTCTTTGCCGAGTGTCCACATTAGGACACTCGGCAAAGTTTTTTTAAAAAAAAATTAAAAAAATCTCACAGTTTCAAAAAAATACCAAATTTTTACACGAAACAATATATGTTCTCTATTGACTATACAAAAAGTTTTGTAGTCAAACCGAACTCGACCGTCACTTCAACTCTAAATTTTATCGAATCCTTCTCAAAGTTACTATTATTCTTTTGAGATGCTTCAGTTTGTAATCATCGTAAATGATGAAATGTGCAAAACCTTCTCAATTTTTTTCCACAGCCTCCACGTATTATATCATCACATCATGACAAATCTCATGATTTTCAGACTTTGCTTGTTTTTTTTACAATTTCAAAATACTACCGCCACACGTTCATTGTCGTGTTTCCTGAACAAGATGTTCGAAATTTCTTTTCATTTCATAGGTCAGGTCTCAAATTGAGCCAAATAACATGAATATCATTTTTCTACTCATTTTGTTCCATAATTTGAATCACTTGCAGTTCAAATTTGACTTATACCAAAAATTTCCTTGAAATGCAATTAATTAAATAAATATAGCAAATAAATCTAAAAATATACCAAATTTTAACATGGAGTACCACGTGTTGTATGTGGGGAGTAGAAAAAATTTCAAGGTGAAAAGAGAAAAAAAATTATTTTTTTGCCGAGTGTCAAAAAAAACACTCGGCAAACCCCCCTCTTTGCCGAGTGTCTTTTTTGACACTCGGCAAAGAGGGTAGTTTGCCGAGTGTTTTTTATTTGACACTCGGCAAAGCCCCGTTTTGCCGAGTATATTTTTTTTGCCGAGTATTTTTAGCTTGGCACTCGGCGAAGAGCTTGTTTGCCGAGTGCTCGAAAAAAACACTCGGCAAAAAAAAAATACACTCGGCAATTTGAAGCTTTCCCGTAGTGAATTACCGCATTTGTGAACACGACTGCAAAGCTGACTGGCAGCATAGGAGGAAAATAGAAACCATCACGGGACACAACAGTACGATCATTCACAGGAGTGCTAGCTACTACACAATGCAATTTTCAAGATAAAAAAGGTAAAGTCAAAATCATTTAGCTTATTCTCTCTATTGATCGCTATCTAATATGAATCGGCATGGGTTTAACTTCATAAGCGATATCATGTGCCCAGGTGCATGGTGCACTGGATTTTTACTCCATAGTTATTTTTATTTTCCTTGTCTTCTTTATTTCTTTCTGTCCTGCATGCATCCAGGAGTGAGGGAAACGAAATTCATGTGTTTCTAAGGCCTCCAACACATTTTTTTTTGTGTTCCTAACTATACTATATTTACAGTTAACACTCGTTGGAGTTATATCAGGCACAATAATCTTATGTAGTTTTCACCTAGTCATGTTGTGATCAGGAAAAATTGAGTGTTGGAGTCCTACATAACCCAAATTTAACTCAACTACAAAGGAAATAAACTCTTAGCCGTCAATTGCAAATCTAGTGAATAAAAAAAAATCGGGCTTTAAAGCCCATGGAACTCCCGGGTGTGATGTAGATGTCCATTAAGATTCTGTTGGGTCTGTAAGAATGATTTGTACTTTCATCTCAACAAATTCTCTTATATTTCCTAATATTCCTATTTGTGTTGTACTATTTTGTAGAATGTAGAGAATGGCTACGACGAGGTTTTTGATAGAAAAGAGGGAATGTAGTGGGGATTCCCTGGAATAAAATGAGGCAGCAGAAATTATTGAATACACTACGTTGCAAAAGCCAATCTTACTATTACTAATTGGAGGCTCCTTTTGAAGCCTCCAGGTAAAGCCACCTAGGATTCCTAGGTGGACACTCTAGAAAAAGAGAAAAATCCTAGAAATTCTCATAAAAAAGCAAAACATCCGACCATTGATCGATAGATTCAAATCATCATAGCCATTAAATCTATTGTGTTTTCTAAAAAATTACCCACCTATGCCATTATGAAAATAGCCTAAATAACCCCCTAAATCTATATATAAATTACCCACCTCTGCCATTATATAAAATAAAATAAGTAACCCCTAATCTTCATCAAAATTACCCACTTATGCCATTATAAACAATATTTAAAATAACCCCCTAATTTGCAACCAAATTGCCCACCGCTATTACTTAAAAACTTGCATCTATATTACCCACACATACCATTATTAAAAATAACATGATAACCCTATGTTTGAATCAAATAACCTTAATTAAAATATACAACAATATATGATTCTAAATCGTCTATATCTTGCACTATTGGTATATGATATAATAATTAAGGTCTACACACATGATGTGTCACCATTTATAAAGATATAGAGAAAGTGATGAGAATATAGATTTCTATGTTAAAATTGTATCACAAACTTAGGGTTCATTAAACAAATTCAAGCGCATACCTGCGATGCAAAGGGAAAAGTTAAAGATTATAAATGTGGATGAAAATATTATAGAGTAATTACTTACTAAATCTATCACAATTGGATGAAGATAATAAGTATATATATCTATTGTGTTTGAATATTTAACAAACGAGAGGTAGCTTATAGAGTAATATTTTTTAGCAATGTAGTCCCATTTTTTTCCATTGGAGACTCCGCATTAGTTCCCATCAGACAAGCTAGAAAAAAAAGAGACAAATTCTCATAAAAATCAAAAACATCATACACCAATCCTGTAAAATCTAATAATCATAGCCATTGATCTATTATATTTTCTAAAAAGTTACCCACCACTATCATTGTGAAAATATTCAAAAATGAGCTCTAAACCTATATCTAAATTACCGAGCTCAGCTATTATAAAAAATAATCTAAAGTAATCCCACAATCTTCATCCAATTTACTAATACATATCATTATAAAGCATAAATTAAAATGTCATTCTAAAATTTTATCTATATTACCCACGTAAGTTGTTTTTAAAAATAACCTAAATTAAACATCTAAATCTTAATCTAATTATATTCATGTGCATCATACATAAATATCAAAAATAAACTAATATATGATTCTAAATTACCTATTTATGTCATTATTAATATAAAAATACTAAGTTAAAGTATACACACACGATGAGTGTCACCATTTAGACCATTTATACATGTACGTGAGGAATCGATGAAAAATATTGATTTGTATGCTAAACATAATGTATGGAGGATTGGATGTGCGATACAAAATGGAAAAAGTATGAATATGGATGAAAAAGTGCATAGAGTAATTATTAATTAAAAATCAATCACAATTGGATAAAGATAGGTACATATCTATATAAGTATTATGTTGACGTATTGAAAAAAATAAGAGAGTAGTAGGTAATCAATTTTGATTATTAGCTAGGAGTTTAATTTGTAAATAATTTTTAAATACAATAACTTCTAAAAATATTAACCCGTGCGGGAGCACGGGTTGATGGACTAGTGAATCTAATACTGCAACACGGGGCTTCAGTCTTGAAACCTCTGCTTTTCAGCAACCAATCAAGAATCATAAAATTCAATCAGGCCAGTATTTTTAGAGGAAAATTACTCAAACTTCGTTTAAAGAAAAGAGGAATTACTCAAGTTCAACGTCAAATCGACACGAACGGGTACAGCAAGGCAACGAACGATTATCATTACGACTATCCTATTACACAGGGATGCAGCAAAGTATAGCAATGGCAGATGGAGCACAGTGACTAGTAGCCAGACAGCTAATTGAGCTTGTTGGTTTTCCCGCAGCCTGCTTGGTGACTCCATGCCGGGACCTACTCCGGCCAGGCGTCGCCGGCGTCGCAGTGGTGACCTCCTCGACCGCGTACCCTTTGGTGTAGTAGTCGTTCAGGATCCGTTCCCTCTCCCGCATGAATCGCGCCTCCATCTCGTCGAGTTCCCTGAATATATTAGCGATCAGGTGATGTAGTCGTCCATTTGATCCATGAGCACCGGGAGGTTGCCCTGGTCAGCGAGGTTCATCTGGGCCAGCCTCTCCTTGCTCACCTTGGGGATGGCGTCCTCGGGAAAGTACACGGTCTTGTAGCGGATCAGGCTGTTGATCTGCTCCCGCGACATCCGCGCGTGGTTACGTTCATCGTCGCCTTCAGTGCATGTTTTATTGATTCTGGGAGGTCACAGGCAGGAAAAGAAAAGAAAAAATAAAAAAGATTCGTCCGGTTGGATTGGAACATCAACGCGGGGAACCACTTGACTCAACTGCCACGCCTAACTGGTCAGAATGGGATGTCAACGCGGTCTCACCATTCCACTCACCACGGCAACAGGTTCGTTGTTGTCTTACGTTGCCGCCTGTGGATCCGCCGCCAGTGCCTTGCCCTTCTCAATCTGGGCCTTGTCCGACGAACTCGACATGGTTGCCTCAAGAACCAGGGGACAGTGCTTGAGTCTAGAGATGAGATTGATTGGGGAAGAAAGAAGCTCCTCCCCCTCTTAATTTGTAGCACCGCCTTCTGTAGTGCTCGGATACGGGGTGGAGTTGGAAACCGTTTCTTGTTTCCGTATTGTTCTTTAGTACTAGGAAACAATATGGATACTATTTTTTCCTTCTAATTTTAACTTTTTAAAATAATATTTTAAAAATAACGCCACAGTCGAATATTTTCATCTCGTGATATTCTTTTCGTGCCAATCCGCGTGACGCGACAGGATAATTTTTGCCATTTGATATCTACTCCCTCCGTTCCCTCCGTTCCAAGTTCCCTCCATTCCAAATTAAATCGTTTTAATTTTTTATTCATAAATATATCAATATTTATTCCAAATTAGATCATTTTAGTTTTTTTATTCATAAATATATCAATATTTAGGAATAAAAAAGTTAAAATGATCTAATTTGGACCGGAAACGGAGGGAAGTAACTCTTGAACTTTACACCTTGTTGAAGCCGTTACAAACAGCGGTGGACGCAACGCAGAGCACATGTCAGAGATTTTCCCCAGATAGCAAATGATAATGGTTCTTTTTCTGCAACGTCGGCCAGTCGGTGATCCGGTGCGGCAGCTCACGTCAGATGTGCCGGCCTGACGCCTGCCTGATCATGTTGTTCGGTTCAGAATCCCTTCATCTTTATCTAACCCCCTCCCTAATCTCTTTCTTCTTGAGCAATAATCAGTGCACGTGGTGCGGAACGGGTTCTCACGAGGGGGAGGATCCGGGTCTTTGCTTGATCTGACGGGAAAAAGAAATTGGTTTGCAAGTGATCTTTGGCCCTTCACATTCTCTCGAGCTTCCTGTGATGTTCTTGTTCTCACTCCCATCAGTTGGTTTGTTTTTTTTCCGATACACAGTTTGTTGAAGCTTTGAAAGCATTACCACGGAACCACTGGTTGTTAAAAAACAGTCAAATGGCAGTCAACGCAATTCGTGCATTCCTGGAATTGTTCATTCAACTTTTTGCTTTTGATTTTTTCGTTTCTAGAAGTGTTCAGTCATTGCTTCTGGGTTCCGGCTGCTGTGTGCTGTGATTCCTCAGGCCTTGTTCGGTTGCATAAGATTCGTGCCGGATCGGGAATGATTCCAGGCATGGATCAAGAGCTGGTTTCAGGTTGATTTTTCTTTTCACCAAAAATCTTGTTGGTAGAGCATGAATTCAATCTAAGAACTAAACTAATTGCAACAATGATAGGTACAACAAGAGACCGGGATTGATTCCACACCCCTCGACATATGGATTGATTCCAGGTTTAAATTGGGTAGAAGGGTTGGGATGGATCGAGTTTCAAACCATGGTGGATTTAACTGAACACCTCTTCCCTCAATTTCAGTATGAAAGAAATGGCTTGGAACAGGGTGTGGAAAAGAACCGGAATGAAACCTATGCAACCGAACAAGGCCTCGAAGGGCCAGAGGCCAGAAGCAATGTTGGCAGACCATCAGAGTAGGCCGCGCTGCTGGATTTCGGCAGTGACTGAAGTGGCCCAAGAAATCGACGATGTAAGGCCCAAGAAGTTACGGTGCTGCTACCTGCACGTGTGCAAACTGGTAAGTTGGACGGACTCAAGGTCTTCGCAGAAACAGCGGTCAAGCAATGAAGCTAAGATAAGCCGTGACACAGTGGCAGATGAAGTGCAAGTGTGTGGATGTGACGAAGCTGCAAGAACTGTTCTTAAACCCCCGTAAGGGCTCAGCCTGTTGAGCATCCAAAAGTTCCAAATAAACAAACTGAAAGCTCACAGTTCTCACACTGCCACCCGGAAAACCAAGCAGATCAAAAGTGCTATAAGGGCGTCGTGTACTCCGGCAACACAGGTACTCCTGGCCTCCACACTGTTTAGATTTGCTCTCTCAGGTCTCAGCCCGTCGGCCTCTCCTGAGTCCTGAGCAGTACCCCTACTGAACATTCTTTTAGCTTTTCTCTTAAGCTGTCGATATTTATTGGTGGGGGTGAAGATGCTATCAGTTACGCTATGTATATACCTTGCAGATGATAAGTGTATTATCCAGGGGAAAAATTGGTTCTATAGCATTAAAAGAATGTCGCTTCCGAAAAATATCACTGAAAGATCTCTGTCACGTAAAATACCATTGAAAAAATAAACCGTTACCTTAAACTACCATTCCGTTATATTTGGGCGTTGACGCCGTCCGTCCGTCCACTTTTTCCTCTTTCGTCCATGCCCCGCGCACGCTCGCAGCTCATCTGCCCTGCCCTGCTCCCAGGCTCCCAGCACCATGGCGCCGCAACGCCCGTCCACGCGTGATCTGCTGTGCGGCCAGCCTGAGCCAGTAACGAGGCCCATGCCGTCGTGGGCTCGTGGCGAGTCATCCAGGGGCTGGACGGCGCATGGCGAGGCCCGCGCTGGCTTTGGATGGTGTGGCGCACCCGCAGCGGCAGTTGCGTCGGCCGTCGGGGCTTGCTGTTGTGAGCGAGTGCGTTCTTCCGCGTGGAGGCAGCACACGAATAGTAGTGCTGTGAGTGCAGGACCTGCGGGCGAGCTACTGCCCATAAGGGATGACGTTGTGGCATGATGTGGGCATTGAGCAGTTCGAGAGAAGCTAGATGCAAACACCGCACGCACAACCACGCGAAGCTAGAGGCCGCGTGCACAAGCTCGACCCTGCATGCCCGATCCGCTCGTCCGCAAATTCCTGCAAGTAACAAATCCACTCACTTACGGATTGTTTTTCTCGGTAAAGCTCCGCGTTTTCTCATGATGTATGTTCTGCACCGCAGTCCGTAGCAGGCAGAAGGACATCGACGTCGACGGATTGGTAATCAGCGGCACTGGTGAGCGAGGATTAGAATCGTGCTGGCTTGTGGAGCTTCCTCACGGTAAGCAATCAGCAGGGCAGCATCTGATTTGAGCACACCTGGGGACGGACAGAGGAGGAAGAAAGGAGATGGACGGCGTTAACGTCGAAATTGATGGAATGGTATTTCAAGATAACGGTTCATTCTTTCAATGGTATTTTACTTGATGGAGATGATGGAGATCTTTCGATGGTATTTTTTAGAAACGACGTTCTTTCGGTGCTATATAACCAAATTTCCCTTATCCAAGCCACCGGCGAAACTGGACATTCATGTACTGTTGTCATTGTTGCTCCTATGCTATGGACTTGGCATGCAACGTCGTCCATTGTTCAGCAGTACATGGCAACAGCACCGATCTGCTCTGGCTGCTTGATTTCAAGAACGGCGTCACCAACGATCCATTTGGAGCCTTGAGCAATTGGAATACCAGCACCCACTTCTGCTGGTTTAGTGGCATCAAGTGCAGCCCGACACGACCATGGCGCGTGACGAAGCTCAACCTCACCGGCCAAAGCTTGTGTGGTCAGATCAGTTCTTCTCTTGGAAACATGACCTTCGTTGATACTCTTGATCTGTCCAACAACAGCTTTACTGGTACCGTGCCTCTTCTCAACAAACTCCAATACCTGAACTCCCTTTTTCTGGGAAGCAACCTTTTACAAGGTGTTATTCCTCCTAGAATAGGCTTTCTTACCAAGCTACAAGGTCTAAGCTTTCAAAGAAATTCTCTCTCCAGGTCATCCCACCAGGCCTCGGCAACATCACCGATTTATCAGTAATTGTTCTTTCAGAAAATCAACTGAACGGGCCAATTCCCAATGAGTTTTGGCGAATGCCAAACAGAGCATCGTTGTACATGTTCGAAAATAATCTGTCGGGTGGAATCCCGCGAACTCTCTCTAATTTGTCTTCTCTTGGACAACTATCCTTGGAGGGCAATATGCTGGGCAACACATTGCCATCTAACTTCGGCAACGCCCTCCCTAGTCTCCAAATTCTGTACTTGGGAAACAACATGTTTGAAGGATACATTATATTCCATCTTCCCTAGGCAATGCTTCAGGTCTAATAGATTGGGATCTGTCATCTAATAAGTTCACTGGTCAAATCCCAAGCATATTCGGTAGTCTTTCAGGGCTGTCTATTCTACAGCCCGTTCGGATGGCTTCCGCTAGGTTTTTTCCGGCTGGGCTTTTCAGCCCAGCCGTTCGGATGGCTTCCGCTGGTAGCCTGTCGTGGAAGCCGTTGGAGCGGCTTAACGACGCACCGACGCTGCCCCCGTGCTTATCCAGTGCCTCCCGCAGCTCGCCCCCTCCATCGCGTGCTCTCGCCCCTACTCTGCCGCCGTCGCCCCCGCCGCTCCGCAACGCCTGCGCTATTGCCGCTCTCCGCCGCTCCGAAGCGCCTGCACTATCGCCGCTCTCCGCCGCCGGCATTGAGTCGCGTCGCCCGCTCCCTCCCGTCACCCGCAGCTCGCCCCCTCGGTCGCTCGTACTCCCTCTGGATCCGTCGCCGCCGCAGCTTCCGCTCAGGCGCTCCGTCGCTCGCGCGCGCTCTCTGCCGCCGGCGAGCCGTCGCACCGCCCTCTCCCTCGCGCTCGGCCGGGCGACGCCGCCGTCGGTCCCGTTGCTCGCCCCCTCCGTCGCTCGCTCCGGATCCGCCGCCGCCGGTCCCTCCGGATCCGCCGCCGCAGCTCCGACCGGGCGCACCCGCTCCCGCGCTTGGGCCCGATCTCCGGCGCCGGCCGTCCGTCGCCTCGCCCGCTCCGTCGCGCGGATATCGCCCCCTCTGTTGGTCGCGGTCGCTCCTGAGCCGCCGCCGCCGCTCCCTCCGCTCAAACGCTCCCTCGGTCGCGCCCGTCCTCCGCCGCCGGCGGGCCGTCGCGTGCAAGGACCTCCTCCCAATCCGTCACCCCCTCCCTCCCCTTCGCTCACAGGTATGGCTGCTCCCCCATCGGATTAAGCTTCGTGAGGCTTGTTGGAGGACGTATTATGCTCATGGATTCTGGCCGTGATTCTAATACTAGTAGTATATGTTTTCATCACTCGTTCCTCTGCTTACTCTAAGTTTCATTATTTACAGAGTATTTGGCACGGGTGAAAATGGTACTGGTGGGCGAAAATGCAGCATATTTTGTTCAACATAGTTAATGTGAATTGTAGAACCTTCTCTAGAATTGTGATTGTATTGTAGAATTGAGTTGAAATTTGTAGGTT
This sequence comes from Setaria viridis, assembly GCF_005286985.2. Taxonomy (NCBI): domain Eukaryota; kingdom Viridiplantae; phylum Streptophyta; class Magnoliopsida; order Poales; family Poaceae; genus Setaria; species Setaria viridis. The sequence goes on from NC_048263.2 coordinate 30,670,516, forward strand.
GTAAGTTAAGGTTTGAGATTCCTGAAAATTGAAATCTTCACAAGTGAAATTCCTTTGATTCATGTTGGAAGCTCAGAGCTATGTCAAAAAATACAGAAGTTCTTTTGGGATGCATTGTTGACTGAGGAAATGGTCATGTTGTCATTTAAGTTATTGCTTCGGCTCTGTTTTCGCTCTATTTGTTTGTGGTTTGTAGATGAACGTGCTTATGTTTTCACTATGTTAGATAATAAACTACCTACTGCAACATTCTACCATGGCATGCTTATTTCTATATTTTGATTGCATATCACTCTTACTGTAATTGTCAAATGGAACTAGTGTATGAATTTAAATTCAGGATAACTGATTCAAATGATGAAATTTGCACATCAAAACCGTGCCAGCTTTCTTTTGTGCCCGTGATTGTACTTTCAACCTTCTGGATTATGTTGACCGTATGTTTTTGGTTTTCTCACCTTCCAGGCGACTGATACACGGCTACTAGGAGGCCAACCGCGAGGAAGTATCAACGGTGCCCACACTGGCATCATCATCGACTTCGTCCTGCTCTCCTCCACCGGTGAGCCCATACAATTTCCGCCACAAACGCGCCAAGACACCTGCTAAGGCAAGTAACATATCCAGTAATTTTAGATTGTTTAGTTGTACGCAGCTCCTGGTTATCTGTAGCTCGGTGCCATATAATTGCAGCTCCTGTGTACTCAGATGAATAACCGTGCCAGCTAGGATGAGGGCACGACGAAAACTTTGCTGGACTTGTGCATTGCTCAAAAGAACCAGTTCAATTGGAGCAACAAATGCCTCACTAAGTTGGGATGGAGGAACGTGTACTCAGGCTTCAGGGCACAAACTGGGTTGCATTTGGGCAGTAAGCAGCTGCAGAACAAGCTGAACAACTTGAGGAGGGCATTCCTCACCTGGCTGGCCTTGCAAAACAAATCTGGTTTAGGACGCGACACACAAACTGGTGGTGTGTCTGCTGATGCCACCTATTGGGAGCAGGACCAAGAGGTACGTCCTATGCCAGGCCCCTAAGTTACTCGGCATCTTATTTGTACTTTTATGTTTGTGATCTTGATCATTTACTGTTGCTTCACCATTGCAGGACACCACTGGTGGTGATGCCCAGCCGAGTTCTGTTAAGCCTCCACCTTTCCTTGACGTATTGTTTGAGTTGTTTGGCCATGAACCCCAAGATAGGGGCACCTTGCTGACGGCAGGAGGTATTCGTGAGGCGACACCTAGCGTGAGGACTGAGGGCAATGCAGCGGACTTGGAGCAGGACCCCCCCTGCTAGTAGTGCTCGTGCCATGTCCAAACGGCCGGTCCGGGAATTCTCTGTGGACAGTCCTACAAAAAGAAGAAGTGACAACTTGGAGTATTACATCAGGGAGCTATCTGAGAGTGTGGCAAAGAGGAGCCTGCAACGTGCAGATCGTACCCATGAACAAATGGTTCGTTGTATGCAGCTCCTGAAAGAAGATGGTATACAGGAGGGGTCTCCGCTTCACTGCCAGGCTGTGTATTTATGTACTAAGAGCACGGAGTATCGGTCGGCGTTGATGGAGATGACAACGAAAGAGGGCCGAATGAACTGGATACAATTCTACTAGGACATGACCAACAAGAAGTGATTGTGCCATGACTTTGTTTTATTATAGTGATGTGTAGTGATGGGTTTCAAAAATAATGTTTGCACTTGTGTTGGAACAGTAATGTTAGCTTCTGTAACATGTCCTATTTGTTGAACCTTTCTTTTTAGTGCTAGTTCAATTCCTTTGAAGTTTGTTGCCATCCATGCTCAGCAATTTATTTCAAGTTAAATTGGATCAGTTCTTTGTGTTACGTTCCTTTCATCACTATCTGTTAAGTTTTACCTATAAGTTTTGTAGGTAAGTTCCTTTCAAGTTAAATTCCTTTCAAGTTGGATCAGAACTTTTTTTTACCTTGTCTCATTTTACAGTGCTTTGAAGTTATTCGGAATTTTGATGTCTGTTGTTTTTAACTTTTGGACAGGTACTTCAGTAGGGCATTGGTAGCCCTCCGCTCATCAGTAGCAGGAGCATTGGTTTACTTCTGCGTCAGCTCAAGGAAGGGGGAGAGTGAACTTTACAGGCACTGCACAGGTTCGAAACAAATGAATATGTACCTATGTGTAAGGTGGGTTTGCTGATGCCCCTCCTATTTTGCATGCGCAGGTTCGCTCAAGGTTGAGTAGTGCAGATGAACAAAACAGTGACACCGGCAGCGACAACAGCTCTATGTTCGATCTGAAGTGTTTAGGAGGAGCTGCAGCCGCATATGCGGAGGTTCGCAGCATTCAGTGTCCTAGACGGAACCCGCCAGTTGATCTGCCATGCATGACGGGACGGCAATGGGTTGAGCTGAACCTCCGGGACAGGCGGCGGTGCTTCGATAATTTTTGTTATGTATCCCGACACGTTCCTTCAGTTGCATGACATGTTGGTTAGCAATCATGGATTGAAAACGTCGCAAGGGGTAGAATCTGTTGAGGCTTTAGCTATGTTCGTGTGGGCGTGTGCGACACAGCAAGCTTGCCGTCAAATTAGAGAAAGATTTGATCGGAGTTTGGACACAGTTAGTAGGAAGATGGCGCATGTGGCAAATGTAATGTATTCGTTTGCCCAGACAGTCATCGCTCCGAAGGATCCTGCGTACTCTAAGGTGAATCATAAGCTGAACCAATATGCACCGTTCTTTGATGGGTGCATAGGTGCTCTAGACGGTATGCACATTCCAGTACTGGTCGGGCGTGAGTCCCGTGTGGATTTTATTAACAGAAAAGGGTGGACGAGCTTCAATGTGTTAGCCATATGCGATATGGACATGTGCTTCACGTATGTAGGAGCGGGGATGGCAGGATCCTATCACGACATGGCGGTGTTGCATGACTGTATGGCGGCAAGGACCTACCCCCATCCACCTGCAGGTATGGTACTTCACTAATTACGCACATGAAGCTGCAATTGCAAAATGTGGTGCACTAATGTTGAATGTTTTTGATTATCTGTAGGCCGATATTATTTGGTCGACTCGGGCTACGCAGTTCGAGAAGGGTATCTGGGGCCGTATCGAAATACCAGGTATCACCTAGAGGAGTTTAGCAGAAGGGCGGCGAACACATTGGAGGAGAAATTCAACTTTCACCATTCTAGTCTTCGCAATGTGGTCGAACGCGCATTTGGCGTGCTGAAATCCAGGTGGCACATTCTGCGGGAAGTTCCACTATATTCTCGAGATCAGCAAACGAAGCTTGTTATTGCTTGCTTTGCACTCCATAATTATTTGCTGGACCTTGCCGATGCAAGTACTGCAGGTTCGACCATGGCGCGAGCTCCGGACTATGGGGTGTCCAAATGGGTGGCAGCAAATGCTACTCGTGATATGGCCAGCGTACGAGATTGGATTGCGGCGGGAATCTCTTTCATGTAAATGATGGGTGTATGCTGTGTACGTTCATGTTGTAATTTGTATGTAACAAATTGTAGTAGTTGGTGTGTACGTTCATACCCTCCAGTGTGTTGGTTATGTTTGCGTGATAAAATTTAAATGTTGTAGGTCCTTTTACCGTTAGAAATTTAATTTTCGAATGTAGCAGCGCATCCGTAGGGAGAACAGACCGAAAATTGCTAAGGAGCAGCTGCCACCGCTCCCTCGCTCCCATCCGTAGGGAAACAATTTATTTTCTTTATTCTTAACAACCTTACATTTTTTAATTCTCAATAATTTCCGAATGATTTGTAGTCCCACGCCTGACAATAGTTTCATTTTATAAAAAGAATAGCCAAATGAGACTTGCTAAATTATTTGGTGGATAAATTCTTTTGGAAACACCATAGATACTTGTTTGCAGGTAATAGTGAGTAACTAAAGTTTGGAGCTGGAGTGGCCCAAACGGCCATTATCCACTGCCTGAAGCCGCAAGCAGCAGCTAGCAGCTGTGCTGCAGCCGCTGGCAGAGCGGCTTCTAGCTCTGCCAAACGGCATGCTAAACCTTGAGGAAAACATGCTTGAAGCAAGCGACAGTGCTGGCTGGGAATTCTTTGATGCCCTGACAAACTGCAGTTCCCTGGAGGTGCTTTCATTGGCTAATAATAATCTGCAGGGAGTCATACCATATTCGATTGCTAACCTGATCTACTAATGAACGAAAACCACCTATCAGGAATAGTTCCGCCAAGTATTGGGAAATTTAGTGCTTTAGTTAGGCTCTCATTGGGAATCAATAATCTTACCGGTACAATAGATTGGATTGGAAAGCTGCAGAAACTACAAAAATTAAATCTCAACAACAACAACTTTTATAGGGACAATCCCACCTTCACTTATTAGCAACCTTACACAATTAACACAATGTCTTTTGCAGAAAATAAATTGACTGGTTTTATACCACCTGGCTTGGGAAACCTTAAACATATGACAAGTTTGAACCTTAGCTACAACAATTTCCAAGGGAGCATACCAGTCAAGTTTGGCAATCTTAAACAACCAATCTCACTACATGTTTCATCAAACAAACTTAGCGGGGTCATTCCTGAAACTTTGGGCCAATGCCAACAGCTAACCACCATTCAAATGGACCAGAATATTCTTACAGGAAACATCCCGACCACCTTCAGTAATCTAAATAGCTTGAGCACGCTTAATATTTCGCATAACAACTTGTCAGGACCCATGCCAGCTTGTCTAAATGATCTTGAGCTTCTCACTAAACTAGATCTATCTTACAACAATTTCGAAGGAGAAATACCAAGAAATGGAGTATTCGACAATGCTTCAGTTGTTTCACTCGATGGCAATCCCAGACTCTGTGGAGGAGCCACTGATTTTCATGTGCCTTCTTGCCATCTTGATTCTAGAAGTGTAGGACTCGCAAACAATCTGGTCGAAATATTGATTCCAATATTTGGCTTCATGTCTCTTATAGTGTTGATATACATTATAATCTATGGGAATAAGACATCAAGAAGACCGTACTTACTGTTGCTTTTTTTTGTAAGCGGTTCCCTAAAGTTTCCTACAAGGATCTAGCCCAAGCTACAGAAAACTTCTCCAAGTGGAACCTAAGGCATTTTGTTTACTTCCTAAGTTGGGAGGTGCCAAATTGGCATTTTGCCATAAATACGACACTGTAGCGTTTCGTTTGTATTTGTGAATTATTGTCCAAATATTGACTAATTAGGCTCAAAAGATTCGTCTCGCAAAGTACAACAAAACTGTGCAATTAGTTTTTGATTTCGTCTACATTTAGTACTCCATGCATGTACCGCAAGTTTGATGTGATGGGGAATCTTCTTTTTGCATAGTGTCAAAGTTGGGAGTTTGGAGGGAAGTAAACAAGGGCAGTTGACTCCAAAATCCCAATTTTGGCACTATGCAAAAAGAAGATTCCCCATCACATCAAACTTGCGGTACATGTATGGAGTACTGAATGTACACGAAATCAAAAACTAATTGCACAGTTTTGTTGTACTTTGCGAGACGAATCTTTTGAGCCTAATTAGTCAATATTTGGACAATAATTCACAAATACAAACGAAACGCTACAGTGTTGCTACAGTAATTTTGACACCCCAAAGTTGGGCAACTAAACAAGGTCTTGTTTAGTTGGCCAATTTGGGAGATGCAAAATTACTGTGCCAACACTGTAGCACAATGTAGCGTTTCGTTTGTATTTGTAAATTATTGTCCAAATATTGACTAATTAGGCTTAAAAGATTCGTCTCGCAAAGTACAATAAAATTGTGCAATTAGTTTTTAATTTCGTCTACATTTAATACTCAATGCATATACCGCAAGTTTGATGTGATGGAGAATCTTCTTTTTACGTAGTGTCAAAGTTGGGAATTGGGGGTAACTAAACATGACCTAATTGGGAGTGGAAGCTATGGTTCAGTTTGCAAAAGGAAAATTAAAGCCTGCCGTGCGCCGCCCCCCGGCCGCCGCCCCATGGGGCACGGCGTCAGCTGCGCCCGCACCGGCGACGAGCACGACTACTTCCGCGCGGCGCAGCTCGGGGACCTCGACGCCCTCGCCGCGCTCTACGACCGCCTCTCCGCGCTCCACATCGCCGCCGCCAATGGGCGCATCGAGGTCGCCCCTCTTCTCCACGCCATGGTGAATCGGCGCAAGCAGGTGCTGGATCCCATCAAACTGATGCCTTTTTTTTTGTTTGCAATTGCAAGGATCTCTCTGCTAGCTTTGGGAGGGGCTGCGGAGCTGGCGGGGTGAGGGGCGGCGGCGGCAGGGCAAGGGGCGGCAGCGCCGGCGGGGCGAGCGGGGGGCGAGGGAGGACGGCGGCGGGGCGAGGGGCGGCGGCGGTGGGGCGAGCAGCACCGTGTAGTTCCTGCCGTTCTTGCCGCCGCCGGCCTTGCGGCCGAACCCAACGGCGCCGTCTGCGAGGCGCTGCCGGTTGTCGGCCCAGCTCGGGTCACAGCGCCAGCAGTCAGTCGTCCACCGGATTGCCGGTGCCGCAGTCGCCGTCAATCATCCGTCGGTGCTGTGACGTATTCACGCTTATGTAAAGAACAAGGAAGATTAAACTCACTGACGGTAAGACGATGGTATAATTTACTCTCAGAAATTAATACAGTTTAGCTACCTGACTAAATCTTGCACGACCTGTTGCCCACCTGTGGTTGAGGAGTGGATTGACAATGGAGAAGAGATGGAAAGGGGAAGAAAGGATGCAGTAAAGCAGAAGAAGATGAGAAAGGCCATTCTTGTTGATGACAAGACGAACTTGACACGAACAGCAATTTAGCAGTATAGTAGTTGCTGATCTCGATCTTAATAGACAATAATACCCTAGCCGTTGGGTAAGTGACTTTGGGTAAACCCAACTGTTGTATGTGACAATTGTGCTTGCGAGACTGCTTGTCCGCCTGAAGGCTGTTGCTCTTTCAGCTTGTGCTGGTCCATTGGCTGAAGAGATGCAGTGGCCTTCCCTGGGTACGAAAGCAGCTTCGCAAGGGGGCTGCTGATTTTGACGGAGGAAAAATCAACGACGTGGAGACCTGGTCACGGTGGTGGGGGAAAAAACGGACTGCCTAACATGATGACGTGGTCTGATTTGAAATATTAGGAGATTAGCTTTTTAACATTCTGCTGTGGCTTGATATATTTTTGGGAACGAAATTTTTTAGCATAGCTCCTGATACCTCGTTTTGGGCAAGAATTTTTTAACACCAACCTGTGGCTGCTGTGCGCGTAGGAGGGGGTGGCGAGATTAGCTCGCACATGACCCTAGGATGACCGGTGATTCAGCGGCATCGTGGGCACGGGATCGACGTGCTCGCTGCGCGGTGCGCGGCTGACCACTGCGTGGACTTGTTCTTTGTATTCACAGAATAGAAGAAAATACACAGAAAATGCTGCAAGTCGTTACGCAGCACCAAAACCTCTGAGTTTCAAGCGTTCTTGAGTTTGAGTGTTACTTGCCATCGCGAGCTCGCCGGACGTCAGGAACGCCGGTTCGAAGCTAACACTCAACAATAGACAATACTGGCAACGATTTCAAAGCTCTAATTTATGTAGTAATGCAGAATGGGAATCTGGACACGTGGTTGCATCCCAGACCTACTGCAGATCTGAAACATTTGGACTTGATACACAGAGTAAACATAGCTGTCAGCATAGCTGATTCCTTGGCATATTTACACCACGACTGTGGGAATCCTATTGTCCATTGTGATTTGAAACCAACTAATATCCTTCTTGATGATGATATGAATGCCCATTTGGGAGATTTTGGCATTGCAAGTCTAGTTCTTGATTCTAGGTCAGCACCAGTCGGACATTCTGGGCTTAATAGGTACGCAAATTGTCACGTCCTGCATTTGTATCTGGCATTTTCTTGTTTCAGAAAAGATGAGGCAATTTTTTATGCAAATGAATATCTTGACTTCAGACTGCACTAATCATTAGATTTTATACGTTTTTCTCAGAGTATGGTCAGTGTGTTCATGCATCAACATGTGGGGATGTTTACAGTTTTGGAATAGTACTTCTAGAGATGCTAACAGGCAAAAGACCAACCGACTCTATGTTTGAGGGTGAAGTCAGCTTTGCTAGCTCTGTGGAGAGGAACTTTCCAAATCAAATGTTAGATAAGATCGATGCTTATCTCCAAGAAGAATGCAAGCGCTCTATACAAGCAATGCCAGAAGCAGAAAAGGAGATCTATCAATGCTTACTATCACTCGTGCAAGTAGCTCTTTCTTGCACGCGTCTATGCCCAAGAGAACGAATGAGCATGAGAGAAGTAGCCATTAACTTGCATGCAATCCAGAGGTCATATGTTGCAGCGATCAAGCAAGAGTAAGTCATGTTTTGCTGGAGTTATGTCCAACATGCCATGGAGCTTAGTTAATTAGTTAATTAGTATGTCTTTGGAGGCAACATGCATAAAGATTATAAATTAGCCTGGCCACGAGCACCATGCTGAAATTGACGAACAGCACTGCTTGCAACGTCTTGTACATAACTGAAACTAAGATTTGGTTTGTGAACCTTAGTAATAAAATGCAACTGGTAGAGAAGGAACTGATTATTCGATGAAACATTAAGAATTTGAAGAAGTGTCACAGATCGCCTTGTTGATTGTTAGCGTGACTGTAATACTAGGCGACTCTTTTCAGATAATTCATCGTGCGGACTACTCATATGAACCAAGTCCCATCTACGCTTTGATCAGTGATCACCATGTAGGATACATTCCAGATTCCCTAGGCAATGCTTTAGAATAGATTTGGATCTGTCGTCCAATAAGTTCACTGGCCAAATACCAAGCATATTCGAGAACATTCAGGGGTTGTCTCTTCTAAACCTTGAGCTAAACCCTGAACATCCTTGAAGTAGGCAATAGTGCTGACCGAGAATGATCAATGATGCCATGGCAGAGTGTATTCCCCTGCGTCAGCGGTCTCATCGGTCGTCTCATGTAGTGCCACGTTAAATTTTTATGATGTGGAGGAGAGAGAGCGAGGAGAGAGAAAGAGGTTGTTGTTTTGCGAAACAACTGCCTCATGAGCTAAATTCTAGTACTACAAGATCAGGGGCGGAGCCAGGATTTGAGGTAAGGAGGGGGCGATGGACAAAGCAAAGTAGAACCAATAGCCATGTGATTATGGATTACCTGCGGCGGTATCAATTTGGACAGCGGTGGCGGCGTGGCTGCGACGGAATCGCGCAGCGTCTCAACTCTCACGTCCGATCTCCTAGTGGCCAGTCCAGCAGTACCAGCGCCGTACGGCTGCGGTGTCCAGCGAACTGGCGAAGGAGAAGACCGATAGACCGAAGATGAACAGTCGAACGGACAGAGTCACGACGCTTGATGCTTCGTATTCCAAACAATAATGAAGGGAGAAGGCCAGCAACAACTAGATAGGTTTAAATGGACTGCTTCTTATTGGGTCTCAAAAACAATTAACGTTTGGAATGAATGGGCGGAAGCGATGAGCTGAACAGCTAATACGTACATGTATATTTATACCAGAGTATAGAGGATTAGGGTTTAGCTGCCACCCGAGGATCAGGAGGTAGGCCGAGGATCGCGTGGCTCAGCACCGCTAATCTTGTAGCTGTAGGTGCTATATCAGTTCATCCATTAGTTTTATTGCTGAATGAAATGAACCAAAGGACGGCAACCACAACCCTCATTAATAATTAACCTTGGATAAGCAAAACACACGCAATTGTTGGTCATATGTGTTTGCTGATACATTGTAGGCTCATCTGATGCACGACGTGGAACTATCGTGTTCCTTCCTGGGGCTCCTACTCGATCATTTAGGCCCCCTTTGGCACGGCTCTCCCACCGGCTCTTGCAGCAGCTTTTGCACAAGCTGTACCAAACGTCTCAAATGAAAACGGCTTCAACCCGTGAGCCGCGCAAAAGCCGCTGGCCAAAACAACTGGACGGGATGAGCCGTAAAAAATGGCTTCCCCTGGCTTCTCCCCATCCACGTACGTGATTTTTCATCCTTCTCCCCAGCTGCTCTCCTCCCCGGCGCACGTGTGCCGACGGCCGCCTCCCTGCGCCGCGCCCCGCCGGCTCCTTGCGCCGCGCCAACGGCCTCCTGCGCCGCGCCCCACCGCCTCCCTGTGCTGCGTCTCGCCGCCTTCCTGCACCGCGCCCCGCCTGCACCCCGCCCGTCAGGTGCACGTGCTCGTGCGAGGCCACGGCGTGGGGGCATGACCGCCGGGAGGGAGGAGGGAGGAGAGAGGAGGGTCCGGCTGGGATCGGATAAGGAGAGAGGTGGGGCGGTCGGGATAGGATGAGGAGAGAGGAGGGGAAAGAAAAGAGGGGGGGAGTAAAGAGAAATAAAAAAGGAAAGAAAAAGAAAAAGAAAATAAAGAGAAAAAAGAAAAAGAAAAGAGAGAGAAAAAAATATAAGGGTATTTTGGACATTTGACATCTTCTTTACATTCTAAAAAGCTAGGAGAAGCCGTTTTGCCAAACGTTTTCGTACAAAATAAGCTAGAGCTAGAAAAAGCTGCTTTTCCATAGGAGCCAGAGCCAGAGCTGTTTTTTCAAGAGCCAAAACCGTACCAAACGGAACCTTAGTTACCGCGTGGTTATGGCTTAGGTTAGCTTCACTGAACCTGTACACCGTTGGTACCGCACATTATTCACTGAACCTCCCTACGCCACCCGAGGATCAGGGGGTGCCAGCCCCCGTGGCTCCTCCCTCCTTACTCAATAACTATTATACGAGTTATTGTTGCTATGCAACTCATAATATTTTATTTTTTCATATGCACAAATTAAGGAATTATATAGCTCTATCAAACACAACCTATTGTATGGGTTGCCTGTTGAGTTATCTCAAAATTAAGTGGCAATGCATGAGACCGCCTATTAGTAGGTGACACTAATGTACTTGTTCTAAGGGCTTGTTCAGTTAATCCCCTCCGTGACAGGATCGAGGGAGGGGAACTAACCCCCACGGCCCACCCGGCCAACCGTACACACACATATCCGGAATTAACAACCAAACAAGGTCTAAATATGCTTTCATTGCCTATTAATCATCTTCAGGGAGTCCTACCGAATTGATTGCTGACCTGTCCACAGAGGCACAGACCTCACAACTAATGAGTGGAAACCTACTGCCTTAATTAGTCTGTCACTAAATACCAACAATCTTACCGGTACAAATGAGGAACCGATCGGAAAGTTGACGAATCTATAAAATCCAAGTCTTGGTGCCAACAAAATTGTAGGAAAAATCACGTCTTCCATTAGCAATCTTACTCATTTGATACTTTCATATTTTGTAGAAAATAAATTCATTGTTTTTTTTGAACCGAACAGTAGGGGAGGCCCTACTAGCTTTTTCTATTTATATGCAAAAAAGAATAGTATGTACATGGGTGGACTCCAAGTCCAAAGACAAAAGATGGGGGAGGCTACCGGAAATTACATAACCAAAATTTTAACTCCAACTTCAAGGACGGCTTGGCTACAAGCGACATCTATATGTTTCCATCTTTGAAGTGATATAGCAACTCCATCGAAAATGACCTCGTTTCTATGCTTCCAGATGGCCCAGCATGCTAGAATGAGTATCTCCCTGAAAATTCTCGAGCCAAAATCCCTTCTAGATTCAACAATCCTGTCTAAGAACTTGAGGTTGAGGTTCCAGCGAAGAACATGGAGCAATCGCCAACACTACTGGCTAAAAGAGCAAGTGAAGAAGAGGTGATTTGAGGTCTCCTCAACACTAGCACTGCAAAGACACAACTGTAGTCATCTAGGATTCTTTGTTTCCTGCATAATATATTTTCGTGAGCCGAGCCGGGTCCCCCACCCTATTTATATAGCGCAGTGCGATAGGGGCCCACCACCCAATGCTAGGGTGAGCGCTCCCGATCAGGGCGCGGATCAGGGTCCTGATGGACCTTTGGGCCCATTGGGGAGGAGATCAATCTAACATTCTCCCCCTTGATCTCATCATTTACTTTTAACTTTACACTTTTCACTTTTATTCGTTTCATCGTAGATTAATATGTAGAGCATGCCTCATCGTCACAGCTTAATCGCCGATAGAATCAACAGCTACAACACACCTCTCTATTTTGAAACAATTCTGTTTCTTTTGGGCCTTTTCCAATCCAGGAATCATAGGCTTTCCCTTAAACCCATGCCGGCTAAGTGTTCTCTGAACACATTGGGTGGTAAGCCTTTCGTGAGCAGATCCGCAAGCATATCTTTTGTTCTTATATGCTCGAGACTTATAGTGCGATCCTGGATTTTATCTTTCACAACATAAAACTTTATCTCAATGGTTTTGGAAGCATTGCTTGATTTGTTGTTGTGAGCATAGAATACTGCTGGCTCATTGTCGCAGTACATCTTTAGTGGTCTATGAATACAGTCAACCACTCTCAATCCGGGTATAAATTTCTTTAGCCACATCGCTTGCCCCGTGGCCTCATGACATGCTATGAATTCCGCATGCATCGTTGATGACGCAGTTACTTTCTGTTTTGAGCTTCTTTACGAGATAGCTCCTCCTGCGAGAGTGAACATGTATCCAGACGTGGATTTTCTATCATCTTTGTCTCCCGCAAAATCTGCATCTGAATACCCTTTTATCTCTAGGGAATCAGATCTCTTATATGTAAGCATGAGTTCTTTTGTGCCTTGCGCGTAGCGCAATGCTTTCTTTACCATCTTCCAATGTTCTACACCTGGATTACTTTGATATCTACCAAGAACCCCGAGGACAAAGCTAAGTCAAGGCGAGTGCACACTTGAGCATACTGTAAGCTTCCGACAGCTGAAGCATATGGAACCGCTTTCATTTGATCGATCTCGTACTGGTTCTTGGGACATTGAAAATTTCCAAAACTGTCGCCCTTGACTATGGAAGCAGGTGTGGCCTTACTCGCATGCATATTATACTTCTTTAGAACCTTTCTAAATATGCCTTTTGCGATAATCCAAGAACCCCATTCAGTCTATCTCGGTGAATTTCTATGCCCAAAACATATGATGCTTCACCAAGATCCTTCATATAGAAGTTTGAGGACAAAAACTTCTTTGTCTCTTGCAGTAGACTGATATCACTGCTTGCAAGTAAGATATCATCCACATACAGAATTAGGAAAATGTATTTCCCATTTTTGAACTTTGCATAGACACAATTGTCCTCTATATTCTCTTGAAACCCAAATTTCTTGATTATATCATTAAACTTTAGATACCACTGTCTAGAGGCTTGCTTTAATCCGTAAATGGATTTCTTTAGACGACATCCCATATTCTCTTTACTTTCCATGATAAAACCCTTGGGTTGTTTCATGTAGACATTTTCTTCTAAATCCCCATTTAGAAATGCCGTCTTTACATCCATCTGATGTAACTCTAAGTCAAAATGTGCAACTAGTGCCATTATGATTCTGAAGGAGTCTTTACATGAGACAGGAGAAAACGTCTCATTGTAATCTATTCCTTCTCTTTGTGTAAAACCTTTTGCCACAAGTCTCGCCTTATACCTTTCTATATTCCCTTTGGAGTCACGTTTAGTCTTGTAGACCCATTTACAGCCTACTATTTTGGCTTCTTTAGGAATCTCTTCAAGTTCCCAAACATTGTTGGAACTCATCGATTTCATCTCATCTTCCATGGCCTCTAGCCACTTCGATGAGTGAACACTTTTCATGGCTTCCTCATATGAAGTGGGATCACCTTCTATATGAACTTCTTCTGTATTATAAACTTTATAGTAATCAGGGATAGCTGATCTTTTGACTCTTTGAGACCTTCTAGGCCCATCACTTTCGGGCACATTCTGTGCCTCTGCTTGTGGCACATCATTGAGAGGTGCCTGCTGCAACTCTTCCTCGTGTGTAATGATGGGTTCAGTTGGCTCCTGAAGGACAGGTTCCAAAACTTCACTCATCGTTTCCACGGGTGGAATCACAGCAGGTGCCTACACCACAATATCAGGGACTGTAGCGGGTGCTTGCACCACGACCTCAGGAACTATTGGTGCGGGAATAACAGGTAGTGAGAAGAATGGTTCCTGAATCATCGGATTAGGTGCACACCCCCGCTTCTCCTCAAGATCAATCTCTCGAGCCACCATGCTCCCCCTCACCATATCATCCTCTAAGAAAATCGCGTGTCTCGTTTCTACAAACTTTGTATATCTGTCTGGACAGTAGAAACGAAAACCTTTTGATTTTTCCTGATAGGCAATGAAGTGGCAACTTACTGTTTTGGGATCTAGCTTCCCAATGTTTGGGTTAAATACTTTGGCCTCAGCTGGGCTCCCCCACACACGCAGGTGGTTTAGTGAGGGTACTCTTTCTGTCCATAGTTCATACGGTGTTTTGGGCACCGACTTACTTGGCACTCTATTTAGAATGTGAATGGCGGTCTTCAACGCCTCCATCCACAGTCCCAGTGGTAAGGTGGAATAACTCATCATGCTGCGCACCATATCCATCAGTGTACGGTTACGCCTTCAGCTACTCCATTTTGCTGAGGCTCGCCCAGCATCGAATACTGGGCTACTATGCCATTTTCCTGCAAAAACCTTGCAAAAGGTCCAGGAACTTGGCCAAATGGGGTATGTCGACCATAGTACTCCCCCCCACGGTCGGATCTTACTATTTTGATTCTTTTGTTATGCTGATTTTCAACTTCAGCTTTAAATATCTTAAATTTATCCAACGCTTCTGATCTTTCTTTAATTGGATAAATGTAACCATAACGGGAGTAATCGTCTGTGAATGTTATGAACGAGTCATAGCCATCCACGCTTTTCACAGGAAATGGTCCACAAATATTAGTGTGGATTATCTCTAAAACTCCTGTGCTACATTTAGCGCCTTTTTTAATTTGCTTTACAAACTTTCCTTTAATGCAATCAACGCATTGTTCTAAGTCTGAGAATTCTAATTGAGGAAGAATTTCATTCTTAACTAGTCTTTCTATTCTCCCCCTCGAAATATGGCCTAAACGACAGTGCCATAATTTCGACGATGTTTCATGAGTTCTCTTTCTTTTCTTTGTTTGTTGCTCTGACGAGGATACATTCATATTCACATCACACACAGAATTTACTTTTTCACGTAGTGATAATAAATACAACTCATTGTGAAGGATGGCAACACCAACACATGCATTATCAAACCAAATGGCACACTTTCCATTCCCAAAATGACATTCATATCCATCATGGTCCATACGTGAAATGCTAATCAAGTTTTTGTGTAACGAAGGAACATAAAGTACATCTCTAAGTACAAGCATGAAACCATCAACTAGCTCTAGAGAGACATCGCCAATAGCTTCAACATCTGCTTGGACTCCATTTGCGAGTTCAACGCATCTTTTGCTTCTTTGCGTAGTCCTCGTCGAACGGAATCCCTGTAAAGAATTTGCAACATGAACAGTTGCACCTGAGTCAATCCACCAAGTAGATTTCGAATACTGTCTATACAAGGATTCATTTACAAAGGAGATAGTGTTCTCACCTCTTTTTTCCATTATTGACTTTAACCAGTCGGGACATTCTTTCTTGTAGTGCCCCTTTTTCTTGCAGTGGAGACATTGATCTTTGTCTACTGTGAGAGGCTTTTGGTGATTCTGCTGCATGGGAGCTTTTCCTCGTGCCTTGAAAGAGGAATTAGCATTCTTTTTCCTGTTGTCCTTCACATAGTGTAATGAATCACCATATGAGGATCTAATTCTGTCCTCTTCCTGCACGCACATGGCTATCATTTTTTCCATGTCCCACTGTTCTGGCTGCATGTTATAATTGACAACAAAGGTGTCAAACTCTTTTGGCAGAGAAGCAAAAACCAAATGAATAATGTGCCCAGACTTGAGCTCAAGATCCATTGGCTTCAACTGTGCTGCCAAGTTATACATCCTCAAGATGTGATCTCTTATGCCAATCCCTCCTCCATTGTACCTCTCTGTGGCCAGCTGCTTGAACAGCTGGGTAGCATATATCTTTGAGGAACCAGTGAACTGATTCCTTATCTTCTCGAGGTACTCTGTGACGGAGTCGCACTCTGTGATCGAGCCCAAAATAGCAGGCTCAATCGTATTCTTTACCAAAACCATACATTTCTTGTTGGCAGTGGTCCACTGTTTGTTTTCAAGGGTGTATGCCAACTCCAGTGGAGCATAGTCCCTTTCCTTTTGCTGCCATGCAGCATCATCATCACCTTCAGCCCTCACTGGCTTCTCTGGAGCTTGTGGCTGCGGTGTAGTCAGCACCCAGTCAACTTCTCCACAAACGAAGGAGAATTCAATCTTTTTCCTCCACTCTGTATAGTTGTTTCCTTTCAGAATGGGTATCTCTTTGAGACAAGCCATTAAGTTGAATGATCCTGAAATTTGCAATCCAAAGTGAGATCATAACAACAATTGCATGATTTATTTCCAACGTTGGTCAAAAAATAAAACATACAACTGTTTATGCAATTTAAAACTATATCACCGTTGGACAGAAATAGAAATAAAAGCATCAAAAAAAACTTTTTAAATCATGATACAGTTATTAACAACGTTGGTCAGAAAATAACAGCAGCATAATGTAATTAACTTTATCATGCTCTCACAAATTTAATTGTCTCGTTGGTTCAAATTAAATTTAAATAGAGCAATAAATTTGACTTTTCCAGCGGAAAACTGTGAAATAAATCTATTTTCAGAAGCAAAATCACTGTATAAACTTTATTAATCTCTAATACAAATTATCCCGTTGGTTCAAATTAGATTAGAGACTAAAACTATGCAAAAAAACATCAATTAAATGCTTCTGAAAATAGAAAAAACTAATTATCAGGTGTTACTGTGCAAAACTTTCTTTTCGGCCCAGCAGCGAAAACGGCCCACAGCCCGTTCTCGCGCTCGGCCCGCTCGCGCGACGCAGCCGGCCCACACGTGAGCACGGCCTGCTGGCCCGTGAGCGCGACCTGCTGGCCTTTGGCCCAGCAGCCGCGTTCCACGCCTGGCAGCCCCGCAAGCCGGTTATTGGGCCGCAACCTGGGCCCAGGCTGTGATTCCGGCCTGCCGTCGCCGCCCGCCTGGGCCATATCTGGCCCGCTCGATCTGATCCGTCCGTTTGATCAGACGGTCCGGCGACATTTTCGGCCGAACAAAAATGGCAGAACGGCCGGCTCCCCACAACCCTAGCACCATTCTGTTCCTCTCTCCCCACGAGCTCCCGCCGTGGCGGCGGCGGCAGGGCTGTCTCTCCCGCGCCCGGCGATGGCCGGCGGCAGCGGTGGAGGGATGGCCCCGCCGGCGCACGGCCGCGGCAGCCCCCTCCTCTTTCTCTTTCTTGCCTCCCCCTTTCTCCCTCCGGGCCTCCCGAAAAAAACGAGATCCAGAGAGCCATGGCGACCACGGAGGAGGGCCGGCGCCACCGCGGGTCCCCTCGCCGGCGCGCGCGTCCACCGCGAGGTTGGGCGCGCCGCAGTCAAGCGGTCCTTTGGTGGTGCTTTTGCGCCCCCCAAGCCCCGAGCGGGTGCTCTGGCGGCTTGGGTGGACCTTTTCCCCGGCGAGCCCGAGGCTCGGCCGGCCTTTGCCGCTCGCCGTCGGTGGACGTGCGGCGGTGAGGTCGGCGGCAGGTAAGCCGCTTCACGTCATTCTTTAGATCTAGGGTTAGGGTTAGGGTTTTACTTTTTTTTTAATTTCTTTTTCGATCTTCATCGATTCCTTTCTCATATTCTTCTTTCCGGTCTAGATCTACTCCTAGACGAACATCTGATACCATTGTTAGGATAGAATCTAGAACTTCTAGATACACATCTAGCCGGGATACAAGAGATTGACAAGGGTTCATGTCGTTCTAGTCTTAACCGAGAGGGAGTGAGAGAGATAGGGGTACCTTCACCCCTAGGGGTGGAAGCAGCAGAGCTGCTGGCCATTGCGGGTTCGCTTGGGGAAGTCTGCGCAAGGCAGCGACACGCAGTGCCGAGTCCGGTCGCCGGTGAGGTGGCGGTGGTACTTCTCGCCGCTACTGCGCAAAACCTAGATCGGTAGGTGTGTCGGTGGGGCGGCTAGCTGCGGCGAACCTCGTGAGCCGAGCCGGGTCCCCCACCCTGTTTATATAGTGCAGTGCGACAGGGGCCCACCACCCAATGCTAGGGTGAGCACCCGCGATCAGGGCGCGGATCAGGGTCCCGATGGACCTTTGGGCCCATTGGGGAGGAGATCAATCTAACAGTGTCGACCTCGGCTACATGATCTTCACATCCATATGAACAAAACGTGAACCCTACTTTTGAATCCCAATCACCTTAATTAAAATATATACCAATATATGATTCTAAATTATTTATTTCTTACGCTATTGGTATATGATATAATAATTAAGGTATATATACATATGTGTGTCACCATTTATAAAGATATAGAAGAAGTGATGAGAATATATATTTCTATGTTAAATTTGCAACTAAATTGACCCCCACTAATACTTAAAAAATAATTTCAAAATAAATTAAAGTGACCCCTAAATTTGCATCTATATTACCCACATATGTCATTATTAAAAATAACAAGAGTTAACCTACTTCTGAATCCAAATCACCTTAATTAAAAATATATACCAACATATGATTCTAAATCATTTATTTATTACACTATTGGTATATGATATAACAATTAAGGTATATATGCATGATGTGTGTCACCATTTATAAAGATATAGAGGAAGTGATGAGAACTTATGGTCGGTATGCGTCGTCAGTATGCACTTGAGTTAAAATTAGAGCTCAAATTTATGGTCCATTAAATAAATTCAAGCGCATACCGACGATGCAAAGTAAAAAGTTAATGATTATAAATGTGGATGAAATTTTATAGAGTAATTACTAACTAAACTCTATCACAATCTGATGAAGATAATAAGTATGTATCTATATAAGTATTATGTTAGGATATTTAACAAATAAGAGGTAGCTTAAGATAATAGTTTTGTAACAATGGGGCCTCATTTTTTCCATTGGAGATTCCGTATTACTTCTCACGAGACACGTTAGGAAAAAAATCCTAGAAATTCTCATAAAAATCAAAAACACCAAACATCAATCGTGCAAACTCTAATAATCATAGTCATTGGTCTATTATATTTTATAAAAGGTTACCTACCATTATCATTATGAACATATTCTAAAATAAACACTAACCCTATATCTAAATTATGGAGCTCCGCAATTATAAAAAACTAATCTAAAGTGCCCCCATAATCTTCGTCCAATTTAATTATGCATATCATTATAAAGTATAACTTAAAATGTTATTTAAATTTGTATCTAAGTTACCCACATACGATTCTTGTTAAAAATAACCTAAAGTAAACACCTCAATCTTAATCTAATTATGTTCATGTGCATCATTCAAAAAAGTCCAAAGTAAACCTGATGAGTGTCATTGTTAATATAGAAATACAAAGTTAAGGTATATACGTATGATAAGTGTCACCATGTAGACAATCTGTACATGTATGTGAGAAAGTGATGAAAAGTATTGATGTTTATGCTAAACAAAATGTGTGGAGATGCGATACAAAATGAACAAAAAAGTGTGAATATGGATAAAAGTGTATAGAGTAATTAATAATTAAAAACAATCATAAGACAAAGATAAGTATACATCTATGTAAGTATTATGTTGAAATATTGAAAAAAACTAAGAGAGTAGTAGGTAAACAATTTTGATTATTAACTAGGAGCTCAATTTTTAAATAATTTTTAAATATGATAGTTTTTAAAAATATTATCCTGTGCGGGAGCAAGGGTTGATGGATTAGTACAACTAATACTGATCACTAGATATTTCTCCAATTGAAACGGTGTTCAACATCTGCAAAACCCTGTAAAGCACGGCATTGTACAGACTATTCTTGTCCAGATGGGATACAAGTTGACTTGACCCACTCGCTACCCTGTCAAAGATAACCTATGAACGAATCATGCCCACACATACATTCTGGAAGTACCATCATCACAAAGGTCCAAATCGGACCTGGAAACGAAAATCCAGCACCGTAGACCATTCCTCGAGCTGAATTTTATCATCACCGTAAAACTGCTTTTAAACCCCTGGGGCCTCAGCCAGTTGAGCATCCATCTCATACTTCCAGTTCAAACACCCACTAGCAAGCAAATAGAAGCAGATTAGAAAGGCTGCCGCACAGCAGAGGTTTCATACTCTCTCCCTCCCTTCCCTCCCTCCTCATTTGTGTTCGGTGCTACTATTTAACTATCCTATTTGTGCTGTTACTTTTTTAAGATGATTTTAGCTGGTGTCTAGGTGTATAATAATATTTATAAACTTAGAAAAGTTAAAATAACATACAATTTGGAACGGAGGAAGTATTTCTTATAATTAGCTCTGGTTACAGCATGACCGTACGCTGCGTAGTCCATCTAGTAGTACTTTATACGCTGCCATATTCATGCTTTAATTTTGCAGGTGACAATTAATATGCTCCTCATGTGTCACTCGATGTTGCTGGCGAAACTCGCCGTGCTTATCGTATTGCCTTTTTTGCTGCTGTGTTATGGAGTGGGCAAGGTTCACTGCTCGACAATTCATGAGAACAGAGAAGATCTGCGCTCACTGCTCGACTTTAAGAAGTGGATCAGTGATCCAAATGGAGCCTTGATGAACAACTGGACAACCAGCACCCATTTCTGCCGGTGGAATGGTGTTAACTGCACTTCTACGCCACCATATCGCGTCAGACAGCTCTTGCTCACCGGGCTAAACTTGGGTGGCGAAATATCCTCCTCTCTTGGAAATCTGACCTCCCTTACTTATCTTGATCTATCCAATAATAGCTTTCATGGTCCCATACCTCTTCTTAACAAACTCCAAAACCTAGAGTACCTTTATCTAGGAAGCAACCATTTGCAAGGTGTTATTCCCGACGCACTTACAAATTGTTCTAATTTAGTTGCACTAGATCTCTCTGGAAACAACCTCAACGGTCTCATTCCTCCTAGAGTAAGCTTTCTTACAAAACTAGCAAATATCTACCTTGACAGTAATTATCTCACTGGGGAGATACCAACATCCCTCAGAAACATCACAAATTTACAACTAGTCTATTTTTCAAAAAATCAGCTCAATGGTAGAATTCCCGACGAGGTTATGCAAATGCCAAACTTAATGGAGTTGCACCTAGACCAAAATAACCTATCAGGTAGTATTCCTGAGGTTTGGCAAATGCCAAACATATTGATTTTAGACCTAAGCGTAAATAACCTCTCAGGTCGAATCCCACGAGCTCTATCTAATGTATCTTCTCTTCAGGAATGGTCCTTGGCATCAAATATGCTAGGCAGCATATTACCATCTAACATTGGAGATGCTCTACCGAATCTCACGATTCTATACTTGGGTGAGAACTATTTCGAGGGTCACATTCCAGCTTCCCTAGGAAATCCTCCAGGTCTACGAGAGATAGATCTCTCAGAGAATTATTTCACCGGCCAAATCCCAAATTCTTTGGGAAACCTTTCACTGCTGTCTTATCTTAACCTTGGACGAAACATGCTTCAATCAACAGACAATGAAGGTTGGGAATTCATCCATGCCCTGGGAAATTGTAGCTCTCTAACAGCACTTTCATTGTCTAGGAATAAGCTACAGGGAGCCATACCAAATTCTATTGCAAACCTGTCCAGCACTCTTACACGTATGCTAATGTCTAAAAACAGTCTATCAGGAACAGTTCCCCCACGTATTGGAAAATTTAGTTCCTTAATTCAACTATCACTAGGTCAAAACAATCTTACCGGTACAATTGAAGAATGGGTCGGAAATATGACAAAACTAGAACGTCTAAATCTCCAATCAAACAGCTTCTTCGGGATAATTCCACCTTCCATTGGCCAACTTACACGGTTGACAGATTTATTTCTTGCTGAAAATCAATTCACTGGGTTTATACCACCTGGCTTTGGAAACCTTAAATCATTGTTGGAGCTGAACCTTAGCTACAACAATTTCAATGGGTACATACCACCAAACTTTCGAAACCTTGAACAACTCATACTATTTGACCTTGGCTACAACAATCTACAAGGTGACATAACTCTAGATATTAGCAAACTTAAACAGCTCACAGACCTACGTCTTTCATCAAACAAGCTTACCGGAGAAATCCCAGAAACTTTTGGCAAGTGTCAACAATTAGAAAACCTCCTAATGGACCAGAATTACCTCAAAGGAAATATCCCGCCATCTTTCAAGGGACTACAGAGCCTCAAATCACTAAATCTTTCTCACAATAACTTGTCTGGCACCATTCCAACTATTTTGGAGGATCTATCGCTTCTCAATAAGTTGGATCTTTCATACAATCGTCTCCAAGGAGAAATACCAATGAATGGAGTCTTTGCAAATGCAACGGCTATTTCACTCAATGGCAACTGGGGGCTCTGTGGAGGAGTGATGGATCTCCATATGCCTGCATGCCCTGCGGTTTCTCGGGGAAGAGAATGGAAACGCTATGTGACCATCTTACTGATTCTAGTAGTTAGCTTCATGTCACTCGGGATGTCAATTTACGTTATATTCCTTGGGAAGAAGGCACCAAGAAGGCCATACTTATTATTGCTTTCTTTTGGTAAGAAATTCCCTGGAGTTTCTTACAAGGATTTAGCCCAAGCTACAGAGAACTTCTCAGAGTCCAACCTAGTTGGGAGAGGAAGCTATAGTTCAGTATATAGAGGGAAGTTAACTGAAGCTAAAATCGAAGTAGCTATTAAGGTCTTTGACCTTGAGACAAGATTTGCGGACAAAAGTTTTATTTCAGAATGTGAGTCTTTGAGAACCATTCGGCATCGGAATCTTCTTCCTATACTAACTGCATGCTCAACGATTGACAATAATGGCAACGATTTCAAAGCACTAATTTATGAGTTCATGCCCAACGGGAATTTGGATACATGGTTGCATCAGAAACATGGTGGTGTAGCTCCAACACATTTGGGCTTAGCTCAGAGACTAAACATAGGTGTTGGCATGGCTGATGCACTGGCCTATTTACACCATGACTGTGGAAGGCCTATTGTCCACTGTGATCTGAAACCAACTAATATACTTCTTGATGATGACATGAATGCTCATTTGGGAGACTTTGGCATTGCAAGTCTCATTGTTGATTCCAGATCAATAGCAATCGGACATTATTCATCTGGTTGTAGTAGTTCACTCGCTGTGAGAGGAACTATTGGGTATATTGCTCCAGGTATAAATCAAGAATGTTGCCATTTCTTCCTGTATTTGTATAAAACAATCTGTTATTCACTCAATAATTTTCCTCTATTTTTAGAGTATGCTCAAACTGTTCATGCATCAACCTGTGGGGATGTTTATAGTTTTGGAATACTACTCCTGGAGATGATTATAGGCAAAAGACCAACTGATTCCATGTTTGAGGGTGGGCTCACCATTATCAACTTTGTGGAGAGAAACTTTCCAGATCAGGTGGTACATTTCATTGATGCTCATCTCCAAGAAGAATGCAAGGGCTTTGTTAAAGCAACGGCGTCAACAGAAAACGAGGTCCATCAATGCGTGTTATCTCTCATGCAAGTTGCTCTTGCTTGCACACGTTCATTGCCAAGAGAAAGAATGAGCATGAGAGAAGTAGCCGTAAACTTGCATGCAATCAGGAGGTCGTATGTTGCAGCGACTAAATGAGGGCAAGCCATGCTTCGCTATACCTTTTGCAATTAGCTTGGGTTATTGGGTATCTTTAAATGTAATTGGAATAAATATGGCAAATTAGGCATGAGTAGCATGCTGAGATTGATGAAAGCTAATATATGTGGTGGGCAGACATCGTGTTACCGCTCATGCTAGGACTTGGGATTTGAACATTTGGAAAATGGATTTGGTAAAGCATCAGTGATTTTGGTGAAGTGATCTCATATGGCTTTGATGGGTAATGTCCCATACCGGAATACATTGGGACTGCACTCTAATCTAGATGCGAATCTGCAACCCACCTTGCATTGGTACAGATCCATCATCGAAATCCCAAACTGGAATTACCTTCCACCATCCACCAATCACTTTTTTTTTTGAAGAAACAGGAGGGTGACCCCTACTGATTATATAAATAAAAGTTAAAACAGGTACAAAGCAGCAAACAAGGCAGAAAAGAAGGAAGGAGCAACAAAAGGTCTACAAATAAAACAGAAAAGGAGGAGAAAGGAGAAAGGGGTCCAACAGTAGGTTACAAAGCGGCCACCCATTCTAACATCTGTGGTTGTAAGAGGGGCCTAGCCCTATGAAGCGCTACCTGACGAAACTCCGAAATGAATTTCCTTGTGACGTCTCTTATCGCCGGAGCCACGTTATTGAAAGTCCAGTCATTTCTGGATGTCCAGATACTCCAAGACATGAGGATTATTATTTCCATAGAGAAGGGTAAATGTAGCTGCCTTCTAATATTGAGGAAGATGGAGAGGACCGATCTGGTGGAGGGGTAAGCGATACCGACCGAGCGCCAACATGCCTTGGCAAAGTTGCATCGTAGGAAGAGATGTGCTGCCGTCTCACGTTTTTGTAGGATGCACATTTCACACGCTGTGGAATCCAAAGCCATGGATCTCCTGCTGAGGACATCTTTGGTGTTGACTCTGTCCTTCATGAGTAGCCAAAAGAAGATTTTGTGTTTGTTTTGACATTTTGATCTCCATAACCAGCTGAATATTGGGTGAGCTCCTCTTTCCCCAATAAGGATTTTGTATGTCTTAGAGGTTGAGAAGATAGGATTACCCCAGGTGTACACCCATATATCTTGGGGCAGTGAATTGTCTATCTGATGTAAGATTCTCTGTAATTGTGTGAGCTGATCATGTGCCTCTGCTGACAAAGGTATCTGCACTGTGTCCAGCAAAGAGCCTTGCAAGACCTTCTTGAGCGTGATTCTTTCATCTTTTGCATAGGAAGCTAGCTGTGGGAGATCACGAGATAGGAGATGGCTGTTCCAAGTATCTTTCCAGAACAGGACTGTGCCACCATCAGAGACTCTAGCAGACGCTATTCCCTTGTATAAAGCGATGAGTTTCACTATGTCTCGCCACCAGAAGGAACCTTTCCTACGTCCTCCAGGGAGATTACCGTGTTGATAATAGCTTTCCCATAGAAGGTGTACCCAGGGAGTGTCCTCTTGGGAGTAAAACTTGTGCAGGAATTTGAGCAGAAGAGCTTCATTTTGATTCTGGAGGTTGATGACCCCCAAACCCCCTTGTTTCTTGGGCAGACACACCAAAGGCCAAGCCGCTTTAGATGGTTTCCTAGATGTCAAGTCTGAACCTCTCCAGAGGCAATGCTTTCTGAATTTATCAATCTGTGCAATAACCCCTTTTGGAAGCTTAAAGGTGGCCATATGAAACATTACTGTTGATGTTAAAACCGAATTGACAAGATGTAGTTTTCCACCTTGGGATAACATAGAAGAAATACCACCCAACTTTCTTTCAACCTTCTTAATAACTGGGAGGAAGTCTTCAAATTTTGGTTTGGTCATTCCCAGGGGCAAGCCAAGATAAGTAAAGGGGAGGGAACCAGCTTGACAATTGAGCACATTGGCTAGAATCTGCAGGGTTTCTGGACTTGTGTTTATGGGAACCATAACTGTTTTGGCAAAGTTGACCTTCAAACCAGTAGATTCAGCAAACATGTCTAGGATGGATTTTAAGTGTAGAAGTTGACTTTGATCTGCTTCCATGATTAACAGAGTGTCATCTGCATATTGAATGACAGGGAAATCTGTGCCCGCTCCATTTTCAATGGGCAAACGAATTCTGCCTTCCTCTTTGGCTCTATTTATGATGGACTGTAAGAGGTCTGCCGCTAACACAAAGAGAAGTGGCGAAAGAGGATCACCCTGTCTGACTCCCCTCTTGCAGTGAAAAACTTTCCCCGGGACCCCATTCAGAATTACCGAGGATGTTCCTGAGGTAAGAATGCTTTCAATCCATTTGATCCATCTGTTTCCAAAGCCCTTATGCTTTAGGATTTCCAGTATTGCCCGATGTTCAATTTTGTCAAAGGCCTTTTCAAAATCCAGTTTAAGAATGACCAAGTCCTTCCTAGAGGCTTTACAGATGTGCAGGAACTCAAAAGCCCATGCCAAGCAGTTCTGGATGCTTCTGGTCTTAATGAAACCATATTGATTTTTATGAACTAGTTCTGGAATGACCTTCTGAAGTCTTTCAGCTAGAATTTTTGTGATAAGCTTGATTGATGAGTTAAGGAGAGAAATAGGCCTGAAGTCCCCCACCTCCAAAGGACAGTCCTTTTTCGGGATAAGAGTAATATATGAAGAGTTGATACTCCTTACACATACTTCTCCATCATAGAAAGCATCACAAAGGGAGTAGAAATCAGGGGCTATCAGATGCCAGCATTTCTTTATAAACTCACCATTAAAACCATCTGGACCAGGGGATTTGTTAGCAGGTAAATCCTTAATAACATTATCAATTTCCTGTCTTGAAAAGGGTGATTCCAACCGCTCCAGGTGATTTGAGGGGATTAGAAGGGATTGGAGGTCAAAGTACATATGAGTGAAATTGCTCCTGCCCATCCTGTCTCTGAAGGCTTCCCACAGCAAGGTAGCTTTGACGTGATGATCCTTAAATTGCTGGCCGGATTGGTCTTGGAGACAGGTGATATGATTGAGCTTGTTTCTGATAGAGGCCCTTGCATGGAAGAAGTGAGTGCTTTCATCTCCCAGTTTAACCCAATTGATGGAGCTTCTCTGCTTCCAGTAAATCTTCTGTTGTTGTAAAAGAGAGGTCAGATGTGAAGAGATTACATCCCTGAAATTCCACTCCTCCAGAGTTAGATCTCTGAATTCTTCCATGACATCAAGGAAGAAAAGCACATCCTTTGTGTTTTGAATAGTTTTGGCTAAACTCTGCAGATTTGATTTCCAAGCTCTCAGCTCCTTTCGTAGATTCTTGAATTTAGCTCCAATGATCCTAGCCTTGTCACTATAAGGTGGGTCATAGTTCCAACCCCTTTGCAATAGTACTGGGAATTGCTCGTGATGTAGCCAATAGTTTTCAAACCTGAACAGCTGAGGTGCTGGAATGTGGGTTGAAGCTGAAATAACACAGGGATTATGATCCGATGAATCTCTAGAAAGGACAGAGGCACAAGTGTTGGGGTATTTGGATATCCAGGATGAGGAAGAGAAAAACCAGTCTAATTTCTCCAGGAGGGGACTGACTTGTTTGTTGGTCCAGGTGTATTTTCCCCCTTTTAACTGAATTTCATTTAGACTTAAACGGCTGATGGCATCATTGAAGAGAAACATATCTTGAAGATTACCCCTGGCTTATTTCTATTTTCCGGCCTTCTTAAGAGATTAAAGTCACCCACAACGAGCCAACGTTCCTCCTCAGGCATATCAATTCGTTTGAACCACCTTAAGAATTCAACTTTTCCATCTGGGGTATAGGGGGCATAGATGTTTGTTATAATCCAGGAGTCCCCAGAGAGTTTGCAATGAAATTCTATGGACTGAGCAAACCTATTCTGAAAGAGAGGTTCTCCTCTGAGTTTATCATTATTCCAAAAGACCAATAAACCACCTGAATTCCCAATTGACGGGACAAAATCAAACTGATTGAACTTTGTGCAACAAAAATTCCTCAGATAGGCTTCAGAGAAGGAGTCTCTTTTAGTTTCTTGTAAGCAGATAATATCAGCCTTAGATTCAGCGATTTTACTTCTAATGGCATTCCATCTAGTCACCGAATTGATGCCCCTCACATTCCAAGACAAAATATTCCATGATCTTCTAGTATTCATTTAAACCAGGGGGGAGCTAACTGAATCTTTATGCCTATCTTCATGAAACATAAGAGGCAAGAAACAAAAGGGGGGTAAAAGGCACGGCTGATGAGCAAACGACTGAGGCACATAAAATCCAGCAACTTCCAGAAAAGATAACCGACCACAAAGAGGAATGGCCATACAAGTTTTATGGGACGACATAAAAGAGTTCATCACAGAGTCACTAGATAAGCAGGTCCAAAGAGTTAACCACATAGCCAACATAAGACAAAAGACATGAAAGCGGCCTCAGATCTCCTTAGACTCCGTTGGAGCTGTTGGACGAAGCTTCTGACAGGGCCTCCTTCCCCTTGCTGTGGGCTTCAGAAAATCTTGTGGTCGTCGTCCTCCCTATGGGCTTCTGAGATCCTGAGTTGAAGGACAGCTTTCCCGGGCCAATCTTAGTTCTGTCGAGCGCACACACCTTTGTACCTAAGCTCTGGATGGCATCAGCGCTGATTGTAGGTGGGCAAGCAGTGCAAGATAAGCATGTGTTGTCCTGACAAGAAGATCTGCGGAAACCTTTGCTCTTAGCTTTGATGCGGTCGCTCCTTCTGACCGAGGATTCACATTCTGGTGCCGCTTTGATGCCCAAACGAACTCTGGCTTTCTTAGGTGACCTTGCTTCCTTCAAATCAGGTTTAGCTGTCTTACAGAGTCCAGGAGTCGAGGTTCCCACCTCTTCCTGAGAGAGCGAGCAGATGAAGGGAGTAGAACTTGGGCATTTCTGAGGAATAGCAAAAGCCATCAAAGCTGTCTGGTTGGAGCACGAGAGCAAAAATTCCCAGGTCTTGGAGGCCAGAAACTGCTTAGCCCAATCAAATGTTCTGGAGACATGAGCATATTAATGAAGAAAGCAGCCCAATCAGAAGGTATCTGGGTCACCTGCTCAGGACATCCAACAGGAGAGAAGTGTTGGGCCCAAAGTCTATAAACATTGGGGTTCTGCCCAGGCCTTTGCTTTTCCATGTTAAAGTCCTTGGGAGTGGAAAGACAGTCTGGTAAGAGCGATGACATGCTGCCCGTGATATTCCTGGGCAAGTGGGAAAAGTTCACCTGCTGATCTTGAGTGAGGACCATGTTTATATTGAGATTAATAAACAGATGACCCTCCTGGGCCACATTCTGACCAAGACCCACTCCCTCTTGAATAGGAGCCTGCAGCCCAAGGACAACTTCCTGGGCACCTTGATTCCCTTCCTGAGCCCCCATCTGGACCATGTTGCCATGTTGAGCCCCCATCTGCTGTGCATGAAAATCCAAGGGGTGACCCATTTGGGGTGGTGGTGCAATAGGATCCAGCACAATGGCTTGAGGTGAACCCTCATTGAAGACCACCATAGGCAGCAGAGGTGCTTCCAAATCAGGAGATGGAGAAGCCTGTGGCAGTGGAGACAGGTGGAGGTGAAGGTCCAATTCCACTTGCTGCTCCTCCTCCTGATGAATAACCTGAGCTTCCTCTAAAAGGATATCCAGCATATCTTCATCATCAAGATCTTCCTCGTCACCAATATCCTCCATGAAATCGTCTTCCTGCATGTTCTGGTTGTTCTGGTCGTCCTGTGGGTTGTCATTTAGATCAGGAATACCCCCATCCTGTTGAATGTCCGGGTTCTGAAAATTATCAAGCTGATTTGGTGGGCCTTGAGGCTGGATGCCTGGAAAAACAAAGTTGTCATCTAGCCCCCCTGGGGGTATATCCTCATCCTGCAGAAATCCCCCCAACAAGTTCTGCTGCAAAATTTCACATTGGACCGTGAACGAAACACCTTCAAAGTCATCTCCTTCAGAAAGGATAAGGTAATGCGGTATATCCGTAAGCTCCGTCACTCTTGCTTTTATAATTACTCTTGCCAGCACATTATCCTTTTGCCAGAGAATCATTCGGCCAAAAGATCGGATGGCATCTTCAATTTCGTGGACTGAGCAGCTATCTAGCGGGAACCCGATGAGCATTAGCCAGCATTCTCTGTTAAAAGTAACCCTTCTAGCATTAGCTGCTCTATTGTGCTGAACAAACGAAAAAGCGAACCCATTGCGAAAATGAGGGCTTTGAGCGATTAAAGCATCTCTGTCTGACGGACGACCCAACCGAACATAGGCTTGCCCCCTTCCAAAGGGACACCGCTGAACATCAAGAACCTCAAGCCCCAAATCATGTTCCAGGAATTGTAAAATGACATTGCGCAGAGGACCAAAGAGAATCTCACCAGGGGGAAGATTTGTCACAGTGACAATGGCCAGATTCTCATTTCTTGGAGTCGCCCTGGGGTGGACGACCCTAGCAAATTGCTGGCGACCATGAATAATGACTCTGTTGAACCCTGCTAGCATCATCGGCTGAGGGTCTATGTTGAGGAAAGCCATGGGTGCTGAGGGGAGAGGTGGAGGACAGCAGGTGGCGATGTTCTCTGGAGTTGGGGGGAACTGTTGCAGAGCGGGGGGACCCAACGAAGACGAAGGGGTCAGAGGGGGAGCGACGGTTGCAATTTTGGGCAGAGGAACATGAGGTTGAGCAGGTGAGGTGGGCCGCTGTCCTGGAGATGGGCCGGCCTTGAACCAAGTGAAGTGGCAATTGGAGGGCCAATCTCCGGCTGAGAGGCAAGGAGAAAAAGTACAGCCGAAAGAGTCACCACAGCGCTTAATGAAACCTTGGAGATCGTGGTAAGCTTTGCAGTCATTACGGGTGTGCCCCTTCTTTTTACAGTGCCAGCAGCAGATACGGCTGACACAAGAGGATCTTAGGTGGTTGGGAGATTGACATCGGGAACACCTGAGATCTCTAGAGCCAGCAACATCAAAGCTAGAGATCCTAGAAACTGAAGGCCCACGCCCTACAACCGGCCTATTATCCCGCACTTTTGACCGATTCAAACCTGGGATGACCAGAGGTTGGAAAACCGACTGTCTGACTTTCTTCGGAGCCAACGGCAAGGGTCGATCAGAGGTCAAGGAGGTGCCATCCAGAGAAGCTGAATTGCGAAAAAGAGGTCGATCTCCAAGAGGAACCAAATTGACACCCGAGAGGGGAGAAGCATTGTTCAAATTCAACTTGACAGTTTCCGCATAAGACCGGGAGAAACCCGAAGAAGAGTAGGCTTTTGATGCCAAAGAGGGGGAACTATCATTATGAAAACCCTTAGCTGCTTGAGAGGAGCTTCCATAGGAACGAAAACCAGAGAGAGCTTGAGAAGTCTTATCATAATTAACCGATTTGTTGAAGTCAACGTTCCGGGGATCATCGGATTTCAAAATAGCCTGATCAGCAGCAAGAGAAACCGCTTTTCCTTTTCTGGGGCGCACAAGCTCCCAGTGATAAGCAGGCCCAGAATCTTTCTTGGCAAAGGAGAATGCCTGCGCTAGCCCGGAGGAATTGTTGAAGAAAAACCCAACATGAAAACCATCACAAGAGAAATCCTTGAGGTCCATACAGAGAAAGCCAACATGCTTAGAGGATACATGAAACTTGAAGACTTGATGGCCCAGATGAGAAACGTGAAAACCCGAAGCAGGCCCGCCAAGAATCGCTTGGAGACAACAGCTCACGGAAGACGGAGTCAGCCTGAAATTGTTCCTGCTGAACGCTATCACCAAAGAGAACCCTTGATGCTGAGCAGACGGGGGTTGGACCACTTGGGATCCAAGCAGATCTCTCACCTTGGCAGCAAAGGCAAAACCATGACTCTGGACGAACTTGAAAGAGGCCATGAAGACAAACCCAAGAAGAACCAAGAGCAGGGAGAAAGACCAGCAGACAAAAGAGATCAGTCACCAGGGATGGTGAGAAACTAGAGGCCTGGCAAACATCTCTGGGGAAAAGGACAGCGGGACCAGAGGAAACACCAACTGAGAGCACTCCAGCATGGAGTTACCTGACCGACACCAGCCGACCGGCCGACTAGGGGAGGCGGAGGCCGTGGCCATGGCCATAGCCATGGCGGCGAGGTCCGCTCTCGCTCTCAGCCTCCGAGCTCAGAGAGTGCCGTCACTTTGGCTATCCCCTCTCGTCGCAAGAAAGGATTCATCCGTCCTTCCACCAATCACTTCACAGAATAAGGGCTATTGAGATCATTTCATACCGGGTGTGTAGCCGAAGATCGGACATGTGCCGGGCCACGTGCGCTGCTCGCAGATGATGCGTCGCCACCCACCCGCCCGCCGTGCCTCCGCGCATGGAGCGGCCGAGATTTACCTGCAATTGCACGGTGCCGCTGCGGTCGAGGTGGAGGCACTCCAGCGCTAGCGCTACTGTGTGGCTGGCTTGCTGTCATGGTATCATTGGGCAAGGCCGAATGTGTTCTGTGTTTTGGGCCACTGCCCACTGGTGTGTCATTTTGAGCCTGACCCCTGACGACGGCGCGGGTTCCATTTGTGTTGAGCGCTTGTGTGTGTGTGTGGGGGGGGGGGGGGGGGCATCGTGGTCCCTCAAGTCTGGTAGACCTGGATTTCATCGCATGAGGATGGATTTTTTTTCTCTTTAAAAAAGTTTATTTTTTGTCAAATTGGGTATTTGGATGGTGCTACTACCAACCATGCATGTCCAGCGACGCTAACAAAAAGTGGGGGAAAAACACTTGACATGTTGACGGATTATTTGGCCTCGAGTCTGTCCTCCACGTCTCTGCAAAAGCTTGTGCATGTGCAAAACCCCGTGGTCCGTAGAGAAGTACGCCAGCATGCAATTGGCCCTTGAGTGTTGAGTCTCAAACAGAAAGAACATCGGTCACTCCAGTAAGGCATGCTAATGTACAATGGTGTCGAGAAATTTTGCAGTAACAATTCGTATCTACGAGTAATTCAGAGGTCAAGGGGACTTCGGAGTTCAGGTATCCTTTCCTTGTAGAGTTAAGTGGTTTCTGAATAGACGATTTATCTCACTCGCTAGATATTGTCTCCAATTCTTCGTACAATACTCTCTTTTCAAAAAAAAAATAATCTTCGTACAATACTCACCAGTAGCAAAATCGTGAGCGGCATCCGTGATACATCCAGATTCGAATATCGAATACTTACAAGTTTACTTGACCCGCTGCGTTGTCTAGGAAAACAATGAGTAAATCACATCCACAAAATATAGTCTGAAAAATTGATTTGGAAACGAGAATCCTGTAGACGCAAACAATTCCACGAGCCGAGTTTTGTCAGAATCGCAGGCGGACGAGACGTGTAACACGTCAGTGCGTAAAAATCGTTGTCCTGTTCAGGCTGAAAAGCACACGCAGGAGCAGGAGTAGCAGTAGACCACCGGCGGGATGTGCTAGCTGCTGCCAGGACATGCCCGGATTTGGTAAGAAATTCCCTAGAGTTTCTTACGAGGATAAGCTACAGAAAACTTCTCAGAGTTCAACCTGATTGGGAGGGGTAGCTATGGTTCAGTGTACAGAGGAAAGTTAACTCAAGCTAAAATGCAAGTGGCTATCTAGGTTCCGCGGGTCACTGGAGCGGCCAGTAGAGCTGTCCACCAACTATATTAGGAATCATGCCTGTCCCAATGGCTCGGGTCAATATTTGGACATCTTATCCATGTACTCATCTCGATCGATTGTTCTTGCAAAGTTGCAGTCGGCGAAAAGATGATGCCCATATCCTGTCTTGTATAGCCAGCCAACTAAAGAACTTGCACTTTAGAGGCGTTCATGTTTTCCAAATTAGGTTCTCAAAATTAGTCTCCGTGGATCCTATGAGTTGTGCTCGATAGGCCGACTGTGAGTTGTACTTCCCGTCTGCCGTGAGCTTCCATGCGATGGTGTCCGGGAGACCCAATCTTAGCTGCAGTCGGCTGACCTTGATCCATAATCGATGATACTCAATAAAATGTGCCACGGAGAAACCTTGATGTAGAAGGTTTAAATCTCGTATCCATGTGTCGCCCGTCATCGCATCTATAGCGTCTTGTTCTTTCTTCTGGAGATGTGAAATAGG
Organism: Setaria viridis; assembly: GCF_005286985.2. Taxonomy (NCBI): domain Eukaryota; kingdom Viridiplantae; phylum Streptophyta; class Magnoliopsida; order Poales; family Poaceae; genus Setaria; species Setaria viridis. Next base: position 30,704,309 of record NC_048263.2, read on the forward strand.
TTCGGCACCATGTCCCTAGGCCTTTGTCCATGTACCCAGCCGCTGTCCTAGAATGATATTTTCTTGCCGTCTCCAATTGTAATCGTGGTTGCCGCAGCAAAAAGCTTACGGTCAGCTTGGGAGCAATGTATCTTGCGTCCCTCCCAAGATGGCCCTTCATTCATCCAATCCTGCCAAAACCAACACAGACGTAAAGCTCTGGAAAACTTTCCGAGGTGCAGTACTCCGAGTCTGCCCCCGTTCCTAGGCATTGCTGATCACGCCCAATTCACCTTGCACTTGCCGCCTGTGATTGGTTTCATTCTTGCCCATAGGAATTGTTTCTGCTTAGCATTAATGGTCTTCATTATTTCTTTAGGTGCTTTGAGAGCTATCAGCAGATAAACCGGTTGTGCGGTTAGGATGGATTTAACCAATGTGAGCCTCCCGGCTGCCGTCAAATTTCTTCTACTCCAACTGCTTAGCTTGCCAACTACCTTGTCCGCTAGCAGTTGGAAGTCGACCGCCTTCAGGCGCACCGTGGATAGTGGTAGGCCTAGATATTTGATCGGGAAGGTGCCACACTTTGCCGGTAGATTCTCCAATACCTCGCTCAATTGTACGCCTTCACAACAGATAGGGACGGCTGTTGATTTGCGGAAATTTGTTTTGAGCCCTGTTACTTCTCCAAACATTCCCAAAATGTTGACTAACACATCTATTTCCACTTTCCTTGGCGCTATAAACATCACCGCATCGTGATGTACGGCATGACGGTACCCTTCCACATAGTCTGCTAAGGACTCCCATATCGGTTGCCAAATCTAAAAGCCTTTGCAGCGGGTCGATCGCTATGACAAAGAGCAGCGGGGACAGTGGATCGCGTTGCAGTAAGCCTCTACTATGCTTTATAGGCGGATTTTGGATGCCATTTAGTAGGATGCGTGCGGATGAAGTGGACAGTAGCGTGTGGGGAAGCCTAGGTGGCACAGAAGCGATAAAGGTAATCCCATCGAATGGAGTCGAAGGCTTTTGTAATGTCCAATTTGAGGAAGGCGGCCTGCACTTTGTTTCTACAATATTGTCTAGCCGTGTTTTGCACCGTCATGAAGTTGTCATGAATACTCTATCTCTTAATGAAAGCACTTTGACATTTGTAGATAATTGAGTTCATGTGTGGTTGTAATCTAATTGTCAATGCTTTCGTGATGATCTTGATGAAGGAGTGGATGAGGCTTATTGGCCTGAAGTCCTGTATGGTGTTCGCTCCCTCTTTCTTTGGAATTAGGATGATATTAGCTGTGTTAATTAGTTGGAGTTTGTTGCACCGGATACAGTAGAACACGTTTACCGCTGCCATTACATCTTGTTTGATGATATCCCAGTATGATTTTAGGACTAATCCTGTGAATCCATCTAGTCCTAGGGCTCTATCACTCGGCATGTTGTGGATGGCTTGCTTGATTTCCTCTTCGGAGAACGTTGAGTCCAGTGAGGATAGATCATGCGGGTTGAGGTGAAGAAGGTCCCAATTGAAGTCCGCGCCATGTGGCTGAGGCTGCTACATGGTTGCTCTAAAAAAGTTCTGGATCTCAACGGATTTTTCATCGTGTGTGCATGCCCATCCATTCTCCTTTTTAAGTTTCTGGATGTAATTTTTCCGTCACCTGGAGTTGATCCACCGATGAAAGAAACGCGTATTGGCATCTTCTAGTTTAAGGTTCGTTATTCTGCTTGCTTGATTCTTACGTGCGCGTTCAATGACAGCTAGTCCCATGGCTCTTAATTTGAGTCGGCTACATAGGAGCTGCTTGGCCTCCGTAAGCGGTCAGTGTTGTTGTGCTATGTCCAACCTCAGTATCACTTCTAGGGTCATATGCAGCTGCATTTTCACATTTGGTATGAGGCGGCTGCTCCACTCCTTCAGTGCAACGGCTGTGGCATGTAGCTTGTGATAGAGTCTATGGAAAGGCTCGACGTGTGGTGACTGCATGTTCCATGCTCGGGTTACTGTTTCCTTGAATCCTGGAAGTATTGTCTAGAAATTCTCGAATTTGAAGGATTTGGGGCATCTTGGCCCACTCTGGTTGGAAAGCAAGATAGGACAGTGGTTAGATAAGGAAGTTGATAGGGCGTGCAGGACATGAGGACTGAAGGCATCTTCCCATTCCGCATTTGCAAAAACTCTGTCAAGCCTAACAAGGGTCAGATTACGTCTTTCATTGCTCCAAGTGAATCTTCTATTTTGCAGATGAATCTCACGTAAATCACTATCGTCAAGTGCCTATTTGAACAAGTTCATAAGCCTCAAGTTCAGTTTGTTGTTATTTTTGTCGCTCGCTTTGTATACGAGGTTGAAGTCACCTAGGACTAGCCATTGAGAGCCATGAGGAGGCTTTTGCGCTTGTAGTTCTGCTAGAAATTGCGGTTTGTCGTTGGATCCGGTTGGGCCGTAAACCACTGAGAGTGTGAAGAAGTTTGCCGTTTCATGCATTGTTACCCTTGCTGTTATATGATATTCTCCTACGATTATGTCAGTGAGCGCGACGTGAGTGCTATTCCACAACAGTAGGATACCGCAGCTGGTGCTAGAGAGGCCCCCAGCTGGTTTGTAGGAGTAGCTGTCAAGCCTGTAACCCCCTATATATGCGGCTGTAAATTTGTCAATGATGCTTAGCTTTGTTTCTTGTAGGCACGCAATGTGGCATAGCGTGTTAGAGATCGTCTCCCATACCGTGTCCCTCCTTGCTCTCTGATTTAAGCCTCTCACCTCCTCGCTCTCTGATTTAAGCCTCCCACGTTCCAGCATAGCACTTCAAGATTCATGCATGATTTGATAGACTCTAGCCGTAGGAAGACAGGCAAAGCAGGTGAAGCAGGCAAAACATGGGCGATTCATCACCAGCAGGTTGAGCAGCAGACATACAGGGAATCTGATCTTAGACATGAAGTGGCGATGCATAGTTGCAAGCATGATTGAACGACCATTGCAGTGTGCTGGTTTTAAAGTTACAGACCAAAAGACAGGCAAGTCACAGGAGAACTGTAACGTGCAGCAAGTTCTTGCAGAGGTAACAACTTGGAACATTGCAGATAACATGATAATTGGAGGACACTGGAAGGATTGCTGCGCCTGGGTCAGTTCGCCGCCTGAAGAGGCAGCTGGGCAGCTGCTGCTTGGACGGCTTCCTCCTGGGAGTTGTTGTCGGCGTCACCTGCCCCTGGGTGGACAGCTTCTCCCTGGATGTCTTCGATTGCATCGCCTGCCACCCTTGCCATTGCTTCGTCGAGCTCCTCAGCAACAGGGTCATCGAGGTTGAAAGCCGCCGTCAGCGCCGCAATCACGTCTTGCGGCAACGGTCCCTAGAACATGGCTAAGAATTCCTGCAGAGCAGCCTCGATAGGCTGAAGTTCGTCAGTTAGAAGACCCAGTTTTCGATAGAGATTCTGTTGTGCCTGTTGGACCGCCGGCATAGGCCTACGGTTGGATAATCTTGCGCTACGTTGTACCGTCGACATGTCGAAGACGCGTCATGGATGGCAGATTTTGGTCACCTTCTGCTGTTGCTGCTGGTTCTGGTCCTCGTCGTGTACCTCCGTTGGTGAAACCTGGAGCACTTGCTCCGGCCTGGTGAAGAGCGCGCTGACGACGGTGTTGTCCTGTCCTCGTGTTGTCGCGGCCCTGCTGTTGATGTCAGTAGCCCCTCCTTCAGCGCCACCGTGTGGCCCAGCCGTGCCGTATGTGCTGTCGGTGGGAGCGGGCGCCATCTGTTCATCATGAAGAGGGTCAGAGCGGAGGAGTGGTGAGCAATGGGCGCTGTCCAGAATTGGCGATGTTGGTGAGAACTCCTGGTCCAGGCCGTGCAGATGCACCTGGAGGTCTTGTAACGCAGCATCAACCTCCTGAATGGAGACGGGAGCAGCAGAGACACCGTGAAGCCCCGCCGTGTCGTCTGTGCCGTCAGTGGGAGTAGGCGCCATCTGTTCATCATGAAGACGGTCAGAGGAGGTATGGTGGAGTGGCGAGCAAAAGGCACTGTCCAGAAGCGGCGATGGTGGCGAGAGCCCCTGGTCCAGGCGTGCAGATGCACCTGGAAGTTCTGTAACGCAGCTTCGACCTCCTGAACAGAGACAGGAGCAGCGGCCGTGCTTGTGGTTGTGGCCTGGTACTGCCAAGTCCTCCAGTATGCGTTTGTACACATGGGACACCTTGATCATCGGCGGATTGATTTTGTCCTTGCACCCACGCTCCTTGGACCAGACTTCATCCCCTTCATGTGGCAGACGGAGTGCGTCTGCCAAGCTAGCCGCTTTGTTGATCTAGTCGTAGGAGGTGTACAGCTTAGGTGCTATGTCATCCATCTTCGCTTCCTGCACAGAAAATTCCTGGCAGCCTCCTTCAACGTGGAGGCATGGTTAGTGAACAGAATTCTGGAGCTTGATGGCTCTCTTGTCGCGCAGAGGACCAAACAACGAGAGATGCTGAGGCCTGCTAGTGTCGTTGATGGCGTGTTGGTGCTGGCGTCCCCTGTGCCTGCTTCCACCACCCCAAGTCCGGCACCTGGGCGAGCGCTCCCACTCGCGGCCAGCCTCTCCGCCCGTGACCTTGTGTGCATTGTGGGTGCGGCGAGCGCGGTCACCGTGCCTGTGGTGATCATGGTCGTTGTCGTCATCGTTCCTCCAGTGCCGGACATTCCACTTGCTGGTGTGGTAGTCGTTGTTGTAGCCTCTTCGCTGGTGGTTTTCTCTATCATCTCGCCACTCGCCCTCCCCCGCCGCACTGCTCCAACCAAGGCGTGATTGGTCCAAGCGTGGGGGTGAGCGCGGCCGTGCTTCACGTTCCATCGCCTTGCGTGGCTTCGTCTCCCCGTCGATGTAGCCAAGATGCTAAGGAGGAAGCCGGCAGATCGCAGGCGTGCACACGACATCCTATCGTCGAGGTTGACGGACGCGAGCGTGTAGTCCTGGACCTCCTCGAGGTGAATGATGATGCAGTGCTTGACACCGCGTTGCCACTACCCGGGCGGTGCCTTGGACACCAACAGGGACTCAAGCCTGGCGTTGCGCGCTTGACCGGTGAACGTGAGCCAGGTGTACTTGGAGATGGAGCTTGGGTTCGCCGTCAAGCCCACAGGTTGATGGTCTTCGTTTCTTCCAGCTGGTCAAGGTTGGTGTCGATGGCTTCGAGGGTGCAATTGCTGCTGATGAGGCATTCCGCGATGTTAGCTCGCCAAGCATGCATTGGCACCCTGTTGAGGCAGAGTCTGACCTGGAAGAGGAGGGCGGCGCCCTCAGCATTGCAGAGACTCCTCCATTTGGTGAAGAAGACTTCCACATAGGACACTGTGGCCTTGCCCTTCTAGAGAGCTTCTGTGCATTGATGACTATGCTTGAACTTGATTAGAAAAGCCTCAGGAAAATGACGCGAGACTGTCACCTCTTCGTGGCGCAGCTTGAAGTCCTCCCTGATGGCTCGCTTGACGTCGCGTGGGTCGATTGGTTCCTGGCCGTGCACTGCCCAGGTGACCGCCACCGCTGTTTCCCACTCCCGCAGGTCGGCATCGATGTCCCGGTTGCTTGGACGAGGTAGTCCACCTGCTCTGGCCTTGTCGCGGGATCACCGAGTCTTGACATGGCCATCGAGGGTGCGGGCTTTGGCGGTGGAGGCAGTTGTTGACGAGGTGGGGCAGAGTTTGGCGAGGTGATGGCAGAGCTTGGCGGGGTTCTTGCTCCTGGTTGTCAATGCACTCTGCATGATGGTGTGGGTGCTGAACCGGCGAGCTCCTCCTATTGCGGTGCTTGGTAGTGCAGGACTTGGCGCGGTGGTCTGAAGCCAAGCAGATGAAGCAGCGTCAGTTGGTTCTGGCACGGAACGCTCGCAAGCTTGGGGAAGATTGAGGTTAGGGGCGGTCGCAGGTGGAGCGTCGTGGAGGGAGGCCATGACGTTGTGGAGGTGGCCGGCGGGGTGGACTTGAATGGCGCACTTTCCTCCACCAGTACAGCTGCCTAACGGGCACCCAGCCATCCTGAGGAGTGAATGAGCCATTCTTGCGCCGCGCACCGGTCACCTCGGGCGCGTCTTCATAGGTGGCGGGGTGGCAGGTGGGTGGAGGAGGCACGTGGCAACGGGTGGAGTTACTGCTCCGAACAGACACAGTAAAGGCGGGCTGCAGATTTTGAAACCACCATGTCGAAGCCGGATCCGCCATAGTGAAGCCCTTGACGACCTGGGCGTAGGTACCACGGAGCTGGGAGGGTGGTCCTGCTGCAAATCCGACAAGACCTGCGCAACGGATCTTACCTGGGATGCTTCACTAGCCTTGGATTTGCAGGGAACAGCTCCGGCGGAAGGGGATCTGGGGGGTGCGAACGCTGTCTGGATCTTCAGGGGTCCCTCCCGATCCGCCTGGGACCTGGGTGCTGGGTGAAAGGCCGGCGGTGGAGATGGCCAGGAGGCTGCGGAGGCTCTGGGTGTGGCGTGGATGCGTCGGAGGAGTTTGGCTGGTGGCGGGGCTGGGGTCGCCGCCGACGAGGGCGGAGTGCGCTGGGTGGGCATCTTCTTTCTTTGTGTCTGTTATTCGTGTCACTAGTATACAATTAATCTTGACCGTTGGATATTTGTATACTCCTTTTTGAACACTAGCATAGCCTAGTATTGTGTACCGTAAAAGAGCTCTACATGGGAGACTTCGGAATCGCAAGCCTAGTTCTTGATTCAAAGTCAGAAACAGTTTGGTTATAATAGTTCAGTTGCTGTGTCAGGAACTATAGGATATATAGCTCTAGGTACAAATCAAGAATATTGTCATCTCCAGTTGCACAGGAATATTTTAACTTTAGATTAACCTAACCAGTGGATCTTATACGTGTTTTCTAGAGTATGGTTAAAGTGTTCATGCATCGATCCCTGGGGATGTTTACCGCTTTGGAATAGTTCTTCTGGAGATGCTAATAGGCAAAAGACCAACGGACTTTATGTTTGAGGGTGAACTCAGCATTGTTCACTTTATGGAGAGGAACTTTTCAGATCAGATCTTAAGTATCATTGATTCTCATCTCCAAGAAGAATGCAAGTGCTTTAGGGCCTGCTTGTTTCCACCCTCCTAAAGTTTTAGCTCCTAAAAGTTTTTAGGCAGTTTTTAGGCACCTCCTAAAAGTATGTTTGGTTCCACCTCCTAAAAGTGATTAAAAGTTATTAATGAAGTGTTAAAATGACCCTGGTACCCTCCCACTACCCTCCCACCATGCCCCTGTCCATTTTCTGGCGCCAAAATGTGTTGGGTCTGCTGGCACCATTTTTGCTGATCAGCTGGTGGCGCCATTTTTCCTTGTTCCTGTCACAAGACAGTGAGGTAGCTGCATGCGGGAATTTTTTTTGAAGCCACATGTTTATTCTATTATGTAAAAAAATGCACAAAAATGTATATACACTCATCCATACAACAATTCAACACATCAATAAAATCATCATTACAAGTTGACATCTATGCTCTACTAAACAAACCATCGGCTATCCAATCACGGAACTCGTTCATGTTTCGATCTTCGTCTCCATGACGTACATTTGACACATTACCGTTAGAAGAGGATCCTTCGGCGAATGGAACATAGTTCTCATCACGATCAACCAAATCAAAGTCCACATCTCTCGAAAAACTCTCTCTAATAAAATTGTGTAGTACCATGCACGCAATAATTATACGGCTTTGCTTTTGCATTGGATAGCTAGGAAGGTCAAGCAATATCCTCCACTTCATCTTTAGAACTCCAAACGACCGTTCAATGACATTACGAAGTGAAGAATGTGAGTAGTTAAAGGGTTCTTTTTTACCTCTTGGCATTGGCCCTTGTCTAAACTCCGGCAAATGGTACTTGGTTCCTTTGTAGGGTGCAAGATATCCCGGTCGGTTTGGGTAACCGGAGTCAACAAGGTAGAACTTGCCTGCGCATTCATAATACATGAATTATGTAAGTCACGGACCTAGTGTTGTAATAATAATAAAATGCATGCAACCTAGGTCATTACCTTCAGGTGTGTGCGGAAACTTGTCTCCAAACTTGTCAATTGCATCTTTGAAAACCCGCATGTCATGAACTGACCCAGGCCAACCAGCCACGACAAAGGTAAACCTCATATCGAAATCACATATGGTCATGACATCCTCTTAGTTGATTTCAATCCATAAGATTCAACTAGCAAACTATGTAGCCTCAGAAACAAATCTTGACTCATTCTAAACATATTATAACAAGATGTGCTATTTCCTAGTGTCCTCATGACCCATTCAAATCCACTTTCTGTTGCTATTCTGTGAGCTGCTTTGTTCATATAAGTGTCAAAGTGATACATACCCAACATGGCAGCAGCAATAGTTATGATTTTTCTCCTCTTCTTCCTACAATGCAAGATATAGGTCTGTATTCTTTGATCAAAGTCCTCTCTATCATCGTCCTCTTCATCCCATTGCTCATCACATTCTTCTTCTACCTGCAACAACAAAAACAAGCAAATCAGTACTGTCCCTTAGAATATCAGGCATATAAACAGCAATATTATGCAGCTACCAATGATACAATTAAGACATATACACAGGAATATACAAAGCATATAAACAACAATATACAAAAAAATAAACACCACTGAAATAACACAATTCACAGCATTGAATCCACACATTCATTCAACACCTCAATACATGTCCATTAGAAATTAAACAACACAATTGAGACATAACAAAAGGTTCTGCCATTAAAAGACAATTCTAGTTCTTAACAAAAGAAACAACACAATTCAGATAGACATAAGAGTCATTCCATGTCATTCCATGTCTTCCTCAACCAAATCAATTTCTCCTCATCATCGTCAATCATGTCAAACACATCTCTGTAGTACTCCTGCTGAAACAATCTTGTTGCTATGCCAAATTTAGTTGATGTGGGACCAGCTCCAGCCTGCTTTACCAACAACAGACACCTCTTTATGTCATCCTTTTCCTTCTGCTTGTTTTCCAACTTCTTCTGTTTCTCCATCTCCCTCAGATAGTGCCTCTTTTTCAACTCAAGCTGCCTGTACTGGTGCTTTTTTTTCCAACTCATCTTGTCTCTGTTTTACCATTTCTTGAATTATTGCTTCTTCCTTACTCCTAGCAACTTGTAACTCAACAAGAAGCCCCTGGAACATCTTGACCATTGGCCTCTTACTCTTCTTGTTTGGGCTTGTGGCTGTGCTTGCAGTGCTATTTGTTCTGTTGCGGCTGCCACTACTCAAAGGACTTGCCAGGAACTCCTCTTCCTGTAGTTCTTCAGCTTCGTCATCACCCAAGTCTACCTCCTCATCTCCCTTCTCTTGAGTTGATGAACCTGGTATGACAGAAGATGCTCCATCCACTAAATGTCCTTTAAACATCTCCTCTAGATATCCAATATATGTTGGCACACCAAACATGAACTTTCTACATTCACTTCTTCCCTATATAACAGTTAAGTATCTTATCAGTACAATAAAAACAGACCTAGTGTTACATATACAAAGACAGTACATGCTTGACAACATTACAAACAGGTTACCTTTAATGCCTTTCCCACCAAGAAGCTGATGCTACTACACTGCCATCTGATCTTCTCCCTAGACCTGTATCAGTTTGTAACATGTTCCAAAATGTGTACAAAACCCTACACTGTGGCCACCTGTTTTTGAGTTGCTTGATAGAAAGGTTGAGTCCAGTCTTTAATAGCATTCCTTTTTTCATGTTACAATAACCTCTACGTGTCATTGCCCCTTTAAAACAATTCCCTGCCTGAATTTCCTCAACAGCAAGTTCACAATAAGAGTGTGTGTTTTCCTCAGACCAGTCAGCCCTGTCATGAAGATTCTATAGCAGAAAAGAAATTGTCACACTAAGCATTGCAATGACACACAATTCAAAAATAAAATAGCAACAACACATTTTCCTACCATATCAGAGGCAACATTTCATACATGAGAAATGCAAACCATACATATCAGAGAGAGTATTTCAGAGAGGGGAAGCAATTTACCTGTAACGACTTGGGTTTAAATCAGCCGAGTTTAATCTTAAGACAAGTTCCCTGATCTGGTCAACTCAAACTCCTTTAGCCATTATGGCTAAGTCTGGAAAATCAGTCTGATCTCACGCCTTAGGGCGGATTCATTTTTGGTAAGTGGAGCTAAACGTCCAGAAATTCCTTTATGAAAGCTGGAGAAATAAGTCCCTGCTACAACTTTGTTAGTTGGCTCTTAATCCTTTTTCGTCTCCGAAGGTTCCCAAATCTGCAGTTCCAATCAGCCTCGACCCCTGAAAACCAACAAACCGCAGTTTTTCTCTAAGTCCCGAAACTGGTGTTCCTCCAAACTTTGGAAGCTTTGGATCCCCAAATCCACTACGTTTTTGGACTCGGTCCAATCACAAGAGTTGGGGCCTTGGCCTGAGTTTTACAACTTTTGTTAAGACAACAGAAGTGGTGCAGTTCGAATTTTAGGATAGCCAGAGACTGGAAGATGGACCCAGAAACAGATCCCACGGATCTCTCGGGTCAAGCGCGCTAGAGCAAGCCTGCGCCCTGTCTCAGAGCCTCGCCGCCGCGTGGCTTAACCTCCCCGACGAGCGCCACCTCGCCCAGTCATCGGCCGTGACAAGATGGATCAGCGCACCTCCTCCCCAATCGCGCGCAGAAGCGCCCTGCAGCCCTTTTCCCGCCTCGTCTTGTCTCGCCCGAAACCTTGCCAGCCGCGCTAGGCGCCCTGCTGCCGCTGCGACCAAAGATTGGCCGCTGCTGCGCCAGTCCGCCTCGCCTCCCGCACGCAACTCCTCACTTGGATCCCCGGTCGCGCGCCCCAACACCTTCCGCCTTTTCCGTCGTCCCTTAGCCGCGCTGCCCACGCGCGTGCCCCGCGACGATACCGCCTTCGCCAACCACTGCGCTGGCAGTGACAACTCCTTTCCCCCGCCTCGCCAGTAGTGTGCCACAGCAAAGCCGCTGGTTCAGTGCTTGCTAGCGTCGCCGCTCGGCCGATCACCTCGCCTGCAGCGTCCTCGCGTACAGTGCCCCTTCCTTCCTTCCTGCCACACGCTGGCCGAGTCGCCGCTCCCAATCTGGCGCTTGACGCGACCAGACCCTGCGCTCGACCTCATCAGTCCTTCCCTCTAGCAAGACCGCGCCTGCATAGCCCTGTCTTCAATACCCAATAACCGCAGACCCTGTCCCTGGAGCTCCGCTTCGCCGGCCAATGGAGGCATCGACCAATCGCTGCCACGGCAGAGCACTCTATCCTCTTTGACCTTATCCTCGCGCTGCCCAAACTCTTTCTCTTCCACGCAGCTATAAAAGGGAGTGCCAGAGTCTCTACCGAAGTTCCCTTCGCCATCGTTGCCTTGCCGCATCTTCCTCTATTTTGTGCTTAAGCACTGCTGCATAAGCTCTTTGAGGAACTCTCCCCCTCTCCGCTCAACACCTGCCTTCCCACACCCACCAGCCGTTTTCTTCCTCCGCGTCGAGCTAGAAGCTTACTTGTTGTCCACAAGAAGCACCGCCGCCACCGGAGCATCGCCGGATCTCGCCACGTCCCAAGCCTTAGCGTATTAGTCGTTCCGCCTGAGCTTGCTCCTTCCCGACCCCAAGTTTTCATCAGTAGGCCCAAAGGTAAGCTGCCGACCCCTGTCCGTTTTGCCCGACCCCTTTCCGTTCCGCCCGACCCCTTTTTCGTCTCGCCCGACCCTATCTGTTTCACCCAACCCTTGTCCGCCTCGCCCGAGGGCTTGGCTGTATCTTTTTCTTTTGACCAAGGGTATCTGTGTAGACTTCTCTGTGTTAAGTCCGAGGACTCCGGTATAGTTATTCCTTGGATCTGAGGGTCAGACCATAAGTTTTTCCCAATCCGACCCTTTTATCTTGTTCTCTATCAACAGAAGCTTGGGATTTCATACCTTTCCTGTAGTTTTACTACAAGTTTTAGAGCTAAAGCTTGCAAGTGTTGTTGAAATAACCATCTAAGTGTTTGAACCCCTGCATTTGCATTTCCGTGTAGAACTAAACCTCGCCGACGGCACGTACGAGTTGCACCCGGTGCCAGAAGACGGAGCGGTAGCCGAGCTGCCGACCGCAGGAGCCGAAGCAGAGCATCCAGAAAACCAGTTTGCCTCCACCCCGATCGAAGGCAAGCCCTGGAGTATAAATTCCTAACTTTAACTACTTGCAACATATTTGATTGTATGTATGTGCATTTACGTTATAGGAGTTGCTTGAAACCATAGATGCATGACTTAGCTCCCTTGATCTGAACACTAGCATGATAAGTCCGAGTAGTTGCAGTGCTTAACAGGACTCGGTAAAAGTCGAGTGATTCCCTGTCACTCGCGAGTTATAGGAGTTGCTTGTTTTCCTTCTGGTTACAACTATAAGGATGGTGGACGGGGCAGGGCCTTGTGAACTCTTTTTGGTGATCGGTGGATTACCCCGTCTGTCTACATGAAATTGGACTAAGGTCGAGATGTGATAGTGTTCGTGATCAAGTGTTTGAAAGTACTAATCTCATACCTAGTATAGAATGGGGAAGCCTAGTACCTGATTGAACCTGGATGAGAGCGGTTCGATCCACTGTCTCTGGAATGGAGTTTTCCCCTGCGGTCGCATGTGGTGGCAAGTGTGGTCACAGAACGGCAGAGGCCGGGTCTGTGGAACATTGCACCAAGAGAAGTGGGCCCGACACAGGTCAGGGGATTGATGGGGACGGCTGACACAGGAAGCGACCCTGTGTGGTGCGCGGATGTCGTGAGATTAGGTTCGCCATGCATGGTAAAGAAACTCGAATCGATTCATCTGCCTCTCACAGTTTGAGACTGCTTGATCGCTATGCTACACTGAGTAAGGATGGAACATGATGATGATATGAACTTGATGCTTGTTCTAATTATATTGTTTGGAACTATGTTTGCTTAGCATGAGTTGCAAATATAGAATGGTTAATGAACTTAGAACCGGAGCTAAAATATTGAAAATAAGGACCTACTGTAGTCGCTTTTGGCAAAACAAACCCCTCAGCCAAAGAGCCTTGCATGTCTAGAAGTTGGTGGAGTAGTTTCCCACCGGTCGGTTAAGTCTTGTTGAGCTTAGTAGCTCAGCCTTGCTTGTGGCATCTCTTTCAGGTGATGTTGAAGCTTCTGAGTGTGCTGCTGTTGGCACTTGGCCTCCCCAGCTTCCGCCTGGGTGGACGGTCGAGTGGGATCCCTCCTCGGACGGCGAGGAGAGGGATCATTAATGTCCTGATCGGCCTCATCAGGGACATCCGACCCGGCGCTAGTTTCCGCTGTCTGTTTTATCTTTTCCGCTGCTCGTGAACTTTGTAAAACTTTGATTTTCGAACCTATGTTGTAATAAAATTGAACTTGTTTAACTTAGGTGATCTGTTGTATTCTCTGGAACCACTCACCTTCGTGTGAGCTATGCTAACTCGGTCCTGTATAGTGGTTTATCGGATGAAATCCGATGGATTGCCGAGTTAACTTGATTAAAGCATATGATCGCGTGTTAGGCGACGTAATTGTGCTTTAGCTAAGTTAATCCGAGTGGTTCTGCCACATTACCTGAGAGAGAGTTTCAGATGGCATGCCCTGTTCTTCTTCGCCGGCATCAACATTCATTGGATTTTGATAGCCGTGGCCTGCAGGGAAAGCTTCAGCACGTCCTCCTCTCAAACCTCGACCACCACGGCTACCACCTCTCCCTCCAACTGAAAGTTTGCCCCGGCCTCATCCAAAACCAACTTTACCCCCGAGCAAACCTGTACCGCGACCACGCCCTCTGCCGGCGACTGCTTCCACACTCACACCAGGGGCCCGACGAGGGACTGCCTGCTCCAAAACGACGCCATCACCCTGAAGGAACTCTTGGTAGGACTGAATATCGGAGAAGAAGTCCGCTTGTGAGTTGAGATCTAAATGCTCCATGTGCTGCCGGGGAGCGGACAGAGAGGGTGCCACCGGCGAAACTAACGGGGCGATGTCGTCTTCGTCCGCATCAGGCGGGGATCTGCGGAAGCTGGTGGCACCGGAGGAGGAGCCTTGAGATAGAAAGTCCCTGTAATTGTACCTATCGATCAGGCACGGCCGAATTGGGGGAGGGGACGGTGCAATCCACCTGCGCACGAAATTAGATTAGCAATAGGAAGGAAGAATCATAGATCGATAATAGGAGAGGGAAGAAACTCACCCCGCAGTCCCAGGAGTTCGTCACAGACTAGATGACGGCAGACGCCGCGAGTAGGAGGACGAGGACGAGCCGACGAGGATACGGCGGGTGGCGGCGGCGGAGATCCGGCGGGGGAGCGCCCGGACGGCGATTTGTGGCGGTGTAAGGCGGCTTCAATGGCGGATCTAGCGGCAGGCGAGTTGGGGAGCGCAGGGAACGACGTCAAGGATTGCGGGGTCTACAGCCCGGGGAGGTTGGACTAGCGGCGGCGGACGGAGGGGGAGGGCGCGGACGGAGTTTCTTGACCACGGGCGCCGGCGAGGTAGGCGAATCTAGTGCCAGCGGGGACGGGGGAGGCAGGTTTGGGAGGCGGTGGGGTTGAGGGTCAAGGCGGGTCTGGTGCGCGGGGGGAGGCGGGGTCTGGCGTGCGGTGGGGGTGGGTGTGGGGGTAGGAGGGGTCCAGAACCGATTTTAGTCGGTTTTAGGAGGGGGTCAGGGTCTAAAAGATTTGGACCTCCTAAAAGATTTTAGTCACTTTTTAGGAGGAGTGTTTGGCACTTTAGTCATATTTTAGTCACTTTTTAGGAGCTAAAGTTTTAGGAGGGTGGAAACAAACAAGCCCTTATTCAACCATTGGCACAAGCAGAAAATGAGGTCCATTGATGCTTGCTGTCCCCGGTGCAAGTTGCTCTTTCTTGCACCCGTTTATTACCAAGGGAACGAATGAACATGAGAGAAGTAGCTGTTAACTTGCACGCAATCAGAAGGTCATACGTTGGAGCAATTAAGCGCAAGCAAGCTATGCATCGCTCGATCTAGGATGGTTACCTCAGTTTCATTTTTTAATTCAATAGGCATAAAGAAGCTGGATCAGCATGCTGAAATTGACGAATTATCATGCTAGGGAAACTGTATGCACGCAGTGGGCGGTGAGTTTTCTTCTAGTACTAGTCATACTAAGGTTTAGGGGTGTAAACCGATCGAATGGATACCTCCGGATACGAATTTATACGGACAGTGTCACTTGTGTCGGATAAGATATGTACGGTATCGACATCCTATATATCTGACTTTGGATGCTGAATATACGGATTCGGACATGGATGCCCCTCCAAATGGCTTCAAATTCGAATACGGACAGACAATATACGTAATATTTCGAACATCAGGCGATTGGGAGTTTGTAGGCATGAAAAGATTTTGGACACCGCTAACGTCCGAACGTCCGATCCGACGCTAGCAATCGGACGATAGATCTACAGTAATTACCGTCACTTAGAAACAAATATAACCCACCTACCCGACCCGCATGCGCCCTCGTGTCACGACACACTGCACTTTCTGGATCTCCAGGACCTGTAACCCTTCCCTGCTTTGTGGCTCTTGAGCGAGCTTTCCCCTCGCATGAAGTTGACTACACAAGAGATGAAGAGGGAGAGATTAGCGCTGGGATGAGTAAGAGTAACGTGAAGAAAGTAGTATATACAATACAACATTGAGAATCAATATATGCAACAACTGAAAATCACTTTTGCAACGTCAAGAATATGAATCCAACTACGTCCTCCTTGCATGCATCTAATGAAACATTTAGAATCACCTCGTGCAACATCCCAAAACACAAACTGAAAAATCTGATAAAAACAGTCTCGGCTAGTTGCAACAACCCAAACCACACATCTCATAAAAACAATCTCGACCAAATCAACTGTTGTAACAACACAAATCATCTCTTGCAACATCCCAAATAATTTTTTGCAACATGCCAACATCCCAATCCACATGTGCGCATACCATGCCGGCTCAAACCATTGCCCCTAAATCCATCATGCAACATAAAAAAATATGTCTTGCAACATCAGAAATTACCCGCTGCAACATCATTCATGCATACCCAACACTCCAAAAATGTAGCGACATGAAGAGACTCTCGTTGTGGTTGAGGATGAGCATGGCGACACAGATGAGGATGAAAGTGAGGTCCCATAGAAATCGAGCATCATCACAAGGCGGGAGTAGGCCAATCGGTGTGCTGCTCCTCCACTATTATTCCGCCATGGCCTACTACACCCACATCGCCGAGCGCCCTTGCAACAGCCCCTGTGTGCAGCACGCCCGGTGGCACAACCCGCTGGCCCCTGCCGTCGAGGAGCAGTGCCGAGTCCAGAACGCCTCACAACAGGATCTCAAGGGACATGGTGTTCTTCTCTACGGGAAACGGACAAGAGCAGAAGAAGAAAGGGAGGTAGAATGAGTGGTCGAGAGTTACCTGCGCACTTCATGGTGTTTTTAGTAAAAGTTCATGTGGCAGGGATGAGACACATATTCACGGTGGAAAGTTGGCCAGCGAGATTTGTAATTAAGCAAGCACTATGAGCTGTGAGCGAGGGTCCGATTTTGTAGGTTAGGTCGGATCACCGGGTAGTAGCATTACCAAAAAGATTTTTATAGTATGTCAGTTTGCTTTGACGGTGATGTGATCCTTTTTTTTTTGACAATTTTCCATCGTAATTAAGACACGTAGAGAAAATGAGAAAATTACATCGGGCGGCAGTGCTAATCAATCTGG
Organism: Setaria viridis; assembly: GCF_005286985.2. Taxonomy (NCBI): domain Eukaryota; kingdom Viridiplantae; phylum Streptophyta; class Magnoliopsida; order Poales; family Poaceae; genus Setaria; species Setaria viridis. Next base: position 30,721,062 of record NC_048263.2, read on the forward strand.
AAGTCCACGATCTAGCTAAAAGTCAGATTTGGATCCCAAATCCAAATCCCAAACTGCAACTACCACCAATCGATTAGTTCAAAGAGCAAGGATTAACGGGATCGTTCGTATACCTTTTATGCGGGCGCCGGCCGGACAATTGATAGCCCTGTCAAGCTCAACCGCAGATGACGCGCGCGTCGCCTGTGTGCGCGGCGGTGGAGTCTATATCCGCAACGATGAGGTGAAAAGCGATTTCTCCAAGGTAATCTATGCGCCTGGGCCTTGGGTGCGTCAAATACTCCGTCCGGCCACCTCTTCAGGTTTGGAGAATCATCAAATTCAGAAGGCAAGGTTTGGAGAATCTTCAGGTTTGAATTTTGAAATGAAACTGAAGACTGCATCCTGGGATGATTTAGACTTCCCGAAGACAGTTTGTAATCAGAGAATGCATTATGCATTCAAGTGACAGCTCTTAAAAGACTAGTAGTAGAATTCTAACATGTCCTCATATTTCCTTGGAGATATCAATGAGCATGATCTGATACCTACATCTAGAAATTACAATTCTCACTTGGACTTTTATAAAGCACCCGGCACTTATGTCCAGGAATTCGCAATCGATCGCAGAACAAAGCAAGCAAGCCTGCACAATCAATTCAGGGAGCACCACAAACGTACCATAGCTGATTTGGAAACGATAAGTTTCACAAGTAAACCATTAGTCCATTACACGTGCTGAGTTTTATCAGCATCCGTAGGCGGACGAGAAAAGTCAGACGAAGTGTCCCAGTACGGCTGCAAAGCAAAGAGCTGGACTAGCAGTAGAGCTGCGGGATTCGAGGCTGGACATGCCGCAACAACCTTGTCCAGCTCAAATAGCGACAGCACCCGTGGGTGAGTGAGATGGACGTTGAAAAATCTGCAGTAACTGGCGAGTTTCGCAGACCCGCCAGGGTCTTCGTTGCCTCAAGTTGGGTTCGATGTCAGGTGGAGGCTGAAAAGCGGCTGACCGGCGAGTTCGATGGCCTCAAGAATCTCCTCTGCACCACCGGTCAAGCTAAAATAAAGCGTTCAGTTGGGTTCGATGGTTTTGTGCGGCGTTCTTGCGGTGCGGCATCGGCAATGGGGCCATGGGGGCAACCGAACATGCTGTTTTGTGGTTGTACCGGCCTTGTACAAACTGCCATCTGATGCTGTCCATCGTCAATGATCAGTTTGCAGGAATGTTAAAAAGATGGGTTAACGCTAAACGCAATGACAAGTAGTACAAAGGGATCAGCCCGAAATACCTCTGTTCGTTTCCTGCTGAAAAGTAAAATAACTGGACAAACAGTAGAAAGCTGGGATTAGAGGTGCGCATGCCGTAACAATCTTGTCGAGCTCAAATAGCGATGCGGCGCATGGATGGAGACACGGAGGCTGAAAATAGGGCAACTCTGGTTGGTTTGACTGACTTAGGGTCTTCGCTGTAACGGTGGTCAAGAATCAAGATAAGGTAACATGTCACATTGCCTCAAGCAACGAAAGTGTGTGGATGTGAGATGTGCTGTTAAACTGTCTTGGACCCATGGGTACCCCCAAGCAAAGTTCATGGCTCATTTTCTCAATGAAGGAAACTTTATTGATCTTAACCAATTACCTTGATGGTACAATCATATTAAGATAACTACTGGCGACTTGGCCTCTGTACAGTTAGGATACACATATAACATAGCCTAAGTACAATGTTCATGCATCACCAAAAACGACCCGGCAAAGGCAAGAAGCAAAGGCTGTCATGTTGCGCCCTCTCGATCCGATCAGAGGTTGTTGTTCTCCCCTGATTACCAATACATGCATTTTTGAATTATCTCTTGCCGTTAGGCCTGCCATGTTGTTCCTGACTGAAAATTTAAATTAGTAGCGGTTGCCACACTTGATTTAGATAATCTTTTTTCTATTGTCTACCAACTAGTAAAACTCACCATGCTTATGATATTGGCTTTGTTGCTTCTGTCTTACGGAGTTGGCGGCATCCGTTGCTTAACGATATCGAACACCACAGACATGCTATTGTTATCTGTTTTCAAGGGGGACGTCACCAGTGATCCAAAAGAAGCATTGAGCTCCTGGAACACCACCACCCCCTGTTGTCAATGGAAGGGCGTCACATGCAGCCTCAGGCACCCAGGGCGAGTCACGACGTTGGAACTGAGCGACCAAGACTTGTCCGGCCCAATTTCACCCTCACTTTTTTTTGCGAAATTTTTCACCATCACTTGGGAACTTAACTTTCCTTAAAGGTACTCAATCTGTCCCAAAACAGCTTCTCGGGGGAGTTACCTCACCTCAATCGCCTCCAGAAACTTCAAATCCTTGATCTGGGCACAAACTCACTGCAGGGCAGTATTCCTTGATGTGTGCTTTCATACAACAAACTAGAAGGTCCTATGCCTGAGTTTAGCAATCTTAAACAACTCACTGAACTACGTCTGTCATCCAACAGAATTCTTGGTGAAATCCCTGCCACTTTATCTGAATGTCAAGAGTTGAATGTCATTGAACTAGACCAGAATATTCTAACAGGAAGCATTCCATTGCCTTCAGGTAATTTGGCAACTTTGAACATGCTCAATCTTTCCCACAACAATTTGTCAGGCTTCATCCCAACAACTCTAAAGCATCTGAATCTTTTGACTCACCTGGATCTTTCTTACAATCACCTCCAAGGAGAAATACCAATCAATGGAGTGTTTGCAAATGCAACGGCTGTTTCCCTCAACAACAACAACTGGGGGCTTGATAGATCTCCGCATGCTTGTGTGCCCTGCAGTTACTCGGAAAATAGAGTGGAAACATTATTTGACCATCTTACTTATTCCAGTATTTAGCTTCATGTCACTCGCGATGTCAATTTATATTACAGTCCTTGGGAAGACATCAAGAAGGCCAAATTTATCATTACTTTCTTTTGGTAAGAAATTCCCTATGGTTTCTTATAAGGATCTAGCTCAAGCTACAGGGAACTTTTCAGAGTCCAACCTAATTTGAAGGGGAAGCTACGGTTCATTATATAGAGGGAAGCTAACTCAAGCTGAAGTCCAAGATGCTATTAAGGTTTTTGACCTTGAGGTTAGATTTGCATATAAAAGTTTTGCCTCAGAATGTGAGGCTTTGAGAACCATTCGGCATCGGAATATTCTTCCCTATGGTAATGATTTTAAGGTCCTAATTTATGAGTTCATGTCCAACGGGAGTTTGGATATATTGTTGCATCAAAAACATGGTGGTGTTTCTCCAAAACTTTTGGGCTTATCTTAAAGAATAAGCATAGGTGTTGACATAGCCGATGCATTGGCCTATTTACACCATGACTGTGGAAGGCCCATTGTCCACTGTGATCTGAAACCAACTAATATCTTTCTTGATGATGACATGAATGCTTATTTGGGAGACTTCGGCATAGCAAGTCTTGTTGTTGATTCTAGGTCAATAGCAGTTGAACATTCATGTTGCAGTAGTTCTCTCACTATCACAGGAACTATAGGCCATATTGCTCCAGGTATAAATGAAGAATTTTGCCATCGCCTCCACTATTTGTATACTATCTGTTATGCACACAATAATAATTTTATTTTTCAATTTTTCAGAGTATGCTCAAAGTGTTTATGCATCAACCTGTGGGGATGTCTATAGTTTTGGCATAGTACTTCTGGAGATGTTATAGGCCAGACCAGTTGATTCTATGTTTGAGGGTGTGCTCAGCATTATCAGCTTTGTGGAGAGAAATTATCCAGATCAAGTGTTACATAAAAATCATTGATGCTCATCTTCAAGAAGAATGCAAATACTTTATTAAAGCAATGGCAGCAGCAGAAAACAAGGTCTATGGATGCCTGTTGTCGCTCATGCAAGTTGCGCTTGCTTGTAAACTTCCATTTCCAAGGGAAATAATGAGCATGAGAGAAGTCGCCATTAACTTACATACAATCAGAAAATCATATGTTGCAGCAATTGAGAGAAAACCATATGTGGTGTTAAGCTCATACTATGTAGTTGTATGTACTATGTAGTATGTAGTACCAGCTCATACTAATATTTGTCTCTAGAACATTTAGAAGTTGGGATTTGAGGTGCTGTTTGAATTTTATTTTTGTTTTGGTATCTCTGTAATATGAGTATGTGACTTGTTAGAATCGATCCTATTGATAATACATAGAAAGGGCATGTTATCTCTGTCAAGATAATTCTAATTCATTGGATATTATTATTATGGTATCTGGAACACGAAATACATAGAGTGGATCAAGAAAAAAATGGAACTATGATTCATACTCACTATTTAGACCCCGCAACTAGACTGGAAAAAAATTCAAGTAGTTCTTAATAAAAAAAAATTCTTCCTTCCAATTTTGTTTGCCCAAAAGAGAACTTTTTTCTCCTTCAATAAATGATCTTCAAGCGGAGTAACGGTAATGGAATTAGAGAGCAGCTGCAGGGATTTTTCTGATTAGATGCTGCACATTATTGATGCAATGCTCATCTCCAAGAAGAATGCAAGGGTTTTATTCAAGCAAAGCTCAAACAGACAAGGGCGGATGCAAGATGGGAGGTTTGGCGGGGGGGGGGGGGGGGGGGGGGGGGGGGGCTCATCTCCCTTCCCCTTCCTCTAGCACCCCCTTTCTTCTTCCTCTCTCCCTTCTTTCCTCCTCTTCTCCCTCCTTCCCTCTTCTTTCCATGGAGTTCCTGGGACCCCACGCTGGATCCGCCCCTGGAAACAGATACTACGGTGAATTCATGATTGTTATCTCTAATGCAGATAGCTCTTTCTTGAACTTGTCTATTCCCAAGAGAAAGAATGAATATGAGAGAATTTGTCAGTGTAAGTTGCAATCAATCAGAATGACATATGTAAGAGAAAACAGTCATAGTTCGCATGTTAAAAAAGAATGAGCTACCCTGCTATAAAGCTGTAACCTGTAGGTGGTGAATGATGAACAGTGTATAGTGCCATCATATTAAGATTGGGCTTTTGAGCATTTGGAAAAATGGTTTTGATAAAGCATCAGTAATTGACAAAGTACTCAGATCGCTTCTATGGTAGTGTGTGACTGTAACACTGAGTGGTGTTTCAGAAAACTTTATGATAAATGGAATGACGCTGCTAATCTGACCGCAAGTCCGCAACCTAGCTAACAACCGCTCGGATCCCTAATCCGAACCTCAAACTACAGTCATTCCAAAAGTCAAGGTCGACGAGATCCTGAGCGTACCGTTAGTGCGGCCGCTGGTTAGCCGCTTGCTTTTTTTTTATGAAACAGGAGGGGCAGATCCCCTACTAATTATATATTAATAAATAAAAATAAATGTACAAAGATAAGAAAAGAGAAAACAGAATTACAACACAGATAGCCAGATGTCTATATTAGGATGGTACTTCTTTGCTTGATGCATAACCATGCCAAACTCTTTCCTGAATAATTGTTTGCAGTGCAGAGTTGCAGACACCTAGTTTTCAAAGATAAAGTTATTTCTGCACGTCCATCTACTCCATGTCATGATGACAATAATCTCCATGAAGAAAAGCCTAGCAATCTGATCTTTAAGGGAATTTAGGTTGTCATACCTAGATAGATTGTCATCTATGTGCAAGCTTATCTGTTCCCAACACAATTTAGCAAATGGGCACCACAGGAAGAGATGAAGCATAGTTTCAAGGTTGTTGTCATTGCACGGTACAAAACTGTAACTTTGGAGATCCATATTCTTTCTCTGCAAAATATCTCTTGTATTGAGTCTGTCCTTAAGAAGTAGCCAAAAGAAGATCTTGTGCTTGGTTTGACAGCAGCTGTTCCATATCCATTTAAATGTTGGATGAATATCTAAATGGCCTTTCAATGTTGTATATGCTTTTTGTGACCTGTACGTGTTTGATCCCCATATGTATGTCCAAATGTCACGGGCTCCCTGATTCTGAATATTTCCAATGCTATTTTGTAAATGCAGAAATTGATCATATGCTTCTATGGATAGGGGTAGGTGGAAAAGTGAGTGCAGCTCTTCAGTGTTCATTGCATTCCTTAGGCTGATATTTATGTTCTTTGCAAATGAGAACAATTCTAGGAAGTTTAAACTAGGTACCATGCCACACCAAAAATCATTCCACTGGTAAACTGAATTTCCATTATGGGGGATAGGAATGGCCATACCTTTGTAGAGATGTAAGATTTTTTGAATGTCTCTCCACCAGAATGATCCTATTTTCACTGAGCCTGGAAGCTTACCATTGCTGTAGTAATTATCTCATATTAGATGAACCCATGGTAAGTCTGCATGGTTGAAGAATTTATGCAAGTTTTTCAAAATGAGAGCATTATTCTGAGCTTTGATATCTAGTACCCAAGGTCTCCTTCCTCCTTTGTAAACACACCATTTCCCATGCAGCTTTCGATAGCTTCTTAGCATTTAAATCAGATCCCTTTCAGAGGAGATGCTTTCTATATTTATCAATCTACTTTATGACAGTGCCACGTAGTTTCATAGTAGACACGATGAATGTTGGTAGAGATGTTAAGACTGAATTAACTAGGATAAGTTTACCACCCTGTGAGAGAAGGTTTGATGTTACCAGGATTCTGCTTTCACACTTCTTGACTAGAGGCATGATGTCCTTTACAGAGGGTTTAGTGAGGCCAAGGGCATCCCCAAATATGTGAAAGGCGGCTATGTCCCAATTGCACAGCCCAATGTGGATGTCAGAAGAGATAATTTATCTTCAGGAGTGTTAATTGGCACCATCACTAACTTTGAGTAATTTACTTTCAGGCCTGATGACGAGGCAAAGCTATTCAATAGATCCTTGAGAGAGGATAATTGTGATTCATCACTTTCCAGGATTCAGCCGCCTGCTTCGTCGTCCACCTGCCCGCAACTGCAACTCTCCACGCTTTGGCCCCAAATGACGCGTGCCGCCTGCGCTCGCATAGTGGCCGATTTCATCCGTAACGGCGCAGTGCCGCCATGGTGGGAACCGCTTCATCGCTTTGCAACTGTGGTGAGATTTTGGAAATTTTTATTTTTTATTTTTATTTTAGCATTTTGTAAAAATATATGCTTAAATAAAAAAATTGCAAATCTAGACGCGTACCGTCATTTGAAACGGCTATAGCTAAATGAACCAGCGGAAGGTGTACTACAACAACCTTACTGTCGGTTCAACCGGCGATATGTCTCCTCTCTGGATAGCTCATCTTCAAAAAACCATAACTTTTCATAGGAACTCAGATGGACAGATTCCCTGGACCCTAATCGAAATCCCAGATTGGTTTTTGGAATTTTTTATTTTTTTATTTTTATTTTAGCATTTTGTAAAAATATATGCTCAAATAAAAAAATGCAAATGTAGACGCATACCGTCGTTTGAAATGGCTATAGCCAAATGAAGCGGCGGAAGGTGTAATGTAGCAACCTTACCGCTCAGTTCAACCGGCGATATCTCTCCTCTCTAGATAGCTCATCTTCAAAAAAATATAACTTTTCATATGAACTCAGATGGAAGATTCCTTAGACCCTAATCCCAGACTAGAACTAGAACCGCCACCTAGCTACATACTTGAATCAAACAAACAGTGAGGACCTAGCTAGGAGATCTTCCGCGTACCGTTGATGTAGCTTCTGGTCGGCTGCCTAATGCTGCTGGCCCGTCCGCCTCTCCGTTTCGTCCTCGAAGTCTCAATCGCGCCGCCTCTCACCGCCCGTCGCGCGTGGAGTGGCGCGCGGTGGACGTCGCTGCTGTGTTGGCTTAGCCCAATCGCGCTGTTCGTTGGGCGAGGCCGAATGCGCTCTGTTGGTTGGCCGGGCCGATCGATCCGTTCGTGGCCAAGAGTTGCGGGCTGCAACAAGAGTACAAGACGCAGAATGATGGTGGCTGAACAGGCCTAATGGGCCTCATAAGCACTCAGAAGCCCACCACTGCAAATCTCCAACTCATGCGAAAAAAAAGTTGTACGCACAGATTATTTGGTCTCTAGTGTCCTTCATTTATGCATAAACTATGCACGTTGTGATTTGTATTCTTAAAAAATTAGAATAAGATCTCTGTATAAATTAGGCGCTTCCTCTAAGGAGACTGAGTTAGCTAGCTCTTACACTTCCATATCAGATTTTTTACGAGGAAGAGAGAGTGCGAGGAGAGAGAGAAAGTGCAGTATCTCTTTTCCAAGAACTAGCTTATAACGAGAAGGTATGTTCCATACTTTATTAATTAAAGAGAGGTTGTTGGAGTAGGATGCTTTGAGCAATGTGCTATTATATGAGTTGGATAAGCTTATAGACAGTGCATGTACTAACTCAACCGTAAAAGTAAGTTTGCATAATTCATCATGGAACGACACACTGTGGTCGATAAATCTTAGTACAAAGTGTTGGGATCAAAGACCCGAACAGAAACCGTAAGAGAGAGAAATCATATAATCAAATAGGAAAAAAGTTTCTCTCCCCTAAAGCTCTAGGCTCTATTTAGAGGGAGGAGCACATAACTATTTATATTTACTCCATTAATGAGGTAAAATATTACATATAACTCCCTAAACTCTACAACGAGGTCTGTGGACATTGCAAATAAGTCACATACCTTACAAAGAAACTCTTAGATGTCGCGAATGGGTACTCGAACCACTAATTTGAATCTCTTTTATACAAAAGGGGTTCCAAGTCTTGGCATCCTAAGGCGCCTCAACACGGAGTATTGACAAAATTAATATGAACATGGATATTTATTTGAGCTATATAGACTCAAACCTTAAGTGAGCAAGTTCCACTATGTAAAAGCTAACTAGTTGCAGTATCCTCAGTTTGCTAAGTTGCGATATTTCTATCGAATCTCGTAAATAAAGATCGTCGGCCAATAAAGACATTGGCTTCTTTAGTAATTCATGGTAATGTAAGACAGTGGAAACTATTCGCAGTTTACCATAAACATATATGCCTTCCGTAATGCATACTAAGAACAGGCACTTCAATCAAATATCCTCGAAGAGAAAGTGCTTTTGGCCTATAACTGAATTGGGTTTCAAACTTTCAATCACCAGATATCCTCTCTAATTCGTACAATACCCACCGTTAGCATTCTTAGCAAAATCGTGAGAAGCACGGCCTCCAAAAATCTGATCCAGATCGAATACTTACAGGTACAGGTTTACTTGACCGGCGGCGTTAGTTGGCCAGGAAAACCAGTGAACAGATCAAATCCACAATCACTACTACTTCACTAGCTAGAAAGAACCAAAATGACTATGGAGACAAGAATCTTGTAGCGGTAGCATTCCACGAGTTGAATTTTGTCAGCATCGTATGTGGCTGACACAAGTCACACATCCGCGCAGAAAAATTTCTGTTCGATTCGCTGAACAGTGACCGCAGAGCTCTTGGATTAAAAGCGATGGACATGCCGCAACAAGCTCGTCCAGCTCAAACAGTGACCGCACTGGCGTACCTTTGAGGAGATGAAAGCTGAAAAGCCGCGGCAGCTGCCAAGATTGACGGACTCAAGGTCGTCGCTGCAAGGGCAAGGGCGATAATAACCTTAGCAAAGGCGTGACAGTGCCACTGCCACACAGCCCACAGGGCATCGCCGCGTCGGAGGCGTGTGGACGTGAGATGCTGTAACTGATAATACTAGCTGCTCACCCAACGCACTGCTTGTGGATGAAATGGTGATGTAAAATCGTTTTTGAACCCTGGAGCCCTGAGCCAGCTGTGCATCCAACTCAAAGTTCACAGTTCAAACACCAGACTGCCAAACGGCAGGACCAAGCTCGTCAAAACCGCTGCTGCTTCGTGCGCGCTCCATCCTGCCGATCAGAGGTGTTATGTTCCTTCTCTATGAGTATTTGCATCTTTTACGTGTCTTATTTGCATATAAGAGGAGTGCTCTCAGGCTTCCTAATATTTTATTGGTTGTCAGTGATGTGGGGGCATTTGACAAAGTCAATGCTCCGCGTTTCCTTCGCTTAGTGCTCTCTCGCAGTATAGTAGGCGAAGCTCGTAGTTATAGTCAGATGGCATGTACGAGGCTAGGGATAAGTTCGAATTATGGAATCAAATTTGGATAGCTCTATTTAGAGCAGTTCCAGTGTATTAAAAAAATTGAATGGTGGATGTGGAAAACCGAACTGAATTCACTGTGAACATCGGACAGTGCAGCTAAAAATTGCACTCCGCAAACGTCCACATCATTATTGCCGGTCACTCATCACGCCTTCACACGCCGACGAGCTGCACTCGGAGGTCCTCTGATGAAGCCTGCCGGTCACTACATGCAGGGCACGGCAGAAGCAGTAGGCCTGGAGATCTCAGCGGTGTGTGCTGAGATGGAGTAGTAACAGTCACTTAATAATTTTTGTGAATAGAGTCATTCTAATATCTCTTTCATTGTTATTGGAAGAGTTATTTTTGGAGAGTCGGAGCAACTTCAAAAACTTTCTTAAATTACCCTTAATACCTTAGGTCTTGTTTAGTTGCCAAAATTTGGAGTGCCAAAATTACTGTGCCAGTACGTAGCACACTGTAGCGTTTCGTTTGTATTTGTGAATTATTGTCCAAACATTGACTAATTAGGCTCAAAAGATTCGTCTCGCAAAGTACAACAAAACTGTGCAATTAGTTTTGAATTTCATCTACATTTAGTACTCCATGCATGTACCGTAAGTTTGATGTGATGGGGAATCTTCTTTTTACATAGTGTCAAAGTTGGAATTTGGAGGTGAACTAAACAAGGGCTTAATTAGGGAGGAAAAAATAACCTCCATCAGCTCCAAAAAAAAACCCGCAAACATACAACGACTCCATATCCCGGCTTCCTCGCTCCGCATGTTTCCACCAACTCTCGGCACTCACAATCTGTGATTTTTTTTCCGCAAGAGGCGACGTGGCACGCCGTTATTTTTCTCCCCCTGAAAAAGTCACTCGTTTTCCTATTTCTCATCACCATGAAAACGTCGCTAGTTTTATTCTCCCACACGAACATTCTTTCTTACGGACAAAAAAGTCGTTGGTTTTCCTTTCACGGTGGACAGTGCCCCCACAAATGGATAATGTCTAGCACTTAAAGTTTTTAGCAACTTTTTTCTAGGTACTGTTGGAGGAGAGGAACTTTTAGCTCCCAATATTTTTTAGAAAGGTCCTCAAAGGTTTTTGGAAGTCTAATTTTTTTGGCACTCTTGGAGATACTCGCACAACTCCTCCTTTATTTAGGGAGACTTGGGATGAATTATTGGTTTGCCCAATAATTATTGGAAATAAAGCAAAGATTAAAGGAGTCTGTTGAAGCACTATTTTTCAACGACTCTACCAATATGATACGTGAATTGGGGAACGAGGATGATCCGTTGGAGATACTTTTAAACAATCACTACTAGAAAAATGACCTTTCGTCCACTTCCTTAGTATCAATCACATTTTGACCCGATACTAATATTAATGTTAGCATTAGTACTGGGACGTAACACCACCCGGTACTAAAGGGGCACTGAGGGCGTTATGAATTGGTACTAAAAGATCTAGAACTTTTAGTACCGGGTCATAACACCATTTGGTACTAAAGGGACACTTTGAGTACCGGGTGGTATTATGACCCGGTATGAAAGGCCCTCCACGGATTACTTCAAAAGGATAGAATATCTACCTCCATCACATGTGCTGCGTAGGTGGGATGGCAAGGAAGCCTCTCACGAGCCTTAAGGTCATGGGTTCGAATCCCACAAACTGCGCACGATGCGAGACTTTGTTTTTTAACGCAAAACAAGTGTTACCAACCGATCCCTTTAGTATTGACGCGGTACCAAAGGCCACCCTTAGTACCGAGACAGCAATATAAAGCGGAATCCCCAGTAGTGAGTGAAGAAGCTAGAGTGAATGTGGAAGGTTTGTTTTTATGAAGGCCGGGGTGTTTTGTTCCTTAAAAATGGTTTAAAAAGTGATTTTCACCCTTAAAATAGGAGCGGATGGACCGATTTTCAAGGGCGGTTTATAAGGAACATCGCTCCTAGAAATTAACCACCACTGAAAAACATCATGATGCATCCTCGAAAATCAGGAATAATCCTTTAACCATCTGATCCCCCTCCCTTATCCTCTCCTCCACCCACACATCCTCTCTTCTCTGTCACTTATCCTCCCATGTGCTGATCCTCCTGCATTCCTCCTCTCTTTCACCCATGTTTTCCTCCACTCCCATGTAAGAGGAAACAAGGACGAGCGATCACAGGCTGGAGGTTGGTGGGCGGGCGGGCAGCTCCGGCGTGGTGGCAGGTGCGGGCGTGCGGCGGCGCGCCTAGCTCAGGTGCTGGAGGTGTGGAAAGTATTTTTTTTCTGCACTAAAAATTCACAATTTTTTTCTGCACTAAAAATTCACATAACCTTCAAAAGTAATCTAGTTTGGTGAATTTAGTTTTAAGGTTTAAGTGATGCATATGTGTTTTCGTGCAAAATGGGTTCATCTGCATCTGTTTTATCACCACAAAAGTTTCATCAATTTTATACGTGATTTGAAGGTCGTTTTGATTAAGAGAAAAGAGGTTAGATCAAATCCACAGGTTACTGTGCGAGTTAACTGACAAACAGACAAAAGTGTCAAATAAGAAGTTTAACTTAATGTTTAATAAGGAAGTTGAAATTTTCAATGTCAAATTATAAAGCTCCATATATTTTAACGGTATCAAATAGTGAATTTTCACTTCCACAAGAAGACCGAGAAAACCTATATGGGATCAAGGCGAAGCCTTGAGAAATGGGTTCCAAACAAACCGAGGCAGGTGGAACCATTTTTTTTTCCCACTAAGGTGGAACCGGTTAAGTACTGCTAGGAGCATAGCTATGAGTCTATTAGCGAGGACCGCACACAATAGGCTTCGGCGAAAAACATCATTAAGGTGCTAGGACAGGAGGGAACCAAGAACCAATTGTAATCTCTTACCAAATTAGTGTTATAAAGACTATTGTGCTTGTGCCCCGAAATACTTTTAGCATACAGTGGTCGCGAGGATATAATAATAGCATAAATTGTAAAGTGATGTTTGGTCCCCCATGTGTAAACCAAATTTTGAGGAGTATAAAGATAGATCGGTTGATCTTAATTATTTCATTGATGATGCGTTTATATCTTGGAATATCATTGTCACTTGCTGATCAGAGTGTGCTGCAGTTGGCCGTCTGGAAGGAGAGCTGGCCCTTGCCGATGTCGAAGAGGAGGTGCATGTTCTGCTGCTGGAAGTTGCCGATAATGCTTATGTCGAACGCTTCGAAGATAGCCATGCAGGCCGTCGACTTGTCTATTGGCGCCCAGTAGTTCTCCGGAGGCAGGGCCATGTCCGCGCCGCCGCTGAAGTGGAACACGAGCGTCGGCACAAAGCTGTCCCAGGTCGCCCCGTGCCACACACAGCGCCATCCCACCACCATCTCCCCCAGGCCCCCAAATCCCAGGAGCCCCATCGCAGGTATCAGTTGGCAGTACATCATATAGTCAGGCAGCTGCCGGTCTAAACTCTAAAGGTCAACGGCCCAACTCGACTGATCGGCAGGCCTGCAGGTCATAATTTAATTGCTTAAAGCCTAATTCTTAAAGGGCCATAATTGCCCAAAACCTATTTCCTAAAGACATCCGATCGCTAGGCCTAAAGTAGCCTAAAGCTAATCACCAGGCCAGGGCGCCAGGCCTAAAGGAGATGTCAGATACTCGGATCGCCAGGCAAAACGCTACGCAGATCACATTGACGCACTCGAGTACCACCGCCGCCGCACGCGCGCACGACGCACGACGGCATGAGTACCGCAGCGCTGCAGCCGCCGAGGCACGCGTGCTATGCCCCCGCTCCCGCCGACCACCGCATGCGCGCGCGATCCCTCCGGAGTCCTGCCTCATGCGCATGTTGTTGCTTATCCTCCCGTTCGACTACACCGGACGAGATTACGCTGTCCCGTTCGACTGCGCCAGCACCCAGGTACACTGCTTGATTGTCAGTTCCCAAATTCTTCATACCATTAATTATTAATTCACTATCACAAGTTATTTAATGTTAACTGATTTATAACTATTGTGTATTTATAATAATTTCAGCACAGTGGGATATCATGTCATCTAGAGAATATGAATCAGGCTGCTCGAGAAAAGGAAAAGGAAAAGACGTGTGGATGAGTTGATAGAATCACAGAGAGAAGCTATGGATAAATTTTTCAAGAGTTATCAGAACCCTGAGAGTAATACGGGCGCTTCGACGAACCCAGATGAGTTGGCAATAATTGTTACGCATGAACCAACTAATGGGAATCACGAAGAAAATGTTAATATCAACGGTGATGATAATAATGTAAGTGACTCTGAGAACATAGTAAATGCATCAGGTGCACATGCACAATCTGCTAGTGTGATGAGGAACTAGTTTACACTTTAGATATTTATGATCCAAGAAATTGGGATAAACTTGATAATAAAGCAAGAGACATATTAGTTTAGAAAGGGCCTATAAGAGAAGAAAATATCAAATTTCCTCTAGATGCTGCCTCAAGATATTTTTCATATGCTCATTATTCTAGAAAATTAAACAATGGAGAGGTATATGATAGAAAATGGTTAGTTTATTCGAAGCATATTGATAAAGTTTTTTTTCTGCTGTAAGATCTTCAAGTCTAGCACTAGCAAGAGTCCTAGTTCCTTAACAGGTGATGGGTTAAGAAATTGGAAGCATGTCAGTGAGAAGCTTAGAGAACATGAAAATAGTGTCGAGCATATTAGTAACATGAATAGTTGGAATGAATTGAGAGCTAGACTGCGGAAAAAGGAAACAATTGATGAAGAATTGCAGCAGCAAATCACAAAAGAAAAAGAACGGTTGAGGCAAGTTTTGTTAAGAATAATAGCTATTGTGAAATTTCTTGGTAAACGAAATTTGACTTTCAGAGGAAGCAGCGAGCAGCTTTATAATGATACTAATGGTAATTTCTTAGCTTGTGTTGAGATTATTGTAGAATTTGACTTGGTAATGTAAGACCACCTTAGACGCATTCAAAACAAAGAAATTCATTATCATTATCTCAGTCATAAAATTCAGAATGAGTTGATATCTCTTTTGGCTTCTGATATCACAGGTTCTATCATAAAGGTGGTTAAAGAGGCCAAGTATTTCTCTGTTATCCTAGATTGTACCTCTGATATCAGTCATCAAGAACAAATGACTTTATTAGTTCGATGTGTTAATTTGTCTGATGGCAAGATAAAAATTGGGAAGTACTTTTTGGGATTCTTGAAGGTGGATGACACATCTGGTTTGGGGCTGTTTAATGTATTGCTTGAATCTCTGGAGTCCTTTGGCCTAAATATTAGTGACATAAGGGGTCAAGGCTATGACAATGGTTCTAATATGAAAGGAAAATACAAAGGGGGTAAAAACACGGTTGCTTGATATCAATCCAAGAGCATTGTATATGCCATGTGCGTGCCATAGTCTGAATCTTACTCTTTGTGATATGGCAAAATCTAGTGGGAAAGCTGTTTTATTTTTTGGAATTGTTCAACGTATATATGCATTATTTACTGGTTCTACAAAAAGGTGGAATGTTTTGCTTAAACATGTTCCTAGTCTAACTGTGAAATCATTGTCCAATACTCATTGGGTGAGTCGAATCAAAAGTGTTACAGCAATAAGATATCAAGCTACTAAGTTAAGATCTGCCTTGTCTGCGTTACATCATACTTCTGACATTGAACCTAAGGATAGAAGTGATGCAAAAATTTATTTGATGCACTTGGCAGCTTTGAGTTTCTACTTAGTATGGTTATCTGGCATAATATTTTATTTGCTGTAAATAAATTGAGCAAGAAGTTGCAATCACCAGCCATGTGCATTGACTCTACTTTGAAACAAATACAAGGTATAATGCAATACTTTGAGAATTACAGAAATGAGGGTTTTCTTCTAGTCTGATCATCGCCAAACGTATTGCAACAGATATGGGTGTAGAGGCATCATTTCCAGAAAAATATCGTGCTATGAGGAAGAAATAGTTTGATGAAAGTAATTGCCAAGAAGAAATTCTTGAAGCCGAGAAAGCTTTTGAAGTTGAATATTCTTTTGTTTTGGTTGATATGACGATCGCTTGTTTGAAGAATAGATTTGAAGAACTCATGGTGTTTAAACATATATTCGGATTTTTGATGAGTTCAAGCACTTTGAAGTCATTAAATGATAATGAACTTGAAGAATGTTGCACTAAATTTACAAAAACTTTTTCTTTTGATGGTTCATCTAATGTTGAGGTATATGATCTTATTTCTGAATTAAAGATTGTCTAATGTCTCCTATAGAGATTTTTGAGCATGTTAGAGATGTGGATTGTTATCCTAATGTCTCTATTGCTTACCGACTATTATTTACTGTGCCTGTGACTGTCGCATCGGCTGAAAGAAGCTTTTCAAAGTTGAAGTTATTGAGGAATTATTTGAGGTCAACAATGACTCAGGAGAGGTTAAATGGTTTGGCAACATTATGCATCGAGAAAAAATTGTTAGATGACATTGACATCAACCCTGTTATAAGTGACTTTGCATCGAGGAATGTTAGAAGAAACTTTTAAGGTAATCTGTATAAATAATTTAATATAAATATTGCTTTTAGATATATTTAAATGATTATTAGTAATATTTTATATATATTTGTTATAATTATTAGTAATATTTTATATATATTTGTTATAATGTTTATATGAAGGGGTCCGAGGAGGCTCCTCCAAATCTCATGATCGGCCCTGACAGGAATCCGCATGAAGCTCACCCACGTCGACGCCAAGGGGAGCTACACCACGGAGGAGCGCGTGCAGCGTGTCGTCGTTGTCACCCAGCAGCGCCTGGCTTCCATGCGTGCAAGCGGCGGCGGCGGCGTGAGTGCGCCCGTGCACTGGGCCACCCGGCAGTACATCGCGGAGTACCTGATCGGCGACCCGCCGCAGACACCGGCAGCGACCTCATCTGGACGCAGTCCACGGCATGCCTCCGGAAGTCATGCGAGCGGCAGGACCTGCCCTACTTCAACGCATCGGCCTCCGGCAGCTTCGCGCCCGTGCCGTGCAGGGACAGGGCTTGCGCGGCCAACAGCGTGTACTTCTGCGCCCTGGACGGCAGCTGCACGCAGGGGCGGATCCAGGGCCCGGGCTGCCCGAGCTGCAGCCCGGGGCGAGACCATGAAGTCCCTTTAACCTATGTGCTGTTTAGCCTAACAAAATGAGGCTTAGGATACAAAATTAAACTATTTTAGGTGTGATTTAACAGCTCAGCCCGGGGCGCAGCACCGTTCTGGATCCGCCCCTGGCTGCACGTTCCGGGTCTTATACGGCGCCGGCAGCGTCATCGGCTTCCTCGGCACCGACGCCTTTGCGTTCCAGTCCGGCGTGGCGACGCTAGCTTCATATGTTGTGAGCTTCACGCGGCTCACGCAAGGAGCGCTCCACGGCGCGTCGGGCCTTATCGAGCTCGGCCGCGGACGCCTGTCGCTTGTCTCCCAGACGGGCGCCACCTTCTCCTACTGCCTCACGCCCTACTTCCACAACAACGGCGCGTCGAGCCTCCTGTTCGTCGGCGCCACGGCGAGCCTGAGCGACGGCGGCGGCGGCCCCATGACGTCCATGCCGTTCGCGGAGAACCCTTACCCCTACAGCCTGTTCTACTACCTCCCTCTGGTGGGATCACCGTCGGCAAGACCAAGCTGCCCATCCAGAGCTCGGTGTTCGATCTCCGGCGCTTTGACCAGGGGTACGTTCTGGGCGGGCGGGGTCATCATCAACTCCAGCAGCCCCTTCACGTCGCTCGTCGAAGACGCGTACAAGCCGTTAACCGACGAGCTTGCCTGGCAGCTTAACAGCAGCCTCGTGCCACCTCCGGGGGGAGAATTTCCTGTGGCGCTAGCGGTGCCGCAGCCGCCGCTGGATGTTAGGACAGCGCTGAGGCACAGGAGCCCGAGTAATACCAATGTCGTTGGCGCCATTTTCGATTTCAACTTTGTTCTTGCCGAGACTTATTGTAGTTGTAGCCGTTTAATACCAATGTGCATGTATGTGCATGAGTACATGTGTATACAGGAAGACAATTCTGATCTCCAGCTTGTGGGTGAGCAATCACTGGTAGAGAATTGGCCTTTAGTCCCGGTTGGTAGGGTGCATATCTCTCCGATATCCATCCGGGATAAACCAACCGGGACAAAGGGGGGGGGTCTTTACTCCCGGGTCTTTTAACCGGGAGTAAAGGTCCCCCTTTAGTCCCGGTTGGATTTCCCAACCGGGACTAAAGGGGTCCCCTTTAGTCCCGGCTCGATTCCAACCGGGACTAAATGGCGCTTGCATGGCACTGCCGTGACGCCTGAATTTTTTATGCATGCATCACGTATACGTAGTACCGTGGCCCTTTTAATTTGTTAACCTTGTAGTTGAGATTTTTTTAGAACGAAATCAACTAGTATTTAAACGAATGGGATTTGTAATTATACAATTATATATATATACACAATCCTTATACACAATTCATATACACAATTCAACTAGCTTAGTACAAATCGATCATAATTAGCGCGTATTATATATACAAATAAATCAAAGTATCTTCCTACGATCTTCCCGTCGTGGTGTTGCTGATCGAAGTGTCTAATTGTCGTCCATCGTAATAAAATTCTCCTTTTGGATTTACCACCTCGTCCATTATGAATCCAATGAGACCTTCACATATTGCCGCTACTCTTTCTTCCTTCAAGAGTCCTTGTTGAATATTTAACATCTATAATTTGGAAATTTGTGAATGTTACATGAACAAATACATATAAGGAGCTAGAAAATAATTAACTAGTAATATATTTATTTTACGTACTTTAAAGTTGTGCGGCGTCATCTTCAGTCCCTTGGGTCCCAAAAAACTGTGCATGTGCTCACAGATGTAGTAGCCACATAGATTATTCCCGGGTTCCTGTCTTAAGCACTTCAGTGCGGAAAAAAATAAGTTATGAAATATTCGTGTTATACAATGTAATAAATGTGCAGACTGCATACGTACCAGGAAGTCTGTGTTCCATGTAAGATTTTCTTTGAATGGACCTTTGTGTGTCCTTATGAATTGTTTCCATGCGCTGCGGATTAGAATAATGAATGACATAGTGTAACAGGGATAAAATTTAGGAAATAAATTTTTGCATAGAGATAAAGGTCCAGAATTATTACAAGCCTAGCATGTCTTGCAATTCTTGGTAGTCCACCGGATCTTTCCTTAACGAATCAAAGACAGTGACATGGTTTCTTTCAGGCTCAATTATAATAAGGATCTAGTGGAAGCTGCGTGCGTAAAATGTTCATGCATATTAGAGCTAACTAACATGTAGAGATAAGGAAAAAGACATCGAAAGTAGACGGTATACACACACTTACTTGAAGTTGTATGGAAGTAGTATGAAATCCTTGAATGTTTGTTTGTGTAGGAAATTGTATATTTCCGCAAAGGTTTTTTCCGGCGCTAATTGTATCTGTTGTTGGTTAACTACAGATGGATCCATGAAGCCTATATGTAGGTACGCATCTCGGCGGCATGTCTGAATTAGCATCCTACATGAAATGGAAGATGAAGTTAGTACGGTGACGCACGCCAAAATTTACATGTAGAGATAAACGGACACTTACAGAATCCAAGCGCTGATCAGAGAGACGTCCAGGGCATCATGATGGTACACTTCGTATATATCCTTGAAGTCTAGCCACAGCACTTTCTCCCCTTCACCATGAAAATCTATCGGTTTTACCTTCATGCCGATCATCTCCCTCGAGTCGGCGGATGCCATCATGTACCATTGATGGAATTCGTACATCTTTGTTGATAGCTTCCGTACCGATGAAGGCTTTACTAGAGGTTTGCCTAGCTCATAAGGCCACTTCAGCTCAGGGGGCGGTGCAGTTGGCGTCTCAACTTGCCCTATGCATTCATCAAGTCCCAGACCTGTTTCTTCCATGAACTTCAATACATTTGCTTGTTGATCCAAGGGCATTGCTTTTACCCGTTGAGCATATTTTTTTGATAAATGGCTGAGGTCGGGGACTGGACCGCTGGAGGATGATTTTCCTTTCCTTTTATCCTTTTCATCAGCCTTTACTAGAGCCCATTCATAGTTTGATAAGAGTGGTATCATTTTCTTGGCTCCTTCTTCCATCCTGATAAAAAAGTTTAAATCTCGCCGACTTACTGGCGGTGGCTCCATCTCCCTTGCCTTTTTTAATTCGGCTTGTTTCTTGAACCACTCACTGGCCTCTATTTGGATTTCTGCCCACTGTTCTTCATGAGACATTGCCTCCCAGCGTTCCTTACGAGTCACTTCAGGGTCCTTTGTTTTCTTCTTTCTCTGTCTTTGCTTGGGAGGCGGTGCTCGTGACTTCTTTAGTGGTGCTGCAGGTTCCTTCAAGGGGGCCGCTCTTGGTGCCGGCGACGGTGATCGGGGAGGGGTGTTGTTATTGTCGTCGTCGCTCTTAGCACCAGGATGTGGTGGAGATGGAGACCTTGATATAGATGGAAGGGACGGTCCTGGAGCAGGAGATGTCGGTCTCGAGGTATGAGGAGAAGGTCGCTGCTGGGGATCTACGGGAAGCGGTCTTGAGGTCTGAGGAGATGGCTCCGTGCTGGGAATAATGATGTAGCATTTCTTCCATAGAATGATCCCATGAAGCGCATCTGCCAATGTCTTTTCCCTGTCGCCTCCCGGGAAGTCAAGCTCTAGACCTTCATACTGGGGATCAACTATTTGCTCGACGCAGACGCTGGCGTAGCCTATTGGAATGTCCATGCCATGACTGCTCTGCCCTGCCAGGGTTGCTAACGCACTACCGTACGCTACCTGTACATATAGCAGAAGTAAACAAGTTGAACTCCGATCTCGAGGCCTGGATCAATTGACAAGATTGCATAAATATTATGTATAAGTATATCTTAATAGTGAGGTTGCCGACCGGTGCATGCAACTCACATGAGGTCCGTTGCGTGATGGCATCCACGGGGAACCGTTGCTCCTCCACGGGTAACCTGGGCGTCTGCGCATCGGGGACCCCTGTAGAAGCACAACTGCTCCCGAGGCGTTGAGAAGGGCTGGCGGTGTTAGGATTCGGCAGTGCTCCAGATTGGGCCAACTCCGCAACTGCGTCGGCCACCCGCCGATTGATTTCATCCATCATTCTTTGTTCTAGCATCTGCCGCCAGCTCTCCTCGATCTGTTCCTTTCTTCGCTTCCGGCTTCTGTAAGAGGCGCTGTCGCCTCGGAAAGCGAACTTCCACAGAACCACCCTGAACCCTCGGCAACATCCTGGGTGCTCTGGATTACCGAGGGCCAATGTGAGCTCATCATTTTCTCGGTCCACCTTCAACCTCCCAGCCTTGGAATCTTCAATGTTCTTCATGAGATGTTCGGCCTTCTCACGTATTGTGTCATTGAAAATCAACGTCTCATCCTCTTGGCTTAGGGAGCCTCCATGAGCGTAGTACCAATTTTTTGATCATTCGGGCCATTCAATAGTTGCAGGTACGATTCCCCGTTCGATCAGATCTTGTTCCATCTTCCTCCACTTGGGAATTGCTGAGCCATACCCACCTCGCCCCAAATGATGGTGGTAGCCCTTCTGACTAGCATTTGCTATGTTGGTCGTGATCTTTTTCACACCTTCTTCACTCCTCTTGTATTCAACAAATGCATTCCAGTGGTCCCTCAACATTGGCCACGCGTTGAAGTCTGGAGTTTTGCCCTTCTTGATGTAGTGGGTATCCTGCATCTTCTTGAATGTCTGGAATTGAGTAGCCATTTTCTTAAGCGTCCACGCTTTGACATCCTTCTCACTATATCCTTCGGGGAATGTGAAATGTCTCTTCACGTCTTCCCACAGCATATTCTTTTCTGTCTCTGGAAGGGCGTACGGATTAGTGCTTCTGCCCTTCCATTCTCTGATGCTGATAGGCACGTTGTCCCGGACGATTGCCCCGATTTGACTCACGTACTTTGCTACTTTCTCGGGAGCAACCGGCCTGCCCTCTTCTGTAACTTCGGTGATGACAAGCCTCCCTTCCATCACCTTTGTACGACCTTGGGTCTTCTACCCTTGTGTCGATCCGGAGGGCTAACAGTTCAAGATTCGTTAATTAGTACGTAGTAGTAACGGTGGCGTGAAACAATACAAGAATGGTTGTATATACCTCGCCGGAACCTTCCGCCACGGCAAGTTGTTGCTGCGGCTGTTGCTCTTCATTCCCATCGGCGGACATGTTGAGGAACATGTCCGCCTGGGTGCCCTCTTCATCCGTGTATGATAGTGGAACGTTGTCGCCACTACCATCACCAGCGATTATCTGCTCCATGATATACCTTGCGGTCTCATCATCTGCCATTTCAACTATTGATGGAAACATACATGGAATCATACATGACAGTCATAGAAATCGTCTTACTACAAATTTGTACAAAGTCCTACAAAGTCCGGAATCATACATGTATATAATGAAATCATAAAATAACATGAATCGTACAAAGTCCGGAATATTTATACAAATTTCTATGAATTTTGACGAATTTCTACAAATTTCTACAAATTTCTATAAATTTCTACAAATTTCTACGAATTTCTACAAATTTCTACGAATTTCTATGAATTTCTACAAATTTCTACAAATTTCTACAAATTTCTATGAATTTCTACAAATTTCTACGAATTTATATGAATTTGTACGAATTTGTACGAATTTCTACGAATTTGTATGAATTTCTACAAATTCCTACGAATTTTGACGAATTTCTACGAATTTTGACGAATTTCTACGAATTTGTAACAATATCCACGTGCTGTGCCTAGGTTGTGACGGCGACGATCAAGGCGGCGGAGGCGGGACGGCGGCGGTCAGGGCGGCGGTACGGCGGAGGCGGGGACGGTTCACCGGAACCACGGGCGGTGACGGGACGGCGGAGGCGGTGACGGTACGGCGGAGGTGGGGACGGTTCACCGGAACTAGGTTGTGACGGGCGGCGGGACGGCGGCGATCACGGCGGCAGGACGGCGGATTCCACGACGGTGGATCCTACGAATTTCTAACTTCATTTTCTCTGTATCAACTCTAACTTAACAAACTAACTAGAAATCTAACTTAACAAACTAACTAGAAATCTAAAAATCTAACTTAACAAAATTAGAAATCTAAAAATCTAACTTAACAAAATTAGAAATCTATCTAAAAATAAAACTTAATTTTCTAACTAAAAAAGAAAACCCTCCCTGCGGCGCTGCCGGCCAGCGCGGCAGCAAACCTCTCGCGCGCGGGGCGGCGGCCTGGGCGGCGGGACGGCGGCGGCCGGGTCGGCGGGACGGCGGCGGCCGGGCGGCGGGACGGCGGCGGCCGGGGCGGTGAGGACGGCAGCTGCCGAGGCGACGAGGACGACGGCGGCCGAGGCGACGACGACGGCGGCGGCGTAGGCGGGACGGCGACGAGACGGCGACGAGGGGCGACGAGGATGGAGCCGGCGACGAGGATGTGGAGCCGGTGGCCGGAGGCGACGAGGGGGCCGGGGGCCGGGCGCGTCGACGGATGAGAAGGGGATCGAGGCGGGCCGGCCGGGGGACGACGACGTCGCAATGGGGGACCTCGACATCACCAGGATCATCTCGCCTGATCTTATACCGCAAGGCTTCGTAGACGGGACAAGCATCCAATTTCTCGTATTCATCACCACAATAGAGGATACAGTCATTAGGGCATGCGTGTATCTTCTGAACATCCAATCCGAGAGGGCAAATAATCTGTTTAGCTTCATATGTTGTGGACGGTAATTCATTATTCTCGGGGAGAATCTTCTTAACAATGTTCAACATCCCCTGAAATGCCTTATCGGACACACCATTTTTTGCCTTCCATTGCACAAATTCTAGTGTCGTACCTAGTTTTTTATAGCCCTGCTGGCAACCTGGGTACAACAATTTCTGGTGATCATCTATCATGCGCTGCAACTTTGCTGCTTCCTTCTCAGTTTCGCAATCTCTGTATGCATCTCGTATCACCTGACCAAGGTCATCAGTAGGGTCATTTTCTGCAAACTCATCTTCATCAGCCTCGCCCATTGTAGTACCTGCAAAAGCTTGGCCTGCAACCCAGTCCGGAATGGTGTCATCTTCCTCCTCCTCCTCGCCATCTTCCATTACAACCCCTAGTTCACCGTGCTTGGTCCAAACCAAATAGTTAGGCATGAAACCGTATTTAAACAAGTGGCTGTGAATAGTCCCCCAGGAATCCTTTGAATACTCCTTCCTGTTATTGCATTGGAAGCATGGACAACATACGAACCCATTCTCTGGCTTGTTCGCTTTTGCCACTTCGAGAAAATAATGCAAGCCATCAATAAACGCCTTGCTCCGCCTGTCTGCATTATACATCCATTGCCGGTCCATCTGCATCGTATTACGCATGAAAATGGATTACACTTGACAATGGATTACGCATGAAAATCGATTAAAGATCCAAACAACATGGTACAATACAACAACATGAAGATCCAAATACACATATTTAAATTAAAGTCCCAAACAACATGACACAATACAACAAGCCATCCACTGGTTATTATCAAGGACTTTAAGCATCCTTGGACGGTGAAGACGAAGGTTCCGCTGACCCAACCTCATCCTTAGGTTTATTTGTGCCGCCTGAAACGGTAGTACTAAGTGGATGTGAAACACCCGGGACTGAGGGTGGAGCATAACGACCACCAAAAGGAGGTTCCTGACCCGCGGCAATAGCTTCTTCACGACGTTGCTGCAAATAACAAAGCATTGCTTTTTCCAGCGCGCTCTTTTTCTTCGGATTATGCTGAGGGCCAACTATGATTGGAACCTTGCCATAATAGGAACCACGATCGCCCCCACCATCGCCACTTCCTCCAGTAGCAGAAGCCATCTATGTACAAAAATTATTATCTTAACACTGCATAAGTTGTTCAACTTGAAGACCGTGATCATCTCGCGAGGATGTCCTCAACTGGGCGGCACCGGTATTCGTCATGAAAGAGGTTAGATGCTACGGAAAAGGGGACACGGTCACGATGTCCGTATCCACTCTTTCTCGTAGAATCGAACCTCCTTCTTGACATACGTTGCTGCTCGGCGGAAAACATCCTCGGAGAGATGAACACGGTATGCAAGTTCAACAAGTAGCAGAAGTCATCTATGTACAAAAATTGTTTCCTTACCACTACAGAAGTTGTTGAACTTGAAGACGTGTTCATTTCGCGAGGATGTCCTCAGCTGGGCGGCACTGCACTTCGTCATGAAAGAGGTTAGATGCTACGGAAAAGGGGACACGGTCACGATGTCCGTATCCACTCTTTCTCGTAGAATCGAACCTCCTTCTTGACATACGTTGCTACTCGGCGGAGAACATCGTAGCAGAAATGAACACGGTATGCAAGTTCAACAAGTAGCAGAAGTCATCTATGTACAAAAATTCTTTCCTTACCACTACAGAAGTTGTTGAACTTGAAGACCGTGTTCATTTCGCGAGGATGTCCTCAGCTGGGCGGCACCGCACTTCGTCATGAAAGAGGTTAGATGCTACGGAAAAGGGGACGCGGTCACGATGTCCGTATCCACTCTTTCTCGTAGAATCGAACCTCCTTCTTGACATACGTTGCTGCTCGGCGGAGAACATTCTCGCCGAAATGAACACGGTATGCAAGTTCAACAAGTATATGGATTTAAAAAACCATATTGAATTTGATAAGATAAACCGTCTAGACAAGGTAGCATCATTTTTAAACCACTTCAATAATGCATACTATATATGAGACATCAATCTCCCTCACATTCTAGCTCAAAATACCTCTCCATTTTTCTACTTCATCATCACATTGTAGCAAATAATCTTTCCATCTCCAAAGCATAAATCAAAGCATAACACGAGGATGAAGTAGCAAACCTTCGCAACACTTGTGTTGGCTGAGTCAAATTCCCACGAAAATGAGGGAAAAAACTTCGGGCAGCACCTCCCTTGCTTTGGCACCACCGGAGAGTAGGTGAAGCTCAGCTCTCTATCAATGTGCTGGACTAGCTCGGGCTGGAGGAAGAAGAAAGTCTCTGTCTCGGGATATAGTGGGGGATGAGTTTTTATCCCGGTTAAAAACTCCAACCGAGACAAAAGGGAACACCTTTTGTCCCGGTTGGAAGTTTAGTCCCGGTTGGAGGATCCAACCGGGATAAAAGGTGAACCCTTTTATCCCGGTTGGAGGGTCCCGCCACCGACGCCCCCCAGCTAGCCGTTGCAACCGGGACTAAAGGGGGGGCCTTTAGTCCCGGTTGCAATTACCAACCGGGAGTAATGCTCCCCTCCAATTTTCCCTACCCCGGCGCACCCCCTTTTGTCCCGGGCCAACTTTAAACCGGGACAAAAGGGGTCGGATCGAAAGCCAATTCTTTACTAGTGAATGGGTGGCCGTGCAAAAACGGCTGACTACAAGTTGACTCTAGTTACTATCAAAATAATTATACACTGCCAGAGCTCTATGACGACAGGACAATGCTGCCAAGGCTCAAGTGTACGAGGAATAATACGTAATAATCTGGGTCTTTCTCGATTGATTCTAATTTCTATTTTCTTCTCGCGAAGACCTTATCCGTTGGATGGTGATTAGAATGGACCAAGATTCCATATGGGCTAATAATTTAAGAAACATAAAATTATAAAATAACAATTATAAATTCATAGTTACTAGAAAAATGATCTCTCATCTCACACCTTAGTACCAGCTACATTTCAACCTGGTACTAATGTTAACATTAGTATCGGGTCCAAATTTAATAGCCCTGGAGGCCTTTTAGTACTGGGTCATAACACCACCAGTACTAATCGTGGTGCTATGACCCGGTAGTAAAGCCACAAGGACCTTTTAGTATTGGATTAGAATACCACTAGGTACTAAAATGTTACTTTAAAAAGAAACACATCTCTTAGTTCATGTGCTTGTCGGTGAGATGGTAAGGAAGAATCGCGTGAGGCTTGAGGTCGCGGGTTCGAGTCTCACGCACCGCGCACACGCATATTACGCATGAAAATCGCGTGACTTGCGACTTATGACGTTGTGCGTGTGTGCGAAACTATTTAGTACCGGTTAGTGTTACCGACTGGTACTAATTTGGCCCTTTAGTACCGGGTGGATGACCTAGTACTAAAGGGATTCTCTTTAGTACTGACACAGCGATACGGATTGCCAAACTGGTACTAAAGGGTAGCGTTTAGAGCCTGTACCAAAGATCACTTCTCCAGTAGTGAGAGCCTGTAGCTAATAATAAAAGTTACTTACATTGCTCTCTCTGTTAAATATTAGATCACAATACTTATAAGAATATGTACTTATTGTTTATCCCGTTTTAATAGACTTTAATTAGCAATTACTCCAGGTATACATTATACCTTTTTCTCCGTATTCATATTTTCTTCACTTTGCACCACAGCTGCATATGTATCATGTGTTTAATTGAATCACTAGTTTGAACAATGTGTATAGTATGGAAATCGGTATTCTGGTTGCTTTATGATGACACACATCAAGCAATATACCTTAATAGGTACCCTAAGTTAACATTTTCTACATTAATAATGTCATAAATAGATAATCTCAAATCATATATTGGTGTGTACTTTGGTCTATTTTTAATAGAGACAACGAGCGGTTGGAGCCGGAGGGGGTTTTAAATTGCGCGCAAGCGGCACGCCATCTGGGCGTGATGCTGCGGCCTGCGGGTGTGGGTTTATTTTGCAACGGGACACTGGCACGTCGCGCGGTGTGGGTTAGGTTGCTGACGTGACATGTGAATGCTTTCAACGTGGTATATTTCCAAAGTTCGTGAAAGACTGAAAGGTCATGATGCGCTGGTTATTTTGAGAATTCTCAATCATAAAGGCAGAGATTCACCGAATATTTGATATTTTTAAACTGAGGTTAAGCATATGAGCACGCTGCCCATGTTAGGATCGGGATCTTTGACAGAATTAGATTGTAGAATCATGATTCCGTCAGATTCTAGAAAAGAAGATATATTTGAAGTATAACATTAATCATATTCTAAAGATAGAAGTCTATAATGCCACTTTGATAGAGTTATTAAATTTTGTATACTTATTAAGTCCACATAATCCATTCAATTTGAATTTAATGTAATATTTAACATTATTTTACCATATTTCAAATCATTTAAAAGGGTAAAAGTATTCATAATAACTTTAGGAAACATAAAAATATTCATAATAACATTACAAAACATGACACGCCATATGATGTAGAGAGTAAAATATGTAAAATAAAATCTATAAAACATAATTAAGCATAGATATTACAATAACTTAAATATTAGTAAAATTTAATAGTACGATCATGAGCATGTATGATCCCATAGGATCCTACATCAAGGGTGATGATAGAACGGAACTAAGATCAACAATGGGATCAACATGAGCATGTTTCGGCTCAGCGCTTCATATATTGTGTAATATTCAATATTTTCTTGAATCTTTTTTATCTTTATTTTCACAATGATGTTTACACTTTCGCATTTATGGGCAGTAAATCTATTTATGTATAAGCTAACCACACATAGGATGAAATTTATATTTCACTATCTGGTTGAAAAGGGAAAACAATTGTAGCTACAAAATTGAATTTTTAATGAATACTCATCTTCAGCACTAAAGCTTGAGTAGCAAACTTTGTAGTTATAGAAGTAATCATGAGCATGAAGTAGTTAGACGTTGAAAAACTATCAACCAGCCATTCCCTATTCGGCTAATCCTACATTTAAAACTGGTCTATGAAATTAGTTGTCAACATAAGAATAAGATAAAAAGGAATTTAAGGACTTGCATAACTTATTTTTCATCACATAGACTTACTACTTAATAGACAATTTTTACAAAGTTATTTTGTCAAAGAAAATGATCAGCCCCCTAACTCCCAACAACCTAGTGAATCGTGGCTGCACCTACATGATTCATATTGAAGTTTTAGGATACCTGTTGTACATGTAGCATTTGCATGAAAGAGAACGGCACTAGATTTGTGGGAATTAGATGTAGTTGATCAGTTACTATCACTTTTGTAATCATTATTATCATGCTAATACTCCTAAGACAAAATGTTCTAGCTTTCCAACAGAAGAACGCGAGATAAAACCTTCACCTGCTCTTATTTTATGAGAAACTTAGAAATGTAATTACCAATAACTCATTCATGTATTTAAGAATCATTAGGCAGTATCCTTGATATGCAAGATTTTTCTTGCTAAAGGAATATAATATTAACCATTTCCTTTTTATTTCATTGATGGTTTAAATGATTTTAGTGAAATGCAATGGAGTTTCTGTTCCGTTAAAATATGCTGCAAAATACCGCAAAATCAAATCCTGGAGAGGAAAAAAAATTGATTCCATGTATAGGGTAGCCGAAGGGATTCATTACATATTTTCTGATAAATTGATAGGTACGACCTCAAAAAACTTTTCAACGTTTAGATATCTCTGAACTCCGAACTTTACACCTTGTTGAAGCCGTTACAAACAGCGGTGGACGCAACGCAGAGCACACGTAAGAGACTTTTCCCAGATACCAAATGATAAGAAAAGCATTGGTTCTTTTTCTGCAACGTCGGCCAGTCGGTGACCCGGTGCGGCAGCTCACGTCAGATGTGCCGGCCTGACGCCTGCCTGATCATGTTGTTCGGTTCAGAATCCCTTCATCTTTATCTAACCCCCTCCTAATCTCTTTCTTCTTGAGCAATAATCAGTGCACGTGGTGCGGAACGGGTTCTCACGAGGGGGAGGATCCGGGTCTTTGCTTGATCTGACGGGAAAAAGAAATTGGTTTGCAAGTGATCGTTGGCCCTTCACATTCTCTCGAGCTTCCTGTGATGTTCTTGTTCTCACTCCCGTCAGTTGGTTTGTTTTTTTTTTCTATACACAGTTTGTTGAAGCTTTGAAAGCATTACCACGGAACCACTGGTTGTTAAAAAACAGTCAAATGGCTGTCAACACAATTCGTTCATTCCTGGAATTGTTCATTCAACTTTTGCTTTTGATTTTTTCGTTTCTAGAAGTGTTCAGTCATTGCTTCTGGGTTCCGGCTGCTGTGTGCTGTGATTCCTCAAAGGGCCAGAGGCCAGAAGCAATGTTGGCAGACCATCAGAGTAGGCCGCGCTGCTGGATTTCGGCAGTGCTGAAGTGGCCCAAGAAATCGACGATGTAAGGCCCAAGAAGTTACGGTGCTGCTACCTGCACGTGTGCAAACTGTCGTTGTACATGTTCAAAAATAATCTGTCGGGTGGAATCCCGCAAACTCTCTCTAATTTGTCTTCTCTTGGACAACTATCCTTGGAGGGCAATATGCTGGGCAACACATTGCCATCTAACTTCGGCAACGCCCTCCCTAGTCTCCAAATTCTGTACTTGGGAAACGACATGTTTCAAGGATACATTCCATCTTCCCTAGGCAATGCTAGCTTCAGGTCTAATAGATTTGGACCTGTCATCTAATAAGTTCACTGGTCAAATCCCAAGCATATTCGGTAGTCTTTCAGGGCTGTCTATTCTAAACCTTGAGGAAAACATGCTTGAAGCAAGCGACAGTGCTGGCTGGGAATTCTTTGATGCCCTGACAAACTGCAGTTCCCTGGAGGTGCTTTCATTGGCTAATAATAACAATCTGCAGGGAGTCATACCATATTCGATTGCTAACCTGATCTACTAATGAACGAAAACCACCTATCAGGAATACATTAGTAGAGAATTGGCTTTCGATCCGACCTCTTTTGTCCCGGTTTAAAGTTGGCCCGGGACAAAAGGGGGTGCACCGGGGTAGGAAAAATTGGAGGGGAGCATTACTCCCGGTTGGTAATTGCAACCGGGACTAAAGGCCCCCCTTTAGTCCCGGTTACAACGGCTAGCTGGGGGGTGTCGGTGGCGGGACCCTTTTATCCCGGTTGGAGCCCTTTTATCCTGGTTGGAGGCACCAACCGGGATAAAAAGGTTAGTCCCGGTTGGCGCCTCCAACCGGGATAAAAGGGTGTCCCTTTTTGTCTCGGGACTAAACTTCCAACCGGGACAAAAGGTGTTCCTTTTTGTCTCGGTTGGAGTTTTTAACCGGGATAAAAACTCATCCCCATTATATATGGCCAAGACAGAGGACTTTCTTCCTCCTCCAGCCCGAGCCAGTCCAGCACATTGACAGAGAGAGCTGAGCTTCACCTACTCTCCAGTGGTGCCAAAGCAAGCAAGGAAGGTGCTGCCCGAAGTTTTTTCCCTCATTTTCGTGGGAATTTCACTCGGCCAACACAAGTGTTGCGAAGGTTTGCTACTTCATCCTCGTGTTATGCTTTGATTTATGCTTTGGAGATGGAAATATTATTTGCTACAATGTGATGATGAAGTAGAAAAATGGAGAGGTATTTTGAGCTAGAATGTGAGGGAGATTGATGTGTCATATATAGTATGCATTATTGCAGTGGTTTAAAAATGATGCTACCTTGTCTAGACGGTTTATCTTATCAAATTCAATATGGTTTTTTAAATCCATATACTTGTTGAACTTGCATACCGTGTTCATTTTGGCGAGAATGTTCTCTGCCGAGCAGCAACGTATGTCAAGAAGGAGGTTCGATTCTACGAGAAAGAGTGGATACGGACATCGTGACCGTGTCCCCTTTTCCGTAGCATCTAACCTCTTTCATGACGAAGTGCGGTGCCGCCCAGCTGAGGACATCCTCGCGAAATGAACACGGTCTTCAAGTTCAACAACTTCTGTAGTGGTAAGGAAACAATTTTTGTACATAGATGACTTCTGCTACTTGTTGAACTTGCATACCGTGTTCATCTCTCCGAGGATGTTTTCCGCCGAGCAGCAACGTATGTCAAGAAGGAGGTTCGATTCTACGAGAAAGAGTGGATACGGACATCGTGACCGTGTCCCCTTTTCCGTAGCATCTAACCTCTTTCATGACGAATACCGGTGCCGCCCAGTTGAGGACATCCTCGCGAGATGATCACGGTCTTCAAGTTGAACAACTTATGCAGTGTTAAGATAATAATTTTTGTACATAGATGGCTTCTGCTACTGGAGAAAGTGGCGATGGTGGGGGCGATCGTGGTTCCTATTATGGCAAGATTCCAATCATAGTTGGCCCTCAGCATAAGCCGAAGAAAAAGAGCGCGCTGGAAAAAGCAATGCTTCGTTATTTGCAGCAACGTCATGAAGAAGCTATTGCCGCGGGTCAGGAACCTTCTTTTGGTGGTCGTTATGCTCCACCCTCAGTCCCGGGTGTTTCACGTCCACTTAGTACTACCGTTTCAGGCGGCACAAATAAACCTAAGGATGAGGTTGGGTCAGCGGAACCTTCGTCTTCACCGTCCAATGATGCTTGAAGTCCTTCTTGATAATAACCAGTGGATGGCTTGTTGTATTGTATCATGTTGTTTGGGACTTTAATTTAAATATGTGTATTTGGATCTTCATGTTGTTGTATTGTACCATGTTGTTTGGATCTTTAATCGATTTTCACGCGTAATCCATTATCAAGTGTAATCCATTTTCATGCGTAATACGATGCAGATGGACCGGCAATGGATGTATAATGCAGACAGGCGGAGCAAGGCGTTTATTGATGGCTTGCATTATTTTCTCGAAGTGGCAAAAGCGAACAAGCCAGAGAATGGGTTCGTATGTTGTCCATGCTTCCAATGCAATAACTGGAAGGAGTATTCAAAGGATTCCTGGGGGGACTATTCATAGCCACTTGTTTAAATACGGTTTCATGCCTAACTATTTGGTTTGGACCAAGCACGGTGAACTAGGGGTTGTAATGGAAGATGGCGAGGAGGAGGAGGAAGATGACACCATTCCGGACTGGGTTGCAGGCCAAGCTTTTGCAGGTACTACAATGGGCGAGGCTAATGAAGATCAGTTTGCAGAAAATGACCCTACTGATGACCTTGGTCAGGTGATACGAGATGCATACAGAGATTGCGAAACTGAGAAGGAAGCAGCAAAGTTGCAGCGCATGATAGATGATCATCAAAAATTGTTGTACCCAGGTTGCCAGCAGGGCCATAAAAAACTAGGTACGACACTAGAATTTGTACAATGGAAGGCAAAAAATCGTGTGTCCGATAAGGCATTTCAGGGGATGTTGAACATTGTTAAGAAGATTCTCCCCGAGAATAATGAATTACCGTCCACAACATATGAAGCTAAACAGATTATTTGCCCTCTCGGATTGGACGTTCAGAAGATACACGCATGCCCTAATGACTGTATCCTCTATCGTGGTGATGAATACGAGAAATTGGATGCTTGTCCCGTCTGCGAAGCCCTGCGGTATAAGATCAGGCGAGATGATCCTGGTGATGTCGAGGGGCAGTCTCCCAAGAAGAGAGTTCCCGCGAAGGTAATGTGGTATTTCCCTATAATACCACGCTTGAAGCGCTTGTTCAGGAACAAGGCGAATGCTAAGTTGATGCGATGGCACAAAGAAGACCGTAAGGAAGATGAGATGTTGAGACACCCCGCAGATGGGGCACAGTGGAGATCAATTGATAGAACATTCCCAGACTTTGAAAGTGAAGCAAGGAACATAAGGTTTGGTTTAAGCACTAATGGATTTAATCCATTCGATGAGTTGAGTAGTGGCCATAGTACTTGGCCTGTGACCCTTTGTATGTTCAACCTTCCTCCTTGGCTGTGCATGAAGCGGAAGTTCATTATGATGCCGGCGCTTATCCAAGGCCCAAAACAACCCGGCAACAACATTGACGTGTTCTAAGGCCGTTGGTTGATGACCTTTTACAGCTCTGGAAGGAAGAAGGTGTACGTGTGTGGGATGAGGATAGACAAGAGATCTTTAATCTACGAGCACTGTTGTTCGTAACCATCAACGATTGGCCTGCATTGAGTAACCTTTCAGGACAGACAAATAAGGGATATCGGGCATCCACCCACTGTTTAGACGACACAGACAGCATGTACTTGAAGCACTGTAAGAAGGTCGTTTATATGGGTCATCGTCGATTTCTCCCTGCTCACCACCAGCTGAGAAAGAGCGGGATGCATTTCAAAGGGGCGGCAGACCATCGTAAAAAACCTGCACACCGTAATGGAAAGCGTGTGTTCGAGATGATGAAGGATGTATATGTAGTCTTCGGAAAGGGACTTGGTAGCCAACCTGTTCCGAACGACGATAACGGACATGCACCCATGTGGAAGAAAAAGTCAATATTTTGGGAGCTACCTTATTGGGAAATCCTAGAGGTTCGCAACGCAATAGACGTGATGCACCTGACGAAGAATCTTTGCGTGAATGTGCTAGGCTTCATGGGTGTTTATGGAACCTCAAAAGATACATTGGAAGCACGACAGGACCTGAAAGCCATGGGGCAACGAGATGACCTACATCCGGAAAAGAGAGATAATGGACAGCACTACTTACGTCCTGCTAGTTACACAAAAGGCCCCCCTTTTGCGTGAACGTCCGGAAAAGAGACATGGGAGCCAAAGTGCCACATAGTTCTTCCAGGTAAAAGAAAAATCGTGGGAGTCGAGGATAAAACAGACCAATCAGATGATTATGATCAGTTTGATGGCATGCCTCCATTCGCCGTTGAAGTTGATCCAAGCATCCTGCTATCCAAAGAAGAGACTCCGTACTTACGCCGCGATCATGATCAAGGAACTTTCGTGAAGAAGAAATTTTACAACGTTGTATTGTAATGCGTTAAATGTACATGACCTTTGTGTATTAATTGATACAATTTGTAATTTACCCTATGTATGATTTCATGTGTTATTAAATTTGTTAGGTGAAGATTTTTTAGATAAACATGAACATTGTTAACCACATACTAACATGGATTTTTCTGCGCATTGAAATAATTTAATTGAATAATTTCTTGATCACAGCAATGCAGTAAAATAAATATTTTACAGGCTAAATGAACTGGTATAGAATTAATGATTAATTCATACTTATTGTCAATTTAC
Organism: Setaria viridis; assembly: GCF_005286985.2. Taxonomy (NCBI): domain Eukaryota; kingdom Viridiplantae; phylum Streptophyta; class Magnoliopsida; order Poales; family Poaceae; genus Setaria; species Setaria viridis. Next base: position 30,756,125 of record NC_048263.2, read on the forward strand.
TCGTTAATTAAATATATTTTTGCATGTACAAAATCTGTGAAGGTTTTGTTTTTCATCCTGAAATGCAGTGAAAAGATAAAATAAAATCCATTTCCAAAAAACAGGCGGGAGAAGAAAAATAGGAAAAAAGACCTTTTGTCTCGGGTGCTAACAGCAACCGGGACAAAAGGCCCCCCTTTTATCCCGGTTGCCTTCGTCTCCCGCCCGAACGTACCCTTTTATCCCGGTTGCCAACTGCAACCGGGATAAAAGGCCCCCCCTTTTATTCCGGTTGGTGACGGGACCCGGGATAAAAGGGTACGCTCCCAGCCCCACCTGGCGGGGGCACCCTTTTGTCCCGGGTCTCGTCACCAACCGGGATAAAAGGGGAGGGCCTTTTATCCCGGTTGGTGACGGGACCCGGGATAAAAGGGTGCGCTCCCAGCCCCACCTGGCGGGGCACCCTTTTGTCCCGGGTCCCGTCACCAACCGGGATAAAAGGCCCTTTTATCCCGGTTGGTGACGGGACCCGGGACAAAAGGCCCTTTTGTCCTGGGTGCCATTACGAACCGGGATAAAAGGGGGGGGTTAAAAGGCACTGTACTCCCTTCTACCCCCCGCCAGTTACACACTTAGCCAAATTTTCGCCAAGTCCCACGCGTTCTCCGCCGTCGCCACCCGTCCGCCTCCCTCGCCGGCCGCCGCCGCCGTCGTCCCCCATTGCGCCGTCGACGTCCCCCATTGCGCCGTCGTCGTCCCCCGGCCGGCCCGCCTCGATCCCCTCCTCGTCCGTCGACGCGCCCGGCCCCCGGCCACCTCGTCGCCTCCGGCCACCGGCTCCACATCCTCATCGCCGGCTCCATCCTCGTCGCCCCTCGTCGTCCCTCGTCGCCGTCTCGTCGCCGTCCCGCCTACGCCGCCGTCGTCGTCGCATCGGCCGCCGTCGTCCTCGTCGCCTCGGCAGCTGCCGTCCTCGCCGCCCCGGCCGCCGCCGTCCCGCCGACCTGGCCGCCGCCGTCCCGCCGACCTGGCCGCCGCCGTCCCGCCGCCCCGCGCGCGGGAGGGTTTTTTTTTAAGTTAGAAAATTAAGTTTTATTTTTAGATAGATTTCTAATTTTGTTAAGTTAGATTTTTAGATTTCTAATTTTGTTAAGTTAGATTTTTAGATTTCTAATTTTGTTAAGTTAGATTTTTAGATTTCTAGTTAGTTTGTTAAGTTAGATTTCTAGTTAGTTTGTTAAGTTAGATTTTTAAGTTAGAAAATGAAGTTAGAAATTCGTAGGATGCACCGCCGTCCCCTCCGCTGTCCCGCCGCCGTGATCGCTGCCGTCCCGCCGCCCGTCACAACCTAGTAGGCACCGCCCGTGGTTCAAGTGAACCGTCCCCGCCTCTGCCGTACCGCCGCCCTGACCGCCGCCGTCACAACCTAGTAGGCACCGCCCGTGGTTCCGGTGAACCGTCCCCGCCTCCGCCGTACCGCCGCCCTGACCGCCGCCGTCCCGCCTCCGCCGCCCTGATCGCCGCCGTCACAACCTAGGCACCGCACGTGGATATTGTTACAAATTCGTAGAAATTCATCAAAATTCGTAGAAATTCGTAGAAATTCATCAAAATTCGTAGAAATTCGTGGAAATTTGTAGAAATTCCTAGAAATTCGTAGAAATTTGTAGAAATTCATAGAAATTCATAGAAATTAGTAGAAATTCATACAAATTCGTAGAAATTTGTAGAAATTCGTACAAATTCGTAGAAATTCATAGAAATTCATAGAAATTCATAGAAATTTGTAGAAATTCGTCAAAATTCATAGAAATTTGTATAAATATTCCGTACTTTGTACGATTCATGTTATTTTATGATTTCATTATATACATGTATGATTCCGGACTTTGTAGGACTTTGTACAAATTTGTAGTAAGACGATTTCTATGACTGTCATGTATGATTCCATGTATGTTTCCATCAATAGTTGAAATGGCAGACGATGAGACCGCAAGGTATATCATGGAGCAGATAATCACTGGTGATGGTAGTGGCGACAACGTTCCACTATCATACACGGATGAAGAGGGCACCCAGGCGGACATGTTCCTCAACATGTCCGCCGATGGGAATGAAGAGCAACAGCCGCAACAACAACTTGCCGTGGCGGAAGGTTCCGGCGAGGTATATACAACCATTCTTGTATTGTTTCACGCCACCGTTACTACTACGTACTAATTAACGAATCTTGAACTGTTAGCCCTCCGGATCGACACAAGGGCAGAAGACCCGAGGTCGTACAAAGGTGATGGAAGGGAGGCTTGTCATCACCGAAGTTACAGAAGAGGGCAGGCCGGTTGCTCCCGAGAAAGTAGCAAAGAAGTACGTGAGTCAAATCGGGGCAATCGTCCGGGATAACGTGCCTATCAGCATCAGAGAATGGAAGGGCAGAAGCACTAATCCGTACGCCCTTCCAGAGACAGAAAAGAATATGCTGTGGGAAGACGTGAAGAGACATTTCACATTCCCCGAAGGATATAGTGAGAAGGATGTTAAAGCGTGGACGCTTAAGAAGATGGCTACTCAATTCCAGACATTCAAGAAGATGCTGGATACCCACTACATCAAGAAGGGCAAAACTCCAGACTTCAACGCGTGGCCAAAGTTGAGGGACCACTGGGATGCATTTGTTGAATACAAGAGGAGTGAAGAAGGTGTGAAAAAGATCACGACCAACATAGCAAATGCTAGTCAGAAGGGCTACCACCATCATTTGGGGCGAGGTGGGTATGGCTCAGCAATTCCCAAGTGGAGGAAGATGGAACAAGATCTGATCGAACGGGGAATCATACCTGCAACTATTGAATGGCCCGAACGATCAAAAAATTGGTACTACGCTCATGGAGGCTCCCTAAGCCAAGAGGATGGGACGTTGATTTTCAATGACACAATACGTGAGAAGGCCGAACATCTCATGAAGAACATTGAAGATTCCAAGGCTGGGAGGTTGAAGGTGGACCGAGAAAATGATGAGCTCACATTGGCCCTCGGTAATCCAGAGCACCCAGGATGTTGCCGAGGGTTCGGGGTGGTTCCGTGGAAGTTCGCTTTCCGAGGCGACAGCGCCTCTTACAGAAGCCGGAAGCGAAGAAAGGAACAGATCGAGGAGAGCTGGCGGCAGATGCTAGAACAAAGAATGATGGATGAAATCAATCGGCAGGTGGCCGACGCAGTTGCGGAGTTGGCCCAATCTGGAGCACTGCCGAATCCTAACACCGCCAGCCCTTCTCAACGCCTCGGGAGCAGTTGTGCTTCTACAGGGGTCCCCGATGCGCAGACGCCCAGGTTACCCGTGGAGGAGCAACGGTTCCCCGTGGATGCCATCACGCAACGGACCTCATGTGAGTTGCATGCACCGGTCGGCAACCTCACTATTAAGGTATACTTATACATAATATTTATGCAATCTTGTCAATTGATCCAGGCCTCGAGATCGGAGTTCAACTTGTTTACTTCTGCTATATGTACAGGTAGCGTACGGGAGTGCGTTAGCAACCCTGGCAGGGCAGAGCAGTCATGGCATGGACATTCCAACAGGCTACGCCAGCGTCTGCGTCGAGCAAATAGTTGATCCCCAGTATGAAGGTCTAGAGCTTGACTTCCCGGGAGGCGACGGGGAAAAGACATTGGCAGATGCGCTTCATGGGATCATTCTATGGAAGAAACGCTACATCATTATTCCCAGCACGGAGCCATCTCCTCAGACCTCAAGACCGCTCCCCATAGATCCCCAGCAGCGACCTTCTCCTCATACCTCGAGACCGGCATCTCCTGCTCCAGGACCGTCCCTTCCATCTATATCAAGGTCTCCATCTTCACCACATCCTGGTGCTGGGAGCGACGACGACAATAACAACACCCCTCCCCGATCACCGTCGCCGGCACCAAGAGCGGCCCCCTTGAAGGAACCTGCAGCACCACTAAAGAAGTCACGAGCACCACCTCCCAAGCAAAGACAGAGAAAGAAGAAAATAAAGGACCCTGAAGTGACTCGTAAGGAACGCTGGGAGGCAATGTCTCATGAAGAACAGTGGGCAGAAATCCAAATAGAGGCCAGTGAGTGGTTCAAGAAACAAGCCGAATTAAAAAAGGCAAGGGAGATGGAGCCACCGCCAGTAAGTCGGCGAGATTTAAACTTTTTTATCAGGATGGAAGAAGGAGCCAAGAAAAGGATACCACTCTTGTCAAACTATGAACGGGCTCTAGTAAAGGCTGATGAAAAGGATAAAAGGAAAGGAAAATCATCCTCCAGCGGTCCAGTCCCCGACCTCAGCCATTTATCAAAAAAAGATGCTCAACGGGTAAAAGCAATGCCCTTGGATCAACAAGCAAATGTATTGAAGTTCATGGAAGAAACAGGTCTGGGACTTGATGAATGCATAGGGCAAGTTGAGACGCCAACTGCACCGCCCCCTGAGCCGAAGTGGCCTTATGAGCTAGGCAAACCTCTAGTAAAGCCTTCATCGGTACGGAAGCTATCAACAAAGATGTACGAATTCCATCAATGGTACATGATGGCATCCGCCGACTCGAGGGAGATGATCGGCATGAAGGTAAAACCGATAGATTTTCACGGTGAAGGGGAGAAAGTGCTGTGGCTAGACTTCAAGGATATATACGAAGTGTACCATCATGATGACCTGGACGTCTCTCTGATTAGCGCTTGGATTCTGTAAGTGTCCGTTTATCTCTACATGTAAATTTTGGCGTGCGTCACCGTACTAACTTCATCTTCCATTTCATGTAGGATGCTAATTCAGACATGCCGCCGAGATGCGTACCTACATATAGGCTTCATGGATCCATCTATAGTTAACCAACAACAGATACAATTAGCGCCGGAAAAAACCTTTGCGGAAATATACAATTTCCTACACAAACAAACATTCAAGGATTTCATACTACTTCCATACAACTTCAAGTAAGTGTGTGTATACCGTCTACTTTCGATATCTTTTTCCTTATCTCTACATGTTAGTTAGCTCTAATATGCATGAACATTTTACGCACGCAGCTTCCACTGGATCCTTATTATAATTGAGCCTGAAAGAAGCCACGTCACTGTCTTTGATTCGTTAAGGAAAGATCCGGTGGACTACCAAGAAGTGCAAGACATGCTAGGCTTGTAATAATTCTGGACCTTTATCTCTATGCAAAAATTTATTTCCTAAATTTTATCCCTGTTACACTATGTCATTCATTATTCTAATCCGCAGCGCATGGAAACAATTCATAAGGACACACAAAGGTCCATTCAAAGAAAATCTTACATGGAACACAGACTTCCCGATACGTATGCAGTCTGCACATTTATTACATTGTATAACACGAATATTTCATAACTTATTTTTTTCCGCACTAAAGTGCTTAAGACAGGAACCCGGGAATAATCTATGTGGCTACTACATCTGTGAGCACATGCACAGTTTTTTGGGAACCAAGGGACCGAAGATGACGCCGCACAACTTTAAAGTACGTAAAATAAATATATTACTAGTTAATTATTTTCTAGCTCCTTATATGTATTTGTTCATGTAACATTCACAAATTTCCAAATTATAGATGTTAAATATTCAACAAGGACTCTTGAAGGAAGAAAGAGTAGCGGCAATATGTGAAGGTCTCATTGGATTCATAATGGACGAGGTGGTAAATCCAAAAGGAGAATTTTATTACGATGGACGACAATTAGACACTCCGATCAGCAACACCACGACGGGAAAATTGTAGGAAGATACTTTGATTTATTTGTATATATAATACGCGCTAATTATGATCGATTTGTACTAAGCTAGTTGAATTGTGTATATGAATTGTGTATAAGGATTGTGTATATATATAGTAATTGTATAATTACAAATCCCATTCGTTTAAATACTAGTTGATTTGGTTCTAAAAAAATCTCAACTACAAGGTTAACAAATTAAATGGGCCGCGGTACTACGTATACGTGATGCATGCATGAAAAATTCAGGCGTCACGGCAGTGCCATGCAAGCGCCATTTAGTCCCGGTTGGAATCGAGCCGGGACTAAAGGGACTAAAGGGTCCTGGCGTGGCAGGCCCTTTAGTCCCGGTTGGTGACACCAACCGGGACTAAAGGGGGTCCTTTACTCCCGGTTAAAAGACCCGGGACTAAAGACCCCCCCTTTTGTCCCGGTTGGTTTATCCCGGATGGATTTTCGAGAGATATGCACCCTATCAACCGGGACTAAAGGCCAATTCTCTACCAGTGACAGTTCCGCCAAGTATTGGGAAATTTAGTGCTTTAGTTAGGCTCTCATTGGGAATCAATAATCTTACCGGCCGGTACAATAGATTGGATTGGAAAGCTGCAGAAGCTACAAAAATTAAATCTCAACAACAACAACTTCATAGGGGCAATCCCACCTTCACTTAGCAACCTTACACAATTAACAACAATGTCTTTTGCAGAAAATAAATTCACTGATTTTATACCACCTGGCTTGGGAAACCTTAAACATATGACAAGTTTGAACCTTAGCTACAACAATTTCCAAGGGAGCATACCAGTCAAGTTTGGCAATCTTAAACAACTAATCTCACTACATGTTTCATCAAACAAACTTAGCGGGGTAATTCCTGAAACTTTGGGCCAACGCCAACAGCTAACCACCATTCAAATGGACAAAAATATTCTTACAGGAAACATCCGGACCACCTTCAGTAATCTAAATAGCTTGAGCACGCTTAATATTTTGCATAACAACTTGTCAGGACCCATGCCAGCTTGTCTAAATGATCTTGAGCTTCTCACTAAACTAGATCTATCTTACAACAATTTCGAAGGAGAAATACCAAGAAATGGAGTATTCGACAATGCTTCAGTTGTTTCACTCGATGGCAATCCCAGACTCTGTGGAGGAGACATTGATTTTCATGTGCCTTCTTGCCATCTTGATTCTAGAAGTGTAGGACTCGCAAACAATCTGGTCGAAATATTGATCCCAATATTTGGCTTCATGTCATTTATAGTGTTGATATACATTATAATCTATGGGAATAAGACATCAAGAAGACCGTACTTACTGTTGCTTTCTTTTGGTAAGCGGTTCCCTAAAGTTTCCTACAAGGATCTAGCCCAAGCTACAGAAAACTTCTCCAAGTCGAACCTAATTGGGAGTGGAAGCTATGGTTCAGTTTACAAAGGAAAATTAACTCAAGCTAAAATTGAAATGGCAATTAAGGTTTTTGACCTGAGATGAGATGCGCCGAAAAAAGTTTCATATCGGAATGCGAAGTGTTGAGAAGCATTCGTCATCGGAACCTTCTTCCTATCCTAACTGCATGCTCAACAATAGACAGTACTGGCAACGATTTCGAAGCTCTAATTTATGTAGTAATGCAGAATGGGAATCTGGACACGTGGTTGCATCCCAGACCTACTGCAGATCTGAAACATTTGGACATGATACAGAGAGTAAACATAGCTGTCAGCATAGCTGATGCCTTGGCATATTTACACCACGACTGTGGGAATCCTATTGTCCATTGTGATTTGAAACCAACTAATATCCTTCTTGATGCTGATATGAATGCCCATTTGGGAGGCTTTGGCATTGCAAGTCTAGTCCTTGATTCTAGGTCAGCACCAGTTGGACATTCTGGGCTTAATAGTTCAGTGGTTGCGACGGGAACTATAGGATATATTGCTCCAGGTATGCAGAGATTGTCACGTCCTGCATTTGTATCTGGCATTTTCTTGTTTCAGAAAAGATGAGGCAATCTTTTATGCAAATGAATATCTTGACTTTAGACTGCACTAATCATTAGATTTTATACGTTTTTCTCAGAGTATGGTCAGTGATTTCATGCATCAACATGTGAGGATGTTTACAGTTTTGGAATAGTACTTCTAGAGATGCTAACAGGCAAAAGACCAACCGACTCTATGTTTGAGGGTGAAGTCAGCTTTGCTAGCTTTGTGGAGACACTACCGGAAACAGTAAATTCGCCGAGTGTAAAACGTGTGCCGAGTGCATTTTTTCGGGCACTCGGCAAACACCGTCTTTGCCGAGTGTATACAATGAGGCACTCGACGAACATAATACACTCGGCAAAAAGGAGGTTTGCCGAGTGCCAAAAAACAGGCACTCGGCAAACAACTCCTGGACACTCGGCAAAGAAGACACACTCGGTAAATCAACAGCGCGTGCGTCGCACGTGCGTCGTCCGTTACTAGGTTGGGCCGGCCGTTAGACCTTTGCCGAGTGCTTGCCGTTCGACACTCGGCCAAGTGTGATTCGCCGAGTGCCAACCGCACGCACTCGGCACACTCAAAACTTCGCCGAGTGCCTCGTCCGGACACTCGGCCACCTCAACACATTGCCGAGTGCCGTCCTAAAGGCACTCGGCAAACCCAACACTTCGCCGAGTATTTTTGTCGGCACTCGGCAAAAAAAAAAATTCCCTCCAACAGCTTCCACACTTTTTCTACTCCCCACGTAGGACATTTGGTTATACATATTAAAAGTTGGTCTATTTTCGGGTCTGTTTGGGATTTTTAATGCTTTGTTTGCATTAATAGGAATTTTTTGATTGAAATCAAATTTTAACTGCAAGTACTTGAAATAATGGATTGAAATCAGTGAAAAAATCATATTCATATTATGGAGACCGGATTGAGGTCTCAACCAGAAAATGAAAAGAAATTTTGAACATTGTTTTTAAAAAACACGACCATGAACCTGTGGTTCAATGGTTGTTAAATTGTAAAAAAACCAAACGAAATCTGAAAATCACAAGATTTGTCAAGATGTCATTATATTATGTGTGTAGGCTGTGGTAAAAAATTGAGAACGTTTCGCCCAATTTCTGACATATGATGCTTAGAAACCGACTAATCTCCTGGAAGGATTCATAGAAGTTAGAAAGGAGCCAATAAGATTTGGTGTCCAAGTGACACTTGAATTAAGGTGTGCCTTCAAATCTTTTTGTATAGGCAACATCCAACACAGATTGGTTCATGTCAAAATTTGGAAATTTTTCGGATACGTTTGATATTTTTTATTGATTAAATGCAATTATAGATTTTTATTAGATATAAATGGAATTTGAGCTATAACTGCATGAAATAATGGAATAATATCGGTAGAAAACTAATTTAACAATTTTTGAGTGATTTTGACACGATTTTGAACAAGTATATTAGAAAAAAGGTCACTAAAATACGTTATTTCATGTAACGTTTGCCGAGTGCACCCAGAAAACACTCGGCAAAAATGGTAGTTTGCCGAGTGTTTTCTGGGTGCACTCGGCAAACTAGTTGCACGGGCCCACTCCCTTCGGCCTCGCTTCAAATAAAAAATCCCGACTTAACTTTGCCGAGTGCCGTAGATCTGAGCACTCGGCAAACACTAAGGCTTTGCCGAGTGCCCCCGATCTGGCACTCGGCAAAGCCTTGCCCTGCGCGGTTTCGGCCCTTTGCCGAGTGCCAGATCGCGGGCACTCGGCAAAGATTCGAAGTTATGTCCACACTTAGCGTTTCGTCGAATCATTTCCGCGCCGCTGTTGCCCCGCCCGCCGGCCCCCGCGCCCGCCTGTGTCCCGCCCCGCCGGCCGCCACCGCCCCGCCGGCGCCCACCGCCACCGCCCTGCCGGCGCCCACCGCCACCGCCCCGCCGGCGGCCACCGCCCCGCCTGCCACGTCCCCGCCCGCGCCCCCTACCCGGCGCGAAGCCCGACCGGCCGCCCCGGCCGCCCGTCTCCCTCGGCGCCTGCGCTCCGTGCCCGGCGCGCCGCCCGACCGCCCGCCGACGCCCCGGCCCCGGCTCCCCGCCACCGGCGCCGCCCGCCGACGCCCCGGCCCCGGCTCCCCGCCACCGGCGCGCCCGGCCCCGGCTCCCCGCCACCGACGCGCCCTCTTGCCCCACCGGCCGCCCACGCCCCGCCCCCGGCGCCCCTTGCCCGGTGGCCCTGGCCCACCGGCCGCCCCCGGCGCCCCTTGCCCGGGCCCGGCACCCCTTGCCCGGGCCCGGCGCCCCTTGCCCGGCGGCCCCGGCCCACCGACCGCCCCAGCCACCCCCTGCCCGGCGGCCCCAGCCCACCGGCCGCCCCGTTCCGGCCCCGGCGCCCCCTACCCCTGCGTCCCGGCGTCCCTCACCCGGTAATGAATTTTTCTTTTTGAATTTAGAAAATATGAATTAGAAAGTAGGTTAAAATTAGAAATTAGATATTAGAAATTAGAAATTGTAGTGCTTTAGTTGTTGAAATTAGGAAATTGTAGGGCTTTAGTTGTTGAAATTAGGAAATTGTAGGGCTTTAGTTGTTGAAATTAGGAAATTGTAGGGCTTTAGTTGTTGAAATTAGAAAATGATGGTTGGCTTGGGAATTTAAGCTATAAGAATGTTTGTGGAAGTGAGCCATCGTGCCATTCCTTCTTCTGTACATGTGGTTGTCGGCCATCGTGCCGTTTCATTTGATGCAGGTTATGGAAACCTCCACGTGCAGGGGAGGTGCTGCCGAAAATTTTAGTTGACAGTTGTATGTTTTTTTTGCAGGAGAGGCTACGTTACCGTCCTCGAGTCGTCACTTTGTACGATAGCAAGGTGAGTCATCCTACACATCTATTTCTGTATGATGGTCGTATATCACGTAACCTAGTTAGGCGTCTCCCGTTCGAAAGAGATACATTTGGAAATATGCAGATGTTTGCATATTTATAACCGTATCTGTTTCGAATTGTCCATGTTACTTTGGACAGCACGAGGATGTGTAGGTGGGTTTAGTTTCCATAGTCTACTCCGATCCGAGTTAGAGTTTCGGCAGCACCTCCCAATTGTTCTCCGGATACACAATCTCTATCACAGGACGTGTATTTGGAGAACAGCGGGGAGGTGCTACCGAAATTCTATCTCGGGTCGGAGTAGACCATGGAAACTAATCCCACCTACACATCCTCGTGTGGGATTAGGACCTATCTTCACCTAATAGACAATATAGGAACGTGTAGATGCAACTTGAGTTTTTATATTACTCGCTGGTATGCTAGAGGATGGAGGATCGTCAGTGGATGTACACGGGCCGATCTAGTCAGAATTCGTTGACCGATGAATGGATAAACAAGACCGATGCTTTCTTGGAACAGGCATTTGCAAGGATCAAAGGAGGAAGAGATACTTGGTGTCCGTGTAGCAAATGTGGAAACATGCGTCGGCAAACCAAGTTAGGAATGGGTAAACATCTTGTTAGGCACGGATTTACGTCAGACTATACCATATGGATCTACCATGGTGAGGTCGATCGTGGGAGGGACGAGGTCATCAGACAACGTATCGAGCAATATGATGATGACACCGGGGTGGGAGACATGTTAGATGACTATCATGAAGCTCGTAGGGATGAGGAGCCCGAGGCTACCACAAAGGCGTATTACCACATGTTGTCTGCGGCACAACAACCCCTTCACGGGCATACCAAGGTCTCTCAACTGGATGCCATTGCACGTCTAATGTCACACACTTCATATAGGTGCCTCCGTGGTGGTGCCGATCCTTTACCCGGTGCTGGGAACAAATGGTGGACGTGTGGTTGCAGCCCGGGTGGTTGGAGAACCACAATGCCTGCCGGGAGCGGCGTCTGCAGATGCCATATGCATCACACCATCAAGGCAGCCTGAGCCTTGATGAGTACAAGGAAAAATGGGTACGTGAATTCATTTCTGTTTTCTCAGACATAATACTGCATATTTTGTAATCATTTTACATTTTTTCCGCAGACTTCATCACATGATGGTCAGGAGTGCTCCCGGTTCAAGGCATGGGTTATGTCCAAAAAGGGCAAGGCCACGGCAGACATCGACTTCAACCCGGAGGACCCGCCCGAGGCGTACAGCCATCCTAGCATCCACAGCCGCGTCACCGAGTACACAGCCATGGCGAGGGAGGTTCACGGGCCAGAGTTCGATCCGAGCTCTCAGGATATCAATGCTGAAATAGTGATGAGGGTAGGAGGAGGGAAGAAGCATGGCAGGTATTGGATTGGAGATAGCGTGATCGACACTGCCAGTACTCCCACTCTCTCCCAGATCCGAGCAAGGAGCACGGACTTGAGCCCCGCGATACGGCCACGGCCTACCGCTGCACAGCTACAGATGCAGGCTCTGCAGGTTATTTCTGTTTCTTTAATTTTTCATTCATTTTGTACTTACCTTTTGCTTGACAATATGTGGTTGGGATGAAATATTGTAGGCCTAGGTGGAGGTAGAACGGAAGCACCGAGAGGAACTAGAGGCGAGGATCGAGGCGGATCGACAGCTTGAAAGGCAGAGGACGGAGCAGATGTTCCAATACATGCAGAGTGTTTTCCACAGTTTAGGTCAAACTCCACCACCTATGCCACCGAACCTCTTCCCGCCACCTCCACCACCTCCTGCAGCTACTCCTGTGAGTCAATCTCAACCTTACAATCAATCTAGACTTAAACTAGAAACTACAGGCACTACAAACTTCCACTAGAATTACTTGTTTAGACTATGAAATCTCTTTACCTAAATTTGTGCAGAATCAATCGGCGGCGTCCAATGCAGAATCTTCCTGGGGGCAGTGGCCACCTGCACGTCCTCCTCATCCTCCTCAGTGACTTGTCATTTCTGTGTTTGTGATGCAAAACTTGTGAATTACTTCTTTAGACGAGAACTTATGAATGCTATTTGTGTGCTTGTGAATCCTGTGGTGCAATTTATATGCTTGTGCTGCAATTAATATACCTGTGCTTCTGTGGTTGTTTTTTGAGAAGGGTCCTTTATACCTAACATTTATATTTTGTAGTAGGTATTAGGACACTTTGCCGAGTGTTAACACTCGGCAAAGGGGTCATACATTTTGGCGGGAGTGCTTGTTTGCCGAGTGTCACAGGGTAGGCACTCGGCAAACAAGGTCATTTTGCCGAGTGTTTTGGAAAAAGCTCTCGGCAAAGGGGTCATAAAAAATTGGCGGGCCAGGCTTCTTCGCCGAGTGCCTGCCCCGTGGCACTCGGCGAACTATGGATTTTTGCCGAGTGTCTGGCAAAAAATGCACTCGACAAATGATAAAATAAAAATGGCGGGTGGGGCTTCTTCGCCAAGTGCCTGGCACTCGGCGAACCATGGATTTTTGCCGAGTGTTTGGTCAAAATACACTCGGCAAACGAGTAGACTTCGCCGAGTGCCTTTAAGAATACACTCGGCAAACGAGTAGACTTCGCCGAGTGTCGGCCGTCAGACACTCGGCAAAGCTTCCGTCGCCGTCACAGACCGTTAACGTCTTTGTGCCGAGTGTTTAATTTTGCCGAGTGTATTTTGGCACTCGGCAAAAGGTTTGCCGAGTGCCCGATGATCGACACTCGGCAAACAGCCTGTTTGCCGAGAAAAACTTTGCCGAGTAGACTTCGCCGAGTGTTACACTCGGCAAACTATTTGCCGAGTGTAATGGGGCCTTCGCCGAGTGCCTGGGGTACTCGGCAAAAGAACTGTTTCCGGTAGTGAGAGGAACTTTCCAAATCAAATGTTAGATAAGATCGATGCTTATCTCCAAGAAGAATGCAAGCGCTCTATACAAGCAATGCCAGAAGCAGAAAAGGAGATCTATCAATGCTTACTATCACTCGTGCAAGTAGCTCTTTCTTGCACGCGTCTATGCCCAAGAGAACGAATGAGCATGAGAGAAGTAGCCATTAATAACTTGCATGCAATCAGGAGGTCATATGTTGCAGCGATCAAGCAAGAGTAAGTCATGTTTTGCTGGAGCTTAGTTAATTAGTTAGTATGTCTTTGGAGGCAACGAGCACCATGCTGAAATTGACGAACAGCACTGCTTGCAACGTCTTGTACATAACTGAAATTAAGATTTGGTTTGTGAACCTTAGTAATAAAATGCAACTGGTAGAGAAGGAACTGATTATTCGATGAAGCATTAAGAATTTGAAGAAGTGTCTCAGATCGCCTTGTTGATTGTTAGCGTGACTGTAATACTAGGCGACTCTTTTCAGATAACTCATCGTGCGGACCACTGATATGAACCAAGTCCCATCTACGCTTTGATCAGTGATCACCATGTAGGATACATTCCAGATTCCCTAGGCAATGCTTTAGAATAGATTTGGATCTGTTGTCCAATAAGTTCACTGGCCAAATACCAAGCATATTCGAGAACATTCAGGGGTTGTCTCTTCTAAACCTTGAGCTAAACCCTAAACATCCTTGAAGCAGGCAATAGTGCTGACCGAGAATGATCAATGATGCCATGGCAGACTATATTCTCCTAAGAGCAAGTACATTGCTACACATCAGCAGTCTCATATGTCATCTCATGTAGTATCACGTAAGATTTTTGATGATGTGAACGAGAGAGAAAAAGATCGTTGTTTCACTACAAGACAACTCAACAACAATTATTGTTGCCATGCAACTCAAAATATTTCCTTTTTTTATATGCACAAATTAAGGATTATATAGCTTTACCAGACAACTTACAGGACAACCCATTATATGGGTTGCCTGTTGAGTTGTCTCAAAATTACGTGTCAATGCATGAGACTGCCTATTAGACGACACCAATATGAGCTTGTTCGGTTAATCCCCTCCATAACAGGATTGGGGGAGGGGAACTATCCCCCACGGCCCACCCGGGCAACCGTACACACACATCCGGAATTAACAACCAAACAAGGTCTATAAATGCTTTCATTGGCTATTAATCATCTTCACGGAGTCCTACCGAATTGATTGCTAACCTGTCCACAGAGGCACAGACCTCACAACTAATGAGTGGAAACCTAGTGTAGTCTGTCAGTAAGGGACTGTTTGGATCCATGGACTAACTTTTAGCTCGGGTCACATCGGATATTTGGATACCAATTAGAAGGACTAAATGTGAACTAATTATAAAACTAATTGCATAAGCCGTGGCTAATTCGCGAGATGAATCTATTAAGCCTAATTAATCCTAATTAATCCATGATTAGCACATATTTACTATAGCACTACATGGTCAAATCATGAACTAATTAGGCTTAATAGATTCGTCTCCCGAATTAACCTTCATTTATGCAATTGATTTTGTAATTAACCTATATTTAATACTACTAATTAGTATCTAAATATTTGATGTGACAAGAACTAAAATTTAGTCCTTGGAACCAAACACCCCATAAATACCAACAATCTTACCGGTACAAACGAGGAACAGATCGGAAAGTTGACGAATCTATAAAATCTAAGTCTTCGTGCTAACAAATTTGTAGGAACAATCACGTCTTCCATTAGCAATCTTACTCATTTGATACTATCATATTTTGTAGAAAATAAATTTATTGGTTTTTTTGAACCAAACAGCAGGGGAGGCCCCTGCCGGTTTTTTCTATTTATATGCAAAAAGGAATAGTATGTACATGGGTGAACTCCAAGTCCAAAGAGAAAAGATGGGGGAGGCTACCGGAAATTACATAACCAAGTCCTTGTTTAGTTCATCCCCAACTCCTAACTTTGGCACTATGCAAAAAGAAGATTCCCCATCACATCAAACTTGTGGTACATGCATAGAGTACTAAATGTAGATGAAATTAAAAACTAATTGCACAGTTTTGTTGTACTTTGCGAGACGAATCTTTTGAGCCTAATTAGTCAATATTTGGACAATAATTCACAAATACAAACGAAACGCTACAGTGTGCTACAGTGCCAGCACAGTAACTTTGGCACTTCCAATTTTGGCAACTAAATAAGGCCCAAGATTCTAACTCCAACTTCAAGGACGGCTTGGCTCTATATAGCACAAGCGACATCTCTTCCTTGAAGATGTGCTTCCATCTTTGAAGTGATATAGCAACACCATCGAAAATGACCTCGTTTCTATGCTTCCAGATGGCCCAGCATGCTAGAATGAGTATCTCCCTGAAAATTCTCGAGCCAAAATCCCTTTTAGCTTCAACAATCCTGTCTAAGCACATGAGGTTGAGGTTCCAGCGAACATGGAGCAATCGCCAATAGCACTGGCTAAAAGAGCAAGTGAAGAAGAGGTGATTTGAGGTCTCCTCAACACTAGCACCGCAAAGAGCACAGCTGTAGTCATCTAGAATTCTTCGTTTCCTGCGTAATATGTTTCTGGTGTTTAATCTATCTCTCAGTAGCAGCCAAAACGTGAACTTGTGTCGACCTCGGCTACATGATCTCCACATCCATATGAACGCTGGGCTGGTGTCTCGCTGTCCCATAAGTTGTTTATATGCTTTTGTAGAACTATAGCAATTGGAGCCCTAGATGTAACTCCACTCATCTTCCAGACTTTGATCAACAATCAAATCATTCACCAACTGGCTGAGCTCCACAAGTTGATCAGCAGCAACCGGAGAGATAGGCGTGATGAAATTCATGAAGGCATCTTGTGACAGAAACTTTGCCACTGGAATGTTCTTGTTCCTCACAAAGGAGAACAACTGCGGGAATTGCCATTGTAGGACTCCAAGGTTCTAAAGGTCTGACCAGAAGCACACAGTGGTTCCTTGGTTGACTCTGCAAGAAGCTATCTTGAGGTAATTATCCGATAGAGATATAACATCCCTCCACCAAAAAAAACCTGTAGGTCTTTTAACATGTGGAACAGTTGGGGATGAGTATAGGCACTGCCATGTGATCTTGACCCAGCGAATGTCTTCATGATTGTAGAATTTGTGCAAAAACTTCAAAAGAAGTGCAGTGTTTTGGGTTTTCAAGCCAATAATTCCTAGACCCCCTTGATTCTTTGCCTTGCAAGCATCCTTCCAAGCTACCATACAACCTCCTCTTCTGTTAATGTCACCCTTGTCCCATAAGCAGTGCTTTATGTAAATGTCAATTTGATTGATAACCCCAGGAAGTTTAAGAGTATAGAGGTAAAATACTAGTAGAGAATAGACCTTCCATCCAGCGTTTTTAGTCCCGGTCATTTTTGGACCTGGGACTAAGGAGTTTTAATCCTGGGTCCAAAAACCAGCTCTGACAGGGGCTCTTTAGTCCTGGTCAATAATATCAACCGGGACTAAAGAGCACCTTTGGTCCTGGCTGCAATGGCTAGGAACAACGAGGGAATCTGGTGGGACATTTAATCCCAGTTGATAACACCAACCGGGACCCCCCGGTTGGTGGCTCCAACCGGGACTAAAAGGCCCTTTCCACGCCCTCCCCCTCTCTCTCACCTTATCTTCTCCTCATCTCCCATATCTCGTGCAGGCAGCGCTATCTCTTCTTCCTTATCGTTCTCTCCTCCTCCTCTCACTTTCTTCCAGGCGGGCGAGCGGACACGGGGCCAGCGTGGGGTAGGCGCGGGGCCAGCGTGCGCGGCCAGCACTTTTTTTATTTTTTTTAACCTTTTTTAGTCCCGGTTGGTAATACCAACCGGGACTAGGTTGGTAATACCAACCGGGACTAAAGGGGGTCTTTAGTTCCTGGTGAATAACCCGAGACTAAAGAGAGGGACTTTTAGTCCCGGTTGGTTTTTCGGGAGCTATGAGGCTTACCAACCAGGACTAAAGGTGAGTTTTCTACCAGTGAAAGGTGGGTAGGGCTGTGAGTACTTAACTGACAAGAATCAGTCTCCTAGCATATGTCAGACATGAGCTAATGCCCATCCTCCTCCTTTCAATTCTGTTAAGCATAGGCATGTATTCAGTGATAGAGGGTCTGGTGGTTCCAAGGGTGTTGAGGGGAAATATTAACGACCTCTCGAAGCCCATAGAAACAATAAAGCATAAAGGCCCAGGCCCGCCTAAGGTAACAAAAACTGCCGTCGGCCCAACATGGGAGGAGAGAGCCGTGCTCCGCCTCGCCCGACCCCGTGTCCCGGGGTCGGGCGCCCCCGACCCCCGGAAGACCAAGCTCCGCCTCGCCCGACCGCGGATCCGGGGTCAGGAACACCCGACCCCCCGCCGCAGGACTCCGCCTCGCCCGACTCCAGGCGTAAGGGGTCGGGCTAGCCCGAGCCCTCCAGACAAGTATCCGCCTCGGGCGCGGATCTCGTGGGTCCCCCTGTCGATCTCACCATAAATGCGCCACAGTTCTGTCAGGAAGAAGGATATCCGCGTCCCCGACGCAACCCGCCACAAGTACCGATGCGCGGCCGCACAGTACGAGCTACAGTGGCTGCGACCTCCTCCGATTCGCTACAGGGCACTCATGGCCTGCGCCGCCCGGGACAAGGGGAGCCTCGCACGTTCTCGCGCCTCGCGCGCCCGGTGGCAGGGATGCGACGTCCGCTCTCTGCGAGCCGTCAGCAGGATGGCGGGATCCGCCGCCTCCTCCAACAGACACAAGAGTCACGACGAAATGCCAACATCACGCCTGGCGGCTACATCCACCGAGGAAGCCATCGACAGGACGCGACGGCGGCCACCCTCCTCCGGCAAACGCGCCGGCAGAAGTCGAAGGCCGGCGAGGACGCCGGTGACCTGGGAATTTGGTTCCTCCATCCCCTCGTGTTGTATTTTTACCTAGCTATGTTTATCTTTTTTACTTCTCCTCACACTCGGTCTCGCCTGTAACCCCGGTGGCCTCCTTGCGCTATAAAAGGAGAATCGGGGGCCTGAGACAAGAGAGGCTCCGGAAGCAACTCAAAGCACAACAGACGTTCCCAAGCGAACGGGACACACGGACACCCATCTAGAGCATCAGTGCACACCCAAGAGACCTGGGATCAGCTCCCTCTCTCGCACCACTGTAACCCCTCCTACAGAACCCCGCGTGGGCAACACGAGCAGCCCCGATACTGGACGTAGGGCGTTCCTTTGCCCGAACTATTCTAAACCCTGTGTCTCCCACGCCACCATCTGAAGCCTTACACGCATAAAAGAAATTTACTAGTCTAAGTCTTGATCCGCTAATCTTGACAACGACAAAGGGGTAAGTCCAGGTATGTGAAGGGCATACTTCCCACCTGACAACCAAAAGTATTGGCAAGTTCTGAAATTTTCCCTCCTTCCACATTTATAGGAACTAGAGACGACTTCGAAAAGTTTACTTTGAGACCAGTAGAGGTGGCAAAGTGTAACACTCGTCCTCCAAAGCTGCACTGCCCAGCCCTTCCAAGGAGCGGGCACGCGTACATATAGCATCGTGCTTACACTTTCGTTCTTGCTTCGTGTAAAAGGGTTAACCCAAAAGTGTTATGGCTGGAAGACAAAGGCTTATAAGTTGGCTCCACCCTTGCTCAACTAGCAAGGTGGTAATAAATATACGCACCTGCGCTCATGGGCCACTACTAGGCCAACCAAATTGAACTAGGTGTCATACAAAGGTATCCAGAAGTGACTTAAGGCTGAGAAGTTTGATACCACAACATATTCCGATGCTTGAAATGTTGTACCTTGGTTATAACAACCCATGGGATAGCATTCCTCGAGAGAGCATCCATGTTGAATCTACGGGGTAAGAGCATCTCCAGCAATCCCCTAATAAATGTTTCTCAATATCCCGATATCACTTTTATCATCATTAGGAGAGTTACTTTTACAGTCTCCCAATAATCTTATCCCAATCTAACTACCGTATTGGGAGAGTCACAACTCCTTTATTTAGGGTGGAGTACTTCAGTCTAGCAATAGCATGATCCGAAGTTAGATTCGCATAGGGATGAAAACGAGCGGAAACGGTCGGGAAGACCCCTTAACCACTTCCGCTACTGAATTTTTTTACTGGGAACGGGAGCGGGAACGGGAAAGTCGGATGGAAAATGAAATCGATATTAAAGGATACCAGGAACAAAACATTTCGATCGGGAACATGTCGATTACGATCGGAATTTGATTAATCAAATCGGGAACATCGATTCATGTTACCACTTCAAACATTTAGTTCGGCGCAATAGCTACAACCATGCATAATTTTTATGCAAATAATACACAGATAAGTAGATGCACATCATCACACGCACAAATAAGGGGGTGTTTGTATCTTTAGTCCGGACTAGAATTAATATCACATCGAATCGAATATTCGAAGGCTAATTAGGAGGACTAAACATGAGCTAATTATAAAACTAATTACACAGATGGAGGCTAATTCACGAGATGAATCTATTAAGCCTAATTAATCCATCATTAACACATGTTTACTGTAGCATCACATTGTCAAATCATGGACTAATTAGACTTAATAGATTCATCTCGCAAATTAGTCTCCATTTGTGCAATTAGTTTTATAATTAATCTATATTTAATATTCCTAATTAATATCTAAATATTCAATGTGATAGGAATCCCCTAAGTCTTACCTGCAGTTCACCGGAAACTGGCTTCCACAGCGCAAGCTCCTGACTGTTGACAGGAACTGTCAGGGGGTGTTTAGTTCCGGCTGCTTATTTTTAGCACCTGTCACATTGAATGTTTAGATACTAATTAGGAGTATTAAACGTAGACTATTTATAAAATCCATTACACATATGGAGGCTAAACGGCGAGACGAATCTATTAAGCCTAATTAGTCCATGATTTGACAATGTGCTGCTACAATAAACATTTGCGAATGATGGATTAATTAGGCTTAATAGATTCGTCTCGTCGTGTAGCCTCCATCTGTGCAATTAGTTTTATAATTAACTTATATTTAGTCCTTCTAATTAGCCTTCGAATATTCTATACGACACGAACTAAACTTTAACTCGAGGAACCAAACGCCGCTCAGTTACGCAGAACGAGGAACGAATCCATGAGCCACCTTGGAGCCAATTGCTCCTACGCACAGCACTACACATCAACATATGCACATGCATACCGAGAACCAAAATTCAGAACAGCAGAATCAAGACACACACATGCGACATGCACATGACACATCGACACAGCAGTATATCATACAGAGACAGGCACAGGTCCGTCCCTTCTCCCTACGCGCCTTTCCCAGACGACGAGATTCCGAGAGCCGAGACGGAGCGGCCTGTGGCGGAGTGGACGGAGAGGCGCGCGGCGGCGCGGCGGAGTGCCGGAGACAGGAGTCGATGGGGCCTGGAGCTTGGTGGGCGCTGTAACTTACCCATTCATCCAGTGCACCCATTTCGCATCTAACGGCCCTAAGAGATCCGAAGGCAAACAGACCCGGGACTTGCCGAGCGTTCTGCCGGACCTGCCGAGCGCCGAAACGGAACAGACTCCGCCGCCGACAACCTTGGCCTCTTGCGGGCCCACCCCGGCCTTGAGGAGCTCCGAGCGGCGCTCACCAGAGAGGGAGGAGGTGGAGGCGTGGAGCTGGTGCCGCATCCTCCCGCACCGCGCTGCCCTTCCACGCCGCACGGCTCTACGGAGGAGAGGAGTTCTCCGATCCCGCGCCACGCCGCCCATGAGCGATTGGAGCCCCCGTGCACGCCGGTGTGCTGCTAGATGGAAGCAACGTCCCCTTCCCAATTCCCAATCGGACAAATGACATGCTGCTCGGCAACAGCCAGGTCCTCATCATCGCCGGCCTCGACGCACTTCACCGCCACGGTGGTCTAGCCGTTGCACAGCGGCACTGACGCGGGGCTTGTCTGTGAGGCGGAAGCGTCACGGGAAGATGTCGCGGCCAGCGCCGGCGCCGCCGCAACAGGATGGGGACGCGCAGGGGCCCGCAGAGCCGGCTGGTTGCGACGCGACGTCGCTGAAGTGCCACACGAGGTGGGAAGAGGCGGTGCGTCATGATGCCCAATGCCTGCAGGTGGTGCCGACGGAGCGGTGGCAGTCGACGTGCCTCGGCGGAGGCGAGGAGTAGTAGGGGCGTCAACACAGGTCCCAGCGGCAGTGCTCCTCCCTCTCCTCCACGGCATCAGGGCGGGGTTCGGATCCTTCTCCCTGTCCTTCGGGGTGGCACGGAACGGACTCCGCCGCGGACCACCTCCTCCTCCGGGGCGGCGACAAGGGCGGCGCAGCGCTGGAGAAAGACGAGTCGCACGCACCTAAAGTCCTCCGTTCCCGCGTGCCTGCGCTAAAGTGAGTCAATCCTGTGTGTTTCTTGCTGAAAAAAAAAAGAGTAATCCCGTCCCTTCCGTTGGATCAGATTTGGACGTCGGATAGATGGTTGCTAGTCACACCGTGACTTACCGAAGGTAAGTTACTGAGGGGGTGTTTGCATACCTCATGCTAAAGGTTAGCACATGTCACATCGGATGTTTGGATGCTAATTAGGAGTATTAAACATAGGCTAATTACAAAACTAAGTGCACAGATGGAGTCTAATTCACAAGACGAATCTATTAAGCCTAATTAGTCCATGCTTTGATAATGTAGTGCTACAGTAACCATTTGCTAATGATGGATTAATTAGGCTTAATAGATTCGTCTCGCGAAATAACATAGGGGTTCTGCAATTAGTTTTATAATTAGCTCATGTTTAGTACTCCTAATTAGCATCTGAACATCCGATGTGACACTGCTAAAGTTTAGCACCTCGTATCCAAACACCCCCTGAATCTCTCCGGCGGCGGCGGCAGAATGGAGAGGACGCGAGCTAGGTTTTAGGAGAGGAAGCGGGTGGGGGCGGTTTTGTTGAACTTTTTTATTTTTATATATATTTTTTTCGATTTTGTAGAAATATATAGTCGGATGAAAAAAATTGCAAAACTTTTTTCATTTAATGTCATATTGGTGCTCAAATAATCAACACAAGTTTCAAATCTAAAAAAGTTTTAACTATAAAGTTGTAGATCTCGTCGAGATCTACAAGTTTTATATAAAATTTATCTCCATCCGAGTTGATATGAATTAGTTATGATTTTTTGAAAGTATGGTGCGGAGGGGTGTACCCCTTGTCGCCAGCTGGACCGGCGGTAAGGCCCTTCCGCCGGCCCAACCACCGCTTGGGCTGGTGGTAAGGCCCTTCCACCAGCCCCAGCTGGCGATAATAGCCTAATTTTGCAATTTTTTCATCCGACTATATATTTCTACAAAAACGGAAAAAAATATATATATATAAAAAATCGGTTTTGTTAGAGGCGGCTGCCAGCAGGTGTGTGACGGGCCGCCAGGCACGCGCGGGGGACGTTGGCTGTGAGCTTGGGCTGAATGTAGATGTAGGCTGAATACGAGACCTAGATGCGGGATATTCCCGCGGAATTTTCCCGGTTGAACACGGGAACCGGAAATCCGGTCGGGAAAACCCCTCAAAATCGATCCCGGTTTCCTATTTTTCATGTGAAAACAATATATGGACGGGAAATGCAATATACGGTGCCGGTCGGGACGGGAAAATCCCGTTTTCATCCTAGATTTGCGGAGAGGAGAAACTCCGACTTGTTTGGATTTGATCCGACTGGATTGCACGTGGTGTTGTTCGTGGCGAGGGTAGGAGGATGGAGAAAAAAAGGAAAATGAAAAAAAAGAGCTAATGACAAGTATGTCATTAGGCTCCACTTGTCATAGCTAAAAAGCTAAAAATAAAGGCTGTTATTGGAGTTGGAGTATCATAATATGGAGACGGTCCCCGTTTAACATTTGGGATTTTAAAATAAGGACTATTGCTGGAGTTACTCTAACTAATTGACTTAGGGGTTGTTTGGATCTCTAGTTTTGTGAAAACTAGTTTTGGTAAATCTAGTTTTGAGCTTTGTTTGTTTCCCCTAACTACCATGAGGATAAGTATTATATGTTTTCTACAAACTCAGAATTCCCGATTTTCTCAAAAACAAGTATTCCTCGTTTTTCTCAAAATGAGTTTGTTGTATCATGTGCCAACAACCTTGTGATTGCCATGTTTTCAAGGGGAATCGGTCAGCCATGGATGGCGAAGGAAGTTGCTGGTGATGCTTGGATGTGATATCCATGATTACTTCGCTGGGAGGAAAGGAGAGGCAGGAAGAAGATAATTGATCTAGAAGAGGAGGTGGATTACGCTTGTAGAATACATGGCTCAGTTAACTCTGATAAACATTGTGCAGCAAACATATTTTTCAATCTATACGATTCAAACAAAGTATTCTGTAAGCCTACTTTACCGAACAACTACCTAAAACTGGTTTTCCTAAAATTCCAAATAAAACATATTTTGTGGGAACCAATTTATATTCTATAGATCCAAACAACCACTTAGAGCAACTCTAAGAGTCTGCAAAAAATCTCCCCAAAACTATCTATTGAGGCTCTACTAAAAATTTATTCTCCTAAAATCATGTCATCCCACAGCAGATCCCTAATAATAAACTCCCCAATACTTCAAAACTGACCACGTCAGCAGGTGGACCCTCCCGCCCAATGGCCGGCGTCCCACCACCACCGCTCGGTGTCGATGACGACGATGGGGTACCTCTGCAGCAGGGTGGCGATGGCGTCGAGCTCCGCCTCGAAGTTCTTGGTGGTGACGGACGTGACCGCGAGGCTCGGCGTGGCGGGGGCCGCCGCCATGGCGTGGACACCGGCGACGAACCCACCATAGTACCAGTTCGGGAGGAACATGGCTGGGGTCAGCGGGGTGAGAAGGAAGCTCGCTTCTTGCCGTCGACGATGGATCGACGGGAGAGGAGGTTGCTCCCCTTCCCTCCCGATGGAGCCAAGCCTCAGCAACGACGGCCAGCTCGCCACCAAGCCTGACGACGATGACGAAGCCGGCGTGGACTGCCTCAGTGCGCTTCCCAACGATGTGCTGATCCACATCATCCTCCACCTCGAGGACGCCGCTGCCATCGGTCAGACCAGAGTCCTCGCCACTCGCTGGCACCGCCTATGGACGCTTCTCTCGGAGCTCCGCTTCCCTTCCTCCTCGGAGCCCTGCACCATCGCCTCGGCTCTCGCCGCCCATGAAGCGACCCTCACTAACCTCGACGTGGCGGCCGCCGCTGCCGCCCCCCGAGTCCGTGGCGGCTTGGCTCCCTACCACCGTGCGCCGCCTCTCCGGCAGCCTCGCCTTCACCAACCGGGTGCTGGGGACGAGCGCCAATGATGCTGGTGAGGAAAGAGGTGCCTTTGACATCCCCTGCCTTGAGAATGCCACCACTGTCTCCCTCGACCTCGACTGCCTCGGTATCACTGTCCCGCCTGCCGGTGTCTTCGTGCGCCTCACCAAGCTCTCCCTGAGCCATGTCCAGCTCCGCGGCCCATGTCTGCTCGGCGACGCCGTCTCCTCCTGGCGGTGCTCGTGCTCAAAAAGGGAGGATTTTGGTTCAGTGCGCTAGAATCGGAGGAGATTAGGGAACTACCAGACCCCGCGTATATGTGGGGCGACGGAGGTGTTTTTAGCATCCGCGCATTTTTATGGCAAGGATGGGGCATCTGTTGGAAGTAAATTTTTTCCTCTAAATAAGATTTTGAGGCAATTTTAAGGGAGCTTTTGGATCAGTAGACCTTCTAAACAATCTCTCCCAAATTTAGAGGGTGAAGTAAAAAAGCCAATTTCAGCAGGGTCTTGACTATGCCCCTATTTTATGGAAGCCTCCAAATCCCCCCTCCCCTCCATTTTAGGAACCCCGTATCCATTAGGATTATTGTTGGAGTTGAAGATATTTTTGTGGTCCTAAAAGATAAAGAGAACTCTCAGTTGACTTTTGAAGGTATTGATTGAAGGGTTATTACTGGAGTTGTTCTTAGGGAAGAGAACTGAATTTTAACATAAGGAGAACAACCATACCTAATAACTTGTACCAACTACGAATTAGCTCAGTTAAGCAAGATTTGTCTCTCGTCCACGGCCACGACACAAAACCCTCGTCCACGGCCACGGCACAAAACCTGGTAATGCCAAATTCCTCATTCCTGGATTCTAGTGTCAAATTTCTGTTAGTAAAGCTACAAAGCCTGCCAGTTTGTAATTATTTAACCCTTCGTAGAACTAATTATCTGCGAGATATTTCTCCATTTGAAGATATATATTATTCAGGATTTGCAGAACCTGTGAACCACGGCATTGTACAGCCTACTCTTGCACTGATCGGATACATCCAAGGTGACTTGACCCGCTGGTCCGCTTTCATATAAAACAAAACCATATCAACAACTGTTTCCACACAATACATCCTGGAAGCAAAATTATCACAAAGAAGTAAGAACCAAAAGGGGGTTTGGAAATGAGAATCTACTTGTCAGGTAAACAATCCCACGGGCTGAGTTCGACGGGCATCGAAATGGACGAGGCTAGTTCCATCAGCGCAAAGTTTCTCTGTCCGGTTGCTGCGGAAAAGTAGAGAAATGGACAAGCCGTAGAAATCCAGTAGTCCATCTGGAATTCTACGCTTCACATGTCGCAACAATATATGCTATCTAGCTCAAACAGCGACGCGACGGCAGCGGCGGCCGAGGAGACGAGGAGATGAGTACGCAGCGAGAACTTTAAGCCTCAAAGTCTTCGCTCCAGCCTCCAACGGCGGTCAAGCACTAGTAGAGAATTGGCCTTTAGTCCCGGTTGGTAGGGTGCATATCTCTCGGATATTCATCCGGGATAAACCAATCGAGACAAAAGGGGGGTCTTTAGTCCCGGGTCTTTTAACCGGAAGTAAAGGTCCACCTTTAGTCCCGGTTGGTGTCACCAACCGGGACTAAAGGACCTGCCACGCCAGGCGCGGGACAGGCCCTTTAGTCCCGGTTGGTGACACCAACCGGGACTAAAGGGGGACCCTTTAGTCCCGGCTGGATTCCAACCAGGACTAAATGCCATGGCACTGTGGCGTCTGAATTTTTCATACATGCATCACGTATACGTAGTACCGCGGCCCTTTTAATTTGTTAACCTTTAGTAGTTGAGATTTTTTTAGAACGAAATCAACTAGTATTTAAACGAATGGGATTTGTAATTATACAATTACTATATATATACACAATCCTTATACACAATTCATATACACAATTCAGCTAGCTTAGTACAAATCGATCATAATTAGCGCGTATTATATATACAAATAAATCAAAGTATATGTCTACAATCTTCCCGTCGTGGTGTTGCTGATCGGAGTGTCTAATTGTCGTCCATGTAATAAAATTCTCCTTTTGGATTTACCACCTCGTCCATTATGAATCCAATGAGACCTTCACATATTGCAGCTACTCTTTCTTCCTTCAAGAGTCCTTGTTGAATATTTAACATCTATAATTTGTTCAGACTTCATACGTACCGGGAAGTCTGTGTTCCATGTAAGTTTTTCTTTGAATGGACCTTTGTGTGTCCTTATGAATTGTTTCCATGCGCTGCGGATTAGAATAATGAATGATATAGTGTAACAGGGATAAAATTTAGGAAATAAACTTTTGCATAGAGATAAAGGTCCAGAATTATTACAAGCCTAGCATGTCTTGCACTTCTTGGTAGTCCACCGGATCTTTCCTTAACGAATCGAAGACAGTGACGTGGCTTCTTTCAGGCTCAATTATAATAAGGATCCAGTGGAAGCTGCGTGCGTAAAATGTTCATGCATATTAGAGCTAACTAACATGTAGAGATAAGGAAAAAGACATCGAAAGTAGACGGTATACACACACTTACTTGAAGTTGTATGGAAGTAGTATGAAATCCTGGAATGTTTGTTTGTCTAGGAAATTGTATACTTCCGCAAAGGTTTTTTCCGACGCTAATTGTATCTGTTGTTGGTTAACTACAAATGGATCCATGAAGCCTACATGTAGGTACGCCTCTCGGCGGCATGTCTGAATTAGCATCCTACATGAAATGGAAGATGAAGTTAGTACGGTGACGCACGCCAAAATTTACATATAGAGATAAATGGACACTTACAGAACCCAAGCGCTAAGGAGATGGCTCCGTGCCAGGAATAATGATGTAGCGTTTTCGCCATAGAATGATCCCATGAAGCGCATCTGCCAATGTCTTTTCCCCGTCGCCTCCCGGGAAGTCGAGCTCTAGACCTTCATACTGGCTATCAACTATTTGCTCTACGCAGACGTTGGCGTAGCCTGGTGGAATTTCCATGCCATGACTGCTCTGCCCCGCCAGGGTTGCTAACGCACTCCCGTACGCTACCTGTACATATAGCAGAAGTAAACAAGTTGAACTCCGATCTCGAGGCCTGGATCAATTGACAAGATTGCATAAGTATTATGTATAAGTATACCTTAATAGTGAGGTTGCCGACCGGTGCATGCAGCTCACATGAGGTCCGTTGTGTGATGGCATCCACGGGGAACCGTTGCTCCTCCACGGGTAACCTGGGTGTCTGCGCATCGGGGACCCCTGTAGAAGCACAACTGCTCAAGAGGCGTTGAGAAGGGCTGGCGGTGTTAGGAATCGGCAATGCATCAGATTGGGCCAACTCCGCAACTGCGTGGGCCACCCGCCGATTGATTTCATCCATCATTCTTTGTTCTTGTGCCTGCACTTTAGATTCTAGCATCTGCCGCCAGCTCTCCTCGATCTGTTCCTTTCTTCGCTTCCGGCTTCTGTACGAGGCGCTGTCGCCTCGGAAAGCAAACTTCCACGGAACCACCCCGAACCCTCGGCAACGTCCTGGGTGCTCCGGATTACCGAGGGCCAATGTGAGCTCATCATGTTCTCGGTCCACCTTCAACCTCCCAGCCTTAGAATCTTCAATGTTCTTCACAAGATGTTCGGCCTTCTCACGTATTGTGTCATTAAAAATCAACGTCCCATCCTCTTAGCTTAGGGAGCCTCCATGAGCGTAGTACCAATTTTTTGATCGTTCGGGCCATTCAATAGTTGCAGGTACGATTCCCCGTTCGATCAGATCTTGTTCCATCTTCCTCCACTTGGGAATTGCTGAGCCATACCCACCTCGCCCCAAATGATGGTGGTAGCCCTTCTGACTAGCATTTGCTGTGTTGGTCGTGATCTTTTTCACACCGTCTTCACTCCTCTTATATTCAACAAATGCATCCCAGTGGTCCCTCAACTTTGGCCACGCGTTGAAGTCTGGAGTTCGGCCCTTCTTAATGTAGTGGGTATCCAGCATCTTCTTGAATGTCTGGAATTGAGTAGCCATCTTCTTAAGCATCCACGCTTTGACATCCTTCTCACTATATCCTTCGGGGAATGTGAAATGTCGCTTCACGTCTTCCCACATCATATTCTTTTCTGTCTCCGGGAGGGCGTATGGATTAGTGCTTCTGCCCTTCCATTCTCTGATGCTGATAGGCACGTTGTCCCGGACGATTGCCCCGATCTGACTCACATACTTCTTTGCTACTTTCTCGGGAGCAACCGGCCTGCCCTCTTCTGTCACTTCCGTGATGACAAGCCTCCCTTCCATCACCTTTGTACGACCTCGGGTCTTCTGCCCTTGTGTCGATCCGGAGGGCTAACAGTTCAAGATTCGTTAATTAGTACGTAGTAGTAACGGTGGCGTGAAACAATACAAGAATGGTTATATATACCTCGCCGGAACCTTCCACCACTGCAAGTTGTTGCTGCGACTGTTGCTCTTCATTCCCATCGGCGGACATGTTGAGGAACATGTCCGCCTGAGTGCTCTCTTCATCCGTGTATGATAGTGGAACGTTGTCGCCACTACCATCACTAGCGATTATCTGCTCCATGATATACCTTGCGGTCTCATCGTCTGCCATTTCAACTATTGATTGAAACATACATGGAATCATACATGACAGTCATACATGTATATAATGAAATCATAAAATAACATGAATCCTACAAAGTTCGGAATATTTATACAAATTTCTACGAATTTATACGAATTTCTACGAATTTCTAGCAATAACCACAGGCGGTGCCTACTAGGTTGTGACGGCGGCGGTCAGGGCGGCGGAGGCGGGGACGGTTCCCTGGAACCACGGGCGGTGCCTAGGTTGTGACGGCGGCGGTCAGGGTGGCGATACGATGTAGGCGGGGACGGTTCCCCGGAACCACGGGCGGTGCCTACTGGGTTGTGACGGCGGCGGGACGGCGGAGGGGACACATATACAAAAATCTAACTTAAAAAAAATCTAACTTCAAAAAAATCTAACTTAAAAATCTAACTTAAAAATATAACTTAAAAATCTAACTTAACAATCTAACTAAAAAGTCTAACTTAAAAATATAACTTAATTTTCTAACTTAACAATCATACTTAAAAATCTATCATAAAAATATAACTTAATTTTCTAACTTAAAAAAAAAGGTCCTCCCAGCGCCAGTGCCGGCCGGCGCGGCGGCGAACCTCTCGCGCGCGGTCGTCGACGGTGGCCGGGGCGACGAGGTGGCCGGGTCGGCGGGACGGCGGCGGCCGGTGCGGCGAGGATGGCGGCCGAGGCGACGACGACGAGCCACCAAGAAGGCGCGCGGGACGGCGGGACGGCGACGAGGCGGCGACGAGGGGCGACGAGGGGCGACGAGGTGGCGACGAGGATGGAGGCGGCGACGAGGATGGAGCCGGTGGCCGGAGGCGACGAGGAGGTGGGGGCCGGGCGCGACGGACGAGGAGGATCGAGGCGGGCCGGCCGGGGCGATGGAGGACGACGATGTCTGGGCGCGGTCGGCGGCGGGACGACGACAGCCGGCGCCATGGGGGACGACGACGGCGGCGGCCGGCGAGGGAGGCGGACGGGTGGCGACGGCGGAGCAGAACGCGCGGAACTTGGCGAAAATTTTGCTAAGTGTAACTGGCGGGGGGTAGAAGGGGAGTACAGTGCCTTTTAACCCCCCCCTTTTATCCCTGTTCGTAATGGCACCCGGGACAAAAGGGCCTTTTGTCCCGGGTCCCGTCACCGGCCCTTTTATCCCGGTTGGTGACGGGACCCGGGACAAAAGGGTGCATCCGCCAGGTGGGGCTGGGAGCGTACCCTTTTATCCCGGGTGCCACCACCAACCGGGATAAAAGGGGGGCCTTTTATCCCGGTTGCAGTTGGCAACCGTTTGCAACCGGGATAAAAGGGGGGGCCTTTTGTCCCGGTTGCTGTTAGCACCCGAGACAAAAGGTCTTTTTTTCTAGTTTTCTTCTCCCGCCTGTTTTTTGGAAATGGATTTTATTTTATCTTTTCACTGCATTTCAGGATGAAAAACAAAACCTTCACAGATTTTGTACATGCAAAAATATATTTAATTAACGAGTAAATTGACAATAAGTATGAATTAATCATTAATTCTATACCAATTCAGTTAGCCTCTAAAATATTTATTTTACTACATTGCTGTGATCAAGAAATTATTCAATTAAATAATTTCAATGCGCAGAAAAATCCTTGTTTGTATGTGGTTAACATTGTTCATTTTTATCTAAAAAATCATCACCTAACAAATTTAAGAACACATGAAATCATACATAGGGTATATTACAAATTGTATCAATTAATACACAAAGGTCATGTACATTTAACGCATTACAATACAACGTTGTAAAATTTCTTCTTCACGAAAGTTCCTTGATCATGATCGCGGCGTAAGTACGGAGCCTCTTCTTTGGATAGCAGGATGCTTGGATCAACTTCAACGGCGAATGGAGGCATGCCATCAAACTGATCATAATCATCTGATTGGTCTGTTTTATCCTCGACTCCCACGATTTTTCTTTTATCTGGAAAAACTATGTGGCACTTTGGCTCCCATGTCTCTTCTGGATTCCTCTTGGGTTTGCTACACATGTCCTTCACATAGAACACCTGATGCACATCATTGGCAAGTACGAATGGGTCATCACTGTATCCAGTCTTGCTCAGATCTACTATTGTCATTCCGTACTGATCTTTGGTGACGGCAGTTAGCTTCACCCAATTGCAAAGAAATAGAGGGATGTACAGCGGTCCGTATTCGAGTTCCCATATCTCCTGTATGAAACCATAATACAACTCCTTGCTATTATTTCTGTCCATGGCATCTATGCGGACACCACTATTCTGGTTCGTGCTTTTCTGGTCCTGGGCTCTCGTGTAAAATGTGTAACCATTTATCTCATAGCCTTGGAATTTGACGATTGTGCTAGCAGGTCCCCTGGCTAACCAGGCAAGCTATGGGTGAATCTCAGAGTTACCCATAAGTTGTTGGCGCAACAAGGAGGGAAAAGTTTCCATGTGATGACGAGTAAGCCAAGCATCGGATTTGGTCAGGTTTTTGGAAGCTACCATCTGCCTGTGCTGCTCGATATGCGAAGACACAAAGGATGACTGTTGTAGAACAGTGTAGTGTGCCTTGTCGAACAAATCAGTATCATTGCTCAAACTTGATTTCCTTCCAAGGGTGCCCATTCCTCGGAGCCTCCCCTCGTGGCGTGAAGTTGGAATACCAATCGAGTCAATTGAATCAATAAAATCAACACAAAACTCGATCACCTCCTCTGTTCCATATCCCTTGGCGATGCTTCGTTCTGGACGGGCACGATTAAGAACATAGTTTTTTAGGACTGCCATGAACCTCTCGAAAGGCCACATATTGTGCAGGTATACAGGTCCGAGAATACCAATCTCTTTTACTAGGTGAACCAGTAAGTGCGTCATAATATTGAAGAAGGATGGTGGAAATAACAACTCAAAACTGACAAGACATTGCACCACATCGTTCTGTAGCTTTGATAGCTTGGATGGATCGATTGCCTTCTGCGAAATCGCATTGAGAAACGCGCATAGCTTTACGAGCGGCAACCGGACATTTTCTGGTATAACATGTGGCAGTCATGAGCCTTGAGATTTGTAAACTTCTTTTGTTTCATATTTATTATTCCCATTATATTCGAGGAGTACCCAGACGGGACCTTCATACTATTCAAGCATTCAAACATGCTATCCTTCTCTTCCTTGCTGGGAGTGTAACTGGCAGGACGTAAGTAGTGCTGTCCATTATCTCTTTTTTCCGGATGTAGGTCATCTCGTTGCCCCATGGCTTTCAAGTCCTGTCGTGCTTCCAATGTATCTTTTGAGGTTCCATAAACACCCATGAAGCCTAGC
Source organism: Setaria viridis (assembly GCF_005286985.2). Classification (NCBI taxonomy): domain Eukaryota; kingdom Viridiplantae; phylum Streptophyta; class Magnoliopsida; order Poales; family Poaceae; genus Setaria; species Setaria viridis. Next base: position 30,788,902 of record NC_048263.2, read on the forward strand.
ACGTTCACGCAAAGATTCTTCGTCAGATGCATCACGTCTATTGCGTTGCGAACCTCTAGGATTTCCCAATAAGGTAGCTCCCAAAATATTGACTTTTTCTTCCACATGGGTGCATGTCCGTTATCGTCGTTCGGAACAGGTTGGCTACCAAGTCCCTTTCCAAAGACTACATTTACATCCTTCATCATCTCGAACACACGCTTTCCATTACGGTGTGCAGGTTTTTTACGATGGTCTGGCGCCCCTTTGAAATGCATCCTGCTCTTTCTCAGCTGGTGGTGAGCAGGGAGAAATCGACGATGACCCATATAGACGACCTTCTTACAGTGCTTCAAGTACATGCTGTCTGTGTCGTCTAAACAGTGGGTGCATGCCCGATATCCCTTATTTGTCTGTCCTGAAAGGTTACTCAATGCAGGCCAATCGTTGATGGTTACGAACAACAATGCTCGTAGATTAAAGATCTCTTGTCTATCCTCATCCCACACACGTACACCTTCTTCCTTCCAGAGCTGTAAAAGGTCGTCAACCAACGGCCTTAGGTACACGTCAATGTCGTTGCCGGGTTGTTTTGGGCCTTGGATAAGCGCCGGTATCATAATGAACTTCCGCTTCATGCACAGCCAAGGAGGAAGGTTGAACATACAAAGGGTCACAGGCCAAGTACTATGGCCACTACTCAACTCACTGAATGGATTGAATCCATCAGTGCTTAAACCAAACCTTATATTCCTTGCTTCACTTTCAAAGTCTGGGAATGTTCTATCAATTGATCTCCACTGTGCCCCATCTGCGGGGTGTCTTAGCATCTCATCTTCCTTACAGTCTTCTTTGTGGCATCGCATCAACTTAGCATTCGCCTTGTTCCTGAACAAGCGCTTCAAGCGTGGTATTATAGGGAAATACCACATCACCTTCGCGGGAACTCTCTTCTTGGGAGACTGCCCCTCGACATCACCAGGATTATCTCGCCTGATCTTATACCGCAGGGCTTCGCAGACGGGACAAGCATCCAATTTCTCGTATTCATCACCACGATAGAGGATACAGTCATTAGGGCATGCGTGTATCTTCTGAACATCCAATCCGAGAGGGCAAATAATTTGTTTAGCTTCATATGTTGTGGACGGTAATTCATCGGAGAACATCATCGGAGAGATGAATACGGTATGCAAGTTCAATAAGTATGGATTTAAAAAACCATATTGAATTTGATAAGATAAACCGTCTAGACAAGGTAGCATCATTTTTAAACCACTGCAATAATGCATACTATATATGACACATCAATCTCCCTCACATTCTAGCTCAAAATACCTCTCCATTTTTCTACTTCATCATCACATTCTAGCAAATAATCTTTCCATCTCCAAAGCATAAATCAAAGCATAACATGAGGATGAAGTAGCAAACCTTCGCAACACTTGTGTTGGCCGAGTGAAATTCCCACGAAAATGAGGGAAAAAACTTCGGGCAGCACCTCCCTTGCTTGCTTCGGCACCACTGGAGAGTAGGTGAAGCTCAGCTCTCTCTGTCAATGTGCTGGACTGGCTCGGGCTGGAGGAGGAAGAAAGTCCTCTGTGTTGGCCGTATATAATGGGGATGAGTTTTTATCCCGGTTAAAAACTCCAACCGAGACAAAAAGGAACACCTTTTGTCCCGGTTGGAAGTTTAGTTCTGGTTGGAGCCTCCAACCGGGATAAAAGGGTGTACCTCCAACCGGGATAAAAGGGACACCCTTTTATCCCGGTTGGAGCCTCCAACCGGGACTAAACTTTTTATCCCGGTTGGTGCCTCCAACCGGGATAAAAGGGTCCCGCCACCGACATCCCCCCACTAGCCGTTGCAACCGGGACTAAAGGGGGGCCTTTAGTCCCGGTTGCAATTACCAACCGGGAGTAAATCTCCCCTCCATTTTTGCCTACCGTGGCGCACCCCCTTTTGTCTCGGGCCAACTTTAAACCGGGACAAAAGGGGGCGGATCGAAAGCCAATTCTCTACTGGTGAAGCTTGATAAGGCCTGAGAAGTGCTGTAAAGCAGCTTTTAAACCGATGAATCCCTGAGCCAGCCAGCAGGCATCCAAGTTCACAATCCAACGTCCAGCGAAACCAAGTTGAAAAAGGCTGCCGTTTCGTGCTTCTCTAAGAGGTGCCGTATTCTTCTTCTGCTTTGCAGGCAACAACACATATTTGGCCTTCTTACTCTCCGCCAAGTTAAATACAAAGATATATAGCTCTCCTATGTGTTCAAGAGAAAAAATATGAACATTTGACAAAGTTAAGTTCTTGTGTTTCATAAATTTAGCAGTCATGGCAATTGCACGTACTAGTAGGACGCTTTAGCTTGCCATAGTTGACAAGAGCATGATAGTATAATGTGTGGATGGTAGATCCCATGTCAACCAAGTATGTGTCAAGATGTTTATATTTCTTAATTCCTATTTGCAGGTGGAAGGGCATTTGTGTGGCATGGAACTGGCGAAGCGCAAAATGCTTTTACCAATAACCTTATTTTTAATGTTATCTTTTGGATCCCGAAAGATCCAATCCTCAACAATCCATGAAAACACCACCGATATGCTCACTCTGTACCATTTCAAGCATACCATCACCGATCCGAGAGGAGCTTTGATATCGTGGATTCGTGGAATAAAACCGCCTCCTTTTGTAGTTGGAAGGGTCTGATATGTAGCTCGAGGTACCCAGGACGTGTGGCCAGTGTGGACCTCAGCGGCCTAGGTTTGGTGGGCCACCTCTCACCCTCTCTCGGGAACCTTACGTTCATCGTGCAATTTAACCTCTCCTCAAATGGTTTTTTTGGACCCTTGCCTCACCTCAACTATCTTCCGGAGCTGTGGATAATTGATTTAAGCAGGAACTTATTTGATGGGGGAATACCAGCTTCACTTGCCAATCTTTCAAATCTGAAGGTATTAGGCCTCTCTCTGAAAACAGGCTAGAAGGCCCAATTCCCGTGGAAATAGGTTCACTTTACAATTTATTAGCACTGGACCTTTCTCGTAACAGTTTTACCGGGGTCATACCGTTGACTTTCAGAAACCTTACCCATCTACAGCAGCTAGGGCTTGCCACAAATCAACTTGAAGGGAGCATTCCTGTGTTGGATATATAAGCGCTTTTTGTTTTAATTTAATCTAGAACTAAATCATGAATACGATGAACAGACAGCAGATTAAACTAGACATGTCTACGCAAGATCTAGACAAGTCTATCATTGCAAATAGAATCACGCATTCTACCACACTATCCAGTGCTATCAGACTGCAACAGATCATAATAGCTAGTATGGAAGACATAATTTGAGTTAAGAGATCGTACGTTTCTTTCTTGATGAAGACCGGCTCCTGGACGACTACTGGGTACAGCAGCCGACGACGATCAGCAGCCTGACGTTGTTCGCGAGGGCGAGTGAGGCCCGAGCGACGAAGAGGTAGACGAGCCGTGATGAAGGAGTCGACGAAGAACTTGACGAAGCGGAGGAAGCGATCGAGCAGTCGCGCAGAGCGCGGACCATTCACGCAGGTGCCGCGCGCCCTTGCCCTTCGCCCCGCCGAGGCGTGGCATGCGAGCGCGCGCGTGTGGAGCTCTTCTTCCCTCCCCACACACATAGCTTGGAGGAGTGGAGACAACTTTCATATTTAAGTTGGTCATCCCTCCCCTCCACTAGCAATGTGGGACTAAAGACTTGCACCACTCCACCTCTTGCACACATGGGCTTTTGAGATTTATTTGAAATTCTGAAATTCCTTATGGGCTAGGCCCATTATTTCAACATCCTGGAGGGTTTGGGACATTATCAAAATTGACTATATTGGTCCTAGCTGACAATAGGCTATCAGGTAGAATTCCGTCGGCCATATTTGAATTGCCCTAGCTTCGTACACTCGATCTAGGATCGAATATGTTAAGTATATTTGGTAATTTAGGTATTGTATCGTAGACTGTCATATGTTGTCGGAAAGTGTCTTGTATTCTATATATATACCTGGCTTACCGACCAAATAGCCCAACGCAACACATTCACATACTATATTATAGGCAATCAATCCTTCCTACTCGGTATCATGAGTTTAGAATTTGTTCGTAGGTTAAAAACTTCCGCTGCCTGAGGAGAGATCAATTCCCACCGGTGAGTCATCTCCAACAAATTTTAATAAATTTTGCTGAAATTTTAAGGTGTGAACGAGAGATTTTAGTTCTAAAGCCAGACTTTTGAGGTGGGCCCCACATGTAGATCTCGCCACTGTCCAACAAATTTTATTCAGTTTCATTTATAATATTTTATGGTGTGAACCCATATATAGTAGTTGTACCAAGTTTTGTGTTATTGTATCTTTTGGATGGATTTGGACTAAAATGGAGTTGGATTGAATCGGATTGGACATTAATTATTTTGCATTAAGATTGGATTGGATATTGGATTATTTTTTGATATTAATTGGATTTCTCTCTACATCAGACATGGACTTCAATCCATTCCCACCTCTACTTCCTCGTCTGCTCCAGAGAGCTATGAAACTTAAATCGAGAGATTTTGCAGAAGTGCAAGGGTGAATGAGATACTTGGGCCTTGTTTAGTTGCCCTGAATTTGGGTGTTCAAAATTACTGTTGTAGTACTGTAGCACACTGTAGCGTTTCGTTTGTATTTATAAATTATTGTTCAAATATTGACTAATTAGGCTCAAAAGATTCATCTCGCAAAGTACAACAAAATTGTGCAATTAGTTTTTGATTTCGTCTACATTTAGTATTCCATGCATGTACCGCAAGTTTGATGTGACGGGGAATCTTCTTTTTGCATAGTGTCAAAATTGGGAGTTTGGGTGGAACTAAATGAGGGCTTGGCAATTGGCATACCATTCGAGCGGCTGCCAGTCGGCTGCGCGCTGGTCCGTGCCCTTTGCGCCGCCAGCCCGTCACCGTCCACCGTCACAAGACATGCGCCTGGACCTGCATGAGCGACAGAGTTCTATCTAGCCGCGGTTAGTTTTTTTAATAGATCTGGCCGCGGTTAGTTGAGTTAGACCCAAGAGATCGATGGGTGGCAACGGGGCGGGGCAGAGCCGGGAGTTGCCCTGCCCCCGCCCCGATCTCCGAATTGCAATTCCCGCTTCAGCTCCGAACTAAGAATTGGGGAAAATATTAACCCCGTCGGGTCTCCGAAATCTAGCAGGTCCGCTTAGACTACGGCCTTGTTTAGTTGCCCAAATTTGGGGTGTCAAAATTACTGTAGCAACACTGTAGCGTTTCATTTGTATTTGTGAATTATTGCCCAAATATTGACTAATTAGGCTCAAAAGATTCGTCTCGCAAAGTACAACAAAACTGTGCAATTAATTTTTGATTTCGTCTACATTCAGTACTCCATGCATGCACCGCAAGTTTGATGTGATGTGGAATCTTCTTTTTGCATAGTGCCAAAGTTGGGATTTTGGAATGAACTAAACGTGACCTTTGTTTGGATAGGCATGTATCAACATGGATTGGGGACTGTAACCCCATTAGCCAAGGGATCCGACCCATGCCGAGAAGGAAACCACGTCATGCGCTAAGACTGCATTTGCGGGCGCGGGTACCCAAACCCTACCAAACCGCGTGGGTCTCGCTCCACTCCACCTCAGGTTGGGAACGACTTCCCGACTCGTGCGCTCGCGTCGCTCTTCGCTCGCTCCTCTCCTGAAGAAGGTGCCGCCGCCACCACCACTCCCGCGTGGCCGCGATGGATTCAGGTGCGCTCCTCTCCCCCAATCAGGGCCGGCCCTGGGAGAGGGGGCAGGGGGCGGCTGCCCTGGGGCCCCAACTCCCAGGGGCCCCATCCCCAGGCGTCAGACGCGTGTAGCACCTAGGCAGGCCGCAGGCGCAGAGGCTCCAAGAATGCGAATACGCGATGCATAGGTGGTGATAGGCCCAACAATTAAACAATCGGAGGCTCTAATAGAAAGAAACGAAACAAAATACCGAGCTCCACCCGTGTCAGGCTAATGATCATGGCTATTTCCTAAAGGCAGGCGCACAGGCAATAGATCGCACACGCCATAGGCCCTAGCGCCGCCAAAAGCTGCCCTGCTGCCGCCGATGCCGTGCTACGCGGCTGCGCCCGGTGATCCCTCCGAAGTTGTGTCTCGTGCGCGTGTTATTCTATTTACTATTCAACTCTACCAGACGTGATTAGACGGTTCCTATTCAACTGTGCCGGCACCCGAGTACACTACTCGATTGTCAATTTCCCAATTCTCCATACCATTAATTATTAATTACTATCACAAGTTATTTAATTTCATCTGACTATTGTATATTTATAATAATTCAGCGCTGTGCGATATCATGTCGTCTTTTGATGGTTCATCTGATGTTGGGGTACATGATCTTATTTCTAAATTAAATATTATGAAATTCACTTTACCAGATTGACATCAACCCTATCATATATGACTTTGCTTTGAGAAATGTTAGAAGAAATTTTAATATAATATGTATAAGTAATTCGATATGAATATTATTTTTAGATAGGGTAACATTTCATATATATCTATATAATATTTATATTAAAGAGCCCGAAGTTTTACTTTCGCCCCGGGCCTCCCAAGTCTCAAGACCGGCCCTGCCCCCAATCTCCTGCCTCTCCCCTTTCCTTTCACCATCTCCTCCCTCTCCCTTTCCCTTTCTCCTGGTCGGTGGTCACTTCACCATGGATTCCAGGGGGCGGCTTCACTGTTGGCTGGTTCGTCTCCTCCCCTGCTTGCACCACAACAGCAGCCTGTCTCCCACGCGTTTCTGGTGAGACTCTCCCTCCTCCCAATCGCCTTTGGTTCTTGTCCATCCTCCGCCTCTTCCGTTTCTACCTAGGGTTTTGATTTCAGCCCTTTGTTCTCACAGATCCGCCCAAGTCTGCTTCTTCTTTTGCTCCAAATTGTTAGAGCTGATGGTGGAAATAGGAGATTTGGGAAGGGAAGAAATCCCGTGAGATGTTTGCTGATGTAGATATGGTAGTACGGTGTGACTTATTGCCAAGATGAGTTTATTTTCTTGCTCAGTACAGCTTTACATATGTCTGTGTAGTTATATTCTTTTTTGGACCATTGTGACCTGTGCTATCCATTCCAATACTTGGTGCTGTGTTATCCATTCCCATACTTGGTGCTGGCACAAGTACAACAATGGTCCACCCCCCCCCCCCCTTTTTTTTTATCTCTTCTGTTTTTTTGTAGGACCTGATAGACAGATTGTCTGAATTCAACTAGTTTTATAGGTAATCTATTTTTCCATTTTATATGGGAGTTAGATGCCTGATCATGTTATTTTCAAAGTTAAACTTTGATCTATTAGTGGCAGGGCTAGCACTCTCTATGATCTGATGAACCGCTAGTCTGTAGTGCTCGTGCTCTAGTAGGTTCGTTAAATGTCCTTAATCAGTATCATCCAATGTCTGCTTCACTTCATTGTATCCAAATGAGTTGTCCTACTTTCACTAGTTCTACAAGTATGAACTCAATTTGGTTGTCTATGCCTTCAGCTTAGAATACCTGTTGGATGATGCTGTCAAAATTGCAGAACATGTGTTGGCTGTAGTGGGTAGTTTATCCAATAGGAGCCGGATACTGATTTGTTCTGAATAGATAGAACTTGTTTTCTTTTGCTGGTGTAGATAGCTTAGTGACAAAATGGGACCGCTTATTTCAAGATCATCCAATGTCTCTTCACTTCATTGTATCGAAACGAGTTGTCCTACTTTCACTAGTTCTACAGGTCTGAACTCAATTTGGTTGTCTACATCTTCAGCATAGTATTACCTTTTGAATGATACTGTCAAAGTTGCAGAACAGGTGTTGGTTCTAGTGGGTAGTTTATCCAATAGAATCCGGATATTGTTTTTGTTAACATTTTCTTCTGGTTTTGCCAATGGAAGCATAGTTATATTTACACTTCAGCTCACTTTACATTGTTTATCAAGAGTGAAAGTATCCTGGTGGAGTGAATGTTTGTTGCATGTTGTTTAACTGCATAATTATTTTCTTGTGATTGTTTGTTGATGATTGATTCAAGTTCTCTGTCACTTGTCTGGGTTTCAACAGCATGTCCAAGTGGTTTTGTAATCTTCGACATTCATTGTTTCTCAACACTCTGATTGACACCCCTGTTTAGTCATTTGCGAATCTTTATTTCTAGTTCAATATGCTGAGACATATTTCTGTCAAAAAATATGCTGAGACATGTCTGTGCATGTATTTGTGAGACAACTATGAAAATGCTTAGCCGTGAGCTGCTTCTATATTTGGTGAAGAATGTACAGTGTACAGTAGCATTTAGTACAATGCTTCATTCTTTTCCTTCCCTTCAAAATTTCTCCTTTTCTTATTTCCCCCAAAAAATGTAATGTTACTCATTTTTTCCTTATATTTTCTTTCGAATTTTAGAGCTGAATTTCGAATTTGGATTCCTTCAAATCTTTTTTTAGTATATACAACTACCAAACTGGTCCGGAGCTGCAGGAAACATGCATGCATCCCCGATCGAGCGAGCTTTCCTTGGCAATCGAATCCATATCCACTTGTTAGAGGTAGGCTAAACTCTGGTGGGGTGGATTGGCAGGAGGGGATTGGTTGGTGGGAGGGGATTCATCCAATCCACGTGTGGTTTAGTTCACACGTGATTTGATTCCCGCAAATGCCAAACGAAGCCGTAGGGAATTCATGCGACCTAAAAAAAAAAAACACTCGTTCGCATCATCGCAAAGCACGTTTCTAATTCATATTCATGGCATTACAATTTGTTACAAGAGTGCGTGAACCAAAATTGAAGGCGAGACATTTACACACAAGACATCACAGTTTGTACAACAGCATTGTAAACTTGAACTCGGTTGCTTCAGGATCTTGGCTAGTGCGTTGATGCACCTTGTGCCGATGTGCAAGGATCAAAGAATGGAACGACACTGAGTGTTGTTTTAAACAACTTTATGATAAATGGAACGACACTGCTAATCGACCGCAAGTCCGCAATCTAGCTAACAACCGTTCGGATCCCTAATCCGAACCTCAAACTACAGTCACTCAAAAAGTTAAAGTCGGCGAGATCCTGCGCGTACCGTTAGTGCGGCCGCTGGTCAGCCACCTGCTTTGTCGTCCGCCGCTGCCCGCAACTGCGACTGCTCCACGCTCTGGACCTAGATGGCGCGTGCTGCCTGCGCCCGTGTAGTGGCCAATTTCATCCGCAACGGTGCGGTACCGCCGCGGTGGGAACCGCTTCGTCGCTATGCGACTGGTGAGATTTTGCCCGTTTGTAGCTGTCGTTGGGCAAGAAGGCCGAAGAGTCTTGGTTGGCTGGGCCGTTTTTATTTTTGGACCATGACACGATAGTCCGCTCTTCTTCTTTGGACAGCCTTCTGGGTCGGGGAACAAGGTTATTCAGTTTCTACACATTACCATATGCTCATATGAACAATGTTATCTGAATACAACAACGTAAGGAGTGCAACTTGTTGTGAATTCAAATAATAACAACGATTACTTCGTCACATGCTAATGTAGCTTCCAAAATATCGAAAAAAATAGTTAAAGATAACGCAATACAACTATACTGACATCCTGTAAATACACAACTACAGCCACAATATTAATTTGGCTTCATAATTTTTTTTAACGAACGGTACAGACGGTGCACCATTTCTATTCTATCTCTACCTATTATTAAAGCAAGTAACGTCTCTCCTTGATTTTCGTCCGTCGTGGTTATTTTGCAAAAAAGTCCCTTGACTTTTTAGTAATCAACCCGCAGTCCAAATGTTGAAAAGAGGGGAGCTCGGGTAGAAAAAGAAGGGAAGGGACGGGGTTAACGGGAAAAACACTTCTCCTTTCTTCACAACAGAGAGGCGGAGGGAGATTGGGCGCGGGCGGCCGGCAGCGTCGGTGGTGCGGCGGCCGGCGTCCTGAGCTCGGCCGCGGCCGTGAAGAATAGGAGGAGGGAGAGTGTGAAGGGGGGTCCTCTCTCCTCCTCACCTCGGCGAAGGAAGCGCTGGAGGCGGCGACGGATCTGGCACCAGACGAGGGAGCTCCTCGGGGAGGTCGGCGGTGCGGTCCTCCTCGGCGACCTCGACGATGGAGGCGTGGAGCGGCGGCGGCGGCGTCGGGAGAGCCGGCGAAGGGGACGGCGGCGGGGGCGGGGGCTTGCGGCGGCGCAGGCACCGACCAGGCAACGTAACCAAGAATGGCCGCCCGCGTCGCCGCCAACGCCGAGCGCACCTCGCCCTCCGCCGCCGGCGCGGGCGCCGACCCCGGGCAGCGCCGCCCCAGGTACAAGCGCCGCAAGGTCGCCATCCTCCCTAGGGCGGCGCCTCCTTCGCTCGATCTCCGCCTCCTCTCTCACTCCATCCCCCACCGGTGACGCCCCATCCCCCGCCGGAACTCCATCGCCAACCGTCCCGCCGATGGTGCATGGGCTGTAGGAATGGGGATCCGTGCGAACCATCTTCTCTGGCAACAAACCGGCGACGACTGCATCTGTTCCGGCCGCGGCATCTGGACGTCTCTGCCTGCAAGTTTGGCAACACGATGCCCGTGCAAGCCTTTAGGTAATCACTTCCATGATTTTTGTCCATTCCATTCGACCAATCCAATTTGATCCAATTCGTATCAATCGTCGTAGGATTGAATGGCCATGGGATTAGTTTTTCCTTTCCAGTCATCATATCACGAGATGGCATGAGCCATCATGGCAATTTTGTGGCCGGCTGGGAGCCCAATGGTTTGTGTACTTTGCTGCCTGCAACTCTTTTTTAGGATAATAAAAAAATTATACTTTCACTTGACACACGCTTGATTTATTTTTGGTTGATTCTGCAATGAAACAATGCCGGATTCTTCCACGAAACGGTGCTGCAAAGGATTGGTGTTTTAATGATATATTGTCTAGCCTATTGCCTCCTGTATGAGATGCCTTGGACCATGTTGTGATTGGGGGTAGAATTCATGGTTGGGTTAGCTGAACTCTAGCAGCTTCGACCATGGGATAGCTGAAATCAGTGCTAAATGTTGGATCTGAAATTAGGTTTACTCTGCTTTGGAAAGTTTGGATGTTTGGGTGCGAAATTGTCAATTTAGTGCACACATTGTTAATATGTTTTGAGTAATCTTGCAAGAGGTAACAAAAAAAGAAAGTTCTGTTAATACTATGAAACTGTTGGATGCATGTATTCATTCAATTTCTCTCTTAGGTTGTAATTGTGGAGCTGTTGCAGTTCTGGATAGCAATGTTGGATGGATCATCACGTGGAACAGAACAGGCTAGGCTGCTGCTGTCAATTTAGTATACTATCTTTTATGTTTCCTTCAAGGGCTTGTAGATTTTTTTTCTTTTATTAGGAACAGTTTTTTTTTTCTTTCAGAAACCTAGCCTCAAGCTCTCAGGTTGAGCGGTTATGTCTTTGCCTGAAAAGTAAAAGCATAGATATATTATTGTACACAACCTACTTGGAACCTGTTACCTGTCGGGCAATGAGAAAACTACAGTGTTCATATCGATTGCATCATTTTATAGAAAACTATGGATTGTAACATAACTACAGAAGTATGAAAGCTTCAGGCCCTATTGAAATTTTTTAGTTCATCTCAAATGTGAGCATGCAAATATGCAATCCTCAGCGTGGTGTTCTGCATTACTTGATGGAGTTCTTCTTTGATTATGTGCTAGCAACTATCGTCTGAAACAAGCTGCTATGTATTGTAACCTTAGGAAGGCCCTTGCTGCTCCAGCTGCAAGCGCAAATCATTCACAGCCTGGTGTAAGAAATGGAGATGCCTGTCCTCCACAGAAATCGGCCAGGAAGAAACGTGGGGGAAAGAAGATGGATGACATAGATCGAATCATACTCGGTGACGATTTGGTAGAGATGCCAGATAGTCCGGATGGCAGGAAGAAGAGACGAAAAATAGGTTCCTACGACGGTATTGATTGGGAAGATTGCATTATTGAGCTCCTGCTACTACATGGTGCAAATGAAGCAGAGATAGAACAAGGCCAGTACAGAAGATTGTTGGAGTTGCATGTATTCAGTGCATTAAGTGGAGGAAAATTGAAAAATAGTGATGCAGCGTCTCAAGTCTTCAGTATATGACCGCAATTTTGCTGAATGAACATAGGTCCTTACCATTCTGTATTTACATTCTTTTAGTGATATAGAAAGCTCATGCTGAGTGCTGAATGCAAATTTTTTTAAGTTCAATCAAGCTAATTGTGGGAAGAACATATTGTGATAGAGTAATAATTACAGACCACGATCGCTTTTGTTCTTCCCTGCTAATACCGATTAGAAAGTACAGTTTAGGAATGATATGGCCCCTAACAATTCCAATTTTTTATATAAACGAGGATTGTGTAATTTTGTACATTGCTATATGGCTTATATATGGCTTATGAATGACATATATTTTTAGTGTTGCATTCATAATTGTTTTATTGCTAACATGAGTGCATCACAGCTGAAGCCACCAAGTGAAAAGATGGATTGGTGCAATGCCATTTCCGAAGAAGTTTGTGTTCAAATAGCGTGGCTATCGGAGGCTGATTTAACTCTCTTACTTGAATAAAAAAATATTTTAATTTAATGGGTATTTGAGTTGAAGGAAATAATTAAGTCAAAATTCTTTTGGTTTTCATTAAATGTGTAGACATCCAATAAGTGGAATAAAAATTTAGTGATGGAAATAAAAAATGTAATTAGTTTGAAAAAACATAATTGATCTTTTACCGTAGCAACGCACGGGCATTTTGCTAGTAAATATAAAAGAAGTAACAAACGGGCAGCCATGGAAGGCTCCCTACACGCTAAGAAAATGTAAAAGTGTAAAAAAAAACTAAAACTGAACAGAAAATTTGGATCTACACAGCTAGGATGTGGTTTAAATTCCCAAAGATCTTTCTTCAAAGAATTTATCAAGATGCACAACCCTTTACAGACTACCACAATAATACACGAGGTTGTATTTCCTCAAGACATGAAAGAACATATGTCATGAAAGAATATGCATCCTCGAACAGAACGAATGTTGCATGCATGTAACTCACATTCTCAAATCTAGTGTCGCTCAATTTGATGGGAGGTGGTGACTACACTTTCAAGCTGCGGGCAACCCTGCTGCCCCCATTGGACTCATCGCTCCAGAATGCAAACCATTATTGGTGATACAGTGGCTTGGTTTCGGTGTGAGCTTTTTTTGAGATCTTATGAACAGGTAGGTGAGGGAATCAAAGGACATATAACACATATGATCGCTCCACAATACTTGTATTTTGGGTACCTGATGGATGCCCGCGGGTAAGGTTGTATACCCGCACACTACCTACGGGTGATATTTCATACCTATACCTTCGCCCACGACCAAGAATTCGTACCCATACTCTCGCTCATAGTTCTGGTGGCGCTGTGTCCGGCCAAATACCATTCCGTTGCGCAACCATCCTGCGCGAGACGACACTGCACTAGCGGACGCGGCGGCCTCATGACTCATGCGTGCAATGATCGTTACACCTCGTTCCCTTGCCACCGGGATGCTCGTGAAGGACTGTGTCGCGAGCCGCCACCGACCAGTGCTAGACATCAGTCGTGGGGCGTGTTCACGTGAGTATACGCTTGCCGCCTTGCCGGCTGTGGCTGACGTAGTCGATCAGTGTTCGTCCGGTACACCGTACACGTCGCTTGTTTCGTCTGGGCAACGGTTTCTCATATGCTGGAGATGCTGCCATGCTGGCATAGGCGAGCTAGCTTCTGATCTCTGTGCAGTAGATGTTCTGTGCGCGATTCTCTTATTGCAAGTGGTGCAAAAATAACTAGCCATAAACACTCAACAAGATGCAAGCTGTATCCGGCATTCCAGGGTGGAGAATGGCCCTTGTACAGTCGTACTTTTGTACAACCACTGATTTCACAGTTCGGGACGCACGTCCTATACTCCAAGTGCCTAATTTTTTTCTTGCCTTAGTCGCTAGCAAGTTAACGGCAGCGGCTCTCCGGTGGAACTTGCACAGGGCGTGGTGTACCAACCTGGTTGTGAGGGCATCAGGGCAGGGCAATGGCAACGCAGCGCGGCCAAAGGAGAACTTTCGGATAGGAAGCTTGGGGCAGGAGCTACAGTGATTGCTACTGACGCTACACGCTCGTATGCATCGGCCTATTCGGCTGGACTTATAAACCAGCTGAAAAGTTGAAACGGCTGATTTGTTGTGAGAGAAAAACACTGTTCGGTGGCTGATAAGTCGGCTGATAAGCTGAAGTGAACAGAGCGATGCGCCATAAGCCTGTTGAACACATAAGAATTTTCGGACTGCCCACGCCGCAGCCTCCTCTTTGATTTTTGCCAAAAGACCTATCTTCTTTGGCTGGAGCAAAAAAACCTAGTGATTATAGCGTGAGAAAAACTTCTGTATCTGTACTCTCTTTTCCAATTAGCTAGACTCTACTCTACCTTCTTTGTTAATGAAATATATAGAATCTTGTGCCTGTTTATTTTAAAAAAAGAGTTATGAGACTGCATACTGTGCTAGTGCATCGTCCATTTCACGAACCTACGAAAAATCATGCTGGTTATATAAAACGGTTACACAGTTTCCCCGAAAGAAATTTCGATAAATATAGAGGGGGTTAGGGGGAGAAAAACCAGCTCCCGACCCTCTTTCCATTCCCCATTCCTCTTTATTTTTTTCTCAATCCCCTTTATTACTCCCCCTCTCCCATTTACAAAAGTTAATTCACCCCTCCCCTTCCTCTCGTGCCACACAATCCGCAAGCCACAGGATTCCCTGGCTGCCCGATCCGTCGCGTCGACCACCTCGGCATTTGCACCACCACCGACCGTCCTATGTGCGCCGCCGACCTAGCGATGCCCTGTGCAAGCTCCACACGTGCAGCCGGCCTGGCAGCGCCATCCATCACTGGCCGCCCTCTGCCGCCATCCTGACCACGTGCGGTCGCGCCACCGGAGGCTGCCACCTGCCCCTACCCAGCGCGGGCTCGCACGTCGATGTCCACTCCCTTCTGCCCACACCATCGCTGCTCCACCCCGGCCGCCGCCGCGTGGGCTCACCCCGTCGTTGCTCCACCCCAACCACCGCTTTGCCCTATCGCTTCCAGCCCGCAGGTCATCATCGTCGTACCCTACCTAGGGGCATCTAAGCCCGCCGCCCAGGGAGGAGTGGGAAAAAAAATCATTAACCTGTTGACAAGTAGGCCCACGCGTAAGAAAGATTGAAAGGGATCTACTAAAGCAAATCTCCCTAAAATCCTAAAACTATGAAAGGAGAATCCCAACCCCTTTAGGGGAATAAAGGGGAAAAAGGGAAATCAATCTGCTTGAGATGATCTTAGGTGGTCATGTCCAGGGATCGACTCTCCGTAGGAGCGAATCCAGGCTGGAGTTAACAACCCCCCTCGGAGTTTTCTCGATAGGCTTGAGAAGGTCTACTCTTAGCAAAATGCTCGGGGCTATCTTAACAACCCCCCCC
Source organism: Setaria viridis (assembly GCF_005286985.2). NCBI lineage: Eukaryota > Viridiplantae > Streptophyta > Magnoliopsida > Poales > Poaceae > Setaria > Setaria viridis. Next base: position 30,804,416 of record NC_048263.2, read on the forward strand.
CCCCCCCCCGCGGGGTCGAGTTTTAAACGAACGGGTCTCTAGCTGAGTTGGTTAAGTGGTTCTAGTAGGACTCCTTAAGTCCCGTGTTTGACTACCCATTGGAGCGAATTTATGGCTAGGTTAAAAAAATCAATCTATCCCATACCAACTACAGTGCCACTATGTAAGGGTGGGGGCGTGGGGCAAGGCTTCGGAGGTTTCAAAGATGAGGCTGGCGTTTCGAGGTTTTCTTTACGTGCGTGAGAATATATGCGCTTAGCAAAATGTCTGGGGCTATCTTACCTTTGCTGGTCGATTGTTTTTTTATAGATCAATACAATTCAAGTCATCTGACAGTGGTTTCAATAGCTAGCAAAGTTTTTTTTTGGAAATAGAAATAGCTACCAAAGTTTGTGCTCACAAAGAAAGACATGGTTAGCACTAATGAACACTAGAATCACTAGGTTAGCACTAATGAACACTAGAATCACTTGGTAGTTTATTTCTCAAAGTAACAACCTACAAGGACATCTATCTTCTCAGCCAGTCAGCCTGATTCCTGAATCCACTGACGATTCCGAGCTCCCTGTCGGTCTCCCTGGCAGACCGCCACTGCCTGGCACGCACGGTACCACCGTTCGGTGAAGCAATAGTTGTCTCCGTTTCAGCCATTCTCGAGACCATCGAAACAGTTAGGTCAGGCATAAGAGGACATCATGCAAACGCCTTCCTGGATCGCTTCGCTTCGTGCCGAAGCCAGCTAGCTAAACAGTAAACACCTTTGGCGTCGTCGATCGGGGGCTCATCCCTGCACAATATGGCAGTGCTGTTCGATCTCCATCCCACGCTGGCCGGACGCCCGTGAGCCGGCGATGAGTCGTGTCGCAAGCTTCGTCGATCGGGCCGCTAGCTCCAGTTTTTCAGACGAGTGGCACACGCTCACGTGTGCACGTACGAGTACAGCGAGCAGCGGCTGGAATTTTGCAATTCCTTCGGTTGGGTTGGGTGGTTTTGTGCGGGATCGGCAATGGCGACAACTGGACGATCTCTTTGTGTTGGCTTCGTGCGAACTGCTCTCAAGTGCATTACATTCATCTTCTGAAGTAGCTAACCCATCTTTTGTGTTGGCTAATTTTCAAGCACTTGCCAACCACCTTGCTGATGGTGATTTAGCAGAGTTTGAACTTGGAACTTTCAAACTCGGAAAAAAAAATACACGAAGATCACGTATACGACTGTTTGCAGAATATCCTGCAGTTATCTCGTCTTCGAATGAACCATTTTTTTAAAGGGAGGTCCATATTTTCTCCTTCATCTTACTATAACTAATTGGAGGGTTCTTTTAAAGCCTCCAGGTGAAGCTACCTAAGATTTCTATGTGGAAACTCTAGAAAAAGAGAGAAATTCTAGAAATTCTCACAAAAGAGCAAAACATCTGACCATCAATCGGTAGACTCAAATCATCATAGCCATTGGATCTATTATGTTTTCTAAAAAATTACCCACCTGTGCCATTATAAAAATAGCCTAAATAACTCTCTAAATCTATATCTAAATTACCCACCTATGCCATTATATAAAATTAACTAAAGTAACATCTAATCTTCATCAAAATACCAACTCATACCATTATAAAACAATATTTAAAATAATTCCCTAAATTTGCAACTAAATTACCCACCACTAACACTTAAAAAAACTTGAAGTGATCCCTGTATCATCCACATATACCATAATGATCTTACTATTACTAATTGGATGCTCCTTTTGAAGCCTCCACGTGAAGCCACCTAGGATTTCTAGGGGTGGAGAAATATTAGAAATTCTCACAAAAATGCAAAACATCTTACCATCAATCGGTAGACTCAAATCATTATAGCCATGAGATCTATCATCTTTTTTAAAAAAAATACCCACCTATGCTATTATAAAAATAGCCTAAATTAACCCTGTAAATCTATATCTAAATTACCCACCTATGCAATTATATAAAATTAACTAAAATAAACCCCTAATCGTCGTCAAAATTACCAACTCATACCATTATAAAACAATATTTAAATTAATCCTCCAAATTAGCAACTAAATTGCCCACCACTAACACTTTAAAAAACTTAAAGTGGTCCCTTAAATTTGTATCTGTATTATCCACATATACCATAATTAAAAATAACACAAGGTAACCCAACAATTGAATCCAATCACCTTAATTAAAAATATACAACAATACGAGTCTAAATCGTCTATTTCTTACACTATTTTTTGTCGGGAATATTTCTTACACTATTGGTATATGATATAATAACTAAGGTATATACGCATGATGAGTGTCACCATTCATAAAAATATAGAGGAAGTGATGAGAATATAGATTTCTACGTTAAAATTATAGCGCAAACTTAGGTTCCATTAAACAAATTCAAGCGTATACCTACGATGCAAAGTGAAAAGGTAAAGATTATTAATATGGATGAAAATATTATAGAGTAATTACTAGCTAAAATCTATCACAATCGGATGAAGATAATAGGTATATATCTATATAAAATATTTAGCAAATGAGATGTAGCTCATGGTAATAGTTTTGTAGCAATATGGTCTTATTTTTTTATTGGAGACTCCGTATTAATTTTCACGAGACACACTATAAAAAAAGATAAATTTTAGAAATTCTAAAAAAATCAAAAACAGACATTCTGGAAGCGCCATCATCACAAAGGTCCAACTCGGACCTGGAAACGAAAATCCAGCACCGTAGACCATTCCTCGAGCTGAATTTTATCATCATCGAAACCACACGAGACAAGTCGCCCATCAGCCTGGAATATCTCTGTCCGTTTCCTGGAGAAAAGTACTCTGGGATTCGAGGCTGGACACGCCGCATCAATCTTGTACAGCTCAGACAGCGACAGCGGCGCTGGGCAAGAAGATGGAAACTGAGAAGTGGCAGTGATTGGCGAGTTTGACGGACTCAGATAAGGCGTCTCAACGCGAGTGTGTGGATGTAATGGTGCTGTAAAACTGTTTTTAAACCCCTGGGGCCTCAGCCAGCTGAGCATCCAACTAATAAATTTCAGAGTTCAAATACCCAATACCAAGAAGAGAACAAAGCATATCAGGAGGACTGCCGGCAGAGCAGAGGTACCCTTCTCTTTTGAGCTCTTTTAGCATGTTATTACTTGCTGTAACTCTGTCAGGGTTCTGTCTTGAACGGGTGTCCGCGCCCTGCGTTTTTTTTTTTTGAAAAAACAACGAAAATTTGCATATTAGCTGCTAGCACATGTTTGTTCGCTGTAAGAGAATTTGATGGGGTTATAAGCTTGCTCATAGTAACTCTGATTATCGCATGAACGCAACGTCGTTGCTCTAGTAATACGCCAGAAAGTTTATGCTTTATTTTTGCAGGTGAAGTGCCTAATAATGTGGCAACCCAAGCTGCTGCCGAAACTCGCCATGCTTGTAGTGCTGCCGTTGCTGCTCCTGTGTTATGCAGCGGGCAACGTCCATTGCTCGACTATTCACGAAAACAGCGAAGATTTTCACTCGCTGCTCGACTTCAAGAAGGGCATCACCGATCCAACAGCCTTGAGCAATTGGACCAGCAACACCCACTTCTGCCGGTGGAATGGTGTGAACTGCACCTTGACGCGGCCATATCGTGTCACGGAGCTCGTCCTCCCCGGCAAGAACTTAGCTGGCCAAATCTCCTCCTCTCTTGGAAACCTGACCTATCTTAATAAGCTTGTTCTAACCAATAACAGCTTCCATGGCCCCATACCTCTTCTTAACAAACTACTAAACCTGAAGTACCTTTCCTTGGGAAGCAACCTTTTGCAAGGTGAGATTCCTGACGCACTTACAAACTGTTCCAACTTAGTCAAACTAGATCTCTCTAAAAACAACCTCACCGGTGTTATTCCTCCTAGAATAGGCTTTCTTACCAAACTAGAATCTTTTCTCCTGTACAAAAATTCTCTCTCCGGGGTCATCCCACCAGGCCTCGGCAACATCACCGATTTATCAGTAATTGCTCTTTCACAAAATCAACTGAACGGGCCAATTCCCACTGAGTTTTGGCGAATGCCAAACATAGCGTTGTTGTACATGCCCGAAAATAATCTGTCGGGTGGAATCCCGCAAACTCTTTTTAATTTGTCTTCTCTTCGACAACTATCCTTGGCGTACAATATGCTGGGCAACACATTGCCATCTAACTTCGGCAACGCCCTCCCTAATATCCAGTTTCTGTACTTGGCAAACAATATGTTTGAAGGAAACATTCCAGCTTCTCTAGCCAATGCTTCAGGTCTCATAGACCTGAGTCTCTCGTCTAATAAGTTCACTGGCCAAATCCCAAGCATATTCGTGAACTTTTCAGTTCTATCTACTCTAATCCTTGAGGAAAACATGCTTGAAGCAAGCGACAGTGCTGGCTGGGAATTCTTTGATGCCCTAACAAACTGCAGTTCCCTGACAGGGCTTTCATTGGCTGGTAATAATCTGCAGGGAGTCGTACCAAATTCAGTAGGTAACCTGGCTACCAACCTCACAACTCTAATAATGAGTGATAACCACCTATCTGGAACAGTCCCCGCGAGCATTGGAAAACTCAATAGCTTAATTCATCTCGCGCTTGATGGCAACAATCTTACCGGTACGATTGATGAATGGATTGGAAAGTTGACAAACCTACAACGTCTAAATCTCCGTGGCAACAACTTTAAAACCCTGTAAAGCACGGCATTGTACAGATTATTCTTGTCCAGATTGGATACAAGTTGACTTGACCTGCTCGCTACCCTGTCAAAGATAACCTATGAACGAATCATGCCCACACATACATTCTGGAAGCGCCATCATGACAAAGGTTCAAAGTTTTTTTTTTGTCGAATTGGGTATTTGGATGGTGCTACTACCAACCATGCATGTCCAGCGACGCTAACAAAAAGTGGGGGAAAAACACCTGACATGTTGACGGATTATTTGGCCTCGAGTCTGTCCTTCATGTCTCTGCAAAAGCTTGTGCATGTGCAAAACGCCGTGGTCCGTAGAGAAGTACGCCAGCAATTGGCCCTTGAGTGTTGAGTCTCAAACAGAAAGAACATCGGTCACTCCAGTAAGGCATGCTAATGTACAATGGTGTCGAGAAATTTTGCAGTAACAATTCGTATCTACGAGTAATTCAGAGGTGCAGGGCACTTCAGAGTTCAGGTATCCTTTCCTTGTAGAGTTAAGTGGTTTCTGAATAGACGATTTATCTCACTCGCTAGATATTGTCTCCAATTCTTCGTACAATACTCACCAGTAGCAAAATCGTGAGAAGCACGGCATCCGTGATACATCCAGATTCGAATATCGAATACTTACAAGTTTACTTGACCCGCTGCGTTGTCTAGGAAAACAATGAGTAAATCACATCCACAAAAATACAGTCTGAAAAATTGATTTGGAAACGAGAATCCTGTAGACGCAAACAATTCCACGAGCCGAGTTTTGTCAGAATCGCAGGCGGACGAGACGTGTAACACGTCAGTGCGTAAAAATCGTTGTCCTGTTCAGGCTGAAAAGCACACGCAGGAGCAGGAGTAGCAGTAGACCACCGGTGGGATGCGCTAGCTGCTGCCAGGACATGCCGGGATTTGGTAAGAAATTCCCTAGAGTTTCTTACAAGGATCTAGCTCAAGCTACAGAAAACTTCTCAGAGTTCAACCTGATTGGGAGGGGTAGCTATGGTTCAGTGTACAGAGGAAAGTTAACTCAAGCTAAAATGCAAGTGGCTATCAAGGTTTTTGATCTTGAGATGAGATTTGCAGACAAAAGTTTTGTATCGGAATGTGAGGTGCTGAGAAGCATTAGACATTGAAACCTTCTTCCTGTACTAACTGCATGTTCAACAATAGACAATAGAGGCAATGATTTCAAAGCTCTAATTTACGAGTTCATGCACAATGTAAATTTAGATAGATGGTTGCATCAGAAAGATGATGGCATAGCTCCGAAATTGTTGGGCTTATCTCGAAGAATAAGCATAGCTGTTGACATAGCCGATGCGTTGGCCTATCTACACCATGACTGTGGAAGACCGATTGTGCACTGTGATCTGAAACGAACAAACATCCTTCTTGATGATGATATGAATGCTTACTTGGGAGCTCTTTTACGGTACATAGTACTACTACTTAGTAGTATATAGTATATGTAAGATCTAAATGTTCATGATTATGGACGATTTAGTAATTATTACATGTAAAAAGTGATATTTCAAACGGAATGGCCTTTTAAAATTTTATGCTAGTGTCAAAAATAAAATTTTAGTGATGTCATTTGTGTTCTTTTACCATGATACCGTTATACTACCTATACTACTCATGTATATTACCCATACCACAGGTGAAGGTTTCAGTAGTATCCAATTTTTTTTGCAACGAGCCAGCAGGTACTGCTATATTAAAAATAAGGAATGCCCGCCAGGCCAATTACAAACGTTCTATACAAACTGTACGCTTACATCCCAATAGCGGTAAAGAAAAAACTCCGCTAGGGGTACTACAAAACTCATGCCGCGTAAACGAAATACTGTAAGTGTCTAGCTCCCGCCGTGATCCACATTGCCGTCTGGTCCTTGATGCCGTTGACTATCCGATTAGCTGATTGCTCCTTTTGCCGGAAAATCCTCTGATTTCTTTTTGACCAAATTTCCCATAGGACAAGGATAATTAGACTACGCAGCCCTTTTCCGCCGGCCACCGGAGCGGCCAATAGAGCTGTCCACCAACTATATTAGGAATCATGCCTGTCCTAATGGCTCGGGTCAATATTTGGACACCTTGTCCATGTACTCATCTTAGTCCAGATTGTTCTTGCAAAGTTGCAGTCAGCGAAAAGATGATAGCCGGTTTCCTACGTCGTGTTGCATAGCACACACCTTGGGTTACTGGTCCATTCCCGACACTGTAGCCGATTTGTTGCCCATATCCTGTCTTGTATAGCCAGCCAACTGTTGCACTTTGGAGGCGCCCATGTTTTCCAAATTAGGTTCTCAAAATTAGTCACCGTGGACCTATGAGTTGTGCTCGATAGGCCAACTGTGAGTTGTACTTCCCGTCTGTTGTGAGCTTCCATGCGATGGTGTCCGAGAGACCTGGTCTTAACCTCGATCCATAATCGATGATAATCAATAAAATGTGCCACGGAGAAACCTCGATGTAGAAGGTTTAAATCTCGTATCCATGTGTCGCCCGTCACCGCATCGTATAGCGTCCTGTTCTTTCTTCTAGAGATGTGAAACAGGTTCGGCGCCATGTCCCTGGGCCTTTGTCCACATACCCAGCCGCTGTCCCAGAATGATATTTTCTTATCGTCTCCAATTGTAATCGTGGTTTGCCGCAGCAAAAGGCTTATGGTCAGCTTGGGAGCAATGTATCTCGCGTCCCTCCCAAGATGGCCCTTCATTCATCCAATCTTGCCAAAGCCAACGCAGATGTAAAGCTCTGGAAAATTTTTCGAGGTGCAGTTTTCCAAGTCCGCTCCCATTCCTAGGCCTTGCTGACCACGTCCAATTCACCTTGCACTTGCCGCTTGTGATTGGCTCCGTTCCCACCCATAGGAATGGTTGCCGCTTATCATCAATGGTCTTCATTATTTCTTTATGTGCTTTGAGAGCCGTCAGCAGATAAACCAGTTGTGCGGTTAGGACGGATTTAAGCAATGTGAGCCTCCTGGCTGCCGTCAAATTTCTTCCGCTCCAACTGCTTAGCTTGCCAACTACCTTGTCCACTAGTGGTTGGAAGTCGACCGCCTTCAGGCGCACTGTGGACAGTGGTAGGCCCAGATATTTGATCGGGAAGGTACCACACTTTGTCGGTAGATTCTCCAGTACCTCGCTCAATTGTACGCCTTCATAACAGATAGGGACGGCTGTTGATTTGCGAAAATTTATTTTGAGCCCCGTTACTTCTCCAAACATTCCCAAAATGTTGACTAACACATCTATTTCCACTTTCCTTGGCGCTATAAACATCGCCGCATCGTCTACATACATTGGTATATGGCATGACGGTGCCCTTCCACATAGTCTGCTAAGGACTCCCATATCGGTTGCCAAATCTAAAAGCCTTTGCACCGGGTCGATCGCTATGATGAAGAGCAGCAGGGACAGTAGATCACCTTGCCGTAAGCCTCTGCTTTACAGGCGGATTTGGGACACCTTTTAGTAGGATGCGTGCGGATGAAGTGGACAGTATGGTCGCAATCTAGTCACACCAGCGTGTGGGGAAGCCTAGGTGGCGCAGAAGCAATAATAGGTAATCCCATCAAATGGAGTCGAAGGCTTTCCCAATATCCAATTTGAGGAAGACAGCTTGCACTTTGTTTCTGCGATATTGTCTAGCCGTGTTTTGCACCGTCATGAAGTTGTCATGAATACTCTGTCTCTTAATAAAAGCACTCTGACATTTGTAGATAATTGAGTTAATGTGTGGTTGTAATCTAATTGCCAATGCTTTCGTGATGATCTTGATGAAGGAGTGGATGAGGCTTATTGGCCTGAAGTCCTATATGGCGTCTCTCCCTCTTTCTTTGGAATTAGGATGATATTAGCCATGTTAATTAGTTGGAGGTTGTTGCACCAGAGACATTAGAACACGTTTACCGCTGCCATTACATCTTATTTGATGATATTCCAGCATGATTTTAGGAATAATCCCGTGAATCCGTTTGGTCCTGGGGCTATATCATTCAGCATGTTGTGGATGACTTGTTTGATTTCCTCTTCGGAGAACGATGAGTCCAGTAAGGATAGATGATGCTGGTTGAGATGAAGAAGGTCCCAATTGAAGTCCGCGCCACGTGGCTGAGGCTGCTGCATGATTGCTCTGAAAAAGTTCTAGATCTCAACAGATTTTTCATCATGTGTGCATGCCCATCCATTCTCCTTTTTAAGTTTCTGGATGTAATTTTTCCGTCACCTGGAGTTGATCTGCCGATGAAAGAAACGCGTATTGGCATATCCTAGTTTAAGGTTCGTTATTCTGCTTGCTTGATTCTTACGCGCACGTTGAATGACAGCTAGTCCCATGGCTCTTAATTTGAGTCGGCTGCGTAGGAGCTGCTCAGCCTCCGCAAGCGGTTGGTGTTCTTGTGCTATGTCCAACCTCAGTATCACTTCTAGGGCCATATGCATCTGCATTTTCGCATCTGGCGGCTGCTCCACTCCTTCAGTGCAATGGCTGTGGCATGTAGCTTGTGATAGAGTCTATGGAAATGCTCGACATGTGGTGACTGTATGTTCCACGCTCGGGGACTGTTTCCTTGAATTCCGGAAGCATTGTCTAGAAATTCTCGAATTTGAAGGATTTGGGGCGTCTCGGTCCACTCTAGTTGGAAAGCAAGATAGGACAGTGGTCAGATAGGGAAGTTGATAGGGCGTGCAGGACGTGAGGACTGAAGGCATCTTCCCATTCCACATTTGCAAAAACTCTGTCAACCCTAACAAGGGTCAGGTTACGTCTTTCATTGCTCCAAGTGAATCTTCTATTTTGCAGATGAGTCTCACGTAAATCACTATCGTCAAGTGCCTGTTTGAACAAGTTCATAAGCCTCAAGTTCAGTCTGTTGTTATTTTTGTCACTCGCTTTGTATATGAGGTTGAAGTCACCTAGGACTAGCCATTGAGAGCCATGAGGAGGCTTTTGCGCTTGTAGTTCTGCTAGAAATTGCGGTTTGTTGTTGGATCTGGTTGGGCCGTAAACCACTGACAGTGTGAAGACGTTTGCCGTTTCATGCATTGTTACCCTTGATGTTATATGATATTCTCCTACGATTATGTCGACGTGAGTGCTATTCCACAACAGTAGGATACCACCCCTGGTGCTAGAGAGTCCCCCAGCTGATTTGTAGGAGTAGCTGTCAAGCCTGTAACCCCCTATATATGCGGCTGTAAATTTGTCAATGATGCTTAGCTTTTGTTTCTTTTTTTTTTGATGCAACAGGAGGGGCTTGCCCCTACTGAGATGTATTAAAACGAGAGTCTAAAAGAGGTTACAAAGCAATCAGCAAAGAAAACAAAGAAGGAAAGAAAAGAAACACACAAAAAAAAGGCAAACTAGAGCGAGCGAATCCAGTCTAAACATTCCTGACCCAAAGCGGGGTTCATTCTGTACGAAGCTACCAACAAAAGTTCTGATAAGAATTTGGATCGAGTTCCTGCAACTGTCGGATCCACATTATTGAAGGTCCAGTCATTTCTTGTTGTCCAAATACTCCAAGATATGAGGAGTATGATTTCCATGAAGAAGGTGACGTTCAGATGTCTTCTGATCTGATTGAATATGTGGGTTGATGATCTTGTGGATACAAAGGAAATCCCAATCGAACTCCAACAAGCCTTTGCAAAGTTGCATCTCAGGAAGAGATGAGTGACCGTTTCTCTCTTTTGAAGGATGCACATTTCGCAGACGTTGGAGTCCAGTTGCATTCCCCTTCTCTGTAGAATGTCTTTTGTATTTAGTCTGTCTATTATCAGAAGTCAGAAGGAGACTTTGTGTTTTTCTGACATTTAGATTTCCATAATTAGCGATGAATTGGGTGCGTTTCCCTTTGTCCTGTTAAGGTCTTGTATGCTTTGCTAACCGAGAAGGTTGGTGACCCCAGTATAAGTCCAAAGATCTGTTTCTCTCTGAGATAGCGTGTTAGAGATCGTCTCCTGTACCGTGTCCCTCCTCGCTCTCTGATTTAAGCCTCTCACGTTCCAGCATAGCACTTCAAGATTCATGCATGATTTCATAGGCTCTAGCCGTAGGAAGACAGGCAAAGCAGGTGAAGCAGGCAAAACATGGGCGATTCATCACCAGCAGGTTGAGCAGCAGACATACAGGGAATCTGATCTTAGACATGAAGTGGCGATGCATAGTTGCAAGCATGATTGAACGACCATTGCAGTGTGCTGGTTTTAAAGTTACAGACCAAAAGACAGGCAAGTCACAGGAGAACTGTAACGTGCAGCAAGTTCTTGCAGAGGTAACAACTTGGAACATTGCAGATAACATGATAATTGGAGGACACTGGAAGGATTGCTGCGCCTGGGTCAGTTTGCCGCCTGAAGAGGCAGCTGGGCAGCTGCTGCTTGGACGGCTTCCTCCTGGGAGTTGTCGGCTTCACCTGCGCCTGGGTGGACAGCTTCTCCCTGGATGTCTTCGATTGCATCGCCTGCCACCCTTGCCATTGCTTCGTCGAGCTCCTCAGCAACAGGGTCATCGAGGTTGAAAGCCGCCGTCAGCGCTGCAATCACGTCTTGCGGCAACGGTCCCTGGAACATGGCTAAGAATTCCTGCAGAGCGAGCAGCCTCGATGGGCTGAAGTTCGTCAGTTAGAAGACCCAGTTTTCGACAGAGATTCTGTTGTGCCCGTTGGACCGCAGGCATAGGCCTACGGTTGGACAATCTTGCGCTACGTCGTACCGTCGACATGTCGAAGACGCATCATGGATGGCGGATTTTGGTCACCTTCTGCTGTTGCTGCTGGTTCTGGTCCTCGTCGTGTACCTCCGTTGGTGGAACCTGGAGCACTTGCTCCGGCCTGGTGAAGAGCGTGCTGACGACGGTGTTGTCCTGTCCTCCTTGTGTTGTCACGGTCCTGCTGTTGATGTTAGTAGCCCCTCCTTCAGCGCCACCTTGTGGCCGAGCCATGCCGTATGTGCCGTCGGTGGGAGCGGGCGCCATCTGTTCATCATGAAGAGGGTCAGAGCGGAGGAGTGTCGAGCAATGGGCGCTGTCCAGAATTGGCGATGTCGGCGAGAACTCCTGCTCCAGGCCGTGCAGATGCACCTGGAGGTCCTGTAACGCAGCATCAACCTCCTGAACGGAGACGGGAGCAGTAGAGACACTGTGAAGCCCCACCGTGTCGCCTGTGCCGTCAGTGGGAGTAGGCGCCATCTGTTCATCATGAAGACGGTCAGAGGAGGTATGGTGGAGTGGCGAGCAAAAGGCACTGTCCAGAAGCAGCGATGGCGGCGAGAGCTCCTGGTCCAGGCCGTGCAGATGCACCTGGAAGTTCTGTAACGCAGCTTCGACCTCCTGAATGGAGACAGGAGCAGCGGAGCCGTGCTTGTGGTTGTGGCCTGGTACTGCCAAGTCCTCCAGTATGCGATTGTACACATGGGACACCTTGATCATCGGCGGATTGATTTTGTCCTTGCAGCCACGCTCCTTGGACTAGACTTCATTCCCTTCATGTGGCAGACGGAGTGCGTCTGCCAAGCTAGCCGCTTTGTTGATCTAGTTGTAGGAGGTGTACAGCTTAGGTGCTATGTCATCCATCTTCCCTTCCTTCCTGCATAGAAAATTCCTGGCAGCCTCCTCCAACGTGGAGGCACGGTTAGTGAACAGAAACTGGAACTCGATGGCTCTCTTGTCACGCAGAGGACCAAACAACGAGAGCTGCTGAGGCCTGCTGGTGTTGATGATGGCGTGTTGGTGCTGGCGTCCCCCGTGCCTGCTTCCGCCACCCCAAGTCCGGCGCCTGGGCAAGCGCTCCCGCTCGCGGCCGGCCTCTCCGCCCGTGACCTTGTGTGCGTTGTGGGCGCGGCGAGCACGGTCACCGCGTTCCGTGGTGATCACGGTCGTCGTCGTCGTCGTCCCTCCGGTGCCAGGCATTCCACTTGCTTGCGTGGCAGTCGTTGTTGTAGCCTCTACGCTGGCGGTCTTGATCATCTCGCCGCTCACCCTCCCCCGCCGCGCTGCTCCGACCAAGGCGTGATTGGTCTGAGCATGGGGGTGAGCGCGGCCGTGCTTCACGTTCCATTGCCCTGCGTGGCTTCGTCTCCCCATCGATGCAGCCAAGATGCTAGGGAGGAAGTCGACGGATTGCAGGCGTGCACGACGTCCTGTCGTCGAGGTTGACGGACGTGAGCGTGTAGTCCTGGACCTCCTCGAGGTGGATGATGATGCAATGCTTGATGCCATGTTGCCACTCCAGCCTTGGATACCAACATGGACTCCAGCCTGGCGTCGCGCGCTCAGTCGGTGAACGTGAGCGAAGCACACTTGGGGATGGAGCTTGGGTTCACCGTCCAAGCCCACAGGTTGATGGTCTTCGTTTCTTTCGGCTGGTCAAGGTTGGTGTCGATGGCTTCGAGGGTGCAATTGCTGCTGATGAGGCGTTCCGCGATGTCAGCTCGCCAGGTGTGCATTGGCACCCCGTTGAGGTAGAGTCTGACCCGGAAGAGGAGGGCGGCACCCTCGACATCGCAGAGACTCCTACATTTGGTGAAGAAGACTTCCACACAGGACACTGTGGCCTTGCCCTTCTGGAGAGCTTCTGTGCAGTGATGACTATGCTTGAACTTGATTAGAAAAGCCTCAGGAAAATGGCACGAGACTGTCACCTCTTCATGGCGCAGCTTGAAGTCCTCCCTGATGGCTCGCACGACATCGCGCGGGTCAATTGGTTCCTGGCCGTGCACTGCCCAGGTGACCGCCGCTGTCGTTTCCCACTCCCGCAGGTCGGTGTCATTGTCCCCGGTTGCTTGGATGAGGCAGTCCACCTGCTTCGGCCTTGTCGCGGCATCACCGAGTCTTGACATGGACGTCAAGGGTGCGGGCTTTGGCGGTGGAGGCAGTTGTTGACGAGGTGAGCGCAGAGCTTGGCGAGGTGGAGGCAGAGCTTGGCGGGGTTCCTGCTCCCGGTTGTCAATGCACTCTGCGTGACGGCGTGGGTGCTGAACCGGCAAGCTCCTCCTATTGTGGTGCTTGGCAGTGCAGGACTTGGCGTGGTGGCTGGAGCGGAGGTAGAGGAAGCAGCAGATGGGGTCATGGCAGGCAGTGGCGCGGTGGTGTGAAGCCAAGCAGATGAAGCAACGTCAGTTGGTTCTGGCACGGAACGCTCGCAAGGTTGGGGAAGACTGAGGTTGGGGGCGGTCGCAGGTGAAGCATCGTGGAGGAAGGCCGTGATGTTGTGGAGATGGCCGGTGGGGTGGACTTGAATGGTGCACTTTCCTCCACCAGTACGGCTGCCTAACGGGCACCCAGCCATCCTGAGGAGTGAGTGAGCCATTCTTGCGCCGCGCCGCCGGTCACCTCGAGCGCGTCTTCACAGGCGACGGGGCGGCAGGTGGGTGGAGGAGGCGCGCGGCGACGGGTGGAGTTATTGCTCTGGACAAACACAGTAAAGGCGGGCTGCAGATTTTGAAACCGCTGTGTCGAAGCCGGATCCGCCGCAGTGAAGCCCCTGACGGCTTGGGCATAGGACGTAGGTACCGCGGAGCTGGGGGGTGGTCCTGCTGCGAATCCGGCAAGACCTGCGTAACGGATTTTACCTGGGATACTTCACTAGCCTTGGATTTGCAGGGAACGGCATCGGCGGAAGGGGATCTGGGGGGTGCGAAAGCTGTCCGGATCTTTAGGGGTCCCTCCCGATCCGCCCGGGACTTGGGTGCTGGGTGAAAGGCTGGTGGTGGAGATGGCCAGGAGGCTGCGGAGGCTCAGGGTGTGGCGTGGATGCGGCGGAGGAGTTTGCATTGGCTGGTGGCGGGGCTGGGGTCGCCGCCGATGAGGGCGGAGTGCGCTGGGTGGGCATCTTCTTTCTTTGTGTCTGTTATTCGTGTCAGTAGTATACAATTAATCTTGACCGTCGGATGTTTGTATACTAGTTCCTTTTAACACTAGTATAGCCTAGTATTGTGTACCGTAAAAGAGCTCTACTTGGAAGACTTCGGAATCACAAGCCTAGTTCTTGATTCAAAGTCAGAAACTGTTGGGCAATTTGGTTGTAATAGTTCAGTTACTGTGTCAGGAACTATAGGATATATAGCTCCAGGTACAAATCAAGAACATTGCCATCTCCAGTTGCACGTGAATATTTTAACTTTAGATTAACCTAACCAGTGGATCTTATATGTGTTTTCTAGAGTATGGTTAAAGTGTTCATACATCGACCCCTGGGGATGTTTACAGCTTTGGAACAGTTCTTCTGCAGTTGCTAATAGGCAAAAGACCAACGGACTTTATGTTTGAGGGTGAACTCAGCATTGTTAACTTTATGGAGAGGAACTTTTCAGATCAGATCTTAAGTATCATTGATTCTCATCTCCAAGAAGAATGCAAGTGCTTTATTCAACCATTGGCGGAAGCAGAAAATGAGGTCCATCGATGCTTGCTGTCCCTGGTGCAAGTTGCTCTTTCTTGCACCCGTTTATTACCAAGGGAACGAATGAACATGAGAGAAGTAGCTGTTAACTTGCACGCAATCAGAAGGTCATATGTTGGAGCAATTAAGCGCAAGTAAGCTATGCATCGCTCGATCTAGGATGGTTACCTCAGTTTCATTTTTTAATACAATATAGGCATAAAGAAGCTGGATCAGCATGCTGAAATTGACGAATTATCATGCTAAGGAAACTGTATGCATGCAGTGGGCGGTGAGTTTTCTTCTAGTACTAGTCATACTAAGATTTAGGGGTGTAAACGGATCGAATGGATACCTCAGGATACGAATTTAGATAGTTTTTTCTTCTCGGATTCGGGTACGGATAGTGTCGGTTGTGTCGGATAAGATATATATATCCTAAATACTATCTGACTTTGGATGCTGAATACACGGATTCGGACATGGATGCCCCTCCAAATGGATTCAAATTCGAATACGGACAGACAATGTCCGTAATATTTTGAACATCAGGCGATTGGGACTTCGTAGGCATAAAAAGATTTTTATAGTATGTCAGTTTGCTTTGATGGTGATGTGATTCTTTTTTGACAATTGCGATGGAAAATTGTCCACGATCTAGCTAAAAGTCAGATTTGGATCCAAATCCAAATCCCAAACTACAACTACCACCAATCGATTAGTTCAAAGAGCAAGGATTGACGGGATCGTTCGTATACCTTTTATGCAGGTGTCGGCCGGACAATTGATAGCCCTGTCAGGCTCGCCCGCAGATGACGCGCGCGTCGCCTGTGTGCGCGGCGGTGGAGTCTATCCGCAACGATGAGGGGAAAAGCGGTTTCTCCAAGGTAATCTATGCGCCTGGACCTTGGGTGCGCCAAATACTCCGTCCGGCCACCTCTTCAGGTTTGGAGAATCATCAATTTCAGAAGGCAAGGTTTGGAGAATCTTCAGGTTTGAATTTTGAAATGAAACTGGAGACTGCATCCTGGGATGATTTAGACTTCCCGAAGACAGTTTGTAATCAGAGAATGCATTATGCATTCAAGTGACAGCTCTTAAAAGACTAGTAGTAGAATTCTAACATGTCCTCATATTTCCTTGGGGATATCAATGAGCATGATCCGATACCTACATGTAGAAATTACAATGCTCACTTGGACTTTTATAAAGCACGCGGCACTTATGTCCAGGAATTCGCAATCGATCGCAGAACAAAGCAAGCAAGTCTGCACAATCAATTCAGGGAGCACCACAAACGTACCATAGCTGATTTGGAAACGATAAGTTTCACAAGTAAACCATTAGTCCATTACACGTGCTGAGTTTTATCAGCATCCGTAGGCGGACGAGAATGGTCAGACGACGTGTCCCAGTCCGGCTGCAGAGCAAAGAGCTGGACTAGCAGTAGAGCTGCGGGATTCGAGGCTGGACATGCCGCAACAACCTTGCCCAGCTCAAATAGCGACAGCACCCGTAGGTGAGTGAGATGGACGTTGAAAAATCTGCAGTAACTGGCGAGTTTCGCAGACCCGCCAGGGTCTTCGTCGCCATAGCTTGTCAGCGACTGCGGGTTTGGGACGATGTCAGTTGCAGGCTGAAAAGCGGCTGACCGGCGAGTTCGATGGCCTCAAGAATCTCCTCTGCACCACCGGTCAAGCTAAAATAAAGCGTTCAGTTGGGTTCGATGGTTTTGTGCGGAGTTCTTGTGGTGCGGCATCGGCAATGGGGCCATGGGGGCAACCGAACATGCTGTTTTGTGGTTGTACCGGCCTTGTACAAACTGCCATCTGATGCTGTCCATCGTCAATGATCAGTTTGCAGGAATGTTAAAAAGATGGGTTAACGCTAAACGCAATGACAAGTAGTACAAAGGGATCAGCCCGAAATATCTCTGTTCGTTTCCTATTGAAAAGTAAAATAACTGGACAAACAGTAGAAAGCTGGGATTAGAGGTGCGCATGCCGTAACAATCTTGTCGAGCTCAAATAGCGATGTGGCGCATGGATGGAGACACGGAGGCTGAAAATAGGGCAACTCTGGTTGGTTTGACTGACTTAGGGTCTTCGCTGTAACGGTGGTCAAGAATCAAGATAAGGTAAGATGTCACATAGCCTCAAGCAACGAAAGTGTGTGGATGTGAGATGTGCTGTTAAACTCTCTTGGACCCATGGGTACCCCCAGCAAAGTTCATGGCTCATTTTGTCAATGAAGGAAACTTTATTGATCTTAACCAAATACCTTGATGGTATAATCATATTAAGATAACTTCTGGCGACTTGGCCTCTGTACAGTTAGGATACACATATGACATAGCCTAAGTATTACAAGGTTCATGCATCATCAAAGACGACCCGGCAAAGGCAAGAAGAAAAGGCTGTCATGTTGCGCCCTCTCGATCCGATCAGAGGCTGTTGTTCTCTCCTGATTACCAATACATGCATTTTTGGATTATCTCTTGCCGTTAGGCCTGCCATGTTGTTCCTGACTGTAAATTTAAATTAGTAGCGGTTGCCACACTTGATTTAGATCATCTTTTTTTTGTCCAGTTGTCCAGT
Organism: Setaria viridis; assembly: GCF_005286985.2. Lineage (NCBI taxonomy): Eukaryota > Viridiplantae > Streptophyta > Magnoliopsida > Poales > Poaceae > Setaria > Setaria viridis. The sequence goes on from NC_048263.2 coordinate 30,822,112, forward strand.
TAATTGGCGCGTAAAGTAGCTCCGCTGGTGAACACAGAATGCCGCCATGCTAATATTTCATATTTCGCAGGTAACAAGCTAGGCCACAAGGGCATCATGTTTGTCTACCAACAACCAGCAAAACTGACCATGCTTATGATATTGGCTTTGTTGCTTCTGTCTTACGGAGTTGGCGGCATCCGTTGCTTAACGATATCGAACACCACAGACATGCTATTGTTATCTGTTTTCAGGGGGGACGTCACCAGTGATCCAAAAGGAGCATTGAACTCCTGGAACACCACCACCCCCTATTGTCAGTGGAAGGGCATCACATGCAGCCTCAGGCACCCAGGGCGAGTCACGACGTTGGAACTGAGCGACCAAGACTTGTCCGGCCCAATTTCACCCTCACTTTTTTTGCGAAATTTTTCACCATCACTTGGGAACTTAACTTTCCTTAAAGGTACTCAATCTGTCCCAAAACAGCTTCTCGGGGGAGTTACCTCAGCTCAATCGCCTCCAGAAACTTCAAATCCTTGATCTGGGAAACTCACTGCAGGGCAGTATTCCAGATACACTCACAAATTGTTCAAACTTGAAGCATTTGGACCTCTCTGGCAACAAGTTAACGGGCAAAATTCCTCCAAAAATAGGGTTCCTTCCTGGTTCCTAAAAGATCTCGTTAGTTAACCTTCTCCTTTATCAAAACAAGCTTAATGGGACCATCCCACCAACCCTCATCAACGCCACCCCCAGCTGGCAGCTATGGAGGATTTACCCTGGAGCAAATCAACTGGAAGGGAGCATTCCCGACCAGCTTTTGGCAATTGCCCAATATAATCTCGTTGTTACTTGGTGAAAATATCCTTTCAGGTTCCATCACTCCAGCCCTTTCCAATCGGTCTTCTCTTCGTACTCTAGACTTGAATTCAAACATCATGGGTAATACATTGCCAGCAAACATAGGTAACATCTTCCCTGATCTTATACTACTAGACCTGTACAATAACAGGTTAGAGGGTCAAGTCCCAGTTTCATTAGGCGATGCTTCAGGGCTGCAACTGGTAGATCTATCATTTAACAGTTTCACTGGTCAAGTTCCTAGAATTTTTGGTAAAACTTCCGACTAAATTTTCTAAACTTTCATAAGAACAAACTCGAAGCAAAATACATCCAAGGCTGGGAATTCTTGGACACGCTGAGCAATTGTAAACTACTGCAAACACTTATACTAAGTCAAAATCAGTTTTTTTTTGAAAGAACAGGAGGGGAATTAATCCCCTACTGGATATGTATTAATATAATAAGGAAAGAGTTGAGTTACAGAAGCCAGAAAGAGCTAAGTAGAATCATCAAGACTTCACAGAGATCCAGTTGTTTGTGACCAAAGATGAGGGGCTAAGAGCTATTGTAAAGATTGAATCCAAACTGTCATATTAGGGATCATTGTCGGTCTTGCCCTGTGAAGGAGGGTAGAGAACTCGGAGATGAATTTCCTTTTGCATTGTTGAACTGCTGGGTCAATTCCGTTGAACATCCAATCGTTTCTTACTGTCCAGATTGACCAGGTCATGAGAATCATGATTTCCATATAGAATGGCACTGCCAATCGGTCTTTTATCTGCCTGAAAATGGACTGAAGTGATCTCGTTGTGATCACAGAGACACCAATCGACTGCCAACATGCTTTTGCAAAGTTGCATCTGAGAAAGAGGTGGCTTACTGTTTCTCTTTTTTGCAGAATGCAGAGATCACAAGTGTATGATTCTAGGATCATATGTTTCCTCTGTAGGAGGTCTCTTGTGCTGAGTCTATCCTTAAGGAGCAACCAAAAGAATACCTTATGTTTCATCTGGCATCTAGATTTCCATAGTCAGGAGAAAATTGGGTGAACATGTCTTTAGCCAATAATTGTTTTATATGTCCTGGAGGTGCTGAACACTGAGGTGCCCCAGATATAAGTCCATCTGTCCTTTCCTTGTGCCACAGGCATTTGTTCTATAGATTGTTCTAACGAGATTAGCTGCTCATAGGCCTGTGTTGAGAGGGGAATGTTGAAGTTATGTAGTAGATTTGTCCCCTCAGTAGCCTCCTTATAAGAGATGTTAGCATTTTTGGCGAACGGAGAATAGTTGTGGACTGGTTTGTGCCAGAATTGTTCCATTCCAAAGATCATTCCAGAAGAGAACTGTGGAGCCATCTGCTATAGTTGGGGATGCAATACCTTTGTAGGTGTCTAGAAGTTTGACGACGTCTCTCCACCAGAATGAGCCCTTTCGCTGCTGTCCAGGTAGTTTCCCTTGGCTGTAGTAATTTTCCCAAATAAGGTTCACCCAGGGAATGTCAGCTTTAGTAAAAAATTTGTGGAGAAATTTCAGGAGCATTGCGTCATTATGTGTAGAGAGGTTAATAACACCAAGGCCACCTTGTTTCTTGGGGACTGTAACCATAGTCCATGCTGCTTTGTGTGTTTTTTTTGACTGCATGTCTGCCCCTCTCCACAGGCAGTGTTTCCTATATTTATCAAGCTGTTGTATTACCCCTTGTGAAGTTTTAGGGTCCCTGCATAAAAGACTGCTGCAGATGAGAATACTGAGTTGACCATTTCAAGTTTTCCCCCTTGGCTGAGGAAAGTAGAGGTGCAGATAAGTCGTTTCTCAATCTTCTGAATAAGGGGCAGAAAATCTGCAATACTTGGCTTTGTGGTTCCTAGAGGTAGTCCCAAGTAGGTGAAAGGCAGGCTTCCTGTTTGACATTCAAAATCAGTTGCAAGGATCTATACCAAATTATATAGGTATAAACACTTATACTGCAAACACTTATACTAAGTCAAACACCAGCCTTCAATGGCTCGCGTTAGGTATAAACAAGTTATCAGGGTCTGTTCCTATGAGCATATCGAACCTATCTGGTCTAACATTACTTCAACTAAATACAACAGTCTCAGCGGTCCAATTGGAGAGTGGATTGGAAAGATGAAAAACTTACAGGGTATAATTCTCCAGGTGAACAATTTGATTGGACCAATCCCGTCCTCCATTGGTGACCTTACTCATTTGGAATTTCTCTCTCTCGCACAAAACAATTTCACTGGTACCATACCTACCAGTTTGGGATACCTTCAACAACTCTCAAATTTGGACCTTTCCAACAACAATTTACATGGTAACCTACCTGCAGAGGTTTTTAGTATCCAAACATTGACTACATGTGTGCTTTCATACAACAAACTAGAAGGTCCTATGCCTGAGTTTAGCAATGTTAAATAACTCACTGAACTACGTCTGTCATCCAACAGAATTCTTGGTGAAATCCCTGCCACTTTATCTGAATGTCAAGAGTTGAATGTCATTGAACTAGACCAGAATATTCTAACAGGAAGCATTCCATTGCCTTCAGGTAATTTGGCAACTTTGAACATGCTCAATCTTTCCCACAACAATTTGTCAGGCTTCATCTCAACAACTCTAAATCATCTGAATCTTTTGACTCACTTGGATCTTTCTTACAATCACCTCCAAGGAGAAATACCAATCAATGGAGTGTTTGCAAATGCAACAGCTGTTTCCCTCAACAACAACAACTGGGGGCTTTGCGGAGGAGTGATAGATCTCCGCATGACTGTGTGCCCTGCAGTTACTCGGAAAATAGAGTGGAAACATTATTTGACCATCTTACTTATTCCAGTATTTAGCTTCATGTCACTCGCGATGTCAATTTATATTACAGTCCTTGGGAAGACATCATGAAGGCTAAATTTATCATTACTTTCTTTTGGTAAGAAATTCCCTATGGTTTCTTATATGGATCTAGCTCAAGCTACAGGGAACTTTTCAGAGTCCAACCTAATTGGAATGGGAAGCTACAGTTCAGTATATAGAGGGAAGCTAACTAAAGCTAAAGTCCAAGTTGCTATTAAGGTTTTTGACCTTGAGGTAAGATTTGCATATAGAAGTTTTGCCTCAGAATGTGAGGCTTTGAGAACCATTCTACATAGGAATATTCTTCCTATACTAACTTCATGTTCAACTATAGACAATAATGGTTATAATTTTAAGACCCTAATTTATGAGTTCATGTCTAACGGGAGTTTGGATACATTGTTGCATCAAAAACATGGTGGTGTTTCTCCAAAACTTTTTGGCTTATCTCAAAGAATAAGCATATGTGTTGACATAGCCGATGCATTAGCCTATTTACACCATGACTGTGGAAGGCCCATTGTCCACTGTGATCTGAAACCAACTTATATCCTTCTTGATGATGACATGAATGCTTATTTGGGAGACTTCGGCAAAGCAAGTATTGTTGTTGATTCTAGGTCAATAGCAGTTGGACATTCAGGTTGCAGTAGTTCTCTCGCTATCACAGGAACTATAGGCTATATTGCTCCAGGTGTAAATGAAGAATTTTGCCATCGCCTCCACTAATTTGTATACTATCTGTTATGCACACAATAATAATTGAGTAAAATGCACTATAGGTCCCTAAACTTATTTAGTTGTGTCATTTAGGTCCTCCTACTTCTAAAATGCATTTTTGGGTCTCCAAACTATCTAAAATGGTCCATTCAGATCCCCAACACACCAAAGCATTTTGACCCCGACGTGGCTAGCCACCGTAGCACCACGTTGGCGAATATATGTAAGAGAAACCCCCTTATTTCCATGACCTTCGTTCTAGCTAGGTCCTCAACTCCCTCCCCTCCCATCTCGTATCTCCGTGCGCCATTCCCGCCGGCCGCCGCCGCCCTCGTCGGGGAAGGGCCACTGGGCCCATGTGGGCAAGGACAGCGCCAAGCGGCTGGCAGCTCGAGAGCAGGGCAAACAGCACGGCGCAAGCGGGGGCAGCAGCTACGGCGATGTGGACCGGCGGCGTGAACGGGCCGACTGCCTGGGTGCAGCCGCGAGGCTGGCAATGAGCTTCGGCACGGGTTGGGCTACATGGCCGGCAACGAGCTCAAGCACAACTGCCCACCATCCCACATATCCCGACTGCATCACCCGTGCATCACGGAACTCACTGTCACCGCCCTTCCTTCGTCGCCGCACCCCACCAGTCCCCCGACCACCCACCGCTCCCCTTCTCCTCTGTCTTCCTAATGTGTCATGTTCTCATCCTCCTTGCTCCTCTGGCAGCCGTCACTCGATTTGATCGAAGCCAGCAGTAGGATCCGATTCGTTTGCTCCTCTCTCTGATGGCTTGCTTGAGTTAAAAATCGGATGTGCTTTCAAGATCCGTGTGTATTGGAGCAGAATGGATAGCATGTTGTAACAAATCAGTGTATGGGAAAACAAATTTTCTAGCACACAGTGGTGGACAGTCTCTGTCGCCACCCTGCTCGCCAGCAGCAAGTTTAATCGCCCATCCAGATCGCGCAGCTCAACCGCCCGCGCTAGCCGTTTGCTCACCTGTCACATTGCTTGCCCGCCTGCGCCGTCCTCCTGCGCTGTCCGCCCCCAGGCAGCCGTTGGGCAGGGGAAGGGAGGTGGAGACCCTGCCGGCCGCCGCCCGCATGCAGCTACATAGCGCCACGGGGGAATGGAGAGGCGACGCAGGAGGAGCGAATGGAGAAGATGCGGACTGCCGGGGGGGGGGGGGGGTTGCGTTGTTGCGTATTTTCACCGGTGTGGCGCCAAGGTGGCATGACACATCGGTGTTGGAGGCTCGACTGGCATGTTTGGACTTGGGATGAACAGTTTAAATAGTTTGGGTACCAAAAATGCATTTTAGAAGTTCAGGACCTGATTGACACAGTGGGACAAGTTCGGGGATCTGTGGTGCATTTTACTCATAATAATTTTATTTTTCAATTTTTCAGAGTATGCTCAAAGTGTTCATGTATCAACCTGTGGGGATGTCTATAGTTTTGGCATAGTACTTCTGAAGATGATTATAGGCAAAAGACCAATTGATTCTATGTTTGAGGGTGCACTCAGCATTATCAGCTTTATGGAGAGAAATTATCGAGATCAAGTGTTACATACCATTGATGCTCATCTCCAAGAGGAATGCAAAGACTTTATTAAAGCAATGGTGGTAACAGAAAACAAGGTCTATCGATGTGTGTTGTCCCTCGTGCAAGTTGCGCTTGCTTGTACATTTCCATTCCCAAGGGAAAGACTGAGCATGAGAGAAGTCGCCATTAATAACTTACATGCAATCAGAAAATCATATGTCGCAGCAATTAAGTGAGAGAAATCATATGTGGTGTTAAGCCAAGTTGTTTGTAGTATGTACTATGTAGTACCAGCCCATACTAATATTTGCCTTTTGAAGCTTTAGATGTTGGGATTTGAGGTGCTGTTTGGATTTTTTTTATTTGGTGTCTCTGGAATATAAGTGTGACTTGTTAGAATTGATCCTATTTATATTACATAGAAAGGGCCTATTATCTCTATCAAGATGATTCTAATTTGTTGGATGTTATTTATTCTAGTATCTGGAACATGAAATACATGGAGTGGATCAAGAAAAAAAAATGGAACTATGATTCATACTCACTATTTCGACCTCGCAACCAGACTGGAAAAAAATTCAAGTAGTTCTTAATAAAAGAAAGAAATTTTTTTCGTTCCAATTTTGTTTGCCCAAAAGACAACTTTTTTCTCTTTCAATATATGATCATCAAGCAGAGTAACAGTAATGGAATTAGAAAGCAACAGCAGGGATTTTTCAGATTAGATGCTGCACATTATTGATGCAATGCTCATCTCCAAGAAGAATGTAAGGGTTTTATTCAAGCAAAGCTGAAACAGATAATATGGTGAATTCGTGATTGCTATCTCTAGTGCAGATCACTCTTTATTGCGCTCGGCTATTCCCAAGAGAAAGAATAAACATGAGAGTTGTCAGTGTAAGTTGCAATCAATCAGAATGGCATATGTGGGATCAATCAAGAGAAAGCAGTCATAATTCATACTTAGTAGAGTATTTTACAATGTGGTAGAAATCTTGCGTAGTCAGTTTAGGTTCTCTTTGAATGCAATGGGCACAAAGTTGGCAATTCAGCCTATGAGTTTGCATGTTAAAAAAGAACGAGCTACCCTGCTATAAAGCTGTAGCCTGTAGGCGGTGAATGATGAACAGTGTATAGTGCCATCATATTAAGATTTGGCTTTTGAGCATTTGGAAAAATGGATTTGATAAAGCATCAATAAGTTCAGAAAGTATTCAGATCGCTTCTATGGTAGTGTGTGACTGTAACACTGAGTGGTGTTTGAAACAACTTTATGATAAATGGAACGGCGCTGCTAATCGACCACAAGTCCGCAATCTAGCTAACAACTGCTCGGATCCCTTATCCGAACCTCATACTACACACTAGTAGAGAATTGGACTTTAATCCCGGTTGGTAGGGTGCAAATATCCCGAAAATGCATCCGGGACAAACCAACCGGGACAAAAGGGGAGCCGACTTTTTTGTTTTTTAACCCTTTTTTCGAAAGATTCTCACAAATAGGCCCCTGGCGGAACCAATTCCAAAAATGGACCCTTAGCTTGGCGCCATCCACGCTGGCGCCAAGCTACAACGTCTCGGCGCCAGCCATCCTGACGCCAAGGTCTTTGCGCAGCTGCTGACGCGGATGCCGACGTGGCGGGGGCTTGGCGCCAGCCATGATGGCGCCAAGCCTTGGCGCCATGGATCTTGGCGCCAAGCTTGGCGCCGTAGATCTTGGCGCCGAGCTATCTACGACATACCTCTTCGCATTTCGAACTAAAGAAGTATAATTATTTCTAGGAGTGTGCAACAAACTAAGTTGTGGTTCAATTGGTTAGGAGGTGAGTTCCTTAGCTTGGAGACCCGAGTTCAAACCCCAGTGTTGAACCATTTTATTTTTTTTTCTCTGTTGTACAGGTAAACAAGCGGTGCAACTTTATTTGAACTCGGGTCTCCAAGTTAAGGAACCCACCTCCTAACCAGTTGAACCACAACTTAGTTCGCTGCACACTCCTCGGAATAATTATACTTATTTAGTTCGAAACGCGAAGAGGTACGGCGTAGATAGCTCGGCGCCAAGATCTACGCCGCCAAGCTTGGCGCCAAGATCCACGGCGCCAAGGCTTGGCGCCATCATGGCTGGCGCCAAGCCCCCGCCACGTCGGCATCCGCGTCAGCAGCTGTGCAAAGACCTTGGCGCCAGGATGGCTGGCGCCGAGACGTTGTAGCTTGGCGCCAGCGTGGATGGCGCCAAGCTAAGGGTCCATTTTTGGAATTGGTTCCGCCAGAGGCCTATTTGTGAGAATCTTTCACGAAAAGGGCTAAAAAATAAAAAAGTCGGAAGGGGGGGTCTTTTATCCCGGGTCACTCAACCGGGACAAAAGACCCCCTTTTATCCCGGTTGGTAATTGTAGAGACCGCCGACGCTGCAAAAAAAAATAAATTCCCGAGCTCCCAGGCGATTTTTCACGTCCCAAGTCACAAGTCACGCGATTTTTCACGCGAAATATGCGCGTGCGCGGTTCGTGGGATTCGAACCCACAACCTCCAGCCTCGCGCGTAGCTTCCTTGCCATCCCACCTACACACCACATCTGACTATGTAGGGGATACTATCCTTTTGTATTAACTCGTGGGGGACCCTTTTATCCCGGTTGGAAACACCAACCGGGATAAAAGACCCCCTTTTATCCCGGTTGGTGTTTCCAACCGGGATAAAAGGGTCCCCCACGATTTAATCCCCTTCCAGTCACCTTCCAGTCACCTCGTTGGGGACCCTTTTATCCCGGTTTGAAACACCAACCGGGATAAATGACCCCCTTTTATCCCGGTTGGTGTTTCAAACCGGGATAAAAGGCTCTTGACCCTTTTATCTCGGTTGGTGTTACCAACCGGGATAAAAGGGGGGGTCTTTTATCCCGGTTGGTGTTTCAAACCGGGATAAAAGGCCTCTCAGAGTCTTTTTTTCGTATTAGCCTTTGCAACCGGGATAAAAGGTTCCGGTTGGTGAGCCCCCCACCAGTGACCGAGTTTTAGTCCCGGTTGGTGAACCTTTTGTCCCGGGCCAACTTTAAACCGGGACAAAAGGGGGCGTATGGAAAGCCAATTCTCTACTAGTGACAGTCACGCAAAAAGTTAAGGTCAGCGAGATCCTGCGCGTACCATTAGTACGGCCGCTGGTCAGCCACCTGCTTCACCGTCTACCGCTGCCCGCAACTGCGACTGCTCCATGCTCTGGCCCCAAAGGGCGCGCGCCGCTAGCGCTCCCGTAGTGGCCGATTTCATCCGTAACAGCGCGGTGCCGCCGCGGTGGGAACCGCTTCGTCGCTTTGCGACTGTGGTGAGATTTTGCCCGTTTGTAGCCGTCGTTGGGCAAGAAGGCCGACGAGTCTAGGTTGGCTGGGCTGTTTTTATTTTTGGACCATGGCACGATAGTCCGCTCTTCTTCTTTGGACAGCCTTCTAGGCCGTGCACTACGGGAAACAGACAGTTCGCCGAGTGCCTGGGGCACTCGGCAGGCACTCGGCGAAGGTCCAAAAACACTCGGCGAAACGTTTGCCGAGTGTAACATTAACACTCGGCAAATGACACACGGTAAATTTTGACTCGGCAAAGTTAACTTTGCCGAGTGTTTTATGTCGTGCACTCGGCGAAGCTTTCGCCGAGTGACCAAACACACTCGGCAAACATATTTTTCGAAAAAAATAAAAAAAAACAAAAGTGCCAGCCGCCACCACCACCGGCACCACTGCCGGCCACCACCACCGGCCTCCACCACCGCTGCCTCACCACGGCCGCCGCCCACCGGCCTCCACCACCGCCACGGCCGCCGCCCGCCACGCCGCCTCGCCACGGCTGCCGCCCCCCACGCCGCCTCGCCACGGCCGCCGCTCGCAACGCCGCCTCGCCACGGCCGCCGCCCGCCACGCCGCCACATCCGCCGGGGAGGGGCGGGCCACCCAGAGCTTCCGGCGGCCGACCTTGTCGACGAGGACGATGGAGACGACGGTGGCGGGCCGCGCGTCGCCGGGGAGGGGATCCAGCCGGGGGAGGGAGGGCCGCCTCCCATCCTCACACGGATCTAGCCCCCGCCGCCCGGATCTGGCCTCCGCCGGGGGAGAAGGGGAGAGCTGGATCTGGGGGGAGAAGGGGAGAGGGGAGGCGGCGTCCGGCGGGAGGGGAGGAGGAGGGGGGCGGCAGCGTGAGGAGGAGGAGGAAGGGGCCGGCGTGAGGGGAGGAGAAGGGGGGGTGGCGGCGTGAGGGGAGGAGGAGGGGGCCGGCGGCGTGAGGGGAGGAGGAGGGGGGCGGTGGCGTGCAGGGGAGGAGGGGGGCGGCGACGTACAGGGGAGGAGGGGGCGGTGTGAGGAGGAGCTAGGGGGCCGGGGGTGCGGCGTGAAGGAGGGGGGTGGGCGGCGTGAAGATGAGGGGGCCGGGGGGTGGGGTTGCGGCCGGGTATTTTTTGAGGGGGGGCCAGCTGGTCGCCGAGTGTCCTACATGGACACTCGGTAAAGGATTTCTTTGCCGAGTGTCCAACGTAGGACACTCGGCAAAGTTTTTTTGAAAAAAAATTAAAAAATATCCAACAGTTTCAAAAAAATACCAAATTTTCACACGAACCAATATATGTTGTCTATTGACTATACAAAAAGTTTGGCAATCAAACCAAACTTGACCGTCACTTCGACTCTAAATCTTATCGAATCCTCTCAAAGTTAGTATTCTTCTTCTGAGATGCTTCGGTCTGTAATCATTGTACATGATGAAATGTGCAAAACCTTCTCAATTTTTTTCCACAGCCTCCACGTATTATATCATCACATCATGACAAATCTCATGATTTTCAGACTTTGCTTGTTTTTTTACAATTTAAAAATACTACTGCCACACGTTCATGGTCGTGTTTCCTGAACAAGATGTTCAAAATTTCTTTTCATTTCATGGGTCAGGTCTCAAATATGGCCAAATAATATGAATATCATTTTTCTACTCATTTTGTTCCATAATTTGAATCACTTGCAGTTCAAATTTGACTTATACCAAAAATTTCCTTGAAATGCAATTAATTAAAGAAATATAGCAAATAAATCCAAAAATATACCAAATTTTAAGATGGAGTACCACATGTTGTATGTGGGGAGTAGAAAAAATTTCATGGTGAAAAGAGAAAAAAAATTATTTTTTTGCCGAGTGTAAAAAAAAACACTCAGCAAATCCCCCTCTTTGCCGAGTGTCTTTTTTGACACTCGGCAAACCACCCTCTTTGCCGAGTGTAAAAAAAATACTCGGCAAAGAGGGGGGTTTGCCGAGTGTTTTTTTTTGACACTCGGCAAAGCCCCGATTTGCCGAGTGTTTTTTCTTTGCCGAGTGTTTTTGGCTTGGCACTCGGCGAAGAGCTTGTTTGCCGAGTGCTCGAAAAAAAACACTCGGCACAAAAAATATACTCGGCAATTTTCAGCTTTCCCGTAGTGGTGGAACACGTAAGGTTATTCAGTTTCTACACATTACCATATACTCATATGAATAATGTTATCTGAATACAACAACATCAGGAGTGCAACTTGTTGTGAAGTCAAACAATAACATCGATTACTTCATCACATGCCAATGTAGCTTCCAAAATATCGAAAAAAATAGTTAAAGATAACGCAATACAACTATACTGACATACTGTAATTACACAACTATAGCCGCAATATTAATTTGGCTTGCATAAATTTTTTTTAACGAACGGGCACAAACCGTGCACCATTTCTATTCTATTAATATAAAAGAAGTAATAAACGGGCAGCCAAGGAAGGCTCCCTACACGCTAAGAAAATGTACAAATGTAAAAAAAACTAAAACTGAACAGAAAATTTGGATCTACACATCTAGGATGTGGTTTGAATTCCCAAAGATCTTTCTCCAAAGAATTTATCAAGATGCACAATCCTTAACAGACTACCACAATAATACACGAGGTGTTAGTTTTGATCTCATCCGACTCGGTCCAATGACCGAGTCGGACTCCTCGATAGGGTACGCCCAACCGAACATGGTTGGCGGGCTCCCGTCGCGCAGTGCTATAAATAGAAGGTGGGGGCCAGGGGCACGCACGCCAAGGTTCATCGTGCCCACCAAACCCACTTGACAAATCCTGGACCGATCATCCTAGCACTGAAGCAGCGGGAAGCTCCGCCGCCGCCTACACTCACCATCAACACCGCTGTCACCGCCATGACGAGCTCCTCCTCCAAGCCCGATGGTCGGTATCTCTCCCTCTGCCTCTCGGTTTTCTTAATTAGCTAGAGGTCATGTTGATTTTAGCCTATAGATGAACCCCAATTGATCACTGGTTAAGTTTTTGAGTCAATGCTAAGCTAATTAGTTCTATCACGAGGTTGTATTTCCTCAAGACATGAAAGAACATGATGTCATGAAAGAATATACATCCTCAAACAGAACGAATATTGCATGGATGTAACTCACATTCTCAGATCTAGTGTCGCTCAATTTGATTGGGGAGGTGGTGACTACACTTTCGGGCTGCGGGCAACCCTGCTGCCCCCATTGGACTCGTCGCTCCAGAATGCAAACCATTACTGGTGATACAGTGACCTTGTTTCGGTGTGAGCTTTTTTTGAGCCCTTATGAACAGGTAGTTGAGGGAACCAAAGGACATATAGCATATATGGATCGCTCCATAATACTTGTATTTTGGGTACCAGATGGGTGCCTGCGGGTAAGTTTGTATACCCGCACACTACCTGCGGGTGAGAATTCATACCCATACTCTCACCCGCGAGTAAGAATTGGTATCCATACCTACCCTCGCTCGTGGTTCCGGTGGCGTTGTGTCCGGCCAAATACATTCCGTTGAGCGACCACCCTGCGCGAGACGACACTGCACCAGCGGACGCGGCGGCCTCATCATTCATGTGTGCAATGATCGTTGCACCTCGTTCCCTTGCCGCCGGGATGCTCGTGAAGGACCGTGTCGCGAGCTACCACCGACCACTACTAGACATTAGTCGTGGGGTGTGTTCACGTGAGTATACGCTTGCGGCCTTGCCGGCTGTGGCTGATGTAGTCGCTCAGTGTTTCGTCCGGTACACCGTACACGTCGCTTGTTTCGTCTGGGCAACGGTTTCTCATATGCTGGAGATGCTGCCATGCTGGCATAGGCGAGCTAGCTTCTGATCTCTGTGCAGTAGATGTTCTGTGTGCGCGATTCTCTTATTGCAAGTGGTGCAAAAATAACTAGCCATAAACATTCAACAAGATGCAAGCTGTATCCGGCATTCCAGGGTGGAGAATGGCCCTTGTACAGTGGTACTTTTGTACAACCACTGATTTCACAGTTCGGGACGCACGTCCTATACTCCAAGTGCCTAATTTTTTCCTTGCCTTAGTCGCTAGCATGTTAGCGACAGCGGCTCTCCGGTGGAACTTGCACGGGGCGTGGTGGACCAACCTGGCTGTGAGGGCATCAGGGCAGGGCAATGGCAACGGAGCGCGGCCAAAGGAGAACTTTCGGATAGGAAGCTTGGGGCAGGAGCCACAGTGATTGCTACTGACGCTTCACGCTCGTATGCATAATGCTCGTAGGGTTAGGAAGGCCTGTTGCCGTGTTGTACTACCGGGAACACATAAGAATTTTCGGACTGCCCACGCCGCAGCCTCCTCTTTGATTTTTGCCAAAAGACCTATCTTCTTTGGCTGGAGCAAAAAGACCTAGTGATTATAGCGTGAGAAAAACTTCTTTATGTGCACTCTCTTTTCCAATTAGCTAGACTCTACTCTACCTTCTTTATAAATGAAATAGGTACAATCTCATACCTATTTATTTAAAAAAAAGAATTATGAGACTGCATACTGTGCTAGTGCATCGCCCGTTTCATGAACCTATGAAAAAATCATGCTGGTTATATAAAACTGTTACACAATTTCCCGAAAGGAATTTCGATAAACATAGATCTATATATTTGAACTTGAATTTTTAGATCATACTAGAACTTCTTCAATATATAGATCCATATACAAGCAAACGAGCCTCTAGCTGAGTTGGTTATAGCATCTTCAGCAGATTCCTTTTCTACTTTCCCCTTTTCTCTTTTAAGCCAAAAAAGGGGTTAGGGGGAGAAAAACTAGCTCCAGCCGACCCTCTTTCCATTCCCCATTCCTCTTTATTTTTTTCTCAATCCCCTTTATTACTCCCCGTCTCCCCTTTACAAAAGTTAATTCACCCCTCTCCCTTTCCTTCTCCCTTTCCTCCCTTCCTCTCATGCCACACGATCCGCAAGCCACAGGATTCCCTGGCTGCCCGATCTGCCTCGCCGGCCACCTTGGCATTCACGCCACCACCAACTATCCTATGCGCGTCGCTGACCTAGCAACGCCATCTGCAAGCTCCACGTGTGCAGTTGGCCTGGTAGCGCTATCCATCGCCGGCCGCCCTCTGCCTCGCAACGCCGTCCCGACCATGCACGGTGGTCGCGCCACCGGAGGCCGCCGCCCGCCCCTACCCAGCATGGGCTCGCACGCCAATGTCGGCTTCCTTCTGCCCACACCATCGCTGCTCCACCCCCGCTGCCACCGTGTGGGCTCGCCCCGCCATCGTTGCTCCACCCCCGCCACCGCTCTGCCTTGTCACTTCCAGCCCGCAGGCCATCATCATCGTCCTTTGCCCAGAGGCATCCAAGCCCGCCGCCTAGGGTGGAGCGGGAAAAAATCATTAACCCACTGACAAGTAGGCCCCATGCGTAAGAAAGATTGAAAGAGGATCTACTAAAGCAATTCTCCCCAAAATCCTAAAACTATGAAAGGGGAATCCCGACCCTACAGGGGAATAAAGGGGAAAATGGGAAATCAATCTGCTGAAGATGATCTTAGGTGGTTCTAGTTGCACTCCTCATGTCTTGGGTTTGACTCCCCGTAGGAGCGAATCCAGGCTGGAGTTAACAAAACCCCCTCAGAGTTTTCTAGCTCAATAGGCTTGAGAAGGTCTTCTCTTAGCAAAATGCCTAGAGCTATCTTAACAACACCCCCCCTAGTCGAGTTTTAAGCGAACGGGTCTCTATAGCTGAGTTGGTTAGGTGGTTCTAGTAGGACTCTTTAGGTCCCGTGTTTGACTACCCATTGGAGCGAATTTATGGCTAGCGTTTAAAAAAAATCAGTCTATCCCATAACAACTATGGTGCCGCTGTGTAAGAGTGGGGGCGTGGGTAAGGCTTCGGAGGTTTTAAAGATGGGGCTGGGGTTTGGAGGTTTTCTTGACGTGCGTGAGAATGTATTCGCTTAGCAAATTGTCTGGGGGCTATCTCACCTTTGCAAATTGAGTGTTTTTTTATAGATCGATACAATTCAAGTCATCTGACAGTGGGTTCAATAGCTAGCAAAGTTTTTTTTTTGGAAATAGAAATAGCTACCAAAGTTTGTGCTCACAAAGAAAGACATGGTTAGCACTAATGAACACTAGAATCACTAGGTTAGCTCTAATAAAAATAGAATCACTTGGTAGTTGATTTCTCAAAGTAACAACCTACAAGGACATCTATGTTCTCAGCCAGCCAGCCTGATTCTTGAATCCACTAACGATTCCGAGCGATTCCGAGCTCCCTGTCTCCCTGGCAGACCGCCACTGCCTGGCACACACGGTACCACCGTTCGGTGAAGCATTAGTTGTCTCCGTTTCAGCCATTCTCGAGACCATCCAAACAGTTAGGTCAGGCATAAGAGGACATCATTGTAACACCCAAATTTTAGAGAATTCAAATTTATTAAAACTTGCTCAAATTAGGATGTCATTTAGATTCTAGGCATTTAATTTCATTTTCTTTAATTTAATTAATTCATCATAGGGTTATTTGTGCATTCATGCTGGAGCATAATTTTTGATTGTTGGAGTTTGAACCAAAAATTTGAATTTCAAGTTTAAATTCAATTTCCAAAACCATTTCCTTTTCCTCTTTCTTTTTGTTTTTCTTCTTCTCCTCCTGGGCCGCATCTCTCCTTCTTTTCCCTTCTTCTTCTTCTTTCGGCCCAGCCGAGCTGCAGCCCCTCCGGCCGCCCCACCCTTTGCCGGCCCAGCTCCCGACACCCCTGCGGCCTGCCACTCGCCTCTTCTCCGCGGCCCGCGAACCGCGCGCGGCCCAGCCGCAGCAGCTCCGCCGGCCCCCTCCTCTTTTCTTCTTGCCGGCCCAGCTTCCCCACCCGAGCGGCCCACCGCTCCGCCTCTGGCCGGCCTGCGAAGTCCGCCGCTCGCTCGTCGCCCCGCGGCCCGCGAATGCGCGCGCCGGCCCAACAGCATCGCCAGCCCGCCTACCGCCCGTCGTCGCCTACCTCCGGCCGTATCCGGCCGGGACTCCCCGCAACCACCGCGCCGCCATCTCCGGAATCCCGTCGGCCCCCGCTCCGAATCCGCCGCGATTCAAACCCGGGGCCGCTCTATCTCCAAGCGCGCCGCCCCTATATAAGTCACCGCCCCCTCCCCGGCCTCGAGCACCCCGCGCCTACGCCCGAAACCCTAGCGCCCCAAAGCTCCAGTGCCGCCGCTTCTTCCCCGCCATCAAGCGCCGCCTCCGGTGAGCTCCGGTCGCCGAGGACCCCCAAAACAAGTTCGCCGTGTTCCCCTCTTTCTTTTGGTGCAATCTGCGCGCCAAACCATGCCCCGGAGCGCCTTTTCGGCCAACTCCGGCGACCCGCCGCCGCTCGCTGTCGCGCGCCGCCGCTCGCCGCCGCCGCGAGTCATCGATGACCACGACCGTCAGATCTTGATCCGATGGCCAATAGTGAGTCAAACAAGACCGCGTAACGGTCAACCGAGCCGCGCCGTGCCGCTTTTGCTCTTAAGCCCCCGCCTTTTTCACGAATCAACCCGCGGTCCAGATCGCGTTGAAAATAATTCCAGATCTGCCCTCGCACTTTTCGGTTTAACCCTTGAACTTTTCAAGAATCAACCTGCCGTCCGGAATTTGAGTTTTTGCGTGTTAGACCTTCGGTTTATAGCGTAATTACGTATAAGCCCTCGGTTTTTGCGGTTTGGCCCTAAAAGTTTTGTTTTTCTCACAGAAAAGCCCCTGGATCTTGTTTTAATCATATCTTTTGCATCTTAACTCCGTTTTTCGCGTTCTTTATATCCACGTGTTTGTTTTAAAGCGTAGATCAACTGTTCAAGCTTGTTTTCTCTGTTTAACTATGATTGGTGTACTGTTTTCCTACTGTTTGCCCATGTTTGCTTGTATGTGCCCGTGTGACGCGTGTAGACGTCCTGCAGTTCGAGGGAGTTGAAGACCAAGCCTTCGAGGAGTACGAACAACAGGAGCAAGGCCAAGAAGGCAAGTCGTGTCCTTGATCACTACCTTTTCGTCCTATACACCTTTACTTTCTCGTACTCAACATTTATGCTATGCACATGTTAAGATTAAATTGATGGGTCCCAATTAAGGTTCGCCTAGATTGAATTACCTTTGCCTTGACCAACCGGTTTACTTTATGTTGGGTAGCTCATGCTTAGTGCTTACTTGGTATGGTGGTTTAACTAAACACAATGCTTAATCTTGCTTTACTTCCGTCATACCTTTCATTAATACAAGATCATGTATGATTAATCGGAACATGGAGCGACCACCCAGGAAAACAGTGCTACCACAAGACTAAATGGCTCTGGTCTTGGCTGAATAATTAGAAACTCTAGTTTGGGGTAATCTTACCGAAAGGGCAAGAGGGGAGGCGTTGATGGGATATAGCACTCGCTCTCTTGGGAAGTGGGCTTGGCTAAGACACTATACCCTCTAGGGGACTGATATGTTTCGCTTCGACCTAAAACCTTAGCAGGTTACCACATTGCTAGCGAATCTTTGTAAAGGCCTCGTAGCGTCCCTATGCAATCACACCTCGGAAGTGTGGTATGGTGCCTTGAAAACACCGCATGGTTGGGTCCAAAGTTCTATTGAACTTTTACGCGACTTATGGGTAAAGATGTGCCACCTCTGCAAAGTGTAAAACTGATCGATCAGCCGTGCTCACGGTTAAGAGCGGCCTGGACCCTCACATGATAATAATATCGGAAGATGGATTTAACTTGGTGTCATTTCATGCATATGTTGTTTACTTTATTTATGATCATGTTTAATTTCGGGTGGTATGAACTTATACTTAGTTAATTGCTAATAAAACTTGACCAACTTAATTAAAAGCGAATGCTAATTATGCCTTAGCCATGCCTTGATTTGCCTTACACTACACTATTCCCCACGACTTGTTGAGTACCAACCATAAGTGTACTCACCCTTGCAAAACTGCTGTTCAGACCAAGCTAATTGGGAAGAGGAGTATCTACACGACTTTAAGGAGTTCTAGGCGTACGTTTCTTCAGTCAGCTGCCTGTGGAGTCGTCGTCGTCGTCTTTGGAGTTCCGCTGCGTAATAAATTAGGCTTATGTTTTATTGAGACTTTCGGTCATGTAATAATGTTTAATACTCTCTCTGTTCGCTTTAGCACTGTCTTTGTTATTCACTATTGTCGTACATATGTGTAACTTGATCCTGGCGCACATGTATTTAATGCACTCGATTTTATCCTTAAAATCGGGTGTGACAATCATGCAAACACCTTCCTGGATCGCTTCGCTTCGTGCCGAAACCAGCTAGCTAAACAGTAAACACCTTTGGCGTCGTCGATCGGGGGCTCATCCCTGCACAATATGGCAGTGCTGTTCGATCTCCATCCCACGCTGGCCGGACGCCCGTGGGGCGATGAGTCGTGTCGCAAGCTTTGTCGATCGGGCCGCTAGCTCCAGTTTTTGAGACGAGTGACACGCTCACGTGTGCACGTACGAGTACAGCGAGCAGCGGCTGGAATTTTGCAATTCCTTCGGTTGGGTTGGGTGGTTTTGTGCGGGATCGGTAATGGCGACAACTGGACGAGCTGTTTGTGTTGGCTTCGTGCGGACTGCTCTCAAGTGCATTACATTCATCTTCTGAAGTAGCTAACCCATCTCTTGTGTTGGCTAATTTTCAAGCACTTGCACAGCCAACCACCTTGCTGATGGTGATTTAGCAGAGTTTGAACTTGGAAATTTCAAACTTGGAAATAAAACACACGAAGATCATATATATGACGGTTTGCAGAATATCCTGCAATTATCTCGTCCTCGAATGAACCATTTTTTACACAAAAAGGGAGGTTCACATATTTTCTCCTTCACCTTACTATTACTAATTGGAGACTCCTTTTGAAACCTCCAGGTGAAGCCACCTAAGATTCCTAGGTGAAAACTCTAGTAAAAGAGAGAAATCCTAAAAATTCTCAAAAAAAGCAAAACATCTAGCCATCAATCGATAGACTCAAATCATCATAGCTATTGGATCTATTATGCTTTCTAAAAAATTACCCACCTATGCCATTATAAAAATAGCCTAAAGTAACCCCCTAAATCTGTTTCTAAATTACCCACCTATGCCATTATATAAAATTAACTAAAGTAACCCACCTAATCTTCATCAAAATTACCAACTCATACCATTATAAAACAATATTTAAAATAACAACATAAATTTGCAACTAAATTGCCCACCACTAACACTTCAAAAAAATTAAAATGATCCCTTCAATTTGCATCTATATTATCCACATATGCCATAATTAAAAATAACATGAGGTAACCTAACATTTGAATCTAGTCACCTTAATTAAAAATATACAACAATATGAGTCTAAATCGTCTATTTGTTACACTATTTTTTGACCGGAATATTTCTTACACTATTGGTATATGATATAATAGCTAAGGTATATACGCATCATGTGCGTCACCATTTATAAAGATATAGAGGAAACGATGAGAATATAGATTTCTATGTTAAAATTATAGCGCAAAGTTAGGTGCCATTAAACAAATTCAAGCGCATACTTATGATGCAAAGTGAAAAGTTAAAGATTATTAATATGGATGAAAATATTATGGAGTAACTACTAACTAAAATCTATCACAAGCGGATGAAGATAATAGGTATATATCTATATACGTATAGTGTTTGAATATTTAACAAATGAGATGTAGCTCATGGTAATAGTTTTATTCAAAAATAAACTCTAAACCTATATCTAAACTACCGACTGCAATTACAAAAAACTAATCTAAAATAACCCCCATAATCTTCATCCAATTTACTTATGCATATCATTATAAAGTATAACTTAAAATGTTATTCTAAATTTGTATCCAAGTTACCCACGTATGTTCTTATTAAAAATAGCTAAAGTAAACACTTAAATCTTAATCTAATTATCTTCATATCCATCATTCAATAAAAGTCCAAAAGTAAACATGATGAGTGTCATTGTTAATATAAAGTAAAGGTATATACGCTTGATAGTATCACCACGTAGACAATCTGTACATGTATGTGAGGAAGTGATGAAAAGTATTGATTTTTATGCTAAACACAATGTGTGGAGATGCAATACAAAATGAACAATAAAGTGTGAATGTGGATAAAAAGTGTATAGAGTAATTAATAATTAAAAATAATCATAAGACAAAGATGAGAATATATCTATATAAGTATTATGTTGAAATATTGAAAAAACTAAGAGAGTAGTAGGTAAACAATTTCGATTATTAACTAGGAGCTTAATTTTTAAATAATTTTCAAATATGATAGTTTTAAAAAATATTATCCCGTGCGGGAGCACGGGTTGATGGACTACTACAACTAATACTGATCACTAGATATTTCTCCAACTGAAACGGTGTTCAACATCTGCAAAACCCTGTAAAGCACGGCATTGTACAGACTATTCTTGTCCAGATTGGATACAAGTTGACTTGACCCGCTCGTTACCCTGTCAAAGATAACCTATGAACGAATCATGCCCACACATACATTCTGGAAGCGCCATCATCACAAAGGTCCAAATCGGTCATGGAAACGAAAATCCAGCACCGTAGACCATCCCTCGAGCTGAATTTTATCATCATCGAAACCACACGAGACAGGTCGCACATCAGCCTGGAATATCTCTGTCCGTTTCCTGGAGAAAAGTACTCTGGGATTCGAGGCTGGACACGCCGCAACAATCTTGTACAGCTCAGACAGCGACGGCGGTACTGGGCAAGAAGATGGAAACTGAGAGGTGGCAGTGATTGGCGAGTTTGACGGACTCAGGGTCTTCGCCCAACGGCGGTCAAGCTGAGATAAGGCGTCTCAACGCGAGTGTGTGGATGTAATGGTGCTGTAAAACTGTTTTTAAACCCCTGGGGCCTCAGCCAGCTGAGCATCCAACTAGTAAATTTCAGAGTTCAAACACCCAATACCAAGAAGAGAACAAAGCTCTCCTGGAGGACTGCCGGCAGAGCAGAGGTACCCTTCTCTTTTGAGCTCTTTTAGCATGTTATTACTTGCTGTAACTCTGTCAGGGTTCTGTCTTAAACGGGTGTCCACGCCCTGCGTTTTCTTATTGAAAAAACAACGAAATTTGCATATTAGCTGCTAGCACATGTTTGTTCGCTGTAAGAGAATTTGATGGGGTTATAAGCTTGCTCATAGTAACTCTGATTATCGCATGAACGCAACGTCGTTGCTCTAGTAATACGCCAGAAAGTTTATGCTTTATTTTTGCAGGTGAAGTGCCTAATAATGTGGCAATCCAAGCTGCTGCCGAAACTCGCCATGCTTGTAGTGCTGCCGTTGCTGCTCCTGTGTTATGCAGCGGGCAACGTCCATTGCTCGACTATTCACGAAAACAGCGAAGATTTTCACTCGCTGCTCGACTTCAAGAAGGGCATCACCGATCCAACAGCCTTGAGCAATTGGACCAGCAACACCCACTTCTGCCGGTGGAATGGTGTGAACTGCACCTTGACGCGGCCATATCGTGTCACGGAGCTCGTCCTCCCCGGCAAGAACTTAGCTGGCCAAATATCCTCCTCTCTTGGAAATCTGACCTCCCTTAATTATCTTGATCTATCCAATAACCGTTTCCATGGCCCCATACCTCTTCTTAACAAACTACTAAACCTGAAGTACCTTTCCTTGGGAAGCAACCTTTTGCAAGGTGAGATTCCTGACGCACTTACAAACTGTTCCAACTTAGTCAAACTAGATCTCTCTGAAAACAACCTCACCGGTGTTATTCCTCCTAGAATAGGCTTTCTTACCAAACTAGAATCTCTTCTCTTGTACGAAAATTCTCTCTCCGGGGTCATCCCACCAGGCCTCGGCAACATCACCGATTTATCAGTAATTGCTCTTTCACAAAATCAACTGAACGGGCCAATTCCCACTGAGTTTTGGCGAATGCCAAACATAGCGTTGTTGTACATGCCCGAAAATAATCTGTCGGGTGGAATCCCGCAAACTCTTTTTAATTTGTCTTCTCTTCGACAACTATCCTTGGCGTACAATATGCTGGGCAACACATTGCCATCTAACTTCGGCAACGCCCTCCCTAATATCCAGTTTCTGTACTTGGCAAACAATATGTTTGAAGGAAACATTCCAGCTTCTCTAGCCAATGCTTCAGGTCTCATAGACCTGAGTCTCTCGTCTAATAAGTTCACTGGCCAAATCCCAAGCATATTCGTGAACTTTTCAGTTCTATCTACTCTAAACCTTGAGGAAAACATGCTTGAAGCAAGCGATACTACTGGATGGGAATTCTTCGATGCCCTAACAAACTGCAGGTCCCTGACAGTGCTTTCATTGGCTGGTAATAATCTGCAGGGAGTCGTACCAAATTCAGTAGGTAACCTGCCTACCAACCTCACAACTCTAATAATGAGTGATAACCACCTATCTGGAACAGTCCCCGCGAGCATTGGAAAACTTAATAGCTTAATTCATCTCGCGCTTGATGGCAACAATCTTACCGGTACGATTGATGAATGGATTGGAAAGTTAACAAACCTACAACGTCTAAATCTCGGTGGCAACAACTTTGCAGGGATAATCCCACCTTCCATTAGCGATCTTATTGGTTTGTCATTTTTGTCATTTGCAAATAATAATTTCACCGGTTCAATACCACCTAGCTTGGGAAACCTTCAACCTTTGATCAATTTGAGCCTTAGTAACAACAATTTCCGAGGGAGCATACCAGTCGAGTTTGGTAACCTTAAACAATTAGTCGTACTAGATATTTCATCGAACAAACTTAGTGGGGTAATTCCTGAAAATTTGGGCCAATGCAAACATCTAACCACCATTGAAATGGACCAAAATATTCTTACAGGAAACATCCCGACCACCTTCAGTAATCTAAATAGCTTGAGCATGCTCAATCTTTCCCATAACAATTTGTCAGGCCCCTTGCCAGATTCTCTAAATGATCTAGAGCTTCTCAGTAAACTTGACCTATCTTACAATAATTTCCAAGGAGAAATACCAAGAAATAGTATATTTGATAATGTTACAGTTGTGTCACTCAATGGCAATCCGGGATTGTGTGGAGGAGCAATGGATTTGCGTATGCCTTCATGCCGTGTTGATTCTAGAAGAGCGAGACACGTAAACTATTTGGTCAAAATATTGATCCCAATTTTTGGGTTCATGTCCCTCTTATTGTTGGTCTACTTTTTAGTCCTTGAGAAGAAGACTTCTAGAAGGGCAGATTTGTCACAGCTTTCTTTTGGTGAGCATTTTGAGAAAGTTAGTTACAATGACCTAGCCCAAGCAACAAGGGATTTTTCAGAATCCAATCTGATAGGAAGAGGAAGCTACGGTTCGGTGTACAGTGGGAAATTGAAGGAAAACAAGATGGAAGTGGCTGTGAAGGTTTTCAACCTTGAGATGCGAGGTGCAGAGAGAAGCTTCTTGGCAGAGTGTGAAGCACTCAGAAGTATTCAGCACCGGAATCTTCTTCCCATCATAACTGCTTGCTCAACTGTAGATAACGCAGGCAATGTTTTCAAGGCTTTAGTTTATGAGCTCATGCCTAATGGGAACCTGGACACATGGATACACCACAGAGACGACGAAGCAGCTCCAAAACGTCTAAACTTGACTCAAAGAATTGGAATAGTTGTCAATGTAGCGGATGCATTGGATTATTTACACCACGACTGCGGGAGGCCCACTGTCCATTGTGACTTGAAGCCCAGCAATATTCTTCTAGATGATGATATGAATGCTCTCTTGGGAGATTTCGGCATTGCACGTCTCTATGTTGATCATCAATCAGCGTGGGCAGGTTCGATTAGCTCGATCGGTGTGAAGGGGACAATTGGCTACATTCCTCCAGGTATATTTGGTTTCGCCCCCCGTCTCTCTCTCACATGTTTTCTAGTTACGGAGTATTATATAATATTATTTAGAACTTACATAAATCTACTTTCTACACATTTTTCTATTTATTAGAGTACGGGGGAGGTGGCCACGCGTCAACGTCTGGGGATGTTTATAGTTTTGGTGTACTGTTGTTGGAGATTTTGACTGGCAAACGGCCGACAGATCCTATGTTCACAGACGGACTAGATATCATCAGCTTCGTGGAGAACAGCTTTCCGGATCAAATATTTCAGGTTATCGATGCCCATCTTGTGGAAGAATGCAAGAAATTAACTCAAGAAAAGAAAGTAACAGAAAATGAGATATACCAATGCTTGGCGGCTCTGCTGCAAGTAGCACTTTCTTGCACGCGCTTATTACCATCTGAACGGTCGAACATGAAGCAGGTAGCAAGCAAAATTCATGCGATCAAGGCGTCACATCTTGGATGGAAATACAAGTAGCGTCACATATAGCTTGGACTACGAAGTCTCGATATTTTTTCTTCATAACTTAATTAGACAAATTTCCCTCCCTTTGCACGTTACTTTGAAGACTGGCTTGTAGTGACGCGGCAATGCAATAAATAAGAAATTTGTTATAGAGAGCATGCCTTTTCATTTGTTTCATGCATTGGCCATGTGAGACTAATAATTGTAAAGTTTGGTAATTAAGCATGTAACCTCCGGCAGGAGGCCAGGTTGGTTTCTATTGATTGACACAAATGTTAGAGATAATTCGTTCAAAAAAAATGTTAGAGATAGACATCCTAGCAGATTCAACTTTTTATGAAAGGTTAACAAATTCAACTTGATCTCTAAGAAATGTATACATGTTAACTAATCCCTGAGATTTTGTATGAGTGTTGGTGTGTTGTTGGACTTCCATCCACAATGACATCAACTAATTATATAAGTATATATAGATAGGTAGTTGGGTTTTCCTTTCCCTTTATCCTTGATCTTCTTATTCCCTTCTCCTTCATAGTTCTTTGGCTATCCATGAAGTCTTCCAAAGATTCCACCTTCATCAACGTCAACATGAAGTTTAGAAGGACCTTGTTAGGAGGGGTAGTCTCCAATCACCCTCGTGCTATGAAAATTAGAAGAACAGGGAAGCTGAAGCCGTCATAATGAAGCAGCCCCACACAAAGAATCACTGAATGGATTACGAATAACTCCATGCAAGACATCAACACCAGATCATGGGTCAAACAAAGAAGAATATATCCAAGAAAAACAATCTGACCTTTTTTTTTCTCTTGCTAGCCTTTTTCTGAATCTCGGGATCATATCAGATTCCTGTTAGGATGGGTAGTATTTGTAACACCCTAGTTTTAAATTTTGCTTGTATTTTAAAATTTTATAAAAATTGTTAGAATTAATTAGGAACTGTGTGTAATTATTCGGATCAGTAAATTTTGCCTGTATTTTAAAATTTTATAAAAATTGTTAGAATTAATTAGGAACTGTGTGTAATTATTCGGATCAGTAGTAAATATCAAAACTCTTGTGAATATTAGGCCTCACTAGCACTGGGGCTATAGTCAATCTCTTCTTCAACTCTTCAAAGCTAGCTTGACAAGATCAGTCCATTTGAACTCTTTCCCTTTCTCAAGTAGTAAGGTGAGTGGCTTCACTATCTTGGAGATTCCTTCTATGAATCTACAGTACTATCTAGCAAGTCGAAGGAAACTCCTGATCTCTGTCACTGTATGAGGCAATTCCCACTTCAACACATCTCTGACTTTTCCTAGGTCAACTGCAACACCTCCATTGGCAATGACATGTCCAAGGAATGAAAATTCACTCAACAAGAACTCGCACTTGCTAAACTTAGCATACTACTGATGTTCTCTAAGCTTCTATATACCACAAGTCTTAGGTGTTCCTCATGTTCTTAATTCTTGGTGTATATCAGAATATCATCAACAAAGACAACCAGAAACTTATCCAGATACTCCATAAATACCTTATTCATGAGACACATGAAGTAAGTAGGGGCATTAGTCAAACCAAAGGACATTGCTGTATACTCATAAAGTCCATATCTGGTGGTAAATGTAGTCTTGAAAATATTTGACGGTCTGATCTTCATCTGATGATAACCTGAATGTAGATCAATCTTGGAGAAAACTTTAGCTCATCTCATCTGATCAAATAGCTCTTCAATCCAAGGTAGTGGATACTTGTTCTTGATGGTCACCTCATTAAGTGATCTATAGTCCACACACATCATTTGAGTACCATCTTTCTTCTTTACAAATATAACTGGTGCTCTCCAAGGTGAAGAGCTAGGACGGATGAAATGCTCATCCAATAATTCCTTCAGTTATTTCTTAAGCTCCTGTAACTCATCACTCGACATCCTACATGATCTCTTGGAAATAGGTGCAATACCGGGTATAAGATCAATAACAAACTCCACTTCTCATTATGGTAGCATGCCTGGCAGATCATCGGGGAAGACGTCTGGGAACTCACACACCACTTTGATGTATTATATGGCAATATCCTTCAGCTGATTAATCACACAAGCCATTTCTAATGGTAACCCAGCCACAAATTCAATCCTTTGTCCTTGAGGACTTGTAAGAAGCACTGATCTCTTGGCATACTGAATTACTCCATCAAATGTACTCAACTATCCCATTCCAAGGATGACATCAGTGCCAGTTGATTCCAAAACTATAAGATCAACTGGAAAGTCTACCTCCTTTATATTTATGCTGACCTTTGGACAAATGTAGTTTGCTCTTATGTCACCACTAGGAGAATCTACTAACAGAGTCTTCTTCATGCTGTACTTGGGTAACTATGTATTGGTGCATACTAAGAAGTAACAAACGAATGTGTTGCACCAGAGTGAAATAGAACTGTGGCAGGCACTAAGTTGATAAAGAATATGTCAAGCATGACCTCTTGAGCCTTTTGAGCACTCTCTGAAGTCACATGGTTCACCTTACCACATATGTAATTTTTTGGTCCTTCATTTGGTTGAGGTGGGTTTCCACTTCGCACTTTCCATCTTCTCCAGTTTCAACTCTTAGAACCATTGTTGAATTGCCTTTGGAGATTTCGAGTATCCTTCCTAGGACAGTTGTTGGCAAAGTGACCAACTTCTCCACAGCTAAAGCATTCCTTTCCC
The DNA here is from genome assembly GCF_005286985.2 of Setaria viridis. Classification (NCBI taxonomy): domain Eukaryota; kingdom Viridiplantae; phylum Streptophyta; class Magnoliopsida; order Poales; family Poaceae; genus Setaria; species Setaria viridis. The sequence goes on from NC_048263.2 coordinate 30,849,429, forward strand.
TTGGAAGTGCAAGGGGTACTAGTCTCCATCAGGATGTTACTAGGCGGAATCTAGCAATTATCTTGAACTTCTGGATCGAGGTGCTAGAACAGATCTTTCTCCCTAGAGTAAAGTGACTGGTCATACGCTGAGTGTAATGTGGGTGAGTGTTACTGGTAATTTTCTTTTGGGACTCAAACTTCCTCTTCTTCTCCACCAACTCATGGCAATTGTCATCCACCAGTATCACCTTATCCACAAGTGGTTGAAAGTTAGGAAAATTGTGGGCCACTAACTGATATTGAATAGGTCCATTTAGGCCTTTCTAGAAAGTGGTCTTGCTTCTTCTCATCATTATCCACCTCTTCTGACGCATAGCGAGATAGTTGGATGAACTTATCTCGGTACTCACACATAGACATACCTTCCTGCTTAAGACTGAGAAACTCCTTCTTAAGCTTAATCACACTGGCTGGAATGTGGTGTGCTCTGAAGTTATTCTTGAACTCTAACCAGGTGATGGTAGATGAGTCTGCATGTGCACCTGTCTAGGAATCCCACCAATCTATTGCAGGTCCTTCTAACCTTCCTAAAGCATATAGAACCTTCTCCCTGTCGTTACACTGGGTGATCTCAAGCTTCTTCTCTACACTTCTGAGCCAATCATTAGTTTGTAGGGGATATGGAGACTGGGAATAGGTAGGAGGTTGATGGCTCATGAACTCCCTGTGCTTGTCCCTAGGTTGCACAGGTTGCGGTGGTGGCGGCTGGTTCACTTGAGCTTGCAAAGTGGCCACAGTGTTTGCCAGGTTCTGCAACAGCTGAGTCTAGGTGGTGAGAAACTGCACCATCCCTTTCGGTGGCACCTGGTTCTGTTGAGGATCATGGTTGGAGTTGCTTCTTCTCTGACGGGGCCGTAAAGGCTGATCAACTTCGGATCCAGACCTTGTGTTCACCATCTGCTTGTTAGAAATATGAGACTCAGATGGTTGTAGATAGAGACAAATTAAGTTGATAGGGTGATATGAGATCCAGTTACAACAATTCTCTTAATCCCAAATCAGGTGTAACTATCAGAAAAAATATCCAAAAATGGTGAAACTTTCCTATAACATAGTTTACAAAATTTTGAAACTAACCCAACTAGAATCACCTCACTCGGGGGTTTGGAACTTCAGATATGATTTAAACAAGATGATTGTGTCAGCAGTAATAAAAGATTTTGATTATTTCACAAACTAGTATGTATCTCTCTGTCAGAATATCCAAAACTTATGAAACTTTGAAATAAAATCACCAATGAAATTTTGGAGCTAACCCAATAGGATACATGTCAACCGGAGTTCTGTAGCTCTAGATATGACAAACTGTACAGCTGTGTTAGACGATGGTGCAAACAAATTTGAGCAGCATTACATTTCATGATAGATAGATATAGATAGATAAAGGACAAGATTGTACAAGTTTAAGGTTGATTGAGACAAGATAAACCCAACTAACAAGATATTACTAAAACCAATATCATTGTGGTTATCACTCCACAACACATCACAGTCATTACAAAGAACCAACTCAAGCAACTTAACACAATGACAAGCATATGAAGCGCACTCACAAATGATTCGGTTCTAATGTTTTACAACTAATAAGAAAATCTCCTAAGTTGACTTAAGGGTTGTCAAAGGGAACACTAGTCCTAGAACTAGGAGAATCATAGCGGACAATCTTGCGAGGCAGAGAGTTGGCTGGACATTCTTCTTCATCCAAGTCTTCTCCCAACTCTTTTGGTAGTTTCTTATCTCCTCTTAGCTTTACTTCTAAGATCTCATTCTTCCTCCTAGTTTCATCTAATTGCACATGCTCTTCAGTTTGTCCTACTACTTCATGCTCCTTAGGCTTGTGAACATGCGGGGTTGGTCTAAAAGCACTCTTGCGAGATGTCTTCCTCTCTCTAGCCATCTAAGGATAGAACAAAATGAGTCTCCGAAAAAGCCTAAGATTTTAGAGCAAGGTAAGGTAGAAATAGTAGACTTTTAAGTAGTAAGGATAAGATAAATCATCAGTGGATGAGGAGTAGCAATAAGATAGCAAGAATAGTGAAAGCAAGGCTAGCTACTAAAGCATTATAATCCTTAAAACACGGCCATTTCTAACTAGGCTAATGTCCTACAGTCAATACAGCTCTGATACCACTTCTGTCATACCCGATTTTAAAGGCAAATCATGTGACTATCATATGTGTGCTAGGATCAAGTTTGACAGGTACGATGACTTCAATAAATATCAAATATAGTGTTATAACATAAAGAAAGTTACATAGATTAAATAACCAGAAATGAGATAAAAATCTCTAGTATAAGCAGTGAATCTCCAACAACTCCACAGGCAGTTGACTGGGGGGAACGTACGCCTAGCAAATCTTCAAAGTCTTCAATAGAGTTGTCTTGTACTGAACAACAGATATAGCAAGTGTGGGTACACTTCTGGTTGGTACTCAGTAATGGTGGGGAAATGTATAATGTAAGGCCAAAATAAGGAATAGCTGACTGGTTTACTGCGTTAAGCATTTTAATTAGTTGGTCAAGTTTTATTAGCAAGCTATTTACTAAGATATAAATTTATACCACCCAATTAAGCATAAGAGCAATAAATAGATTATGAACATAAATAAAACATAAAGTACATGTTAATTATTCTTCAAGTTCAATTATCATACGAGGGTCCAGGCCGTTCTTGACCATGAGCACAACTGATATATCAGTTTTACACTCTGTAGAACTTTCACCATAAGTTTCATAAAAGTTCAAGAGAACTTTAGACCCAACCATGCTGTGCAAAAGTAAGCACTTATCACACTACCGAGGTATGATTGCATAGGGATGCTACAAGACCTTTAGAAAGATTCCCTAATAAATGATAATCCACTAAGGTTTCCTCATAAGAGGATGAACCCTCCCCCAAGTAGTGCGTACATCCCTTGACTGGACAAGCCATCTTGTAATCTATGAGCCCCTCTTGCCCTTTCGGTAAGACTATCACAAACTACAGTCTCTAATTAGTAAGCTAAGATTAGAGCCCGTTAGTCTTATGGTTGTACTGTTTTCCTGGGTGGTCACTCCATGTTCCAATTAAGGCATGTGAGTGGTTGCAATTAATAAAGGTACATAACAAAAAAACATAGATCAAGTTCATCATTATTCATTACTTCCCACCATAAACTAGGTATAGCAATTAGCATGGCTACCCAACATATATAAGTAAAACCCAGGTTGATAAGGAATAATATGAAAACTAGGTAAATCCTTAATTAGGACCTATCAGATTAAGACTCACGCGTGCATAGCATATAATCGTGTGAGCGCAAGATTAACTGGAATCGGAGCTAAAACAAAGAAGTTACGAGATAAACAAGATTCTAGGGATCTAGATATAACTAACCGTAGACTGCAAAGGGCCTATCTGCAATCATTAGGCCATCTTCTGGACATGGCCTGTGGCAGCTCTGGCCGATCGGCTAGCTGGCACTTTGGCAAGCTAGGGATGTGGCGGTGGGACGCATTGGAGAGAGGAGGTGATCGCGAGCTCATGGTAGGACTCACCGGCGGTGGAGGTGGAAAAGGAGTCAGAATTGGCCGGCGGATGACCAGCGACGGTGGCGGCTGTGGTCTGCCTCGATAGCGACACTCCTTGGCTGGATAGTGACGAGAGCTGGTGGCAATTGTGTAGCTCGGCGGCGCAAAGCTCCTGGCGGTGGCCGTTTCCTCCTTCGGACGGCGAACCAAGCGCGGAAGGCCGACGGCGACGCTCGGCTCCGTCTGCTTGGATGGCGGTGGCGCTGGGCGAGGAACGGGGCGAGGCATGAGTAGGGGCAGCAGGGCGAGTAGGGTAGGAGGCGTCGCCCTTTATAGAGGCGCGGAGCAGGCCCCGCGGCTTGGCGTGCACGCCAAGGCCAGCGGCAGTAGCATGCAGCTCAGGAAGAGCTGCCCTGGCCACGGGCTCAGATGTGCTTTGGCGGGTTGAAGCGGGTTGGGCCACAAGGGCTTGACCCGATAGATTAGGCTTTCTTTTTTTTCAAAAATGATTTCCCATGAAATGAAAATCAAGAAAAATTCTAGATAATTTATTTAAACCATGAAAATTACTATGAAAATCCCAAAATTTCAAGGAAATTCCTAGAGATACTTGGAAACCATAAAAATATACTTGGAACCTATGAAAAAAAATCTAGAAACTACTAATAAAAAAGATTTAGCTCCAAAAAATGGAGAATGAATTCCAGAAAAATAGAAAAAGTTTCTCAAAGAACCTAACAATCGTAAGAACACATTTTGAAACATTTTTCACACTCAAGGAATAAGAAATGCAACCAGCATGAATGCAACACACTTAAACCTATGGTTCCTTAAGTTAATTTAGAAAAAGATTTAAATACCTAATAAATTCACAAAGAAACCTTAAGGCCTTAAAAGAAATCAAACAAATTCTAGAGAATTCTAATCAATTTTATGAAATTGGATGAAAATTAGGGTGTTACAAAACCATGGTGAAAGAAAACAAGCTCACATGCAAAATAGAATAGAAAACACTATGCGTACACCATGCTCACACATGCTGAAATAAATAAATAAATAAAAGAAAAGAAAAATCAAACCACATGTGTATGTATTTTATTCGGTCCCATCGGTCCCTAATCCAAGTCTTCATGCACCTCATCTTGATGTGGCTCCCCTTGCTGGTGATGCTCATAATATCCCTTCTCGTAATACTCCTGCCCGCCGCCTTGATATTGCTCCGCAGGGCAAATTCCCATCAGCCTAAACTAGTAGGCGGTGCCCATGTTCTCTTCTTTGATTCTATCTGCAGTTTCCCTTATGGTGTCTATGTCTTGCATGTTCCACCGGATGTACGCATCAATGGTGCGTGCGTCTCTCTCGGGCTGGGGCAGGTGGCTGAACTAAGATGCTAATGTCACTTCTGAAGTTCTTCCCTGGTAAGCTAGCAGCAGGTATCCGTGATAGGCATATGGTGGTGGTTGGTACGCTAGCTGCTGATATCCTTGCTGCGCATATGGGCCTCCTGCCCATGCCTGTGCCGGTGCCTCGTGCCACTCATGCTGGTGCGATCCTCCTGGGGGTGCTTTTATAGCTAGGTGCATTCTGGAACTCAGCTATCCAATAATCAGAGCTGGGTGGAGGTAGCGGTTCTTCAGCTTGTGCAGGTTGAGAGGATGAAGCTTCAGTTATTCTTTCTCCTCTTTTATTTTTGTTCACGGGAATAATAATTCCTTCTTCACGCCAGTTGGTCTTGCGAACAAAAAATACCCTCAGTCTTCCGTCCGGCAATTTCACATTTGTAACTCCCATGGTATATCCCTTTTCTTCATCACCCCCAATTAAATGAGCATTCTTCATTGTTCTTGCATCGATGCCTCCTCCCTTTAATAACCATTCAGGGAGTTGCTCAATATTTGGCTTCGAAAATGAGGCTATCATAGTGAGATAGCATCCGGACCCGACAGCTCCGGTCCCGGATGTTGCTTTAGGTAACCATCTATTGATCATCATAAGGCCAATTAATTTCCGTATCAGTGATTTTGGTCTCCTTCATTCTTCCCAAGATATGGTGGCTCATCCAAAAATGAAATATTTGGATGATGGGGTTGCATATGTTCTTCCTCTGCTGGTTGTCTTCTTTAGCTATATTGCCCCAAAATTCCTTAATTTGCTCTTCTTCAATTTCTCCAAATTCTGGAGCCTAAGGTTTAAATCCCAGCAGAGTTGTGATGCCTTCAAAATTTATTATCTTCCCCTCATTCTTCACTCTGAAGGATAGGCATTGCACTTCCCCATCACCTTCTTCATTCCTTCTCATGACCTTTTTCATCATCATCAACATCCCCACAGTAATATCCTTCTGCACACTGACAGACACATTGATAGCAAATTGCACCCATCCAATATTCCCCAGAAGCCTGTATATATCATTGTGAAAACTAATCTTCTGGGGCAAGTAATCATCAAAATCATGATTGGGCACAATTCTTCTTTCAATATTAGTAAGTATTTCCTCTTCTTGCTTGCTCTTGATCACGAAGCCATACTTGGATAGCTTCTTAGTAAAACCATGGTGAGAGTGTGTTGCTCTCCTTGTAGTTTGAGGTGGAGGTTTAGCTATTTCATGCGGTTCATCAAACTGCATGACGGTGCTTCTTGTGTCCATCATCCCTCCAAGCAGCATTTGGTCGCCTCGTGGTGCCGCCATGTCGCGGTCGTCGCTATGCGGCGACTCTGAAACTGAGTGTCGCCGCGAAGCATGGCTCGGTATAGACAACCCTAAGGCTGACAAACAGGACCTGCTTGACCTCCAGAAAAGGTTGATGATACCCTTTATGTTGCTGCACACACAAAGGAAAACACTCCGCCAGGGTTTCTTGGTGACGAAAAACACAAGGGAGCAAAGAACAACTAGGTATAGGATTGTTGAAATTTTTGTGTGTGGTTTCTTGGATGAATTTTTCAGAGGTGTTGTGCTTGTGTTCTTGGTGGTTGGAGTGTAGAACTGAATAAGGAAATGAGTAGTGAGAGAGTTACCTGTGAAAGGGGAGCACCAGGGGGCTTAAAAACACCTCAGGCCGCTCGGCCTAGGGTGCACCAAACCGATCGCCCTGGTGTCTTTTTTCATCATCTCATTCCCCTTGCTCCACAAGCCTCCATGCAAATAATTGTATCCATTTTGAGCAGCTCCACGTGATGGCACCATCCAGACACTGTCATCCACTCCTTTGAATAGGAAAAGTTGTCATCGTGCTCATTATTCTCACCTATATGTCATAGGTGTGTCCTTTTCTTCAATAATGCTCCACCAAGTTATCCTGTAACCTGCACAAAACCATGCATGGTTGTGCCCTCCTTTGTTTCTTTTTCATGTGGTGGTAGGTAGGAGTGGCACAATAATTTTCCCATGAACTCAAATCAAGCCATTAGTAGCATATGAAGGTCATAAACCCTCCAAATCATGTTTAGATGCTTAATCCTCCTCTAGTTTCCAAAATTGAAAAATTAACTCAGAGCTAACAATGAGTTCAAATATATTTTAGAGGAGTTTTGAAGCATCAAAAATAATTGTAAGTCGAAAGGTTTTTGGACTACATTAATTTTGGTTACACCGGTGTCGTTCATTCTCATTAATTAGATGAAGAAATTTTGATTCCAACTGCAGTTTAATGGTTTAGGTTCTAAATTTTGTCTAAAAATGAGATATGAATTTTGAATGAAATAAATCAAAGGTGGCCCAAAATAATTCTAATTCTAGGAAAATCGATTATTTTTTCAAGTTCAAAGCAAACCAAAATCCTGAGTTTATGTGAGTCTTAGCATGCGTTAAAATTTACAAAGTAAGAATAACGCGGGCTCTACTTATGTGTTTTATCACAGAGAAACAATTCAGGCCGGTAATCATGGACGAGATGATAATGGTTCTGGTTTTCCAAGAAGAAGTAAATAAAACTTGGGACGGCTCATGTCATTAGTTTGTGAATAGAGACGAATAAAAACACCTGAGCAAATAAATCACCAAAAATTATCTTGACCGAAAGTACCACTTATTAAATGTTTACCAGGTATGGCGTAGCATAATCTATGACTCGTTGTTTCTTGAAACTTCAACGGACTCCAGGGTTCTCCTCCCAGTTGCTTATTCTTAACTTGATGATCAGGTTATCTTCGGAAAAGCGCTTCGTTTATAGTCCATAGCTAGACTCTTCAATTATTCACTCCTGACCAGCGCTGGATGTCGGCACTGCAGTGTTTGACACCCACTTCTGCACCATCTTTGGTTTTGGTGCAGCCTTAGGCTTGGCTATATTTTTGGTCTTCACAGGCTAGTGTTCTTCCTTCTTCTGGACAGTTGCAACAACTTTTGTTAGCTTCTTTTCTTCTACCTTCTTGTTCTTCTCCTACTTGACACAACGATGTGGTAGTATATATTTGCTAGATATTGTAATATTTTAAAAAAATTGTAATATTTATTTGAGTGTAATTTGCAAAACTTTAAAAATTTTGTTTGCATTGTGTGCTCATTTGAAAATGTTAGCTAATTCCCTCGTCATCCCAAAAATTCCATTTCAAAATTTGTGTGGTTTGAGTTGGATCTTTTTGGATTTTATTTGGATTCATGTTTGAATGTTTGTCTGAATTTTGAATTCAATTCAAAATTCAAACTAAATCTAAATCTAAATCTAAATCTATAACTAAATAAAAACCAAACCTAAACCAATCTAATCCAACCTATCAGACTGGCCCACTAACCTATCTAACCCTTCGCCCCACTAACCTTTAGCCTAGCCCGACCCGCCGCCATGGCGCTGATAGGTCGCTCGTGCCAAACCGCTTTTGGCTGACCCAGCTAGCCAGCTGGCCCAACCAGCGCTCGCCTGCACCGGTCCAGCCAAACCAGCCTGGCCTGCCAACCACCACCCATGCGCGCTCGCACCCGCCAGCCAGCAGGCCGCTAACCCGCTAGCCCAGCAGCCGACCCAGCTCGCCGCTCGCCCGCTCACACACGCCCGCCTCCCTCTCTTTCTCTCACTGCCATGTCGGTCCCACCTGTCAGCCTCGCCTCTTTCATGGTCTTCTTCCTCCTCTCGCCCGTACTCCTCACGTGCACGGCGCGGGCGGGGGCGAGCGGATGGGGGTGCCACACTGGTGCGCACTACTCGGCTAGGGCACGCCTGTGAACCCCTTCCAGGAGGTTTCGTCAGGGGGAAAGACCCCTATGCCCTTACCCGCACCACCAAACCCTAGGGGCCAAGCCATCGGATGCGTGCCATGCCACCCCACATGCACGGATGCCGAGAATGGATGGTGAGCCCCATCTTTACCCCTAAACTGCCTTTCGCACCATTAAATAGGTCACCTAGCCCGGTGCTCTTCATGCCACCACCAGGGCATTGCCCTTGCGGAGACACCACCGAGAGGGAAAGGGAGAGGAGGGCCACCGGGGAGAAGGGAAGAAGGGGAGAAGGAGAAGGTGAAGAGGAGAAGGGGAAAGAGGAAGGAGGCTGCCCGTGGAGTGAAGCCAGAGCCACCCGTGGATGCTATCGTCCGAGCCGACCGAAGTAATCCGCCGTCACCGTCCTCTCCATGAGCCTCGTTTCCTCCTCTTTCCCCCTTGCTTCTAGTGTTGTGCCGTGCACCGTAGTTTGTAGGCCGCGGCGCCGTCGGCTGCCGCTGGCCCGGGACAGCGGGGCCCTGCGCACCACTGCGGTCGTGCCGCGGTTGGGGTCCGCTCCGTGCCTGTGCACCTGTGTTGATTGCACCCGCCCGCGCACGCTAGCCGCGCTTGCTGTGCCATGCTGCACCGCTTACGCGTGCGCCCACGAACGCACCGCCGCACCGACCACGCACCGCGCCATGACGTCGCGTTGCGCCGCGACTTCGTGGGTACGGTCCCCGCGCGCTCCCGACTGCCTGCGCATGCACAGGCCGCACCGCGCCGCCGTCGTGGCCCCATGGCGCTGATGTGTCAACCCCAGGCCCACGTGTGGGGCCCACTGACATGCTAGCTCAGTGGTGCCCACCATTGGCCATTGATCGATCAACGCTAATGTCAGCCGACACGTGGCACCTTCTCGGGCTGCCACTTGGACCAATTAGACGCTGACATGTGTCATCCCTTTTAATAAATTTTTTCTAAAATTATTTAAATAGTTAAATAAATCCTTTAATGTTTAAAAATTCATAACTAATTTATTTTAACTCCCAAAAATATGAAATTAGTTGCATTAAATTCGTAAAATTGAGCCCGTGCTGATTGTAGCTAGTTTGTTGTTATTTGGATCTTCTAGGTTGGGCTTTCTTATTTTTTTTGCCTAGATGTAATGTTGTTTAATTTACATTTTCTCGTATCTGGTTCTGTCCAGATCCGAGTTACGACCAGGAAGACCTTCAAGACCCCGACTACGCCGAGGAGGATCCAATCGACTACAGACATGATGTCATCTCACTCCCAATCATATACATCCTATGCATGCTTAGTTGCTAGGGCTTTATTTATGTTGCTTAATGATGATGGATTGCATAGCCAATGTTTTTACCTATGCCTTGATAATTGTTTATCCTGTTATCCTTGTTCAACTACCTTTGTGGACTAGCTACAGACCCCTAGCTAGTCCACCACTCATATATCCATATACATGCTTTTGAGTTATGGATGGGCATTTGCCATGGATTTGGTAATGGGATTCCTTGATCACTCTCGCGTGTGTTTTGGGTGAGTGTGACTCCTTGATGCGTTTTGGCGGGAGTGAGCCGTGGTTGGTACTGAGGAGTGATTTGCCAAGAGAGAGCTTTCTGGACTCTCTCTATACCCCGTACTTGTGGCGGGTACCTTGTTTGTTATTGAGGAGTAGGTGACATACTTGTACATTGCATGTGCATTGGCACATACTTGTCGGTAGTGTGCTTGCTGTCAGCCGCTTAAGGACCGAGTCAGTTTACCACCAGTTACAGCAACTAATTTTGTACTTACCTCTCTCTTATGTTATGGGTAGGGTTCGGTTCGAGACTAGTGGTGGATAGTGCTCTGCCTGTAGGCAGATTGGAGGATCATGTAAGGAGTTCGAGGCATTGGCCTGCTCTAACCAGACTGCACCCTGATGTAGGTAGGTTTCCCAGCTTCGAGGTCCTGACTGGTGATGGCGTGCCCTGCAGTTGAGGATGGATGTTAGTTTAGGATGCCTAAATTACCCTTGAACTAAGTATATACTCCTTGATTGCTATACAACTCCTTGAGCTGTTACTATTATTACCTTGTTTTCTCTGACTTATACGACTTACAAACAACCTTAACAACCAGTTACAGATGATTGAGGAGTGGTGCACGTTTGCTAGAGAAGGAGTGCGCTATGTAGGCTTTTGCACTCTCCTCAACGAGTCCTTGGAGAGAGCTGGAGTTCACACTGAGGGCATGCTCTACGAGGACCGCATGAGGGCTAGTGTGGACTCCGTACCCACCGAGATGAAGCTAACAGTGTCAGTGTTTTAGACTGACAACCCACCTAGGGGGTACCCTAGGTGGTCTTTTGTGCGGTGGGTGTCGTCGGGAATCAAAGAGTCGATGGTGACACAAGGGACACGATATAGACAAGTTCGGGCCGCTAGATCGTGTAATACCCTGCGTCCTATGTGTTGACTATATTGAGTTGTACTTGTTATTTTGGAGGGGGTCCCTGCCCGCCCTTATATAGTCGGGGGAGCAGGGTTACAGAGCAGATTGTGTACAAGTCCTAGTCGGGTACGTTACAGAGTCCTACTCTAACTCGGTAGAGTAGTTTCCTTTTGTCCCGACTAGTCTTCAGAGAACCCATGAAGCCTACACGCCCTATGTAGTCTTCATGTCCGAGTAGGTTTTGGGTACATTCCTTTGAGTGGGTCCGTACAAATCTTCTGGTAGGCCCAGGGGTGCCTAGCCGACAAGCCCTTGAGTACTTTGTAGTCGAGAGAAATAGCTCTGAGTATTTGAAGACGTCGCCCGAGTTTCTCCTGGTGCTTCCTGAGTACTTCTCGATGCGGCCAATCCTTCGAGTACTAGTGCTATCGTGTGACTGGAAGGTACTTTTTAGCAGTCCCTGATGTTTGCTTCAAGTAATTTTTGCTTTGAGACTTTTATATGGTAGTGCGATGACGATCGCACTTCATATGGAGTAGCCCCCAAGCCTTAGGTTGAATCAAAGAATCAGGCTGAGGGTCAAACTTGTAATTTGGCTTCGACTTAATTTTTCAGAAAAAGAAAACTTTGTCCAACGGGTACGGAGTACGCAGCCCCCAAGCACTTGGACGACTACGTGTAGTCGATGAAGGGGTCAATCATCTAGTCGAAGTAACCGTTGGATATTGCTGTGGTAAATCGGAGTCGTATCTGACCGTTGCTTAATTAATGGGAGAAAATCCGAAGGTATTGCTTGGTATAATAGGGGGGCCAGTGCTAATTACTGATACGTTTGTTTTACTAGATCTGTAATTTGCACCCCCCCTTTCTTGTTGCTCTAGCTCCACTGCTCCTGCTTGCTCTACTGCCGCCATTGTTGGCCTCGCTTGTTCTTTAGGAGAGAGATTTGCTGCGGCCTCTTCCTCCCCCCCCTTTTCCTCGAGATCCGTTGATGCATGTGAAGAAGATGGGCAAGAAGCCTAAGAAGATCCACAGGTGCCCACGGCCACCAGCAAGCTAAGATCTAGATCCAAGAAAGGTCAAGAGTCCGAGTTGCCGGTGCCTAAATGTGGCCCGACAAATCAGACCGCACCACCGCCGCCTGGGATCACCTGGTAGCATTCTGTGATGAAGGCACCGGTGGTCCAGTCTTTGGTTGACATGAAGCTTCTACAACCAAGGCTTGTGCTTGAGTGGAGGCCCGCATATGGGAATGCGTGGCAATTCGAAGAGCATCCTAAGGAGATGGTGATGCTTGCTCATTTTGTTAAGAGAGGACTGTTGGTGCCTACTTTTGACTTCCTCAGAGGTATCCTCAAGTACTATAGTCTTCAGTTGGTCCACTTGAATCCGAATGGCATGCAGCACATGTCTATCTTTGTACACTTGTGTGAGGTGTACTTTGGTGTTTTGCTGAGTCTTGATCTATTTAGGAAGTTGTTTCGTTGTAAACCGCAACCCAGTGCGACTAGGACTGAAGTCTTTGGGGGGGCGGTTTTCAGTTGAGGAACTCGAGTGCATATCTCGAGTATGACTTGCTAGACTCCCATGAGGGCTCGAAGAAGAGGTGGTTTTATATTGGCAATAATGATCCTGTCTTGCCGGTAGTCACTGGCCATGCTCCTAAACATCCTGATAACTGGGTGGTTGAACCCGAGGATACTCCTGAGATCACCAATTTGTTGATGCACATATCTGAGTTAAGATCTTTGGGGTTGACTGGGATTAACGTAGCCGCTAGTTTCCATAAGTGCAGAGTCCAGCCTCTACAGCGGCGTGCTCACTCAAGCTCTGAGTATACAGGTTTTAATGACCCATCGCGCATGGCTTCCAAAGACATATCCGATGATGATATGGAGGCATTGTTGGGTAAGTTGTTCAAGAACTATCAAGGGGTACCAGTGCTCCCGGAAGTCCTCCGTCAGTTTGATAGTTGGTATTCATCAGCAGAGGTACTCTTGCTTCTCTTTGCGTATTTTGAGTAGTTGAAGATATAGTAGTGCCTTCCGATTAATGGTGCTGTCTTGTGGATTGTAGTCCCGGGTGCTGCTTGGTTTCCTACCCATGACTGCCGGGGGTAAGGAGGTGGCTATGGTTGCTACTAACGATTCTCCTTCTGCTCCTCCAGCTAAGAAACACCAAGTAGTGCGGAAGAAACCCGCTACTCAACGGGCTGCAACTTCTTCGGGCTTGACCCCCGAGGGGTCACATGGTACCAAGGTGCATAGTTGCACGTTGCGATCAAGTACTCTTGAGTTTCTTGTTAACAGTCATATTACTTTGCAGAATACTGCTGATATTAGTCTCTATCTTGAAAAGGCTGCGGACTTAACTTTTGGTGACATGAGGCTACTTCTGATGAAGTAGTCGCGATTGCCAAAGACATAGTTGTCAGTGTCGCGACTGTTGAAGAGCTGCCTGTGGGGGTGCCACTTTTGAACTAGAAAACAGCAACCTCCTAGCAGGTAGCATCGGCGTCGGCAGCCCCTGAGTCGGTAGCCCCCGTTCAGGCAGCGTCTATGCCGGCAGCCCCCAAGTTGGTAGCCCCCGAGCAAGCTACTGAGTCATCAGTTGATAAGGTTATGACTTTTGAGCTGGCAGATGCCGTGAAGACACCGGTGGTGGCTACTGGTGCCTTGTTGTTTGATGTTATCGCTAGTGGTGAGTACTCGATCTATTATGGTAGTCGTGTGTACGTAGTGTCAACCTTGGTTCTTTCAGAACCAGGTGAAGGAGTAGAGGTCCTTCCTCCCACGGCCCCTGTAGTGCCGGGTATCCAACCGGTGGTAGCCGAGAAGAAACGTGTTCGATTGCCGCCGCAATCATCCCGGTGAGTTTTTATGTAATCTTTCCTTATGATTATTTTGAACTCTGAAAACATATAATGATCTCATGTTTTGATCCAGGGATGATGAAGATACTATTCCCATGGAGACAGGGGTGGAGGCTGGTCTACCGACTACGCTCTCTGGTCCCTTAGTTGATTTGTCAATGGATGATGCACTTGACAATGAAGACACAAATCGTCTTGGTGCCACTATATCCATGCTGCAAGAGGTCATCCACTCAGTGGAGGGCCCATCGGTTCCCTCGAGTTCTGGAGGTGTGCCGTCTTCAACGACTGCTGGTGGCACCTTGGCTTTGGTTGATGCGACTGAAGTGGGTGAAGTCGGCACATCCGGTATGTTGCTGGAGTATGAACACTTTTGAAGGGGAATTCCTTTGTATCCAATAATTACCCATGAGTTTTTGTTGTCAGGGGTTGTTGTGGGTGAAAATCCGGAGCCTCAAGTTGCTAAGACTACTGGGGCTCCGGTACTCGAGTTGCCATTAGAGTCAGAGTTTCGAAGAGCTATCCAAGGCTTTCAGGTGTGTATGACCTGTTTTGTTTGACTAATTGTGTTTTGATAAGTCTTGACAACTTGTTTTGTGTTGCTTGCAGGACCTGTATGATAGATCCCAAAGAAATACTCGGGCTCTCCAGGAGCGCAGTGAAACCATGCAACGGGTAGCAAAAATGGAGCAAGAATGCAACCGCCTTATAGAGTCCTTGAGAGTCAATGAGGAGGCTGCAAAGTCTTTTGCAGTTCAGCGGAATGATCATGAAGTCCTCCAGGAGCGATTGGAGAATCGCTATAAATTTTTGAACAAGAGATATTAGGGCGAGTACTCATGATCTTTTGAGTATTTTTGACTGTAGTCGTATGTTCTGATCTGTGATGCTTGGCATAGAGCTCAAGAGAAAAGAGGCTGCTGCGAGTAGCCAACTATTTGATTCGGGAAATGCTCATGACCGGATAGCTGAGGAGGCTGCCCATCACAGGGCATCACTGGCTGAGGCTCAGGCTGCCTATGAGCATGAGAGGAGCAGTAAGAATCAGAATGGAGTAATGCTTGCTATGGCAATTGTGGCATGTAGGAATCACGGTATAACTATAGGGAGACTTCAAGGCGAGCTTCAAGAGTTGACTAGTGCCGCTCAGGATGCAGTAAACACCCTTTGCTCCACTCGAAGGTGATGCTGAGCCACGCACGTTAGTCGAGAGACTAAGATCTGTCCCGGGTAGAAATGCTGGACTTTGTAAGATTGTCTGCAAGCAAGTCCTTGCTGTAGTCAAATCATATTACCCGAGGGCAGACTTGTCGGCGGCTAGTTATGGGGTTGCTCGGAACTGCACGGAAGATGCTTATGCGCAATATCTTGAGGAGGCTGAACCTATTGCTGCAAAGATGACCGAGTTCATGTCTTTAGAAGAACCCTAGTTTTTTTTGAACTCGAGTTGTAATCTGTTGAGTACTCGTGGGAGTACTCAAACAATTCTCTATAAATTTTATTTATGAAAGTCTGAATTGTGATTGATGATCTCTTGTCTGGTTGATTTTTGTAGTCGGGAAGAACAAGTCCAAGTAATCGAGTAGTCGTAGTATCTGTTGCGGTGATCAATTATGGGTGTTGCTGTTGTGACTACTGTTGTTGCCTTGAACTCTGAGAAGGCTCACGGGTGAACTGTGTACTTTTTTCCGTTGTGCTTCAGTACCGTCGCGTGGGTGGAGTCAAAGGCATCTGTCTAACCCTTGTCAGTGTTTCAGGCTGTGTCATGAGCAAGCAGTAATTTCGAGTGGTTGGTAGTTGCAGCCCCTTCGGCTTATAAATAGGCTCCTGGGTACTCGACCAAGGTCATGCCCTTCAGTATAGCAATGGCTTGCTTCAGATTGTTGTTGTTTGATAGTAGAGAGCTTTCAATGAGTGCCCCGGTGCTAGAAGATTCCCCGTAGATGAGAGCCACCTTCCATCCATAGACTCTAGCGCTCGTAGGGATAGTCACGATGCTAGAAGAATCCTCGTAGGAGGATTTGTCGCGTGCTTCATCCTGCAAGTCATGATCCAGCTGGGTACGCACTGGAACTCATGGGTGAGGGGTGATGAGTGCCGCGGGATTTATCCAGCTTCCTGGTCAGAGGTGGAGGTGTGGTGTGTGGTAAGGATCTATGCACTGAAACTATCCAGGGAGCAGCTCAGATAGTGCGCTTCGTCTTCCTGGTACTTTTCGTCTGGACACTGCATCAGGGATTCATCATTGCTGCCGTCGCGGGAGCGGCGGTAAAGGAATACGTGGTGTTATTAGGGGGAAAGGACTAGGGTAAGCCTGCGTATTGCGCAGCTTTCTCGTGTGTAGGTCCTACCTTTTGACACTGCTTGCACTGTGGTAGTTGGACAGTTGCCAAGCCTGTGTATCCTTGTGATGTAGTAAAAGCCTGGGACTTCTGTTCTAACTGCCAGTAGGTAGTTGCTAGCAGTCGTTGTTGTGCAACTGTGTTGTATTTTGTATACCCTGATTTCATTGGGTAGTCTAATGTAACTCTCTGGAGTTTTATTAATGCAAAGGATGCGATTAAGCTTGTGTACTTGTCGGACTTGTGCTTTTTGAGTAAAAATGAATAATGATGTGGTCATGGCTTTGTGAAGTCGCTTTGGTCTTATGGAGCCGAGTTGAAAACTCTAGATCTGAAACTTCAGTGGCTATGGGTAGCTGACGAGTTGTGATAACTCGGAGGGACTTGATGAAGTCAAGTCGAGAGCGGGGAGCAGAGCACGGGGACTCGCAGAGCTGGAGAGCTCGAGTGGCTATGAATAGCCGACGAGTTGTGATAACTCGGAGAGACTTGATGAAATCAAGTTGAGAGCGGAGAGCGGAGCACTGGGGCTCATAAAGCTGGAGAGCTTAAGTGGCTGTGAATAGCCGAGGAGTTGTGATAACTCGGAGAGACTTGATGAAATCAAGTCGAGAGCGGAGAGCGGAGCGCTGGGGCTTGCAGAGCTGAAGAGCTCTAGTGGCTATGAATAGCTGCCGAGTTGTGATAACTCGGAGAGACTTGATGAAATCAAGTCAAGAGCCGAGAGCGGAGCACTAAGGCTCGCAGAGCTGAAGAGCTCGAGTGGCTGTGAATAGCCGCCGAGTTGTGATAACTCGGAGAGACTTGATGAAATCAAGTCAAGAGCGGAGAGCAGAGCACTCGGGCTCGCAGAGCTGGAGAGCTCGAGTGGCTGTGAATAGCCAAATAGAGGCAGTGTTTGCCAAAGGACTCGTTTGAAATAGACTGGGGGTGAAGACCCGAGTACATGTCCTATAGTCTGCTATGGGTAGTAGCGGCACAGATGCTCTATATTCCAGGAATTTGGTATTTCTTCACCTGAGAGTTCCTGTAGTCGGTATGACCCGGGTCCTGTGACCCTAAACCCCACTAGAGCTCGTAGAGCTGAAGAGCTCGAGTGGATGTGAGGAGCTGATGAGTTGTGATAACTCGGAGAGACTTGATGAAATCAAGCCGAGAGCGGAGAGCGGAGAGCGGAGCACTCGGGCTCACTGAGCTGGAGAGCTCGAGTGGCTGTGAATAGCCAAATAGAGGCAGTGTTTGCCAAAGGACTCGTTTGAAATAGACTGGGGGTGAAGACCCGAGTACATGTCCTGTAGTCTTCTATGGGTAGTAGCGGCACAGATGCTCTATATTTCAGGAATTTGGTATTTCTTCGCCTGAGAGTTCCTGTAGTCAGTATGACCCGGGTCCTGTGACCTCGGATATTATGTAGGGACCTTCCCATGGTGAGTTGAGTTTGTGCACCCCCGATGTGTCTTGGATGCGTTTAAGGACCATGTCGCCTACGTTGAAGGAACGCTCTTTGACATTGCGGTCATGATAGCGTTGTAGTCCATCAAGGTATCTGTCTGACGGAACCAATGCTGCACATCTTGTTTCTTCCAGACTATCGAGGTCTAGGCGTTGTGTTTCCTCTCATACTCCTTTGTCGTACTGCTCAACTCCAGGAGACTGCCACATGACGTCGGCAGGGAGGATAGCCTCTGACCCATATATGAGGAAGTATGGAGAGTGCCCAATAGGTTTGCCTGGTTGAGTGCGTAGTCCCCAAAGAATGTTGGGTAGTTATTTGAGCCATTTGCCTCCTTTTGTGTTGCCAATGTCATGCAACTTTTTCTTAAGAGCATCGAGTAGCATGCCGTTGGCACGCTCGACTTGGCCGTTGGCCCTTGGATGAGCAACAGAGACGTATCGTACGTCAATTCTGCTATTCTCACAGTATTCCCAGAAGTTGTGATTATTAAAGTTGGATCCCAAATCAGTGATGATCCTGTTGAGAAAACCATAACGGTGTACGATCTCATCCAGGAAGTCGAGGACTCGGTCAGCCTTGGGGGAAGTGACGGGTTTGACTTTGATCCACTTGGTGAATTTGTCAATAGCTACGAGTACTCAGTTGAACCCTCCTGGTGCAGTTGGGAGTGGTCCGATTATGTCAAGCCCCCAGCATGCAAATGGCCATATTGGAGGTATTATGATGAGCTTATAGGCGGGGACATGCTGTTATTTGGCAAAGAACTAGCAGCTTTGGCATCTCTAGACTAGTTGTTTCACATCAGCAATTGCCATGAGCCAGTAGAAACCTGCTCTGAAAGCTTTGCCTACAATTGTTCATGAGGAAGCATGATTACCACAAATTCCTTTGTGCCTTTCTTCTAAGATTTCTTGGCCTTCTTCTTGGGTGACACATTTCATGAGTATCAAGGAGGATGCGCTCCTTCTGTAGAGCTTGTTGCCGACTAGAACATAGCTTTTCCCTCGTCGCAAGACTTGTTCAGCTTGGTTTTTGTCAGATGGTAGCTTTTGTTCTTTGATATAGTCAATCAATGGTAATCTCCAGTCAACTTCAATCATCATGATTTCTTGCTTGGGTTCTGGAGGTTTGGTTGTTGCTGGAGTAACTTATTCTAGTATTGATGCCTTGCGGAGCTTGTGAACGAAAATTCCTGCTGGAACTTTGGCACGAGTTGAGCCCATTTTTTACAACACATCGGCAGCTACATTATTGTCACAGATGACATGGTGAAATTCCAAGCCTGAGAACTTGTTTTCTAATTTGCAGACTTCCTTACAGTAGGCATTCATGTTTTCCTTGTTGCGATTCCAATCATCATTGACTTGGTTAATGACGACTAGCGAGTCGCCGTATACTTGTAGTCATTTGATTCCGAGTGAGATTGCGAGACGAAGACCATGTAGTAGCGCTTCGAACTCGGCTTCGTTGTTTGAGACTTCCCAAAAGATCTGAAGAACATATTTGAGTTGTTCACCTTTTGAAGAATCAAGAGTACTCCTGCGCCGGCTCCTTCAAGTTTGAGGGAACCGTCAAAGTACATGACCCAATGTTCTGGCCTTTCGATTGGTGTTGGTACTTGGTTTTTCTTCCACTCTGCCATAAAGTCAACTAGAGCTTGGGATTTGATAGCTATTCTTTGTTTAAAGTCTAGAGATAGAGCTCCAAGTTCTACTGTCTACTTGGAGATTCTACCCGTTGCATCCTTGTTGTGAAGGATTTCACCGAGTGGGAAGTCGGTAATGATGGATATGCTGTGTTCTTGAAAGTAATGTTGCAGCTTCTATGAAGTAAGCAGGATTGCGTAGAGTAGCTTCTGCACCAGTGGGTACCGAGTCTTAGAGTCCGAGAGTACTTCACTGACGAAGTAGACGGGTCTCTGGACTTTGTAAACGTGGCCTGGTTCAGACCGTTCAACTACTACTGTTGTGCTGACAACATGAGTAGTAGCGGCTATGTATAGGAGCAAGTCTTCGTTTGGAGATGGAGCCGTGAGGATTGGTGGTTTTGACAGGAAGTCCTTGAGTTGTGTCAAGGCTTTGTCTGCCTCTTCTGTCCATTGAAACTTATCCTGTCATTTGAGTAGTTTGAAGAAGGGTAATCCGCGTTCTCCAAGTCTTGAGATGAATCGATTAAGGGCCGCCATGTAGCCTGTGAGCTTCTGCACATCCTTGATACCGGCTGGAACTTGCATATTTGTGATGGCCGATATTTTCTCTGGGTTGGCCTCAATGCCATGGTGGCTAATGATGAACCCGAGTATCTTTCCGAAAGGTACACCGAAAAGGCATTTGGTAGGGTTAAGTTTCCACCTGAATGCTCGCAGACTTGCGAAGGTTTCTTCTAAATCTGTGACTAGATCATCTGGGTTTCTTGTTTTAATGACTACATCGTCCACATAAGCTTCCACATTACGGTGTAGTTGTTTCTCGAAACACATTTGGATGGCACGCTGATAGGTCGCACCCACGTTTTTTAGCCCAAAAGATAGTTTTGTAGCAGAAAGCTCCAAACAGGGTGATGAAAGCTGTTTTGGCTTGATCTTCTTCTTTGAGGCTTATTTGATGATATCCTGAGTAGCAATCGAGAAAGCATAGTAACGCACATCCAGCTGCGGAGTCAACTACTTGATCGATCCTGGGTAATCCAAAGGGGTCCTTTGGGCAATGTTTGTTGAGGTCTGTGTAGTCGACGCACATCCTCCACTCATTGTTCTTCTTGCAAATGAGTACAGGATTGGCTAACCAATCAGGATGAAAAACTTCTTTGATGAACCCTGCTGCGAGTAGTTTGGCTAGCTATTTTTTGATTGCATCTCTTCTGTCCTGGGCGAACCTTCGTAGTCGTTGTCTTTTTGGGGTGGCTTTGGGATCAACACTTAGTGAATGCTCAATCAATTCCTTGGGCACATCGGGCATGTCAGCTAACTTCCAAGCAAAGATGTCATGGTTCGCCCAAAGAAAACTGACGAGCACGCTTTCCTATTTGGGGTCTAGCCCTGTTCCAATTAGGGCTATTTTTGATGGGTCGCCGGTCTGGAGATCGACGGTTTTGAAGTCTTTCTCACTTGCTGGTTTCACCTTCGTTGATCCTGACTTGTTTTCCGGGATCTCGAGTTCTGTGGGGCTAAGTTTCTTTGAAGCCGTGAAGACCTATTGCATGGGATTGGGTGCTTGAGAAGTCATTGTGATTTCCACAGCTTCTGTGTCGCACTCGTATGATCGCCTTAAGTCTCCACGTAGCGTTAACTCACCCTTGGGTCCTGGCATCTTGAGTACCAAGTATACGTAGTGTGGTATAGCCATAAATTTGGCTAGGGCAGGCCTCCCAAGTATGGCGTGATAAGAGGTTCAAAGTTATGGGTACCTCAAACTATTTGAGTGGTGTAGGAGCTGCTGGCTCGATGGCCATGATCTCTCTGAGTACTAGTTTATTGGACCGCTTGGACGCGGTACCCGGGATTCCACCAAAAATGACGTTAACTGTCTCGGAGGTGGTTTGGAACTCACCTTCGCCTTCGTTGTTTTTATCAACTTTGCCTTTACCCTTGTCCTTCTTCTTACTGAGGTCTTCGGGAGGGGGTGGTGCGGGTAGTTCTTGCATTACTCAGCGCATGCTGTAGCAATCTATCGCTGAGTGTTTGCTGTTTGGATGCCATGGGCATTGTTTCTTGAGCAATTCAGTGAAGGAGAGCCCTTCATTGCATTTGTTTGACCCTTTCTAGCATGAGTTGGTCATAGCTGTGACAATGTTGTCTGGCTTGCGCTTGCGATTTTGATTACTTGAGTAGTTGTTTTGAGTATCATTGTTTCGGTTTCTGTCCTGGACATGATTGTTGTTGTCACGACTACGGTTGCGATGAGAGACGAATCTCTTGAGTTCTTTATCCTCTTCGTCTACCCATTGTTGCACCATGATTTTAAGGTCCTTGACGGTGGCTAGACGACGTCTGCCAAAGTCTTGGTAAGTTCGACGATCATAAAGGCCGTTTTGAAAGCACTCGATGACGTCTGTTTCTGAAATGTCAACTATTGTGGCCTTCTTTTCGAAGAAACGGCGTAGGTAGTCACGGAGTGTCTCGTCGTCCTTCTGCTTGACTTGGCTTAGATCAACTTTGTTGCCTGGGCGAGACATGGAGCCTGCGTAATTATTTGTAAAAGCCTTAGTCCGAGTCGTAGTCGTGGTTCTTGACTGACTCGAGTTCGGATTGGATTCGAGTGAGGAAGCCCTGATGGTCCACGGCTGCATTGCGGAGTCCCTTCGGGAATCGACTTTGAGTTGAAGTTGACTTCTGGGATGACTTGGGCGCTAGCCCGTGCAGGCTAGTCCGAGTTGAACTATGAGGAGAACTACCTGACACATAATCTGGAATTGGCATCCTTTGTGCATGCTCTCAAGATTTGGAGGCACTATCTGATCAGCAACAAGTGTGAGATCTACACAGACCACAAGAGCTTAAAGTACTTCTTCACTCAGTCTGAGCTTAACATGAGACAACAGAGATGGTTGGAATTAATCAAGGATGATGAGTTGGAGATTCACTACCACCCCAGAAAAGCTAACATTGTGGTCGATGCTCTGAGCAGGAAAGCCTATTGCAACAATCTAATGGTAAAAGAAGAACAGCCTAATCTATGTGAGGAAATGGCAAAATTTAAGCTGGAGATCATTGAGCAGGGATAGCTATGTGAACTACAAGTGACATATGACTTGGAAGATTGGATCAGGCAGGCACAAGTGCAACATTCAGAAATTGAGTCTCTTCGGGAGCAGATGAAAAGAGGCAAGGCAACTAATTACCGAATGGATGACAAAGGCATTGTTTGGCTAAAGGACAGGATTTGTGTACCCAAGGACCAAGCTATATGTGAATCCATCCTAAAAGAAGCCCACGACTCGAAGTACTCTATTCACCCCGAATGCACCAAGATGTACCAAGATTTGAAGAAGAGGTTCTGGTGGAAAGATATGAAAGTTGACATAGCCAACCACGTCGCTTGTTGTGACACTTGTAAACGAGTGAAGGCTGAGCACCAGAGACCGGCAAGGCTGCTTAAACCGCTTGATATACCATTTTGGAAGTGGGAAGACATCTCCGTGGACTTCATTGTGGGTTTGCCCAGGACTCAGAAGGGAAACGACTCGACTGGTATCTCAAGCGGTGGGTAAGTTTCAAAGCTTCGAGGTCCTCACTGGTGACGGCGTGCCCTGCAGCTGAGGATGGTTCCAGACTCAAGGAAACAGGAGAGAGCTATCCACTTACTAGGGCTCCGGCTATTAGGTGGTGCTTGGACGGATCGCTACAATTTAGGCTCCATCCGTGCAGGTACAATTGTACAACCTCTATAGAGTGTATAAAGCTATAGCTATAGTCCATGTCCACTGGTTATGGACAGTGCTATTGACTACCGCTAATTTTGACTAGACTTTTCTTATTCTTCTACCTCCCCCTTTTTGAGATAGGCCAGCGTTTGCCATTGATATGTGAGGGGAGGGAGCTCTCACATCGCCTAATGTGTTTGGGTGCTGGATCTTTGGGTGAAGGTTTCAGTGATTTGTGCCAACTTACTTGATTGAGGTGTTGACCTTGGAGATGATGTTGCTTTGCTACTTCCTTGATTGCTGCTGCTGCTGCATAAACCCCTACAGCCATCTATAGGTTTTACTCATGCATATAGTATAATTCCCCATTTCCTTGGCTTGCTGATTTTGGGAGTTGACATGGCATACTCACTTCTTGGGTAGATGGTGGCTTTTCAGGGTCAGAGCCCAACTACGACTTCGACAACGATGGTTGGGAAGACTAGAGACCGTTCTTCACTCGAGTCACCTCTGGAGATGGAGTTCGCCATAGCTTCCATTCATGCTGCATACATGTTTTACCTTTCTTGACTCAGTCTAGATGGACTTGTACCGGTAATTCTCAGAAATGGAAATTCGGGTCCATTTCAGCTGTTTTCAAAGCCATACGTGACTGTAGAACAATCCCTAGCAATGGACGTTAGTTTAGGAAGCCTAAATTACCCTTGAACTAAGTATATACTCCTTGATTGCTATACAACTCCTTGAGCTATTACTATTATTACCTGTTTTCTCTAACTTATACGACTTACTAACAACCTTAACAATGTGTTACAGATGATCAAGGAGTGGCGCACGTTTGCTAGAGACGGAGTGTGCTATAGAGGCTTTTTCACTCTCCTCAACGAGCGCTTGGAGAGAGCTAGAGTTCGCACTGAGGGCATGCTCTACGAGGGCCGCATGAGGGGTAGTGTGGACTTCGTACCTACCGAGGTGAAGCTGACACTACCCACAGATCCCAAGGTGCCCGAGTTCGAGGAGGTTGTGGTGTTTGGATTCGAGCTTTCGGTGTCAGAGGCTCACCAGACTGCCACCAGGAGGGCCGTGCGAGAGGTGCACGTGCAGCTTCGTGACAGGTTGGCACAAACTCCCTACCGTTGCCTACATCTTCATTATATTCATCACTTGGTGGTTCGAACTTCTGACATCTATCACCTTGTGAAGCGTCCCCACATAAGTAGAGACTAAATGTGATCCAAATTATCAGTCCCAGGAGGCTGATAACACATTTATTCAACAGATAGTTCAGAAACCGTACAACTCCCGAAGGAGCGGGCGGGCAAGCCACACCCAAAGCAAGACTAAAGCGATAACAACACAGATCCAAGTTGCAGTCCAGTCGGACTCCGGGCTGCAATCGGAGCTAAGCATCAACGGAAGCATCCTGCCAAAGGGCCAACACCGCAGGCAGCGTTGGGTGCAGACGCAACCTCCTACTCGAAGTCCTCGGCGACGAAGTCCGGATCCTCCTCTGAAGTAACAACACAAGGGTGAGTACAAAAGTACTCAGCAAGTCCAACCCCATCCACGGAGGGGGATACAACAGAGTATGCACAAGAATAAACAAGGGATAAGCTATGGTTTATTTGCAGTAAAGCTAGATTTTTAAGCACATGCAGGGTTCCATTTCAAAGAAGTTTCATAAAAACATTTTAGTAAACAATATATCAAGTGGGGTTGATCCTACACAAAGGATCCAAGTTTTATCGCTACCGGACTCCCCGTCCGCCGTAGCGCACGGCACACCTACCGGACACTTCCAAAATTCCACGCACCCACACACGCAGTAAAATACCAGTCATCCCCAAAAGCTAGTTGTGTGACCGAGCCATAACTCGTCCAATGCCGTGGACACGGCTACCCGGATAGGTTTTAACTCTGCAGAGGTTGTACACTTTTCCCACAAGTAGGGTACCGTATCGCGATCACCTTAGTGTCGGTACGGATCCTAACAAGCCATTACCCACCTTAGCCAACACTGACTAGCCAACACAAGAGCGCTCAAGGGGTTAGCAACCCATCCACGGGGCCGTAACCGGGACCTAAGTCACCAAGAGCTTAGTCCTTTTCCAAGGCCTCCTGTTGCTCACCAGCACACCCGAAGCCTAGCAGCTTAGCTAGTGGGATTTATGCTAAGCCGTTGCCCATACAACGGTCGAGTGGTTGTACGATGATGGAATTAGGCAGGATGACACATCAACTCGGTCCTTAGTCATGACAAGATGGATATCTCCCACACTCCTCAACCACTGAGGTACGAGCTTATCAACCCGGCGTTCCACACAAGAAACACCCATCCATCTCATCCACCACCTCTCTTAACACCCGAAAACCCAACTCCTTAGTTAAACATACTCACACATTTAGTTTCCGAGTAAACAGGTGTAGTCATGTTTGAATTTGGATAATAAGTTCCTAAGCATTCTAGCAGTATTTACCATCTAAACAGAGCAACTCATATTTAGAGATAAATATGGGACAACAAGGAATAGTCATAACAATCAAGGGGTGGCTATCCAACCATGTCTTGCGATAAAACAATATGCATTTTATAAAACAGGCCAATAGGTTGTGTCTGAAAAACTGGGTATTAAAATATGCATCAAAGGGGTGAGATTGGACTTGCCGATCTCAAAGCCTTCCGGGAGCTCCTGCTCGTGGTACTGGTCCTCAGGCTCGGGCTCGCGGTCGAACTCCTCCTCGCGCTCCTCCTCGGGTACTCCGCGATCTACGGCACACACAAACGAGCACACAATAAATAAAAAGGAAAAAGGATTTTACCCGATGAGCTCCGAACAGGAAATATGAACGGACAATAGGTAGGAAGGGTATTTTCGTGGGATTTTGATATGCCTCGGCGGAAATATGTGAAAGGAGGCCGTGGTCAAGTTTGGGATGGATTGGAGGAAATTTGGCGCATGAAATGACGGCTTAAAGGAGTATTAGAGGCTTTAAAATAGAGTTTAGGACTAATTCGTTAGAACCGAGGACCTATTTGTAAATATTCTAAAAGGTGGGAGGGCTTATTTGTGGAATTCTCTGGAGAGAGGTGGGGGGACCGGGCTGCAATTAGGGAGAAAGGGAGGGGCAGATCGAAAAGGACCGAATCCCCTTCTTCTTCTTTGGCCGAAACAGGGGAGGAAGGGGGGGGGGCGCACGGCCGGCGATGGGCCGGCCGGCTCGGACCGCCGGCGGCGAGACCGGGCGGCTGAGGAGAGGGAGGAGAGGGTTGAGAACCCATTTGAGGGGCCACCTTGGTCGATTGGCGGCCGAGGCGATAGGAGAGGAACCGGCGGCGGCAGGAAGGCGGCGGCCTTCTGGTGACGGCGGCGGGTGGCGACTAGGCGGTGAGGGGGGGCGGCGAGCGTGGCGTTGGGAGATGGTGGTGGGGATGGCCGGCCTTGGCTCCCTTTTATAGGCGCCGGGGGGGTGTTGGGCAGCCGGGAGTAATGGCGAGCGGTACTCCGGCCGGTGGCGTGCCGGGGTTGCCGAGCTCGTGGATGGCGTGGGCTCGGTCGACGAGGGGAGTGAGCAGGGGCGGCGACCGCTTGGGGAGATGCGCCGGGGGTGGGAATGGCGAGGTGGCCGGCGGATGGTGCGGCGCACAGGGGCGGCGATGGGATGGCTCGGGCACGCGCGGCGCACAGGGGCGCACAGGGGCGCACAGGGGCGCTCGGCGCGGCCGGCGCGGCCGGCGCGGTCAGGCGCGCGCGGCGCGCCCCGGCGCCCGCGGCGCAGCCGGCACGGCCTGGCGCGCGCGGCCGGGCGCGTGCGCGGCCCGAGCGCGGGCGGGGCGAGCGGCCCGGTGGGCCAGGCGGCGGGCGGGAGCGCCAGGCGGATGGCGCCAGGGGGGGGTGCTGCGCCAGAAGAAAAAAGAGAGGGAGGGAGAGAGAAGGAAGAAGAAGATGAAGGAAGGAGTAAATGAAGAATAAGAAAAAGGAAGGGGAAGGGAGAGAAAAAGAAAAAGGGGAGGGGCAGCTCAGCGAAAATGGCGGGATTTAGACGGCTCGCGTGATGGATTGGACGGCTCGCGGCGAAAATTTCGGGGAGCGGAAAAAGAGGGTTGACGAACCGGGGCCGGACGGCGGGTCCGACGGAGGGGAAAAAGGGGGTTTGACGGAGCTCAGCGGTCGGAAAATTTTGGAAAGTGTTTTTAACGGGTGATTTAACCGGGTGTATTTTGCGGGCGTTACAAACCTACCCCACTTAAATTGAATCTCGTCCTCGAGATTCGGCTGAGTCCTGAACAGATGGGGGAATTCCTTCTTCAACGCATCCTCGCGTTCCCAAGTGGCTTCTTCTTCACCATGCCTACTCCATTGAACTCTGCAAATCCGTACCGCTGAATTTCTTGTCCTTCTGGTGACTGTGTCCAGAATCTTGACGGGTACCTCCTGATATCGCAGATCTTTCTGCAAATCTATGGTTTCCACCGGTATTTGCTCTTCTGGTACTCTCAGGCATTTTCTCAGCTGGGATACATGGAACACCGGGTGGATATCCGACATTTCTTCGGGCAACTGGATACGGTAGGCTACCGCTCCAATTCTTTTTAGCACCTTGTATGGTCCGATATACCGAGGGGCCAGCTTCCCTTGCACTTGGAACCTCCGGGTACCTCGGATCGGAGAGACTTTAAGGTACACGAAGTCCCCCTCACTGAAAATCAATTCTCGTCTTCTCTTATCTGAGTAACTCTTCTGCCTAGATTGTGCTGCTTTCAACTTCTCCCGTATTTCAGCTACTCGCTCTTCTGCTTCCTTAATAAAGGCAGGTCCTACCAGGGTGCGCTCTCCCACTTCTGACCACATCAACGGGGTCCTGCACTTTCTTCCATAGAGAGCCTCAAACGGTGACATGCCTAAGCTGGCTTGGTAACTGTTGTTGTATGAGAACTCTGCATATGGTAGACTCTGCTCCCAATCCTTGCCATAAGTAAGGACACATGCCCTCAACATGTCTTCCATGATTTGATTTACTCTCTCTGTTTGGCCGTCGGTCTGGGGGTGATAAGCTGAACTAAAGTCTAGTTTGGTGCCCATAGCCTTATGGAGACTCTCCCAGAACCTAGAGGTGAATTGGGTCCCTCTATCTGAAACAATTCTGCTAGGTACACCATGCAACTTCACTATGTTGTCCACATAGAGCCTCGCTAGCTTCTCTCCACCATAGGTGGTCCGTACGGGCAAGTAGTGGGCAACCTTAGTGAGTCGGTCCACTATCACCCATATGGAGTCATTCCCTTTCTGAGTCCTGGGCAATCCTACTACAAAATCCATGCCAATCTCGTCCCACTTCCAAACTGGAATGGGTAGTGGTTGCAGTAACCCAGCTGGCTTCTGATGTTCGGCCTTAACTCTTTGGCAAATATCGCAGTGAGCGACGAACTGGGCTATGTCCGCTTTCATCCCGTTCCACCAGTACTTTTGTTTTAAGTCCATGTACATCTTGGTGGATCCCGGGTGGATGGAATATGCTGAGTTATGGGCCTCATCCATGATGGTTTGCCGGAAATCACCCTCCTTGGGTACACAAATCCTATCCTTGTACCACAAGGTTCCCTTTTCATCCACTCTGAAGTCTGGGGCTTTGTTTTCTCCGGTTTGCCTGCGAATCCTCACCAGGTCCGGGTCCGAGCCTTGGGCCTCTCTGATTCTTTCTTCTAGGGTGGGCTGAACACTTAGCTTGCGGCTGGTATTCTGAGGGATGATATGTACATTTAATCGGGTCATTTCCTCTTGCAAGTGGGGGTCCCTAGGTCCGATCTGCCCATGGGGTTTCCTGCTTAATGCATCCGCTACCACATTGGCCTTACCGGGGTGGTAGTGAATTTCCAGATTATAGTCCTTGACCAATTCTAACCATCTTCTTTGCCTTAGATTCAGATCTGGTTGGGTGAAGATGTATTTTAGGCTCTTGTGGTCAGTGTAAATCTCACACTTATTCCCGATCAAGTAATGTCTCCAGATCTTGAGGGCATGCACTACGGCTGCAAATTCCAAGTCATGGGTGGGGTAATTTTGTTCATGGGGCTTAAGTTGACGGGCATAAGCCACTACCTTTCCATCCTGCATCAGGACACACCCTAACCCTTGGCGAGAAGCGTCACAATAAATGACGAAGTCCCGCTGGATATCCGGTAGGGTTAATACTGGGGCGGTCGTTAATCTTCTCTTCAGTTCCTGAAAACTCCTCTCACATGCCTCGGTCCAATTGAATTTCTTGTCCTTCCTGAGTAGCTCTGTCATAGGTCGGGCTATCTTGGAGAATCCCTCAATAAACCTCCGATAATACCCAGCTAAACCAAGAAAACTCCTGATTTCACTAACATTGGTGGGTTGCTGCCAGTTGGAGACGGCTTCCACCTTCTCGGGGTCGACTGCTACTCCTTCTGCAGTCAAGATGTGTCCAAGAAATGCCACCTTCTCTAGCCAAAATTCACATTTACTGAATTTAGCATAAAGTCGGTGGGCTCTCAATCTCTCCAGCACTACTCGCAGATGTTGCTCTTGCTCTTGGACACTCTTGGAGTAAATAAGTATGTCGTCGATAAAGACCACGACAAACTTGTCTAACTCTTCCATAAACACCTTGTTCATGAGATTCATGAAATAAGCAGGGGCATTGGTCAGTCCAAAGGACATCACTGTGAATTCAAACTGGCCATACCGGGTAACAAAAGCTGTCTTCGGGATATCACTTTCCTTAATCTTGAGCTGGTGGTACCCTGATCTCAAATCTATTTTGGAGAAATACTTGGCTCCTTTTAACTGGTCAAATAGGTCATCTATTCTGGGAAGGGGGTATTTATTCTTGATGGTGACCTCATTTAGTGCGCGATAATCCACGCACATCCTCATGCTTCCATCTTTCTTCTTGACAAATAGCACTGGGGCTCCCCACGGGGATGAGCTAGGTCTGATAAAGCCACTCTGCTGCAGTTCACCTAACTGTTTCTTCAGCTCTGCTAACTCAGATGCTGCCATTCTATAGGGCCTCTTGGCTATAGGGGAGGTTCCAGGGATCAGGTCGATCACAAACTCTATATCCCTATCTGGGGGCATTCCAGGTAGTTCTTCAGGAAAAACATCCGGGTATTCCCTCACTACCGGAACTCCTTCTATGGCTTTGGCTTCCATGTTAAAAACCACTGGGTCAGGCCCACTTCCCCGGGTGTGGCAGGTTACTTGTACGCCATCCTGATTAATTAGGCGCACTACCTTATCAGCACATCCTATGTGTCCATCATGTAAGCTTAACCAATCCATTCCAAGGATCACATCTATTCCTTTAGACTTAAGTACTACTAGATCTTCTAGGAATTCTACCCCACTTAAATTGATCCTTACCCGGGAACAACCTAGTCGACACTGGATGTCGGCTCCAGGCGTCCGGGTTATTAGGGGTACCTTTAGTAGTACTGTAGGTATGTGGTGCTTATCCACAAAGCTTGATGATATAAATGAATGGGATGCTCCAGAATTGAAGAGTACTGTTGCCAATACTGAGCTGACTAGAAACTCACCGAGTACAACGCCCTGAGCTTCCTGAGCCTCTTGCGCGCTGATGTGGTTGACGCGGGCTCGTCCAAACGACTGCTGGGGCTGCCTCATCTGCTGGCTGTTGTTGTTGTTGTTGTTGTGGCCGGGGTTGTTGCTGCGGACGGGAACACGGTTGGCTCCTGACACTGCTGCCCTTGGCCCAGTCACTGCGTTGGAGAAGGCTGACGCAGCTGGCTTGTTGGCGTAGGGGCAGTTGGCAATGAAGTGCCCTGGCTCACGGCAGTTGAAGCATGCCCTGCCGTTGTTGGTGACCTGACTGGCGCTGTTCTGTGGGGCCTTGACAGGGTTCTGGCTTCTGAATGGGGCATTGGTCTGATGTGAACCGGAGGCTTGAGACTGGGTCCTGTACTGCATGGGAGCTTGGGACCTGGGCATGGGGTAACCAAAGCTTCTTGGTTTCTGGAACCTGTCCTGCTGGTGGGTCTTGCTGTCCAGGAACCGGCGCTTGTTGTCTCTCCTTTCATCTGCCTTGGCCCTCTCAGTCAGAATGGCCATGTTCATCAGGGTGTTGAAGTCATGGTAAATCTGAGGGGTGAGCAGGGTCCTCAGTTCTGCGTTCAAGCCCTTCTTGAACATGTCTTGCTTCTTCTCATCCTTGTCTACCTCTTCTGGAGCATAGCGGGCCAACTCCATGAACTGATATGTGTACTCTTCCACAGACTTGTTGCCCTGGCGCAGTTCACGGAATTCATCCGCCTTGCGCTTCATGGTAGCTGCAGGAATGTGATAGCGGCGGAACTCTGTCACAAACTCATCCCAGGTGATAGTGGAGGCATCCTGGGCGGCCGTGCAGTAGTTCTCCCACCAAGCTAAAGCAGTCCCAGTGAGCTGGTGTGCAGCCAGGAGGACCTTGTCCCTGCTCTCACAGCCGAATGGCTCTAGCTTCCTCTTAATGACCCGCAGCCAGTCATCTGCGTCCAGGGGGTTGATGGACCCGCCAAAAGTGGGTGGCTTGGTGCGGAGGAAGTCTGTCAGCTTCTCATTCATACCCTGTCCGCGGGGCCTCTGGCGAGTGATGGCATTGGCCAAGGCTTCCAGCAGAAGGGTCTGGTTGTTCATGACTTGTACCAGGTCAATGACCGGTGGGGGCGGTGGCTCCTGTGCTCCCACTTGACTCTCTCCCCTGCCCTCGGGCTGATTCACCTCCTGCTCCTCATGGTGCACTATTGGTGGGGGGCCCTGCCTTTCTTGTTGCCTTTCTGCACTAGGAGTGGCCCGTGCTTGACTCGGGGAGGTCCTGGTGGCACGCTTGGGAGGCATCTGCAGATTGAGCGAACTTTCATGAGACTTGGATTTGGATATTAAGGTGATGTTTAGTTAATTATTTCGAGTTTTCGAAGAGACAGAATCCACCTCCTGTCGACAAGCACACAGACTAACCAACAACAAGCACAAATGATTTTATTATTTTGCCGGGGCGGTTACAACACTTGGGGTAGGGCCAAAACACGTGCTACACGACCGGTACAACGACACAACTGGGGGGGGTACAAGTCTAGACTCGGGACAGCTTCTGGAGTACAACTCTGGACCACGGACCATGACGACTTCACTCCCTCGGCAAACTCTGGGATGGGCACCCTACTCGCGGGACGAATCTGCACACTGCGCGGAGTGGTCTTCTGGTGGAATTAGGAGGGCCAGCACCTCATCTCTCAAGGTCCCACCCGCGGGAGGGAGCTCATTGGCCACCTCAGAGTCCCTTTCCGAGGGCGGTGGTGCTGGTGTGGCATCGGGGCTCTTCCGCTTCCCGGACCCCTGGGCAACAGGAACTCCATCCAAAACTGGGGCCTCGTCGTCCTCCACGATCCGCATCTTCCTCCGTGTGCGATCCGAGCGGTGGGCTTCCTTCAGGGCCTGCGCGTGCCGGTCCTCGGCCTCTTTGAGGGCCTCGATGGCGAGGGCCTCATTGCTTTGGGCGGCCGCGGCTCGGGCCTCAGCTGCTGCCAATCTCACCTGGAGCCTCCTCACCATAATCTCGGCGTCCTCGGCTCTGCGGATCTGCTGCTTCAAATGAGCGGCCTGCTCATCGCAGAGTTCATCCAAAGTGAGGAGGTAGGCAGCCATATGGAGCACGGTGGGGTCATCCTCGCGCTGTCCACGTCCTTCCAAAGTCCTCACCCGGGCCAGCCAAACCGGGCGGTTCTTCTTGACAGGCGGGTAGAACCTCATCGGCGTGTGTCCGATGTGCCGCTCATAAATTTGGCACAGGTAGCGCAGGGCTTTCCGAGCTGCCGCCTGGTAAGTGTCTTTCCGCCGGAAACCAGTGGCAGACACATTCCAAGGCTGAATGTCGGGGAAGCGGCTGCTCCTGCCCACAAAGATGGTCATCTCGCACCGGAGAGTCCCGCGGTCCTCATACTCCCTGCTGGAGTACTCCGGGCGCTCGTAAATTCCGAGGCGGTCCATGCAGGCGAACAGCAACCTGGGAAAACCGGGCTCCTCCAGGCAGTGGCTGTTGGTCCATCCTTCTTCGGCCATCTGGAAAGAATCGGGGTGTAAATCAGTTTTGCAATTGAGCAGGGGTAGCAAGAAATTTTGTAAATCATTTAATTTGGTCAAAAAGGCTTTTCCGGTCCTAATGGTTACGTCCTACGGCCAACGACGGCTCTGATACCACCTGAAGCGTCCCCACATAAGTAGAGACTAAATGTGATCCAAATTATCAGTCCCAGGAGGCTGATAACACATTTATTCAACAGATAGTTCAGAAACCGTACAACTCCCGAAGGAGCGGGCGGGCAAGCCACACCCAAAGCAAGACTAAAGCGATAACAACACAGATCCAAGTTGCAGTCCAGTCGGACTCCGGGCTGCAATCGGAGCTAAGCGTCAACGGAAGCATCCTGCCAAAGGGCCAACACCGCAGGCAGCGTTGGGTGCAGACGCAACCTCCTACTCGAAGTCCTCGGCGACGAAGTCCGGATCCTCCTCTGAAGTAACAACACAAGGGTGAGTACAAAAGTACTCAGCAAGTCCAACCCCATCCACGGAGGGGGATACAACAGAGTATGCACAAGAATAAACAAGGGATAAGCTATGGTTTATTTGCAGTAAAGCTAGATTTTTAAGCACATGCAGGGTTCCATTTCAAAGAAGTTTCATAAAAACATTTTAGTAAACAATATATCAAGTGGGGTTGATCCTACACAAAGGATCCAAGTTTTATCGCTACCGGACTCCCCGTCCGCCGTAGCGCACGGCACACCTGCCGGACACTTCCAAAATTCCACGCACCCACACACGCAGTAAAATACCAGTCATCCCCAAAAGCTAGTTGTGTGACCGAGCCATAACTCGTCCAATGCCGTGGACACGGCTACCCGGATAGGTTTTAACTCTGCAG
The DNA here is from genome assembly GCF_005286985.2 of Setaria viridis. Lineage (NCBI taxonomy): Eukaryota > Viridiplantae > Streptophyta > Magnoliopsida > Poales > Poaceae > Setaria > Setaria viridis. Next base: position 30,883,552 of record NC_048263.2, read on the forward strand.
AGGTTGTACACTTTTCCCACAAGTAGGGTACCGTATCGCGATCACCTTAGTGTCGGTACGGATCCTAACAAGCCATTACCCACCTTAGCCAACACTGACTAGCCAACACAAGAGCGCTCAAGGGGTTAGCAACCCATCCACGGGGCCGTAACCGGGACCTAAGTCACCAAGAGCTTAGTCCTTTTCCAAGGCCTCCTGTTGCTTACCAGCACACCCGAAGCCTAGCAGCTTAGCTAGTGGGATTTATGCTAAGCCGTTGCCCATACAACGGTCGAGTGGTTGTACGATGATGGAATTAGGCAGGATGACACATCAACTCGGTCCTTAGTCATGACAAGATGGATATCTCCCACACTGCTCAACCACTGAGGTACGAGCTTATCAACCCGGCGTTCCACACAAGAAACACCCATCCATCTCATCCACCACCTCTCTTAACACCCGAAAACCCAACTCCTTAGTTAAACATACTCACACATTTAGTTTCCGAGTAAACAGGTGTAGTCATGTTTGAATTTGGATAATAAGTTCCTAAGCATTCTAGCAGTATTTACCATCTAAACAGAGCAACTCATATTTAGAGATAAATATGGGACAACAAGGAATAGTCATAACAATCAAGGGGTGGCTATCCAACCATGTCTTGCGATAAAACAATATGCATTTTATAAAACAGGCCAATAGGTTGTGTCTGAAAAACTGGGTATTAAAATATGCATCAAAGGGGTGAGATTGGACTTGCCGATCTCAAAGCCTTCCGGGAGCTCCTGCTCGCGGTACTGGTCCTCGGGCTCGGGCTCGCGGTCGAACTCCTCCTCGCGCTCCTCCTCGGGTACTCCGCGATCTACGGCACACACAAACGAGCACACAATAAATAAAAAGGAAAAAGGATTTTACCCGATGAGCTCCGAACAGGAAATATGAACGGACAATAGGTAGGAAGGGTATTTTCGTGGGATTTTGATATGCCTCGGCGGAAATATGTGAAAGGAGGCCGTGGTCAAGTTTGGGATGGATTGGAGGAAATTTGGCGCATGAAATGACGGCTTAAAGGAGTATTAGAGGCTTTAAAATAGAGTTTAGGACTAATTCGTTAGAACCGAGGACCTATTTGTAAATATTCTAAAAGGTGGGAGGGCTTATTTGTGGAATTCTCTGGAGAGAGGTGGGGGGACCGGGCTGCAATTAGGGAGAAAGGGAGGGGCAGATCGAAAAGGACCGAATCCCCTTCTTCTTCTTTGGCCGAAACAGGGGAGGAAGGGGGGGGGGCGCACGGCCGGCGATGGGCCGGCCGGCTCGGGCCGCCGGCGGCGAGACCGGGCGGCTGAGGAGAGGGAGGAGAGGGTTGAGAACCCATTTGAGGGGCCACCTTGGTCGATTGGCGGCCGAGGCGATAGGAGAGGAACCGGCGGCGGCAGGGAGGCGGCGGCCTTCTAGTGACGGCGGCGGGTGGCGACTGGGCGGTGAGGGGGGGCGGCGAGCGTGGCGTTGGGAGATGGTGGTGGGGATGGCCGGCCTTGGCTCCCTTTTATAGGCGCCGGGGGGGTGTTGGGCGGCCGGGAGTAATGGCGAGCGGTACTCCGGCCGGTGGCGTGCCGGGGTTGCCGAGCTCGTGGATGGCGTGGGCTCGGTCGACGAGGGGAGTGAGCAGGGGCGGCGACCGCTTGGGGAGATGCGCCGGGGGTGGGAATGGCGAGGTGGCCGGCGGATGGTGCGGCGCACAGGGGCGGCGATGGGATGGCTCGGGCACGCGCGGCGCACAGGGGCGCACAGGGGCGCACAGGGGCGCTCGGCGCGGCCGGCGCGGCCGGCGCGGCCGGCGCGGTCAGGCGCGCGCGGTGCGCCCCGGCGTAGGGGCGCACAGGGGCGCTCGGCGCGGCCGGCGCGGCCGGCGCGGTCAGGCGCGCGCGGCGCGCCCCGGCGCCCGCGGCGCAGCCGGCACGGCCTGGCGCGCGCGGCCGGATGCGTGCGCGGCCCGAGCGCGGGCGGGGCGAGCGGCCCGGTGGGCCAGGCGGCGGGCGGGAGCGCCAGGCGGATGGCGCCAGGGGGGGGTGCTGCGCCAGAAGAAAAAAGAGAGGGAGGGAGAGAGAAGGAAGAAGAAGATGAAGGAAGGAGTAAAGGAAGAAAAAGAAAAAGGAAGGGGAAGGGAGAGGAAAAGAAAACGGGGAGGGGCAGCTCAGCGAAAATGGCGGGATTTAGACGGCTCGCGTGATGGATTGGACGGCTCGCGGCGAAAATTTCGGGGAGCGGAAAAAGAGGGTTGACGAACCGGGGCCGGACGGCGGGTCCGACGGAGGGGAAAAAGGGGGTTTGACGGAGCTCAGCGGTCGGAAAATTTTGGAAAGTGTTTTGAACGGGTGATTTAACCGGGTGTATTTTGCGGGCGTTACACCTTGCTATCAATATTTTCTAGTACTTTATCCATAGCCTTGAACTTAGTAAGAATGTCTTTGTTAATCTTGCCTTGCTCTTCCATGAACCCTTTCAGCTGAATGCGTAGAGGCACTATGTTCTGAATGGATGAGCTTACATTGAATTGAGGTATATTTTGTCCATAGCAAAAGTTGGATGGAGGAAACCATTCTCATTTCTACATATAGTCTAGCAATTTTGCTTCCTCTGAGCAGTTCTTGCCGACACGGCCATAGTCACCACACTCTTCACATGTTGATCTTGCTTCAACAGCCTTCAGATCTATAGCTTGAGCTTCTACCTTTCTTATCTCCATCTTCTTAAGTATTCTCATTAGCAAATCAATTTTTCCCTTTGAGTAGTTGATCATGCTCCACCTACAGCACATCTTGCATATTTCCAATAGGTTGAACTGGGATCAGGCGCCCAGTTGATACCCATGCATTGATGCATGCAACCTTATTGAATAATTTAAAAGCTTGAGTTAGGGAGAGTTCAATAATTAATCCTCCAACTGACGCATAGATGATTGTCCTTGATGCCATAGTCAACCCCTAATTGAACTTTTGGACTTGATCCTCATTCAGAAATTGGTGATGTGGAACTGCACGGATGTAGTCATTGATGCGCTCATAGGCTTCTACAATTGTCTCAGTAGGATATTGAGTAAAAGTAGCTATCTTGCTTCTTAGATTCTAAGTTTTGTCTGGAGAATAATGTTCTGCCATGAAATCTCTCATCAACTCATCCCAATTCTAGACTGTTTCTACAGGTAGAGAATGAAACCATTGAAGCACTCTCCCAAGTAGAGAGATAGGGAACATCCTTGCCCTCAGTTGATCCTTGTTAACTCCCTCCACATTGAAGGTGTGGCATAGGTGTAGGAACGCTTGTAGATGAAAAATAGCATCATCCTTGCTAGTGAAAGGTGAACTCTACACCATCCTGATTGTTGGAATATTGATCGCGAACGAACACCCAATTTCTTCTAGCTCATGGATAAGCAGATGAATGATGTTAGGGATGCACAACTCCAAAATAGTGTGCTTTGGCTGGGCGTCTCCCATTGTTGGTGCTTCTGGTGCAACTGGCACCCCTCTTGGACTTGCTGGCGGTGTCGACTCTGGAGTAGATGATAGTGATTCCAATTCTTCCAATTCCTCCTTGACAGCTGAAGCCCGTGCTATCTCCAGCTTCTTGCTTGTGATGCACGTCTCCTTTGCCTGTAAAGTTTTTCTAGATCATGCACAATTTTTTTTCAATTTGTTAGAGAGGTAGCCATCCATCTCCTATTAGCGTTAGTGAAAACAAACATATAGACACACACACAGTGAACTAAATTTGAACTTGATTGAGATTATACAAAAGCGAAAAAGATTAAAAGAAAACATTGAAATCAACATGAACAGAAAGTCATATGTACAGATACAGAGTTAAACTAGAATCTTTATTATTAGTTCCTCGGCAACGGTACTAGAAAAGCTTGTTGGTGGCTATTAGCGCGTCAAGTTTGTGAACCGCAAGCGCATGGATCAATTGTAGCTCTTCCCTTAGAGTATTTCCTCTAAGATTTATCAATCCGTGGAACTTATAACACAAGATCTATTTCAACTGGCATTGTTAGTATTAACCTTTTGTTGATGAGTAGATCAGATGCAATTTAGCATGTACAAACAAATAATGGATACGAGCAAGTGGTAATCAATCTAGAGCAACCTATACTATGCATATATTATAATTCTGAGCAAGGTAGCAAAGCAACATAGATGTTGTCACACATGGTTTTAAAACAAAACCGAATGCTACCTATATATATGCCATGATCTAGTTTCATACATATAGTGACATCATCAGTGAATAACAGTAATAGTATCATAAAGGAATATAATAATGACTTACAAGTCTATCAGAGATATACAATTTAATCCTGGAAACAGAGACTCCAAACTTCATAGGCAATCGACCGGCGGTTGCGTATGCCTAGAACTCAGCACCATCTTTAGCAAACTTCTCGGTAGCTTCTTCTTCTTAGCAACACTATTTATAGCAAGTGTGAGTACATGTCGTACTCATCAAGTGTGGGGAAAATATGAATGCAAGGCCATAATACGGAAAGGTTGACTGGTTCACATCGATAAGCACCTTTAGTTGGTAAAATTTTATTAGCACTTGATTACTAAGGTATAAGTATATACCAACTCACATTAAGTAGAAACATAGACCATAATCATATGGCATAAACATAACCATAACCACGATTTAAGTCCATCTTCATGTTCATTAATCATGTGAGAGTCCAGACCGCTCTTAACCATGAGCACGGCTGATATATTAGTTTTAGACACTCTGCAGAGGTTGTACATCTTTACCCACAAGTCACGTAAAAAATTAAGAGAATTTTAGACTCAACCATGCTATGCAAAAGTAGGTACTTATCACACTACCAAGGTGTGATTGCATAGGGACGCTGTGAGGACTTTACAAAGACTTCCCTAGTGTGTTCTAGTGCATGACGTTCTGCGAGTCATGCCTCCTCTTATCACTAGTCAAGCACTAGCATCCTCTAATTAGTTAGCCAAGGTCCTCTTGAGTGATCATTTATTTTCGATCTTCACATGATTGGTGTTGAGCCCTTTCTGCCTCTTCTTGAGGGATCATGTGTTCTTTGTCTTGGTTGTGTCGAGCCATTGCCTATGTCTTTGGGGACCGAGACTTTTCCAAGTTGATTTGGCCTTTGTGATGCTTCTCATGCCAAGTGACTTTAATCTTTGCCTTTACATAGTGTCCGATCACTTAGATGAGAGTTTTGCCTAATTAGTTTCACAGCTTGGCTTTTATGGTCTCATGTCAAGTGACTTTGATCTTGGTTTTTACTTGACTTTTGATCACTTGGATGAGATTTTTAGCTTTTGCCTCTCAAACCATTTATTTGTGCTTGAATGTTGTCAACACACTCATCAAGGGGGAGATTGAGAAATCAAGTTGATATGAACCTTGATTTGATAGTGATGAGCATTTGACAAGTGTTGAAATGGCTTTGATGGCATTCTGGGATTCATCAAGCTTCTGTGTCTCTTGCTTGACTCTTCAATTGTGTTTAGCCTTTGCACTTTCTTTAAGAACCAAGAGTTTTTTTTGTTTGGAGTTTGCATGATCCTTTCTCATTTCAAGTTGCGTTGTGTTTGCTTTTGCTTGGCTTTTTTGGCACTTAAATAAGTTCTCTTTTTCTTTCAAATCATTTTTTGCCAATGCACTTATCAAGGGGAAGATTGAGAGACCAAGTTGAGATGTGCCTTGATCTATTTGTGATGAGTGCTTGACTAAACGATTTGAGGCTTTACCGGTTGAGTTCATATTTCATATGTGTATGATTATACTAATGTCTAACCGGATGTGTTGTGTTGTGTGCGTTGTGTTGTGATGTTTGTGTAAACCATATGTTGTGTGTTGTGTCTCTTAGCTTGTGATGGGTAGGTGTAGAATGCGACATGGCGGTTGACGGCATCAGGTGAAGGTCTAGTGAAAGGTTCATGCCGATGTACTAGGGTTGTGAAGGGTGAAGGGTGGACACAAGTAGGCTTGGACTGAGGGACCCAAGGAGTCCGGGAGGAGCCATGGGCGATCCATATGGTGCACGGAAGAGCAAGATTACATGGATGGTGATGGAGATGGCGTCAGTCGAGTCAAGCAGGATGGAGGCGAGTCGAGTAGGCGGCCCGGGAGCTAGGAACAAAAGACTTGGAAGTGTCGAAGGCTTGGCGGAGGCCGGACACGTGTCGACATCGGTGAGTCACGTCATGCGTGGCGTGCAAGAGGGTTTGACCGGTTTGACCTTAAAACCGAGGGTGAGTCACGCCTGCGGGGTGTGCAAGAGAGTTTGACCGGTTTAGCCTCAAAACCGGGGATGAGTCACACCTGTGGGGTGTGCAAGAAGGTTTGACCGGTTTGGCCTCAAAACCGGGGGATGAGTCTGGTGCAGCTGGACGGCGTCGAGTCGGAGGATGCGTGGCACAATTGCGAAGCTTGTGTCGAGGCGAAGCGAAGTCGTGAAGGCATGGAGTCCGTCCGATGTACAATGAAAAGGTTGAACGATTTTACCCCTAAGGGTATTTGAGTTGTGTGCTTCATGTAAGAGCATTCTGGTTTTTTGTCGGATGTCTATATATATGTGGAGAGGGCTGTTGGGTAGTCACATCTCTTTAGGATAGTTAGGAGGTAGGCTACTCATTTGTTTGTGAGAGCCTGTGTAAGGCGAGAGGTGAGGGATCTTTGTGTTGATGTTTTTGCCATCCAAAGTTTTGTTTGTGCTTGGATTGGCTTGTAACCGAACATGGTGATGTAATCTAAGGATCAATTTCGTGCTCAATTGCTTCTGATCCGCGTTTTATCTTTTTCAGTATTTTTGAAGTTATTTTCGGGAATTTTTTGTTCTTCGCGTTTCAGCCCAAATCCCATAAGGTTTGTTGGGAGAAATTAGTGTCAGGATTCTTGGGAGCAACTTTGATGTGATTCTCCCTCAAATCCCTTATGAATTTTGCTTGAATTTTGAGTTTTTCCCAAAAATCGTATTCTTGGTACGGTTTTGGTTTTCTCCAAAATCCGCGATGAATATTTGACCTTTTCGAGACCTTCTTCCTAGATCTATATGAAGAGGTGCTTCTATGGCTCAAGTTTTGTCTCGATCTGTCGTGTTTTAAGGGAGGGTTTTTCGTTCGAAGTTTGGGCGGAGTTCTTGTTTGTTCTTCGTTTTTCTTCTCTGTTCCTCCACAGGCGTCGAGGGAGACGCAGGCGGGCAGCTGCAGCTCGCGGTAGGCCACAGCACGTGCGCAGCAGGCGGCGCTGGCCTGCGCGCAGCTGCCGGGCCACGCACGAGCGGACCGTAGAGCCAGCAGCAGGCCGGAGCGGTTGCCTTGCTCACTGCCAGCGCTTGCGGCCCACGCCGGCGCGCTCGTCAGCCCAGCTTCTCAGCAAGCGCGAGCGGCCCAGCTCTCACGAGGGAGAGGCGGCCCAGGCTGGTCAGGCGGTGAGAGCAGTGGCCCAGCACAGCTCCCTGCAGTGGTCCAGGTAGCGCAAGGCCTGGAGCAGCAGGTAAGCATCGGCTGCTCAGCTCTGTTTTCAGGTAAGCTGGCAAGCAACAGAAGTTCTGCAGGTTTCGGTCATCAGATTGTGAACCATCATTGCCTTCTAATGTGACTAATCCTCATGCAATCATTACTTGCTTGTCCTTAGTGTCACTTATTTTCGGTGGTGGTTCATGTGAGCCTGGTGCTGGGAATTAGTTAAGTTGATTACTGTTAGCTCTTGTTTGCATGTGTTAGCCGATGTACAGTAGCAGTAGTTGCACCTGCTCTTTGACTCATTAGTAGTATCTATTGCTAAGCATGTTTAATCTTTAGTTAATTAATCTTTGCATGCTTAGTTTGTGAGTGCATAATAGCGGTTTTGTTTGTTTTCTCATGTGGAAGTTTTTCGGCATCTCGATTTAGCTTTGCTTCCGCTACGCTTTGAGTGTTTCTAATCGTTCCTCGGATGAGCTTATCACAAGTTGACTTGTGTCATCTTGACGATTAGGAGCGAGGTGCGTTTGGGGTGGCAATCAGGATATAGGCGATGTTCTTGGAGAGCATTTTATAAAGGCTCCCATTCACACCTCCCTCTGGTCGTCCGTCCCGATCCTTCAAGTACACCAACCATAAAAATAGAAAGTAAAGCCCTTTAAATTATTCTATGCATTGCTACGATCGCGTGAGCTTAAGAATTGCTAAGTTTGGATTTGGAACGAGAAAGATAGGAGATAAACAAAGTTGTGAAGGAAATAAACATATTTTAGAAACATGAAAGTAAAAAGAAATCAGAAATCATTGTGCAAGAGAGATGTCAAACATGACGCAAGAAACAAGCAAAGAGATAAATGAAGTGAATAATCAGAGCTATGAAGTTAGCAAAGTAATGGTGGACAAGGTTTGTAGTACTTGAAATAGAATATAGTACAGATCAATGATGATAACCATAAGACTTCATATCTGAAGGACCGAAGGGGCGACCAGAGGGGGGTGAATGGGAGCCTATAAAAATTCTTAACGAGAACAAGACCTATATCTCAAACGCAACCCCAAAGCACACTGCGCGTTGTATCGTCAAGATGACGCAAGTCAACTTGTGACAGGCTCACCCTAGGAACGATAAGAAATGTTCAATTCACAGCGGAAACAAAACATGAATCGACTCCATCAACTTTGCGCAAATGAGATTGAGCAAAGACACTACAGACCACGAGCAAGCCTCACTTTATCTGATCATGCAACTATTAAATAAAGATACTTGTTACTATTAAATAAAGATACTTATCTAACAAACGAGGATTAGCAAAGGAAAGTGCTAATTAAATATCTAAACAACCAGACAGCAATTAATTAGCAATGTATAAAATAAATGACTCGCACAAAAGAATTGCTTACAGTGGACCACTTGCTTTGTTGCGCTAGCTGATCTGGTGCTAGGCCTGCATGGAAGCTTGGGCCGCAACTTGTTGGCCTGCTGGCTTGCAAACTGAGCTTCACGAGCTGGGCCAAGAGCTGGCTTCCTGCAGCTGATCGGATGGGCTGCTAGCCTTGATCTGCTCCTGCTAGGCTGCTGCTTCACGGCCCGCCTGCCAGTTGAATCCTCCTGGGCCGTGCGTGGCAGCAGGCCTGGGTTGCGGTGTGGGCTGGTTCAGCTTGCTCCTCCCGGTGGACTGCAACCTGCCGCTGGCTTGCTGGCCTGCTGTGCTCCCTCGGCCTGCTGGCCAGGCTCGCACGCGGCTCCGTGCGTGCGCCGCCACCAGTTCATCGCCTGCTGCTCGACCTGAATAACAGAAAGAAAACGAAGAACACCAAGAACTAGAACCAAACTTCAAATCGTAAGATCTCTTTCCATACTTCGCGGATCGAGATGAAACCTGAGACAAGGATGCAATACCCCAAGGGCAAATAGATCCATGAAACTAATCCTAAAAAGCTCAAGAATTCATCACTAATTTTGGAGAAAACCGAAACCCTAACTCAAGAATACGATTTGGGAAAAACTCAAAATCAAGCCGGATTCGTGAGGGATTTGAAAAGGGGATCATATCAAAGATGCTCTCCAAGGTTCTAGCAACATTTCCCTTCAACCAATCTCACGAGATTCGGGCTCAAACATGATGAACGAAAATTCCCCAAAAATAGTTCCGAAAATAGGGAAAAAGAAAAACGCTCGGGAATCAAAGATTTAGCACGATTTGAGACAACAAATAAAGCTAAATCACGAGAACATCTTCTATACAAGATGAGGACTAGCCTCCTCCCTTCATCCACCCACTAAAGATGAAGAAACCAAGAGAAAAGAGTAATCACTCCCTAATCCCCCTCTCTCCTCTCACTTTAAGCACATGACTAGCCTCTAAGCAAATAGATAATGAGTTGCTAAGCAAAGAGGTGCTGAAATAACCAGCCCCCCATCCCTATTTATAGTCCAGGACGAAAGACTATACTACCCCTACAGCTACAACTAAGATAACTACCCACGCAGGGGCATTTTGGTCCAAGTTTTTATCCGTGCATCGGACGGACACGCCGCCTTCACGACTTTGCTTCGCCTCGACGCAAGCTTCGCGATGACGCCACGTGCCCTCCTTCTCGAAGCTCCGGCCGCACCGGGCTCGCCCCCGGTTTTGAGGCCCAAACCGGGAAACCTGCCTGCGCGGTGGTTTTGAGGCCCAAACCACCCAAACCGTCCATTGACGCGTGTCCGGCCTCCGCCAAGCCTCCCGCTTGACTCGACCGACGCCGTCTCCATCTTGTCATGCCCTCTCGCCATTCCGTGCACCATGTGGACCACCCGTGACTTCGCCCGGACTCCTCGGGTCCATCGGTCCAAGCCTACTCGCGTTCATCCTTCACCGCCCTTGGCCCATCGGCATGAACCTTTCGCTTGACCTTCACCGCACGCCGTCGACCGCCACGTCGCATCCTACACCTGCACATCACAAGCCAAGAGAAACATCAAACCAACACAACGTTGTCAATCACTCATCATCCAAGGGTGACCACCATTGGTCCTCAATCTCCCCCTTGATGAGTGCATTGACAACACCCCACAAATTCATAGTATTGAAACAGAAAAACAGGAAACTCAAAATAGAAAAATCTCAGTCCCCTAAGATAAGGGCAACGGCTCTACACAACTGAGATAAAATCATGTGATCCCTCAAGAAGAGGCAGAAAACGGGCTCAACACCAATCACATGAATATCTAAACTCAAATAAAAAACCGGCTCCTCAAGAAGAGGTAAACAGCTCAACGCGACCGGTACAAGGGCATAAGAGCATAACAAGAGTATAACAACTCATAAATACTCCCCCTGAACATATGCACTCCCCCTAAAATCATGCATACATGCAAAGTCTCCCCCTTGATAGATGAAAGAGTTTGTGTAGATTTCTCTCCCCCTTGTTGACAATGCAACCATCAAGAAAAGCATGAAAGCACAAAGTGCATGCCATGGAAATGCAAAACCTAACAAGCTTCTCAAATATATCACAATGCACTCTCAAAGGCTACTAGGGAGATAAAGCTTGATAGATCATAAGAAACAATAGCATCGCCAACAAGATGATATCAAGTTACAACAGTGGAGGTGAAGCAAGTATCAAGTTTTAGCAATGTATAAAAAGATCACCACATGAGCATTCACCTAGTTAAGAATCACCCAAGCAAGAATAGACTAGTCCATCAGGAGCTCATACTAGGAAAATCCATTCTCAACAAGAGATCATTGCAAACACCTACATATGCATCCCAAGTCATGTTTAAAGCTTGTTGAAACCAAGTGTCTACTTCTTTTGGTAGACATCTTGTAACAACTAAGCAAGCAATAATATTACATTAAGCACAAAGACTTGGTGAATTTATAAAGTTGTCAGTATTCACACAAAGCAAAATACATGAAGTGACTTTGCGGCACAAAGAAGCCATGCTTCCCCAAGGGGTGCATCATGGGCTAAACATTTGCAATGATACCTAGATCTTTGACCCAATTGAAAAGAACATGAATTCCAAACATAAGCTAGATATGGAACCAATATTCAACCAAGGGCAAACCATAACCAAGCATCTACTCATGGGTGATAAGCAAGTTAATAGAGTAGAATTTAGCATTGAATTTCAAAAACAGTTATCTCAACAAGTATACAATATCATCAAGAGCATAACTGCACATTGCATCAAAATCACCAACCACAGCACTACCTCACAGGTAGCATAAGGGAGTACACAAGATATATAGGAGAAGCTCATCTAGTGCAACATGATACAAAATGCATGGAAACTAAGCTAAAATGATACAAATGAACAACATGTCATACCCAAATGTGAACTAAGGTAAAACATGACATGATGTTCATATGTATCATCCACCACAATATATCACAAAAGATAGCATGATAAGATATACATGAAGAACTCAAAGCTATCATGAACAAGTGACTATCCTACCATGTTTTGTACAAAAATGATACAAGTATAATACAAGAGAAGCTCCAAAAACCCAACTCAGAAAGGAAAGCAAACACCCAACTCCCCCCGCAAACGAGCAAAATTGGCTTGATCCAGGGGTTTGGTGAAAATGTCCGCGAGTTGGTTTTAGGTAGCAACATAGCCAAGGTCAATATCCCTTTTCTCAACATGATCTCTCAGAAAATGATATCTCACATCAATGTGTTTAGTTTTTGAGTGGAGAACGGGGTTCTTGGCTACACTAATGGCACTCGTGCTGTCACAAAGAAGAGGTACACGAGTAAAATCCAAACCAAAGTCTCTCAAAGTGGAAATCATCCAAAGCAGCTGAGAACAACAGCTAGCAGCAGCAACATACTCAGCTTCGGTGGTAGACTGAGCAACACTAGATTGTTTGCGAGAAGACCAAGAGACCAAAGACGAACCGAGAAACTGGCAAGTACCCGAGGTAGACTTGCGATCCAAGCGACACCCAGCAAAGTCCGCATCGGAGTATCCCCGGAGCGTGAGTGTCGAGGAGGCAGAATACCACAAACCGAACTCAGGGGTAAAGCGGAGATACCTCATGATCCTCTTCACTGCTTGACGGTGAGATGTCCTCGGTGAAGCCTGAAAACGAGCGCACAGACACACGGCGAAGTGTATGTCCGGCCTCGTCGCCGTCAGGTACAAGAGGGAGCCGATCATGCTTCTGTACTCCTTCTGGTCCACCGGTTCGCCATCTTCATCCGCATCTAGTGCCGTCGTCGTACCCATTGGTGTGGAGAGTGGCTTAGCATCAGCCATGTCAAACTTCCTCAACACGTCCTTCGTGTACTTCCCTTGGTGCACGAAGGTTCCTTCCTTGCTTTGCTTGATCTGTAGCCCGAGGAAGAAGGTCAACTCACCCATCATCGACATCTCGAACTCCCTGCTCATGTCATCTGCAAACTTGGCAACCAAAGCATGAGAAGAACCACCAAAGATAATATCATCCACGTATATCTGAATAATCAATAAGTCATTGCCTTGCCTGAGGAGAAAGAGTGTTTTATCAACTGATCCCATTTCAAACCCATTCCCAAGCAAAAAGGATTTCAATCTAGCATACCACGCTCGGGGTGCTTGTTTTAGGCCATAGAGAGCTTTCTGGAGTTTGAAAACACGATCAGGATATTTAGGACTCTCAAAACCAGGGGGTTGTTTCACATACACTTCCTCCTCTATGAAACCATTTAGGAAGGCACTTTTCACATCCATTTGGAAGAGCTTAAAACCTTTAGCCACAGAGAAGGCTAGAAGGATTCTAATTGCTTCCAAACGGGCAACAGGGGCAAAGGTTTCCTCATAATCTATCCCCTCTTTTTGGCTAAAACCTTGGGCAACCAACCTCGCTTTGTTTCTCACAATCAACCCATCCTCACCTTGTTTGTTTTTGAAAACCCATTTTGTTCCTATAGGATGGCAATTTGGAGGTGGTTCAACTAAAACCCAAACCCTGTTTCGCTCAAAGTTCTCCAACTCCTCATGCATGGCATTAACCCAATTTGAATCAGATAAAGCATGTCCAATATCTCGGGGTTCGAAAGAGGCAACAAATGCAGAATGTGCAAAGTGTGAAATATGCCTAGAGCTGTGCCTAGTGGTGCGTTCATGTAAGTTACCGATCATCTGTTGTGGAGGATGACGACGCTGAATGTGCCGTGGAGCCTCTCGCTCTGAAGTCGCCTCCCCCTCAACAGCAGCTGGATCACTCTGATCTTCTTTTTCTTCATCCTGTAGTGGTACTGGTTGATGGCTTGAAGTAGTGGAAGTAGAGGTAGGGCCATCAACTCTCGTAGTCGAAGTAGAAGGTACAGGTGCAACAGCTGGAGCTCGGTCAATCTCATCATCCTCTTCCTCACCACCATCTACACGCTCTTCCTCTTCCTCAAATATGCTTTCCCCCATTTCATGTTCACCTGCAACTTCAAAGACAGGAGTTGTGCAAGGCATAGTTTCATCGAATGTAATCTCACAAGTTTCCACGATCCGGTTAGTTTCAAGGTTAAGCACACGATAAGCATGACTATGAGAAGCATAACCAAGAAAAATCCCATCCGTAGAACGAGACTCAAATTTATCCAAATTTCCTTGCTTGAGAATGAAACACTTGCAGCCAAACACCCTCAGATGACTCACTTTGGGGGAACGTCGATGCATCAGCTCATAAGAAGTTTTCTTCAGGAAAGCTCGCAAAAAGATTCGATTGGACATATAGCAAGCAGTGTTGACGGCTTCGGCCCAATATTTTCTAGGAGTCCTATGCTCATCAAGCATCGTCCTAGCCATTTCACAAAGGGTCCGATTCTTCCGTTCAACAACACCATTCTGAGGAGGGACATAAGGCGATGAAAACTGGTGTTCAAGACCAAGATCATTGCAAAAGGCTTTAAAACGAGCGTTCTTGAATTCTGTGCCATTGTCACTGCGGATAGCTCTCATGGCATCTTTTGGTCGCTCATTTCTCAACCTCAAGATCAAATCTCGAACAAAAGGAAATGCCTCATCCTTAGATTCCATGAAGAAAACCCATGAATACCTCGAAAAATCATCAACGATCACAAGCACATACCACTTCCCACCGACTGAACAAACACGAGCTGGACCAACAGTGTCCATATGCAACAGCTCGCCTGGATGTTCAGTCATCACCTGATTCACAGGTGGATGGGAAGCAGCAACCATCTTCCCATGTCGACAGGGAGCACAAACAAGATCTTTCTCAAACTTTAATTTGGGCAAACCACGAATAAGATCCAAAGTACTCAAGCGGGAAAGCAAATCAAAACTCAAATGACCCAATCTCCTATGCCATTTCCAAAGTTCAGAAGATGAGCCAGCCACTAAACACCGAGAGAGACCAAATGACTTGGAAAAATCAACTCGAAACACTTGACCCTCGGGGACGATCATACACACAAGATCACCTCGAGAGTCTAAAATCCTTGAGGTCCCTTGCTTAAAACGGACCTCAAAACCATCATCAAGCAGTTGCGACACAGAGAGCAAATTGAAACCAAGAGAATCAACTAGAGCAACTCGCTTGAGCATGAAATTCTCACTCACCTTGATAACACCTTCAGACAACACCTTACCTTTGCTATTATCCCCGAAAGTGATGTACTCCTTGGTCATCACCGGGGTGAGGCTGGAGAACCATCTGTGATCACCGGTCATGTGTCGAGAGCAACCGGAATCAATAAGCCACGTGTTCTCCAGGCCTCCGACCTGCTCAAACAAAGGGAGACCAAGGATGAGCAAATGACTCAACACTGGGGTTAGAAAAACAAGTAGAATACCAGTGTCGAACCATTTGCTCAAGAGTGGGATTATCAAAATCAACCATCTCTCGTCTCACAGGAGGACTACGGCCAACGCTAGGGGGAAAACGTGGTCCGTTGTAGCTCCGAGACTCAAAGCCACGGCCATATTGATCATGGCAAGGAGCATGCCTAGCAAAAACACGCGAAGGAGCAAAACGCACACTATCCACACGACGAGGTGGAGGAGCTGCTCTAGGCGCATGTACACCATGAGAAGGGTGGTACATGTCCCTGTTGCCCCACTCACGCTCACGCCTCAAAGCCTTCTTCTTGCGAAAGCAAAACTCCTCAAGGTGACCCCATCTCTTGCAATACTCACAGTGGAATCTAGCAGGCTGTTTTGGTTGAGGATTCACTCTAGGTTGTGGCTTGTCTTGAGGTTTTGGTGGAGGTTTCTTAGGAGCAATTTCTGGAAGTGTGTCAAGTTTGTTCTTGAGGTGGTTTGGCTTTTCCACCCAAATGGCTTTCTTGGGTGCTTTAGGTGGTGTCTCAATGAAAATTCCATCTCTCACACACTCAGACAAGTTTTGCTCACAAGCTGGATTGGGTTGCTCTCTATTTTTAGTGGGTGACTCTCGAGGGGTGTAGTCAATTGGTGGCTCACACTGATTGTAGCTTGGTTTCTTTCTCTCACCACTGTTTTGACCCACCTTCTCACACAACCCATCAAAGAACTTGTGCAACCCATTAAAAAGACATCCCTTCATAACCGACCCAAGCCCAAAACCATCAGCCCTTTTGAACTCCTGAATCATCATGCCTAGCTGAGGTTCCCTACTTGACACCCAACTAAGAACAGTGCGCAAATAGGAGTTTTCATCCTCAACATGTTGCAAATTAAGCTTGAGTTCAGGACAAACAGTGCATTCAGGAAGTTTAGATCTAGCAATAAACTCAGACTTATCTAAAGCACTAAGCTTAGCACACGCATCATCCAACTGAACTTGCAAAGCAGGGCAAGACTTACATGCACTAAGCAAAACAGGCCTATTCTTGATCTCATCTAAAGCAGCCCTAGTCAAATCCAATTCATCTACCAACAAAGCATGCTTAGATTGTAAAGATGCAAGACTAGCCATATGAACACCACATTCATCACACTCAACAACATCAGAAATAGCAGAAGCAGATTTAAGCATATCTATCTCAATTAAGGCACTTTCTAACTTAGCCTTAAGCTCAACTCGCTCTTTAGCAGCCTTCTTAAGCAGTTTATCTTGATTGATTAGGCAATCATTAAGTTCTTCTACTTCTAGGGCAAGTTGTTCAGGAGTAGACTTTACCTCAGTTTCTGTGTCGGAGTCACTTTCCTTGTCATCCTTCTTGGAGTTGAGAGCCATGACACAGTACCCGTCGCGGTTCTTGTCGGAGTAGAAGCAGAGGCCATTGAAGTTCTTGCCGTCCTTCTTCTTTGCCTTGCGGTCTTCGTCCTCCTCGCTTGAGCTTGAGTCGGTGTAGTCGTCAGTGTCGGAGTCGACGTCGCTGAGGGAAGCGATGAAGGCACGTGCTTTGGCTTTCTTGCGATACTCCTTCTTCTCACGGTCGGTGTACTTCTTCTTCTTCTTGGTGCCGTCCTTGTTCTTGTGCTTGTTGTAGTCGTACTTGCTTTTGGTTTTGTTCTTGTCGGGGCAGTCGGCGGCGAAGTGGCCTGGCTTGCCACAATCGAAGCAGTTGTTGTTGTTCCTTCGCCTGTTCTTGCGGTTGTCATTGAAGCGCATGAATCGCCTCGTGATCAAGGAGAGCTCATCATCATCAAGAACCTCCAGCTGCTCCTCTGAAACAGAAACCAAAGAAGACAAGGCAAACGACATAGAAGAAGAGTTACTCAAAGACTTAGGCTGTCCAGAGCCTGACATGAGAGCCATACTATTTGGATCAGTAGGGCCTCCTTGTTTTGCTCGGAGCCTCTTGTCAACCTCCGTGGATTTCAACTTGGCAAAGAGTTCATCAATGGAAAGTGTTTCATAATTCGGTGACTCGATGATAGCATCAACCTTCGTACCCCACACTTCGTGATCCAAGGCATGCAGGAGCTTTAAAGCTCTATCATGATCAGTGTAGGGTAAGACGGTGATATTTGCTTTCATCTTGTTCACAATAGCCAAGAAACGCTGAAACAAAGCATCGGCAGACTCACCAGGCAAATGAACAAAGTTCTCATACTCACGCCTATAAGTCTCAAAGAGTCTAGCCTTCACCTGACTGTTTCCCTCGTGGAAACTCTGAAGTCGAGACCAAATCTCATGAGCAAGAGAGAGATCTTCGACTCGATCGAACTTAGCACGACTCAGACTCGCAAACAGAATATCAACCGCCTTGCTGTTGGCGTGATATTTATCCCTTTCATCCTGAGTCACACGAGTAGCAGGAATCACATAAGTCACATCCTGAGTGATTTCCCAAACCCCTGCTCCCCTACTATTTAGATGGGCTCTCATGCGAGTTTTCCAATACCGATAATCAGAGCCATCAAAGTAGGGTGCAGCAGTCGAGGAAGAACGCTCAGAGGTCGCCATAATAGGTTTCGAAACCGATTAGGGTATGGAGAAACCTTAACCGGCTCTGATACCAATTGAAGGACCGAAGGGGCGACCAGAGGGGGGGTGAATGGGAGCCTATAAAAATTCTTAACGAGAACAAGACCTATATCCCAAACGCAACCCCAAAGCACACTGCGCGTTGTATCGTCAAGATGACGCAAGTCAACTTGTGACAGGCTCACCCTAGGAACGATAAGAAATGTTCAATTCACAGCGGAAACAAAACATGAATCGACTCCATCAACTTTGCGCAAATGAGATTGAGCAAAGACACTACAGACCACGAGCAAGCCTCACTTTATCTGATCACGCAACTATTAAATAAAGATACTTGTTACTATTAAATAAAGATACTTATCTAACAAACGAGGATTAGCAAAGGAAAGTGCTAATTAAATATCTAAACAACCAGACAGCAATTAATTAGCAATGTATAAAATAAATGACTCGCACAAAAGAATTGCTTACAGTGGACCACTTGCTTTGTTGCGCTAGCTGATCTGGTGCTAGGCCTGCATGGAAGCTTGGGCCGCAACTTGTTGGCCTGCTGGCTTGCAAACTGAGCTTCACGAGCTGGGCCAAGAGCTGGCTTCCTGCAGCTGATCGGATGGGCTGCTAGCCTTGATCTGCTCCTGCTAGGCTGCTGCTTCACGGCCCGCCTGCCGGTTGAATCCTCCTGGGCCGTGCGTGGCAGCAGGCCTGGGTTGCGGTGTGGGCTGGTTCAGCTTGCTCCTCCCGGTGGACTGCAACCTGCCGCTGGCTTGCTGGCCTGCTGTGCTCCCTCGGCCTGCTGGCCAGGCTCGCACGTGGCTCCGTGCGTGCGCCGCCACCAGTTCGTCGCCTGCTGCTCGACCTGAAGAAAACGAAGAACACCAAGAACTAGAACCAAACTTCAAATCGTAAGATCTCTTCCCATACTTCGCGGATCGAGATGAAACCTGAGACAAGGATGCAATACCCCAAGGGCAAATAGATCCATGAAACTAATCCTAAAAAGCTCAAGAATTCATCACTAATTTTGGAGAAAACCGAAACCCTAACTCAAGAATACGATTTGGGAAAAACTCAAAATCAAGCCGGATTCGTGAGGGATTTGAAAAGGGGATCATATCAAAGATGCTCTCCAAGGTTCTAGCAACATTTCCCTTCAACCAATCTCACGAGATTCGGGCTCAAACATGATGAACGAAAATTCCCCAAAAATAGTTCCGAAAATAGGGAAAAAGAAAAACGCTCGGGAATCAAAGATTTAGCACGATTTGAGACAACAAATAAAGCTAAATCACGAGAACATCTTCTATACAAGATGAAGACTAGCCTCCTCCCTTCATCCACCCACTAAAGATGAAGAAACCAAGAGAAAAGAGTAATCACTCCCTAATCCCCCTCTCTCCTCTCACTTTAAGCACATGACTAGCCTCTAAGCAAATAGATAATGAGTTGCTAAGCAAAGAGGTGCTGAAATAACCAGCCCCCCATCCCTATTTATAGTCCAGGACGAAAGACTATACTACCCCTACAGCTACAACTAAGATAACTACCCACGCAGGGGCATTTTGGTCCAAGTTTTTATCCGTGCATCGGACGGACACGCCGCCTTCACGACTTTGCTTCGTCTCGACGCAAGCTTCGCGATGACGCCACGTGCCCTCCTTCTCGAAGCTCCGGCCGCACCGGGCTCGCCCCCGGTTTTGAGGCCCAAACCGGGAAACCTGCCTGCGCGGTGGTTTTGAGGCCCAAACCACCCAAACCGTCCATTGACGCGTGTCCGGCCTCCGCCAAGCCTCCTGCTTGACTCGACCGACGCCGTCTCCATCTTGTCATGCCCTCTCGCCATTCCGTGCACCATGTGGACCGCCCGTGACTTCGCCCGGACTCCTCGGGTCCATCGGTCCAAGCCTACTCGCGTTCATCCTTCACCGCCCTTGGCCCATCGGCATGAACCTTTCGCTTGACCTTCACCGCACGCCGTCGACCGCCACGTCGCATCCTACACCTGCACATCACAAGCCAAGAGAAACATCAAACCAACACAACGTTGTCAATCACTCATCATCCAAGGGTGACCACCATTGGTCCTCAATATCTTTGATCATGCTGGAAATATACAGTAGAAAACCAAATTATTTTGCTAAAGGAAAGGTCAATGTTTATTGCATAATTATGCATAGCATCAACACGTACATATTGAGCTTGTACGAAGTCAAGTACATAGGAATTGCACTTTGGTTGATTAGCGGCAGAGCAACTGGCGAGGGCCTTGTTGTACTGCACATAAAAGTATGCATTTCATGGCTGGTGGATAGCTTCGGAAGGTCTAGCGGGCAGTTGGTTTGTTTGGCTTAGTTAGCAGGGCAGCGGAAGGAAGCTGCTCGACGCGCAGATAGCAGCAGCAGGGCAGCAGCTGCCGATGGCACAGGTTGAGACGTTCATGCCGACCTGCAGCTACAGCACACGAGAAAACTATATACGTCAGGCCACAGCACTGGGAGACACGAGAGGCATGGTTGAGCGGAAAAACGGAACAAGGAAGAGATGGGAATAAGATGGGACTGCTGCACGACGACCAGTAACGAGCGGCCGGCCGGAGACCGAACTCCACGACGATATCTATGGTCCAACCTCAGCGTGGACATGCTTCTGCTCTCCTCCTGCAGCAGTTCTCGGTCACAGGGACGGCGACCTCGGGACAGGCTTCGGGATCACCTCGCTCGCTGGTGCTCCTCATGGCGAAGTCCTCCTTGGCGGCCCGCAGCAGTGGGCTGCAAGGAAGCTAGGGCATGGGATGGCGGCGCGATTTGTAGCGAAAAGAGAGACCGAGGGCCACGAACCGAAGCGATAACGCAGGTGGATGTGGATGCATCAAGGAATGCGCGCCTGCGGGAAAACGATGCGACGGCTGCGCGGTGTCGATTCCAACTCGGTTGGGCTCGAGCGCAGCAGGATCACCAGTCATGCAGATAAGCCTGGATGTGAAGCGAGTAGGTAGAAAAGGGGCGCTTTCGGCTCGTTCACTGTACCTTTGATGTCGGTGGCCAGCAGCTTGCATTGTTGGGTTTGGCCCAACTCATGCAGACGTGAGGAAACTGCGAGAAGACAAGAACTTGGAGAGGGGGGAAATAAACGTGACCAGATTTCAGAATTTTGCAGGCCGAAATAAAAGTCTGTAGGGAATAAATTGAAAAGAGACTTTCCGCATGTTAGCGTAGACACAAAGAAATGGGGGTGTAGATGCAAAAGGTCATGGAGCTTCGACCATGGCCGAGGGCCTCTGGCCGGCCGTCATGCTGGCGTTCCATCAGCTTAGGGCCGCGCTTGAGTGGCGCGGGGAAGAGAGGAGGGGAAGGGCATCGCACACACGTGCTCACCAGCGGCGGAGGTACGATGGTCGGAATCGGGCGGCGGACGGCCACGGAGCTTGGATGGCGGCGGCTCAGGTGGTCATGTGCGAGCCGTGCGCTCCAGTCACTACTACGGAACTCGGTATTATTACCGGTTCATAGACTGCATATCTCCCGAAAATACATCCAGAATTAATCCATCAAGATAAAAGGGAGAGGATCTTTTATCACGGGTCCCTCAACCGAGATATAAGACCCTCCTTTAGTCCCGGTTTGTAAAACCAACCGGGACTAACGGGGCTGCCACGCCAAGCAGTGGACAGACCCCTTTAGTCCCGGTTGGTGTTACAAACCGGGACTAAAGGTCGCCTCTTTAGTCACGGTTTGTAAAATAAACCGGGATTAAAGTGCGTGCGTACAGCACCATGCAGGCGCCTGCATGGTGCCTATAATTTTGTGCATATCACGTACCCCTTTAGTTAACCTTTAGTAGTTGAGAAGTTTTTTTTATAATGAAATCAATCAAACTAGTATTTAAACGAATCAAACAAGTATTTAAATGAATCAAACAGGTATTTATACAAATACTATACAATTCTTAACGTATTATATATATATACAAATCTAATTAGCATACATATTACATATATATACAAACTAAATCAAACTACACACACGATGATTTTCCCGTCGAGGTGCTAGGAGCGTCTAATTTTTGTC
Source organism: Setaria viridis (assembly GCF_005286985.2). Classification (NCBI taxonomy): domain Eukaryota; kingdom Viridiplantae; phylum Streptophyta; class Magnoliopsida; order Poales; family Poaceae; genus Setaria; species Setaria viridis. Next base: position 30,905,443 of record NC_048263.2, read on the forward strand.
CATCGTAATGAAAGTCTCCTTGTGAATTTACCACCTCGTCCACCAGAAATCCAATGAGACCTTCACATATTGCCGCTACTCTTTCCTTCTTCAAGAGTCCTAATTGAATATTCCACATCTGTAATTTGGATACATATATGTGAATTTTACACGAACAATTGTAGAAAATAAATAACTATTAATAGTTTTATTTTACATACTTTAAATTCGTGCTCCATGGCCTTGATGGTCTTGGGTCCTAATAAATTGTGCATGTGCTCACAGACATAGTAGCCACATAGATTATCATTCCCAGATTCCTGTCTTAAGTACTGTAGTGGGGAAAAACAATTAAGTTATTAAATATTCGCGCTATAGAATGTACAAATTGTGCAGACTTCATACGTATCGGGAAGTTTGTTCTCCATGTAAGTTTTTCTTTGAATTGACCTGATCTATCTGCCCTGATGAATTCTCTCCATGCTTTGTGGATTAAAATAATGAATGATATAGTGTTAGGTGAAAATTTAGGAAACAAAATTTTGTATAGAGATAGAGGTCCATAATTATTACATGTCTAACGTGTCTTGCAGGTCTTGGTACTCCTTCGGATCTCTCCTCAACGAATCGAAGACAGTGACGTGACTTCGATCAATGTTAATAATAATGAGGATCCAGTGGGAGTTGCGTACGTAAATGTTCATATATATTAGAGGTAACTAACATTAATCAGGTAAGGAAAAAGAAAATGAAAATAGACGGTATACACACACTTACTTGAAGTTGTATGGAAGTAGTATGTGATCCTTTAATTTCTGTCTGTCTAAGGAATTGTATACTGCCAGCAACGTTTGGTCTGGAAAATCTCGTATCTGGGCTTGGTTCACTATGGATGGATCCAAGAAGCCAATATGGAGGTACGCTTCATGTCGGCACGTCCGAATTAGCATCCTACATAAAATGGAAGACGAAGTTAATTAGTACGATAATGCATGCACAAAAAAATGATATGAGCCAAAATTTACATGTACATATGAATGGACACTTACAGAGTCCAAGCGCTCATCAGAGAGACGTCTAGGGCACCATGATGGTACACTTCGTATATATCCTTGAATCGTAGCCACAGGACTGCCTCGCCTTCGCTGTGAAAATCTATCGGTTTTATCTTAAGGCCCAACATCTCCCTCTCGTCGGCAGACAACTTCATGTACCATTGATGGAATTCGTACATCTTCGTTGATAGCTTCTTTACCGAATCAGGGCTAACCATAGGCTTGCCTAGCTCAAAGGTCCATTTTGGTTCACTTGGCGGTGCAACTGGCAGCTCGACTTTTTTCCTTTTTTTCTTCTCATCAACCTTGACTAACGCCCGTTCATAGTTCGATAGTAGTGGTTGACTCTTCTTGGCTTGTTCTTGCATCTTGATGAATTTATGTAATTCTCTTCGATCTACTGGCGGTGGCTCCATCTCCTTTGCTTTTCTTAATTCCCTCTGTTTCCTCAACCACTCACTAGCTTCCACTTGGATTTCGGTCTAGTGTTCCTCATGAGTCATTGCCTCCCAGCGTTTCTCAGGAGTCACCTCAAGCTCCTTTGTTTTCTTCTTACGCTGTCTTGGCTTGGGAGGCGGTAGTCGCGACTTCTTAAATGGTGCACTTAGTCCCGATGAAGGTGATCATGGAGGGGTGTTGTTGTCTTCGTCGTCGCTCCAACCACCAGGATGTGGTGGAGATAGGGGATAGAAAGATCTTGGGCACAAATACTCCACCTTTCACGAAAGACATACAAGAGATTCAACAATGATTGGTTGGACTAAATACTACATTTATTTGCTCAGAAGAAGGAAAGTTGGCTGTGAGAATGATTTCTCGTACGTAGTCTTTCCTAGGACTATTCCAACAAGATGCTCAGAGGTGGGTGGAGAAAAAAACTCAAAAGGCATACTTCCTGCGCTTTCGGAGGATCTAAATCAGTCTTCATCCTTTCGCTTTTCAACTCACAATAAATATGTAAATTCATTTTGCAGAAATTAAGAGATTTTCGATCTCCTCAAAAAAAATGAGTTCGATCAGCAACACCGGTCTCCGCAGCACTAGGATAAAGACCTTCTTTTTACCCATAACCTTTCTCTACAGCATTGGAACCAAGATCGGGCTTGGCAGGAGACCTTGATCGTGGAGCAAGTTGGGGTAGAGATGATGGTCTGGATGTTTGAGGAGATGGTCACTCTATGGATTTGCGTAGAGTGGTCTTGAGCTCTGAGGAGGTGCCTCCACGCCGGGGATGATGATGTAGCATTTGCGCCATAGAATGACCCCATGAACCACTTCTCCTAGTGTTGTTGACCCGTTGCCTGCCGGAAAGTCGAGCTCTAGGCCTTCAAATTGGCTATCAGCAATTCTCTCTACGCCAACACTAGCATAGCCAGGTGGAATCTCCATGCCATGGCATGTATGATTTGGCAGGATTAGCAAGGCACTCTCATACGCCACCTGGATATATAAAAGAAATGAAGTTCTTAAACTTCAAATTGCCAAAACACTCCCAAGGCTCCGGTGCATAAGTATTATGTATATATACGTACCTTAATGCTGAGGTTGCCGATCGGTGTATGCAGCTCACATGTGGTGCGTTGCGTGATGGCATCCACAGGGAATAGTTGCTCTTCCACAGGTAATCCTAGAGTATGTGGCTCAGGGAGCCCTGTGGACGCACAACTGCTCTTAAGGTGTTGAGAAGGGCTGGCAACTGCGTCAGCCATTCGACTACTGCCTCCCTCCTGCATTCTTACTTCTACAGATTGTAGTTTGGATTCTATCGTGCGCCGCCACCTCTCATCCTCTTGCTCCTTTCTTCGGTTCTGGCTTGTGTACACATCCAAGTCACCTTGGAATGCAAACTTCCACGGAATAAGCCCGAACCCTCGGGTACGTCCTGGGTGTTTGGGATTCCCGAGGGTCATTGTGAGCTCATTATTCTCTCGGTACACCATCAACGTCCCATCCTTAACATCTTTAATAATCTTGTCAAGTTTTGTGGCCGCTTCATGTAACAGGTCATCGAAGACCAGCGTCCCATCATCTGGGTTTATCTCACCTCCATGAGCGTAATACCAATTTTTCGATCGTTCAGGCCAATCAATTGTTCCTGGTACGATACCCCGCTCAATCACGTCTTTTCCCATCTAATTCCATTTGGGAATTGCTTTGGCGTAACCACCTTGCTCTAGCTTATGATGATACTCCTTCCCCCAGCATTACCTGTGTTCTGAGCGACCTTGTTCTTACTGTCTTCGGTGCTCTTGTATTGTACAAATGCCTCCCAGTGGTCCTTACATTGTGGATACACAGTAAAATCTGGAGTTCGGCCCTTCTTAATGTAGGTGGTATCCAACATCTTCTTGAATGTCTAGAATTATGTGGCCATCATCTTCAGTGTCCACGCTTTCACATAATTTTCAATATATCCGTCGGGAAATGTGAAATGTTTCTTAACTTCTTCCCACAGCATATTCTTTTTTGTGTCCTGGAGCGCGTATGGATTAGTCATTTTGCCCTTCCATTCTCTTATGCTGATGGGCACGTTCTCCCTTACAATTGCCCTGATCTGACTCACATACTGTGTTGCCACTTTTTCAGGAGCAACCGGCCTGCCCTCTTCTGTGACTTCCATGAAGATAGCTTTTTTTTTTCCAGTCTTCACCTTGGAAGGACCTCGGGGCTTCGGATGACGGTTCGTCGATCCAGAGGGCTGACAGTTCAAAATTCATTAAATAATTAGTACATGGTAATAATGAATAAGATCATACATTATATATAGAGAGGGTTAAAATATGATCTATACCTCGTAGTAACCTTCTGCCACGGTAACGTTTTGCTGGGGCTCGGGCTCTTCATTGCCATCGGCAGACAGGTTGAGAAACATGTCTACCTAGCTACCCTCTTCATCGGTGTATGCTATGGGAAGGTTCGAACTACTATCACCAGCAATAATTTGCTCCATTAGATACCTTCTGGCCTCGTCGTCTGCCATCGATCTCAACAACTTTGTACATGAAATCATATATAGAACAACCATGAAAAAAATTCATTTCAACAATTTTTTTTGAAATATACAAAATGTACTAAATTTTTGAAACATACAAAATGTAATATACAAAATGTACTATACAAAATGTAATATAAAAAATATAACATAAAAATGTAATATATAAAATGTAATATACAAAAATTTACTATGCAAAATGTAATATAAAAAATGTAACATACAAAATGTAACATACAAAATGTAATATACAAAATGTACTACGCAAAATGTAATATAAAAAATGTAACATACAAAATGTAATATACAAAGTGTACTAAATTTTAACTAATTTCTAAGCATTTCAACAAAAATTTCTAAACATTTGTACCAAAATTTCAATTAATTTCTAAGCATTAATTATAAGTATACAACTATATTCCACAAACAATTGCAATGATCCAAATAGGACCTAAATGTATACAAAATTTATTTTGTATGTAATCTACCAAATTTCAAAAATTAAATCGGGGGGATGGCCGGAGTTGGAGGGGGGCACGACGGCGATGAGGACGCGCGGCGACGACGGGGGAGGTGGCCGGTCGGCCGGCAATGGGGTCGACGGTCGCGGTGGTGGGGATGGCTACGACGACGGGGAGGAGGTGGCGCTGGCGCACGATGAGGGGCACGCGTGGAGGTCGCGGCGACGGGAATGAACGCGCCAGCAGCGGTGACGGGGACGGACGAGGAGGCCGGCCATGATTGTAAGCGAAGATGATGGCGGCGGCGACGGTGATGGAGGAGGTCAGTGAATAGGATGGGTCAATGGCGGCGATGGGGAGCGGCGACGGCGTAGGCCGGCGACGGGCGGGACAAGGACGACAAGAACGAGTGAAAAATTCGCTAAGTGTTGGGCAGTGGGAGAGTAGAAGACGCTATAACTTTTATACAAGATCCCCCCTTTTTTATCCCTGTTTGTAACTGAAACCGGGATTAAAGGACATTTAACCTCGGTTTCTAATACAAACCGAGATAAAAGGGGGAGGCCTTTTATCTCGATTTATGATCACTCGCGATAAAAGGCCCCCCTATCTCGGTTTATGATCAACAGAGATAAATGGATACTTCCAGGCAGGAATTGAAAAGTACCCTTTTATAACTGTTCTACTTTATAACCGGGACAAATGGGGCCTTCTCCTATTTTTCATCTCCCGACTGGTTTTTGGAAATTTATTCGATTTATGTTTTCACAGAATTTCAGGAAGCAAAAAATAAGATTTTTACATATTTCAAACACGCAGAAATATATTAAATTAGCAAGTTTATTTCCAATAAGTTTTAACTAGTCATAAATTCTATACTATTTCTTTTTGCTTCTATTTGGAAATTTATTCTATTTATGTTTTCCCTGGATTTCAGGAAGCGAAAAATAAGAAATTTACATATTTCAAACATGCAAAAATATATTAGCAAGTTTGTTTACAATAGGTTTTAACTAGGCATAAATTCTATACTATTTCTTTTTGCTTCTATTTGGAAATTTATTCTCGCCGGGTGGAACTTGTAGGCATCGGATCTCGCCGGGTTTCGCTGGACTTCATGAAGCAAAAATTAAAACTTTACATATTTCAAACATGCAAAAATATATTTAATTAGCAATTATATTTACAATAAGTTTGAATGACTCATTAATTCTACACTAGTTTTATTACCTTTTTAAATAATTATTTTACTGCATCACTATCATCTATCATTAATCCGAGAGGGCAAACAATCTGTTTAGCTTCATATATTGTGCATGGCAATTCATTATTCTTGGGAAGAATCTTCTTGATAATTTCCAACATCCCCTGAAATGCCTTATCGGACACATCATTTTTGACCTTCCATTGCATAAATTCTAGTATGGTACCCAGCTTTTTATGGCTACCATAGCAATCTGGGTATAGCAATTTCCTGTGATCATTTATCATCTGCTGCAACTTTGATGCTTCCTTCTGAGTTTCGCAATCTCTATGTACATCCCTAAGCACCTGACTGAGGTCATCAGTATCGCAAACTCAAATATTGCTGAAAGTTTACATAGAAATACACAAATTATTTAGCTCATATTTAATTTACAAATAACTGAACTATTAAAAAATTCAATATTTCCCACATAATTTACTTATTCTAAAAATGGCTAATTCCATACCTCTATCTGAAAAGTACTAAAGTATGAAATTACACCTACAATTTATATGGCTAATTTATAAATGTCCATCACATTGTAGCTCAAAAATATGTATAAATACAAATCCTCCACATGCTTAACAACAAACAAACTCATTTTTATCCCTCTCTAAAGTATAAAACAAAGCTTAATAACAATAAATGAACGAAGCATGAAGTAGCTAACCTTCACAACACTTTGAATGAGTGAAATCCCCACGGAAATGAGTAAAAAAATTCAGTAGCACCTCCCCTAGGCTTGCTTCGGTGCCATGGAGAGGATGAGCTTCTCTGTCTTTGTGGAGTGGAGTGGCTCGGGCTAGAAGAGTGGTCCCTCTTGTAGATAAGATTTTATCCTAGTTGGTAAATCCAACTAGGACAAAAGATTAGAGCTTTTGTCCCGGTTGGTGTTTACTCCCGGTTGGTAACGCCAACCGGGACAAAAGCTCCAACCTTTTGTCCCGGTTTGAATTACCAACAGGGAGTAAACTGGTTTACTCCCGGTTGGATGACAAAAGGCTGGATCTTTTATCCCGGTTGGTGGATCCAACCGGGGGTAAAGGGTGGCGTCGTCGATGCCCGGAAACTAGCCGTTTTAACCAAGACTAAAGGGTGGCCTGTAGTCCTGGTTGCAAAAAAAAAGAACCGAGAGTAAAAGTGCGTCCCATTCCAGCCTACCGTTGCGCATCCCCTTTTCTCCCGAGCCGAAATTAATCCGAGACTAAAGGGGGTGGGATCTAAAGTCAGTTCTCTAGTAGTGAGTGCAAGATGGATGACACAGACTGATGGTCTGACTTCGTCTCAGAGTTGCGGACCTCCTGGCAAAGGCAGCTTACTCTAGCAGTCAACGGACTCTGGTGAATTAGAGGACCGTCGGTGTTTAGACCTGGCAATCTAGCGAAGGGGGGTTCGAGGTAGTATTTTTGTTGGTGGGGCTCGTCGAGATCAGTAACTTGAAGGTAAATGTAAATACACAATTTAGACAGGTTCGGGTCGCTGAATAGCGTAATACCCTACGTCCTGCGTGTTGGTTGGATTTAATTGCTTTGGAGGGGCTTCCTGCCTCGTCTTATATATCTGGGAGCAGGGTTACAGGTCAGTTGGTTACAAAAATAATAGTCGGATACGACTAGAAATTGGCTTTTATGGTTCTTCTCATTTCAAATGACTTTGATCTTGGCTTTTGATCACTTGGATGAGATTTTCGGCTTTTCCCTCTCAAACCATTTTTTATGCTTGAATGTTGTCAACACACTCATCAAGGGGGAGATTGAGAAATCAAGTTGATATGAACCTTGATTTGATTGTGATGAGCGTTTGACAAATGTTGAAATGTGTTTGAAGGTTTTTAGGATGCATGGATCTCTTGTGTTTTTTGCTTGACTCTTCGGTTGTGTTAAACCTTTGCCTTTTCTTTGGGAACCAAGAGTTTTTTGTTTGGAGCTTGCATGACCCTTTCTCATTTCAAGTGGCCTTGCGTTTGCTTTTACTTGGTTTTCAGGCACTTGAATGATTTCTTTTTTGCTTTCAAATCATCTTTTGTCAATACACTTATCAAGGGGGAGATTGAGAGACCAAGTTAACATATGTCTTGGTCTATTTGTGATGAGTGCTTGACTAGATGATTTGATGCTTTACTGGTTGAGTCCATATTCCATATGCGCTTGATTATGTGAACGGCTAACCGGAGGTGTGAGTTGTGTTATGGTGTTTGTGTAAACTATATGTTGTGTGTTGTCTCTTGGCTTGTGATGTGCAGGTGTAGGATGCGACATGACAGTTGACGACATGAGGTGAAGGTCAAGCGAAAGGTTGATGTCGATGTACTAGGGCTGTGAAGGATGGACACGAGTAGGCTTGGTCTGAGGGACCCGAAGAGTCCAGGCGGAGTCATGGGCGATCCACATGGTGCACGGAAGAGCAAGAGTACATGGACGGTGATGGAGACAGCGTCGGTCGAGTCAAGCAGGATGGAGGCAAGTCAAGTAGGCGGCCTGGGAGCTGGGAGTGAAAGACTTGGAGGCGTCAAAGGCTTGGCGGAGGTCAGACACGCATTGACATCAGTGAGTCATGCCTTGCGGGGCGTGCAAGATGGTTTGATCGGTTTAGCCTCAAAACTGGGGATGAGTCACGCCTGCAGAGTGTGCAAGAGGGTTTGACCGGTTTGGCCTCAAAACCAGGGGGCGAGTCCGGTGTGGCCGGACGACGTTGAGTCGGAGGACGCGTGGCACCATCGCGAAGCTTGCGTCAAGACGAAGCTAAGTCGTGAAGGCATCGGGTCCATCCGATGTATGAGGAAAAAGTTGGACAATTTTACCCCTAGGGGTATTTGGGTTGTATGCTTAATGTAAGGGCATTTTGGAATTTTGCCAATTGTCTATATATGTGGGAGGGCTGTTGGGGCAGCTATCTCCTGAGGCTCTTTGTTGGTGGGCTTCTCATTTGGTTTGTGAGAGCCTTTTAGGGAGAGAGAGGGAGGGAGATGAGGGATCTTTGATTTCATCTTTTTGCTATCTTAGCTTTGTTTGTGCCTAAGAGTGGCTTGTAACCGAACATGGTGAAGTAATCCAAAGATCAATTTCGTGCCATCTTATTCCATCCTCTTTGAATCTGAAATTTATCTTTTTCGGTATTTTCGAAGGTATTTTTGGGGATTTTTTGTTCTTCGCGATTGGCAGCGATTTGGGGTGTTTTTCTTGGAGCAAATCGGTGCTAGGACATGTGCAAGAACATCTAGGATGATCCCCTAGCAAATCCATACACGAGCATCTCGGATTTTGAGATTTCCCGAAAATCCCCTCTATTGTGTTCTTGGACAAATCCGCAAAATCGAGGGTTAAATCTTGATCTTCTTGGGAAGTTTTTTTGGCAAAGATTCCCCACATGTATTTGCAGCTATGGCAATGATCTTGTTGGATTTGGACCACATTTGATTGGTATTTCAAGATCGGATCTTTGAGCTTGTTCTCGAGTTCTTCTCTTTTTATAGCTTCTTCAAAAATCATGAATCTGCTGGTAATTCCATGGTCTTTTTGAAGTGATCTTTTGGGAATAGCATTGGTATGTTGTTGTGAGTCTATGGTTCAAATTTCGTGATTTTTGGAGGTCGTTTGATTGAGTTTCAAATTTTTCCAACTTCCTCACGAAAGCTGTTTTTGGACCTGTGGAACATTTCGAAAAATATTCAGGAAATTTCTGGAGGTGCGGAATTTTCTGGAGGTTTTTCCAAAAAATTCCGTAGGTGCGGAATATTCCGTAAGTGCGGATTCTCCGAAGGTTTGTGTGGATTCTTTGGAAGTTACGGAATTTGGAATTTTCCGAAGAATTTTGCGGAGTTTCCGGACTTTTATGTTGGTTTTCGAATCTCTTCTTCCGACACTTGTTTGGGTTCATTCTTGATTTCGCTAGTCTCTAATTTGGTTCCTAGCACCATTCCTAGGTCCATTAGCTCTTGCATAGCTAAGGGGACTTGATATTGATAGAAGAGAGGTTTGTGAAATGGTTTGGGACTTTCGCCGAGGTTCATTGAAGAAATTTGAATCGGCTCCCATTCACCCCCTCTGGTCGCCCGTCCCGATCCTTCAAGTTTGTGGAGCTCCAGCCGTCCAGTACAAACTGGCATGCGGCTTCGGATAGGCTTCGCACGTGAAGCCGGTTTTGACTTGTTTGGTAGGGCTCCTCGAGAAGCTGGTGCCGGAGCCGTCCGTGAAGCCCTGCCAAAGGCACCCTAAGTGTGCTCTGTGGCTAAAGATCTTCAGTTGGGGAGAAGGCAAGGGAGCTTGGTCACTGCTGCTGCTGTTGAAGGAAGGCTTGAAGGAAAGGAGACCTTGGTGCTGTGCAAAGGAAGGATAAGGAAAAGAAGATAAACTCTGTTGTTCAGCAAGGCTTTAGGTGAGAAGAAAATTTCTCTGATATTAGTGGGTTTTATGTCTACATCCTGAAGATATCACTTCGCTAAACATAGAAGAAGCTACTGCATGCCTGGTAAGTGCAATAAGCTTATTTGCTGAATCAACTGGCTTCTATTAAGCTGTAATATGTACTATTTCCTCATGTAGTTGTTCTCTTTATGGACCACACAGTGTTTCATTGTTTTGCCTATAATGTTCAAGGTTACCTCAATTGCTCCTGTTTTTATCGTTTGAATATGTACTGTTTCCACATGTAATTGTTCTCTTTATGGGGCAGGAGAAATACAAAACTAAGGCTATGGAGTTGAATTGACCAAACTTTGATTGGCTGCGCTCTCCAGTGGATGTCAGAGCTCTTTACCAATGCTCTTGTGGTCGGTGACATGGCAAATGGTCTACATTTAATGGCATCGTCAATGATAGAGAGGCCCGTGCTGAGTTGAAGAGAAGTCGTACCTCCTCAGCGGCTGCCAAGCGTCAACGTCAAGAGGAAGAGTAACGTATGAGAAAGGAAGCTCATGATAGCCATATGGCTAAGGAATATGCCCAGAACATGTTACAGTGGGGTGCAATGGTACAAGCTCACTATGAGCACTTGCAGAGGTTTATGGAGGTGAGACATCCTTTTGTGTTCATCTTAGTGCCCATTAAGTACGTCTCATTAATGCATCATATATCAATGAATTGCAGACTCTTGCTTTGCATAACGGCATGCCAGCCGTGGCTGTTCCTCCTCCCTGGCCTCTCCCACCTCAGCATCCAACATATGGCATCTCAGTGTCTCCAAATCCTGCTCCTGAAAATGTAAGTTTCATGAGCACTATCTCATTTTTTAACCTGACATGTGCTGAATTAGTGGGGGAAAGATAAAAGTATATATTTCATTATGCAACTAGACTAGCCCCTGCAAAGTTACATTTGGCCATAGCTTTGCCACATTCTAGTCCATGGTCAGAACTTGGATGCATCTCATCATATGGTGTGCAACTTCTGTTATTTACTCGCTGATCCTGTATATGTGTGAACTGTTGGCCAGCCATTCAGCAAGCTGCTCTCTACCAGTTCTGATTAGCTGTTTGCGTGTATCTGGGCTGAATTTACAACTAACCTGTACAAATCAGCATGTCCACTCTCTTGCTTGTTTTAGATTGTGACTAAGCATGACATTTATTTATATAGGCTGGCACATTTGGCTCATCAATTCGAGGGGAAATCCCAGATGAAATATTACGCAGGATCGCAAATGGCGGATTTGGTGTCCAAGTGAATGCAACAGATGGTGGTAGCAATGGTAGTCCTCTGAATGCAACTAACAGCAATGGTGGTGGCAATGGTGGTGGTGGTGGCCTTGTGAATGCAACTCCAAGTGGTGGCGGCAACTACTCTCCTCCTCAATACGATGACTTTCCGCTAGATTAAAATCAGAGTCTCGAAACCTTTTGCATATATGATATGTCGTGATATTATTTTGATGCACTGGGACATCAAGTTAGCAAACATTCTGGTGGCTGATGAGATGCCCTATGCATTAGTTGTTTAGGCCTATGTTGGCTGAACCTTTAGACTACTGGTGACTGAGCTCTTGACCTCCTAGACTCGATGCTCTTACTATTGATGTTGGCTGTAATTTTGTGAACCTATCAGGTGACTGAGCTCCATAACTCATAGACTTGTTGGTGGTTGTAATTTTGGAGATGCATGCAGCTGAATCAATTTATATATTGGTAATCAATGTTTGGTGAAATGAGTTGTTGTCTTCCTTACTGTCCATTCATGTGATTTAAATTTAATTCAGATTTGGATTTAATTTTTAAATCTGAATTCAAATTTAAAATCTGAAATTAAATTTGAATTTGAATTCAGATTTGAACTCAAACATGGTGCTGTATTTTGATGCTTGTTCCTACTTTAAGCAGGTTCCCTAGGAAAGTTGAAAACTAGGGAAAGAACTTTTACACGTGGAATATGCTGCCATTTCAACTACTCTCCCTACAAAGTCATGTTTCTAGGGAAACTTTCTTTCCCTAGGATTTTTGTCAGCAAACCGTAGGGCAAGATTCGTTTCCCATCGAATTCGTCCCTAGAAACCTTTCCCTATGAAAATTCCTAGGGAAAAATGTTTCCCTACAATTTCTTAAAGTTTCCCTAGGAACCAAAGTTGTAGGGAAACTTTACGTTTCAAGTAGTGTGATCCAGAGTTGGTACTCCTGTCTCCTGCATCAAATATTCATCAAGACTTGTGAAAGTTCATTATTCAAATAAAAATATGCATATGAATTGGCTCATGCTCCATTATTTCCAAGAATTTGACGGTTGAATTTGAGGTGTAATGACCGTCAACACCAGGCGACTCATCAAGTGTCCTTCGCGGATGTCATGGGTACCCCAGGTATTGGGAACCGTCAAATATAATCTATGATTGTCAATGTAGAATCCATTATTATCAAAACATTGCTAAATTAATCAAATTGCTACCGGAACTTTGTCTACACGATGCTAGAACATGTGAAACTTATGAAAAAGAACATGTGAAACTTATGAAAAAGAACATGTGAAAACATGAGAAGAATATATGTACAAAAGTGTTTCATATCAAAAGGGGCAAAATCACAAAGGGTATATTTGTCTTATTACTACAGATTTAACACTGTTAACTCCTCTTAGCAGATAGGGGCAAAACGGAGCTTCATTTTCAAAAAGCGAGGGCAAAAACACTCCAAGGCAAGAAGTAAGGGTAAAATCACCATTGACACTCAAAACAGGAGCAAGAACACCAAAGCCCTGAGTATTCATTAAGGTTTTTCAATCCGTGGATTGACAATGAACTGGCTTAGTATGTGCCCTAATTCTTTTATAAATTTTGAATAAGTCTCTTAAAATTAATTCTTTTATAAATTTTGAATAAGTCTCTTAAAATTATTAGTCAATGCAGAAGCAAAGGTTGATGCACTAGTAGCTTATAAGGTGTTTGCCTTTCTTCTGCACTGGGTGCACAAGATGACTGGCGTGAAGACGGAGGAATTGTTGTGCAAGTTGAAGGGCTGGTGGAGCCTGCTTCTGCTCTGCAATCGTTCTTCGATGCCTAACAACTGTGCTTTTTGGTCAGCTTTATCCTCTAATCTTGCGTTCTTAAGGCTCAGTCTAATGTTTTTTTTGGGGGTCTTTAGCGTGTTGAGTTCGCTAGCTAGTTGGCTGGAGGGGTGTGTCTTTTTTTTCCTGTGTTCCTGAACTGGTGACTGTAAGCTGGTAACCCGAGATTTCAATTAAAGCCGGACCATAATCGGCCTTTGGCCTATAAAAAACACCCCACCAAAAATGCCCTTGTCCCAGAATAAAGACTATCCTTGAAAAAAAATTGCATGTCCGCCTCTATATATACTAAGACTCAGGGCCTCACACGGTACCCAGCCTCACATTCCTTTCCCGAACTTCTCCATCGGTCATCTTCTTTTAGGAAACGCCTAGTGCCGTCTTTTCAATACAATCGAGATATATTGGCATTCATGCGTCCATGGACGACTTCAGTATATCACTCTCCATCTTCCTATTCATCTATTGTATTGCTGGTACAGTAGCATACCCTGAATTACTACCCCACAAGGCAAACCCACAGCCACATGATTTCCCAAATGAGAAACTATATCGCTCCTATCTGGTGATCCAGCGCTTCAAGAGCACCGTTACCAGCGACCCCAAGAACGTCACCGCCACCTGGACCGGCAATGATATCTGTGGAGAGACAACCTACGTGGGTTTCCACTGCGGAGCACTGCCTGGGCGAGATAATCAGTTGACAGTCACAAAGATTATTTTGAATGGGTATAGTCTACATGCACCGAAGCTGCAAGGGTTTGTAGATCAGATCCCCGATCTTGCGCTTTTCCATGCTGCTTCCAACAATTTTGGTGGCGACATTCCACGCCTCGTTGGACTCGGGTATTTGTACAAGCTCAATGCCAGAAGCGACCTTCCATTACACCCTCAGGACCGATACGGGGGACAAGTCGGAGTCAATCCACAATTTAAAAGTCAGTGCCTGACCGCTACCATAAACTTCACATTCCATTTCGGAATTCCGGGTGGTAAGGGACGGCAAATTCCTGGTGTTACGGATGCTAAGGCGCTCCTTCTCAACCACAACAACCTCTCTGGGCCACTTCCGCTGGACCTTGGCTTCTCCAAGTTGAGCTACCTCGCCGTCGCCAACAACAAGCTCACGGGGCCAATCCCATCATCCATAGGTCACCTGCAAGACTCCCTCTTCGAGGTGCTCCTCCTCAACAATCAGCTCTCGGGCTGCCTTCCCCACGAGCTCGGCATGCTGAACAAGGCAGCTGTGATCGACGCCAGCATGAACCAGCTCACCGGCCCGATACCAGCATCCTTCTCGTGCCTCAGCAGCGTTGAGCAGCTCAACCTGGGCGGGAACCGCCTCTACGGCCAGGTACCAGACGTGCTTTGCAAGCTCGCTGGCCCGGCCGGCCGCCTCGCCAACCTCACGCTGTCCGGCAACTATTTCACCTCGGTGGCGCCGGCATGCGCGGCGCTGATCAAAGACGGCGTGCTGGACGTGAAGAACAACTGCATTCCAGGCCTCGCCAACCAGAGGCGCCCGGCGGAGTGCGCGGCGTTCCAGAGCCAGCCCAAGACGTGCCCGGCGGCGACCACTCAGGTGGCATGTCCCGCCGCACCTGCCGCCCCGCCGGGGGAGAGGAATGCCATCAGGGACTACTCCAGCTACGTCACGTACGCTACTCTGCATGATTGAGGCGCCACGGGATGCACTAGGAGACATAGTGGATGCCTAGGTGGTATTTTGGCTATTTGCCCTTGTATCCTTGTGTTTTTAGTGTGTTGGTGTGCATGCGTGTGTTGTTCGTGTTCCTATGTATGTGCGGCTGTCACGTCTAGATTTCACTTCTTGTACTACCAAATCTATTGTTAAAATAAAAAAGGAAAATCTATATTTTTCTCGAGTGTTTTGGAGCTTGCCAAAAATAGATTTTCAAGTCTGCAAGTTGGTGCTGCGATTGGCCAAGATCGTCTTCCCAACTCCTTTGAGGACTCGAGCGAGTTTAGGATTTGGGGCGAGTCCTTGCATCGGCACACAATTAACTATGGGTGTGCAGGTGTACCTTTGTTCGATGTGTTTCTCATGCCCAACGACTGGATGAACAAGATCACCGGCCCCAGTTCCCCACAGTCACCGTCATCCCAGCCTCGTTTGCGTGCCTGTGCAACGTCGATCGAGCAGCACCTGGCTGGAAAACGCCCTTTACTGTGACGAGTTAGATTGCGGGCGGGCTGGACATGGACTTGCGCATGACTAGCCAGCGGACCTCTCGCTGTTGAGCAACTACATCACGTTGGTAAGGCCAAAGTGCTCTAGCTCTGCGCTGAGCCTCTGATGAAGAAGGGGTATGGCAGTGCAGTGAATCAAGAAGAACAACAGCCTCATGCGTTCCGAGCTGCAATCAGAGGCGGCCCGATCTGGAGCGCGTGTCGTTCATGCGACAGCCGATCGAGTAGGTGCCCCCCGAGCCCCGACGTACGTGCCATGCGGCGTCGCATGTGTCACGGACGGGGGCTGGTGCGTGCGGAGGTAGGTACGTAGGGCTCGTCCACATTCCAGCTGCGCTACGTGACATATGCAACTCCGGATGAGTGAGATCCACAGGGATTCAAGGAAATCAAGGGACCGCGCGGCGCGCGTCTTGGTCGCATTTGCTGTGCGCTCGCTCTCATGTGAGTGCCGTCGGTGCTTTTGTTGGTTCCACTGCATGCCCGGACCTGTTTCGGGCTGTTCTGCGGGTCGGGTTGATCTCGCCGGCAAGACCCATGTGATGTATTCCTACCTGTTTCTTACACTAGTTCACTTTGATATTGTTTGAAATCAAACTTTGTTTAATTGACTCTTGATTGGGTTTATAGGAAAAATTATGATAACATCTACAATACCAAATAAATATACTATCAAGAATACGGATTAATGACACGATGTGTATTTGTAGATGTTGATACTTTTCTATAAATTTGGTAAAAGTTATAAATATTTAACTTCGAATGATATCAAAATTTACTATAATCAAAGGAGGATACTGGCAATTGCTTGTGTTTCGTTTGGTTCCAACAAGATTGGCCAGACAATTCTAACATAAAACAAGTATTATTTGAGTATATGGACAGCTCTAGCAGTTAGGTTCTTTCTGATAGAACTTGCCTACCCGATTTCAATTACTTATTTTGTAAAATTATTCTTTAAATAGTATGCGACATGCCTGTTGAGGTCTTCAGGACCGTTGGTCTCCATTAGGGGCAATTGGCTGATCCAAAGGAAGCGCCTAGGCTAGACTTTGAATCTTCAGCTCATTGGTTGTCCCGGGCTACATGGTATTCAGATTGAGTATCACCTGGAAGGCTTTCCTCTCGGTCCTGCCTAGTCTCAGGGAAAATACCTCTGTTATCATTGGTAATGGGGCTTTCACCTCTCCTTCTGGCATGATCACTGGATTGGGTCTGCGCCTCTTGCGGCGGCATGCCAGCTCTCTTCTCCCATGCTTAGCGACCCAACATCTCCGTTCAAAGGGTGGCTGCGGATGGGCAGTGGGATCTCCAGCTTCTACACCGGTCACCGGCTGTCCTCCATTGCGCAGCAGGAAGCCTCCTCTCTCATGGTGGCTCTGCAAACTGTTCAGCTGCTGCCACTGGCTCGCGATCGGCGACTCATATACTCCACCAGGCTGCTCTATCGAGCCTTGTCACCGTCGGTGCCGCCGGATACATTCCTGCCACTCATCTAGGACAGCTTTGCTCCACCTCAAGCCAAGCAGTTCCTCTGGCTAGCTCATCCACCGCCATCGACTCCCGACTGCAGCACTGCTCTTCTACCGGAATATCATATCTGAAGCTTGTCTACACTGTGGGCAGCAAGAAGACCTGCACTACCTCTTCCTTGGCTGCACAAAGGCCTCTGCTTGTTGGACGCTACTAGGAGCAGGCGACCTCATGTCTCACTCCGTTGAGCAACTATGGCAGCAGCACCTCCTGGCAATGTTGGATGCCCCTATCAGGTCAACCATCATCACCTGCATTCTTTGGAACATATGGAAGGCCCGAAAAGCGCGAGTCTTTGAGCACACCGACATTAACCCACCAGGGATCCTCCGTCGCACGGCCGCGGACCTACAGCTCTGGTCTCACCGTGCGCCACCATCATCACTACGATTCTGGAGCGACAAGATTGTGCATCTAATAGAATGATTTGTGTTGTAATCCCTCACCCTTCTTACCTTCCCAAATCCCTGTATGCCTCAAACTTTTGCATACTTAATATAAATGTTGAGGTCGGTGATTTGCCTGCCGTAGGTTCCTCAAAAAAAAGATATTCAGATTGAACTACTAGGTCGCCTTCACATGACGGCCTCCTTCTCCCTCTGAAGGCCAGTAGCCCAGTAATGACACCTGCCCTTGTTGCTCCCTTGTCCAGTGCCCCCTCACATCTCTTCTCCTCTCTCTCTCTGTGGCTCCCTGACCCCGCCGTCCATAGCCGCACGCAGCACGCCCTGAGGTGAACTGAATCGCATCCGGGTCGGTTTCTTCTAAGAAATTTGGATTTTCAAAACTTTCAATGTTGGACTTCACAAATTTACCACTTTGAAGATGGACTTCGTAAATTTACCATATATCTCATGAACAACTTGATTTCCTTACCAATTTTCTGTAGGGATACGAGGTAGGCTACACTAGCGTAAATCAAAATTTCTACCGCGTAAAACCAGGAAGAACTGCCGTATAAGGATCACGGGATTACCACTCGACGCACTACTGGTGCGGAAGATGTAGATATGCATCGATGCAGTGAAGACGATCACGTAGTCGTACGTAGTCGATCAACGTAGTCGTACATAGTCGATCACGTCCAGCAGCTCGTCCACGTGCAGCAAGATCGCCTCCGGTGCCGCGGCTCGTCGTCGGCTCGTCGTGGCTCGTCGGTGGCTCGTCGGCGGCTCGTCCAAGTGCTGCAGGCGCAACACCTCCAAGGTATCCACACGTGCAGGGAGGAAGCGTCGCAAGCCGGACTGCTAGATCCGCGAGTTGCAACAGGCGAGGGCGTGGGAGGCGCGGCAGGTGTGTTTCGCCAAAAAGGTGTAAACCCTAGGGCGCCCCCACCCCACTATTTATAGAGGTTCCTGATGGGCCTCTGGATCCGAGGCCCATTAGTACTCCTAAACCTAATCCAACTCGGATCAGATCCGAATTGGGCTTCCAGCCCCTTAAGTGTGTGACCCTATGGGTTCGGATACGTATAGACATGGCCCGAGTACTTCTACTTGGCCCAATAGTCGGTAGCGGCCTCTAGCAAGACGTGCCAACTCCTATACGCATACGAAAATCATATCAGACGAACCATCACAACATAATATACATGCTATTCCCTTTGCCTCACGATATTTGGTCTAGCTTCAAGCCGACCGCTCTTTCTCGATCCTGTGATTCGGAATCCCTTTGTAGGTTAACTCTTAACCGTACGTAGCATGGCCATGCATTTTCGGATCCGATCACTCGAGGGGCCCAGAGATATCACTCTCAATCAGAGAGGGGCAAATCCCATCTTGATTGACCATGTCTCATAGCATGCTTCTTGACAGACCCGAAAGCTACCTTTATAACTACCCTGTTACGGCGTAGCGTTTGATAGCCCCTAAGTAGGTCGATCCACATCTAGAATACATGCGACAATCTCAGGTCTAAGGACAAAGCGTATATGTTGTTTAAAGAGAGAACTACTTCTCGTGTTGGGTCAGTCCTAACACATGTCTCCACATGTGTCCACATTATTAGTTCAACATCTCCATGTCCATGACTTGTGAAACATAGTCATCAACTAATACATGTGCTAGTCTAATATTCATGTGTGTTCTCACATGAACTCCGACTAGGGACAACTTTAGAATAACCATACAAGTAAAGAGTTTCACATTCAATTCACATAATTGCAAATCAATTCAAGTAGCCTTCAATGGATATTCAATGAACACAACATACAAATCATGGATACAAATGGAATATCATCATCTCTATGATTGCCTCTAGGGCATACCTCCAACATTTTCCTCTTAAGCCCCATTTGAATCCTTGGAATTGAATTCCATTCTAACAATCATAATTTAGACATAAATTAATTAAGCTAATATAATTATATGTGAAATATATTTGTATATTATTGTTGGTGATATGGGAGAGATACTTATGTGCTGCACTTCTGCTACAGGGAAGCGAGTCCAAGAGCGTGATATAAGAATTGAATTCCATTGTAATAATCATAATCTATAGAATCAATTTCCATCTCCCACCCCATGAATTTAAGATAGGTTTATATCTAAACTTTGAAAAGTTGTGAAATGCCACATTCTAAGATAAATTAGCCTACTCCATTAAGTAGATTCCAATTCCTTCAAAATGAAGGGATCCAAACGGGACCATATTAATTTTTATTTCTTTTCAAAATAACAGCCACCCAAAATGACTAAAATACCCATAACCACCTCTCTGCTAGCCACTTCGCACCGTTCCCACATCGGTCGCCGCCGCACGATTTGGCCCGGAGGCGGAGATCCTTCCCTAGCGCTCGGCCGCTCGAGACACCCGCTGGCTGCCGCCGCCAGATTCAGTCCAGACTCCAGAGGCCGCTACCCTCCCTAAGAGCGAGCTCAATAATAGAGCCAATATCTTGTCTATAAGACAAGACATGTCATCAGCGAATGATATTGCAGGTAAGATGCACAGCAATGGTCGCTTAACTTAGGGTATGTTCAACAGTTTAGACAGCTACCGTCTACAAGTGCTTTGGAGATCGTACACAGACAACAAAATAAACAACTATACAGTGACTTGCCTATTAGGCTGTCTGTGTAATATTTAATTCGTGTATGAGTACATAACTCATGTTGATGAAGTATAATTTGATCTTTGTATGCTATTTTGTTGCTTTTTTTAGAAAACACAATGTATTCAATCAAGTCACGTGAAATTTTTTAAAGCATAAGTATAATATATATATTTATAGCAACAGATACTCGGAATACATACATAACATGAACAATACAAATTTAGTTAAACTAATTGCAATAGAGAACAGCTACACCATGACACTAGTTAAAATAGTTTGAAGCTGCCATGCAAAGCCTTAGCTAACACCATCCTTCGTCTGAACAAAGCAACAATGATAAACAATTAACATGTTAGGAAACATTTAGTAAACAGCTAGCCAACAGTGAAAAACAATTCATGTGTGCAATCATCCTGGAAATTAGAGGCGGAGGAGGGGCACCATCTTCCCACGCGGAGGGGCCGCAGCGGATCGAGGGAGCGACGCAGGGGTTCGTCGGTGAGATGCACAACGGTGCTGGAGTCGCCTTTTTCGCCTGGGAGCACGAGCTGGGATGAAGCCGTCTCCAGGCCGTTGCGGGGGGCTTTTTGCAAATGATTCGGCTCCCAGACGGCTCGGAACGGATCGTTGTACGTGCCCTTATCTCCTCAAAACTCTTATTAATATTTCTTTATTCAGATTGGCCCACCCGGCCATCAGCACCTAAACAGTTTTGCCACTTCATGCTGTTTAATGCTGTTGTTCTTGGCTTCTGTGTTCAGCTAGTAGTCAGATGTAGCGCCAAGCTGAGCACTTTTTTCTTCTCTCTCCTCCACGGCAGCATGCTGGATGAGGTGGCAGGCGATTCGACAATTGTTGTACCTGCTCTAACACCCGGTGCCGACCTCGAGCAACGCGTGAGAAGAGAGGCGCATCACTCACGGGCCGGTTGCCACGGGCACGTGTAGGAGGGCTGCAAATTGCTCTGTGCAGCCACGCCCCGAATTGCTGCCGCGTGTCCACCCGACAGATCCAACAGCATCTTGCTCTCAGCTCTACTTCCACCATCAGTCGAACGCATACGGCACGGTTCTCAGCTCTGCTTCTGCACTTGTCTTTCAGTTTTCATATTCAAGGATTGTATTGGCGGTACAGATAGTGTTTCATATTAATTTTGGTGAGAAGTGTACGTAGAAGTAAGATAGCAGTGAGTTGGCTAAGTCCGGAGTCCGGACTAAACTTCAGTCCTAAACAATCCACACAGGGCTTAGGCCATTCAAAATGAATCAACTCATGGGAATAAAGAAAGGTTAGACATGTTCTGAAGATTCGTTTGGTGTTTTGTTCCAGTGGTTGATTCGGTACTAGGTCCACCATCAATCAAATAAAAAAAAAGCCAAACTTCTTCTCTGCTGCTTGCTCATAAAGGCATAAGAGGCATGTGTTCTGCTTGTAGCTTTGTTTATCCACTATGAATCCATGCAAGTATAAGAGTTGATTCTTTGTCTCTTTTCCATGAATCGACTGCTTCCAATGAAGATGAATCGGTTCATCACCTCCACATCAGACCGTGAATTGCTTGGAAAGGGCCAATGGCCTTGTGGGGCTATGGGTGCCCTAAGCTTTTAAGTTTTGAAGGACTACTATGACACCAAAGACAACTTGTTTAACCCTTTGGTGAATATCAACTATTTTCCCAGTGATTTCTTTTTATGAACTGTCGGCAAGATTTTTCCAAAAATCTATTAGAAAGAAAAAAATTAATTGAATAAAGGGTTTGCTCCCATCAGCATATATAGTGCCCTAAAACTAAGAATAAATTTGTTGGCTGCTGCTGCAAATTTTCTCATACTCAAATTGGCTATCTATTGCAATTTTTTATTGATTAGGTTCTTTATGTATGAAATCCGTTTACCGGGATTTGAATCCTCGATTTACCAGGTGCTCTCGTTTTCCTTGATCTATTTGAGGAGTATCAATTTGTTTAGATAATATTTCTCCCTTCAAAGCATGTCCACCATTCACAAAAACCCTGTGAAGCACGGCAACTGTACATGCTTTCTTGTCGAGATTGGACGATACGTACAAATTGACTTGACCGACCTTGTCAGAGAAAACCTACGAATGAATTATGACCACACAACACATTCTTGGAAGCGCCATCATCACAGAAAAGAGCCAAATCAGAAGGAATCTTGTGCTGGTAAACCATCACCGCCCCAGCTGAATTTCGACCGCATCGAAACGGCACGAGACAAGTGGTCCATGAGCCTAGAATATCTCCGTTCAATTTCAGTAGAAAAGTACTCTGGTATTTTAGGCTGGACACGCCGCAACAATCTTATCCACAGCTCAAGCAGGAGACGGGCCGGGACCTGAAAAAATGACGGTAGCTGTTAAGTTTGACGGACTCGGGTCTTCGCTACAGAAGCGGTCAAGCTAAGCCAAGGCCAGTAAATCTGTTTTTAAACCCCGGGGGGGGCTTGGCCAGCTAAGCATCAAAGCTCACAGTACACAAATACACACCACCGTGTCGCAAAGTGAAGCACGCTCCGGCCTTGCAGAGGTGCACCATTCTCGATCATCTCTAGTCCTGATTACTATTGCTTCTGTTTTTGTCTAGTACTCTGCTGACTTACCTACCATATCAGTTTTTTCCGAGTGAAGCGGTAACACCTGACAAAAGTTCAGCCTTTCTGCTTTAAACAAGAAGTAAAATTTAGATATATTTCATGTTCGAGCGCACCACATTCGTAGTTCGATACCATATTGATACAGCATAGTGAGAATTGTATTGTCGTCGCTAGAACATATTAGATGCCATGAACGGGCATAGTGATACAGCGAAGCTCCACCAGTGAACGTAGCATGCCCAATATTTACTATTTACATTTTTGCAGGTGCCTTGTTTGTCATGTGTTGCGCGAAGCAACCCGTGAAAAGCAGCATGCTCTTACTATTGGTTTGGCTGCTGCTATCATATTTCTTTGGCAATATTCATTGCTCAACTGTCCCCAAGAACAGCACGGACATGCTTTCACTGCTTGATTTCAAGCAGGCCATCACTAATGATCCGGGGAAAGTTTTGAGCAACTGGACTGCTAGCACTCCTTATTGCCAGTGGGCAGGCGTCAAATGCAGCCGGACGCACACAGACCGTGTCGTCGTGCTGGACCTCGCCGGCCACAGTTTGACGGGCACGTTGACAGCTTCACTTGGGAACTTAACGTTCCTTAGGATACTCAACCTGTCCGTGAATCACTTCTCTGGTCACTTGCCACATCTTAACCATCTCCACCAATTGGAGGTCCTTAATCTGAGCAGTAACTCCCTACAAGGGGTAATTCCAGATACACTCACAAACTGTTCCAATCTTAGAAAATTATTCCTTGCCTACAACTTTCTAGAAGGTGAAATTCCACTGAATGTTGGTCTCCTATCAAAATTATCAACATTGCAACTTACGAACACTAATCTGACCGGAGCCATCCCACCAAGTCTCAATAATACTCTTCTAGAAAAAATCGGCCTTGCAAATAATCGGCTCACAGGAAGCATTCCAAGTGAGCTTGGATATTTGTCAAATCTGTCAGTTCTGCTTCTCGGCGGCAATATGCTATCAGGTGTATTCCCAGCATTCCTACTTAACATGTCTACCCTAATTGGGTTGGATTTAGGTGGGAATTTGCTACACGGGGAGTTGCCATCTAACATCGGCAGCGTGTTCCCTAGTCTCCGTATTCTTCTTCTAGGCATCAACAAGTTTGAAGGCCAAATCCCGGCTTCAATAGGCAATGCTTCAAATCTTGAAGTGATAGCTCTATCATCAAACAATTTCACTGGTCAAGTTCCTAGTTCTTTTGGTAACCTTCTTCAGCTAAATAAGCTAATTCTAGAGGATAACATGCTTGAAGCACCAGACACCAAAAGCTGGGAATTCTTATATGCCTTGAGAAACTGTAATCATTTGAATGTGCTCTCACTAGCAGGAAATCGGCTAACTGGAGCTATTCCAGATTATATTGGCAAGTTGCCCACTGGACTTGCAAAACTATATTTGGACGACAACCACCTATCAGGGTTAGTGCCCTCAAGCATAGGAAACCTGACTGGCTTGATTTGCTTGGATCTAGATAACAACAAACTTACTGGTACAATTGGAGAATGGATTGGGATGCTAAAAAAACTACAATATCTAGATCTTAGTGAGAACAGCCTCAATGGGCCCATCCCATCCTCCATTGGCAATCTTACGCGGTTGGGGGTCCTAGATCTAGGACATAATGAATTCACTGGTACTATACCTACCAGCCTGGCATACCTTCAACAGCTCACAGATTTAAATTTCTCCTACAATAAATTAGAAGGTAACCTACCTTCAGTGGTTTTTAGTATCCCAACATTGAACACATTCGTGCTGTCGTACAATAAATTAGAGGGTCCAATGCCTTCAGAAGTTGGTCATCTTACACAACTCACTGAACTACTTCTTTCATCCAACAAAATCTTTGGTGAAATTCCTGACACTTTGAGTCAATGTCAAGAGTTGAATATCCTCGAACTGGACAAAAATTGTCTCACAGGAAGCATTCCGGTGTCTCTTGGTAACTTGAAGAGTTTGAGCGTGCTTAATCTTTCCCACAATAATTTTTCGGGCTTGAACCCATCAGCTATAGGTGACATAAAAACTCTCACCCGCTTGGATCTTTCTTATAATCGTCTACAAGGAGAAATACCATTCGGTTGAATTTTTGCAAATGCAACAGCTGTTTCGCTCAACGGCAATTCGGGACTCTGCGGAGGATCTTTGGATCTGCGCGTGGCCCCATGTGCTTCTGTTTCATCTCAGATATTTGAAAGACATGACTTTTTAATCAAAATATTGATCCCAATATTTGGTTTCATGTCACTCATACTATTAATCTATTTTGTTCTCGTTGGGAAGAAGATGTCAAGGCCGTATTCATTGCTGCCTTATTTTGGAGATAAATTCCCTAAATTTTCTTATATGGATCTGGCTGAAGCCACAGGAAACTTCTCTAACTTGGTTGGGAGAGGAAGCTACGGATCAGTGTACAGAGGGAAGTTGATCCCTTCTAAACTGGAAGTGGCAGTAAAGGTTCTTGACCTTGACATTCATGGTGCAGAGAAAAGCTTCTTATCAGAATGCGAAGCATTGAGGGGCATTAAACATCGAAATCTTCTACCCATAATAACTGCATGTTCGACTGTTGATATCACTGGCAGCTCTTTCAAAGCTCTAGTTTATCCATTCATGCCTAATGGGAATTTGGACACATGGTTGCATCATAAAGAAGGGAATGCTTCAAAGTATCTAAGTTTAAATCAAAGATTAAGCATAGCTGTTAACATCGCAGATGCATTGGAATATTTACATAATGACAATGGAAGGACGATCATACATTGCGACCTGAAGCCTAGTAATATTCTCCTGGATGATGATATGACTGCTCATTTGGGGGATTTCGGCATTTCAAGTTTCCATATTGATTCTGTGTCCACATCAGTTGAGGATCTAAATATGCTAGTTCAAAATGCATTGCTTCCATCGGCGTGAAGGGGACCATCGGATATATAGCTCCAGGTATATAATTACTGTTTATTCGATTTTCAGCCAGTAATACGTTGCATAAGTATAATTAATGATGTTACAAGAACTGCGTTATTTATATCTACAGAATATGGTGGAGGTGGCCATGTATCAACATATGGGGATGTTTATAGTTTTGGGATTGTACTTCTAGAAATGTTAACCGGAAAAAGGCCTACAGATCCTATGTTCACGAATGGGCTCAACATTGTCAACTTCGTCGAGAGGAGCCTTCCAGATCAGATATTCGATATTGTTGATGCTCCAGTCCAGGGAGAATGTGAGACCTTTGCTCAAAAAGGTACCCTAGTAGAAAACAGAATCTCACGTTGCTTGCTGACTCTGCTACAGTTAGCAATTTTTTGTACGTTCCAATCGCCAAGAGAAAGGGCCAACATGAGAGAAGTAGCCAGCAAACTTCGTTCGATCAAGACGTCACATACTGGCGCGAAAAATTTTTGAAGATGCTGAACAGTGATTACTGAAATCAACACGTACGGGCATGCCCCTCAATATTTTAATGAGTAAAACCCTGTTTTGCTCTCCTACAGTTGTTACGACCAAAATTGGCATAACCAGGAATCATTCTGTTGATACCAAAATTATTAGCACAAAGCTTGCTCACTACTGCAAATGACGTTCGTATCGGCTCATACGTGCCCGTCAAAAGTGCACCGGTGCATTAAGTTCTTTCACACCGGTGTGAAAAACAACAGTAAACATACTTATGTTATTGCGCACCAGCACGTTTACTTAATTGTACTGGTGCTATCTTACACCGCACGAGTAATTTCATACTCTAACCGGTCTGGATATATAAGGATCGATTTGCTAATTAGTTAAACGTAGCGGATTGAGTTAGGACCTGTTTGGAAAGGTTGCTAAACTTTAGCATCCCACTTTTAGCACCCTTTTAGCACTTGAGCTCCCAAACAGGGATGCTAAAAGGTGTGTGCTAAAGTTTAGCACCCATGTTTTCTTTAGCACATCTAAGGTGGTGTTTGGATCCAAAGTTGATGGGTCCCTAAAGTTTAGTCATTGTGGGGTGTTTGGATCCAAGAGCTAAAAGGTAGTCTTCCTAGAGGTAATGACTAATTTGCCATCATTTATTGATTCAAACAACATGCATGTCTCAAATTCACTCCATGCACATGCACATGCACGGCCATGCACATGCACACTTGAAAAACCAACTTTCCGGCCAGGCACATGCAAGACTGAAGATACACATGCACCTGTATCTGTGCATTATTCTGGCCATGGCGCCGGCTAGGAGGAACACGGTGCTGTTCCTTCTGGACATTCAATAGTTTTAATTCGTTCAATTACATCATCGTTCAAGCATACAACTCCTTAGTCCAAGGCAATACAAGAAATCAAAAACTCTACGATCTATTATACAAACTTGAGGCTATTTGATCATGGAATGCATTCATATTTGTATCTTCGTCCCTTGATTGAGTATTTTGTGGTGGGGGTTGAGAGGTTGATGTTTCATGAGGAACATAGTTCTCATCACGGTCACAACGATCAAAGTCCTCATCCTCCATATGACTCTCTCTAATAAAGTTATGAAGTGCTATACATGCAACAATAATCTGGATTTGCTTTGGCATTGGATAACTTGGCACTTTCAACAAAATCCGCCACTTCATCTTAAGAACTCCAAATGACCTCTCGACGCAATTCCTAAGAGATGAATGAGCGAAGTTAAAGGTCTCTTTCATACCTTTGGGCATCGACCCCTGTCTAAACTCTGGAAGATGGTACTTTGTTCCCTTGTAAGGTGCAAGATAACCAGGCTGATTGGGGTATCCAGAGTCCACTAGGTAAAACTTCCCTGCAAATACGAACATTATTGTTACAAACAAAAGCTACAACCAAAGTGGCTTCTGTATTGAATGTGCAAACATAGGCATAACATACCAGGAAGGGGATGTGGGAACTTGTCTTTGTACTTGTCTGTTGCATCATTGAAAACTCTCATGTTATGTACTGAACCAGGCCAGCCCGCAAGAACAAATGTGAACCTCAAGTCAAAGTCACAGACCGCAAGCACATTCTGTGTAGTGAAGTTCTTTCGACAAAGATGTTGCACCACCTTGTTATTTGGCACGACAACTGGTATATGAGTGCCATCTATTGCTCCTATACAATTGTTGAAGTGTGGAGAGAATCTAGGATTCTGTAACCTACGGTGCATTGTTCTAAATTCAGGGTCGACCGGCTTAATTATGTCAGCTGCTAGCTTTATGATACACTTCAAAACTTTGTCAAAATTGCGGTGAACTGTATCTAATGATCTCTCTAATCTGTTCTCGGCTTGTCTGACTGACTGAGGTGCACCAACCATCCAAAGAAACATTCCTAAGGCCTCTACTGAAGAGCTCTTTGATGTGGACTTTAGTCCATAAGATTGCACCAATAGATCATGCAGACGATCAAACAATTCTCTACTCATTCTAAACATGTTATAGCATTGCACACCGCGTGTGCGAGAGCTACCTCTTCTGCCACCGCGCGGTTGAGAGGGATGAGGCCCCGTGCTCTCGGATGCCGCCAGTGCACCGGATTGCAAGATCCCCTGATAAGCCGCCATCAACGACCAGTCATTCGCCTGCGAGTTGAGGTCGAGTGCCTCAATGCCAATCCGGGGACCATTGACGGATCCCGACCCCGGATACTGGCTCCTCTCGCCAGCGAAGAGGTCGAAGTTGCCGAAGAAGAAGTCCCTAGTGCCGTCGTCGCTGAATCCATCCATCGGTGGTGCGCGGATGTGAAACTTGTAACTTGTAGGCGGTTGAGGTGCTCCGGCCACTAGTGTGGCGAAGGGAAGGGGACGGGATGTAGATCTGGCAAGAGGGGCGGCGGCGGACGACCTCAGTAGAGAGGGGTGGCGGTGGTGATGCGGGAGCGTGTCAGAGGAAGGGGAGGTGGAGGGAGTCGGGCGATAGGGGCGAACACGGTGTAGATCTGGCGAGAGGGGCGTCGAGAGGGGCAGCGGCGGATGAACTCAGGAGAGAGGGGTGGTGGCGGCGATGCGAGAGGAAGGGGAGGCGGGGGGAATCGGGCGAGACGGGCGGAGGCGGTGGAGATCTGACGAGCGGGGCGGCGCAAGGGGTGTGCGAGAGCTGGCGGCGGGCTGCACGGAGGAGGGAGATGCGGATGAGGGCGAGGGGCAGGTGCGGATGAGGGCAAGGGGCGTGTGCCTAGGGTGCTGTGCGAGGGGAGGGGTATGGAGTGTGCAGGAGCACTTTTAGCCCCTTTTAGGGCCTCTTTGGGGGCTAAAATTTAGCTCCAAAATTTTAGCTATTTGTCACTTTTAGCCCTCCTGTTTGGATCCCAAGAGCTAAATTTTGAGCTAAAAGTGCAAGACTAAAATCTAGTCCATGGATCCAAACAGGCCCTAAGGAGTGCTAAAAGGTGCTAAAAGTGGTCCCAAGCCCACTTTTTCCCCTGCTGCCCCCCCTCTCTCCTCCCCGCCACCTGCCTCTTCCACCTGACCCCGATGCCTCCGCTGGCCATGCCTCCGCTGCCCGCATTCGTTGCCACCGCCGGTCCTGCCTCCATCGCCCGGCCCTGCCACCTCCGCCGGCGTGCCATGCCACCTCCACCGGCCCTGCCTCCTCCGCCCGACCCGCACCGCCACCACCTCACGGGCAGCCGCCAGCCTGGGATCCGAGCGGCGCCGCCTTGCCCTCTCCGGCACTAGCAAGGGACCTGGAGCAGGAAGCTGTAGAGCCCCAGTGGAGGTGGATCTGGCATCCCACCATCCCTGTCCACACCCCCGCCGGCCACACCACGCGAGCTTCGGCGGCAGCGTGCCCATTGTCGTAGAGGAAGAGGGAGCGGAGGGAGGTGGCATTGGTGAGCGCGGGTGGGACGGCACCCGAGAGTCGGTTCCCGTGGAGGTTGAGGTGGCGGAGGAACAAGAGGGAGCCGACCTCGGAGGGAGGAGAAGGAAGAAGTTGAGGAGGGGCAGAGGAGAGGAGGAAAGGAGGGGTATAATTGTCATTTCCCACCAAATATGCTAAACTTTAGCACAGTATCCAAACAGCCTCAAGTGCTAAACTTTAGCACTCCATTTGAGGGTGCTAAACTAGTTAGAACCATCTATATCCTCCCACCAAACCCTTCTAGCACGTTCTAGATTAGCGTGTCAATTTAACGAGAAGGAAGTTCAAGCGCTTCGTATCCTTCCACTCTATATCTTTAAATGCGTGACCACTCAAGTATCTGCAACCTACTCGCACTCCGTGTCTCTCTCTCCATCTCTGTGTTTTATTACCCACCAATCTAGCTATAACAGAAATTTCATCTCTCGCCACATCGATCTTGCAACATTTTAACATCTAGGATGGCGATCAGGATCGCGTCATCGACCCTTTGGTTACCACAAGCATGTCTATCGGCATGTGCCTAGGCACAAATAAAAACTGGAAGATCTACATCAAAAGCTTCCATATCCTGAGGACGTGGCTAGGTTCATGACCACTCCTGGCGCGTGGTGGGATGAGTATACGATGTTCCGCCGTGTCAAGAAGCTCGTCATCAACGAGGCCTACTCTTAGCTTCCTGAGACCGGCCGTGCGTGTATGTTATTTTAGTTACTTTGATGTCAGTCTAAATTTCGTGATATGGATGTGGGTAATGAACAAGATCCCATTAGGCTATAGTCTATAATTTTGGTGACTGAGTGACAACATAGTCATTGAAATTAATGGTTTGTCAAGTATGTGCCTTGTAAGTTTTATAAGGCCCAAGAATGCAAACCAAACCATGGCATGATCCAAATGACGGTATTTTTGGTGCTCAAATGGCGGTATTCAACTCCGAAAAATCAGTAGCACTGGATGATTCGATGGTGCATTGGAGCAACCATTGGACTAACCATCGAAGCAATTGGTACAACAGGAAAGGCATGGAAAAACTTAAACCAAGCACCGGATGATCCGACGGTGTAATTTTTAGTAGCGTCGGATGAATTCTGAAGTGAAGGCACGAAAGACTGAAGCACCAGATGATCCGACGCTTATGTGCAGGTGACCGTTGGATGAAGCATCGGAATAATTTTGGGAAGAATGGTCCAACGGCTACTTGCATCAGCGGATGATCCGATGCCTACCCAAAGAGACCATTGGATCATCCGATGATCACAGCTTAGCTGTTGGAGCAACAACTCTTTGAGGTCCTTGGGCAGCTTAGCCGTTGGAGCAACAACTCTACTCGCCCATTTTGGAGTTGTTGGAGTGTCCAGGAGTGCATTTAAGACCAAGACTCATCAAGAACACATCTAGACCACCAAAAGTGCAACGGTGATAATTCAAGACTTAGCACAAGCTTAAAAGAGTGATTAGTGATAGGATAGGTCTAGAGAGAGTGAGTGCAAGATGTTGCTACCTTGTGATTGGTTCAAAGAGGGAACCACCATTGTAAGCCTGTGTGCCTGCGCCTTGGGGCCTTGGTGGCTCACCAGCAAGTCTTCAATCCTCTAGGTTGGTGTGGAGCGGTGACGATGACCTTGTGCGGGGGACAAGGAGACCCCTTCCTTCATGGAGAAGCTCTGTAGTGGAGACGGCATCAATGTGACTGGAAGAGAGGGAGTGGTGAGCCTTGCCTTTATGGCAAGCTTCTCATCTGTCTTGGCAAGAGCTTTTGTGGTGAGCCCAAGATCTTTGAACGGGAGAGAGTTGGTGACCGAGAGCATATCCTTGGTGGATCTCCAGCGTGGACTAGGGGTGGCATTTTCCTACCAATGCCACAGGATAAATAATCGTGCCATGTTTGCATCCTTTCTAACCCACTCCTTTACATTTCCGCATTTCATACTTGCAACTTGAGTGCATTTAGGTCCTGTTTGGCATGGCTCCAACTTCGGGTGGAGCTGCTCCACTCCAGAACTCCACATGGAGCAAGCTCCGCTCCAAAACTCCAGAACAAAAATGAGGTGTTTGGCTAGATGGGTGCTCTCAGCTCCAAAAAAGATCGATTTCGGTGTGGATTGCCATTGTTGCCCCCCAATTAAGGCCCCACTTGTCATCCTCTCTATCCCATCTTCTTCTTCCCCTTTTTCCACTGCACTGTGCCGCACACGGGAGACCCTCCACGGGCGGCGGGGTGGGTAGCGACGGGGCGGCGGGTGGCGATGGGCGACGACAGGCGGCGACGGGCGACGACGGGCGGCGAGCGGCGACGGGCGACGACAGGCGGCTGGGTGGGTGGCGACGGGCGACGACGGGCGGCGGGCGGCGACGGGCGACGGGCGCGGCAACGGGCGACGGCGGGCGGCGACGGGCGGCGAGCGAGGCGGCGGGCGGCGGCAGGCGGCGACGGGCGGCGAGCGCGGCGGCGGGCGGCGGCGGGCGGCGACGGGCGGCGGCGGGCGGCGGGCGCGGCGACGGGCGGCGGGCGGCGGGGGCGGGCGGTGGCGGGCGGCGGGGGCGGGCGGTGGCGGGCGGCGGGTGGCGACAGGCGGCGGGCGCGGCGACGGGTAGGGCTCTGGCGGCGAGTGGGGCTCGGAGAATAGAATGAAACGTTTTTTTGTGTAACCAGTGGTATTGGTGGGTAATTACCCACCAACTCCACGAGAAGGTTCAAAAGAGAGGTTTCTGGAGCAGCAAAAGAGGTGCTCCAAAACTCCACCTCCATTTGCACTACAGCTCCATGGAGTTGGCAACTCCATGGAGTTTTGGAGTTGGGGTGTTTGGCTGAATTTTTTGATGGAGTTGCTGGAGTTTAGGAGTGGAGCTGTGCCAAACAGGGCCTTACTTTCTAGAGTAGTATCTTGATATGATTAATTGGTTCTAGGTTGCAAAATTCTTTGTAGGTGGGAAGTTTTTCACTAGATCAACCGTAGTTGCACATCTAGATAGCATGATCTATTTTATATTTGATGCTTTGTAGTGGAAGCTATAAGGTCAAGATTTTAAGTTTGTCTAATTCACCCCTCCCCTTTTAGGCTACAAGCATCGATTCCTTTCAACGTGGAACGACCGAGCAGGTACTGTAGTGTAATAAAATTATTCGCTTGCGTTTATTAAGTTTTCAAAAAAAAATTCTTATTTAAACAACATTCTAACCGGTCTAGAACCGAGCTGCTTAGAATGAGTGCATATGCACTTGTATATAGGAGAGACTGTGGCATCTAATAACCATAACCCTTGACCAGATACTCACCGCCGCCACTTGCCATTCCTCCACCTTTCCTGCTCCTCTACCGCTCGCCGCTTCTCCCCCGCTCCTCATCCTCTCATGTAGATGGTGCCATCCGTGGAACAGGTGGCCAAGGCAGGGGCAGCTAGCTTTGGCGACTGCAGTGACATGCCTCGCTGAGGCCACGGCATGCACGGTGGTTTCCGCGACCGCGAGAGAGGTGGTCCTTTGCTCCCTTGCCGTAGCCGCCACCAGATCTGCAGCCATCCTGACTGGATCTGCAGCGGAGACGCAGAAGGCTCTTGCATTCTCCACCCGTGCCATTGCAGATGCGATCGCAGTGGTCGTGGGGAGGCAGGCCACACTAGAGACTCAGGCGAGATCTGCGACAGGGAAGGTCCATGCTCGCGTGGCCTTGGAGCGCGAGCTCTGCCTCCCCTTCGACCATAACCTCCATCGCAGTGGTGGCGGCCGCAGTATGGCAGCCGGTGCCCTTAACCTTCCTTTATCTCCTAAGGGGGAAAATGTTGCTTTATTTGCCATGGGGCTTTCCTTTTTTTTGAAACATAGTATATACGCTCACGTAAACATACTCGCACTCATCACTATGAATACACGCACGCAACCGTACCCTTATGAGTACCTTCGAGAGACTGAGCCGGCACATTCTTAAGATTGACGAAATTACAACTGGCATCTCGCTGTCGACGGAGACGTTATCTACCACTAAAATAATAGCGCTTGTTAAGTTTTGGAATAAATTAAAAAAATTATGAGCATCAGTGTCGATCAATGTCGAGTCAAGAATTCAAACTAGGTGAACAAGTTCCGCCAAACCTAGCTACCCTCAGTTTCGCTGCCACGGAGCTTTTCAGTAGCCGTGAAAGAGAAGCATCGAACCATGACGCGAATAATTTGTCTCGCCCAGCTAGATCTACCAACGGCTAAAGAAAAAAAGCTTTGACGGTGTCAAATGCTTCCACGTGGTTGCGTGCACGTGTCTGCGGATCTTCTTAGTAAAAGCCAACAATTTGTATAGGTACAAAGCGTCAAAGCCCATGCATCCTGTACTTATTTGAATCAATACATTGAAGTTTGTTAGATTAAGTCGTAATTATGAGATGGACATAAAAAAAATAATTTCTGCCTCCACCCGTTGTGCACCGGCAGTCCGGCACCATATATATGAATATTATGTCGAAGGTTTCAGTATGTTATCTCTCAAGCGGGCCTGCTCATCAAGTGCTCAACTACCTCTGTTCCAGAAAACACCGCTCATTTTCTCAGTAGAACTAGCAAGGCGTGCCTAACCACCATAAGCGTTGTCCCTTAACCAGTGCCTTCATCTTTATTCTCTCTTACACTGTTCTAATAGCATCAGTAGAGTCAGCAAGGCCAGGATTGTCTTACAACCAACATTCTCCTACATACCCACAGATACACGATCGACTTCCAAAATGAACAGCTTTTCCACGCGTATTTCGTCATCCAGAGCTTCAAAAATACCGTCACATGCGATCCTAGGAACATCACGTCCACCTGGACCGGCCCTGACATCTGCGGCAAAAGGAGCTACGTGGGCTTCTATTGCGCGAGAAAGCAGGGACCCGGTAGCAACCTCACGGTGACTTCAGCCATTTTCAATGGTTTTGGCCTGTGCGCGCCAAAGCTTCGAGGCTTCCTCGACCAGCTTCCCGATCTTGCTCATTTCCAGGCTACATCTAACAATTTTGGTGGTGATGTCCCCAGCCTTGCCGGCCTGACGGAGGTGTCCAACGTTGATGCCAACGGTAGGCGTAAACAAAATAGAGAGGGATCACCGCGCATTACAAGTGGTAATATAAATGGTTTCGAATTAACGGCAAAAACGATGGGTGACCTAGTTCACACAATCACGCATCCCTTTGAGAATAGTATTTCAGCACACTTACCTAAAAACAACCCATTGAGCCCAAGCACCGAGAAGCTTGGATTTCCAAAGATGAACTACCTCGCCCTCGCCAACAACAAGCTCACGGGTCCAATTCCACCATCAATCGCAGAGGCACAAGATACTCTCCTCGAGGTACTATTCCTGAACAACCAGCTCTCCGGCTGCCTCTCTAACGAGCTGGGCATGCTCCACAAGGCGACCGTCATCGACGTCGGCATGAAGCAGCTCACCGGCCCGATCCCGTCATCCTTCTCGTGCCTCAGCAGCGTCGAGCAGCTCAACCTGGGCGGGAACCGCCTCTACGGCCAGGTGCCCGACGCGCTCTGCAAACTCGCCGGGCCAACCGGCCGCCTCGCCAACCTCACGCTGTCCGGCAACTACTTCACCTCCGTCGGGCCGGCGTGCGCGGCGCTGATCAAGGACGGCGTCCTCGACGTGAAGAACAACTGCATTCCGGGCCTCGCCAACCAGAGGCGCCCGGCGGAGTGCGCGGCGTTCCACAACCAGCCGAAGACGTGCCCGGCGGCGACCCCTCAGGTGGCGTGCCCCGCCGCGTCTGCCAAGGGCGCGGTGGCGGCGCCGGGGGAGAGGAAGGCGGCTAGGGACTACTCCAGCTACGTGACGTACGCTACTCTGCATGAGTGAGCCGCTTCGGTCGGTATGCAGTAGGAGACAGAGTGCCTCGGTGGGACTTTGGCTATTTGTTCCTTGTACTCTTGTGTAGTGCTGTGTGTTGGTGTGCTTGTGCTTGTTGTCTATTTGCTCTGCACGTGTTGCTGTCACTTAGATCCATCTTTATTTGGAACCGCCCCTACGGCGAGGTTGCTCACGCGCAGCCCCAGGCCAACTCCCGGGGCCGGATGGCACACGACTTGTTGCCAAACCTCTCGTTGTCACACCCGCGCGCTCAACTCTGGCCGGCCGATCGAGCTGCACTGTTGGAGTGCTGGACACGAGACGAGCATGCAACTGTGCAGCATCCCCGGCTACACTGAAGACGTGCCCCGCAACCGCGCGCGAGCACCGACGCCGACATGCCATGCATGCGTCGTCGTCGCATGTGTCACGGACATGGTGGTGCAAAGGTAGGTAGGTAGGTAGGGATAGGGTTCGGCCGCGCTCCAGCTACGTACGTGACGACATATGCCGCTCCGCATGCAGACGCGCGCCAGAGCAAACGGCTGGGCCGAACACCTCGGTCGTATGTGCTTGTGGTCATGCGAATGTAGATCTAGTGTCGTTAGGTTGGTAGGTGCATGTGAGAGCTTATTGTGAGCCTGGTTGTTTTATTCCGCGGGGTTGATCTCGCCGGCATCAACCTTGTGGTGATGATGTCCTTGTAGAGTGCTGCCATGCTGCGTGCTGTGACAATTTGTTGTACTAGAAACAACTTGTCTTTAACTTCTAGAGAAGCATTATTCGGAGTTAAGAAGATATTGCTCCGCAATGCATAACCTTTTGTCTGGTCGGTGTGCGTGTGTATATGAGTATGAAATAATAAGGTCCTGATTATTTTTTAGATAAAGGTCCTGATTATTGGAAGAACCCTAGCTAGCTACAAGATTTAAGAAGCTGGATGGAACTATGGGTGATCTGGAGATGTTTGAGTGGTATCTTATTCCCACTTTAGACTAAAACGAAAAAAAATTGTGAAAGAACTGTATGTTTAAGGCCCTCTTTGAAAAAAAGAAAAATCATAAGAACTTTGAAGGATCCCGTTCCTATAAGAAAATTTTCTAGGTAGACTTTTGGAACGAAGCACCCTGTTAAATTCCTTAGGATTTCTACCTAATACATGAATCTATAGGAATTTGGAGAAAAGCTAACATGAAGTTGGACCTCATGAAAATTTTTACTTTGTGCGTATCTCTCTCTTCAAAATCTGATGTTTATTTCCTGCGTTGTATCCACATGCTCCTTTAAACATTTTCTTGTACTTTCTTCTTTTTTTTGAAACACACATTACAAAGAAGATGCTCACGCGCGCGCACCCCTATGAATACACATATGAAACCCTACCCCTATGAGCACTACCGAGAGACTGAGCCGGCAGATCTCAACTCAAGATTGACGAAGCCACTATACGCCTCGTTGTCGATGAATACATCATCTACCACTGAAAGAATAACGCTGGTTAAATCCTAAAATAAATCAAAAAAATACAAGCACCGTACACAGAAGCAAGCACAAGCCTCGCTATCAACGAGCATGTCACCTACTATAGAAAGAATAACGCCAGTTAAATTTTATATCTGGATGGATTAGATTAGAAACTAAAGATCCTACATGAATTCAAAAGTTAGAGATCCACCCAAAAAAACATAATTCTTTTTGTGTACATACATTTATCTCCAAGAAGTGCTTGTAGTACTATTTATTTTCAAACCTTCCAAACTAGTATGTCGTAATAGATAATACTTCGAAATTCCAGCGAAGATCGACAGAATTATTAGTGCCCATGTCTCCGGGCCACCGATCTTCACGAGTTCTGTTGTGTAGCTGATCCCGAAACAAAGCCAAGATGGTTGGAGATGTTCGATAATGAACCTTGAACATGTCAGAGTTGGTCGGCAGTGTGGCTACTAAACTGGTTAGCTGGCAGCTGGGTTTCCTTTCGAGAGAAACTTATCGAGTTCAAGCTTCTAACTTAGTAGGAGTATGTTTTTTTTTTGCAACGAAATGAGAGAGATTTATTAAAGCTTATACAAAGGCATTACAAACTAGCACACGGATACAGTCTGGAACATCAACAAAATACATACGACTCTACCTCAGTCTAGTTGCAATGCAAGATGTGCCAACTCGTGCATGTGGCTATGTCCGCCGTCCGCGGCACGATCGTGTATCGACGGGTGATTCTCGACATCTGCTGTGTATGTGTGCGGTGATCTGCCGAAGGCAGACGCTAGCCTTTAAAGAGGGGAATGTAATACCCAGCTCGATATACCGACGTAGTTGAAATTGGTGGTCTATGTACCACCTTATAAATTAGAGGTGAAACTCAATTTATATATCTTCGGGTTAATCTTTTTACACGAAGTGAGGACGAAAATATAAGACGAGTGCTATGTGTTTGCGAGTCCCTTTCACATAAGGAGCTCAGACGTGAGGAGATAAACGGACAAAGTGGCATTGCAGGTAGTTATATATTTTTTTCCCAAATAAAATAAGAGATTACTTTCATTCACCATATTTTTTTTTCAAACCACAGTGTAGACGGAACGCTCACATCTACACATGCACACTCAACTCATAAATATACGCACGTAACCTTATTATGGAGTCGGCAGATCCTTTAGATTGATGAACCACCACCGGTGGCTTGTCGTCATCAGTCACGTTGCTTACCACGTTAAATCATAAAATAAATTTAGATAAATGTGAGCACCATGCTAAATCGAGGACTAAATCTCGATGAGTAAATTCCACCACAAGAGTGCTTAACTCGTATAAAATAATCAAAGGAAGTTCTATTTCTAATTACATGTTCATGGTTAACACGTACAATTTCCCTTGCGCATACGTCCTTGCTGTCTTGTACCTTTTTGCCTTATTTTGGTAGATCTAGTATACGTAGGTCTGCGAGGGTGCTCCTAGTGTGTGTTTGGTTTGATGTTCAAATTTATCTACTTTGACTAATTTTAGCCATCATTTGATTGATTGGGAGTCAAAATTCGGCTTGAGAATCTCCTCTTTTGGCCAACTTAGTTCACTTTGATGGTTATACTTGGTTAAATTAGCTCAAACATTTGATGCTTAGGTCCTGTTTGTTTCCGCTTCTCTCAACCATGTTTGATAATTTAAATGAAAATTTTCTTGCTTCTCACTTTTCGATTCTTATAGTTCAAATCTCTGAAATGACTTACCACGTAGCGAGAATAAGCAAAAATAAGTAAGACGTTTAGTGAGATTCTCGCTTATTTTCACCGATAAACTGCTTAGAAGCGGAAACAAATAGCCAAACAGGACCTTTAATTAGGTCCAAGTAGCAAACGGTCCAGCACGATCTGCCTTGGCTGACTAATAATACCCATAAATAAAAAGGCCTCATTCTCCCTCCAAAAGAGAAGGCAAGTAGCCCATAACAACACCAGTCCAGCCCGCCAAACCCACCAAAGCCCAAAAGAGACGCGATTACAGTCGTCATCCGGGCCGGTTTCTTCCATCAGCAAGGAAACCCGACCTCGCTTTGCATTATAAAAATTTTGTAATCCGTAGCCTCGCAAATTGAAAAACGAAATTACTAACCAACACTCGAGTGTTTTTCTTTTCCCTCTTCACTCATTTTTTTTCTTCAAATAGATGTTTGATGTGGTCTGTATTTGTTCTTTCTGTATTACGGCCCACCCAATAGTGGTTCCTCCAGTTTGTTGTGGCCGCACCTGTGCCTACCGCCGCCGGTGCCGCAGTAGGACCGTGCTTGGTTCGTCCCAGGCAGCACCGCAGCATGCAGCAGCCATGGACGCCACTGAGATGAGGACTTCTCGAGCAGCTTCACACCAACCCTACGAGCCTCGCACTTTTGCGCCGGGGAGCTCTTTGCCGGCGCCCGGCGGCTGCTGACGCCTGCTCGCCGCCCTCTGGGACGACGCCTTCATGGTCACCTTCCTCCTCCTGGTGCAGCACTCCTTGGTGCCGGGATCCATCTCTACGACCTGGCGGTGTAGATCATGTAGGAGTTTTACGCCACTTCCTACTGCCCTATGCGATTGCCGCGTTCAAATAAGTTCTCGCTCGGCTGCCTGTTCCTCGATCTGGTCCCTATGAAATTCATGTGAAATGTTCAATCTTGATTTGCATCTGAAGAGCAACTGATTTCAGATTTAAAACATTTGATTTTCATCTATAGAACAATTTTCAGGCTCTCAAACATTGATTTGTTCTCTTTTGTTATTTTTGTGCGCTGTTAGTTCTTGTCTGAAATATCTTCGATTTTTTCTGTATGTTGTCTTAGTGTTTTTTTACTGTTGTCATTAAAATTTTCGGTTGTTTCAGTTCCCCTTTTCAGTCATTCGATTGTTTCTGCATTGTTTTCAGTTTTTTATTGTTTTGTCAGCAATTTTTTCGGTTGTTTCAATTTCCCTTTTCAGTCGTTTCTTATGGTGCTTGCGCTCAGAATCGAGTGAATTTAGGCTTTCGCGTCACCGGTTTTTCTCTCCCAATTACTACTACGTGGTTTGATTGTATTGGTTGAAAAATCAAGTGAAGCCAGAATAAAAATCACTCGATTGTTACCTAGTCATTCCCCGATTGAAAAAGGATAGCATTTGTTCACATATGTCATAGGTTACGTACTCCAAGAGGAAAGAGTGGGTTAATGAGCTAGTAGGAATTGAAGATATGATAGTCTTCCTTAGGTCCCGTTTTTTTTCACTGACTTATTTTTAGCACCCATCACATCGAATGTTTAGATACTAATTAGGAGTATTAAACGTAGACTATTTACAAAATCCATTACATAAGACGAATCTAAATGGCGAGACGAATCTATTAAGCCTAATTAGTCCATGATTTGACAATGTGTTGCTACAGTAAACATTTGCTAATGATGGATTAATTAGGCTTAATAGATTCGTCTCGCCGTTTAGATTCGTCTTATGTAATGGGTTTTGTAAATAGTCTACGTTTAATATTCCTAATTAGTATCTAAACATTCGATGTGACACGTGCTAAAAATAAGTCAGTGGAAGAAAACGCCCCCTTAGTTAGCGAACTGAGAGAAGCTCAGCTGGTAAAGTTCCTTGTGGCGGAATCTGCTCGTCAGGTTCGAGTCCTCGACTCGGTACTATTGGTCGTAGTTTTTGGATTTATTTCAAGATTTAACCGTCGCTATTCTTTCAGGGTAGGTGACGTGCACGTCGACAGCAAGGTGCTAATGATGATTTTTCAATCTTAAGGATTTGCCGGTTCAATCTTGAGGAGGTGCTCCTAGGAGTATGGTTGTGTGCGTGTGTTCATGGAGTCGAGTATGCGTACGTGCGTCTGTGATTCGAAAAAAAAAGTCTTCCTTAGTTAAACCTTAAGGGTTTTTTTAAGGTACTCAAGACAATTAAGTTGCATATATGTTTTCAGAGTCTTCAGAGTTGGACCCGGATAGTTTTTATACGGACTGTACCTGTTTCCAGCCGATCACTTGAACAGTAACAGGACCAAAATCAGTCAACTTTCATCCCAAATAAAACTATCGATCTAGTAGGCTGCCAGGAAATCATTTTACCCATCTACTAGGTCTGTTACTGACAGGCCATGGAAGTTTCAGACGAGAAACTTTCATGTTTCATCCCAAATATCGATCAAGTAACGTGATTAAAGCAACCAAAGATAGTCCATAACTTAAACGCAGCTGCGTCACAACTCACAACAGCCGCGCATTTTTCACATAGTAACAATCATGCATGACAAGCCGCTGACAACGTAGCTAGGCATTACGTTCCAGCGAGGTCGAGATTTATTCACTGAACTTTGCGTAGCATGCTACGCCGTGTTGTAGCCACCAGTGCTGTGCCAATGCCACGGCGCTGTCGCCGCGCCGCTACGGGGAGTCGTCGGACGCCGGGGTACCGTCTGCCGGGCAGCAGCTCGGCCCCGGCCTGCAGCAGCCTCGCTCGACAGCTGCAGCGGCCGGGTCTGGCAGAGCCGGGACGAAGCTGGCTCTCAGCAGGGGCCTTGGCACCGCTGCCGCGCCGGCGCCGGTGCTCATCTCGGCGTTGGAGAGGAGGAGCACGCACACAAGAGCAGCTATTGCTTTGGAGACCTGCATGTCAGCTTATATTCTCGGTTCTTCAGGATGGATGATGGTTCTGATCCGGGACGAACGCTGATGTGCGCCATTTATAGGAAAAGGGCGGGGCACTTTTCATGTGATCCGATCGAAGAAATCGCTTGGAATGCACGGGGCTAGTTGGGACACGCAGGGGACGAGCATCCCGAAGTGATCCGGGACGCGCCGCCACACTTCGCTTGGCTCGCGCGCGATCAGATCGATGAGCATGTCTCTCCCTCCCCGGGCAAGCCGGTTACGAAATCACCTAAAGCCAATCTCAGTGCACAGTTACCTGGACTGAGAACTAGATAACTGTACTAGATAAGTGTTATGGGTATAAAACTACTCTCTCATCTGATGAAACTCCCTCTATTAATTATCTTGCAAAGCCAGTAATTTTGCTGATGTGGCATTGAATTTAATGCCATGAAAATCCCCATTAAAACTTGCCTAAGTCATTATGCCAGCATAATCCACATGGGGGTAGAGACTTGGATCGGAAGCAAAATAGCAGCAATAAACGCCAGCTCCTAAGGGCAGTTTCAACGCAAAGACTAACCCAATGATTAGGATGATGTCCATAGAATTAAATGAGCTGCCACATAGTATAAAAGACGATGTGGGAAGTGAGTAAATGAAGAAAGAGAAGGAAAATAGGTCTTGCATGAGACCTAGTTTCTACACACCATCCAAGACATAATGAGAGACGAGTAATATTAAATTCAAGTATGGAATAGTGATATTTGCATTAGAAAAACTAGTCCATCAACCCTTGCTCCCGCACGGACTAATATTTTTAAAAACTATTGTATTTAAAAATTATTTAGAAATTAAACTCCAAATTGTTTAATTACTGCTCTCTTATTTTTCAATACTTCAACATAATACTTATATAGATATGTACCTATCTTTATCTAGTTGTGATTGATTTTTAATTAATAATTACTCTATGCACTTTTTCATCCATATTCATACTTTTTTCCATTTTCTATCACACTTCCAATCCTCCATACATTATATTTAGCATACAAATCAATATTTTCATCGATTCCTCACATACTTGTATAAATGGTCTAAATGGTGGCACTCATCATGTGTATATACTTTAACTTAGTATTTTTATATTAATAATGACATATATAGGTAATTTAGAATCATATATTAGTTTACTTTTTGACATTTCTGTATGATGCACGTGAAGATAATTAGATTAAGATTTAGGTGTTTACTTTAGGTTATTTTTAATAACGACATACGTGGGTAATATAGTTAAAATTTTAGAATGATATTTTAAGTTATGCTTTATAATGATGAGTATTAGTAAATTGGATGAATATTATGGGTTACTTTAGATTATTTTTTATAATAGTTGAGCTCGATAATTTAGATATAGGTTTAGAGCTCATTTTTGAATATTTTCACAATGACAGTGGTGGGTAATTTTTTAAAAAATATAATAGATCAATGGCTATGATTATTAGAGTTTACAGGATTTGTGTTTGATATTTTTTAATTTTTATGAGAAATTGTCTTTTTTTTTTCTAGCTTATCTTGTGGAAACTAATGTGGAGTCTTCAATGGAAAAAAATAAGACTACATTGCTACAAAACTATTACCATAAGCTACCTCTCTTTTGTTAAATATTCAAACACAATACTTATTTAGATATATACTTAATATCTTCATCCAATTGTGATAGATTTTAGTTAAGAATTACTCTATAATATTTTCATCCGCATTTATAATCTTTAACTTTTCACTTTGCATCGCAGGTATACACTTGAATTTGTTTAATAAACCCTAATTTTGAGATACAATTTTAGCATAGAAATTTATGTTCTCATCACTTTATATCCTTATAAATGGTGACACACATCATACGTAAAAACCTTAATTATTATATCGTATACCAATAGTGTAAGATATAGACAATTTAGAATCATATATTACTGTATATTTTTAATTAAGGTTATTTGATTAAAACGTAGGGTTAGCTCATGTTATTTTTAATAATAGCATGTGTGGGTAATATAGATGCAAATTTAAGAGTTACTTTAAGTAATAGTGGTAGGCAATTCAGTTGCAAATTAGGGGGTTATTTTAAATATTGTTTATAATGGTATAAGTGGGTAATTTTGATGAAGATTAAGGGGTTACTTTAGTTTATTTTATATAATGGTAGAGGTGGGTAATTTATATAAATATTTAGAGGGTTACTTTAGGCTATTTTCATAATGGCATAGGTGATAATAGATCCAATGGTTACGATGATTTGAATCTATCGATTGATGGTCGGATATTTTGCTTTTTTGTGAGAATTTTAAAGATTTCTCTCTTTTTCTAGTGTCCGCCTAGGAATCCTTGGTGGCTTCACCTGGAGGCTTAAAAGGAGCCTCCAAGTAATAGTAAAATTATAAAGTATTACTAAAAAGATGAACCTAGTGTTTAACTTTTTCTCGGGCGTAGCAAGCGACGAAATGCTTCGGGGTTTATTCTAGAGAACACTGATACGGAACGATAGAAGTAGGATAATCATAAATTGCCTCACGTAGTACTGTACTTCAGAGTCTTCTGAGTTAGACCCCGAAACCGGATAGTTGTTATGCGGACCGTACCTGTTTCCAGCCGTTCACTGACAGTAACAGGACGAAAACCAGGGAAACTTTCATCCCAAATAATGCTATCGATCAAGTAAACTACCAGGAAATCTTTTTACCCATGTGCAAGGTCTGTTACTTGCGAGCTATGGCAGATTCAGACAGGAAACTTTCATCCCAAATATCGATCAAGTAATAAACGTGATAAAAGTAAACCAAAGATAGTCCATGACACGACCGCGCGTTTTTCACATAATAACAAGCATGCATCACAAAAGTTGACAACGTAGTTAGGCACTACGTTCCAGCGAGGTCGAAATTTATTCACTGAACTTCGCTTAGCATTCTACGCCGTGCTGTAGCTGCCAGTGCCACGGCGCTGTCGTCGCCGCGCCGCTACGGGGAGTCGTCGGACGCCGGGGTACCGTCTGCCCGGCAGCAGCTCGGCCCCGGCCTGCAGCAGCCTCGCTCGACACCTGCAGTGGCCGCGTCTGGCAGAGCCGGGACGAAGCTGGCTCTCAGCAGGGGCCTTGGCACCGCTGCCGCGCCGGCGCCGGTGCTCATCTCGGCGTTGGAGAGGAGGAGCACGCACACAAGAGCAGCTATTGCTTTGGAGACCTGCATGTCAGCTTATATTCTCGGTTCTTCAGGATGGATGATGGTTCTGATC
Organism: Setaria viridis; assembly: GCF_005286985.2. NCBI lineage: Eukaryota > Viridiplantae > Streptophyta > Magnoliopsida > Poales > Poaceae > Setaria > Setaria viridis. Next base: position 30,950,164 of record NC_048263.2, read on the forward strand.
CGGGACGAACGCTGATGCGCGCCATTTATAGGAGAAAAGGCGGGGCACTTCTCATGTGATCCGGTCGAAGAAATCGCTTGGAAGGCGCGGGGCTAGTTGGGACAATGCAGGGGACGAGCATCCCGAAGTGATCCGGGACGGCGCCGCCATATTTCGCTTGGCTCGCGCGCGATCAGATCGATGAGCATGTCTCTCCCCTGGCAAGCCGGATACGAAATCGCCCAAGTCATTATGATCTCATCGTGACGGGCTCCTCGGTGGGAGATAGAGTGGGCCTTGTTTACTTCCCAAGTTGGGAGTTGCAAAATTGGCATTTTGCCATAAATGCGACACTGTAGCGTTTCGTTTGTATTTGTGAATTATTATCCAAATATTGACTAATTAGGCTCAAAAGATTCGTCTCGCAAAGTACAACAAAACTGTGCAATTAGTTTTTGATTTCGTCTACATTTAGTACTCCATGCATGTACCGCAAGTTTGATGTGATGGGAAATCTTCTTTTTGCATAGTGTCAAAGTTGGGAGTTTGGAGGGAAGTAAACAAGGACCTGGAATTATGTCTCTTCCTGCATAATCCACATGGGGGATAGAGACCTGTAACCATGCAGGATTGCTGCCCGTCACGATGAGATCATAAGCCCATTCCTGGTTGCTCCTCGGTGAGGTCTGAGGATCGAGGGGCTCAAATCCTCGGTTCTGACGATGACCATGATAACTGAAAGCCTCGATACTTCTCATGGCTGAAAGCACTAGTTAAATGCAAGCATTAGTCAGATCCTCGGTTCTGACAATTGGGGTAACTGAAAGTCATTGACTAGTGCTGGCATCTAACTGAAAGTCTCTGCGCATCTGCTGATCAGAGAGTGCTGCAGCCATTGACTCGAGGTCTATGCACAGCAATCAGATAAGATGGTCCACGGCAATTGAGTTGGCAAAGCTTTTGGCTCACTTCATTTTTCCTACAAAACTTCTCATGAACTGCATAATTACCATGTTTTCATCTACCGGAATGTTACAAAACTTACAGAATGCAACAAGCGGAACCGGCCCGAAATAGAAGCTGGAGGATACAAGGATGAACGATCCAAGGAGCAGCTGCCAAAACAAGATAATGCACAAGCCAGCTGTACCCCGGAAAATTTTTACCAGTTACAAACAAACGCTTCATCGTCGAAAACAAACTGCGAAATCCAGCACGGCTTCTTCCACCAGCTCCTCCATCACTCCACCTTCGAGATGTTCGGTGATACCAACCACCTGCAACATCATCGAGTTCACCCAGCCTCTTCCCTCAACCTCCTGCTTCACAATTCTGTCCAACATGATCCCAGCATTGTCTCTCCTGCTCACCACGAACATCCGTGCACCGTAAATCCAGTCCTTTAGGATACTCCAGACCTCTACACCCAAATCAGGAGATGAGGTGTTTCTCCATGTTCTAGAGTGTCTTTTCCTCCATGGGAATGCGCTTAGTAAGGCGTTCTCGCCGATTTCAATTAGAGCAATGTTCACACAGTCGAAAAGAAGCCTCCGGTATGAACTTTTCTCTTGCAACTCTGATACTTTGTTGCACAGCACTGGGTCAAGTGGGTAATCAGGTAAATGCCAGCCGGTGAAAACCATATTTGATTGTGAACTGCCCAATCCTGCAGATGACATTATATTTTGCACAAGGACATGGCATTCTGACTCATCGTCATCTACATCAGACATAAGAGAAGTCCTTGGGGTGCTCAGTAACCGTGATTCTGAGGCGGAGTCATCCCATGATATGAAACGGGCGACAGTCTCAATTGCTGAAGATCTTGATACTGCTTCAGAGGACAGGTCAGCAGAAGTAATCAGTACACAAAGCAGATTGAGTAATGGAGAACTTTGATACGGAAAAATAGACTTACTTGTATTCTTGGATGTTCTTCCAGATGTTTCGGGTTCATTACAACTGCTATCTTCAGAGGGAGCATCAAGAACTGAGGTAGGGCTGGGTTGATCACGGTTACTATTTAGGCCTTTATTTACTCCTAGTTTATACAGGCTTCCTCTTGGACAGTCCAATGATACAGTTACACCAATTGAAGATCTCTGTCATGCAACTTTTCATCAGTTGTTTCGACGCCAAGAAAATTGGGTTTCAATAATATAGTTCTCATGCAGCAATAAATAGGTAGTCATAAATCAACTTTCTCAACAGCAAAACTGACAGTCAACAGGAATAAGAGAGCAAAATACATTACATCGCCAGTCAGCAAGAACAAAAGAATATAACCCCTAGTATTAGATTTGCATGATATATAATAAATGCTTACCTCTGACATACTGGTTGATATTTGTGTGGAAAAACTATCAATCCTGTCCTCACAATCCACTGATTTTGCATTGGCATCCAGCTTATGATTGTAAGCCAGTCTACTACGAATGTTACAAGCTTCAAGCCTCTGAACAACGCAATCAGATGAATGGTAAGTTCTCTTCTGCCTTGTTGGCTTTTTACTTCTAGACAAGAAAAAATCTGAAACTCTTCCCTTCAAAGAAGATTTTCCTTTATTTGACACAACCACCATTTTCAGTTTGCGACTCTCAGGATTTGAAGCTTGCGCATCCACCACCATGTTTCCAAATGTGGACGAAATCACTGGAACAGAATTTGACCTTGGCAGCTTCCTAGGAGATCTCTCCCCATTTTCATCATTCTTTCTGGAAGTTACATATGTAGACCATGTCGTCGATTCATTATCCAAGCTACACGAGCGGTTGCTAGAAGCAGACAGTATCTCAGTGCTGACATCTTCTTTCTTCACTTCTTTGATGGAGAGCATTTCACCTAAGGTGCACGTTCTCCTCAACGGTTGAACTTGCTCTTGACTGATCTCATCACAGGTCACCACTGCCCATCGCTCTGACAGCTGTTTCTTGGCTTCCCTGATTACTGATGACTCAGAAAAGTGGGAGATCTTGCTCAAAGATGAGCTTGAGTATGGACCTTCATATCTTCTGCAATTCCATGAATGTTTTGACAAGGGACTACCTCCTTCTGAATCACCGAGGGTACCACGATCTTCAATACAGTCGATTTCAGAACCACTGCTATAATCAACTTCTGAATCACTGAATGAGCTTTCATCTCCCCCATATCCATTTGAATATGCAGAAGATAGTAAAGAATCATCCCTTTGATGACAGTCATCTTGCCAGCGCTGCACGATACCATGCACTAGTCCTGAAGATCCTACAGTCGCATGGTTATAATCTACTGATCCATTAAGACCATTTCGGTTAATTAACTGAAATGAATTTACCCTGGAGATCAGCTTTGCCTTTGATATACCAGGCTTCCCTGGGGTAGGCCTCAAAAGTACTATTCTACTTGGCTGAGACGGTATTTCTTCCTTTGAACTAGGAATCTGGTGGAACTTTCTCATGCTCAATACATTTTGCTTACTAACTTGTTCTGTTCTGGATTGCTTTATGCCATCAGTCTCAACAGATTTAATTGGCTTCAGCACCGTAATACGCTTTGTCTGAGGTGGTGCTTGGTTTGTGTGAAGCCCATTCGGCTGTTTTGAGAAAGAGGAGTTATGTTCTTCAGGATTTTGAAGAAATAAATCTTTATTTGAATGTGGAACTTCAAGAGCTTCTTGTAACTCTTTTGTATGAAGGAGCTTCTCTTCCATGGCAAAGCATTTTGGTTTAATGAACTTCTCTTGCACAATATCAAATTGCTTACTCTTGGTCTCAGAAGGCCATCCTTTCAGAGAAGTTTGATCTTGAAAACAGCTTGTTCCTGATCGATGTTCAGATACTTCATAAACATCATTATATTCAATTGTTTCATCACGCAATTGGTGATCTTGTGTCTTCAATCTTATGGACTGACGGTGCTCTTTCCCATGTAAGGTTTTGTTTGATGCATTTGAATCTCTAGTCAAGTCAATTTTGGTATGGCATACAATTGGTTCTTCGGTAGGTAAATCCTCCTCAAGACCCATTAGCCTGCCAATGACACTTGGAGGTCTCCTTTTTGACTCCACTTCTTTTGCCATCTCTTTTTCTAATAACATTTTTAATGAAGTTGCATTTGATTTTCTGCTTGAAGAACTACCATCAGCTCCCTGTAGACAAACCCACAATAGCACAAACAAGAATCAAAACAAGCATCAATTGTATCAAGTTAGTCACAAGTACAATGTTGGTCTAGGATTATATTTTTTTCCTCAGGTCATTAGGAAGCACAAGTTTCTAGTTTCTTCTGTTAACACTAACTAATTTGTTTCCATCTAATCATACATTACCCTTCTTTTATTTCTATGATGTGCCATGATGAAAGGTCCCTACAGTTCGTCATATTAAATGATCTGAATAAAAAATGTACAGAAAACTCACAGGTTTTTCCTCCACATGGTTGGTAATTTTCTTCAGTTCTGCTATGATCCTTTGAACTGGTAGCCCTGAGAGGAGAAACATTGAATAAGGTATGTTGTTATAAATAAAAAATAATACATAGTAAACAGATACCTGGATAAATTTGACTCAGAAAAAAGAAACAGATCAAGAAATAAACAGGAACAGCAGAACATATCGTTGATTTGGTCATTATCCGGAAGTTCAAAAATGATGCCACCGCAACAGCATCATTTTTGATAATGGAGTTCGATCTATGGCTAAGTGAAAATTAGATTTCAGAGAAGAAATGGCCATAGTTACACTAAGAGCCTCTTTAGATAATTGTATGAGTAGTCTGTAAAATCCCCCCCCCCCTTCTCATCTAAGCTTGAAAGCTTTGTAACCTCACTGTACATAATTTTTTCCCTTTTATATATACAAAAAATAGGTAGGGGGCTCCCCTGCCAATTCCTTCAAAAAATAAAACTACTCCATTCACTATTTGTTGAATACATTGTCATTTGTGATCTATCCCCACATAAAGCAGAATGAAAACAGTTTCATACAGCAACCTGGTAGGCCTTAGTCCCAATGGATCCCACTATTATTTCGCAAAAGTACCACCCACCAATAATATCAGAAAAGTAACTTACTCATGAAACACCCAAGGAGATGCTAACAGAGAAAAAATGCAAAAGCAATGTACAAACCATCTCCAGGAGCTTGACCAGTTACTGGCTTTGTTCCAGACATTCTGGTGCGTAGATTAAACCAGCAGATCAATTCCTCCTGATAATAGGTACCGCACTCAGCTTAGAACAATACATTTGGAGCATGGAATCCTGAAAAATAGACGAAACATTAAGTCAAACTCCATGAACCTGATGTGAGCAACATAATTGCTACATGAACTAACTATACCACTGCCCTCCTTAGGTGCACTCTAAGCACCGGAAAACTTTTAGTATAACAGCACCTAGCTTGCACTAACGCTCGAGAGGATTAGATTAATACACCGAATATATTTCAGGAAGCTCTAAGCATTTGAAGCCCTTAGGAATTGAACTTATGGGATACAGAAAGTCTGTTGATATTACTGTAGGAAGATGCTCCTTCCCGGAAAACTTCAAGAGACACATGCTTAAGGCTGAACTTTTTGCAGGCACTTATAGGCCAGATTGGTGCAAGAGAATAGCACAGTTCATGGCCTGTTCTTGTCCAATATTACACGAAAAGAAAATTGGCACAGAGGACGAAAATGTTCGAGGAGGACAGAGCAGCACTTGGCAATATGGAATAGAGCAAGTTTGGCAGACTGGCAGATAAAAGGACGCAATAAAAGTAAGTTTACAGAAGCCAATGAACACTAGTAATTACAAAGATGTTGACGCATAAGGACATGACACTAACGAGTTCCTACGTACTCCCAAAAGGAATCTTGCAGAGAAAACAGTAATCTCAGAAAGACGGCATTTCTTGTCAGATATACCAGTTAGTGCAAAGGCAGAACGGCAGTAAGAGTGACCCGAAAAATGCCCATCAAGTGCACTGGTTCCGACTTTTAACACTTCTCTAGATCAGACAAGCATGAAAACTAAAAAATGAATATACACGGAGTAACTATGGTGCCATGCACAACCAAAATACTGCCAGATTTACAGGTGTGACAGAGGAATCTCTGCGCCAGCACCGTCCCAAAGGCTCCAGATTTTCTCTGTAAATCTCGTCAGCACCTCGAATCTTGACAGTGGAAGACAGGAAAAGGAAAAGGGAAGGAAGCTGTAAGAAAGCAGAGGGCATGCACTCTACTACGTCGAATAAAATATGCAATCAGGAATGAGAATAACGAGATGTGTAGGTATGTAGTACGTCCCACAAATGAGCCCTGAAACCGAGACAATTCCTCAGTGCTGCAGTGTTTGCAGATTAAAATACACCATGAACTACAAACTTTGTCTTGGTTTGCTCATTGCTGACTCTTACTATATTGTACCATTTTAAAAAAAGAAGCGCACAGCTGATGACTGAATTTTAGAAGTAATTGCAGTCTTGCAGAACTAAAGGTCCTAAGGAGTAGGACATTGTAGCCAGATGGTACAGATATGTAAAAATGATCATATGCAGGTCTATATTTTATTTATCCCATTTTCGAAAACTACGAAGGGCACAGAGAGAAGGCGACATAATTTGACACAAACAGGTACCATATGCAAATCGGTGGGTATTTGCATTTCACTCACTGAACTGTAACCCTTCTTTTTGGCCAACCAAACACCAAATCATAGATTTTTTTAATTTATCTTCCCCAACAAAGCACTGAATCATAGAACTATTTTAATTCATCTCCCCAGAACCAAGCACTGGCTCACAACTTGGTCTGAAACCATTACTTGTATTGCATCTCCCTTTCCTGAAGCATAATTTCATCCAGTAAAGCCTATGTATCCCCCAAATTCGCGAAGTCGAACAACTCAAGCTGGCTCCAATGCCAATTGAGCACATCGATCCCAAGCTACGGGAACCGCGTGGAGGGGGGGGGTGGGGGGGGGGGGGGGGGGGGGGGGGGGGGGGGGGGCAGGGGAGCACGAATTCACAGCCAACAAAATGCGCGACCTCTACAGAGCGGTGGCATTTCCACAATTTCCACATCAAACTCGAATACTCGATCGCCACATTCCGCGGAAATCCCAGCTAGAGAGCGGCATAATCCATTAATCCCAAGCACCGTCGGCACGTCGCGTCGAGAGAGCGAGAGAGAGATGGATAGCAGGAGACGGATGCTAACCTCACGCGATGAGGACGCCGAGCATCCTCGCCCCGCGGCGGGCGGCTCCGCCGGCGGCCGGGAGATGGAGCGGCGGGCCTGCCGCCGAGTGCCGAAGCGGCGGCGGCGGGTTTTGGGAGGGATCGAGGGAGTGGGAGAGTGGTGGAGCAGAGGTGCTGGTGAGACTGCTCAGACTGGGACGCAGAGCAGAGGTAGGTTTGCGAGCCGTTTGGTTGGCTCGTTTTTGTTTCGTTTCCGCCGCGGGTGCGTCGCATTTGCATTTGCCGCTGGCGTTGGCCCGCGACGCGTCGTGGGCTGCGTGCGTCCGCGCGGCCGTGCGCGCGCAAAGGCCAGGCACGGGACCGGTGGTGACGACGACGGACGGGAGCCGGTCAAAGGAAATTCGGGTTTGGTCAAACGGGCGTAAGAAAGGATTTATGGAAGAGCAACATTGCATGTACAAATTTTGGACTAGTTAGTTGTGTTGAGAACTTTTAGCTTTGACGTTGGTCGGAACTTAAATATTGCTTTCTCTTGGGAGCATGAGAGTAGAAACCAATGATGCCTTCATATTCCTTAAGGCCCCGTTTGGATCCAAGGAATTGGAATCTATTTAATGGAGTAGGCTAATTTATGTTGGAATGTGGCATTCCACAACTTTCCAAAGTTTAGAAATAAGCCTATCTTAAATTCATGGGGTGGGAGATGGAATTTGATTCTATAGATTATGGTTATTAGAATGGAATTCAATTCTTATAGCACGCTCTTAGACTCGCTTCTCTATAGTAGAAGTGCAGCATACAAGTATCTCTCCCATATCACCAACTATAATATACAACTATATTTCACATACAATTATATTAGCTTAATTAATTTGTGTCTAAATTATGATTATTAGGATGGAATTCAATTCCAATGATCCAAACGGGGCCTAAGAATTTTGTGTGCGGAAAGTCAGCTCGCACCTTGAAATTCATTCCAAGTTCTCTTGCAGTTTTGTAATAAGGATTTCCTTGCATTTAGACGTGGTTTGACTCAAGCATTCAATGGGGCTATTCACATTTTAATCTTACCAAGCAAAAATAGAATTAGACAGTAGAGAGAGAGATATGGAGGTGGTTCCATAGCACCTTGGATTTGGGGAAAGTAACGAGACACTAAATTTTTATTTTAGTAAAAGTTATAATTAAGTTATCATTTTACGTGGAATGCATTCAGTTGTACGGGATGATCCAATCCGAACTCATTCGATTCAAAAACTAAGACCTGTTCGTTTTCGTTTGGATGTCGTTAAAGATGTTTCCATGTGGTGTGTGTGCATCCGCTCCGGAAAACGCCGGACGAACCGGCCGGTTATGGTTGGTTGCCAGACGAGCTCATGACGCTAACCAAACGAGCTGAAGGAGAATCCACTTGACTGCAGGGAAGAGAGAGAACTTGGAACTCAAATTTCCGTTTCACAAAACTAGGTGTAGGTACTGCCTCTTTGGAAAAGATGAACGAGAGCCGAGACGAGCCGTCCCACTCGCTGAAACAGACAAACAGTACGCACGAACTGCGCGGTGTGGAACCGCGGTAGGTCAGGTGGTGCCGTGGCCCGTGGTGGTACCCCCCACTTCATCTTGCCAACTCGCGACACCCCCGTCCATCCACCCGTTCCGACCGAGAACGCCACTGTTCCGTGCGCAGCAGGCGCCCCACGCAGTCTGTCCGCACCACGACGCGAGGGGCGCGCGGTCCCCCCAGTGAACAGCAACGGCGGTCGCGCGCGCACGGCAGACATCCACGGCACGGGCCAAGACGGCAGCACAACAACAACGCCTGCGCGGCCTGCGCCCACCGCCCCATCACGCCACCATCAGGCGCAGGCGCAGCGTGCAGCGAGCCCCTCCGCGCCCATTTGCCCAGGGCCCAGCAGACCAGCATCCGAACGTTAGGGCACCCGCAACAATATAGAGAGCAAGCTCTCTCTATATTCTTGTCCAGGTCAGCTATAGTAAGTGTTGTAGCGGAGTCTCTCCAACAGATGAGCTACAGCACGCGTATTCCAAAATTTTGCGGGTCCCACATGTTCCCTCTCTCCCGTACCTGTACCTCTCCCAAATCCGACGGCGCGCTCCGACGACCTCGCTCCAGCCACACGCGCGCCGGCCTGGCTCCTCCAACGCCTCCGGTCATGTCCTTCTCCCGTGCTGCGCTGCTCTTCTCGTCCTCACGCGCCCCGGCGGCCGCAAGCTCCACACGCTGCGCGGCCGCTGCGCCCCTCGTTCATCCGCCGTGAGATGCGGCCTCCACCTGCGACGGCTGCTTGGGGGCTGTGAACCCGCTCGAGCTCTTGCCCTCCGATGCCAGCGTCGTGCTTGGAGTGAATCCTATCCCGACGGGCTCCAATCCAAGCTCAATTAGCCTCTCTGGACATGATTCAGATTCAAAGAAGCTAAGTGCATGCTCGATGGATTGAATTTTGTCCCTTTTTTTTTTGACAAGCTATGCTTTCGCTGCTGCTCCACCCATTGCGCCATGGCCGTGCTCCACCCGTTGCCCGCGAGCATCTCGCGGGAGCTCGGCGGACCGCGAGGCAGGGGGAGCAAACAGAGAGAAGAGGAGGTGAGCTGCGAGCACGTGGTGGGACCCGCTCGCACGGGGACGCGTGCTAGCAGCTCTCGCCAGACGTAGCGGCAGAGCAGGCGACGGGTGCTGATGCCCAGTTGCCCAGTGCCCCGGGTGCGCGACGCTTTGCCGGGCCGGTCGGGCAGGCAGGGCCAGTCCTCACATGCTGATGCCTGATGGGCTATTGCATCGTAAGCGTCTCTGTGTTCCTCGCTGAGCAGCAGCAGCAGGAGGGGGCGCTTTCCCGGCAGGCACGAATGCACGATCGGTGGCCTTTTGGGATTAAATGATGAGCGCGAATTTTTGGTTGGGTTGATGCTGCTGCCGTTGGCTCGTTGCGTGCGTGGGATGCGACCAAGATGTCTGCAAGCTGCAGCCGTGAGAGAGGGATTCGCGTGGCTGGTTCGTAATCCACAGTGGTTTTGGACCGGCTCAGTGGATGCGTTTACGACTCTACAGGGAGGAGCAGAGTGGGCGATGAGCCGATGGTGCTGATGAAACGTCAGACCACCGATGAGCAGTACATGCTGCAAGTTTGCAATTTTATGCAAACAATCACGAAGCTCAAGCGACAACACTGGAATTTGTTTAAAACATTTGTTTACGGATGTCGAAGCACGGCCAGTCCGCCACCGAGAATAAAATCCGTAGCACGGAACTTCTTGGGAAGATGGAACGATGGATTTTATTACATCTACCTCCATGACATGCTTCTAAAAAAGAACACGACATGCTTCTCTAAAAGAAAGCATCATGTTTCAATTCCGGATGAATCTCTCTGTTATTTTATGACTAGCGTTTTCACTGCGATCACCAGTCACCAGTTCCATGTCAGTCGCACTGTCGTGAGCTTTGGAATATATCTGCCACACCAGAGCATGAGGTTTGCGGTTTGAGGACTCGGCCTGGTAAAAAGTAGTTTGGTCGCCAAAAACTTCCAAGAACAGCAAAGCGTTCAACTGTGCAGGGAGCCAGAGAATATGTAGCTTTTTACTGTGAAGATAGTACTGTCGAGTCCTTTTATCCCGTCTGAAATTTTTTTATAAGAAAGGCTCACGTGTTTGAGGTGAAAATACTCGGTCAAAAAGCGATGGAAGCAACCGTAGCTACGGCCTTTGCATGGGCAAATCTCGAGGATTTTATATCGACCGTGGAGTTCTCGATGTACTTTAACCAGTGTTGCAACTGTGGCACGATATCGATCAAAAACAAAGGGGAACATAAAAGGAAATACTATTTACAAAGAGCATAGTTCTAATTCAAAAAGGAAATTTAAAATAGAACATCGCTCCTTTAGTTCCCCTCTTTCCACCATTCAGCCTCGTTCAACAGCAAACTGTATACATTGTGTATTAATAGTTGCAAACATCACACATCTTAGTGGCCATTTTCTCGGTACTAAATGAAACCAAATAACTTACCTACATACGTACCTTCAAAATTTAAAAATGCACGCAGCAAGATTTTAGCTCCACTAATAGAATAAAAAATACACCTGGATGAAAAATTCAGAGTAGAGTACCGCATTTCCTAGACTACAATGTTATGCCATCGGAAGATAACATAGGAGCCTCCCTGATGTTATCCAAAGCAGAGCAAGAACCAAAGAATGATAGATCAGTTGTACCAAGAATATCGTTCTTCAGGTTGTCTTGGACTAGCATGAGGCTGTGGTGACCTTCCACCAAATCACTGTAAGCATTTCCATTCTGCATGAAACCAAGCATGGGTCCCCAATCAGCATGAGATTGGAGTCGATGCACCGATGACCACAACTCTGTAGAAGAATCATGCAAGCTATTCCAATCTGGCTTACAAGGCTGCGCTGAATATGAAGACAGGGAATTCAGACCACTGTCATTTGCATCAAGGGACAAAATGCTGCTGTTGTCCTCTTGGGGACAGCTAGTGATATATCTGAGAAGATGATCATCCTGAATTCTGAACTCGTCGTTTGAAAAACTTGAAGGGGTGAATTTCACAGGTAACTGATCTAACACCTGAAGAAGCCTATCAGAATTATCAGACAATTCTACCTCTCTCAAGTATTTCTCCTCCAGTCCAGCCAAACAAGATACACCAATAGCAGAATCATGCAGGCTCTTCGCACCCAGCTCATATGGATGCTCTAAAATTGAAAACATGGAATTCAGACAGCCTGTGTTTGCACTGAAAACCATTTTCTTGCTTTGACTTACATGAGAGTTGGAGATAAATCTGAAATCATTATTTTCCAGAATTTCATTTCCACTGTCCAAAAAGCTTAAAGCAGCTGATTTTGCAGGTAACTGATCAAACGTAGTTGCAAATCTGGCATCAGAATTGTCAAATGATCCTGCCTCTTTTGGGTCTTCCCTTTCCAGTCTAACTGAACTAGAAACACATTGTTTTGTGGAGCTATGGTAGTCAGGTTGCCAGGAGGTATTCAAGACCGCATATGGTACCGCGTGATGCTGCTCCTCAATCTGATAGGGGAAGGATAATCTATCTCGAAATGACTCAGTGAGTTTCACCGACAACATTGGGTTCCAGCCATGCTGATCATTTGAAGCAGTTTGAACATTCAAGCTCAACTCATTAGCTGAAGTTGTTCTTCTGTGGACGCATGGTTCGACATTATCTAGTAACAAGTTTGAAACCTGGTTGCCTCTCTTCCAATCAGAAGTCGAAATATCATTAACACACACCCATGGCAATGCCATGCACTCACGTGCTTTGCTATCTCCACAAGGTACGTCATGTTTCCAATCAATAAAACTTGGAAGACCCTGATTGTATCCCCATGGTAAAGCCATGAACTCACGTGCGTCATCACTTGCATCAGAGGATGAACTTTTACCAGTTCTTCTCAGCTTAGTTGATGGATTAAAGTCCCTTCGCCTGTAATCTAGCAAGTAATCAAATTGGCCTTTGGGAATAGCAGGAGCTTCTCTGTGGTCAATTTTACTGTGCCTCATCGACCCTTCTTGCTGCAGCATTACATTAATAACTATCAGTTGTGTAACTTTTATAATAATAAATAGTACTAATGTTGAGATCGCCCAAACAAAAGAACTAATGTGGCAGTACATTCTTGCCCCAATTGTTATATTGCAAAGTGCAAAGCGTACCTTTCTTGTGATGTTTTTGGCACCTAACCTCTGTAGGATGTCACCCACGAATTCCGACCTGAGAAATTTGCAATAATTATGTAACTACATACGAAAAAAATAAACCAATAGAATTCTGTGATTATGATTACAACCTTCTTTGGAACAGCTCAGCACTTCCCATCGAGACTGTTTTTGCAGCTATCATTAATAATTTGCTTCTCTTTTCTGAAAAGATCTGTCCACTTACAGGCTCTCTATCTATAAACACAAGTATAGGTGTCATGCTCTTAGCATCCCAGCTTAGTGCAGCAAAAGTTATTTTGCAGAGAAACAATAAAGCAAATACAAGTTTTGAGATGCACAGCAAAAATGTAAGTAGTCAAAAGCAAGTACTTGCGTCAGCCCATGATCGCCAGTAACATATGAGCATTTCAGAAACCCTAATTCATGCATATGTGTCGAAAGGAGTAAGGGAAAAAGGTACTTTGAAGGAACAGCACATGATTGTTGCCATAGTGTAATTTATTCTATCTAGTCAGATAACTTTATTGTTTCCTCTCCTAACCTTCTAAATGAAGACTAAAGAATCAGGGGAATCTTTATGATTTATTTCTCTCCTAGTGTTTTCATGCATGTGACATGGCTGAGCAATGCAGATAATGGGTATGGTAAAACTTCAGCGGCAGCAACCAAGGTATGTATGTATGCTGGAGGAATCACACTCACCAATATAACCTGAAGTGCCAGTAACATCAAATGATGTTTGAGCTATAGGTGCGAGAACATGAATACTCGGCAAGCAACCATGTGGGTTGAATTGAGGTGTATCCTTATCGTCACATTCTGTGTAAGAAGAAGGCCCATAGTTATAAAGAATATATAAGATGCAGCATTCATGATCAGAGGGGTTAAGATAAAGGATCAGACCAGAATGGGAGGATTGCACATTCACTTGCTCGCTAGGGATTTCCTCATTCTTAGCCGGTGTAGCAGGGGGGTCATCATAAACCACAGTATTTCCATGGACAGAGAACTTTCTGAGTGTAGTCACATTATGTGATTCTGCAAGACACAGCACATAGGAAGTTCATTCTAATGTCTAAAGTAAGAGGCACCAACAGAATAGGACAGCAAAGAAAGAGTATACACTCAATCCAATACCTCGTTTTTGTTTGGAGATCTTTGGCTCAAGTATTTGATGAGGATGTTTGTATAAACGAGTGCTATGGCCTGACTGTTCACACAATTTCTTAAAGAACTTGTATTCGGCAGTTTTCGCGTCACAAACTGCATAGAAAATGATGGATTAGATATAAGTTATTCCAATGTCTAGAAATATGCTTTTGGTTGTTTCGGTTGAAAATGTTAGCTATGCAGATCAGATAATCCCATATAAGAAAAATGTAGAATTAATGTGATTACAGTGGTAGAAAACCAGTAACATAATCACAGAACAGTTAATACCCCCTCGAAGTACTGAAATGCCAAAAGTCCAAGAACAAAAATAGATGGCATTTAACAGGACATTAATATACAGGAAATCCGAAAGGGAGGAATATTTAGTAATTTAAATGCAGCATGGTAGAAAGAGATGAATTACACTGAGACTTAGTGCAATATACCTCGAGGTTTGTTTTTCGCAACTTCTCTTATGTTAGCGACCTGTCTCCCGCCTATGTGGTGACTACCACCTTCACCTTCATTTGAAAATCGAACCCTTTTCCTTTGCCTTCCATCTGCCATTAGGTACTCATTGCATCAGACGAAAAGAGCAGAACGATTGCCAAGAGAGAGATGTCCAAGAATGTAGGGATAAGAAGCATAAGGCACCAAACAACAACGAAATCTACTAAAGTAAGAGCAAAACAACTCCATCGATGCACACGAACCCTATAATCAGCCTCCTTTCCGCCCATGACCGAACCGCAAGAACTCCTATCTCGCATTTCCAATTCAATTGCAATCAAATGCTGATTTATCTCGAACCCAACCCAACCCCCACAAAGCCCACCTCCTCAACCACAAGCCAGCTACTTCGGGACCGATCCAAGAACCGCATCCCCCAGCACATACGCCGAAAGAAAACTAGGGAGATTCCTGAACACGAAACAAGCAGCACGAAGCGGTGGAGTTGGGCGAGACCTGGGGAAGAGGGCTCCGGGAGGGGCCTCGACGCCGGCGGGTGCTGGATGGTTGGGCCTCGCGGGTGCCGCGGGGGCTTCATCGAAGTGGAATGGGGCCGGCTGCTAGGGTTCCGGCGCTGGAGCCGGTCCATCACCGCCGCCGCGCCGTCTCTTGGTCGGCGCGCGCCAAAACCCGGGGGCAGGAAAGGAAGCCGTTCTGCGTCTTGTCCCTTCGGTTCACGCGTTGTGGGCTTGCGGCGTTGGCTGCCCTGCCGAATTGCCGATGCGTCCAGTCTCCGCAGCGTGGGCCGTGGGCCGTTGCGACCAGACAACCTGTCTGCTATCACGCCTTCACACCGGTAGGTCCAACAACGATCGGTGTTTACAAAACGCAGCTGAAACTTCTTCAGTGGCGTCGGTGCTTTTGTTTTTCTTTTTTCGAAAGAACGGCAAGAGATTTTTCATAAAGTTTATTAGGAAGCATGAGCAAATAAAACACAAACAAAGATAGAAAGGTAGGAAAAAACACGACTCAAAAGAGTCATGCCGCTCTCGACATCCACCACGCATGGTTCAACAAAACACAGAAGGCACACAGGCAGCGGCAAGAAAAGAAAAACAAAATAAACGACCTGGCCGGTGGCATTTCAACGACCAAAAAGTGTCGGTGGAGGATTAACCATCAATTACGTATCCTACTGGCAATCATTGCACGTTGCGGTAGAGCTTACAAATAAACCATAAAGCACTTCCATTTAATTTATAACAAATCTAGTAATAACCAGCATCAAATATGGAAGCAAAACGATAGGATTGGACCATTTGTGTAGAATAGGACTGAACCAACGATTATATGCAGAGTAGAACTGCTAAGCATTCACAACAATTGTGTTTATCAGCATCCGATCTGTACACCAACCCCTACAGGAAAGTGAGGGGAAACAAGCTCCATGAAGCTACACCTTTTTTTTGTTCTTTGTACAATGCGGATGGTGCATGGTGACACAAAACACAATCCCGCCATATACAGGGGCCACCATATCACAATTCACACAAGAAAGGCCAGAAGCTAAATACATGAAGGCATCTCATCTGCTCTATGTACAGATGAATGAGACCCAAAACCCAGCTAACACAAAGCAAATATTCATATGGTACACAGAACATGACTCATTGGGTAGCAGCCACTGGTGCACCAGACCTTGCCTGTGATATCCGATTTGCATAGATTGTTACTAGGCGCAGCTGCGTGCTGCTAAGGCCCTCCAGGTATGGTACAAATTCTTTTCCAAGGATGATGTACATATCCACTAAACAGAATACAACAGCCTAGAGTAAAGTGCAAATGGTATCAGATATAGACCACCAGAAATACACAATGAAATCATAAAAGTAGAATATGGCCTACAATCCTACATAACCAAGATAACAGCAGCAGCCACCAAGTGCAGATTAAATGTGAGCTAATAATGACCAAATATGAACAGGATGATCTATTAGAAATTCAGAATACACAGCACACTGAAGCTTATGTGAACAAGAACACTTCAGTGGCAATTCTGCTCATCTGTTATAGTATCATACTCATTCCCGTTCTCTATTCAAGCCAGCAGATATCACTGTTGGCACATGAATTTCTGTAGAGATATAGAATGGGGAAAACACCACACACCCTGTCTGTGTGTGCGGGCGCGCGTGCCGGGGGTGGGGGTTTGATGCCGCCAGGCAGGAAATAAATTAGAGAGGTGGGAGGTGCCCCAAGAGTGAATCCCCTCCTCATGACCCCTTGGGCCCTTTATATAGAGGATGAAAGCCTGGCATTTAGCCCCCAAGCTCCCAGTGGATACAATATCTACATCTAGGCTCTTAGACCTCTACATGGGCCGCCCTTTTGCTCATGGGCTGGGCCATTTCCCCAACAATATAGCCACTATGGCTTGGTACACAAGTAATAGAATCAAGTATACAAGGCAAGTATGCTCTACATATCTAATAATTTCAGGTCTTAATGCTGTAACAAAGCTTAGCACCATTATCTCTCTTTGTTTCAGTACATGAAAAACCCTAGTTCCTATTTCTGTTTTTTTTCATAATCTTAAAATATTCCCTGACTGAAGAACTAGCATGTCCCTCTAAGAAAAGCATATGTCAAAAGAATGAGTAAGCACCTTGCGAACATCTGGACTCTGATTACTGAAAGCATCAAACACTGCAGGTAAAAATGAAGGCAGTTGAGTAACCAATTCGTCATGTGAGAGCCGCCCAACAAGCTGCAAGATTACCAGACAAATACAACAGTAAACTGTCATTGTGCAGAACATACTCTGTAGCGAACCTGAATGAGTGACTCTACAAGTAGTACACAATCAAAGTTCACGAGTTTAAATAATCTGTTGCTACATTCCCTTGCATTTGCAATGCTATGCAGGACAATAATTCAGGTTAACTGTTAATATAGTGCCAAAATGCCTCGCAACAGAATACAACACCCAACAACAGTGGTCAAACAAGATTCAGGACTTCGGAAAGAGACAAGTTAAATGTATTAAATGTGGAATGCTAGTAATCAATAATAGGCACCTAATACCACGCAAAAATGCAAATTAAGTGAAAATTGATTATTTTTGTTATCTGACCGCTTGCAAAATATTACCATGACATATGAAGTTTAAATTTTTGCCATTCATAATTACAGTGCGAAATTTAGATACCTTTGTCAAACAATTGATACACATGACAAGTGTCTTTTCATCATCACTAGCCAGCAAAGGCACAATAATCTGCACGCAAGCAAAGAAAATTCAGGAAAATGTAAGTTGCTGGTTGCAACAGGTAGTGATTTAGGAAGATATTTTTTAATTAATAAGTGCTCTGGACATACAGCAAGGCATCTAAAAGGGTCATATTTTGCCAAGACTACATATAAGCATTGATGTGCTTCATTTGAAACCTGTATCAGCATTAAGAATATATTAGCACATAAAGAAAAGGAGAGAACTTCTCATGTGAAAGGAAATATACCTTCGCAACATCATCTTTGGTGACGTGCAGGAGCTTTTCAAGAACAATCTCAATGGATTGTTCCATAGAATCTTTCTGAGAAAAATTAAGAAGACATTACTAATAAATTGTTGCCAATTAGATTATTTAGTTACATGTATGACTAGTGAGCAGAAAACCTGATTGTGGAGCATCTCAGCAACTAACAACAGAGAAATCTCCCTCACAGAGGAATCAGCATCATCCAACACTTCAAGGACAGTTGTTAAAATCTGGTTGAAATACTATGGTAACACAGAAAAGTTGATATTAGAACATGAATTTTCACAAACTGAACAGTACTATATTTGATGGCAAGAGTGTGTTGTAAAGTAATGTTTGGGAAACACTCAACAATCAAAGGAAATCAAATGTTCCTTTTTCCTCTTTTGGTGAAACAGTGAATCACAATCGTTTAAAGAAACCATATCAATTTGTACTTAAAAAACAACAGGATGACTTATACTAGAAAGTAGGTATGTTTAAATAATGATGAAACAGCCCGTATGATGTAAGAAATAACAAGTCACCAATTTGGTTCATATGTTAAACAGAGAAGTGAAAAGAAATGCAACTCAACAAGACAAAAGAAATACGACGCAACTTGTGTGTAACACGTGTCTGCTGTTTTTCCCTTGATCCACCCTCAAGAGACTCTCTTAAGGAATTTTTCCTTTATCCTCTTACTATCCATAAAAGGAATATAGCACCAGATGCAAAAAGGTATACTGAATAAAGTTTAGCATATAATACAAGTGTTTTAAGCCCAATTGCCAAGAGGAAGTTTCACAAAAAAAAACAGACATCACAGATGAATGGAAGCAATAATAACACCGAAGCTGTTCTTCCAAAGAAAACAAAATGGGAGTTGAAAGGGTATGGCGGCAAACCTTTTTCCATATAAAGTTATCTTTATTGGTGGAAGCTCTAACCAACTGTCGTAACGCCTCCTGCCTGTCTAGGCATGAAACTTCACCACCATTGCCAATCTAAGGAAAGTAGGAAAAAATATATAATAGTTATGCACTGAGCAGAAAAAAAAACACACACACTGCAATGCTTGCAGAGTCAACAAAGAAAAATAAAAAAGGGCATGATGCAGAAGTACCCGATGAAGAAGATGTGGTACGCTGGGGCCGTTACTGGTGTGTGGGATAATATTTACAGAACTACGATCAACAAATGGATCTCCCTCTTGAGTGTGCTCCCCAGAAATTGCTAGAGCAGAACTATGTCCATCAGATGGAAGATGGCCCAAATCCAAGCGAGTAGTACCCGTAGAATTTTCATCATCCATGGTTGCATCTGATTTCTCAGGATAATCTGCCCATGAATGCACAGCTTCTACAACTGTGCAGGTATTGTTCTTTAGTTCCCTACTTTGCATGAGAACATCAGCTTCAGAGGCACGTCCAAAACATTGCTTAGCATGATCAGTGCAGACATCAGAGGTAGTTCGACTGATGGGAACGTTAAGTAATGCTGATTCCTGCACAGTATTCATCTTTTTTCTTGATTCAGTGTCAACTAAACTATCAGAAAAGCGTCCAAATGGGAAGCTTTTCTTAAATGTCAGAGCATAACCATCTTCAGAAGAAGCGCTAGAATCAACTTGATCGTAAGATTTGGGATGTGGACGTTCTTTCTTGTTCTGAAGGTAGTTGACCAAATCGACCTCAATACGAGGAGTATATTGCTTCAAAGCTCTCCTCACAATATTCTGTTCATCAATCGACAAACTAAGGATGAAATTTATGACTACGGCTGAATCAAAATGAGAATAAACTGATATCATTCCAGAAATAGATGCTTCCTTCAACTTAGCATTCTTTTCATGTATTAAAGGTGCTAGTTTTGTAAGCCAGAGCTTAAGAAAACCACTGTTACTGTAACCTTCAGAATCTACTGTGTAATTGTCGAATGATTTGTTTGCAAACTCAAGAACAGCCAATTTTGCCCTTGGGGACCTTTGTTCATCCAGTGAACGTACAAGTGCAGGTAATAATGTGTCAATAGAATATGTTTGGCCAACAATTTCCAAGGTTGAGGAACATGGATGTCGAACCAATTCCTTTGGATCGATAAGCCTTGAAAAGATGTGTGGTAAAATTCTTTCAACATAGCTCTCAAAATGTTTTTTGAATGCTGGAATAATATCTGCAAGTGTGGAGAAAGCTGCATGTGCAACTTTGTGATGAGAATCGTCCATGTAACAGAAAAACAGCTTCATAACCTTTTCAAAGTGCTGAGTAATATCTTGAATGCCTTTCTGTCCTTGTTGCAGCAGTATCTGAATGAAGTTGAATGCTGCAACTCTAGCTTCCCAGTCTGAACTTGGACTAAGGCCCTCAGAGAGTGCATCATTTAGAGATGCCAGACCATTAGTATAGCCACGCATGTCATTAGATGGGACATGATCATCATCAAATCTGTGCCTTCCACTTGCAGAAGCTCTTGATGCTACTTGCTTCCTAAGAGGCCCCTGGAAGTGTGGAACATGACTATTGAGTGAATTTCTGTAACGGACATCCCTATTGGGCATATCCACATAGTGTTTGTGCATCTGCACTTTTGGTGATCGCCTGGTTGGCCATGTATCATGATTCTCCTCCATAGTGCTGCCATCTTGAGACCTCCCTGAAGATCTTAAAGATGGCAGTGACAAGCCTGATATCAGTTCAGATGATAGATTACGCAAATAAGGTGAGCTTGATCGTTCTTTGGATGAACCATCATTTCTTGAGCTAGTTATTCCATTAAGGGATGAATATGAAGCACGTGTAGCAGATAGGGTAGGAGGATCATGAGAGGATGTATGGTCAACTCCTGCACTAGGAAATGAAAAGGAAATTAAGCATTTTTTAGTACTTGATAAATAAGTTACAAAAGTCTTGCTGAAGATGGCACAGCACAACAAAAGAGATTCATTTTATAGGATATAGGATATTTTCAAATTTAGCTTAGAGGATACCATGGTCCAAGCTTGTTGAGCGAATAGCAGAGAAATTGTGCCTATCTGACATGCTTACACCTTTCACTAAGCTTTCAATGGCTGAAACCTTTTCTTTGCTTGAACTCAGCACACTCTCTATACTTCTTTCAGCACTTCTACCAATTGTCTTTGACTGTGACAATAAAAGACTGCTAGACGAGAGAGACGATTCAGAAGAAATAGCTGCACCCTTGTCCATTGCCACAATAGCTGAAGTACCATATCCAAAATGGTTACCACCTGCATGTGATGAAGCACGAGAAAGTTGGACTCCTCTCTCATGCAATGATGGAGAAGGATGCCGCTTGTGCTTGCCACCATCTTCATCATTTATTATCTGCAGACAAGTCGATCTTTAGATCAAACTAACAGAAATTCTGCAGATAAAACTGTCAAACATCAACGCGGTAACAGAATTGCTTTACAGGTATTAAAAAAAACTGCTTTTCCAGGAATACTTGTGTTGTATGGTTTGGGGTTAGGCACTAACAACTACGCAATGCTCATAAACCAACTAACTAGCAGTGTCCACCAAACCTTGAACTAATCTGGGTAAAACATAAAAATTACTCATACAGATCTAGAAATGATTTACAAAAATGTTAATTTACAGAATACAGACAATTCTGAGCCATGATAACCAAATATAGAAGTACATATTCAAATGAAACACAAGATTGGAGTTGTGAGAAAATACTTGAAATGCTTCTTCACTTTACAGTAACCAAGATAACCAGATAGAATTATGTTTCCATGGGATCAAGTGGTCCACAAAAAAGTTGGGTGCGATGTTCTTAGGTGGAAGATAAGCACATAGCTCTTTTTTTTTTGGAAAACTAAGCACATGGCTCTTTCAGTAAAAGAGCTATTGCTCATATTTGTTTGAACCACCAACACAATGTAAAGACTTTCTAAAAAGAAATAAATATAAATTCAGGTTCTAGAGCACTTTGATCCTTCAACCTCACCTTTATGTGTTCAAATTTTACACAATGTAAATGGAAGTAAAATGATATACCCTCTGTATGGCAGGATCAAATGACATAAACAGTCGGCGTGAACGCTCGGGCCATGTCTTAGTGAACATCCTATAGCAAGTCCTTGCCATTGCACGGACCTGTATTTGCAAATACGACATCAAATATAGCACATATAGGGGAAAAAAACATTCGGGCTTTCAGCAGTGAGCACTGATATGAACTAAGTCAGGAAATTTGGATGGTGTTATTCCAACCTCAGTACCTCACTCATTGCATCTGCAACACATGACTTTATTAGGTCTTCATATAAATCAGCTGAGCGGCGTATTTCTGGAGTGTCCGCCCAATACTCCAATATTAAGAGTGCATATTCACAGCACCTGCCATAGTAGCAAAGAGGCATGAATAGCTTGCAAAACAATGCTCAGATAAATATAAGGCAAGTACCTACTACCTAGCACGGAGGATTGCACTGTGGTCATTCTTTGCCGTATCAGCTATAAGTGGAAGAACACGTGAAACCTTGCAGTTACGCAGGATCTGCAAGATAATACATGTCAGAAAAGGGGAATGCGCAGTGTAAGAAACTAACAAAGTTCAATGGAAGAATGTAGATGTATTACAGATTTTATGCAGTTGTCTGCGGATTCGGCAATCACAAGCACAGTTATGACAACAAGCTTAAAAAGTACCTGGAAATTTCATTTTATGTTAGCCTTAATGAAGTTTGAGGCCACAGTTGTGGAGTACTGAAATAGTTTCTAGGATTACCGGAATAAATATTTCAGCACTTGGCTCAAAATCACCAAGAAGTTCCTTTGATAGTACATTAAGTAGATGGCATGCCTGGAGAAAAGATCAAGTCAGCAAGGTCATCCCCAAGGAATTTGTCTTGTCACTGCATTATTTATCAGAAAATATGTTTCAACAGAATTTCTATGATTCCTACATTGCCATAAACAAAACAACCTAATATAGTGCAGTTACTGTACCGCAGACAATATATGATGCTAAAACTCTTTGAACACATGTTAGAATCCTGGAGCAAACTGGTTACCTTAGCGAGTTTGACTCATGGTCAATGGAACGATTACTCCTGCTTACATTTTGTCGGGCATGCTTCTTGATTAATATTACCTATCATTACCTGCTATCTATTCATAAATGCATCCCGGTGATGCAGTGATATTGTAATTAAATACCTGTTTATGTTGCAATTGTTGTGTTATTATGCATCATAAAATTCACTAGAGCGTGCTGAGGAATGGTGGACAATTTACTCAAACATTGCATTCTAGGCTCCGTTAGGATCATATTGTGGAGCTTCCATGGTTGCAGTAGTTACTTCTTTCCTTACATCTACCATACTATAATAGCAAACAGGCAAGAAAGGAATACCTGTTTAACTATGCTGGATCGTCGGTCGGATAGCTGAGAAGACAATGGAGGAACCAGCTGCTTTAAGAGCATAAGAAATGATGGATAATCCATAGCACCTGATAAACAGAAGTGTTTCAAAGAGAGCACGCAAAATCGTGTTAACAAGAAAGGGTTTAGTAACAGTTCATATGTAATGTTGCATTCTAACAGTCATTAGAAATTCTATCTTCTAAAATTATGTTAATAAATGTGAAACATTTCCACTTTACTTTCCAATTCAGTTCCATGGTGTTAGCTTGTCTGGCTCACATGAATCTCTCTTTTTGCATAACTGCAACTATAAACTGCTGATATGGCATTCATACATATGATAATGTGAGTCAATCTCCCAATATCTTTTAAAAAAGAACTATCCGAATAAGGTTTCATGCATCATGCCTACCACAGTGCGTAGAAGAGGACCATGTCTAATTTCAAAAATTATAGCATGTGTCATATTGTCTCATTTCAAATGTAAACCTTGTATTTTTACATTATGCAAATAAAATATAAAATTTTGAATCCCGCTCAGCCTTGTTTACTCAGGAAATTTGAAATACTACTGAACCTAGGTGATAACAACTTGTAAGTTTATGCCTTGGTTCAGTTAACAAGATCCTCAAGTCCGCTATGGCATGTATATGTTCTAACAAGTAACGAAAGCTACTCATTGACAACACCCAATGTAGATGGTACTCATATAGGACACAGGTGCCAAATACTAACCTCCATATACCAAGGCTTCAATCCTTTGCATAGCAGCAATACGTATAGACCAGTCCTTCTCTGGATTAAGGGCAGATGCAACCTTCTCAAAATCTCTAACTAATTCTTTCTCTGAGTGAACTCTTATGGGTTCCACTGGCTTCTCATTGATATCCATGCCACCTATAAATGGCACAAAATCAAGTGATATATGACAAAACAGGGAGTGTGTTTCTATTGACAGAAAAATGAAACATCTGAGATTGGCAATATTGCTAAAATCCAAATGAACATCACTATATTCTGACTATAAACACATTGATTTCTAAAGTGTTTAGATAACAAAAGACCTCAGCAAAATAATGCAACTGGAAGTCTCTAGCTTATATATCCAAAGAGAAAATGCTGTTGTTCACTTGCTCCCAATAGACACTAAATATGCCAGTGCATGTCCATGATAATGATGCTGTTTATATTTATTTAACACATTAAAGATAAATGGAAAGCTAATGATGCAACACCCACCATAAATTCGTCAATCGTTAATGTGCAAAATACTTAAGACTCTTTTAAGGATTAATGTGTGGAATAAAACATGTGATTTTAGAGTTACACTGAATCAACAGTCGGCACCTGCAACTATCTTCACTTTGTGTAATATTTGTAATACTAAACAAATAGAATGAAATTATCCAGCAGGCTAAAAGTAAAACTTGCCTCCAAATAATGTGCTTTCCCTTGGCGCGCTTTTTTTCCTTGGACTGCCTCTTTTTGGATTAGCACTAATAGATCTAGATTCATTGGCCCTACACTGCATTCTAGCTCCATTGGATGAGGGAGCATTTGGTTCTATTTTATCCAACCTTGAATTTATTTCCTTTAGCTGCAAACATCAAACAAGGCAAATAAAGGATAGTCACAATCTGCTAGCATGATGACCTTTATATGTGAGAACATGACAACATCACATGATAAAGGAGTCCACATGGATTACCATGTAAGCAGGTAGATTATGGCGCTGCAACTCTTCGTGGAACTGAGATCCCATGTTTTTGTACATCTCCTATGGCAAACATGATAATGCAAGCAGTCAAGTTACATACGATGTACTTTAACCAAAGAAATACTAAATGCAGGTCTTTAGGGGGAATCGAATGCCAGGGGTGTTAGAGATGCATAGCCGCCCACAAATGACTCCAGGATAATAATATCCATCCTCCCTTCCATACACTAACCCTATCAACATTATCATTTATATGTTACGTATAAGCCACATGAGGGCTTGTCTATGGGAAGGTTGATTAGATGGCCGGGCTCAATCCCAGGTAGCCACTATTTGTCTTCAACAAAGCACAAGAGCCTTTTTTCAATTCTAAGGCCTTGAGAAAAGGCAAATAGAACACATATTTGGGCGTGAGTTAAATGCATAACATCAAAAGTTGCTTTTGATACATTTTTCAAAATAATAGTAACAACAAATTCAACACCAAACTGAAGTAAATGTTGGTACAAAACAAGCAACACACAGCAAGGGACTAATATTAAATTATTAAATAATGTGGTTATCAAAAATTGGAGACTAATAAGTATGACTGCCTGAGGAATAGAAAGAAATCAGAAGAGAAGGGTGCAAGCTACTAACTTTACCCTTGGTGTGTTAGGCTTGTGTAAGATGAGTCACCTAGTATACAATATACTTGGCGCATGAACAATCGAACTATAGTGAGAATTGAGACAAGTGGAAAAAGTCACATGAAATGGTTTAATAAACAGCAAAAGAAGTGTGATTTGCACGATATTTTTCTTATGAAATTTAAAAGGAACTATTTGGCATATTTGTAGTGGCCCACCTCAATACATGAGATCGCAGCGTCTCTAACACTTCGGTTCAAATCATTCATCAATTGCAGAACCTGTGAACCAAAAGAAGCTTACCTTTAACAACTATGCAACAAACTAAAGGGGAACATTCGATTAGTGAAAAAAATGAAATCATCCTAGCATACAGGTGAAAGTAACACTCGCTGAAGCGGGAGCTCTGTAGAAGCAAAAAGCCCAACTGCAGCTGCAACTGTGCGTACAAACTCTTCCCGCACTCTCCAGCTCTTGTGAGTCCATGCATAATTTCCAGCTCTTTCAACAATGATTGTCGGTGAAGAAACCTGAGATATAGATAAGGTTGGAATATCATCCTCTGATTGCAAAGAAGAAAAGTGAAAACTGTTTATTTTCTCAAGTGGAATATGGTACAAAGGAAAAACAGGTGCTGTGTTCTGACAAATGATTATTAACATGGTAAACAGCAAATCAATAGCGCAACTCAAAAGGAGAAAATCCATGCATACCAGGGATATGCACCATAGAGGAAATAAATAAAAAACATAACACCGAGGAGCTTTGTTTATTATAAGAGTTCAAATTAATTATGTAATTATGCGAAATGTCTTGTTACATTAGTATGAGATACTATATTTTGGCTTCATTAATAAAATAGTATCAGGGGACCAGGGGGTTTGCCCTCTGTTCCTCAAAAATAAAGAATGCTAAAATTTGGGTGTGAAAACTTAAATGTTCATTTATAAAGTACCAGTATCCACCCAACACTACAAGAGGAAAAAACACGTCTCCGGAACTTGTGCACAGCTACAACAAAACGGAAAAGATGCTCACAAAAAGGGAAATACTTGTTGGGTTCACAAACTCAGCATGGCAAAAATTTCTATGATTGCTCCTAAAATATATTTCATGAATAAGATTGATCTAAAGGGCAACATGGAGATGGAGAGCAAACCACTGAAATGCAATATGGACTAACCATTCAGGTAGATGTATTTTACAAATATCCACCATAAATGTCAATCCACTCAATTAAGAAAAATTGACTAAAGAGCAGAATAGAGGATATCAAACTCCAAATTGGCATACTACCATCCCCGTAAGGTCAATTTGGTAGTGGAGTACTGCATTCAAGTATAAAGTAGAAACTGACCATATTTGGAGCCACGGAAAGGCTCCAATTCTCCCCCGGAACTCAAACTCATAATCAAATTCAAGCCCAGAATGAAGGCCGCAGCAAAAATAAGACCACATTCCATAATAGACCAGAACGCTACCAATACAAGTGAACAACTTCTGTTCTAGCTCGAAATGCATACAGCAACACCCCAAGGAAATGCCGTATCCCCCTTCAATTCCAAGTATACAGGACTACAATTCGCAATATCAGAGCACGCAAAATTGCAAGCCAGCATATTTTTTTAATGTTTTCCACCAAAATGCCAACCTGGAGGCTGGAGCGAGCAAAGCAAACAACCACTCGCGCGAAAAGGCAGAAACCGACCTCCATGAGGGTGACGAGCAGCTGCCGGGCGGCTTCGCGGACGGGCTGCTTACCGTCGCCTAGCCGCTCGACGGCGGCGGGCACGAGCGCGTTGAGGTGGATCTTAAAGTGGTCGCCGGCGAGCACCGCGGCGGCGGAGACGGCCTGCAGCCCGCCCTGGGCGATGCGGAAGTTGCCATCGCGGGCGAGATCCATGCAGGTGTCCACCAGCGACGTCACCTCCGCGGCACTCAGCCCGCGCCGCGCCGCGGCCTCCAGCGCCTCGTGCAGACGCTCCACGCCCGCCAGCCGCTCCTTCGTGTCCTTGGCGCGCGCCGCCTCCAGCGCGGCCTCCATCTCCAGTGCCGGTGGTTGGGTTTAGGGCTGCTTCGGCGAATTCGGGAGGGATTGGAGGGAAGGCGAAGGAGTGAGCGGTCGGATCAGAATTCAGAAAGTTCAGAGAGAATGGAAGGGGACTGTGCGAGGATATCGAGACAGAGTTCAGAGAGTTTGTTTGTAGTTGTTATGCGCTTAGGTCCCTGCCATTTTGTAATGTTTCACGTAGATCCTTAAAAGTGATATTGATACAACGTATAGTGCCATTTTTAGAAAAGAAATAAAATAAAAATATCAGGATTAGGAGTAGCAGAAAGATAAAAGAGTTTCCGTTTGGACTTCCACAAAAATGATGGTGAGCATCGCATTATAATTTTGTTAATATTTCACCATCTTTCCCTTGTGCTGGCTCGATATTAATCGTAACGTTCTCTCCGATAAAACTTGTTAGTACTGATATAAAAGAGAAAATTGTATGTACTTAAGTATGGTCTCTTTGGAGTTTTGGTCATTCGTATTTTTATGCTTGTTCTTTTTAGTTGATCCAACAAAAATCAACTAATCAAAGCAAATCCAAGGACATTGAAAAAGATAAGTAAAGAAAAAAAGTTTTACCTGAAAGAGAGAAATGGCTAAACCTACATTTTTTTAATGATTGCCTCCCATATTTGGGGAAATATGCACCAATTTCATCATAAATAAGAAACTTCTCAAAGTCTGTACAAACTCATCAACAAAGCTGCTCTTGGACCTTTACATTCCTTGGCCAGAGAACCTGAACCAAGTTTCAACCTTACCTAGCAATGGTATGGTCATTGATCAAACCTAGCTACCTACTACATCCTTTTAAAAACAAAAACAAAAAAAGCTACCTACTCCAATGTGTAGGTTTCAGTGTAATTTAATCAGCTTAGCTCCATAACAAAATCAATTACCTGATCACAAAAGCTTATCATTTGCGTGAGCCCGACAGATGCGTGACTTCCACCCTTCATTTCTTTCCACGCTGTTCTTCCCTGGCTGCTTATTAGCTGCAACTGAATCAGCGCAAATTACATCCTGCACCCCGAAATCCCCAAAAATTACAGATCACAGGAGACGGAATCTGAAACATGGAGCAAACAGCGGGGCGTCCTCAGGAATCCACGGCGGGTAGGGGATTATTAATTAGTTGAGTTGTAGCGTCGGCATAGTTGGTGCAAGTGCACAGCCATATGATTGACTTGACGTGATGATAGGAGAGGTCCCAACTTTTTTATTTTTTTTGAGGGGGAGGAGAGGTCCCAACTGGAAATTACACGCAGAAACAAAAGCAATCAGTCCGGGAGCAGGCAAGGCCACGAGAACGATACGCGAGCTAGCGTACGTGCCCAGCTGATGACATGGATTGGACTCTGGTCTGTGGAGTGTAGAGTAATCGTACTTCTCAACAACAGAAAGCTCTGTCCTCGATCGCTTTACATGGAGGTGTCGCCATCTGGGAATGGAGGATGTCGGTGACAGCGACCGTCTAACGGTTCGGGCAGCTCCAGGTTCAGATAGGGCTCTCAAGTCTCAACAAAGCATCTCCTTCGATCGTGTTGTGTATATATGATATATGGTATAGGAGTGCTTGTAACAATCTTTTACGATCTTTGGTTGATTTCGACTAGACGAGGAGGAAGAGAATCGAGAGATTGACAAGAAGCGATGGCAGAACAAGATCGAAAAGGGAAGCTAGTGGCAGACTATGGCCCCTTTAGTAGGACTTAGTCGGTTTCGGATTTAGCTTCGTGCTACATTAGTCGTACACTATGCTGTACTGTTTGCTCTTGTAGTGTGGAGTCGGAACTCAAAAAATGAACCGGGAAGAGGAGAAGGGAAGAGGAGAAGTCGGTGGCACGGTGCTGAAGCCGAACCCCCGTGAGCCTCTGTACTCCGGCGTGAGCAATCGCCGAATGGCATGAGCATATGCATGTTGACAGAGTCAGTCCAACGACCATGATGTAGTAGCTAGGTTAATGCAAGTTCAGAGATCAGCATCAGAGAGGGGGAAACGGTTCATCGTGTTGGCACTGAGTTATCCTCCACCTTATCGACGGACAAGCTATAACCGCTTTACAGCTATCGATTAGAAATGAAAGTTTTTTTTTTGGCCAAGAGGTAGAAACAGTAAATGGTGATAATGCCCAGAATGGGAAAGCGACACTGTACCGTTTGAAGTTACCTCGCCGTGCAAGTCAATTACTAGCTTCAGACTGCCGTTAGCACAAGTGCATGCGCGTAGCCCTTGAGGTACGGCGAGCTGCACAATCTCAGGGTGTTTGGATACTATGTGCTAAATTTTAGCAGTATTATATCGGATGTTCGGATGCTAATTAGGAGAACTAAACATGAGCTAATTATAAAACTAATTGCAGAACCCTATGCTAATTCGCAAGACGAATCTATTAAATCTAATTGATCCGTCATTAGCAAATGGTTACTGTAACACCACATTGTCAAATTATGGACTAATTAGGCTTAATAGATTTGTCTCACGAATTAGACTCCATTTGTGCAATAAATTTTATAATTAATCTATATTTAATACTCCTAATTAGTATCAAATATTTAATGTGACAGGTGCTAAACTTTAGTGGGACGTATCAAACACCCCCTCAGTCTGATCCGGTCGCTGCATCGCCGGTACTGGTTTGTTTTCCACCCATGACGACTGTACAATCAGAATCGTTAATCAGATTGTCAGATGGTACGGTAGGCCGTCTACTGTAGCTTACAAGTGGAGCGAGCTGGTACAGGCACGTCGACACAACACCATATGTGTTTCTACGTCGAAGCCTTCAGGTGAAGCCATAAAGGATTCTAGGTGGACACTTTAGAAAAAAAGAGAAATAAAAAAATTCTCACAAAAAAGCAAAACATTTGACCATCAATCGTAAACTCAAATCATCATAATCATTGGACCTATTATATTTTCAAAAAAATTAACCACATATGCTATTATGAAAAAAATTACCCACATATGTCATATGAAAATAGCCTAAAGTAACCCCTAAATCTATGTCTAAATTACCCACCTCTGCCATTATATAAAAACCTAAAGTAACTCCCTAATTTATCAAAATTACCCACTTCTGTCATTATAAAAATAATTTAAAATAACCCTCTAAATTTGCAACTAAACTGCCCACCACTAATACTTAAAAAATAACTTAAAATAACCCCTTAAATTTACATCTATATTATACATATATACTATTATAAAAAAATAACATGAGGTAATCCCAAATTTGAATCCAAATCACCTTAATTAAAAACATACACCAAAATATGATTCTAAATCATCTATTTCTTACACTATTGGTATATGATATAATAATTAAGATATATACGAATGGTATGTATTATCTTTTATAAAGATATTGAGGAAGTGATGAGAATATAAATTTCTATGTTAAAATTATAGATCAAACTTAGGGTTGTTAAACAAATTCAAGCGCATACTTACGATGCAAAGTAAAAAAGTTAATGATTATAAATTTGGATGGAAAAGTTATAGAGTAATTATTAACTAAAATCTATCACAATCGGATGAAAATATATCTATATAAGTATTGTGTTCGAATATTTAACAAGTGAGAGATATCTTAAGGTAATAGTTTTGTTATAGTGTGGCCTCATTTTTTTCTCTTGGAAGCTCCGCATTAGGTCTCATAAAACATGCTAGAAAAAACAGATAAATTCTATAAATTCTCATAAAACTCAAAACATCAAATATGAATTCCGTAAACTCTAATAATTATAGTCATTGGTCTATTATATTTTCTAAAAATTTACCGCCAACTATCATTATGAAAATATTCTAAAATAAACACTAAACCTATATTTAAATTATCAAGCTCTGCTATTATAAATAATAATCTAAAATAACTCCATAATCTTCATCCAAATTACTCATGCATATCATTGTAAATCATTACTTAGGCCCTGTTTGGCACGGCTCCACTCCTAAACTCCAGCAACTCCATCAAAAAATTCAGCCAAACACCCCAACTCCAAAACTCCATGGAGTTGCCAACTCCATGGAGCTGTAGTGCAAATGGAGGTGGAGTTTTGGAGCACCTCTTTTGCTGCTCCAGAAACCTCTCTTTTGAACCTTCTCGTGGAGTTGGTGGGTAATTACCCACCAATGCCACCGGTTACACGAAAAAACGTTTCATTCTATTCTCCCGAGCCCTACTCGCCGCCAGAGCCCTGCCCGTCGCCCGTCGCCACGCCCGTCGCCCGCCGCCGCCCACTGCCGCCCGTCGCCCGTCGCCGCCCGCCGCCGCCCGTCGCCCGTCGCCGCCCGCCGCCGCCCGTCGCTCGTCGCCGCCTGTCGTCGCCCGTCGCCACCCGCCGCCCCGTCGCTACCCACCCCGCCGCTCGTGGAGGGTCTCCCGTGTGCGGCACAGTGCAGTGGAAAAAGGGGAAGAAGAAGATGGGATAGAGAGGATGACAAGTGGGGCCTTAATTGGGGGGCAACAATGGCAATCCACACTGAAATCGATCTTTTTTGGAGCTGAGAGCACCCATCTAGCCAAACACCTCATTTTTGTTCTGGAGTTTTGGAGCGGAGCTGGCTCCATGTGGAGTTCTGGAGTGGAGCAGCTCCACCCGGAGTTGGAGCCATGCCAAACAGGGCCTTAAAATGTCATTCTAAATTTGTGTGTAAGTTAACTATGTGTATCATTACTGAAAATAACATAAAGTAAACACCTAAATCTTAATCTAATTATCTCCATGTGCATTGTATAGAAATGTTCAAAAATAAACTAATATATGATTCGAAATTACCTATTTATATTATTGTTAATATAGAAAGACTAAGTTAAGGTATATACACATGATAGGTGTCACCGTATAAACTATTTATACATGTATGTGAGGAATTAATGTGATCTTTATGCTGGACGCAATGTATGGAGGTGTGATACAAAATGAGAAAAGTGTGAATGTGGATGAAAAAGTTTATGGAGTAAATACTAATTAAAAATCAATGATGACCGGATAAAGATAAGTACACGTCTATATGAGTATTATGTTGAAGTATTAAAAAAATGAGAGAGTAGTAGGTAAACAATTTTGATTATTAGGTAGGAGTTTGATTTCTAAATAATTTTCAAATGTAATAGCCTTTAAAAGGAGCAGGTTGATGCATGGAGTGGTGGTGCTAATCAGGTTCACGAGCTCGTCTAATAACGGACTTGGACGGTGTCATCTCAAG
This sequence comes from Setaria viridis, assembly GCF_005286985.2. Taxonomy (NCBI): domain Eukaryota; kingdom Viridiplantae; phylum Streptophyta; class Magnoliopsida; order Poales; family Poaceae; genus Setaria; species Setaria viridis. The sequence goes on from NC_048263.2 coordinate 30,983,170, forward strand.
ATTGTGTTTTCTCACCCGGCGCGCGCAGCAGATGTGTTTATTGGTGATGAGGTGCCAGATAACCTAACCTATCATGCATACCGAACGCGAGAACAAAATGACGAGTCGCGCTGCGCTTTGGCGGATACCAACAGTGCTTATCCGGTGGGTGGGAATGACGAGCAATCGCTAATCGCTTTTGGTCTCTACTAAATCTGTTTGTTTTTGTTGCCCTCATGCTCTGCCTTTAATTGCCTGATTGCCCTGACATGGCAGCACATGCTTTTCTTTTCTCATGTATTTGCTGTTAACAATGCTGCTTAAGGTGACAAACCACTCCCTGATTGTCCAGCATTTTTTGTTTCGTTCTTAGTACTGGATCATATGGATTCATGGATCATACATAGTTCATGGTGCAATTTGATCTGAAGGTTTTCATGACAAGATCAACAAGTGGAAGCCAAAGGCAGTGTGTATATATCGCAGCGTTGTTTCAGGAGCCAAATGCCACTATGCCCAGAATGGATAGATTTTGACAAGAAGTTGAAGGTATATGGATTCAAAGTTTCAGACCAGGGGTGGGTATAAACATCCAACTGAGGCACTGAGCCAATCTGTCATTCAAGCTAGCTATGGCGACTAGGCCGACTGGTGGTCAGAATCATCCATGTAAACCAACTTGCACCAGAGCAAAGTACTTTCCCAAATGATAAAAGCTCAAACGGAGGAAAAATAGCGGTAGGGTACAACCGGAACGTATCTAGTGTAAACCAGATACCCCGTGCAACCTTGGAAACTCTAAATAAAGACCACAAGATGCTAATCCAATAGATAGGGTTAGAAATGGGGTTATTTTGCACTTAACCGCCCGCCTGCCAGCAATGCAAGATCAGCCGAGGAAGGCGAGGAAGTCGGCGGAGGGGCACGGGTGGCGGCGGAGAGGCGAACAGGGTGGCGGTGGCGTCTCTAGATGGGTCCACTGGGGGGGTTGGATGGAAGGGGTAGGGTGGATTCGCAAAAAACTAATCTTGCGGTGCTGGCCGACGGGCGGTTAAGTGCAAAAGAACCCCATCTCTAACCCTATCCATATGATTAGCATCTTGTGATCTTGATTCAGAGCTTCCAAGGTTGCACGGGTTATTTGGTTTGCACCAGATACGTTCCCTTTTACTAAGGGCCCGTTTGGATGATCAGAATCAGGTGGAATTGGAAACACTTTCTTGGGCCGACCTGCTTGGCCGCTCTTGGAATTGGAAAGCGTCATTCCACAACATTCCGCAACATGGAATGTTAGCCCAAGTTAGATTGGTGGCAAAAAAAAAGGAAACCGATTTCGTCGTGCTCATCGTCTCCCTCCCGACTCTCCTCCCTACCCCGAGCCATCGCCTCTCACCTCCCATCCCGATCCCTCGCCTCTTCCCTCCTGGATGCCATGGCGACTAGGGTTCCCTAGTGCCGGCACCTCTATCTCCCACGTCCTCCCAGCCTGAGCCCTCAGTTATCAAGTCGCGTCGGTTGCAGGGAAGGTAGCGGGCTCGCAGGTTTCGGGCGCAGCGGTGAGGCGGTGACGGGTGCATGGGTGGCTGCATACGAGGCTGTGATAACGTGCCGCAGGTGCCAGGGCAAAGGACGACGCGTGGCCACGGGCGACAGAACCCTAACCGCTAGCTGCAAGATCTGCCGCCACCGCTGGTGAGTTTCCCAACCGTGGCCCTCTTTCCCTTCCTCCCAAGCCCGTCCATTGTTGTTGTGTGAAGGATCTGTGCGTGGATTTGATTTGTGTGCTGGTGTTTTTGTTGTAGATAGCGAGCTCCTCTTGGATTTGTTCCTGTACAACGAGATCGAGAACGGCCTGCTGTTGGAGGTCGAGGGAAAGGTCGATTCGATTTGATGTATTGCATATGCTACAGTTGATTGGTCATATAGTTTTATTGTGCTAACCTTGCTAGTAAGCACTGAAATTGTGCCTCACTAGTCAAATTTGATGTTCCATGTATGGAGCACAGGAGCATCCAACAACTTAAATATATCTGTAGAATTAGGTAATGTGTTCTGATGGTGCTTTGATGTATTCCTTTCTCATGCATTTTATTTGCTAAATACTGCAAGAAAATACTCGCCTAGGCTCATTATTTAATTAGTTTAATAGGGAAGCTTTATGAGGAATATAAAATTAACACTGGAATCATGGGAAATTGGAGTTGTTTTGCTGAGTGTCTTGCCACTAATTAATGAGCTTATTTGGCTCCCCATTGAAGCAGCCTTGGAAAGCTATCTTTTTGAGATCATCCAAATACCTAGCCTGAGATATGATTGCAGACTGCTAGAACTGCTTATCATGTAGTGTCAAGGTTTCTTAGCCTGAGATATTTTTGTTTGATATATACACTTGTCACTGTTTGATTAACTTCAATTTCTTGATCCTGATGTCTTGATGCTAAATTAAGCATTTCCTTTGCATATATGCTATAGATGCCTGATGATAATGAGAGAGAAGCGTAGGAAGAAGCTACCGGGTACATGCACAAGACTGTCTTGTACTGGGACTCAATTAGCTTGATGTTTGTCAAAGATCATGCTACTGGTGAAGGGGCAAAGACCCCAGCTGATGACGCAAAAGAGATGAGTAAGGAAGAGGGTACCAGCAAAGAGAATACTTCATCAGGAACTTCAAGAAGCTTAAAAAGGCAGTGGTTTGGTGATTCCTTCACCTCCATGATGGCTAAGAAATTGGACAAGTTCAAGGATGAAGCACCAAAAGGGCCGACGTCAAAAGGAAATTCTCAACACACTAAACGAGATAGAGGGTTTAGATGAAGACACCTTGCTAGACCTATTTGATATCTTAACCAGTCCTTATTGGCACTTCCAGTAATCTTAAGAAAGAGATGGTTGCTGAAACAACTCAAGAAGTGAATTGAATTGTTTTGTATTGATAAATTATGTCAAGTAATTGATGGGTGTTTAATGAACTTGGATATGTTTTGTAAAAGGTGGTGGTACTATATGAATGCTATATGTATCCGATCGAGTATCTGTGTGTGTAAGAAATAGTATCTAGGACTTAGTAGTTAAATCTACTACACAAATCTCTCTCTCTCTCTCTGTATGTATTGTGGCATTCTACATTTTTTCCAACCTGTGGCACTCAACATTGTAGAGAGATGAGAGATAAGCTCATGTATCTATTGTTTGAAGAGAGAAGGTTATTTTGCAAACTGGATATGTGTGTTTATTCTGTACTTAAAAAATATTCCATATTTAGCAATCCAAACAGGATATGGAATTTGATTCATGGAAAAGAATTCCATCACCACCCAAAAAAAACTGAATTGAATCAAATTCTGAATACTTAATTTCTTGTGGAATCTAATGTCTAGAATATTATTCCTGTAATGTGTTTCAATTCAAGGGATCCAAATGTACCCTTAGGAAAAACCTAAGAGTGCGTTTGGTTCCAAGGACGAAATGGGATGGGACGGGACGATCCCACTTTGTCCCGCGTTTGTTTGGGAGACAAGTGGGACGGAGACATCCATACCAAGGAATATACCACCAAGATCCGGGACGACCCCGTCTGGCAAAATCGAGCGGATGGGCTTGTCCCACTTCAACGTCGTCCCCTGCCGTCTGACGCGAGGGAGCAATGGCGAGCGTGAAGTCGTCGCCTGCCATCTGACGCGCCCTCCATGGCCGGCGGGAGCCAGCTCCACGGCCCTCCGCGGCGGAGCCGGCTTGGGGAGGCGCGGGGAGGATTCGCCGGCAGGGAGAGTGTGGCGGATCCACTTCGGATCTACTTGGTTAAACATGATTTAGCCGCCTGATACGCGACGCTCATGCCTAAGCCGAGTAAACACGAAGTGCCGTCGGATTTCCTCCGATTTAACCACTTGAACATGACCATTTTAGCAGACCCACGCGAAGGTGAGCGGTTCCAGAGAATACAACAAGTCCACCGAGTTAACAACTTAACCACTTATTTTGGTTAGAAAATAAACATCAGAGTTTTACAAGGTTTTCAAGAAGACAACAGAAGGTAAAACCACTAGCGGAAGCAAAACGTCGGGGTTGGACGTCCCTAGTGAGGCCAGCCGGGACATCACTGATCCCTCTCCTCGCCGTCCGAGGAGGGATCCCACTCGACCGTCCAACCCGGAAGGAGCTGGGGCGGCCAAGTGCCAGCGGGAGAAGGGTCGGGAGCAGCAACTTCACCTGAAAAACGGGAGCCACAACAAGGCTGAGCTACTAAGCTCAACAAGACTTAACCGACAGGAGTAAAGCTACTCCACACTTCTAGACATGCAAGGCTTTTTGGCAGAGGGGTTTGTTTGCCAAAAGCACTAAATAGAACCTTAGTTTCAAGTTTTAGCTCAGGTTCTAAGTTCATTATCCGGTCTAGGTGTTGCAACTATGCTAAACAATCATAGAACCAACCAAGGTATGTATATATATCGACAAAACCATGTCATCATCAGATTCCTCATTTACTCAGGGTGACATAGCGATCAAGCAGTCTCAAACTGTGAGAGGCAGACGAATCGATTCGAGTTCTTTAACCATGCATGGTGAACCTAACCTCACGACATCCGCGCACCCGGAGGTCGCTTCCTGTGTCGGCCTTCCCCATCAATCCCCTAACCCGTGTCGGGCCTATTTCCTTTGGTGCAAGGTTCCAAAGACCCGGCCTCTGCCGTTCTGTGACCACGCATGCCACCACGTGCGACATCTAGCAGGAGAAACTCCATTCCAAGAACAATGGGGCGACCGCTCACGTTTAGGTTCAATCCGGTACTAGGCTTCCTCATACCATACTAAGTATGAGGTTAGTACTTTCAAACACTTGATCACGAACACCACCACTGTCGGGCCTTAGTCAAGTTTCATAGATAGACGGGGCGATCAACCGACCACCAAAGAGTTACCCAACCTTGCCCCGTCCATCGTCCTTACAGTTGTAACAGAAGGGTAGACAACCAACTCCTACAACTCGCGAGTGACAGGAAATCACTCGACTTTTACCGCTTCCTATTTAAGCAAGCAGCTACTCGGTCCAACAGCTAGTGTTCAGATCAGGGGAGCTACGATATGCATCTAGGGTTCCAAACAACTCCTATACGTAAATGCACAAGCATGTTAGAGAAGGCATGCGCAAGTTTGGTAAAACAACACAGGGTTTTCATGCAACCGGGGCTTGCCTTCGAGCAAGGAGGAAGAGAACTGCTCGACTTCTGGGGCGGCTTCGGCTTCAGAGGGCAGGAGCTCAGCTACACCGTCGTCTTCTGGCGCCGGGTGCAGCTCGTAGAAGCCGTCGGCGAGAAGCAGCTCTACACGAATGCAATGCATTAGTTAGCATAGATGGTTATTTCAATAGCAACACTTGCAAGTCTGAGCCCAGAAACTCGCGACAAAAAGCAGGAGGATGGGAAGGTTCAAGGGAGCTGGTGGAGATCAAGAGGTAAGGGTCCGAGGAAAGGAACTCATGATCTGACCCTTAAACTAGAGGGTTGGTGTGCTAGGGATCCTCAGACTCAACGCTGAAGGGTTCCCAAGTTTTACACATACACCCTTGGTTTGAAGAAAAAGGTTACAGCCGAGCCCTCGGGCGAGGCGGAGAAGGGTCGGCGGAACAGACAGGGTCGGGCGAGACGGAACTAGGGTCGGGCGGATAAGAGGGGTCGGGCGAAGCGGACAGGGGTGGGACGAGGAGGACCAGGGGTCGGCAGCTTACCTTCTTCCTACAAGGAAAACTTGGGGTCGGGAAGAAACAGGTTTGGGCGGAGGGGTTAAGGCTTTGAACAACGGCTGAGTCCGGCAGTACTCCGGCAGCGGCGGTGCTTCTTGTGGATCACAAGTGAGCTCTTACGCAGCACGGAGGAGCAAGCGGCTGGATGGCTTGGGGAAAATGGAGTGGAGTGGAGAGGAGAGTTCCTCAGGAACTTAGTGGAGTGGCGCTGGGAGCTCGAGCAGGGAGCAAGAGAAATGGCGGAAAGGCAGCGATGGCGAAGGGAACTCCGGCGGGGTTCGCGCATTCCCTTTTATAGCGGCTGGGAAGGGAGAAGGGAAGCGGCGCGGGAGTGAGAAGCAGAGCGGCGCGAAGGCCAGGAAAGAAGCAATGGAGTGCTCTGCCTGGGCGGCGATTGAGCGACGAGGGCGGTGGAGCAGGACTTCGGGGATGACGCCAGCGGTCATTGGGCTCTGGCGTCAGGGCGGCGCAGGAGCGGGTATGCCGGTGGTTGAGATTTGGTGGAGGCGGGCGTCGTCGTGCGGTAGAGTTGATGGAAGTGACCAGGTTAACGGCGCTAGAATCGAGGGTGCATAGGTGAGAAGACAGGCAGCCGCGGGCGCGCGGGCGAGCGCGGAGCAACAGATTGTCGGGCGGCTTCTGACAGGGCGGGGAAAGGAGCTGTCGCTGCTATGGCCAGGGTTGGCGGAGGAGGAATCGTCGGGTAGCGAAGACCTGGCGGCGCGACTGTGCCGAAGTGACGGAAAAGACGGGCGACATCGGGCTCTGCGGCCGGGATCTGGCGATGTGATGATGGGCGCGGGAGGCGAGGCGTTGCAGAAAGGTTGCAGAGGGGCTTCCGCTGCAATTGGGGAAGGGGGCGCGAGAATCCATTCGGTCGCGGGCCAGAGACGAGGCGGAGCGGCGGGCGTCGGAGAAGTTGAGCCACGCGGCGGGGAAATGCTGAAGCGGGCATGCAACTCGAGTGCGCCTGTCGCGAAAGATCTGGGGGAAAAAGATCTCGTGGGTCCACCGGTCAGATAGAACGGACGTTTTGGGAAAGACTTAGAAGGATCCGACAGTGAGTTCGGGTTGGCGGGGTCGGAACTGGAGACAAGCGGGGAGGGGTCGGGTCTGAGGGGTCGGGACCGTTCGGGAGGTTGAACACTTAGGCTTGGAAAGCTAAGACAGGTGATCAGGGGCTCGGATTAAGATTAACTTGGAAGATTTGGGGCCGGTCGTCACAGAGAGCCAACCTGGGGTGGCGCGTGGAGGGCGCTGGTGGTGAGGGAGCCGGTCGTGGGGGTGGCACGGGGAGGGTCGGCGGCAAGGGAGCTCTGGGGATGGGGAGGAGAAGATGAGCGGATCGTGGCCGGCGTGAGATGAAGTCAGATAAAAAAAAGGAAGAAACACGCAGGAGAATGACAGGTGGGCCCACCAATTATTATATGTAACGGTGTTAAAATCGCCATCCATTCCATTTTCTTGATCTCTTGTACCAAACAATGAAACGGGACCGTCCCATCCTACTTCAACCAAACACTAGATGGAACCGTCCCGTCCCACAAAACTGGGACTGGACCGTCTCGTCCTACATTGTCTCCCATCCAAACACATGCTAATATTACTTCGATGTTTTGCTTTTATCAATTTTTCCATCTTTAAATTGGTTTACAAGAACTATTTTACTTTGTTTGTGTGTGTTTAATTCAGAACATACAGCATGATTCATCAAGAATCTGTATTGACACACGGGCACTCAACGCTAACATCTATATATAGCAACAAAAATTTGGCGTTTAGAGGCCCCCATGTCGCCTCCTGCTCGGGGTGACTCGGGCAGCGATGGCAAACCCTTGTTGCCGCCGTCGCCACCTACTTCCTCCCTCCCCTCGCCGCCACCGGAGGGCACTGCCGAAAGCTCGAGTGGCTCCTAGGAGGGTGGCGGTGGGGTTCTTCGCACCCGGTCTTGGCCGCAGGAGCCGTTCCTAAGCGGGGGACGATGGTCGCACCCCGCGGCGGTGGAGGCCGAGTGGCCACGGATCCGGCACGGCGCCTGCCGGATTCGGTGGCTGCGCAACCCAGGGAGGGCACCTAGGCGACGGGAGTGTCGGTGCGTGGAGATGGCGAGCATGAGCGCCTGTGCGCCCAGGGAGGGTCGGCGTTGAGTGCGACCGCCGTGACACGGGCATGGGCGTCGGCGCTGGCGCCGGAGTGAGGTGGAGCAGCAGCGAGTCGAGTGGATGGCAACGGCGCTGGGGGCGCCGCTTGGAGAAGTGGGCCGCGCGTCGGTGGCCGGGAGTTGAATTGGACCCGACCAGATCTGGGGCCGGCGACGCGATGGTGCGGTGCAGGTTGATGGGGGCGGCGTGTATGCCGGTCGGCGGGCACGACGGCGGCGCGATGATGGAGCGGCTGGGTCCGAGCGGATCTGGGCCTGCTCGGTGCCGCGCGGCATTGGCCACGTGTGGCCCGGCGCGTGCACGAGGCTTTAGCTCGACACAACAGTCAGCAGCGGAGGGGCGAGGAGGTGCCCCTAGGTCGGATCCGCTGATAGGAGATGGTTGGCGACGGAGGAGGCGAGGTGGCCGATGGCGGCTGTGAAGCCCACAGAGGGCAGTGATGCAGAGGTGGTGCTCTGCGTTGCGAACGCAGGTCTGCAGTTTTGCAACGCCGCCGTGGTGGTGGGGCCTGAGGGTGCATGTATGCTCGTGGCACCATGGTGGTGATGCGTGATGTGCCGGGTCACCCTTCTGGCGCAAACGTCGCGGAGGTGACGGGGAGCGAGAAGCTACTACAAGTGATGCCCGAGCAAGTCGTGGGACGTCGGGAGGCACGCGGTCACTGGGAGGAACGTGGCTAGGGGGAGCGCGCAGCCAGGAGAGAACGCGGCGGCCGGAAGGAGTGCGGTGGCCGGGAGGAGCATGGCTAGTGGACGCGCGGCGTCAACAGGGATGTGCGGGCAGTGGAACAGCCAGAGGAGGAGAGGTGAAGGAGGTGCCAGAGTAGGAGTTGTGGAGAGGCGTGGCAGATGGTCTGTGGAGTGCGGAGGTGGAGGTATGGCGGCGGGTCGTGTGGAGGTGCGGCGGTGGCGCTGGCCTGGCTAAGCGGCCGTGGTTGTGGTCTGCGAGTGCCAAGCTGAGAGTGTGCAATGACGAATTGGGATGCTCCGAGAGAAAGCCCTCGCCGACTTTCGTGCTAGTGCAGATGACGGTGGCGTCCTAGGGCGTCATTTTCCCTGTTGGAGGCATCATGTTGGAGCTACAATCCTCCTACACGGGGTTCCTCCTAGTGAAAACCCTGTCTAAATCCTGGACGAGCGACGACGGCGCCACTGGCATCGTGCCCTCCTTGGAGCCATCATCTCTGGAGACCCAACTCGGCTTGGCATCGCGGATCCACTGGTCATAGGCGGCAATAGCTGATGGCGGCAATCCCATTGTGTGGCAAGCTCGAAGGGGGTTGCCGAGCTCACGTGGTAGCAATCACAGTCATGGTGACGGCCAGGGGTTGGTGTACAGTTGTCGGTTGGCTGCTTGCAATGGATCACGGCGGCTAGCATTGCTTGGCAAAGGTCATTGCGCCGTGGGACTGTGTCTTAGGATGGCGTTTGCGGCAACGATATCATGGGATGACTTAGCTTGCAGCGGACCGCGGCGGATTTCTCAGCTCGGCTTGGCCATCCGGTGCGGTACATCATCAGAAGACGGTGCAAGCGACAGACTTGGCTCGCTGAAGTGGCGGTGAAGGCTATGCGCACGGGTGAAGCAATGAGGAGAGGCCAACCTGTGGCGGCAGCTCGGCTATTCGATGGTGATCTGGGGAAGCGGGGCAATATTGCGCACCACACCGACAACGACAAAAGAAACGGATCCGTGACATGGAGTACCGGGGCGGGCGTGGCGAGGTCCCCGCGTGAGAACGAGATGGAGTCCACCGACGGATGTGGTGAGGCCCCCGCGCAATGTGTACCGTGGTGGCGGCTGCGAGGCAGCCTGCGAGAGGTCCGGATTCGGTGATATCACTCTATCAGGTGGAGTGTGGTGTCTGCAGCGGCATTTTGGTGGAGGGTCCCGCATGGCGGCGGCCTCCTCGGTGGGGTGCAGTGTGCTTCCGTCAGGTTCCCTGTCGACGCAGGGCCACTCATGGAGGTTTCAGTGGCTACATGAGGGTGATGGTTGGTGGTGCCGCTGGGGAGAGTGGAGTGGGGAGGCCGTATTTGAGTTGAGTGGTGACCCGGGTTGATGTCCCAATCCAACCGGGTGAGTCTTTTGTTGTTTTTTTTCTTTTCTTTTCCTTTCCTGGCTATGGCCTCCCAAGGTTGTAGTCTTATATTTTTCTACTATATCAATGAAACACGCACTATCTTATGCATAGTTCTTTCAAGAAAAAAAATATATAGCAACATATGGTTTCAAATGTTTCCCAGAATAGATCCATTTCGTTATCCACACTAGCAGTACGACGGCAGACATATTTCAGTTACATACATATTAGAAGGACACCACATTTCTTCTTTTTTCCCCTTAAAACAAGAATAGCAACAAGTACCAGCAGACTGGATGTTATACGCGTGACTATATGGTTGAATACTCGAATCAACACACATAATTCGCCAGAATGTTTAAATGAAAATAGTAAACAGCTGAAGTCAGTACAGCAGCGGAATTCCAAACACATATATGCCTACATAGCTGCCTACTACATGAATTGGTACTATACAACAAACAATACATCAGAAAATGCCTACGTTAGTATTACGCTTCAAGGTGAAGGGCTGAAAAGGATTAACAACCCTTGACCACCAAGCCGTAAGTTATCAGCGCAGCCATTTAGTCTCGTGCATACGGGGATAGCTGACCAGACTTTCCTCGTATAGCATGGGAACAAGAGGTATAGCTGGCTTCTCGCATGGAGCTCCATGAGAAGAAGCAGCTCCTGTCATTTTCTTTGGAAGCAAGATCTCATCTGCGTCGTACAACTCCTCGATAGTCTCATTCACTGGATCATAGAATCCCATCTTCCTCCCGGTGCTCAGCAAGATCCTGCCATCCTTTGGATCAACTGCCAGCGGCATAACCACATCCGCAACAAGGGAATAATCAGGTGATGCTTTCAAGCATACCACATATGCTATATCCCACTCGTCATGCTCCATCTTCCATATCACCAATTCATTTGCCATCAGGTCTGCAAGGACAACACACAGCTTTCCCACGAGCTCTACCACAAACAAATGCCATGTGCTTTGGCTGCTCCAGTTTGCAACATTAATGTCCGGTGGGCAAGAGATGACATCAAACACGTCAGTGGCGATGTCGAAGGACACGATGGCATACTCGCTACTCGGGCCCAACAAAGGGTCGCTCATCCAGTATAACACCCCGGCCACATAAGCCGGTGGCATGTTGTTCACGGGGAGGGGTGGGACCAGGCCCTCTTGGTATCCAGACCCAGGCCTACAATGCCATACTGAGCAAGACAAGATATACTCGCGGGATATGAAGTTCTTGAATTCGTACAGCATTATCACAGCAACATGCTCCTGCTTTCGTGGATTGAACCCCAAGCCAACACTCTTATTACCTATCGTGAAAGCATGATCCTGCATTATCCAACCATCAGTAGGTGTCTCCCATGGTGGACATGGAAGTGACCCTGGATAGGAATTGGTGCTCCAGTAACCCGTGCAAGGGTTGTAGAGGTAGTCCCTTTCGCCCGTGATTAGCAAGTTCAGGCCATGGCAAGGCTTGGAACAAACCACCTTTGAGTCCAGCCGTGTGCCTTTATTAGCAGCCTCTGACTGCCATTTTTCCAAGGGGGCAAAATGGAAGAACTTTCTTCTTCCACAACCCTTGCTCACCATCTTGATCTTTATCCTCTTCTCCATGCTCTTATGAGCAAAGTAGGACTGGATAAAGCGCTTATCCTCGATGAATCTGCGCCATTGTTTGGACACACGCTTGAACTGTACAATGGATCTAGCAGGGAGACGGAGCAGGATCTCCTTAGTCGCCTTGGCCAGAGGAGATGAAAAAGATATCTCCTCATGGGTTTTGTGGACAGGAGCAAGAGTTTCTCTAAATAAACAGATACGTATTGCAGTGCGACCGCTTGTATAACTTACTCCTGTGTCTGCAACTGAGAGGATGGTTTTTACATTCTTTGACAAGGCATCATAGGAGTGAACAGTGTCAGTGTGACCAGATGTTGCCATAATTATTTTCTTCGTCACTGATCTGCCATCACCAACAGCACCAAGGACTCTGATAACCTGTTGGTCAACCAAATTTCTTCCGGCGTAATGTGACAGATCAATGTGAGTGTCCAACGACCAAACACCGGAGTTGTAGTCCTGCAGCTTCCAAATCTCCAGTGCGCTACTGCAATCAGGTGATCCATGGCGAAGGTCTCTGACCATGCACAAGCAGCCGTCAAGCTCCACCAAGTGCGCTCCTGATGTGCCGCACGGTGGTGACTGAACCCACCCAAAGGTCTCCTCGGTGACTGAATACGTGATGATTGAAGCTGCTAGATCAATGACTGAACACGAGCCGCCGCCGATCAGCCAGTGGAGCGAACCATTCGCGAGCACTGGCGGGAGATTCCACGTAAAAGCACATAGAATGGCGCGATAAGCAGTGGTGGAGAAGCTTGAAGGGATTCTCCCTGCGGCGGGCCTCCAGGTATCCCCATATTTGCCGCCAAGAGTGTAGACTTCACACGACACGTCTGGATCCTTGGGCTTCCTGAGCAATCTCATAACCTTGTACTCTTTCGCCCGGGCATCGAACCCAAGGCCAGCGCTGGAGTACAGCTCTTTCTGACAGGGCGGCAGCCGCGTGACCGCCCTGGTGGCCGCGTTGACGACGTAGTACGCCGGCGCCACCGCGTCGTGCAGCAGGATGAGGCCACGGCACTGCGCGGCCACGCCGCCCACGAAGTCGCCCCTCAAGTCGTCGAGGGTGAGCATCAGCTTCGCGCCGCCGGGGCATGGCGGCGAGCAGGAGTACACCACCGTGGCGTCGCACGCCGCGGTAGCGGGCGCGATGAGCAGCAGCTTGGGGTAACGCGCCGAAGCCGCAGGGGCGCCGGACTCGGTCTGAGTCTCCCTCGCCATGTGGAGGGTGCAGAATTCGTCTGAGCAAAGGGTTGCGGCCCAGGCGCGGCACACGGCGCGGAACCGGAGGATGGACTTGACCGGCAGCCGCAGCAACACCTCCGTCATGATCTCGTCCGGCAGCTCCGGCCCGGTGATGGGTGACTCGGTCTTCATCCTCTTAGTGGCTCTCATCAGCATACCGGCCCCAAATCGAAGCGCTGGACCGGATCAGCAATCCGGGCTGGACGAACGGTACAAGAAATTTGGATGTTGGGTGGTGCTAGGCGTTGGGACCCGGGTGGAGTTATATAAATAGCGCCTGTAGGTTTACATACCCGAATCGGAAGAGGATCCTGAAACCGCAATGGAAGAGGAGACCGGGGGGTTCCGAATCTGACCAGGCACTGCCTGCGTCTCCTCCTTCCTCCGCGGCTTGTCCAGCAGTCCTCACCCCCATCTGGCGACGCCGCGGTGTCGCTCGGCCAGTGCGTCGGGACTCGTCGGGCGGAAGAAAGGAGAAGGAAGAGGAGGCACGGGCCATGTTGGGCCAAGTCAGCACCATGAATTAGTTAGAGGAGAAAGGCCCACTAGCCCGGTCGATTGTGTCACTGATTATTGCGGCCCAAAAAACTGGGCGGGCCTAAACCCAGACCGAATAATAACTGAATTACCTTTAAAAAAAAGATGGTCGGCTCGAGCCCAAGCCTGGTCCGAATTGGGCCTGACTCGGGGTGTTTGTATACCAGGTGCTAAAGTTTAGCAGTGTCACATCGAATGTTCGGATGCTAATTAGGAGGATTAAACATAAGCTAATTATAAAACTAATTGCATAACCATGTGCTAATTCGTGAGACGAATCTATTAAGCCTAATTAATCCATCATTAGACAATGATTACTGTAGCACCACGTTGTCAAAATATGGATTAATTAGGTTTAATAGATTCGTCTCGCGAATTAGACTCCATCTGTGCAATTAGTTTTGTAATTAGACTATGTTTAATACTTCTAATTAGCATCCAAACATCCGATGTAACATGTGCTAAACTTTAGCAGCCTGCATCCAAACAGGCCCTTTGTTGGTCCGTGGAGTTAATGGGCGAGCTTGATGGTTCGAAAGAAACCCGGTTTTTTTCCAGCCCGGCTCGAGCCCAAGGTTTGCTCATGATTAATTTGAAGCAATGCTTTGTAGTATTCTATTGCTGGGAGCAATTTGCAATTGTTTTAACACACCATCATGCATATGCATGCTTGTACTAGCAAATGAAAGAAACTGATAATGGTCACAGTGATATTGTTGACCCTTGTTGCACTTTTGCAAGTCTTATTATTTCTGAGTTTAGTTTTGGCTTTTTCTTTATTTGAAATCTATGCCTTGTCTTGCACAGGTTAGGGAAGACCCAGTTACTCATATTCTGCGTCTCCACACAGGTTCATCCCCGTATCATATTTTGTCCAGTAGTACATAGGCCACTGAATTGTAGAAACATGCAGAATTTGAAGAAACGCAGAACTGCATAAGCATGAAAGAATTTGAAGAAACATCGAAGCTAACAGAATCATATCAAATAGTGAAGCAAAATTGAATATTTCTTTTTTGTTTCTATGTGCTACTATAACAATTTTCAGTTTTTTTTTTTACTTCATGGAGGTCCCCCTTCATATCCTTTAAAACATTTTCTAAACTTTATTCTTTCATGCTTGCAAAATGACCATATGATATTATTGCTATGATACTAGATGCCATTGTTTTACCTTAATTTGAGATGTTGTACACTTATCATATGTCACGGTGAGGCCCACACATCAGTGGCCGAATCCCTCCACAATACTTGAATACTGCAGAAGCCAGTGATTAGCCTGACATGTGGCAGTGGCACGGACAAGCCTACCCACCCACCGCGGCTCCGCGCGCGCTTTGCCGCGATGGCGCCCGCGCCGCCGCCCGATCAAACCGCTAGCCCTCCGCATACTCGCTTACCTCTTGGGGCCCCGCCTCACGGGCGCCGTGTCGCTGGATGCGCCTCCCGCTCCGGTTCCCCGGGGCCCCGGCCTCAATTGCCGCCCCGAGCCCCCGACCGCGCTGACCCACCTCCCCGCTCCTCACCTTCGGCGTGGTGTCGCTAACTCTAGACACCAGTGCGGACCCGCCGCTCAGCGCCTCCTGGTTCCTCGGCGACGACGAGCTCGACCGCGGCGTCACGGCCGTTGCCGCCAGCTTCCCCAACCTCCGCCGCCTCTCGGTCCCCCGCCACCGCGGAGTCTGGCGGGCTTATCCCTGGCGGATGCCTGGCGTCGCAAGAGCATCAGCTCCACCGGTACACCGATCTCGGCTTCCGACTTCATGCGCCTCCAGATTCTCTGCACTGTTGCGACGTCCCCGCCCTCAACGGCAACTGCAACTGCCAGGGAGGTTCTTATGCATCCCTGGTTCCGAGATTGGTCAGATTGTAGCGGATTGCGAGGGAGGTTCTTATGCATCGCGGCTGCGGGCCGGTGCAATGCTATGCCTGACAGCTTGAGGAGCTCAGATCGCCATCGCCCGATCAAAGGGAAGGTGCTCAACTATTCAACAGGCACAGTCCATCGAAGAAGCTGGTGTAAATTCTTCGATTTCAGCCCAAAGTCAGCCACATTTCTTGGTTCTCAAAAGTCAAAAGGGCAAACTCTGGTGCCCTTGGTCTTCAAAGTCTGGTTCCCCTTATTCAACTTCAGTGTGCAGACAAGAGGGCACATCATAATTTCTTCAGTGATCAGAATTCGGTAATTTGAAGCACAATTGCTAGTCCAGAGATTATAACAAGCTGAGATTTCCCTGAGTACCCTTAAAAGAGTGAATTTTTTCCGTCAAGTGCTGAGTTCTGATTGATTGATTCTGAAGAGAGCCATTGGTAAAAATTGCTCAAACTTGCTGGTGTCTCTGACTGAACTAAGCTGCTGCTCTAGAAATGCAGGCCGAGGTGTGTGTTTCATCCGCTGCAGAGTTGGGCCAACTTGTCACATATTCTGGCCCAACAACCGGATAGCCCAGGCAGGCCTTGCAATCGTTCATCCAAAACATATAAAGCCCGCAGACATCCTGCCAATTTCTTCCCATCGTCCGCGCTCTCCAACTACCAGGACAACGGAAAGCTTCGGAAAGAAGAGCAGAAGAAGAAACCAAAAACATGGCCGCCGTCCGGGGCGGCTTCTCCTCCGGTGGCAGCACCAACACGCGCCGCGCCGGCCACCTCCTCCCGCTCCCCTGCAACAGAGAGCCCGCCGCCGCGTCTTGCGCCTCGTCGGGCTCCTCCCCGGCCCGCTCCAAGGCCACGCGGGCTGCCACCTGCTACGGCACCGACGCCAAGCTGAAGCCCGAGGTTGAGGCCTCCGCGGGGAACAACACGAAGATGCTGCTCGCAATTTCCGCCACGGGCGGAAGCAGCCCGCGCTACGGAAGCCGCCCGCCCCCCTCCGACAGAGCCGGATCGCTCACCCACCACAGCCCCGCCTCGCCTTCCTCGTGCATCCGCGGCGGCGGCGGCTACCGCCAGACGCACGGAGGCGAGGACGCCTCCTCATCCGTCACGCGGAGACTGGTCAGTTTTCATGTTCTCTTGGTGTCATTTTGCGTTGTTCCAGACAGTTTCTTGCTGGAGACGAGTTAGTTCCGATGTTTCTTGGTTCTTGGCATGCTTTTCATCCCAATTCCTCGAGACGGAATTGGTTTCGATGTTTCTTGGTTCTTGGCCTGCCTTTTTATCTCAATTCCTTTCTTGGTAGTTCGCGGTTCTTGAATGCTTTTGGAATACGCCAATACATCGTGTCAGCTTTTCTTTTCTGGAGCAGAGGAGATTGCAGAGGAGATTTCTTGGATGGGCTCAGTCGATCTCCATTACTTTCTTAATAGTTTGCGGTTCTAGAATGCTGTTCGAATATGCCGAAAATATTACGTTAATTCTTCTTTTCTGGAGTAGAGACGGTTTCTTGGGCCTTAATTCTTTTCTTATTGTTTGATTGACGTTCTGAATGCTGCTGGATAATTATTTTCTGGATTAGTGGTATTTTCTTGGATGGAAGCACTCACTTTCTTTCATGAATTGCAGGAACAGACGGCTCTATTGCTTAGTGTTATCTTTCTTTTCCCTGCATATATTCTTCATCAGCTAATAATTCTGGAGTATTAAAATTGTTTGGAATCCACATGCTAGTTAACTGACATGTAAAGAATCTTGCACTTTGGACGATTTGGGCTTATTCTCACATTTCTGTTCGTCAATTCTGGAAGGCCAAAAATAAGAGAAATATTTTCTCAATCATTATCATATTATTACTATCTTCATTTATTTGTTAACTTCTTCATCATCTATCCAAAGTTGGATTACTTAGCATCTGGTTCCATTCAATTGTTTCATGCAGCTCCTGGTTTTGTATGCACTTTTTTATTTTCTCCGTCCATTTGATCTTTCATAGCCCACAGTTAATCGGAAATAAATCGATCCAAATCTTCTACTGCAGGAAAAAGGGCAAGGGAGGTTGCCAACCAGAGCAGATTTCATGAAGCCGTCTTCTACACTGCGAACCATCAGATTGCAGACAACCAGGCATCCTTCTCTGCTGGATAGGAGAGGTATGTTCTCGTTTGTCTTCTCCATTCATAGATCAGCGGCAATTATTTCTTGCAACTCCAGCTAGATTGATGCGTGGAGCTCTCACCTAGTCACCTCTCATAAGTTTCGTCAATATATGGGTGCAATAGGTTCTGTCAATGACTTGAGATTTCCTAAGGCGAGAGGAAAGGAGAATGAGGTTTGTGATAAGAACAACTGGCAGACTGATACTGTGTCATCTTGTCTATCATCAGGTTTGGCCTGAAGCCCCCTGGGTTTATCAGTTCTTCAGCGTAATATGATATTTAGGACAATCATTTTTTTGTTTTCAGCTCGTGATCAGAATTTTGAGTCCGATGGTGCCTTTAAAGGTAGCAATCACAGTGCGATGTCCATGAAACCTTCTGCTATGCTGCAAAACATCAGAATACAGACACCTAGGCACCGTTGTCTGCTGGATAGGAGAGGTAGATCTTTTTTCTTGTCTCCTCTGTTCATAGACCAACTGCACATTTTTCTTGCAATTCATGTCAGTAAATCAATTTCAAATATGCAGTTGAGGGGGGCAATCAGGTGCCTCCAAGATCCATCCACAAGGCTGTACCAGCTAGATTGATGCACCAAGGCCCCTCACATAATTGCCATCAACATGTGTATGTAATAGATCCTATCAATGACAGCATAGTTCCTGAAGTCAGTGAAGAGGAGGATGAAGTCAATGAACAGGACTGGCAGACTGATACCGCGCCGACTCATATATCCTCAGGTATTGGCCTGAATCTATTGAAGTTCATCAGATATTCAGTAATAAAATCTTAAAAGTCGGATTATCATGTTTGTTGCAGCTTGTGATGAGTCCGATGGTGCCTTTGAGGGTAGGAAGCATAGTGCGCATTTAGTGAAGCCTTCTGCTATGCCACGAAACATCAGACTGCAGATACCCAGGCACCCTTCTCTGCTGAGCAGGAGAGGTAGTTTTTTTTTTTTTTTTTTGCTTTTCCAATGCCTGTTCAATAAATCAATTTCAAATATGCAGTTGACAGAATCAATCAAGTACCTTTTATGTGTGGAGGTTGCTCCTCAGACAATAACCATCAACATGTGGATGCATTAGATACTATCGATGAATGGAGATTGCACAAGGTCAGTGATAGCATCTTGCATTCCATGGTGCATACATTTCTTCTGTTAGAAGTGCAAATTTGTATGCGTTCCATGGTGCATACATTTTATCTCAGAATTTTTCCAGTCAGTGGAAATTGTTATGCGTATGGAATGCTAACAATTCCTGATTACCTTTCAGTTAAACTCCTTTTCTAGAAACTAGCAGTGACTGTGCTTTAGTTCTGCTATTACTTTTAGAGATTGTGTTTCATTATGTCTACTGTTCCTTTACTATCCTAATAATGGATTTTTATTTACAATCTACCCGTCTTAAATCTTGGCATCAAAACAATATCTAAAATTAATTACCTATCAGTTATGCTAAATATCTTTATATTTATTTAATTCGATTATATTTGTTAATATTGTTGTTAGTTTCTATAATAATTCATGTCCAAATATTAGAGGGCCTTTGTTCCTATAACCTTCGGTGCACACACAACACGCTGTAATCTAGGAATATATACGCCGATGTTCACGTTTGATCCCTTTTTCTAGCAAATTAGGATTTCTTCAGTATTGTACCAACCTGTAGTAAGATTTCCACTTGGCAGTCCATATTCAAAAAATAACATTATATTTTTTTGTTTTCTTAGGGTTGTGTTGTGACCACCAAATGTATTGGGCAATCCTCTTCCACCGCATCAAACAGTAGCAAGTTTGCTCCATTGTCCTTGGGAAAAGTTAAAGACAAAGCGGCCATTGTCCGTTCAGCTTCAGCTCACAAATCAGGTGGCACTGTGGGTGCCAGGAAGAAAGAAGCTTATATTACCACTTTGGGCACCGGAGGTGGGTACGGGGACCCTCACCCTCCACCATTCTACAAGTGCGAGGCGTGTCACAAGGGGACGGCCTTCTACAGGCTCAAGTGCTGCCGTCTGGTGGTATGTGAGCGCTGTGGCTGTGCTTGTGAACCAGCAGAAGCTGTGGAAGACGAGAAGCTGCAGTCCCGGAGAGGCAAGGTGCAGGCTGGCAAAGAGAGACTGCCCAAGGTGAAGCTTGAAGGTTCAGATCTTTTCCTCTGGCAGCCGTGTTCGTTCCCTGCGGGGCTCATGTTGTGTGTGGCGAAACGGACTGGGAATTACCTGCAGTATTACTTTGCACCGGTTGACGATCTTATGAACCCGAAAGTCAAAGGGATAAAGGCAACTGTCTACACCTTCCGTCAGCATGGACGCAATGCTAGATCTCTGTCAGTAAGAGATGAGCTCCTTACGCGCGAGCAGTTGCGCTAGCAAACATGTATCTTCTCCTTTCTGTGCATTCGTTGTATGGTAGTATGGTACAGACCTTAACAGAATGTTAGAACGAAGAAAGTGCAGTGTCCAGGTGAACTATCTGCAGATAGAACAGTAGATGCTCTGTTTGTTTCCTCTGTGCTCTAGTTGGTTTGTAACCTAGCAACCTGTAAGGATGCTTGTAAACACAAACATTGATTGGCTTTTTTCAATATAAGCCGAGTAGATACCAGTTGACGCTGACGAGCTCATCGTTGGTTTATTGCTTTTTTAGATTGAGGGAAATGCAAATTGGTACTCCAAATTTAGACATTGTCATCGTAAAGAAAACATTGCCGTCTCCACTTCGTGACTGTTATTACTCCGTGCTTGATGATCGTCACGTTGCCCTCTTTTAGTGGACTACTGTAATTTTAGTCCTTGCATGCTTAGCGCTGCTAAATTTGCCTGTGACATGAAGGTCTTTCCTGCTACAAAGCATACTAAACTGCAATTCAAACAATGCAGATATGTTTCAACTAGAACCAGCTAGGAACTGATTTCGGCCTTCCAGATGCTTAGCAGTCGCAACGTGCATGAGTGCATCGCCGAGTTTAAAGCGCAAGACTTCAACCTTCAATCTATTTTCGCGCCTAATTTCAGTTTTCTGCAGCTTTATTACAAACTAAGAACAGCGCTTATCTTTTGTTTTGTTTAGTCCGTGTACTACTCTGGATCTAAATCTGCCTGTCAACATACCTCTGGAACTTCCCAAACTTTTTATCGTTCTTGAGAATTGCAGTACCCTCTGTCTACCCTGACAGCCGGGTCTCTGGCTGGCGCCCGCGTACTCCCGCTCCCACCAGCTCTGGGCGGCAAATCATTCTCCGACGCCGTGCCAACTGCGGATCTGTACCGCGGCCGTTTCCTGCAGTGCACCGTCTGCCAGTCGAAGATGTCAGCAGCAATGAATCGCAGGGCGACGCCAATTACTCCGGCATAACTCATAGTAGTTCGGATCGGAATGCTTTACAGTTACAGGAATACAGGGTCTTTCTGCTCTTCATTCCTCGAGCTTTCGGAAAGCAGGTTTTGTACCGCATGCATGAGGACGCTGTGATTCCGATCTGCATGGCAGTAAATTCAGGCCTGGGGAGGAACTCATCAGTTGAGGTAAACCAGCGCTGGTAGCTTCTCGTGTCCACTTCATTAAAAATCACCATGAAGAACGAACTAGGCATGCAGAGACAGAGAGAGAGAGTACACTGTGCGCATGGCATGGCTGTACACGAGGCTAGATTTGAGAGAAGGAATCATATTTCAGGGTGTTTGATCTTTAGTCCGGCCTAAAGTTTGTATCATATCGAATATTCGGAGATTAATTAGACGAACTAAATATGAACTAATTATAAAACTAATTACACATATGGAGGCTAATTCACGAGACGAATCTATTAAGCCTAATTAATCCATCATTAGCATATGTTTACTGTAACATCACATTGTCAAATCATGGACTAATTAGGTTTAATAGATTCGTCTCGCAAATTAGCCTCCATCTATGCAATTAGTTTTATAATTAATCTATATTTAATACTCTTAATTAGTATCTAAACATTCGACGTTACAGGAATTTTAGGAGGAACTAAAACCAAACAGGCCTCAGTTACTACGATAGCTAGTCATGGACGATCTCGACGATAAAGACAGTGGCATGTAAATGTAGCAATGTTACTGTGGATGAACAGGCACACGTGTAAAACCGTCAGGGGCTCCGGGTACATTCCGAGTTTCATGCACACTGTCTGTCGCACAGAATTCAATCCGGGTGAGATCTGAGTTTCTGACCAGTCCTCGCAGCTTCGTCACCTAACCACCCAACGGTGAAATACTGGATCCCCACAGCATGAGGTGGCCGGTAAATTCGCTTTCCTACAGTGCGTTCGCAACCAGGTCAGAATTCCAGCAGGGGCACGCAGTACGGTCTGTCATACGCCAGTGCTCGGCCAGTCTCGGCGGTTTTTATTGCAGATACAGCAGGAGTACTGCAGCACGATCAGGGATTCAGGACGCTAGCACACCAATGAATGCAGCCGTTGCTCTTGCGTGGTGGAAGAACAGTCGTGCGAGCGCGCTTTCAAACACTCCTCGTTACTTCACTTCAATTCCCAGCTCGATTCCACCATGGCCATGGTAGAGCCGCCGCCCGCCGACAATCTCTTCAGACTTAAAGAAACTACAGCAGTAGAAACTTAACACTCACATGCATTGTATGGTTCAGGGACTTCAGAGAATGTTAGGACGACGCTGGTGAAGAGTTGTGATTTGTGAATTGGGATCCAGCAGTACGCGAAACTGTGGTACCGCGACGGATTTTCAAGACGGCGTCGTTTCAGCTTTTAACATTCTACCCCACCGCTTTATGGATTTCACATGGCGTGCTAGTTTAACTTTGCCCATGGAGCGGCCCTGGTAGCACCATAAATGAAAAGGTGGGGGTAAATACTGTAAATGGACTGGAAGCAGGTGTATCTTTCTGGTAAGTTTCTGATGGTAGGTGTCGGTTGAATCGCCCCTGTTCTACCGAAATTGAATGGGTGACCAAACTCGGTCTACTTGCATGCGCGGTACATTGATTTTGGCGAGACAGCAAAGATGGTAGGAACGCCTCTGGCAGATGCGCTCTAGGAACTTTAATTTTGCCTGTACGTGAATCGATCTCGTTTTCCACCTTCACAACAGAATTGTTGGGCGGATCACGAATTGGTAAAAAGAAAAACCTGAATATTTTACAGACGAAAAACTCATGCTGAACATTTATCCGTCCATCGATTCAGTGATTGCTGAAAAACAACTTTGTAAATAGTGAACGAATTTTCACAACATTATGCAACTAATAATGAACTAATGGCAAATTTGGAGTTAACTAGCGACCGTTCTTCTCCTAATTTCACAAACTTTTCTTACAGCATGCTCTATTTTATGGAACGAGTACGAAAAATCGTATGCTTCATCAGTAGAACGAATTAATCTACCAGATTGGTTTTAGCATGCATTAACCCCTTCTTAAATAACTGAGAAAGGTCTCTTTCACTGACGCCAAACAGCACAAACGACGAAAGATTTAAACAGATTTTCGATCGTACTCCTACGAGTGTTAATATCAGCAATTAGCAACTCGTATCCAAATCATAAGATCACTCTGGCAGTGCAACCCATTCTTATTGGTTGTAGAACAAAAAGCTTCTGTGTCCTATCCTGCAACCACACAGACTGGCACGGGCTCCTGCTGGGCTAGCTGTTGGGGCACATGATCCAAGGCAGCCACACAACCACCTCGCATGTGTGCATTTGCTAGGGGTGGCCAGTGAGAGCTGTGTCCTTCCGCTTGGTGCAATGCAAGATGGCGATCGAGGACGTCCTCTTCCTCTATAAATCACGCGATCGCCACCTCCAGCAGCCTCCCTGAGCACGCGTAGGCCGCCGTTCACTTGGCCATTCCTCTCGTAGCTTAGCGTCTGACGAGACTTGCACGATGGACGCTGCTCCTGCGCCTCTGCTCGTCTCCATCCTCTGCCTGCTGGCGGCTGCCGCGCCGCCGGCGGCGTCCGCGGCGCGGGCCTTCTTCGTGTTCGGCGACTCCCTCGTGGACAACGGCAACAACAACTACCTGCTCACCACGGCGCGCGCCGACGCGCCGCCCTACGGCATCGACTTCCCCACGCACCGCGCCACGGGGCGCTTCTCCAACGGGCTCAACATCCCCGACATCATCAGTAAGAGAACCAGTGCCTCTACTACTTGATCAGCTTGGTGTGCTACGTACTGCACTGCACTGACATTTGGTTTCAGGCGAGCACCTCGGTGCTGAACCTGCGCTGCCGTACCTGAGCCCGGAGCTCCGAGGGGAGAAGCTGCTCGTCGGCGCCAACTTCGCGTCGGCCGGCGTCGGGATCCTCAACGACACGGGGATACAATTCGTACGTCTCAATTCTATCTTGTCGCTGCCCTGTCACGAATACTCTCCAAATAATTCTGACGCCCATGCGTCGTGATGCATGCGTGTGGCCGATCGAGCAGGTGAACATCATCCGGATCGGCGACCAGCTGCAGTACTTCCGGGAGTACCAGCGGAAGCTGAGGGCCCTCATCGGCGAGGAGCAGGCGGCGCAGCTGGTGAACCAGGCCCTGGTGCTCATCACCCTCGGCGGCAACGACTTCGTCAACAACTACTACCTGGTGCCCATGTCCGTGCGCTCGCGCCAGTATGCGCTCCCGGACTACGTCCGCTTCATCGTCTCCGAGTACCGCAAGATCCTCTTGGTAAGTAAATCCATTCTCTCGTCTCCACGTAGCTGTACAATTCACTCCGGGCACGCCGCGCCATGTGCGCTGCACCGCCTCCATCAGTTCAGTAGGCGAGAGTCACCTGTGTGCTCGGCACCGACTGATCCGCGTGCATCGTGTGTGTGTGTGTGTGTGTGTGTGTGTGTGTGTGTGTGTGTGTGTGTGCAGAGGCTGTACGAGCTGGGCGCGCGGAAGGTGATCGTGACGGGGACGGGGCCGCTGGGGTGCGTGCCGGCCGAGCTGGCGCTGCACAGCCAGAACGGCGAGTGCGCCACGGAGCTGACGCGCGCCGTGAACCTCTTCAACCCGCAGCTGGTGGACATGGCGCGGGGGCTCAACCGCGAACTCGGCGCCGACGTCTTCGTCACCGCCAACACCCTCCGCATGAACTTCGACTACATCAACAACCCGGAGAGATTCGGTGAGTAGTCGTCACGTGCTGCGGCCGAACCCAAGATTTTTTTTCCAGATCCGGCGTGGGAAATCAAGCGGCGCTCGGGTTGGTGACTTGATCCTCTTGTGCTTTCTTCATGCAGGGTTCACGAACGTGCAGGTGGCGTGCTGCGGGCAGGGCCCGTACAACGGGATCGGGCTGTGCACGCCGGCGTCCAACGTGTGCGACAACCGGGACGTGTTCGCCTTCTGGGACGCGTTCCACCCCACGGAGAGGGCCAACCGCATCATCGTCGGCCAGTTCATGAACGGCGACACGGACTACATGCACCCCATGAACCTCAGCACCATCCTCGCCATGGACCGGGAGGGGCTCTAGATTTTTTCTAGCGTCATCAGCCGGCCGGCCACGAGTTTATATACGTACATGTCACGTGCCGATCGAGCACACTATGTCCTGCACGGTGGCAGCATAATTTGATTGGTGTCGTGACACAATTGAGTTTGACAGTGTTTTCCTTGATCTGTCATGGATTTAACGGGAATTAGTAATTGGTTGGGATTGATACTTTCGAGTTATGCATTGTGCTGTGGTGCCTAATTTGTTGGTGTCAGTTGTATCAAGTGAAATGGCCATTGGAATATTTTTTTAAAAAAAAAGAAGAAGAAATGATCTTCAGGGTCGTGTCTCGTGCATGCTGGAAGTCTGGAACCCTGCACGGCTGCTGGCTGCACGTCTGGACCTGACCTTTTCGGCAGAGCCGTCAGCCACTCAGCCGTGCCAAACAACGCATCCCGCCTGCAAAACCCACGGCAAAATTTGAATCGCTTCCTGCTCACAAACGTCTCCCCTTCCTCCAGTCCTCCTCGAGGCGCCACCGAACCAACGCCATCAGCCCAGCGCGCGTCTCCTCCCGCTGCTGCGCTCACAGCTAAGCCCCCTCGCGAAGCAAGCAGGCGGCTCCTCTGATCCTCTCCTCCTCCCCGCCGTCTCGTCGGCAGCCGCTTCCGCATCTCGCTGCGCTCTCCTCCGACCCGATCCCGCACCCATCAGCGAGTAAGTGCGCCCTTCCCCCGCTCGTCTCCAACCTCTCGCTCCCGCCCGCCGATTCGGCCGCGTAACCCCCCGCCGGGTCCGCTCCCAGCGGGCGGCGCCGCGCGCAAGGTGTTCGACTATACTCCCCGCGATGGATTCCTCGCCACTGATCGCTCGGATTTTCTCATCATCGATCGCTCTGGTTTTTTTTTCCGCCACCGATCACCAGCTGGATTGCTCACCCCGATCACTTGAATTCTGCAGGAGGCGAGTCTGTGCGGCTTAGCGTCCGACCGACGATGGGATCTCTCGTCGACCCGTACGCGCTACGCTGTGTCTCCGATCTGCCCCCGCCATTCCGCCCCGTGTTTGGGTTCAGGTGCGACCCGTGTGCTGATCATTCAAGCTCTGCGTTTACTTTTTGGTGTTCATACGGAGTGTTTCTGCACTGCTGTGTTTGTTCAGTTGTGTGATTGCAGCACCCCCTTGTAGATGATTCGAATTGAGTAATAGTCTCGCACATTGCATGAGATTACAGTGGTAACAACTTGAGAGTTGAGATTATGGGAAATATGAAGCCATTTTGATCGACTGCTGTAAGGGTAGGATTTTATTAACATTTTGGTTTCTCTGCAGATACTTCAATTCCTTGCAGAGCGAGTGCTTCCATGTGTGCTTCTTCTCAGATGTGAACATGGTTATCTCTGCACCTACTGGGAGTGGGAAGACCGTGCTGTTTGAGCTCTGCATCCTGAGGCTCCTCTCTAGGTTCCTTTCACCAGACCTGAGGTTCAATTTGGTTAAAGGAACTCTGAAAACAGTATGTGCCTTCTGACTGCCTTTCCTCAAAAAGCATAGGGGGCTTATAATGTAAATGGGGTTTTAGGGTTCTGATAGTTCTTCACTGGAATGGCACTGCAGATCTACATTGCACCCTCCAAGGCGCTAGTGCAGGAGAAGCTGCGGGACTGGAACACGAAGCTGGGCCCATTGGGGATCAATTGCTTGGAGATGACTGGTGACAATGAATTCTACAACAATAAAGCCATACACGATGCTGATTTGATCCTCACCACTCCTGAGGTCTATGTCACTACTTATTTTGATATGTGGAAGTTAAGATGATAGCTTGCTAACCAATTTCTTGCATTCTCGCTGAAATTGTAATACATGCAGAAGTTTGATTCTATGAGCCGACATGGTGTAAGAGATGGTAGATTGGGTTTCTTCAGTGACATTGCTCTTGTCCTTATTGATGAAGTTCACCTTCTCAATGATCCACGTGGAGCTGCATTGGAAGCAGTTATCAGTAGAATTAAAATGCTTTCGCGACAGGGCAACATGAAATCTTCTCCTTTGGCTAATGTTCGATTCATAGCTGTTTCTGCCACTATCCCTAATATTGAGGACATAGGTTTGTAAATCTCTGCAGTATGTTCTTAACATACTATTTACCTTTCCATATCACACACTCCAATAAAGGAAATTATGTTTCTCATTAACATTGTAAAATTTCAGCGGAGTGGCTCCTAGCACCCCCAGAAGGAGTTAAAAGGTGACTAACAAAATTTACTTGAGGATTTTATGGAGTACTCCCAATAAATTTAACTTATCTGTGGTATGCTGCTTTTGCAGATTTGGAGAAGAAATGAGGCCAGTGAAGTTGACAACCAAGGTCTTTGGTACGATTTTCCTATATACTAGAATCTAGGCTAGCAAATGTCATGTACTCGTACATAGCAAAACCTGATAAAATACTTTGCCAACCCTTAAGATTAGCTATCCTGGAACTGCTCAGACTTAATTATGATGCAGCAAACTATTCAACTAATCTGGCAGCAAATGCTCTCCCTATCATGTGTTGCCTTGAAGGATCAACGCCAAGTCATTAAAGGCTAGGTTGTTCCAATTTCCATCAACAATGATTTGACTGTTTTTCTATGCCACAAATTACATTGGATTTACTTATGTCAAAACACCTGTGTGTATGAAATAGCCACGATTTTCTCAGCCATAGAATTAACCTGCGTTTTTATGCTACTAGGTAAAATTATGAACATATATATACATGCTGTACTAATTGCCTAATACCTTTCCAATGATCTTTCAGCTGCCACTTCATCAGCAATTTCTGTGCTGCTAATTCTTTCTTTTTTACTATTGTGCTATTTAGGTTATGCTCCAGCTAAAAACGACTTCCTTTTTGAGAGGGTATGCATCTTTACAATCCCAATGTTCTTTCTTTCACAATTAGAGGAGGAAAATTAGTGGTGAGTTTTAAGCATTCAATTAAAGTTCGATTCTGACCACTTAATTCCTTTTCTTTCGTTCAACTTGTAGAGGTTGCAAAGTTTTATTTACGGTAAGTAACATCCCCCCATCCCTCAATTGCATTGCACATCATGCAAATTACAGTATCAGAATTTCAGTACTAAAAATAGAAATGAAATACTGATTACAGATATCCTGATGCAACATTCAAGAGGGAAGTCTGCACTTGTTTTCTGTTCTACAAGAAAAGGTGCACAGGAAGCAGCGCAGTGCCTTTCACAAACTGGAGCATCGCTTGGGTATTCGAATCCATTTATGCAATCAATGCAGCAGTATGAACATCTAAGGGAGGCTTCTCTAACCTGTAGTGACAAGCAACTGCAGGCTTGCATTGTACATGGAGGTTGTCTGGAAATCTTGTTCCCTAGGCACCCATAATACCTTCCTTAACTTTGCAACCTCCAATTTTTTAGTTGTCTTTTTGATACCCATGCTAGGTGATACACTTGGCCTAAAAACTTTAATGGAATGCTTAACTGATGTGATCCTATTCCATTTTCAGTTGGTTTTCATAATGGTGGTCTTTGCTTAAAAGATCGGAATCTTGTTGAGGGTCTTTTTCTCAAGGGTGATCTTCAAATTCTATGCACAACAAATACTTTGGCGCATGGTGTCAACTTACCAGCACATACAGTTGTCATAAAGTCAACACAATTTTTGTGAGAATAAAATTTAGATATGGCATCAATTAACTTGATCTACACTTCTAGTTTCTGACATCGATTCTATTCTGCAGCAACAAAGAGAAAGGCCTATATGTAGAATATGAGAGGTCCATGGTGCTTCAGGTGTACTACTAAGTCTCAATATGTCCTATAAACTATTATTGTTGATATACAATAATAAATATTCCATCTCGCTTCACATCTTACTGTGATTTTGTGTGGTTAAAATATAGCTTCAATGTTGTATGTCCATTGCTATATTTCTTTTACTTCTGTCTAAACTAATAGGTCAGGTTTGAGGCATAAAAACTACTGAATTTGTTTCTGTGATTGTAACTCAAATGCTAAAATCTTTATTAGAAGGTGGTTCTGAAATACATCATTGGCATTTCTGTATCGAAAGAGCAGGAGTACTGGATATGTTAACTTATCTATATAGGTTGAATTTTACGTATACTGAAAAACTTCAATGAATTAAGTGCTGTAGTTAATTAATTTATATCTTTGCTACCTGGAAAAAAGGCATTCATTTATAAAGAGGCTCTACATTTGTACATTCATTTACCAAGACTCTTAGATTTCTGTTTATTTCTTGACTTCGAGCCCTGCATCTTCTTCAATCAAAGCGGGGTGCGGTCTGCTCCTTCCCGTCAAGTTTTTTTTTTCTGTTTATTTCTTGACTGGATTATGTAGTTCAGTTCACTAGTGGCTCTGCTTATGCTTGTACTGTAATTAATTTTGTTGTAATCTGTTGTTTATCAAACAACAGTAGTTCCCTAAAATAACATCAACATCAACATGAAAATCTAAGATGGTATTGAAATTTACATATATATAAAATACAAATTGAACAGTAAAAGTTAGCACATTTAGTAATTTCACTACTCCCTCCTTCCCAAATTGTAGGTCGTTTTGGCTTTTCTAGGTGCATAGTTTTTGCTATGCACCTAGATGCATAATACTATCTATGAGACTATGAACCTAGGAAAGCCAAAATGACCTACAATTTGAAACGGAGGGAGTATTAAATATAAAACATACTATATGATTATTCTCTTATTTCTGACAAAGCTTCTGTTTTTGATGATCTGCAGATGTGTGGGAGGGCTGGACGCCCACCATTTGATGATACTGGAACAATTATAATTATGACAAGAAGAGAAACAGTAATTCGTCCTGTGTTTTCACTCTTATAGATTTCGTGAATTGTGACATATTTTGACAGGAAAATATTTCCTGGGTTATTGGACTAACATGCTGTAAGTTTTCCTTTTAGGTTCATCTATATGAGAACCTTCTAAATGGATGTGAAATGGTGGAGTCTCAGTAAGTGCTTCATGTGTAATCAGAAACTAGTGTTTTATGTGATATTTCACCTAAAAGATGACTATGATATGCACTGCATACAATTTTATACTTCTGACCAAGTATTTATACTATCACCAGGTTGCTGCCATGTGCAGTGGAGCATCTAAATGCAGAAATTGTTCAGCTGACAGTAGCTGACATAAGTTTGGCAATTGAGTGGATCAAGTGCTCATATTTGTACATCAGGATAAAGAAGGTATGGATACACTCTTGTTTAACATTTAAAATCTATGTAATTTAATGAATGTAGTAACTTTAATGAAATATATTGCTAGAATCCTGAGAACTACGGAGTTAAGAGGGGGACTCCTAGAGATCTCCTTGAAAAGCAAATTCAAGGTAACTCCTTTTGGACTTTGTTGGCTTGATGATTCTATTATGATGCCTTATGCTTTGATCCTAAGCAATCTAATATACAGGTATATGTGTTGAGAAGATTCATGAGTTGGTAGAGTATGGACTGATTTTGACAGATGAATACGCTTTCCTTCTACAACCATTAGGTAAAGTTTTCTTCTGTAAAACACTATGCAGATGCAGAAATTACAATCAGAAGATGTCATATACTGCAATGCTCAATCTTTTGTGATAAAATACTGCCTTTTTTGTTGCACCGTACCCTTTATGCATTGGGTGCACCCAGCCCAGAATGCAAAACAAACTGTAGACTAAAATATATGTTATATATATCAACCAGCCAGATCCATGACTATATTGGTCTGGATACGTTGTCCTTATCCCATGATCTGGGTTTGTTGGATTTGTATGTCTAAATCCCCAGGGTTCCCATATGAAAATGGGGCACCCTATTTCACAGTTCTAATACTGTGCCGATTCCTTCAGAACATTCTGATAATGACATGCATACACCTTATCTCTTCCTCCTCCCAACTCTGAGGGTTGACATGCAGCCATGCAGGAATGTTACTTGGAGTCTAACATTCTGTGATAACCAGGATTATTATTCGATTATTTTGAATCCATTTTCCCTCAAATATATATTTTCCTGCTATTTAGGGATGGTAGTATTCCAATTAATCACTCCATTCGCATGTGTCTATTTTGCAATTTTTCATCAAAAGGACTCTCTTTTAAGATCTATAATTGTTCATACTCAGAACCTGGGAAGCTGATGGCAAAATTCTACCTGAAGTTTGATACAATGAAGCTTATCGTCAAAGCTTCTGCCTGTTGCAGTTTGGAAGATTTATTGCATATCATCTGTCACTCTGCAGAGATTACTTGTAGGTAGTTGCACATGTTTTGAATTAGTTATTAAGCGTCAATCATTTTAATTTTATTTATGTTTTGGTATATCAAGGGATCCAACTACGCCGAAATGAGAAGAAGGTTCTAAATGACATAAACACTGACAAAGATGGTAGACTCCTCTTCCATATTGTCATGGAGAATGGAAAAAGGAAGAAGCGTGTTCAGACAAGAGAAGACAAAATATTCTTGCTAGCAAATGACTGCTTAACTGGGGATCCCCTGATCCATGATTTATCCCTCAACCAGGTTGTTTGTTTGTCTAATTTAAAATACCTCTTGATTTTCACCCCTGCTATGTTGACTTAAGTGAGCTTCGACTTAAGTGAGCTTCCCGTGCAGGAGATGAATTCAATATGCTCAAATGGATGTAGGATTGCCAGGTGCATGAGAGAATACTTTATATACAAAAAGAGTTACAGATCTGCTATAAATTCTATGATCCTTGCAAATAGTCTACATCAAAAGCTTTGGGAGAGGAGTCCATTTCTTCTGAAACAACTGCCTGGGATTGGAATTGTAACAGCAAAGGTTATTAATTTTCTTATTGTTATGTAGACACTTCTCTATCCGCAGCCTGCATAATTAATGCTTGAGTTGATCACTTGCTACAGGCTCTGAAGAGTGCTGGAATTTGTGACTTTGACACCTTGGCAGCTGCTGATGCTAGAAAGATAGAATCAGTAACAGGGCGCAATTATCCATTTGGCAATCATATAAAGGAATTAATGTCATCAT
The DNA here is from genome assembly GCF_005286985.2 of Setaria viridis. Taxonomy (NCBI): domain Eukaryota; kingdom Viridiplantae; phylum Streptophyta; class Magnoliopsida; order Poales; family Poaceae; genus Setaria; species Setaria viridis. The sequence goes on from NC_048263.2 coordinate 31,015,088, forward strand.
TACCACCCAAAATTGACATACACATAGAGGATGCTGGAAACAGACTGGGGAAATCGACCATTACTGTAACACTGACTCGTCTATCACAGGCAATTCAATCCAATAAACGCAATTTTGCTGACATGGTACCCTATCAGCTTTGCTTCCAAACATTTAGTGCTTTTAATACCTACTAAGTTTTATAATATTCTTTTGTCAGGTTGTGGGCTCGGAGGAAGACAATGTGATCCTCTTTCATGAGAAAATAAGGTCAGTGTACCCCCTCCTTTCTTTGTCAAACTGATACCTTTGACAATTTTTTCTTCTTCTACTGATGTGGATGGTTGTTTGTTGTTCTTATGGTTGTTGCCACCAGGACTCAAGAATTCCACAGGTAACACTTTTCAACTTTATTATTCCAGGATATGTTTGACCATTCTTCTTCACCGTCAAATGAGAGGGATATAACATCATCTGAACAAATAAGCTGAAGTAGCATTATTTCATATAACAGATGAACAGATCACAATGATAGCAAAAATGAACAAATTGGGACTAATATCATTATAGAAGTATCTAGCTGCGCTCTCAGATACCTAAGTTTAATCCTAAGTTGTTCAGGGTTCCTCAGTCCTCACTGCCAATTTGTTAAAATGCAGCCCATATTCTGTAAAAGTTTTTGTGCCATGCCCCCCGAATGCACGGGTCACTCTGAAGGCTGATCTAATATTTGAAGAATATGGTAATATCACCAACCAAGAATGCTTTCTTTAAAACATTTAATACACACATCATGTGTATGCTCACACTGTTTACGCTTCCATTTTATGTTGAAGTTGGTCTTGATGTGCACAAGAAGCATATAATCAGCAGAGAAGATGATTTGCATGTCACCAAAGCGCATGGGATAGATAAGGCTGAACCCACATACAATCTTCCTGCAGAGATTTGTTTGGTTAGCTCCAGAACAATTCGAACAAGCCGATCTCAGTCTCGCACTGAACAGAGCCCTCTTTCCAAAGAGGTATATGTCATAGAAGATGATGCTGTCACTGCTCTCGAGAAAGCTGATAATGTACAAGGAACCAGAAAATTTAACAACTTGGCTTCACTGTAAGTGGTTAATCTTTGTTTTTTTTTCTTTTGCTGGCCAATGATTTGGGAATTAATTGCCAGACATCAGCATAAACCAAAATACTAATCAAACTGGGGAATATGCAATCTGTAGTTTCCAAATATCTGGAAGGTTGGAATTAGTCATTATGTTACTTCACAGCTACAAGTGAAAAAAATTCAGCACGTATCAAATTAGCAGTTACTTCACAACTCTGTACTTATTTAGTCTATATCAATCAATCCATGTTTTCTGAACCTTAGGTGAGTATTTTGTAACATGGTATTTTCATTATTACAGGGAGGTCCCCAGCTTTGATCTGCTGTCTGAGGAAGAGTACGGAGGTAAGACAATGCTGCGAACAGTATATAGCTATGTGCACTTTATGCTTCATTCGTGCTCCTTCCTTTGAAATCTAGTATTTTATTATTAGCTTGCTGAAATGTGCATTATCGTGTTTAGATATGCAAGCTGCTGCATCAACTCCTGAACCAGCAGAGGCAGAATGCAAAAGTGCCACAAGCAACACGATCTTTGATCACATACGCAAGAAATCCAAAGATTTCCCCACTCTGGTGCTGTCAAAATCCATGGATAGCTCTTATGAACCTCTGATACTGAAGAAGATGAAAACATCAAGAGACCAGTTTGGGGTAGAACAGAGCAGTCTGCACACGGGCGGGGTCACGCCAATGGATTCTGAACCTGCTGAGCCTAGGGTCTCTCCAACCAATATGCTGTTTACTGGCAAAAGGAACAGCCCATCTGAGAAGAAGATAATGACAACGCCAGGCGAAAGCCCTCTTCGGTTTTCTGGTGAAAATGACAGCCCATTGGAGAAGAGCAAGATCCTGATCAACGCTCCAGCTGAAAACTCTCATCTCCAACTTGCAGCCAAACGTAGCAGCCCATCTGAGAAGAGCAAGATGACGACAACTCTAGATGAATGCTCTCTTGGGCTTGCAGGTGGAAAGGACCGCCCGCTGGAGAAGAGCAACATCTTGATCAGAACTCCAGTTGAAAATCCTTTCGAAAAAGGAACTCCAGCCGAAAACTCTCCTCAGTTTGCAGCTAAACGTGACAGCCCATCTGAGAAGAGGAAATTCAGCTTCAGCAGTTCCCTTCCATGCTTCCAGGCTGAGCAATGCACAAAGCAAGAAGTCCGAGCTGCATATCAACCCTTCAATATTGAGGAATATGTCAAGGATATATTGCGGAAACCAAAGGATAGCGAGAACGGCGACTCTTTTCTTAATTGTAGGAGCGTCTTTTCCTTTCTCTGATTTGCTGGGAGATCTTGAACAATGTACATTCAGTTATTGTGCTCAAAACACGCACTGTAACGTGGCAACGCATCTCCTTTTCTGGGCACGAACAGTTATGAATGCTACCCTGCAATTTGCTCTGTAATAAATATTCCCTCCATCCCAAATTACTATTCGTTTGGATTTTTTAGATTTATAACTTTTGTTATGCACCTAGATGATACATAATATATCTAGATACGTAGCAAAAGTCATGTACCTAGAAAAGTCAATTTGGGACGGAGGGACATGTGCTTATCTATGGTACATGTACAAGCTGTTATTGGCTGCACAAACGATGAAGTTTTCCATCGGGTGCCACGCTATATGTGTGACCTTTGATGCCATGTTGCATGGCATTTCCTCCTTGCCGTCTGACCTCGGACCATCCTGACCTGCACGACAAGCAGACAAGAGATTTTCAAGAGCACACTATGAGCTCCGGCAATAACTTCGCCGAGACATTAACTGAAAACACAAATGGAGAACTTGGCAAATGGCTGTTTCCGAACCTTTTCTACCAACTCCAAGAGAGAAACTGCTGAAGAGCACCGGAATCTTTGTAGGAGCATGTGATTGTACCCTGTGGCGAAAGTGCAAAGTTCAGTAGAGGGGCAAAAGGCATTCGCTGCTTTAGAGGGTATTTGGATACGCCTACTAAAGTTTAGCACCTATCACATTGGATGTTTGGATGCTAAGAAGTATTAAATATAGGCTAATTACAAAACTAATTGCACAGATGGAGTCTAATTCGCGAGACGAATCTATTAAGCCTAATTAGTCCATGATTTGACAATGCGGTGCTCCAGTAACCATTTGCTAATGATAAATTAATTAGGCTTAATAGATTCATCTCGCGAATTAGCACAGGGTTCTGCAATTAGTTTTATAATTAGCTCATGTTTAGTCCTCCTAATTAGCATCCGAACATCCGATGTGACGCTGCTAAAGTTTAGCACCTAGTATCAAACACCACCTTAGTTTCATGTTATATTTGATAGCACATATCCGCAATATTTTTTTATGATAAACAGTACTCCAGATTGTCCTTTCAAAGCGAGAGATGGAAAAACATAGATGTTTGAAGCAAATACCTGTAAGGGTTGGTGCTAGCTTCCAACGTAGTGCCAGAGGTCTGCGCAGCAGTACGGGAGAAAACTTTGAACGTATTACTGCTTATCATAAGAGCCAGAAGAACGATGAGGAAATCAGGAAACGACCAAGGAGGGGAGAATGAGATCACTACACTCTGTGCTCATGCGTTTCAGTAGTGAGAACCTGTAAGATCCAGTGGCGAAGTAGCTCCCGTCCTTGCTGGCGCAGCAGCTGAACCGGTCAAAAATGTAGTCCTCGGTGTATAACTCTGACAGCTGCAGCATCAGCAGACAAGGAACATTTCTGATACTGTCATCTTTTATTTGAAATTTGGACAGATTCAATTGACAAACTGTTGAAGGCAACGTCTGATAATGAATTATTTCCATGTTGGATGAAGCATGAAGTATATGTACCTTTGGGCGAAGGAACTCGTGCACCTTGTATGTGGCGATGGGTGAGGTCTCCACCCGCAAGTCCCAGAGCTGCAAACAGTGAGGCTTCAGGGTGAACCGTTGCTGCGTTGCTGCTTGCTAACAACAGGTAGCTGTATAGTTGGTATGCTTGGAACAAATGGAGTTTCATAGCACCTTGAGGTTCATGTAGTCTCGAGTTAGAAGGCATCTTCCCTCGCCAGTGAACTTCAGATCGGTGGTGCAAGAGATTATCTCGGTGAAAAATGTGCTGGGCTGAGGTCGGCTCTGGCGATCCTTGAATCTGTTCAGTAAGCGATAGTTCAATTCAGGAGTGATGGTTTTAGTCTTGCAAAACGAGTGGCCTTAAGAAGCATAAGCGTCGAGAGTTGAGATCGAGGGGTGGTTGCGGAAATGCAGAGGGCACTCACGTTCTGACGCTCTGGTCGCACAGCGCCGACCGCCGCAGGTCGACCAGCCGGACGAGGCCGCTGGAGCTGCCGTAGCCCAGCAGGCTGCAGGACGACGGGTGGAACTCGGCCGTGGTGATCACCTCTGGTTCATCATCCAGCATAGTCAAGCGTCAGTGCTTGCTAGTGACCAATTGTTGACATTCACGAACTTGACAAGTGTTACTACTTGATGGTAAAAAAAAATGACCAAATCACCTACGAGATCCTCCATGTCCGCGGGCTTCTTGTCGACGATGTTAAAGCACTGGCTCGTCACCTCCAGGTGCCACAGGTTGATCCTCAGGTCGTCCGCGGACACGAACGTCTCCCCGTCACTGTATGCACATTAACAAGTACTGCCATTGCTTTGCCTAGAAAAAAAATCAGAGGTCCAGGGGCAGAATGAACCTGCGAGAATAAGATTAGCCTACCAGTTATTCGAGATGGAGTTGATGTTGAACTCGTGAGCACGATCGAAGACTCTCCGGCACTTTGCAGAGTACCCATCTCCGACATCACCTATCTGATCGATCAAGCATGACAGAAAAAATTCATAAACATCTCAGTATCATTATCACCCAGTACTACATCGATCAAATGCGCCCGGCAGATCAAACACCACAACTACAAACGCTGAAGAATCCAGAGAGAAAACCTTTTCAATTAGCTCAGAGGAATCTGCAGACGAACCCCTGTGTTTCGTGGCCGCCCATTCAGAGTGCGGTTCTTGCAGAGGCAACGCCGAGGTGCTCCGGCGCCGCTCGCCGTCCCCTTTCTTCGGCGCCTTGCGTTCCGAGACCTGCCCTGAAGCAACAGCGTCATTATACTCGAATCCTTCTTCTGTCCGTGTCATTTATGCCGCGTTCGGTACCTTCCAGAGCTTGACGGTGCGGTCGTTTGCGGAGAGCATGCACAGGGAGCGGTGGTTCGGCCGCGCGCACCACCTCACCTTCTTGATCTTCTCGCCGATCTCCAGGCTGTGCAGCACGTCAAACTGTGTACCAAGTACCGGCAGGGGATCATCAACGGAGTGCGTGCGCTAGATTTACAGTAAGATTTCGCCCTGCTCATCTGATGAACAGCTCGATCGACCGGTGCCTCACCTCCGGCTCGTGGCTCTGGAACTCCATCGCGAAGCTGTACCTCGGCGGCGGCGCCACGGCGTAGTCCGTGCGCTCCAGCTCGGCACGAGGCCACGCCTGCGGGGGCGCGTCGTCGTCGTCGGTCCTTCGGAAGAGGATGACGCGCCCGGCGTGGTCACCGGCGGCCAGGTACTCGCCGCGGCCGTCGAACTCGATGGCCGAGATTTCGTCCGCTGCGACACGCGTGCAAGTAAAGCACTGATTATTTCATCTGCAACATACATGTGGGTTCTGACGTTTTGAGTTTGGTATTGACAGGTACCGTCATCTTGGAGCGCGGCCGGGCCGTTGCGGTGGCCCCCGGCGGCGGGCGCCGGCAGCTCGCCGAGGACCTGGGAGAACTTCCACTGGGGTAACTGGGAGGGCCGCGATTCTTGGTTGCCGGAAGACGAAGAGGAGGTCGGGGACGGGGTTATGGAGCTCGTGGTCCGCCGCCGCCTGCCGGCGCTGCTCATCGTCTCAGCCTATAGGATCATGTATCGGGAATGGACAGTGCTCTGGTTTTAGAGCATCCGTAGCCACTCGCCGGCTGTTATCTTCATCTGTTGTTGGCTCTTGCGCTTTTCCTGCCGAATCACCTATCGGCTATCGCCGTCGCAAAATGGTCATGAGCTGAGTTTAATAAAAAAAAAAGGAGAGAGAAAAGGTGCAGCGAAAAATTCTCAGGCAAAGAAACCACAAATAACGTCACTCTTGTAGGCAGGCATAAGAGCAACTTCAAAAGGTTTTTAAAATATTCTTCTCCAAAACGAGGTATTGGGGGTTATACTAAAAAAACTTTCACCTAAAAATATATCAATCCACATTGAAACGCTAAAAACTACCCTTAATAATTTTAAAAAAGTCACGTCGTCATTATTGGACCCTTAGCCTGCCCACCTCCCGGCCCATGACACCAGGCACCTTCCTTCCCCTCTCGGAGCACTCCATGCACTTGGTTAGCACAACCTTGGCCGCCGGCATCACCTTCCTGCCGCCGTCTTTCTGCCTGAGTCCGCTGCCAAGGCTGAGGCCTAGCCCGAGGCCGTTGTTGCTGCCGCCGTCCGCCTCGGCAGCACGGTGGCGGCGCATGTGGCCACCGAGCGCCTGGCCAATGGCGAACTCGAGTGCAATGATCCTGACCCTGGAACAAACAGACAGCGTAGGTTGACAAGATTACTCATACCCTTTGGCAAGTCATCCAGACCTCTCCAATGTCTAACATCTAATACCTGTAGGTGGTAGAGCTTACATATTGCATCAGGCAAAGGTTTATGCAAGTCAGAATCAAATCTCAGCTCTGAATAGCGAAGATGGATGAACTTTTTGACACTGGATAGCAAAATTTCAGCATTGAAGGGCATTGCTGATATCTTAAGTACTCGGATATAATGCAATTGATCCAGAATCTTCACAAATTTTGTCGAGAAGTTCTCATCATACACACCTACCAGCATTAAACTCTCCAAGCTTGTCAGGATAACATTATTCTGAATTTGATCTTGCTTTTCTTCAAAAGTTATACTACGTTCTATGTTCTGTTCATTATAAACCAACTCAGTCCAGATGCCAACATGACGAACTGATGGGAAGATTTTTTGAAGATCTGAGCCATCAACTGTAAGGCATTCATGTAGTGAGACTTCTCGTGCTACATCATGTATCAGATCATGTACAACAAAGTAGTGTTCATTCATCACTATCTAAAATTGAGATACTGCAACTGCACTTGTTATCTCCCCTTCATGAGATCTGAAGATCTGAAGAAAAGAAATTGAGAAGGGGCCAAAAATAAGTCTCCTTGGCTCCGTAGTTCCCCCGTTCTTGCAAAGGCTCGCTGGCGGACTGAGGAACAGACGGGAGGGAGGGAGGGCAAAAGGGGGTGTACCATCTCGTAGTACTTGAGCTCGTCGAGGTGCTTGGCCAGGTCGGCGGCCAGGCGCTGCATCTGGTTGATCTGCACCACCATCTGCTGGTTCCCGATCCTGATGCTGGCGGCAGCCCCGGCGGGCACGGCGCCGAGGACGAGGTTGGCGCGGCGCAGCGCGTCCCTGAGGTGTGCGACTTCCTTCTCGAAGCACTCGGAGCTGAGCAGCGCGTTGACCCTCCGCCCCTCGCCCCGCCCCCGCCGCTGCGCGCGCGGGAAGGGGCCACGCAGGAAGGTCCGGCTGCTCGGGTGCGCGGCCGGCGGGCGCTGCGGGGCGGCCACTGCGCGACATCCGGCGCCCTGCTGCGCGCGCCCGGGGAAAAAACACGCGCGCGGGAAAGAGGTCGGGGGCGGATTGGGGAGGACCGGGCACTGCAAATATACGCGGGGCCTAGAGTGTTTTTTTCGCGTCGCGAATCCTTCGAGGGAGTATCCTTCGAGGGAGTTTAGGTGGAGAAAGTATCCAGCCTTTTGGAGTTGCTATAAGTACGTGTTACGAAGAACTGGTATTCATCGTCTGGATTATTTAAATCAGTATATAGATAAGCAACCTTGCCCTAGTAATATACATTTGCTGCAGCAGGTTCAGGACGCCGGGTGGTTCGTACGCTAACTTTCACGTGATTCTCTGGACCTAATTTTAACTCCATTATGTTCATGCTTGTATGTCGGGGGAAAAAATCAGGACAATGCTTTCAACCGCTAAAGAACAAAATTTCGCTAGCCCCGTGTTCCTCACGTTGGTAGATCAGCTGCTAGCTTGCTACACATTTACAGGTGTCTGGTCTCCCTTGTCCACTAGTCCAACAGCGAGAAGACTGGGATTCCCTTCGCGTTGAAACTTGCACATTTCACAAGTAGTTCCTGTCCAACTTCAAATTCCTTTTGACCATTTGCCTGCAACAAATGCTCCATAATTTCAGTAACAGAAGTTCATTGAAAAGGGTCAAAATAGGATTCAAGGGTTAACAATCATGAACATAGTGGCACAACTATTAATAAAAAGAATAGATGCAACAAATGCCCCAGAATAAGCACTTGCATAATGTTGGTATGAACAGGAAAGAACCCTCAACAGTTATATGAAGTTACCTCAAATTTATGCATTCCGCGTGCTCCATCGCTCAGCTCAAGTACTAGTCCAAAGGCTCGAATCTGATAGACCTTTGCTGTAACCACATCACCCAACTTCATAGACCCAGATTGGAAGTTCACCGGAGTCTGCTTCAGGTCCAGAGTGTTGCTAGCAGTTGGTTCTGGAACCTCTTCTGACCCACTGGTTTCCAGGCTGTTACTCCCAGATTCCTCAATCTTTACTTTCTTATCAGTTTTCTTGGTAGCACCTCGGGCTTTCTTAGCGGTAGCTGTCCTAACCTCCTGACGTTCGCTGGGTGCTTTATATGGTCTAGGAGATGACTTGGAAACCCTTGCCCGCTTCTTTGGACCATTTGCGGCATCTTGAGCATCACAGTCAGCCTCACTTCGTATTATAACTGAAGGAGTGGAAAATGCAGGTGCCTCCTCAGCTGTGCCATCTTCATGTTTGCTACTGGATGGCTCAGCATCAGCACCTACACTGGGCATGTTCTCTACAGCAGCCCAGCCTACTTCTTGACTTGGCAAAGGACCTTTACTCTCTAAATCCTTCTTCTTACGTGGTTGGGGTAAGGTTGCCTTAAGTGAGAGTTTAATGTTACCCCTCACGTCCTGTCCAATACACATCAAAGAGAGCGATTGGCCAACAGTTACAATATCGGAGACTTTTGATACCTGAGGGGGGGACAACAAAACAAAATACACAAATAATAGTTAAAAATGATGAAAAGCTGGTCTGTCAGTATTCAACCCAATAAGTAAGACAAAACAAAAGAAAGCTATTCGAGAAACAAATATTTAACTACTTCTAATAAGCATCCAGTAAGTCTGGAACCATAGAGGTGCACTAACAGAGCTGAGTAAAACTGATTCACAAGAGAAGTACCGGTTCATGTGACAGCTCTGAAATGTGAAGAAGGCCTTGCTGTCCACCATTGAACTCCACAAAAGCGCCATACTCCTTAACTGAGGAAACAGTTCCTTTGTATGTCCGACCAACTTCAATTTCACGTCCCACGAGAAACTCAACCTGCATTTAAAAGAAAGGGTAGATTTCATTATATGAATATTCTTCTTCCCAGTCGCTTGCACTTAGCATTTTAACTAGCACAAAAGGGGATTATGTATACAGTAAGCAAGGGTTATCAAGCGCTATCATAAGTGGGTGTCATAAGAACTAGTACCTTCTCAATAGCTTTATCCATAATAGGTTGGGTTTTAGCAACAATAGTGACTGTACCATCACTGACTGATACCCGTGCACCTAATAATGGAAGAGAGAAATTAACACCCAGTAGTTGAAGAAATATAACCCAGCATAGTTATATAAAAAATGCTCAATAATTGAAACATGTAATTAATTATACGGATGAACCATGTTTTGTGCCACTGGTTTATCACACTGAGGTGCAAACCCAAAGCCCGCATAAGTATAGCCAGTGCAAAAAAAACAAAAGGTCACAGCTTAAAGAAAAATGGGACAGACCCTGGAATATAAAATCAAATGAAACCATCTATACCAAGATGTTTCCCAGTTAGTTTAATATGTGCAGCTCATTGCCATATAAAGTCATGTTAAGCACATAGCTGATCTAATCACCAAATGGTAGAGGATGGATTAGTTTCGCTGTCCTTGATACCCCACTGTTTTCTCCCTTCATCCAGTCATCTAGTCAGCTATTGAAAATGCCTGTTTTTACTCCTTACGAATTTGCAGATGAAAAGCACTTCTCTTACGCCCCCCCCCCCCCCCCCCCTCACCAAGAATCAAGTTCCTGGCTTCACCCCTGACAACAGGTAATGTCCAAAATATGCACCAATATCCAATACCTTGTCCGATGAAATAAATAAATCGTATCTTACAAAAGAGCACAAGAAAGAACATGAACAAAGGCAGGTGTATAGATAGCTTGATACCTGTTTCTTGCTCAATTTTCTTCCTGTGGAAAAGCAGTTTCCTAAGAGAATCGCTGCTGAAGCTCAGTGTAGCTGCAAACAGAGGGTCAGTTCTGACCTTAATCATATCAGGATTGTGACAAAACAACAAGCAAGTACATTAACAAACCTAATCGAGGGGCACTTCCATCATTCATAGCACGTGCGATACTTATTTCCTGGTCCATGCGGTCAAGGATTTGAGTACGAGCCTTCCGTGCAGGCTCTAAACTTTCACATACTATGTCCAATGGTATTCCAGCAGGTTTTATATCCAGCTGAATAGCAGTAATACCTTTCCTTGTTCCTGCAATTTTGAAGTCCATGTCACCCAAATGATCTTCAAGACCCTGACAAAAAATGATTATCATGTTCAGTTGAGCATCAACATCCTTTTCATTCTGTGGAAACAGAATATACAATTGACTGAAAAACCTTTGAATGAAGTGCATCAAAACACTTACCAAAATATCCGTTAAGATGCGATAATTAGAAATATCTCCAGTTGTTGGATCTACTTGACTTACAAGACCTACTGAAACACCAGCTACATGTTCTCTTACTGGTATCCCAGCATCCATCAAAGCCATACTTCCTGTGAAACCACATTTACAAATGAATGAACATTAAGAAAGAAATAATAATTTTCTAGCTGTTCAAGGGTGTCACAATAACAATGAAAAGGTAATTTACATCAAATAAGAAAATACTCCCTCTATCTAAAAAGGAATGGCATTCTAGCTTTGTCCGAAGTCAAACCATCTAATATTTGACCAACTTATAATACAGAAAAGGACCAATATGTGGTGCCAATTAAGCAGCATTAGATTTACGATGAGTATTTTCATAGTATACCAATTTGGCATCATAAATATTGATATTTTTCTCTATAAACTAGGTCAAACTTGAGATAGTTTGACTTAGGACAAAATTATAATGATATTCCTTTTTGGGATGGAGGGAGCATGAGCTAAACAAATTATTATTTTATCAAAAGCAGATTCCTTGCATTTATGGCAGAAAGGAAAAGGGTGGTGCTAATGAAAAGCTTCGCTTTGTTAAAAAAAGAAAACAAGGGATTCAATATATTTCTTAGGATAGTGAAGCATGTGGTCTTGCAAACTGAAGTACAGCGCCACTATAAGAGAAAATGGTTTGTTGCATACCTCCACATACTGATGCCATTGATGTCGAACCATCAGAGGCCATGACTTCTGAATTTACCCGAACAGTATATGGAAAATCACTTTCTGGAGGAAGCACAGCGAGCAATGCTTTCTCCGCAAGAGTGCCTGCACAATGGTACAAAATAAATAACTGCAGTGCTGGTATTCATTTTGCTTTATCCAAATTTAAAACAGACCATAGTAGCCCAATCTTGCCCAAACCACACCAAATCCTCAAGCTTTCATGCACTATTTGAAGTTCCCCAGACTCTACTCTGTTCCAAAATATGTCGTTTTAGTATTGTCCTATGTCGAACTTTTCTAACTTTGACCAAGTTTATATATACAATACCAAATAAATGCACTGTAAGGACATACTTCATGGTGGATTTAATGAAACTAATTGGATGCTGTTGATGTTAGTGCATTTTCTGTAAACTTGATCAAAGTTAGCGAAGTTTGACTTATAAACTTGACGCAATACCAAATGAATGCACTATAAGGACATACTATATGGTGGATTTAATGAAACTAATTGGATGTTGTTGATGTTAGTGCATTTTTCTATAAACTTGATCAAAGTTAGAGAAGTTTGACTTAGGACAAAACTAAAACAACCTACATTTTGGACTGGAGTAATATAACACTGCTACTTCCTCCACTTTTCATATGACATATTAGGATTTGAGGGAAAAGGTCGAACTTTATAAAAGTTGACGGACAATTAGTTTTATACGCATGCCTAGTATACAAAAGTTGTATGAACAGATACAACATTGATTTTGCCGCAATTGATTATAAGAGAAACTTGTGGTCAACATATGTTTCTAAAGACTGCAAATCTTGAATACACCCTATAAAAAGAAATTGGAGGGGGCACACTACTTCATCTACCAATTAAAGATTAATTATATCACATTGATAAGCCTCTATATGAGCCAAATTGGGCGAGGATATCAGACATATTCCTTTAACTAACTTCAGGATAGTTCATTTAGTATATGGAAGAGAAAGCGTGTACCATGTCCAACTTCCCGTCGATTCAGGCCCCCACGTTTGGCAACTTCATTTATCGAAAATGGTGGAAAGCTATAGTGAAGCATGAAACGCTTTGTTGGAGGGCCAACAATTGAATCCAGTCGCTGAGCATCACCAGGAGCACCAAGGGTAACTGTACACAGAACCTACAACCATGGTGCTGGTTATTTGCATGATTATATATGCAACAACTTGGTCCAAAAAATATGTTAAGTTCCTCCAAAGTTAAGCAAATAATACTGTGTGTATGTGTTGTTTTATCATTTGGTACTGTGGACTGTTAGCATTAATCTTGTTACTAGAGAGTTGTGCCCAGGGTCAGCTAGTGTCTAGTTCATTCCTATTAGTGCTGGCTAGATTTTAGCTTGTTGAAGAGAATAATACGCAGATCATATGGGCATTGACTGCATTAATTATAATGGGCAAGCGTGCAAGCCCTGTATCAGCTACATATATGTGAGAAAACGATGAGGGCTAGTGTGGTCGCATCGACCAAATACTACTTGTTATTTTTGTGCTTGTGTGTGTCCACCAGGCATAAACATTAGCGTGTGTTTGTAATAAACACGTAGAAACTGAGGGAGTGATTTCCAAAATGCACTGTAGAGTTAAGGATATAGAGATAGAGAGCACCTGTGTATCTCCACGTGAAAACAGGGCAGATCCATGTAATACTGGATATGTGTTGGCTTCACAAAACAATGGTCTGACCTCATCAAGTTGTCTACCATCTACTCTAAGTCCCTCCTCAATTATTCTTTTACGTATGACCTGCACAATTCGACACAAATCCTTGTCAATCAAAGTAGCGAAAGTGATCCAATAAGAATATAGCAATGAACAAAGTAGCATCAAGTGGTGTCACTTAAATAAATTTGCCCAAATATTCAGAAATTCCCATGAACTAATGTACAGCATCTTCAGAAATTTGAGTAAAATCATTAGACTAAGATTATACATTAAGCTACAGACATGTAACAGCATGCATTCAATGCTGAGTAATTTCTTCCCTCTTTTTTGTTGCAAGATTCTGCCAAAGAAATTAATGTAGCCTACCTGTTTCCTCACTGTGTCAACTGCCTTGGAAAGAAACTTCAAGCTGTCCTCATCGTTTTCTTCTTCAAGCTTTGCTTTCACAGATTGTGTGATTTTTTCTAAAGCTTCTCCCCGCTCAAACTGAAATGAAAATATCCAATAAATCCATGCTGTGAAGGGAAAAAAAACACTTTGCACTTCTTGCTGGTGGCAGGGGTTTGTAAATGTTGATCAACATCGAATGTTTTGGCTTCCCCTCCACCAAGCATAAGATAAAATATAATAACCTTGCCATATGATGAATCAGTGAAGACTTCCTCAATGGGTGCTTCTGATAATGTTCTAATTTTCTCGTAGGATGTATCTGAAATCAGAGATATCTTGTATTCTTTCTTCTCTTTACCGGCTCGCTTAGCCAATCTTATTTGAGGGTCAATACATTTAATTGCCTGAGTAATAATAAATGCATGAGACTATACTCACAATGGATCAAAAAATAAAAGATAAATAAGATTACCTCAGAGTGTGCAAGCTTCATTCCTGCCTGAAGATCTCTTTCAGTTATTTCACGAGCTTGTACATCTATCATTAAAGTTTTATCCCGTGAACATGCATAAACAAGATTGAGATCACTCAAACCTAGCTGCAAAGCACCGTCCAATATAAAAAAATATGAGTCAACTGAACAAATTTGTAGTAGTGCAGATGATCCCAAGTATGATATTAAGTTAGATCCATTATGAAATGCTACCAGGAAATATAAGGTCCACAAGCAGTATAAATGCACAACATCATGAAAACAGTACATGCACAATTTACAGGATACAACAAATTTGTTCCCTGTGTCAGTAAACCAATCAAAATTTACCTCATCGACTGTAGGGTTTAAGACAAAATTCCCATCAATTCTCCCAACACGTATTACTCCAATCGGCCCATTCCAAGGTATATCAGATAGCATTAATGCAGCGGAAGAGGCGTTAGCAGCCATCACATCTGGATCTTGCTTTCCATCTGATGAAAGAACATTTACCATGATCTAAAAAAGAGGATGTGTGATTTTATCAATGAGTTCCAATGATTGTTCAAACTACAATAATTTGATTTATCATAAGAAAGAATACCTGAACTTCATGGTAAAAGCCAGGAGGAAACAGTGGTCTTATAGGTCGATCAATTATACGCCCACACAGAAGTTCTCTTTCCTTAGGGGCACCTTCCCTGCGCATATATGTTGTGGGAATAACACCTTGCGCATATTGTTTTTCTTGATAATCAACCTACAGCCACCCAAAAAGAAAAACTTCATTGGGGCGAAGAAACAACCAAATAGTACTCAAAAGATAAATATAAGACAGAATATTGCATTAAAAATGCAAGATCACACAGAACATAACTTTTGGACCCTGAACTTCTAAAATCATCACAATTTTTTTATAATTTAGACTTAAAATACCGCATAGGATAAAGAGCTTGTTAATTAGATGGAGCTTTTGCGACATTTCAAACTCAAATATCCTTGCACTAAAAAAAGGTTGATTATACTGCCTACTTGGAATCAGTTTCACCAAATTCTTGATGCCAGTTGTGTGCCTATTTGCATGATTAAGAACAAAAACTAATCATTCGGCAATCAAAAACATGCTTGTAAAACATGAAGCAAATTTTAAAACATCAAAGCTCAAATGTGAGTATGGAGGCGGATGTAATTATGGCAGTATAAAATCTGGAGTTTCCTTAATCCTTATGAAGCCAAATCAAGCATGATTCATCAACTGAAAGTTGTTTATGCTCGCATAACATAACCATATCAAATTGCAGGATTTATAAGTGGGGGCAGATGAACTGGGCATTCCTTGTAGAATTCAACGCTCTTTAAAATCACACATCACAATCACATTATACAGGCCATGGGAAGGACCGTACAGTTAGTGGGAGGAAGTCCCGGACGGGCTCGTTGGACTTGGCGGCGGCGACGGTTGAGAGGACGTGGGTGTCTTCCATGGAGATCACCACGGAGCCGTTCGCGAAGCGCGCCATCTTTCCCGTCTCGAAGGCGATTGTGCGGCCCCCGATCTCAAACTCCTCGCGGAAGCTCTCCAGCACCTTCCGCCCCGGGGCAGGAGGCGGCGCCGCCGCATCCGTGGCCGCCTCCTCGGCCGCGCCGGAGAGGAATGCCGCGCGGGCGCCGGGGACGGCAAGGGGCGCCGCGGGCAAGCGGAGGCGGGGCCGGCGGCGCGCCAGGGAGCGGAGGGAGGCGGCCACCGCCATCGACATGGTGGCGGGCGGCGAGCTGGGAGGAGCAGGGAGCAGAGGGTTTTGGTTAGGGTTTAAGCGAAAGAAATGGTTGGGTCTCGCAGTCTTTGCCCCCTGTTGCGGCGGAGTTGTTTGTCTCGCTGTGAACCATGGCCCACATGTCAGTTGGCTAAAACGCCGCAGCTTCTCGCGTTTCTGTCCTCCCCGCGATCTAAACCGTAAACGCAGCGATCGACGGCTCAGGATTCTCGAGGCGTGTCGACCGAGAGCACCACGCATCCAGCGGTTCCCCCACCGGCGCCGGAGCACGCCGCGTGGCCGTCGTCTCCCTCGAGACCGACGGCGAAGATGGCGATGCCCTTCGGGGCTTCGGCGCACGGAGCTGCTCTGAACGGTCGACACGCCCGTCGTTCGTGGCATCTGGTTGCTGTTCGCGGGTGGGAGCTAGCAATGGCTGGTCTTCGCTATATATCTCATTTCTTCCCAGAGATCGGAATCGTTCTTGGTGGATAACGAATTTGTGATGTGTAGAGAAAAATTCTCGCGCTTCCATGCCCGGTAAAGTAGTTGAATAGTCATTGGATATAGATGCTTTTGTCCTAATTTTGGCGATGCTTATGTGTTGTGCTAATTTGTCCTTTGTGATGTGTTGCAGCTCTTCCTCGCAATATGTTTTGTGTTTGAATGAGAGCTTGGGGCTGAACTGAGTAGCATCTGTGACTATATGAGCGTCCACTGCATATTCTGGAGCATTGTAAGTTCGAGTTAGTTTTTTTTTCCCATGATAACGATCTTAATCTCTGAAGAAGCTTAAGACGCAACGGAAATCCTAAGATTAAGCGAAATGTAAAATCTGAAGCACCACTCCTTCATTTCTTCGATCATATTGTTTGTTTGTTGGATATTGCTACTGTCAGTTATTCAATATCTTGTTACACCGTCACTCGTGAGTCTTGAAGTGGTATTATGGCACTTTTCTTACCAATGACCCAAGTGGCCAAGTATGATAAGAACAGTTTTATGTGCGAAGAATAGTTGGTTCCCCAAACTAGCAAATAATATTTCTGTGTCAACTGCTAAACCATCTTCCATCATAGTTAGTCTAAGTAAAATATAGGATCCTAAAATATATGTGATTTGGCCAAGTGTTAAAGGTTTTCTCAAATTTATATGTGCTTTATGCCTCACTAAACCCTTTTTCATATTTCCTTAGACTAATCATGTCCTCTATACCAACTATATGCAATCGTTGTTTTGATCACTGTTTACTATTGGCCATGAAAGGTGCCATTTCGTTTGGTGACTAAAAGGCTATTAAATATGTCAGATGAATGACATCTGTACTACTCAATTGTGCACCCTCCACATGCTAAGAAAGAACAAACCAGTTATTTCTGGTGGGGCAACCATGTTCCCTTGAGTGTTGTTTACTTTATATTACTCTGAAGATTGATAGCAACATAATTTTTTGAAAGGGAATGGAAGCTCACAGTTGCTTCATAGATTATTAAGCTACTTTTTAAACAGAAATCAGGGAGATGATGTATCAAGAGAAAATAAGCTTAATTCCATTACAAGATGAACAAATTGAAAAATACTGGTGCTTATGGTGTTGACAAATGGCCACGTCCATGATACACTGATGGTATTTTCCAGCTTGAGTGATCTTTAAATCTGTACGTAGAGAAAACTAGGCTATTAGGTTTCTAGGAAGCCTTTTTTTTCTTTTTTGTTGTTTTTTTGGCTTGTAAGGACAAAAATCATTGAGCACACGCATTCAGAAGTGGAGGCTATCAATTCAAAAATTCTTGATCCCTGCGCGTGTTGATGCTTTGTCATGGGACACGTAAGGTCGAAAAGGACCTATTATTGGTGCTTCTCAGTGTAGTGTGAAGTGTCCATGATGGCGATTATTAGGTGCACTTCCAGCAGGCAGGCTCACCACCTCGATGGCTCCTCCACCATTCCACCTGTTCAAAGGATGGAAAGGGGATTCAGAAATTCCATTGGAAGGGGTCCACTGCCCTGGGCCTCAACCATTAAATCTCACTTTTGTGGAAATGCCATTCTTTGGTGGTATTGATTTCTTTTCCTTTATTGTGGAAGCAGTTTCCACTAAATATGCATCATATAGTCCCTTTTAACTCCGAAGAATTGTTTATTGGCAGACTGATTAACAGTATATTGCATGGTGTTTTTCTCTACTCTTTGCCTTTATGGTCCTGTGACAATATCAGGCAGAACTGATTCAGTTAGATGCATGGAAGTGATTTTAACTTGAACTGAAGAATTAGGAAATGAAAGCTTGATAAGCACGAAGTAGTGGCAAAACAGGAAGGCCACACTCCCCAATCTCCATGTTCTAAAAAGTGCATCTCAAAAGAGGAGATTGCCTCTTCAACTTTTTGTGAAAGGCACCTTTATGTTTGTATCGTGGATCTGTAGATTTTGTCTCCAGGCAAAATTTGAGTACCCTGAGTATGTTGTTAAAGATTGGTTAGTTGGGTTAAGCCTCAGGTTGGTTGTTAGACACTTAATTGCTAAGCAATTGGGTGGCAAGTAAGAAGGATATCTGCATTCCAAATTTTGGCAGCAAGCATGGCAATTGGTCAAAAGCTGCTACCAAATTATTACTAGTAAAAAGGTAAATGAGATTAGTATAGAGGTTGTCTTAACTTTTACCAGCATGAATGCCTTGGATGGCTGGATGCTGTACATTTACACTCAGTAATTTACTCTAGGGCAGCCCCCAAACAAGGATAGGAATGGAGAATTGTCAGCAGAAGGAATAGCTGCAGAATTGATGTTTGGTTAGACAGGAATAGCATGGATAGGGATTTCCAGACATTGCCACGCGCCCCATACAGTAAGCTTTCTTTGACTTTTCGTTATTCTTTTTTTTTTCCACTAAAGCACACCACCGCTAGCCTCTTTATAATGCCACCGTGCAAGCTGTTCTTGGTTCTCACAAGAGCTTTTGCTGCATCAACACTTGCCGACTACATCCAGGTAAAAGGATTCCTCTCCTCTCCTTTCCTCTGCGCCACAGCCCCCCCCCCCCCCCCCCCCCCCCCCCCCACACACACACACACACACCCCGCAGATCATGGAGGGCGCATGGCAGGAGCGTCTGCATGGTTCTTGAGAGCTGCGTAAGCAGTACAGCAGCACAAGGATGGAGGACAATGGCTGCGCTCAGCTGAGCTCCTCCTCCTCATCAATGATCAGTTTGTATTTGTCCATACCTCTCATGGCCTTCTTCCCTGGCTTCCAGTTCCAGATGGCTTGGTGAGGCTTGGACAGAAACCGGCAAGTCAGAAATCGGCAATGGTGAGCTCCTACAGGAGCCTACCAGTTTAAGTTTTCCCTCTTCCTGTTGTTCCTCGTTTTCCTTCATTCCTTCTTTTTTTTTTTCCTTTTACCTTAGAGTTGTATCTAGTGAGAGCAGAAGATTTCAGTAGAAGTCTTGCTTTCTGGAGACAATGTTTTTTCTGTTTGTTTTGGAATATCCTACTTTGAACTGCTCGTGGTTACCCTTATAAAGATGGCGTGTAACCTATTCTGTTGTTGGTTCTGCAACCTTGTTTGATCTCCTTTTGAAGGATACGGTTGTCGTATTTTTGGCAACCCTTGCTGTGAACTGAAGCCAACTCCGCTAGCGAAAAAACAATGAATGGTGGTGCCCCAGTCTCACAGACATGTACTGAATCCTACTCACATACTAGTCAGGTTGGAGTAACAAAATTTATGGTTTTCTGAAGGTCTGAATTGTTGCAGTTGTAAGCTGACCCTGCGTACACTACTGCTAAGCGAAAGATGTTTTTTCCCTGCAACTTGCAAGAATATGTACTGTTTGATGGTAGTACTACCACATGTAATTTCAGGCGACTGATATCCAGAAAAATTCCCTGTTTCCTGAGGCACCTATCGGCGATTCAGGGAAAATATCTTGCACATTTCCCTGGAACATTGATGTTTTCAGAAAAGTATGGCCAAGCCTCTCTTCGGTTCATGTTGGTGAATTATTCTTCCCTTGTGGGACCGTGAAACTGCATTATTCCGAAGGTGTAGTGCCGACACGCTGCTCGATGAGTGGAATTTTCACTGACACTGGAAAATAGCCTGAAACGACAGCTCTGGTCTTGCAGAATGCAGATATACTGGCAACTTTGATCATTCGTTCAGAGAGAGCTATAATTAAATCTGCATGAGCTAATTAGTTTATCCTAAACAAGTAAACATAGTATAATTAAGGACGAAGAGATTAAGTAACAATAAATTTTTCCAGTTTGTCTATGAACTTTTGTTGATTTGGGGAGGAGTGGGTGGAAGGAATGGAGAGGTTTGAGCCCACCGAATCTACTTTATCAACTTCTTCACCCGGTCGGAAGGAGAATAATTCTGCCACCGGTCTCCATAACCCTAATGGAGCTTTTTAATTTACTCGCGAAAATTATTTTTCCACCTAAAAAACGTGGTTTGTCCCACTCTCCTTTATGGATATCTTCTCCCCTCCTCGTTGATTTCCCCCCTTAATTATTTGATTTTTTTACTCGTGGAGTAATTTTTACCTCATGTTCTATGTGTGCAAAAATAGTGTTCCACCAGTAAAAAAACCATGCCATTAGGGATAAAGGGTGAGTGCCAGTATTGCTAATCTCTACCAAGGTGGAGCATAAGAAGACCTCTGCGAACCTTACTAACGCATTATGTTGTTCTTTGGCAAAATTGGCCTAAATTACTTGGAATAATTTTCAACTATGACCCTTTTAGCTACATGTGTTTCTTATGTCAATTTTGGAAATAAATTCTTGTGGTACACATTGACGCATTCACGGTAATATATTACTTTTTTACAATTAACACACTTAAAAGGATGCTCGAAATCTGACAAGTGATCGACATGTATGGGTGCAATATTTCACCCCCAAGATGTTTGCGAGGGCAGGTGATGGGCCTGTTCGCTTCAGCTTATAAGTCGGCTGAAAAGCTAGAACGACTGATTTGTTGTGAGAGAAAAATAGTATTTGGTGGCTGATAAGCCGGCTGAATAAGCTGACGCGAACAGGCTCGCGCGTGTTTCTTTGCTCCACCTGCACCTCACGCAACCCGTTACCATCCCTTTACCAAGTTAATTATCTTCAAATGATCAGATCAGTTACTAGCATGTTTTGATTTGCTAGGATGCGTTAGCACTAGTACCAGCTTCAGGTGTGCACAGTCCTTGCCTCCTTAGCAGCCATCTTCCCTCCGCCACTAAAAATACATGGATATGATGAAAATTGAGCTAGTAAGTTGTGCAAACTTTACCTTCCACCTTTTACAAACTTATTAAATGAAACATGATGATCCAATTCTTCAAAGTTCGAACTCTCGAAACAAAAGGCGCTAGTTTCAAAATGCACTCGTCTTTCCAGTGGTTCTTCAAAAAAAAAAATCATAGTCCATCGTGCGCCGCTAGCAGCCTTTCAGTTTTCAGAGCTCCAGAGTTCTCTCATTCGGCCTTCGAAGTTCGAACAGAGAATGGGCTGAACCAAACAAAGTGGTGGGCCAGCCCAAACACAGCCCACACTCTCCAGCTTCCAAGTCCAAACCCTACCACCGCCGCATCGCCGCCTCCGCCTCCGATCCCCCTTCACCGCTCGTCCCGTACGCTCCGGCCACCCTCGCCTCCGGCGACCGCCATTCCCGCAATCATTTTCTTTTTGCTTCTGCGGTGTGCAGGAACGAGCGGGAGGAAAAAGAAGCCACTTGGCTGGTACAGGCAGCGCTGAAGGATGCCGCTGGGGCTCATACTGAGTTCGCTCGGGCGGTCGATGCGGCGGAAGCGGATTTCTTCGCTAGACATCCTCTCCTCCAAACGTGCGCCCCGGGATTACTACAAGGGCAAGAACTGCAAGCCCACGGGGTTCCACACCCGCAAAGGTAACAGTACAATCAATCGGTTGTGACTTGGGGTCTAGCTTTTCCAGTTCATGGTCGCCCTCGCTCTGCAATTTATGTTTCTCAGTAGTTTACAAAATGGTAATGATTGCGGCAGTGGAATGTGAATTTTTTTAGGATTTGGAACTAAACTAACCGTAGATGAAACTTGGAATGGTAGCTGATTCCAAACTGTTTACCCTGTTTCTGTTTGGATGTATTGAGGTATTCATCACTGCATATCGAGCATGAAGAGTTTTATGAGACTAACTAAATGTTCCTAGCTTAGGATACCATGGAATTTTATGAGTAGTGAACACTATGCATTTCTTTTTTTTTAAGAAAACAAGCTTGGGTTTAAGTGGTCAACTCCTTTGGTAGGCTCGGATGAAATTTTTTACTGTGAATTTATCAGGTAAATATTTGCATGCATCACCCTATGTTGTATACAATAAGGCTAATGGACACAGAGTGTCTTTAGTACTATTGCGTACTGCTTGAAAAACGGCATAGAGAATAGTGAGTAATGTGGCGTAGAATTCAACAATTTCATATCATGATAATATTGGGACAGCCTTACCACTCTGAGAAATAGAACAGCAACAATTCATCCATATGAGTAGATTCTGAATTATGAATGCAACGGAAGAAACTTTGAGGTTTGAACCATGGACACTTATTAGCTGATGTGGCACCACACTATTTTTTGAAAAACCAGCAGGAGCACTGCTCATTCATTTAAGAAGGAAAGCAAGCATTGTTTTAAATAGTTTGTATCACATAAAAGGAAGGAAAACTCGAAACACATCAGAGCACACAGAACTCATTCGATCCATGGATCACCGCAGGTCATCTTCCGTTTGATGTGGCACTGCACTAGATTTTAAGACTTAGAACTACATATTGATGTAAGCTGAAACTTTGTTTTAATCAAGCGAGTTATGTGTATACGATCTTATTGTGAGAGGTGGAGTGAACAAAGTTGTGCTCTGGTTATCTTTTTTTTTTGTTTATTAATCTTACGTTTTTATTAGTCCATTCTTCCTCCAGAAGTACAGGTTGGCTCTTTGCGATAGCGTTTAACGGGCAATGCTTGTCTAAGCCTTGAATGGTGTATAAATTCTTATCTATGGCAGTGCAGTTTGATTTTGTGTTAAATGTATAGTCCTGTCATCGGGCTCTTTTTCTGACTGCAATCTTGATTTTACTTGATTCGGTCAACATCCCCATTCGCTTTAATGCTATTGCATGATAATCCATATGTTTGTATAAAACATGTTGCAAAACTCTTAGTTCCTATCCTTCCTATCTCTTTGATGAGATTTAAACTTTTAGACTTGTAGTTGTATATGTTTTTGTACATCTGTTAAAAAAGTCTGTGTGCTTTTGCAGGTGGATATGTGATTGTTGATGAAAAGTTGCCAAGATTTGTAGTCCCCGATTTGACTGATTTCAAGGTAATGAGCAGTTTTTTCCCCCCCACAGTTCATGGACTTGATTTGCATGCTCTGGCTAGATATCAAGTGTCAAATTGTGCTCTTCACTCCATTCATTGTATGATGAAATTTTATGGAACGAAGAAACATATGGAAATAATAAAGTAGTTGAAAACTAAAGAAACAAAAAAAAATAGTGTGCACACAAGAAAAACTCAGCACAAGCACAAAATATAGATTTCCAAGTTTATGCTTATTGATGTTTTCTGTTAATTAGTTAAGTATTTGGAGATGCCTTCCATGTCTTAATTTATTGAGAATTTGAGATACAGTTACTTGAATGTTCAGAAATACAGTACCATTGCAAAAGCGACTTAACCATTGTTGCAAAGGTAGAGGACCTGTAGTACGTCTAGTATCATTTGACCTAGAAGTGGTAACCATTTCCTTCATCTACTCACTTATGAGTTTTGAGTAACAAATTTGCCATATAAATTACTGCAGTTGAAGCCATATGTGTCACAATGCGCCAGGGACCTCACGGCGTCCACGACATCCTCGACTACAGCTGAATCTTCTGAAAACAAGAGTTGATCTTACGCATCTGCTTTAGTGAATGCTTACGTTTTATAAGAATGCTCTCAAGAGTTTATGTTTTCGTGGAGAGTGCCGATGTTCGGAGCTTAGCATCAGGCCATCAGCAGCCTAGCTACATGTGGACTGTTCAGATAGCTTTCTTGTAATGACAAACTTCATGCCGCAGCATAAATCGTGTCGACTTTCTTGTCCTCACATGTACCCATGCACAATTGTCGCTGTTTCTTCCTGTAAATTTGATTTTCATTTCGAAGTAAAGATTGAAGCTATGTTGCACCCCGTTGAGGATAGAAAGCAGGCAGCGGACTCGATTTTTTTTTGTCCTTTTCAGGTCCATCGGTGTGAATGTTAACTACACGGATGCGTATACAAAATTAACGTAGAGAGACATATACTGCGTGCGTCTCTATCCATCGTGTCAGAAAATTCACGTCAGTAGTACAGTAGTTATTCCTGAAGCTGTTTTTTAAGAACCTGTTTGGGATCCGCTCCAAGTTTAGCAGCTCTCCTAATTCATCTTGCCAAACACCTACAACTCTATACTAAGGGGGTGTTTGGATACGAGCTACTAAACTTTAGGAGTGTCACATCGAATGTTCGGATGCTAATTAGAAGGACTAAACATGAGCTAATTATAAAACTAATTGCAGAACCCCTATACTAATTTGCGAGACGAATCTATTAAGCCTAATTAATTCATCATTAATAAATGGTTACTGTAGCATCACATTGTCAAATCATGGACTAATTAGGCTTAATAGATTCGTCTCACGAATTAGACTCCATCTGTGCAATTGATTTTGTAATTAGACTTTATTTAATACTTCTAATTAATATTCAAACATCCGATGTGACAGGTACTAAAGTTTAGGATGGTGTTGCCAAACACCCCCTAATTCTAGGAAAAAGTTGGATCTGGGAGCAACTTCAAGGTTTTTCTGAAGCTCCTTTATGCTCCCAAAAAACTAATTTCACACCTTCTCTTGAAGTTGGGTGGAAATTACGCACCAATACCCTGTTTAATCACGTGCCGCTTGAGGGAAAAAAAACCAACGCCTCCCTCGCGATCTCCTGTTCCGCCGCCGCTCCCTCCCTCGTGATCTCCTGTTCCGCCGCTGCCCCCTCTCCCTCGCAACGCCTCATCCGCGCTCAGGCCCCTGTGCGCGCGCACCATGCCGGCGTCCCAGTCGTCCTCCCGCACCTCCACCACCCGCCCGCCCGGTCGCGCTACTCGCTGGTACGAACGCCTCTCGTCGACGCGCCGTCCAATGTCTCGCTATTTCCGTCGATGTTTGCTTGCTCGACGCCGACAGCAGCGGTGGCGAGGAGTGGTGCACTAACTCACGTGCTCGCCGCTGTCGTGCTACTTATCCGACGACCCGCCGCAGCCGCCGCGCATTGCCGTGCCGACCTCGTGCCAGTTCCCGGACTACGACTAGTGCGCGCTGGAGAAGGTGCGGTCAATGACGACGCAGACCACGCCACGGTATGTGCATGTGCACGCGCCGGCCACCACGCCCAAGTCCGTGGCGGGCTACTCGCCGTCGCTCAACGGCTGCCGGAACTACATGTCGAGCACGCAGGCTTCGGAGGCGAAGGTGTGGTCGCAGAGCGCGCCGAAGCAGTGGCCAGAGCTCGCCTGTGGCGGCGGCGCTCGGAAGCGGGTGCCGCTGAGTGAGGTGGTGGTGGTGGAGTCACCCCGCGTGAGCTGAGCGGCGTCGGCATGCAGTGCAGGTGCGGCGGCCGCGCGCACGAGGCCTTCAGCTTCAAGTCCGCCGTCATCGGCCGCATCGACCGCACGCTGGATATTTGAATACTAATTAGAAGTATTAAATATAGTCTAATTACAAAACTAATTGTACAGATAGAATCTAATTCATGAGACGAATCTATCAAGTCTAATTAGTCCATGATTTGACAATGGGGTGCTACAGTAACCAGTTGCTAATGATGGATTAATTAGGCTTAATAGATTTGTCTCGCGAATTAGTATAGGGGTTCTGCAGTTAGTTTTATAATTAGCTCATGTTTAGTCCTCCTAATTAACGCTTGAACATCCGATGCGATACTCCTATAACTCGTATCCAAACACCCCCGTAGTGATGGCTCCTCTCCATTGGGAATGCCAGCTAGACGACGAGAGCTTCGGGGGAGTAATTAGCAATAAGAATGTGTTTTCCTGTGCTCTTTTGCTGTTGTGTTTTGCAATGTGATCAATCATGCGACGTGTGTTACTTCCCTTTCTTTTTCTTTTTTGTGTTTATTTGCGGCAAATAAGTGTAGGAGTAAAATTAGATTCATACTGCACTTGCCATGTAAATTCTTGCCCCTATTATTGTACTGTAGCGACGGGTACGCAGGTAAGCGGCGCGGAAAAAACCATCCAAAGGTAAGAGTGGCTGTTCCCACTGGTTCCTACAATTTCTAGAGCTGAATTTGCATCTGTTAGTCAAAACAGGTATATAACTCTCTATTTTCTTGAAGTTAGCTGAGTGAATCTAAAAAGGTGGCGTTAGTGGAGTGGAGCTGTTTTTTTTTGAGCGGGCAGTCCAAAGGCCATTAGTTTTTACGGAGAAGCTAGCATTTTCGGAGTATATATAGAGGCAGTATAAAGAAAAAAACTGAACGCAAAGAAAGAACACCAAATTTGCTTAGGAGGCCCACCGGACGAACCAGAGAGCCCATTATCAGCCCGTTAGGGTTTTGAGACCGAACCCACAAGCCGCCGGGCAATCACCAGCGGCGACTATAAATTGCCCTCCCTTCCTCCACAGGTTAAACACCGCCGCCGCTTCCTCCGTCTTCGCTGGTATCGTCTTCGTCTCGCGGATTAGAATAGATTTGGTTCTTTGCTCTGCGTTTTGATTTGATTTCCCTTCAAAATTGCGGCTCCCTTGTGCTTCGTCATCTGGTCTCTGGGATGATCGGTCTCGTACCAATCGGTTCCCAGTAGACTCGTTCCCTTGAAGCAACATCACCCTGTTGTATCCTGAGCTCGCCTTCGTAATGTGCCCTCGGATCTTTTTGGCGCCGCTGGGTACGCTGCGACTCTTACATACATGAATTACCGCCGCATCCCACCATCGATCTGGTAGTTCTTCCCTTTTAAAGTTTAATCTGATGTGCGATTTGTTTTGTGAAAGCATTTTTTGTTTTTATTCTTGCTGGCAACGGTGATGAGTCCTACAGACCTGTAATGACTCCTGCGGAGATGATCGCATGGTCAAAGAACATCTAAGGGACTGAGTTGTCTCAGCAGCTTATCAATCCATCTATAGTCTTGTTTAGTAGTGTTTTGGTCTAGCAGATCTTGTGTCTGGCTTCCCTTGATTTCGTTGTGCCTGTGAGCCCGTATGGTTCGTGGGCAGTGCCAAGAATGTGAAGCAACAGCGACTGTTCCTCTCGCTATCCGGCGCGGATCTTTTTGATGCGATTGGACGTCGAGGAACTACAATTTTCATTGTTTTGCTCAGTCTTTTGAATTTGCAATTTAGTTGGCAAATTTTTTACTTTTGTGGTTTGTCTGACGAAGTTCAGTGGACGAATACATCGGAAAAGAACACAGATTCAATCTGAATAGAGCAGCATACAAACCGTAAGGTCACCCCATTGCTATGAAACTGGTTGTTGTCTATAATAATAACTAGATTAATATCTGTCAGCGCAGTATTGGGCAAAATGATATCATTTTTTTTGAGGGCAGACAAAATGATATCATTAGTAAGACGCTCAGCAATGCAACCTCAGGTTCTGCGCGTGGAATAGACCAGCTGATCTTAGCCCAATGTCAGAGCTCGACCTGGATTGGCCCACTCGTGTATTCAACCAATGGGCTAACCTGGACTTCTTGAAATTGATGGATTGCACAAATGGACCTATCTGGACTTATTGAAATAGATGGGCCAATACGGGCTTTATATACACTTGATGGACCTCCCTTCGCCGGCCTGGCCCAAACGTTTTCTCCTCTAGCCGTTCAAACGCACCGCAAGTCGCCGTACGACTGAAAAACGAACGCATGGCGGACGGAATTCCGCGTCAAAAAAACTGGCTTGCTTTTATGATCGCTTGCCCAAGTGGTGGCGTTTGGGCGTGCCGAAATCGCAGCTGCGACCGGCCGAAGTATTCGAAGGCTGAAGTAGCCTGGTCCTGCAGGAGCTGTCCGATTTGGAAGGCGCATATGAGACCGGCGGCGGGGTGGGCCTCCGGCTCCACGAAGGCCACGCGAGACGCCGGGCGAGGGGACTCGAACGGCGTCGGGCGTGCGGGAGGCGGCGGCGCTACGTCCCCGCGCGGATGGAGGGACGGGACGGTAGGCAACAGGGCGATGAGGAGATTTCTGCAGCATGGCTTGTGTGAGCCTGGCTCCGCTAGTACGCGGGCTGCTCGCGTTCTTCTGGAGCCAGGCTAAGGGGGGGTTGCTGCATAGCTGGAGCCTGGCTAAAGGCGTTAACCAGGTAACCAAAAATGGGTTGGGCGGCCTGCTGGAGCCTGGCTAGGAGTTATGCCAGGCAACCAAACACGCCCTCAGCCCTCCCACAAATGTCCACGCGCAGCTGACCGGCGCAAACGTCAGGTCGTGCGTGGGTGCGCTCCTGGCTTAACGTGCACGGCGAGGTCGTCGGGAGTCGACGCGGGCGGCGGCGGCGCCCAAGAAAACCATCTCGTTTTCGACTTTTCGTCCGTTCCCGCGACAAATCTGCACCGCCCGGTCGTATATAAACAGGACGGGCGGGGTCGGCTCCGAAATCACACGGCCGTCCAGTTTTCTGAAAATCACACGGCCAGACGTCCTCTTCCTCGCCCGCCCCAGCAACGAGCCAACGACCAACGGAAGAAACGAGCAAACCGCCCATGGCGCTCGAGAAGGCCAAGGAGATCGTCGCTTCCTCCCCCGTGGTCGTCTTCAGGTCTCTCCCCCATCTACGCTTTGTTTCTACTGCCCTTTACAGATCGAGCAAACTTTGGTCTGGATCCTAGAGTTGGAATCATACATAGGTGACCGTGTAGTCATCCCTTATCCGTGGTGGTGCTGTTTTTTTGCCTCCTTGCTAATTTGCAGTTTGCTCGGCTTGGTCTAGAACATAAGGTCATTTGTGGATTGTGATAGACATCAGGATTCATTCTTTTCTTCTTTTCTTTTACCGGTAATTTAACAATATGCTGCTGCACATGGTGTGTTTGTTCACTGTTCTTGTTCATGCCAACAAGTGGACAGCTAAAATATGATCACTCCCTTTGCTATCCATTAATAACATTTATGATGAAAGGGTGTGCATACATGTCAGGCAATTCTGTTGGTATGCTTACGGGTTAACAGAATTTATATTTTTGCTTCAACTTTCCTGAAGTCTTATTTTGATATTTCCTGATATTGTAATTTGGATGACCACAGCAAAACCTACTGTCCTTTCTGCACCCGAGTGAAACAATTGCTAGCACAGTTGGGGGCGAATTACAAGGCTGTTGAACTGGATGTGGAAAGTGAGTGTTTTGATTTTAGTGTACTTCTTTTATTCTGTATAGTTTGCAATTAGGCAGATAAATGTTCTGAAAATTTGAACCCGTTATCTCCTTTAGAATTACAAGGAACATAGTCTGATTCATAAACCTTAATAGTCAAGAAATTGAACCTATTAAAGAAGGTTAATTTTTACGATATTGACTAATGATGCTCCTAGAAACCAATCATATGTAGACTTATCAGCTCATCTATCAACTGAAAGATATTGTTACTTAAGTTTAACCAAGAGATGCAAATATTTTTTTTTTGGTCTGGTTCTTGTTAAATTTTACATATTGTTCACTGCAAAACACTTGTTTTGATCAAATTGCAGTCCTGAAAGTGGCTGGATACTACTGAGCATGTAATCATTGGGGCAATCAAATAAGAGCTTACTTAGTACTTCTGCAAACCATGTAGGAATCTGCCTAACGTTTTAGTGCCATTATCAGATTGATTTATCATAATAATACACTGTAAAAATTTGCTCCTTGAATGAAGAACAAAAATATGTTATGTTAACGAAATAGCATGATCAATTAGATCATTTAGCAACAACGCATATCATGTGTCTTTTTTTGACAGTGCAATTACATGAGCAATTTTAACATGTTTCAAGTACTCCTCGTAGATAACAAGATGCATGCATTCTATGAGAATCCTGTGCTGAACTATTACGTTTTTATCACTTTGCGAAGGTGATGGATCTGATTTGCAATCAGCTCTTGCTGAATGGACTGGGCAGAAAACTGTTCCAAATGTCTTCATTAAAGGGCAACATATCGGTGGCTGTGATGGTGAGTCGTTGCCTTCTGAAATCATGTTATTATCGTACTGATCCCAAGAAAACTATAAGTTGCATTCACTTTGTTGCTGTCTTACTGGCCAGTCAGATTTTTTTTTTGTGTGCACTGCGTTTTAAGCTGAATAGCATCTTGCTCATTTGCATCTGAAATTTGTCTTGACGGTGGTATTAACACTTCCTGAGCAGCTACCGTAGCAATGCACAACGGTGGGAAGCTGGTGCCTCTTCTGGCGGAGGCTGGAGCAATTGCCAGTGCCAGTGCCAAGGCCACTGCCACTCCGTCTTTGTAGACAGGTTCTACATTGTCATTCTGGTCGCTTGGTGGCTATATGCAATTGTTGCATACTAATGTGATTGTCGTATAATAAAGATGAATAAGGGGTTTCATCGACCTCAATTGCCTCTTGGCTTCGGTGTTGACTGTAAGTCTGTAATTGTAGCTTCAGGTGGCTATTAAGCCTCTTTGCAGATCTTCAGACACAAATAAATCATTTCTCCTGCTAACCGCATCTGTACGGCCCTGTACCTATCAGTAAATTTTTTTTCTTCTGTTCAAAGAAAACCTATCAGTAAAGTGGCGTCGATTAGGCGCTGCAAGTCTGCAACATCCCATTCAGTCACGATTTCAAACAGTAAGTTCAGGGGGTCACTATTACCATGTCACATAGAGCGTAAGAGACCCTAGCGCCAAGCATACAGTCGTCCCCCCAAAATTGAGCCTCCTTTGGCACGACTCATCGAGCGGCTTCTAGAGCGGTTTTTGATGAAGCCGTGCCAAACGCTAGAATGCAAAACGGCTCACCCGTGAAAGCCAACAGAAGCCTCGCAAAATGCGGTCTCTGCGTTCCTCCACCCGCCGGAAGCCAAAAATAGTGGCTTATTCCGGCTCCTCATCATCATTTCCATCCTTGTCCTCGGCGCTGGTGCAGGGCGGACGGAGATTGGTGGTGGCGGCAGAGGGAGCCGGGGCCGGCGGGGTGGCGGCGGAGGGGCGGAGGAGGAGGGCCGGGGTGGCGGCGGAGGGAGCCGGGGCCGACCGGGGGGGGGGGTGGCGGTGGAAGGGCGGAGGAGGAGGGTCAGGGTGGCGGATAAGGCCAGGATGGGAAGCGGGAGGGAGAGGCCGATCGGATAAGGAGAGAGGAGGGGAAAAGAAAGAAGGGGAGAAGGCAAGAGAAATAAAAAAAGGAAAGAAAAAAAAAGAAAAAGGAAGAGAAAAAAGAAAAAGAAAAGAGAAAAAAAATATTGGATATTTGATATCTTCTTTCCATTCTAAAAAGCTACATTCTAAAAAGCTAGGAGAAGCTATTTTCAAACGTTTTCGTACAAAATAAGCCAGAGCTAGAAAAAGCTACCTTTTCAGATGAGCTAGAGCCAGGGCTGTTTTTTCACGAGCCAAAGCCATGCCAAACGGGCCCTGAAAGTTCAAACAATCAGGTTTAAGATTCCCTGCGAGAATGTGACAGAGGGCCATGTTTTTGTGTAAACTGCAACCAGAGTGGGAGGCTGGAACCCGGACACTCTCTCTAAATAAAAAAAAGGAAAGCTAAACTATGCCTGGGCATTTTTTCCAGCTCCCCACACTCGAATTTTTGCTTCCCCCATCTCTCCCTTCTTCTCTAGCACCGGCGAGCCCCGACGAGCTCCGACGAGCTTTTAGGGTTCGGGGTTGGGGGCGTACCTGTCTCCGGCAGACCTAGAGGAAGCTCCGGGGTGGCAGGATAGCGGGCGGTGGTGGCGGTAGAGACGACAGCTAGGTGGGGTGGCGGGGGCACCGTTCGTCGCGGCAGCGGTGGACCTCGGCTGGGCGGTGGAGGGGTGGGGCGAGCACCGGCGACGAATTAGTGTGGGGGCAGTCGAGATGGCGGCGGGAGCCGCCGACAGGCAGGGCAGCGACAGAGGCAGGGGCAACCGGCGCCGGGGACCTCAACCAAGCGGCCAAATGGAGAAGGGGCAGGGAGGAGGGAGGGGCGGTGGAGGAAGGCGGGCCAGCGTCGGCAAGGCGGAGGGCAGCGGCGGTGGGATGGAGGGTGGCGGAGGTCGGGAGGACGACGGGCTGCACGAGTGGATGGATAAGAAAGGGTGGGGGAGGTAAAAGGATGTTGGGCCGAGCTATTCGTTTTAGATCTATCACAATCCACAAGTACACAGTAGATAGCCAAAAAAATGCATCATTGTTCAGTGTCATGATCATCGTTCGTCAGGAATTTATTTTTTTTAAAATAAGCAGGAGCACTGCTAATTTATTTATAAAATTCAAATTGATCTCTACTCTTAAGCATTTAAGGAAGCTAAGATACACTACGCAGATCTAGATTCCCATGAGCTCGGCGTCTCAGCCAGACGTCCTCCTGAATTTTGTGAAAAAGTTGCATTGGCCGGAGGGTTTGGCCTTGAAAGACTCGTTCGTTTCATATGTTCCATGTTGTGAGGGATATGATAGCTGCCTTATATCGTCTCTATCTTGTGCTGAACAACTGCAACGCTCTTGTGCACCATGCTTCCACTTCTTCATTGTCATTAGCTGGAATGGTGACCTTCAGGTGCTCACTAGCAGCCATACTTCCTTGGAGTAACTGCAATGCAGGCACATATGAACTGTTGTTTCCGATTTTTGATGCTGTTACATTGCCAATTTCTAGCCAGCAGTTTGTCAGGAATTTACAACTGCGCCTTTGATCGGACAACAGAGCGAGCCAAATGGCCCATTGCTGATTCTGCTGCTAGGGTTGCATCTCCACAGCCACCATTTGAGGGGGTGTTTGGGAGGAGGGGGCTAAACTTTAGCCCTGTCACATCGGATGTTCGGATACTAATTAGGAGGACTAAACATAAGCTAATTACAAAACTAATTTCAGAACTCCTAGGCTAAATCGCGAGACGAATCTATTAAGCCTAATTAGTCCATGATTGGACAATGTGGTGCTACAGTAACCGTTCACTAATGATGGATTAATTAGGCTTAATAGATTCGTCTCGCGATTTAGCCTAGAGGTTGTGTAATTAATTTTGTAATTAATCTATATTTAATATCTTTAATTAATGTCCAAACATTTAATGTGACGGTGCTATTTCCCGAACACCCCTCGTATCGTCAAACCGAGCAAAAGGCCGAACGCACGCACGATGGCAGACAGCCGAGGCGACGGTAGGCCAAACGAAACCATGCTCCTCCGTGACTACCACAACTATAAAGTTCATTAGCCCCAATTAAAATTCAGATCAATATTTTAACAAAACCTATTCAACATTTCAACAAATCAGATTCAACATTTTGTAGAAGTCAGATTCAACATTTTGTAGAAGTCAGGTCAACATCTAAAAATACTAGATTCAACATTTTAAAAATATAGATCAACATTTTGTAACAAAACATAACATTCTACATTTTTCACTATCTATTTCAACATTTAAACAAACAAGATTCAAACATTGTTCCAAATAAGAATCAACATTTTTTCCCCCTGTCTTCTTCCTCAAGTCCGGCGGGCAACCGGACGGCGCGGTGCCAGAGGGGCGGCGTCGCCCGCGGCCGACGGCGCGCCGCGCGCGGGGCCGGCAGCGGCGCGCGGGTCGGCTGTGCCCGCGGCCAGCGGCGCGCGTGGCCGGCAGGGAGCCGGTCAGTCCAGGGCGGCGGCGCCGGGCCAAGAGGCGGCGGCGTGCTGTGGCCCGTGGGAGAAGCTAGGGTTGAGGAGGAGTGGAGACACATCCAACGGCTGGTATTGCGTGCACGAATCTCAAATAATGGGAGTTGGATATGGATAAAACTTCCGGAAGCTTTCCCGACGAAAACAGCGTAGCCGGGCCGCCGGGGCCCGCCCGCGGCACGAGCCGCCACCACCGCCTGTCACTCTCTCCCACGATCGGAACGAAAGAAAGAGATCACAACCGAGCGTCAGCGTTCGCGGCCGCGGCGTGATCCGGAACAAGGGGCGGGGAGGCGGCCACCGTGGCCGCCCGCGCCGGCGCTCGTGGGGGGCAACGGTCGAAGGTGGCGGGCATGGGCGCGCCGGGAACGGGAGGGGATGAGCTCGAGGACGTGGCGCGCGCGGCCCACCACCCCGGCCGGCGCGGCCCGCCTCCGCCTCTCGTTTCGTAGCCCCGCCTGGCCCAGCTGGCCGGTCTGTCCCCCCGAGTCTCCGTTAACAAGGCCCAGCGACCAGAAGCGTGGCTCCACCAGGTGGGGCCGGCTCGGGCTAAAGATATTTCCGGGACGCCTCGCCCGCCGACACGTAGCCCAAAAAGCGAAGCGTTTAACGGAGGAGCCAGAGCTAGATATTTTTGCCCGGTCAGCCTCACCCGCTGCCCGGCTGGGCCCCATAGCCGCGCCCGGACGGCACCTGCTCGCCCGCGCCTCGCGCGCGCGGGCGGCCGAGATCGCGCGGCCGGCACGCCCGAGCGCGCCGAGCCGTCGCCTCCTCGCCTCGTGTTTTATTTTACTCCGCGGCCGCGGCGCCGTGCGGCTGGCTGGCTGGCTTCTCCTTCCCCCCTTCCGCGCCGAGCGAGGCAGGCTGCTGCTGTGGCTGCGTGCCCCACCGCACTCACCGAGGGAAAGCGAAAAAAAGCGAGGAAAATATCCTGCTTCCAGCGCAGCACCCCGCAGCAGCAGAGGAGGAGAGAGCGGACGCCATCGCCAGTCGCCACCGCCGGTGCCGCCCCTGAATAGATTAGGCGCGGATAATGGTGGGGGCCCGACCGCGACGGGCCGAGGAGCGCGCCGCCGCCGGTGGCGACCCCAGCCGCTGCTGATTGCTGTACTCGCCTACCATCATCGGTGGTGGTGGTAGCTCGCCAGGCGCCGGATTGATTGGGGGGACGATGCTGCCGGCCTCGGGGACGGAGGAGGAGGCGCCCGCAGATCCAGCGACAGTCCACGTCTCCGGCTCCGGCCGGTGCTGAATCGGACGCTTCGGGTTGGTGTCGCGCGCTTGGTGGAGGAGCGCGTGGTTGGTGCGTGGGGGGTTTGACGGTTTGGGTATGGTGGGCGGCGGCGAGGGGGATCGCGTTGGCGGCGGCGCCGGGGTGGGGGGAGGGCAGCAGTTCGTGGACCGGAGCAAGGTCAGGATCCTGCTTTGCGACGGCGACGCCACCAGCTCGCGGGAGGTGCTGCGGCTCCTCTGCAACTGCTCGTACCAAGGTTAGTCAAACCTCTTCAATTTCAACCGTACCTGGTTTCCCGGATTAGGATTTTGTTTTGCTTATCGCTGTGAGCTTAATCATTAGTTGTAGTATATAGTACTAATATGTTCGCTTCTAATCATGGAATCTGTTACGCGTCATGTGTGCTTACTGTTGTGCTGGTGCTGATGCTGATGCTGGTGAACTTTATGTTTCAGTAACTTGCGCCAAGTCTCCGCGGCAGGTGATCAATATTCTCAACTACGAGGGCGGCGAGATAGACATCATCCTGGCTGAGGTCGATCTGCCGGTCACAAAGTGCTTCAAGATGCTCAAGTACATTGCCAGGAACAAGGACCTGCGCCACATCCCCATCATCAGTAAGCTGCCTTCCTGCTCTGTGTCTTCTACCGATTCCCATGACGTGCTTGTAGTGATCGTCCTCCTGTTGATGGAGCTATGCAGTGATGTCCAACAGAGACGAGGTCTCCGTTGTTGTCAAGTGCTTGCGGCTTGGGGCAGCAGAGTACCTGGTGAAGCCGCTGCGCACAAATGAGCTGCTGAACCTATGGACCCATGTGTGGCGGCGGCGACGGATGGTAAAGGCCACTATGCTGATTCACCTTAGCCTCTGTGTTAAAAGCATGCTCTAAGCTGAGATGCTTGTGGGTGTTGCTGTACCTGTATGAATTGTTCTTTAAAACTGGGTACTGGTGTTGGCAGCTTGGTTTGCCCGAGAAGAACTTCTTCAATGACAACTTCGAGTTGGTGCTCTCAGAACCTAGTGACGCCAATACCAATAGCACCACCCTCCTCTCAGATGAGACAGATGATAGGCCAAAAGAAAACATGAATCAAGAAACGGGCACCTCAAATCAACGCGAACACGAGGTAACATTAGGAAGTTTGTCGCATTCCAGATATTCTTTTTGCTGTTTTAGTAGGTTTCCATTTTTCTGCTTTGATGAGTTGCCACAAAGATGTGCCCGGTTTCCTTGTATGTTGTATGATGACGGCATGCTAACATGTATGCATTCAGATACTTGTTTAAGCTCTGTTCCATTTCTTGGCGTGTTTCCAGTCTAATCCTTCTGTTGCTGAGCCTGAGCAAAGAGGCAAAATGGAGGGTGTGCCAGGTTCTGTTGTAGATGCCGATCAAGCATGTAAGATATTTCAGTCCGACCTGTCTTTTCCTGTAATAATTGGTCTTCCTTTTTCATTTTTAATCACTCCTACTTCTAATCTGTTTCCTGTTTGATTCTTTTAATTGCCAGCATCACCAGGAATAATGTTTTCACGCCCCATAAAAACTAACCTGAGGGTTGGCGAATCGTCTGCGTTTCTAGCATATGTTAAGTCAAGCACCCCAGCCACCAGCTCATTTGATAGTGAATTACAAAGAGGTGGCAGTCGGTTAGATTCTTTGGATAACCAGGGTAATTGCTCTAGCGCAACTGACAGAAGTGACACTGGTACTGATGTAAATATTCGGGATAAAGAAGGCTTTGAGATGCCTGTACAGTACCCTATGGTATGCTTTTCTTCCTCTAACACACATATGGAGCGAAGCAATGAAGGCCAAAATGATACTTCAGGAACTCCGCCTATGTACCAGTACCCATTTTATTATCCAGGGATGGTAGAGCACAGCATAGCACTTTCTTCGGCGCAAAATTTTCAAGAAAACATAAACAATGCTCAAGCATATACACCACCAACAATGATCCCACAGTACAATGTTTATCCCCAATGCCATGCTGTACCTATGATGTCATCATTTCAGTTTAATCCTGCTGGTATGGTTATGCACTCAAGTCATATACCGACACAAAACATGTGGTCATCAGTGTCAAGCACCCCAGTGCCTGAGGAAACATGCAGTCGCTCTGAAAGGAGGGCCGCAGCACTTGCCAAGTTCAGGCAGAAAAGGAAAGAACGCTGTTTTGACAAGAAAGTGAGGTATGTAAATCGGAAGAAACTTGCTGAAACAAGGCCAAGGGTACGAGGGCAGTTTGTTAGGCAGGCAAGCAATACCGATGTTATCAGCACTGGAGATGATATCTCCGAAGATGAAGATGATGATCCATCATCCAGGGAGGTAGAGATTATTTCTTCTCCAGAGTAGTGGTGGAAAGGTCCTCTATGTGAAAAGATAGAGTGCAGATGATTACTGCTCGCTTTGTTACAACTCAGTAGACCTAGGCAATACATTCTTCTACTGGGAAAGGCAATACAACCTTCCGCTCACACAGTATACCCTTTTTGTCCCTGAAAAACATGTTACATGTGGCAATACCACCATTGTTACTCTGGACATTTTGGAGAATCATCTTTTGATAGTTTTGTTGTAGTTATGCTAATTAGTGACGCACAGACCAGTGTAAGTCAATATAATCTTATTGCAGACCGATATCTGCTTTTTTGAGGTAAACAGGGCTATTGTCGTACATACTGCATATTCTAAGTTGATTCCACATTTCGGTTTCCCAGTCCATGTGCAGTTTAGATGAATTAGCCATGATAGAAATTGTATTATGTACTTGGGCTGAGCCTGTCTTCCCCAGTCCCTCTCGGCTCTCGCACAAAGCACAATCTGGATTCTGGAGTGACCTGTGTCTATGATACAGGAAAATATCGTGATTGAGTGGGGCCAGAGGAGCTGGGTCGACCTGTTCCAGAGGGGCCACCTGCCGGCGCGGATAAACGGAGTTTCTGTTGCGGAATGCCGCATCAGTCTGTTGAGAGGCGAGGGAAGAGCAACCAGTCAACCGCCACCGCCGCCGCCGCCGCCATCGGCCATCGGCCATCGCTACGTTCTATATAGATCGAGTCAGAGAGAATAGAACATCAGAGACAGAGAGACTATCAGTATCAGAGATATACGGAGGAAAGAGCCGGAGGAGATCTAGCCACGATGCCGATGGGGCGCGTTCTGGCCATGCTCCTGCTCCTCGCGGCGCGCGCGGGCGTCCCGTGCGCCACCGCCGGCGTCACGAGCCCGTACCGGAGGAGCCTGCAGATGCTCCCCGACATGCCGCTCGACGCCGACGTGTTCCGCCCGCCGCCGGGGTTCAACGCGCCGGAGCAGGTGCACATCACGCTGGGAGACCAGACGGGGCGCGCCATGATCGTGTCGTGGGTGACCCCCGAGCACGCCGGCAGCAACGTCGTGCGCTACGGGCTCTCCGCCCACCACCTCACGTTCACTGCCGAGGGCACCGTCCAGCGCTACACCTTCGGGCCGTCGTACAAGTCGGGGTACATCCACCACGCCACCCTCACGGACCTCGAGTACGGCACCAGGTACCTGTACCGCATCGGCTTCGGCTACGCCGTCAGGACCTTCTCCTTCAAGACGCCTCCCAAGCCTGGCCCCGATGTGCCCTTCAAGTTCGGCTTGATTGGTTGGTCAATAATGGATTCTATTCCTTGCATGCGTCGGGATGTAGTGCAATTTGCATCTGATCGATCGTTCACACTGCTCCATTGTATTGTGCTTTTATCTGCAGGTGATCTCGGGCAGACGTACCACTCGAACGACACGCTGACGCACTACGAGGCGTCCAACGCCGACGCGGTGCTCTTCATCGGCGACCTGTCGTACGCCGACAACTACCCGCAGCACGACAACAACCGGTGGGATTCGTGGGGCCGCTTCACCGAGAGGGTGGTGGCGTACCAGCCGTGGATCTGGACCACGGGGAACCACGAGCTCGACTTCGTCCCGGAGATCGGCGAGACGGAGCCCTTCAAGCCGTTCCGGAACCGGTACCCGACGCCGTTCGCGGCTTCCGGGAGCACGCAGCCGCACTGGTACTCGGTGAGGATGGCCTCGGCGCACGTCATCGTGCTGTCGTCCTACTCGGCGTACGGCAAGTACACGCCGCAGTGGGCGTGGCTCAAGGCGGAGCTGGCGCGCGTCGACCGCTCCGTGACGCCGTGGCTGGTCGTGTGCGTGCACTCGCCGTGGTACAACAGCAACGACTACCACTACATGGAGGGCGAGACGATGCGGGTGCAGTTCGAGCAGTGGCTCGTCGACGCCAGGGCCGACCTGGTGCTGGCCGGCCACGTGCACTCGTACGAGCGCACCCACCGCGTGTCCAACGTCGCCTACGACGTCGCCAACGGCAAGGCCACGCCCGTGCTCAACGGCTCGGCGCCGGCGTACGTGAACATCGGCGACGGCGGCAACATCGAGGGCCTCGCCGACAAGTTCCGGTGGCCGCAGCCGGACTACTCGGCGTTCCGGGAGGCGAGCTTCGGGCACGCCACGCTGGAGATCATGAACAGGACGCACGCCTTGTACCAGTGGCACCGCAACGACGACGGCGTCAAGGTCGTCGCCGACGAGGCGTGGTTCACCAACCGGCATTTCCTGCCCACCGACACCAACTAATATAATCGCTCTCGATCGATCCTAACCGGTGGTTTCATCGGCAAGGTTATAGGTACAGAAGAGTGTTGCAATGTATTTTTGGATTATTAGTCGGAGGAACTAGCTTATGAGATTAGAGAATCAGAGGTAGAGAGTTCTTAAAATTCGATGAACATTGCCCATTTCTTGTAGCCCTTGTTAATAATTAATAATCCATTGTTGGTAGAGTCTGCATAAGGCCTCGACTACATGCAAACTCAACGACGAATAACCTACCTGGAGTAGCATGAAGCTGAGCCTTAGATTACCTCCCTTTTTAGAAAGGGGATCCAGTTATGCTCCAACGAGAAGACCAAGAGAAGCTGCCTGGAATTCCTAGGAGCCCAGGAAATACAAGTCTAGACTCCGATGTACTTTTAGTAGATAAGCATGTTAACAGTCAAAGAGAATGAGGTCGAAATAAAAAGGAGAATGAGGTCTAAATGATCTGAGGGACACATACATAATATTAGGAAGCGCGATCCATTAATAGCATAGCATTACATAGTGTCTGAATCTGCTGGGAGACACCATGGTAGTGCCTAGCAGTGTTTGATTTCTTTTCTCACATAGCTAATCTACATTCCAACCAGCAGGCAGCAAAACAGACGGTATTCTCCACAACATCCATGGTGAGACAGTTGAAACTTCAGTACTTCAGTGCTGGCTTCTGGGTTGGCAGCAGTCCAAATCTCTTCTTCAACAGGTACCGCTGGCGAGCGTACTTGTCATCTGGTGAGAAGCGAGCTGCACCGCAAGTACCACGATTTCAGTAATTCATGACGCGAGAAAGGGGCGTGAGACAAACTCGAATTATAAATCAAAACCACAAATGCAACCACGAAAAAGAACTAATTCCACATGTACCAGTTCTGCCCGTTACATCCTTTTTACACATGGACAATACAAGTGTTCACATCAAGAAAACTAAAATCGGTCCTTATCTCTACTACGTAGTCTAATACTCGTACAAGAGAAGGAAGCTCTAATCTGGCAAACAGTGCATGTTAAGGCCATTGATGACTAAAATCGGTCATATATGAATGTCAGTTGAAGTCATATTGCAAAAGAATTTGTAGCTGGAAAAGAAAGAATGATCTGAAATTTTGTACACTGTATAAGATCTTACAGAAGAGTTGCGCAAGCAATCTGCTTAAATATCCAGGATCCTTATCTCAAAAGAAATTGAAAGTACATCGTACAATTGGATAAACATCACTGGAAATTATATCTTGATGGAAAAGGATTGATTCAGATACAAAATACAAAAATGTCAATATATATGCTTGGCATCCTATGAGCATAATACTATACCACCAGTACCAAATCAGAAACTAGGATCAACTGGTGCTAGCAAGCAACGCTCCATGAGCATAATGTTCCAACACTGAGAAACTAAAATTGACACAAATAAACCATGCCTTTCTGTTTGACAAACGTTGAGTTTAGCAACGGATTAACAGAAGCATAATCAATACAAGTTCCCCAAAAGGATCTACAGCGCATATCTAATCACAAAAAACTATTGACAAATCGGGCGGAGCTCCAACAAGTCTACAAACATGCCTACGCACGCTAATAATTAAACAACCGTTTGTCCATGACTACATCTTTCTTCGCAACACAAGAAAACCATATTATTACATCTTAGACAAGTAAGATAACAGCAGGCACAAAAGGAGCTGCATCGAACGAAGGGGGCGTACCCGGGTGAGCAGACTGCGTCGGCACCCCAAGAGGCGACTCCTTCTGCAAAGGAGGAAACAAGATACGCACATCAGCACGGGCTGACACCTCAAAACCATCAGCTATTCAGCGAAGATTAAGCGCAACGTCACACATACCTTGGTGGTGTAAACCTTGTCCCCCTTCTCGTTGATGTAGTACTGGAGATACATCTTGAATCCACGAGCAGGGGTGAGCCCTGATAAATCCGACGAGAATAAAAGAGTGATTACTCCCGGTATCGGAAAGAATCGCAGCAAACGAAACCAATAGAGATTGGGGAGGTGTCGCGAAGTTACCAGAGGATGGCGGAGGAGAGGAGCGGAGCGGAGGCGAGAAGGAATCGGCACGGTACCTGGCGGCTAGGGTATACGGGGGAGACCGGAGAAGAGGCTCGGGAAGTGGGCTTTCTGAAATATTTGGGCTGTGTGACCGTTCCGTCGTGTCCAGCCCACCCACGATTGGCCTCAGACCATGCAGGTCAACAGTTGTGGCCCTTGCGCCGGCACAAAGGCACGGCCCATCATAGGAGGAAATGGCACACAATTTAGGTAATAAAATGTATTATAATTTAGTTACACGAACTAACCATTTCAATTAAAAAACTAAATTTATATATCAGAAAAGATGAAAAATTCACTTATATTTCAACAAAATAGGCAAGGAAGATGAAGACGTAAATTTTATCGAGTAAAAGGATAATGTTTCCGAAATGTGTTTGTTGATGAAGCAAAAAAAAAAAACCCCGTAGAAGTAAATAATTCCAGGACAGTGAAATTAAATGGTGCATCGAAATGCTTGTTGAACTTGAGTAGATGTAAAACGAGAGTACAGGATCTAAGGTGCACTTTCAACACCTTCATCTTTCTTGCCCTCTCATATCTCCTTTTTTTTTTTGCAAAAGGAGATAAAAAACTACCTCATTCCCCTAAAAAGGTGTTCTAAGACGAGCTAAACATGTCACGGAGACAGGCTACTCGATCGAAGTGGGCTTTAGTTGGTGTTGCATCCTTATCCACCAACACCACATCATGTACACAATCACAGTGGCCTCTCGCTCTCACCCTCTAGCCACTACGTGTCGTGTACCCTCCACGCATAGGTCGGACGGCGGCGGCAGCAAGCAGTCCAGCACGGAAAGAACATCTAGTTATAGCATGGCTATAAAATTGTAGGCTAGCTCTAGCTGCTAGCTGCTAGTAGAAAGCGAGCCCTTGATCCTGCAGCAAAGGGTAGCTGCTGGTGTCCCAGTCCCAACCGCCGTCGACGATGTCATCCACCACGTCGTCGAGGTTCCACAGGCTGCCCCATCCCCACGTGGCGGCGGCGCCGTCGAGCTGGTGATCCCCGCTGGACCCCTCGTCGCTCGCCGTCGCTGAAGCGCTGGCGGTGGCAGCGCCGGGGAGGAGGCCGCAGGAGGAGGAGGTGCAGGAGGCTATCATGGGGCAGAACTGGAACAGCAGGTCGTCCATGTCCTGCTGCAGCATCCGCAGGTCCTCCTCGTGCTGCTGCGCCGCCAGCGAGACGGCCGGCGACGACGCCTCTTCCCTGACGACGGCTTCGTCGTCGTGGTCGTTGCCGGCCTGCCTCTGCTGCTGGTGGTGCTGCTGGTCCTGTCCCTGCTGCTGCAGCAGCAGCTGGCTCTGCATCTCGCGGCGCTGCTTGAGGAACCGCGCCCGCGCGCGCTCGATGTTCTTGGACGGCTTGCCCTTCTTGAAATGCGTCCGCCAGTAGTTCTTGATCTCGTTGTCCGTCCGCCCCGGCAGGCTGCGCGCGATCGTCGACCATCTGTGCATATGCCAGAGCAGAACGTGATCAGCTATCAGAAAAAAAGTTACAAGATGATCAGCTAATACCCTTCA
The DNA here is from genome assembly GCF_005286985.2 of Setaria viridis. Taxonomy (NCBI): domain Eukaryota; kingdom Viridiplantae; phylum Streptophyta; class Magnoliopsida; order Poales; family Poaceae; genus Setaria; species Setaria viridis. Next base: position 31,058,400 of record NC_048263.2, read on the forward strand.
GAGTTTCAGAAGAGATTGTTACCTGTTTCCCCAGAGGGCGTGCAGCTCGAGTATGACGCTCTCCTCCTGCGGCGTGATCTTGCCTCTCTTGAGGTCAGGCCTCAGGTAGTTCACCCACCGGAGCCTGCAGCTCTTGCCGCTTCGCTTCAGACCTGCATCAAGCCCAGACAGCGTGAGACAACTAGGCAAAACCACTTGACGTGTACGATAGAGCTGAATTATGCATGAACCTCAATTGACTTAGCAAGTTGGCAATCATATATCCTAAATTTACACATGTACTTTCAGGTTTGACTGCATCAACTTGCCGATTAACCTAATGCAACTTGCAGTTTCGAGGTTGGTGATAAAGCTTTCTCTGACAAAGATAAGGAATTTTAACGAGACAATTGAGGAAATATAAGAAGCAAGTGTTCAGTACCGGTCAGCTTGGCGACAGAATTCCACCTCCCTTCGCCATGCTGCCTGACGTACTCGACCAGCAGCTTGTCCTCCTGCGCCGTCCATGGCCCCTTCCTCCACCCTCCCTCCTCTCTGCCCCATCCAAACTGCCCTTCCATTCTTCCTGCCGTCTCCTCTTCCCTCTCTCTCCCTCTCTAGGCAAGGCGCCTCAAGTCAAGAGAGAAGAACCTGTTAAGTCTTTCACTTCAGCGATCTTAGCTAGTGATCGAGCTAATCAATCTCTAATCCTCCCCGAGCTGTCTCCCCAACGAGGTGTTAGTGAGTGTGTCTCAGTGAGGCGATGCGCGGCAACCGAGTGAGCTACTGCCGCATATATATCCAGCACGGGCTCGCCAGGGGAGGCCGGCCGCCGCGTCGCTGTCGGGGGCATCCCACTGCCACTACGCCCCCCCGATGGTGCCGGGCGGGCGTTGCCGGAAATGCCCCCCCGGCGATCGGTGTCGCGGGTAATTTTGGGAAGCTTTTGCGCGCTTTCTTTTCTTCTCGACGGATATGATGACGGATTACCGACTTACCGTAGGATTTCCTGCCGAAAGCGCGGCCTCGCCGCCTAGAGCTAGCTTAGCACCTCACCTGTGCCTTTGTTGTTGTTTTTTTTTTCGGTGCTGCGTGGAGGAGCCACGACAAGGACAAACCATGTTTCCTTAGCTCGTAGCCAGCGGCCAAACACCGGCAAATCTTAGCTTAGATTTCAACTGTTTTTTGCTCGCAATCGATGGAGTCGTTGGTCGTGTGAAGTGATGATCTCCATGAATAGTCGGTCCGTGTCGTCATCGGAAAACACAGTCGATTTGGTGGCGTGTCGCGTCTAGTTACTGGTGATCTAGATGTTGAGCAGGACAAGCAGAAATAGTATGTTCCACACCGGCCTAATGTGCTTGTGACTTGTGACGCGAGATATCTCACGTAAACTTTACTGGAAATCAGTACACAGTTCCGAGGAAATCCTTTGTGAATGCTGACGTCCGGGCGATCCTGAGTGCTTGGCTAAGGACCCATGTAATGCATCTAGTGCATGGTACATGGATGGGTTGACCCGGCCGCCCCCTCTTAGTAGCACAACGCCAAAGGCCGAGCAAGCAAGCACTTGCTAGTAGCTTGGTCGCGATCGAGCCCCATCAGGTGCCCATTGTGCTGGATTCCGGACACAGCACAGTTGACCTGCCACGTTTCCTTTTGTACAGTGTCGCTCTCGTGCTTTGACAGTTGACTTGGGGCTCCCAGCTTGCGTTATGGCCTACCATACCCATACGACTGTACCGGTCGCTCGTGTTGGTCAAGGTTTCGTTGTTCATGTCGCTCGAGTCTAGTAGACATCAGCCCAGCTTGTCTCTTTTCACGTGATACGTCTAGGGGTGGTAGTGGATCATGACCCTCATGTCTCATTCACAATCTAACTCAGCCCTATCTATTTTTAGTTCAAAATCATATAATATTATGGTCCGATCTTTATTGAGCCCGATACTTAAATTTGCTAAGCTATCAGAGGGCCCTTTACCACCTCTAGATACGCCCCTTCAGAATCTGATAGTCCACATCTGAATTCGAAATGACGCCTGACTTCCCATTTGATGGCTCCATGCCTACCATACCATACTGAGGCCCCGTTTGGTAGGGCTTCTCAAGGTGCTTCTCTACCGGCTTTTGGTGAAGCCCTACCAAAGGGGCAATTTCAAAACAGCTCCACCACCAAAGCCGAGGAGAAGCCGCATAATGGCTTACACTAAAGAGAGGAGGAGCCAAAAAAATTGAATTCACCGGCTTTTCCACTCTCTCAAAGTATTAAGTGATCATAAAATTACCCATATTGCCATTGAGAAGCCGTTTTATCAAACATATTGCAAAATGACTTCAGTTCCACTAGAGAAGCCACTCCACCAAAGGAGCTAGAGCTGAAGCCGTTTTGGAAGGAGGTGAAGCTCTACCGAACGAGCCTGAGTTTATAAACAAATTGTTGAATTAACCGAGGCATAGCGCAAAAAAAGCTTACGCTCCTACTCTCTAAACAGAATGCATCGTGAACATATTTAAGAACTAAATTCAAACTTCTTTCACTGCAAACATTAGTAACTAACGCGGAGGCACCGGGAAAATCCAGGACGGGATCGTAATTCCACTGCTCAACCGTAGACCCGAAAGTTGAAGCTCGCCGAGCAGGTCGATCAAGATGAGGTAAAATAATCCTAGACCCCGACGGCGATCGCAAGGTTAAGCCCCCCAATCAAGCACCAAGCGCCTAACTCGTTGAACACCTGGCCGCCGCTGCGCGCGTCCCGGTCGCTTCAAGCCAGAGCAATATTCCGCGACGCGGTTACCATGAAGAAAAGGCGATCGAGCCGGCCGGGACCGAGAGCCTCTCGCGCTCATCCGATGGATAGCGCGCGCCGTCGCCGTCAGGAAAAAGGCCACAGCCCAGCGCCGGCTCCGCCTCCGGGCGGTGCACGACTTCCCTTTTGACCGCGCCACATCGTCCCCCCCGGGTCCGGCGCCCCATCGGGGTGCGCCACGTCGGGCAGTCGGCACGCGCCCTCGCGTCACCTGCCCCCTCCCGTCCCGTGTCCCTTGTACGGCGAGTCGGGTCGCCTCGCGCCCTCGCCGTCAACACGGCCGGGGAGTGCGGCAGTGCGGCCTAACCCCACCTCGTCCCCGCCGCAACAGCGTAGAACGAGCTCTGAGCCTCTGACCCGGGGGTCAGCAGCCGGTCAGTTCGCTGCGCCGCTGCGGCCACGCGACACGCGGTAGCCCGCTCGACCCCGGTGCGGCGCGCGCGCTCACTCGGTTTGGGCGGTTGGGCCGTTCATGCCCACGAACAAACAAGACGGGATCACCAGAGGGAGAAAGCGAGAGCGCGTGCGTGCGTGGAGGAGACCGCGAGTGGGAGGTGATGTTACCATCGTCTGCGCTTTATTTTTTGGAAGGAGGGAGCTGAGGATTAGCACGGGAGGAAAAGAGCGCAAGGGGGACGACGAATCGGAGAGGTTCCCTCGAGCCTCGTGGCACACACACAGCTAGAGGATTAGCATGTTTGTGGTTTAGGGGTCATGGGGGACATGATGCGAGGGCGAGAAATTAGCCGATCATGCCATGAGAGCTGAGAGCTTGAGAGCGATCTGGGCGCTGTTTGCGAGTTGGACGTGATGGCCTGGTGACCATCTTCCATTCTTCCGTGTTGCACGTGGTGCTCTGCGTGTTGCTTGGTACGCTGAATTATGGGACGTTTGGTTCCTCAAGCTAAAGTTTAATCCGTGTCACATCGAATATTCGGAGGTTAATTAAGAGGACTAAATATGAGTTAATTATAAAACTAATTGCACAGATGGAGGCTAAACGACGAGATGAATCTATTAAGCCTAATTAATCCATCATTAGCTAATGTTTACTGTAGCATCACATTGCAAATCATGGACTAATTAGGCTTAATAGATTCGTCTCGCCGTTTAGCCTCCAACTGTGTAATGGTTTTGTAAATAGTCGACGTTTAATACTTCTAATTAGTATCTAAACATTCGATGAGACATGTGCTAAAAATAAGTCAGAGGAACCAAACGGCCCTTTAATCTTGTTCGACGATAAAGAGATGCTCCAAACCTACAATAATTTTAGGGCTTTTTTTATCAGCTGAAACGTCCAGATATCCCATGCTTAGCGGTTAGTGACGATAGGAAAAAAACTATACCATGTTTATCGTTATAGGTTTAATTTTTAATTTTTATTAATTATTTGTTTGAATTTAGTCCAATTCCCGATGTATTGCGTTTATTTGGTGACCTCCATAAATTTTATCACCGATAATATAGAACAAGGAGCATCAAAATGACTAACTCATAACACGAGATATATCCTTGTTTTACCATTAACATGTTTATCATAATTACATGTCGGGTAGGGACAAAAATAATATAGGTGAATATTTAAATAGGACTAGTTGAATAGCCGTGAGAGAAATTCACAGGGCACATGCCCCCTTCCCTCCCACCCACAATATATTGTCACTTCACTGTATAAAAATGCAATGAACTAAAATCTAACAATAAGTAGGTAAAAGTTCATTATTTGTTTTGAGAACCATACCTATGCTTAATTTCAAGACATTTTTGTTGCTCAACTGTGTTGCCAGCCTTCAACCACGAGTTCTTTAGAATGTGTAATGTTACCGAATAAGCAGGAGAATACATAGTATGTAGAAACTATATCAAATGTACATATGGCTCAAGTTATATCTATCGAACCTTGAACTATGTGATCCTAATGACCCTAATAAAAGTGGCTCTAGGTTTCGGTGACCCACTTGTACTTGCAATGAGATACCCATTTGATCGCTCTCCACAACATTATATTGGTGTGGTTTAGTAAGAATTTTTCATGATTTATAGATCTAGTGATGTAACTTGGAAAATGCAAAACCGCATGTACATGTGACCATATGGCTTATATCAACCGTTGATTTCTTTCCATCCAACCATTGATCCACTACCTACCCCATATACTTCTAACCTAGCTATAATTCATCTCACCATTGATTCAAAAATGAATGGCTTGGATAGCTCATGTGGTCACATGTATATGTGAAAAATCAATGTAACTTTCTTTTTGTTGATACTTACACCTTTTTTTAGCTATTCAAGTAAGAAAAAAATGCATGCAGTTAATATATATGAATATTAGCAATTGGTGACATATAGATTTGGTTCTATTGCTGCAATGTTAACCATATAACTGAACCTGGATTAGACATGGTTATTAGTCTTGTGCTCCATGTTTTAGTTGTGAACTTACTGCACTATGATAGACAAGTAACTAAAAAAGTCCATTTCGGCGGCATAACTGAAATGACCCCAAATTACTTATCACTTTGAAACTCGCCAATTAAAACGATGCGAAGAAGATAGTAAAGAAGCAAGTGGCTCGCACCAACAAAGGTGCAAGTTCAAGAAAGAACCAAACATTCACCAAGGAGGTGCGCTGCCTTTTTGTAATGATATGGAAAAGATCACTAATCAAGTTTCCTCAAGGAAAAAGAAAGCAACAAACAAAAGCTAGTTGTTAGCAATAATTAAGTTGTTGTGTGTGTGTGTGTCACACATGTGACACTGTTGTTTGAACAGCTTGCTTGAACAAACAAAAGAAAAAGATCTTGTGATAGATCGACATAGACGACTCGTAGTCACGCGTCGCCGGCCCTTAGCATAGCGCGCAAGCATGTTCCACAAAATGGAACAGAGCGAAAAGGGGGCAATGGCAATTGGCAATCCACCAGTTGACGTCTCAAGACCGACCAGGAGACTTTCTCGAGAGAGTGAAAGAGAAAGACCCAAATGCTCCATTAATATCTTCCGGATGACCATGCGTTTATGATTCAGAGGAATCAGCATATAGTGCTGCACAGGAAGGCTGCCAATGCACGTAGTCGCGGCTGAACACGTTGCCGCCTTGGATCAGCGTACTCCGCATATAAAATTACGCTGGGCGGCAGCAAATCGTACGCGGTTATGGGTAAATCGATCTTTGTAGGCTGCCAAACCAGGGTTTACCCTATGTTTTCTTTGATGCATGCGCGCCGGCGGCACGCGCGAGTTGGATGCTTGTGCCGCCAGTACGTCGTCTCTACGGCCATGGTCAAATGATGATCTGATCTGATCTGATCTGATCTTCTCACACGGTTTAAATAGTGGTTAGCAGGTTAGGGACCATGGTTTGTTTCGTTAATGGCCAACTCGCCCGGCTACACATTGCTTTTTAATTTGTGGAAACTGGCAGTACGTGGTGTTGCACTGATGAAAGGTTTAGGAGCGACCGCCGCCGTCGACTTGGAGTGGAAGACCAACTGATTATAGTAAACACGTGTAGTGTCGATGCGTGCGTGCATCATCGGCTGGGACGACCGGGGCAGGAAGATGGGAGGAGCAGTGGTTGAGTTGACCGACGTGACTGCACGTGTTTTCTGGAATCTGATAGATGGATTGCCGTACAGTAAGTTCGATCAAATCTATGTTCGTAGGTCGTCTCGCAGCATTGGTGGTGGATTATTAGTTGCACAAGCTCATCATGGGAAGTAACAATTTCAGACCCTGAGAGCGTTATCAGGCTTTGTCTTGTGCTTTTTAGAGACCTCGCTAGATTAACCGAGGGTGACGACGCCCGTGCAAAGGGGTAGCCTTGTCACACGACGGAGAGGAGTCCAAGTCCGACCGCACGACCTCCGGTCCGGACGTCCGGTCCACGTACAGCCGTGTTGCTTGCTGCCATTTTTTTAAGATTAAGTCTTAACATTCACAGTGAAGTCTACTATCACGACGAAACAAATTTAGCCAACTACCCGGACGATACATGAGTACTTAGACTCCAAACCTCAAAATAAGAGTACAAAATAAGAAAGAAAGAGACTAAGAATAAAGCTAGAAAGATTAAGCTTCAAATTTCTTCTAAGTTCGTGCTTACACCTTGTTTTGATCCTTGTGCAGCAACAAAATCCATACATCTGTTGTTTTCTTAGAAACTATTGATGTTAAGATTATTCTGCCACGCATATCGAAAGACAAGTCAAGCACGACTAACGCTCCAAGCTCACCATGATTCTGCCAACCCAAGGACTCAAAGCGACTCCTCAAGAGGAAAGTAACGTTAAGATGCTAACGTCACCCGAACTATCAAGTCGATTCTTTGGTTTTCACCTGGAAATGTCCCTGGGGTTGAGGTCCTCACCGCAACGCCTTCAAGAAGGAAAAGAATGCCCATAGCACCGTCATCGCTGGCCAATGGTGAAGGACCAAGCTAGACTTTCACCCGAGAACATGCACCCCACATGGCAACCGCCAAACACTGTCGGTCGTCACCTTAGTTGTACCACTACGAGCCACCGAGCATTGGTCCGGCTGTCAGTCCAACTCCCTATCTGCTCACCGCCTAGGGTCGTGGATGCACGGAAGTACCCAATGAGGCCGGACGTCACCCTTACCATCAGCGGGCCGTCGTCGCTGCTGCCGCCATGGATGGGCGCCCTAGCATGGCGCCACCCACCGGGGCCACCATGGACCAGCCGGCGAAACAACTCGCAGGGTAAACGGCGGGGACAAAGCCGGATCTACCGCCAAGACCACCGGCCCGGTTGTACGGCCGTGTTGCTTGCTGCCATAGCTCCCTAGTTTAATCGTAGCCTAGCTAAAAGCGGGCGGCAGGCGAAAGCACGCTGTCACGTACATCCCGAGCAACGGCAAATTGTTTTTTTCACCCATCCCCGGCGGTAGGTACGTGTCACGGCCGCTCGCCACGCCACCACCCCCCCCCCCCCCCCCCCCCCCCCCCCCCCCCCCCGGGGCGGTGGTCGTGGTCCTTCTCCGCCACACGGCCGTACGACCGGGCCGGAGCATCCGCATCCATCCGACCATCCCACGCCGCCATGCCGTCGCTTATGGAGTACTCCTCGGGCACTCGAGAACTCCGGCTCTCCCTCTCGGGCGCTCGCGGTGACGCCGGCCGCCAGCAAAGGGGCTCTCCCTGTCGGCCGCTCGGAGTAAACTAGCGCGGCGTTCGTGGTCCGTGGATGCCGTTTCCGGCGAGGGGTGCGGCCGCGGGGGACAGGCTTGACGCGGGCGCGTGGGCGCGGGCGGTCGGCCTGCGACAGGTGTCCCGGTGCGGGGGATTGTTAAATGGCGATGCGCATAAAGCCGGCCGGCCTCCGATCCGTGGCCGGAAAGGGAAGGCCTGCCGGCCGCGCTGTCTATATGCGGCACATAATTGTGGTATACTCCAGCAAGGCAGCAAGCATCCGTGCAGTGCAGGGAGTATTTAAGCTTGGGTATCTCTGGGCTAGAAGCATCTAATCTTACTTCTCACTCAAAAAGAGTGTACGTGATCTGTACGTATGGTCAGCCGATACTGCAAGCGAGCTCCATGCAGCAAAGGCGAAAAGGAACGGAGGCTACAATATCTGGGCAAATTCCAAATCTATCACAGGATGCACCAATACTGCAGGCGCTGTGCCTTTTCATCACAAAAACATGGCCTGAACAAACGCCAGGCACCATGGAAAGAAGAATCTGAAGGGAACTGTTTGGTTTTGGGACTGAGTGGAATAGGTTGGCTCCGTCCCAGTTTTCGAGGTTGAGTCCGACCCATTTCATGTTTAGTTGATGGGTTAGATTCGATCCAATTTTTTGTTTGGTTAGAGGAGTTGAGAGAGGTAGAATGGATGTTATTTTAACACCGTTAGGAACAGTTGTACGTGGACCCCATATGTCATCATGGGACCCACATGTCATCCTCCTCCTCTTTTTTATTTTTTTCCCGTGCACCTTACTGTGGCAGAACCACCAAATTAATCTAGCTTAAGTGTGCTAAATATCAGCTTAAATGCGATCAGCCACTTAAATTGGATGAAGATGGCAGTCTGTAAAACCAATACAACCACGTATTTGAGATCGAAACAAGCATACAAATACTCGTACGAAGACGAGCTTAGAGATTACAACAATCCAGATAAAAATATCACATAGGTCCATATTTATTTATTACAAACCAAGTTCAAATTCATAAAGTGGTTCAGAGTTTAAGTGCAGCGGAAAGAAACGATAATCTAACGATGATACATGACATTATGGTGAAGCCGTTTATGACATCACTCACCACGGTCCTCGCCCGTTGAGAGCGTGTCCCACTCAACCGTCCATCCCGGAGGGAGCTGGTACGGCCAAGTCATACTAGCAACCATTTCATCAACTTCATTACCTGAAAAAAAGCCACAAGTAGAGAGTATATTAATACTCCGCAACGCTTACCTGACAGGTGGTATCTAGTCCACCGACTTCTAGACATGCGAGACTTTTTGGCTGAGGGGTTGTTTTTACCAAAAGCTTCTAAAGTGGGTCCTTACTTTCAAGTTTTAGCATCAAATTCTAGTTGATTAACCATTCTAGTTAAGCATCTATTCTAAGCAAGAATGGTAGAACAAGAAATTTAATCAAGCCTCAAAATTAAGCATCATCATTGTTCATCTTCTTACTCAATGCAGCATAGTGGTCAACCAGTCTCAATAACTGCGATAAACAGACGATCGAATCGAATTTCTTAACCTTGCAAGGTGGACCTAAACACACGACATGCGCATACCGCGACGGGTCCACACATTATCAATGGTTCCCATCGATCCCCGATGCGTGTCCAGGGCCCACTTCCCTTGGATACAAGGTCCCGCCAGTCCCCGGAACGACGCCGTGCCGTGACCGTACTTGTACCCACATGATGCATCAGGGGAATCGTATCCAGAGAGAGCGGGAAAAAAGTCCACGCCCCGGTTCAATCAGGTATTAGGCTTACCGATTACCATATTCTCAGCATGTGTTTAGTACGTTCAAAAACTTGACCACGAACACCGATACGTTTCGACCTTAGCAATTTCCACTATACAGATGGGGCATCAATAAATTCAGGAACATCGCACAAAGCCCCACCCGTCGACCTTATGATTCCAACATAAGTAAACAAGCAACTCCTATCGCGAGTGATAGGAAACCACTCGACTTTTACCGTGTCCCTATTTAGCATAGCAACTAAGCGACCTAACATGCTAGTATTCAAAATATGGGTACTAGGAGCATGCAACTAGGGTTTCAATACAACTCCTATGGACTTAATGCACACACACAAGTAACAAGAATACTGTATAAATTTGGAAACTAGGGTTATGCTCTGTAGCTTGCCTTCCTACCCTAAATCAGCCTTGGACCCTTCCAAACTTTGGTTCAGGCCTTGGTTTGCCTTGATCACGTTCAGCTCACCCTCCTGCTGTCCTTCTTCGCATTTCGGGATGAGCTCGTACGTTCCGTTGGTGAGGTTAGCTTCTACACGAGATGCATATGCATAAGATTTCTTTTATAATTTTTCATGACGTAGGTTCTATTTCGTTAACCATAAAAACACGGGGTGTAGTTTTGGCCACATTCACCTAGACAAGTTTATAAATATTTCTTTTCTTTTGCTCACATTCACCTAGACAAGTTTATAAGCATTTCTTTTCTTCACCTAAACATGCTTGGTTGGAAAGAAAACATATATTTTATTTTGATGGTGATTGTGTACATATATAAAATTTTTAGAAATTTATTATTCAAAAGACAACAGGTTGTGCTATTTTGGTACTATTAAGTAAACTTTTTAGGGATGATCATGCTACTGATGAAGAGCATAAATAATCATTTGGGAGCATCCTAGTAGCAATTATCTTTACTAAATAAACTAGCTTTCAACATGAATAAATGTTTGAGGAAGCATATGCTAGTATATGAACATGAATGATTTACAGGATCTTTCCTCCTATATAAGAAATCCACTGTAAAAATTTAAGATGGATTTGACAACTACAGAATTTACTAAAAATCAAACGCGGTTACACTGCAGATATGAAGAATGATTTATAACTAGAGTTCTACCACAAACTTCACAGAATGGTTTTCAACACTATCATGTACTACTGTGAATTTATCAGGATTTTATGAGTATGAAAACTATTTATTCCACAATAAGGAGATTAAACAACATGCATTTTGATAAGTAACAAAAACACATATTTCACAGATATGAGGATTAGAAAACTAACAAAATTTATTTTGTATTTCTATCTTTTTTCTTTGATTTTAAATGAATTTCCAAACTTTCAGCCATTTCTATACATTTTATTCAAACTTGAATTTTCTCCTTTACAGAATGACTCTTAGAACTTTTCAAGGTTTACAACTACGCCCCTATATTTTGCACTAAGGACCCTAAAACTAAAATCTAGATTGCAATTGGATCCTTGGCTGGCCGGCGGCTCGGGGAGCGCGATTCCGACGATGTAGGGCTGCGAGGTCAGGGGCTAGGGTCATGAGGGCGACGAGGGGCTCACCAGCGACCGGTTTGGAGCAGGTCTCGGGGGCGGAGGAGGGTCTGTGATGGCTCACGGCGAAGCAGTGGCGGCGCGACCGCTTCGGTTTCGGCTCCGATGTTGGTGGCGGTGGTGGTGGAGGTTTGTGGGGCTGGGGAGGTGGAGTGGTGGTAGGGGAAGGCGCGCGTGCGCTTGGGTGGCAATGGGGATGGCCGGGAGGGGGTGCTCGTCGGACGTCGGCAATGGCGGAGCGGTGGGGGTGCGTGCGGCCGGTGAGGTATGGGCACGGGGCCTTTTTTATAGGCGGTAAAGGGGAAGGGGAGGGGCGAGGTGTCGAGGCGGAGCTCGCAGCTCACTGGCGCGGCAGGGCAGTGGCCGGGCGCGCGGGGAGTGGCCTGGTGGCCGTGGCGTGCGCCGGCGCTCGTGGCGTGGCGCAGACGGCGGTTGGCCACTGCGGATTTGCCGTGCGGGGGAGGAAGATTGCACGCACAGGGAGTGGGCGAGCTATTGCGCGTGTTTGTGCGTCGCCTCGCCGGCGGCCATTGGCTTGGCGCGACGTGGCTGTAGGAATCTCACGCCGCATGGCGACGGCGAGCGCGTCGCGAACACGGTGACCACGCCCAGGGTGCGTCGCACGCGTGGAGTGGGAAGGGGCCGTCTTCAACGGGAGTTTCTTTCAAATTTTGAACTATGTGTTTGAATCTCCAAATATAAAGGTTGAAGTTCAAAGTATAGGCTATAACTTTGGTAAAAGCTAACATATGAAAAACGGAGATAAACTTGGGAGAAGTTTGGTGGAACGTCAGCCAAAACTGGTTTTGAAAATGATTCGAATTTCGGCGGAACTTCTACTCAATTTTTGAACACCTTCCACTCAAAATCAAGAAAAGTGCAAAATAATGAAAGTTGTTCCATTTGAAAAGATCTATCACTTTTATATTGGCTAAAAATTATGTTCTTATATAAAATTTATTTTTATTTGCTTCCAAGTGCATCATTATAAGGGTGTTTAACACTTAACCATTTTGATTTTTCTTTGATTTATTCTCAATTTCTCGTGATTTGGCTCTTAATTACTTGAGGTGTCACAGTTGTCTTCTTCCTCCCGAGTGCCGCCCCTCCATCTCCTTTGTGCTGGCCGCCGCCCGCTGCCCCTCCCTCCCTCTCCCCAGCGCTGGCTACCACCCGCCGCCCCTGCCTCTTTCCCGCCTCCACGCCATGCTACACCACCCTGCTCCCCCGCTGCGGCGGCTTGGCTCCTCTATGCCGCGCCGCCCTTCTCCCTTCTCCTCGGCACTGGCCACCCCTCCCTTCTCCCCGGCGCCGCCCGCCCCCCGCTGGCGAGGCCCTTTGCCTCGTGCTGCCCTGCCTTGCCGCTGCTCGAGAACGGAGACGGATGGTGTTGATGTGGGTTGGGGTGGTCCGCTCGTTTTGGGCGGACCGTTCCAACCCGCATCTACGGGAAATATTCTCTATGGGAGACGACTTCAACCTACTACATTTCCAACCAAACGCGGGTCTGAGGTCGAACCCATTCCAATCCAGTTTGGCGCCAAACCAAACACACCCTAAGTTCTTGCCTAGGACCTCGGATGGCAGCGAAAGATACGTTGTTTTCCGTCGCGAGAACATGATCAGCGGACAAGACGTTTTCAAGGAATCCGGAGGCAAGCAGTAGAGCTCCGGGGGGTTGACATTCTGCAGGTTTCTGAAAGGACACAAAATTCGTGTCCCTTTGTAGCTAATCATATGCCGAGATGGTCTGCACATCTCCGGAGCCTTCTGGATGAACGAATCTCGAGCAAACTATTGGCAGCATATATAGCGACCTATGGACAGACAAGTATCCCGATCAACTCACGTTGGGATGCGGTGGGAAACAGCACAAAAATAGAGTTCCAGCTAGGGGATACGAACGCATAGGAAATTAATTTTGGTAGAGTAGCCTCCATCCAAGAATCCCTAGATCTCTTTTGTTTTTGCCTAAAGAGAAGCTAGAATCCGGAAGCAGACACAGATCATGTGCCCAGTCATGGGTACAGAGAGATTTTGTTAACGAAGAAGAAGAATGATGTGCCGATTAACGACAGCGACTTAGAAAGGGACCTGTAGGTAAAATCTAGGTCACGAAGAACTCAGATTAGCAGATTACGCATCGCTCTAAAGAAATTGTGTAGGGCTCAAGTTGAACAGCAAGCAAGTACATATTTTTTTATGTTCGTCTCAATACCAGGGGATATTTGGTTCTTTAGTCCGGACTAAAATTTATATCACGTCGAATATTCGAACGTTAATTAGGATTAAATATGATCTAATTATAAAACTAATTACATAGATGGAGGCTAATTCACGAGACGAATCTATTAAGCCATTCCATCATTAGCACATGTTTACTGTAGCACCATATTGTCGAATCATGAACTAATTAGGCTTAATAGATTCATCTCGCAAATTAGTCTCCATCCGTACGATTGGTTTTATAATTAATTTATATTTAATACTCCTAAGGCCCCGTTTGGGTCCAAGGAATTGGAATCTATTTATGGAGTAGGCTAATTTATGTTGGAATGTGGCATTCCACAACTTTCCAAAGTTTAGATATAAGCCTATCTTAAATTCATGGGGTGGGAGATGGAAATTGATTCTATAGATTATGGTTATTAGATGGAATTCAATTCTTATAGCACGCTCTTAGACTCGCTTCTCTATAGTAGAAGTGCAGCATACAAGTATCTCTCCCATATCACCAACTATAATATACAACTATATTCCACATACAATTATATTAGCTTAATTAATTTATGTCTAAATTATGATTATTAGGATGGAATTCAATTCCATCGAAACAAACGGGGCCTAATTAGTATTCATCATTCGGAATTTTAGGAGGTATAACCAAACATCCCTAAAGCTCAAATCGGCCTAGCCCAGTCCGTTAAGCCCATGAGGCCATGGTTCTGTGTGAGTCGAAACAGAATGTAACTTGGCCCACGAACCAACCAAATCTTGACAATGCAACTAGTGCTTTAAGCGCAACAAGGGTAATGTTTGGATTTCTAAAAAAGGAAAATGTACATTTTACTCCCAAAAGTACGGTGAGTTAGCTTAATCTGATAATCTCTAACGTTTCGTCTGACAAACCAGAGCTCTGGCAGAACTCGTGACATTCTTCGATGCCAGGCAAGCACGGCCGCCGCGGAGGGGAGGCGCGGACGCTCGAGAAGTTGTGGGCCGTGGCGCTCGCCCGCCGTGTAGGTTTCGGGCTACGACTCCAGGTCCAAGGCGTGCAGGGACACCCACACGGCCACACACCAGCAGCATGCGGGAGGGCGCGGCGGTGTCATGTCTTGCAACGCGCTAACTGCCGCCGCCTCGTCCCCCACGTCTCATCGCGTTCGCCCTCGCCCACACCGCACGCACGTTCCACAGACCACGGAGCGCGCGCTCGCGCAGTCAAACTACAACCGGCGATGCGACGCGACGCGACCAGCAGGAGTCATACTAGCAACCGTCCGAGCCCGCCAAGCCCCTGCAAGACGCGCCCGAGCACCTACAAGACGCCCACGAGCGCGCACCTCCAGTTCCAACTCCACACAACCCGCGCGCGAGCACCAAGCCAGAAGCCACATCCGAGGCAGCTCAATCCTTCTCCTCCTCGCTCTCGCCGTGAGCGCATCGCCTCCTGCAAGCAAGCTAGGTCCATGGCGGCGTCCGCCGGCATCATCAGCTCCCGCGTGCTCCCCGCGCTGGCCCTCGCCGGCGCCGTCTTACTCTCCGTCCTCCTCGCTCCGGGCGCCTTCGCCGCCGAGGCCGCCGCGCCGCGGGCGGGGCTGGAGTTCCACGTCGGCGGGCCGCGCGGGTGGCGCGTCCCGGACGCCAACACCAGCTACGGCTGGTGGGCAATGAACAACCGCTTCCACGTCGGCGACCGCCTCTGTGAGTACCAGCCAAAACAATCACTTTTCACCATTTATCATTCCATTTCGATGCAAGTATAACGACGGCAGTGGATGTATGATCGATCCGGTCCTCGCATGCAGATTTCAAGTACGCCCACGACTCGGTGCTGGTGGTGGACCGGCCGTCCTTCGACGCCTGCAACGCCACCGAGCCGCTCGCGGCGTTCGCCGACGGCGCCACCACGGTCCGCCTCGACCGCCCGGGCTTCTTCTGCTTCATCAGCGGCGAGCCGGGCCACTGCGAGCAGGGCCAGCGGCTCGTCGTGCGCGTCATGGTGCACCCGGCACTGGCCGCGGCGCCCGGCCCTGCTGCCGCCTCCGCGCCCGGGACTTCGGCACGGCCGGGCCACGGAGGCGGCCGCCCCGGCGCGTCGTCCTCCGGCGCTGCCGCAGAGGTCGCTGCCGCCGCCGGCGTCGCCGTCGCGGCGGCGGTGGCTGCGCTCGTTGGTGTCGTCTTGGTGCTCCCGTGATCAGTTTGTTTAGTGTCCAAGTTCGCGTGGTACTAGTTGTTAGGTTAATATGCCGCCTCACTATTGCAGTTTCAGTTTCCATGTTATTTTAGGTCCATGACTCATGAGCTATCGGATTTGCGACAGACAATTTGTTTTACTGAGTGATTAGATTGCTATATGTAATTTGTATTGTGATTCATTTCATCATGCTCTTGGAGTTCCTGAACGATGCCGATTTATAGTGAGATCACGAGTTCTGTGTTAATTCGTATGGATTGCCGAATGGCATATGGTCCATCAGTCAATCAGTTCATTGCGTCAGTTGATGATGCAGCACATGCTGAAATGGTACATTGCAAGATATGAAACTGGTCAGGGCGTCAGGCAGTGCTAGCTAGAATATGCACAGAGAAAAAAAAATAGAGCAATGATTGAACCACGTGGCAGAGAGAAGGGCCGTGCTCTCATGGCCCTCCCTAAAACGCGCCATGCTCATCGATGAGCCGCTTGTCCGTCGTCTCCATTGCCGTTGCTCGAGCGGACGCCATGCACGTGTCACAATGGTTCCCGATCCCGAACGGGCAAGCTGAGACGCAAGCAGAACGATCCATCTAGGGCGTTGCATGACAACACGCACGGCGTACCCTCGTTGGCGAACTCCATGGGCACCCCGGTCGCCGTCGCGGCGGCCGTCGCCGCCGCCGCCGCCGCCGCCGTCCTCCTCCTCGCGCGGGTTGCCCATGCCGAGATCAAGATCACGCCCATCGTCTCCGACCCGAGGTCGATCATCCTCTTCGAGCAGTTCGGCTTCGCGAGCGGCGGCAAGGCCACGATCTCCATAAGCCGCGCGACGTGGCAGCTCCCGCCGGGGTCGCGCCTCGCCGGCGTCGACCCCAACCTCATGGGGTTCGTGCTCATCTCCGGCTCCCAGTTCCCGAAGGTCAACAACCAGACCGAGTACTCCGCCGCCGACCCGGGGCCGGGAGGTGGCGGCGGTGGCGGGTTCTGCGTGCTGACGAGCGAGTACGCGCTCCCGATGCTCCGGCTCAACGACGTCCCGCCGGGCGGGGTCACCACCACCGTGACCATCGACGACCCCGACGAGTACGCCGTCGTGTTCAGCAACTGCCAGGACGGCGCGGAGGTCACCATGGACGTGCGCACCGAGATGTACAACGTGCGCCGTGACGCCTCCGGCGGGGTCCGGGACTACCTCCCCGTGGGGCTCCGGCCGCTGCCGGGCATCTACGCGGCCGTGTCGGCGGTGTACGTCGCGTTCCTGGCCGGGTGGGCGTGGACGTGCTCCCGGCAGCGCGCAACGGCGGAGCGGATCCACGCCGTCATGGGCGCGCTGCTGCTGTTCAAGGCGCTCAAGACGGCGTGCGCCGCCGAGGACGCGTGGTTCGTCCAGCGCACCGGCACGCCCCACGGCTGGGACGTCGCATTCTACGTCTTCGGCTTCTTCAAGGGCATTCTGCTCTTCACCGTCATCGTCCTCATCGGCACCGGCTGGTCCTTCCTCAAGCCCTACCTCCAGGTCAATTTGTCGATCCGTCGTTCATAAACATTAGCAATGCATCCCCAAAGTTGAATTAGAATTATTGGTCGAAAAAAAGTTGAATTAGAATTCTTTCTGGATGTGATTCAGGAGCGCGAGAAGAGCGTGCTCATGATCGTGATCCCTCTGCAAGTGATCGAGAACCTGGTGCTGGTGGTGATCGGCGAGACGGGGCCGACGGGGAGGGACTGGATCGTGTGGAACCAGGTGTTCCTGCTCATCGACGTCATCTGCTGCTGCGCCGTCTTCTTCCCCATCATCTGGTCCATCCGCGGCCTGCGCGAGGCCTCCAAGACCGACGGCAAGGCGGCGCGCAACCTCCAGAAGCTCACGCTCTTCAAGCGCTTCTACCTCGTTGTCGTCGGCTACCTCTACTTCACCCGGATCATCGTGTCGGCGTTCCTCGCCGTGCTCAACTACAAGTACCAGTGGGGCGTCAACGTCGCCGTCGAGGGCGCCAGCTTCGCCTTCTACCTGTTTGTTTTCTACAACTTCAAGCCGGTGGAGAAGAACCCGTATCTGTACATTGGCGACGAGGAGGAGGAGGCCGCCGGCGGGGAGCTTGAGATGGACGATGGAGCTTTCTGAGCTCTGATTCATGGGATGCAGACCCATCCCATCGTGCCTCAAAGTTTTTTTCCATGTACGTACGTGTTATACTTAGCAAGTACAACTAGCCAGGTGCTGCTGGGGGGTTCGGTTGTGTACAAATGTTTCTCTTCTCCTCTTTTCATGAAGGAATGAACATATACATGTGCTCTTTAGGATTTCTTGAAGAATAACCGTGAAATTTCAATAAAATTCATGTTAGATGTCCAAGTATAGGCATATGTATTAGATACTGTTCTTCCCTTTCCCAGTTGGTAAGAAAAATCATTTATTTTCCCTACCAATAAAATACCGCACATATTCACAAAGTAATTATTTTTTCTCAGTAATTAATTGTTACGCCTGCAAAGAAATTCTACAAGAACTCTACGCTTGACATGCTAACGTGGACAGCAACCATGCTTTTGAGTTTTGACTTAAAATAACCTTTACCAGTTGAAAGGTTTTACGGCGGGTTGGTAGTTTTTGTCCACGACAACACCTAGAGTTTTTGTATAACTTTGTAGGTGTTACTCTTTCTTTATCTGCATTTGACCTAAATCAATACAGCAAAATGCAAATTTGGTATATATATTTTTTATTAGTACATCAGAAGTTTTTCCCCTAGTTTATTGCAACAAAAATTAAGGTTTTTTTTCTTACTTCTACTTTGAAGTGCAATTGTGTTTTTACTCTCATTTTCTTTTTCTTAACTTTGTGATTTTCCCTCAGCTATTCAAAAATTAATGTGATTTTGCTCTTGATCTAAGGGTAAAATCGTATTGACTTCTGAATAGCTTAAGGCAAAATCACAAAGTTGAGAAAGCAAGGGCAAAATCACAATTACACATCAAAGTAGGACAAATACCCCAAACACTAAAAACTTGATCACACGAATGTACGATGCTAAGGCGAATGATGATGAGGACATTACAATTTCACGTTAGATGGCTATTGAGCATCTCCAACTGTCTCTCTTTCCTTAAAAAACCACAAGTATGGCAAAGGGACTTCTCAAATACCCTCCTAATATTTATCTATTCCTTTTGTTCCAAATTGTAAGTCGTTTTGGTTTTTTAAATTCATAGATATTATTATGTATCTAGACATACACTATATGTAGATGCATAGTAAAAACTATGCACATAAAAAAACCAAAACAACCTACAATTTAAGACGGAAGGAATACTTTTTAAATATTTTTAAGTAATTTCCGTCAAGTAGAGGCCTTGTCAAAACGTCGTTCTCTTCGCACCTTTCTTTTTCCTGTTGGCTCTCCTCCCGCGCCGCCGGTTGCCGGCATTTTATTCTATCTTTTCTAGAACATAAGTATCCCCTCGTTTATAATAGAGGGGGAAAAAATTAAGTCCCAATTGTAGCCATCAGGATATATAAACCGCACATGCCCTACGAACGTGTGCATCAAGAAATTGAAGCTGGCCAGTGCACGTATTCGATCGATCTAATAAAGCCCTCGAGAAGGTCCGCTTGCTCGTGCTCTCCCTTTGCCGGCCAGGCCAGATCGATCATGTCGTCGCCGTCCTCCCGGCTGATCGTGCCGGCGCTCCGCGGCGCCTGTGTCCGCGCGCGCGACACGCTCCCCTCGTCCTCCGTCCTCGCGCGTAGAGTGAGATCAATCTATCGCAATTTCGGAGGCGAAATTGAAGGTCGTGACGAAGGTCCGGGTGTAGATTTCAAGTTGGAAAGGCATTTTGATAGCTGTAGCTGCCTATACAACTTCGATCTGCCGGACACCCTTAGAATTAATGATTGCTCCTCACGTCATGCTAAGTGAAAAACCCTTGTAGTCATTATATATTTGTATTGATGGTTCCAGAAACAATCGATAGCAGTACTGCTGGGTTCATACAAAAACCCATAAGTATTATTTTTATAGAAATTTTACCTCTACAAATTAACAAATCATACAAAAACTCTACTTTTTGTGCTGATGTGGACAATATAACCATGCACTATGATTTAAGCTTACCAATTGAAAGGTTTTACTGGTTTGTTGTTTTCCAGGACAACAAATTAAAGTAGAGTTTTTGTTGAGATTTTATAGGCGTAGCTTACTCCATTACTCTTTTATTTGCATTTAACCTAAACCAAATGTAACCAAACTCAAATATGGCCTAATTTTTTTGCTCGGTATACATGCTTTTTTACTGGTGCATTAGCGGTTGTTTAGCAAGTACATTGCCAATAATGTAAACCAGATGGTGCATTGCAGTTACAACATTAATTAGGTGCACTACGAGAGCAATGGCCTTGCGTCCAGCACATTAGTGCCGGTTGCAATTGGGTCGGGTACTAATGCTCACATTAGTACCGGTACCGGACCTAACAGATAGTTCCCGAGATGCCCCCCTAACCCCTTTAGTACCGGGTGGGAGTTCCACCCGGTACTAAAGCTCCCTTCCGCCGCCTCCCCCCTCATCCCTCTCTCTCTCTCAGCCGCTTCTTATCCATCCATACATCCGTATCCTCTCTCTCTCTCAGCACCCTTACTCCTCCTCTCCTCCTCTACCTCCCCTTCCCTCCTGCTCGCCCCTCACCGGCAGTGAGGAGCAGCGGCAGGGCGAGGTGAGGTGGCGGCGGGAACGGCGGCGGGTGGGGCGAGGTGAGGCTGGCGATGGCGGCAGGCGGGGGTGGCGGCAACCGGGGGGGGAGGGTGTCGGGGGGGCGGAAGGGCGGGGCGGCGGGGTCCGTCGGGAGGGCAGCGGGAGGGAGGGCGGCGGTGGGGGTGGGGGCAACAGGGCCGGGCCGATGGTATGCCCGATTTCATTTTTTTAATTTTTTAATACATTTTAGTACCGGTTATTTGACCCAAGGGTCCTACTTTAGTACCAAACTAATAGAACAGGTTGCGAAACCGGTACTAAAAGGCCATTTCCTAGTAGTGGTGGTTGCTGAGCTTAAGAGGCATGTATAATGTAAGGTGCTTAGACACAGACGCTTAAAAAGAGAGAAAGGTGCCACGTTATCAAGCATTGGTACAAAGCAAATTAATGCTTAAGTAGGTCGTTCAACCACCATGTTATGTTAGAAGTTAGATCATTGAGCACCGGTGCAAATTTAAGCAACTAGCTTATCCATCTTATAAACACAGCGTACAAATGCCATGCTAAAAAATCCTGGTTTTTTAACTAAGCGCATCCTCTAAGCACCTGCATTTTATGTGCTTTCACTTTCAGAGGGAGGTTTCTTTTGGAGCAAATAAGAGGGGTTTGGACGGCATATTAGCATGGCTTAGAGCTATTCTGCTGCGCACAACGAATAAGCATGGTTGGTGGATCGTATAGAGTACTCCTCCGTCCCGCAAAGAGTGTCTCTTTAGGTTTGTCATAAATCAAACTGTTTTAATTGTTTTAAATTTGACTAAGTTATAATGAAGAATATCAATATTTATAACACTAAATAGGTATGCTATGAAAATATATTTCATAACAAATCTAATGAAACTTGCTAAACATCAAAAACATTGATATATTTTTATATAAACTTGGTCAAACATAAGATGTTTTGACTTAGGACATAATTAAAGGATACTCTTTGCGGGACGGAGGGAGTAGTGTCAAAGACAAGGACAATGTCAAAGTTTTTTTTCTACAATTTAGTCGACTGCTGGCAGAAGCTCGAAATACTGGTTGAGATTTTCTATTAAAGAAGAGAACAAATAGAGAAGTAAAATCAATAACCCCCAAATAGATGGATATGTCATCGTCAACGCCACACGGCAGATGAACATGGCTTCCAATTAATCCTACAGCTACCGAAGGAGTCCGTGTGGAACCCGAACCTCTATGCCCCTGGCTGCGGCACCGCCACGGCCGTGTCCACGTTGTTCACGACTCACGGAGCCCGCAACGCGCCGACGACATCCCCGACCCGCCTGGCTATGCACCGCACCAGCTCCCCCTGGCGGCTGTCGTCGTGCACCGACGGGACGGTGAGCGTGACGTCGAACGCCGCGTCCCCGCGCGCCATCTCCCCGGCGAGGCTGCCCATCACGAACCCCGGCACGCGGACCGCGGCGCCCCACGCCACGACGGGCGTCGCCGTCACCGCCGCCTCCATGCGGCCGGCGCACAGGTGCGGCGCCGGGGGGCCGGCGAGCCGGAGGCCGCGGTAGGACACGTCGAGCGCCGCGCCGACGTCGACGCACGCGCCGTACGCGCGGCTCCGCGAGGCGATGCGGAGGGTGAGGTTGAACGCCGGGTCCAGCGTCGTCGCCCGGCCGGCGAGGTCCCTCGCCGCGTCGAGGCCGGAGACGGAGGCGATCGCGGCGTAGTAGCGCGGCTCCTTGGTGCTGTCATCGACTAGCCACCCCAAGGAGCCGATAAGGCGATAACTACCGCGGCAAGTACGGACCATATTACGAGGTACCAGCAAAACTGGTGCTTCTGGACATGTGGACAGCAGCAGCAGCAACGAGAACGCCGTCGTTCGCCCGGCTCTGCCTGTGCCCCGAACGCCATCATCGCCGACGCCGTAGGGTTTTTTCCAGTTATTGTGGGGATTAAAAAGGACAGGAGGGAATTATTGGACAGTTTAAATCCCATACAAGCGTCTTTGTAATTTGTTTTCTACCTATAATAGGAGAGTTTAAATCCCATACGAGCGTCGTTGTAATTTGTTTTTCTACCCATAATACAATAATGTGTAATAATGTGTAGCTCTCCTGCATATTCAAGAAAAAAAACAAATCCCATTCAAGTCAAAATCTCCTCAATCTCGTCCAACCCCAACCCAATCCCCTCGCGCTATTGCTATATTTTCACGCGCGGTACTACGTCTCGTCACCCAATCCTTTTTTGCTGTAAACCCCTCCGGCAGGAGAGATTGGTGCTCATAGAAGAAGGCCACACGATCCAATTCGAATCTAAATGGTATGAAATTGACAGATTCTGTCTCCTAAATCAATCGACAGGTATCGATCATTGTTCACTTAAACTCCAAATCTTGTTTCTTCCGTTCTAAGCTAGCAAAACTATATAAAAACAAAGAAAACTATGCGAGCTAAAGAAAATTCTAGACAAATATGTATCCTCTCAGTAACATGAAATGCCTTATCAGCATCATCATCTGGCGCGGAGGGTGATACACTGATACTGCTGATCTGCTGCACTACGTTGTGGCAAACAAGCAACAGGTAATGATATCATCTTCGTCTTCATCGATCTTTTGGAGGAGATGAGCTGCTGTTATTGCGGCGCAGAACAGGCTGCTACTTTCATTGTTAACTTTTTTTCGTGATCATGCCTTAGCACATTTTTCATCGTTAGCTCCATATTGATCTAGGATCTTGCTTGAGTGATTTTAGCTTTGTGGTTTTGGTTGGCGTAGCGTGGACCGTGGGTTTATCTGCGTATATATTATTAGATATTGGTTATTTGCTACCTCGGCAACACACGTTCATGATCACACGGCAACGCGTGCATGTAGTACATACTTCCTCCGTTTCATTGTATGTACATAGATTTTGCTATGTATCTATACATAATGTATATCTAGGTGCATAGCAAGAATCATGTATTTACAAAAGTCAAAACGATCTACAATTTAAAATGGAGGAAGTACATACATAACATTATATAAACTTCACTAGTTCACTGACAACCAATGTTTTCAAATCGTATAATCGAACCTAGACCACCGATAAGCCGACTAATTGCGATTAGTCGTCGACAAGGCCGATTAGTCGAGCCTAGTCGGTACCTAGTCCTCCAGCGTAAAGGATGTATATATACTATACAGTTACCTAGTTGGTCACTTCTCACTTGGGATTACAAGTATTGAGTACACAGATGTTGAAATTAACAGCAAGCCACCAATTACTATGAGGCGTAAGCACCGAGCAAGTGAGCAAACAACAGAGCAATAGGAAGCTCGAGGATAGAAGAGCAATAGGAGATACATTTGTTCACTAACCATCAGAGGAGGAACTCATCTTCGTTACCCAGTACAGCTTCGCCAGCCGGCACAGAGGAACAGGTGGGCGGCCAAGGCATGGACGGGCAGGCGTCAGGTAGACAGGGGCAGAATTCCGGGAGGAACGGGATCCGGCGGCAGACCAGCGCATGGCCACGGCAGAGATGGGATCCGGTGGCGGCGGTAGATTCAGGAGCGAGCTCACGCACGGGTAGGGGGTGGTTCGCTCGGGCTCGGTAGTCAGGTATGGGACTGAGATGGACCTAAAATCTAATGGGCCAAGTCGTCGGCCCAAAATACCAAGTTCAGAGTTGGCTCAACCTAGTCGTTCCCTCCCTAATCGGACGACTAGTCATGATTAATCGATGATTAGTCGGACGACCAGCAGGCTAGTCGAACAAATCGAATCGTTGGGCATTATCGGTGGCAGGGAATTGATAAGGGCGATTAATCACCACTAATCGGATGATTTAATAACAAGGTGTACAATTGTGCAAGACAAAAACCAATATTTATGCTTAAACAGTTCGGAAAAATGTAAGCATTTTTTTCCTTTTAATAACTTTCCCAACTCGTCTATAACTCTCTAAAGGCCCGACCTGTTTCAGGTGTAACACTGATAATTACTATCCAGACGCGCGCGGCTATGCAACATCTAGAATCCCTGCCCTACCCGGCAGAGCAATCTGTGGCGCGGCTGTCGACGCCTGCTGGACGGTGCCCACCACGGTCACGTTGCAGGGGCCGCCCTGCAGCGCGGCGGCGTCCCCGACCTTCGCCTTGCACGACACCACCTTCCACCTTCCCTGGTACGGGACGGTAAGCGAGACGTCGAACTCCGCCGGGCCGAAGCCCCACCACAGGTCCCTCGCGAGCGCGTCCCGGACGGCCCCGGGCAGGCGCACCCCGCTCCCTCTGGCGACGACGGGGACGGACCCCGCCGCCCCGCCGCCGCTGCCATGGGACGAGCCGGCGCAGCGCCTCGACGGCACGGCCGCGGCGGCGAGCGGGACGCGGCGGTAGGACACCGCCACGGACGAGCCGAGCTCGAGGCACGCGTCGCCGTGGTGGCCCCAGAGACCCTGGCCGATGTGCACCCTGAGGTCGAACTCGGGGTAGAGCGCCGGCCGGGCCAGGTCCGTCGACGGGTTGAGGCCGGCGACGGCGTCGATCCCGACGTGGTAGACCGGGTTCTCGGGGGTCCCGGCGCCGCCCAGGATTGCGACGACAAACACAACGACGAGGAAGGCCGCCGCGCAGAATTCCCCGCACGTGTCGTCCTCTCCATGACCCATTGTTTAAGCTTCGTGGACTCTCCTCCCCTCTCGGCACGGGGTTTATGTAGATGGCGATGGGTTTGGATTCGTGTGTCGGTGTGTGATGGCAGGGTTTGGGTCTAACACGATGATGTTCTATGGGGACTATATGAGACTGCATTGGACTTGTTTTTTTGTTGCTGCACATCATGGACAAACACTACAAAAACACAATTCTGATAGAAAATTCAACAACACGTTTGTCCAAGCATCTTAGAGATGCATGCAAGTTGCAAGAACCCCATAGGCAAGTAGGCAACGGTATCTGTGCCGGTGTCCACTTCACTTCGGGGCCTGCTTAGTTCCCCAAATTCCCAACTTTATCACTATGCAAAAATAAGATTTCTCGTCACATCAAACTTGCGGTACATGCATGAAGTACTAAACGTAGACGAAATCAAAAACTAATTGCATAATTTTGTTGTACTTTGCGAGACGAATCTTTTAAGCCTAATTAGTCCATGTTTGAACAATAATTCACAAATTGGGAACTAAACAAGACCTCGGTCACGAGGCACGGAGCCCGCAGGACGAGCGACAACGAACTCGACCGCGTCGCGCCGCAGGTCCCTCCCTGGTGAGAGCTTGGCCCGCCGACGGGTCGAGGCCGGCGACGTACGGCGTCGAGAGCGCGACGTGGTAAAGCGGCTGCTTCGCATCCTCTCCCGACGGAACCACTGCCTGACGGACGTTCCTATGTACCCACCCCTTGGATCCACCGGCGCCGTCGCCATATTCCCGCCTCCACCGCCGGCCGGGAGCCACTCGGAGCTTTTCCTCCGGTCCTGCAAGCCATAATTCAGTTGTACCACAAATCCCCATCCCTAATTTAATTTCCAGTAAAGATTTACATCCATTGACACAAAATACAAATGCTCAATCGAGTGAGGGTGTAAATCTGTTAAAATACATTTCAAACAGAAATATTTTTGCAACACATGGCACCTTATTGATGAAATTTTAAAAAAAAAAGATTTATGCTAGATATCTGTCAACAGATTTCTGGAAGAAAATCAGTCAAATTTCTCACTCACGATTTAGCGACGAGATTCGTGCAGAGGTCCATCTCCTCTGTGCCCGGCGGCCTCCGGTGACCTCCATTAACTCCGGCGAGCTTTAGGGTTAGGATTCGGGTTAGGGGTTTTGGGTGTGGGGGTGGGGGGATTTGTGGCCTCCGGGCGTAGAGGAGATGGCCGGGGAGCTGGTCGGTCCGGCGGTGGTGGCCGGTCGCTGGGGCGGACGGCGAGGCGGCGGGGGCGCCGCTCGCCGCGGGCGGCAGTGGAACCCCGGATGGGCGGGGTAGGTGGCGGGGGCGATGCTGGCGAGGTGGTGGTTGTCGGGGCGGCGGATACGTCGGCCGGAGCGCCGCCTGATCCGAGCAGGCGGCGGCGGTAGGCGGGGGCGCCGGAGCCCAAGAAGATGAAGGAAAGAGACGACGGGGATTGCGGCCACTGGGGAGCGAAGTCGGCGGAGGGGGGGAGGGCGGGGTGCGCCGGCGCCGCCGACGGCGCCGGTGCGGCAGGAAGGCGGCGCGTCGAGGGAGGTGAAGGGGGCGATGGGGAGGTGGCGCCTGGCGCGCGTCGGGGGATGAAAAGGGGCGGCGGGGTAGAAGGGATAAGGTGGTGGAGTACGGTGTACAGTTGATTAGATCCTAACCATATATTGATGATCCAACGGTGTAGAATTTGACAGATTTTAGGGGCTCAAATCTGTTGACTGATAACTAGACAGACCCATAAAAAAAATCCTGCACAAGACCCAAGTTCTCACTCAATACCGTTGCAACTTGAAAGACAGGAGATGATGATGTGCTTGCAGCATAACCAGAATCTCAGCATGTACGGCGGCGCTGACCGGCCGCGTGCATCGCTAGCTCAGAGGCGGTCGGCGGCGGCCTCCACCCTTACCCAGCGCGTCTCCACATCCCACCAGCCGCCTCCCCCGCCCTCGATGAGCTTGACCTCGACCATGGCCTCCCCGCTCCTCATCTCCTCGGCGAGGCTGTCCACCAAGAACCCCGGCACGGCCACGTCGCGCCCATGCACGACGACGGCACGCGGGCCGATCAACTCCAGCGGGCCAACGCAGACGCCCGGCGTGCTCCCGGAGGCCAGCGGGAGGCGGAGGTAGGAGTAGGACACCTCGACGGCGGTGTAGGGCCCGATGCACGCCCCGTACGCCCGGCTGCGCGAGGCGACGCCGACGGTGAGGTTGAACACCGGGTTGAGAAGCGCCGGGCCACCCTTCCGCAGGTCCGTCGCCGGGTCGAGGCCGAACGCCGGAGACGGCGGTGATGGAGATGGAGTAGTCCGGCGGGATCTTTGATTCCTCGTCGTACCAGCATAAATTCATGACGTAAACGAATAGCGCCACCAAGGCGAACGTCACGAACCAGCAGCACAGGCACTGCCTTGTCGGCCTCGGGCAAGAGGGGCCACCATGGCGGGTCAGAACAGGCTGCTCCTCTACGGAGTACGCGCCCATCATTAACTCTCTATCTAGGGTTTTGGTAAGGCTTGCAGTGAGGGTGAAGGATTTTGGATCCTAGGAATGAGGAACGGTATCCCAACAATCCGGAGAGGCGTGTACCACGGATTCAATTACAGTTATAGGTTTCCTGAAGCTGGTTTGAATCTTTCTTCAACTTGAAGCAAGTGCCCATCAATCGTGAGAAGTTTGTATTTTCAACTGACTGAAGCATAGTGTCTCCCTAATCCAATCTTTTTTCCTTTTCCAAAAGCAACCATGGATAAGAGCATCTCCAGCAGTCCCCCGATAAATATTTATCCTAATATCACTTTCATCATTATTGTAAGAGTTGTTTTTGCAGTCTCCTAATAATCTCATCCCAATCCAACTACCATATTGGGAGTCACAACTCCTACTTTATTTAGGGAGAGTTGGTGTGAATTATTGGGTTGTCCCATTAATTATTGGGAAAAGGGAAAAGGAAAGCGAGACTGCTGGAGCATTATTTTCTTATCAACTCTCCCAATATGATAGTTGGATTGGGGAAAGGGAGATTGCTGGAGATGCTCTATACTCAATATGTATCAATGTTAATTACATGACGATACAAGTGAAACACAGGTACCCGATAATCTAATTTCCATTATTGAGAAGCTGAGATTACCTAATCAGGTTTATTTTCTATCTAATATAAACAGCAAAAGAACATAAGCGCTAGAACGTAGAATTGTTCAGCTGCCAGCAAATTCAGGGTGGCACTGGCACGTCAGCTGGAACTGGGTGCTGAACGTAGCCGGAATCCCCGGCTGCGGTTCCGGCATCTCGTCAATGCGCGTGAAGGACTGGACGCACGGCATCGACGCGCCGGTGCCGCCGGCGCGTCCCCCGCCCTCACCCAGCACGTCACCACCTTCCACCTCTCCCCTTCCAGGCTCGTCAGCTTGACCTCGAACGCGGCCTCCCCGCGCCTCATCTCCTCGGCGAGGCTGTCCGCCAGGAACCCTAGCATGGCCACCTCCCGCCCGCGCGCGACGACGGGGCGCTCCGCCGCCTCACGCGGCCCCACGCACATGTCCAGCGCGCACCCCCTGGCCATCGGGAGCCGGAGTCACGAGTAGGAGACCCTGACGGCGGTGCCGGGCTCGATGCAGCAGCCGCCCACCACGCTGTGCGAGGCGAGGCAGACGGTCAGGTTGCCGCCACCCGCCGAGGAGAAGGGGAGGGGGCC
The DNA here is from genome assembly GCF_005286985.2 of Setaria viridis. Taxonomy (NCBI): domain Eukaryota; kingdom Viridiplantae; phylum Streptophyta; class Magnoliopsida; order Poales; family Poaceae; genus Setaria; species Setaria viridis. Next base: position 31,087,224 of record NC_048263.2, read on the forward strand.
ACCCGCCGCCACGCCACCTGTCACCGAGGAGAAGGGGAGGTGGCGATCGGCCGCCGCCGGATCCGGCCACGAAGGGAGGGGATCTGGCCAGTAGGGGAGGAGCCGCCGCCGGATCTGGCCTGGAGGGGAGGTGCCACTGCCGCATCCGACCTGGAGGGGAGAGGCGCCGCGGGGAGAAGGGGAGGGGGCGGCCGCCGGGGGAGGGAGGGCCGCCTCCCAACCTCGCCCGGATCTAGCCCCCGCCGCCCGGATCTGGCCCGTCCGCCGGGGAAGAAAGGAAGAAGGGAGGCGCTGTCCGGCGGGAGGGGAGGGGTGGCGTGGGTGAGGAAGCCGAGGTCCGGCGTGGGTGGGGGAGGAGAAGGGCGGCCTGAGGGCAGGCGGGCGGGGGGGGGGGGGTGGCGTCGTGAGGGGAGGCGGGGGTGTGACGTGCGGCGTGGGTGGTTTGCAGAACTTGTGTCCTGCGCGTGAAGGGAGGCGGGCCCGGTGCGGAAACAAAAAAAACAGAGAGATTCGTCGAGTGTCCTAGGTGTGACACTCAGTAAAGGGTTGCTTTGCCGAGTGTCTGACGTAGAACACTCGGCAAAGCTTTTTTAGAAAAAATTCAATAAATATTCAACGGTTCAAAAAAAAGTACCAAAATTCACATGAAACAATATAGGTTCTGTATTGACTATACAAAAAGTTTTGTAGTCAAACCAAAACTTGACCATCATTTTGACTCCAAATCTTATCGAATCTTTCTCAAAGTTACCATTCTTCTTCTGAGATGCTTCGGTTTGTAAACATCGTACGTGACGAAATGTGTAAAATCTTCTCAATTTTTTTTCATAGCCTCTATGTGTGATATCATCACATCATGACAAATCTCATGATTTTCAGACTTTGCTTATTTTTTTTACAATTTAAAAATACTACTGTCACACATTCATGGTCGTGTTTCCTGAACAAGATGTTCGAAATTTCTTTTCATTTCATGGGTCAGATCTCAAATTGGGCCAAATAACGAATATCATTTTTCTACTCATTTTATTCTATAATTCGAATCACTTGCAGTTTAAATTCGACTTATACCAAAAATTTCCTTAAAATGCAATTAATTAAATAAATATAGCAAACAAATCCAAAAATATACCAAATTTTAACATGGAGTACCACATGTTGTATGTGGGGAGTAGAAAAAATTTCAAGGTGAAAAGAGGGGAAAAACTTATTTTTTTGCCGAATGTCAAAAAAATACTCAGCAAACCCCCCCTCTTTGTCGAGTGTTTTTTTTTACACTCAGCAAACCCCCTTGTTTGCCGAGTGTTTTTTTTTGACACGCGACAAACTCCTTATTTGCCAAGTATTTTTTCTTTGCTGAGTGTTTTTAGTCTAGCACTCGGCAAAGAGCTTGTTTGCGGAGTGTCAGGAGAAAAATACTCGATAAAAAAAACACTTGGCAAATTTAAGGTTCCAGTAGTGCGCGCCGATATGTAGCTCCGTTAGTCTAGGGTTTTGGTAGTTTGGTAGGTGGTTTTGTCTCTGTGGCTTCGGAGGGATTGATCTGCCTGCACGTACGTGGGCTGGGAGTATAGAAGCGTACAAGATCGTGTCCTCCACGATAGGCTCCCGTGCCATTGCCGAACTCTTGGAGAGGAACCAACTCCAACCATCATATAAACACACGGCACGGCCATGTGCTCCAACGCCTTCCAAGTTCCAACCCCTCGTCATGGGAGCGCACGCGCGGATAACCGAGCCGCTCCTCGACGTCGAGGACGGCGGCGGCGGCGGCGGCTGCTGCGACGACGCGATTGGGCTCTTCTGGGAGATCCTCCCGTGCATGCTCGGCGTGCTGCTCGGGCTCGTGATGACGGTGCCCATGCTCTACTACCGCTACCTGTGGTCCTTCGACAACGGCAAGTACCCGGAGTTCACCGTCGCCGTCGCGGGCTTCTCGGGGCTCGACCCGGCGCTCCCCACCATGGACCCCACCTTCGACCTCACCGTCCGCATCGCGGAGCCCCGGAGGTGGAGCGCCGCGTGCGTCGAGCGCGGCACCACGGCGGTCGTCTCCTACCGCGGCGTGCGGCTGGCGAGCGGCCCCGTCCCGGGGTTCTGCGGCCGGAGCGAGAACACCACCGAGGCCTCGTCCGTCATGGCTTGGGGCACCGCCGTTCCCGTGCCGCGGTTCGCGAGGGACCGGCTCGCAGAGGAGCTCCGCCGCGGGGAGGCGGATGTGGACGTCGTCCTGATGGGGCCCGCGTACTGCGTCGACTGCCACCAGACGGTGATCGAGTGCAAGCCCCGCCTGGGGCGCGGCGAGGCATCGCCGCCGTGCTCGGTCAGGTACGACCACCCGAAGCTGCCCGACGACCCGGCCAGGAGGCTGCAGCGGGCGCCGCAGTAGCTGATGCGCGGCGTGGAGCCTTTTTTGTTTCGCAAATCGCAACTAGGTGTTCCGTAACTTCGTGATTAGAAGTTTAGCGCTATCAAACTCTGTTCTTTGTTAATCAGGGAAACATTGTGCTCTCTAGATCTAATGGTAGATTTATGGATGCGGTTTATAATTTGCTCAACAGATTTGATGTCAACAATGTTGCAAATCACGGGCTATAGAATTTAGAGGAGTGCTTCCGAAAAAGCTACAGACGCTATAGCGGCAGCTATGGCCTTTACCGGTATGCAAAAAATCAGCAAAATTTAGACCTAAACATTATTAATTTTATAAATTTCAGCTCATATTTCATAACTCACAAGATAAATCTTAAATCATATTTTAGCTCATATTAATTGCAAGCATGAGTGTGAGCATAAGCAAATAAATCACAACTCACAAGATAAATCATAAATCATAAATTGTAGTTCATAGATCACGTATATATAAGTTCATAGCTCAATCATAGGGTGTTAGCGGCACTAGGCTATTAAATTTAACGGGGCTATTTCACGCTATAGCGGAGTTAGCGGCATTAGCGATAATATTTGCAATATCGTCGCAACACGTGTCTCAAAAAGCTATAGTGGGCTATTAGGAGGCTATTTGCAACATTGGATGTCAACCTTTTAAGTTTAACTTATCTGGAATACTAGCAATTTACCGCTATGAAATTCTATTTTACGATTGCAGGGAAACATGTGCCCTATGGATCAGGCAATGGTACATACTTGCAGTTTATGGTGCTCAAGATTTTGTGTTAACCTTTTCGGTAATTTACCACATATACTAATCTGAAGCTAATTGGCGAATTTTATGTAGTGCTTAATCAACTGCTGGGAATAAGAACAATGACAGATATCACGAAAACTACATTATCATACAGGTACCTAGAGACCTACATTATGTTGTGTGCTGCAAACTGACCAGTCTTTTTGTTTCTCTAGCCTATGCACCAGGCAGCTAAGGAGCGGAATTCATAAGCAGAATCTGACAAAAATCGAGTCCAACTCGAACCAATGTGAGTATGTGACAATAGGCACGAACTAGTTGAAAGCAGCAAAAGGCCTCACGGCATGTGCTACATCATGAGCTAATAAATTGAACAAGAGTTATGGATCCATGGAATAGCATTACACCCCCCCCCCCCCCCCAATCAAAATTTCCAGAGATTCCATGATATACTAACCCAAGACCGGACCCTCTTATCTACATCACCAAAGATCAAAGGGAAAAAGATACAATGACAATGAACTGACCTGACCCTAAACTACACCTTACCCAGTTACCGCGTTGAAGCTATTACACAGTTTCTCCAGCCCCTCCTCTACCAGTCTAACTTATTCCTTCACACCACAGGAGTATACCCCCCACAATGTATTTACCACCAAAGCCCCTCCTCACCTTCCACAGTATACCCCCAGAATATATTTACCTCCAAGCCCGCCTCACCACTACCATGACTCAAACAAGAGAAACAAAAGACAGGTGCTAAAGCACTACGTTATGACCTCCTAAGCAGCCATACAAATGATCTTTTCTTTTTCACCATCATCCATGCACTTGCTTGGCAAGATAATGGCAATACCTTTTATCTAGGCTGGGGTTTTTCAAAGAGAATCCTAGGTTGTTGGACCTGTGATGGGCCCTGAGGTGAAGGGCTGTGGTTCTGTGAGCGCTGCAGCATCTGAAGCATGGATGGTGTCTGATAGGAGTAGACAAGCGTAGCACTGTCGGTGGAATCGCCTCGTGCAGTGGCTCTCTGCCAAGAATGTGAGCTCAGTCCAGACAGCAGATAAGCCCGTCCTGAAGCCTCATAGCGTTGCCGGTTAGCCATCCTCTCTTGCATTTCCCTCAGCTCTGCATCAAGGGCTGTGCACAGACGATCCCCACTCTTGCTTGCAAAAGATTCTGATAGTATCCTCCGGCAATCATCAAGAATAGTCACAGCATCAGAAAGTACGCCTCTCTCAGCAGCAGCCCTTGCAGCCTCAATAGCATCAGCAGCACGGACACGATTTCTCTCACGATCAACCTCCATGCAAACCAGCTCAGATGTGGGTGATTTAGTCCTCAAGATTTTTACCTCATCACCTTGAATCCTGAAGTCTTCACTTGTTAACGAATCTCTGTAAGCACAAGCAACTCTCAGAAGTGTGGTCTGTTCACGACATTGTGGTAATCTCACTGACAGCAAAAAGTCTCTCTCCTCATCAGCGTAGAGATGACCAACATCAATTGAGCCATTTCGCCCATTTGCTGCCACCTTACTCAGGTAACTACCAGATTTGATGGAGCGAAGCTGAACACCAGGATGCACACACTCCACATTTAGTTGCATATTCTGAACGACAACACTGAGAAGCCCACCTATACACTGAGCAAATGCATCCTGAATCACACCTTCATCCTCAATAAAAGAGAAGGTACCACCAGAGGCCTCAGCAATTGAGTGCAAAGCATCTGAATCATGGTCTACTCCAAAACCAAAAGCATGCACGGGCACTAAGCGAAATGTGTGATTTAGTATGGAAGATGGAACTAATGACCTATAATCTGGTCGGGCACCCCTGATATTTGAGGAAATATTGTATGTATCTTGGCCATCTGACAAGAGAATGATGCTGCATACTGGATTCTGATAGCTCCTGTCCTCAATAACCTTAGCAGCTTTCTTCAGTGCATCAGCAATGTTTGTGCCACCACTAGCACCGAGTGAGTTGACAGCCAGCAAGGCCTGCTGCCGACCAGAGTGTGACATCCGTCGGAGATGGAACAACCTTCTGGCAGTAGATGAGAAAGCAATGACTGAAAGACGATCAGATGGCCCCAGGTGCTGTATTACAAACCCCATGGCTCGCTTCAAGAGTGCCAGTTTAGTGCCTGCCATACTTCCACTAACATCAAGCACGGTAACAAGATCCACAGGGGCACGAGATGTAGGATACCCATTTGAGGTCACATTGACCGATCTGCCTGTGACCTGCTCAGGGTTAGCATATGGGGCCTTTAGATGGATCAGAACGGCAAAATCATCTTGAGATGATTGTGGAATAGCTGAAAACTCTGGATATGCCTTAATTTCCACAGTTCTACTAGATCCAATGTTAGCAGACTCCATCTTCTGCAAAGGTTCATCATCATTGAAGTCTACTGGCTCAGAACCAAGTAAGACAGGAGCTTCTCGCTGACGGTTCGGAACCGGGCGGAGAAGAGCCATGTAGGCATCTTGCTGGGGTAATCGAGCTTGGTTTGCATTGAGCCCACCTCTTCCTCGGGGAACTATAGAAGATAATGAGCGATTGAAGGGGATCTCTTTCCACTTTGCCCGGCAAATTGGGCATACATGGTTTCCATGCTTCACACTGGAGGAGATGCAGTGGAAGTGAAACATATGAGAACATTCAGCAGTGAATAGGGCTTGCCCGTGACCTGGCTTCATGGAATCAAAACATATAGCGCACATTCTCTGTTGATAAAACAATAAACGATGTGTTAATTTGGCTATTTTTCAAAAAAGAAAGCAGGATGGAATGGACATACAGATCACAAGTAACAGTACATATACTTAATTTTATAGAAATAGCACCTCACAACAAAAGGTGAGTATAAAAAAAATACTTATCATTACTGTATAAGAAACCCTACCAAAATGGTGTTTAAGGACTCTGACTAAACAGAAAATCAAATTAACCACCATCACACAACTAAACCCAAAATATCACTTTCTATTCACATGCTAATTCTAACACATGGTACAAATTTCCAACTCATAGATGTATAAGAAAACATGCAAACAGACATGCATCAAAATATTGCTTATTGGTCATAATATGCGGCACTTTGCACAAAATTTGAAAAGCCTGGCTGGACAAACAGACAAAAATATTGTCAAAATCCTTGCCACTAAAATTTGACCTAAATTATCCAATGTTGGTTTCTAACATATGTCAACTTTCAAAACATGACCAAACTAATCTTTCAAAGATTATTCAGGCCTCACAATAAACAAATAATCTAGTTTGCCTTTTCCTTACATTGTAGGCTTAACCTTTGACCAGAACAGGCAAATTTAGAACCGTCACGTGCATAAATGTCAACCCTATGGGAGAAATACTTGTGAGGTTGCTGGTCAAATAGGGGCACTTCCAAACACAATTATAACCAAGTATGGCATACCCCATTAAACAAAAAAGCATGAAGCCATCAATAAAGGCATCGATGCCTCGACCCAACCACACAAAGATTCTATCACAAAAATCTCAGATCTTAAGACTATCAAAGAACTCACGCGCCTGCCATGACAGCTGTATACAGGTACATCCTTTAAGAAAACAGTTGAAAGCCAAAAAAAAATATTAGCACTAATCCTGGCAATTTGGCATTCCTGTTAATGGACAGCAACCCGAGTTGAAAATTTTGGTTGACATTTAATGATATTACAAAATTTATAGGCGAGTGGTAGAGGTGTGAAGATGATACACGTGAACAAAATGGGAAGTTGGCAAGTTGGTCAGCAAAGAAGCCAACTTTCCCTTTCCGGGAGGAGCAAGTTGATGCAGTAGAAAAGAAGCTTACGTTAAGCCGCTATGCATATCACACACAACAAAGCAATCAGCGTCCAGAGCGGCTCTAAAGGATATCTAGAGTTCTAGACAAAACTAGCAAACCGAACGCACGCCAAAATCGCTAAGGATCTCTGAAAATGAGGAGATCTGTGAAGAGAAAAAGAAATTGAAGATTCTGTACATTTGAAAACAGCACAAAGTTCTATGAGAAAATAGCATGGGACGGAATATTCACAACAGAAAGTGACATCATCTTGCAAAAGTGCATCTATTTTGGACGTGTTCATGTGTTCTCTCGAGTAATTTGGGGAAAAAAGTTAAAACACCAGTAACTAAGGAAAAAATTGGTTCTTGTCATGAACATATGCTCCCGCAGGAACAGTACGAGATGAATTCGATTTTCAACTGGGAGACAAAGTGACAAATGACAAATCCCGACTACTAGAGGCGCAGCTTAAGACAAAACCACGGGATTAAAAAATCAGATGCATACAAAGAATGCTGGACGCAAGCAAGAGCATCCAAACCAAAACGCCCATCAAATCATCCAAAAATTGCCGACCAGGGGAAAACCGCATCTGGAGACAAATCGTTCACAAGCGAAGCCACATTGCTTCAATCCGTACCCAACTCTAACCAAAAAAAACCCAGAAGGGCGGCAAGCCGGCCTCCGTCCCTGCGACATTCCACATCTAAGCCTGCAATGCTTGCCCGGCCCCTCACGCGCCAGGTTGCCGGCGAACCTCACGCAAATCTTAACTCGGAATGACGGGAGGTAAATGCTTGGAGAAGGGAGGGGAAGAAAAGGTCTCACCTTGGAGGACTTGCCTCCAGAAATGGACCTCCGCAGCGCGCGGGCCTCCGCCGTGCCCGTCGCCGCCGGCGTGTTCGGCGCCGATGCGTGCGCCGCCGCTGTAGAGTCCAGGGAGACCGCATCCGAGGCGCGGCGCTCGCTTGCGCCGTCCTCCCGGTCGCCGGCGACGGCGGGGAGGTGCACGCACAGGCCGGCGCCCAGCGCCTTCTTGGCCTTCCTCCACACCCCCTCCATTGCTCGCCCCCGCTACCGCCGCAGATTCGCCTAGCGAGCTCCTGCCTTCGCTTGTATGGAGATTGAGGTTAGCACTACTAGAGGAAGATTGCGAGGGAGACGGGGCGAGGGGAAAGGCGGTTTTGAAGGGGGAGGGGAGCCGCCATTGGAGAGCTGTGGCGGCGGTGGGTTGGGCTGGGGTTGCGGCGGGGTGCGGCTTTTGGTTTGACCTCTGTGCTGCGAGAGAGACAGGCAGGGAGGAGGCAGAGCAATAAGTGGCGAGGACAGAGGAGGGGGCGAGCGGGGTTTTGACTACGAGCCGAACTGCCGAAGGAAAAAAAAAAATGAATTGGGAGGGGGGCTTTTGGGTGCCCGGGCTCGTTTGGTTTTACGCGGGCAATGGGTTCGCTTGGCTTGGTCACCGCCGGTTGGTGGCAGCCTACTTCTTCCGGTCAAAACTCATCAATGCAACGAATTGGCAAGTGCCAATTGGTCCATCCACAGCTACTCACCCACATGGTTCCCAAGGCCAAGTGAACAAGCCTCTAAACCAGGTTCATTAGTTTTCCATGTGTTTGTGCGAGTTTGCAATGTGATTTTGACCAAGGATATTGTGGTTTTAATGTTATGCAATGTTGACTTCTCTCTATCCTCTAGATTAGTCCGTGGTCAGGGGCAGAGCTAGCCCTTGTCACCGAGGTCAGCTGATCCCGACAAAATTCTGTAATCACCTAACTAATTCACTAATTCACTGTTTATCACTAATCCATGCAATCTTGACCACGTTATTCAACAGAGCTGACCCAGCGGCTGTTTAGGTTGGCTTCGCCCCTGGTTGTGGCCTTATTAAAGTTGTAATTTTCTTCTCTGCTTCTTTACCAATAACTTTCATACTTTTTTACTAATAGCTCTCAAATTCATAAGTGATTCATTGACAAATCCGATGCCGACTTATACATTCTGTGCATTTCTTATGATGACAAAATGCAAACGATGACTCATGTCACTAGTGCTCACCATCTTCCAAAAATAGCTCCTAGCATTATTAACAATGCCTAGCCATCATTTCTAAAATCCATAAATGAGCATCTAACATTCTAGCACCAGCTTTTATTTCCTAGTACAGTATCTTTGTGAATTATGACATGATAGGTTCGTCGGTAAAAAAAAACTAATTTTGCACAATGCACAGAGAGAAACAAAATTTTAGCACTATCAACTGCATATGCATCAAATGTTAGCGTGGGGGTAGAGGTGTGATGGCATAGCTCCACCATACACACATTTCGAGTGGTTTCATTTGTATATATGTGATTCGGGACGCAACATGTTATATCACATCCGTTGGATGTTAAGGATATCTTCCATGCAAAAATTAACTGGTCGTAAAGGAAAACACATAGAAATATGACTTGTTTTATTGAACGTATAGGGAGTAATGAACCAGGGTCACTAATGTACCAATACCAACTCAGAAGTACCGAATGCTAGACAAGAGGTGGTGTACGTTTCGACGTGATAATCAATTCCCTGGATACAGAGGTAGTTCTGAAGACATGGCATGTCAATGTTGTCACGGCTGTTCTTGCGATCTTGTCAGCGCTGACCAGATCGGCTTCGATCAAAGCATACGTGCCTCGTGCCATTATTCGGTCCAAGTGACCAACTTTTCAGCCCACATTTAATCCCAAATATTCGATCCATAGACATCCTGCCAGCTTCCAGCCGTGTACTCGGTTCAAGTTAGGCATGCATTGCGTACGTAGGTGCATCATGCATGGAAAACCGCAGTACCTGATGCCATGAAAATTGCTCTCTCCTGTAATCAAGTACGCAGGTAAGCAGTCACATCTGCACACGAAGACCCGGCCATTGGAGCACTCTCCGTACTGTACCTTACCGTTGAGCAAACCAACTCTAAGCACACAAAATCAGATCAGGGTTGGCGGTTTGCCCCTTTCCGCGAGCTACTCGATCCTGCTCCGAGCGAGCAAAAATCATTGGCGCACATCAGAATCATATTAAACCACACGCCGACGCAGGTAAGCGTTGCAATAATCGTCTAGGCATGGACGCTTCAACTAATTTTATGCTCGCTTGCCGGTAGCTTAGCTTTGCGCCGCTGTGCCCAGGTGATGAGCGAGCGATACGCGAATCCGCTGCCCATGCGGCCTGAGCGCGATCCGGCAGGTGACCCCCGCCGCGCGCACGAGGAATCCTCGGCGGACCACGAAGACCCCCGCGCGCCTTTCGGCCATCACCCCTGATAATATCGGCCGCGCACGCATCCATGGCCAAAGGAGCAGCAGAGCGCTTTTGTGTCCGGGCCGCCGGCCAGATCGCCGGGGACGACGACGCGACGGCGGGAAAGGGCGCCTGACCTGACAGTGCAGCGAGCAGCGTGCGGGGCGGGGGAGCTCGCGTCGTCGCGTGTGTGCAATTTGCCATTTGCGCCATGATAACGCTGCAGGGATCATGGCTTAAGCGAGTAGATTAGTGGGCAGCTAGGGAGTAGGAGGAGCAGGGGCAGGGCTGCTGGCCTCGTGTTGAGGCTCGAGTATAGTGCTGTTACTTTCCGGTGCCTGCCCATAAAGTGGCGTGAGCTTTATGTCAGGACAGGGGGAGAGGGGATTCTTTGAGATAAGTTTACAAAAGACAGTTAAAAGTTGCATCGATCAGGTAGCTTTATTTGGAAATGGTCCGCCGCTCCTGGATGGGTTATATCCTTTCCTTTGGCTATGGACTTAAGGTTTATCGAAAGGTTGGAAGCATAATGTAGTACTGGTTTGACCAGATATGGTATTCTTAAGTCCTGAAACCAGATGCTACAGTAGGAGCATGCATATTCCTGACACGCTCGGTGTTGCTTTTTCTTGACTAAAACAAGTTCTTTCTATTAGATCGACTAAAAATGAAGATCATGCAAACAAAAGGACACCGTACGGTCCCTATGGCGAATCCAGGCGAGAGCGCCACCGGAGTAGCTATATATTGCACGCAGGGGCTAGCTCCTTTGTCGAACACAGTGCTAAACAATAATTTTCCACTTAGGTTCTGGCAGAGTTCCTAAGCAGATTCTCTGTTGAATCGAATAGGAGCTCTGCCAAAGAGTTTTTTAGAGAGAAGTGAATCTCTATTGATTCCGTAAAGTGGTTCTTTGAAATGAACTAAGAAGCTGGGAGCGGAAAAAAGTAGCTTCTCTTGATTCCGTGAAGTGATTATCCATTCTGATTTTAAAAGTTTATACTAGAAAATTAAAGAAAATCACTTAACCACAGAATCACTTCTCTCAGAAAATCAACTCTCATTGAGAATCAGAATCAGATGGGACTCTACCAAACGAACAGATCCTTAATTTACCAAACTTCATCGGGGTCAGCTGCACGCAGGAGGACCTTGGTAAACCCCTCTCACCTATCCCTCGAGTTCTCATTACAACTGATCACTGAATCGACCTGGACTATATTGGATCCAGCGTGTCCAAGCATGAGAGTGCCATGGTCGCTCGAGGCCAAGGCGACAAACTCGATGCTGCTCAACTCCACCTCCGGACCTCCTCTCCACGGCGGCAAGATGATACGGTCCGGAGAAGAAATCATAGCCACGAAAAACTACGCGCGCAGATCCTATACCCGCCACTGTGGAATGGAACAACCGGAGTGGAACGCTGCTGCTGCTCGCGATCGAGTGCTCGTGTCTCCTTCCTAGGCCGGCTTTATAAATTGTGACATCGGATTTCAAATTCTTAATTCTGAACAGATATTTGTTTTCGTGCACATGATGAAATTGAAAATAATTTGCACATGAGGACCATCCATTATGAATAAGCGACTATCCGTAGATCGATATATTGTAGATAATGAAGTTGCAATGGTGTTTATTGACTGTTATAACGCGTTAACTCGTATATTCTTGATTGGTACATTATTGATTGATATATTATAGGTAATGAAGTTGCAATGGTGTTTATTGACTGTGATGACGCGTTACCTCGTATATTTTCTACTGTGAGTATAGCTTATGATGATCCTTACAATCAAGGGAAAAATGTTGAAATTGATCATGCTTAGTTAAAGGGATCGAGTCCTAAGGGGGCTAACAACCACCATATTGTCCTAGTCTAGGGCAACCAACTTGACTAACGGCTTGATCCTAAGGATGATCCGTGCTATGAGAAGCGGTTCTTCTCACCCCAATAGATCAAGGTAAGTTATCCCTAACTCTATTTTGCACGGGCACGGATTTGAAGACCACCGCCAGCCACCGTCTGCTCGTGATGTTGTTTCCCACAAGACTATATCAACGCCACGCCCTGCTTCCTCAAGTAGGCACGAGGTCGTCAGCGTCCTTAAGGGGATCTACTGATTTCATATATAAGTGTAGTCAAATCCTTAATTGATTCCATTCTTAGATGTTCATGACATTAGACTATTAGATATTAAGAATCAATGAGCTCCCGCAAGTTCAAAGCAAGCAGGCAGGCTTGAGGTCACCTGCGTCCTGCAGGCGCGCCAGCGTGCGGGTTGATGCTGTTCGTCGGCACGGGGAGGCCGGGAAGGCGAGCCGGCGAGCATGATGCTGGGTGGGACGGCGCGGCGAGCAGCGTCCGCAGTGCTCACCCCCACCACGGAAAGCCATGCATGCGGCCGGCGCCAGGCGAAAAGGCCGCCCCCCGCTTCCCGGGGCTGACCTTTTGCCCCCGAAAAAGCACGGGATCCTCCCCTCAAAAACGGCGTCCGCCGATGGGTGGCCGGCCCCCGCGCGCTTGCTTGCCTTTCATGGAATCGTCGGCTCGTCGCACGGCGGCATCCGCCGTCTGCCCATCCCGATATCTCAGTCTCAGTCTCACCCGGGTGCTGGCATGGCAAAGCCTCGTTGATCTGGCTGACACGACGACAATTGAAGTGGTGGCGCGGTCGGGTTGAGGCTCGTCTCGTCGTCTGACAGGTAGCGTACGTGGAGAGTTCAGAAGCCCGATTGGCTTTCAGCTGGCACTGGCAGCGGCAGCGAGTGGTCGCTCGGGCACACCATGTGCGGTCGTTTTGGTTGCGCTGCCATGCCATGCCGTGCGTGCGCATGGGCCGCGCGAACGGGATGTTGTTCACGTGCTCATGCGCGCGCACTGACGCACAGGACGCACGTACGCGCCCTGCCCGCCCAGGCGCCCACTTGGCCACTTCAACGGCGTAGTACGACGAATGCGTGGTCCACGGCCTTTGTCGTCAGCGAGCACCCGCTGCTTTTCCGATCGTTTCAGCTCTAAACCAGTTTTTCGGTCGCCTGATGGTGCAGAGGTCAACGTTTCACGGTTGGAACCGCAGACGCATTCATACCGCGGAAAAAAGGCCAGCGGTTGGACCGGAACGAAAAAAATTCCTTGATGCGAGGGTCAGAGAGATTAGCAGGGATTAGGGGCACGGACTCGGGAGGTTTTTGTGTGGCCATGCTGATAGGACAGGAGGTGGCGGGGAGAGAAGGGTACGGCGGCGCTGGGCTGCTGGCGCGCACCTTGTCCGTGCGACCCGACCATGCCCGCACGCTGCCGGAGAAAGGGACTCGTCGCTCGCCTTTCCGATAAAGGCCGGGGAGGCAAGGGAGCTGACTTTATGGCATCGGAGTAAAAAGGTCCACCCACTCACTAATCTCATGGAGGCCACTTTGGCACGTCGCTTTCGTCGACGCTTGTCGTTTTTCAGCGATAGCAATCTGTAAGCTCTGGGTAATTGCATGCTGTTTGCCTGTTTGGAAGGGGCACACAAACCATCATGTGGCGTTTGCATGCTGTTTGGAACGGGCGCACACGCCTGACATATGGTGCTACCATCATACTCCCCCAGCGCGCACGTACAAGGAAGGGAAAAAGTCCAGGGGTTTTGTGCTGAAACTTGAATGATGATGCAGAAGGAGCGTGTTTTTATCTTCGTGTAACTTTCACAAACTGTTTGCACTAATTATAGAAACAAAACTACTACAGCTTAGAACAAACCTCTCGCAAAACTACAATTAATTGTGGTTTGTAGAGCAAGATCGAATGGAAGTAATCACGTGCAATTCCGTAGTAGTAGTAAGTATGATTTAGTTTTTTTGTGAAAAAGTTGCTCTTAATTGTTCCCGAAACTAAATTTCAAAAAAATTGTTCCCGAAACTAGAGAAACTGCACATGAGCAGCAGTCCCATGCCGTACCAAACACTTTGCAACATTGCATTGCCGAAGATCGAGAAGTTCATGCCTTTTGCCCAAAAATTGCTCCCCAGGTCCACGCACGATTCCGAATTTGCTGCGGTAAGATATTGGTGACGGACGACAGCCCACTAGCAAAATCCTGGATCATCCGCAATACCGGGCCATTCTACATAGGATTCAGCCCATTGCAGAATTCAGGCTTATACGGACATACGGTCCACCACGGCACGAGGCCCGCCGACCCAGCGCCAATTTGCAAACTTTGAACTTTGAAGCCCACGACCAGCGGCTAGGCCTAGGCCGAGGCAAGCAGCCGGAAGCCGTATGGACTCTCTTTAATAAGCCAATATAAAAATAGCCCTATGAGCAGCTTCGGTCCGATCGCACAAATCTCCAGATCCCCGCGGCGAAATATCAGCCACCCAAGGCCGGCCGGCATGGAGTCGCGTCGTCATCACCAGAGGTCCCGCAGCGTCCGCGGCCCACCCCTCCCGCCCCACCACCACCCCCGCCACCACGCGCCCCCTCACCACCACCGCCCCCAGAACCCTAGCCTCTCCCCCGCCGCCGCCGCCTCCCACGTCTTCCACCCGCGCTTCCCGATGGAGGACGACGCCGTCTCGACGCTCATGGACATCGACGACTCGCCGCTCGGCGCCGCGGGGGCCGGCTTCCTCGACGAGGACGGCGAGGAGGAGTTGTTCCTCGCCCCGCACCGCGGGGGCCGCGGCGGAGGCACTGCCGAGGTCCGCGGGCCCCTCCCCTTCTCCACGTTCTACAACAACTTCGACGGCGCTGACTTCGACGACGCCGACCTCGCCTGAGGGGGAGCCGCCGCGCGGGTTCGGTAATGGGGGCCGTTCGTGGGCCGCGATCTGAGGAAAGTTAGGGATTTGTCTGTCATGTTCTGTCGATATCGTGATGGGATCTTTTAATTAGCGTATCTGTTGAGACTCGTTTCGAGACATCTGCCAGACGGTTTGGCATCAATCTAGGTACCTTTCTGCTGCGTTGTTTGCGGATCATTGTGCATTCACTTGCTCGTCAATTTTGGCATTTTGGAATGATCGCTTTGATCTGTTTGAAGTATCCTCTATGCTATTTTCTGTTTATGTTGCAATTGATGAGGTATCTGTCGTTTCAGTACCTGGAAGGATCTCCATGCTTGATGTGGTTTACCCTAGAAAACTTGGGCTACAACATTTCGTGTTGAAATTCATAATTTGTGAGGAATTGAACTGGCTAGGCTAATTTGTCCGTATCTTGGATTAATCGGTATTGGCTCCTGCATGCAAATTTGGCACTGCAGACCTACAAGCACTTGTATAAGATGCAGGTAACAAATTAAGCGCAAGAGGTTACTGGTACAAACCTTTCTGCCCCCACCACACTAGTATAAAACAATCGCAACACTAATATTTTACACCTGAAGCTTTGCCCTCACTTTTGTTAACCTGTATTTGGATAACTTTAGCTGTTATTCAGTTGTACTGATAGGCTTTGTTGCAACATATTACAAGTTCCGTCTGAAACTTTTCCAGCAAGGTTTGGTGTCTCTTGCGTTTAATTCATCCCCTGCATCTCTTGACCTGTATTTTGATAACTGTTGTTCAGTTGTGTTGATAGGCTTTTGTCGCAACGTATTACAAGTTCAATCTGTAACTTTGCCCTTACTCCCTGGAATCAGTCATCACAGGTAGATTTTCTTGTAGAAGTTTTGCTTTAGAAATCGAAACTAGCATCAGTATAGTCATGGTTTTCAGTTTGTATGACAACCACTGGTAGGAACCTGTAGGACATGCAGTTAGCTTTCACGCCAACAAATACTTCTATGCTCTTGCTCTTGATGGTCAATATACAAAACTGTTGCAGGACGTAGCAGGCTATTTTTAAGTTTCTGGTGGTAGAGTCTGTCAAGCTGTATCCTTAACTTCACTTGATGTTCAGTTGTATTTTGCTGGACGTGATAGTGACATATTGCTAACTCTGTCTGATACTTTGTCGTATTCAATGGAATCAATCACCATAAACTGCGAGGATTGTAACATCTATTTTTCTTAAAACTGGACTTCAGATCGTATTTTGACCGTAACTTCTAGTTTCTTTTTTATGGGTCAACCAAAGTTGTGTCAGATAACGTGAGATTGTATATTTCTAGGTTTTCACATGTGAGATTTTGTGCGTTTCTTAGTTTTCATACAAGATGTTTCTTGGTGTCTGAACCTATCTGATTATACTCCGAACTTCGCAATTGTCAGTATATTGTATATGAAAAATTTGCATCTTAGAACACATGCCTAGCATAATTTTTAGGCTGGATGCTGTATGATGAAAGGTTTGCTCTGCTGTTTTTTCTTCAAGAGGAATTTGGGGTTCAGTTGTATTGATAGACTTAGTTGCAACATACACCAAATTTCCAAGCTCCATCCGGAACTTTGTTCTCAACATTCCTGCAACCGCTCATTGAAAGTTACATTTTCCAAGCTACATCCGGAACTTTGTACTCAGAATTCGGAAGGATATGCCATTGCATTTGCTTAACAATATAAAATAGTTGCAAAGTCTAGCATGCAGTCAGCAAACGACCGTAAGTGGTAGGGAATGTACTAATGGAGCATGCATCTACATTCTTGAAACATGAAAGTGGTTCGTTTTGCGGCCATTGTTACTTCTGATGAAGCGACGAATATGAAGTCGTGGTTACTTCTAGAGCTATGAAGTAGTGTCAAATAATTATTTTGCATGTGAGATGATGTGTATTTCTTTTTCTTTTTTCCCCCATATTTGTGTATGTTCCTTAGTTTCCATATTTCTCGGATTGATGTGCAATGAATGCGAGATCGTGTATTGTTTATTTCTGAACCTTAGCCAATGCTCCTCAATTATTTGAAAGATTACATGACTTAAAATCAGATCATTTGGATACAACCTTTATCGATTATCACTGCCACTGCCCGTTTTCCTTCTAAGAGCGATTCGAACTGATTATCCATTTTTGACTCCCCACTTGACTTTCTATCCAAGTTGGCAAAAAGATTCCTCTTCATATTAAGTTGCTTCCTACAACAGACTATCCATTTCTCACTCTTCAAATCCCAATAGCTAGTTCACTTTCTAAAAATCTACACTCTCCATCTACTCCACCAATCTTTTCATTTCACACTGCAATGCAACAGACTTTCCATTTCGCACTCTCAATTTTGCATATTTGGCAAGTCAAATCCGCTTGCCAAGTTTGAAGAGTGTGGGAGAGTATTTGGCAAGTTGGATGGGATGGCCATCCGGATAGCGACTCTGTTGGATCATGATTTTCAACAGACTTGTCAAATTTTAGCTTGGAGAGGGAGAGAGGGAGATGGCAAGGCTGTTCAAGTTGCTCTAAGAGCTCTTACTTATTATATTTGATGGAGTTGTTTATTTTTCAGCTTTACCCTTGCTCCGACCTTTTACTCTTGCACAAAGGAAAGAGGTTGCAGGCTTGTAGCCTGTAAGACAGGCAGCTTGCTCAGGCCGTGGATTCTGAGCACTTTGGGGTTGGTAAGTTGGTTTGAGCTCCCTGGTGTCAGCTGCCTGGCCCAAGGTTTTTAACCAAACATCCCCTTTGTGCTAGTTTGGTTTGTTCAGAAAAATTGCTGAATGTTTTTTTTTCCATCAAAAAATCACCGAACGACTGATCTCCTCACACCGGATGAACTAAATCCCTCAACCAAACGTGCTATTAGTTTCTGAGATGCTTTTTTTTTTTGGAACTTCCAACTTTAGTCCCGAAATTTTAGCTTTTTACCTCAAATAAAACCCAACTTTCAACTTTTTTAAGTTCAACTCGGATGGCTTTGAAACCAGTCGCGAGTACACACAGCACAGGGGTGGTCGGGCCTCAGGCGTGCAACACTGCAGTGGCAAGAGAAGAGACGTGATGTTTTTTTCTTTGAACGAACCGAAGCGAGGTGATGTTGGGATTGTAGGTTTGCAATGGCAAGAGAAACGAGCCGCTGGAGCAGTTCGGCGTTTCTGTCAGCTCGAGAACACGATGCTGCATGACAGACGTGTGAACAGATTTGACTGGTGACACCAGCATCAAGCCAATGGAGATGCAAAGAGATCAAGAGATCACCGAGGGCCGAGGCCCACGTGCAGTGTCCATGACCACTACATGGCGAAGGTGATAGCTGCCATTTGCTCGATCCCATCGCCATCCCCATCCGCACGGCGACGAGGTCGTCTTGGCCCTTGTTTATTTCACTCCCAACTCCTAACTTTGTTACTATGCAAAAAGAAAATTTATCATCATATCAAACTTGCGGTACATGCATGGAGTACTAAATGTAGATGAAATTAAAAACTAATTGCACAGTTTTGTTGTACCTTGCGAGACGAATCTTTTAAACCTAATTAGTCAATGTTTGGATAATAATTCACAAATACAAACGAAACGCTACAGTGTGATACAGTACCGGAACAGTAATTTTGTCACTCCTAATTTTGACAACTAAACAAGGCGTTGGGATTTCAGGGCTCACCAGGGCATGGTCGGGCCCTCCCTCAGTCCCTCCGTCAACCCTCGTGAAGCCGCAGAAAGATCCCGCCTCCCCCGCCTGGTGCGCCGGCCACGCGTCGGCCGGCCACTGGCGCCTCCACATCTTTGGGAGGGGGCACGGCGCCGTACGACCAGGGGATGCAGGGTCGGGTCGCGCTTGGCCGCTTGCGCCCTCCCTCCGCCGGCGACCGGCGACCGGCGTCACGTCGTCGCCATGCGGCCAGTGGCTCGTGCGCCCTCCCACGCTCCCAGGGCCCACGCGTGCCGTCCGATCACGCCTCGCCGCACGTGTTCCCCGGCGGTGTCACGCGGGGGCCACACGGGGGCCGTAGGCACATGGGATCCCCTGTCGCGACGGGCGGTCAAACGCCTGGTCAGCCGCTGGTCTGGTCCCACCGCCGCCACGTCGGCCGACGGGTCGGGGGAACGGGGGATGGACGAACCGAACGGATAGGGACGGACGGGGGCTGCGGGCCCTCGTCGTGGCTCGTGCTCGTGTGGGCGTGCTCCGTGGCTGGTGGCTCACGATTTTGTGTGTGTGTTGACCGCGTCGTGTGGTGGTCGGTGGATTTCGCTGCTCTTTGATCCTCGGCGTCGCGTTCGTGTGGTTGCTTTCGAACCTCATTTTCACCTCACCTTTCTTTTCTTGACTCCATGGGCTCCAGCCTTGGTGCTCATAAAATATCTTGCTTCTGAGAAAGCATGCCTTCCACGATGCCCTACACATGCAAAGTAGCCTCCCGAAGCATCTACAGTAGTTACGCACATGCAGAAAATGAGGAAATTCAGTTGTTCTTCTACTTGTCTTCAGAGGTTTAAAATGCAGAAATTGGCTTTTCCCAACCCTCCAGAATGCGAGTGAGCTGGTTTGTGCTTGTCTCCCAAGTTCGAAATTGGCTTGCCAACCCTCCAAAAGTGCTGAAACCTCCTTGAAGATAAAATGTTTGGGTTTGTGGCAAACATATATGAATTTTGTTCATCTTCTGGAAAAGAATTCCACAGTTACCACCCTTTCTTAAATTCTAAATTTGTGACCCCAGTGCTCCAAATGCTATACACATGCACAAGAAGAAACAATAACCATCTCTCACGCTCTTTATAAAACGAGAACACAAAAAGATCCCTTCTCTCCGGTTTAATACAGGCCGAAACCACCGCTCCAACTGCCCTCGGAGAGCCTCCTTCCCACTACCACACCTCACACCCTCACCCTCCTCAACCCCTACCAAACTAGCACAGCCTCTCCATAACTGCCGCTGCTGCTGCTCCTCCTCCTCCCGGACCCGGAGCTGCCATTCTCCGTCGATCTCCTCCAGCCTCCGGCGCCGCCTCGCTCGCCCATGGCCTCGGGGTCGAACCCGGACAGCATGGACACCGACCCTCCCGGCGGCCTCTCCATCGCCGTCGAGCGCAACCCGCCGGAGTCCCGCCTGCTCCAGCTCGGCGTCAAGTCCTGGCCCAAGTGAGTACCGTACCACCGCCGCCGATCGATCACGCTGCCCGGTTTCCCTGGCCTCGTTTCCTGATCACCGTAGTGTTCGTTGGCCGTCGTCGTGCGCGCAGGTGGGGTTGCCCGACGGGGAAGTTCCCGGTGAAGTTCGACGCGCGGCAGACGTGCTACCTGCTCAAGGGCAAGGTGCGGGCGCACATCAAGGGGTCGTCGGAGTGCGTGGAGTTCGGCGCCGGCGACCTCGTCGTCTTCCCCAAGGGGCTCAGCTGCACCTGGGACGTCGTCGCCGCCGTCGACAAGTACTACAAGTTCGACTCGTCCTGACTCATCAGATTGCTCGTCGCGCGCGGGTTCCGCTGATTGATGGTGATCCGCCTATTGGTTTACTGGGCTGCGTGTGTCCTAGCTTAATTGCGTTGCTGATTAGCCTAATTCTGCTGCTGCTAATTTGCTTACCTAGCTTTGCGGTTGTGTCTATCCCTAATCGTCTTTTCTGTGTCGTGTAAAAAAATTGGAGGTGCAGGGCATCTAGCCCCTGCTGCGTAGGCCAGTGGTTACTCATCCGGGAACTGCAACAAATCCGGTCAATGCAGGAGCTGTTCAAAGTATTCTTGTTTATTCCTCCAAGTGCAATCCATTTTGAATGCTTCTTTGACCAGGGTCCTTGGACTACGCTGTCTCCATTGATTTCTTTTTTTTTTCGTTTTTTATGTGCATTTCCAGAGGCTTGAGCTAGGACCACTTGGAACACAGCATTATTTAGCGCTAGGACCATTTAGAACATACGGGGTATGTGCATTGCGGATGGGTCAAATGTTTTCTTGTGACAGGTGTGTATAACAGGAAATTTGGAAATCCATCCCGCTCTTCGAAGTACTTTCACTCGAGAAATACCTTTTTAGTACCGCCCTCTCCGTCCCAAATTATTATTCGTTTTAACTTTTCTAGATTCATAGTAACTTTTAAATACCACTCCATCCATCCCAAATTATTGGTCGTTTTAACTTTTCTAGAGTGATAAATTTTGCTATACACTTAGATATAGATTATATCCAAATACATAGGAAATACTATGAATTTAGAAATACCAAAACGACCTATAATTTAGAATGGAGGTAGTATTTTTCTACAAACCTTTGCCGTAGATAAACAAGTTGGTAATTTGAAGTCTTATTTTATGTTACTTTCTGTAAAGCATGAAAATGAGCCACCATTCAGTGCCCATTCAAGTAAGATGAAGCACGAGGTCTCAAAAGGAGCTGCAAATAAATAATAAATTTATAAACACTTAAGTGACCTTAACTAGCTTGTCTCGTCCATACTGGTGTTGTAGTTCCACTTCTATCTCCTATTCTCCTAGTATGACTTAGCCCCCCTTGTTTCTCTCTTTCTTTTTTGGAAGCAAATAGGCCCCGTTTGTTTCAACTTGGTGGATTTTGCGTAAGAAGCCATGCATGAAAGCTAAGTATGTGTTTGGTTTGAGGGTTGGAGTGGGTTGGGATGGGTCCAATACAGTTAAGCAGGTATTTGTTTGAAAAGGTAGTGAGTTGGGTTCATCCCACTAAAGGAATATTCCCCCAATGTCCGGGTTCGTTCGGTCCGCTCAAAATGAAGAAATCCATCTAACCTAGATGAACGACGTCTTCCTCCGTTATCTCCTGCGCGCGAGGGAGGACGGCACGAGGCAGCTCCAGACTGGACGGGGTGAAGAAGGCCCCGCGGGGTCGCTGCGGCCATGGAGCAGGGCCACGTGAGTGCGGCAAGGGAAGATGAGGTGGGGTTGGTGGGGAGTAGTGGCGACGTCGACGGGGGGCGGTGGCGACGATCAACGCGGAAGCTGTGGTGGGGCCGACGGGGAAGACGAGGCAGGGCCGGTGGGGAGCGGTGGCGACGACCGGCGGGGAAGCCGCGACGAAGCCGGGGGGCGGTGGCGACAGCTGGCGGGGAGTTGAGGTGGATGGAGCAGAGGCGGGTGGAGATCTGGAGGATGAGGAAGAAGAAAAAAAATAATACAAAAGAATGATAAGTGGACCCCACTGCTGACATGTGGGCTCCACAATCTATTGTATCTAATGGTGCTAAGATGGCATCCATTCTATCCCACCTAACCATTACAACCAAACAAGAAACTAGGTTGAATCTACCCTCATCAACCAAACACGAGGTGAGTTGAATCCAACCAAAAAAATAGATTGGAGCGGATCCAACCAACTTGAATCTGAAACCAAACGCATGCAACCTAATTGTTGAGCCGGCTTTTGAAAAGGTAGTTTACGAGGAAATGAACTAAAATCTAAAAATCTAATTGAGAGGTGCTTTTCTGACTTTTTAGTGTGCTTTGGAGTTAAAAATTATTTTGTAACACAGAAGTTCCATAGAAATTTGCTAAAACAATTTTTTGTTGTGAAAAAAGAACTCATTCTGGCATGTATATTAATTTTTCCTCGCACATCCTGCACTAGTATTTCTTTTTATGCACGAAAATGGATGTGTCGTGAAATGCTTGCAAGCAATCACTATTATAATAGATGGATCTCGTTGATATAGGCTTCTTAGTTTGTTGGTACAGAACTACAGATAGTAGAATTCGCAGTATTTGTCACGGCTAGAGGGGTGGAAATGCAGAGAGGATAATGTGACCGTACGAGAGAGCATATTGCGGATCCTTGGCCGGTAGTGCGGCTCGGAATTGATGGCCAGATGCGTCCGTGGCTCCGGGCACTGTCCATGGCTGGGCGAGTAGAGTGACCTTCTGACTCTTGAGCCTGCATTTGGGTTTCTGGTGGCAGTGGACGCTGCCCGCCGGCCAGTGGCGGACCGGTGGTGCCTGGGCCTGGACTGCAGCAGCTAGCTTCCCCATTCCCAGCCTTGATTCGTGTGGTTCCGAGCGGTCATGGCCGGCCGCTCGCCTTGCATTGCATGGCCTGGCTGGAAGGTGGGGGTGGTCCTGTGCACTCGCAGCTGGTGTGCTCGATGACTCTCGATCCGGCCACCGAAAGCGCTCCTGTTATGCTGTAGCATGTGAGTGAAGGCGCTTTGGGGATCGATCGCTTTGACTCCTACCCCGTCTGCTTACGCCTTTTGTCGCCGTGCGTCTTTTGACTGGATAAGCTGCACATCGACAACCATCGGCGACAGGGCTGAAAAGCAGATTAGGCACATCGACAACTATCATGTAAGCATGCGGCGGGTTTGGGAAATTCAAGAGCCCAATTAATTTTTTGTTGACTAAAAATTAGCTCTACAAGCTCCAAACGGATGGATTAAAAATTGAACTAATTTTTATAATCATAAATAATATAATATAAAATAAAGAGTGGTCAAAATTTAATTTAGAGATCGTGCCATATCATATCACGCCTTATGGAGTAGTTGCACCCGATTAAAGTTTAATTTGTTAATCCACAAAAGATATCTAATTTAGACTAAAATTAGGGGAAAGTAGCCACCGGACTACGAAAAGTATCTAAAATATTTGTTTAAAGTCAAGCTATCTTATATTTAACCAAGCTTTACGTGGAAGAATATCAATAATTATTATACATTCAAATAGATATATTCTGAAATATATCTCTTGATAAAATAATACTTATTTAGTATTATAGATACTTATTCTTTTGAATGAATATAATCAAACCTACGATGTTTGACATAGAATAAATTAGAATGGCACTTTTTTTGGAATGGAAAAAGTAGTATAATAAATATTATGTGAAGTCGAGAATTTTGCTTGGTGACTGAACTTGGTGCCGGCATTTTATTGTGACGTGCATTCGTCACGCACCGTATTCGTATGTTTGCTTGTGTGCATTCTCATTTGCAGCTTCGGAAAATAGTATTTTATATCATTTTATGAAACTCTTATGTCCACGAGAATGTTTCAAAATATTTTATCCATTAAGAATACTAGAATATATTTACAGTATTTCCAGACTGAAGGGCTTTGAATCAAAACAAAAAAAAACTGCACCACGTTATTTAATAGACGCGAGTTTTCTTTGAGTATACTACTGGTATTGCTGTGGACAGACAACTGACGAAAGGATAAGGATTTTCGGCAAGCTCGAGCATGCCGGAAGGCCTGCACCTACCGTCCCAACAGACAGGACCCGTGGCCGACCAAAATTCGCCTGCATTTACAGTCCAATAACGGCGCTCCTTGGCAGTCAGGCAAGCAGCCTACCTGACCGCAGCGACCATTGCGGCCGAGGGAGACAACCAGCAACCGCCCTCCGCCGGAGTGATAACTGCATGTCGACTTGCCGGGCTACCTCACTAGCTCACCCTGCAGGTCACGGCTCGGTTCTTGTTCGCGCATGCCGGTGTGCCTCAGCTAGCTGACGAGTGACGACCTCCATGTCTCCTCGTATATATATATTTTTTCGAAAATACGCAGGAGAGTTGCGTATCTTTGTATTAAGAGAATGAATAGAATTGTTCTATCATATATATACATATTATTAAAAAAAAACTCCTGTGCTTCCGCATGTCTAGGCTCCGTAGCACAGGGAGTGGGGGAAATGAAATTTTCATCCAAAGTCCAAACTAGACGAGTTCGATCGTGCCTGACAACTGACGAGGATTCAGAGATAAATTCGGTCTCCACCAATGGCCAATGGCGGCGACGACTCGTCTGCTCGGGAAGAATCCTTCGCGCTGGAGCTGCAGGATCGGATCATACTACGCGCCAACCGGATTGCAGTTCTGCTGTCACAATTCGGTGCGGGGTATGTGCTGGTCGCACGTGGATTCCTGTCCACTGTCCGCACCCGGCGCAGTTTGGCTCCCATTTTGTTGCAATAAGTTGAACCCGCACGCGTAGGTCTTGGAGGAACAGGACGGTGCCGAGCCGGCAGTCGAAATGGTCAATGTGTAGCCTCGCGAGACGCTGGATCGGAGCAGGCAGTGCAGTCATGTTTCCTTGGTGCAAGGGTTCTCCCAGTGGCCACTATGTTGAGCTTGTAAACTAAACGCACTGTATTTGTCTGGGCGATCAACCAGTTTTTGCAGTAGCGTGGCACAACTCAATTTGTCTGGCGCGTTTCATCTGGTCACTTCAGTACGGATGCGAGAACGCTGATAACCTGATGAGCGGTGACGGTAAATGCAGCAGCAAGCTACAAGCGACTCAGCAATGCCACTACTACAAAAGGAAGGTTAAGGGCTATGTTATTCACCAATAGTTCGCCCACACTCCCACATCACCTAGTGCCTCGCAGGTATCCCTTGCTCCTGTTCTTCGTCGGACACCTAAACTTCGGAATGCCATAGTGCTATCCTGAACTCAGCAGCATACTACCTAACTCATGAACTCAGTAGTGATAATCACGAATCCAGTTTTTCTACATGCCATTGTTCTACTTCTATCGTACTGGGCCCAAAGTGACAACGAAACATACAGCACAGCAAAATTCAGTCCACAACAACAAAGAAATAAAAGAAGGTAAATTGGAGCACGAATCATAAACCAGGATTCTTCGGCCACTGAAAGAAAATGCAAACACGAGAACCATTTTTGTTGGGCTATGTGAGCGGTGGGCCGAAGTCTAAACAACACCTGGTCGTGGGCTCTTAGCCATGTCTGAAAAATGTTGCTGCTCATAAGAGGAAGAAGAAGAAGAAGAACGATGGCTGAAATGTCTCCGAACTCGAATTTTCCAATCGAGTGATCGATTGACCTTTATCCCGTGAGGAGATCCCAGCGTCGTGATCCAACACGCGCAACGAACTCCTCCCCGGCAGCGCACGCGCCTTCGCCTTCCGCGTCCGAAACGGAAACGAACCAAGCCGTGTCGCTGGCTCGCTGCCACGCCACTATGCCAGTCTATAAAACCAGCGTGACGACGCGGCGATCACAATCGAGCCAGCACTGCCTCCGAACGGGCTCTCGCTGACGCCGAGCGCGACCACACCGACCAGTGACCCGCTGCCGAGGTTGTTCCCATGGAGGCGTTCCTCGCCGCAATGATCTTCTGCGATGCGCAACGCCAGAAAGAACCGCGAGGACGTGGTCAGGCTAAGACTGGCGGCGCCGCCAGTGACGGAGGCAGCGGGACGCCCGCCGACGCGCCCTTCGATGGCCTGCGCTGCTTACAGGCCGTCGTATTCCGCATCGACTGATAGATCGATCGATGGATCAGGACTCTTCAGAAAACCGTGCTACGGTCTTCAATTTCCTTTAATCGTGTTTATGGCTGCTCGTACGTCTTGACCTTTTTTTTTCCTCTCCAAAAAAAATAGTCGTCTCACGGATCAACTGTTCTGGCAACGACGAAACTTTTATAGCAGGTTCAGCAAATGGGAGCAGAGGCCAATTGCGCTGAGAACTCAATAGTCTAACAACCCGCAGCTGTTGGATGGTGATGTACTGATGAAAGCAGATCGTGCTTCTTTAAGAAGAATAAAACGCTTTTCTTAATCCAAAGTCAAACGCGGATGGATCCAAGAACATCCGTGTCTCCGGAGTCTGGACACACCATAAAATTACTCAAATCATCGCGCTTGCAAAGGGGAACTTGGCTACCGCAAGTGGAAAATTATTTGCCATCTTTGCTGCGCGGCAGGCCGTCAAATCGATCGGACGCTTTCGTGGCGCCGGCTAGTCTTCCCGGATGGCCGGATGGCGTCGACGTCCGAGATTTTTTAACGGAGGGGGCCGTGTACTTTGCGCGGCGCGCGGCGGCGTCTCCGGCTGCGTCGGGATCCCGGCGACGATCCACGTCGCCTGTGTCGTCTGGGAATCGTTTGTTTTCTGATCGTCCCGTGGTCCGGGGTCGGGCAGGCACGATGGGTGTTGCATCTGCATCTGCCCATCACGGGCTGAGCTGCTGATGAGCTGATCGACAGCAGTGAGTGAGGTATGGATAAGATGATCAGCGGTGGCCAAGAACATCCAAAGTCCACACCCGCACTTGTATAGTCTTGTACCAAAAGATACACCAATTAACTTCAGGTATGGAGTTAAACTGAACTTTATTTATAAAGTGCAGAGAAGATATATACAGTTGAAACCGATCAGTTCATCATCATAACATAAAATATGTAAGCACAGGTTCAGCAAAAAGACAGCAGAGGCCAGTTGCACTGAAAACTCAATAGTCTAAATGATCCGCAGTGGTCGGGTGATCGACTTGTGTTGGATCATGTTTCCTTGGAAAGACAAAAGCGCCTTTCGTTAATCCAAAGTCAAACATGGATCCAAGAACATCCGTGTCTCCGGCGTCTGGACACACGGCACAAGCACAAGCAACTCGCAGGCTCCTCTCCGGACAGCGAAAATCGAAGAACCGGTGGTCGAATCATCCAACATGCAAGAGGAGGAATTGGCTTGGCGACGATGCCGCAAGTGGAAATTTTCTGCATTTCTGCTGCGCGCAGACTGTCAAATCGGGCGCTTTCATGGCCGTGGACTTTGCGCGGCGATACCGATGCCGATGGCAACGACGACCTCCCCGGCTGTCTCGGATCTCCACAGGTCCACGTCGCTTCGCTTGGGTCATCTGGGATGGCTCGTTTGTTTTCTCTTACTGTTCCGTGGTCCCTGCGGGCACTAACCGTGGGCCTGACGGCTGACGATCTGTAGCGTTGCATCACAGTTCTGATGAGCTGCTGAATTAGATAAGTGGATCAGGTGGCAAAATTCGATGCAAACGCCTGATAGTCGTGACGACTTATTTGATTGGGAATATATTGGGTCTGAAAGTTTGTAAGACTTTGAATATAGCAAGACTGCTACAATTTTTAAAAGTGGAAATTTATGATGGTCAGCCGGACATCACATTATATACACGCTCCCTTGACAGACCAATTTCCTTGCCTCTTTGGGGGATACATCAGTGCACAATAGCTTTACATAATCTTCCCATGTCCACATCCATACTCCCTCCATTTTTACATTTTTATTTATAAGGCGCACATACATACCAAGATTTAAACTTTACGATCTTTGACCAACAATTTAACTATTAATTTTTTATTTTTATAATGTAAATTCTATATGATTGGATTCGTAATCAAATATACTCTATAACGATTACAAACCATAAAAATTATAATATAATATAAATGAATGGTCAAACTATTATTTGAAAGATCGTGCGAAGTTATACGGAGGGAGTCCTGGAAAAATGATCTGCACTTTAATTGCCTCCGATTCAAATATGACGTGAGCAGAGGTTGGACTCAACACAACGACACAACGTTGCCTTGACTTGTGGATTCGCGCATGGACAACATCTGAACACTGCAAGACACAGTAATGTAGTGTCCCTGTACGCAACAGCGGGTACAGTGTGCTGGCCATTATCCCACCACAATGCTTCACAGTACATTACAAGTTTAGATCCCATCAATATTCAACAAAAACGCCTAATGAAAGAAACCCATCAGCCATCAGCATAAAAAGCGGGCCCACTTATGGCAGGTGGGCCCCGCGAACTTTTGAAAGAGAAAACGACCACTTGCCGCCAGCAGGCGCCTCCTGATTCGAGAGCTGCTCAGTCCTCCCGTCGCCGCCGAGGCTCCCTATAAATCCGACGCCACCGTTCCTCCTCTCCTCGCGCGCCGCAACATCTCCTGCTTCCCATTGCTCCTAAAAGAAAGGAGAAGAGGAAGCGGCGAGCCGGCAGGTCGGTTTCGATGGCGGCGACGTGCGCCGCGAGCCTCGCGCCGCTGCTGGGCCCGGCGGCGGCGAACGCGACGGGCTACCTGTGCGACCGGTTCGCGGACACGACGTCGGCGGTGGACTCGACGTACCTGCTCTTCTCGGCGTACCTCGTCTTCGCCATGCAGCTCGGGTTCGCCATGCTCTGCGCGGGCTCCGTCCGCGCCAAGAACACCATGAACATCATGCTCACCAACGTGCTCGACGCCGCCGCCGGCGCGCTCTTCTACTACCTCTTCGGCTTCGCCTTCGCGTACGGGACCCCCTCCAACGGCTTCATCGGCAGGCACTTCTTCGGCCTCAAGCGGCTCCCCCAGGCCGGCTTCGACTACGACTTCTTCCTCTTCCAGTGGGCCTTCGCCATCGCCGCGGCCGGGATCACGTCGGGCTCCATCGCCGAGCGGACGCAGTTCGTGGCGTACCTCATCTACTCCGCCTTCCTCACCGGCTTCGTGTACCCGGTGGTCTCCCACTGGGTCTGGTCCGCCGACGGCTGGGCCTCGGCGTCCCGGACGTCGGGGAAGCTCCTCTTCGGCTCCGGCATCATCGACTTCGCCGGGTCCAGCGTCGTCCACATGGTCGGCGGCATCGCCGGCCTCTGGGGTGCGCTGATCGAGGGCCCCCGCATTGGCCGGTTCGACCACGCCGGCCGCTCGGTGGCGCTGCGCGGGCACAGCGCGTCGCTCGTCGTGCTCGGCACCTTCCTGCTGTGGTTCGGGTGGTTCGGCTTCAACCCGGGGTCCTTCCTCACCATCCTCAAGAGCTACGGCCCCGCCGGGAGCATCCACGGGCAGTGGTCCGCCGTGGGCCGCACCGCCGTGACCACCACCCTCGCCGGCAGCACGGCGGCGCTCACCACGCTCTTCGGGAAGCGCCTCCAGACGGGGCACTGGAACGTGCTCGACGTCTGCAACGGCCTGCTCGGCGGGTTCGCCGCCATCACCGCCGGCTGCTCGGTGGTGGACCCCTGGGCGGCCGTCATCTGCGGGTTCGTGTCGGCGTGGGTGCTCATCGGGCTCAACGCG
The DNA here is from genome assembly GCF_005286985.2 of Setaria viridis. Lineage (NCBI taxonomy): Eukaryota > Viridiplantae > Streptophyta > Magnoliopsida > Poales > Poaceae > Setaria > Setaria viridis. The sequence continues at coordinate 31,117,093 of NC_048263.2, forward strand.
CTGGCAGCAAGGCTCCGGTTCGACGACCCGCTGGAGGCCGCGCAGCTCCACGGCGGGTGCGGCGCGTGGGGGGTCATCTTCACGGGGCTCTTCGCGCGCCGGGAGTACGTGGAGCAGATCTACGGCGGCGGCGCGCCGGGGCGGCCGTACGGGCTCTTCATGGGCGGCGGCGGCCGGCTGCTGGCGGCGAACGTGGTGATGGTCCTGGTGATCGCGGCGTGGGTGAGCGTCACCATGGCGCCGCTGTTCCTGGCGCTCAGCAAGATGGGCCTCCTCCGCGTCTCCGCCGAGGACGAGATGGCCGGCATGGACCAGACGCGGCACGGCGGGTTCGCGTACGCGTACCACGACGACGAGGACCCCAGCGTCAGGCCCAAGGCGGTGATGAGCACGCAGATCGCCAACGCGTCCAGCGGCGAGTTCTAGCGACTCAGTGCCGCTATACTAGTAATGCATATACATATGCGCACCGTGCAGAATGCACGCAGGCCACCCGTCTGTTTTGTTGGATCGCACCGTATTATGCTATTGCTACATAAGATTGTATAACAACAACGACGACGACGAGATATATTATACTCTCCTCTAAGATTCCATCTTTCCTTTGACCTCAATTATGTGGAGATTGGTATTGTTTGCACGGATGGTTCATCCATTCATCGATGCAGGTTGATCCCTCTTCTCTCTGTTTTTTTTTGTTTGCCCTTTTGTTCTAGGAAAGACTGCCAACATACGTGATCTTTGCATTCTGGAATTGCTCCAGGAAAAGCATGTCCCGCCACCTTCGAAGTTTCTGATCCACCATCATTGTCGCCGTGTTCGATGGAAGCCATGGCCCCCAGACCCTCTGTGCAGAATCTTCACGGCATCCCTGCTCCGCACAGGTCTCAGTCATGCTACTGTGAACCGGAAACACGGGATTCATCCTACCGCCCCTTTGAACGGATATCACCGAAAACAACTCGTACTCCCTCCGTTATCTTTTGATCGATCTATTTCATTTTACCACAATGATCAAGGAGAAAGACCCTCCGTATCATCCAATTAATCATATTATTATGTACTTGTCAGTGGAAATGATTTTCCGCGCAAACCCCTTACTACCCTTACTATCAAATAGGACTATCAAAAGAGAATATTTCAGTTTTGAAAATAAATCTATTGAAAGAGAATGGATGGAGTAAATCAGAAACCCTAAAAAAGTTGTTGGGATAAGAGTATATGACATGACTGCCTATCACTCCAGTCACTTATATCCCGCCTTTATTTGGACGAGCTCAGATGTTGGATTGACCAAATTTTTTGGCTGGTTTTGGGTGGTCAGGGTGGCATGTACCGTTCGCCATTTACATGGCGAGGTATTGGAATGCATTGGAATTATTCCAGACCAAGACGATAGAGTACTTTTATTCTCACCTTTCCAAATCGTCGGTCCCTGTCACTGTACCCTGTATGCTTGTTGCACAACCTGCACCATCCTTTTCTACCTCCATCTTTGCTGGCAGGGTTGCAGTGGCAACGTACGGCGGCCATTTGCCCATGTTCTTTCTACCATGATCCAGCCATGTGACAATATATACGAGCTGGATGGTATGGAACTCACGAGCATCTCGTAACTCCCTCCATAACCTTGAATCTTGATCTCTTCGGTCAAAAGAATCAACTTTTTACCAAGTGGTGGAGACAAGATCCATGGATGGGAACACATGAACCAACATGAATCAATACCCTTCAAGAAAAAAAACAATGAATTGATAAATTAGTTAACACCAGGAAAAGTTCTGAACTGGAGGGAAAGAATGGGGACGAGCAGGATAAATCCAAAGAGAACCCAGCTACTAAAACAGAGAAAGAGTTTGGCAGTAGGTACAACATGGGCACAGAAAATATACTTAGGACAATGGCACCACAGTTCATCCAAGTTCCAAGAAAATGTATCAACACTTCCAATGTTACTAAAAAACAGAAGCTGTACATCCGATTCCAACTTCCATCTTATATTCAATTGAATTAGGGGTACTGGTCGTCCCAAACAGCTATCACAGCTGCGAGTTCAAAGCTTCTTGTTGGGTACATCATGGTTGATACTAATGCATCAGCAATGAAATTCCACAAATTGAGTAGGCTAAAGATCTGGTTACCTTCTGTGCCAGTAAATGGAATACATGGCAGTTTCTGGTTCATCTTTAGCTTCTCCCATCTCATTTTTTTAGTCCATTGTACTGTACAAGATAACGAGGCATAAGTAATCAAATAGTGTAAGGACAAGGTTATCAGTCACTCTAAATAACAGCATTCATTAATTAGCACTGAGCATAATAGGTTTTGTTAAAACCATACTACAAAACAGCAACATAATTAAGGACCAAAAATGAGATAATACCAAGTTGAGAAAGTACCAAAAAGAGATGAGGGTAAACTTGAGTGCTCAACTGTGGGTTGCACAGTTTACTGGTCTTGGGCCTCATGATCACATCATCGAATACATTAAGACATGAGCCTTCCGTATATGCATGCAATATACCTTCCAAATCGCAAATTGCTAATTAACCTAATAAGGTGTTATGTACTTTGTTTGAGGGGTCAATACATAAATTTTGGTGCAATAACACAATTCCTCAAATCATACCAACAATATGCTTGTGATAAGTGAGGTGGTGAATTGGTGGTAGGTCAACCCATTCCAAAAGGCAGGTTAGGTTCGGAGCTAGGATCAATGAACCATCACCCTCCCACTACTCAAACCAAACACCCCTAAATGAAACAGGTTTCTAGGTTAGACGCATTCGTCTAAACTCTAAACACTGCCATTGAGCAACAGCGCTGTTGTGAAATGACCGGCTCAAATAAGTAATCACCAACTGGTGTAACATGTGGCAACCGATGCCTTTCAGCCATCAGCAATTGCAAGGATCTTCTCTAGTTTTCAGATTCTGAATTCTGCATTTTTCTTGATCTACCATTCCCATGTTCTATTCTCATCTGATCCAAACAATGCGGACATACAACGAGTACCGACAAAAGACTAGAATAGTAATTTGTTATACTGTCAGTACAATGAATATTAAAAATATACTACCTAGTTCAAGTAATCTGACAACACCTTTCAAGTTTGTTTCAGTCATTTCCACTATGTATACTGGTTGCGAAATGTCAGGCTCAAAACGGTAATCACTAACTGGTGCGACAAATGGTAAAAAGATGTATTTTAACTATCAGCAATTGCAAGGCTCTTCTCCAGCCTCCAGATTCTGAATGTTTCACTTTTCTTGATCTAGTATCTATCCATCCCATGTTCCATCCTCATCTAGATCTGCAAAACTGTGGAGAGACATTAACTATCAGCAAAAAGACAGTTCCAAGCATGGTATTTTGTTATGCTGACAGTAGAAAGAATAAGACAAATACTACTGGTATTTTCATAGTACCTTTTAGTTTGTTTCAGTTGTTTCACACAAAATATATCAATATTGCACTAAATAGGTAATTATATCCCACACCACTTTGGCATGGAACTGAGAACACACCGGAACATTTGGAACAGATAAGAACTAAAATCAGTTCTTTTTATTCAAAGATGATTATTGGCACACATTATACAGTTAGAATCAACCAATCCTGGCCTCTTGTCGTCATTACCATCTGTTTGTTTCATGCATATGGAAGTGGACACCTATCATTTCTAGTTGGCATGTAAAATATGACAATTGATAAGTAGAATATAACAGGCTAGCTGCCACCTCCATTTTTTAGCAAGGTGGGCAATTTAACAATTAAAACGGTCATAAGGTAGAAAATGCACCGCAAGAGAACCCAAACTGGCAGCATGATTGGCGACATCAAACATTAGGTCAATGGCCATTCCAATGAAGAAAGTGAAAATGGGATATAGGGCTGATAGGAGCACTCCTATTCTAGCATCAAATAAACAAGATAAATAAAGTATCTTTGCAAATAGATAATTTGAATAAGCAATATGAATCACATGAAAATATATGCAAACCTTCATGTATTGATAATGGGATTTTGAAACAGAAAAGCGCAAATCCTGAATGTAAGTTCAGTCCGGTTCAGACATTATACCTCTTGCTTCTTGCCATGAAGTAGATTGATAAAAGGCTTTGATGGAACGCCTTCTTGTGTACCTCCGATAAATATGTTAGAGGTAGGTCAGATGCTTAACTAGGGGAGCCCACTTTGTTTACTGCACAGATGTTAAGCTCATGACTTTCCAATAATGAAGCGAATTTATGAAAGTTATGCAGCTATGTAAGCTTCTGGAAACATTTTTAACTGGCAGTATATTTTGTCACAGTTCCATTGAGGCTGCTAAATCATCAAGAGTATCATATATATCCTCTGACTGAGGATGTGCATCATCACCAGAGTAAAACCGGTGTATCTTGCGGTCCACCTCGATCCAGCTACAACCAGGCAGCTTCTTGCCTATATTCTCCTCCTTCACAAACTTCCTTACTTTCCTCACCTCTTCCCACAAGCCACCTTCACTGTAAACATTTGCCAGCATCACTACATAGTTAGCATTATTTGGATCCAACTCTAGTAACTTCCCGATTGCAAGTTCAGCCAGTTCTAGTTGTCTGTGTACTCTACATGCATTTAGCAATGATCCCCATATGACTTCATCTGATTCGATCCTCATATTGCTGATAACATTCAGTGCATCCTGAAACCGGCCTGCCCGACCAAGAAGGTCGACAATGCACCCATAATGCTCAATCTCTGGCTCAATTCCATGCTCATGTTGCATTAATTCAAAGTATCTAAGTCCTTCATCAACGAACCCTCCATGAGTGCATGCATTCAACAGTCCAACAAAAGTAACCACATCAGGTTCGACCCCTTCATCCCTCATCGCATTAAACACAGCGATTGCACACTCGCTGCGCCCATGTAATGCAAGACAATTGATCAGAGAATTCCACGTGGTCAGGCTTCTATCTGAAAGCTCATTAAAGATCCATCTTGCCCCCTTTAGGTTCCCACATTTACCGTACATATCAATCAACCCATTCAGAACGGATGAGCCAAAACCAACACAGGTCCGCCACGCATAGCAGTGGATCAACTTCCCAATCTTCAGCATCCCAAGATGCCCACATGCAGATAGCACACAAGAAACTGTGGTTGCATTTGGCCGGAACCCCTCGCCCACCATCCTCCCCAAAATCCCAACAGCCTCCACAAACAGCCCGTTCTGAGTACAGCCCGCGATGATTGCGTTCCATGCAGCCACGTCCCTCTCGGGCATCCGCTCGAAGAGCACGATCGCATCCCCAACCTTCCCGGCCCTTGCGTACCCGGACATCAGCGCGGTCCAGGAGACCACGTTCCTCTCGGTCAAACCATCGAACAGCTTGCGCGCGTCGGCCATCATCCCGTACCTCGAGTAACCATCGAGGAGCGAGGTCCTTATGACATCGTATTCGCAGAAACCGCTCTTGCAGGCGTGGGAGTGGATCGACCTGACGAGGTGGACGCCGACGGCGCAGGCGGCGCGGAGCGCGAGCGGGTACACGAACTGGTTGGGGGCCGGGCGGCCCCGGCGGAGCATGCGGAGGAAGAGCTCGAGCGCGTCGCGGGCGTGCGCGTGGGAGGCAGGGGACGAGGCGGCGGCTGCGGAGGAGGAGACGTAGGCGGAGAGTATGGCGGAGTAGAGGAAGACATTGGGGTGGGGCGTGGCGTCGAAGAGGCGGCGCGCGTAGGGGAGGCAGGAGAGGCGGAGGACGGCGAAGCGGAGGAGGTGGAAGGTGGTGGGCTGCGCGGCGGCGCGCCCCGCGACGAAGGCGTGGGCGTGGAGCTGCTCGAGGTGCGCGCGGGTGGAGCAGCGGGAGAGCACGGCGACGAAGTCGCGGTGGGAGAGCTGAGACGAGCACCGCATCGTGCCGTGTGGTGGTGGCGCCGGCGCCGCGCGGGCGCGGGCGGGGGAGTTGGTTCGCGTGGGGTTTGGAGGGGTTTTATTTTTGTGGGCTGGGCCGCGTGCCAGGCTTTGTTTGGAAGCATATGACAGATTGCCCCGGGCAGATTCCAACACCGCACGGGGATTTTTCATGAACTAAGGACAGCTCCGTATGCTTAAAAACAACTTTGCTCTAGATTTTTTTTTCAGCCAAACGGTTTTAGATTCAGCAACTCCACTACAAATCTGCTCCACGAAAACGGTGGATCTACCCCCAGATCCATAGATTTGGTGGAGCATCTCAGGGGGTGCTCCACGAAATCAAATTTAGTGGAGTTGGAGAAAATTACCCACCACTGTCACTCATTAGTGGAAAATGACCTGTTCGTTCTATTTCCTCATAATTTCCTTCTTTGCTCACGCCGTCATGGCCGCGCCCCGCTCGCCGCAGCCCCGCCACGCCTGCCAACACGCCCTGCCCCGCCTGCCGGAGCGCCGTCCCGCCCGCCGGAGCTGTCGGGGATACATCCCCAGTACCCGCAAGGAAGGAAGAAGTCAGACTCCTACTAGGATTCCCCTGTAATCCGACTAGGACTAGTCCCGTGTACTCCTACTAGGACTCCTCCTTGTAATCCGACTAGTACTCTGCCCCCTGGAGTATATAAAGGAGGGCAGGGGTATCTAGCTCGGCAGGTCATACCTCAACACCCAAGCCCAGGACACACAACAACAACTCTAGAGGATCAATCCCCAAGATCAATACAAACTAACACACAGGACGTAGGGTATTACGCGATCTAGCGGCCCGAACCTGTCTAAATCGTGTTCCTTGCGTCACCATTGATTCCTTGATTCTCGACGACCCTTACCATATAAAAGACCACCTAGGGTACCCCTAGGCGGGTTGCCGGTCTAAAACACCGACAGGAGCCCCGCCCCGCACCCGGCCGTCGGCGAGGCCGCGCCCGCCAGCGCGCGCGAGGCCGCCTGGCCGCCGGCGAGGCCGTGCCCGCCAGCACCTCAACCATGCGTGCAACAGCGCTAGGAAGGAGATGTTTTTTTATTTTGATGCATGGGCCCAAATTGCTAGTGAGATAAAGATAAGAATGGAGCTGCACCAAACACTTTTTGAGATATTAGATCCACGGTGGAGCAGCTCTATGGTGGAGCTAGCTGGATCTATGAATTTGGAGCTGTTTTTTCAATGCTGGAGCTCTACCAAACAGGTCCTAATTAGGTTTAATAGATTCGTCTCGCCGTTTAGCCTCCATCTATGTAATGGGTTTTGTAAATAGTCTACATTTAATACTTCTAATTAGTGTCTAAATATTTGATGTGAGAGGTGCTAAAAATAAGCAAAGGGAACCAAACACCCCCTAAACCCTGATCTACCCAATCCAACTCGCGATCACTTTGGTACCCGTCAAATCGAGCCTACTCCGTACTCACGCATGAACAAAGTGGTAGCTTGTATGGACCTCTAGCCAGGCCAATGGGTTGCAAGTAGCCATGTTCGGTAGTCTGGTTGGAGCTTTGGACCAGGCCTGCGAGATGCAAAACGGGTGGAGTAAGTTGCATCGCATGAAACGCGGAAATCGATCGTTCCATGCAGTGCAGGTTGAGGCAATGCAACTGAGGGGGTTACCGTGACCTCCGATGCTTCCTTTTCTCAACCACCCAAGGGGGCAATGTAGCGGTAGGTCAACGGGCGGCCGGTGGCGAGTGCCACGACGGCACACGCGGCGGATGCAAGCATCAGCTGGGCGAGTGGTGGATGCAAGCCGCGATGGCGCGTGTAGGATTCCGAGCGGAGCCTGCGGCAGAGAGCGGGGACCGGACGGCGGAGGTGATACCGCGGTCGATGAAACGACGGACTTCGGGTGAGGGTGACGCGATGAGCTTGCCAGCATCTGCAGCTCAGCCTCGTCGCCACGGTTGGCAGCCAGTCAACCCGAGGCTCGCCGTCATCTCGAAGAAGCCCTCGTCAGGGTCCCTAACCTCCAACCTCACAAGCGTGACCGCCACTAGCACTGCTCCGCGGCTCAATCCAGTCGTGGCCGTGGAGCCAGAACTCCTCAGCGGGGGAACAAATCGGACAATGATAAGCTCAAATTGAATGATGGAAAATTCAATTCAAGGTAACTCAACTTGGGTAAGGAAGAAATTCGATTCAGTAGACAAATTGGTCGGCGGGGAAGCAAGCGGCGCAGTAGTCTAGGATGACGGCCGCGACAGCTGGAGCAGCAAGCGGCGCGGCGGGGCTACGAGCGGTGGAGCATGTGGCGACACGCGGAGGGCGACAGCTGTGATGGCCAGGCAAACGGCGAGCGGGCGGCGGACGCGATGGCACAACGCAGGCTGGGACCACAGCGAGCGGCATGCGGTAGGCTGGGACGGCGGTCGCGACGGCCAGATCAGCGGTAGATAAGTGCTGGCATAGAGAGGAAGGAGAGGTGGGTGGTTACTCTACCATAGGTCAAATACACAATGAACACGTTTAATACCAAATAAAATCCCAACTCGACCTGGTCTATAAGGTGTAAATTTACCAACCATCATCTTTGCATCCTACGACCTGGCTGGACTGGCTAGAGCCTCACCCATGAGCCTGGCCACGCAGAGCAGGCTGCCAAACGCACCCGGAAGCCACCGCAAGGGATCCAGCCTGCCACGCATGAAGCAAGAAGCATCATCGCGAGTTCAAGACGAGGCGTCGTGCACTGTACCAGACGGGCTCCCTTCCAATTCCACTTTATGGCTCGGGGTTCCACGCGAACTCCGGCTCCAGTACTGACTGGCAGGCGCATCATTTACTGCACGTCTGAACGTGATCAAATCAAAAAAGGCCAAAAGATGCCTTCGTGACCTCGTCGTTATTCGATTCCTTCTGGCGGTACGTCCCACTGACTGCGGGCCTGCGGCACTGCCTACAGACCTCACTTTTGCAGTTTAGTACGTCAAGGATTGGCGATTTCTACAACAACATGATTGTGCTGCGTTTGGCGTCTGAGCCTCCGGGTAGTTTGCGATAAAATATTTTAGACCAGTCGATAAGAACTTTTTATGCTTGTTAGCTTTCAAAAATGTAAGCCGAGTTGGAATAGAGATGTCAGTGCTTTTCATGATCCATATTAGCTAACAAATTTACTGTTCTTGAAGGGCTAACACATTTTAAGAAAAATAGAATCGCATACAACCACAATCTCGTGTATTGATTTTGTCGACATAAAATAAAAATGGGCAGACTTGAACCGACCTGATTATTTATTTCAATTATTTTTACATGTAAAAATAGTGAATGGTTTGGCCCAAACCTAGCCTGATAAGTGCCTAAAAATTCCGACTTGATGTCTCTCATGAGCGGGTGTGGGCATGATTTTCAGCTCGAAACAAACTCGGCTTTTCCTAGGCCCGGCTTGAGTTTTGCTCACATCTACTGAGTCCCATATGATAACTAATTGTTGTATGCCTTAATGAGTAGTTTTGCTCAGATCTACTGGGTCCCATAGGATAACTAATTATTGTATGCCTTAGATTTCAATGAGTAGGATTCCATGCCCAAGCTGTATACCTCTTTACTAACCTTTTGGCACCACAAAAAAGTTTCTCTATGGCATTCATTTAAGTGTATGATACAATACACAACTGGAGGTGGGAATCCTACACATTAAATATGGTGCCATAAAAGATGCATTGTTGATATGCATGGTAATAATTACATAATATAGAGAATACTGCTGTATTTTATATGATATACGACAGCTTGAGCATGATAACTAATCCTTGAAAGCCAGACTATACTACACCGAGTTGGTTTTGTTTTCTGCGAGATTTGGTGCACCGTCGTATCAGGTTTTGTTTCGTGGTACGACATCTGGTATACCGTCATTGACATGACACATGGAACAAATTGGCAGCTTTGAAGATTTGTGACCGAGTAAGTATACTCTTTATCGTACTACTACATTCTCAACTAGTATATGACATAAATCTCATTATATTTTTCTAAATGCATTATAATATAAGGTAATGGCACTGATTTTTAGTGGGAGGAGACATGTCAGCTAATTGAATTCATCAATCTCAAAATTTGCCGATTCAACTCTTAAAAGTTCTTATAAAAGTAAGATGCGCGGATTTTTTCAGAAAAACAGCAAAAAATGTATCAAAATCCATGCTAACTTAACTGCTAACCGATGGATACGCATACTCCTACCTAGGCTAGTTTCGATGCAAGATTTCATCGTACTGCTACCAATGTTGCCATATCATCTTTTTAATGAAATGAAACTGTCACTCTCAATGCACAATTTCATAAATAGCTTGGAGCATTTAATGTTCGTACGGAGTTATGATCAAATGTGTCTTGCGATAAAGGCCTTGTTTAGTTCACCCCCAAATCCCAACTTTAGCACTATGCAAAAAGAAGATTCCCCATCACATCAAACTTGCGGTACATGCATGGAGTACTGAATGTAGACGAAATCAAAAACTAATTGCACAGTTTTGTTGTACTTTGCGAGACGAATCTTTTGAGCCTAATTAGTCAATATTTAGACAATAATTCACAAATATAAACGAAACGCTATAGTGTTGCTACAGTAATTTAGGCACTCCAAAGTTGGGCAACTAAACATGGGCAAAATTATAACATACTCAGTGCAAGTTTCATTGGATTTTATGGACTTGGTAACCGCTGGGTTTCATAGGATGAAACTCCCCTTCCCTATCTCCTTATAATTAGATTGCCAAGTCAACAAAACTGCTAATATGGCATAGGATTTAATGACATGAAACCTCCCATGAAATAGATTAGCTTTAGCAAAAAGTCAAAACAACGGTCCAACTTCAGGGACCTAGCCGCAAAATCTCTATCCCCGGGAATGCGGAAGACAGAGACAACCATCCACAGCGGCTGATATCGCGGTCCCCGCGGGATCAGCGCTCCAGCAGAACGGCGTTGCCTCTTTCGGCCCCTGTTCCTCTGTTTCGCGTCGCCTGGCCTTCCGTGATGCCACCTCCCGTCTGTTTGCCATCTGGCCACCGGGCACCGGCCACAGCGCCTACCCTTTTTCTCCCCATTTCACACGCGAACCTGCTCTCCCACGCCGCGGCTCCTGCCAAAGCCTCCCCACCCGCCTCCAACGTCTCTCCGTCCCGGAATCGCAGAGCCCCCCAAACCCTACGGCGGCCGCGATCGCGCCGCGGGGCGTCCCTCGTCGCGGGGAGGGAGTGGGGGGCCGTCCGTTTCCGGGGGGGCTCGCGAAGGAGGCGCGCGGCGCCGGCGGCGTGATCGGCGCCGCTGGACCGCGCGCGGGAGGAGCGCCGACCGTCACTGCCGCCTCGCCTTCGTCGCCTCCGGCGGCTCGCTTAGGAAGGTGCGGGGCTCGTGCGTGCTTTGTGTGCGTCTGCATTTTTGTCGCGTGCTGTTTGCGGTGCGGAACGGGCCGGGTTTTCTCGGTGGGGTTTTTCCGGGGAATTCGGACGCGTTCTGTTGCTTCGGCTACGGCTAGCCCGGGTTTTCCGATCCGTTTCGCCCGTCGGGGAAAGCGGGGGAGAGGCGGCGCGGTGATCCGGATCCCTCGCCTCGAGCTTCTCCCCTGAGGTGCTTTCGCGAGGGAAGTACGTGTGCCGTGTGCGTTGCCTTGTGGCTAGTAATGCTGAGTTCTATTCGCGGCTTTTCTGGGCTGTTTCCTCTGGTTTTACGAGTGACCTGTTGCTTTGTTGTGATGAGTTACGTTTTTGCTGAGTTTGTTCGTGGATTTGGTTCGTGGTGAGTATCTTTGAGAGTGGAACCTTGAAAACTCTCCAGGGGCATGTCCAAGGTTTGAAAATTTCTCGAGAAAATCAGACATGTACAATAGGTGGCTTTACACAAGCTTGCAAAATTTCAAGATCAAACTTAATCTCATTTTTGAGATATGGAAAATTGTCAGATAGCTATGTGAGTTGTGATGAAATAGATACACATAGCTATTTGTCAATTACCTATTATCTCAGGGGTTGAGTTTGATTCTAAAATTTTGCAAGCTTATGTAAGATCACTTATTCTATATGTTTTTTTTCTAGAATACGCAGGAGAGCTGCGCATCATTCAATTAAGAGGGAGGTAAATACGATGTTTGTACAACGCGGGCTGTTAACCGGGCACTCACACACGGTAGTGGAAATAGACAGAGATTACATCTGTTAAAAGGGGCGTCTACTAGCAGAATTTAAGACATAAAAGTCGCAGCGCTAGCTAACGATCAGGAGGCTTCCAACCAAAGGCTTAGTTTTTTAAAAGTCATTTTAAAAACCTCTTGATATGCTTTTGGAAGGATTTTCATGATTTCTTAAAATTTTATAACACAATCATGTTTACACCGTCCTCTTCTTATGTACTATATAAGTACATAGATCTCCTTCCATTATGAAAATATTATGGATATATACTGTTTTCAGAAAGCTTCTTTATGCGGCCATTTGGGTTTATTCGTTGTGGTGACATCTAAGGTTAATGTGCAATTGAGCGTAATATGTGCCATGCCGTTTCTTTCATTTGAGTTCAAATTGATTTGAAGCAATCGGATTGATCCAATGAGATATGGCATCATTCCTCTTGTTGGATAGGAAGAAAGACATCTAGGATATGTATATTTAGTGGAAAGTGGAAATAACACCAAATCTTTATCAAACCTGCATTCAATAGCCATACAGTTCAAAAAGTCCTGTAGTCAATTGCTCTCTAGTTTACTAGCGATTTCTTATGCAAAGCTTAAAATTATACATCGGGATATTTATAATTTGCAGAATTTTATCTAGAGATTGTTGTACGGCTTATTGTGTGTGGGTTGTGCTGCAATAGAGCACAACCATGTTTTTACATCTTTCTGTGGTGCATATGCTTTGTTGGGATCATTTTGAGTTTGTTGGGCTTGTGCATGCAATGACTAGTGGGTGTCCTGGTCTGTTTATTGTTGTAGCCATGAACCCCATGACAACAAATTTGTCATGTTTTTGTGAATTAAAAGAAAAGGATTCTACATACTTGTGTTGCTCCATCGTATATGATAGGATTCTTTGTTATACCTCGTAACCATGATGCATAAATAGGCTGATAGCTGAGGGATGAAGTTTAATCTGATACAAGATGGTATACATAATTTTGGAAAGCGTTTTTTGGCATAACATTAATGTTTAGTAGGAACAAGAACTGCAGTGTGATTAAAATTGAGAAGTCACCATAGATAGTATAAACATACTAAAAGAGTAATTTAAATTTTACTGCACATGGCATTTGGAGGCAACATTTACACCAGAATATTACCTTACAATATTGTGCATGTGGTACTACGATCTGTACATATCTAAAACTTCCCCGCAGCCAGGTTTTGGAAGGCTTCATCTTGTCAGTCAATTATTTTGTTCCATTCTTGAACATTTGGTTAGTTCCCTTGGATAATGATTTATATGGGACATACCAATTAGCTTCCATAGGTAACAAATGAGTATTGCAAGCATCAAATTCAGCAAGACTGAGTTGTCTCTTCCATCTTAAAATCTTGTTCTAACCCCTCTATAAATATCTAATGCTCAAACTATGGTTCATTTACCAAATGAAGCATGCTTGGTCCAAGATAATATAAGTTGATTATAGCTTATATCTTGCCTGCTTTTTGTTAACCACTGCAGCCTATCTTGCATTGCAAACAATTTTCATGTCGCGAACCATACCCTTTCCAATATGTTTTATATCATGTGTGATGCTTATTTCATTGCTAGTAGGATGGCAGCTCCAAACGCTTTGGCGGAAAGATTTAATGATGCGGTCAGATCCATGACCCGTATTGGTTTCCAAAAGGAAACTGTTGTGCGAGTGCTGAAAAAGCTACTGAAAACGTATGATGGCAACTGGGAGCATATAGAAGCTGATAACTACAATGCTCTAGCTGATGTTATAGCTGATGTTATAAGTGGTGCTGATGATCCAGATGCCAAAGTATGTTCGGTATTTTTATTCTTTGTTTTCTTGAGTGGCTTTGTTCTGTTTCACTAGTTAGGTATATAGTGTTTTTTTTTTGACAAAATAGTATTTTCACTTCTATCGAAATGCAATTATTGCACATATGATCCATTATTCCTCTAATTGGCTCATTACTTTACCATGTTTATGCCAAATTCATCGTTATAGAAGGAAGGGCAGAAAAAGCGATCTGAGAAGAAGAATCTGGATTTGGACCATCGCAACAAGAAGCTTAAGATTAAAGAGCACGGTCAGAAGCCTAAACCCAGTATTGATGGCAGTAGCAAGAGAGAGTCGGCTGAAATTCCACGTCAGCTAAAAGCAGAAGCCATCGAGGGGAAAATCATTGGAACCCAATTACAGAAGCAGTCTTCACAAATTGTTATGAAGGAACCAAAAGTGGAAATGAGTATTGCAGAGACTACAACAATTGGTGAAAGCAGCTCTGCTTTTGTACTTAAAAGTCAAGAATATCACACCTTTGAGACCCCACTCCCAGTTATGTGTCCTAAAGTTTTAGAGCCTAGCCGTCATAATGGTAAGTCTATCTTTAAAGAATTATTCCACATCTGCTTTATTAACAAACAGTACACTAGAGCATCCAACTTTCAGATTTTAGTGCTTTCATTTGTGGACTCCCACAGATGGCATTGGATCACCATGGTCTATCTGGATGTATGGACTTTGATGTTTCGCTTTCTCAAATACAGAGTTTTTTGAACCTCACTACTCCCTCCATCTTTCTTAGATATCGCTTTAGGAACATGTTTTTTGTTCCCAAACAGATGTTGTTTTCTGTTTTGTCTAAACAGTATTTCCCCAATGAACCCCTATTCAAAACTTTTAGGAATTGGAATTAGGATTGACTGAGTGGGTGGAGAGGTAAATAGGCGATAGAAAGAGGAACTGATCGTCACCTTTTTTTCTGTGTGCTTGGGGTACCATCTAGCATCTACATTGATCACATGAAATGGTATTGACAGATGCATCTTTGAATTACTTTTATAGCACTATCTGTTTATGGTGATAGAAATTAGCATCTTTTCCTTTTTGTTTGTAGGCTGAAAAACCATTAATGGCTTAAGAATACATGGAATAAAGTTTAGGGATCTTAGGGTATTATTTTTGCTAACTTCAGTGCTGTTATTTTCATATATTACTGACCTTGGTTTAAAGCTAGACAATTTGACAAAAAGCCCAGGCATACCTCCATGCTTATATAGTGGTATAAACTACAGTATCACGTGTTGCAAATTTGAAAATTTTGTTTGAACACTGGTCTAACTATTATAATGATGTTGATATGTGTTTCACATTCTGTTTTGTCTTGAGAATTTGCATCACCTTTTTGTGCTCTCCTTTCCATATGATTTTCCTGACTAGTCAATCTCGATACCTTTTAAGCTGTTACTAATGTCTTTTTCCTATGTTGCTACAATATTATGCAGGACATGAAGATGCTCACTTGATTTCTGGTGTTGAGCGTGCTGCTGATAAGAAGCTAAAAGGTGTTCTGGTTGCGCATGAAGGGCAGATGGCTAATGCCAGTAGCAGCCAAGCAATTGTAAGAAGCAGAGATTTTCCCACCAACTTTGAGGTACCATTGTCCAGCTCTGCACAAGGGCAACTATTATTCTCGTTCAACTCTTCCTTGGCAAATGGTTCTGATTTTCGTATGCCTGACATCGAGTCAGTATGCAAGGCAATGGAGGCTAGATGCCTCACGACATACAAGATTCTAGAACCCAATTTCTCTTTCATGAAACTTTTGGATGATACTTGCCAGTGTATTCTTGATTTGGGTTCTGGATCCAATGAGGCTAGAGAGAGAAGCATTGTTCAAATATTTCCTAAGCCTTCATTGCAGTCAAATCAAAATAGTTCCTCTTGCATGCCTCTTAGTAGACTCATGAGGCTTGGTGGTAGTGCTGCTTTTTCTGGAGGTCGCCAGAATAATTCTAGTAATATGCATGTTATTTGGAATCAGTTACCTACTAGTGTCAAGAGACAATACCATGATGTCAATGATATAACAAAAGGTGAAGAACGTGTGTGCATTCCAATAGTCAACGGAGTTGAAGAGGGGGTTCTTCCTCCTCCATTTCACTATATACCGCACAATACCACCTTAGAGAATGCCCATATCAACCTCTCACTTGCTAGAATTGGAGATGAAAACTGCTGTTCTGATTGTTTTGGGGATTGTTTAGCAGAGCCACTTCCTTGTGCGTGTGCAACAGAAACTGGAGGAGAGTTTGCTTATACAAGAGATGGCCTGCTTAAGGAAGAATTTCTAGATGCTTGTATCTCAGCGCGCCGAGAACCACTTAAGCATCCCCACTTCTACTGCACGAGTTGTCCTATTGAAAGAATGAAGATGGATATAAACTCAGAGAAACCTGATCCTTGTAAAGGGCACCCTATTAAGAAATTTATCAAGGAATGCTGGAGAAAATGTGGCTGCACCAGATACTGCGGAAACCGTGTTGTGCAGCGAGGCATAAGTTGGAATCTGCAGGCAAGTGAAGTAATTTAGTACCAATCAAGCTCATGATATTTCTATTTTCTGCCAGCAAAGATAAAATTAACATTAATTAGTGCAACTGACAAATATGATGGATAAAATTAACATTAATTAGTGTAACTGACAAATATGATGGACATACATGGTCCTTGCAGGAAGCTATTTTGTAGCATCTTTTTGTTACCTGAGTCCTGAGCATCAAATGCCTTTAATAACAAATATACAGAGGAACCATGTAAATTAAACTGAGGTGACATGTAATAACAAATTTTGCTAACACCTTTTGCCTTGAAATGACATGCTTTCTATGTTTACTCATTCACTAAGCAGCTAACTACAAATCACATACACATCTTTATAATCTTTCGTGTTCTTTATCATCATTTCAGGTGTTCTTAACCCCTGGAAAAAAGGGGTGGGGGCTGCGCCCTGCTGAAAAACTTCCTCGAGGTGCTTTTGTTTGTGAGTATGTTGGTGAAATATTGACAAACATTGAGCTATATGAGCGAAATAACCAACTGGCTGGTAAAGCAAAACATACATATCCTGTGCTACTGAATGCTGACTGGGGCACTGAAGGTGTGTTGAAGGATGAGGAAGCCCTCTGTCTAGATGGTACCTTTTATGGGAACGTGGCGAGGTTTATAAACCATAGGTAATATTTATTTTTGATTCATAATTAAGTGTCTGTTTAATCTGAAACACATACGATTCTTGTGAAGTTCTCTATGTTTCATGAATTGGTTGGTTCTATGTTCTGATAAGACTCTGTTTGTGCTTGTCTTTTTCATTTTTGTTTGTGCTTGTGTTACCTTTGTATGATCATTCTGTATACACATGCATGTAAAGTATATAGTAGATGAATGCTTATTTGGTTGTTGCTTGTATTATTTCCTGATGCTAGCACTTAAAAACAAAACATGCTAGTGATGGCCTGCTCTAATCTGGAAGCTAGCTAATATAGAAGTTGTTTGGAAACAGAGCTGCCATCATGATCTGTTGAACCAGTGCTATCTAGATGCTGAATTGGCATAATATTTTATGCTGCAGGTGCTTTGATGGTAACATCATTGATATTCCTGTTGAGATTGAGACGCCCGATCACCACTACTACCATGTATGTGCAATTGGACATTATTACAGACATTGTAACTTAAATCTGAATCGTTGTAACCTTATTTTTCTTGCAACCTGTTTACTCAGGTGGCATTCTTCACAACTAGGGAAGTAGATGCTTTCGAAGAACTGACATGGGTAGGTGGTGTTTCCTGCCATTATCTTTATCGAACCTCCATTGAATTGTAACAGATTTAACTAGTGAGTTAAGCATGGGATACGGAAGTGCCATCTTTCCAGAGGGGTGGGGGGTGGGGTGGGGGGGGGGGGGCGGGGTAGAATCTTGTTGCCTACATCATGGCCTACTTTCAGTCATCTACCTATGCAATAATCTGAGCACATTCCAACCGCAGGACTATGGAATTGATTTTGATGATGTCGACCATCCTGTCAAGGCATTCAAATGCCACTGTGGAAGTGAGTTTTGTCGGGACAAAAGTCGCTCCTCAAGTAAGTATCTGAAGGTTGCTATTATGATGCATTTAACAGTCCGTTAGGAGTTTAGGACAGTACCAAAAGAAGGTGTAGTTAGCACAAACACATTGTCTGCCACTCTGCCTATGTGTGCAAACATATTTCTCTGCAGGCAAATTACAGAATTAGTATGGCTGCACACATCAGTATCGGGACCCTTCATTGTATCTCATTTACTGTCTTGGTATTATGCTATTATACATTTTTCCTCTTCACATGCTTTTTTAGAGAAAAGAGAATATAATTTGAACCTTCAATATGATTATTACAGTTGTTCAGGTTAGGTTTAACATATACTCCCTCCGTCCCATGAAGAGGGCAATTCTAGGTTTTCTAGGACAGATTAGTGGTGGCGTGAAAAGACTCTTAATACCTTCATTTCTTGGCCACATGCAGTAAGTTTTGGCATGCAAATCAAATATGACCACTTAATTAGTCAGGTAGTTAGATCTATCCTTTAGGATTGCACTCTTTTGTGGGATTTTTTTTCAAAAGTTAGGATTGCACTTTTCATGGGACGGAATGACTGCTCAGTAAAGCGAATACCCAATCACGTTTGTGTCTGATTTGGTTAGGTCAGTAAAGCGTTCAAATTAGACTTAGCTTGCTACATCGATTCATTAGGTTAAATATGCGATTTACTGTTGATAATTTGTTACTTAAATTATATTCGATCTGACCGTAAAGGTTGCTATGCTGCCACAGGATCTAAAGCTAGAGCCCTGGTTTTGCGGTGAGCAGAGTATTCAAGAGACCGAAGGCAGTACAGGATTATGCCAGATGACGTCGTTGCTCTCCGTACCAACAAAAAGAATTAGGGTCTACTAGCTCTACTAGTCTAGGTTACTGATCCAGCAATCGTTCAGGAAATGGCATGCTGACCGACCAAGCTTACTCCATAGAAGTGTTTCTTTGGTGGTTAGTTCTTTGATTCTTTTTCTCGGCAAGGAGGTAGATGTAAGCAATTCTGGAATGTGGATTGTGTACTCTGACGGATCTGATTAGATAGCGTCATATATTCCTCTGAACTCTAGCCCTTTGGAGCATCCCTGCTTGGTACAATATTTATCTGCTTATTGCGGAATGCTCATGCGAAGTTCCCTGGCTGAGTTCCTTACTTGCATGATTGGGAACCTGGTCTACGTTCTTGGGAAGTTTGGTTGGAAACTGCGGAGGTAGGCTTGAGAGAGGGAAAAAGCAACTCGCGTCATGCAAACGATGCAGTCAAGCAGAGCAACTCGTATCTTCTCCCGTTCGCCCTCCCCGCGAAGCCAGTCGAATCTTGCTGTTTCGATCGTCTCTGTAGTCTGTATAAGCCACCACCCTCGCCGCTCCTGTGAATCCTGAGGCGACGCGAACTCGGCGTCTCGGCCTCAGACGTCGGCTCGTTCTCTTTCTGAACGGATCCCGTCTTCATCAGCAGGCATTAGCGACCTGACTGGAGCAGCGTGCGGAACGTGGCGCCCATGGTCGGCGACGGCGTCTGTTCGCAAAAAATCGTCAAGCCGGCGACGGCGAAGGAACTCGGAACAGCTCCAACAAGAAGGCCAAAAAAGAAAATGTGCACCAGCCGGGAATCGAACCCGGGTCTGTACCGTGGCAGGGTACTATTCTACCACTAGACCACTGGTGCTCGACGGTAAATTGCAACAAACAAATTATTTGTTCGTTATAATAACGAGAACAACCTTTGTGGCCGTGTCCCTTTTGCGGGTTTTGCCTGTTCGGCTGTTCCAGCGTCTGGCGGCAGTTGATAATCTCCGGCGATCTCTGGCGCCCGCCTCCCATGATCAAACCGACAAACCCGTTGCAATTCCCTCTCCCTCCACCTCCATGCATCTCTTTCGAGTTTCGAGGCCTTCGCGGCAATCTCCCTGGATTGCGTCGTGCCCTAGTTCTCCCAGTCCCCAATTGCGAAGAATAGGAACTCGTCTCCAAGCGCCACATGCAGCCATGCAGGGCAAATTACTCCGCTGATGCATCGAAATGGCCTCTTTTGGCGGATCACTGGAGCTTTCTTACAGATTTTTCCTGTGCCACGAAAGGGCACCAAAATTGATATGGATGGGTGAGGATGACCCATTTGGAAGTTGACCTGAAACATCGGCTTTTTCATCAGAGATTCAAGACTGCGTATCAAAACTCCCAGCCATTTTTCAGCAAGAGAATTCTGAAGTCTTCGTCCAGATAATTTTAAACTCAAGCATAAAAACCCAAACCGATATTTTTCTTAACTTCGCACACTGGCATCATACAAATAACAAATATGTAGTTACTAGTAAAGCTATCCGAATCAATGTTGGCATTCATATTGTGCCCTCCCTTATCTTCTACAAGATCGTAGTTGGTCTTTATATCAGGTAGAATTTGAACTACTAAACGCTGAAACATAGTTTCCCAGCATCGTCAAGTGCCATATAGAGCTGCATACATCCCCCAGCTACATAATCCAGGCTTCGAAATCTCTCAAGCTTTATTCAGAGGAACGAATCCGTGCCTTATAGCAGCTGACCATGCTTTCTCAGCGTCCATCATGGCATCCCCACACTCGTGCTTGGTCCATCCTTCGAGAGCGTGAAGTATTCCAGCAATGCGCCAAGCACTCATCACCTTTCTTGGCAGCCAATTCTGTAACATGAAGCAACCAGGGAATACTTAGAAGAAATTCATTATATTTATTTTTTATTTGCTCAAATTTGATAAAGCTGATAGCCGTAGTCTTTAACTCTTTGAGGACTACTTATCTTTCTTACCTCGCAGGCATGGACATTCTGCATAGTTTCCGGGATCTTCATTGCTGGGGTGCTCAAGTAAGTGCAATCCTTGCGAATTTTCTTGATGGGGAACTGTGAAATAGGAATGAATATAGCTCCTTCTGGTGCCATCTTCTGTTCTTTGTCATCAATGTTGTCCACTAGCCAAATCTGCAGCAGTTTAAGTAATTACCATCAGTATAAATTGATTTCCATGACAAAAGTATTTTCTTTGTTTAGTACTAGAAGAATCCACATAGGTATTGTGCTCCTGTCCTACTTGATAGGCTCCAACCAAGTTATTTCTACTATGATTTAAGTCTATAATTCTGTATTAACATTTCGTGCCAAAGGCTAAGTTAAATGCTTTCCTTTTTTAATTGGATGGTTGCATGTGTTAATTCTAAGGAAGTCACATTTTTTTAACGAAACTTTTACCTGAGGCATGTGGTTGCTGGAGTGTTTCAAATAGCTTGCTCTGCTATCTGCAATCTGTGACTTAAGCATATCATATTTGTTATTTGGATTCATGATCACCTGGTCCAAACAAATGTAGCGACCGTTTCAGAGAATTTTTCAGCGAAACTATAATGAAGTAGATACAGGACAACAAGATTTGCAGGATGATATAAACATACCTTGACGCCCTTCTCACATAATGCAAAAGCTGTGGCATAGGCTATCTTAGAAGGGCCTGCGTGAAGAAAAACTTGCTTTGCATCGTGAGGAATGCTTTTGAGCACCACGGCGGTTGCTAAGCCACTTCCATCGACAAGGCGAACTCTTAATTTCGGATACTTTTGTCTAAATAATTCACCACCACCATTGAGCTGTTTCGCCTGTACCCAGAAAGTAAAAGAAAATGCAGTACCGTGGTTAGCTTGTACTCATATAGTTTAGACCAAAGTTTTAAAAGTAAGAATTGCTTGCCTGGTTTAATAATCCTAGACTGAGAACTTTAACACCTCTTGCATCAGCATCTAGTATTGCCTTTTCAATTAAGTCGTTGATCGATTCTCTCTCCCAGTTAAGTCCATACTGCAAATAAACGAAAACAATTAGCTGGTTGCAAACCGTCAGATAAGAGGCGTGTGCAGAAGAGAAGTGGATTACCTGGAAGTTGTATCTTGGTACTGCCCATGTTTGCATCTTCAGCTTGTTTAGCTTGATTCTCTCAACCACAAACGCAGATGACCCATAAACCCATGCAAGCACCATTGACAGCCATGCCAAGGGCCACAGCGTCCACATATACCACATAGAGCTGTCAGATGGTTTGGATGCTATGGAGGCGAACCCAATCCGCAAATGATAGGCCGATTGCAAGTTGGTCATGTGCGTGAGATGAACGAGGTCAGGTGTTTCCTCTGTCCCCTTGAGCGAGCTCTCGTACAGCTGGTCAGATGACTTGTCCATAGTGTTGTAGATGTAGTCGTAGAACGGCATGAACAGGGAGTAGTTCGTGCGGAACTGCGTGTGGTGCAGGGAATGGAACCTGCAAGAAAAATCGTTATTGTTGTGGTTTAGTTTCTTCATGCAGGAGATCAGGTTTTGCTAATGTTTTGTTTGATTTGTGTCGCCGGATTAATTGCACTTACGACGGCGTGTACATGAGGTACTTGAGAGGAGGGAAGACTTGGAACATCCACTTGGGCACCAGCTCGAAGTTGCAGTGACCCATGTTGTTCATGAAGTCGATGTAGGCGATGTAGAGCACGATTCCCAGAACGGAGCCGTTCCCCATGTAAATCGTCGTCAGCATGGGGATGGCGAACAGGATGTAGTAGACGATGTGTTCAGCAAAGGGATGGATCACCGCTGTATTGTGTATGTGCATTAGTGCGGATCAAGAGCAACTTCCCACCTACATGCATGCTACAACTACAGGAGGAGTAAGTATGAACAAACAACTTACGCAGACATACTTTGGTTATCTGTAAAATAATCTCCCTCTCTCCCTCTCCCTTTCCCTCTCGTATTGACCATACCTTGTCAGTCTGTATTGACGATTAACTTTTATCCTGTACCTTTATATTTGAAATTTCTACATGTTTCAAATTTACCGGTGAATGGTAAGATCCAATATGGCCGGTTCCAGTGGATGTTTAGCTCCCACGGCGGATATTTAATACTAATTAAAGCAACTCCAGGAGTACCCTAAAAAATTCTTTCCCAAAATTATTTATTGGGGGTGCTCCTAAAAAAATTTCCCCTAAAAACATATCAATCTGCTAATAAATTGGCCCCAATATTTCAAAACAGGTCACGTCATTGTATTGGACCCATCAGAAGGGACGCGCGGGCGTGCGGGAATGAGGATTGGGGGAGGAATGTCAACGCTAAAATATACGCGGTGGAAGGTTGTTTTTTAGCGTCGCTAAAAAATTGGGGAAGATTTGGGTGGACTGTTGGATTTCGTTTTTTATGTTTTTCTCCCTAAAAAGGATATTGGGGTAAGATTAGCAGCCTTTTGGAGTTGCTCTTAGGAGTATTAAACATAGTCTAATTACAAAACTAATTACATAGATGGAGTCTAATTCGTGAGATGAATCTATTAAGCCTAATTAGTCCATGATTTGATGGTGCTATAGTAATCATTTATTAATAATGGATTAATTAACTTTAATAGATTCATATCGTAAATTAATCCATGGTTCTGTAATTAGTTGTATAATTAACTCATATTAGGGGGTGTTTGGGAGGAGGGGGCTAAATTTTAGCCCCTGTCACATCGAATGCTTGGACACTAATTAGGAGTATTAAACATAGACTAATTACAAAACTAATTACACAACCCCTAGGCTAAATCGCGAGACGAATCTATTAAGCCTAATTAGTCCATGATTTGACAATGTGGTGCTACAGTAACCATTCGTTAATGATGGATTACTTAGCCTTAATAGATTCGTCTCGCGATTTAGCCTAGTGCAATTAATTTTGTAATTAACTTATATTTAGTCCTCCTAATCAGTATCCGAACATCCGATGTGATAGGACTAAAGTTTAGCCCCTCCTCCAAACACCCCTGATGAATCGGAACATCCAAGTGTTTGGGAGGAGGGGGCTAAATTTTAGCTCCTATCATATTAAATGTTGGATATTGAGTATTAAACATAAACTAATTACAAAATTAATTACACAATCCCTAGGCTAAATTGCGAGACGAATCTATTAAGCCTAATTAGTCCATAATTTGATAATGTGGTGCTACAGTAACCATTCGCTAATGATGGATTAATTAGACTCAATAGATTCGTCTCATGATTTATCCTAGAGGTTCTGCTATTAGTTTTATAATTAACTCATATTTAATCCTCCTAGTTTGGATCCAACATCCGAATGTGACAGGCTGAAGTTTATCCGTCTCCCTAGCATCCCCAAAGTTTAGCACTAGTGATCCGGAGCAAGTCTCGTCAGTGACATCTGAAACACTGCACACTGCATGAGAGGTCGCTTTCCCTGAGCCAGTGTTTTTTCGGGCCCAATTATTGGGTCCATATTCCGAAGGGGTGCCTTAAATCCTAGCCGAAAACATACACATACGCCACTGCAGCAGCAATCACATGCGCCGTTTTTATTGCGCGCAGGTGCACGAACAGGGGTGGACCGGGCCGGGCAGGGCGCGGGCCCAGTCCGACCCACTGCATCACGGCGCTGCTCGCGTGCAGCAGAGCAGGCAGCCGCGTCAGAGTCTCGAAAGAGCCTGCACTTCTTCAGAGACCACACGTACCGTTTCAGACTACATGGTAGGGGGGTTGGGATCGCACTGTTCATGGATCAGGTAGCTTTGAATGACACGGTGACAGGGCACCGGACGTTTCTGGCTTTCGGTCTGAAACCTAATAATGGCTGAAACGCTCCGTGCATGCATGCTCCGGATGCAAGGCTCTTTATTTCGTGTGGTCATTTTTTTTTCTTTGTACATGTGAACTACTAGACATGGAGAGGCCAAGATTTTTCTTGAGTACTCCGTAAATCTGTAGCAGTGAACCGTACCCAGCAGAGGCCAGATCTGCATTTACACCTACTACAGTTCACCTTTCCTTTTTCTCCCATGGTAAATCTTGCATTTCACGTACCCTAGCTACATCGCCTACGCAGTGGACATTTCGGAGGTGTCTGGGAGGTTTCGTCCCGTCACATTGAATGTTTGACACTAATTAGAAGTATTAAACCTAGATTAATTATAAAACTAATCACACAACTCCTAGGCTAGATCACGAGACGAATCTATTAAGCCTAATTAGTCCATAATTTGACAATGTGGTGCTACAGTAACCATTCGCTAATGATGGATTAATTAGGCTCTATAGATTCGTCTCGTGATTTATCCTAGAGGTTCTGCTATTAGTTTTGTAATTAGCTCATATTTAGTCCTTCTAATTAGGATCCGAACATCCGATGTGTAATTAGGCTCAATAGATTCGTCTCGTGATTTATCCTAGGGGTTCTGCTATTAGTTTTGTAATTAGCTCATATTTAGTCCTTCTAATTAGGATCCGAACATCCGATGTGATAGAACTAAAGTTTAGCTCATGTCTCCCAAACACCCCCCGAATTCTTAGTAAACGGTGTGAAAGTAGACAACAATGTGGACGATGCACTTACAGGTGATGGGCTCGGTGACGATGGAGGAGTGGTGGTGCGAGTGGTAGCGCGAGTAGAGGAAGTGGTGGTGCAGCGCGCGGTGGAACCAGTAGTAGAGGAACTCCACGGGCCCGGCGTGCAGCAGCGCCATCGCCACGGCGCCGTCGGTCCTCCACGCCGGCATGTGCCTCGCGCTCGGGATCAGCAGGTACGCCACGTAGAACAGCAGCCCGTTCAGGATGATCTGGTCGTCCCTGCGCATATATGTATATATGTAATTATATATACGCCGATCCATCGAAAAGCTAGCTAGCCATGGTGATTGACGAAGACGAACCGAGCTAGTGGTAGTGTACTCACCAGCCGCGCTCGCGGTCGACCTGGTCGAAGTCGATGCCGCGGTCGACGATGCGGTGCTTGCTGCGCGCCGTCTGGTAGCGGGCGGCGCTGATCCAGATCTGGTTGTGGAGCATCCGGAGCAGCAGCGACGGCAGGATGAGCGCGAAGGCGAGGTCGAGCTCGCCCCAGCCGCCGGCGCCGGCCACCCGCCGCGCGCCGTGGACCACCACGGGGGCCATCACCACGTACTGCATGGCATGAGCGCGGGCGCCACGGCGGCGGCATCGTTACATCAATAAGACAACGACCATCAAACAGCAGCTGGTGTTATTGCTGCTGTCGTCGGATTCAGAACAGCTCGAGATCGCTAGCTTTGGCTTTGATGGCGAGAGGATCCGTGAGGACGGAGGACCACCGCGCGTGCCATTGGATTTGGGAGGGAAATATAATGATCATGATGAGAAGGTCTTTTTATTTTATTTTCTTGTTGAATTTCCCATTATTTAATTAACTATCTAGTGGCACGGCACAGTGCGTATCTGCTAGCTCATGCAAGTTGGCATGTTGCTTAGACGAAAATGGATACAGAAAAACCATGCGGAGTATATATGCACATTTATTTTATGTCACCTGCTGTTCAGGCATGTGACAAAACATGCCAAGGAGTAGATCGCAACAGCGTCCTAGCTAATAACAACATCAACACCTTCTAGGGAGAAAAAAAACAGTACTTGTTTAATTTTCTATAGAAAAAAGGACGAAAAATTGTTTAGACGATGAACATCAGTAGCTAGAATCTCGTATCGATCACAAAGTCACACGCATCATATCCTCCTCGCCGAAGCTCTAAGGCTTTACGACTATCACGCGCAAAGGGTCGTAAGCTTCGATTCTTTCTCCCCCCGGCTCCGATCCGGTCCTTTTTCTCTCTCTACCAAAACAAACTTTAATTTTTGATGGGAGCTACCAAAACCAACTACACTACACAATGGAATCCTCGAAGAACAAGCAAAGCCGGAGCACGGCCACGCTCCTCCGCGCTTTAACGGATCTCAAGGAAGCAAAACCAAGGAAGGAGACAAAGACGACGGAGAGTATGAACAACGGAGCATGACGAAGCCGTACGCACCTTGAAGTTGCCGAGCCTTTGCCATGGCCACTCGGTCAAAGGGCCCGGCCTGGTGGCCATGGCTAGTCGCCCCTTGCTCTTGCTCCTGTGGCCACCCAAAGCCAAAGGTACCCCGCCCCCAACGTAGCCCAGCTGCCCAGGTACTGCGCGTCGTCCCTCGCCAAGCGCTCTCTCTACCGTCTACCCCCTCTCCTCGCGTTTTATAACAGCGCTCAGAGCAGGCACCAGGCAGACATGAGACATATCGTGGCGACGTGGCGTGGCGCACGTCTGGGGGTGTTTGATTTCTAGACCCTCCTAAAATTCATATCACATCGAATATTTGAAGGCTAATTAGGAGGATTAAATATAAGCTAATTATAAAACTAATTACACAGATGGAGACTAATTCATGAGATAAATCTATTAAGCCTAATTAATCCATCATTAGCACATGTTTATTGTAGCATCACATTGTCAAATCATGAACTAATTAGGCTTAATAGATTCGTCTCACAAATTAATCTCCATCTGTGCAATTGATTTTGTAATTAGTCTCCATATGTGCGATTGATTTTTAATTAGGATCTAAATATTCGACGTGATAGAAATTTTACGAGGGACTCAAACACCCCCAGATGTCCCGCTCGCTCGCCGTGAGTTGTCAGCCTGCTCGCGTGGCCCCGCGCGTCCAGAGGCTGACCTCCGCAGCCTGCACCGTCGGGGGCGGGGGACCCTCCGGCAGCGGCTGGCTCGACGAATCGTGACACGGGCACACGGCACGTGCGGCCCCACCGTCGGGCGCTGCCCAGGCCACACATTCCGTCCGATCCGTCGCAGGCCGGCCGGCCTGCTGGCGCGCCGCGCATTGATGCGCGCCTGTGGCGACTGGCGAGCACAGCGGCCGGTCATCGACGGCCCTACCCTACAGCTAGCAGGCAGCAGCCACACCGGCACAGCCAGGCGCCCAGGCCCCGGCCGGCACCCGGCAGCCCGGCAGTGCTCACGGCCGCCCCATGTGTGTACGACGGCGTGTAGCGCGTACGATACGAGAGGCGAGACGACGCGCGGCGCGGCGCGCTCACGCGGCACGCGGGCGGGCGCAGCGGTCAATTAATGCAGCGGCTGCTGGCCAGGCCACGGCCCCCTCGATCCGGTGTGTGAAACAAACAATTGTAACGTAGCACAGTGATGACTGGATTTAGGTAGTTGGGTTGTTAAGTAGATAAGTATCAGGCTATTTGTAAATCTCAAGTTCTACTGTGATGTTTTGCTGCTGATTCAATAGTATTTTGGGAGAGAGAATAAGCTGCAAATACGGCTGATAGGTTGGCTGAAAAGGGCAGCCGAACACGCTAGAGCTACCTGTGTTATCTCAACAACCTGAATCCGATCATCATCTTCCTGTACGAGCCACGGCAGCGGCTATTGCTGCCCTGTATAAACATGCAGGCGTCGACCCTAGAGGGCACCGACGTTGCAACCAAAGCTGCGCTGTCGAGCCGGCCGGCCGGCCGGCGACGGTGACGGAGTTTTGGATCGTCTTCGTCCACGTCCCGTCCGTCCGCGCCGCCCCGTGTGGTGACGCACGGCTAGCTGCGGCCTGCGGAGTAACGTAGCGGCAGGCCGCTAGCAGGTACTCCGTAGCAAGCAAGTGCGTAGCCACAACAAAAACGTTCCGCTCCCGAGGCCCCGATTGCGTTCACGCATTCCGGCGTGCCGGGGGGCGTGAGCGGGCGTGGTTTGCATGCGTGCATGCGGCCGGGGCTAGCTGCCGCGTCTCGCGGGAACGAACGAACGAACCGCGCGGGCGGCTGCAACGGCAAAGCGGGTGGTGGCGGCGTCACCTGATCCGTGATGTCACGGGGATGATGGCTGCTGGAGAGGGAAGCGTGTCAGCTGAGACTGAGACGACAAGGTATGGGTATGGCTGGCCGTATATGGGTCTGACCGAGGCCCGGAACCGCTGAACCTCCTTTCGTATTCTTCTCTCCCAAGGAATATAAAACAGATGGTGTGTGGTTGGTTGGCAGTTTGCATCCTTCCTGGTATCGGAGAAAATGCGCGGGCACAAAATACATGTGTCCAGTTCAATCGTGCCTTCTTTTAAACGCGCGAGGCGGCACTGTACCGTATGGTATACACTGTTCAACGCCTGACCGTCTCTCGAGTTCTTGCACGTACTAGTGCCGTACTGGAAAGCTCCTCGCTTTCTCTTTTTTTTCCCCTCCCCGATACCCAAGGAAGTGCCGTACTGCTAATTGGAACAGTTTTGATTTTTTGTCCAAATTACTCCCCACAAAGTCCGAATAACCTATTAAACTGTTTCTTGGTTCACCCCACCTCTAAACTATACCATTTGCTTCAATTTATCTCCTAACATAATTTGTTTTTTTCTTCATGCACACAGATGGTGTTTTAAGTTAAAATTTTGGGAGATGATAGAAGACATTATAACATGTTAGAAAAATTTATCATGAATTTTTATTATTATTTTTGATAGGGCATGATATTTAATAATAAATAAATTCTTAGGATACAAAATTATAAAAAATAATAATGAAAAATTTATAATATATTTTTTATATATATTGTGGTGTCCACTGCCACGTTGCAAAATTTTAAATTGAAATTCAACTTACATATGGAGTGAAAAAAAGATAAATTATCTGAAGGGGTAAATTGAACTAAATAGCATAGTTTAGGGGTATATTGAACCAAAGAATACTTTAAGGGGTTATTTGAACTTTGGCTATATTTGAGGGTAGTAATTTGGACCTTTTTCTAGATATTATTATACATCTAGACATGAGGCACATCTAAGTGCATAGCAAACTCTATGAATCTAGAAAAAGTTAAAATAACCTATAATTTGGAAGATATTTCCTACAAGTCGACGGTGCCGGACGGAGCTAGCGGCGCTACACTCGAGTTGCGGAGCCTGGGTTTGATTTTGGCGCGGAGCCGCGATAGAGAAGATGACGAAAGAAGATGATGGCCAGCCAGCTCTACGTGCGTTTGGTTGGGCTTTTGAACCTGCTGTTGCTTTTGCAAAAGCCAAAAGCCAATCAAAAGGCTAAAAAGCTCTGTGTGCTTTTACCCAAAAGCTACTTTTAATCTAGCCCTTGTTTACTTCGCGAATTTGGGAGGTGCCAAATTACTGTAGCAACACTGTAGCGTTTCGTTTGTATTTGTGAATTATTGTCCAAATATTGACTAATTAGGCTCAAAAGATTCGTCTCGCAAAGTACAACAAAACTGTGCAAATAGTTTTTGATTTCGTCTACATTTAGTACTCTATGCATGTACCGTAAGTTTGATGTGATGAGGAATCTTCTTTTTGCATAGTGTTAAAGTTGGGAGTTTGGAGTAAAGAGAACAAGGGCCTAGTTCAAATGCAAAAGCACTATCTCCCCAACTTTCTTTAGGGTAAAAAATTACCCACTGCCAAAAGTAACGATTCGTTTTTTATCGATCTATTTCTCCTGTCTGTCACAACCTGTCGCCTCCCGCAGTCTAGCACCGCCCGGCGGACCGTCTCCGCTCCCAGTCGCCGGCCTTCCGGCCCCAGCCGCCGGTCCTCCTCCTGCCCACACCGGTCCTCCTCCCGCCCACGCCGGTTGCCGGCCCGCCGCCCCCTTCGCCGGTCCAGCTCCTGCCGAATCCGCTCTGCGCCCCCGTGCCTCACCACACCCCGCCCCCGGCCGCCGCACCCCGCCGTCCACCTCCGGCCAGCGTCCGCCGCGCCCGCCCGTCGCAGGCCGCTGCCATTCTTGCGTCAAGTCACCAGGTACAGTCCAGATTCCGTCGAGACGAACTTGCTCTGTTTTTCCCGAATTAGCTTCTGGTGAATTAGCTGACCGCGCACAGTTCAGGGAAACAAGACCAATCCGATTGTTCCAGCCACTTATCCGAACTAATCAGGTTGTAAATCTTAATTCAAGATAGATAATTTCTCATCACACCTGATACTGTTTTCTTTCTTTGCACAGGAAATTTCCGGTACTGTTTTCTTTCTTTGCACAGGGAATCATTTGCTATCAGACAATAATGGTCTTCGGTTACGTGATCAGCATCCTTATGTCACGCCCATCTTGGCGACTGTGATATGCAAGTCCAACATTCATGGAAGCTTTCTTTTCTGAAAGCATGTTCTGTTTAATTGTTTTTCTTCAATGAACTCACAATTTGGAATTGTGTAAATTTGCATTCCTATGATATTAATACTTATAATTCAGTGAGTCTTAGAATATATTGTGAGACATCTTGGTGGGAAGGAGCGTCCAATCTTCTGAAGCTGTTCCGGTAGTTGCAGTGTTGTTCTCATGTCATGTGGATCGGTGGAGACATCATACTATGAGATGATACGTTAAAATACTTGTACTATTGATCTAGCAGTGTTGCCTGAATAGCTGTAAGCTTCAGCATTTGCAACGGAGGAGTTGTACAGTGATGTATAGTAATTGGACTGATAGCTGATAGCCTGATAGGATCCTAGTAACCCTGATAATTGGGCTGTAACCCGACTTATAACTACACCAATCCATTCTATAACTCTGATAATTGGATGATGATATTTGCCATAAGAAAATAAAGAAGAAAATTGCAACATATTTAGCTACAAATATAGACCAAGTTATAAATCTTGAACTTCCGGTGATACAAATTATTACAAATTATTTTTTTCTTTGTAAAATAGTCATTTACACGCGAATTAGTGAACACATTTCTTTATTACAAGCAGTTTGCATATAAACACACCCACAGACCTTTAGGGATATTACATGTATTTCTTACACAGCCTACCGTTTCACAGCTACTCTAACCACCAAAGGTCTTCTGCTTTTCCCACAGCTGCTTTCTCACAGCTGTTTTTCCACGACCCACAGCTCACAATAGCTTTTCCAAAAACCACAGCCCAACCAAACACACCCTAAACAGGGCAACGGGCCCAAGGTCAATGGGCCTTTGCTAGGCCGACGATCGACCGTATCAGGATTTTTTTTCCCTCGCATGTCATCCGGGGAAACCGAAACGTGGCAGAACAGAATTCATTTTTTTTTATAGACAAATAAAAGAAAACCTGAGTCCGACGGACCGGCCACTCCCTCCCGTGCGAGAGATCGCGAGTCGACACCGACAAGGACACGAAACAAACGGAAAGCGCGCACGTACGCCCGCAACCGCCGGCTCCTGCAGCGCGGCCACCGCCTTCAACTCCTCTCCGCACAAAGTGATAAAACCATCAGCATTCAGCAGCGTCATCGGCGCCAATCCACAGCTTCGCCGGAGATCGAGACAACAGCGATCGGGTTCGTGATCGAATCGGCGGAAGGAGAGCGCGCGCGCGTCCGGGCAGAAGGACGATGAGGACCACGCAGAGGCAGCGGCAGCAACCGGAGGAAGGCTCCCGCGGGCACCTCCTTGCGGGTACCCCGTCGCGGCACGACTCGCCGGCGCGGACGGCGGCGGCCACCAAGGGATGCGCGACGTTCTTGGTGGAGGGGGACGAGGGAGAGGAGCCACGCCGGGTGGCGGTGCCCGTGGCGCGGCTGGGCCACCCGCGGATGCGTGAGCTGCTCGGGGAGGCCCGGGAGGAGTACGGGTTCGAGCACGAGGGCGCCGTCGTCGTCCCGTGCGGCGTCGAGCGGTTCATGCAGGCGGTCGAGGCCTCGGCGTCCGCGTCGGCGGGGCACCGGCACGGGCACGGGCACCACCACCACTTCCGCCTGCCTCACATCCACATCGCCCGCTGCTTCCGGCCGTCGCACGTCGTCGCGTAGGATTCACGCATGATCTCTTCTTCTTTTTGTACGGAAGTAAGCATTTTTTTTTTCGTGATCGGTCTGTGGTGAATGTGTTCGCCCAAAGATCACGAGGTGAGAACCGCCAGAGCTAGCATGAACGTTGCGGCCGGTGTAGTAGATTGCAGCTGCAGATCATTTTTTGTTGTTGTTGTTGTACACTGATCTTGTTGTGCCTCCAGGATAGGTCGTTGATTGATTTTGTACGGAGTGTGAAGTGAAATAAAGATCCCACTGCTCTGTTTCAGATCATTCGTCCTGCTGTCATGAGCCATGACTGCTCATGATTGAGCTGCCAACAGATCCTGATCACAAAACCACACCATGATCCCCATTGTGTTTCAGGTTATTTCAAATTGTGTCCGTATGCATGCAGAACACCGGTCATAAAAAGGGCCATTACTCGTGTCATGTGTATGTCGGTATGTTGCCTCCACGGATGGCACGGCTGACCACCTGGCCGGCCAACTTGCCTGCACCACGTTGTCGGTCACAGCAGACGCAAGATGTCCAGCCGCTCGCGAGCTGCCATTGCCAACCCTCCTCCAGCCAAATCACCCCGCCCGATCCTCCTGCATGCCCCGCTGGGTGCCGGCTGCCGCTGGTAAGGCCAACCGCACCGCGCCCGCAGAATTCTCGTGGTCTCCGGCCGCAACCGGCCTCCCCACGCCGGCCGCTGGTAAGGCTCACGAACTCTGAAGCGTGTTACCGCAAGGCACGCGCTGCAGAGAAAGAAAGGATCACCGCACGATGCGCAGTTCTTTTTAAAACGATATTACCGCAGGCACACGCTGCATTCAGTTTATTTTCGTTCAAGCAGTTCGTTCCACAAGAAACAAGTCGGTACAGGTTTACCAATGTAGTTATGCATATCCTTATTCCAGTTTCCTTTGAAACAAAGACTCGCACGGATTTACAGAAGGTGTGGGGCAAAAAGTAAAAATAAAATCATATGGCCATTCGATGGCAGTAACCCGAGAGCCAGGAAATTGTTGAGCTTGTGCCATCCCTCCATTTCACATTACATACATGCAGCCTGCCCCCAGCAACATAAAACGGAGGTTTCACATTCGCAAAGAAAAAAAAACAAAGGCTTCACGCTCAGAAGCAGCTTTCACCGCAACTGCTCTGCGTCTAGGCCTCCTGATCGTCCTCCTGGCCGTTGTCCTCCATCTCTTGACCATCGACGGCTATATGCAGCATCGCACCAGGAACATCAACCAGTTCTTGGATGGCCGCCTCTCCCGGACCTTCACCATTGTCCCCCATTCCTTGGTTCTCGAAGACTATCTGCACCATCGCCCCAGGGGCAATGACCCCTCCTTCCATCATCAGCAGGTCCTGGTGGACCCTTCCCAAGAGTGCTGAATTGTCGAGTTCCATTCTGTGGTCAGGGGTATGCTGCTGATTGAAGCGTCCTGGGAGCTTTAAACTGGATTCGTAGCACGCTCCGCAAAGGTCAAAGCCAATTAACTCGGTGCAGTCCTTGCATTTGTACCTCTTACCATGTATCGGATATTCCTGCATGGTGTTCAGCAGTTTCATCTTAGCAAAATGATGAGGATAATTCAATGGATTATACGAAATTACGAATCAGTGTCGTCTGCTTCGATATTAAGGCTACAATGTTATACAACTGCAGAGGATAATAAGGTTCATCACGGAACAACTTACTGAAACAAAAATATTATCAATGTAAGCTATAACTGCATTCTGATTTCTGCCCAAGGAAAGGTCAAATGCTAGAAGATGGATATTACAGTACCAACTTGATGTGGTATGCCTAGGTTCCTCTAAGAAGTCTACGGAGCTAAAGTAAAGGTGCTTGTTTTTTTTTGGCAGCTGAAAAAGTACAAATATTGATAAACTTCTAAAAAAGCAAGGAGACACAAACTAGTTATCTCTGTAGCAAAACAAGTGTTATGAAGCTACTCAGATATTTAAGCTGAAGGTGTGAAAACTGAAAGCTAACTACATTACTGGTGGACACACATAGCATGTTAACTATACTTGTACAACTTATTACCAGCATTGAATAATAAATGTTGGTCTCACAGTCACGGAACTGGAGGATTTGAATCAATCCTTCCCACAGAAATAAGTGATCTACCCAAACAGTCCTTTTAATTGGCTGAGTAACATCAATATAGCTAGCATGAATGCTATACACTTAAAGCTCTTAAAAAAGATGAACAGTTGTGAAGTGAAAGAAACCAGTCTATCTACTCTATCGGTACAGGTTTTCTGAGTTAATGTTTTACTTGAAAAGGTTTACAACTTATACATACCCCACATGAGTCGCACCCAACTCCAATGTGAATATTTAATAGGTCATCATCATGTTGTGCCCTGCTGCTTCCTTTTGCACTTGAAGTACCTAAACAGCACAAAAACACTCAAGTTAGCAACCAAAAAGGGAAAAATATTAAAATAGTAAATATGGGCTTCATTCCTTAATTTTAAAAACTATTACTTTAAAAAAAACAAAAAGAAAATGCTAACCAATCTCGTACGTGTATCTAGACTATTTGAAAGTGATTCAAATAACCCAGCCCCTTGAAAGAGTTATCCTAGACACTGACTACAACACTACTATAATCAGAAGAAGGTGCTTCCGCACCCTCCTGTAGTAGTGGACCCTGCAACTGCAACTGACTAGCTGTGGTCTGTAAACAACTTTCTACAAGAAAACCATCCCAAAGATATCATATAAAATTTCCATATCAGGTATCTGTATCACATTATTGCTAGAAGCCAACCAAAACTGAAACAATAAACTAATTTGCAGGAGCACTAAGTGAAATTGCACCATAAACTAAGACTAAGAACCACATGTGGTTCCACAATGCTACGAACAGTTCCTTACACAAACTACAACCTGAAGCGTATTTTTTAAGACTATTGAGGTCTAAGCATGACCGTTGGCACTCATCTTAAGTAAAATGAGAAAATTATAAGAAAACTACTGGTGGGCATCCATTAGCATGGGTAATCAAGGGCAAACAACTTATATGGAATATAATGGCTAACCAATGGCACGGCGTTGGTTGGACTAGCAAAGGAATAGCTTAAAACTGTGATCAAGTTGATAGAAGGAATCATTCAATTTCATGCACGGTATGGATTCCCGATTCTCTCCATATAAGTTACTGTAAGTGGAGATACCCAACAGCAAGCCAGTGCCCATCAAAGATGGGCATTTGATTCAAATAAGCCATCTTACCATGTTATATGAGATAATATGCAAAGCGAGATAGAGCTTGGCGAAAAAATCTTACCTGAAGATGATCCTTCACGATTGCATTGACCCTTCTTAGACTGAACTTTTTGCCCTCTCGATTCATATTCCGCTGGAAAATATTCTTCCAGGAAATGATCAAGGTCCAGGCAAACATTAGGAAAACATCCAGGGTGAAGACTTCCGCAAACATCGCATTTGAGTGCTTCCTCAGTTAAGGAGGGCAAACAGGATACACAATACACTATCGCAAAACCAAAATAAGTTCATATCCTCAAAACAAGTTTAAAAAAATTATTCTGAAATTATAATTTACCATGACCACAATTAAGAACAGCAGGTTGATACAGCATCTCCTTGCATAGAGGGCATGAAACATCCTCCAACTTAATTTTCTTTGAATGATCATCCACAACGCTGCCATTCAAGGAAACTTCTTGTGGAGGCCTAGTTTTACTGTCTTCATTTCTGTTGTCCGCATCATTTCCAACTGCTCACCAAAAAAGTGGTAAATCATATTTAAGATTACGAGATGTAATGGAAATGGAGATAAATATTTAAAACTTATCAAATATCATGGAAATAGATATAAGTAATTATAAAGCACAATTCTTACCATTGTTCTTTGAGTTTAAAAACTCGATAATTTGGGGAGAGTACATTTCTATACGCTTCTCTTCCTCTGAAACATAAGACCAAAATGAACATAGAGTTAATTCCTAAAAATAAAGTGTAGATAGCGCTAACTAGTAAAATCTGGGAAAAATGTGCTGGGTAAAGCTGCAAGACTCCAAACCTATCACTGTAAAGCAATGAAACAACCTAACCCAACATGTCCACCCGCACCTAAAAAGTTAATACTACCTCCTAAAAAGTTAATGCAATGTTTGCTAAGTAAAAACAGTGTACTCTATACGGGGAGGAAAGAGGAGGTGAAATAAGGAGACATAAATATGTGAGAACATCCATTCTGGAAGATTTTACATGAAAATAGAACCACAACGTATGCAGTTTCCAGTCAGAGTAGAACCACATTTTACATGTCATATCACAATAGATTAGTTTAATAGTTTTGGGGCTTAGAATGCCCACCTAGTACTTCTTCTTCCCTTCTTTTGTAATCTGCAGGATCAAGCTTTCGAAGCAAGTGATGCATGAGCTGGCAGATACTTGGAAAATGTTTAAAGGGCTGCCTACACACAGCACAATGGGATTCCTGGAAGATATGCATAGCTTTGTGGACACACCAGAAACATGACATATGGCCACATGCTGCAAAGGTAGATGATAAATGAGTTCTGACATGTATGGCATAGTGAAGCTGTTCTAATGTGAAAGTTTACAAAATAGAAATCTTACAAATAACAACTGGTTTGTACAGAATATCCCTGCAAACAGATGGAGTAAAAAGATGAGACCATTTGTACATTTGTGTAGAACTGAAGCCCCAAAACAAAATACAAAATCGAATAGAAAAACAAATAAAAAGAAAAAAAGATTGTATCTTATACGCATACACATAATTCAGTGTTACCATGTTGTTTAGAGATATATGAAATTTGCAATGTGGGGGATTGATATTGTTGTGATGCCCAAACAGCACTGGCACCACATGACCCAACAGACAGACAGCTGAGTCATCAGATATTCTAATTATGTTTGCATAAGCCACTATTTGATTAGTTGCATTTGTGATATGATCGGTTCAGGAATAAATCTGTTGTTCCACAAGGCATTAGACTCAGTGAGGTCGCTGACTCGCTTCACCTCCAATGCATGCTCAATCAATGAGGAATAGGACAGTCCCCAAGGGGAATGTAGAATGTTGCATGGACACTGGGTGTCCGCGTCTGACTCAGATGCGAGTATATGATTCAGCAGATTTTTTTGGGGGACACACCAAATACCACTTGGAATCCGACATGGGTGCGGGGCGTCTTACTCAGCACAAAAAAAAAAAAGGACACGGGTGTTCGGGGTAACACTTATATACTCCAAGATCCACGACAAGCTGATCCGGCTAAAATGGCAGATCGCTCCATCCCACTTCCTCTCCCTCAATAACATGTGGGCCACACTGCCCTATCCCTCATTCTAAACAGGCAGGTGGGACCATCCCTATTAACAGGGATGTCCCCAACCCTTCCCACCTTGTCCCTAAACTAAACACATGCTTACGCATTGCAGGCAGCTCCTGCGGTCGGATCCTACAACACCCTGCCCCGACTCTGCCCATTGCCGGTCCTCCGTTACCATGGTCGGGAGTGCCCCCACCACCTCTCTACCCCACGCACCATCCACCACCACAACCGGGCCAGCTAGCTTCCCTCTAGGTCCAACCAGACTCCGGCGAACCCCCACCTCAAACCCTAATCGTGCCGAAGAGCCACCTGAGCCGGGGAAAAAGCTCCAGAGTGAGAATTGTGACACTGATCTGTTGGCTAAAAATTCAGGCGCCTGCCTTCCTCAAAATACCCAGGCATAATGGGATGATATTCCCAGATGCACAATTATGCGACAGGTATTGGTCGGGCCAGCTGCACACACATTTGTTATGCATAGATGTAAACATCTGCACTGCATATGAACCGTTTCACCGATTTGATTAGAGCATGGGGAGGCAAATGTGCCCCCTGGGCCATGTCACGATCAAACCCCACAATGATTTAACATAATGCAGCGCGCTCTAGCCTAGTGTGCACAATTTTTTGTGGAACATGGCCTTCTGGTGTACTATCGACACAAAAGCTCACAAACAATGCAACCAGCGTACTGCCGGTACAGAAAATTTAGGGGAAGATTAAGAGCGCGAGCAATCACCAACACACATAGGGTCGAGGCAATCTACAGCCATCAGACATCAGGGGAGGCGTGGGAGGGAGAGGGGAAAGGGAACGCCGTATAGGCAACAAACTCACAGGCAGACGCAGCACATGAACTGCGGATCATCTAGATCGCGGGCCCCAGGCCCGGAGGCGGTGGTGGCGACCTCCTCCTTCCCCGGCTCCGGCGGGTGGCCGTCGGAGGCCATCCTCCCTCCCTCCTCGATTCGTCTGGCCGCCCGAAGGAACGGGTGGAAGGAATCTGCTGCGCCTGCGCGAGAGGAGGAAGAAAGGCACGGAGAGCCGGAAGCGTCGGGAGGAGACTTTGGAAGGAAGCAGCCCAGCCCACCGCGTCGTGAGGATGGCGGCGTCGAAGCTGTGGGCTGAAAAGGGCCAGGTGTTTGATGGTGTTTGGATCTGGGTCCGGCCGGATCCATTCGCGTCGTTGGTGGCCGCCGCACAACAAAAGGACTTTTTTTATTCATCGCTGGGCCGAAATTGACTGTCCTTGGCTCCTTCCTGCGGTATAATAGGACCTGAGTTTTTTTTCCCTTAATTTTTCTCTCTTTATTATTCGTCATTTAATTGGTGTCCATATCGTGTTAGGGTACGTTTTGTTGAACTTAAAAAGCTATTATGAAGAGTTTCCGATTCTTCTCGGGAGATGGCTATTGAGAACCTTCCTTTGATATATGACCAAATATCATAATGCCTCGCTGTTATTGTTTCATCGGCACCACCTTTCACCACTACTTGTTTTACAACTTGACTAGCGCAGCATCGTGCCTTTGTGCATCCCTTCATCCCCTACTCTACGAGCTCTTTATAACCCAACCACTAGTGAGACTGTCAATGTAGTTTTTCAAAAAAAAAAAGAAAAAGAAAATGCGAGACTGTCACTTTTGAAGTTTGCCAAAAGGACCTGTTTGCTAGCTACTCCGCGCGTACGTGGAAATGACATTGGTGATTTGGTTTTTTGGTATGCGAACGGAACGAACCGACGCTCGGGTTTCCTCGCTCGACTTAGGTAAAGGTTTATATAGTGGGTATCATTGGATTAGAGGAAATTTTCCCGATACGGATAGCGACCCGACCTGTCGAAGCGTCGAGTGCCATGCTGCCATGCAGGCACCGATCACGTCGAGCTCCATCGTGGCATGGCACCAACGACGACTCGCACTAAACGAAAGTCTAGCTTGGTTGACGGTGGCAGCGGCCGCCGGCCAACTTCTTCTCTCCATTATTTGCTGCCCTGCCAGTGGGCAGTGGCACACTTCCTCGTAGTGTAGCATGGACTGCCAAGTCTCGAGCCCATGACGCAGAGTGGACCATCGCACGAGAGACGAGGCTTTAGCTGAGTTTCATTTCATGCTGCACAGTACCCACGCCCATGCGGCTGTAGTGTGCTCCCCGCACATCGTTACTTGGCCTTAAAGAAAACCATTCTACTATTACCGTTGGAACTATAAGTGCTTAGTATTTACTACTGAACTCCAGCAGCCTCTCCACGTGGCTGCTAAGCTCGAAACAAAATGCTGGCTGCCGTGTATTTGTCGCTCCCATTCATGACCGTTCATACCTAACCGTGTTTGTACACCACTAGATGCTTCCTATAAAACTGTCTCCGATGAAGTACAGACAGATGTAATAAGGCCGGCAAAGCTTTCGAAAATATAAGTGCAGAATTGAAACAAATAAAAACGACCCAACTGACACCTGCCAAAAATTCGAGCGTTGGAACCGGCCGGTGGGACAGCCACTCTCTGCATCACGACGGACGTTGATGGCTTGCACAAAGCACTTATCAATACTACGATCTCTGCATCGTCCATCAAGATCTAAGATGTTTCGTGGAAAGGGAATTGTGCATGGAAGTATGGAACCGCAACTTGACGCGTCCAAGATATACTTAGCGCCGGACCCAAAAAAAGGATTTCTTTTCCTTTTAACGTGACAAGCGAAAGTGCTTCGAACCATACTTAAATCTCGACCAGCTGCCTCGCTCAGTCGCTCCCACCTAGCTGAGCAGTAGGTGACAGGCGAGTACCACATGACGGGCTGAGCCCTATCCAACAGTCACCCAACGACCCGGACCGACGAAATCATAGCGGAATGCTGCCGAGGCCTTTCACAAAAAAAGAAAGAAAGAAAGAAAACCCCATGCATGCGTTGTGATGTCGATCTGCCCCTGCCCGTGCACATGTTCTCCTCGAATCAGGGACTCAGAACTTACCAAGAAAACGCTAGTGATCCATCTGCATAGACACTCGTTTGCACGTCGTGCAAGACCCTACACGAACGCTACAGGGCCATTGCTCCGTGCTTATCAATTATCATCGTCCATTATTCGGCACGGTTCTTTTCACGTCAACTCTGCTTGCTCCGTCAATCCATCGACACCCTTTCTTGTTGCCACCAGTTGTCAGTCTCGGTCCTACGCGTCGTCCTCTAGCTCTCCTCCTCCCGCCTCTCACGTCGCTGTCGGAGAGGAGAACGGCAAGGCCCAACCACTCCTGCTGACCATGGATACGGCCCGGTGATCTTGCCGTGTGAGCTGATCAGCAGACTCGCTCGACTCGATCACTCGATGGAAATGAAAAGGTTGGGCTGGAGCTGGACGCTCAGATTGGAAGGCCATGACGCGACGCTCGAGCAAATCCGTCTCGGCAAAAGGGGAACTTTGAGTCACGGTCACCTCGGATGAGAATGAACCGACCACAAAAAAGTCGAATGGATTAGATTGCTCAGCTTGCATCCGAGGTGAAAGAGCTTTTGGTAAAGACCGAAGAGATGGTACTACTAGTGGTCTAGGGAGATGCGGATGCTTAAAGGCCGTCCTCTGTTCTGAATTTACCGCAGTGCGGCAAACCAGAATCAACAGAGTAAATCGGTAACCTGGAACCGTGCACATATATGCTTTCTATAGAGCTGATGTAGTATAAATCAAACTACGAAAA
Source organism: Setaria viridis (assembly GCF_005286985.2). Classification (NCBI taxonomy): domain Eukaryota; kingdom Viridiplantae; phylum Streptophyta; class Magnoliopsida; order Poales; family Poaceae; genus Setaria; species Setaria viridis. The sequence goes on from NC_048263.2 coordinate 31,158,740, forward strand.
GTTCTTCGGTTGACGAGGCATAGTTTAATCTCGTCGCAGCCATGGCATTGTCGACGCGCAGAGCGGACCATTGAACAGAATTCTTTACAGCTTATATGAACGGGAACAGCGACTTTCTCTTCAGGGGACACGTAGAAGAAGAATGAGAACCGAGAAGACCGGAGCCATGGATTGCTCCATGTTTTTGTTTTGGGGAAACAAGTCAAGTTCATGAACTGCCCAAAATGGCAGGAGAAATACTAGTAGCTCTTATTTCGAGAAGGATATTATACTGAACCGGATCGATGAAGGCAGAGCAGAATTCTGGAACGAGCGAGATGTCGATCGAGTAGCATGTTCATGCTTGGGTTAATGGATGGATCAAAATGGCCGGAACCGTACCACACAAAGGTTTGAAAAGTTTTGAGAACCCAAAATGGCAACAAACGCACCGCCTTGGGGCTTTTATATTGCTTAACGAAACACGGAAGAAGCACAGATCAAGATGGGAGGCGCGCGCAAGCAAAGGTCCATTTGCAGGGCTAATTGCAGTAATTGCCGTTGGCAGCGTTCCTTCCTCCAGATATGGAAGCCTGCAGTTGGATCTTAGCCAGAAGAGAAAGCACTGAAGGTACCAACCAAATCGCTAGTAGTAATAGAAACATGTAGAGTACTTCACAAGCTACCTCCAAAGCATTAACATTGTATTTACATCGACGGTTGATTCATCCACGCATATCATCACAGACTTTTGCCGATGCTGAGAAATTTCAGCAGGGGAAAACATGCATGCTGCTAACCGATGAGGCAACAGCTAGCAGTAGCGCCTCCACAGTTTCTCATCCAACAACTACACTAGATTTTCCACAACGGGAGATGATTTGCTAATTACCACACGAAAAATTCGAAGGGAAAAGACAGGACGAAGTAACAAACCCGCTTGCTGTGTTCAAGAGCATCCGCTGTTCTTCGGGTTGATCGGCCGCCGAGGCGAGACGAGCCAGCAGGCAATGCCGCCCGCGGGCGGCCTCACGGCATGGCCGACCGGTCACTCCTTGATCCGGAGCCAGCGGCCGAGCTGCGAGGGGTTGACGATGCCGGGGATGCGTGCCCCGCCCGCCATGAGCAGCCGCGAAACCTCCGCGTACCGCCTGCTCGGCTCGGGCGCGGGGGCGGCGAGGGCGGGCTCCTTCTCCTTCCGGCCCAGCGGCTCGAGCCTCCGCTCGCCGAGGAGCGTGCCGCACCGCAGGAACTCGTGCGCCAGGTACCCGGCCAGCAGCTTGTTGCCGCCGACGCCGACGCCGACGCCGACGGCATGGGGCCCCGCAGCCCCTGGGCGAGGGAGCGGCGGCTTGGCGCCGAGCCTCAACGCCGCCGCGCGATCCGGCTTGATGGCGACGCGAGGGTCGGGCCTAGCGAACGGCTGCGGCGGCCGCTGGAGCAGCACCGCCTGCTGCGCCTGCGACGACGAGGCCGAGGGGTACGGGAGGTAGTACTCGCGCTCCTTCCGCTTCCCGAGGAAGCCTCCCTCGCCACGTGGCGCCTGCATCGCCGCGCGGATCGACAGCTCGACGGCCCGGATGCGCCCCACCGCCACGCCAGCCAAGGACGGAATCGCACGATGGCGATTGGTGGGGCACTCCAAAATGAAAGAGGAAAAGGGATGCGGTTGAGCCGGAGACAGAGGAGGGAGAGAGCGTGGGTCCCGCCGAGGGGCAGTTTCGTAAATTCGCGCTCGGAATTCAAACGAAAGGGGATCTGGTGGGAGGGGACGACGAAAGGAGAAAAGGAGGGAGAGGGCGGCTGCGCGCGGGGACGGGAAAATGGGGCAGGGGTCGGAAGAGGGGTGCGGGGTGGTCATATTTATACGCGGGATGGTTGGCTTCGGCCATTGGGATTGCTAGAAATAACGAATCTGCCATCGCGTGGGTTGTGCTGGGAAGCAGCGCGGCAGCGTTTGATGGTTGCGGATAAGATGTTAGGGTAGAATAGTAATTGCGGTCGAAGCATTTGGGCTGGGCTCCTGTCCCAGGATAAAGGGCTTGGACTGACTGACTGACGTTTCTTTCCATGTCCACCCACCACCATAGGGCCCAAAAGGCTATCAAGAATTTTCTGACTCGCAAGTTTAGGCCCAACCCCAAAACTCAAACACACCGACGCATTCGTTTTCTTGTCGTCGCTGCTGGGTCGGCGGCCCAGTTGTCGCAGAAGCCAGAACAAGCAAAAATTATCATTTTCCTCGAAGAATCCCACTAAAAAAATAGTCGAAAATCCAATCGATACAGCAGCAGGATATTGGAAATCCAACTCCGGATACGCTCGCAACAGGCACACGGCCGCCTATAAAAGGGCATGCTCTACTGCTCCTTTCTCCAGTGCCCATCACAAGCAAAACATTTCCTTCCGAAGTCCAGAGTCCGGAAGGAAGAGAACCCAGCCGACCGAGATGGCAGCAGCATCAGCTCCGAACCCGCTCGCCGTCGCCTGCCTCCTGGTTCTCGTCGTCGCCGCAGGTGAAGAACCGGTGATCTCGCGCCGACGAGCACGGCTCTCTTGCGATCTTCTTCTCCGCACACGCTGCTGTTTGAGTGTTAACTGACCGATCGCGACCGACTAACCAACCGAACCGTGCAGGTGCGGCTAGGACGGAGCCGGATGCTAAGGCGGCGGACATGCTGAGGCGCTGCCACAGCGACAAGGGGTGGAGCGGCCGCCTCTGCAGGTACGTGTGCCAGGCCAGCGGGTTCGCCGGCTACGACTTCGCCCTGCCGAACGCGGCCAACGGGGACCTGGCGCGCTGCTGCTGCTGCCCCAAGGATCACGCCTGCGTCCAGGTCGACGCGTAGCAGAGTTGCCGAATGCCAAGTGCTGCCCTCGCGGCCTGCCGGGACCGGGAGTAGCGGTTTCTCAGGCTGAAAAGACCAAAAAAAAAGTGCATGTAATGGAAGGGAAATAACCAATGAGCAAATAAAAGTTAGCGTATCCAGTTTTTTTTTTTAATCTAGCGTACAGACAACTGTTGAACGGCTCATACCAAGTCGAATAACCTTTGCATCACCGAAGCTTCTGATTTTGCCTAAAAACAAACATGGCACCGTTGCACTTGCAACTATTTTCTTATAATAACTCAAGTACAAGTAAACAATGACCAAATAATTCAAAGCACTTCTACGTGGCTTATAAATGCACAAGGTAATTTTACATATAGTCGTACTTGAGTTGCATGTGAATCGCTCTATGCAAAGCATTGCCTCAAACTTAATTAGCTAACACTTTGGGGGCGCAATGGTCTAAGGCACAAGCTATTGTTTTTAACAACGACAGCAAGAACCGAGAGCGCTAAGCATGGGTTTGGTTTTGAGATAAAATGAAATGGGTTGGTTCCATCCCTATTTTTCAGGTTGGGTTGGACCCATTTCATGCTTGTTTAAAAGTGATGGATTCCGTCCCAATTTTTTGTTTGGTTGTATGGGTTGAGAGGGGTAGAATGGATGTCATTTTAACACCGTTAGGAACAGTTGTACGTGGACCCCATATGTCATCGCGGATCCACCTGTCATCCTCCTCCTCTTTTTTATTTTTTCCCTATGCACCTTATCTTCTTCCTCACGAGGTCACCCTGGAGGAGCTCAAGCTCCAACCGAGCGCCGCCCCTCCATGTCCTCTGCGTCGGCTGCCGGCCGCGGCCCTGCTTCTCCCTCCCCAGCGCCGGCCTCCGCTGCCACCCCTCCCTCCCCCTCTCCTGCGCTGGCCGCCGCCTTGCTTCTCCCTCCCCTGCGCCGACCTCTGCCCGCCACCCCCACCATTCCTACGCCTCCCCGCCAGCCTGCTCCCCGCCGCGCCGGTCCGCTTCCCTATGCCGCCGGCTCATCCCCGCTCGCCTGCCCCAACCGACAGAGCGAGACGGCATGACGGGGGCACGATATGGGTTGGCGTGGTTTGCTCGTTTTGGGCATATCATTCCAACCCGCATCTACGGGGAATATTTCTATTAGGAATGAACCCAACCCACCACATTTTGAATCAAACACCATGCTAACTGGGTCTGACCCAACTCAACCCGCATCAACCGGCAAACCAAACACACCCTTAAAGAACCGCTGTAGTTCTGTAAAGGCAACAGATCAGCCTCGATCACCACCCTCATAAGACACAATCGAAGCTAATTCACTCTTGTCGTCGAATCCATGCTCTGCATAAAAGCCTGTACCACCATCGTATCCAGCTTGGGTTGGTCAGATCACCATGCTATATCAATATCACCGTGCAGACGCAGCAATCCTTTCACGGATCAAGCATCGTGCATCACTGATTCCTCTGGCCTCTCATATCCACATGAGGAATTCTCTATATTGATATATACAAAGCGTTATCCACCAGTTAAAAGCAAACCTTAACTAATATCACAACGGAAACTGAAAAGATTAACGACTGTTTATTAGATCCATGAGTATTCCATGATGATAAAGGCTATGTAAATAATGTATTGTCAGTTCGAGAGGACATCTATTAAGGTTTTGGAAACACCATACTTAATCCATAAAACCTCATTGTGGACCACTCTAGACCAAACTAAGAAATGCTGAAATTTTAAACGTCTTGTTTAAAGCGGATATTCCTGTGTAGGCGTCCTCCGCACATGATTTTGTATACCGACTTCGGTACATGGTCCATTCTCTATGTGTGCTCTATTCACTTCCACACTCCAACCTCACACCATATATGTCTACATGTTTCTATTATTCTTCTATCTATCTATCTATCTATCTATCAGTTTATCTATTGATCTATCTTTATTTTATTATGTCTATCTCTATTATTCTTCTATCTATAAGTTTTTCTATCTTTCCATCTCTATCTACTATATGTTGTCCATCTTTCTATCTCTATATCTATCTAATATATGTTTCTTGTCCATATATCTTTCTGTATTGTTCATCTATCTGATTGCCCATCTTTCTATCTTTATCTATCTACTAACTATCTCTAATTTTGGGAGGAAGACTAGAGGAGTGAAAAAAGCACAATGCCCTCAGCAATGGCCTAATGGCTGCCTGGAAAGATAGCACCATTTGTCACCTACTCCCTCCATCCCAAATTACTATTCGTTTCGGTTTTTCTAGATATATATAGATTTTGCTACGTATCTAGGTATAACATATATCTAGATGCATAGCAAAAGTTATGAATCTAGAAAAGTCAAAACAAATAGTAATTTGGGATGGAGGGAGTAGTATATATTTCTGCACTATTTCTCATTTTCTTTTTATTACTTGTGACATAATATTTGTTACAATTTTTGGTAAAATATAAATCCGGAGATTTTGTTACGTTGTGCAAACTTCTAACATTTTTTTATAATTTAGTAAAATTTCTATTAAGTTTTAGGATTTTTATTAAGCTTTCCAGATTGGTACAACACATAATTTTGGGTTGGATAGAACTCCGGGTATGAAATTTTAAAGTGGACTGTTAGTTTTGTGTTGTCAGCTTTAGTTTTTGAGGTTTACACAATGATTAGTTAATCCTAGTGAATTTTATAAAAAAGAGATATAACAAAACTTATGGACAATATAATTGTGCATGTTTTGGTGAAGTTTCATAAATTTTGGTTGAGTGGTTTAGTAGATATCAAGTTTTTACCATCAACTGTCGGAACTCAAGACAGATTCTATGGCCTGAATTGAAGATTAGTACAGTAGTTTGGTTCAAAATTCGACGTGTTAATCTACTTCTCGATTTGTTCACCGAAAAGGAAAATGACTATCGCATAGCCCGCGAGCAGGCGCGAGCCATATTCCATATTATGCATTTGTTGCTTGTTTGTCAGAAGTTATGCACGCCTATACCTCTGGCACGCGCAGCCCTCGGTCTTTTTACACACGCTCCTGGTTCACTCTATCAGTCCAGTTATTACGCAGAAGCCAGAATGCAATGACTTATGGTCGAAGAAACGGACTAAAATGAATCCAACCCATGGAACAGTGGCAGTGTGGCACCACCGGATCACTGATCACTATTCACTCTCGAGCACAAACAAACATCCCAAGGCCACAGGATATGAGAATCCATCCATCGGATACGCTTTTCCCTGAGCTCTGGACTGCATTGGATATCCTTTGCATTAAATATTACAGGGACAGGCCTATAAAACCCAGCACCCTCCACGGCTCCCAGCACCCCTCACAAAACCACAAGCACAAAGCTCATCGCAGAGCAGAGAACCCAACCAACCCATTGAGATGGCAGCATCCGCTCTGAACCCCTTCGTCGCCGCCTGCCTCGTGGCCCTCGTCGTCGCCGCAGGTACGGTCTCGACTGATCTCATCCCGGCGCCACGCCTACGAGCGTGCCCACCCGGCCTTGTGATTTCGTACTCGTCGGAGACTGACCCCGGTCGTGTGCGTGCGTGTTCATGCAGGTGCGGCGCGGATCGTGCCGGACACTGCCATGATGGACCCGGACACACTGACGACGAGGCCGTGCCACAGCAACAACGGGTGGAGCGGCCACCTCTGCAAGGACGTGTGCGGGGCTAGCGGGTTCAGCCGCTACGACTTCACCCTGGCCAACACGGCCACGGGGTCCCAGTCCACTTGCTGCTGCTGCCCCAAGGGCTACAAGAACGCGTGCCTCAACGTCAAGGAGTAGTGGGTGGGTTTGCCGTCGCGTGCGCAGGCTGTGACGAGCCACAGTGCTCGTGTGTAAGGGGAGTTTAGGCATAATCAAAGAGAATAAAAGTTAAGCGGCATCGTACTGTGTCTCGACTACATATAATGTTCGGTGCTGAATCTACCTAGTATCAGAATCAGACTATGACGATTGACAACCTAGCATCATGCTATCACTAAAGAGATTTGCCCCGTAAAAAAAAGCTTGGATAGCTAAATAGTCAAATCGACTTCAGACAGGTTCAGGCTAAGCACACCGCTCCTCCGCTAAAGCAGCCTAAAAGCAGGGCATGGCCCACATGGCCCATCAGCCTGTACAGGTGGCTCACCTTGGAACGCTGCCACCAGCCGCCTGTATTTCGATCCCCAACTCAATGAACAAACGAACCTGCCGCTGCCGCCACCGAGCGTGGACTGCGCCACCATCTTCTTCCTGTCCAGTGAGCTCCTCGTCGATTCCTTGTAGCTACGAGTAGCCATGGCCTAGAAGCATCCATTTGAGCTATCATATGCCCCATCTGACAGCCCAAATAGCCGGATTTGATCTCGGCATGGCTGGTTGCTAGGGTTCGTCGCCTGTTCCCTCCACTCCATCGAGATCCTATTCTGTCCACCCCCATCACTTGTTCCCTCCACGGCCATGGCAGGCTGCTTTGGTTCTTCCATGTGTAGAATGTGGGTGATAGAGGAAGAGGAGGACGAAGATGATTTTCATTTGATTGTTGATGATGACGACTTGGAGGTACTGGAGTCGTTCAAGCTCGAGAATGCTAGACCCTCTCGTCGTAGACGTCGTTTCGATGGTCCCCAAAGCAGATACGACAAAGGGATCATGCGGTCGGGGATGCGAGGATCCATGATGACTACTTTGGTCCCAATCCTATTTACTTGGCGTTCCAGTTCCGTCGACGGTGTGTTTCTATAATCTGATAGTCATGGATTGCTTCATGTGCTACTTTGCAGTACATTGACATATCTTATCTTTGTATGCAGGTTTTGAATGCGCGTCCATGTGTTTGAGTATCTTGTCGAAGCGATTGAAGGTGCAGACTCCTACTTCAAGCAAAAGGAGGATGCCATTGGCCGTCTTGGGCTCAGTGGTTTGCAAAAGGCAGTTGCTGCTATTCGCATTTTTGCATATGGTCTACCTGCTGATGCTGTAGATGAGTATGTCCATATTGGTGAGTCAACTGCTCGTAAGGCTCTCCACCATTTTTGTCGGGCTATCATTTATGTATTCGGGGAGTACTACCTACATGCTCCGAACGTGGAAGATGTAGCATGGCTTCTCAAAATTGGAGAGCATCGTGGATTTCCGGGAATGTTGGGAAGTATTGATTGTATGCACTGGGAGTGGCGCAATTGCCCCTCGGCATATAAAGGCATGTTCACAGGGCGTGGGAAGCATCCATCCATGATACTTGAGGCGGGTAGCTTCACATGACCTTTGGATATGGCATGCCTATTTCGGCATGCCAGGCAACTGCAATAAAATTAATGTCCTTTGAAAGTCGCTCGTCTTCTCCGCATGTTTGAAAGGCCAAGCAGCTTCGGTATCATTCACCGTTAATGGTCACATGTATGACATGGGTTATTATCTTGCTGATGGTATATACCCCAATTGGCCGACTTTTGTGAAGACCGTTTTCCATCCCCTGGATATGAAGGCAGCATACTTTGCTAAGGAGCAGGAAAAAGTTCGTAAAGATATTGAGCGCACTTTTGGTGTCCTTCAGTCCAGGTGGGCTATTGTTCGAGGTCCTGCATATGGTTGGAATCGTGAACAGATTAGGAACATTATGACAGCGTGCATAATTATGCATAATATGATTATCGAGGATGAAGGGAAACTTGCGGAGTGCACGAACTACAACAATGTTGGGGTTCCTGCTACTCCATACCAGATCATAACCCAAGAGAGAGTGGAGTATATTAATAAACATCATAAGTTGAAGAATACTGCCATCCATAGCCAGTTGCAGATGGATCTTATCGAACACCAATGGATGTTGCATGGTTTATCCTAATCTAGGTTTTAAGATGGTCCAGCACAAGTGGCTGCTCTGCCTGCATATGGTTCTTTTGGAGTCATAAATATTGTAATCTGGAGTCATGAACATTGTAATCCTGTTATGTATGGAGTCATAAATATTGTAATCCTGTTATGTATGGAGCTTATTATCACGACAACAAGTCCATACAACACAGCCACAAGCTGGCCTTAACTACAACAATCCTTAATGCAACACAGTACTAAAACATGAGTTCAATTAGCAAAGAGCAACTGGATACATCACAGCAACATGGGTTCACAATTATTAGTAGTACAACACGGCCACTGCAAGGTAGCCTCAATTAGGACAATCCTCAATGCAACACATTACAACATTAGTTTAAGGGTGTACACGGTCGTCTACGTCGGCACCAATGTTCTTCAGTATCTCTTGTTGTTTCTTTTCATAGTACTTGCGGAGGCGCGGTTCACACTTGTCCAGATCAATCCCGAGGATGCGCTCTTCCTCGTGTGTTTATAGTTTGTCAGCTTTGTTACGCATGATCCGCAGTTTCTCTTCCTTAATTGCTGCCATGTGCTGATTGTGTTGGCGCACCTCATCGTACCTCTGTGACTCGATGGCTACCATTTGCTCATAGCGAGAGCCTTTCTTCGCATTTTCTTCTTGCCATATTGAAATCTTTTGTATCGACAAGTCGTGCAACTTTGAAACATACTGAGATGAATCTAACGGGGAGGAAGAGGCTAATTTCTTAGCTTCTCTTTTAGCTGCATCCCTCTCCATAGGCTTCTTGCTCCCTGAGTACTAAGAAGACGGTGTCTCCGGGTCATGATCAGTGTTGGTGGTGACTGTAGGAATGTGATCGGCTATTGCATCGTCGTCTCCAGGTCGTGCCCCTCTGATGTTGAGCTCCATCCACTTAGACTCGTCATTTAGCAAATCCCAGCAATGCATGTAAATAAACATGTATTGTTCGATGTCTGCAAAATTAGCTAGAGCTAAAGAGGTCTGCAAAAAGGGTACACAATGTTAGAATTATGAAGCAAACTATAGTTGAAACCAAATACCAATAACATATTGTCTCTCTCACCTTACCTGCATCACTCATCCTGCTTGGATTGACTCGAAGAACATTTGCCATGTGCCCTGCAAATTTACTCGCTTCAGCCTTGATAGTTTCCCAACGACTCTGCAGTGATCTGAAACTTCTCTAAGGAAAGGAACCTCTCTTCTTATTGTACTAGCTTGTAATTCTAGCCCAGAACCCCTCCTTCTTCTACCCTGTGTTTATAATTGGGTCACAGCTAATTTCCAACCATGACTTCACAAGGAACACATCTTCTTTTGGGGAGAAGTTGAATAACTTGCTGCGACTAGGTACAACCTTGCGTCGTCGACCAGCTGCCACCGATGCTCCTTCCCCATCACCCTGACTCTCTTTCATTACTGCTGCTTCAACACTCTCGACCGTTGCAGCGACAGGCTGATTTTGAGTATGGGGAGCATGAGATGATGCTGGAGTTGGGAGTGGCATGACACTTGGTTCAGAGCTGCGGTCCATCCTCCCTGGAAAAATGGGTACTGCTGAACAGATGGTTGCAACCCTAGGTTCCACCCTCCATAGAAGCCTGGCATTGGAAGACCCCGGCCGAAGCCGGTAATGTCGTCACCAGCTTCATCAAAATTATTATGAAGTAAATGGTACAATGAGTATAGCAGAAGAACATCCGAATTCTTTAAGCAGCGGGTCTGCTGGTCCTAGCATTTCTAAATTAGCATAGCATCTTTGCTCCCTTTATCTTAATGAATGGCAGAACTCTTGCTCTATTTTAAAACATGAAGAAAAGACTGCAAGATTCTAAATCTATAAGCATATCATGGAACAATTTCATACAAATAAATGTTACAAGAAAAAAACAAAATCAATCAAAGTTAGATGCTGATATCACATAATACATAGAGAAGGAACAAAATTAAAACCAAAGAGGTCAATTGATAGCATTCTTGGGGAGTCCTCCAGGCCTCCAACTATTACGGACATAGTGGAACAAAACAAATGGTAGTGAGACGGCTACAGAAAGACCCAACCCACGAGTGATTGTGATAGTTACAAATCTCATCTCCCTGATAAACAAAGACTAATTCACTCACAGGTTCTGATGTTTCAAATTACTAGAAGAAGAATTACTTAGCACTAGACCAGAATCAACCGAATTGACGACAAACCGTTTAAAATTCGACTTGGGATTAGAACTCCCGTGTGGTGAAATATCTAAATTACCGGTTTGCTGCTCATCATAACATGGCCAATTTAATCCCCCAAGAATCCGAACTCTCTTGTTCTGAGGCTGAATACATGGAGAAAGTATCACACAGGCGTGCCGAGGGCGAGCGAGGTGGCGGTGCGGAGGAGGGGGAGGGGGGCCGAGTGCCGCGGCGGTGCCGGGGGCGAGAGCAGGGGTGGGCTGGGGGGTGACCGCGGCGGCTTGCAGCAGGGACGACGGGCCGACCATGGCGGGGCCACAACGGCAGGTCGCAGCGGCCGCGGCGGGCGAGCTCCTCCGGATCTAGAGGCTGCACAGACTGTAGGGACAGGGATTACCTTCTCCGTCGATGGCGAATGGGCAACCGCGCTGTAGAGCTCTCCTCCGAGTTCGTCCGTGCCCGCCTCAACTCTCTCCGCCACTGCCGACAGGGTGAGTGACGCTTCCCGGCCCCTTCGCTAACCTGCCTTTGCACTCTCCGGCAGGCACTACCTCTCCTCCTCCACTCCATCCCCAATGCCCTCGGATTTGAGGGAGACCGCCGGCTTCTCCAGGATGCCGTCGGGGATGACGTGGACACTTCGCAGGGCTGCCGCGAGAGGAGCGGCTGCTGCGGTGGAGAGGATAGCAGTGGAGAGGATGGGCGCTAGGTTTGTAGATCCCCTGTAGCGAACGGAAGGATTGGGGAGCAGATAGAGTTGTGCGGTGTAGGACTCTGGATTGTATATTTGCCGTTAAGGGCGGTTTGGAGCTATGCGGTGAGGACAGCCTTAGGCGTTTTCACTCGAGAAAAAACAATTTCACTCCACCAACTACATAAAACTTCCTACTAAACACGTCCAACTTGAGAAAAAACGTGGATCTAGTGCTAAAAACAAGCTTCAATCTCCTCCACCGGTTACGTTTTCCACTTCTTTTGATCCACTCCCTTGCAACTTTTTCCACCCGCTGAGGTTGAGATGTGATGCCCCTTCCCTCCGCGCGCCGTGGGCACGTCGCCGCGCTGCCTCTGCTCCCTGCGGTGGTGCCGGTCCGCGCCGCCCCTGCCCTGCAGGTCCGCGCCATCGCAGCCCCCTGCGGCGGCGTCGGTCCGCGTTGTCCCTATCCCCGGCAGCGCCGGGCCGCGGTGCCCTCGCGCCCCATGGCTGCCCGCGGGTCCTCGCTGCACCGCTGCCGGTGGCCGGGCCACACCGCGGGGGCGCTGGGGTAGCGCCCCGCGCTGCTGCTCAGCCTCGCGCACGGGCGCCGGGCTGTGCCGCAACTGCTGGCCGGCCATGAGGACGCTGAGGTTATTGGCCGGTCACAGGGCGCCGAGGCTGCAGGATGCTACGAGCTGGCCGCGCGGATGCCGGGCTGTGACGTAGCCGCTAGCCGGCCGTGGTGACGCTGAGGTTGCTGGTGGGCCGCGGGATGCTGGGGCTGCTGGAAAACTGATTTCTCGTCCAAAACTGAAAAGAGAAGAGAGAGAAAGAGGAGGGGAGAAACGAGAACACTTACACCCGTTCGGAAAGGGTGAAATACACTATTCACAATATTTGTCCTCGTATTTCTGAAGCCGGAGCACTGCAATCAGCCAAACACGTACAACAATGAGTCCTCATGTTTCTGGAGCCGGAGCACTGCAATCAGCTAAACATGTACAACAACTTCAAATTTTTTTAATATTCTTTTAAGGTGGTGGAATGGAGCTATAAGATGATGGAGTTGGTGGAGTGAAGCTGTATTTTATGGTGTTAAGTGCTGACAAACACCCTAGGTAATCTAACCCGCTATTATGCTGAGTGGGAAGCTTGTTGCTGCGCCACGGCGAACGCCGGTGAGGTTTGGATCGCCGTCAATTCCGGCCACCGGCGAGATCGATGGCGAGCTTGTCTCCTGAGAAACCAATGCGTCTGTTTGCGCCCGCGGCCCGCAGGCCGCATCGCATAGCTCGTGCTATTATGCGCCGGCCCGTACTATACTGCGTACGTGAAACGTATGGGCCGACCCATTAACGTATCGAGTCAAACTTTTTTTTTATACTTAATCGAGTCAAACTTTAGCTCGCTTCCAGCCCTGCATCAATCTATGACACCTGCACCCCACCGTTTACCGATCCCCACATGTCGGTCTCTGAAAAAGACGATTCTTTCTTTCCACGTGGACTAGTCTAATGCCCCCGGCCCGCAGCCCCGCCGCCGCACCCTTGCGCAAGAAAGAAAACGGAAGAGAAAATCGAGTGAAAAGGAAGGGGGAAAAGAGGAAACCGCAGAGGAAGCGTCTTCCTTCCACGCTTGTAGGGTTTCCGGATCGGAGGAGCCAGCCCCGCCCAGGTCGCCGCAGCCATGGTTCGCGGATCGCTCGGGAAGCTTGCGTCCCGCGCCCTCTCCGTCGCCGGGAGATGGCAGCACCAGCAGCTCCGCCGCCTCAACATCCACGAGTACCAGGTGCCCCGCGCCCCCCCAGATCCCGCAGTTTGCCCTCCCATTTTTCTTCCAGTTTTGTGGGATTTGTTGGTGCTATTTTGGAGTTGGGGCTGACGGATTAGGGATTGTGGATTGTGTGGTTCTGTAGGGCGCGGAGTTGATGGGGAAGTATGGGATCAACGTGCCCAGGGGCGCGGCGGTCGGGTCCGTGCAGGAGCTCAAGGACGCCTTGAAGAACGCATTCCCCGAAGAGAAAGAGGTGACGATGCCATGGCTTCCTTATCTTATGTTATTTCATCTTATTCACTCCGTGGATGCAAAATGCCAGGCTCCCTGGTGATGCTAGACTAGAATGTAGTTTACTTTGAATTTCTGCTTACTCGTGGATGTCAATGATACCAATCTAAGATTGGTGTTTTTTTTACTGATGCTGTAATTTATGGAATTTTCAGATGATTAAGGGCTATTGTTTTTAAAGAGGATTTCATAGTTGGTAGGGGTAATTATTAGTTTACATCCGGCGGAGCTCAGTACAGTTATCTCAGTACATTTGTGCAAATGGAGTTATGAAACAGCCTTAAGATCCCTTGAGTAATCGAAACATATGTTTGTGTTCATTACTATGTGCTATCCTTCTGACGTTTCTTAAGCATGCATGCTTCTTATGAAAAAAGTAGTTAGGATATATTTTTAATTAAGGAGTTGAAGTACAAATATATAAACCTCAGCAGCACCTATCTTGTTATAATCTAAGAGAAGATTAGGCATTTCATAGTATGCAGTTTAGTCACCGTTTCTTACTCAACATATTTTTTATTGCAGATAGTTGTTAAGAGTCAAATCCTTGCTGGTGGCCGAGGGCTGGGCACTTTCAAAAGTGGGCTGAAAGGTGGTGTCCATATCGTTAAGGCTGAGGAAGCTGAAGGAATTGCGAGTAAGTGTTGTGCAAAGCATGTACTTGGATTCACTATGGATTGCTGGCTTTGCTGCGACTTGAACAGGCATAAATTTGTGTATCTCTATATATAACAGTTATTCCTGGAATTCTTGAGATATCTTATGCTTTTGTTGTTGCTATGCATGCTAGTAGCTTATGTGTTTTGTCATTACAATTTGAGTCCCTTGTTTTATGATCTTTTTTTTTGCACTCCTATGCACATGAAGAGATTTCTGATCTAATACACTTAATGTTTACTTTTAATTGTTTGGTGCTTATATGAAGTGGGCAGCATTACCTTGATACCTTCACATTTAACCTAACACATCTGTATTAGGAATATTGCGACCTGTATAGATAACTGTATTCATACCTTTATTGCAAAATATAAGGATTCCTGTATTTCGATTTTGTGTGTGTTCCGTTGACTTTAGTGTCTGCTATGTTTGGGGCAAGTCAAGTCATATATGGGCATCACTGAGTGAGTTGTACTGATATTTTTCTGCAGGTAAAATGCTAGGCCAGATTCTTGTCACAAAGCAAACTGGTCCAGAGGGGAAGATTGTGAGCAAGGTAATGACTTACTAACTTAAGCTGTCTTTTTCATATATATTCTGTTTGAACTTTGATTGGCTTCATGCTATGTTTCCCACTGCCTTTTTACCCATTAATTTCAGTTACTCTTTGTATAAAACTCTTAGAAAACTAATTTTCGGTCCGTTGGCATGTTTACCATTATTTTCTGATCTTGACTTTGCCAGATCCTTTGCAAACCATCTTTTCATTTAGCAAGTTTGACTTTGACCCTTCCACAATTCTGTTATGTTGATAATAAGAGGTTCAGACTTCGTTATTCAGTTTCCTGTAAAAACATATTCAGTTCCTGTGAAAACACAAAGGAGCATATATCCAGTTGCTCTTTATTCTCGAATCTTCATACATTCATGTGAAATAGTGACAACAGAACCGTGGCACATTATCATACGAAGCACTCCCTCCACTTGTAAATATAAGTCGTTTTATGATTCTTACTGTTCAAACTTTTTCAGTATTGCCAATCAATACATAAAGAGCTAGGTAGATTGAGAATACAAGATTGATAATACTAGTTTCATCATGGGAAGTACTTTTATGTGTAATCCTTTTTGTTACATAAAGGTCATATTTCCATAGATTTTTGTAGTCAGACCTTTACGCAGTGGGAATGTATGAAATGACTTGTATTTATTAGGGAGGGAGTACCTGTTGAGGTCTTGCCGTGTACATGACATCTGATTTTTAGCTCTCCCTTGACTTTTTCATGGATTTTATAATTATTTTTTTAAATGCAAGACAATATATACGTGCATTTCAATGTGAAAGAGCTTAACTTAATTGTGCTGTCATGTATTAAAATCACTACCTTGTATTTTTCGCGGGCAATACCTTTTGAGGATAAAAATTTGTGGATCCTAATACTTTTTCATCCTCTTGGACAGGTCTATTTGTGTGAGAAACTGTCACTTACTAATGAAATGTACTTCGCCATCACCCTTGACAGGAAATCTGCTGGTCCGGTATGCTGTTTATCACATAACACTTTATATTGCATTTCATTTTATATTTCCATTAGCGAGCTTTTTTCTAATGTTCTTTAAATATGTCGGTGCATTTTGGTGACCAAATCAACCAAATCAAAAGTAATGCATATTGTCAGTCTCTTTTCTGAAATGAGATGATGTGTTTTGTCAAGTTCTTTTTTCCCTAATGCTCATTGCTTATCGTCCATTTCAGCTCATTATTGCCTGCAGCAAGGGAGGAACCAGTATTGAAGATCTAGCAGAGAAGTATCCTGACATGATTATCAAGGTTAAGTTCCCTAATTTGATTGTGGGATCAGTATGCCTTTTATATCATATTTACATGTTATTTCTTGAAATTATGTTCGTAACTGACATGCTGATATTTTTGTATGTGGAAATTCAATCAATTGGAATTTCAGGTTCCTATTGATGTATTCAAGGGAATCACAGATGAGGATGCTGCTAAAGTTGTTGATGGGCTAGCGCTAAAGGCAGCAGACAGGCAGTCTTCTATAGAACAGATTAAGAAGCTATATGAACTTTTCTGCAAGTGTGATTGCACACTGCTAGAGGTATGCAGTGAGAAATGGTTCTCTTTCTATGGCTTATCTTAATATCTTAAGATATGCATTTATTCTAATTTGTATGCTTAATGTGGGTAGATAAATCCTCTTGCGGAGACAGCTGACAACAAGCTTGTTGCTGCTGATGCAAAGTTGAACTTTGATGATAATGCGGCATTTAGACAGAAAGAAATATTTGCACTGCGCGATACAACACAGGAAGACCCCAGGGAGGTATAGAGTTGCTTGTCATTTTCATCCTTCATTTTCTCTCTCTTGTGTTGAGTTCTCTTTGAAGACATCTTTGTGCTTGTTTCTGCCTTTAAACCATTTTTCTGAGGATTGGCATCGCTACCTGTACAGGTTGCTGCTGCCAAAGCAGATTTGAACTACATTGGTCTTGATGGAGAGATTGGTTGCATGGTGAATGGAGCAGGATTGGCCATGGCTACCATGGACATTATCAAGTTGCATGGTGGAACACCTGCCAATTTCCTTGATGTTGGTGGAAGTGCATCAGAGGGTCAGGTATAAAGTGAATATCATGTTAAACTTTTATTGATCCTTCTTTTATCCTGAGTAGATTAAAAAGTTATATTATTACCTGATAGAGACTGGGAATTCATTGATATCCATCTTAATACTTAGGTGTCAATTTTGAGTTTGCTTGCCGCACATGTTTCAACACTGCATATCTTATAAAAATTTTCTATCCAGGTTGTGGAAGCATTTAAGATACTGACTTCAGATGATAGAGTGAAGGCAATTCTAGTGAACATTTTTGGGGGCATCATGAAATGTGATGTGATAGCAAGTGGAATTGTAAATGCTGCTAAACAGGTACATTTTGTCGGTCCCTAGTCCTGTCAATTTTGGCATATTCTTTTCTAAGTATCAATGTACTCATGCAACGATTGTCTTCCCCAGGAGCTTCTTTATTTTTCATAAATTTACCACTGTGCATACAGTACAAGTGAATCTTTATTTCAATCTTGTTCCTCTAACTCTTAATATTTAATGATAAAATTGTCATTAATTCATTGTGGTGGTTCCCTTGCCCTGGGAAAAAAAGGCCTGCTTGGTTTAGTGCCAATTTTTGTGCAGTCAAAACCATGGCATGCTAAAATATGGACATTCCAAAGCTAGGGTAAGAAATTTAGGTACTCGGTTTAGTGCCAATATATGGCAACCTTCAAGAAGTTTCTAGTGACTTTAATTAGTTCTGGCTATAAACAATGGCATGCCAATTTTTGGTAATGAACCAATTGATAGCCAAAATTTCTAGGCATGCCATGGTTTTGGTTGGGCAAAAATTGGAACCCAACCAATTAGGCCCAAAACTCCATACAACTATTGAGACATTAGTGATTCTGCCCCTACATTGGAGGCTAATGGTGATTTTACCCCTGTTTTTTAACTTTGTGATTTTACCCCTACTTTTTTGGTTTGAAGCTGCCGTTCACCCCTAGTTTGGATGTCCGTTAGATAGATCTAGATTAGATAAATTAAAAAAAGAAAAGGAAAACACATTTACAGGATAGGGAAAGGACCTGACTACCCCTTCCTTATCCAATCAATCCCGTGAGCCTCCTTACTGACCGTTCCACACGATGGGAGGAACCTGAGCAACGGCGGCGGGCCAAATTGAGGGCGGTGGCTACGGAAATCTGGGTGCCGGGCTACCCTGCCGCGCTCTCCCCTTGGAAATCAAGGCCACCTAAGCTGCGAGCGAGTGGCAGCGAACTGGCAAAGTGCAGGCACAGGCGCAGCACGGTGAGGCATCGACTCTGCGACTCGTGGCGGCCAGTGGCAGGTGACACGAGCAGGCACGCCGCGGTCAGTTGGGCGATGCGGAGTGCCAGGATGGCCATGGGCGGGCGCACAAGTATAGCTGCAGCTGAGCGTGGGAGGCAACTCGCAGGCAGGCGCCTGAGGAAAGGAGCACGCATGGGCCATGGGCGCGGAGCATCAGTGGTAGGGTGGCAGTGGGGAAGGATCATTGACTCTACAACTATAGGGAACCCAACAAAAGTGTTTGTTTTGAAGCTGTTTATCTCTTCAAGTATTTGTGATACCTCATCAATTGTTTTTCTTAATTAGTTTGGTTCTGTGTTTTTACAATCTTGCGTATTGTTAAGTATGGTTGCCGGAGAGGATTTCCTTGTAGTGGTTCTTCTTAAATGGAAATGTGATGATAAATATTTTATCCTTTTTATTGTATGATGCATAATTGGAATTTGGAAGTATTTTTCACCAACATGGTCCTTGAGTTCACCAATTCATTTTCTTCACATTTTCAGCGTGTTCCTTGAGTTTAAGGGTCTTGTTAATTAGTGCTCTGCGCTATATATACCTCTTGTATCAAGCACCACTATTCATTTTCCTATCCCTTATCAGGTTGACCTGAAGGTTCCTGTTGTTGTTCGGCTAGAAGGCACTAACGTCGACCAAGGAAAGAGGATTCTTAAGGTTAGAACTGCTGATAATAGTGTATTGTGTGCGTGCAAAAGCTGTGCATTGTTGTCTGAAAAACACCCGTGCTTCATTGGTGGTCTTTATGTTTGTTTTGCAGGAAAGTGGAATGACACTAATCACAGCAGAAGATCTTGATGATGCAGCAGAAAAAGCTGTAAAGGCATCCGTCAAATAACTGTAGTGTATCAGTCTGAAATTTCTTTTTACAAGATGAGCAATGCTCTTTTACGGATTTCGGATCAGGGCTGAAGTTGTGAACTCATCTTTTTTGAAGAGGGGTTATTTTGGCTTGAGTTTTCCTGTTAAACGTTGCCAGTGCCAAAACGGAATGAAACGCTGTTGTCTCATGTTAATAAACATTTATCGGTGCGATTGGGCAACTACTTTTCAAATGCATTACATTTTACCCTAATGAGTACATTTCTCGCTTTATATGCTGCTATGCAGGTTTGCAACTTGGTTAGCAAAGGCTCAATCGTATAAATTGATGTGATCATTTTTCTTAATTTCTGCTGCAATTTTGCTTAGTTCATTGTTTATGGATGCTTAACTGATGGTCTGATGGACCATGACCGGAGGGGAGTTTGATTGACATGACCCCTGAAATCGTCATGGTTTGCTAGTATACAATGTCAATTTTATCATAACTGTAGAGCGCAATGTCAATTTATCATAACTGTAGAGCATCAGTTGCTTGGCAAAGTAAAGCTTATGCCACTGAGGTGTTAGTGTAACCGTATAACACTAACATATGTTTTGCATGGGTTGTGTTCTGTTCCATTCTTTAATTTCTGGCTGTAGTGCGCAGCTGCGAGCCTGTGCTTAAACGAGGCCTTGCCTGATGCTTGGCGTCTGCTGTCGCCTTGTGCTTAAACAATGCACTGTTCTGTATGTACACTTGGTGGACAGCGGATCGGTTGACGAAGTTTCAGCATCATGTTTTAAAATCTCGCACTGAATAGTTGCCATCATCTAGGAGCCCTCCTATGAGCGCTTCACATGCTCGATTTTGAATCATTTCCATTGGAGCGGGGTTGTATGTGCAGCTTTCGTGTGTAAGGCTCCCTTTGACAAGGCATCTTGAGTGGTTCCTCCACCACATCTTGAGTGGTTCCTCCACCATCCTCTAACGAAGTCCTGCCAAATGGGCAGAAAGGAAACGGCTCCGCTCAAGAAGCCTCGTGATTTCCGCTAAGAGGAGCTGAGAGAGGGAGAAGCTAAAAAACCTAGCTTCTCGAGACTTAATCCCCTTCGTGGGGCCAAAGTCCCCATCTTGCCCATGGGCAGGCGTGCAGGGTCGGAGAATGGCGCGGGTGCGGGGAGGTCGGAGGATGCCATCAGCGCTGGCGCGAAGCTGAAGAGGAGAGGCGGGAAGCGGGGCTAGAGAGGAGAGGCGCCGGCGAGGCCAATGGACACAGGGGAGACAGGAGGCTGGGCTCGGCGCACGGCGTGCGGTCAATGGATGCAGGGGATGCGGGAGAGCGAGCTTGGCGGCCGGTGGGCACAACCCACCTAGGGGAGGCACGCGCAAGGCGGCCAGCGGACGTAGGGAGGCCGACGGGCGCACAGAATAGGGGAGGTGACGGAAAGATGATGGGGAATAGTGGAGAGAATGGATAAGGCGCGGGTGAGAATGGGAAATAAGAGAAGAAAAAGAATGGGAGAGGGAAAAGGAAAAAAGAAAAGGGTAGTATGGACATTTCATATTTTGAACTATTTTAAACAAGTATAAAAGAAGCTGTCTTATCAAATATTTTTTCAATCAGACACATAGGAGAAAAAACCTGCTCCGCCAAAGAAGCGACAACTGAAGCTGTTTTAGCCACAGCAGTGTCAAACGAGAGCATGGTATGACCCTGATGTGAGCGTACAATGGCAACGTACGCAGGACACGGAAGAGGATGATTTGCTTCATTTGAATTTCTTATTATCCATCACGCGGATCATGAATCACTATGGAGTTATTTCGCAATACACAGGGACATTTCAAGAGGTAAACGTGCTTTCACGGGCGTGCTAACATCAGTAGCTCTTCTCAGAAAGCCGGGTCGCGCCTGAGCGACTCGGCGATGCCGGTGGCGAGGCAGTAGGCTACGGACTGGATGGTGACCATGGGGTTGACACCTACGGCGCTCGGCAGGATGCTGCCGTCGCACACGTACAGGCGCTGGGCCTCCCAGCTCTCACCACGCGCGTCCACGGCGCCGTCTGCGGCCGTGGCGCCCATCCGGCAGCTGCCCATCTGGTGCGCCGTGCAGAAGAGGCTCCACGCCTCGGCCTTCGACTTGGGCCCGCGCACCACGTCCACGCCGTCAAGGAACTCCTCCAGCGCGGCCTCCGTGGCGCCCCGGCACACGAACCGCTGCCCGTCGCTGCGGTGGGTCCCGATCTCCGCCGCGCCCGCCGCCGCCAGGACCCGCAGCGCGCGGCGCAGGCCCTCGCGCATGTCCTCCCGGTCCGCGGCGTCGAGGTGGTACGCGACCCGGCGCTCGCCGTGCACGGTGCCGGAGCCGCGGTCCCTGACCAGGGAGAAGAGGTGCACCGTGCGGCCGTACCTGAGCATCCGCTCCTTCATGTCCCGCCCTGACACCCAGGGGAACTGCGTCCCCGCCGCGGCCAGCCCCATCGCCGGCGTCTCCAGGATGGCGCGGGCCGGCGCGCCGGGAGGGCCTTCCACCTTGTGCAGGGACGTGATGATGCCGCCCTCGTACATCTTGCCCTTGAGGTCCGGCTCCGCCGTGGTGCTTTCCGGGAAGTAGCCCCACACCAGCGCCGTCGGGTGGAGGTGGAGGTTCTTGCCGATGTGCCGGTTGCTGAGCCCGCTCCCGCGCAGCAGCACCGGCGTCAGGAGCGACCCGCACGCCGAGACGGTCGCCCTGGCGCGCACCTCCAGCGTCCTCGTGACCGCCGGGTTGGTGCTCCTCGCCACCACGCCGGCGCACCGCTTCGCCCTGCCGTCCGCGCCGCCGGTGCCGGCGCGCTCCATCAGCAGCAGCTTCTCAGCCTTGCACCCCGTCAGGATCACCGCGCCGTGGCTCACCGCGTCGACCAGCCACGTCGTGTCCGTGCCGCGCTTGTCGCCCGTGCGGCAGCCGAACCCGCAGCTGCCGCAGTAGTGGCCCTCCGACGAGTTCCTCGACACGGACTCCACCTTGTACCCGAGCTTCTCGCACCCCTTGCGGAGGACCTTGTTCTGGAGCCCCTCCTCGTTGCACCCCTGCGTCACGCCGAGCCTCTCGAACACCCTGTCCATGGCGGCGGCGTACTCGTCGGTGGCGAACAGCGGGATCCCCTGGTCGCGCGCCCACTCCGCGCGCACCTCGTCGGGGGTCTTGATGCAGGCCGACCAGTTCACGGCCGTGCCGCCGCCGACCGCCGACCCCGCCAGGATCAGCGCGCCGCCGCTGAGCGTGCTGACGAACCCGCCGCCCTCGTAGAGCTGCTCCATCGACGGCGCCTCCACGGCCGTGTAGTCTCGCGCCGTGAAGTAGCTCCCTTTCTCGATGACGACCACCTTGTATCCTGCCCCCGCGAGCACCGCCGCCGACACGCCCCCGCCGCAGCCGGACCCGACGATGACGACGTCGCACTCGACCCTGCACACGTTCCGCGCCGCGTCCTCGGTCACCGCGAGCCCCTTCGCCGCGAGCGACGCCGCCAGGGACGCGTCGGTCTCGTTGGTCGTCTCCACGACGCCGTCGTCGAGGGGCCGCTTCTCGGGACGCCCTTCTTCCGCCGCCGCCGCATGCTCCTCGTCGGCCAGCGGCGGGCTGTACCCGGTGGCGCGCCAGTGCGGGTTCTCCGAGTTCTCGTCGGTCTGCAGAGCAACGACACACATGGGGTTTCAGAAAGAAATTGACGCACACATCCACCGCACTGACAACATGAGCGATTGAGCGTACGCGTCCTTGTCAGGGTTCGTTGGTCAGTTGATATCATCATTACTCTTAGAATTTCTGCTTACGTTCACTAATCACAGCCAGTGATCTTCAGACAGAATTATTGCACGTTCCTTTCCATGTTGGCATTATCAAGATTTAATACTAGTAAAGTTGAGGCGGGCTTGAGGCACATTGAATACAGACAGACCCAGAAAGCGTGCTTTCGGCGTCAAGTCTAAATTCCCCTTCCTCTATCTTAGCAACGACGTGGAGTACTGAACAGTGTCTTCCTCCATCTATGGGAACTAGACATAGCAGCCCGCCGTGCATCCCGTCCAGCGCAGGACGCGCGGCGGCAGAAGCAATTGGATGGGCCACTGGCCAGGGAGCCTCATCATCAACGTCAACGTTCTCAGGACGGCGCCGGTTGGACAAATCCGCCGCGACGATCTGGCTGACACAGGCGCGGCGCAGGCCTGCCTGTGGTCCTTGCCGGTGCACATGCCCAGCGGCCACTCATCACGGCATAGCCACTGGCGGCCGCCGCTCAGGCACCCACGCACATCACATGCCTCATCGATCGGCGTCGCCCCGTGCTCGATGCTACCGTGCAGCTAGCTAGCGGACAGCGGAGGCTAATCGACGACGCGGAACCCACCCGTGTTGTTTTCTACCGCGCGCGGAGGACCACCAGACTTGAGGTTGAATCGGAGGCTTACCCAGGAGTAGAAGACGTAGAGGCAGAAGACCTTGGTGATGAGGAAGAAGATGCGCAGCGGCGGGAGCAGCGTCTGCCGGCTCCACCGCTGCATCGCGCCTTCCCTTTCTTCCGGCGGCAGCTCGGCGAACCGGCGCACGAACGGGAACCGCCACGACAGGCACCGGGCCCCGCACAGCGCCAGCGCCCCCAGCCGCGTGCCCAGCAGCCACAGCACCGCGCGCACCAGCGCCAGCGCCTCCGGGAGGCACCTCCGCGACATGAGCTCCGCCACCTCGTCCGGCACGGGCGGGTCTGCGGCCGAGGCGAGGAGGAACTCCTCCACGACCTTGTTGCCGCCGCGCTCGCCCCCGCCGCGGCCGCCGTCCTCCTCCGGATGGTGTCCGTTCCGGCTGACCGGCGGCGGCAGGGACGGCACCAGCGCGCCGCACAGCGCGGTGAGCGCGGCCATCTGGGACGACGAGAAACCGTGGGTGTAGCGCTCCCTCCTCGCGCCCCCGCCCCTCAGGAGAGGGTGCCCCCGCTTCTCGCCCGCGACCATGGCAGCCTCTCCGGGTGGCGTGTGTGTGGTGTGGTGTCCGGCTGGTCCGCGCGGTGCGGACAAAGTTCCCTCTATAATGGAGCCTGGGCAGCTGCCGTCTGCCGAGGGCTGAGGTGCTGAGCTTGAGAAAGTGGACAA
Source organism: Setaria viridis (assembly GCF_005286985.2). Lineage (NCBI taxonomy): Eukaryota > Viridiplantae > Streptophyta > Magnoliopsida > Poales > Poaceae > Setaria > Setaria viridis. The sequence continues at coordinate 31,182,892 of NC_048263.2, forward strand.
GCACAGTGGATGACTGGAGGCGCCGAGGCTTATAAACAGTGCGGCTGCCGCTGCCGCCACGGCTCGGCGACAGCGAGATTTACCGAGCCGTGACTTTTGGATAGAATTTCTTACATTTTTATTATCTGTTGTTATCTGTGGGTATGTCAGTTTGTTAGTAGCCCGGATTAAACAATGGTGGCTTGATTAACTGAATGGGTTGAGACGTTCAGTCTTCCAGAGTACCCCAAATCCCCAATTAGGCCCTCTTTAGCACGGCTTATTTCGACTTTAACTTCGTCTATTTTACGCAAATCGAGGCACGGTGGTGGGAAGCCGTTTTGTAAGCTGGGATTAAAATGAACTAAAAGCCGGGTGAAGCCAGTTTTTTTAGCTTCACCGGCTTTGACTTCACCGGTGAAGCCGTTTTGGGATGAGCCATGCCAAAAGGGGCTTAGTCGAAACACTCGTCGTCAGACGGCAGCTAACCATTCCGTTGCCGGCCCAACTAATTCTAGAACAGCGGAAGCCAGCCCTGCCTCTTGCCAGCCTGAAGGTTACTACCCCATCCGGCACGGCCGGCCGGCGCGGCTGCCGTTGGGACTTGGGATACGTGCCCCGGCACGGCAAGCTGCCGCGGCTGGCGCTCACCGGTTCAGTAACGATCCGGCCTGGATGTTGCAACGAGGAGTTTATGGCGGGCCTGCGCGTGCCATGCCATCCGGCCGTCGCCGCCGGTTTCGGGAGAGTGTGCGGTGTGCCGAGGTCTGGACAAGATGCGCGGCGGGGACGGCAACGGAGAAACCGAGAGTCCTGATCCTGAGTCCTGCCGAGCTGATCCTGAGTGTAGCTCTTGCTAGGCGCTACTAGCTCGTTGACCTGTGTTTAAGGCGGCATGTAAATGATGCTTTGCCGCTGATGACACGCATGTCCGGTACTGACGTACTTGGACCTGAAAAGGACTCTACGGTACCTGACACTTGAGTGGTCTTGACCCTGCTACTGCGAGAAGGATTCATTCGAGCCGTCTGTGAGACTGTGACAAAACCTAGCGGGTGTTTGGCGTGCTAAACTTTAGCACCTGTCACATCAGATGTTCGGATGCTAATTAGGAGGACTAAATATAGTTTAATTACAAAACTAATTGCACAGATGGAGTCTAATTCGTGAGACGAATCTATTAAGGGTAATTAATCCATCATTAGCAAATGGTTACTGTAGCACCACATTGTTAAATCATGGACTAATCAGCCTGGATGCTGCATATGTGGATGTGGTAACGTTACACCTTCTTTTTTGTTGAGCCTGCTGCGCATTGCAGTTCATCCTAAATGCCGTAGTTGACGATGAAATAATTATCGAGTGTTCTCTTAATTTTGAGGTACCACGGTTCTGTTAAAAGTCTAAGATAAATTTGGAAAATGGATGCTGAAATGCATGTGTTATGAGGAAGTGTTTTTGTTAGCACTTGATAAAAATATGCACGCACTAGTTAATTGGTTCCATGTACTGAAAAACTCCAGATATATAGGTTTTAGTTCTTTCCTGTGAAACAATTCGAACGGAGATTTCAGTAATCTAACAGAAAGATAGATGCAAAAATTTCTCACAATCTATGCCCATTTACTGGAAAAGCTCCAGACATTCAGACAAAACATAGCGTATAACAGAAGATGGATGCCAAAATTTCTTGGATAAGTTGGATACGAGAGATTCCAAGCTGCACGAGTCTGGAAATGGACTATGGCGAACTCAATGCAACGTGCCAAAGCTACCAAGCAATACAGTTCCAGCAGATTTACCTCTCACCATCAGAGCACTCACAATGACAAATGAACAAGCCTTATCCTTTTGCTGCTTGTATGAAGGCCCAGAGGAAGGCAACAACAATTCCAAATCAATGCGGTGATTCAGGTTTGTCTTTGTCGCCAAATGATTCAGCAATTCCTAACATCATACTACAATTCTGACTATATGTTTCTAACAACACAAACTAAACAGTGATACACAAACTGCAGTGTTAAGAAAACCGTGAAATATATGTGCTCATAATGTCAGATAAGCATCACCAGAACAATAGCCTCTTAACATCATTCAAGCCCTTATAAAAAAACATCATTACAGACCACCTTAACAGGCATCTTTTCATCCCAAAAGCCAGCACGTCCAATAACTTATTATTCATGTTAGCAGTTCACGAGTCTGTATCTGAAAGGCCTATGTTTACATCCACAGAGCAGCATCACAATTACTCAACGTAGAGAATGTGCCCAATGCAAACATCCTAAACACATTAAACTCGACAAACATGATAATACCCACTTAAGCGGGACCTTGTGGCACTTCCTTACTAGAGGATACCTCAGGCACAGGCACTTCATCATCACTGGATTCTTCTGATACAGCAGTTTCCTCAATGACAGATCCTTCCAGCTCATGTGCGTCTGCAGCAACAGACTTTGACTCCACAGCAGTTTCTCCAGATGTACCTTTTGACTGAGTGTCTCTGCTATCCGAGTCCAACCCAAGTTCCTTCTCAAGCTTCTTCCACCCAGACATCGAATTCTCTGGGAACCTCTTCTTCACCTCGGCAATAATCTCCTTGGCCTCAGCCACCCTACCTCCCTTTGCCAATCCCTCAACCAACCCTTTCATTGTCTTAAAATCTGGCACCTTGTGCCTCTTCAAGCTTTCCTTGGCAATGCCCAACCCAGCATCAAAGTCACCATGGGCACACAGCGCTGCCAACATGTGCTTGTACGTAGCAGCATTCGCGGAGCACCCCTTCTCAGCTAGTGAATGGTACAGAACCTTGGCATCCTCCAATTTTCCACTCCTGCAATAGCTAGTCATAAGGAAATTGTAGGTGATGGTGTCTGGCTTCACTCCATCTGCCTCCATCTCCATCATCACCTCCAGTACCTCTTCCGGCTTCCCATTCAGTCCATAGTTCATGGCCTTCACATTGTAAGCTGCCACATCGGGCTTGCATCCACTCTCGACCATCTCCTTCCACAAGTGCTCAGCTTCCTCAGTCTTCTTCTGCTTATACATTGAATCGATCAGTGAGGTGTAGATATTGGTGGTCGGCGAGATACCTTGCTCACGCAGTTGATCCAAGGCTTGTTTCGCCTTAACATCGTCGCGGGTCATGCAGTAGGCCTTGACAAGGATGCCATAGGATGTGGCGTTGGGGGTGATGGAGAACTCCTTGGAGAGCTCGGAGAAGAGGACAGGGACGCGGCGGTGGCAGCGGCATCGTATGAAGGTGGAAAGGAGGGCGTTGAAGGGGAGCGGGGAGATGGGGGTCGGGAGGGACGGCGCAGCGGAGCGGAAGGCCTCTAGGGCCTTCTCGGGGAGGTTGGCGGAGGCGTAGGAGCACAGGACGGCGGCGAGGTGGGGCTCGGTGGTGGACGCGGGGAGATGGGAGTAGAGGAGCGCCTCCACGTCGGCGGAGCGGCCGGAGCGGGAGAGGCGGCGCGCGGCCAGGGAGAGCGCGTGGCGTGTGGAGGCGGCGGAGATGGAGGCCTTGTCGATAGCCTCCAGGATGGAGACCGCGCGGTCCGGATCGTGCTCGCGGCGGAGGCGCCGCGTGGCGTCGGACACCGAGAGGGCGCCGGGCTCGGTGCCAGCTGAGGTGGTGGAGAGCGCACGGGAGAGGGTGGTGCCGTGGGCGCGGGCGCAGGCGCGGCGGCTGTGGCGGAGGAGGATCGCGAGCGCAGCCATTTTCGTGGGCGGCGGCGGGCGGCGGGCGGCGGCGAGTGGAAGAGGGTTTTCCTCCGGGGGGCTTACGGCTTTTGTTTTTCCTATGTGCGCGGCCCGATCATCTCCGGCCCATATTTGTTTCGTTGGCCCGTGTACCACCCAAGTTTTCCAAGTTTTTTTTTTTGTCGCCGATGAATCTGTTCAACGTTTTCAACGGTAGCCAATGCCCAATAGTGATGCTACTCGACGCCAGACTTCTCTTCTTTGCTAGACTATACTTTCTTTATTTCATTTTTCCTAAAATGGAGTTCTTTTTTATTCTTATTCTCTATTTCGTTGTTGAGCACATACTCATGCACGCTTCATTTTGTTGAACCGTTGAATGGAGTTTTGTTTCACATTCACCAATGTTTATTTAACATTTCTTAACATCTTTTTTACATTCACCAACATTTATCATTAACGTGCTTATTGCCACAAACAACATTATTGACATGAGCCAATATTATTTTCTACATACATCAACATTTCTCTACTTTTTAGGCATTCACCAAAATTTTTGCTCCATATTTTAATATTCACTAAAATTTTTACACTCACCAACATTTACTTAGCATTTCTTAACATTTTTTGATTCACCAACATTTTTTAAAGTGTTGGTGCAACATTAACGCCATTGACCAACATTTTTATTTAACATTTTTCTTTGAACATTCCTTACATGCACCAACAGTTTTCATTTACTTTTCGTTGCTCATTTCCCAACATATCTTGACATTCACCAAAATTTTATCATTAAAGTGTTGGCTCAACACAACACCTTTTGACATTCACCAACATTTTTCTTTTACATTCACCAACTTTTCTTAACATTTGTGATTTATGATCATGCTAACGAGTATAAGCGAAGCGGCTAGGGGCAATACTTCTAAACTATTAGATCAATAGTTTTTATAAGACTTTATCCAACATTTCTAACCTCAATATTGTTTTTGAAAATAATGTTGGTCCAACATTATTTTGTTAAAATGATCCAGCATTTTATCTAAAATATTGATCCAATATATTTTCTCCAAAGAGTTGTTCCAACATTTTCATCTAAGAACCTGACAAGAGTATTTTTCCCGGTGATGTTCTTTAGGCGAGAGACTCTGAAATCTATGAGAACCGTGACACAGCAGGTGAATAACCAAATATTTTGTGGCAAATCATTTCTTAAAAAGGGGAGATTGTTGGTGGTTTCAAGCATTTGCCATCTATGTATTCTTTTCTCTCTTTTCATCGCGACTGCGAGGGGGTGACTTGCCCTACCTGGTAGCCTGCTACGCAGAGGTTGGAGCCATGAACAGATGCTGAGGTAGTAATCGGCGTATCACGTTTACTAGATGAGATCGTAGTGCCTGCAGTAGTGGCCTTTGCTCCCCCTTATGTGTTTTTGTGTGTTGCCTCCTGCCCTCCTGCGGCTTTGGCCCCAAGTCCTAGAACAACTATTTTGTCACCCGTGAGACAAATAGCTACCTATGGCCCACGTATGGGTGACAGTTGCTGCTAGGTGGGTCCTGTGTGTGTGGGACTTTCCTATTCGCATCATTCAGCTCGTTCGGCTGGCTGCTTTGCAGCTGGCTGCTGCTGCTCGGTTCTCTGCCGCAACAGCTGCAGCACGCAGCAGCTCTCTGCCACAGCAGCCAGCCAGCCGAACGCAGCAGCCAGCCGAACGAGTTGCGACATCGACTATGCTGGGTTCACAAACATTTTACTTGAGGATTTGTACATTAAGTGTCTACGGAATTCCCACAAGTAGCTCACATTTTTGGGCTTTTGCAGCAATAGAATCTCTAAGAAAAACCATAACTCATAAAACTCTGTGGTTAGTGTAAACTCAACTGATGCTAATGTATTTGGTGTAGATTATTTTATTTTGGTTATTCGGAACATGGAACCGTGCAAAATTTCACTGGTTTAAATCTGCAATACTTAAGTAAAATGTCTATTAAATGTGTTGTGTTTCACTTCCGCACCGTGCCTTATTGGGAATGCTGTAGCTGGGCTATTTAATTGAATGGCAAATTTTAGTGAGTCATGCATATTAAGTGTCAAATTGTGAAATCCACCATGGAGTGGCACGGTAAGGCTGCTGTATAATGAGTGTGGGTGCATTCAAAAGGGTGTCAATGAGCATAGGGACGTAACATGTACGAAAAGTAGGAGAGACGAGGTTGGATGCAGTGCTAGGACACAAAAAATTGGAAAGCGGGCAAGTTTTATTATATTTTACTACTTAAAATCCACACTGCTCGTTTGACCTCCTAGAAAAATCCGGCTCGATTTACTTGTCCGTAGTCAGAACTATTTTACTCCTAATGGGATTTGTCTTTTTTTATTATTTCACTATGTATAAGTTGAGATTAAATCCAAATCTTTTGAGGACATGATATCATAAGTTAGGAAATTAGTTTAAAAAATTTTCATCATTGTTTTATGCAATTTATATCCCTAGGGTTAATCTGGTAGCAGATGCTACTAATCTATATGAAAATAACAATGAAAACTTCTTAATATATTTCATGAGCGTATGCGTATATTATTATCTTTTGTCATCGCATCAAATATGAATTTTAAAACTTGGCATGTACACATAGAAAAACGACAATCATGATTAGACGATAGATTAGAGTAACCAAAATAATTTAGTGAAGTAAGTCGAGGAGAGACAGCGAGAATTGCTCGGGGTAGTTAAAGGATGGTATGCTAGCCAAAGGGTTAAAATTTAGGGTTCCTGTAGATGGAGGCAGAGGGGAGCACGCAGTGCGCCAGTGCCAACGACCACCGCTGTGCAACGGTAACGGCGGTGCGGAATCGAGTTGGTTTTTTTTTTTGACACAGCCACGATAGCAAACGAAAAATTTGGGACTCTCGGTAGCAAAGCACCGCCAATGTTGCATAGGGCATCTTTCCTTCTCATCCTTCACTCGCCACTAGCAGTCTAGCACGTCACATTTCCTTCACTTAGCGTTCAGACATGATCTGCATCATGTTTCACCAAGCAGAAAACCGACAAGTCGAAGGGCAAGTCCGAATACAGTAGCTGCCTACGATATTACTCCCTCCGTCTCGTTTTAGTTTTCTATATTCATAGTTATTATTAGTATATGGACATAGAGATATCTAATCTACAAAAGTCAAAACGACCTATAATTTGAGAGATGGAAGGAATAGTAAAGAAAGTGTACGTGCATATAACCTACATGCAAAATTTAGCACCAGGATTTCATGAAATCTGACTCTCCAACACGTTAATCTACACATTATTCACTCCTGCATTGCCTTCGGAGGGGGTGGTGACAAGATCTCCTTCACTATATCCAAAAACTCCTCGACCCGTTCATCTTCGTTGCATGTTTCTCCTCGCTCGTCCCTGTTAAATCACCTCCCGCATTTTTCTATCATCTGCGGTGGAGGATCAAATCAGACAAAAAGGGGGAAAAATCAGAATAATGGTTAAACAATTAACAGGTTTCTGTGCTTATTTGAAGATAGGCTGTTTTAACAGTAAACAATAGCAGCCAAATTCTGCGGAATCAGTTTGAATCCCGGTAACATAAAGCTATAAAGTGTAATCACTGTAACTTCCTGCCTAATATTTGACACACTTGAGCAGTTCCTGGAAGTGTAACCAATAACAATAACCTAACAACCATTGCCTAATATTTGACACGCTTGAACTACTTTTATCTGCCCATTGTTGCAAGAAAAATTCAAGCCAGAAGATAAACCTCTTTCAAAGACAAAGTCATGGATTAACATAAGATAGAAAACCAACTTATGGACAAGTCAACCTTATTAAGGATAGGAATTGTATGACAGAAATCCAACTTATGGACCGCTCAAAGTTTTTAAGGATATGAAACAAACATAATTGTCATATGGTATATTCTTTTAAGCTCATGTCACGTGAATTTGGAAAAGGAAATTTTGTATTATTAAAAGCAATTCAGTCCATTTTCTTAGATATATGCATAGGCTCCTGAATTGCACAACACCCAGTTATCCTCACATCAATGCTAAACTTGAAACTCTCTCTTCTTTTCAACAACAATAAACAAAAGGTAAAGGTAACACCACATCTAATAGGGCAGGAAGGCACTTTCATGGTGAAAAAAATAATTTTAACTGCAATAGCTTAGTTTGCATTAACCAAGAAAAAATAGCAAAACCGGCCCCGCCATCATGTCCCGCGCGCCCCTCGGCGCATCCACGCCCTCCGGCAACCCCACTGTCGTGCTCTCTTGCTGACCACGCCCGCCAACCTGCCACGCACGCCTCCTCCTCCTGGCCTGCTGGCCATGCCGCGCGCCTGTGCCAGCGCTGGAGAAGAACCATGGATTTTTTTTCTTCAAAATGTTGGTGTATGTATTGATAAATGTTGAATCCATTCTTCCAAAATGTTGAAATAAGGTGTGAACAATGTTGAACGTAGTATTTTTTGAAATGTTGATATTTTTTTTTCGAAAATGTTGAATCTAGTGTTTGAAAATGCTAATCTATTTCTTTGAAATTATTGAATCTAATATTCCAAAATGTTGAGTTTATATCTCTAACTAGAAAATCGCAGGGTGCGGCGTTGCCGCACCATCTTGGAGTTGGCCACTGGTGATTTTTGGAGTCCAAAGACATGGGATGACATGAACAGGGCAGAAGAAGAACTGAAATCTGAAAGAATTATGAGACTATTGATAAATTCTGCATGATCTTAGGCCCCGTTTGGATGTCAGTATTGGAGCTCAGAATTGGGAATTGGAATTGGTAGCTTCGAATGCTGACTGTTTGGATGTCCTGGAATTCAGAATTGGAAATCAAACTCAATACCACCTAGTATTCATCCCACCCTCACCGCTTCACCCTCGATACCGACCCAACCCATTCGGTATTTGTTGGAATCGTCTTTCACCCGCCCCTTCGTCTCCCTCGCACCACAGCTCCCTCCCTCCGCCCGTCATCTAGCGGCGCGCGCCGCCCTCCCAGCGTGCCGCCCCTGCCTCCCCTCCCTCCACCGGCGGGCCGTCCCCGTCTCCCCTCCCTCTACTGCCGCGCCGGAGCAGGAGGAGGCGAAGGCCGTGGGGCGAGCAAGGAGCCGCCCCACCCCTCCCTTGCCTCCCTCCGCGATGAGCCCCGCACCCCTCCACCGACAAGTCGCGCGGCTCCTCCCCAATCCCCTACCACCCTCCCGGTGGGCCACCCCTGCCTCCCCTCCACCGACGGGCCACCCCTACCTCTCCTCCCTCCATCGGCAGGCCACCCCCGTCTTCCCTCCCTCTGTCGATGCGCCGGAGCGGGAGGAGGTGAAGACTGCGGGGCGAGCGAGGAGTTGCGCCACCCCTCCCTTGCCTCCCGCCGCGACGAGCCCCACGCCCCTCCGCCGGTGAGCCACGCGGCTCCTCCCCAGTCCCCTGCCTCCCTCTGCGGGCAAGCCGCGTCGCCTCTCGCCTGGCCTCCTCCAGTGCTATGGATCCGGGAGGGGTGCGTGGATCCAGGAGGCCGCCGCCCCTCTCCTCTTCATGGGTCGGAGAACCCTTTGTACGGCGACTGTGGCAAGGGGTTGCCGGAGTAGGGGTCGTCGGCTATGGTGGAAGAATCCGAACAAATACCAATTCTACTTTTGTACATCCAAATTGAAAATTGAATTGAATTCTTTCCTAAGATTCCAAACGCCAATACAATGACATCCAAACAATAGAATTGGAATTGCATCTCATTTCAATACCATGGCTGATTTGGTATTAACCCCAATTCAATTCCATACCCTCCAATATCGACATGCAAACGAAGCCTTAGAGTTTTTAACCTACCATGATCTGTCCTGCCAATGGAAAATAGGCAAATGTATGAGAAGGGATAGGAAGCAATTGTTTTAACTATAACATAAAACAATGCGCTGGTGATTTCACAAATTGGTGGGATGGGGCATCCATTCGTGAGTTTAAATTGAACCTTATGAGCAAATCATTGTTATTTGGTTCAAAATTGTTCAGGTTGGGAGCATATATTGTAGAAGCAAAGTATAATTGGCTACCAATCAATTTCAAATAGTGTTCATAATTACATTATACCTGAAAATTTTGTTAACTAACGGGAAAGCATTTTGGAAAATTGATTATTATCGGGAACCTGCGATTTTCCGGCAGAGCTGTGGCCGGAGCTCAATAAGGAGCGGTGGAGGGGGGAGCCTAGGAGGAGGCGGAGTTTCGGGTAAGGGCGATTTGGAATCGGTGTTGTGCCGGCGACGAATTTGGTCGGCGCAGCTGCCCAGCTTGACTCGGTTCGTGCACGTCCGGAGGAAGAAGAAGCAAGAAAGGGAGAGTGAGAGGAGGGGCTAGAGCCAGCCGTCCTAGGAAGGTGATCAGGCCGTGGAAGTCTTCGTCCGTGCTCTAAGGAGCAGAGAGCGAGGATGGCGAGCAGTGGTGCGAGGATAGCACAAGGATGATGCGGCAGTGAGGAGCTCGGGGCAAGGCGGCGTTGGGGTCGTGCGCTCACACGGCCGGTGCACAGTAGTGCCTTGAGCGTGCACGGTCACGACATTGGTCACGGTACAGTGAATGGTGGGCAATGGTGTGGCGAGGTAGAGGTAGGGGTGGTAACGGATCATAACCCTCTTGTCTCCTTCACTATCCAACTCAGCTCTATCTATTTTTAATTTAAAATCATATTATTATATGGTGCGATCCCTATTGAGTTCCATTGCTAAGATATTTTAAAGAACCTTTACCGTCCCTAGGTAGATGAGGTGGCGCCTGGAGGAGTGGTTGGTGACATGACGCCGGTGGACTGTGGCCTATGCTCCCCAACGGCGAATGGCTGACGCACGGCACGCCAGGACGGGCCGGTGATGACAACGGCGGAACAGCTAATTCATACTTTGACGAGGTTCACAATAGTTTGAAGGCTACAGTGGCCTGAAGTTTGGCCAAAAATCTGGCCCTCTAACTGAATGTTCACAGGTGTTGGTTTGTTAGGATTTCATTCCACTTAGTCGACATCGATTTAGTTTTCGAAGGTCTAAACATGGTCCAAATTGGGCAACAACCCGAGCATGTAAAGTTCACAAGTAGGAAAACCCATTTTGATCTAAGTTTGGGTCATGTATTTAGGCAAAAACAAAAGTTAAAAGGCCCGAACCTAGACTGTCAGCCATTTAATCGAAGACTTGGCCATTTTCAGGGTGAGGTAGAAAACATGGGTTTGACCAGATTCGACCGGATATTTGAGCATTTAAACATTATTTTCCCAGCTGCGCATCACATCCAAGTTAAAATATATACCTTAGAGTACAATATTCATGTTGCGCAAAAATGGAGCATTTAGTGAAATTACATTTTAAAAGAAAGTTCATAGCCACATGTGCTCTCATGCTCACAAAAATTATTAGATACATTTGTTTATTTAATAAAAATGTTAATGACCCTAATTAACACTAGGGGTGTTACACCGTGCAACTATTTCTCTCCCAGCATAGTTCAGAATTTTCGCATAGCACTTTTGAGTGATCTCGCATGTGGGCAGTTTATCAGAGCGTGGATTGCCATCTCCCCACTCAATCTACATATGTCACAAGTATCTATGTGTTCAATTGATCTTTTTTTTCTTATTACTTCTTGTTGCAAGGCCATCATTGAACAGCTTCCACCCAAAATCCAGAACTTTATGTGGCACTTCCAAATTTGTCGTACTTCTCCCTCTCTTGAACTTGATTGCTGGTCCCCATTCTCCTCTTCTTGTAACATCTTTGCCAGGCAATAGGCACTACAGACAGTAAAAGCTCCATTTTTCTCATAAGCCCAACCCAGGAAATCTTCTACCAGGCTTTGTAGGTAATTTGATATTTAGAATTTCATCAGTGTCATGTCTTCCGAAAAAATGTTTAATATTCTCCTTTTGCCATTCCATGCGGTCCTGATTGATAAGTTGACCAGGCCCTGGGAATCGAAGGGTCCCTCCAAATACGCACTTTTTCGCATAAACCAATTCTCCATATGACCCTTTCTTTAATAATTCTAGTCCATGAACAATTGCTTTCCAAGTAATAGATTGGTTTATTGAAAAAGCAGTATCAAGCAAATTGCCATTTGGGTAATATCGTGCCTTGAGCAACCGTGCACACAAACTGTCTGGTTGATCAATCAATCTCCATGCATACCTTGACAGTAATGCTTGGTTTAACAATTTGAAATCTCTGATACTCGTACCACCAAAATTCTTTGACTTTGTAAATCTGTCCCATCTAATCCAATGTCTTTTCCTTTGTCCAGCCTTCTCCCCCACCAGAACCTTAGTTAGGGGTCACACACAGTTGTAGGCAATTGAAAAACTCCCATCACATGGACCGGTAAAAGCCCGAGCAACTGATTTAATCAAAATTTCCTTTGCTGCAGAAGACATCACTTTCTCATCCCATGCGTTGCACCTTTTCAATAATTTCTCGGTTAAAGTTTGGAATTTATCCACTTTCAATCTTCCTTCTGGGGTCGGCAGACGGCAGTCCTAAATACTTGACTTCGAATGTTACTTTGTGAGCGTGCAGACTTCCTTTAACCTTTTGTATTTTTTATCCCTCTGTATTCGCATTGAACAGAATTGAACATTTATCGTAGTTGATTCTTTAGCCTGTCGGTACAATATATTAACTTAAAATACATACATGGCCTTACAACTTGACGATGACATGCCACCTCAATTGAGAAGTATGCTTATATTCGTTTTCCCTTTCCATGATAATAAACATTCACGATTTTCCGCATCCTGCAAAACTATATGCCAGGCAATAAGCACAAGAAATACCACGAGAAAACACAAAAAAACACGGGCAACAAAAACCGGGGCAAAAGGGCGAAAAGGAAGCCAAACGCAACACACGTATACCAAGGACAAGGAGCAGGAAATCGGAGACCGCAGGCAGAAAGAAACGGGGACGCATCGCCGTGCTCCCCTCCCCTATCCCTATTCGGCTCCCTCCTGCTATCCGTTGTCCGGCCCCCGTCCGTTTCCCACGATTTCCGCGTCCCACCCATCCCCTCCACGCTTCTCTATTAACGCGCCCCACGATTCCGCAACCGAAAAATTAAAGACGCGAGCGGCGAATCCCTAGCCCTGGCCCCGAATCCCACCCGAAATCCCCGAGCTCGCTCGCCAATCCGATCCGCCGGCCGCCTCACTTGCCCCGTTGCCGGCGGCGGTTCCCGGCGCGGAATCTACCTTTTGCGTTGGGAGATCCGGGGGAACCCCTTTATCCTGGGCGTCCGGGACTCGAATCTTGCGGCGGGCGGGCAATGTGAGCGGTCTCCGTCGGAGGGGGACGATCTGCGGCGCGGTTCGTGGGTGAATCTTGCGGCGGCGGGGCGGCGCGGTTGGCGGGGATGGAGCACGTGATCGGAGGGAAGTTTAAGCTGGGGAAGAAGATTGGGAGCGGATCTTTTGGGGAGCTCTACCTCGGTACGCGCCTCGCCGGGTTCTTCCGATTGAAAATCTTTCACGCGTTTCTGCCGCCGTTTTTCGTTTCCGTCGCGGTTCTGCGTTTGTTTCTGATGCCGGTTGCTTTTGGTTGCAGGCGTGAACATACAGAGCGGCGAGGAGGTGGCTATCAAGTTGGTATGTGATAATCTGATCCTGTTTGTAGACCTATTCTCGTGGAAGCATGCGTGACATTAGCCAATATAGTTAGTCCCAGATGCAATCATATCGTTGGTCTACTGTTGCTAGAAACGGTTTCACGAGGAACTCTTGTGTAGATGTTGTAGCACAACCTAATTGTAAATGTTAATGCTGTTCCGTAATTGCCTGCGAAAAGATTGACATGGCTTCTCGCTTGATGTCATTATTTTGTTACGACAAATAAGAAGACTTCCAAGCATTTCCTTGGTTGTCCATGCGAATTGACTTGGGTTTCCTTTTCATTGAATAATAACTGTACTCCTAAACATTTCCTTGGATGTCAAGGCGAATCGTCCTGTTTTTTTTTTATCATGAATAATAACAAGACCTCCAAATTTATTTTTGGTTCTGCAAGCAAATTGACCTATTGTATGGACCAGTAATTAGGGAAGGAAGAAAAAAGATTGAAGATTTCTAGTGCATCCAGTTCCAAGCATGGAGCATTGGTTTTGTTACTCGTTCGTTATTTAGGCTGTATAACAACTCATATTTTGTTTTTTTAAGAAAGTGACAACTCATATTTTGATAGTGCCATTTTGAGCAAATGAAACAATAAAATCTTGAAAAGTACTTGCTGAAAGTTTATCAATTGTGGTCTGTGACAAGAGACATGTGATTTCGATTTTTTACTCTATTCCGTGAATGACTGGCTTGACTGAAGCAAAAATTGTGCTATGGAGAAATGCAATTTAGATTGCTATAGCATATAGCTAATGCTTTTCTAGCTTGAACGTATACCATAACCTTTGTGACAGCATGTGGTTAACCATTTTTGGAGCAATATGATTTTTCAGTCTTAGTCTGGGCAGTGCCCCTTTCAGCATCAGGACATGCCACCTGATTGTTTTTCTTGGTCTCATGTTTTACCAGGAATCTGTCAAATCAAGACATCCTCAGCTTCATTATGAGTCAAAGCTATACATGCTTCTCCAAGGGGGAAGTAAGTACCTATATGGGGACATGGTTCCTTTGTTTCATATATTTTCACAGGTCTTATATATTTCTTTATTCCAAACTTCAGCTGGGATTCCTCATTTGAAATGGTTCGGAGTGGAGGGGGAGTACAATGTCATGGTCATTGATCTTCTTGGTCCAAGCCTGGAGGACTTATTCAACTTCTGCAGCAGAAGATTCTCTCTTAAAACAGTACTTATGCTAGCTGATCAGATGGTAAGTTTCTCTTATGGTGTCATGCATTTTCTGTTAATTTTTGTTATCTGTAATGTACGTATGAAAAAGATCTCAATGAATCTTCAGTCCTTATATGGTGGATTTTCACCACCAAGTTAATTTCTTCCCATTGTTTTCATACAGATAGCCAGGGTAGAGTACATGCACACGAGGGGGTTTCTTCATCGTGATATCAAGCCAGACAACTTCCTTATGGGCTTAGGCCGTAAAGCAAGCCAGGTTGGGTGCTACACATGAGTATTTACTTATAAAACTGGATTGGTAGTGGCTGTATTAAGTCTCCCAATCATAGCTGATAGCTCACAAGAGGATAAAATCCTGACACTGTGCCCAGACTGTTTCTCTGCATAGCTGCTATCGCACTCATGGACCATTTTGCTTCAGCACATTATGACTGAATAAAATAAAATTCCTTTGTCTTTTGTTACAAGATGCAATGTGATTGACAAATTTCTTCAGTTGATGTAAGCATTTGAGTGGCTGTAGCTTGAATTTGTACCACACCAGTTCATATTATAAAACAAATGTTTGGCAATTCTCCTGTGAGTAATCCTTGTGTATGATTGCTGAAAAACTGGGAATTGGTTTTGAATGCAAACATTTGCTGTAATTCATATATGATATTTATAAACATGTCAAGTCTTTTGGAAGTGCTAAAAGTTCTTGTGCATTGAAGATTATTCTAGTGATGCTAACTTTTATGAGTAGATACCTGCATCTAAACTACTGTCATAAGCATGCCTTTTAAGTAATCGATATAATTTATCTTTAGTTCTTTACTGTTTTATAGCTGCTAAAGAAAACTGAGTGTACTCTTAACAGGTTTATGTCATTGACTATGGCCTAGCAAAAAAGTATCGGGACCTCCAAACTCATAAACACATACCATACAGGTAATCAGAAACGGTTCTTATGGATGCTATGAAATAAATAAATTCTCTTTGCACCTGGATGTTTGTTCTTGTATGTTACTTGTGATGATCTCTGTGCTTAGTATCATTCATTTATGACACGTATTTGTGTGCTCTGTAGAAGCAATGTTTGCGATATAGTATAGTCACTTATTGTTCTGGTAGACCCTTCTTGTTTTGCTTATTTCTGCTAACATCTTGGTTGTATAGTTTTCTAATTTACTGAACCTTGATTTAGAATTTTCATAGCTGTGCTTGGTACTTTACATGCAAATGGTATATGCTAGAGTGCTAGTGAATGTATTTTTAAAAATCTATATTTCTACTGCTATTTTATGCAATCTATATGAAATCTTAATTGGTTAGCTGTTCTATAACAATGAATGATTTTTAAGCTGAATTTTCTGCAATCCTACACGATGAAGAAGTTAAATGCGGTTCTGCATCCTACTATAAATAAGTTCTTTGATGAGATTTTTTTTCTTCTGTTACTTA
The DNA here is from genome assembly GCF_005286985.2 of Setaria viridis. Taxonomy (NCBI): domain Eukaryota; kingdom Viridiplantae; phylum Streptophyta; class Magnoliopsida; order Poales; family Poaceae; genus Setaria; species Setaria viridis. The sequence goes on from NC_048263.2 coordinate 31,198,875, forward strand.
AGTTATGATTTGTATTCATTTGGGATACACATTTAAAGCTTACATGTTTTCCTTTGTAGGGAGAACAAAAATCTCACAGGAACGGCACGATATGCTAGTGTAAACACCCATCTTGGAGTAGGTGAGTCTTGCTGGTGTTAAGAGGTGTGGTACTAAGAGGTGAAAATATAGTTATAATAGAAACCAGCAGGTTTTAGGTTTTAATGGGGGACAAGTACAACCGCACCCAAGCAAGCTAGGGTAGGCTTGAGATGAAACCCAACATGAGTCACCAACAACAAAGGAAAACTCATATAAAATAAAAAAGACAGTAATGATAGTAATATGCTAGGAGGCGTCTAAATGTCTAGTTTTGGACATCAATTCTGCAATTGTTATCTACAAGTACGGCTCTTCTGGAACCTAAATTGTATGCATTGCCAATCAACAAAAAATATCGTTTGTCCAGAGAAAATTCTCTCAGAAGCCCCATAAGAATTTTTGTCTTGTAAGCTTTGGCTAACTATATGATGGCTTCGTGTTATTCTGAATTCTCATGTGTGTTATTGCTGCTTTTCTCTTCAGAACAGAGCAGGAGAGACGACCTAGAGTCTCTTGGTTACGTGCTGATGTACTTCCTGAGAGGAAGGTTGGAGAATCAATTGCTTTCTAAAGTTCACATCACCTTTTGTCTATGACTATATATTACTGAAATACTTGTCTTCTCAGCCTTCCTTGGCAAGGCTTGAAAGCTGGCACGAAAAAACAGAAGTATGACAAAATCAGTGAGAAGAAAATGCTAACTTCAATTGAGGTAATTGATTTATTTCGACACATTTGTTATAACAATCTTCATTTACCGTTATGTTGGAAATGTAATGTAATCTTGTTAACCATGTTTTTTCACAATTTGCACAGGCCCTCTGTAAATCTTATCCATCAGAATTCGGTACATACTTCCATTATTGCCGATCTTTGCGATTTGAAGATAAGCCAGACTATACCTATTTGAAGAGACTCTTCCGAGATTTATTCATCCGTGAAGGTATCCACAAGTATAATACTTCTAAAGTTTCTTGCTCATCTACATATTCGCTTACATGCTTTCTTTTGGACTTGCAGGGTACCAGCATGATTATGTATTTGATTGGACAGCAAGGCAAGCTGCAGACAATGACAGATTGAGAGTATGTCTGCAACTCCCTTTTCTGAAATTGCTAGTAGTGCAAGTTTTGCCGTGCTGAATGTGTACCATTTTTTTCCTCGCTACCAGCTGAGTGGGAGAGGTGGGTTGGTGGGACCATCTGCAGACCGGGCTGCAGGTTTGTCAGTTGCATCCTCATTTTGGAATGTTACATTTAGGAAATAAGCATGGTGGAAACCAGGATGCTCAAATTTACGTATTTGCTTTTACAGCGAGACAGGCTGTTCCGGATAGATTTCCCGGTCCGGTTGATGCATTTGGTAGAAGAATCGACTCTGGTTCTGGCCATTATGGAGAACAACACACAAAGCACAGAACTCTATTGGATACACTTTTAGCACCCAAGACGGTGAGAAACTCTTGACTCAATTCTATTGATATTTTAGTCTGGATACTTGGTTGTCGTGTATGAAATACCTCATGCTTAGGTGATAAATGGGATGCTGTTTTTCTTTTTGTGTGTTGTGAGAACATCGGGACATTGATACTTACAAATGTTGGTAGAACAGAATGAACCAATACGATTTTTTTTCCTGGTAGCTGGCTAATAGTTTCTTTTGTGCCTTAACTATATTGCTGTAGCTGTCATCGCAATAATGCGATAGTGTTTTTAAATAATTGAATTCCTCGGTTCCGCTGTCAGTTCAGGCCTTTATTTTTGTTGCTATGAGATGACGTATTCTCCATGGTGATAACTTTTATACTTACATCAATTTTCACTATGTATACCAGACTGTTGATTCGGATAGAAGAAGGCCTTCATCATCGCGGAATGGGAGTACATCAAGGAAGGCCCTTCTGTCAAGCAGCAGAGGCTCTGGAGATCCCAGTGACCCGAATCGCAGTAGCCACCTACTCCCAACCAGCAGTGGCAGCAGCCGCCCATCAACTAATCAAAGGCTTCACCAGTCAACAGGACTTGAGGGCAGGACCTCATCATTCTCGAAACCAGGAAGAATCGTCCATGATGATACCACTATGAGGAACTTTGAACGCCTTACTATCAGTGCAGACAGGAGGAAATGAAATTTTTACTAGAGCAAAAGATCTGAGCTGCTCTCACTTGCAAGAGCGCTGAGTATTCATTTGGTTCCAGGTGATGCTTACTCATGAGCAAGTTAAATGATTCTGTGCTATACATGAAGCTGCAATCTGCACATAATGATGCTCGTCGAATCTTGGCACAGATGATTTGGGTTCTTTTAATTCAGTGAACTGTTCTTTCAAATGGCCACAGAAGCATACTCACACCGTTAGAACCCGGTATTGGCGGCAGTGTTTAGCCGTGCGGGTCAAAATGATGTTGATGTTGACTCTGATATTTGTAAAATGTCAATGGAATAAAACATTTCGGTAGACTTGCGTTACCTTAAATATTTCTGTGAAAGTTGAATTTTTGTCTATGCAAAGGGGATTCAAAATGAGTTTTCAGAAAACTTGTTCTGTTTACATTTATATATTTTTTCTTAATAAAACTGAACTCGTATTGTTATTTTGTATTAGTACAATAAGCTTATAGGATCCTCCGTTCGGACAAGTCGTCGTTCAACAATTTTGAGAACCCAGAGGCAGGACTGTCAGAACAGTGGGAACGTGAATACATGAAAGTGGTATGGCCAGAAAATTAACTTTATCCTGGTAATAGAGATTAGATTGTAAGCTCTTAAACCAGGAAATAATATAGCGTTCTCCCCAACCTAACAACAATCACCGTAAGAGTAGCAGCAGCTATCTACTCCCACTTCTTTCACCCACTTTAGAACGATTAGAACGATTGCGTTGGTTTGAATTCAGAAATTTTTAGCAGAGCTTTCTCAATTTCGTATCTACGCGTGTGGGCTAAACACTGAGATTTAAATACCACGCAAAAAGGATTACTCCACCCGTCAAACAACATATGCTTTTAAATCTCAAATATTCCATTCCAGTGACGGTGTTCAGAGATCTATTGAACCAGACAAATACCTCTATTTGCATGTATGCCTAAACGCAATTTGCAGGAGGCGCAGTATAATCCAGCAACTCATGAATATATGTTGAGCTGCATTTCCATCTTCGGGGACAACACACAAAAAAAAAAAATCCAGAATGAGTACCACAATCTTCCAAGAATTCTAATGCGGTGGATTCTTACGACAAAACATTTTTTTGAAGACAGCCTTTTACTATATATTTGTAGTCAGTACCACATTCTTTCGTTATTGGCATTACCATGCTGAGATACACACATGCGAAAACAACCAGAGCAAAAGAGAGTAAGGATGAGGTTCTTGCTTAGAAAGCAGCACATTAAAAATATAAATCAGTCTGATACCAGAAATAGTTAGACATCATTCGAGATTCCAGTTCCAGGAAAAAAAAGCCTATCATGTGTTAGAATCATGGTGACAGTGCAAATATGTTATGAGTATATACATTCACATGAAAACACTTAAGAGACGACTAGCAGCACATCAGCTATAGATCGATACAATCAAACCAATTCTCTGCACGTCATTTCTTAAAAAAAAAGGCTTATCACAGCTATTCATTCAGTTATATCAAAGCAGAGTTTTGCTTCATCCCAGGGGCCATTGATCTCAAACTTGTATTCTTGAATCCTAATAAGCCAGTAAGGGCAAACGATCGAAATAAAAACAAGAAGTGCCAACAGGAGAATGAAGAACATTCGGTGCAACTGGTATGTGACGCTCAGGGTGACAACCATCAATGCGAAGGAGAACAGGAGATGAAGCCTAAAGTGGTACTTCTTGACACAGAATGTAATGAGGGGTGCAAACAGGAAGACTTGCAAGGAGAAGAGCATGATCGCAAAGACATGCAGCCTTGATGGCAAACGTGAAGCCACAAGCACAGATGCTACTATTGACGCATTCAAGGAAATATTGCTGGTTAACTTTGGATTGTTGAGTGCTCCTGGAGGCCTTATAGTTGAACCAGAATAATCATGCAGAAAGAGATGAACCAGCAGAAGAGATACAGCAAGGGCCCATATTGAGTCTGAACTGATGGACCTAGTGAGGGTATGGTAAATTGGCGCAAGAACATAAAGACCACTGATGAAGAAAGATATGTTGAGGACATACTTTGCCAGAAGCTTCAGAGAGAATGGACAAGTCGTGAGCAAGAGGACAGAGAAACCAACCAGCAGGAGACCAACATCTAGCTTGAGAAGAGTGGTCTCATTAATGTCCAAGTTCAATGTGAGGGTCCATGTTGAAACCACAAGAGCGACAATGCAGAGATATTGCGAAATGGAGACGGAGTCAATCATCACTTTCAGAAGGTCTCTCTTGACAACATTGGCGTTCATAACCATCTCCTCGAGGAACGACTCATCGGTGTGGTTATCATCGTATCCTGGTTGCCTTCCCCCATAGGCAACTTTTCTCCACATTGGCTGTAACCTGATCCGGTTTCCATCGCTGCTCTTCATAATGTATTGCAATGATTTCCGCTCCAGAAGAAACAGGCTCAGATCCACGTCAAAGGACACAAATTGGTAGCCATCAAGATGTCTTCAGTGCTCAAACTTGCATTTGTCCAGCATCAGCTGCCCACTGCTAAAAGAGAAGGCAGAGTTAATCACCTCCAATTTCAGGGAGTTAACAATAATTCGTAGCCAAGTATCAAAGGATTTTAACCCAGGGTATGCCTAGCCAAAGCTCCAATATGCAATTCGGCACAGTTCAATACGCAATCCGGTAACACAACTATAAAGTTCCCGAAACAATTTGGTATGCAAATATAAAATAACCAAAATTACCATAATATATTTAAAAGGTCCTTTAATACCTTAAATTCAATACATAAGTTCGAAACTTGTATAGTTTTACAATATAAATAGTTCAAACATAAGATAAGGTCCTGGTTGACATATTAGGATTCAGGTCCTGATTTCAGGCTAAGAAATCTTAATCAGAGCTAAGCAATTTCCAATCAGCAATCACATGTCAAGATGTCAAGGTACACACGACGTTCTAATTGGACTGGCTTGTGCTGTGCGTGGCTGCGTGCGGTGGACATTGGACTGGACCGTGGATGGAGATTGGACATTGGAGGAGAAAGGGAAGGGGATGCAGGGCGGCCGAACCTGGACGTTGCTGCTGCCCTCCTCCAGGTGAGTAGGCGACCAGGTCGGAGAGCGCCTTTGGCGTCTCCTGCACGCCCGGGCGGCGCCGCCGGTGCGCGTCGGCGCTGAACCGCGGGAGCCCGTGCGGCCGCAGGCCGCGCAGGACGCGTCGGGCCTCAGGGCGTCGGGCGGCAGGAATGCAGGCGGCAGGCCGACTCGGAGTTAGGAAACGGATGGGGTGTCAGATCCTAGAGGATCCTGACAAGGGGACGAGCGCCGTGCGACCCGACGGCGTGCGTCACCGGCGCGAGGGGCGGCCGGCGGGCGCGGAGGTAGGGAGAGTCGGAGTCGCGGTGAGAAGAGGGTGACTGGGCGTGCGTGCAAGGGCCTAGGGGTTGAGGCGAGCCGCGTGCGCCGGCCTGTTGAGCTCGAGGCTTTCCTCCGGTTTGGGCCTTTGAACACACTCACCGCCAGGGCGCCAGTACAAAAATGAAAAACGTTTTTCAACCGTCAGCTATCATAAAAAATCAGGTTTTGAATCTCACAACTTTAAAACTAGACACCGTACAACCTTCCACTACTCAAGCAGGATAAAAAGACACCATCGCAAGTGTTGCGCTCTTGTTTTCATCCCACATGGGCCATATATGAAATGGCAAGTGAGCTACCAGTTTCAAAGTTAAAATTGAAATCAAACTTTTGCGAGAATTAAAGACCGATGAATTTCACACTTCAGAACTTTTTTTCTTGGAAATATCCCCCCCATGTATATTTGGCTATTGGTTTCTAAATGTATGTTTACTCCCTCTTTTAAAATTAAAGGTGTATTTTATTTTATTGGATCAAGACCTCAACTAACGATTACTTCATTAATATTTCATCTATGTGATGTGAAATCATAAGTCATAACTAAGTAAATATGATAACATCAATTTTGTATTAAAAAACCCTGTCTTGATAAAGAAATCCATGGTTCGATCATAAGCTTGTTTGCCCTGATAAAATGAAATATGCTTTGTAAAAATATATACATATATATTCTGCTGTGTATAAAGATTCATATATAGGATAATGCCGCAGTCTACACGGTGACATTTTGACTAAAAACATACTCATATAATCTATTATGAATAAAAAGTTATATATGATGATTTTTAATAAATCTAATAATGCCTGTCTTTGTAAAATTTTAGATGTCCGCATTAAAAGACTTGGACAAAATCCAGATGGATTCCAAAAAAATTGTTCTACATAAAAACATTTTCATATTTGACCCAATTTCTTTTAAAGGTGAAGTCCATTTTTCAACCCATACCTTATAAGTTCAGTTTTCAACCTTCAACTTCGAAACCAACAGATGAGATGTCAAAAGCATCCAACTTCGAAACTAGGGTGGAATTGTGCCTTTTTTTCTGAATTAAATATTTGGATGTTGCCTCTAGTATCTGGTCTTAAGAGGTAAAAGTCGGAAAATACCCAGTGGTTGAAAATCAGACTTAATCCCAACCTGGACATTGAAAATAAGACTTCGTCCCCTTTTGGGAGGGCTCTTGACCTTTTGTGCTGCCAAAAATATTAGAGTCCGAAACTGGGCCTGTCCATGCGATCGGTTGCCCCGTAAAAACTCATTCGCAGATCACATAAGGCTTCCAGCACAAACAAGTGCATTCTTAGGCAGATCATACACTCCAGAATAAGTAGTGGTTGCAAAGGAAAATGCAAACGCAGCCAACGGTGGATATAGGTGCATGTCAGTTACGAATCACCAGCAACAAAAAAGCAAATGGAAACAAATGCACATTGCACATTCGTCGCAAACTAGGTGGATATAGATGCATCACAGCTACGAATCACCAGCAACAAAAGCAAATGGAAACAAAGGCACATTGCACATTCATCGAAGACCTTGCTGATCCATATCTAAAATTAGATACTCCATATCATTCATGCAAAATCCCCAGAGCACAGCCATGCTTGATAAAGGTTTGAAAAGGGTTCATAGGAAACAGTAGATTTAATTCTGGCTTTAACAACACTCGAACGAATTGCTGATCCAACATGAAACCAAAAACTAAACATGCCATCCACTGAAAGATACTCTAAGCCGTGGACGCCTTCTTGAGCTTGGCAAGCTCTTGCCTGATAGCACCACCCCTCTGTTTACAGAAGGAACAAAGTGTTAGAAAGCAATGCAGACAGCACCAACAGAAAACTAAAAACACAGGGAGCTTCCTGACCTTGATCTTCGCCAGCATGACCTTGAACCTGTCGAAGTCATTGAGCGCTGCTCTCCTCTTCTGGACAATCAGCTTCTTACCCCATGAGCTGTTCTCCCACTTGGTCTTCACATCTGCAAAAGGATACAGGAAATCAATTAAGTGCCCCCTCTCCTCTTCTGTACACAATCATCTAGAAGCTGCATAGAGCACACTAATGCTGAAGAGGCCAGCAGCGCAAGCTTTATAATTACCAGCTTCCTCCATCGCCTTGATCAGAGTTGTCTTCTTAGGTACACGTTTGATGTCAATCTTGATGTCGGTAAGTGAGAGCCGCTTGAAGTTCATCTGGCACCTGACCATATCAGGGGCATCCACAAGTGCCTGGTTCACATAAAAGATCGAGGCAATGAGATCTTGAATGTTTAATCAAAGCATGACCAAGTACAATTAGGAAAAAAAAGGCACTAAAACTTGTAATTTGATAGGTGAAGTTCTCTAGCTAAAGCAATATCACCACAAACACAAATTGTTGATAACAAAACATCTGTTGCTTTCCAATAAAGGAATCTAACGGAACAATGGCATTGATTAATTACACCGTCCCCTGGGTTCATTACAGGAAATAAGTTTGCCAAGCAATCCTAGCCTCGTAATATTGTTGCTAAGGTACTAAATCCGCCATCTGGCAAATAGCAAAAACGGTACAGCAAATGGGAACATAGAAAGATCAACAGCTAGATGAAGCTAAGCTACCCCGCAAATTCAAATGAATATTGTTTGGTGCGACAAAACAGTCAGAACGTTTTGCATTTCTCACGAGAAGCAGCACAAATCAACAATTATTACCACAGTTACAAAGCATGCTTCTAAAGCTATAGATCGACATCACAACGGCGAACACAAAGGCAGGGATTAGGAGGGAGCTAGGCCTTTACCCTGTTCTGGTCGACCACGTCGACGATAACGACGAGGCGGCCATAGTCCTTGCCGTAGTTCACCAGGGCCACGCGCCCGATCTCCACGAACCTCTTGAACGGCTGCACGCATAGCACAAGAACACAAAACCCTAGTCAGACCCCGCGCCGTTACAGAATCCTCCCGGAAACAACACCTTTCAGCTCGATCCACGTACCATCCTCGCGGCGGTCGGAGAGGCGAGCGGCGGCTGCAGCGGCGGGAAGCGGGAGCGAGGGAGACGGCGAGGCGGGGCGGAAGTGCAAAGAGAAGCTAGGGTTCGGCAGTGGGAGCGGCCTATAAAGCGGCGTGCAGGTTCGGGACCGCCGCTGGATCAGGAGATGGGGCACCCTGGCCGTCCGATCCAGGTCAGAGTGCTCGCAAGGGGTTTGCCGGGCCTTTTGGGCTATGAATACATAAATGGGCCACGAATGTTTTACATGTTGGGCCTTATAGGCCCGTAGCGACTTGTTCGCCTCTCACGGATCGGGTCACAGAGATTCCTCCTGTCCTCCGCAGTAAAAAAATCAGTACGGCGTCGGTGCTGGCCTGGTCTCGCCGCGCATCTTCTTCTGCTCTCGCTGCGTCAGTAAAAGCAGCTGCGGGATATATTCGTTTCCTCCCCGATCGGGCCTCCCTCCTGCAGTCTCCTCGCCGACAGGGAACGCCGGGGTGAAAGAAGGGAGCTTCCATTGCCGGATCCGTGAACGGTTAGTTTGCAATCAGCTCTATGTATGATTTCAGATCATGGCGGAATAGTAGCGCGTACATCTCTTGTGGATTTTATGGAGTTCAGAATCCGGGCAACCTGGATTGGCGGGGTTTTGTGGTGCTTTCTTGGTGGTTCTATGTGTAGTCCGTGAAGATCTGATCCATGGATTTCGTGGTTATAATAATATTCAGTGGGAGATCAGATGTTAGTGTGATCTTGTGCATGTTGGGGCTGAACGTCTGGGTGATTAAGACTTAGTCACTTAGATATGTATGGGATGCTGGCAATTACTTCCTCTCAGTGAGCATATTCTATTTGCTGTTATGATGGGTTGATGTACTTGTTGATTCTTTCAGGTTCAGAGATGGCTGAGACGGTGTTCACTCCCTCTTTGGAAGGGATGAAGCATGTCAAGGCAGAAAACGGAGTCATTCTCACCAAGCCTTTCCTTGAAGTCTGCAAGCAAATCTTGCCTGTCCTGGGTAACTTGCTTTCCTTATGTCTTCCCTTAATTCACTTCTCTTGACTGCTGCATTGTTTGTGGCATGAGGTTTTGAGATTTAATCCAGTAGTCCAGCTGTGTTACTTTAATTAAATCTGTGATTTGGTACCATGCTTAGTTCAGTGGCACGGTGAATGGGTTTGAGTTATTTCTCACACGTGATAGATTGAGACAAACCCTCATTGATTTAGTAAAGGCCTCCTATCTTATTATGAGCTTTGGAGTCTTGAATCATTCAAGATTTTGTGCACCCATCTGCACGATACTTGTGTTAGTCCTTAAATTGTGCTACTGTGTTGCCTTAAACCATGGAAAAGAATGCCATTGAGTTCTATACTCGTAGTTATGCTTTTCTCTACGTTGAGCCTTAATTGTATTGCTTACACAATAAATCATCTTTTCATTAATTTTCCCTTTATTCCCGCTGTTGCACACCAGATAAATTTGGAGCTGCTATGGCAATTGTAAAGAGTGACATTGGTGGCAATATCACAGTAAGAAAATCTTTTTGCAAGATTACTATTATACAAATATTAGTCAAAGTTTATCTTCCATTCTTTTTTGCTCGTAAATAGCTGGTAGTGGTGTTGATGTTGTCTTTCAACTACTGATGTTGTGATAATCCATATTTAGTTTAGACAGATCTGGCTCCTGTTTAGTGTGATTGCCTCTTATGTAGCCCTCAAAGTTCTAAGTTGTTTTTCCTTTTTAATTTCAATTGACCTGATCCTCATCTTTCAGAGACTAGAAAACAAGTATTCTTCAGACCCATCAAAGTATGAGCACTTGTACACCATGGTTCAGGAAGAAGTTCAAAACAAGACTGCAAAAGGTTCCTCAAGCTGCACAAATGGGCTTCTATGGCTCACGAGGTGCTTAAATTTCTTTTATTTTGTCGGTTTTTTGTTGCAACTTGATCAGCAAGCCAAGTATCTGACTTCCGTTTACACAAAATTTTGCATCTCAGGGCCATGGATTTCCTTGTTGAGTTGTTCCGTAACCTGCTTGAGCATCCAGACTGGACTATGAGTCAAGCATGCACTGATTCATACACCAAAACTCTGAAGAAATTTCATGGCTGGCTTGCCAGTTCTAGTTTTACGGTAGAATCTTTCACTCTGATGATCCATGCAATCAATAGAATTCTATCCACATAAGGCAAACTGTAATTTAATGTCCCTTGCTCAAGAAATTATAATCAACATATGGATGGATTGTGGAAATATGAGGCTTAGTTTTCACATGGATTATAATCAATATTCAGGAGAGCAGCATACCTTTATATTTAGATGGATAATAAAAGCCAAAGGTCTTACAAAGAAGAAAACAAAAGGAGAAACTAAAAAATTAAAATAGGTGTTGTTGGACTTGCCAGCTACAGGACAAACACCTGATAGTCAATTAATTTGAACTTTGCCAATCCAAATGTCTACTAAAATCCCAATCTCTTAATACATTGTTGCTCATTTCTGTATGGAGATAGGTCAAGTGGTCGATATTATCGTCTTTTAAGATAGATTGTATACTTTTGGTATCTCTTCTATCTGCTCTCATTTTGGTGATTTCATGAGTTGATGACAGGTGGCCATGAAGCTTGCTCCTAACAGAGATAAATTTATGGAGGTCATCAGCGGAACGGGTGACATCAATGCAGATATTGAGAAATTTTGCACAACCTTTTCACCATTTCTCAAAGAAAATCATGACTTTCTGGTATGTATACTCCCAATTCAAGATTAAATGGCTTGGTACTTTTTTATGTTGTCCGCTCTTGTGAACCAACTGCTGTTTTTGCAGGCGAGTGTTGGTCTTGACGATATGAAGGCTTCATAGAGCAATCTCTGCAGCAGTTACAGCAAAATAAACATGTCTTGTGAAAACTCAAATGTTGCCTCCCGTGGTCATCTTCTCCTCCCCCCAAAAAATTATACAGGGTAATAATAAGTCTGTGAGCATGATTGCCATGGCTGCTTACACAGTGAAACGACAGTACTCAAAAAATTTACCTTCGGAATTCATACCCTGTTACATACATGATGATGTGGAACTCATGTACTCTTAAAAGTTTCCTGTCTAGGCTGAAATTTTACAAGAATTTTGCAACAATCTTATAGGCAGATTCCTACATTAATTATAACTATTACGCCGTCCTGAAATATTGGTTTGAAATTCGTCCACAATACAGCTACGGACAATTACACCACTCTGCAGCAGTGTGTACAACTATGGAGGGATAAATTAGACTTCTCATCTGCTCATTCTGTCAGAAATGTGCTAGTGGCGCCTGATGCTGGTGTGTTATATTTTTCTTTTATATAATTGCGCTTTCTGGATAATTTGCCAAATAAGCCGTTCCTCAAAGCAATTTTGATATAAAATGCCCATTGACAATTCGGAGGTTACTCGCCAACCAAATAAAAAAACAATTCGGCGGTTAGCAGCTTATGGAGGATACATGCTAGAATTGGGAAACATGTGAACCCCGTATCAAAGCACATGTTCTGCCAATCAGTCATAATTTTGTAAACTTGCAAGCACGATCTTTATGCTAACTTAGAAAATCCGTCCCAGGGTGCTAATGGGCACCCAAAGATCGCTGCTGAAGTGCTGAGTGGTAGACATCAGTAAGCTCAGATATCTCGAGGTTAATCTTTTACGAGGACGCGTTCCGGTAGCAGTTCCTATTCCTATTACTCTGGCTTAGCAGGTCGCTGTTCTTCTAGCTAGTCAATCATGCAGAGGAAAACAATCAGCGAGCCACCCATAACGTCTACAAATCTTTCGAACGTTAAGAGCACTAGTCATTAGAGTATTTACAACTACAGCTCCATAAAGGCATAAACAATTGAAATGATGCGCTGATCGCATTACGCTCCAGGTACAAGTTATTGCATGCTAATATTTCGCTAGACTTCCCATCCACCACCACGGCATATGGAAGCAGAATGGACACCGGATGTTAAGGAACTGTTCAAAGTTTCAGGCAACCTTCTCAGATGTTGATACTGAGATGAACATGCAGAATTTCAGTTTTACTTGTGAAGAACACTTCTTTTCTGCAGTTTGATTTTCTTCTGTGGTCGAGTCTGGAAAAAATAGCACAACGAATGAGTATATGGTACATACAAAAGGAACATTTGATGTAGCCAAAGAAATGAGAACTAACCTTCCCCTTCTCCAAAGCTTCAAAGTCTATCCTGCTCTTCCATGTGCTCTTCCGTAATTTGATTGGCCGGTTTCCAACGTATTTACCTGCATGACATTTAGTTTTGTAAGTTGTAGAACTTAAGGTAGCGACAGAAAAGGATGCATCAGGAGCAAGAGCACTCATACCGTTCATTTCTTTCAAGGCAGCAGCAAGATCTGATGCATTAGCAAAACTAACAAAACCATATCCTTTAGTTTTACCAGTCCACTTGTCCCGTATAACCTGGTGCAGAAGAGACACCCAATCATGATCGCTTAAATAAAGCGAAAGATTTTAAACTGCAAGGCCGTATAAAAAATGGAAGGGTCTAACTCACCCTGGCCATGTTGAAGGACGGATACTTTGAGAATGCCTTTGTAAGAATATCATCGTTCACTTCATTTCCAAGATCACCACAAAACAAACGGAAGTCATCTGTAGATGAGAGATCAAGCAATTGTCAATAGAAGTACATAACAGTATCTCTAAAGAAACTAACTAAATTGTCATCAGGAAGTCTACCAGGTAGAATCCCATTACTAATGCACAAATGAGAAACATTATGCAAGTCAGAACATGAATTTGTGGCCAACAGCAAAGATCCAATGATCCAAATGCTGTAAATTTAATAATACTGTAACATTCTTTTTCATGAAAAACACATCCATGGCACATTTAGAAGTTGCGAACATTAGATGAATATTGATAGGTGAATGAAAATCATTCATGCATACCGCAAAGTGTGATACACTAGTTTACAAATTAATTAGCTGCCAAAGCTCGCTAAACCTGACCCCAACAGATAAGAGATAGTCAAGCATCACTCTCCTGAACAGCTTAAACCATTTATGCTAAGGAAGGGGCAATGAAGAAAGCAAGCAAAAGACAATACTTCTATGGTTGAAAAACCAGAGTCCTACACAGCATTATAGGTAATATGAAATGCACATAGTGCACATGTAGATCGATCCATAAGAAGAATGCCCAACTCTGAGCTATAGTTCTTTAGTCTTCACTGACCAATATGATGAAATAAGAAATGAAGGGAACATAGCAGTTGGGACGTGTGCTTGTTAAGGCACACAAGAACCAGAAGCCTACACATATGTTCACATCAAACAATACGAAAATAATATTTCATTCAACAACAAAAGCATGCCCAGGATCGGTAATGGCATATGAAACAGTGTTGCAATGCATGTGAAACAAATCAGGTAAGATGGAAAATTTGGGGGAAAACTGTTTACTATATCTGTAAGCCCACCTAAATCCCGTGTGGCAACATGTTGGGTTACACATCACATCCTCGAGCACCTTTATAGAAAGGAAAAAAGAGCAGCTTGTTTCAGATCAAATCATGATAAATAGAGCATCAGATCTTGCCTGTGAGAATGACAATTATCCCATGGTTTGTTGCCTTCAAGGTAACAGATAAAAAAAGCTAAAAAAACTGTCACATTGCCACAAGATACCATAAACCACATAATTGGAGTATTTGAGAAACATTATGAAAATTATGACAACAGAGAATTAGAGATCTTACTTTCAGGCCAATCAGCCAAGGTTGGGTCCTCCCAACTTTGCCCAGCTGCCTTTCGAGGCACAGCCTTCTTTGCTGCTTCAACCTTCTTGTCTTTCTCACTATTTGCAATAGCAGCCTTAACTGTGGCTAGAGCCTCAGGACTGATTATCTTTGAGTCCTTCTGGAACAAGTGTTGTGCCTGCAAGACACCATGTGACAGTGAGACAGGTTAACAGGTTACTAAAAATTGCACCGAATTAATAGTGACACAGAATAATACATAGATGTTAGATCTGAGATTCATTAAGTTACAAATTGGCAGTATGCATCGTCAAACATATAGTTTCATCTCGCTAGCTTGAACCTTGAAAATAGTGAGTTGAAACTTAAGAGGCACATTTCTGCCTCCCCCAATTGGACACAAGAAGATCTTCTCTTTTAAATAAATAATAATAATAATTGTAACCATTCCCACAGATTTTGCTATTCACACCTATAAGTTCCAGTACTGCTACGCAGAATTATTATTAGGCAATTGATTATTCAGATTCCAGTTAAATTAGTAATTAGATATTACCAGGGCATAAAAACCTCAAATGAAATGCCTGTATTAAGATTAATCATGTATTGTTTAGTCTGAATCATTCACTATCAGCAGCACGATACACGCAAATAGAATCTTATCAAACTTTTGCAATTAGATCTTGCAAGACAGAAGATAAATTCTCGTGTAATGTCTGCAATGAACTTGAGAGAAATGTTTGTGTTAAGACTAATCCTGCAACATCTAGTCAAAATCATTCACAGCCAACAGCATAAGACAACAAAAATGCCTTCAGGGTCGCATGAGCATCAGTCATCGGATCATTTACTGAATCAAACAATCTAAGTCTCCAACCAATCTTAAGCTCTACAAGCGTAGCATCACTGCACCAGGACAGTAAACAAATGACAAATCATAGACGAGGATGCCGACCATCCCCGACCGAGGCTAGCCAACAGCGGAAAGGCGGCGGGATTCCTGCATTACCTGCTGGACCTGGGGCATGGGGTAGACGGCGTTGTACGCAGGCGCCGCAGCGGTGGCCGCATGCCACGCGGCGTACTGCGGGTTCTGGAGGTGGAAGGGCACGGGGAAGTAGGACGGGGTCGTGGCCGCGGCCGCCGCCGCGGCATGGTAGGTGAACTGCGCGGACGCGGAGGCCGGCGAAATGGACTGCGTCGACATCACGATCGCCGGGGGGGCGGCGGTCGAGAGGGGCGGAGTCGCGCCGGGAGAGGCCGGATCGCCGGAGCGCTGGGCTGGAAAGCCTGGAAGGTGGCGTGAGGTCGAGGGATTCGCCGATTCGGCTGCCTCCTGCCTGTGCGTCTTCTGGTTGTGTGTGTGATCGTGGATTCGTGTTCGTGTGGAGTCTCGGGAAGAAGTAACGTGAGGACCGGAAGGAAGGGTGTGGAACGCTCTGGAAGCGTCTGGTGCGTTGTGGACGAAGGGGATGTGGGCTTGTGGCCCTAAGGAGACGTGGTTTGGTGCGAAGTCCACCGCCGCCGGGCCTAACTCTGGAGGCGGCAGGCCGTGGCGGGCCGCAGTCTGTAGCTGGCCGGCCCGTTCGCCGCGTTTTCGGCGTTTCTCCTCCTCCGTGCGTTTCGGCGTCCTCCTGCCGCGCCATCGCCCGCTTTCGTTCGAGGAGCATCCGCGTAGAACGGAAGCACGGAGCATGTGGCAAATCGGTTACGTCATTATCAATCTCCTGCAAGCCTCGAACTCTCCAAGGTGTGCCAGAGATCCACGCCAAAGAACGCTAGATCCGTGCAAATCCAGGCGTGTTGGCTCATCGGATCGGCCATCAGGGCTAGCAGCAGCCTCGACTTCCCCCGGTTACCCATCACGGCACGGATGGCCGTCGGCACCTGGCAGTCTAGGCTCGCCGCGTCGTGTCCAAGGCAATCCATCCTAGCCACCCGTGCGCAAATCAACCCGGCCGTCATCCAACCCCGGCATCAGAAAACCTCGAAGGTGTGCCAGCTGGCCGCCAAATCGCAATCGAGCGATCGAACAATTTGGCAAGCTGCTCACGTTAGCATGAATTGATCCGACAATACAGCCGTGCTGATGCCCCAATTAATCGGTCAGATGTTTTCTGTTGAGTTGAGTGCTGCTGTTATGTTGATGTTCCAATACAACCGGCTGTATGTTGCGTCAAAATGGAGTGCTGAAGTCGTGTTGATGTTCCTATCCAACCGGTTGAGCTTTAGAGTTTGTTTGGTAGAGCTCCATCTTATTCTTATTCTCTATGGTAGCTAATTCTCTCGGAGAAGTGATTCTATGACTGAAGGTGATTCTCTTTTTTCTTAAAAAAAAGGTGATTCTCTTTGATTATCTAGCATAAACTCTTAAAATCAGGATGGAGAATCACTTCACAGAATTAGGAGAACTTTTTTCAGCTCTCAGTCTCTTAGTTCATTTCAGAGAATCACTTTACGGAATCAGCAGAGAATCACTTCTATCTGAAAAATTGTTTGGCAGAGCTCTTTTCGGATTCAGCAGAGAACCAGCTTCTGGAGCTCTACCAAACACACCCTTAATTTTCTTTTCTTTTTCCTGACTATGACCTCCTAAGTTGTAAGTCTTGTATTTTCTCTGCTACACCAATAGAAACTCGCACTATGTTGTGCGGTTCGCTCAAATCGTCCCACGGATGATCTCCAGAGTTCTAGTATAAAACCTTTTTTTGTTTATCAGTGTATGTGTAGCTCGTGTAGCGACTCGTGATAGGCGGGGGCCTACCTTTTTTGTTTATCAGTGTATGTGTAGCTCGTGTAGCGACTCGTGATAGGCGGGGGCCGGAGCATGCATTATTTGCAGCTCACATGATGAACGCATCGCCTAGGTTTGAAGCTTGAAGTTGAGACCAATAATGTTTATTGAAAGAGACAAAGTTAACATACAAGTATACATTATGCGTGTTTCTAGCTCCCCACGCTTAACTTTTGTCGTTAGGATTTATGAAACAAAGATGCATGCATCTAGATTAGCAACTGTCCAAGCTTCCGCTTTCACTCCAGGTCCTTGTTCTCCAAAAGTTACGCGCACCCAAAGCTGGGCCATGCATGGGTTGCATAGATCTGCCAAGACATATGGGGGCAGCACTGGTGTCACAAGCTGACTGTTCGATCATAGTTGATCAGTGGCAGGTATGTGTATCAGTAGTATGCTCTGCATGTGGACGTGCTTTCAGCAAAGATTATTGCTAGGATCATGCAAGTTGTGGGAAGAAATCAAATTCCCGGGCACCAGCACCACAGAAGATCCTGCGACCCGTGAATATGATCCCCCTGCGATGCATATATGGTACATGATGCCAATATAATCGATCGCGCAACTTGGTCGATCGCAGCGAAGTACATGCCCGTCCAAAAACAAGTGCACTTTCGTTCCAAAGATACATGCACTTGCCCTTGAGAGCATGTGGGGACAAAAAAGTTCACTTCATACTCGGAGATTCGCATACCTGAGTCTACACCAACGTACGTTGTTATACAAAATTAGTTACAGATTAGAAGAGAGCAACCGTGGCAGTGGACCGGCCTTGTTTGGCACGACGCTGGCTAGTAGCTAGTATAGCTAGACGCAAGACGCGAATCCGTGCTGCCCTGTCACAGGATCGCCTACTTTAATTTGTCGCGCAAACCGGCTCGGATCTTAGCGCGAGTAAAATTTTAATGTATGTGCAGCCCTTCTTCTCGTCCGCATCCACATGCATCACGCACGCACGCATTGCATCTGATGACGATCTCAGCATAGCGACCTCTCTGTCCTAACTCCTAACCGATCACGACATGTACGCGTGCTAGCTGCTCGCGCCGCTCACCATCCTCCTCGGCGACGGCTGACAAAGCGCGTTGCTTCATCAGCTGGCTGAGATGGCATCGATCGGTGACCTGGCCCCCGGCTGGGTCACGCGCGCGTCCCGTTGCTAGAAGGAGCGCGCACGGCACGCATGGCTATGGCTGGCGGAGAACTTCCTCGATTCGATAAGAAATGGCTAGCTAATTAACCGGTTAATTCGCCGTGAGAGATTCAGGGTGTGTTTGGTTGCATGCACCATATGATGCATGCATGGATGATCCTGGATGGGATGGTTCAACCAATTTACTTGTATCATATGGTTCACTCTAATTAGTAGAATAATGTATTAAGTGGGATGGCCTCATCCTGGATGAGTTGATCCAATTCACCCAACCAAACAAAAGGATCATTATTATTTTAAATCATTTCATACATGAATCAAATGATACAACCAACCAAACACACCCTCAGTTACGTGCCATGATTAGACGAGACGATTCGCAAGCATGCAACTAGCTGCAGCAACCGGCAACAACAATTCCGAGTCCATGTGTCGCGCATCGTCGCCGATTGGTACGTAGCCCTACCACAGTCAGCAGGTGCTTTTTTGTTTGCAGATTCGATATGCTTTTGTAGCCAGTCTGCTCCTTTTCAGTGAGAGTGAGCTGCCAGAACATATAGTTAATGCTGTTTGGCCCAAGCTTATGATTCAGGTGCTTTGATCGTGCTCCTGAACAACCGAAACATACGGCGTATTGTTCCCTTGTTACACCACTATGGCATATGGCATATGGCATATGATATTATGATCGAGAAGAAACATCAGGTACTGGTGCAAATTCAAGCCGAGTTTTCAACTTTCATCAAGAAGGAAAAGAAACAACGCCGGGCGTGTCCACTCGTCCAGATCCAGAAACAGTGGCCGAGGAGCCAAACAGGGCGCAAGCCACGGGCACTCGAGCCCAGGCAGATGCCCTGGCCATTTCCAGGAGAGAGAGCAGATAGAGCGTATCGTGATGTGGAAGTAGGTGTGGTCGATTGGCATTACACAATGAGGAGAATATTTGGCGAGATGGGAGGCCGCTATCGGCCGGCCGGGGGGGCACTGCAGCTGCCTGCGCCCTGTGACGGTCGAGAGCACTGTGACGTGAGACGAGACTTGTGCGTGGCTGCATTGGCAGCGCGTCACCTGTGCTGTGTGCCACACTTGTTGCGCTGCAGGGATCGCGGCGGTGGACCTGATCGATCGTTGTCGACGCATGACTGTCAGGCAACAAGAGCGCCCCGAGAACCGGCCAGGGGGTGGCGACGGGGTCCATGGGCTATGCATGAGCGGCTATCACGGTGGCGTAATTTAGGGTTCATGTAGGGAGCTAATCAACGGAGGAATATGTTGTGTTTAAGGAAATTGATGGGAGCATATGCATGCTCGAGGAATGGTTGGTTGTTAGGAGTAGTGTCATATGTACGTGTCACAATGTCGATCGAGAAATGAGAATGTATGATTAGATAGGTTCTCCTAACTAATAAATACTACCGGTATACAATTTCTATAGCTATATACGTAAATCGATTCTAGAAGATCTTCAAAGCGTACACGCATTGCGTGTGCGCCAAAAAAAAATGAACTGCTAAATAATCTGTCCTTTTTAGTAGAGCGTTGTGTAGTCAGCATTAATTTTAACTTTGATTGTAAATAACTTTTTATGTGTTAGTTATAAGTTTGGATATTTAGAAGGGATAGTGCCTCGAAAAGCAGCATCACCATTTATATATGTTTTGTAAATACATTAACGAAAATTAGAGGTACTTATTATTTGTGACTGGATGCATGGAATACTTATCTTGAGGCTCACGCATAACTACGAAGAGAAGCATGCGTGACTGTGTGACCGTCCAAATATTCAGTGTGAAATTCAAATGTACTCAGCATACATATGCACTCGTAATTATGGAAAACTCCATGATTGAACATTATATGCATGTCCAGATTCCTGATTCAGGATTTCTTGTCGTAGACAAATCACTATAATTGAGCTTATCCATATGGTTTTCTTTCTGCTCATTCTAATGAGGAAGTTGACCTACATCGATACATCATTGATCCCTACAGGTGGATAGCAGCAGGGGGCTGTACTACTTTTCATGCCTTCAAGAACCGGGTCATATATACCACACTGTATCCACAATCCCAATTATGCATCACTAGAAAGTTGATAGGTCCTACCAGTCCAAAATTAAATCCATACTAGTCCATCAACCCGTGCTCCCGCACAGGCTAATGTTTTTAGAAGCTATTGTATTTAAAAATTATTTAGAAATTAAACTCCTAGCTAGTAATCAAAATTGATTACCTACTACTTTCTTATTTTTTCAATACGTCAACATAATACTTATATAAATATGTATGTATCTTTATCCAATTGTGATTAATTTTTAATTAATAATTACTCTATGCACTTTTTCATCCATATTCATACTTTTTCTATTTTGTATCGCACCTCCAATCCTCCATACATACATTATGTTTAGCATACAAATCAATATTTTTCATCGATTCCTCACATACATGTATAAATGGTCTAAATGGTGACATTCATCATGTGTATATACTTTAACTTAAAATTTCTATATTAATAATGACATAAAGGTAATTTAGAATCATATATTAGTATACTTTTTGACATTTCTGTATGATGCACATGAAGATAATTAGATTAAGATTTAGATGTTTAATTTAAGTTATTTTTAATAACAACATACGTGGGTAATATAGATAAAATTTTAGAATGACATTTTAAGTTATGCTTTATAATGATATCTATTAGTAAATTGTATGAAGATTATGGGGTTACTTTAGATTATTTTTTATAATAGCTGAGCTCGGTAATTTAGATATAGGTTTAGAGCTCATTTTTGAATATTTTCACAATGATAGTGGTGGGTAACTTTTTAGAGAATATAATAAATGAGTGGCTATGATTATTAGAGTTTACAGGATTGGTGTTTGATATTTTTTATTTTTATGAGAATTTGTCTCTTTTTTCTAGCTTGTCTCGTGGGAACTAATGCGGAGTCTCCAATGGAAAAAAATGAGACTACATTGCTAAAAAATATTACCATAATCTACCTCTCGTTTGTTAAATATTCGAACACAATACTTATATAGATATATACTTATTATCTTCATCCAATTGTGATAGATTTTAGTTAGTAATTACTCTATAATATTTTCATCCACATTTATAATCTTTAACTTTTCACTTTGCATCACAGGTATGCGCTTGAATTTGTTTAATGAACTCTAAGTTTGTGATACAATTTTAACATAGAAATCTGTATTCTCATCACTTCCTCTGTATCTTTATAAATGGTGACACACGTCATGCGTATAGACCTTAATTATTATATCATATACCAATAGTGCAAGATCGAGACGATTTAGAATCCTATATTGCTATATATTTTTAATTAAGGTAATTTGATTCAAACGTAGGGTTATCATGTTATTTTTAATAATGGCATGTGTGGGTAATATAGATGCAAATTTAACAGGTTACTTTAAGTTTTTAAGTAATAGTGGTGGGCAATTCGGTTGCAAATTAGGAGGTTATTTTAAATATTATTTATAATAGTATAAGTGGGTAATTTTGATGAATATTAGGGGGTAACTTTAGTTTATTTTATATAATGGCAGGGGTGGGTAATTTATATATAAATTTAGGGGGTTACTTTATGCTATTTTCATAATGGCAAATGTGGGTAATTTTTTAGAAAACATAATAGATCCAATGGCTATGATGATTTGAATCTATCGATTGATGGTCGGATGTTTTGCTTTTTTTAAGAATTTCTCTTTTTTTCTAGAGTGTCCACCTAGGAATCCTAGGTGGCTTCACCTGGAGGCTTCAAAAGGAGCTTCCGATTAGTAATAGTAAAATTGTACTACTAGGATCCTAAGAATAGACAATGATTTTTTAACTGATGGAGTGATGGGCATACTTGTATCATCGTCAAATAGCGGACCATATACCATTGGCAATCTCCCGTCGACCACTCTTGGTCGGGGATTTCCCTTTTTTGCTGAAGGATGGTCGGTATACCAGTGGCCAACTACATTACCGATGGTGGACCGTCGGCAAGTAGATGGTCAACGTTCCTTTATGCCGTCACCAATATAAATATTTGTAGTAAAATGCAAAAGTTTGAACAACACATCTAAAAATAATTTACATTTGTGATCAGGGAGAATAGTAGCCAACTGAGTTAAATGTTGATACACAAATCATAGAATATGTGCATACAAATGCTAATCTTGCCTACACATAATGAAATTTAGTTCCTGCTTGGCCAAAAGAAAAAAAAATGTGCATATACACACACGCTGAAAAAACATCAGTAGAATTAATAGTTTTGCATCTTTAATTAACAAGGCCTTATTTGAAATGTGGGAATTTCTTGCACCCGCAGTTTAGGCCACTCAGTTGGTGTTTCATGTCCTGCCACATAAGCATGGATGATGATATGGCAAAGATTCAATGAAGAAAACAAAGAGAACAAAGCAGATGGAACAAACTATGCACTCTTTTCAATTCTTGAAAATCACTCTTGAAACACATACCCCAGAATCGGATAATACATTTGGACAGAGTATAGTTTCAATCACCATTTTATTACTACTCCCTTGCTTATCGTGTCCCATTATTGGAAATAAAAAAATATATTGGGATTTGGCCTTACCGTGAAACTAATTAATACCTAGCTTATGCGTTTCTTTTCCACAAGCCGAGAAGGAGCCTTCGCTATTTGCATATAACCTAGCTAGTGAGGGTAATATAGATGAGTGCACGGTACTTAAAACCTCTCAGAACCACATGTTAGCTAAGCCGCGTCGTAGTAGTAGCATCAAACACACCGGCGCACGCATCAGCCGACGCCATATGACTCGTTTTCAATTCCTTGGGCCATCACGGTACTATTAATTCCTGCATGACGTTGATCGCTGAAGCCTGAATTAAACCCCGAAACGCCCCCTCTCGACGCTCACGTACACACACGAACGAACGAACACGAATTAAGCTATAGGGCGATAGATCGAGCTAGTAGCTCTAGTTGCACGTCTCCATCGGCGGGTACGGCCTCTCGCGTCACGATCGCCGCGTACGCGAGACCTAGCTATAGCTGCTAGCTAGTGTACCTAGCTAATTAGCGAGAGAGCTCAATCAAGCTGATGCCGATCCCATGTTTTTCCCCGCACCATTGATTCGCAGCCCGGTTTGCCTCCTCCCGGAAGCATGCACGCAGTCGCACGCGCACACGCACGTAAAACGACCGCACACCAATGCGAGCTGAAAACCCGATGCCTTTTACATGTCGATCGGCCTGGCTCTCGCGTGTCGCGCCGGACCACTCGATCTCTTTGCTCTTTGCTGCCGGCACTTCGCGGCGAGAGCAAACTCATGATCATGGTCCCGAAGTTGGGATGGATCGGATCGGGTCATCGATCGGATGGACGCGGGCACGGGCAGGTAACTTGCCGGGGTGGGTGATAGGGGTGATGGCTGGGTACGGTGTGTCGCTCGCTCGGTCGTCGTTGGTAGCCAGATCAAGGAGCAGTGGCAGTACAGTAGTACACGGTGCTCCGATCGATCCCTCTTTAGTCTCTCGCGGCCGCGGGGCCCGGGCATGGCAGGATGTTGGAATCTTCCCACCTGGCTTAGCTAGGGCTAGCGCTAGCCGGATCGGTTCGTTTCAGCCGTTGTCGCCTCAGCAGATAGGGACGCAGCTCTAGCTTCGATCATCAGCTAGATAATACAGTTGGTAACGTACATGGCACACGCGACGTGTCAACGAGTTCAGCGACGTGGCTTCGATGCTTCGGCTTCCGCCGGGCCTCGTCGCCTCGGCCTCTCCCTATATAAAGCGGAGGTCGATCTGGCAATGAACTCCAGCCATAGTTAGTAGCTAGAACCTCCAGAGAATCGAATTGAGCAAGAGAGATACAGCCCAGACTACTGTTATATCCAACTAGCAGTTCGTTGGGACCGACGATGGCATTGAGGGAGATCGAGTCGACGCTGCCACCGGGGTTCCGGTTCTACCCGAGCGACGAGGAGCTAGTGTGCCACTACCTCCTAAAGAAGGTGGCCAACGAGCGCATCGCGCAGGGGACGCTCGTCGAGGTCGACCTCCACGCGCGCGAGCCATGGGAGCTCCCAGGTCACTCCCTTCTTCATTTCTTGCTCCCTTATCCTGCATCTATCTATAACCAGCATGCTGATCTGCATCTATCTGAATTGCAGAGGTGGCGAAGCTGACGGCCAGAGAGTGGTACTTCTTCAGCTTCCGCGACCGCAAGTACGCGACGGGGTCGCGCACCAACCGCGCCACCAGGTCGGGCTACTGGAAGGCCACCGGCAAGGACCGCGAGGTCCGCAGCGGCGGCGCCGTCGTGGGCATGCGCAAGACGCTCGTCTTCTACCGCGGCAGGGCCCCCAACGGCGTCAAGTCGGGCTGGGTCATGCACGAGTTCCGCCTCGACACCCCGCACTCGCCACCCAGGGTACGTTACCTTGCTCGCTACACGTAACACACGTGCATTGCTACCATAATTTCTCATCAGTAGTAGTCCAGCTAGCATACTGACTGCCGATGATCCTTCTGAAAAATCTCGAGCATGTTTGTCTGGGATAAGCGGCAGACTGAGTTCCATAGCTTAATGATCTTGTTCCTATATCTATAAAAAGAATACTACTCCAGAACAATTGGCTAATTGAGCAAGCGAGCCGTCTGATGATTTTATCATATCGCTAGCCGATCGGCCCCGTGAACCACGGGTGGTGAACCTACTGCAACTAGGCAGCTGGGTGGCCAATACACAAGCACGCCTCGGTCTCACTAGATGCTGGAAGTACACAAGGGAGACAGTGACATCAGCTTCTTTCTGATAACTCACAATCATTCAAGAGTTGCGTCATCGACTTAATTATTATGGCATGCAAAACACTAACACGTGAAGGAACGTCCGCAGTTGTCTCCATCTTAGGACAAGTACATTGGTGTCATCCAATAGCGGTCTCATGCATTAACACGTAATCTTGAGATAACCGTATAATAGGTTGTCTTATAAGTTGTCTGGTAACTTATAATTTGTGCATATGAAAAGGGAACTATTATGAATTACATGGCATTAACGTTGTTGTCTTATAACTCCTTAATTTGTGCATATGAAAAGGGAACTATTATGAATTACATGGCAACAACTCGTATAATGGTTGTTGAGTTGTCTCGTAATCCTCCAATAATCCTACAATTTTGCTCATGAGGCGGTTGTTTCGCGAAACAACGACATCTTTCTCTCACCTCGCTCTCTCTCCTCCACATCATCAAAAATCCTACGTGCACTGCATGAGACGACCTATGAGACTGATAATATGTAGCAATGTGCTTGCTCTTAGTTTTATTTCCTTTAGCTTGCTAGCCTAGTTAAGCCAAATTCTATACAACTCCACCCCAATGGTCTTAATGGGCTAGAAATTTAGCCTCCACAAGAGAAGGCCCGAGTTCAAGCCTAGTGAACCAAATCTTTTTTTTTTTGAACAAGCCAACAGGAGAGCGGCTGCTATATTGAAAAAGAGGAAGGCTCGACGAGCCAAGTACAAAAAAAAAATGTACGCGCTTTACATCCTTATGGAGAAAAAAAATCCAATAGGACTCTAAAAAAACTACAACACGCCGCGTAAATGAAAGACTCTAAATATTTATCTCCTGCCGCAGGTGAACCAAAGCTTTGGTTCTCCTGTATTACAAGTTGGTTTACAACTGCCACTCGCTGCACTAAAAGTACTGTCACAATTAGCAACCATCATACGCATGCCTGCACCACAAGGATAAGGTGGTCCGAGGTCCGGCCAGGGACGACATCCAAACGAACACGAAGGCACCGGTGGTCCGGTCCCGGTCCTAGTACGTGCAGCGTGCCTGCATAATTGCAGCGTTTCTCCTTGTGTGCCGACTGCGAAAGCATCAGCGCAAGGACTGTCCTCAGACCTCGGCACAAACGTGCAGATAAAATTGGTCATCATGCACAGGTGCAGGCATACGCACGAGGACACTGAATGCCTAGTACGTGCAGGGACTGGACCATGTACGTGTACCCATTATTTGACTGGCCGAGATCCACTGCCGCGTTGCACAATAATTGGCGCGCACACTTCTTCACCGATCATTTCTCCTCGTGGCCTAGACGCAGCTCGATCACCCTAGCTAGTAGTCCTTGCTACGGCCAGCGTGCATTGATTGGCGGATAGGTTCGAACTTCGAATACTACTAGGAGGTGTACGTTGCATGTACAAACAAAGTTTTGGCCAATTATTTGTGCTCAGCAAGTCAGCATTATTTCTCACTTCGTGCCAAGTCTGAAACTCTGAAGTCTGAACAATGGCGCGATTTGCTCCGGTGGTGTACGTGCAGGAGGACTGGGTGCTGTGCAGGGTGTTTCAGAAGACGAGAGGCGACGGCGACGGCCAGGACGGCGACTCCTCGTCGTCGCCCCCCGCCTTCGCCGGCTCGTCGTCACGCGTCATGACGGAGTCGGACCACTACTCCGCGTCAGGCGGCTACTGCTACTACGGACACACGGCGTTGGCGCCGCAGCAGGAGGCCGTGGCCGTGCTGCCACAGTATTACTACGGCGGCGGCGGCACGGCCGCTGACCACCACCACGGTTTCCAGCGAGACGACGCGGGCGGCGCCGGCGCGCTGCCCGGGTTTGGGTTTGGCGCGAGGGAAGTCGTAGCTGGTGGCGATGAGTACGGGTTTGCAGCTGGCTACTTTGACATGGGCGGCGGCTTTGAGGACGTGGCGAGCCTTGGAGTTGGAGGCGGCATGGAGTTTCCGCAAGCGTGGAGCTGATTGTGCAACATCGTCTCCACTTGAGAGAGATCGAATACATTATTTACTGGGTTAATTAAATTTATTAATTGTTTATATACAGATGGGGATTGGAAGATAGATTAAGTTGGGTTTGGAAATGCTGAGAGATTGAGAAGGTTCATTGCGAACATGTGAACCAAATGTAAATTAATTGGAAAATTGGATTTCCTTTTGTAAATTAGTGCATTAATTATGTATACTCACACACTCATGTCAAATTATGCAACCAGTTTGGGAGGGGGGGGGGGGGCACGTGTTCTTGCAATCACGAATCATGGTCAATGAATGATCTCCACAAGTTCTCACTTCTTATTTCTCATGAGACAAACAAATACAACATAGCCCCCCCCCCCCCCCTCCCCCGCGAATATATCCAACAGCAACACATCAAGAATGTGACACTGGCGACTGGAACAATCATGAGTTGTTTATTTTGTTAGAGTACATCAGTGTAGTTATCTTACCATTATATACTCTCTTCATCTTAGATTATCATCGTTGTTTAAACTTTTATAGATGCATCTAAATATACACTATGTGTACTTTCTCGAAAATTTAAAATGACTAATGGTTTGTAAAGGAGGAAGCACGTCAAAATTTACTTTGCAATCACCATATGGTAGAGGCTTAGGGAGCCCAAGACCATCGTGATGCTTCTCGTACCTAGAGGTAGACCACATGCCGACATGCACTGTTTTCTTTTTTAAAAAATAGGCATGGGGATTTTTCTAATTATTTTTATGCAAAATGATAAAGAAAAGAGCAGAAGGAATGAGTTCGTATTGGTTCAGTTGATTCAGTTTTTGGTCCAACACACCACGCATTTTTCTTTCACCGGCTTTTTACACGATCGTTCTATTTCCCGGTTACACACATGAATTTTCTCCTCATGTAGCCATTGAGAGGTAACTATGTGCGTGCGTGCGATGTTATATATGCGTGTCTATGAGAGTACGTCTACCTATATACCATTTCATTCAAAATTCAAAAGAAACAAAATATATTTAGCAAAACTCAAATATATACTGGCGAAAGGTAAAACAATTTCTAGGCCCTGTTTGTCGAGGAGATCATCTATAAGCATGATGAATCAAAATAATCATCCCAAAAAGATCCATCCAAATGTGGGGAAACCACAATCTTTTTCAGAAACATTACAAATGCCAATACGATTGATCCAGCAGATCTGTCAAAAGAAAACCGAGTGCATCTATTGCGAAATATGTTGTGTCAATAATAAATCCTTGTGTTCGTGTTTCAAAATAATAAATCCTTGTGAACATCACGGACAAAAACACAGCAACAAAGCATCAGTCCAATGCCAGATCCATTCAATTGGAAGCCAGTAACCATATTGGCATGGTCCTTTATCACGTGCAGTAAATGGGCTAAGGGAAATCACGTAGTTGCGCAGTGTGCTCTGATCCCTGTAATTTCGGCTGCATGCGTCTTAACCGAGCTGCAAGACCCAGATTCCCGGAAGAAAGCCCAACAAGTACGGCACTGCCGACGCAGGCAGAAAGCCCAAAATTTCTTGGGCCTCACTCCCTCGCGCATGCAGTGCTGATGTATGGAGCCTGCTACGTACGGCTAGGTCGCAGTTGCAGCTGCAGCCTTGCCGCTGCCGGTTGCCGCCGCTCGCTCTCGCGCAGTTGAGACGACTCACTACCCACACGAGACAACAAATCACGGGCCATATTGCAAGCCAGTATCCACCGCAAAAGCCGAAAAGGGCGGGCCAGTTTGGCCCTCGGCCCTCGGGCAGCATGTCCACACGTGCCGGTGCCGGCGCCGCGCGGCCCCTCGTCGCCGGGGAAGCCACACACAACACCGTGGTCCGTACCGTACGAGGAGCCGGAGCCCACACACCCCGCTGCTGGCTGCACGTGGGGCCTCGGGAAGGCGCTCGTTCCACGCCACCGAGGGCCGACACGAAGGACGGCGACCCACGAGTCCCTGCCGCCGGCGCAGGCCCGCGCCCTGGGTCAAGCACGCAGATGGTCAAACGCGCTCAGTCGATGAGCGCCGAGGAGCGGACGGCAGCGAGAGACAGCGGGCGCCACAGCGTGACCTTTTGCATCCTGGTGATCCATCTTGCTTGAAGTTGGCCATTGCCCATTGTCCAGTCTTTTGACTTCTTGTAGCATTTTTGTCTAACATTTTGAAGTGAAACTGAATTTTCAAGAAGTAACTCATTTGATCATGTCAATAAGCTTGGGATAATTGAAGGGCCGTGGATGCTTTTTTTTTAAAAAAATGGTTCCGCACATGCTATTATATTAGTATATTGAATTAAAAATGCTAAAAATAGAGAAAAAACATAACTAGGTAGCAAACTCGCTATCATGGATCTCATATATATGTGACAAAATGTGGGTTAGTTTTAGGTGAGTTGCGCAACTATTATGTTTTACAACTCTCTCTCTATATATATGATATCTTGAAATAATTGCTGCATCGTGTTTAGGTACTTCTTATCTTTCCCACCTACGGTTACTTTGGATGGATCAATGTAAAAAAAATCAACTTACAAATGGAAAAGTAGAATACAATAATAAATAAGACTGATGCGCATCATAAAGAAATCAAATAGATTATTATTTTTTACTAGAATGGAATATCCTAAATTTTGGTGCTATATGTTACCCCTAGTGTCTCTCTAGAGCATGTTCGACAATAGAGGAACTTAGAGGAGATGCTTAGCTAAACTAGGTTTTTCCCCTTCAGGTCATATGCACCTGGTGCTTATAAGGAGGATATATATATAAAATGCTTAAGTCTACCCTAGATGATTAAGGTTTGCTACAAAGAAGTTGAGCATACCTAAGTCCCTTGCATTGTAGAGATTTTTTTGGTTGCAAAATTGCATGGTGGAGATTGACTTTTTTAAATGTGCTTAATGCCATGGCAATCTTCTTTATTCTCTTTGAGTACTCATGTCTAAGCACACATTGGCCTTAGCATAGAGCAATATGACACAACAGAGGAAACATCCGATCCGTAGAACAAGACATTCTACACGGTCACAATTGGTGATGAACCGTTTCCCTTTCCCTAGCAAACAATACTCTCAATTACTAACTAGCAGCATCAATTATGAAACAAAAGGGCGGTTCCTTTCAGATATTATCACTTTTCATTTACATTTTTTT
Source organism: Setaria viridis (assembly GCF_005286985.2). NCBI lineage: Eukaryota > Viridiplantae > Streptophyta > Magnoliopsida > Poales > Poaceae > Setaria > Setaria viridis. The sequence goes on from NC_048263.2 coordinate 31,229,159, forward strand.
TTGAAATAGAAGTAGCTAGACACTCATGTACATTCAGCTTTATAAACGAAGCCTGCTTAACCCTATCCATATAAGCATCCGTTTTGAGAGACAAGGCTGACATATCTTGAGATTGATGAAAGCACCAGTGCCTCACTGTACATGTCGCCTATCACAAAAAGAATAATTAGCAGAAAATACGAGTATCTTTGTTGAATCAGAGATTCCCGGTGAGCAAGTTCCACTAAGCATTTTGCAGCCAAGGCCAAAACAAAACCCTGCCTTTCGGGCCTAAAATATGTGCCTAGGCCGTCATCAACTCCATGAGACATGCAAAATTGGACCCACCAAGCAGCCTGGCCCTCATTTTTTTTCATGTAATTAAAATAATTTATTATGTTAGGCTGGGCTGGTGCTGACCTTTTTTGGGCTACCAAACTAGCTCTGCAATAGATCAGTTTGGACAGGGCTTGGCCCGTCAGGCTTAAGCCAAACCTATTTTGGTCAGTTCTAGGTTATTCGCTAGCTTGCTCATGCTTCTAAGCACTAGAACACCCCCCCCCCCCCACCCCCCCCAAAAAAAAAAAGTTTAGCTTCAGTTCTTAAGTTCTGTAAGATTTATATTTCTGTGAAAACTATACGCTTTTCACCTAGGAAATTTCACAAGTAAATTTGATGATATAGCGAGATTATAAATATATGTTTATAAAAAGAGGTATATATAGCTTAAAATATATGTCACCCACCTGATCACCCCGATGATAATACATGTGCTCCGAGTTGGGTAGCAATGTTGCATGTATTCAGATAAACTTTGCCTTTTTTAAAAAAAAATTGCTCCATTTAATCACAGGCAATTCTCTTGCATATTCCCACATAAACAAGGACCGCCATTTGATGTGAACTGAACACCTGCATGTTCATGTTGACTCGTAATTATTTCAACATATTGGAATAATTATGCCCAAGCCTAACCTCATTTCTCCCTTAAAACAATATTGGATTTTAATGTACGGTAATCTCCAACAGCCCATGGGTTTTATTCGTATCTTTTGCACAGCCTTGTTCTACATGAACTATTTCCAGGCTTTCACTATGTCGAGAAACATCAGCAAGAAGGTAGAGCTCTCAGGGAGGACCACACACACAAATACCAAAAAAGCACTCAGGAAAGACCCATATCTTGCACTGGGTATATGATGTACAACTTTATCGACTCGGTGTATTATAACAGGTTCATGGATACGTGTTTGATGTTAAATAAAAATTATTATTTCTTAGATAAAGTAAAGCTACCTTGCAATCAATTAGAAGAGATGTTTTGCATCCTGTAGGTTTTTAAAAACATTGGTAGCTATGTTTCTATCTTACAAACTAAATTTTTGTCTGCACATAACAAACTGAATTCTTATTAATAATCTTAGTGCCATATTTGGACAGGGACAAGATCAATTATGCTACATATATATGCTATAACACAAACACTGTCCGATATTAATAACTTAGTGCTTCATTATATCAACAAGCTAATCAATTTCTCCTATGATTTAATAAAAATATAATTTGGTCCAAGAGTGAGTTGGTGCAAACAGATGGAATCTTAAGTTTCATAGTTGATAGAATATATTTTCTATTACTGCGGCTTTTGACAATATTTTAAATGAGAGTTTTTAACCATATTTTACATGATAGCTACTTTTGGATATGCTGTCTAACCATCAGTACAACATTTCATCTATACAATACAAAAGCAATAGACTATGCTGTCATAAATACAACCAATTTTTTGGCAGTTAAATACATTAAACTAGGTACCACCTACTTTGGTATATATGCTTGGTAAGGCTGTATTTATTGATTCAAAATACAAGTATTTCCGTACCTTCTACCCAGTAACAAGTATAATTATCTCCCAATTAATCACATATACTTAGCCCAGTTGTTTGTATGAATAAAATTATTAAATATTTTCTTTCAATACAACTGAAGGATCATACTTTCAAATCAATATTTACTTGTATGAATAAATTTTGAGTAGTTACTTATTACACAACTACAAATGTGTTGGCATGTATCAACTAGACCTGATTTTGCTCTCCAGAGTGGTATCCATTTTCTAACGAGTTGGAACTTTATTTTTTTTCAATTATAGTTCAGTTAACAAAGGTATCCATTAAAATATTATTTCATACCAATATTTTACGATACCTAGAGTGAATTTATGAATAGATTAGTTGTCGTTGCTTCTCTTTATTTAGCCAAACAAATATATAAGAAGTAAACTTGTAGGTCAAAGGCAATATATAGCATCAGTTAGAGAGAAAAAAGAAGAGAGTATATAATAAAGTCATATATATCACATCCTTACAAAGTTACACATATTTTTACTTAGGAAAAATGTTTCAGCCTGCATATATATTGTGGATTTGAGTGACGTTAATCAACACATGTATAAGAATCAACATATAGCTTAACTTTTCTCTTAAACAAAGAAATGTTATCATGTTTGATTGATAATATTTGTCTGTCCAAATTTCAATACTATCAGATCATGCGAGAGCTAGTACCACCACATAATTGATTTTGTTATTAGTTGTAGCAAATAGATATCAAAATTTCCTATTGAATTTTGAGGGAACTAATAATTGCCTTAAGAGTATCCAACATGATACATTTTTATGCCGATGTTTACAGATTGTATGTGGCCTCGGTAACATATGGTTGCAAATTTATTGAAAAATCATGTCAAACGATAATAGAAAATAGTTTTCTAAATCTTCTCTCTTTGCTTCTAATAATAACCAATACTAATAAAAAAGTGTTTGAAATATACCCTATGCTGTTTTATAATAATGTGGTTGAAAGGTGCTCGCATTTTTATTGGTGCTATTGGATTTCAATAAGAGAGATGGCCACATTTTCCTAAAATGCACCTACTTGCATACTTTAGTTTTAATAAATTCTATAAGATTAAAAATGTTTGTTTGGAGGTTGTAATATATGGCTTTGATGAATGTATAAAGTATAAAAGCCCACACAATCCTATAAAGTAAGCATGTAAAGAGGGAGTAAGTTACAATATATGCACTTAATATTTGGTTTCTACTGAACTTCCTATTAATATGGCTTAATATTGATTCATCAAAACATTGCAAGATAACTAGAGAGACGTTGAATCACATCAAACAACATACGCATATGCAATTAAGTAACTAAATAATATTATTTGGTTACTAACAAATTAAACGAGCACATAAAATTAAGAGTACAAGGATAGGAATGAATAATGTTAAATTTTGATATGGAATGAAGACATCAGCTAGATATGGTGACTTCACAACCTTATATATGACTAGTTATCAATTATTTAGTTCAGTAGTTGTTTCTGACCGACAATTACCGAGCCGTATAATAAATAATAACATGGGATCCACAATGCTTATCACCATTAATATGTTTAATCAACTGACTCATAAAATTTCATCATGTTGCAACTTGTTGTGGTTGCCTGACAGCCCTCTCTACCATGTTAATTAACATAAAGAGACAATGTATACCAGCACTAGTTTCTTGCATGAAATCAGGAATCGGAGCCAATGAAATCTGGTGTTGAAATGACAATACACCCATCAGTACAGCTTGACATGAGAGAGCTGTAGATATGCAGCTGCTAACTACAGTGAACCGATGAACATCTCCCTATTTGGCCGCATCCTTGTACACGAATTTAAGCACTACAAGCCGGAGGGGAAGGAGGGCCGGCGCACAGAACACATGCTACTCCTACTATTCGTCTATTTGACCTCCTGGGTGGCGGCACTGCAGCTGGAGCCGGCCGGCGCGCGCGGCGCGGCGTGGCGAGCCCCGCCGGCAGGCCGACCAGTGCCACGCGCGCGCTAGAGAAGAACAACAGTGGCATCCTGTTCAGCCGTCACGCAAGATATTCGCCGAGCCAATGGGACGCCGGCCGGCCGGCCGGGGAGGGGAGAGAGCAGCGGGCTGGCCCGTGTCCTTGCCTCCGTTCCGTGCGTCGGCTACAGTGCGCCGCACCCGTACGAACGACCCAGCTCGTTCGATCGGGGTCCCGGCCATGCCCGGCGCGCACTGCTCGCTGGTGCAGTGCAGCAGTGAGGTGTAGCTGTAGCTGGCGCGGCGGGCCGGCCGGACGGCGGGGATGGAGCGGCGCGGCGCGCGCACCAGAAAAAGGAAGCGGCTCAGGAATCAGAACAAGAAAGAAAGCCCAGGGATGAGAGGTGTCAAGTTCTGTACGTCCTCGATGGGACTTGGCATAATGCTCTCACACACATGGCGTGCCATCGAGATCCTCGATGAACACTGCAGCTAAAAGAGAGAGATGGTCGCCACGCTCTCTCGTCCTCTCTCTGCACTTTTGAATTGAGGGCGAGTACGTGAGTACAATGAATTGGTACACTGAGCAAGTATGCATCAACTCAGTCTCCATCTGCAATGAGCAGTACTGAAAGTAACCCAAGCCAAAGGCATTAATTCATTGATGATCCATTGATTTCCTTCCACCCACAGCAGATTGAACTGCTTGACACGAAAATTAAGCGGTAGCTAGGAATATAATTGAAGCTAGTAGTTGATTGAGGGAGGAGCAGGAGCCAAATAACAATGTAGCGGGGGCGCACGATCGGCGGAGCCTGATCGAGGAAGGCGAATAGCAAGCATCGCGAGCAAAATGCTAGCTAGCTAGTAAACCATGCATGCATGCACAAGCAAATCGATCGAAACCTACATAAAATATGCTCAGTCCGGCATACCAAATGGGCGCGTACGTACGTCGTCGTACTGGAGCCTGGTGGGGGTGTGGTGGTCCTCAGCACGCCGCGCCGGCGGCCGGCGGGGGCGGGGGCGGGGGCGGCGGGTGGCCTCCGCTGCCGCCGGCGTGATCGGCCGGCGGGTGCGGCGGCTTCTTGCGCTTCTTCTTCTCGTAGCTGACGCCGCGCGCGCGGGCCTGGTGCTCGCGGACCTCGCGGAGGTAGAGGCGGACGGCGCGCGCCGCGAAGGGGTTGGACTCGGGCCGGCCGCCGTTCTCCTCGAAGGCGGCGCGGAGGCGGCCCACCAGCGCGTCCAGGCTGCCCCACGCCTGGCGTAGCGGGCAGGGGCACGGCGCCGGCGGGTTCGGGTGCCCGAAGAAGGGGCACGCCGCCGTGTGCACCTTGGTCTTGCCGAACTGGTCCAGGTAGCGCAGGAACTCCAGCACGTGCGCGCCGCTGCACTGCGCCAGGCTCAGCGGCGGCCGGTGGTTCCGCAGGTACTGCCCGAACGTGTTCCAGTCCCGCCGCTTCTGCGCCTCGTACCGGCTCGGCGTCTGCGGCGCGCTGCCGCCCGCCGACGAGGACGCCCCACTGCTCGATCCGCCGGCGCCGCCGCCATCACCGCCGCCCGGGCTCTCGGGGTTCGGGGACAGGTCCATCAATTAATCTGGCACCCAAGAATCAGGTATGAATTAAACACATGAATGAGTGGTGGAGCCGATGATTACATGCACTTTTTTCGGGGATCTATCTGGGGTGCTCTGCTCTCTTCTTTGCTTGTCCATGTGCGTGTGTGAAAGCGATGCATCTTCGATGTATATGCATAAAAGGATAGTTACAAGAAACATTCTTTTTTCAGAAAAAAAGAAATTACACAGGCAGTATTTGCTTATGCGGTCAGTCAAATTACACATGTGGTGAATGGATTCTATTTTCCTGGACAGCCAGCAGTCACCTTTCGTGGCGATGCTTCTTGCGGCGGCGGCGGCGACCGTGGCGGAGGCCGCGTCGGAGCGGTGGGGAAGATTCCAGCAGCAGGATCTTAAGTTGGAGCTGAAGCTGACTCGAGAATCCGCAGAGGATGGTTGAATACAGTGAGAGCAAAGAGAATAGAAGGAAAAAGATTAAAAAAAAGGAACTGGGACTAGCAAGTGACATGTGCTCTTGTTCGCCGCTTACCCTTGCTCAGCTGGAGTGGTAGCAGTGGGGGTTGGTTGCTGACTGCTGCCGTTGCTCGCCGTCTCATAGGCCCATTGATCTGAGGAGCTTCATCGATCAGGAGCGGGAAGAAGAAGGTGCGGGGAATCGCATCTGCATGCCGCCGGCTACTATTTTTAGGAGGGCCGGGGGGCGGTGGTGGATGGATTGTTTGGCCTAAAAAGGGGAGATCTGCGGAGCCACTGGGAGATGGAACAGAGGGAAGGAACAGCAACAGCCGGAGAGAGAAAGTGGCGCGGCAGAGGCGGCACTGTTAGGGCTTTTAGGTGAAAGGGAGGACAGGGACACGGTGAGGCGAGAGGTGACATGACTAAAGGTAAAAATATTTTTTTCTTTTTCTCCGATCTCTCTCTATTCCCCGAGTGGTAGAGGTGGTGGGGGTGGGTGAAAGCGAGCGGCAGCAATGGCGGCAGCTCTCCGGCCTCTCAGGCCCCGCCCGCCCTCGCCTCCGTTTGTGTATAGGCCCAGCGGTGCGGGCCGGTGTCCTTTCCCCCGTGGACGGCCGGCGTCTCGCCGGAGATGTGTCCAAAGGCGGGGACGCGCTCCATGACGCGCGCACAGGACATATCTGAGTCGTCCAGCATCCAATGGAGGAAGCGTAAAGAAGGTGGGGGCCGGTGGTGTCCGTACGAAGGGCGACGGCCCGGGCCCACCCGCGAGGGGCAGGCAGCCCCTCGGATCAGCCCGTAATGAATGCGGCTGCTTACTTGCGCTTAAGAAACGACAAATGGAAAAACTATGCCCGAGAGCGTACCCAGGTGTGAAATACTCCTACTGAAATGTGCTTGGGAATAAAAACCCATGGCCATGGGTGTCTACAGAGGCCATCATTCGGTAAAGGAAAATTTGGAAAAAAATTTCTTGCTCTCTCTTGTGCAGATTCCTCTGGCGTACTTTCTAGTTTTTGGTACTGCCGCACGAGTATACATCAGAGAAACCGCATTAAGTTATTGAGTAATTCTGCAAAAGCATGAATGATTCGAGGCCAAGCAAAGGATCATGATCATGCATGATATGCCTAGTGGTTGTTTTTAACTTAATTTCTCAAGTGCAACTAGGTGAAAATAGCAGCAAAGATTTCACTAAAAGGAAGGGTAAAGCTAAATAGGGAGAATTCAAGTATCATGTTTGACTTGGAATTTGACGCAACTAGATGTATTAATCCGCTGGCTGCACCATTTTAAGTAGCTAGCATAGTAACTGAAATTCCTATATTAATAATAGTTGTATATTGTAATATGCATGAAAAGTATATTTGCCAAGCATAAGTAAACGTAAAGTGTTTATATCATAGTTTTTAGAGCAAAATTTTCACTTTCTAGTCATGCCATTCCTTGTCTATTGACTTCTCAGCAAACATTAAAAGTGTAATCTTACCGCCAGCTTTGTTTGAAAACTATATCTGAATTGTTTAGATAGATTCCTATTATGTAGGAGAGAACTATAAATTAAGAGTGTACCAATAAATCTCATTAGAAGAGGTTCTTCTACTCTTGCCAATCAAATGACAGAAAAGAAAGTAGTATGGTACGTAAAAGGCCCACAATCAATTTGGGGTGGGGTGGCTTTAAAATAAGAAAATGCCAAACTTAGCACCACCTTCATATAAAGGCATTGAAAGTGAGGTGTAGTTATGACCAAACAAATTTCTAGTGCCAATAGCATGGTTTGGAAATTTCTTGCGATAATCAAAATGGTTTTTGTAATATTTTCCCCAAAGAAGTATTCAATAAATCGTCACTTTCGAACTAGACAGATTTTGACTTTTAGGAAGTATCTATATATACAACCACAAAAAGAATATTACTATTTGAACTATTTTATCTGGACTATCTTGTCGAGTTGATTTGACCATTGATCTAAAGACATCTATTCTTAAGGGATCACTGTCGAGTTGATTTGACCATTGATCTAAAGACATCTATTCTCAAGGGACCATGATCATGGCCTACCATGCATCTGTGAAAAAAAAGGGTTTCCTCAATTTTTCCATTCTCGGTACTATGATACGTGGATGCAAATAAACCCTGCCATTGGCTGACACACAGGACGCCTCGTGAGAGTTTAGGGTACAACGATTGGGTGGATCAGTGGATTTAGTTGCTAATTCTTTCCTTTGAGAAGTCGTCCTTTTCCTGCGTTTTGAATTATTTTTTACCTTTTAGTTGCTTTCCGGAGCTATGCGTTTTTCTATCAGCATGTGGGCAAGGGGGCCCCACCCGGGAGTGCTGTCACTGTTATTGCTTGTTGGGAAGTAGCAGCAACCAGTACGAGCTAGCAACGTGCACGCATCTGCTCAATTGCTGATTGCATCTGCGATGCATGATGCTTCAAAAGAATAGGATCCAATGTTTAATACAGGAGTCTCAGTGTGTATTTGGCATTTCATGTCGAAATGGGAGGAAAAAGAGAGAGAAACAATGAAACAAAAGTCTCCAGCACGTACTATCTGTGACCTAAAAGCAGGACCATACACATATAATAGTACAAAACTCGAACTTCTCACTATAAAAGTTTTGTCGTAATTCCATGAACTACCGGGAGTTTTTCAATGGTAAAAAGCTGGTGGCTTGGACAAGTTGCTGGAGGATTTTCATGTCACGGTGCAGATTCCGGTTTTTCAGAGCTGAGAGTTGGGACTCTGCGTCTCTGAGGATGCCGTGGTAAAAAGAGCACCGACCAGCGGGCTCTATCTTGATCAGTCTATGTTCTGTACTTGGTACTGGACTGCGCAATACTGTATCTCTGAAATGTACTGGAAATAACGCCAACCTTATGTTCTGCTCATAAGGTTATGCACCTTGTTTTTTTGTTCTTTTTTAGATCACAAATTTCCCCCCGTGGTTTGATCCTCGTCCTGTTCTATCTTTTCTCACATGCGTTGCAGTGCTGCCATGGGGTGTGCACTCATGTACTCTTCACTGTAAGCACTTGTACCAATAGATTCTACGAAAGATACTTATTAATTGCTTGCTCATTTTTTTTGCTGGACCAGAAGTTTTTTTTTAAGATATGAGGACTCTAATGCATGCATGCAGTCTTCATAAAAAATCAGACTGAAACAGCAATCAATCAGATAGTCTCATTATTGTCTTTTCTTCAGATGCAATTTCAACATCACCGATCATCGTTATTCCTAATTTTCTCTAACCTGGCATGCTCTCCTGTTGTTTTCTTGTTTATTTTTGGCTTAGCATGCATGGGCGGCAGATCCGTACACCATGAACTACGAAGTGATGAAATGCGAAGAAACAGAATACATGGACCACAACATGCTGACCTGTTACTCAGACAATTGTTTCCCTCTTCTCGTATTCATGCATGCACAAGTACAATCTGACAGTGAAATTTCGTTCGTTTGAAGAAGCACGGCTAATCCGAGTAGTGAAATTAGGTTTAAGTGTACGAGACAGGCTTCGGTTGAACCTGTCGTGTCGTAGTGGGGGTCCGTGTCATTAATTGCCTCTGGCATTTCATTTGATCGTCATCTCATCGTGGTTAATGCACTTATGCAGATAGTGTCATCGTGGGAAGTAAGAGAAGCTAGCGGCGGCCGGGCGGCCGGCAGTGAGCCAGTGACTTGATGTGGGCGAGAGCAATCCATTGACAACACATCACAGGGCTCAATTCAAGCTAGCTTATCGGGCCCTACCATTTCCGGTGATACGCGTACGTGTCGATCATCCTTGTGCGTCAGCGGCTCTGCGCTTTCGCGAGAGAGGATGGTGGGGGGCGTGTGGGGAGAAGGCTCACACATGACGTTGCTTTCTCAAGTGGAGACTGTCCAACACTCCAAGGAACCGTACACCAAACACACCCTCTCCATGCTTTGTTAAAAAAAACAACCACCTGCATACGAGAAGCATAGAATTGAAGCTTTCAAAAGTTCTTCTTTGTTACAAGGATGACACACACGAATCTGTCACCAGTTTCTCATTCAGAGGTGGTCCAATAAAGGAAAGTATTTGATTGTCGTGCATACAAGGATGTTGTATGCACGACAATCAACACCTCATTCTGTACGTATCCAATCCGAATTCCAAATAGGTCTAATCAAATAGCTAGAGTTCAAAAAGGAAAATATACAATTGAAATTTGGATATATAATATTCCAAATACACTACAACGTCTAGTTGTAGTAAATACTGATCAATATGACTCGCAAAAAAAATACTGATCAATATGCATCTTAGGATGTGTAGGGGCTTGGAGAAATGACTGAATGCATGTAAGATGGTAATTCTCCAGAAAAGACAGCATGTTCAATAACACAGATTATTGGAACCTTTTAACTTGAACAACTACCAAGATATGTGCTTTCAATGAAGCACACCCAATGTACGCGGTCAGTAGCTGTCTTTTGTGTGACAAATTTCATTTCTAGGCTCTCGAATAATAGCAGAATTGTCTTTTTTTTTCTCAGATTTGTTGGATCGTACACGTATGCACGTATGAATTGTCTTCTTCTATGGCTTGACATGGTGTAAATTTTCTTGTATAGAAGGGTGCCCTCGGCGATTTTCCATAAGGATGAGGTCGCATCTAATGCTGCACTCTGGCCTGTTCGGCTAGACTTATAAGCCGGCTGAAAAGCTGAAATGGACAATTTGTTGTGAGAGAAAAATACTATTTAATAGCTGATAAACCGACTAAGCTGAAGTGAACATAACATTGTTGTTATCCTTTTGTAGCTTGGTCCCTGTTATCGCGACCTTCGTCGTACAACCCCGACACAGTACCACACTGTTGCCTTGTACTGGTCCAGAGCCAAGAATTGGGCGCTCCCTGCGGACCGCAGGGCGCAGGCACACAAACCTTATGATTTTCTCAGGTGCTCGTACCCACGCATACCTCTCTTCTCATTGACTGCAAACAAATTAAATCCATTTATTTCCACATATATCTCCCAAGGAATCCAGGAACAAATGTAGAAATATAGTTTGTATCTCAGTTCACTAGACTTGGCTCTTGATATTATCAATTATCATCATGAAACCTAGATGCTCTGAGCTTGCTACTATTCTGTTCTTTTATAAGGGGGTGTTTGGATATCCCGTGCTAAACTTTAGCACCTGTCATATTGGATGTTCGAAAATATAGTTTAATTACAAAACTAACTGCACAGATGGAGTCTAATTCGTGAGACGAATCTATTAAGGCTAATTAATCCATCATTAGCAAATGGTTACTGTAGCACCATATTGTTAAATCATGAACTAATTAGGTTTAATAGATTGGTCTCGCGAATTAGACTCCATCTGTGCAATTAGTTTTATAATTACACTATGTTTAATACTCCTAATTAGTATCAAACATCCGATGTGACAGGTGCTAAAGTTTAGCACGGGTATCCAACACCCCCTAAGGCATATTCCTTTTGTTAACTTTGTGTCAAAAAAAATTATGTATAAAAGATAGTTGGTCAAAGACTTGTTCCATCATTTGGGAGTTTGCTACTTAAGCAGGCGAGACAAACTTCATTATTGGTTCCGAGAGCAGGGGCACTATTGTTGGGCCACCCCATGTGCCACTCCTGTTCATGACATCACTAATAAAAGATTCTTCACCAAAAGTTGCAGAGAGGACAGAGGACACGACTAATTTGACCATTGATTTAGCTGTGCAAATATTTGTAAAAGGGAAATAGGGCCTGTATGTATGATATATTTGTGTTTTCTTAAAAAGGGAAATGGTAGGGAATATGTATATATCTTGCTATACAACAAAGAGAAACTCAATTCTTCATAAGTTTTGTTTGTAGTGGAAAATTCATGTTTCTTGATTTAAACTCAATTCTTCACTCAGAAAGGTTTGAATTGAAATTGTTACATGTTCAACTTATAGCTTTAATTTTGAGTTTCTGGATGAAAGTTCTTGAATTTGATAGGAAAGGGCCTTGAGCTGATTGGATAGGGTGAGCAAAAGATGGCATGCAAGGAGCCATGATAGGTAGAGAAGAACATTATCTCTGGAAAGGTGGAATGATGATTCATACCGCATCACTGGATAAGATGTTGGTAAAATCGTGTCTTGTGCGTATGATTGAGACATGTCTTATATTATCAGATATAGACGGAGCTGCATCAAAAAATAGCATAATGGTATTCTTGCGTAATACTCCAATTTGGACAGTGAAACACTTATGGAGGTGCCAACGAGGAGAAATTAAATACTGGCAGAAGAAAGACAAACTAATATATGTTATGAATTATCAACATAAAGTTTTGAAAACCGTCTGCAATGACTATATTAACAGATCCATCTCAAACAAGTTTTATATGGAAACCTTCTGTGATGTATAACAAATAGCTTTTTTAAGAAAGCCCCGTGTGTAATATTAGATTACCACTGATGGATTTTTCAGCACGGAGTTTAGTGTTGGCTTTAAAACCATTTGCAATATGTGTATATTCGAGGTGCATTTTGATAACATTTTGTGGTGTCTAATTGGTATTGACCTTTCGTTAAATTTTTTTTGTTATTGACCCTTTTTATGATAGTGGAGTGGACCACGAGGCTACTCCCTCAAAAAAAAAAAGTCATCCCAAAGAATTTTCGGACAAACTAACGAAGAGGTAAAATGACACCTAAGGTGCTACTCCAAGTTCCTACGCAGGGATTACAGAATAACTGCCCCAATGAAGTGATGAGCATGAACCCCTCGGAATGAAGCTCGCAATGCCTGCATTGTTATATGTGAGGCTTGTAAGGAAAATGACCTACGTCATAATAATTTTAGTGATTAATGACAACATAATTATTAGGACTAATGTATGAAGCTCGCAATGCCTGCATTGTTATATGTGAGGCTTGTAAGGAAAATGGCCCTACGTCATAATAATTTTAGTGATTAATGACAACATAATTATTAGGACTAATGTATGACGTAATTTTAGTGATTAATGATAATATAATTATTAGGACTAATGTGTTTGCAAGATGTACCTTTGTAGGTATTTTATAGGTCCTAATGATAAATTACAAAACCATCAAAATGAGAAGAGAAAGAAAGGCTTAGAAGAATTTTATGGGATCCAAATGATAGAAAAAAAATAAAGAGATAGTCTTATTCTAAGGCTTACAGATGATGGTAATGAAGACAGGACAAAGACACGTGAAGATTTGTGCACCGACATATTCCACCGATTCATACTTTGGTAACAGTAACCATCACCGATTCAGTCGGTGACTATAGGCAAGGTCAAGATAGGCTCGTGCACTGTTACCACCGATTCATACTCTGGTAGCAGTAACCGTCACCGATTCAGTCGGTGACCACAGGCAGGGCCGGAGTGTGCATTGTTACCACTGATTCATACTCTGGTAACAGTAACCATCACCGAATCAATCAGTGATCGTTGGCTCGGCTCAGATCGGCTCAAAATCGGCTCCGAAAGTTTTGGAGTATAATTAGGCCTTACCGATTCATACGGTGGCTACAGTGACAAGGGCAGCGAACGAGTCGGTGATACGCAGAAAGTTACAACGGCTATGTAATGGCTAGTTCTTGGAGTTTGGACTATATATACCCCATTGCCTAATTATTTGAAGTGTGTTAGAGCTTGGATAAACTATAGGCTTGGTTCTCACATACACACATATGCTCTATCCACCAAAGTGCTAAAGAGAAGATTAAGGCAATTAGCATAAAGCTTAGGTCTTGGTTAGTGCTAGTTTAGGCCTATTAGCGCATTGCTTTAGGGTTTAGTCTAGAGTTAGGCGAGGTTTGCACACCTTTTTTGTATCGGTGCTTGCACGCACCAAGAGTTGTAAATTCGAGGCTTGTAAGTCTTGCGAGACCCTCCAACTGCGTTTGTGGAGTGGCTGTCGATGCTTGTGAGAGGGAGGAGAGGTCCTCAGCGTTTTGTCGAAGCTCTACCAAGTGAGGGCGGCAAGAAGCATCCGAGAGAGGCTAGGCGGAAACCCACTTGCGCATGGGGAAGGCTTGTCGGCTATCCTACGAAGTTACTTGACCGGGAAGTTTATGCCCTCACGTGGGTATTCCCTTTGAGAGGGGTTCCAACAACGAGGACTAGTGGAAAGCTTTACTTTCTGATACCTTGGTAAAAATTGTTGTGTCGCCACGTTGGGAGTTTGTCTTCTCTACCTCATTTATCTTCCGCATTTCTTATTGCACTTACAATTCCACGTTTACCTTTCCTAGAATTACCACGTGTAGTTTATATGATTAGAACCTAGTGTACAAAATTCTTTTACGGTAGAGATAGCAACACATAGAAAAAATTAGTACACATCTACATAGAAATTATTATATATATTTTTATATGTGCTTGGAGCTTTGGAACACGCAGGGGGTGTTTGGGAGAGGGGTGCTAAATTTTAGCACCCCTATTTTAGTCACTTTTAGCCACTAGTGCTCCCAAACACCTAGTCTAAAATGGAGGGGCTAAATTTTAGCCCCCCATAATCCATTAGCCCCTCAAGAGGTGCTAAAATGGACTAAAGGGGCTAAAAGTGGTCCCCCTTATCCAAAATTCCTCCCCTTGCCCCTCTCTCTCTCCTCCCTCTCACTCCTCCAACATGGGTAAATAGGTCTTTTGTCAACATAAGTGCTAAACTTTAGCCCCTCACCCAAACACCCCAAGGGGCTAAACTTTAACCCCAACATTTGAGAGGGCTAAAGTTTAGCCAAGACTAAATTTTAGCCCCTCCTCCCAAACAAGACCTCAGTTTAGGGGGTGTTTGGATACAAGGTACTAAACTTTAGGAGGGGTCACATCGGATGTTCGGACGGTAATTAGGAGGACTAAACATGAGCTAATTATAAAACTAACTGCAGAACCCCTATACTAATTCGTGAGATGAATCTATTAAGCCTAATTAATCTATCATTAGCAAATGGTTACTGTAGCACCACTGTGACGACCGACCCCAAATCTTCCGAGTTAATCCTAATCCGAGCCCTTGATCACCTGTCTTAGCTTTCCAAGCCTAAGTGATCAACCTCCAGACCGGTCCCGACCCCTGAGACCTGACCCCTCTCCGCTGGCCTCCAGTTCCGACCCCGCCGACCCCAACTCACCGCCAGATCTTTCTGAGTCATCCCCAACACCTCCCTTCAGTCTGACCGGTGGACCACGAGATCTTTTTCCCCAGATCTTCCGCGACAAGCGCACTCGAGTTGCATGCCCGCTTCAGAGTTCCCCCGCCGCGTGGCTCAACTTCTCCGACGCCCGCCGCTACGCCTCGTCTCTGGCCCGCGACCGAATGGATTCTCGCGCCCCCTTCCCCAATCGCAGCGGAAGCCCCTCTGCAACCTTTCTGCAGCACCTCACCACCCGCGCCCATCATCACACCGCCAGATCCCGGCCGCAGAGCCCGATGTCGCCCATCTTTTCCGTCACTTCGACACAGTCGCGACGCCTGGTCTTCGCTACCCGACGATTCCTCCTCCGCCAACCCTGACCACGGCAGCATCAGCTCTTTTCCCCGCCCTGTCAGAAGCCGCCCGACAATCTGTTGCTTCGCGCTCGCCCGCACGCCCGCGGCCGCCTGTCTTCTCACCTATGCGCCCTTGATTCTAGCATCGTTATCCCGGTCACTTCCATCAACTCTACCGCACGACGACGCCCGCCTCCGCCAAATCTCAACCACCGGTATACCCGCTCCTGCGCCGTCCTGACGCTAGAGCCCAATGACCGCTGGCGTCATCCCCGAAGTCCTGCTCCACCGCCCTCGTCGCTCAATCGCCGCCCAGGCAGAGCACTCCATTGCTTCTTCCCCGGCCTTCGCGTCGCTCCCCTTCTCACTCCCGCGCCACTATAAAAGGGAATGCGCGAGCCCCGCCGGAGTTCCCTTCGCCATCGCTGCCTTTCTGCCATTTCTCTTGCTCCCTGTTCGAGCTTCCACCGCCACCACACTAAGTTCCTGAGGAACTCTCATCTCCGCTCCACTCCGTTTTCCCCAAGCCAGCCAGCCGCTTGCTCCTTCGTGCTGCGTAAGAGCTTACTTGTGATCCACAAGAAGCACCGCCGCCGCCGGAGCACTGCCGAACCTAGCCGTTGTTCAAAGCCTTAGCCCCTCCGCCCAAGTCTGCTTCTTCCCGACTCCAAGCGTTCCTTGTAAGAAGAAGGTAAGCTGCCGACCCCTGGTCCGCCTCGTCCGACCCCTGTCCGCTTCGCCCGACCCCTCTTATCCGCCCGACCCCGGTTCCGTCTCGCCCGACCCTGTCTGTTCCGCCGACCCTTCTCCGCCTCGCCCGAGGACTCGGCTGTATCCCTTTCTTCAAACCGAGGGGGTATGTGTAAAACTTGGGGAACTTTCAGCGTTGAGTCTGAGGACCCCTAGCACACCAAACCCTCTAGTTTAAGGGTCAGATCATAAGTTCCTTTCCTCCGACCCTTACCTCTTGATCTCCAGCAACTCCCTTAAACCTTCCCACCCTCCTGCTTTTTGTCGCAAGTTTCTAGGCTCAGACTTGCAAGTGTTGCCGTTGAAATAACCGTCTATGCTAACTAATGCATTGCATTCGTGTAGAGCTGCGCCTCGCCGACGGCTTCTACGAGCTGCGCCCGGCACCCGAAGACAACGGTGCAGCTGAGCTCCTGCCCTCTGAAGCCGAAGCCGCCCCAGAAGTCGAGCAGTTCTCTTCCTCCTTGCTCGAAGGCAAGCCCCGGTTGCATGAAAACCCTATGTTGTTTTACCAAACTTGCGCATGCCTTCCTTAAACATGCTTGTGCATTTACGTATAGGAGTTGGTTGGAACCCTAGATGCATGAACTAGCTCCCATGATCTGAACACTAGCTGTTGGACCGAGTAGATGCTTTGCTTAAACAGGAAACGGTAAAAGCCGAGTGATTTCCTGTCACTCGCGAGTTGTAGGAGTTGGATGTCTACCTTTCTGTTACAATTGTAAGGACGATGGACGGGGCAGGGTTTGAGGTAACTCTTTGGTGGTCGATTGATTGCCCCGTCTGTCTATGAAACTTGCTAAGGCCCGACAGTGGTGGTGTTCATGATCAAGTGTTTGAAGGTACTAATCTCATACCTAGTATGGGATGGGGAAGCCTAGTACCTGATTGAACTAGGGCGTGACTTATACCCCTGCTTTCCCTGGAACGAGATTCCCATGGTGCATCATGTGAGTGCAAGTGCGGTCACAGTACGGTAGAGGCCGGGACTGTGGAGCATTGCATGCCAAGGAAAGTTTGGACCTGACACGCGCCTGGGAATTGATGGGGACGGCCGACACAGGAAGCGGCCCTTGTGGTGCGCGGATGTCGTGAGATTAGGTTCGCCATGCATGGTTAAGAAACTCGAATCGATTCGTCTACCTCTCACAGTTTGAGACTGCTTGATCGCTATGTCACCCTGAGTAAATGAGGAATCTGATGATGACATGGTTTTGTTGATGATATTTATACCTTGGTTGGTTCTATGATTGATTAGAATAGTTGCAAAACTTAGACCGGATAATGAACGTAGAACCTGAGCTAAAACTTGAAAAATAGGGTTTCACATAGTGCTTCCTGGCAAACAGACCCCCTCAGCCAAAGAGCCTTGCATGTCTAGAAGTGGTAGAGTGGTTACTCCCTGTCGGTTAAGTCTTGTTGAGTTTAGTAGCTCAACCTTGTTGTGGCTCCTGTTTTCAGGTGAAGTTGCTGTTCCCGAACCTTCTTCCGCTGGCACTTGGCCGCCCTAGCTCCCTTCGGATTGGATGGTTGAGTGGGATCCCTCCTCGGATGGCGAGGAGAGGGATCATTGATGTCCCGGCTGACCTCACCAGGGATGTCCAACCCCGACGTTTTGCTTCCGCTAGTGGTTTTACCTTCTGTTGTTTTACTTTTGGAATCTTGTAAAACTCTGATGTTTATTTCAATAACCAAACTAAATGGTTAAATTGTTAACTCGGTGGACTTGTTGTATTCGCTGGAACCGCTCACCTTCGTGTGAGTTTGCTAAATGGTCCTGTTCAAGTGGTTAAATCGGAAGAAATCCGACGGCACTTCGTGTTTACTCGGTTCATGCATGAGTGTCGCGTATTATGCGGCTAAATCATGTTTAACCAAGTAGATGCGAAGTGGATCCGCCACAACCACATTGTCAAATCATGAACTAATTAGACTTAATAAATTCGTCTCACAAATTAGACTCCATCTGTGTAATTAGTTTTATAATTAGATTATATTTAATACTTAATTAGTATCTAAATATTCGATGTGATATATCCTAAAATTTATGACGTAGCATCCAAACTTACCCGTGTCACACGGTCCTTTCAAGGCTGAAATTGGAAGTCCTTTCAAGACCGAGCCAATCGCAGATGTGCTTACCATCTGTCGGCTGGCTTCTTGGAACTGAGAAACTGCCAGCTGCAAAGCCGTAAAATATGGAGACGTACGGACATTGACCCAGGCCTTTTATCGAGCGCAGCACTGTCTCGAGCTGATCAGATCAGGATCTCAGCACTGACGCCAAGATTACGAGGTCGGGTGAATGCGAATAACATGCTTCCTCGGTACCAAAATAAACGCAAGACTCGCTTTCTGAGAAGTCAAATATTTTTATTTTTTTTAAAAAACTGCTCACTTAAAAAAAATTTAAATAAAATAGTAGCAATACTAAAAGTTCAATTTCTTAATATTACAAATTAGAATTAATTATGCATGCACACTCGGAGTAATTGTCGAACCTATTAGCCTTCCTTATTTAGCGAGTCGGACATCGATGATGGGAGTAAATGATTGATTCGTTAACTGGGCCAAAAGGTATTATAAGGGTGTTAGTTGGATTGTCTAAAACTTATATGGACACTCTTTTGGGACAAGTTTTAAAGGCTAAACGTACAGTTTTTTTGGGATGGAGGAAGTATAAAATAGTATCAACATTTGTACCTCCAAATTAATTTATTAGGAAAGTATACTTAATGCTCAATCTAATGATACTTATTATACATCATAAATAGTAGTACATTTTTAATAAATTTTAGTCAAACTTTGACTCCTCGAGAAGTGAGATGCGCGTTTATTTTGGGAAGGATGGAGTATCGTCCGCAACTAACAGTTCGTCTCGACTTCACCAGAGGTTTTGTGAGACTGTGACACTACACATATATGCATGTAAGGCCTCATTCAATGGTTTGCGTAAGAGTTAGCTTATAAAATATTTTCTCATATTTTAATAGGAGAGAGAAGAATTATCTCTTAATTAAAAGATAGTCTCATGCATGCACTTCAAAATTACGTGAAGATGACATGTAAGATCATTCATATCATGAGCTATGTGCTAAAAGTCAGATACTAACTCGTACCGCTGGAGGTCTAATGGCACGTACTGCTCTGCTAGCTGCTAACCCGTCTAGGAGTACATGCTTGTGCTGCACTGCAGCTGCTGCGTGCTGGGACGATGATGTATGCCTAGCCCACGCCACATGGATCCGTACAGATTTTTGTCGAAAAAAATCGAGCTGCTTTAATTTGTTGTTTATTGAACTCATTTCTGGTGTCATGTCCATTTCCGTGGCAGATGTTGCTCCGACACTGTTGCAGCTTGCTGCTGATTGTTTGTATATTGATGAAGCGCCCTGTAATTGTCGTGCATCATGCTGTATACCAACTCCAAGCAGCTCACAGCCCAGCGTGGGTGTGTTTGGATCCTCGAGCTAAATTCTTATCATATCAAATATTCGGATGCTAATTAGAAGAACTAAACATAAGTTAAATATAAAACTAATTGCAGAAATCCTGGGCTAATTCGCGAGACGAATCTATTAAGCCTAATTAATCCATCATTAGCAAATGGTTCTTGTAGCACCACATTGTTAAATCATGGACTAATTAGACTTAATAGATTTGTTTCACGAATTAGCCTCCATATGTGCAATTAGTTTTATAATTACCTTATATTTAATACTCTTAATTAGTATCACACAGAGCTAAAGTTTAGCCTAGTATCCAAACGGCTATCACCTCTATCAAGTACTCCAGCGTTGAACAGCCAAATCCATTCAGTCAGACAAAACAGTCATAACTCTAACGTTGGTATTCTGACAGGCACGAGCTAAACAGGTCTATTATGCTCTAGCACTCCCTTATGCTTATGCTCTTCAGAATGCTGGAGGATGGATGACATATGCGGCCCGGATGCGGATCAGAAGCAGTCTGACTTGGCCATCTCCGATCTGGCCGAGAGCCAGATGCTTCGAGGACGCCGGAGTCCCGCCGCTGCTTAGCGCCGGAGGTCAAGCTCAGGAGCTGCTCGCTCCGGCAGTGCATCCGTGGTGCTATGCGGGAAACGAAATGGCTGGGCCGAGCAACGCCTTGACTCCTGCGTGCCGCCGCCTTGGGCCGAGCCTTGCCGGCGAACGCGTTCCCAGGACTTTGGACCGCCATGTCTGCGGCGAGCCATGCTAGCGCATCGTCGACAGCGATTGTTGTGGCTCGATCGATGCCTGTGCGGAGGACAAGGACGAAGAGAGTCAACGTATTGACGCGAAGGCCACCATGGCGCACGCACTGCAAGTGAATGTTCCAAGTTTGTATGCATTTCTTCGTATTCCCTGTTGGTTCTTTACACTGCAGCCAGAATCTTAGGAGTAACTTTTCTGCCTGTCTCAAGGTGCTACTTGATTTGCTCCATTCATGAACCAAACAGAGCATCCAGGGTTTGTCACATTTTGAACTGGACTAGGCATTTTTTGCACGGTTTACCTGCACAAGGAATTGAACCTGGTTAATTATGCACACATCCGGAGCAATAGAAGCAGGATGAGTTCTTCGGACCACTGAAGCAGGCGCACTGACGAACCATGTCACATCCTGCAGGTGTAGACAATCAGTAGATCACTGGCGACCACGCTCGCGTTCGTACCCGAGGCGCAGTAGTCCGAGGTGCGCCTGCCCAGCCAGCGCGGGCACAACCGCGGCGTGGCCCGGACACGGCGAGCGGTGCCCGCCTCCGGCGTCCGGTCGTATCTGCGGGAGCAGAGATACTGCTGGCGCAAGCTGTTGAGCCAGGGATTGGCCTCACGATCTCCGCCGGGACCAAGGGCGGCAATGACGGCAGCGGCCAGCGGCGGCGGACAGCGCCGGACGGAAGCCGAGTCGAATCAGGGGTGCAAAGTGGGCCCACACCATGGTTTTCTGACAGCTGGGAGCAAGGGTACGAAGGCGGGTAGCTGCTGGAACGCGGCCGCGCTCTGGCGGGCCGGGGCACCAAGCAGAGGAAGCGCTTGTACCCACGTCGGGGCCTTACCGTCCACCCCTCGAGTCACTGCGGGCCGTTCGATCGCACACGCGCGGCCCGGATGCGGCGCGGTCGGAGCCTGACTCGGTCGCTTCCGATCTCGGGAGCCACATGGCGGAGGCCGGAGGTCGGGTGGCGCTGGCGCCCCTACGACTCTGCTAGCTCACTGTTATCTCTGCTACTTCTAGCCGACCTGTGCTGTTTCCGGCGCGCACCTCATTCGTTGAACGCTTCGTGGGGTTCAGGTTCAGGGGTTGTTTCGCTGTTTGAGAGTATGCATCAATCCTGCTGACGCGATTGGAGATGTCTAGACATTGATCGTTCGATCTCTGCCACTGTCGATGCGGGCAAGAGATACGAAAGCGATAGCAGACGACAGGGACTCGTGAACAATGCGATCTCTCGAAGAAAATATATTCTGAAAAAAGATCCTGCCGGCGAAGTGGCAAAACGACTACCGGGGATGATGCGTATGCATTACATTATACAATTAGTTTACAGACAGCGTCCTGCTGCTTGCCAAAATCTGTCGATTCCATCGTGCGATTTCAAGACTACACGAGGCATGCAAAAAAGAAAAGGAAAAAAGGAAAGAAAAAAAAAGGAGTCTACAAAATGGCCACGAGGCCCACGAGCATTCCAAACATGGTACAACCGTCTAAAATATTTGTTGCTTTACGACGCGACGTTTCCCAACATACCAGCTCTGCCGTCGGTCGTCGTCCTCCTCGTAGGACCACGGCCAAGCTGCTAACCAAATCCATTTTAGACGTAATAAACAAATCCAAAGCAACTTCCAACTTTCCAATAAACAAGCAATTTTACACACCTGATCCTTTATTTCAACGGAGTTAATTAATTGCGTGCGTTGCACTCGGCCCGATGACATACACATCTCTGCAGGTGTGTGATCCTGATCTCGGGTAACAGCTCGACCTCGCTAGTGCACAAACTGTTGTTGGTCTTGTAAGAAACCGACATTCCGGACCAGCAGGAGATTGACAAGATGGACTACCTTGTAGAACATGACACTCCACGAACGACGAGTCCGGAGACTCCCGGGACATGTCACGATCGATCTCCAGGAAACGTCGCTCCCCCTGATGAACAGTGCGGTCAGAGCGATGGATCGCGCGCGCGCGAGAGAGAGAGAGTCAAGTCAGATGACCCAATCCCCGGACAACATGTCAGGCTTATCCAACCAGAGGATTTCCCGGGATGGTGCGTGTGAAGAAGGGACGGGATGGAACGCCAATAATAGGCCCGCGATTACCAGTGGGCCGTGGGTCCTGCCGATGATGATGGAGGAGCATTGCTTCGTTCTCGCTGGGCGCGGCGCCAACCAGATCGCACGGCGTGACGGAGCCCCATCTGGACCAGGTGCGGATGGCCCTCATCGCCCCGGCCGGCCCATGCGCTGGAGCGCGTCTTTCAGGTTCGGTCGCAGGAGCATGCAGCCCCCCACCAGCCCAGAGGCCGCAGAGCACTGTACCAGCGGCGGCGGTCGTGGACGGGACCGGGCCGGCGCGGCGTTGCCCCCCACCGACCGCCGGTACTGTCGGCAAGGCCTGTCACGCTCCGATTAGTTTTAGGTGGTCGTGAGCGTGATCGGAATGCAGCAGCGTGCACCAGTCCTTTCGCTGCGAGAGGACCAGGACCAGCTCCCTGACTCCCTCCACCCAGCCGACGGGACTCGCATGTAAAGTAAAACTACTGGTGGCGCTTTTGTTGCTAAGCGTGTTTACTGTAACGGGAGACCGCGGTGCTTGCATTGCATAGACTCCTGGCCTCCTTGACCCTTGTTTACTTCGCGAATTTGGGAGTTGCCAAATTACTGTAGCAATACTGTAGCGTTTCGTTTGTATTTGTGAATTATTGTCCAAATATTGACTAATTAGGCTCAAAAGATTCGTCTCGCAAAGTACAACAAAACTGTGCAAATAGTTTTTGATTTCGTCTACATTTAGTACTCCATGCATGTACCGCAAGTTTGATGTGATGGGGAATCTTCTTTTTGCATAGTGTTAAAGTTGGGAGTTTGGAGGTAAGAGAACAAGGGCTTGGTGTGATTGGCGTTCGAGACCAGCCAGAATGTGTCCTCCTAGGACATGCAAATCCGATCCTCTATGGATTAGTCTGCTTGAGCCCATGAACACAAAAATTGCATAACATAGAAAAGTTGTAGCCAATAAACACAAAAATCCTCGTTGTCGTCACCCTGTGTATCACATTGGCATGGAGTAGGGCTGAGGTCCGAGCCATTACCACTGACATAAAAGGAGGACGCCGCAGCATCTACAGATTCATTTGATGTGGCGTAGGTCCACGATGGGGACGGTCCCAGGACTGTCTCTGTTGCCATCACATTGAGGAAGGTTTGACGATATCACTACTAATAGTTGGAGGAGGGAGGGGAGGAGGCAATGACACATGCTCTTGGAGGGAGGGGAGGAGGCATCGCCAGCTTTTGAACATAGGGAAGGAAGCAGTGCTGCCACCAGCACTTGGAGGGACAGGAGTAGGGGCCACCGGTTGTTGAAGAGAGGAGAGGAGACGGGTGGGGAAGTACGGGCTGATTGGTGGTTGTATTTGGTAGATGTGGGACTTAGTCGGTAATAAACCAAGGGGAGAGTGAAAGTCTATTATATACGTTGGGTTTGAGGTATATGTGATAATGAGCCTTTTTGATAGTATTTCAGTTTTCTCTGTTAATTTACCTAAGGGTACGAACCAAAATAATCAGAATTAATTTGGTTATAAATAACTTGAAAATACGAATGAAAACTATGATTATGATCTTAAGTATTTTAGTTTGATCTTCAATCATCGGTAAATTATGCCCACTCCTTGAGTGTCATCATCAAGATTTACTATGCCAATGCAATCAGTGAAAATCTACCACAAACTCATGCATTATTCAATCTATAATAGGGTCGCAGGGACACTTTAACCCCAAATGTCATTTTGGTTGGGTGGTTAAGGTGAGCTTATCCCTCTATTCTTGTTCTTTCTTTTGTACTCTTGCAAACTCATGCATTATTCAATCTATAATAGGGTCGCAGGGACACTTTAACCCCAAATGTCATTTTGGTTGGGTGGTTAAGGTGAGCTTATCCCTCTATTGTTGTTCTTTCTTTTGTACTCTTGATATTTGTACTCTTGATAATAGCTCTAAAGGTGGATCATTGGTATGGAAAAGGGGATCAAATGTAACTATATAGAAGTGCATCAAAATATAGCATCGCTGCCCTACATCAAGCATATGCCACCGTCCTTCTACACCAAACCAACGCAATTGTAAGGATGACGCGGGCAACCTCTCCGGATACCACAAGTCTACGATGAACTTTGCTTCATGGCTAGCCTCAGTAGGCACGTGGACTTTAGCTAGAGCCCAATAGCTTCCCCGATCCTCATTCTCCAAAGAAGCTGAAAAACCGAGAACATCTAATTCCTAGCTCATTTATGTTTTGGTGTCTCTAGAAGTAGACCTAATCATCATGCTTATGTTTTGGTGTCCGTAGATTCGGGAAATCTAACCAACAAACTGCTTGTTTTGAGGAGCTCCAACACTCAATTTTTAGGCAGCCAATGGACACCACGCATCACTTGGGATATGAAGTTTCGACTCCAACAAGTCTCAGCAGGCAACCTATGATTTTGGATCTAGGGTTCAGGGGTGTTTTTTGGGAGTGAAGGTTTTAACGGAGAATTGTAGTCTTAGAATGGCAACAAAAGTGGTAGGCATGTGGTAGGGTGGTGAGGTGATGGTGGCCATCGGCTGCAGGAGGTGGAGGCCGTTTGGGCGGGGTAGGGGTGGAGGAGTCACTACTCAGAATTGTTAGCATGGGGGATAGGGAGGGGGTTGGAGATGAGGGAGATTGATGGGTTGAGGGAGTCACACCGCGCATGAACTCGTAAACTCAGGGTGCGTTTGGTAGCCTGGGCTACCTCAGCCGGGCCCGTGAGCCAAGCTCCAGCCAGAAGGGCCAGGCCCATGGGGTGCAGAAATGTTGATTGGCAAATCTGCACTCCATGATGCTGGCTGGGCTGGGAGGGTGTTTGTTAGGGTGGGCCGTTAGTGGACCCTCCCTAACTAACCCAAAATACCATCTAAAGATGGTGTCTGGTAGCCTGCACAAGGGAGATGTTCCCTCACCACACACAGGCGCTAGTGAAGGTTACCCCTCCTCCTCAGGCACCCAGAAACACACTGAAGAAATGATGTACACTTAAACTGAATTAATTCACAACTAAATAGGGAGGTCAACAGTACAAATGTGAACAAGATTTATAGAAGAACGTATTTACATCAACTTCAGAAGGTAATTAGCGTCCAACATAACATAATTAGGACCTTTCTTACATGACAGTTACAAGCAAATTGGAGCAGGAACATAACAAAGGACAATAGTCACTTGCAAATGCCAACATGGATTAAACACCACACAAGGAGAACCACAACGACAGCAAAATTGAAATCAAAGCATGTCCACCAAACCATGAATCTACAATGTAAACAACAAATTGATCAGGATTGAGCAAAAAATGACAACCAATTTATGAGAATTGCATAAAACCAGCTCATCATCACCTCAAAATGGCTCAAGCTAGTAAGCATAAGAACCTGAGCAGGTTCTCATGTACCTTAGCAGTAGGCAACATCTCCAAGCCCCATTGCCAAATGAAAAGCGTCAACATGGGTAACATAACCAAAATCAAGTTAGTGAAATCAGATAAGAGTGAACAAAAGCCTCAGACATAACCCATTTGGTCAGTCATCATTGGCTACAAAATCATGCATGGCTCAAATCAAGTGTAGTACTTGCCTAACAAATAGGATAGATGCATGAGTTGCCTCCTAGTGAGGCAGTCAGAGGAACCCCTGACCGCATCACTAGGAGCTAACACCAACTAGGGTCCTAAGGGGTGCGTTTGGTAGCCACTGTGAGCATCCTCATCATCATCGCCATCCATAGAAACAATAATACTTTAAAGCAAATCAACAAGGCATGAGCATAAGAGATAAGTGGGTTCTTATTTAGGCTCAGCTCAAGTGCAGATGCATGCACCAAGAAGCTACCTAATAGTGAGGCAGTCAAGGCAAGGTATACCTTGTTTGCCTTAGTATGTAGGCAACATCTTGCAGCATGCATGCTACCACCTTTACATCATCACCAAGAATTACATGGAGGCGTCAGAGAGGGTTGCCTTTGCCATATTGAGAGGCACTACTCGCCAAGCTCGAGCGGATGTTGCTCAAATCACCATAAGGCAACTTGACCAAGGTTCACATCGAGCTTGGGGAATATAACCTACCAAGCACACTCGCAAGTCTGTCATCATCCGCATACATTACAATAAAACTTTAAGAGCAAATACAAAAAAATAGAAGCCTCACCATAATGAAAGCATTTGCTTCACCAATCTGACATCCTGCCTCAAACACTTGTATTCAAACAACTGCAGTTCGATCACAAAAAGCGACAAGGTCAGATCCACATCTAACTGGGTTAGAGCAAAAAAATTTAGGCTCATCATCCCCAAACAAGCAGACATAACAAAAAAGCAGCCAATATGAGTTTGCCTCAATACAAGTGCATCAGGCATGGAAAGAAGTATGTTGGACCTCATATTAGAAATTAAATGTCCACCTAATATCATATAGATAGGTGGAGTCAAAAGTGGCACGAAAAGAGCAGAAAGAAAGAGTATAATAGAGGCAAAAAAATCTTACAGACACCAAACAAAGAACAGCTTGAAGAACAACCAGAATAGAAGTGTCACTTCATCATTGTTCTACCCATTACTAATCATCATAGGCCAAAGAATAGGAAAACAAATTAAACATGGTAGCAAATTAAATAGCATCTTAAAGAACAACGAATTAAATAGCAAGTTAAAGAACAATAAATTAAACATGTTTGCAAATTAAACATCATCTTAAAGATCAGCAAAATAAATAGCAAGTTAAAGAACAACAGGAACATGCTAGCATATGAAACAACAAGTTAAAGCAGAGCAGAAACAGGTCAACAGGGCAACAAATTAGGTAAAGTATAAACATGCATACATGGCATCACATCACAGGCATATAGCAGTGCTAGATCCATCATATTACAATACTTACTTACCATACAGTTCCTTAGCAAATGGTTAGTAGCAATGTTCTTAACCTTACCATGCTACCATAAAACTTAATTAGTAATTAGCCACCTCCCATGTGAAACTAAAAAACCACCACAAAGGTCAGGTGCAAGTGAGGCTACACCCTAATAGTTCAAACCTACGTATATAGAGATCTGTGCAAAAGAAGGGAGTGGTCAGGGATGGTGTGGCGGAACACCTGGGATTTACTTAGCTAAAGCACATTTAAGTCGCCTGACATGCGATCATATGCTTTAATTAAGTTAACCCGACGATCCGTCGGATTTAATCCGATAAAACCACTTTACAGGACCAGGTTAGCATATCTCACACGAAGGTGAGTGGTTCCAGAGAAAACAACAGATCATCCAAGTTAAACAAGTACATTCAGTTCACAACACCGGTTCGAAAATACCAAAATTTTATAGAGTTCAAGCAGCAGAAAAAGATAAACAGAACAGCGAAAACTAGCGTCGGGTCGGATGTCCCTGATGAGGCCGATCAGGACATCAATGATCCCTCTCCTCGCCGTCTGAGGAGGGATCCCACTCGACCGTCCACCCAGGAGGAAGCTGGGGAGGCCAAGTGCCAACAGCAGCACATTCAGAAGCTTCAAGTTCACCTGAAAGAGATGCCACAAGCAAGGCTGAGGTACTAAGCTCAACAAGACTTAATCGACCAGTGGGAAAACTACTCCACCAACTTCTAGACATGCAAGGCTCTTTGGCTGAAGGGTTTGTTTTGCCAAAAGCGACAACAATAGGTCCTTACTTTCAATATTTTAGCTCCGATTCTAAGTTCATTAACCAGTCTATATTTGCAACTTATGCTAAATAACCATAGTTTCCAAACAATATATATTGAACAAGCATCAAGTTCATATCATCATCATGTTCCATTTTTACTCAGTGTAGCATAGCGATCAAGCAGTCTCAAACTGTGAGAGGCAAACAAATCGATTTGAGTTTCTTAACCATGCATGGCAAACCTAATCTCACGACATCCGTGCACCACCGAGGGTCGCTTCTTGTGTCGGCCATCCCCATCAATCCCCTGACCCGTGTCGGGCACTCTTCTCTTGGTGCAATGTTCCACAGACCCGGCCTCTACCATTCTGTGACTACACTTGCCACCATATGCGGCCGCAGGGGAAAACTCCGTTCCAGAGACAGTGGATCGAACTGCTCACGTCCAGGTTCAATCAGGTACTAGGCTTCCCCATCCCATACTAGGTATGAAATTAGTACTTTCAAACACTTGATCACGAACACTATCACATCTCGATCTTAGTCCAAATTTTAAGTAGACAGATGGGGCAATCCACTGACCACCAAAAGAGTTCACAAGGCCTTGCCCCGTCCACTGTCCTTATAGTTGTAACAAAAAGGAGAACAAGCAACTCCTATAACTCGCGAGTGACAGGGAATCACTCGACTTTTACCGAGTCCTATTACGCATTGCAACTACTCGGGCTTATCAGGATACTGTTCAGGTCAAGGGAACTAAGTCATGCATCTATGGTTTCAAACAACTCCTATAACGTAAATGCGCATACATACAAAAGAAGGCATGCGCAAGTTTATAAATGTTGGGTTATGCTCCGGGGCTTGCCTTCGATCGGGGTGGAAGCAAACTGATCTTTGGCGCACTCGGCTTCAGCTCCTGCAGTCGGCAGCTCAGCTACCGCTCCGTCTTCTGGCACTGGGTGCAGCTCGTAGGTGCCGTCAGCGAGATTTAGTTCTACACGGAATGCAATGCAGGTGTTAAACACTTAGACGGTTATTTCAACAACACTTGCAAGCTTAAGCTCAGAAACTTGTAGCAGACTACAGGAAAGGTGTGGAATCCTAAGCTTCTGTTGATAGAGAACAAGGTAAAAGAGTCGGATCGGGAAAAACTTATGATCTGACCCTCAGACATAAGGAATAACTGCACCAGGGTCCTCAGACTTAATGCAAAGAAGTCTCCGAAATTTTACACAGATACCCTTTGTGACGACCGACCCCTAATCTCCCAAGTTAATCTTAATCGGAGCCCTTGATCATAGTCATCTGTCTTGTTTTACCGCGCCGAGTGCTCAACCTTTCGCCCGGTTCCGACCCCGGAGACCCGACCCCTCCCCGCTTTGCTCCGATCCCGACCCCGGCAAGCTCAGCCCACCGTTGGATCCTTCTAAATCTTCCTCAAACGTCCGTTCTATCCGCCCGGTGGACCCGCGAGATCTTTTCCCCAGATCCTCCGTGACAGGCGCACTCGAGTTGCATGCCCGCTTCAGAGTCTCCCTGCCACGTGGCTCGTCTTCTCCGACGCCCGCCGCGCAGTTTTGTCTCTGGCTCGCGACCAAGTGGGTTCTCGCGCCCCCTTCCCCAATGGCAGCGGAAGCCCCTCTGCAACCTTTCTGCAGAGCCTCGCCTCCCGCGCCCATCATCACGCCGCCAGATCCCGGCCCCAGAGCCCGATGTCGCCCGTCTTTTCCGTCACTTCGACCACAGTCGCGCCGCCTGGTATCCGCTACACACGATTCCTCCATCGCCAACCCCGACCACGGCAGTGACAGCTCCTTTCCTCGCCCGGTCAGAAGCCGCCCGACAATCTGTTGCTCCGCACTCGCCCGCGCGCCCGCGGCTGCCTGTCTTCTCACCTGTGCGCCCTCGATTCTAGCGCCGTTAAACCGGTCGCTTTTATCAAATCTTCCGCACGGCGACGCCCGCCTCCGCCAAATCTCAACCACCGGTCTACCCGCTCCTACGCCGCCCTGACGACAGAACCCAATGACCGCTGGCGTCACCCCCGGAGTCCTGCACCACCACCCTCTTCGCTCAATCGCCACCCCGGCAGAGCACTCCATTACTTCTCCCCGGCCATTGCGCCGCTCCCCTTCTCTCTCTCCCGCGCCGCTTCCTTTCCTCTGTTCCAGCAGCTATAAAAGGAATGGACCAGCCGCTGGAGTTCCCTCCGCCATTGTTGCCTTCAGCCATTCTCTCGCTCCCTGCTCAAGCTCTTAGCGCCACACACCAAGTTCCTGAGGAGCGCTGCTCTCAGATTCTCTCTCAGTTTTCTCCAAGTCACCCAGCAGCTTGCTCCTCCGTGCTGCGTAAAAGCTCTTTTGTGATCAGCAAGAAGCGCCGCCGCCGCCGTAGCTTTTCCGGTCTTAGCCGTTGTTCAAAGCTTTAAGTCCCTCCGCCCAAGTCTGCTTCTTCCCGACCCCCAAGCTTTCCTTTCAGGAAGAAGGTAAGTTGCCGACCCCAGTCCGCTTCGCCCGACCCCTCCTATCCGCTCGAACCCGGTTTCGTCTCGCCCGACCCTATCTGTTCCACCGACCCTTATCCGCCTCGCCCGAGGGTCCGGCTGTGATCTTTTTCTTCAACTCGAGGGTGTATGTGTAAAACTTAGGAACCCTCCAGTGCTTGCGTACGAGGACCCCTAGTATACCACATCCTCTTGTTCGAGGATCAGATCATAAGTCCCTTTCCGACCCTTACCTTTTGATCTTCACCAGCTCTCTTGAACCCCCGGCCCTCCTGCTCTTTGTCGCAAGTTTCTGGGCTCAGGCGAGCGAGTGTTGCTGTTGAAATAACTGTCTATGCTAACTTTTGCATTGCATTCGTGTAGAGCTGCACCTCACCGACGGCTTCTACGAGCTACACCCGGCGCCAGAAGGCGAAGCTGTAGCTGAGCTCCTGCCCGCTGAAGCCGAAGTCGCACCCGAAGTCGAGCAGTTTCCTTCCTCTTTGCTCGAAGGCAAGCCCCGGTTGCATGAAAACCCTGTGTGTTTTACCAGAATTGCGCATGCCTTCTGTAACATGATTGTGCATTTACGTATAGGAGTTGTTTGAAACCCTAGATGCATGACTTAGTTATCCCCATGATCTGAGCACTAGCTGTTGGACCGAGTAGTTGCGTTGCTTAACTAGGAGACGGTAAAAGCCGAGTGATTCCCTGTCACTCGCGAGTTGTAGGAGTTGGATGTCTATCTTTCTGTTACAACTATAAGGACGGTGGACGGGGCAGGGTTTTGGTAACTCTTTGGTGGTCGGGTGGTTGCCCCGTCTGTCTATGAAAACTTGCTAAGGCCCGACAGTGGTGGTGTTCGTGATCAAGTGTTTGAAAGTACTAGCCTCATACTTAGTATGGGATAAGGAATCCTAATACTGGATTGAACCTAGACGTGAGCGGTCACCCCATTGTTCTTGGAACGGAGTTCCCCTGCTGGTTGTCGCACGTGGTGGTAAGCGTGGTCACAGGACGGCAGAGGCCGGGTCTGTGGAACCTTACACCAAAGGAAATGGGCCCGACACGGGTTAGGGGATTGATGGGGAAGGCCGACACAGGAAGCGACCTCCGGGTGCGCGGATGTCGTGAGGTTAGGTTCACCATGCATGGTTAAAGAACTCGAATCGATTCGTCTGCCTCTCACAGTTTGAGATTGCTTGATCGCTATGTCACCCTGAGTAAATGAGGAATCTGATGATGACATGTTTGTTGATATATCTATACATCTTGTTTGGTTCTATGATTGCTGAGAATAGGTTGCAAAACCTAGACTGGTAAATGAACCTAGAACCGGAGCTAAAACTTGAAAATAGGGTTACTTAGTGCTTTTGGAAAACAAACCCCTCAGCCAAAAAGCCCTGCATGTCTAGAAGGAGTAGTAGTTTACTCCTATCGGTTAAGTCTTGTTGAGCTTAGTAGCTCAGCCTTGTTGTGGCTCCTGTTTTTCAGGTGAAGTTGCTGCTCCCGACCCTTCTCTTGCTGGCGCTTGGCCGCCCCAGCTCCCGCCGGGCTGGACGGTCGAGTGGGATCCTTCCTCGGACGATGAGGAAAGGAATTAGTGATGTCCCGGTTGGCCTCACTAGGGACGTCCGACCCCGACGATTGCTTCCGCTAGTGGTTTTACCTTTTGTTGTTTTCCTTTGAACCTTGTAAAAACTCTGATGTTGGTTTTTGTGGCCGAACTAAAAGGTTAAATCGTTTAACTCAGTGGACTCATTGCATTCTCTGGAACCACTCACCTTCGTGTGAGTTTGCTAAACTCGATCCTATTCAAGTGGTTAATCGGATGAAATCCGACGGCACTTCGTGTTAACTTGGCTTAAGCATGGGTGTCGCATGTTAGGCGGCTTAACCCTGTCTAATCAAGCTAACCCGAAGTGGATCTGCCACACCCTTGGTCAAAAGAAAAAGGTTATAGCCGAGCCCTCGGGCGAGGCGGACAAGGGTAGGCGAAACAGACAGGGTCGGGCGAGACGGAAAAGGGTCGGACGAACTAGAAAGGGGTCGGGTGAGACGGAAAAGGGGTCGGCAGCTTACCTTCAAGCCTACTGATGAAGTCTTGGGGTCGGGAAGGAACAGACTCAGGCGGAAAGACTTAAGGCGCTAAGGCTTGGGTGGTGGTGAGGTTCGGCGGTGCTCCGGCGGCGGCGGTGCTTCTTGTGGACAACAAGTAAGCTCTAGCACCGTGCAAAGGACACAAGCGGCTGGTGGGTTTGGAAAGGCGGGTGTTGCGCGGAGAGGGGGAAGTTCCTCAAGAGCTTATGCGACAGCGCTTGAGTGCGAACCAAGGAAGGTGCAGCAAGGTAACGATGGCGAAGGGAACTTTGGTAGAGGCTTTGGTACTCCCTTTTATAGCTGCGCGGAAGAGAAGGAATCCGGGCAGCACGAGGATCAGGTCGAAGGGGATGGAGTGCTCTGCTGTGGCAGCGATTGGGCGACGCCTCTATTGGCCGGCGAAGCGGAGTTTCGAGGATAGGGTCTTTGGTCATTGGGCACCGAAGATAGAGCTTATGCAGGCGCGGTTTTATCGGAAGGAAAGGATTGGGGAGGGCGAGCGCGGGTCTAGTCGCGTCCAGCGGCGGATTGGGGGTGGCGGCTCGGCTAGCGTGCGGCAGGAAGGAAGGAAGGGGCACTGCAGGCGAGGGTGCTGCAGGCGAGGTGACTGGGCGAGCGGCGACGCGAGCAGGCGCAGACCAGCGGCTTTGCCGGGGCACGCTACTGGCGAGGCGGGAAAAGGAGTTGTCACTGCTGGCGCAGTGGTTGGCGAAGGCGGCATCGTCGCCGGACGCGCGCGTGGGCAGCGCGACTGAGGGGCGACGGAAAAGTTAGAAGGCATTGGGACGCGCAGCCGAGGATCCGGGCGAGGAGATGTGTGCGGGAGGCGAGGCGGTCTAGCGCAGTAGCGGCCCATCCTTGGTCGCAGCAGCGACAGGGCGCCTGGCACGGTCAACGAGATTGCAGGCGAGATGAGACGAGGCGGAAAGGGCTACAGGGAGCTTCTACGCGTGTTGGGAAGGAAGGTGCGCTGATCCATCTTGTCGTGGCCGGCGACTGGGCGAGGCGGAGCTCGTCGGTGAGGTCAAGCCACGCGACGGCGGGACTCTGAAATAGGGCGCACGCTTGCTCTGGCGCTCCTGATTCGAGAGATCCGTGGGATCTATTTCTGGGTCCACCTCCAGTCTCTGGCTCTCCCAATGCTCCAAAGTTCAGAAGACACTGGTTTTGGGACTTGGAGAAAAACTGAGGTCCGCTAGGCGTCAAGGGTCGGGATTGAGTCGAACGGCAGATTTGGGAACTTGTCTCAAGACTAAGCTCGGATGATTAAACCTAAGTTGTTACAGATGGAGACTTGCTCAACTGTTTTCCCTGAGCTAGAAGGCACTAACAGCTACCACATGACTACTAGTAGTGCTTGTCGACCCAAGTCCTGAGCCAGAGGGTGTGGTGGTTGTCCCCATATTGACAAATGCATTGCCCTGGGACTTGTTGTTCAAGAGGTGGCTAAAAGCAACGATCAGGACCTTCTCGGAGAAGCCAGGGTCAGCATCACAGCATTGTACAGGTCAGGGTACACCTGCTTAGGCCCAGTCTCCCTCAATGTAGCTGCCATATTGTTTACAACATCGTTCATGTTGGTAAGGATAAGTACCTTCTCCTCGAACATGGCAGCCCTCTTCCTCTTGCTCCCAGTGCAGCATGCAGGGCCCTTGGAACCCTCCCCGGAGCCAGCAGGTTTGTTGACCGTCTTTAGGTCCATCTGCTGCTCAGTCGAAGTCAGGTCAACCAGCTACTGCTTGTCCACCTTTTTCTCAGCTGTGTCCCCAGACCTAGAGAACACACCCAATGCTTCACCAGAACCCATGGCCCAGCGGCTTGTTGCCATGCCCCCTCCAAAGATGATCGCCATCTGGGCGTAGTGCTCAATGGGCTTGTTGAGCAGCTCTGCGTCCTTAGGATGATCTTTCAAAACAGAAGACCAACAACAAATTGGGTTAGAACTTAGCAATGGAAAATGAGGACAATTATTGAAAAAAAATAGAATGCATAATATGGCACTAACCTTGCAGTGGCCCAGGTAGTGCTCCTGCTCAAGAGTGATGCTACAGGTGTCACCATCCCAAAGAGCACCACTGAGGTCCCTCAGCTTGCACACCCTCCCTCACCACTGCCGCCACTTATGCAGGTGGTTGTGCACTTGAGTGGCGGTGACATGCTCCCAAGTCCAGTCCTGCAGCGCATTTGCCGTCTTGTTCATATGCACCTCCTTGAAACCCTTCTCAGGTCTCACACCAGTGCCAATCATCTCACACATGCGACGCAGCACAAACCCAAAGGTGGCAGTGATCCACCTCATAGGAGGACGAGGAAGACCACCACCAACACCACCCTGTCCCTGAGCACCACCACCAGCAGCAGCATCCCAAGTCCCGCAGGATCACCACCACCAACAATAACAACACCACCAAGGACCTGAGCAACAGCACCAACACCACCAGCAGCACCTACACCACCAACACCAGCAGCCTGACCCAGGCATAAGGCAGTAGCAACAGCACCATGACTAGCAAGTAGCTGACCAGCACTACCAAACCCAACAGGAGTAGAAACAACGAACACGTCCTCCTTAGCTATTGGCCTAAGTAACCAATAACAAAGATCACAGCACACATCATTAAATACCAGACACATGCTAGGTTAGGTCATTGCAGCCAGCATCACATAACAATCACATCATGGTTCCTTACAATTTCACTAAAGCAAACAAGACACTGCACCCCAGAAGACCCCTTGTTCTGCTACATAACCAAAGCCCACTCATCCCTCTGAACACCCTAGGCCCTAGCTTCCTGTGACATGGCTGCATGAGTGGGTGCAGGCTGTTATTGTGAGGCTAGTGGGGAGAAATCCTCCTCTGGGACAACTTCATCTACCCCAAACCCTAAGATCCAATTATGTAGAATACAACAAGCAATGACAACCTTAACTTTGGAGGGGTATGGATGGTAAGGCAAAACAGAAGACCAACAACAAATTGAGGTAGAACTGGTGCAGGTAACAAGGTGGGTGGACAATGTACCTTGTGGCACCCTCAGTCCATCATCCCGCTCTAACGCATCAGCTAGGATCAGCGCATCATGAGTTGATCCTTCCCATCCAGCAAGGATATAGGTGAACCTCATGTCGAAATCAACAGTAGCAAGCACATTCTATGTTGTGTTGCTCGTACGACCTCTAAAAGTAGCATGCATCTTAAATGGAATTGTAGCAAGAATGTGGGTGCCATCAATAGCTACAATGCAGTCGTCCTAGGACAATTAGCATGCATGCATCAGTGTACGATGTATTATGTAAATATTAGCACACAATACAAACTACCCAAGTACCTTGGAGTATGGGTTCCATCTTTGGCTCCTAAGGATTTTAGGATGGGTGGCAGCATAAGGGGATGTGATCATCTCAACCCCAGCTCCCCAACTGCATAAAACACCTGTGCAAAGTACCTACTCACAGTCTATGGATCTTCTAAAGGTGTGATGGACCACCCTAAATCTCTGGTTGTGTCCCACGATGTGGAGGAACATGGCAACCTGTTCCTCAACACTCGTGCGTGTCTTGTCGTCTAAGAGGTGCCTCTCCCTAAACAGGTTAACCAACTGAAAGAAATGAGCTTTATGCATCCTTAGTATGCTTACAGACTCAACATTTTTGTAGTTATAGATATTATCTAGGTTTGCCTGCCTCTCAGCATCGACCACTGCCATAGGAACCCAAACAGAAATGTCTTCCTCATCTGAATCAAACCTGCCCCTCCTAAACCTACCGTACAGAAATGCAATGCATACAACAACAAGAGCAACAGCTTGGGAAGCCATCCTGTCACGGTACTCATGCAAGTCCATCTACATCATTGCATGAAAATAAAAAAAACTAGAACTTGTTTATTGAAATGGAACTGAAGACATCCAACAGTGTGGCAGTATACACAAGCATGGCAACAAATGGATCATTGCCTTGGCTACTACCAAAGTAGCCTCCCAGAGACTCCTCCTGAACACATCATCGTCCAATAACCATCCAACAAACAAGTCCACAGGTATTGCTGCCTTGGCTGCTACCAAAGTAGCCTCCCAGAGGCTCCTCCTCAACACATCATCAACCAAATATATGCAGCATACAAGTAAACATAACCAACAGGTATCATTGTCATGGCTGCTACGAAAAGTAGCCTCCCGGAGGCTCCTCCTCAACATCATCCAACAAAGAAAATCCCACAATAGCATCATTTCCACGGCTGCTACTCAAGGTAGCTTCCCAGAGGATCAATAGACATCACACAACAACTATATTAGCCACAGGCGGGCTCCTCCTCGGCAACACAGACCCACATTAGAGACAGTTTTATGGCAACAACTCCACCACCACGCGGTAACTCCATATGAATTGTAAATAAGTTCTTGAATGGACTGTAAATAACAAGCGAACGCATAGACAAAATAGTTCAGCAAGAGCGCATGTAGATTCAGCGAGGATACCCCACTAAACGCACAAATAATCCTAAATGTTAGATTCCCTCTGCGGGAACCCTAACCCTTCACGCATGTAACCGGATTCCATCTAACAGATCATAAAAGATAGAGCAACAATAGCAAGACTCCAACGTAGGAGACCTAACCCCTTCGCAATGAACAACAATCCCAACCCTAACTAGAACAGAAGCGTAGATCGAAGCCATACCTCCGCGAAGATGAAGACGACCATCCTGGGAAATATGAGGAATAGGGGTGTGCCGGTGGAGGACCCGAGGGATGATTCGAACAACAAGTAGACAAGGCAGATCTGCTCGGTGGAGAGGAAGAAGCAGGTCACACTAGGGACGAAGATGTTGCTCAAGTGGCCGGGGACGAAGAGGTAGCAGATCTGCTCGGTGATGAAGATGAAGCATGGATCCAGGGCTCGTTGCTAACGGAGACCCGGCGCTCGCCGGTGAAGAAGTACCCGCGGCCGCTGGTGTAGGTGACTACGGATGCCTCCGGATCGGGAGCCCCACCACCAGACGCGCCGTCGCCTCCAAGTCGCCGGGATGAGAGGAGAGAAGTGGAGGAGTCGAGTGCAAAAGGGAGACAGGAGAGAGGAGTAGAGGAGTCGGTGTAGGCGGCGCGTCTGCGGGAAAAGAGGCGACGCGGCCAGGCAGCCACCGCTTTATACCGGTAGGAGGTAACCCTAGCCGGCCCAATTTGTGGTGCCAAAGGCCGGCTCGTCTCCCGACTTCCCTCCGCGTGTAGCAAAACGTGCTCGCGCGAGCCTGCACTACGTGAAACAGTCGGCTTTTGCGTTACACGCGATGTAGGCTGGCGGGCCATTTTTGCACCGCGCGGGCATGGCTCGGGAGGTCGATCAGGCTAGCAAACACAGCTGGTTGCACTTGCTGGGCTTGGCCCAACCTCTGTCCGGGCTACCAAACACGCCCTCGTAGCCATGGAGAAAGGGTGGTCAAAGCCGCACCAAATGGAGGGAAAGGGGTTAGAGATAAAACTGAAAAGAAAATCCGAATGTTGGATGGCTTAGAAACGTAACGTGTTTCTTTTGTTGTTGAAAAAAAACTCTGATATTGATGATTTTTTTTCTAAAATATAATGTGTTCTAGTTTCTTCTAGGTTAAAATTCTGTAGTTTCGACCAAGTTTAAAAAAAATACATCAGCATTTGTAGTCTCAAGTTAGTTTATTAAATCTATATATTGTGATATACCTTGATGACACTGCGTTCATTTCGTATCGTGTATATTAGTACACTTTTTATATAATTGGTCAATATTTAATAAAGTTTGAATTAGAACAAAATTAAATCATCATGCATTCTCAAGCATTTTGGAACCAAATGACCACTAACGTGGAGATCTAATTCCAATATATGCCGTATCAGTAAAACTGATGTTCCGATTGCTACTAAGCTCAATTTCAGACGCCGTGCTCGGCGATCCACCGAGCAATGCCAGAATCTCCTCGGAGTTCTGCCGTCCCCAGGGGTGCTGTGCCAGCCTGCTCAGGCTGGCGAGCTCTTGCGCGACCTGCCTCATCGACGGCCTCTTGTTGCCGTCCATCTCCAGGCACTGCTTCGCGAGCTCCGCCACCTGCTCGAGCAGCTCGAGGCCGTGCTCGCTCTTCACCTGCTCGTCCAGTATCTCCTCGAGCCGGTCCTCGCCCAGCACCAGCAGGAACTGCGACGAGAGGTACTTCTCCTCCTCGAGCTCCTCCAGGTTGAGCGCTTTCCGGCACGTGAGGAGTTCCAGCAGGACCACGCCGAAGCTGTACACGTCGCTCCTGTCCGTGAGTCTGCACGTCCTCATGTACTCGGGGTCCAGGTACCCGCAGGTCCCCTGCACGAAGGTCACGAGCTGGGCCTCGTCCGTCGGCGCCACCGTCGAGGCCCCGAAGTCGGAGACCTTGGCGGTGTAGTCCTCGTCGAGGAGGATGTTGGAGGTCTTCACGTCGCCGTGGATGATGGGAGGGGACGCCCACGAGTGCAGGTACGAGAGCGCCTCGGCGGCCTGGTGCGCGATCTTGAGGCGGAGCGAGAACGGGATGCGCGGCGCGTCGTCGTCGCCGCGCCGGCCGTGGATGAGCCGGTACAGGGTGCCGTTGGGGATGTACTTGTACACCAGCATGGGCACCTCGACCTCGAGGCAGCAGCCGTAGAGCTTGACGATGTTCCGGTGGTTGATCTGGGATAGGATCAGCATCTCCTTGCCGAACTCCTTCTTCTGGCGCTCGTTGGCGAGCCGGCACTTCTTGATCGCCACGGTCTCGCCGTCCTTGGTGGTGCCACGGTACACGGTGCCGTTGCCGCCCTTGCCGATGACGTTGCGCTCGTCGAACTTGTTGGTGGCCACCTCGAGCTCCTCCTCGGTGAAGAGCGTGAAGGCGAGGCCCTGCCTCGACTTCATCTCCTCGAACAGCAGGAGGCCGCCATGCTGCTTGAAGTACTCGCGCTTGATCTTGGCCAGCCGCCTCTTCTCGTGGATCATGTAGAGGCAGGTCGCCGTGACGATCAGCACGACGCCGCCGCTGGTGACACCTTCGGAAAGTGACAGAAACAAGAAAGGGTCAGTGGAAATGTTGGCCATTTCATCATCCGTGGTGGTTGGATCCTCTGTTTCGCTGGAGATAAGAAGATGGAGACGTGTGCTTGCTTACCAATGGCGATCTGCCATCCAATTTGGGTCTTCTTGTCCTCGCACGTCCCATTGTAGGCGTTGCCCGTCGTCTTGTCGGGGCATGCGCAGTGGAATGATCCGACAGTGTTGACGCAAGTTCCAAGAACAGAGCACGGGTACCTGAATCTTGAATCTTCGCACTCGTTAATATCTGCAAGAGCAAATGCAAATGGGGGAAAAAGAAAAGGTTATATCCGCACTAGTACACTTATACATGCTTTGACTGCGTAGGACTATGATACAACGAGAAGACAAGGTGGGAGGAGAAGAGAGAGAGCTCAAGCTCACCGTGGCAGCCGTCGAGCAGGTAGGGGTTGCCGTCGTATCCGGCGGAGCAGTTGCAGAGGTATCCTCGGCCCTTGCCGTACTTGGAGTCGACGCACTCGCTGTTGGCGCTGACGCAGGCG
Organism: Setaria viridis; assembly: GCF_005286985.2. Classification (NCBI taxonomy): domain Eukaryota; kingdom Viridiplantae; phylum Streptophyta; class Magnoliopsida; order Poales; family Poaceae; genus Setaria; species Setaria viridis. Next base: position 31,269,382 of record NC_048263.2, read on the forward strand.
TACGCCGACGCGTTCCGCTTGGCCTCCTCGCACGTCTTGTTCCCGATGGCCCAGTCGAGCACGACGGGCACCTGGCCGCCGTTCTCCGCCAAGAACGCGTCCGTGGTGACGTACCTGGTGTGGAAGTCGAAGGCGGCGGCCTCGACGAGCACGGCGTAGCTGCAGGGGCTGAAGCTGGCGATCCCGGAGGTGTTGAACTTCTCCTCGAAGGAGACCTGGTAGCCGTTGAGGCCGCTCGGGATGGCGGTCTGGCAGCACCCGACGCCGGCGCAGGAGCCATCGGCCAGCCGCGCCACGCCGGGGCACATGGCCATGCAACCCGTCATGTACCTGGACGTGTCGGAGGTGTCGTTGAGCGACCGGAAGTAGGCGAGCGAGTTGCAGCCGATGACGGTGAAGCGGTTCAGCGCGTCGTTGATGCGGAAGTTGGTGATGGACATGTTGTACCACCAGTTGCTCTGGCCGTTCATCGCCGCCGTCGTGGAGTTGTAGCACCAGGGGTTGATGATGCTGTAGATCCGGAGCTGGCCGAGGCGCACCGACATGTCAAGCACCTCGATCTGGTAGTTGTAGAGACGGAGCCGGCCGTCGGCGGTGCGGTTGCAGCTGAGCACGAACGTCCAGTCCCCCGTCTCGAGGTGGCACCCGGCGCCGACGCCGAACGGGTACGGGATGTCGATGTCGCCGCAGCGTCGCAGGCATGTCGGGCTCGGCTGCATCGCCGCTGCCTCCGCAGCCGGCGGCGGCCACGCCGTGAGGGCAACCAGAGCTGCGATCAGCGCGAGGATCATCGTGTCTCTCGCACTCATCATCAACTGGCCTCTCGCGGCGGCGTGATTAGGTGGTATGGCCTGGCCGGGCGCGCGGGTAACCTGTGGTGATTACTGATTAGGTGGCTCGATTATGTGAACTAATCGAGGATTTAATCAGGCCGCGCTGGGTTAATCTGAAGAGATCAAATCGCTAATGTTTTCGGCTTGGCTCTCGCGCCGCGCAGGTTGACTTCACTACGCGACGCCGACTGGTCCGTGTGAAATTTCAAAGGAGCAGCCGAGCAGCCTCTCCTTTTCCGACGTGGCGTTGCGGTGGTTGATGCACGTTGATCTTCAGGCTCAAGATACACACATAAGTGGGGGCATCGACAGCGACTGATCGATCGCTCGATCTTACTCCTCTAATGTGAAACGACTGTTCATCGTTCATCTCATTTGACGTATGAACAGAATAATGGAGGCATATCGCGTACTTGGGAAACATTCCGAGACGAAAGCAATAGTAGTGCCATCCTATTCAGCTAGTCGAACTGTTCCCTAAACTTTCAAGGGTGGCTCCTTGTTTGTTTGTTTTCCAAAGCTTAGTCAAAATATCACGATGAAGAAGCTTAATAAAATTGCAAATTTGGAGGTCATTGATTTCAAAATGTAATAAAAAGAAAAGAGTAAAAAGCATAGACGGTCCCTGAACTTATCACGAGGTGTCATCCAAATCCCTAAACTCTTAAAATGCATTTTCAGGTCCCTAAACTTGTCTCGAAATGCTCAAAATTCATTTTTAAATCTCTAAACTTGTCTTAGATGTCATCGGGTCCAACTCTCAAAATGCATTTTCAAATCTCAAAACATCACTCCACGAACCTACGTGATGCTTAAAACATGCATATAGTACAATTTCACCCCTTAGAAGTTAGAACGTGAAGGCATTCCACGATGGTGTTTATCTTCATTTGCCTTAGCGCCTAGTCAACTGCAAAGAAAGTTGGAGGAAGAACGGTTCATCGGCGGCATGGGGGGTAAGTCTCTGCTACCGTCTGAACATGATAACCGATTTGATCCGCCGATATTTCCCCACACGTCGCCGATCTACTGCAACCCCCAGCTGCTTCTCCGAAAGCGTTTTGACTGTAACCGCAGCAAATTTTAAATCTGGAATTCACTGAGTTCGACAGGGACGTCCAAGCAACCGTTGAATCGGACGTGTAAAAAACGGCTGCCCGAGAAGTTCAGCAGCTCTAGACTACTTTTACTAGCCTGTCAAAATAGGGTTGTTTTGCGGGAAGCAAATCCTGTGTCAAACTGAAGGAAGCTGCACTGGCACGTCACCTTGTATCATTGCCACCGGCCACCGCCGTCTGAACTCTGGAGCCAAACAAAGATCACTTATCCTGAAAAATCCAAGGCCATCATAGCCCGTTGTGCCATCGATCACCAAACAAAGAGCAACCGTTTCAAAAGGGTATTGTGTGTCAGGCGACGACGGTTTCTTGAGGCACACGTGGGCGCTCGCCGTGACGTCCTCGGTGTCTGACTTGTCAGTGTCTTGGGCCAGCAGAGTAGTAGCAGCTCCTCAGCAACTTTGACATCGGAACATCCATGTCCAGATCGCTGTAAAAAGGAAAACGAAAATAGCGGTGGGGGAAAAAGAGCTCGGAGGCAAACGGCGGCGGGAGGTGAAGAAGAAAATGGGGAAATCGGCAGTCGCGTAAATAGAATTGGGCCGGCAGCCCTTGCTGGGCGTGTGCGTTCTCTCACACGGCCCGCACGCAGCAGCGAAGGAAGCTTGAGATGAAAGGGTTTAGGCCCATTCTTTTAGTAGTAGGGGTGCGAATTGCTGCGATAAATTGTAATGGGCCAAAACTGGCTGCAGCACAGCCGGGCAGCCCACGGGCCAGCATGGATCATAACTCTCTCACTGGGACGACTGAAGCCCAATCGGGCAACGCATACAAGTGAAGCTGAAAATGATCATTTCATTTTCAACGAAGAAATCTAAAATCAGGTGCTATTAAACTGAGCCAACGTAGAAACTTTATCCCGGAGATTCATGGGGCGGCACGATAATTTCATATTTTCATTAGCCTTTTGGGCTAAAATCTAAAAGCTTGAAGCAGCTACATACTACGTTACGCACGTGTGATTGTGACAACAGTGGCAATTTCAAGTGTCTTACATGGTTACACCGAAGCTTTCTAAGCTGCGAGTGCTACTTGCGTAAACCTTGCCAAATAGCCGAGCTGTCATTCTGCCAACTGAATTCTAATGAATACTAGGGTGGAAACACCATGTATTTAGCAGGCTGAGCTTACAAAAATGAATTTATGAACCACACTTAAATCACGAAGCTGCTTTGGCAGACGTTTGTGGCCCACTTGACATTTTATCTCTGTGTTGTTTCTTGTGAATCATATGTCATATTTTCTTATGACAACCTTTTCGTACATGGGCCTGCGAAGCGTGGCCACGTAGATTACCACATTAGACTAGTCTCCTAGCAATGTTTTGTATCCGTTATTACTGGTATGTTCAAGGCTAGGCCACTAAGAATATCTCCTGCACTGTATCGTATTTTTGTTTACTAGACCACTAATTATATATACTACCTTCTTCGGTTACAAATATAAAAGAAATATTTCATAATGAATCTAGTAGTGCCAATCTATATAAAAGATAGATATTAATAGTCAAAAACTAAAAAAAGTTCGGCTAACTAAGCATTGAACCCGGTTTCCTAGTCTTGAATATAATAAATCTAAAGTTTATTTCTATGAAGATACAACTTATTCCTCTCGCCAATCTATATAAAAGATAGATATTAATAGTTAAAACTAAAAAAGTTCGGCTTACTAAGCACTGAACCCGGTTTCCTAGTCTTGAATATAATAAGCCTAAAGTTTATTTCTATGACGAAGATACAACTTATTTCTCTCTTATTTTACTAGTGCTACGTTAAAAAACCACCTACGTGAAGTATTTAGGGTCTCTTTGAAAGGACTTCTCCGACTCGTGGGAACCGGTGAAGAAAAAAGTGGCTTTGCTGGCTTACAAAGGAGCCGTTTTTATTACAATAGGAAATATTTTTGAATATTCCCTAAAGGCTAAAGCCATTTTAGAAGAAGTCTCAAGCGAGATATTGAGTGTCTTCACACTTTCATTGTGCATTTAAGCCTTGCTACGCACCGGTTCAAAAAAAAAAGGCATTTGCCACACACATGTAATCAAGTGTAACACTTTCGCAGCTTTTGTACGAGAGGGACATCTTCTATATCTAAAAATACCGCGGGACCTACCAATCACAATCAGCCATAACTGTTCATCATAGTCACGCTTTGGATGAGTTTATGAGCTGGCTGGGCCCAGCTGTCACTGACCAAAATAGGTGGAGAGGTTAAATAGCTCTTCCTCAAGCTGGCGACGGCTCTCAGGGGGATGGATGTGCAGGGCCGATCGGCCTGTCGGCCAGGCTCCCGGCGACCGCTACTGCAGTATTGGGTGACTCGGAGGCGGCGGCTACTCTCTGGTCGACAGCGAAAAATGGACGACGGGAGGGATAGAAGTCGCCAAGTTTTTTTTTTTTTTTTTTTTGATAAGCAGAAGTTGCCAAGTTGGGTGGTTACTGTAGTCATGTATAGTAATGCGCACAAGTGAACACTGCCATGAACAAGCAATTGCTTTTCGCTTCCCAAGTTTTCAGTCGGATATACACCCGCCGAAACGGAGCAGAACAAGGATTCAAAGAATTGTGAGGCAAAGAATATATAGCATCGTCAGGCGAGGGACCATCTAGCTCCTCCCGCACGCCTAGATCTGGGACAGATTCTGCATGTCGCTGGCCTGCATGAACAGCTTGAGCCAGAAGTCCATGTCATCGTTGGCCGACGGCGCCGCCTCAACGCAGGCGTCCTCCCTTTCCATCCCGAAAGAATCGGAGCTGTCCACCGTCATCGCCAGCGTCTCCGACCAGAAGCTGTCCTCGATCTGGTAGTCCTCCTCCGAGGTGAAGCTGCTGTCCGCGTTGTTCTCCACCGACGAGGCCGCCGAGTAGTCAGTGCTGCTGGTGGTGGACGTGGAGAGCGACTGCTCCGGCGACGACACCGGCACGGTGCTGCCCGGGCCGTCGAGCATCACGATCTCCGCAGGCTGCTGCTGCTGCTGCTTCTTGGACTTGCGCCTGGGCGCCTGCTGGGTGGCTGGCTTGGGCTCGAGGCGCTTCTTGAGGTACGTGTGCCAGACGTTCTTGATCTCGTTGTCCGTCCTCCCCGGCAGCCTGGCAGCAATTGCCGACCATCTGAAAATCATAGAGAATGAGCTGTTTAGTGCGCGTATTCTTTAATTTCGCCATGATTTTCTAGGCAAGTGGTTGATTGGGGCATGCATGTTGTATATTAATTGTTTTCTTCCATCATTTGGGTTCTTTCCAATGACTGGATCAACTCGACCCCATCATCATCATCATCAAGCTAAGAACCAGTCTAGTATCTTACTATCTTACTGTATTAATCAAAAGTAGTTAGTAAGCACCTGTTGCCGAGCACGGTGTGGAGGTGGATGATGGCGTCCTCCTCCTCCCGGGTGAAGTTGCCGCGCTTGATGTCCGGGCGGAGGTAGTTGATCCATCGGAGGCGGCAGCTCTTGCCGCAGCGCAGGAGGCCCGCCTGCTTGGGCAGCGCGCGCCAGTTGCTGTGGCCGTGGCGCTCGATGTGCGCCACCAGGATCCTGTCCTCCTCCGGCGTCCAGGGCCCCCTCTTCAGACCCATCTTCTCGCAGCACGGAGCGCGCCCCATCTCTCTTCTCTACCTCTGCCGCCCGTTAACGTCCGAGAGCGCCTCGACTGCTCGCTAGCTTGCCGGGTCCTGGAGAGACGAAGGCGAAGGCGACCGAGCCGAGGGAGCTCGCTTCTTGCTGTGTGAGCTCGGGGGGCTTTGGCTCGGCGGGATCGGAGTGCGGGTGGTTGCTTGCGGAGTTGCGGTGTGGAGTTGTGGACTAGGAGGGGGAGGGGGAGGGGCTATTTATATGGCCCCGGAGCACAGGCGACAGCGAGCGGGGTCGCGATAGGGATAAAAAAGAAGGGAAACGAAACGTGGTCAAAGCAGGGAGCTTCCCAGAAGGGGAGGTTTTGGAGGGCGAGCCGCGAGCGTGACAGAACGAGGAGGAAATAGGAATAGTTTAAGGGCTGTTTAGACATATCACATCGGATACTAATTAGAAGTTTCTAATTAAATATAGATTAATTATAAAATTAATTGTACAAGTGAAGTCTAATTCACGATACGAATCTATTAAGCCTAATTAGTCCATGATTTGATAATGTGGTGCTACAGTAACCATTTGCTAATGATGGATTAATTAGGTTTAATAGATTCGTCCCGCGAATTAGCATCGGGGTTCTACAATTAGTTTTATAATTAGCTCATGTTTAGTTCTCCTAATTAGCATCCGAACATTTGATGTGATACTGCTAAAGTTTAGCAACTAGCATCAAACACCCCTCACGTTTGAATTTGTTTATTTTTTATCGGTTTGCTTTGGGTCGACGGTCGAGTACGCGATTCGTCGTTGCTTCTGTGTCATTCTTTATGCGTCCGTTTGTTTGTACTCTGCACTACTTTTGTACCCTCCCGTCCGTGTGTCGGCTTAAAGAAAGTATGTAAGGGGATGGATGAGCATGTGTTTCCTGTGAACTGTGATATGATATAGTAATAGTATGATATCATAAGAAAAATGCTCCGTTGGTTAGCAACTTGACGGCCGGGATGAAGCAATTAGGCCACCATGACCTGCTGTTCACATGCGGGTTTTTTTTAATGTTTCTCTCTATGACTCTGTGCCACGCCAACTTTGTTTACCTCGCTTCGTTTTGTCTTGTACTAATTGGCATGTGTGGTGTAGAAGTACAAGGAGAGCTTACTGACCCTATTAACACAACGCTGAGCTATCGTCCTAATGTGATCTTTAAAATTAACCTGCGGGACAGAATATAGGTCATTCTTACATCGGCCTAGTTCTATATTAGCATTGATCTTCGTGTCAACATACTACAATTAGGTATACGTCTGCTCGGTCCAATTATATTCGTCCTATTAGTTTACCTAAGGGAAAAGTGATTTTGTAGGGTGATTGTGTTCATCTGTTTGTACAAGAATTCTGATGCCTTTTGTGTTAGTTTTTTTTTCACATTAGACCTATTGGAAATCCGGAACAAGTTAAAAGATCCAAATATGCAATTTTAGAGTTTTTGATCTTAACGAGAACTAAGATAAGTTTAGGAACTGACGGTGAACTTATTCTAAGGGCCAGTTTGGCAGGGCTCCGGCTCCGGCTCCGGCTCCGTACGCTTACCGAAGCACGGAGGAGCCGGAGCCGCACCAAACGGCATTGACCGCGGAGCCATTTTTTGGCACATTTGGGAGGAGCCGGAGCCGTTTTAGGCCTGCATGGAGGAGCCCAAAAAAGTGGCTCCGCGGCTCCGGCTCCGGCTCCGCACGAGGAGCCCCTCGCGAGGAGCCCTGCCAAAGGAGCCCTAACTTAAAATTTGCATGTTTGAGTTTCCAACTTTAAGAAGTTTATAAGGTGTTGAGGAGCCACTCGGGTAATTAATTTCTTAGTTAATTCACTGATGAGCATTAACTAGATATAGAGGTTGATATGGCGACCAAAATCACTTTGAAAAACAGATCAATTCTTTTGACTATAGGGGCCTAATTAAAGAGACCGTTATTCTGCGATCATGCTCACACTGTCAGACCACAAGATCTTTAGACCATTTCCTCACGTTGTGCTTTCGACCGGGAGGACTAAATAACGACAGAAATCTATCATCAACAATAATCAACAAGATCGTCAGTGGAGCTGTTTGAACGAGCCGTAACTTTTGCATAGTCTGTACTCTCTACTCTGTAGTAGTGCTTGCTCCAACATTCTGGATAATAAAGGCTGACGCAAAAGAGAGTGCGATGTCGCTCCTTTCTCTATGGGGAAACCATTTCGACGACGACGATGTCATATAGGCTCATAGCTAGAACCTTTTTTTTCCTACCTTCAGATTCAGAGAAGAAGATGTCATAGTAGAACTCAATCAGTGCACCGCATCGTTATCTTGCTTTGATAATGGAATTAAACGGATGCATGCGCCTTATCCCTCTCTGTAACAGCGAACGGCCCGGTCGCCGTTGTGATTTGATGCGTAGACGACTTTTCGCATCACCTTGCTCTTGGGAGACCTACGTGACCATCAAGTGGAAATTTTGGACGGGGTCGGACGATCAGTTCAACTGATCTGGTCCCCGGCAAGTCGCAGCAGGGACGAATCGGCGCGCTTTGCTTGCGGCGCGTCGCCGTCACAGCACGCCGTCGACGAGAGCGCCATGGACGTTTTAGAACTTCAACTTGGTCTTCGGATGGGGCGAGAGGAACCAATGTATTAATCTCTTCTTAAAGGGCGTTTGATTGGTTAAAAAGTTTAATAAAAAACAAGTCATTCTATTATTCAAAACTAGCAAGATGACCCCACAAATAGTGCGGATCTGATGTTTTAATCTGTATGATTATTTATCCAAGATATAGTAGTGATCTTAAAATTGACCAATGCATTATTTTAAGTTTCCTTAACAAATTTATGAAATATAGTTTCATATAACCTTTTCATGATGATGTTTCTACATACTCCATGCTAATCAATTGATATTAGTGTCTCTTAATTTAGGTATACAATGAAATTTCTTAGCAAAACATGAAAAGTGGAGGTTATATTTGTTTGAATTTGTACTCCTATGAATCTCTCCTTCAGTAGCTACCTTACTTTTTTCATATTATATTAGTATAGAATCCTTTTTCTATCCTCAATATAACATTTAGTTACTATAAATTGTATTTTATATGATTATTTTGTTTATTTTTTCTCTTACCATTCCATATAAAATCTACTTGGTATTTCTTTACTAAAAAATTATGAATTTATATCTATTTGAGATGGACTTCTTTTTTTGGGTTTTTATTTTGAAGCCACATGAGAACCAATTGTTAAGTTTGCATAATTCTACTAGCTATTTGCCAGTACCATGGATCTTTAATTTTACTTAATTTCACAGTTTCTTAATTCATTTACTATTTTTTTAACTTTTCTAAAAATCCATTAATTCTAATATTAATTTGAAAAGAATAGAAAACATGGCATCAGGACACAACCACAACATCTGTATCATCGGTCCTCTCCTTCCCTTCGGGGAAATTGATTTCTTACTCTGTTTCTATCTCCTTTGGCCATTCTTTTGATCTCACCAGCAGCTATAAAGCACCTATGACTTTCGCCAGGTGCTTCACCTACTCCTTCCTATTTTTCGCATATGATCTAGTGATCAGACTACTACCAGGATAGAAATTTAGGATATATTGCATCTCCTAAAATCATCTCTCTCATCGCGCCCCGCTGATTCTATGAATACCAATTCGTTCATCTTTTGCTTCTAAGGTAATAATGGGTGTTGCTTTTGTAATAACTTAGTCTACTACAGCCCTAATAAATAACATCAATCCATTTCCTTTGCTTCTTTTCAATCAAACTTTGTATTGCTTAAGTATAGCTTAAGTACCCTCTGTGTTGATGTAACTGATCCACCATTATAATATGGGACCATGGAAAATCAAATTGCGTAGATCTCTCTGTGTCTTTCTAATTAACATGAAATTTTTTTAGACCTTGAGAATGAACATGATAGGTATTAATCTTTTGTGGGGGGCTGCCTCTTCCAAAGTTCTTCTCCTTTGTAGACACTTCCTCCAAGTTGATAATGCTAACAATGCTGCTTCATAGATTTGAGGACCATCAATACTTGTTGATGGCTGATCTTAGTATGTTGGCATCTCCGTACATAGGTCAGCTGATAAGTTTCCTTGTGGTGGAACTTATCCATCTGGGTTTGGGTCCTTGACTCTGCGTGGGTGTTCGGATTTTCCTATTTTTTTTTACTATTTAACTGGCACTACTCTTTTAGTGGTAGTCAAGGTGTTAGTGGTGACTTCATCAATCTTAAGGATTTGTCGTTTCAGTCTCTCGGAGGTGCTCATAAGGATAGGGTTGTGTGTGTATATTCATTTCGATTCCTCGACTCCGCACAGGTGCTCGTATTTTCTTAAAATTTTTAAGGATTTGATTGGTGCTATTCTTTCACTGGTAGGCGACGTCCGTATCATAGCAATGTGCCAGTGGTGGCTTCGTCAATAGTGCTTATATGGATAGGAATGTATGTGCATATTGCGTGTGCATGTGAATTTGTGAGTTTCTACTACCGTAGTCTTTTAAAAATAGTTTGGATATTAATATTTTAATTATTTTAGTATATTGTTATGGCTTTACTGTAAATACCACAATTGGATAAAATGTCGCTTTTATTTTCTTGTCACTTTTATTTTCTTTTTATAAATCTTATCCCAAAGCTATATATGTCTTCTTTTATGGCGTATTAGCATTCCACGTACTGTTTCTGTGAAGCTATATTTAGGGCCTGTTTGGATACCCTGCGTTTGGATACCCTGCTTTAAAATTTAACAAGTGTTAAAGTTTTAACACTCTCAAATAGAGTGCTAAAGTTTAACACATTGGGGTGTTTGGATGATGTGTTAAACTTTAACACCTTTGGTGGGAAATGACTCCATTGCCCCCTCATTTATGGCCGGCGGAGAGAGAGGGAGGAGAGAGAAGGGGTAACCCGGGAAAAAGTGAAGAGGGGGACCACTTTTAACACCTTTAGCAAGTTTTAACACCTCCTCCATGTGTTTATGAAAAATGGGGTGTTAAACTTTAACACCCCACTTTTAACACAAGTGTTTGGATAGGAAAGTGTTAAAAAGTGTTAAAAGTGGGATGTTAAACTTTAACACCCCTTCCCAAACATGGCCTTAGTTTGAATGATCTTTTTTGCGTTACCATCACAGCCCAGACAAGCACACGGGCAACACTTTTTTTTTGGAAGCAAATTGCTTCCTAATACTAATACATATCTGAAACTAGTAGTATTTGCATAAAGGGTGCTTTTTTATTTCCTTTTATTGTTTGCCTCCTTGTCCGGAAAGCAAATTGTTTCCTAATACTAATACACATCAATTTTTATTGTTTACGTGCCCGGTGAAAAACTAATTGTACAGTTTCTTAATGCTAATGCAGCACGGATTGGTTGATAATATCATGTGAACCATCCATGGATTTACATATCTCTGGTTAAAAGTTTCTACCGTTATAATATGGGTCTATCTTCTTTTTTCTTAAGTTCCAAATTTATCTATTGTTAATCTTTTTTGATATGGACTCTGTGGTTTAATATAGACCGTTGAATCTTCATAAAATCTAACAGTGTATATTCTTCTCTTTTTTCGATTGACATGGTAATTTTTAGACCCTCTCGGCGGACTGTTGTATTAAGATAAAAGAATGTTCCACAAAATACGTTATTCTAATATTTTTAGAGCTAGCAGTCAGACCATCAACATTAATTGCATCATAATCAGATGAGTGCATGGCTGTTTATAGGTTCCTAATTATATGTAGTACTGAGAGTGAGGTGTGCGCATCAATTTATTATTGTAGGTGATTACTCAAGCAATAGTAAGCCTTTTTTGCTAACTAACTTCAATAAATAGGGACATTAGGGTCATTTTAGATTTTTACTAATGTGTCTGAAAATTCCTATAAGAACTTATTTGTTGGGGTGAATAAAGTAAGGTTTAGACTACACGACTCGGTGTATGATCTATAAACACTATAAACATCATCATCATCATCACTGTGACGTGGATCGACTTGTTAACCTTCATATATAGACGCATTCAATGTTACAGCGCAGATACGTAGCGTCACGTAATGCAACACGCGCCATGATGAGCAGAGAACAGGTATGAAAATACAAGTTGTAGTTGATGTCTTCATCATGTATTGCTTTGCCGGTGATGAAGTGGTGCTCAAGACTATGGCCAGTTCTTTTGTGGTTTTTAACTGAAGTGGCTAACAGCTGCACTCCCAGAGCTAGCCCAGTTGCTGCTCGGTAACAATTAAACTAATCAACCGACGGTCTGGCTAGTTCAGAAGCGTGTAAAAGTTTCACACTTTCAGGTAGGGAAGGTGATGAATTACTGTGCCAGGTTGATTTAACGGACGAATCGGGTATCAATCAGAATATGAACTTTTCAGAAAAGCCCCAGTCAGAGATCAATGTAGACGAGAAGCCATCAAAGTGTACGGTCAAATTTGTTAAGAAAAAGGATTCGTGGTCAAATATCCTCTATACGGGCTACATGTTCAGAAGCTAGCGTAAAAGAAATTGGAGACTTTCAGGTACAGAAATACATAGCCTAGAGGAATTACTGTTCCAGGTTGGTTCAAAAGAACAGATCAGAGAAATCATGGCCAGAAAGAAAACGACCCCATCAAAGTTTATGTTCAGAAACACAAGTTTAAGAAACGAATTGTGGTCAAACTTAACATACTGTCTAGCACACCTAATTCTAGGGGGGCTAAATTTTAGCCCCCGTCACATCGAATGTTTGGACACTAATTAGGAGTATTAAACCTAGACTAATTACAAAACTAATTACACAACCCCTAGGCTAAATTGCGAGACGAATCTATTAAGCCTAATTAGTTCATGATTTGACAATGTGGTGCTACAGTAACTATTCACTAATGATGGATTAATTAGGCTTAATAGATTCGTCTCGCGATTTAGCCTAGGGATTCTGCGATTAGTTTTGTAATTAGTTTATATTTAGTCCTCCTAATTAGTATCCGAACATCCGATGTGACAGGGCTAAAGTTTAGCCCCCTCCGCCCAAACAACTCCTTAGATCCTTTCTTGTCTATCGACATCGTTTCTGAGAGGCATGTGGTGAACTGTTACCCCAAGAAACCTCCTAGATAGAGAGGCCGCGAGAACACATCAGCGTATCTCACTGTCGACAGCGACACCCCACGAGCTAGCTATCGACCTCTCTGCAAAACGACAGCAATAAATGGGGAGAGCGAGACGTCGGCGACCCGACTCCATCCAATCTTGAGCGGTGGTCTCTGCTCTCGGCTGCTGTTTCAGAGGGCTTAGAAGTAAGCGATGAACGCATCGCGTCTCGATCGGCCGTGCATGCACACCTACAGGATAAGCTAGCGATCTCTATTGGTGAGACATGGGAGAGGGAGCTAGCGTCCCTGTCAGCCGGGGAGACGGAGTCCTGGGGGCAGGGGCGATGGTCGCACCGGAGCAAAATGAGAAGTTTCTTCCGGCGATCGGTCGTCAAACAGTGGAGAGTACATAGCGGCGGCGCGGCCTGCGTTGATGGTTTCTGGGTCAATATTTGGCGAAGATGAGATGGACGTCGGCGACGGCTGGGATGCCGCTGCAACAGCAAGGGCCTCGCAATGTTTCATTTGCATATCTCTTTATTGATGAATAAGTACTATTGTAGGTTCTTTTAGATTTTATATTGAGATATATATATGTCAAAAATTATGTACCTAGAAATACTATAACAACTTACAATTTGAGATGAAGGAAGTACTAAACAGGTCCAATTGTGTTCGTATCAAGCTTCAACACATTTATTCGCAAAGAAAACTTCAACACATTTGAAAATCGTCACAGATTAACGCTGAACTTGGAAAAATTAAATTAGTGGCCATTCATCTATGTGACAAATTGAATCTGAAAACGAATGGAACTTTTCAACGGATGGTTCGAATTCTGAAGAATCGATCGAGGCATCGAGCAGAACTTTCCTGGGATGCAGCACATGCTCGGCCATCCAAAGGTTTGACCGGATTCCGGACGGTACTTGCTGCTGCTACAATGGTACGGTTGTAGTGTCCTGCACTGCACTGCACGCATGCCGGCTGCATGCAGCCTCAACGGTCAGACTGTCAACGGGCCCTTGTGCGCGGGCCCACCGAGTCAAACCTGTGCTGGGTACGACGCCTTCTGGCCCTCCATCGGCGCTGGCGGGTGCTTCGTTCCTGCCACTTGCTGTGCTGTTGGGACTTCAAACACGTGCGACTACGCAGGTTCATACTGCAAAGCGTTGAAAATGAAAATGGTCGTGCGGGATATGACACCAAACCAGGACGAGGAGTTGAATCCCGCTCGCCGCGAGGGCGGCTCGGCGGCTAAACCCTAGCCACCGCCCCCTCCTCCCTACCCGCATCCCTCCGTCGCGCCGCCGCTCGAGCGGGCTTCCGGAAGCTCGTGCGGCTCGGCCTTCTTCCCACGTCTTGGGTGATTCACGGCGGACGCGGATGTCCCGGCCACCTGAGGTGCTCGCCGGCGCGGGCAGCCTTTGCCGCGACGCTAGCGGGTGGCCACAGATCCGGCGCTGCCTCGGTCGGATCTGGTGGCCGCGCCTCCGGGGCGAGCGGGCATGGAGGTGATAGCAGCCGCGGTGCGGCGGACCAAGGTGGCGGTGCTCCGGAGCTACGAGGGACGTGGCGGCAGTTCGAGGCGCGACGCCGGCGACTGGAGAGGATCTAGGGCCTCCGCTGTTGGATCTGGAGCCCTCGATGGCGGATCCGTCGCCTGCGGTGTCAGCTGGGACTTCTCCTGGCGTTGGTGTGGTGGCGGCCAAACGTGGAGGGCGACGCCTGACGCGAGGCCTGTGGCTGCGCGAGGCGGAGGCCCGCCGCGAGGGCAAGGAGGACGGTAGCAGTCGGCACGAGGCGACTTGGTCCCGCGGTGGCGGCGAACGGCGATGAGGCCGCGCGGCGAAGGCCATTGCGGGGGGACGAGGCAGAGCGGCGGTGAGCCAGCGCTTTGCGGAGTTGGTGCGCGACGCGAGGAGGAACGGCAGCGGTGCCGAGGCGTGCGGAAGGTTGCCGTCATGGACCGCGAAGGCGCGCTGGCAGTAGCGCGGCGACAACACATGCGGGCTGTTATGTGCGAGGGTGCGTGCCGGAAGTGCGGCTGGGAGGAGGCAGCGCGAGGGAGCGAGATGGCAGAGTGGCGGCATGAGAAGACACGGCGGCGGCGCCGGCGCCGGCCCCGGCTGGCCTTCCGTGGCTGCGGTCCTAGGTTTGCCGCGTTGTGAGCACGTAGATAGGGATGCGATTCTCCGAGCGAAAGCCTCTATCGACGATCCTGCTGGTAACGATGGCGACAGCGCCCTAGGGCGTCGTTCTCCCTGTTGGAGGCATCATCTTGGAGCCCATCTCTGTTGCACGGGCTTCTCTAGGTGAAAACCCTGTCTAGATTCTGGACCAGCGACGGCGGCGCCATTGGCGTCGTCACCTCCTTGGAGGCATCACCTCTAGAGAATCACCTCAACCTGTGGCATTGCTGGTGACGCCGTTGGTCATGGAAGGCTGCTGTCGGTGGCGGCAGTTCCGCCACGATGGGTTGGCGGCGCGGCAAGGCAGCACTGCAGGATGGCAAGCTTGACGAGGGTTGCCGAACTCACGTGGAGGCGATCACAGTTATGGTGGCGCCCAGAAGTTGTCGCATGAGTGTCGATTTGGCTGCTTGCAGCAGACCGCAGCGGCTGGCGTTGCTTGGTGGCTGTCAGTGCGGCGTGGGACTGCATCAGAGGACGGTGCTTGCAGCAACGACATCGTGGTACAACTAGACTTGTAGCAGACTGTGGCGGGTTGCTCAGCCTTGCTGGGCTGCTCCGGTGCGGTACATTATCGGAAGACGGTGCAAGCGACTTCCTGGTATGGCGGCGGAGGTTATATACGCGGGTGAAGCAACGAGGCGAAGTCAATCTGCGGTGATGGTTTGGCTGTTTGATGGAGACCTGAGAAGCGGGGCAATATTGCTCATCATTCTGATAGCAACATAAAAAATAAATCCGTGACTTGGAGTACTGTGGCAGACCTGGCGAGGCCCCCGCGCGCGGTGATTCTTGAGGCGACGAGTGGAGTCCAATGGTAGGAGTGGCGAGGCCCCCGCGCATTTGTGTTTTTCGCGGTGGCGACTGCAAGGCAGCCTGCGAGAGGTCCGGATCTGGTGGTATCACTCTGTCGGGTGGAGTGTGCTGTTGCAGCAGCACCATGGCGTTGGGTCCTGCATGGCGGTAGCCTTCTCGGTGCGGTGCGATCTGCTACAGATCCCTGTTGATGCGGGAGCACACCTGGAGGTTCCCTGTTGATGCGGGATCACACCTGGAGGTTTCGGCGATTACTTGAGCGTGAGAATGTTGGTGGGTGTCGTGGTAAGGCTTCGGGTCCTACCACCGTTTGTCAAATGGAGTGGTGCGGCTGCGTTGATATCCCAATCCAACCGGATGGTATGTTGTTTAGTTGATTTGAGTGCGTTGGCATGGTGCGACATGTGTTGATGACCCAATCCAACTGGGCATGTATTGATGACACAATCCAAAATGTTGGTGTTTGTGTTGTTTTTTCCATTTGTTGTTTCATGCAATCTGGATTTCATCTTCTTTTTAATATAATCGGGCAGCTCTTTTCTGAATTTCATTTTCTTTTTAATATAATCGGTAGCTCTTTATTTTCGCTAAAAAAAATGGTCGTGCGGTCCTTTTCCTCGTCGAGGACGTTTTGCTGCTTCGACCACTTTTTTTGCGGGATCTTTCGATGTCAAGGTTATTTTTGAACTTCTGTTTTGTTATTAGGCCCCTCTACGTAGTATGGCTGCTTGAGAAGCACTCCAAAATCGTAAGGTAAAGTAGAGTTGTATAGCGCATTAGTACATAATTTTTTTCTGTTTGGCAATTTGTTAGATACGCTTGAGCACTACTTTTGTCCCGCTGAAAAATCAATGCTATGCATGTACTAACAATCATAACATATAGGCCCGTTTTGATACTTCTTTATGAAAAAAAAAACACAAAGTTGGTTGGGGGAATAAAGCTCGCTGACTATTCTAAAGGCTGGCCATACTGTCATAGCTTATGACCCCATTTTTTGTCTTGTGAACAATCAAATGGTTTATTTGCAAAAGGTAATTAAATGCTAGATTGCATATCAACTCTTATCCTAGTTGTATACTTGGTGGTGGTACAGCAAGTATGTACAGGTCACTAAAGACAACAGCATGATGACAAAACTAATGCATCAGCAGGAAAAGACACAGGTCCACGCAAAATACGCACTCGAGTACTTGAGCACTTTTTATACTAATCGATACCTTCGTCGCTGGCTTCTTGGCATCACCGAATTGATCGCGCGAAACTACCAGGATCTTTCCTCGTTTAATCCATAATATTGTGAGTGATTAGTTGTGCTTCTATAAGATCCCGGTCGCTAACCATGCCTGGAGAAGAAGTAGTTGTTCAATTTATAATGGGATAGATGTTCCGTATAAAGTCACAAAAGCTGAGAAGAAGAGCCTCGTGCGAGGACTGAGCTTGCAGTAAACTATGCCGCATCATTGCATTTTGACTGGTAATTTGAGTAGTAAATCGCGTAGAACGTAATCCAACTAGATTTAGGGAAAAAAAAAAGTAGCATGAGTACAGACCAGTCCAGGAAACTAGGACTGCGAGTAAACGAAAGCACAATTATGTACTGCAAAGAGCACGTGCGTTCACACTAAGGATTCAATGGTTAGCGATCGCTCTGTTTACTTTTTTGTTTTTTTTGGGTAAGGACAGCGAAAACTTTGCATTGCTATCATTATCAAAATAATTAAGAGAAGTGGCCTAGTTTACTAAGGAGAAACCGGGTCAAAAACTAACCATACAACTAGGGAGAGGTACGGTAAAAAGACCTCACCCACACCAAATACAACTAGCTCCGTGTGTGCAGGGTGGTAGACAATGACGATGAACCTAGTGGTGGGAACTAAGGAGGAGTGCTAGGTTGGGATGAATACATTATGGAACTGTAGAAGAGTTTGCCATTGGCTAGGGAGGAGGCGTGGTGGGATTTGGTGGTGGCATTGGCTAGCCATCACCACTACTTATTTCGTTTTATTTACCTGCCTAAACAGAAATAATCAACTTTCACAAGCCTATGCTAATCTGCTCTGTCAACACCATGGAGCCAACATTAGCTATACTCATGTACAATACTTCTTGCAACACACGACCAGTTTTGCTAGAAAGCTTTCGTTTTGCACATTGAACAAATAAGTCTTAGTTTGCATTAGTGCACGCTAGTCCATCAACTCATGCAGAGCACGTGCTATAATTTTGAGAGACAGGACTATTAGAAATTCATGAATAAATGTGAAGTCAAGAGCTAATCAAGATTGCTTACCTTTGTCTCATACACACATATTTCTTCAAAATCTAACACAATGCTCATATAGATATTTATTATCTTTATTAGATTGTAATATACTAGATTGTGATATACTCTAGTTATCAGTCACTACTGCATAATGCTTTATCACAACCGGCTCTAAAGTGCCCATCACAGCCGGTTTTGGATTCGTCAGATAAAGGTCGGATGTGATGGGGTACACCATCACCGCCGGATCTAAAACCGGATGTGATGCCAATTAAAAAAATAAAAAAAACCACCGTCCCGCCACGACCCGCCGGCTACACCTCCCCGCAACCAACCGGCCGCCGCGCCCGCCACCGCTGCGGCCCTGCTGGATCCGGCCACCAATCTCCCGCCGGTGCCCTCCCGTCGCAGTACTGAGAGAGAGAGAGAGGAGGAGGAGGAGGAGGAGGAGGAGGAGGAGGAGGAGGATGACGACGAGGAGCATGCACCTAGGAGATCTGGACTGCGCCCGCCCGATGCTACCCGTCGCTGCTGCCCGCCAGATCCAGACTGTGCCAGCCCACTGCTACATGTCGCCGCCTCTGCGCTCCCCTACCGTGAGGGGTGCACGGAGGGAAGATGGGAGGGGAAAACGTGAGGGGAGGGGAGAGGCGCCCGAAATGGGAGGAAGAGAAGGGACGCGGGGAGAGAGAGGTGGAGAGAAGGGAGGCGTGCAGCGGCGCAGGGAGAGAGAGGCGGAGGGGAGGGATGAAGGGGGATGGGAGATCGAGGGAGGCGCGTGGGGAGAGAGAGAGAGAGGTGAAGGGGCTGGGAGGGAGGTGGAGTGGAGGGAGGTGCGGGGAGAGAGGGTGTGCGGATAAGGCGGAGGGGAGGGTGACGAACGGGATATTTTATTCATCTGGACGTATAATATTTTTGGGTCCGGGAGTACCATAGGTTGTAATACAGACTGGCTGTGATACGACATTATCACCATGGGTTCTACCTTTTACAATCCGGTTGTGATGGGCTATCACTGCTGGCCCCGTAAAACCGGCTATGATGGACCGGCTGTGATAGCACATTATGTAGTAGTGAATTCTATATGCTTTTCCATCTCATTTATGGTTTTTTCTTATGTGCCACGCAGGGGCGGACCCAGGTAACAGCCGGGGGGGGGGGGGGGGGGGGGGGCAGGGGGGCAGTGGGTTGAGCTCTTCTCCCTCCTCTTCCCCCACCTCTTCTCTCCCCTCTTCTTCTTCTCCCCTCACCTTTCCCGCCACTGGTGGCCACACTTCCATGTGTGTTTGACATGTGTTTAGTTAAAACCTTGGTATATAACGAATCTTTTTTATTTTCGTTTTTCCTTTTTTTTTTTGCAAATCATGCATACGTAAGAACTGGCGATGCTGTGCGTTGTCGTCAACAGTTCGTCATCTCTCCGTCATCGGTCGTCACGAAGTCAAGTGTATCATGCCACTGCGTTCCTGATTTTCTGCGTTGCCAAGTGAAAAGCTGGTGAGTGCCAAAATCTACCTAGCTTTCCGACATTTAGGATCTCGGATGACCTTACTGTCAAAAAGAAAGAAGAGTTTGAAGCAACCAAATGGGAGGCAGGATCAATCTTTGCCTCCCCAGTCCAAAAGAATCAGGAGATGGACAATGCCTCCACTAGCAAATGGATAGTAGAAAAATTCGTGCGGGCAAGGCTCCATCGTTTCGTAGTGCACGGCTTCTTTTTTCCAGCGTAGTCATGATCTCTGAGCCAGGCAAGTCAAGTGCATGCTTACATGAGTTTAGGTATGCAGCATGATTATTACGAAAGTGGTAAGGCAACAAGCTTAAGCTACGGCGTGGACGAAAGAATCTACCACAAACTAAAACATTCAGGGGTCAGGGCTGTGGAAATGTATACAACGATGTTACTCCGGATTAGTTGTGAGGACGTTACAAATTTTTGAGATTGCTGGATCGCGTGATCAAAGATAGGCATGCTTTACCTTTGTTGAAACGGCAATGCTCAGGCACGGGCGTCCGACTCCGAACAAAAAATCGGACACCTCATCAGCTGCCTCACTGGCTCCCAAAAGACACGTGATTTCTGCTCCTCCACATCCATTTGTTTCCAGCGACTACATCCATAAAAAAAACACAGCTAGTAACCTTATCACCTCTTACGCCACCCGTTCATCTCCTTCCAATCTCCCTCTTTCAGCAACCTTATAAGCGTCGTCACTCCTCAGAGCGAGTTCTACGGAATCGGAGCGTGACCCTCCTCCATGAGCTCCATGCGCATCTCGGTCGGCGGTGAGCTCGCGCTTGCCATCAGGGAGCACGCCCACGCCATGTCTGGTGAAAGTTCCATGGCAAGGAAAGGCTAGATGGACCTCCTGTGCGGCCATATCCTTCTCTCCCTCTCCCTTCCCGACTCCCTCCTCTAGATCTCTCTGCCGGATACTGTTTTGTGAGAAGCTCCATTGGGAAGGGTGTCGGGCGCCGCTCGAGTGCCAGGGGCACAGAATGCCGCTCCCCACGACTAGGGGCAAGCCGCGCCGGCCGCCGCCATCCTCCTCCTCCTCCACCACCGTTTCCTAGTGTCAGATCCCGCTGTGCAGTGCTCCTCCTGCCAGAGTTTGCTGCATGTTGCAAGCGTATATTTCAAGTGTTTCAAATGTTTTAGAAGAATGTTGCAAGTGTTTCATGTGGATGTTGCAAAGTAGATCTAGATGTTGCAATGTTGCATATGTTTCATACACATGTTTCAAGTGTTTTATCTGGATGTTGTATTTTCAATGAGAGATTTGAATGTCCCATGTAACACGGAACAGATGTTGCGGCGGGTTTTTTTTTCCTCATCATCAATAGATTTTTTCAACATGTTTTTTTATGTTGCAAATGGTAATTTTCTATATTGCAAACGTTTATTTTTTATGTTGCAGACGTTATTTTTTGATGTTGCGATGGATCAACGGTGCGTCCAATGGGAAGTTTCCCCGTCGGGCGTTTGGGCGCTGGCAACGCACCTATTGAAATAGAAAGCAATTGTGTTCGGTGATGACATTTTTTAACGACTGGGCAGTAATCTGCCCGGCATGATAGAGGAAAAGGAGCTTCACTCGAAATCACGTATTTTGTTTTCCTAGGGAAATGAACTCATTCGCTTCTTTAGTACTGTAATCATAGAAATTCGATTATTTGTTTGTAGCGCACTCTATTACTATCATTATCTCTATTAAAAAAAAGTCCCTCCCGGTCAATTTAAGTAGGCCCATTTCTTAAAGAAATTGAAAGCAGGCCCATTTCAAATTGAAAAGGAAAAAGGTCGGCAAGATTTGTTCCTTTTTAAATCAGCCCACGAGCCCATTAAGTGAGAGTTTCTTCTGGCCCAAGACCAGGAGACCAACCACCACTTCTTTGCTCTAGGACCCCGCCTGTTCTGTCCGGTACTCTGGTATCTTCCATGGGCCATGGGGAGCGGCATCCTTAACGCCCGGCCCTCCTCCTGGCTCGCCGCCGTGGCTGCCGCCGCCGCCAAGCCGGCCAGCTTCCCCAGCGCACACGTCGTCCTCCTGACCTCTGGCCACCTCTCCTCCCGTGCCTCCGTCAACTCCCTCCTTCGCGCTGCCCCCTTCCCCTCAGCCTGCGCGCTTCTCCTCCGCCTCTTGCACCTCCACCGCCTCCTGCCCGACCATATCTCCCTCTCCTTCTCGCTACACTCCTGCACCCGCGTCCCAAGCCATCAGCTCACCAGCCTCGTCCACTCGCTCGCCGTCAGGCTTGGCCACTGCCGCGACGTCTACGTCGTTAATGCCGCCGTCTCCTCCTACTTCACCGCTTCCGACGTCGCCTCCGCCGATCGGCTGTTCGCGGAGATCTCCAGATCCAAGGATGTCACTGACGTTGTCACCTGGACCACCATGGTCACGGGGCATGCCAACGCCGGCAATCTGAGGCGGGCTAGGTGGTTCTTCGAGGCGATGCCCGAGAGGAACGTGGTTTCTTGGAACGCGATGCTGGGAGCGTACGCTCGCGCCGGGAGGCTGTCCGAGGCGCGGAAGCTGTTTGATGCAATGCCCGACAGGAACGCTGCCACTTGGAGCTCCATGATCAATGGGCTCGTGCACTCTGGGCACTGCGAGGAGGCGCTGAGGGTGTTCGGTGATATTGTCGGTAGCTGTGTGGTGCCGAACGAAGCTGCGCTGGTGAGCGCCGTCTCAGCGTGCACGCAGCTGCGGTCGGCGGAGCATGGCGCGTGGGTGCACGCCTATGCCGAGCGGAAGCTGCACGGGGCCATGAGCATCACCCTTGCCACCGCGATCGTTGACATGTATGGAAAATGTGGGAGTATCCATAATGCTGTCAGGGTGTTCGCTGCAATGCCCGTTAGAAACATATACTCCTGGAACTCAATGATCGCTGGTCTTGCAATGAATGGTGGCGAGAGGCAGGCCTTGTCGCTCTTATGGAAGATGCAAATGGCCGGTATTCGACCAAATGACATAACTTTTATTGGGTTGCTGAGTGCTTGCAGCCACTCAGGCCTCGTCAGTGAGGGCCGTAGGGTATTCGACAGTATGGTTGAGGACTTCAAAATACAACCAGTCCCGGAGCATTACGGTATTATGGTCGATTTGCTTGGCCGGTCTGGTCGTGTTAGGGAGGCAGTATATTTCGTCAAGAGTATGCCTGTGGAACCTCACCCTGGCTTATGGGGTGCGCTAGCCAGTGCCTGCAAGATGCATGGAGAGGTAGAGCTTGGTGAGGAAGTTGCCAAAATGCTTATTGAACTGGAGCCTCGGCATGGCAGCCGGTACATTCTCCTGTCAAACTTATATGGCTCTGCAAATAGATGGGATGACATGGCCACCGTGCGCGAGCTCCTCAAACGCCGAAAGGTCCCCAAGGGCACTGGCAACACTGTGGTTGGAAATGACATACAGCAAACGGAGTGATCAAATCTGCTCTTGATAAGGCTTTAGGACTGCTTCGTAGTGATAAGAGCATTGAGACTTTGCACTGGTTGGGCCAAAGACCAACATGAGTTCCATGAGCCTAGTGAAGATTGGCACTGAAACAGAATTCCTGAAGGAGAAATTTATTATTGATATGTCAACATATATGCCTTATTGCCCATGTTGAACTGCATTGAGTAATTGCACATACAGGGAGCACAACTGCAAATTCCTGGCAAGAAGTTCAGGTTGGTGCTTGAAAAATGACCTCAAGGGGCAGAAACTCAAGGATTGTTAAAAAAAACTACAATTTTGTAGCATAAACAGTTCACTGTTAGGAGATTCAGGTTCATGGAAGGATTCTGTTAGCACTGTAAACTTGTGTCCAGCTCAAGTTATCCTTTAGTCTGTTTAGTGTCTTTTTTTCCTTCCATTAGCAGTGAGCTCAGCTGTTGGCCTAACTGAAGCTAAGCGCGTTTGTTGGAGCTAGAGACGTGCGCGTTTTCACGTCGTGGCGGTAGTGTCCGCGTCGCGCGGCACGGCCTGGCGTGCGGGATGGCGCACGCAGTATGCAGGCCGTGGCGCGCATTCAGTTGTTAATCGTCGCTACAAATAAGAAGAGAAAGAAAACAGAAAAGCTGCTAGACAGTTCGCAGCACAAATCCTCTCACTTGTTCGTGTTGTTCGATTTTATCTCGAGTTCATCTGCAGGTGATTGTCCAACGCGGGGAGAAGTTCCGGCTGACAGATTCTTCCACTAGTTACTGAACCTCGTTTTGTAGCATATTTTGATTAAAGTGCAGTTCAACCATACCCACTCAAATGATGTTTTTGTCAGATGCATAATTTCACTTATATTATACCCTCAAGAAGAATTTGCACTTGTACTACAGTTGTCTGTTAACTATTAACTTTCTGGCTTACAAGGACAGCTTTTCAATTTTCTTTTTATTTATCAGCTTTTAGCTTGTATTGCATATGGTGTTTATATACATTATGTGTAGCGCTACTGGTGTCTGAGAGATGATTATCTGTTTGTGTTGTCGTATCAAAATCATAGTGTGAAGTATGAACTTCTAACAAATTAATATTTGAAACGGAGAGAATGCCAGCATCATTGGGACGTCCTGAGGTCTATACTAAGTTGCTGAAATTGATCTGTCATTGACAGCCATAAACTCATAATATGATTTGCACAATTAGATGTTTAAAGAGTTAGCGTCAGCGCATTCATGAAATCAGGACCACATTTCTCCTGTTGGAAGAACAGGGCTGGGCTCAAAAGCTATAGTGAATTTGCTAGCCTTCTTGGGTTTCTATCAGGTAAGGAAGCTTCTCACAGTAGAATGGTAAGTTGCAGAAATGATTGTATCTCTATTGTTCCATGTTTGCTTCATAATTGTAATCTATGTTGCAAGTTTGCAACCCATATCTGGTGTAAGATTGTTGTCAAAATTTTTGGCAAGACCTGCACTTTGCACTCACTCACTGTTGGACCGTTCCATTGGGCCCATCAAGCACGTTGGCCCGCCATGATCAACGAACGACGGGGGGGACGGACTGAATTCCAGCCAAAGTGGGCCGTTACCCGTTATTGTAATCCCCACCTAGGATTGATAGAGAGATTTGGGGTGTCGGGGGGCCGAAAGAACTTCGAACGGCTGCCACTGCCGCTGCACGCTGCCTGCTGCTGCTGCAGCTGCAGCTGCGCTGCTCTCACCCGAGCAGCAGCAAGCAGCTGCAAAGCAGCGCCCCGAACACGCTGCCGGTCAGCTTGGAAGTTGGAACTCTGCCAAAAGCACGACGTGGAAGTCTTGTGAAGGGATCAAGAACGACGGCACTTGCGTTGTGCGCGCGCAGCTTTCCAAGCGCGCGTCGCCGTCGCCGTAGACGACGCCAGTGGAAACGGAGCGCGGACTCGTGCACCCCCGCCCCCGCGGCAGCAGATGATGCGCATGAGGCTCGGAGCTCGCGGCGTGTTCGACCAGCAGGCAAACGATCGAGCGCGCAGCTAGCGTCCACGCACGCCCACACGGACAAACGAACAGTTCGCGCTCCGCCAGTAGGCACTGGCCAGTAGGACAGGACACGGAGGAAGCTAAGGGCGCCGGTACAGTCAGCGTCCGGGCCGGATCGGATTCGGATGGCTGCGCTACGACCGCGCGGCGGCAGCTCTGCTCGCCGAAGTTCTGGATCCGCCCGGGAGAGGGGAGACGTGGCGAGCTGGCAGCGGGGCATTGTGGACTGGCGCAGTGGCGCTGGTGTAATCTCGGGGAAACTTCCGAACCGCTTGGAGCGGCGAAGGCAAACGCGATGCCGCGGCCGATCTGAAGAAATTACCTGCTGGACGGGAGAAAAGTTCGCGTGGTCGCTCTTCGTGCCTTGCCGGAAGCAAAATTCTTACTTAGAGAGGCGGCAAGGGTACCAATCAAAAGCTATTAACGTACTCGGAAGATCTGCTTATTATGTGATAATACGGAGACGCGCGGCTCGACAAGCGGCTTAATCAAATCAGTTCCGTGGCGATGGCGTTCTAGACAACGCCCTGGCCGCCGCCTCCAACGGTAGAACGTCAGCTAGCTCAGAGCTAGCTGACGTCGGATTCCTACCGACGTGGAGGAGAGAAGTGAAAAAATACAAGCGCTAGCGTGGGATGAAGCGGCAATCTCGCACGGATTCCCACATGCATCCTCTGGGTCCACCACGTCAAGCGTCCTCAGCTGCACGCCGGAGGCAGCGAGTGCACAGCTGCGCGCCGGAAGGTGCGGTTCGCTCACGGCGGGCTAGCCCCCCGGCGGCCGGGCGGCGACGAGGCCGCGGCGCTGCGGGCAGCCGGCGTCGGAGCGGCCCGGGGTCGTGGTCGAATGCCGGAGGAGGGGACCGTGCTCGCGGCACCGCCAGAGGAGAGGAGCCCAAGCTCGCGGTGCCACCGGAGGAGAGGTGCCCCAGTCTCGCGCCGTCGGAGCAGAAAAGAGAGAGCGGCGCTGAGCGCTCCAGGCAAGAGGATGGCCCGGATGGGCACTCTCCACTCTGTTCGTGCGGCAGGAAACGAACGAGAGGACTCAAGATGAAAGGGATAGATGTAATAAAAAAAATCTTACATGCGGGTCCCACGAAAAAAATTGCGTGGGAACGGTCCCATAGTCATCGCTGCGCGGCCCCTCTCAGGATTTCTGTCACGTGTTCACTCCAGCGATCGTGCGTGTGGGACTCCGCCTTGGAACAATCGTGCACTCAGCAGCTCAGCTGCCAGCTGCGCTCAGGCTCTCAGCTCAGCTCCAGGCATTCTCGGCTCGCCTCCATCTTCTCATCCGTCGCAACTTCACTTCCAGAAATGCCTTATCCATTCGTCCGCCGCCACCGTCCTCTATCGTCCGTCGCCTCCCTCTCAAGACCACGCTTGAAACCCTTGCGCCCCCGCCTCGGCCACCGCCTCCCCCGACCTGAATCCACCCCGCCGGTTCGTCTTTCCTCTCGATTGCTGCCTCGTTCCTGCGTAGATCACTACCCCCAACTGGATTCCTCGGCTGGTTAGAGTTTTTCCCCGGTGAAAATCGGTCTTGCGTTTGATCTGCATCTGCACGCTTGTAGTTGAGGAGTGTTGCTGCTGCTGCCATGAACACCGATTGACCAGGGCGACATGTAAGTTTTGAATTCCTTGGGCCATAATTATCGGTGCGAGTTTCGTCCGTAGGGGCTTTTGTACCCCATAAATAGTGTCGGTGGTGCTCTAATCTTAAACTTGGTCTGTGTTGTATTAGTTTTGCGGTTGGATGACTGGTAGACTTATGCTAACCATGTGATGATTTATGCATCATATCAGGTGAAGGTTGTGGGTTTAGGGGTCTAGAAGGTAGTTGATTGAATGCATATGCTTGCCTGAATTTTGGGTTCCGAGTTAGAAGGTCAGTTTTCAACCTAATGGGTGTTTTCGGCAGTTGGAAGTCATGACTCTGTTGGGGCATTGCGTGCTCATGCTGATCACACACCTATAGAGCAAAATTGATGAGAAATCGAGGCTGTATGAGGATGAGGCACTGCCGAACATATTTTTTATGAACAATATGCTGTACATTGTGCAGAAGGTGAAGGATTCAGAGCTGAAGATATTGCTTGGTGATAACTGGATTCGCAAGCACCGTGGTCAGATAAGGCAATACTCTACAGGGTATCTTAAGATACTTAGATCCTGACCACTCAGTATTGTTGCAAATATTCAAACTTTTCCCTTAATGCCTCTGAACTAATTTTGTTTGTTGTTCTCTATTCAACTGCAGGAGAACCTTGATGTGATGAAAGCTGCCATCGAGGGTATAAACAGGAGGAAAGTTGTCATCGAGGTCCTCGACGAGATCGAGCTCACCACCTAGTTGGAAGTCATGTTCTTGGAGAAGTCCGGAGTGTAAATATTTGATGTTGTAGTTTGTACTTTATAGTAATCACAGATGTACAGAGATTTTTTGTTGACAACATCAATTGTCCATGTAGGATCTGTGCAATGACATGTAGATGGCTTGACATGATTAATGTATCACCTTTTCTTTTGATATGAAATATATATGGATGTTTCAAATTCTAGAATATGATAGCTATGTTAAAAAAATGATCTCTGACTTCTTGCACAATATAAACACGCATGATAGATTCAAAACAAAGTGCAATATGTTAATCTGGAAAAAAAATAGAAATTGCTAATTCGTTTATGACAAAAGAACAACAATGCAAATGATTGGTTCACGACAAAAATTAATAAATGGCAAATGATATAGATTATATAGTCCCATAAATGGCTGGTTCTTCTAAAACAATATAGATAAGTTCACATGTCCCAACCGACATAGCTTAGATGAAAAATAAGCATTAGTGAAAATAAATTTCTGTTGTAACACAACAAGGTTACATATTTTGTTTATTTGTCGGTCCATCAAAATTTAATTTCCTAGCAGGCAGCTGGAGTGTGGCAGCTTGATCAACCCCAAGTAAGAGACTTGTGTATCCTCCTCTAATATATGGAACACTCATGACAGAATAATTCCCGTGCATATTGAAGTGTGGCATTGTGGCATTAGCAAATCCGTCTTCGATCAATGGAGCAGGCACAGTCCAAGAAATTAGCTATCAGACCATCTTTCTTGTCTATTTGCATGGCATAAAAAATGTTGGATCCTCTATCTGCTTACACTTCAAGTATTCTAGTAGTATTTCTGCGTCATTGGATTCTAAGTACTTCTTGCGCTCACAGCCAATTTCATTGTTGCAATCTATCCGTGAGAATGGTACTTTGTCGGCTCCTCCATAAAACTCCTTCATAAACTCAAAAACCTGGGTTGGCTTCATCCCAGATTCCTTCATCGCCCAATTAGCTTCCTGTCTGCTTCTTGAACATTTCGTTGGGACTTCAGCTTCTCCCTTTTATTTGAACTAGCAAGGTAATGGTTGTGATCAAGTACAACCTTTTGCACCATCCAAATTCCCTCTTTACTAACACTAAAATGAACACGAGCATCGCAATCTGTCCTTGTAGTGTGCCTTGATGACTCAGTTTCTTGATGACCTTTGTTGCTGCAAACCAAATATTCTGATGTAGAGTCCCATCTCCTCGTTGTTTTGTATGGCTCTTTCTCATACTAAACCCAATCTTGCAAGCATAGGTATTGTACATCTCATAAGCTTTATCCTCTGATTCGAAAGCCATTCCAACTTCTGGAACAATCATAGGTTGCACAACTTGATTAGCCATTTTGTTGTGTAACACAGTCAAACATGAAAACTCATGATGATCAAAGAATGTGAAAAAAAATATGTACCTGCGTTGGCTGCATTCCGTTGTGTGCTATGGCAGGCACAGACGACACCATAGGCAACGAGTCGAGAACATTGTTCTTCTCCTAGCTTCCTACCGCCATTGCAGCTGCGATATCTGGGAAGGCTTCTCCTGCCGTGGAGTGCAGACTGCTATCCTCCTAGCCTCCTTCCATAACGGCTGCTACGGCTGCGATGCTCGTTAAAGATTTCTATGACGGCTGTCCTTCCTTACGGCGGCGGACGACGGAGGCGACAGAACGGATACAAGCGTGTTTCTCCGAGCTGCGGTGCTCATCTAGGGGTTCTGGGAACCGAGCCACGCGTTGGGCTGTTAGGCCTGAGCGCACGAATACCGTAGCTGAGCAGGCCATTCCCACGCGCACGATCGCCTGGAGCTTAGCTGAGAGCCTGAGCGCAGCTAGCAGCCGAGCTGCTAAGCGCACGATCGTTCCCAGACGGAGTCCAACGCGCACGATCACTGGAGTGATCACGCGGCAGAAATCCAGAGAGGGGCCGCACAGCGATGACTATGGGCCGTTCCCACGTAATTTTTTTCCGGTCCCACGGGCATCTCGAGAAACGTGCAAAGAGTTAAACCGATGGGCGTGCTATCTCTCGTACCTACGTGGAAGCGCCACGTCTGGCTTAAGAGCCAGCTGCTGGTTCAACCTTTGGACAAGGCCTTATTCAACTCAACGGAAGGGAACCGTACCCATCATTTGAGAATGCTGGATTTCAACCATCCATCACGTAAGCCCCTGTAGACTCGACACAGACGTGCGAGGCGTCATCTCAGGACCTCCAGTTTAGTATATTTGCTTACCAGAGTTGCTAGATAATTAAGACCGGAATGTAACGTCTGCGATGATATACACATATACAACCGGCCCTAGTCAAACCCTGCGCGTAAGCTGATGCTCCGGCTACATCACTTTGTCAAAGGATTCTACAACTTTCTTCATTGTTTTTCTCATGCTTCGATCGATATTCCAGAACGTACAATCCTGTCAAGCTGAAAGCTCGTACTCCTAGCCCGCTATGCGATGAAAAAACAGCTATGCGTGCCTTTGTCAAAGGCTGAAAGCTGCAAGCATTCATCGATCTCGGGATCACGGCAGCGATGACCAGAGAAAACACGCGACGAATACTGTACGCTGCGGTCAAGCTGGCCCGTCTTGAAAAGGGTTAGCAGCCGTGCCCGTGCGCGTGATCTGAATTCCGGAATCCAGTCCTGTTCAGGATCGGAGGAGAAACGGCATAATCATTGGCATCTTCCACGGATCGGCTTCTTCTTTTCGGCACCCAGCACGTCGTCTGATTCCATTTTTTTTCTCCATGCGTGCGTGGGTTCCCAAGTCAATCGGTACGGTTTGAACAACGAAAGGCCATCGGCCAATGGCGTGCACCCGAACCGCACCCTGCGTCGCTCTCACGCGACAGGGACCAGCTGGCAGCAGGCCCGTCAAGGTAATAAGCCGTCAGGCACGGGGCATGACATGTAGTCCAACTTATAAGATTATAAATCGCTTATCTAGCTTTACCTGGTCCACGTTTCTTTCAAACTTGTACAGCTAGAATGGAGAAGCTGGGCGTTGGAATTCTCTAGTGACTTGCATCGATACGCACATCAGTAGTGCATGTTATGTTTGTTGACGGTGTTTTTTCCTTGCGGAATTATGGGTGGTCCGTGCTTTGTCGGGTTGAGCGAGATTGATCGCTGAATCGCAGCGAGCTGACGATTCAGCCACTATGCTGCAAGAACGTAGTCCTACCATCAGATTTCTTCTTGCTACGGTAGCATCAACTTGAAATGTGTGGCCAGTTCATTCGCAAGGCGCTGGAGGAATCATGGATGATCTCAGAGGTGTAAAGGTATCAACTATCAAGGCAGGGTTCCTGTCTGCAAATCTTTCCTAGTTGATAATTGTTCGGAGATCACAAAACTAGAATTAAATATCAGAGTCATTAAGATATAAAATATAGAGACAGCATCTGCTTCTGCCAGCTACTAGTGCCAAACAATAGCAGAACTAATTTAAGCTCCATCTATAAATACAACTGTAATTGCAAGCTTGCTCAGCTCCTTTTGTCTGCTTGTATATTTTCGATAGAACCAAAGCTACTTGTATCATTTGTTCTTTTTTTTTTTGAGAAGAAGCTACTTGTATCATTTAGTATTAGACGTTGCCGAGGAATCCTGCAGCAGAAACCACCATGCCTTGCCGAGGAACAGCACCTACAAAAGCTAAACAACTCCTCTTAACTCTCACTATCCCTACTGCAAGGACCCCTAAAATAGAAATGAAAAGGGAATCAAACACTAGGCCAAATCATGGGACGGGGCTTGGCGTAAACAAATCGAGGCGCCGTATATGTGACACAGTTATAGGTCAAGTTGAGATAGTATGAAATAGTAGGAGCACTAGGCATTATTAGGCCTTGACAGAGTGCTCCTCCACTCCCACTCGCTTAATAATCAAACCATATCCCGCCGTACGGGCCACAAACCTAACCCCCAAAACCAAAACCAAAACCGGACACTGTCACACGGCGCGATAGCCGGATCGGCGGCCACGCACGTACGGCACGGCCTATACAGCTATAGCCACGTCCACAGATCAAACGTCCGGGCTCGCCGTCCCCTTCCGTCCCGTCACCGTCGTGAAAAGCACGGGGACGGGGCCGCTGCCAGCCACAGGGGCGAGGTGGTCATTTCCGTGGCCGCGGGCCGGGCGCGCCGCGCTGCGCCCCCGCGATTAGCCGTGCGCTGCCGGGGACAGCCACGCGCTGCTCCCCGATTGGTGGACGCGCGCGGCCGTACTTTGGCCGTCCGGAAAGGCCCCTGGGGGCCGAAGCGCTCTCCGAAGAGGCGTTAAAGGGACGTTAAGTTTGGCGGGGCTCAGGGCGGGGCTCAGGGCGCGGCTGCTTATCACGGGCCGACGGAATTGAAAGGCCGTCTGCGTCGAGGTGGCGTCCGTGATGCGCGCCCCCCATCATGCACCGCGACTGATTGAGAAGGGCTACAGATCAGACTACGATCAAGTGGCTGATAAACAGGCTTGCTTTT
Source organism: Setaria viridis (assembly GCF_005286985.2). Taxonomy (NCBI): domain Eukaryota; kingdom Viridiplantae; phylum Streptophyta; class Magnoliopsida; order Poales; family Poaceae; genus Setaria; species Setaria viridis. The sequence continues at coordinate 31,301,113 of NC_048263.2, forward strand.
TGTTAGCAGAGAACAATGTCTTTAGCTACCTAATCGGGTTATTTCCAGCTCTAAAGCTAACGGCTCATGGGCTCCTCCAGTCCATAGGATATCCTTATCCTCAGAAGGCCGCGATACTTGTTTAGAGCCAGAGGTCTTGATATTTTGTTGCTTCATTTTTTAAATAAAAAAAGAGCTATAGAAAATAATATTTCAATGAAAATGCTATACGGTTACAGTTTCGTTGCATTATTATCGAGCTGGTAATTTGGTAAGTACACCTATTAAGTTTCATGGGATGAAACTCCTATCTCATCTGATGAAACTCCCTCTCATAATGATCCTGCCAAATCAGCAATTTAGCTGATATGGTTATGCTCATAAAACTTTTATGAAACCCCTATTAAAACTAATTTAAGTTATGGCATCGCTTTGAATCGTTGAGAATACATGGAGATGAGCTGCTTTTTGCTGGGATGTGAATGTATTTCCACGCACCGCAACGATGTTTGGTCTTTATTCACGGAATCGTCTTTTTGTGAATCAGACGGCACCGGGTTATTTGGAAACCCCCGATTACTTTGCGTTATCCGAACTTATGGGGGATGCATAATTGGTGCTAGTGGTTGCCCACAAATCAGAGAAAACACTGGCTGTCCATCGAATTCCTCCGTTGGAGCATCAGCACTCGATAGCCTCCCATTGATGAAAGCAGCCCCACAAACAAATGGTGATATTGCTACTAGTGACAAGGGACGTTGGGCCACTTGTTTAATTATTTTTCGTGCCGCATAATCTATTTTTTCCCGTCCATAAACCTCACTTCCAGCCAAAAAGAGGGTCCAGAGGGTCCTAAACTCCTAATTGCAATATTATGTTTTTGTTTTTTTTTCTGGCTATGAAAGAAACAGAGTAAAAAATCTATTCGCGGAACATGGAATCCAGCCTAACTAAAACCACCTCGGTCCAACCAAAGTTAACAATCCACCCCCCCGCCCCCCTTCCCCCAAAAAGAGCACGCATTCCAAAGCAAACGCTCTTGAGAATAATTCCCATCGTACCCCCAATTCGGAATATGCGAGCATCGGGTAGTCAGGTCATCGTGTAAGTACAGTACAAACCTTTTTTTTTTCTTTTGGAGACCAGGTCATCCTCTGCAAACTTGGAGGTACTCGTTTATAGAAATCTAACGATAGTCTTTTGCGTGATAAATCTCTTAATCTGCTTATATCAAAGAGGGAAATTGTTTACACTGAAAACTCATTGTTTTGCGATGTCTTCCCAAAATTGAAATTGATTAATTGCAGCTGCTAATCTCATCATTTCCTAGCATTTTAGATATCCCTTTCGAGGTGTGTAATTTCTTCTCTAAATTATTTCTGGGTATGAAACTTGACCCATCTGTATAAGATATATAAAAATAACTAAATTTTCGTAAAGCCATTCGTGCTGAAAACTTTTTGCTAAGGTGCCCACATGAGGGCATAATCGGAAGAGAGAAAACCCCTGTTCCCTCCGGGCCCCGGTCGGGCAGGATCCGAATATTCCGCGCGGCCGTAGCTCCCGCTCTGTCTTTAAATAGGCCACCGTCGTCCTCCCATCGAGGTAACCCGAAAAATCAGAGAAATTACTGGAGTATCAAGCATGAGTGCAGAGCTGAAGAGGGACTACGAGATCGGCGAGGAGCTCGGTCGCGGCCGCTTCGGTGTGGTCCACCGCTGCACGTCCCGCGCCACCGGCGAGGCCTTCGCCGTCAAGTCCGTGGACCGTTCGCAGCTGGCCGACGACCTCGACCGCGAGCTCGCGCAGGTGGAGCCCAAGCTGGCCCAGCTCGCCGGCGCGGGCAACCCCGGCGTGGTGCAGGTGCACGCGGTGTACGAGGACGAGGCGTGGACGCACACGGTGATGGACCTGTGCACGGGCCCGGACCTGCTCGGCTGGATGGGCCTCCGCCGCGGCGCGCCCGTGCCGGAGCCCGTGGCGGCCGCCATCGTCGCGCAGCTCGCCCAGGCGCTGGCGCTCTGCCACCGCCGCGGGGTGGCGCACCGCGACGTCAAGCCCGACAACATCCTCATCGACGCCGCCGAGGAGGACGACGAGGAGGACGGCGCCGAGGGCGAGGGCGAGGGCGAGGCGGCGCCGCGCGCACGCCTGGCGGACTTCGGGTCCGCGGCGTGGGTGGGCGTGGGGGGCCTTGGCCGCGCGGAGGGGCTGGTGGGGACGCCCCACTACGTGGCGCCCGAGGTGGTGTCCGGCGGCGAGTACGGCGCCAAGGCCGACGTGTGGAGCGCCGGGGTGGTGATGTACACGCTGCTCTCCGGCGGCGCGCTCCCCTTCGGCGGCGAGAGCGGCGCGGAGGTGCTGGCGGCCGTGATGCGGGGCAGCGTGCGGTTCCCGCCCAGGCTGTTCGGCGGCGTGTCCCCGGCCGCCAAGGACCTGATGAGGCGCATGATCTGCCGTGACGAGTGGAGGAGGTTCACCGCTGAGCAAGTCCTCGGTGAGTAATCCCCTCAAATCCCCTCTCTCTGCTGCTCGGTTTCCCCATCAATCTCCGCTTGTTTTTTGCGTCGACCCCGAGTTCGATCCAGGAATCTAACAAATCTTCCGTTGTTAATAATGCAGCTCACCCGTGGATCGTGAGCGGCGGCGGAGCCCGCGCTGTGGGGCAGCCAACCTGAAGCGACACACACCAGCAGACCATGGCGAACGGGGCGTGTATCGCCGTAGAGATACGGCCACGAACACCGACGTTGTGTATACGGTTTTGTAAGTACGGAGCAGGGACCAAGGAGAGTGACGAAAGAGTTTGTAGCGGTAGAATTGTACGCTGCTGCCGGCTGCAGCGTAGCATCGAGCGGTGCCGTCGCAGCAGAGCAGGTCGATCGGCGACGAAGCTTTTAGCCGGTTTCAGGGATGCTCTTTACCTAACAGAGCGCCCTTTCGGCTTTCTTTTTTTTTTTTTTGAGGTGCCGGTAGCTGGTTGTATATACACCGAGTCACTGACCGTCTTGTACAAATGGAGCTCAATGATAAATAAATCCGGCCTTCGTGCATCCTTTATGTTACAATCCTGTTGACTTGTTATATTCTTTCTTTCACGCGGTTCTGAAAGTACGAGAAGTGAAAAACACTGGTATTTCAGTGAACACATCCGCTGCACCTCCCAGCTGGGAGCAATATTCTGTTCGAGACTCGAGAAAGAAGAACGAGAAAGATTCTAGAACCCGGAGAGCGCACCACTGCACCAGTGTGAGCTGTGCTCTTACGTACCCACCACCGTGCGAGCTCGTGTGGAGCCATCTGATTCGTTGTAGCAGTTTCAGGCTGAGACTGGTCCGCCAGCTCTAATCAGACCGTAGCATCTGAATCGTACCGCTCCTATGCTTCACGCTCCTACACTCCTGAGTAGTTAGTTGTGGCTCTAAAACGAGATGGGTGTGGGTGGCTCGGGTGTGCTTCCGACGCTTTCGAATTATCCACGGAGCTTTTTCGTACGCCCAAGTGTCCAATTTCAGAATTTCTTCTTTCTCCCGATGACTAACCGAGGAAAAGATCTCATCGGCGCACCGTCATCATACAGCTCCCACGCTCCAGGTCCGCAAGCTCTAACGAGGGGCGTCGCATCTGAATGATACCGCTCCCACACTCCAGGCCGTTGCATCTGAATGATACCGCTCCTAGACTCCTTGTTAGTTGTGGCTGTAAAATACGGAGCTTTTTCGTACGTCCAAGTGTACAATTTCTTCTTTCCCCTGATGAGATGAAAAGATTTTTCTTCTAGACTCCTAGTTAGTTGTGGCTCTAAAATATGGAGCTTTTTCGTACGCCCAAGTGTATAAGTTCTTCTTTCCCCGGATGAGTGATCGTAGAAAAGATCCCATCAGCGCGCAATTTCCTCACCTTTTTCTCTGCTCCTCCCGGCTCCACGACTCACCCTTTTCTCCTTTTGCTTGAAGCAAAAGTACGTTTCTGTAGCTATTGAACTAATGCGGTTATTTCGTAATTCAAATGCAGGAGTTCTAAAAGTTATAACCTTAGCGTTTCTTAATATTCCTAGTCAGACTCTACCTCTTCTTTTCTTAATTTGTCAGCTTAATATATTGCAGGAACTAATTTTTATTTGCAAATAAGTAATTTGACTAATTTAGAAGTAAAATTTTTCACTTCAAGCTCAGTTCTGTTACGTGCTCTGTTTGAACTAATTTAGAAGAATTCCACTTAGCAATGTGCTCAGTTCTGTTTCTCTTACCAGATGATAGGTGGTGGAATAAGATAAGATGTTTGTATCTCCAGAGTTGAGCTGAATTTCACCTGTTGCAGAACTCGTCGAGCGGATGATGCAAGTGATGAAGACCTAAGGGTGTTGAACATGCTTCCTATCTTCAGTTTGGAGGATCCCATTTTTCTCTATGTTTTGCAATTTGTTTTATCAAATTTCAGCTTGTGCTGAGTTCTCTATGATATGGTTACTCTGAAGTGATGAACGGTCGGGGTCCGAAGTGATGAAGACTCAATTTGTTTTATCAAGTTCTCTATGATATGCTTATTCTGGAGGTTTGCAATACACCTGATCGATTTGGTTAAAATCTTGTTATGCAATGGAGTTTCTATATGCCAGATTTCGTTTAGTTGAACCTATCATGTAATGGTGGTATGGTTAGCAAAAGTCATTGTACCTGAGTTCTCTTTTTATCTTCACATTACTTTTTTGGATGTTCCTATCATGTTCTTACAAGCGTGTATGTCATGTGTGAGGTCTCATATTTATTCAAAGGTGAAGACGGATACCTGACCTTCAAAACAAACGCCTGTAATGTTATTTAATAATTAATACCATTACCATGTGCAATTAAAGAAAGTCAGTATATTTTCATTTTCATTAGCGGTATCAGGTTGCCAACCAAACAGCACCCTAGTTAGTTGTGGCTCTAAAACGAGATGGGTCTGGGTGGCTCGGGTGTGCTTCTGACGCTCTCAATTATCCACGGATCTTTTTCATACTCCCTTCCAATTCCAAGTGTACAATTTCTTCTTCCCTCGATGAGTGACCTATGAAAAGATCCCAATGAGTGTACGCTCCAGTCTGTCACATCTGAAACATACCGCTCCCACGCTTGACTCCTAGTTAGTTGTGGTTCTAAACCACGGAGCTTTTTCGTATGTCCAAGTGCACAATTTCTTCTTCCTCCCCTGATGAGATTAAAAGATTTTTTGCTTAGACTTCTACTCCCTCCGTCCATGAAAAAATATAACTCTAGCATCCTTCACACAATTCACACAAACCAATAAATAGGTGAAAAAGCACATATACCCCTACTAACTTATGAATGTTACTAGAAGACACGTTGCCAATAGTAGATCACTACAAGAAGTTAGTAGAAAATGCTGGATGGTGCATGCTAGAGTTGCATTCTTTGTTGGACAACTTTTAAATTCTAGAACTAGTTTCCCTGGAGTGTTTGGATTCTTGTGTTAAAATTTAGCCGAGTCACATCAGATGTTTGGATGGTAATTAGGAGTATTAAATATAAGGTAATAATAAAAATAATTGCATAATGAGGGCTAATCATGGATTAATTAGGTTTAATAGATTCGTCTCGCGAATTAGCCCTCATTATTTTTATCATTAGCCTATATATAATACTCCTAATTAGCCTCCAACATCTTAAATCGGGTTAAACTTTAGCTAAGAATTTCTAAAACACGGAGCTTTTTGGTATGCTCATGTGTACGATTTCTTCATTCCCCACCGATGAAAAGATCCCATTGGCCCTTTTTCTCTTTTCCTGGGCACCTTTTTCTCTGCTCGTCCCGGCTCCACGACGCACCCTTTTCTCCCTTTGCTTGAAGCAGAAGTACGTTGTGGTCGGAAGCGCGTCGTCCGTTTGCAGATGCAGCAGCGTCGACCTGTCACGCTTTGCGCGCGCGCTGCACCTCGTCCAGTCGAGGCATATTCGTCGGCTTATTCCCCCGTCCTCTCGCCTCGCTCTCGGCGGGCAGCTGTCCCGTCGCGTCGCGTCGCGCGGGGCACCTGTCCCGTCCCCCCCCCCCCCCCCCCCCCCCCCCCCCCCCGGAGCTCGTTTTGGCTTGGTTCGCAAGGAAAATTCGACGGGTGCCGCCGAACCCGAACCCCGCGGGGCGAGACCCCCGTCGGGGCACGCGAAAACGGCAGATCATCGAAGGGAGACGTTGGCCGTTTGACTGGTGGTGCGCCTATAAGCAGTTGGCCCGTCCTGATAGGCCCCTCGCCTTATTTTCTCTGGACCGCACGGTCGGCCTCCGGGCAGGGGCAGGCTCGCGTGCTTGGCGGACGGAACATGGAGAGCACTCAACTGCCGTCCACCTCCACGCCCATCCATTATCGTCAATAATGGAACGGAAGATAGTGAGGTAGGGGAGTGTCAGGTCAAACCGGGAACAGTGAATAATCAGGGACGACCGAGCCGTGCCGGCACCAACAGCTCGCAGCCTGGCCCAGCGACGACCCTGACCACCTAAATATTTTGAACCTTGCTACCAGCCTAACCTTGCGTATCTTAGCTTTAACAAACCTTGCTAGTATTATTTCGAACTGTGTGTAGGAATCTTTGAATCTCAGAATGATGCAACCGTCCGATGATTCTTCAAGGATTACTATTGCCCCACACCCCTACGGGACAGGACCCGCTTTGCATTGGTGGCATCACACCTGGGTCAGTGCCCACAGGGAGGGAAAAGATATCTGTAACCTGTTTGTTGCTTTGATTAGTGCTCCCAAGTTTGATTTGTTCAGCCGAGCCCACGTGCTTACCGTCAGATCGCATGTTACCACCATGGTGCGCTTGGATGCTGCAACAGTGCAATATCACTGCAGATCGAGCTGTGCTTTTAATTTCCAGTCTCCCGTATGCCTCTGTTTGCAAGTACGATCGAAACGCCAGACAGTTTCTACAAACGGATCCAATAAGTGGTTGTTAGGTCAGCGATCCCTTTCGCGGAACCAATAATTTAACAGATAATGTTGCATTCGCTACGCACATCGTTAAGGGGCCTCGGAGCTGTTCGGAGACGCTGTGCCACTATCAATCGAGAGCAGCATCTATCGATGTCACGCCGTGTCATTATGTGTGGGGTAATCATCGATCATCACCGGCCACATCCTCCCCGTCGATCGTAGCAGAATACCTCGGCAGCTCTGGATTAGCCAGTGAACCTTCGCGGCGAAGTCAGAGTAGTGCTGGTGTGATCGATTGGATTAAAGAGCGCCTTCTGCCTTGATACCATTCGCCTGGACTGTCAGCGGGAGCTTTAGCACCCTACCGTGTGGAATTGTGATAATGCCGATTGAGACCGTTCCAGCGTGTCGATCAGTGTTCGGAGAGGGACATGCGGCGAGATTGCGTGCGGTTAATTACGGCGAAAACAATTGCTCGGCTAGCACGTCGCCACTTGGGGCGTACTAGCGCGATGAGGTTTGGCGTAGGGCTTTTGATAAGCTGATAAGAGCATCCAGCAAGGCTTCCTGATTTGAAAAGGAAGAAAAAAAGAAGCAAAACCCCTCATCGTCATCCCTGGGGCGGAACGGAGCAGGCGGAGCCGCAGAGAGAGGCGCCATGTGACCGGCGCGAACGCGGATGCCCACCCGCCGGACACGCCACGTTGCGTTCGCGTGCGCGGGCCACCGGCCGGCCGGCCGGCGACCGCTTGCGGCCGGGCACGTGGTGCGGTCGCTCGCCGAGGTGGATAGGATCGAATCTGGCTGGGGCTCGAGCTCGAGTGCGCGCCGGACGAGCTACCTGTACGGTGGTGCGTTTCGCTTTCCGTTGGGCGCTTTCCGGTAGGCGGTCGGGTCCAGTGTCTTGGGCTGTCTTTCATTTGTTCCCCCGTCAGGCCATCACCCATCAGCTTATCCTCCCAACACGATCGTGGTGTTGCATCATTATCTAAAGAAACCATGTCATGGTTATCATGCTACTAACGGAAAAACCAAGGGATAGAACTCGTATCTGATGGCCCCTCTGCCTAGCTCTAAAGTCTATAGCTTAGGGGTCGCCGTCGGTGTTGCGTTTGCGTGCAATGCATACAGTGGCCGCTGCTGGCCAGGTGGACCAGCACTGGCCGCTGTCCTCGAGCATGGGCGCACGATGTCGAACTCACCAACTAAATGCAAGAGGAAGGAGGAGATCCAGATTACAAGTTCGCTTGTGCGAAAAGGAGTGAGGAAGCGAAACTCAAACTGCCTAGCCCTCGCGATGGCGATCGACTGGCCTACGGAGTATCACTGTAGTCGATGGAACTCGCACGCACCACAAGTGCGTGCGTACCTGGAAGGAGGCCCCGTACGTTACCACGTACGTACGTGGCCTGTACGAACAGCGGGCGTGCCGTGTGCAGGTGTCGATCCCCTCGGACCAAAAATGCGTGGTGCTCTGCAGTCCTCGGCGCTGCGGTGCACACAAGCAAGCAAAAACGTCCCGACAAGAACTTGCAGATCTCGGAGCAAGCAGAATCTTCTTCTTCCTCCCACCCCTCGTTCGCTCGAGCCAGGCGACTCGAGCGGCCGGCGCACCTCCCCGCTGCTAGGCCCGCCTCCACCACTCCCTGCCTCCGCCGCCGCAAGTGCCGCGAGCCGGAAGTCTGGCGAGCGACAAGGAAGGTGATAGTGGAGCCACCTCTGTCTCTCCCGAGTCCCACTCCTAACCCTAGATCCTATGGCCGCCGCCGCTGTCACTGGGGCTCGGAGCGTCGCTCCCCCCTCCGCCGCGCCTTCAGCTCTTTGTGCTCCACCGCGCCATCGGCCTCGCGTGGGTGACCCGGTGCGGCGGCGTGGGGCACCGCGTGAGGGTGCCACCGCGTGTCACAAGGAGGACGCGGATGGGGGGGGGGGTTTGGCTCGGGCGGCCACGGTCAGGTCCGCCTCCCGAGGGCAGGTTAACTCTCCGCATACCATACCAGCAATACAATCCAGCAAAACACAGGACGTAGGGTTTTACTATCCGGAGGTCCGAACCTGTCTAAACCTTCGTATTCTCACGATTACCTTCGAGCTCTTGGTCTCGTAATTCTCCCTGCCTACAAATCAACCACTTGGTTAACCCTCCTGCTCCCCACCTCCGCCACCACCGCCGCTGTGGGGTGGCTCGTGGGCACGGGAACCGCCTGCCCCTCCTTCGCTGCCATGCCTGGTGCCAGTGGCGGTCCATGGGACACGTGCGTGGCGCGCTGCGGGTTCGGGAACCCGTACACCATCGTGGCCGTCTCCGCAAGGCTCGGCCTTTTCTTGGGCGCGTTGTTGGATGGTCGCGGGGGTTGCCGCTGGTGGAGGTTGCGGGCATCGTCGGGCGACCGCACGTGGGCGTGGAGGCAGCGCCCTTGGTGGGGTCATGCTCCGCTCCTGGATCTGGTGCGGCGGGGCTCGTGGGCATGGTTAACCAGGGTGGTGTGCTCATCGGTAGAAGACATTCCCTCGCCCCACACCATGGTCACTAGTCGCTCTTCGCCAACTTGGGCTCCTACATGCCACGCACGATCCTGACCCCTTCCCCGTACCCTTCCCTTCCTTTTCCCCCTCCCTTCACCCTAGTCGTGCTACGGTCGCCCTTCATGGATGGCCCGTGGATGACCCACTTGCCGCCGGAGCCTCCCGCCCTACCGCAGTGGGTCACTTGCTCTTGAGTTGCTCGCTCTTCTGCCGATGGTTGTTGTCGAGATGGTGGTCGTTGACCTGCAGATGTTTCCTATTGTCGTCGCTGTGGACTGCTCGCTGCCATCCCATCGATTTGCCTCTCATTCAGGCCTTGGCGATCGGCTGCGTGGAGTTGGTTTTGGGGGGCCTTAGCGAAAGCATTGCCTGGAATTCGCTGGTGCCGATAACGGTTGCATTCCTTAATGTAGCTCACCTCGTTGGGGGCGTTGTTGTGGCCGACAAATCCATTTGGTTTTACCAGGTGAAGACTTGGTCTGCTCCTCCGTGGGCAAACGGACGATGGTGGTGTTGGTGTTGCTTCCTCCTTTGGAGGCACCGTCTTACATGATATTCTCGCTCTACCTTCACTAGCTCCGTGTTGTTAGGCTATCGTTGATGTGCGTGTGTTCATGGTGTCCTTATCTCCTACAGGTTTCAATCGTCTCAGGTCGCGTTTAGTGTGGTGGCGGTGTTGTGGTTTCCTTTTAGTATTGTTGTGCTTCTGTTGTTGGTCGCATATGGTGGTTCTTGTAACTCTAAGCTTTAGGGTCTCTCCTTAAGTTGCATCGTTGTAATTCTCTTCTTCTTAATAAAAAACTTGCTACGCATATCTTAAAAATGAAAAACAAGAAAATAAGAACTTGCAAAGGCGCTGCTTGTGCCGGACGTAAATGGATTAGTGGTGTCCCATGTGCCATAACGGCCTGTCTGTCTATCCTATCCACCCATAAGCACGTGCGGCATGTCAGGGACCAAAGGACTCGTTCGCACTTGCTGCATGTGCAGTGGAAACGTGGAACGCAACTGGGCTCTCTCTCTCCCTGTGAAGAAGGCTAAACAGAGAAGTAATGCACGGTAACCATTTCCCACAACCGTAGTAATGCTAGCTACTCCATCCATTTCAAATTACAGATCGTTTTGACATTCCTAAATTCCTAAATCGTGTCTTATCCTTCTGCTCGCGTCGCCCCTAGGGGTGGCACGGGCGGACCACCGCCGTGACCCTACAGCGCCTCCCCTCTACCATCCCTCCACCTCGCTACCGCCGGAGCGTGTTGCCGGAAGCCCGCGCGGGCGAAAGGACTGCGGCGGCAAGGCCTCCTTCCACGCGTGCAACCCCTCCCTCGAGTCTTTCCTCCCCCAAAAATCTAGATCATGTTGTTGTCGCCGCCGGCGACAAGAGCGGCGGTGGTAGCTTTTTAGGGGGCGAGGGCGGCCACGGCGCTCCGGCAAGTTGGGGGACGCCACGGTGGCCTCTACGCGCGGGCCTCATTGCCGACGCCAGAGACAGGATCCGTGTTCACCCGACTGGATCTGCTTCTCCCATCGTCGGATGTGCAGCTCGGGTGAGGACTCGTCTTCTCCCTTCGCCGTTGCCTTCCGGTTAGTGTCGGGGGAGGGATGCGCTGCCGTCGCGCCACTGGCTGGAGGGCCGGCCAGGTTGAGGCTTCTCTTAGCTGGCCGCACCCCTCTAACCGGCTGTCGCCTTGCTGCTCCGACTGCTCTGGGCCGGTAGTGTGCTGTAGGAAATAGGGTGCAGGCGAAAGCTTGGGCCTATTTGCAGGCTGATGAGGCGACGCCCGAGGGCACCGTTTACCTTCTTGAAGGCGTCGTCCGCGGCTCCTATTCCCTCCTCTCCGGCGAGCTTTTCAGGTGAAGACCTTGACCAGTTTGGTCGGATGATGGCGGCGCAGTGGTGTCATCCCCTCCCTTGAGGCGTCGTCTTGGGAGCTCTGCCGGTTGCCACTGCCACGGTGGTTGGTGGATGTTTTTCATCGGGTGTGATGTGAGATTGCTTGAGGCCATGATCGATATCGACTCAGTTCGGTTCCTCCACGATATGGTTTGACAAGCATCAAGTGGCCATTTTACTGCAGGACGCTTCTGACATCAAGAATTTCTAAGTAGACGAGTGATTGAAGATTTATTGATGCATGAGTACAAAATAAGGTTGAAGCAAGTACGTAGAAAAAGTTCGAAACTTAGTCTTTCTAACTTTCTTTCATAGTCTTGTGTTTTTCTCTTGTTTGTTAGGTTTCTCAGTTTTGAGAATTGAAGTCTAAGAACTCTTATAATTTTTTGGATGTATATATCTAAGTGTGGATATAGAGATCGGATGTTATCTCCTATTAAAAAATAAATATTATTATGCATTTAGACGTACACTTAATCTAAGTAGAAAAATCGGAGCGAGTACCTCACGCGACCCCCGCTCGGCCGGGCCTTTTTTTTGGACGGGAGAACAGAAAGGTAGTTTGGTGACTGCACCTCAGCCACGTCCGCCGTTTTTGTTTCGGCGCGGTGCTTCTCCTGATCGATACCCATTGCGTTTCTTGTCATCTCGGCACCATTCTTCCGTGTAACCACCTGAGCGTCAGGCAGATCAGGAAAAAAGGAGCACGAGCAGGTCACCCCAGTGCCCTTTTGATGCGTGAACGATGTGACTGCTATTGCCGGCCAACAAAATTTCAGAAGTGTGTTAGAGGCTGCCAAGGAAAGTAAAGTTAGGTTAATGTAACGATCCTCCAGGTTGTCAGCGAATCACTACTGGTTCCACATCGCTGTCACTTTGGCGAACACCCTGAAATGCAGAAATGCAGCCGAGAGCCGACTACCGAATTGCGGCCGGCCACCCTGAGCAGTGAGCTCGCACCAAAAGCAGCCGATAACGACACAGGAATTCCAGTGACCGAAAGACCGGCACCCCACGATGCAAGTATGAATTGCACATTTGATGCTTGGCTTGGCAGCCGGCCTTGATTCTCTCGAGGCCAGAAGAAGTGATGCGTTGCGCGGTGGCGGGTGATTTTCTTGCTTGCTCTACTGCCAGTTTTTATTTTTTTTTTCCCCTATGTGTGAGTTTATTGCTAAAAAGAATCTTCGCTTCAAAAAAAAAGTATTCTTGCAAAGTGTACTAGTGAGAAAATATTGCATTATGTACCATTTGGATACGCTCGATGACTGCGTCAAAAACAATTTAGGCGCAGCTTCATTGGGCCATTTTCCCCTCAGAGTGCGATAGGGCCGTTATTTCCTGTTCGGTTGGGCTGGGCTGCAATCAGTTCAGCACGATCTCTCCTCTCGTCTTCCTGTCTCACTAACCCTTAGCTTTGTTACATTTTTCCAGATGATTGGAATTCTTGACGCTCGGCGAGTCTCGTGCTGCACCTGCATGGTCAGTGGCTCACATGTAAGCCACGTGGGAGAGCAGGTCCACATCTCAGCCTCTCTCGATGCAGATGCAGTACTGCAATGCAAAAGAAGGATACGAGTCGACACCCAGCATGCTCAACCAAACATCACCCCAGAGAGAAGCCAATCAAGCTGTTGATCAAACATGGACCTTCTGCCAGGTGCACCTATTTGGACAATAACGGTTACAGCCTGCTAGGAAGAGGGATTGGCAAGGCAGAAACAGAGCAATACAATACAACAAAATGAGCACACACATATCGCTTGACACCCATTCTCGTAGCATTGCAAGCATCAGCGAAGCAACACAGGAGACACGAAGCTGGCAGATCCTGCCTTATACAACGACAACGTCGACGTTTATAGTTGTGCAACAAATATCACGGCAAAAATATTGGCCGGATAGGAAGAAAAAGCCTCGGAAGAATACAGGTCGAACGCACCAAACCACTCAGCGGCGGTTAAGAATAAGTGCCTATAACGGTCCCTCGCTCTAGTTGAAGTCAGGCTTCTCAGGGTACGTGCAGCCAGGGCGCTGGATGATCACGTTGGCGGCGTAGCAACCAGCCTTCACGGAGTCTTCGATGCTCTTGCCCTGAACCAACTGAGAGAGGAAACCTCCAACGAACGCGTCACCTGCCAAACATCAAGGACGATTACTTATTAGGAGCAGCAGACAAAATTTACACAACCCTCAAACCAAACCCATTTGCTGGCATTTATCCAAATTTGAGTTGCAGTACTGTTGTAGTAGGTTTGTACCACACAATTTTATTGCAGGTTACGAGAACACATACACTGAGTCATATGGACTATGGAGTATTTCGAATTGATTTATCACAGAGCACACAAAAAAGACTGGTCATTAGCTTGTGTGAGAAATCACCTAAGTTATCCTAGAAGGCATCTATAGATATACTGATGATAAAACACTAAAACATTGTTAAGAAGCCTTCCTAGAAAACACACCAATTTTACCAGAACATACTGATTCATAACATGACAATTGAATATATGGACTATGGAGCATTTGGAATTAATTCACACAGAATAAGAAAGAAGACCGATGATTAGCTTGTTTGAAAAAATCATCCTAAGTTATCCTAGAAGGCATCTTTAGACATACTGATGATAAACATTCTTAAGAAGCCTTCTTAGAAAACACACCAACTAGCATTCCAGAGAAAGGCCAGAAGCAGAGATCAACCCTTTGAACCAAGCACACAAATCAATCCTCAAGACTAAAGAAACATGTACCTGCACCGTTGGTGTCAACAAGCTTCTCCTTGGGCAATAGGATCACAGGGAATGTTTTCACCTATTATCAACACAATAATTAGTTCATCATATTAACCAGCTTGGATGAAAACACTCAATATGGCAGATATCAACTCATATTAACCATCACTTAATGAGCAAGATATCAAATTTCATGTTATATCGTTAAGCATTGAACTGACAAGAACAAGTACCTTTCCATCCTCAGCAACAACCACTGGATCAGCACCCTGAGTGATGACGGCAATCCTCTTTTGCTTGCCAGAAGCCAAAGGAAGTTGGGAGATCTTCAAAGCAATCTCCTCAATATTCTCAGTCTACATTTTATCATAGGTAATTAATCAGTATCACAATCACCAAAGACAAATATTATTCGAGTAAAGAATACTATTCAGTAATTACCTCCCATCCACGGACTTTGGCAAAGATCTTTGCCTCAGTTTCATTTCCGAAGATGTAGTCAACATACCTATATTGATAATAAGTAGCAAACATATCTTCAAACATGACTTAATCCATAAAAAATGCATTGGCAACAAAGTACAAAGTAAGGCCCTCCATGTCAGGACAGAAGGTTAATTAAGACAGGAAGATTAGCATGGGCCAAACATAAGAAAATGTCTTCACAAGAATGAACATTGCTTTACATATTTTTGCTTGGGTTTCATTATGCAATCTCAGATGAAATTCAAAACATTGAACGTTGTGGTATAGAAGATAACACTTACGGGAGAACCTTCTCTTGGGCATCACGGAAAAACTCACAGATGAAGGGAGCAGAAAGGTTCATCAGGAACACCTGAAAATAACAGATCAATTAACCTCTAGCGACAATTTTAAAGGGATAATTCCATAATAAACATTTACCTTGTTATTTGCTGCAGCATGCTCAGCAACTAGCTGAATCGAATCGGGTGACACCGTAAGGAAAAAACCAGCAATGTAGATGTATTTTGCCTTCTCAACTGTCATCAATAATGGTATAGTTCAGGTAAAAGAACTAGCAAAGTTTCAGATAATAGAGCACAAAATAAGGAACTCAGTCAACGGCAACGCATTATGTGCTAAAAATTTTGTTGGCCACAAATCAAATATGTTCATGCAAATTACTTTAACTCGCAAAACAATGTAACGATTCACTTCAATAGTGCAACTTGAAATAAATAAGAGTACAAACCATTTTGGCATCCTATCCGCAATAAATGGACAACAGTAGTAGTTGACTAGCAAAATTACACAATTTGCATAGCATTGAGCAACTTCGGAATTTCAAATTTGACATATAAAAATTCCCCCAACAAACTGATGAGCATGGTTTTAGCTAAAATCAACCTGAGCTCAATAGATGTGTTGAGTATTATACCTAGTGCCCAGTTCTCTGGTCTCTTTAGATGCTCAGATTTGTAACAGTTTGCCGCCGACAGATTTGCAATCAGTGACCTGGTTACAGAATGAAATAACTGATATTCTTGAAGAAGAAAGTACTGGCAATCAAAATCTTGTGAAATGGAAAAGCAAAACATTTTGAATTCCTTGGCACAAACAGATGATACTAGGATAGAATTTTGCCTAACTACAAAGATTAAATGTTTTATAGCATTAAGACATGTTTCTGGCAAAAAGAAACATGGAACAAGAATCCTACACCTTTCTAAAATTTACATATTTCGTGTATGTCATAGCACAGAACACTCGTATGGACAGAGCTGGAAGATGCCTAGCTGTAGCATGCAATACAAAAGGGCAAAAAAAAACAGGTACCTCAGATCTAATTTGATGTGTAAAGAAGGGCCAGAATGAACAAAAGAGACAACAACACAGCAAGCGAGCAATATGTTTACATTAAACAATATCAACTTATTTCTGCAAATGTTAGCATGATCTTCAAAGATACAGAATGCAATTACTGCTCCAACATTGTTGGCACTGCCAAAATTGTAAGCCTCAAATTATGCATGCTAGTGATAACGCAATGATGGCCAATACACAGCAACTTGTGCGCTGATCTTACAGAGGATCGAGGAAAGGATAATGATACGAATATATATTATCAGAATCATGCAATGGTTCAATTTAATGTAATAGAAATTAAATGTAATGTAAAGGAATCACTACCAACAATTAAAGCTAAGCATCAAAACCACAAAAATGACTTTTGGACAACAAACCTTTCACCGCCAACAACACATACAGCACATGTGCCGGTAGGAGCTGTCTCATCCTCGTAGTAGTGAGCCTGAGTATGCGAGTATGTGACAAGATCAAGGCCACATTAGTCAATTAACCGGCAAAGAAGAAAATTACCGTTTCAAATGTCATGAAGAAAAAGAGGTTAAGAACTAACAGTAACTCCTGCAGCTTGAGCATTCTTCTTCATCTCCTCACCAAACTTGTCCTTTCCGATGCATCCCATGTAACTCGTTGCACCAGGAGTTTGAAGCATCCACTGAAAACCATGGCATACCATCAACAAACTGATGCAGCTGCAGTTTTCTATTGTTCACATTTTAGCAGACTAACAGCTTACTTGGGCAACCCTGATAGAGTTCTGGGTGGCTCCTGTAACAATGAAAAGAATGAAGATACAGACAATCAGAAGAGTCACCAAGCTGCAACAATTTATGGACCAGATTACTGCATATACATATTACGAAGCATTACCTCCAGCAATGTATTCAACATTGCTCTTGCTGGCCAACTCATCGTACCTGTCAAAAACCACCTTATTAAACAACAGCATACAATCGTACACAGTAGAAGAGTGCTTACATGTCTTCTAGATAAATTGAAGTGTTCAGTTTGCAGATTAAACAAATAGCTTGTAACAGCTTGACAAAATACATCCAAAAATAACAAAATCAGTATATATAACAGGATCAGCGATAGAAATACTTACATAGGCAAGTGCTTCTCCTCGGCCAGAATGGCATTGTTCAGCTTGATATCATACCTAAAACAGCAGTTGTGATGTAGGTCAGTATTGCATCATGATTAAAACACGTATCTGGCAAATTAGTACTAATAATCAAGCAGCATGGCATTGTCGCCGCCAACAAAAAAAGAAGAGGCAATCTTACATCCCCCAAAAAATTTCGAGATCTAGCCTAAAATTAGACGTGCAACAGCAACACCCATGTGACGATGAATTTCAGTGCAGCACTGCAGCGACAGCGCCCGCTGATCGCTATTGTGTTTAGTCAATGATAAACAATTTCGGATCAGTGCCCCATGAGATGCGTGTCTTGTGCAGCACGTGCATGCATCTAAGATTAAGTTGCACGCAAAACGGCATCGTTCCCGACGCGGATCTGATGAGACTACGCTGCGAAACCACCAAAACAACGACCAAACCACTCGGACTGGGAGTAACTAAATTCCTAAAAACAGATCAGACGGGGAGAAGGCGAGGCGAGTGCTTACTTTGAGAGGAAGGCGTCGTCGACGACGGCGGAGATGTCGAGGAGGGGGTTGCCCATCCCCAGGAGCACGCCCTCGCTCACCGCCATTTCCTCCACACGAACGAAGCGGCGGCGCCGGAGGCTGAGATCTGAGGCTTTCTGATGGGCGGGCGAGGGCTCGGGTTCGTGTGGGCGAGGTGCGGGGGGAGGGAAGAAGTGGTGATGGGTGCGGGGTTTTAGTTGGGCTCTCCCAAACCCAGGTTGGCCCACCTGTCAGCCTCCTCGAGTTCGGCGGGGGTTGGTGGACGTCACAGGTGTGTGGAACACGAGCACGCCCCTCCAACCCCTCGCGAGCTACCCGCACGCGACGTGATGCTAAGGATGTCTCTGACATGTGGGTCCGCACCCTCTAGGTTGATTGGTTTGGAGCGTTGGTGAGCAGAGTTGGTGCACGATGCCCGGGTCCTTTTCGCCCACCAGCCACCAACCACATTGACGCAACTTGAGATCGGTCGGTTCTCGGGAGTGAGTGGTGCGCTGCTGCCCATACCGCCTTTACACAGAGAAAGCTGGAAAGGCTCCCAGCTTTGCCAGCCCAGTCACGTAGTATGTTGGGCCGCATCTGACTGCCGGGATCCGAATTTTGTCGGGCCGAATGAGCAGCTATGGCGGGAGCCCAGAAAGAAATCCCCGCCCCGCCCGCCGCCGCGTAGTGGAAAAAAGAAGTTCAGGAGTGGCGGCCTAGAAGCCACGCCGTGGCCCATGAACTAGCCCAAATGGCCCGACAAAAGAGCATATATCACATGAAGTAGCATGTTTGTCCATCACAGCACAGGTACACAAACTAAATAGGTCCTAAAGTCACGTGAAATAACCATCCATACCATATTAAATAACATAACACAATAATTTGTTTTCAATTGGAGCATTTAGTTAGGAGTGCAGAGTGAAAATATTGCAATGGGTAATCATTGTAGAAAGCTTTCTCTCGAGGCCATAGACAACCATTCACTACCGGAAACCTTAAATTTGTCGAGTATTTTTTTTCGAGTGTTTTTTTCGGACACTCGGCAAACAAGCTCTTTGCCGAGTGCCAAGCCAAAAACACTCGGCAAATCGTGTCTTTGCCGAGTGTCAAAAAAAAACACTCGGCAAATCGTGTCTTTGCCGAGTGTCAAAAAAAAACACTCGGCAAACCACCCTCTTTGCCGAGTGTCAAAAAAAACACTCGGCAAAGAGGGGGCTTTGCCGAGTGTCAAAAAAAGACACTCGGCAAAGGGGGGGCTTTGCCGAGTGTTTTTTTTACACTAGGCAAAAAAATATTTTTTTTTCCTCTTTTCACCTTGAAATTTTTTCTACTCCCCACATACAACATGTGGTACTCCATGTTAAAATTTGGTATATTTTTGAATTTATTTGCTATATTTATTTAATTAATTGCATTTCAAGGAAATTTTTGGTATAAGTCAAATTTGAACTGCAAGTGATTCAAATTATGGAACAAAATGAGTAGAAAAATGATATTCATGTTATTTGGCCCAATTTGAGACCTGACCTATAAAATAAAAAACAAATTTTGAACATCTTGTTCAGGAAACACGACCATGAACGTGTGACAGTAGTATTTTTAAATTGTAAAAAAAAAAAAGCAAAGTCTGAAAATCATGAGATTTGTAATTATGTGATGATATAATACGTGGAAGCTGTGGAAAAAATTTGAGAAGGTTTTGCACATTTCATCATGTACGATGATTACAAACCGAAGCATCTCAGAAGAAGAATAGTAACTTTGAGAAGGATTCGATAAAATTTAGAGTCGAAGTGACGGTCGAGTTCGGTTTGACTACAAAACTTTTTGTATAGTCAGTAGAGAACATATCTTATTTCGTGCGAAAATTTGGTATTTTTTTGAAACTGTTGGATATTTTTTATTTTTTAAAAAAAAAACTTTGCCGAGTGTCCTAGGGTAGACACTCGGCAAAGAAAAACTTTACCGAGTGCCCACCTAGGACACTCCGCGACCCTTTTATTAACCCTACCGGCCGAGGACCGGCCCACAAACCCCCCTTCCCCCCGCGCCTTCCTCACGCCGCCCCCTCCTCCTCCCCTAGCTCCCTCCCCCGGCGGCCCTCCCTCCCCCGACGCACATCCTCCACTCCACTCCCCTCTCGGCGCACATCGTCCCCTTCCCTCCCCTCCCCTCCCCTCTCCCTCCCCCGGCCGGATCTGGCGCCCCTAGGCCCCTTTCTTCCCCGGCCAGATCTGGCGCCCTCCCTTCTTCCCCGGCCGTGGGGCGGCGGCGGCGGCGGGTCGTGGCGACCGGCGGGGGCGGGTCGTGGCGGCGGATATGGCGCCCTCCCCTTCTTCCCCGGCTGCGGGTCGTGGCTGCGACGGGGGTGGGTCATGGCGGCGGCAGATCTGGCGCCCTCCTTTCTTCCCCGGCGGCGGCGCCGCCAAGTCGAGGCGGCGGCGCCCTCCCCTTCTTCCCCGAGTACTCTACTTCCCCGGTCGCGGGGCGAGGGCGGGGGCGTGTCAAGGCGGCAGCGGGTCGTGGCGGCCGGCGGGGGTGGGTCGTGGCGCGGCGGCAGATCTGGCGCCCTCCTTTCTTCCCCGGCTGCGGGGCGGCGGCGGCGGCGGGTCGAGGCGGCGGCGGTGCGTGGCGGCCGGCCGGTGGTGGTGGCTGGCCGGAGGTTGTTTTTTTTTTAATTTTTTGCAAAAAATGTTGCCGAGTGTTTTCTGGCCACTCGGCAAAGACTTTGCCGAGTGCGCGACTCAAAACACTCGGCAAATTCGTGTTTGCCGACTCAAAATTTGCCGTGTGCCATTTGCCAAGTGTTACACTCGGCAAACGGTTCGCCGAGTGTTTTTAGCCCTTCGCCGAGTGCCCTGGCACTCGGCAATTTTTCTGTTTCCCGTAGTGATTATAGAATATCGGGAATAACAAGCTTTTTGTGTCTGTTGTGCTTTGGGGCCTTGTGGGTAGGGTGCGAATACAAACAACAATCTGCCAACTCCAAACGCATCGGGTGCTATGATTTTTTATAAGGAATTTTCTAGCCTATGCATGAATTAGGCCTGCAACCAGGTAAACTAGGCGCCAAGTGAAACTCTACACCAATTCCTAGCGAAACACGTTGAGGGGTACGCACCCATATCATTATAGGTTGCTGGGAGGTGCAGAAAGAGAGGATCGGAGGAGTATTTGAACACAAGGAATTGATGGACACGAGGTTCTTCAAAAAAACTAAGGACGAGTCATCCCTCTGGATCATGGCAGGAACTAAGCACCTCTGTGACTATCTCAATTGAGTTTCTTTGCAGAATTGTTAATTCCATATAAAGTGTATTGCGGCTGCGGGTGAAAGCCGTTTTTGTTGTTTAGCATGTTTATCTAGGCTCTTATTATTATTATTATTATTATTATTATTATTATTATTATTATTATTATTATTATTATTATTATTATTATATTAGACAGCTTTCCCTGCTGGTTCTTTAAAAAAACAGAACCATTATAGCGATGTCTCCTTGATGATAAAAACGAATCCATGATAACGATGCTTTTTGTTTATAATGTTTCTTTTAAGAGTGTGTTTAAAATGTTTCAAATCACCCGGCGAATCATTTCATGGAAACCCATAATACATATATGTGTGGATATGTTAAAACCTAAATACTAAATATCTTGGTTTCATATGTCTATATCGTATAACAGGTTCTTCTTCTAGGCTAACATTTTTTTTATCCAAGGGAATCAACTTCTCTTGATTAAGGGGGCGTTTTCTTCCACTGACTTATTTTTAGCACGTGTCACATCGAATGTTTAGATACTAATTAGGAGTATTAAACGTAGACTATTTAGAAAATCCATTACATAAGTGGAGGCTAAACGGCGAGACGAATCTATTAAGCCTAATTAAGCCTAATTAATCCATCATTAGCAAATGTTTACTGTAGCAACATATTGTCAAATCATGGACTAATTAGGCTTAATAGATTCGTCTCGCCATTTAGATTCGTCTTATGTAATGGGTTTTGTAAATAGTCTACGTTTAATACTCCTAATTAGTATCTAAACATTCGATATGACGGGTGCTAAAAATAAGTCAGTGGAAGAAAACGGAGCCTAAGTGTGACTGTAAAAACTTATATCGAGCATCTTGTAGCTTTTCGGCTTTTTTTGCATCATCATGCTAACTTTCTAAGGGTACATGTACACATTGTTTTTTAAAAACAATTACAAATACATTTGTCGCAAACATGCATGTATTCTCAGGATATGAATGCATGTGCATACTTCCCATGTAAGCATCCCCGAGAAATTTTGGTTTGCAGCCACAACTTTTGCCACATCTAAGGTTTGTCAGGTTTGACTAGCATAGGCAGTTGTTTGATTGCAGCCACAGTTGTGGCAAGATTCCTTGCCAGCAATCTAGGTCCCGCGTGTTAATAACTCAGAAAAATATGGAATTTTTTTTGAGCATCTAAACTTTGCCATTTGCGGTAAAGTGGTAATCTTACTCTATGTTGACAATGATTAGTACGCCAATTTGTGAATCGCAAGCGCACGGATTAGTTGTAGCTTTTTCCTTAGAGATTTTCCCGAGGTTTATCAATCCATGGAACAAGAGATTTGCATACTTAACTAAGCACTAATTGATATAACCGAAAGCTTTTTTATAAGATATGATTATATATGCTAATAAAAGAACTAAGCAGTCAAGATCAAGCAGATAGAGAATAGAGGGTGTGAACAAGATGGATTAAACGCTTATCCTAGGAATCTAGGATCACCTGCGGATGTAATCGCCAAGCATGAAAGAACTAGATCTAAGTGTTATCGTGAATGGATGTGAACCATGCCCAACACTTTCCTTCCCGCAATACTATCGCTACACAGGGGTACTCAACTGTTGGAACATAAGAACACGGCATGATGATCGTTCTAAGTAAGCAATAAAGCAACCACAAGTAGTGTTGACCAGCGAGCATCGTCAAGATATGAATGATAACAAAACAAATCTTAACCAAAGGTTCGGCGATTACAAATCAAGATCTCCATACAATTCCGAGAAGAAACAAAGGTATTACCCCATGATATTACACATGTTGACGCAAAAGGGGGTAAAGGACATCCTGTAGATCAACTGGATTGAAGACGACGAGGAACAGAGGTAGGAAAGCCCCAGGCCGATCGACCTGGGCACCTCCAAGCCGATCAGCTTGAGGAGTTTTCACCTCTCCTGGTGCTCCTCTTCGCGTGGTCTTCTGTAGATCCAATCTTCTCTCCGTTTTCTGATCTTGTGGCGGCGGTGGAGAGGATATTAATAGTCTTTTATAGGCAGCAGTTCTGGGTCGATGTTGGTGAAAAAATCCTAAACAATGTCGGAGACTTCACGCTGAAGAAATGGAAGGTCGACCGGATCCCGGAATGGGCCAGGCCGATCGGCCCAGAGGATCCCAGGCTGATTGGCTTAGGCCCTTTTTGTTCCTTTTGGTCCTCTCCTTCCTCATGCTGGTTTCCCTCGATGACCCATGTCCAAATACCCATTACGCTCTTTATAAAAACCCCTTGTCGTATTTCCTACCAAAATACAATATGCTTCAAAATACAACACATGCAATAATGAGATTATTTCAAGTGCCAAGTGTCGGGTTAGTATAAGAATATGAATGAAAACACTAGTTAAATGGCACAAAAAGTATGCCAATAATAAGCATCAACACTCTATGAAACAAGCATACTGTCAGGACCCCGGGTACGCAAATACCCAAGTTCCAGTTGTGCTTACTATACTTGTCCCATGATCAGTCCGCAAGTACGCACAACAGCACCTGTATCACAACTGCACACGAAATTTGTTAGTAATAAGATTTGATCAGAGCTAAATTATAATCTACAGCAGAAGCAAACAGAAATATAGGACTTCCATTCTACAGTAGCGTGCCTCACCATCCCACAGGCAATTGACTGGGAGTTAGTCCTAGAAAGAACCAACGTTGCAAAATCCGCATCCGGAACTGAACAGAGACGATTCTCCTTCGAACTTTGGATTTTTAATTTAAGCAACAAGGGTGAGTACAATTTTGTACTCGCAAGACTTCGAGTGTATAGAAAAATCCTATCATACATGCAAGGTAAACAAGGAAGGCTGAAAAATTCAACTAGCAGTAGGCTGCATTTTATTTAAATTCATCATTTTACGCATATTTTATAAATTAGTTTAGTATATTTAAAATAGATTGACATTACCAATCATGACTCATCATTTCCCATACCGCGTGCGTTAGGTCCTCTGACCAACTATATCGGTACAAAATATTTGAACCGGTGCATGTGATATCATTCAAGCCCATCTCCAAGTTTACAAAACAAAACTCTATAACTGGCGACCAGTCCAAGTTGCTCCAAGTTGCTCATAACCGTGAGCATGGCTATTTGAATAGTTTTTAACACTATGTAGAGTTTGTACACTTTACCCACACGACATGCTCCACTTTGATGCCATCGCGGATTGATACATTTCCAAAATGTGCCGACAAGTGAGCATGACAAAGCTGTTACCTCAGTCGGACTCGACATATGCTACACGACAGACTATAGGAGCGCCTTTATACATCTGCCCGGGTTAGCTACCCCGACACCGACATGCATCTCGTGCACTCGGGCAGTAACACCACCTCGAGGCCAACTGACTTATTAAGCTAAGGTTGTACCCATTTAAGCACATGTGTACCCATTTAAGTACATGTGGTTGTAATGTAATACTTCAACTAGAAGATGCCAATTTCCGGTCCTTAATTTGACACGGGTGAGAATCCCTAAAATGCACCGGAAACGCATATAGGACCAAATCATATCCACCATTCATTTTATCATCCATCTTTTTTTATCCTCGTATCATCATGACCTCTAGACCATATTATCACCCGCGTGTACCATAGATTTTTTATTTTTCGAATATAAACCATATTTATCTTTCAAATCATCCCTCCCAAGTGATGCTATTTAAGTGACCGCGTATTAGGTCTAAGCAAACTAAGCATATGACACCGAACTGAACGAATAACCCATAACCTTATGGCGACAATGCATAAAAGGTTTAAAATAACAAGGCAGGTATATGCATTAAAGTAGGACATGTCTACGCGACACAAAATGACATTTGAACTCATAAAATCATCATCGCATGCATATAAATCACAGGCTTAGGCATTTAAATAGGAGCAAAGATGAAGGGGGTACTTGCCTTGTTGCTGATCATTCATGTTCTCGAGTATTAGGTCAGAGCCTCGCTCAGCATCCGGCACAGTATCGAACGGCTCGTCGTCTACTCGAATCGGACGAATGCAAGGTCCATGCAAAAGAACCAAATAAACAGCAATGAACAACCGAATAAACACCATGAGATGATAGAGCATGATTTTTGAAAATTTTAGCAGAAAGAATCGAGTTATTTGAAGTTCATATGAGTGAGATATACAAGTTTGAAGTTTTGATATGAGATTAAAAAGAAAACAGAACTGTTCGACTAACTTCGATTTTTCCATCATTTTTGTCATTTATTTTTACGCCGTAAACTCATATGAAGAGGTTCTATTTCATTGACATGACATGTATTCTTCATGTATTTCTCTTTTTATTGTCCAACAGGAAAATGGGTCAGGTGACGTCATGCTTAAGTCAGCATGATGTCACTGCCCTTTTTAACTGAGCAGAGCAACGCGAGCGCGCGGGGCGGCTTGGGCTGGCGGCACCACGCGGGCTGAGCGCGGGACGGCCAGCGACGCAAGGTTGCGGGGCGGAGCGGGCGGCTCGAGCCAGGCGGAGGTGGCGCGGGCACTGCGGGAGGCAGAACGCCCTGCGCACGCGGCTGGGCGCTCGCGGCAGCGACTAGCGGCGGGAGACGACTGTGGTGGCGTAGTGCGTCGGCTGGGAGCACGGCCAGTCGAGCAAGCTCGTGGCCGTGGCACAGAGCCGCGGCAGCCCTTTGTCGTGTTGCGCGCTCGAACGTGTGCCCGAGTGCGAGTGCGTGCGCACACGGTGCCGGTCGTGACAAGCAAGTGGTCGTGGCCAGGCGCGTGCCGGCTTGGCCGTGCCATGGAAACGGCCGGTGGTTCGGTGCGCTCGGTCTTGCGACACGTCAAGGCCATGACGGGGCCAGGTGCGCCGTAGCGTGCGACCGGGCATGGAGAGGCCAAGCCTCGTGCTTGTGCGGTCGGTGCTCGCTAGCGCGATGGTGACGTGGTGTCCCACAGCCGCGACACGGCTGTGGCAGTGTGCGGGCACTCGACTACGCGAGTCCGCGGCGGATCAGGGTGGCCGGACAATGCGGCCGCGCGGTGCGTGGTCTCGCCATGTCCGCGGGCGTGTGCACGTGCTGCTTGTGGCATCTCGGCATCCCGAGGCCACGGCCGAGCGTGAACGACGCGGTGGTGTTGTCGTCCTGCAGGAGACAGCCAGCTCGAAGGAACGGCAACACAGGCAGGCTGGCAAGGGAGGACGTCTCGGGACTTGGCTCACCGTGGGGCTTGGAGAGGACAGGGTGGCGACGCCTCGGCGAGGCGTGGCCGTGACGGCTCGGTGCGGTGCAGGCAGGCCTGTGCTCGCGGTACCCGGCAACGGCGTCGAAGGCGTAGGGATGGTCCGACTCGTGGTTATGGATGGCGGGCTTTCGGTTCCGGACGTCGGCGAGGTCAGGTGGAGCGCCAGGGGGGTCGTCGTCACCGTAGACGCGCAGCACCGGCTTCGAGCTCATCGGCGTCTTCTCCACCTCAGTTCCTCGTCCTTGCGGCCGCGCGGCGTCGTCGTCGTTCCCGGCGTGACTTCGGCTTCACCTCGCGGACGTCGTCCGAGCATTTCGTCGAACACGTGTAGGGCAGTAGCTTCAGGAGGCCGTTGAGGCACTTTGCCGAACACTTGCGGGGCAAGGATGACGTCGCGGTCCACCGCCAGCGCCGGGGCTGACATCGGCGCGCTGGCGACGATGCTGCTTGGCCGCACCGGCCGCGCGTCATTCCTGGCCGCGCCGCCGTTGCCTCGTGGCCGCTGGCCCGGTCGCCCGGAGCCTGGCTGCTGCCAGCCGTTGGCCTGGCCGCGCGAGCCCTGCCACAGGCTTGGGCGCCTGGCCGCCGGCCGCCGCTGGGGCCTGGCCCGCTGCTGTGAGGAGGATGGCTCTGGAGAGAGGGAGGTGGAGCTGAGGGGAGAGGGTGCTGCCGCCGGCTTGTGTTGCTAGGGAGAAACGGAGTAGAGTTGTGGCGCTGCTGCCTGCTAGAGCTGAGAGGAGGATGTGGCTGCCGTGCTTGCTCGACTGGAGTGGACAGCAAAGGAAAAGGAGGAGAGTGAGAACGGATGCAGCGCTGGGTGTTGCTGCCTGCTGGTTTGCTCGGTAGAGAGGGAAAAGCAGAGCGGAGAGAAGCTGTGTGTTGGTGGTGGCTGCCGACAGAGAGAGAAGAGGTGAGTTGGACAGGAAAAACAGGACAGTCATGTCTTCTAGCTCGGTCAGAAGCTTGTTCTGTGGAGCTGTTGATATATTTTTTTTGTATTACCATTTTTATGACATTTTAAATATGCTCAAGGAGGGTTAAATAAAAGCCAAAACAAATTTGATTTATCTTGATTTTATTTCGTTCGAATTTTGGGCTGCCCTAAATCCACCAATTTTGAGATTAACAAAACCACGTAGATGTCTCATTTGTCGATAAATACATTACTTGTTATCATAAGATACTCGGATAACACGTAGGTTCCACCGTAAGAAACCTCGTCAATTCAGCTGACAACAATTTAATTATCTTAAATAGGAGATGCATGCACACTAAGAATTAGCACACAAAATTACGTTTACAGCCAAACCAACTACATGATAGATGATGCTACAGTGACAATTTCGGGCAATTAGCATGTGTGCTCTAGGCCTCTAGATTACGCAATGCGATACTTGATTTTTTTTAATGGTTAACGGATCGGGATATTAGGACTCACTAGCAATTACTGATTGAACACCTCGCGTGGAGTATGAAACAAACTCGTGTTTGGATCAGAGTTTATAGACTAAGGGGGTGTTTGGTTCCCTTTGCTTATTTTTAGCACGTGTCACATCGAATGTTAACATACTAATTAGGAGTATTAAATGTAGACTATTTACAAAATCCATTATATAAGTGGAGACTAAACGGCGATACGATCCTATTAAACCTAATTGATCCATCATTAGCAAATGTTTACTGTAGCAACACATTGTCAAATCATGGACTAATTAGGCTTAATAGATTCGTCTCGCCGTTTAACCCCCACTTATATAATGAGTTTTGTAAATAGTCTACGTTTAATACTTCTGATTAGTATCTAAACATTCGATATGATGGGTGCTAAAAATAAATCGGAGGAACCAAACAGGCCCTAAAAGAATGTTGTGCTAGTGATGCCATCCATAGTAACGGATCAAATGGTGTGAAGCAACTGGTGATGGTACGTTCGACAAAAAACGACAAAGAATATAAGAGAGACTAGATAAATCTTGAAATTAACAACGCCATCATAGACATCTTATTATCGACGAATGCATCAATTACTACTTAAGCGAATTGAGAAAAATACGAGCGACATATTAAGTTGTGAATTCGTATATGAAGAGATAGGTTTCAACGTAAGAAATTTAAAGGTGCGTATCGCATGTCTTAGGTACTAAACTTTAGGAGGGTAACATCGGATGTTCGGACGCTAATTAGGAGGACTAAACATGAGCTAATTATAAAACTAACTGTAGAACCCCTATACTAATTCACGAGATGAATCTATTAAGCCTAATTAATCCATCATTAGCAAATGGTTACCGTAGCACCACATTGTCAAATCATGGACTAATTAGGCTTAATAGATTCGTCTCGCGAATTAGACTCTATCTGTGCAATTAGTTTTATAATTAGATTATATTTAATACTTCTAATTAGTATCAAACATCGACAGGTACTAAAGTTTAGGAGTGGGTCGCCAAATAGGACCTTATTTCTAATAAGAGCAGCATTTTCATAAAACTTTTTCTAGATGTCCGGTGTCATAATAAACTTGCACGTGTCAGAGTACTGCCATACTCCTAGGCCCGTAGGACGCCGAGCTAAGCCGTTCTAGCCCTTGTTTAGTTCACCCAACTCCCAACTTTAACACTATGCAAAAAGAAGATTCCCCATCACATCAAACTTGCGGTACATGCATGGAGTATTAAATGTAGACGAAATTAAAAACTAATTGCACAGTTTTGTTGTACTTTGCGAGACGAATCTTTTGAGCCTAATTAGTCAATGCTTGGACAATAATTCACAAATACAAACGAAACGCTACAGTGTGCTACAGTGCTGCAACAGTAGTTTGTCACCTCCAAACTTTAGCGTGCGCGCTGCGCGCGGTTCTAGTGCGTGCATATAGCGACATCCCACCCCATTCGATGGCTCCCACCCGTATCGTGCAAGACGTGCATTCGTAGCAATGCCTGGAGCTAGCCCTTGTTTACTTCACCCTCTACTCCCAACTTTGGCACTATAAAAAAGAAGATTTCCCATCACATCAAACTTATGCTACATGCATGGAGTACTAAATGTAGACGAAATCAAAAACTAATTGCACAGTTTTGTTGTACTTTGCGAGACGAATTTTTTAAGCCTAATTATTCAATATTTAGACAATAATTCACAAATACAAACGAAACGCTACAGTGTCGTATTTATGGCAAAATGCCAATTTTACCACTTCCAGATTAGGAACTAAACAAGGCCCTATTTTGCCGCTCAAGGCTTCCCCTCTACGCCTAGTTTTTGCGCCTCAAGGCTTCCCCTCTACACCAGCGCCAGCTAGGATGAGTTACTGCCCCACGGCTGGCCCCCACCACAGCTAGGTGACCTGACAGTTGGCAGCCGAGCCGTCCACGCCACCCCGCGAGTCCGCCATCTGGCAGCTGACTTGTGCAATAAAGCAACCGCAAAGGACAAAAATGTCACCATGGGCCCCGGCGGCCAGCGACCCAGCACGGCGCCCTGACCCCCAGACCCCAGGGGCAGTTCTGGAACTTCGCGTCGACGTGACCGATCACGCTATAAATCAAATCCCGACGACTTCGGGGCCACTCCGGTACAGGCTCCGAACCGCACGACGCTCGCGTTTCCCTTTTGGGTTCACGCGCCCTGAACACGCCGCCCCCGGTACCCACTGCTTCTACTCAACTCACCCCCCTGCTAAAGCAGCGCCGCCGCTCGCTCCGCGTCGTCTCCGTCGAAAGCCCTCGTTTCGATCCCCGGCATCTCGCCGCACCGCACGGGACCATTCTCCTCGCGCGGCGACGCCGGATTCGGATTCATCCGGGCGCGGCAATGCTCCGTCTGTAGGTGAGCTAGCAAGCTTGTTCTAATCTTCTCTGCATGAACGAGAGTTTTTTTTTTATATGGAACTATGTTGATTTTCGTCTGAGTAGTGGAGTGGCGGCCCGCGGGGATAGCGTTTGGGGTACCGAAATTTCGAGCGATCGGTGCGGCGAGGATTTTGGGTGGCGGGGTTTTGCCGACTCGGGCGCGGTTTAGATGGGGTTTACGCGGTTGGTGCCGGCATCCAGGGATATTTAGCAGGAGTACTCGCTGGATGTAAATGAAGCCCACTCGGTTCTGAAATGTGGATCATTTACTTGACCGTTGCGCTTTTCAATTTATAGGTGATAACCTTTTGTTTACTGTTGTAGTCACGGGCTCCTTGATTTTAGAGGGAGTTTAATTTCTTTCCAATTACTTTTAGGCAGTGAGCCTTCCGTGGCTAACCTAGGTTTATTGAGTGATTGCTCTGCTTGATAAGGCATTGCCAGTGGTGGATGCTGCACATGTATGTCTTATATTCCCCTGTTGGAGTATACAAAACGTATTTTATTTTAACCCGGTCTTTGATCTTTATGTTCTGGCAACATAATGACATATATATCATTTGTAGGTACAGAACCAAAGTAGCTAGTTTGAAAGCATTTTTGAAAAATATGTATCTTGTTGTATAGTTTTTTTACACTAAACGTACTTATAATTTGACAAATTATTGGCCAAAACCATACAACCTCTTACCTTTGCAAAAAATGTACACTCAATATTTTTGAATGGAGGGACAAGAGTATCTATGACCTGCCCATTACGTAGAAAATACATGTGGACCCTAACAATAAATGATCTTCTCACACAAGCCGCTGTTTAATGCCACGGACACTTTTATACATGCAATGCAAATTTTTCATTGCTTCTTGATTAGATTTCGTGCCCAATCAGTGTATGCATGTCATTGCTTCAATGTATCGGTTTCAACCCCCTTTAACTGAGCACTAATCCTAGTTGTCATGTTAATAAAAGCTATGCACATCGTTTACTAGGATCCATTGAATTTGCAATATTGCGGAGTAGCAACTGCATTACACTTCGGTCTCATTCACCTTCTTCTCACATTAAATATAATTCAACTATTTTGATCCTTCACACCACCAGTTCATGTAAATTGCTCGATCTTGCGATGTTCTTTGATTACCTGTATCTAATTTCATGTAGAACTTGGCAATTGGCATCCTCACATCAATGTTTGCGGAAAGTTGGCCCGCAATTGTCAAAATGCTCATATAGTTGGTCAGATGTTATAGTCTAAACGGCTTCTGTTTTGTGTTTCTGTATGTGGTCCTTGTGTTGCAAATGTTTGTTTTGGTGCATTCCATGCCTTTGCTTTGGCATCAACAATCTTATGTTGCATCAACTCACTGGCCACATGGTTGATTTCTAGTTTCTACCATGTTTTGTTATTTCGTTGACATCAAGAGCATGGACAAATTAAAGATACATCATTTTTAGTTATGTAATGTTATCTCTGTGGGGCAATTTGTTGATTAAGTTGTCATAGTTATGCTTTTGATGTTAAAGTACTCAAAATGTAATTGTGATTATTATATTCTTGTTACCCCTTGTCTACAACTATGATAATATATGCTTTATTATGTTCATAGTTTTTTGGCCTTGTTACTTTGTTAGAACAAAATGATTTTTCTTTTTGTTTATTTGTACCACAGAGGTTACTCTCCTTGGGTATTGAATTGTGAAACAGCGTGTTATAATTTTCTTCTGTACTCTGGAGCTATGGATCCGCAATAACACCATCTACACATGAAATCTCTAGGGAATTTTCCATGCAAAGCATTTTTTTAAATAAATAAGCAATTATATTTGCACGGACCGTAAGGTGGTGCAGAATTGATTGAAGTAGTTAGTTTGTTTAGCATAAACACTAATGTTAGTTTTCTACTTTTCTCATGAGTTTCAGTCAAGGAATCGAGGGTCTGCTATTTTCTTTAAGTGCCTTAAATATTAAAGTTCTGTAATTATTTGTGTATTAAATTCTTTCTGACATTTCATGTTAAGCAATATTGCTAGCACATTTTCTTAATTAGTGTAACTTGATCTGAAATGTGTCTTCTACCGTTGATATCTATGCTGTGTGCATTTATTTTCTGTTTAGTTTAACTATGCGCCAGTTTACCAGTGCTTATATTTTGAAGTGAGATGCATACCTAAACAGAGTGAACTAATATTGTGAACTAATATTGTCACCTTCTTATGGTCAGTTCCAAGGGGGGCTCTTGTTCATAGCAACGGCATAGTTTCCAATTGTGCCACCTGCTATTTTGGGCTGAGGTATTATGGACAATAATGAAACCTGCAAGAAATCACACGAGGGTGAGAAACTTGAGATTGGCAGGAGAGGAGAAGATAAAGCATTTTATAACCCTGAACTAGAAGAAGGTAAGTTCAGGAAGGATGGACCATCTGGATTGAAAAACCTTGTTTGCAAGGATAAGGTTGCAAGTGTTATAAAGCTGAGTTTATCTGCCCAAGTGGCAGTTAAAAAAGGGCAGGTCAATACAAGGCAATCAACTTCACCTGAAAGAGGTTCCCATCAAGGAGGCATTGCAAACACTACTGCTATGCAGTCCAAGTGTAGTTCAATAAGGGATCATCCTGTTAATGTGAGCCAGTCAACTTCTCATAGACTATATTCTAAGAAACACCGTCAGAGTTATTCTCCGTCTTTCCATATTAGCTCAAAAGAAAGGCATGAGCAAAGGATGCGGAACTGTTTTAGTTACCATGATTATCACCATGCCCTGAAAAAGATTGAGGAAGTTTGTTCAGAAAGGCTCAATAAACTATTCTTACATCAGAATAAAGATCGCAAGGAATTCAATATTTTACTAAAGAAACAGGAGTTCAAATTCTTCCAAGAACAAGTTTGCTCTTATAGAGTCCATTATGAGCGTGTCATACCAACAGCACGATGTCACAGGATGAAACTACCGAAGCCATCTTTCTGCATTTTACGTAAGGTTTTCCGAAAATATATGCAGTCCCAGCTTATAAAATTTGTGAAACGACAAATAAATGATAGAAACAAAGAGAAGAGAATAAAAGAACGGTGGATATTTGAGGCTACAGCTGGCTACCTTAAGAAATGTTTTGATGAAACTTCCTTGACATATTCTGGACTTGAGATGGAGAAATCAAATTGGCATTTGCACGCTTATTCTGAAGGTGAACAACAGTTCAAATTTTTGGACATGCAATCACTAACTACTGAAATTGAAGCAATAGCCTCTAGTAGAGAGCTTGAAGAAAGCCATACAATTAAGGAAAATGATATGTTTCAGCCAGAGCCAGTTATAGAAAACTTGCAATCACCACTAGAAACAAATGGAGGCGCAGAGCATGGTTTATCTGTTGATGCACCAGAAGAAACTGCCACTGTAGATAGAATGTCTTCTCAGTCCAACCATGCACCCACTATGGAGTTCAGTGAAAAAAATGGGACACAAGTTGCCTTCTCGTCACCACCACAAAACGAGAGGGAAAATGTAGAAAGATCCTGTTCTCGGTTTGTCACCGATGAAGCATCGGTACTTGATAAGAGAGCTGATTCAGAAAATGCTCCTCCATCCTTCGGAGAGAAGCGAAGGTGCATAAGTCCTGGTGATAATGCGTTGGAAGGCTCTTGTTCTAGATCCCAGAGTCCACCTGGGTCTGACTCTAATATTCATGAAACATCATTGCGTCACGAGGTATTTTAGCTAATACTCATTTTTATTAATGTATTAAAAATCAAAATTAAGTATTGAGTTGTTTTTTGGGCTAGACGATTTCTTCAGTTAGATGGAAAATCTGTGGGCAAGAGCTTAACCTTTTGTTTTGCGCGCAAACATTTTGTTTTGATTATAGCTTGATTGAGAAGCCATAGTCATGTGTCCATTATAGTTTGATTGACAAGTCATGCTTACAAAGCTGATTTCGGGTCCTGTATTAAGAAGCCATCAGGAAAGACCTCGATGCTATTTTGATTTTTTTCCCCAAATGGTATTGCAGTGAAGGCACAAATTATTAGTAGGGTCTGACTGTTACAGTCATTATTGCAAATGAACTTTTCCAGCTTAATACCAATGGAAGATCATAATCTAACATTCGTGGACATAATTTCTCTGCAGGAACCTCAAGCGGAAAGGCTGCTTTCAGTTAATGTGAATCAAATGGAACAAGCTGATATTGCAGGTAGCAAGGAAGTATCCAGTGATGACACCTCTTCCTTTGGCCAAGTCACTGAACAGCGAAACACCATTGCAACTTTATCAACATTAGTTCAACCTTCAACACAACTGCAATTTTGTGATCCAACTTGTCAAAGTGCTACTCATCCGTATCAACCATCTGTTGTGAATACTTGTTCCGTAAGCACTGGGTTAGACAGGCATGGGGCATTGAATGCTCAGCAACAATCAGCCAACCAGCCAACGACAAGCTCCATGGTTGAGCATATACCTGAAAGTGGGCTCCAGTCAGATTCAGTTACCAATGAGTTTAGTCAACTGCTTATGTCACTTGGCAATCGCACCTCTTCTTCTGCCCAAGTTACTGAGCAGCAAATTGCCTCTAATTCATTCTCATTGACTCAACATGTAACACAACAATATGGTGACCATACGTGTCAAACTTCTGCTCATCAGTATCAACCATCTGGCTGGAATAATTATTCAGAACAAGCTAGGTTAAACAGCCCTAGGGCACCAAATGTTCAGCACCAGACAACAACAGGATCCACTTCTGGACAATACATGCCTGAAAGTCGTATTCAATCAGATCCATTAACAATTGAAATGAGTCGACTGCGTAATTTGCAATATCTGATGACCAAGAGGCATCTATCTGAGGTTACCTTCTTAAACTCCTATATTTTTTTTCTCATTTCTCCTGTGCTCTCAACTCTCAAATGGCACATTGACATCTCACTCTTTGTGGTGTTATCATCTAATCAATGTCTCTGCTTGGATTTGCTCAGCGGGAAAAAATTATCTCGGATTGCAAAATGGAGATTGCTGAATGCAAAAGGAAGTTTGAGGAGATGTCCCATAATTTAGAGATGGAAACACTGCACAAAATGAAGGATATTGAGATACTTCATGACAAAATACGTAAGCAACAGATATTAGCAGAGACATTCCAGGTTGTACATAAGGTCTCTCTTGGAGTTGCTTCATGCAATCAGAGAGGTACACATTATTTATTGATCATTAGCCTTTTCTTAACATAACAAAATAGCATGCATACTATTTTACATGAATTGGGGCCTTAATCTGCTTCGATTGTACATTCCTTCAGAGATTGCATAACCTCGCAGTTGCACCATCCACCCATAAACATATAATTATGATTTATCAATTGATCTTTTTATAACCAAGTCTTAATCACGGGATTCTATTGAGGAATACGATCAAGTGTATTTTTCACTAAGATTTATTGATATGATCAGTAATGATGGATGCTCAAAAGTTAGAGGAAGCTTACGTGCGTTTGCTTGGGAACATACAATTGGTTTGGTGGCAACCCTGCATCTCAGTGAAATAATCAAATCTGGCTATTGCTACCACATATTGGTAGAGTTAGAGGAGCGAAACACCTTTTGCAGAGTAACACAGGCATACACAACACATGATTAGCTTAAAGTATCTCCAGAAGGTTACTATGAAATGTTTTACAGATAAACTAAAATTACAAATTAGTCTCTGAGGATCTGTTATCCTCTAATGTGAGCTATGCATATTAAGGATGCTGTGTTGTTTATGTTTGGTTTTGCTAATGATTATAGGGCTATCATTTAATAAAGTAATTTAGTGATACTTGAGGATTTCAAGCTGTTTTTTGCTTATGAACTATGGGAAATCCAGAACTCGTACCGTTTAAATCTTTGTTCTATAATTTGGCATTTGTAGCAAGGATAAGATAAAACATCTGAATTTGTTCAATGGCATATAAATACTTTCTGTAAATCACATGTCTTGTGCTTGGCTGGATTATTGGACGAACAAAACTTAGCCAACCTGAATTTGGAGTCAACCTTCAGCACCTCCAATTGCTTGAATTTGTTGCCGAACTGCTCTAGCCACTCTATATGCCTCTCCATACCACTATTTTTCTTTATCAAATCAAAAGAATAGAACAGAAATTTGCACCTTTTCCTTTTAGCAGTGTGGCTCTTAAAAAAAACTATTGAATCATCTTGGAGGGGGCGGGGGGGGGGGGGGGGGGGGGGCGGGGCAATTTATAGTCGCACCTTCATGGCACTAGCGAAGTGCACCACAGGAAACCCACTTGGAGCCAAAGGGTGTTGTTGGGATTCTGGTCATTCTTTTGGTATACGTTTTTTTTTATGGATTAGAAACTTCCTTTAGAGCTATTACAGGATGTTTTGGTTGAAATATTCTTGATCATGAATTAGACTCCTCTGCAGAGCAAAATACTATTGTGAATCATATCTTCTTTTCACTGATTGTTCACGCATGCATCATATGATAATATCATGTTTCTCATCCTACTCAGGAAGTGCCTGGTTTCAGTAACAGATCAATTTTGTCCACTCCTATTGATGTGCTCTCCCTTTGTGTTAGGTGCACCCAGGAGAACCACGAGAGAGCCTAATCAGCCATCAGGGCAACAAGTTTCGCTGTTTCCTTCATCAGCAACCATGTACCAGTCACCGCAACCTTCTGCGCAACCATCCACAAACAACTTCCTTAGACAGCCTGTTATGACCACACCGCAGGCTATAGCTAACACATTGGGCAGACCTGCCACTAACTTAACGCATGCTCCAAGTCGTCTCATGGGTGCTGGAATTGCATACAATGCACCTCCACCTCATCTCCGAAACTTTGTAAATCTGCTGCAACCTTCTCGTGGTGGTGCTGCAGGCTTCGACAGGCAGCTGCAGTTATGATAGCATCCATCGCGCATGCAACCTGCCTGTCTACATGGACTTCAGCTGACTTAGAAAGCTAGAAGTCGTGTTTCCTTTTGGATCTTGACCAGAGAGCAGTCTAACTGTGTAGTTAGGTTTGTTCCCTGCCCATCAGATTAACATGTCTGTTGATTCAGTACTTTGTTTTTCATTAGTTGCTGCCTGGCTAGTAGCTGCGACTCGCGACTGTTTCTGGTTAAACTCTGCATTGTGAAATCACAATTTTGCAGCTGACCCTGGTTACCTGTTCTCCGGACTGGAATTCAGTTTAACTCGTGCAACTAGATGTCTCATGTCTGTAAATGTACCTTAATAATAGTTCGGACTCAGGAGAAGAAACATTGGGTTGAAACTTGCAGATCCTTATCAGAAGTATCCTCATCCCTTGCTGCCATGGTACAGACAGCATCTTAGAAGTTTTGGCCGTCAAATATTGCAGATTGATCTACCTCCATTGCCCATTCGTTGAGAATTTGAGATGCGGAAGGGCAGTGCAAAAGAGGGGGGAAATGGAGAACCAAAGGTAGTATCTGACAATCTGTTGTGCCATAACTACACGAGCTCTGGAAGCACGAATTGGCCAAACCTTCCAGATTTTTTGACAATTCCGTTGCGCCAGTGAAGTACAGTACTCTGCATCACAGATTCCTTCCAGAAACAAACAGCTCCCAGGGAGGCAGGTGTCCTGAAAGCCCGTCTCTATCAGACTATCAGGCATACCATGGTCATAACTCATAACATAGAAATCATATACCAACCAGGAGTGCGATCTCGGCTCGTCCTTTTCCTTTTGTTTACGGTAGAGCGGGGGGAGAAAAGGGTGGCTCCAAGGCGACTGAGAGTTCCGCCGGCGATTTCGCTGGCTCTCTTCCTCTCCAGCGGCTGCTCCAGCACCGGAGAGGGAGGGGAGCCAGTGAATCGTCGGACGGCGGTGTGTAGCAGTAGATGTAGGGCTACGTCTTCGCGCTTGTATCTCCCGGCGGCGACTTTTATATCGACGTCTAAGGTTAGAATTCCTCTTCTTTTCTCCAGTGGCAGCAGCGGTGATGGCGTTGGCTCTGGAGAAGTTCGAAGGAGGAGGTTAGTATTCCTATATCTTCTTGCATTTGGGGTGGAGCTATTGTATATCCCCTTGGGGTTTGTTTTCTGCGTAGGGGACCTTGTTGCAAGCGGCGGAATTGTCTTCTGGTTGGCATGTGCTGGTTCTTCCTTGGCTGCCCAACGCGGATCTTCTGCTGGGTCCTTGCTATTGGTTGATGGCAGAGGCGCCAGCTTGCTCTCCTCGTGGCCTCCGGCGAGGTGGTGACAGACGTTCTTTCAGTGGTTTAGATAAGTCTTGTGGGTGCCAAGGCGTTGGATCTTGCGGCTTCGTACGTGCTTTGGAGCCTCTTTGCGGAGCTGCGGTGGGGAAATCTCCGGTGCTTGCTATCCTGCGCGACGGCGGTGAACGGAGCTACAGTTGGGGAACGAAAAGATCCCGGTGGACTTCCTTGTAATTCTTAGTTTCTTTGGGGTCTCAGTCATATCTTGGGATGTTTCAATCCTTTAATATATATATGTCCATCCCTTCGGGGAAAAAAACTCATAACGTACATTTCCATCGGGTGGTCCCGCACGCACAAGGCACAACACAAGCATGAAATGGTATCCGTCCACTTCGGATCGCGGTCTTGCACGGGCACGTCGCGGTCACTGTACCACAGCCCCTCTGTACTGTCAGATGTTGGTCGTTATAAGCCGTCAGATGTTGGTCGTTATAAGTAGGAAAGTACCGAATAGCCGTTCGTCGATAGAGTTAACTAACGGACCATCGGCATTGCAAGTTATACCAAGCAACTATCCGTCGGTATATCAGTTTGGACGTATCGTTGAACGGTCGGTCGGTACTACCTAATATATGCCTCGAACCGTCCTCGGTATACATGGACCAGGCCCAATTCGCTCGTCGCGCGCTGTCGGCCCACACTCGCGCGCAAAAATTTCGTAAGAGGCTCCGCTTATCTGTTTTCATTCCCCGCCGGCCGCCGCCACCCCGAGCGCGCCCTTCTCCGCCAAATCGCCACCGCGCGCTCCGAGAATCCAATCTCCTCCGCGCGCCCTCCCAATCGCCTCTGCACGCGGGCTGTCAAAACCTCATACCGGCACACCGCATCTCCCCGAAATCCTCACGCCTCTCCTCTGCCAAATCTTGAGCCGCCTCCACCAGCTTGACCATGCGTCCCTCCTCAGCCAAATCTTGAGCCGCCTTCACCTGCCTGCCCATCCACCGAGCAGGACGCGGCCACCCTGCTCCGGCGGCATCCACGCCCCAAGGAGGACGCCACCCCGACCTGCAGGAAGCCGCCACCCCTGCTCCGGCGGCATCCAAGGAGGACGCCGCCCCGACCAGCAGGACGCCGCCACCGCTGCTCCGCCGGCAGTCACGCCCCGAGGAGGACGACGCTGCGGCCCCTGCATCAACGCGCCCGTATTCAACCCCTAGAAGGACGCCCCCGAGCAGGACGCCGCTGATTCGCCCTCTACGACGCGCCCCCGACCAGGACTCCAAAATTGCCAGCAACCTAGTCCACCGCCTGGACACATCCACCAGCACTTCAATTTATTGCTGCTCTACATCAATATCTACCAGGTAATCTCGAGACTTATATTTTGGTTGATTCGTTGTACAGAGCCATCCATTGTAGTATTTCTATTTCAACCATGCAATCTTTAGTCTCACATGGATGAACTGAAAAGTTGAGGGCGCTTAGCTATTTTGTCGATTTACTTGCTGCATATTGGACGAACTGAAAAGTGGAGGGCGCTTAACTATTTTGTTGATTTTACTTGCTGCATATTGTCGACAATTAATATCATAAGTGCGTATTTTCTGGTTAAACTCACTAGCATTTTGTCTAGTCTTGCATTTTCTCTGTCGAAAAGCTCATTTAATTTGCATCTTGCTAAATGCATTAGAGATGATTGCCTAACTTTTTTCTTTGCACAGCTGCCTCCTTGCCGCTTTGCTGGCTCACTGAAGGTCAAGGTAAAATATCCTACTTTAGCTACTGTCTTATTAATGATGCAAATATTGGCTTTTGTTACATACTGAATTGGCTCTTCTTAGGGTAAAGGACCTGGTGACCATATCGTAAGAAATTGGGAAATTTTTGAACGTCCACAACATCAACATTTCACAATACCTGACCTTGTGCAATGGTAGGATTCGCCATCTTATCACTGGAATTGAGCATTTCCATTAAGCAATCTGAAATGTAAATTAGTTAATTTTATGAAATCCACAGATATTGTACTCACTAGGCTCATGTACTCAATTTTTTGAAACTAATGGTGACATTATGATAATTAGTCTCCTTTGCCATGTCTTTGTTGGTTCAAGTGGGGATACTGTCTTGTTAAAGGTGATTAGTTGCTTAGGTTCTTGGGAAGTTTCCTTGTACAGATATATGGCACACCAGTTCTCACTTTTGAGCTTATGTTCTTACTTGAATGCTACAGTTGAGAAATATATTAGGTGCCTTGTCTTTTTAATATACAGTATTGCAAGGTGCAGAATATTTATTTGTTATACTTTTATGGCACCATAATTGGATTTGGAAACAGTTTAATTTTCAATTGATTATCCAACAAGTTCCATATTTGGGTTTCATGGACAGTTTTATTTTGGGATATTCTGAAATAGCAGTACGAAACAACAATAATTAAATGTTTAGCAACAGCATTTCTGACACACCTAAGTATCCTTATTTATTGTTGTGCTTACTTTCTAGGCAAGTCTTTGATCTCCTACTATGTTCTGATTTTTTTCTCACCTTGCAGTACTGAAACAGGAGTTGTCATTTGCAAAGTTTAGAGAAACATCAAGTATCTTCTCTTTGACAGAAGAATAACTCAATACCACAGGTAGTTTATGAGGTCCTTGTTCTCATATAACCATCAACCAGGGAGACATGGATGTATTGCTAAACAAAATTAAATGACATTTCCATTCTTCAGGATTGGAGTTCATTGCATGGTAACTTTTGGAAAGCAAAAAAAAAATGCATTATCTTCAGTCATGTAATAAGAATTGGCTGTTTAATCTGTGAACTATAGAGTTTGTGAGTTGATTATATGATATAAATGTTTAGGTTTAACTTCAATATTCGGAGCAACTACCTTGTAGCTACGAAGTATCCTGGGAAGGAGCTTGTGCAACGGTATGGTTCTGCTTCTCTATGCCTTACTGTCATTGCCTTCTCTTAAGCTTCTGATGTGTTGTGGTTGCACTCTGTGGAAAAAGGCATAATCTGAAATCCACTTGATCTCCTCATGGATAAAACATGGATTTTCTGAATTATTTATATTTCTGACAGTTGAAGGTTACCAAGGCATCACAATCTTCCCAGAATTTTACTTTGAGCAAACAGTCAAGTCTTGAATTTTACTTTGACCGAATAGCCT
Source organism: Setaria viridis (assembly GCF_005286985.2). Classification (NCBI taxonomy): domain Eukaryota; kingdom Viridiplantae; phylum Streptophyta; class Magnoliopsida; order Poales; family Poaceae; genus Setaria; species Setaria viridis. Next base: position 31,342,403 of record NC_048263.2, read on the forward strand.
AGTCTTCTCCAATTTCTTTTTTATCTCCAACATGTTCAAAAGTCATTGAGCTGCTATCAGTGAAGTCATTGGGGTACTAGTCCTTGCTGTTTTTGCTAACAGTATACCTCTGTTTAACATAAATCTATTGAAATTGATGATGTCTGTGTATGTTTCATTTTCTGCAGCATTTTACAACCTGTTTCTGTTGTAATGCCCATATAAGCTGTGAACCACTTTTTGATTTGAAGACCCAGTTGTTGATTCATTTTGTAAGAATTAGTAAACTTCCTAGTGACAAAACAGTGAGCTTGCTAGTACTTCTGACAAAACAGTGAGCTTGCTAGTGACAAAACAGTAAACTCCCAGTTTGAGCTGATTGTCTTTCAGTTAGTGATGGTTTTGTTGTATAAACTGCACAGTTGTGATTAGTAACTTTAGGCTTGGATTTGGTTGCTTGTGTGTTGTTAATGTGCTTGCGCATTTGGTAGTTCCTTGAGAGTAGGGACACTGCAAGTCCATTTTAACTTGCAGCCCTGGCTGTTATTATTTTTAACTTGCAGCCCACAATTGATAGTTCTGCAGTTGACTAATCACAACCATAATGTTGCTAAAGTGATAAATACTTTTTTTTTAACAATTTACACTTTTCACTTTGTTCAGGTGGGAGGTCCTAGCTAGAGGTAGCGTGATGCTCGATCGTGTCGGCAGCAGGACCAGTGCTCGCTAATGCTATTTTGTTTTGGACAGATTTGAGCCTTTTGTATGTGTCATGTGAATTTGTGTAGCCAAACATCATGTGTGTTGTGATAAGCCAAACTTATGGCTGTGTAGAGACTAGAGACTGATTTGTCTAGCTGGGCTACCTCCTACTTTTTGTATATGGTTGTCTGCTTGAACTGTGAGTTGTGACAAGCCAAACATATGAACTGTTAGGTTGACTGAACTCACTCAGTGACAAGACAAATGTTGATGTCTTCAATGACAACTAAGTTATATATGTTCACTTGTGTGTTTGATATCTGTTGGCTTCAATTAAAAGTTATGTGCTATGTTTAGCCAATTGCTTGACATGTAATGTTCAAAAGATTAATATCGGACTGTCAATGTGAGGTTATTATATATATGATTTTCTAGTTTCATATGAATGATTAGCATTTATTGTTAGTTGGTACATAAAACTGTTAGTCGGTACAAACCTGTAACCAACAGTCTGTCGTTGTTTCTGTGTCTGTCGGTACATCTCCAGTGGGCATCTAACAATCAGTCGGTATAGTTCTCGGTCGGTATAACTCTACCGACGCTACTTACAGGGAACGATACAAGGAGTCGGTACAACTGTATACCAACTGATAGTGTGTCGGTACATAGGCTTATACCGAACTCTATACCAACCGATGGTGTGTCGGTACATAGGTCCAATGTAGTTGGTATAGAGGGGCTGTGGTATAGTGGGTTGGAGAGCCAAAGCTTCTTTATCTGCCAGAACGACCCGCTGCAGGGAATATATCTCTGCGACTCCACCCCCCGCGGTTTGGTAGCTTGGTTGGCCGATGGCCGTGGCCGGCCGGGCCCGGGCGGCACTGAATGCTCCTGATGCACGCGCCGAGAGATCACGGGCGGAAGGCGACCCGGAGCAGTGGTGCGTGGGCGTCGCGGCAGAGGAGGCGGTGGAGCGGTCGCGTTCGCGTCGGTGCCGGGGTGCTTCCATTTGCCACGGCGAGTCGCGACTTGAATGCTTGACGCAGGCATGCAGCCTACTAAACGGAGATGCTTTCGATCCCCCTGATTCGTAGCCAGGGGACGTTTAAGCTCGTGCAGTCGTGCCTTCTGGTAAGAGTGCAGCCACTACGTGATTCCTGGAACTGTTGCCATGGGATCGGATCCTAGACCCTGCAAATGCTTTGTCCTTTCAGTGTCAGCTATCCACCCACAGGTTAGCGCGCCAAAACGGGAAGAAACCTCGGAAGTCTCTTGTGAAGGCTAACTAACTAATCTCCTTCTTGGGCCAAAACTCAGCCCAAGGCCGAACAGCAAGCAAATACATAGCGTGCGAAGTGGCCAGGCCAGGCGGCTTCGTTCTTCGTTGTCAGCTATCCGGGAGCGCAGGGCGCACGTCGTCGTCGTCGTCGTCCAAGGTGAACAAACCCTCCAGCACGCCGAGGTCGATCCGACGGGCGACGGGCGACGTCCGCCAGCGCCCCGATCAATTGCCGCTGCATCGCCACTACCCGGAGCCACTCCACTACTCCAGCGCGTACAGCGAGCAGTTCAGTGGGTAGGTAGGGCGTAAGGCATGCAGGTAGCTGAGAGCCTGATCAGGTTCTGCTCCGCAGACCCCAACTAACCCCCAGGAATTCAAGGCAGCTTTCCAGACGTCGTCACGAGGACCAGCGATTACAAACGTGTTGATGTTAAAAGTGGGGCTCTTCGTCATCTCGGATTGTATTTCCATGCCACTTCACGGGCAGCCGATGGGGATTGGGTTGGTGGCCATCAACGCAATGAGTACACTGGGCCTGGACACTCTACTGTACCACACTATACCACTACGTACTTAATAGTAGTAACAACTAGGACAGGGGCAGGATCCACAGGTTGCTTTGAAAATGGTGGCCGGAAAGAATCGTTATCCCGATCGGCAAATCTCCTCAAGATGGTCAAAATTTCGCACGGCATCCACCGAGACTTCTTCACACCTCACAGCAGCAGTCAACCGCAGATGCTGAGCTTAATTACGTCTTTACGACCCAGCTCCATTGCTTAATCAGGAGGCCAAGCTCCGCCTCGGCAACTTTCCTTGGCATGGCATCACCAACGTAAACGTGCACGCGTAAATCCATAGCCAAGTTGCATCTCCCGACCGAGTTCCTCCAAACGCGTACAGAAATTTTTCCGGACGACGAAGCCGTAGTCGAAAGGATAATTCTCTGGCTACTCTGCACGTAGTCCAATCCCTGCATGTGTTTTTTTTTTGTCTCTCCAGATGACCAGATCAGTACTACTGTACAACTACAACCATCTCCTCCCATAGTCTTCCACCGCGTGGGTGCGTAGTACGATTGCCTTCACTGACGCTGGCAGGGGGTCCCTGAATTCTGTTGCTCGGTCTGTTCATCGTCATCAATTGCCTTCACTTTCATGGGCGCTCGGCTCCATCAGAAAGCGATGCGCAGGCTGCTTGATGTCTCGACTCATCATTGTATGTGTTTTGTCGTCTCTGGTTGCACGCAAAATCTGTAATAAAGGGGCTTCTGTTTCTCTGCAACTTGATGATACTTCCAAGTTAGTTCCACACCAACCGTTCTGCAGCTACTCTTTTCCCCCCTTTTATGCAACCAATCGCTGAACAATGCATTTACGACAGATAGCCAAGAAACTGAAGATAATTGAGATGAGACCCTAGATAATTTTGTACAATTTTTAGACCAACTAGTTTAGTAGGGTTCAAAGGGCTAGATCAAGGGTTGTTCTTGGTCAAACTTCATTCCTTGCTTAAAACTGTAAACAATCAAAGTTGAAGTTAGCTGGAATTTTTGGGTCTGTCCAATTCAACGCAGATGGGGTCAAGACTTCCTGCGGAATTGTTCTTGTGATCCTATCTGAATTTTTTGTGGGAAGGGAATGGAGCATGTACGCACGCACGCACGGTTGGGACGGACAATAATGTGTAGGCTGGCTACTCCTCTCTCTGTCGTAGTGGAGTTGTTGGAACCAACCTTCAACAGCAGGTCAGCGATAGCAATCTGATCGATTGTTAGTTCATATGGGGGATTATCATCCAGCCTTGCGGCGAGATCAAAGGCATAATGATGCATGTTACCAGCACGATTGTTAGTTCATATGGCAAGGGCACATGCATGGTGTTGGTGTACCAAACATATGTAGGAACATATGCATGATAGAAGTCACGAGTAACCACCACTTTGTATTTTGTATGCACATCTCTCTATCACAAGAAGAGCCTGTTTGAAAATGGAGGATTTCTCTCCCTCCCTCTTTTCAAACAAAGATTCAATGGTAAATAGCAAAATCATATAATACAATTTGCACAGATCTCATGAAAATATCTTCTCACATAAAAAATTCTGGTATAGCTATTTTATGTACAGATACTGATAGTTCTGTTCTTTTTAAAAAGAAAAAAAAACAGGTAGGATGATTGCGTATTAATATCACTGCACTCTGCTGTCTGTTCACATTACCAACAATATAATGGTTGTCCTAGTAAACTTAATTCCATAGACATATTCACATCCTGTCAGATCTGTCTTCCTCTTAGAAAGAAAAGAAAGAGGGGATATACGCGCACAAGGTTGGTAGTGTTATACCCCTTCTTTGCCGGCTCACATGATTGAACTGACAATTTGTTAGTCAAAACATAAACAAAAGCGCACGTACATGTTGTATTACCCTGTTTGGACCGTACAATCTATAATTCTTCCGCCAGCCTTCTTTTCCTTAGTAAAAGCTAATTCAATTTCTTTTCAATCAGACAAAAATATTTTTTATTTTGGAGCCACAGTTGGTCGTAGGGATCCTGCAGATGGATCATGGATCCACAATTACACATGCTTCTCTTAGTTGACCTGAAAAAGAAAAAGAAATGCACATGCTTCTCTTCAGCCTGCACCTGTTCCAGAGTTTCAAGAACATCAACAGGTGGTCGTCTTACTGTCCTGCATCAAACCATTAGCTGTCTTCCATCAATTAGCAACTCTCACTAGCACCAATCTGCAGAGAGAACTTTGACATGCCAATCACTTTGTCTGTTGCACATGATTAAATACTAGCATTTGCCTTACCTGTTGAAGCCTCCAAAGTCCAAACGAATCAGTTCGTAGCTGGTCAGAGTATTATTATGTTACTGAAGCCCAGCTGGAAGTGTCTACCTCAAACAAAGCCCGGTCAGAAGAAAGAGCCATGCTGGCTAAGGCAACACTGATCGCCAAACAGTATGCTGTTTGGCGGCTTGCCTGAGTTCGTTCACTGACCTGATCCTTTTTTCATCTCTGCAAGGAAAGTTGCTGGGGGTTTGGTAGGCTCTGTAGTTTACAGTTTGTGTTGCTATCCGAGTGTTTCTTGCAGAGTAGAATGGAGTTCGTGGTCCGAGTTGAACGAATTCAGCTGTACGATTCACTCCCATGTTTATCAAATTTGCTCGTGATGACACCTCGCATTCGCTTCGCCACCGCGGTAGGTAAGCGGAAAGGTGTCGAGCTGTGTTAGGTAGAAGCTCTCATCTGTTCTAGTTTTCTGGGATATATTTTTTGGCTTCAGAAAGCTACTTGTTCTGGCCACTGCAACAACAGACAGACCGGGACAATGGAACATCAGAAACAGTGCCATTTCTGGCCTAGTCGTCTTTGTTTAGACGGCTGTTTAGCCTGTTTAAGTACCGTCTAAATGGTTGTTTCCTTTTAAATAGCCGTTTAGCCCAATATTTAACTATAAATGATGGATGACTGCTTGTTTACGTTGAGCGTTTAGGTGAACTATGTTTCTTCTGCAGCGTCAAATGAATAGATTGCAACATTAGCACACCACTAATATAAAATATGAAACTTTGTAAGACAGGTCAGATATGAATTAAACAGCAACCTAATTGAAATATAATTTCATGAGAAGCTCAGAGAAAATAGCACACTGGGCCCTGATCTCCCATGCCATCATTTTAGTATGCCCAGTGACTAAAATGATTAGCAGAACAGGGCAGGGCATCATTTTCCCGGTCAAGTTGCTGGCATTGATTACAGCCCAGGAGCCAACTCCAGAGCGATTTGGACATTGCCCTAATCCTTTCTCTCCACTTTTGTCCCATGCGGTAGGTGGGAGTGGTGGCCGGTCACGCCGCCACGGGCAGAGCAATCGGCCGTGCGCTCTGCTCCCCCACTAGGCCACTAGTAAGCTATCATCAGCACAAAGCCAACTTCTTTTAAGTATGTGGACCTTTTGCCGCTCTTGCAAGTTAACAACAATATAATAGCCACCATATAGAAAGAACTTTTGCAGTTTTTCTCATTGATTTTGTTTATTGAAAAGTATCATCCTACTTCACCTGAGATAGCAAAAAGTAAAACAAATAAAAATGGGGCTCCTCTGAATAGCTTATACAAGATCAACACAGAAACATGAGACCTTATAGCAACCGATCAACGGAAGAAACATGAGCCGTTACAGTATATACTATATAGGAGCAAAACATTCTATTAGGTTATTCAGAAGAAGGAATTGAGTACAGTATCATTGGTTCACCCCAAAATACAACGTACAGGACCTTAGAAAACGCTGTCCGCCATGGCATGCACATCGCCGCTGGTGGCAGAGCAGCTACACAAAAAGAACAATGCCACACACGCACACTATTATGCTGCTTGGTTTGCCGGACCAGTCCGTCCGGGTCGGCGTGGCTCCGGACGACGTCGTCCGATGCTTTTTTTGACGGACGAGTTGGTTTACGTGTAGTTTTATTCTTTCCATGTACTTTTTCTCTCTTCCTCTTCACCTCCTCCGGCCATGCACGGCTGCATGGATGATGGCGGCGGCACCTGGCGTCCTTAGTTGATGGGCAGGGGCTTGCCGTCCCACTCCTTGAGGCACTCGAGCATGGGGTCGATGAGCTTGCCCTGGCTGATGCCGATGAAGACCTTGTTGCACTCCTCGCCCGGGGACTTGAGCTTCTCGCCGGTCAGGAACACGCAGCCGAGCTCCTCGCGGACGAAGCGGTACAGCGGGAACGACCGGCTGTCCTTGATCCGGTTCTCCACGGCGGCGGTGCCCTCGGCGACGGCGACGCGGGCGGCCTCCACCTCCTGGGGCAGCACCGCGCGCAGCTCCTCCTCGAACTTGGTGATCTTGGAGAACATGGAGGGCTCGTCGCCGCTGCTGAAGGCGTGGTCCACCAGCACGGCACGCAGCTTCTGCATCAGCGGGAGGCTGGCGCTGGCCGCGTCCTCGGCGTAGGTGAACACGCCCTCGCGGTCGATGGCGGTGATGAGGTCCTTCTCGCTGAAGCGCGCGCTGGAGAGGTCGCCGGTGGGGTTCATGGTCAGCACCTTCTTGGCCACCTGGGTTACGGTGTTCTTCACGGAGGTCTTGATGTTCTCCTCGAGGTGGCGCAGGTCGATGGCCTGGCAGAGCGCGACCATGTAGGTGGAGGACATGAGCTTGAGGATGTCGATGGCCTCGGCGGTCTTCCTGGCCGAGACGAGGCCGAGGGAGTTCACGTCCTGGTTGTGCTGCTCCGCGCTCTGCACGTGGTTGGTGATGGGGTTGCCGAGGTACTGGAGCTCGGAGCAGTAGGAGGCCATGGCGATCTCGGTGCCCTTGAAGCCGTAGTCAAGACTGGGGTTGCGGCTGCCGGCCAGGTTGGAGGTGAGGCCGTTGTTGTAGAACTCGTTCACGAGCTCGGAGAACTGCGCGAACATGAGCTTCCCGATGTTGGCGATGGCGAGGCGGGCGTTGTCCATGGACACGCCGATGGGGGTGCCCTGGAAGTTGCCTCCGTGAAGCGCCTTGCCACGGTGGACGTCGATGACCGGATTGTCGTTGACCGAGTTGACCTCGCGCTCGATGGACTTGGTGGCGGCGCGGATGACCTCGATCTGCGGGCCGAGCCACTGCGGCGACGTGCGGAGCGCGTACCTGTCCTGCTTGGGCTTGAGCAGCGGGTCCAGCTCGTTGACCTTCTTGGCGTGCTTCATGAACTCGCTGCCCTCCAGGATGTGCTCCATGATGGCGGCGGCCTCGATGGAGCCCGGGTGGTGCTTGAGCTTGTGGGTGAGGTGGTCGGTGTACTCGGGCTTGCCGTTCATGACCTCGCAGAACACGGCGGACAGGACCTCAGAGAGGACGGCGAGGACGTTGGCGTCGTACAGCACGGTGGCCGCGAGCGCGGAGCCGACGGAGGTGCCGTTGACGATGGCGAGGCCCTCCTTGGGGTTGAGCTTGAAGAAGCCCCCCTCGATGCCCGCGATCTTGAACGCCTCGGCGGCGTCCACCTTCCTCCCGTCGGCGGTGACGGCCTGCGCGTTGGGGCGGCCCGTGATGAGGCCGGCGATGTATGAGAGCGGGACGAGGTCGCCCGACGCGGTGATGGTGCCCCGGAGCGGCAGGCACGGGCTGACGCCGGAGTTGAGCAGCTTGGTGATGGCCTCGAGGATCTCGAAGCGGATGCCGGAGTAGCCCTGGAGGAGGGTGTTGATGCGCACCAGCATCGCCGCGCGGGTGACCTCCGACGGCAGCGTGTGGCCGTCGCTGCCGGTGCCGAAGATCCCGGCGTTGAGATGCCTGCATGGGGGACCGGAGCGCACATGGTCAGTCGTCGTCTCAGATTCAGTCCCGGCCACCGCGGGCGCCGCGCGCGCACCGATCGCGACGAAAATCCGTTAATTAGCCAATTGCCAAGTTGCAGGACACCAAAAGAGTCCGGCTGACATTTTTTTTAAAAAAAAGAAAGAATCCGGTCGAACAATGAACACGGCCTGTTCTAGTGCTCTTTCTTTTTTTTGTATCGGTATCCATGGGCTGAGAAAAGAAAACTTATTCAAAATTCTGACTTCCCCCCACACTTCCTCCCACAACCCACAAAAACCCGGCCGGACAATTCCAAACTCCCTGCTGACTTGACTTGTCCCACGCATTTCTATGAACAACTCCCTGCAGAGCCGTGGCCGGCGGCCACGCTTTCCCGGGGGTGCATGCCGGCGGCATGCATGCATGCGTGCGCCGCGCCCCTGTCGTCGGTTGGGTTCCGTCCGGGTGAGTGCAGGGCACGCAAGGCCTGCGCGCCAGTTGGGGTTTTGGGAGCTGGGACTCAGTTGGGAAAGAGGATGTCGCACTCCGCAATGTTGAGTCTGCGGACGCGCGAGGCGGAGGGCGGGTCCCACGCGGCCCCCCCATGCGCTGGCCCGCGCGTGTTTTTTTTCTCTTTTCAATTATTTTTTCTATACCAAGTAAATATTGTATATATATATATATACATAACATAAATTTTTTTAACAACATTATCTCAAAAGTTATGACAAATGTTATGCGTATAAGTTATGTATATCATGAAAGTTGTACTACAAATTTTATCATCTAAATTGTTGTTAGGGAAAAAGTTATGCGCACAAATTGTACACGTAGGTTACACCTTTCAAAAAATAAAATTCGAAGTTATTCTTACAAATTGTACCTAAAGTTGTATACATAAGTTCTACATGCTATTGAAATTGTGCTAAAAAAATTATCTTATAAAAAATTATATTATAAAGTTATGAAGTTATGATATTCTGGAAATGAAAAGTTGCGGGATTTAATTTTTTTTTAAAATGAAAAAGTTCGGGGAAAGGAAGGTGCTGTCCAGATTCCACTCTGCCTCGTCGCACTCGCATCGCACCCAACCAGTAGGATTTGTCCAGATTTGGAACCCTTCGTCACCGTTTTCCTCGGCGGCACGATCGTTTTTAGTTTTGTTATGGTGGTGAAGCCTATCTTATTGCTATCTACGGTGAGGTGCTGATCTGTTGCCAACTTGCCACTACAGATTGTGAGTACACTGCTACTTCAGTGCTACACTTCATGAGGTCATGACTCATGAGGTGTCTGCTTCAGTACTGACAGCAAGGATTGCTGGTGGTCGGTGGATGAGCGTGCATTGATTTGCTCCCGTTTTTGCATGGATAGCTGCAGCCTCGCAGCACATGAATCTCAGGAAGAAAACGAAAAAGCACCGTGACAAAAAAAGAATCCTAGTACTTTAACAGGCGTGTGGGCCCCCGGTGGAGTCAGGGGCCGTTCGTGAGTCGTAATCGTAGCTGCCTGCCAGTCCCAGCGTGGAGGGGAGGCAAGGAACCGGGATCAGATCATTACCAACAGATCTGATCTACTCCAGCCAGCAGCCATGATCGAGTTAAATAATTGGCCATGGTGATTTGATTCAGGGTAAACACAAAACCACGGGAGCGCGAGCTAGAGCTAACGACGGTTTGTTCGTTTGTTTACCTGAGCAGCTCGACCTGGAGGGCCGGCCCGTCCTTGGTGCGGCGGTGGGAGGTGCCGCCGAACCCCGTGGTGACGCCGTAGATGTCGCCACCGTGGGCGATGCAGTCGAGGATCCACTCGCTGCTGGCCTTGACGCGGGGGCGGGCCTCCTCGTCGAGCTCGACGGCGACGCCGGACGCGTCCCTGGCGGAGGCGACGGCGGCCACCTGGCCCACGCGGAGGGTGGAGCCCTCGATCTTGACCACGGGCTGCCGGGCCTGCGCCACCATCCGCTTCACCTCGTCCAGGTGGCTCCCGGCCAGCTCCGCCGCCGCCGCGCCCCAGTTGAGCGGGTCGTTCTCCACGATCAGGCCGTTGCCCGCCATTGCTAGCTAGTGGTGGTGCGGTGGAGGAGGAGGGAGGGGGGTGGTGCTGGTGCCTGGTGGAGAAGAAGAGCCGGAGGAGGTGGCGTGCTCTTCTTGGAGGGAAACGGCGGGGGAGGCCGCGCTTAAATAGGGGGCCGGGCACGCCGGGTGGGCGGGTTTAGGTGAGCCGAGCGGAGCCCAGCTCTCCTCCCTCACTCTCTCTGCTCTTCTTTCCTCGTGGCATGGTTGGTGAATGATGGGGTGGATCTCAAAGTAAAAAAAAAGCTTTCTAATTTCAATCTTAATCATATTTTTTTATATAATATTCCAGTGCCTTTCTCTTGGATTTCTACCTCTCCTCCTCCTCCTACCAATGATCTCTCCTCTCTTGGGAAAGGTTTATTTGATGGGCACTGGACCGGGCCGGAAGGTGGAGGCCGGACAAACAAACGCCACCAACCCTGAAAACGAAAACAGGGCCGCTCGCCGGTGGAGAAACCGGGGTGGTTGGCCGCGGCCAATTATTGCGTGTGCCACTCGTAAGAAATCACCCGTTCCAGTCCAGTTCAGGCGCCCCACTTCTCCTCTTCGTCGTCCCCGTCTCTGTGTGCGCCGGTTGTTTACTACGTGCGCGGACCGTCAGGCTCAGGCGCTCGACGCTCGGTCTCCGGCTCAGCTTCCTGTCCCCTCTCCCTGTAGCTGTTGCTGGGCTGGCAACTCCAGCCGGCGTGGCGTGGGATATGTTAATCCGTTCCGGCAGTTGGGTTGTCTGCTGACCGCGCTGATGACAGGGCGACAGCAGGCAGCGCGATTTTGTTTTATGATCCACTGAGTGCTGACCGTCATCGTGTCAGCCAGACAGGCCGCGCACGGGCGCCGTCCTTCCGCTCGTGAGGTCGTCCTTTATGGGAGAACGCGAACAGAGACAGATACAGCTCTGATGATCACCACCAGGCACCAGAATGCTGCGAGACAACAACGCTATCCAGACAAAATTCTGGTCAGCATTCAGCTGTGGTGATCATTCTTTTTCTTATCTTTGTCCCTTTTTTTTTTAAAAAAGACACTAACTAGTGTTTCAAATATGATATTTTAAAAGGCGACACTAACTAGTGTTTCAAATATGATATATAATGAAGAAATAAGAATTTGACAAGTCATTTTGATTTTTTTCATACATAGAAAAAGATTATATATCTAGAAAAGTTAAAACAATTTGCGATTTAGAATGGAGTGAGTATTGTGTTGCATCACATTGGATCCAGAACGAATCCTCATCAGTTTCTAGTTCCAAAAGAGAGGCACGTGAAAATCTTCAAACTCACTTGAATTGAATATAGTATATATTTCTGTTGGAAGACTCACTCCAGAATAGAATTGATCGGTATGCCCAGCTGTTGCAGATTTTCACTTTTCAAAAAATAGCTGTTGCAGATTTTGCACCTATTCCCGAATTATCTTGGGCCACACAAATATTTGAGCCCAATTGGTAAATATGTTCTCGGCCATGTCTGGATGGACCTTGCACACTTCTGGTTCTTATCTCTTTCCCAATAAACGCATCGGCAGCTTGTTCAGCTGGACTTATAAGCCGACTGAAAAGCTGAAACGACTGATTTGTTGTGAGAGAAAAATATTATTTGGTGGCTGATAAGCTGAAGCGAACAGAGCAAAGATTTCTGCTTCTCAGCGTTAACCGTTAAATGCACCTGCTTGTATATCCCTCGCTACTTTCAGCATCATAACCCTATCCAGTGTCCCAGTCGATCCATGGCCTGCACACATAAACCCGTGAACGTACACTCTTCGTTGTTGGTAGTTGGTACACGTGGTCAATTGTTCGCTCTGAAATCTGATACTGCTACAGATTTTCCTTCTGAAGTCAATCCACGACAAACTGTGCTGATTTGGACATTTCGACTTTAGGGAGGGCGAAACTAAACATGCAAGTCCAATGGCACTACCTAGCGAGCCAAAAAAAGGAGCTTTTTTTGACTTGGTTGCATGCTTTTTTGAGATAGAAGGTTGGTTGGACCCCGCCTCCAGTGGTTGGAACAAACATTGCTGGTGACTGGTGAGAGGAGCCACGTCACTCCAAGGTTTAGGTCAATCAGCTAGATGTCCTCGGTCACCAGCTAGAACGTAACGATGCGTTTCGGATTGAGATGTACAGTCTGAACAGTCCTCTCTGAAGAAAAATGGTAGGAGTGGGTGAGCTGTGAGCATGCGTCTTGGTTTGGCTCACGCTTCAGAGAAGGTGGTCGAGACGGCGACACCAAAATGGCTCACGGTTATTGCTAGTCTCTGATCTCTTGTCGCCGTTGAGCTAAGAATTCAAGAATCTACCAAATGCTAGGTAGGGTATGTTTGATTTCGGCCCTGTTTAGTTTCCCCCAAATTTTCAACTTTGACACTATGCAAAAAGAAGATTCCCTATCACATCAAACTTACGGTACATGTATGGAGTACTAAATGTAGACGAAATCAAAAACTAATTGCACAATTTTGTTGTACTTTGCGAGACGAATCTTTTGAGCCTAATTAGTCAATGTTTGGATAATAATTCATAAATACAAACGAAATGCTACAGTTGCACATTTATGGTAAAATGCAAACTTTGCCACTCCGGGAACTAAACAAGGCCTTCCTTGTGCTAGCGAGTACCATGCTGGCACTAGGCAGGTGCAGACTGCACGGCACCAACCAATTCAGAACTAGATAATGTTGTCCTTGTGCCTGTACGTGCAGTTGGCGAATTCAATGGAGCCTTGGACCTTGCGGCAAGATGACGCCATGTTCGGCGAAATCATGCAGAAAAATGGCCAGTCTGGCGCTAATGAGCAACCTGTACTGTTCATCATCCATGGCGCCCATATGAATCATGATCACGCTTCATATAAAATGATTGGAGGCGGCATGAAGGAGTCTTCTGAATGTGATCGCCACACAATGTCACTTAACTAGGAACCGCATTGGGAAAATATTCAGTGCAAACCACCTCCTCGATGGAAATGTAAAAAGTCCTAAAAAATCATACTTAAAAAAATTGAAATGATGCACATCCATAGACACACTGTGTGGTAAAAAGATAGGATGCAAAACCGTTTTGCAAAAATTCATACAAAAATGACAATTTCAAGTGCATATGCATTAGAAGACCAATTTCCAAGAATTTTGTCCTTCATTGCTTATGCACATGGGATTTGTCGTTTTCATTTGAATTTTTCTAATTTGAGTTTGCATCCCAACTTTTATCACAAAGTACATCTATGGATGCACTATGGGTGTGTGTCGTTTCATATTTTTCGAATATGATTTTTGAAGGAATTTTCATGTTTCCACCAAGACGGTGGTTTGCATCGAATATTTTCCCGCATTGCAAGGGCGTCAAGTTGGCTGCATTGAGGTGTTAGCTATCTCAGGGGAGATGCTATCAGTGAGGAGGACTGGTCATGACCTCATGGCGTACAGCAAAAAGCTTGAGGTGCACTCACGCATAAGGAACGTTGACGTCTGAACTACAACCTGGGAACCTTACTAAGGGCCCCTTTGGTAGGGCTCTTTCAACTGCTTCAGGAGGAGCTATACCAAACGTCTAAATCTAAAATGGCTTCAGTGGCGGAGCACTGAAGGAGCCGTTCACACAAATGAACTGAGGTGACGGAGCCGAAAATAGCAGCTCCGCTCAGGTCCTCCTCATCTCCACAAGCACGAGTAGAAAATTGCCCCTTAAGTTTCGCAGCTATTACAACAGGAATGCCACCGTGCCTCTCCATCCCTCACCCCCTCTTACCGGCAGCGTGGCAGCGTGCAGCCGGCCAGAGGACCACTGATAGCTGGTCTAGGTGCTTCACGCCCCGTTCCTACCCCAGCTGGCGCTAGCACGACCGCGCCGCTCGGCGTGGGCGGAGGCACCTGGCTCTGCGGCCTAGCCTCGACTGACATCAACGGATGCCTCGTGCAGCCCGGGCCAGCAGCACCAGAGACGATGCGGCAGCAGCACGCCAGCACGCATGTGGATGGATGGAGGGAGCGACGCGTTGTGGCGCAGAGTAAAAGAGGATGGAGCTGGAGTGCACCGCCGTGAGAAAGGATAAGGAAGAGTCAAAGAATAAGGAGCAATAAAGAAGGGAGAAAAGATTAAAAAAAAGAAGGGAGAAAAATGGAGGGAAAAAAGGAAAAAGAAAGATAAATTATTAGTTTAATCTATAAGTTTATGTGTTAATCCTTTTCTATTTCATATGAAATTACAAATATAAATTGAAGAAAAGTACAAATTCATTTGTACAACAGGTGAAATAGCTAGGGGTACATTGGACATTTGATATCTTTCATTCATTTATGAAAAACAGGAGAAGCCATTTTGCCAAACGATTTCCTAAAACGGCTTCAGCTCCACCACAGAAGCCACTTCACCAAAGGAGTTAGAGCCGGAGCCCTTTTTGGAGGAGCCGAAAGCCCTGCCAAAAGGGCCTAATATTTTTTGCAGCCGACACAGCGTTTGTGCCCTGGATAGGATGAGCCGACATGCCATGCAGAGAAGTTTGGTGCTGCAAGTTTCTTTTGCATTATCATCTAGCTGGTTAACATCTCAAACACAAACTCGACATTTTCAGGATATATATAATATATTTAAGGAGAGCTGAACCGATCTGCGAGAAAAACAAAACACAGATTTTCGGGGGAGATATCCGAAGGTGCCTAACAAAACGGCACATAATAGTTTCAATTTATCTACCACATGCCACAAGTGTTTCATGGACATGTTAACCTTGGTGGTACCCACCTGTCAGCCTTACGATAGAGTGTTGTGTGGT
Source organism: Setaria viridis (assembly GCF_005286985.2). Lineage (NCBI taxonomy): Eukaryota > Viridiplantae > Streptophyta > Magnoliopsida > Poales > Poaceae > Setaria > Setaria viridis. Next base: position 31,357,530 of record NC_048263.2, read on the forward strand.
GGAACATGTTATTATAACCTTGGTGGTACCCACCTTAGTAGCATGTGGAGGAGTTCCTCCTGCCACCGAATCTTGACGGTGCCAGGAATCTAATTTCCTGACAAAGCCAGAAATCTGATTGCTTGACGTAGGCAAGTGCCGATCATATTTCCGACGTGGTAGGTATACGATAACGAACTGCAAACAGTCCAATCATCCTTGGGAGTAGCTCGATTCAACGAACAGTGGTTGGCCACCAGCAAAAGGGTAGGAAAGGCACCCGCCAGGCGCAGCCCAACGCTCAAAACATGCCTGTCCCTTGCACTCCACGGCATCAATCCATCATGCTGTCCCAGTTTCAGAAGCAGCCAAGCCATGAACCAGGCCAAAACGATGAGCATTATCCAACTCAATGTGAAAGACATGCCAAGCGTGCTTCATTGTAGAACAAAATAATTTACTTTACCCCCAACTTACAAGTTAAGAACAGTAAAAGTTTCAGAAGCTGCAGATGCCCAGGCAATGCACATCGTAGGCCATGGCGTCTCAGCACCGGGAACACAACAACATTCACATGAACTTTTAGCTACAAGGGAACGGTAAAATATAGAGAGTATCATCAGCTAGACTGATCGTAAAACTTCACAATGGTCTTGAAATGCTATACTTTTGTTTTTCTTGTGTATGGAGGTGTTCTCTCCTCCTGTGGGCAGTTCAGCAGAGCGGCAGGGGCTCGCCGTTCCACTCCTTGAGGCACTCGAGCAGCGGGTCGATGTGCTTGCGCTCGTTGATGGCCACCAGCACCTTGTTCAGCTCCTCGCCGGGCGACCGCGTCTTCTCGCCGGTGAGGTACTCGGCGCCGAGCTCCTCGCGGACGAACCGGTACAGCGGGTAGGAGCGGCACTCCTTGATCCTGTTGGGGACCATGGGTCTGCCGCTCTCCACGGCCGCGCGCGCGGCCTCCACCTCCTTGGGCAGCGCGGCGCGGACCTGCTGCTCGAACTCGGCCACCTTGGCAAAGATGGAGGTCTCCACGACACGCTCGGCGTCACCGTTGGCCAGCGCGTGCTCGATCAGCACCGCGCGGAGCTTCTGCATCAGTGGGTAGTTGGGGCTGCACGGGTCGTCCGCGTACGCGAACACCGCCTCCCGGTCGATCGCCGTCTGCAGGTCCTTCTCGCAGAAGCGCGCGATGTGGAGGCCGCCCATGGCGTTCATGCTCAGGGTCTTCTTGGCCACCTGAGTCACGCAGTTCTTCACCGCGGCCTTCATGTTCTCCTCGAGGTGGCGCAGGTCGATGGCCTGGCACAGGGCGATCAGGAACGTGGAGGTCATGAGCTTCAGGATCTCGATGGCCTCGGCGGTCTTCCTGGAAGAGATGAGGCCCAGCGAGTTCACGTCCTGGTTGTGCTGCTCCGCGCTCTGGACGTGGTTGGTCACCGGGTTGCCCAGGAACTGCAGCTCAGAGCAGTAGGAGGCCATGGCGATCTCAGCGCCCTTGAAACCGTAGTCCAGGCTGGGGTTGCGCCCACCAGACAGGTTGGAGGGCAGGCCGTTGTTGTAGAAGTCGTTCACCAGCTCGGAGAACTGCGCGAACATGAGCTTGCCGATGGCGGCAAGGGCGAGACGGGTGTTGTCCATGGACACACCAATGGGAGTGCCCTGGAAGTTGCCGCCGTGGAGCGCCTTGCCACGGGAGACATCGATGAGCGGGTTGTCGTTGACGGAGTTGATCTCGCGCTCAATGGACTTGGTGGCGAAGCGGATGACTTCGATCTGTGGGCCGAGCCACTGCGGCGAGGTGCGGAGCGCGTATCTGTCCTGCTTCGGCTTCATCAGTGGGTCGAGCTCGCCGAGCTTCTTAGCAAGCTTCATGTAGGAGCTGCCTTCCAAAATGTGCTCCATGATAGCGGCAGCCTCAATCTGTCCCGGGTGGTGCTTCAGCTTGTGGGTCAGGTGGTCGGTGAACTCTGGCTTGCCGGTCATGACCTCGCAGAACACAGCGGAGATGACCTCGGCCATGATGGCGAGCACGTTGGCCTCAAAGAGGACGGTCGACGCAAGACCAGAGCCCACGGCCGTACCGTTGACCATGGCGAGCCCTTCCTTGGGCTGCAGCTCAAAGAACCCATGCTCGATGCCGGCGATCTTGAACGCCTCGGCGGCGTCCACTTTCCTGCCGTCGGGGGCCACCGCGACGGAGTTCTGGCGGCCCGTGATGAGGCCGGCGATGTAGGAGAGCGGGACGAGATCGCCCGACGCGGTGATGGTGCCCCGGAGCGGCAGGCATGGGGTGACGTTGGCGTTAAGCAGCTTGGCGATGGTCTCGAGGATCTCGAAGCGGATGCCGGAGTAGCCCTGGAGGAGGGTGTTGATGCGCACGAGCATCGCCGCGCGGGTGGCCTCGGCCGGCAGCACGTGGCCGTCGGCGCCGGTGCCGAAGGCGCCGGCGTTGAGGAATCTGTCATACGGAAACGGACAAAAGAGAGGTCAGTTCAGAGCTGCGACCGGCATCCGTAAAAAAATTGAACAATAACTTGGTCAGGATTTACAGTCCATATTGAATTATTTAATACTGTGCCGACTTGTGAGTTTAGGTTATGAAATTGGAATAGGCCTACCACTTAATTTATACTTCACATGACAAGGAAATATGCTATCAAGTCTTGATCTTGACACAAAGTGGATTAGTACTACCTAGTCACTAGTTAGACACGTCTTTTTGTTCGAGACAGTGTAACAGCTAATGGCATTTTGTGTTGCTACACCGACAGATATGCAGAGTTGTCGGTGCAAGTAAAGTATTGTATGCGTCCATTTTGCCAGCTTGGGTAACGGAAAAAAGAGGGCCTTTGGACCTTATCTGCCAAAAGTCTCAAAGAAGCTTCCCGGATATGAGAAGTGGAACAAGTCCACATGCTGTGATTAGTTGACTGCTTAACAAATTTTCTAATTTTTTATTGTTGCATCATAGATGTTCCATTGATGACACGTCCAAGTTCTATATAGTTCTTTGGCTCTATCAAAAAGGAAAATTTTGCAGAAACGTATGATTAGCCTTTTTGTTTGGTATAAAAAGGCGGAAAGAAAAATGCTACTACCACTCATGTTGCTCGGCTGCTAACGTGTTCCAGCTCTGACGGAGCCCCTGTTCTGCTGACCCATTCCGGGCTTCCGGCCGCTGTCCAGCAAGCACCGTGCCCTTGCCCTACCAACTCGTTAGACGGCGTGGGTGACCGTGAGAGCTCTCGCAACGCGCAACAGCAGCGGCGGCTCACCTAATTTTCAGCGGCGTCGTGACGCGAGCACACCGCCCCATCCCTATCCGGCAAGCGGCAAACCAGCCAGCCAACCCCACCCACCCAACCACGTCGTCGCCATGTGCGCGAGAAAGACTACGCGGTGCCGAAGACTTTGCACGTCCACGTTGCCCCCGCCGAGCACGAGGCGCGCGATGGCGGCATGGCGCCACCCCACCAGCACCCAACCCGATCGCCGAGCAAAAAAGCTGGCTGGCTTGGCGCGGCCGCGGCGTCATCGGTCGGGTTCGCTCGCGTCAAAACTTTTTGAAACAGCCCAGCGTCGGCGGCAGCAGGGCATCTTCTTCCCTCGAGATCCCACAATCCCCGGGGGAAAATGGGAATAAATTGCGAAATCAGGGAGCCTTGGCTGGCCGAGCTGGCGGTGACCGGTGACTAGTGAGCTAAACCGGGCGCGGACGCCGACGCGACCGGCCAACCCCGCGCGAGCGGCGGGGCTCCCGCCGCCTGCCGAGCTGTCGAGCCAGGCCGGCGGCCGCTTTTTGTGTTGTGTATGATCGGTGGGTGGGGACAAAGATGCCCCACCGAACAGTAGCAGTACACCTAAAGATTGGGGGTCTGCAAGCACCGTGGGCCAGTGATTGCGTCCATCAGCCCGTGTCGGTAGCCCGTGCAGGTACGGTGCATCCTACTACTCGGTTTGCATGTGAAATGAAAACTGCTCGCCAGCTAGAGCCTGGATGATCTGTGGACTGCTGTATCTCTGCTTTAATTTGGATGCATGCATGATAGGAGACTGATTTACGGTGCTTGTTCAGTTTTTATGATGTAGACCAGTAACTCGATCGATTATGAAAAGTTTGAGCTAGCTAGCCTAGTTTATGTTTATAGCCAACCCCACCAACGACCTAGCTAACTACACCCGTCTTTTCTTGCTTGGAAACTGATGGAATCCCGTGCGGCAACAGTAAACTACTAGCCGGAGCACATGCAGCCGCGCGGCTGGCGCGAGCGCAGGATCTCGTGAACAAACCACCTCGCAAAACTAGTTTCCGTGGATCATCTAATCTAACCACGAACTACTACTACTCCAAAGTTCAAACTAAATAGTACTACGTACTAATAAGCTCAGAATTAAACTGCCGAAAAAAAGGACATTACTAGTAGCCAATAGTAAAAGCGAGCAAGAACAGCAAAGTCACCTGATGAGCTCCCTCTGGAGCGCGCCGCCCTCCTTGGTGCGGCGGTGTGAGGTGGCGCCGAAGCCGGTGGTGACGCCGTAGCTGTCGGTGCCGTTCATCATACTGTTCATGACCCAGTCGCTGCTGGCCTTGACGCGCTCGCGGGCGGACTCGTCGAGCTCGACGCGGGCCTCACCGGCGCCCGCGGCCACGGCGGCCACCTGCGCGATGCTCAGGCTCGCGCCCTGGATCTTCACCAGCGGCTCCCGGAACTCCGCCACCATCCGCTTCACCTCGTCCAGGTGGCTCCCGGACAGGTCCTCCGCGGCCTTGCCCCAGTTCAGGGGGTCGGCGCGCGGCGCCGCCGCCTGAGCCGACATGCACAGGCCGTCGCCGTGAAGGGAGCGGACGAGGCCGGTCTCGCACTCCATTGCAGCAGGCACAGAAGGTGAACTCGAACAAAAGCAGTAGAGACTAGTAGTTGGGGGAACACAACAAGAGGAGTAATGCTACTAGCGTATTATTAGTATAGCTAATTGCGTGACTGTGTTGTAGAAGAAGAGCTTGTGGAAACCCAGGCTCTTCCTGAGGAGGGAGGGAGGGGGCCGGGGGCGCTTAAATAGCGTGGCCACGGGTGGGGGAGGTTGTTGGGGTCAGAGACTGGCATGGCATGGGGTGGTAGGTTGTTGGCGAGCCGAGCTGACCCCGCCCCGGCCCTTGGATGGGCCGGCCAACCATCCGCCGATGCGCGCCACGCCAGTGGCCAGCGCGGCAGCTGGCCTGGGCGCAGCCGGCCCGGCCGAGCGCGTGGCCGCCTGCCGGCCGTCCGCGCACCCGGGGCGCCTGGGAAATAGGACACCGACCCGGCGCCGGTCTCGGCTCGATCGGACTCTGGTTGGGTTGGGGCTGGAGCCGGCCGGACGACGGGCGCACCGCACCAGCAGCTACGGTTGCGGTGGTGGGTGGCGAGTTGGCGACTGAGTGCGACGGGGTTGGTGGGGGAGCCGGTGTGTGGACGCGAGCTCTTGCCAAAGTCTTACGGTCTCGGTCAGTCGGGTGGGTCCGTTGGTTTGGTCCCTTCCGTCCCCCGCCCGGACCTTATACACTCAAACACTTCGACATTGGAGACGCTGCAAGCGTTGCGAAATGTCGCAAGAAAACGGCACGAAATGACGAGTTCACTTCGTCACATTAGCATTCGATCACTAGTCTCGATCGGTGGTAGTGTCTTAAGTGGAGATCAACTACTCAGAAACCGCAGCGCGGTTCCTCTGATTGCAATTTTTGTCCGATTCCGCTGAGAGCAGGCAGCGGATTGGAGCAGACATGCCTCTGCAGAAAAAAATGCAGAGACTGGACTCAAAAGTTTCGCAAGGTCAAGGCAGTCGTTCCATGTCCGATTCCGCACCAACATGAGAACTTCCAAGGAAAGCAAGAAGGCGCTCCAGATCTGGCGCAGCAACCTGTTAGCTTCCCCGGTGATTTGCCACTTGAGGAGGCGCCTCGCGATGTGGGCAGGGCACCAACTTGAGATAAAACAATCATTGATCGATATGATCTTCAGAAGTTCAGAGAAATGCATCATGGAGATTCCACGCTTTACCCCTCTTTGGACGACGCAGCCACGCGCAGGGCGGATTATTATACTGTTTGGGCCGGTAGAGGGCAGGTGCTGCAAGGCAACATCCATGTAGTGCACGAACTGCAACTCTTTTCGATTTTGTATTTTTTTTTCTGTAGCGATGACACTATTATCACACGGTTGGTAACAACGAAGTCATGGGGAGCATTAGCCAGATGAACTCATAGTGCGCGGCGACTAAGCAGGCACATGTGACATGACTGCTGTTTGAAAGGAAAGGCACAAAGACGACCATATGGTCCAGATTTATGATATTTCCCAACAATTGGTCCAGATTTTACAGTAAAGATTTTCCCTCTCTTGGTGGTGTTGCCGCGTTCTTAATGTGGTTGACGTTGCCAAGGTCGGGTTAGCATTGTCAATGACCTCGTTCACCTGCCTCTATCGATGTCTCATTTCTGTATGCCTGCCTCGATGGATGTCTCACTTCTTATGGCTCATAATCTAATTTACTAAGATGGAACCATCATGTGTTGTTTCGTCCCTCTTCGTTCAACCTACATATTTAGTTTTTGCAAGCCTACCACTAACTGTCTCCAGATTTGTGAAGTTTATGCCATTCCTAGCGTAGTGCAGGAACTCACAAAACGATGCCCATCCCACCCCCCTCCCTGGAGAGGAAATGCCCATGGCGACTCCCCGCCGAAACACCAAAACCTGCCCAGATCCGCCACCATAGCAACCTCCACCAACCATCCCACTACAGATCCGAATGCCCCAGAAGAGGATCTACAAGCGCATCCAAGTCTTGTCGGGGATGGGTCTGCGGCGAGAGAGATCGAGCGGAGCGAAGACCAAGAGCAAGATCTGAATCCTAGCAGTGGAGTAGTGGTTCTGGAGGAGTCACTACCAGCGGAATCGCATCACATTGAGGACGCGCAACCCCAGGAGCAAGAGCTCAAGCCTGAGGCCATCATCCTCCCGGATCTCGTTCAAGATTTGCGAAGACAGAATAGATTCAAGTCGACGCGTCTGGGAGCAGGCAGTGCGGACGACAAGGCTCATCAAGAAGAGATGCCACAGGTCAAATCCTCAGCGGTACCACAGGGGATGGGGCTCGAGGGCGGTGAAGCGGATCCATTGGCCCTGGACATCATTCAACGACAAGCCAACCAAGAGATCCACCCAACTCCGCCAGCTGCATTAGTTATGGAGCAAGAGAAACCAAGATTCACCCGAGCAGAGAAGGGGAAAAAGATTGAGGCAGAGCAGGGGCAAGGATGACGGTAAGCTCCACCCAATACCGTTGAGAGGAGTAACTTCCCCCGAAATTGGAACTTGTAGCAGGGTGAATGCTCAAGCTCAAAGGAGGCATATGGCCATCAATTCCCTCCTCGTTCCAGCTCATGATGCAGTCAGCAGTAGCACACAGATCCGTCCTCCAGCAAATCCTCAAGGACACAACATGACAAACCCAACAGATCAACAATGCAGGTCGATGAAGATGGCTTTCAGATTGTCAAGCTAGCATACTGGTGGCACAAGACCGGAGAGCATTCAAGAGAGGAAGCACTGCCTCACCAACCGGACATGGCAGAACAGAGGAGGAGAAGGTACATTGAGCATGTTAGGGGAAAATACCTTAACTGTTTCTCCACAAAACACAGTGTTGCATAATGTAGACACACCACTAAATGCTGGATGTGTCTTCAATCGGGGCACAAGGCCTTCACCTGCCCGTCCAAGAGGAGTCGATTTAAGCAGCCCTCACTTGAAGCTCAGCAGCACAACACCAACATCCACCAAGCCGCTACTAGCTGCGCCATTCGCAACTACCTGCAAGCAGCAAGAGGCGAGTTTGCCACCATGGCGATGTACCCGGGCAGCCCACGCGCCCGACCGAACTTTGCGGTCTGTGCGATCTCTGCGACTAGGGCAATCAAGCACAAGAGGGAGGCTCTGCTTGGTAAGATGACGGTTTGCTAGCTCAACGGCAATAGCCATGACACACAGCCATGACACGTCATCGACGCCCTCGACGAACAGCTCCACATCAGCCGCCACGAGGTGCGTGTCGTCAAGCACTTCCATGAGCAGTACCTCGTGTTCTTTTCCGACAGCTGCGCCTACCACCGTGTCCTCAACCACTGCGGTGTCCGCAATCGTGGATGAATGTTCACTTCGAGCTATGGAACGAGTGCCAGAACGCGGTGGAGAGCAATCTGGAGTTCAGGACCAGGCTGCGCATCTAGGGCTTGCTGGTGCATGCCTGGTCGAAGGAGGTGGCGACCCAAGGAGGTGGCGACCCAAGTCATTGGGCAGCACTGCGCCATCCACTATGTCGAGGAGGCCGCACGCCGTCAGGAGCGCACCAGGACCTACGATCTTTGGGCATGGTCCTCCAACCCCAGCAAGATACCAAAGAAGGTGTTGCTCACCATCGCCGACCTCGACAGAGAGCAACCGGCCACTGACATCCCGCGACACCTCGCCGAGCTCAACCATAACCCTCTGGAGGACTTCAAGGGAGCCTATGACTACAAGATGCACATCCACCTAGATGTGGTGGAGGACCTCTCCTTCCTTCGAGGGAGAGGTGGAAGAGATGGACCGTACAGCTGGAAGCCGAGGCATGAGTTCCTATGGAACTACGGGGCCTCGGACTCCTTGGGTGAGCGGCGCAACGGCCAGAACCACGAAAACATAGGCAACCGCGACTACCGTCCCCGCAGGGACAGAGATGACCACGACGACAACTACCACCGCGGCACACGACACCACCACAGTCTCTCTTCGTGGGGAAGGGTGACAAGATGCCGGGGACTAGTGGAAGATTGCTACAGCAGCAACCACCAACATGGTGGTAACCAGGGACACTCTGGTTATCGCAACAGATCCATGGACGCTTCACCAGCCTGGACCTCTAGAGAGTGTCCAGGAATGGCATGACGCAAGAAGAACAAGGGAGCCAAGAGGGTCTCCTTTGCCAATCCACTAGAGTAGATCCTGGGTGAGTCGAAACCAATTGCCTTGGAACTTAGTTGTCTTTTCCCTCAACATGCTTGTGTGCCTCCCTCGTTGTCTGATCTGGGAAGTGAGTGGGTTGATCCCATGAAGGAAGAGACACTCATTCCTCAATCTTTTATATGCTACACATCCAAGGAGAGCCGCATCCTGAGCATGCTGAACTCTGTGGCGGAATGGACTCCAATTGCTTCACTAGGTAGAGCTGCTGTAGAAGACGTGGAGCCAGAACAGGGAGAACTGCCTAAACCAGAGGAAGACAATGTGCACCTGCCGAGCAGTCTCACCATGCCATCGTAGGTCTATCATGAAATTGCCCCTGAGATCCCTCAAGTTGACATTTGTAGTAGGGAGATTTTAATATTGAAAAATCTAGGAACACAAGCATCCGAAGGACGGGTCATTCTCTAGGAACACAATTTGCAATGAAACTGTTTTGCCTAGCACACCACCGCCTACAACAGAGTGACGCTTTTGCACCCCTAGGAGAACCTTAATCAAGCTAATGCTGACTTCAACATTAATGTTGAGATGAATAATAATGGTCTGAACATTAGTAGCAATGAGGATAACAACACCAACACCAACACTGACAATGAAAATTTTAATGATTTGGCAGCGTTTATTGATTTTATAGCATGCAAACCAAATCCACCTCTCCTGAACCCACCCCAAGAACCAATTATATACAAGCTGTTGAGGCCCAGTCTGAACTAGGCACGACACAGAGGAAAAGCAATAGACTAGCTGACAAGCTTAATCCAGAAAAAGATAGCATCTAGTTAGCCTAAATTGTGCTTAGCAACAAACTTGGTGAGTTATCCCCTAAGGCAAAAGGGAAGTCTAATCCTGATTTTAATCATCTGGCGCAGCACCTTTCAAAGTCACTGAATGGTTTGAAGATGGATGCAATCAAGACACTAGTCGAGAAAGGGAACCAGCCCAAGAACAAGAAGAGAGCCAAGGTCAATCCAGCGCCATGCGGTGAGATGGAGGCCCAGAGGGCCTAGAAGGAGGCCCACTGCTTTTTGGGCATGTCTGTATGCATTTAGTTGTTTTTAATTTGGTCATGTTTGAACCAGAATTTGAACTCGTTTGGGCCTGTAATCCATAATGGGCTGGCAATTTGGTCCTGCAGCTTCAGCGGTGCTTTATCATGGCCAAAAGGCCCAGCACCAACGTCCATGAAGTTCGCCAATCTGTCCTCATCGCAACGCCCCAGCGAGAACACACGTCTCCAGGGACCAGTAGGCTTTGTATTTAGCCATAGCGCCTAGCCTTTTAAGCTGCAAGTGATTTTTCGTTGCGTTTTTAGTTCAAGTTGTAAGCAAAATCCCCATGTCGCAAAAGAATTGTAATCTGTTGTGTTGGAATGTTCGTGGACTTAACGCAGCATCCAGTTGGACCAGTGTACGCAATGCTGTGCACTCTTCAGGAGCAATGATAGTTTGCCTTCAGGAAACAAAAAATTACGCAGTGGACAACAAGGCTTGTAGCAGGTACCTTAGGGAAAAATTTTGCGAAAAACTTTGTGGCATTACTAGCATCTGGCACAAGAGGAGGCATACTCCTAGCAGCGGCAGAAAATCATTTCAACTTATAAGTTGTCTCTACCGCTGAGTACACAATAACTACAAAAAACACCATGAAAGCAGAAGATAAATCCTGGACACTCACGGGTGTCTACGGCCCTCAAAATGACCATGACAAACTGATTTTCCTTGATGAACTGAAGAGTCTGAAAGACCAGGTGCTACCAGAATGGCTCATAGTCGGAGATTTCAACCTCATATACAAGACGGAGGACAAGAGCAATAACAGACTTAACAGAAACTTGATGCGCTGGTTTAGAGAGGCCCTAGACAAGACGCAATTGATGGAAATTGACTTGTGCCGAAGAAGGTTCACATGGAGCAACGAGCATGACAATCCAACTTTTACTGGGATTGACATATTCTTTGGTTCAACGGAATGGCACCTTCTCTTCCCAAACTTGGATTTACAAGCTCTATCAACAATGGGATCCGATCATTGTCCCCTATTCCTAACAGGCGACATAACGAGGCAAAGTTATGAAGGCTTTCGCTTTGAGTGTTATTGGGTGACCATGCCTGGTTTTAGTGAGGTCATTCAGGCAGTATGGAGCCAACCAGTAAATACACAAGATCCTATACTACGCATGCATGTAAAACTCATCCGCGCGGCCAAAACGCTCAAACTATGGAAGCGATAGAACCTGAGCAACTTTTCCCTCCATTTGGTGATAGCAAATGAGGTGCTGCTCTTCCTTGACACTACCCAGCAACAAAGAGCGCTCACGCCAGAGGAGTTAGAATTCCGTAAATACCTAAAGGCAAAATCAGTCAGCCTAGCAACAATCCAGAGAGCACGAGCGAGACGACACTCTAGACTAACATGGATCCGCAAAGGGGATGCACACACACGTTTCTTTATGTTACACGCTAACAACAGAAAGCAGAAATTACACGTCCCATCATTAACAACAGTCAATGGTCCAACGACCAACCATCAACAGAAGAAAGAAGCAATATTTGAACATTTTGTTGAGTTGCTAGGAAAGACGCAGGAAAGGTCCCTATGCTTAAATTGGAGCAATCTAGAATACCAACAGCACGATCTAAGTGAGCTAGAAGAACCTTTTGAGGTGGAAGAAATTAAAAAAGTTGTCATGCACGTGCCGGCTCAAAAAGCCCCCGGTCCTGATGGATTTATTGGGCTCTTCTTTAAGAAATGTTGGGCAATAATAGGTAGCGATCTAATTGCGGTTCTGCAAGCATCCCACTCCCTTTGAACCAGACGCATGGACCTAATTAATGAAGCTAATATCATCTTACTGCCCAAGAAAGATGGAGCAAATAGTGTGACGAACTTCAGGCCAATTAGCCTCATCAACAGCCTAGCAAAAATCATAACCAAAGTGCTAGCAGATAGACTAGCACCACAACTAAATGAGCTGATCTCCGGATGCCAGAATACCTTCATTAAAAAGAGGTGTATCCATGACAACTTCGTATACGTATAGAGCGTAATCAAGGCTTTGCACAAGGCAAAAAGACCGACACTCTTTGTGAAACTAGACATTTCAAAAGCTTTCGACTCAATTAGCTGGGTGTTCCTGCTAGAGACCCTGCAAGCATTGGGCTTCGGCTAAAAATGGAGAGATTGGATCTCAACCTTACTTGCCACATCATCTTCCAGAGTACTGCTCAATGGAATACTAGGGAGAAAATTCAAGCACGTGGGAGGCCTTTGTCAAGGCGATCCGCTGTCACCTATGTTGTTCACCCTTTATATTGACCCACTGCACAAAATAATTGAAATGGTAGTGAATAAGAACATTCTAAAGCCGATCCTCCCAAGAGCAGCGAAACTTCAATGCTCCCTCTATGCAGATGACGCGGCAATCTTTGCCAACCCAGACAAAATGGAATTGCACCACCTCGGCCAACTACTGCAGGTTTTTGGCCAATGCTCCAGCCTCAAGGTCAACATGGATAAAATAGAGATCTTCCCCATTCGCTGCAAAGATTAACTCATCATGGATGCCTTAGTGGACTTCCCTGGGAAGCTATCATCATTCCCCGGCAAATTCCTAGGTTTACCTCTCCACACTCGCAAGCTAAGAAGGGTGGACGTCCAGCCCCTCATCGACAAGGTCGGTAGTTGACTCCCGAGCTGGAAAGGGAAGATGTTATCATCAGCCGGTCGAGAGACATTAGCAAAAAGCACGCTAACGTCACAACCAATATACCACATGGTATTCCTAGCGCAAAAATGTCTTATCAAGCAAATCGACTGCCTAAGACGAAGTTTCTTATGGAAAGGGGAGGAACCGAAAACTGTTAACAAAGGGCACTGTTTAGTCAACTGGCCAACGGTGTGCACACCAAAGGAGTTAGGAGGATTAGGGATTCTAGACCTTGAGCGCCTTGCAACAGCTCTCCGAATGCGATGGTGTTGGTTCAAGTGGAAGCACAATGACCGGCCATGGGTAGGAATGGAAATTCCGTGCGACAAAAATGACATGGACCTATTCTACGCTTCAACGATAGTGACAGTGGGCAATGGAAAAAAAGGCAAATTTTTGGCACTCGACATGGCTCAACGGACACCCACCAAGAAATCTGGCACCCCTCCTATTCCATCATCCAAAAGGAGAAACTTCTCAGTGCACAGAGCCCTACAAGACAACTACTGGATTGAGCAAATCCAACCGCTCACTTCAGGGGAGGAGATTAGGGAATACGTGCGTTTATGGGAGGAAATCCACCTATGGCACAACAACCTTGAGGCAGAGGATGAGATTTTTTGGCAATGGATAAGTGACGGGGAATATACGACAAAGAGTGCTTATCGTATCCAATTCCAAGGTCGCATGAAAAAGTGGAGTATTACACCGATCTAGAAAGCAAAGATGTAACCTAAATGCCGGATCTTTGCCTAGATTTTACTACATGGAAAGATTCTAATATTCGATAATTTGGCAAGATGAGGCTGGCCTAACGACCATTAGTGCAAGTTGTGCAACGTTGAGCCTGAAACGCCTACACATCTCTGTAAAGACTGTTTTTATACCGCAGCAGTCTGGGACCGCCTCAGGGTGTAGCTTAATTTGCAGCACTTGCCGCCAACCAATGCAACATCCTCACTCCATAGATGGTGGAAGAAATGCAGGGCCTTAATCGACAAACAAAACTGAGCAATACTCAACGGTCTCATGATTTACTTTTGGTGGAATATTTGGAAGGAGCGCAACAGACGGACGTTTAACTAGGAAGCCAGAGCAGTTGACGATATAGACTACCTAATCAATGAAGATACCCAACAATTCCATTTGACCACACAAGCTGGGGTCCCCCTCCCTCGACGATTTTTCCGTAAAGAGTTGTGCTATTTCAGCAGTCAGTTTTTTCAGTAGACAGTGGCTTTTGTACGGTCATTTTTAATGTTTTCTTTATTTTTTCCGTTTCTGTTTATGATCTTTGTTCGCTTTCCTTCTAATAAAAATTCAGCAAACTTTTTGCCGTCCGTTAAAAAAAAAGGTTTACGAAGTTTGCTTGAGAAATTCCCCTAAAAAAGTTCTTTGAAAATTGTCTTGAGAATTTCTCCACAAATAAAATGTTATTATCCACCCTTTGTACTATCTCCTATATATGTTTGTCCGGCAAAGTTTGTGAAACCAAGATTGTATATTTGGATCATGCTGAGCCTATCTTTTTTCCAGACGACGCTCAACATCCATTTTCTTTTCATAAAACTGGAAATACCCAGTGTTTGGTACAAGAGAGAAATAGAAATATGGTGAAGTACAGTACGTAGATGCCTAACCTTATTCAAGCTTGCTTACTAGATTTCCAGGACTGATGCGACCACTTGCTCACCACTTACAAACCAACACTCCAAAAGAAAGAGATTAAGATGAACAACTAAAGCCCAGTTTGTGCCGTGGCATATAGCCACTGTTCCTACAAGGTATGCATCCAAGTAAACAAACATGTCTGCCTCTATAAAAGGGGGAAAACAAACATCTTTCTCATTCGGTTGTAGGCAATCCGCCAAGATGGGAATGCAATGGACACATTGACACATGAAAAATGAAATTTGAGTTTCTTTTGAAAAAGATAACATAAATATAAAAATTGTTATAATCACCTAACCAATCATTAGCCTTTGCTACTCACGCAAAAAGAAAAAACACAGGCTTTGAACAGTTGAACCCTTTTTTTTATTCTGCTCTGTTTTCTCTGTTCAGCAGATGGGCAGGGGCTCGCCGTTCCACTCCTTGAGGCACTCGAGCAGCGGGTCGATGTGCTTTCCCTGGTTGATGGCAACGAGCACCTTGTTCAGTTCCTCGCCGGGAGAACGCGTCTTCTCGCCGGTCAGGTACACCGCTCCGAGCTCCTCGCGAACGAACCGGTAGAGCGGGTACGAGCGGCACTCGGTGATCCTGATGGGTATCGCCGCCGTGCCGTTCTCGACGGCCGCCCGTGCGGCCTCCACCGCCTTGGGCAGCGCCGCGCGCAGCTCCTCCTCGAACTGGGCGACCTTGGCGAACACGGATGTCTCCGCGTTGAACTCGGCCGTGCCGTTGGCGAGGGCGCGCTCCACGAGCACATTGCGCAGCTTCTTCATGAGCGGGTAGTTGGCGCTGCACGGGTCGTCGGCGTAGGCGAACACTGCCTCGCGCTCGATCTCCTGGAGCAGGTCCTTCTCGCAGAAGCGGGCGACGTGGAGGCCACCGGTGGAGTTGGTGCTCAGGGTCTTCTTCGCCACCGTCATCACGCAGCTCTTGACGGCGCTCTTGACGTTCTCCTCGATGTGGCGCAGGTCGACGGCCTGGCACAGCGCGATCAAGAACGTCGAGGTCATGAGCTTCAGGATCTCGATGGCCTCGGCCGTCTTCCTAGAGGAGATGAGTCCGAGGGAGTTCACGTCCTGGTTGTGCTGCTCCGCGCTCTGGACGTGGTTGGTCACCGGGTTGCCCAGGAACTGCAGCTCGGAGCAGTACGATGCCATGGCGATCTCGGCGCCCTTGAACCCGTAGTCCAAGCTCGGGTTGCGGCCGCCGGACAAGTTGGATGGCAAGCCGTTGTTGTAGTAGTCGTTGACGAGCTCTGAGAACTGAGCAAACATGAGCTTGCCGATGGCGGCGATGGCGAGGCGGGTGTTGTCCATGGACACGCCGATGGGCGTGCCCTGGAAGTTGCCACCGTGAAGCGCCTTGCTGCGGGCGACGTCGATGAGCGGGTTGTCGTTGACGGAGTTAATCTCTCGCTCAATGGACTTGGTCGCGGCACGGATGACCTCAATTTGGGGGCCAAGCCACTGCGGCGACGTGCGGAGCGCGTACCTGTCCTGCTTCGGCTTCATCAACGGGTCGAGCTCGCCGAGCTTCTTGGCAAGCTTCATGTAGGAGCTGCCCTCCAAGATGTGCTCCATGATGGCAGCGGCCTCGATCTGTCCCGGGTGGTGCTTCAGCTTGTGGGTCAGGTGGTCGGTGTACTCAGGCTTGCCGTTCATGACCTCGCAGAACACCGCGGAGAGGACCTCGGCAAGAACAGCAAGAACGTTCGCCTCGAAGAGCACGGTCGATGCAAGACCAGAGCCCACGGCCGTGCCGTTGACCATGGCGAGGCCTTCCTTCGGCTGCAACTCGAAGAAGCCGCCCTGGATACCGGCAATCTTGAACGCCTCCGCAGCGTTCACCTTGGTGCCATCTGGGGCCACTGCCACAGAGTTCTCGCGGCCGGTGACGAGGCCGGCGATGTAGGACAGCGGGACGAGGTCGCCGGACGCGGTGACTGTGCCCCGGAGCGGCAGGCACGGCGTGACGTTGGCGTTGAGCAGCTTGACAATCGCCTCGAGGATCTCGAAGCGGATGCCGGAGTACCCCTGGAGCAGGGTGTTGATGCGCACGAGCATGGCCGCACGCGTTGCCTCGGCCGGCAGGACGTGGCCGTCGGTGCCGGTGCCAAAGGCGCCGGCGTTGAGGAACCGGATGAGCTCCCGCTGGAGCGCGCCGCCCTCCTTGGTGCGGCGGTGGGAGGTGGCGCCGAAGCCGGTGGTGACGCCGTAGCTGTCGGTGCCGTTCATCATGCTGTTCATGACCCAGTCGCTGCTGGCCTTGACGCGCTCGCGAGCCGACTCGTCGAGCTCGACCCGGGCCTCGCCGGCGCCGTTGGCTACGGCGGCCACCTGCGCGATATTGAGGCTCGCGCCCTCGATCTTCACCAACGGCTGGCGGTAATCCGCCACCATCCTCTTCACCTCGTCGAGGTGGCTGCCCATGAGCTCCTCCGCGGCCTTCCCCCAGTTAAGCGGGTCGGCGCGCGGCGTCGCCATGCACAGGCCGTCGCCGTTGGCAGCAACGTTGCTCTTCTCGCACGCCATTGCTATGCTAGCACAGAGAACTGGAAGAGCACAGAGAAGCTAAGGAGTTCCTGTCAGGGAGGTAATGGATGTTACTGGATTCTTGGGAAGCTGTCCACAGGAGAGCTAGTGTTGCGCTAGGATTTGGTAGTGCTGCTCTTCCTGAAGATAACAGGTGGGAGTGGCGATGTTTAAATAGGCTCTCCTGAGAAGGCGGTGTGGAGTGTGGAGACTGGTCCATGACGACCAAGACAGTGCGCGAATTATTTGGCCGAGAACACAAACATGTGTTGGTCTTGCGAAGCCAGGCAGCGGCGTGGAAAGTTCGTGGTGGCCGCTGGAGCAGGAAGCTTGGTCGCCGGGGTGTGGTTGGTCCTCGTCAAGACCCCCAAGTCCCCCGAAGAGTTGGTGAAGAAGCGGCCGCCGGGACGCATGCGCATTGCTTGGCTTCGGCTGAGCACGCTCGCTATATTGTAGGCTGTCTTTATGTTCTCTTCTAGCCGCATGCTTTTGCTTTGGTGGTGATGCTATAAAGGATGCACTTTGATAAATCCATGCTTTACGAAGATCCAGGTTTATTTGCTGATCAAATTAAAGCAATGCTTTGGGAAAGAACTATATACCGTTTGGTGCTATATTCTTATTACTCATGATCATCTCTTACGATTTTTTTACCATGCTCCTTCTTTACGTGCAACATTTTAAAAAAAGCATATCTATATTATAAAGATCCAAAACAATTGAAAACACTTTTCACTCCGTGTTACACCCCTGTACCCCTCACAGAGAATCCATTTGACAGGTCTGGAGGGGTACCAAAGTTTTGAGGCGGGGTGAAAACAACACTTTCTAAAATGCTTCTGCCTTTTTGCCATTTTTTTGCCATTTCTTTTTTCACCGTAAAAGATTCTACCCACTTGTGTACCCCCTTCGCTTGCCATGTTTGGTGGTGCTTACATGGTCATCCGACCCCCTAATTTTGCATCCAAATTTTTCGTTCATGAATTTTCCTCCGCAAGATCGTCCTACGCTCCACATCTATGCATGTTAATTACCATGACTAGAAAAGGATTCACGTTGTTTCCTTTTGCTTGAGATCCTGTCACGTTGTTTCCTTTTCCTTCTGGGTGGTGAATCATGTCATAATATTGTTTTCTTCTACTTGAATCACGTCGAGAACATATTGTTTTCTTCTACTTGAATCACATCGAGAACGACATCTCCTTTTCCTTTTGGGCAGCCATTGCTGTGCGCCTCCAAGCCGTATTTGGTGATAATTGGCAGCCATTGCCGATTGACGCCTCCAAAACATAGACCTCCACATCCGGCTTGCCAATCCTACCCCAACGCACACAGATGCCTCCAAGTTCACCTTGCCGGCACATCGGCAAAGAGCAGGCCGACATCACAATAAATTGAAGGCAAGGTCAGGCCCTCCACGCTATTTTCGTAACAATACTCTAAGACTAAAAGTAAATTTAAGTAATTGATCAATATTAACTAATTTAACTAATTGATGTCCTTTTGTTTAGCCTTTCTAGAGTTTACAATTCGAATGTTTTTTATTTTCAGCACCTTTTTAACGCCAT
The DNA here is from genome assembly GCF_005286985.2 of Setaria viridis. Taxonomy (NCBI): domain Eukaryota; kingdom Viridiplantae; phylum Streptophyta; class Magnoliopsida; order Poales; family Poaceae; genus Setaria; species Setaria viridis. Next base: position 31,376,035 of record NC_048263.2, read on the forward strand.
TGGCCATCGCCATGCTAACTTTCTATGATCGTGGCTGGCTTCTGGCTGCGGTGTTCATGGTTGCTATGATGAGCTCGTGTCGTGTGTATGAGGCGGCATGGACAAAATCATGAAAAGATCGGTACCAGTTCCTCTGATGAGCACATGCTTAGTTTGACACCCAAATAATATTTTGTCTCTCCTCACTACCACAAATGATTAGTGTAACAAACCACCATTAGATCGATGAAGTCTCATGATCTCATCCCTCTCGTCTTGCAAGGAGAGGAAAGTTGAGCCACCATTCCTATTTTTTGTTTTCCTTCTCTGAAAATTTGTATATTTTTTCCAAAACGCGGTGAGCTAAATTTTGAGTATCACAGCTCTGCTGATAACAAGACACACTACATGCGTCCACACCCTTGTTTGCGTTTTCCAACAGTAAATAATCAACAATTTGTTTTTTTTCAGTTAAACGCATGTGAGCATCTGAAAGTTCCCCTTTCGTTTCACGATTTTACCTAAAAGGGATATAGAAGAATTAGGCTATATACTCCTACAGAAATATATATGACTGTGGTTTGGCAAACTATGATAATACTTTACATCAGAATAGTCCTTATAAATATTTTTCCTTATATATTTCTATACCTGCTGTAATTGACCAATGACTTGATAATTCATTTATGAGCTTGTACAATGTAATTGTATTGGTGCGATTGGTTGTCCTTCCTATGTTCTTGATTATACTTCCTGAAGGTTGCAGGCACATCAGCCTCCTCGTCGGTGAACCTTTTCTCACAACCATAGCCAGGCTCTCCTTGTTTGATTTATTATAGGTTTTATTGCAGCTCCTCTTTATATGCTCGGTGCATGCCCACACCAGAGTAAGTATAACCTTGCAATTGGTTTTACATGCATGATGTACTGTAATACTTCTTTGAGACTATGTGAATTGTCAATCTGGTAAGATCATGTCAGTCTATTTTTCTGTTTCTCCAGTAAAGTTAGGACATGCATTATTCTAGATGATTATTCTGCAACACAGTTGAGGCAAAGAAAATAAATAAATATAGTGATTATTTGTTGCGAAGCACTTCCAGATTCATACTACTATGAAATTGCATTAAAAAAATACTTGCCAACTGATTGCTACTTTGTGTGGTATTTGAACAACTAGCTTAGCGATGCATGAGCGTATAGCCATGTAGAGACTTGCATGAGGCTTGTACGAGAAATTTTTTCCATGTGGTGATGTGGATTGGCTTGGTGATTCAGATACTACAACTTTTTGTTTCAGGTTTGGAAGTCATCGTTGTAGCTGATAAGCAAATAATGCAGAGCTAATACATAGAGAAATTTGAAGATTTCAAGATCTGGGAAATGTAGTTCTGTTTCAGACACTATCTTGGCATTAACTGAATATTAACATGTGCTCCGTGACCTGGTGGGATCTGCAACTGAAAGTAAGTATCTTCCTTTAGAGATGGTGATCGGCAAGAAATAAAGCAATATTGGGGAGAGAATTTGTGGAGTTCCTCAATAACATATCACCTACTAGAATTTGGAAAACTGAAGTGTCATCGAGATCGAGAGAAAACAGACTTAGACCCAAACTAAATGGAGTCCACTGGATGAGGGAACATAACAGATCAATATTGATGCAGCTTTTTTTCTCCCAAGGAGATGAATAGCGTTGGGGTTTTGTGGCAATAGATACTCTAATTTTGAGATGGTATTGAACAAAGCCATGGAGTTTATATACGAATCAGTAACTGGTGATATGCCTGGATCGGTTCTTGCTTAATGGAAGTTATAATTCGTTTTAAAAAACTAATACACAAGCCTTTGAAAAGCCATTAAATGAACCTTATACTTTCTATTTAGATGACCTTTTTCAAATTAAGCTTCCTAAAGTGGATGAAATAAAATTGTGTTATTTTTACTAAATATTTTTTTCTGAAAACACGTGGTGCCGCACGTGCACTTTACTAGTTGAGATATAAAAAATACTTTACTCTGTATAGCCCACACAGCTAACTCAAACTTTTCAGTTTTTAAGAAACTTTTTCTACCTTTTTCTGGGTAGAATGATTGTATGGTCGGTAGGAAAGAGAGTTCCACTTCACAGATCATAGCGGTTGAACTTTACAATTGGACCAATGTAGAAATGCTCATCTTTATGTTCATACCCATGGGTTGTTGGGATGTGGTTTCTCACAAACACAAACATTGAGGATTGGTATTGATATCTCTATACAAATAAAAAAAGAAAGAGAGGGACAAATTTCTTGTGGCCTCCCGCTTCTTCATCGTCCGTCTGCCAGTACGGAGTCGGGGCCGTCCGATTTCCTTTCTCCATCATCTGCGTACCGTCGTCGTTTGCTTTGGTGGTGGTGTGCTACAATGGGATCGTAGTGATGCAATTTGGTATGTCCATGCTTTATGAGGATCCAATGTTTACTGATCAAAGCAATGCATGGGGGAATAAAGAGCTTTGGTTTGTTACTACGCCACTCATAATCATCATAGTTTGTCGTACTTGTCCTCCGTTCTCTAAGTGCAATCTTTTTCTAGGAAAATGTTGGGACATAAAAGAATATTTCTCTATATAAACCACACAGCTAACTCAAACTTTTCAAATTTGTAAGAAAATCCACCTTTTCAGGGTTAAAAAGGTTCTGTGGTTGGTAGAAAGAGAGCTCCACTCCACAGATCATAGTTGGTTCAACTTTGACGATTGGACCAATGTAGAAATGCTCAGTTTTACGTTCATACTCGTAGGTTGTTGGGATGTGGGTTCTCACAAAATTTGAAGATCGGTATTGATATTCCTTCTTGTTAGTATTGTACCGCGACATCTTTGTCGGAAGTGTACCTCTACTTCCTTAGTCAGGAATATATCTCAACACCCTAAGTTAGAAACATATCTTGATCTCCGGGTTCTCCTGCAAAACTATACTCGAGTACCCTTCTAGACTTTTTGTCACTTTCTCCCAGTGAAGTCGTGTCAGTGTAACATGTAAACAGTGGGGAGGTTTTTTTTTTTTGCATTTCTACCCATAAAGAACCTGGAAGAAAATTCCTAGCTAAGATTCTAACATCTAACTCACGCGTTCTCTGCTACATGTGAAGGGTTTTTAATTTTTACTCCGGGGGTGTTTGGAGGCGAGGTACTAAATTTTAGGAGGGGTCACATCGAATGTTCGGATGCTAATTAGGAGGACTAAACATGAGCTAATTATAAAAGTAACTGCAGAACCCCTATACTAATTCGCGAGACGAATCTATTAAGCCTAATTAATCCATCATTAGCAAATGGTTACTGTAGCACCACATTGTCAAATCATGGACTAATTAGCCTTAATAGATTCGTCTCGCGAATTAGACTCCATCTGTGTAATTAGTTTTGTAATTAGACTATATTTAATACTCCTAATTAGTATCCAAATATCCGATGTAACCGGCACTAAAATTAAAGTTTATGTTCCTGTATCAAACAGGCCTTTAGACTTCAGACGAGATTGTCAACCATATTTACCACATGTTTTATTACGTGGTGTTTATGAACCTGTATCAAACAGGCCTTTAGACTTCAGACGAGATTGTCAACCATATTTACCACATGTTTTATTACGTGGGACCCTCTTCTAGGAAAATAACAGTGAGCGGACGGAGGACTTGTACCCTTTCTCTTGAAATTGTTGATACTTTACGAGGGGTGTTTGATACCCCGTGCTAAACTTTAGCACCTGTCACATCGGATATTTGATACTAATTAGGAGTATTAAATATAGTTTAATTACAAAACTAATTGCACAGATGGAGTCTAATTCACAAGACGAATCTATTAAGACTAATTAGTCCATGATTTAACAATGTGGTACTACAGTAACCATTTGCTAATGATGGATTAATTAGCCTTAATAGATTTATCTGGTGAATTAGACTCCATCTGTGCAATTAGTTTTGTAATTAGCTCATATTTAGTCCTCCTAATTAGCATCCGAGCATTCAATGTGATCCTATTAAAGTTTAGCACCTCGTATCCAAACACCCGTAAAGTTTGAGAATCCTTTCCATCTTTATCCTCGCAGGACTCTCCTTGGACAACCCACCATTGATGCGAGCGGCCATGCTGATTATGGAGGGAATTCGTGGAATTGTGGACAGGTAGAAGGAAGACCTAAATAAGGCGCACAACTTCGATGAAGATCGTCTATCAGCGGCTATCAAAGCTTAGTTCTGTAGATGCTAACCCCCCATATGATGCCTTGTAATTGTAGCATGTCGGGGGCTTAGTCTGTCTGATAGGGTGGACATTAGCTCGCTTAGACCATCTGATGCTGAAGCACATGAATCAAGGTACCAACATCGTTTAAATGCTTTAGGGGTGTTTGGTTCCACGGACTGAAGTTTAATCCCTGTTACATCGAATGTTTAGATACTAATTAGGAGGACTAAATATGAGCTAATTATAAAATCAATTGCACAGATGGAGGCTAATTCGCGAGACAAATCTATTAAGTCTAATTAGTCCATGATTTGACAATTAATTAGGCTTAATAGATTTGTCTCGTGAATTAGCCTCCATCTGTGCAATTGGTTTTGTAATTAGTCTATGTTTAATACTCCTAATTAGTATCTAAACATTCGATGTGACAGGGACTAAACTTTAGTCCGTGCAGTTGATGGCATCTTCACATTTGTAGGTTCTGTTGATATCACTTATTATAACTCATAGTTGCATATTGCATATGACATGAATCAATACAAGTAGGGTTATTCTAGATTTCTTTGATGCTAGATTCAGCAGCAAAACCTATCAAAGAACAAGAAAGGGAATAAACATTGTATCAAATAATCTAGTTTAACCTTCATGCGCCGGCTAGGTTGCTGGCGTGCGATGGTTGTTTTTCTATTTTTTCCTCTCTCTTCCTTTTCTATTTTTTATGGATGAAATCTACATGTAAATTTATTCTAATATTTTTTTGTAAAAACATTAGAAGATCGAGCTGTTCTGAGCAATTTTTGCACAAAACTAACTTGAATGATTTGTTCTCAAAAAGTTTTACACAAAACTTAGTTGAACGAGTTGCTTTAGAATTTTTTTTGAATAAGTCTTTCTTAGAGAAGTTAGACAATGAAAACTGATGTATATAAGTTGTTTAGAAAAGCTTCCAAAAATAGAAACCTTCAACCAAGAAGTTCACATGACAGCATTCCCTTAAACTTATGTTGAAAAAAATGTAATATAGAGAAGTTGTCTTTGTAAGTTGTCTAGAGAAGTCATGTGTATAAGTTATGTGAGAAACTCTCCTAACAACATTCTGGTGAAAGTTGTGCCAACAAATTAATCTGAAAAGTCATCCTAAGAAATTGTTGAAAAAAATTATTAATTGATGAAAATAGTTGTAAAGATAAGAAACTTTCTAGGCTGCCAGAGATTGAGCGTTGGCTGATGACCCTCCTAGCATGTGACTGCTTGTTAGAAGCTCCTAAAATAATCTGACATATCTCAAGTGCCATTATAAAAAAAAGCTTAAAGTAACCCAAAATATGTATTTTAATTATCTAACTATGAAATTATTAACCATTATCCCAAAATGCTATGTGTATATGCTTTATCATTCACACCACTGCCAATATTGATATATAGAAAAATTAACTCAAGGTATACATGACGTTGATCATGGCTACCAGACCGTATATGAATGTTTGAATGAAGCAATGAACACAATGATTTCCACATCAAACATATAGCTCAAGTTAAGGTTTCAATAACTTCGAAGACTTTTTTTTTAGCTCAAACAGAAAAACTATGAAATGGTGATATGAACAGATATAGACTAAAGAGTAACTATCAACTAAAATCTATCATAAACGAATAAATATATCGTAATCAGATAAAAAGATAAGAAATTATGTATCTGCGTTCTATCATAGAATACGAATAAATTATAAAGCACAAAGATAATCGATTTTAATTAACTTGCAATCTAAATTTATCCACGAAAACAGTTGCAGCAAAACTCTTTTCAACTGCCACAAGCCATGCTTAATGCAGGTTAGGCATTGAAGCTGTCCAACGAACAACCCTTTTAGCATAACAACGAACATGTAAAAACGGAAAAAAAAATGTCGTCAGCAAGAGCGGCTATGTTCTTCTCCCTATCTGTTCTCTGCTCAGCAGATGGGCAGGGGCTCGCCGTTCCACTCCTTGAGGCACTCGAGCAGCGGGTCGATGTGCTTTCCCTGGTTGATGGCAACGAGCACCTTGTTCAGTTCCTCGCCGGGAGAACGCGTCTTCTCGCCGGTCAGGTACACCGCTCCGAGCTCCTCGCGAACGAACCGGTAGAGCGGGTACGAGCGGCACTCGGTGATCCTGATGGGTATCGCCGCCGTGCCGTTCTCGACGGCCGCCCGTGCGGCCTCCACCGCCTTGGGCAGCGCCGCGCGCAGCTCCTCCTCGAACTGGGCGACCTTGGCGAACACGGATGTCTCCGCGTTGAACTCGGCCGTGCCGTTGGCGAGGGCGCGCTCCACGAGCACATTGCGCAGCTTCTTCATGAGCGGGTAGTTGGCGCTGCACGGGTCGTCGGCGTAGGCGAACACTGCCTCGCGCTCGATCTCCTGGAGCAGGTCCTTCTCGCAGAAGCGGGCGACGTGGAGGCCACCGGTGGAGTTGGTGCTCAGGGTCTTCTTCGCCACCGTCATCACGCAGCTCTTGACGGCGCTCTTGACGTTCTCCTCGATGTGGCGCAGGTCGACGGCCTGGCACAGCGCGATCAAGAACGTCGAGGTCATGAGCTTCAGGATCTCGATGGCCTCGGCCGTCTTCCTAGAGGAGATGAGTCCGAGGGAGTTCACGTCCTGGTTGTGCTGCTCCGCGCTCTGGACGTGGTTGGTCACCGGGTTGCCCAGGAACTGCAGCTCGGAGCAGTACGATGCCATGGCGATCTCGGCGCCCTTGAACCCGTAGTCCAAGCTCGGGTTGCGGCCGCCGGACAAGTTGGATGGCAGGCCGTTGTTGTAGTAGTCGTTGACGAGCTCTGAGAACTGAGCAAACATGAGCTTGCCGATGGCGGCGATGGCGAGGCGGGTGTTGTCCATGGACACGCCGATGGGCGTGCCCTGGAAGTTGCCACCGTGAAGCGCCTTGCTGCGGGCGACGTCGATGAGCGGGTTGTCGTTGACGGAGTTAATCTCTCGCTCAATGGACTTGGTCGCGGCACGGATGACCTCAATTTGGGGACCAAGCCACTGCGGCGACGTGCGGAGCGCGTACCTGTCCTGCTTCGGCTTCATCAACGGGTCGAGCTCGCCGAGCTTCTTGGCAAGCTTCATGTAAGAGCTGCCCTCCAAGATGTGCTCCATGATGGCAGCGGCCTCGATCTGTCCCGGGTGGTGCTTCAGCTTGTGGGTCAGGTGGTCGGTGTACTCAGGCTTGCCGTTCATGACCTCGCAGAACACCGCGGAGAGGACCTCGGCAAGAACAGCAAGAACGTTCGCCTCGAAGAGCACGGTCGATGCAAGACCAGAGCCCACGGCCGTGCCGTTGACCATGGCGAGGCCTTCCTTCGGCTGCAACTCGAAGAAGCCGCCCTGGATGCCGGCAATCTTGAACGCCTCTGCAGCGTTCACCTTGGTTCCATCTGGGGCCACTGCCACAGAGTTCTCGCGGCCGGTGACGAGGCCGGCGATGTAGGACAGCGGGACGAGGTCGCCGGACGCGGTGACTGTGCCCCGGAGCGGCAGGCACGGCGTGACGTTGGCGTTGAGCAGCTTGACAATCGCCTCGAGGATCTCGAAGCGGATGCCGGAGTACCCCTGGAGCAGGGTGTTGATGCGCACGAGCATGGCTGCGCGCGTCGCCTCGGCCGGCAGGACGTGGCCGTCAGTGCCGGTGCCGAAGGCGCCGGCGTTGAGGAACCGGATGAGCTCCCTCTGGAGCGCGCCGCCCTCCTTGGTGCGGCGGTGCGAGGTGGCGCCGAAGCCGGTGGTGACGCCGTAGCTGTCGGTGCCGTTCATCATGCTGTTCATGACCCAGTCGCTGCTGGCCTTGACGCGCTCGCGAGCCGACTCGTCGAGCTCGACCCGGGCCTCGCCGGCGCCGTTGGCTACGGCGGCCACCTGCGCGATATTGAGGCTCGCGCCCTCGATCTTCACCAACGGCTGGCGGTAATCCGCCACCATCCTCTTCACCTCGTCGAGGTGGCTGCCCATGAGCTCCTCCGCGGCCTTCCCCCAGTTAAGCGGGTCGGCGCGCGGCGTCGCCATGCACAGGCCGTCGCCGTTGGCAGCAACGTTGCTCTTCTCGCACGCCATTGCTATGCTAGCACAGAGAACTGGAAGAGCACAGAGAAGCTAAGGAGTTCCTGTCAGGGAGGTAATGGATGTTACTGGATTCTTGGGAAGCTGTCCACAGGAGAGCTAGTGTTGCGCTAGGATTTGGTAGTGCTGCTCTTCCTGAAGATAACAGGTGGGAGTGGCGATGTTTAAATAGGCTCTCCCGAGAAGGCGGTGTGGAGTGTGGAGACTGGTCCAAGACGACCAAAACAGTGCGCGAATTATTTGGCCGAGAACACAAACATGTGTTGATCTTGCGAAGCCAGGCAGCGGCGTGGAAAGTTCGTGGTGGCCGCTGGAGCAGGAAGCTTGGTCGCCGGGGTGTGGTTGGTCCTCGTCAAGACCCCCCAAGTCCGCCGAAGAGTTGGTGAAGAAGCGGCCGCCGGGACGCATGCGCATTGCTTGGCATTGGTTGAACGTTCTGGCTCTGAGAATGGGCTGCGTGCTTGCGTTTGCGATCTCGTCTCTTGCTGTATGCTTTTGCTTTGGACCTGCCGTTGTTGGCTGCTGCACTTTGGTGAGTTGGTCTGATGAACAGTGCTGCCCATGGTTTCAGTGGAAGCATTATTTGCTGATCAAAATCTAATGGATGCTTGTAGGAAATATGGAATTTTATGTCCTATTTTGTTACTTCTTTGCTGATAATCATCTTGTGATCTGTTTTGTCATGCTTGCTCTTTTACGAAAGCAAAATTAATTTGTTTCTTTAGAATGCTAGTATTATCAAAGAACCGCAGCTAATTCGAACTTTTCGGATGTTAGTGAAACGTCTACCTTTTCAGCTGGTCGTTAGGGCCTCTCGACATAAATGATTATGTGATTAATAGACGAGAGGATTCCACTTGCCAGACCATTATCACTTCAGCTTTCACAATTGGAGCAATGTTCAAATGCTATGTTTTACGTTCAGACTCATACATACAGTGGGGTTGACGGGATGTAGCTCAATGACCGCAATAAAAGTCACTCCCCGAATTTATCCCTAAAAAAACTACTTAGTACGAATTTAAAGAGGGAGTCAACTCAGTCAAAGACCTTTGTTCTCAAAACCTTTGAAATCATCTACACTTTTGATTAAAGAAGGAAATTAACCATACAGGTTCTGATAATTGGGACGGGTATCACCTAACCCTCGCACTGTTTTTCCTTCCACGTGTTAAGTATGCCATGACACATTGGCCACTGGCTCCTTAGTAACAGAAAAATATCAAGCGTGCTGTGCTGTTCATCGCCTGCGTGCTTTCTTAGTCAGCTTGTTAGGCACATGCAGGCTACGTACGGATCACCGGAGTTCCAATTAGCAACTCCGATTTGGAGAAGTGACGCACGGACAAGCACTGAGAAAAGAAAATGGACGTGGAAGTAGGCATCGTGGAGCAGGGCTCGCATAAAAAAAATTTCCCCTTCTCTTTTTATATTTAGCATGTGAATCAGACTGTTAGCACTTTGCATATGCAGTGCATGGTGTAGATTTATCTTGCTAAAGTGCATTCCTAATATCATATAAAAATGATAAAAATTGATTGGAAGTCATAAATCTATTATAGGAGAAAATAGGTGGAACATATCAAGACAGTGCAAAAAACATTTGGCCTTTTTCAGTCACTTTTACGGGCTGGAGTACCATGTGTTCATGCAACCAAAGGAAAATGATCTCCTGACCACCGATTTTTTAACTTTAACCCTTTTTAAATAATATTTTAAAAATAACCTCTTCAAATAAATATTTAATTCTCATGACCCTTTTAGTCGCGCCGGTCTGCATGGCGCGACAGGGTAATGTTGTCATGCCACTTGTATTGGTGTGATAAGCTTGCCATGCTAGCTGGGAGATGACATAGACTCCTCTTATCACGCCAATGAGTGTGACGAAACTCGGCATGTCTTAACATGAATAAGGTTAAATGCTACATATTTTAAAAAATTTAAAAATTTTAATTTCAAAGTAGGCTATGTATTACCCTATGTACCGCTTAGGGCTCTAGTTAAATGGTTAACTACATATTTTAATCCGTCTCTAACTCTTAGGACAGCTTGTAAGTGTTAAATAAATTCACTTCGACTTTTTATTTTTTTTCAGTTTAATTACTTAATAAGACCACATCATAAATATATTTATTTCACTTTAACTATATTCATTCCATCCATCATTATACAATTAACCTTATTCAATTTTGAATTAGGCTAATGGATATAACTAAGTTGTAAATCCAAATGTTAGAAATCCACAATTTATGATGTCTAAGAAATAACACTATAATACTACACATTGTAGATTAGTCTAATAATAGCTAGAAACATCCGTGCAACAAAGTTTGATTAAGTCGAGAAGCTTCTCGATCACGCAATACACTATCTACTTTGCCACCAAATTAGACATATTTTGCAAGAACATGAAATACTTGATCTGTGAGTGAATTAAAGATGAATGAGCTAGAAACCATGTGTTCTTTGAAGTACATCATAGTATATAATATTGTGCATGCACAAATGGATGGATGTTAGAATTAAGATTACATTAGTGATCAATTTGTTTGTATCCCTTCATAGAGAGACACATGTTAGTGGATAGACACATCTATGAACAAGCATGCATGTTCAGGAGACAACTTTTTATTTCAGTCCCTCACAAGGCCCAAGCTTTGTTTGATGTAGCAGTGGATGCCATAGTTAGAAATGGGGAGAAAATTTTGTTCTGGACAGATAGGTGGCTGGATGGCCACACTATGGTTGTGATAGCTCCCAACCTATTCAAAACAGTCAAAAAAGAACAGCCAAGCGACGGACTGTGGCCCAAGTGATCCAAAACAGAAGATGGGTTGGTGACATAAAAGGTGCGCTTACAGTTGATGTTTTGTTTGAATATCTTCATATTTGGGATATGGTGGATAGCCTTGTTCTACAACAGGAGGTGCCAGATCAGTACAAATGGAAATTGACACATACAGACTCTTATAGCAGTAAGTCGGCCTATGCAGCCTTCTTTGTACCTCAAGTTTGGTCCGTGGAGAAGAATTTGGAAAAGCTGGGCTCCCCTGCGTTGCAAGTTCTTCATCTGGCTGGTGTTTCTTAACTAGGTTTGGACGGCTGATCGGTTGGTGAAAAGGGGACTTGCCCATCCGAAGTCCTATCCCTTTTGTTGGTTGGCTGCATCTTCACTCGCCAAGTTTGGGCCTTGATTTTTCAACAGTTAGGCCTGTTGAATTTGACACCAGAACCCATTGAGTTACTTCCCAAGATGGTGGAGAAGAACGATACCAGACCCATCAGTGAGTCACTTCCCAAGCTGGTGGAGAAGAATAATTTCTTCTGTTCCTAAGGAAGTGCGAAAGGGTTTCAATTCCTTGATTATCCTGATAGCTTGGGAAGTTTGGAAACACCGTAATGATTGTGTGTTTGACAATTTGAGACCAAACATTTTGAAGGTTGTCAGTTCTGTGAGCACGGAGGGTGGCCTCTGGTGCATGGCGGGAGCCTCCAAGCTCCAGAAACTCATGTCCAGGTTGTCCAGGTCGCTGCCTCTTGGAGCTTAAGCTTTGAAGGCTGCTAGTCGTCTATTTTGCTATTCCGTGGTGTGACCATGAGTTTTGGGTTTTTTGTAAGTGTACTCGGGTTGGGTCTTTTTAGACTCGTGTACTTTTATTTCTACCTTAATAAAATGACGCGCAGTTCTCCTGTGTGGTTCGAGAAAAAAGGTGTGTGTATAATTTGTAATGAGATGGTAGATCGGTGTAAACATAAGCTTCGTCTGGCCGTGCATCTACTCGGTATTGAAATTTCTGCCAAAGTAGCTTAACCTAGAAGAAATCATTACTTGACATCTAAACAACACCTCACGTGATGGGCATGTGCCAGGTAGCATATTTAGAAATTAAACAAATATAAAGATATGCAGGATCACATGGTCTTTGTTAGCAGAATAGAAAGTCACGTCTTAGTCATATCTATAGCCTAATTCAAAATTGAATAAGGTCAATTGTATAATGATTGAAGGAATGAATATAGTTAAAATAAAATAAATATATATCTTGTGATGTAGTCTAATTAGAGTTTTAAAATATTTAGAGTTCATTCAGTAACTAAACTGAAGGAAATAAAAAGTTGAGGTGAATTTATTTAACACTTAAAAGCTAAAGGTAGGAGTGATAACCGAGCAGAGAGTAATTAGAGTCCAGTTCCTGAGGTACTTTCCTTGCAACTCCGACTGGCATGAAATCTTTGGTTGACTACCCTTTCGAATGTCCAAATCCTCCAATCATGAAGGAGCTAGCAGCAGCATCAATCTTACACTAGCTTGATGATGGCAGTACCCATTGGAACGCCCATGACCCTGTGGACAATTGCCTCTGTGATAGGTATGCTTCCTATTCCAGGTAACACCAACTCTGTACTCAAGGTCATAACACTCCAATAGCCACTAGAACAAATATGGAAATACTTGAGAACAACGGCAATTGAGCAGGCCACCAAAACCAGCACCGTCATGTCTGGGTATATCTTGACAGGTGTCATTGGGGACCCGCGATTATTGTTTTGCTAACATGAAACAAAAAGAATACAGTGCAGCAATGAGAAAAAAAGCAGCAAAAAGACTTCATAGTGTTAGCAAATAGGGAAACTACTAAGTGATAACACACAACAAACTTTGAGATTCATGTTATCCTTTTACTTTGATGAACATCTCCAATAGTGGATGTCCCCTCGGCCCTCGCTTTGCATTTTTATCCTGGTGGCGTTGGGTCTGAGCTAGGCCTTCATCTTAGCATTGGAGTGTGCCATCTCTTTTGTGGGAAGACTTCATAGTGTTAGCTAAAAAGAGTGGTTTCCTTCTTATTGACTCTGTCACTAAAAAACATATGAAGGTGCATGTAAAGATTCAAAAAACATAAAAGGCTAATGATATATAATCTACAGCAATACTTAGTTACTTTCTGCAACATTCAAACTAATGTAAAGTTACTTCGGATATGGTTGAAATGCATGCCTAGTTACTTCCTGAATGTTGAGGATCAGGGGCAATTGCTGATATGGACTAAAATAATAACGCAAAATGAACAAAATCACAGTAAAAAATTATGAGTTGCTTTGATAATGTGCAGACATATGATACATGTAAAAGCAATGAGTTACATCTTCTACACAGTTAAAAAATGGAGAGCCAGATGAAAAGAATAAAAGCTATTGACAAAAGAATTCATGTTGGCTCTATTGACAATATGAACACAGTAATGTAACACATAGAACTGCGTTGTGCTATAAGCATATGTTGAATATGCTTGCATAAAGATGACAATATCAACATGTGTTACATCCTACGAAATAAAAATTCAGAACTAGTTACTTCTTGTCTTGTGTCACTGAATATATGGTAAGTTACTTCCTACGTAATATAATACAGAATTAGTTACTTCCAAAAAAATATTTGAAAAAGCAAAAATTAGTTACTTCAAATAAAAAACAAGTTAATTGAAATAAAGTGATACGTTAACTAGATCATGATATTTTGCTTTTTTAAAAAAAAAATTTAGAATTTCTCTCTTTTTTAGAGTGTTCGTCTCAGATCTTAGGTGGTTTCACCTCGAAGCTCCAAAAGGAGCCTCCAATTAGTGATAGTAAGATTGAAGCTTACATGCTGCATGCGCACGACGAATGATGCGTAGCCATGCTGGCTAGCTGGCGAAGTTTGTGATGTGGCTCCCTGCTAATGGCCAGGAGATAAAATCCAACCTGGCAGTTCGTTGACATGGCTCAACGTACGCCTCTCGCCTCATCAGTCACCTGCAGGATCGCTATCTCTGCCAGGCTACACTAGCTTCCCTAGCTCCCCTTGAAGACGATCGCTACACAGTAGTTCGTTGGGTACCTAACACCGGGAGCTAGTGGCGGCAGAGATAGGAGCCATACACCCCAGCTTCCTCAACAACTTAGCATACGTTGCATGCCTTAGCACTTCACATGTATGATGTGGTAAGGAGCCCCGACGCTGCATTTTCCTCAAACTCACACTGCCTCCCACCATCACTTGCTAGGACACCAAGAATGAGTGCCGTGCCCTTGCACCAGCCACAAGACCATACATAAATGCTGGTCCCAAACTAGTTCGTGTCACCTTCGTGTGCATAATAGGACCATGCATAGATGGATGATGGATCGATAAAAATGTATATCCATGTAACCAGTCCAGGTATATGCGTAGATGCATCATGCATGCGAGGTCTTTTTTCATGGCCTCAGCTCGCCAGATTGGGCGGAGACTTGGCCGCGTCGTGGCCTCACGTGAAGGGGCTGTTAGATTGATCTCTTTCCCGATTAGCCCAAAGGCCAATCAGGACCTTGATCTGCGCCCTGATCGGGGGCGCTCACCCTATCAATGGGTGGTGGGCCCCTGTCGCGCTGCGCTATATAAACAGGGTGGGGGACCCGGCTCGGCTCACGAGGTTCGCCGTAGCCTGCCGCCCCCACCGACACACACCTACCGATCTAGGTTGCGCAGTAGCGGCGGGAAGCACCACCGCCACCTCACCGCCGACCGGAGTCGGCACTGCGCGTCGCTGCCTTGCGCAGACTCCGTCAACAGAACCCGCGATGGCCAGCAGCTCTGCTGCTCCCACCTCTAGGGGTGAAGGTACCCCAATTCTCTCACTCTCACACTAGGCACTCACCAGGAACTCCTTGCCCCCTCATGTCTCTCTCGAACCCGACTAGATGTGCTCTAGTGATCCTAGGCTAGGACCTAACAATGGTATCAGACACCTCCTAGAAGCTACTCTAGATCGGGAAAAGAATCAGATCGAGAAAAAGAAGAAGATAGAAAAGAAACAGAAATTCGAAACCCTAACCCTAACCCTAGATCTAAAGAAAGGGGGACGCGGGAACACTTACCTGCTGTCGCTTTCACCGCCGCCGGCCATCGCCGGCGAGTGGCAAAGGCCGGCTGAGCCTCGGGCTCGCCGGGGAACAACTCCACCCGAACCACCGGCGCATCCGCTCGGGGCTCGGGGGGGCGCAAAAGCACCACCACAGGACCGCTCGACGGCGGCGCGCCCAACCCTCGGGTGGACGCGCGCGCCGGCGAGGGGATCCGCGGTGGCGCCGGCCCCTCTCCATGGTCGCCATGGCCCTCTGGATCTCGAGTTCTTCGAGGTTTGGAGGGAGGAAGGGGGGAGGCTAGCAAAAGGGGGAGGAGGGGGCTGCCGCGGCCGTGCGCCGGCGGGGCTATCCCTCCACCGCCGCCGCCGGCCATCGCCGGGCGCGGGAGAGACAGCCCCGCCGCCGCGGCTGCCGCGGCGAGAGCGCGCGGGGGAAAGAAGGAAATGGCCTAGGGTTTCAGGGAGCCGGCCGACGGCCGGTTTTTGTTCCGCCGTAAATGGCGCCTGGCCGTCGGATCTGGACGGACGGTCATGATCGTCCGGGCCACTTTCGGCCCAGGCGGGATGTGGCGGCAGGCCGCTTTCGCGGCCCAGGCCCAGGTTGCGGCCTGCGGGCGCGCGCCGCGCGAGAGGCCGGTGCCGAGCTGGTTTAGCGGGCCGCCTTCGTGGGCCGCGTTTGGCAGGCCGCCGGCGTCGGGCGAGTGGGCCGCGCGCGGGAACGGGTTGTGGGCCGTTTTCGCGCGTGGGCCGGTTTTCGCGTTTTGCACAGTAACTTCTGTTTTTTTTGTTTTTTCTATTTCCAGAAGCATTTAATTGATGTTTTTTGCATAGTTTTAGTCTCTAATCTAATTTGATGTTTTTTGCATAGTTTTAGTCTCTAATCTAATTTGAACCAACGGGATAATTAGTATTAGAGATTAATAAAGTTTGTACAGTGTTTTGCTTCTGAAAATAGATTTATTTCACAGTTTCCGCTGCAAAAGTCATATTTATTGCTCTATTTAAATTTAATTTGAACCAACGAGATAATTAAATTTTGTGAGAGCATGATAAAGTTAATTAGATCATGGTGCTGTTATTTTCTGACCAACGTTGTTAATAACTGTATCATGATTTAAAAAGTTATTTTGATGCTTTTATTTCTATTTCTGCCCAACGGTGATATAGTTTTAAATTGCATCAACAGTTGTATGTTTTATTTTTTTGACCAACGTTGGAAATAAATCATGCAATTGTCGTTATGATCTCACTTATGGATTGTAAATTTCAGGATCATTCAACTTAATGGCGTGTCTCAAAGAGATACCCATTCTCAAAGGCAACAACTATACAGAATGGAGGAAGAAGATTGAGTTCTCCTTCGTTTGTGGAGAAGTTGACTGGGTGCTGACCACACCGCAGCCACAAGCTCCGCAGAAGCCAGTGAGGGCTGATGGTGATGATGATGCTGCATGGCAGCAAAAGGAAAGGGACTATGCTCCACTGGAGTTGGCATACACCCTTGAAAACAAACAGTGGACCACTGCCAACAAGAAATGTATGGCTTTGGTAAAGAATACGATTGAGCCTGCCATTTTGGGCTCGATCGCATAGTGTGACTCCGTTTCAGAGTACCTCGACAAGATAAGGAATCAGTTCACTGGTTCCTCAAAGATATATGCTACCCAGCTGTTCAAGCAGCTGGCCACAGAGAGGTACAATGGCGGAGGGACTGGCATAAGAGACCACATCATGAGGATGTATAACTTGGCAGCACAGCTGAAGCCTATGGATCTTGAGCTCAAGCCTGGGCACATTATGCATTTGGTTTTTGCTTCTCTGCCTAAAGAGTTTGACACTTTTGTTGTCAATTATAACATGCAGCCAGAACAGTGGGACATGGAGAAAATGATAGCCATGTGCGTGCAGTAAGAGGACAGACTTAGATCCTCACATGGTGGCTCATTACACTATGTGAAGGATAACAGAAAAAAGATTGCTAACCCCTCTTTCAAGGCACGTGGAAAAGCTCCTATGCAACAGAATCACCAAAAGCCTCTCACAGTAGACAAAGATCAATGTCTACACTGCAAGAAAAAGGGGCACTTCAAGAAAGACTGCCCCGACTGGTTAAAGTCAATAATGGCAAAAAGAGGTGAGAATATTATTTCTATTGTAAATGAATCCTTGTATACACAGTATTCGAAATCTACTTGGTGGATTGACTCAGGTGCAACTGTTCATGTTGCAAATTCTTTACAGGGATTCCGTTCGATGAGGACTACGCAAAGAAGCGAAAGATGCGTTGAAGTCGCAAATGGAGTCCAAGCAGAAGTTGAAGCTGTTGGCGATGTCTCTTTAGAGCTAGTTGATGGTTTCATGCTTGTACTTAAAGATGTGCTTTATGTTCCCTCATTACACAGAAACTTAATAAGTATTTCACGTTTGGACCATGATGGTTATGAATGTCATTTTGGTAATGGAAAGTGTGCCATTTGGTTCGATAATGCATGTGTTGGTGTTGCCATCCTTCACAATGAGTTGTATTTATTATCATTGCGTGAAAAAGTTAATTCTGTGTGTGATGTGAATATGAATGTATCCTCGTCAGAGAAAGAAACAAAGAAAAGAAAGAGAACTCATGAAATATCGTCGAAATTATGGCACTGTCGTTTAGGCCATATTTCGAGGGGGAGAATATAAAGACTAGTTAAGAATGAAATTCTTCCTCAATTAGAGTTCTCAGACTTAGAACAATGCGTTGATTGCATTAAAGGAAAATTTGTAAAGCAAATTAAAAAAGGCGCTAAGCGTAGCACAGGAGTTTTAGAGATAATCCACACTGATATTTGTGGACCTTTTCCTGTGAAAAGTGTGGATGGCTATGACTTGTTCATAACATTCACAGATGATTACTCCCGTTATGGTTATATTTATCCAATCAAAGAAAGATTAGAAGCGTTGGATAAATTTAAGATATTTAAAGCTGAAGTTGAAAATCAGCATAACAAAAGAATCAAAATAGTAAGATCCGACCGTGGGGGGGAGTACTATGGTCGGCATACCCCATTCGGCCAAGTTCCTGGACCTTTTGCTAGGTTTTTGCAGGAAAATGGCATAGTAGCCCAGTATTCAATGCCGGGCGAACCTCAGCAAAATGGAGTAGCTGAAAGGCGTAACTGTACACTGATGGATATGGTGCGCAGCATGATGAGCTATTCCACCTTACCATTGGGACTGTGGATAGAGGCGCTGAAGACCGCCATTCACATTCTTAATAGAGTACCAAGTAAGTCGGTGCCCAAAACACCGTACGAACTATGGACAGGAAGAGTACCCTCACTAAACCATTTACGTGTGTGGGGGAGTCCAGCTGAGGCCAAAGTGTTTAACCCAAACATCGGGAAACTAGATCCCAAAACAGTAAGTTGCCACTTCATTGGCTATCCGGAAAAATCAAAGGGTTTTCGTTTCTACTGTCCAGACAGATTCACAAAGTTTGTAGAAACGAGACAGGCGATTTTCTTAGAGGATGAGATGGTGAGGGGGAGCATGGTAGCTCGAGAAATTGACCTTGAGGAGAAGCGGGTGTGTGCACCTAATCCGATGATTCAGGAACCATACTTCTCACTACCTATTATTCCCGCACCAATAGTTCCTGAGGTCGTGGTGCAAGCACCTGCTACAGTCCCTGATATTGTGGTGCAGGCACCTGCTGTGATTCCACCCGTGGAAACGATGAGTGAAGTTTTGGAACCTGTCCTTCAGGAGCCAACTGAACCCATCATTGCACACGAGGAAGAGTTGCAGCAGCCACCTCTGAACAGTGTGCCACAAGCAGAGGCACAGAATGTGCCTGAAAGTGAGGGGCCTAGAAGGTCTCAAAGGGTCAGAAAATCAGCCATCCCTGATTGTTATAAAGTTTATAATACAGAAGAAGTTCATATAGAAGGTGATCCCACTTCATATGAAGAAGCCATGAAAAGTGTTCACTCATCGAAGTGGCTAGAGGCCATGGAAGATGAGATGAAATCGATGAGTTCCAACAATGTTTGGGAACTTGAGGAGATTCCTAAAGGAGCCAAAACAGTAGGCTGTAAATGGGTCTACAAGACTAAACGTGACTCCAAAGGGAACATAGAAAGGTATAAGGCGAGACTTGTGGCAAAAGGTTTTACACAAAGAGAAGGAATAGATTATAATGAGACTTTTTCTCCTGTCTCATGTAAAGACTCCTTCAGAATCATAATGGCACTAGTTGCACATTTTGATTTAGAGTTACATCAGATGGATGTAAAGACGGCATTTCTAAATGGGGATTTAGAAGAAAACGTCTACATGAAACAACCAAAGGGTTTTGTCATGGAAGACAAAGAGAATATGGGATGTCGTCTAAAGAAATCCATTTACGGATTAAAGCAAGCCTCTAGACAGTGGTATCTAAAGTTTAATGATATAATAAAGAAATTTGGGTTTCAAGAGAATATAGAGGACAATTGTGTCTATGCAAAGTTCAAAAATGGGAAATACATTTTCCTAATCCTGTATGTGGATGATATTTTGCTTGCAAGCAGTGATATCAGTCTACTGCAAGAGACAAAGAAGTTCTTGTCCTCAAACTTCGATATGAAGGATCTTGGTGAAGCAACATATGTTTTGGGCATAGAAATTCACCGAGATAGATTGAATGGGGTCCTAGGGTTATCGCAAAAGGCATATTTAGAAAAGGTTCTAAAGAAGTACAATATGCATGCGAGTAAGGCCACACCTGCTCCTATAGTCAAGGGCGACAGTTTTGGGAATTTTCAATGTCCCAGGAACCAGTACGAGATCGATCAAATGAAAGCGGTTCCATATGCTTCAGCTGTCGGAAGCTTACAGTATGCCCAAGTGTGCACCCGCCCTGACTTAGCTTTTGTCACCGGGGTTCTCGGTAGATATCAAAGTAATCCAGGTATAGAACACTGGAAAATGGT
This sequence comes from Setaria viridis, assembly GCF_005286985.2. Taxonomy (NCBI): domain Eukaryota; kingdom Viridiplantae; phylum Streptophyta; class Magnoliopsida; order Poales; family Poaceae; genus Setaria; species Setaria viridis. The sequence continues at coordinate 31,396,187 of NC_048263.2, forward strand.
AAAGAAGGCGTTGCGCTACGCGCAAGGCACAAAAGAACTCATGCTTACATATAAGAGATCTGATTCCCTAGAGATAAAAGGGTATTCAGATGCAGACTTTGCGGGAGACAAAGATGATAGAAAATCCACGTCTGGATACGTATTCACTCTCGCAGGAGGAGCTATCTCATGGAGAAGCTCGAAACAGAAAGTAACTGCGTCATCAACGATGCATGCAGAATTCATAGCATGTCATGAGGCCACGGGGCAGGCAATGTGGCTAAAGAAATTTATACCCAGATTGAGAGTGGTTGACTGTATTCACAGACCACTAAAGATGTACTGCGACAATGAACCAGCAGTATTCTATGCTCACAACAACAAATCAAGCAATGCTTCCAAAGCCATTGAGATAAAGTTTTATGTTGTGAAAGACAGAATCCAGGATCACACTATAAGTCTCGAGCATATAAGAACAAAAGATATGCTTGCGGATCCGCTAACGAAAGGCTTACCTCCCAATGTGTTCAGAGAACACTTAGCCGGCATGGGTTTAAGGGAAAGCCTATGATTCCTGGATTGGATAAGGCCCAAAAGAAACAGAATTGTTTCAAAATAGAGAGGTGTGTTGTAGCTGTTGATTCTATCGGCAATCAAGCTGTGACCATGAAACATGCTCTACATATTAATCTACGATGAAACGAATAAAAGTGAAAAGTGTAAAGCTAAAAGTAAATGATGAGATCAAGGGGGAGAATGTTAGATTGATCTCTTTCCCGATTAGCCCAAAGGCCAATCAGGACCTTGATCTGCGCCCTGATCAGGGGCGCTCACCCTATCAATGGGTGGTGGGCCCCTGTCGCGCTGCGCTATATAAACAGGGTGGGGGACCCGGCTCGGCTCACGAGGTTCGCCGTAGCCTGCCGCCCCCACCGACACACACCTACCGATCTAGGTTGCGCAGTAGCGGCGGGAAGCACCACCGCCACCTCACCGCCGACCGGAGTCGGCACTGCGCGTCGCTGCCTTGCGCAGACTCCGTCAACAGAACCCGCGATGGCCAGCAGCTCTGCTGCTCCCACCTCTAGGGGTGAAGGTACCCCAATTCTCTCACTCTCACACTAGGCACTCACCAGGAACTCCTTGCCCCCTCATGTCTCTCTCGAACCCGACTAGATGTGCTCTAGTGATCCTAGGCTAGGACCTAACAGGGGCAACGTCCATACGAAGAACACGACTCAGGCTGTGGACCATTGCATTGGTCGCACCGGATCTGTGGTCTGGTTTACATGGATGGGGAGGGGGCAGGCTCGACGATATGGCCGTTGCAGGCCATTGTCGGATCAGTTTGTGTGGATATGATGTGTGTGCAATGGCCAAATGGAAAAAAGGGACAGGGGAAGAATATTCAGTTGCAGGTTCGTTAGTTGTGCATTTGTGATGATGGTGAACGCTTACCACCGGCCGCGAGGTCTTCACAGTTTTGGGACTGCGCTGTGCTGTGGTATGGTCAGTCTTATGGATCCAAATGGCAAATGCTACTACTTCATGGAAGAAACAAGTGACTGAAGTAAGAGTTCCATCCATTTCTCTTCAGTTCATTCAGCCCTTGTTTACTTGGTGAATTTGGGAGGTGCCAAATTACTGTAGCAACACTGTAGCGTTTCGTTTGTATTTGTGAATTATTGTCCAAATATTGACTAATTAGGCTCAAAAGATTCGTCTCGCAAAGTACAACAAAACTGTGCAATTAGTTTTTGATTTCGTCTACATTTAGTACTCCATACATGTACCGCAAGTTTGATGTGATGGGGAATCTTCTTTTTGCATAGTGCCAAAGTTAGGAGTTTTGTGGGAAGTGAACAAGGGCAGTGTAGATGCAGGTGACCGAGCAGATATAAGAACACCAAACGACGACTCGAGGTCAGGAGGTCTAGACCGAAGACCGGACCAAGTTCCTGGTGTTCCCACATCATGCATGTCACGTGGAGGCGAGAATGTGATGATATATACGGAAGTTTTGATCCATGTCTATTTCAAGGGAAATAGTAAATCAACTAGTCTGACGAATACATTAGTTGTTATCTGAATTAGAACTTTGCCTGATGCTTGAGGTGCACAATCATGTTCCCAAAGAGAAATTATGATGGAGCCAGTGAGCTAAGTAATTGCAATAAGCATTCCATCTGTTCCCGGTTTTAGCTGATGAGATTCATAACACTTTTACATGTTTATAGTTATGCTAAGGATTATTCATTCGGCAGCAGCAATGCCTAACCTGCATTATTGAGCATGGCTGGTATCAGTGTCAGTTGAAGCTTGAAATATTGTGGCTGCAACTGTTATGTTTGTTGCGGGTTTGTCAGTTGTGCTTTGTGGTGGTGGTTGCACGCTTACAGTTTTGGGCTTTTGGCACTGCTCTGTGGTATGGTCAGGTCAGTCTGGTGGATCCAAATGCTGGTTGCTACTACTTCGTGAAAGAAACAAGTGATAGTTCCATCCATTTCTCTTCAGTTCAGTCAGTGTAGATGCAGGTGACCGAACAGATATAAGAACACCAAACGACGACTCAGAGCCAGGAGGACTAGACCGAAGACTGGAGCGAGTGCGAGGTGTTCTTTCACATCATGCATATTACACGGGGGTAGGCGAGCCTGCGACGCTGTATATAGAAGTACTTAATCCATGTCTTTTTTCAAGGGAAATAGTAAATCAGACTAGTCTGACGAATACATAAGTTGTCTGATGATTAGAACCTCGCATGATGCTTGGGGTGCACAATCATGTTCTCAGTGGTCATTGAAGCGTCAGGAAGATCCGGAAATTATGAGGCTGAGCTAAGAAAAATTATGCTAGAGTCAGTAAGCTACGTAATTGCAATCAAGTATCTGATCTGTTCAAACAAAATGGAGAATTGCAGCGACGTTGACTGAAGATCTTTCAATCCTATGAAATTTCAAGATCTGTTCAAACAAATGGATCCAAAATGCTGGTTGCTACTACATGAAAGAAACAAGTGAGAATTCCGTCCATCTCTTCAGTTCAGGGAAGTGTGGATGCAGCTGACCGAACACCAAACGGCTGGGGTCAGGAGGACTAGACCGATGACTGGACCAAGTTCATGCTATTTTCACATCATGCATATCACGTGCAGGGGATCATGTGACGATGTATACAGAAGTTTGGGATGGATCCATGTCTATTTCAAGGGAATTGTAAATCACAAGCTGACGAGTAAGTTGTTGTCTGACAATTAGAACTTCACCTGACGGTGAGGGGCACAATCTTGTTCTCAGTGGTCACTGAAGCGTCAAGAAGGTCCAGAAATTATGAAGCGTCAAGAAGCGACAATGGAGTACGTAATTGCAATAAGCATCTGATCTGTTCAAACAAATGGAGAACTGCGTCGGCGTTGACTGAAGATTTTCTTTGAACCGAATTTCAGAGACCAGGCATGTGTTCAAACGAATGTGTTTTGAATAACCATGCTTGCTGACAACCAGGTACTCAGTCGAAAATTTCTTCCAACTGCCCTTAAAAAAATGGTGTGCCTTGTCCGTGACAAATGAAAATGATTTTTTTTAAAAAAAATGGATGATCCATGGTCCCTCGAAACACTGTGTCCTACTTGTATGCAAAAGCTTGATTGCATCCACTGATCCACAATACGACAGTTCAGTGTGCCTAACTGTCCTGGCTCGTCCTGTCCCTAATCAGTGCAAAAGCATGATCAAACAGAGAGCAGAGACGCATAGCTTTGTAGCCAGGGGCCAGGGCCCCCAGAAGCGAGCACGGTCGACGGAGAGCCCTGCCCTGCCCTCACCAACCCCCCGTGCCACGCTGCCGCGCACCAACCACAGCCCGCGCGACCGAGCCGCTCTCTGCCCCGACGGCCGAGCCGGCGACCAGAAAAATTTCGACGCTTTCCACGCCACCGACCCCCAAAATTTCGTACTTGCGACGCGGCACTAGTGGCGATCATAGGAAGGGCGAGCCAGCCAGGCAGCTACTGACTGGCCGGCACCCTCCGCCGCTTTTCCCTTCGACCAACCCCCGTGCCGCGCAGCCCGCCCCGTCCCCCTATTTAAACGCGGCCTCCCACTCCATTTCGCTCCAGGAAGAGCAGCACCATCCAGTGCATCATCACAAGCTCTTCTCCAACACAAAGCTACTTCCAAATTAATAGGCCACCGCCTCCTCCTCATCTTTGATCGTTTAAGTCTTAGTGCTTTCAGTTCTATCCCCCTTGCCCATTGCGATGGAGTGCGAGAACGGCCGCGTTGCCGCCGCCAACGGCGATGGCCTGTGCATGGCGACGCCGCGCGCCGACCCGCTTAACTGGGGGAAGGCCGCGGAGGAGCTCATGGGCAGCCACCTCGACGAGGTGAAGAGGATGGTGGCGGATTACCGCCAGCCGTTGGTGAAGATCGAGGGCGCGAGCCTCAATATCGCGCAGGTGGCCGCCGTAGCCAACGGCGCCGGCGAGGCCCGGGTCGAGCTCGACGAGTCGGCTCGCGAGCGCGTCAAGGCCAGCAGCGACTGGGTCATGAACAGCATGATGAACGGCACCGACAGCTACGGCGTCACCACCGGCTTCGGCGCCACCTCCCACCGCCGCACCAAGGAGGGCGGCGCGCTCCAGCGGGAGCTCATCCGGTTCCTCAACGCCGGCGCCTTCGGCACCGGCACCGACGGCCACGTCCTGCCGGCCGAGGCAACGCGTGCGGCCATGCTCGTGCGCATCAACACCCTGCTCCAGGGGTACTCCGGCATCCGCTTCGAGATCCTCGAGGCAATTGTCAAGCTGCTCAACGCCAACGTCACGCCGTGCCTGCCGCTCCGGGGCACGGTCACCGCGTCCGGCGACCTCGTCCCTCTATCCTACATTGCCGGCCTCGTCACCGGGCGCGAGAACTCTGTGGCAGTCGCCCCAGATGGCACCAAGGTGAACGCTGCGGAGGCGTTCAAGATTGCCGGTATCCAGGGCGGCTTCTTCGAGTTGCAGCCCAAGGAAGGCCTCGCCATGGTCAACGGCACGGCCGTGGGCTCTGGTCTTGCATCGACCGTGCTCTTTGAGGCGAACGTTCTTGCTGTTCTTGCCGAGGTCCTCTCCGCGGTGTTCTGTGAGGTCATGAACGGCAAGCCGGAATACACCGATCACCTGACCCACAAGCTGAAGCACCACCCGGGACAGATCGAGGCCGCTGCCATCATGGAGCACATCTTGGAGGGCAGCTCCTACATGAAGCTTGCCAAGAAGCTCGGCGAGCTCGACCCGTTGATGAAGCCGAAGCAGGACAGGTACGCGCTCCGCACGTCGCCGCAATGGCTTGGCCCCCAAATTGAGGTCATCCGTGCTGCGACCAAGTCAATTGAGCGCGAGATCAACTCCGTCAACGACAACCCGCTCATCGATGTCGCCCGAAGCAAGGCGCTCCACGGCGGCAACTTCCAGGGCACTCCTATTGGTGTCTCCATGGACAACACCCGTCTCGCCCTCGCCGCCATCGGCAAGCTCATGTTCGCGCAGTTCTCCGAGCTCGTCAACGACTACTACAACAACGGCTTGCCATCCAACCTGTCCGGTGGGCGCAACCCAAGCTTGGACTACGGGTTCAAGGGTGCCGAAATCGCCATGGCGTCGTACTGCTCTGAGCTGCAATTCCTGGGCAACCCGGTGACCAACCATGTCCAGAGCGCGGAGCAGCACAACCAGGACGTGAACTCGCTGGGACTCATCTCCTCCAGGAAGACGGCCGAGGCCATCGAGATCCTGAAGCTCATGACCTCCTCGTTCCTGATCGCGCTGTGCCAGGCCGTCGACCTGCGCCACATCGAGGAGAACGTCAAGAGCGCCGTCAAGGGCTGCGTGATGACGGTGGCGAAGAAGACCCTGAGCACCAACTCCGCCGGTGGCCTCCACGTCGCCCGCTTCTGCGAGAAGGACCTGCTCCAGGAGATCGAGCGCGAGGCGGTGTTCGCCTACGCCGACGACCCGTGCAGCGCCAACTACCCGCTCATGAAGAAGCTGCGCAACGTGCTCGTGGAACGCGCCCTCGCCAACGGCACGGCCGAGTTCAACGCCGATACATCCGTGCTCGCCAAGGTCGCGCAGTTCGAGGAGGAGCTGCGCGCGGCGCTGCCCAACGCTGTGGAGGCCGCACGGGCGGCCGTCGAGAACGGCACGGCGGCGATACCCAACAGGATTACCGAGTGCCGCTCGTACCCGCTCTACCGGTTCGTTCGCGAGGAGCTGGGTGCGGTGTACCTGACCGGCGAGAAGACCCGGTCGCCTGGCGAGGAGCTGAACAAGGTGCTCGTTGCCATCAACCAGGGCAAGCACATCGACCCGCTGCTGGAATGTCTCAAGGAGTGGAACGGCGAGCCCCTGCCCATCTCCTGAACAGTGAAGGGAGTGTCTCGAGACTGTATTTTTAGTTAATGCGGTTTATTCCTATTTATGTTCGTTGTTATGCTACGGACTCTTGTTGTGCAGCTGCGATGCTTTGAAAGAGTTGTTATTGCAAGCAGCATTTTGTAAGTTTTGGAGTACTGTGAATTTGAATCATATTTGCAGTTTAATTTAGTTCAAGTGTTCATGCAAACGACCAAACATGCGCCCTACATGCAACATAACAATTTTTCTCATATTTTGAGACTGGACAAACGTTTGTTACGAAGTTCACTGTTCTATAAATTGACAAAAGGCCTCAACAACTGATGCCTAACAGCCAAGGTATAATCGATCGATCAAGGACCGCAGACATGGTTCACATTCAGGAAAAGGGTAATAAGACATAAACGATGAACATAGAAAGCTCAACGACTCGTAACGTGAATTTTAATATTAACTAGTATGTTTGTCCATAGCCTCATCAGGAGAAGTATGTCTAACAATGTTTGTCGACATCATGAATATACTCCGTTATTGTCACATTTACATTCCATAACTTTAGTTAGATGCTTCAAAACGAGAGAAGTGGTTGTATCGGTCATGGTTGGTCTTGCACGTGATTATATTGTACAAAGTCGTGTCATTGTCTTCAAGCAGAATTCTTTTCGTACTGAAAAGAGACACTAATCTCTTGCATATTTTAGAACAACAAAACACAGGATAATATTGTGATTTTCTTTTAGCTTTTTTCATAATCAGTGGCCGCATTGTCACAACATACGTAACAAGAAGGAAAAGTAGAGGAAACAGACCAAGAGTTGGTCCATGGATCCATGCGTATTTGTTAACGCAAAAATTTGGATCTCAGACTTATACGTTGAACAACACGGAGGACCTGGAAGATCTGCTTAACTCCAGTTTTGGCTCCAAATTGGCTTGCGAGTGGTGCAAGTCGTGCCAGTCAATTTGACCTGAAAATTGATAAGGTAAATATTAAATTCTTGAGCCGATCAGCGGCGAAGCCTCTTGGTAGGCGTTTTTGGAATAAACACCACAATAGATAGATATTTTAATGTAAGCATGTGGTGTAAATGAATGAAACATTAACGACATGTGCCATTGGCTATGTCAGCCAACGGCCTAAGATAAAGCATTGTAACACAATAGCCATAAAAGGGGAGCCACGCACTTAGATAAGCTAACAGATCTAGCCAATGTCTTGATAAGTGTATTGAACTCAAACAAGGTAACATGAATGAGAGGGCATTGGCATCAATCTAACATAGCAGCAAGGACCACCAGTCGATGCTGACTGTATGCAAGCCAGATACATTATCAGATCTTAATTAATGTCTTGATAAGTGTATTGAACTGAGATAAGGTAACACGAATGAGAGGATATCAACCTCGATCTGGCAACATAAAAGACTAGAACTCAATCACCAAGGACGTCTTGCCTACCGCTTACAAGCCCATGAAGGTAACAAAATCTAATCAATGTCATGATCGTGTAATTGAATTTAGATAAGGTAACACGGTGAGAGGGCATTAACTTCGACCCGTTAATCTTAACAGATAGGCTCGCAGCAGCAAGGTCTCGCATACGCCCCTATCGGCTCAATAACGTCATCATACTTCCGTGAGATACGGATAAGACTCAACTGAAGCATCGGGTGGATGACGAGCACCCCGCGCTGCCACCCCTTCCACGGCACCTCTCCCTTGCCGCAACCTGAGCAGGCCAGTGGAAGCCTGTTCGGCTGCAATGAAGGCGACGACGAGGTCCTCTTCCCCAATGGTGGCGAGGTCCTCTTCCTTCCTCTCGGCGCGTCCGCGGGCTCGGGCCAGCCAGTTCCGGCTTGCCGGTGCCAGATCCTCCATCCCCTAGCCTGATCTAGACCCTTCGAGGTTGGATCTGGGATTGGGGATGTGGGAGGTAGTGCCTGGACGGAGGGGCGCGGGGGTGCAGTGGAGCGAGGGCGGAGGCTAGCATGGGGCCACGGAGGTGCATAGGAGACAGCGCGGCCGCATGGGTACCGGGCGTGGAGGGTGATGGCGGCTTATCCTTACCGCGCGCCAAGGCATGGAGGCAGCGACGGCAGCTCGGCCTTGCGGCGCGCCGGCGTGGAGCCGAGGAGGCGGCGGCCATGTGGGCACGCCGGGCGCGTGACAGCGGCTCGACCTGCGGCACGCTGGGCGCGAAGCAACAACAACGGCTCCATGGGGGTGGTGCACCGGGCACAGAGGCAAGGATGGTGGCTCGACCTTGCCTTGCATGGTGAGGAGGCCGCGAGGAGGCAGCCCAGCAAGGGATGATGTGGCTGCAGGTCCGCGGCCTAGCGAGGGGTGAGCCTTTGCTAGCAATCTTGTTGGTGGCAATGGCAACGGCGCTCTAGGGAATCGCTCTTCCTGTTGGGGGCGTCATGATGTAGCTCTATCCCTGTTGCACGGGGTTCTCTGGGTGAAAACCCTATCCATTTTCAGGACGACAGACGGCGGTGCCATTGGTGTCATACCCTCCTTGTCGTTTCAAGAGACCCAACTCGGCTTCTGGCAATGCTGGTGATGCCGATGGTCAGAGGAGGCTACCACTGGTGGTGGCGATCCTGCCGTGACGAGCTTGAGGCGTGGCAAGAGGACATGGTGCAAGATGGCGAGCTTGACAGGGGTTGCTGACCTCATGTGGAGGCGGCTGTACTTTTGGTGGTGGCTAAGGGTTGCCGCATGTTTGTCGAGTTGGCTGCAGTAGACTGCAGCGGCTAGCGTTGCTTGGCAACTGTCAGTGCGGCGTGGGACTGCGTCGGAGGATGGCGCTTGCAGCAACGACATCGTGGGGCGACTAGGCATGCAGCGGACTGCGGCAGGTTGCTCAGCTTTGCTGGGCTACTCCAGTGTGGTACATCATCGGAAGACGGTGCAAGTGACTTCTTTGGCTTGTTGGCGTGACGACGGAGGCTACGTGCGTGGGTTGAGCAATGAGGCAAAGTCGACCTGCGGCGGCGGCTTGGCGGATTGATGGTGACCTTGGGAAGCGGGGCAACATCGCTAACCATTCGGATGGCGACAAAAGAAGCAGATCTGAGACATGGAGTACTGTGGCAGCGTGGTGAAGCCCCATGCACAGTGTCTCTCAGAGGCAACGAGAGTGAGGTGGAGTCCAACGATGGATGTGGTGAGGCCCATGTGCGTTGTGTTTTTCGTGGTGGCGACTGCGAGGCAGCCTGCGAGAGGTATGGATGTGGTGGTATCACTCTGTCGGGTGGAGTGTGGTGTTGCATCGGCACTACAGCGAAGGATCCCACATGACGGTGGCCTTCTCGGTGAGGTGTGGTATGTTTTCTCGGTTCCCCGTTGACACGGAGTCACGCTTGGAGTTCGGCGACTGCACGAGGGTGAGATGGTTGGGGGTGCCGCGTTAAGAGCTTCGGCTCTATGTTGTTGTGAGTCAAGTGATGTTTCGTGCTCTGCTACTGCTGTCTTGAGTGGAGTGGTACGACTGCGTTGATGTCCCAATCCAACCGGTCGGTTTTAGCGGTTTTTTTCGAGTTGAGTGGTTACCCGCGTTGACGTCCCAATCCAACCAGGCGAGTCGAGCTATTTTTTTCCTTTTCTTTTCTTTTTCCTGCCCATTACCTCCCAAGGTTGTAGTCTTGTATTTTTTCTGCTATATCAATATGAACTTGTACTATCTTGTGCAGTTCGTTAAAAAACAAGTTTATAGTATGGCTAGTTTTCTAAGCTCTTCACCAACCCATCATGAAGTGGACTACAAAATCCTCCCGGTTCTAGTATGGCTAGTTTCTAAGCTCTTCACCGAGACGGCAAGACACCAACCCATCATAAAGTGGCTACAAAATCGTCTCTTCTCCAAGTTATGGGTCAACAAAATTTGCTCACCAACAAACCCATTTTGACCAACGTCCGTTCCAATGCATGCTCCATTTTGAGACTTTCAACGCTGTAGAGCAGTAGCTCAGGAGATATCTGCACTTACCATAAATACTTCTAATTCTGCAAGGAACTTTTTTTTCTGATGAATCCTAACGCCTTTTTTTCCTTAAATAAGGTCAGATGCACGAGCAACTATCCAAGTGGCTGCGTCCATTTCTAAACAAGATAAGAATGTCATGTAACACGAGCACATGCTTTGACCACTAAACGCACCCATTTTGTTTTTGAATCTTGAAGACTCTGCCAAGAAAGAGAATATAACATACACGATACGCCTCTCACGTTTAGAAAGTGTTTGTATGGAAATATCTTTTGGGGTATTTTCGTATTTGGGATTTGAATTCTTCAAGACGAGCAGCCCCCTGCAAAGAAAAGTACAACATGGATCATCCCCACAAGGGGATTGTGATTGATGGTTGTATAATTACCCTGATGTCTTTACAGGTTTCTTTTTATTTTATGTCGATCACTGTAGTGGGTCTGACACCATCCATCGTGTACCATGAAAGATTCAGAAATGCATGATCTCCTATCCAACAACTTTTCTGCTATATTTCTAGTGTCATTCGGCCACTTTGACACCTTTTTCATTTGTGATTTGTAACGCGTCCACTTTTAACCATGCCAACGTATAGCCCTTATCTTACCCTATGGCCACGCGCGTTATTAGAGTTATAAAAGAAGGCTGCGCTATCCTTTGCCCTTTTTCAGTCGCATCACCTACCGTCACGCCAGTGAGAATATCCTATACCCAGTTTGGAGGTCGGCCAACTACTTTGTAGATTATGAAAAGGCTTGGTTGGCCCCAGTGCAGGAGTCAATCCAAAGACCTTATCGTTCACTCGTGTTGCTGCGTTCCTTTTATAACTCCCGCATCCATCTTTGACGGCAGTTGTCACCAACCCACCTTTTCTTAGATTAACTTGGAGGAGCACTCGAAATTTGTTTTGAACATGGTCCACGTTCATGTTTCAAACATAAAAAAGGGTAGTAATAAAAGAAATCAGCAAAAACATTGAGCACCTTAGGCTGCGAGTCGTTGGCCAAGTGGCCTGGTTATAATACGTACACGCGTCGAAAGCAACCTTCCGACGGCTGCTGCTCGTGTCGTGATAGTGCTTCGCGGTAGGTGAAGGCGAACGCATGGCCAGTCATCGCTGCCTGGTCTGGAAACTGGAATGCAGCGTGTTGTCCAGCACCACACCCTTGCAAGCCAGCTTGCAAGGAAGGAAGTCCATAGTAAGGTCCAGTCCAATGGAGTGTGCTCCGATCTAGATGATGGTAGGGAGCAGGTAGCTGCTCACATTTCTATCCTCACCAAACACTGAAACCGCAATGTCCCATGCTGGCCGATCATATCGCGCGCGCGACCGGTTGGCATCGTCCGCGGATCAATCGGGTTCGAGTCGCGTCACCAAAGGTAGAGGTAGATGCCATGCATCAACCACACATTTCCAGTTTCACCCGTGCTCCTGGCTCGACGCTCGAGTAGTCGAGTGATCCGGATCACCAGAATTGCCTTGATCCTCTCCGACCGTCCTCTACTCCTCTCATCCCATCCTCTGTTCCTGCCCATGCCCCCGACACGTGAGGGCGGAGCGGGGCTGTTGTTATCTCCCCGCACGAGGATCGCGTGCGCCGCGGCGAACAGGTAGAATCAGGTCCCGTTTTCTTCCACTGACTTATTTTTAGCATCCGTCACATCGAATATTTAGATACTAATTAGGAGTATTAAATGTAGACTATTTACAAAACCCATTACATAAGACGAATCTAAACGGCGAGACGAATCTATTAAGCCTAATTAGTCCATGATTTGACAATGTGTTGCTACAGTAAACATTTGCTAATGATGGATTAGTTAGGCTTAATAGATTCGTCTCGCCATTTAGATTCGTCTTATGTAATGAGTTTTGTAAATAGTCTACGTTTAATACTCCTAATTAATATCTAAACATTCAATGTGACACGTGCTAAAAATAAGTCAGTGGAAGAAAACACCCCCTGAGTTTTGCTGCGTCGGAGAGCGGAGATCACCTGACCACGACACTGTTGAACCATGGAAACAGGACCGCCGTCCGGGAGCTGTCGTTATCTCCCCGCGCGAGGATCGCGTGCGCCGCGGGATGCCCTTGGCAGCAGCAGGCCAGCAGCAGCCTAGTCAGTTACCAACCAGTGCTGCGCCGCTTGTTACCTAGACATCCAGGAGTGTCGTCCACAGCCTAAGAAATCATTTGACCTCGCAAGTTCTACGTCAAGTATAAAGAGATGTGGAGCTAGAAGTAAAACTCAGTTACCCTCAAAAACGTCGTTGGTAGGTCCTCGCAAGTTACGCGTCGACAACAAGGAAAGCGGAACTCCTTTAACCTCGCACACCATACGGAGGCACTTCTAATAGTAAATCTCGTATCCTTGCATCACCTCTGCTCCTAGGAGGACTTGAAGGCAGTGATTGACAACAATAATAGCTAATTCTCACCAGACTAATCCTCGAGTGTTTGGGGTCGGTTCCGAACACCGAGCTTTTATCTTTTTTCTCTTTACTCAGGAATGATGCTCGGAGAAGAACTATGCGAGGTTAAGACCTTTCGACAAGACTCAATGAACCAAAAGCCTCGAGGCTAGACGATCGACTTTGAATGAAGATGAAGTCACGAGGTTAGTGTAACAACCTAGCCCAATTAAACCATGTTTAATCCTAAGTAAAGTCATTAGAGCTTAAAGAAGAACATTTGGCAGTTGTGAAGAGAAGTAAAAAGGCACTTTTTCCCTCACAAGATAAACAACTGTTTAAACCATAACTCAAATTTTTGCTTAAGAACTTAAAAATATGTCCAACTAAGAGTTGTAGAACTCAACTTTCCTGACAACTTTTATTTGTCTTTTTACTTGAATCTGAGCAGAAGACCTTCAAAAATTCGAAGTTCAAAACTGTGTCAATTTAAGAAAAACAAATAAAGCTCCAACTTTGGAGCTCTTTATCTAAAATTTACAAAATAAACTCAAGCTGAACTCTATACAAAAGTTTTAGAGCTTGAAGCCCTTAACAACTTTGAATAACAGAGTAAGGTCTAAATCCGCACAGAAGGCTTCCAAAACCCCGGTCAAAGTCAGTTAGTTTGGTCAACCCAGCCCCAATCAGCAATCTAAGCTAAGTCTGAAATAAGTTCAACCAAGCATCTTGGCTTAAGCTTATCGCACAAAACTTGAATAGAACCCAACAAAACCCTTTATAAGAGTTTGAGAAATAAATTTATACAACAACTTCCTCAATTGGACTCTGGTCAAATTCACATCAGAAGCTTTTCAAAATTGGGACTCAAGTCAGTGAAACACCTTGAAATCAGCCAAGTTGCCGTTTTTGCCTGTGTCTGGAAATCCAACATTCCTCCAAACTTTGAAGCCTTGTAACTTCAAATCTGCTATGAATTTAAACTCGGTTCAATTACGAAAGTTGAACTTGGATCTGACAACTACAAATTTTGCAAAGGGAGTAAATGTTGCACAGTTCAAGAATAGGGAGTTAATGGCGTTTGAAGATCAGCCCGACGACGCGATCCTGCAATCCCTCGGCCAGAGCGTGCCAGAGCATGCGCGCCGCGCTTTGGAGCGCCGCCGATGCATGGCACGGCTTCATCGGCGAAGCCGTTGCGCCCGATCTCCGGCCCTGGCAAGATGCCGCCTCACGCGCCCCGCCGCTAGTGAGCATCGCGGTCCCCCCTGCTCTCGTCAGCCCCGCCTCGCCCGAGGGCACGCCCGCCTCCTGTCGCTACTCTGCCCGCGCGCACCCCCGCGGACGCCTGCTCGACACCGCCGCTTTCGCCAACCGCCGCCCCAACCGCGACACCTCGAGCGCTAGCCTCGCCAACCCGACACCCCGGCAAAGCTGTTCCTCGCGCGGACGCTCACTTCGCCCGAGCCTGTCACCTTGCCTGCCTCACCCCGCCGGTCAACCCCCCCCCCCCCCCCCCCGTCGTCCGCCAATGGCGTCGCCGCCATTAATGGCCGTGCAGTGCCCCGGCTCCCCTCCGACCCCTAGCTGTTAGTCCCGGCCACGCCTCGCTCGCCTGCTCCGCCCGGCCCTATAAATGGAGCCCCTACACCGCATGAGCCCCCTTCCCCGCTCGCCCTTGCCACCAGCCAAGCTCCCCTGCTCCACATCCAAGCGCCGCCGCTCGGTTCTTCCGTGGAGAGCCCACTTCCACGCAGCCTCGCTCTCTGGCGACGTCGCAAATCGCTCCGCCACCACCTCGCACAGCTCAAGCCGCTGATCGTTGCCGTCACCAAGCTTCGACGCCGCCGGAACGTCGCCGCCCAGCTCCGCCGCAGCCGCTGCGCCGCCTTTCGCCGTTCCGCCTTCACCGAGCCCCCTCTGCGCCCCAACCGCCACCAATCGACTCCCGGTGAGCTCCCGCGCCTTTCCCGTGACTTCTTGCCCTGGATTGGCCGACGCACCGCCAGAATTTGGCCGGACTGCCGCCTTGCGCGCCGCCAAGGACACACTTGTGTCTTTTCCTTTCTTCCAGGAACCTTAGCGCTAAAAATCAAGGACCTCTACGCGTTTAACCTATAGACCTAGGGGTTAAACCGTAAGTTTGCCGCGGTTTTCTTTTAATTTCGGCAGAAAATGATCCAAACTTTAAAAATGCACCATAACTTGTACAAAAATAGGAAAAATGTCAAACCAACTTTGCTAGACTCAGTATAATGTGTAGTTTCGAATAAAAATGTTGTTGACACATTTCTCTGCTAGAATTAATGTTATATGTTTTAATCCTTGTTTAAGCCATTTAAATCATTCTAAATTGTAGAAAATGGTAAAATGGTAAATCCAACTCTCAAGTGTTTGTTTTAGAGAATGGAAGCTTATAAAAATGATGTGGAGTCTAGCTCAGATGTTTAAATCTCTATTTTAGTTTTGTCATGGAAATCTAAGGTTGCTTTTTTCTTTTTGCATAACAATTAAACCAAAGATGAGAAAAATGTGAAACAAATTGGAATAAGTCAGTGGTATAGTATAGTTTGTAGGAAAAATATAGAACCTGATCAGAAGCAGAAGAAAAACCACTTTTCTTTTTGGGGAAAAATAAATAGGAGTAGGATATGACAAAAAGATGCCTTCACTAAAAATTATGAAAAATTCACCAAAGGCTCTATTTCACCTCGGGAACCTACTGTTAAAATTTCATACCTAGATTCATTGTGTTTTATGTCTTAAAAATAGTTGAGCACACACTACCTTATCATAATGAAACAATTTTCATTATTTTTGTGCAATTCTAATAAGCCTCAAATTTGTTCAGTAGCTTAATCATGACAAGGTTAAGTTGTTGGTAAAGTTTCAACTTCATAGCTTAATGTTTGAAGTTTGAAATAAAATTTGGGAGACGAACCAAATTAAATGGAAGAAAGAACCTTAAGTAAAGGTAATAATCTTTTTCGGAAGAGGTACAAAAGAACATTCAGAAATAGGATAAATTTCTGATCTAAAGTTTAATAAAGTTGAGTTGTATATATGTACACAATCACCATCAAGTCAACCCCGGATTTACACCATAACACACCTTACCTTATGCAGATAAAGAACGTGTAGAACCTTCTTTAGGTGAATGTGGTCATAATGTAATTTATACTTCAATGCTAATTTGTGTTTTGCATCCTATATGAGAAAGCATAGAAGTTGAACTTGATGCATTTGCATTTTATGTAGAGCTGAACCTCGCTGACCGAACATACGAGCTTCACCCGGCGCCAGAAGAAGGAGCCGTAGCGGATCTGCATCAAGTCGGAGCCGAGCCTGTACGGGAGCAAGCTGAAGACCAGTTTGCTAACTCCCCATGTGAAGGCAAGCCTCAGAACATGAATTTCCTATTTTTAAATACATGCAATATGATTGACTACTTTGATTGCGCATTTACATTTCTAGGAGTTCATTGAAACCGTAGATGCATGAACTTAGTACCCTTTTGATCTGAACACTAGTATGATAGGATGAGTAGTTGCAATGCTTAATAGGACTCGGTAAAAGTCGAGTGATTGACTGTCATTCACGAGTTATAGGAGTTGTTTGCTTTCCTTTTGTTACAACTATAAGGATGATGGACGAGGCAAGGCTCTGTGAACTATTTTGGTGGTCGGTGGATTGCCCCGTCTGTCTACATGAAATTGGACTAAGGTCGAGATGTGACAGTGTTCATGATCAAGTGTTGAAAGTACTAATCTCATACCTAGTATGGGATGGGGAAGCCTAATACCTGATTGAATCGGAACGTGAGCGGATCATTCCACTGTCTCTAGAACAGAGTTCCCTTGCGGCCGCATGTGGTGACAAGTGCGGTCATAGTACGGCATAGACCGGGTCTATGGAGCCTTGTACCAAGGGAAGCGGGCTCGACACGGGTCTAGGAATCGATGAGAACGGTTGACAGATGAAGCGACCCTTCACGGTGCGCGGATGTCGTGGAATTAGGTTTGCTATGCATGGTTAAGAAATTCGAATCGATTCGTCTGCCTCTCACAGTTTGGGACTGTTTGATCGCTATGCTACACTGAGTAAGAATGAAAGATGATGAGGATCTAATTTTGTTACCTATATTATTTGATTGGAAACTGTGCTTGGTTTAGTATAGTTGTTAACTTAGAATGGTAAAATAATAGTAGAACTTGTGGCTAAAATATTAAAAGTAAGGACCTACACTAGTCACTTATGGCAAAAACGAACCCCAAAGCCAAAAAGCTTGCATGTCTAGGTGTTGCTGGAGTAGTACCACCGGTCGGTTAAGTCTTGTTGAGTATAGTCGCTCAGCCTTGTTGTGGCATATCTTTTTAGGTGATGTTGATACCCCTGAACTCACTGCAAGTGGAACTTGGCCTCCCCAACTTTCTCCTGGTTGGACGGTTGAGTGGGATCCCTCCTCGGACGGCGAGGACCAGAATCATTGATGTCATGATCGGCTTCGTCATGATATCCCGCAACGACGTTTAGCTTCCACTCAGTTATTTCTGTTATTTGAGAACTCTGCAAACTTTGCTTGAATTTTGAACTTGAGGTTGTAATAAGTTGATGCACTTGTTTAATTGAGATGGACTATTGTAATCTCTGTAACCACTCGCCTTCGTGCGAGTCTTGCTTTCTCGATCCTGAGTTAAGTGGTTTATCAGATGAAATCCAACGGACGACCAAGTTGATTTGTTTAAAGTACATGATCGCGTGTTAAGCGGCTTAAGTGTCCTTTAGCCAAGTTAATTTGGGCGGTTCCGCCACAGTTAGAGGGCAGAAGGCATGAGAAACGTAACCACGTGGAAGAGTTCAATTCGTACACATTTTCTCCAATGACCTTTATGTACGGCATATCCTACTTGGAATGTAAAGTAGGTCATTGATCACTATAAAAGGGGAGCCCTACCCCGTTATAGAGAAAGATCATTTTTTTCCAATTATAAGTATTATTCCCATTGAAACTTGAATCTGTTTGGTGTTAATTTCCTTTAAGACCAACAGGGCGCCCACCGTCTTCTCAGCGATAAAACAACCCACAATGCCACAAACAAAGAAGAAGAAGAAGACCGCACCACAAGAAGCCGCCGAGGGCGAAAGAGAGAACCCTGCGTCTCAAGAGGAAAGACTTGTTTCTGTTGATCAAGATGACACAGATATCATAGAGAAGTTAATGAGAGTCGAGGCTAACTTACAAACAAGAAGCGAGAAAAAAAAAGAGTTGAGACGGAAGCAACAAACAAAACACAGCTGAAGACAAGCACAAGAAATGATTTACTCGGAGCAGCAGAAAAGGAATTGGCCTTGGTGCTGAAACAACTCGAGACTCTAAAACAAGAAAAAGAAAGATTTGCTCAAGAGCTAAAAGCCCAATGACTAGCAGTCTGAAAAATAGCAAAACTGAATCAAGCAAAACAACAATTGGCAGAACTGCAAGAGGAATTGGATGAACTGCAATACTTACATAACACGCCACCACAACCGCAAACACAACCACCACCCTCGAGGCAGCAATATGTTGCAACAACGCAAACATCCTGCAGGCAAATCCTAACCTCACTGGGCACAACATACCAATGATGACAGGTGCCTACGCAGCAATTGACTAAAGCTCTCCATTGTCCATAGGCCTGCAAACAGCTATATGGTCTCCAACCTACAAGACAGTTTCACTACCAAAGTTTAATGGGCAAACTGACCCTCTTCAGTTCCTTGTGAACTACGAAGCTGCAATAGATCTCAAAACAAAGCTAATACAAAACTTCCAAGGCTTCCATCGTGCAACAACAGACTCGGGTGACTTGTTTCACTGCATCCAAAGAGACAAAGAACCCCTAGCCAATTATGTCAAAAGATTCGTACAATTGAAGTCACAAACTTCAGATGTGGACGAAAGCGTAGCCATCGCAGCTTGCATCAAAGGGTTAACACCAGGCCCGACAGCTTCGTACCTAATAAGAGAAAAGCCCAAAACTATGGAAGCCTTGTTCGTCGAGTTGGAAAAATATTGCAAGTCAAATGAGGACTACAGAAAAAGAGTAATGGAGAGAAACCGCCAAAGGCAAGCTCAATAAGATCAAAATTGACAAACCCCAAAATACAATTTCGCACAACATCAACAGCGATATCCAGCTCAGCATGTGCTACCGATCAAGGGTGTTGAACTCTCACAGCAACAAAGTCAAAATCACAATAGATAACCCCAACAGTAACAGCAAACAAGTTATAGCAATGGGCAAAGAGGCAGTCACTTTGGCAGGGGGAGGAGCCGAGGAAGAGAACCTCCAAGGCGGCACAATCAGAACAACCAACCTCAAATGTTCTATTGCACATTTCATGGCAAGCAACTAGATCACGCGACCGACTTCTGCCTAGAAACAAAAAAGACTTTTGAAAGAATAGCTGAAGAAAAAAGAGCAGCCACAGAGCCAAAAACCATCCACCACACCTCTTTTTGTCCACAACACCTCTTTTTGTCCACAACAGCCATACTGCCAAGTTTATCCACAAATGAACCTCAATACCGCCTATACACCTAACCTCGCAAATTCATTTACCAATCCTTCCTTCAACTACCAACCCACTATGATGTGGAAACCATCACCACAGTTTCAATCTCAAAGTCAGCAAGCCTCACAAACTACAAGCTTCGCACCACCTCAGCCTCTACAAGAGATACCACTACCTCCACCAAACCTACCCAATCAAATACCCAAAGCCAAGCCTAACAATGCCCAAAACAGCAACCCCAAAGTCCTACCTACCTACGGCATGATAATGCCAATAGCAGGGGGATCCTCGCAATAACTTGAAAATCCAAAAACTAATTCAAACGTCTTGCCCACCTACGGCATGATCATGACAATAGCAGGTGGATCCTCACTAGAGTTTAAGAACAAAAGACAAAGGCAAAATTACTTCAGACAAGTCCATTCAATCATCCCTGACGGACCACCAACCAAGTCAGAGTGGGCACACATGTCCATCTCTTTCATGGAAGAAGACTATGGAAGCTATCCTTGTAGGATGGACAATCGGAAAAGTGCTAGTTGACAATGGAAGCTCAGCAGACATCATTTTCGCAAGCACATTCAGAGAAATGAAAATTCATCCTCACCTGCTACAACCAGCAGAAGTGCCACTACTAGGCTTCAGTGGAAAGACAGTACGAGCTTTGGGGAAAATCACACTACCAGCATCATTTGGAAACTTAGACAATGCTAGAACAGAACACATAATGTTTGACGTTGTGGAAATGTACTATCCATACTTCGCTATCTTTGGTAGGGGATTCATCAACAAGTTCGATGCAGTGATAAGGCAGCTATTCTTGTGTATGAAGATCCCAGGCATGAAAGGAGTCATCACAGTTTACGGCGATCAGCAAACAGCTAGGAACATTGAAAAAGGTGCAACCCCAGGGCAGAAAAATGTACACCACTAGCAAGCCCCAACGAGGCTGAGCCATCAAAAAAGAAAAAGCCATACATCGAGCCTAAAAGAGATAAAGAACAGTTGAAAATAAGTGCCAACGGTGAAATCAAAAGAGTGCTTCTAGATGAACATATTCTAGATAGAGCTGTAATCATCGGGGCCAACCTCGAACCCGATGAAGAAAAGCAGCTAATTGAATTCTTGAACAAGAACAAGGATGCCTTCGTATGGTCCACAGGTGACCTACAAGGAATTGATAGAGAGATATAATAGAACACAAGTTAGAAATAAACAAAGGTGTGAGACCCAAAAAGCAAAAGCTTCGAAAAATATCAGAAGACAAGATACAAGCTATTAAAGCAGAGGTTCAAATGCTAGCTGATGCCAATGTGAGGTTCAAAGGCTAGCTGATGCCAATGTAATACGCACGGTTATGTATCCTGAATGGCTGGCAAACACAGTTCCAATCAAGAAGAAAAATGGCAAATGGAGAATGTGTATAGATTTTACTGACCTGGTATGCCTAAAAGATGACTTCCCACTAGAAAGGGTTGACAAGGTGGTAGATGATGCCGTAAATAGTGAAATGCTGTCACTAGTAGATATGTTCTCAGGCTATCACCAAGTACGCATGAAAAAAAGAAGATGAGGAAAAGACGAGTTTCATCACACCATTCGAGACATACTGCTTTGTAAGAATGCCCGAGGGGCTCAAGAATGCGGGGTCAACTTTCTCAAGAATGATAGCATTAGTCCTAAGCACACTGTTGGGATTTGGCACCCCGAATAGATGTTGGAGAGAGAGAAGGGTGGAAACAAGTCAAGTGAATAAGTGAACCAAATGAACAAATGGCTAAGAGAGCTCTCCTCCAAGCCCTATGGCTCTATTTATAGGGAGAAGGAAGTGGTTGTTTATATTAATTTCATTGGTGGGGTCAAATATTACAGATAGGTCCCTGGACTTTACAAAGAGGTCCCTAGATGTTACAACTCAGTCCCTAACCCTCACAAACAAGTCCCTAGACCCCATTTCGGTGCTCTTTTACACAAAGGGGGTCCTTAGCCTTAGGCCTCCTAAGGCGCACCCCCAACAGTAGCCCCTCAACTATTCTATCTTGGCCGGCCCAACAAGACCTAATAGTTTCTCCTGTTAAAAGAGGCTGACAACTCAGACTCCGGTTGCGAGGAATGCCCTTTGCAACCAACCCGTGTGCGCCTCGCTAAAAACTCCATCCCAAAAACCCAATGGGAAAAAAGGGCATGGAGAAAAGAGCACGCACACTCTTGGGTTTACATGTGCCAACTCTAGACACTATGCCTACAAGTGCTTGGAACGATGAGCTTTGATCTACATAGGGCTTTACTCCTAAGCCTCGATCAGCGGGCCTCACTTCAAGAGCTAATGTAGTCGTGAGCGAAGGTAGCTCCAACACCTTCAAGCCTTCTCTCACGAGCACCAGGCAACTAGGATGGACTGGTCTTCTAGTACACCCCCCAGCCCCTCTTGGCTGGTGTTCGTGAGAGAAGCTCCGCATGTAGTGGAAGTAGTGGAAGTAGTCGATGTAGTAGCGGTGGCTGAGGTTGAATCGCACATGAACTCGGTGATGACGTTGAAGTTGACGGCGAGTCCCTTGAGGCAAAGTAGTGATGGCGAGGTGGATGGCGATGCTGAAAGTGAGCCCCTAAAGCTGATGTAGCGAAGGCAAAGTCGAGGGTGATGCCGAGGTTGAGCCCCACGAGCCGATGGAGCGGGAGACACGAAGTCGAGGTTCAAGCCTGACACGTCGCAGAGGATCGTGTTTGTCGCGGGAGTTCGTCGCCTAGCTTGTCGCCGAGGATCGGAGAAGCATGCCAGCAACCTCGATGACATGATATAGCAGTAGATGCTCATCTTGGTAGATTAGCTGACTTCTCTGCTGGCGGATGCGTGCATGTAGACTACTTGTGGTAAGCTGCATGTTTATGTTTTCCTGGCGTAGAGAGAATTTATATGGAAGCATCGAAGCTAAACTGCTTGTTCTTGATCATTAACCTTTTTGGATACTAAGTGTAGTAGTTGCACACTCTATTCTCAAATAACTGTCATCATTTTTGTGAGTAGAGTAATCTCAATCAGGTTTGGCCAATATAATTTCATTCTGCCACAATAACTTGGCTGGAAAATAACCAATGAAATTGAAAATGTGCAAAAAAATGGTGAAGAAAAATATTAAGTGAAATGGTTTGAAAGGATACATCCTGCAATACACGGAGGTAAATTGACATGATGCAAATATGGTAAGGATGAGTAGTAACTAAAGTGCTTTACAGAAACGCAAAAGTGCAAAGTATGCAAAGGTTAAGAGCCTCAAGGTTAACCTCTCTGTTACTTGTTTCACTTGCATTACCCTCGGATGTAGCTTCCTGCTCTATGGGATTGAGAAGCCAAGGAATAGCTTCGATCCCTAACGCCTAGCTTCCTTGTGCCTGCATGCGAGGGTAATGCATGCGGGGGTAACGATACTTGCGCCTGCATGCGAGGGTAACGCCTGCATGCGAGGGTAATGCATGCGAGGGTAACGCATGCATGCATGCCTACTTGCTGGTGCATGTTTAGCACATGCGTGCGGTGACCAACTACCTGGTTGCATGCGAGGGTCGGCATTGGCCGCAAGGGCAGAGCTTGCCACGAAGATTGGTGCTAGCTGCGAGGGTAATGCATGCGAGGTGCCTGCATGCGAGGGTAGTGCATGTGAGGCGCTTGCATGCGAGGGTAACAAGCCGAGGGTGATGAGCCTCGCTATAATCAGTAGCTGCCGAGCGCCTTTGCCCTGGTGCCGTCGACTTCCTCGTGGAAGTGACAGCCCAATTTCTTTCCTTGCATGCACCCACGATGGCCACTGACGCGCTTGCCAGACAACCTCGCGAAGTGCCCAGGGACAAACCACAGGAGCAAGGTGATTAGAAAGCTAGGGTGCATTTCATTTTTGAAACCTTGACTCGGATCACCGAGGGTGACGTGATTAAGGAGTCTTGCCCAAAGAAAAGGGACACGACCCTCGATGGTTTAAATGCTTGGGATCGTACGTTAATTCAAATAGTTGAGCAAAAACAGTTACATTATTTGGTTCATAGCCTCAGGGTCTTGAGCGTGCATTCACTTGTAACGAGCTGTGCTCTAGCTTGCAACTGTGGTGCATATGAGCTTCGATGACATCGAGTGGAGGTTGGTGAAGATACGAGGTTAGCCGGGTTTTGTTCGTTTACTCCGAACTAGCGAGGTTAGCTAAGTTCTGTCTCTTGACTTGAAACTTGCGAGGTTAAAGGAGTTTTTTCCCGTACGATGCTCGAGGGTATTTAGTTTTTGTTATAGAGTACCCATGGAACGTGCGAGGTTTGTGCTTGCCTCAAGGGTTCCTTCTACGTGCTTGTGAGGTTTAAAAGTCAAGGAAGGTAGCTTGAGTTGCGAGGTTCCGTGGCTTGGTGCGTATGGTCGAGATCGCAACTTTTGGTTGCTTCGACCGCGAAACTTTAAACCCTGCGAGGTTAGCGGAAAAACAAGTGTACATTGAAATGTAAAGTTGATGCCGCAACTTGCTGTTGCCTTTGGCTCTGAATACTTGAACGAAAAGTAAAACTGATGCCGCAACTTGTTGCTTTTGGCTCAGAGCTTGCACAGAAATGCAAGGCTTTACTTGCGCAGAAACGCAAGGTTCGAGTGTTTGCATCCACTGTTGGGATAAGCAAACCTCTGCTTGCACAGAAATGCAAGGTTTTACTTGCGCAGAAACGCAAGGTTTGAGTGCTCGCATCCACTATCGGGATAAGCAAACCTCTGCTTGCATAGAAATGCAAGTCTCAATTGCGCAGAAATGCAATGTAGTGGCCTTTTGAGGCTTAGTAATATTGCAGAAAAGGTAAACTTGTGGGTCGTCACCCAATTTCTCTTTTACGAAATCGAACCTCCTAGCCTCTCAGGCTTTTCTGATTCATGCACGGAAGTAATGCGTCCATGCAATGCGATGATTTGATGCATGCTTTGATGCATATGAATGAAATGCTTGCATATGCAAAGATATATCTTATAGTTGTCATATCATCAACCCTGTAAGAGAAGGTAGTTTCGATTGAAACTTGAGCACGTAATAGAGTAGTGCTCTGAATTGCCTTAATCAACCTCCGAAGGTTGTGACTTGTTGCTTTGAGAACCATTATAGTGGAAGGCCAATGACCGATGAAAGCCAATAGAGATAATTCCAATAGTTGAAGGGAGCCAAAGGTCTGTGAGATATATCGCTTGATCAAAACCAACACGCCATTAAAACCAATATATCATGCCCCAATTCTTGACTTGGTTACGAGGTGAAAACCAATGTACTTGAAAAATCAGTGCGAGGGGCTAATATGAAAGGGTTAACTTTAAGCGGGTGGAAGGGTACTTACGGTGGTGAAAACCTGCAAGGAAATTTCAATATATAAGTTGTAACTTGCATTGTTTTAAGTTTCGATCAGAGTGTGCATGCCTCGTCTGACCGTGATATAGTAACAATACAAATAGATAGATAAGTCGACAAAAGTTTGCTCATGCTCAAGCTTTTGTGGACTTACTTTTCAAGCGTCAAGCTCTAGTCGATACCGCAACTCTTGGTTGCTTCGACTATCAATTTGAACTTAGTCTCATGGGGGATAAAATATTTCATTGAAAATGAGCCATAGTCTAATATGTTAGTGACATGTTGGAAAGGGTCAAGTAGTTGGATATATGTGTAGTGCAAGGATAATCACATGATTGTCGGAGTTAGGCCATATTGGCATAGGGATACTTACATTGGTAAAGTCCCGCAAGTTAGTGAGAAAAATTTCTAAGGAAAAGGAGTTTCTAAATGTAGCCCCTCTAGGGCTCTAGACAAAGTATGCAAAGTATGTGGTGCTTGGCAGCGCGGATGCCCTCGGAGCCGTATCGTCCAAGTGACTCTGAAATGGCATGTTGCTTTGCTTTGATTAGTGTCTTGCTCTCAGGCAGCTTCGATCAGCTAAGCGATCTAAAGTGATGCTTGACTGTGTATAGGATGCAGCTTCGATAGTAGCTGAAAAATGCTGGGCATGCTTAGATCGTAAACTTGTGTGTGGAGATGCTCACACGGCTTGTTGTGGCTCTTTGCCTGTTGAAGTTATTTTTTCCTTTTTTTTCTTTTTAAATCGAAGCTTGGTGGTAGCTGTGAGTTGCATTCTGAGCTATGTGGATCATTGTATCTTTCTTAGCACAAGCTTTTTTCAAAGACACAATGGTCATTGAATCTTTCTCAATGCTGCTGCGCAACTTCTCCAAAACCTCAAGGTTGTTTTGAGAGTTCTTCTCCAAGGTTTCCACCTTCTGGACGAGTTCATTGCATGTTTTCACAAGAAGTTCCTTGTTCTTCTTCAACTCAATATTTTCCTAAAAAAGCGAGGCTTTGAGATCATCTAAACCCGAGTTCTCCTTTTTTAACCTCACAACCTCAGCCTCAAGCTCAAGAATCCTAGCGCTGCGGCTAAGCGCAGCCCTGTCCTTCTCCTGAAGCCTATCAATGGTAACCTTGCCAGCAATTACAGCCTAAAGAAAATGAAAAAAAGTCAAAACTGAGAAAAAGCCTGCAATACCAAACAACCAAAACCTTAATAGTCGCAGAAACAATACCTTATAGCTGAGGGTAGCCGTTATCCTCGCCAAGTGATCAGGGTCATAGCAGCGCAATGACTTCTCATACTCTATCAAAATAATGAGCACCCTATAAGCAAGCTAGTAAATAAAAATCAAACAAAACAAAAAACACTACCAAAATACTAACCCTCGGGATCAAAAGAACTGCCTCGAGTATCGCTTTGAAAAGAAGACTTAACCCTTGTAGGAGCTTGAGTATTTTTCTCTTCTTCCTTGGCAAGGTCGCCTTCCTCAAGAACCTCGGAAGAAACATTGATTTTTGACGTCCCTAAAGCTGCCTCTGCCGTCTCACCTACAACCCGAAGTGAGTCCCTCGATCCCCATAGTAGTGGAGGATTGAAAGGATCGCCATCCTCACCTGACCTGGGCACATGCACAGCCAGTAACTTTTCCTTAAGATCTGTCCTGAAAGCCTTGTTGTAATCTAGCACAGACTGGGGCGGAGCAAGACCCTCAGGCAGAGGGTCCACCCTTAGAAGCAACAAGGGTTCACTATATGGCTCTCCAGCTGCGCAAATAATATTTTGCAATTCCATCAAAAAATTTAGTGGAAGCACTGCTAGCATCCACGAAGCATTTAGGTGGGAATTCGACGACATTTTTACCTAGCTGAATAGGCACCGAGTCAGGATTAGCCTTCTTGGCAACGACGACAGCTTCGGGGTGCAGCTCCTTTTGAGTACAAGATCAAGAGACTCGGCATCAAGCAAACCCCGCAGAGGGGAAACCAAAGATGAATCCTCATCCAAAAAGTCATCATCATCATCTAAGACACAATTCTCATCCGAGTTTTCTTGCCAGCCTTTTTTAATTTCAGCCCGGCTAAAACTCCAGCAGCTTCAAGCTCTGAGTTCGAGGCATCTAACTTAACCTCGGGCTCCTGTATCGTAGGTTCAGAACTTTTGACAACCTTGAGCCTTTTGCTGGAAGAACTACAACCTTGAGCCTTTTGCTGGAAGAACTCAACAATTGATCACTAGAAGAACCCTGACCAAGTAGGCCGTTTTTCTTGAGAGCCTCGAGGCCAGGAGTTTTAGATTCTTTTTAACAATCTTAACCACCTCCTGTATCGTAGGTTCAGAACTTTTGATAACCTTGAGTCTTTTGCTGGAAGAACTCAACAGCTGATCACTAGAAGAACCCTGACCAAGTAGGCTCTTTTTCTTGAGAGCCTCGACGCTAGGAGTTTTGGATTTTTTAACAATCTCGACCACCAAGTAGGCTCTTTTTCTTGAGAGCCTCGAGGCTAGGAGTTTTGGATTTTTTAAACAATCTCGACCACGGGCAAAGCAGTTGAATCTTCAATTTTCTTCTTCCTCTTCTTCCCCTTCCCTCCGTTTCCACCAATATCAATAGAACCAGTAGCACCAGCCACGCGCATCTGGTTCGAGGGTTTGCGAGGCTTGACTCGAGGCTCTACTTCTATTCCGATCTCAGAAAATACACGATTCACTCGAACACCATGTGTAACAATCTTGCAGCCGACAGATATTCGCTCTGGTGACAAGGCCCCAGGATATCAACAGCACACCTCTCAACCTCATCAACAAAAAGACCAGCATTCGCCCCCTCCGGCAAGCTCAAACCAAAGAGAGGAAACAGAATCAATTTGCGGTACCACATTATAGTTTTCATCATCATTTCCTTCGACATCCACCCATGAGAAAGAGGCCAAATGTCCGCAGCAAGAAATTCTTCAACCAAATCCTGTCCGGCAACAGCCGAACATGCAAGAACAAAAGCATCCTCGCAAGTTTGGAAAGCTTTCGTCCTCCCGAAAGTGGGAACCGATGTAATATTAAGCGGAGATATCAAGCTATAGAACGGATAAATTGGCTGACCAAAACCTTTAGCCTCGGACATGTCAACCTTGACATAAAACCAGTAAGCAAGCCAATCATCGTCCCATCTGTTCTTTTGAGCTCCAGAGAGCTCAACTCTAGAAATCTTCTTTTTTCTCTTTACTCAGAAATGATGCTCGGAGAAGAACTATGCGAGGTTAAGACCTCTTGACAAGACTCAATGAAGCAAAACCTCGAGGTTGGACGATCGACTTTGAATGAAGATGAAGTCACGAGGTTAGAGGGCGGAAGGCATGAGAAACGTGACCACGTGGAAGAGTTCAATTTGTACACATTTTCTCCAATGACCTTTATGTACGGCACATCCTAGGAATGTAGTGGTTGAGTAAGGACATTCTTGGAATGTAAAAAGTAGGTTATTGATCACTATAAAAGGGAAGCTCTATCCCATTGTAAAGAGAGATCAGTTTTTTCTAATTAGAGTATCATTTTCATTGAAACTTGAATCTGTTCAGTGTCAAATTTCTAGCGCTGATCATCCATATTCATGGCGGATCGGAGAGCGAGAGACTTGAGTGGCTCACGCCAAGGGCCAACGCACGCGGCCCCGCCCGGCCGGACGCCAGGCTCTGCACCCGCACAGACCACGTGGAGGCGTGACACATCAGCCATCCACCACATGCCCTACCAAACACGGGCAAGTTGGGCAACCGCGCGCGCAGTGCTGAACGTCACCCCGGACCCGGAGTCTCAGGCACGGCAGCCGCGGCCCCCAACCGCCGGAAAGCTACCGCTGCTGGCTTTGCTGGCCTGCTGTAACTCACTGTAGCGGCATGGCACGGGCCACGGAACACGGATGCCGCATCGGGCATCGCCCACATGTTCTAGTAGCCCCCGCGCCCCGGCGGCACGCACGCTCGATCGGCCCGGAGCCCGCGTCGTCGGCGCGA
This sequence comes from Setaria viridis, assembly GCF_005286985.2. NCBI lineage: Eukaryota > Viridiplantae > Streptophyta > Magnoliopsida > Poales > Poaceae > Setaria > Setaria viridis. Next base: position 31,424,874 of record NC_048263.2, read on the forward strand.
CGGCCTGTCTGGCCTCCGCGAGCGGAGCGTGGGGAACCGAGCGGATTTCCGTTCACTCGGACGCCCGGTCACGGCGAGAGAGCGTCGAGAAGGGCGGCCGCGCTGGTGCGCTCGGCGTGGGAGGCGCCGGGTCCAGGGGGTTTTGTTTGCTCGTCGCGTCACGTTCCCTTCGTGTTCGTGGCGCCCGTTCATGGGCTCAGGAGTCAGAACCGTGAGGCTCTCTCTGCTCGTCTCACTCATCTCTCACGCTGTGGCCACTCGTGGTGTCGCGTCCCCGCATCCTGTCGCCCACTGCCGTCACCGCGTTGTTGTTATAAGTGCCGTCGCGTGCTGCGGCGTTCGGGAGGACCGGTAGGCCGATAATTTCGTGCACTGGGCCGCCGAGGACAACAAGCTCGACGTGAACGTCAGGTTGTAAGGGCCGTAACAGTGACTGCGATGAGTGTGAGTTGAGTGGCTGCAGCACAATGTTGGCCTAAGTAGCTCCTCGGCCTTTCCTTTTGGACCGAAGATTTGTCAAAAGAGGAGTTTTCTGGCCGACCGGTTGCTTCCATTGCTGGGTACGGCCGAAGACACCAGAGACTATTCCTTTTACAAAAAATCCAGCAGGAGCAGCAAGTGCAGGTTTGTTACCAGATAGAGTGTTGGGATAACAAATTCGATGGGATATCCCGTGGGGATTTCGCTTTGAGCTGATCTCACAAGTGATCAGCAACAAGTCTTCTCAACACGTCGTGTCATGCTGGTACAACTCGGTTGCAGTGCGGTTTCGTTTTCAGGCTGTGGCAGACCGCCACTTACAGTGTTCGTCACGTGCACTGGGCCGCCGAGGACAACAAGCTCGATGTGAACGTCAGGCCGTAAGGGCCGTAACAGTGACTGCGATAAGTGTGAGTTGAGTGGCCGCAGCACAATGTCGGCCCAAGTAGCTCCTCGGCCTTTCCTTTTGGATCGAAGATTTGTCAAAAGAGGAGTTTTCTAGCCGACCGGCTGCTTCCATTGCAGAAAAAAATATCATCAGTTCTAACGATCTATTCTCCATCCAGCAGCAGCATGGCTGGGTACGGCCGCAGACACTAGAGACTATTCCTTTTTAAAAAAAATCCAGCTGCAGCAGCAAGTGTAGGTTTGTTACCAGATAGAGTGTTGGGAAAACAAGTGTTGGGGATTTCGCTTTGAGCTGATCTCACAAGTGATCAGCAACAAGTCTTCTCAACACGTCGTGTCATGCTGGCACAACTCGGTTGCTGTGCGGTTTCGTTTTCTGCTGTGGCAGACCGCCACTTGCGTTCCACTGGAGATATTAACTAGCCAGCACCCAGAAACTGAAACTGAAATCTAGCAGTACTAGTGGACGGAAATTTCTCAAACTACATCGGACAGTTAAGTCTCAACTCACAACCTTGAATATATACCATTAGGTGTTTCCGTGTTGGGCATGAGAGTTCTTGCCCGAACTGAATGCGGCGAGAGCCTCCTTTCGTGATGAGAGGCTCAAGCTCGTAGATGAGCAAGATAGAGCAAGAGCATGGTTCTCTGTTATCCACTCTACATGTATCCGATGCCAGGTTTTCTTCGGTGGCCAAAGCATGTAGGAGGAGAATGTCCTGGGTTCAGAACCTCTCGCTATGCTCGTAAACTGATTCCATCAGGCTCCTCCTTCGAATGCTCATCTGCAGCGTCATAGCAATCCTGCTCAGTCCTTTTAGCGTTCTGATGAGCCTCTTGCTTACTAAAACAGGCGTAGCTAGGGTGGTCATGGCTCATGACCCTCATACTTCCTTCACAATTCAACTCAGCTCTATCTATTATTAGCTCAAAATCATATATTGTTATGGTCTGACCTATATTGAGCCTGATTTTTAAAATTGCTAGGCGTAGCTGAGAGCTGACAAAATAGATAAACTCAGCTTCTTCTTGGGTGCGATAAGTTTTCTCGACATAGCAGCGAGAACCAGCCAACCGGCATTTGCAAGTTTGCAACGAGGTTGCATTTTAAGGTTGTGGCACTCGTTATGTTCTCCTGGGGTTTGACTTTATCGCACAAGCAGTCAGCGAGCCTTCTCAGATCTCAACATGGCATGGGCATCGACAAGTAACATACCAAACTCACTTGCGATGGGGCTTCGTTTTCAGGTTGTGGCGCACTAGCACTTGTTGTGTCCCACCATGCTGCATCTGCTCCGAAGCAGCTAGCCAGCATACTAACCAGAGTGATATTAACTCGTAACAGTAATATTGGACGGAAATTTCTCAAACTGCACATAAACAATTAAGGGATAATTCCCTATTTGATACCAGGAAAATTGGTCTTGAAAATTTCTTCCTTCCTTATTTGACATTAACTTCAACTTTCATCCCTAACATGACACCACAGTCCATTCCGTTAGCTTAGCTAGCAGCATTAAGCACAGTTGAAAAGACGCTTTTGCCCCTCGTCACTCATGAGAGGGTTCGGTCCGTCTGAGGCTATGATGCTGGCACGCCGCACTGGCCTGCCGCCTGCCGTACTCAGCCTCAACGAACTTCACGCCTGATGACACCGCGGCGGGGGAGCAGTCCACGACGACATCGCCGGCGTCGGCGGACGGGCGGTGGGAGAGCTTCCCCGAGAGGGAAGGGAAGAGGGCCAGCATGACGGCGAGGGAGGACCGCTGGGAGCGGACAAGGTGCGGGAAGGGCGGGACGTCGGGACCCTCGTAGAAGAAGAGGCGCCGCATCAGCATGGCCCTGTCGACAAACAGGGCCTCCGAATGAGAGCTCGACGAGGCCGTCGTCTAGTAGCGGCGGTGGCGGCGGCTCAATCTCGGTCCGGGAGGACGTGGGTGAGGCTGAGGACTCGCAGCCTGCCCGACGATGCTCGCGGCCGCCAGCACAGCCCGCCCGACGGGGCTCGTGGCCGCCAGCGCGGCCCGTCGGGGAGGGGGGCTCGTGGCCACCTTCGCGGCCCACCCGGCGGGGCTCGTGACCGCCTGCGCAACCCGCCCGACGGGGCTCGCGGTCGGATCCGGAGCGCGCCCGCCGCATCCGCCGACGGAGGGGAAGAACCGTGAGCGGGTATTGATTTGTCTGAGCTAGGGGCAATTTTATCCACCGACAAAATAACTGACAGGTCTCAAAGGAGCCTCTCACGGCGGTGGCTAACGGAATGGACGGCGGTGTCATATTAGGGATGAAAGGTGAAGTGAGTGTCAAATAAGAAAAGGAAGAAATTTTCAGAGCTAAGAAAGGAACGGGTCATTTTTCTGATGTCAAATAGGGAATTATCTCCAACAATTAAGAGCTTCACTCAACAAGGAGAAATACTAGCCCTAATGCTAGGGGGTGTTTATTTCTTAGTCACTCCTAAAATTCCTGTCACCTCAAATATTTAAATACTAATTATAAGTATTAAATATAGACTAATTACAAAACCAATTGCACAGATGGAGACTAATTTGCAAGATGAATCTATTAAACCTAATTAATCCATGATTTGACAATGTGATGCTACAGTAAACATATGCCAATGATGGATTAATTAGACTTAATAGATTCATCTCGTCAATTAGCCTCCATCTGTATAATTAGTTTTACAATTAGCTCATGTTTAGTCTTCCTAATTAGCCTCCGAATATTTGGTGTGACATGAATTTTAGTCCGCACGTCTAGTCTGAACTAAAATTCATGTCACATCGAATATTCGGACGTTAATTAGGAGAACTAATATGAGCTAATTATAAAACCAATTACATAGATGGAGGCTAATTCATGAGACGAATCTATTAAGCCTAATTAATCCATCATTAGCACATGTTTACTGTAGCACCATATTGTCAAATCATGGACTAATTAGGCTTAATAGATTCGTCTCACAAATTAGTCTCCATCTGTGAAATTGGTTTTATAATTAATCTATGTTTAATACTCCTAATTAGTATCAAACATCCAATGGGACAGGAATTTTAGGAGGTCCGAAGAACTAAACACCCCCTAAGTCTCAACTCTGGATTCCATCGGGGATCGAGCGACCAGACTGCAGGAGTGATACTAACCCGCTCCTTTTTCACGGCAGACTGAAATCTTGTTGCCCCGAATCCTCTTCAGCTCGCGGGTTTCCAGCAGGGCTCGACGGACCTCAACTGGTTCAACAAAGAAGGCGTCCGCCCTACATTCCAACCAAGTACACAACAGTGCGTGCCCACTACACGAGTCACAAGATCCTGATTCCAGAGTCCCACCTGAATGATGAGGAATTCGGCACTGATAAGGCAGCGACGAGTGGTCTCGCGCTCCAACAGCAAACAATGCTGCCGCAGACTCGCAGCGCATGGAACAATCCTGCAGGAAAACATCGACAGCCCCAGAGCCCCCCGGCATGCAAGATGCAACACGCGACATCAGGCCAGGCGGCTCGGCTCTGAATCTACACGGCTCAGGAAGCACAAGTATTAACCAGAGGTCCAGGAGTTGCCACATTATTACAAGGTTCAGTTCACAACCAACGACGCCACAGTTTGCATCACATAGCTTTTGTCCTAGTTGTACCCATTACAGGTACTAGACGATAGAGGAAAACACAAACCTGTCATCACAGTTCACAGCTGGAAGAGTCCAGATTTTATTCATTACTATTGATATTATAGAAAGGAGATCTACTCCCCAAACACCACCTTGGATAACCAGGCTCTGTAGCGGTTCAGCACGAGCTCCAGGTTTTCCTTCTCTTTGTCATGGACTCCAGCGTGCTCTGGACCAAAGATGGCAGCCCTGGCCTCAACTTCGATCAGCTTCTCCAACACAGCTCCTGCACTGATACGTTGGCTTCCATCAAGGAGCCTCGAATTTTCCACAGCTTTGGCGCATGGACATATGGAAACAGGTGGAACTGGGTTTAGGAATGCTGGAACCAGAATACCCTGCACAATGTACAACAAGAGCGGTAGAAATCAGTAAGGTGGCCCAGCAACACAGTGGTAATTACTGTTTAGCTGAAAATGGGTCCATAGGGAAGAAAAAAGAAATCAAATGGAAGGACAGAAATACTTGTGAAATTACAAATTCTATGTGTGTGTCAGCAGAACAGTACTATGACGTTTGCCAACAGTTCAGCCTCATGTTGAATGTTATTGATAAATGTGTAACATATGTAGTGCCAGTGAACTAATTTTCCCCATTGACGATGGCTATCATCAGGGAAAGTCAACTAGATTGTTCAGCACTCTGTCTGTCAGTTACAAATGCAATTTTTCCCTTATTGAAGCTCTTAAGAATAACCATTATCAAGCTGATATTAGTCCTTCCAACAGGACAGCAGTGAGTAAATTTCAGTTTTCACTAGCAAAATTGCCTGTGCATTGCAATGGCACAAGTCAAACAATTATATGTACATGCATAGAGAATACAAATGGCAAAACATGTAGATAATTACTACCGTGTGCAAATACAATAAGATGGTGAGAAAATCCAATAATCAAGATAGGGGCAAGGTGGGTAAACAATGCAAAGTTTAGGGGGGCAAAGTGTAAATAGTGCAGTTTGGGTGTAGTATTGACTTGGCCTTGCACTAGGAATCTTATTAGCATGATTCCAGCTCTATTAAACCAAGGGTCCCAAGAGGGAGGACTGAATTGGACTTGTACCATGAAATTTAAATTTGATCAAATCAAATTTGAGCTCAAGTGTAGAGCACAAGCTTCCTCAAATTGGAGTCTGGAGCAAAAGGTTATAACTATTTTACAGACTGCAGCTTCTGTGAGCAGGTGGTCAAGTAGGGTCAGCAGGATGGTCTGTTGCACAGGACAAATGCCGTGGACATATTTTTCAATGTTTCCAATCACTGAATGGTCCAATGCCCTGAAGGCTGTAAATGCTAACTTTTTCAACTGGTGGAAAAGTTTACTAATTACTAAATGGCTAAACTTTTCAGCATGTTCTCCCAACAGCTACTTTCGAAGGTTTAAGGCTATAGGTATCCCTAAGTCCTACCATTTGAGGGTGTTCTGAACCATTTGAATGCATAAACACATTAAATATTAGATAGGTTCAGAAGCACTTGGATTTTGATGAGTGAGGATCAAGGCAATTAGCACAATATTAAAGACGTGGTAGTTTAGGCCTAGTGTGCATCTAGCTAAGTTTCTAGCTTAGGGAGAGGTCAAGGACCTCTGCTTATTGTTCCTGGTGTTTGCCAATATCTAGACAGCTTGGAGGAGGTAGCAGTCACCCTACACTGTATTTCTCTTTTTACAGTATATCATAATGGTGACCTGGTAATTGAGTGACTTAATGTTCTGCTGATTGCGCCAGTAACAGGAAACATCGTTCTAGAATGAAAAAGTGAGACCGCTGAAAATTATTTCAATACCAGAATCATCTAATTAAAAAAATGCTCAGATCAATCTTTGTATATTTAGTGTCAAACCAACTTTAAAATGTTACAAATGCAAGCTATGCTGAGATCTTGACTTTGGAAGCAGAAAACAATAGCGATTGCCTGAATGAATGTTAATTTGCCAGAATTTCAAAAATCCTAATCATTGCTAAAGGAATTGGTAACCATTAACAGTTGTTACAGTTAGGATTTTGATTTGTTTTCATTTTCATTTTGTTTTTCTTGATTCGCTTGTTTACTTGACCATAACAGCACTAATTTCTAAACTGGTTGTATGCATGACAAGAGATACAAACAGGGCCTACGAATCTAAGGCGAAACAACTCGTCCGCGGGGCCAGCTACCGGAGTCCAGGACATGCTACTGACTGCCAGGCGCCAGGACGTGCCTGCGGCCGCGTGTTACTCTGTTACAGGCAGTCAACCACGTATGCCACTGCATAGAGGCAAGAGGGACTTTTTTTAACCCAACCCCGAAAATCTAGTCCCATGGAGAGTCAAACCTGGGCCTGCTGGGTGCTACTAAGGCACTGCAACCACTAGGTTACAGGCCCGTTTTTTGTGATGCATAAATACAAGCAGAATTGAAGCGTTTGAAAGTGTTTTTTTTAGAAAGAACAGGTGTAAACAAAAGATGAATTTTACCTGAAGGCGATTGAGAACCCTACTATACTCCCCCAGAAGCACAGGTTGCTTCTCTAAAAGCAGAACTTCAAATATTCGAGAAATGCACCAAACACCAAAGCTAATAATGAGACTAGGTAGCCATATGCATGCATCTCCACAACCCAGGACCGAGGTGCAAACGTTGAACATTTTACCATCAGAATCAACTACTGCATTCGGACTGAATGCCCCGATTGGACATATATCTCTAAATATCACCATTTCAGCAGCCAAGCCAACAAGCTTCTCATCATGCCCACCTCTATGCTGGAACAGCCAATCAGCCTTCTCAAGATTCGATAAATTCAGAATACAAGCCCGAAAAGAATTCAAGAGTAGCCCTTTCAGTTCATTGTAGGAGAAATAAACATTTGTCTTGGAAGCCTGTTGAGCTACTTGCTGTGATGAACATTTTTTAACCAAAACTGTCATTGCACTCAGCTCCTCCAATGGACAAGGGGCCCGGTAAGATGTAGAGTTGCTTCCCATGCCAATGGATTTAGCAATCCTGTGAAGCTTTTTGTATATGGGAACTTCATATTGTATGTGATCATTTTCCATAACAAAATATGATACTTCATCAGACTCCAATAGACTACGATCTTCCTGAAGGAATGAGTCCATGATGCACTTTCTGAGATGCACAACAGCAGGCAATGTGCAATTTCCCTGTTCAGGGCATATGCTATTATTGATTTTAAACAAAGGTGGTGTCTTCATGATACTTAAATTTACTGGATTGAAAGGACCACATAGTCCTTCAGGTGTTCCATCAAAACAACACGGGCAGCTTTTGATTTTCTCCTCAATATCCAGCCCAATAAGAAGGTCCAACCTTATGATCTTTCCTTTTTCTGTCAATTTACCATGCAGGTCAAACAAATTTCCCCAGAAGACATCAAGGAAGTCAGCAAACTGGAGGTGTGCAGAAAAAGGCTCTCGAAATTGTCTAAAATTCACACTGCTAGCATATTCATTACAGAATCTCAAGGTTTCATTTTTCTCCTTACGTCTTGTGGATATCAATTCAGCAACTTGTTGACTTAAGGCATCAGAAACAGCATTTCTTACAATTTCTCCATTAGCAAAACCTTCAACAGCAAGATAATCTATCATGTCAAGCATATTCTTTGTTGAATGGACCTTAGAAGTTGAAGGTTGCCCAGAGGGAAGAATCAGACTCCTTGCAATACCTTCATGCTCAGAGGGGGGAAATGAATTGTGGCATGAAACTGGATCAGTAGGCTTAACACATAAATCCTTAGAAATGGGAATTTCTTTACCGATGGTTTGACCCAAATGCTCTTGGGATATCTTGGACAAGGGTGTCTCTCCAACGTCAAATGTTTCATCATTCTCGTTGAAGATCATGATTTGCTCTGGTGTAGTTTCACATTCAGAGCCCAAAACTGGGTCAAGTCCAGCCCCCGGAGCCTTGATGGTGTCCTCTAATTCTCCAAGTACATGATCATTGATATCTGTTGCATCAGTAGAGGGGTTCTTTTTTTGACCAACTCTGTGATTATGACCATTTTCCAACAAGACCTGTGGGTCTATTTTCTCATCTACTGAAGTTCTTACAGACCATAGTAGTTTGAATACCAAACAGATTGTAAAGTTAAAGGATAGAAGAGCAACCAGCACAATTTGCACAAAAGATGTGTTAGGGATTCTCACGAACTCAGCTAACCCGCAGTCCTTAATTACCAGTGCCACAATGAGTGCAGCGTTCATGGCAACTGATATGACCATGATAATCAAGATAAGGGCCGTCATAAGCAGGTAACGTTTTGAGGTACCCATGAGAAACAGCAAGGACCGTACACAATGAAGTGGGTTGTATGAGTGCGGCAACAGTGCTGCAATGAGAATATGACAAAAGAGAAGCAATAAGTAGATCTCATCAGAGCACAAAAAACCATGCTGGAACTCTTTACAAGGACAGAACTATGAAACGGTGGGTGCTACCTGGGTGATAAGCCAAGATGAAGCTGGTCCCAAGTACTGCAAACAGGTCAGAAAGGATGAATCCACACTGGTCAATATCTGCAAAGTAGTAAAGAGACACAGGTTATTTCATACGCATGAACTGAAACCAAACTCGATCATTGTTCTGAAATAGCCCATCAGCCATTTTCAGATTGACAGTAGAATAGTAGAAAATTACAACATGACTGTAGCAGTATCCATATACACTCAGCTAGAAAGCTAGAGCAAAATATAACCCTAATATGAATAGGCTAGTCTTCTGTGAACCCATTTGATTCACGAATGGACATCCATTATGACATATATGTCAATCACCCATGATGATCTAGTAAGCGTGCGTACATGAGTTCTATAACTCTTTTGACTGTGATGGTTAGTAGAAACTCAATGGGTAACATGAATATAATCAATCGTAGAGAAGCCTTGCATCTTTTATGGGTTATATGTGTGTGTGTGTTGTTATGAGCCTGGGCGGCTTGGCCCAGACGACACATAGGTGGCAGCTAGCCACGCCAGGGCTGCTGCTACCCTGCCAATGCCACCAACAGGAGTGCAGCACCCCTTTCCTTTTGTCCCTCATCTGTTGCCCCCTGCCTTGTCAGGAACAGAGGTGCCTGACAAAGAAATTTAGAACAAGAACTGAAGGACAACAATAAATTGTTGCCTAAATCGAGTTAGGATTGGATGGCTAGAGGAATTTCAGGATACAACGAAACTATTTTACTCCACTACTACTGAAGTAGGGTTTATCAAATATCTCCACAGTTCCCAGAATCCCTTCTGCCATCCTATCCTACTCTACTACAATTGAACTAGGGTTCATCAAATATATAGAGGCTTAAATATACTCAAGCTAAATGGAAACCAAACACAGTTTACAGTCTGAAAATGGGCTCCGAGCGCGCAATACAACTTAAGCAGCAAACAAAGTGAGCTAAACAAAGCTGTAGGAAGGATGATGAACAGTATTCCGTGCTTGATCTGTTTGTGACTTGACTTCAGCGTCAAGTTGCTGAAGACAACGACTTCACTTGGTGACTTGAGTAGTTGAGTTCTGAAATTTCTAAAACTGCAAACTGAAGAGTATGACATGCCTTCCCCCACCGCTCCCCACTCCGTGTACCGGCCGCCTCAGCCCCACCTCCTGTGCACGCCATCGCCACCCTCCTCGCTGGTGACAAGGGGACTGGCGACATCCCATCCCTAACCCTCACACCAACTTTGGCTACAACCTCCGAAATACTCCCCCAACAAACGCCCCGTGACAAAAGTGCAAAAAATTTAGATCGATCCAGAACTCCGAATACATGAATAAGAAATCGGTAGCGCAGATGCCATGAAAAATAAATCCGATCGGAATCAGTAGGGATTCAACCAATTTTGTACGAATCAAATATAGGGAGAAGGTTACCTACCAAATCTAAAACCGTCTTGGGATCAGGCTCAAAGGAGTGCTTCGATCTTCTCGATTCCACCGCTCTTTTCTTCGATGGTATCGGAGGTGGTGTGTCATGGGGCGGTGGGGCGATTGGGGAACTTTCCTTTGGAGTAATCTTTCCCTTGCATATAAATCCATGGACAGCGACACAATATTTTGCAAAAAAGCCCAAAAATATATGGAAATAATATGTGAATAACAAAGGTGCATGTAGAAGTTAAATATATGTCCCCACATGAAAACGTAGCGCTACATTTACCATTGACTACATGTCAATGGCAGTAAATAAAAGGGAAGCTAGAAACATATTTTTCACATACCACACATCTGTTAACAAAAGGAATGCAAACAAATCAAAATCTGGATGCATACTACTATTTCTATACTATCCACATTTTTTCCTAAACAAGAGCAGATATTAATACCATTTCATTATACAAAATTCAGACAGTATAGAATATGAATCCAAGGAATTCAGATGGCAAGGTCTGCCAAATCTGACATGGAAGGAAGAAACAAAAAGGAACTTAAAAGAATGGAGTGTATCCAAAGATAATTGACGTTAAAAAAAATAAGCACATGGAAAGTAGCAATCCGCGTGCCAGAACCATGACCTATGAAACCGATATTTCCTTTACTATTATTTCCTAATACAAATACTATATTACTTTTCCATACATCTTTTTTAGGAGAAGCCGACAGGCTAACTGCTGGTCTGTGTATACAGAAGGTGAAATACAAAAAAAAACCACAATTACAACAAATAACTACAACCAAACCACTGACCCACACGACCAAGTGACCATACAACCACCACAACGAAGAAACCGCCAGCGAGACCACCACGGCACTGGCAACCAAGAGCCACCCTGCACACCAAAACAACCACCAAGAGGGAGCGATTGTCCATGGCGAGATACGATGTCTGCACATGCCACAGACGCCATCCGAGAAAGCGGCACAAGGTTTTTCAACCAAAAACCCCCGGGCAACCATACATTCCGCAGAAAACCCAAGAATATATGGAAATAACATGTAAGTAATATAGATGCGTGTGAAAGTTAACTATATTACCCACATGAAAACGTACGGATACATTTAACCTTGGCTTCAGATTATGGGTTGACAACTACATGACAAAAGTATTAAACAAAAAAGGAAGCTAGGAAGACTTTTCACATACCATACATAACTTAAGGAACGCAAACAAATCAAAATCTGGATGCATAGTGCTCTTTCAATATCCTATCTACATTTTTGTCTAAAAAAAGAGCAGATATGAATACCATTTTATCAAAAACAAATTCAGATGGAATTAAATATGATCCAAGGAACTCAGATGGCAAGGTCAGCCAATCTGAGATGGGAGGGAGAACGAAAGAGGGACTTGAAGGAATGGGATGTATCCAAGATAATTGACAATAGCAAAAGAGTACATGAAAAGTAGCAATCCATGCGCCAGAACCATGAACTATAAAATTGATATTTCATTTACTATTATTTCCTACTACAAATACTATTTTACTCTCCCATACATATTATAGCCACTTTTTAGCTCCTGCCAGTATTCCTTTAGCCTACCCAGATTTGGTTGGAACAAAAGGCTTGTGCAACACATATCCTGTATTACTCTAAGCTTTTGGATAACTATGCAAAGGCGAATTGCTTTCAAAAAAGATTGTGTAACATATATCTATAGTGAACCGATGTAAAACAACCAGATTGCTTAAATAGTTGTTTATCTTTTCAGCAGACGCCTTCCCAAGAAAAAGCTATAAGGGCAACATAGTGAAAACCTCATAGACCAACAATGTGACACGTTCCCAATTTCGTTCGACCCCAAGAGAAAGCAAAGCAAAACATAGGAACACAGTTGGGAAGAGGGGGAACCCTAACTGCCTAGGTCAGTCAAGATTACGAGGTAATAGCAGCACAGCAACAGAAAGTGCGACGACAAAAAGGTACCCGACGAAGGACCGGAAAACGGCGAAGAAGCGGCAGAAGGAAGCTGCAGAGGTAGTGCTCCTGCTAATCGAGCGCGTGGAGGCCGAAGGCGACACGGTAGATGAGGTCAGAGGACCTCGCGCTCGATCCAGTTCATCCCGCCACACCAAAGGCCAATGTCGCTGGCATTGTCCTCTACTCTTGTTCGATTCAGGAATAGGAGAGGGAGACAGTGGGGTGGGAGCTGGAGTTGGATTGCGAGGCTGCCCGTCGACGGCGGACGGGGACAGACCGGCCGACGGGGAGGCGATGAGCTTGATGATGGGATATGCTGGGGCCCAGGTGATGCGTGCCGTTGCGAAGCCCAGTTAACTTGGCTATGCCCAATGAAGGTCCGAAATCCTTCTGACGGGCTACATTTTGGGCCGGATTTTCTTTTTCCCTTGAGAATGTAGCCCGTGAGCAAAGCAAAATCACCGGAAAGCCTATAGTACGAAGACATGAACCTTCTAGCGTTTGAGATTCGTGTAAGTAATGAGATCCATCAGATCTACATCAAACCTAAACCCTAGCTCCCTTTCCTTCCTCCCTTACCTGCACCGCCACCCCCCGCGCGAGCCCCATTGCAGCCACCCCACCGCATGCCGCCACCCTGCCGGCCGTCGCCAAAGCCGAAGAAGAAGGTGGGATCAACTTTTTTTTGAAAAAAATGTTGGTGCAACTTTTTTCGAAAAATGTTGGATTCAACTTTTTATAAAGAAATGTTGGCTTAACTTTTTTCGAATAAATGTTGGTTCAACTTTTTTTTGAAGAAATGTTGGTTCAACTTTTTGAAAAGAATGTTGGATAACATTTTTTATCCAACATTTATTCAGTGGGCCATCATCAAATGGGAGGGTTGAGGAAGAAGAAAATAAGGTTGAGATGGGTCTTGGTGGGCTATAAGTTTCAACTCCTATCTATCTTCCACAATCTTCCACAACATAGATAGGAGCCCCAAAACCACGCACGGCAAAAGGAGCCAAACTGTTAGGACACAAGCACAAAATTGTTTCAACTGAATTGGTAGCTCCCCGAGATTAAGCTAAGAAATTCCCATCCCATGCTGTACTTACCATCAGCTTAGAATATTTACCATCGGAACTTAAACGCTGCAACCCCCAAGAATGCCAGGAAGGCATGACTGAAGGAAGATCTTCAGATCATTCTGCGCTCTCTCAAGTTCCATCTTGTCACTACAAAGAAACGACTAGAAGTCTAGAACCTGCAGGTCACATGATTCAGGGCACCGTGGAAAGCGAAACATGGCAACACACATTCGCTTATTTGAGGTCTTCAGTCAACTCCTCATCTTAAGTTGCCCTGGCAAAATGATTATATTTTCTATTCTGCCATAGTAAATATAATGTTCATTTTTCTGGTTTAACTATAACTTTTGAACTTTATTTAGGAATCAGTCAGTAAAACATGAATGGACGGAGAGGTTTTATTGCATGCATAAACAGAGAGGAGCAGAAGTGCAGAACTAACAATACATTTGAAGATCATCATGTGGCTGGTGTTTGCTCGTCCAAGTCACCAAATGGAACTTCTCACTACAATTTGCTTCGGGGCCTTTAAGTGTAATCACAGGATCCCTGTCTCAATTAGTTGCAAATAGCCTTTTTGGTTCTTATGGCTGAGCACAATGTTGTAGTCACTTTCTGTCCCATAGTTGAAGATCTATTGGCGCGCCAGTCTACACATCAATCCATCCTAGCACCAGCGTTTGCTTATAAGTTGTAGTATCGATGAATACCTTAATGTTTGTCTCCAGAAGCTGTGTGAGATCGCCATGGCATCCGGTGCTTCACGAAATGTCAGGTGAGCGCCACCCCGCGAGACCAAATTCCACATCTCTTCTCATCAGGTTGAAATTTCATCAATCTATAGTTTAACACTTCAATAAGTTAGGGGTTTGATCTCAGCCATCCACTTTCAGATGGTTGAAATGCCACATTACTGAACATATAGAGGTTTCAGCAGGATCAGTGTTTTATAATAATGAAAGCCATGGTTCTTCTCTGCGAAATTGATTTCAGGTTTCAGAATGACATCGAGGTTCAGCACTTCAGAACAAGCCCCCGGGAAAACCTCAGCAGCAGGAAGCACGGCAAAGGCCACGACCCCAAGAAATGCCGTCTGGGCTTCCGCGGCGGGTGCCTGGACAAGGCCTGCCGGAACCCGACCCTCAAGGATCGGGTGCTGTCGCGCGCCTTCTCGGAGGAGCTGGAGTCGCTGGTGCACGCCGGGAGCCGCCTCTTCTTCGACCCGCGCGGGCACCTGATCCACCTGTGGAACAAGATCTTCCTGGCCGCCTGCCTGCTGTCGCTGTTCGTGGACCCGCTGTTCCTGTACCTGACGGGCACGCAGCGGAACACCTGCATCGAGTTCAAGTACCCGCTGGCGCTGACGCTGTCCATGATCCGGTCGCTGCTGGACCTCTTCTACGCCGCGCACATCCTGTTCCGCTTCCGCACCGCCTTCATCGCGCCGTCGTCGCGGGTGTTCGGGCGGGGGGAGCTCGTCATCCAGCCCTACAAGATCGCAAGGAGGTACCTCGGCCGGACGTTCTGGTTCGACCTCGTCACCGCGCTGCCGCTGCCGCAGTTCGTCATCTGGATCGTCGTACCGAGGCTGAACGACTCGCCGACGGGGAACCGGAAGAACATCCTCCGATTCAGCATCATCTTCCAGTACCTCCCGCGGCTGTTCCAGATCTTCCCGCTGTCGCGGCAGATCGTCATGGCGACCGGGGTCATGACGGAGACGGCGTGGGCCGGCGCCGCGTACAACCTGATCCTCTACATGCTCGCAAGCCACGTACGCCGTCGATCGCCTCTATCTGGGTTCACCCTTAATTTCCTCGTCGCAACACAAACTTCTTCTTTTACCTTGATGAAATTCTTCGTTTTTGGATGGACACGGACACCGGACGAATGCATATTGCAGGTGCTGGGAGCGCTGTGGTATCTCTTCTCGGTGCAGCGGCAGGAATCGTGCTGGAGGGAGGCGTGCCTGCTGGAGAGCCCGGCGTGCCAGACCATGTTCTTCGACTGCAAGGCGGTGAGCAGCAACAGGACCATCTGGTACGAGCTGAGCAACATCACGAGCCTGTGCACCACGGGCAGCGGGTTCTACCCGTTCGGGATCTACGCGGAGGCGCTGGACGCCAAGCTCACGTCCTCCTCCTTCACCCAGAAGTACTTCTACTGCTTCTGGTGGGGGCTCAAGAACCTGAGGTAATATAAGGGGCTGCAATTTTTGAAGTTTGATTGAGGTCAATTCTTAACTTACGGTACAAAAAAACATGGACAGTTGCTTAGGCCAGAATCTGTCGACGAGCTTGTTCATCGGTGAAATAGCCTTCGCCATCGTCATCGGCGTTCTCGGGTTGGTGTTGTTTGGCCTGCTCATCGGGAATATGCAAGTAAGCTATTACTAGTAACTCTGTTGGGCATGCAGAGACTGCATGCAGGGGCTAAAATCCGTGACAATTTCTACAGTCATCTGGTGAAGGAACTTGGTGATGATCTGACATGTCTTGTTCCGTGTGTCTCCTCTATCTCCACAGTCTTATCTCCAGGCAACGATGGTGCGTCTGGAGGAGTGGCGGTCGAAGCGGACGGACATGGAGCGGTGGATGCACCACCGGCAGATCCCGCAGCCGCTGAAGCAGTGCGTGAGGCGTTACCACCAGTACAAGTGGGTGGCCACCCGCGGCGTCGACGAGGAGGCCCTCCTCAAGGACCTGCCCATGGACATCCGCCGCGACATCAAGCGCCACCTCTGCCTCGACCTCGTCCGCCGGGTGCCCCTGTTCGACGAGATGGACGAGCGGATGCTGGAGGCCATCTGCGAGCGGCTGCGCCCGGCGCTCTACACCCGGGGCACGCGGCTGGTGCGGGAGCTGGACACCGTGGACTCGATGCTCTTCATCATCCGGGGCTACCTCGACTCCTACACGACGCAGGGCGGCCGGTCGGGCTTCTTCAATTCGTGCCGCATCGGCGCCGGGGAGTTCTGCGGGGAGGAGCTCCTGACGTGGGCGCTGGACCCGCGCCCCGCGGCGTCGCTGCCGCTCTCCACCCGCACCGTGCGCGCCGTGTCCGAGGTCGAGGCGTTCGCGCTCGTGGCCGACGACCTCCGCTTCGTGGCGTCGCAGTTCCGGCGGCTGCACAGCGCGCAGATCCGCCACAGGTTCCGGTTCTACTCGCACCAGTGGCGCACGTGGGCCGCGTGCTTCATCCAGGCCGCGTGGCGGAGGCACAAGCGCCGCCGCGCGTCCATGGAGATCAGGGTGCGCGAGGGCGGGGGCGTGCGGGCCGGGGGGAGCTTGAGGCGGTCCCGCCGGCATAGCATCGACGGCAAGGCGCTCATCAAGAAACCCATGGAGCCGGACTTCACGGTGCAAGAAGAGGACTAATCATCGAGACATAGCATTTCTTGGATGTATGATTTTGTTAGTATATAAACTGTCCCGTGTAAAGACGACGTCCAATGCAACCCTACTTTTGCATAATCTGAGGTGTTTGTATTGGTGTTTGTATTTTTGTTATGTGCGGCAAAAAATAATGCATTAACATTACAATCATAAATTACCTAAATATCCGTACGTTACAACACCAAAAGAAATTCAATAGAAAGAATACACAAGTGATGTCAGATTCACACGTAGAGCTGCGGGAGATGATAAATTGTGTTGAGTGGCAATGGTGGCACATATAGCCATTCACTCAAATTTTAAAGAAAATGTCAATTTGACTCTTTTCACTTGCTGATAGTCCGACTTGCATCTAGGTTGCCTCAGTCAGCTCTTCGTATCAATACTGCAGTGCGTTGAGTGATCCTTGATTGAAAATGATTTAGAAAAACGCTATTTTTTTCAAACCGTCTAATTTCATCCCAACAGTCTATATAGCAGTTTTGTTCGACGTGGTGTCACGTCAGCCCCTACGTGGCGCCACGTTAGCTGTGAGGTGTGTTTGAGGCTTCATGCGTAGAATTTCCACCTTTTACAAAAACTTTTTAAAAACATTTAGATATTGTCGGTGTGAAATCTAGCCAACAAGTAAATATTTATAGTTTTGCAGTGCGTTAGATTGGATATGGCCTAGCACACAATGATACAGGATGTATACTGGTTCGGGCAACGCGCCCTACGTCCAGTCGGGTCAGTCGGACGACTTTATTCCTGAGCCCAGGTGCTCAAAGATTGTAGTGGGGTACAAACGAGAGGAGTATGAGGGGGGATGCCTAAGTCCTTGCCTTGTTCTCGTCTTAGTGGAAGATAGTGGCAGGAGCTCAGATGTGCGCTAAGTGTGTGAGAGTGCGTGTGGGAATGTTCGTCCGAGAGTCTTAGAGCTTTCGGTGAGAGAGAGTGTTTGAAGAGTTTGAGAGCACGTAAGTGTAGAAGCGGGAGGTCCGTGCCCTTTTATAGTACAAGGGGACGGTCCTTACAGGTCGGGGAAGGATAAGAGAGTGGATGTACGGGCGCTGTCTAGTCTTGTTGAATCCCATGTCGGTGGATACGTGTAACACCTCATGTTAATGACGACCTAAAGGTGTCATTGAGAAGTCAATAATGACCTTTGGAGTAAAAGGATAATAATTGACTCAAAGTCAATTCGAGCCGAATTTGACCGAAATTGCAATTTGGAATTTTAAATTTGGAAAAATTTAGCAAAAATATGAAGTTGAGGCTTGAGGATGTTTAGAACTCAAGGGAGTGAAGTTGGAAACTAAATCAAGCCTTAAGCTCCTCAAGAATGCAGCTGAAAAAGGAAATCAATCAAGTTACTATTCCCCGTCCGAAAATATGCAATTCAGAAAAACATAATAAGTACCTAACTTTGAAATTAGTTTCTGCCTAATTTTCTAAGTAAGTGAGCAAAGGTGTCTAAACAGCACTGAAGTATGATCTTTAGACAAGTTTAGTAGAATGTTGTTGATCAGAGAAAGTGGAGGGATCAAATTTAAAATGAGACTCAAAATCAGCACTCTGGCAGTTTTGGCCTAGCCACTGAAATGGATTTTTGCTAAGTCTGAAACAGCAGTGATTGACTATGTTTGGGGCAAATTTCAGAGAAATGTAGTGCAAAAGGTATATGAGTTCATGTGCAATGGAATCCTTGTTAGTTGTAGAGCATGAATGGTTGATGGTTGAACTCTATGGAGTAAGATTGAGCTACTCAAATCGAGTCAAAAGGAGGGCAAATGGCCCTGTTACAGTAATTGTCGAACTGAATCAATTTCAGAACAGTTCGGTTCTGCCTGAACTTAGAGCTTAAAGATCTCAACCCTAGAGTGTTTATCTCGGGTGAAAGTCAATATATCAATTGAAGTACTCAAGTTTATCTACAGGTTTGCTTAAAGAACTCTCGGACCGTAGGATTCAAAATCAACCGTTTTGAAGGTCTGAACTTTTGGAGTAAGAGAAGGGGAGGGAAGCGAGCAGAACAGAGACGTGTCGCCGCCGGCGTCTTCGCCCGTTGTCCAGCGCGGTGCATAGGGCCACCTCCTCACCCACGCAAGCCTACAGCTAGGCCACGATGGCACTCATGCAAGCAGTGAAAAGTTCGTATATTTACTGCTCCCGCCGCCGCTCTCATCCGTTTACCGCGTTACCAGTTTTACTCCCGCAAGCAGAACACGGCCGAGCTACTGCCGTCGGGCGATTTTCGCCGTTCCACTGCCTCTCGCACCAATTCCTTTCACCCACATCCCCACCAACACCTTGCCAACAACCGAGCCTACCCGTTTTCCAGTTTTCCCACCGGCGAGCTCTTAGCAGCCGCCATTTTCGTCCGCCGCCGCCAACTTCCTACTCACGGTGAGCTCCTCCTTGCCACCACTTTCCCTCCTTGTGGTAAGTCTTGGGTAAGTCCGTAGGTTGCTAGGAAGCCTTAGGAGGAGTCAAAGGTCATGTAGGTGTCGTTGACGTGCTTGGCCACGGCCGGCCATCGGTCAAGCCGCCCGCCGCCGTGGAGAGGCCAGCTCCGGCCGTCTCCCGGGGGGCCGCCGCTACCCACGGGTGCGTCGTGGCCTGGGGATGCCTCACCAGCCCGGCCCCATCGCCGGAGGGGCGCCAGCTATCGAGCCGCGCCGCCCCTGTCGCGTCCTGCTTTTGGCGCGGGGAAGAAGAAGGCCTGGCGCTGGGGGGCCCACGCGCCAGGGAGAGAAGAAGGGGAGGTGGGCCGGCGGGTAGAATAGGGAGGGGGAAGTTGGGCCGGTTCAGCGGGCCCAGCGCAAGAGAGAGAGGGTAGGGAGGATGTGAGTGAGAAAAGTTGGGTCGGGGGTATTTGGATAATCTTAGGTTTTTCCTTTTATAGATAATTAGTGTAAATTCGGTTTTCACCATTTAAATCACAGGAAATGTCTAGAAAGTCCAAAATTAGTAAAACCAATTTTGTTAGGATTATTTTATTTTCCTTTATGCATTAAAATTCTTACACCTTAGGAAAAATAATAAAATTTAGGTATTTATTTAATGCCTTTTCATTAAGGTATTTAAATAAATACTTAACCTTTATTAAATGCATAAAATATTGAATAATGTTTTCATATTCACAAATTATTATTAACCCATAGGAATTAAGTTTTTAGATTAGAAAATAATTTTAATACTTTCTAAAAATAAAAGAAAAGGCCTAAGGTAGGATTAGTGAAGAAAATAAAAAGGGTGGGTTAATCTTTTTGGGTAGTGTAGTGTTGGCTTGCAACTTTATCATGATAGGTTGTGTGGTCACCTGTTGGCTTGCAACTTTATCATGAAGGAAAGTTGTATAGTCTTGTATTCAAAAAGTTGCATCACTAACCCCTGCATGTACTATATCGTAGACGCCGAAGCTCCAGAAGGGGAATTCTTGGAATTATCTGAAGGACCTTCAGAGTTTGAGGAGATTGTTGAATTGGTCCTCTGTGAAGCCAGTCCGTCGGACAACACTAACATTTTTACAGATCAAGGCAAGCCCCGGTGCATTCATACTTATCTACTTTGGAGTTATTATTTTATGTGTCCAATTATTGGTTATTTTCCATATGAATGCATTAAGTCTAGGAGTTGATCGAAACCTATTCTTGTGCATGATCCTACCTTGTTTAGAGGACATCTTTGCCACTTGTTTAATAATTAGTAATTAACCCATGCTTAGCAATGCTTAGATACTTCAAACAACTTGATTACTTAACTCTAAGGTAAATTGTTGGGTCATACATATTAGTTAAGGAAAGTTAACTTGGAATTTGAAAGGCCGACAGAAGCTAGAGATGTTAGTTCTGTCTGCTAAGTTAATTTGGTTAAGGCCCGATCGTTGTCTTAACCTTTGATCAAGTGAATATCACCTGGTTGCTTACTGGGTATGGGACCAGTAAAGCCCGGTAGGTTAGTTGACTCTCTAATCGGGAATATTTCGTACCCGTGCTTGACGTGCTGGAGAATGGCAGGGGCGTAGCCTGAAACTCACATGGAGTCGGGCCAGACGTGGGGTCCCATGTGGGGGTGCGTCCCTGGGTTCGGGTAGTCTTATTCCCAATCCTTGGGTACGCTAATCGAAAGGTCGTTATGTACAACCTGGACAGTTGTACATAGCTGGTGGTCAGGGTGCTCTCTTGCAGGATGTAAATTGATCCGTATCGCCGCAATTCTCGGTTATGAATGCACTTGATCACCGTTAAGCATCGTAGTGTAATCTAGTGAATGTAATGTTTTTCCGAAATTAATATGTTGTATGACTTAATTCTTATTGATTGCAAAAATATTTCTTTTCCGCCATCTAGACTGGTTAGGTAACAACTCAATCTGAAATAAAAGATAAAGTTAAGGTTTCATTTTTAGTAAGCTCTTTTAGCAAAATGTGAGTCAGCCAGTACACTAAACAACTATCATTCAGTTTCGGAAAAACTATTACTTGCTGAGTACCCCTCAGGGGAATCCTTCGTTGCTATTTCAGAGCCGCAACAGGAGTCCGCCGAGGAAGAAGCCCCGAGGAACTAGGGTATTTTTACGAGTATCACAATACCCTAGAAATAAAACTCAGATGTTTATCTTTCACCTGGACTGGTTTATGTTTTTAAACTCTTAGAACTGCTCTGACCTGCATTATTAAGTTTGTTTCAAACTATGGTCTGTAATAATTCGCACCTCGGTTTATGTGTAAAAATGTAATATTTGTTGATATCTTTCCATCGTGGAAGCGATCCTGATGTATGGCTATGGGACACGTCGTGGATATCCCGAGGAGTCATAGGGACACTCGACGGACTACCGAACTTATACTGTTTTAAGTGCGTTTCGGATAATTGCTGTTCCGACAGCGATTAGGCGCACTTAAACTAGTTTAAGTTGGACGGTTCCGCCACAATACGGTATAGCCTCCGTTCTCGGTCCCTGTTCTCCTCATTAGGCCACCACGTCATAGCGGGTAGGTTTACGACACACTGCGCAGACGTGCACCCTGGGCCTACTTCGGGCGGGCGTCCTCGGTCGGGGAGGTCAGCGCAAGTGGTACGACAAGTCCCCCAGTCGGAGGATTAGGTCGAGAGCTCTCAGCCGGGAGTGCTTGGTTGGAAGTACTCAGTCGGGGTCGGACTATGGTCCCACCCCCGGCTGGCTCCCTTTGATTGTGGCGCCAACCAGGCCTCTTGGTCGGAGGAGCCGGTCGGTGACCGAATCGTGGTCCCGGCCTGGCTGTGCGTAGTTGGGCAGGCTCAGGTACACATTGTTATTGTGCCTTTTATTGGACCAAGTGTCGCGGGAAAGTAGTCCTGTTGGGGACCCGGGTCTATGGACCCATTATATATTCTTTCAAAAAATATTTAGATACCTTTTTTCTAAAAAATATATCAATTTTACCCATAAACAGTAAATGCAGTCCAATTTACTCCCTTGCAGCAGACATGGCATCACGTTGAGGGTATTTGAACGGTTTGAAAAGTTGAGGGATGTTAAAAATCCGATTTTCTAAATCAAGGAAGCTAAAAACGGTCTATCACAAAAGTTGAGAGGATCAAGTGGACCGTTTTCAAATTTTAAGCAGGGGAGCCGAAACAACCTGACTCAACAAAACGACCAAAACGGCAGACGGGAATTTGGAAGGACGTCATGATGGAGCTTATTTATTGTGGGCCAGCGAAAAAAAGACCTGGCTTACTGTCTTATTAGGCCCATCCAAAATTCCAAGCGCACCCTGAAACTCATGCAGCACTAGGTTGGTTTGGGCCGGGCCGCTGGGGAAAGCCCTGCCTGGTGGATTTTGGCACAAAGTGATTGCTTCGAACAATTCGTTTTCTATCGTTTTTCTTTCTTTTGCTTTACCTCAAAGTCCGGCTCCCGCGGACTGCACCGAGTCTTCAGGCGCCCAGATTCGTTGGCTCTCTATATGTTTCACGGTATCAGCTAGCGCAATTCTTCCTGCTGCGCCCTCCTCTTCCGATGCCCTCTCCGATGCCAAGGATCACAATCCCCTCTTCGATTTCCAATTCGACCAGTCCATCTATGAGCCTCTAACTCCTCTTCAGCTGTCTCCAGAAAAAAGATGAAGCATTTCGTAGTGGCAATTTAACGAAACCCATTTGCAGTACCGTATTTGGGGCGAGGCCCACTACTGATAATGATAATGGCGGAATAACAAATTTCTCCCGCCGCGCCGACTCCCTCCCCTATCCCATCCGCTCGGGCCGCCGCCGCCCCTCCCCTCCTCGCCGGCCGCCGACGTCCCTCCCCTCCGCTCCCCCAAACAGGGCCATAGTCGGCCTCCGCCGCCTCTCCGCTACCGGCCGCCGCTTCCGCTAATCTGCTGCCCCTGCCACAGCTCCGCCTCCGCCGCATGCTCCCCCCTTCCTTCCCTTCCACACCTCCAATCCACCTAGCAATCACTCCCACCTCGCCTAAAACCCTAGCTAAACCCCACCCGAAACCAATGGCCCTCCTCGCCTGAGCGCGCCCCCGCCCGCCCCGTCCACGGCCTCGCTGGCCATGGCGCTCCAGCTCCGCCGCCTCCTCCCGCACGGCTGCGCCCAGCGCCACCGCGCCGTCACCCACGCGCTCTTGCCGCCGCCGACCCCCGCAATGGTAAGCGACTCCCACCCTGCCGAGAATTTATCCAATGCGCAATTTTATGTGGTGCGTGGTGGTGCGGCGTTGGAGGGTGAGGCGTGAACGCCACTTGTTCGTTGTATACTTGTATTGCCCGTGAGGCACATGCAAAGCTTTCTCGTTTTTCTCTCTCCCTTTGATGGGATAGCTCTGTCAAGCTGCTGAGTTCTGCGGGAACTATGTCAAATAATGACATCTCATGCCCTTGCGCAACCAAATGTGCAAAATCCTGACGGGCAAGAAACAGAAACGTGGCGCAACTGTTTCAGTCACCAGTTTTTCTTTCGTTTGCATCAATTCATTGATATAAGATTAAGCTCAGGTGCTCAACTAAGAACACGGCTGAAGATGAGAGGGAATGATACAATGGCTCTACAGTGTTATACTTTGTTTAATTGTTTAATTTGTGCTTTGCTTGTTCCTTATGTGTTGTCTATTTGTTGCCTTTACAGCTTCAATTCGGGGCATTTCAGAGATATTCTTCTGCCCCCCGGCCCTTTTCACCTTTCCGTCCTTGTGAAATGTGCGGGGTTGCATTCAGGGGCAATTCAGCAGGGCAAATATTTTCAAGAAATAGTTCCAGGGTTTTCCTGCGGCCCAAGAGTAGTGCCTTTTTTACTACTGGACTTCTTGGCAAGCATAGTTCTATATGTTTCAGAGCCACAGACAACTGTGGAATTGCTTTGAAGGCTAATAATATTGGTAATTCAAGACCATTCTCAACAGCATGCATTAAAAAGCTAAGGTTTCTCATTAAAAATAAGAGTTCATTCGGAAACCTAAATATGAGAAGGGAAGATGGAAGCGTTGCACACAGTTTGTTTCACAGATCTGAGAAACGACAAAGCACATTAGCTGCATGTAGTACCATTGCTGACGAAGCTTCAAGATCTACTAGTAACAGCAGCAAGAGTGTTACTGATGCTAAGGCTGACACTGTCAAGAGGAAGAGTTCTAGAGGAAGCAAAAATGAAGTTGATGGAGATATGAAAGAAAAGAAAGTACATACCAAGAAAAAGAGGATATTTGCTAGAACTCGTAACGCTGCAACAAAGACGACCGAGAGTAATAGTGTGAAGCAAGAAGACAAGAAGGCTGATAATTCTAAATCCAAAAAGGGTGCAGATAGTTCTAAAGAGAAAAAAGTGAATAATAGGTCAAAGTCAAAAGCAAAGGTGTCTGCTGCTTCTACTGTGTCATCTGAAGCTGAGATTTGCATGAAAACCTCTAATGATGGTTCTCATAGTGAGGCAAAGCCACTTGTACCACTGTATCCTCCCACGGCCAAATCAGTTGTGGTTGTGGAATCAGCCACGAAAGCAAAAGTTATTCAGAATTACCTTGGGGACATGTATGAAGTGGTACCAAGCTATGGTCATGTGAGAGATTTAGCAGGTAGGTCAAAATCCGTCCGCCCTGATGATGACTTCAGCATGGTCTGGGAGGTGCCTGCTGCTGCCTGGACACACCTTAAGAGCATTAAAGTAGCACTAAAAGGGTATGTTTCTTAAAGTGTGTAGTATGGATGCATCATTTCACATGTTTTCTATTTACATAAAACATAGATACTCTTTGGTTATTTGATATTCATTCTCTCTGTCGAAACACTGCCACATTTGTTTTCCTCAAAGGTTTACACACATTAGTTACTGTGTTTCCAATCATAGAGAGTTATAGACAAAAACAATATCACATAGGCCTTTCGTAGAAGTTTGCTGTAATGCTTGATATGTTCCAGTTTGCATGGATGTTTGCCTCCAAAATCTTTTATTGTATTCAAAAGCCACATTTTCATGGCTCCAATGTCCAATCCATAATTTTTGCAGTTCAAGTGGCAACAAAGAATAACCTTTTGCATTATGTGGTTCTTAACTTTATTGAATTAAGGTTACTGGTTCTTGAAAGTATTATTTTTAACGCTGAGCCTAGACCCTAACGGAGACTATTTACCTTAGCATAAACTAGATTTGCAAATTACAAATGCCGTATATATTTCTGTGGACCAACAATTAATTTGTAGTAAATCTCCTGATTATTATGCTGCATCCCAACTTTATGACTTTTTGATGGCAGCTGCTAGAAAAATATGAAAAAAATTAGTTGTTTGTTCATTTGGTAATATAGTTTCTATAGCTAAGTACTCCCTGCAGATAGTTTGTGCTCTGGTTTCTTATTTTTATGTTCTTATATGTAAGTATCACTGTCGCCAGTTTTGTATGCTTACATTATTCTTGTGATTGGACTATTGGATTATCACTGTCATCATGTGTATGTTGACGCAATATACTTGAGTGTTACTTGTTGGTCTGATGTTTATGAGTATACATGTCGTGAAAGTAAATCAACTAAATTCTGTATGAATAACGTTCTGTGGTTGCGGAATGTAAAAATTTTCTGTGATGGTGGTTCATCTGGTTGTGTTTATTTTTAATCTTTTACTTATATCTTCCATTAGGATGGTAAAAGAATGGCCTCAGCCGTAGCTTGAACTGTATCTGAACATATCTTTTGCCCACCTGAACTATGTAATTTAACACTTTTCCTTAAGACCCGACTTCTGCTTGTACTAATGGTAGTTATATTAATCTGAATTCAACTAATTTAGTAGTATGAAAGCTCGATATTTCTGCACACATATTGCTGATTGATTTTCCCCCTTGTGTTGCGAGTAATGGCTGTTTTTTTTACCAATGCCCTTCTCTTTTCTCCAGAGCAGAAAATTTAATTCTTGCATCTGATCCTGATCGTGAAGGTGAAGCAATTGCTTGGCACATCAAAGAAATGCTTGAACAGCAAGGCGCACTAAGCTGCAATGTGACTGTTGCAAGAGTTGCTTTCCAAGAAATAACTGAGGATGCAATAAAAAAGGCTTTAATGGCCCCGAGATATATTGACATGGACTTGGTTAATGCTTACCTTGCACGCCGTTCTCTTGATTATCTGATTGGGTTTGGCATATCGCCACTTCTGTGGAGGAAGTTGCCTGGTTGCCAGTCAGCTGGACGGGTCCAATCTTCTGCTTTGGCCCTTGTGTGTGATCGGGAAGCTGAAATAGAACAGTTTAAGCCACAAGAGTATTGGACAGTACAGACAGACTTCAAAACCCACTTTGCAGATCCTTCAAATGGAACATTCATTCCATCCCGTATAAAGCTTCTGAATTCAAAAAAGTTGGATCAACTTTCCATATGTTCTCAAGAAGAAGCGCGAGCTATAGAAAAGAGGATTCATTCTTCTCAGTTTGAAGTTCTAGGTGTTAAAAGAAGTAAAATTCACAAGAATCCCCCGATGCCATATATTACATCCAGCCTCCAGCAGGATGCAGCAAACAAACTACATTTTACTGCAGGGTATACCATGAAGGTTGTTTCTGCTAGACTCATTATATAGCGCATTTATATGTAGTGATCAGTTGGCTGACGCAACTCATTATATGACTGCAGGTTGCCCAAAAGCTTTATGAGGGTATCAACCTTTCCTCGGAAGAAGCGACTGGGTTAATAACATATATGAGAACTGATGGGTTCCATGTAAGTAACACCCAACATTTTGTTGACTCAAGTAGTTTTACCTTGTTTATTGGTGTGTGCGTATGTTCCACAAGTCTTTGTTCCCTCTGCTTTACTTTCTATTTGAAAATCTCAAATTGATCATCTAGTTTGGTCATAGTCTAAAGTTAGTGCGTTTACTTTAAAATGATCAAAACTATTCTGCAGCATTCAGGTGCATGTGTAAGCCTTCTGATTAAATCAGTGGGTAGGAAGCTGGACAGTAGGAACTTTAAATGATGCATTCACTTGAGCAAAACACTTCTTTTGCATGATTACTGCATAACCACGCATTTGTTGGCACTTAGGTGTTATTAATAGGCTTCAAGTAGTTTAAGCCTGCAAAGTTGATAGTTTCAGAGTTCATAGTCAAAACTAGACTGCCTAAAGAGTTCATGTTACTAGCATGCACTTTTCCTAACATCTTACGATATACTGCTCAAATTTACGTTATGGAGATCAGAGAGCATGTAAATTTCTAAAATGCCACTTATCTGTGATGGAAGGAGTAAAAGATGATAACTACACTGAAACTTTAATTCAGTAAAATTCTTGTATGAAACATTTCATGACTGGCATGCCAAATTAACTGAAGTTAGATAACTAAAGTCTAAATATATGATGCAATGCTACATGACGGATGCTTCTGTCTATCCTTTGATGTGAGATTTTCCAAAAAGTTGTCAATAAGAGATTATTGAAGTCCAGTATACTTGATGTTTGTTTGTTTAAATAGTGTGTTGACTTGTTTGTTCTCCTTTCACCCCTTGAAGATTTCTGATGGAGCTGCAGAAGACATCCGTTCATTAGTCAAAGAAAGGTCCACAACTTTCTCTCTAAAGTAGCTGCTAAGTCTCTTTCTAATTTTAACGGGTGCTAATTTCTCTTGTTCCATTTTAACTTGTAATTAATGCTTAATCCAATAATTTGGTTGAGTTTCTATGGGATTTAGTTTATACTAGTGGAAATTTTTAGAGTCGCTCATATTTGTTTAAGACTTATTAGATGAAACCTACAAATGTAAGACACATTATTCAAAAAATAGCCGAGTAATTTAAAAATCTTTAATTGGTCTGGACTCTGAAGATCTTTGATGACATGATAAGAGGGTTCAAGATGTTGATTGATTCATTTCAAGTTGTTGATTGATGGTATTCCGCTCTAGTTTTGAGATTCTAGCACCTGATGTAATGATGTGTATCTGAATATGGTTTGTGGCCAGCATTCTTCTTGTTAATTAGAATTTTCTTCAGATATGGTCAAGAGTATGCTTCAGAGGACATCAGGAAGTATTTAAAGAAGGTGAAGAATGCTCAAGAAGCCCATGAAGCCATTAGGCCCACCAGTATAAGGAGGTTGCCATGTAATGAGTTACCCTGTAGTTTTGTTGATTTATTGCATTTTCTCAGTTACAACTGCTAACTATTTCCTAGCAAACAATTTTGAGTAAGCTTTGGTACATGCATATTGCCCTTTGGAGGTTATAATTCTATTATCTCATATTCAAGAATCATCACCAAAATGTTGTTAGTAATGTACATGATGTGCTATGATAGGTTGGTTTCTTGTGGTCCACATTTCATAATGAACAATATGTTGTACAATTCATGCCTCGTAATTCTGCCTTGTACACTCCTTTATTATATAACAGAGATTTGAATAATACTTGTATGAAAATTGCACTTCGGAATTTGTTTGTATTATTGAGGTTGCTGTGTTGTGCAATCTGTAGTGAACATGCTTTATAAATGACCATCCCCACTTGATAATGGCAATATCTGTGCTCCAATCAGCATCTTCTATTCGATTGCATGAGCACCTTAAATATATATAGTTTTTTTAATTTATTTTGAAGTGATATCACTCATTATTATGTCTGTTTTTTAATATATGGTTGCGACACTATATCTCTTATAGCATCTTTGGTTGGAGTACTTGATAATGATTCTCGAAAACTGTACACTCTAATATGGAAAAGACAATGGATTGCATGAGCACCTTACATATATATAGTTTTCTAATTTATTTCGAAAATGATATCACTCATTATTATGTCTGTTTTTAATATATGTTTGCAACACTATATATCTTGTAGCATCTTTGGTTGGAGTACTTGATGATGATTCTCTAAAACTGTACACTCTGATATGGAAAAGGACAATGGCTTGCCAAATGGAAGCTTCCAGGACTGATCTGGTTGGTTACTCTTGCACTTCATTTTTCCCTATGGTTGATTTTGTTCTTTATGATGGTTATAAGTTATGGTAAACAAAGTTCTATTGGCTACGGAAAACCTTAATAAGTTGAAACATATGAGAAATTTGCAGCAGCCAGCAAGTGCTTCTAGCTGAGGAAACATATTTCAGTTTTAGGAAGTTTATTCTTTTTTCCCCTTAATTTCTGGTAGATTAACGAGGCACCTCTGTTCTCATGTTGCCTACATTTCCAATATCATTAGCACTAGGCTTTTGGGTGAATATGATGTATAAAATTCAGTGTGGTATTAAAGCCATCTAGTCAAGCGGTCCTACTGGCGCATTGATATATCATAAGAAAAGCAATCGCAGCCCAGTATGTGTACTTCTCACAGACCTAATTGAAAGCAATGAAGATGCATGGAATAGTAGATTGGATTGATAGAGGGATAGGTGTACATATATATAGGGGTGAGGAGATCTTGAGGTTTATGGAAACAACACCAATCAAGATCTCATATCCCTCTAACCAACCAGGGGCAGCCGGCGCTAGACGCCTGGGCCCAGCCCAATACACACGCATACACCACGTACACAGATTGTCTAACACGCCCCCGCAGCCGAATTGTCGATGCGTCGAACATTCAGACTGGACCGGAACTCCGTGAACACCGAAGATGGCAGTCCTTTGGTGAAGACATCAGCGAATTGAGAAGTGGTAGGAACATGCAGGACGTGGACATGACCAAGACCGATGCGCTCCCAAACAAAATGCAGATCAATCTCCACATGTTTGGTGCGCTGATGTTGGACGGGGTTCGAAGACACGTAGACAACACTGTTTTGTGGAGAGGTGTAAGGGCATGACATACGGAGGTGAGTGCCGTGGGTGAGGAGAACGTGCGGGCGCTGGAGTTATCGAACTCGCGGCCGTTGTCGCATTGGACTCCCTTCATGGTGGCGTCGAACTGTATAGCAACATAGGCAAAAAAAATTTGCGAGGGTGGTGAAGCGTCAAACTGTATAGCAACATAGGCAAAAAAATTTTGCGAGGGTGGTGAAAGTGTCAGATTTTAGCCATAGAGGAAACGCCCACAGATAATGTGAGCAATCATCCAAAATAACCAGATAATATTTGAAACCTAAGACACTAACAATAGGTGAGGTCCAAAGGTTGCAATGAATTAACTGAAAATTATGAGTAGCTCGAGATGATGACACATGAAACGGGAGACGAGTGTGGTGGCCTAACTGATAGCATGACAGATAGAGTCACCGGTGCCTTTATTACAAGGGATAGCAGACAAGCGCGCAAATGTAGACAAAACTTCATGTTCCGGATGGTCGAGACGCCGGTGCCAAAGCGAGGAGGTGGCGGTAGCAAGGAAGGAAGACGCCGGCAGACGGAGCGGGTACAGGGGACCGGAGCTATCACATCGGATGATATCTCTCCGAGAGGGCGGATCCTTCACAGAACAGCCAAGAGGGTCAAACTCCACAGAACAATTATTATAGGAAGTAAACTGGCGAATGGAAATAAGATTCTTAATAAGATTCGGTGAGACAAGAACATTATTAAGGCGGAGCTTATGTGAGATGGTGGTGGTGCCAGTAGAAGTGACAGGCAGGTTGCCGTTTTCAACAATAATGGAAGATGGAGAAACCGAACTGGAGGTGAAGGGATGCGAAAGGATACCGGCATCGAATGTCACGTGGTTGGTGGCGCTGGAGTCGAAGTACCAATCTTGCTGCGGTGGTTGCTGAAGCGACATGGTGCTGAAGTTGGAGGCGAGCATCTGCTGGTCCCAGTCGGGAAGATTGGCCACGAGGCTGTAGTAGCCCGACAGCGGGATGGCGCACTGGCCGTGGGAGTCGGCCAGCCGGGCGTGGGGTTGCTACTGGGTCATCATCGTCTGTTGCTGGGCTGCCAGGAGCTGCTGCTGATGGGTGGCGAGGGCTTGCTGTTGGTGTTGCTGGACTAGCAACGCCTGGTGCTACGGAGGTGGCCCGGGAGGGGGGGGGGCACGCCGGCCTGGGAGGGGCCTTAGTGCCAGGCCACATCTGAACTGGAACATGGTAGCTGGGCTAGGTGGCGGTCTGGGCCGCGCCAGGGGTGGCTGCGTCTGGGGAAGAACCGCCGGCGCCGCCACCACCGTTGTTGTTGGAGCCACCGGTGTTGCCCTTGCCGCCGCGCTTGCCTCCCATCTTGCTGCGCTTGCCGCAGTCGGAACCGGAGGCGGGTTGCTGCTTCTGCTGCTTGGGTGGCTGCGTGGACGAGGAAGAGCCAGAGGCGGAGCCCGGTTCCGGAGGAGGCGACGAAGGCACCTGCAGACGCCGTCTTGGCCATGGTGAGCTCCTCCAAAAGCAGGTCGTTGTGCGCTTGAAGGAAAATGGGGAAGGGACAACTGCGCCGGAGGTGTCGGCCAACATCCTTGTAGCGCTCATTGAGGCCCCGAATCATGTTCAGGACAATGGTTCGGTCCGTGATGTGCTCACCGAGGTCACGAAGGGAGTCAGCCATGGCCTTGAAGCGGCGACAGTAGTCGGTGATGGAGAGCTCCCCCCAGGAGAAGTTGCAGAACTCGGCGTCGAGGAAGAGAGCCCACGTCTCTCGATTGCTGAGAAACTGGAACTCAAGGGCGAGCCAAGTCATGCGAGCGATGGCGTCGCGTTCCATGACGGTGTCGGCGAGCTCACTGGAGAGCGTGCCCATGAGCCACGAGCGCACGACACAGTCCATGCGAACCCAATCCGGAGACTCGGGCGTGACCACGTCGGAGAGAACGTGTCCTTGAAGGGAGTACTTCCCGATTGTCATGAGGAAGGACTCGCGCCAGTTGGGGAAGAACGTCGACGTGATGTTGAGGACGAGGGGAACGAGCGCGCGGATGTTCTGCACCGCCACGACCTGAGCGTGGAGGTTGATGATCGCAGCAGCTTCGTGTTGGAGGAGAGCCTCGCGGACGGGGATGTCCGAGGCAACGGAGTCAATGTCATTGCCGTCATCGTCGGGATTCCCCTCGGGCATGGGTGGGGGTGGATTCGCCTCGGCGCGTTCGCGGGCGGTGAGATCCCGGGTAGTGGCGGCGCGAGCGATGGCCGCGTCACGCTCCTTGTTAGCAGCCTTTGTCTCTCACTCGGAAGCCTCGGCTCGAGCAATCGCAGCGTCGCGAGCCTCCTGGGCGAGTCAATCCTGGCTGGCGCGCTCCTCCTTGGCGCGCTTGGCGGCGGCGGGATCAAGGGGAGCAGCGTCGTTGAGGTTGAAGGTGGCGCCAGGGGTGGGGACGGAGGCGCCGGGCTTGGTGCCAGCCATGGGTGTGGCGCCGAAGAACGGGCACATGGGGCTGGAGCGGCGACGCGCGGATGGCGTGCACGCGGCAGAAGGAGGGAGCGGCGCCTGGTGGCTGCGCGCTAGGTGCGGCGCTGGAGGCAGCTCGTTAGGGTGCGGAAGGTGAATCGGGAAGAACCCGGACTCGTGATACCATGAAAGCAATGAAGATGCTTGTAATAGTAGATTGGATTGATAGAGGAATAGGTGTACATATATATAGGGGTGATGAGATCTTGAGATTTATTGAAACAACACCAATCAAGATCTCATATCCCTCTAACCAACCAGGGGTGGCCGGCGTTAGACGCCTGGGCCCATCCCAATACACACATGCATACACCACGTACACGGATTGTCTAACACTAATTGAGGCTACATGCCGGAGATTTCACCATGAGATTTCAGCTAACTGGTTGGTTTGTGAAACTTAATTTAGCCATGTTTCTTTGCATAGTTTATATGTTTTGTGTAACTAAGACCCTGCTTACAATTGTTGCCATCTACCATTACGAACACAGCTGAGAAACTTCATTTCAGCTGTTGTCTTCAATAAAAACATTTGCTTAAACACATATGGTGTAGTAGATAGTAAATGTTGTTAGATGTATATGTATTCTTGTATTTTCCCCCTTGTATAAGGGGTTTTGTGCATATTTCCTAATACCTGCACATGCATACATTTGGGCCTAGAGCCCCCATATTGAATACAAGTGCTATTCATAACATGGTACAGAGCCAAACTAGGGTTTAGATTTTCTTAGAATCTGCTCTAGGCGATTTTCTTTTCCGCACGTAGCATTTACGTGCCTTCTACAATCATCCCATTGAATTGGCTTTGCTCTTTGTTTTTGAGCACATCGTCAATTCCGCGTTGCCTCATCTTGCAGCCTCTCAATCGGTTCGATTTTGCCGGTTTCATCAACTGCCTCCGACCAATCGACTTCCGCTGGACTGCCACCCCGTGCCGATTCGTCCGCCAGCCCGTCGATTCGTTCGCTGATTCAGCCGCCAGCCCATCAACTCAATCTGCTACTCGGCGGGCGTGCTGTGCGGAACCATGGAGGACTCGCTCGTGCTGTTCCGCTCGTGGTTGCCTCCGTTGCCTGGTCCTCATGTGAAGGAGGACTCGCTCGTGCTGTTCTGCTCATGGTTGCCTCCGTTGCCTGGTCCTCACGTGAAGAGATAAGGCATCTGTAAAAAAAAAACCTCGTGCTGCTTTGTATTTTCTGGTTCTTTGCACCCTCTCTGTGTGCTCTGTTCTTCAGCACGCGGGCAGGTTTCCGGGTACCAGCAGCACGCAAGGGTTAAAAAAAATAACTGCTGCGCTGCCGCTTTTCCTTTGCACTCTCGCCGACGATTGCCGCTTTTCCTTTGCTATTCATAACAAATGTGACATCCTCATTCTCTAGCATGGAACTTTGTACTGTGGTATGTGTAAATTTTAATTTTTAAACCGTTCCATCAAACTACATGCTTGTAGATTCAAGTGGATATTGGAACTCCTGAAGGAGACATGAGTTTTCATTCGTCTGCATCAAGACTGGACTTCAAGGGATACCAAGCCGTCTATGGGGTAAGTTCTAAAAGTATAATTATTGTACACTTGCTTTCCGCATCTTCTATGGATTTCGCTTTCTGCATCTTCTATGGATTTTAGAAATCCTCTATGGTGCAGTTACCTTTGCAGTCCTTCCTTTGCTGTACTTGAATTTCTTAAGAAAATGCATTGGTTGGCTCTTAAGGTGGCCTTACAACCGTAGCTTATGCTACTTCTTTCAGCCTACGAGTTGCCTGATGACATTTTTGATCTATGGAATGTATCAATGATAAAGTTTGATGGTTCAGGGGCCAATTACTTTTCTGGTATAGCGTTTATCATATACATCACTTGCTATTTACTTCGGGGTACAAGTATAACCGGATCAGATACTATCTGCCTAACCTAAATGGAGTGTTGCTACTCTTTAAGATGAATTGCACTTCTGGGGTTTGGCCGGGACTCGAGGTGTATCTCACCTCCTTGCCCCCATGCCAAATGATAGCTAAGTTCTGGTCGAGGTCGGTTTTTGTATGTATCAAAAGGCAAGTATGTGCAAGCTTATTATATGGTGAGAGTATGTAGTGTTGTATGGTTTCTACACCCTTTTTCCTTCTTAATATAATGATACACAGCTCACTTGCATGTTTGAGAAAAATAACATACTATCTGTCTGATCTGCTGCTATTTTTGCCCAGACATTTATATAATATGGAAAATATATATCTGATTCTGACGGGATATATAGATATGGATCAGTATGCCTAGGCCAATATGACATTGGATATTGGACTAGCCCATCCCCTTTTTTTATTCTTTCTGTTTTTTCTTTTGTTATAAGGGTTAGAAAATGAGGTTAAGTGATTCTCTGTGTCGTTATTTGAAACAGTAGTACCTCTATTTTTTAAAGGACCCCTTTTCACTATGAATCAAAGTTTTCATTGTTGGAGAACTATATACCAGAGGGTGGTTCATTTCTACTGGCACTTTGGATGGTGTCTCAAGATTTTGTTCTTTCTTTCAGAAAATGGTTTCCTTTTAGTGGTTTAAAACCTGATTTCAATACTCAAGGAAAATACATGTTTCTGCCCATAAAAGGGAATAGTGTGTGCTTACAGGTTGGAGGTAATTAGTGGGAGGGAATGGGAGTTTAGATGTTAGAGGTTAAAAATCTCTTGTTTGTTTCGTGGGCATGGGAGTTTTAGTGGGATGGGAAATATGAGTTTAGGGGGTAAACTCCCATCAATCACTTCCCTGGGGGAGGGGTGGTAATTGGGTGGGTATTTGTTTTAAGCTACACTGTTAATCATGTACTTCTACCAAAGAAAGGATATGAAGTCTCTCTTAAACTCCCACTCTTAATTCTCTCCAAAAGCCAAACTCTCAGGGAATTCCCTCCAAAACAACTCTCGCCACTAATTCCCATGCCCCTTCCCCTCAGCTGCCAAATGCACTGTTAATGGTATGAACCAGCCTTGTTTTGAAAGGTTTTCTGCTAGTTTGAGCTGGTTTTCTCTAATGTGTTTAGCTTTTACAAAGTAAAAAAAGATAAGCACACATGTCCTCGAAAGCAACTTTTAGTCGTTGGCATTCATATCATGAATTTGTTATGTATGATATGCACTATTGCAAACGTATCACCAGATGACCGTTTATTTTTCTACTTAGCTATTGGGTTGATGCTTTGCTTGACGAACTCACTTATCTAGATGTAATCTATTTGCACTCAATCAGTATCAATTCATTATTTCTTAATGTGGGTTAGGACATGGAAAGACAAATTTTAGGTCACTTCATGGCCTCAGATGTGCACAAAAATACATTTTTATATCGAATTCACGAATTGTTGCATAGTACATAATTTGTGTTATTTTGTAGCCATGTAAGTTTTGTGTACTGAAATGCATGAGTTTGTTCTGATTTATCAGTGTCTTTGGCTTTTTATGTTCTGGACTGAGCTCCTTTTGGTGCTGATGGTTAGGAGTAGGACTTGGCTTGAACGGAAGCATGGTTGTCAATTGCACTTTATGAAGAAATGTGCCAACTTTTCAGTCTACGAATTTAAAACTCAATAACAAGAAACTTCTCTACTTTTAGGACAGTGAGGCAAGTCCATCCAGCGACAACTCCGAGGGAGATGCTGTGCATGAGGCTAATTTTGAGGCCTTGTCCAAATTAAAGGTTAGCAGCTGCTGAATTATCGCTTGACGATTCCCTTCCTTTTACTTCTCAAGCTACTGAGCTATTGGCAATCATTCAACTATTGCAGTATCTTATTAACGCATCTCTTTCTTCCAGGTTAAGGACTTGGTGTCTCCAGTTAATGTGCATCTTGGGCAACACTTTACTAAGCCACCATCACGTTATTCTGAGGGTGCATTGGTAAGCAATAATCTATTATGTTTTATTTTCACTTCTTTGCTCTGAGGATTGTCCATTTCTGCAATAAAATAATGTTCTTTCTACTGGCTTCTACTACTACAAGATTTTCATATTATGCCTGTTATCTCCAGATTAAAAAGCTAGAAGAACTTGGAATTGGAAGGCCATCTACTTATGCATCTATAATGAAAGTGTTACAGGTGATATAACATTCTACTTCCCTATTATTTTTACCATGGTATTGGAAGGCTATTTAGGTATGCCTAAAGTATATCTGATAACCTTTCTTAATTTACACATATTCTGTTGATTTTTGTGCTGGATATTTAATCGCTAATATGTATTCGACGCCAAGTTTGTGCTGGGTGGCTCATGTAGTTGCCGTCAGAGTGGTGCACTATTATTGTCTTGGATTTTGTGGGAATATAGGCGTGAATGTACATTGAGGCGTGAGTTACTGGTCTATTTCAAGGGGCTAGTGAAGGGCTATATTGCCTTCTTGCGCACAGTGCTGTTCCTTCCTGGACACAGCAGAGGATCTGCGCACATCTCTTCCAGCGAAGGCGCAACTAATAGAATCATATACCTTACTTCCCTAACTTAAAAAAATTACCCCTGATGTCTTGAACTTATTGCACCGAGACATGTCCTGAGCTGATACAACAATGGCTGCATGATTGCTTTCGCACCTATAGGTGTGCTCTAGGAAAGACTACATGCACACACCACAAAATGTAGCACACACCATACTGTCTCATAGTGTCCTGTCATGGGTGCATGTCACACTTGACATTTGGGTTTGCAGTTGAAATTGAATGATGTTGGTCTGCATATGGGTCTGGGTGTAGACTGTAGAGTACTGAGCCTAGCTCAGTTGGTGGGTTTGTGGGTGTACACTCCCACCACCCATGTCCGGGTTGTCTTCAACTCAAATTTGGGTGCCTATTTCTTATTTACAATGCCACCTAGTTCCTTCTAGGTTGTTTGAGTTCTTTTTTAGGGCATGCTGTATCAAGCATTGTTCTAAAAGGTGCTAGGCGCTAGGCACTAGGCTGGGACAGGACATAGCGGGGTGGGAGGGTGGTGCTATTGCCTAGTGCCTATGAACATGGGTCTCAAGTTGGTATGTAAGTTGGTTAAGGTTGATGTTGAGCTAGGATAAGCATAGTCTTTTGGTTCCAATCATCGTGGACCAGAGTATATGGACTGGCGATCTGGTAGTAGAGCCCTTTTCAGTGATGAAAAAAAAGGGACAGATCCATATTTCCCTCTGCTAATACTATCCTCCTTCGCATTCCCTTATGCTCTTCCTTTTCTATATCCCTGATCACTAACAGTTTCTTAAAGCTGAAGTTTATATTATAAGTTTAAAGTTCTGATTATAGGGCATTTCCCTGGCATTTGGTGCTAATACCATGACAGGACAAAGCAATAAAAAAGGCACACTTATTTTTTTCCCCCAAACGGATATCTACTTGTGTAGTGCAGCACGATTACTTCTTTTTAGCAATGCCAAAAGATCACATTCAGAACTAGCGCTCTTATGCCTTTGAGTTTGGATAGCAACAACATATGGGTAAAAAACAATTGCAAATTTTTAGAAAATTACTATGCACTAAATCTTATCTTCGTTCGTTGTCATTAGTGCTGACTTGTTCCACAAGGATAATGGTATTTTCTATACTTGTTTTGTTCAGGACCGGAAATACGTGACAATAAAAAGTCGAGTTCTGCACCCTGAATTCCGTGGTCGAATGGTTTGTTCTTTTTCCTGATTTGCCTTTGGAATGATCCTATATGATCAAAATATCTTTAGCTCTGTTAGCATCTCAAATTTTTGTACATCTAGTCTAAGACAGACGATACTTCTAGCTTTTTTTTTCCTCGAACAATACTTCTAGCTTTTTTTTCCCTCGAACAATACTTCTAGCTAAATGCATCATGTTGTATTAGATAATCTATTCTGCCTATGTATATCATTTTGTATACCCTTTTGTACAATGTGTCTTTGTTTGACTATTTCATTTGTCTCTTATTATTATTTGTAAACAATGCAAGTTTTCACCAAAACATCTAAGTTCACCTTTATCTCTAATGATCTCTGAGTGTACATTGTATGGTTTTGCTAGCAAAATGCCTGATTACATCTTGCCATTACATTCTTGTGCGTTTTGTGGCGTTTACCGTTGCTTAGAAATTCCTTCCCTAGACTCCGCAAGTTTTAGCACTGGGCACTCCCCCTTTCCCTTTCCCAGCTTAATTACATGTTTCCCATATCAAGGCCAGTTATTTATAGGCCTCGTTGTCTCAGCCCTGTTTCAATTTATCTGAGTTTGCTTTTTTTTTCCCTTCTAATTTTGGTGTTCAATGTCATCTTATTTTTCAGGTTTCAGCATTCCTTTTGCACCATTTCTCCGAGGTTGCTGATTACAGCTTTACAGCTAACATGGAGACAGAGGTAGTAAACATTTCTCATTTTATAGTTTATATGATTTATACCATAGTTCTAGAAACCTGCTTAAGCTGGCTGGTTGGTGGCTACTGCTATTAAATATTAACTAAACCAATATGAGAATTCAGGAAATCAGCACATCCTAATGGGCACTGGAACGGTTCTAACTGTGCTCATGATTATTCTTGTATTCAAGACATTAGCAACATTGTTATTATAACTGTGGAAATGATTCAAGACATAAGTCATGAA
The DNA here is from genome assembly GCF_005286985.2 of Setaria viridis. Taxonomy (NCBI): domain Eukaryota; kingdom Viridiplantae; phylum Streptophyta; class Magnoliopsida; order Poales; family Poaceae; genus Setaria; species Setaria viridis. The sequence goes on from NC_048263.2 coordinate 31,464,114, forward strand.
CTCATGCTGCTCTGGCCGGCAACCCTGGGATGCCAGGAGCACTTAGATATCAGTTAGATGATGAAGACTATACTAAGATAGCATTGCTTCTATATGCCTCATATGTCATAATTCGATTATAAATCTAGAATGGAACCAAATTAAAAGTTACATCAGGAAAACGTTATTTTGCAAATTAATCTAATTTTCCAAGATGAAGAGGACTGTTACCATAAGTCTAATTACTTTGATTACAAGTACCAGGTTTCTCAGAGTGATAATAGAAGATAAATAAATATTGTAGTAGTTTGGTGTGGCAACCCAATACAATTTAAAGTGTGAACGGCAGTTGAGAGGGGCAGATTCAGAGAGCTGAGGGTTGCAGAGAATCCACAGCACTGTTTAGGACACGTCAGCAACTTGAAACTAGCCCTAGCCCTAGACTGTCAAATTTTCAGTACACATTGTTATTTTCTGTGCTTCCCTATGTGAATTAAAATACGGTAACTACAAACTTTAGTGAGTGTAATGAGGAAAACAATGCTCGTCACAAGTTCACAATATAAACATATCTAGTACACGGAAATTTGGGCCTGTTTTTCCCTCATAATGCGCTCACACTGCAGTGTGATATGCCTGGGAAAAAACAGTATAGTTGATAATTTCTTAATCACACTACTTCTGTAATGAGCTGAAGCCATAAAAAGCATGGGACTAAAGCAAGGCAATCAGAAACTACCTCATGATTATATATTTCTGAAGATTTTTCTAGTAGCTCTGGTATCTGCAAAACTATTGCAATCAGAAAATGAACTTTATATTGCTACCAATAGCGTTTAATTTATTCTTTACAAAACATCTTTCAGTAATATGCAAAATTAATCGGTTATTAAATCGTATTGAAGTTCCTTTTCTTTGACATTAATAGCTAGACAATGTATCTGGTGGTTCAACTGAATGGAAGGGTCTTCTGAAAGATTACTGGGAACGATTCAGTAAATATTGTGCAGATGCTAGTAAACTGGATGGCAGAAAGGTAAGATTTATTTTAATTTCTGAGTATGCTGGTGCTTTGATGATGCAAGTTCTCTTAGTTTTGGTTTTGGGTGACAATCAAATCAATCTTTTTAATGACACGTCAACTGAAGTCAACTATCTCAGGTTCATTTCTCAATTATGAAGTAGTGGTTCATAGATTAGGGTTTTTGCTTTGGTAGGATTTTATCCCTAGTCCTGTATTGCCTGAAACTGGTTGCGTCTGCATTTGCTTTGAAGGAAAAGACATGAGAAATGACAAGCTATAATATTTCTCTGTGTCTCTGCTGAAGCATATTGGTTAAGTGGATATATAAAACTGTCCACTTGTGTCACCCAACACAACACAGTTCTGGTTGAACCCTACATATGTGCAGAGGGAGCTCCAAAATATTTTTGGGAGAGGACTGAACACTTCTTGGGGGCAAAAGGGAACATGGTCAACTGGCTGAGGCCAGATAGTTTCACAATGGTCTAGCGTAGCATTAGGTTGCTTTAGCTTCTTTGGAGCATGGAATTGCTGAGCTCAACATGAACATTTAATACTATTGATGTACCTGCAAGCACTAAACTTTCGAAACCAAATTTGACATTATTGCAGGTAGAGAGAATGTTCGAAGAAAAATTTGGTCCTATCCTCTTTCCTGATGATGATAAGGATAGTAGAATTTGCCCTAGGTAATGCATGTCACATGTACTTTTAAGGTATCTTCCATAGATCGTACATATTGAATACTGGAAATCGAGATATTTGCAATATTCATTCAGGTTTCTGTTATGGCTAACCTTCAATGTCATTGTACTATGTGATGCATTCACGTTTGTAATTATCAACATCCTTTTTGTGTGTGTGTTTCCAATGCCTGCAGCTGTTCTGAGGGAACCCTGAGATTTAAAGTAAGTAGGTATGGTGAAGGCTACTTTATAGGCTGTGATCGACATCCGAAATGCAAGTATGACCCTGTTCTTCCTTTCTATAAATTGAATACATATATTCCTCATTGTCACTTTCTATGTATTTTTTGAGTTCCAGGTTTATTTCTTGATTGTTGATGATCATTGGCACTGGTCTAATTACTGTAGGTACATAGCTCGTTCATTGTCACAGCAAGAAGATGATACTGAACCCACAGAGGAAAGTCCTAAGTCTTTTGAACCCAGGTTACTAGGTGTCATGCCTGATTCCGATGAAAAGGTATTCTCAATTTATGACATTCAGGTTTGTTATTTGCAAATCTGTCATGTGTATTAAGTGTGTAACAACTTTATTGCTCAATCTACAGGTGTTTTTGAAACAAGGTCCGTATGGTCACTATGTCCAGATTGGAGAGGATAAAAAGGGACTCTATCCAAAAAGGGCTTCCCTTTCTGAGGTAATTATTACCTTATTTTTTTCTAAATGAAAAGGAAGCCCATAATCAACAATTTTCCATCCTTTTCAGGAACTCAAAACAATTATTATTGAACTCTTGTTTCAGGTCAAAGATATAGACACTGTCACTCTAGAAGATGCAATTGAGCTGTTGCAATATCCCAAAATTCTGGTATGCATTTCTCTGAACTGTAGCTGTTGGTGCTATTTGTTGAGTTGGGTCCCATGATATTGTATTTTCCTACAGGGAAAACATCCTGATGATGATCATCCTGTACTTATAACACATTCTAAAGTTGGATACAACATCAAGCATAGGAGATCTCTTGCTGCAGTTCCAAAGGTACATGCTAATGCTACCATCATAACATTTTAGTTTTTTCATTTCAGAAACCAAACTAACATTAATATATGTATTAACATATCAGCTATAATTGTCTGATTCCTTGTGTTGGAGCAATATAAAAGATGTTTATATTCAAAGTTCGATACCTTTTTATTGGTTCATGTGCATTTATTTTTTATCGTGGTTGGTGAATTTGGAGACTTTCCTTGCAAGACTGATAATATCTTGAAAATGTTTGATAACAGAATATGGACCCGAAGGAGATCACGCTTGAGCATGCACTGAAGCTTCTGAGTGGTAAAAGTGTCAGACAGATTGGTCGGCCAAAGGGGAAAGCTAAAAAAAAGGAACCCCTTGAATGGCATTAATGGAGCCTAAACTCATTGCAAAATCCGAAATGTGTGATTGATAGTTGGTCAGAGTTGTATCCGTGCAGCAAATTCAGAGACAGTCAGCATAAAGCATGAGATGCCCCTGTTCATGGCATAAATTGGTTCGGCCTTCAGCATGGTCGGCACAAGGCTCTTTATGACAATTAAGCCGATCAACATGAACATGAACTGCAACTTCACAAGCTTCCTTACATTCGATAACTAATGCTGGATTTCTCCACACTGGCCTGGGCCCTGGGGGCTGGGGTGATACATAACTAGCCAAATTCAGGTCATATCTTTTCATTTCATTTTTTTTACCTTAGTCGTCATCAGTTGTATAGAAGGCACGTACACAACCAACCAGATTATACACCCATAGGTTTTCAGCAACTTGCAGTTCAAATGTGCTTCACAGAGATCGTCACCTCGTTTTTTGTTTGCAGCATCCCTGGTTCTTTTCAGGTGAATGATGCGATTTTCTTTTCTTTTCTTTTTTTAGAAAATAAATGTTTTTCTTATTCAATTTGAAGGACTTGCTATGATGGAAGGAAATAGGCTGAATTTATGCATGCTTGCAAGTCCCAGGCTACCAGCTATGCTTGCATTTTTGTACTGAAGATAACTCTCTTGATTCAGAAAACACACCCATTTGTAGTGCTGGGTGGTGTGGGTTTACTTGAACTGCATTGCGACTCAAACAAAACACCCATTCGTCAATTCGCAGCTGAAAAATTACTTGTCCTTGCACTGTTTTTGTTTGTTTTAATATTTCTTTTCACTGTGATTGGCCTTTCTTTTTTACTAATTTAACCTGTCGGCTGGTGGTGGATAGCAAATCGCTTGCGAATGATTCTCTGGAGTGGTCATTTTGCCATGCTTTGTTCGAACAGTGGTTAAATTAGTGATGACGGCCCTAGAAAAAGGAGGCGATGACTGCAGAAATAAATGTTACATCTCCAGGATTGACATGACATCCTAGCGTATCGTAGACTTTTTGTTTTGAAAAACAGCGTATCGTACGTATTCGTGCCATCACTGTAAATCGCTTGAGGTATATAATCACAACTTAATAGTGCAATTTAATTGTTTCATCCACGGTCCAAACATATGATGGTATAGATGCAGATGGCAATTTCACCATGGTTGTCTGGACTGGAGACCCTGGGATCTGAAATCTCAAATTTGCTTGCTTATCAAACCCCGCAACCAGTCAACCTCAACTGAAGTCACAATAAACACCAGGTTTTGAGCCCGAAAAGATTGGGTGATCGACTTCGCATATGTGGCTAAAAAGTAACCTTGTCCCATACTCTTGGTGCCATCCGAACTCTATTTTTTTTGTAACATTATGTTGTGAATTTTTTTTTCTGTCCACTTCTCTTGGAATCATTTCCCAAACTAGAGCAACTTTTCTTATGATGTGCAAGCAGAAGAGAAACAAGAGATGTTTGGAATGTGCGACAAGATAACTCTCAGCCCCATATGCGACATGCCAACCCCGTTTTCACGGTTTAGGCTGACTTCCGTTGAACTATGGCGTGCCAGTATGAAATAACAGTAAATACAAGAAGTCGTCATAACATACATAATCTACATTCTATGCTGATATACATTGAATCTCTGCAACCTAGAGATAATGTATCTTCTCTGCAAAAATTGAGAGGATCAGCAACTTACAATTCCACTAGAAGCTCAACAAAACCTAATTTCCTTTCTAAGCTCATAATCAACAGAATGAGCAATCTCAGCTTCTATTGCACTGCCTTCACATAATACGGCACCAAACAGGCTTGCAATACTGTAGGCACGGGACCTCTTCTCCACAGGGCGTGTGTAGTTGATGGAGGTGCTTCAATAACCCAAACGGTCATTCAATGCAGTGCGCCCATCACCAGTTTGACCTACATAAGATACAGTAATATTATTAGTAAGGAACAAATCAGCGCATATGCTATTGAGTGATAGCACATTAATTCAATTTCCGTACCTTCAGGTGGCACCCATGTTTCAGAATCTGGTCCTGATTCGAGGAAATCTGGTCTCACTGGACCCAATACCCGTTTTTGTTTTGACTTCTTCCCTTCTTTCCTGCTAGCATGTGGTTCACCCTCATTCTCCATTTCTTCTGAAGTTTGTAGACCCCGTTTATGCTTAAGCAGAAGGGCCACAGCATCAGCAACTGATGCTTCACTTTCAACTGAAGATGAATTTGCCTCGCTGGAAGCTGACTGGTCAGTGGACTTTCTCTTCCGTAAAATAAGCCCAGGAGCAGCCTCTTCAAGCTCCTTTCCACTGCATGAATTAGAAAGAATTGCTTTCCGATCTTTGTAGTCCACAAAATTGTCAGGTTCCTCTGCATCCGCCTTTTCTTCATTTATGAAGTTTTCTTCAGGTTCTATAATCCTCTTATCACCAAGCCACTGAGGTTTTGGTAAGGAAAATGCAGGTTTGCTCCCGTTTTCTAGGTTTTTGGAGGTATCAGTCTCTACTTTAGCAGGCTTATTCGTTGATGTCTCATTAGAAGAATCCTTTGGCTTCTCCTCAGCTGAAGTAGCCTTCACAACTTTATTTTGTTTCTTGGCTTCTGGTATTGGATTATCATTAGATGCTGGGGGTCCTGCTTCTCGAGGCTTTAGATCCCTCTTGCGAGCTGCTTCCCCCATAGGATCAGCTATTTTTAGTAGGTAAACTACTCTGTCCAGCTCAGCCTGAAGATCAGATAGTTCCTTCTGAATTTGGGCAATCTTATCATGCACTGCAGAATATCTCAAACCAGTCAGAAGATTCTAAGACAGTGAAATGCATCTGAACTGGAAAAATGCTGGAATAATTGCGCATAAGTAAATGCATAACTTGTTAGTTCATCAATGTAAAAAGGCCAAACCTATGCTCATGTAGCATCCATATGCTCATAACTTGTTAGTAGCATCCATATGTCCACCTCTTTCAATGTTTTTCTTAGCATAGAAAATTACTATACAGTACTTTTCAATGATTCAAATGTCATGTTTTTAATGAAAAATAAAATATTTTGAAATGCTAAGGCTAGTGAATGATTAATTGAAGTAACTGGAGCATACTAGCATACCCAATTGAGATGACAAGCCACTCATGTAAGCATCAAGGTCATCCCTGAGATCTGCAGTACTGCCCTGAGCCAGCTTATGCTTCTCTTCTTCAAGTAACTTTCTTTTATTTTCAATATCACTGGTGATGGAATCTTTTTTCTCAAGAAGACTATCAGCAGTCTCAACTGACTGTTGCTCATTGGATTTCTGACTAGATTTCTTCTTTGTCCGATCGAAAAATTCATCATCATCGCTGAATTATTTAACAATTTATTAGTCAGCACATGAGATCAACCATATAATGATCTACCTTTAAGCATACTGAACAATAGTAAACACATTTCAGATCTCAACATACCTAAGGATGTCATCTTCTTCCTCCAGACTTGCTTTATGGCTACCACGATTTGCCTTTCCAGAACGAGCACCAACACTTTCCCGTATGCTGTCATTTAAAGTTTCTTCTAGATTATCCAGCTCCTCCATAATCTGAAGAAGAATAGGTTTAGTCCTGCTCACCAGATGAGAAATGGATGGCGATAGCGTATTAATAAATGTAATGCATATGTCCACCACTAACCTGAGATATCCGTTGTTCATTTCGTGCTATTTGTGTTTGCTGACCTTGGGTTAGCCCACCTTGAGAAATGTCCTTAACCCTTATTGCATCGATCTCTTTCTTCATGTTGGCAATCTGAAACAAAATAGCAGGTAAAAGCTTCATGATTTTTCTCATACACGCAGGAGAGCTGTGTATCTTTATATTAAGACGAAAGAAAAAGGGTAAAGCTTCATAATGAGCAGAGATACAATCGTATCTATAACTGGAACCTCACTATAGAAGACATACCACAGAGGAAACATAAACATGTTTTTATTTATTATATTTTATTTTTTTTAAAAAAATTAGACACTAGTTTTGGGGAACATGTCACTTATTAGGACTTAACAGTTGTTCATACATAAACTAAGCATTTCCCAATACAACAATGGACAACCACCACTATCTCAACGTTATTCTTACTGTAGTCTTGTACAAATATAAAGTGGCAGGTGAATCCAAATTAGTAGTCCAACTAGCTAGCATGGTACTGACAAAACCACAATTAGCTTCCAGTTTAGTTCCTAACATCTGAAATTCTGAATCATTAATTCCTGAAGCCTTTGATTACCTTATGGCAAGGGGGTGTACAGCTGGCATGAAGCGCAATGGCACTACAGCGTCGGCACTGTTCATGCAGCATCACTTGCTAGCGCTACTAGTTGCTTACTGTGTCTACTGGTTTGTTTCTTTCAAGTTGCATCACTCTGGTATATTAAAGATAGGGCTTCATTTAAGATCTTGTAGATTGGTTGATTGCACTCTATGTGGAGGATTTCATTTACTCACGCCCCATAAGCAGGCATGATTATTGTACCAACAAGGAGGAGGAACAAACTAACTAGTGAAACAATAATTGGTGCCAATTGTAAATTACATGTATTCCAACACCACATCCCCATATGTCAACTATAGGGCCTACACCCGAATATATGTCATCTGGATCCATGTAATAAGTTCAGAATTAATTTTCGCACTTTTGAAGAGCCTAACATTACAGAATGCAAGCATAGCTCTACTGATGATAGAACTGATATTAAGTATTAATATACTCTACAAGCAGTTGAAAAGGAAATTGCTGCTCCAATAGTCCCATTTGTTTAATTGGAAACCAAAACAAAAAATTGGAAATAAGGCAATAATATTCCCAAGATCTGGTCATCAGTCATCACATATCAACAAGGCACTTGAAAGAGTAGTTGAACTGGACACAGTTGCATATGAATCCTAACAACTAATGGCAATTTCACATGAAATCAAATCAGATGTTTCATCCTAGTATTAGGCTAAATGAGAATGTGCAATGATTTAAAGGAATATCAGAATATGGCATTTCTGTACAACAAGTGCTTACCTTTTCCATTCGTTTTACTATCTTGCTACGTGTTTTCTCCTGTCTATCAGTAAGCTGACCTTTGTAGGTTTGCCAAGTGATTTCATCCGCATCATCCTAAGATACAAGAACATGATCAGTAAAAACACAAAGCAATATATGAAGACCAATTAGGAAAATGCTGCAAAATATGATATGATGTGGCCAGGACTTGAGAATAGCTCCATCAAAAGCTTCTATCCAAGACTACAAAACATCACTAGCCTCTAGAAACAAACAACTAACCTCCGCAGATTCTTCGATTGCATCCTCTGTCATACCCCATGAGATTCCCTCAGCTAAAGCCACTTGAGTTTTTGCACGTAAAATGGAAGCTTCACGATCAAGCATATCTTGCCGAATCTTAGCATCCTGGAGCTTCTGCATGTCTTTTTCCTGCCAAGAAAAAGAAACAAATGAATGAATATAAGACACTTAAACAATAGGATAGGTTGATGGAGCTTATGGGATTTAAAAATGTTCCTCATGAGTCATGACACAATTGGTCTCGCACAATCAAGAAGCATAGAAACTAACAGTTAAGGTAGGATAACTAAGACCCTGTTTGGCACAGCTTAAACTTATTTTTAAGTCAGCTTTTCCTCAGCTGGCCACATAAGTTACTTTTTGAAAAAGCTTCGGAAGGAAAAGGCTAAGTGTTTGGCAGTATAGCTTTTTTGGGCTTTTCCATGGGCACTGACGTGTGGGCCCTGCTTGTCAGCCTCCACCTATGGACGGATCTTGGACCTGAGGGCAACTGGATATCAGGAGCTCGGGGTGTCGGCGCCGGCGGAGGAGCTCGAGGCAGCGCCGGCGGTCGGGCGGACGGTACCTGCAGGGGCGAGCGGAGGGCGCCAGGGTCGGGTGGAGGACGGCTGACGCGGGCGGAGGAGCTTGGGGGTGGTGCCGAGCGGAGGACGGCCATCGTGAGCTGAAGGTTGGGCCAGCCGGAGCTTGAGGGCCAGCCTGCATCATCCGGCGAAGGGATCTTGGGGAAGGAGGCAGCTGATGGTGGCCCGATGTTGAGGCGGAGGGAGGTCAGGCGGAGGAATCTCAGCCGCAGCGCCTAGCTTGAGGCGGAGGGAGTCGCCGGCGTCGGTGGTGGAGGGTGGCGCGGAGGAAGGCGCCGGTGTTCGGTGAGGAGGGAGGCACGGCCGTCGGCGGGGAGTAAGGCACGGGCAGGGAAGGGAGGTGCAGCCGTGCAGGCCCATCCGCAGCTCCGTGCGGCCGGAGAGGGAGGCGTGGGCGGGGAGGACGGTGCGGGCGCAGGGATAAGCCTTGAGAAGCAGCTTGGCCCCTGCTTACTGGAGATGTCGTCCCGCAGTTGTTTTTCGAGAAGCAGTTCCTCAGCAAGCTGCGGAGAAACTTCACGTTTGGCTGCTCAACAGCTTTTTTCCACCGAGAAGCTGCTGTATAAGCAGTTCCAAACAGGGCCTAAACTAGTTTGGATAAATGATGTTCTACTTTTTGACAAATTATCTTTGCTTTCCACTGAAATAAATTATTTGTCTAGGAAGTATGTCAAAATCCTTTGTACCTTGAACATTCCTGAAAGAACATCTAAAATAAACAAGGCCAAAATGAAATCCAAAGGCAGACAAATCATGTAGCACTTTGCTTGATTTGCTATTTGAATCTAACTGATACAATGTCAGAAGAATCAGAAAATCTATACTGAAACGGATTTAATCTCATTTGTCTTTTCATCTGAAGATAACCTCATTATTATTACTAATACCTCCTTTTGCCTTTCTACCCTATCATTTTTTTTGTGGCGGCACATGTGGGGTTTCATCTCTAGCCTATGTTAACTTGCTTGAGACTAAAATACTTTATTGTTTTGTTGTTGCTGTAGCCGCATAAAGTAGAAAGCTAGAAATAGAGAACAGCAGGCTGCCTGTTGCATCGGCAATTCACTTTGTTTAAAATGTGGATGAAGCAGCAAGAAAGCAAAGAAATGAGAAGAACTGTGTAGTGGTAAATGAGCCAATTGAGTTTCAGAATCGTACCGGAGGCATCAGCTCAGATGGTCCTTGAAAAATGTACAAACGTGATGATCTAGTTAATGCATAAGAGGAAAGTTAAGTCCCAGAGTTAACCAGGTGAAAATAAAGACATCAGACCAATAGAGAGTGTAAACAGGTTGCCAAGAGACACGATACTAGAAAGATCGAAGGAAAACAAAATTAGCTTTGCACAAGAACAAGCAGAGGCATGACTAGGGAGCCAAAATAGTGCCATTTATATTTACCAGCATTATTTTTTCTGCAACCTTTCTATCTGTCTGTTACATAAGGGGACTTTGTCAAGCATATAACGCAGTCCAAGATTCATAGAATCTAACATGCGCAGAGTCAACTAAAACTACTGTAAACCTTGGTAAAACCTAAAGTTCTGCTGAAGCAATTAAGCAGCCATGTCTAAGCAGCCATGTCTTAAATTACTAATGTCCAGTATGTTATTAATTGGACCAGGGGGTATGATTAGCTCTGGAATAAGTAGGTTATGCAACACTATATGCCAACGTAAGAAGAAAAGAAGCTATAGAGAGATCATACAGAGAATATTTCAGCACCGGAGTGCTGCAATTTATGAAGCAACTTCTGCATACAAAGTGGAAGATTAACAGAAGGGAACGAGTTCCCAAGAACTAAACAAAAAGAATGGTCAGATAGTTAATAACGAGCTTACTTACTGCCCAAATCGAATTACATCTCCAACATGAATCTCCGTATACAGCTTCTTCTTGACCTGCAAAATCCAGCACATATCATAAAAAATACAGTAGACAATACACAGGGAAATTCGAAAACACAAAGGAACAGACAGAAACACAGGCCATCCCAATAAAGAGTTGACAAGATTAACTTAAAGAAATTAAAGCATTAATGTGGCACGCCTTGATCAATACCCTAATGGATTCTTCGTACCCTAAACCCTAAACCCAGCGAATGAACATGTGACAATGAAGGGTGGGCCTGGCGCGGTGGTAGAGTCTCTCCAGTTGCATCCTCGTTCGAATTAACCTCCTTACAAAATAACCAAGGGTAAGGCTGTCTGTAAATACCTTCCCCAGACCGTACCTTGTGTGGGAGCTTCCAGACTTCCAGTGCTGGGTATGCCCTTTTACCTTTTAAGAAAATAGAAGGGATGGTAACCAAAACGAAAAGGCTAAATGCAAATGGAAGCTATTTGGCGTCTGACTTAGGCCTATATGACCGATCGATCGAAATACTCCATATATTCCAAGGCTGCCTAGGACCCCACCTTGTGCAGGAGATTTCAGAACTGGGTATGCCCTTTTACCTTTTTGGAAAAAAGGGATGGTAATAAAAAGCTAGAGATCAAAATAAGTCAAAGGAGCAGCATTCAAATAACACAACCTGAATTGTTTTACAGTGTAAATTGGCACTGCAACGACATAAAAAAGCAACAGCTAAACAACACCAAACACACTGTTTTCTAATTTAAATGCCAGGGAAAGTGGCAGCATGTATCCATGTAATTTAACGATATCAAGATATTAAAAAACAGAAGATTTATAAGGAATTCATATTACCTGACTTTTGTTGATAAAAGATCCATGTGTGCTTCCAAGGTCATAAAGGAAAACCTTCCCATCATTTCTAAACTGCAGAACTAAAATAACATAAAATCAACCCATGAGTTACTTCCTTAGCACTAAAAAAAGAATACCATTCCGATTAAGTCAGAAATTTGGTATTCCGAGATTAGTTGGCATCAAAGAAGCATTCAAGATAAGGAGGAACAATTTGCTCATAAAGAGAGAACTCAACTACTACTACTAATTTTTGTAAGGAAAATATAGTAGAAGCGCTCATTTAATCAAGGAAAATCAAATGCATAACTTAGCTAACACAGTCTCTCAAGTTTCCCATATCATGTTCTTTCGGCTATATAGGAATAATGACAGTCATATGTTACATTATGCTTAGTAAATGTTAGCTCCTCAACAAAATGGCATTGCATTGTTCATGGCATATTAATATCATCAATAATGCTGGAATATTTTATTTATTCAACTGTATGTGGTCACTAAGCCATGACTGTTGAGATTTTACCAATAGCATGTGCGCAACAGACCTGACATAGAATTATTTAGCCAAGATTAATGCTCAAATGTATTGATTCAACTTTATTCAAGGTTATGAATTATGATGTCATCCACATCATTTTGGTTATAAATGAACAGTTTACAAGGCAGTGTTTACCCTCCCAATAGAAGGTTCGTTCAAAGCAACGTTCATGCTTTCATGATTCAATCCCATTTCTAATATGTTCATGAATGCAACCGTGCTCGTTGTTCTTCCTAAGGTTCATTAAGTGGTGATACACCAGCTCTCAGTTTCCAGCCTGCTATTTCAGGAATCAGCAAGGATGTACCAAGTTTGCTGGTCCAAACATATTTCCAGTGTTTTTTTGTTTGAAACTGGGAACCAACCATACGATATGCAGACAGTTACAAGATAACAAGAAGGATTCCTAAGTGTTAAGAACCATTCAGCCATTCTGGAGCAGAACATTTAACTGGCAGGTTAACATTGCGGTTTTGAATCTACGCCTAAGTCTTAATTGACAAGAGAGTGGCTAAAACATACCGGCATGAAATCGAGAAACAGTTGGATGTTCCAGTACAAAATCACACATATCAATCCGTCCAAACATGTAAGCTCCTTTCTTGGCCCTGCAACATATAAGGAACGCCAGTCATTCACCAGTCCTAGTTTTGAAACATCAGCAACCAACATGATTTTAGAGCAGATACTTAGTTCCAGTGTAAATGAGTCTCAGCAAGCCATATCCAGTGCAGTGGATCAAAATATAAGGGTAAGAAAACTTAGCTAAAGCTCATTTGGGTACTGAGGATTACTGATTTCCCACGACTAAAAAATAGTTAATCACGAGCTAAAAAGAACACTACGAATCAACTGCACCAGTGCAAAGATTATCCCTAATGAAGACATGAGCAGAGAAAACTAGCAGAAACCACAATGGCACCCATAACTCAATTAACAAATGGAACTGATGAGAGCAGGGGTACTGAAGACTCACACGTCAAGCTGGTCGACGATAATGCCGTCCTTGAGCACCTCGAGGAAGAAGGGATGGTCCGGCGCAGCACTCCACTCAGGGATGACGTACGGCGCGCGCGGCCTCTGCTGCCTCTGCCGCTCCGCTGGCGGCGGGGCCGCTTCCTCCATCTCAGTGTCGCCGGAGTAGGCCCCGCTGGGGTTCGGCGCTTCCTCCGCTGAAGAGTCGCTCACGCTGGGGCTAGGGCCAGCGCTGCCCTCCGCCCCCGCCGCCTCCGCCTCGGGTTGCGGTGCCGGCGAGGCGGGCTTTGGGGGCGGAGGCGGCGGCATAGAGGAGGACGGAGTAGGGCCAGCGCGCCCCACCACCTCCACGGCGGATGACGCCGCCTGGGACTCCGCCTCCGGCCGCGGCGGAGGCGGCGAGGGATTGGGAGGCGGAGGGGGCGGCATGGAGGCGGAGGTGGGGTTCGGAGGCGGCATAGAGGTGGTGAGGGAGGGGTTAGGATTTCGCTGCGGAGGCGGAGGCCTGGAAGGATCCATGGCTGCGGCTGCGGAGCGGAGGGAGGAGAGAGGGAGACGGCGGCGAGTTGTGGGATCGGGGCGGGGCGGGGCGGGACCGGCCCGGGAACGGACGGCCCGACCGCTCCGTCAGCCGTCGATGGACGGAGGCGGCGAACTCGTGCGCCGTGGCTATACTTCGCGTACGCGATACAGCGCAATTTATCGCATACCCGCGGGACCCACTTGTCAGCGACATGTTCCTCCTCCTCCTCTTCCTCCTCTTCCTCCATCCCGAGCCCATCCCCCCTCCCCTCCTCCCCCGCCGCTTCCTTATCTCCTCTTCCTCCGGTCACCGCCGGCATTGCTAGGTTACGGGCTTCGGGTTTCAGGGTTGCTGGGAGGTCTAATGGCCGTTGGTGCTAGAAAAAGGGGTGGGGTCGGATCGAAGGCGGGTTGCGGGGTGGTGCGGCCACCCCGCCACCGGTCAGGGTGGGCTAGGGACGGGTGGAGGCGAGGGTTATGGCGGTGGAGGTGAGCTTCCTGGTGGAGCCGGGTTAGTGCGGCAGAGGGTGGTGGTGGCAGATGCAGCGACGGGAGCCGTCGGAGTCAAAAGAGGAAGGCGACGCGGGGGTAAGAAGAGGAGAGAGTGTCGCGGCGGTGATTGAGGACTGCGAGCGTCGTGGAGGCCGCCAGAGCCGAAAGAGGAAGGTGGCGCGGGGGTGTCATTGAAGGCGACAACGGTGGATTTGTCGCTTTCAGTGACATATAGCACTGCTCGAACTCGTGTCGGCTTTTGCTGCGGGCAATTTTGGTCGTCGGTCTTGCTATATTTGGAGACCCTTGCAAGCTACAAGTCATATTGAAAAGATTTTATGCATCCACCCAACTAAAATTTACTCAATCTTTTAGTACTTTTCTTTATAGCTAGCTAAAGAATGGCTAGCTATTTTTTAGCTAGGTTATTCGAGTCCACCGGCTAATTGTACTAGTCCTAACTTTCATTAGATAGTCAATTGTAAGTCATTCCTTCCCTCTCCAATCTTCTACCCATATGTCATTTTGTTCCTCTCCAATCTCCCTCGAATCCCCCAAGCCTCCACACTAGCCAAAACAAGAGTAGCAGGCGAGGGCCTCGGTCGCCTCGATGAGTGGAGGCTGAGGACATAGGGGTCACCCTTGCGCGTGGATCACATCCTTCGCCTCACACACAGTCACACTGCCATGAAGCACCACACATTAGGGGTGAACTCCTTGTGGTACGACCCGCAGCGGTGCGAATCGTGACGTACATTCCCCACTGGCGCAGGAGTCACGATCTTCTCCTGGACGAGAGGAGCGATGTGCGAGGTGAGTGACCGTCCACGACGGATGACATGCCCGCCGATCTAGCGACGAGGGCCATCAACCGCCGGCTGGCGTGAGCAGGCACACCGCTGCACGTCACCTGGATCAACTCAGCCGAACCCATACTATTCCTATGTGGTGGGTCAAGGGACTGAAGGCTCAGTACATCAAACATTAGGCATGTGCTCCGTTTCCACAGCCATGGACCGAGTTGGAATTGGGTCGCTACTCTGCTTTAGGGTCCGTGCGCGCCCCAGGCCACTCGAATTTGAGGTAGATATGAGCGAGAAAGTTCACCAATCACCTGCTCTTTTTGCCTACTGTCTGTTAACACCAAATCTGATATAGGTCTTGTTTGGATCCAAGGGCTAAACTTTAATCAGCTAAAAATTAGTCCATGATGATCCAAATAGTGGGGCTAAAATTAGCCAACCTCCCAATTAAACCTACCAATTAAACTTTAGAAGTCCAGCTAATGGGGCTAATTTTAGACACGAATGGCAAAAACCTAAAAATACTTTCCCACTAAAACCTTACCATATTTTCTCCTCCACCCCCTAAGGATAGAATGGACTTTTACCAATAAATATGCTAAAAATTAGGTCTTGCTCACGTGGCTAATTTTAGTAAACTAAAATTTAGACGTCTAAACTTTAGTCAAACTTTAGTCATATGTCATATGGTTAAACTTTAGTTTTTAGTCCATCCAAACATGCCCATATGTGTGTGTGTATGCATGCATGCATGTATGTATGTAAAAGCTAAGGAAGTTCCTAGTCCAGTTAGCGAAACCAGTAAACTCGTGTAAAAGAACGTGGTTCCGCAAGAGGGGTGATGCCATGTCGCTGGACTGATCCGTCCGGAGAAACAGGATCTCATCAACAGCTTGTTCAGTATTGACGCCACCGGAGAAGTTTCTGATCCCTCTAGGTATTGTCGCAGCGACACCAATTTTGAGAATAAGGTCTCAGGCCTAGTTTAGTTGTCCAACTTTGGGGTGTCAAAATTATTGTAGCAACACTGTAGCGTTTCGTTTGTATTTGTGAATTATTGTCCAAATATTGACTAATTAGGCTCAAAAGATTCGTCTCGCAAAGTACAACAAAACTGTGCAATTAGTTTTTGATTTCGTCTACATTCAGTACTCCATGCATGTACTGTAAGTTTGATGTGATTAGGAATCTTCTTTTTGCATAGTGTCAAAGTTGGGATTTTGGAGTGAACTAAACATGGTCTCAGTGGCAAATGCCAATGCCCACTGTCCAATCAGTTCCTCAAAAAGGTTGGAAATGAAGCAACTGACATGTTCTGATGTCTTGCTGTAGCAAGGCACTGGTCCAAGAAGTAGGCGGGCATCAGGCCATCAGGTCATTTTTTAATTATGCTGCCTACTTTTATGAGCTCCAGATGATCGAGTAAATCAAAAACCTTTTCAGCCTTGACAAAGTTACTGCTCGTTGCTGTTACTGTGGGACGAGTAAATCAGTACGCAATTATATAGCCCTGGGGCCACAAGAAAGGATCTTAGAAGCCCAGGACATCACGATTCACGAGCACTATAAACTAGGGGAGTGTCGTGACAGCGCCTTGGTCTGCTACCTCTCTCCATGCCCAGGGTTGAGCGAGCCTACCCTGGGGACAAGGGAGAATGATGAGCATTGAGCATGCTTGGCCTGATTTTGTACGGGGGAGTGGGGTAAAAGTTTGAACGGGACATGCACTGTCTTCTGCCATCGCGGCAGGACGACCGTCTTGTAGGGGGGCAAGCTCATTAACTGTCATCGATCGATATAATATTGTGCATTTCGATTCTGTACCATTGTGCTGCGTGGTACTCCCTCCGTCCCGTGTTGTGTGGTACGAAGCTCTTTAGGAGGTATAAATCATTCGACATACGATGATTTTGGGTTCGTAAAATTTATCCACGTATCTTACTATTACTAATTGGAAACTCCTTTTGAAGCCTCCAGGTGAAGTCAACTAGGATTCCTAAGTGTACATTTTAGAAAAAGAGAGAAATTCTCAAAAAAAGCAAAACATCCTACCTATTATATTTTCTAAAAATTACCTACCTATGCCATTATAAAAATAGGCTAAAGTAACTCCCTAAATTTATATATAAATTACCCACCTCTGCCATTATATAAAATAAACTAAAGTAACCCCCTAATCTTCATCAAAATTACCCACTTATACCATTATAAACAATATTTAAAATAACCCCCTAATTTGCAACCTAATTGCCCACCACTATTACTTAAAAACTTAAAGTAACCCGTTAAATTTGCATCTATATTACCCACACATACCATTATTAAAAATAACATGATAACCCTACGTTTGAATCAAATAACCTTAATTAAAAATATACAGCAATATATGACTCTAAATCGTCTATATCTTGCACTATTGGTATATGATATAATAATTAAGATCTATACGCATGATGTGTGTCACCATTTATAAAGATACGGAGGAAGTGATGAGAATATAGATTTCTATGTTAAAATTGTATCACAAACTTAGAGTTCATTAACAAATTCAAGCGCATACCTGCGATGCAAAGTGAAAAGTTAAAGATTAGAAATGTGGATGAAAATATTATAGAGTAATTACTAACTAAAATCTTTCACAATTGGATGAAGATAATAAGTATATATCTATATAAGTATTGTGTTTGAATATTTAACAAACAAGAGGTAGCTTATGATAATATTTTTGAGCAATATAGTCTCATTTTTTTTCATTGGAGACTACACATTAGTTCCTACGAGACAAGCTAGAAAAAAGAGACAAATTCTTATAAAAATCAAAAATATCAAACACCAATCCTGTAAACTCTAATAATCATAGTCATTGATCTATTATATTCTCTAAAAATTTATCCACCACTATCATTGTGAAAATATTCAAAAATGAACTCTAAACCTATATCTAAATTACCGAGCTCAGCTATTATAAAAAATAATCTAAAGTAACCCCATAATCTTCATCCAATTTACTAATACATATCATTATAAAGCATAACTTAAAATGTCATTTTAAAATTTTATCTATATTACCTACGTACGTTGTTATTAAAAATAACCTAAATTAAACACCTAAATCATAATCTAATTATCTTCATGTGCATCATACAGAAATATCAAAAATAAACTAATATATGATTCTAAATTACCTATTGTCGTTGTCAAGATTAGCGGATCAAGACTACGGCTAGTGAATTTCTTTTATACGCGTAAGGCTTCGGATGGTGGCGTGGGAAGACGCGGGATTAGACTGGTTCGGGCGAGGAAGGCCCTACGTCCAGTATGAGGGGCAGCTCGTGTTGCCCACGCGGGGTCTGTAGTAGGGGTTACAAACGGACGAGAGAGGGAGCCGATCCCAAGTCTCTTGGGTGTGCAGTGATGCTCTAGAGGAGAGTGCGTGTGAGTTTTGTTGGCTTGAGAGTCCTCTTGGTCTCGGGACCCCTGGTTCTCCTTTTATAGCGCAAGGAGAGCTCGGGGTTACAGATGAGTCAGGTGTGTGGAGAAGTAAAAGAGATAAGCTAAGTAAAGTAAAATACAAGAAGAGGGACCAAGTTCCCGGGTCGCCGCCTCCTGCTCCGGCCTTCGGCCCCTGTCAGCGCATCCACCGGAGGAGGGCGGCTGCCTTTGGATCCTATCGACGATCCTCTTGGCGACCGCTGTCGCCAAGCATGATGATGGTGTTTGGTTATGGCAGTTGTGCACGTCGGGGAAGACGGCTGACCCTTGTTGTCCTGCTTGCGGCCCGTGGAACACGGACGTCGCGTCCCTATCGCCAGATATGCGGGGCGCGAGAGCGGGTAGAACTCCCTCCTGTGCCAGGCGGCGCAGGCCATGAGTGCCTCTTGACGAATCAGGGGGAGCCGCGGCCACTGTGGCCTGTGCGGTCGCGGCTACAGTGTTCCGCTCGGGTACTTGTGGCGGTCACGTCGAGGGGCGCGGGCGCCTTTCTGCGCGTCAGAGCCGCGGCGCATTTATGGCAAGATCGGTGAGGGGCCCACGAGATCCGCGTCCTCGCCTGCCGGTCCTCGCCCGAGGCGGATCCTTGTCCTGTGGGCCCGGATGAGTCCGAGGTGGAACCTTGCGGCGAGGGGTCGGGCGCATCCGACCCTGGGACCATGGGTCGGGCGAGGCGGAGTTTTCCCGTCGAGGGGTCGGGGGTGTCCGACCCCGGAGCTCTGGGTCGGGCGAGACGGAGTGTGATGTTCCCCACTCATGCTGGGCCGGCGGCAATCGTCGTTACCGCAGGTGGGCCTAGGCCTTCACGATTGTTGTTTTAAGGGTCATTAGGAGGTCGTTAATATTTCCCCCCAACACCTATTTATGTCATTGTTAATATAGAAATTTTAAGTTAAAGTATATACACATGATGAATGTTACCATTTAGACCATTTATACATGTATGTGAGGAATCAATGAAAAATATTGATTTGTATGCTAAACATATTGTATGTATGGAGGATTGGAGGTACGATACAAATTGGAAAAAGTATGAACATGGATGAAAAAGTGCATAGAGTAATTATTAATTAAAAATCAATCACAATTGGACAAAGATAGGTACATATTTATATAAGTATTATGTTGACGTATTGAAAAAATAAGAAAGTAGTCGGTAATCAATTTTGATTATTAGGTAGGAGTTTAATTTCTAAATAATTTTTAAATATAATAACTTCTAAAAATATTAGCTCGTGCGGAAGCACATGTTGATGGACTAGTTGCTTGAAAGCACATTGGATGGTTACAGGTTGTTTGCTAGCTATCATGTTACTTTTGTGAACCACAACATGGACTTTCGGGACACAATAATTGTTATCTAGATTTTGGATGGAACAAGAGCGGTAGTTTAGTTGCAGTCTCCAGAGGATCCAACTATCCATGCCTTCTTTTTACATAACGTTTCATACAATCAAAACACCTCCTTGCGTGGAGATTACATAGGAGATACATGATGAAAAATAGTAAATTGTCAGGCAGAGAGCAACTTGACGCGCTTCCACTGTACTTTATTGAGACGATAACAAATACTATATCATCTGAAGAACAAATATGTACTGTATGCTAGTACATACCACTGAAAACAGTCAAGACCAACTTCAGAAAATGTTCATGCCGACGTTCGAATTCCGCGAGGACGTGCATATGCCTGTGCAATTGTGCATATTCAGATTTCAGGGCTGGTACACGATACGGCCCTGCACGATTAAACCTTGTGGCACGGGCATTGCATCCTTCCTGTCATCATAGGTTTGGAGTTGGAGATTTACTGACCAAGGGGATAGTTGATGTCCTGTCTCTCGGAGGTGCCCCTGTAACTGTAATTCTTCAAGGTCAGGAAAATGGCTGCATTACGCATGTGGATGAACAAACTACGTACCTATTAGCTTCGCGGCACTGAATCGATCAGGCACTCAAGACATCTCTTAAATGGTCTGCAGAACCAGTTCATAGATGTTGAGCGCTGACATGACGTTTGCCTGTCCTGTGTTGTCGACTGAGTGCAGCTGTAGAGGCTCTGCATGTTTCTTTGGCGTGAGATCAGCTGGAGGCCACTGCAATTTACTGTCATCCGGCAGCCAATGCCCCTCCTGAACTCGATCCATTGAGATGCATGTTCCATTATTTGTGAAAAAATGCACACGCTGAAAGAAAATTTATCTATAATAATAAAGGGGCAGTTTTCACAAACCACATTCAGGAATCAACCAATCAGGACATTCTTGACTGTTCAAATGGACTGCCTAATTTAATTTGTTCAAAGCATGCCGGATGCTCCTTTAAAAAAATGTATGACCAGACATGCTCAGTTTCAAGGGAGAAAACCAAATCAAATAGTTATATATATAACGACTCCACAGGTAGTGGTGTGCACTCAAGTGCAGCCAACCGGACCAAGCCTTGCTGTAGAGGGATATCCCGTCTCCATGCTGTGCCACCACCACCACAACAGGTAACACCTGCAGACATCGACAAGCAACTGGAGAGGTGAAGAGAGGAGCAATGGAGATCAAGGTCGTTGAAGAGGCACCAGCGGTGGTGGCGGTGCCGTCACGGTTCAGGAGGATATGTGTCTTCTGTGGAAGCAGCCATGGCAAGAAGAAGAGCTACCAGGATGCTGCCATTGAGCTTGGAAAAGAGCTGGTAATTCAAGCCTGTCTTGCTTCTTCTTCTTTCTTTAGTTCCTTTATGGCTTTTAGTGCTTGTAGCTTTTGTCTGTTTGGTCAAATAGATAGCTATACATTAGTGTCATCTTAATCATATCATACCTTTAATCTTAATTGAAGTATACTCTCTTGTTTGACCATCAGAGCATCAACCACACCTATGTGATGCTTTCCCATGAGAGTTATTTTCAGTGATGAGAGTTTAAGAGGCTGCACAGTCTACGTTTTTGCATGGATGCATGTTACTGTATTCACAAAATCTTCAGCACTTCCTTGTTCCTTGTTCACTGCATACATTTGATGGAATATGGCCTCATTTGTCATTGTTTTTGTTTTCCCATCTAATACTAATGGTGCTTAAGATGCATAACGTGCCAATCTCCACCTTCAAGGTTTCCTGGCAACCATAATTTTGTGCATCTGAGATTATTTCCCTTTTTTTTTAGGTGGCAAGAAACATTGATCTAGTATATGGAGGAGGGAGTGTAGGGTTGATGGGACTGGTCTCTCAAGCAGTGTACAATGGAGGAAGGCATGTCATCGGGTATGTGAAAAACAATAATTCTTTTGCACATTTGAACTATCAGTCCTAATATACTACTAGCTGATAGTGCATCAAAAGGATAGCTTAGAGATTGATGAAACAGTCTCGTGCCGAAAAGTGTTGGATCGATCATGTCTGCCTCTAATCATAAAATTTACATTTTGTCATCCTGTTGTCCCTCTATGCAGGGTGATTCCCAAGACACTCATGCCTAGAGAGGTACCCATATTCTTCGTACTCTCCCATCTCTACTACTCTAGCTTCTGATTGTTTATTGCCGCATGCTATCATTTCCTAGAATATAACAATATTACTTAGAAATTCAGTAACTAAGTTCTAAATTATCATGGTGCGCATATCGAGTTTTCGTATTATCATGGTGCCTCATGGCTATTTACTTGACAAAATGCTGTCTATCGTAATAAACCTAGATATTATCTTTAAATGCAGAAGCAAATCATCATGAATTCATGTTCATCTTCAGTCTATTAGTGCGTACATTAAAGAATAGTAAAGAAGGAAAAATGCACGATGCTGCCTTTGGATCCTTCTCGTTTGTCTTTCTCGCTAGTGGGAAAGGAAATAAAGCAAACGTATGATGAAAGATCAGGGGAAATGCTCACTGAAATTGTGTTCCCCACATGATCAATGAAATCTTGCTGATCTTGACCGCAATCCCTCCAGCAGAAGCTGGCTCAGTTAAACAATGAAAAAAAAACCCATCACATTTCCTCCTGTCTCCCACACCAGCACCATGATTGCCTCCCCTGAACCTGTGTCTTCTGATTAAAAAAATTAGTGGTGGAAAACAGTCAAGTCATCCTCCATTTCTTTCTCCATCTCTAGAAAGTTGGTCCTCTTTAGGTCAAGCAAAAAGCCGGTACATTCTGGTAAAATATTTATGCTTGTTGCTCGCGCGTGTGATGGTTGCAGATATCAGGTGAGACGGTGGGGGAGGTGAAAGCGGTGGCTGATATGCACCAGAGGAAGGCTGAGATGGCCAGGCGGTCCGATGCCTTTATAGCATTGCCTGGTGAGTGTGTGTGTCACCTGAGAAAAGGGAAGTGATGAATCGGTAGTTGTGACTGGTAAATTTGGTGGTCGCTTTCTTCAGCCTTTGCAATGATCGACTGGTAGTGGAAGTGTGAGTGAAAGTTTAAAGTTCAGGTTGCATGCTTTGACTCTGAGAAGGCTGTCTGCTCCAAACCTTCAGACATTTTTTCCCCCCTGCACAAGTACAATGACTAAGTGAGAATTGAAATTAAGCCGTGATGATCTGAAATAAAGTTCCGAGAATAGATCCTGGAATGCTGAATTAAGAACCTACGCAAATCTTAAAATTATGAAAGAACTCGAAATTTAGGCAAGTGAGCCATACAAATCTGTATACTGAAGAATGCCTTGAGTTGCTGAGCTTTACCTTGCAGGGGGTTACGGAACACTTGAAGAGCTGCTAGAAGTGATTGCGTGGGCTCAACTTGGCATTCATGACAAACCGGTACCGAACAGTTCACTTGTCTTCAATAATTCATCAACTCTTTGCTGTGACGACTGCTGTTCTTTACAACACAATTCATCAACAAATATGTTTGCTGTCCTGCAGGTTGGGCTGCTGAATGTGGACGGCTACTACAACCCGCTGCTGTCTTTTATCGACAAAGCAGTGGAAGAAGGGTTCATCAAACCAACTGCCCGCAGTATCATCGTCTTGGCTCCAACTCCCAAGGAATTAATCCAGAAGTTAGAGGTGCGTAGATCATTTTTTTTTCTGCAAACGTATATCAGAACAGACAAGGTCCATGTGCCACAAAACTTGAAAGGTGGCCAAAACATTCAGGAACAGACATCCAAGCACAATTTGTTCTGTACTGCACATAATCTTTGCTTCTAAGCAAAGGTTAAGTTTTATGCTTGACATCTCTACAATACTAGCATGTGTGTGTTGCTTGTCACTAAATCGCAGTGTCCAGTTTAGTCTTAAAACATGAAGCACTGTACAAGTGTACAAACAGCACAGAAACTTAGCAATCAGGCAAAAGGCTTTTTTAATGAGACCACCAAGAAGTATTATATCATAATAATAAAATATCCATATATGTTCTTGGTCCACTGTCAAGATCTACACTCATCCTGCAAGAATAGCTTAAGTACAAATTCAGGTGCTAATGTAGTTATAAAGCATTGCTGCCTTTAAGCAATGCACATGGTACAATGCAGAGGACTTGAGCCTAATGTATTACCACTGATAAACAGCAATGTCGGCAAGAAGGACTTGAACTTGGAACAATTTTTGCTTTTCGCAGGAGTACTCACCTCAGCATGAGGAAATCATACCAAAGATGAAATGGGAGATGGAACAGGTGGACTACCCTCAGAACTACGAGATCCCCAGGCCGAAGGAGGGGAACATGGTCGTGGAAGCGCAGCACGGAAGCAGGCTGTGGATGTAGTACCAGGCTATAGGCCTAGTAAAGTAGTAATCTAAGATAGATTTGGCATGTAATGTCTCACCTCACTCACTGCATCCTCCTCTTCGTGTGTCCTGTAACTCCGGTAGGATTTGCGTAATCCTGAAACCTGCTGGTTGGTCATTCGTGTAAGATCAGCCAATATTATCTGTACTGCGAAATCAGTGGAGCTAAATTGGTAGTGCATGGATACTCTTGACACTGGAATGCTTGAGGCAAAAGAGCACCCACTTGATGCACCACGCTCTAGGGTTAAAAAAATTGCATTGGTTTGGTACGAAGAAGTAATAAGAAGTTGCGCTTTCAGATAGGATGTCCGTTTGGGCCTCGCCGCCTCGCCTTCCAAAAGCTCCAGAAAGATCCCCGTTGTTCTCAGTCCTCACCGTCGAAGTCGCAAGACCTCGCAGGTAATGACAATGTACAATTTAATCTATACTAACGTAAATTCTCAAAATAAATTACTTGAATTAAATTGAGCAAAGAGATAACTGAATATAAGGGATAAATTTCTGATGTTAATGACTTGCTGAGCACACCTAATTCACATTGATATGGATTCATTGTTCTGAATATTCGAGCGAGGTAAGCATAAAAATAACCGGGTTCCTTCATAATCTTCTTGAAATATCCAAGAATAACAAGTTGATAGCTTGTTTAAATACACCTCAGTGCCACAAAACTCAAATTCTTGATGCAACACGCTAGGATGTTCTTAATCTCACAAGAATGTAACCTCTAAGCAAAGCGAGTGAGAGAAAAGTAATAGCTTAAGTATGTCAACAAAGCTTTACAAAGTGCTAAGAGACCTCGCCCACGTTTCTTAATTTCCTCTCACTTCTCAACCGTGTCTTTAAACTCAAAAAGTGTCTTTTGAGCGCGCGCGGCTGTATATGTGGTGCAGACAATCGATATTTTACGTCCACAAAGTCCTTTTCAGCTTTTACCTTCATGTGGTGTAACCGAATTTCTTCCTCAAACCACAGTACCAGACCCTTAAACTATTGAAACCACTTGATTTTATACCCTAAGTGTTTTCAACGGTGGTTTTAGCTTACATGGCATCATGTTTGCCCATCCTACATGGCACCACGTTAATTGTAGAGCAATAGGGTAGAGCGATAGGTTAAAGTAAAAGTTATCCAAAAATTTTATTTAAAAAGGTTAACCAAATAATTTTTGTCGTACATTGATTTTTGAACTCTTGTCATTCATTTTTAATAAAGATAAAACAAACATCACCTGACTAGGCCGCCACTCATTCGCGGTCGACATCCTGCTCTATCACTGCACTCCACACCGCTACGCGCACGTGTGGTGAGAGAACGACGAGCATCGTGGTGATTAACCCCTAGTATATTGATTGATTGGAGTACCTTTATTACTTCAACTCTTACGTTGGTTAATCTGAGTCTCTTTATTTTGATCAGCTGGTGCTACGAGTTAAAAGCATGAAAAAAATGCATTATAGCTAGGATAGGCAATTAGGCATTACATTTGTACAGACACACATTTAAATAACATCACATTTAAATAATATGGGAGTTTTTCTTGTTAGGCACAAGGTTTTAGGTAATACTTCCTCCATCCCAAATTATAAGTATTTTACTATGCATATAGACATAATATATATCTAGGTACATAGTAGAACTTATAAATTTAAAAATATCAAAACGACTTATAATTTGGGACGGAGGGAGTAGATAGACAATGAGAATATCTACATCTTCCCATCTCCATAAAAGATCGCTAACAATCCACAATATGATATCATAGAGGTACTGCCACTAGGGGCTAAATGCATCAAAGACAAATGCCCATAAATAGACACAATATAAGCATTATCTTCACATTTCCAAGCAAAAGGTGACATAATATAAGCATCATCTTCTCATATCTAGGAAAGGGTGTTGATCAACAGGCACAATGTGTTTTTCAACATGACTTCATTCGAGGGGATAAGGAGAAATTCCCTACAAGTACAACAAGAATCATGCAATATAGTAGGCGTAAGGAGAACGTTACCAAATACTAGCTGTAGTCATATAAAAAATGCACACATGGAGAAATTGGGGGGAGGGGGGTTTGGCGGGGGCAATAATTACATTTTTTAATTTGCTGACATTGCAAGTCACAAAGAAAAGAATGACCGAAAGTTGTCGTATGAAAGGACTAACCAATTGATATTTTGGGTAGGCCCAACGATTGCAGCTGCCATACCAATGGATCTGAGGTGCCTAGTCCATTAAAAATCGGTCACACCAATTCGAATTCAGTTCAACTGGAAACATCTAGGAAGGCAAAAAAAACTGGTGTCGTCATACTCACAGTAGAGATAATCATATACTAGAGAAACAAGGATGTAGCACTGCTCATGCCAGTCACTCGACTCGATCTAAGCAAGGAGAGCAACAGATCCAGAAACACGTCCAACGTTACTTTTAGACTAAAACTACATTGATATTGGCTCAGGGAGCTGTATGAACTGATTTCCACAGTTGAAGGTTGTGTTTTAGAGTTAAGAGTTGAAATTGAAATGTCATCTTTTTCCTAATTTCGTGCATGCTTGATGTTATGTTGATGACAAGTAAAATGCCAATTGATAGTATTTCAGTATAATATTTGAACATGGTAAAACTAAGCAAGCCTTGGGGAAGACAAGTGGAACAGGAAGCACCAGTCTTCCCCAAGGCTTGCAAGGACTGAAGAAGCGAATTCCCAAAACAAAATATCATATCAGTTCACTTGATCCACAGTATAGATCCATTCAATTTTAGTTAGCATCAAAGGATTTGAGAAACTCTATAGATGTACACTTTGAACACCAATTTCTCTTACAAAATATCATCAACTAATAAAAAATCAATGTCGCATTCAAACATATTTGGAATATGAATCTGTAGATATAACTTCTATACACTAATCATGGATATAATTTGGCTGATTCTGAGTCCAATATTATGACAACTTTTTAATAAACGGACAGAGAGAGAGTATATAATGATAATTCAAGTAAATGAGGGAACTCAGGAACAACAGTTTGGGGGGGATGAGGTGGGGTTAGTAATAAGTCTACAAACACAAAAGATTCTAAACTTTTGTTAATTAATCTTTTAAATATTCAGATTAGAGACATGGAAAATGGTATGCATTATGTCTCATAAATAGAACCATCTCATCAAAAGTTTATAAATCATTGATTGGTCATAGAAGCACTCACCCATATGTTGGATATGGAGGTCTAAATGACAGATAAAATATAAAGTCTTTTTTTGTTACTGCTAAAAGACCGTGTGAGCACAAGGGACCTCTTGAGGCGCAAAAGGATGGCCATGGAATCTTATACTTGTGATATGTGCATCTTGCAAAGACCTGAAACTAGTGTTCACCTCTTTATAATTTTCTATCTTTATCTTTATTGAACCTATTTGTATTATTTTTTCCTATTTTAAAATATTAATCAGTAGGGGCTCTGCCCTACATGTTCCTTAAAAAATAGTATTTAGGTTCTGGAAATATATTAGAACATAAATCTTGAGCATTGTGTCCATGTCTGAAACCAAACCCTCTTGTGACTAAAAGGAGTGTTAAACATCAAGCATTACCTTCAGGCCACCATGGTCAAAGAAGTGAAACTCTCAGCGACATGCAACTGCAGCTTCTCCTTTTTCTCCCTTTCCAGAAAGCTGATGTGATTTGACTCTTTCTATACCCATCTCCGCATCAGAGTCTTCAAACGACTGCTGAGAACTATCATCTCCAATCTCTATATCTGAAGCATAGAATTCTTCAGGGTCATTATCACTCATATCTCCGCAGGATTCAGGATGAGTGTTGCTCTGTAGGACCTGATTATGAAACACTAAGTACGAGAACTATGTAAAACAAAGAACTAAAAATACATCAGACAAAAAAAAAACACAACCTTGGTCTTCATTTTATTAGCAGCATACTTTAGGTATTTCTTCCTCGCCCTCCTAGCATGCCAGGGCAAACAAAATTGATGCAAATTCAAGTTTCTTGCACATACGTTCAACATCGGCTGAAAGGTTGCACATGCAACTGTATCAAAAAAGGAGGAGGGATGTGCATCTGATACCAAAAAAATATACCATGAGAATATCTGGCTTTTGGCAAAATTACAAGTACAAGGTTCCCTCTTTTCTCTATTTCAAGGTGCTCGAAGAATTTGAATACAGTCCACAAACTGGCACCAACATCAGCCTCACGAGAAGTGCTTATTTGGAACATCATTGTTGGCCCTGGACTTACATCCTGGTAAGTTAAATTGATAGAGAAAGTCAAATGTGATGTATATGATAATTTGAATGCCTTAAGTAAAGGGAAGGGAGCAGGATTTTACCATTCCAATGGACATGCACACATTTCCAAGCTTAGATAAGAACCTGAGTGACTCTTTGCCACTTATACATGAGAAATTCAAACATGCTCAGGGTTTTCAGTTTGCACTTTTAGCCTAATAGGAGAAATGCATAGTAAAAATGGTCTTATAATACAGAAAAAAGACAGATAAAAACTATTACGACTGATAAAGGAGGAGTTTGCATAACAGTAAGAATGATCGAGCACATACCATCATAAATTATGGATCATTTTTAATACAATTTAGCATTTGTGACTGCAAACTAGATACAATCTAAAGCATTGAAACATATGAAATGGAATGGGAATCCTAATTGCATCCTTTGTGGTGCGCTTGGGTGTGAACAAACTATGCAGAGACGGTGGATCCTGCTAAAGGAGGAAGACAGGCTCTGGCTAGATGACTAGATGATCAACATGAAGGGATGGGTAGGAGTTGTGATGACACCAAGAAAGGGTGATCCTGATGAATACTTCATTTAGTATTTCCTGGTGGGCAGAGGATGGATACCTTTTAGTTTCCTGTCTTTTCTATATTGTAGCATCTCTATTGTTTGGTAGTTTGTCATCTACTACCCTAATAGCTTTTGTAAGCTGAGCAGTTTTCTATATTGTAGCATCTCTGTTGTTTGGTAGTTTGTCATCTACTACCCTAATAGCTTTTGTAAGCTGAGCAGTATGGGTCTGGAAGTCAACGAACTCTTATTCGCTTTCTATAAAAAATCTGGGAAAACCTTTATAACAAAAAGCACAACAACATATCTCATTCTAACAACACCATTTGAGGACATCTGGCGCCGGTATGCATAGCAAGTATCAAAGAGGCACGCAAATAAAGTACTGCTAAATTGAATTAGACAACTGTACTATATAAGCGTTCCAGAAAGATACTTTGAAACACCATTCGACGGGAACTATTTGTTTTCGACGGCAATAGCAAGTTGGCACCTCAAATGTAACAAGCAGTCTTAAACAGTCTGCAATACCTGTGGGATGGCATCAGTTATTGTGGTGAAATCCTCATCTGGCAATAGCTGCTGCTCACTCTTCTCCCTATCTGGAGAGCCGCTAATGTCTCTTGCCTTGGGGTTCTTCTCTTCAGAAGTGTATACTCATTGTGGGAATTGCAGAGCTGTACGGATTCCATTCTTTGTAGTTGTAGCCATCATCTTCTCCCATCTATGGCATGCGATCGGAGGGGTTCAGCTGCCTGGTGAAAGTTCAGGGATTTATTCAGCACGATCAGCCTATAAAGTATTCTTCTACGGATCCACAAAGTTTCCGGTGGCAAAGGCACTTTGGCGCGCTTGGGCTCCGCTCAAAACTAAGTTTTTCATGTGGTTAGCGCTGAGAGAACGCCTGTGGACATCAACATGGCGTAAACACCATGGCTTGCAGGACAGGGATGAGTGCGCCTTATGTGACCAGCAGTCGGAAACTTCAGAGCACTTGTTTGCTAGATGTAGGTACTCCCAGCAAGTATGGCACACTGTTAGTCAGATTTTGGGGATCCTTAACACAACACTCGCACAGAATGTATCACTCCTGGATTGGTGGCTGACAAAAAGGAATGGCCTCAACAAGGTGCAGAAAAAAGGTTTAGACTCCACCTTCATGCTTGTATCTTGGAGAATTTGGAAGGAGAGGAATGATTGAGTATTTAGCAGAGGATCAAAGAAGAACCCTTCAAAGCTTTCGAATGCTATTGCGGCAGATGCCACGCTGTGGCCTGCAGCTGGTGCCAAGGGCCTCTTAGTGCTCAGTTGGTTGTCTCATGTTGTGATGCAGTGATCTTCCTTTCCTTTTATTTTGGTTGTACCGTTACCCATGTAGCTGCATCCACCTTTCTACCCGTGTGCGTGTGCCCAGTCGGCCCACGTTGTAAAATTTTAAACTTTGTTTATTCTCCTTCTTAATGGAATGATACGCAGCTCTCCTGCAT
This sequence comes from Setaria viridis, assembly GCF_005286985.2. Classification (NCBI taxonomy): domain Eukaryota; kingdom Viridiplantae; phylum Streptophyta; class Magnoliopsida; order Poales; family Poaceae; genus Setaria; species Setaria viridis. The sequence goes on from NC_048263.2 coordinate 31,494,684, forward strand.
ATTCTAGAAAAAAAATTTCTCCCATCTCTTTGTAGTTGTAGAAATCTTCCCCCATCTCTTCATAGTTGTAACCATAATATTCTGCCATCTCATCTCTGTTCAAATCCTTGTGAGAATCAGAAAGTATTCCACTCCATGACCTGATTAAGAAACTCGAATCACGAGAATTATGTAAAAAAAAGACATAATAAAACAAAAAAATAAAAAAGATTACCTTAGCCTTTATTTCATTAGCAGCATCCTTCAGGTATTTCTCCTTTGCCATCCTATTATCATCATACAGGGGCAAGCACTGATGTACAACTCCAATATCCTCACAGAAATCTTCAATTCCCTCTGCAAAGTTGCACATGTGACTATCACAGGAGAGAAAAAGAAAGGTGCATCTAATATAACAGAAAAAAAACCTTCCATACCTGCACTTGTGCCATCTGAGCAGGGCCTGTTCGCTTCAGCTTATTCAGCCGGCTTATCAGCCATCAAACAGAATTTTTCTCTCACAACAAATCAGCCATTTCAGCTTTTCAGCCGGCTTATAAGCTGAAGCGAACAGGCCGGTCTCCGTGTCATGATGATCGAAGAATATTGGCACATTCAACAGACTGTCCTCTATATCAGTGGGACAAGGATCAAGCACCAACATTGTTGGATCCACACTAAAATCCTGCCGAGTGGATAGGCAGAGCCAGATGTGTCAGTATGTGATTATCAGAATGTCTTAGTCAAGGGAAGAGAGCAGGACTTTACCATTCCAATGTTGACACACGTTCTAACAAGAGAACGTAAACCCTGAATAACTTCTGGCCACGTAAACATGAAAAATTTACACATGCCCAGCATTTTACATTCGCACATTTAGCCTAATATAGGAGGAAAATGAATGAATGAGAGAATATAATGCTGTTATAATACATCAGTAGGACAGATAAAATCTAGATCAAATGATAAGGAGAGTCGTATAACAGTAAGAATACTCAAGAAGAACATATCGTATTAATTAGAGACCATTTTTGTAGTAGAATTTAGTGTGCATGATTGTACACTCGAATGCTAGGTACAACTCGAAACACCAACAGCATAGCCAATTCTCACAACATTATTTGAGTACATCTGGAACTGGCATGCATTGCAAGTACCAAAGAGGTAAAGAAATCAAGTATTGTTCGATGGAGGAATGTCACACCCTGAAATTTCCGAATTTCAGGATGTGAATAAAAAGAATAAATAAACAATAATTTTCTCATAATTTTAAAATTTTCCCAATATTTATTTTTCTTTACAGGAAATTTAGTATAGGAAAAAAAAAGTTGCTTGCTTTTATAAATTAAATAATGTTGTTCTATGTTTGTGCATTCATGTCGTTGCATTTTGGTGTTTCTTGAGTGCAAAAGTTTGAAAAATATGTTTAGACGTTACCCAGACCCTTGTGAGAATTTTTCAGCTTTTTCTGGAATTAATTCTCCTTTCCCTAGAGCTAAATCTAATTTTTGGAAGGTTCTAAAATCCTTTTCACGAGCTCCAAGTATTTTATTTGGATTCCTTGCATCCCAATTCATCTCTGAGATTTATCTCAGATTTTTCAGAATTTTCTAGGTATTTTTCTCGCTTTAGAAAATGAGTCCAGCTATTTTTGGAATTGTTTTCGCGCAGATAAATAAAATCAGAAATTCCGAAAATAAAAAGTCAACTCGAAAATATCTTTTTCCGAGTGTGGCCTATATATATATCACCGCGTTCGTCTCGACGCGAGGATTTCAGATCTGCAAACCTTTTTTACGAGTTGCATCTCCTAACTCCGTAGATCTGAAGTCAAAGTTCGGTCTTCGTCAAACTCCGGCGAGCTTTTCCGGCAAAACCGTGGACTTCCGGCGAAAACCGACACCACCATGGAGTTCCTCTCTTCGAGCTCTACGCCGTGGTGTGGTGGATTGCATGAATCCGATGTCGGCTCCGTTATCTTCCCCAACTCCGGCGAGCTTTTCCGCCGCCATTGTTCATCTCTGGCCGAAGGTGAGCACACCATCTTGTTCGTCTCGTCGATATCGTTCCATTTTGCCATTCATGCGCGAGATCGGACTTCGTTTCCAGCTTTCCCATCTTCCTCTCTCTTCCTCCTGTTTTTGTGCAACAGGAACCGTGGAAAACAGGAACCGTGGCTTTCTGTTCGCGCGCAGCTGCTTGTGCCCAGTCGCCGGCCGTGCCCTGGCTCCTAGCCCGGCCACCGCCGCCTGCACCACCCGTCCGGGCCTCCGCCGCGCCGGAACGCCGGTAGGCCGCCGGCCAGAAGCTGCGCCATGGCCCTGGCGTGAGGAAGAAGATGAGGCGCCACTTTTCAATCTAGCCCCTGACCTCTCCTGTTTTCTTTTTCTTAATTCTTGTGTCTTGTCAATCTTTCAGTGAGGCCCTGTAATTCTTGCATTCTTTCAATCTAATCCACCTTTTGCAGACCTAACCCCGAGTTTTCACCTTTTCGCGAGCACTATTCCTGGTGTCTTGCAAATTTTCCTTGCTAACCCTCCAAGTCTACGGTTAATTACGTTTAGACCCCTGCAACGTTGTTTAACCCGTACATTCTAAAACACGTTTTAGCTCCGTTTTAATCCGTTCAAGTTGTGTTAGATGCATAACAATGTAAATTACACGTTAGTGGTAATGTTTTCCTTCACACATGTTTTTGAAAATAAAATTTATATTAAAATTGATTAATGCATGACAAACGAGTTCTTCTCTAAATAAAATCTATTTAGTGTTAAACATCGTTTTTCATAATAATTGTTAATTTGATTAATACCTACTTCATACCCTCTTCTAAATAAAAGCCAATTAGGTTATATATCGGTTTTTCATAAACTAAAGTTAATTGGATTAATGCCTATCTAAATAATTCTTCCAATTAAAAGCCACTTAGAGTTATACCTCGGCGTTTCATAAATTAAATTCAATTTGATTAATGTTTATTCAATTTGACTAATATAAATATAAATTAAAATCTGTATAGGTTATATCTCGAGTTTTCATAATTAAATATTAATTTGACTAATATAAATATAAATGTGTTTTTAATTTAATCTACTTACTTGAACTCGAGATGTAAAGCTATACGCTTATATGTCTACATGTATCTTATTTTTAAATTAAATGTTTAATTTGCATAAATTGTACTCAAATATTTATAAATAAAATTGGACTAAGCTTTACACCGTCTTTTCTTATGAAAATATAAATATGACTTGATTAATTCTAACTAAGGATATTTCTATGAAATATCTTTACATTGCTTTTCTCAACTAAAATAAATAAAGCTTGTACCTCTTATCTTTCTTTTATAATTCAAATCTTTCGATAGTTTGTTTTGTCAACCATAGTTCCGTTTTAAGCGTTTCCTGCGTTCGCGTAATCATAGAATCGAGCCCTATCTTTTAGTACGCTCTTTTAAAGCTTTTTCATTGATTTGGTGTATTGTTCTTAGTTGTACTTGTTGTTTGCTTGTATGTTTGTACCGGTGTTTGCTTCGAGTAGAAGGATCGCCGTTCGGAAGCTCTGAAGAGTACGAGTTTCAAGTGAGCAAGAGCCGAAGAGAAGTAAGAGTAACTTTTCGTTGGAGAAAGGCAAGTGTGTCCTTGTGCTTTTGTCCCAATAACTTTATTTAATCACTATTGCATATGCTTGCATTAAATTTGATGGGTCCTATTAAGGTTTGCCTAGTTTTTATGATTATTCCTTGCCAACCTGGGTTTACCTTTCTGTTGGGTAGCTATGCTTAGCTGCTATACTTGGGTTATGGTGGTTCTAATGAACAACATGGTGAACTTATTATATTTATGATATACCTTTTGTTAATACAAGATTACCATATTTAATTGGAACATGGAGCGACCACCCAGGAAAACAGTGCTACCACAAGACTAAATGGCTCTGGTCTTGGCTGAATAATTAGAAACTCTAGTTTGGGGTAACCTTACCGAAAGGGCAAGAGGGGAGGCGTTGATGGGATATAGCACTCGCTCTCTTGGGAAGTGGGCTTGGCTAAGACACTATACCCTCTAGGGGACTGCTATGTTTCGCTTCGACCTGAAACCTTAGCGGGTTACCACATTGCTAGCGAATCTTTGTAAAGGCCTCGTAGCGTCCCTATACAATCACACCTCGGAAGTGTGGTATTGTGCCTGATCAGCACAAGCGTGGTTGGGTCTAAAGTTCTTTTGAACTTTTACGCGACTCGTGGGTAAAGATGTGCCACCTCTGCAGAGTGTAAAACTGATCGATCAGCCGTTCTCACGGTTAAGAGCGGCCTGGACCCTCACATGAGTAATATACTTGAAGATGGATTTGAATCGTGTTTTATTCTATGGTTATGGTTGTGCCATATGCTTATGGCTTATGTTTATATTTCTATTAATTGTGGGTTGGTATATACTTATACTTTAGTAATCAGGTGCTAATAAAAGTTGACCAACTAAAAATGCTTAATGCAGTCAACCAGTCAACATTTCCTTGTTTAAGCCTTGCATCCATATTCTCCTCACACTTGCTGAGTACGACAAGTGCTCACCCTTACTATAACCAACGTTGCTCAGAAAAAGAAGCTACTATGAAGTTGAGAAGATGCTGAGTCCTAGGCGTACGCAGCCCCCAGTCGATTGCCTGTGAAGTTTGGAGCCTCCGTTTCCATAATTAAGGTGTATATCTCTGATGGTTTGTAAGTCTTTATTTGTATCTTTTTACGTGATACTGTTGCTGTTATTCACTTATGACGTCCCTATATGTATGAAACTTGATTCTGGCATACATATAGGTAGCACTTGGTTTTGTTCTCAAAATCGGGTGTGACAAGGAGTCAGACTACTATACCATAGACGTGCTCCTATCCGGAGGGTTACTGATGTGGCCTGTCCCGGGCCTGTTGTCTCCAGGAGTGTGGTACCCTGCGGAACTCTCATTCTCTACAGTACACCAGCAACAGCTGGGTCAGAATTAGTGTCAGCAGATGCTTTGCTCTCCCCTTGCTTTTCGCAACACGATTTGCCATTCGTATATTGCATCAGCGTCTCCCGTCCTTCATCTGTAAAGGTGCCCCGATATGTCATGCCAGAAAAGATAACGTTATTTAATTTCTAAAGAAAACTGAAAATGAAATGAGCATCAATTATCACAGAAAACACTGCACCATGAGGATGCAATGTAATACAGCTCCAGTGTTTATGTACAACGAAAAGCGTGGAGCGAAAGTAAAGTTTTTACCGGGGGCACAAGACTTTCGAGTGCCGATGATGCCTGGCGGGCGCAGGATTTGGACTATGGGTATTCAAAATTGCAGATGGTAAGGAAAAAAATTGACAGACTAAAGAGAGACTGACTCAATATAATGGAAAAACATCTAAGCTAATTCAATCACTCAATTTAGCAAACATACGAGGAAAAAAGAGAGACTGACCTGTGTCAGAGATTTTCATCTCTCCAGCACTATTCCTTGAAACAATTGTTCTCCTAAATGATTTTAGGGAAAGCACATTTGCTGAGCAATGATATTTTCATCAAAGATAGGAAGAAATTTTCAACAGTACTACAATATTTCTCCATATGAACAGAGAAGTACATATTTCAGTCAAATATAGTATTTCAATATAGTATTTCTGTGTTACGAGCTTCTTGGAAGGAAAAGCTATGCCTACAAATGGAAGAATAGAACATTACTGTCGGGTCGGAGACACGGGGTCTCGCCGAGCAGTCCTGTCGCCGTCTCGCCGAGTCGCCGTGACGCCGTGAGAGTTGAGACGCGGAGGTCGGCTAGTAGCGCGCCTGCCTGCGCCTAGCCCGCTAGGCGCTGGCCGCCGCCGGCCCGCCGGTCGTCGCGGCGCCGCCGCTCCACGCGCAGGCCGCCCGCCGCCGCCGCAGGGCGTAGAAGCCTGTGTTAGATTCTTTATTTTTATTTTTTCCATACATATACCTAGTATACATTATATATATGAAATTTTTGTGCAAAAATAATGGGTATTCATTTGAATACCATTGAATATAAGTGGACCCGCCCAGCGGCCGTGGACTGTTCACATGGAAGTTGTCGACCTGCTCAGATCCACCGTGTCCCTTGGACAAATGGCGCTTTACCGCGACGACGTCTCCGGCGGAGACGTCTTTGCAGGAACGCAGAGCATTCACGCACCCCTTCGCCGGGAGCTCCCGCGTGTCCTCTTCCACGACCTGGTTGGAGAAGCGCTTACGGGGAAACTGAGGGTTAGTCCTTCTAGCCGGCAGCTCCGATTCGACGCAATTATATTGGCCTTGCTGCGCAGCATCTTGAGGACGGCGCCGTCAGAGACGCTTCCGGATAAGCAACCGTCGCCGACCCCTGGGATCCCAATCTTCGTCGCCGTAGTCTCACTCATCGTCCGCACCGACCTAGGGTTATCGGCGATGCAAATTTACGGTCGGCCGGAGGAAGCCCTCCCTACGGTCGATCTCCAACACGGGCGGACTTTCCTTTTTTCGGTACGTTTTTCACGCGCTACTCTTCTTCTTCTTTTTTTTGGCTTCCGTGCCGGATCCGCGCCTACTCCGCCCGGTTGGAACTTGGAAGGCGTTTTTCTTTTCCACTTCGCATTCTCTTCTCGCGCCAAATTATTTCACTTTCGACGCAGCAAACCATTCTCGGGACCTTGGGAACGTATAGCATAGGGATATAAATAGGGTGGGGAAATAAAATAAAAGCTAGTTTCAATCAGTAAAATAGTGAATGTTGAAAACAAATGGAACCGAAATGTCATGTGTTTAAAGAAAGATGTCAAATCTAAAAGCCTTATCCCCTTCTTGCGGCACATAAACATAGAAAGAAGCTTGTGTTCTGCGTCCAAAATTGTTGAGGCAGCACAAGGCACGTGGTTTTTTTTTTCTTTTTTGAACTGTCATCTTGCTTGTCACCATTCTATCATGCTTCTAAGTTCTAATTCCTGCATGAGAAAAATAAAGATGTGGAGTTCAACGAAATGACACGTTGAAAAAGAGAATTAATAAAATATATTGAGCCAAATTGAAAAATCTGGAACCCAGCTATCACATTTGATCACCATAAGATCCTTTTTTAAAATAAATCCTTGAGACTGATGATTGTAATGTAAGCTTATGTTCAGAAAACATAAAAAAGAAGCATTCATAGAAGGACAACTACCTTTTGTCCACAGAAGATTAAAAAGAAGCACCACACTATACCATTTTTTTGTTTTTTGTATGCCTATATTGTCAATTTGCCTCTATAATTTTAGCGGCACGTAAAAGTTTTAGGCTTGTTTGGATGCAAAATAGTTTTGAATTATTGGACAGGGTTGGGTTGACCCTAAGGCCGATGGTAGAGAAGGATTTAATAAGAATTTGGCCATGAGAGACCTTCTTAGGTATTGCTATCTTCTCAAGCAAGTTCAAATTGCTTTCCTTAGGACGAGCTTTGAAGGCAAAATAGAAAGAGCTTTTTTATTCGTCCATAAAAAGACATTACTTAAAATTAGAAGGCTTGTTTGGGATCTCATGAACTTGATCCTATGCCGATATGTTTTTTTTTTGAGCAACCTGCCGGTGTGTGGGCTCCCCTGTAAAATTCCAAGACCGTAACCAAACTTGGGCCGTCGTCCTAACAGATCGTGATCGTTACCTACACTTAGGAGATCTAAGGCGTTTGGTTCCCTTTGCTTATTTTTAGCACGTGTCACATCGAATGTTTAGATACTAATTATAAGTATTAAACGTAGACTATTTATAAAACCCATTACATAAGCGGAGGTTAAACGGCGAGACGAATCTATTAAGCCTATACATCATTAGCAAATGTTTACTGTAGCAACACATTATCAAATCATGGACTAATTAGGTTTAATAGATTCGTCTCGCCGTTTAGCCTCCGATTATGTAATGAGTTTTGTAAATAGTCTACATTTAATACTTCTAATTAGTATATAAACAAGTCGGTGGAACCCAACTAGACCTTAAAGTCCGCCTCACAAGGCCTCGAAGTTCGCTTGGAGTTTGCCTCGGGACGACGGAGCAAAACGCGCGAACTACTATGTGTACGCGACAACAAACTATTTGTAGCTGAAGGATGATGATGCGCGCGGCCGCGGGCAGCCCAGTAATATTTCGGCCAACTAGATTTTGACACGCGTTTGCTGGGCCTGCCTTCGCGTACATGCGACAGCATGTGCTGCATGCGAATTATTTTTTTACGGTATGGGCTGCTATTTATTTTTGCAAGACACGTACGTGACTGTGAAAGGCTGAAAGCGACATCTCTCTCAATGTAGCAACAGAGCGTGTTTGGGATGCTTGGCGCCCTTATCACATTGACGTGGGGATACTAATTAGAAAAATTAAATATAAACTAATTATAAAACTAATTGTAAAAATCCTGGGCTAATTCAGCGAGATAAATCTATTAAGCCTAATTAATCCATCATTAGCAAATGGTTACAGTAGCACCATGTTGTCAAATCATGGATTAATTAGGCTTAATAGATTCGTCTCGCGAATTAGCCTCCATCTATGCAATTAGTTTTGTTATTAACTTATATTTAATACTCTTAATCAGTATCCAAACATTCGATGTGACAGGGTTAAAGTTAGGAACAAACACACCCATAGTAGGTTAATTGCTCCATGTACACAGCATGTACATGGCTAATAACTCTTTTTCCCTTCTTCCTCTTTGTTTCTTTTTCCTTTTTTTTTCCATATTCGTGTTTCCTTTCATGTTTTCCATGCTCATTTCTATTACTTTTAACTACATTTTTTCATTACTAAAGTGTTATTTCTTTTCTTTCTTCCTCTATAGTTCATTTTATGTCATTTTCCTTCTTTTTGCTTTCCTCTTCTTCCTCTAAATATTTCATTTTAATTATTATTTTTTATTTCCCATCTCATGTTTCTCTTTTTATTCTGTTAAATATGATCCCATTCTTTTTAATTCTTCATCTGTCCTCTTATTCATTTTTCATTCTTTTCTTTACGTGTTACATAAATTTATTGATGTATTTGTTTTAATTATAATATTTTTAACATTCGTAATTTGTTTTCTTTTATGTGCTCAAATCTTTATTGTACAAGTTCTTATAGTTTGGTTTAGGTCTACGTATTTTGTTTTGTTTTGTGAGTTCGTACAATTTGTTTTCTAGATTAGCATATTTTTGTTACCAAGGCATGCACTTGTTTTGTTCAGCAAGTTTATTATTTTTTTAATAAGGCATGCACTTGTTTTGTTCAGCAAGTTTATTTAATTTATTTTAGGTGTAAAAATATTTGTTCATTGATTTCTTATAATTTATTGAATATTCTTATAATTTGTTCAAGGTGTGTAACTCTATTACTCCCTAATGTCGTGTAATTTGTTCTAAGGTCTGACAAAATTATTAATCCTTATTAAAAAAATATTTTTTTTGAAAATATCACCCAATCTTGTCATTAGAAACACAGAGGTGCAATCGAAGTTGAATTTCGATAATCGATTTGGAATTTATAACTTTTTTAGTTCCACGATTTATGCTGCGGATGATGATACTATTTTTATCATTTAATATATGCATAGGAACCAGCGCACCGCGCGCAGGTGCTCGTTGCTATGCTAATCCTGCATGCTGCACGCGCACATGCTAGGCTCCTCCTGCATGCACACATGGGAACCAGTGATCTGCACGAAGCGAAGCGGGCAAACAGTCAGCCGAGATTGGCAGGGCTCCGGCTCCACCTTCTCATGCGGCTGAAGAAGCTCTATCAAACACAGTTTAGTTAAAAATAATTTCATGTCTAAAATATTAGAGAAGTCGGAGCTATTTTATACGAAGAAACGCTCTAGCTTCTCCAGTTCCGACTGTTTTTAGAAGAAGCTGGAACCCTAACAAACTAGTCCAATCAAGCGTTATTATTATCATTGGGCCGGCCCAACAATGGACAACCAGGCCAACCACGGAACGACGGGCGGTGATAGAAGGTGATGTTGCGGGATTTTGTCGCCTCGGTGACGTATAGACGCACCCGCAAAGCGCCGCCGCCGCGCGCCTGCTGATGGCTGGACGCCACCCCTCTCAGCCGGTGGCATCCGATGCCGCGCCGGCGCGACCTTCTTGGCGAGCACCTGAAGAAGGCAACGAAGGCTCAGCAGCGGGCGTGGCGTTAACCTTAATCCATCGATGTGTAATTTGTTCATGCGTCCGTCTGCAAAAGGGGATTGAAGCAGCGTTATAATCTCTCGATTCATTCTTCTCCTGCGGAACACAGGTGAGACCTGAAGGTCTGAAGCTCCTCTTCCTTTTCCGAAACTACGCGCGCCTGCTTCAGTTTGGCGATCCACATCGAGTATTCGAGTGCCTGCGAACGAGTTGCATCTGCACACAGCACACACACAAGATTTCTGCGAATCAGTTACGCACAAAAACACAACACGTGTGCCATCGACAAGCAGGTGCAGGTCGAACACAACGAAACAGGTGCACTACTCTTGGAGCAATAATCCACTACCCCATGCCATTTTCGCACCTAACCTGAGGCACGCAGCATTAGCAAGCACCATCATCTTAAATCATCGCAGCCAGTAGTTTATGGATCCTTTCCCCTCCATAGCTCACACTGATTTGAAATCCTGATTTTATCCGGCACCCGGCCGGCCGCGGCCGGCTATGATAAGAAGCGAGCCTCTTTTCCTGATCTGGGGGCTGGAGATTCAGAGGCACGGCGGGCGGGGCCGAGCTGACTGGTGTGAGGTCTCACCGAACGGCGGCCACCAGAATAATGGAGCTGGTTCGGTTGCTCCGATCGCCGCGGTGCTGTTGGGTTGGGCGCGATTGCCTTTGCTTGCATTCACGGGAAGCTAATGAGGCCGATGCTTGCTTTACTGCTGCTGCTGCTGCAACCACCTGCGTGTCCCTCCAACCTTGAGCGCCAAGTGACAAGGGGAAGGTGCTTGTTTGTTTTCCTTACCAATTATTGGATTGGTGAAAGCTCTGATGTGATGCTCACCATTTGGGCTTAATTTTATTCGATTAGTGCCCTTGTTAGGTCGAAGAATCGGCTTTGGAGATGCGGCACTTGATCGAGCTGGCTATATTTTAGTCGGTGCAGGGGTCTATGTGCATGGATGCATGCTTACAGCAAGTGACTGGTGCCACTCCAGCTGAATTTTGTACTGATCGTCAGTTTTATCGGGCAAATTCGCAGGTAACTTAATACATATATTTATGAAGTTTCATAAAAAACATATATTTATGAAAAATAAATGTTACAATACTAGTATAGCAGTTACAGGTGATTTCTGGTTTGCAACAGCTTACTGCATTTCACCTGTTCAAAGAAAAGGACAGATGACCAGAAAATGGTACATTCGGAGGGTAGCACAAGAGGAATACCCAAATTCAGAAAGCTCATCCTTTCTTGTTATCTAATCATCATACAGCTAATCTCTCGTCTTTTTTAAGGGCAAGTTAGTTCATTTATTGTTCACGTCGTATGATTAAACATTTGAAGGACACTGATTAGCGTATAGTACAAAGTTCTGTTGCCGCGTCAGTGAAGATCAAATGTCGTCTTCTTCACATGGCCTTTATTAAAGCTGGAATATCGTAGGGTGAGTGGTAGCGACTAGCGTCAACCAACCCTTAGTACACAAATTAGTTGTAGTGCTAAATTGGACAATAATAGGCCTCAATGAAGATCTGTCTCTGCTTTTACGAAATGAAATATGTTAGTGAATTGTGCGAAAGATCGCTTCGGGCGGTGGCAAAATGGTCCAGACGACCATTTGGTTGGGCCGGTATCCATGATTCCATGTTTTGGCACTATGTGCAACAAGATCTTCAGTCTAGACCATACAGACCCACTGCAATTGGCTTTTACACCTTCTCTGTCAATGAAATAACTAGTAAGCACATGAAAAAAGAAAAGAGTATACAGATCCACGGTTTGGTCATGATGCCTCGATACTTTGACACTTTGTAGGCAGTGTACAGATTGTGGCGACATCAGTCTCAATGCCATTATTCAGAATTTCTTGATTCAGTCTCCTATGCTGAATCATAACACTAGACTGTTTAATAGTTCAACTGAACTACTGAGGGCGCCAGGTAGTATCATATTGGAGATCCAAGTCAGTTTCAAATCGCCTGGTTCTGCTACCATCTTTTTCGATGTCGGTGATATGGACTCGGTCGATCGACCATGCTGGTGACAGGTCAGGGAGGAAAGCTGTTGAGCTCCTAGAACGCACGCTGTTTTCTCTCTAGCCAGCACCAGCAGGACGCGAACGCGAGGCACCGGCGTCAAAGCACGGGACCAAACTGCCCACGCCACCAACACCTCCCCTCCCCCGGCCCACAGGTGCCTCAGCCAGCACATAAAAACGGGGCGCCTCGCCGTTCTCCTCTCCTTCCTCCGAGGCGCTACCGCACAGGTTCAGCGCCATTAGAGGCCACGCCTCCCTCCATTCCTTCAATACAAACAGGAGGAGGTAGCAACAGAGAGGGAGGAGCGAGCAGTCTAGCACCTGTTGATTGGAAAGATTACGTCAATTTGAAGTGAGTACCACTCATGCTGTCTCTTTTGCCCCCAAGATTGCCTGTGTCAGGCTGTTCGTGAATTTGGATTTTGGGCTATTCTTCGATTCTCATGATTTCTTAAAAGATATGTAGGCTAAGTGTATAAATACTCCCTGAATACTCTTCAGGTGGCGGGAGCCGTGAAAACATTGAATTGCGTTTTCGGTTGGGTTTTTTCGAATTCAGCTGTCCTGCTCCTCTAACTTTTTTGATGGATTGCTTGGTTGGAGTGCATTTGGCTGCAAGCTGGGTGCCCAAGGATCATGCTGTGATGCAAAGCAAGCAATGAACCGAGTGGTCAGGCCATCCAACTTGCATTAACGGTGGATGCTACTCCCTCCGTTTCATACTATGCAATGTCTTTTCCGCTCTTTTTTTTTAACGAAAAGGCATGCAGTATTTTCATTTCTACATCTATTTAGATTGAGTGGATCACTTAACACGGTAGGTGCGGTCATTTCCTATCGACATTTTGTTTTTTTCTAATAAAATTTAGTGCTTCCCTCAAAGAAAAAAAAAACGCATGTATATAGCATTTTAAAACACCTTCCTTTACCAATCAACTTCTTTGCAACGTGGTCAATCATTTCGTAACAACTAGGATTTCTTCCAATCATTGTACCACCTTGGCCCAGAGTGAACCACCGATCTGTAGGTCCTCCGTCCTCGTGTGTTGTTTTGGTGAACTACTATGTGCAGCCATGTTCAAACAATCAAGTAAAGTGATAGTTCTCAAGTGGCAGAGATGTGCAATTGTGCTTGGATGCCATGATTCCGAAGTCGTAGTCTCATCGAAAGTCGAAGCACTTGGCCACGCTGGTACAAACTCGCTGGACCTAGTCTGTCAAAGGGGCCAAAGTCATCAGTCCAGCCAGATGACCAGGTCGGCGTCCTAGTTTCAGCTGGACGCCACTTTCGCAGCTTCGCTACACGCCCTGTTCCGCTGTTGCTGTCATGAACTTGCCTGCGGCAGCAGCGTCTGCGGGCATGTATGCTCCAGAGCTTCGTTCGTCAGCGTGATTGCACGACAAGAAGACGATCGGGGGAGTCGGGGAAGCATCCGACGCCAGCGTTGGAGCGGAATCTTTTGGACATATCGGCTATGGTCTCCTTACGCTAGCCAGCCATTTGGCGGTAGCTTATTCGGGGGGTCACGGCAGACGACATCTTCTGTCTTACCTGTTCAACGTCATCCCTTTTTATTTCTCTGAAACCCGGTTGCTGACGCTGATGATAAGGCCGGTTCAGGCATTCCAGTGGGGAGCTCCTTTTGTCCCCTCCCCAGGTTCAGATTTTCAGTGTACTGGGCGTGCACTGGAAATCACCTAGACTGAATCAACTGGTTACGACTACGCGTGGCATTTACAAGTGGCCACAGCACACATTTCGCATAGTTTTTGTTCTTCTGTCGATACCTTGCTCGGATATTTATCAGTGGATATCACATTTGCAGGTTCAGGTAGCAGATTCAGAGTTCTCAACTGACTGACAAGGCAGCAGATACAGCAGCTGGCCAAGATGACCGCCGGTTTCCAGCTCGGTGTGATTGGGTCTCTCACGCTCTCCGTCGCATCGTCGGTCGCCATTGTCATCTGCAACAAAGCCCTCATCAGCACCCTAGGGTTCCCATTTGGTAAGGACCCAAACTCTGCAGTCCACAAGCATGAATGGAACCTGATGAACATCAGGGCACAAATTAAATCATGGGCTTTCAGCCTATTCGTGTACTGCTACATACAGTGAATTATGCAGAGTTACATGTATTCAGTTCAATACTTAACGGAAAATCATATGTATTTGTGATCAATGCAGCTACAACATTGACAAGCTGGCACCTGATGGTGACCTTCTGCACTCTTCACGTTGCGCAGCGCTTGCGCTTTTTTGAGCCCAAGGCAATTGATGGACAGACGGTAGTTTTGTTCGGGTTGCTGAATGGAACCTCAATTGGCCTTCTCAATCTTAGTTTAGGATTCAACTCCATCGGGTTCTACCAGGTCAGTCCCCTTTTATTCAGTAATTGTTTTTCTTGAAAATGAAGGCAATGCACGCTCAAATTCAGTATGTCCCGCAGATGACAAAGCTGGCCATCATACCCTTCACAGTGCTGTTGGAGACTATATTCCTGAAGAAAAGATTCAGGTTAGAAACATCATAAGTACTACTGCCTGTCAACTAGATGTTTTGGTTGTATTTCATTCAGGACAACACAGTGATGAAACGTAGAGACCCTGAAGTACAATGGTCTACATCCAAGATTTCTGTTTGCGCATTTTCTTTCTTTGTGATGACTAACATTTCTATATAACTATTCTGTCAAGAACAGTTATTCGTCAAATAAAGTGAGATAGAAAAGGTTTAGCCAAAAAATTAGATAAATCGAAAGTGTTCTTGGCTTTGTTTTTTTCCCCTGGTACTGGACAGAAACATTTTGTTTTTAGGAAGCTTGGCCCTTCCTATAGTTCATCACTATGCTGACAACGATATAACCAACAAAATGCAGTGAGACTATCAAGTTCTCTCTACTGGTCTTGCTACTTGGAGTTGGAATTGCTTCAGTCACCGACCTGAAGCTAAATTTTCTTGGGTCTATCCTTTCTGGACTCGCCATCGCCACGACTTGTGTTGGACAGATTGTATCCTACGTTTGACATTTCTAGATTTTTGTCATTAATTGTCAACATCTTCTACTATTGGTATGATGTATCCTTAACTTGTTGAATGAAGCTCACAAACACAATACAGAGGAAGCTGAAGGTCTCCTCCACGCAGCTCCTGTACCAATCCGCGCCTTACCAAGCAGCCATCCTGTTCGCCACCGGCCCCTTCGTGGATCAGCTCCTCACCGACCGCAGCGTCTTCGCCCACAAGTACACTTTCCCAGTTGTGGTAAGTTCCGTCACACATTCTGTGCAACGGCGGCAGTACTGCCAATCTCTGAAAAATCCATTCCAAGCATAGCTCAGCTTTGGATGGATCATGGATGACAGCATGCAGAATAAGAATAATAAGCAGGGCCCAATCAATGATCTATGTCGTCGCAGGGTTTCATCGTGCTGTCGTGCCTGATCGCGGTGTCGGTGAACTTCAGCACGTTCCTGGTGATCGGGACGACGTCGCCGGTGACGTACCAGGTGCTGGGCCACCTCAAGACGTGCCTGGTGCTGTCGTTCGGTTACACGCTGCTGCACGACCCCTTCACCGTGCGCAACATCCTGGGCATCCTCGTCGCCATCTTTGGCATGGCGCTCTACTCCTACTTCTCGGTGCGCGAGGGCAAGAAGAAGTCCGCGGGCGACGCCCTCCCGGTGTCACAGGTACGCACGCACGACGCCGCTCGAGTTCGTCGATCGGTAGAGCTGAGCTTTATGCCCCCACTCGATGCGTCTGATCTGATGGGTTCCTGCCCGCTGCAGATGCCGGACAAGGAGACGGAGCCGCTGCTGGTGTCGGCCAAGGACGGCAGTGACGCCAAGAAGGCCAACGGCGTAGCTCACGACTGCTAGATGTTTCTTTCTCTCGTTTGTAGCATAGCCCAGCACCAGCTCTATCTAGTTTTACTATGCGCTGTTCTGAATCTGAGGTCGGGGAAGCAAAATCCCTTTCGTTTCGTATTACAGAAGTGGGACGCGTTGTACAATTTGATGCAGCAGTTCTCAGATCGATGATTTCCCTCTCTTTAAATTAGGCCGCCGCACGGCTCCGCTGAATGGAAGTGTGCTGAACCACCAGCAGCTACTTGGTTTTTCCTCTTCTGCGAGGAATTTTTCTACACGTTTACCACGAGCAAAGAACGTACTGGCATCTAACAGCAATGGCCATCACACCATACCAGAAACTGGATCTGATACGGGGCGATATGTGTTCTCCGAGCTCAAGGTTCCGTCGCCGCGCGCCACCAAGTTCCCCCGCAGACCCCCGG
Organism: Setaria viridis; assembly: GCF_005286985.2. NCBI lineage: Eukaryota > Viridiplantae > Streptophyta > Magnoliopsida > Poales > Poaceae > Setaria > Setaria viridis. The sequence goes on from NC_048263.2 coordinate 31,511,169, forward strand.
CCCCGTTGCGCGCGGGCGGGTGACGGAGGCGAAATGCCGCCGGCTCAGCCGGCGCCAGCCAAAATCACGCCCCTCGCCGGGATGGTGGATGTAGAGAGCGTCGAAACTAATTGGGTTTTTGGCGCGGGGCCGGCTGACTCAGGCGTTTACGACCAATAACGAGATGTGTTCTCGGAGCTCAAGGTTCCGTCGCCGCGCGCCATCAAGTCCCCGAACCGGAGCAGACGGCAGACAGCCGGCCCCGTTCCACACGGAACACAGTCACAGCGCGCGGGCGGGTGACGGGGGCGGAACGCCGACGGCTCTCAGGGGGCAGATGCACGAACGGCGGCGCCAGCCAAAATCACGCCGCAACCAAGTTTTTTGCGTGGAGCCGGCTGACTCTGGCGCCCAATACGGCCTTTGAGGTAGTTTTAAGCATGGCAGTCAGGCCCAGCCCGCATAGTGCATAGTTGAAAGTGGCCCTCCATGGGCTCCACGGAACGGCCCAGCCGAGGCAGGTGTAAAGGGTTTTCAGAAACTTCTTCTTTTTCTGAAACGATTTTCAGCCTTTTTTTCCCTTTCTTTTCTTTTCTTTTCTTTTCAGAAACTTCTTCAAAGCCAGCCAAATATTGGAAAATATGGCGGCAAAGCAAAAGTTATTAAATGAAGGATATTTGTTTTAAAGTTTCTTGGACACGTAACTAGCATGTGTAAAAAGAGAGAATCTCAACGAAGAACAAGCAATCTTCTCACATGGGTGGGTGCGACCGTGCGAGTCCAATGCGTGATATCTTAAGATGGTTTTGAAGTGATCACAAATCAAAGGCAAAAGTTGTGCGCATAATCCTCTAACTTAAAGGAAATTAAACTAAGAACAATAGATTCATTTCAAACATGAGGGGTTTCACTCAAAAAGAACATATCACGTAAGCAAAGATGGCGTCTAAGGGCATCGTCCTGAGAGTTTGAGCAAATAATTTCATCTAGAGCTTCCAGGCTACCCAACGTGCATAGCCAACTACAACAATGGGACAGAGGATTTGAAGCCAAACGAAGCCAATAACTAGTGAATGCCTATCATCGCCATTTGTAAGCCCCAACAGCACACGTGAATAGTAGCCCCACACACAATTAGTCGCAACTATCGACACATGTGTTATTGTCCTAGATCGATGACTAGAACCCCTTAGAGAAGACTTGAAGAGGGAGGGGGCATAGGCCCTCACCAAGGCGGCACATAACACCCGATGCCAAATTCGATTGCCACAGGAAGCAACAATCTAACGTCAAGCCAAGAATAACAAAATAAAAGAGTGGAGGTGAGACGGGAGACAAGAAGAGAAACATGTTGCTAGCCTCTTGGGGTCAATCACGCAGGCTCTTGCTGCAAGGGTCGCCATCAACATTTGGGCGTGGCGTTGCTCATGGATACGACGGTGTGTGTGGGGGGGGGGTGTTGGAAACCCCGCATGTCATCTTGGGGGGGTTTGGAAACCCCGCATGTCACCTCACGGAGATAATGCGAAGGTCCAAGATCGGATCAATGTATAGCATAGTGTGAACTTATATTTTTCACCCAAGTGTTTTAAGAGATTCCAACACATGAATTTTAATGGCTTATATTTGTATCAAGATTTGTGCTTTTTTTCTAGTATGTCGCAACATACGTTTTTTAATTGCTTTTTAGAGTTACTTTACTTTGAAATTATAGTTGATGTACACATGAGATACATATATTCACTTTTGGGACGTAATCTATGTATTATCTTAATACAACAGTGTTAAAAGAAGCCACCACGTTCGTCGAGAGGGTTTAGAAATTCCTACGTTAATCTAAAAAGAAGAAGAATATGCACAATTGGATTTTAAGATGATCTAACGGTCTAGACGAACCTGTAAATAGTAAATATGAGCCATTGATCTTGATGAGTTGAGATTATAACGGGTAGATCTCAACTAACCAAAACACATGAATTCTATTTGAAAAGGATGAGAACCACAGCGTGGACTAAATCCATACGGAAAGGGGGTTCTACGAGCTAACATATTTTCAATAGATATTAAGGAAAGCAAAATAAAGAAACATATTGCTCAACGTGGCAACCTTGGACACATACGTGAGGGATTAGAACTTTAATTTGCTTTAGTAGTCTACATATACGGGACCAAGGGTGAGGAGATGAAAGATGTATTTTTCATGGCTACTTTGATCGAAGGACAAAGTCGTTGCATTGTCAACTGGCCACAAGAAGAAACCGATGGTAGAGGGGTGCAACGAAAATATCCATTCATGGCGTTAGAATTAACAGCCTCCGCATGGAATTGAAGCACATCGGCAAAAAATTAAGCCTTGCTAGCGTAACTAAATTCTTAGGGACGTAGTTTGGCACTGTCTATCCTCAAAGTCGGTGGCAATCAACCAACAAGAGTTTCCAGTTTTTAACACATGATCAAGAGCAATAATTTACTTTTCGTCAACTCCTGCCCTTTTCCTGCTGACGTCCATGCCAAAGCTCAAGTGCACGTGATGCTCCTCAACGAGACGGCTGTCGATTGGGCCGGTGATGACGAGCTAGGCTACATTGAAAAAAATCTAGCTAGAGCTTGCGCTCTGCATCGAACAACCGTAGCAGGAAGACACACTCTCATGTTGGGCAATGGATGCACGCTTGCTCCGCTTTGAGTACATGAGAAGAGTAGGAAGAGAGAATAGAGGAGAAGCACGCAGAGAGATGAATTTGGACAGCTGACCGATTGCAGCGTCGGGATGGTCAAGCAATCCAAATTGTGTCATCTGCGAAGCAACTCAAGAGACAGGACTGCATTTGTTCACTGAATGCAATTATACAAGGAATGTTTGGACTCAATTAAGTGCATGGACTAGGTGTCCAGCCATAGACCCGGAATGCTGGATCTCACATGACACCCTGCATGACTGGTGGACTTCATTAGCGGGCGCGCAAGCCGTTGATAAAAAGGCTTGAGATCTCTTATCATCTTAGTGTTGTGGGAGGTATGGAAAGAACGCAATGCGCGGGTTTTCCGCCATCAGGAACAATCCCTCCCTTGCTTAGTGGCCCGGATAAAGGATGAGGCAATCACGTGGGTGGCGGCAGGTGCTAAGCACCTGGAGCGGTTCCTTGACGCCGCAAGGCGTAGTTGAGTGTACATAGGGGTGTTTGTCCCTTTTTTCAGGTTGCTAGCCATGTTCACAGTGTACAGCACGTAAAGTTTCCTGTCTTGTTACGCCCGTCGGGCATTCTTCTCTATTAATAAAGTAGCAGCTCTCCTGCTGGCTCGTTAAAAAAAAAGCACGTAGAGATATGATGAAGTTGACCTGTAGCCACAAGTAGGGAAACTGAGTGGATGTGGCAAATTAGCACGCATCAAAGCTGTGTACATGGCAAGGGGGCCAAAGTGTCACGAAAAGAGTAGCGAGAGAGTGCAAAGCCAAATCAACATTTTTTCGTTTGCCAACGAGCCAAGCAATCTTCTTTTCAATTTTTCTTTCTTTGGTTGGCTTGAGCACCGTACTCAAGTGATTATTATATTGATCCCAAATCCTTAAAAAGCTTTTTAAATGCTTGGACAAACTATGAGCGTAATATTAACAAAAGCAATGAAGAAATCTTTCATATCATAACTCCCCCTAACTATGTCCAGAAATGTATTTTAAATCATTATTTTTGTAATTTATATCTTAGTAACAGTGTTAAAACAAACCACATGTTCATTGATGAGGCCTAAAATTGACCATATTAATAAAAAAGAATCTACATTGTTGATAACTATAGGCAATAGCTAAATCAAGATTACAATTATAAAAATACACAGATAAAATTGAAAGTATAAAAACAAATATACCAAAATCTAGAATTAAACATTATAAATTTAATCCAATACTGATGGCAAGTATTTGAATCTCGAAAAAAAGCACTCGCTATGGCTTATGAAAGCTATCGTCATGGCGTGCACTTGAATCTCAAAACTTGTATTAAAGCATATCCAGTAGATGTTCTTTCTCCTTTCTTCTTTTCAGCCATAAAAGGATTTAGTGAGAAAAAACCAGTTCCAGTAGATTCACTTCACATTCCTCTTTATTTTTATCTCAATCCCCTCTCTTCCACCCCATCTCCCCAAGGCACCCCTCTTCCTTTCCTTCCCTTCCTCTCCTGCCGCACGGTCTGTGCACCATGGGATTTCTTGGCCGCCCGATCCGCCCCGCCAGCCACCGCGCCACCGCCGGCCACCCCCGACATCCATCCGTCCTCCGTGCACACCGTCGGCCATTGGCGATCTCGCACGTGCTATTGGCTTTGCGGCGGCGTCCATGCCGGCCTCCCTCAGAGCGCACCGCCGGCCTAGCGACGACGACCACCCTCCACGTGCGCCACCGCCGGCCGGCCGGTCGCCTGCTGCTCATCTGCACACCATTGTCCACTGGCTCCCCACCCCGCACCGCTGCTTGCTACACGCCATTGCTGCTGCCAGCCGCGCCCCCCTGTCGACGCAGTCGAGCGCCCCTACCGCCGGCCCAGTTGAGTACCCCTGCTACCGGCCCAGTTGAGTGCCCCTGCTACCGGCCTTCCTTCGCGCCGTCCATTGCTGTTGCCAGCCGCGTGCCCCTGCCGACGCAGTCGAACGCCCCTACCGCCGGCCCAGTTGAGTGCCCCTGCTACCGGCCTTCCTTCGCGCCGTCCATGTGCTGCGCCTGACCGCCGCGCAGCTCTGTCGCTGCGGGCTTGCCTCCACGAGCACAAAGAGAGAAGGGAGATAGAGAAGAGAGAGGGAGGGAGGAAGAATAAAGGATTTTGCCCATTGACAGGTGGGTCCCATATATCAAGAGAGAAGAAGGGGAAAGGAGATCTGCTGTAGCACTTCTCCTTAAAATTTTGAAATTGCGAAAGAGGATTCCCCTATAGACACATAAAGGGAAAGATCTTGGACGGACGGACCTGCAACTACTGGAACGGGAACGATTGTTCAACAAAATGTTCATATTTATGGTGGCTGCTTAGCCAAAGTTTAATGATTGTTAGTATTCCAGTTTCCAGTGAGGAGCTATACAGAATACTCTTGGTGCATAACAAATTAAACATCATGGGACAAATACAGTGGATAAATGACTCAAACAATGCAAGGCGGCAAAGATAAGCTGGATAAATCATGCCAGAGATCTCTTCAGCATAATGGGAGAAGACAACGTCAAAAGCATCCTCGGCAAAGAGAGCAGTAAAACAAACGGGCCAAAATAATTACACTGTCTTGACTTCACAAAACTATGCTAAATTACTCTGCTCATCAAAAGAATCACAGCATGTAGACTTCAAAGATTGTTATTATTTTCTTATAAAATTGTTTCTTATAACACATATTCTTTTGTCTTAGTTCTACGCCTCCACTAAATGAAGGACTGTACTGGCCTAATTTTTTTTTGAAAAAACATTGTTCAAATGTTAATATGAAAAACAGAGCTAATCTAGGCACGCTATTAGCGCGGGCCACCTTGCTAGTTTTTTGAACATGTGCTGTCATACAAAAATAGGGTGCTATAACCTTCCATAACAATTGATTTTTTTGCCTCATAGTTTGCCTTGCGCTATGCGTGGGTTAGCAACCTCTAAAATGGGGTTGTCTATGCGTCGCTTGAGCGTTTCACTGGGGCTGGACACTTGGTTTTTCTAAGCTGTTGATCTTCCATCCAAAGCCCACGGTATTTCTTTTCCTCTGTATGTTCTGCTCCTTCAAGCTCATAGCAGATCGATTTATAATCTGTTCTTGCTGCCTTGCTCACGCCCCCACCTTGCGTGCCCCTCCCCTGCCCCGACGGGGTAGAGTCTCGACAAAAAGCCTCGCCGCCGGCTACCGGCAAGACCCTACCCCGTCCGCGGCAGCCTCCTCGCCGCCCCTCCCGCCGCCGCTTCCTACCACTACCATGGTCGTTGTTGTCGCTCCCGCCCCGACCATGTCCGCCGGATGTCCTCCACCGCCCCACCGGCGGCATCACTGCCACCTTGCCTCGCCGCCCTATGCCCGCCACCACCGTCGAGCCAGCCTGTCGCCGCCGGCCCTCTCCTCTAAACCTGCCAAAAACAGATGAACCCCCCCAGCCCCAAACCCAACCCCTAGCCCCCAACCCTAACCAAGTCCGGCGGAGTTCCGTTGGAGACGAGGAAGACGCTGGTCTCGGACAACGTAAGTAGCACGGGCTGATGGGAGAAAATGGAATGCTCAGTCTCCCTAAAACACTTGAGTGCAGTTTAGATTTCCCTAAAAAAACACTTGATTTTTTTCCTTAGCACTAAGTTAGATTTGACCTCATCCATAGATCTTGAAGTTGGATGGCTGAGAACACTCTAGCACCAAAACAATAGTACTAGCAAAAACGAATGATTATAGAAAAAATCCAAATATTTTTATCTGCATTGTCAGGATTCTAAAGATAATGGTAAGTATGCATGCAAAGGCCGACCGACAAAGAACACACAAGGACGGAGCAGGGAGGGGCTGGTAGGGGCCACGACCCCAGTGCTCAAACATTTTCCACTATATTTCATTTGGTTTGGATCAAAATTTAGTTTAGCCCTTATTTCTAACAAACTTGTATGATATAATTTGCCCGATTCTCTCTTGTTTCAGTCCTGCCTCCGTTCTTGACATAAATATTTTATCTGCAAATGAAAAATTTATGAAGACATGAGTTGAACCACCATGACGCTACACGTAGCATGATGGCAATGGCATGATACAGAACACAGACAACTAGTAGCACGCTTCGCACACGCACACGCACACGGACAGCTTAGCATCGACGCAGCTACACGCTCAAGATCCCAATGAAAGATCACATGGCGTTTGATGTCATCCCCATCATGGCTCGTATTCGCTTTTGCTTAACTTGCAGGTTTGACTTGTGCCCAAGCACACCCAGCATCAACATGTGCATCAATCCCCGCGCCGCGTGCTCGACGCATCACCACTCCTCCCAGCTCGCATCATGAACGACCTCCGATCCCATGCCGCCATGGCGTTGCTCGCATAAACAAAACGGCAGGTCAGCCACACTCCTGGCGCGCGCCGCACTGATCGCATGGTTCCCATATGGATCGCCGCCGGCCGGGGTGCGTGCTCGGATCCCGCAGCTGGGCTGGGCTGGCTGGCTGGCAGCGGGTGGCGCGCGCGGCGGGGCGGGGCGGAGCGCGGAGGGAGAGGCACGGCACGGGCATGTGGGAGCAGCCGGCGAGCCGGCGCGGGGCGCTCTTCGTGCTGGTCACGTGGGACAGGCGGAATACACGTTTCCATGCTCTGGCCCCCGGAATCTTTGTTCCGAGGCCGACATGATCCACCGCAACCCGCTCCGGCGATCGTACTCGCACCCCAAATGAGAGACTTGTTAATGCCCCGCGCGTCCACGCACGCATACGCTTCGTTTTCATCAGCTGTATAAAAATCCGGCTTCGTTTCCACATCCATGCTTTGTTATTCTCTATGACGCGACCCAGCTGCAGCTTCTTGGTATCTGCAAGTCAAACCTGGGTGTTGGAACTGAGAGGCTAGGCGAGGAGGGCGCAGCGAAGTGGTTTCTGGCGTTGTTTGCGCTGGTCCTGAGGCACGGCTGATCCCGATGCGGCGGTCTTCGCTCCGCGGTTCATGCGACGAAGCCAGTGTGGCTCCGGCCCTCCCTCCCGTTTACTACGCCTGCTAGCTCCTAGGTTTAGGGTAACTTGCAGTGTCACCCGGAGCAGAAAAATCGAGGTAAACCTTTCAAGCCTCTACTGCTGCTCACTGCTCTTTCGTTGATACTTGCTACTTTTGTAGGTGGACAGGGCCAGCTTATCCGCATCCCGTGCGCGTGGTTGACTAGACTATACACATCCACGATCCACTCATGACATCATTTTTATCCCCTTCCCCATCAGGAACGCACTGACGCGGTACAAGCGATCGCATACGCGAACATTTGCAGCAACTGTTTTTATCCGGTGTGGCGGATGAGGTCCAAGGGGACGGTGGTGTGACGCGCTGCGGCACTGACCCAGCGCACACCGCGTGTAGGCGCAAGGCTACAAGCGCGATGGGGGCAGAACAGACCAGGCCGGCAGCGGCAGGTAGGGCCACCGGCCAGAGGGAGCCAAAGCTCCGGCGACAGAACTGGGCAGCACCCTGTCCTGCTCCTGTGTTAATGGTGAGCCTGCGCGCCCACCCCCAGGGGCCAGGGTGCATGCACTGGCTGGCAAACAAAACCCCTGCGAGCTCGCCTGTCCGAATCTACGACATCAATCTGGCAGATGCTCCGTGTCTCAAAAAAGACGCCTTTTTTCCAGCGTCTGTTGCCCCATCGATCATATCCTCTTCTTGATCTCTTCAGGGTATGTAGCGCAATGAAAAAGGCTCGAGAGGGAGCAAGACGACGACGATCTGGAGAGCGAAGTGCCAACCAACGGACAGGGGTAAATAAGGGCCGAGTCTTGTTGAACAAAAAAATAAGGGCCGGGGAATTGTTTTACGTCTCCCTTTTCTATTTTCTGCTCATCACGTCACATGAGGCAGTTGGATTATTTTAGACCCTCCCGGGGTTTTATTAAGACACGGGCGACTGGTGTTCCTGCTGCGGTGTTCAAGTTACGTCACGTTCACACGGGGGGAAGAAGCGCTCGGCACCGGTCGTTGCGTCCCTTTGCCCAAGAGCAGCAGTTGAGCTGTTAGATGAGCAGGAGATACGATGCAGACTTATCGTATCATATCTCGTACTAGTGAAGACACTATAATCTGTCCACTAAAAAAACGGCAATAATAAGCAGCGAATTCGCCTTCGTTTCCCACCAAGATTTGCCCGCGAGGTAGAGGCGTTTTGGCCACCAAGATCACCGGCGCGCACATTCCTTTCCGATTTGCGTTACTACTACGATCCGAGCACGAACAGTGGGTGGATCGGAGGCGGGCGGGCCCCGGCGGCAGCAGAAGGCGACGCCGACTGCCCGCGGCACGCATCGCCGGCGACAAAAGGAGAAATGGAAGGACGCCCATCCGCGCGCGCGTGACGAGGCGCGGGCGCACGCCTGCCTCGCCTTGGCTTTGGCTCGACCCGGCGCGGCCCCGTCCCCGGCGCACGTCAGCGGCGTCTCCGCGCCGTGCCTGCCCGCCCGCCTTGTCTGGTTGCTGTCCACAGACCCCCACGGGCCCCGCCGCTCGCTGGTATCGGGCCCTCCTCGCTCCTGTGGCTGCTGGCTTCGTCCACGGCTCCGCCACACACCTCGCCGCCGCCGCCGCCGAGCCGCGTGGGCTCGTGAGGCGCGCGGGCGCGCACGCTAGCGCAAGCGGGGCCGGGCCTCCCTCCTCCGTTGCTGACGGCGCCGGTACGGGATCCGCCGCTCGCGACGGTGGTAGGAAACTAGGAACTAGGAACCCGGTATAGCTGGGCCAAGGGGGGAAACGGGTTGACTCGCCACATGCCTGTGATTGGGGATTTTCCAGTGAAACGAATAAACATCATGCAAGGGGTCCTCGGATAAAGAAAAGAAAGCAGATCTCGCGGAAGGGAAAGTATGTGTCGCGCGCGTCATGTGGAAGACACGGCAACTCTGAAACCTTTTTATGATGAGCATGTTGCATTATCAAAGTCAATGCATCCTTTTAAGTTCTTTCCACCATGAGTTTTTTTTTTAGCAGCCACCCGACTTGTTAAACTGTCACCACATCACCCCGTCGACCCGGCCTGTCCCTCTGTGCTTGTGCTTGCCGCAAGGAAATGACGCAAGGGCATCCATCTAATCTAAACATAATGTACTTGACCTTGAACAACCGCTCCATTTAGATGGAAGAAGACGTACTCGGCCGGTCTTAAACAAGCATCCTAGGTTCCAAATGGAGTGTCGCGTTAACAATGTCCGGTGGCAAAGTGAAGCAAACGACGTTTCAAGCAACGTAAAAGCAAACGATGGATCGGATCATAGGAAATTAAACGAATTTCATGTACGGTTGCCGGTCAAATAAGACCATGAATTTATACTGCAATAGCAATGCCTGGTACCAACCGTGGCAAATTTTTTATACTGCAATAGCAGGCACAACTTCACACACGTTGACACGACAAGCCTATGTTCAATCTATTCACACCAGAAAGCACAAGTAAACTCTGAATGAGCAGTAAAGTTGAGATAGCAAAATATTTGTGTTTGATACACCCCGCTAAAATTTAGCACCTGTCACATCGAATGTTTAGATGCTAAATAGAAGTATTAAACATAGGTTAATTACAAAACTAATTGCACAAATGAAGTCTAATTCGCAAGACGCATCTATTAAGCCTAATTAGTCCATGATTTGACCATGTGGTGCTACAGTAACCATTTGCTAATGATGGATTAATTAGGCTTAATAGATTCGTCTTACGAATTAGCACAGGGGTTCTGCAATTAGTTTTGTAATTAGCTCATATTTATTCCTCCTAATTAGCATCCGAATATCCAATGTGACACTGCTAAAGTTTAGCACCTAGTATCCAAACACCTCCAGATAGTCTAGATATTTAGATAGACCGGTACACCACGGGTTCACAGCATGACAGACCAGATATAGATAGTCCAGTACCAAATAAACTAAGGGGGTGTGCTAAAGTTTATTGGATACCTCGTACTAAAGTTTAGCACCTGTCACATCGGATGTTTGGATGCTAATTAAGAGTATTAAATATAGGTTAATCACAAAACTAATTACACAGATGGAGTCTAATTCGCGAGACGAATCTATTAAACCTAATTAGTCCATGATTTGACAATGTGGTGCTACAGTAACTATTTGCTAATGACGGATTAATTAGGCTTAATAGATTCACCTCGTGAATTAGCATAGGGGTTCTGCAATTAGTTTTATAATTAGCTCATGTTTAGTCCTCCTAATTAGCATCCGAACATCTGATGTGACACTACTAAAGTTTAGCACTCAGTATCCAAACACCCCCTAAAATATCCGTCTAAATAAACTAGATAGGTCCAAATAAACTAAAATAGAACTGTACTTTATAAAGCTGATTAAATTCAGCTTACATCCAAAGCGAGCTCAAGCTGCCATATCAAGATCCTTAGGTAACTCCATCAAGAGCCTGGCAAGGATACACCATCAGTAAGTTCTCTGAATTTTACAACCTCAGTAAACTAACTTTAACTAAGTAAATTCAGATATATATATTAACATACCTTAAGTTTATTCAGCAAATAATTTCTTCTTCAAAAACTTCATTGTACTGCATGATCAGCCTGACATTAGTCCTAACTGCAGTCTGAAGTTCTAATTTACCTCGCATAAATAGTTTCATAAAAAAGTGAGATGCAAGCCATTGACACACAGCAAAAGCAAAGAGTAACAACTATAACAAGCCAAGAACTGTAAGAAAGGTGCGACGGCCTTGTTTACTTCCCAAGTTGGGAGTTGCAAAATTGGCATTTTACCATAAATGCGACACTGTAGCGTTTCGTTTGTATTTGTGAATTATTGTCCAAATATTGACTAATTAGGCTCAAAAGATTCGTCTCGCAAAGTACAACAAAACTGTGCAATTAGTTTTTGATTTCGTCTACATTTAGTACTCCATGCATGTACCGCAAGTTTGATGTGATGGGGAATCTTCTTTTTGCATAGTGTCAAAGTTGGGAGTTTGGAGGGAAGTAAACAAGGGCCATATGACTACAAAGACCTAGTGACTCCACAAGAAGTAATTTGTCCTGTTAGTTGAGTCTGCATATCACGTGTAAAACTGAACTTCAGAGTGTCTTCTTGATGACCAGTGAACAATAGGACTAAGTTCTAATTTCAGTTCTGCCTCAAAACATACACAAGGGGATACTATTTATCTATGACAAGAATGAACTTGAACATGCACGACAATAATTTGAATGCAAGCATTTTGGGGGCCAAGCGATTTGAGGTCTCCAGCAAGCATTTTGCAATCTCAGAAAATGAATCGGTTCTAATTTGAATGTAATCTCTGATTTTTCAGAGCAAATTCAGAATACATTGACAATAATTTCTTACCATGTCGTTGGATCCAAAGCTTGAGGATTCATCCATGAATGAGACATCGGACTACCACCTTGGCCTCAGCAAGCTCCATGAGGTTGAATCGCTGGTGGAAAACGGCTGATTGAGGTGGGGACACCAGTGAAGCAGGACCCGGGCTGAAAGGGGGCAGCACCTTCCGCCGTTCCTGCACCCTGCAGCTCCGCCATGGCTGCCGTGCTGCATTTGCCCTTCTCTGCAGTGCCGCTGCCACGCCATTGTCCCTCGACGCAGCAGCCGTGGCCTTCCGCTCCCGTGCCGATGCTGGCCCCTTCCGCTCCCGAGCCAACCTCACACCCTTCCGCGCCAAATCTCCGGGAAGCCTCGCCGCACAAGATCACTCTGCGCCATCGTCTCTAGGAACTGGCCGTACAACGGAGCGCGAGCGGGCGATTCAACCTGGGAGCACGAGCTCCTACCGTCCTCTCATGAGGCGACGACGCCATCCTCTCCCTTCGTTAAATGATCGCCACGTCATATGAATTTGTCAGCATGTCTACAAATAGACGAGCTGCAGACGGCCGTTGTACATACCCTTAGCGTAGCACTCTGATTCTTAGCATCCTACCGTTCATTTCATGTATATCTAACCGCTAAAGCCGGCACACCTTATAAATATATCTAACGTTAGAAATCTTGGCGTACTAGCGGAGCACCTCACTTCTTGGCATCCTGCCACTCATTTCCAGATATCGAACTTTTTTTTGAGACGGAGGTTGAGATGTCAAGCATTATTTTCTCCTTTTTGAGTGGATACGAAGCATTTATGTGAGATCCCGTTCCACACTTGCACGGACCAAAAACCCCACAACACCGATCGGTGTTCCTCACGGGAGTTCCTCGATCACCATGCACCAAGCCCGCAACAGCACGCACCGAAACTCACGGGCTTCACACCCTGTCACACGTGATGCAGCTCCACGCGCCGCTCAACAACTGGATCTCGACGCTGTCCCCTACACGAGCCCCTTCACGCTATCCCGGCGCCCTGTCTCCCACTTCCCGCTCGCCGAACGGGGCACTTATAAGCCGGAACGGGGTCGGTTTACTCCTGCTCGTTACCGTGAGAACAGGCGCCAGTTACACACGACACCGACCCGCCCGTCTTCGTCTCCTCCACCTCCGTACCCCGCTCAGCCTCCTCCACCGGCTCTCCCTCGCCGCGGTGCGTGCGTCCCCGATGATCACGTTCGCAGACCTGACGGAGCCGGCCGCGGCCGGCGCCGACCGATGCGTGGACCGGCAGCTGTGGCTGGCCTGCGCGGGCGGGATGTGCACCGTGCCTCCCGTGGGCGCCAGCGTCTACTACTTCCCGCAGGGCCACGCGGAGCATGCGCTCGGCCTCGCCGGTGCGGCCGACCTCTCCGCGGCTCGCATCCCGGCGCTGGTCCCCTGCCGCGTCGCCGCCGTGCGATACATGGCCGACCAGGACACCGACGAGGTCTTCGCCAGGATCCGCCTCGTCCCGCTCCGCGCCGGGGAGGCGGACGCCGGCCTCGAGGACGACCCCGCCGCGGACGACGAGCAGGAGAAGCCGGCGTCGTTCGCCAAGACGCTGACGCAGTCCGACGCCAACAACGGCGGCGGCTTCTCCGTGCCGAGGTACTGCGCGGAGACCATCTTCCCGCGGCTCGACTACGCCGCCGACCCGCCTGTGCAGACCGTCGTCGCCAAGGACGTGCACGGGGCCGCGTGGAAGTTCCGCCACATCTACCGTGGCACGCCGCGCCGGCACCTGCTCACCACGGGGTGGAGCACGTTCGTCAACCAGAAGAAGCTCGTCGCGGGCGACTCCATCGTGTTCCTCCGCGGCGACGGCGGGGACCTCCACGTCGGCATCCGCCGCGCCAAGCGTGGGTTCTGCGGCGCCGGCGGGGGCGGGGGCGGAGGCGAGGAAGCACTCCCGATGCCCGGGTGGGACCACTACGCGGGCATGATGCGAGGCAATGTGAGCCCGTGCGGGTCCGCCAAGGCGCGGGGCAAGGTCCGCCCGGAAGACGTGGCTGAGGCAGCGAGGCTGGCGAGCGCCGGCCAGCCGTTCGAGGTGGTGTACTACCCGCGCGCGAGCACGCCGGAGTTCTGCGTGCGCGTCGCGTCGGTCCGCGCGGCGATGCGGGTTCAGTGGTCGCCGGGGATGCGGTTCAAGATGGCGTTCGAGACCGAGGACTCCACCCGGATCAGCTGGTTCATGGGCACCGTCGCCGGCGTCCAGGTCGCTGACCCCATCCGCTGGCCTCAGTCGCCATGGCGCCTCCTTCAGGTACGCAGCAGCTACCACTTCTCAGCTACTCCAACACAAATCTTTAGCGCTCGGTGCTCACTGCTCAGCTGTTGAATTGGCGACCGCGCTGCAGGTGACCTGGGACGAGCCGGACCTCCTGCAGAACGTGAAGCGGGTGAGCCCGTGGCTGGTGGAGCTCGTCTCGAGCATTCCGGCCATCCACCTCGCCTCCTTCTCGCCGCCGCGGAAGAAGCCACGCATCCCGGCGTACCCGGAGTTCCCCTTCGAGGGACAGCTCCTCAACCCGGCATTCCCGCCCACCCCACTGTCGCACGGCCACCACGGCCACCACTACCTCCACACCCACCCGTCCTTCTTCCCGTTCCCGGACGGCAGTGCTCCTGCAGCCATACAGGGAGCCAGGCATGCGCAATTTGTTCCACCTTTATCAGATCTCCACCTTACCCACCTGCAGTCGAGCCTGCTGTACCCCGGCCTCCGCCGTCCCGATCACGTCGGTCGGGCGGCTCCCATCCCGGCAAGAATCAGCACCGACCTGACCATCGGCGGCGCGCCGGCGCGCGACGACATGTCGTGCGCGCTGTCCATCGGCGCCGACAAGAAGCAGCCCGGCGGCGCCAAGCCGGCGGGGCTAGTGCTGTTCGGGCGAACCATACTGACCGAGCAGCAGATGAGCCTCAGCGGCTCCGCCGGCGCGACCTCTCCGGCGGCGACCGGGAACGGCTACATGAACTGGAACGCCGACAAGGGCCCCAACGCCTCGGAGGGCTCGGGCTCCGGCGTCATCCAGAACAGCCCGACCAAGAACGCGTCGTCGTCGGAGCGGCCTCCGTGGTTCACCGAGCTTGCCGGGCTGGAGCCCGGGCAGTGCAAGGTGTTCGTCGAGTCCGACACGGTCGGCCGCAACCTCGACCTCTCGGCGCTGGGATCGTTCGACGAGCTCTACGGCCGCCTGTCCGAGATGTTCTGTATCGACAGCGCGGAGCTGCGGAGCCGCGTGCTCTACCGCGGCGCCGCCGGCGACGTGAAGCACGCCGGCGATGAGCCGTTCAGGTAAAAATCACATCGACATGCTTTTGAATTCGACAACTGATACTACAATGTAAAGGATCATACGTGCTGATGCACATTGCCCTGCCATTTCAGCGTTTTCGTCAAGTCGGCACGGAGGATCACCATTCTAACCGACGCTGGGAGCGACAACCTAGGGAGCTAAACGAGGAGCAGTAAAACCAATCCCAGCCGCGAGCATTCTGTTATTGGTACTGCTAGCATGTACAGGTGAACCCGCGAGGTTTTGTTCATCTCCGTTAGATTCCAGCTCTGAAGAGAGATCTCCCCGTGGCAGCTCGTAAGCAATGCCACAATCATTAGGCACTTCTCCCCTTCTCTCTCCCCAGTGTATCCCTATCAAATGTAAAACGTGGGGGTAACCCTAGTACTCATCTTGCTCCATCTCTGTGTATCCTTGGCCATTCCGATGCACGTATTGGCTCGATCACATGATGGAACGGTTTGCAAACCCTGTGACCACTCATCGGCGCGTTGAATGCCCCTTGCATCTGAGGTCTGAGCGGGAGCGGCATCAATGTGCTGGTGCTGCAGCTGCCGGCATCACTGCTCTCTGCTCCGCGGCCTCAAGCTCCAGGCAGCTTGGTTGTTCTCTAGCCTGCCCGTGCAGCCGTGCTGCACTGCAGCCTGCCCTGCCGGGCTGTCCTGCCTGATGATGGTGGTGAGTGAGGTGAGGTCACCCAAGAGATCGCGGAGCATCGTGCCGCGTATCCCGCTGCCTTTCGGGGGCATGAATGCTCCAGTCCACAGCCCAGGGTGCCTGCCCGCGCGCCCAGCCGGGGAAATAATTGCCATGTCTGGTTTGCCTAGCTGAAAATGGGATAGGCCTGGCCCTGCCCGGGTGGCCCTGCTACCCGAGGCCGACGCCACACAGCGCAGCGCCCGGATCAGCTCGCGACTCCGCTTGGTGCTGCCTCACATGCGCGTCGCCGTCGGTCCACCGCGCCCTGACGCCGAGCTCCGTCGTTGCCTTGCGCCAGTCCGTTGTATCCTTACTCCCCCCATTGCTACATGGGGCCTTGGACGCTTGCCCGGCTGTTGCTGTCGCCCATTATCACCGCGCTCGCGGCCGAGAGCGAGATCTGCTAAGATGTCGTCAATGCGAGCTGGAGACCGAGATAGGAGAGGACGGGAGACCATATCTTCTTCTCCCCGAGTCGTTTTACTGGACCGATGGTGGTCGCGACGCGCGGTCCCTCACCAGCTTTGTTCGGTTGCGGGTTTCTGCTTCGTACGGCTGGCAGCGCTTTGTCGTCGGAGTGGAGGGAGGGAGATGCAGTGCCCGGCGCCCCGGCGGAATCATTTCCGGCCGCGGTCGCGGTCGCAGTCACGGGGCGTTTGTCCCCGTGCGCAGCTGCTGCGCTGGGAGAATGTTGCGCCCGCGCATGACAGGGAGAGGGGAGGGTGCTAGATGGGGGTGAGATTGTGAGCGTGTGGCCGCGGCCGCACGCTCGGGCTCGCCGGAGGCGTCGCTGTCCCTGCGCTGCGTTTCGCGCGACGGTGCCGTGAGCGTGCCGCGTGGTGAGTCAGACGGATGCGCATGTTTAACTACACAGATTAATGATGGCGGCGTTTGGTAAAAAGGATTTTTTGAACAGGCGTGCTTGCTTGATAGTAAAAGGATTGGACAGGGCCTTTCTGGAATTGGCAACGATCAATCGTGCGAGAACAGTGTCGAGTCAAAGGACAGGCTCTGGCACTGCTGGTTTTGGGACCCTGAGATGCCGCGGCAAGTTGCCATGCTCGGTCAGTGCCGCGCGGGAGCTGGGAATTTCTCAGCACCGTCTTAATTGTGCTGCATGTTATTGGGATCGTCGGAACCTGCCTGTCGAAGCGTACGGGGGGATTAGCTTAAGACACTTGGGCTTCTTTTCTAATGTGGGGGGTTGTACTAGATCTGATGCGTGACCGACCAAGTCTAGCTTTAATTTGGGGGCCAAGTCTTTGCTAAAACCACGTTGTCCACTTGATTGGTCGCCTGGAAAAATCATTAATGCTCTGAAAGTCAGAATTTTGCCTGTGGTCGACGCGCCGATAATTGCACCGTCGCAGAGCGAAACATTTCTCCACCTTTGCTGGTAGTGCCGTTTGCTGGATTTCAGAGTTCGTGTGTGGCGATCGGAATCGGATCATGGGCTGCGCACTGATCCGTGACACCTTTCCGCAGCCTTTTCGCCTAGCTTCAGATGTCCATGATTGCGGCTGGCTTGTCGGCGGCCGCGGCACGGCCACAAGCTCAGCCCCTTTGGCCTTTCCCCTTTTCACCTTCTCGGAAAAGGAATGGAGGCGCCAGCATCTGGTGACTCATCCTGGTCCGTTTCAAAAGGAAAAATCATACCGACAGGCGACTGACGCCACCCTCCAGGCTCGTTGTGTGGTCTACTACCCGTGTCGCGACTCGCGAGTGCAACTGCTGGTAGCTCGACAAGTACAGCACGCTTTAAACAAGGCGGGCGACGCATGGCATGTGTAGTTGTGTATGGGCGGCATCGTAGCATGGCGCCATGGCGACCGCCAGAGCCCAGAGCAGAGCGTCTGAGCTGCCAAGCTAGCTGCGGCACCACGCACAGTGCTGAGATTGCGTAGCAGCTAGCTGGGCACATACGATTCTGAATTCAGCCGTGTCGTGATGCACGGTGAAGGGAGGCAGGGGCGCAGGGCGCCCCACTAGTCTAGGGCATTTGCGCCTTGTGGCAATGCTCGCCTAGACGGACCAGTGGACCACCACCCTTCACCCCCAGGCATGGCCCTGCCTGGCCTCGTCTCTCGTCTTTGCTTCTGTGATCACGCGACGGGTCGTTTGACCGTTAAGGCATGGGGCGTACAAATCCGGAAGCCACGCGAAAATGCTCCAGGAGGAATTGTGGGGCGAGGAGGGAGGGGATGCATGGATTTTTTTTTAATTTTAACCTTTTTAAAGTAATATTTTAAAAATAATCCCTCCGGACAAATATTTCCATCTCATGACCCTTTTGATCGTGCCGGTCCGCGTGGTACGACAGAATAACATTGTCGCGCCACATACACCGGCGTGACAAACCTGCCACGCTGATGGGGAGGTGAGGTGGATTCCTCTTGTGACGCCACATGTAGTGGAGCGATAATGTAGTTTTCGCCAATTTGGGTGGCGCAACGAGAGGCGTCCAATTTAATTTACCCATTTTGCACTATCCAAATAAAATAGTATTTGAACTTTAAATATTATGAAACTTAACATGTGCAATGTATAATGTGTATACATTCCGTTTTAGTAATATGCACAAAGCTAAGTGCTGCATATTGTGAAATTTATAATTTCAAAGTAGACTATTTATTATCCCTCTATCCCATTTAGCTCCGGTTAAAACTTAACTACTTTGGACCATATCAATGAAATGGTATTTGAACTTTAAATACCACGGAACTTGGCACGCGTAGTGTGAACATTCCATTTTAGCAACGTACCCAAGGTCAAATGCTATATATTTTGAAATATATAATTTCAAAGTAAGCTATGTATCATCCTATATCCTTAAAAGGGCGTTAAAAAATAATTCCACTTCATCTCTTTTCAACTTCAATTTAATTATTTAGTTAGTTCTAAATATTTTCAAACACTAATAAGGCTACATCATAAAATATATGTGTTTCTTTTAACTATATTCAGGTCAATTATTATACAATTAATCTTATTTGATTTTTAAATTAGATCAACGGATATGAAGTAATCTTATCCGTGGTATTTAAAGTTCAAATACTATTTCATTGATATGGTCCAAAGTAGTTAAGTTTTAACCGGAGCCCTAAGTGGGATGGAGGGATAATAAATAGCCTATTTTGAAATTATAAATTTCATAATATGCGGCGCTTAGCCTCGTGCATATTACTAAAAACGGAATGTTTACATCTTATACGTTGCACATGCCAAGTTTCATAATGTTTAATGTTCAAATAATATTTTATTTGGATGTTCAAAGTGAGTAAGTTAAATTGGACGCCTCTCGTCGCACGGCACGACAAGAGAATCCACCTCACCTCCCTCGGCCGGCGTGGCAGATTTGTCACGTCGCGCCACGCGGACCGGCACGAACAAGAGGTCATGAGATGGAAATATTAGTATGGAGGGGTTATTTTAAAAATATTATTTGAAAAGGTTAAAATTAAAAAAAATCGGGTGCATGGCGCATTGGCGCCGGAGCGGAGCAGCCTGGCAGTCTGCCAGCAGCGATCAGGACGGTCGCGGCACCCTGATCCGGTGAACCTGAAGCGCGGAGCGGTGGGAAGAGTCAGCGGCGGCAGCGGGGTTAATGAGGTCAGAGCGCGGCAAATGAAGCGAGAGCACACCCTTCCGTGTTCCGTCCCCGTTGCGGTGGGCACGGCCGCACGGCGTGGCACGCTGCAACATGCCGCCCTGCCCCCCGGCCCCGCTCGCCTGCCTGTCTCCCTGCCCTGCGTTAGCGCCACCGCGGGCTCCACGCATCGCATAATTGCAGGTGCCATTTGTTTAGTAGTGGTAGTAGTAGAGTATGATAGCGCAGAGATCGAGAACGCAACAATGCGCGCCCGTCCGTCCGTGCGGGTGATTCCTCCGCGGTGACGGCAGCGCCGGCCGCCGCGGGGCACCGCCGGCGGCCACTTGCGTGCTCACCTTTTTGCCTTTCGAGATGGCACATGGCAGCCTTCCCGCGCGGCCTTCAGGTAGCAGCATGCTACGTGAGGATGATGAAATGAAACTGAGACGAAGGAAGAACTGAAAAGAAGTGGGGATTCATCTGAGAAAATGAATTCGTTAAACAACATGACGCTGACATGTTTCGAACTTTAAGCGTTTTTGCGACAAGCATGGGCTGCATACTGAGTTACTGACTACGTACTAGTGAGAAACTTCAACGGACAAGGCCCTCCTCCCGTGATCACGTCACGTCCTCCTCGAGACAGACGCGGAGCACAGTGGAATACAGACTCGTCTCACGTGCGTACGCGTCCGAAACAAGAAACGCCACCAAATTTCCCGCTATTAGTACTCGCAACTCGCACGGCAGCCAATAACGCGAGAAAGAAAATCTCCTTGCTTTCAGTGCCCAGGGCAAGGCAAAGCACACACAGCCACAGCTGCCCGGGGAGGCAGCATAATCAATCGGCGATGTGACCCCAATCCCGACGCCTGCCCTGTCTGCCCGCCCGCCATACCGGGTTAATTTTCTTCCAGATGAGGCTAGGTTTTGGCCCCGCTAGTTTCGTCACGTCTGTTTGACCCGCCGGCCGGGACGGGCTAGCTCGCCGCGCCGGCCAGCGAAACCCGCCGGCACTTTCTCCCGTGCCGGCTTTCCGGGGTTTTGTGTTCCCGGGGACGGCGTCTCTTGTGGTTTGTTTTTGAGGTTCCGCACGGTCAAAGCTTCGCCTCGGTTTGGATTTTAATTGGACCGTTGGATGGCGACATGGACTTGTGTGGGGGCAGGGTGGAGTGGAATGGAGAGGTCTATTCCTTTCCTGTTGAGCTGTGCGTCCACGAGCGCCCTCGGGCATCGGTGCTCTCTCCACTGCTGTCGTGCGGAGTCGCGGGATCAGGGAGGTGGTCAATCCACGGAGGAATCCCAGGTTTGCTGGGCATGTGTTTGGTGTGCCTGTGGCTGACTGGTGGGGCCGCGCAACAGCAATGATTGATGATTAATACTAACTCACCCATGAGCTCTGGTGAGTGGATTGGAGTACTGTCTACTGAGTTACTGTTCTCAGTGTCACCAGGCGGTGTGGTTCTGCGGAGTGCCGATGAACACATAGGTAGGGACGTAGGGTCCCGAGGTGGCGCCGTGGCGGAGCTTCAAAGGAGCTGGGAGTGCACTGCCAAGCGCTGTAGTAGAGCAATTCTTCGCAGAAAAAAAATACTGAGCAATTTGTATAACACACGAAGGCGTGGCTTCAGTTCATTTTTTGTGAAAACTTTCAGTTCAAAACTGGGCAAAATGGAAACATCGATGGCTTACGAGTGGGCACCAAAGATGGGGCTGGGAATTCGGCCTGCTGTAAGAGGCCCTATATGGGCTGGGTATAGTACTGAAATCCTCCTTATTGACTGGGCCAGCAGTTTTATAGGCCGGGCCTAAAAGGCAACTCATCAAAACAAAATCTTTCAATAAAAAGCGGACCATGAACTCGTCTTAGGATGACACTTTCCCCATCTCGCCAAGCTAGATCATGAACAATCATCCATTTTCCTTTACGAGTGTTCTTGTACGATCCTTCTTCGTATCCAGGAAGCCTTCGGCCCGATTAAAAAACATGCAGAAATCAGAAATAACTTGAACAACGAAGCGATTGGAGACGGAAGAATCCATCAATAAGCAGCAAATTAAGATTAGAAAATTAGAAACTTATGAGAGGAACGATGATCCGGCGATCCCTAACCCTTCGGATCGGTCCGGATCGAGGAGATCGCTGCCATACTAGTACTAGTTGTAGTAGAGCTCGAGCCCCATGCCGTCGTGGATCTCGTAGTCGGCGAGGGTGATGTGGTCCTTGTAGATGGTGTACCACTTCTGGATCCGGATCTTCTCGGCGCGCGTGCCCGTCTGCGCCGCCACCAGCCGCTTGAGGTCGCCGATGGTGTCGTCCTCGTTGCACTTGACGCGCACCTTCTTCCCCAGCCGGTCGTTCAGCACCACCTCGATCATCTTCGAGCCCCAGGCCCTCCTCCTCCCAGCAGCAGCAGCCGACGGCGACGGAGAGGAGACGTGCGTTTCGCGATAGATGCCGCCGAGCGATCGTGGAGTTCTTATCAGGGGCTGGTAGGTCGGTTCGCTCGGGCCTCGGCTCAGCGCTGCCGTGTCAAACTGCGTTCCGGCTCTGCCCGGTTGTCCTCAACTGCTACGCGGATTATTCTTTCTTTCTTTTGCTCTCTTACCGTATTCCGCACGGATTCTCACCGCCTCGGAATAGAAAATCCCGCGTGCCTTCGAAAACGAAGGCGTGTTTTTATCACAGCATCGTCATCTCCGTCCGTACCGAGGGAACCTGCTGCGAAACAGGGGAAACGATCCATTCCAAATGGACCTGGACACCTGGTGATGGTGGCATCAACACTATCATGGCGTTCTCGGTTTGGGCCAAAACAAGATGGGTACGGCCCAGTTTTTATTGTTTTATACACATGGTGCCCGTTTGGCCTACACACGGATGGCATTACACTATTATTCTACTTGATCTTGTCATCAATGTCTAAAGGCGTGTCTCTGTATTTGTCGTGGAGGGCACCAATGTTTCACCGAGATACTTATATGTCAATTTTGTTTATAATTACTTATATGTCACTTGATCACCAAATACTCCAGCACATATCTACATTATGGCTTACATATTTAAAGGGAATGGGCCAATAAATCTTTGAGACTAATGAAGTTTCAGGTGTCTCGCTATCGACAGATGCATCGCTCTCACACGCACCTGTATTGTTGGGCCGGAAACTCAAATCCAAGTACCTAGCCTTCATCTTAGAACCCAACTAATTGAACTATGATGAGCTCGCGCGACAAATTGTTTTATGATAAGGCAGAAAAGAAAACAATAACGTACAAGTTCATCAAACTATAAATACAAACCAATGGGCACAAATTGGCAATCTACTAGTGTTTTAACGGGAACAAACTAGCAATCTATAACATTATAAGCAATGGGTGCAAATTGGCAATCTAATATCTCAATACAATAGTGTTAAAAAAAAGCCACCACGTTCGTTGAGAGGATCTTGAAATTCCCACGTTAATTAGAAAAAAAAGAGAAGAATACACACCGTTTGATTTTATGAAGATCCAACTGTCCAGATTAAACAAAAGGTCTATGGGAAATAAAACTTATATATAGATAAATTTGGAATTAAAAAACAAAACAATATGATGATATCTTATATTCCCAATACTTCCAAAAATCTATACGGCTGATCTTTATTTTTTGAAAGAAGACGGCAGATCTTTATGGACCAAGTTCCATTGCATGCCATCTAAAGCAATTTCATTTGCGTTTGTTTAATCTTCCATACACTCCAATCCAACTTCTATAAGACATTGTATATTTGTATGGGATGGAAACATGTCCGTGTTAGGAAAGATGTTTCGTGTCTGCGTTAGGAAAAAGATGTTTCTCAATTAGAGGAAAGAAAACATCGTGACCAGACCTTCAGCCTCGACATGAAATCGATCTGTGTCTCGGTGCCATTGATGCACACAATAAATGACTAGAAGCAAAGGTAGGGATCGGATAAAGCCATATCTGCCCTATGACCATGTCATGTCTAAAGTAGGGATCAGCAGGGACCTATGGAGGACCATGAAGCACAGTCGTAACCCAGTTGTCGTTCTTTACATCACCATGACGCCCTCTGTCCGCCACAGATCTTCAATCCCGCCTGCAGGCCGACAACCGATTATCAATTGTGACTAAGCGAGGCACGAGTGGCGCTCCAGTACGGCTTGGCTCAAGGCTGTTGTGGGCGCTGCCGCCGACGGTACCCAGTGCTGGAGACATGGTTGGACAGTTTTAGGGGAGAAAATCGAACACGACAACTTCAGCTCCGTGTTCCAATCCAGTGTAGAGAAAACGATGCAAGCATCGATCCGCAACAACTAAAGATCATCACGCATGAGGATGGCGTCGAGCAGGCCGTCAATGTGGTTGAGCAGGCCAAACTTCTCGAAGACGAGGTCGAAGAAGGTACACACAGATGGAAGTTGGACTCTTTTTTTTTAAGGAACAGGAGGGTGACCCCTACTGAATTTATTAAAGAGTTAAACAAATGCAAGACAAACCTGAAGTAAAAGAAAATAGAGACAAAAACAAAGGAAAGAAAGAGAGGAAAAAGGGTTCAAGCAACAGGTTACAAAGCGTCTACCCAGTCTAACATAAGGGATTGCATTTGGGTCCTGGCCCTATGAAGGGCCACCAGACGAAAATCTGAAACAAATTTCCTTGTGACGTCCCTGATCGTCGGAGCAGAATTATTGAAAGTCCAGTCGTTTCTGGTTGTTCAAATACTCCAAGTCATGAGAATTATGATTTCCATAAAGAATGGTAATTGTAGCTGTCTTCGAATGGTATTGAAAATGGAGGTGATTGATCTGGTGGAAGGGTATTTGATGCCAACTGAGCGCCAACAGGCCTTAGATGTCAAGTGTGATAGGGATATGACTGTGGATATTGATCATGGCAAATTGGCGAGAGTCAGTGGCGTAGGCAGAGGAGGGACACTGGGGGCCAGAACTTCCCTAAGCTATGCAAGTTTCCACTTTAAAATTCAAATTTTTGACCAAATTTTGAAAACAACACTAATGGCTCCCCTAACAAGATATATAAAATTCCAGTTTAGCAAGAGTGGCAACAGGATGGGAAGGAGGATCAACAAAAGGATCGGTGCCATGCGCCATGGAACTGGAGGAAGATGAGTTCACCATGGAGGACGGTAGACTGCGGAAGTATAAGAGAAGAATCGAGATTTTACTAATACCATGTACTAAGAGCTAAATAAGGCAGGACGCGCAGATTGTATTCACCACCACTGCGTAGTACATATACAGCCAGAGGAAGTGATCGTGGGTAATGATCACTCGATCATTTCGTATCAAGACAGAGCAAGCAGGAAATATATGTTTACATGATAGATTCGAGTAGTCGTGCTAACTAAATTACCAATCATAACAACCTAGACCAGGTCTTCTACAGAGAAGAATATTCAATTGGATATTATGTGATGGCGTCAGCTAAATGGTAGCACTGCACAGCTCGAGCGGATTAGCTACTTCGTAAAAGACAATAAAGGGTGTCAAATAAATGGGGCACAACCAATTCCATCTCCATTCCTTTGAATTAGTATACAATGAACTAATCGATCCGTTGGGGGAAGATCTCGCCGAAGACATATCATGTGAAGGCAGAAGACAACCTTTGATCATGGGTCGAGAAAACCTCTGAACCCCGGCTTTTGCCCGTAAGGCCATGACTTTCATCCGGTAGTCAAAAACACAAAGACCAAGTGCTATGGAGAGGGAGCGAAGCAAGTAGAATGCACATTGCTCCTTTTTATTTTGCAAAATATAGCACAAACCCCAACACTCACGTATATGCATGCACACTAATAAATCCTATGAATACACGCACATAACCTTATCCATATAAGCACCTCCGAGAGATCCAGTCAGCCGCTCCTCAAGATTGATGAGGTCACCACTGGCACCTCGGTATCGACAGACATGTTGCTTACCACTAGAAATATAGTGATGGCTAAAATCCTAAAATAAATTACGAAAATATAAGCACCCGTGACAAGTGGAGGACTAGAACCCGATTGGTCATGTTCCACCGCAAAGAATCTTAGCAGCTGAGCTACGCCTGAGTTCGCAATGCACATTGCTTTTGGTGAAGAAGATGAAGTGGAGTAAATTGAAGACGGGAGAACTTACCAAATTGAATAAAGCAAGATTGAAGTGGATAAGATCAGTAAAATTGGGAATCAGATGGTAGAGAGAAAAACGTTCTATCCCAGGATTCCATCTGCTATGTTGTTTGTTTTTTCATCTACTGAGATCAATACTTTTGTCTAATGCAAAGTTATATTAATTCATCCAGGCTAACTTATTATTATACTGAAGTAATCTAGATTGCCATAGTTGACAGTAGAGCCGATGATTTTTTTAACCCGAACCGATAATATTGGATGAGAAAGAAAGAGGAAGGAAGGGGTGCTACTTCTAGTTCTAACTGTGGTGACCGTGCATCCCGTTGATTGGTGGAGTTAATTTTGACTGAATTCCTTACAAAATTTAATCAAATTATATAATTTTTTTTTGTTGGCAGAGGATCGTGCCATCAAGAAGGTGGTACCGTGAGGTTGCATGTAGACCGCATATGGTGGAACTGCAACAAACGTCAACAATAAAGCACCAATTTAGACGATTTTATGCTTATGAAAATTATAACCGCTCTAGCCCGCGCAATTTGCACGGGTCATCTTGCTAGTCTACCAGTGTTTAAACGGGCCATGGGCAAAGGTCGCGGTCCCACGGAGGGATGCGCTTTAATCTACATATAAACTGCTTACAACAAAATTCCTAAAAAAATCATCAGTATGCATTTGCAGATCCATTTGCAGATCCATGTTCAGAAGCCTTCCATCAAAAGTCAGTGGTCTAGGCCGTTTTCCTTGACTTTGAGTTGAATTATTTGTCAGCGCCACGCATGTATAGCACACACTACTACACAAATTTATAGCCGCATTATGTTTTTTCTCTAACAGATACGAGAAGAAGACATCTGAAGTTGGTTCAAGGAGCTTTAGGAGCGGGACATCTCGCGGAGCACCGCCTCACCTTTCCCCTAACGCCGTTACGCCGGTACATTCCTCCGGTTCTGCTGGGCAAACAGCTTCGGTTTCGACGGGCGATCGATGTGCAACGCTCACGGAGCCGTGGTGACGTCCGGGGGACTGCTTGCGGCGTCCTTGTAGCTGCATCCCGCCCGGAGCTGCATGGCGTCCTTGTCTGCATCCTGCCAATGGTCCAAAGCAAGCTAAGCCTGAAGCACGGCATGCAGCCATGCAAAAACTTATACCTTGCGATGCTTGTACACTCTACCGCCCTACTACATTTGACCGCTAGCGAAATTCAAAGGAGTTTCCAGCTGGCTATCATCAGTAGTGATTATCTTTTCGCACAGGGAAGAAAGGACGTAATAAAATCTCTAGGTAAATAAAAGATTCTTTTTTTTTCTTTTTTAGCATAGAGACACGCAGTTCTCCTGCGTGTTTATAGGAAGAAAACACGGGAAAAGATGCTTTCTGGCTCTATAAAAACCATCATCTCTATCACCTCAAAAGCCAGAGCAGGCAGATCTAGAAGTGAGCGATAGGCAAAAACACAAAGCAGAAATAGCATTTGCTTAGTGAGTTAACCCCTTGCAAATTGCAATGTCGTCGATGCCGTTTGACGATGAATATGAGAAGAGGCGAGCCAAGGCTTACCGGGACTATGACATTATTCGCAAGCAGGTAATAATCTGCTGCTTTGTCACTTTAATTTAATAATAAGATCAGTCTCACCCCGGTTGATTTAATAATGATCCTTATACAACTTAAAAGAAAACAGCAAAGGACAGTGCACGCACTAAAATAAAGTGTGGTGGTAGATCTGAAAACGCCCTAATAAGACCGAGCGATGTTGACGAGCTCGCTCGCTTCTGAATTCTGATGTGAACTTCCATCGTCTCCATTTCCATGTGCCATGCAGTTCCCAGTGCTGGTGGAGAAGACGGCCGCACTGGATCCGCCGAAGAAGAAGACCAGGCGATCCGCGGTAAGTGATCGAATAACTTCTGACATGCACGTATCTCTCTGTTTATTTAATCGCCTGTGTGTGCTGACTGCCGAACTGTTTCCTACAGCGTAATCTGTGTTCTCACCTGTCCACTGTGGTGTTCGCAGAAGAAGAGAAAAACTGAAGCGGAGAAGAAGACCGGCGACCCGCCGGCGCCGGCCCTTACGCCGGAAACCAGGGCGCGCTACAAGGAGCTGGCCGGGATCATCAAGGGCTTCCTCAAGGAGCTCGGCGACGACGTCGACGAGGTGGCGGCGGCGGCCGGAGGCAGCACAAGCCAGGCAGCGCCACCGCCACCTGCAGCAGCGGGAGACAAACAGTAAATCAAGAGCTGCCGCGTGCCCTGCGCTCGCTGAATAAAGGGGGCCGCCTCTGCCTCTCTGCTGGCAGATTATCCCATCCAGTAATAACAATCAGTTTCCATATGCTTGTTTCTCAGTTACTAATCATCAGGATGCTGAATAATTAGATGTTCCGTTGTGTTACAAGCCCGAGCTGCGCAGCGTTTGCCAGTTACTCAGGGGTGCTTGATACCCTGCTAATAGCAGTTTAGCACCTGTCACATCGGATTTTGGATACTAATTAGAAGAAGTAATATAATTACAAAACTAATTACACAGATGGAGTTTAATTCGCGAGATGAATCTATTAAGCCTAATTAATCCCTGATTTGATAATGTAGTGTTACAGTAACCATTTGCTAATGATGGATTAATTAGGCTTAATAGATTCATCTCGCAAATTCGCACAGGAGTTCTACGATTAGTTTTATAATTAGCTTATATTTAGTCATCCTCGTTAGCACCGAACATCCGATATAACACTACTAAAATTTAGCACTGCCGTACAAACCCCTCTCAATCGTACTAATCAAGACTGTTGGCTTTGCGTGGAACGGATCGAGCACTGCTTGTTTTGTCGTTTAGTTTGTCCTTTCTCTTTTCTGAGATGACGTGTGTGTTATCCGATCGAACCGAGCGGGGCACGAGTTCCTGTCGGGCAAGTACACAGTATTTGGTTAGGTACTCCGTCCAGTCCAGTGCTGAATTTCTGTAGACGTTCGAACAGGAGGAAAGGAAATCGGCCGCGTTTCTCTCTCTTTTTTTAATCAATGGAAGAATTTGTATTAAATCAATGCTGAGTACATCATCGTGTCACGCACGAAAATAAAATTACATTTAAAAATAATCAAGCACCGCTCTTCGTCTTCACTTAAATCTCAATCTCAAACATGTATAAAGGTTCATATAGAAAGCCGCACAGGCATACGCTCAGCAAGCAGGTTGAGAACAAGCGTCCAAAGAACAACGACCAACATCCTTTTAGGCTACACCGAGCAAAATCTTATTCTTCTTTCATGCATCCTTCTTTTTCCTCTTTCTGCTACCGATGAAGAAGAGAGACGGATCCCAATCTACCCAACCAAAGACTGATCAACATCAGCTCAAGGAGCAGAATTATTCTCACAAGCTTTTCATCATGATTGGATCTAACCACGACAAAATGGAGAAGGGGTTGGAGAAAATTATTTCACAACGGCAACATCATCCCCACCTCGATATCACCGTCCGGAAACCTAAGTTGTCAGGGGCGTAGCCAGTGGGTACGCCACCCGGCGTACCCTAAGAATTGGCAGGCGCATGTACTAGCAGTAAAAAGAAAAACTCCCTTGCAGCGGCGAGTCGTGTGCGAGCGCACGCCAGCACGGCAGGAGGAAGCGACGCGAAGAGGTGGCCACTGGCCAGGACGCCAGGGCATAGGGGCGCAGGCTCTGCAGCGACACAGCCAGCAGGTCTCCAAGCTAAGGATTATTTTGTTTGATTATTTTGAATTTGGGATATCGCTCTGTAGTAGAGGCTATTGGTCTATTGGAGTAGCTCCTGCTGCACTCACAATTCTACGAGCAGCTCTCCACAGATATGTAATCGTTGGTTTGACCATATGAGTGACTTCTGACAATTCTTAAATCTTAAGTTTGCTAATACTATCAGTGTTTCTCTATTTTGCAATTGCAATATTCCTTCTGTTATCAGGCTACAAAGTCTTGTATCCTTGATATTGTTTACTTTAACCTGACAACCGTTGATTCACAACATATCATTTAGATATCAGGTCACCATTGATTGACAGCCATGAATTCATAATTGACTGGGCTTGATTTTTCGCACTTGCTATTATATTGTTAGCTATGCAAATTTTTAACTTATTGGTTGAACTAAAGATATTATAAGATCCTTTTACTTTTACTTGCATACCGAATTAAATGAAAATTTTCATTATCGTATACCGAATTGCTGGGTGAGTTTTATAGTTGTATACTGAATTGTATATTCGAGTATTGATTTGGCATACCCTATGTTGAAATCCTAGCTCCGCCACTACATGTCGTCATGCTAAGAAAGTTGCCGATGCCGTAGTTGCCGCCATCATCTTCATTGGAGTCGCCATGGACAGATCAAATCCACCCTACCTCCTCATCGTTGCTGGAAAAGAGAAGGAGGAAATAAATCTCCAATACCACAAACTGCGGCATGGAAAAATCTAAACCTTAAAACTGAATTCGATCTATTAAAATCTATTAGAGAGATGGATTCACAATCCCTCAGACCTCCGGCGAGATGTCGGAGGTGAGAAATGAGGAGGATCAACAGTGACGGTGGCGGAGGGCCGTGGCGGGATCGCGGTGCCGGCCGTGTCGCTCTTCCGGACGACGCGGGGGCGATACGTCGGATGGATTATTTCCAGAGCGTCCCATCCGTCACCGTCAGCGTTGGGATGACTAGCCACGGACGGGCGCGAGATCAATTCGTGCTCACGGATACAGCACACGCTGGATCGATGCGCGCGGGACGGGACAGGCCTGCTGGCCTGGCCGATCAAGGCGGCCTTATCCGTCGTATCGTACGAGAGGGTCAATTATTGATCACTGTGGCGCCGAAAACTCGCCACCTAAAACCTCTCAGAGGTTGCAGCGCATGGCCGTCCTTGCTTCTAGGCCTGTGGGTGTGCATGGCACCATGCGTGTGGTGCCACCTGACTGGTTGGAAGCCTGCAATGCCTCAACTTGAAATGAATTTTTGTTGAGTTGTAACAAGATTGGATTGGATTGAATTTGACTTGTGTTCTAATGGGTTGTGATCCGTTCGGGTTCGAACATGCAGTAACTTAATCCTTCACGTCAAGATTGTGTGTTAAACCTGATATTAACGGCGTCTTTAATTTGGACGGGTCAGTGTACTGAAGCCATTCTCAATGGGAGTTTCGTGGATAACAAAGGGATGGAACCATATGTACACTAGATCTTCGTCTTGCATGCAGCCTTAGAAACAACAGAAGATGAAATTATGTATTGTACGAGATATTTCATCTATGGATTATTAAATACATTCTTGCTTATGTTCAACTCTTGAAAATATAAATGTGAAACTTTGTATCCAGAATGGCGTGACCGGATGGTAACACGGTCAAGACGATGACCGGAGGATGACACGGCACTGTTCTTCCGCACGCTAGCTACAAGCCTACAACGCCAACCACAGCAAGAGTAGGGTGTTGTTTTCTTTGGTAAGCAAGAGCTGTTATTGGTGAGACTTTCCTGGCCCGGGGTGCACGGCCAATGGTTTCGTCGCGAAACAGTCGGCGCCTGGTGGGGATGACGGATGGTAGCCTAGGCACGGCACCACGGAGGCATATTCCTTCTTCTTGCTGCAGACTCGCCCCCCCCTGAATTTGCAGTTGTCGGTAGGTACAGCGCGCGACGGGGGTGAGATCACCGATGATTGATGTCACTGCAGACTGACTGCGCCGCAGAGAAGAGTGAATGAAAGACAAATAGACAATGCGCTTGAAGAGAAACGGATCGATGATTCGAGCTAATCCGCCTCCCGACAAGTCAGTTTCACCGTCGACGGATAACGACACCGGATTGGTCGCTTGCATTGCGTATTTGCATGACGCTATGCCTAAAGTTAAACAATGTCATACACGTACGACGGTGTCACCTGCTAGTGTTCTGCATTCTGTTTCGAAAATACAGATGATCCACTAGGAACGCAGCGATGAACAATGTTACAAATACAAGATTCCTCACTCTCTCTCTCCCTGATCTAGCTCCTCAATGCCTAGGCTACGGGGGAGAAACCCAGCTGAGAGTAACTAAAACGCTGTTAAAAGTTACTAAAATCCACATCAACTGCACTACTAGCTGTTGTAATTAATTAACTAGTCCCGATCGAAAGCTAAATCCTCTGTCGTCAAGGCGAAGCAGCTAGCAGTAGCAGCGCAATGGCGCCGTCCAAGTCGTCGCCAAGCCAGTCCCGGTCAGTCCTGGAACCCGGTGGTCCGCTTCCACACCGCGTCCCGCACCTTGAGCGTCCTGCCGACGGCCCCGGCGCCCTCGTGCGCCGACATCGACGCGGCGCGGCGGCGCCACGCCAGCTCGTGCGGCGGGATCACCGCGTCGGCGACGGCGGCGTCGTCGTCGTCGCCGTCGTCGACCTCCCAATCCCCGGCCGCGGCGTGGTGGGCCCGGTGGTACTCGTCGCCCAGGATCTTGGACCAGTCCGGGATGTTCACCGGCAGCGACCCGTGCGCGGCCCGGCCGCCGAGCGCCAGCGCCGCCGGCACCGGCTTCGTCGCCGCCTTCCTCGCGGCCGCCGCGGGGAGCGGGCGCGTCCGCGGCGGCGGCTCGGCCGGCGCGGCGCTCGGGGCGAGCGCGCCCCAGATGTCCGACTCGTCGAACTCCTCGCCCGTGCCAGCGGCGGCCGGGCCCGGAACCACCACGCCGTGCGACGACGGCGCGAAGTGAAGGTACGCGCGCTCCGTTGCCGCCGACCGCGTGCTCCTCGCCATTGTCGAACTACCACCACGGCACCACGTGCCCACGGGTGACGGAGACAGATCGAGCAGCGGGAGGTGTGAAGCCACGAGGCTAGAGAGACCGGCGACTCCGGGAGAGGAGCGATAGGAGGAGGAACGAGGAAGAGAAGAAATGCGCGCGTGGAGGAGAGGGGGAGGGGAGATCAACGCGTGCGCCGGTGGTTGGGCCGCGGATTTATACGCGCTGGAGGCCGAGAGCGGAAAGCGGGTGGAAACGGATAAGGCTGTTTATGCAATGACCGTTTCGCCCCTGGAACAACTTTTGGATCGCGGAGGAGGAGGACGGGGACGGCGGGACGCTTGTGCCGCTGCGCGGTGGGCCCCGCTAGCCAGCGAGCAGTAGTGAGGTGCCGCCACAATGTTTCGAAAAAAGTGAGGTGCCGCCACGTTGCTGGAGTACGGTAGGTGTGGTGGGCCCACCGTGTTTCTGTTTGGGATAGGTGAATCAGCAAATTAAACTACTACTATACTCGATCAATCGTATCAGGGAAAGAAGCCTAGGCTTATCCGCATCAGCTCACCCTGAAATAGGAGAGTTTCTAGGCAACTTGTCCTCTAATTCCTTGTGCTCCCGTGGCTGTTACAGGAAAAATTCTCTCACTCAAGCAACCCACCACCCATCGTCCACGGAGGAGGCCGTGCATGCATCGCATCGCATGGATTATCGGAGCATTATCCGTTCGTGTAAAAACTACCAGGGCCAACAGAAACAACACGACGACCGACCACGCCCCCCGCGAAATTGCCGTGCGCCTACGTGTACCCACGGTTGATTGGTTCGTCGTGATGGACGATACTTCTGATCTATCGTGCACCCAACCCAGTTGTTCTCGCTGATTATGATGGGATCTGCACGTACGAGCCAGAGAGCCAGACGTCGTCAGACCTTTAAAATTCTGGGTGGCTAATGTCGACGGTGCATTGCCATGGCCCATGAGGCCCAGGTCCGACGTGTACCAGAGCACCACCCCATCACACGTACGCGCGCCCGGCCGGATCGTTATCCGCTGCATGGGTCCTGTCGCTTTCGGCCGCATGCACCGGACGCGGCGGCGCAGCACTGGTGGTGGAGGATGCGCCGAGGCGAGTAGACCTGTAGACCCGGTCGCCGGAGCCGGGCGCCGGCGAACGTGGCGAACTGGGAGTGGCTCCGCCCCGCGAGGCCACGTGGGGCGCCCCCCGCGGCTGTATCCGGCCGGCACGCCGGGGCGGATACGGACTTGTTGGGTTGGCCGCGCGACAGCGCCCGTATGTCGATGCGATTTGGCGCCGCGCGCGCGACAGGAGATGCCGATAGCATGGGACTATATGGAGTGGAGAGCCTCTCGCTTGTTTGCGACTTGCGAGGAGGGGTGTTGGTGCTGGCAGAGGCCGGAGAGGTAGGATGAGGATTGAGGAGGAGGCTGCTGCTTGGTGCATACTGTGCCGGTGGCGGTGGCGGGCGGTCCCGAAGCCCGTGGCCGTGTGCTGCGGCGGTGGAGAAGAAATCCTGCGCGGAGCCCACGTCCTACGGCAGCGCAGGTGGCAGCCTGACAGGGCGGGCGCGGGCGATGCAGCGCGGCGGGTCCGGCTCGTGAATGGATCGCCGCGGTCCTTGCAGATGGATTTCGCCTTATCGGCTCGTGCTCGTCAGATGATGATGCTTTTTCTTCCTGGGTTCTGATGATTTTTTTTAGGGTGGGTTCTGATGAATTATCGGACGAGGAGGAACCCGACGACTTGTCGTGGACATCGGACGCTGTGCCGCAAGCGCAACATTTCAAAAGAAGAAGAAGATTTGGCACTCAGCCCAGCCGGTTACCAAGATTTGGGCTCCCCAAGCTCAACATGGGCCTGGACCTTAATTTTTTGCATGCTAGCGACCTGACGCACGCAGCAACCGTTGAAGGCTTCTGGGCTTCGCGGCATGAATCTCCGGTCCTGGGCTGGAAAGAAGGAATGCAGAGTCCTATGTGAAATGGGCTGTCCGGTATGCTTAACGTTTTGGTCAAGCAGGGCTGCTACCGCTTGCCCAAAATTGGATGTCTACTTACGCACGACGGCACGGGCGGCTCTTGAATTGAATCCGGCCCAAATTATCAGGACGTATTCAACCCCCTGAATCTGTGAAACACAGTTCGTATAGTTCAACCCGTTTCTTAAAAAAAAACAGGACTTGTTCGACCCGGAAGGTTGGAACCACGGAATGCAAGGGCCATTCCAATTGTTTTTGTTCAGTGTTCCCCGGTTTTCACCACGGAACGGGCGGTTGGAACCTTCCGGGCCATTCGCTGACACCAGGCTTTCCAAATTCCAAACCGGCAAACTGCTTTGTCTCCTCTAACGTCTTACATGTTGAGAAATCCTTAAACCTAGGGATAATTGTGGGCTCATATCAAATATACTTCTAAAAGATCAAAGCTATATAAAGAAACATGTACCCATCTATTATGATAAAAGAGAACAATTTCCACCTCCATTATCTCCTATGTGCTTATCACAGGTGACATGCTGACAACGATGTGCTATCTTCCCGCTCAGTGCCAGGAGGCGACCTGCCCTGTCCTGCACGACTGCTGCTCCAGAAAGAACACCTCGCCTCTCGTTTTAATTTGCCCCGACATTTTTATTAGAAGATGATTGGAAGGGAGTGAGAAGAATTGAGTATAAAATAAACTAATTTTCTCTCCAACCCCTTCTGTTACACTTCAATCTACTATCCACACAAGTACTGAACGAAGGTTGCAGAGCGCCAGTCATCTCGCTTGACATGCCCCCCAGTTCGCTGGTGTCAGGTTTCTCAACACCCGATGATAGAGGAGTACTAGTAGCGTGCTAGTCAGCTGTGACTCGAGGTCAGCGCTGGACAGAGTTCGTATGCTCGTAATAATTTACGCTGTAGATGTAGTGGACTACAGTTTCGTGCGCTGATCAGCCTAGCGTGACCTCGCCGGAGTTCACCCGTGGCGCACCATTGGCTCGCCGTCCTTTTCCGATCGAGCACCAAATCTCCGCACGCTTACACAGGCCGATCGGATCGGGACGGCCCGCCGCTAGCTGGTCGGTATAGTAGAACCGCCCGACGACGTCGCCGGAAACCAGTGGACAGGACACACACATACAGCGCACGCCGCCGCATATTTTTATCGGCCCGTGGCAAGAATGTAAACCGCCACCCTTGTCCGGCGCTGCCAGCACTGACACAGGGGATGCATCGGGGATGACCGGGGCCCGTGACGGCGACGCGAGCCGCCCGGCTCTTCACAGCCACAAGGGCGCAGGTGGCAGCGCCTGATTGGTCGGCCGCCGCTCCTCGCGTAGTCGCGTGTACTCGAGGCCAGCGATCTGGAGGCCGCCGTTGAGCCAGGTGTCGCCTCCGCAGGATGCGTATGGGCGTAGAATGCGTACGTATGTTGCGTAGGAAAAAAAAAAAAGGAGGTTCTTCTTCTTCTTCCACAGCAGAGGACGAAAGAGAAATGGGAGAAAGGTTGATTCGGTTCGGTACTGTGACCTTTGTGGAAATGGCGTCAGGGCAGGCGAATGTTCCGTAACCCTCCGCTTCGTTGTCATGCTTGTCTTCGTCAGGGGGAGTGACCTGGCTGGTCTCTCAGCTCATCATCCGGTAAAGCGCGGACTCACAGCCAATGCTAAGGACAAACGGACAATACCGACCCTTCAATTAGGTCATGTGGATGAGTCATTGGGGGAAGGGATCAGGCAATGAGAAGAGAACAAAATCACACAACTCGATCAGCAGGACAACTCACACGAACAAATTAAAGCAAAAGCCCTGATCATGCAAAGTACTCTAATCCCAATGATCATCTACAAGTCTTGTGGAGAGTTCGTGGTCCCAGAAGGGTACAGGATTAGGTTAGGGGCGGGCGATTACATGACGCTTGGGAACGACAGAGGACATGGCAAGCTGGGCTAGAAACCTCTGGAGTTTTCTTTCAGAAAGAGGGGGCGATGCATGGAGGAGGACAGCTAATGCCGTCGCGCTCATCCAGCTTGTAGCTAGGTTGCAACTAATCGTGCCCCGCGATAAGAATCTCTATTTGTACGTAGACAGGGCTCGCTGCCTGGCTGTGCGTGATGCATGCGACGCAATGATTCGCTGTCCCTGTTGTTCATTATTGGCTATCAAGTTTCTGAGCATCTCCATTGGCGGATAAGTACTACTCCAAATTTTCTTTTTCCAGAAGATAACGCTGCCGAACTGTTTAGTTAGTATATCCACACCGTATTCTTTGTCATGAGCTGAATAAATGTCCATGCCAAATGTGTGCCTCATTTTCCAACTGGCAATTGGCAGTTGGATATGTAGCAAGCAAGGGCATGCTGACTTCAGTTTAGAAACTTCTGGTGATGAGTATTCTTTTTTTGTTTTAAAGAAACAAGAAGCCCTGATTAGTTGCTTGAAGACGATGACAGCCATGCTGACAGCGCATGCGAAGCAGTGCAATAGCACAGGGAATGCATGCACTCTGGCAATATTCTGGGTTGCTTGTTTCTAGCTACCTGCAAATAAGTGTTCGCTACTGCTTCACGCTCCATGATGACTCGTAACCTCATGCAACCACCCTAGCTAATTCTTCTGTCAACTTCCTAGCCACACCTTAGGGTGGTAATGTACCGCCACGAAATTAAGCTTTTTTTTTTTGAAAGGAACGGCAAAAGCTTTGCCGTAAATTTTATTAGAAGAGAAAAAAAGGAAAAAGGAACAAGTCTGTACAACAGGCAGTATCTCATCTACTGCCGTCCAAACTCAACAAAACAACAACTCCCAAGCAAACTAGACAACTAGATTCCCTGAAAACTGAAGAACGAAAGCAAGAAACAGTGCTACAATTCCGGTGCTTCTTTCACCAGCTTTATATTTAGTTTGACGAGGGTGATCGAACCAGCGAGATGCTCGACTACTGATTTGTTGGTCCTTGTGTAGCGAAGCTGAATTGTTGGGCGTCTTCTTTGATTAAGTACGCTACCTCTTCAGTTGATTTGGATTCATGATTAAAGACTCTCCTGTTTCTTTCCTTCCATATGTTCCACCAGAAATAGATGATGAGGCCATCAAAGGTCGGTCTCGTTTGCTTATCCAATTTTGCTCTGCATTTCTTCCACCATCCACTTACCGAGGGGGTTGAATCACTTGCTGGTAGGCCTTGCAGGCTATACCAGGTTGTAAGCTTGGACCACACTGTCTTAGTGTATGGGCAATCTTTGCAAATGTGTGTTGGTGTTTCGGCTTCAGAGTTACATAGTTTGCATTGGGGGTCATGCGGCCAGCCTCTCTTTGCCAGGTTGTTAGCTGTGAGAATCTTCTTGTGTAGCAGGATCCATGCGAAAAAACGACATTTGGGTTCGGTCTTTGCCTTCCATATCGGGCATATATTTTGTGTCTTTGTCTTGCCCTGAAATTGTATGCGATAAGCACTCTTTGTTGTGTACTCTCTTGTCTGTGTCCATCTCCATGTGATTTGGTCCGCGCCCTCTGGGTCACGTTCTAGTAACTGAATTTCTTCCCATAGATTGACATATTCACAAATTTCATCCTCGGTTGTCAGCGGGCAGACCTGCGCGATCCAGAAATTGTTTCGTAGTGCTTGTTGTACGGTGAAATTTTTTCTTCTTGATTTAATGAAAAGTGACGGTGCCAAATTTTTTGGTGCTCTCCCATCGAGCCAGCTGGAATGCCAGAAATTCGTCCTTGCTCCCTTGCCCACTTTGACTATTGTTGACGCATTGAATAGGTCTTTATCAGTTTTGTCACAAGGGATCTCTAGTCCCGCCCATGGTTTATCGTTGTTTCTCCACTGGAACCAGAGCCATCTCATTCTGAGTGCCCTTGCTAGTCTTTCGAGATCTAGGATTCCTAGCCCTCCAAGGTCTTTAGGTGTACATACCGTCGGCCAATTGATTAGACAATGTCCTCCGCTTACTTTCTCTGGTTCCTCTCCTTTCCATAGGAAGCTTCTTCTTAGTCGATCTATTTGCTTGATGAGCCATTTGTGAGTAGGAAAAACGGTCAGGTGGTAAATTGGTTGAGCTGTGAGGACACTTTTAACTAGTGTTTCGCGCCCTGCTGATGATAGCAATTTTCCTTTCCATCCTGACAGTCTGGCACCGACCTTGTCAATGAGGGGCTGGATGTCCATTTTCCTTAGTTTACGTGTGTGCAATGGGAGTCCTAAATATTTTCCAGGAAAAGCCGCCACTTTGCCCGGGAAGTCCACCAAAGCCTCTGAGATTAATTCGTCATTGCAACGGATGGGGAAGATTTCTGTTTTGCTCAAGTTAACTTTTAGGCCCGAACAATTTCCAAAGGTTTGTAACAGTTGTTGCATGCGATACAGTTCTTGTCGATCTGGGTTAGCAAAAAGTGCTGCGTCGTCTGCGTAGAGTGAGCATCTCAACTTGGCTGCCCGCGGGAGGATTGGATGTATGATGTTTGTGTTTGCCGCAAGTTCTATTATCCTGTGGAGTGGATCTATGGCCAGGATGAACATCATCGGGGAAAGGGGGTCTCCTTGTCTCACTCCTCGCGCATGCCGGATTTTTTTCCCTGGAGTACCATTGAGTAGCACTCTAGAGGTTGAAGTGGCAAGTAGTATTGAGACCCAATCTCGCCATCGTTGTCCGAAACCCAGTGCCTCCAATACTTCAAGGAGAAAGGCCCAGCTCAATGAATCAAATGCTTTTGAGATATCCAACTTTATGAAGAATGCTGGCCTTTTAGCCTTGTGCAAGGCTTTGATTACACTTTGTACGTAGATAAAATTGTCGTGTATGCATCTTTTTTTGATGAAGGCGTTCTGGGAACCGGAGACAAGCTCATTTAGCCTCGGAGCCAGTCTGTCCGCTAGCAGTTTAGTTATGATTTTGGCGAGGCTGTTGATAAGACTAATTGGCCGAAAATCAGATAGGTTGGTGGCGTCCTCTTTTTTAGGCAGTAGCACAATGTTGGCTTCATTGATAAGGTCTAAACGTCGTGTTCGTAAGGAGTGGAAGGCCTGGAGTGCGGCGACTAGGTCTGCGCCTATGATGGGCCAGCATTTCTTATAAAATAGGCCGATGAAACCGTCCGGTCCTGGTGATTTCTCTGTCGGTAAGTGCTTGATCACATTTTTTATCTCATCCTCTTCAAAAGGATCTTCAAGTTCATTTAGATTATGTGGTTGGTATCCCAAATTGGTCCAGTTTAGACTCAACGTTCGTTCTTGCGCTTCCCCAATTAGGCTCGTGAAGTGTTCATACACTGCTTCTTCTTTTTGCTGATGATTAGTAGTTGGGCCCAGATTGGTATTTAACATGGGGATGTGTAGTCTTCTCTTCCTGTTATTTGCGTGTAACATGAACAATCTGGTGCATGCATCTCCTTTTCTTATCCATGTCAGTCTGGAGTGTTGTCGTGCCCTGGCTCTTTGGATGGCCGCCAGTCCATCTGATTTTGCCTTTAGATATTTACGGAATTCAAGCTCCGCTAGTGTCAATTGTCGTTGTTCCTGTGCGGCGTCCAGGAGGAGGAGAGCCTCCTTTGCTATGGCTAATCGTAATGCTAGATTGCCCAGGTTTTGCCTTTTCCATAGCTTAAGTGCTTTTGATGCTCGGATGAGCTTAACATGCATTCGCAGAATGGCATCCTGCGTGTTGACTGACTGATTCCAAACCCCCTGAATTATTTCCATGAATCCTGGCATGGACACCCAAAATGATTCAAATCGGAAACCAGTGTAGTGTTGCCGTGCCACGTCCCCTGTTAAAAATAATGGGCAATGATCTGATCCCATGGTCGGTAGAGCTTGCAGGTCGGAGTTTGGAAAGAGGGTATGCCATTCTGGTGTTCCGAAGAATCGGTCGATTCTGGTAAATGTTGGCGAATCTTGTTCGTTGCTCCACGTATATCTTCTGCCCCGTAGGTCTAATTCCATGAGTTGGTTTATGTCAAGAACTTGCTTGAATCTTCTCATGAGCCCTCTATTTAGTCTACCGTTGTTTTTGTCTTCGGCCTTGTATATCAGGTTGAAGTCTCCCACTATTAGCCAACGTTCAGGGACTTGGTCTTTTAGATTCTTTAATTCATCTAGGAAGTTCAATTTTTCCTGGTCGCTCTGTGGTCCGTAAACCCCCGTGATCTTCCAGGACGTATTGTCCGCTTTCATGGTAATGGTCGCGGATAGTGTGTATGTCGTAGTGAGGGTGTCATGTAGACGGAAATGCCTATCCGCTGCTGCTAGGATGATGCCACCCCTTGTGTCGTTGGCTGGTAGGGCGACAAAATTTTTTGCAAAATCTTGTCCCAGCGTCTCATTGATAAGGCGTGTTGTCCAATGGGCTATTTTAGTTTCTTGAAGACAAATGATTGTTGCCCCTGATGAGATGATCGTATTGCGCACACTCGCTCTACGTGCGGCCGCGTTTAATCCTCTGACATTCCAGCATAGTATGTTACAGTCTTTTTGCGACATAACAATGATTATCAACTTGCACAGCTTGAGTTGTTAAAGGGATTGTGCCGATGGGGCTAGGCGTAAAGGCCTGATACAAACCCACGATGGGGCTAGACGCAAAGGTCGGATACAAAGCCAGGCACCAACAAATCACCGTCGCGGGCAACTTGACGAGCTTCATGGACGTCGACTCTGGGCCCGTCGTGGCCCAAATACCGCTGAAGCCGTAGGACCCCATTAAAATTACACACCGAGGGAAGTTCTGAGTTTTCAATTTAAACATGCTAATAAAAATATAACGACTAAGAGACTGGGAGGTCGAGACTGGGAGGCGATGGTCATGCCTCCATTGTCTCTACAGGCGCCGGCGTCACCTTGCCTTTCTTCTTGCTCCTAGGCTTGTTTCCTTGCTCCACCAGAGTCTAGATCGCAGCCATCTTCATGCTTGTCAAAGGCTTCGGGAGATGCTGCGTAAAATTATCAAAGTCAGGTTTATCTTGGTGCGGTGCTTTTGGTGATAATTCCCCCAATTTGCTAATCAGAATACTCTGTGCAAGCTGAATGCTATCTTTGCCTGAGTGTAGCTTAGCTTTGTCTGCTAGGCGTGAGCTCTTCCTGTGGCTAGGAGCTGGAATGTTTCCATGGCTTTCTTGCTGGATGGGATTTACTCTCGGTGGTGTGTGCAAAATGGGAGCAACTGGTACATGTGAGATGAAATTAAGGAAGCTGGTCATGTCGTCCACCTGGTCTGTCTCCCTATCAGCTAGCACATTTTCAGAGTTATTTGATCTGTTTGTGGAGGTGGAGGCGTCTGCTCTGCTTGGTTCCTGGGTTTGCACTCTCACAGTATTAGCCACTTGTAATGTGTGTTCAGGAGGTTCAGTGGTAGCGACTTCAGGCGAATCGGATGTAGTGGCAGTGCTGAATGTCAGGTTTGTGTTTACTTCAGTAGGTTCTAGGATCGTTGGAGATGGCTGTGTAGGAGACTCAAGAGTTTGTGCTTGATTTTCTAATTGAATTATCTTATCCCACAAACATAATTCATGACTTGCAGTGGAAAGTTCAGTTGTAGGATTGTGCACCTCAAATGGCTTGAAGCTGAGTGTGCTGCTGTCAGTGTTGATGCCGCCAACTGGGGATGGGACTGGAGTCCAACCTGGCGCCTCCAGCATATCCAGGATGCGCCGCTCCTTGGATGGGAACCCTGCATAACAGTGAGTGATGAGCATTTCTTCTCTCATTGGATCACTCCTTTCCATTGCTTCCTCTGCTCTGTCCTGGGGGATAAGGGCCTCATCTGTGTAGCACTGGATAGGGAGATGCAAGGACTCACCCAAGATCTGTACCATTGGGTTGGCGAAGGTGACACTCTTGAGGGGGCCCTTCTTCTTGTGCCATGTCAGGTTGCTGCTGTCCGGTGGCCCAACCCTGCTACGGTGGCCGGTGTAGTCGTGGTTGCTGTCGCGGTAGCGGTTGGAGCTATAGCAGTCGTCCACTGTCCCCCGACAGCGCGTCATTCTCCCCCAGGCGGAGTTGCTGCGGTGGCGACGCACGCCACGCTGGAAGTTGTCATCGTAGTCGTCTCTGTCGTGTCGTGGTCGGTAGTCCCGTCCTGTGCGGTCGTCGTGGCCCTGGCCGCTGCGCCGTTCTCCGAGGGAGTCAGCTGCCCCGTAGTTCCAGAGGAACTCCCGGCGTGGCTTCCTGTAGTGTCCGCCGCCTCCACCCCTCCCGTGGAGGAAGGAGAGGTCCTCCACCACATCCAGATGAATGTGCAGCTTGTAATTGTAGGCCCCTTTGAAGCCCCTGGGTGGGTCAAGGTGCATCTCGACGAGGTTGCGGGGGACGTCAATGGGTTGCTGCTCCCTGTCAGGATCAGTAACGGTTAGCAAAACCTTCTTGGGTATCTTACTTGGGTTGGATGACCATGCCCACAGGTCATATGTCCTTGTGCGTTCCTGGCGGCGTGACTGTTCCTCGACGAAGTGGATGGCACAGTGTTGGCCGATGACTTGGGCTGCCACCGCCTCGGACCAGGCATGGACCGGCATGCCCTCAATACGCAGGCGGACTCTGTACTCCAGCTTGCTTTCCACCGCGTTTCGGCCTTCAGACCATGGCTCGAAGTTGAACACCCGTCCTCTGTTGCGGATGCCACGGTGATGGAGGACGCGGTTGAATGCTCTGCAGTCGGAGAAGAACACCAGGTACTGCTCGGGGAAGTGCTTGACGACGCGCACCTCATGACGGTTGATGTGGAGCTGCTCTTCGAGGGCTTCGACGACGTGGTGTGTTCCGGTGTCGTGGCTGTTGCCATTGAGCCAACAGACCGCCGACCTGCCCACCAACGCCTCCCTCCTGCGCTTGATTGATCCGGTTGCCGTGACCGCGCAGAAGGCCTGGTCCGAGCGAGCACGCGGGTCTCCCGGGTACGCCGCCATGGGGGTGGACTCCCCCTTTGCTGCTTGGAGATAAGAACGGTCGGCCGTGCGAGTGGCCTGGCCGGCCTGGGTTGAACGAGGAGGAGTGTGGCTGTGCTGTTGTTGCTCTGGTGAGGGTTGCTTATATCGATTTCTTCGGGATGGGCAGGAGAGGGCTTGGTGCCCTGGCTTCAAACATCTCCAGCATTTAGCTTGGTAGTTGCAGTGTGCTACTCTGTGCTGTGTGGAATAGCAATTAAGGCATTTGCCTTTGACGTGCTCCCTGTACTTCTTCCTTCGTTCTTCCTGGCCCGGTTGGTGGTGTTTTGAATCTTCTCTTGAATGTGTTCCAATCTTTCTCCACCAGTAGGGTGCTTTGACAATCTGGAAGCCGTGTTCTTCCAGCTGTGCCTCTGGCTGCCAGTGACGCTCTGTTCGCCTGGGACACTCTTGTTGGGAAGGTCGCTTGGATCGTTCTTGGTAATAGGAAGATTGCCTGCCTTGTGCCCCTGATACTCTCGAGCATTCACCACTCTGGAACTTCCAATTGCCTGTGGTATTACTCCTTTCTCTCGCTGCTAGCTGAATTGAATGTTGCCTCGGTCTTGCTTCAGCTACCTGCCCTTTCCCCTTCTCTGAACTGATGGACTGCTTCATCTCTCTCCCCATAACTCGCGTACCTTGGGGAGTCTGTGCCGTGGTGACGTCCACTGGTGGATTCTGCGGGATCTCCCTACTGGCGAGCCGTTGGAGGAGATCCTTCACCAGGGGGTCTTCATCTGGCCCATCAAGTCTCGCCCCTGGTCTTGTCAGAGTGATGTCCGCCTGTAGGCGCAGATCTTGGGCGAGATCCGGAAGAATGCTGTCCTCCGGCCTTGCTTGATGATCTTGGGAAGGAGCATCCTCATCTTGATGGCGGGCCGCCGCTGGTGTCAGCTCCTGCACACCGGTGTCCT
This sequence comes from Setaria viridis, assembly GCF_005286985.2. Taxonomy (NCBI): domain Eukaryota; kingdom Viridiplantae; phylum Streptophyta; class Magnoliopsida; order Poales; family Poaceae; genus Setaria; species Setaria viridis. Next base: position 31,555,530 of record NC_048263.2, read on the forward strand.
CGACTGGTCCTTGATACCTTGCTTGCTCTTGGCATGACTCGATCTCGGTCCTCCTCGGTTCTTCCGCTACAAAGGTTGGGTGGATTTGTAGATCGTCGCCAGGCGCATCCTGATCTGTGGTGGATTTGGTGTGGTTGTTGGCCGGGATGGTGGATTTGGGCGGCGAGTGGGTTTCTGGTGGGTGGTCGCCATGGGAGTCGCCTCTCATGCTGTTGGACGGAGCCCCCTTCGCAGCACTGCTGGATCCACGAAATTAAGCTGGACCACTGATTACAAGCACCAGTGTGGTTTTGTGCTTTCAGACGTCAGGCTAGCTCTTAATTCGCTTAATTTTTTTTTTCAGAACGTATAGTACGTAAGCACAGAACCTATAGAATATAAGCTGAATAGCCCCTCCGATTGATCACTGGCCACCAGTTTGGCTTCGGCGTGACATAATGGTGAGGGCTTAGTCGGTTGTGGGCGGCAAAAATTATAACCCAAAACCCTGTAACCAGAAATGGAACCCTTATCCCTCACTAATAATGTAATCAATCAGTAGTCGCTAAGCAAGCCATCATTGAGGCGATGAGCTCGCCCTCTCCCCTGCACGAGCCGTCGACCTCCCGCGCCCCATATATACCTCGCCTCTCCCGTCCCCTCACACACCACTCTAGCTAGCTGTGCACAAAGCAAGCGCGCTCATAGCCTGAGCCCTGAGCTGAGCAAGCTAAGGTACTGATCGGCATGGCGAAAGACATCGAGGCGTCGGGGCCCGAGGCCGGCGAGTTCTCGGCTAAGGACTACTCGGACCCTCCGCCGGCGCCGCTGATCGACGCGGAGGAGCTGACCAAGTGGTCGCTGTACCGCGCGGCGATCGCCGAGTTCGTGGCGACGCTGCTCTTCCTCTACATCACCGTGGCCACGGTCATCGGGTACAAGCACCAGACGGACGCGGCGGCGTCGGGCCCCGACGCGGCGTGCGGCGGCGTGGGCATCCTCGGCATCGCCTGGGCCTTCGGCGGCATGATCTTCATCCTCGTCTACTGCACCGCCGGCATCTCGGGCGGGCACATCAACCCGGCCGTCACGTTCGGCCTCTTCCTGGCGAGGAAGGTGTCCCTCGTCCGCGCGGTCCTCTACATCGTCGCGCAGTGCCTGGGCGCCATCTGCGGCGTGGGGCTCGTCAAGGGCTTCCAGAGCGCCTACTTCGTGCGCTACGGCGGCGGCGCCAACGAGCTCAGCGACGGCTACTCCAAGGGCACCGGGCTCGCCGCCGAGATCATCGGCACCTTCGTCCTCGTCTACACCGTCTTCTCCGCCACCGACCCCAAGCGCAGCGCCCGCGACTCCCACGTCCCGGTGAGTACGCACACTTATTTCTCGTTGCACTCAAAGATAAATTCACAGTACTGTACCACGCACAGTAGAGTAATCAGTGAACTGTTACTGTTGGTTGGTTACTGCTAGTGCACGCAATAGAGGGTAGTCGATGACTAAAGACTGCAGTATACTGTAGTGTATAGCATACGGCCAAAGGCAGAAATATAATGGATGTTAGATCATGTAGGTTACGAAGTGTTGATGAAGGACTTTGAGCTGACGTACTACTAGTTCTTTGGACTTAGCTCACCAAATTATTAGAACTTATGTAGCAAACTGAATACAAATTATTTAGTATCGGAGAAAAAACTATGCAAGTGTAGGTCCAGTGGGCGGGTCCTCTGACTTTGGTGCTAGAGTGCAGACTGCAGAGGCTAACGGTGAAAATTAGAGCGCAAATCATTTCAGCGCGAGGTGTTTACAGCAACACAAAACCTTTATGCCGTAACTCGTAAGCGAGTTGGGTAGAGCAGTAAATGAAGCGTGTAACATAAAAGCAACATCCTAACAAATTAAGCCCATTTTTTGAACATCTAGTTAAATTCTGAAATTTTACTGCTGCTGCCTGCTTCAGCAACTATACTTTTGGGAAACTGCACCATACTAGTTACCAGTTCATACGAACATAGCAACGACCATATAGCAATTAAGGCAAAAAAGCTCTCAAGAGACTGACAGGTTAAGCATTTTCAGGTCACATAATGCACAATTAGTCATGCCATACAAGATACGCAATATATCGAATGGTCCCAAATCCTAGCTGTGCAGACCTCTCCAAATCAGGCGCATGTGAAGATGCATCTTCCTGCCTGATGATTGCATGAATTTGCACTGCATATGCCAATTAAGCAGAGAGGAAGATTCTCTTGTGCGTAGGCAGCAGTGTCTTCAGTTGTCGTCCCTGTCCTAATCGCTGTCCCCTACAGCGAACTTGAGGTGGCTACGTCTGCCATGATTGGCACTTCTTCTTGAGGATAAAATTTATCATGGATAGGAACAAGGTGCAAAATTCCAAGATGAAATTGTGGTGGGGCGATAGCCTATTTTGCCTTCAGATTTGGTAACCCATCCCTTTCTAGGACCACGATTTTAAAACCCTAAGCTATGTTCTGGGGAAAAATATAAAAATGTGGAACTACTTGTTTTGTCAGTAGCTGTTCTGTTGATGTAGCGGCTGAAAAGGTAGAAAGACTAGTACTAGAATACTATTTCATTTTCATTATAGTATGAAATTAAAGTTACTCTGGTGTAACTGATCGGTGAGCTAAAATATAACCGTGATTTTCCCTTCAACCTGTGCAGGTGTTGGCTCCTCTCCCAATTGGGTTCGCTGTGTTCATGGTGCACCTGGCCACCATCCCCATCACCGGCACCGGCATCAACCCGGCCAGGAGCCTGGGAGCCGCGGTCATCTACAACAACGACAAGGCCTGGGATGACCAAGTACGTACGCTTACCGGTGCTTGTTCAGTAGCGTCGACAATTAAAAAAAGTCGCCGCAACATGCATATGCCTGGCTACTTTCTCATGCTCAATTGCTAGTTGACAAAACATGAATTCTCTAATGCAAGCTAACCAGCGGCTCAGGATAGGCCTCAAGACTATTTGTTAATCTATCACCATCACCACACACCATTCCATAATTTAGTACAGCTGTTTAGCTTATGCATGACATGTACACTCATTAACCAAAAATATACAACCTAATCCCTTGCCACACCCTCCTACCTTACAGACACCTAAAAGATGCCCAGTATTTGTTTGGAACTACTAACTAACCTGTTGTTGTACACCTTGGCTTGGTCAAGCATTTAACTACGCTTCCCACAAGCCATAATCAAACAAATCTCTTGAGGATAAGCAAGTAAAAGAATTGCTTAGGATATCTTACATTATGCACCATGGAAAGCATCAGCGGTACGGTGTAGTTTAATTAGCTCCACCACTCACTACTGCCGATCGTATTGTTTGTGCAGTGGATCTTCTGGGTGGGCCCGCTGATCGGCGCCGCCATCGCCGCCGCCTACCACCAGTACGTGCTGAGGGCCAGCGCCGCCAAGCTCGGGTCCTTCCGGAGCAACGCCTAAGTCCGGCCGGCCGCGGCGAGGAGGGGGGCACCGAAGTGTAGATACGCGCGCACAACCGACGCCCGCCTCCATCCACTCCATGACGCCCTGTTCCGATCAGGATCTGCTGCCACAATCTCCGTCTCTCGTAGTAATCGTGTCATGCACGCGGGCTCCGCGCCGTGTTTCGATGTGTCCCGGAGTCCGCCGCCACGTCCGCTTGCCGCTGTTTTTCTTCGAAAAGAAGTGTGATATATCTTTGCTTCCTGTATGTATGTATTCCGTATGGAGAATTTGGAAACGAGTTATGTGAGGTTTTATTTAGTTATAATCATCATATGGAGCAATATTGCATATCTTTAAAAATAGAATTTTTTTAAATACGAATAAAACACACACTCACCTTAATAAATGCACGTACGCATATCCAATTGTTATGAATGTTTTAATAAAAAGAATAAAAGTATTAACAGTCATAATAAGCATCTCGTTAACTACTAGAATATTTTTTCGAAACACTAGCTAAGAGAAATTTGAATCTGGATGGACAGGTTTGTCTTAAAGAATCTAACCAAGGAATCTAAAGTCTACGTGACGTCCTGAATTCTTATTTGCAGAGAGCGTCCTTTGCTTGCAATTTTAGGTCTCTTAATGGAAGTTTTATGGAAAATTAGCCATTAAATTTCATGCTATATCAGTAATTTTGCTGCTTTGAAGAGAAAAATAAGAGTTTTATCATATATAAGAGAAATTTTATCTCCATAATACTTAATAGGCACGGTTACCTAGTTTCCAGATGGCTTTACGAACTTGAAGAAACGGAAAAGAGAAAGGAAAGGAAATGACGAGTCTCAATATGGGTTGGGCTCACGGCCTAATTTAGCAACCCAGCGCGGGCCTTTGTCCTCCCCCCCCTCTCAAGCTATTCTTGGGTTGCACAGAATTTTTTTCGCAATTAGGCCCAATGCAATTAGTCATCTTAGGAAAACAAAAAATCACGGGAAGGGGAAGGAAGCCGGTCACCGCCTCACCGGTAGACGGTGGTGGTGGCCGGCGCCGCGACCAGGAGCGGATCTGGGTCCCGGGCTGCCCGGGCTGCAGCCCGGGCGAAGTTCAAGAGTAGTGGGAAGTTTCTTCATAAAATTGGCAAAAAAAAAGGCTTTCTGACCCATTAGCCCACCCCGAGAAAAACTCAGCCTAGCAACTGACCGTCGCCCTAGCCCAGCAAAAATCGCACTCGGCCGGCTTCCGTCCGCCCACACCACCCGACTCGCCGCCTCCCGTCCCATCCGTGAGTCCGCCCCGACGTCCACCTCCCGACTCGCCGCCTCCCGTTCCCGTCCCAGGGACTCCCGACCGCCCTGTGCCCACGCGTGACCGCATCCCGCCGTCCCCGACTCTGGCTCCCCGCCGGCCGCACGCCGCACTCCCACCGGCCGCACGCACGGCGCATCCCTGGCGGCCGCGTGCCGCCACCCGCGGCCGGTGGCCCCGCACCCCCGCCGGCAGGCCGCGCGCCACCAGGTCACCGCGACACCACCTGCTAGCGCCTGCCCGCACCCGCCTGACCGCGGCCTAGCTCCTGGGTTGGCTTTGCCTGTCGCCCCCTGCTGAAATTGCTGCCGGCAGGTATGCCAATTTTTTTTTTTGAAATTGCTCCACGTAGGACTGTCATTTCATTTCATTTCATTGCAAAGTAATGAATATTTCATTTCACTGAGGAGGAATAGCTCGGGATGGAACCCGTTTCTGGGCCCGCGACCGCCGCCCTCCGTCCCTCCCCACTCCTCGGCAGATGCCCGTGCGAATGCTATAGTGTTCGGCACGGGGCACAGGAATCCGCGGGGTCCCATCGAGCTCGCATCACCCCCCTGGCCATCGCTCTCCCGAGGAGGGCCGAGGGCCCCCGCCTTGATGCGCGGGCGGCACGACCGTGACGCCCGAGCAGCGCGGATGAAGGCGACGCCCACCGCCGTGGCGGCGCGGGACGAAGGGGACGTGCGCTCGCGGGTTCGCAAGGCCAAGCTCTGTTAGATAACGAGGGTCACAGCACATGCACGCCGCCTGTTCGAGCGAATGCCTGAACCAAGGTGTGCTAGTGAGGTAACGACGCTCCCTTAGTTCTAGTTTTGTCCCTCCGCTTTGCATCATGTGCTTCAGATTGAGCATGCCTTAGCACGTTTTTTTATTAAGAGGAGAATAAAAGTGACGGTACAACAGCCCCAGCTAGACTAATCCAGCTCTATATCTGTGCTTAAGGGGGATATACAACAATTTTCAGCTTTAAAGCTAGCGGATACAACCATGAAGAGCAACTTCCTTTTTATCTGGGTGAGCTGATTGTCGTGACTTCTCTTCCTTTTGTTTTTTGAGACAGACTGAGAAATCCTTCACCGCTGCAAGGAGATAAGGACAGCCGCCACCAGTTTTGAACGGCTATCTCATATTCTTATTGTTAACAGAAGTGCCAGGGAGAGGAGTCACAGCTTGCGGTGGGTAAGATGAAGGTACGAGTAGCCAGATGACTTCTTTCCCATATGGTGACATGTATAGGATGAATAGGTTGACTGTTATTCCTTCCATGTTGATCGGCCATTTTGTTTTTTATTGTACTTACTAAGCTAATGTGAAATGCATAGCATTGTGCTTAGTTGTAGAGCAACACATAACAATGAACTGGTGCAAGAAACGCATGGCAACATAGTAATGGACTGCAATATTTGCACAAACTTGTTAGACAAACTCAAGCATGTAGTTATGCCTTTATCTAGAAAAAATCCCTGTAACTATATACAAGATATTCAGACCAGAGCTGAAAAAAGAAGCAAAACTTCCATAAACCACCTGAAAGTTGCATCTACTGCATACAAAATAACAGTTTTTTTTGTTCTGTTATTGAATTAGCAAGTTAGACTCCCGTGAAGCATGCATTATTGAATATACAATCATCATGCATTATCTTACATCTCTCACTAGAGAAGAACATTCATCCTAACTAGAGAGGATCAATTAAACGCAAGGATTTCGCCAATGCTTGCTGTTATTGAACTTGCCTCACTTTGGTGCATCACTGCTCACACCAATGTTGTCAAGCCATAGCACTAACTGATGTGTTAATGGCCTCAGTTTAGGTGAATCACTTACGCACAGACAAGCAACGTCAATCATCTGCATCATTTCCTTCTCAAACTTCTTATCATACATTGCACGGTCCAAGACATCAGTTTCACGGTTTTCCTTTTTCATATGTGTAACCCATGAGACCAACTCCCGAGCTCCCTTCGGCTTGCACATATCTACTGGCCTCTTTCCAGTTAATAACTCTAGAAGGACAATGCCGAAACTATAAACATCACCCTTGAAAGTGGCTACAGAAGACTGGCCATACTCAGGGGGGATGTAACCCAGTGTGCCAACTAGGTCAGTTGTCACATGTGTAGCATAGGGACAAATAAGCCGAGCAAGCCCAAAATCAGCCAAATGGGCTTCAAAATTCTCATCTAGAAGGATGTTACTTGACTTGATATCACGATGGAGAATATGAGGTTGGCATGACAAATGCAGGTATGCCAAACCTCTTGCTGCTCCTTTTGCTATCTGAAGCCTTATTGGCCAAATTAATCTAGAGGGACCATTAGGATTTTCATGAAGCCAATGGTCTAGGCTGCCATTCTCCATGAAAGAGTAGATCAGGAGTCTATCACTGCCAATCCTGCAGTAACCTTGCAGAAGCACAAGATTGGGATGCTGAGCTTTTGATAACGTCTCCACCTCTGCTTTGAACTCCCGTTCCATCTGACCAAAATCACCTGATAGTCGTTTGATGGCGATTGTTGCCCCATCTGGTAATGTTGCCTTGTACACTAGACCAAAGCCACCACAACCGATGATGTTAGCCTGATCAAAGTTGTTTGTCGATTTCAAGATGTCACTGATGGTCAATGCCTTATCATCCTTGTTCTGGAACAGAAGTACAAGTGAGGCTGGTGCCAACTCGAGTGCTCGATTAGTATCCGTGACAGCCTTTACTGTATGATCCTGCCTTCTGAACCTACTCTTCAGCACAAATACAACAGCAATAGACAAAATAAACGCTGCTCCAATTGCAATACCAATAGCTATTCCAAATATGATGCCCTTGTTCTTTCTCTTATTTGTTGCAACCATTGTAGCAGCAGGAGTTGAATTACATTTGGGTAAGCCTAGGCGAATGCCACAGAGTTTGGGGTTACCTTCATAAGCAGAGCTACTGAATGTTGAGAATTGGCCTCCTGATGGAATGGTACCATTGAGATTGTTATACGCCACACTGAAGCTTGATAGAAAATTCAGCTTTGTTAATGAAGATGGGATGCCTCCAGTTAGATTATTATGTGATAAATCCAAGGATTCCAAGCTTGACATATCTGATAGGTCAACAGGAATGACACCAGAAATATGGTTGTTGCTAAGGTCCAGTACATGTAAGTTCTTTAGGCCTCCAAAGCCCGGCAATATGGGACCTGTGAGCTTGTTATGGCTGAGAACTAGAGAGGGTGGGAAGCTGCTAACCTGATTGTACTGCAACCCTTTGCCTGTCTTGTTCCTTTTAATGAAGAAAGGAAAATAATCGGTCTCTGTGGATTGCTGTGAGATGTTTCTTGTTACAAGGCCCTTCATGCTTGACAAGCTTTCCGGAATTCCTCCAGTAAGTGAATTGTTGGATAGATCCAAATAGAACAGAGATTCAAGATCACCAATCCATGCAGGAATATTCCCGGTCAATTGATTCCATGACAGATCCACCACCTTCAACTGTGTGAAATTAGCTAGCCATGGTGGCACTGATCCTGAGAGATGGCTATTAGCGATGACAAACACTTGGATGCTGTGAAAGCCATGTATCCCAATCATTGGCAAGGCCTTCCCATCATGGAAGTTCTTTGTGAGCACGAGGCTTGTTAGGCTTCGACATTCCTGAAGGACAGATAATGCTGAAGGCACATTTGTGAAGCTATTGTTCGAAAGTGAGAGGTAGGTTAGCAACTGAAGCTTCCTGAAACCAGCAGGGATTTCACCACTGAGGTTGTTTGTGGCAAGGTTTAGGCTTCTCAGATTATGGCAATCTGTCAAACTATCAATTGTGCCAATGAACTTATTTGTGCCAAGGTCGAGTGAGCTAAGTTGTGTCATCGCTGAGCAATTGAGGCTGATCTCTCCATTCAGCGAATTGTTCCTCAGGTACAACATCTTTAGTGACGGTGAATGGCACAGCGAGAAAGGCAATGGGCCCCTGAAAGTGTTGGACTGTGCAGAGAAGAACTCCAACTTGCGGAGGCTACCAAAAACATTTGGAAGGTGCCCAGAGAATGAATTGAAAGATATGTCCAGCTTTGCAAGGCTGGACAGATTATCGAACCTTGGGCTCATCCTACCAGAGAGTTGATTCTCCTGAAGAGACAGGCTCTTGAGAGATGGCAGCCTGAATAGGTCATCGGGCAACCTCCCAGAGATGTTGTTGATCTCGACATACAGCTCCTCGAGCTTTGTGCAATTCCCGAAGCCTGCTGGGAGGTCCCCAGTGAAGAGGTTGGACGAGAATCGCAGCACCCTGATTGCACCGGATGACTCACAGATGCCTGGATCAATCTGCCCGGCAAAGGAGTTGTACCCTGCGTCGAACACCGCGAGCTGCTCTGAACCACGCAGCGTGGGGTGCGAGCCGATGAAGTTGTTGTAGGATATGTTGAAGAGCTCGATCAGTGGGAGAGACATGTTCTCTGGGAGTGTGCCGCTCAGGTCGTTGTAGCTGAGGTCGAGTTTCTGCAGCCTCTGGAGCTGGAACAGGGGAGCCGGGACGGCGCCACGGAAGCTGTTGTAGGAGAGGTTGAGCGACTGGAGCTGGTCCAGCTGCGCGAGCGACAGCGACAGCTCGCCCCTCAGCCTCCGGCCATGAAGGTCCAACCCGACGACCCTCCCGCTGCCGTCGCACGTGACACCGGCCCATGCACAGCAGCTGGCTGCATCGGAGGTCGCGTTTGGGAACGCCCAGCCGCCGACGCCTCCTCCATCGAGACCTTTGGAGAAACTCTCTAGGGCTTTAAGATCACCCAGGTCACAGGAGTTCTGGGAGTTGGCTGGAGACGGGAAGAGCAGCAGGACCAGGAGAGAGGAGCAGAGGACGAAGCGACGTGACCATGTGGTAGCACGTTGCATCGAGAAATGCTCCATGGAAATGGAAGCAAGGAGGCAGTACAAGCAACGATGACGCTGGGCAGGGAAGAAGGCTTCTTGCTCGGCGTTTTCAGGACCTTTACGACACCTCCAAGGCCATATGGTGCGTAAAGCTGGCCTCGCCTGAGGCCTGCGCGCTTGCACCGGAAGCAACAACAATGGAGGGAGGGAGGGGAGTGAGGTGGGAGGGAGACGATGGGACAGTAGTGTTGCGGAGAGGAGGTCAGGGGGGACGGCGTGGCTTGGCGTGCGTCGGTTTTGACTTGTGATTGTGCAGGCACTCACTCAGCCGTGGGTGGCCCGAGTTTTCTTCGGCGAATTGATTGTCTTTTTCAACTTGCTGCAAGAATCCACGGTCGGAAATCTTTTGACCTCTGTTCAAAATTGGCCTAACCGTCGTTTTCGGCCTCCCTTTCTCTCCCATTTGGCTGCGGCACTCTGTGATGGACGCGATTATTATAACCATCACGAAAGCAGGCCACTATCCCAGGATAGAACCTGCATACCAAATAGATATTAATGGATATTCATGGACGCGATTTTGATAGATACACGTCACACAGGCACACCGATCCATCGACAGGCCGGTGGGGGGATTTAAAGGCAGGTTAACACATGTGATTCTATTGAATTTTCTCTCTTGAATGTCACGGCGGCCCGGGAGTGTCAAATCGCATCCGATGTCGGCAATAAGTTTTCTTTTTGCTACTATTTGTGTTCTTGTTTTCCTTTAATCCTTTTCGAGAAAAACGATATTTAGGTTATCGCGGATCTGCTTTTTTTAATTATCTTTATTACTTCATCCGAATACTGATGGAAATTCTACTTTTCTTATGCTTGATGGAAATTGTTGAGGTAGGCACCTGAGTGGTGCATTCAGCCAAAAGGACGACATAGAACGGCACGAATGTGCTAGCCTTGAACCTAAAAACTAAAGTAACTTTACAGATTTGTCGTGGCAGATGCGCAAGCACCACTACTTTCGGACGCTGCGTGAATTGAACATGCACGCGAGCGTGCGCCAAGCAACGCAAGCTGCCAAGCTCAACATACAAGGGATTTCTCCGTGGTCGACCACGTCTCTCTCGGCTCTCGCCCGGCCTCAGTAACTCAAGCGAAGTTCGCACGCATTTGACAGGGACACAGGCCAAGTAAAGGGAGCCGGTAACTGACCAGTTGCTCCGCGATTTTTCACCGCCCGGGTCCAGTGCGCGTCCCGTCCACGGCCACTCAGACGTTGCTGTTGCCAGTTACCTACCGTAAGCGCAACGCCACATGCGCAGGCAACTTTTCATCGCCTTCCTTTTTACCCCTTTTCCCGTCCCCACGAGTGGCCGGAGCCGCGCATGGGATTGTTGGGGGCAGCTTTTCGCACGGACAGCGTTTGGACTTTGGAGTTCTCCGACGAAGGACGTGGTACGTGCAAAATTGCCTCGTCAACCGGCCGCTCTGTTGGACCGCCGGCGTTGAGCAATGATCCACGCCATGATCGCTCGTACAGGAATCCCATCGCCGTCGTCTCCGCCACCCAAGATCGAGACCCGGCCTTCGTCTTCGTTAATTAAACCATCAGCACATCAGCCCGTAAAATTTTCTCAAAGACTTTTTTGGTTGAACTTGGCCCAGGATAGAATACGAACTAGATTAATTGACCTACAACACATACAGTCCCTTTGTTCTTAAATATATGGCGATTACTTTGCACAGGGATGGATGGAGGGAGAGAGAGACTATTTGTTTACCATTTGCCTTTTGAACTGATGACTAAGCATCCCTTTGCGATCGAGGACCTGATCGGCCATCTGACCTTGCTGGTTTTCGCTCCAGTGCGTATCTCTCTTGCGCGCCTCTTTTTGCAAAAGCACCTCAAGGAGCGAGGCGAGGACGAACATATCCGCACGATCAGTTAACAATCATTACACGATCACCGCTCCGCTAATCCCAGCTGCAGAACCGGATTCCCGCGCCTAATGACGCGCTGCACAGCGCACTAGCGAGCAGCACGATCGCACGGCCCGGTGATCCGATCGGTAGCCAATCCCCTGCGACGGAGATATTGCTATTTTTCTTCTTCTCCCCAGCCCAGCAGTGCGCGCACCCTATAGCGGCTGCACTGGAACTCGGTCCGTTCCGCCCACGGCTCGGCTCCATGCCTCCATCCCGACCCGGCACCTCCGCACCTGGCATCACCGCGCGCCTGCACCCGCGGCCTGCGGGGCACGAGACGAACGCCACCCGGGCACCCGTCCACCTACCCACCCACTCGTGCGTGCGCTCTACGTGGCGTGACGCAGCGCCGGCCGCGCGCGCGCGCGCGCACTCGCCGCCGGATCGGGGCTGAAAAAAGGCCTGGGCGCTTTGGCTCGGTCACTCCACTCCACTCCACTGGGGTTTGCTGCTTGACCGGCGGCGTGGCGTTATCGGAGGAGGCGACGCACCGGTAGCGCATGGCCGCATGGCTGCCCGAGCGCGCGGCCCCGCCGGCCGGTTCAGCAGGGAGGGAGAGATATGTGGCCGTGGCCGCGCGCGCCGGTGGGCCGCGGGAGGCCGGCTTTATTTCGCTGTCACTACCTAACCACAAACAAAGGATGGGGGGCGTCAAAGGAGCCCATCCAAGGCCGCGTAGAAAGCGTGGTGCTTCGTGCGTGCCAGGGGGTGTAGGTGTAGCGTAGTAGCATAGAGATCGCTTTGGGGTTGTGGCCTATCCGAGTTGCCGTTGCGTGACTCCTCGTTTCCTTGGACCTGGATCAGATGCACGCTTGGGCACGACTGGCTGGACCGCTGGATGCATGCATTTGTGCAATACTGCAATGAAACTACAATGGCATGTATGTTTGCCTGTAAAGTGCAGTACCTTGAAATGAACATGGAACGAGTCAGTGGTGCTGCACACGTGAACTGAGGAACGGGAACAGTTAAGGGACGCTGAACAGTCACGAGTACCGGTAAGAGCAAGTACACTCGTGTTGTCTAATAAGCGGTCTCATACATTGACACGTAATCTTGATACGACTTAACAAACAACATGTACAATGGGTTTATTCCCTTAATTTGCGTATACAATACAATATATATGAGTTGCATGCAACTACAACTCGTACAATGGTGTAGTCGTCCTCTGATAGTCCTAAAATCTAACTTATGAGGTAGTTGTTTCACGAAACGACGATCTTTTTTCTCTCCTCGTCCTCTCTCCTCCACATCAGCAAAAATCCTAGGTATGTGATATTGCATGAGACGAACTATAAGAATGTTGATGTTAAGAATGTTGATGTGTAACAGGATACTTGCCCTATGTTCTAAAATTATTCGCAAAGAATGCAGTAGTTAAATTAGTCAAGTGTTAATCAACTGCAAGTACTCCCACTCGTAGCCTGGCCTAGCCTTCTAGATACTTGTCTGAATAAGAGGGTAGCGGCCTACTTAAAAGAGCTAAAGCGCAGTCCAACATGGCAACTTGTACACGATCTACCGCCAAAAGAGAAAAAAAAGGAAACAAAAGCAACCTCCGGCCTCCGGGCTCTCTTTATTATCTGCGCTGTCAATGAATTACACTACTAGTGCCGCGCGCATTATTTCGTCAGTGCCCGTAACCGGTAAAGAAGCCGGTGCCACTAATTAACCAGTAGCCACGACTAATTGCGTGATGTAACTCGTGAACGAGATGTGTGTAAAGAACGAGCGGCGCGACGAGTGGCCGAGGGCAACAGAAAAGGTTCAATGCAGGGCGGGTCTAGTGCGAGTGGGGCACGGTGACATCCATGTCTGCCAATATTAACTACTACTAGTACTCGTGCTACAAGTCCAGCTGCTATCGGTTGGTCGGTTTCCAATGGTCAAATAGTATCGCTTTCGTATCATCTGCATCTCGTCTGCAGAGAGGCGCTTTAATTGTTTTTTCAACAAGGACGATGACACTGACACAGGCCGAATGCGCTCGACGTTTGGCGTTCGTAGTGCCATTGCCATGCGTGTGGCACGTTGGTTTGTCGACTGACGACACGGGCAAAAACCATGGGCTTCGAGTGCCAAGTGAGTGATGTGCTTTTGGTTGGAGCTCCCCCCGGCGAGGCGCGGTGACGCAGACCGCAGGAATATTGCGTCCGCCAGACATGCGACTTCCCTTCTTTCTGTTTTTTTTTTCTGTTTTTTCCCTCTTTTTTGAGAGAAAAATAGAGCAATGTGCTTTTTTAAAAAATAAACACCCCAAAAGATGGAAAAATGGACGGCAAATGAGCCTAGCTCACTGGGGGGGCCCTTTGGCAGCACCATTTAGATCCGTCCCATATTTTTTTTTAATGAAACGATCCGGCCCAGTACTACTAGTAATCCAGAAAGCGGCAAAACGGATCCATTTTAGGCCTAAAGCCTAAAGCCCGTCAAACATCAACTGGGCATTAGGCTCCCAGTTGTGGCATGCGCAGCACGGCCCACTTTCATTTCGGCTCAGTTTGGATCCTCCTTTGCAAGGCTGGGGCATGCTTGCTGGGCCTGTGATAGCAAGATTTGGGGTAGCTTGCTGCAGCGAGCCGGTTCAGCAGTTCAGCTCTCCTCCCTTGGCAAGGCAAGCTTTGCTGGGCAAGGCGCGGCTAGCAAAGCTCGTGAGGCAACCAAACTGACCCGAACGATAGCTTGGACTTTTCAACATACCCGCCTCGCGGTAAAGCAAGCACTCAAGAATGCATGGAGTGAATTGGGTACACGGTTTCAAACTTCAACTTTCTCACCGACGAACCCTCCCCTCCTCCATTTGGTTCCTTTTTCGGGTGCGATCTGCTGTCCCTGTGGCCCAACCCTTCGCCATGGGCATCCTGCCATCCATCAGATTCACGCGCGCGCATCCGCTGGCCGATCGATCAGATCAGGGATCGGGCCCCGCGCCCCCGCCCCCGGCTCCCCACCGTGACTCACGCATGCACGACCCACAAAGCGCCAACAGGCTGCAGGAAGAGCCATGCCGCCGACGTGTAGTCGCCTAGGCAGGACTGAAGCATGGCAGCAGCAAGCTGCGATCATAGCCTCTCGTCTCCTGGACCCGAGGCGCCATTGGCCACCAGCTTGGAATCCGGCCTGAATCCGGGTCCCAGTTCTGAGCGGCAGCGTGCATCGGTCATCGGATAGTGTGTGTCCTGGTAGCTACAGTCAGCTAGAGTCCAGCGGGTGAATTCGGCCCGTGAATGGCCACATGGCTACACTGTAGCACATCGAATGGTACTATTGTGCCCGTGCCCTGTTCCTGCACATCCTTTGATCACCAGCTTAGTTTGAATTTAATCCGGTTCTAGGTTGTGCTAATCAGCTCGCACGTTTAACATCAACTGGTGTTTAGCTCGGTGCCGACGCTCTATATAAGAGCTTCCCCTGCTCCCAATCCATCCCACCCCTTGCCTCCTGCGCCCATCCACCTAATAACAAAAACCGGTGACCGTGGTAAGCTCAGTTTAGGTCCTGTTCTTCAGCTTCTGCCCAACCTCGCCACCGAGCAGAGATGGCACTCTCTCGCCGCATGGCCGCGCCGGTCCTCGTCTTCCTGCTCCTCCTCATCGCCTCAGGTGCCTGATTCTAGCTGTTGCCGTGCTCGTCCATTGCTAGATACGTGGCCGTGCAAATTAATCAAATAACTCTCGCTCTTTAATTTGTTGCTTTAATTCGCATGGCGCAGAGATGGGTCCGGCGACGGTGGCGGAGGCGAGGCACTGCCTGTCGCAGAGCCACCACTTCAAGGGCCTGTGCCTGAGCAGCAGCAACTGCGCCAACGTGTGCCGCGTCGAGAGATTCCCCGACGGCGAGTGCCAGACGACGGCCGGCACGCGCAAGTGCTTCTGCAAGAGGATCTGCTAGTCGCCGGCCGGAAGCCGGCCCGGCACGCGCTGCAAGCCGAGCATTAGTCCTACTCCTGCCGTTGTCCGTGTACTCTCCTTTTGTTCGTCGGTTCTCGCGGCTATGCTGTAGCGAGCTGTTTGCTCTCGCTTTGCTCTGTTTTCTTAGAATAAACTCGGTGCTGGTGCTGCGCGTGCGGAACATCTCACTGGTGTTCTGCATCCGTAGGTAGGCAGCAAGATGATGTAAGGTCCTCCTTTATTTTTTTCCACAAAAAAATTTGATGTAATGCAGTTTCGTGCAAAAATTAGTTTAGTGCATCATCTTTTTTAAAAAAAAATTCCGTCAAGTTTCTCGCCAGTGCACGATTAGACAAACATTGTACGAGTACATCGTGAGGCAGACAAGACATGCAGTTCCGGCGTTAACGCTAGAACCCTCCTCCAATTCGAGAGAACACGCCCAGCTTAGCAGCTGTTAAACATATATAGTACTAGGTCATGTTTTTCGCTTCCCAAATTAAGCACTCGACTAATCTAAGCTCGAAGGCAGCTCTATATACTCCTGTTCTGTTTCTCCAGTGTGTCCATTCGCATTCCTTCACACCTACCTCATCCATCAAGATTCAAGGCCGATTGCTTGGTTCATTCGCTCCAGGCTAGCGATAGATGGCACTGCCTCGTGGCGTGGTCCTCTTCTTCCTTCTCCTCCTCGTGGCAGGTGATTAGCTTCGCTATGGTGTCAGGCGTTAGTTGCTCATTAGCCATCTAACAGCACCCTGCACCAAGCAGATTAGAGGGTAACCAACCAGCGCATTGCGATGGGATACAGATGAAATGTGATCAATGGTGCTTGTATATACGGTGCAGAGATTGGCACGATCGAAGCCAAGAAGCTATCGAAGCATGCCAAGAAGACGCCGAAGTCCCTGATGAAGGAGGAGGAGGAGGAGGAGGAGGAGGAGAACCACTGCCTGTCGCAGAGCCACCAGTTCAAGGGCTTTTGCTTCAGCAGCGACACCTGCGCCGCGGTGTGCATGGAGGAGAGCTTCCACGGCGGAGAGTGCAAGTTCGAGAACGCCCTGCGCAAGTGCTTCTGCAAGAAGCCCTGCTAGTTTATCGGGGTCGTCCATTTCATTTGTTTGATTTCACACGTGACATGCTCATCTCGTTCCAAACATGTCGCGATCCTGTCAATTGCCGAGGGTTGGCTATTGAACTTCGTAGGTTTTGGTGTTCGAAACTATCATTGTTTTCAAATTGGTATTTGTAACTGTTTTTAATGTCGTTTTCGCTGCTGTATCTTTTTAGAAAATGGAAATAAGTCCGACCAAGTGTTTAAGGAGTATTCAGCTGATCAAAAATAAATAAAAGAAAACAAGCACACGAATAAAAGGAAATAATCACAAACAATATCTATAATATCTATTATTGCTTATTTATCCATACTTGGGAAAAATGTCCAAAGTCTTCAATACTCTGCTTGCCAAATGGATGATCTCCCTAGTATCCTTACACCACGATAATGAGTCGCAGCCAATATGTTCTGGCGAAGGTAATATCCAAAACGACGTAGGAATGTAACAAAAACACCATCTTTAGCATCTAATAGAATCATCGAACACCTCGACGCAGCCACAAGTATAGGTTGGGAATGCCGAAACACATGTATCTCCACGACAATGCGTTCAGGAAGGACCATGATATCAATAGTATTGTTATCGTCGGCCTAAATAGGGGGAGGTCCAAACCGCCACCAAGAAGCAGTGGCAGATCTGGGGGGCTAAGGGGGCTCGAGCCCCCTGCTGCCTGCGACATCATGGAGCCCCCTCCAAAATTGAGGCACCATGGATGAGAACTCGAGAAGTTGCAGATTTTACTTAGCTTAGACATAGGTAAAAGATAGCCTATGCATTATTGGGTCAGGGTGAAAAACACCAAGTAAAAGAACTTAGCAATGAGTTGGGCCGTGGCCTATGGCCTTCCAATTACACAGCCCAAAACAAATGAAGCTCTGTAACTCATGGTCCACCCATGGTCCAGACTCCCAAGCATGCGCGTGCTGTTAACAAAAACTGAAGGCGTTGCTAGTGAATGCTCTGTCAAACCGGCCCAAACCTACCCCTCGCTGTGGATTGTGAGTGAACAGTAATACGACTTAGAAATGATGAACTTTTGTTGGCAGTATGTTCAGTTCCCCCTATTTTTTCCCCTAGATCCGCCCCTGCCAAGGAGGGAATGACACCAGCAAGTGTCGTCGACTAGGCTTTCGCCCCGACCTCCACTAAACTGGCCGCCAAAACCGTTGCCATGGCATCATGCACCACATGGCTGCTCGAGCAGCCTAAAACCCATGAGCTTGAGACTCCCCAACTTCTTATCAGTGAATCATCGAGGATGAATAACCCCGCTTGGGCCAAATCCAGCCATCCCCGGACAGCCACCCGCAAAGCAGCTAGAGCATTATGCATCACATGGCGGCTCAAGCAACCTGCAGCCCATGAGCTTGAGACTCCTGACGAATTGTTGAGGATGGACGGCCCTACTCAGGCCAAATCCGGCCATCCCCAAACCGCCACTGGCTGAGCTAGCAACCCCGGAGCCATATCGA
The DNA here is from genome assembly GCF_005286985.2 of Setaria viridis. Taxonomy (NCBI): domain Eukaryota; kingdom Viridiplantae; phylum Streptophyta; class Magnoliopsida; order Poales; family Poaceae; genus Setaria; species Setaria viridis. The sequence continues at coordinate 31,573,601 of NC_048263.2, forward strand.
GTGGTGAGACAATTTGCCTGACCCACCCAAAAATTGCCAGGCTGCAATATAAGCGCCTCCACGCGCGCCCATCGTTGCTGTCGCCGCAGTTCAGCCTTCACAACGGGTGGAGATCTCCAGGCCTCTGCACGATGTGACTACGATTTGGGACGCAAGTTTTTAGTTCTCGGACGGAGTCACGAAGCAGCCCCGAGTGACCCAACTTCCATTCCCGACGACCCCGCGCGCAGAAGACACCTCGGCCCAGATTCCAATCGCACCTCGCGCACACGCCTCAATCCCCCCCAGGCCCGGGCGCCACCGCCGCTGCGGCCTGCGGGACGTTCACGTTGTTGCTCATTCGTGCGGCCGGACCGCCGGAGAGCGGCCGCTGCGGGTCAGCCCCGGAGCGGAGGCGCGCGTGCGCGGTGCGCCCCGCGTCGAGGGAGTCGGGCGGACGGCCTCTACTCGGATCGGGCAGAAACAGAGAGGAGGTACAGGGATCACCGGTTTCTTTGGACACGGTCTATAGGTGCGGGAAGGCTAGCTGCCGGGATCGGGCGCGGGGTGCCGCGCCGCGCGCGCGGGTTGCCGAGCTCTTTGCCGTGGACTTTGTATGCGTAGAAGCATCTGCAGCTGCCGGCACTACCACTCGGCCACTTCTTCGACAATCTCCGACACTTTTGCACAGGGTCCAACACGAATTCCACTTCTTAACCATGGTATACATATTTCATGATCGCAACGTGCGAGCAATACAGCCTTTCTGTTGCGGATCCTTAGTAATTATGAGTGGGAGAATTGTTGTTCTACTTCCTGTGCCATAAGATAATTCTTGCAAGCCGGGGAACCGTTAAAACCAATTTGCAGCCGATCCAAAGTGTTCACTTTTGAACGACAAGGCAGTTTTTGTGTCCGGACGAAGCAGTACTCAATAGAGCAAGCTAACATAAGTATATACTAGGTTCAGTACTCCTTGTACATGCACAGACATAGAAATTGTCATCAACATACAATGCAACATGTTTTAGCAGAAGGATATGGTTAAAGAAGAAAATAGACAGGAAAACACATCGCTATCCTAGGTGCACGCTCCCTCGATCCTACTACGTACTTCCTCGTAGTAGCTAGCTACTAGCTACATCCAATTAAGCTACAACCTAGTAATTAACTAATTAATTAATGTACCAATCACACTGCGCTCTCCACTGTACAATGCTGGCATACAGAAAGGAACACGCTTTGACAAGGACCAGAAACTTACACTGACGTTCATTGGACAAAACAAAACAAGCTGTTTTGGCTTATTCTCTTTGTCTAAAACGCCATGTATTGTCAACTGGCGCGGCGGCGGCAGTGGTAGTTTGCGCCATGGCCGGGTTGTGCGTAAGCGCTTTGCAGGCCACATGCAGATCTAGACGAGGAAATTAGGGAGCCCGATCTTCTTCCCGGTTCTCTTGACGTCTTCTTGCACCTTGCTCCTGTACTCCCCGAACGTGAACGTCCTGTAAGGAGAAGGCTCCTCGCACGTGCCGATGGGCGAGTCGTAGGACGGGCAAAGGAAGTAGGCGACGGAGTAGCGCTCCGTCGTCGCGTTGGTCACCACTTTGTGCTCCACGCTCTTGTATCTGTTGTTGCTCCAAGCCTTCAAAAATAACGCAACGAAGAAAAAGAACAAAGACTAAGAGAGGCCACCTTGGGATTACAATGCATGCACGATGCTGACAGATTGTAAAAGAGAAGCATGCGTACGGCAAACATTTACTCAATTAATCCTAGTAATATAATCTGATCTTCATTATCAGTACTACATTGAAAGTAAGTCGGGTGTGTGATCTCTCTGTATGGATAAGGGCAAATTCGCTTTAGTACTCCATATAGTAGGTGTACTGGTGTGATCTCCCATTGGTTCCCCTCGCAAAAGCTGCAATACACCATGTGGCGATGTGAGTGTAGCATGCATGGACAGGTCAGCTTTCGTACTGCGATGTTTTGCTGTCCCTAGAACTGGTTAAACTTTTTGGTTAGCCGCGGTACATGCAGTACGCGCCGGAACAGCGCAGGCAAGTACACGTAGCTCCTTGCGCGGCTGCGTGCGTGTCTGACGCGGCAAGGCCTCAAGTTTGAAGAGTCAAAGGAATATGTTCATGCTGGATTCTGTACTTGCACGCAGACAGGCAGCCACTGATAAAGAGAGAAAGGAAAGTATATTGTGGCCGATGTGATCCTAGCTTTTCGTGCACAAAGCAAGGTAGCTAGTCAGGCTTTACTAGGTACCTCGGAGGGGAGAACGACGTCGTCGACCGATCGGCATGTGCAGAAGGGAAACAAAGCAACGTGATGGGTGTGTACCTGGAACAGGTCCCCGATGTTGACGATGAGGGCGCCGGGGATGGGCTTGACGGCCACCCACCTGGCGCCCTTCATGAGCTGCAGGCCGCCGACGTGGTCCTGGCACAGCACGGTGAGGAAGTCGCTGTCGGTGTGCGGCACCAGGCCGAAGGCGTCGGGGGAGACCGGGCACGGCGGGTACCGGTTCAGCCGGAGGAAGCACGTCGTCTCGTCGCAACCCTCCGGGAAGCGCTCCCCGGCCGGGCGCCGCCCCGCCAGGAGCGCCTCGGCGAGCACGCGCGCCAGCGTGCCGGCAAGCTTCGACATCGCGCCCGCCACCTCCCGCGTCACGTCCCTGTGCGGCGGCGGCGGCGACGGTGGCACAACGACAACCCGTGGCTCAGCTTTGCTTGATTATATATGATGATGGGACGATAGCATCGTGTGTAAACTATAGATATTGTTGTGCCGACCTGAAGACTTCAATTATTATTTCACCCCTATTTTAATTTTATTTCTATATATGCAACTTGAGACTACAAGTCTAGAAAAGTCCCTTCCAGCCCAATCATAAAACAAATTCGAATATTAAAAAAAATAGAAGATTCAGACATTTGGTAGGGATCACACGTATACTATTTTAGATAGCACACAAGTACTTTTTTTTTTCCATGACGCAACATAAACTAATAAAAAAATAAATATAGGGACGTCCATCGATGTTTCATTAACTTTAATCCTTTTCCTCCCTGATCACTAGACCCGTGAAAGGAGCACCGATTGTTAGCCACGATATGCACAATAATCCATCATGTAGTTGTACTCGCGACGAGGACGATTGCATGAGCCTCAACGGCCGTTGCATTTTCCACATCAGACGTGAGTTACAGCCCAACTACTTTGCACCGACTTGCTGACTAGTAGTAAACCGTAGCAAGAAGGCTCCAAAGAAAAGGTGATGCTGCCAGGCCAGCTTACAACCGCCGTAAATTGAAGCGCCTCTCCTTTTCCCGGTCGGGTTACGTCGTGTCCTGGTAATTATTCCGCCGCAACCGCACCAATAACCCGCGTCGCAGTCATGCGACCCGGCAGATGGAATCGTATTTTAATTACCAGGTCTCTCTTAGCTCTAGGACGGGAAAAATATTTTTCCGATGGGTATCATTCCTGGTACTTGAGAAATGCTCGCGTGCGTCGGCAGAACACACCAGTTCGATCGATCTAATAGCTACTTGCACGAGATGAAACGGCAGAATCGGAATCAGGGTGGACACATGTCCAACGCCCAGAGCGAGCAAGCTCGTCGTCGCTCGGTAAACTATGCACAAAAATGAGAAAAAAGCACGGTACTTCTCGCTAGCTTATTAGGGGAGGGGTGGAGTGGAGTGGAGTGATGCTGCCTGTACGTACGAACCTGAGTGCGGTGAGGTCGCCGAAGTTGCAGCGGTCGCCGGAGACGCCGGCGAGCGGGACGTGGAAAGCCTCGGACCAGGAGAGCTGCCGCGGCGACGTCGCGGTCGGGGTGCCCCAGCGGTAGGAGTCGTTCAGCAGGCCGGCCGTGGACTTGGCCTCGAACGGGAGGCGGAACAGGCGCGCCTGCTCCCGGCGCATCGCGTCCAGGAGCCCCGGGGCCACGCCGTGGTTGCGCACCTGGAAGAACCCCCACTCCTCGGCGGCGCGCGCGATGGCCGCCGCGCACGCCGCCCGCTCCGCCTCCGAGCCACCGCCGTCGCGCGTCAGGCACCCTACGTCGATCATCGGGAGCTCGCACTCCGCCACGGGCACTGCTGCCGTGTGAGCGCCATCGTCGTTGTCGCCGCCGCCGTGGCGCCGGAGCAGCGCGTGGTAGCTGTCCGCCAGCGGCGGCTCCGCTGCGCTCCCCGCGAAGGCCGGCATGGCTGGCTGGCTGGCTCCCGGTCGAACGAACAGGCTGTGTGCAAGGTTCAAACTCGCTGGAGCTGCGTGTGCGCACGCGGACGGAAGCTCTAGCGCTGCGCTGATCGGGAGCTAGCTGTGCGCCTGTCAGCCTGTGCCTGCCTGCCTGACTGTGCGAGGCTGCGAGCGTCCTGCACACAAGCTGAAGAAGCTTCCCCTATATATAGGGGCGAGGGCGACGCGGTGGCTTGGCTGCCTGCGGAGTGCACCGTCGCACAGCACGCGCACGCAGCTGATACGCGCGCGCACTCGTGGTGACGAAGCTTTAACTAACCTCTGCGTGGCGGGTCCGGCCCGATCGGAGTGCGAGGGCGAGGCGTGAAGCTGCCACCAGACACCACCACACCAGTGGTGATTAATTAGAGGAGGCGCGCGCCGGCGAAGGCCGACACTTGGAGGCGGTAGGGACGTCGACGCGCCGAGTCTGTTTTGACCGGGCCGGCGGCGACGACGACGGCGAGCAAGCGACGCGGGCGTGCATGGCGACGCAGACAGCGTATTTTAATTTGTTGTCAGTACTGGTACGTACGGGTTGGGTGTATACTGACAGAGTACGTGTGCGCGTACGTATGGGCAACTAGGCATGCAGCAGGGATTTCTCTCGAAGGGTGTAGTGGCGTACAGCCTTGTCGTCGGGCCCCGGACTCCATGGGCAGCAGGTCATGGCCGCCCGCTGCGTGTTCCTCCGGGAGGCATGCAGACCTGCCGCTCCGTAGTCCTGCTGCGATATGGTCCCGTGGCACATTCCCCAGTTCCCCACTCTAGTCACCGGGTATGTAGTCGCATACTCGCTTAGATTACTCGATCTCTCCCTCTGAGAGCCGCAAAATGATTCATGGGTATGTACATGTAGAGGTAGAGAGCCAATATAATGCAGATGGAAGTGGACAGGGTCCTGCCATGCGGCGGTGTGCCTGTACTACAGGTTGATCATTGAGCTTCTCTATTGGGTTTGTGACACTGATTCGGAAGGGATTTGAGTCCCAACAGACAAGGGACCATGCTGCCTTTGCTGCATGCTGCTCCTTTTGGGGCACCATGGCTGGGTGGGGCATGGCTTGAGGAGCTAGAATACTAGATTCGGTGGTTGCAACGGCAGCACAGGCACAACGCCGCATGGCAGTTTTTTTAAACAAAGAGAAAAAACACGCAATGTTTTCTCAAAAGTTTGCTACTCCTCTTCTCCAGAATAATGCCATACCGTTACCTCATGTCTAGTCAGTAGGCCTACATATGGGACGTGCTGGTTAGCACGCGCTAGGAAGCCTCCCAAGGCGTGATGTTCCTACAACCTACATTTTTTCACATTTTTTTCCATTTCACATATTTCCATTTTTATAAGGTAAAATTTAGTCATGCATTTTTTATGGCTAATTTTTTAGGATAACTTGTTCCACAAAACTTCTCAAGCAAAATTAATAGAACCTTTCTAGGAGAACTATAAAAGAAAATTCTTTGCATGAGGTTTCTAGAAAATCTGCTTCAAACTAGTTTTTCCAAACAAACTCTCTTGGAAACTTCTTCAAACAAGTTATTTACCAAACCTATTCAAACAAGTTCTCTAAAAAAAAATTTTGTTAAAAAAGAAAAAAAAGCTGATAAAGAGTAATATGAGTGGATATAATTTTAGTGAAGGAAAGTGGCGTGATACAAAAACAAAAGAAAAGAACAAGATAGAAAATGAAGGTGAAAGAGGAAAGTAGATAGGAAAAAAATTAGAAAGAAGGAGAAAAAACATCTATATGCTCTCGATGTACCACCAATTATAGATCCAAGATTTCTTGAATCTGCAAATACCTAGCTCTAAGAAATCCGCATATCTTTTGTGCTGGAGCTTTGCTAAACTAGGTGCATCGATCTGCGCTAATAAGGATTCCTACCTACATATGTCGACCATGCATCAATTTCCTATCACCGTCTATGATGCCAGTTAGAGAGGATTAATCAACATATGAAGTACATTATCTTTTTTGGTGGGGAAGGTACTTTACTAGCATTTTCCCTCCTCACTACTTTATTTTGACATTTAAGTTTGCCGATTGATAACTAATCAAATTATATACATATTTAGTATGTAAAATTTACATCAAAATACTCATGATCATAATACCTTTATGAAATACTGATTAATTTTAGCAACTAACAATATTAGGAATTAAAGGTTAAAATCTACATTTGAAAAAATATCAAAATATGCCTTAGATCAAGGGACAAAGCGAGTATATTAAATTTTCCTACTAAAATTAAAAACTATTTTACTAGGGGTGGAGCGGGACTTGGGCCATGCCGCGATGGCGCCTAGCCCTCTCGTGCCATGTTGCATTATGTGGGGGCTCCTATATGTCTTACGGAAGGTAGATAAGCAACTCATCTTTAAGCTCATATTAAACTCATGTACAACTTTTTTAACGTCCATCAAGATTTGTTAACATTCATCAACTTTTTTTTTTACAAAAAGTCTGGCTTAATTATTACCAACGTTTCTTGATGTTAGTCAACATTTTTTTATATGTTCCAACATTTTTAACTTTTTTTACACTCACCAACATTATTACTCAACAATGTTGAAATAGTACGTTGGGCTGTTGTGGACCAGTTATTGGACTACTACTGAGTTATAGATGTTTAGTTATCTATCTAAAAAAGATAGATATGAAATCCCGCATTACGCGGCTAGCACGATGCTCTCAACATGTTGTGCCGACTTGATAGCCCTACGTCTAGACCCAAGCATGCACTATGCATGACTAGCGGAGTAGCGGTAGAGGTAGAAAATCTTTTTTTCTTTATTAACGAGGCCCAAGAATGTCTTATATTTGTGGACAAGTGGTTGTTTGGATCTTAAAAAATAGAACTAGTTTTACTAAAACAGGTTTTAAGAGGCTTTTTAGGAAAACTGGTTTTAAGTTGTTATTCGGTTAGCCTTTGTTTTTTAGAATTCTTTGTTTGGGTAAAAAAAACTGGAAATGTTTGTTAGTAACGCCGTGTTTGGCTGCGCCAAATAAACTGATGCTTTCACAAATACTGGTGATCCTATCATTGTACTCCGAACGTGAGGCCGAAAAAACTCATCAAGATGAGGATAAGGAAAAGTAGTTTTGTTAAAAACAACAAGTACTCGTTTTTGGTAAAACTTAAAATTCAGGTTTTGTGGGAACCCAGTTTTGTCTGTATGCGAGTTTGTTAGTCTATCCAAACAACGTTTTTAGGGTTGTTGGTTTAAAACGAGTGTTCTGGAATCTGGTTTTCACAAAATACATGATCCAAACAACCCTAGATCCTACCGAAATATTTCATGACAGAAAATGCCTTATTATAATAGTCAAAGAATGCCTTAATATATTTGCTGCAGGCTCTGTAGGTCAAAACCAAACTGATGATGCTCGGACCGCCGGTGCTGGCTTAAAAAAAGGTTTGTTGAACTATATAGTAGTCCGCTCTTTTCAACCCTGAAGAATAAAGCAATGTGAAGGGCGGCAGTTTGTTCCTCGTCCGGAAGGCCAGACAAACTTTCTAAGAGACCAGCTTTACATTACACTAATATATACTCCTGCCCCAAAGTGGCAGTACCTACTAAACTTTGTTCTAAGCTACCGGCCGGTCCGAGATTTGGCACAAAAATCCAATGGTTTCCCTGTCAGGTTAACATTTTCTTTTTTCAGATCGACTGATCGAGCAAGATTTCAACGGTTTCACACGCATCGGATCACGCGTGGGCAGCGCATATTCTACGCGTTTAATTCGATCTCGTCTTGTCATCAGCTGGCCAGCTTTATTTCCTTCTGCTGCTGCCAAATAATTAATTCTCGTAAAATTAAACAAAACATGAGCTAGAAGGAGCTGGAAGCATCCATCTCATTTGCCAGGATCGATCACAGCATGCCATGTTACAATGTCCTAACAGGAAAACTGTTCATCCATTCCGCCCTCATTTATTGAGGCATGTCTCGAAGTTTAATTATTTCACGTTTTGAACACACTTTTTTCCCTCCTTGATGTAATGCAGTCTTTGCAGACTCTAGGCATGAATCGGCCATATGCCCATATCGGAATAGACGAAAATAGACTCTGAAAAAGGCCCTCATTCTTGTGTGGATCCTTGCTCAAGCAATAGTACGATGTGAAAGGTTGTTTGGGGATGCAATCTGGACTCTGGAGTACGAGCATTACACTGCTAATTCTAGCTACCAACCAAGCCCTGATCTGTAGTTCCGTACAATAAACTAGCAGCTAGCATATGCACTGGCTATTATCGATCGTAGTTTGAACCGGTAAAACACGATCGATCTTGCGAGGGCGCTAGCTATTCTCGCGCCATACATGTCAACATCACATCACCGTTACGCGGGCCATCGACTTGGTTCCCGCAGCTGCCCGCACGCGCGCGCCCCGGCCGCCTGTCATTTGGACGTGAAGGACGATTGCTTCTCCCTCTCTCGAGGTCGGCAGGCGCGCGCTGGCCTTTCGATGCGTGCGGCCGGACCCCAAGACAGGAAACCCTCCTCAGCTCCGGCTCCCGATGACCGAGCCAGCAGCCAGGGACCGCCGCATATATGCTACCAGCTTCTTTCCGCTCTCGTTTCGCGATCCCAACGGAACAGTGCCCCCGAAGCCGGAGGAGCTGTGTGGTGGCGGCAAAAAACGATGGAGCAGTGAGTGCGTGTGACCAAAGCAAGAAATTCGAGCACAATGCGTGTGCGTGCACGTCGCCAGTGTGCAATCCTCTCGCGGCAGCATGCCGCACCTGATCGAAAAGGCCTGAACCCGGCAATGAAACTAACAAGTACTAATCACCTTTCTCTGATGTCGGCAAACGGCTGATTCTTTGTGTGTGTCGCTGCAGAACTCGCGCGGTCGCGCCCTGTCGCTAGCGCTGGGGTCAAGGCCGGGCAGGAGATACCCGGATGTGATGTGGTCACACGCCGCGTGCGGAACTGTGCGGATCGCGACTCGTGCAAAGATCTGCTTAGCTTTTCCAATACATACATATCTGCACAGGGATTCACGTGCTTAGCATCGATGCTTCGACGTATATACTACATAGCGCTGTGTCTAAAGATCATTGAACACACCCGAGTGTTTCTAAGGCTCGAAACAAGCGGGTTCTGAACCGTCGGATCTAGATCAAATGGGTAGCATCGGGCCTCCCCCCTTCTTCATCAACTTTTGTTAACATAGATTTCCTGATGTTGCTCTTCGCCGTATAACATAGATGCATACATGTATGCATAGCGCTATTCGCAGAACTTTTGTTAACATCGATTTTGTCCCTTCTTCCAAACGTGTGGTTGATTTCAAGTCTCAAAGGAGGTAATAAGTAATAACTACGTGAATAAAAAGACGTAGCACTCAAAATTTCAAAAGTTTAATCACTGACATATGTTACTATTTTTTAATTGTTTCCATAAAACCCAGTTTATGTTTTTTTTTCTTACTATGATCTTAGTATTTGGCGAATAAAAGAAGATTCGCGTTTAACTCTCGTGGCCTAAAAATCACCATGTTGATCTGAAAAAAGGAGCAAAGTGCAATGCTATTAAAAAAAATTCCAAAACACTCCTATATAACGACTGCTCTATCAACCGCCAATGCCATTATTGAAAAACTACGCCAAGTGCAGGAAAGAGAACCGCAACCGATAGCAGGGGCGTGATGCTAGTCTCCTGAGTCCTGAGTCCTGACTAGTGACTATAGTTAAACACGCGTAAGCGTCATCCATGAATGCGCGAGATGTGATGAAGGGAATGGTTTCTAGTTTCTAGATCAGATACGCTTTAGCACTTCTATGCTACATAGAGAGTGAGCGATCGCAGTCGCAGCGCAGAAGAACAGGTTCCTGGCCACTACGGCTTTCAGTTTCAGTTTCAGAGGCTCAGAGACAGCACCGCGGACCAGACTCCCTTAGACTGGTCAACCAATCGAGTGGTCTCTCCGGTGGCAGGCCGTCAGTTCGATCTCTCGCTGCCGGAGAGATAACGATACGACGTACGTGCCCCGATCCGGTTATCCCACTGCGCAGCTTCAGAAACTGACGAGATCTCCGGGGAAGCAAAGTTTTGCTGTTGGAACCGAACTATCGGTGGATCTCGCACTCTGTCTGGGTAAAGCCCAGCACGCTGGTAAGCTGGTGAAAAAAGAGTGGCCGTTGCGTAACCTACGTCCCGTCCATTTATGGGGTCAACTGGTACGTACTGTCTGATTTGTAGAGTCGTGAAGCTAATTAAAGTAGGTAACCCTCTGTTAGTGGTGCATGGTTCACCCAGTGCTCCGACTGGCTGCTACTACAGGGAAGTTTACCAAGAGTCACATTTTTCTAGATAGACTTTCCTATGAAAGTACAAGTTATAGTATTATGAACTTACACATAGACATACTTCACATGCAACATTCTACACTCACACTTATATAGTTGCCTTGAAGAGATGGTCTCTGGCACCAGTTCCCAGTACGTGTCGGGAAAGCTTGATTGGAATCGATCAATGGCTGTCAGTCCGGCCAGCCCACTATAGTAGGCCAACAGCAAGACCTACGATACGATATGATACGATCACGTAATCTTCTGAGCAGGTTCCATTATCATACAGTCAGCTGATACGTCGTGTCGATCAGATCAAATTCGTGGAGGTAATTCCGCATTATTGGTAATGGTAACAAATCCCGTTCTTCCCCCTTAGCCTACACGCCTGCACTGCACGAGCTATAGTGGAGTGCTGGTGCAGCACTATATTTGTATGTATTTCTGCACTGCACGAGCTGCAGTGGAGTGCTGGTGCAACACTATATTTGTATGCTAGAAATACAGTGATGGCATTCCAACCGTTGTCCTTACCGGTTCCAAGGACATCCCCAACAGACTACCTATTTTTACTCTCTATCTAAGTTGGCAAAAAGATTCCTCTCTATATGAGTTGCTCATTCCAACAGATTACCTATCCCCACTCTCCAAATCCCAATAGTTAGTTTCCTCTCTAAAAATCCACACTCTTCATTCACTCCAACAACCTCTCTATTTTGTACCGCAACATCTTCTCCATTACTGCACGTGGGACCCACACTTTGGGAAGGCAAATTGGCTTGCCACGTTTGGCAAGTCTGAGGGGAAGTTTGGCAAGTCGGATGGGATGGAGAGCCAGATAGTAACTCTGTTGGACCACAATTTTCTTATTAACTTGCTAAATTTTAACTCGGAGAGTCAGATAGCAACTCTGTTGGAGTTGATTGAACACACTACCCTATGCCAATCGTCGTGTTTCCTTGTAGGTGGCGCCAATTCACGAGTGCTCCCTAGCTCCCGTGTGCAGGCGCAAATAGTACCTTCTTCCAACTGAGAACAAAACGTGGGGGCATCTACGGCTTGGTCGTAGGCTCGTAGCCCACAAAAAGCCTCTTTAGCCTTGCACAATCTTTGGAGCTTGGAATCAGGCATGCATAATTGCATATGGTTCAGCTGGCAGCTATCTCATCAGTCATCACTGCTCTCCTCTCCTCGCACAGAGAGCACCTCTTCCGTGCTCATGTCATGCCTCGTCGATGCTGGACTACTTGGAACTCAAAGCCCCAGCCTCCTGTCTGTTCCATCCGCGCGCGGTCCGCTCGTCAGGGCAAAAGTTGAGTCGCGATCGTTACCCGAATGGAACAGGATCCCGATGCCCTTTAACCTTTTTGCGGTCAATGTTTTCCAATCGTATAATCGAATCTAGTCGTAGTCATTGCTCAACCTGATTAGTTCGAGGCTATTCGGTCCTAATCGTCCTATATACTCTATATACTGGGACCGATATACTATATAGTATATAATATAAAGTTATGATTAAGATAATTTTGATGGTTCGGTGGTAAATTAGTTGTGAGTTTTGATTTGTGAAATACCTACCTTAACAACATTTTCTTGTCCCACACTCTTGGATCTTGCAATCTTACCGTGGAGGTGTATATCTTAAACCTAATAGGCCCAAATGACAGTCTAAAACAATCTAAGCACATGTGTTTTTCACTCCTGCAAATTGCCCCTCAAACCTAGTTGTCCTCGACCTAATCGGTCGACTAATCATGGTTAGTCGATGATTAGTCGGACGAACCAGTTTTCTAGTCGGGAAAGTCGGATCGGTGGTTCCTGTCGGTATGAGGGCGGCTAATCACAATTAATCGCGATTAGCTGGACGAATTAAAAACATTGTTTGCGACGAGGGACGGAGTTCCGCTGATTAGTATTTGCCGCCATCGCTTAAGCTGAACCGAGAGGGAGAACCGGAGAAGAAGATATACATTCTAGGCCTCCTGATCGCTTGGGAACAGCGTGCTGGCGCATCCAGTCCCAGTGTCTTGTCCGCATAGTCGGCATAGATGTCGGGCCCTGTGAGCACGACCAACAACGACCCCATCGAGAGGGAGAAAACCGGAGATATTATTCTGGGGCTTCCTGATCGCTTTGGAACAGCCTCTGCAGGCATCCAGTCCCAGTGTCTTGTCCGCATAGACGTCGGGCCCTGCGTGCGAGCACGACCAACCACCACCCGTCGAGAGGCCCGAGTTAGAGGGATACTCTATCATGGTGTTGCCGTGAAATTCAAATAGACAGAGGGATACTCTATCATGGTGTTGCATTTGCCTTGCTCGGTAGCTGCTGATTGTGTGTACGGCAAGCTGGGCTCGCAGAGGTCTCCAAATTTGGGCCGTTGGGCGTGCAGACGGATTGGGCCAGTTGCATTGTCGAATTGGGCTTGATCACTTGTCACTCACTCTCCCCCAGCCAGCCCACTACGAAAAGTAAAAGCATTTCATAGTCGATTTGGGCTGGCAGCAAGCAAAGCATTTCTCTGTACGAGTTTTTTTTTTAAAAAAAGGCATTTCTGTATACGTGAAAAGAAAAACGCGTCAGGTGTGTATGCTTCCTCTATGAAAAGTAACGTGATCGCTGCCTCTTAAGTCTGACCTGTACAACGCGGTGTCATGAATAAGGACACTGCAAACATACTATACATCATAGTCACTTTCCACACTGATGAATAAGACGTCAACGTTGCGACTTTATGAGCAATTCACGGCCGCAAGTCAAAATCGTGGTTGCGAACTCGTGATCGCAACATACTACTGTCTACTGTACAAGCAGAGACCAGTAGTTCCGTCCGTCACGAACAGGGACACCTTGCCCGCCGCAGCAGCCTGGACCATGGAGCTAGGCCTCCTCCAACGGGGGCACGTCAGCTAGCTCAGAGCTAGCTGACATCGGATTTCTGCTGGCGTGGAAGAAAGAGAAGGCATGAAAAACTCAATGCTAGCATGGGACGAAGAGATAGGCTTAAACACGCTTCCCGAAGCATGCTGGGTCCCATTTCTCCTTGCTCTCCCACGGCCGGCCAGAACTGAAGAACGAGTGGATGACGGCTGCTTGCTGGCTACGGGCCGGCGGAGCCCCTCGACGGCGCAAAGGCGATTGCGCAGCCGCAAGGCCGCAGCGCCACGGGCGGTCGGCGGCGGAATGGCGGAGCCACGGTGCGCTGGCGGGCGCAAGTGAGGCCAGGCGGCGGCGGAGCTGCTGACCTGCGACGCGCAGACAGGCGTAGGCGAGGCCGTGGCCTCGCGGGCGGTCAACGGCGGAGCGGCTAGGCCGCCGCGACACGCGGCCGCAAGCGGGGCGGCAGCGCGCAGGATGCGCTCCGCCGGAGGAAAGGGAGTCCGAGCTCGCGTCGTTGACGGAGGCGGATGAGCTTGCCGCCGCATCGTAGTAGAGACCAACGATCTCGGCATCGTCGCGCAGATGGAGCTGCGAACGCGAAGGCCGACGAATCCGCGTGAGCTCTGGTTGCCATCCGCCTGGATGCGGCGGCGAGGGAGCAGGCCAGCAGGGCGTCGGGCAACCGGAGGAGAAGGGCCCGGGCTCACACTGCCAGAGCAAGAGGAAAAAGAGAGCGGCGCTGGTTGCCGGCGCCGGAGGCGAGGCAGCACTTCGCGATGAGGAGGATCTCGCAGCAGCCGGCCGGAAACGAGAGCGAGGACCGGAGAGAAAAGAGAATTTGAGTAAAAAAGTCATATACGTGGGCCCCACAAACTCTTTGAAATGTGCAATGAACCCAACCGATGGACGTGTTGTCTCGTGCGTCTACGTGGATGCGCCGCGCAAGGCTTAAGAGCCAGCAGCTGGCTCAACCTTTGGACAAGGCCTAACAAGCTGCCTAGCCCCATGGATAGGGCGCCGTTCCATTTTTAATGCGGCGGAAACACCAATGGGAGGAGGGGAGGAACATGGAGGCATGATGGACGGCGACGCGTGTGGAGCCGGTCTCCGGACTCCAATCCCGCTCCGGCGCCGGTAGATCGTGGCAAGGCAGGTGACGCCGGGTGATCTGTCCCAAACCCCCTCCTTTACGACGATGCGCGTGTTGACTTGCCTGGGCCGCCCGTCGGCGCGCGGCTGGCCGGGTGTCCGTGCACATGCCGCCGCGCATCCAGTTCCTTGCCAACTCCTCCAGCGTTCCCTTCCAGAAGTTTACAGCCAACGTCATCTACGATTCCAAAAGCCTTTTGGCCTTGGCTGCTGCTCGCCTGCTCCTGAAAATCACCCGCATCTCTACGTGATCCGGCACCGAAAGCCACGCGATCGGCTCCGAGGCGTCCGAAATCTGAACGGTTGGTGCCGGCACGGCACGCCCGGCCTCCACGGACTCACGCGTGCGCCCGTGCCATTTCAGCATTTCCTCCCCCGTACCCACTTGGAGTCGGAGTTGGGGACGCCGAGCCGGCCGAGCTACCCAAAAGCTACGGGCGCCGGGACCCGGTCACCAGGGAGCTCTCGAGTCTCGAGGGCCAGCCAGGACAGGACAGCCAGCCCCCACCCCAAACCCCTCCTCCTCCTCCTCCCCTCTTCCCCCCTTCCCTTCCATTCGGGTCGCGTCCAGAGGCAACCAGCTGGCCCGCGCGGGTGCCGACGCCCACCGGATCCAGCGCCGCGGGGATCCACACGGCGAACGATCAAATGGCCTCTTCCCCGGCGGCGGCGGCGGCGGAGGAGGTGGCGCCTGCGCCGGCCCCGCCCGAGGCGGCGGAGGCCAAGGGGAAGGGGAAGCGGGGCGGGGTGCTGGGGCGGATGTGGCGGGCGCTCTTCGGCGGCCGGGAGGACTTCGAGAAGCGCCTGCAGTACCTGTCCAAGGAGGAGGCCGCCGTGCACGCGCGGATGCGCCGCCGGACGCAGTTCTCGCGCCGCGCCGTCCGCAACCTCATCGTCCTCTCCGTCCTCGCCGAGGTCCTCGCCGATTCTCCTTCCTTCCTTCCTTCCTTCCTTCCTTCCTTCCCCTCTTGTTTTTTTTATCTCCTGATTTGAGATGGTTCGGTGATGCGGGTGTTGCGTTCGTGGTTGTTCCTGTCGCTAGGTTCGCTGATTATTGTGATAGATAGATGTTGTGTATTATGCGTGTTCTGATGATCTGAGGACCTGCGGATTTTCTGCTGCGTGCTGCGGTCTATTGATACGATGCTTGAGATTAGCTTAGAGTTGGGGTAGAACAGCAGGAAAAGATGACTTTGCTAAAGAACATGTGGATGTTTTTCTGCTTCGACCAAAGGGTAAAAGGTCAACCGCTTTACTGGAATACATTAGACGGTGTTTCAAACACATGTATTATCTACGAGTGCTGTGGAACATTCATGCCTATCGCCACTGATGTATTGTTTCCAGTGAGACTGAGAAACGGATTGCCACATGATGTGGAAGATTCATGCCTAGCGTCACTGATGGATATGATAATTAGGCGTAAAATTCTTTGTAGAGGGATGATCCCATTGCAGTGCGAAATTGACTGCTGCTTTGAATTTCCTGCGCTTTCTGTCAAAGCTTCAATGTTCATGAATCCAATGGTATTCATGGGGTTTCTTTAATAATTTCTAGTTACCACCAAACAAATGTTGCCTGTGGCAATTTTTTTTTCAGTTCATAGAAGACCCTTGTTCAGTTGCACAAAAAAGGTTGTCATGTGCTAATGCTACCCATTCAGAGTGGTGTTTACTTGCATACATAGGTTATACATCTGAAGCAGGCATTTTGATAAAGCAACAGCCAATAGGTTTGTTACAGGAACGTTGTGCTAAATTGCTAATACATTGATATTTTATTAGAGTAACTTTAGGGTATGAGATATTTTGAGTGGACCAATAGCGAATAGGTGTGTCTACCAGAAAAGGATATGGTTGATTTTCTGTCACACTGATAATGTTCCCTTTGTGTCCTTCCTGCATTTTTTTTGGTTTATTCATGCTCCTTTATTATGTGAATCACAGATTTGTTTTTCATTCTGGGGATTATAAAGTTGCAGGAATTGCATTTGTCAAATGTATGCGGCTATGTGCTCTAAGGATTTCACAGAGCATGACTACTGCATTCCAAAACTTTTCTGACAATCAAATGCTAAAAATAAACACTCTATATGATTCTTCTCTCTTCTGTTCTAATGATCTTTTTTCCCTTTTTAGGTTGTTGCTTTACTATATGATGCATTTTACATTTTTTGTTAAAACATGTTTTCAGGTGTTGGCTGTTGTATATGCTATCATGATGACAAGAGATGAGGATCTAACATGGCAAATGAGGGCAATTCGGGTGCTGCCAATGTTTGTTCTTCCTGCTGTATCCTCTCTGATATATTCAACAGTTGTAAACTTCACAAGGATGCGTAAGTGCCCCGGAGCCCCTGTCAGATAATACTGTTTCTAACTTGTGCAATACCAGTCTTTGCACTTCTGCTTTTGAGCAAAATTTTCAGAGGTGTTATTTTTCCTTTTGTTTGCCTTTTGTGAAATTTGTGTGCTCTGTATGAAAAATTGTGCTGGGGAATTTTATTTCAGTGCTTGAAATATGTGGCTGGTATTTTTCCAGAACTTATAATATGAAACCTGCTTTATTTTTTCCCTGGATGCTGCTCTATTTTCTCATTCAACATTTTGAAATTTGATGGTTTTCAAAATTGGAGATTTGTCAATGCAAATAATGAGGGTAGATTGGTGTCGCGATTATTCCCCTGGTTTCCATTTTTCTCTGTAAGTGGAAACTTGAGTTCACCAAAACTAGTGACATGAGAAATTTGAAGACAGCCTTAAGAAGACAAACGGAAAGAATTGTCCTTGTGCTGTTATACCAAGTAGGTTATATCCTTGGTCATGTTTTCTTCCCTGTAAAGTGACTGGATACACATTAAGTTATGTAGCTGTATGTACTGTATCATTGTCACAACTGCTGTTTGCATCCGCAAAATGATTATGAGATAATGATAATTTACAGTTGCTTGGCAAATGAAGAATTAGAAATTTGCATGGATTGTGTAAATTTGAATGATTGTTCTGTTGTACATTTGTCAAATGAATGTCGTTCTTTTAGTTTAGAGAAATGATAACAAAAAGAACGGAAGGTAATATAATTCGTTTTTGAATAAAGATCTTGAACCTTTGTCACTATGTTTTTTAATATCATGGTAATATTTTCATAAACATATATGGTGCAGGATGTAATCACATTCTATTTTGCTTTAATGAATTCGTATTCGTATCTGTTCACAGTTGAGCGGAAAGACCAGAAGACACTTGAAAAGTTGAGGGCTGAGAGGAAAGCCAAGATTGATGAGCTTAAAGAGAGAACGAATTATTATCTTACCCAACAGCTTATTCAGGTAAGTGGACAAGTAGCCATTGCTCAAGCTTACAAAAATTCGCTAGTTCCTGGTATCAGACTTTTTTCATCTCTTTTGCCACATTGATACTAAATGGTGAAATGTACCCTTAACTGTACATGTGCAGAAATATGATCTTGATCCAGCTGCAAAGGCAGCAGCAGCTTCAGTTTTGGCATCAAAGCTTGGGGAGGAGACTGGTTTGAAAGTTCATGTTGGAGAAGAACCAAAGTTGGATGCTGCAGTGGCTAGAAGCAACGATGTTGAGATATTACGCTCAGATGGTTTGAGAAACAGGAAGCAACCCAATGCAAGTGGAAGCAGGACCGGGAGCCCCTCAGGTGCTCATACCCCAGCACATGGAACTGAATCCAGTCCAACTGCTAGTGCTGGCCTGGAAACTGCACCAGCTCCAATGGTGGTAGAACACCATCAAGGCACAGGGGCGAGTGATGGTGGATGGATTGCAAAAATTGCTGCCTTGCTTGTGGGGGAGGACCCATCACAGTCGTATGCTTTGATCTGTGGCAACTGCCATATGCATAATGGTGCGTACGATGAACCAAGCTCAATTGATCCCTTTTTCACATATTGTACCCAAAAAAAGGGATGCATTACCTAACATACTAATATATGCAGGCTTGGCACGGAAGGAAGATTACCCACACGTAACGTACTACTGCCCACATTGTCATGCTTTGAACACATCAAAGCAATCCATGGGCCAATACTCAGGCTCCAACTCAGGCCAGTCAACTCCAGCTGTTCCTGCTGATGGAATGTCCACTTCCAGTTCAGTACAGGAGGGTGAATTGAGTAACCTGACCACATTGCAGGAGCTGCCAAAGGAAGGGAATGCAGAGAAGCAAGAAACAGAGGCAAGTTAATGGTTCGTAAAACTACTATTGTCAATGTGTGTGGAATTGGTTATCTTTTTAGACGCATGTCGTCATGTTTCAACTGGTCAGAGCCACAGATTTAGCACTGTTGTAAATTGGAAATAGTGACTGATATGATCCACAGAAACTTAGCACCCAAAAAAGGAGAAATGAGCCATGGTCTGTACATCCAGCATCCTTAAGTGGATGAATTTTGTTGTCAATAGAGTGTCGGTGAAGACTATCCGCTGCGTGACAAGATGAGGCTGAAAAGTACTGGAGGCAAGCAAGCAGTATGTGATGGAGGCAAGCAAGCAGGTGAGTTGCGTAGCGTTCAGACAAGATGCTTCATTTTCTATTTCTACCATATTTATCTGCACGCCCTTATTCAGAGGCCAGGAACATGGAGAAAAATTTTGCGTTTGTCTGGACCTTCGTCTTTCCGGTGACGATTGTAACCTTACACCTTGCAGCATTTAATCGGCAGGGATTGGATTCTTATCATATCACATCCTCCAACACCATAGCTTTCTTATGATGTTGAAACCGTACTTTCGTTTGGCGTTGTTTGATGGGGATTTTCTTCTCTCTGCCACATGTTTGCTTGCCGGCAAACAAATGGAGGACCGAGTGCTGATCAGCCAGCCCAATTGTATCATTAGTTGCGGCTTTAGGTGATTGCTTTGCTAGGCACCTTCGGTCCGCCTGCAGGGACGGATCGAACTGCGCTACACGTCTGTGGCAGTGGGTGGTGGTGTGCGCAAGACGAAAGATTGTTGCATCCACTTGCGTGGTTGCTGGAGTATAACTGATACCTGTGCCGAACTGCTGCGGCACCTGGTGATCATCACCATTTCTATATATCGAAACAGCGTTAAAACATGGCTAACTAAGTCATTTGAGAAGCATGTGATGAAAACGTTGAATCGAAGATGATATGCATAGCAGAATAGCAGTACATCGAAGATACAAGTCCAGCAAGCCAAGGGGCCTATACGCAACAACATACTGTAACATCAGAGCAACTTTTCCTCGCCGCCTGATCGTATAGTTCGCTCTACCCAACCGTGACATATCCGGCTGAACTGAAATTTTAGGGACATGGCCGATGAAGGCGGAGGCGCAGGTTGTCATTTGCTCAACAATCATTTGGCCGGCTAAGTGCGTCCCTCAAACATGCCTAGACAATTGCGACATCCAGTTCGGAGGCAATGGAGTGTGCGTCGCCAAGGGGTGCAAGTGTCGCTTCTGCTCCTCCTGCTCGTGCTGATACCTAATAATATGCCGTACAAACAAGCTTGCGGTTCGAATGATGTAGCTGCCTCTTAGAGGGGCCATTGTTCGTTGCAGTTAATAAACTATACTAGATGGCTGAGTTTGTCATGTTTCTGCTTATTTAAATAGCTTAAGGCGTGATAACTTAGGAATTTTTTTCCTAACTCAGCGACCCCGAACTCCACAGCTCAACCTCATTATCGGCCGCGCTTGACTAGCTACATCAGGCGCTAGGTGTACGCATGTGAGGTGTTAGCTCGTACTCACTCTGCAGAATAAAGCTACGTTTAGATTTTTTTAAGTCAAACACTTTTCAATTTTAGACACTAATAATATAAAAATCATGTTAGTAGACTTATCGTGAAACTAATAGGATGGCGGGGTCGTCGTTTGTGAATTCCTGCAAAACAGGATGGCGGGGTCGGCCGGTGAGGGCCGCGGCTGCTCAACGTCTGACAACGAAGCGACCGAGGTAGAAGTAGGAACATCGGAGAGGCTCGAAAAAGGAAGTTGAGCTGTGATGGGTGAGTAGGATGGGGGAGAAGGGAAAGACGGACTCGTCGAAGACAACATTGCGAGAGATGATGACTCGACGGGTGGACAAGTTGAGGCAGTGGTACCCTTTGTGAGAGGAGGGATAACCAAGGAAGACACAGGCTGCGGAGCGAGGAGCAAGCTTGTGGCGTGCCGTGGCTGAGAGGTTGGGGTAGCAAAGACAACCGAAGACACGCAAGTGAGAGTACTCGAGAGGCTGGGAGTAGAGGAGGCGATAGGGGATGTCATTCTGAATGGCAGAATCGGGGCACCGGTTCAGAAGATAGGTGGTGGCGGCGAGCGTCTCGACCCAGTATGGGGCGACCATGGAGGCGTGAATGAGCAATGTGTGAGTCACGGGTGCGTAGAACACGCTCGGCTTTCCCATTTTAGGAAGAAGTGTAGGGACACGAGATACGCAAGTGGATACCCCGAGAAGTCAAAAAGGATGTGAGAGTCTTATTGACAAACTCGGTCTCGTTGTCAGCTTGGACGCTTCGAACAGGAAGACTAAACTACGTGTGAGCATAGGCGCAAAAATCAGTAATGTGTGAGGCGACGTCAGACTTGTGAACTAGAGGAAACGTCCAACAAAAGTGCGAGAAGTCGTCCAAAATGACTAGGTAGTAGCGATAACCAGAGATGCTAGCTACGAGAAGTCCAAACATCATAGTGAACTAACTCAAAAGGAGCAGAAGTGTGAGAGCTAGAATGTGAGAAAGGTAACCGCACATGTTTCCCTAACTGACATGAATGACATAGAGTATGACTATCTTTATTACAAGCAATGGATGAAGTTTGTCTAAGTTTGGCGATGACGGCAGGACCAGGATGACCAAGATGGAGATGCCACAAACTGGAGGAGATGGCAAGGCCAGCGTGAGACGCTGCAAAGCTGGTTGCTAGAGGCATGGTGTAAAGGTCGACGACGCTATTGCAGTGAAGAATCAGGCGTATGGTCGGAAAATCCTTGATAGAAAAACTAAAAGCGTCAAACTCTATCGTGCAGTTATTGTCCTTATTAAACTAACGAACAGAAATCAGATTACGAATCAGAGAAGAAACAACAAGGACATTGTTAAGTCGAAAGTGAGAGGTGGGGGTGGTAAGGGTGGAGTTGCCACGGCACGTGACAGGAAGAGTGTGACCGTTACCGACACTAATGGAGGAGTGAGAGGGAGGGAGTTAGGAAAGAAGAATACCATCCGAGGACAACATATGGCCGGATGCACCTGAGTCAACCACCCAACTGCCGTTCTGCAGCACCATCTGGTTCAGGGCAGCAACCAGACCTGCCTGGTCCTTGGTTGACGCCTGAGTGGGCGCCTGAATAGGGGCGTAGGCGGTGTGGGCCTGCGGAGGGGGGTCGAGGAGACTAGGGGCGCCGGCGCGAGCCCCTATCGCCCGACGGATGCTGCCCGCTAGCCTGCTGGAAGCCCGTGGCACCGTAGGAGTCGGCCCTAGGATTGAAGCAGAACCACGGGTCGGTGGGCCGTTGAAGCTGTCGCCGCCCTTCTTCTGCCACTTCTTCTTATCGCCACCGCCGCTGCCGCCACGGACACTACTGCTGCTGTCGTTGCCGCCAGTCTGGATAGAACCAGATGGCGGGCGACACCCGCCCATACAGCCGAAAGACGAAGACGACGACGAGGTCCTAGTGAGGAGGGTGGTGGAGTTGGAGATCTTCGCATCGTTGGCGAGGCGAAGTTCCTCCAGGGCGAGCCTGTCCTGCGCCTGGGCGAAGGATGGGAAGCCGGCGATGGAGTTAGCAATGTCGTCGGCGGTGTTGGAAAAGTGTGCGGAGGAGGTTCAGGGCAAGCTGTGAGTCCTGAACGGGATGGCCGATGTCGTGGAGGGCGTCGGCGTGGGTCTTCATGCGGCTGCAGTACTCGATGATGGAGGAGTCGCCCTGTGTCATGGAGTGGAAGTTGTAGCTGAGGCAGGTCGCCCGAGACTGCTTGTTGGCGCGAAAGAGGCCCTCGATGGCGAGCCAAAGATCCTGGGAGGTATGATCATCGTCGGTCATGGCGAGGTCGAGGACGGAGCCGAAGAACCAGGAGCGGACGCAGCAATCCGCTTGATCCCAGTCGGGGTCCTAGGGACGGGGTGCCACCGTGCCCTCGATGTGCGACTTGAGGTCGAACTTGCCGCACATGAACTTGAAGAAGGACGCCCATCTGGAGTAGGTGTTGGACTTCATCGTCGGCGTCACGGGGATGTGAGACTTGACGGAGACGGTGGTGTAGGGGTGGACGGCGGGCGGTGGCGTCGGGTACACGATGAAGCCACCGCCGCCGTTGCCGGGCACATCACCGGCAGGAGGAGCTTGGGGCGCACCGCCAGAGGAGCCGCCGGTGCCAGGTGGCGGCATAGATGCACCACCGTCGGCAACAGGGGGTAGTCCAGGAGGCGGCACAGGATTAGCAGTAGGAGCGGTGGTGTCGCCGGACACAAAGGATCGATGCAGGACATGGCGCACGACCGCGGGAGGAGGGGGTGCCGGTCGGGGAGGTGCAACGGAGGGTGGTTGGCGGCGACGTATGGGGGGGGGCGTCGCCTACGGTTGCGCGGATCATGGGGAAGACGCAGGGATAGGAAGGCCCACGATCTAATCTCGTGATACCATGTAGAAAGGTAGATGGGAAAACACCACACACACTAATGAGGGGGTGTCCTTTATATATATATATATATATATATATATATAGTACAAGGAAAGGGTAAATTCATCATAATATACACATATACTTTCTAATACGTTTTGATTTTTATAAGTGCATCTAGACATAGTGTATGTCTAGGTGTATAATAAAATCTATGAATAAAAAACTAAAATGACCTAACGGAGGGAATATAAAATAGTTGTCGGTAGAGTCTTGACTAGCTCTGGAATCAATCTGGCGCCCATCTCCAAAGAGTTTTCTCTACAGTCTACTCCCATAGGATTGAACTGTCATCCATGGAATCCCTGCGTTCTCAAAAGTATTGCCCAAATAACGAGCGACCTGTACTATTCGTACGATATTGGTTGAGCGGTTAAGGTGCTTGAGGCCCCGTCTTCACCGTCAGTTTAAACTTTTCACCCATAACAAACTTCCAAGTTCCAAAGCCGGCGTCTACCCCCACCCCCGGAGTGGCAACGAATACAGAAGCCGGCGTACCCTCACCTCGCAAATTACCCTCGCGATTTTGCCGCATCCGTAGCTGCGGTTGCGGACATCCGTCGTAGCCTCGCACAGACGGATTGGGTCAGCGTTGGCGTCTAGGCGAGCAAAACCCCTCCTTGTTCTCCGACGCCGTGGAGGTAAAGCTGCCAGCACGAACCCATCTTTCTCCGTTTCTTTCTCGAACCATCTTTCTCCCTTTCCTGCTTGTTTCCTCTGTTAATTTCGCGCTGTTTGGGTTAATACTTAATAGCCACTGCTGCAATCAGTGATTGGTGCCAGCAACAAACTGTCTTAAGTTGGTGTGAAAACAGCAGCGGAAACTGGAGTTATCGATTTTCTTTTCCCATTTAACCTTGATCGTACGGCTCAAGCCGATTAATTAATCCCAAAAACAGGGGCAAGAATGCTTTTTTATAGGCATCTTTTTTATTTTGTTCAGGGGAAACCCGCTGGCGACATTTTTAATCTCTATCCACTTATAAAAGATTTAGCTTATGGGTCCGGACATATGACCAGGAGTTTACCCTGGTTCTTGACGGCCTGTGGCCTTTTGGGAGAATAGTAGTAGGAGGAGGCGGCAGACGAATTGGGAATCCAACCTGATTGGATTTGTGGTAAGCGGTGCGGAATCACCGACCCAAATAATGTTGGACGGAATCTGTCATTATTTTGCTTCTAATGTAGCTTGATCCTATCCGGTGATCTTGTTTTACTGAGTAGTACAACAATAAACATACACCGACTGGTTGGATTGAGACAACAACACGAGCTCCACAATTTATCTGACTACTCACTCAACTCAACAAACTCGCTGGCCAGTTGGATTGGGACATCAACACGCACCGCACAACTCATCACAGTACGCTACTCAACTCAAACACCCTCGTCGGCCGGTTGGATTGGGACATCAACACATACCGCATAACGTGGTCACACCACTCGATTGAAACCTCCGCAGCATCGATTGCTGCCACCATTGACTCCAGCACACCACCAAATGGCCACCACCATGACACTCGCACCAACACCACCAACACCAGCCACATCTCTATTTTTTGTTTTTTTCTTTTCTTTTTGTATTTTTTCTACATGGTGAATTGCCACAAGAGACAGGCGTGGCATGAGCTTCCAAAGCGATACCTCCAAGAAGAGAAATGACACCAAAGGTGCCACCGTCGTCCGACCAGATGGTCTAGGCTTACCCCAAGGAAACCCGAGCAGCACAAGGAGAAAAGGAGCAATTCGATGATGCTTCCAAGGAAGTAAACGGCATCCGAAGACGTCACTGTCATCGGCCTTAACAGGCAAGGCTTTCACAACGACCTCAAGTCCCCTGAACTGCTCCAGCCATAGCCGTAGCCTGCTCCTCGCCAAACGTTGGTGACATACGCTCGTCCCCGCTATCACCAAACTCCATTGCGTGCCGCGAGCGTCCCCATGTCACGCGCTAGCAAAGAGCAGCGGCCATAATACCCAGCGATCGGTGTCTTCGGATCCACGAGCAAGCCCCTCCAGGAAGAGAGGCAGCCCAGCGCCGCCTGTCACGCCACCACGGCACCGCTAGCGCATCCCTGCTCGGCTATCACTAGCCCCGCCACCACGGCGGTGCCGGCAAGCACACGAGCAAGCCATTGCTGGCTACGCCAACACGGTGCCGCTAAAGTACCACCGCCACAACCATGCACGGCCACCACTAGCTACCTGAGGGAGGGGCGCTCCACGATGGCCATGTTGCCGCCCGACGCAGGAGCCGTGCACCCTAGCACAAGTAGCACATAGCCTGCAGCGCCACCTCGTTGCAACATGGCACCAGGGAGAGCAATCTATGGCTCCCAATGCGTAGCACGGCCATGGCACGGCCACCGAAACAGCCGTCCCCGCTGCCGTGCCTACCGCCAGTCGCACAGCCACCAAATCTCACCAGTAGATCCACATCTGGGCAGGCAGGGTAATGGTAGAGAAAGAGAGGAAGGGTGGGGGAGGGAAATAGGAGGGAGGAGGGATGCTGAGGAAGGGGCCGCCGCCGCCGCCGCCACGGCGGCGATGGCCAGCTTGGTTGCCGGTGGGGGTTTGTGGCGGGGCAGGGAGGCGCCCCCCGAGTCACCACAGACGCGACGACGCGGGGTCGGGACAATAGAGTATCCGGTGATCTTGTTCAGTTAGTTAAGGGGGTGTTTGGATCCGTGGGCTAAAGTTTAGTCCTTGTCATATCGAATATTCAGATGCTAATTAGGAGGACTAAACATGAGCTAATTATAAAACTAATTACACAGATGGAGGCTAATTCGTGAGACGAATCTATTAAGCCTAATTAATTCATGATTAGCACATATTTACTGTATCATCACATTGTCAAATCATTGACTAATTAGACTTAATAGATTCGTCTCGCGAATTAGCCTGCATCTGTGCAATTGGTTTTGTGTAATTAGTTTATATTTAATACTTCTAATTAGTATCTAAACATTCGATGTGACGTGGAACAAATGGGCCGTGAGGGGGATAAACGAAAGTACCTACTCATCCACCCCTTTTGTTTTTGGCAGTTGTAGGGCTTGTTTGCTTCCGAACCTGGCAAAGCTGCCTGCTTCACGCAGCAAGCTCAGGCGTCCGATTTCGTCGGCCTGCGGCTGGCGTTACCGCAAAGCCGCAGCCTTCCTTTTCAGTGCTGCTGTCTGTAGGATCATCCCTCGTGCTCATCAGATTTTGTTTCAGAGAAAGGCGACGGAAATTTGGAAAAGTAACTATTCAGTTTTCTTCTGTTATAAGGAGTTTAGCTAAAATCAAGATGTTTCAATGAGGGAGTAGGGTAGGATTGAAGATGGACATCAACAAGCCATTCTATGGGTCAGTTGGTAGAAACACTTAATCTGATTACTGGTTCAGTTGGTAGGGACCCTTAAATCTGATTACTGGACGCCAAAAGAAATTAGGTTCATATTCGGTTTGCCCATACGGAGGAATGCTCTAATATTTACTTCATTTGTGTATTATGGCAGGCTGGCTGGCTATTCTGTTTCTACTTAATCTTGTTAACTTTGCTTGGCCGTTCCTATTGGGATTGTTGAATTGTTCTTATTTTTCTTGTTTGGCTACTTTAAACAGATTCGAACTCTTTACACTCAGATGCTTGGTTTTGGTCCATTTATGTATCAAAGGGTTGAAAATAGTATTGGGTCCATATATTTGCAGAATCTAGTACCTTCTCTTGTAAAAGAATAAACGGAATACAATCTGCTGCTGTGGAGTTCAGAAGTTCTTTTGACGCTCAGTTATTTGATAAGAATCAACGCGTGCAGTTAAAGCAGAAATTGACATTCTGATGTAAAAGCATATGCACTTATGCTAATCATTTAGTTAGGATTAAGAATTTACGAAAGTTATTTGTATGCCAATTTATCAAGAGTCGAAAAGGTACAAATTTGAGGTGTTTTAGTTGCTAGGTTAGGAACTTCTATCTAGAGGTCTGACTAATCATCCATTCCTGCAAAGTAACAATCATGTGAGAAGTACATATGCAGAAGCAGAAGGTTTGATTGATCGTTTCATGGTAGATGAGCAGCAATTAAGATCACTTGTTAAGGACGTCATGAGTGATAAATATGTTCTTTCTATAATCCATCCGAAATATATTCGTATTTTGTTGTGCATCTTAGTTTGCCCCTATAGTATCGCAGTTATTTGTTAGCTTTTTTCCCCTGAATAAGAGCATCTCATTCGGAAATCTGTGACCTTTTCCTATGGTTGCAATGGTGTTTGGTTGTAACTATCTCCTTAATTTCCTCGTGAGCAACTCGTGGTACCTTCTTCAGCTGCCTACCTTGCTGGATATCCAGGGAGAAGCAAGGTGGCCAAATTTGGCTTCTCTTTTCCGCCTGTTTATAGGGAAATAGGCGGAAAAGGGAAGCCAAATTTGGCCAGTATTTTCTTTTTTTGAAAAACGGTCCAACAATATGCAGAAAAGTCTCATGCATAACTAACGTTGTAATCTTCTGCACTGACCACTTTGCCCCTTGCTGCACTACACGGGGCCTTTCCTCTGATGCACATGCTGACATCTGTTTGCTTCTAGACATCCTCCAAGAATCAGTTTCACTTTTCGCCTTTCCATAAATACGTCCACATCATTGGCTCTGATCCTTTATCGTCTGGCAACTGCAAGATATAGCAGAGGGCACTGCACAGGAGCACCAATGGATCAGGGGATGGAGCTGAGGGGATGCGTCTGTCGGATCAAGAGCTCCGCGCTTGAGCTTCTGTCCATGGAGGAGGATCTGGTGACTGATCTGGATGATGATCTGTGCGATTTGGTCAGGAGGGATCTCCAGCTCAAAGCCACCTTCCTGTACATTGACCTGAGCCGTGTGATCGCCCATAACGAGTGCGAGGAGCGCAGGGAGGAGATCACCCTTCTCGCCAACGATTTCTTCTACTTCATGGATGAGGTGATGTGATTGGTTCCTTCTTCTCCCATCTTTGATAGCTTTGATTAGAAGTATTCCCTTGTTGGTTGGCAGTCAGCATGACAAATTCACTGGTTAGTAAAGACTGCGTACACGGCAAATTCTTCTCTTATTTTGCATAATTCTTAGCATTAAAATGTACCCCTATTTGCGCGCACTTATCAACCAATTTTAACAGATGGTATTGCAGATCTTATCATAGATATAGCATTGCTCAATCAACAATTGTTCATTGTTTAGAATTACCGTGATACCAATCTTATCATATATATCGCGTTGCTCAATCAACAAGTGTTTATTGTTTAGAATTACCGTGATATCATGTACTATGTACCATACAGTTACCATTTTTCTTTTGGTGACAGAGAGATAGGTAGCTCTGCAATCGCTTAATGTGAATGCTGTCATTGAATTCTGTCAGTTTACCTCCTTTTTCTAGAAAGGGAAAGAGATAAGGTTACTCTGCAGTCTCTTAATACATGCTGTCTCTGAATTCTAACAAACAGTGTCCACAAGAAGCTAACTCTACCTCAAATTGCCCTTGTTTTCCCTTTCTGTGCCATCATTTCTGAACCAGCCATTACACTGTTTAGCACTTGAGAAAGTTGAACCAGAGGGACCTACCATAATCAGGTCAACAAAGACCAGTCAGATCATCTACATATATACTAACTGCAGATCAATGCTTGTGCACCATTTATCAAGTTCTTGTGATTCTTGACTAGTATTTTCCCAATAAATTGAAGTTAATGCGCGATGGTCATGGTCAAACTTGGAAAACTCAAACTTTGGTCCTTGTGGTATAGACAACACAATAAACAAGTTGGACAATGACACAAGAGGGGTCAGGTCAGCTAGCTGAGTTTGTGGATGCATTTGATGTTTTACTGAAACTGCTATTGGATAAATGCGTGCATGCAGCTGGGTGACGCCGTGGCGAGCCGGAGCGTCTCGGTCGTGAAGGTGTGCTACGGCAACACGGCTCGGGCGCTCCGCAAGGTGGTCGCTGCCATTGCGCCGGCGGCAGCAGCTTGATGGGCTCATACCATCACATCGGCTGTCTTGCGTGCTTCTGGTAAGAAGCACAAAAAGGAGGGAGAAGCGTGCCTGAAGAAACTGTTGCAGAAAAGAGGACGAGATGTACTTGTCACCGTGTAAGAAATGTGGCCACTAGCTACATCGCCCGTGCACATTCATGGCGAGAGAGCTGAATGAAGCAAAGCTAGAAAAAGATCAGCTGCCATTTGGTTTATCCCCGTGATAATGCTCCTGTTCGGCGCCGTTCGTTCGTTTTACCCTCTGAATCAAATTCTGTTCGATCGATGATAAACTCTTACAGAAGTTCTCCAAACATTTGGCAAGAACATCCAAAGTAGGCTTACAGCATTGCCTCTATATACACTTGATTGGAATTCGGATAAACTCTTGCAGTTTTTAAGAGACACCCAGCACATAAAGGAGCCCAGTTTAGAGAGCCAGGCTTCATATGAATTATACTAGATACACACAGAAGGTTGATTACCTTGTAGTAACTGACAAAAAGGCTAAGCTTTTCCTGCTAATTATTCATATCAGGTTTAGTTTCTATGCTACACCTCTGTTAACATCGATCACCAGGACAAAACCCAAAAAAGAATCAATATGTGCAACCAAGGTGAGGAAAACTGCATATTACAGAAAACTCGCCCTATCTCAAATTCTCAATCACTAATATAGAGCTTCCTGAGAAGTCAAGCTGGACAGAGTTTTGAAGGCCATATGGTGCAGTGGATCATGTTGCTTCATAGCTTTCAGACATCAGAAAAGGCATGATCTTTCTTGGACCTATGCTTCTCCATGCAGATACCCAAGCACATGGCTCTTCAGATATTTTGATCAAACTATTGCTGAAAATTGAGATGCTGCCCTGTCTGGCAGTGGCCTACCATACTCTTGGCTCTTCTTTTAAGTGACTGCTGCCAAGAACTTGTGCCTTCAAATGGAAAAGAGAGGATGCCAAGAGTGAGAATTTCATTATTGAATTTAGAAACCAATGGAGAAAGGAGCAACACTATTTTTCGAGGAAAAAGAGCAACAATATATATAAAGCACTAGTATTCTTTTAATTATGCATGTTGCCAATTGAAAATGATGAAATTTACTAATGAATGTATCTAAGTAACACTAACTATGCAGTGAGTATTATTTAGTGGCAGGACCAAACGGAAATTCAACTTGACAATAAAAATGATTTTGAAGTGAGGAACTGGTGAGTGGTGACATGCATTATTATAGGCAGCTGAATATTGGTCAAAGCCAAAGTGCATTTTTGGTTCTGTTTTTCACATCAGTAGCTAAGATACTGATTAACAATCAGTGCATCCTCGGGTTGCAATCTTGCTGATCATGATCAAAGCAGAAGTTTACCATAGGAGAGCGAGGGAGTATGCAACTAGCTAGCCTTTCATCCACCGAAACAGGCAATGGAGGCATCTTGCTCATTATTCCAGGAATTTGGCTCATGCTGTTAATTAAGGAGAGCATCACGTCAGTTAAAGCATCATCCGTATAAACACACATTCTCACTTTCAATATGAGCCAATTTTTGTGTATAAAATATGATAAGCTGTACCTTTGAAGAAGACCGTTGATGTTCCTTCTCGTATGATGAAAAAGATCAATGTTGTTCTGAGCCTGAAAAGTATTGTCAAGTTGAATTGAAACTTACTCCTGCACAGCTAATCTTCCAACTTCTTATGACAGTTTATCATGAAAATGTGTGCCAAACAGACACTGGAATGTTTTGTTTTTCTTTCTCCACTGATGAGAAGTGTTATGAGCACACTGAATAGTGCCAACTATTAACCTTATTGTGTATGCTACAGATTTGTGGCAGACTAAATTAAGAGTTACTCTTGACCAATACACATATTTTTAAAATAACACTTAGGCCTTGAACTGAATTTCTGGCTAAATTAACAGATGCATTGTGTAATAAAGAAACAAAAGACCAACCTGTGATGTCAAAATATTTATTTCTATTTGATTGAGAAGTCGAGCGTTTTCTTCCAATATATTTAGCATTTCACAATCAATTTGAGAGTCTGCATAAAAGGAACACATACATGTCAAACCTTTTACAAAATTGAATACTCTGAAATAAGCAAGACAACCATATAAAAAAAAAGTTTTAGCTGATAGGAAAGTCCATATGCTTATACTGGAAATTAAGAGGACTATAGAACATTTACAATACAAAAAAAATCCTAAAATATGCTGAACAAATGTGGTGATTCCTTTTAGCAGCAGAATCACCATCAATAGTTCTAATAAATGCATCACTAAGGTTTCTACTATTATAGAACCAACATTTTAGCATTTTTAAGAACACAAAATGGGTTGAAATATTTCATTGCTGCCAAAAGCAATGGGAAAAGGTATGTTTTACATAGTCAATTACTTGATAACTCTATAAGAGACCTACCAACCTCCAGATAGAAATCCGTTATTATGTCTGGTGTTACGAGGCATAAAGGCAGAAGCTCTCATATCAGTTTGAACAGGAGGATTGGTAACCCATGATGATGGCTCAGCCATTTTGTCCTGAGAAACAACCATAATCAGTCTCATTTAAAAACAAACTCATAAATGCGACTTGTAAAATTGTAAGGTTGCATCATGTATATTTCTCATCCTAACTTCACTTTTGACAGTATCACATTATAATGCATTTTCCTGTTTGTGGGTTAATATGGTATAAAGACAATTATATTGTGCCACATGGATGCCACTGGAGTATTGAATGTTCACTTCATTCCATCATTTCCACAAACACCAGAACATTTGTGCATGCTGGAGCTGTGGACTGTGGTGTGTTTTCAAAATAAATTTGATATCACAAAAGAAGTCCAAATTTGGGTTATGTTTATCAGGAGTCAGAACAGTAATTTCTTCAAGAATATTATGGTGCTAATTAGAGATGACAATGTCATAAAAATGAAAGGATGAGCACCTTTCTATCTTTTATCTTTTTTCCAAGATAGTGTTCTTCAGGCTTACGTCGTCTTGTAGCTTCTTTTCTCTGTAAGAAAATCTAATTATTATTACCAATAGAATTGAAAAGGAAAACAATATTTGATGAGTTAACTCTCTTAGGAAATATCACTATTTAATCATTATTACCAACAAAATGGAAAAGATTAATAAATTCCAGTGGAAAACATCAATAAGGATACGAATAAATATCACTCAAGATAAAAAAAACTTGGAACAACAGCCCAATGTTTTGCTAGTCGTCTACAACTAAAACTTATTCAGGACATACAAAAAAGTGGTGGGGATTATTTGTTGCATTGGCAGTGTCAGTTTGGTATAGTTAATGGCATTCACTGATCAATCAACTCAAACATAGCATCTTAGTTGTACTAACTGAAAAGGTAAACAAAAACATGAATGATGTGACCCTTCTAAGCGATATACATGCTCTCAAATCTCGACATGAAACAAGAACAGGCCAACTTTAGGCTGGAAATCTTATTGGTAATGCAAAAGCAGAGACTTTTCAGCCTTCCTTATATTAATATAGTACACACTAGACAAATACAAAGGTTCTATGGGCCAACAACTCAAAAGGATACTTAGGGAGACCAGCTCAGATCACACTACTTTAAAGTTCAAAATAGACCATTATAGTATTTTTATAGATGTGGGCAAATAAGTGTATCTTCCACATGATCTACTTTCACATACACGGGCACTGGTTTAGTGGAATTATGGTGATATCATCTTGACAAGTCACGAAAGTATAAACTGCTGTTAGTCTCCATCCATATGCTGAAGTGGGACCACATATTCCTTTCAAACGAAATAACCTAAGAGTGGATGAACATCTAGCATGACTATTGCATCTATCAGTACTGTTTAGCTACAACTGAAGTTTCCAACTGAAATGTGGACTGAAAACAACAGATAAGGAAATGACGTTCAGAAACTGCATAATAGATCAAAGAAATCAGGTGCTAACCGCTGCCATCCATTGGCATCTCATGGCAACATCTCTTACAGTCTTGTCTGGTAACATGGCCGCTATCTTTATGTACTTCATGATTCCTGGTTCATTTGCATACCTGAAAATTTCAATAGCCAGTGCACCAAAGAATACAAGATTAGGAATGAAATGATGAGTAAATAAAAGCTTTAACAGAATATAGACAAAAGATTTCTTGTGACAAAATTAAGCATCGCGTCCCTGTTTATTGGACCAAGTATCAGTAAAAATGATGAAAGTGAAAGAAACACCTACTTTTTTAGTAAGAGAACAAAGAGCTAATATGTCCAACAAACTTGCTCATGTAAAAATTCCTTACAAAAATTGAGAGTATTCCTTTCATGAGAGGATAAAAAAGGGACAACAGAGGTGAATTTCTGACTAGAGTGAACCACAAACATCACAAAACTCAGTATTACGAAACAATATAGGCATTTAAGCAAGTAGCACAAAATCTTGGCAGTTTGGCCCCAATTTCCAGGTATGGTCATGATCGGATTGTTAAATAGCATTGAATTATTAATATAGGATAAAAGGTATTTAACTCATCGCATGGCAGTATATCTTACTTGATGAGGCCATCATTCAACATTTGCAGCTCAGGATAGGACCACTCCACAGCCATAGGTGTACTATACTTGAGGCTCTGGCCAGAAGAATCAGAAGTCATGTTTGGTGAACCAGTGGATACAATTGTTGAAGAAGTAGTGTTCAACATCGCCATATTGCCATTCATTCCACTGGAAGTGTCCAGACAAACTGGCATGGCTCCTGATCCACTGGTAATTGAACTCGTCTGAAATGAAACCACATGCTGGTTGCAGAATGAATGCGGAAATACTCCAAAGTGGTTAGGATCTGTTGACATCTGCATGCCAAACGAAATTTCGCACTCCCACTTCACCCTCACAAACGTGTCATCAAGCTTCAGAACAACACTTGTAAGTTCTCAACCCCCCTTGAACCTTTCTCCCAAGATGAGGAAACTTTTGAAGCAAATATTACAGTTCCATTGTGATACAGCCCAGATCAGCTCGACAACCAGGGCTCCATAAACTCATTGAAGTAACCATGGATGCCATCCAAACAATGAAGATGATTAGCAAAGCTTCACTGAATAGATCTTTCTTCTAATAAAGTATACTCAGTTTTGAGAAACTTCTACACTAGACTTCCTACAGAAGACATGAAAAAAGTAACATTAGTGCAATTGCTCCTTGGCAACATACTAAATACTAGATGGTTCCACAGCACACATGGTACTATAATAATCACTGAAGCTAATCCAATCCAAAGAAAACTTTCAGCTGGTGACTGACAATCAACTTTTCCAAAGAGAAGCACCAGTGATCACATCAGAAAAAAAAAATGAAAATGATAAGAGCCTGAAGAGACATCATCCAATGCTCAATCAGTTTATTTTATTGTAGTCAAATGTGCTGGATAACTATTTACTCAGATGGGTCTTACAAGAAGTGCCTAACCAAAGCTGTCACAACTAGATGAATTATCATTAGCACTATCAAAAGCACGAGCGCACCATACGAAATAGTTCAGCCATGTCAGCAGCAGAAAATTACAGCTAGCACACGAACCAAGAGTGTAAATATCCAGTACAAATTAATTATATCGAGACCACATCATAGATGAATTCACAAAGATCGTACAAATGTCCTCAGTGTAAAGATCATACAAACATTATGAAAAGAGAGTCGATGATAGACCTAAAGGAACATGCTTCTTAGAGGAAGGGCACATGAGGTTTTCAACCGAAAGAAAGGCACCATTAAAATTAAACGAATAAGCAAAGCTTGAGCTTCAATCATGCTATCAACCATATAAATCAAAGAAGAAATCAGGAACACAAAAAACTCAAAGTACTGGCCTTCTGCAGGGACTCTACAATACAAACAGAGGCTAGGAAAGCAAACTCCAGCATGGCTGAGACCCTCAGGATAGAACACGCTGCTTGAAGCTTGAAGAGGGCAAACGCAGAGGCACCAAGAAACAAGAGTGTCTGGGCAGGTAACCGATCTGCTTATACACTGACAAGCAGCACGGAAAGACTTGAACGGAAAGGAAGAAACCATATGAAGCAATGATGATTGCACGAAAGACGGCGGCCCCCAGGCGCGCAAGGCACTATCCAAGGAACTCGCTTTCCGCCAAGCTCCCTTCTTTCCGCTAGGTCACGCAACCGAATCAAGAGACCACTGACACACGAGCGCAGCGCGGCCGGCCGCCGTCCCGATCCTACCAAATCAGGATCCTTTCCTGATCACGCAAGCGAATTCCAAGAACCCAAATCAAGAAACGCACCTGAGCCGACGCCAACGATTCGTCCGCCGAGCTAGCGGGAGCAGAGGAGGCGAACGTGCAGCGGCGCGATCCTAGCGTGAATGGAGTGTGAGCTGGTGGTCTCTTCTCCTCCTCCGCCGTGCCCTTGGCCTTCTTTAAATGGTGGTGCCGTCCAGCTTTGTGCGCTCAATGGAAAGGCAGGGGAGGGGGGGAGAGGAGGGGAGAGCGCAACCAAAAAGCGGCGGCCCCGCCTCCCCAAAGGCGAGACGCTGCTCGCTTATAAGCGCGGCTCAAAAAGGAAGGAGACGGCCAAAGCCAGACAACTTGCAGCGGGCACACCAGCACCAACGGGGAGGGAGGGAGAGCTGGGCGGCCGCACGAGCGAGAGCCGCCGCCGTGACGGCCCGAGCAGGACGAGAGGCAGGAGGGATGGGTGGGCAGATGAGATCTCTTGGAATTCAGCGCTCGTTAGGAGTAGATGGAAACACTGGCACCGGGATTCCCAATGCCTGCCAAACAATTATTGCTACTATAAACTACTTCTCCGTGCTTTCTTTGTCTGGCTCCACTTTTTCTAGTGAGGAAAGAATCGAGTGCTCGTTCCCTTTCTGGCGTCTCCTTGTTTTGTTTTCTTAATCTCCCTCTCCCTCTCCCTTCGCCTCCCCGGAATTGCTTTCCTGGTCACCAGCTTACTCGCTCCAACTGTGCGCATGCATTTGGTATAATAAAAGAAGAAGAATTCTTTTTCTTCCTGTGTCTCTCGTCGTGTGCGTATTCGCTCGGTGGCATCAGGAGTTAGGACATGACAGCTCCGAGCTCGTTTCTTTAGTCGCCGAGATCGAGTGCGGCCGGGCACGGTGCGAATGGCAAGTAGCTAGCAGCAGTGTGCGCGCAAAAGGCCACGGCGGATTCACTTCACAGTGGTTGTTGATGTGTCGGCCGGAGTGGTGGTACCGTGGTGGGCGGTCAACTGGTGGCCGGGCCGGTAAAAGAGACGGCCGGAGACAGAGATCTTTTTGTGTTCTCGCTTATCCTCTCATGGCCTGGGATCCAACCATGTGTTTGTTGCGCCGATACATCTGGCTGCTGCTGCTGCTTGCATATAGTTGCGTTGTGAATCAAGGTGCGGGTGGACCGGTGGTTACAAGTGTCAGCTGTTTCGAACTGGATACTGAAGAATAATGCTTCAAGTTGTTCTTCTGTTGTTTGGATCAGAACTAAGCACCTAGACTCAAGATCTGACCCAACCAGTCTGAACATGACTAATCATCGATGCCCTTTTTCTAGGATGATCATGGTGGAATTCAAGAACATGGGCGACCAGCAAACAGGTGTTCTTAGCTCTGTACGGCTCCAGGTAAGCTGCGTAAGCAGCTACGGTTGGAACGAAAGTGGCATATTCTTGCCGAGCAAATCACAAGTACGTTTACTAAGATTTCGCCGATGGACATTGGACAAGCTACGTACTAAGCTAATTCTGCCTTCAGATGTTCTTTATTTCCCCACCAATCAAGACTAGTTCCATGCAAACGGAGGCACTAGTCTCAAGAGGTTTCTGGATCTGTTTGACCATGCCTGCTTACATTTCGCACAGCGCGCGATCTCGACGCGTGCTCCCTCTGACACCAGGGTTTGCTCACAGCTGCTATAAAATAGCAATCTCGTGAACCGCAAGGTCTGATTGTATAATTCAGGTGAAACGTGCAAGTGCTTCCATTGGCCCTTTTGTTAACTTTGATGTGTAGTTTAAGCTTATCCCTGATCATCTCTACACCGTATTCGACTCAACAAGGAGCATTTCCATGTGGCTGGAATTTTGATCAAAAGGAGAATGAAACACATGCAAACGACATCTCTTTCAGTTAACCAACCGTGGCTAGACTATTTTTACAAAAAAAAAAAGCTTTCCCACAAAAATAAATGCATAAGACCTCAATAGTCCTTTTACCAAGATAAGAAACCTTTACGAAAATTCATAGCAGTATTAAATTTCCGGAAATCACTTGACTCGCAGCACATGAGCCCCCGGACCTGGAGAATTTGAGGACAGTGACCGGCGAGTGGATGACCTAGCCGCGCGTGAACGTTTTCTTTTCTTCGCGGAATTTGGGTTGGAGTACTGGACCGGATCACAGTGACATTCCTGCATGCTGACCTGCTACGGAGCCACGCGTCGGCCATGCAAGGTGCAAGGTGTCAGGCAGGCAGCCAGTTTACCGACACTGGTTTCTGTGAAGCTACCGGCGAATTGTTTACCGGCCTGACGCTCTCACTGGATATGGACGAACTCACGGATGGTCAGGTCAACCTAACTACTCTACGGACAGCACAGTTTAAGGAAAACGAAAGGTCGATAGAAATATGTGATGAGAAATTGACCCAAGTAGTATTATATGTTTTTGAAAATTCCACTTACTTTTCTTTTATTTGGAGGACTGAAAAATGCACTTAGTTGAGTTCAGCTAGCTGGCAACCATGCATGCTTGCGTGTGGAACTAAGAACTAAGAAGTCTACTCCAAGGAGAATAGACAAGGTAGAGTATTAAATGGGGATGGGAATAAATCCATATGAGCTTTTTTCTCAAAAGGGTAAATATATATGATTTATACCACATTAATCAAGCAATAGCTGTAATGGAGCTCAAGCAGCTGTCCCATGAAAGCTAGCTGCTTAGGAATAGAAAGGTGCTCTTCTATATCATGTGTAAGAATAATCAGGCTCAGGAACAGGGATGCAACTAAAAATACACTTGCTTTTTCTACCTTCTTTGATTTATGAACCGAGAGTGGTTCTATGAGCACCCATTGTTTGGCCGAGCTACTTACATACCAGCTCAGCAAGCCGGTTTAATTCCATAAGTTATTTTGAAAAATCTACTACCTCCATTCGTTTTATTTTTTATTTGTTTTTTGAATATGGACTCAATATGCAACACATATGTTGGGGCACTAATTTCTATAACTATTATTTTATAAAATGCTGCGGTTCATGGCTCATGTGTGGCATGCCCTAATATTTTGTCTTTTTGGCATCCCAGATATCTTTGTTTTATCCATAATAAGGTATAATGAATGCAAAAAATTTGGTTCCAACTTGACCAATATAAATACAAAGAATTAATAATCCTCTTAAGGGAATACCGCACTGTTCAAAATAGGAATTAGGTTTGACATTTGAGATTATAATCCCTCTAAATTATATAAGTTGGATTATTGTTAATGGATACTATGGTAAAAGACCACTTTATGACCAATTCAGATTATTTGTGATCTCGTCCTAAAATGTTCTTTTACCCTACTGACCTTGGATCATAATCCATCTTTTATATAATTTAGGAGGAAAATAAACATGACGTAAGGGAATATTGAATATTTATACATTATTAGATCCTCCAAATTTTTTTAGATTATGGAAAAGGTCCGGCCTCAACATTCAGATCCTTTTAAAGATAAGCACACTGATATCGGCATATAACGAGTTCCTTACTAATAAACATTGGGGAGAAAGAAAAAAAGGTGTTCACGACGAGATATATAATATATTCCTCCTGTATTATTGAGTTTGAGATAACCGCCCTTAAACTAACACTATACTATATGAGAATTCGTGATAGACTGATAGCAATGCAAAACGTTTCAATATAGTGCGGTCTAGAATTTGAAACCACTAATGTTCAAAAAGAATTTGAAACCACCATGTATACAAATTAAATGGTAATCATGAATTAAAAATGAGGTGCGAACCAACAAAATGGTTGGCCTTTGGATCTGTTGACGCTGCAGTGTGCAAATCGTTACACCCAACAGTGGAGCTGCTCCGGTCGGTCGGTCCCTTTCCCTTCCGGGCCTGTCACCTGTACCTGGACGCCGGCCATCCGTCAGTCGGCAGACGGCGGGGCCGGCCGTGGTGAGACGCTGACACGCCGCTGCCAATGATTGGCTTTCGGTGGCGGCGAAAAGGGCTGGTGCGGCCGCCACGCGACACATGGCCACATGGGGGTAGTGCACGGTCGAGGCGGAAGGCACCACCGCACCAGCTGCCTGCCCAAGCGGCCAAGCCCTGAAGGCCCCCTGCGCAGGAAGACGACCTGGACCAGCGGCAGCGAGACGGAGTAGACGAGACGCGAGCAAAGCAATAAAGCGGCGAAGTGACGTGGCCCCTGCACGCGGGGCCCGCCACGACCGTACCGTGGCGTGGAAAGCGAGCACGGTGGTTGGTCGCCGTGCAAAGCTAGGGGACAAACGGTGGCGCCCAAAATTGGAACGGGGCCTCTGGCCTCGTGTCTATCTTTGCTCTACCGTGTGCTTGATCCGCCTACCAGGTCACAGAAAAATAGAAATAAGCTTAGCTTCGGGCAAGATAGGGTCGGGATAGATTCTCAGTTTGCATGGAAGAAGCATGGATGAAGGAAGACGGACTCCTAGTAAATTTTTTCTATAATTTTACTATGATTTATACCATATAATCCTACTAAGATTTCTCCTTATTTGGGTACGTATTCGTTGTTGGACTGAACACATATCATGTTTTTCTAGCTAACGCACCCTACAGGTTCAAAATACATGTCGTTCATGACATCAACACGTTCTATAAGGTATAAACCTTGGACCAATAATTTCTTATGGCACTTCAAAGAAGAGTGATTGAATATCTTGAATGTATTCTCATGATGAATTAGTAACATCAATCTTACATTACCATCTCGCAAAAAAAAATCTTATGTTATCCATCTATATATTTTTTATGTATTGATGCTCAAAGTTCACAAAAAGTTTGACCAACAAGATCCTAAAACCACATGTACTTGAAAGGGAGGGAGTATGAAAGGTAGCCCGTCTTTTCATAAACTAGTCGCAAACATATCAAAACACACATCTCAAACGAGCCATACCATACCACAGCACTTTAGGATACGTTGTGACGATATATGTGTACATGTACAAACACACCTAGTGCCTACTGCCTAGCCTGCTTTACTGCTTTCCAAATGGTTGAAACTGTAACAGTGGTGCCTCTTCCGCCAGTCGAAAGTTCGTGTTCGATCTGCAATCGTTTTCCTTCTCTCGCATCAGTGCATCACCTCATGTTAATCACTTGTGAAATTAACTAAAGCGCTTTCTTTTGCAAGGAAAAGCGCTTTATTTGTTCAACTCCCTAGTCACTCTGACGTGTTTCCGCTGCATTTCGACATGCACGCCAACTTGGACGGTGGAAGAAACTCAGAAACTAAAGCTCTTTTGATGAATCGAAAGTCGACGCACTTGTGCTAGGGAATTTTTTTCTTTTATTCTGACATTTTATGACTTTGTGTTCATTAGGTATGACCGTTTTCCTTTTACCACGTGCCGGATCCTGGATGTTTCCTAAGGGACTTTGCATGCTGCCATAGTGGATTAGGGTGCCCGAAGGAATGCTGGCCGATCGACTACTGATTTTCGGAGCCATGATTAAAATAAAGTACAATAGGAACCATTTTTTAAACTTGAACACCGCTTCAACTAAAAATGACTCTAAATGTGAACTGTTTCGATCCAATAGTTGAGGATTCAAAAATGAATATTTTTCAGTCCATCGATGAGATGGAAAACTGAACTCATCCCCTAGCTGAGCATTGTAATGATTTTTTTTTCTTCTTTTTTTAATGCGAACTTAAGAGAACCAATAAGCCAGATAAAACACATGGCAGTTAGGTCAACGAACCTGAGGTGCAATCCGGAGCATACACCAATGGCGGCCGTACGTACGAAACGTGGATTTAATGATTTGTACATAGTTTATTGTAGCTACTAAACACGCTTTTGACAAGCTTATAGATCACCACACCCTTGACAAACCAGAGAGTGACTGGCCAAGCCAGGAGTTGCGCAACACAAACAAAAAGAAACCATTAACTTAACTAACAAATTAGTTAACCGACCGTACGTCATATATGCGACGAACATCCGATCCTGATGATCACCTCACCTAGCTAGGCAGGCAACGTTACGTCGTTACGTAGGCACCATGGTGATCTACGATGGATCTGTGAATTGTAACTGGACTTGTGCATCACCAAAAAACCTCTTGCGCGCAGCGAGCAATTGTAGTGAAAATGTGAGGGGCGCTGCACTGCATGCACGCAGCCTATCTCAGAAATTCAGAGTCGCTGTTCATTCAGTGCTGGTTGCCAGAACAAGCAGAAGCAGCACTAACACCGGGGGGTGAAACAGAAAGGCATTGTTTTTGAGGTGGCCCCTCCAAGGTGGGAGCTTGACCCTACCTGAGAAATACTACTACTATGCGGATCACATCAAATCAAATCCCTCTAGTCTTAGTGCCAAAGAGCCACACACACACATGATATGTACAGATTTGCATCCTACGGTGAGGTACATTTTTCAGATTCTTTCTTTGGTGCCGCACTGGAGGTGACGTCATCCAAAAGAAGTGTGGGGCTGGCCACCTCAAACTTCAGCTTTGCCACATGCATGCTTATGGTTCCCACCGTTTTCACAACCGAAGTGTTAAAAGTTAGTTATTCAGGTTAATCTGAAAATCAGAATATAGCATCTACAATGGTACGGTGGCCCTCTTTTTTTCTTGTTCTTTCTCCGCAAATTTTCTAAAAAGAAATACCTGTACTAATTTTAATTCTACGACAACACACATGACGAGAAACCTTCTGCGTCACTGGTAAATTCATAGCATGCGTGTGTTGGCATGTGTGAACAAGTGGTGTGAGCGCGACCGATGTGTGCTGAATATGTGCGCGTTACTGTACTCTCTTAGAAAGAAAGAAAAAGGAAAGTTGCGCGTAGCAAGTAAAGTTATTTGTGGCAGCGCTGAAGAAAAGCCGAGGGAGTGAAAGCCTTGGAGCCAAGCCGCAGATGGTAGCAAGAGGCTGGGCACCAACAGCAACATGGTGAGCGAAAGGGACGGATCGATCCCTTGACCCTTGCGCACGACGAAACCTCGCTTTGCCACATCAAGGGTGAGAGGGAAATACGTCTTTATCCAACTCGGAAACTTGGCTTTGTGAATCGGGGGGGACGGAAAAGCACTACTCCGAACAAGGGCATTGAGAGGAACCACTCGCCGCCCGCTTTATTCGCCCTCACACTGACAAGCCAGAGAAAGAACCGAAAAGGAGATCATGGCAACTAGCTAGTAGCCGTCTGGCCGGCCCGGCCTCGATCGTAATGTTGGTGTGGAATCTAGGATGCGTTCGCCCGCCCTCCTAGCTAGACGCTAGACTTCAGAGACTTCGGCCACCAGGGGTCAAAAGGCCTCCGCCTCCGGCCTCCTGGACACGGCCACGGCAGATTCTCCCCCGGGCAGCCACACGGAGGTCGACACGACGGCGGAATCCACTCACCTCTTCGGAGATTCGTCCGAGGGCCAGCCACCACTCACCTGATACTGCAGCACGTCGTGCTCCCCTGACCCCTGGTGCTCCTGCACTGCATGGCTGAAGCATCGTCCTGCAGGCAACTACGGGTGGCCAGCCTTGGTTTTCACCTCTCCGTCTCGGCAGCTGTTCGTTAGCCTGTTTCGAAGTACGAACAGGAACAGCCACCTTGCCTGTGGTGCACCAACTGTGAATCCTCCGCGGTCGTCGCAACTGGGGAGAAAAGCCGGGTGAACCGCGGGAAAAGGCACCGACCCGACCGCGACGCCGGCGACGGGATCGCTTGATCTGCCGCGGCTCAGTTCGGTTGCCGTTGTGCCCGCGCACTTGCCACGGATGGGTGGGAGGGATGATGGATGGAGCAGCGGCCGGGCGGCGTTCTCGGCGGGTAGATCGTGCGGATGCGCGCTCGGGTTTCTTTCGTGCGCCTGCTTCAGTTCTGATGACGGTTGACACGACGCCGGCGTGGTGGCGATCGCAGGGGGGGGCACTGTTGCCTTGCGCCCATGGGGGGAACTACCGCCGCCTACCGAGCTACGGCTGCTAGCTTGGTGTGTGCGCCATGGCCAACGCCCCAACGGGTGGGTGGTCGTGCCGGTCATTCGGGCGCCTCCGCATTCTCGCTCGTGATTATTCCCACGTAAAGCGGCGTAGTGTAGCTCATGGCAGGCAGACATGCGTGCATGCGTTGACGCACAATCGGCGAGCAATCATCTGCGGGAGGAGGGAAACGAGCGTGACGTGAGAGTTGGAAATGATGCCGGGGGGGGGGGGGGGGGGGGGGGGAAGGACGCGACTGGAGTCTGGAGGTGTGCGTGAAGAGGCCGCGACATGGAAGGAGTTCGGTGATCCAGTCCGAAGTTCGCGCAGGGCCAGTGGTTCCCGTGGAAGCATGCATCATTGCGTTGCAGAAGACTGGAAGTTGCGATTTATAATGAGCATCTCAGCGTACTTGCAGGAAATATGACCCGTAGCGGGTAGCATAAAATGTTCCACCTTCGGTGAACACACACTAACGTAGATCTGCGCACGCTTATAACACCTCGTCAGGCGTGGATCAGAGACAAAAGACGCACAAACGCGTCGTGCAATTTCGAGGTATTTGTAAGATGTCAACAAAACGCAAACATTAAAATAGAACGGGCATCAAACAGTAGTTAAGAGACATAGCATCTAAACAGCATACACGGATGCACATGCAAGTTCTGCAAACAGAACCAAGCTATCTATAAATTCAGATACATGTGCGCACACTATTCAAGCCTACATCCGATCTGCAGTCGAGTTGGCAAATCACGTCATATATACATGCGCAACCAAAGTATGATGTGCTCTGATGGTACAATCACTACTGCCGCAATTAAGCCATTCGGACAATCAGACAAATAGCTACTTCAAAACATAGCTCTCTCCCATCTGTGGCAGTATTGTCTTATTTTCAGATTAGGGTGGTGGAAGGGTTTTCATTGTCTGATCCAATAGGCGGTTAAATAGAAGAGAAGCATTGCCCTGTCAAAAACCTCAGGACAAAACCTTGTCCTATCAAAGCAGCGCTGAATAGCTCACACCGGCAACTTATCTCCTCCTGCCATAACT
This sequence comes from Setaria viridis, assembly GCF_005286985.2. Taxonomy (NCBI): domain Eukaryota; kingdom Viridiplantae; phylum Streptophyta; class Magnoliopsida; order Poales; family Poaceae; genus Setaria; species Setaria viridis. The sequence goes on from NC_048263.2 coordinate 31,618,123, forward strand.
GTGATAGAAACCACCTGAACCCGCGATGTGGTGCCGTTGCCGACCACCTCCCCGCGTGGAACCATCCCAGGTGCCCCGTCCACCTGATCTGATACTGCTAGTAGTGCTAGCTCCTTGACCCCAATTGCCCATTTGTGACACTCCTCCATTCAGCTCTTCTTCCTCCCTTTCATTGTATTCAAGGATCCTCCGCTTGATACTCTGCTTCTCCTCAAGCTCAGCAGCCTCTTGCTGCTTTGTGCTTAGCACGAGTGAGCTGTCAGCAGGAATCAACATTTGCTTTGTCTGTTGTTTGTGTCCTTTCTTCATCAGCACCTTAACACGCACCTTGCTGCTACCAACATTGCCACCCTCTTCATCCACTGTTTCTTCCCCACTCTCAGATTCTGTGGCCCTTTGGTCTTTTGAACCCTCGAGGACATTCATTGGTACCATCATGTTCAATGGGAGCCTTGAACGAGCCTCTGATTTACGTGATTCCAGGCTCTCCTGAAGAAGGGCTTTCAGCTCTCGATCAAAATCTTCTTGCTCCTTCAGATCAACCTGCACGACTTTCTGTCTAACCCCAACATTTTCATCTTCATCAGAACCAACAGGAATGCCATCGTCTTCATCATCACCTTCATTATCAGAGCCATCATTTGATTTATCCTCCGATAATATATCCTCCTCATCTTCCCGCCCATCAATGCTGCCACTACCTGAATAACTCTCACTGTCTGCTACTTCATGATCCTTGCCATTTTCCTCAACTCCATTTGTTGTGCTTTGACCATTCACAGATGGAGCAGCATCTCGTGGCTGTCTTTTCTGAGATTCATTGTCCGAGTGTCTTTCATTTTCAGCCTTTTCTACTGGGGCTGAACGTTCATTTTCTTCGAGCTCAACTAATGCAGCATTCAGTTCTTCAATTGATGAATACCTAGCCATGTTTGGTCGGATCTCAGCAAATAAATCCTGCAAGGACACATAATAAGCTGCCCTCAGTCTCAAAAAAATAACAAATATCTTCAGAATCATCAAACAATTCAACATTCAAGTGTACAGTCCTATGATTGTCTTTGAACTTCAGATATGATTTATCAATAACTGATAGCAATATTGAGTGCACCAATTGTAGCATGTTGGTCTGAGACAGTACATTGCAAAAGGTTTGCTGCCAGACGTGTAGCTCAGTATTTACTGGAGCATTGATAGTAATATGCCTTGTTAACTACTGTCAGGCTCAAGATCAGACGCTTCGATTTGTCTTTCATCATTCACATTTTAGGCTTTGCATTAGCAAGTTAGATACTGTTGCCTAAGCTAGGAAGTGAGCCTAGCTCAACTGGTTCGGGTGGGAGGTGTGGTCGTGCACTCTAACCACCCAGGTTCGAGTCCCCTCTAGCTAGAATTTGGGTGCCTATTTCTTCTTCTTAATGAAAAATCGCCCAGCTCCTCCTAGGTTGATCTATTTTTTGTTGCCTAAGCTCATCAGGTCAAGTAGGAGTAAAGCTATAATTTATTTTAAATAAAGAGATTCCTTCCCCTGATTCCTCAATAAGATAAAACTTTATGTGATCTGTTGAAGGAACAAACCACACATAAGAAGACAGCATAGGAACAATTGGATCACCATCAAATACAAGTCGGTTAAGTACTCTCAGCAAAATGCATATTCACTACCTCATTCAGAATGCAAGACCTACTAGGAAAGCTTTCTTGGTCACTCAAAATGTAGATTTAACTACATGCATCACGCAGCTTCTAAATTTTTTTGACTTCATGATTCATCTGTAGCAAAGAAGATTTATGTACGTATTCATGCATAAGTTATATATGAAAAGAACTAACCTGAATGTCAAACTCTATGTCAAGCGGTAAGGGGCCTTTACTCATAATGTATCTTTGAAAGTGTAGCAAGAATTTGTCGAGCTTCCTTTTTGAAGATCCCTTACTGAAGTAGTGACCACAGGTCTGTAAAAGTGTAATGATCAACCTGATCCTGAAGCAGTCTTCCGGTGGATCCAACACATCTTGCTGCATAAGTGGAGAAGGGAAAAATGTTCAGTGAGAATATATGATGGCTCCTCAGACACACAAGTGATCATTATCAAACATAAGCTTGCATTTATTCCAAAATATGAAAGAGCCCGGCTTAGCAGAGTCAAAAAATTTGGCAATTCTTTATTGTCAAAGTATGTAGACTTGTTTACACATTTGCAAAGTGTATAGATACGACTAACATGGCACACAGTGATAATTCCAGAAGCATTGCTGAAATTGATTTAGCTATTGAGCTTTGCAAGCAAAGGATCAGATTAATCAGCACATTCATTGATATATTTGCTCACAAAATAATCATGAGACACATCAAAATACAATGATTTCCAATATACAATTGCAAACATGTGAATCAATGAGAGCTGCTAGGTATTTACAGTTATTAGGCTTGTATCTAGACAGCATGGTGTGCAATGAAATTTATTGTCATGAAGTGAATTGGAAGCAATGATTTACTTACTTCAGGAGTTCCATAACCAAATACAATGATAAGGTACAGTGTCTCAAATACAACTGATGAATCTATATGCTTGTAGCTGTATAGCTCTCCAAGGAATCGCATGTGAGCAAGCCGCCTTTGTTGCATCCCGTAGTCATTCAACTCCAGTCCAACCCTTATCTCTTCTAAAACCTAAACCAAAAAGGAAAAATAAATATATAACTTGGATGTCAATTAATTTATCCCCAAAGTAACAACTGGAAACTGTCAGTTAATTAAGGTGTTACAATTTAATTTTACATGCTGACTACAACAGAAGAAAAACAGACTCCTATGAATATAAAAAAGTGTTCTTTTTCCCTTCTTTTTTTATGCACCAAACTAAAGGAACTAACCTCATCTACCACCGCGACAGCAAAATCATCATGATAGCGGCTGAGGCTAGCAGTGAGAAGAGCAATCAGATGAACTTGGCTGTACTTTCCTTTGTGAACCTTTAGAAAGCACTTTAAAAGGTATTGTTGACACTCTGCCCAAGGCAACTTGCGTAGTTGGCGCAAAACATGTTCAACACTTGATTTATCAAGATCTGAGAAAAGCAACTTTCTTATGTACTGCACAGGGAAAAGAGGGGAGAATAGTTAATTGTACATTTTTGTAGATAAGTTCAATGGAAATGCACAGTAAACCATAGAAAAGAATACATTGAAATCTTACTTGATGCAGAGGTGGCCGAACTTTTGAGATTCGCGCAGATCTTTCCGGTGGTTTACAGAGGTAGTAGGCGTTTTCTACAAGTGTACTGTGGCGTGGATCCAAATTCTTGACATTTTTCAATCTCATCAGTATCTCCAGCATGTTAGCCATGCGAATTGTAGTTTCAGGAGAGCGATACAAAAAACGCCCACATGTCTCGAGAAGGTTGCAGGCTACATCGATGTTATGATGACTGAAATCATCTAGGCAAGCCTGCAAAATACAGAAAATGAATATAAAAAATACAGAAAACGAGTTACCAAAGAAACACGTGTAAAAACAACAAAAGGCAGACCTTACTAATTCCCTGCATGATAAATGCATACCTTCAAACAGCTAAAAACAAGAGCTGGAGGAGCCATCTTGAACTTGCACAACTCCCCAATAAACCTAATGTTTTTTATTTTTGTTTCAATGTTGATTTGATCCTGAGAGTTTCAAGCAGAGAGAATAGTTAGTCACAGTAAATAGAAAACACATGGGAGGCAATAGAATTGCTGCTTCCCTCCACTTGAAGTCTAACTTCATAGGAGGATTTGGGGTGACATGCTGAACATATTTGTAAATACCATACTAAAATGGCCATTAGCATTGTAGAAACTAGTTTTTTCCCATGGATTTATTGTATATATTCATGTTAATAATTCAGCTTGGATTCTAGAGCAAAAAACAAATAGTAGATATGATAGAAGCAATATTCATGATAAGAACAGAGGAACTGAGCACAGACAATGCCAAGCAACAAAGAGCTGGGCATACCTTCTTATTTATTAAAAAGTTGAACTCTTCTTCAAGCATAGACAGTAGCATACTTGGAACATCTTTCATACAAGTCGATAGTGTTGCAACCAAACGAGAATAGTAAGGCAACAGCTCCAGTGAAGTCCTATTAACATTGAATAAGGCACGCACAAGTTTCTTTCGATTTGCTTTAGAATTTAGGTAGCAAAACTCAACCTGGGGAAATCAAAAGTAGCTTCATTATGACAATCAGTCTAAGGTAAAGAGGATAGACAATACAAGATGAGCTAATACCGTCAATTGATCAATAAGATCACGGCTAACACATCCAGGCAACCTCTGCAAGAGGTTATCCAAACTTGCACCATCCAAGCCTCTTACTTTCTCTTTCTCTCTTTCATTTTTCTTATCCAGATCCTTCTCCTTAAATTTTTCCTTTTCTCCATCTTTTCCCCTCTCTTTATCTTTGTCTTCATTATCTTTGGCTCCATCATCTACTTTAACTTCCAGTTGATGTTCATTGGCAGAAGTTTGAGCATTGTCGTGTAGTTCAATCTCTTGTTCTGAAGTGGATTCCTTCATAACAAAATTCATACAATGATTTAGTGGCAAACCCAAAAATGAGAATATCTGCTAAGGCATATTTAGAGAAGGGATGAATGCATATTTCCTGACTTCTCTCACTCACACGAGCACACAAAGAGAATAGGAGTGCAGAAACAACCTTGTAGATTCCAGATATAAAAAAACATGTTACCAGTTTATTCAACATTCTGTGAATATCTATCGGTCACTGCAAATTTGATTCACATGGATTGGGAGTTGAAACTGGTTTGTTTAGATACCAGTGGGGAAAACGAGGAACGAAGAGAATACAGATGTGAACTTGAAGAATGGACAGTACAAGATTCAGATTCTTACACTAGATTGCTCACGGCCCTTAGCGTGTTGCTCATTTGACTTTGGTTCAACCTCTCCCAATAATACAGCGGGCACAAATGCTCTGCTCAAAAGTTTCATAATCTCAAATGAATAAACAAATGAAAGCTAAAAAGGAGACAGATATTGGATCATAGTGTGAAAATTAAACCTGAGATCAGGTAAAGATTCATAAAAAGCTTTGGTATCATCATCATCCCAAATAGGTTCCAGTGCAGATGATTCTTTTCCAGAAGAGGGTGAGACATCAGTTCCTGTAGTAACCCTTGTTGTATTTCCATCATCTGGCATCACTGGAGGCTGCATGTCAAGAGCTTCGGCCAGCCTGCAAAATAGAACGTTATAGACAGCCAAGAATCACACATTAAAAAAAGGTAGAATATTAATTGGCATGTTACAGAGAATTATCAGCAGATGTTCCAGTAATGATACTAAAGGCTAGTGTGTGGTTGCTGAACTACACTGTTGCATCTAGTTACAAAATTTTACTAATTCCTAGCACAGGTTGAAAGTGTGGATGAAACTTAGTACAATGATGCATCAATACTACGTATATCCTACCTATTTTAATATGCCCAATTGATGCTGCATCCTAACTGAGATATGGATGAACATGACTGCCATTTCATGCAAGTAACTGCCTATGTCTTATTGGTTTTCTTTAAAAGTCTTAGCTTATGATTGTAAAAGTAGGGGTAGTTCAAGGGAGCCAAGAAAAATTCAGGTAGTAAATTCCAATAGTCGTGTGTGCTCTCGTGCAATCATGAACCCCACAGACAAAAGAACAGATGACATTACATTTAACCCCGACAAGGCAGAACTACGTAATGGAAGCCATTGCAGAAATGATTCAATATACAAAAAAATGGCATGTCATTACGTTCAATCTAATTGAAGAAATTACAGAATGGAGCTTTCTGCTGACATGGCCAAAAAAATACTCACGAGGATACACCACGCAGCAACTGATCAAAAGACTTCCTGAGTTTCTCATACGAGGCTGTGTTCTCATCGCTTAGTTCACCTTTGGCACTTAAAACTTTTGCATTCTCCGCCTCCATTAGACGAAGAGACTGGGTGCAAACGAAGAATTTGGTTTATGCATGAATATATTAGGTACTCAAGTTACAAACAAGATTGTCCTAAAACAAAGAAAAGGAGTTACCGCATGTTCTGATTGTAGTAGTTCAGCTACAGCATCATAGTAAGAGTTCAAGGCTTTCTTAAAGAACTTCTTCTGATCAGCAGTAACATTTAGGTCCTTAAAGAACTGCATCAATTCATTTTTGGCAAATCAATTTATGTAGAATAGACACTGTACATTGTGAACAAACTGGAATGAATTTGATCAGATCACCAAAAGTCCAAGACATATCAATATGTTGACAATAACCATATACTGTGTAACAATGCACGTGTTATATTTGGTAAACTCTCACCACAGTACGCTAAATAATATGGTTGCAGAATGGCTATCAAGTCATAATTTTTATGCATGCAGGTTTATCACGTGCTTGCCTAAGCCCATGGGCATCACTAGGCAGTGACACTTCCAATGAAGTGAAATGAAAATATAAACTATATCAATTCACTTTGACCTACTATAGTGAGGCACAAATCAATTAGGTCTTATATAGTCACATTTAAAGTCTAAGAAAAGTATGCCTCCTTATTCAGGAAAAAACTGGTAACTTTGAACTTGGGGGTGTGCAATTGTGCATTGAATAAAGATCAGCTAGATCTACTATTGCAGTTGAATCATGTGATCAGAATTTTCTCAAGATACCATAATTTAAGAAAATAAGGTTAATACTTAAATTTCTCTTACCTCATCATAAGCTTCTTGACCGTGAGACTGAAGCCCTACAAGAAACCTCCCTTGACGAGCAAAAGTGGAGAGAAGAGACAAATTTGTCTGAGTTGCTTCACGGTCCTTCAAATGTTCCGCTGATGTAAGATCTTTTATAATGTTTACAAATATGCTAGCATCTTCAACAATTCCAACAAAATACAGTTCAATCAGAAGTTTCAATGTGCTTCTCTTCTTCATAGCTCTTGAATTTTTGTCTGCATCCAAATCATCTCCAGATTTTCCAGGAAAGAAGATCTTCAGTAGACCTTGTATAAGACAAGGAGAGAAGTCCTTGTATCTTTGATGAAGAAGCGAGCAAACCTACATTACATTGCTACAAGGGTAAATCCACATAGACATGCTTATAACTTCACACATTTATCATAAAATAAACTTAAACCTCAAAGTAAAGTAAAGAAGATTAACTGGAGCAAGACTATATAGGAATATATGATAAAAGTACTATTAAAGACTCCACCCAATCCCACTACCAGTCGACCACAAATCAGTGAATCAAACATCTCAGCAAGCCAGTAGCTGCTGGTTACCATAACTATGCTATGGCATACGTAAGAATGGTTGGTATCTAACGTACAGTTCCAAGAAACAAGTCCAAATGTTGTCAGTAATATGGTAAGAGATAACAACAGCCACGATATGGGCAGATCACCCTCTCATCATCAAACTTCTCATCACGAAAAGAGGCTCTGGTTGAAGCCCAGTTTCATGAATTAATACCTAATTGATTCATTTTCATTGTGTGGCTAACCTTGATAGTGTTTACGCACCCGCCAATAGATCACAGCCAACCAAGTTGGACTCCTAAGGATAACTTTCCCAATACTAACCGACTAGGTGTACATTCTCGCAAGGGTAGCTTCCCTGATATTGATAACCTTCCTAATACTGACCGGCTGAGGCCATGCATGGTTTCCATAGCAGACACGGAGGATAATGAATATGCTTCATCATGTAACCCAGAGTCTTGGCTTAGAAAAAAGATCTTGCACACATAAGGTGAAGGGGCCAACAAAAATGACATCATAAGCATGACTATGAGAAATGGACATTGTTTACAAGTGTAGACCACTGCTGTTGCAAATCACCTGAACTGCAGCTTGTATATCAGCAGAGCGAAGTTTGGCCTCACAAATATAAGAAACTGCTTCGCTGACAAATTTGCTCAAATTCACACTTTTCAGCTCATCCATTAGGCCATCCTTCTGTTCATCATTTATTGTCTTCAGCTTTTTTATAACTGTTGTATTTCGCTTGATACTGGAGTCCAGAGTTCTCAGGTAGTTTGCATCTGGAATTATTGTATCATCACATAGATCATAACAATGACACAGAAACTAGGCATTACTCATCAAGATAAAAAAATCGTATATGCACAAAACATGAACCATATATGCCAATGCAAAACAACCCAAAATTACAAAACAGAAGAGATAAGCAAAATAAGAAAATAATAAAGTAAATGAAACCTAATATTAAGTAGCTCATCATTCCCTAGAATCAATACTCTAAGAACATATAAACAACAGAAATTCTTGAATGCCAAATTGTCACAGCAGATTTTAGTTGTCAAAGAAAGAACTTAGAAGTGACATCTGATAGAATAGGAGCTCTAAGCTAACATACATAAATGAATCTTTCCATAAAATTATAGGAAGAGACCCTTAAACTTTCCAATATGGCTTTCTAGAACTCCAAAATATCTGGAAATTCGAGGTACATTTAAGAGTGGAGCTAACAGTTTGGTCTCCTTTTATTGCAGCTATATTTCTCATCATATTCCTGACCGCTACAAACATTACATGCATTTACAGTTGTACAGCACATAGATTCTTTCACTCCCACCTAATGACCAAGTTTTTGGCTTTTTGCTGTATGTATTAGAGATTTTTTTTTACAATCATATCAAAAAACATTCTCCATCAAACTTTTATATGAAGATAAAGATAAAGCAGGCAACCCATAATATGTGCAACATCTAAAGTAGAACTTAATGCAAATTAAGAAAAGTGTATCAATGTAGAAAGTAATTCTCCACCAAACAAGAATAAAACCAAGAATGCTTCCAGCACATCAAGTGGTTATTTGTGCATAAACCATTATATGGAATAGCCATTAATGAAAGAAATAACTACCAGGCCTTTCAGGGTTTAGGTTGCTGCGGCGGAGGGAAGTCTTCTGATCAATTATTTTTTTATATTCTTCAAGGCGGGCCTCCTGTATAGAGCAAAATGTTAGGGAGCAGTATAACATTTATAACAATGTGCCGCTTAGATAGATAACAGAAACAGATGTTTAAATCTGCAAGACTAGAGAAGGTAGCCAAGTCCATTCGAGCAGCAGCTGAGGGTGCAATTTTAATCAGCTTGCTTGAGACACAGAAACTAGAAGTTGACAACAGGAGTAGGAGAGAAACTTTTATTTGTGTAGTACTGCCACGCTCTGACCAGAAAATTTTGTGAGTGAAGCTAGGTCCAAGATTTATCTTAGCCACTACGGATGGATAATTCCAAGTGGGGACATTTGGTTGGTTGGTTGGTTGAAACTTGGAGTAACACCCTGGTTTGCAGAGTCAACTAGTGCGCTGTAAGATGCAATCTAGGTTATAAAATAAAAGTTATTTATCTGATGATATTATGGTCAAAATTGCAGGGCTACTAACAAAAGTTTAGCGATGTTCATGATTGAAACTCACAAGGCACTATCATAGCAGGCCTATCAAATACCCAACCAAATCTAGACATGGCACATAAGGATCCAAATGCTCTCCCTAACTAATTTATAGCCTTATCAGTGATAGGGTTTGACAATGAAATAAGATGAGAGTGGATTCATGACCAATATGGTCAGGTGCAAAATTAGACGGCAGAATGAATGGATAAGGATAACCATCAATAGTGAAATCACAAGGTAGCAACAACAATGAACATCCCACATTTCCACTTAGGGAGTAGAGGTCTCCACTTACCTCATCATCCTGTTTGCTTTGGCGCACCTCATCATCTTGCTTGGTGTCAGTTCGGTTCTCATTCTGAGCATTATCCATTTTGTTCTTCAGAACAAAAACCAAGAACTATCCAATGTAACCAAAATAACCTTAGTACCTGTTGCCAGCAAATAGTAAACTACAGTCAGTTAGTGGTAAATTATAATGGCAAAATAGAATATAAGCATCATAACAAAACCAGCAGTCATAACCCAACACCTTAAGTAGCACAGTTTGACCCCGGGGGCAGCCTGCGCGTGGTTCAGTTGAACCCTAATTTTTTCTAATGTTTTCCCCTTATTTACGGAAAAATAGGCTGCATCCAGCAACCCCTCCCAAAAACACACACCACAGCAAGCAAACCCGCAACAAACAAAGTACAGAAATTGGACTGAACATCCCATCGGAAATTTTGGATTTGATAGGCATCTTCCACGACAGAACTCGCTCGTAAAACCCTTATATTGAATCAAGCTAGGGCTTTCTTACCGGGGACCGGGGAGATCAAATCGATCCGAGCCGAATGGATCTCCACTCCACGCCCGTCCAGTGGACAGCAGGAGGAAGACGGCTGGAGAGGAATCCCACTCTCCCTTTCAGCGGAAGGAGGCCTGAAGGCGTACGCGGTCGTCAGGGACCGTTCGCCGCTGAACGAGCTGGGGAGCCGAGAGGGAGTAGGCAGGAGGCGTCGCCGCGAGCCCGCGCGTCGATCCCTCGCGGCCTCGCCTTGCCGTCGCGAGGGGGGGCAGGGGAAGGGCCGAAGGGGAAGAAGGGGGCGTGAGGAGGAAGAGGAAAAAGGCTGGAGGGGCCTGGGGTAAGTTCGATATTTTTTGTGTTGTTCCCTTTTCAGCCAAAATGCTGAAAGCACGCCTGGTTTCAGAAATTATTGATCCTTCAGGACCTAAAACGGTAAAAGTCGACACTCCGGCCTTTCTCCTCTTCTTCTGGACAGACCGTGCATATTTCCGTGTGACGTCTGTTGTCAGTCTGTATACAGCATAAATCGAACGGCAATCACCACCGAACTCGACCTTTTTACCTTCTCATCTCATGCGTCTCTGTAGTACAAAGTTGCAAATACCGCAGGGTGTTACTTATCAAAAAAATACAGAGGATGTTCCCACGGTCTCCTGACACGAAGTACGCACAGTTCCCGTCCCGAGCTCAACACTGCAGTGCGCGTGATCACGGGTTTTGGTAGATGCATCTGATTATAAAGAAATGGGGTTGATTCTACGAGAGAAGTAATTATGTGGCTGAAAGTGGTTCTATTTAATTCTATAGCATAAACTTTTAAAAATAGGATGGAGAATCATTTCACAGAATCAGAAGAAGCTACTTTTTCCAGCTCCCAGTCTCTTAGTTTATCTCAGAGAATCAGCAGAGAATCACTTCTCTCTGGAAAAACTGTTTGGCAGAGCTCCTGCTGGAATCAGCTCTAAGAGTTCTATCAAACGCACCCTATATTCCGTCCAGGAGGAGCGAATAACTTTGTTAACTATCCTATAAACTTGCTGGTGTGACATAATTTGTTGGGCTCAATTTGCTGAATATATACTTTCTTCTAAAAGTAATGATCCTTTCTTCTCATGATGAGCCTATTTGGGATGATCTTTTTGAAGTTAAAATCCTATCCTCCCTCCCGCATTTCTCGCTGGCCCTCCTGACGGACTCCCTCTCTCTCCTTCCTCATCTCACTTTTCTCTCTCCTCTCTATCTCACGAGGAGGAAGCGGAGTCGACGAGGAGCAAGCCACCGGCGATGGCGGCGCCGTCGTGTTACGCATGTGGCTGAGGTTGGTTCTGCTAAGAGATGGCACTCCCTTTGCGGCGCACAACACCCCGTCGGGTGCCGGCCGGATCTGGCGATGGTGCCATGGATCTTGGCTCTCCCTGCCCTTCCCATGCGTTTCCCGCATGGAGTTGCTCCTAAGCACTAAGGATGCGACGGGATCCATTCTTGAGTGGTGGTGTCTGCTTCGTCTTCCTCTCCCCCACCCTTTCCCCCCTGCCTCCCTAGTATGTCATGATTCATTTTTTGTGTGAGATTCATGTTCAAGTTCTCTGATGCTTCCCTTTTTTTTTACTTTGGCTTTCCTGTTTTCAGTGAGCAATAATGTAGGCCACTTCGATGCATCTTGCAGTGTGATTTTTTTGTTTGCTTCACTTGATTTTGAATGGAAGCGGATCTGTCAATCCTTGGAGAAATTGCAATTTGTAATATATTTTTCAAGACATTGCGTATTTTTGATTTTTTAGTTGTAGCATGTTTGGTTTTCTTCCTTCCAAAATCTTGCTATGCAAGTCTGAATCATCAGAAATTTATGTAACTAGTTAGTGCAATTTTTTAGCTGTTTGAATATTGCCAGAATGTCTCCTAAATTTTTTACTTTTTTAACATGTTGCGTGCAGATTATTTTCTAGCTAACCGGCACAATGAAGTTGCCTGGAGTTGTTTTTGACTAAAATCTGAATGCAGTTAGGTGGATAGGCCATTTTTTGTCGCTGAACAACAACAGATCAAGTGTTTCTGTTGTAAATCATGTCCATGTTCTATTGTCAGATTTGAGAAGAGGAAGTGCAATCATATGTTTCGGATTTTCCAGGGGCAAGAATTATTATGCAAACATTTTAAGTGCCTTAATTTAAATCCATTCATGAATGTTATAATGGGAAAACCTATTGTAGTGTGAGGATGAATAATTTTGCTCAAAATGCATACGAGAATCTGTAGAAAACTATATAATTTTTTTAAAAATGGTAAGTTCGTCCACACATGCTCTTAATCATTTTTTGTAAACTAATTATAATTCCTAAAACCATCGGAAAAATTTAAAACAGTTCCATGGTCCTGCGAGAAAATCTAGAATGTACCTTGGTCCACCGTGGACTTGGAGTCCACGCTCCCCATCTCTCTTATCACTTTTATTTCTATGGTCATTAACCATTGTGTTGTCTGGGCACGAATCTCCCTGCATGAATCTGACGGTGCCTAGAAACCACCTCCCGGGCATATAACCGCAGAATTGCCTCTTCCGGCGGCGGGCGTCAACGATGATATGGGCGTGGCCAAGCACTCCAAGGCTGCGCACACGATCGCGGTGGCGGAGCAGGATGAGAGCCAGGCGGGTGCGAAGAAGACGAGACTGGTGAGGGTGAGGCAGGAGTACACCAACAGGCTCGTGACGACGCCGTACAAGCCTTTCAGTGGCATTCCCGTGGACATCCTCGATAAGGACACCTACGTGGAAGGGTGACAGCCTCCGCGACCTCATGGCCCGAGTCGCTGCCCGCCACCAGAAGGTGCGCGACAGGGACCTGGCCATCCTCGAGCAGTACAAACTCTATGGCTTCGCTGAGATGGAGGTCGAGATCAGTGACGACGATGACGTGGATGACATGGCGCCAGTGGGGAAATAGGCAGTGGAGGGAGGAGGATTTGATTGTTTTAAACAAGTTCAATTCAAATAACTTTGCTATCCTTGTAAACTGTAATGTGATATGATGCCCTCATCGGTCGGAAAGTCGTTGTTTCCAAGAGCACGGCCCTTGTTTGGGTCCAAGCGAGTCTTCAAGATCATCGTCCCGCCGAATCAGGAAGTTGTGCAACCTCATACTTGTTGTTTTTCTCGGACGAAGTGAGTGCACGTGCAGTGCACAACTACGTACTTTGGACGGTGCATCCTAGGCATTGTTCGCACCGACAACGAGACATCGATGACATCTCTCGTGGAGTCCATATTCGCCTTTAGTGGATACCGTGTCAAGTATTCAAAGGCATGGCGGGCGAAACAACACGCTGTTGCACTACTTTAGGGAGACTGGAAAGAGTCGCATACCATGGTTCCTAGGGTCCTCACCACTATGGCCTACTACAATTCCAGGATTAAATGGTTCCCTCACGTTCAGCTTGATGCAACCTAAGCAGCAGCATCAGCAAAGCCCTCTCTTCTCCTCCACCATAAGAAACTATGGCCACACCAGGGGGGAGAGGCCGTGGGAAGAAGGGTCAGGGTGTCACTTCTGCCATTCCTACCATCACTTGACCAGGTTCATTTGGCCCTACTAAGTATGATGCACCAGTTGATCACTTCCCTCTCGAAGGGAGGAGTTATTTCGTTCCGCCGCAGGTACTGAGGCCATATGATGATCAAAAGGATGTGTGGCCCATTTGCCTCCATGGAGAGCCTTGTGTCGTGCAAATGTACGATGACTACGGGAATGGTTGTCGTCGCTTCTTCAAGTGCCCTTATGGATTGGTGAGTACTCGTACCCTACATAATCATTCATTAATGTACTTTGGTTACGACTAACAGCCTCATCAGAATTATCTTGATAAAGAAAATTGCCGCTACGCCAAGTGGGTAGATCCTCCAATCCATGAGCACACAAAAGAGTACATCGAGTATCTGCAGTGCAAGATCTTCGATCTGAAGCAGAGGAATGAGACCCTTGAGGCGAACGCTGAAGCCAATGCATGGGTCATTAGCATCAAGGATGACCCAATATGCCCAGATCCATTCTGCAGGTGCGGTTACCACAAGAAGAAGAAGAAGAATAGGCCTCCCTCTCCTCCGTCGTCTAGTGGTGGTGGCTACTCACAAGGTGGACCGTCCCAGTACCCCCAAAGTCAATACTACTAGATGACACATCTATGGTACTACAACCGGCTATTTTCCTTTACCTAAGGCATATTAGATTTAGTAAGGCTCAACATGTTTACTAAACAAGTGAGCCACACATGCCATTGCAAAATGTAATAGGTTGTGTATGTCAAATACAACGGTGTCGGATGTTGCATGTATTATCGTAGTGTCATGCAACAATACCTACAACACCATTGCCTTTTCATGGTTGTATGCAATGAAAGCCGGGACTTTATTACTACAACATGCTACATACGTAGACTTTTCAGAGCACGTTAGCCTTTTCAGGCCTCTCTAGACTTTGCAGTGCAGCTCTAGCCTTTTCAGGGCCGCCTGCCTTTTTCAGAGGTGCATCTCTAATAGCCTTTTCAGTACTTTGGCACATCAACTGGACAAACAATATTTGCAATGCAAAATAAAATCCTGAACTTATCCAGATTTTAGTCTTGGGCCCCTATAAAACCAAACCTTGCCTGTATTCCAAAACCATCACCTAGCACAAGTAGAACACTGAATCCATGGCATGGATGCAAGGTCCCTTGGATCCACCTCCTCCCCATCCAAATCTAGATGTCAGCACTAAGGATTATAATGGAACCCATTGGTGATGCCGGAAGACGTTTCTTCCATTGTCTGCATTTCAAAGTAACATTCTTAACTCATCGATTATGTCTATTTTCAAGAATTACATTCATTTGTTTAAACTTCTTGCGCATATCAATGATTGTGGGTTCACTTATTGGATAGATGGTCAGATGGAACCACATCTCCAAGAGTACATTCATCATCTTCATCTCGTCAAACAGCAATTGAAAAGAGAACAACATGCAGAAACATCATCATATAAATCAGTTGTTGCAAGAGAACATGCAGAAGGATAACAAAGTGACTCACCTTCAACAAGAGAAGGACGAAATAACTGATCGCATCAGACAGCTTGACGAACAACTGCAACAGGAACGGGAGAGGAACATGAATCGACGTTTCATGCCACCAACGGTGCCTGGACGCCGGAACTACTACGGGTAGTAGTCGTAGTTTTTCTAAATATTTAAGTACTTGTCTTGCATCATTTGGTTGTTCGTCATAAATTTATATATTGAATGTTGTATCACCATTTGGTAGTTCGTCATCTATTTATGTACTTCAAATTTTGTAGCACCATTTGGTAGTTTGTCTTCTACTTATCTACTTCAAATGATGTATCACCATTTGGTAGTTCGTCATCTACTTATATACTTCGAATGTTGTATCATCAATAATTAATATCTATAGTACCCATGGTTCAATGCAAGACAAATACAGGGTAGACTAGATCATATGGATACATAGTTCTCAACAATAAACATAGTTCTTACAAATAAATATAGTTCTCACAAATAAACATAGTTCTCACAACTAACGAAACATAAGTACTAATTCCATGAACACAATTATCTAGTCGGAGTTACCTTCATATAGTAACTCATCATCACCCTACCCATCATCATCATCATCATCATCATCATCATCATCATCATCATCATCATCATCCCCTGTAATAACAATTCCCTTTCCTTTCTTGTCAACATTAGTATTATCTTGAGGCAGCTCTCTCACAAGTGCCTTGACCCTCTCCATCTGTGCCTCCTTTGCCATCTCTTCTTTTCCATCCTTGCACTTGTCACCTTTGCCAAAGGCCATGCCAATAGGTAAGTCGGCAACAAGTGCCTTCATCACCTCCAACTGTACCTCTTCTACCCTATTTTGTAACTCTTCCATTTGAATCCTCCTCTTTCTTGCTTCAACCTGTTGAAAATGTTCTCCCATGAACCCTTAAGGTATTTTGCATTTGGATCAATCATAAAACCTGTGCAAACTTGCTCCTCCCTCAACCTATGTTTCTCCAACTCCCTCTCCTGCTCCAACTTTCTCCTCTTTTCTCTCCTCTGACCTTCAGTCAAAGGTCGTGGATACTTAGTTTTGTTCCATCTCCAATACTTAATAAGAGTTTCGCATAAAGTCATTTAGGCTCCACTCCAGTCTTGCAAACTATGTCTTGGTATATTTTTCCCCATATTAAGTTACTGTCAGGTATAGGCACATCATACTTAGACCTAATATTATCTCTCAAAGCTTCAGTTTCTCTTGACTTCCATGATTTCGATGTACGACCCAACTTTAACATTAGATCATGGCGATCATAAAAGTCTTCCCAATCGCATGTCCTTCCCTCCTGCAAAAAGTCTTGAAGCTCTTAGAAATTTATAGCAATGCAAAATGACACAAATCATCACAAAAAAAATATGAATAGTTCCTCACCCAATCCTCGCCATATGCATTGCAGAACCAACCATAGCCAAACTCGAAGGGCACTACACCTTGCGTAGCCAATATACCACACTTGCATCTATCAGTAGGAAATGACTCACATGGCCATGGTGCCTTTCCAATCTCGAACTCCCGCACTTGCTCCTCCGTTAGCCACAACGGCTTAGGCCCATGGATGTACTCATTGAAATCACATAGTGGCCATCCGTCATGCATATAAAGAATAAGAAGATTATACGCTACATCTCAACAAAATACAAGTGCGACTTGCAGAAGATTGAAACATTTTGGTACCAAACTTACATGTGTCTTTAGCGAGCATCGAAAAAATGGAGTGAACTTAGGTGGAACCCCTATGTTAGGACGTATAAGCTTAGCAGCAACTCCACACTTGCACAAGGGATGATCCCTCACACGCCTGCAGGTAACCTCCTGCTTCTCCTCTTCGGTCATCGGAGGTGGGTTTGATGGAGGAGGAACCCAATGCCTGAACTGCTGGTATGGTTCAAGCTTCATCATGTCATATGGAAATAGACAGATCCTAGGATCATATTTCTCGGGTCCATATCCACTGAAAAAATAACAAGGGCTTGCAAGCATAGGATCGAACTTCCACTTGCACACATAGTAGGCTCTTCTGGCTGTTTTTGTGTGCCTTGATTATTTCACCTCAGCTGGCACGTCACATCTACAATCTGGGACCGGAAGAGTTGGAGGTATGGGAGTATCCGCATCCGACACATCTAGGTACTGGATATAGCCCATTCGCCTCTTGTATTCTAACCCGGTCGCCATCATCGCACCTACACAACAAGTGCCAAAAATGAATTAAGATTTCTCAACAATACCATTGTGTTGCCAACGACTAGGTATAAATACGAAAATAAGAACTCTATCATTCATCTACATTGCATGCCTCCAACTAAGTCATTAGAAAATCTCAAAATAAGCATATGTTACATTTTCTAATCGTCAAATCCGGGGGCAGAACGATACCTACAAGTGTACCGCGGCTCCGATCTATCAACATGTACTTGCACATTTAACATTATACCATAACCCTAGTCTAACTTAGGTATTCAAATATCTACGAAATGCAACGGTAAAATAAGCAAAAAAAAAGTGGGGCAATACCTTTCTAAGGACGTGGTGATCGATTCCCCACACTTTTCTCACCCCAAAACGCCGGATTTTGGGGGGAGGGGGATCGGGGGGAGGGGGGGCGGTGGCGAGCAAGGGGAGTGGCTCGGGTAGGGGCATCAGCTGGAAGAAAGGGGGAGAGGGAAGGAGAAGGACGCGCGATGGCCTGGACGTAGACGCTGCCGCGCCAGGCGGTCTGGCGTGACATCCTTGGCACGCCAGTGCATGTGGCGCGGCAGTGCCTCGCCCAGTCAGCGCCTCACTGGCGCGGCTGGCCAGGCCGCGGGGCAGCGCTGTCGCGCCACATGCAGTGGTGCGGCAGCGGCTAACTACCGCGCCACAGCGCACGGCGCGACTAAAAGGGTCATGCCGTGCAAATAAAGTTGGGGAGGGGTTATTTTTAAAAATATTTTTAAAACAAGGTTAAAAATAAAAAAACCCTATCGTTCAACATCTGTTCGTGGCAACTCATACAGTAAACTTCAGAGGAGACACCAGTTAAAAAAAAACATGCTACTGCCGATGCCTAAGCGTTTCAGACTTTCAGAACGGAGCAACAAAGCACCACCACCATTATCGTTCTCCGGTGAGACCGCTGGTCTGAAGCGGCAGAGCAGGTTAATGGTAACGTTATAGTTCCAATCTCTTTCTAGCCCATGTTGAAAGGCCGCAAAACCACAATTCATGGTATACTTAAATTTTAATTTCTAATTTTTTTACTCCTTTGAGCCTCTACTTCAGTGTTTGTTCCATGAAGGGTTGAATCTTTTAGAAATTATTAAAATCTAAGTATACCATGAATTTTACTAGGAACTTCTAGTCTAAGCTCTCAATTCTAAATGGTTTGTTCACTAGCTATCAGTGAAATGATTCAATCGGCGGTGCAGTTCACCAATTCCCTTTCCAGATGGAAGCAAATAATCTTGAGACAGCTACATATCCTTCCTTTTGAGCATGCAATTGGTTATTTCTTCTGTGTTTTCCCAGCTATCGAGCATGTGTGATTTGCAGATTGGCCTCCTCAATTGTTGGCTTCGGATGGCGGCAAACGGCAGTGTCAATGTCCAACGCTAACACGGTCACCCGTGATCCCCTCCTGCCAACCAAGTATACGCAACAAATGTTATACGATTCTATGATGGAATCGTAACTCTCGCGGACTGCAACTTGTAGACGCGACCAGAACATCTATAGCTAGTATTATACGACGAACATTGTTGCACGTAACCAAAGTTTACAAACCATCAAGCATCAACACGGCAACACCTACCATGGCGCCGCCGCGGCCTTGGGCCGACCTTCCGCCGGAGCTCGTCTCGTGTGCATCGCCGACCGGCTCAAGGCGCTGAGATGCTACCTCGCCGCCCGTGGCGTCTGTAAGGCGTGGCGCTCCGCGCTGGAGTCGGCATCCCCGTACGTCGTGCGCGTATGCCGCATACGCGTCCGGGCGCACGCCGTGGCGGTCTCCCTCCCGCTGCGGCGTTCGTTCCACCTCACCACGATAAACAGCTACAGCCGATGAGTGGGCTCGTGCCACGGCTGGCTCGCCATCATCCCCTACCTCGGATCAAATGTCGTCCTCTTGATGAATCCCCTCACGGGTAAGAACCTGAAGCTCGTCCTGCCACTCCTGCCGACGTTCCAGCCACCTCACCGTATCGTCTTCGCGCCGAACCCTAGTGTGGAAGGCTTCACCGCGGTAGCCACCTGGGTAGCCGGTGCCATTAAATTACTCGCTTACGTGAGAATCAGGAACGCGACATGTTCCTTCGAGCTGATCCCTGTGGACACGCCGCCCGTCGACGTGGTCTACCACGCCGGCGAGGGCAGCGGCGGCGGCAAGTTCTATTGTCTCTTAAAAAACGGCGAGGTGCGCGTCCTGCGTGTCCCTCGGGACCTCCAGGCAACGCCGGTGCTCGAGCCTTTGCTCGACGACGGCGTCCCATCCGGCCCAACCGACATCTTCGCCCCGCCGTTCTCCAGATTGCCCGAACACACGCTTGCCAAGCACTTGGTGTTCTGTCAAGGCAACCTGTACCAAATATAGCGGAACACCGGCGGCGCCATGAATGTGGAGTTTCCGGGAGGCGGTTCTCTCCACATGTCCAAGAACGAGGTCTTCGTCCTGAGGCATGCCTCGGTGCGCGCGCCGGCCGTGCTGGGAGGCGGTGGGGAACCTGGGAGGCCACTCGGTGTCCGTCGGGTTGAGCAACGCGGTGTCGGTGCACGCCGAGGGCATGGCTGGGATGAAGGGCAACTGCGTCTATTGGGTGGGCCCGTCTGATTTTGCGGAGGCCATGGCGTTCGACATGGAGACCAAAAGGTCTACACGACTACACCGTGACTTGCTCCGTTGGTAAGCGCCACCGGTTGGTACTATTTGGGAGACATGCATGGCGACCAGCAGGCCAGCAGCAGCAACGTAAGCGTAGGAATCAAGTACAGTTGGGAAAGAGCCCGAGATGTGTGTCATGTCATGTGTGCACACAAATGTGCATGCTAATCGAAAAGAGGAGCTACCAGGAGATCAATCTGAATATCGTGCCACGAAGAAGATGGTAAAGCAGCTTTGTTATCTTATCACTATGTGATTTCGCTTGTTGATTGGCATTTGGAAACACCTACCGGGCTGGGCGATGTTTCATTCTCCGCGATGCTCCGCGTGGTGCAAAATTTTAGCTGCGGTTCTTTGGTCCCAGTAGTTTAAATACCTGACTCCATATATAGATTCATGCTGAATAGTCTTGTTACTCTGAACTTTTTTTTCTCTCTCGAATACGTCAGGACAGCTGAGCATCTTTGTAGTAAGAAGGGAAACAAAGTTATCACGTGGATGCTTACAACGCGAGACGAAAGACCGCTCGCCTTACCGAACATCGGCTCACTAATGCTATATTATGCAAATCATTACAACTGAAGAGCACTTGGTTTGCTCGAAACAGCTAAATGCCGAAAAACTGAACAAGCAACCCAACTGAACCACTCCGCCGCTATCCAGCTTTCTGCTTTCCCCCTCGTATGCTTGATCAGTTCTGTTTCGGCGTTCCTGAAGACACTCGTATTACGTTCCTTCCCGAGGTGATCAGAGCGAACAGGGTGACAAATCCTTTCCGCTCATGCCTCTGGAGCTGCATACGGAGGTGAGTCCAGCATCCTGGCAGTGACAAGCCTGCCGTCGGCATGATGGAATTTTCCATGCGGGCCAAGCTTCTTTCTACGCTGGAGAAACAAGGAAAAACCAGGGGCTAGGCTTGGGATCGAGTTGGGACATAATCAAAGGCTGCTGGTACAGGATTCGATCAAAAACTTTGCAGATATCCGGTATCCGGCTCCGGCAGGAGCATTTCCTCCCGATACGCTTCCGTTCCTCGTATCCCACTGTTCTGCTTCTGCCCGTGCCGTACTGCTAGCCCTCTACGGTATATGGTAGCGTATCACTCCGCATCTTTACTTTTGTACGTACTTGCCCGTACCGGCGTACACACAACCCACTCGCGCGGCGTCGTAGCATCGCCAGGTATGCACGTACGGAGGCATGAATGGGCGCGACGAGGACAAGATTTCAGGCCGTGCACGGTGCATCGCCTCCGGGTTTCTAGCACAGCGAGTCAGCGAGAGTCAGGGTGCTTAAATGCACCGTCAGGCAGAGCCGCAGAGGTTACCTCCTCACGATTACGAGACACAGAACAAAGTACACCATCAATTTCTCACCACCATCTTTAATCAACCAAGTCCTTAGACCAAAACCGAAACAACTGAAGAAGCCCATCGTCCAGAGCCGAAGGAAGAACAGACGCTGGTTTCTGAACTGCAAAGTCCAAGAAGCCGGGGGGGGGGGGGGGGGGGGGGGGGGGGGGGGGGCAAAAAAAAAAGAGCTCGCTAAAATAAAGACCTAGTAAAACGCAGACCATGACCTACTCTTCCTACCATCCTACCACAAAGCACGACAGCGTCTAGAAAACCACACCGTTACATCGAGATCGTCCCACGATTGCACGCACCAACGCCGCCTGCCTGCCTGTTCGTTCACTCAGGCCGGCGCGCGCCATGCCCCCACGAAAAACGCCACCGTTCACTCAGCGGAGCACGCGGCTGAAGACGCGCGACACGTCCGACGCGCGGACGGGCTTCACCAGGAAATCCTCTGCTCCTTCCTCAAGGCATCTGGCCGGTCATCAGAACAAGGGGTTAAACGCTGCAAATGTCGTCTGAATATACAAGAACAAGGGCTCCATATTCTGACGGATTAGGATTGGGTACCTGCTGATCCTAGTCTGCACGTTCTCGGACGACATGATCACCACCGGGATCTGCTTCAGCTTGGACGATTCCTGCATGCAGCGATGTTAAAAGAAGATCAGGATTTTGCGTTTCTGGTGCAGAACGGATCGTGTCGTGGGATTGTTACCTTGACCTTCTTGAGGAGTTCGTATCCCGTCATCTCCGGCATCCAGTAATCAGTGATTATCATGCTCACGTCCGGCTCCTATGAGACACCCGAAACAAGAGGGGAATAAACCCCATAAATCCTCATGTAGAAGAACACGAAAATAAAAAAAATCACAAACAAATAATAGCATACGGCATACCTTGCCTAACAGTTCCAGGGCCCTCTTCCCACTTTCCACAGCCGTCACTGCACGAACACGAGAGCAAACACAACTTCAGAAAACTGAAAAACCAAGCCGAGACCGAGAATACTGACGAAACCACCAAGAGCGCGCGCACAGCCTGAAATGCAGCAGTGCAACCAAGCCGCCGCGGCCACGCACCACGAAACCGGGAGCTCCGGAGGATGGCGGCGATGATGGCGCGGTCGACCGAGCTGTCATCCACCGCGAGAACGTGCGGAGTCGCCCCCACGCCCACGCCAGCGGCCGCCGCCGCCGCCGCCACCACCGCTCCTCCGACGACGCTCGCCATCTCAGCCTCGCTCGCTCGCACCGTAGAGCGCGGCGCGTGAGAGACGCGATCGATCAGCACAATCCAGTCGCCGCCGCCTTGGTCAGTTCGACTCCGCCAAGGGCCATGGCCCGGCGGCGCCGCTTATATACACGCGCGCGCTGGGGCGCCGAGGAGGGCTTGTTACGGAAGGGGCACGGAAGCGATCCGGTCAGGAGATCCCCAGTGCGGCTGTGCGGCCGAGTGAATCCGCGAGATCTCGATACGGGCCCTTGAGCTCCGATACGGGGCGACGGACACGTGCCTCGCGTTCGTGCTCGAGGGGCAAGCGAGTACCGCAGGGAGATCTTTTCTTGCTGCGAAATGGAGGCGCACAGGCGTGCAGGCATTCACGCCTCCCCGCCTGGCGCCGAACAGGACAGGGGATCCCGTCTCCTTTTCCGGATCGAAGGATCTCCCTTCTTAAATGAGCTCCTCTTATGCTTGATTGGGTTATCAAGCCTTGATTTCACTGCCCCCATCTTATCAACGAGGTTTAGCTGGCGAAGATCAGCTTGCACTACAGGTTACAGCCCTGTGATTCATATCTGCATGTGCCATGATAACTCTTTCCAGAACTAGTTTTGGCAACGAAATTGTCCTCCTGGCTCTTGATGATCATAATTCATAGTGGTATAGATACACCGGCCAGCTAATTCAACTCCGTGCGTGCGCGCTCGCCGCGCCGGTCCGGCCGAGTCGAGTCTGCGTACGCGCGGGTGCTATGTCCGGCTCGGTCACCACCTTCACCTCGATCGGTGCACGGCAAGTGCAGGTTCATGGCTAAGGGCTTCAGGTGCAAGCGGCCCGTCGCGGCATTGATTCGGGGGCGTCCGGCCGGCGCGCATTGCCCTTCGATCAAGTCTGACACGGGCACGGGATCCGCGAGGAAGATTGCTCGAGTCCCCCGTGCGCCGTGCGCGGGCGCGTTGCGTCTTGCGTTGGCGCATGCTCCGGTTGGCTGGCACCCGATTGGGAAGGGGAGCGTCCGTACGTTCAGCCGTTGGGTTTAGAATCTATCAATCTACGGTACCGATCGAGAGAAAAAGGCCGCAGGTGCATTACTGGCGGCATCCGGGACCCCAGTTCATGCGGCCCAGACGCTAGTTAAGGCACCAGTTTTGCACAAAGCACATACGGCACTCGATATAATCTGGATGTTATCATGTGGGTCCACGTCTGGATTCATTCGATGATGGTTACCAGACAACACAGATTTTGCAGGTGCTCTCAAGTCTCGAGGCTTCAATCCCAGTCCAGCGTCCGTTCGTTGGTTCTCCCAGTCCGGTGAGGTGAGCAGGCACTAGCGGATCATCGGGCATGTTCAACGCATAGACGGCCATCTTTTTACTGCCACGACAGCAAAACGATCCGACGTGTGCCGTGTTTAATGATGAGAGAGAAACTCGCCGTCGTCTCGCCTCCCAGGCCAAACTGCCAGCGCCAACGCCGTTGTACGTCCTCGTCGCCGCCGACGCCTCCTCCTCCGGATTGATTGCGGTGCGCGCGAAATCACTTGTGGTGGCGGCAAAACTGGTACTGAGAGCGCGCAAAATCTCCAACCTTGTCACCATCTTCCCTCCTCCGCCACCATCTCTTCTCCTCCTCTGTTAGATGCAGGACGCGGAGGTTATTCAAGGCTTGGCAGATGCGGCGGGATCGCTGGAACCGACGGGCCTGGCGGCGGTGTCGAGACGCAACGACAAATGGGAAGCGGAAGGGCCGCTTCCGACTCCATTGCTTCCTCCACCGACGGGCGCGGCAATATATGGAGAGCAGGGCGAAGGGTGCATGGCGGCGGATTGCTCGACGCCTGGATCTGGCCCAGCCCCGGCGAAGGGTGCGTGGCATTCAGTTCTACTACTTCCTATCCATCTTGTAAGTATGCGGCGTTTTGCTTGCTCCTCTGAATCACTGAATGCCATCGTTGCTTGCTTTTTTTTTTTTTACTTCAGCATCACCGATTTCAATTTTTTTACATTATGGTCTTTAAACCTAAAGCTTAGACCTGTATTTTTAATTTCATGATTGATTTTTATGATTCAGAATATGATGAAATATTAAGCAAGTTGACATGTGGCCAGTTGCTCTGTCTATTGGTTATCCTTTCGATCATAGAAAGCTTGGTTCAGTCAACTGTTCGACAAGCATTATATAGTACTAACATCAGTTGTTTTACAGTTCCATATGAAGACAATAGAAACCTAATATCAGTTCAAAGCTGTCTGCTAACACGTTCATGATATTCTAATAATCTTGATCTGTTCAAGAGGTGCTAATGTTGCCATTGATTTTTAACTGGTACTCCCTCAATTCTAAATTATAGGTCATTTAGCTTTTTTAGGCCCTGTTTGGGACAACTCCACTCCTAAACTCCAGCAACTCCATCAAAAAATTCAGCCAAACACCCCAACTCAAAAACTCCAACTCCATGGAGCTGTAGTGCAAATGGAGGTGGAGTTTTGGAGCACCTCTTTTGCTACTCCAGAAACCACTCTTTTGAACCTCCTTGTGGAGTTGGTGGGTAATTACCCACCAATACCACTGATTACGTAGAAAAAATAGTTCGTTCTATTTTCCTCCGAGACTCCACGCGCTCGTCTCCACCGCGCTAGCGCCGCCCGTCGCTCCCGCCACCGGCCGATGTGGCCCCTCCGTCCCGCGCGCTCCGACCTTGGAGCCCCGCCGCCGCCCCCCCTGCCGCCCGCGCTAGCCCCGCCGCCGGCCGCACCCCTCGCCGCCCGCCGCCGGCAGCACCACCCACCTGCTGGTGCCTTCCCCTCCTCTTCCTTCAGTGACCAGTGGGCAATAGCAGAGAGAGGAAAAAGAAAGGAGGGGGAGAGGATGACAAGTGGGGCCTGAATTGGGGGCAACAATGGCAATTAACACTGAAATTGATTTTTTTGGAGCTGAGAGTACCCATCTAGCCAAACACCCCATTTTATTTCTGGAGTTCTGGAGTGGAGCTGACTCTACCTGGAGTTTTGGAGTAGAGCAGCTCCACCCAGAGCTAGAGCCATGCCAAACAGGACCTTAGTTCAGATATAGTGTATGTGTAGGTGCATATAATATCTATGAATTTAGAAAAATCAAAACGACCTATAATTTGGAACGGAGGGAGTATCTCAGAAAATAAGTTGCTTACAAATATAACCAGTTAACCAGTGTTCTTATAAATGGCAGCCTAACTATTCTACCGTATGGTTGGAGAAGTCAACTATTCTACCATACGGTTGGAGAAGTCATTTTTATGGAGGTGGAACTGAGCTTCAATCTCTTGGCTACAACTTTTTTTTTCTTTCGATACTTGTAGGATTTACTGAATCAAACACAAGTCACAGAGATAAGGTCAAAAATGCCCCACTGAACGTCTGTACGTATCGCAGTGCCTCCCTAACTGGGCAGTGCATTTGTGGCGTAGGCTATTACAATTATAGTTACACTCCGTAGGAATGGTGTGTTGTCATGCTTCTTTTTAGCCTGATTGTGGGCTTGAGTATTATTTGCTAGAACTTGAATCTTTTCTATTACTACCCAAGCAATCTGTGCTCCGATCAATGCTATCATAATGCAGGTCATTTTAAAGTTTTTCAAAGGAACATTTTGGTCATGCAAGCGAACTTGAATGTTGTTTTGATACTGTAGCTATTATGTAAAGAATTTACAATTTATAGTCATGTATCATCAAGTTGTCAGGATCAGCATGTAATCTGTAGTATTTTTCCGCTTTTTTCGCAAGTTGTGAGTGAGACTTTGCACTGATAAGTGATATATCTGAATGTTATCAATGTAATCTCATACACAAACCCACAAAATGGTACATAAAGATTACACTTATATTTGGTCACTATGATCTAGGATTCATGTATGAATTAAATAGTATGCAGATAGCCAAACAGACCGTTGTATAAGTTGTCTATATTATTGTCTTTGTGTGACATGGAGGATTTGTAGACAGTAGCAGTTGGTCTTAACGGTTGTACACGCCATGCGCCAACGAGGATCAATCGTTATCTGCTTTTACAGTTCCACGTGTCATCACTAGCGGCCTCCGCGCGCTCGCCAGACTCCGGAGGTATGGCGTGGCAGACCGCCCAGGCGCCCACTGAGGTGCGGAACATCAGTAGTGTGTAGTGGACGGTGGAGCTCTTGGGACTCTGACGGAGATGCATGGCGAGGAGGAACTGCATTGCGGGTAAATTATGCTAGATGTCATCGTCACCTCTATTTACTGTCAGATACAATACAAGCACTACTGATGGGATGTGTGACTACGTGACTGCATCGAAAACGATAGCTTGAGAATCGATGTAACTTCTCCTAGTTGCCAGGAAATCACTTCCAGACGGAACCTGATATATATCTTCGGCTTGTGCTCTTTCTGTAGGACGATCGAGTCGCATGTGCTTCAAAATCTAACTTGAACACCCCTTATAACACTGAAGTGTTTTATTCATGCGCTGATTTTTGGGTCAAAATATGTAGATAAATCTCTTGATAGGTGTAATTAACCAACTCACCTCGCAGCACTGAGAAATCAAATCGTTTTCTGTTGTAGCTTGCAACAAACGAACCTCATATCACACTAGTTGTATTGCTACCCCACGGGAAAAAGATGCACAGTACATAAATTACCAGGCATACTATTTTCCAAAATGCAAACCTTTAAAGAAAGATGATCAGGTCTTGTGTTGTAATAATCACCTGTCCTGCATTATTAGTAGTATTGTTTTTAGCTTCTTCCCAAAACCTAGTATGACTGTAGCAGTGTTGCACTATCCATTTAGCTTTGTCTTTGGAAGTATCAGATTATACTTGATGGAATTCCTTGTTTTTCTTCTTTCTGCTGCCATTGTGCACCATGTTGACGATCATCTCTTTCATGAAAGCATTGCTTTCGTTATGTTGCTGCTGTCTGTTTTCCGTGTCTTCTTATATGGATGTATTTAGTTAAATTGAGCCAAACCTTTTAAAAGTCAAATGCACTGATCATATAAGCAAACAACTTTAATGGAAGAACAGAAGCATACCTAGCTAGTAACATGCATATTCAGAATTTTGGCATGGCATGCGAATTTCTGTGTTCTGGTCAGTTCCTGAATCGTAGTTTGGAAACATTGGTATCGTTGATGCAGATTTGGACTGCTCTCTAGCTAAGCAAGATACTCTAAATTTTGAGTGTCACTGTCACACCCCAACAACAATAACCAAGAGAACAATCTATACGTGTGGAACTTACATACTGCCTTACTTCGTGGCCTCCAAGCGCTTATATTTGAGACCCGTTGGTATCTACTCCCTCCGTTCCAAATCGTAAGTCCTAAATATTATTACGCATCATAATAATATCTATTAACCTAGAAAAGTTAAAACGACCTACGATTCGGAACGGAGGAAACAGTTCATACAACTGATCCTTTCTCTTGAGTTTGAATTGCTCTGCCTCAACATCAACATGGAGAAGACTGTCACACTTGCTTTACTCCTTCTATTTGTTGCCATTTCCTCCTCCCAGGTGAAGCCAGAAACCAGCAACTGCTACACAGGATGCGATTACATTAGTGCGTGGAGTCATATAACACAGAGCTGTGGCCAGTTTCTGTTGAACCAATCTGATGATCCCACGGATGAGTGCCGCGCCATCTGCCAGGCTCTTTCAAGCGAAGGACTCTTGTGCGCGTGCAGTACCTGCCCGGCCTATGTGCATCGATTTAACATATCCCGGTTTCTGGATTTGGCTAATAGGATCGATCCCAGGTTTGGAACACCTCTATGCTGCGAGTGCGATGGTAACTATATGCTATTCGTACATCTTATTGGCCTTTTTCGTTCATCATAACTAGTTTCTAAATTCTGATTTCCTGCTGATTTTGAACTTTTGAAGGTGTACCAGCTAGTCTCCCCTTCTCACGAGAAAACTGATAAGCGTGAAGTTCAGTGTGACCTAGCTACTTCGTCCTTGTTTACCAATGAACCATGTGAGGAGCATGAAGTCGGAGAAGGTAGTAGTTTTGGATATGCAGTGGAAATTAAACTGAAAGAGGGTGTCTTTCTGAATACACGGACACCTTTGACTCCACCGGCTGCAAGGGATCCGGCAAGAACGCAGCGTGCCAGTGTTCAGGATACACGGCTTACAATTACATACTCCCTCCGTTCCCTTCCAAATTATAAGTCGTTTTAACTTTTTTAAATTTAAGATTTTACTATACACCTATATATGTATTAACCTTGAAAACCCAAAATGACTTATAATTTGAGATGGATGGAGTAGTTTTTTAGAGTTGATATGATTTTTAGCTCCATTGTTAGTGTTCAGTGATTACTACTGTATACAATTCTTTGGTGAAAGGTGTTACTAATCTGCTAGTATCTCCCTCTCATCACAAATAGTTGATCTTCCTTTTGTTAGGATCTTGTCAACTTGAATGATCAATAGCTTTTAAGATATTTTCTTTGAAAACGTTAAAATCATATATGCAGATTTATCTCGAACAATTTCATAATCTGATAATTTATTGGGTTTACAAAAATACTCCTTTAGAATTTTTTCATGAAAGATACTCAATTAGGAACCATAGCATGTCCAATATGTTTTAGTGAATAAAGTTTAATGCTATTTGATTGCGCCCTCATAATCTTTGGCTCTTCATTTTTTTTGGCGAAGAATAATCTTTGGCTCTCCTGTCGTGTACCCTGTAACAGTAATCTAACGATGGTCATTATTATCGAATAAAGTGGGAAGGTAAACTGAAGAATGGAATTTTTTAAAAAGCTGGAAGGCAAACAGTTGAATTTGTCTAGTTTTCGTTTCGCAAGAAAAGAGGCTAATTTTGGATCATGAGGCCGTAACGGGAAGGCATCCAAGAGCCCAGAAACCCATATCCGTCAAGAGCCCGTGACCACAGAAATCGGCCCACCTTATTCTCCACTGTGCGGCCCACCGACTCAGTTAAATGAATTGCGGTTGGGTTCAAAACCCAGCCCAACCCGCCACTGCACAGCCCGCACCAGACCGCCACCGCACCACAGCGTGCAGGAAACCGGACAGCTATGCCCGATCGCCTCCTCTCTCTCTTCCTCTCTCCTACCTCCCGCCCAGATCTCCGCGAGCTTCGAGAGAGCACCAGCAGCCTCGCCTCCGCGCAACACGAGAACGGACATGGCGGCCTTCACCAAGCTTGAGGACTCCCCAATGTTCCGCAAACAGGTGCCGCCCCCCTCCCCCCTGCCTCCCTTCTCTGCCCACGCGTACGCGGGTTCCCTGATCCGGTCCCTTCATGGCATTATTTCGTGTTTCTTCGAATCTCGGTCGGTTCTATGTCGTCAGTTGGATTTGGATTGATTCGAATATGCGGAATGGAAGGATTCGAGTCATTTTCGGAGTTTGGGTAGCTGCGACAGAGCTGAGGCGGATTTGGATCATTTTGTGTGCGGGAGATCTCGACTAGGTAGTGTGATCCAGTGTGCGTCGATCGGTTTGGATTAGGAAGGCTGGAAATTTCTGATCAGGATCGAATTTTCACGTTATGTTTATTGTTGTAATTCCGTGTTTGGACGCATTGTCAGGTGTTGATTTCGCTGAATGAGTAAAGCATCCTCCGATATTCCACATTGTTTCGAAGGGGTTAGGAGTTAGGACGCTCTGGTGGCAATTGTGCCATTTTGAAGATCAAATTTTGCTGTTGTGTTGCATCACATGTCTGGATAGAACGGGAGGGTCCTGTTTGAATTGAGCTCATGGATTTGGTAAAAATGGCGAGGTTTTGCTTGGTCCAGGTCGTTGTGTTGGTTTGCCGTTTATTTTCTTCTTTGAATAGAACGGGTGGATCCTGTTTGAATTGATCAGGTTTTGCTTTCGGTAAGTTAAGGTATACATTACTTGCTTTTATAATGAATATTGGACCGTCTTCGAAACATCCATGTTAGTCTATTTCTTAAAAGTCAAAATATAAAGAAGTCTGGGCATTGGTCTTGACTCTTAACAATTTTGCTGAATAATTTGGATTGCTAGTTTCTCTCCACAATCATCAATTCATCTCTATCTATATGCACTTTAAATAAACCTCTACATGCGTGTCCCTGACTTATTTCCAACATCTTCAGGTCAATTCTTTGGAACAACTTACTGATGAACTGAAAGAACGTTGCTCAAATCTGCATAAAGGATGTAAAAGATTCATGTACATTTCTTTCTTACCTCCTGTTCCATATTTGTAAACACTTGAGTGTTGTGGCTGAAAATAACTTGAGGCAAATGCCATAAATGCATACTGTCTTAGTGCACAAGTTTCTGATAAGGTTCCTTCATACAAATTCCTTTTAGTTCAAGAAATTCATTCAATGTTTCTATTGTTTTACTTTGGTGTTTCAGGTTTGACGTTTTAGTCTTCATAATCTTCCCTGAAACTGTAGTAGTTTTGGTAGTTTGTAGGATTAACGAGAATAGTTTTAGTAAGAAGTTGTATGCACCTACATGGTTGGACTCTTGCTTTTTTATTAGAGTAAAAATACACCGGCGGTTCCTGAACTTGTCTTGTGGTGTCATCCGGATCCCTAAACTCTCAAAATGCATTTTCAGGTCCCTAAACTTGTCTCAAGGTGTCATCTGGGTCCCTAAACTCTCAAAGTGCATATTTAGATCCCCAAACTTGTCCTCGGGTTTCATCCGGGTCCCTAAACTCTCAAAATACATTTTCAAATATTAAAACTTGTCACCTGTCGCTGATGGCAATGCTTCCTCCTCGCTTGTTGCCTTCACAACCACCTTATGCTAGTGATCATGCATGTGTTGCTTAGCGCTTGATTGGGGGATCTTAAAATGCACTTTGAGAATTTAAGGACTCGGATGATACCCTGAGACAAGTTGGGGGACCTGAAAATGTGTTTTGAGAGTTTAAGGACCCAGATGGCATCTCGAGACAAGTTTATGGACCTAAAAATGCATTTTGAGAGTTTAGGGACCTAGATGACATCCCATGACAAGTTCAGGGGCCGCCCGTGTATTTTACTCTTTTTATTATGTTACTAATAACCTTAGTTTCAGGGGGTCACTTGATGAGGCATATGCAGGGGATCTTTCATTCGCTGATTCTCTGGAAGCATTTGGTGCTGGTCTTGATGACCCTGTTAGTGTTGCCATTGGAGGTTATTTCAGCAAAGCTCTGATGTATTTATTGCTTAGTTCTGTCCTTTCATGTTATCTACACCTAGCAAACCATTGAGTTTTATCATTTCCAATTTCTCATTATATTGGTGTTATTTTGTGTACCATTGGATATTTACTGCATCTTAATTTTAATGCCCACAAATAAAAACATCAGATCATTACGATATAAAATTAGTATAGATATGTACATAGCCATGCAGTCATTAATTAATCAATTTACAGTCATTTATTGATGCTTCTCTAGTCAAATTCACTCAAAACCATAGTCTTTACTATGTTGCAGGGCCCGTGATGTCCAAGTTTACTACTGCTTTCAGGGAGCTCGGAACATACAAGGAACTCCTTCGTTCTCAGGTACTAGACTACTATCATAGAGCATTGAAATTGACCTACATTTCTCCTGCATAGGTAGTACAATTAACACAAATAAAATGAAGAATTGTAAGGAAAAAAACATTACTATTAAAGGCTGTAGATTTTGAACTCGACATCCTGGGTTTACCCCTGTGAATCTTGGCATGACCTGTATTGTTTTCAGTTTACAATTTATAATATTTTCACATCATCGGTCAATGTACTTTCCTTTTTTCTTACTTACATTTTTGAATTATGTCTGGAACTTTCAGACTCAATTTGCCACCTATACTTTCACACATTTATCACCTAAGATTCTGGGATTACTTGGTAAATTTCAAAATGCAATAAACTGAAAGTATAGGTGATAACTGTTAAATTTTAAACTAAGAGTTGGAATTTGCAAAATCACAAAAAGGCAAGTGTAAGCCATGCAATTTCCTCAATTTGTTTTTTTTTTTGTGTGTGGGTGGGGGGTTATATATATTTCTATGTTGCTATAAATAACACGGATCGGGAGAAAGTGTGAAAAGGGTTCCTTGCATTATGAAATGGCTGCATTATCTACTAGGAAAATCGTGTGTTGAAGTAGAATAATAATTTAATCATGTGTTGAAGTAGGAAAATCTGTGATGAAATGTTCTTGCAATAAACTGATGTACTAATCTGATCTCTCTAGATTTGGTAAATTTCTTTGGCTCAGGGGGTGCTGATATGTCACTGCTATAAACAGTACAGATGATTATTTTTTTTGCATTCTAATTATAATCAGATTTTCCCTCCAAACAGGTCGAGCATATGCTTAGTGATCGTCTGTCACAGTTCATTAACATGGATTTAAATGGTGTGAAGGTAAGCTCCCTCCTCTCCTCTTCGCTCTCACCCCTTACAAGTCAGGCGTGCCTGTATGTGCACACGGACACCCACCCAAAAGAAATAAAATAGAAACATACTATTGTGTAGCTAATAGTCTGTATCTCGAGTAAGCAACATATATTATGAGCTTGTGTGAATGTACGTATGTCATGGCTGATCATTTTCGATGGCTAGATAAGTTTATGCTTGCGAGGCCAGACTTCAACCCTCTTCTGGCAATTAACCGAAACTGTAGTCATTCCTAAAAATCTGTCTACTTTAAAATCTATTCCATCTTTGGAAAATAGGAATGCTTTTAAGTGGAGTAGATTTTTAACACATTGATTATTTGATATATAGTCTTTTTTTATACAAAAAGTTTTTTTTTACTTTTTTGTAAACATCTTTCCATATATAGGATTGTCGGCGACGTTTGGACAGGGCTGCAGTGGCTTATGATCAGGTGATGCTTTGATTTGAGCTATGTTGTTTGTTGATATCTGACTGCCTTCTGTATTTTATCTTCATGTAGCATTTTAGATGATAAATGACTGGACAGTGTGACTCTGTTTCTTGATATCTCTTACATTTTAATGTAATACGCCTGTGTCTTATTAAGATTCTGGTGCTATCTTGATTTTTAGGCACGTGAAAAGTTTGTGTCAGTGCGAAAAGGGACTAGAGCAGAAGTCGTGACAGAACTTGAGGAGGTAAGCTGTGACCATAATTTTTTTTGTGGGGTAGATGAATGTATATTTTGCTTTGATACCATCTCCCTAATCCCAACTTTACAGGATCTGCAAAATGCCAAGTCAACTTTCGAAAGATGTCGCTTTAACTTAGTATGTATATCAACATTTTCCATCTGCAAATATATTGTCCAGCCATACCAATGATTCTCCTTTGTTGCAAGGAATTCAGGTACATGCCCTCGCAAACATTGAAGCAAAAAAGAAGTATGAGTTCTTGGAATCAATAAGTGCAGTGATGGATGCCCATTTGAGATATTTTAAGCAGGCATGGTTCCTTTCTATGTGCCAAGTAATTTATGGTTTTCTGTTTGGTCCTTGATTTTGTTCTTTATGATGTATAGGGATATGAGCTACTGGGTCAAATGGAACCATTCATTCACCAGGTTTAATAATATCTCATATGACATAGTGGTCTTTAACTAAAAGAAACATTCAGTTGGCTCAAACGTGAACCAGCTGACCAAGAGTTAGCAATTACTTTGGTAAGCTTGAAATCTTGATGCAGGTTCTAACATATGCTCAACAATCAAAAGAAATGGCTGTAAGTGAGCAAGATAAGCTTGCAAAGAGAATTCAGGAGTTCAGAACTCAAGAGGAAATAGCAAATGTGAGAATGGCTAGTAACGTAGACACGTCTACTAGCGGTGATGGTATCCATGTTGTTGGTCTTCAGTCCTACAAAACGATTGAGGCCTTGATGCACTCAACTGCCAATGGCGAGGTAATTGATTATCCATTGTGAAGTAAATATTCATAAATGCCAGGCTAAAATATCTTAAAGCTTATGGATGCTGCTTCATGTGATGATTTGAAGAGACTGATTACTGATAGATAGCATTATGTGTCATTGAGGATCTTTTCTAACACTCGACTAAATTGATTATGCATGAGCCTTCCTGTAATGGGAATCCAGCAAATGGCATCCATGATTACCACCCTTTTGGTTCATATCTAGTATTATTCATACATATTTCCCTTGTGTAATTGTACTGGGCTGAATTTTTTGTTGTTTGGCAATTCTTAATCGTTTTGTGAACTTTCATTGCTTCCCCTTACTAGTTTATTTCTTTGCCAGGTTCAAGTTATTAAACAAGGTTACCTATTTAAGCGCCCTCAAAATACCCGAGGAGAATGGAAGAGGAGATTTTTTGTCCTTGACAGCCATGGGACTCTGTACTACTATGGGAATAAGGGAAAGTCGGTATGCAATCTAAATTGGCCATTGATGCAGCTTGAGAACATATTTGGAACTTGGCATTCACTTTCAGGAACTCCTTATTCTTTGTTTGCAGGACTAGTAAAACTTGTATTAGGCACTATTTTATATTTGGCCTACTCATTTGATTATATTGGGTTAAAATCTATCTATATTCACAATATCCTATTTCTAGTAGCTTCTGGCCCATTTTTATTTTGCTATTCACGACAATTTCCTTTAAACTATAACGAAGTATGTATTTGTAATTTTATTCATGTGGTGATGTGTCCTTTAGTGGGTATGTCTGACCTAGGTATCTTTCTTCCAACAGTGGAGTGTTTTATTTAAGGGCAGTACATAATTTGCACTGGAAAATTTCTGTGCAGTGGATTATATTCAAGGGGTGTGATGGATTATCTTAAATGCAGCATATGAGGATCTATGTGTTATGTGTATTATATAATTTATCCTAAGATGCCAATTTGCTTATGTTATGTATTCTGTACTTTGCATGTACCTGTTTCTTATATTCTCTTGGAAGCAAGGAGTGGCATCACAGCAAACAGCTGGTGAAGGAGCCGGTGTTTTTGGTCGATTCAGATTCTTGAACCAAAGAGCTTCATCTCAGGGTGAAGATTCAATATCATGTCATACAATTGATCTCAGAACTTCAACAATTAAGATTGATGCGGATGAAAATGATTTAAGATTTTGCTTCAGAATAATCTCACCCATTAAGACATTCATGTTACAGGTAACTGCACTGTTAGTCCTCAGACTTTGAACTTTCTTCGTGCTATGCATGTTTTTGGTATTTCAAAAACAACTGAATAGCACTTTCTATGATATTTTTTCATACTTCTTTGATATACAGATGCGGCAGATTTGAATGATTTTCACTTTATTTATGGCAGGCGGAATCAGTGGCTGATCAAAAGGACTGGATCCAGAAAATTACTGGAGTTATTGCATCACTACTAAACTCACCATTCCCACAGCAGGTTTGGTGCAGTCACTCTTTTGATGCATCATATAACTAGTCTCGGTTTACTTTTTGGTTGAAACAAAGGATAGATTTATTAAATTCCATGACCAACTCTGGATAATCATGTAATAATAAAGAAATTATGCTTGGTCTGCCTAGTTTGACTCCATTTTACTGCGTTTTACATGTACATGTATATGTTCAATCTATTGATAATTCAAGCTATGGTACTAATTTTGTTATTCTGAGTTCATTTCATTTCAGCTGTCATATGGTAATCCAGCAACAGAAAGTAACAGATCCACGAGTTCTGTTGATTCTTTATCTATTGAAGATAACAAGAGTTCAGAGGGACATGATGATATATTCAACCTTCTGAGGAATATTCCTGGAAATGACAGCTGTGCAGAGTGCCGTTCTCCAGATCCTGATTGGGCATCTCTAAACTTGGGTATTCTGATTTGCATTGAGTGCTCTGGGGCTCACAGGAATCTTGGTGTGCACATTTCAAAGGTGCAATGTCTGGCTTTCTTATAACATGAGATATGCTAATCCGTGATAATGTCAGCTGACCCTGTCTTCTGTAGAAAAAGCTTCAGATTGTTGGATTTATTAACTATAAGTGATGATAGATACACTAAATTTATTATAATACAATACTACTTTTGTTCTCATACTTGTCATTTCCGACATCGAGATCTCCAATACAAAACTTTATCCATCACATGCTCTAGTTATATTTAGAAAAAAAATTCTTTTGAATTGCATATACACTAATTTCCGTGTGGTAAATTTAAATATTTTATGTGGTAGTGAACTGAGCATAAGTTTTGAAGACTTGGTATGAAAGGCAACACTTTGATTTATTGGTTTTTAATGGATGCACTCTTCATTTTTATCTTTTAATGCATGTGTGTGCTCTGAATAGTAATATTTGTTATTCATCATATGATATGTTGTAGTTTCTAAGATTTTAAAAATCTTAGAAGTCTGAGATTAGAAAAAAAAAACCACTAGCTTTTTCTATATGTCAGTACCACAGCTAATGTTCTTACTTGATGTAGGTTCGATCCTTAAGATTAGATGTGAAAGTCTGGGAGCCAGTAATTATGGATTTATTCCATGCACTTGGAAATGATTATGCTAATTCCATTTGGGAAGCCCTACTTCCAAAAGAAGATCAAGGGTATGTTAAAGCATACAATCAGATCTGCATATTTGCTTAACTATAACTATTTTTTACCTTGATGTTTTAAGCATTTTCCTTCCAGGCAGCACTACTCCTTTTTCTAGTTTGTAATCTGTGGGACATTGGCTAATATAGTCTAACATAGAAGCCAACAAGTTAGTGCTAGCATGGATTGCATGTGCGATGCTGCCTGTCCTCTTACATGTGTCTTCTGAATCAGCACAAACCATTTCGGTTGTAATCAATTTGATTTTTTTTATCAAGTAATATTTAGGCATTTCATAAAAATGACCGAGGCTTTTGAATAAAGGAGAGGTCATTAGCCATTACATATTGGGAGCCTAACCACAATTCTGACGAACTCAGCATTTTAGGCCGAATATAGTATCACAATTACAATGGAGTTAGCATTGGAGATCGAATTAGGACTTGATTTACCATTGAGATTTTACTGTGCACTAAAATTGATCTGTTTAATGCACAATAACATGATGAACAGCATCCAGCATGGTGCTTTCGCATCTGCAAGTTCAGGTGTCCATAAATTATCCAGTAGATGTCCATGATGTAGCAGTTCTACTTCTTTCTTTCCATCCGCCATACAAGACTCAACTCATCTTCTGATTATAATAATCCACAAAGGAGTTATTAAACAATTATTTGAATCTCATGCTGCTGCTGACCATATTTCTGCCCACTATGAGCATTGCAGCCAATACGATCTGAAGTGCGTGCATGGTGAACAAATGCCACTGTTTTTCCTTTTGTGTAATTTCCTTCTTGGCATTTTGTTATATTGTTTTATGTTCATGCAGAATGGACGAATCAAATGGAGCTATTCTTTTCATTGAAAAGCCTAAACCTAGTGATGCTTTTTCAATAAAGGAGAGGTATATACAAACAAAGGTAAGCTCCTTGGTGCTTCCTTTTATGTTTGATCAACCTATTGATTTCTCCACAACTAATATATTTGGGAATTAATATTACACAATTTCATATTGGAGGGGCACCTTCAAGTTCTATGATTTATTGTCTGTGTATGCACATATACATATTTGGGTAGTTAGCAAAATTTAGATGGACAATGGAGATTCCCTTACGATGCAACCTTTGTTACACCTTGTAATTGGAGGACATCTTCAGACTTACGGGCTTTTGATACCACACTAAGCCAAATATATCATTCCTAACCAATTATAGGTGTATTGTTGAACAGATAACCCACTTGTGCGACAAATCATCATTGGGTTTGAGACTTATGTTTGGTCAGCAACTTAACTCATCAAATAGCAAGCCACAATGACCAAAGTATGAGTATGTCAAGCCTTTCAAGCTGAAACCATGCTCACATAGTAATGTTGAGACCATTATATTCTTCTATTTTTAGAATAATAAAAGATAATACTTAGGTTTGTTAGGTCCTAGGGCACATAGTATTTAGCTTCGTGTATGAATTATTACCTCCCTGTATCATATATTTCTCTATGGCCTCATTAGCACAGACCAAGGAAGTATTTGATCTAGGAAAATGAGTTAACAAGAAATGACCACACATACCCTCTTTAAGTAGTACACATTAACCTCTTTTACAACATGAAAGGAGTATATAGTAGTAATATTGCAGCAACTTCACTCTTAATTTCCTTGCTGAACTAACATTGTGACAGAACACTTTCCAAGAACGTGGAAGGATATTGCAAATTTTAGAGTATTCGTCAGTTTGCATTTCCCCATTTTATAGTCGCTGTGCATATTCACCGGACCTGTACTTGAATATATTTGGGCCTACTCAGATGAATGCAAGTGCTATTCATAACAAAAAACACAAGCAGCATGGTATAGTGTTGTTATTTGAGTATTATCCTGTCATTCATTCTCATAAATGATCCATGCAGTACGTGGACAAACTTCTTTTTGCCAGAGACACCGATCAGGTTACCATTGATATTTTGGAAGCTATAAGGACAAATGACGTGAGAGGAGCATATCGAATTCTTGCAATAGCTGAAGTGAGTGCTAACATGACATATGATGCTTTGAGCAAAGATGTCCATCATGTTCAGCCAGTGACAGACAAGAGTTTACTTGATCCGGTTTCTTGTGAGATAATTAGGGACTCCGGGAAACCAGAAGGTTGTTTACAAGGTTGTTCCTTACTGCACTTCGCGTGCCAATATGGTCATCCAGTAATGGTGGAGCTGCTTCTACTTTTTGGTGCGGATATTAATATGCAGGACTTCCATGGACGTTCACCATTGCATCATTGTGTCCAAAAGAAAAATGATGATCTCACCAAGCAGCTGCTGAAGAGGTAGGCTCGAATTCATGTTAATATTGTTCAACGTTTTATCGCAATATCATCAGTGCCTTGAGATTTATGCCCTCAAACCATATTATTCCTGAGTCCCATATTCTCTTCCCCTTGAATTTTAACTGTTTCAATTTCCTTGTGTTCAGCATTAACTGGGCAGTGACATTTAGGGTTGTATGATATTTCGTTTGTGTTTTAACATTATGTGTGCAGTGAAAAAAACACTTTGGTGAAAACTACTTCGTTTTAAATACAAATTATACAGGAAGAATTCCCAAAAGTAAATTGAACTTTGGATTCATACAAATGGGTCATCCCATTTCCAGAACCTCTGATAACTGTACAAATGGGTCATCCCATGTCCAGAACCTCTGATTTCACCTTTCCCATACATGCACAGTACTGAAGCCACTTGCTTTCTTGGCTATGACTGATCGGTGCCCGTACCAGAATCATTGATATGATAAGATTCATGTCAGCAGTGTGGTACCCTTTGGTTGACACACAGTACAAAGGAGACACTCCTTTTATTTTATTTTCCCTTGTTATTACTATGATGTCCTTACTTCAATTGCAATAGTCATTTTCCTCTACAGAATATGGAACAAAAATACTTATAGATGAGAGTCATTTTTCTATAAGAAAACTATTACAATTCTTTCTGCAGGGGTGCAAGAACAACTATTAAAGATGGTGGAGGTCTGACTGCTTTGGAGAGAAGAATGGAGCTTGGAGCTATAACTGATGAAGATTTATTCATATTATTTGTGAGGTAAGATCGAGAGGCTATTTTTTATAGCCTTGCATTGCTCATAATCACGATTTTCAAAATGATCTCCCTGAATGATTTTCAATAGGAAAAAGTCTGAATTACTCCCCTCAAGTATAGCCAAAGTCCAGACAACCCCCTAAACTATTTCTTGGTTCAGTTTACCCCATAAAACTATGTTATTTGGTTCAATTTAGCCCCTAATATTATTTGTCTTTTTTTGTTTCTCTATACACAAGTTGAATTTTTAAAATTTTGTGGGGTGGTAGTGGACATCACAATGTATTTTTGGTATAATTTTATTAATTAATATCCTACCCTATCAAAATAATGATAGAAAATTAATGATATAATTTTCTAACATGTGTTATGATGTCTACTACCATCCTACAAAATTTCAACTTAAAACTACACTTGTGCATGGAGAAACAAAAAAGATCAATCATGTTAGGGGTAAATTGAACCGAATAACATAGTTTAGGGGTAAGCTGAACCAAGAAATAGTTTAGGGGTTATCCAGACTTTGGCTATACTTGAGGGGAGTTTTCCTTTTCAATAAAGTTAAGGAAGAGGCCTCCTCCCCAACTTTCTATGAAAAAGGGAAAAAAATGCCTTGTGGGAATGGCAGTTTGCAAGTTCTGGGTTCAATACCTGCCATTTTTCTTGAACACTTCTATCAATTTAACTGGGCAGCATCTCAAAATATGAACGAACATGCTTGTGCAGGTGATGTTGCGAGAACAATACAGGGATGTAGCAGGTGATGTTGCGAGAACAATACATGGATGTAGCAACTAGCCGTCTGTACCTGTTAGCATTGTACCACCTAATTTAGTTTCTGGAATGAACACGATTTCTACACCTTAAGACAAATGACTTCTACCTTACCATGATACATCTTATCTGACTTCTGCACTTGGCTATGTTTGACTGTAAATTCTATTGTTCCACGTGACCACATCTCTGGTCTGTACAACAATTATAGGCAATATACGATAATCATTCCTCTGAATGTGATTGTTGAGGTTTGAGTTTCTGATGTCAAGCATATAGGAACACATAAGAACTATGGGTGCATGTTACTATTGTGAAAGTTTGTATTTTTTATTTGTTGCAAATTTGCAAATGTATTGTATTTGGTCGAACCTAACAATTATTGAATCTGCCAGTATTTATGTGCATCATGCCTGATATATTCAACTTAGAAGAGGAAATATTCAGCGGGAGCAGCTCGTCATGCGCAATCAACCCATAATTTTTTTACTTGATTCAAACAATCAAGCTATAACATACACTATCCATTAACCAGGTGACCGTTTGGCAGGTTGTGCCTAGTACACACATTCATTCCAAAGGAAATACAATATATTGTACAGGTACATATTTGGTGCAACTATATGACATACTTTCTCATCTAAAAGGGTAATAAGTGTTCCTTAAATAAAAAGGAAATGCTGCATAGTTCATTGAAATATGAAGGTAACATGCATGCATCCTAGGAGCCCTTGAACGCTGTTATTCGTACATATAATTAGCGTGGCAAGTAGATTGAAGAAGAAAATTCGTGCTCCAGGCTGTACCCTGAGACCCCTTGGGATGCCAAGTGAGCAGCACTGCCAGGATTGGTATATGCATGCAGATTCCTAGCATTGGGGCATAACAGAGGCTCAATCTCTTCATCATTTTTAGCCAAATTCTGTATTTTTCTCTGCGCTTTAGCTATCAGGAACTGCAACCTCATCTCTACTTCTTTCATAGTTGGTCTCTGTCCTCCGTTGTCCCTTAAGCATGCTTCTGTAAGTGAGGCAATATCATTAATCTCTTCTTGGTCTGCCTCTTCCACAATACATGAATCTATTATTTCCATAACAGCCCCTTCACGAAGCCCTTCAACGAAGTAATGAGACAAGCTTTGTTTCGCGCCTAAAGAGTTGATAAAAATTGGTTTTTTCCTTGTCAAAAGTTCCACAAGTATCACTCCGAAACTATATACATCACTCTTCTCAGTTAGTTCACCGGTATGATAATACTCTGGATCCAAGTAACCGAATGTTCCTTGTACAATTGTCACCACACGAGTTTCTTCAAGTGAAAGAGATCTTGAAGCACCAAAGTCCGAAACCTTTGCGGTGAAATTTTCATCCAAGAGTATATTGGAAGACTTGACGTCTCTATGAAAAATTGGTATTGCAGCAGCTGAGTGTAGATAAGCAAGTGCCCCTGCTGCTTCCATTGCGATCCTTATACGATCAATCCATGATAACAAGCATTTTGTTGTAATATCTGTGTGAAGAAGGTCATATAGTGTGCCATTTGATATGAATTCATAGACTAGCAATGGCACCTCGTCCTCTAGGCAACAACCAAAAAGTTTCACCACATTGCGGTGTATGATTTGAGACAAAATAGCAACCTCATTGATAAACTGGTCTATCTCCATTTGCTCCACTACTTTAGATTTTTTTATAGCCACAACACGCTGGTCCGATAGAATTCCTTTATATACTGTGCCATGTCCTCCACAACCAAGAACACGAGTAGCATCAAAGTTGTTGGTCGCCTCCTCTATTTCCTCCAAGGAGAATATCTTTGTTTTGTTTGTAGTGCTTTCATTTGAGATCAGCTGCTCCAAGAGTAAACCTTGATTTTTCTTGAAGTATGCTCTTCGAATTCTCCTTTGGATGCCTTTCTTCCACTCCCGGGTGAGTACGATTGCACCTAATGCAACAGTTATGGAGCCAAGGCCACAAGCAACCCCAATTGCAATACCTACAACCATTAAATGTGGAAATGAACATTTTGTGACCTCAAATTCCAATGATGGATAAAAGATCGATGACTTACCAAGAATTATATTATGCTCCTTAGTTGACATGACACATTTCTGTTTTGTGGGATCATACACCTTTCCATGGGAGCAGGCTGTACAATTGAAGCCTCCATCATAATTGTGGCATATTCCATTGCATATATTAGAATAGAGCACTCATCAATGTCTATATATGGTATATGCAATATGGATAGTTGCGTCATATGCTAGCCGTGCAACTAAAAGCATGCATTTATCTTCAACATCTCAGAAGGTAATGTGACGCGTGGTCGTGGAGGTGCTGGTGGTGCAAGTGGACGCATCAGGATTCTAAATTACTGTGAATAACATGTGTGTACTGTTGCGGACTTGCGGTTCATTATAATATTTTGAAAAATGAGATGCTGTTCAAATATAGTTTAGGAGAGAAATATACCTGTACAATTGTTTCGCAGGTATGGATTTCCATGGAAGCCATCATTACACTTGCAGATATACCCATAAAATGTTTTCCCTCGCGTGACATCTTGGCAGTTACTGTTGTCACTGATACACGCATAGTACTTAGGATTACTTTGCTTAGCTTGTTGGCAAGTCAAGTTTGCAATAACCCACTTTATTACTATTTCATCTTCCTGTGAGAAATCATAAATACCATCCACAACCGACTCATAATAAGGGTACCGAAAATCGTCAGTACCATCATAGTTGGAATTGACTATCCTTTCCATGTTATTGGAGCTTGTGTCATTCAGCATGTTGCTAACATTCAGAATCCCATCATCAAGTGATATAAGAGTCACACGATATTGTGCGTACCGCCGGTCAAGAACGGTGCCATCACTTGTGCAGTTGAGTCGAAAGTTATCATTTGCATAACAACCTTCTTCAATCCCAAATGGGAACGGAATACTAATGTTCCCACATGATCTTGTACAGTTCTCTTTGGGCGTTGAATCGTAAGCTGCTTCATGACAAATAAATAAGGTGAGGAAGTAAGACTAAATCTAAAGAAATTAATAAGGCTACCTTAGAAGAAAAAGATTCTTCTGGTTTCACAAGCTCTGTGAGACAATAAATATTTTCAAGCTGTAGCTAGCCATAAATTGCATGACAAGCCAAACTGCGGCGGCAAAAATCCCATGCCATACTTGTACGTGGCTAGAAAAGATGTTGCTAGCAACTAGAAAATGTGTAACAATAACCTTATTTTTTTTATAGCAGCCGCACATTTGGTGTGGCAACGACAACCAAACGAGGTACT
This sequence comes from Setaria viridis, assembly GCF_005286985.2. NCBI lineage: Eukaryota > Viridiplantae > Streptophyta > Magnoliopsida > Poales > Poaceae > Setaria > Setaria viridis. Next base: position 31,662,588 of record NC_048263.2, read on the forward strand.
CCCTCCGTTCCAAGTTGTTATTCCAACTTTTTTTTAGAAAGTTAAAGCGTTTGAAGTTTGACCAAATTTATACAATAAAGTACTAACATTCATGATACCAAATAGGTACCATTAGTTTCTTCATTAAATATATTTTTATAGTATATCTATTCGGTGCCATAAACTTTGTGATCTTTTCTATATAATTTTGGTCAAACATAAAATGATTTGCCTCTCCAAGAAAATTAGAATGACTTATAATTTGGAACGGAGGGAGTAAATCTAGAACTATATATGCTGAATTATTTAAAATATCGTGAAAACAACAAGAAGCAACGAGGTATAGACCTTGGATGCAGCCATTTACGATGTAGGGGTTGCCTTTCCCGTAATAATTGGGGCATGAGCAACTGTAGCCTCGTCCATATTGTAGATCTTGGCAGTTGCTTTCATTATTACAAGCATAACTATCCTTATTCACTCGGGCACGTTCACAATTTGGTTGGTCCGTGATGGCGATCTGAATTCTTGTATCATGAACATTGCTATAATAATACTGTGGTAGTAAAACCTTGACATCATTTAGTTGTGCTCTTGTACCGTTGCGGCGGACAAGATTAATCATAAAGGCTGGCAGGTCCCTCGTCAACACGATGAAGCAGCAGCCAATCCCATCAAGACAGGAGCCGAAAACATTATTTGCCCTCTCCATGGTCCCGTCATCTGCGCATATGCTCATGCAAGCACCAATGAGGTCAGTCGAGTTATTACCGAACATGTAGGCTTCGAGACCGCATCCAACGACATACAAACCATCGTTATATTCACTGATAACAGCGCCACCATCAGGGGTACCCCAGGACATGTTGTACGTGTCCACACCTTGCCCCATGGTGACGTTAAAACCAACAGCAGAAGCAGAAGCCATATTGCTGCCGACGTCTATAGAAGTGATCTGAGTGGTACTGTTTCTCAAGAAGAGCATAGGAGGACGAGCTGTCTGGTTGCAGGTGAGCTCGAAGCCTTGCCGGAAGCAACCAGAGCCTATCCCGAAGGGATAGGAGATTTCGACATCCCCGCAGTGGGTGGGGCAGCTAATCAAGGAGCCATTGGAAGGGATATGCAGGATGCCGTTGCTGCTAGCGTCTCCATGGACGGCCGTGGCCAGCGCTCGCGGAACAGCGGCCAAGCAGGCGAGCACAACACACATGCCAACTAGAACTCCGGCGGAGGACATCGTTGTTGTATAGGTGATCTGTAAGCTTCGTGTGTTTGTGTATCTGTGGCTGGTGTTGGGATCGATGGGTAACAAAATGAGAGGCAGCATGTGGCATTGTGCACTGTCTCCACCATATATACTAATGTTATCCTGAGACTGCAGAAGCAGTAGAGCTAGCGGTTTGTGCTGTTAATCCAAGGAGGAAGTGAGCATGCAATTCCAGGGGTAGCAGTCCCATCAGATGTTACGGTCGTCGCTGGGGCCAAAAAAATACAAGACTCGCCAATAACCTGCGTTGTTGACTTGCTGGTCCACGCTTATTGCTGACGGGCCATGTGTTTCGATCTGATATCTTCTCACTTCATCAATAGGACCGGAGTAAAGATATCCCTGTCATCCTAAGCTAAACGTTCTGGTTAACTATAACCTCACCTACTGGTAAACTTGATGCTAACATATATCAACCGTGGACTGACTACGTACATCACTTACATGGTCTGTCTAGTCTTCTCACGAGTACTCGAGAAAATCCATCTCAAAATAAAAAAGGAAGTGTCTCTACGCTACGCATATCACAATCCTTACAGCAGGGTAAAAGGGACCGAATACCACCCGGCGTATATGGTCCAGGTAAATTACCCGTCATCATCAATCAAAAAACCTCACAAGTCAGTCCTGCAGCAATCACGGGGACTGACTCTAGTACGGGACAGTATTTCCTACGAGCAAGATAGCAGGACGAAAGCAATACGGTGAGAGCAGAGCTTTCGCGTCGAACCTCTCACTTCACTAGAATGTACTGTACTAGTGTTTTCTACGCACGTGAGACGGTGAGAGTTGATATTTGCGGAGCGGATGGAATTTTCAGTGGACGCTCCCCTCCTCTGGAAATCCCATTTCGTTTTCTCGTGGAACGTGCAGCAACCGCTAATCACAAGTCGACCGGTCAAGTGTGCGGTAATCCGAAAATTTTGGCCGCTCCTGAGCGCTCCCAATCGCGGATCGCCCGCCAGTTTTCTCGCCTCCTTCGTGTATTTCGTCGTGTGCGCAATATTTTCTCCCTCCTCGTTGCGTGCTATGCGCCTTGCGAACACCACATGCTTGCCGCATCCGGCTGAGGGCACCGGCTCCGATCAACGAGTCGAGGACGGCGTCTCTGTACCTGGAGTTGAGGACGGCGCCTACGTTGGATTTTGAATTGCTCCATCCGTTTATCAGGCGGCGATCGAGAAAAGGAAAACAAAGGTTGTGACGAGAGAGGATAACGTGGAGAAGAGAAGAGGCTCGGTAGTTTTTCACGTGAAAAAAAAAAACCAAGAGCTGCAGGCCCGGACCCATGAATTGATGAAATAGCAACACTTTAATTTTTTTGAACCAAACTTTTTTTTGGAAACTGTTGGGTAAGAAAGTCTTTTTTCCTCCCAATAATTTTTGTCAAAGTCCAAAAATCAGTTTTTTGGACTTCTATTTTTTTTGTCACTCTTTGGAGATGCTCTAACGTCCAAAATAACTTTTAAAATAGTTTTGGAAACTGATCCAAAAACTCTTTTTCTAACAGCGGCCCGATCACGGCGCCAAAAGTCTGCACTCCCAAAGCCCACGGCCGCGAGAGCCAAATTTCATTTCTGAAGAAGGATCGCGCTCCCAATCGCGGAGGTTGAGGGAAGAAACGCCGATCCGTCCGTGCGCACAATTTTTCTAGCCTGCCCGCAAGCTGTGAAGATCGTCGGGGCCTGTTTATTGCACTGGCGTGCCGCCGCCGCCCGCCGGTCATCGAGTCCGGGGCCAACACTGTTTCGTCTCGTCCGTGGAGCAGAGGGCCTTCGCGCAGCTGCGGGGATGCGGACTAGCAGGGTCCGGCCATCGGTCATCGGGAAATGTCAGAAGATCTCTGAAAAATTCAGGCATGATGAGGGAGTTCAGGAGCCTGGCTCTGCCATGTTCGTTCTACAGTTTCTTTGCTGTCTGGGTTCTGCTATTTCTTTTTCCTTGGAGCTATTTTGTCTGGAACTCTGGATTCTGTCATTTCCATTTTCTTGATCTGGATTGGAAGTTTTCTGCAGATTAGAGTGTAATTGATTGTGATTTTAAATGGAATTTAACTCAAACATGATAGCTGACAAGAGCCCAGACAAATCACATACCGGTAATGCGGCACTATCGGGCTGAAAATAACCCTCCTCGGCCCACGGGGTGCTTTGCGGGCCACCTTTCACGAAAGCACCGCACCGGTCCATCTAATAACAACTTTTGAGCCCGAACCTCGCGCTGCCGGCACCACCTACGCCGCCGCCGCTCCTTGTCCTCATCGCAGCCGACTATGCCCAGCGGCCAGCGCCGCTCTTCGCTATCGAGGTCGCCGCAGCTCGACAGAGCAAGTGGAATCGGCAGGGCGGGGCAGGCTCCTCGCGCTCGAGATCTTCTCCCAGCTCATCCCACGCTCCCAGTGCGAGGAGCAGCCGGCCGATGCGGCCCCGTGGCATTGGCCACTGTCGTCTCCTAAAATTGGTACGCTCCCTTGGCACATGGCCATCTCAATGGAATGTATTGCTTGATTTATTGACAAAATGGTTTGGTACGAAATATTCTGAAGGTAGGTACTGATCCGCGCTCGCTCACAATGTTACAGAAGATTATAAATCTAAAATACGGCAAGCTAACTGGTTTTCTATATGCAGAACAGTTGCATATGCAGTGTTATTAGCTAGAGTGTACTTTTCAGATCAGCAAGTGGAGTTTTAAAGTTCTCTGTTCAACACTTTTCGATAGTGTCACATGAAAAGACATGCAACGGAAGAGTGGGGTTCCTATTGCCCTGATGCCGTCACGGCGTTATGCCAGATCTTTGAGTTATGAGTGTCACTTCATAGTAATCATGCTAATACTTTGCAAAAAGATGCCGTAATATGTTTCAGCTTAAATCATATTCCGTATATCAGTCAGCGGTCTACTGGAACCACCTATTAAGCCACTGGCAATTTATACCCAATTGTTACTGGACTCGTCGATAACCACAACAGTTTTCTTATACAAGCTTATCTTTAGTACTGTAACTTATGTACAAATATAAAAAGTATACAACAGTCGCGGTCTACAATATATTGTACACGTGAAATGCATCTATGTGATATAGTATCATCGAAAGGAAAGTAATATAATGTGAATCTTCAATAAAATACATGATACCTCAGATGCATTATATTCAACATCCAAGCAAGCCATCGGTTATCTTGCAAATGTAATTAGCGTGGCAAAGATGCAAATTCTTGCTCCAAACTGTAGCACCCAGAGCTCCCAGCATTGACAAGATCGATATGCCCATATAAGTTCTTATCTTGTGGGCATAACAAAGGCTCAATATCTGCATCTTTTTCAGCTAAACCTTTTCTAAGTCTCTTTGTTCTTAGAAATTGCAACCTCATATCTACTTCTTTCATAGTTGGTCTGTCTCCTCCTTTGACCCTTAAGCATGCTTCTGTAAGTGAGGCGATTTCATTAATCTCTTCCTGGTCTGCCTCTTCCACAACTTGTTTATCCAGTATTTCTACAAGGGACCCTGCATGAAGTCCTTCAATGAAGTAATGTGATAGGCTTTGTTTAGCACCTAAATCATTGATAAAAATTGGCTTCTTCCTTATCAAAAGTTCAACAAGTATTACTCCAAAACTATATACATCACTCTTTTCAGTAAGCTGACCAGTATGATAGTACTCTGGGTCCAAGTAGCCGAATGTACCTTGGACAATCGTAACCACATGAGTCTCATCAAGCGAAAGAGATCTTGAAGCACCAAAGTCTGAGACCTTTGTGGTGAAGTTGTCATCCAAGAGTATATTTGAAGACTTAACATCTCTGTGGTAAATTGGTATTGTAGCAGCTGAGTGTAGATAAGCAAGTGCCCCTGCTGCTTCCATTGCAATCCTAATGCGATCATCCCATGAAAGCAAGCATTTTACTGTAGTATCAGAGTGAAGAAGTTCATACAGAGTGCCATTTGAAATGAACTCATAGACAAGCATGGGCACCTCATCTTCTAGGCAGCAACCAAACAGTTTCACCACATTACGATGGATGATTTGAGACAAAATAACAACCTCATTGATAAACTGGTCTATCTCTATTTGTTCCACTATTTTGGATTTTTTTATGGCCACCACACGTTGGTCAGATAAAATCCCTTTATAAACCGTGCCATGTCCTCCACGACCAAGAACACGAGTAGCATCAAAGTTGTTTGTTGCCTCCTCTAGTTCCTCCAATGAGAATATTTTAGTTTTGCTTGTGGTGCTTTCATCAGAGATCAATTGCTCCAATAGCAGGCCTTGATTTTTCTTGAAATGTGCTCTTCTAATTCTCTTCTGAATGCCCCTTTTCCACTTACTGGCAAGTACAGTTACACCCAATGCGACAATTATGGAGCCAATGCCACAACTGATTCCAATTGCAATACCTGTATGCATTCGCCATTCTTATGAAATCATACTAATGTTTATAAATTGCAATTGCAAGGTGCTGTTGTTTGCTTGACACTTACCCAAAAGAAGATTCCGTTGCTTAGTTGATGTAACACACCGCTTCTTTGTCCAATCAAATTCTTTATTATGAGGGCACGGTGTGCACTTATAGGTCCCAGGAAAGTTTTGACATGTACCATTGCAGTAGTTTGGCAGGGAGCATTCATCAATATCTGTAGATAACTCATTCAATATATATATTAATGGTTCCGATCTATGCTTGCATTATTACTAGCTGCTGATAAGAAGTCCCCCTTTTAAATTTGTCATCGAATATATACGTGGATGGTTATAGATATATGTATGTGAATTACTGAATTGATTTACTTTCCTTTTATATTCAAGTACAAGCGATGTTACTGCTGTACGCATACTGAAGGAGAAGCCGGATGTACCTGTGCAGCCGGTTCTTTATAATATTTTGAAAAATGAGATGCTGTTCAAATATAGTTTAGGAGAGAAATATACCTGTACAATTGTTTCGCAGGTATGGATTTCCATGGAAGCCATCATTACACTTGCAGAGATACCCATAATTTGTTTTCCCTCGCCTGACATCTTGGCAGCTACTGTTGTGACTGATACACGCATAGTACTTAGGATTACTTTGCTTAGCTTCTTGACAAGTCAAGTTTGCAACAACCCACTTTATTACTATTTCATCTTCCTGTGAGAAATCATAAATACCATCCACAACCGACTCATAATGATAGTTTGGAAATTCGTCAGTACCATCATAGTTGAAATTGACTATCCTTTCCATGTTATTGGAGCTTGTGTCATTCAGCATGTTGCTAACATTCAGAATCCCATCATCAAGTGATATAAGAGTCACACGATATTGTGCGTACCGACGGTCAAGAACGGTGCCATCACTTGTGCAGTTGAGTCGAAAGTTATCATTTGCATAACAACCTTCTTCAATCCCAAATGGGAACGGAATACTAATGTTCCCACATGATCTTGTACAGTTCTCTTTGGGCGTTGAATCGTAAGTTGCTTCTATGACAAATAAATAAGGTGAGGAAGTAAGACTAAATCTAAAGAAATTAATAAGGCTACTTTAGAAGAAAAAGATTCTTCTGGTTTCACAAGCTCTGTGAGACAATAAATATTTTTAAGCTGTAGCTAGCCATAAATTGCGACGGCAAAAATCCCATGCCATACTTGTACGTGGCTTCATATAATATATTAACATATAGTAAGAATAAGCAAGTGGTTAAAACTTAAATATGTTCATTTCTTTAGAGAAAAGTAAGGGGGGAGCACCTTGCGTGCAATTTTCGAAAAGGTAAGGATTGCCGTTCCTGGAGCAGTAACAGTGGTAACCCCCATATGATGACGCATTTATACAAATGCTGTTGGTGGCACAAGCATAACTTGCGTTGTTCATTCGCGCGCTTTCGCAGCTTGGTTGATCCGTGATGGCAACCTCAACAACAGCACCATCGATCTTGCTTGTGTTTGTCCAACCCAATAAAAGGTCAGTCACGTTATTCGTGTAATACAAACCGGAACCTGATATGAAAGCCATGATGCGAGGGTACATAGAACCTGCAGATGATTGTCCTGCCATACCATCAGCCCGAGAAAATGTTGCCTGAAAGCCTGACATGGCATTCGGTAAACTGATGAAACAGCAACCAATCCCGTTGCAAGGCCCTCGGGTTGGCAATACCCCCCCGTGGCACCTACTCATGCAGGAGCCGACAGGGTTTCTCTCATAATCGAACAAGTTGACATCAAAGTCACATCCAAGGACAAAGAAATTGTTATCTCTACTGGTAATAGTAATACCCTTAGCGGGAGCCTCCCACTCCCAAGACATATTGTTCCTACCTGGTCCAAAGGAACTGTTGAAGAACATAGGGACCTGAACAAACCCAAAATCATCATATATCCCAGTGATCTCAGTTGTGCTGTTATTCATCAGAAACAGCTTTGGAGGTTGAGTGGTGTTGTCGCAGGTAACCTCGAAGCCTTGCCGGAAGCAGCCCGCCCCTATGCCGAAGGGGTAGGAGATATTGACGTCCCCGCAGCTGGAGGGGCAGTGAGCTATAGAGGCGGCGGACGGGATATACAGTATCCCTCCGTCTCCCAAGGCTGCGGATGCAGGCGGCATGGTTGCCAAGCACGCCAGAACGAAAGCCATGGCGCAAACTATTACTCCAGTCGAGCTCATCGTTACTCCAACAATCAGCTTATCTGCGTGTTGGTGTTGTTGGTGGACATGGTGGTTACGGTAAGCACGCATGTTCTTATAAGCAGCATAAAGTTTCGTGCATAAAGTATAAAGGCGTCCCTGGTGAGCAGAGTCGCTGACCCGCAGTCGTCGCCCGCCGGGTCAGTCATGCGCGACTCGCCCAACGTGCTGTGCGGTCGCTAGCTGGATGCTGAGTGCTCTGGTAGTTCTGTATCCCACCCAGTTCCCAGCGCACAAATCTGCAGGATGACAAATCCAAACAGGCCCTGAATGTAGATACCTTTCACCAGGCCGCTTTTTTTTATACTCAACACATTGAATTACATCGGGGTTGTAGAAGAGAGAACTATCGACGAGAACACCGGCGTCCGCGGTGAACAGCTTGCCGAAGGGGCCGAGGAAGCTGATGAGGCTCTTCTTCTCCGCCAGAACGAAAGCCATGGTGCAAACCATCACTCTGGCCGAGCTCATCGTTACGTCAATCAGCTTGTCTGCGTATAAAAATTGGTGTTGGTGTTCCGGGTTAAGGCAATACGCATATTCTGAAGCGACACAAGTTTTCGTGAATGCTAGATACAGTACTGTATAAAGGCGTCCCTGATGAGCAGAGTACATCGCTGACCCGCAGTCGTCGCCCGCCGGGTCAGTCACGCGCGACTCGCCCAACGTGTGGTCACTAGCTGGACGCTGACTCACTGAGTGCCCTGGTAGTTCTGTAATCCCAATGCGTGTTGGTTTAGGTCTGGTTTGTTCCTCTAATTTATTTTTAGCACCCGTCACATCGAATGTTTAGATATTAAATGTAGACTATTTACAAAATTTATTACATAAGTGGAGGCTAAATGGCGAGACGAATCTATTAAACCTAATTAGTCCATAATTTGACAATGTGTTGCTACAGTAAACATTTACTAATGATGGATTAATTAGGCTTAATAGATTCGTCTCGCCGTTTAGCCTCCACTTATGTAATGGGTTTTGTAAATAGTCTACGTTTAATACTCCTAATTAGTATCTAAACAATTGATGTGACACGTGCTAAAAATAAGCAAAGGGAACTAAACACCCCCTTACAAGAGCACAAATCTGCAGGATGAAAAATCTTGCACACATTGAATACAGATACCTTCCTTCACCAGGCCAACCTTCGAGGGTGATAGCGCTACAGCGAGAGAGTTTACCAGGGTAGACTTTGAATTGCCACCTAGACTTTGACTACCGATACTACGGGATAAATTGTCATGCTCGAGTTTGCATCCTTCCTAATCCACTCCTTTACGTTTCCGCATTTCATACTTGCAACTTGAGTACCTTTACTTTCTAGAGTAGTATCTTGATAGGATTAGCTCTAGGTTGCAAAACTCTTTATGGGTGGGAAGTTTCACTAGAGGCTGAAAGTTGTCTATCAGCGAGTAGCCTAATAAGATGGTTGAAATCAAAATGTTGATTAATAAACCCACAATATAATATCATATATTTTTAAACCAAAATCAACTTGCATACTATGCTTCTTTAATAACTTCCACAATTTCACTAGTGGGAAGTAGAACATCCCGTCACCCTTCACTTGCACTCTGTATGCTCATCACCTAAGCTAAACCTTTAGGACCAATCAACAATCCTCACCAGGGGGTATTTTCTTGTTTTTTTCTCGAAATGAAACACCAGGGAGGTAAACTTGATGCTAACTTGAAGTCTATACTTTTCAGTACTACTTAAGTAATTTTCGCATTTATATCCCATTCCACAACTTGGCGTTGATCTGTGGAGTCTTCTCACAAGTTACCATATAAGATGTGAGCAGCTGAAATGCACTTGAAATCTGTCTCGAAATAAAAATAAAATGCACTAAAAAATGGTTACGGCTATTATTGGTCTGCATATCTCAATCATCTTTATGGCAGGGGTGATTTAATAGTAGAATTTATTAATGGGACAAAAATCGACGTACTCTCTCTGTCCCAAAATAAGTGCACTTCTAAAAATTTTTTAGGATGTAATAGTAATAATGAGATATGACATATGTACAACTTAGTTATTGCTGTTAATTTTGGCATACACATTAATGAACCATTCTTTGAAAAGGAAATATCAAGTAATTAAATGTGCATGCACCTTGGAAAGGGAAAAAAGTAAGACGCTCTAGGAGCGTTCATCTTGGAAAGGAAAAATTATGGCAACTATGCAATTAACTTTAATTAGTTGGTTCAAAAGCTAGAAATGCATTTTTATGGGACAAAATTTGAATCCTAAAAATGCACTTATTTTAGTACTCCCTCCATCCCAAATTATAGGTCGTTTTGGTTTTTCTAGATGTGTAGATATTATTATGCATTTAGACATAGGGTATATCTATGTGCATAGCAAAGTTTATGAATTTAAAATAGCCAAAATAATTTATAATTTAGGATAAAGGGAGTAAGTAGGAAGTATGGTCCAACTAAATTAGCAGTCATGGATGGACGAGAACCTCGCAAGTTTTCCACGAGTCGTCCTGTAGCAACTGCTGTGAGGGTACTATGGGGCAATAATATTTCCTACGAGCAAGCTGGCATGGTCCGGACAATATGGTCAGCAGAAATTTGCGTCACACCTCTAACTCACTAGAACGTACTACCACTAGAAATAGTTTTGAAATATGCCGAGCTGTATCGATCAAGACGCAAAGGTAGTATTGGCCTCATGCTCGCCTAGACCCGTAGGCGACTATAATTTGGTCAAGTTAGATAAATTTAATTTTGAATAAAAAAATAAATTATTATAGCTTAGAACGGATGGAGTACAATAATTTTTTTTAAAAAAAAGAGTTTTGAATGCACGTGAGAGTTTTTTTTAAACAATATCACACGTGAGAGTTGATTTGTCCAGTGGATGAAATGTTCGCACGAAGTCTCTTTAAAATTCATCCTGTCTCGTATGCATGCTGAAAGTGGTAGTGTTACCGCCGTACGATCACGAGGACCCACACGAGTAGACCAGTGAAGTGCGTCGAGTAGGACCGGCCGGTTGAAGTGAATGAAGAGTCCTGTACGTCTGGACGTCAGTGAATGAGTGAAAGACGTGGAGCTTCCCGGCGTGTGCGTGCATGGTGGGGCGCCCTGTTGGCTTATTGTGGCCTTGGGTCCGCGCTTGCAGCCCCGCTGCTGAACGCCTTGCCACGACCGCCAGCGACCACCGAATGCAACCCCTGTAATTGTTTGCGCTAGTTCGAGGGCGGGAAGGCTTGATCTGCGCACAACTTGGGTTGGACGGACATAACAGACCAGCTAGCAGAGTGAGTGCCAAGAACGTCTGGGGACTGGGAAACCACCATTCTGAATGCAGGCCAGGCGCCCATGCAAGGCCTACTACTCGAGAGTTTTTCGACTGCCTTGTGTGCATGCGTAATAAAAAACCTAACCACCTCACCTCCATACCAAGCGTGAAACGCCGGTACCAGTTAGCCAGTACATCTGATCAGTGATTTCACAATTTGAACATAACAGTTGCATATCATGCTAAACTACTTGGTGCAATTTTGTATGCAGCAGCAGATTCGCGTGCTTATTCATTTGCAGATGCAGGTTCTCTGTTATTCTTGTGAATGATCAAGATGAAGCAATTCAATGAAGCTATGTCGGGACTGATATTTGTGCTGCGAGCTATTCACATATGCCATGGGAGACTTCCATTTGTGCTGTCTCTGTCAGGAATGCTAGATCCTACATATAGTACCACTCAAGTTTATCTTTCACTTCAATATTAGTCATGTAAAGGCACTCCCCCTTCCCTTAGGGTGCTTATGGATTGACCGCGATGTTCTAGCAGGATTTTATCACTACAATACCTCGGCACTACAGAGAACTTTTGTTAGGCACCTTATAGACAATATCATTTAATTATCCTTTGCAATACTAGGTACATTTTCAGCATACAAAGAATGGTATAAAATTAATAGTGTCGACAACTTAGCTCCCTTAATATGGTCAGTTCCAAACCATGTGATAGGAGATTGCGGAGAGGGGCAGGGGCATATGCTCCTGTGTTAAAAACACTTAAACGTTATGCTACATCCAAAAGGCATATGTACACCCATTAAACTATAATTTCTATGGTGAATAAAGAAAAGTAGTAGTTTAAGTTGCTTATACATATGATATGGCACATTTTTGTTTTGTTGTATCGTGTACTTTTTCTTGAGATCGATCAGGTCGTTGTACGATCAAATCCCCCACGAGAAAGAAAAAATCCCTTTTTAATAATGGAAGATGATATTCTGGCTTCAGATATTCTTTTTCAAGAATGTAGCAGACCACAAATATTACAGAGGGGCACATATTCCAAAAGAATATGTAGCCAAGACATCAGAAGATCTGATGTATCAAAACGAAATAACAAAATATATAGCTACTTCAGTAATCTCCATATACGTCTTGTTTCGTAAAGTCGTCTTCAAATGAACCGACTTCTCCTTAATAGGTGAAATCGAAACCAAAGCATGAGCCAATCCAAGAACAGGGGAGAAGCAACTCCACCTACTGATTGACGCTCTGACCACAAAATCAAGACTGCAGCAAAACCATCCACACTTCTACTAACATAGGCAGTGGGGATAAGCAAGATACTAGTAGTTGTTGAAGACTCCAAGTTGGGTAACCACAAAACCCGCACGAAGTACACCACCACTCAAAATCTCCGAAACGACACCTCCACCGAGGAAGCAACGATGGTTCCTGCGCTGCCCGCTAGGATAAAATTTTCACTTGGAGACTTAGTGATGGGGTGGGCTCAAGACAAAGTGATGGCACCCTCGAGAAGGAAAACGACACCAAAGGCGTCATCGCCACTGAAACCGGCTAAAGCCAGCATGACTTTCGCCATTGCACCCGAGCCCACCACAACACAGCCCCAAGGTCGACGAAACGCGTCCCATACTACGCCATCGCCGATCATTGAAGGCCAAAGCACCTAAACCCGATGTTGACAAAGTGCGTCCCATACCACATACGCCGCACGGCGAACTCCTGAGCACCTGTTGCAAGCACGACATTCGTGAATGTAATAACCAGAGTCCACACTGCGCCATCAGCAACCGACCAGCCATTCTCCCCCGTAAGGTTGAGCAGATCTATTCGTGCGACTACCACACCAACCAAGCGAAGAATCAGGATGAGTCGCCACGACGCCGTACCCGGAGAGAGCCACCAACCCCGCTACAAGCACAAGGCCGTCGGTGCAAGATCCACACAAAGCAGTCTGAGCACCTGACGACCAGTGCCACGAGAGGGAGCTGTGTTGCAGCCTTGCAGCGTACTAGCTCTCCCGGCAGGCAGTGGTTGCCGCACCTACACCACACTGCTCGTGCCCCTTTCGGCATGTGGAGAAGACGGCGGCGGGGAGCCGCTCACCGTTGGCCACACCCACGAGCGGCCACCGGTGCATCCTCCTGTCGTATATCCGGCTCGGGGGTCGTCAGATCCGGCCTCGCCGGCACCGGATCTGCGGCCTCTTCGCGCCGTCCCGCCCCGACGCATGAGGCCTGCTCCGGCCGAGATGCCTAGCCGTCGCCTTCCTTACTGGCCGCTAGGCTTCCGATGGCCTGCTCGGGCGACGGAGAGGGGAGGAGGAAGAGGGCAGGGGGCTGGAGGCGGCGGTGCGAGGGAGCCCCCGCTCGCCTTGCGGGAGCTCGGCGCTAGGCTAGGAACAAGGGAAAAATCCCTGACCAACTATAATTGATTTATGTGGAATCCATCGGAACACTTGCAGCTATATCTAAGATGTGTTTTTATTTGGCAAAAGTTTGTAACAAACAATTATACTATAATTTGCCCTTCACATGTTATGTTCCAAAGATCATCTAGAAATTCATTATTGCCGCATTATTACAATCGTAAATCTCTCCTTATTATCATCTGCGCACTTTCACTAGTTGGTTGATCCATGATGGAGATCTCGAGCGACAATATATCCATAGTTCGTGTGGTAGTGAGGAAGATAGAGGTAGCAGCTCCCAGTGTCTCCATAGGCCTTGGCCGGTGGCGTCGGATGCAAAGGGAGGTTTAGGAATAATACACACATGTGAGTGTATTTAGATCTCAGGCGTCTGCGATGGCGTATCTTTGCGGGCATGAGTGTGTTTGTATCCGGCTTGCACTCGGTTTGATCAGCCGAAAACTTCCTTTAGTAGTCTTATAATAACTAAGCCAAATTGTATTTCCTAGCAGTTGACTGATTGGCGGTGGCCAAATGGAAATGTAGATTATAGAGTTGAAATCTCCCTATTCTTAATGTCGCCTTAGGTTTGTTAACCAGTCAGCGATTTTGGCCAACAGTTTTCCACGCTCCGGTAATTGTCTACAGGAAGATCTGTATGCCCTTTCACGTCAAGACTCCTTGAACGGGACGTTGTTAGAAGAAGAAATTGCACCAAGTATCCTAACCGATGTCATGTGTGCATGCTAGGAAAACTATTGGCCACTCTCCGGTACCCATAAAATCTTGTGATGAGTTAATTATCACCGGAATGTACTCAAAAGCGACTATAGAGTTGAGTCAATTGCATTCCTCACATGTCACATCTTGACCGACCGGGATAATTTATTACGGAAAGGAACTGAAACCACCAGAAGTGTGCTGCAGGTAAGCTAAAGCTCGTGGAAGGCATTGCAAGTCTTCCATATATACAGTCAGTTCAGTAGCAATGGTCAATATAATAGCCATGACTAACCACAAGTCCACAAGACTACCGAATAAGCTGCTATATATCGTGTTCGTGTGGGGCGTGGAGTGACCGATCAGGAACGACTCAGGAGTCAGGAGTCGACGGGTCAAGTGCGTCGGATACGGGCCCGGGTTGGATCTCGGACAGGCAAAGCAAAGTAAAAGGAGCCAGTGCCAATAGCGACTGGGCAACCGCCACTTTCGATGTTCCTGCTAGTCAGCGTACCGTCCGGCAACCGGCGTACAGAACCACGCGCAATACCACCGGGATGAGTACTGGCAGCTGCTCACACACTAGGAGAAGTGACATTTCGTCCGATACGTTAGTACCGACTACATTTAGATCCAGCATTCGTACCGAGCCTAATGCTCATCGAAACTTTAATATCGGATGGTAACACCAACCGGTGCTACTAAAAGGAAAGCATCCCTTTCCAATCGCATGTGTTGTACATGAGATGGTAAGGAAAGTTCGCGCGATATGACTAGAGGTTTCGGGTTAGAATCCCGTGCACCGCGCACGCGCATATTTCACGTGAAAAATCGCGCATATTTCATCGAGGCTAGAGGAGAGAGAGAGCAGGGAGAGAGCAGGGAGAGGGTCTGCTCGGGATGAGGGGCGAGCTTACAAGTAGGCCGCGGAGAGCGATGTAGCGCAAAAGCTCTGAGCGTGTAACACGCACCGATGTGAGCTGGTGGACCATCTGCAAGTGGGGGGGCGGACCATCCACGGCTGATGTGGCGAAGGGGTTGACCAGGTCATGCTTGACCAAGTCAAAGAGAGGATGTGTAACGGAGGACTGTTGGAGGTCAAGTGGTGGATAGTCAACAAAGTTATCAAGTGTTATATATTTGCAAACCTTGATTGATGCTTCATGATGCATTATGATGACATGATTAACGCTGTTACACCATGTGACACGATTATTTCCATAAGAGCACATCCACGAAGTCCTTCAATGAAATAATGAGGTACACTTTGTTTCGCACATAAATGATTAATGAAAATGGGGTTATTATTGTCAAGAGTTCCACAAGTATCACTCAATGGCAAAACTATATACATCATTCTTCGGCCTTCTCGGTTAGTTCAGCTGTATGATAGTACTCTGGGTGTAAGTAGCTGAATGTTTCTTGGACAATTGTCACCTCGTGAATCTCATCAAGTGCACCAAAGTCTGAAACTTATATGATGATGAAGTTATCATCCAATTGTACATTGGACGCCTTCATGTCTCCATGGCAAATCGTCATCGCAACAGGTAATTGCATATAATTAAGTGCCCATGTTGCTTCCATCGCAACCCTTATACACATATCGTCATCCCATGATAACAATTATTTGTTGTAATATTTGTTTGAAAAGTCATACAGTGTGCCATTTGATATGAATTGCAATGGCAGCTCATCATCTTGGCAACACCCAAAATGTTTCACCAAATCGCGGTGTATGATTTTAGACAAAATAACCTCATTGATGAACTGATCCATCTATGTTTGGTCTACTATTTTGGACTTTTTTTACAGCCACCACATGTTGCTCCAATAGTATTCGATATAAATTATGTCGTCAGGAGTGAAGCTAGGATTCAGACATGGGAGGGTGGGGGTGGAGAGCTGTTTCCTGCTGTAAAATCGTTATATATTAATTACTGAGGTCATATTGCCTCTCTTAGCAAAAAACCTCGTTGGGAGGGGCGCACTTGCCCCACCCCGAACTTTTTTTATTTTTAACCCTTTTTTTTCTTTATTTATAAAAATAACCTCAGCGGGGTTTGATTTGCGCGGCCTAACCCTTTTGGCCGCGCCAGACCGCCTGGCGCGGCAGGAACATGCTGCCGTGCCACATGCACTGGCGCGGCGGCCCCCTGCCACGCTGGCGTGGCGAGTCGCGGCGCCAGGTGGGCTACTCGCCGCGCCAGGTGGGCGGGCGTTCGCCGCGCAAGCCCGCCTGGCACGACAGCTGCCGCGCGCCCGCGCCATCCCGCCTGGCGCGGCAGCTGCCGCGCGCCCGCGCCATCCCGCCTGGCGCGGCAGGGCCAACACTAACTCCGCGCGCCGGCTCCCTTCCTCCTCCCTCCCTCCTTTCTTCCTCCTCCAGAAACACCACACAGCAGCGCCGGCCCCCGCCACCCCACCCCCAAATCCACCAAAAATCCGGCGTTTTTGGTGGGGGAAAGTAGTGGGAATCGATCCCTGCTTCGTGTGGAAGGTATTCCCCTACTTATTCTCGTGTTTTACCGTTGCATTTGGTAGATCGGAGGATGTTTAGGTGACTTAGGGTTAGGTTAGTGATTTGAAATTTCAATGAAATGCAATGTTGTTTTGTGTTAGATGATACGTAGTTCATACGCAATTGAGTCTCTGCCCGCGATATTGACGTGTAGAACTTGTTGAATGCTTCGATTTAGGTATATATTCATCCAATTGTGTGGTTTACATGACATGTATTTTTTTATATGTTCAATTAATTAGTCTCATTTTTGTTTCAGTGTTTGTATTTTATAGATCGAGTGTTTACATTTTATCAAAATGATGTATATAGCTAGTATGGATTACGTGTGTAAAGTTTATTTGTGTATTAAATTTGTTGCACTTGATTTCCAGGTGAGATGGCGTCGTTTGGTTGTGAATACAAACGGCGTAGGTGGTATGTGCGTTATGTGGGCGAGTCCAATGTTGCTGGTCCCGTACCTCCTGCTCTTCCGGTACCACTTTGTAGATGTGGCGCGCAAGCAGAGGTGAAACAATCAAGGCATCCAAAGACAGCCGGAAGAGCCTTCTATGTATGCAAATGGACTTTTGATCCATTGCCTGCCGCACCTTGCGATTTCTTTCAGTGGATCGATGGACCCGACAAATATGATCCTAGGATCCGCCTATTCCCATATCATAGCACAGAGCTTAAACCATACCATCAGTTTAGGCGTTGGGTTCCTCCTCCACCAAACCCACCTAGGATGACCGATGAGGAGAAGCAGGAGGCTGCTTGTAGGCGTGTGAGGGATCCTCCCATATGCAAGTGTGGTGTTCCTGCTAAGCTTATGCGTCCTAACTTAGGGGATCCACCTAAGTTTACTCCATTCTTTCGATGCTCCCTAAAGACTCATGTAAGTATATTACGAGAATATTAGTATGTCGTTTAGCTAGCAGTTATAATTTTGCAGTATATTGTTCATACTTTAACTTGATGTTATTGCTTGAAAGTTGGAGCAGCGTTTTGTAGTTACTTTACATATGAGTAGTTCACGTCATGGGTTTTTTGCAGGATGGGTGGCCGTTGTGTGATTTCAATGAGTATATATACGGCCCAATGGCAATGTGGCCAACAGAGGAGGAAGTGCGGGAGTTTGAAAGTGAAAATGCACCGTGGCCATGTGTGTCCTCTCCTAGTGATAGATGCAAGTGTGGTATATTGGCAACAGAAGGTGTGGTGCCTTCTGAACTTGGATATGGTTCGTTCTGTGGAAATGCACATGGCGATTACTGGATTAGTAACTACTCGTCTCTTATGTTTTATGAAGGTTGTAACTTGATTCAAATTTGTAAGAATATTGAATTGTTGTTGCAGGAGGGAAGGACATGTGATTGGGAAGATTTTTGTGGTCGATATGATTTGTTATTAAAGTTGGGAAATACATCGGAACCATGGAAGTTAAGGAAACAACAAGAAATTAAAGAAAAGATTAGGAAGAAGTATGATGTGCCTATTCCTGACGACGACTTCCTTTGGGGAAAAATATATCAAGATATGGTGCATGAGACTGGAGTGAAACCTAAAGGACTTTATGCAAGGGAAACTATTATTAAGTATTGGAGGCAAAATAGATCCAAGTATCCACGACCTCTAACTGAAAATGAGAAGAGAGAAAATAGGAGGAAGTTGCAGGAGGAGAGGGAGTTGGAGAAACAAAGGTTGATGGAGGAAAGAGATCGCTTAGGTTATGTGGTTGATCCGAATGTGAAATACCCTGAGGGTTCATGGGAACAATATTTGCAGCAAGTTAGGGAAAGAAAAAGAAGGCTTGAAATGGAAGAGTTACAACAAAAAGCGGAAGAGGCACAGATGGAGACGATGAAGGCTCTTGTTGCCGATTTACCTGTTGGTAAGGTTAATGTCGATAAGAAAGGCAAGGGAGTTGTTGTTGCCGGAGATGATGATGATGATGATGATGATGACGACGAGTTACTATATGAAGGTGACTCGGACTAGATGAATGTGTTGATGTAGCTGGATCATGTTTCTCTGTAGCTGTGAAAACTATGTAGAACATTATGTTTATGTTTATTCTGGGAACTACAATTAGTTGTCAAAAACTATTTTCATTTCTGAGAGAACTATGTTCAGACGCATCAAAGTTTGTCGTGACATGACTGGCTTCTTGTGGTTTTGACGTGCTGTTTTCCTGACCTCCTGTCCACGGATCACCGTAGTCAATCTCCATGCATCTTCCCGACCCGGAAGGAATAAGGTAGACCTGAATGGAAACAAAGGCAAACCGACGAAACATCCCGACTAGACGACGACGTCGTGAACTATGCCTGAGAGGCCAGGCCGTGCACAGGCCGTGCATAGGCCGTGTCGAACGTTTCGTAACCCCCTAATTTTCAACTTTTGCAAATTAATAAAATATGTTAGAATTTACAAGAATTTAATTACTTTTGCTTAAAGATTTAAGGATTTTCTAAGGTTTTATTTAATTTATTGGGCATTTAAATCTTTTCTAAAATGAATCATAGGAGTTAATTATTGCATTCAGGCGCATTGATTTTGGTCGTTTGAATTCAAATAAATTGATGTTTGAATCCTTTTCAACCAATAGGAAAATCCTTAAGTTTCGGGGGGGGGGGGGGTTGGGCCTTGCCGCGCCACGCCGCCTGGCGCGGCAGGAGGCAGCTGCCGCGCCAAACGCAACCTACTTTCAGTAGGTTTCGCCGGGGCCGGTCTTGCCGCGCCAAGCGGCCTGGCGCGGCAGGGGTGAGCTGCCGCGCCAAACGCAACCTACTTTCAGTAGGTTTCGCCGGGTGGCGGGTCTTGCCGCGCCAGGCGGCCTGGCGCGGCAAAGGTGAGCTGCCGCGCCAAACGCAACCTACTTTCAGTAGGTTTCGTTCGCCGGGGTGGCCGGTCTTGCCGCGCCAGGCGGCCTGGCGCGGCAGGGCTGAGCTGCCGCGCCAAACGCAACCTACTTCCAGTAGGTTTTGCCGGTGGCGGTGGCCGGTCTTATCGCGCCAGGCGGCCTGGCGCGGCAGGGCTGAGCTGCCGCGCCAATTGCAATCCGCTTCCAGTAGGTTTCGCCGGTGGCGGTGCCCGGTCTTGCCGCGCCAGGCGGCCTGGCGCGGCAGGGCTCAACTGCCGCGCCAATTGCAATCCGCTTTCAGTAGGTTTCGCCTGTGGGGTGGTGGCGGCAGGGGTGCGCTGCCGCGCCAATTTTAGTAAACTTTAAGTAGGTTTCGGCCCAGGGGGGTGGGGCGTCAGGAGCGCGCTGCACAATCCGAAACGTATTTTTGTGCTGAACATTTACGGAAAAATACACAAACTACAAGTACATCATGGAGCAAACATATAACATTGTACGGACATAAAAAAATGTAACAACCAACTTAGTCTTTTACAAACGTGACATGAATAAACCTAACAACCAACTTATGGAATAATTGGGCACATGCTAGGTTCAGTGGCGTGACCTCCGCTCATCCGGAGGGCTAAAAGGATCTCTTGGGCGACGCTCCCTCCTTGGATGCGTGGGCAGCACATTGGCGCTGCCAACGTCGGTGTGGTCCCGGGAACGACGACGCCGGCGTGGCAACCGGGTATGAGTTGCAGGTTCCTATTGAATAATTGGGCACAAATCATAAAATTTGTATGATACTTCGGGAGCGAACATTAAAATGTATAATTGAATTTGGAGGAACTTCTGAATATACCTGGCTGGACTCTCCCTGCGTCTGAGTCACAGGTGGAGCATCGTGAGAAATCTCGAGTTCCTCACCATACGTAGGGTCATCATCCTCAGACTGCTCACCTTCCGAGTCCTCGCTTTCCTGAGGGGATGCGGGTTCCTTACCTCGCGATCTCCTGCTAGGACCTGCCGCAGTGGACGGTGTTGCAGCCCTGGGGGTAGTCACCAATGCAGTCCGACGTGATCCTGAAGAAGTACCCTGGACATTGCCCCCGTCGTGCGCATCTGAGGATGTCATGCAGTTCATCCTCTGCGCCATTCGCCTGCAACTTTTACGAACCCTCTGCCATATATTCACGACTATGTTATTGATGGTTACAAAGATAGTACGAGTATAAGTGAAAATTTGTTTGGGCTTCTACCTCTGCAAAAGCACGAAGCAGACTATCACCTTCCCCATCAGCGTGCTCCATAATCACGCCCGCCTCGTTAGAGAGCCTTGCAAGCTGTTGTCCCTGCACGCAGGAGTTTTCATTCCATAAGTGATCAATGTGACGATACTATAATTACAAACCGAAAGCTTACCATGTAGTCGTGGAGAGGTGCACGCTCAGGCTGTGTCCCATGGCGTGTCATGGTG
This sequence comes from Setaria viridis, assembly GCF_005286985.2. Lineage (NCBI taxonomy): Eukaryota > Viridiplantae > Streptophyta > Magnoliopsida > Poales > Poaceae > Setaria > Setaria viridis. The sequence continues at coordinate 31,683,742 of NC_048263.2, forward strand.
TCGTACGCGTCAGCTATGTCAGCGTCATCATCAGACGGTGCATCCTCAATGGGCACATTAGTCCAAGATGGTTTCACTTTGGTTCTCGTCGAAGTACAGTACCATCTTATGTACTCATTGTTGGGTCGCCAGTACGGTCCACCTTCAGGATCGCATCCTTCCTTGTTCTGCCACAGGTGGATGTACCGATCATACTTCACTCTCCAATCATTCTCCTTGTACCGCTTTCTGCGGTCGATACTGCATCAGAAATTAGTGAAGTATTAGTATAACACGTTAATTGCGTTAATTGAATACCCTCCAATAGTTATTTATTCTTGCGTACCTGTGCAGCTGCTGCGAAGTCGATAATTCCAAAGGAGGGCACGGTTGCATCCTCCCAAACTGCCGCATCACCCTATGCGGCATATGAAACTCTACCACGTAGTACAGTATCATTGGGGTCGTGCACCTCCACAGCTCTCTGTCTCTGTAGCACGTCGGTGAAAAGACGATTTGGCTAAGCTGCTCACGGTCATACGGTTTCCATTCCACCTTCAAAAATTTTCACGCAATACTTATTTCATCTACCATTATACGCAAGTTAGCTTAAAAAACTATTATGGTTACCAAATTACCTGGTGCTGCGTGAGAACATCAAACTTGTTCGTGTAGGCCCTGTAGCGCCTATCCGGATTGCCACGAACGGGCCGCACATGCTTCCACACGTGATAGAACGTGGGAAGAGCATCGTCTCGATGCCATGGCTGAAATTGCAAGTAAGTCCAATTGGTCACATGATACAATAGTTTTTCGAACATTAACGTAGAAAAAGGAATTAGCCGTTGTGACTTACATCGACACGGAGGCGGGAAGGTCGACCCACGGGCATTCGCTCCCAAATCCATATCTGGAGCATATAAGTGCACCCTCCAACATTGGAATCTCTCGCTGTGCGCCGGCAAGCCTCACATAACTGTCTGTACAGCCAGGCAAGAGCCGCTGAGCCCCAACTATAAGTGGCTATGTTTTCCCAAACTTGACCTAGAATGGGGAGAACCATCCACGATACTGTGTTCCCAGCTGCATCTGGAAGGAGGAATGTACTGACAAAGTGCCATAGCCACACTCGAGCAAAGCGCTGCACGACCTCGTCATTTGCTTCCGGAGGACACACCTCGAAGTGCTCCCTCAACCATGCCGAGCTAACACCGGACGTCTTCTTCGAGCTATCTCCGCCCTCTGGCTCTGGCGGCCTAATCCCAATATGCATCTCGACCATATCACGCCAATTCTCATTCTGGATAACACCTGTCACTGGCTGCCCATGCAGTGGAAGGCCGAGTATCATAGCCGCATCCTGCATTGTGATGGTCATTTCTCCGAAGGGCATGTGGAACGTGTGAGTCTCCGGACGCCACCTGTCGACCATAGCGGTCAACAGTGGTCCGTCCATTGGAAGCTGTAATGAAGTGTGAACATGGAAGGTGCAACAATTGAGGAACATTGCAGGTGCACGAAACTTCGTGCAGATCCACTCTATAGTGTCGGCCTCCATGACTCTCACCCCCAATGTTAGTTGTACCGTAACTTCTTATAGAATACACCATCCTTTCTGGCCCGTACGGTTCTGCTAAGTGGTGCACGGATCTAAGCTCAGCCTCTGATAAATAATTATCTGCAACTTGCCCAATTCTATAGCCTTGATCTAACATTTCACGTGCCTTTCCCCATCGGTTCAGAAAGTAGGCGTTGCATTTTTCGAATGTGTATTCAATAATTCCAGCGACGGGCCTACTTCGGATGCCTTTGAAAACTCCGTTGAGTGATTCCGAGAAGTTCGTGGTCATAATACCCCACCGCATCCCTCCCTCATTGAAAGCCTGCGCCCATTTATCCTTGTCCCCCATTTCACCCTTCAACCATTCTTTTGCGTCGTCGTTCAAGTCCTTCACTAAATCTTCTAACTTCTCACGAAATTCTCTCTCTGTATGAACCGTGCATAATAATTTCAATTTTCCAATCACACGATTGCTCTTCTGCCGACGCGACATGTTGGCAGCAAAGTGCCTCATGCACCACCTATGCACAAGCGGTGGAAAACCATCAATGTGGTCCTTTGCACAATTTAGAAGCCCATGATGCCTATCTGATATCATACACACTATCCGTGAAGGTCCAAGAACATTTACCCGAACAAGTTTCATAAACCATGACCAACTCTCATTATTCTCACTCTCGACCAAGGCAAAAGCAAGAGGCACAATCTGTTGTTCTGGATCTACAGCAACTGCCATCATTAATGTACCCTTGTACTTGCCAGTTAAGAATGTACCGTCCACCAGTATCACAGGACGGCAATGTTGAAATGCCTCACTACATTGAGGGAAGCACCAAAATACCCTTTGCAGTATATGCTTCAACACTCCATTGTCAGGAACCATCATGCCACATGAGTCGATCCACCATTTAACTCCGGGATTGTAGTAGGTTATAGCTGAGAGTACCCTAGGAACCATGCCGTACGACTCCTTCCAGTCGCCCCAAAGCAGGGCAACAGCGTGTTGCTTCGCCCGCCAAGCCTTCGAATACTTCACACGGTACCCACTAAAGATGAAGATGGACTCCACGAGTGATGGCACCGATGTCTCGCTGTCTTTACGGATAATGCCTAGGATACGCCGTCCAAGGTACTTTGCTGTGCACTGTACATGCTCTCGCTTCGGCTGTGACGACCGACAAGTATGCGGTTGCACAACATTTGAAATTCTCCATTGTCCGGTGCTTGATATTAGCCGAGACCATACACGCCAATGGCATCCTTGCTTGCACATCACATTGTATCTTAAGTTCTTGTCAGAGTGAACTACGCTAAAAGGTCTATGTAACCTCACCGCGTAGTCAGCCAAGAAAAACTTCAGCTCCTCAAGACTATTGAACTTCATCCCCTTCTTAATCACTGGACTCTCACCAATGGACGTCCCTTCGGCATTCACCATACTAGATTCACATATTGCTTTGTGAACCATACTTATGTCCTTATCATTGGGAACGGATGGCAGTTCGACATCACGTTCTTTTAACATCCGCAACTCACACTGGGTGTAAGAAAAACAATCGTCCATACGACGAATGCCTTCTACATCATGTACGGTTGCGGTGTCAAATTGCAGTCCATCCTCTTCATTTTCTACCCCGACGTTCTCATATTCATGCCCACCACTCTCAAATAGTGATTCCTCCTCTACCTCCTCACCTACTACCCCATCTTCCTCCAGTTCCCAATCTTTGGAACCCATAGAGACATTATCAACATCTATATTTGCTTCATCCCTCTCAAAAATGTTATTGGGAAAATCATCATTGGCAATAGCCAAGTCAAAATCACGTTCTGTTTCACCTAACACGTGATGCAACATTTCTGACTCCTGGATACCATTATGGTTCACTACCGTCACTTCCTCCCTCATGACAACATTTGGGCCAGGCATACGAACAATTTCGACTATAACCTCCAAACATGCAACATTAGCTTCGTGCACAACATCCTTATAGTGCTTCCAATTCGCATCGGATGCTAACTTCATAAGAACATAATGAGCTCTAGCTTTCCCACAATCAAAACGACCTCTCAAACTGATCTCATCCACTCTACATCCATACTTCGTCATTACACGGTCAACTAAATCACTAAAACTTGGAGGACCATCAAATATTTCAATTGACTCATTCATATTCTCTAACTCCCCATTTTGTTTCACAACACCACCATGAAAAAATCGAACTAAACGATCCATCTACAAAATACAAACATTTCACCATGTCATATACACTACACATTGCACATATTCGACATATCAACTACACACATTACATATATTGGACAAATTGCAAACAAAAAATACACATATACATTGCACTATACGATTCAATGAATATATCCTTAAATCAATAAGTTCTACACGTCAATATCGCGGGCAGAGACTCAATTGCGTATGAACTACGTATCATCTAACACAAAACACCATTGCATTTCATTGAAATTTCAAATCACTAACCTAACCCTAAGTCACCTAAACATCCTCCGATCTACCAAATGCAACGGTAAAACACGAGAATAAGTAGGGGAATACCTTCCACACGAAGCAGGGATCGATTCCCACTACTTTCCCCCACCGAAAATGCCGGATTTTGGGTGGATTTGGGGGTGGGGCGGCGGGGGGCGGCGCTGGAGCTTCGGGCTCGGGCGTTTCTGGAGGAGGAAGAAAGGAGGGAGGGAGGAGGAAGGGAGCCGGCGCGCGGAGTTAGTGTTGGCCCTGCCGCGCTAGGCGGGATGGCGCGGCAGCTGCCGCGCCAGGCGGGCTGGCGCGGCGAACGCCCGCCCACGTCAGCGCCCACCTGGCGCGGCGAGTAGCCCACCTGGCGCCGCGACTCGCCGCGCCAGCGTGGCAGGGGGCCGCCGCGCCAGTGCATGTGGCGCGGCAACATGTTCCTGCCGCGCCAGGCGGTCTGGCGCGGCCAAAAGGGTTAGGCCGCGCAAATAAAACCCCGCTGAGGTTATTTTTATAAATAAAGAAAAAAAAGGGTTAAAAATAAAAAAAAGACCCCCCACCCCTTTCATCCATCCTACCTTGCGTCTCTCCTGCGTGCCATGTCTTTCACTCCAGTTTTTCCAAGGAGAATATCTTCATTTTACTTTTAGCACCTAATTTGGAGAGGTCAATTGAATTAATCAAAGTTAATATTATAGGCTTCAATTTACATAATATATTACAAATTTTATATACAAATATATACTTTTGTAGAATCTGCTAGGGTTCCGTTACTAGAATTTGATATTGTCGGGCCAAAAAACGATCCTAGGATCCTGATCCTGACAACCTTGTTTCATAGGACAAGATTTTTAAAGTATGACCACACTTGAGTATGTTGGATAATATTTTCTTGAAAACATATTTTATGAAGGTGGAATATTGTTGGGACCGTCCCACAACGCACCCTGGACAGCGCTGGCAGGGACCCTCTCTCTTAATCGACTTCAAACTTGTCACCTTCCCCTTTTACGAAGCCACCAAATAACCGAAGTCAACTATCACGAAGGTGTCCACTTTGTTGTTTTGCAGGAAAGGACTCGCGAAGTTAGATCCCCCACGGAGCTCTCAGCGATTTGGCTTAGAGGAGATCCCGTGACCAGAAGCCGAAGTTAGGTGACTTCGGCCAAAGAAGACGGGAAGTTTACAGAAGCTTGCTCGGTCCCAACGAAGCTTATGAATGAGGAAGAGGGTAATCAAGACGGCCCTGGGACCACATTACAGCAGGACAACTCTGTAATAAGACTCTTGTAGAAGGTTGGAAATGCAATTCCACTATGAAAGCGACATTTTGAATAGGAACCACGTTACTGTTCTGTACGGAATATTCTTAGGATGTAGTGGTTGAGTATGGGTATAACAGGAATGCAGAAATGTAACTTTATGGCCCTATAAAGGGAGATGAACCGTCCCCGGGAGGGCATTAATCACTGATAGGATAGCTATTGTCATGTTTGTTTGAACGATCGTTACCTTCGTTTGTTGGGACACTCTTACTGCTGCTTGGGTAGACCCCAACAAATATTTTCTGTAAGTGCATGTAAAACAATTTTTGGACCGAACCTTGCTCAATCTGAATCGAAGTAAAATAAAGAAAAAATAGGGAAAAAAAGAAAACGGAGCTAATAGCTAGTTGGTTCATAAATGAGAAAAGGAACTCTAGGTGGCTGATGGAGCGCGAGTACATTGGTATCGTCTAATAGGCAGTCTTATGCATGGACACGTAATTTTGATACGACTGAGCAGACAACCCGTACAATGGGTTGTCTTATAAGTTGACTGTTAGAGCTATGTAATTTCTTAATTTATGTATATGAAAAAAGAAATATTATGAGTTGCATGGTAACAACAACTCGTACAATGTTTGTTGAGTTGTCTCGTAGTCCTAAAATTTAGCTCATGAGGCGGTTGTTTCATGAAACAATGATCTCTTTCTCTCTCCTCACTCTCTCTCCTCCACATCATAAAAAATCACATGTGTCATTGTATAAGACGATCTATGAGACTACTAACATGTAGCAATATACTTGCTCTTAAAGGTTGTCGTGCCTGTGTAGCTAGGGAAGAAGAAGTCGTAGCCATATTCTAAGATCCTCTGAGTAGTTGCTTTCATTGTTAGACGCATAACTGTCCTTGTTCATTTGGCCACTTTTACAGCTTGGTTGATCCGTGATGACAATCTCAAGCCATACACGTACACTTTGCAGACCCCTGGATTTTATCCAACTCGAGTGAAGATCGTTTGCGTGGAACTTATAATACCCTGTGATAGAATAACCTTAACAATAGGGAGCACTTCACCATCTGGCTCTTCTATTGCCGTGTTATGTGGCGGACAAGTTTGAGCCAAAAGGATTGTATCGTATGCCCCGGTACTCCCGCGACAATCTACCTCCACGTTTGATTATTTCTCCGTGGTCCTTCTCAGCCTTCTGTCATCAACTCAACTACTTGTGCAAGCACCGATCAGATCGTCAGTATTATGGCCAAACATGAAACATGTAGAGCTCAACATTTCAAGCTTGCAGTTGCAGACCACAGCGTACAAATCAGAGTTATCCATCGAGCAAGATGCTGAAACAGATAGCAGAAACATAAACACCATTGCCGTCGTTATAAGTGGTGAAAGTTGACCTAATAGTGATGGTTCCCAAATTTAGCATGGGAGGGATTAGGGAGGATGAATCAGGTCGGTGGTCTTCCGCTTTGTAGATGCTCTGCAAGTGTCGAAAACGACCAAAGCAGCGAGAATTACAGAGGTTACTATCAATGAATCAATCAGGTCTAAGTGCAGTCGGCAAGGTGGTAGCACCCTGACTCGATCATCGTCATCGTTCCTAGGGATGGAAAACGACAACCAAAATACTTCGGTTCACGCCAGCACGCCGGCGTTCTAAAGCAATCCCAAAGGATTATATCCTTCGATAGTGCACACTAACATCAGAGTCTCACTTCTGATTGAGCAGACGCATCGCCTCTCAATTTTCATAGTGAGGAGTGACGTTAGGCATGATGATTCTCCTGTGTCTTCCGCACCAGAGAAACGGGATGCTAACATAAAGACTCGGTGGCTGCAGTATTCGTACAGAGCGATGGCCCAGTCACCTACGGCGCGACTATGCTAATTGCCAGGCCCTGGAGGAAATGACACACCGGCCTGAGCAATGAACAAAGCGATGGCCCAGTTTGATAAGCACTATTGATAGAACTTCCGGAGAGGGTAGCATTTAAGCATTCCTGCATTCCGTACCATGATCCCCTCACGATTGTGAATTTAGAACAAGCCCATTGCCTCTTACAGCAGGGATGTGCTCATTGGATTAGCGAAGAAGCGCTTTCTACACTTGGATGCTTCTTTACGGGGGTCTTGCTTGAACAGGCCCTGCAGCATGGTCGGAGCTGTAGGCACAGGTTCTTCGAACACCCGAACGTTAAGGTGCCCATCAAGTATCAACTTCTCCAACAGGGTCCGGCAAGTCTGCAATAAAGCAATGCAAAGCTAATCAAGCAAGAAAGCAGCACCCCAGCGGCTCAGAACATGGTTGTATTTGGCCTTTCTTCTATCTGATGAAATTTGGTTGGCATCTCTTCTGCAAGACCAGTACAAAAGAAAGTACAGGAGAGACAAAATTAAGCAGATACCTGAGGATTCAATACATCCATCCGATGGATAATATCTTCCTATAACACAATAAGAGCAAAGCACACAATTAGAACCGTTAAATTAAACAATGGCGAAAACAACAAATGCTTTATTTTATTTTTAAAAATTGAATAATGGAACATTAATTTAAGAATGTTTTGGGAATAAGTCGTTTTTATCAGTGGCAACATAGAAAGGATAACCTGATGAAGACAAACGAGTTATATCACATGACAAGTATCTATAATTGAGTTGTACACATTTACATGCATCACCGGAAAATCTTATAACAATGGAGCCAAGGTTTTCAGGATGATGCACAAGCTTACTGGAGCACTGTCCAATGGAAAAGGGAGTACAAGGTACATAATTTCAAAATGTCCAGCGGCTTACATTACGATTTGTACCTACTGAAGTCAACATATTAAGAACTAAAACATGGTGCACATGGTCCATGTATGAGCATGCAAAGATAAGACGTCTACAATCTCCCATCCACAGATATTTGTCAACTTTGAGCAAATGATATTTACCAAGGGAACACCATCTTTATACTGTGTGACCAAAATGCTCTTCATCACAAAAGTGACTCTTTCAAGACCATGCAATATACCAGTTCTAAATTTAAGTCAAGACATCTTCATTTGTATTAAGATGTCATATGAAAATAGCATGTATAGATACAAACTGGAAATACTTTCTTATTTCATAATTTTATTTGGTCAAAGTTGATGTTTTAAACCATGTCCATGTCCAAAACATCACCTTTCGTCTAAATGGAGGGGTTATTTGTGCAACTAAATAAGAAAATTGAACTAAATAATGATCCCTAAGCACAGCAAAGGATGGAGAACACGTGTGCTGCCTAGTATTGGTCAACAAATAAAGTGGTAGAAGATTAGTAGCACTCTCAAACTGATGAGGTACCAAATACCAAGTACTATATGAAAGGGGAAAAAAAGTGGGGCTGCAGCTAACTACTCCATCTCTGAACCTTAAGCATTATGTTAGTTCTTTTACTTTTACTGGTTTCCAAAATATGTGTAGAGTACTCCCATCAGATTCTCACAGCTAAAGCGATTTTTAGGCCTGCTAATGGGGCAGGTTGAAATGGGTTTTATGGGGCGGGTTGTGACGCGGGTGTGTTTGAATGGGTTAAAATGGGTTTTGTATCTAATGGGTTGGGGCGGGTTGGGTATATCGCAAATGCGGGTTGGGGTGGGTTGGAAGTGGTTCTCTTTTTGTTTGAGTTCGTATGGGTTTCACTCATAGGTTTAAGTTTCAAGTTTCGGCTCTTGACGTCGGATCCATATGTGGATTTAGTCACAGTACTTTGCACAAAGCAGCGGACTGTCAAACTGATTCATCTCCAGCAAATTTTGATCAATTTCTCTAAAATTTTAAGGTGTGAACGCGAGGTTTTAGTTTTAGGGTCCGGCTCTTGATGTGGGGCCCACATATAAGTCCAGCCGCACTACCTTGCACAAATAGCGGACTATCAAACTGATTCACCTCCAGCAAATTTCGATCAATTTCTCTAAAATTTTAAGGTGTGAACGTGAGGTTTTAGTTTTAGGGTCTAGCTCTTGATGTGGGGCCCACATATAAGTCCAGCCGCACTACCTTGCACAAAGTAGGGGACTGTCCAACTGATTCATCTGCAACAAATTTCAGTCAATTTCTCTAAAATTTTAAGGTGTGAACGCGAGGTTTTAGCTTTAGGGTCCAACTCTTGACGCGGGGGCTACATATAAGTCCAACCGCACTACCTTACACAAAGTAGCGGACTGTCAAATTGATTCATCTGCAACAAATTTCAGTCAATTTCTCTAAAATTTTAAGATGTGAGCACGAGGTTTATATAAACTCATAGGTTCATATACCAAACCCATGGGTTATATCAATTGGTGGGGCGGGTTGGGTTGCGTTTAGACAATAGAATTATGGAGCGGGGTGGGGTGGGTGAATGAGTTAATTATTGCGGGTTGGGGCGGGTTTCAACCCATTAGCAGGCCTAGCGATTTTCAGTATTCCAGATATTCAAACATCACATATGTTAAAATGGAATAATTCCAAAGGTGCTAGTAACATGTCTGGAACTTGATTTGATATCCTAAATTTAAAACTCAGGACTGAATTTGATGTATGCAAATTCAAATATCGAACATGTACACTCCTAGATAGTTTAAAACTTACCTGGTGTCTTCCTAGATACTACATACATAAATTCTTCCTAAATAAAGGATATTGTGGCTAGGAATGTCATACAATGTAATGGAAAACTTATTGCAGCATACACGAGCAAGCAAAACACCAGTTTCCTGTTGAAAAAAAAAGGCATAAAAAAAAGCAAGCATACCTCCATTACTCCAGGATAGTGCATGACATAACCAATAACCCGGCGACTTAAACCTTCATAGACAGTGCTATTAGTGCTACCATCACCATTTATCCATGGTAATATAGGCTGATAAATATGCCCTTCGCAATCATGATAGCAACTACTCTCCTTATTGTCTTCTCTTGAAGTAGATAGCCTTTCCTCATCCCCAGGATTTTTGCTGTAAATATGAGGTGAGCTCAACTTGCTTTGAACATTGATTACGGTCACCGTGTGCCCATCACCAAGCATTTTTATAGGCCCATGAAAATTAATAGGTATGGTATGCTTCTCTTTCAGTAGATTTTTGGGGTCTCCATTATCCACAACTTGAGAAGTTGGAGGACCTGAGCAGCTGCAAGGATTGCATTCTGCAAGTGTGGCTATATGATACTTTGACAAATGCAACGAGTCCACGATCTGAACACCATCATATGCATTGACCTATGAAGCAATTGAATGAATCCCACCCATTAGCTAATGGAGGACAAGTGAATAAAGAAAAAAAAATGACAAGAAAGCAGCACGAATAGATTGTAGCATGCTTATAATGCATTTATAACCAGAGGAAACAACAGTAGCATTTAAATAACACCTACAGGACTAATATATACTTAATGTTACCGCTTTACCTTAATGGCCAGCTGAAATCTCTTGAGCGTATCAACAATTCTATAGACAAATTGCATGGCTGCACAGTTAAGAACAAAAGACTGTAACAATGGCTGTTATTAAGAAACTATGGAAAATCTTTGCGCGTAAGCATATTAAGTACCTAATGGATGCAGTGCCTGTGACAATTCTTTCCAAGTAACTCCTTGTTCGCCAGCTTTATGAATAACACAAAATGCATTCCTGAACAGATCAGAAGACCATGTGAACGATTCATTTTGGTGATCTGATACTGATGGTAACTCTTCCACATAATTTTTCATAGCATCCCATGGCCATCCACTATAAGAGTCTTCCAACTGAGATTCAGACAATAAATGCCTATATGTACTTGAGTGATTTGAAAATGATGGCATGATGCGTCTTTCTGCATGCAAATCACCATCCTTGTTACTCATGGCCCTGCTTGAAGTAAAAACAAGGCATTCTTTATCATGTAATTCTTGCATGTTATTGCTTGTTTGAATTCTCTCAAGATCTAGACCAACTTGGATAGCAGGGAATCCTTTCTCCCGGCGGTAGCAAAAGTCACTTTCTATCTTTGGCAAAGGTTTGTGTTTCTTAGCCTTTCCACTTTTTTGTTTCATTGTATCAGCCTTGCGCTTCTGAGTGCTGTCAACCAATCCGCTGGTGTCTACGACTAGAGGACTAGAGCTGTTAGGCTCCTCAGCCTCGCCAACTCCTTCACTAGGCAAGAAAGGTGAAACGAACAGCTTTCCCGACAAAACCAGGGAGAAAAGATGAACGATTTCTCCACATTGTATATCTGGATACAGATAAACTCCGTTGTCTGTAGCATTCTTTTGCTGCGCTATAAGCCAATTAGAAAATTCAGAAGCCTTTTTCCCTGAACCAAATGGGAAGGGTGAAATACAAGCATTGGTTAAGAATTTTGAAGAAAGGGTGTATGGCTTCCCACCACTCCCAGTAACCTGTGAAATGGGGGAAAAACATGAATGGCAGTTCATGAGTAACTGGGGCTTTAAATTGCGAGTCATCATACTTTACAAAAGTAGCGCACTATTTGACTAGGTAATAAGAATTAAATGTTCCATATCCTTCATAATATTATCTCAAATAGCACGAACAAAGTGTTAAATAGAAAAAATTTATGATCCTTTCAGAACTAACTAAGAAATCCTTAGAAGGTTCTTCAAAGTGGTTCAACTGTTTATACAATAAGGAAAATAAAAGCCATAGTAAACTACAATAAGAGCATAAATGTATGTTGGTACCCAAGTGTGGGCACTGAGAAAACCTAACTTAGATCACGGTTCACTGCAAGATAAAACAAGAAAAGACTGTCTGGGTATCAAATCAAGCTTACCTTTGAATATGTATTCTCAGTTTAGCATGTAGCCATCTATTTGTCATTCTGCATAAACTAGGGGCTGTTTGGTTCAGAGCCAACCAAAACCTTGGCAAAGTTTGCTATTACTAAAACATACTGACCGCTGTTTGGAATTTGGATTGGCACCAAGTTTGGTGTTACCATGGAAAATTTGGCAGCGCAAACAATGCTAAAAATGCAGGCAGAGATCATGGCGAGCTTTTTGCTGCGCAGCCTGTGGAGCTCTCGTGGGTGATGTGGCAGGTTCTGCTATTCTGGTTGGTTGCATAAACTTTTTAAGTTTTGGATTATTACACTTGAAACGAATTCATCTTATGAAGGATATAATTGATTTACGATCTGTTTGCATCATAATATTCTTTGTAATAAAATCTACAAAACAAGAGCCCACTTGGCTATATTTTGGCGAGAAAAAAATTAAATAGCATGTGGTTACAAGATCTCTCTTTGGCATGGCTACGATCCAAACACTACTTTCTCTACCAGTTTTAGCATTGCCCGCAAATTGGTATGGTATGGCTACAAACCAAACACTCAAATTTTGCCTATACCTTGGCATCGCGCGGGACCTCAAGTTTTGGAAGAGCATAAGGCTCACCTGGGTCATACACCACACATACCCCTAATGCAAATCAAAGTATCTAAGTTGGGCACAGCATACTGAAGAACAAATATACCAAAGGAAACATGAGTTCACAAATACTAACCAAGAAATTTTTTTCTTTCAGAAGGGAAACTGCAGTAAAAATCTCACTCTCTGAATAAAGCTGCAGGGTTGCTGCTAGTGAAGCTTGTACGTCTGATCCTGATGATCTGCTGAGGAATACTAACTTCAAAAGCTCCAATGCATTTGCAACGGGCAAGGATTCCCGTAAACCTCTTTCAATAATCTTATTTCTGTGGTCCTTAATGATTTTTTCTTGAGGTTTGCAGTGAATGTCCATGCTTTCACTTGGTTGGACTTCATTTGAATGTCTGCACATTTTTTCCTGATCACAGAACCCACTTTCTGGAACTGTAGTTTTGGTTTTACCTCGTGTAGTCTGATTATTCTGAAGTGGAAAATCATTATTAAAATGATTATTCTAAAGTGGAAAATCATTATATATATTTTGGCAGTTGATCTTGAATGTAGAAATTACTTACCAATAGTTCCTGCGAACTTCTTGTGTCCTTTGTGACATCACTATCATTATTATTGTTCTTTTCATTCTTGGCCCCAACTCTCTTGGTCTGGTCCACTTTTTCTGTCCGAATTAATTCAAGGACTTCATTAAGTGCACTCTTTATTTCCGGAACTTCGAAGTCATCCCAATTGAATTGCTCAGAATCTGAATCCAAATTAGTTTCATTACTACTTTTTGAAATCTGGGGAAGTAATCTTCTCTTTTTCGATCTCCTTTCCTTTTCAAGGTATCTAGCATAACGTTTCCCAAGAAGATTACATATACACATCACAGCTCCTCTTATGTTTTCGTTTCCCTTCAATAGTATTGCCATCCTTCTACGACATGTATTTGGTGGAGCTGGAAGATCAGAGAGAGAGTTCCAAGCTACACGATAATATCTTGCTCCAAGTATTGCACGCATTCTAATGTATATCATCAGCAATTTTCTGCAAATAATAATAATAAACAATCAGGACTATCACGCATAACCTTTAACTCCAGTATTGAGATTCAGAAATCAATTTGAAACCAGAATAGAAAAAAATACCTATCAGATTCATACGTCCACAAGAATCTTTTACTTCTCATGCAGCTTTTTCTTAGGATAGTAGATCGACTGATCACTGGACTGCTTTCCTTATCTTCATCTGCATGGTTTGTGGAACTACTGCTAGTTCTGGACACCGGCTGATCACTTCGGTTTGTTTGGTCAGTGGGTGATGAAGAGATTGTCTCTGGTACTTCCTCATCAAGAGTAGACCGGTCCGGTATTTGTTCGACAGATCCACTTGCTTGTACTTTTCGTTTAAAAAACTTCTGCGTGATCTCATCAGCAGATCTCTTTCTTTTCTCGGAAGTTAATCTAGAACTAACTTTTTGCTGCTTTTGTTTAGCAGTAATGCTGGGCTGTTCACGAAGCCGAGATTGCCTTTCATATGAAAGGCGAAGCACCTACATAAGAAACCAATCATGTTGATCAGTACACTGAAAGGAACCATGTACGGAATAAACAGATAAAAATGCCAATCAGTAGGGAAAGATTGATAAATATAACAAATCAATCATAGTGAAAACAATTCCTTTGTCATGCGATGTGCACTACTGGACCTAACTCTGATGCCTGAGAGGCAGAGTGAGAGATATGCAAGGCAGCTTTGCCAGCACGCTCACAAGTTCGAAGCAGCCCATAAATTGTTAGGAACTTTTGCAATTTGTGTCCAATTGTTCCAGCAATGTTGCAATTAGATTTTTTTTCTTTTCTTCCCAGTTATCTATTCTATCATCTGTAGCACTGAGTTGTTATCTACTAATTAAACCAAGCACAGATAAGTTCTTGTTGCAAGTTGTTCACTTGACCAGGGCATAGAGGAGGTTTCACCATGTATCCCTATGCCCTTGTCCCTTACCCAGCCTATCTCTCCCTACGTTGTAGGTTGTGGCAGGAACTGTTTCGCTAAATATACCATCTTCCCTCTCAACCTTCTGCAGCATGCATTGTACAAATGCGTCAGATAAGATGCCCCCTTGTCCATCACAACCCCACGACATGAGAAAGTAGGGAAGCATCTAAAAGGGAGAGAACAGAATAATGATACAATCAACCAAATAATACAAAGTAGCACACCCTCTGTCTCGCGTTATTTGTCTGTTTCCTTGTGAAGCGTCCTGTCACAATGTCTGGCACAATGTTTGTTAGTCAAGGAAATCAAAGATTTGGTTATTGCAATACTTCCACTCTCGACTCCTACTTTGCTGTAAGAGAATTTTGGTGGCTTGTTCCATGCCCAATTAACACCATGCTCAAATAGATGTCGTCTACGAATGTGTGCAGTCAAACTTTTGACCTCCAATATACCAATAAGTATTAAAATTTATCACATATAGTATTAGTAGATTTGTCATGAAAAATACTTCGTGCCAATTCTATTTTCAATATCTTTTATAACAAGTTCTCAGGAAAAGTAATGGTCAAAGACAAGCTGGACGCATTGTCCAAAACTCCAAATCCAAAATGAGAAGTAAGAACATGGAAGGAGTAGCTTTAAATTTTTTCCATATTTGCTATCCCCTTGGTTTGTCTGCCCGGTTGACTTACACATATTGCTAAAAAGAGCGCTTGACTAGAAAAGGCATAACTGCAGCACAGATGAACCTGGTTTTTCTCTTTTTTATCCTATGGCTTCTGAATCTTGCAGGTGTCCATTTTCATATCATGAAGAAACCATCAAATCAGCACACAAAACTTTCATAGTTTGATTAAAGAAATACAGAAATGCAAAATGTGATCAAATAATTATAGTACTTCAGATCACTAAATGAAAATGGGGAAGATCTCAAACACATTACACATACCTGCTCTACAGAGAGATTCAATTCCCTTGCTATTCTAACACAATCTTTAAAAGGAATTTTCCCCTTCTCGCTGACATTCATAATACGCTGTTGCAATTCCAGTCGTTGTTCAGTAGTCATGACTCTAAGTGAACTCCATGAACGAGGATGAGAAACCTACATGGAACAGAAGTATCCAATTACAATGTAAATAAAAGCTCTGATCAAAGAGACAGCTTATAAACTAGCCACTTCCAGCTAGTATTGTTTCACAGTGAGTGTAATGAGGTTCAGTAATAGATAGTAGAACGACTCTGACAAATAACAAACGATGAATATGCTTGCAGCTGCAGAGCTGCCTATATATATAGTCAAAAGGTACAGACAAGAAATAGAGCAAATATGATACGAGTATCGAGGTCCTGGAAATTAGTGTTTCGAATAGGGCTAACAGTAGTGAGATTTTTGGCAACAGCACTGCAGCAGTTGGTCATGAAAAATGACTTATCAATTAAAAGCAACAGCAGCAGCAGACATGTAAGGTACTGAAACAAACCCTGATGGCAGAAGCGCGAGGCTGTGAACTAGCAAAGATAGAGACAAGAGTCGTCCATTTAAATTAAATGCAAATACTGTTACGTGGGACTGCACTTAAGCTAGGCACCACAAGAAGGCTAGCTTGGCTCAAGCTGAGTAAGCTGGTTAGATTAGGATGCTGGCTATTTGCTTATGAGTCAGGTTCAGTAACATGAGATTGGTTTGTTGGGATAAGAGTTTCTTTGTTAAGATTGGTTTGTTGCAGCTGGCCTTCCCTATGTAAGGAGCGGTGCTGGTGGCCCGCAAATAAATCAACTAAGAAGTTAACTTCCTATCTCTTCTCTATGTCCCTTCGGTAACATTTTCCCTTGTACTGTTCTCCTCCACCATGGCTCCAGGGAGATGAGGCTACATTATCCCATCGAGCACAATTATGATCTCAGATCCAACCCCATAACAAACATGCATAGTTCAGTTGAAACTATATCAGAAGGAAGAAAGGAGAACATTTCATATAAATGCAGAATATGAAGATAATGATTAATGAAACATATGTTAAGTGGAAACAAGCAGCACTATGCAATTCGTCCAGACAACATAAAGAAGTCAAAATTTGATAAAAACATAAGTTTTTTTTCTAAGCACAGATAGGGATTAAATGAGAATGACAAGTACAAAGCTAACGCTTTGGACATGACAGCCTCCAATAAGCCATTTTGGCTATGAAGTGTTTATGGTGATATGCAAGTTAAATATATAAAAAATTCATGAAACACTTCTCATGCCAACTGCATCATAGTTGCCAATCTAACCAAAGCTTCTCGCGGAGCAACAGTAGAGCATTGAACTCCAGGGGGTTGATGAAACCCCTTGTAACCAGCCCCGGTTTGAAGCTGAGGTTTTTAAGACAAAAATCAGAGGTACGTCTCTCCTCTGGTTGAGTCTTTCTTTTCATAGTTGCCAATCTAAATAGTTATCTATATATTAGCTGTCAAAGTTGAGGAGTTTAAGCATTCAGGTTCTAAGTACATTTATTCTTCAAGAGTTCCAAGAGTTACAGGAAATCATCCAGGGACTACAAGTAAGAAAATGAAAAGGACTGTTGGCACTATGTGTGGGGATCCAACAATTACTCATCTAAACAATTCTACAACCTACCCTACAAAAACATTAGACCTCCATCACCTTTCTTATGGATCTGGAAGTCAAGATGTAGTAACAAACTCAGAACCTTCTCATGGCTTCTACTCATGGATAGACTGAATACCAGAAACCTTCTAAAGAGGAGGCATTTCAACATTGAAGACAACAATTAGAAATGCATCCTATGCACACACAATATGGAGGAGACTGCCTTTCGTATCTTTTTCTCATATAACTTTAACAGATCCTGCTGGCAAGCCATTGGCATTGAATAGGGAAGAAATTTTGGCTTCTTCCAAATGTTGAAGAGAGACCAACAGGAATTCCATCACTGGTTCTTCATGGAGGTTTTCATAATTGCCACTTGGCACATTTGGAAACAAAGGAATAATCTCATCTTTGAAGGGAAGAGACCAGCAGTCCAAGACTGGAAGTCTAATTTTATAGATGAGGCTAGACTTCAAGCTCATAGAATCAAGGAAAGCAAAAGGCAGACCTTCCTTAACTGGGTCAACAATGTACAGATTTAGCCCTAGCTCTTAGCTTTCTTTGAGGCCTTCCGGAGGGTTTTTTCTTTTTTGGGCGCTATGGTTCCCTTTGGACACTTGTCCGTGTACAGTATTTTTTCTTTGCTTACTAATATATCTTACCACAGTGGGGGTCTCCCCCGCTGTATAGTTTCAAAAAAAAATACATTTATTCAGAATGGAGGGAGAGTATTAGGTAATAGGCCTATGCATCAATGATGTACAACAGATGCGACAAACCTCAGGAACAGAACAGCCAGGGAAGGCACTCAACGGCTCAGCCAAGCCAGCTGTCAAATAACAGCACTCCAATGTTTCCCAATAGGCATCGACGTACTCCTGCTTTAAAAGCACAAAATCATGCCGAATTTTTCGATGATTGTTCAGTTGGGACGATGAAAGAATTCTTGGTATAGGTTCTTCAATGTAAGGCCTGAGCTCCATCGAATGTGTAGGAATGGCATCTGAAGGTACACCAGCATCTTCTACGAATTCTTTTGCAAACTGAACCAACTGTCAAACACATAGAAGTGTTCATCAGTCTGCTGCACCCTAGTCACCTATGCAATTAAGTATTGAACAATGTAAAAGTACTGACAATCTTACATATGTAGCGAGTATTAGCATGTACAGAATGAGTAGCATTTCAGGTTTGTGCTTGGTAAAAGTTTTTAGGATAATGCCTAAGATTGTAGATTATCATAAGGTTAACTGCAAATATTAGAAAAGAACACCAAGTGCATTACCTTGAGCTTGTCTAAAATATTTATTAAACGTGAGAGTCGGCCCTTGGCATGGGTATCCATGAGCTGGTTGTATTCCTCGGTAGGAATTTCTGAAAGTGTTTTTCCAAGCCTACACCAAGTTATCATGTTATCAATCTTCTTTGATGATCCAACAACTTGTAGAAAGAGTTCAAGAGGCATTTCTTTTGTAGCTGCTTCCATTGAAAATAACAGGTATGATTGATTAAAGCCCTTATCATAATGGCCTTCTTTGGCACAACCAAACGCACTGCACCAATCTGGAGAAGCATTGACATATGCCCACAGAAATTTATGCAAAAGCTTTGCCCGAATCATCTTTGCATTAATGAATCCATTAGCATACATAGCTTCTAGTAGTAATGGTTTATAAACATTAACTCTGCGTGAAATCCTCAGACCAGGTATGGCAGTCATATGTTGATTTTGCTTCACTTTAGCTGCTGCAACTGCACGAGATTCAGTATCAAAGTTCCTTTGCCTGATCCTAAATTGATCCACAAGTTCTGGTGACAATTCTCCAACAGAAGAATGCAGTACTACATCAATGAGACGACTGCGAGTATAATTTGTGACCAAAGGAACACTAACTTTGATACATTTACAACTTCCCTCTTTCTGAAGCTTATTCAATGTGCGAGTCAATGTCTTCCTGTCCATTATTTTTCCGTCCTTCTTTTCAAGCCGCTCTAACCATTTATGTAACTCCACCTTTAGTACAAATTTCTTCTTCTGCAAGGGCCCAAAAGAAGGCAAACATAATGATTAAATGTGATTAGACATGCTAAAGGCACACCAAGGACTAACATGAAGATGAGCTCACAAAAAGGAAACATAGGAAACAGAAAGCTGCTCATCGGAAACAAAAACGATAAAAGAGAATTATCTAAGTAGTCACTATCACTCCCTCAAGTTTGAAAATATATCAGGTGGCCTCCAATATGCAACTTTAAATATATATTATATGAAAACGATAGTAGAATTGTAAAATTGTTATATTGTTAGAAATATTTTATGATGAATCTAATAACACCATTTACAAAAGACCAAATCATACAGTTTATTTAATTAGTTTATGGAAGTTGGATGCTTGGCTGCAAAACTTTTTAAACATCATATATTTACGGTTGGACATAGTATTGCCTACGGCAACAAGGGCAAGAATGCATGTGGAAATTCATCAAAGACAATAATCAATAGGGTTAGGATCTGTCTCATGATGACCACAAAAATATTCATGGTCATAAATATGCACTCCCTTAAACCTTCTCAGAAGAAACGTAATGATATAGAGCAGTCAAAATAGGTTTATTTGGAAGAAAAATATAAAACACTAGAGCAATTGTCGGCAACATATCACCATGCCATATGCAAAAAGAAACAGGGCAATTTATCTTGAATCATAAGAGTCTACTGTCCCCACACCCCCAAAAAAGAAATAATTAATAAAACATACTGGATTAAGGGCAACACACCCGAAAAATTAAAAAACCATCACCTAACTTGTTTCTGCAGTTGCAAATTATGGACACTAAAGGTAAATAAGTAGCAATAACAATAAATGATAATAAAATAAATAAGACCAGCACATCAGATGTATGCATACACCTGCAACTAAAATATGAAACAGGCAGTGCATCAAATATAGAGGACAAAGTATAGAATATATAACATGCCATGAAATTCAACATCGAACTATCATAAATAGAAGAACTACATTACAGCACAGTTGCATTAGACAGAATTTTTATGCGAATAATCTTGATTGACAAATACTTGGGAACCAACCTTTAACATGTGCAGAATCCTTCTATGGCGTTGATCATCAGAAGTTAATGGACGGCTCCGACGCCTCTTCCTCTGACCCAAAGCAACTTTATCTAGGACAAAAGCATGTGTCACTTACATTGAGTTGAATAACATGTTGTCTGGAACCTAAATTACACAAAGACTAAAGAGAAGTAGTAGTTCCAAAAATCAACACACAGTATTACTTGAAAGAAAAATGATACAGATAACTACTGATTGGCTGAATAACTTTTAGATTTGTGAATCTAATAACCTACCAAAAAGCACGACCTTTGTTATGTTTGGAATTTTAAATAGGACTATTGGGGGAAAACAAGATATGAAGAATTTAAAATGGATCATATTGCTCAACCATGGGTGCATCTGATCAGATATAGACTTTAAGTTTCCTTGGATCAAAAAACATAAAGCTCTCTGGATCTATTAGTGATCTTAAAGTCGAAGAATGTCATCTTTTAATCAGTACTCCCTCCGTTCCAAATTGTAGGTCATTTTGGCTTTTCTAGGTGCATAAAATCTCTTATTGCAGCATGGCAATCCCAGAGATATTAACCGCAGAAGATAACAAAACAAACAGATACTTATGCAAATCTAGGTTTACCTTCTTCAACTAATTGACAAACTCTAGCAGAAGCATCAAGGTCGTTCTGGATATGATGTTCAATTGGTTCATCGTGGCTCTCTTGTTCAAGCAAGAATAAATTGCCATGTGGGCTAGAAGAATCCAATTCTTTCAATGGAACTAGGGACCACAAATCTGGACAATCATCACAATCTTCTGACAGCGCCCCAAAATTTTGCAGAGCAGTACCAGCTTTGTAGAGTGAGAAGTTTTTTGAAGTCCAAACTCGGTACTGTGATGTCTTGTCTGGAACTTCTGCTTCCCAAGTTAGATTGAACTTTTTGAGCATGGATGATACTCGTTTATGGAGCCTTTTGGAATTGTTGTGTCCAAGACGTTTGCCAATCTAATGGGAAGTTGTATGAGACGTCTTACAAATTTCAAGATAAATAAGAAAAATATCATCACATCTCAGATGACATAAGCAAGCACCAATTTGTACACAATGATGTGTACTCAAGCTCCTCTATATACTGATAATCATAAATACATTGTGGGGTTCAAGACACGAGCTTTTGCTCATGGATCTTTTTTATTCACTAGGAAGCATACTGAGTCAGCAAAGAATGTTATTTCTCTCCCCAGGACCTTCTCTATGTTTGCATGGGAAATTATTCTTGTTTCCAGGTCTATAAATAACATAACCAATTGCTCAAACAAGTCCATAACCAAGCAAAATGAATATCTTCAATTTGGTTTTCGGCAGTAACCATAATCAAGTATCAAAGAGAATAGTAGGTAAAGTGACATGTATAACTAGAAACGAAACAAAATAGCACTGCAAACACATAATACAGAGTTGCTAAGGACTGTAAAGAGAATAGCACTGTAAACAGAGTTTCACAGAGTTGCAAACACAATAGCACTGTAAACAGAAGCACCATAGATGCTAAGGAGTGTAGCGTATCATCAAAAACAAATAATACAGAGTTGCGCCAATATAAGGTTTAAGAGAAGTACCTCAACAAGTGTTATGCCTTTTGTCCCTTGGGCACTGATCATATCATATATACAGTTCTCAAATGGAAGTTCCAGAACTTGATCAGTGGCCTGACCTTGTTTGCCAAATTTGTAAGTTGATGCTGTACTTTTCGGCTGAAACTCATTCGGATCAAATTTTTTCAGCAGTCGCAAACAGCGGACGACCTGAAAAAGGAAAATAATATTATAGCTTGTTGCTTAACAATGCATGTGAAACAGAAAAAATATTAAAGCAGGCATGGTGCAGTACAGACTGAATCATCTATGTAATTATAAGCCTAGCCAGCTAATCAACAATATCTTGCATCTGATTTGTTGCAGCTCTGAAAGTAGTTGTTGCCAAAGAAGCAAGCTCGGAGGGTGGATAAGATGAGTGAGATTGTGCTTTCTCTCTCATTTAGGTCTCTAGTATAACATTCCACGTATTTGGGTTGAAATCCACAAAGTCTCACCTTGTGTACTCTTTAAATCTTGCTTAATCAGAAATGGAATTGCAGATTGTTGCCTCTTCAGTGCAAAAATATATGCAAGTTTAAGGTAGAATATAAGCCTGGGTACGGAACCATGCTAGTAAACCATACTCGAGTTACTGGAAATCCTATCACGAATTAGACTTCTAAAAGCCCAACAATTTTCGAATTAAAGGTTTAAACATTTCAATCCTGACAGGAAGCACCAGGAACTGAGAGAATGAACCCCAAAAAGTAGAAAGTTGCATTAAATAGCAAGTGAAAATTTAAAACAGCAAGAAAGGTGAACATCACCTTATCATCAACTTGAGCATCAAATATTTCAACAAGTTGTGCATCTCTTAGCCTATGCAATACCTGAGAGGAATAGTTCATCTTAGTAACAAAACGAGGGGAAGTACCATCAGTCCATCATAGATTATGTAAAATAATGGCGTGTTTGGTTTGAGGAGCAGAATGTTGAATGAACGATCCAAACATAATCCACTTGTTTTGTATGAGGAATTGAATTAATTCACCCAACACCACCTCATCCCTCATAAGCAAATGCCGAGTATAAAATGAGTAATGATGCTATCCCTTCAAAATAGTGGGATGATGAAAATGTATAGGAAAATTTGGTTCCTCAAACCAAACACTCCGTAAGTGATTTGAAGCAGGCTTACATTTCTCCATGCTCTGTGCCCATATGCCATTCTGTAGTCGAGATCGACTTTTATATCTGACACAACAAGAGCCTAGGGGAAATAATCATGCAAATCAGCAAACTGGAAAATCAAAAGCAAATACCAGTAGAGCTTCAAATGAGAAAAATGTGAGCGCAGTTGACCTTTCCGCTAGCTTCTTCAAGTTTATCACATATGGCTTTCATTGCTGGAAGATAATCATGAATAGATATATCATTCTTGGAGTTAACACCAGAAGTCCCATCTTCTTGCAAAGCATCTACATTGGTCTCTTCATTGCTCAGTAGTAGCTCTGGCTTTGTAATCTCAATTCTTTGTTGTGAAGTCATGTTCAAGTCTTTGGCATATCGAGAGAGATATAGCGAATTGGTATTGATAACCTGCTTATTCTGTGAGGCATCTTCCCTATCAGCTCCATGGTCTTTCATCTTTATGATAGTTGATTGTCTAACAATTAACCGCTGTGATTCAAGACTCTTTACAATAAAATGGAAATTGTTTCCTTTCATTTTAAAAATTTTGCAGAGATCATTCTGCGTTACACCAGAAGTCCTACAACAAAAGCAAATATGTAAGAAACTGCAAACAAAATAGTCAAAGGCAAGATAAAAAAAATCAATGAACATACCCCATTATTTGAACAAATTAAAAATTGGAAACAGTACAAACATGCAAGAAAGGCATATAGCCATTCTGTTGGACGGTGTCAGTTATGCTAATTTGCGGATTAATGAAACAACTGATAGTGTTCATAGACATATCACATAGTGTTAACAACTCCAATTTCTGAGTCATCATATATAAATGTTAGGCTCCCTATAAAGATGCTCATGTTCCGTTGAGTCAGGCTTGGGCCATTTGAAAACTAAGCACAGGGATATAAGTGAACAAAATGAAACTACCATCAATCAAACAGAGACCAGCCGAAAGAAAAGAAACAAGGAACTATGAGCATCAACTGTGGGGAAAAAAACTACTATATAGATGGCAAAGAAATACTATAATCCATACTTAACTTCGAAGGAAATTTCTACGTAGTGTGTATGACTGTAGAAAGGTAACAAATTGCTGTGGCTTAAAAATATTTAAATTATCCTTTGTAGGGTAACCACATAGGAGTAGGCAGGTAAATTAAGTGAATTAATATTCAAAAATCTTCCATTCCTAAAACTATGAGCTCGCAAATCGCAAATGACCCAGCTTCCAAGACTGATTAATGAAATTGAAATGAAAGGCGTGACAATAATATTTGCCCAAAAGCCACGGCGGATCGCACCTGCTTGCTGCAACACACTCCAATGTCGCCTTCTGAACGGCACTCAGCTCCGTTTTCGCGAACCTGCGTTCATACATCCCGAGGAAGTTATCCCTGATCGCCGCGCTCGCCACCAGCCGCACGCCCCGCCGCTCGGCCTCCTCCACGTCCTTCTCCGCGGGGTCACCGGCCGGGACGGGCGCCCCGTCCCCATCCCCCCCCACGAGATTGACGACGTGGAGCGCGAGGAGGCGGGCCCACAGGGCGCGCTTGACGGGCGGGCCGAGCGGGAGGCCCGCGACATCGAGCGCGCCGCGGAGCGCGGGCCAGAGGTCCGCAACGTGGATCCCCGGCGCGAGGCGCGCGCACACCTCCTCCAGCGCCGCCGACACGAGCTCATCCATATGATTGTTTCGGGGGGTTCAGGGCTTTAGGGTTTTGGTTATGGCGGCATCGGGCACGGAGAAGAGCGATATCGGGGAGGAGAACCCTGCGCGACACTGCTTGGTGGTTCCGGGGAGGGAGGCAACGCCGCCGCGCGGCGAGTTCGCCGGTGACCGCGCGGGAGGGAGACGCGGCGGACACGGCCCCCGGTGAGCTGAGCTGAGCCTGAGTGAACGGTACTCTTTCCTACGAGCTCGGTGGGTCGATATGTTTTGGGCTTTCAAGTTTGGGTCCGTTCAAAAAAAAAAGTTTGGGTCCGCGATACACGACTCAATTAGGCCCGGTACTTACATTCCGGACGCGCTACAATGTAAGTACTGGGCTGCAAATAAGCTGCATCCGGCTTTTTTTTACTGTTTGAACAGTAAACACAGAGAGAAATAAAAAAAAAGCCGGCTGAACAGTCGGCTACGGCTTATTTTGGGTTATTCGAACAGGCCCAAAACCTAGCGCCCCCTCAAAAAAATAACACAAAACCTAGCGGAGCGAAACCCAACTAAACCCTCTCCTCGCCGTCACCCCGTCGCGGCGTCGCCGCCCACGAAAATGGCTCCGCTCGCGATCCTCCTCCGCCAGGGCCGCCGCGCCCATGCCCACGCCCGTGGCCTCCCCCTCTCCCGTGCGCTCTCCAACACCACAGCCAGCACCGACCCTGGCGCCACCACGGGGTCCAGCGCCAGGCGGCGCCTCCGCCGCGAGTTCGATCCGGACCGCGCGGTCTCCATCCTGGAGACCATCGACACGGCCTCCATGTCGGCCGGCGCCACCCGCAACACACTCTCCGTCGCCGCGCGCCGCCTCTCCGTAGCCGGCCGCGTCGCCGATGCGGAGGCGCTCATATCCTCCTATCTCGTTGCGTGCACAACCGAGCCCTACCTCGCCGCCGTCCTGTGCTCCTACGCCTCCGCCAACCTCCACGAGAAGGCCCTTGACGCCTTCCGCTCCACTGCGCCGTCCCTCCCGACCCCCATCTCCGCGCTCCCATTCAACGCCCTCCTCTCCACCTTCCTAAGATGTCGCCGCCACCACCGAATCCCTGCCCTCTTCGCCGAGCTCTCAAAGGAGTTCTCCATCACCCCCAACGACACATCCTACGGCATCCTTGTCAAAGCCTACTGCATGAACCGCGACGATGCTAAGGCGAAGCAAACCTTGGATCAAATGCGTGAGCAAGGTATCTCGCCGACCACCAAAATCTACACCCCATTGATCGATTCAATGTATAAGCAGAAGAAGACAGAGGAGGCTGAGCTCTTGTGGAAGGAAATGGTAGAGAGTGGATGCAAACCTGATGTGGCGGTGTATAATGTGAAGGTCATGTATTACGGACTGTATGGGAAACTGGAAGAGGTTATGGAGGTGATGGAGGAGATGGAGGCGGATGGAGTGAAGCCGGACATCATCACCTACAATTTCCTCATGTCTAGCTATTGCAGAAATGGAAAATTTGTGGATGCCAAGGCTGTGTATCATTCACTAGCTGAGAAGAGGTTCTCCCCAAATGCTGCTACATACAAGTATATGTTGGCAGGGCTGTGTGCCAATGGTGACTTTGATGCTGGGTTGGGCATCTTCAAGGAAAGCTTGAAGAGGAACAAGGTACCAGATTTTTTTACAATGAAAGGGTTCGTTGAGGGATTGGTAAAGGGAGGGATGGTGGCTGAGGCCAAGAAGGTTATTGCAGATATGCATAAGAAGTTCCGAGTGTCTGGGTGGAAGAAGCTTGAGAAGGAGCTTGGGTTGGACTTAGATAGCGGGGACACTTCTTGTTCAAAAGGTACATCTGGAAAAATTGTTGCTGAAGCAAAGTCTGTTGCTGCGGATGCAGAGGCACTTGAGCTTGAAGGATCTGCTGCCGAGGAAACTGCTGTATCAGAAGAATCCAGTGATGATGAGGTGCCTGTGCCTGGGGAAATTCCACGAGGTCCCACCTAAGTGGGTATTACCATGTTCTTCAAGTTTAATGTGTTTAGGATTTGTGTATCACTGTTTAATTTGTGGTTAAAAACAAATTGAATAGTAGTTCATGTCAGGAATGTCTGAAATCATTTGGTGACAGATTTGACAAAACCTGAATCACTGAATAAGATTTGGCATTGCTGTTGCCTTCTTGACATTCCTGAAAGCTTATGACAGGTTTTAAAAGCTTTCAGTGTGAGTATATTGCTCGGTGGATTTGGAATGTTGTGTTGAGTCTGTCTAGCCCATAAGCTTCCAGACTCATGCAGCTGGAAATTTTTTATATCCTACTTATCCAGGAAATTTTGGTATGCGTCTTCTGTTGTATATATTTTCTGGTATTTTTCCTGGCTTGGTTTGATTTGGCCATTTGGGTTTGCATAATTACAAGAACAATCAAATGGGGATGATGGAGAGTATGATCCATCATCAAACATTTGAAAAAAAAGAGCAATAAAGATAGTAACCTGCCAGATTTTAGGGAATGGCGAGCAGCTTTATGGATACCACAAGCAAATTCGTGTTGCTTGCTCAACATGGTGTCATGTATCTCGACAATAATCAATGCCTGACCACTGAGCCTCTCGAAGCTACGATCCATAGCGCTGTTCGCCACTGTCGCCTGCTCAGTGTCAACGATTCGCTGATCCCTGCTGCTCATGCTGAAGTAGCAGACATGGGGCTCTTGTTTAGCTCGCAGAGGCGGTGCTGGCTTTCATAAACTTTGCTGCGAGGACTGAGGAATGAATGATGGATGTAGGTAGGAGCAACAGATCACGCTCTTGCCTTGGACGCGCTCACTCGCTGGCTACTGGCCGGTCTCTCTGGATGGAGAGGGGTTCTGGGTTTTGACTTTTGACACAGCTAGGATGTGACGTGCTAACAGTGATGTCCCACCCCGTCAACGCCGAGCTACCTCTACCATTTTCTGTGGGTTGGTGTAGAGTGACTACAGTTTTGTAACAGCTGCAGATTCTGGTTCTTGGGTTGCCGGTAGCTTCCTGTTTTTTTCCTTTCTTTGAGTGAGAAGCACTTAGGTCCCGTTTGGATCCCATTAGGATTTTAAGAATCCAGATAGTTGAGAGAAATTATAAAAATCTGGATTCTAGATAGTAATAATCTAACGTGTTTGGATCCTATAAGATTATAATCTGGATAGTGGGTTGGTTGAGAAAAAGAATTGTCTATAATGCCCTTAGTTTGGATGGGGAAGGATATGTCGTAGGGGTACAATTGTCCCTTTCCAATCCATAATCCCCAAATAGCTAGGTTGGAGTGGGGATAGTGGGATTATTGGAATTTAGAGGGCTAGATTCTTATAATCATAATCCACACTAGAATCCACCCTGTTTGGATCCTCTAGTTATTTTTTTTATCCAGATTGTATAATCTCTGGTGATCCAAGCGGGCCCTTAGGTTCATGCCAATAAACACTGGAGCAGCGCACTTGATCCTGAAACTGTAGTTACTGCTGGATTGAAAAAATGCAGGTTTTCAACAGGTTGCCTGATATATTAGAGTGCAAAACACATCTGATCTACTCCTGCTCTTCTTTGGGGATTGAAGTGCTAAATGCCGCTTGGCGCTCGTAATGTAAGCATTGGAACATTAGTACAAGTCCCCATGGAAGTAATAGATGCATGGATCGAAGGGGTTCTAACACTTTCGGAGTTTCAGCACCCACTCGATTGTAGAATCGCAGATTCTGAAGTGGATTGGAGACTCAGATTAAAGATTCTATCTGACGATGTACTGATTAAAACAGTGAACAGGCATGGGACAGCTTTCAGATTTTTTATCGGTTTCAGTCACTTCTGAAAATAACTACTGGGTATGGAACTACAGTTCCAAAAGGTACTTGCTACGACATAGGAAAAAAGTTAGCCCCATGATCGTATGGAACTGAAAGACGATCAATGATTGTAGAAGAATTGGCAGTCTCCTCGTGTACAACTTTTGTATAGATTGATTTTACAGTCCAATTCGTTAGAGGAAGAGAATAAAACATGCCTAATAATCTTGAAAAAACAACCGCTTTTCCTCTATGAAACACGGGGGTTTATCTCATTTCCAGTATGAATGAACTTAAATGTTTCCTTTTCCACAAGTAAACCGTTCCTGCTAAATTTGAATGGAATTATTACATTCCAGACATGCTCTTACATATGTAATTTTCTTCCACTGCACCTCCCACCGGAGATGCACTGACTGAGTTCAGACGGCTTCTTCTTCTTTTTGGTTAACAGTTCAGACGGCTTCTTCATTCTGTAGTGAGACTACGGAGTGCCATCTGGGAAATTGACACGGTGACAAGGGAAGTGGTTAATCAGAACATGATCAGACAGCGGCTCAGATCAACAGAAGCAAAAGCATGATAACTAAACTGATAATTACACAATATCGAAGAGGTATCCCAAATCCAGGCATACAATTTTGATTCCCACAACATATGCAGAACATTTGCCGCTGCAACATTATATCCTATAACATTAAGGGGGGCAATAGAACAAAACGAGAGAAAACAACAAAGAAATAGTGTCTTGAATGATGTCACACAGATCAGATGATCAGCATGTAACTGGGTGATGATGACTGTCGATGACACTCAGGCCCATGTTGCACATCCACCTGCAACACAGTGCAGACACTGATTTTGTGAACAGGTAGAGCTTAAAATTTCCAACAAAGATGCAGCATTTGCTACCTATTTGGTTTACTATGTTTCATAGTTTTTGCAGGGGAATCATAGTTTTTGCAGTGGAGTCTTTATTGACAGCAGCGTATTTGGGAACAGGGGGGTAACTTACTTCATATAACTGTTCTGCTAGGGAGCAAAGCATCCTTGATCACAGTGACTATTCCACCTTTGATGAGGTACCCATTTCTCTCCCTAGCAGCTTCTGGAACACCATCAACATTGATTATCTACAAATCAGAACAATCACCGCCAAAGAAAATGTGTCTAATGCAATGCTATTACGGTTTAAATAGACGAACCACAAGTTCAGGACTATTCAGATGATCAGACTCTTCTGCTCATGACAAGAAAAATCAAATGCAACAACAAGTCTGTCCAACAATGGCAATAACAGAGCAGAGAAACAACTGGATCGGGATATGGCAGGTGTTTTGGGATGGAACATGAATGGCACATGCATGAACCGTACTGCAAGCAATCTGCATTTTCAGATTTTCTGTATTTATATTTTACAACAAAAACTAATTTATGACTCGTTGACAGCTTTATGTTTGGAACACAACTTTAGCTTGATTTCATCAGTTAAATACAGGTAAAGAGGTCAAATGAAATTTTCTGCAGGCAAAGACAAGTGCACAACGTCATAACTATATAAGCTATCTTCCATGCAAAATGGTGAAAGAACATGCAAATGTATTTCTATTTTAAATTAATGTTTTTTCAAAAATAAATGCAGAAATTGACATGGAAAAATGACATATCATTTATCAAGTACATATCATGTAATATCCCAAGGAAAAATAGAAACCAATAGATTATTAAATGTAAGAATATCAGTTTGGAATACCTTCACAATATCTCCAATTCGAGCATTCTTATCAACGGTTGCTCTTCTGATGTGTGAATTCTTCACAATAGCAATAGGAATGCCAGCTTTTTCAGCAAGGAGTTCCTTGGTAGCTTCAGTCTGGGTAAAAAGAACTCCAGGGTTTGAGTTCTCTTATTGCTCTGACAGCAGCATACACATGTATATATTTTACCTCATAGTAGTCAGCACCCATTAGTGAAGTGTCCTCTACAGACACATCTTGCAGTTCTACAAGCATAAAAATCAAGATAAAGAATATGCTAAATGAAGTATACGAAATTACTTTGGAAGAAATTAAAAGGCATATAGAAATGTAGTAAAATATGCTGCATTAAAACAAAACACTACTTAATTTAGTAACAAATCCTTGACAAATAACATTGTCTTTCACATTAGCATCAAGAACCTTCGAAGGTGGCTGTGTTGAGGTTGTTTATAAATTGGAGCAGAACTGTCATAGAAACTGCATTTAGATTGAAGGCAAACAATAAATGAGAAGAGGCCAATTGAAATTGTAAGATGATATGGGGATTGATATACAGATGAGGAATGTTTTAATTCTCGATTGGCTATTCATGGCCTATGTATGGTTGTCACTTGGCAGTGCAACTTGACAAGTGCTGCCATCGCTTACATCCATCTCTTTCAGTTATGCCTCCATGCTCTTCTCTGAAAATTGTACGATTCCCCCTCCTGGAGCTGCAGTGCATCCGTCATTTTTTCACTCACTATCCTTCACATGGTAGTATACCAGTGGTATAATAATATAATGAGACCTTAAGAGAAGAAGCTAAGAGCAAACATGAAAAATGATCAAGTGAACAGTTCAAAATCAAGGATCCATAAAAAAATGGATATTGATATCATCAATAGGCCTCCCAAGGATTGCAAAATTAATGAACTGTTTCAGAGTTAAGCTTACTAATTCACTATGGCATCATGAATGATCAAAGTTTTGGTATTGTAGTCAAAACCTACATCCAGATCATCTTTTAAATATCTCATCAGTATAATATGAAACCTTCATTATGTTCACATAATAGCAGCAATGGACAAAGACACAAGTAGATGAAATTTCAGCAAGCAGAGCAACAGAAGCTTGCAAGATCAGCTTGATTATCATAATAGAGTACACTGAATTTTCAGGCAGATAAATTACAAATGTAATGCGATACAATAAAAATGTAAAATAAGAAAGTACATGTGTGATTCTCACTGTGCTGAATCAATAAACAGTTGACAAACAAAGCATTCGACAAAAGTTTACAGCATACGAGAGGCCATTAATATTAAGATGGCAAGCTCGCTATTGCAGTTCTGATTCACCCTGGTCCCCAAGACCATCTCAGAAGCACTACTATCCATCACTGTGATGATACAAAGAACGAAACAGGCATCCACATAAGCACAATTAAGCATTGCCAGTTGATCAACATGCGAGAAAGAACTAGAAGAACTAGCAAGGCGTGACTTGATAAAAGAGAACACAGCTATTAATAAGTACTCCAAACTCTCCTGTAGGACTGCTAAATGTTGAAAGTTCATGCAATAGTTAAGGCACTTTAGCAGCCATGAATTGGTAACCTATTACAAGCACCAACTGCTCATATCAGCAAATGAAGTTTTGAAGGAAAACATGGTAAACCATTTCCAGGACAACCTTGGACATAGATGTTACTCATTGACATAACCATCCTTGCGCCCCTCAAATCCAGGGCGCATAAGCTTTTTCTCACGCTTCTCAATCTTGCGCATCTTCTTCTGGTGTGCCCGCTCCCGGATGTTCTCTGTTCTTTTCTTCTGCTTCTCCTTCCTCTGATTGTCCACAGTTTTCTGCCTCTCCTTCCACTGAGCAGCATGTTTCTGCTGCCGCTTTTCCTCCTTCTTCAAGCTCTCCTTAATCAACTTGGGGTCATCATGCACCTTCTCCCCAGCAGCCCGTCTTCTTGCCGTATCCCACGCGATCTTGTTCGCCTTCTCAGGATCCTGCTTTGCCTCCTGCAACCGCTTAGCCTGCTCCAGCTCCTTCTTCTTGTTCTTAATCCTCCTCTTCTTCCTCCTCCTTGCTTCCTTTGGGTCAACAACCACGTTCGCATACATGATATCTGGCTTCTCCTCCGCCTTCTTGGCCTTTTTCCCATCCTTGTCCTCTGCATCCTCTGTGCCATCATCACGCTTTCTCTTCTTGCCTTCGCCCTTTCCCTTCTTCTCATTCTTCCCCTTTGCCTTCTTGCCCTTCTCCTTCTTGGGCTTATTCAAGAACTCAGGCCTAGTGCACCGGTTGCCACGGAGCTCCGCGATGCGGCGATGAAGCCGCTCCCGCAGCTCCTCGTAGGTCACCGACCGATCCTCGGACACCACTGCCGCCGGCGCAATCGGCATCTCATCCTTCTCATCCCCGTCTTCCTCATCCTCCTCTACCTCATCAGCATCTTCATCCTCGGAGCTTGCCTCATCCCCAGATTCCTCGCCCTCTTCTCCTGACTTCCCCTCCTCATCGTCGCCATCTTCTTCCTCCGCCGCCTGGTCGGCAACGGACTTCTTGAGGAGGTCCAGGGTGGAGGCCGGCGGCGCGGAGGGGTCGAGGCGCGCGCGGCGAGCCGCCTTGACGTTGGCGCGGGACTGGGCCTTCATAGCCGCCTTGGCGGCCTTGGAGAGGCCCTGGTACCAGGGGCGGTCCTCATCGCCGGACGGGAGGTAGAAGCGCGGAGGAATGAGCTGCACGAGGGCGTCGAAGAAGAGGGCGTGACCGTGGACGCCGCCGCAGTCGGCAGCGGCCAGGAGGTCGGCGGGCATGGTGGCCGCGAGGGATTCGTCGTCGGCCGTTGCCGCGGCGGCGGCGGCGGCGGCGGCGGCGGCGGAGGGTTTCCTGCCCATCGCCGCAAGGGTTTGGACAGGGTTTCAGCGAGGGAATTGTGCGCGTGGGTGGGTTTGTCACGTTGTCTTATGATTTCCTTGGTGGGCTAAATGGACTACGAGGCGATGACAATATTATAACTGGGCCTTCAATGAGATGTTCCTACCGTGGGCTTCATTTTTGCATCTTGTGAGTTGGGCTACTCTCTACCTTACGTGCTTTCAGGGCTAGGCCTGTAGCCCACCCTCACTGGTAGATATTTTTTAATTCTTTTATGGAAAAATCTAACCTATCGCAAGCATTCATTAGAAATGTTCCGAGCATACAACGACGGAATACTATGGTGCCGAATTGTTCGATGCAATAGGCAATAGTTTACAATCTTTGTCGAGCGATAGGAGTTACAAGTGAAACCGCAGAACTATATGCTTCCGGTTAAACCATCTCCAGCAATCTCCCTCTCCCCAATCCAACTACTATATTGATAAGAAAATACCCAATAATTATTAGGACAACCTAATAATTTAACCCAACTCTCCCGAGATAAAGAAGGAGTTGTGACTCTCCCAATACAATAGCTGGATTAGGATGCGATTATTGGGAGATTGCAAAAGTAACTCTCCCAATAAAAAGATGAAAGTGATATTATGATATCCCTATTAACTTAGTTATTGGACAATATTTATTGGAAGATTGTTGGAGATGATCTTAGATGTATTTTATGTTCTAAAAATATGCTCTCAACTCCTCTTTGGTAAGTTATGTAACCTTTGAGAATATGAACTTATTGAAAACAGTTTGTTTGTCTTCTAACAGATTTTTACTGCGTTTCAATTGTGTGCTATTGATGGTCCTATGTGCCTCTATTAGATTAACTACTGCCTCCTAAACAGAAGGCTTGTTTTTTTTTATAAATGTCAATTTTAATGTTGGCTTAAAAAAATTACCCCTCCGTTAAGAGAAAGGGGTTGCATGCTTCCAAGGACGAGCAAGGCTAGCCGTAAGTGACTCGCCTTTCATGGTCGTGTTCAAGAAGGGTTAATGTAAATTTTCATTTCACGATTTTATATGTTAGCATAACATTTAAATCTTTCTCCAAGTGATCAATGGGAGTTGATGTATACGTGGAGATGAAACTCAAGTCGTATTAATGGAGTTTCATTCTAGTTTCATGGCTCTTGGTAACTGTGTGTACGCTTAGTTTCATCCCATGAACCCAATTCTTCTATATCCTCTTAAATTCCATGTTTTTGTATTATTTTTTTCTATATGGCATGTCAGGCATGTCATTTAATGAGAATGAAAATCACGTGACACTTGCATTGAGAATGGCCTACTCCACCATTCATGTACTACAATGATCGCTGGAAACTTTCATGTCATTTGAACTTCATAGGAAACTTATTGTGTTAGAACCACTTGGTAGTTAGTTTTTAAAAATAAAAATCAATTTGTACTTTCTCTATTCATCTTTGCAAGACGTATTTTGTTTTGATAGGATAAGACTTTGACCGACTATTACTCCACTAATATGCTACTGCTACGATAAAAAAAAATGTAACAAAAAGTAATTTTTGGAACACTGGTATAATATTGGTGATTGCCTTATCAAAGGCTCGTCATACCGATACGTCTATGTAAAGATGAATGTGGTCGAAGCAAAACTCAAATGACCTCGGTATGTTATCTTTTACTTACAACTTATCCTATGGGGACACAATTGAGTTTTGTACTGAACTGAATTTCACAAATTTTTGCGCTTGCTGTATGTTGAATTCTTGTTATACAGCAGGAGTACTTACCGATGTTTGTTATCGCGTCTTCCCCCCACGTGACAACCAGGATCACGCACGAACCTTGCTATTGCTGCGGTTATCCTCGGCGCGCGGGCATGCTCCGATCCGATCCTCTCCTCCCGGCTCCCCACCAGGACGCGGCTACCCGGTGTAGCCTTTCGCCGCTTGCGCTAACCGAGAAGCTAGCGGCGGGCTACGACCCAAGACGGCATGGATCCCTTTCGAACGACGCATGGAGCAGCTCGCATTCCCGCGCGCGCGCGCAAATGCGGCAAGCAAGTTGCGTTTGAAAAACAGAACCCATGATCATGAAGCAACTTGCACGGCCTTCGCCCCTGATTTCTTTCCTCGTTTCTCTATTGTCCAGAAAACTCCCGTCCCTCTCAAATCCAGCGGCGTTACCGTCTCGATGCACCAAATCTGACTCCGCCCCGGCGCAGAGTACACGAGGTCAGGTCACGAACCCTCGTCGTCTGCTGGCGCGGTTGCTTTCGGCTGCTCGCATTCGTGCGTGACGAGTGAAAGCAACACGAACAGTGGGTTGATCGGGTCCCGCTGCGACTGCGAGAAGGTCTGGGCGAGCGAGCGTGGCGTGGCGTGGCGTGGCGTGCAGCTTCGGCAGATTCGGGGGACATTCTTTCTCCGCGATGTGGTCTGGTCTCCTCCGCCCTGCTGCCTTGTTGATCCATCGGCGCGCTGTTTTACGAATTTACTAGTGGCGGAATGAGCCCGTGGCTTGATTAGTTTTATGGACGTGAAACTCCATCGAAATCTTCAACAGGACGACATGGACGCGCCTAACCTTGTTCGGAGCAGGACGACAGCGACGCTGCAAAACAAAATTGCCGTCGACGCCCATTCGTCAGACACGACGTCCGCTTATGTCATCCTACCTAGAACTAGAACAGAGGGTACTTTCCCCCAAGAATATATCCGCCCCGCACCGTCGCTGTAGCACAAAATCCGTAGCGATCAGATGCAGATTTGCAGTGGTAGGTTCGGATCCGAGGAACAGATGATCGAGCAAGCTTAGGCTTAGCTCATCCAGCCAGGACACCAGGAGCATGGGCCGGCGCGCGCGGCGGCCATCAATAATGCACGGGCGGGCACGCGAATCCAATCCCCGATCTCGCTTTCTCTCCGGAGCACCGGGGCTGGGTATAGCATTCCTTTTCACGTGAGAGAACGATCACGAGCAGAGTAGCGTAGCATGCCGCAGCGGTAGCGACCCGTGCCCGTGGGGCGATCGCGCGCGCTGCCGACTGATCGCTTTCACATGCGGAGCTATCTGTCCCCGGATGAATTGAATTATTCACGAGCCGAGGAGAGGGAATTGGAAAGAAGGTAACGGACACACACACACACACACTACGACCTCGACGAAGAGCACGCCGCCGCGTTCCGTAGATGTACGTGCGTAAGTGTGGCAACGGCGTTTCCCGGAGGCAAGCCGGAGAAAGCAGCGCGTTCGATAACGGAACTGGGGCAGGGGACGGAAGAACGTCCTGATCATGGGTTTGTGCCTTCCAAAAACTGTGGCCCACCGCACTGGGCATGGGTGTGGTGCCCGTGGCGTGGCCCCCTGCCAGCGCTCCAGGCGCTGGCAGGCCGGCTGCCCGGCTGTCGAAAGACGTGAAGGTATTGCTCCGAGACGATATGTTTCCGTTCGGCTTCGGCATCTAAAAAGATTTGCCGTGGTGCCATGCCTTGCGGCCCTTGCCCAGTGCGTTTCGCTCTCGACGGGACAGCGACAAGTTCGCAAATGATTGCCACCAGGAAAAAGTGAGGAGATTAGCTACTACTAGAAGGTTTCATGCGATGGACTGACAGTGCAGACGAGATAAACATCGGATATAAAGGCATAAAAGCTAGTGGTGATAATACGCTGCCAGCCACGGCCTGATGTGTTTGTCCGCTCTCGGGAGCCCAGATTTTTTTTCCTTATTGTTTTGGAGCCAATCGAGATCTAAGAAGAAAAATAAAAGAAATACTGAGACAAAGGGGACAGTTCCGTTGCCCCCATTAATTAATCCTCTCCAGGTTGCCCATTAGCCCATCACGGAGCGGTCAAAGTCAAACCACGTCCATACTTCCCCCGCAGCCCCCCCCCCCCCCCCCCCCCCCGCAGGACTGTTCGTTCCGCCGCCGTCCGATCCCATCGGACGGCCACCATCTGCCTCGTCGGTAAGGCCCACAACCCCACGGCAAGCGCACCGGCTGCTCTCCAATAAATATCGAGGACTGCACGAGTTCGTCTGTACATACAGCCACTTCACAGCGCATCATCCCCCCAGCCTTTTTCTTCCATTCTCCCGGAAGTCTCTCCAGCCCCGGCCGTCCCTCTCCAAAAGGCAGCCACCCGCACACCAACCCGAGCGCAGGCGAGCCGCCAGCCAAATGGCACCTCACACCACCACCGCGGCGGGAGGCGGCGGCGGGGGCGACGAGGAGGTGTCGGAGGCGGCCGCGTCCCCGGCGCTGCGGCACCGCCACGCGGGCAAGGGCGCGGGCGAGGCCGGGGACGACGAGGGGATGTGCGGCAATGGCACCGCCGGGGCGGGCGACGCGGCGTCGGTGGAGCGGGTGTTCGCGGACAAGGCGGTGCCGTCGTGGCGGGAGCAGCTCACGCTGCGGGCGTTCGTCGTCTCCGCGCTGCTCGCCGTCATGTTCAGCGTCATCGTCATGAAGCTCAACCTCACCACGGGGATCATCCCCTCGCTCAACGTCTCCGCGGGGCTGCTCGGCTTCTTCTTCGTCCGCATGTGGACCGCCGCAGTCGAGCGGATGGGGTTCCTCCGCCAGCCCTTCACGCGCCAGGAGAACACCGTCATCCAGACCTGCGTCGTCTCCGCCTACGGCATCGCGTTCAGCGGTCGGTAATTAACCAGTCCCCACTCCCGAATTAAGCTTCGCTAGTACTACTTCGTAATTTGCTGTCGCTACCGTTGTCTGCTTGATTGGGATTGCTCGTAGGACTTGTAGCGATCTTGCTGTTAGGAGCGGTTGTCGCGTCGATTCCATGCTCAACTTCGTATGAATCGATGATGTGTCGTTCGAATTGTTTGAACGATCAGCAGAGCAAACGCTTTATGTTTGGTTTGGTTTGTGTGTATCAGTGGCTTTTCAGATCGTTGCGCTTTTCGATGTGGGAGTATGACGCAGATAGGGAGGGTCACGGGGGGAACATAGCGTTTTGCTGTAGTTGGTGAGCTTCAAACATCATGGAATCGATTGTTCTTTTGCCCCAAAGGAAAACACCAACCAGTCGTTTTCAATGTCGACTCAAAAGTAGAGTTTCGGGCAAAGAGGGACGATTGGTAAAGAACTGGACAACCAGCGCAGATGAACGATTGCTAAAGGACTGAAAAACTCGAAATCTCTTCTTCTTCAGATTGGACTTGTAGTTCACTGTCACTGTTAGGTGGACTGAAAGGTGATTATGTGGTCTCAAGGAGTGCATGTTTGATACGATAGTCACACGACTGATTGAGTGCTAAAGTGACTAGGACAAAATTGGCGAAAATTCGTGGTTGGCTCATTTCCTGAATAAACAGTGTGTAGGAGGAGTCAACAATATATTTATATTTTTATTTTTTGGCGCCCATACTTAGGTGAGCAACTTTCGCCAAGAAATTGCCATTCGTATTCAGGATAAGCTGGAATGGATGAGCCTGCATCGGTTGACTCCTCCCCTTAAAAAAAATGCATGGTGCATGCATTGCTTTTCTTTTTCTTTTTTGTTTGGCAGACATGGCACATGCATGTGAAAGCATCGGTCGAACATAAAAAACTATCATAATCTGCAGGCTTATTTGAGAACCATGTTAATTGGTACGTTCTATCATGTGGCAGCTACTGATTTCGCAGGCACACAATAATTTGAAATTTTGCAATGAGACTGTCCACATGTATAAGTTGCTC
This sequence comes from Setaria viridis, assembly GCF_005286985.2. Lineage (NCBI taxonomy): Eukaryota > Viridiplantae > Streptophyta > Magnoliopsida > Poales > Poaceae > Setaria > Setaria viridis. The sequence goes on from NC_048263.2 coordinate 31,722,695, forward strand.
TAGCTGGAGAAGTTACTCTTATCAACAAGTTTAAATTCTATATTTTTTCCCCTTGCAAAGCAGCAAGGTTGCAACAAAGCTTCCAGGAAATTGGGTGATGAATGATTATCTGTGTTTGAAGTGGTCAGTCTGAGGAAATCATTTCATGCATGAGACAAGTGGCTTGTTTCAGTGCCTTATTTGTCCAAATCTAATCATTTTATTTATTTTATCTGATCAGCCAACTTCATAATTGCATCAGCTGGTATCTTGCAATAAAACCAAAATATTATGCAAACTGCTGGCTTATAGCTTTTGTTCCAATTGATCAGGTGGGTTCGGCAGTTATCTATTTGGAATGAGTGACAAAATAGCTAACCAAGCAACAGAGGCTAAAGATGCTAATAATATAAAGGACCCACACCTTGGCTGGATGATAGGGTTCTTATTCCTTGTCAGTTTCATTGGGCTATTGGCACTTGTGCCCCTAAGAAAAGTATGACTTTGACTTTTTTCTCCACTACGTTCTAAGTACTGTATGCAAGGAAGCTTCATTTTCATCAGCTGAACTATTGTTTCAGATTATGATTGTTGACTACAAGCTGACCTATCCAAGCGGCACAGCCACTGCATATCTCATCAATGGTTTTCACACACCTGAGGGCGCCAAGCTTGCAAAGTATATATATATATATACAGTTCTGCTTTTGGCAACTTTCAGCTTGCGAAAAAATAGTTCTCACCACCTGGTTCATGTTGAACAATTCCACTTACAATGATAATGATACATTTCAGGAAGCAAGTAAAGACACTGGGCAAGTACTTCGTCTTTAGCTTTTTCTGGGGCTTTTTTCAGTGGTTCTACACAGCAGGGGATGACTGTGGATTCAAAAATTTCCCAACGTTGGGTCTTGAAGCTTATAACAACAGGTTAGAACTGTGACAGATATAACACCAGTAGTGACTGTACTGTGTCCAATATCTGAAATAGCTTATACTTTATCTATCTGGTAAAACCATGAGAGCTTGCAGATTCATCTGTGTCGTCTCTTGTTATGTTGCAAAGGGAAAACGATGGTTATTTATGTCAAGCATCTGAAACTTGTTCAGTATTTCCATTTGACTTACTGTTAATTCTGAGGTATTCGTCTCTCATGCTGAACTTGGCTTATTGTGTTTCAGGTTCTTCTTTGACTTCTCTCCTACATATGTTGGAGTTGGCATGATCTGCCCATACATTGTGAATGTGTCTGTTCTGCTGGGCGGTATCCTCTCTTGGGGTGTAATGTGGCCTCTCATTGCCAAGAAGAAGGGGAGTTGGTACCCAGCTGACGTTGGAGACTCAAGTCTACATGGACTGCAGGCTTACAGGGTAAACATTCATCCTGCTTATGGCTGGTCCTCTTCTGCCAAAGCTACATCACTCAGTGTCGCCTTAACAGAAATCAGTTTCCTGACCAAGAAGTGTCTGCTGGTTCCTTGCTACTGCAGGTTTTTATTTCCATTGCTTTGATTCTTGGGGATGGTTTATACAACTTCATTAAGGTGCTGATCCGCACAATCGCGGGCTTCATATCAATGGTTCAGCAAAATTCAAAAAGCATGCTTCCCGTTTCAGACCATGGCAGTTCCATGTCCACTGCTGAAGCTGTATCCTTCGATGAAGAACGTCGCACTGAGCTTTTCCTGAAAGATCAAATTCCCAAGTCAGTTGCATATGGAGGCTATGCCGCAGTTGCCGCTGTATCGATCGGCACCCTTCCTCAGATCTTCCCGCAGCTCAAGTGGTACTACATTTTGGTTGCCTATGTCGTGGCACCTGTGCTGGCCTTCTGCAACGCCTACGGAAGTGGCCTCACCGACTGGTCTCTCGCCTCCACCTACGGCAAGCTCGCCATCTTCGTGTTCGGCGCATGGGCCGGCCTCGCTCAGGGCGGCGTGCTCGTCGGCCTCGCGGCGTGCGGCGTCATGATGAGCATCGTGTCCACGGCCTCCGACCTGATGCAGGACTTCAAGACCGGGTACCTGACGCTGGCGTCGCCGAGGTCTATGTTCATCAGCCAGGTGATCGGAACCGGGATGGGGTGCGTCATCGCGCCCTGCATCTTCTGGCTGTTCTACAAGGCGTTCGGCGACATCGGCGAGAGCGGGACGGAGTACCCGGCGCCCTACGCCATCGTGTACCGCAACATGGCCATCCTCGGCGTCGACGGCTTCGGCTCGCTGCCGAAGAACTGCCTCACCCTCTGCTACATCTTCTTCGCGGCGGCGATCGCCATCAACCTGGTGAGGGACCTGACCCCGAACAGGGTGTCGAGGTTCATCCCGCTGCCGATGGCGATGGCGATCCCCTTCTACATCGGGTCCTACTTCGCCATCGACATGTTCCTGGGCTGCGCGATCCTCTTCGTGTGGGAGCGGCTGAACAAGGCGAAGGCGGACGCGTTCGGCCCCGCGGTCGCGTCGGGGCTGATCTGCGGAGACGGGATCTGGACACTGCCGCAGTCTATCCTGGCTCTGGCCAAGGTGAAGCCCCCGATTTGCATGAAGTTTTTGTCGAGAGCAACCAATGCCAAGGTGGACAGCTTCCTCGGATTGTCGTGATTATAAGGAGGGCTACGGCAAGTAGCGCGCTTCATCCTGTAATTATCGGCGCAAGATGTTTTGCCAGGCGACTGCTTTGCAGAAAAGCAAGAAATGTTTTGATGTGGAGTGATCGCAGCTGGTCCGTGCAGTCTCAAATGTTAAGAGCTTGTACTCCACATCCCTATGCGGCAACGCCTTTTGAGCTCATTCATGACTTGGTGTATTTCACGTTTTTCTTGAAAAGGAAAAAAAAACAATAGGCTTGTATATAATCACATTTTAGGCCTCGTTTGGAGTGCTAAGCTTTTGCAGGAATTGTAGTTCCGATGTTGCCTATCGTCTCGTAAAACTTGTGAGAGGTCTGCGTCGATACGCTAAGAATAGATAAACAAAACATGGGTGATTACACAGGATTACTAGAATGGCAAACACAACAGATGTCCTGAAGGGAGACCTAGCCTACTCACATCACGTGTCCATTACTCCATTACATAGATAATTGCAATAAGGGAACTGTACTTAGCTACACAGCTTAACCTAGCCGTTAAGCTGTTGGTTCCCTTACGAATATGCAAGATATGCGAGGCAATCCTGCAGAGTGCTCACATTTCTTGCTTGAAACAGCTCCACGCCTACACGGAGGAGCCTGACACAGGCTTGGAACATGATCAGCCATTCATGGCGGACCTGTAATGGAGATCATCGATCGTGTTGTAAATGTTGCCATCGTCAATATGTTTTTGCATGACCTCCCTGCGAAAAGGAAGCAAGATCGTAACTCGTGATACCAAATACGAACAAGACGTGTTTTGACCAAAGTATTACAGTTACAGGTTTCCTAAGTAAAAGGCATCAGACAATTTAATGGTTTGTTTGCATCATATTAACAGTGTAGACCAAGCTGAACGTATTGTGATGAAAATACGTACTTGATTACTTCCTCTGGTAGTTTAAGACGATCAATGATATATGCCACAGTTATCCCATCCTCCCGGTCTCTGCAGATGAGATCATCAGTCTATTTCTCAACCAGTATATTCTGATTATTTCCTTACAGTAATTAACTTGCATTTAAAATTTGTACTGGGAAACCAGCAATACAAGGAGAATAAACATTCAGAAGTTACTGCAAAACGAAATTTATGCAAAACCCATTCAAATAAATGCAACACAAAATTAGTATCGGATGGCATTCATCAAAATCAGTGTCCACCAAAATGAGAACTCAAATATCCTGAAGGAAAAAAATTTATCCTTATGATTTTCTCGTTATTTCCAGGTCAAATTGTTACTAAGTATGGCATTCTTAAGTCTTTACCATGGACAAAGCTCTGCAGGCCTGGTATCTGTTACAATACTACGGGTTTTGTCTTCTTTGGACTATGGTATTCATGAACATGAACCATGCATGCGAACTTTGTTTCATTTCACCACTCTGCAATTTCATGTGGTGCCTTTGAATAAAAGCAGAGTAAAATCTACGTTTCCAAATTTTGCTTCTTGGATGTACACAGTACCATCTAGCATAAGTAAGCTCAACATTAGCTTGCAATAACACCCAAACATTGATTTGATGTATGGATGGAATCACAGCGCGTTTTATTAATTTACTACTTAGGTACTGAACTTTCTAGAACAAGCACATGCCAAATGAAGCGACCGTGGTGTATCTCATTAATACACCAAATTAGTCTATGGACTGATGGTCAGACACTCAGACTGGTATGTGACCTTAGCTGGATAGTATGCAAACCAGGCCCTTTGTCATGTGGTAGGAAAACAAATGCAAATGCTAGTTTCAGGAGAATAACATGAATGGATTGCAGCACCTATAACTATATAGAGACAAGCTTTTTAAAGGATATCATCTATAGAGGGGGGGGGAGGGGGTTCCAATTAATAAGCTGATCAGTGTGCTCTTCAGCAAGTGAACAACCTTCACAATTTTCCTAACAATATACCGCTATCTACGAGAACCCAGGGAATTTTTCTCAATATGCATTCCATGCAATCCATTAATGAACCACAAATTGATAGGGGAAACTTAATTTTCAGCCCTACTGATTATTCATTGCTCATATGTGAAGGTCGACCTTAACATTTTTATCAAAAGATAAGATGTGACTGAACAGGCAGATCACACACTTTTGTGTAGCCTTTTACAACAAATGCACCATATCTGTGAGTGTTCATGCGTGTTAAATTAAATATCCAAGGCATTCAGTAGCACACCAGCAACAATAGTGGGTGTCAATGGTTAATTTACATGATTGCCGAGTCATGAAAAACACTCAAGCTCACTAGCACAGCAACAAAACGACAGGGCAGAATCAGCTATAGTTCACTTACATGATCGCTGGGTCATGAAAAACACTCATGACCAAGCTAGATACATCATTTCCAGCAGTATTTCCTGATGCCGAGAATGTTGTAGCCTGATGAAATATTAGATCAAAACTGGCAGAAATTTGTAAAATTGCACACTTAAGAAAAGCTACCTGATTATTGGGGAGTCGAACTTGGTTAGCATGTCCAGGGATTCCAGTACTAGCATTTATTTGGGACGGCAACCGCGACTACGATGAAAAAACATAAAGCACTGTAAAACATAAAATTCCACCAAAACAAGATAATGGTTTGTCAGTAAGAAATTAAACTCCCAGAAGATGTGGGATCTTAGTACATTTGACTTGGTGAGCTCCAAATGCACATAAATGCAGTGCAGAAAGTGATGTGCTATATCGTTGAAGTTCGTCACACGCCTGAAAAGAATCATAAACAGTAAGGTTACAAGTTGAAATTGCTTAACTGAATTCACAAGATATTTGTTCAGGCAAGGTTAGCCTCTCTCCTTAAAGCAAGGTCATTAGCGACCCTGAATTATCCCAAGAAATCTAGCTATCGATTTTGCAGATGTCATGACAAACTTTGAGTCTGATATAATGATACCCAGAAAGCAACATTACATATTCATTAACGTGTCAATAACCTAGATGGCTGGACGCAAACTTAGCACCCACAAAAGTTGTAATTTGCCACAGGATCAGGTTTTTATTTAGTGTCAAGTCAGTAACTGAAGCAAAATGGGATTTAGTACAGTAAATATCCTACATCAAGCCACCAACAGCAGACATTGGAAGTAAGCATCACCAAGTCATTGTGCAAGGGAGATTAGTATAGAGAGCTCACCGAACAGAGTAAGCAACCACATGACGCTTTCCTTGAAAACCTTTCAAGCCACCATTGACAATGACATAGTTTCCATCGCTTGTAAAACAAAACCAAAGCAAAGCTATCAGCTTTGCTGCATAGCAAACTGAATTTATTGACACATCACAAGTAAGTAGCAATTCTTACTTGACATCAGCCATTTCCTTAGTGTCAGAAGACTCATTTTCCCTTAGAAAAGGAATGCCAGTCAATTCATGAGACAATACCAAAATATGCTGATCATCAAAGACAGTATGAAGCATCCTACCAGCGATTCACATCTATCTTGCCGGTGCCATCATCAAGAATGAACGCAACATCTGTGACCCGCTCAACCTTACCAAGCATGCGTCCAACAAGCCTAATCTGCAATTCAGAGCAAATATAACAGTTAAAATAACTTTGATATTCACCAACCAACCGCTCAATGCAAAACCGTCTAAAAGCAGATGAACTAGATTTTAAAGAGAAAAACAAAGAGCACACAATGTAGTAAGGACGTTAATAAATATTGGAAATAAATTGCATAGGAGGAAGCATTTCATTTGAACCGACCATACCTATGCCTAATGGGGCTAGTTTTCAGCAGGACAATGTCAAATACAAGGAGCTAATTTTCTTTCGTAATGGATCTACTAATGAGCAAATATTCCGCCCATCCAGGCACTGGAAGCATCCAAAGTACAATTTTACACAGCCAGTGCACCCAAAAAAAAAAAGAACTGTTGCTTTGCACCCCCCCCCCCCCCCCCCCAAAACACCCACACACACAAAAAAAAAATACTCCAATCGCTGCTCAAAAGAACCGAACTTCCGCCAGAGAGAGAGAGGCATGATCCGTACCGTGGACACCTCGACGCCGTTGATGGCGAAATTGGACTTGTCATCGCTGGCCTGCGCCGCGTCCATGATCTGCTTCACGGTGAGCGGCAGCAGCGTCTGCGCGTTCCGGCCCTGCCCACCAGAACCGACCGAGAGCACCCACGAAGATGTCAGGGGATGGATGCCAGATCCAACGCGAATGGAAACAAACGGGAGATTAGGCCGGTTCGAACCAACCTTGGAGAGGCTGCCGCCGCCGCCGCTCTCCGGGGCCGCGGTGGACTGCGACGGCATGAAGCCCCCGCCGCCGAAGAGGGAGTTGGCGTTCGCGGCGCCACCGCCGCCATCGTAGTGCCCGCCGCCGCCTCCGTACATCGCGGCGCCTAAAGCCCTAAACCCTAGGGCTTGCCGAGGAAGGAAGGGCGGGAGGGGGAAAGGGGACGGTGAGAGGGCGGGAGGAACGGTTTGGTTGGGTCTGGGCCTTTGGTTTGTTTCGGTTCAAAGGAGCTTCGAGAAGGAAGAGAAGGGGAAGCGGGGGCAAGCGGAGAGGACTGCGGGCGCTGTGCCTCTGCTGCGCGCCTGAATTGGTTGATGATCTGGGGCGCGTGCCAGAGCAGCTGGCACAGTGCGCGTTGCTTCAAGAGCCTGAGCAACACCGCGCAGGCGGTGGCGTGCACGCGCCGGTACCGGATGGCTCGGCGCCTCAGCTCGGGATGCTGGTTCAGTGGTTCGTCCCGTACTTCCGTTCTTCTTCGCTCCCCGTGGCGTTGGTTTGATTTTGATCTTCGACGTGCGCGCCGGTGCACGGTTCTGGCTTGCGCGAAGAGGTTTCTCGTACCCTGCGTGAATAGAAAAACGCGTATCTGAATTAAAGAAAGTCAGCAATGACGTACTCCTTCCGATTAAATTTAAACTTATTTTATTTTAGGGTAAAATGCACTGGAAATCCATTAACTGGATGTGTCACTTAGGTCCACGAACTATAAAAATACATTTTTAGGTTCATATACCAGTCGTTCGACGCATGTTCCTACCCCTCCACATGGGCATCTAGCACCGACAATCTAACATGGCAGGCTGACTGGGCATCTTCTCTCTCATCCATATCGTCTTCCCCTCTCTCCTTCTCCCTCTAGCATTTCATCGAACATGTCGGCAGCGGTGGCACGGAGTTCTTCATCTGCTTCACCTCCACCCCTCCGTACCTTCACCGCATCCGTCACCATCATTGCTCAAGACATTCGACTACTGCGGCGACCGCTCGCTTTGCTCACCGTCTCGATCGGGTGGGGCCGACGAGTGGAGGGCGTTCTCTGCCGACGCACATGGTGGTAAGAAGTGGTACCAACGCGCGCCAGCTAGCTAGCTGTGCGACGCTGCCATGGCGAGGTGTCTCTTGGCGATCCAGAAGAACGACGGTGATGACATCAGCAAGGGAGTCGCCATTGTGCCGGCTGAGGAGATGATGGCGTTGGAGGGAGGACGGAGCGCTGACGACGGATGCGGTGGAGAGGCGGGAAGTGAAGCGGATGAAGAGCTCCATGCCACCACCGTCGTCGACATGTTTGATGAGATGCCAGAGGAAGAGAGAGGGAGATGAAAGGGATAAGAGAGAAGATGCCCAGTCACCGTGCCATGTCGGCGCTAGATGCTCATGTGGAGGGGTATGGACCTACGGTGAATGACTTAACAAGTTTATGAATAAAAATTGCACTTTCAGAGTTTATGGACCTAAGTGACACCTCCCTACAAGTTAATGGACTTTTTGTGCATTTTACTCTTTATTTTATTACAGTATCTCCCTCTCTTTGATTAGCAATTATTTTATTTATATATACTCTTCGTGACACAAAGTTTATGGACAAAACTCACTTCAATCCGTATGCGCAATTCGGTAAACTCCGGCAGTCCACCACGAGGCTACCCAAAGAGAGGAAAATCTACTGTTTACAAGTTATCTCTTTACATATTTGAAGAGCCATTCATATGGACAAGGAAGTGAGCTTACTCTTTATGTCCTGAAAATTTTTCCCTCCACACCATATTCTAACTTCCATTTTTTATTTAATATTTTCATCACTTCTGTTAGCTATGAAACGATCTCCAAATCATCTCCAAAAATCATGAAGCTTTTTTACCAATAAAATAGATGAAGACGAAACTATTTTCCTTAAAAACATAAATGTATGTTTGCGTTTTTAAAATTAAAAATCACCGGATTAAGCTACATTTAAAATTTATCTTAATTTTTATGGCACCTAAACACTTTCAAACAATTATAAAAAATAACTAATATTTCTATAATTTATTAAATTATTTTCTAGCATATGTTACATAGAGAATTATCAAGAATGAGAAATTTGGGGAATTTTACAAGAACCTCATAATTCTCTATGTAACTTATGATAGGAAATATTTGTATAAGTTATTAAATATCATGTGAGAAATATTAGTTGTTCTCATAATTTTTGGAAAGTATTTTGGTGCCATAAAAAATCAAATATGATTCACAATCAATCAAATTTGGTGAATTTGAATTGGGAAACTACAAAGGTATATGTGTGTTTTTAAGAAAAATGGGTTCATCTTCATTTGTTCTATGACAAAAAAAAATCATAATTTTGGAGGTGATTTGGTGGTCCTTTTGTCCGACTCAACCGACGAAAGTGACAAAAATGTCAAATAAGGAATGAAGTTTGAACTCCATATCATATAGATGAAGATTTTTTCTATAAAGTACAAGGAAAACAGGGGAGAGTAAGTAGACAAAATATTTTAAAAATTGTTGGATGCAATGTTTTATTCTTTTTGCAATGGGTTGGGTGGAACGTTTTGCAACATAGGATAAACAAAACCGAAAAAAAGTTTGCAGTGAACAATAATCACAACTGCTATAAATCTAATTGGACATTAAGAAGATATTTGCTTTGAGAAATCACTTTATCCTAGATAATATAAAACTATGACGAATCCATCCCATAACTTTGGATGGGATCACTCTATTCTTCATATTTGTACTAGTTATGAGATTTTTGTACTCGCACTAATTATGAGATAGGTGAACTGAACTATTCTGTTTCTAGATCAAACTGTGAGACGAGAGAAGATATTCTTCCATGCCAAGCGCTGGCATTGGAACCGCCAAAACCAATGTCGGGGTGATTCTCATCCTCAACCCGTTGGTTCTCTTTATCCATGTTATTCTGACATTCAGTTGTTCCTCACCCTCCAAGCCTCTAGCCTTCCCCGTATGACTTGGGAGAGTTGTTGCCTCGTCAGAGTTGGAGGCATCGCGGCACGCCTGCACCGGACGCTCAGGGAGGCACGTGGCTAATAAGCCGATGAACTGTTGCCTCTTGGTAATCGTTGATTTGGACACTGCAGCGCACTAAGGATGCGTTTAGTAGCGCTCCCGCAGCTCTGCTCCGCGCGAGAATCAGCGAAGCGCTACCAAATGGTGATTTGGCCGCCCGATTCTCGAGTGAATCGAGTTGGAGCGCTCCGTTAGCTTCCACGTCGAGGAGGGAGTGGAAAAAAACTGCTCCCCCATTCCTTTCCGCTCCCCGCCTACCTCGTGTGTCCGCCGCCGGTAGCTCACCACCATCGACCTGTCTGTCCGATGGCAGCTCGCCCCCATCCGCCCGTCGGCAGCTCGCCCCCATCCACCCTTCCGTCCGCACGCCAGTCGCTTGTCCACGCTCGCCCGTCCGTCCCTCGTCCGCTCCTTCCCGCCCGCACGCCGGAGTTTGACTGAAGGTCGGTTCGCACGATTCGTGACCGCCGGAGCTTGGCCGGAGGTCCATTCACGGTTGCTGGAGGTCGAATCGGCTGCCCCTCCTCTCGATTCGTGGCCGCGCCCGCTGCATGGTCGCTGGAGCTCGATTGGTACTACCAGAGGTTGATTCGCTGCACTGAAGCTCGATTCGCATCACCGGAGGTTGATTTGTGGTGCTGGAGCTCGATTCGCGGCCACTGACCGACGAGCGTCCTCATCACTGGGAGCTGGAGCTTGGGAGCGCTACGAAACAGCTATTTTGGGGGACAGGAATGGCTGGGAGCGGGAGTCGCTTGGAGCGAGGAGCGGAGCAGAGTGAAGCTAATTTGAAGCGCCACCAAACGCACCTTAAGATTGTGCATGAGACGCGCCGGCCAACGTACACCCGTGATCCGTCTCCGTATACACGTCAACAGGGAGATGCGGCTCCAAGAAAACTTCGCAAACCCTCAGCTTTTTCATATGATCTTCTTTGACCCTTGATATCCCGTTATCAGCAATTATAGGTGGGCGACAAACACGGCCACCATCAGAAGCAATGTGAATGCAAGGCTACAAAAATAATCAAAAAGTTAATGTATCGCAACGTATTTGCAAAAGGAAAGTTGATATAAAGTTAGATATCCAACACATTTTGCAATATATATATATATATATATATATTGATGATAACCAGCAACAAAATTATACTTTTCTAGACCTGACATACCAAATCCTAGGTGTGTCCTTGTTTTACTGTAGTATCATAAGGTATATTCGTAGATAAACTATAGTACTGACTTACTAGAAACCTAAATCCAAATCAGGAGAGGGTGAATAATGACCACTATTAACTTATGAAAGCAACATGACAAGATGCAGGTAGAAACCCTCAATATATATCAGCCAGTCAAAAGGCTGTTGGACTCCCCCTCCTTCATTGCAAAAATGATATGGACACGGATATTAAGGTGTTAACAGAAATGTTATATTAGTGCGGTTCAAAAAGAAAACGAGGATACCAATTCGCCGCTCTATATTAAATGTTCCTTCCTAAGAAGTTCGACTATTCTAAGTTTTCAACGTCACATGTCCTTTTCACTGACATGAATCCAAATGTGAGTTCCACCAATTTGAGCTCATTTTCTCCAAATTTCACAGGAAGTGGCACTATTTCAAGCTCCTAGCAACTATATATCTTAAGGGTCCGAACTATTGCTTCAGTTCAGTTCCTTGTTTGAAAGTAAGCTTTTAATAGCAATGTAGCAATTAATCCATGGTGGTCTAAGTCAGCAGTAACAAGCTTTACATAAGAAATGATAATAACACCACCATAGACTGAGTTTAAAGTTTTCAAAACACACTTGTATTCACTGTTCAACATTTTTTTCAGGAAAACTATCAGCTATTAAGTACACTTTTTTTCATAGCATTCTGCTAAGATTCATTATAAGTTAGTAGTAAATAAGAGAAGAAATAATACCTGTTTCTTATTTACAAAAATGCTTACAACTCTCCAATCTTGCCCGATCTACGCAACTTTCTCATATTATTAGCAAATTTCTGAAAGTATGTGAACAACGTAATGAAAATAAAGAAAGGTCGAATAAGTTAAACATATATGTAAGTTTCATAAAGAATAAGACCTCAGGCTCCCTGTGTTTCCCAAGTAGTAATCCATTGAATATGACCAAAAATGAACCTGAAAGACAAGAATTCCATAGTTCCATTTACTTTGTTTAGATTGAAGGAGTTTCCGGATCAGCGTCATTTCATCAATCATGCAGATAGATTGAGGGAGGAAGGATGCAGAAACAGCTCTATGGTAGCAGCAGCCTACAGCCCATGTACTGGACCTTGGTTGTCACGAGCTTCACGGCAATGCTCATGCAAATTTGTAACCTTCCCTTCCTGAATTATGTCGAGAACCATCATTTTTCAACTCGGATTCGAGGCATAAATATCGGCATCAAGGATAATGGGGGTTGAGGGACACCTGCAGGTTGCAGGTAAGCTATGGTGTGAGGGCATGTGAAATCTACACTACTCAATCAGCATTTTCCAAGTTCAACCCAATGTGGCATTTACATATTCACACCTTATAGGCATTGCAATGATACATTACAAAGATCTGCGATTGCAAGCTTGCATTGGCTAGCCTGGATTGTGGTAAGCATGCAATCAATATATGTTCCATAGTCAACCTGGGTATAAATCCCCTCGCTTATTCTATCTAGGTCAACTAATGCACAGTCATTCTTGGCTTGCTCAGCTAGTCATCAGTACAAACGGCAGATAGATGGAAATGAGGCAATGCAGGGCTTACGTGCGATCAGTAAGGCGGCAAACTTGTGGCGTGATTTCTACAGTTCTGAATTCCTCTCGTACAGAGGGGGTGCCAGCATATACATTAGTGTACCTACACCGAAGCCACACAAAAATATATTTTAGAGAACACTGAACAATTAAAATAGAATAGACTAATACAAACTATATTGTATAATTGACAGTCGTGCCTTAGATAAATGGATGGCTTATTGCGTGCTTCAATTCGATTGTTTGCTAAGACAATGTCCTTGATTCCTTTGTTGATGAAGTAGTTGAACGAATTGATGTGCTCCTTCACAAGCCCTCTAACCTGGGATTCCAACAAACAAGTTGAACAGAAAGAAGAATGATGAAGCCAACAGGAACTTCAAACTGAATGAAGTACTGTCACTCCATCAAAACGACCACATGCATGAGTTTGAACACAAGAATGAGCAACTCAAGGCTCCATGGTGTTGATTTGTTGGAACAAAATCAATCAAATATCAGAGACAGGTACAGGATTAACACTACAGAGCAGCGCAAGGAGCCCACAGGAGCCAATCTGTAGCTGACAGCATGTAAAACATACATCAGGCTGGGTTGCCCTTGCAGCATCAGGCATACTTAGACTCCAGCCTTAAGTGTCCGCTTGGAGCACAAGGGTTCCATAAGAGTTAATTCGATTGCAGCAAAGAAATTCAGAAAATAATTAATCCTCGAACTGCAAACAGAACCTACACAGAACATTAATCTTTCAAGTGGCATGAGAATCCCAGCAAAACGGGTCAATAAGAATATAAGATGATTGTGGCTTTTGCATCAACTAATACCAAACAATCATAATTGGGGATAGAAAGGATTTGTTACACGGAAGCAACCGGGCTCAAAATAGCACAGCTTCTCGTGAACGCGGCCAGCGAGATAAAAATCCAGTGCAGTACCAAAATTGTTGGATGGATTCCACCGCTGACAGACAATCGAAGGTACGGCATAGGGTCAAGTACAATCGAACGTTCCGCGGGTGTTTGGATCCTTTAGCTAAAGTTTAATTCGTGTCATATCGAATCTTCAGAGACTAATTAGGAGGATTAAATATGAGTTAATTATAAAACTAATTACACGGAGGGAGGCTAATTCGCGAGACGAATATATTAAACCTAATTAATTTATAATTAGCACATGTTTACGGTAGCATCACATTATCAAATTATGGACTAATTAGGCTTAATAGATTCGTCTTGCGAATTAGCCTCCATCTATGCAATTGATTTTGTAATTAATCTATATTTAATACTCATAATTAGTATCTAAACATTCGATGTGACAGGGACTAAACTTTAGTCCTGAAAATCAAACGGGGCCTAAGAAATGCGGGGAGGAGCGCGAACTTGTCAACGGGCTTGCTCACCGGCACGGCCAGCGACCGATATGTCAGTGCAGGTGCTGCATTCGCCCCCGCTGGCTTGCCGCTGCACGATCCCGAGCGGGGCAAAAGGGGACGAAGAGGTGAGGGTTTGCACGCGGCGGCAGTTCGTGGTACAAGGAAGAGGGGAGGCGAGCGGAGCGTACCCTTCACGATCGTCTTCAGCGGGCGGCAGGGTCATGGCGGGGGTTTTGTGGAAGTTTAACCAGCGGGGCGGAGGAGGAGCGAGTCGGCGGGGGAACCTGACGGTACGGACGAGGAACGAGGTAGTGGCGCTGGCCCAACGCCACCACCGCCGCAGCCTCGGTGCCCTCCGCGCGCTCGCGTCGGGAAGAGTCGGAGGCGCAGCCGACAAGGGGAGGGGAGCGAGCGGAGTGGGAGAAGTAGAGGAGAGGAGAGGCGGTCAGGTGATGGCAGGGGTTTTCCGTTATGTGCAACAGCGGACAGCCTGCAGAGGCTGTTCGATCGATCTTGCGTGACACACGCGCAAGCCGCAAGAGAGCCGGGGCGAGGCTGCGCCATTTCGGATGCTGCGATGCCGCAGCCCGCAGGGGACGACGAACTCACGGAGTCACGGACACGATCAGAACGTTCGAACAGGCCGGCCGGCCGGGCCACGGGTGAGTGGGTAGAACCGTAGATTGGAGCCAGCCGCTCAGCGGACCGGACCACCTGGAACTGGAAGTCCTGGCGTGCGGAGGTGGAGCGAGAGCTCTTCAGTGCGTGGGATGTGCCACAGCCAGGTGTACCGTCCAGCTGATTCTCGTGGCGGCTCTTTCAGCTTCCAGTAATCGACTCGGTACGAGTACTTTTTTAAAAATCTATTAATAAGGTGATTGAATAATTACATTTTACTTTATCCAGACTCGTTGGATGCAACCAGCTCACGTTTGGATACCTGCATCAAGAGAGGCTTGCTCGCGCGGCGCGGAAATTTTCCCGCCAAGCTTGGCTCGCGCGATGCGAGATGAGCACATGAGTGGGCGTGAAGTAAGGAGAAAAATGGAGGGCAACCAATCAAAATTCCGGACCAACCTGATTGTATATAAGCATGAGCCAAATAAAAGTTCAGGGATCAGCGAGGGTCTGCATGGAAGTCAAGTCCGAAAACCAATTACGTCTTTATAGGAATTAATCACTACTTTTCTTTCAGTGTTAAGTGGTATGTACGTGGTGGCTTTATCAATCTCGAAGGTGCTAAAAGGGATAGAGTTCTATGCGTGTATTTATGAAGATGAGTGCTTGTATATGTGCTTGAGCATATGTATTTTGAAAAAAATAAAGTGGTCATTTTCCTTCCACGGGACAATATTAGGGACAATATTAGCGTATGACATGGGTCGGTCCACCGTGTCCATGGGAGCTGCTTTTTTTTTTTCCTTTTCTTAACCAAAAAATCCGCACACTCGAGCCTATGCTTCCTTGGAAGTGAGAAATCACACGCAAAAAAATCTTTCAAAAAGCATTTGCATTTTCGTTTTGAACCGACAAGAATCATTGCTGGCGGCGTTACACCTGATCATGTTCCTTGTCCGACGAATCATGTTTTAAGGTAACAAGTGTGCCATGTGCGGAAACAAAGCAATCGTGGCCTCAGCAATCAGCGGACGTGATTAGCGGGGGCAAGCCGCAAGCCAAATAGGCCGGTGCAAAACTCCAAACGCCGAGCCAGTAATCCAAGCGCTGCTAATCGGGTGCCAGGCTCACACTTGGCGGTCCACGTCCTCGCAATCCTTCTTTATATCCACGGGTGCTACAGCCTTGAGCCTCCCCGTCCCATGTGCATTCCATCCAGCTTGCTCGTTGCTTCGCCTTTGCGCTCTGCGCCTCTGCTTTAGCCTCTAGTTGGCGGACGGCTGCGCTGTGCAGTCCGCGCTCTTCACCACATCCCACCGCCTCCCCCGCCCCCGCAGACGCAAGAAACCGGCGGCCATGGATCCCCCGTCGGCTCAGGTGATGTCGGCGACAAACGACTTCCAGGACAAGACCGTGGACGAGTGGTAAGGCGCCTGACTGCTTTTCGCTCAAATCCGTGTTCTTTCTTCCCACCCATCCTTCTCCGCGTTCTCGCTCCCTGACCGATAGGCTCCTGACCATGTGGTGGCCTGCAGTTGCTCGTGCTGCTACGACTGCTGCTCCAGCATCCTCGACTTCCTGTGCTGCTCGTCTTGATCCGACCGGTGCGGCTCCGACCTGTCCCGGCGGAAAATTCTCAAGGAAAGCGGAGGCCTCGCCATCACTCATCACTGATCCTGATTTTAGTCCTGGAGTTCGTAGATTCCTTAGGTCAGCCTTCGGTGATGGTATCTCTGTAAGTTTGACTCTATTCATCGGTAAGGAAACTTATATCATGTGCTGAAATACCGTGTTAACCTTCAACCCTGCGGTGATTTCCTCTCTGGAAAATTTACCGTGCGTGTAGGCAGATCGAATAGCTGTTTGGAGTTCTTACCGGTGACTGCGCTCGTATTTGACATACACCGCATTACATTTTTTTTCCGCATAAATTCATTTGGTTCTTCTAGAGCCCAGAAGTACAGCTTGCAAATTTTGCGCCGAGTTCTTAGCATTCTTTTCTGCGTTTTTTGCGCGCACTGAACCAGAGCACCCCCAAGGCCCCAAGTCCTCTTCCGCAAGCCCATGACGCGATGTGAATGCGATGCGACATGATGGACATCCTGCATTCTTTCTCGGTGTTTGGCAGTTTGCTATTGTTAAAAGTAGGAAGGTGACTCTCCATTGATTAAATGAGTGGTATAGTTAAATATTTATAAAATGGGAGAGGATATGACCAAAGGTCACTATGTGTACATACCTTGTAGTTGATCACTAAGACAAATCCCAGTGCAGATTTCATAGAGGTTTTATGCACATTAATTAAGGTGCTGTCAGTATTTTTGATGATGTGACAGAGTTAATGAGGAGAGAGGTTTCATGCACAGTTATCAACACAGTTTGTGTCTTGCATGTAGTGCATATGAAACTACATCATGAAATTTTGCATTGCAGAGATAGTTTCAAACATAATTTCATTTTCATATTGCTTATGTGGCTATATTGGAAACATCAAAATGAAACTCTCAATTGGGATTAGCCTAATAAAAATGTTTCACAACAGCTATCGTGAGTGGAAAGCTGAATTGGACTTGGACCACACCCTCCTTGTCCGTTCGCACTTTCTGTTTTGCTGGGACGTTGACTGCAGGGTGACAACCTGACCTTTTAAAGACAGCTCATTTACCTGCATTTTCGGTTACTAGTAGTTGTGATGATGATACCGATTTGAATTTTGACATGATACCAAAATGATCGCTACGAAAAGAGTTCGTTTGTGCCAATAATATGGTAGCAAACTAGCAATAAGATTTTTCAGCTAACTAACAACGGACTATTGATAGCTGTAAAGTCACGGACGCGACGCATGCATCCTACTACGGCTACCTTTTCTGGTGATGCCGTCCGGCTTAAAAAATGTCAGTTTTTTTTTCCCCAAACCTGACTGGACAAAATCAAATTTGCCCTCACGCCTCCCATCACGACGGGACAACGAACGCGACCAGAGAACGGTGATGCCGTCCGGCTCCCCCCTGCTGGACCGCCTCGACGCCTCGTACGCGACGCCCGCGACGATGCCCGCCATGTTCCGGGGCGAGAACCCCAGCCTCCTCGTGCCCATCTGCACGGCGCGCTCGAGCTGCGCGTCGCGCACGTCGTCGAACGGCCCGGCCGTCCCGGCCACCACGACGTCGCCGGCCCTCGCGCCCGTCTCCCCCCACGCTCGCCCACGCCGTCGCTGTTCTTGTTGGCGGGGCCTCGGTGAAGAAGTGCCGTTGCGGCTTTGAACGGCGCGCGATCCTGCCGCCCGGGAGCACGTCTAAGCCGCTGTCGCCGATGTACGCCCACTTCAGGGCCTTGGCGGCGAGCGAGAGGATCGCCGCCGTGGACGCCCCGGGCGCGCCCGATGCGACCGTCTTCTTGTACGCGTACAGTACGCCAGCTCCAGGAGCGCGTAGGGGCAGACGGGCGGCGCGCTCATATCAATTTGATGGTAGTAGGTGGCACGCCCCTTGTTCCATCCTGGCTCGCATGGCCGGCTTAGTAACTAGAGATTCAGATTAGCGTTTACACCTCCGTTGAAAGTCGAAATGGTTGATTCAAGACTGAGGGGTCAATCTAATTTGACAAAGACTAAAGCTAATTCCTCAAACAAATGTCACCCCTAAATCATGAATCCTTCGCGACAATGTACGCGACGATGACCGTTATGTCGTCCTCCTTCCCACCGCAACCTCCCTCCCCGGACGCCTTCAAGTGTGCGAGACTGAACGGGGAGCATGCCCGCTTGTTCTTCGATACGTCGTAAGCAATGCTGGCGATGATGTCCGCCATGTTCTTGGGCGAGAAACCCAGCTCGGTGCCCATCTGCACGGCACGCTCGAGCTGGCAATCGTGCATGTTGTCGAACAGCCCGTCCGTCCCGACCACCACGACGTCGCCGTCCCTCACCGACATGTCGCCGACCATCGCCTTGGTGAGGCTATCTCCATCGCCATTAGAGCTCAGCTGGTACGGGAAATTGAAGCGGCGCCGCTGCTCAATCGAACGGTACACGATCCTGCCGCCGCGGAGCACGGCGAAGGCGCTGTCGCCGACGTACGCCCAGCTGAGAGCTGTGCGGTCGAGCGACAGGATGACGGCCGTGGACGCACCCGGCGTGCATTTGATGACCGCCGTCTCGTACGCCCTCTTCAGAACTTCCTTCGGGCGGAGGCGGCGGGCCTTGGCCGTCAGCTCCACATTCTCCAGAGCGCTCGCCATGAGCTCGCGTGCGAAGGCGCCGGCGTCCACGCCGCGGTCCCGGTACCCGCCGACCCCGTCCGCGACGCCGACGAAGCCGGCCTCGGCGTGCCCGAAGTGCGCGTCCTCGCCGTGCAGCGGCAGGTCGCATGCCGCCCAGTCCATACGCAGCGCGCACGGCCGCTTGTCGGGCCGTTCCGCGCGGTGTCGATGGCCAGCATCACCGTCCTCCGGCGGCGACGACGCGACTTCGGTCCCGAGCGCTAGCAGCACGCGGGTGCTGAACCTGCCAACTCTTACCTCCGGAGTTCGTTCGTTGATCTCGCGTAGCGTTTCCTGGATCGGCTCCAATGTCTCCGGTGCTCTTGTCATCTTGGTCGCCTTCTGCGTTTGATTTGCTTGTGATAGCTTGAATCCTATACGCCTAACAATATATGCTGCCGGAGTGCATATATCAACAATTTCCCCAGTGGGCGTTCGGTTTCTAGTCAGATTCGGATTGGGCCACGATACCTTCAAAAATAAAACTGAGTTCTAGTCAAATTCGGATTGGACCAAGATATCTTCACAAATAAAACTGATTTCTAGTCAAATTCGGATTGGACCAAGATATCTTGGAAAGTAAACTGGCATTAGCCTTCCTCGTCGTTCCTCCAGCTCTCGGTACTGCACGTGGACGGAGGGTGTGCCAGCCACCCGAAGGACACCTCGCGAGCAGTGCCGGCGATGTGGTCCGCCATGTTCTGCGGCGACGCGCCCAGCTCCGTGCCCTTCCGCACGATCTGCTCGAGCTCCGCGTCGAACACGTTGTCGAACAGCCCGTCTTGTCCCGATCACCCCGACGTCGCCGCCCATCACCGGCACGCCGCCCACGTCCGCGTCGGCGACGTGGTCGGCGCCCGTGGCGCTGAGCTGGTAGGGGCAGTTGAAGCGGTGCTGCTGCGGCTTGGAGCGGTGCACGATCCTGCCGCCGCGGAGCACGGCGAAGCCGCTGTCGCCGACGCACGCCCATCTGAGGGTCGCCCCGTCGAGAGACACGATGACGGCCGTGGACGCCCCGGGCGTGAGCGAGCGCGCAGCCGCCTCGTGCGCGCTCCGCAGCAGAGTGTAGGGGCAGACGGGCGTGCCGCTGCCGCCCTCGGTGAACGCACGCCTCGCCTCCGCGAACGCGTTCCCGATCAGTGCGCGCGCGAACGCGCCGGCGTCCACGCCTTTCTTGCGGTACGCGCCGACGCCGTCCGCCACGCCGACGACCCCTGCCCTGGGGTGGCAGAAGAAGGCGTCCTCGTCGTGGTGAGGGATGAAGCAGGACGCTGCGTCCTCAGGGCCCGATCCAGCGGCGCCGCGTCGAGCTCCCAGGGAATGTAATTTATAGTAGGCCGGCGCCAAGCTATCCCGGATCGTTGCAACTTGCAACCACCCTAGGACGACGACGAAATCTGGGGCCCATGACACCCCCAGCCGTGTGTGTATGTGGGAGAGAGAGACATCACAGTATCACACCATCACTAGTGCATGCTGCCGTGCAGCAGAAAGGAAGCACGCGAGAGCTTGCCGTGAAGCTTGATCAGGCAAACATAGCACTAGACGTGGGGACACAACGTTGAACAGCTAGCGCTGCTTCAACAGCAAAAAATTCCCTGAGAGGCTAGGCTCCACGTACTTGCAAGCCTACGGTGCTGACACGTACACAACCGGCCAGCTGGAGGGTTACTCTCCGAGTGCTATTTCAGTTCAATCAAGTAAATTTGAAGGAGACTTCGGGGCTACTTCTTGTATGCTCTAGTAGCTTTAAAATCGTCTAGCACAGGCACAGCTTGTAGCGAAAAGTGCATAACTTTTGCTACACAGCTGGCTCCACATGGTGGATCCACCGTTTGCGTGTTTCTTGAAATATAGATTTACCGAACACTTCTCTGTAATGCGCCACTTTTTTTTGTTTGTTGCGCTCAATTTATTAACAGCTGAGGTCTCCTTTTCTGCTCACTAGCTAATATAGATGCTCCCATTCTATGCTAAATCATTCCGTATCATATTTGCCTAACATTTCCACTATATCCGGTACATAAGCTAGGTAGTCGTGCCAATTGGTATGCACATCAAATTTCAGGGCCTCTAGCTAGCTTTTTCAGAGCTCCTGCAGCCGTCCACCTAATATACTTCATTTCCATGGATGAGTCTACTAGGATAACAAACAATCTCGAAAACTTAGCATTGTAACACGAGACTTTCAGGTTGTTTATTTTTTTAAAAAAATGTAACTTGAAAAAAAAAGGATTTTCAACTTCCATCCAAGGAACTCTGAACTCTCGAGAGTACGGCAACAGCAGGCTCGCGGTAGGGTTAGGGTGTATTTAGTAGAGCTCCCAGAGCTAATTCTCTGTTGAATCTAATAGGAGCTCTGCTAAACAATTTTTCAGAGAGAAGTGATTCTCTACTGATTTTGTGAAGTGATTCTCTAAAATGAACTAAGAGGCTAGAAGCCGAAAAAAAATAGCTTCTACTGATTCTGTGAGGTGATTCTTCATCCTAATTTTAAGAGTTTATGCTAGAGAATCAAAGAGAAACATTTTCAGCTACAGAATCACTACTCTCAGAGAATCGGTTCTCATAATCAGACGGAACTCTACCTGCTTGAAAAGTGATATTTGGTTATAGCCTTATAGGCATTTCTTGGGCCACCATAAAAAGAATTTTGTTTCTGGCCGAGGCCCAGAATGACAAAGGCATGGACCCCAATAAATTTGCTCCAAGGCCGCCCGCCCTGTGTGAGTTGTGACGTGCTACACACAGGCCCAACGCCCTAGATGCTTATCGATCGAGATGGGCTTTTGTTTTTTCCTAAAAAACAAGAAGGTACAGCTTTAAAGCCGTCCAACCAATCTTGCACACATCCTTCAAAAAAAAATCTTGCTCGTCGCTTCTTCCCACGTGTTCCTTGCACTCACCGGCGTACAAGCAGGAAATCCAATATGGATGCTCTCAAATTAGCTAAGGCTTGTACTCTGGTTCTCTGGGGCTGGCCAGTAATCCAATATTCCTTTTGCCAGGCAATACTGGTATGTTTTTGGAAAATGAAAAATACTAGTATCACGATTTAGTTCTAGCGTTCCGTAGTATACTCAATTACGTATACGAATACGTACGGACGGCAATCATGCTATGGCATCGAATACTACACGCATACGGACGACGAGGTTCATGCTGCCAGCATGGGACCAGCTTTACCAGCCGTATCTGACTGGTGTCTTTCCAGTGCAAGGTTGTGCCAGTACACTTCAGATTCTCCCATGATTGTATACGCACAAAATATATAGTAACATAACGTGGACATACGTGACAGTGACCACAAAGATCGACCGTGCCGAGTCTGCGCTTATATGTGTGTGAGAGGCTACGTTGCGGCACGTAATAAAGGATCCTAGTCCCTGCTCCCTCCGTTTCAAATTATAAGTTATTTTAATTTTTTAAGAGTCAAACCATTTTATATTTAACCAAACTTGTAGAGAGGATCACAAAAATTTATGGCACCGAATAAATATATTATAAAAATATATTTAATGAACAAACTAATGGTACTTATTTGATATCATAAATGTTAGTACTTTATTGTATAAATTTGGTCAAACTTGAGATGTTTTGATCCACTAAGAAAATTGGAATGATTTATAATTTGGAACGGAGGGAGTAGAAAGGGATTGGCAAACGAAGATGCCCGATATATACCGGAGCGGTGCATTATTGGGTGCTCGGTGCGACCAGCAGGTTTGATCTGGCTGCCACGAGCACGTACGATTTTAATGTGGTTGGTGAGGTGTTTGTTTTTGAAAAAAGAGAGAGAAGGAAATAAACGTGGTAGCTTGGTATTTAGCAGTAACAAATGGTGCCTCTACCGCGTGGCCGCGGAGTCTAGCCGCGCCGGTCGTCGGTCCCCTCTCTGGCCGATCACGGATTCACACGGGGAGGAGGCGGAGCGCGTGGCACACGAGGTAGTTTTCACTCGGTTAGGGTTACCTCAAAATCACAACTTCAGCACCATGCAAAAAGAAAATTCTCCATCACATCAAACTTATCATACATGCATGGAGTACTGAATGTAGACGAAATCAAAAACTAATTGTACAGTTTGGTTGTACTTTGTGAGACGAATCTTTTAAGCCTAATTAGTCAATATTTAGACAATAATTTACAAATGCAAACGAAACGCTACAGTATGCTACAGTACTGACGGCAGTGATTTTGATTGTCCAAAATTGGGCAACTAAACAGACCCTATATGTCATATGTGCCGCATGAGTGACACGTCTGAGAGGACACGTGCCTCGTTATTATTGCCTCAGCGTAGATGAAGGGTTGTTTGGTTTCTTGAGGTTCGTGTCACATCAAATATTCGAAGGCTGATTAGAATGACTAAATATCAGTTAATTATAAAACTAATTACACAGATGGAGGCTAAACGGCGAGACGAATCTATTAAGCCTAATTAGTTCATCATTAGCAAATGGTTACTGTAGCAGCACATTGTCAAATCATAGACTAATTAGCTTTAATAGATTCGTCTCACCGTTTAGCCTCCATCTGTGCAATGGGTTTTGTAAATAGTCTATGTTTAATATTTAGTATCTAAACATTCAATGTGACAGGGACTAAAAATAAGCAAAGGGAACCAAACACCCCCATAGACTGTCCCATCGAATGTTTAGATATTAATTTGGAGTACTGTATACAGAGGTTAATTACAAAATCATTGTATAAATGAAGGCTAATTCGCGAGACGAATCTATTAAGGTTAATTAGTTCATGATTTGACCATATGATGCTACACTAAATATGTGCTAATCATGAATTAATTAGACTTAATAGATTTGACTTATACAATTAGTTTTATAATTAATTTATATTTAATCCTTCTAGTTGGTATTCAAATATCTAGATCCAAACGTCCCGAAATGGACCGGAAGATGCCCCCGAAATTAGTTCATTGGAGAGCGGGCACGAGCTACTGCTACTGAGATATTTTTTTTATGATCCATATATTCCAACAAAGGTACCTGTTAAAATTATATTATGGAGGTGAGGAAAACGCCAACGTTTCGTGATGAGGAAATCCTACAATTTTATCGGTTTTATTATGAAAAGTGGAGGGTCCTGTGACTTCGCTAAGGTTTCCACAATAAGTAGGGTTTTTTTAGCTCAAACCTTTATTTGTTGCGGAAACGAGTTCAATTTGGAGTTCTCTATTATTCCTCTGTCCCGCAAAGAGTATCATTTTTAAGTTGGTCCTAAGTCAAACTATTTTAAGTTTGGTCAAGTTTACAACGAAGAGCTAAATAGACATGCTATGACAATATATTTCATAACGAATCTAATGAAACTTGCTACGTTAAAAATATTGATATATTTTTATATAAATTTAGTTAAATATAAGATGGTTTGACTTACAAAAGAACTAAAGGGACACTCTTTGCGGGACGGAAGGAGTGCATCTAATGCGGATCTACGGATAAGAGTGATACGTGATCTCCTCTGTGATCCTAACCAGCTAGAGATTTGTCATTGTCTTCAAACAAATGATATTTATTTTGTCCTCAACTGGGGGCAAATATGACATTGTATGCTTGCCAGACCTCTATATAAGGAGACGAAGGTGTAGTCCGCAATCCACACAGCACACAGCAAACTGAAATCAGTTCGTCTCTGGTTCTCCCTGAACTTCTGCTGGTATGGTTACTCTACGATTAAATCTCCATTTGGTGTCTTCTCTTTGAAGTGTCCATGCACCATGCACTATTACATTATTCGTAAGATTCGCTGAGCTATCTCTTTGTAACAACGTTCTCATGTGTTCATTTCTGGACTGTTCACTGTACAGTAGTCGTGTTGATTATTGATAACCGATGACCAGGAAAGATTTTGAGTACTGCAGGGCCTGGCTTCACTCATTACTATTATTATTCTAAATATATACCTGTCTGGAATATATGAATGGTGCATAAACTTTGCAGAAAGTTCGTATATAGATATAGAAAACCTCTTTTTTTCCAAATCGGGGCCACAGATATAATAAACAATGGACATGGAGTTATTTTCGTCCCGGACTAACCATAATCTCTATAAATTCTCAACATGTGATTTTGACTTTGTTTTCTATGACTTTGTATCAGCACATCTTAATAATTGTATGATTTTTAAAGTTTTCTCTTAAATGAAAATGTATGTACTTTTGCTATATATATTTTTTTAGGATCAACGGGGAGAGCATCCCCACCTGATTTTCATTAAGGCTTGTGGCAAGGCAAAAACGCTTACAGCAAAGAGGTTCAGCAGATTTTCAGAAAATAAAGAGGAAGCTACTTTGAAACTTTGAAAATTTAATTGTCTGCAATTTGAAATATGGTTGCGAAACTACTCATGAGAATGCTGACACATAAGAATTATATGACACTAGAACTAATGGAATCATAGGAAGATCCTTATAGAACCACCTACCACCATCACCAACAGTGGTGACCTTGACAAAAAAGATACTTAATTGACTGCTTGAGGATATGAGGCGCATATTAAACATGTATATAAATATTCAGTAAATTAGTCTGAGTTTGGACTCATTTACTACTCAAGAAGTCTAAAGTCAACTCTCCCACAGCTCCACAAACGTAGGTCGTGACTTGTAACATATTATTACTGAGTTTGACAGTCCGTACACCCATATTATTAGCTGAGCTAGGTTAATTAATCGAAATGTAAACTACCAAAACTCTCATCTACATTGAGTTTGGCATCCTTGAACATTCTCACCATAGACCATACCCATCTTGTGTGTTTAGGATAGGCGAGCAGTTTTTTCCCATCATGACCAAGAACTACGGTGAACTCTACAACGTCCTCGGCTGGGGTGACCCCTACTTCGCGGTGAACGCGGAGGGGCACCTCTGCGCCAGGCCGCATGGCCGGGAGACGATGCCCGGGCAGGAGATCGACATCCACTCGGTCATCCTGAAAGCTTTGGAGACCCCCACCAATGGCGGCAAGAGCAAAGCCCAGTTCCCCATGATCCTCCGCTTCCCCGACGTGCTCAAGAACCGCCTCGACTCGCTCCACGCCGCGTTCAAGGGCGCCATTGACAGCTTGGGGTACACGTCCAGGTACCAGGGCGTGTTCCCGATCAAGGTGAACCAGAACAAGGCCGTGGTGCAGGACCTGGTCGCCTTCGGCTACGACGAGAGCTACGGGCTCGAGGCCGGCTCCAAGCCCGAACTGCTCATCGCAATCAGCTGCCTCACCAAAGCCAAGCCCGGAGCTTACTTGGTCTGCAACGGCTACAAGGACGCGGACTACATCGCGCTCGCGCTCTTGGCGCGCGCCATGGGCCTGAACACTATCATCGTGCTGGAGATGGAGGAGGAGCTCGACATCGTCATCGACCAGTACGAGAAGCTCAAGCTCAAGCTCGGCGACAAAGTCGATTTCGAGCCGGTCATCGGCGTCCGCGCCAAGCTCCTCACCAAGATACCAGGCCACTTCGGGTCGACGGCCGGCAAGCACGGCAAGTTCGGGCTGCTCGCCGAGACGATCTACGGCGTGGCCAAGAAGCTCAAGGAGGGCGGCAGGCTGCACTGGCTCAAGCTGCTGCACTTCCAC
Source organism: Setaria viridis (assembly GCF_005286985.2). Lineage (NCBI taxonomy): Eukaryota > Viridiplantae > Streptophyta > Magnoliopsida > Poales > Poaceae > Setaria > Setaria viridis. The sequence goes on from NC_048263.2 coordinate 31,749,217, forward strand.
GTCGGCTCCATGATCCCGACGACGGACATCGTGTACAACGCGGCGAGCGAGGCCGCCGGCATCTACTGCGAGCTGGTGAACACGTGGGGCGCCGAGATGACCACGCTGGACTGCGGCGGCGGGCTCGGGGTCGACTACGACGGGACCCGCTCCGGCAGCTCCGACATGTCGGTGGCGTACGGGATCGAGCAGTACGCGTCCAGCATCGTGCAGGCGGTGCGGCTCAAGTGCGCGTACCAGGGCGTCGCGCACCCGGTCCTGTGCACCGAGAGCGGCCGCGCCATGGCGTCGCACCACTCCATGATCATCCTTGAGGCGCTGTCGGCGATCCAAGAGCCGCAGGACGAGGACACCTCCGAGCAGCTGCTGAGCAAGATCCAGGACCTCTCCTCGAAGCACCCCGGCAGGGCCACGGCGGCTAACGGCGGCGGGGCGTTCGAAGGCATATACTCCCACGCCGCGGAGCTCAAGAAGCACGGCATCGAGATGTACAAGCTGGGCAAGAAGCTGAGCAAGAGAATCGTCGGCGACGCCAACCCCATCTACAACTACCACATGAACCTCTCCGTCTTCTCGCTGGTGCCCGACTTCTGGGGCATCAAGCAGCTCTTCCCGATGATGCCGGTGAGCCGGCTCAACGAGAAGCCGGGGCTCAACGGCACGCTCGTGGACATCACCTGCGACAGCGACGGGAAGATCGAGAAGTTCATCAGCGGCGGCGAGACGCTGCCGCTGCACCCGCTGGACCCGGAGCACGGTGGGTACTACGTGGCCGCGCTGCTGTCCGGGGCGTACCAGGAGGCCCTGTCCTGCAAGCACAACCTGTTCAGCGGCCCGACACTCGTGCGTGTCAAGAGCAATGGCGAAGATGGTGGCTTCGACATCGTGTCCGTCGACCTGGGCCCGACGGCGGAGGAGGTCATCGCCACCATGAGGTACAACGTTGAGGAAGACATCAGCAACGTCATCCAGGAGCTCGCCAAAACCAAGGAGGTGTGGCAGACGGTGGAGCCGCTCATGACCAAGGGGCTTACCACCATGCCCTACCTCAATGAATACGAGCCCCCCAAGACCATTACTTGAGCTTCTGCAGCCTGCAGGTATCAAATCACGGGTGCTCATTAAAATTCCGTATTTCCTGCGATCATATATCTATCTAAAATAAGTGCCTGGTCCATGATGAATGAACGGGCAAATGAAGCAGTCTATGTATGATTTCCCCTACTTGAGCTTCCTGTGCTTTACTTGCTTCGTGTTGTACGGTATTGTGTTATCCAATAAATGAACAAGTTCACGGGTTTGGTTTTTATAAATACTTTGTTCTTACTTGTTTTCCGATGCGCACACACAACAATGGGGTGTCCTATTCATCAGGGATTCAGGGTTGGATACTGAACTCCAGTTGTTCAGTTTCTTGAGTACTGTTAAAACTGCAGAGAGGCTACAAAGATGCCATCCTAAAACTGCAAAGAGGCTACAAAGGTGCCCATGGGCTGCATAATGTGCAGAACAGTGGGATAGTATTCTTTGTTGATGATATGAGTTGATGCGGTTAAAACAGAAGTAATTGCGGATAAATCCAGCTAGCAACATAAAATTTGTCCGTATGTACACCATTAGTGCGATCTGCGACGAGACGTAGTCCTATTTATGACACAATGAGCGCGACGACGACGGTAATGTCGTCCGGCTTCCCGCAGGTGGAGGCTGCGCCCTTCTGTTTCCGCTTCTCGACGCTGTACGGCGTGTCCCTGTACGTGCACCGCGCCGCCTCGTGGGCGGACGCCGCGACGACCTCCGCCATGTTGAGCGGCGAGAACCCCAGAGCGACGCCCATCTGCACGATCCGCTCCAGCTCGTCGTCGAACACGTTGTCGAACAGCCCGTCCGTGCCCACCACCACGACGTCGCCCGCCCTCGCGGGGGCCTCGCCCACCTCCGCGTCGGCGACCCCGGCGCCGCCGCCCTCGGCCTTGAGGCTCACGGGGCAGTTGAAGCGGCGCTGCTGCTTCCGCGAGCGCAGCAGGAGCCTGCCGTCGCGGAACACCGCGAAGCCGCTGTCGCCGACGTGCGCCCACCTGAGGCTCCTACCGACGAGCGAGACGATGGTCGCCGTGGACGCCGCGGGCGTGCCCGACGCGGCCGTCTTCTGGTACGCGCGCTCCAGTAGCGTGTGGGGGCAGACGTGCGTGCCCGGCGCCGCGTTCACGGCCTCCTCGTGGGCGCTGCGCATGAGCCCCTGAGCGAACGACGAGGCGTCCACGCCCCGGTCGCGGTAGCAGCCGACGCCGTCCGCCACGCCGACGACGCAGGTCTCGGCGTGCCCGAAGTGCGCGTCCTCGTCGTGGTGCTTGAGGGAGCAGGACGCGAACTCCATCCTCAGGTCCCACCGCGGCACGTCCTCGTCGTCGTCCCACTGGGGGCAGGCGTCGCCGTCGTGTTCTCCGTGCGCGCGCGGCGGGAGCAGGACGGCGGCGAAGTTGGCGATCTCGTCGGGCTCGCCGGCATTGGGCGCGGGCGATGCGCGTTAGCGGATGCCGAACGCGAGCCGGAGGGCATCGGGGACCCGCTCGTCGATCTCGCGCAGGGTTTTTTGGCTGATCTTCTTCTCCATCGTTGGTTCTGTGGGTTGTTTTGGAACGTGAAAGGACTTGAAGAATCGGAAACTCCCCTGCATGTTCAGATGCGATCTTTCGTTTTCTTTTTGAGAGAAGATGAGAGGGATATGCAGCCACGGCTTATGGGGCCGGCTTGGGCTCATCCTCATCGTGTGGGCGTGAACGTATATAGGCCTAACTCCGGAGCCCGGACCAGTTCGAACTTGGTTGTTCTTCCTATATACGGGCCACAACATTTACAACTCCAAAGAAATTTAATCTCGTTTTCTGTGTCACCTATCTTCATTCAAGAATAATATTTTAAAACCTTTTCATTTGTTTAGTGCAGGGACATGGATTTCCAATGGGAAATAAATAGATAGACGAGCATTTTAGTCTCATCTTGGGGGAAAAAAAGGGGGCAATTTTAAATTTTGCATATAAATGTAGCAGACGGCCTGAGCCTGACCTGATAAACCTGGCCTAACCATGTCTAAGTGGGTTCTCCCATGATTCAGTCAAGAATGAGACTCTTTTTCTTTGCATTAAGCCTTGCAGTTGCAAAAGGGTTGTACAAGACATTCTCTTTTCTCTCATATTGTACAAAGACAATTTTATTTATATGTTTAAACATTTTAGATAATTCTTTGTTTGTCCGTCACTCCGTCTCCATAGCGTAAAGTAATACAAGGGATAGATACTGACTCAAGTTTTTTATCAACCTCTACGTATCTGACATTTTCTTATCAAAATTGCATAAGCAAGATCATCACCAATAAATGTGTATAACGTCTGAACGCAAAACCAAAAAAAAAAAGATCATCACAAAAATAAAATTGTGTAAGCAAGATCACCACAAAAATAGCCCGCAAAATAAAAAGAAAGATCATCACAACAATAAAATTGCTTAACATCTGACCACAGGGCTCACTACTTTCCAACAAATCCCAGTTCTTCCTTGAATGAGCTTGGCACTAGAAATTTCATCATGTTATTTTCTCTGTCCCTGTTTAAACTGAATGAGGGCAAGTACCAATTTCACTATTTCAGGAAACTTGTCTAACTATACTGGCGTACATGTGAGCCTACAAACTACAAAGTCATACATGCGTGTTAGTGCATGATTTTGAACACTCCGGACGAAAAATGTGTCAGTAGGAGTACGGACTTCAGAGTACCGAGTACCCAAGCTGGGTGCCATGGGCTGCAGAATGCAGAGCGACTGCCATCTTGCCATCTTGGGGTGAGGTGCTTACTGTTTACACTTGAGGGCGTTTGATCTTGAGATCAGAGGGAGGATGGCACAATGTAGGCGACGACAACGGTGATGTCGTCCGGCTTGCCGCCAGTGAAAAACGCCCGCCCTGGCTCGCTCCGGCCCAAGACGCTGTACGGCGTGTCTCTGTTGCCGCACCTCGCCGCCTCGAAAGCGAAGGCCGCCATGACTTCGGCCATGTTCTTGGGCGAGAACCCGAGCGCCGTGCCCATGCGCACGATCCGCTCGAGCTCGTCCTCCGTCACGTTGTCGAACAACCCGTCGGTGCCCACCACCACAATGTCGCCTTCCTTCGCCGGGACCTCGCCGACCTCCGCCTCGGCGACACTGGTGCCGTCTCGTTCGGAGTTGAGCTGGTAAGGGCAGTTGAAGTAGTGCTGCTGCGGCTGCGACCGGGCCAGGATCCTGCCGTCGCGGAACACCAGGAAGCCGCTGTCGCCGACGTACGCCCACTTGAGGGTCCTGCCGGCGAGGGAGACGATGACGGCCGTGGACGCCGCGGGCGTGCCCGCCGCGGCCGTCATCATGTGCGCCCGCTCCAGCAGCGTGCGGGGGCAGACGTGCGTGCCGGGCGCGGCGGTCACCACCTCCATGTAGGCGTTGTTCATGAGCCCGCGCGAGAACGCGGAGGCGTCCACCCGGTCGCGGTAGCCGCCGACGCCGTCCGCCACGCCGACGACGCCGGCCGCGGCGTGCCCGAAATGCGCGTCCTCGTCGTGATCCTTTATGTAGCACGACTCGAACACCATCCTCAGGCCTCCCGGTGCCACCGGCTCGTCGCAGTCCATGGGTTCGCTGGCGCCATCGCGCGGCGCGAGCAGGACAGCGGCGAAGTTCGCGACCTCGTCGTGGTGCCCGGGCGCCGGCGTGGGGCGGCCGCTGATGCCGAACGCGACGCTGAGGGCGCCGGGGATCCGCCCGTCGATCTCGATCAGGGTTTGCACCATATGCTGCTCCATCTTAATTTGGGCTTTATTTTCTCTGCCCTTTGGCTAGGGTTCTAATGAATCGTGCAGGCTGCAGGGAGCTCGGTGCATGCGGCTGCAACGATCTATCAGGCAGGAACCAGGATTGGGCTCATGGTCACGCTGTGTCGTTTTATAGGCACCGAACTGATTCCGACTCGTGTTCCTACTTCGGCACTACGCAGACACGCTTTTGGTTGCTCCGGTTTTTTTTTTTCCTTCCATTACGATTCGGATTTTTTTGCAAGGATATTATGATTCGGATTCTGTTAGTTGAAACAACAGCCGAGCCGCCGCCATCGGGTTAGGAACAAGTTTTGGGTTTGAACTTTGTGGATCTTTTTTGGGAAAAAAATACGTTGTTCGGAAAATTTATCCAATCCTTCTTTTTTTTCATAAGTGTACAAATCTTAGTTGCCTAGACGATTACACGACGTCAAATCAAGCCACCAGATAAAACGAATGGCTAATTTGACGTTGTTCAAAAGGTATCAAGATGAGTACCACTAAGCAGTTGGCGCCCAACTGGCGATCTTGCCACGGCCCGTCACCGCGCTATGCGGTACTAGTGGTCCAAATCTCATGACGGAGAATGTATGGGTTTGGAGGACCCCGCTCCTATCTGACTTAACCTAAATAGTTATAAGGATCAGTTTGGTGGAGCTCCACCAGCTCACCGGCTCCAGCTCTACCTGATATGTTACTTTTCATGCACTGTTCATGGGAGCTGATTTTCTCTCTCCTCCTTCCCTTCTCATATACTTTGGAGGAACTGGTGGAGCCACAAATTGTGGCTCCTTTAGCTCCAGCTCCTTTGATGCAACAATGTGTGTGTCAGGGAAGCTGGAGCCAGCCGAAGCTCCTCCAAATGCGCCTTAAGGTCTTCAAGAGCCTGCTAAGAGTCCATCAACGTCCTATATCTTTTTCTTCCCCGTTCTTTCCATCCCCGTCGCCTCGGCCAGCAGCAGCCGCGTTGCTCGCCGCCCATCTGTAGCTCGCACCCTCTTAGCCTTGCCTTTTCGCCAGCGCACAAGCGAGCAGCGATGCGTGACTGAGTCTTGAGACGGGAGAAAATGAAGAAGATCGCGCGGCCGACAGCGACCGCACGAATCTCAAACACCAGAAGTTCAATAAGAAACAAACGGGCTTACAGAAGTTAAGTTAGATAGGATCTCTCTGGTGAGTCCTTCTGCGTGGTCTCGCTGGGCCTAATAAGCTGAAAGTGCGGTTCAGTTTAGAAAGCCCTCCAACGAATCAGAGTCGAGCCCAACCCCTCATGCGATGCACGAATCGGGCGCTGCTACTATATATGGGCCGCACATGGGAAAACAAAAGGCTCGAAGAGAGAAGAGGCAGATCCATAAGCTAGTAAGACCAACCCCTGATGCAGGGCCGTCAGGCGTACACCCCGCCGCCGCCGCCAGGGCAGCAACCCGCCGGTTTCCACGAGCTGTCAAGGATGAGTCGATAATGTGTAGAGGAGGATTGTTTGTGAGTACTCCATCTAGTAACTAGGAAGAATGGCGCGCTTCGCTGCGCCGGTAGAGCATGTGCGCCGGTGCTGGCTGGGCCGCCAGGAGGAGGGTTAAAAAGTAATAAGGAAATAAAAATTCTTCATTGACCTGGGTACAGATAAACCTGAGTTCTACTGTACTGAATTAAATGGTTATGTTCAATGCATAACAGGAACAAAATGATAGAGTAATATGTCAAGCACATGCATCCTTTGAGATAAATAGATAATTCAGTCGGATTGAATAATTAAGTACAGCGTGAAGTAAAATGTCCGCGCAATTTCAGATAAACAAATAAGCTATGGCACCTTGTTAACAATAGAGATGAAGGCAAATATGTGTAACAAAACTACATGAGGAAGTATACTTAAGCAAAGGACTAATTAAGTCCATTTGAACGAAACCTACCTCACCATTCCTATTAAGAAAATGAGAACTGGCCAAATATTACACATTGATTACCGAAGCACATCCTCGCAGTAGACAACTTCTCCCTCATGAGCACAAAGATGATGGGACGGCATGGTCTCCTCCACAACCCAAATTTTTAACAGAATAAAGGGAGATGAAATAAATAAACAATAGCTTGTCTATGAATCTCATGATTTGCTTTAGCTATATGGTGCACAATCGAATTCTGGGCCTGTTACGGCTCAATTATTCAGCAAGTACACGGTACCATGTATCTCAAAACACTACAGTGAATTAACCTTTCGGCAAATCAACGTACATATCATATCAGTGTGGCTCATAATGGATTCAGGAGCGCATGACTACCACATGCCGGAAGCCTGTTGACATAGGAGCATCTCAAATGCTTCAACAGTACAGAATCAGTTACCATAGTTAAGCTATCTGCATTCTATGACCGCACAACTCCCATGACATCTGAACAAACAAAAATTATCATCAATAGTATCACTCTTGTTTGCCAGTTCATTTTCCGTACCACTAACATAATCTTGTCTATGTTTGACTTATTTCATCACAAAATAAAGAGAACTTGGGCTTAAGTGTATAGAAGGAAATGGAGCTCCCCAATCCCATGAGGTATATTTTTTTGATATTAGTCTTATAAATTGATTAACGCGAGAGATGTCATGAGTTATATTTTATTGGTATTACTCTTATTAGAAATTGATGAATGCGAGAGCATGCTAAAACTACATGTCTCTAACTAGTTCTAATTTTAGTACATCTTCAATATGAAAAATGCAAGGTGTTATATATATTATGATATCAATATTTGTTATACCAGAAGAAGGTTTTTGTACCTAGTTTTCCATGTCACACCATGAAGTTAGATATTTAGGACTCTCTATTGCTATCACACAAATACCACACAAAGTGACAAAATTGTTGACCCATAATGAAGAAGCCTCCCGCTTAAAGGATGATGCAAGTTCCACGCCATTTGCTAAAATTTCAGAGAAGGAAGGTACCTGGCACGATAGCTTAAAGGACAGCTTGTCCTAGTGGGATAGCTTAAAGGATAGAGCTTTTTGATGAACCATGACCGCGTTTCAGAGTCCGAGCGAAAATTAGCTTGGAGTTGTATCCGGTCCATACGATGGCTGAATTGCCTGCTCGCGCGGACTAGTCTGAGTTGTAGTTGAGTCCGAGTTGTGGTCGAACCCAGTGTTGTTTAGATCGAAAAATTCGAATTTCTCGATGAAATCTTCCACCTCATGTCGACGAGAGTTTCCGCCGAGATGTTTCTTCTCCAGTTCTTTGATTATGCGGCATTGGAAGCCTCCAATGCCGTTCGCGATGCAGAGCCAAAAGCTAAAAACAAACGTTGCGCTCGCTTCGAATACGAATGCAGGCTTAATGATGACTGAAGCCATCGATCTCACGCGGAGAGTTTCGGCGACTTCCCCTACCTGACGCGCTAGCTATCGGTGTTTTAACCCGGCAACCTATCAAGGGAGTACCCGAGATAGTGTTTTGGTTAGTGGGTGTCGCCGAAATCAAGGAGTTGATGGTGACGCAGGAACACGATTTAGACAGGTTCGGGCCGCTAGATCGTGTAATACCCTACGTCCTGTGTGTTGTATGCTTGTACTCGATTGAACTTTTTTTGAGGGGGTCCCTGCCCGCCTTTATATATTAGGGGAGCAGGGTTACAGGGTAGTCTTTTGTACAAGAGTACTAGTCGGACAAGACTATAGGATCCTACTCTAACTCGGCAGAGTAGTTTCCTTGTATTCCGACTAGTCCTTCAGGAGTTCCATGTAGTCTACGTTGTCCTGTAGCGTAGTCTTCATATCCTGATACGTCTCGAGTACACCCCCTTGAGTGGGTCCGTACAGACCCTCTGGTGGGCCCGGGCATGTAGTTCCAGAGTGTATGTGATGCTACCTATTTCCACCCCTGCATGGATTAGTAAAATTTCCCCTTTTCAAACCTAGCAAGAACCCTTTGGTTCCTCCAAGACCAATCATACAGGTCAAAGTAAAGATATAACCAAATTGTAATTTGTATCTCAAACAAGTTTCCCATCTTTTGATTCAGAATGAAGAAACAAAGAATCACCGTACCTGTTGTTGAATCTGTAGAATCTGAAATTGCGATAACAATTAGTTTAGAAGGTTATCTAGAGGTTAAATCCAATGCAGTAGAAAGAATTGGGATTAGAGCAACACAATAGAACCATTACAACTCCCGTAATCCCAAAGATGCATTTTGTTTTAGTATCTCTAGATTTGTCAGCATGTACCTAAAAAATTGAATGGCTAGTGATTGTCAAGCTTACGAAAGTCAAAAGAAGGTTAGCTGCAAACTATAGTATATGGATTCCTCACCATTGGTCAACGGCAACTGGTGCATGATGATGGCGATGACGCAGTGGAGGAAGAAGATGACGAGGTGATGCTAAATCCGCATCCAGCAACAAAAGCACCTTAATCAATGAAGATGGATGTGACGCTGCAGCTGCAGGAGGATAGAAAGGATCCAAAGCTTACGCAGGTAGGATGGGGAACGGGGCCAACTGGGAGTGGAAGAGGGGCACGGGCTCGCATCCGAGTGAGGATGACTCCGACTAGACTCCACGTGCTGACGTCGGTTGCAGATCGATCTCCTCGCGCCTCCTTTTGCCGCCATTCGTTGTTGCCGTCGCTTTCCCCACCGGTGACGAATCTGCCGCCTCCTCTGCAGCCGCGGCAGGCTACCTTCTTCACGGCCAGCGGATAAGGAGGACCATGGGGTTGAGCCGGAGGGCCGGCTCAGAGGACTGGTGGCACAAGAGGCAAAGGAAGCGATGGTGTGCGAGGTGAGGAAGCCGAGGCGCGACGAAGTAGGAGGAGGAGAATTTTTCCGAGCACAAGGAGGACGCGCACGGAAATGCATTGCACGCAGTAGCTGCGTAGGCCTTCGTTTCAAACCGGACATAACTGCAAATGATTGATGGCAAACGCGTGGTGACGGGTGATGCATGATACATGGCACGACGCAAATGGCGCAACAGCGAGAGGCTCCCGTCGGCCTCCAATTCTTTTAGCGATATGGATATAGATATTTGTTTCATCACACAGTGCGGTTGCCCGTTCATCCTTTCTTGTTTTTTTTCTTTCGAAAACTTATGTTGTCCGTCCATCCTGTAAACAACCGGAATCCGTCTGGCGTATATGCTTTACATTTTTCTTTTTCTTTTTCCTTTTCCTTTTTGTAGTTGGATGGAGATGAAGGCGACCACCATGGGCCTCTTATTTGTCTTCAGCATCGGAGCCCTGTGGTGTTACGTTATGCATATAATTTTTTTTCAAGACACAATTCTCATAGGATGAAAAGGCTTATGCCAAACTCGCCCCCCAAACACAGGGTTTATTAGTTAGAAACCATCAAGGCTAGAGCGAAGGCGCGCCTGGTGGGCCTGGACACGTCACCCCATCACCGCGCGCCACTTGATCGCACGTGGACAGCCCATGATGGCGCACTCTGTAGATAGGGTGCGGCCTCCCCTAGCAGGTCCCTGCACCGTATGTGTGTGATTGACCGACGGGATGGCGCCTCTCCCATTTGCTTGCATCACCAATGTTCTGCGGTGCATGTCGCCCGACTCCACTAGTTGGCCTGTGCGCTCCGACTCACCCTCTCGCCTTCTCCTGCAGTCCTGCTCCATACGCGTGTGGTGTGACCGATGGGACGGGCGGACGATGGCTGCCCAGTTGCTTGCGTCTCCAGTATTCTGGGGCATGGGCGCCTCACTTTTAGGTGAGGGCTACGTGCTCTTGCAGTCCATCGAGGATGGCTGTCTCACATTTGCTCATTCCGTCCATTGGAGACCTTGTTCTCTCCTCTGTTCTCCTCAGCCTGAGGTCCTAACAACGCATAGCGCCTCCTTCTACACCTTCCTTCAGCCTTCGTCCATCCCCGACGCCCGCTGTCCACCGCTCGCCGAGGAACCAACAGAGTGTTCCCACCGGCACTGCGCAAGGTGTGCGTGGGTGCAATGAAGACATGGGACGTGCAAGCATGGTCACCTCCCTCACACCCTTATGCGACCTCCCATGGCGCGGAGCTTGCCGGCTTGTACCCCAGCAGCTAGAGTGGCTGTCAATATGGACGACGCCCAAAAGGTGCTTGAGGAAATGCCTCCAAGGTAAGCCGGTCACTGAATAGTTTGTTTTTTCAGTTTTAGCAAGTATCAACTGATGTGTAGGGACATCTCATATCAGTCAGCTCTATCCATTTTCTGTTGACAGCGAAGATTCTTCACACCCTGTTCTTGTTGTTACAAGTTGCCATGGATTTGTGACTGACCAAGGAGCGACGCTAGGCGAGAATGGGTTGCGAGGATGTGTGGTGCCATGGCTACAAAGACCATTCGTTTGTGCTGTTGCCGGAGCAACAGGAGCAGCAGGCACAACATTCCTTTAATTCACTTTCTGCTGCTCCCGAAGGCTACTCATGGATTCTCCTTTCTTGGTGCTGCAGGGCGCCATGGATTTAGGTTTGAACATCTTCGGTAAGTGGAATCAAATCCTTTTGATACTAGGGTTTCTACTAATTTTGTTTTTCACCTTTTGATTTGGGTTTCCTCAGCCTTTTGACCATTGATTCACATGCAAAATGCTGTGCAGATGATTTGTTTCCCAGTTCAAGTTTTTCTGTTAATTTATATCTTGAGACATTATCCAACAGACCAGCACAATTTCTGTATGGTTTGGCTTCTGCAGTAATAAAGAAAAGGGTGCTTACCCTTTTGTTCTTCGTTGTGGTATTGAAATTTGGATGGTGCAAAACGATCTAGAATCTTTAAGGAAATATTCTATACTAAACTTTTACGGTCCTTAGTATTCTTGCAAAGATATGAACTATAGTTGTAGATATGCATAACTATCAATATATGACTTGCAGTTGCAGGTCAATTGCTCGGTTGATTTGTAGCCTATTCTAACAAGGACAACCTTGTCTTTCAAGCTTTACAGTACCGTACTACTATGGAGTTTATGGAGAAGGGGGGCACACTTGCGACGATGTTAGTTCCCATGTCAGTAACAATTCTGTTTACACGCTGCCCCCATGGGTAGCCAATAGCTCAAGACTTTTGAGTCATAGCATCTTCTCTGCTAATTTGATTAAATGTGTAACTATATTAGGTTTTCAATTTCCAGTGTCAGGGATGCCAGATATGATGTGCATAAACTTAGAGTGCACATTCAGAAGAAAATTGCTCTTGCTGCTTATTTACAAATTTAAAACGCAAGTGAGCATGTTAAATTCAGGGTAGTGGCTAAGGTGAAGTAATTTAATATTTGTTCCACTATTGGTTTAATTATTTATCTCTTGCATCTAAGATGTTCAATGATTTTACCTTTAGCAAAGAGCTGTGATGATTAAACAAAAGACTTTCTGTTTGGTATGGAATGAAATCGTATGAAGCCAGGATACCTTGGTTCTAAATATTAATAATATTTGATCCATATTGTTTGTTAGTTTCTGTCCATCGCATCTTTTATCATCACCTTTTCAGTAGAGTATGTTTTGATTTACTTTTAACATAATATGTCTAGAAAAATATTTACACTACTCCCCTGAAAAAGAGTTTGTAGAGCTTGATAACTTATTTTAGTTGGATTTTGAGCTGCATCTGAACATATGCCGTTAATTTTTGTGGTGTCCAACAATAAATCCTAATGTGGACAAAAATAGTATCTATTTACTATATATCTATCGTACAGTTGCTCTTTTCATGTATCTTGAAACACTGTAAAGGTTGTGGGAGAGTCAAATGCATACCATATTCAGTTTAGATAGGAATGGGTGGTTTAATCATGGCTGACTTGTTTTACTGAACATGGCTGCTTTTCTTGTTTTTTCTTAGCAAGAAGAAAATACAAAGGCATATATAAAAATAATTGGTACAGAGGTGACATGCAAGTGTAGGTGCCTTCAAGCAAATAAATGGATCTGCCAATCTGCTGGCATTGCTCGATGGTCATCACACCTAGCAAATCATCCAAGGCACAAACGAACTTTTAAAATTCACTTAAAGCGATTCAATAAAGCTAGACCTAAGCATACACAAACATTAATAATAGTGTTACTCAAAACTAAACACTTTTGCTATCCTAAGGGTACAGTTCCGATTCGAAGATAGAAAATATGCTTTGATACAAGGAAAGCCAAAACATTGTTATAGAAGGTGGTCGAGATAACAAGAGGTAATGTTTCTTTACCAAATTGAAATCACCATACTAAAAAGGTAATGGTCTATTCTTCCATTGTAGGCATAGCTTTTCCTTCCAAGAAGCTCATAACACAGAAATACTATATTTCACTGAAATATGTACGTCTCTGTTCATAATGGAGAAATATTATAGTACTATTGAAAATTTGTTCCTATCTTTGATGAAAATATCATTGCTCAGCAAGTGTGCTTTCCCTGAAATCATTTAGAAGAACAATTGTTTCAAGGAATAGTGCTGGAGAGATGAAAATTTCTGACACAAGTCAGTCTCTCCTTTTCCCTCGTATGTTTGCTAAATTGAGTGATTGAATTAGCGAATGCTCCATTATATTACTTCAGATGATATTTCTTTCTATATTTCTTTGTATGGTTTGCAATTTCCATACATTCACCTCCTATACCATTGGATGTTTGCTGACAAACTTACCCATGTATTACTTCTTTCTAACAGCGACCACAAGGTTTGTCAGATGGTTCCTACCATTATCTGAACTAAAGCTGTGTGAAGAGATACGTCAGTTGTACAATGGGTATGTAAATGGGTTGTTTATCTAAATTTTTATAATTTTGTGGTTCTTATGTATGATGTTTTGCATTAACAATAAGGACTCTTATAGTCCAGTATATAAACCACCTTGCAGTCAATGTTGATATGTTTATTCCTACCTGTAGTGCACTAGAGGAGAATTGGTTTTAAAAAATTTAGTCCGTAGCTTTCAAAGCAGCTGCTTCATTTATTTTTTACACTAGGTACCTAGCAAAATCGCTGCACGATACAGTGCTTGGATTGGATGTGCTTATGATATATGCATTTTCCTTTTCCTTTCCCAACAACCATATGTGTACTGATGTTAATCTACTGGCTTTTATCTCCACATTAGATGGCCCTTGGATAATCTCATTTTGAGACCAGAATCTGAAGCTGATCTAGAGAAGAAAGGGTGGAACAGAAGGCTAAAGAATGCATAAGTGGATCTGAATGCCAAGCATTACAATTTTCAGTAGTAATGATGACTCAAAAGGTAGCTATAGGAATGAGAAACAAAGCTGAGAAGAAGCTCTACTTATAGGGGAAAGTGTAATCAAGAAATGCTGACTGAATTCTATTTATTTCTCATGCAGTTTGTGACAATTAGATTTCTTAGATAATCTCAGCAAACCCAAATACTGAACCTACTACATCTTTTCTACGAAATGTATTTCATAACATATTAGGATGCCTGGTCCATTGTGAATTTCATAAGAAAAGGGTGCCCCGATCCGTTCTGTATAAAAAGAACTACATGGTGAGGAAGAAACAGTAAGTTACTAATAAGAAAAGATGACAGATTACATTACATGGTGACCCATACACAACTGCGAAATGAAGTGTGGGTCTGAACACAATATCAGACGGCTAAGCAACAGTGGAAACTGGGCCAGCAGTGACAAGCCCGATGTGATGAGTTAAACGTCCAGAAATAGAAATCGGCTCAATTTATTCATTTTTAGGACTAAATCTAATTTCGTACCTTAAAATAAAAATATCAATGATAGATTAGAAGGAAACATTTCGACTTTGAAATGACCGCTCCCCACCATTAAAGAATTCTAGAAAAAAAACTTAGAAATTCCATCTTCCTATTCAACACGCACACAATTATTTAGGATATATAAAGGTATCCTCTATATACGTACGTCCCAGCGCAATGGCTATATCCGAACAATGTAGCACGTGGGCCCAAATTGGCAAGTCATGTTTAGACTGCATCTAGGAGAGCACAACAAAATTAAGGCCCAATAACTTATTTAACTATAGCTATAGATTAAAAATATATATGCAAGCAGATAGAAAAATAAACAAAGGTTTCTGAAACGGTGTACAAACTTAACCAAGCCAAAACCAAACCCCATGTTAACGACATGTTCTTGATATTGATTGAGTTGGAGGGAGTCAGAGACTACCACGGAATCCTTCCATAGTTACGCCGGTGATCTTCATTACCAAAGCGCCATGATAGTTTCCAAAACCCTTCATATAATCTCCAGATGTTAATTGTTTGGCTCATTATAGCCACCCGATCACTGAGGGTACGTGTAAGGCTCGCGTTCAGGTTGCCCTCCATGGATAATGTCCCCTCTCTATCGTCGTATCAACATGGAATTGCCCCGCATATCTAGGTAGTAGGATAGGCGAACACTTTATCAAGTGAGGCGTACGATGATAGAGGGAAAGGGAAGATGATGGCGTAAAGGAACTGAAGAGTGTACCAACAACAACGCTGAAAAGCTTTAATTATTTAAGATATTATACCACGGCACACACAATGATCATGTACATTTGGTAGCGGCACAACGAGTGCGCGTCTCAGCCACGATTATACATGAGGAGCATCCGGTGCATGCATGTAGCATGTACTGTAAAAAAGGAAAGAAGCTCCACATGACCACATACATCTAGCTAGTGTTCATATGAAATTTAGATTTTGAGTCATACCTTGTTGGGGTATGATGTATGATATCATGTTATTATTTTAATAATCACATAGACTACGTGTATACTCCATATTCTAGCTGCGTAAAGGGTCGAGATTGTTCTTGGATTAATTGTATCACCTTCATATAATTGTCATAAAAAAGCTTCCTTTATTGTAAAAAAAACTTTTGTGTTCATCTAATTTGTTGTGTTCGTCTTACAACGTGAGAAAAAGAATGTAATGACCTAATAGCTGACTTCACTGTAGTTCGATATGCATTCAACGATTTTCTATCAGTCCATTAAAAAAACTAAACGCATTCTTACAACAACAATCTAATAACATCATAATTTATGTAAATTTGTTAGCTGGGAAATCTAACTATTAAACACAAATAGGTAACTTGCAAATAGCAAAACACAAAAAATCCACAAACATTTTTTGTGATTTTATAAACTTATAATTGCCCTAACACAAAGTCACCTCTCGTGATTCCATCCACAAAAGAGTCTAGGTTTCTCTTCGCCGCGCATCTCGCCTCACCCATCATGACTCTTTGCCTCAACACCACAACCTTGTCCTGCATACGCCTTCCCTCTTCTCCTTCCATGATCCTCTCGACACAATCTTCCACGACACTTCTCTTCGTGCTCGAAAGCCTGATTCCCGTCTGCCACATCTTGACGATGTAAGCGCAGTTGATGAACTGATCGCCGGACACAGGGTAACACAGCAGGCGCACCCCATGCTGTATGGCCTCCAGCGTGGAGTTCCACCCGCAGTGCGTCAGGTAGCACCCGAGAGCCCTGTGTCGGAGGACGTCTTCTTGCGGCGCCCAATCGACGATCTTGCCACGGCCGGCGACCGCCTCCGCGTACTGGTTGGGGAGGCCTTCTCGCCACGACGGCTCGTCTTTGAGCGCCCACATGAACGGCCGGCCGGTGGCCTCCAGACCCAGCGCGAGCTCGTTGATCGCGTCTCGCCCGATCGACGGGACCCAGCTTCCGAACGAGACGTAGATCACCGACCCCGCACGCTGCTGGTCTAGCCACTCCATGCAGGTCTCGTCCGCTTGCCACATGCTAGGGTTCTTGACGGGTGGCGAGTCATCACGCAGCAGATCGTCTTTGGTGCCGCAACTGAAGCTGCCATTTGTTGGCAATGGTCCGACTTGGAGGATCTGCGGAGCCTGTGACGCATGAAGGTGCTTGGCAGAGTCGTCGCCGGCGACAGCTTCAGCGGGGAAGGTGTTGACGAGGATGGCGCGGAGGCCCTTTGCGCGCTCCATGATCCAGAGCCAGTAGGCGAATCTTGATTTCAGGCACGCTGCGTCGCCCACGAGCCACGGCAGTTCTGCCGTACTCAGCTCTAGCTCTCCAGGCAATACGTGGAGGCCGTCGCCAATCTGGTGGTCTCCGTTTACTTTCTGTTCGCCATTGTTTAATCTTTTGGTCGATATGGGAATGCCTACACATGTGACAAGGAACAGAACAAATAACTAGAGAAGTTGCAGCTTTTGGTACGAACATCAGTTGTTTATTTGCAACTTTTGCAAAACTTGAATGTTATCTCAAGTGGGTAGTTGCATTGCAATGTATAAAGCCATTATAGTTTGTAGTCGTTGCTTTGCCTCGTGTAGTCATGTTATTGCTCTGAGGCTATACAATTGTTTTGAGCAACTTGTTGTGCCAGAGATGTCCTTTACAGATCACTGCTGGACTTGCCAGGAAACTAACCCCACGTGACAGTTTTCAAATAACTGAGGCTAATGAGTAATGTCAGCTGTTCTAAGTACGTATTGGTGCACCACCAAATAGCAAAATCCATTGAAGAAAGGTAGAGCTTTCCAAGGAACACACGTAAGAAATAGCAGTTTGTAAGCTGATGGCACTGGGGCTTGGTGTTTCAATTTCCAAGCGTGCAAATTAACATCGATAAACATAGTGTCGGTTTGGCGCGCCATTGCTGGGTTTGCATACAGCAAGATAGTACTGATCTGATCCTGTCCATATAAACAAAGACCCTAGTTTAGCTGTATCTGGGGCAGCCAGCTATTGTGCATCGGTATTTGAAGCCTAACCGTAAGAATAACGCTAGGTTGATCTAGCTTATGGATCCCAAGAATCATGTGACCACAGCTGATTTGTAACAGAGGCATGTGATGAGCACCGGTGCATGCACCATCGTATGTGAAGTTAGCTAGCACATAGTTGCAAGCTGAGACAAGGAAATCACAGAGCCAGATGAATGCAATCTTAGAATGCGTGGACCGTGCAGGAGCTGCACGTAGGAGCGTACCGGAATCTGAGATCAACCCCTTGTCGATGAGCTCCGGGATGGCCGCCACGACGCGGTAGGTCGCCAGCATCGCCGGCCAGAAGCCCACGGCCGGCACGCCGCACCGGGCGGCGACGGGGACCGCCCACGACGCCAGGACGTCGGCGATGAGGCACCCCACGTCGCGGCGAGTCGTCATCAGCATCTCCTCCAGGCTGGCGGGCATGCGGTGCTCCATGGTGTGCACGAAGCTGGCGAAGCCCGGGGGCTCGCCTTCGCCGTCGTCCCGCACGCCGCTGTCGATGGACGCGAGCTCCACGCCGACGCCGTCTCCGCAGCCGGCCTGGTCGCAGGCGCTGACGATGCGGCGGTGGACGAAGTCGGGCACGGCGACGGTGGCCGCGACGCCGCGCGCGGCGAGGGCGCGCGCCAGGCGGAGCATCGGGGAGACGTGGCCCTGCGCGGGGAACGGCACGAGGATGACGGCGGCCTCGGGGCGGACGGGCACGAGCTCTGGCTCAGCGCCCATGACGGCGACGTTTGGGAAGCTAAGCCGCCGGTGACAACGGCGGTGTTGGACTTTGGCTGTTCAGTTCTGGATGCGAGCGCGATGTGCGCGTGGGATTTAAAAGAAGGCGCCGCACGTCGTGGACTTACATTTCCGGTTTCCTTATTGGCCTAATGGCCCTTTCGATCCGGTTGACATTCGTTAACTAACGATCTCACGCCACTTGTTAAACGCAAAGTAAACGCATCTAGATATCCATGTATGCCTGACAGCTTAATTAGCCGTTGTTATCCAGTTGAGCAGATGTGAGATAACGACTGTTTGGCAATTGCAACGCTTGCTCTCATTTTGATTTGTTAAATCAATTCCTCGTGGTTGTTGGATTTGCGATTTATGGAGCAATCTAACTGAAACTGAATGCTTCATTGGGAATAAAAGAAAGGACCAAATGTTTGATAAGGACTCAATCATGAACAACAGAAGTTCTTTTTCATTCTATAAGACAGTTTTGACTTTTTTCCATATTAATTAATTATTAGGAGAAAAGGTACAATCAATTGAAAAAACAAAGGAAAAGAAAAGTATTTTTTTTCCAAAACACACTGCACAGTGATGGTCATATAAAAGCACACAAAATACACCTTATGAACGCACACTAGCCTTATCCGTCCCTATGAATGCATATGAGATACCATGCTTAGATGTCTTGCGATGGACAAAATGTGCTTGGAATTGTACCAGAAGCACGCAGAATCTAGGAAAGGAAACATGGGGTTGGGCCTCATGCTTATTTTACTTCAAAATTCCCATGAAAAAAGCCCATTCTATAGGAATTTCAGAAGGAATTGATAGGATTTCCTTTATTCCAGAGAATCTCGTAGTAAATTTTTCTATAGGAATGAATCCTCCGTGATTCCTCTATTTTTCCTCCACTCCCAAGGGTGCCTCATATCATACACGAGTGGATTGGTTCCACTATAAGGAGTATGTCGGTTTGCAAGTAATATTGACTTAAATAGAAACAAACTCAACAATCAATTGTAACAACCAATATATCTACCATGCAAGCATTTTGATAGCCATCGATGCAACAAAAAGAAAAAAAAGCATGACAAAAGTAAAACATCAACATGACAAGGAAAAGTTATTCAAACACTGCGTCGCAAAAAAATAGCATGACCAAAAGGTCCAAAACTATGTCACACAAATAGCTAGCCGCACGAAAACCATCTGATTAATTTGATTGATCTTGTTGTCTACCTTTACTTGGAACCCACTTCCCCTACTCCGCCCCCGTGCCTTGTTATATAGAAGACCTTGTTTATGTGGATCCTGCCATCTCCTCCTGAAAAGAGGAGATCATGCCAATGCGATATTTGGATATTGGTAACGATGAACAAAGTAACATTATAGATTGCGATGTGGCAAGAAGCCCCAAGCAACTCTATAGTCATTAGTCACAGCTTGGGGGCAGTAGTACACACATACACTCAAAGAAAAATTAGTCAAATATGGGTAACAGTGCAGTTTGCTTATCCAAAGTACCCATGAGAGACCAAATGATGATGATTGCACCGGATGACGATCTGGATGAATAATTGTTGTGATGAAATGCAGGTAGTATCACATGATTAATTAATACACGCCTAATTTGTTGCTAACTTTCAAATTTTATCTAATTTTAAGTCTAATGTGCCACCGTGTTTTAGGCTTAAAGACCGGACTGCAGCAGCGTAAGCAGATTACAGCACTTCGTTGGGGATGCCAACGTTCACCAGCTAGCTCTCTCTCTCTCTCTCTCTCTCTCACACACACACACACACACACACACACACACACACACACACCCACCCACACACACACCAGAACTGCAGGATTCAACCTTACACATAAAGAAAACTAAACTACCCGCCATTATTTTTTGAAAGAGGAAAAAAAAAACTAAACTACTCCGCCATTATTTGATTGAGCATCACCCAAATTGGCTCTTCCTTCCCATCACTTCCGCTGAATTCTCCACCTTCTCCGGCATCAGTTTCAGGTCCGATTCAAGAGCCTGCATCCGCGAGACCCAGTCTTTCAAGTCCAGGCACCGCGGCTGATGGTCAATTCTTCTAATACTGTTTACCAAAAACTGTATTGACACATCACCTTGGCTCCATTCTGAATAACAGAGCCCTGATGACATGGGTCTAAAATATCATCCCTAGAAAGAATACCACGGGCTCAGAAACACAAAGCCCCACTGCCCATAGGTTGTAACCTGAGCAGAGCAGGAACCCAGAATCCAGACGCGAACTACTGCAAACGAGATCAGAGCAGTCCTATGCAAAATGCCTGCATCCGGATCTTTGGTCCCAAAATATTCAGATTCAGGCCATGCCTGCAGAGCCTCTCTTGCACCCGGCGGGGAAATAAAAAAAACTTCTTCTCGCACGTTCTGGCTGCTGAAAAGGACTGGGGCAAAATATCTTTACGACTGGTGAACCGAGGTTGCAGTAGCTAGTAGCCGCAGCAAGGAGCCAAGATCACCGCGCCCGCCGGACGGCGACGTCCACCGGCGCCGGCGGCCCTCGCGCGGCAGCTTCGCGGATCGCAGAAACCAAGTCAGAGGCGGATTCTTGCACGCATCGGACGCCCGCGCGTGCGGGCGCCGCCGTGGCATGGGCATGGCATGCCAGTATGCCACATCGCAGGATTCCCCGCCACGAGCTCCTAATCCTCACCAGACAAAACACCACCCCTGCCTCAGTTGGAACCCTCTGGGCCGCTGATCTCTCTTCGCTAGCCAGATCCCACCGTAAGATGCATTGTTTGGTGGCAGCGTCGCACACGAACATAGTGAATCACCCATACCATAGCTGTATCTGATTACACTGCATTTACCGTTAGTAGCATCTCATCGTTAGCTACTCGCGCACAAGGAAGAGCAAAATATTAAAACAACATGATCTTTTTTTTTGAACATAAAAAAACAACATGATCTATCTACAAGAAAACTTCAAAATGCTGCACTCGTCGATAGTACCAGGCTGATAATAATCCCATATGAGAACCTGATGTTCACTTCACGTTCAGACATTTACAGACCGAATTCGCAACGAATTTGCAGACGATGTAAAAGTCAGAGTAGCAGCGGGATGGGATATACCAAATTTGCAACGAATAGGGAAAAAATCCGTCGCATGTGGAACCAAATTCGCCGCACCTCCACGCAAAAACAAAATATGGAAAACCAAGTTCCCAACCCAAAACTATCTCACCTCCGCCGGTAACCGAGTCCTGATTCATGTGGGCCAAATTCTTTCTTGGAGGAAAAGCAGAGAGCCCAGGCAGACAAGCCCGTCGGGCAGGAGAGCGTGACGAAAGATCCAAACCCACCCGCTCCGTCCGAACCGAAGCGGCAGCGTCCGGGACTCGCGATTCCACCTCCTCCTCCTCCGTCTCGTATCCTCCCCACCTGACCTCACCCTATCCGTTTCACACTCCTCCACGCTTGCTATAACTCTTTCCTTTCCGGGCCGTCCCCTCCTCCCCCAATCCCCAACCCACGCCCTCCGCCCCCGGCCACCGCCTCAGATCCCCCGCCCCCTGCCCGAGCGCGACGCGGCCGCGGCCATGACGCCCTCCTCCGCCCTCGCCCTCGCCCACATCGCCGCGGCCTCCCCGCTCCCGGCCTCCTCGCCGCGGCCCTCGCCCCGGCCCGGCTCGCTGAGCCTGGGCCCGGGCTCCGCCGGGCTCGGGCCGCGCCGGCTCGTCGTGGCGGCGCCCCCGCGGGCGTTCTTCTCCTCGTCGCCCTACCAGCCGCCCCAGCCGGAGGGGTTCTCGCCGCACCGCGAGTACGGCCTCGTCCCCATGGTCATCGAGACCACCTCCCGCGGGGAGCGCGCCTACGACATCTTCTCGCGCCTCCTCAAGGAGCGCATCGTCTGCATCCACGGCCCAATCGCCGACGACACCGCCTCGCTCGTCGTCGCGCAGCTCCTCTTCCTCGAGTCCGAGAACCCGCTCAAGCCCGTCCACCTCTACATCAACTCACCGGGGGGCGTCGTCACCGCCGGGCTCGCCATCTACGACACCATGCAGTACATCCGCTGCCCCGTCACCACGCTCTGCATCGGCCAGGCCGCCTCCATGGGCTCGCTCCTCCTCGCGGCCGGGGCGCCAGGTGAGAGGCGCGCCCTGCCCAACGCCAGGGTCATGATCCACCAGCCCTCTGGTGGCGCGCAGGGGCAGGCCACCGACATCGCCATCCAGGCCAAGGAGATCCTCAAGATGCGCGACCGGCTCAACAAGATCTACCAGAAGCACACGCGCCAGCCCATCGATAAGATCGAGCAGTGCATGGAGAGGGACCTGTTCATGGACCCCGAGGAGGCGCGCGACTGGGGCCTCATCGACGAGGTCATCGAGAACCGGCCCGCCTCGCTCATGACCGAAGGACTCGGTGGAGGCGGCCTCGATGTGCCCAACCTCGGCGGCGGCGGCGGCGGCGGCGGACGGGGAAGGGATGTTGAGGAGCCCTCTGCGGTGTGAGGAACGGTGGCCACAAAGGTGAAATCCTATCGCGTCCGGTGGCTGTGTTTGTCGTTAGATCCAAAGGTTTAATTCTTACTAGACAAGGTTAACCTTGTTGTTCTGGTTGCCGAGGCGTCCGGCTCCCCATTCCTCTTCTTGCTTCAATTGCCTGAATTGAGTTATTGGTGATAATTATTGCAACTCCAAGGAAATTTCGTTCCTGATACGGATAAATTGACGCAGTATTGTGTATGTTGTACTATATTAGTATCAATTCCATAATGGAGCATTGAAAATCTCATCTCTGCTGTTCCCTCCTCACATCACAGTAAATGTTCTTGAGCTTTGTTTCTATCGGTGTCAAACTCGTGTTTTTTTTAAGATGTTCATGGTACATGTTTTTTCATGTGTGCCAGTTTTCTTCCAATGGCTTAGTTGCTCAGGCCTGACTTAGCATCTATTGCTGACCACATATTATGTAACTGCGGTACAAAGATGAATGAACATTCTGTAATGTCCTGATCCACCATGATGCCTGTGCCTTTCTCTTGCTACTAGATGTACCTAGGAGGCCTCATCATTTGTGATATTCAGAAAATTGATTACTTACTTGGTTTGTTATTTACATTTGGGTGGGTTGGTTAAATTCCAAGACAAGAAGCATGCCTAAACATGCCATTATTTGGTTGAGCATTAAGGCATGCAAAATTTACAAACGGGTGTTGAAATAGTTGTTGTTTTAATTCACTCTTGTGGTCACCCAAAAGAGCATCTTTTAAGGTAGCTCAATTTGTAGTCCCATGCCTTTTAACATAGGATTTTTTTCACGTCAATACCATATTGAACTTCTGTTATGTTGTGTAGCTCAAATTTCGTGGATCCTCGTTAACTTCAAACTTGTTTCAAACTGTTCACAAGTTGAAGTTCATTGGTATGAGCTAGAGTATGGAGCAAACTGCATGCAGCAGGTTGTCTCCAGTCTTTATTAGAGCTTAATAGAATAGACCATGGAGTTAAGCTCTGATGCATTTAACTTCTAGGAAAAGATTTAGAAGATTTTTCTGCATTGAGCTGTGTGAGTTTGGGATGGAACTTTTGAAGTTTTTGTCGAATTGAATTGTGTGTCAGCAGGTGAGCACATGGTTCCACTTCAAGCTTTAACAGTTCTGATATATATATATATATATATATATATATATATATCTGACGGCCATAGGAATTTTCCACCTAGTGAACTGTATGCAATCAAGCACTCGAACAGGGTAATAAAAATTGTATAATGGTGAATGTACTTATAATTTCAATAATGTTTAACGTCTGTTCTCAAAGTTTGTTACGGCTGCAATCTAACAACCTATGTAATCTAAAAAGATTTAATAGAGCTTGGTCCTAAACTTTGATGCTCTGCGTGGCTCAGTCAAAATATGCAATAGAACCCATATTTTGCATCACTCCGTGCAAAGAGCATTGTAAGTGTAGCTGGACAAATGAACGAACCAGGATCAATTTTGGCCAAGTTATTGCTTGTGTAATGCTGGATTTGATCATGGTGGTGATTTTTTTTTATAATCATAATGGTGGTGATTATAATCCATATGCAGTAGACTGCATTGCAGTTGGATGGCACCAGCATCCTGTAGCATTTTAAAATTTGAAGCTGTTAACACTCTTCTACTCTACCAACAGTTGGTACTTGTTATGGAAAGTACCAGTTTGTATTCTCTCGTATTGTTGGTGGTTCTGTTCAGGAGTGAAAACAAAACATGTGTTTTTCTCAGATTCAGTGGAAATTCTGAGTCTTTCACTCACATTCCAGCTTAGGAGATTTTGAACTCATATTTGGTTGTTCTTGTTCCATGTTATCTGGCTTGTGGAGTCTTGTGTCAAGAATTTTTAGTTGTGTGTACCTCTTAAGTTTGTAGGCTTATTTTGTTTCCTTTGAACAGACCTTTGACCAGCAATTGCTCTATGATGAATACATATTCTTTTTTTTAGAATATTTGTGTTATTATCTTCATATTCAAAAATACTTACACATCAATGAAATATATGGTGTAATTGTTGGTTAGAGCCACACTTAATGAAACTAAAATACATATAATAAAAAAAACCCTGGATGGAGGACTATTATTTAGTCAGGAAGACTGATTAAGGTCTTGGCATGGAAAGTTCAGAAAGTTTAGTAGCTGACTTGTTGAGTTTGATTGCTGTGTCAGCTAATGGAGTAAATTTGACATTTTCAACACATGTTTTTACTCAGAGCTGTCATGATTCTGAATTCTGATATAGCAACATCTGATGTTGAATTTAGGATTTCAAGAATACATTGAGTTCTCCACCTAATGGAAACAGTATGTAATCTAGCACTTTTGTAAGACTTGGTATATTGGTGAATTTTGGGGATTCAAGAAATATCCACGATTCTGCACTAAGGTGGTTGCTGTTGCATGCGTATCTGAAATTGAGATGTATATGGGCCAACCAAAAGCTTCCTTCACACCTATGGCACCTGAGTTCGACAGGACCTTGTTTTAAGTCTAGGCAAGAGCATCATCTCAAATTGTGGTCGTTTTAGTAGTCGTTTTAGTAGATATACACTAATTTGAAATGGAGGAAATACATCGCAACGGCTCCAGTGGTACTCCTCTTTCTCATGCCAGGTTGGTAAAATAGGCTTGAAATCTGGTTTCGCTGTTCAAATGTAGTCCATGTTCAATGCTTCAAACAAAAAGCGAGCTTTAAATGAAGTCTTGTTTTTGCAACAACAGCGAATCAGCGATGCGGTATACCATGTTACCAACGATATTCTACTACTGCTATCACCATGCTACGAGGGACGAAGAATTGACAACTATTGCTGCCGCAACTGTTGGGCCCCTCCGCTAGTTCTGGTGTTCAATGATGCATAAAGGGTTAACATGTCGCCAAATAGAAAATAGAAAGCGATAAAGATCATGCCAAGCTTCTCCATGGAAGGACTCACGGCTGCTTATCGCGCTGATCGACGACAATGATGATCAGCGAGGCAGCAGATTGTTGTTTTGTAGACCTGCACAAGAGGCCCAACGTTGCCGAGTACAACTATTATGGGCCGCATTGTGTGGCCCATGAGGACCGAAAGAATCCGGTACGACCCAGGCTTCCGGCTAAACCCCTGCTTCTCCCACGACGACGCCGATCGCCGCCGCCGCCTCATTTCCCAGCCCTTCTCCCGTCTTCACCCCAGCTCGAGCGTTCCGGCCGGCGTGGCTCGCTTCTCCTAATTCTCGCGGGGCCAGGGAGGGGCCGGCGGCTGCCACTCTCGGCAGCGCCAGGCCAGAATGGCTTTCCTCTTCAACAAGTTCCAGGAGGTGAGCGTCCCTGTCTGTGTCCCTTCACATCTCGCAACCGTCGGCGGGATCTCGATCTGCCTAATTCCTCCCGGTCGCGGGCGACGAAACCCTTCATGGATTTCCTTGACACGAGGGAAGTTCGAAACCATATTGCACGCTTTGACCTGATAGAATATGGGAGATGCTCGGCACGCAATTGGGCATTTTCTGCAGTCCACCTGCGAAGCTTGCTTCTCCTTCTTCGATTTGCTCTTAGCTTCAAAGCTCCCTTCATCCTCGTTCGGATGACTATTTGATTTCTCCGTTATTCATTTAGTGCTACTGCTAACTCAATGAGCACAGCAGAGCACTAGCCTACGGAACACCACGAAGATTTCTTCTTAATCACCGTAAATCTGTATATCATTTTAATTGATTCTATTGTTAAATTTTACAGGCGGTCAGAACACTTGCTAAGAACCCCATGTTTGCTCGTGATCCAAGGCATCTTCAATTTGAAGCTGATGTAAACCGTTTGTTTCTCTATACAAGGTTTGCTAATATCCAAAAGAGGCTCTGTATTCCTACTTTTTTCTTCACTGTGATTTTTTTTCAAGATGAGCATTATGAAATTTCTGTGTATGCAATAAGTACCTTTCCTCCCTTGATTAGTGAAGAACATAAATTTGCACTTGTAACTGGGTTTGTTCCTGCATTCTTGCAAGCCTTCAGGACCAATTTGAGCCTGTTAAGGTGGTTACTGGTTTCTTGTTGTTTATAGGTCATAAGGCATCCTTATGAATCTCTGTGGTTAGATGAGTCACACCTTGTTGACTCTTCTGCTAGCTGCAGGGATTAAGCCACTAAACCATTTATGTTGTCATCTCTGTCTATTGAGATTGTATTACTGCTTTCTTAAGTTCTCCTGCAAAGCCATATGTGAAGACTACTGCTTTCTTAAGTTTCTTTTACTGTGCACTTAGCTATTATCGTCTGGGGGAGAATGCTGAAGAGAAGGATGCGGAGGAGATTATTGACTTGGCTAGCAAAGCATCTGTTACTGACCAGCAGAAACAAGTGCAGGATAATGTTCATTATCAACTTAGTGATATATGCCAAACAATGGATAGCATTCTTCGTCCTCATGTAACAAATGATCCATCGAATAATCCTTCAGAAGCAGAGAGCCATTCTCGGCGTAGTGGATTGAGTTTTGCTGTTGGCGGAGCTGCATCTGCAAACAAGCAAAGGTAGTGCTCTCACTAAGTACACTAAATTGGTGCATTCCTGTCAATAGGTATATCATCCTAAAATAGGCTACTAAGCGCATTGATCGCTTGCTTCTGGATTGTCCTGTTGCATAACTTGTACCACTGAGGTGTCACTCTATACATTTTTCTGCAACTAAACTAATGAAGATACTTAATGTATGGTAACCGCAGTTCATTTACCTCTGTATGGGCCTATGTGGGATGGGTACAGCATTCCTTTGTAACTCTCAAGATTTTTTGTGTTTTGTGATAACCATGCTTCGACTGTACATACCATAATGTCAAATCTCAAGTCAATTTCATGCTGGCACTGTTTGTTTAAAACTCCAGACTAAGGTTACATAAGTATGCATTGATCTGTTGCTGATGACGTCATATGCATCATTGCATAAACATGTTGCAAGAAGCAATGATAAACCCTGAAGAGGTTATGTATGTTTACTGTTTGCACTTGCTTCTGTTTGATGAATTATAGGAAGCTAAATGCTTATCTATTTGCTCTGCAGTGCAGCTATCCCTGCTACACGGCCTTTAACTCGAGCAGAACTGTCAAATAAATTCAGGGATCATTTTGGGTACACCCTTGACATCAGACCATCTGGAATTCCTCACAAAGATGCAGGCCAAGGTCTGTTCTTATCTGGAGAAGCAAATGTTGGTGCTGTCCTGGCCATCTATCCTGGTGTTATATATTCACCTGCTTATTATCGATATATACCTGGATACCCAAGAATTGATGCATGCAACAACTATCTGATCACAAGATACGATGGAACAATAATTGATGCAAAACCATGGTGTTTGGGTGGTGAAACAAGAGAATTATGGGATGGTTCAGATTTGGTGGACTACAATGCTGTACCACCTAAAGGCTCAGAGAACAACTCTGATCGGGTGTGGAGAATGCTTAGCAAGCCTCTAGAGAAAAGTGTGAGGGAAAGTTTCGGTGAAGTGCTTGAACGACGAAATCCCCTTGCTTTTGGTCATTTTGCAAATCATCCACCAAAAGGTTCAAGTCCCAATGTCATGATATGCCCATATGATTTTCCTTTGACAGAGAAGGAGATGAGAGTACACATACCTAACGTTACGTTTGGTGGTGAAGAGCCCATTAAGATGAAGAGGTTTGGCTCCTTCTATTTCAAGTCTGGAAGTTCCGATAATCAGGCTGGGGATTCTCTAGTTCTAAAGACGCTAGTATTAGTGAGTACAAGGTCCATCCATGATGAAGAGCTCTTCCTTAACTACCGTTACAGTAACTCCAAGCGTCGACCAGAATGGTATAGCCCTGTTGATGAAGAAGAGGACAAGAGGAGATGGGGCTAGTTCAGCACTTCTGTACCATTCTGGCTATGCAATTTTTTCCTAACACTTCCTAGTTCTTTTTTTTTTCAGAAATTGCAATAGAGCCCTGGTAAGCTCCTTAAATCAATATGGTAGTTTCAGGTTCCTATTGTTTTCCCCCCATTTGCTACAACAATTGTTTGGTGTGGCATTTGTCATCATGCAAAAAGTAGAGTGCCTCCTGTAAACTCGTGGGTACTTGTAGCACATAAGGAATACTGGTTGTATTGTTGTTACTCCCTTTGTGTGTGCCTATCCCAGCGATTTAAGGGAGATGAATAATTTATGAATCTACTTCCTGATGTTGAAACTTACGTCCAAATTTGCCAGAACTTGCCTTTTTAACTTATGCTTTCCAGTTTGGTTCCCATCTGCTACCTAAAGTTCTAAATTATGTACTCAGTCTCAGAAAAAACAAAAGATTGGAAATCAAATTAATTTGTTTTCAGAAGTTTGTGCTTGCAGCACTTGAAAGGGCGCGCTTTTGAAACAGAAAAAAAAAGGAATCGTGATATTTCTTCCTTCTTACTGATACTTGTCATCTAATAAATAACTTGAAGCTAGCAAAAACAGCTTATTGTTTCCATTTTTTCTGTGACCAGGTTGTCAAACAGAGTTCTGCTGTAGGGTTGCTTCTTTTTTAGCCATCCTGAATTGAATATGCTCATATTGCCTAGTGGCCATCCTCTTGCTGCATGACCTGTTCTTCCTTGCAATCCCCGCTTCACTGAAAATTATGCAGGACAGTTGACTATATTCCTTCCTCTTGAACTATGCTGTATGTGGTATTTTTGCTCTTCCTTGAGATATGCATTGTCTGGTGTCATCATGGCGATTTAGCTAGCTAGTAGCACCGAAAGAGTGCATTCTTTGGTAACACCACAAGAAATTTATCAGTCAAATGGCTGCTCCAGGAAGCCTTGAGATTTTGCGGTCTGGACGGTGATTTTGCTTCGATCGTATAGCTTGAAAGGTTAGTTAATTCCTGTAGTATATGACCTATTTAGTTGATTATTCACTTCCTTCCCATAGTCTCTTGGGGCTGCAGTTATGCCTTCATCAGGCATCCCTTGCTTCAGGTTGGTAGAATCCTGTCGACTGCTCGATTGATGTAAAGCATCACATCAAACATATCATAGATGGTTTGTTCCATAATCGAGATAAGTCGCCAACTCATATGGTAATGGGACAAAGCACCCAGATAATTTTGAAAACGAGCAAGCTTGCTCTCTGCCTACCATGGCATGTTGGCATAGATTAGTGGTGAAAGGACGGTGTGACACAAAAGGACGTAGGTGACTCTGTTTTATGGATGGTATTTGGTTATATATGAATTTGTTTCTGGTTGATAGAGATGCCTTGTTAGGAATAAAGTATCAGAAGGTCATGAGATCAAACCCCCAAAATCTGCACAAAATTTACTTTACATTCATTGAGTACTCAAAACTAATCTGGCGATGCAAGCACGCCATGCTGACTGGACTTGGGCACAGACAGGTGCTTGATTGTCAGTTCATGAGCATGTTTTCTTTGTCACCGCTTAATGTTCATTTATGAGTAAAACTGTGATTCTGTCAACATTTCTATAAAATCAGTGTACCTTTCTCTTGGTTGATGAAGTTATTTCTAGAACCTTTTTTTCCTTTTGAAAGATATTTTGAGAATTTGTGGACCATGAAGCAAGAGAGGTACCTGCCTTAAAACATTTGTATCTGATATTAATTTCGTGAGTGCGATGTTGGTTAATGCGATAACAGAATAAATGCGTTGTGAAGACCTGATCGGCATTTGGTTTCTGCCCCATGCACCGATGTAGTTTTCTGTTACTGATAAATTATCGGGTCTATTTTGGCCTTTCAAAGGTGGCACTTTCTTCATGGACATTTTTTCTTTTTCCCTGGGGCCAATAAATCGCCAGCAACCAAGTCTCAAATACAAATCCGACCACTGTGTTAGCCATTCATATTTGGTTACAACGATACTACGAACCAAGAGCTATCTCTATCTTGCAATAGTACACCTGCTTTCTTTGCTTCATGCAGGGCAATTTCTACAACTACCTAAATATAAAAACGACGGTGATGATCATAGCTGTTTCTGATGGCGACTAATTTGATTTTTTTTTCCTGCCAACTACTAGTAGAAATTTACTCATCCAGAGAGCAGGAGCGGCTGGGTCGTCGATTTTTCATATGGCTGTGCACTGTGCTGCAGCGGTGATCTCACGCATTCATGTTGATAAGAGCAGCCATGTGCCGGCCGATACAATCATGCACTAGCTGGAATTTGGAAGTGCACTATCTGGGAAGTTGTTGAAGAAACCGTACTTTATTCTTTTTCCAGGCTATACAGTCTCAATTTAGCCCACATTTGGGAGACCAAGGCACCATTGTTGTCTCTGAACATCCCAAAAGAACAAAACGAGTAAACGACGCAGCTGGATATAATGCCATTGCTATTGTGTTAGCTCAGATCGATCAGGCTAACCAGAACAGGGGCGAATGCCGGACAAGTTATCCGGCAGTGAGGCTAACCAGAACAGGGGCGAATGCCGGACAAGTTATCCGGCAGTGCTGTGTCCAGCCGGCGGATTAGCCTAGGGTCTGAATATGAACATGTCTTCGCATAGACGCTGTTCTTCAGACTTTAACCGTCAGCCACATTGCTAGTTACGCACACAAAACCTTCTCTCAGGTAGACTTTTTTCTTAGGCTTCTGAAGCTACCTCGTCGATCAAGTTGCCAACCAGGCATGGGGTATCCGAATGCCATTATGTTACTCTGTAAAACAAGCAATCCAGGCACGGCAAATCTGAATGCCATTATGGTAATCTGTAAAACAACTGGTATGAAGTTACTTGCTGTGGAAAAAAAGTGCTTCGAATGTGTCGATTCCGCCATTCAAGTATTTTACTCCATGTAGTTTAAATGTACGGTGAACTGTAGATATAGAACAAAAAGGTTAGAGTATACTACTGGTTAGTCTACCGTTTTTGAAACCTCAATCATATATGACCCGAGTTCAGACTTCAGAATACTATTTGTTGATTTTATATAGTACTTTGCATTTTATGCATAGTGCTACTAAATTATCGAAATATTAGCTGTTTAGCTCTTACATTGATCGCAATATGCCGATAAAGTTCGTAAACAGAAATGAATCAGGCCGTGTGCCATATATAGCACATAATTACCTGCAACGTATATATAGCACAAATTAATTACCCATGGCAAATGTATTTGTATCCTCTGATTAGGATAATTTTGTGATAAATAAAAAGTGAAGATAGCTTCAGTTTTCCTTTTTATTTGCAAACGGATTCACATACGCCATTCGCCTGGGTTTTGATTTTCTCCATGTTTTCCTTACACATTATACCCACAATCATATTCTCACAACTAATACCGTTTAGGATTGGGAGTTCTGAAACAAATTGTGACGGTGGTGTATAAATAGATCACGAAGGTTAAGTATAAATTGGTTGTGCATACTCTATACTTTTTTGAAATGACAAAGATTAACATGCTTCGTTAGGACAACCTTAATTTGGCGAACAATTGCTCTATTAATGCATAATATTTTTTGATAAAAAAAATTGATGCCATTGGATTCATATCCAAAAAATACTTTCTTCATTAATATCTTTTATCATATAAAATAAAAATTCCACTAGAATAATTAATGGCGAAATCATTGTTCCAACGAAATTCAGATGGAAGTAGATTTGTTTTTCCTTCTCTCTCGTGAGCCATAATTCGGATGGCAATCCTTTCTATTCTCAAACTGGCATCGAGCTTCCATATCATTTACATTTACTAATCAGATTTGCCAAATGCCAACTCAAAATTTTCACTCATTAAAATTTAAGTAATAACTGCTTTGACTACATTAACATCACAATGATGCATGGCCAGCCCACAGTCGTCTACTCGTCTCAGGCGGAGAGGGAGCTCTCTCTCTCTGAAGCTTGCTCAAGGGCCCGGGCACGGGACCTGTATATATTGCCCACCCGAGGGCGATGTGACAACGCACCAGCAGCGGGGAGGAGCTAGCGGCAGGCAAAGGCAGCGGCGCACCCCCGCGTTCTCTCGATCACGATGGCGCCCGCCCGCTGCTCCCTGCTGCTCGCGCTCGCGCTCTCCCTCATCTGCTTCTTCTCCGCCGCCGCCGCGGCGGCGCAGGTGGACGCCGTGGCTGCGGCGCAGCAGGCGGCTGACCGCGTGGCGGGGCTCCCGGGGCAGCCGGCCGTGGGGTTCGCGCAGTACGCCGGGTACGTGACCGTGAACGAGACGCACGGCCGCGCGCTCTTCTACTGGTTCTTCGAGGCCACCGCCGCGCCCGACAAGAAGCCGCTCGTGCTCTGGCTCAACGGCGGTACGTATCCACACACACACCTCCCGACCTCGCTCCGCTCATCACTTCATCATCAGCTAGCGTCCGACTCCTAGCTACTAGCATCGTTTAATACTCCGCTGTCGTCCGCTCATACTTGGTTCGCCATTAATTCCCCCCGTCTGTCGTTGCTGCGCACTGCGTGTTTCTTGAGCTCGGCGGCCAGGGCTGCAACGACATGCAGGCGGCTGAAGCTGCAGCGAACGCGGCCGGCTAGGAATCGAGAGATAGAGGTAGGATGACGACGCACGGCGAGCTGGTCGTCGTCTATGAACAGCAATAAAAGTAATTTGTTGAGACGTTCATTGATTCTCTCGTCGAAGTTGACATTGATCAAGAAGAAGCGGAGTGGTTAGGCTGGGGATAGAGAGAGAGAGATTAATGGCGTGTGCTTGTGAATTGTGATGACGTACGAGCAGCTAGCTAGCTTAGGTGTTGATGCAGGGTTTCATCAGCGTACTAAATTGCAGGAGTAGACTAGTCCTAATTGCAGTTGCAGTACTGCGCACTTTGCCCAACCGATTAGGCGACATTCAGAGGGGAAAGTGAGGAGCTATCCCATCCCATCATCAAGTAATTGCGTTCACCATTAATTCGACGGTTACTGTTGGAGGTTGATGGTGTAACCGTTGAAGTCGGGTGGTCACTTGAGTTTTCTGAGTTGGTTACCATTGTACGACCGTAGGCAATTCCAGCAAGTAACATGGGATTTTTTTTAAAAAAAATGTTGAGTTCAAGTTCTTCTTTTGAAATTTACGCAAAGCTAGCTCCTATGAGACTTTTGCACTCTAGACATTCCATCAAGTTGAAGCCTAACCTTAGTTACTAAGTACTACCATTTTTTATTTAAAAAATGGAAATAGAAAGGGGATAAAATTCCCACTCAGGCCCATTCTCCTTCCCAATCCGAAATTGACCAATGCTAGATACGGCGATGCACAAGACGACGCAGGACCACGCTGTCAGCGTCAGCGTCGCCGGTGTTCCAATTGCTGACCGAGCCGGATCGGAGCCGCTGCTGGTCAGAAGAGAAGAGCTGCAGAGTAGTACTACACATTGCAGTGAGGCCCACACGACGCCCTAGTTGTACTACACGCTGCGCTCTTTCAGAAGGATTATTGGCGCTGCCGCTACGCACTTGTCCAGTGTAGTGGTAGCCTGTAGCTGTACACGGTGATGCTGATCGCTGAAGCTCAGCTTGATCGCTCCACCATTGAGTGCTGGGTGATTTGCTTGCTGGTGGGGACGGTCAGCTCACGGCAGTCAACACACACCATCCCGGAGCGAAGGGGCATCCCTGAAGTGCAGCCAATGGGATCGGCCGGCCGGTTGGGGCCCTCGCTCTCGCTGTGTGTTTCTTCTTCCGAGCGACGAGCAAGCCTTGTGGCCTAATTCACGTAGTAGCACGTCCTCGTTGGGATCTCCCCGCCAGGCGCGGCGTTGCCAACATCCCAAGCAAAGTGTCAGCCAGTCAGTCAGAGATGTCTCATGTCTCTGGCAGCGTATAGTTCCCCTGCTTGCTTGCACCGGCTAAGCCGTTTCTTCGGACCCCTTGGTAATATTATTAGTTGG
Organism: Setaria viridis; assembly: GCF_005286985.2. Taxonomy (NCBI): domain Eukaryota; kingdom Viridiplantae; phylum Streptophyta; class Magnoliopsida; order Poales; family Poaceae; genus Setaria; species Setaria viridis. The sequence goes on from NC_048263.2 coordinate 31,783,912, forward strand.
AAACGTGCGAGTCTAGATTTCAGAGAGAGGATGGTGATTGAGCAAGTAGCTAGTCTAACAACTGATAAGACACTCTAGGTCTTCAAGGTACAAATCATATGGTTCCTACGGACTACGGTTGAGTTAGGACAGGACGACAATTAGGCCGCCATAATGCCGATCAGTCGGATTGATCATCGTTTCAGTCTTCTTGGAAGTGTCCGATCAGTCAGTTAGGACAGAACAATCAGTTCTGCAGGTAGGCGGTTAGGACAGGCGACAATGTTCTTTCCGGCTTTTTGTGGAGATAGAAAACAAGATTTCGGGTAGCCAAATCCGGGCATCCGCACTATAGAAATAAAATGCGTCCCACATAGCTGTTGGTTCAGCTCGCACCGACGTATGCGTATCATGTAGTATATGCCTCTCGCCCACCGCAAGCCGCCAAGCCGTTCTTTGTCAGTACGTGGCTGGCCATCAGGCACGTACCGATCGATCGATTATTCCCTTCCCCGATCGATGTACGCGTTCGTGAACGCGAACAGGCAATATACGCTCTCTGACTCTCGCCGGTCGAGGCACTTCTCTTTCTGTCTTTCTTCAGCTAGCGCACTACGCGGGTCGGCCTCGGCCCGATCGAGCTGTGGATACACTCGCGTGCATAGATCAAGCTGAAAACAAGCTACAGTCCTGCCAAGAAAAAGGGAAATCAAACAACACAGCTGAAGCAAAAGCATCGTCCATGCTGCATATACCCCGTCCGTCTCTGGGATACACGGAAAGTTGGTCGTCCCTTTGTGTTTGTACATATGCAACCGCGCGCGGGCACTCCACGGTAGTGTACGTACCCATCACCAGCCACGAGCCCACGACCGAGTCCGCCACCGGACCGAACGCATGCGCGCAAACGGCAAGGGGGGAGCGGGTTGGCATGGCAATTGGCATGGCGCTTTCAAGCGCCGGCGCGGGCGAGGCCGCACGGGGCGTACGCGCGCGCGCCACCAGCAAGCGATCGAGCCGGCGCCGCCCACACGCGCACGGGGGGACCAGGCGTACGTGCACGACGCGCTGCAGTGCGCGGCGTGCTCTGCGGCTCCGCGCCCACCGGATGGAAGCCGGGGGAAAAGATCTGAACAGGGATGGTGCGTGGTGCGGGGTGCGCTGCGCTCCCAACAGCATCGGCAATTCAGCATGCCTGCCTGCGGTGGTGGCAGCCACGGCGATTCTAGGCCGCGCGCTAGCCTCTGGTAGTCCGGTGGTCCGGCCCACCACTGTACTGCGGTCCACTACGGCGCCCTCTCAGGTCTCAGCTGTAACCATCGGCTTCAGTCGCCGGACGTGGGTCGATTCAGTGAGGGTCACATGCATAGCATAGGGCGCAGCCGCCGCGGACGGACCAGAACGAGATGGGGCCCGGCGATTGCGGAGGATCTTACCGGCCCGTGTGGCCGCTGTAGCCCGTAGGTTTCCGTCTCGTTGAAACCGAGCGAATGATTTCGGGCTAGTTTGGCACGGCTCTTGTTCTTGCAAAAATAACTTTGGCTCTAGCTTTTGTGATGAAATGGTTTTTTTCACCTGCCTTTTTACAATTGATAGAGAAGATAAAAGTCCATTATGCCCTTTCTAGTTTTCTTCCTTCTTTTCTTGCTTTTCCCCCTCTTTTCTTATTCCCTTCGTTCCAAATTATAAATCATCCTAACTTTCTTAAGAGTCAAAGCATCACAAGTTTGACAAAAATTTATAAAATAAATTACTAACATTCATAATACCAAATAAGTACCATTAGTTTTTTCATTCAATATATTTTCATAGTATATCTATTCGGTGCCATAAACCTTTGTGATCCTCTCTATAATTTTGGTCAAACCTAAAATGATTTGACTCTCTAAGAAAGTTGAAATGACTTATAATTTGGAACAAGGAGTACTATTTTTTTCTTTTCCCTCCCCATTCTTTTTTATTCATTCTCTCTCTCTTCTCCACGAACCACACAGCCACACAGTCTTATCCTCTTCTCTCTTCTTGCCCCAACTCTGCCCGCATCCCTAGCTGTGCGCGCCATCAAGCTTCGCCATGGACGCCGCCTTCGCTCACACAGCCAAGCTCCACCATGGCCGCGGCCTCGGCACGCCGCCGTGCTCCGCCTCGGCTGTTGAGCTTCGGCCCAGCCATGGGCTCCGCACGCGCCGCCAGCCGCCATGGCGCCCGCTGGCCACCACCCCCGCCGCCACCTCCATGCGCCCGCCGAGCTCACAGGTTCACTCGATAGTAAATGTTGTAATTTTCGTGAAATAGCAAGGGCACATGCATACTTTAGTGTTTTGGGTGGAGGAATGAGCCGGTATGAGTCATTATTTCTGGCTTCTCATCGGCGGAAGAACACGTAGAGCGCAAAAAGCGGGACTTCTCCTTGCTTTTCCTCATGAGCCATTTTGAGTTTTTCCGTTTGACAGTGCTTCACCATAAGCCGCTCAGGAAATCGCTGGGTGAGCCCTACCAAAGAGGGGCTTCGCCTAAGGGCTCTGCTGCGACGCTACGGCTTCCGCTGGCCACCGCTTGCTTGTCTGCGGCCCACTCCGTTCGTTATCCAGCTGACCGGTCCACGGGCCTAGTATGATTGGGTTGGGCGGCGACGCTGCAACGTGAACCTTGCTTGCTTGGGGGGGCTCGTATCCTCGTCGCGGCGGGGCTCCGTTCCCACTCCCCCGCCCTGCTCCCTTTGTAATCATGAGCCAGCTAGGTGTGCTTGAGTTTTCTTCGTCTCAAATTCGGACGCATGATTTCATCCAAGTACTTCCTCCATCTATCTTTACAAGGCATACTATAATTTGGCACGATCTTTCAAATAACTCTTTAACCATTAATTTATCTTATATTAATTTGTTTATGGTTATAAACTTATAATCATTATAAAATATATTTATTATGAATCCAACCGTATAAAGTTTATATTATAAAAATAAAAATAAAAATAGTCAAAATTATTGGTCAAATATTGCAATGTTTGAGTCTTTTTTGGATTCTTGGTTCTGAGCATTGTTATTGTTGTTTGTTGCTGCAGGGCCTGGGTGCTCGTCCATCGGGTACGGAGAGGCGGAGGAGCTGGGGCCTTTCCTGGTGCAGAAGGGCAAGCCGGAGCTCAAATGGAACAACTACTCGTGGAACACAGGCACGCACTGTTAAAGAGCAGGAATTTCAACCGTTGTAGTACGCTGACGCTTATGTGTGTTCAGTTTGCTGAGACTTTGAACAAAAATGCAGAGGCCAACCTGATGTTCCTGGAGTCCCCGGTGGGCGTTGGGTTCTCCTACACAAACACAAGCTCCGACCTGCAGAACCTCGGCGATAAGATCACCGGTAAATTAAATCCATCGCCATAATAGTGATCTCTGTAGCTGAGACGACAAACAATTTTGTTGTTTTTGGATGAATTTGAACCGTATCTGAACTTGAACTGTTCACTGTCACGTCTGGGTGCAGCTGATGACGCTTACGTATTCCTGCTCAACTGGTTCAAGAGGTTCCCGCAGTACAAGTCCCACGACTTCTACATCGCCGGCGAGAGCTACGCCGGTGAGTGTTCAACTGTTCATCACCGATGGAGATATGATCTGAGCGCTATCTCTGAAAGACCGTGACGCGAGCTGTTCCCTTTTTTTTTTCCTGCCTCTGCCAGGGCACTACGTCCCGCAGCTGTCGGAGAAGATCTTCGACGGCAACAAGGCGGGCCCCAGGGAGAACTACATCAACTTCAAGGGCCTCATGGTCGGGAACGCGCTCATGGACGACGAGACGGACCAGACGGGCATGATCGACTACGCCTGGGACCACGCCGTCATCTCCGACCGGGTGTACGGCGACGTCAAGGCCCGGTGCAACTTCAGCATGGTGAAGGTGACGAGCGCCTGCGACGCCGCGCTCCAGGAGTACTTCGCCGTGTACCGCCTCATCGACATGTACAGCCTCTACACCCCCGTCTGCACCGATGGATCCGGCTCGACGGCGTCGCGCGGCGGCCACCGGAAGGTCGCCGTCCACGGCGCCGCCCCCAGGATCTTCTCCAAATACGTAAGACGACGACGCACACGCTGCGCTCCGATCATCTGATGAGTTCATCGCTACTCCTGGTTGGACATTGGGACCGATCTCAAAAGGTTCTGCGTCGATGTTGCAGCGTGGGTGGATCATGAAGCCGGCGGGCTACGACCCCTGCACGGCGGAGTACGCCGAGGTCTACTTCAACCGGCCCGACGTCCAGGCGGCGCTGCACGCGAACGTGACCAAGATCGGCTACAACTGGACGCATTGCAGGTGCCGTGCGACTCACTGCTGACAATTGAGCAGCAAGTAATGCTGCCACATTAGTTCCTCAGGTTTCAGAGCTAGCACTGACCAAAAGGACTCAAATGTGTTGTGCAGCGACGTGATCAGCACTTGGAACGACGCCGCCTTCTCCACCCTGCCCATCATCCGCAAGCTCATCGCCGGCGGACTCAAGGTCTGGGTTTTCAGCGGCGACACCGACGGGAGGATCCCCGTGACTGCGACGAGGCTCACCCTCAACAAGCTCGGACTCAAGACCGTCCAGGAGTGGACGCCGTGGTACGACCACCTGCAGGTAAGCCAATGGTTGTTCAGAATTGGGCTCAGAAAGCAGCTCGTCGTTGCTGAGCATCGAACTGACGCCTTTCTCGTCCGTAACTTAGGTTGGTGGATGGACGATCGTCTACGAAGGGCTGACGTTCGTGACGATCCGCGGCGCCGGGCACGAGGTGCCTATGCACGCGCCGCGCCAGGCGCTGACGCTCTTCAGCAACTTCCTGGCCGGCACCAAGATGCCCCCGACGGCGTTCCCCTAGTGGCCACCGCTCGTTGTCCGGCAACGCCGGCTGATCTGAAGTTTTTCCCTTTTCGTTTCTCCCAAAGATGCAAGTGTAATTCGATTGGAAAAGAAAATCAGGAATAAAAATCATAGCGCTGATCTCAGTATTCACAATCACAAGTCTTGAGTGCCTCTTTGTGTGCCCTTAAAAATCGATACTTCACAAATAGATTACTGGTGCTCACAGCATATGGAACAAGAGACCTTCGGAGTGCGCGCAGCACAAACTGATTGAAACAGTAAGTAATGAAGGAAAATTAGGGGTGGCACCTGCCGAATTCCAGGACTTATTACATCATTACATCACAGACTACACATCGGAAACCCGGATTTTCTCCCTTTCACTCTGAATCACGCATAAGAGTGTCAAGGAAAAAAAAGCACAAGTTCAAACACAGACAGCACAAGGGGGAACCTGACAATTTGTACTTGTACATGAATTGGCCTGCGTTCCTAGCTTGGAGCGTGTCTCCTTAGCACTTGAGCAGCTAACCTTTCTTTGGCATGGCCGCCAACCTTGTATACATGCGGGCCATTGATTGATAGCCTCGGATATCACCCGATCTTAGGAGATTGCCTGTCGTTGGGCAAAAAGACAGCCAGAAAGTAAACATATTATCAGATAAGTTTGTCTAGGCAGTACATCATTAATCAGAAAGGGATCTTGCAAAATGCAGGTGCTACATCGTAGATTCATCAGTTGTTATGTCCATTCTTTCAGTTCGACCATGTTTCTTTCACAAAAAAGAACCTTGTTATATGATTGACAATAAAATGCACATTTAGAAGATCCTAAATCATGCTAGCGAAGTCCACTGATAATTATCATATTAAAAGAGAGTAAATATCCAGATCCACATAAACGTAAAAGAATACTCGAATAGTGAGGTCAAAGGTGACACCATCATTTTTAGAGATTAGAAACTCAATACGAACCCGTAAAGATAACAACTATCGATTGATTGAGCAATGAAGACCACTTATTTTGGTAGGACTATATTGTAATAGTGTAGAGTAATTAGATCTAGAAGTTACAACAGTTATAAAGTTGTCATGCAACTGTTCCATAATTTAATTCAGTAAGATTGTAAGTAGTAGAATGTGGTAGCTTTCATGTTGCATAGTTTGATGTAGAGTGAACATAGTACATACAAAGTCATAGGTAGGAAAAAGAGCTACCTGAATCACAGTTAAGTGGGCTGTCTGGTTCAGGATGGGCCATCAGAGCAATTATTGCTCTGCAAACAGACTGAAGGGTCCATGCAGGGCTCCATGCATTCTTCAAAATATCCAGGCAAATTTCACCAGTCTAAAACCAAAAACGATGGGAAAAAATGTAACTAAACAGAAATTTCCCCTTAATTTTGTTGCTTATGATTTTAAAATTATAAAAAGGATGACATCACATTATTATATAACCTTGAAATGCACATTTGGGTGGAAAATTTTGGTCAGAAATCGAACTTGTGGAGGCAGCAGAGGGTACTGCTCTGGAATTGAAAACGCAAGTTGGAAAACACCACCTTCAAAAGGTGTTTCAGAAGGGCCCTAACCACATAAAGATAGACAATCAGAGGAGGCAATAGCAATAGTTTGTTAAAAGACTGATCTTGCCTATTTCTGCAATAAAAAGTTACCTTGATAAGAGCAGTCCACTTGAATATGTTTGAATCATCACAGATTAATTGGATATCAGGGTCAGCTGACTTCTCTCGCTGTACCTCCTTGTACTCCTTGAAAAGCCTTGCTCTAGATGCCTAGAGATAGAATATATTTTAGAAAAGGTCCAAATTTCGATAGCTATTAATTAAAAACATTGTGAACCTCAAAATATTCCGTGGGCATGGTGGAGTATTTGATGTAGGATTGTGAATATTACTGGTTGACTATAACACTATATTAGTTAGCAGATAGCCAGATACATTTCATTCTTCAGACAATTTTATACTTATGACAGACTTGAACCAATGCACAATAGAACAGAAGGAATGGAAAAAGGAGAGCAAATTGTTTCCTATGAAATGCAAATTGCTACCTATAAAATCTTCCATGGGGGGGATAAAAGTGATGCATCAAGTAGCATAAGGAAAGATAGTTATTTTATTTTTATGAAATGACTGACGCATTGCACGGCTATGCAATTAATGTGCTAATGAAACGATTGTGAACTTACCTGCATACTGTTTTATCTACGGATGAGTGATTACCACAGAGCTGGTATAGTGAAGATGTTACTGAAGGCAAGCAAAATAAGATATAAGATGAAGTTAGAATGATTTAATTAACCTTGATAGTGAAAATGAACAATATTGAGCTCGTCACAGGAAAAGTAATACCAAACGAAGATTAAATATCCTGGAACCAGATTCAGGAAGCTAGAAATAATCCACAAAAAACATGAACTAAGCTACTCAGCCACAAGTTTTCATCAAATGGAAAATACTACAACAAAACTGGACGTCTGACTACATAGACAAATATATAGGAGGTTTATCGATCATACATTTTTCCTTCTAATATTATACTCCAGTGAAGGTAACATCAAATTGTTCATCTAACTGCAATACAGGACACCCATATCTAAGATCTAACACTAGAGTACATGAACCACAACTTTAAACTAAGGACACGCGTGTCATCATCAAGCATCCACTACGGCTAATCAAGAACCTGAATCATTCATTCCAAGTTTTCTCAAGTACCGGTACCACCCGATCTGGGCATTTGCCTGCCGCGCTCATCAGACAGACAGGGCGCGCCACAAATTGAGAACCCGGAATCATTCAGGAACGTCTATTAGCAATAATCCCCTAACCCAACGACATGAGCAACTGCTTCCCAAGACGTTCCTAAATCCTCTCTCAAGTTCTCAACCTCAACCCTACTCATATCAAAGGAAAGGTGGTTGTTCGGAAATAAATAGAGCGTACCAAGCCGATGGTTCGGTGTTACGGCGCCTGGAGGTCGATTCCGCAAAGGGGGAAGTCACCGGACGGAGGAGGTTGCTGCGGAGAGAATTGGAAGGAGCACGGTGCTGCCGCGACGGTGGCCCGTCGGAGAAGTTTGGGGGAAGAAGAAGGGAGGAGAGAGAAAAGAGAAGGAGCCCGTGGGTGCGAGGTGGGCCCGGCCCGGCCCAGCCTAGTTATAAACTCCCTTTCGCCGCAAAAAAAAACTCAGATAACCGGCCCATAGATAAAGGCCCAAATTCAACATGGACTCCAGCCCAAAGCCTTCTTCTTGCGAAACACTCCACTCTCCGTTTTCCTCCTGCGATTCCACCTCCCCACTCCCGTCTCGTCGTCCTCTTCCCCTTCTTTTTCTCAGCCGCCTCGCACCCCTGTGCGCAGCAAAAACCTTGCCGCGAATCGCCGACGCGAAACCCCAATCCAGAGGAGCCGACGAAGTGCGTGAGCGGCGGCCATGGGTGACAGCCAGTACTCCTTCTCCCTCACCACCTTCAGGTTCGTGCCCCCCCTCGCTACATCTCTCGCTTGCTCGTCACCTCTTTCGAGATCGGGGAGATTTGATGTAGTTTTGGTGATTTGATGCGAGTTTCCTCGGTTAATTTCGCTGCAGCCCGTCAGGAAAGCTTGTGCAGATCGAGCACGCGCTCACGGCTGTCGGATCCGGCCAGACCTCGCTCGGGATCAAAGGTTCGATCTGCGCCAACCCCCTTCCGCCCTTGTGCTTTCTACCGTCTCTAATTTCACATTACGGGTATTGATAGGGTAGCGGAGAAGTTCCTGATCAATTTGACTGGTTTGAAACGGCAGTGTTAGGCTTTATCGAACATTAGGGCATTGCGGAGGGCTTATAGTTACTGGCCCTGTTGCCTGTTGGCTAAAGTGTACGATTTAGGGTTACCTCCATGTGTTTGAGGTCCTTGTTGATTCCTGTGCGCTGATTACGGCCTTTCATTCTTTCTCGTTGGCATCACAGAGATACAAAGATTTAATAGCAACTGTGCATATAGTTGTGTTTTTTTGAAAAAAAAAACTCCTGGATACCCTTACATTAGCAGTTTGCATCCATTTGTGTGGATGCTTGCTTGGGGCATTGCTTGGTTCATAAGTTCAAGGAGAGAGGTGCACTGAAAAAAAAAACCACGGACATATTGTTTCTGCTAGTCACAATTTATTGCGTGAATTTAAGACATTAACATGATTTTTCTTATCTTATGTGAATTCTCAAGTTGCATATGAGGTTCAGTTTTGTAAGTTCCTTGATGACTATGAGGACTATTGGAGCTAATACATTCGTCAAACTTGCCCTGATTTTCTTTGTTGATGGGATTATCAAAGCATGTGCGCATTTGAAGTATTCTTCTATATTCTGAATGCTTATCAGTAATGTAAAAGTTGGTGTTCTTTCTGATGTAGATCTATTGTTGTGTGGACGCTTTTCGAACTATATTTACTTATATTCCTTGGAGTGTGGGCACTGCAAGTTGAGAACTTTGAATTCTAACTAACTTCTAGCTCCTGGATGTGGAGAATTGGAGCTTGTTCATTGGGAATTGCAAATTTGTTCGTCCTCTTCATATCCAGACTCTGAGTAGTATACTTGTACAGAAAAGGTGCCACTCAGCCAAAGATGGGATGTGGAAGTTTAAAGAAATATTTTGAATTTCCCTCATGATTGTTGTTTGATATTTGTACTTCCTGATTAACCTAAGCATTCCTTCTGAAGTTACATTTAGTTCTTTTAGTGTAATTAACTGCACTATACTAGGTACTTGGTATGAATTGTACCATTCTGTTCTATGTAGTATACATGATCGCTGGTTAGACAGTACATCATTTTACATTGCTTTTTCACTCTTTGATATTTCTGAATGTCATGTTCGCAGCTGCCAATGGTGTAGTCATCGCCACTGAGAAGAAATTACCTTCTATCTTAGTGGATGAAACCTCTGTAAGTATAACTAGTTCTTGTTTCTTTTTATTTCTCTTCGGCTGCATTCTGTCGCCCCCCACACCCACCCACAGAAGTACTAAACGATTACCTGTTTGAAAAACTCCAGGTGCAAAAGATTCAGGCACTGACACCAAATATTGGAGTTGTCTACAGGTACTGCACTTTCTTGGTTGATCTTGTATTCGTTTTTGTTTTACATTTTGGAATTGGAATACATTTCATATTCAAGTTTATTATGTTCGTTGAAGTTATGGACCTTTGGTGCATCTTTTAATTGCCAAGTATATGTTTTAGTCATAAACTTCACCTTGCATTGTTTTCAGTGGGATGGGTCCAGATTTCCGTGTTCTGGTGAGGAAAAGCCGAAAGCAAGCACAACAGTACTATCGGTTGTACAAGGTATACTTTTTGGCAAATCTTTTAGTTTAGACTCCTGGAAATTTGTAAGGAGGTCATTTAAATAAATTTGTAACTTGAAAAACTTGTACTCCTCTATTCACATGCTGCCAAGTAAATAATTTGTTTTTGGTTATTGTTTCTCATTGTCAAATGCAGGAACATATACCCGTTACACAGCTTGTACGAGAGACTGCTGCTGTTATGCAGGAGTTCACGCAATCAGGGTATGTTACTAGACTTGGTACCTTACTTTGGTGTGTATAAATATAAGTTGCATTTGAATTTTAATACCCAAACTATTAACTATTAGGATATGTTGATAGCATGATGACATTAATGAATGTGTTATTTTGGCTGCTTGTTAATTCCTTAAGGTTTAGGTGGTTGGCTACTTCAGTAACCAAACAAGTCAGCCAGCGTCATACTTGAAATATGGAATATATAAACATTTAGTAGCCATCTTAACATCTTCTGATAGCTTGACCAAAAGTGAGATTACTGAGATACACCATCAGGTTTAAAAACACATAATGGCTTCTATTGTTTGGTTTTTATGGTGATTAATTAATGGAAGCCTGAAGAGAACTCTTACTCCTTAATGATAGATGTATGCTAATGTATTTTACTTGTGAACCTTGTTTGTTTCAGTGGTGTAAGACCATTTGGAGTATCGCTGTTGATTGCTGGATATGATGACAATGGCCCGCAGCTGTATCAGGTATGCTGAAGGAGCTACTAGATAGAAACCTATTCATTTTTATTCCCCTCATTTTAGCTTAATTTGACATGATGGTCCATATCTCAATGACAACCTGACAAATGTATATCCTGTTTCCTTGTATCAAGTCATAACTTACAAGAGATAACAGTTATTTGCTTATAAAATGAAAATTCTCTACTTTTGGCATTTTGGGCTAATACTTCGCCATCATACTGTATCAGCAGCAAGATTGCTGACATTGTTGAATGTTTATTCAGGTTGATCCCTCAGGATCATACTTCTCCTGGAAAGCATCAGCTATGGGGAAAAATGTGTCCAATGCAAAGACGTTTCTTGAAAAGAGGTATGCGTATTCTCGACATGGTGTACCACTAATGTTGAGCAATACTAGATATTGTTATGACTTGGAGCTGCTGATAATTTTCTTCCATACATTTGTATATAAATTTCAGATGACTTTATATGCCTGATTGATTAATAAAAGCAGCACATGTCATAATAATTCATCTTTTTTGCCCCAAGGATTATGAATTCACTTGTAGACGTATAACCTTTATTTATGTTTTCATTGTAGATACACAGAAGATATGGAGCTTGATGATGCCATCCACACAGCAATTTTGACTCTGAAAGAAGGGTATGCCATTCCACTTGTAATTGCTTACTGTTGAAACATCCTTAGTTACTAACTGGTTCTGGATCTGGACTTGCAGATATGAGGGGCAAATTTCCTCCAACAATATTGAAATTGGAATTATTCGAGCTGACCGTGAATTCAAGTATGTTATACAGACTCAATTTTAGCATCCATTTTTTAGCATGATTCATTGTTCCACTGCCTCATCCAATGATTAAATGTGGCATTGCTCCCTATCTTATGAGGATGTTCTTTATTGGTTCACTTCCTCACTTGTTATCATGGAACGCCTGTTGAGGGATAGTTAAAATTTACAATTCTCTCAGTCTTGTAGTTAGTGAAACATATATCTTTGTGGGTTGTAGAATTTGGGTCTTATATGCTTGTATTCACTCTGCTTTTACTGTTGCAACACTAAAACTAGTTAATGATTCCTTGCTACAATCAGATGGTTTACTGAGAACTAATACTTTCCATACAAAATGCAGAGTTCTAAGCCCATCAGAGATCAAGGATTTCTTGGAAGAGGTGGAGTAAACCTGGTCATGATTTACTGTGTCAAACAACGAAAGCATCACTTATAAGCAGCCGGCCTGAAGCTTTTCTTTTGGTTTTATTTGTCACTCACTGTAAACTGATTTGCTCCAGTGTCTTGTGATGCTTACATTGGAACCCTCGTGGATGCATATTGTAGACAAGAAAGTTAACGTCAGGTGGGTTGATGTTGTATTTGACCTACTCCCTGCGGCTTATTTATGTGATGCACGGTTCTTGTGTACCCTATCGATGCAGGGGGTTTAGTTTCTTGTGGTATTTTGTATTTGGTATCGTTCCTGCAAGTCACCGTAGCATTGCAGATTTGCTTGTGTGACTGGATTTCGTGGTTGCAAAAATCAAGTTCGATAGACGCAATAGCCATGGGCCATGGTCTCCAGTTGCACTGTGGGCTTAATAAGTTGTCATAATCTGATGAGCCGGTAGTCTCGGTGCATGAGGCTTCTTGCAGTGTGTCCCAAATTTTAGTACCTCGAAATTCCTCTTCATATAACCAAACACGTCCCGAATTTTAGTACCTAGAAATTCCTCTTCGGGGTGACAAACACAAGTAGGATCGTTTCATCCTAAAATCAGACTCTAAACCAAACACAGGGTTGTAGATTTGGAGCTTGACACAAAACACAAGTGGGATCGTCCCATCCAAAAAGTTCATGGACAATCCCATCCCACCCATGTTGTGCTTTACTGAACCTTCTTGTGGATCGTAAGGTGCGGCCGTTTATAGTACATCATCATGGTTCATTGGCAACGTGCGTCCTACTGGATGAATCTCGAAGGAATTTTGAATGACTCAAATTCCCATCATTCCATGGAGTGAGAACTGAAGACTGATACCTATGGGTCGTCCTTATGCTTATTTGGCACTACTTTGAGACTCGTTATTGGTGAATTAGTAGATTAAATTATGAGGGTGGTGTTGTGGTGATAAAAGTCGTGGCATGGATTAATATTTAATAGGTTGGAGAGATCAAAGATGTCAGATGCGTACATTGTCACTGCCCATTATCCTTCTACAATCTCGTATTGTCTTTCAGCTCTGTTCCTCCTCCCTTCAGCAATCAGTACATTATCCTTCTACATCGCCTTCAGTATATTGCCTGACAGATCTGATGCTGATGGGGGGCGATTTCAATTGGTCCAGAAAAGAGTAATTCTGTACTGTAACCCTTGCCGTTTTGTAATAAAAATAGCACAGAATATCGATGCAAATCGCAGAAGTTTACAGTGACCTGCACAAAACTTGCCGAGACAGTAGGCTGGAAGAACCCCGATCTCCGTCTTCCTTCCTGTGGCCGCCGCCGTCCCTCTCCGTTCTCCCTTATAAACCGCCTCACCAAACCCGACGGATGGGGTGGTGCTCCCCGTCCACTCCCCGGCAGCTCCTCTCCACGGCCTCCCTCTTCGCCCTCGGCGCGGGCCTCCTCGCCTACGGCATCCACCTCTCCTACGTCAACATCGAACCCCAGCGCGCGCGCACGCTCGCTCGCGACCAGTTCGTCCGCGACTACCTCCGCAAGAAGCACGACAAGTAGCCCGCCCCCGGGCCCCGGCCCGACGCGCCCGATCGCTCAGTACTCTGAGACGATGGCGGCCCTGGCTCCAGCGAGCTCGGGCGGTGAGTCCGTTATCGCGGAGGTGGAGATGAACGCCGGCACCGATCAGGACGCCGGCACTGTTCGGGTCACCGTCGTGCAGGCGGCGTCCGTGTTCTACGACACCCCTGCCACTCTCGGTGCGTGCAGCTTTGCTCTTCCCCCGTTGTCGCTGTAGTTGTTGGAGTAGCGCGCATGGTGTTCGATTCATTGTCTCGCCCGTGTGGCGGTCTTGATCAGTGCTGCGCGCGCGAGGTGATTGCTTGCTTGTCTCGTCAAAACTAGCTTTGTGAATTGTGTTCAGTGATGGATCGTAGTCGTAAAACTGCACGGAGAAAATTGTTTAATTGAATTGTGACAGTGTCATTATATGGTGATTCATTTCTCAAATACTGTACCGATTGTTTGACATGGTGGCATCTGCTTCAAGGAGACATTGTTCTCTATAGTGATCTTAGATATATGGATGGAGCAGTAGGTTTTCTCAGGGTTAATGAGCATGAGCTATACGGGATAAGGAGTTGATACTGCCTTTTCTTAGATAGTGGTGGGTGAGTTGTGTGGACAGTTTTACTTGCTTGGAGGATTAGGTATTTCAGGTGCGATACACAGGCATTTAAATAAAATCTTTATCTGCATACTATTATGTGCCACCTCAGTTCCTACCCAGTACTGGAGTCACAATTTTTTTTACAATAATCCTTTTATCAGCCTTTTAAGTCTGATAGCTTTGGAGATGAGGCATTTTGTAAATTTCTTCAATGATTTGTACTACAGATAAAGCAGAAAAATTGATGGCGGAGGCAGCTGGATATGGTTCACAGTTGGTTTTATTTCCAGAAGTCTTCATTGGTGGCTATCCTCATGGGGCTACCTTTGGACTCGTTGTTGGCAATCGCACTGCCAAGGGAAAGGAAGACTTTCGGAAGTATCATGCATCAGCCGTAGATGTGCCTGGTATTCTAAAATGATGTTAATGTATCAATGTTTATTTTTCACCAATGTACGCATCTGTTATTTCTAGGAAGCACTTTGTAAACATTTCAATATTTGATGGATGCAGGCCCAGAAGTATCCCGCTTAGCTGCATTAGCTGGAAAATATAAGATTTTTTTGGTGATAGGGGTGGTTGAAAGGTCAGGATATACACTTTACAATACAGTGCTCACCTTTGATCCCCTGGGAAAATACCTAGGGAAGCACCGTAAGCTCATGCCTACCGCACTGGAACGAGTATTTTGGGGGTTTGGAGATGGATCTACAATACCTGTCTATGATACTCCTCTTGGAAAAATCGGTGCCCTCATTTGCTGGGAAAACAGAATGCCACTTCTCAGGACCGCCATGTATGCTAAAGGTATTTCTGTTTCTTGCTTAGCTAAGTACAGTATCTGAAACAAAGTGCAGGAACATAATTTGGAACCATAAGGTGTAACTGCTGAAATGCACCACATGCACAGATGCACTTGAGTTAATCTTTCATACCCGAGTCCTATGTTTACAGGTGTTCAGATATATTGTGCTCCCACTGTTGATTGCGTGACAAGTTGGCAGGCTTCTGTGACACATATTGCCCTTGAAGGGGGATGCTTCGTGCTGTCAGCAGTGCCGTTCACCCGCAGAAAGGACTATCCTCCCCCTCCCGAGTATACATTTGGTAGCCTAGAGGAAGAGCCATCCCCGGAATCTGTTGTTTGTTGTGGAGGGAGTGTCATCATTTCACCATCTGGAACAGTGTTGGCAGGTCCCAACTATGAAGGCGAGGCCCTCCTCACAGCTGACCTGGGTAAGAAACCAAGGAATTCAAATACATTCCAGGCAAAATATCCCAGTATACATTCATCATATGCATTAAGCATTATGACATGGTAGGTTAGTTATGTGCTTGCATTCCAGATAACAGTATCATATGTTTCGCAAAAAAAAATGATAACAGTATCATATGCATTAGGGCACGCATAATTCTCATTGGAAATTGCCTGGTATGGTTCACAGACCTTGGAGAGATCGTTCGAGCCAAGTTTGATTTCGACGTGGTGGGCCACTACTCGCGACCAGAGGTGCTGAGTTTGGTGGTGAATACCGATCCAAAATCTGCTGTCTCCTTCGCTTCCGACGCAGAGAAGACTTTTGCTGGAAAGAGGGATGACGTTTCGAAGACCTAATGACCACACATCTTTAATCGCCTTATACAACAAATTGCAAGTGGCCATTGCATCACAATAATTGTGGGCTTTCTGTTGTACGTTTGCGAATAAACTGTTATGTTCAGGACGGTGGATCTTATCCTAAGGTCTGGCTTAAAAGTCATGTCTATTTTCTGGCGCTGTCGCTTCGTGAAAATCGGGACAAAGAAGTCCCATCGTCTTCGTGCCGATTTGCGAGTAATGCTATTTTGTTGTCAAATGATAATTGATCGGCCACTTGGACAGTGATGGGTTTGGTTCTATCAGTCCGCTCGATGTGGTCAAGATAGTGAGCCTGCAAAGGTCGTGTGGGTCGAAAACGACCATCACCTTGTCCTCAAGCATCACACTGTCTATTTTACTTCGTTCTCTTCATCTGGACCAGTGTAATAATCCCGTAAGCAAAAAGGAACAAGAAAAATGATCATGGGAACCATTGCCTGAAGCATGTCATGAGATCGCGACGAATCACCATTTTTTCTTAACAGCCATCAGACACACCAAAGATGTTATAAATGTTGCAAATGCACCTAAAAACATTCAACAAAAAAGTTAGTTTCTTTACTGACTTCGTCCTTACAAGGCTGATTTTCTACTACTCTCTTCTTTACTGACTGTACAACTTACAAGTAGACATGTTTTCCCGTCCACCATCTTGGAATCTCACGTGATCTTGAACCAAAGGAAACGAAAAGAAAAACAGAAACTGGGAAGAAAAGCCTAGAAGCGTCGTGATAGAACGCTCCTCTTCCGGCCTTACTGTACTTGCCTTCCCTCGCCCACCATCCAAACAAAAACCGAAGAGAAGCCACACGCACGCGCACAAGGCACAAGCACAAGTCCACTG
This sequence comes from Setaria viridis, assembly GCF_005286985.2. Taxonomy (NCBI): domain Eukaryota; kingdom Viridiplantae; phylum Streptophyta; class Magnoliopsida; order Poales; family Poaceae; genus Setaria; species Setaria viridis. Next base: position 31,800,630 of record NC_048263.2, read on the forward strand.
GCGATCCACTCCCCCGCGCGCTCGTCGCCTCGTCCCCACCTCCGCTTCGTCCCCGAGCAAGTGGCAGTAGCAGGCCCACACGGATGGCTCTGGTGACATCGGGCTCGGGCGGCGGGCCGGTGATCGCCGAGGTGGAGATGAACGGCGGCGCCGACCCGAGCGCGACCACAGTGCGCGCCACCGTCGTGCAGGCCTCCACCATCTTCTACGACACCCCCGCCACTCTCGGTACGCACGCGCTCGCGCTCCCCCTCTTCTCCGACTTTGAGTGCTTGTAGGGACGTTTGCGCGCGCGCTTGTTTGCGGTAAATTAGTAGGTGCCTGTTGTGCCTGTACCTGTATGAAAGGTGTTCGTCCCATTGCCTCTGTCGCGCGCTCTAAGCTGGGGTCGCGGGGATGTGATGGCCCGCCGGCATAATGTGATTATGCGATCGATAGATGTAGGCGAAAAGGGTGCAGATTCGCACAAGAGGCTGCATCTATGGTCTTGTGATGGAACGCGCCTGACCGAGAGATGTAGGAGCTCAGAGTGGAGACTAGCACCGCCTCTTTTAGCTCATTAGAGTCGAAATTTGATCACTAATGTCAGCATTAAGGCTTCCTTGACTTCAAAAGTATGGAAGTTCTATTTGCCACATTTCAATGGAGGATCTTTAAGCAGCACACACATACTAAAGTTTAAGGTCAAAGTTTAACTAAGCTAGCAGGCAGTAGAGGAAGTTTTGGTGTGGGCATATATGTCATTTTTTTTAAGCTTATTGTTTGCTTCAGTTGTTGAAAGAAACTGCCGCCAGTGTGATCTACATGAAATGCTTTTTTCCCCTACTAAGCCAAATAAAAGTTTTCAAAAGCAAAAGATGCATTGCAGTTACACTATCGAGTTTTGCTGTTGTAGTATGCAGTGTTCTGGCCACTGTGCCAAGTTCCATACGTTCGTCACATCCAATCAATGCAATTGCCTGGGAGAGGAACAGGAATGGATGATTTTTCTGCTTTTACCTGCATATCAGCATACGATGAAGTATTGTACTAATATTGTTGGGAAGATAAAGTGTATTTCAATAAACTTATCCATATGGGTTTGTTGTCAAATACTATTTTCACTACAGATAAAGCAGAGAGATTGATAGCAGAGGCTGCTGGGTATGGTTCACAGTTAATTGTGTTTCCGGAAGCTTTTATTGGAGGCTATCCCCGTGGATCCACTTTTGGCTATGGGATCAGTATTTGTATTGCTAATCCAAAAGACAAGGGAAAAGAAGCATTCAGGAGGTATCATGCAGCTGCTATAGATGTGCCTGGTATGTCGAAATACTATGTAACACATCTGTTCCTTATTATCAGTTCTCTTATCATTGTTGAACTGTCTCTCACGGCCCTTAGGTGTTAGCTTCTCCATATTTTTCTGTATGGGTTTGGGAATATTTTTACCCTTTTCATGCTTGATGTATGGCAATTCGTATAAGGTTGGGCACGAATAGGTTGTTCATGGCCTTCCAGAAAATGCTAACTATTTAATAGTTCTTCCACTCTTATTGATTTAGCTGATGAATGATAGTGCTTGTGGTGTCCCCAGTATGTGGAAAATCATTTAATTTGCTCCTTTTGTTGATACTTGGCAGTGCTGCTTCATCTACATGTTATGAGCCATGTTAGTCCATTCCTGACACTGATTTCTATTATCCAGTAACTTAAGATCCTTTTCAGGGTTTGCAGCTATATATTATATATTATTTTCACTGTTTTAGTTTTCCATTTATCACAGTCAATACATTTTCGATCTTTTTCATTACTATAGACATGTAGCTTGTTTCAACCAGATGTATATATCTACTTACTGACAGAAAGCCTACAGGTCCAGAGGTGACACGCTTGGCTGCTATGGCTGGAAAATATAAGATTTTCTTGGTGATGGGGGTGATTGAAAGGGAAGGTTATACACTTTATTGTTCGGTGCTCTTCTTTGATCCTCTTGGCCGTTACCTGGGTAAGCACCGCAAGCTCATGCCTACAGCATTAGAGAGAATTATATGGGGATTTGGAGATGGATCGACAATTCCTGTTTATGATACTCCACTTGGAAAGATTGGGGCCCTCATTTGCTGGGAAAATAAAATGCCACTTTTGAGGACAGCACTTTATGGTAAAGGTAAGAATTAGAGTCTTGTGCTGATAAATTTCCGACGGACAGCTTACCAATACGTATCATTATTTCCTGAGTTCATTGGATTGGATGGAAGCCTTGGATTGAAAAGGAAATATACTTTCAGCACAAATCACATTGCTGAAGCAATGGTACAACATGTACTTGAGTTTCTTCCCTTATGTTGTATGCAGGTATTGAAATATATTGTGCCCCCACAGCTGATTCCAGGCCTGTTTGGCAAGCCTCCATGACGCATATTGCCTTGGAGGGGGGTTGTTTTGTCTTGTCAGCAAACCAATTCTGCCGCAGAAAGGACTATCCTGCCCCACCGGAGTATGAATTTGCTGGTTTAGGCGAAGAGCCCTCTGCAGACACTGTTGTTTGCCCTGGAGGCAGCGTTATCATTTCTCCATCTGGAGAAGTCTTGGCAGGTCCCAACTATGAGGGAGAGGCGCTCATTACAGCTGACCTTGGTAAGAATGCAAACACACAATATGCTTTGCTCAAGCATAGTCTGTACCAGTGTTTCCATAGTTGTTTCGGCACCAATTTTGAATTGTTAAAACATTATACCACATTATTGACTCCATTTGCAGATCTGGGAGAAATTGTTCGGGCCAAGTTTGATTTCGACGTTGTGGGTCACTATGCTCGACCTGAGGTCCTGAGCTTGGTCGTGAATGACCAACCACAGCTCCCTGTGTCTTTCACTTCTTCCGCTGACAAGGCTTCAGATGTGAAGAGTGACAACATTACTAAGTCCTACTGATTGACGATGGTCATGAAACTCAGTTGTACCAATGCCTTGGTGACTGGTGGTTGGGTCTGTCTTGGATGGGAGTTGGGAGTTGCAACTTTTGAACACTTTAGTGTAATGTACAAGAGAGGCGAAAAACATGGCGGGCGCACTTAATATTCCTTGTGTTGCTTGTAAAAGGAATGTACAGTGTCTCAAGGATAAACATCGTCTATGCAGGATGTGCCCTCTCATCAACAAAAATAGTCCTCGCAGTTTCGCCTTTATCTGCCCGTGCCTTTTTATGCTACCTGACGACGCCATACTATCTGGTAGTCCGATCCGAACACTATTCAAGGAAACCGAGCAGGATCGGTGTCCTGCACGACGGGAACCCTCACCGACAAAGGTAATTCTACGGATCAATTGCTTCTGTTTCAGACTTTCAGCTAGCTAGCCATCTTTCGCTTCAACCTCGTGTTTCTTTTTCCAAAAACCTGATCTGTGCATTCGTCGGTTTCCACCTTGTGTTTAAACATCGCGTCCCATTTCCTGAATCTAGGACGTTGTTCGTTTTCTGGTGCTAATTTGGTACTTCCAATCAGCAGTTAATTGAAGGTTCCTGAGAATTCAGAAATGTTGCTGACTCCGTCAAAAGAGTCCATCAGTCAATGATAGTACAATGTCTATCGTGCCTGTCTTCATCTTTTCGAGTGGAAACTATAATGTGGTCGCAGACATTGCGTGCACGTCGCGCCGTCGCGGGGACTGTGTGGAAAATTCTTCCGTCCAGGATACCAGTGCGAGATGGCCTAAGCGACGACCTTGAGTCATTCACTCTCTGGTGCTGGTACCTCTTTCTTGCGAAGCAAACACCTACAAGAATTGCAAGTTTCTGCTGTCCACTCCCACAACGAAGCAGCTCTGCCTGTAGCTCTGTATAGATCCACTCCAGGACTGCTGCCGACGGCACGCCCAAATCTTTCGAGGCTATGCTTCTGTACGCCTTGTGCAAGTGACACTGAGGTCGTTGGTCCTGCATGCACACAGCCCACTTAACCTCAAATCTTCCCTTCGATTTCTAGACCTTCCTCCTCCATGCACGTATTGCATCTGTTCTGTTTCTTCCGGATACTACGTCCATGTTTGGCCGCGTTACCAAGAAGCAGCCATGATTCAGCCGACAAGCTCACTCTGCTGTCCTTCAAGTCCATGCTTCTGGACCCAGCCGGCTCGCTTGCTTCATGGAACTCATCCAACCACCTCTGCAGTTGGAGGGGAGTTGTTTGCGGCCGTCGGCATCCTGAAAGAGTCATCGCGCTTCAGATGAACTCGTTCAGCTTGGCAGGACGTATCTCTCCATTTGTGGGCAATCTCACCTTCGTTAGGGAGCTCGACCTCAGCAACAACCATCTTGACGGGAAGATCCCTGAAGAGCTTGGCCAACTAAGGCGGCTCCAGGTTATTAACCTCACCAGGAACTTCTTGGAGGGAAGCATCCCGGCAGCTTTGGGAAGGTGCACTCAACTCTTGTATCTTAACCTTGGGTTCAACCATCTTCAAGGTGAGCTTCCATCAGAAATAGGATCTTTGAAAAATATTGTCTTCTTGAACCTTGTCGCCAATGGCCTGTCTGGACAGTTCCCACAATTCATAGCAAATCTATCATCGATCCAAGCCTTGGGTCTTGGAAACAACACGTTTTCGGGACCTTTTCCATCATTCCTTCACCAGCTACCCAATCTGTCTCGAGTTTCCATTGAGTTCAACAACTTGTCAGGAGTCATCCCTCCTTCATTTTGGAACATTTCCACACTAATAGGCTTTTCTGCAGCTGGAAATGCCATTTCTGGGACAATACCTTCAAATGCATTCAATAACTTTCCTCATCTCCAAGTATTCTATATGGAAAACAACCTGTTTCATGGCCGTATCCCTGCTTCATTAGGTAACGCTTCTCATCTTTCGAGAATCCAGCTTCATACTAACTTCTTTAGTGGCAGTGTTCCCCCTGAGGTTGGGAAATTAAAAGATCTTCAATTTCTTAAGCTCGCTGATAATTTCCTAGAAGCTAATGAAACTATAGGTTGGGAATTTGTAAATGCCTTGACTAATTGCACCCAGTTACAGATGTTAGAATTGGCTTTTAATAGGTTTGGTGGAGTGCTTCCTGGTTCGTTTTCAAATCTGTCTACTTCGCTATTCTATCTTATCCTTGAAAACAACACAATTTCTGGGACCATACCTGAGGGGATCGGCAATCTTATCAACTTACAAGGACTTGACCTGAGCAATAACCATTTCACTGGAGCTCTGCCATCGTCCCTGGGCATGCTTCAAAGTTTGAATGGTTTCTCTGTGGCAAATAACAAGTTAAATGGTTCAATTCCATTGTCCATAGGTAATCTCACACAGCTAAATTATTTGATCTTCCTATCAAATGAATTCGGCGGTACAATACCCAGAGCTCTTGGAAATCTGACGAATTTGTTGGAACTGCTTCTTGCTTATAACAACTTCGTAGGATCAATTCCAATCGAAATATTTAACATCCACACACTCACTATAGCTTTGGATTTATCCCATAACAAACTGGAGGGATCAATACAAACAGAAATTAGAAATCTGAAAAATCTTGTAGAATTGCATTTAGAGTCTAATATGTTGTCAGGAGAGATCCCATCCAGCTTAGGTGAATGCCAGCTTCTCCAAAATCTCTATCTAGCAAATAATTTATTCACAGGTAGTATTCCATTAGCATTGGAGGAAATGAAAGGTCTGGAAATTCTTGACCTATCACGGAACAACTTTTCAGGTCAAATTCCTGAATTCTTGGAGAATCTAAGCTCGCTCAGTCACCTAAATCTTTCCTTCAATAACTTTTCTGGTGAAGTACCAACTTCTGGTGTTTTTGCAAATGCTACTAAAATTTCAATCCAAGGCAATGATGAACTCTGTGGTGGCATATATTATCTTCATTTGCCTACATGTTCTTCTGAATCATCAAAGAGAAGGCACTCATCCCCTGTTATTCTGGTTGTTATTCCTCTTGCTGCAACATTAGGAGTCCTTTTGTTGGTCTACCTTTTCCTTACTTGCCATAAGAAAAAATCATCTGAAAATCGTTCCACAGAGTCCATGGAAGGCCATCCATTAATCTCTTATTCCCAGTTGGTAAAAGCAACAGAAGGTTTCTCAACGACCAACTTGCTAGGGACGGGAACGTTTGGGTCTGTGTTCAGAGGAACGCTATGTTGCAGAAATTATGAAAATCTTGTGGCTGTAAAAGTACTCAAACTTCAAACGCCTGGCGCGCACAAAAGTTTTGAAGCTGAATGTGAAGCTATGAGAAACTTGCGACACCGAAACCTTGTGAAGATAATCACATCCTGCTCAAGCATCGACTCCAAAGGGGATGATTTCAAAGCCATTGTATTTGACTTCATGCCAAATGGTAGCCTAGAACATTGGTTACATCCAGGTGCAAGCAACCAGCTAGAGCAGAGGTGCTTAAACCTCCATCAAACAGTGAGCATTATTTTTGATGTGGCTTATGCATTGGATTATCTTCACTGGCACGGTGTTGCGCCAATTGTGCATTGTGATCTTAAGCCAAGTAATGTACTTTTGGACGCTGATATGGTAGCCCATGTTGGAGATTTTGGACTGGCCAAGATTCTTGCCGAGGAATCCTCTTCTTTCCAGCCCTCGACGAGCTCCATGGGATTTAGAGGGACAATTGGATATGCTCCTCCAGGTCAGCCTTAAATGTATATCTTACAATTTTTAAATTATGTACTGAACAAAATGCATATATTTAGAGTTAGGAATAAATTGCACCAGGTGCCTCTAAACCTCATGTTAATCCGTGAATCCGGTGATACTTTAAAATGTTGATATCTTTTCTTGCTTGGTGTGTCTTCCATTTTCCTGTTATTTCTGGAACGAACAACTTGCTAAAATTAGCAGTACATGAGCAAAGTATCAAATGTTCCCCAGTAGTTTATATTCACAGCTTCACTGTTCGGTTCGATGTAACAGAATATGGTGCTGGAAATATTATTTCAACCCATGGAGACATCTATAGTTATGGAATTATTATCCTTGAGATGGTAACTGGGAGGAGGCCCACGGATAACACATTCGGGCATGGATTGAGCCTTCGAAAATATGTTGAGATGGCAATTAACAACCGAGTTATGGACATTGTCAACATAGAGTTGGTGACAGAACTTGAAAATGAGAATGCAAGAGTGGATGGTGCACCAAATAGAAAAATGCTGCACTCCCTAATTTCATTACTTAAACTTGGAGTGTTATGCTCCGAGGAAACACCATCGAGTAGGATGTCAACCAAAGATATCATCAAAGAACTGCATGCAATCAGAAAGGCCCTCACTTAAGGCCTATCAAAAGAGAATGGAGGGAGTAGAAAGCATGGCAAATACTCTTCGCTGGATTCTTAAGAGAGTGTAGTACTTGTGAATTGTGATGTCGTATGATGTATCTCTTGAAATGTAGAGAACCATCCCTTGATGCATGGGTTTCAATTAAAGATTTAAATGCATATATAAAGCAGCCCAAAATTTGCAGGCTTTGCATGTCTTGTGCTATCACTTGTACAGTTGTGCTCAGTTTGAATTTGGAAATGAACTCCAAATGCCCGTGCTGATTGTGAGCTTTTAGCTGAACACAAGCTGCATACGGATCGAAGGTATTTGTATTTCTAAACGAACGCAAATGTATTCAAGCGTGCAGTATTAATACCGTTTCAGGAAGCAAAGCCATCATTCTTCCAGGCCAACCCACTGACTAAAAGAACCCACTTAAACATCTGGGCCGAAAAAAGACTGATAATTAGGCCTAACGTATAACGGCCCAGATACGGGCCACGGCGTACAAGAAGAGACCCGAACCAGTAGGAGAGGCCACGGACCAGCGAAGAACCAAAGAAGCAGTGAGAGAACGCCGGCAAGGAGAGTCATGGAGCCGGAGAAACCTGAGGAGGCGGCGAAGCAGCCAATGGATGCGGAGGCCGGAGACCCCGTGGATCCCCGCGAACTAGGTGACTGCTTAATCACCCTAACTACTTCTGCTTCAGACGGCTAATCTTCATATAAATCCTATCTTTTCCCCGTCGGAGAACCCTACCTCGGCAATTTGTGCAAGAAACAGCGGGTTTCTTACTCTGTTCTAGTAGCGCCCTAAAGCAATGTCTCTCATTCGCCCTTTTTGGTTCGTGCCGTCTCTTATTTGCAGTGTCCAGCGACGACGAAATAGACTACTCCGTCGAGCCCGAGTTCTACGATCCCGACCTGGATGACGTCGATGAGCGGTGGATGAATAGGCAGAGGAAAGGCCACACATCTGACGCCGTGCTTAGTTGCCCCGCCTGTTTCACTACCCTGTGCGTGGATTGCCAGAGGTAAAGCCTTCACTGCTTGACTTAGTCTGATTCAAGTAGGGCAATCTTGGATTGAAATCAGATCAATTTGTTTAGGTTACCCTATTTAGTTTTTTCTCTGTAAGCTAAGTAAATTTTATTTGGCAGTAATGAATTAATGATTGTTTTCTTATGGCGCCCTATAAGCCTTTGCAATGATGATTTATGGTAATGAGCCTATTAGTTGACAGGAATGCTTTTGTGAAACAAGAGTCCGAACCATTGTCGACAATTAATGAATTCAGTGACAATTCTAATGTATATCTCTTATATAGCCATGGTGTGATTAATTTGGAAGATACTTATGTTAGTACGGGAGGAACACTCCTGGAAGTGGGAAACCACAATTGTGTTCACTTACGAGGAACATCTAAATACCTATGGTAATAAACTTTTTCTGTGATGGATGCTGTAGGACTGCATAGCATTCACTGCACCTTCTCCAATTCTTTCGCTGCACCTTGTCCAATTCTCATCCCATCCTTTTAGGATATATGCAATAGTAGGACCTGTTTCTACCGAAAATGTTGTTTGTACGAGAATGAGAGTCCCAGATGTGAAAAGAATCATAACATAGTCTAATTATTTTTTTGTTTACAATTATTTGAATAATGTCTTTGTATCGTGAATCTGAAGCATGATTCTGCTCTGCTGTAATGTTGTTTTCTTGTTTCCTTTTGAATATTGTTCTGAAATACCTTAATTTTTAGATGTGTAAAATGCATGGGCGGCCCCTAAACTTGTTGTGCTGTGCCAAATAGGTCCATAATCACGCTAAGTCATTCACTGCAGGTCCAAAGCAACTTGGGCCCTCCTCCGTGCCTATTCTCTTCCCATTGGCAACTCCTTCATCTATCATTTCCTCATCCACATTATCAACAAAGAGAGCATCATCATCTTCTAAATCAGTCACTATAAAAAAAAATTCAGGGTCATCCTCACTGTCACTGTCTTCACTACCACATGTCATGTTCTACTGCTTCTGCCTCTGCACCATCATCTGTCCTGTTCTTCAAGTTTGAATAAAAATCTGGTAGCTTCTCACCTTGCTTCTTGTGAAGAATTTCCATCTTCTTGGGGTTCAGCACCTTTGGATAGGAAGCAATTGGGTTTGCTACAAGGTCATCCCAATTTATGCGTGCAATATTGTCATCATGATCTAGTTACAGAACAAAACTCTTGACCTTGCTCACCACATATATTATCAGGCTGTCCTTGGTTGCCTCTCTGCCTTCCAGTCGACGAACTCTAGGATGGTAAGTGGCGAGTGATGTGAAGACTTGTGGAATCCATGATTGCAGGGGTCTCTGTGCTATTTGTCCGAGGCACCGAGAAGCCTCACATGAGCCGCACCTGCCTATGATGCCATGCTGGTGCCACCACGTCGGCATGGAGGAGGGCCCGAGTTGCTTTGGAGTGGCACAGCACGACAAGGTTAGGGGGCAGAAATGAGTTCTGAGAGTTGGTGTACCTATTTGGCACAGCACAATAAGAATAGGGATGCCATGTATTTTCCTCTTTTAAAATTTTATGTTTTTACTGTTTTATCTGTCTGATTATTGAATATTATTCTGGTGCTGCTGATTTGTAGAACTTCCAGTGGTTAGTTGCGGATGGCTTTGTTAGTATTGAGTTACAAGGTCTGGGATTATTCAGATTATGCAGTCATAAGACTTGTTTCTACTGAACATGTGTTTGAATAGGCACTCAGATAAAAAGAATCAGGAGATATATTTAGTACAGATTACTTGTTGACAATTCGGAAGCATTACTATGTCCGAAAAACATGATAACTTTTTTCCGTAACTTTATAAGTTACTTGTATTGTTTATCTCTCTGATATTGACCATTTTACATCTATACTGACATTGTTGATATTTGTTGATGCGCAGGCATGAGAAGTATGTAAACCAGTACCGCGCTATGTTTGTGCGCAACTGCAAGGTCAAGACTGATCAGATCTTACGAGAGGGCAAGAGCAAGAGGAAAAATCGCAAAGGAAAGGCTGCTGAACCTTCTACTACATCAGAAGCTGAAAGCAAGGGACAGGCTTATCACCCCGTCTGTTGCGAGGTCTGCTCAACTGAGGTTGGAGTGTTTGACGAGGATGAGGTCTACCACTTCTTTAATGTCATCCCTAGCAACTCCTGAATTTTGGTGATGTCGTTCTGTGAACTGTTGCTGTAGAAGTTTGTCAATCCATATAGTAGTAGTTGTATGGGATCGTATACTTGTGTCGATAATCAGTCTGTAACATCATGCTTCAAGTAGTTCAGTACGCTCTTTGTTCTGAATGCATGAAGTCATGCTTGTTATCGTGGCAATTAATGATTGACCGTACTAAATCTGTAAATCATGAGGTGTGTATGCGTAGGATGGCAAACAGATCCCCACATGGGAAGCAAAGCCAAGCCATGATGGCCATCCCTCCAGATCCGAAGTTGAGACAATGGTGCGTGCCCTCTGATTATTGTTGATAAATTGTTTTGCACGGCCAAGTTGAAGTTACATCAGTACCTTTGGCTTGTCCGGATGAACAAAAGACGTGGAGGTGGCTAGTAGCGTGGAATTGCTACATCATGTCGTGCTCCCTGGGCCAGACACTCATTTTCGCGAGGAAGGGTTCAGTCTTGTTACCTCCAGAGCAATCAGTACCGAGGTACAATTTCCGGCTTCTGCAAGGAAATTTCTAGCATCTACTTGGAACTTGTAAGGAAGGAATCGTTTGAACAAACTCCTGCCTGATGGGGCGAAAGAAAAATTCTGGCGTTTGACATGGGTCCTTGGAAGCCACATCTGCTAGTGCCTAGTGTTAGGAAATAAAATAGACAATAATCCTGCTAAACCAAAGCAGGTCTGCAGCCTCATGCTCTGGACATCAATTTTGGAACATTACCCGCAATCACTGATGAGGGGTGCGGTAAAAAACCATCTGTGGTCTGTGGGTGACGGCGGACGTGGATCGCCGACACGCCCCTTTTGGCCACCGAAGCCACGGGGGACTTTGCCGGGTGGGGCTCATCCCTTCCCTCCAGCTCTCCAGGCGGGGCGAGGCGAGACACGAGACATGCAGATCATATCCAAAACTAGGAAGGGCCGGTGGCCCGTCCATTCGCTGCCATCCCTTTCGACACAGGTCATCATCGCCATGATACCGGATTTGTTCGTCTCCCTCGCCTCGATCCACAACGATCCACATCCACCCCAGCCAGCCAGTCACACTCTGCCGCTGAAAAACGCTCCCCGCCCCGTCATCCAAGTCAACCAATCAATGCGCAGCTCAGTGACTCCTCCTCCAGAGTCCAGATCCATGCCGGTTTCGGCATGCCGGCTTGGCTTGCAAAAGTCGCGTGGCCACGACCTCCATGCTGGCTTTGGTACCATGGCGAATGGCCATACACAGCACGGTCGCTGCTCGGCCACCGTTCGCTTGGTCTGGCGGCTACGACGAATGAAGCCGGGAATTCGCTCGTTTGATGGGTAATTCTCCTCCCGGCCGCGGAGCGCACGGGATCGGGGGCGCCAGGCTTTGACGTTGCCCATTCCATCCAGGCGCAAGTTGTGGGGAGGGCATCTGTACGCACGCACGGCACGATAACGATTTTTCAGCGGGGCAAAGGGGCGATCTCTCCACAGTCCCCGGCTGCCCGCCAGCAGTGTGTGTGCCCCATGACCCCATGTCCACGAGTCAATCGCTGCTGGCCTGCTGCTGGGCGCTGGCTCATCTTCTTTCGATCGAAAACGATCTCGAATTCTCGATCGCCGTCTAATTTTCCTGCAACGATTCTTTGTTGCCAAGCCAGAGAGAGCTGGAAAGGTCAGGCTGCTGCTGTGCGTGCACAGTTGATTTGTTTCACCACCCCATACAAAGATAAGCTAGTTTTTATGTGAGCTCGCTCGTGCCTGTCTAATCCAATCCCTCCCCAAGACTGATTGACCGCGATGTGATACGATGGTAGCTTGGGCGCTTGGGCTAGACTATTCGCCGCTACTACTATTTGTAAAAGACCTGCAGATTCCAGCAAAGTGAGAGCCGATGGGCCCAGATTCCCATGTGCCCTGCCCCCCTACTGGTACAGCGCCTACTGCTCGTCTGCGCCCCCGGCCCTCTTCCACCCCTCTGCCTACTGCCTTGCACTTTCCTGCCATCCATATGGTCACTTTTCTTCTCACTCTAAGGTTACCGCCTCTTACATTGGCGGTACTAAACTGGTAATGATACACGTAGATGAGCAACAACACACCCTGATGAGTGATGAATACGTGGTTTTGTGGTGAACTCGCAGCTTGTTGCTAATGGAGTGAAGTGGAACTGGTACATGTCTGGTTTGACAGTGTTTTGCCCGTAGTGTTTTGTGTATATGTGCACGCATGCATGAAACATGTGCACAGGTGTACGCATACGTAGACAGTGAAATGCTGCAATGGTAAAACACGCGGAATAAAACTTTTGAAAGTCTACAGCAACTCCATTATAAATCTACCCGGTGTGTCCCTCTCCCCATCACCTCAAAAACCTCTCAAACCCCACCGGTCCACCACCACCAGCGCTCCCCCAGTCTCCAGCCCCGCAACACGACGAGGCAGGAAGGAGCCATGGCCACCACCCGCGACGTCTCCACCGCCGCCGCCATGTTCCACGTCTACCAGCCCCTGCCGGTGCCATCCACGGCTGCGCCCGCCGCCGCGGCGGCGGCAGACTGCGGCGGCGCCGTGGTGGTCCCCGCGAAGCCGGTCAAGAAGGAGGGCGGCGGGGGCAAGGACCGGCACAGCAAGGTGAACGGGCGCGGGCGGCGCGTGCGCATGCCGATCGTGTGCGCGGCGCGCGTGTTCCAGCTCACCCGCGAGCTGGGGCTCAAGTCCGACGGCCAGACCATCGAGTGGCTGCTCCGCCAGGCCGAGCCCTCCATCCTCGCCGCCACGGGTTCGGGCACCACCCCGGCCGTCTTCGTCTCCTCCTCCGCGCCGTCCACGTCCTCCTCCTCCTCCCACTACCACCAGCAGACCGTCCTCGGCAAGCGCCCGCGCGAGGAAGGAGGCGACGCCGCCGTCGGCACCGCGGCGGCAGCGTCCGCGTTCTGGGCGGCGCTGCCGGCGGCGCCGCGGACGACGGAGGCCTGGGGCTTCTCGCCGCTGGAGGCGCAGGCGGCGGCGGCCGCGGCCGCGTACGTGCCGATGGCGCAGGCGCACCACCACCACCTCAACCTGCTCGCCGCGCTCTCCGGCGCCGCCCGGCGCGCCGAGGAGGAGACCCGGTGACTCCGCGCCGCAGCTCCTGACACCCTCTACACGCGTCACTCGCGCATTGATCTTTTGCCCGTGTGTTCTTGGCATCGTTCTTGGTTTGTGTTGTGCTCGTGCTCCCCTACCAGTCCATCGGCAGTGTCTTGTGTGTCCACGATTTGATGAAAGATTGCAGTGGTGCTTGGTGCTAAATGTAAATACCAGTCCTTGCTTAGATCTTACTACATTTGGGTTGAATTAAATCGGGTAGCTCGCGTCGGAGTATGCCGTCTTTTGCTTAGGTTTTCTGCGCCTTTTGATTCCATGGAACTTGCTTCAGTTAGCATCTAGTCACTGTATCAACGCAACAAGTCATTTAGTACAAGCATAAATTCGTAAAGCTGGTGTTCTTTCGTGGTCGTTTCTTATTGTCATAGTCAATTAGCGATATAATTATCTATCTGATCGCAATGCTAATCATAGACTCCGGACATGAAAGCTCCATGTAAGCTCGTTAATCTCGGGTTCTTTTGACCCTGCTAATACCGCACAGGAATCGATGGTCTCTGGAATTTTTCAGATGTGCAATGCCCATCAATCCAGGCTATAGCTGCAGATTACAGCAATGATAACACTGGGGAGAGAGAGGGGACGAGAGAAAGAAAGAATCAAAGAATTCCCTTTCGCCCGCCCGGCCCGTCGGTCGCGCTCGCTTTTTCCCTCAAGACCTCGCTTTCCCTCTGCGGCGACGAGGGGGAAAGGGTGAGGGAGAGCGGCAAAAGGCTGCGGCGCCTGCGCGAGGCACAGTCGCGCTGCCGCGCTCTGAAAGGTCGAGGCCGTTGTGTGCCTGTGCCTGTGCCTGTGCTGCTGGGCCTGCGCGCCCCCGACCCGATTCGTGTCAAAGCTGGACGCAACTTCTCGGGCTTTGAACTGTAAAGATGCCCTGACCCCTGCCCTGTCCTCTCGTGCAGCGTACACAGCAGATGCCGTGCCGTGTGCCTCTCTCTGGTCTCGAGCTAGTTCCTTCAGTACTACCAGCTTGCGGCACAAGACTCGTTGACTTGGTAATGCACTCCGCCTGACTTTTTTTTTATTTTGATCCTTTTCGCGATAATTTGTCACAAATAGACCCTGACGAAACCAATTCCAAAAATAACCCTTAGCTTGACGCCAGGATGGCTAGCGCCAAGATACAACGTCTTGACGCCAACCTCCATGGCACCGAGATCCCCACCATAACCGCTGACCTAGCATCTGACGTGGCGCCAAGGCTTGGCGTCAAGATCTAGCGCCAAGCCTCCTACATAACGCACCGGCCCTTCTTCCTGCCCGAGACTTCCTCCTCATTTTTCTTCACTCTCTCGGGTTTTACTCTCCCTACTTCGCCCTATACTACAAATTGATATTTTAGTTTAGAAAACTTTCATTTGATCCGTGGATCTTGAAGAGCAAGGTATCCTCTTTCCCTCGTAGCTTTTTTCACATCGATTCGCTATATATTTGTTGCATTTTTGAACTTAGGGTTTCATGCAAATGTAGGATGCCAAGGCGTGGAAAAGCTAAGAAGCTAAGGTAACCCCAGCGCACGTAGTTATGTTATGTGCTCATTGTTGTGGATCAAATGAAAAAATCTTAATTGTAGGTTTATTGTTAAGTGCGTTTGGTTCTTACAACGAAATAAACTAAATTGTAGTTATGGCGCCAAGATGACCGGAAATGCCTTCGATCCATTGCCTCTACCTAGTGGTGTTCCAGTGCCTATGTGCTTTTGCGGCGATCCTTGCAAGGTAGCCAAGTCCGATGAACATGCCACGTATAGGCAGAGGTATTGGATGTGTTCCAACTTTGCATTTGAACCTACACTTCGTCAGCGCCGCATTAACATGTTGGTAAGGAATTGTTATTGTCTTATAATTATTGATCATATTTTTTTGTTTTATAACAATTGCATTTGTTGTAGACCCCTCCACCGCTATGTGATTTTGAGCAGTGAATCGACACTGAGATCAATCCTGAAGACAAGGAGTTTTTGGAGTATATGTTGCGCTGGGATGCAGAGAGGAAGGAGATGTACGAGAAGAGGCTCAGAGAGGAGGCTGCAGAAAAGGAGCACAAGGAAGAGTAGGAAAGGAGGCGTGTTGCTGCGAACAGGGAGGAGAGGGAGAAGAAGCTTGAGCGTGCACGCCGAGCGAAAGTAGCGATTGAGGAGAATCCCGATGCCTTGAGGAAGGGAAAGTGGCCTCGTTGCACTCAGTAGTCATATTTAGTTTCTAGTTCTATGGTTTATTTATGAACAATATTTTCTACTAGGAGATTTTTATTATGTTGTCATGTAATGATGCACTTTAAGTATGGACATGCAAGTGGTAGACGACCTATGTTTATTTTGCGATGTAATGCACTTCGAAGTTGTACTCTAGTGAAATTTCCGCAGAAAATAAAAAGGGTACTTGTTAGTGAAATTTCGGTAGAATTTCCCCTATTTTTTGATGCAATCCATACAAAATTATGAGATGAATAGTGAACATAAATACAAACATACAAGCATATGACACATTCATAATAAAATCCACAATAGTTCAAAATGAAAGTCCATATACACAAATAGTCCATATAACACAAAGTCCATATACCACATAGTTAGCAATAAGTACCCTCAGTGCCTCCTAGTCTTACCCTTACCCTTGTGACCAAGGGCGTCGGTGCCTGAAGTGTAAGGAGAACGTGGGCGACGTAGTCTAGTACCTACAACCTGTGTAGGCTGAGTCAAGGGAGCCTCGTGGAGCTGAGACGGGCCAAGCTCCTCGGGCCTCTGCTCATCGTCGTCGTCGTCGTCGTCGTCGTCGTCCTCAGATGCAATTGCGATGCCTAGCTGCTGCCACCAAATGAGAACATACGAAGTGGTATTGCCTTGGCCTACCACAAGTGCACTTGAAATCTCGGAGGACTACCACATGTATCCTCGACTCTCAGATCTCGCCGTCGGACGTTGTCCCGCCCCTATGCTCGACCTGATAAGTCCCTGTGCCGAGATCAAAATATTGCACCTCATGTGTGGAAGCCCTTTCATTTGCAATGCTGAGGTGTCTCTTTGGTTTTTCAGCCCATCTCTCCCCAGCATTCCGCAACACTTCTGCTTTGGCGTGTCTTTCATTGAACCACGCAACAAGCCTGTAGAAGGTGAATTCAATGATTGCGTTCACAGGCATACCACGTATCCCCAATAGCAATTTATTGAATGACTCGGCCATGTTACTGCACTGAAACTCGTACCTCCAACCACTAGCGTCTTGAGATCTAGTCCACTTATCCAAATCTCTCATCAAACCAGCGAGCCATTGTCTACCTTCTGCATTTATTGCGGTCCTGACCTGCTCCAATTTGCGCTGAAAGTAATAGTCCTCAAGCTGACGAGCAGCAACTTGAAACAGATCAAAATTATCCTTCACACCATCCTTCCGAAGAAGGTTCTCCGCAAGGTGCCGAGTACACCAACGATGATGCAAAGGTGGATACCCCTCTATCTGCTCTTGCACAGCATGAAGTATGCCCTGATGCTGATCGGATATGATGCCAACCTCCCTGCCAGGCCCAACCACATGTATCCGGACTAGTCTTAAGAACCATCCCCAACTGTCATTGTTCTCCCTCTCAACCAATGCAAATGCCAAAGGAACCAACATGTTGTTCGCGTCACAAGATATGGCTATAAGAAGTGTGCCCCCTGTATTTGCCAATCAAAAACGTACCATCAATAGAGAAAATAGGACAACAGTGCCTAAAGGCTTCCACACACTGAGGGATTCACCAGAACGCATGCCCGAATATTTGCCTTCCATCCTTCCAAGCATTTGATTTTGGGATATACTCATAATGCATGCCTGGATTCACCGCTTTGATTGCATTAAAAAGCACTAGCAGCTGCTCGTACCCAGACTCCCAATCCCCCTATATCGTCTTCCACGCTCGCTGCTTAGCCCTCCAAGCTTTACCATAAGTTATCACATAACCTCCATAAATCTCCTCAACAGTTCTGATAATTGTTCTAACTTTCATGTTGGGTTGTTCCTTCAATATTCCCATCAACCGCTTCACAATTAGGGTAGATGTTAATTGCGGATGTCTCACTATAAGTTCATGGTCAGCACAATTGTGTGGACCGACAACTTTTGTGATCTTCCACTTCCCGGTGATATTTTGCTTCCTTGCACAAACCCTCCATGGGCACCGTTCCTTGTCACACACAACTGTGTAACGGCGCTCTGCATATGAATGCAACACTTTGTAAGGTCTCTTCTGTATCACCGCAAACGCTTGCAACCACCTCTTCAATGCGGGAAGGTCCTTAAATACCCTTCCCTCCTCAATAACCATACTAGGACTAGCTTCAGGTGCTTCTAGGAGCTCATCATCATGTCCTTCTGCAAACGCCTGATCGGAAAGAGTAAGATCACTAAACTCGTGAACTATCGGATCACGACGTCCAGGGAAGATACGCCTGAACATCTCAATATCACTCTCCGTCATCTCTCCAACAGGGCGATCATTATCAGAATCAAGATCCACTCCCATCTCGTATGCATCTTCATCATTGATAATTTCAACACTATTGGAGCCACGCAATCCATCTACACATTGCACTTGCGCAGCAACTAGAAGCACATCCACATTTTCTGTAATATCTCCTGCGAAGTACAAATATGAGTAAAGAAGAAATTGATGGAACGAATGGGGTTAGCTCCCAACAACAAAAACTGATAAGACACTTACTCGGATCATTCTAAGTGAAAAGGAACTCATTAGGAGAGTCCGCCACATCATCAACAATCCAACAACCATGTCCAACTACTTCATTGGGGGCAGATTCAGCATCGGGAATTGTAGGTGCAACCTCCAGGTCCATAACAGGTTCTGGGACAGGAGGATCGAAGTGTGCCCGTTGACCCATTGGTCGGGAAAACCGACGAGGATTTGAATCAACTCCCACCCGACAAACAACCACTTCAACACTTGGGGAATGACCATTCATAACTGTTCTCACATATTTTTCCTACTGGCCTGCACACCGAATTGGGACCATCTTCCTTTGAATGTTGAGAGGGGAACCTAGGTGACGTATGCCCTCGACTGTGATTTCATCATCTCCATTACAATGTAGCTCCTCCCGAGCCCTTGCAAGTAACTCACTAAACGAGGGTTTCTCATCAAATATCACAACCTCGCACTGCATGGCAACAAACTTAACACATCCGTAGTCATCCCTTTCCACGGTACCTCCATGATATATGCTCACTATGTTCTCCATCTAGTACATCAATATAATGACGCACAATTCATTTAGTCCATAATAAATGAAGCATTTTAAGTACAGTATGAAATAAGATAGTATCAATTGACTACTAACTACTAAATACAACTAACTAACTATGTCATACAACTAACTAACTATGTCACCTAATATGTACATATGTACTTAACTATACAACTACTTAACTAAATATCGTAATAACTAGTTTACTATGTAACTATACATCTAACTACGTAAATGAAATTGCAAATCCACCTGGTTAAATAGTGTCATGAGTGTTCTCCATTCCTTCCATCATTGCAATTCATACAAAAAACCTACCAAATTATATTAGTTTTCATATCTAACAATTCTATCTACCTGTCAATTTATCTATCTAACTATTTTATCTAATAGTCTACCTACCTATCTATATTCTACCTAACTATTCTAACTTATCAATATAACTATTTTATCTAACAATTCTACCTATCTATCTAAATTATTCTATAACTCTTCTTAGAGTTTTACCTAACTGCTGCACACCGGCGGCAAGGGGTGGGGGTGGGCACAGGGCGGGGGGCGGCCGGCCTCCGGGAAGGGCGGGCGCGGGGCCCAGCCGGGGGCACCGGCGGGCCGGGGCGCCTCCTGGCGTCGGGCGGGGCGAGGCGGCTCGGGCCGGGCGGGTGCCGGGCGGCGACGGCGCCGGCGGGGCGCCTCCAGGCACTGGGCGGGGTGGGATGGGGCGGGCCGGGCAGGCGCCGGGCGGGGCGGGGCGGCTCGGGCCAGGCGGGGGCGAGCGGGCGCCGGGCGGCGCCGGCAGCGGCGGCGGCGGGCTTCGGCGGCGGCGGCGGCGGCCTCCGAGGGCGGCGGCGCAGGTTTGAGGATGCGAAAAGAAACTGATGCGCAAAAGGAAGGAGTGCCCGGTGCTATGGTAAAAGGCTTGACGCCAGGCTCGGTGGCGCCAAGGCTTGGCGCCACCGATCGTAGCGCCAAGCCTTGACACACCCGCCCGCTCGCCACGTAATCCATCACACGCCACGTGGTCACGCCATGGCGGGGACCTTGGCGCCATGGAGGCTGGCGCCAAGACGTTGTAGCTTGGCGCCAAGCTAAGGGTCCATTCTTGGAATTGGTTCCGTCAGGCATCTACTTGTGAAAAACTTTCTCGAAAAGGGCTAAAATAAAAAAAAGTCGGTGCACTCCGCATGTGAACGGGCTGGTTTCTTGTTGGCTTGTTGCTACTCCTTGCTAGGCAAAGGCAATGCGGCTTTGAAGGAAGACAAGGTCAGGTCGGTCTCATACTTCTCATCTCGAAGCGAAAAATGGATCAAACGGTCAGAAGATGGACGCCAACAATAAGTGCGATGCGTGCTACATGCGGGTTGGGTGGCCATACCTGCCAGGCCAGTCGCCGACGTACGTGACATGCAGCAGGCAGCCACGTACTCCTGCCGGCCGGTACACGGCTACGGTGGCCACGGCCGCCCGGCTTCGTGTAGCTCCTAGCCTCTCATCATATGAAAATGCTGAAAATAAATCCCGACAGTGATGAGAGTGAGAGTGCTCGATCGGTTCAATTTAGCAGGTGCGTCGCTATATGATACAAAGCAATCGCATGGACCCGGGAGACGCCCTTTGGAACAGTGCAGCCTTCTGTTCACCGGTCGCCTGCCTGCTTCATGCCCAGGCAGCCGGGCGGCCTGACCCTGGCCACTGGCCGGCCAGCCAGCCAGGCCGGCCGACGCGGTGCCGGAGCATGTAACCAAGCGAAAAGCGTAGGCGCGCGTGGCTGAGCGCCGGCCGGCCGTGTCCTGGGATCCCAGAGCACGATGGCAAGTCTGATCAGGACCGGGCTGGCGCGCGGGCCGTACGCACGTCCTTGCCCCGCCGTCTGGCTGGCCGCTGGCGCGCGGCGGGCCACCTGCTGGCCGCTGCCGCTCTGCGTTATTCTCCCTTTGCCAATCGCCATGCCCATGCACGATGCCCTCTGGCAAAAAGCGTGGCCACCCGTACTCCGCCCTCGGTGCTCTCGTCTCGGCAACTCCCACTCTCCCATAGTTGAGCTACTCCTGAACTCATACTTGGATCTGATGGGCGCGCGCGGTTCGTTCGACGAGGTGCCCCTGTTTCCTGGCTTCCTGGGACCTGGGCGCTTGCTGCTTGGCTTGGAGCCTTGGAGGCGGAGCACCGAGCGACCTTGCCGTGCCGTGCCGTGCTGGTGATTGGTGAACCAGTGGACCTGCCGCCTGCACCTGCGCACGGAAGTAGATACCGGAGTAGCAGCAGGCGCGTTGCTCATCTTGGTCGGATGACAGGTAGGTACCGGATGAAATTTGACTTGGCGTGAGACTGCTCATAGCGGTCGAGCTTACCGCGCGCGCGGCGAAGTACGGCGGTGTCCATTGGATCAAAGGCAACGGCCTCCCCTTCTTCTCCCTTCTTTTTTTTTATTTATAACGTGGCTCCCACTCCCTAGGGACGAACGAAATGGAACTTTCTCTCGGCTGGGCCTTTCCTATCGATACAGTTATTAATAAATTTGTGATACCAAGTAGCACAAAGCGGGGATAGCTCAGTTGGGAGAGCGTCAGACTGAAGATCTGAAGGTCGCGTGTTCGATCCACGCTCACCGCACGCTATTTATTTTGCCATATATTTCCTTCTTTTTCTTTTTTTGGCCCGTCTCCGCTTTCAGGTTCCTTTTCTTCCCCAGGTTGTTCACCCCCAGCCCTAGCCGCCGCCGCAGCCGCCGTTTCGTAGCTCCGATCTCCGATTGCCGCAAGACACCAAGATTTCAGGTCTTAACGAAAGCCCTAACTGTTCCTGTATAGATTCGTTCTGTTCCATCCTGCTTCCATATTAAAATTGCTGGATCTGATCTTCTCTCCATTATTAGGCAGGAAAAGGGCGAGTCTAGATCATAGCAACGTACAAGCAGAATTTTTCTATTCGGATCCTGTTCGGTTAAAATACATAGCGTGCCCATAGTCTTCAATAACAGGAGCAAATATTTTAGCCTTCCCTGTTCTTGTTTATGGCTTCGTATGATCTATGTGTGCAAGGCCACTCCAATTTCGTCACCATGTGTTCTTTTTTTTTTGTGCAAGAAGTTTAACTTTCTGCAGTTAGTTAAATAGAAGACCATTGGATTCGAAAGACTAGATTCCTTTCCTGCATATGAAGAGGGGTGATTAACCAGATTGGGCCAACGAATACTTAATTAGGAGTTTATGGAACAACTATATTGTAGACTGTTAGATACCTCTAAGATATGTTCATACATATTCCAGTTGGGCGAGCATCACATAACATAGACCAAGCGAAGGTGCGGTGTTTATTTCCCTTTGTTTCAGTTCGTGAATGAATCCATAATTTGTTGCCTGGAAATCAGAGTATGTGGATCTGCATCACGCTATTTTAGTGGCTTATGTTAATGAGGTAATGGGCATTTGAGCTGTTTTGGATTGTGATACAACTATGGTCTTCATGCTGTTTCATGATCGATATCATGTGCATTTTGTTAAAAACCCTGAGATGATGTGTAGTTATTTCTCTGTTCATCTTACACATTCTGTCCTGATTCTTCCATTTTAGGGTCGAAGCTTATATCCTTTATAACCAGTAAATTTGCTACCAGGTAGTTGGGCTGTGAGACAGGCTAAAACGAATGATGGCTTCACGAGGTACCGGTGCTGTGCTTTCAAGAGCTGCTCGGATGAGGCAAAAGCTGCAGTCTGCCTTGGAGGCCAGTGCCCTAGAAATTGAAGACGTTTCTTACCAACATGCCGGGCATGCAGCAGTCAAGGACAATGCAAACGAGACACATTTCAACATCAAGGTAGTTTCACCAAAATTTGAGGGGCAAAACCTTGTGAAGCGTCACAGGATGGTTTATAATCTTCTGTCTGATGAGCTGAACTCAGGTCTCCATGCTATCTCCATAGTTGCAAAGACCCCGAAAGAGTTTGGATCGTGATTGTCTAATGTGTAATAAGAACTGGCCGGTGTTCCAAAATAAATTGATTATAGCATAACCAATGTAACCATGAATTGATTCCAAAACTATGTCATGGCATGCTGCTCTTCTTATGAAGACCCTGTATTCAGATTAGACTGGAGTGCAGAATTTATGTCAATTATTACTGATGGACATGTCAATTATTGTTAGATGCGAGGCAAATTGCTTTTTCTCCATGGTTGTGGGAATTTGTTTGTTTCTTTTTTAGTCATGTGGTCATCTGACAATTTTTCTTTTCTATTTGGTGTTGCTGGCAGCATTTGTCAAGTTTAATATTTTGTGTTGGTGAGTTCATGATTAGATGTATGCCCATCCTCTTGCATGTTGTTTCTGATCATCAAAAGGATCCTGTTTCAGAAAGTTTGACTCGAAACAAGTACAGTTGAACCTTTTTTCCTAGCATATTGTCAATCAAACTATTTCAGCGTGAATTATTGGTTGATGGAAATGATTTAGGGTGTGTTTGGTTGCATGCATCACTTGATGTATGCATGGATGATCCTAGATGGTGGGGTTCAACCAATTTGCTTGTACCGTATAATTCACTCCAATTAGTAGAATAATGTATTAAGGGTGTGTTTGGTTGCTTGTGTCATTTGGTTAATGCAAGTGGGATGGCTTCATCCTGGTTGGTACAGTTCACCCAACCAAATAAAAGCATCATTATTATTTTGAACCATCCCATACATAGACCAAATGATACAAGCAACCAAACACCCTTAAGTTCAAGTAGGTTTTTCTGCAGCAGCATTACGGATTTATCTCTTGGAATCTAATATTGATAACGGTGTTTCTGCATCACCAATCTTGTCATCATGCTCACGATTTCCAGATGACAACTACTGTTGTTAGGTCCACTCGGCCACCTTTCCTCAGCGGAAAATGCATCACTTGAGAGGGCATGTGTGCAGGCTTTTCTGAAGGCTGCAAGACTGCTGGAAACAGCGACTTTTGATTGCCATGCTAGAGAAACCATGAGCATGAGTAGGAATGCAGGACTGCAGATTTGCAGTATGATGATGCTGCCATAGCTGCCCGTCGTACGAACAGCTATCACCTTATCGAGCAAAACCTTTTATGTGTCACGGGCTGCAGAACTAGTTCTTTTTTTTTCTTTTTTTCGAGATGTGGAGTTCGATTTGCGTTTTGATGTGTCTTTCTGGAAAGGGTAGCAGTCTAGCAGATGAATGCTGGAGGAGCATCGCTGCATGCCTGCATCAGCGCGCTGGAGACCGGCGGCGCCGTCACCGGCCGCTCGGCCATGTCAGGTACCGGCTGCTGCTGGTGTGTGGTGTGGTGTCGGTGCCTCGTTGGTGATTGGCTCGAGTTATTTCGTCAGGTTTAGGTGCATAAAGCTAAAGGAAAACATGTGAAAGTGTAAACAAAAAATTCAAATAAAAAAATGCCCCCATGCAGGATCGAACTGCAGACCTTCAGTTTACAAGACTGACGCTCTACCACTGAGCTATAGGGGCCATATTGGAATAGAATTCCCGGAGAATTTACTAGATAATTGTTGGAGGATCACCACAAGACAACGTTCTCTTAGTATTAATCTATTGCCAGGTTGCCAGGAATACAAGACTCATCTATTCCACAGCAAATTGCTCCCTCCAAGGGTCGCTAAAACTTAACCTGGTTGCAGCCTGGGGTTTCAAACATTTTAACACAGGCAATATGAAAATCCAACAGGGCATGCAAAGACTTTTCAAAGTACTATCAATAGAACTTGCATAATCATATTACAAAACACTACAAGTAATCAGAAACAGTCATCTGCACCAGGAAGATTTTATTCCACATCTTCCTCCTTGTGAACAACAAGCTCGCCTTCAGTGAACTCACATGGCTTGATGGCCACAGCTAACTGCTTGCGCATTTTTCTTACAACAAATGCCTCGTTTTCTTCGCATATTGTGACCACAATCCCTTTACGCCCAAGACGTCCTGTTCTTCCAGCTCTGTGGGCATAATGTGTAGAGTCAGTTGGAAGGTCCAGATTGACCACAAGGTCACATTCAGGCACATCCAGTCCCCTGGCAGACAGCTCATTTGTAACAAGAACTCTGAATTCACCATCCTTGAATTTTTTCAAGACTGTAGACCTTGCAAGCTTTCCAAGATCTCCATGGAGCTCAGTGGCTTTGATACCACGGGCCTCCAACTTAAATACAACATCCTTCAGTGGCTTGGTGTTGTTCATAAATGCAATCACTGTCTGTGCTTCCAGAGCATGGATGCATCTCCGCAAGGTGTCAACTTTGTGTTGAACCTTGGCTGTACAGTAGTAGTGTTCCAATGATGGTGGCAAGCTGCCAACAGCAGCTTGGTTCACTGAGTTTGATGGTGAGCTCGAGTTAGCATCAGTCTGGGATAACGCAGGTCTTGGAACAGTGATTGAGTCAAGCGGAAGTACACTCTTAGCTCTAATGAGAACTGGATCTTGACCCCAACTCCTTGCTGCTCGTATAACTGAAAAAGGAATTGTTGCAGAAACCAAGATAGTTTGACGCTCAGATCGCCTAGCAAGTGGACCAAGAATATCCCTAGATGTGGTACCAGGTTTCTTTCCAACATGCTCCAAAATTCTATGCATATCCTCACGGTAATTAAAAGACAGAAGCTGGTCGACTTCATCCAGTACAAGAAAGCGGCAGCCATGGGTGTGTAGCTTACCTGCTGCTGAAATTTCGGAAATACGGCCAGGTGTTCCAACAACAATAATTGGCTTGTTCTTCTTCAATGCTTCTTCTTGTCTAGAACGATTAGCACCACCAACAAGTTGCTGGACAAGTCTCTTATCATTAGGACCCAAAATCTTCTCTACTTCTCTCACAATCTGCATTCCTAATTCTCTGGAAGGAGCAATAATGACTGCTTCAATACCTGATCTTTTCTCAGAATTATCTTGCTCCATAGGCCTCTTCAGTGGGCCTATTTCGGAAAGAATTGGGAGAAGATAAGCAAGTGTTTTCCCTGAGCCAGTATATGATTGGATCACCACATCGTGCTTTTGTGCTATTATAGGAATAGCAGCTGATTGGACCTCAGTTGGCGCAGTCAGACCTTCCTTGTTCAACCGATCAACAAGCAAAGGTGGTAAACCAAGCTCTTCAAATGACTTGGCAGAAAACAGAGCCTCATCTACCTTCAGTGTCTTCTTTATCCCAGTTGACTTTGGCAAGGCACTCTTCGCTGGTTTGACATTAAGCGAAGAAACTCTAGGTTTCATATTGAGGGAAGAAGAAACTCTAGGTTTCACATTGAGGGAAGAACCTCTTGAACTTGGCTTAGGACCTCCAGTTCGTGCCATTTTTTCCTTCTTCCCATATTCAACCCTGTTTTGCACTTCTAAGCTAGCAAGAGTTAATGGCCCTCCCCTATCTTCTACAATTTGACTACCACGCCAAGCAGTCTGATGGAATCCAGCTGCCCGTTGTTGTGACAGCATCCTGAATGAAAGACGGTCTCCAAGAACAAAGCATGATCTGGAAGATGCCAGCGCAAGAACATTTCGATGGACTTGTCCAATACTTAGCCTCATTTTACTCCTTGCAGTGAAGTCAAACACAGCACCGCAATTATTCTTTCCTTCAAACCTGTTACCAGTTCACAGCAAGGTGCTATCGTGCCTGCGTAAATAATAACATAAATAGATTAGGTAAGTTGGGGGTTTTGAAGTCAGAAGACACAGTGAAAGACTTAGACATAATATATTTATACATGTACTACACTGCTACTTTAATGGATGTTAAGGTGTTCATAACGTGAATTCGATAATTAAGGTATATTTGAAACTATATACCAGAATTGCAAAACAAAACTTATGCTTGGCACGCCTAATACCAGAGTAACATTAAGCATCATATTTACCAAACGAATCTGAACTGGCAGAAGATAATACTATCCACCATGAACAGTATGAAAATATATAATACTCCCTCCGTTCCAAATTGTAGGTCGTTTTGGCTTTTCTAGGTGCATAGTTTTTTCTATGTACTTAGATATAGTGTATGTCTAGATGCATAATAATATCTATAAACCTAGAAAAGCCAAAATGACCTACAATTTGGAACGGAGGGGGTATGTAGAGCAACAAGCAGGCACTGAGAAAATTCTAAACGAAATCTAGAAATAAGTATACAACTGCACTTCTTACTTAATTGCCAAAAACAAAAAACTGCACTTCCTTGGTAATATCATTCTATTGCGACATAAGGAGTACATGAAAATTTTGTGCAAATGCGCCCTTAACTACCAGCTCTTTTATGCTTATCAGACTCTATTTGCGTCTAGGATCTCAAAGGCTTTTCATTTTTCCCAGACAAATCCATAGTAGAGAAATAATCAGGCATAGACTGCGTTCTGGCTGCAGATTTCCTCAATTGCGCCCAAATTAAACAAGAATGATCGACCCAACTCCAACGGACTATCATAGGAAAACAACAGCAGAAATATAAGACCGCCGTCCGGCCGGATTGTTGGGCGAGCAACCAAGGTTCTGACTGTCGGGCACGGAGCCTTCGTACATATACGAAGGCCGCCACATAGAGATATACGAAAGTTAACGGCACATCAATCTTTTCTTGAATACCCAATCGCTAACACACCGTACCAACTCCGAATCTGCGAAGAGAAGGCATACCGTGTGCAGGCCTCCGAGTAGGAAGGCGGCGGCGTCCGGTTGGGAAAGGGCGGTGGTGGTCGCGGGATGCAGGAGGGAGCCGGAAGAGGGAGGCGAGCGGCGTCCGGTGGAGAGGGAGGCAAGCCACCGCAGGAGTGAGGAAGAGGCGGTCGGCGCAGGTGCCCTGGTGGATGGAGGCCGGCGTCCTCCGCTTGTTGCGCGAGGGAGGTGTGTGATTGAGATGGGGAAGCCTGGGAGATGGGGATGAGGTTTCTGGGACGGTGTTGAGGTTTTGGACTTGGGCCACTTGTCAGTGACTGAGACCCGATAAATAGGTCCCTTTGCCAGAGCTTCGTGAGCGGCTTGGGCACCAGCTTCTTCCGCTGGAAGCCCGTGAAGCCGCCCCACAAAACTAGCACCCCGGCTCCACCCCATTCCCACATTCCCACATTGATGCGTACCAAATTACCCTAAGTTCAGAAAGACACTGTAAAATTACTACTTCCATCCTTAGATATATGAGTCATATATTTAAAGGTGGAGGGAGTAGTTATAAAAAAAATGATAATTTTAACGACATACTCCCTTCATTCCAAATTGTAGGTTGTTTTAGCATATTTATTGTTTTTCTATATACATAGGTATATACTATGTCTAGATACATACTAAAAGCTATGAATCTAGAAATTCTAAAACAACCTACAATTTAAAATGGAGGAAATAAAGTATTTTCTACATCAGCCCTCTTATAAAAATTCAACTGACAAAACGACTTGGTCTTCTTTCATTGCTCCTAGTGCAAATACCATATTTGTTTGAGTTGGGAGCACCCAATATTTTCCAACTCTATACAACTACTTTTCGCTGTCGTAGTAGGAGGGCATAACGGAGACGGTCTGTTTGGCGAGCAAGGCATTAGAAACAGTTGGTTTTGATTTTTTTTTATTAAAAATGGATGAAGAAGCAATAATAAACTGTACTTTTAATCATTTTAATTCTTTTGTGTGCTGTTTTTCCTTTATTTGAATTCAGTTGTTTGGCTGAGATTATGTAAAAACTATGCCGTGTGTACCTGCAGAGGCAGGATTAACTTCCTTTTTTCTTGAAAAAAACATATTTTTCTTCACGGGGATTATAAACTTTTCTTTTGGATTATTAGACATGTTTGTCTTTTGAATTATGAATGAGGAGAGGGGCTTAAGACTGGAAAATTAGCAGCTGACACCCCACAAATTTTTGAGAGAATTCTTTGTATGCCATTGAAAATTTAACCCATCCCCTATGCCATCAAAATTTACCCTTCAGTGTCATTGGAAATTTAACTCCATCCCTTCGGTGCCATTATTATCACAGTAGCGTGAAAGGGCTGTTAAGTGAATATGGAAAATACAATATTACCCCTAGATGAAGCATTTTTCTTGCTGTCCCCTAATGCCGTTGCAGCCACTACAAATGCTGGAGATCCTGGAGGAGGTGGGCATCAACGATTTGACGCGCTGGGGCTGCGGAACAATCACTGCCACCTCTCCTCCTCCTCCCAAGGTACTACACTTGCATCTGGTTGCTGCTGCTGTTTGTTTATGCTCCACTCAAGAATCAATTGGATTTTCTTCCAATTTTTACATCCCGAGAGTAACTGACCTGTCTTGTTTGCTTCCTTTTGCAGAGATCTCGTAGCTCGCATGGCCAGACGAAGCTTGCTGTGTTGGAGGCACCGCCGACGCCCAACGGAAAGAAGCGCAAGTCCCCGCCCACCTCCGGCCTGGGAACCTCCACGACAAGTCGACAACATGCTTGAGCCCGTCCTCACGCCGGCCAGCTACTTCCGCCTCCGCGTGGCCTGCCACCGGTGGCGCACACCCGCGGCATCCCCGGGGACGCCCCTCGACGTCTGCGCCCGCGTGCCCCGACGCGCCGGAGCAAGGAGGTGCCAGCCGCGGCGACGACACGCCTGAGCAAGTCCGGCGATGTGGTGGTCACCAAATTGCAGTGCATCTCGACGAAACAGTACTCCTCGGTGGTGCTACCCTCGGCCACGCGCAGCGAGGAGGGCAGCGCCATGGCCGCGCGCCGCACCTTCGCAGAGCTGCCTCGCATCCTCCCCATCAATGCAGGCGGGCGGGCTCGCACGAGCCGCGTCGATTCTGGTGGGGGCGCGGTTGTGCCGTCGTGGCGGCGCTGGATGGGGCTCGGGCGCGGCGGCGCGCAAGACTGATGGCCGCGGGCCGCGGCCGACGGCGGATGAAGGCCCGTCGCCGTGGTGATTGCGGATAAGGTCGGGAGAGGGGTAAAAACGGAAAAATGGGATTAGACGGATGCGTTTTAACGGAGTCAGGTTGATTTTGTGGGGAAAAATAACGGCAATGGCATAGGATTGATGGAGTTAAATTTTCAATGGCACTGAAGGAACTGGTTAAATTTTGACGGCATATAAGGGATGAACTAAATTAGTAATGGCATATATAGAGAATTCTCTCCAAATTTTTCCTGGCTGGACACTGTCCCGGGGACAGGGTTCTAGCATAAACAAACCAAACACTGCAACGGCAAAACAAAGATCTGTACAACCGATGCAGATAAAAACAGAACTAAAAAACAACATTTACTGCAGTCAGTATAAAATGTACATTTTGAATTTGAATACACTCAGCTCGATTGGCACAATACAGAATGCATAAACATTCATTGTTCAGACAACTTATTTCATGGGCACTGGTACTATTTTCTACAGACTAAATCACATGCCAATTGAATTGGGTATTGCATATAGCTTATGGTTTGCATCCATGGCTGTCTCCGATTCTTGCATGGGTTTGACGGTGAAAGATGACCAACAATGTCAAGCACTCGTATACATGACGCAGAACTCTTTGATATTCTTAGTTTCCATGGATATTGGGTGCAACTGAGCTCATAGCTGGCATCCTGGCAGCTGATCCTAGAAGAACCTCTCAGCAGATGGATCGGACTCCAGCAAGCTGCCATAGAAATTCACCTTACAGGCACTAGGAAACTGTACTCCAGCTTGCTCGCAACTGTCCCTTGTAACCTGAGGACATGACCGAACATCCAGGTACTCAAGAGCCTTGAAGGATTTAATCACACTGCTGACCCCTGCAACTGTGAGCTGAACACAGCTGCTGATCTTCAAAACTCTCAGTTCAGACTGAAACCCACTTCCTTCCCCGTCCTGAAATGCAATGTCGGTTATTTGGTCACAGCACCCAACATCAATCGCCACAAGAAGTTTACAGTTAGACAGCAGGCATCGCAATGACGTGTCTGTTATTTTCAAGCACCAGTCCATTCTCAGGCTCCTTAAGCTGCTGGAGCAGGCAAGAGCAAGAGCTTGTATGGATGAATCGCTAATGTTCCGACATCCACCAATGACAAGAGTCTCTAGGTTATGGCAGAACTTAGCTAAAGAATAGATGGACTTATCTCCCACCTTGCTGCAGTCCAAAAGCTTTATTGACACCAAGTGTGATGAAGAAACCTCAGCGATTTCACAGACTCCAGGATCACCAACTTTATTGCATTTACTTATGTCAAGCAATTTTATATGATGACAGCCATCAGCTAGAGCAGATATACCGGCATCTGTTATGCTGTTACATCCTGCAGCTCCAAGATCTTCCAATTGTAGACAGCTCTTTGATAGAACAATCAATAAATTATCAGTTATTAATTTGCAACCCGTGATATGCAGCTGCCTCAATTTTTGGCACCCTAGTGCAACCGCCTTCAAACCTCTATCGCTCAGCTTTATGCAGCGAGAAACATCAAGGGACTGCAGAGATGGCAGTCCATCTCCCAATTTGGCAACTCCAACATCAGAGATACCTGAGAGACACATGAACCGGCACAAACTGTAATACTCAACAGAATTTGTTTAAGAAAATGGCAGGGGATTCTCACAAAAATGAGTGCACCAAAACAAAGATCCACAATCTCGCATGACGATCATAACTTTTCCGGATAGCAAATTAGTAATATTAGCCACAATAACAAAATTCCAGGACCTCCCACAACCACTGTTGGAAATTGGATATCTCTGGAGACCATAACTTGGGTAGCTATTACTATTTACCCAGAATAGTAGTACCAGGCATACATAGCCAAATTACACAAACAAAATCAAAGTTGAAACGAAAGATGAGTATCTGCAATCTTAAAAGTTGAGGGGAAATCTTTGAGAACTGTACTGATGGAACCATTCCAATAAGAAAAATATTTGCACATAACTTTTTCCTTCTTTTCATAACTCCAATTTAACAATATTGAGAAAATACATGACCTGATTTCAGAAAATAAACCCTGCCTCTGCCAAGGATGAAATGAACCTTCAAAGGAGTTTATTTTCAAAGATGTACGTTCATACTTTTTAAATAAGTTAGAAAGTATTATCTTTTATAAAAATAGTGATAAAACGGTTTAATCAATAAAACATTTTAATTTCTAAGCTGCAAAAGTAGTAAATAGGATTCCCCTTTGCAAAGGCAAGAAAGTTCTATCACAAACAAAAGGACCTAACACACATGAACCCCAACATTTCCCAGATTTATCTTCAAAGTAGCATAAATAGGACTACAAAGTAGAGTACAAGTAATTCCCTAATACTAGTACAGTACATGAGACGAAGACTCTCCAAGTAAAATTGAACCAGTCTCTAACGGTGTACTCCAAAATGCACTATAAGCCACCCAAGAAAAATTGCCGTGTGCACCAGGAAGACACTAATCTCATCCACTAAATAGACAAACAGCACATATGGGTAGCGGCAGAAGAAGAGATGGCCGCACCTTTGCAGTTCTGCAGCGCCAGGATACGCAGGTTGCGGAAGCTCCCGGCAATGACGTCGAGGTCATCGTCGATGACCCCGGGGTAGAAGGAGCGCGAGGGATTCTGGGAGAGGTCAAGCTCGAGGACTCCCGGGAAGCGCGCGGCGAGGCGGCGCAGCATGTCCGGCCCGGCGCGCGCGCGCAGGCGCCGCCGCTCGGAGCTCTGGATCCGGAGCCATCGGCGGCACACGAGCCCGAAGGCGTCGCGCTCCGCCTCGGGCCCCAGACGGGTGAGCACCGTGCGGAGCTCATCGTCGGTGAGCACCTCGTTAATGAGGGCGCCGCCGCCGCCCAACGGTGGCGCCGACATCACGGGGAGTTCCCTTCCGGCCTTCCCCCTTCTGTCTCGTGAAACTGACGAAGTCCTGAACTGCTGAACTCTGAAAGAGGCGCGTGCAGTGTCGAAGCCTGCAGCCCGCTGCTTTCCCCTCTGACTGGACCGTAGACTTATAGTACATGTTTGGGATTTCAGGTTTCTCCAGGGGTTTAACTCTAAAACTGGCGGCTGACTGGGCGGTCTTGCTGATGAGGCGCCGATGGGGGCGGTGGACCGGCCGTGGACCAGGTCCATGGGCTCACGATGGACCGATTACCATCCGAAAGGGTACGCGATCTCTGCTCGATTCTGGTCGTCAGCGGGCACGGGGACGTGGGGCGTTGGATAATGGTCCACGGAGAATCCGACTGTGGCGGTGCTGCTTATTATTATACATGGATTGGTCCACAAGAAAGAGGGCGAGAAGGTAATTGTGGTATTCATTTCGTCGCTTGCACGGTCGAGCGGGGCGGACAACGGTGAGAGGAGGACAATTCTTGGGGTCGCGCGTGGAGGGCTTGCCAGCGGCCTTGTTCTCGTGTCTTTGGGCGTCGAGGCGGCATCGTGGTAATCTTGCACGGCCACACAAAGAAGACAGAAGGGTAAGGAAGGGCTTCGCCATGGCAAAAAGTGATGACGACCGTGGCTTATTAGCGCAGGGGCGACGACAGTTCCACAACGGGAGAAGAGAATGCGATACACGGCCCGAAAATTCAAATATAAAAATCACTTGAATCCAAAAACTTCGAAACCTATTTTCAAAATCTAATTTTAAAACATTGCAAAACTATCCCTTAGCTCAATTCCTTTTCATCCAAAATCCATACCAAGTTTAATCTCCCTTTGATTCATTTATCTTTCCAAATAAGTACTGACAACTTCTCTCTAACATTCCTATCCTCCCTAAGCCATCACCATCAACCTTCTGATCCCTTCTTTCAAGTGTGCTCTCACGCACAAGCTTGCCACCTAGCCACACACAGCTTGAGCACGCACACAACATGCACATTATGCATGTACGAGCAGCATAGAGTCACGGACAGCAGCAGCACGAACACTACATGCAAGCTCCACACGCCAGCCCCTTGCCGTGCTCGCTCTGCCCTGCTCGAATGGCAGCCCGACCCGCGAGGTAACCCGCACTGCTGCCCGGCACCACGCCGTGTTGCCCCTTGCCGCATCCCCACCTCAACCACGCCGTTGTCTTCAAGCTTGCCAGCCATGCCGCCTCGTCGCACACGTCGTCAACGCCGTTGGCGCATCAGCGCCACCACAGAAGCAAGCCGACGCCGCAGCAGCACCACCGCAAGCCCGTACGTCGCCTTGACGCCTTGCTCTACCCACTCCCTGCTGCCTCATCGCGCGCTGTCACCTCAGCGCCGCTGCCGCAGCAAGCCAACGCCGCTGCAGCACCACCGCAGGCACGCACGTCGCCTTGCTCGACCCACCCCCTGTCGCGCATTCACTTCATCTGCACCGCCGTTGCCTCAGTTGCACGGCCACGCAGTCCATCCACACAAGCTCAGTGCACCGTGTCCGCTCCACTCCAGCTACGTCCGCGCGGTCGACCGCACATCACAACACCTCCCCCAGCCTATAAAAGGTGACGCCGAGCTGCTCTCCTCCGCCATCCTGAGCTCGCCGAGCCGCCCAGCTCCGTCGCTCACCTTCTCCCTACCTAAATCGAGCTCTTTGCTCCTCCACACAAGAATGGAGCGCTGCCTCGATCTCCCTCTCCAAGCCACCCCTGCCCGAGGTGAGCCTATGCTGAGCTTCCCCATCTACTCCTCTCTCTCCCTATGCCCTTGGACTGGAAAATGGTTGCCGAAATCACCCTACGTCGAAGCTCCAGTGAGCTTCGGCCGCCTCC
Source organism: Setaria viridis (assembly GCF_005286985.2). Classification (NCBI taxonomy): domain Eukaryota; kingdom Viridiplantae; phylum Streptophyta; class Magnoliopsida; order Poales; family Poaceae; genus Setaria; species Setaria viridis. Next base: position 31,835,137 of record NC_048263.2, read on the forward strand.
CATGGCGGACGAGCCTGAGAAGAGCACGAGCACTTGTGCCTCTCTGTTGCGGGGCTCCTATATGTCTACCGGAAGATGGTTAAGTGATGAAACTATAAAGCCCAGCAAGGCTCAGCAAGCCTATTATAGCACGCTACAGATTAAAAGCCTATTTAACTGAAAAAATATTGTCAACATTTTAAAAAAAAAGTTGGACCAACATTTTGGAAAAAAGTTGGAGCAACATTTCTTGGAAAAAAGTTGAACCAATATTTATTTGGAAAAAGTTGAGCCAAACATTTCTTTAGAAAAATTGAATCCAACATTGAATTACTCCACTCTTTCAAAACTACTATAATTATGAAAAGTATGTGTTTTGCAAAAAACGGCTTTATAAAACTAAATCCCGCATGTGTATACTTTCTGCAAAATAAACCTTGGCCTATTCCTTGAATTATCCTTATGCATGTATTCTTATACCCCTTTCGTAGAGTGGGGTTGGATTTTCTGAGTATGTATGTACTCACCCTTACTTTGTTGATACAGAGGAAGACCCGGAGTACATCACTGGTGAAACTTTCGAGTAGAAGGTCGCTTCCGCACCCAACTTGCCTGTAGCGTTGGGCTGTTAAGGATGCTTCCGTTGTCGTGCAGTGTTGTGTGCTGCTTATGGACTTGGATGTCCATATGTTGCATCTATAGCCTGTTTGTGTTGTATCTTTTTGGGTCTATGTTGACGGCTGTTAGCACACCAAGTTGTGAACCGTAAGTGCATGGATCAGTTGTAGCTCTTCCCTCAGAGTACTCACCCAAGGTTTATCAATCCGTGAAAATTATAGTATAAGATCTATTTTAACTAGCATTGTTAGTGTGAACTTTTGGTGTTGATGAATGATTCAGATCCAATCTAATAAACATGCACGGACAGATAACAGATACAATAGAGGTAACCAATCTAGAGCAACCTAGACTATGCATGCATACATTATCATTCCGCGCATGGATAGCAAAGCAACATAGATATGATCTTAGTAAAAAGCATCTTTAAATCTACACATCCGGTTCGGCTCCCAAAACCCCCTATCTTACACAAGAAAGATCCCATCACGATCCCCTCTATCAGCATAGGTAGATTAAAGGCACGATCAAGAGAACATGTTATACTCATTAGTAGATCAGGCATGCAAATTCGGTCACCACGACCATAAGAACATCCTAAGCAATCAATCATCGATCAATAGATTGAAAAGCAAGCAAACCCAATAGAGCATAAAACCATAGAAGGAGATAACTAGATCACTAAGAACATGAACACATCTATTACTTCACCATGAATGATTGTACATCACAAGATCACCACCGGGATCCTACCTTGATCTTGGTGACTCCTAGCTCCAGAACTCCAGCGTGATCTTCCTCGCAGGGTGATCACATCAGCAGAGGCTCACCTACGCTAACCCCGACAACTGCATGGCCCTCAGCTCTCCAAAGTGATGTCTTTCAAGCTCCTTCTACTTCTCTGCTGCTTCACGTCAAGTACGTCATCTCCAATCTGTGGGCTTCATGGTGTTTGGGGGTATTTATAGTCCAGAGGGCGTGTGGTAAAAATTGGAAGGCGAGGGGGCGAAGGAAACCCCTAGGCCGATCCGCCTGGGCCTTCCTTTTGCCCTCTCGCGTCCTGCTTTGTCTCCAAGTCTCCTCATATGCTCTGAATCTTCTTTTCACTTTTACATTGGCTTGGCACATCGGTTGCTTCAGGATGAGATTGATCTTCAATGACTTTCCAAATCTCTGCTTGATCTTCTCCGATTCCTCTTTGATCCCGATCTGGTCCTTGCAATATCTTCATAAACTTAGCCCCTAAGCAATGTTGGAGGGTTGCTTGCCAAAGATGGGCACCAGGGGGTGCCAGAAGATGCCAGGCTGATCGGCCTGGGCTCCTCTAGGCCGATCGGCCTAGCCCCTTCCTGAGCCCGTTGACCTTCGTCTTCATCTGGTTTGACGCTCATTCAGTGCTTTATCAAAAAATATGCTTTTAGGCCTAATTTCCTGCAAAAACACAACATCCTCCAAAATCTGTTACACATGTGAAAATAACCGGTTCATTAGGTGTGATCTATAGTTTAGGTATTAAATTCATTCCATTATTGAAGATAAACAGGGGTAAAAGTGTGTCAATAACGAGCGTCAACAGTCTACGTCACCCAACCGTTGCCTAGAGAGGTGTACGGTTTATGAACCATCTGTTAAATAAATATGTGTACCAGCCTTTCTGGGATTGGTATTTGTATCACATTTAGTCCCTGTGCAAATGGGGGCTCTTTAGAGTAGCTATGGGTTGGCAACGAGGCAAAAGGGCGGGCGAGGGTCCGAAGATGGGGTCTTATATCCACCTGCGCCGGGGTTGTCGTGATTTGGGTGGCTAGATTGCCAGCCATGACAAACAAGCAACCAAGCAAGGGGTTTCCTGCCACTTGCGTGAGTGGGATGCACCATAATGGGCTGGCAAGGCAAGTGGGGTGGGAGCGGCAAAGGCGTGGGCTAGTCTACGCGATCAGTAGCTCGCTCAGCTTGGTGAAGGAGGGTAGGGAAAAGGAAAGGAAGGGGAAGATGGAGTCACTGTGGGGCCCATTGGCAGCGGGAGAGGGTGCTGGTACCATAGTGCAGGGTGCATTATGTGTTATTGGCTGGGTCGTCGAGGTTTTGCATGGTAAGCTGGGCGATAGCTAGGGGGAGGTGGGAGGCTTTGAGCCCAGATGAAGGAGGGGGTTTGGGCTAGATTTGGATGGCTCTATTGGTCGAAAAGAGAAATAAAATAGAAAAGGGGGAGAGGTAGAAAAAAGTTTGGCCCAAAGAGGTTAAGGTTTGTTTTTTCCTAAAACCTCATTTAAATGAAAGACGAAACCTATATGAATGTAAACTTATTTTTCATATAATAAACACTATGCATCACGACATGAATGCAAAACATATTTTAAAATTTATGATTTATTTAGTTTATATTCAGAAAATATTTTAAAATTATTAAACACACTTCTTAATTAATTGTAACAAATTTTAGAAAAAATAATCTAGCAAATATAAAATTAGGGTGCTACATCTCATAGTCTAATTTTTTAGATGAAAAACAATGTATCCTCCCAAAAGAGGCTATTGTTGTTTATTTGTCCAAGTGGATTAGTCTTACAAAGGTAGCTCTACCTGACGTAGAAAGCTGATGGCTTCATTAAAGAGAAATATTTTAGTGATATGTTTCTACATGGCTTGTTATGGTCTTCTAGCCTTCTCATTAGAGTAAATCACGTGAATATCTCTGAACCATTGGTTGAAATCCTCCCTTTTGCCTTCATCTGTACATGGCACATAGATATTTCATACAATTCTCATTATGCAGAGATTTAAAGTACCGTGGCATGGCAAATTTATTATTGAAGCCTTGATCACCATGGAAAAGGGGGCATTTCCAAACTACAATCATTCCCCCCTAAAACCCTAATAGATGGAATGAATTTTAAATTATTAAAAATAATTGGACAAAACATTTTAATAAATTAAAGATAAAATTGAAGTTACTTCTTCTAATTTCTTTAAACAAACTATATCACAATGACTTTCCACATTTTTATCTCTTATGGTGTCCCACTTATCCTCTGAATTAAGATGGAGCAAATTCCTTCGGCATCATGAAAATTCTAGATTGAATGTAGAGCAATTGTCGCTTTTTTGGCTACTTTTGTGTCATGAGAATTGCTTGATGTTTGAAGATAAACTCATTATGATGTCCCTTTTGTTATGAGAAACTTGATACTCATGTGGCCCATCTGATACTCCATTTATTTTTGTATATATGACATGGTGGCAAATATGATCTGTATGATATTCATTTGTAATGAGAAACCTAATGCTCAAGATTATATTTATCTGGTCTATATAGTATTACTTAAATTTGTGAGCCCTCTAAATTTGTGTTTGATATATGTGATGCTTATCATCTCAACATGGTATATCAATTTACTTAGTATTATCTTCATCTCCATTTATTTTGCTATGATATGAACCTTGAATGGCATGTAAGGGAAAGAGCCAAATTATATATACTTCATTCCATTGGAGGAAAAAATGAGTCTTTTCTATAGCTATTTGACTGCTCATAGACGGTGCCATTGAGGGGATAATTCTTAGATTCCATGGCACTGAGGAAAAGTCAAAATATTTTGTGATACACAAAGAAGTAGTCTATATTTCAGTGGCACTCACGGAATTGGCTCATTGAGATGCTATATACTCAAAATATGCATAAGAGGTCACCGCCCAAGAGAACCCAACCAAGCCCAAAAATAGTAGACTAAATGAGTTACCATCAAGACACATGTGATTTATCATTCGCAACAAAAAAAAAATAAGACCCTGAATTCACAGGATCCCAAAGACCATTAGGCTTGTTACATAACCAAACAACAACGAAATTATTTAGGCCCTTTATCACAAAGGAACTTGCCACAACTTCCTAATGCAGGTTTCTTCCCTTTGGACTTCTTGCTAGATGGTTTTGGTGCATCATAAAAAAGACCAAGGTGAATATCATTGTGACCTAGATTAACCTGCCTTTTTTGGAAGGGTTATATGATTATGAGCCTCCATCTGCAAGGTATGATTTTCCTCAACAATGAGATATGGAGCATTGGCGTCAGGTTTTGGTCCTATAGCAACACCATCGGGTGCAATTGGGTGGCCCTGATCCCCTTCATCTATGTTTTGCATTTCCTCGTCTGAAGAGGCATCTAGATCAATAATCATGTCGAGAGGGACTTCTTCTACCAAGAAATTTTCAGGAGAGGCTACTTCATGCAAGGGGAAAGATTGTAGGGATAAAAACACATGATCTCCATCCTGAACCCCTCCATTTTCACCTACTAAATCTAGGTTCTGGTTGAGAATGTCTCCATCTTGCTGCTCCTCAATAGCATCTTCCATTATTTCTTCATTAATAATATGCTTCTGCTGAATCAAGTCATTCATCTCAATAAAGGATTCTCCCATCAGAATCCCCTGCTGAACCAAGTCATTCATCTCAATAAACGCTTCTCCCATCGGAATCTCCTGTTGGTCAGTATTAGCAATAGGATCCACAACGTCACCTTGAATTTCCTGAACAACATCGTTCGACTCGTCGAGGTTGCAGCCAGATGGGGGGATGTAGTTCCCTACATCATATTTGAGCTCCCATCCATTCGATTCATAGATCGGCTTCATGGCATTGCATCGGATGGGGTTCAGGGCCAAGAGCACAATCCACATGATGATGAGAAGCATGAGATTTTTCATGGCCAATACCTATAGCTTAGGAGGCTTGGCTAGGTTTAGTGAGAGAAATTGTACATATGAGTTAATCCTATTTGATTCAAGGGTCTACAGAGCCAAGTATTGGTACTATATATAGCATTGGCATGGTGGCAGATACTATGTAGCCAATATTTATTTTGCAATCACAAATGCAAACGTATCCTCGGGGATATCAAGAACTAGATTGCATATAATAAATATGTTCCAAAGATTCATATCATAAATGTTTAGTTGATATATCATAGATTTTTTTCCAAGTTAATTCATAATTGTGTGCTCTATAAGACGAATAATTTTTCGCATGGTTTATTTGTAACTGCTTGTCAGAATCTAGTATTTACTAACATCTAATATAAGTTTGCTGGTAAATTTTAAAAATACAATTAAAAATATCTTAGCTCGTGGCCATTTGTGTTGTAGACTGTTTGCGGGGTGTTGCATTGGTTGGAGCCAAGGCCAAGAGCATGACTAGGCTGGTTAGTAACATGATATGTTTTTGGTAGCTTAGCTATATAGTTTACATTTACGATAGTAGTTAGAATGTTTGATAGACTATGATTTTTGTTTTCAAAATCTCATGAAGCAGGAACAACCGCCCTTAAGGCACTACAACTAAGAAGGAACCTCAGCCAAACATGCCGAGAATGCCCTCAAACCCTAGCTCCGTCTTATAGAGCCTTACTGTAATCTAGGCCAACCACGACTCACTAGGATGGTGATGACCGCAACTACAACACCCCCCCCCCCAAGGAGGGGTTGGTTCCCTGCCACTATTTATTGGGTTGCCAACAAAGGGGTTTTTTTGTTGCCAAGGATTTAAACCGTGGTCAGTGTCTCCCTCAACTAGGGAGCTTGCCACTGCACTACAAGTGTGTTAATAGTTTTGGTTTCAAAATCTATATGTTAGAAATGCAAGTAACAAAAAAATTAGACTAACAGCATAACAATATTGAAAACCCCATGCAAGAAAAACAAAATACATGCCACTCAAGCAATCTTCACTCACATCATAACACTTGCAAGAAAACAAACATATATAATAATGAGTCATAAACTCTTAATGTGAAGCTTGCTAGAGGTATATATAGTGATAAAAGTAACTCAAGGTATATATATGGATCTTACATAAATAGATCAACCAATCACAACAGCCCATCTGTTTACCTTCATGAACATTCAAGTTTACCTTGAAATGCATATCATAAAAAAGGTCAGATCTCTATAGAGTTTATTGATAACCATAATGAAATTAAAAGGGTATTAATTCTATCAGCATGATTTAAATAATTATCCTACAAATAAATCAGAATAGTGTACAAGAGTACCTACACACAACACATATATACTATTAAGCAATTAAATAGGGCAATAGTAAACTTTCCAATGCCATCTGGACTTATAGTAGAAGAAGCACACAATTCAATTTTCTCATATGATATTTTATTTCTATCTATTGGTACCATTTGCCAAGCATAGTTTCAAATCACCCCATTATGGATATGAATAGCTATGCACATATGCGATATATGACCTCCAAGGCACATTTGGAATGGATAGATAAGACGTTATTAAATGGATAATTCATGAATCTAACTTCCAAAAAAAAGAAGAATTCAATTAGCTAGTTAGACTATAAACAAAAAAATCTATACCACTTATATAATGAATTACTAACTAAAGGCAAACTTCAAATGTAGACATTGAAATATGGTTAGTAGTTTTTTACTTTTGAAAATCAAACTTCCCTGCGTAGGATATTCATATCCATAAAATTTGAACTAAGTTAACAAGAGAAAAACATAAAAGGAAAATAACATGATGGCCTCCTTTGTATGGTAGTGGGAAGGACAATGCACAGGTAGGATATACCGTACGGAGGAGCGGAGTTCTCGCTAGAAGTTGGTTGTGGCTTGTGAGTTGGCTCAAATATTTGGACGCAGGTGTGGGCTGCTTCACAACATCAAGAGCTTAGGTTTACCAGCATTGGTCATGCTAGCTAATGAAAACCATATCCATTTTCCAAGCACACAACAACCCATATTTTCATTCATTTTACTATACCTTGTAGTCGCAATCACAAATGAAAGAGAAAGGATGATTTTTTTCAATATTTAAGTCTTGTAGTTACAAGATAACAAATTAAAGTCTTTTTTGAAGTATCAATCATGAAAGAGGCAAGATTTCTTTTGGATGTATCAACAACCACAAGAGAATTCAAAGTATTAATTCTTTAGGAATGATTCTATATAAATATCCTATATATAGATAGATCAGGTACTGTGGAAGCATGGCTGCACATAGCACATACATAGCAATTATTATCAAATATGGCAATAGCAGACTTGCCAATGTCATCTGAATATAGCAGAGGAAAGAAGCAACTCAATTTTGCATTCAATACTCTATCTAATTTTACCTTTTTGCCAAAAGCCATGCACATAGATTAAAGCCACCGACTAGGCAATTTCCTCTTCAATCCTCATAGGATATGAATAGATATACAAATATAATCTATGAGTGTCAACGCCATACACTTCATGAATCTTAACTTTCAAAAAATGAAAACTTTAATGTGAACAACTCCGGTACTCTATTTTTTAAAAGTTACACGCATCTTAAAGTGAAAGCTACTAATTACTAATTATTCCCCTCTCATGTCACTTCTGGACCCGGCCCGACCTGCTCCAAGCCCATGCATGAACGACACCCTGTTGAACTCCTTCTATACTGATCCTTTTATATCTGGTTTCTTTTCTGGCATGAGGCACCGAGCAGACCGGTGCCGGCTGCGCACAATGATGGCAACAACGCACCTCGGACGGCAGCGCTCCTATTCTAAAATCGACACTCAACACAGACAACTTCATAGCATTGCAGCAATTTCAATGGGAGCAATTCATTCTTATACATGGAGGCTGGCAAGCTGCTATGATTTAATAAAAGGAAAAGAAACGCTTATTCCCATGGAGTGCCGTCACCATCATCGCCACCATTGCCGCCAGTTGAAATGACAAAACCTCACGCAGAAAAACAATCTAGCGTAGATAGGGAATCGGGAATGGAGTTCACCCGGGTGCGGGCTGTGCATGGGTTGGGAGCAGGCCAGGTAGGTCCTTGGAGAAAAATAATTAATTATTACTCACTCTAAGATCCGTGAAACTTTTAAAAAAAGGAAGTATTGTAGCAGTTCTCTACTTTAATATGTTTGACTTTTAAAGTGAAATTTTTCTAACACTTACAAAATAAGTTCCTAACTAATTCAGACTCTTAAACTAGATATCTTTTTTTTTGAAAGGAAAAGGGTACGAGATTGTGCCTATTTCATTGATAAAGATGTGTTACAGCCGGCTAGCCGGTTCAGGAAAAGGTAAATGAAAAGGAAAAAAGGACAAAGGTAAAGAGGCCCTCCGCGTGTGTGACATCTATGGAAGTATCGTCGCTAAGGGTTTGGCTCCTGCTGTTACCCACATGTTGGCTGAGAGTTTGATTTTTGCCATTAGCGATGTTGTCGGGGAGCCCTGATGGCGGAATATGCGCGAATTTCGTTCGTTCCATATTTCCCACATAATCAAGAGAGTGAGACTTCGAGACGCTTTTCGCGGGATTCCTGTCGTTGAAGTGATGTTTGTCCACCACTCGATAGCTGTCGTGCTGTGTTTCCATTGATTTGGTTTCAGATCCTCTTGTGACAGCCATTGAGCTACTAGGGTCCAGATCTGCTTTGTGTATCTGCAGTCAGCTAAGAGATGGTGAGCAGTCTCCATCGTGCATCTGCACAGGGTGCAGGTTGGGGTGTGGTCCCAGCCCCGTTTCGCTAATCTGTCCGAAGTCCAGACCCTGTTTTGAAGAATAAGCCAGGCGAAGACTTTGCATTTTGCTGGTGCCCAGGATTGCCACACTGTTGCTAGATCGGGCGTCTTCATGGTGCCGAGGAGCTGGGCCTTATATGCTGAAGCAGCAGTGTACTGGCCGCTCCGTGTGAAATTCCATGTGATGGCGTCCTCCTGGGTCGGGTTTAAGCTGTATTGTTGGATTAGAGGCCAGAGAGCTATGAATTCGTTCACGAGCGTGTTTGTAAGATCCGATGTGAGTTGGAGATCTCTGATCCAGTTGTTGTTGTCGAGGGCCGCTCGCACTGACTTTTTCTTCCCTTTGGTTTTTGCGTAGAGTCGTGGGGCAATGTCTTTCGGTCGTCGGCCTGCAACCCACGCGTCTTGCCAGAAAAGAGTCTTGTCCCCGTTGCCGATTTGTATTGTCGTGCATGCAGCGAAGAGCAATCTGTCACGGTCGTCACATGGAGTTGTGGTTCCGACCCAGTTCTTGTCTGGGGAAGCCCATTCCTACCAGAGCCATCTGAGGCGGAGTGCCCTTGCGAATTTGTGAAGGTCGAGGATGCCCGCGCCGCCATTCTCTTTCGGTAAAGTTGTCCTTGTCCAGTTGATCTTGCATTTTCCCCCGGTGAGTTCGTTATCTCCCGCCCATAGAAAGCGTTTCCTGATTTTGTCAATGTCCTCTAGCACTTCTTTGGGAGTTTTGAGAGCCGTGAGGGTGTAAATCGGCTGTGAGGATAGGACGGATTTGGTGAGGCATAGCCGGCCGGCCTGTGTGAGGTTCCTTCCTTTCCATTTGGACAGCTTGCTCGCCATTTTGTCGATCAGAGGCTGGAAGTCTATTCGACGAAGCCTTTGAACCGTGAGGGGAAGGCCCAGGTATTTTATCGGGAAATTCTTTTGTGTCACTGGGAGATTGCGGAGTACTTCTGGGATATTAATGTGAGAGCAGCTTATTGTTGTAACACTAGTTTTTTGTATGTTCGTCTTGAGTCCTGTCGCTTCTCCGAAATTTTGCAGTAGGTTCTTCAGGTTTGTGACGTCCCTTGTGGTAGGTTTAATGAAAATCACCGCGTCGTCGGCGTACATTGATGTTCTTATTTTTGCCGCTCGGTTATTTAGCTTTTGGAGCAGTCTCTTTTCCGTGGCTGTCGAAAGCAGGTACTGTAGCGGGTCTATTGCTAGGATGAAAAGGAGTGGTGAGAGCGGGTCCCCTTGGCGTAGTCCTCTTCCATGTTGTATGTGTTCTAGGGGTAGGCCGTTTAGTGAGACGCGTGAGGTTGACGTGGACAGGATCGCTGCAATCCAGTCTCTCCATTTCGGTGGGAAACCTCTACGTTGCATCATGGTAAGGAGGTAGTCCCATCGTACTGAGTCAAAGGCCTTGGAGATATCAAGCTTCATAAGCAGTGTTGGCTGGCTGTGCCTATGGAATCGGCGTGTCAGATTCTGGACGTAGATGAAGTTATCATGAATGCTTCGTCCTTTGATGAAAGCGCTTTGGCACGGTGAGACCAGCTGGTTCATGAAGGGGGTTAGACGTAGGGCTAAGGTCTTAGTGATAATCTTCGCAATGGCGTGGATCAGGCTGATGGGCCGGTAATCAGTGATGTTCTCTGCTCCATCCTTTTTGGGTATTAGAATTATGGTTGCTTTGTTAAGCAAGTTGAGGTCTACGCAGCGGGAGTTGAAGAATGACGCTATTGCCGCCATGAGGTCCCCTTTGATTGTTTCCCAGCAGGCGGTGAAGAATAGGCCTGTAAAGCCGTCTGGACCGGGCGCCTTGTTTTTTGGCATTTGTGAGATGGCCCGTCGGATTTCATCTTCGGTGAACGGGTTATCGAGCGAGGACAGGTCGACCGACGGGAAGGTTAGGGCTGACCAGTTTAAGTCAAGCGTTCTGTGCGGCGGCTCCCGCATAACATTTTTAAAATGATCTTGCACTAACTGTTGTTTGTCGTGATGGGTGAAAGCCCAGCCATTGTCGCTACGAAGCTTTTGAATGAAGTTTTTCCTCTTCCGACCATTGGCCTTCAGATGAAAGAATCTTGTGTTGGCATCCCCTTCTTTCAGGTATGTGACCCTGGAGCATTGTTTTTTCCTAGCTCGTTCGATGACTGCCCATCCCATGAGTCGCTTTTTGAGCTTGTGTCGTAAAATCGTTTCTGCCGCAGAAAGGGCACGGTTGTCTTGTGCCTCATCTAGTAGTAGTATGATTTCTCGAGCCATGTGCATCTTCATTTTCATGTCCGGTAGCATGGATTTGCTCCAGCGTCTCAGTGCCTGCGATGTCACGTAAAGCTTATGGCCCAGTCTGTGGAAAGGCTCTGTGTGATGAGTCGGTCTGTTCCAAGCCGTGGAGACGGTCTGTTGGAAGCTTGGTAAACGTACCCAGAAGTTTTCGAATTTGAAGGTAGGCGGGCGTCGTAGGGTGGCATGATTGGTGATAAGCAGTGGAGAGTGGTCAGAATGGTCCGATGATAGTGCGTGTAGAAGGCAATTATCAAATCGGAGATCCCAGCTTTGGTTGTAGAAAACTCTGTCGAGGCGGACAAGCGTCGGTGTATTACGTTCGTTGCTCCATGTGAATTTTCGGTTTTGCAGGTGGAGCTCCTTTAATCCACAGTAAGCGATGGTGTTTCTGAATCTACTCATAAGGCGCCGGTTGAGGTTCATGTTGTTTTTATCTCTTGCGCGATAGATTAGATTGAAGTCCCCTAGGATTAGCCACTTTGTGTCGTTCGTTGGTTTTAGCCGCCGCATATGCCTTAGGAAACTTTCCTTCTCAGGTCTACGTGTCGGGCCATATACCGCTGTCAGTTTGAAGGTAGTCATGCAGTGTCGGACTGTAACTTCCGCCGATATGGAATATCGACCAATAGTTACGTTTTGTATTTGTACCGCCGTATCATTCCACAGCAGGAGGATCCCTCCTTTGGTGCCTATCGCCGGTTTATATGCAAAGTTGTCTAATTTGTAGGCTCCTAAAAAGGCGGCTAGGCTGGAGTCGATAGTTTGTAGCTTTGTTTCTTGGAGACATGCAATGTGACACGGTGTCGATCTCAAAACGTCGTGTACAGGAAGGCAGCGTGCAGCCGCATTTAGGCCTCTAACGTTCCACGATAAAATGTCCACGTTACCGTACGTCATGTACCAAATTTGACCGCATGTATAAGTAGTTATCGCAGCAGCACCGTGTTTGTCGGTCAGCTTCTTCAGTGGTTATGAAGACGGTGCTGCAAGTGGTTGTTGTTGTTGTTAGTCGTGGCCTAGGAACGACGTGGGTATCAGTTCCCCTAAGTTTTACGGTAGTTCTTAGGTTCGAGGTACAGACAGATGCCCGAAGGTCGAAGCCAGCAGGGTGGTTAAGAGTAAAAGCCCGAAGGTCGCAGCCAGCAGGGCTAAGCAGTACATATGGTGATACAGACGATAAGGTGGATGACATGAAGTATCGGTAGACGCTCGGAGTCGATGTCGTCGCTCTAGACGGTGGGATCCCCATTGAGCTGCTGAAAGTCCGCCACTGCCGTTCCTGCATGGTTCATGAGCGCATCATCTAGCATATCCGCGCCTTCATCATCCAAACCAAAAATGGCTGTCAGGGCAGCCACTATGGCTTCCGGAATAGGTCCCTGGAAACTTGACAGGAAGTCGCGAAGGACTTTGTCGACAGGCGCCGTTTCTTCAGGAGTGAGTCCTAGCTTGCGGCATAAGTTCCGCTGGGCTTTCTCGGTCACCGAGATGGAGGGCTTCCGTGCCAGTCGTGCACTCCTTCGCACCGCCTTCATGTCGAAGGTGCGGCGTTGACGTTGGCGGCGCGGTTCCGGGGCCTGGATCAGCGGTGGAGTAGGAGTACGGAAAAGGGAGTTGATCTCCAAGAGGTCCAAATTCTCCTCCCTCTGTCCCCTCTGTCCGGTCGTTGGGCTGGCCTGACCCACGTGCCCACTGAGGCCCGAGACCGCCGGCCCAGTTTGACGCTCTGCCGAAACTGCAGGGGTGCCTGTATGGGCCAGCGTCCCGGCCATCGGTGAGGGATGGGCTCTCTGTGTCGCTGGGCCGTCTGGAGACGTCCTCCGGGGGGGTGTCGCTGGCCCACGGCCCGGCGTGGGAGAGTCGTGGAAGGAGGCCTCGGGCGCCCCCGGTCCATCAGAGCCGCCCATGTGCGTGTCCAGTGGGGATTGATGGCCCAGAGGAAGCAGCCCATGGACCGCTGGCCCAGTAGGCTTCCTCCCCTGAACCAGGACGTCGATGTGGCCCATTGAGGCCTGCTTGATGCCGACCGTCATGGTGTCGAGCGCCCGTTCGACGTCGGCCACCGTCGGCGATGGCGTTGCCGGTAAGGGCGCCGCCCTTGTCGATGACGCCGCCGGTAGAAGAGCCGCCCGGAGGGTGTCGAAGACCCGGGGCAGCGGGATGGTTGCGGACCAGGCTTTTTCCCCCGGGGTTGTGCCGTCGAAGCCCAGGCGGTCGGCGAGCCAGGAGATCTTGCGGGCATAGCCGGCGTCGTGGAGGTTCCCTTCCCTGTCTTCCAGATCAACACGGTTAGCAGATGACATTACCTTGTTGTTGTGGATTAGCGTGGACATCTTGGCTTGGAACAGAGCTCGGAGATTGGGCGCGGGGAGGATGCTCTGCTCCTGGATGTCGATGTTCTGATGACGTCCTTGTGGCGGCGCGTAGCTGCGGCGTGGTGGTGATCTGGTTCGGTCGCGGCGCCCTGCATCCGCGCAGCCCCAGTATGCATCTCCGAAGGTGCGGCCGTGGCCTGGGTGTTTGTAGTCTGGATGGTCGTCGTCGTCGTTGTCGTCGTCGTCGCCGCGGTGCTTGTCCGGCCAGGTGAAGTCACCTTTGCAGGAATGCCGTGCCGGCCGGGGCTTGGGGCGTCCCCTGTCATTCTGGCGACCATGGTGTCCCCGGCGATGTTCACCCGCCGGTGCGTCGACTTCATCGGATACTCCGCGCCCGCCGCCGCTGACAGCAGAGGCTCCGCTTCTCCCGCGTCGCTGGTCCTCCCGTCGTCGGTCGCCTTGATCATCATGGTTCCGAGGGGCCGGCTCACGCGGTGGACGCGGCAGCCGAGCCGGGAAGGACGACCTGGCATCAGGTGGGGCGCCATCAACCAGGCCGTATCTCCACTCGTACCGCCGGCGGATCGGGGTGATGTTCTCCGGAGCATCGACGGCTTGCTGAAGATTGCGCGCCGCCGCCGTGTAGTCCTCCAGGAGGGGCATGTGGATGAAGATCTCATAGCGCGCCCCTTGCTGCCAAGACATCAAAGGGGGCTCGGCCGAAACAGAGAAGGTAGAAGATTTGGTTACCGGACTGTGGGCGAACGCTAGCCAGACCTTCTTGGGGATCTCACTCGGGTCGACCGTCCACGCCCAGAGCTCGATGTGCCTGGAATCTGCCGGCTGGACGAGGTCGGTGACGATGTGCTGCAGTGCACATTTGTGGCCGATGACGCGCTCGACGATCTCCGGCGTCCAGGCGTGGCGCGGGATGCCGTCGAGGCAGAGCCGCACCCGGTAGAAGATGCGGAAGCCGAGGGCGTGGGTGAGGCTGCGCCATGGCCGGAGGCAGATGTCAAGTCCCCCGCCGGTGAAGCGTCCGCGGCGCCGTGCCTCAGCCGCCTGTGTTGCGCTGTCGAAGTGGATGAGGTACGGCTCCGGTTGGTGAAGCGTGACGCTGACCTCGCCGGGGCGCAGATGGAGCTCCCTGCTGATGAGCCCCGCAATGTCGCGGGCTCCGGCGCCAGACGGCAGGTGAAGCGCCCAAGGGACAAGAGCGCAGTCCTCCCACTCTCTCGCGTCGTGCTCGAGGTGGAAGGAGTCAGAGATGAAGATCGTCTCGACCTCCGGGCGCGTGTGGGGGTCACCAATGGCCATGTTGTTGATGTTCTTGCGGCTTGGCGGCGGAGGTGGGTGTGGTGCCGGGGGAGCAGGGGGATGTCTGACGGGGAGCGTGTGGCGGAGGCGGGCGGGGGGTTTGTTGCTGTATGGGGGTGGAGCTGGAGTTGTAATCCTCGCCCGGCAGCTTCGCTCTTTGTGGCCGGTGCGCCTGCAACGGTAGCAGCGCACCGGGTCGCGGCAGGAGGCGGCGCGGTGGTCAGGTGCGAGGCAGATGAAGCAGCGTCCCGCCGTCACACGGTTGAAGTCGAGCAGAGCTTTGGTGGGTGGCCGTCTTGAAGAACTCCTGTGATGGCGGTCTTGTCCGTCGAGTCGCCGCGGGATCTCGGGCGGCGCCTGCTGGCGCGCCCGACGGTGCGTCACCGTCTGCCATTCCTGATCCAGCTGGCGCCTATGGAGATCTGGTGTCGAGACGCGCTTGGTTCGGGGAGTCGCTGACGTCGTGGCGTGGTGAATGCGCCGTAGAGCCGTCGTGTCGCCGGAGTAACTGCGGCCTCTGCTGGCGGGGTGGCTTTGGGCAGCGTTGGAGCGTCGGACGGGAGGATAGGTGGGGGGCTTGAAGGCTCCCCCTCTGACAGCCTCCGCGTAGGATTTCTGCCTTCCGTAGCGGGTCGCCGGCAACAGATTCGCCAGCGGGAAAGGTAGATCAGGCGAGGGTTGACGCGGATCCGGCGAATCTGGTACCCAGACATCGTCGGGGCTTGGCGGACGGCCGACGCGGGGGGGGTGGCGGCGGGGACGGGGGGAAGGAGTGCTCCCGGGATGAGAGCACGCGCGGGGGGATTTGTTGTGGGGGGTTTGGGCGCGGGGGAGCTTGGTGGGATGGCGGGCGGCGAAGGAGGTGCAGGGGCGGGGGGGTGCCGGTCGGCTTCGGCGAGGGTCGGGGTGGCGGCGGGCGGAGGGGCGGCGGCGGAGTGGGGAAGGTGGGGGTCATACTTGGAGCTTGGAAGATAGCTAGGCATATATCCTTACAAGCCATGATATTTTCGCATTTGTTTAAACTAGATATCATGATACTGATTTAGAAAGATTTAGTTCTAAAATCCATCTTACATTTGTAAGTTGGTAATTTTGAATACTCAAACCATCCAGAACTTGGGAATTAAAATCCCATCTTTCAACTCTTCTAACAATGATGGCAAAAGAGCTAAAGCCCTAAAATATGCTATCTGTACCTATTTTAAAATATGCAAAATCTTTATTATAAATTCTATCTTCAAAAGTGGGTTGATAGACTAGAGGATGCACTTTTATAATTAGTTAGGAAATTTAATAATTGTGGAACAGGATTTTGCTTGAATATCTTTCAGAGTTCATAAATTAAATGGTCTGCGGATCTCTAATGTCTTTGATTGGAAATTGGATATGGTTTTAGTGAGTTGTATAGAAATACATAAGAACATTAGAGAATATTTAATTCTGCCTAGCATGATCACCATCGTCTACAAAAGCCCATGGCTTCAATACTTTGAGACAGGAAGCGCCCTCATCCAAATACTTATTTGAAGCAGACTCATAAGACAAAAAAAAAGCCTATTGCTAGCTTGATCGATCGGTAGCCATGAAACATCTCCTCCTCATTCCACTCCTTGCCGCCACCCTTCCTTGCATCATTGGGGATGCCACACAACTAGTCTATGATACAGATGGTCATGAACTAATAAGCAATTCCTCTTATTACGTTCTCCCAGTAGAACGTGGTGTTGGTGGTGGCCTCACTAAGTCGTATCAATGGAGACGCTGCAACTTCCTCGTGCTCCAGATGCGCAACGAGGCTAAAGTCGGCATGGCCGTGCGAATTGAGCCGCTTAATGCTTCTATCAGTGATCCCGTTGCGGTTCACCTATCAACTAATGTCAAGATCAGTTTCGATGTCATCACGGTATGTGCAGAACCCATGTACTGGCATGTTAGTGACCTACCGCCATTTTCAACATCACAGCCCCGTCAGTTCATCGCCGTCGGGAAGGACGAGGGTGCTGAGATGCCCTCCCCACCTTCACCAGACATGTTGTTCCGCATCGAAAGGAACAATGGTGCAATGAAGGGGTACAAGCTAGTCTCTTGCATTGGCACAGAGCCGTGCAAATATCTGGGATTGCATGCTTTTAAGAAGGAGAACTGGCTCACCACAAGTGCCTCACCTTTTGTGGTTGTGTTCAAGAAAGGACACATGTATGCGTAGATGGTACCGTACCTAAGCTTTATGCATGTTTCTTATATTTGTTTAAGCTGTGCACCAGTAGAAAGTCTTGCTTATGTCATGTAGTATCATATATCGACTTCTACCTGCAATAAGAAACTATATTCTATGATCAACTAAGAGCCGGTATTTTCTTTGACATCATTATGAATCAGTATTTTTGCCACATGAATTTGATTTTACTAAAGCAGCAAACACGATCTCCAATCGCATATCCACCGCTAACTAATATATTCAATGTCTTGGGCCATTTCAGCTATGTATGATTATCTATTTTCTGCGGTCCCTCTCTTTCGTGTAAATTTGCGGATTGAATAAGGCAAACACCACCGCATCCATCACTCCGTGTGAATTTTATTTAGGAGCTGAGTCTAATTTAAATTTAGAATTAAGCTTAATCCATTCTGCTAGTTCCTAAGAGTTAAGCTTGCAACATTGGAAGAATCCAATGGCTTCATACCTGTGTTACTCCAAAGCACGGGCACCAAAGCCCACTCCCACAAGGTGATGTGCACGCTGGTCCTTGACCGTGTGGTTGCAGCTATCAGAAAAGATGTACACTCTATAGCAGCGTACAGCTTTATCCACAAGATATGCATATATCCTCATATCCTTCTTTTAGGAGGCGAGCTAAGGAATGAATGAGAGAGAACAAGGATAGGCTTAATCTGGAAGGAAGTAGAGGGTATGTGGTACGGAGGAAGACTATTTCTATTGGGATCTAGCTGCAAATTATGTTAGAACATTAGCCCGGCAGCACACCGCTCACTAATCTCAACCAACGCAAGCGCTAATTCGATCCATCGAGATGAACTTGCAAGATCACAATTGACATCAGAGACATGATTTTTGTTGATAAGGTTTGATCGAATTCTACATCCCAGGGTATGACTGTGTGCACTCTTCCCCAATACCACAACATCGGTTGCTTTGGGGTGGTGTAACATACCACCTCCCTCTTACAAATTTGCTACTATGTTGTCATGATTACAACAACAACTCTCCTCTGATAATTATGAGTTTGATATGAAATTTACCCTGCACTTCTAATACAATTCAAAGTTTCATCGTAACAAGACTTGTACGTGTATATTCGATATATATTCTAACAAATTATGTAGGTGCGGGACATGGTAAGGTAGCATATCTCTCGGAACTCGGAAGGATGCCTATGGAGGTGAATGGCAGCACATAGGTGAGTTAGCACAGCAATCAGTCCACATAAAAGACATGGGGTGGAGAAGTAGGTAGTATAGCAGCGTGGATCAGTGAGAATTTCATCGATTTGCTGGGAAGGATGTGTCTCGCGTAGCCCAAATGCACAATTCAATGTCAGAGTATTTGTCCATTATTCTGTTGCAAGTGAAATATAGGAGCCAGAAAATCGGGCCAAAGTAGTAGGTCAATCAAATCTGGAAACTGAAAAATGGCTATCGAGAAGAGTTCGGATTTAAGATTCAATCGTCGTTTGGAAATGGTCGACATGGTTGTGATTGGTGAGGAAAGACCGTGAAGATCCTTTGTCTTGAGGCGCATGGAAAGAAGAAGCTCATAGCGAGATGAAAAATTTAAATCCTGTCGTCCTTGTGAGAACAATTTAAATATTTTCATTTGGCGAAACCAAGTTCCTTGGTCCATCAATCCTACAGTAGCAATTAACAGAACTTGGGTGACCAAACAATCGTCAACCAACCCAAATCGCAAGCGGAAGGAACGTGCCCCCATCAAAAAGGTGGTGGAGCAGTTCGAGGCTACCAACGTTCCAACAAGACGTTGCTGTGTGCAGTAGCCCACAAACTTCATCACTTCGACTGCCATACTGACAGGACGCACGCTCGCTCCCACGGACCTCCACCTCCACGGCAACCGGACACGCCTCGACCCCCGCCCTCGCCGATCACAGCTCGGAGATCACCTGGAGCATGTACTTGCAGCATCTCTGGTAGCTGACGAACCCCATGAACCAGAACTCGAAGCCGTCCACCGTCGCCACCTGTATGTACTTCTGCTCCGGCTTATCAGCGTTCTCGCTCGGCCTCACCCGCTTGATCCGCCTGAGGGGAACCACCACCTTGTAGGGAACCCGGGCGACGACGTCGCCGGCCGGGGAGGTGACGGCGAGGGAGCGGTCGCTGCGGAAGGCGATCCTGCGGGTGGAGACGAAGAGCATCCCGGCGATGGGGCCGCCGGTGGTGTAGAGGTAGCACTGGAGGGCCTTCACCAGCCGCTCGCCTTTCTCGGCCGAGAAGGCATGCCGGAACACGCGCTCCACGCCACCAGCCTGCAGGATCCTCGCGCCCAGGCTCAGCTTTCCCTTCACCGTCTCCGAGAGCTTCGGCCCCAGTGTCACTGCGCACCGCGAGACACAACACGTCAGTTCACGAACACCTACTGTTCGATCATCCACAGCCACTGGGGTGTGCTGAGGTGAAGTTACATGGTAGTATATAAAAGTTGTTGATCACTCACCATGGTCCCTGAAGCTCTGAGCTCGTCTTCCCAGCTTGTTCACCCAGTGGTTTTCCTGACCCTTGCTGCCTGAAAAACGTAACGAGTGAACTTCATATTAGCATCAAGTACGTAGTGATGCTGCAATAATGCGATACACAATCTTCAGCAGCGACGGCAATCTTGAGCGCCGGATCGAGAACGTACTGTGCTTGTAGCTGAAAGACGCGTAGGGGCTCGGGTGCGTCAGCGAGACCGCAAGGCGATCGCCGTCCTTCTTAGCCGCCGGCCGGTCCCTCGTCCCCTCCTCGATGGCGTACGCCTTGGAGGTGACTGCCACTCCGATCACATGGCTGCCGCTCGACGTCTTCATGGCTCTCTCTCTCCCCTTCTCCCTCTACCGGATTCTTCCTTAAGCGCGTTGCGGGAGAGGGAGAGAGCGCTTGTGCGTTGGTGCAAGGTTAGGTGGCTCGAGATGGCAGGGCATGGGAGCTGGTTTTATAAACCGCGCCGGGGGTGATGAAATCTTGGGCGAAAAGGGGGAGTGGATTCGTGCAGAGTCAGCACGGGCTCACCGGCGCCAGAAAAGCAGCGGTCCATGTTCGCGAAAAGGGTCGGGCTCTGCGTGGGGCTGTGTCATCCGCTCCCAAGCTTTCCGATCGTGCGCGCGGCCTGCCGGAGTCATCAGTCATCGCCAGGGGTCCGGCGATCGGGCGGCCAACCGCAGGATATTGCTTCTTTCCGCCGCGCGCGGGCGTGGAGGCCTTGCCGGATTTGTCCACGGCCGCTGCACTGCGGCGCGGGGACAGGTGGTGGCTCTCGGCGCGGCGGATGGCTTGCCGCTTTCGAAGAAGCAGCCCATGTGCTCGCACAATCTTAGCTTGCGCCGGGTTACGGGAAAGGATACGTGGACGTCGGGGTGGGGTGCCATGCCAGGTAGGGCCGTAGGATCTAATATATGGGGATTTAGGGTGCTTTATTATTAATTTGTTTTTTCAAGTACCTAGTACCTACCGTTAGTCTTTTTCATGACAGTTTTTTTCTTATTAATATTCCCTCCGTCACTCCGTCCCAGATTACTACAAAAGAGAGTGGAGAAAGAGGTAGCGGCAGAGTAGGTTATTGTTGAGTGTGAGAGAAGGTATGTTAAGAACCTTCTTCTAACCAAAACTACAAAAGAGAAGGTGCCAATATCAGGTCCACTCATTAGTCGGTATGGAAGTTATCAACCTCAGCATCAGAGCAGACAAGGAGTCGTCAGACGATAGTGGTGTGGCGCATGGAGAAGCCGAGAACGCTGCACGAAGGTGACACAGACCTCTGGAGACATGCGGGAAACTTTTCTCACAAGAAAAACAAGGGGGGAAATACACCTCCTCCATAGGGGAAACCAGCCACCACGAGAGAACATGCGGAGGACTGTCTCAGTGGGTGAGTGGAGAAAGAGGTAGCGGCACGTAGGAGACGTATCCTACCTAGTATGGAAAAACAGAGGGAGAAGGAGGACATGATGAATATCCAATGGCTCATAGTAATACTACTTTCCTGTGGGAACATGTCCACATGATCCAACTCATAGCAGAAGAAAATGCTCCCCTTTCCGTTCCAAAAGTGAAAAGAAAGGTAAGAACTCAACTTGACTGCAAACTCAGGAGGACAGGAAGGCCCCAGGTCCCGTGGCCTATGGACTATGGATGATGCAGAACCATGACGATCCAACGTGTAAAACAACGTCCTTTTCCAGCGAAAAATCTCTCTGGTCTTGCTCACTTCGGGATCGCAAGTGCAAGCGCGTAACAGTTCCGACTTCCGACCGGTCTCCTCTCTCATAGTCTCATCCGGCTTCCCTCCCAACCGAAGTCACCGCTCGCCACCCACCAGTCCACCACCCACACGTCTTCGGCCAACGAAGTCGGCCCGGTCCGTATCGCGTCCAACGCAGCACCGATTCGGATTCAGCACGGCCGCCACCCCGGCGCCGTGTCCCAGCCGCGCACGGCGCGAACCGAGCACGCGATAGGCCATCGGCGCCCCGCTGTCCTTGTCCGCGGTTACGCCAGCAGACGGAGGGGATCTTGGCTGCAGGGCCAGGGGCATAGCCTCCTCTGCCATTTCTGCATTGGCAAAGCAAGCTCTTGGGGGTTTAACAAGTACGCTCGGCGGCGCCGTGTGATATGGAAAGGTCGAAGGTGATGAGCGTGAGCTGGACCCTTACGGCGTCGATCTCGGCGAATCCTAGTTATGGGCGTTCGTGTCGATGCTGCCATGGAATCGTGCCACACTAGGTAGTGGAACCTCTCGGTTTCTGTCGGAATATCCACGGTGCAACGTTTTCAGACCAACAACAACAATGGTGTCTTCTCAGCGGAAAGGAGCGAAAACTACGCGAGATATCCGTCTGAGAGTCCAGGCTGTCCAGCTTTGCAGCTGCTGCTTTGGAGCAGCTGGTGCAAGTTGCACGAATCATTTTTCTCGAAACTGAATTAGAAGCGAGTTTTTAGGGTTGGAGCAAATGCAAGGTAAGGCGGCCCTTTCTCTTTAGGCCGGGGTCTCTCTGATTTCTGGAACCCATTTGAGGTGAGGTGATGTGGCTCCAATGGGGCTCTTGCGCCTACTCTTCTCGGCGATAACTTCATGGCCAAGACAAACTGTGCTGCATTTGCGTATAGCCTTTTTCCCGTCCTAGTGGGTGAAAAGGCCCAACTAAAGGCCATCTGATCGGATAACTGTGTGAAGATTCTAAAAGAGGGTTACCTGATCCTGATGGTCCAAAGCAGGCGGACAGACAAAGCACATTGTTCATCCAGAGATGGAAATGACCTGACTGGACAGAAGGACCAAACCAAAGGAAGCTGTAAAAGTCGAAGCATGTATCGTTCCCTTAACCCCTTCGCCTCCCAGAACAAAAGAGATCGTCATTCGGCGTTTCAGTGCTAAGGTTTGAACGCTGCCGAGGATGTGAAACGCCATTGCCGACTTGGACAGAGTCCTCAGTCATGCATGGCTCCAACTTGAGTACTTGACCCATTCTAGTGATCTGGGTAGTTTAAAGCTTCCTTAACAAACTGTGCAATTTGTTTGTTGTTTCGCGTACCTCTAGAATATGGTTCAAGGGATTGAAATGGCAACATTAGAATTCTTGTGCTAGTTGGGTCAGAAAGCTTAGTTAGCAAGGTAAGTGACTGTGTAGGTCAGAGGAATTTTGTTTTCTGTTTTTCTGGGTGTCTGAATCTAATATGTGGTCGTCCACCGAACGATTTTGTTCTCCTGTTTACTTAACCAAGCTGGATACCTTGTTTGCTACTCCATCAATGCAGGCACCTGACTGAATAAGACAGGATTTTTGTGAGAACCTGTGAATTGAATTCAATTTCTTTCAGTCTGAATTTTGTATGGAGACAGTGAATTGAATTCCAATCTTTTTCAGTCGGTTATGTACCATCTTTCAGTCAGAGAGATGTGTTTTATTTTTCTGACCTCGTGTGTCTGAAACCATTATGTGGTCTCCCTACGCGATGATTTCCCCCTGTTCACCTAACCAAGCTGGGCAGTTTGTTTTCTACATCAATGCAATTACGCAGGGACCTGCCTGAATAAGATTGGATTTTGTAAGAAAGCGGTGAATTGAATTCAATTCTTTCAACGGGATTTAAACCAGTGAATTGGTTTCAGTCGCTCTGTCAGATATCGTTTACAGAGACTAGCATGCAGGCGCTAGTACCTGGACAGTCTTTGGCAAAAACAAAAAAACAAAACTGGACAGTCATATGTGTTGTGGACACGCTTAATGTCGGAATTCTTCATTCTTCAGACATCCAACTCAAAGCAACAAGATAACGTAGCTACAAATCGATCTTGGTATCATCCTGCACATCAATTTACACCCGGACTGTACGGAATCACTGCGTACGCACCCTGTGGAGCTTATTACACGATGAAGTAGCCAGACATTTTCTCGGGAAAAACGATATTTTGACAGGCCCTCTGATAGCACAATACCACTTCAGCACATGTTTTTTCTTGAGAAAAGAATGGATATTGATGGCACTTTTGCCATCCGCGCACAATCATTTCTGTTGCAAATTCATGAATTTTTCCTCTTCCCCAACCCCCAAAAAGATCACATGCCCTGATCGATCGCCTGTAACCAACTTGCTAGCCAGCCGATTTTAATCCACGAGGCGACCGATCCCCAAATATACAACGACATGTTGCATCCCTACACATACACAGACAGAACTATCCCAACTACACAACGAAGACACACGGCGCGCACATGAAGAAACCACTCCTCACCAGCCATCAGCCTAGCCTAGCAGCAGCAGCAGCAGCAGCTCCACCACGCGTGCGTCGAGCGCCCGCGCCCCTGCCGTCATTGCGCCTGCTGCGCGTACGCGACGGCCTGCTCCAGGTGCTGCAGCGACCGGTTGTAGCTGACGAAGCCCATGAACCAGAACTCGAAGCCGTCGTTGGTGACGAGCTGCACGTACTTCTGCTCCGGCCGGTGCTTGTTCTCGCTGGGCCGGACGGCCTTCATCTTCCGCAGCGGGATCGTCACCTTGTAGGGCACGCGCGCCCTGTCGCCGCGCGGGGAGGACACCGCCAGGGACCGGTCGCTGCGGAAGGCCACCCGCGCCGTGGACACGAAGAGCAGGCCGGCGATCGGCCCGGCCGTCGTCGAGAGGTAGCACTGCGAGGACCTGAGCAGCTTCTCGTTCTTGTCCACGGAGAACCACTGCCGGAACATCTTCTCCACGCCGCCGGCCTGGAGGATTTTCGCGCCCAGCGTGAGCTTCCCCTTCACCGTGTCGGAAAGTTTGGGACCGAGGGTCACTGCAAGCAAAAACATCGGGACCAGGAAACTTCAGTCTACTTTCCCAAAGCCACGGCCAAGGACAAGGCATCCTCATCAACAACTTTCCAGGTGTTGCATATAGGAGAAATAAGGTTCATCGCTAATTACCGTGTTCTTTGATGCCCCGAGCGATGTTGTCTCCCTTCCTGCCATGTTTGCTCGTCGGCCGATCGGCGGTCGTCGAGCGGTTAGCATCTGAAAGAAGCAATAGCTTGATCAATTGATGGCCTTTCTTGGTTTGCA
This sequence comes from Setaria viridis, assembly GCF_005286985.2. Taxonomy (NCBI): domain Eukaryota; kingdom Viridiplantae; phylum Streptophyta; class Magnoliopsida; order Poales; family Poaceae; genus Setaria; species Setaria viridis. Next base: position 31,859,944 of record NC_048263.2, read on the forward strand.
GTGAACCGAAATCGAGCAGATAAAAGAACAGGTGCGGCTCTCACCATAGCTGGATTGGAAGGAACTCGGGAATCCTCCATGATCGGGCGTCTCTTCCGCAAGGAACTCCGGCTCCTCGATGCCGTAAGCCAAGTCCGGCTCCTCGATGCCGTAAGCCCTGCTGCTCACCGGGATGGGGAACTCATCCGGCTCCTCGATTCCGTAAACCCTGTTGTTCACCGGGATCCCAACCACATGACCTTCAGTCGTCGACCCCTCCATCTCTGAATCTTTTCAACGAAGACTTGGCAGCTGCTCTGTTCTTGCCTCGATACCTAACGTGCGGTGGTTGCGGGTTGCTCAGGCCCCAAATGAGAAGGGGGGAAGCTTCTTTTATAGCGTTGGTGCCTATCTTCTCCCCCAGAAAGATCCAAAGGCCTCAGTGGACACCCAACCCAATTCAGCACTTTGGAATTGGGAATAGATGCAAACACAACAGTCCTCATCTCTTCATCATGATAAAAAGCTCGCGCGAGGAAAAGCTCGGTGCGGGGTGGCTACCTAATTTGCGAGACCACCCCCCGGCGGGGCCCCATGGCTTTTTGCGTGCGCTGGTAGAGAGTATTTTTGTATTCACGGCGCTTTTCTGAAAGTCACGTATTTGTTCAGCTCGTTTAGGGTAAGTGCATATGGAATTTATGTTCTTCGGTGCATCCGCATGCGAGATGCGTTGAAAATTTGGAGCTCATGAGATGGCACCAAATGGTTAGGTTTGGCTGTTCGGTACATCGGTGTGTGTTTGTCTTAGAGTGCACAACTTCACTGCCGGCGAGTCGTTTGGAGCTTGAGGGTTGGCAGTGTCCACTTTTTGATTAGGCCTTACCGTGGGAAGCATCGAAATGGGTGAAGTGTTTGACCCGGCGCTGCGTGTCCAAAGAGAAAATCCTAGGGTCTGATCCATATCGATTTTAATAGAGAATGTGTCTGTCAGATGATTGCTTTTTCTGCTTGGATTGTCATCAAAAGTACTTGAACCCTAAGAAGCAAGAGAATTGAGTGCACCTTTTCGTTGAGTAAAAGCATTTCAACTGTTAACTGTTATTAGTTATGTTTGTTTTTTGTGGGCACACTGCATTTGAATTTAGTTGTATTATTGACAAAATTCTAAAATATCCGCAAAGAAAGTTCTAAACTCTTATAAATCAAATATCGATATGGGTCATGAAATTTGAGTTTGTGCAATCAAGACCCTAAATCCATTTCTTTATTTGAGGCTTTTATACTATACAATTAGAATTTTAGAGTGCTTGAAAAAAAAATAAGAACTATCCATCCGGCAAAATCGAACGTTGGAAACAAACTAAGTACCGGAACTAAAGAGGAGTATCAAGAAGTACCAATTTAGTAGGACCAAGTACAAGAGTAGTGGGACCAACCATCAATTTTATTTATTTTTTTGTAATTCAAAAAGGGTATTTGGGTAATTTCGCCTGGTTAATTTGCCCGGCACCCTGGCCATGTTTTATCGGTCGATTCCATCGGCCTGGGCTGGCCTGCCCGGCTGGAGCACGCCGGTGGCGAGGTGAGGACGGGAGTGCCAGAATCCGAGGCTGCTGGCGGCGCTGTAGCGGGCGCTAGGCCGCACGCTGGTGCGCGAGTCGCCGCGGCTGGAGGAGATCCAGGGCGGCGGGGCCTGCCCTAGACGAGCGGCGCTGCGTCGACGCGGTCGTCTGATCACCCGGCGCGGCGGCGCTTGCTTCCGACGTGGTGGCGAGGGGCGGCGCCGGAGGTCGAGCCGGTTTCATCGGAGGAGTGCGAGAGGAGACGGGGATCTGTTTCTCGTGCGAGGACTCCGTGATGCCGATGGGGTTAATTTAATTTTTTTATTAATCAGCCGGTGGGGAAAATCAGAACACAAGGTACTTCCAAGTACCTTACGGTACTTTAAAAGCACCGTAACAAAGCTCTACAATTAAACTCCATAAAGTTGAGTTCGAACACTTGAAATCGTCTAACCAGTCCCATTAATGCGCGCGCGCACATATGCAACTTATTTGAGCCAAGGATAGTTGGCAAATTGAACTTTATATTAACTTGCATATATTCCTTAGCACTACAGAGAAAAATACTTCGTTTTACTCTTGCTTGAGATAGATGTGCGGTGTCTTCTTGCATCTTGTGGTAAAAGAAAGGAAGGTATCGTATTTGCAGAAAAATTATCTCAGAGACACTTTAAAAGCTTGACAAGTAGTTTAATTCTTGTCTTGTCTAGTTGTCTTGAGTTTACTGTCCCTATTTAAACTTGTCATACTGTCCTATGAGTTATCAAGTGACTTCTAATACAGACATGATACCACTTGAAGGGTTAACTACTTAACTTGAACAAGTTGGCACATTTGACTCCATTGATGAGTGTTCTTATCGATCTCAATCTGAAGGTACATGCAAATGTGTTCCCAGATCATGTACACAGCAGAGTGCATGTTGCAACATAAGCACACCTGTACAAAAGTAAAAAAAAAAGAATAACAAACCCTGCACCTATCATTGGAGACCAGGAACCCCAAATTCAAGCATGAAGCATCCTTCAACAATGAAACCGGTCGCTGGACTGGCCCCTGCTAGATCCGCACCGAATCCAAATCTGGGCTCCCCGGGGATTGTCGCTGTAAAGAAAGCACGGGGGGTGGTGACACCTTGACGAGGCGGTGGAGCCTACTCGCCACGACGAGGCCGACGGTCACCACCTGCTTTGCTATGGGAGAGCGACACCGTCACGAATTCGGCCGCCGGGTCCTCTCCTCTCTCCCAGTCCCAGCTCCGTTCTGCTTTATGGCCGCCGGCCACGGAGGCCCGGGGCACTAGTCGGCGTCGCGTCCGACTCCCCGCCTAGTCAGACGCCCGTGGCATGGGCTTCCTGTTGAGAGCGCTCCTCTGGTCTGGTTGGTCCTTTTTTTTTTGAACGGGTCTGGTTGGTCTTGTTCAGTGGTGCGGTTGCATGTTGTTTTCCTTTTTGAAACTATATTTTTTCCTTTTCCTTTATTTTCTTTTTTCCTTTTGCTCTTGGGTTTCTTTTAACACAAGTGCCATTTCTCTTCATTTTTTAATTTGGCCCTGTCGTGTAAAGCTTGATGTTGGACCATGCACTTACGTGGATGGGATCTTTTTAAGTTTGAGCATCCCACAATATGTCAATCAGTGCCCGGACTCCCTTCCCAGGGAAATGTTCGTTTGGAGCGTAGGACATTTGAGTAATCTAGTGTCGTCGTAGACTAATCTGATCTCTGATTTTATATGTGTTGCTTAGCGTACTTGTGTTTTGGTGGACGTTGCGTAGGAAGAAATGTCCAACGTAACGCATGGCCGTTGAGGCTTCAAAGTGTCAACGACGACGAACCCCAACTTTCTCTGTGCCGTGCCGTGTTTCCGAATGGAACGGGAAAGGAGACGAGGAATCTATAAGCGAAAACTTGCACAACACTCCGTCGTCCGTTGCTCCATCAGATGTAGAAGGAATCTCGCCAAAGGGGATGCAAAGCAGTAGCTGGAGCACGAAAGGTACGGCGACGGTGGTAACAGGCCGGGGAAACAGACTGAAGTTGCCATCAGCTTCACGCTTCAGACATGTTGGCAAAGTACCAAATGCAGTGTCATTTTTGGATCTACTTGAATAATACTTGGACCTGCCGTTGTTGAACTGGTAATGAAGATACTTCAGCATTATTTGGGTAAAGATGAACCAAAGTCTTGAACTCCCACCGTTTGCATCGTCGGTTCCATAAAAGGCTTCATTCAGAATTAGATGGTTCAGGTTCAGTCAAGGTCCCATGCAATCATTTTGCCCGCCATATATTTAACCGGCGATCGTTACGTTCAGTGGCTGTTGCTTATAAGTTGAGCCAAAGATTGGCACTATCAAGATAAAGTCGCCAGCTTATCAAGCAGCGACCGATCGACCAGTAGGAGCAACCTACGAAGCACTTTGTCCCATGGGGATCCCCTAGGAGCAAGCACTGGCCTGGCCATCCCAACCTCGCCCCACTGTTCTTTCCTTAATCAGGAGGTGCAACCGAGACCATAGAAAGCAAAGCCGATGCATCGGCCCCCTAGTGGTCGCCCCCTACTGCCCCCCCGATATATCCAAATGTTTGCGCAGATCTCACAACGAGAGAACAGCCTTTTGACGTTGACCCCCACTGAGAAAACCGGTTGCAGTCTGACGGCAAAAGGCGGCCGTGCCTGTTGTAAAGTCGCTCCCAAATCAAAAGGCACGGCGGAAAGCAGGCGATGCGATCGCAGATTACTCGGGGAAATCGCCATTTTCATGCGTGGGCTCGTGCGATCGATCGTGCCTCTGCGCTTGCGCGCGCGGGGGCTCCACCCCTCACCACCCCCGCCAGATAAGGATGGGTAATGCAATGCGCGCTAGATTAACACGGGCTTATTAGCTTTTTGGGTTTGGTTCATTCGTGCGCTCCAGTCGAAAGCACATGAGAAAAGGCTCGTAGCGTAACAGCGATCCGACGGGGAAAAGGCAGGCGGCCTCCGTGCGTCGTCGCCGACAGGGCGTGGTGGCCTTCGGTCCCGTCCTGCCCGGCTTACGCTCGCTGGCCTGCCGTTCCGTGTCACTGCTGATTCGGCTCGAGAGTAAACTACTGCCGCTGCTGCTGCCTTTGTGCGTGGCTGCGTGGCCCGGGCCGGCCATTGCTCGCGCCTCGTCCACGTGCGGTGCACGCCGCGGCGGTCGTTGGAGGGTCGGGATCGTTCGGTGTTGGTGAGGTGGCTGTATGCTTGTATATATGTTGGGGGTCGGGTCGGGACCGGCAGTTCCTGCAGGCTCGGGTGGCTTTTCGTTTTCGCTGTGCGAGTTCTGGGAACCATATGGCCCTATCCGTATGTCGTTAGGTTCGGGTCGTTGTGATGTCCGGCGCTATAGGAGCTAGAGCGTGCAGATGCGAACGGGGTGTATCTTCTGGCATGCCCAACGGCCAATCTTGCATTGGCAGCCACTTATCCTATCAGATCATATCTAGTATGCTTTAATTTCTCCGACCGAAGATCTTGGAGCTCGGCAGCGGCAGATCAAGACAGACGACTACCCCCATGTGCTAGGAGCAGGGGGGCAGAGACAGAGTTGCTGTAGTTGCTTGGTGTTTTAATTTGTACATTTGGGTTGCCTTATATGTTCATGGTCTGGAGTGTTGGCGTCACCTATCACTTGATTCATGGAGCGTGATTGGCAGTAGATGATCTACTAGTACTTAGGAATAGTTAAACGAGATTTCATAAGATCACATGTTGGATCTGATCATTTGAACACTAGTTTAGGTGTACAAGTCGTCACTATTCTTGCTGGTAGGAGCGTTATTGTAGCAGGAAAACTGCAACCTAGAAATGGTTTAATTTGACAATTTGTCTTCCTCGTTCTATGGAGTACACGGAAAGTACGAGACAGCAATACAGAACAGACGGACTTTGTCTGCCGAGGTGTTTGCTGAGATTGTATTACAAAAATTGCACCTACTGCACTAGCTCCTAGCTAGGAAATAAGGGAACAATCAGGTAACAACCCGCGTTGCATTGGCCGGTGATGGTGGATTACTTGTGCATGGGTGCCGTGACACTTGGAGCGGCTTTTGCTGTTCGAAAATGGAGTAGAGCTAGCATTGGTCGTTCCCTCGTTCGTGTGATCCTTCCTTGTCGAGTAGTCATGCACTCATGCTTGTGGGCTGCGGCGAACCATCGATAGGCCTGCATATCCATCAGTCGCGCAGCGGCCCGTAGCCCAATGTGAGGCGCGGGCAGGCCCGTGCGGCCGTGCCTGGTGGGCTGGATGACATTGGTCTTAATAGATTAATTATAAAAAACAAGTTAGCACCCTAAGCACAAAGGGGATGTAGCTCAAATGGTAGAGCGCTCGCTTTGCATGCGAGAGGCACGGGGTTCGATCCCCCGCATCTCCAGATAATTTGTTTTCCTTTTTTTTCAATTTCATCAGTCCAGCTCACTTGTTTCCCTTTTTTTATTTCAAAAAAAAACTTGTTTCCCTTTTTTTTATTTTCCTCACGCCAGCTAGTGAGCTGGCAGTAGCACATGTGAGCCATGTAAGGGATCCAAAGGCCACAAAATTTGCAGGTGCTAGCACCTAAAACACTCAGGTGCTATATAAAGATTGACGGTCCTATTATAATGGCATCATTTCCTTGTCCATTTTACAATACGGCTGCTCCCTTTCCTTTTGTACAAGAACGAAAAACGCCCAGACTATAACATTTCAAAAGCCAGATTTCTTCAACTTTCATACACATGAACGATCATCTCGAAGTCACGTCGTACGATGCCCTAGTCAATATTGACCACTGGAACGCTCTCGTGTCGTCTTGCAACTTCAACCGGCGTGCTTCCCCGCCGTCGGCCCGCATCCGGCGAAGAAGTCCACCTCGCAGTCCCTCTGTGTACAGTGTACTGTTTATCTTCTAATGCTTCCTTTGACATCTCTGCCACGTCGACAAGGCGTCATGCGCAAAGGCACAGCCCAAGACCAAGTGGTTCCCTTGAATGTCAGCAACTCAGCAGTCATATGTCATCTTGAGTTCTATATATGATTCTATCGCGTACTAGACGTAGGCGCATCTCAATTTCCGCAGCTAGCCGCCGCCTCGTCCATGGCGGCTCGGCCCTTGGCGCATCGGTTTGACTTCCCTTACAGGGATTTTCTTCGACCTCGCCAGGACAAGGCTGGAAACGCTAGCTGGAACCAAAGATATGAACTACATGCACGCACGCTACGTCCTCCCGGCGGCACACGCGCTCCCAATAAAATGCAGCAGGGATCGCCGGTCGCAATTCACAACAAGCTAAGCCCAAGATGTCGATCGCCACCAGCCGCCTCGTGCTTGCATTGGCGGGCGTCCTGCTGGTCGCCATGGCAGGCCGCTGCAGCGGCGACGATCACGGCCACCGACGCGAGCTGGCCGACGGGTGCCAGCAGAGCGGCACGCTGCGGCCGGACAAGGGCCACTCGTGCGACGAGTGCTGCAAGGCCGGGAAGTCCTACCCGACGTACCGGTGCTCGCCGCCGGTCGTCTCCGGGAGCACTAAGGCCATCATGACGCTCAACGACTTCGACGCGGGCGGTGACGGCGGCGACCCGTCGAAGTGCGACGAGAAGTTCCACAAGAACACGGAGCGCGTCGTGGCGCTGTCCACGGGCTGGTACGCCGGCGGCAAGCGATGTGGCAAGAACGTAAGGATCAACGCCAAGGGCAAGTCCGTGCTCGCCAAGGTCGTGGACGAGTGCGACTCCCTCCATGGCTGCGACAGCGAGCACGCATTTCAGCCGCCGTGCCGCCCCAACGTGGTCGATGCGTCACAGGCCGTGTGGGATGCGCTGGGCATCACCGGGGACGAGGTCGGCGAATACGGGATCACGTGGTCGGATGCGTGATGAGATGTCTCTCTGTGACTAGACTTGATGCTCTTTACGACATTCAATGTGTGTGTCTCGCTCAATAAACCATTTCATGTCTTAACTCCAAGCTAGTGTGTGTTGTGCACAAATCTGTTTTTATAATCGATGTTTTAAGCTTTTTATGTTTTTTATATAACTATAATTTTTCTACCAACTTATAGTAATATACTCACTCCATTCTGAAATATAAAGGCATTTGCCGTAAGTCAAATTGTACTTAAGTTTGACAATTTTATTTGACCAATTTTATAGAAAAGGACAAGGATATTTAGGATGTCAAATGAGCATAATTAGATCAATAATGAAATATATTTTCATAATTTATCTATTTGATACATTAGATATTAATACTTATCTCAATGAACTTGGTTAAATTTGAACTAGTTTAACTTTGAACAAACCAAAATGTTTGTATTTTAGGACGGAGAGAGTATAATAATAAAATTATGACATTACGGGGGAATTGCACAATGAACATCTAAGCTAGGCTGCCATTGCCACGCATGTGCATGTTATTGTTGATTCGTGGAGAAGAGGACTATGCGGGGACAAATCGTGAGGTGTTTGTTCACCTTCGTCAGGTCAGCAACCACCCACCTCCGCAATGTTGAGTACGCACGCGCTCGTACGCGAGCGTTGCTGGCGACCGACGCCAGCGGGTCCACGCGCGTGGGAGCAGCGGCGCCCGCGGCCCGCGCGTCGAGTGTTTGCAGTTTTTTTTTCCTTTTTCTTTTTTTCATTCAATCATTTTTTTCATACCATTTGTATCCATATATAGTTCGTGTACAAATTATGCGCATAAGTTATCTAACAACACTTTTGTAAATTTGAGGCAAAATTATATTTGTACAAGTCATGTGTATTATGAAAGTTGTGCTATACACGCTGGTAGAAAACTCGGCATTAGTCCCGGTTGGTAGGGGTCAAAAATCCTGAAAATCCATCCGGGCTAAAAATTTCAAAACGAATGGAGGTTCTTTAGTCCACTCGGGACTAAATATCCCCTTTATTCCCGGTTGGTAACACCAACTGGGACTAAAATGTTTCCAAAAAATTTAAAAAAAAACCCACCCACGTCGGCACCGCCCGCCCGCGCCCACGCCGCCCGCCGCCACTCGACCACCCGCGCCCGCCAGCCGCTCGCCCTCGCCCGCGGTTGGTATCTACAACCAGGACTAAAACTTCCCCCTCCCCCCGCGGTGGTCTTTGGTGGCACATTTTTGACTCGGGATTAAAGCCACTTTAGTCACAGGTGCAATGTTAACCGGGACTAAAGAGGTTGGATGGAAGATCAGTTCTCTATGTAAGAAATTATCATGAAAAAATTATACATATAAGTTGTGCATCCTTTAAAAACTGTACGTAGAAATTACATGCATAAGTTACGTGTGTTAAGAATGTTGTGTTAAAAAATTATTCATAGTGTTTGATGGTAAAAAATTATGTGTCAAAGTTAAGTGTATATATTCCAAAAATAAAAAGTTGTAGGAATCAAAATATTCCAAAAAAGGAAAGCGCGGAAGGAGGGAGGTGGCTGTCGGAAACCGAGCGCTCGCGGGCTTACCGGCGCGCGCGCTCGCTAGCACTGCCCACCCACCTCTCCCTCCATAGCTAGCCCTAGTGGCCTGATCAATTTCTAGAATAGGGTTAGTGTAGAGGCGACAATGCTACTAACGAATATAAGCACGCCAACACGTGAGGTTACTGAGGTAGAATTGGTTTGGTTTTTCATTTCTATTTTCTTCTCATTTTTCTTCTAATCTTTGTGATACCTATTTCTTCGTTAGGATCTAGCGATCTGCTACTTGTTTTTTCATTATATTTCAGTACATCTTCAAGTTGTTTTTTTAAAGTTCGATGCGCTCAATAAAAAATGTTCTACTTTACATGAATCTATTCCAGCTTCATTAGAAAATAATGAGTTATTTTGCGGTACACAATACTACTACTTGGTGGTATATAGTATATATAAGATCTAATTATTCATTATTATGGATAATTTAGTAATTATTACATTGTAAAAAGTAATATTTCAAATAGAATGGTGTCAGTGCGAAATCTGACCGACAAGTCAATATTTGTAGTTTTGTCGTGCGTTAGATCGGACATAGCATAACACGCAATGATACAAGATGTATACTGGTTCGAGCAACGCGCCCTACGTCCAGTCGGGGTTAGTCGGTCGACTTTATTCCTGAACCTAGCTGCTCAAAGTTTACAATGGAGGTACAAACAAGAGGAGTAGAAGAGGGGGTGCCTGAGTCCTGACCTTATTCTCGTCTCAGTGGAAGAGAGTGGCAGGAGCTCAGACGAGCGCTAACTGTGTGTGTGAAAGCATGAGAATCCCGAGCGGGCGTCCTTGGTTGGGGGATCAGTGCAAGTGGTACGGCAAATCCCCAGTCAGGGGATTAGGTCGGGAGCACTCAGTCGGGAACGCTCGGTCAGGAGCACTCAGACGGGAGCGCTCGGTCGGGAGCACTCAGTCAGGGTTGGACTGTGGTCCCACCCCCGGCTGGCTCCCTCTAGTCGGGGTGCCGACCCGGCATCCTGGTCGGAGGAGCTGGACGGCGGCTAGGTCATGGTCTCAGCCCGGTTGTGCGTAGCTGGGCCAGCCCATGTACACGTTGTTGTTGTGACCTTTATTGGGCTAAGCGTTGCAGGAAAGTAGTCCTGTTGGGGACCCCGGGTCTATGGATCCGTCTAATGGTCTTTTAAATTTTATGTTAGTATCAAAGATAAAATTATAGTGATGCCATTTGTGTTTGTTTATCATGATACCCTTAAATTACATATACTACTCATGTATACCACCCATACCACATGTGAAGGTTTCAGTAGTATACAATTAATCTTACCCATACCACATGTGAAGGTTTCTGTAATATACAATTAATCTTGACCGTTGGACATTTTTATGCTAGTTATTTTCAAACGCTAACTAGTATTGTGTTCGCTCAAAATAATTCCAGCTTAACGAGAGAAAGTTCTTGCTTAACAAAGGGACGATCGGAGGACCCTGACAAGTGACAACCCCTTGTCCCCAAGATTGTCAGGGCAGGTCTCCCAAAACTTTTGCCGACAAACTTGAAACGAGCATGATCGAAGAAACTAAGGATTGCACAGATTAATAATGTTGGAGAAATCAGGTGACTCTATCAGGCCGCGTGGCGGCGTGGGAGTGGCGTGTTGCCGGTTGTGCCCTTCTTCGGGAATCGTCACTCTCGGCCGCCGGTGCACCCGAGACGACTATCCGAAGCGGCTATCCCCGGCTCCCCGCTGCTCACACCGCCAGGCCGCAACACGGAACGGACTTCATGTTTGGCACATAGCGCGCCTTCTTCTTTGAGCTAGCTGCGAACGATGAGCCCGTGACAGTCAGACGGAGCCACGGAGGCGGGTACGGAATGGCGGCTGGCTCTCTGCCAATTTACGCTGCATGCCTGCTCACATCATCTAACTGAAATTACGGCTGTAAGAATTCATAATCAATGGTAGTTAAACTCCATCGAAACTCAGATTGAGGACTCCGGGCATTGGTGATCACGATGATTCTAAGCTTAATCAACGAGGGAGTGACTATAAATACTACATGGATCACCAGATGACCATACCCAACAAGGCAACAACTCTTCTCAGTGCTCGCAAGATGTCGACGACCAGCCTCCTCGTGCTTGCTCTGGCAGGCCTCCTGCTCGTCACTTTCCCAAGTCTCTGCGGCGGCAGCGCCGCCCACCGCCTGGAGAAATGCCATCCGAGCGGCACGCTGCAGGGGCCGAGGACCGGCCACACGTGTGGGGAATGCTGCAAGGCCGGGCACTTCTACCCGACGTACCGGTGCTCGCCGCCGGTCACCAGGCACACCAAGGCCATCATGACGCTCAACGACTTCGACGAGGGCGGCGACGGCGGGGACAAGTCGGAGTGCGACGGCAAGTACCACAAGAACACGGAACGCGTGGTGGCGCTGTCCACGGGGTGGTACCACAGGGGCAAGCGCTGCCACAAGCACATCCAGATCCACGCCAAGGGCAGGTCCGTGCTCGCCAAGGTCGTGGACGAGTGCGACACCCTGCACGGCTGCGACAAGCCGCACGCGTACCAGCCACCGTGCCGCCCCAACATCGTCGACGCGTCCAAGGCCGTGTGGGACGCGCTGGGCATCACCGGGGAGGAGGTCGGCGAGTACCCTATCACCTGGTCGGATGCATGAGCTAGCGGGCTTTGAGACAAGCTTACGCATGCATGGTCGCTTTACGAATTATTACTTGCTCATCTTATGGGGTTTCCGGTGTCTTGATGTCATGTTCTCCAATGCTCAATCTCGATGAATTAATGAATAAATAACATGTTTGCTATGAAGTAAAACCTGTTTTAATATTGTTATAGAAGTGGATTTGCCCGCCACGTACTGTTGCACGTATGCATTCATCGGTTCCTCGTCTATGAACTTGGAATTATGAGTTTTTCCTTGGGTCCGATCGCAATAGTTTCCCACTTTTAAAAGTTTCCCTAGGTCAAAAAAATTTGTTCGCTCCAAAAGACGGTTAAAAACAAGCAATTTTTAACCAATCAACGAGCCCGGGACCATTTACCAGAAGACAGATTTGATTGCCAGCCCACGACTTCCCTCTCTGGCTTTTGGTCCATTTGCGTCGACTGATTTCCCCGTGTGTTTTTGCTGTGCCCAAGGCCCAGGACCATACTTTCCTCGTACGCTCATGCGCTTCAATAGTCTCGGAACAATAATGCAATATACTATATCGTGTGCATGCGTGATAAATCATTATCCTCCAGATAATCCAGTACGTAAATAAATTATTGCGCTCGAGACGCCAATGAAAGCACATCCATTGGCACTCTTGATGCTGTCTCCGTTTTTAATCCCGTCCATGAGGACCCAGCACGCACCAATGCTTTTCGCTTTGGACGATGCCAGCGAGATGCGAGTTCCATTGGATTTGGACCACGCCTGAACCAGATGCCTTGCACACTCGAGTGCGCCAGAGTCTTTTCTTATCACTTATTAAAACGGGATAAACATCGGTCTGATGGTGAAATATAATGGTGATCGTGTTTAACACAGTTTATCAAAATTTCAAATCCAAATCTGCACGGCACAATATTGCCCATAAGCGTAGATGCCGAGGATATATTCGCCTGAAATTTTTTACGTCAAAAGTAGCAACGGTTACGGTTTACGGAGGAAAAGAATGGAGGGATGATGGGACGGCACAAAGCAGGTCTCCCCACTTTCTCTGCACTGCACCAACAACTACAACTGCGCGTCCTGTCCTACTCCCGCAGACTCCTAGGGTGTGTCGGGGTGTGTTTGTTTGGCGTGGAACTAGGTTGGAACCGGTTCGACACCATTAACTCCTATTTAGTCGAAAATGCATATGGGTTGGATCAGACCCAGCAGAAATATACCAAGAAGATGCGGGTTCATTGCGTTCGCTCAAAACGACAGGATGTACTCGACCCATTTCCATCCCGTCCATCTCCGTCTCAAGTCCGTCCGTGGGACACACGGAGGCCCCCGATGCATGGAGGCCCGTTGGCGCTAGGAGGCTCATCAACGCAGCGGAGGCCGCCGACGTTGGGCTGAGCAGTGGCGGCGGAGCAGGGACCCGCGGAGGGTGCTGGGCCGAGCGGAGATGGCGGAGGAAGAGCCGCGGCCAGGCGGCGGAGTGGAGCTGCAGACGGGGCGCTGCGGCGTGGAGGAGCCGGTGGCAGCGCCGGCGTGGAGGGGCAGCCGGGCAGGGGATGTGCTGGCATGGATGGGCAGCTGAGCAGGGGGCACGCTGGTGTGGCGATGGACGGAGGAACCGCTGCTGGGCGGCGGCAGTGTGGAGGATCGGGCGACGCTGGGCAGCGGCCTGCCGGTGTAGGAGCAGAGGCGAGTGTTGGGAGGATGAAGGTGAGATCAAAAAGAAAAAAAGGATGACAGATGGGCCTCACAACTGACAGGTGAACCTGTTGCTAACGGTGTTAAAATGGAATCCATCCCATCCCTGTCAACCCCTTCAACCAAACACTAATCCAAACATAAGATAGGTTGAAACCAATCCATTTGTGATAAACCTAATCTATTTCACTTCATCCCAAAATCAAACACATGTTACTCCCCTCCTCTTGCCCCCGGCTGCTCCTGCTTTTATCTATTTCAAAAAAGAAAAGGAATTTTGGCTCCTCAGTCGTCAACTTGCACTTCCATGTGAAAACTGGAAAGCTCATTTTCAGACCAGCTTTGCCGATCTTCCTTCCCATCTCCGTGACTGCATTGCCATTTTGTCGCGTGGGGGCGGTGGGCGCATGTGCGTGGCAATGGCGCTCTCCCATTTCAGGATTACCCGCTCAGCCGGACTTGGGATTAGCTTTGATACCCCTGCTAAAGTTTAACACTTGTCATATTGGATGCTAATTAGGAGTATTAAATATATGTTAATTACAAAATTAATTGCACAGATGGAGTTTAATTCGCGAGACGAATCTATTAAGCCTAATTAGTTCATGATTTGACAATGTGATGCTATAGTAACCATTTGCTAATGATGGATTAATTAAGTTTAATAGATTCATCTCGCGAATTAACACAGGGTTCTGCAATTAATTTTATAATTAGCTCATATTTAGTCCTTCTAATTAGGATCCGAACCTTCAATATGACACTGTTAAAGTTTAGCCCATAGTATCAAACCCACCCACAAGTGACAAATGCAAGTTCTTTTCTATTTTGGGAGCGAAACAAACTACAACTCCATTCGAGTGGGTTCTATATGGTCCAAAGCATTTTTTTCTTTTCATCACTAAACACACTTCTACTGATTGTTTATGGTTAGGACTTTGGGGACAGACCGGCAGCGGGAATATCACCTAGCAGATGTTTTCCTACCTTCCACTAATAACAGTTCAATTGCTCGGCTGAAAGAAGCCTTCATACCAGGATCATCTAAACAGTTGTAGCATGAACCGCAAGAAAAATTCAGAAGCACAAGCAAGAGATCGAGCAAAGAATCACCAAGACCGCGAAAACGCATGTGTTCCTTCCTGCAAATCTTGGCCTTTGAACTTGGAAGGTACTAGGAAGAACGCACCGCATCGCGGGAGCAGTTCAAATCACCGAAAGGCGCAGCATCTCCTAGAAGTTTAGAACGCAAGGCCACACCACCCTACCATCTTCCATTACACAATCCCAATCCTCTAGCAAAAAGCAAAACCGCAGGAGAAGCAGCCGCGTCCTAACTTCCGGACGGGGCATGAGACCCACCAGTTCCCAGCGGAATCGATCACCGGAGCAGCGCGTCGCTGGAGGCGACGAGGACGAGGTCGGCGGCGGCGGCGCGGCCGTCGTCGAAGTTGAGGGCGTAGCTGAGCGCGTCGTAGTGGAAGCTGAAGCGGGCGCGGGCGTGCCTGGCCCGCTCCGACCGCAGCCGCCGCAGCACCGCGCGCAGGCGCCAATAGAGGCCCCGCACCAGGCGGGAGCTGCAGCCCCGACCGCTGGCCACCGCCACCACCCCCGCCTCCACCGCCGCCACCACAGCCGCCATCCTCCCCTCTCTTCCTCCTCCCCCCCTGCGCGCGCTCTCTCTCTCGCCTAGGCTCTGCTCTGTACTGCTGCTACTGTGCAGTGGGTAGTGCCGAGTGGTAGGGCGGCGCACGGGGGTGGTGAGGATGGCGAAGCGGGGAAAGCGTGTGCTAGTCCTATATAACGATAACGCCGTCTCGCTGCGCTCCTCGGCGGGTCGCTTTTTCAACGCCTCCGGCGGTCCGGCCGGCTCCGCTAGTCCGATTCGGTCACTCTGCCGCGACACGGCTAGTGAACTAGCCACTCCACACCACTCGGGCCTCGGCCACTCTCCCCGTGAGGCACGCTGGCGACGTACCGTTGCACGGCGCGTAGGCTGGGCGCAGGAACAAGCGTAGGGTGGGATGGGGGACGACGGGGCGGATTGGGCTCGGACAACGGGGGGTGGCCAGCAGCTAGCCTGTGGGTCACGTGGGCGCGCTGCGTCCGCCGGGGCAGAGTGTGCCTGGCCGGCCGTTGTGGATTGGCGAGAATTTCTTGCGGGCTTCCCCTCTGCGGCGTGGATTCTCGGGCCAGGGCGCTTGGATTTTTATGTCCCCTCCAGGCTCCAGGCCCGGGGCAGTGGACTCGCGCGTCGCGCCCATCGTCGCTCGTCGGTAGTCGTCGGCATACGGCGTGCGTACCAGGCCGCGCCAGCGATGGCGATGGAAGTCCTTGGTGAACACTGTAGCTTGGCTCCGCTCTTGGGAGCGGCCGCCGGCGGGACCGCACCGCGCACGACAGGGGGGTGGCCATGCCGCTTTTTCGTTAAGCTGCCCCTGCGGTTTCCTGCGCCTGCACGGCGAATTGAGTGATAGCGGGGCAGGAAGGAACAGTTACCGAATTGAAGGATCGGCAGCGAAATGGAATTGTGTCCTCTGCGGCAAGCTCCTGCGACGTGCATTCACTCGCGGGGCCGGCCGGGGGCAGGCAGCCTTGCTCGCTTCGGCAATTGGTGGGGTGGGATCAGGGATGCCTGGAGGCTGGAGCACTGGCAGCGCGCGCTCCCGGTCACGGCCTCACGGGCGCTGCCCGGTGAGTTTTCAACGCCAGATCGATCAACCGACCGGGGTCTCCATGAACCGGGGAACACGACAAATAGGCAATTGCGGTAAACCAAGGTAGAAATCGGCAATGGCGTTAGCAGCCAATGGTGCTCTCTGCGCACTTGTCGTGTCCGCTTAATCAGCGGGACGCTGAAATCAGGAACTGACAGGCAACCCTGCTTAACGGAACACTGGCGGTTTGGACCCACGCGTGCATGGATCGACGACACAAGGTGAGTTTGCTGCCTAATTACAATCAGACTGAGGTCTTATTTGGATAATAGTGGTTAAACTTTAGCCCCTGTCACATCAGATGTTTGATACTAATTAAGAGTATTAAATATAAGTTAATTATAAAACTAATTGCACATATAGAAGCTAATTCGCGAGACGAATCTATTAAGCCTAATTAGTTCATGATTTGGCATATAGTTCGCGAGACGAATCTATTAAGCTTAATTAGTTCATGATTTGGCATATAGAAGCTAATTCGCAAGACGTGCCAAATCATGAACTAATTAGGCTTAATAGATTCGTCTCGCGAATTAGCCCAGTGTTTCTGCAATTAGTTTTATAATTAACTCATGTTTAGTCCCTCTAATTAGCATCCGAACATTACAAGAGCTAAACTTTAACAAGAATCCAACCACGCCATGAAACGTCTCCTGTCGTGATAAGCTCATCAGATTTCCCTGACTTGTTCAGTGGAGAGAGCTGAGGTTGATGTTTCAGTACTGTCAACTCTAGGAGCAATTAGTTTGTAGTCTGACTGCCCTCTGTGTAATTGAATCGATGGCTGAAACATCCCACTGTCCATCAAGACTGTTTTTAGCAAGGCAAAAACAGTGTGTCCTTGAGGAACCACTATGACGCCCAGTGAAAAAATCCAGCACTACCACCACATAAATCACAGGGAATAGGAACTTCCCCCACGCTCATCTAATCTGCCGAAAATATCTTCAGATAAAATCAGTCAAAAGACCTGCCAGATCAACAAAGAACAAAAGCTAGTTGAGCACAAAAGGCAGCGAAGGCCAAAGGCTTCCTGAATACTCTTCACTAGTCAATTCGGCACCCGTTATGATCAACTCTAGCGAACATTTTTATTCTGATGACTGCAAGTTGAGGCAAGAATGTTCTTCACCTCCCAAGCAAGGGAAGAAGATTCTCACATCTCTTGGGCAACGTCTCTCGACCTGCACCGCTATTTTCACACGCTAAAAGTCTCTGTACGTAAGTAGACTGCTGTTACATCATGTTTTATATCAGGTCATTCCAAGGTCGGATAGTGCGTAGCTTTCTTTTCTCCACCGGGATTTTTTCGTAGCCGATGACCTTTTTCCTTTTGGAGCTCGGTTGTTCGGAAAATTAAAAAAAAAAGGGGCACGGATCAATTGATATGCCTCTTTTTTGGAAGCCCGTACATGAGCTCGCGGCCGCCGGTAGCAACGTCGGAAAGGTAACCCTCGCATGCTCCCCTAAACCTCGACGCTTTCGCTTCCTTGCATCTTCTTTCGGTTTGTGTAGTTGGTTGGAGAAGAGAGAACCGAGAGGATGCGGTTCGACAGTGAGGTGCGGATGGCAGTGAGGTGCGGATGGCAGCCGGCGGCAATGGCGGTTATTGGAGCTTCAATCCCTAGCGCCTAGGACCATGGCGTAGGGCAAGGAGAGGTGGAGGAGGTAGCCAGGCAGGTGAGGCAGGTGTGGGTGGCGGCGATTTGGAATTGGTAGAGGCAGGTGTAGGCGACGGCGATTTGGAATTGGTAGAGTAAGGGCGGCGGATTTGGCCGGCGGGTGGAGCGCTGCTCGCTCGTTTGGCTAGAGGAAGAAGAAAGGAGAACGAGAGAGGAAGAAAGCAGAGAGGTGGCTTGGAGGGGAGAGGAGGGATGGGCCCAACAGAGGGGTTCTCATGCTGGCGTGGCCAGTTTTTAAGTATTGGGGAGTTTATTATTGTGGATCTGCTGTGG
This sequence comes from Setaria viridis, assembly GCF_005286985.2. Classification (NCBI taxonomy): domain Eukaryota; kingdom Viridiplantae; phylum Streptophyta; class Magnoliopsida; order Poales; family Poaceae; genus Setaria; species Setaria viridis. Next base: position 31,877,971 of record NC_048263.2, read on the forward strand.
GATGATATGATTTTGGGAGAAAAAAATTTTAGTAGAGCTTCCAAAAGATAATTTTGAAGGAGATTTTATTGGTAAACTCTTGAAGTTGCTCTTATCCTAGTGGGATCGAAACTTTAGGTGGTGGAAGGTAGGATCGGTTCCTGTGCTCCGGAGGGGATAAGATTGGTGGAGTTGAGGAAAAAAAAGAGAGAAATTATGGGCAATGGAAAAGGATAACCATGCTGAGGTACAAGATGAAGGAAAGCATCGACACAAATTGCTTTCAATTTCTCATAAACCCAGCGTGAGATACTGAAAGTGGAATGTTCAGCGTGTGAATCACTTCAGCTCCATACGAGATCGTACCCCACACCCTTGCGCATTAACAGTTATTCGTGTTAAACTAAACAGTGGCATTTTTCGCGAATGGATAGGGAAAAAACCAAAAAAATTTGCACTTTGCAGGAGGCCAGGGTTATTGATGGAGGAGGAAGGACATGCACCGGTGGAGGTCAGATCAGCAGATGGAATACGACGACGCCTGGCACCGGATGGGATGGGGGTTACCGGGTTAGGTTGTGCGCCCCGGTTCGTCCGACTTTTTTTTAAACCTTTTGTTGAAAGATTCTCACAAATACGTCCCTAACGGAACCAATTTTAAAAATGGACCCTTAGCTTGGCGCCATCTATGCTGGCGCCAAGCTTACACGTCTTGGCGCCAGCCATCCTGGCGCCAAGATCCATACGCAGCTGCTGACGCGGATGCCAACGTGGCGGGGCTTGGCGCCAAGCAATTTACCCATGCCTCCTGGCATTTCGAACGTAAGATTCAACACAGGGGCTTGAACTCAGGTCTTTGGGATAAGAAGCCCACGTCATAACCAGGTGAACTGGAGCGTAGTTTGTTGTATACTCCTTGGAATAATTATACTTGTTTCGTTCGAAATGTCAGGAGGCATGGGTAAATTGCTCGACGCCAAGGCCTACGGCGCCAAGCTAGGCGCCAAGATCCATGGATGGCGCCAAGCCCCCACCACGTCGGCATCCGCACCAGCAGCTGCGCATGGACCTTGGCGTCAGGATGGCTGGCGTCGAGACGTGTAAGCTTGGTGCCAGCGTGGATGGTGCCAAGCTAAGGCATTTTTGAAATTGGTTCTGACAGAATCTTTAAAAAAAAAGTTCTAAAAAAACAAAAAAAGTCGGCCGGTTCGTTCGCCCTGCGAGCGGGGTACAGCGGCAGCAGGAAAGAAGCCACGCTTTTCAGGGTGGCCCTCCCGTGACACAGTGCGTTGTGCTGCGCTGCGCTGTGTGGGCGCGCCCCCCGGCCGGCGAGGCGACGGCCACTTCGACGTGCCGGAGAGTCGGGCCCGGCGGATGGATCTGTCGCGTCGCGCCCACCGTACAAAACTCCAAATCCTGTCCGAGATGGCGAGATCTGTCTCGTGCCTCCACCAACCCGCTCCCCAACTCCCAAACATGCCTGCCTCTATCGCCATACGCTAGAGAGCCTAGTACGCCGCAGGGCGTGCCACAGCCCACAAGGAAGCTGAAGAATGTAGATCCGGTGTGAGCAGTTGCGGCCATGGATTGGACGACGGCAATCAGCTGAGGCCACAGTATGTTCTGTTTAGCGAAGTGCGTAGTGCGCGTCTGGACTGAAAAACTTGTGCAAAACTCTTCATTCGCTTTGGAGCTCCGCTGCAAGCCTGCACCTTATCCTCCGATAATGGACAACTTAAACATCTCATTTAAGGGGTGTTTGGTTTTATGAACTAAAATTTAATTCATATCACATCGAATATTTAGATACTAGAGTATTAAATATAGACTAATTACAAAATCAATTGCACAGATGGAGGCTAATTCGCGAGACGAATCTATTAAACCTAATTAATTCATGATTAGCACATATCATCTCATTGTCAAATCATGGACTAATTAGACTTAATAGATTCGTCTCGTGAATTAGCCTCCATCTGTGCAATTGGTTTTATAATTAACTCATATTTAATTCTTCTAATTAGTATCTAAACATTCGAAGTAATAGGGATTAAATTTTTAATCCATGAAACCAAACACCCCTTAGTGCCCTCCTAAAGATGGAAATAGGATTCATAAAATGAAGTAATGAACCTGCTCTTTTCAGGACGGACAGGTAAGAGGATAGGCTGGATAGCATAGGTTAGCGTACGTGACAGCGATGTGCCGAGCGGGCATATGTGGTCCGGTCGGTACGTGAACCGATACAGCCAAGTAAGCAGTGGACCGTCCTGCAATTCTGCAACGGCTATCTCAGACGTAGGAGGAGGAGCGTAGCGTAACCAGCTTACCAGCTCGTCCTTGACTGTCGATATGTTCTCGTAGTCGTTCTCTCTTTTGGCATGTTCAGACTTCAGACTATTATATTTCTAGCTGATCTCACGTTCTCGAAAAAGAAAAGGAGAATATGCTTGTTCTCAGCAACGTGACAAATACTCGTGTCTCATGTTTTCTCTCTCTCTCTTTTTTATTCCTCGCTTAGTCGTGTCTCGGTTTGCTTGCCTTGTTCCCGTCCGTCCGCTCGGTGTCCGTCCACTTATTTGGGCTGGACCGCACATCTGTTTAGTTCAGACCCACTTGCATTGCCATGTGAAGTAAACTGGGCCTCATATCACTGGAGCATTTCCTAGTCTCCAACTACTACTACTACTTGCGACGTGAGCATTGCATGCACCTTGACAAATGTAGCGATATGCAATAAGTCGCAAGAGATCGATATGCCCCACAGGTTGTGGCATTAGGCTTTACGATACGACGAGAAACAACGGTGGTGCTTGTTCAGAATTCAGAAAAGGAAAGGACCAATTGATCTGTCCAAGAACGTCTAGCACCAACACAGATCGTTTGTTTTGGAAACTCCACCAGCAGCTGTCGACCTGTCGTGTATCGTTGTGGTTCTTCGTAGATCACCGTGACAGTAACAAGCCAAAATATATTTCTGTAGATGCAAAGTTCGACGAGGGATAAGTTTCTCAGCCCAAAAATGGAGTGCGTACAAGAAGAACGGCTCTGGATTATAAGAAGCATCAGCATTAGCGGAAGGGTTTACTTACCGCCGGCCAAACGTACAGCGACGGCCCGCCGGCTGCGACGTTCTGCGCCTGATGCACGAGCCACCGGACCGCGATACTCCGGAGAGGTACTACCAGCATTTCCATTCCGTTCACGCACCTCCGGCAATCAGCACCTACGGCATGCTCACATTCGTGCGTGCGCTTTCGTAGGAGGGGACTGGACCAAGCTTCCACCGGACCTCGCGGCGGAGATCGGCGGCCGCCGCCTCCGCTTCGACCTGACCGAGTACACCCACTTCCGCGCCGTCTGCAAGCCGTGGCGGCAATCCACGGACGACCCGCGCGTGCTTCACAGCCGCTTCCTCCCCCGCGACTGGGTCGTGCTCCGCAACCACAACTTCTTCGAGGAGACACGCTGCCATCATCTGCTGAACGTCGCCACGGGCGCATCCATCGTCGGCGTCGCCCTCCCGGAGCTCTCGGGCCACCGCCCGCTGGGCTACGCCGAGGGCCTCCTCGTCCTTCGGAACACGACGAGCTCCGGCATCCGCCTCCTCAACCCGCTCACGCGTGCGGTCACCGACCTCCCTGACATCTCCTCCGTCTTGGCCAACGCGTCCAACGACGCGCTGGACAGCGCGTACTTCTCTTGGGGTTTCGGCGTCATCGATGGCGGCAGCGCCGCGGCGGCGGCGGCATCCCCGGCCACCGTGGTGCTTCTGTTGCGCGAGGTCCCGTTGTTCGCCTGAATCAGGCTCGGGGATACGCGCTGGGCTCCCGTCGACGCGAGCGAGCTCGCTGGCGGCGCGGCCAAAGTGACCTTCCAATCCGTGCTCTCGCTTCACGGGCGCTTCTACGTGTCGACGTCCATGGGCGACGTGCTGACCGTGGAGCTCCACCCAGAGCCCCGGCTGGTGTACGTGATCAGGCAGGCCACCACGCTTCCGGCAATGTCTTCCTATATTCTTGCCCCGTCTAGCAACGACGCCGCCGCCGGGATGATCATGGTGCGCGCTAGCATGAGCGATGAGCGTGAGCACCCTGACGTTGAGGTGTTTGAGGTGGACGTCGACGGACGGAAGCTCATTCCGATGACCACCGTGGGCGCCGACCGCGCGGTGTTCATCGGTTCACTCCGGGCGTTGTCCGTCTCCACCAGGCTGTTTCCCTCCATCGCTGCCAACGCAACCCGCGGTGTACTTCTGCATTGGGCAGGGGCCTCTGTTTTACGTCTTCCACAACGATAACTGGCGCGGTGAACCGGCACTCGAAATGGAGTCCTTTGACTGGAGTGAAGCGTCATTCTTTGGCCCAACTAACCTCGACGTTTCTCTGGCTTGCTGCGCTGATTTTCTGCCCGGAACAATGTAGATATCAAACTATATATTTTTTTAAAAAAGAAATGTTTCCGGAATCTGTAACAGCACGTAGCTAAGTTTACAACATTATCAGCTCAAAAGCTGATGAAAAAAAAGAAAAAGATATACGCATGTAAATATTATTACTTTTCCATCCATTCTTAGCGAAGATATCCAAAGCGACAATCTCCAACACTTTGCTTGCTGAACAGATAGTTTTTCTTGATTCCACGTGCTGCAATAGAGATGAAAATCGTAACCAAAATGCTCCCTAAAAACAGCCTGCATAAAAGAGGTAAACCGTTTTTTCTCAAAAATCAAATCGTTACGCGTACACTAAATAGCCCACATAAGAGCTACGACCTCTTCTTTCTTTCTTATACCCATAAACCAGTTTCGAAGCATATGAGATACTGATTTAGGTGGAGTTAACCCAGTAGCTATATGAACAATCCTCCAAATAGTTTTAGCACGCTGATAGTAAAAAAGGAGATGTTTAATTGTTTCATTACAATTACAGAAACAATATTTTTAACTCCCAGATCATCTTTGCTTTGCTAAATTATCCTTTGTTAAAATCACACCTCGCTGGAGGTACCAAAGGAAAATATTTATTTTTAGCGGAATTTTTAGCTTCCATGTGAATTTATTGATGAATAAAATAGCCGTGACTATGTAGGTCCCAGGGAAAAATGTCCCTCCCATTAGAAAGCCGATAAATAGCAATTTTAACTACTAGGTTATGCCAAGCTACTAGTTTATCCTCAACTAATTTTATCCGAAAAGAGATATTCAACGGCATTTAATTTATCACATTTGCCATTATTTCATGGGGATTATGGACAATGTTATACAATCCAGAAAAGTAATCTTTCAAAGGTTTAGAGACCACCCAAGTATCCTCCTAAAATCTGATTTGCGACCCACCTTTTATTTTGAAGGTCCCACATCTCAGAAAATCTTCCCTAACCTTTAATAGACCTTTCAAAAAATGTGAGTCTCTTGGTTTGATTTGAACCTGAGACAAACACTTTGAACCCAGATATTTATTTCTGAGTAGAGTGCCAGTTGCCGTCTTCGTTAAGTAATTTAAACCATTTGCTGAGAAGGTATTTATTTTTAATTTAGAGATTTGTTTTTCCCAAAACCTCTTGATCTTTGGGATGACACAAGATATCCATTTGGTTAGGCGGTATTTTTGTTTATCATTAGGCAAAATTTTCCACAGGACATGCAAAATGAAGGCGTTTTGCTGTGGGACGCCATTTTAAAAGTGATATGCTGGAGGACACTGCATTTTGGTGGCAATTTGCTGGAGGATACTGCCACCATTATAATATTATTCCCTAGCTGAGGAGGAGAGAGAATAGTGAGGAAATGTTGTTTTTGCCCCTGGTCCCACTCGCCATATGTTTCTTCCTCCTCCCTCCCTCCCCCCTTTCTTCTTCCTTCTCCCCTTTTCTTCAAGGTTGCTAGTGTGCTATCCGCCGGCCTGAGTACCTCCCCATCCCATCCATCCGTTGTCCAAAGCATCTCCACCTACGTTGCTCCACGGCAGTCTCCTGCGCAGGTGGCAGCCAAGCTCAAGCAAATCGGAGCGGGTGAGCTCGAAGCCATGGCCAGGTGCGGGCGCGGCACCGAGCAGGGCACAGGTAGGGAGGCATAGGAGTCGGAGGCACGAGCAGCGGCTGTTGGGAGGCATGGGCGGTGATGGTCGCGAGGAAGCAATGGGGGGATACGGTCGCAGCGAGGAACAGGCGGCGGTGGCGGCGAGAGAGGCCGCGGGGAGGCACAGGAGCTCCCCCGGTCAGATGCCACGGCCGCAGTCAATACGGGTAGCGTGGTGGCCCCGTGGCGGCTTCACGCGCGGCCTAGCTGGGTGAGTAGGCGCCATGGTCGGCAAGGAGCGACGACCAGCGTGCCATGCGGGCAGGTAGCATGGTCCCGCGTTCGCCAAGGGCTGGGGCAATGCGCGCCACCGAGGTTAAAGTGACGCAGGGCTTGGCAGCTCGCCGTGCGGCCCCACAGGTGAAGCGGCATCACGGGCAAGCAGCGCAGTGCGGGCCTACGTTCGTGAGCTGTTGCACCATGGAGAGTAGGATTGGGAAGCAAAGTAGTAGGAAGAAGAAAGAAGAGAAGGGAAGGGAGGAGGAAGAAAGATCTAATGAGTGGGACCAAGGGCAAAGATATTTCCTCACAATTCTCTCTCCTCCTCAGCTGGGGAATAATATTATAATGGTGGCGGTGTCCTCCAGCAAATTGCCACCAAAATGTAGTGTCCTCCAGCATATCACTTTTTGAAATGGTGTTGCACAGCAAAATGCCTTCACTTTGCATATCCTATGGCAAATTTTGGCATTATTATTACTTTGCTAGAAGAATCTAGATCGATAAAAGTCCGGTCTTTTAAGGACACCTTTAGGGATTTCAAAGAAGGACATCATGAACATGGGAAGGTTACTCAAAACTAAATTCAATAAAGTCAGCCGTTCGCCGTAAGATAAATGTTTAACTTTCCAAGTACTTAGTTTGTTTTTAAATCTTTCCTCGATTACACTCCAATCTGCATTATCGAGTTTATGGTGGTGCATCAGGATACTTAAGTACCAGAAAGGGTATGGCCTTAGGGCATAGCCAAACAAATCATTATATTCTGGCTCTACCATTTAGCCTCTCCATAATAAAAGATCTGACTCTTATGGAAGTTAATTTTTAGTCCTGATAATTGTTCAAAGACATAGAGCAATAGCTTCATATTTTTAGCTTGTTCTAAATCATGATCCATGAACAATATCAAGTTACGTGGCCATGTGAGGATGCTCATACCAAAATCAAATTGAATTGGTCATACCTACACTTTGAATCAGCTACTAGGAGGCTGATTAGTTCGCTGCACGCCCCCTCATCCAGGCTCCCCGCATGCGACCTCAGGCTAATTGGTTACCTGGGCTCGGTGCTGGGCCTAGCCCACTGCATGCAAAAGGGGTCGTGGAGCCTGTCTCCCGGGGTGCGGCCAGAACCTTCGTTTCCCCGAAGCCAGGCTCGCGTGAGGCGGCGGCGAGCGCGCGTGGGGCGAAAGTGGATGCGCGCGTGCATGCGGGAAGTTCTAGGGTTACCACCCCGATTTCGCGCCATCCGCCACCCATAAATCCTCACCCCTCCCCCTCCTCCTCGTGCACTCTTCATTTCACCATCACCCAGTAGGTGAGAGGCTCTCCAATTCGTCTCCCCTCCTCTATTCGTCTCCTCTCTCGATTGATCTGTGAAGGCTCTAATCTCCACTCCTCTCCCCTTTCTTTCGTTTGCAGGGTAGAGTTCTTCACAGATCTGTGCTGCAAGGTTTTCCTCATTTTCGTAACCCTAGACTGTGTGAAAGGCCATTGATTCCGTGACTTAATCATCTCAAATAGGCAGGCCCCCACTGGATCTGCGTTCTTTGGTTGTTCAAAGGTAAAAATCATGCTTTTTGTGGCCTAGATCTTGATTTGTGCTGCCGTGTTCTTGTATTTTAGAAGCAAGATGAGTAAAATAAAGTTTATTTTTGTGCAGGATTTCAGATCTGAGTCTACCCTACCTCTGCACACTCCTGATCTGTTTGTGGACTGGCTTCTTGTTACTTGTATTGCGGTAAAAAAAATCACTTACCCCTCTTCCCAACCCCTTTGTTCAAATCATGTGGTCGCATATATGACTATACGATGCTCTGAATGATTTTTCTGTGATGGAAATGATGATGGATTCATATTATTCATGGTTGATGGCAACTCTTATTCTGAGCATACGTGTCCATACTGATGATTTGTGCTATTTAATTTAAGCACACTTGTCCATGTTAATGATGCCCATGATATTAATCTGAGCACAGTTATCCATGTCAATGATGCCTATGATATTAATCTCAGCACACTTGTCCATGTCAATGATGCCTATGATATTAATCTGAGCATACTTGTCCATGTCAATGATGTCTGTTATCAAGAATCTAAGCATACTTGTCCTATTAACCATGCCATTTGTGCATTTTTATGCAAACACTAAAGGCTATGTTACTTGTTATTTATATAGATGGCTCTTAAAGACAAGAGACGCATGCTTATTGTTCATGCAGTTGCTCTAGTCATTGCCATGTATGCATTCTTCCTAAATAGGATTAGAATGGGTCAATGCTCATGACCTCAGATTACTTATGCCCCAATGAGTGCTATGGATGAGGAATGACAAAAGAACTTGATAAAATTTATAACTGCAATGATGTAGAGTGTGTAAATATGCTTCGCATGAGAATAGCTCCTTTCTTTCTTTTAGCTATGCAATTTTCTTAGAGACAGAAACTTGCTTAGAGACACCATACATAGCAGTGTAGAAGAGCAAGTTGCAATGTTTCTTCATGTTGTTGGGCATAACCAAAGATTTTGATTTATACACCAAAATTGGAGGAGGTCTGTAAAGACAGTGAGTAGATATTTCAAAAAGGTGTTGTATGCTATTGGTGAACTTAGGCATGATATGATTAAGCCTCCATCAAATGAGAAACCTCTTAAGATTAGAAACAGCTCAAGATGGTACCCATATTTTAAGGTAATAAAATAGTCAGCCTTACAATCAAATGCTGCATACTTGAGTGCATATTTTGTAATTAAATTTTTGGGTTTCCTATAGGATTTGTTGGGGCAATAGATGGCACTTATATCTATGCTAGAGTCCCAGCCGAGATGCAATCAGCGCTTAGGGGCAGGAAACACTACACAACTCAAAATGTGCTACTTGCAGTGGACTTTGATTTGAAATTCACGTATGTCTTGGCTGGTTGGGAGGGGTCAGCACATGATGCTACTATTCTTGCTGATGCACTAGAGCGGGCTGATGGGTTAAGTGTCCCACAAGGTAACTAACTTATCATGGGTAGATAATTAAAGTCACAAACTATGCAACAATAGGACTAATACACTTGTATACTTTTTCTAAGGAAATTCTACCTAGTAGACGCTGGATATGCATGTCATCCTGGATTTCTTCCTCCTTACCGAGGCACTAGATATCATCTTAATGAGTTTGGTGGTAGAAACTATCTAACCAATCTAAGAGAGTTGTTCAATTTGAGGCATTCAAGTCTGCATGTAACAGTTGAGAGGGCATTTGGGGCTTTAAAAAATCGATTCCGCATTATTGACAACAAACCTTTTCATCCATTCAAAACACAAGTCAAGTTGGTCCTTGAATGTTGCATTTTACACAATTGTATACTTGGGCATGGTACTGATGAGGTTATTCCTCTTGAGTCCACTTGGGAGCCCAATACTAGTCATGGGCATGGGGTTGCTATGGATGACAATGCAGCATGGGCTACTATTAGAGATGATTGGGCTAATCAAATGTGGGCCAATAGGGGTAATGCTCACATTTAGATGCATGTAGTAGGTTATTGCACTTTGTATTCTGGATAATGTAAGCTCCTAAGCTTATGCATTGGACAAGTTTGTATGATGCTTGTTTAATTCATTTACTTTCAACTGAGGCATTGGATAAGTGTGCAATGATGATTATTTATTCTGTTTCCTTATAACTGATGCATTGGATAAGTGTGCAATGATGATTATTTATTCTGTTTCATTATAACTGATGCATTGGATAAGTGTGCAATAATGATTATTTATTTTGTTTCCTTATAACTAGTGCGTTGGACAAATGTGCAATGATGATTATTTGTTCTGTTTCTTTATAACTGATGCATTGGACAAGTGTGCAATGATGATTACTTCTTCTGTTTCCTTTGATTACTTGTTTCTTGTTTACTTGATGATTTTCTCTGCCCTACTATGCTCCCTTCCTTGATGATTTCCTCTGTCCTATTATGCTCCCTTCCTCACATCTAAGTTGGGTGGCATCATATGCATTAGGAGAAGGCACAAGAGAATATTCACTTTGACTTGGTTGTGGAGCTTGAGGCCGCTGAAGCTGCTATCCAGCCTGCTACTGGCCAGGCTGCTGCTACTATTGGTGGCCAGGCTGCTACTGCTGCTATTGGCTAGGCTACTGGCGCAGCTAGTGGCCAGGTTGGTGGTGCTGCTGGGCAGCAGCGAGGGCTGCAATGAGTTGGACCAATGTGATGTCCGCATTTGTGCTTCGCCGCATGTGCCAGCTAATCTCCACTGGTGTGAGAACTGACAAAGGTTTTAAGAAAGTGCACTTGAACCAAGTTGCCAAGGCTGTGCATGAGTTCTAAGGCAATAAGGTGACTGGCACCCAGATCTACAACCATTTGCGCAAGTGGAGGTAGAGGTGGATCAGGGTCATCAAGCTTAGAGAACTTAGTGGTGCTTTGTGGGATGAGGATAACTTCATGATCACTTTGGAGGATGAGCACTACTGAGGGCATATCAAGGTGTGTTACGCTAACCAAGTATAACTTCATGAATTATATTGGTTGTTGATCTATTTCATAACTTCATGAGGATAACCTATGCTCACCATTCCATATTTGGATTTCAGGCACACCCTAAGGATGCTGATTTGTTGAACAAGCCAATAGAGAACTAGCAGTAGATGCAGATCATATTTGGCAATGTCCTGGCTACAGGGAAGTTTGCCGTGGAATCTAGTGAGCCTTTGGGCTCCCCATCTAACTTTGCTGAATTTGAGCCAGATGCCATGAAGGTTGATGATGTGACAAAGATGTTTGGAGAGGCACCCAAGAGTCAGGATGCTGTTGCTGGGTTTGATGCAGGCAACAAGAGGAAGAGGTCCATGCTTAGTGAGGGGGACATTATTGTCATGACTGGCATGACTGATGCAGTGAACAATGTTGCAAATGCCATTCTCTAGACCAAGGTTGAAGATGTCCGCCTTGAGTTGTATGATGCTCTCATGTTCATGCCTGGATTCACTGATAAAGCACTGATGGTGGCCTATGAGCACCTGCTTGGCAACAAGGCTCATGGTACTGCATTTGTGAAGATGAATGATTCTCACCGTGTGCTGTGGCTGAGGACCTTCTTGGCCAAGCACTACTACGTGCAGTGAGCCTGCTAATCAGATGGTGACTTCTTTTGTGCAGTGAGCATTCTTTTGTGCAGTGAGCCTTCTCCTGAGCTGTGAGCCTTCTCCTAGTTGCCTCTCCTGATTAGTGACCAGTTGATCTGTTGATCCATCTTTTGTGCAGATAACCTCCTCTCTTTTACTAACTATACCTTATAGTTGGTAATTGACTATATGGCACTCTAGCTGCAAGCACTATATATCCTAGACTGTTTGGATTTGTAACTTAACTATGAGTTACTTGATGTCATGACAATCTGGTTATGTGGTTGTTTTGAGCATATGCCCATTGCCAATGATGATTGATAACTTATTTACACTACTCTACATCTGTTTCATTTTGCTTGTTGGTTTCATCTCATTGTTGTGAATTTTTTTGAGTATACTTGTCCATTGCCAATGATGCTATGTTCTCCATTTTACCCTACTATTCCTGTTTGCATTTTCACTACTGCCTATTCATGTGGTACCTTGTTGTTCATGTGGTACTCCTATTCTAAGCATATGCCCATTACCAATGATGATATGTGGACTTCTTTCAATTGTTAATTGCTCATCTTATCATTGTACTTACTACCTACTTATCATTTTTATTGGTAATTTCCTTATGTTTTCTCCACCTGGGAGGATTGCCATAATCAAGAGGTCGGATGTAGGTAAGCATTCCATTCTTATGATGTGGTACTACTATTCTGAGCATATGCCCATTGCCAATGATGATGTATTCTGCAACTTTTTATCCATCTATTCTTGTTCTTGTTGCTGTGTTGACTTATTTGCACTCTTTTTCCCTATGTTTTCTTTGTACCTGCTGATAACATCTCAACTTGGTTTGATCTGTCCTGAGCATATTTGTCCATTGCCGATGATGCTATGTTCTTTTTTTTTTCAGCTATGGCTTGATATAGTAGCTGTTGGACACCAAACTAGAGTTTTCTCCACCTGGGATTCTTTGTACCTGCTGATAACATCTCAACTTGGTTTGATCTGTCCTGAGCATTTTTGTCCATTGCCGATGATGCTGTGTTTTTTTTCAACTATGGCTCGGTATGTAGTAACTGTTGGACACCAAACTAGAGTTTCTCTACCTGGAAGGCGTGTCATGCTCAAGTGGATGGCTTCAGGGGATATACGGTATTTTTGCTTTGCAAATTTATGTAATACTTAGTTGAACATGCTGTTGTTTGAGCCTCAGGGACATACGGTGGTAATCTGACCATTTGTATGCAAGAGGTGATTGTAACATGTTATATGCAGGCAACCAATCAAACATATGTTGCATCTCTCTTTTGAATTGTGGGTACATCAGTGCAACCAATCAGTATCTCTGTGTGGCCTGGCTGACATGAAACAAATAACCGGCTGACATGAAACAAATAACCAAATGTACGCATATTGCATGCGCCGAGCCTGTCCCTGGCCGGCCTGGCTCCTTGGTGCGAGCTAGGCTACTATATTGATTTGGCTTGTATGTTAGCTGAGCATTTGATCATACCGCATACTGTGTGGACCCTATATTGATTTGGCTTGTATGTTAGCTGAGCATTTGATCATACCGCATACTGTGTGTTCAACTGTTATTGTTGTTTGGTCATTTCCTTGCTGGATATCCGGTTGAATTATCCTTCTAACCAAAAGTTTACAACCGCCAAAGAACGTTACAAACTTTTTTGCAGTTTGGCTACAAGTAGATCCAAAATTGTGATCTCAAGTTTGTGTGGGGATCAGTGTTATAGTTACCGGATCAAGAGAAAATATCGGAGATGGCCGGCAAGACTGGTACACCGATTTTCGGTCAAAATTTTGGGAAAATATTTTAAATCGAGCCAAATTTTGACTATAATTTTGAAGGACAGCCCCAATGCCGGCCGAAAACTGAGCGGTATGTACCGATATGACTATTTACCGATCCATACCGGTAGGGCTGAAATTCACTGGTTTTCGACGAAATTCAGCTGAAATTTTGAATTCTGGTGGGAATTAGCGCAATTTTTGTCTATGGTTGGCTAGAAATAATGTTATCTTTGATTAAAAAATTGTATTCTTATTTAATTTGTAGGTTACTTTCGGGGCCACCTATTGGCCACGCTTTTGGCCCATCCTTCAAAAGGAGAGCGGCAAACCGATGCAAGAATGAAATGGGCATGTCACATGTTGGAGATCATGACAATGGAGATTTTCGCCAAGCAGGGGTGGTTGTCCTCTAATAGGCGTAGTGCTTAGTTGGTCGTTTGAGTTTGCGTATGTCTCTATTTTGTTGCTTTTTTTAGAGTTTGCTTTAATCAATCAGAGGTTGCAACTATAATAATGAATGGTTGAGTGCAAAACTCACCGTAATATTAATTTCCTTTTTCTAAATCTCTCTCTCTCTCTCTGTAAGTATGCTTGATTCACTAACCTGGACAGAGTCAATATCTCGATCGTCACTAGACCCTTGAAGGACACCGAAAACAATCGATATACTCCAGTGGTTGATGTATTAAACTTGCTAGGTTGCAAGAAACAAGGGTATTTGTCCCAGAAAGGAGAGTCCGGTATTGCCAAGAATGATTAGCTCCAGGAGCAGTTGTCATGTTGTGATTCTTCTTAAAACATAGCATATATCGGTAGTTACAAGGGAAGATCCAAAGTTTCGACAAATCGAAAGTTTGAGGGATTAAAAGGTTGGAACGAAGAAAGATTCTGGACTATAAGGACCCATCATCAGCTGTTGACGCCGAAATCATGGTATGGGGCATACTACTCTTTCATCAATCATCGCATAGCTGAGCCTCCCGTGGTCCCGCCCGTGCACGTCTTCTTTTCTGTGCACACGCGCAGCACGTCGCTTGCTGGTTTAGCCACACGTCTTCTTTGGCTGATCAGATGGCCAGAGAACGGCGGCAGGCCGGCTGCGACGTTCCGCGTCTGATGCACGAACTGGACCGCGATCCAGAGAGGTGACATTCCGATTCCATTCCATTTACTTCATCTCTGGCGATCGCCGCTTGAGCACTTACCTTTCATGCGTGCGCGTTCTGCAGGAGGGACTGGACCAAGCTTCCACCGGACCTTGCCGCATACATCGCCGGCCGGCTGCTCGGCATCGACTTGACGGAGTACATCCGATTCCGCTCGGTGTGCAAGCCGTGGCGGCAGTCGACGGAGGACCCGCGCGGCCTGCACAGCCGCTTCATCCCCCGCAACTGGGTCGTGCTCATTAACTACCTAGATTGTTTTCGCCGTAACTACGGCGACCGCAAGTACCGGCTGCTCAACGTCGCCACGGGCGCCTCCCTCACCCACGCTGAATTCCCGGAGCTCTCCGGCCACCACGCGGTGGCCTACGCCGAGGGCCTACTTGTCCTGTGGAGCAAGACTACCTCCGCCATCCGCCTCCTCAACCCGCTCACGCACGCGGTCGCCGACCTCCCGGCCCCGGACTTCTCCATCTTGGGCGAGGCGGCGTCCACGGCCGTGCTGGACAGCGACTACCGCTTCAGGGGTTTCGGCGTGATCAATAGTGGTGCCGGCGCGGCGGGGGCCTCCGCGCCCACCATGGTAATTTTCATGGATGGAGTGATCCCGATGATCGCCTGCATCCGGCCCGGGGAGCCGCGCTGGGCTCTCGTCGACACGAGCGAGCTCGACGGCTGCACGGCCAACGTCTCTTTCAGCTCCGCGCTCTCTATCCGCGGGCGCTTCTACATTACGACGTCCACCGGGGACGTGCTTGCCGTGGAGCTCCACCCGGAGCCCCGGCTGGTGTACGTTATCAAGCAGACAACAACAGCCGCCACGAGGCCCACGACGACCACCGCGCCTCCGGCCATGAGGCCCTTCTTTGAGTTCTTTCTTGCCCCATCTAGCAACGAAGACCACGCCGGGATGCTCATGGTGCGCGCCAGCAGAGACCGTCGACAAGTCGAGGTGTTCGAGGTGGACGTCGACGCGGGAAAGCTCGTTCCAACCAGCACCGTGGGCACTGACCGGGCGGTGTTCATCGGTTCAGCTCGGGCGCTGTCCATCTCTACCAGGCTGTTTCCTTCGATCGCTGCCAATGCTGTTTACTTCTGCATTGGAAATAGGTCGACGGAGCTTCTGTTTTACATTGTCCACCTCGATAATGGACGAGGTGAGCCGGCGCACGTCCCGTACTCCGACCAGGGGCAGGCGGTAGGGCCTTTCGTAGACCCATGCAACCTCGACGTCTATCTGGCTTTCTGCGTAGATGCTGTGCAGGTCCTAGCAATGTAAACTGTGTCGTATAGGATGAACACCAGCTATCGTCGTTACACTTAGCTGTAGCATTTGTAATCAATTCTCGTATGGACGAAGAGGGTATCACAGTTCACAAGCAACAGATCGACGAACGATGATTTCTTACAAGTTTCACTTTTGTTTGCAATGGGCCTTTGACCTTGTTTGTTTGAACTTTTTGACAGTTTCTCAACATGAAAAGTTAGAAGCTCGAATAAACAACAATCTGCTTTCAAAAAACTGGAAGTTCAGAAAAGCTGAGTTTATATGAAAAACTGAAAAGCTCAATTTTATGAGCTTTTCGTAGCTTTTTGAGCTCAAAAAGCTAAACACATCTTCTATAAGCTAGTGTTGGCTTTTCCGAAGAAAAGCTGCAGCCCAAACAAACAGGCCCTTTTTTCCACTTGGCCAGCGGCCCTGGCCCGCCTAAATCTACCAAGTCTAAAAAAGGGAACTTTCTTGTTGGCGAAATTCTCATAAAAGAACTACTTTCTTTCAATAACATGGCGGGTGCTTTCAAATGCAACTCTATGTGCCCGGATTTTATTTTTCGCTTACAACTTTATACACGAGCCTCCAACTGAAGAGCAGGCGGCGTCACGGTCGCAAACTCGCATGCGCTGCCATCACACGACACACACACCTGCACCAATGAACCGATCTCAAAAACTTCCTTAGAACCACAATACGAAGCACCGCTCCCACGCGCCCATGTCGTCGAACCGGCCACCGCTAGTAGCTACGCGGTCGAATTACCATGAGCTCGAAGCCACTGGTGGCCAATCCGCGCCTTCTTCTGGCCGGCGCCGGCCACGACTCGAGGGCACGAGCCGCGCACCCTGTGTCCGACGGCTCCCCGACTGGGTTTTGGACAGTCTTCCCGTGCCGAGAGGACAAAAAACGCCTCTTTTCCGGTGGCTCCCAGCTTCCACCACGGACGCCGCTATCGTGCCGGCAGCTATCTAGTGTACGTCGTTGGACGAGTAGGACTAGAGCCACGACGCCACGTGGGGCGCTGAGGCCGCTCCGGCGGTGGCTCTACGGCGGAGGCGATGGGGCGATACGGTTCCCTTCCCATGGTTCCTGGATGATGCCGACTAAACGAGAGAGACGCAGCAATCTTTTTCGGTTTCGTTTCAATTCAATTCAACAAACTTCTGCACCCGTGTGACGTGCAATCACATCTCCGGTGTCACTCGCGTGCCGGCAACCCCCTGTTACGTTTCGGATAGGAAACGTACGTGTACTCGTGTAGCTGCTGCTTTGGTTGGAGCTACTGCTCTAGCGTTTGGTTACTTAATTGTCTCGATTGCTCATTTATGTCGTAGTTGGACACGTTGGCAGATACCACTGTCGGCCTAAGCAATTTCGTGAGCTTAATTTGGGTATCAAAATTGTGGCCCCGGATCGCCCAGCTGGAATGAATACGGTCCCGAACTCACGACCCCAGTCCAATTTCGTTATAAAAACGATACGAGCCTAAAAATAATGAACCGGGTCATAGGGGCCAGCCGTACGTGTAGTGGACTTCGGTGCACGATTGTTTCGGCAGATTAAAAACTAGTTATGCTGCTGTCATGCTGTGGCCCTGAACCCAATTCTGACGCAGTTTCGACCAGCCAGCAGATCTGATACACTGAATTTTGCCGTAGTAGTATGCAGGAACGCGCACCCCCACCTAACAGGCGATGGATTCTGCTGTCGCGAAAGCGATTTGCGGAGCATTTTGAGCCACTACTAAACGTGCTGCTGCTTTTGGCTTTCTTGGACCATCCGTCCATCAAACCTCCAACAGGCAGGGGCGGTGTCGGCGGCCAGTAGCATTCCTCTTTCAGCGAGGGGCCTGGCCTTTCCTATGCCACGGTCAAGAAAGTTTTGGTTGAACGAACAAGCACGAGACAGTAATACATTTCATTGACAAAGCAGCTAAGCAGATGACAAACTTCGGTTCTGTGGATGAAGTTTGCTGTGCATCGTGCCGGCTCTCATCCTGGTGCATGTTCTCAGGTCTCACATCCATGGAGCACATACATCAAAAGAGTTGAAGAGGCTATTTGCCATCTCCATCGAATGTTCAAGACCCAGAAAGGTACACGACGTATGGTATTGGAGAAAAAATGGTTCCAGACATGAAAAAGGCAGGGAGTATTTTCGTCAAAAGAGATTGCGATGAATTTTTAATCAACATCGGCGAGTTAATGGAGTTGTCGTAGGCGTTTATTCATCTTTTCGTGCCTGGCTGTTCCATTTCCATCTTCCATGGCGAGCCACGGACCTTTAAATAGACACGTCATGGCCAACAAGACCCCACCAATCTCCGCCGCCGCCCCCCCCCCCCCCCCCCCCCCCCCCCCCCCCGGTTCTACTTTCCCAGATCCAAATTCATCCAATAAAAATTGTTTGCTACAAGCATCAGCATCAAATCTGATATCTTGGCAAAGACAAGGTAAGCTGATATTATCTTCCTCTGAATTTTCTGTTCCTCGAAAATCACCATGAAAGAGTGAGGCCTTCCATTGCTTCTAGACTGATTGAACTAGTAAAAGAAACGCAAATATTAGAGTTATGCTACGTATCAGATGATGCACTGCTTCTGTAGCAATAATACACGTACGTGCTTGTTAAATATTAAGATAACCTCAACTTGGTATTACTCTTCACCTTATTTGTCTTTCCAACGGAGGAACTGCCAAATTGTCCATAAATTTGATCAAGTCTTACCCTCCTTTTGATGTTGGTTGGTCTGTCATAGGATAAACATTCCTTCCTTGCGTCCTTCCACTCCACTACTTGCTTGCATAAAATTGAATGCGCGGCAGTTGGTTTGCAGAGAGCAAGCAGAGTTCAAGCTTTAGATTTTGATCTGGATACTGCGCATTTGCGCGAGTGGCTGAAGAAGACGCTAAAAGTCCACCGGAAAGGACGAACCAAAGGTAAGATTCA
Source organism: Setaria viridis (assembly GCF_005286985.2). Lineage (NCBI taxonomy): Eukaryota > Viridiplantae > Streptophyta > Magnoliopsida > Poales > Poaceae > Setaria > Setaria viridis. Next base: position 31,896,578 of record NC_048263.2, read on the forward strand.
TTTAATCGCCTTTCATGTTCTTGCGTCGCAGTGACTTCTCTTTAGACTTTATCTTGGCAAAACTTCCATTCTTCATCCTTACTGAATTTTGAGTTTCATTTCACAAGATCCTGCTATAAACTCCTTGTTGGCTCTTGACGACATCTACTTGCTGTTCCCTCCTGCATCTGCATGGTTCTTGCAGATTTGAAGTATCCATGGGCTGTGGAGCATCAAAATGGAGGGATCCTGGTGTACGCCAGAGAAGACTGTCTAGTGTCGGCGAGGTGGTGGTCTTCCTTCCGGGTCTCCGGGTACCAAGAAACATAGACTTCTCACAAACACTCGGTGATCACCTGGACAAGAGCATAGTGGAGAGGCTGACAGCTCTGAGGGCAAGGATTGTGGCAATGGCGACGCAGGAATCAACGACCGCCCTTAAGCCAAGGCGACGGGCTGCGGCGCAGCACGGTGAGTTGGGTCGTTGCAGCAACTGAAACCTGTCCAGCTTGTTCCTGCTGAATGTGAATACCAGAATTTTTGCTTTGATTGTAGTCTTTGATTTTCAGGAGGGTCTAGCACTGCTAATCTCCTCCAGGCTTTGGAAGAGTACTTGCCGGCCCTGCTAGGACTGGTGAAAGGAGGTGATTACCTTATCCAATATTCCTAGAACTGTTGTTAAGTTAGCATCTTTCCTGATTTATTGCGGATCATGCATAAATATTACAGGGAGTGAGCTGAGAAACAAAGTACAATTTGTATGGGCTAACCAAGAAGATGTTGCTGAGGTAAGGACGAGTCCCCATCAATACGCATCTGTGCGAATCCTTCTGAACGTTTCAGAGTGGTGTATTGCTGAGCTGCAGGAGACGTCCATGGCAGATCCTTGGTACGAAGTGCTGTCCGTGCTGCATTTGATGGCCATGGTGTGCTTCCTGCAGGCAAACAACCTCCTCCTTCCTCGGTCCTATGCTGACGGTCACGGACCGAGAGTCTCTGAAGGTTGGTATAGTTCAGCATAAACATACACCTGAGACAACATCAGACTGCTGTTGACCTTCATGTTATGTTGTGCTGTGATGGTAACAAAAACACATGTGGTCACGAGCAGAGAGCAGGCAGGCCACTGTTGATCTCTTCTTGAAGGCAGCCGGGTATTTGGACTGTGCAATTCATCATGTACTTGTACAGATACCACCTGAAAGAAGGTCTGATGCCAGAAGATCCAAAATTGTGAATATCATAAGCCAATATTTGCAATACATCTAATGAATGTTTCATGTTTTAATTTCAGAAGAGAACTTCCAGTAGATCTAGCTGAGGGCAATCTTAAAGCACTTAGCTTGCAAGGTCTTAGTCAGGTACTGCACCAAATTCTTTTGACATGTACTGTTTTAGCAGATATTCCAAAACAGCTATAATGTTTATCCTTAATGCCATGTCCCATGTATGCTTTGGTTGCAATTAAATCTGGCTACTCAGGGTTCAGCTGGAGCCATTAATCATCTTAAAATTCTACAGGGGGTTGATATGCAACTTGGACTGGCAATCGATAACCCAAAGGCAACATTAGCAGTAAAAAGACGCTTAGCTTGCGAGATGATCAAATGCTGGAAACAGGTGTCTTTCTCAGACCTGATGTCAAGGCCCTATGGATGCATAAGTGATAAACCTATTCTTTCGAACCATAGTTTCCCTTTTTTTTGCATCAAGCAATTGCGAAACAAACTTCTTCACTATAAGTGTCAACTATTGTTAAACAGGTTAAGGATAGCATCCCAGAGCTTCCTTTGTCAGATGGATGGGGAAAAAAGCATTCTCTATTTGTAAAGTGGAAATATGTTGAAGCAAAAGTATGTAAACGAGCTAACTCTCTCTCTCTTTCCAATTATTTTGATTTCCAAATTACATTTACAAACTGATGATTAGCAACCTGTATTAATGTTCTGAGCAGCACAGAATAATTTCTCCACTATGAAATTATCTTCAACTTATCATCTATACAAATCTACATGATTTCGTTCTTATTTTCTTCCCTTGCCAGGCTGCTGCTTACTATTTCCATGGATTAATTCTTGATGAGGGAGAAACTGATAAAGCCCAAGAGATGGCAATAGCTGCTCTACAGGCATCAGAAGAATTTCTCAATGAGAGCAAAAGAGCTTCTGAGGCCTTCCATTCTGCTCCTCCAGCATCAAGGTCATTTAGCAGTTCCAAGTCTTTTCCTCTCCTTTTATGCTTGAGAATCTAAATTTGACTCTTCAATGCTCCAAGTCTACTATTGTGCCTTCCATACCAGTGAAATATTAATGTATCTCGGTCACCTGTTTACTTTGCAGAAGCCCAGCTCCTTTTGGAACAACCAAATATCTCTTGGACATGATCCCAAAAGATGTACAAAGCAAGGTCCAGAGCTACCAGGACCTGTACACACAACAAATGTAAGAATTAGACTCAAAGAAAGAGGCAAAGAAATAGCTGTCACCGTATATGCTAATCCTGTTTCTTTCTTTTTTACGTAAATTCAGAGCGTCGAACATAGGAGTCAGCAAGATCATCGCAACACCACCTCCATTGCCAGATTTTCCATTGGCTCTAAGCCCTGAAGATTATGAGCTTCCCCAATCAGATATGTTGTGGAAGGGGGCTAACCATCTATAAAGTTCATTGCCAACCTCAGGCCTGTAAGAAAGCTTCTTCTGACAAGAACAGAACTGAAGGCCTGCTGACAAACAACAAAATTCTGGAGCTTTGCAGAAGACTAGTACTAACGAGGAAATTGCTCTTACTACCTGTGACCAATTCAAATAATTTGTTTTCCAGCAAGGGCCCAATTGTAACCTCAAGAACATTAGTCATAAGATCTTTCCTTAAGATAACACATATGCTTTCCATCATTTTGGTGCTTAATTAAATTACAGGGTAGATTTCCTTTTGCGCACTTCTGCGATATTTGTTTTTCAGCAAAAGAATGGCTGGATAAAAATCCAAAGCCTTTTCAGTTTGAACTACATATGTACAAGACACAAAGAGTTTAATGGAGTCCCTTATAGTCCTTCAACTATAGGAGTTCTGAGTGTTTCAAAATAAAATTTAATCTGTCAAATCAGCAATTAATTTCACCTCTATTGTGTTATCATTCAGTCTTACACAATGTTACAGATTCAAGAATCCTTCCAATCTCAACTCATCAAAACAAGCTGAAGCGTAGTATTGGCTTGATGGCTTATACATGGAACATAAAAACAGTACAGCGGTATAATTTCAGTAAGACAGGTTACAGGGGCAACTCTTGAGGAAGCAAGTAACAAGATTCAAAGGGAAATCAATGTGATTCTATTGAGAGTTCTGTACTTTGATTTACAACACCAAAATTTACCAGGATAACCCAAAAAAAAAGCCAAAAAGGGTGAGCTCTGATGTGCTGATGAATACTTGAGCCACAAAGGTGATAAAGGAAAAAAGAGCAGATTTGTAGCAGTTGTTCAATCCTCACTGTGACATGTGAATCACACATCGCAAGCACTTGCTTTCTAGCATCAGTTCGAGTGCACGGTTGATGTCACCGAATGGTATATCATGCGTGACTAGGCCATCAACTTGAATTTCCTGATAAGTGACGAGATATAATAATCAATATAAGTTTATGCTTCGTAAATCATTTTTCAGCTAAAAAGCTCCAACCCATACACAGATGAAATAAAAGGGTAGGTTATTTTTCTGGCATTCAATCCCAGGTGTCATAGTAATGAATAGTTTTCTACTTTACTGGCATCAGTTGTGTACATAGTCAACATCCATTATCTCAATATGTATATTAAAGATCATCTTTCCACACTTGCCTCCACACGGCACATCACACTGAAGAAGCGGCAATATATTACTATCATTAATTTTTTTTCTCTTGTTTTTAAACAGTTGTTTCTGCAGAAGTTTTCAGAAGTACCTTGTCTGCATACTTATTCACCAATGAAGGTAGATCAGATTTGGGTCTCCATCCTCCAAACAAAGATCCTTTCAGTGTTCTTCCAGATAGAAGAAATGCATAATGAGCAGAAACCTCTGGCTTTGCTTTTGGTACACCAAGAGTTACAGTTACTCCCCAACCCTGGCAAGTCGGAAATGCATATGAATAGACAGAAACCGAATATGTGAACTGTGGATGTATGCAAACAAATGTGAGAAGAGAAATATATATGAACTGTGATATGTATGTAAAGAAATGTGAGAGGAGAAATTACATCAGAGCATGATTGAAGCGCAGTGGAAACTACTCCGGTATCACCCACACATTCAAAAGAGTAATCTGCCCCTCCATCAGTCATCCTTTTGATTACCTGCAATCATAACAGAACATTCTACTTACATCGGTTTTTTCTTTCTTTTCTTTTTTGGCATAAGCTTCAGCCTTCATGGTACATGATTCGTGAAGCACATCATATTCGAGAGTGCATTTTAAAACTTTAGCTGTAGAAAATAGTGCGCTGTCTTTAAGTCCAAATGGTAGTGCCAGGAGGGAATATTTCTATGAAAATTTATTTTGCCCTGATTATGTTGGTAGCTCATAGTCTGATTATAAGCTTATAACTCAGCAGCTTCTTCATGTAAGCAGTCAAGAAGAACGGCACAATCCCAAAGGTGAGTGATGAGCATGTGCCCAATTGTGTGCTATAAAATACCTGCTGAACAGGCTCGCTCAATTCATTCGGGTTAATAAAATCTGTGACGCCAAAAGCTTTCCCTGTACCATGAATGAAATAAGTAACATGAGGAGGGCTCATAGGGGAAATGTATAACTTGACAGTGCAACATACCCTTTTCTTGCTTCTCAGGATTAGTATCAACTCCAATAATCTTGGACGCCCCCCGAAGCTTAGCACCTTGAGCAACCTAACTCAGCAGACATGTCTTGTAAGTACAGTTCTTGATGTGTGCTAATGAATTTATAATGGAAGCTTATGTAGCTACTCACAGAAAGTCCTACAGTTCCAAGACCGAATATAACTACACTTGAACCCTCAGATACATCTGCAACATTCCAAGCTGCACCAAGTCCTAGAGAACGGAACAATGAACAAAGGTATGATCAGAATGAATATGCGCACCAATTCCCAGAACCAGAAAAATCAAACACGGCAACTCTCAGATAATCTGGAGTTCTGAACCTCAGGAATTACCTGCAGACACACCGCAGCTCAGCAGGCACACCCTGTCCATTGGCACTGTCAGGCCGACCTTCACAGCACATCCTGAATGAACAACCGTGTACTCGCTGAAGCTGGACACTGCACAGTAATGATACACGGGTTTCCCCTTGACAGAGAAGCGGGTCATCTGATCGCTGTGCATGACGCCCTTCCTCTCCAGGCCGAGCTTCTGGCACATGTTGCTCTTCCCCGAGACGCAGTGCTTGCAGCTCTGGCATTCCCCGATGAAGACGGTGAGCACGTGATCTCCCACTTGGAACTCGGTCACTCCTTCACCCACGCTCTCTACCACTCTACAGATCAAAGGTGTTCAAATGTCAGTTTTACAAGCAATTCACAAGGCTCAGCAGTTTGAAGGGGATCGGTGAGCGCACCCGGATGCCTCGTGGCCGAATATTCTGGGGAACAGATCAGGTTGCGCCTGTCGTCACGGAATCAAAACAGAAAACAGATAATGAGAGAATGTGATGCACATCCACAATCACAATCACAGAGATCATTTGTCTCAGGCTCTCAGCGGAGGAAGGAAAACTAGGAGACCTGACATTTCAATCCACCCGTAGCAAACGCAACAGAAGAAACTGCTGCCGTGGTGCGTGGTGCGTACCTTGGATTGCCACGCGGTGACGTCGCTGCGGCAGACGGAGGTGGAGACGACCTTGACGCGGATCTCCATGGCCCCCGGCGGGGCCACCTCCACCTCCTCCATCACCAGCGGCTGCCCCGGGCCCCATGCCACCGCCGCTGCGTGCAAGCCATCAAATTTTACGCCGCGCCACAAGTAGTATACAGAGGAAAGGGCCAAAGGCAATTGGGCTGGGGCGGCTCGTACCTCGGCAGGTGATGGCGGCCGGAGGCGACGAAGATGCAGCGTCAGCGGCCATTCCGGCAGATCCTCGGCGTGGAGCGGCTCCTCTTCTGGCTGTGCGAGGTTGGTATGGTATGCAGAGTGGAGAGGAGTCAAAGCACCCTCTTGCCGCTTGGGTTAGGTAGCAGAAGTGCAGAGAACTGCCCCCACCTACCCATTGTTGACACCCGCCAACGCTGCAAAAAGATGAACTTGAAGAGGTGCTGAACTGTTTATGCCTTTTCAGAAACAGAGGCACAGCACGCGAACAAAGACTGAGGCCTTAGTGCCCAGACAACAAAAAATACTGTAGCGCAAAGTATAACAAAACTGTGTAATTAGTTTTTGATTTCATCTACATTCAGTATTCCATACATGTACCGCAAGTTTGATGTGATGGGAAATCTTCTTTTTGCATAGTGTCAAAGTTGGAATTTTGAAGGACTGTTTACAGGGCCTGACTATTTCCAAGAAGGATGAGAGAGAAAAGCAATTCCATCTTTAAAAAAAAAGCAATTCCAGTATTTCACTGCTCTATTGACTATTCCCTCCGTTTTTAAATATACGAACGTTTGTAACAAGAACTAATTAGTTTGGTATAAACGTCATATGTTTAAAAAACAGAATATAAAACAGGACTTCTTCACTTCAGTGACAATGGGGATGCATCATTTCAGTTCCGTGTACAATATATCCTTCCCGGGTCCAGATGCCACCACCTTCACTGCTTTGCAACAGGGCAGAAGTGCAATTTTTTGGCCAGAGTTCAAATTGTTCAATACAGGAGAAGAGCAGCATGGAACCAATTAATCAGGAGCTCAAGAACCTTATCATCCTAACTTCAAATAATGCCTTACAATCAAGGGGGGGATTTTGAAAAAGCTTTTGACAATTGTACATCCATAGCAATGCCTTACATTGGTTATCTGCGCTAATCTGTAGCAGTTTCACTACAATGATGATATCGAGCAATCAGGGTTAAAATCTGGACAGGTTAGCTGGTCAGGTTGAACCGGGAATGGGAATTCAGCGGACTCCTTTTCCCTTTCGAGAGCCCATGATCACCTCTTTTTCTTGGTTTCGTTAGGTCTGATCATCTGCACAGGTGCAGCTGGAATGCGAGCCCACCACTCCCTAATTCGCCTGCGGAACTTCTCAGTGTTCTGTTTCCTTAGTGGCATCTCCCTCGTGTACAACTCCAGGGCGAACATAAGTAGCAGATGCCTAGAAGGTACGAAGACAAGAAATGTTGCTGCGGCAATAAGTACTGCTGCAACCACTTCAGTGGCCTGCGTGGGCAAAAGATAGACATTAGCATTTGCCGAACTGGAAATCTCGTGTCCAGAAGACTACCTTGTTTTATAATTCTGCACAATAAATCATATGTAATGTTGCAAAGGCATAAATTCATGTTGGGCTAGAGCTTCAGAACCAAAATCTGAGAAGTTATAAACAACGACTCATCACCAAGTTGTCTGAGCTTGTAAAACAAATATTGGGTAGGCATGTAAAGAGATTGTTTACGGTAGGCCATATGGATGCGCAAGGACCTTCTTAGCCTGTGTACCATAATGGACTAATACCCTGGTTCCTACCAAGATATTGGAAGCAAAATATGTCAAAAAGCAAAGAAACAAAGACAAACCTTAGGAACAGAGGCAAACAAGACAGATCTGAACTTCAGGAGAGCAATATTTACAGCCTGTAGAGAATCTTCTAACTTGGATATAGCCTCCTGCAATATCAAGATTTGCTCAACAGCATTTTTACTTGGAGGAGGTTTTACTTCAAGCACTTCCAACAGTTTTCCACCTCCAATATACTTACGCCAAAGAATGACAACAGCAAAAGTTAAGAAAACAAAGGGCACAATGTAACTGACAAGACCCCTGTGAAACCAAAAGGGATAAGTTCAATTAGTGTGTATAAGCATACTTCATAAGATCTAATGGACACAATGAAATTACCTTTGAATAACATACAACATAAAAGCTAAGAATAGAAGTGATTTCAAAGGATCTTCCCACTGGCTGAGAGAGTAAACGATCTTGCCTACTTGAATTAAAGGGAAGAGTAACTCCTGCAATATAGTGCGATCATCAGAATGCAAATCACCTTGCTACTGAAGTATAATCATTTGAGAAATAAGCTTGGGCAATGTGAAAAAGCAAGGAATTCCGCCAAAGAACTAATATGAAATATAAAAGTATTTCCTGCATCCAAATCAACATGTTTTATAATTCAAACCTGGGCAATGGGGAAGCTTACTTCCTACACATTGCATGTGCCCAAAAGGCAAATATTAGGATGGCCAAGCCAAGTATCTTTCTGTCCCGAATTGTAGGTTGTTTTAGGATTTCTAGATTCATAACTTTTATTGTGTATCTAGACATAATATATATCTAGGTGCATAGCAAAAGCTATGAATCTAGAAATGCCAAAACGACCTACAATTTGGAACAGAGGGAGTAGAAATTTAAAATAACTTATAATACACACCTGCATGAGGGCAAGATTTGCATCAATGCCTTCCACCTTTACTTGGTCTACTGTAGCACGTGCTGACTCTATTCTCTCAGAGTAACAAATTGACTCTTCTAGAGCAGCCTCCAGAGATTTTGTTACACCAAAGCAAACAGCACAAAAGCTTATTTCCTTTTCAGTTTCATCTTTTCTCTTCAGCAGAAGAAACCCCATTCTAGAGAGAGCATACAAGGAAAATGGTACAGAATGGTTTTCTGGCATTTTGTCGACTGCAGAATCAGTTGCTAAATGGCTCAATGAAGAGTCCAAGAGTTGGAAGTAGTTATTATACAGTGCTTCTAAGACCATGTCTCCTTTCGGAAGCTTTTCTGCTAAGCTAAAGGTAAGTGTTGTCTTGAAGTGGGAAGGAGCAATATGAAAAGCTTCTTTGACAGCAGAGTATCTCAAGATGCCCAGGATAGCTTTTGAGAGTGCTTCTGCTCTCTGAACATCTCCAAGATTGAACTTCCTGATAAATCTGTTCACCTGCAATACTTCACGGGTAATTGCTAACCAATAGTCCCTTCGTGAAGGACCTCCTAATTCAGGGAAATCGAAATAAATTGGATCTGTCCTGTAAAATAAGGTGCTGTTAGTTTTGAAGGCAACCCACCAAATGATAACTGCAGAGAATCCAAGAAAATGGGTATTGGAGAATGCTTCTCCCTTTTAATACTTACAAAGTGCTTGATTTGTACATCACAGCTTTATCAAAGAGGCGAACACCCAGTGGTCCAGTCAAATCACGCTTAATCACTTGATTTGAATCTGTTGCCAAGTCGTATTTAACAATATTATCACCATAACCCACTCTGATACTCTGAAAATAAAGAGCATGTGTTGTGAGGACCAATCTTCCTGCCAAAAAGAATGCAAATATTAATGTCTTTCCAAAGTGAAGCGTGCCTGCCAATTGAGAAATTGTATAGCGATTAATCAATTCACCTGGCCATGCTGATATCCCGATATGTTGCAAAACAGGATGAATAGGCTTGTCTCCATCAATAGCTAATATACACTCTCCAGCATCAAGATGAAGACTCGAAGCAAGTGGCGATTGCATGATACCTTTCACAGACCTCAGTTCCCTATAAATAACAACATAATGCTCTTAGTACATCTAATTGGATCAATTATAGCATCATGCACTATTGAAGATCCACAGCCCTAAATTTCCTCTTTTCCTCTATCAAATAAATATCCTGAATTCGAGATCCGAGTGCAAACATCAGAACCTAAGCACAATGCTACAACAAAGAAATGTACTTCTTTTGCAATTCCAGGTGCGGAGAGGGTTAACTAGGTATGTTTAGCTTACTTGGAATCATCATTTCAATCATGAAGATTTCATATATTTATGCACAAACACAATATATGCATTAACAAAAGACAGGTAGGATAGATCTTGAAATCTCAACAATTTAAAAGGTTCTGTTAATTACCTGTCTAAACTCTTGAGATACTTGTCATAAACAAGAAAGTGCAATCGGCCTCCAGATGAACTTGTAAGTACATCAAACAGATTGTGGACAGTAACTAAGTCAGCTATTATTGGGCATGAAGGTGCTATTCGTGCAAAAGCATTTAGCCCGACTGTCTTCTTGTCATCAACCTAAAAATGAACACCACAATTATCATTTGTATTGCCATAGAATAATTAGTTACGAGTATTAAAAAAAAGAGAGGTGCAGATTCAAAAAAGATACTTGAACAGCCAAGTTTGTGGAATTTGCATAAAAAATTGATCCCTCATCCTCATCTTCAATCTCAAGGGAATCACGCACAATAGAACCCTGACCATCACAGCAGCAAGAGAGAATAACAAAATTCATCAAGTAAACTAGAACACTGTGAAAGCTATCTAAGGAAAACGAAGGTATAATCACAAAGTTATTTATCTATTTTCCTTTCAAAGATATCCATATGATGAATAAGGCGCCGAAAAATAGTTGCTCACAAAAGAATGGAGCCTTGAAGATTTCTCACATTTTCTACTGATGCATCCTCAGAGCCTGGGGTTTCCCATGCAAGCATCATATCAAACATCAAGCGGCGAAGATTCTTATCAGCCAAATAGTCTGGACGTGTAGTAACTTCATGAAGAGCTTTGTGGCAGCAATACTCTAAAAGCTCTCTTGCATATGTATTGGGCTCATTACAGTTATGAGGGAAATCAGTCCCAAAGCTTTGCTGTAAGTTTTCAGTTGAAATAGCAAGAATCCTGAAATTGTTAAAGTTAGGAAACTAAGCACTTCACTTCATAACTGAGCAATGTGACAGGATCTGAAAAAGATCTTGCCAACAACAGCATCATTATGGTTAAATGTGAACTTGAGGAGATATAGGATAATGCGCTTTTTAAATACTAATGCCAATAACGACATCCCTCATTGCATATAATTTGGTTTATTAAAAGGTGGATTCACCTTTAGTTGATCTAGTTGTGGCTATTTTGTGTTGCTTGATAACCCCGTTCACGATATGCCCAAACCTAATGAGGTACAGTCTAGAAACTAAGTGTGAACTCTGGCAAAAGTATTGAACTTGAAGTGTGAAGTGCACATGTCCAGCAATAGATAATGTCACTCTTATTAGATTTCTGTAAGGACTAATTGTAAATGACTGGTGTAGCCATGTTGTTCGCTCCATCACTTTTACTAATTTTACAAGAAGAATAAACCTTGCCAGAGGATCAATATACATCAAAATTAAATGCTCGGACGAGCAAACGTCCACTAGGGTTCTGTGTAGTTCTAGTACCAATCAAGCTCGGGGATAGAAGCAATCTGCTGCATTTGGGTGTACTTCTGTTGCGATCCTAGTCTCCTACGGAGTTTGTGGTAACTACCCCAATCAGGATCAAAAACATCATCCGTGCGTATCCTTGAATAACCGGTGGGTAGCTCAGATCAAACTTCTATCCCCAACCCGTAGCGCAGTAGATTCGTGTGGAGCGGAGACGCGTACCTCGAGCAGCGGGAGACGACGGAGTTAGCGATGGAGGAGAGCTGCGGGATGCTCCCTTCGCCGCCCCCCTCGCCATCGATGGCCGCGGTGGCGGTGGAGGAGGCGAGGAAGGCGGCGGCCGCCGCCGCCCGGCGCTGGGCGAGGCGGGCGAGGAAGGTGCGGATGGGCTTCTCCCGCACCCACGCCTCCACGATCCCCATGCCGGCCGCTCTCTGGTGGTGACTCCGCCGGTCTGCCCCCCTTTGCTTGCTTGGACTGGAAGCCTCGCGTTGGTGGCTTCGTTTACTCTTTCTGGCAAGAGAGGCAACTCGGCGTCTCCGGCTGCGCCGTAACGGACAACGGCACAGTGCACACTTCGCGTGCTTGCGGTCGCCGGTCGGGACGCTTCGCCGATCGCCGCCCACGGCTGAAGATGAAAGTGAAACCGCCGGAACCGGGCAGGCGGGGTCGACTCTTTGGATGATGGCCAGTCGGAACCTGGCTCTTCCGATGCTTCCACCGTGCACGCTATGGTCGTGTTGTTGCACGCTATGACCCTGGCAGGTGGGGTCGTGTTCTTTTATATGCATATCTGAAAGCACCTTTTTACGTTCATGAACAATATAGCATAAAGAGATATTACCAATCAAAATGTGGCGTTGGAGACCATATCACATCAAAAATAACACCTATGTTTTTATATTTTAAAAAAGCGGGAGGACATACCAAGCCAATTTTTGAAACAAAAATGATCAAAACTCACCTGCCACTTGGGTCATCAATTTTGCTTCGGCTTCTACTACATGCTTCATCTCATCCCTGTCGCAATTCACAACTCAAGTTTTTTTTAAACTTATTCACAACTCCAGTATGAGATGGGCTGACCAAGGTGGGTGGAGAAAAAACATGTTGCCAAGGGACATCGCTTGTTGTGTGGGAGAGAACAGATACAAAGGGAAGTAGATGTACAGAATTAAATTTGAAACAAAAATACAATGATTTAGCTACTTTTCATCATAAAACAAATTCACTAGCTAAAAACATAATGGAAAGATACTAAAGAAAACAAAGAAATATGAAAAATAAAAGTGGATTGGAGAGGCAATCATGCTATATGGGCCGAGCGTCCAACTTTCTTCCAGCCCACATGACCCGCCGCCGCCGCCGCCGAACCTAGTCGTCGTCAGTCAACTCGAACGCCAATTTTTTCACGCACCTCTCTCCTCCGTCCCAGTCCCAGCCCACAGCCCACGCTCCCCGTCTCCGCCTACTCCGGCGGCCACTCCTCCTGTGCTGGGAGACACAGACACCTGTTCACCTGCGCCGCCTCCACCAAACGGTGCACCGCATGGACCGAGACGGGAGCCGCGCTGCCGGCGGAGAAGGGCCTCCGGTGGCGGCAGCCGGGCCAGCCCCTTCATCTCGCCTGCCGCCCTCACCCGGCATTGAGGCGTTAGCCGCAGGTGATTCTGTTTTTATTTTGTTCCTGTCTCTTATTATTACCCACTTTCTTATCCTTTTCACTCCCGACTATTTTTGTTTTTTTTTCTATGAAAGAATCATATGCCCGGTGCATTGCATCTCTTCTAGATTCATCATTCATAACTCTAGTTAAATGAGTATAATCTAGTGTTGGTATGGGTATCAGGTCATTGTAGCACTGCATCCGACTAGGTAATGGAAAACTGCTCTATACCTTCATATTCCCTTTAGATAAAAGGAACAACATTATCCCAGATGATGTATCAACCAAGGTTATATCCCTTGATATTCTATTATGGATGTTGAAAAATGTGTGAACCTGCATAGAATATCTTTCTTGGTTTGGATTTTTGGAGCGTGCTACGGCATGCATTGCACTAATTCATGTTTTAAATGCAGAAGCATTGGCTTTTGATGGAGGAAGCAATGAGGAGGTAAGAACTCGTATCTTGATTTTAGATAGATGTCAGATGTGTGAAATTATGGAGACAAAACTGAATTTGAAATTGCTTCATTCACCTTTGCAGTCAATTGATGTTACAGTGCAGAAAGCTCTGGAGTGTCCATGTTTAGATGACTTGAAAAGAGGTCCTTGTGGAAGCCAATTTATTGATGCATTTTCATGCTATCTCAAGAGTACCAAAGAAGAGAAGGTTGATTTAGTAAATTTCAGAAACCTTTCTGACTTACACAGGGTGAATCGTAGATGAAATCCTAGTAATTCTGCATTTTTAGTAAGCTGCTTGTTTATCCTACATGTTTTTGCCCTTTCTGTCTGTTGGTATCCTCTGTTTTTTATGTGTTCATATCTCTGTTGCTCCTAACAACTAGTTGATACATTGTTCGTTCTGTCTATACTTGTCAAGGATTTGTTGTTTTAATTTTGATATTCTAGTTACTGTTGAATGATGTTACATAAGAAAAATCCTTTGAAGCTGTTCTCTTATGTGAATGATTACTTGATTAGTAATCTTGATTTAACTTTCCTGGAAAAGGGGAGCTTGTTGTATTTTTACTTCCATCATCTACGGCACTTGTATAATTTTATTACCAGGTTTACTTTCTGATCCAAATTGTAGATGGCTATCCACTTCCGTTAGTAGCTGTTCATTTGTGCCGGAGTTCCCCTGAATAAAATTAGTAACTTGTTTGGTCTTGCTCTGCAGGGTTCAGACTGTGTCGACCCCTTCATTGCCTTGCAGAACTGCATCAGAGGAAACAAAGAGGCATTCATCAAGGAGATTCTAGAAGAAGAGGAAAATGACGAGGAAGCTGAGAAGTCTAACCTCAAAGTTCTGCCTCCAGCATGGTCCAGAGAACCAAAATCAAAGATATGAGGTCCTTCGAAATAAGCAGGGTATACTCAGCAAAGTAATATTCCTATAGTCGGGGTCGCCACAGTTTTTCTGCAGAAGTTCTACAATTTGGTCAGTTTCAGGAACCAGAGCAGGTGATCTCGTATCATACACGGCAGAAATAGGAGCAGATGTGGCCTAAATATTGCATGGATCAAATATATTAGCATATTGCATTACGTTGGAATCAGCATCTGACAATCTTGTATTATGCTGATGGATTGTATCATCTGAAGAACAGATGGAAATGTTTCTCCTTGAGATAACGGACCTATGATTTAACAAGCAGAATCCTTCACACCGACGATACATGTTGCATTTACACAGAGTTTTTTCACATTAACGATACATGCTGTTACATGAGCTGACTACCATTATCTGCCTTCAATGTGATCATACGTTCATACTATTCGATCAGAATATCGGATCAAACTTCAAGCAAGTGAAGAATATGTGGCAATCAATCTGAGCCGTCTCTTCTCAATGAATGGATGGGGATCGGACCCTATTTTCTTAACCAGGTCCAGATGTCGGTTTTGGATCCAAACTGGGCCTCAGGCCCAGGGCCCAGTGCTCACTAGAGTCACTACGCGAGTCAGACTCAGACCACCTCGTTCCCCTTCCTCACACGGACAGCCGAAACGGGATAATCCGGATGCGCCCGCGCGACTAGTCTCGAAGCTTCCGCTCGGAGCCAGGGTTAGGGTTTCGCCCCCGCCGGTCGTCTGCCCCAGGCACCCCAGCCATGTCCGGGCGCGAGGTCCGCGAGTACACCAATCTCAGCGACCCCAAAGGTGTGCGCCTCCTTTCGCTCCCACCGATTCCTGAGTTACCCCACCCCTGTTTTCTCCCCTTCGGATTTTCGCATCGAATTCCTGAGTGAGGTGTTCGGCCCTGTGTGCATGTGCAGATAGGAAGTTTGGGAAGGGGAAGGACAAGATCGATGATGAGGACATCACCTTCCAGCGCATGGTTGCAAAGGTTAGACCGAATCGTCTTGCAACCGCTGCCGCGGCATTACCGTTTTGCTGTGCTGTATGTTTGTTTTAGCCTTTTGGGATTTTCTTGCTTAAATGTAGACATGTTAAACTGTGGCATCATTTTAGTTAGGTGTTTAGTTTTCTACTTCGTTTGATGAAAAGTGTAGCAATGGTACTCTCTTGGCAGGTTTGCTTTAGAGGTGCAGGCAATTCGTGCTGTTGGCTGCTGAATTTCGGTGAACATGCCAATTTCGGGTATTGTTTGTTGTGTCTTAGTGTTGACTTGATTTCTTACATGGATTGGTGGAGAAGTAGATAAGGCAGGACATGAGGACACTACCCTTTCAACTTGTTTTTACTTAAATGAGGTTGTTAAGAACCAATTTTGAATAGTGACAGCAAATTGTAGCTTGCCAGTGTAGTTGGTTTGCTGACAATTTACAGTTGTTAATAAGCATAGACCTTCAGTTTTTACATGTATAAGACATTGTTGTGTCTCAGTGAACCTTCTATGTATTTGATCTGTTTGTGACCTCTGAGTGCTCTGTGGATCTTTATGTTTTGCATCTGCATCCTACAGATACAATTGTGCTGGCTTCTCCATTGTGAAAAGATAAAATTAGGGGTTGTCTTAGGTTCAGGTGGTGCATTCTATTCTCAGACCAATGCTAATTTGTACATGAAGATACCTTGCTTTTTCTTGAAAGCTTGATCCCATCACTATGCACTTCCAATAGGTGTCAATGTACAATGTTCTTATAACATGCCCTGACAGGGATTTTGGCTCTCTACTCGGCGGTTGATACCAACAGATGCAAGAAGTTGCTGGTGAGAGGGGAGGCTACCTTCATGGACGAGGAGGTATTTCGTGCTTTTTTTATAGGAAGACTCATGTAAACTCGCCATTTAACCTTGTTGCCTATACCTTTGTGTTCTTCAGCATTGGATAGCGATGATTTGCTTTACCTAAAAGAGCAAATGGAAGCTGAGGAAGATGCGGAGCGTCTTCTCCGTCGTACGGAGAAGCGGGCATTTGCTGCCTTTAAGATATCCTTATTAAATATCATAACCTCGCTTTTCCTGTTATACACTTCAGAATATAATATGGTTCAATTGATCTTTCTTAGCATGAAACTTTCACATATTTTCAATTCAGATTCATTTGGTTGGAATAGTGGAAAACAGATAACATGATGTATAAGTTCCTGTCTTTGCTTTCCTTAACACTGACATTACAAAGCAGCAATCTTAGCTGATTCTACACCTGCTGTCCCAGTGGCTCTTCGTGTTGAACCTAAGCCTAAAAGTGATATAAGGTAAATTGCTTGCAAGATAGCCGCTACTTCCATCTGCAATACCTTTTTGTTCTTATGATTGGGTGCTTGCTTTCTGGGCAGGCAACAGGATCTCTTGAAGCACATTGTTGGGATCAAACCAAAGCGGCCAAAAGTTAGCAGCCCTTCACAGCCAGCAGATAGCAATAAGACTAATCAATGTGAAGAAGATTCTGTCAGCAAGTTATCTTCATCGCAGAATCAATTGGAACCACCTTTGGGTGAGAAGGGATCATCTCATGGGACTGTCAATGCTGAGTATACGGTGCCAAGGCCAGATGAGCCATCGGTGGCTAAGCAACAGAACGCAGCTGGAAGCTTGCTTGGTTTAGCTTACGAGAGTTCAGATGAAGAATAGTCTCATTTAGGATGTGTAAAGTTTCCAACCGTGGGAACTGAACTGTTTCCTGTGAGATTTCTGCATTCCAAACAAGTCGCAGAAGTAATCTCTAAGGCCACATGTAGATTGTATATTAGGTTTTTTGTACTGTTATTGGGCTATGCTTTGCACCAGGATTCAATGAAAAGCTGCTTTAATGTTGCTGCTATCCATAAAACGTTCTTTGCATTTTTAGTAACCGCACAGGTGAATGCTAAATTCCTCTGAAAAATGGTGAACGCTAAATTTGCTTTCGATCAATCAATGTTTTTTTTTATCAGTTCGATATCAGCTGTCCAAAGAAAGTTCTTACGCATTCCGTGCGTTACTTCCAGGAAAACAATTTGGAGTAGAATTACTGTATCGCAAGATGGCACAAAACTCTGCTACAGAGTTAAAAAAAATGGCAGTCCAGGCGTTCGAGCATGACAAATATAAGTATGACCAGCATTTGGATACCATGCGAACTATGCAGTACTAACACTCCTATCTATTGTCAAAGCAGCATAGCAGCCTACTAGCGGGGACTAAAACACTGCCATAAAAAAAAACTTTACAAATTACTCAGGTATCACAAAAGCTAAAGAGGGATAAGGTTATTAATTCTGTAGCCTTCAGAAAAATTACAATTCGGTCCAGGCCAAGAAATTGATGAAGGCAAGAGGGGGGCTCCATGCGTGTTAGATTGCAGCTGAAACGACAGCAGATTCACAGCTTTTTCCAGAAGTTCCTGAAGCCATAGGCAAAAGATTTCAAACTGCCAAAAAGACCCGTGCTTGGGGATTCCTCAGGCTCATGCTTTGGGTTGTGCTCTCTGCATAACACCAAATAAATACAAGAAGTTACCATGGCATCGAACATCAGTATTTAAAAGCAACAGGTTGTATCAAACAAAGTGAGGCTGCTCTGCAAAGCTTCCTGCTGCTATGCATCAAACAATGAATGGCTGAAATTATGATCTCTGTCACACTGAGAATAGGAAATGAAATGTGTCCTGTCCTAACAATGAATGGCCAGGATGTGTTTAACTAGCCTAGAAACCAGAGCAGCTCAACAAACAATTTTAGCCTTGTGTTCTGACCCAAGGTTTTTAAAGGTATCCCAAACCTAGTTCCTGGTCGCTAGCCAGGCAGCTCCATAACATTTCAGGCAGCGCCTGATCCATCCAGAAACCAGTCTGGGTCAAGTCAGTCAGAAACCAACTGGTTCAGCCTTTCTGATAAAAACTCTTAAGTCACAAGGTTCTTGATGTTACATGAATAAACTGTTCACTCAAATCATAATGACTTGGAATAAATTATGGAGTCAGTCGTCGGTATAAATCTATGGAATCCAGGAACTTTACAATCACCAGCTAGTTAACAACAATTCTACCGATGTCCAAGGGAAGATTCATCTTCCATAGTCTGAATTAGCTATCCAAGGGAAGATTCATATTCCATAGTCTGAGCTATCTGAATGTACTAAACAAATGAAGTAGTCCTCTTGCTAAGTCCCAGTAGTTGATCATACCAAAAGAACTAAAATATACAGGGATAGCAAGTTATATCATATTAAAGCTTAGCAAATGTCTTGTTGACATGTTGGTTTTAATGACATTAACGAAAAGAATATTGCATGTAAATATGTAATAGCCTAAGAGGGTAATACCTGTCATGTATGTTTGCCTTGACCACCTTGTCACTTCCACTTTGATCTGACACACTTGATTCACTTGCATTCAGGATTTTTTCTGTATTCTCCAGAGCTAATTTGCTAGCTTCTGTATTCCTTTGCTGGTTTCCAGGGTCCGATTGCGCCTCCACTCCCAAAGATACATAAGATTTGTTCTGCACATTCATGATGATTTTGAGGAAATGTCTACAAAAATCTTTGTTAAACACAAATTGATGATCTCCAGAAGATAGTTCGACTTCATACCGTTATGACCTTCATGCTCTCACTTTCTGTTTGATCAGATAAAGTTGGGTCATCTGCAGTCTTCAAGGTTTCTGAAGTGTTCAAATCATGCTTAGCAGCTTCTGTTTCTACATTGTGATGAGAAGAGCCCACTGATTTCCAAGTTTCAGTCTGCGTAGCAGCATAACATTACCATTTAAAAAATAAGGCTGTTGGCAACAGGTGAACAAAACAAGGCATATACACTACTGAACCATGCGTTCGATTGTCCAATAGAAATGTCTAACAAATGCCAAATGAGATAGTGAACAGTATATTTTGAATATAAAGACAACAGAGAAGGGTGTACCTTTTCCACGATTCCAGTACTTGTAGCATCATCTTTCTGGGATATTAGCATATCATCTACATCCTGAATCTCCTTACTACTTTTGAGGCTGTCGCAGTTGTACGGACTTTTTACACTGTCATCCTTAGGTCTTGAGTGCTCAGCGAATTCAGGTGTTCCTTTAAGTTGAGCCACCATAGCTTCATCCTTAGGCCCAGAGTGCTCAGCAACTTCAACTGTTCCTTGAAGTGGAGCTGCCTTAGCATTACCCAGTGGTAATTTTGCATGATTATATTTCAATTCCTGAAGTATCACACGCACCGTGTAGTAAGAGCCTCCAACTTGCTGACGAGCATTTGTTATACTAGGAAACTTGCCATCATTTGAAGCCCTAAACCTGCACTAAACAGAACAACAAAGAGACGTGCGGTTTAAGAGTCATGAGGCATAACTGAATCAGAACCAAACAATTGTAACCTCTAGGCACGGTTGCCACCTATTTATCAGATTCCTACAAATCCGCATGATCTCTGCTACATTTCCCAGATTAATTTCTAAATTGCAAGTTCCAACCAATGAAACAATACAGAAATGCCGATCCTTAATGCACAACTAGCCAAAGTTGAAACAAGAAATGCTAGCGAGCCAAAAGCTATACACTTGCTACTTTTTGGACTAAAAGATAAGCTAAAACCAGAAACGAGAGTGAGAAATAGTCACCTACTTGTCAACAAATTCCACTATCCTGACCCTCCTCTCCTGCTTGGTAATCCTCTTCTGACCCTTCGGTGGCGGCTCCTGCGCAGACAGCGGCGCCGCATGCGCCTTCCCCCGGGAGGTCCGGTAGCACGACCGTGTGATCGGGCTAGAGACACCCGCTATCACTGTGGGGGGGAAGGAAAGAAAAAAAAATACCTCAGGCAAGGAAACACACCATAGCAGCGGCTAAAACCTCAGAGCTTCGATTGAACACGGGAGGCGCAATCCACTCACCCTTCTTGGAGGCGGCGGAGGACGAGAGGCGCGCGGACGCCTGCATCTGGAGACCAAAGGCGGATCGCGCAGGAGAGCGATGGGAGGCGGGGGGGCACCTAGGGTTTTACGGCGAAGGCGAGGCCGATGGGGACGGACGGCCGCCAAGGCAGGCGGTGGCTGGGGGTGTTGACTGTTGAGGCCCTGGACCCCGGTCCAACCTCGTATGTATGCTCGGCCCATCCAGTCAACACTTCGGCCTCTTACGTTTGGAACCCAACCCAACGGCTAACAAAGGGGTGTTTAGATAAGTGCTAAACTTTAGCAGTGTCACATCAAATATTTAGATGCTAATTAGGAGGACTAAACATGAGTTAATTATAAAATTAATTGCAAAACTTCTGTGCTAATTCGCAAGACGAATCTATTAAGGCTAATTAATCCATCATTAGTAAATGGTTACTGTAGCACCACATTATCAAATAATGAACTAATTAGGTTTAATAGATTCATCTCGTGAATTAGAATTCATCTGTGCAATTAGTTTTATAATTAGCTTATGTTTAATACTCCTAATTACCATCCAAACATCCGATGTGACACGTAAATTTTTGCAAGAGCTATCCAAACATCCCTAAAAAGTGACGTTTTGGAGCAAGTTGGAATGGGAACTGCCGAACGGGAAATGATAGTGCGTTATGAAAATGATTGTATGCCTAAGAATTAAAATCACTGTATTTTTCATTCTCCTGTTTTTTACAAGACTAACCTTAAGTCCTTAACCTATGTTTGGTAATATTAATATGGGCTATAAAAATAAAGGGGTGACCAGGGATGAGGACACCCACAGGTCCCCACCAACCAGGATACTGGCCGGCCTGACAGGTGGGCTCCACCTGACCATGACGTGTGGGGTAAAGTATGAAGACGTATGGAGCACAAGTCGGGAGATCGGGCGAACAGAATCCGCCCGGATATTATGGGATACTCGTTGGAAACCGACTCAAATTGATTTTCTTGTAACAACCGACTAGGATTAGATCCTATCTGATTGTAACCATAGGTCGTCAGCCTATATAAGGTGGCCAGGGACGTCCTCTTGGGGCACCTCAACTCCTCGTATCTGCGATTAGCAATAAAATCCACCAAAACACATGACGTAGGGTATTACTCTCTGGAGGCTCGAACCTATCTAAACCTTGCGTCTATGTGTTACTATTCGAGTTCTTGGTCTTGCAATCTCTCTCATCTACAAATCTACCACCTGGGCACCCCCTGGTGGACTTCCGGTCACTAAATCCGACAGTTGGCGCGCCAGGTAGGGGTGATCGTGAGATCCTCTCTAGCGAGCTCGATAGCATCCCGCTCCAGCGTCATCTTCCCCAAGAGCATGAAGTACTTCCTCACCAACCCAATCCAGCTCTGCTTCGGAAGCACTGATGTTCCAGATCTAATCTGACGACCCACCCGAACCCACCTAGTTTTCAGACCTCGCCCTAACTCCAAACTCCTATGATGAAGGCGAAGAGAATAGCCAACACCCCACCAGACAGGGAGGTCTTCGTCTCAGAGGACGAGCCACCCCGAGATGGTGAAACCTCTTCTCAGGAAGAGGGCCGCAACTCCAAAAATCAGGATCGTGCGGTAATGCGCCAGGGGGAGCAAGCCAACATCCCGACCCGTCAGTCACCCGCCGCCGCCACGGCGACCGGTGCGCCTCCTGTCCCACCGGTCCGACCCAACGCTGACAACTGCGACCAAGGGGACGCTGGAGGTCAGCGCAGGCCCCCAACCCCTTACGCGCCCACAATCTGCATGCCGACCTAGAACAGGCCGGTCATGACGTCTTCATCGCACCCCAGGCCAACCTGGGGGCTATCTTTGCTGATCTGGAAAATCTTCCGGGCTCGGAGCAACTACAAAGGATCCGGGTGCGCATCCGTGTCGCCAACGCCCAGATTGAGAAGAGGCCCCAGGCCCCAGCACGCTCAAGAAGCCAATCATCACACTCCAGATCTAAATCTACCCGGCACTCCCGAAGCCAATCTACTCAGAGTAGATCCGATCACAGCGGAACTGATCACGGCTGCTGCAGGGGAGGTCGGCTGGAACCCATTCAAGAGGAGGAGGTGGAGCAGTCCCAAAGCAACGACCACCACTCTGACGACGACGATCGCCGATCAGATAACCACCACCGCGACAATTGCCGCCGTGATGGATGAGGAGATGGTGAACGTCGCGGTCGGCCTGGTTGGCAACCTGACCGTGATCTCCGAGACAATCCCCGCAACTACCGCGACCTCCATGGTGAGCTCAACAACCGTCACCAGGAGCGGGATGAGGTGGAGCTCCGCCGGCGCGCCCAGTACGACCACGACTTCGGTGCTCCAGGGGTCGGTAATCAACCAAACCACAACACGGACCAGGAGGCCTGCAACCACCAGGAGCAGGAGCTACACCGCCGCGACGATTATGACTGCCGCTACGGTGCCCCAGGCAATGCCTACAACCCACCCCAGCATGACAACGACGCATGGAGAGATGACGACATGGACATCGACGGGTTTGCCGCGTTCACCCCCCTCCCTCCCGCCTCAGGGTTGTCCAGTGGCCACCCACCTTCAAGCCCGCCATCAACGAGAAGTACGACGGTCGCTCCAACCCGAAGATCTAGCTGAAGACATACTGCACCGCGATCAAGGCTGCGCACGGCCCTAAGACCAGATGGCCACCTACTTCCCGGTGGTGACGGGAAGCGCAGCTCTCCTATGGCTCAAAAACCTCCCACGAGGCTGCATCGATACATGGGGCCAGCTCGCCAGAGCCTTCACCCAGAACTACCAGGCTACATACGCCTAACCCAGAAGCACGCAAGACCTCGGCCAAGTCCGCCAGCGGAAAAACGAAACTCTCTGTGAGTACGTCAACCACTTCTTTGACAACCGCAACATGCTGGCCGGTGTTGAAGACCACAACGTCATCTGGTACTTCCGGACCGGCCTCAAGAACAGATCGATGTTCCGCACTATGTCTAGGTCGATCCAAAGATGGTCGGACACATGATGCAGATCGTCAACCTCCATGCCGACACAGATGAGGCTGAGCACGTCCAATTCCAAAACGGCAAGCACCGCCACAACGATGATGACAAACCGCCGACCCATCAAGACCACCAGCGCCAGCCTAGGCCGGAGCCTTTCTGACCTCGGAAGAGGGCCCCTGAGGTCCTCGCCACCGAAGGCGACACTGCGAGACAAACAACCTTCCTCCAGGAGGAGTTCGACGATATGTTGAACGCCCCGTGCTCCTTCCACAAGGACGCACGCCACAATCTTCGGGACTACACGGTCCTCAAGAAAGAGCTCGACGCCGTGGAATACAAATGGCCTCGCCGGAACGACTACCGTAAGGAAGATAACCGTCACGACAACCGCCGCCGCGACGACCAAGGGATGAACGCTGTGATTGACTAAATTGCATATAATGTGTACAACCTCTATATTCTCGGGCATAGCTTATTTCCCACCCCAAAAACAAGCTCAGGTGAGAATGTGAGATAGGAATCATGTATCCCAGTCCCAATCATGGGTCCTTTTACCGTGTCTCATTATCTAAAAAGGGGAAAAAATGATCCCGCTAATCGTTTGCCATTTCCAACCATCGCGACCCATTTGCCAAATGTCTCCTATAAAAGCTTCGCTTATTCCTTTCAAAATAATTGTCAATATTTTCATCTCAAGAGAAATCTGCATTTCCCAATTCCATCCATCATGACCCATTTGCCAAATGTCGCCTACAAAGTTCTTGTCATTTTTTCCTCACAAAAAAAGGAGTTGCCAGTTTCTTAGTCTCAAACAATTTTTGCCATTATTTTTATCTCAAGAGAAATTTGCTTTTCATTTTATTGTGCAAAGAGATGCATCACTAATGGAGTAATGGATTCATCTAACTTATATTAGTTGGTGTTTAAACAAAATCTCAAACAATTTTTGCCATTATTTTTATCTCAAGAGAAATTTGCTTTTCATTTTATTGTGCAAAGAGATGCATCACTAATGGAGTAATGGATTCATCTAACTTATATTAGTTGGTGTTTAAACAAAATCTCAAACAATTTTTGCCATTATTTTTATCTCAAGAGAAATTTGCTTTTCATTTTATTGTGCAAAGAGATGCATCACTAATGGAGTAATGGATTCATCTAACTTATATTAGTTGGTGTTTAAACAAAATCTCAAACAATTTTTGCCATTATTTTTATCTCAAGAGAAATTTGCTTTTCATTTTATTGTGCAAAGAGATGCATCACTAATGGAGTAATGGATTCATCTAACTTATATTAGTTGGTGTTTAAACAAAATCTCAAACAATTTTTGCCATTATTTTTATCTCAAGAGAAATTTGCTTTTCATTTTATTGTGCAAAGAGATGCATCACTAATGGAGTAATGGATTCATCATACTTATATTAGTTGGTGTTTAAACAAAATCGACTAAAACTGCTCTCGTTGAGAGTCGAACTCAAGATCTCCCGCTTACAAAACGGGTACTCTAACCGAGCTACGAAAGCTATTGATGCTTAAATTTTTGATAAAACCATGATATAAGTATTGCTTCGTCCTCTGTCACAATTCACAGTACTAGGCTCATCGGCTGGTTATTTGAATGATATATGTTTCTCACTCTCACGATAACTTTACAAACCAATTTCTGAAGTTATTTCAGGATCAGCACCTCAAAGAAATCTCAACCTGGAGAAACAGGTCGAGTGACAAACCAACTGGAGAGAAGAGAAGTGCTAGAAGAGGACCGCTATCGGTCAGGAAGGAGAGGACCATTTGTAGAAAATTTTTGGCTGATGAATACCAAGCAGCTCTGCGATTGCGAAAATGGCATTTCCTTTCTTGTAAAGTTGAAATTGATTTGATGAAAATCATAAGCATTATGAATCTCCGCGATGCTTATTCCACTATGCCTATGTCATTAGTCTTCAGTCCAATATAAACCGTCAGGAAACCGTGCCCAGGAGATTTTGGGTAAGGCTTGCAGCCATAACAGAGTATACATTGCCAATGTCACATTGTCACACCATGATCACATCTGAACAATGTATAGCTCATAAAGAAACACGAACACATCTGTGAAGCAGCAATCCATCTTGCCACTACCAACACCTAGATAGAACAACGATGCAGCAACATGCCTGATCTAACAATTCTGATCCACTACGAAGCGGCCGAGACGACCCGAACACCGGACCGGCCGCTCGCCACGCTGCTGCTGCTGCCACGATGTGCGCTGCGTCCACGATGCAACGTGTTACCGTTGCCGGAGCCAGCGCGCGACCGGCCGCTGGGCTCGGGCTGCGACGGCCTCTGCTTGCTCTGCCGGGGCCTGTTCATCGGGCTGCAGCGGGCTCCGTGGCTGCCGGACTGCTCGACAACCTCGTCGCCGGCGCTCCATGTCCGGTCCGTGGACTCCACCGAGGTTGGCTCCCTTGACAGCGTCCACGGGTGACCGGAGACGCTGTTGCTCCCGGCCGACTCCTGAGGCTCGGCCTCCGCGCGGAAGTCCCGCGCCGGCTGCGCGTGCTTGCGCACGGCGCTCGGCTCGACGCCGCCGTCGCTGCCGAGCGGCGCGTTGACGGAGCCCTTGTCGTCGGCGGAGAGGCCGGGCTCGTATTCGTAGGTGTGGTTCTCCGACGAGCAGGAGTTGAGGTCGGCAACGGCCTCGACGATGGAGCACGCCTTGGCGACGCACGCCGGGAGCGAGATGGACGGCGTCGCGGGCGTGGCGGGGACGGTTACGGAGGTGGATTGCTGGTGGTAGTTCTGGATGTCCTCGAGGAGCTGGGTGGTGTACGAGCCGGGGTTCTGGTCGAAGTCGCGCGACGACCGCCGCGACCTGCTGCCGGGATGCCCCACGGGCCTCTGGCTCAGGCTATCGGCCACGATGCTCGCCGTGCGCGTCGCGGTCGTCTTCGACGAGGGCGCTCTCGTCTCTGACACGGCAACGGTGGCGTCCTCTGCGATCTCCGGCTTCTCCATCCCGGAACGGCAGCTTGGTGCAACCGTCGCCTCCTTGCAGCGCTCAGTGGCCTTCTTCTTGGGTGTGGCGGCGACGGCATTCTCAATGGATTTCTGGAACCATGGCAAAAATTTGAGCGAATGGTATGACAGGAATTGCAAGAAATGGAGAAAAAATTGAGCTTTATTTGATCACGTCTTTACCTTCTGCCGTCTGGCAATGTGGTTGCTGTTGTTACGGAGCGAGTTCTCGTCGAGATCGGCCATGGGGTTGCGCCTGTACGGTGACTGCTCGGCCTTCCTGGACGAGCTCCGGCTCAGCGCTGGCGTCGGCCCGGTCGCCGGTCCGCCGCCCGCGTTCTCATTCCCCGCCGCCATCCTCGCGGGAGAGCTCGATCTCGGAGACGCGCACCTCTTCCCCGACGCCGCCGCGGGCGACGGCGCGCGCCCCTTCTCCCTCGCGGGCACGGACACCATCTTCCCCGGCTGCTGCCTCGCGCGCTCTCCACCGCCAGAGCCCGCCGTCGCCACAGATGCCGCAGCGCCATCCGTGCGCCGCCCCGGCGACCGGCTGGCCCTCCGGCTCCCGCCTCCGCTGCTGCTCCGCTCCCGGCTCCCCGACCGCTTCCGCTGCGGCGAGCCCCGGTGCGGCGACGGCCTTGACACCACCGCCGCCGCCACCTGCCCCTCCCAATCCTCGTCCGCGCCAGGGCCGCCCCCAGACCTCGCGTCCTGATCGAAGTCGTAGCTGCGCTTGGACCCCGAGCGTCTCCTGCGGTGGCCGCCGGCCTCGCTCGACGCCGCCCTCCCGGTCCCCGACGAGCTCCTGCTGAGCCGCCCGCACTGGATCAGGATCGCGTCCACCTCCTCCTTGGTGCAGCTCGACGTGCGCACCGGCGCCGATGGCACCACCACCACAGGCAGCGGCTTCTCGGTCGCCGCCGGCTCCTGCGAGCCCGGCCGCTTCTTCTTCTCCTCTCCTCCCGCCGCGGCATCCTTGGCCCTCACGACCAACACCGCAGCACCTTTGCCGGCCACGGCAGGCTCCACCGCCGCCTTGGCCGCCTTCTTGGGCTGCTGCGCCGTCTTCTTGGCCTTGTCGTTGGCGGCCACCACGGCGACCTTGCCGGGCTTCTTGGCGCCACCGGCCGGCGTGGCCGGTGGCTTCTTCTTGCTGAAGCAGAGGCCCATGGCGGGTGGTGGTGACAGCAACGAGCTGCGACCTTCGATCGAGCTTGGTCAGCTGGAGCTGAGGGAGTGAAGCAAGCAAAAGAATGCGTTGGACTGTGACGTGGTGGTATTTAAGCAGCGCGTGGGGAGACGCGATTAGCGAATTGATTACGTGTTAGTGTGTGTCGTGCTCTGTGCTAGTACTCCGTACCGTGCGCCCGATGAGCAAAGCTGATGCGATGCAGCACGTCGGGGATTTGAAATCCCCCTCTCAATCGCGGATCGCATCTAGGCTCGTGCGCGCACGCACGCACGTGGGGAGGCGTGAGGGCCGTTGCCTGGACACGGTGCTGTGAACCGACGGGTGCCGCTTAGGGATGATGCGTGGTCGACCAGACGGTCTATGAGGAACGGGTCCTTGGGACTCGGCTAGCGACTCGGTGGGGACGCTATCCGTTAGAAGTTGGCGGGGCCTGACTGGATCTTGATTATCTCATCATCTCGTCTTCAAAATGCTCCGCGGTTGTACCAGCACCAGCAGCATCAGAGGCGCGTGTGCTCCTGCCAGGTGATAACTTCATTTGCCCTCAAAAAAAAAAAAGGTGATAACTTCATTTGGCTGGTACCTGTGCTGATCTGTTAACGGAAATGCACGGGAAAGCGATCACTTGCGACTGGTAGCAAGCTTTGCAATAGGGAGATGATCATTTTTCCAGGTCACAGCTAATTTGTCCTTTGGGCGATGCCACCAAAAAGTTGTATCCATGGTGTGGTTCAAACAGGCGGACGTTTGAAACGAGCACGACCTCCGAGCAGAGTGCCTCACCTAACGGCCAACGGCTACGAGCGAGATGGAGTCGCAGCTCCTACTGAGATGGATTCCGGATTCCTTTTGCCGCGCAGCTGCAGCCTGCAGAGACCGACCGTTGCGGCTCGCTAGTTCCACTCCCACCGTCTCCTCTTTTGAACGAGAGCCGACCGTTGGAGAGTGGAGTGCGTGCGTGCGTGCTACTTGCGGCGTCATCTGCCGATCCGCGGGCGTTCTCCCGTCGGTTGCGGCGGCGGCATCCTCCGCCCGCGCCGGAGGGGGATCGGGTAACTCTGTTCTCTCACGTGACGGCGTGCGACGCTGGCAGGTGACTGGGAGGATCCACCAGCCTTGGATGGTCGCAGTCTCGCAGAAACAACGGGATCCACTGCCATGAATGATGATTACTATGTACTACGTGCTCGCTACCACTAAATACTGGGTCAGTTGGCCTGATGGCCCAGGTGGCGTCATAATTTCTACACGGCCCTAGCGACACCGATCGAGCGCACGGCACGACATGAATTGAAGAACGAACTGCGCACAAACAAATAATGGTCCCGGATCCGCAGAAAACGCAGACGGACGAACGCATGCTGCAAAAGTGCAAATTCAGGATGCGAAGCCGCGACTTGAGAGATTCGCGGAAATGCGGATGGATGAATTCGAACGAAGAAGGTCCTCGTGCTGCGACATCCAATTTAACTTCAATTCCGCGGCAGCCGCTCCCTAATAAAGTTATTCTGGACATGTGTTGGCACTTTGGTGCATAGTCAGAGAAACTTTGTTCCGCAAAGGCTGAAAACGTGAAACGAAAAGTAGGCGTGCTGTTTCCTTTTACAGATCAACCGGCGAGGTAAAAAGCTGGCTTGGGCTTTCAATGTCTTCAACGTAGCTCGTGGAAACTGGGAATCTCCAACCTGTTCGCTTCAGGTTATCAGCCATCGAACAATATTTTTCTCTCACAAAAAATCAGTCGTTTCAACTTTTCAGCCGGTTTATAAGTCCAGCTGAACAGACCTCGTTGCAAGCTTGGCATGATGAACAACAGATAGATCAACCACGACAGAATGACAAACAGACCGCAACCTGCACTGTACAGCAACAATGGTTGTGGCCGCAGCAAGTATCAGCACTGAAGACCACAATTACAAAGAATACGTGGAGCCTGGTTCTGCTCTACGCCTCTACTCTACAGAGAGCAGCTGAATCCACTTCTACGAGGACGAGAGGATTCGACTGAAGCTGAAACATTTTTCTACCGCCAAATAGTGCACGCGCTGCACAAGAATACTGCAGGATCGTTGTTCTGACCTTAATTATCTTGTCGATTCCTGGCTACGCACATGTGGAATATCATGGAGGTACCATCTGGTAACTTGTAACCTCGCAATAAAGCACTTCGCAGTCCTCCTTCGCCTGCAGTTGACCAGGTACTGTGAAAAAATTATAAAAATCAAATCCCTTAGAGGAATATTCCCTTAGGGTTAGTTTGGCAGTTAGGGTAGAAAAAACCAGGGGAAAATTCCCACGCCGGAGATTTTGATAGCAGATCAACTTTCCGGTAGGGCAAATCAAACTTCCCGGGAGGATCTCCTCACTGGTGTTTGGAAACCCCGAGGCCAAATTCCCTCTGGAGCAAAAAAAAATACTTCAAAAATTCAGAAAAAATTAAAGAAAAAATAGAAATATTTAGAAAAATCAGAAATGCATTGAAACATCTCTAAAAAAACAAAAATCTGCACCAACCTTACATGACCGTCCATAAATTCAAATTATGGTTCACTTTAATCTATATAAATTTGGGCTAGTGAATGGATGTTGCACATAAATAATGACATGTATGTCTAGTAGAAAAATAATTTGATCACATGCTTCACAATAACACCTCCATGGCTCAACAGCAGCAGCCACCACCAGCAGCCACCATCACATCAAAACAGTATGGTCCATGAGAGATCTACAGTCAGATTAACAATTAAAGGTTTAGATTCAACATATAATTCAAAACAGACAAATATAGACAAACAAATATGCTTGATAGACAACATTACATCAACAGGATGGCCTTGTCATAGAAGCTACAGAAGGACTAAACTTATGAATTTAGAAAATCATTTCAAATCTTATAGTGTTTGACTACATGAGTTTATAGTGTTTGGCTATAATCATTTCAAATCTTATATAGTGTTTGACTAAACTTATGAATCTAATAATCATCTGACACAAAAGTTTGGCACATGAGCAATTACAAATAGCTTATAGTGTTTTATATTACCTGAATAAAACCATTTCAAATCTTGAATTATATACATCCAACATGTAGTGCTTCCCATCAGGGCTTTGCAATTAATTAACCAAATAAAAAAGTGAAATAATTTAGCCATGTTAGCGGCAAAAGGTTCACATAAAGTAAAATTTTACATGGTTAGATATGATGAGACAAGTAAGTTAATCATGAACCATACATTGAGCATATTTAAAGAGACGTACCTGATTTTTCGTTTTAGCCACATTAATCGAACATTAGGGTTCTTGGTTGTAATGAATATCTTCCTGTGTGTGTCAGACTCAAAGACATCCAAAGCATATGACTTCTCCTCATCGGTTAATTCGACCATAGCATCCACTTGATCAACACACTTCTCAACTAAAAATTCTTCCTCACGCCTTTTCCTTTCTTCAAGAGCTTGCAAAGTTTTGTTGGTTTGGCTCTTTTTGTACTCCACATATCCCTCAAGAGTAGAGCTAATGTGACTTTGCTTACGCATTCTCCCACTTCCACCTTCTTCTTGTCTTGAATCTTGAGCTTCATTGCGTCATTATGTGCATTAGAAGTCTCTTGGCCATTGAAACTCAAAGCAAATGGATTCACACCCAAGTGACTGTTGCTTTATTCAGAGTTACTTCTTTCAACAGTAGGTGCAAGAGGAGGAACAACAGGAGCAATGGGAGGTGCAGGAGGAGGAGGAGGAGGAGGAGGAAGAACATGAGGTGCAGGAGCAGAAGGTGGATCCACTTGCATGGTTGATGTGAAGTTTAGATTTCCTGTAGCAACACTTCCTATTTTTAAGAGACAATTGGAACTCATATTAGAACCACAAAACTGTTTGATGCTAAAAGCAACAAATTAAGCTATGCAAGTGAGGGAACTTCACCTTCATATAGTGCTTCCAATTGGTAAAAGAGGGGAAATGGCTTTTTGCGAAAATTTGCTACTC
Source organism: Setaria viridis (assembly GCF_005286985.2). Taxonomy (NCBI): domain Eukaryota; kingdom Viridiplantae; phylum Streptophyta; class Magnoliopsida; order Poales; family Poaceae; genus Setaria; species Setaria viridis. The sequence goes on from NC_048263.2 coordinate 31,928,033, forward strand.
TTGGATGATTCTATTGAATGTAACAGAAAAGAATAATTAGTTAACAACAATAACTTAGCTACTTCTTAGCATATTTTATATAGAGTCCAAATAGCTTACCGCAATTAGCTTCTCCCATACTTGTGGTTCTGTTAGTATCATACACAAAGATTCATTCCAACCATTACCACTGTCTCTTTTAGCATCTCTTAGTGCGTTGTAATTAGCTTTGAGCTCCTTCTCCTTCTCCTCCTGCACCTGCTTCTTTGAGAAATGAGCTACGAGAAACTTCTCATTGAACTTGCTGGTGATAATCCTCCAACCCTCCGATATCCAACTATTTTGACCTTTATATTTGGGGTTATCTTTGTAGTCAAGTAATATTTCAACAAGATCTTTCTCATAAGCGGAGTTCCAAGCAGCCCTATCAGCTTCTCCTGCCATGGCTACATTTCTCAAAACATGTTAAGATGAAGTACAAAGAAATATAAGCAAGATCAAGGTGTCTCAAAAAACACAAATTCAAGTACAAAGATAACAATTGCATTAAAAAACGCACTTATTACAATAATGTTTGCAGTAGGAAGTTTCAAAAATTACATAAGCAAAACATACACAAACTAGAGAAATCAAACTAGACTAATTATTATTATTATTATAAGCAGCCCACATTTGGTGTGCAATTTGATCTCTTAGAGTATTGCCATCGTTTGACTCCACCTCACTTGGATAGTTATTGTTCCCCTCCGGCACATCAACATATTGATCTGTTGGAATAAACTCTGGTTGGTCATCCAGCCACCCCTCTTGACCATTTTGCCCTCTAATTATATTGTGAAATGCACTTGCTGCAGCTGCAATCTTGAATTGATTTTCTATGGGATGGAAAGTGCCTAATTTTAGAATCGGGAACCTCTTCTTTAGAACACTAATGGCCCTCTCTGTATGGTTGTGAAGCAATGCATGGCGATCGTTAAACAATTCTTTGTAGTTTGCATAACCACTTTTAGATGAACGACGCCTTCTAAACTCACTGAGTGGGTACCGAACTCCTCGATATGGAGCAATAAAGGATGATGTATTTGTGTACCCACCATCTACAAGATAGAACTTCCCCTATAGCACAATAAATCATTTGCTAACAGCAGATCTAAGGACTTCTGCATCTGATGCTGACCCTTCCCATCCACATGAAATGAATGTGAAGTTAAGGTCGAAGTTGCAGGCTAACACAATATTATGTGATAGGGTTCCTTTCCTATTTCTGTAGGGAGGGGTCTTGTCTTTTGCGATGGTGATTGGTATATAAGTGCCATCGATTGTACCAATGCAATTCTGCACAGAAGGAGAAAAAACATAAGGACTTGGCACACAAGGAAACAAAAGATTGGGGAAAGGGTTATGCACTTTGGAAGAAAAGATTGGTACTTGAAACAAGAGCATAAAACGAGGATCTATCACGATTTTGATATGAATTTGGAATGAACTTGGAAGTCTCACAAATCGTAGGAATTATTTTGAAAACTTCTGTTATTTTCCTATGGATTGTCTCGCCACTGTGTTGAAAAGCTTTCTGTAACCTTTGATTGCTAGCATTGTGTGAGAGTATAAACATGAACATCCCAAGCTGCTCCTCAACAGCAACACCTCATGTGTCACGGAGCAAATTCTCTCTTCTAAGAAAATCCGTTGTGGCTTTAAATATTTCAGACTCCATTCGGAACTCAACTTTAGACCAATTTAGGTGTCCTTTAAGTATTTCCTTCACCTTTTTGGCACCAGGAAGAGAAGATGTGTGGACAGGCATTTTCTCTTCTTGTGGTACGGAATTATAGAAGGAACAAGTACAAAAAATAGCTCATCATCCTCTTCCTCCTCCTCCAACAAAAACTGCCTAACTTGCTCCTCCCAAGATCCCATTAGCTAGTGTGTAGTAACCCATCAAATAGAGCAATAAGAGAAATCAGGATAACAAACCAATATAGTAACCCATCAAATAGAACAATAAATCAGCAGCAACAACCAGTCAACATCTTTTTAGCTTGGATTTCGCCATATAGCCTAGGTTTCTAGAAAAATAGGTTCCTAAAGATTTCATACAAGACTACAACCTCATAAATCATGAATTATCAGAAGGACAGAAAAGATGTAAAGATGTGATTTAAGGATAGAAAAAATATAAATAAAGATTGGAGAAGCTAAATGTAACCAATTCAACCAATTAATATAGTGACAAACCAGCTACAGTTGCAGTAATATTCAAAAGTCAACATTTGACATATAATAGTGACAACTGAACTAACATATTTTAAATTATAATCACCATCTATAGTTAAGTGCATCTATGCTACATATCCAATCATTTCAAATAAAGATACACCTGTTGCAAAGCTTTACTCCTGATAGCAACGGTCTAATTATATTTTTAACACCAACGCCGAGCTAATCATTTAATATTGAAAAATAATCTCAAATCATTTTAAGAAACAAAATATGAAAAAGAAAACAGAACTAGAATCTCGGGATTATGTTCTTATTTCGTTACAAAATCTCTCATTATCTTGACGATCTCAGCTAACCTTTGCTCGATCCGACACCAGTAAAAAGTCACTATGTCACACCTAAGCTACTAAGCTAAACCCAAATTACCACGGATTCGCAAAGAATCCCAAAGATCACAGGCAACATCTCTTTGTGGGGAAGGATGCATATATCCTCCAAACAAAAGAAGCAAATCTAACGAACCTTTCTAGTTCTCTGAAAAGGTACAAAAGGAGAAGGTACTAAAAGGCTGGTCTCCACTCTGATCCCATAGGAACCGGTTACAATTAGATGGGGAGAAGGACTAGAGGAGGTGCACCTGAACCTGGATCGTGAAGGAGGTAGTGCGACTTTTTACCGGAGTGGCGACGGCGGAGACGGGAGGCGGCGGCGGCAGAAGAGACGGGGGTGGTGGCGGTGGCTTTCTAGCATAGGGGCAGACGGGCAAGACGAGGCTCGAGGGATGGGCGAGACAGGGGTTGGCGCCCGATGTCTCGAGGCCGGGAGGCCTTCCGCGTGGAAAAATAGGTTGAGACGGATAGAACTCCACTACCAAGCTTCCAAAGGCGCCCGCGGAAATTTTCTGCGTGGGCTTCCTCCGTGGAAAAAAAGCCGGAACCCGGCGGGGAAAACGGGCTTCCCTTGATACGCGGGACAACCCCGTCCCTCCGAATCGAGCGGACGGGGTCATCCAGCTTCGACGCCGTCGTTATCCGTTGGGCGCGATCGAGCAGGAGCTGGAGGAGAGCTGAGCCCGGAGGACTGGCGAGCGGAGCTCGAGCGGCTTTCTCCGGCGACGAGCGCGCGGGGGCGACCTTGGGGCCACCAGGGACGAGCGCCGGGGCGAGCTGGAGCAGCCACAGGGGAGCGCCGCCGGCCGGCCGAGCGGGAGCTCCTCCCCGGTCCGCGGGTCGGGCCTGAGGGAGTGAGGATCCTCACGAGAGGATGCCAGCTTCCCTTGCCGCTGCTTCCATGGAGGCAGGCGGATGGGAAAAATGAAATTCCAACTTCTCCTTCAATGGATTTGTAAAGGTGACTAGTAAAATCGATTCAAAACAAATCAAGGAAGCTTCCAGTACGAGCGATTGAATCGAAAGTCACCATGGCTGACGAATTTGGCCGGTGAGCACCGGATGGACTCCAGCGGAGGGCGAGAAAATTTTCGCGGGCTTCTCAGGCAGCGACCCCGGGCCCTTCCTCGCGGCGGGGCGAGCGCGCTAGGGCGCCAGAGGCTGAGCTCGCGGCTCCGCAAAGCTCGGGCCCGAGCCCTCCGCCCGCCGGCGAGGCACCCGGCACGGTGCGGCGGCGCGCCCCTGTGCGACATGGCTGACAAATGGGCCCCACATAAAACATGCTTAACGGGGTTGTAACGCCCTCCATCCCTCCAGATTTCATCCCTCCATCCAAACATAGAATTGGGATCATCTCATCCCACATAACCAAACATAAAATGAGATTGTCATGTTCCAAAAAAAATTAGAGATGGAACCATCCCATCCAATATTGTCTCCAAACCGAACACATCCTAGGTTTTCAGATAGATCATAAAAAAGTGCACAAAAGTGCACAAGATACTTGTTATCATATTATGTACACACATTATAGTGAAGTTAAGAGATGAATATTTGTGCTACAAAATTTTGAAAGCACCATTTGCCCTGGAAGAGGTGTTTCTAAAACAGCGGCGTGAGCTGATATAAGACAAGTTATAAAACCACTCGGAAGTTTGTAACTCTACAGTCTCCACTGTAAAAATAAACATTGTTGGAGAGTGGGGACTAGGAGTATCATACCAATTGGACTTGGTAAAGAAAACATAAAATGTCCAACGCCCCTAACCAAAAGAAATTTTATGAAGTCTAACGATTGTTCATTCTTGCTAGAAACCAATGAGTTTTCAAAGAACTTCCTATACTAAATTTAAGATGATTTGGTATTCCCAAGGATTCAAAGGACCAGCTGATCAAGCAGGCATGCATAGTCTCGTTCTAGGCAAATTTATGGCATTGACATTGAACAGGTCAATGAAATTTGAAGGCTCTTAAACTATCAGATCATATAAGCTGGGCAGTAGTTTGATGACGGAACCGAACTGAAATTGCCACGTCAGTAAGTTCTACTCCGTCCGTTCCAAATTGTAGATCATTTTAGCTTTTTTTGTTCGTAGATAGTATTATGCATCTACATATAGTATATGTCTAGGTGCATAATAATATCTATGAACCTAGAAAAGTCTAAATGACCTGCAATTTGGAACGGATGGAACGGAGGGAGTACTTGCTTAACCAAAGTCCTGGCTCCAGCTAAGTAGAATATAGCATCTTAAATTACAAAATAGGGGCCAAATATTGTACATAGCATCCTAAATATAAAACAGCCAAAGATCTAACAGTCCAAAGTTGCACTGTAATTCCCAGCAGCAATGCATAATTGCATATTGTACCAATCAGACAAACAAATTTCTTGGAACGATCAACAAAATAACTAAGCACGGCAACAAAATTATCACAATTATAACTATCGTCATCATCAACATCCGAACAATTACCCACATCTGAAAAATAGACGTCGAACGGAAGGAGGAAGAGCAGCACAACAGCAAGCAAGCAAACAGCTCGCCATGCCTTTCCAAGTTCCTACCCTCTTTGCATCCCTGTCACTGCACGCCGGAAGCAATATACACAAGCCACCGCCGCGGCCATGATTATTCTATAAGAACGGCGCTACCGCTTACTTGTCCACAGGCACGAACGCACTCACTCCAGGCCGTCACTCTTCGTCGACGAACTCGAACTCGTCCTCGCGGAGGTGGACGAAGAACCGGACGGGCTTGGCCTGTCCCTCCACGGCGAGCTGGAACTCGACCTTGAAGGGGAAGTTGGCCGTGATGCGCTTGCCCTTCCAGACGCAGACGTACTGCTTGATGACGCCCTCCATGCCCTGGATGTCCAGGTCGGGCGCCTTGAGGACGTGGTAGACGCGGAGCGGCTCCGTGACGCGCACCCGCTTTCCGATCTTGGGCGCGGCCGCGGCCTCCTCGGCTGCCACGTCGTCCGAGGACACCTCGCTGGTGAGCGCGACCTGGAGGAGCAGGCGCGCGCGGCGCGGCGGAAGCGATGGCGGGCCGAGGCGCCGGGCGAAGGCGGGCGCCGGGGACGGGAGGCGGCGGAGCAGGAGCACCGAGGAGGTCGAGGTGGAGGGCGGCGCCACGGACGCGGCGGCGGTCGCCATTGGGATGCGGCGGGGGCAGGTGGACAGGTGGAGGATGGGGAGTTGGGTCGAACAGGTGGTCGGCGCGGGAGAGGCGACGAGAGGATAGAAGCGGGGGGCAAACGAAAGGTGGGGGAGCGGGTAAAGAGAGGCGCGGGACGGTGCGAGTTGCGTAGCAATGCTTCGCCCCCGGCGACCGCGAGGTGGAAATGCTCAGAATTTAGTGAGTTTTGCGCTGCGTCCAGCACGAGATCAACTGGATAAGGCGGGAGCGCACGCCTGGCTATGGTTGCTCGCCGTGGCCGAGCCAGACCAACGGGTTCGCGCTCCTTACGAGTCGCCACCTGGACCACGGCTCCGTTTGGCCGCTTGCCGCCGGGGCGGTTGCCCGTGGCGTGTTGAAAGACAACGCAACCCACGCGCCGACGCACGCGCCAATCCATTCGCCATTTCTCCCGCCAGATCGAAACAGGCGCGACCCGACGACGACGACGACGCTCGTTGATCGGATATCTGCGCAGATACAAGGAAACCACCTCGTCTTGTGAAGCTAGGAGTCCAGGATACAAACTATCTGCTCTGAACTTTTTATGCAGCATAACACGACACGTTACACACCACACATAATGCCATATATTTCTGACTGTACACTGCTGCGATGAAACAGTAGCAAGAATTAAACACAGATGGCCAGTTCAAGAGCACCCAAAAAAACTAGTACTAGCATCAAAATGCCCGGTTTCCGATCCACGGACATTAATATATCATAAACACCAAACACGAAAATCCTAGTTGCACCTCCACATATCACCAATCCAGAATTGTGCACTTATTTAGACTCCCAGCAAAAGAATAAAATAATAATAATAGTAAACATTATTGACCCTGCAAATTTTGCTGCAGCGGACAATATCAAGCGAGTCCTCCTGTAATTTCACAATATCAAAGCATCCATTTACAGCGATTGAGTGCCATTTTCTGTCTTTGCCTCTAAGATCTCACCCAAAGACGCAGAACGTACCAGTGAAGCTGCTGGCAGAGGAGTCAATGATGTGGCAGACGGGATACGGAAAAGATAGATACGGTAATTCTCATCTTTTGCTGCATCCAAGCTCTTGTTCGTATCCTGTTCAAGTCTGGAAGCATAATCATACAAAGGTCCAGGAGCTCCTCTTGCAGTTCTCTTTGCATCCACAATTACATTAATTCCAACCTGCAATCGAGCTATCTCCTCACCAATTTCTGTCTTCTCATGGAGGTCAATAGCGTACCTATAGCAAGCTTCTGCATTGAATAGAGCAGCCTTCAATTGGATCTGAGATAACCATGATCTTTCAAAGTGGTTCTGCAGTGGAGGAGCGATAACTGCAGAATAAGCTTCTTCATAGAACAAGGCAGCCTGCAAATAGCCACAGATAATATCAATATTTTCCCTAAGTGCATGTTTTCTAACACAAGAAACACTATATACTTTGAACGCTAAGCAATGCACATATATATGTATTCATTTTGCCACTCTAATAAAATGATAAACAGATCATCCATGGCCATTAGAAAAAGGCACAAACTGTAGCAGTAGCATCATCAGCATAAGGGTTAGGAGTAGCAACATCAATTTGGGAATTAGGATCATTAATTAATTTTTTAGTGCAAATTTCCTTTTTGGATTGTCTTTATAATTCAGGCTAACTTTAATTGATGAAGCAAAACTAAATTAGTTCCAAGTCTCTAGGTTTCCTCTGACTCTAAGTTTTTTCCCCTTATATGTGCACTTTCTCAACTAAATGATGTGCCTTTTTTTTCTGAGAAGCAATGATGTGCCTTTTTCTATAAATATTTCATAATCATTGGTGGAAGGAGTTCAGAAACCTGGTTGTTTCACAACCACCAGAAATGGAACTCAGGCAGCCGGGTCTTTGTTTCTATAGACACATAACGGGACAACATAATTTGGACACTGCAATTGGCACAAACTCCCTCTATCACTCTATTGCCAGACCTACCTGACGGAGTCTACCAGTGAGCACTCCTACCTTTGTTTTCTGGATCACTCACTCAACATGAAAAGACATTCGTACCATTTTTCCCAATTTTGCTCGACCATACATTTGGAAACTTTGGCTTACTCTTTCAGAGAATCTGGTCCTTCTTAATCGCAAATACAAAGTTATCAACAAGAAAGTCCTCTTTTTGACTCAAAATACAAAGATAATTTTCATGACACTATGATATGGCAGTACAACATAATAAAGCATATTAAGGGCATTTTCACAGTTTGCAGAAGTTGTGATTTACGCAGTTGTGCTAACCACCCCAACAGGGACATAACGAGCGATGCATCTAGGAAAGATATACAGAGCTGGCAGTCATCAATCTCACCTGCCTGGCCACCTTGGAGCATACTGCCGGCGACTTCCCCCCAGCGAGAGCGCGCTCGAAACAACACTCCTGCGCCTGCGCGAGCATAAGCCGCTCCAGCATCGATGAGGCCTGCGAGCTCATATCCACAGTCGTCCCCTCCTCCTCTTCCATCATCTCCCCGACCGCACGGAACGCCCCCGCGGCGCGCTGGAACTCCCCGCACGCCGCCCTGACCCCTTCCTCCGTGGCGCGGCTGTGGGCCGCCGCGATCCTCGACGCGGCGGCGCCGACGTTGAACACGAGGGCGGCCTTCTCGAAGCGGAGGGACGCGGCTGCGTGCTTCAGGTGGGGGCGGAAGGCGTCGTGCCAGGTGAAGGAGAGCGTCTCATCGAAGGCGCAGGGATCATCGCGCGCGGAGAAGAGGAGGCGATGGTAGCGGAGGAGGAGGGCGCGGCGGGAGGCGGGGGGCTGGGCCTGCGGGTTCGGGACGGCGACGGCGGCGCGGGCGTCCCGGATGTCGGAGAAGGCGGTGGCGCTGAAGAAGTGGCGGTCGCGGAACAGCTCGGCGGCGGCGGTCTTCTTCTCCGGGACGGAGAGCATCGGGGGCGGTGGCCGCGACATGATTGGCGACGCAACGAACGGGTTGGACTCGGCAAGGTAGTAGTAGACTAGATCGGTTGAGATTCGCCGAAGTAAGCGTATTGCCGGGCTGAATTGAACATTACGGGCGCTGCTTTCTTCCAATCTGGCCCAATATCCTGCATGTTTGGATTTTTCATGTTGGGCCATACCAGAAGCATATTAAGTTGGGCTTGATTGTTTTTTAGTCGCGTATATGCTGAGAGAGTATGGCATGCATTTCAGACACTCTGAATAAAAAGTCCTGATGATGCAACTTATTGTTACATATTGCTGCTAATTTGATCACTTAAGATTTGTGGACTTGATTCGTAGGATTATAAGGAGAAAGGAGTACTTAGAGCAACTCCAAGAGGCTGCTAATCTTACCCCCAATACCTTTTTTAAGGAAAAAAGAGAGAAAAATGAACTCCAACAATCCACCTAAACCTTCCCCAATTTTTTAGCGACGCTAAAAAACAGCCTGCCACCGCGTATATTTTAGCGTTGGCGTTCCTCCCCCAATCCTGTTTCCCGCATGCCCGCGTGTCCCTTCCGATGGGCCCAATACGATGACGTGGCCTGTGTTTGAAATATTGGGGGCTATTTATTAGCGATCTGCTGTGGATCGATATGTTTTTGGGGGAAATATTTTTTGGGAGAACCCCCAATACATAGTTTTGGGGAAGAATTTTTTAAGATACTCTTGGAGTTGCTCTTAAACAATTCTTCAGCAACTGCGAATTCATCAAACATGAAACTGATACTACACGAAAGTACATTGGCCGATGACTTCATATTCCGAATCAACACACACAAACACTGACGCTCATACATGTACTAGTTATGCAGTACGTGCAGAAAACATAAACCTTAACTAAAAATCAGAGGAGAGCATAAAACCCGTCTCCTCCTTCCATATCTTCAGGGATCCACAAAGACAGAACACTACTTCATGCAGCTATGCAACTACAAATCCTGCAGCAACCGAACATGCTAGAAATACCTAAAGATCATGTTGGAATCATGAATCGTCATGGAAATATCAACAAGGGTGGCTATTGAAATAGAGGCCACCCTTGTCCCGGCCTCAAAAATGCAGCCGGGATTCCTTGTGGTGTTTCAGGAGGAAAAAACTGGTCGGAGAGAAAGGTCCAGATAAAAATGGTGGTCCTTCGGATGCTCCTGCTTTGTGAATGGTGATCGTAGTAGTGCGCGATGCCACAAGCTGTCTCTTAAAACCTGCAACTTGTGCGCATCCCGCGTCCTGGTTACTTCCTGTGTGTGAAGATCGTGTGCGATCCTCAGTCCTTCCACATGTAGGCCGGACTGCGGGGAGGAGGTGGAGGAGATGGAAGAGAAATGGAGGCAGCAGAGGCCATGGCTGTCCCTGCCGCCGGTGTCACCGGGACATCCGGGGCGCTGGGCACGTAGTCCATGCTGGTCACCTCACTGGCGAAGCGAGACTGGAGGAAGAGGCCGTGGGCGTTGTCCATGTCGTAGTCCCAGACGGAGCTGCCCGGGCCCCAGGCGCTGAACCACGCCTCGTCGGCCGGACCCCACCCGCCGCTGGACGTCACCGACGGCTTGAACATGGCCGCGTTACCGTCACCGCCCTGATGATCGGCCGGTTGGAGCTGAGGATTCGGTTCGGGTTCCGAGTTCTTTGCCTGCTCTGTTTCGGGGAGCAGAGGCTTCGCTTCACTGTTGAACGGTTGCTCTCCGTGATGGTGCTGTGCTTGCTTCGTGTTGGTGTCGTCCGGCGTTGGCGGAGCAGAGGACGAGGAGGAGGAGCACGACGCCGCCGCGCTGGCGCTGGTGCGGCCGCTCCCGCCGACGCGACCCTTGCCGAGGAACAGGTCGGGGAAGTTGAGCTTGGCGTTCTCGCCGCGGAGCTTGAAGGCCTCGCGGTCGTACGCCATGGCGGCGTCCTCGGCGGTGTCGAAGGTGCCGAGCCACAGCCGCGTGCGGTTCCGCGGGAGGCGGATCTCCGCCACCCACTTCCCCCAGTGGCGCTGCCGCACGCCGCGGTAGAGCTTGGGCGGGCCCGGCGCCCGCAGCAGCTGCTGGAACAGCGCCGGCGGCACGGCCCCGCCGCGGAACCCGCGGGGGCTCAGGTTCAGCGCCTCGCTCCAGTAGCGGAGCAGCATTTGCTGCTGCACCTCCGGCGCCACGAGCTGCGGCGGGAACAGAGGGCTCGGCGGCGGCTGCTGATGCTGGCCGCCGCCGAAGGAAATCATCTGCTGGTGCTGCAAAGGCTGCTGTTGCTGCGGGGGCAGGGGCTGCTGGTACACGCTGGAGTACTGCATCAGCGGCATGAGCCTCGGTGCCGTCGCCGCTGCTGCTGTCGATGCTGTCGACGCCGCCGGGGCCGGATCGTACGCGAACGGAAATATGTGTCGCGTCGACGGCAGCGACGTGGCCGGCGGCGACATGGGGTTGGAAACAGAGGACGAGTCGGGGGACGGGGGAGCGGACGAGAGCGCGGACAGGGAGCGGTTGAGGCGGCGGTCGGGGCTGCGGATCTTCTTCAGGGGCCGGAGCAATGCGGCCGCCGGCGCGTCTTCTAAAACTGGCGCCAGCTGCCTCCCCGCGGCGGAGCCCGAGCTCACGCCCTTCCCCTTCCAGCCCCTCCCGCGCCCTCCACCGCCCCTGTCCGCCGGCTCCATCCCGACGAGCCCCGCCTCCAGCGCGTCGATCAGCAGACTAGGTTGCGTGTCGTGTGTGGGTGTCCCGGCCGCCCGCTGCAAACTGCACCGAGGAGCTATGGCTTTGAGCCGCGCGTGGAAAACGGGGAGAGCGAGGCTTTGCCAAGGGAGCGGGGGGCGGGCGACCGGTGTGCGCGAGCCAATGGGGCGCGCGGTTCTGATTCGGAGGGGGCGTCCCGTGGCGAGGCGCGCGCTTATAAAGGTCGGGCGTTGCCAAAAAGGCGGGCCGATTTTTTGCTGCTCGCCGGGGCGTTCCACGCGGTGTTAAGGAAGAATGGAGGAGGGAGGGAAAAGGAGGCCGTCGTTTGTGTGGCGGGAACGGGATCGTGGTCGGTGGATCGGGCCCCACGCGCATTGACCCGCTCGCCGCCGCGCGCCTCGCGCCACGCCGGACGCCGCGATGCGTGCGCGGGCGGAGGCGTCGCCGCACGGATCGCCAGGCGTGCGCTGGGGGAACGTAGCTTTCGGCTGCTGTCGCTCGCGCCGCGGCTACATGGTTTTGGACGGCACTGATCGAGAAAGAACCCGCGCGCCCCCATTGCGTTCTTGTGCGTGCGTCCGGCGGAAGTCGCATCCGGTTTTGTTCTTTGTCTCTCTCAGTAAGCGCATGCTACGTCCTGGGCTAGACTTTCGCGGACGCGCAATAATTTGACGGTGTGACCGATTCAATCATGCATTCAATCGACACTCGGAATATAATGCGTGACCGATGTGAAGCAAGCAGGTGTGTTATGTGTAGCTCGCGAGATCGCACACTCACGTCGCGACGGATTATTGTGTTTGTTTTGGGGGGATCAGTGTATGTGTGTGCATGATTTGGGTTTATCTAGGAGCTGCATGCCGAAAGGGGAGTGGATCGGCAGCTAGATCAGCTTATCATCTGGATTGTTTACGAAAAGCTGTGGCTTTAATTAGCATTCAGGAGAGGAGACTCAACCTGCTTGTAAGTTTCTCCCCGCCAGTAGTTTAGGACCTTCTGTGTTCTGTCCTACTTATAGTATTGATCGGCCCTGCATACGTGATGCCCCTTGATTCGTAGTATCTTTCTTTTCCTTCTCCTTCATGCGCATTTTGCTGTTTGTGTTGTGGAGTGCAACGCATTCGGAGGTTGATGACTTTTTCCTGTTTGTTTCCTCCTCAATCTATATAAGCTACCTTACGAGTCATGTACGGTATGATAAATACCATAGAAATTTTTGAAATAAGCTGAAATTAGCATCTTTGGGTAGTTTATTCCAGCTCATTATTCCAAACTTTGCAAGTATTGTGCTGCTTTACGATACTAAGCATAACTCATAAGCTAGTTTATACAAGTTGAGGAGGAGATAAACATGATTTAAATTTGTGGGGTGCTTGTGTAAGCCCATGCGTAATCCTTCTAATTGAAGAACATAAAAAGAATGAGTGTCGTTGAATATGTCCCTATTTTTATTACTCTTCCTAACAACTAATGGTGCGTAGCTTAACTTGCTGCAGTGAGTGCTAAGGAAGTACGAGTGAGGATAACTATGAGCTGCACGGACAATTACGGTTTGCTAGATGAACAAATAATTGACCATTTCCTCGTCTCCTTGCGTATCCAAACCTGAGGCCGGGATGCATTCCTTGAACCGTCGAACAACTCGTGAAGAATAATGCGCTGGACAAAGTTGGACCACGTATTAGCTCCAATTAGCTTTAGTTCGGCGCGATCTATATCCCTTCAATGAAAGTGCCGGTACTGTTTTTTATTCCATCGCTTTGGATCAAAATCCTAGGTTACTCGTGCCGTCCTTGGCTAGACAGCTACCTTTCGCTTAAAATTCTGAAGAATCTGAAGAACGGCACGGCACTGTTTAATTCTCCTTCCCCTCAAATAAACTACTGTGTGCGAGCATCATCGGTTACCTAAACTACTGTTGTGTTACCTAAAACGATGATTTATGAGCATCCATTTCTGTGGTCTTCCGAGTGACCAAGACACGGTACATGAGCTTTGATGGCTACCGCAAGCATTTTGGCGGGCCATATGCAGATGCGGCCAGAGGCGCAACACCAAGAAATAAGAATCCCAGCAGATCTGCGACGCTGCAACCTTACGCATGCGTACAGAGTACCTTCGCGAAATCTCCATATTCTTTTATATATACCACATTGATTGAAAAGGACTTGCAGAAAAAAAATTGTACCAAACCGCACAAAAAATAAGTACCGGTACCATATAAATGAGGACGTGCGTGCAGACGCAATATTTTTCGTTTTTTGACGGGAGAAAATTTTTTCCTAAATTAAAAATGCCGGCCGATCAGACCAGCGAAGAAAGAGCAATCAGAGATACATCGCTACACGTCAGCAGTCTTATAGTTCGTCTCATGCAGTGCCACGTAGGATTTTGATGATGTGGAGGAGAGTGAGCGAGGAGAGAGAAAGAGGTTGTTGTTTCGCGAAACAACCGTCTCAGGGCAAGTACATTGGTGTCGGCTAATAGGCGGTCTCATGCATTGACACGTAATCTTGAGACGATTTAATAGGCAACCTGTACAATGGGTTGTCCTATAAGTTGTCTGGTAGTGGTATATAATTCCTTAATTTGTGCATAAGAAAAATAAAATATTGTGAGTTGCATGGCAACAATAACTCCTACAATGGTTGTTAATTTGTCTCGTAGTCCTACAATTTAGCTCATGAGGTGGTTGTTTCGCGAAGCAATGACCTCTTTCTCTCTTCTCGCTCTCTCTCCTCCACATCATCAAAAATCCTACGTGGCACTGCATGAGATGACCTATGAGACCGCTGACGTGTAGCAATGTACTTGCTTCATGAGCTAAATAGCGAAACAACCACATCATAAGTTAAATTGTAGACTACGAGACAACTCACCAACCATTGTACTCATGATATTTCTTTTTTTATATGCACAAATTAAGGAATTATATAGCTTCACCAGATAATGTATAAGATAATTCATTGTACGAGTTGCTTGTTGAGTTGTCTCACCCTAGAAAACGAGATGCACGAAAATGCTAGGCCCTCCGCCGTTAAACATGTTTCCCGAAAATGCGACACACGAACAAACAGTTCGGCACTGCGTTGCTCGTCCACCGCCTTTTTGGCACATCAATGCGCGCGGCACGGCAACCGGCAACGCCTGGTGACAAACAAATATCCAGAGCCCTCGTCCCGTCGTCCGTCTCCGCACGCCCCCGATCGATCCCGCGCACCTCACTTTCGGCACGCACGATCCGGCGCGCCATGCATTATTCTAGCGCCAAGTCCACGACAGCAGGCCCGCCACCGCCGCCCGGCGACCACCACGTGACGATGGACCGCCGCCCAGCCCCACCCACCACCGAACTCCTCCAAACTCCCCTGATAGCGATCGCGACGAGGCGGAGGAGGCGCCTGCCTGATCGGCCGGGTCGCGGTCGTGCCAAGGGGCCGGGCTGACTTGCGCGCTCTCCGTCCCCGCGCAGGAAGGACGTGATGGCGCGGCGGAGACTTTTCGCGGACGTCAAGCCTGCAACACGCCCACGGACGGGGCGCGCGGCCGGCTAGGGGTCGACACGTGCACCCGGGGCACCTGCGCGCTAATCATGTCGACCGTGCCGTGCCAATTGGAACATGCAGGTGTTAGGAGTAGCTTCAGTTTCAAAGGCTGGCTGTACTGGTGGCGAACTGGCCGATGTCCACCGGGCACCATCCGATGAAAAAGGCACGGAACTGGAGTGCCCCGTCGTCCATCGAGTCCTCGATGGATGGCTACTGGCCAGCTACTAGCTAGTGCGCGAACGAACTATCCGGATTCCAGAAAGTTCCATGCCGATGGCCGAAAGAGCCCCTAAGTAATCTCATCGCTTGACATATCCGTTGCTCCCTGAACTATTTTGGTCAAAAAGTTGCGAAATTCAAATCTCGCGACGTGTTGGTGCATCCCGTAAAGCAAAGCGCAATGGATGCGCCATTAAAATTTGTTGAGCCAAGTCATTAGTCACCGATGGAAAGTTTATTGCTTAATTAATTCAAAATCGATATCTGTTTGTTTTGGAAAAAAAAAGTCAAACACTTTTGTATTTTTTTACTAACACTTGATAATGAATAAACAGTATGGTTCATATAAAAAACTTAAGCAACTAGAATCGTATTTTAAATTATTTTGCACTGAATTGGTACCGAAGCTGCTAATGGTAACTTTTGTGACAAAGAAACAGACAAAAGTCTAGTTCTAGAGATCGAGTTAAATAGAATATGCGTTATAACTAACGAAGAAGAAAAGCTCCAGTCTAGGGCTTGTTTGGATTCTTAACACCCAGTAAAGTTCAACCTCACCATGCCAAACCTTAGGAAGTACTCCATCCGTTCTAAGGTCATTTTAACATTTTTAAGGTTTATAGTTTTTACTTATGCACCAAGATATATTGTATGTCTAGATATATAATAAAAGTTATAAATGTAGAATTGCTAAAACGTGGGATCGAGGGAGTAGTTCTTAATCCATGCTTTGTTGCTACCACAGTTTATAGTTTGCCCAGATTTTTCATATGCCCCGCTTTGATACAGAGTGAATTTTTTTCCTAGTTTTGTCTTAGGTTGGTTGTCAACTTTCTTTCCACAAAATGTTGCAAAGACTAACCTTACTAGCATTATATAAGAATATGTGGCTAATTTAGTTGTTAACCAAAAGATGCCCACTTGCTTGAAAAATGCGACACTCTGCATCCTAACGAGAACCGAGAAATTGAGCCGCGATTTCAATAGTTACAGCATCCGTTTTTAAATATATGAATATATGATATTTATTATAAGCAAATTATTTTAAAAATGAACTAGTTGCTTGTCCTGAACGAAATATATCCAACAACGGAGTTAGAGCATCTCCAGCAGTCTCCCGATAAATGTTTCCCAATAATCAGTTAATAGGGATATCTCAATATCACTTTCATCGTTTTGCAGTTTCCCAATAATCTCATCCCAATCCAACTACGTACTGAGAGAGTCACAAGTCCTTCTTTATTAAAGAAGAGTTGGAGTGAATTATTAGATTGTCCCAATAATTATTGGGAAAAAGGAAAGGTAAAGAGAGACTGTTGAAACATTATTTTCTTATCGACTCTCCCAATATGATAGTTGGATTGGGGAAAGGGATACTGCTGGAGATCCTCTTAGCATGTTCTTTATTACAACAATGCTTCGTGGAGTAATATCTCAAATATGTCAACCCAGCGTATATAAACTAATTAAGATACATTGAGATAGACACGATAAAACAAGGAATGCTTCGCTTGCCCTCAAACCTAACTCCGGCAGACCTATCACACCTTTCCAAGACACTGGCAAACACACCAATAATCACAACGAGTAGTTGGGGAAACTTACTCTCTCCATCACGGACAAAACATAGTTTAATCCTCGCATCCTGATCTAACAATCCAGATTACGCAATGCAATAATCATCCACATACCAGTAGTGGCGATAAGTCAAGACTCGCACGATTTACAATACCACCACTACAAGCACGCAATGATTATGCGCTAAGTGTGCCGCTTTCCATTATTTAGCGCCTTAATCCTGCATCACGCGCCACGGAACGACGACCCTTATCTGCAAGACAGGTGCGCCTCGTCAGTTTATTTTCAGCTGAGCTCACTGACAGGGAGATCTCAGCTCGAACTCTTAGGATATTTTTCGCTGGCCTGCAGAGCACGCGTCTATCCGGAGAGGTCGATGGCGCGTTCCAGTGCCGGACCGAACGGATTAGTATCGGAGCGCTTTGTTTAATGCAGAGGTGCTCTGATCGGATAAAGCCCATTGCGTTTTGTTTGTGCTGTTATGCAAGTCAACCCTAGTGCTTCGAGAGTTTAAAAAGGAAAACTAGTGTTTGGGGTGGCAGAGATGGCGTCAGTATATATGTTTTGTAAGGACTTGTTCGACTTCTTTCTCAAGCAAAAACAGCATACCATCTTGCAAAACTGCTGCTCGCATGTCCGCTCGTAGATATTTAGGGTGGCAACTGACTACGACGTGGGGCTGCTGAAGTGCAGATTACTTTCCAGACAAGTCTCCGCTGAATTTATTTGTAACAAAGTGCACCAATTAACTAGTGGTACTGGTACTGCACATCGTACCATTTCAAATTAATTTGAAATAAAACTTGTAGAGAGATAATCCCATAATCGCACGGTACTTTACCGGAACCTGTGGCGTTGCAATGTTTCTGTATCAGAGGATGATCGGCATTGTGATTTCAGTTTCTACAGAAACTATCAGTGAATGGATAGCGAATAGGAACAAATTCTTGGTCTGACAGACAACTGCCATAGGGACATCGAAATAGCGATAGACACGAGTACGTGAAATGCCAATGTCACACAGTCGTTAGCTGGTCGTCACACCCAGGTGTGCTGACCGGGCGAAAAATATCTGCCAACGAGTCCCCGAGACCGGACAAAAGAAGGTCGGCACACTTTACAAATCGCTCCAGTTTTCGAACAGTACAATGTTGTATGACACCTGACCTAACCACACTAGCAATATGAATGTTTCAGTATTGTAGTTGGGATGATGCAGCAGAGCCGAAAAGAACATCACAGGAGAGATATTTTTTATAGCAGGCCTTGCAATTTTTATCCGATCGTGTTATGCATCTCCGTACTTAATCGTAGTGGCAAACAGCTTCGTATGCCTCGGTGATCGTCTTTGATTATCACGGAGTGTCACAGGCATTTTTCATGCAGCAATATATAATAAGCTGTCTTTTAGCTTTTCTCCGCAAGCACTCAACGTCAACAGGCAACACCGGAAGTCGGAACGTGTGTCCTCAACTGCTGGTGCCTTGGGTGGTATAGTTCAAGCAACTCCAACCACCTTCATCTCCCTCCTCAAGCTAAAATTTAACAAGTCTGATCGAAAATCACAGTCCAACAAAGTTACTATCCCAATAGCCATCCTATCTAGCTTACCAAATATTCTCACACTCTAATTTGGGAGGTTTGCTTGCCAAATGTGAGTCCCATTGCAAAATGTAGAGTGCAAAATGGAGAATCTCTTGTAGTGCGAAATGGAGAAGCTGTCGGAGTGGATGGGGAGTGTAGATTTTTAGAGAGGAAATCAGATATTGGGATTTGGAGAGTGGAAAATGGATAGTATGTTAGAATAAGGAACTTAACATAGAGAGGAATCTTTTTACCAACTTGATCAGAGAGTCAAATGGAGAGTAAAAAATAGATAGTCTGTCGGAGATGTTTTGCCATTCAGTTGCTGCGTCTGGGCTGGGCCTTGTAAATATCTGCGCATTCTTAGCGGGCTTCACTTGCAGACGGCATAACGCCTAACTACGGCCTTGTCCAACATTGGTGACCGGTACATGCAGCAGGGCAGCATGAATTTCATTCAGGACTACAGAATTTTCAGTTGCGAAGTTTCATGGCAAGAAGTTTAGACTTCACGGAGAAATAGCAGATATGGTACGGTTTTTTCATTTGGAGGCATATTTTTAATGTTTAAAAAATGATTTGGGAAAAGATGGGCCAGAGAGAGAGAGAGAGAGAGAGATGCGTATCGGTTCGATTTAGCGCCAATGGCTGCCGGCGTGGCGGCCCAGCTCCTCCAAGAGCCACACAAGCTTCCACCGGTCCACCCCGCCGAGGTCCATGCCGCCCCACTCTCCACATCAGGACGTTGCGCAGGGCGACGCCGCGGTGGTCCGTATCTCTTCCGGATTCGAGATTCCGCACCAGTGGCCTTGCCAGCAAACTGCTTGTCGCATCGCATACCTGTGCATTCACATTTCAGTTTTCACCGTCCGGAGGACACGGGTAAAAGCGCGTCCAAGCATGAGGCTGCGGCGCGAACACGTCGTCCGACTGGGACGCGTGCTTTCCGCGCCCGGCGCGGCGTCGAGGACGGCAGCCTGCGGGGCAAAGCGGCGACCAAGAACGCCGCGAGGGCGAAAGGCCCGGCCCGCGTTGGCTTGATGGCTTGAGGCGCGAACGGACGGCGTGGTGGGCAGGAGACGGCAGGCTGCACGGGGCGCGCACCGTCATCCCTCAGGGTTGGCGATGGCCGATAATTGCATGTGCAGAGGTGGAGGAGCTAGGCCCGTTGATCGTTCCGGTTGCAGCGTGTTTTGCTTTCAGGATCGGGGACGGTGAGCAGCACCCCGTTGCCACTGCGATGCGCAACAGTGCCAGTATGGATGGATCATGGATCTACGGGATAAAGACGAAGCTAGCGATCGCCGTCACGTCCCACTGTCTCAGGCAGCACGTACGTTGCCCATCCAAATTTGGGAGGGCCTCCCTTTAGCAGTGATCTTGCCAGTTCTGTAGTGGAGCGCGTTGCCCACCGAACGCATGCACTCGATCGACGTACCCACTTCCAACAAGAAAAGCAAATGATCCCGAGAAGACATTTGTATTTATTTTATAGACCATTCATGCGCGTGCAAGGTCATGAACCAAACTCCACGATTCGATAGCTGCTCAAATAAATGTGTGCACTCATGAATTGAGGCCCTCTCACCGACGGGCGACGGCGTCCACGTACGCCTCCCCTGTAGCTACCATTCGCCACTCTTGGAACCTGCGCAGGTGCTAGTGAACTACCCGCCGGTGCCCGCCTCAAACTTCTCGATCACACACTACTCGCACGCAACGACCACACGCTTTGAAACCTTTTAGGTGTATCAACATGTACAGATTCGATCCGCTCACGCTTACAGGCTACTGAAACCTTTACTTCGATTGATCCTCAACCTCCAGGAATTGAGCTAGCAGGGAGACTAAGGGGGGCCATGGCCCTCCTCAATCCTCATACTCCATGTCTACACTTTTTGTGTGCAATGTGTCCTCTGTGTTAAATTGATAACTGTTTATCCATACATAGCAAAAATGTTATTTGGCCACCTCTCCGTATGACTTCGTCCCTACTTAACCTCTGCATTGTAGTCTGCACTTCGGCGGCCGATCGACACAGAAATCCCCCCACGTACACGTGTTTTGGACGGCCGATCGAGTGTTACCTCTAGCGGCGACATGCGTGCAAGAAGCAGCTGCGGCACGTCTACATGCGTCAGTATAATAATGCCACTGCCCCTGGATCGCCATGTGGAGAGATTGTGGTTTCTGAGTGTCTCGCCGTCTTGGAATCTTAATTTGTTTTCGTTAGTACTAACTCGCTGCTTGCTAAATGATGATGTAGTAGTTCCGAAACGGACTGTTCCGGGCTGCCGACTCATCATGTCGGTAGCTTAGATTACCCAGTAGGGCCAGTACCCCAGCAAGACGTGTGAGTGCGTGGTGTGCCACACCAACCAGCCGGCTCGCGCGCGCCACGGATCCGGAGGTGTTCGGCGCACGGGAACGCCCGGATCTGGGGCGTACCACGCGGTAGCGCGAGGCTAGCTAATTTCTGCCATGCGCATGGTCCCCTCCGCCGGCCGGCCCCCTTGCTCCACCGGCGGCATGGCTCATTGGCTCGGACACAAACACGCCATGCCGCCGAGGCACGTACGCCTGCCTAGCTCGTCCGCTTGATCGCGGGCATCCATGCACGCCACTGGTACGTACCGCTGCGCCCTTGGCAAAGCCGAACAGCTGTGCCGTGTCGATCGCTCGATCTAGATGCACAATAATATGCGTGGCCGGACCGCATGGGCTCCTGCGGCGGCGGATCAGGGGCTGGACGGACGGTTGGTTCCCTGACCCTGCTGCTCTGCTGGTGGTTAAACGCTAGCTTCGGCGGCCTCGACCTCCCTGTCCCAGAGACATTCGATCGGCACCGCGTGCTCGAAGTTGTCAATCGCCCATAATTACTACCGGCCGATCCGGTCATTCTTTAACGCCCCTGCCGTCCTGCTCGAACGAAGCCCGGCCGATAGCGATGCCACTGTTTGTCGAAAGGACCAAAGCTCTCGGATGGTGGCCGCCGCGTGTGATGGCCTCCTGACACCTGCAACGGAAAGATCCATCTGTCCCTCTCCCATCTCGTCCTTTTTGCCCGGAGCCCCCGATGCGTCCGATGTTTCCTACTGTTTCCCCGCGCCGTGCGTGCGCCTTTTTTTCCCCTTCCAGGTGCCAGCAGATTCACCACCAGCAACTTCCTTCCTCGGCGCTCATGCACGGCATGTGCCCCAGATCTACTCGCACAAGTTTCTGCACGGCCCATCGGAAGAGAGCCGGTTAAATAATCCGCTACCGCCTACGCTGCGTCCTTGCTTGATCCGTGCATGCCCCTCCTAGCCGGAGACGTGGTGGTGGTGGATCCTGCCTGCCGCTATATTCCTGCTCCTGCAAGTGGCGCGTGCAGGAGCTTGTTGCCGCCAGCGTTGCGATTTTTCAGCTGGGGTCAACTGGTACGGGACGTGGGCAGCTAGTCTAGTGATCGATCCGTGAGGCGGAGTCCAACGTTTGCTGGCGGACGCACTGTGCAATGATCATGTGCCGTGTCTGGGCGCGGTGGTGGTGCCAATGATGCGCCGTGCACGATGCGTGGCGTGGCGGCGCTCCATGCATGGATCGGCACGGCATGCCGCCTTTTTCTCAGACTGCTGCCTTTGCAGGTACTGTGTTGTATAATCGACGGGCTGGCTATGTGCCTATCTACGGTGCCTATTCTGTCCGATCCATCGCTGCTAGTCGGTCACGCGTTTCTGTGGTGGTGCAATGCGGCATGCTGTTTTCAGAAAGTCGTTGGATCTCAAGTGGAAGGCCGCGGAGGCGATGCCAGCATGCAGTTTTCACTCTTCAGAAAGTCGTTTGATCTCAAGTGGCAGGTCACAGAGGCCACAATTTCTCATCGGTTTGAGAAATCTCGTATGAATGGTTCTGGTGAGATGTTTCTTTGTTGACAAAGGAGTGGGCAGGGCCGGCAGCATTGAATGGAATGGAACAGCGCCTTGTTTCCACAACTACGGACGCACGGTACAGCGCCGGAGCTGGACGAGATGCGCAGTGCAGAAGAAAAGGCTGGAGTATATCGATCGGCGAGGACCACAACCAGCTCGAATTCACGGAGTACCAGATAAGATCGCGGCGGTGGAGCCTGCCTAGGTCGCCTCCTCTTCTGATCATTTTTCAAGATTGGAATGAGAGCAGAGCTGTGCCGTAGCGTGAGGTCGGGCCGGTTTGCTCGATATCCTCCCATCCCATATCCCGTCCCCTGCGGTGGCTGCGTCGTCAGCAGTCAGCTCGTCAGCTTTTGCAGAGAACGAACATTCCTCTTCCCGGATCGACCAATTCGTTGTCCCTCTCGGATTCACCCTGCCTTGCGCATTGCACGGTGATTAGTTACGGCTGGGACTGGGGGCGAAGAACAGTCTCGATCAGATGCCAGCCCTCTTGTTTTTTCATGTTCACTGCTGCGCAGCCACCCTGTGCAGTGCATCCATGCCATAGCAAGATCAGCGCGTACAGTGCTTTTTACCCGTCACGTCGCCAACGGTCGGCGGTTACCATCAACTGGTACTGATTTGTCCGGCTGATCCTAACAGAGCGCGCGGCGAGGAGCGGTTCCCATAGCTGCTCCGCACCAAATGAGCGGCAGTAGGGAGGCCTTAATGATCAGCCGGAAACAGCAAAGGCTCGCCCTCATGAATCATGGTGCTTCAGTCCACCTCACTGCAGCTCGTGATAGCTCAGCCAAATAAGGAGGAACCGTCAGCCGAGCTGGTGGTGTAGTACGGACACACTACGCTCGCCATCATCAGCAGAGCTCACATGAGACATAATAAAGCTGAGGGCGAAAGATTGATCGGCGATCGATCGATAGATGCCCGGCCCTGCCATGGGCGCGAGATCGAGATCGCTGGGTGACGAGTCATGTGTTTCTCTCCTGATCCATCCGCACAAATCTAGAGTTGGTGTAGTTGCATGTGTGCGCGCCAGTAGTCCTGTGAAATGAGATACTGCCACGCATGCCTTGCACGCACGCAACTCTTTCTTACCTAGTGGTTGGTTTTTACGGCCGTGGCATGTGACTCACGGCGGGGACCGGCCGGGTCGTTGCCCTGATAGCTAGCTGCGCGCACGTACGTGACGGTGGTGCTGGCCCCGGGAGAAACACGCGTACGACGTACCGGGTGGTTCAAATGCAAGTGTGTGTGTGTGTGTGTGGGGGGGGGGGGGGGGGGGGGGTGCGTGCGTGCGTGCGTGCGCGTGTAGCTAGCTTGTTATTGCTGGCTGGTGCTTTGGGACAATAGGTACAGACCGATCCGAGGCGAGGCGTGAGCGCACGTCGCCGTGTAGCTTTGCTTGCTACTGCTAGATCTCGATGGAGCGACCACACCAGCTGCTAGCGATCGAGAACTTTCAGATCGGAGTCGGACGTCGCATTTGCTGCCTGAACCGCGGGATCGATCGCCGTACGCCGTGGTCCTCGACGTGCGCGCTTGCTGCTCAGCTAGCTGCGCGCCGGCCGCCAAGCCACAAGGATCGCTGACGTGTATCCTCCGGTCTCTGTCATCTCCCCTCACGAATGTGTCCTGTTTGTCACGAGGATCGCTGATGTGTACGTCTACAAGCATGCATATCCGTTGAGAACGTCATACTTCGTGACTCCACACTCCACTATGACGATGACGATGCTGACACAGTGACGCTTGACACTATGAGTACTGATGTGCTAATTGCAATCGAGCTGCTCTGGCTCACGAGCCACATGCAGTAGTACTATGAGGTTATATCGAAGTTAGCGCAATGCACACATAAGTGTGTTAAAGTAATGAAACTAATCCACATTTTTTGTCCGGTGAACTTACTGCCAACTTGTCAGTAAGACAGGAGCTACTGTGTGGCACACAAGGAAAGTATACTGCGGACCCGCCTAAGGTCCTCGTTGGATACTGCGTTAGCACTAATCTATTCAACATTATCCTCCTACCCGCGTGCATGTGTGCAATTTGGCGCATTATTAATCTTCTTTACGCGATTCACATGTACGCCTACTACCAAAAGCTGAGACGGCGCGCTTTGCTGCTGGTGCTGATGACATACTTGCTGACCGCAGCTTAATTAGTGGAGGGGCTCTTCATTAGTTTTATAGTACGCGGAAGGGATCAGCACTGGCGATGAGTATGGGGAAGCAGGGAGCAGCTCTGCTCAAGTGATAGCAATGGTTTACAGGAAAGTGGAAAAGGGCAGAAAAGAAGGGCGCCACTTGACGCCGCACGTCTTTGTCAATGCGGATACGCACTGTACGCGCCGGATCTTTTTTTACTGGTCACATGCATCATGCATGCTCCATCCTTTCACGATCGTGCCCCTGCGCACTCTCTTTACCCGACGTGTATCCCAAGCCTCGTCGAGAGGCTGACACCGGCCGGCCCATCGTGTAATCGGCGTAGGTAGGAACACGAACATCTCGCGCCGACCGCTCGGTTTACCGCTCAAGAAGGGCGTACGGATCCGGAATCCGCGCGCGCGCATAATCCACGCTACCGGAGATGGAGCGACGAGCGAGCGAGAGAGCCCGCGTCCGAAGGCACAGGCATCTCCGCGCCTTTGGAGATCGCCCAGCTGCCCACGCGAGCTCCGACAGGGCGCGTAATGGCCGGGGACCCCGTGGCCCGTGGCCGGTGGTCCATGCGTCGTCCCCTCCCGCCGATCCACCGATCGATCGATCGCTCGCCTAGCTACTACTACTGGAGAGTGGAGATCGACGATCCCTGGCCCTTCTACGGGCAAACTTAAAGCGTCGTCCCCCCGTGACCAATAGGCCTAGCTACCTGCCGCCTGATGATGCTTTGCTTACCGCCCAACCTACCTAGCCACAAAACGTTCGCCGATCGATCCCCCCGTGGGCCGTGGTGAGGAGGGTTTACGTTACGCCGCGCTGCGCGGCCGTGGATCGTGGTCCACCGCGCGCGGGAGCCGTTTGCCCGCGGTGTCGCAGGCCCGGCCGGCGCGAGCGCTGGCGCCGCGGCGCCGGATCGCGCGGCGCGGGCCCGCATGGGGGAGCTCTCTTGGGTCTCGAGCCGGATCTGGAGCCCGTCGTCGGCGTCGCTGCGGAGGCGGACATGCCGCTGATGGGAGATGATGGATGGGTTCCCCCCGATCGAAGGGTTTTTCGCCCCCTGCCCCCCCTGCTGTGGTCCTGTATGTCTGTCGTGCATGTGGGCGTACGTTTGATGCGGGGTTTCGCTCGCTCTTTACGTGCCTCGGTGTGCCACGGCTAGCACCTCTCTTTGCTTGCTTCCTGCGGATGATGATCGTCTAGATCTCACCGGCTGATCTACATCTGATTTTCTCGATGCTGGTAATGGAATCTGTACAGACTGCTGCATTGTAGCTTGTAGCTGGTTATAAAAGCTGGGGATGTTTGGTTCTCTGTATTTGGGAGTGGGTTGCTGTCGTATGTCAATCGTCTATAATGCCACTGCGTATGGTAAGTGAATGGAAATACTCCTCCCGTTTCAAATTTCTGATAAACTTAAATGGGCAGTTTAGTCCTTTTACAATGCACGAGCTGATAAAAAAAGAGCTAAAGGATGAAAGTTTGTAGGATTGTTACAATTTACAACCTGAACTTGAGATGTTGACCTGCTTGAATTAATTAGAGCTTTTAGAAATTAACAATTCATCATCTCTAGTGGACTCAAAATAGAGGCTTATATTAGTTGAAACTTCACGTTATATAGGAGTAGGTGTAGTGTGGCTGGGCAAGTTATTGCATCCAAAATTCACTAGGGAGAAATGGATTGCCGGGTGAATCTTTTATTTTCCCAGAATCTACAGAGTTACAAAAATCTTGTAATCGTCTTGAGATAACCCTTTTAGCGGCATTTCTGACATGTTGGTGTTTGGACCATCATTCGAGCGTTGAATTTGTTTTACCCCAGTTATATAATTTGAAATATTTCAATAGTATATAGTCAATTTCTGTCTTTAAATGAAAAATGCCACCGACATTTTGCTTTAGTTCACAGACTCATAGGCTACCTTTTCACAAATGCAAATGATAGAATTGCATCTCTGATGTTGCCACTTATCGTGATAGTTTGGCTTGTGTGCACGGGAGCCCGAACAACCCATCATATGGTCTCCTAAAAGTGGTTGACGGTAGAGATTTGCCCGAGGATATTAACTTGATCCGGTCAAAATCTTTCAACCACTAATTAACCTAGTACTACAAAAAAGGTAAAATAATAACAATCTGACTTATATTTTCTACCTTTTGGAAGCTAACTCAACTAACCCACCAATCTAGACGAAACAAGCTATCTGTTTCAGTACGAGAATTGAAATACGAGTAAGTAATTGTGTTGAGGCTGAACCAAGTGCAACCTAACCCGTGAAATGCATTTTGATTTCCTCGTCTATACGAAAAACTCTCTCCGAAGATCAGTACCAGCTACTTTGATTGCTACTATTTTAATGTACATATGACATATGGAACATTTGGAAGGAACAAAATGCTGCGGTTCGATCAAGTCTTCAGGCTAATTCAAAATGATGTCCTAATTCGAAGAAAGGCGTATGGCACTCCTTTAATACAAGAAGAACTTCTTGTATCCTAATGTCTTCATACTTTCTTTACTTTTCAGTGTGTAAGCAAACTTCTTTTATTACGTAATAGCTTTGTAACTCTAAGATTGAACTTCTAATCCTCTTAAAGGAAAGGCAGTGCTACAAATGTAAAAAAAAAGAGGGACATGGCCATAAGGGACGCACGGGAGCCGTCGCCTTCCACTCGTCCCTCCAGAATCCGCCGCCCGCCGAAAGACCCAGACTGCGTGACCGCATGAGCCGGTCGGTTGCTCGTTTACCCTTCGTCCCGCCGTCACGTGGAAATGGAAATCACCCTGGTTTTACCCCACTGACACCGTGGTCCCACGGCAACCCGACCTCTGTTTTTTTTTTTTTGAAGTAAAGCGGCAACCCGACGTCCCGACCTCAACTCCGCGACGGACGGCCGCTTCGTTTTACCTCCACCGGTTACAGCTGTACAGACAGCGAGCAGTAATAACAGCGCCGGCAAAGCCCGCCACCACATCAGCCGGGGGGAGCGGGCAGAGAGGCAAATTACCGCGACAACAGACGGCGGCGACGCGAGCACCAACGACCCTTAAGTAAGACGCGCGGGGGCGGCGCTAAGCTGGGCGGGCGGTTGGGAGATCAGAGGAAGCAACGGGGTCGCTCGCGGTTAGGCTGTCGTCGTGCGCGGGCGCGGGCGCGGGCGTGGTGGATCTCATCTAACGCCGCCACTTGCTGCTACGACTTCCCCATCCCTCCCTCCCCTCTCCCTCGCCCGCCTCCTCCTCCTCCCCCACACCTCCCTCCCTCCCTCCCTCCCTCCGGCACCGTCTCATCATCTTTGTCTCTCTCGCACAATTCGCCGAACACACCGCGCGCGCCTCGCCTCGCCCTCCCGACGACGGCGGCGGCGGCCAATGCTGGCGGCGCGATGAGCGTGGAGGAGGAAGTGGAGGAGCAGGAGGGGGAGGAGGAGCTCTTCTACGAGTCGCTCGACCGCATCCTCTCCTCCTCGGGCTCCTCCACCTCGGCCTCGGACGACGACGGCGCCGCCCGCCCGCGCCGCCGCCGCGGCGGCTGCGACGCGTCGGCCGCCGCGCTCGACCTGTGGACCTCCCAGCCGGCGCCCGTCCAGGAGCGCCGCCGCCGGCTGCTCCAGCTGCTGGGCCTCGCCGGGGACCCTTCCCTCGCCCGATTCGGGGCGGGCCGGTCCGCCTCCGACGCCGCCGTGGACTCCCTCCCGGCCTCTCCCGTCTCGCGTTCCAGATCGGGCGGGGTCGCCCTGGGCTCCGCCGCGAAACCGCCGCTCGGGGGCGCCCGCCTGCGGCCGTCGCTGTCCGACGCGTCGGATGCCGCGCTGGAGGCGGTCGAGGAGGACCCCAGGTGCTTGATCAGGAACCTCGACGATGGCAGCGAGTACGTTGTGAGGGAGGAGTTGTGCCTCCGCGAGGTCGGCACGGGGCGGCAGCTCACCGTGGAGGAGTTAGGCCGCTCACCCATCGTTCAGGAGCTTATGCGCCGCCAGGCTTTCAGCACCCCCAACTCCAACTGCACCTCGAATTCCCAAAGTGGCGCCTCCACGCCCATCGAGAGGTCCAGCTCCAGCTCTAGCAACGGCGGGGCGCGCTCCAAGCGGCGCAGCAGCTGGCTCCGCAGCATCCGCTGCGTAGCTGGCTCCATGGCCACTCACTCCCGTGACCGCCGCAGCAGCGACGAGAAGGACACGTCTTCAGAGAAAGGTGGGCACCACTCCAGCTCTGCAACGGATGACAGCCAGGACCGTGTTCCACGCCATGGCCCGTCCCGTGTCAAGGTGCGCCAGTACGGGAAGACATATAAGGAGCTCAGTAGCCTGTTTATGACACAGGATATACAGGCACACAATGGTTCTATCTGGAGCATCAAATTTAGTCCTGATGGCCGTTACCTTGCGAGCGCTGGGGAGGATTGCGTGATCCATGTTTGGGAGGTATTAGAGTTCGAGAGGGTGGGGAAGGAGAGGGCAGTGGAGGAGAATGGGGTGTGCAATGAGTCATCAGAGCTAATGGTGTCATCAGCTGCTCCAAGTGGGAGCCATTGGGAGAAGAAGCTGCGGTCAAAGGTACTGCACAGTGGGGGATCGGTGAGCTCAGACAGGTTGATGGTGCCCGAGTATGTATTTGCACTGTCCGAGAAGCCTGTTATAACCTTCGCAGGGCATTCAGAGGATGTGCTTGATCTCAGCTGGTCCAAATCTCAGGTAATGTGTACACATTTCTAGTTTCTCTTCAATTCTAATATGTAAATTTTATATTTTCAGTCTCATCGCCAAGTGCAGCCTATAACAGAATGTAGAATGACCGGCACCAGAATGTAGGATATAAATTGGATCTGAACTTAACTTGTGTTATTAAGAATGCAAAAGCTATGCAGCAATCGTTACACTAGAAACATTATGATCACATATCAGCTAACCTTATTTACTTTTGTGGGGTTTGGGCATACCCTAATTTGGCATCCAGATCTGGCATAGTTTAACTGGTGCGCTTATTGGAAAGGAAAATTTGATCAGTTGCTATTTAGGCATTTGATTTTGGGATAAATATGTTAAATTTATTGCTCACAAGTGTGCCCCGGTTTTTACCATGTGCATAGTGCCCTGAAATTTAACTAAGGCACGCTCCCTACAAGATTACAGTTTGCCACTTTACTGTGGTTTTAATTTCCTTCTCAGCGCGTCTATAAAGTACAGCACATAACTTATTGACTTGTTGGTATTTGGTTCATCTATTATCTGGACGATATGTTGCCTTTTGTCAAAATATAGACATTTGAAACTCAGTTAACCAGTTTCATAGTACTAAACTGCAAGTTAATGATGTTTCTTTTTTTTCCTAAAAAAATGGTGTTTCCTTTTTTTGGTCCTGTACTTTTTAGGCATAAGGTTCTGACTTTGTTAATTGATATTTATTCTTTCTCTGCATCAAATCAAAGGAGGTATTAAGCTTTTCAAGAGAGTTGTAATGTAATTAACAGAATGAGTTAATTTTGGCGTTGCCTTTTAGGTTTGCTTTGGCACACCTCTTTTAGAAGAGTTTGTGGATCTTGAAGCAAATACCTGACAAACTCTGTGCGAGAAAAAAAATATTCGATAAAAATACTTGACAAAATCATGAATTAGCTATTCTATATCTCTAAGATGATATGAGATTTTTCTTGTTTTCAAACAGATTAAAAAATGGGGTTGTTGATGTACATGATGGTAACGGGGTTTAAAAGTGCAGATTAATTATTCCACCAGGGTGTTCATGTAGAATAAGTGCTCATAACTGGTCAAGGTACCATGTACTCAGATACACTGACAGCATAAGTGGGCACCGCACACGGCATTTTTGCTAGACACTTCTCTTGCACATCTCTCAGTATAAGCCATATCCATTTCTACAACATGTTTGTTTACTCAACTGAATTTAAATGATTCTAGGCAGCATATTTGTTATGAATTTATTGTAGTTTCCAGCTATTTCAGCATCTCCATTTTTTTATTCCTGCAGTATTTGCTTTCTTCATCAATGGATAAAACAGTACGGTTGTGGCACATGTCAAGCACTTATTGTTTGAAAACCTTCTCA
Organism: Setaria viridis; assembly: GCF_005286985.2. Lineage (NCBI taxonomy): Eukaryota > Viridiplantae > Streptophyta > Magnoliopsida > Poales > Poaceae > Setaria > Setaria viridis. The sequence goes on from NC_048263.2 coordinate 31,958,505, forward strand.
CACAGTGACTACGGTATGCACTTCACTTCAGAATCCCTGTCCTTCTCTGTCTCAGCACTGTAATAGCATTTTCCTTCTGATATCATTTCTTTTTGATTCAGTGACTTGCATCCAGTTCAATCCTGTTGATGATAGATACTTCATTAGTGGTTCCCTGGATGAAAAGGTTCGTATCTGGAGTATTCCAAAACGCGAAATTGTTGACTGGGTCGATCTACATGAAATGGTTACTGCTGCCTGCTATACCCCAGATGGAAAGGTTTGAATTTGATCAATTTCCCAGTTTCTGAATTTTGGTGAACAGGCTGTCTAATTTATCACATGCTCATCCTAATACTCTTGTGCCTTGTCTCAGGGCGCGCTGATTGGCTCCCACAAGGGCAGTTGCCATCTGTATGATACATCTGGTACATCGGCTTGCGTTCTAGCTCTGTTCTCAACTCTGATCCAAAGGCCTTACTTGTTCTGTGATTTGCAAGCCTAAACTTATATTTTCCATTTCTTCTGACTAGATGATATGCTTTGCTACAAAAAAAGAATTGACCTGCAAATCAAGAAAAGGAAATCCAGCCAGAAGAAAATCACTGGATTTCAGGTGCTTATTTTAAACATTTTGTTGTGATGTGAATCGTACTGCACCAGTGTTTAGATTATTTTGCTTCGTTAAACTGAAAATAGTTCCTCAAATAGTTTGTCCCAGGCAGTCCTTCAAAGGTCGTAATCACATCTGCAGATTCACGAATACGAGTTCTTGATGGTTTTGAGCTAGTTAACAGGTTTAAAGGTAAAAGTTTCTTTATCAACTATTTTTCGTATACGTTCACACTTTACACTGGTTCAGATCATGGTGCAATCATTATTGACTGTGTGACTACTGAAGATCAACTGTATCTGCTTTGTTCTTCCTTTCAAGAGCAGTGCTGGAACATATCAGATTCCACTTTTCTGCTATGATTGGCTTTATTGTTCACTTAACATGTTAAAATAGCTTGTCCCTATTGATAGATCTTAACGGCTACATAGTTTGTTTTCCTGTGCATGTCACTCTCTGTCTGTTATTAAGAACAGGAATCCTTGCTCAATATTCGTCTTCTATTCTGCTGGTTGGTCTCAATTACATAGTTCTTATGTTTTGCCATATTTCAGGATTCCGAAACACCAGCAGCCAAATCTCAGCTTGTTCAGCTGGAAATGGGCGGCATATTATCTCTGCAAGTGAGGATTCCCATGTATATATGTGGAGGAACAATGATGATTTTGAACCAAGTAGAAAGAAAGGCATTGTTTCTGTCACAAATACCCATGAACACTTCCACTGCAAGAGTGTGACAGTTGCTGTTACCTGGCCTTTTACCAGCACCACAATGACTTCTTTAATGAACCCTAGGAAACAAGAAGAGCTGGATTGTGGGTTGGAGAATGACCATGTACTGCAAACCAAACCTGCTAAAGCACAGGAGATGCCAGATGTTAAGTACCAGAGCACCACAATCACAAGTAACAACTCAAATCATACTGGTGACTGGACATCTGTGACTTGGCCCGAAGAACTCACCACACCAGCAAAGCAGAGTCACAGGCCTACTACCTGCCTTGCCGACGAGGGAGATCAAGTTCCAAATCGGTCAGCCTGGGGCCTAGTAATTGTCACAGCAGGTCGTGGAGGTCAAATCAGGACATTTCAAAACTTTGGTTTCCCTGTTAGAGTATAGCATGAATCCAGATACGTAAGATAGTCACTGCCATTCAGGATGTAGTTTGTGTATAGATAGGAGATAGCGGCTGAGTTTTGTGCCATTCAGGGATTGAATTTGATTGTTCCTTCGTGCGCCTGCTAGATATCAGAATCTTCAGCTAACATACACTGTCAGTACTCCGGAACTTGGTATGCCAAATTCATTTACCCTAAACTGTACATGAAAGGGAAAGCCCTGCAGAGAGAGCAACACCATCAGCTGACTGGAGATATTTCTTCCATCAGTTTCAACCTTGTTCCACTCCCCATCTTTCACTTTTTGTCTTTTATCCCGTTCCGTTACATGTTCTTGTAAGGAACGTCAATACCAACGGAAAAAAAAGTGTTACATGCATATTTTTGTCATTCTGGCTTTGTGATCTCATGGTGTGGTAAATAATTTTTGACATGGAGCTTTTAAACAACTCTGGCAAATGCAGTTTTTCTGCATCTAGTAAGTCAATAGTGAGCCTTAGCTTTGCTTCACCTTGTTTTGCTGCTTGTGAACATAACTACAATTTAAATTAAAGATCGGCTAATATTTAAGTTCAGTTATTGGATTTCATTTTTGAAGAAGAATAGTGAAATATGGTAAAATATTTGCTGCAAATTCAAAATCTCTCGGTTCTACATGAATTCCATTCAAAATACGTGCCAAGCTTGACTGGTTCGGTGCAAGCTGAAAACGTGCACAATGCTAGACTGAATAACGCACTATCTCTTCCTGATGTCGTTATTTCCACTCACGGAAAAGAAAGGCTAACAAAGGAAAATGCTATATGATGCCCCTCCCTGCACCCGAATTTTTCTGGCACACAATCGTCACCCTTCTCTTCAACTCCGGCGAGATCCCCTCGTATATTTTCCGTCCCTGACAAGAACCATCTTCTATGAGCTAGGGTAGGATTTGGTTAGGCTTGTAGGTTGGGGGTTTGTTATTGGAAATGTGGGAATTTTAGGATTGGAGGGAAGGCTAGTTTGGCTGTGAAGGTGGTGAAGTGGCATTGCCGGTCGGGATGGCGAAAGGGCGGTTGGTGGGAGAATTGGGACGGTAGCATCACATCAACATTCTATCAAAACTGGGTTAGTGTGGAGATGAGAGACTCGAAAGTAACAATATAGAGCTCCGAATCTCTCATGCATCCATGGTGGGAAAAAGGAGAAGAACAAAAGGCTAGAGTAGGAAGTGGATTAGATCTAAGGGCTCAAAATTCAGGTAAAAGAAAGGGTAAATTGCACAAGTGGGGCATAGACAGTCCCTTCGTAAATATGATTTACGTGGAGGTGTTTGCTGGAAAATTTTTGACAGGTTAGATCCAATTTGGCTAAAATCTTTTTAAACATGCCTACTTTGTATTACATAGCTTTCCATGTACATATTTCATAATTGACATTGTAGATACATAAGTAAAATTTTGTCCCAATTTATTTATTGTATCCCGCACAATATTAGCTTTTCGTATAGTGCAATGATATGTGTAACTTGTCAAAATCTACAACTCAATGTAAAATTAGTCAGTTGCACAAAAAGCCTTAGGACAGCTTCAATGTGGAGTAAAAGTGGTTCTTATAGAGCTATATGGCCTGGTACCATTGTGCAGGCAGTCCTTAGAAAGTTTCTAAGCTTATGGGTACTCATGTGGCTAAAGACCACCTATATAGAATAAAATGATGTTTTCTCACTTTTCTCTACTAGCTGGGTGGGATGGTTGATTTTAATTTGCAAGTAGGCCCACGCTTAAGTGCATACTTGGCTCAGCATTGTGGCAAAGAAATACGAGTAAAAGACTACTTTCACACGACCTTTATCGGTCATGTCCTATCAATCTATATTATCACGAAGAGTTACTCATCTTTAAAGCTTTCTAGAACTACTGTTCATACTATATGCCTATATCTGTGTGCACACCAAATATAAAAAAGCTTATGACAGTTTTAAATTCCAACCAAATATGTAAACCCTTTGGTACAAATGTAAGACGTTTTAATTTTGCTCTAAATCAAACTTATTTAACTTTAAATATACTTATTAAAAATACATCAATTTTTTACAATGTTGCATTAGTTTAATCAAATCTGTCATGGTTGATATATAATTTTATAAACTTAGTTAAAGTTAAAAAATAATTCAAAGTAAAGTCATAACGTCCTATATCTTAGAATGGAGGAATAAAACTTATACGGTGTTTTAATTTTCAAGCAAAACAAGCAAATCCTACGTGATATCCTTTACTATAAGGAAAAACAATACCGGTTTATACGTAATATAATGTTAAAATTGCATGTTTGATTCCCATCACCATCGCATCCTTGGAAAACCCTCATGAACGATTCCAAAATTTATTTATTTTTAATCCTTTAAACAAAAAAGGCTATACTCCGTTCTCCGTAATGTGCATTGAGAAAAAGACGGCCGATCTCTCTCGTTTCCAGGACACTGATTTGGATAGCCAGGTGGCCAACTACCCACCCAACCATATACAAAAATAAAAAAAAGAGTAAAGAGGTCAACTACCCTCCTGGCCACCACCAGCAACGCACGAGACGTGCCAGAACCAGACGCTTTCGCCTAGCTGAGAAAAAAAGGGACGTAAACAAAAATCAAACGAAATCGCAAAAATAAAACCGGAAATAATTGCCTGGCGATAATACCAACCTATCCGCCCGCACCCTCTCACCTGCTCTCCCCCGCGACCTGCCAAAATAAAGGCTTCTGCTCTCTAGCGCCTCTCCCACCTCCACGGCTCCACCTCCCTCCCTCTCTCTCCCTGTCTCTCTCTTCCTCCACAACGCGGCCGCCATTGACGCGGTGTCGCACGAACTCCCCTAGATCTGAGCAAAGCACCCTGCGAATCCTCACCCGACATACCAAATCTGGTCGGAAGCGGTGAAGAATTCGGACACGATCCTAAGCATCGTTCACTAAGACCACACACATCTATCTGCTTTTTCCCCTGCCTGTTTTTGTGAGTTTTTTTCTCGTTTCGAACGACTCGTAAGAACAAATCTGCAAGGGGCTTGCAGATCCTGCAGATCTACCTGCGAGAGGCAGGCCCCTTGTTTTGGACGCCCAGAACGAACCCTTGACCTGAGGATCTGCTCGATCCGTTTGGGATCTGCTTGTTGTTTTTTCTGGATCTAGAGAGAATGTTCAAGTCGATGGTTTATTACGGGAACACCTCGATCGGAGAGGTGGAGGTGTGGCCCAAGGGCGAGGCGAGCGCCGGCCTGGCCGTGGCGGCGTGGGCGCGAGAAATCCGCGTCGACCGCCTGTCCCCGCCCAGCGAGCGGTGCCCGCCGCTCGCCGTCATGCACACCGTGGCCGTCGGCGCCCGATGCCTCGTCATGGAGTCCAGGCCGCCCGCCGCCACCGACGTGGCGCCACTGCCGCTCGTCGCCATGCACGCCGCTTGCCTCAGGGACAACAAGGTATATACAGATTATTCCTGACATATAAAGAGATTCACATCTCCACAGTCTAAAAAGAGGAACAACCTGAACACAAAAGAATCTCTCAAATTTTACATGGTGGACAGTTTGATGGATGGAATATTTTTTATTCTTACATGGACAAGTTTACTGGACCGTAATTAATCCTTACTAGATATTTAGTGTTGGAATAATCTGTTGATTTTACTTGAACGATCACTATGGACAAGGATTTTGACAGGATGTGGACGGATGACTAAGAATGGCACTGATATGTTGTCAGTGATGACACCGACTTGAACTTCCATGATTATTCACTTAAGGCCTTTATGCTATATGTGGACTTGAACTCGTTCTTCAAACTGTAGAATTTTAACTCAACTTTACTGAGGCTAGTTGGAAGGACATCAGAAACAGAGGTTTAATTTTTAGAGCAGGACAATGAGCTCCTGAATGTCCTAATGACATGCATTGGTTCTTTGGAATTGAGACCCGCAACACAAGTCTGATGACATGTGAAAAATTGGCATTCGTATGATACTCGTGGACTTTGCATCGTTGGTTTTAGCATTGTTAATGATTCGTAACATCGTATCATCACTTTAATTGAATCTAAATTTGATTCATGATTTCTGGTAACAAGTTGAAGGAACATATAAACATAATATGGAACGTCTGGACCTATCGCAAAGTTACTGTTACTCTCAAATGCTTCTTTATACTGCTGGACTAAACTTAAGAACCTGTGCTAATGTTTTCCTCTACAACAATTCATTGATAAATATGTTTTTTAGCAATACCAAAAATTGGATTTTTGGTGCTTCAATATGCACATTGAACTTTGCTGCTTTAGAATTCAGGATATACATGAGAATAAAATGACAGTTGATTCAGTTTGCAGTTTTGGACATACGTTTTATTGCCTTTTGCTGTTTTCCCACCCCTTGGCACCTTTATTCCTTAAACATCTTCGAGAATTTAAGATCCACCTTATATATTAGTTACCTCTGGGACTTAATGTTTTTGTTTAGCACATCCATCTTCAGCTTCTACTTATTCTTTTGTTTCCATCCTATTATTTTGGAAACTGTTTTTACTATACATCACATATACGCATTGAACCTTTTAATTCCTTGTCCTCCTTTCAGACTGCAGTTGTTCCTCTAGGAGATGAAGAATTGCATTTAGTTGCGATGACGTCCAGAAGAAACTTGGCAAATCATGCATGTTTCTGGGGCTATAAATTGCCATTTGGTTTGTACAATTCTTGCTTGACCATGTTAAATCTTCGGTGCCTGGGTATTGTGTTTGACCTGGATGAGACATTGATTGTCGCCAATACATCACGGTCTTTTGAGGACAGAATTGATGCGCTTCAAAGAAAGCAGAGTAATGAGACTGATCCACAGCGTAGAAATGGTATGTTATCAGAGATCAAGAGGTACCAGGATGATAAGTCCATCCTAAAGCAATATATAGAAGGTGATCAGGTATATGATGATGGAAAAATGTATAAAGCACAACCTGAGGTTGTTCCACCATTGTCTGATAACCAGCAACCAATGACACGTCCAGTTATAAGATTACAAGATAAAAACATTATCTTGACAAGAATAAACCCTCTGGTATGTGTTAAATTGCTTGAACTTGATTTGGGGCTGTCGATGACAGCATATCTATATCAGTGCATAGATACATCATACATGCATAGTGTGGGGTGCTTTCTATTTGGATTTTCCTTGCACATCAATACCCTAAGGGAATGCCATATTTGTAATGCCTGGAGCATGATGGACCTGTTTCTGTGCAGTGTCAAACTTTCTCTCATTATTATAGTTTATAAGGCAAAAGTTCCTAAAGATCTTTAGAAAAGCAAAAGCTCTTAGATTCATGGAATTTATCATGCTTGCATACCTATCGGTTATAACAATTATCAGTTAGGCCTATGGATGTATGTATGAGGAGATATATATTCTTGCTTAGTAATAGCAATGGTTTATTATCTTGCGATTTGGTTGTTCAAGCTTCTCGTTTGCACTAACTGATTTGGTTGCACAAAAATTGCCAAACGGCTAGACTGATTTGTACTGCTTTCTGTAGATAAGGGATACAAGCGTTCTTGTCCGTTTAAGGCCAGCCTGGGAGGATCTTCGCAGTTATTTAATTGCGAGAGGTCGCAAGCGTTTTGAGGTCTATGTGTGTACGATGGCGGAGAGAGATTATGCTTTAGAAATGTGGCGATTGCTTGATCCAGATTCAAGATTGATTAACTCTGTTCAACTTAATGATCGAATGGTGTGTGTAAAATCTGGTATGTAATTCCTCTTATTTCTGAACAAGTACAAAATGAGCATAGTGTAATTTGACCTAAATGTTGTTGTAATGAGAAGCTGACAAACTGTCAAAATTGCAGCTCAAATTTTAAATTCTCTTTGTGCACATTTTTTTTTGTAGTTCCATCATACTGATGTTAATGCCAAGGTTACCATTTATAGGTTTGAAAAAGTCACTGTTAAATGTTTTCCATGATGGTTCTTGCCATCCTGGAATGGCATTAGTAATTGATGATCGTCTAAAAGTTTGGGATGAGAAAGATCAATCTAGAGTTCATGTGGTTCCTGCATTCACTCCATACTATGCTCCTCAAGCAGAGGTGAAGTTTATAGCCTGTAGCCCTGTACCACTATGAATACATCGTGTGATCACTAACAGCATTTTCACCTTCTAGGCAAACTGCTCTATCCCAGTTCTGTGTGTCGCCAGAAATGTTGCATGCAATGTTAGGGGTGGTTTCTTCAAGTAAGATTATCTTATTCCAATATGATTCCAGATCCATAAGTTTGAAATATTTCTCTAATGCTTCTCTAGACTGCTCTGTGTATTCGTTCTCTGTAATTTGTACCACAGTAAGTACAACAGACTTTTTGATATAGAATTTCATGACTCAATTGACAGAGACTTTGATGAAGGCCTCTTGCCGAGGATTAGCAATGTTCATTATGAGGATGAGATAAATGATATCTCAACAGCTCCGGATGTCGGCAATTATTTGATAAGAGAGGTAAGTTTGGAATGTTTGTTGCTTCTCTGTTCACCTCTCAGTAACTAACAGTTCTTTTCATCTTTGTAGGATGAGAATGTTGCAGCAGTAAATGGAAATAGAGATGCATTGCCTTTTGATGGTATGGCAGATGCTGAGGTTGAGAGGAGAATGAAGGTTTGTGCTTTTCCTGACTCTATTTTGATTTTTTCCCTTGAAGTCACCAAATTTTGAAAAAAAAGCAAGACATGCTATTATAGTCCATGGCAGCTATTAGCACAGTTTCTGAAAAAAAATTCGTTATATATTACTAAATAACAATGTTACAAATCATTTGACAGATCAGGTTGGCAGTATCAGTGGTTGTAAATAATAATTAAGAGAATTGGAACTAAAATTTGAGAAATTTTAGTTTGTGGAACATCTTATATTGTAGCAGCAAACACAGATATATATAACAAACAGTTTTCTATAATGTTTTCCACTTTCAGTTCAATTAAGATTCTAGCAGTGCCTGAAAACACAAATCGTAACTAAGATGTATTTGTTCCATAATTAAGCAGTATAGATATCAGTTTGTTAAAATTATGATTTGGTGTCTGTTTTGCGCTGTTTGTTTATTTGAAATGCATGACGGCATGAAGAATTTTTCTAGTGTGATGCTAAAATTTGAGGCATTTTGTATTGTACAAAATTAACTCGCAACACTTCTTTATGTTCCCATATTTATTCCTCTTATACCCATCTTAACTACTTCCAGGAAGCATCAGGCAATGCTCAAGCATTCCATCCAACAGTGGCAAGCTTTGTCATGCCAGTAGCCCCTCCCCAGAATTTTATTTCGTCTTCAGTCGCACCAATAGCCCCACCCCTTGGCATGATGCCACCTCCATTCAACCAACCAGTTGTTCAACCAGGTTTTTCAGATCCACTGCAAGGCTCTCCAGCTAGAGAAGAGGGTGAAGTTCCTGAATCTGAGTTGGATCCAGACACAAGGAGGAGGCTTCTCATATTACAGCATGGTCAAGACACAAGAGATGCTACACCTCCACTCCCAGCAATACCACCAGTGCAAGTCCCAGTTCCACCAGTGCAACCTCATGGGAACTGGTTTCCCGCAGAAGATGGTATGAATCCAAGTAATCTGAATATAGGTCCAGCAGGTTTCACTGTAGAATCTGATTCTCTGCTCTATGAGAAAAAGCAACCACCTCATCCTTCATTCTTTCATGGTGGGGACAATCCTATGTCCTCTGATAGATTTAGCTATCAGAATCAGAGGTTTCCCTCTCAGGTAGGCAATTCGAATAATTTTTTTTGAGAATTAGGGTTTGCTAAGTAGCCATGTAGACACTTGGTGACAACATTTGCTTGATGCAGCTACCGCATGCTGATGATCACCACATACTTCAGAACCATGGACCTCCAAAATACAGATCCTTTTCTGGTATGTTTTATCTATTTACATCCCACACCCTTTGTCTTTTAGTGTTAATGTTGAGGGGGCGCTTTTGGTGTCCTCCCTCATCTTCTGTTACTATGCCTATACTAGGTAAAGAGATGTTAGGTATGAGGTTGGTCAGTAGCAGTTGTTTAATTGATTTAATTATTAGGTCAATCGTTTTGAGCTTATTTCTCTACTAATGTGATGATTCAACACAAAATTCATATTCTGAAACATCTATAGTATGGTAATTTTTCCTATATTCTTTTGCCTGTCATCACTGCTACTGCATGCTATTGAAGTACTGAGCACATCTCCTACTTGCCATTTTACCTCTATTTTTACATCTGCCTATATATTGTTGTCTCTTCAACACACGAATTCGCTCGCTGGACCTTTGGGCATCATAAAGCCTTGATTACCTATAGAGCAGCACTATAGGTAATCAAGGCCTTGTTCTGTTATTTGTAGCTGAAGGCGCTTCCTTATGCTGATGATTTTGTGATGAGTTGCTGCATTAATGTTGAGTAATTAACTATTTGAAATAAGGTCCCACTAATGCTGGCATAATTAGGAAAGCTAGTAATTCGATAGACCAAAAATTCCACTTTTGTCAAGCATATCTGGGTATAGATATGAAGTTATTTTAGGATGGAACATGCTTAACTTTGTTTATGCCATGAAGGTGAGGAGCTATCAGGTCGGCATGTTCCCACAAACCAGAGAAACAACCAGTTAGAATCAGGAAGACACTTTGCACAATATACAGGGACCCCTGCTGGCATATTAGAGGGGATTGCACTGAAGTGTGGATCTAAGGTAGTGTCTAGCATTCAATACTAATGGGTCAGAATACTTGTAGTTAATCTTGGTTAACATTCCTTTTATGTTTAGGTGGAGTACAGGTCAACATTATGTGATACTGCAGAGCTACAGTTCTCTATTGAGGTAGATTAGAACCTCTTCTCTCAATTGATTTCATCATATGAACAGCTTCATCTAACAGGGAAGTCTATAGCTAGAATAATTGGAAGTTGTGAAAACAGATGTGCAGAATGTAATTCGGTGTACCAAGCCCATGGCTGTCGGTTAACATGCCCTAGGAATAATTAGTAAAGTGTAGTTCTGGAGGGTAATTTTCGTCGGGAGGCATACATAAAAAAAGTACTCGGCACGTTGCCTTGCATGCGAAAAATAAGCTAGAAAAATTATATAAAATAACTAAAAAAGTGACTTAGCTTGATTCGACGATTGTCGACGAAGCTGTGGCGGTCGTTGTGAAGCCGCGATGGTTGTTGATGAAGCCGACTAGTCGTAGTCGATTCCGACTAGATGTCGACGGTATGAGGCCCGCCCTCGACTAGTTTTCTAGTCAAGACGAGTAGTTGAAGTAGACCGTCAACTAGTCGAGACGAGTAGTCGAAGTAGTCGTCGGCGACTTGATGCGGCTGGACGTCGGGTAGCAGTGCTCGCGTACATCTTCTATGTATGTTAGGCTATGATTTTGTGGTCTGGTGGTAACCTTACATGTGCGTGCAGCACAAATCCCTCAAAATTGCTTCTCACGGAGAGTAGTCGGAGCTGATTATTTGCCTCAATCCCACGTGATTGTAACATATTTTGTCATCTTGGGAATTATGGCATGGGTCCCTCGGTCTGCCTGATCTCCCTACTCGAATAGGATTTGCCTCTGCCTTGATCGACGAGCCGCATCATCAGCCTGCGGTGGAAACCGACTCGGTCTTCGACTGGAACGCGGAGCGTATCGATTCTGTCTTGGCGTAGATTTTTCTGCTCGGAATTTTGACTCGGCGACTTGCTTCTTGTTGAGTAGATTTATCTTGATGATGAGGTCCCTCAAGCTCGCCCGGTAATCTCGACGATCACCGCTACATGGCGCGCCAGATGTCGGTGTTTTATACCCGACAACCTACCGAGGAGTATCCCGAGGTAGTAGATTGGTTGGTGGGGGATTGTCGGATTTGGAACTCAAAGGTAAAGCGAGGACACAAGATACTGATTTATACAGGTTCGAGCCAATAGAGTAGCGTAATACCCTCGTCTTGTTTGGGGTGTTGTATATTGCGCCCTGTACTTGGGTATTGAGGATTTGATCCTCTGTGGTTCTATAAGGTCTTTGCCTAGGGACCCCTGCTCTTCTTTATACACTCCAGGGGGCGGGATTACTAGTCGGTTACAAGGAGGAGTCCTAAAAGGATTACATAGTATGAGTCCTAGTAGGATTATAGAGGAATCCTAGTAGGAGTCCATCTTCTTCCTTCCTTGCGGGCACTGGGGATCTATCCCCGACAAACAAGGTGGTGGCCGAGCGCAACGGCCATATACTTCTGGATGATAGTGCTCGCGTCCAGCTTGGTGCGTGGTTCCGCCTCCACGACATATGACCGCCCACCATGAGAACGAAACGGTGATAACGCCGACTTTGCTTCGGCGCGCATGGATCGATGCACTTGACACCAATGGAGTAACGACCTCGTGGGACACACTTGCTAATGCCAAGTCCGGACCCTTACATGTACGATTTGACGACCATCAGGAGCTTGATCAAAGGGTGGACGGTACATGAAATACTGTCCACCCCTGACCTGGTCTTCATCTCCTTCCTGCCATGCTAGGGGCCTTGCAAGAGTGCCGCCGCATCCCCGAGGCTACTGTTGTCAATAAATGTCCTAAGGAAAACTTTTACTGAACTATCATCTGCTTGCAATAGTTTACTGTGCTTACGTCATTCCTCTTTTGTGTTTCCTATTTTTTTATCCCGCCTCGTCCAGGTTTGGATTGTTGGGGAAAAGATAGGTGAAGGAATTGGCAGGACAAGGAGAGAAGCACAACGTCAAGCTGCAGAAATGTCTTTAAGAAACTTGGCTAGTAAGTTTGTGTTCCATGCTTGGGCTACTGGACTTCACTGTATTTGTATTTATGTCATTGGTGTTGTGCAACCAATTGGGTTTCATCTCCAAGAGTGCCTCAGTTTTTCTACATTTGCTCACCAAGACTATCATGACCCTTTCCCTTCTGAGAGAGGGACCCCTACATCTTTATCTGGGCTTTGGTCTAAAATTCATCATGTTGCTTGGCAGTTCTACTTACATGTTAGATTATTGGTTTGAGCTTTAGTTCTTTGAAAATATGTCTGGCTAGAGCTTTGTTTCATTTGATATGGGTCGAAAGAGGCAATAACTTGGCATTCTTGTAGTATTTCGTGCACTGCTGAAACATTTTTATGCAATAATCTATTTTATTGAGCTTGACATTGTAAATTTACCTGCAGATAAATACTTGTCATCTGATCCAAATAAGATGACTGATCTGAAAGAAAATGGTTTCAGTAGCAACCGAAACTTTTTTGGATACTCTGGAAATAATAGGGATGATATTTTGCCAGTTCCAAGTACTTCCGAGGAATCTCGCTTTATGAAAATGGAGGAGAATAACTCCAGAAAAACAGGAGGTTCTGTTGCTGCTCTCAAGGAGCTTGTAAGTAGCTGGTTGATTATTAGTTGTCTGACTTGATTCTTTTATCACACAAGCACATGATATATATGAAAACACATTGCAGTGCACGGCTGAGGGATATAACTTAGTTTTTCAAGCTCGTCCATATGCTCCAGATGGCTCAGTTGGGAAAGAATCTTATGCTCAGGTAGAAGTTGGTGGACAAATTCTAGGCAAAGGAGTTGCGTCAACATGGGAGGAGGCCAAACTCCAGGTAATAAGCAGTTTCATACTAAATGAATCAATTTATTTTCCTATCATTAGTTTAGTTTCCCCACCCTAAGAAAGTCTGGATTCATCTAGTTAATCCAAAGGTTATGTATGTTATGGCAAGTAGGCTGGCCACAGGCTTAGGCCCACGAGTACTGTAGCTCGTGAACAGTACCACGAGGGGAATGAGATTGGTTTGCTAGCAGGTCATTAGAGATAAGGTTGTTTAGATTAGATTGAGTTTGTTAGATGGCTGGCTATATAAGCACAGCTGCACCATCCATTGTAATCAAGGAAGAAGTAGAGGATTAATCTCAGAGCCTCCAGCGTGAGGGCGAGATCCCATCTACTACCTTCCCTATCTCAGTAATTCTACCATATCAATGTAACATGGCAAAAGGTGGTTCATTGTCATTACCACATGCCAAAAGTTAAGTAACACATGATTTTGTCATCAACGGGACTAAGAGTTGGGCCTGGTAGACAAATTGGATAGGTTAAGGCCTCAGATCATAAAGAAAATGTGTACAGAGGCTCAATTGAGCAAGTTCATATTATATTTAGTTGCCTTCGCTTCAGATGTAATTTGTTGTTTCAATCCATCTTCTAGATTTTCAGAAATCCAGTGTCTTAAACATTGCATTTGTAGTGGCCACTCTAGCTAGGATATTCTAACATATCTGGGAATGTATTTTTGAGTAGAAAGTTAGAAACAGTATATTCTATTTGTATGTTAGATTTTAACCTGCAATGAGCTTTTCTTGATTGGATACTGTAATGGCTTTTTTCTTGATTGGATATAGTTTAGATGTTATGTTTCCATCTTGAAGTTTCATATGTTTTTCACTTTGTAGGCTGCTGATGAGGCTCTTGGAACTTTAAGATCCATGCTAGGTCAACTTGGTCATAAACGGTCAGGTTCTCCAAGGTGATTATGTTTTTTTATCTTTTGGGACGCTGCATATCTGCTACTCCCTCCGTCCCAGAATATAGCTACGTAATTTGTCCCAAATATAAATATGTTTGGAGTTCCCACCTCCCCTTTTACATATTAATGGGCAAAAATACCCCCTCATTCTTTTGGTGCACAGCTAATTTTACGGCAAGATTTTGCATGTTAGTTGTTATTTTTCTTTTGCATGGCGCTCACAAATTAGCCTGATGGAATCTGGAGCCAAATGAATCAGATTGGCAAGGATTGCTTATTAGCCTGATGGAAACAGAAAGGAAGCTCAGCTGGCAAAAAAAGCGCCAGATGTATTCCATTACTGCCATGCAAAGCGTCTACCGCAGCCATGAAATTAGCTAGTCATTAGCGGTAGTCAGCTGTGGAAATTAACTGAGGGCAATTTAGTCTTTCTATCCTCCTTAATCTGTCTGAAAAATGCTAAACATAGCTATATTCTGAGACAGAGGGAGTATTTCTTTTGGGTGTAAATACATAAAACTACCTTGGTTGATGAACCTGCTCCGGGATTCTATATTGAATGGACCAGAAAGGATGTTTCTTGGTTCCAACATTTATATTTGTCTAGCCAGTAGTTAAGTCCACATTCATTAGATTTTTTATGTTGCTTATGCTGTGGTTCCATGTAACAATGTGGTGACCAATAGTGTGGGTAGGTGTGGGTGGGTGGTTAGGTGGATACAGTATTGCATTGTAGCAGAGTGATGGTCAGTGGTCAAATTAGCTAGGGGAGGACATAGAGTGTTGTTGCTTGGTGATAGTCTGGACTGTATTAAGATTTAGGTTATTGCAGATTAGGCAAGAGTGTATTGAAGTAGAAGTGTGGTGCCTTAGCTAGGTTGGGTCATGTTCCAGTCACCATTTGACATGGAAATTGCTGGTGCGAATTGCTGTCTTGCAGCTTCTGGTATATATGTGACTGTCTGATTAGATTTTGGGCACCATCTTTCATTTGTAATCTTCCTATATAGCTTTTATTTCAGTACCATTTAAATGACTATATAATTGCCATTTACCACAGGTCGGTGGCACCAAATTTTAACAAGCGCTTCAAGCCTGATTTTCCAAGGACAATGCAGAGGGTTCCTTATGGAACATATTCCAGGATAGAAGGCCATGTTCCTTGAGAGGTTTGCATAGTTAATGTGCCTGGGCACTGGACTTTTAAACTGGATGAAACTTCGAGCTGTCAACTCCAGACAAGCAGTGCAAACCATGGATTCCTGGCTTCTGGTTGACTTCCAAGGCTCTCCCAGTCCCCGGGCCCCATTGGTGACAAAGGAGATTGTTATGGTTGCACCAAGAAAGTTGAAGTATTTATGGTGGCCATGACTTCATGCAGAATTTTTTTACCTGGGCTTCCTCCATTATGTGACCGGCGTTGCACCATGTTGGTGTAATCCCCGTGGATCTGGAAATTGAAAGCTTGAGCTCTTGGAGTTGATGCAGCACCATTTCTTTTTGGTGATCGAAGAGCAGAGCTGTATCTGGTGGGCATTTTGTTGGACCCACGTAGTTTACGCTCGGGGTCCTAGTTGTAGCCAAATTTGTAATTAGTTTCTTAGGCTAGTGGGTGCACAGAACTAATCAGTTTCTTACGCTAGAGGATGCACAGAACTAATCAGCATGTTGATATAGTCATCTTTGTAACTCTAGGAAGCCAATCTTTGTAGCGGTTGATGAATTCAGTAGGTGACAACGTTCATATGTATGTTGTAGGCATCGTTGTAATACATGGTCCCCTTCTTCGCATGGTTGGGAGTATGCCCCCTGTAATTCTTTTGGTCCTTGTGTCACTCTGATTTGCGCAGAGGTCCTTTTGTCCCATAGCCATAGGCCACATTCACATCATCTTATTACCACTACGCTCTTAAATATGTGAAGTTGAGCTGGATAGCTTTTCCAATATATTCGAGAACGGAGTTTAGTGTTCGTTCGAGAGCTGAAGCTTCCAATGATGTCTTGTGCGTTGTAGACAGATTCTAGGTACTTTCCAGGCTTAAGATCGTACTTCCTCTAACTTTTATAATACTTCCTCTAACTTTATAAGTTCATAGATATTATTATGTATTTAGATATAAATAAACTTTTTTAATTCCTTCGACTTTTTTCTAAGTTCATAGATATTATTATGTATTTAAATATAGATAAACTTTTCTAAGTTCATAGATATTATTATCTATTTAGATATAGAGTATGTCTAAATACATAATAATATGTACGGACCTAGAAAAGTTAAAATGACCTCCAACTTTTCTAGGTTGATAGATATTATTATGTATTTAGACATAAAGTATGTCTAAATATATAATAATATGTACAAACTAAAAAAACTAAAATGATCTTCAGTAATATAAGTCACCTAAGTCACCTGCCTGCGAAGCAGCGAGAGACAAATGAAGCGGCTGTTTTCTGTTAGACACCTGCCTCCATCAGTCCTCGTAGTACTATCAGTTACTCGGAAGTCTTCCTCCGATGTGCAGAGGTATCTCCTCATCAGTGCCATCCTGAAGGTAGCACCGGGGGCACCAGTGAAAAATGGGTCTTTATTCTTCGTGGGTAAGGAGCAAATCTTCTGAAAATCCATCCGGGATAAATTAATAGAGATGAAAGGAGAATCTTTAGTCCCGGGTCACCCAACCGGGACTAAAGATCCCCTTTAGTCCCGATTGGTAAAACCAACCGGGACTAAAGGGTCTACCACGCTAGGCGCGGGACAGGACACTTTACTCCCGGTTGGTAAAACCAACCAACCGGGAGTAAGGGGGGTCCCTCTAGTCCCGGTTAGGTTTTCCAACCGGGACTAAAGTCCTACTTGAAATTTCAGGCGCGTGCTATGTAGGCGCCTGCATGCGGCTGTAATTTCATGCATCACGTACGTATCCCTTTAGTTAACCTTTAGTAGTTGAGACTTTTTTTATAATGAAATCAAACTAGTATTAAACGAATCAAACTAGTATTTATACAATTACTATATATACAATTCTTAGTGTGTATATATATACAATTCTTGGCATAATATACAAATCTTAGCGTATTATACAAATCAAACTATCTACGATCTTCCCGTCGAGGTGTTGCTCGGAGCGTCTAATTTTCGTCCATCGTAATAAAATTCTCCTTGTGGATTTACCACCTCGTCCACCAGGAATCCAATGAGACCTTCACATATTGCTGCTACTTTTTCCTTCTTCAAGAGTCCCTGTTGAATATTTAACATCTATAATTTGGAAACATGTGAATTTTACACGAACAGTTAAATATAAGGAGGTAGAAAATAATTAACTACTTATAGTTTTATTTTACGTACTTTATAATTGTGCGGCATCGTCTTTCCCTTGGGTCCTGTAAAATTGTGCATGTGGTCACAGACGTAGTAGCCACATAGATTATTCCCGGGTTTCTGTCTTAAGCACTTCAGTGGGGAAAAAACAAGTTATGAAATATTCGTGTTATAGAATGTACAAAATATGCAGACTTCATATGTACTGGGAAGTCTGTGTTCCATGTAAGTTTTTCTTTGAATGGACCTCTGTGTATCCTGATGAATTCTCTCCATGCGCTGCGGATTAAAATAATGAATGATATAGTGTTAGGTGAAAATTTAGGACACAAACTTTTGCATAGAGATAAAGGTCCTACAATCCTAGCATGTCTTGGTACTCCACTAGATCTTTCCTCAATGAATCGAAGACAGTGACATGGCTTCTTTCAAGTCCAATTATAATGAGGATCTAGTGGTAGCTGCGTACGTAAATGTTCGTATATATTAGAGCTAACTAACATTAATCAGATAAGGAAAAAGAAAATGAAAATAGACGGTCTACACACACTTACTTGAAGTTGTATGGAAACAGTATGAAATCTTTGAATTTTTGTTTGTCTAGGAAATTGTATACTTCCACCAAGGTTTTGTCAGGCGCATCTTGTATCTATTTTTTGTTAACTACGAATGGATCCATGAAGCCAACATGGAGGTACGCTTCTCATCGGCACATTTGAATTAGCATCCTACATAAAATGGAAGACGAAGTTAGTACGACGACGCACGCACAAAAAATAATGATATGAGCCAAAATTTACATATAGATAAACGGACACTTACAAAACCCAGGCCCTGATCAGAGAGATGTCCAGGGCATCATGATGGTACACTTCATATATATCCTTGAATTCTAGCCACAAGACTTTCTCGCCTTCACCGTAAAAATCTATCGGTTTTACCTTAAGGCCGAACATCTCACTCGAGTCGGCGGACAACTTCATGTACCATTGATGGAATTCGTACATCTTTGTTGATAGCTTCCGTACCAACTCAGGCCTTACCAGAGGCTTGCCTAGCTCAAAGGTCCATCTCAGTTCAACTGGCGGTGCAGCTGGCAGCTCAACTTTCCCTAGACATTCATCAAGTCCCATACCTATTTCTTCCATGAATTTCAATACTTGTGCTTGTTAATCCAAGGGCATTGCTGCTATCTTTTTAGCATCTTTTTCTGGTAGATGCCCGAACAGCACCACTAGAAGAGGACTTTCCTTTCTTTTTTTCCTCTCATCAGCCTTGAATAACGCTTGTTCGTAGTTTGATAGTAGTGGTATCCTCTTCTTGGCTCCTTCTTGCATATTGATAAAAAAATTTAATTCTCTTCGATCTATTGGCGGTGGCTCCATCTCCTTTGCTTTTTTTTTCTTTGGCCTGTTTCTTGAATCACTCCCTGGCCTCTGCTTGGATTTTGGCCCAGCGTTCCGCATGAGTCATTTCCTCCCAGCGTTCCTCATGAGTCACTTCAGGCTTTTTTATTTTCCTCTTTCTCTGTCTTGGCTTGGGAGGCAGTGGTCGCGACTTCTGAAATGGTGCTCCAGGTTGCTTACTCGGGGCTGCTCTTAGTCCTGGTGACGGTAATCGAGGAGGGGTATTGTTGTCGTCGTCATCGTGCCCACCACCAGGATGTAGTGGAGATGGATACCTTGACCGAGCAGGAAGCGGCGGTCCCAATGGTGATGATGGTCCTGCAGTAGGTTGTGCTAGAGATGACAGTCTTGAGCTTTGAGAAGATGGTCGCTACTCGGGATTAGCGGGGAGCGGTCTTGAGCTCTGAGGAGATGCCTCCATACCGGGGATGATGATGTAGCGTTTGCGCCATAGAATGATCCCGTGAAGCGCATCTCCTAGTGTCCTTTCCCCGTTGCCTCCCGGTAGGTCGAGCTCTAGGCCTTCATATTGGCTATCAGCGAGCTGCTCTAGGTCGACGCTGGCGTAGCCAGGTGGAATCTCCATGCCATGGCTTGTCTGCCCTGCTAGGATTGGAAAGGCACTCACGTACGCCACCTGTACATATAGCAGAAATAAAGAAGTTATTAAACTCTGATCCTGAGGTGTGGATCGATTGAGAAGACTGCATAAATATTATGTATAAGTATACCTTAATGGTGAGGTTGCCGACCAGTGTATGCAGCTCACATGAGGTGCGTTACGTGATGGCATCCACAGCGAACCGTTGCTCGTCCATGGGTAATCTTGGCGTCTACGGATTAGGGAGCCCTGTAGAAGCACAGCTGCTCCTAAGGCATTGAGAAGGGTTGGCGAAGTTTGGATCCGGCAGTGCTCCAGATTGGATCAACTCTGCAACTGTGTGGGCCACACGATGATTGATTTCCTCCTGCATTCGTACTTCTTGTGAATGCACTTTGGATTCTAGCATGCGCCACCAGCTCTCCTCGATCTGTTCCTTTCTTCGCTTGCGGCTTCTGTACGAGGCACTGTCGCCTCGAAAAGCAAACTTCCATGGAACGACCCTGAACCCTTGGCAACGTCCTGGGTGCTTAGGATTCCCGAGAGCCAATGTGAGCTCATCATTCTCTCGGTCCACCTTCAACCTCCCAGCCGTAGCATCTTTAATGTTTTTGATAAGCCTTTCGGCCTCCTAACGTATTGTCTCATTGAAGATCAGCGTCCCATCCTCTTGGCTCAGGCCATTCAATAGTTGCTGGGACGAAACCCCGATTGATCAAGTCTTCTTCCATCTGGGAATTGTTGTGCCGTAACCACCTCGCACTAGATGATGATGGTACTCTTTTGACCAGCTTTTGTAGCGTTGGTCTTGACCTTATTTACACCGTCTTCGCTCCTCTTGTATTCGACAAATGCCTCCCAGTGATCCCTCAACTTTGGCCACACATCAAAATCCGAAGTCCGGATCTTCTTAATGTAGTTGGCATCCAGTATCTTCTTAAATGCCAGAAATTGTGTGGCCATCTTCTTCAGCATCCATGCTTTCACATCCTTTTCAATATATCCTTCGGGAAATATGAAATGTTTCTTGACATCCTCCCACAGCATATTCTTTTCTGTATCCGGGAGTGCGTATGGATTAGTACTTTTGCCCTTCCATTCGCTGATGCTGATGGGCACATTGTCCCTTAAGATTGCCCCGATCTGACTCATCTGCTTTGTTGCTACTTTTTCGGAAGCAACTGGCCTGCCCTTTTTTGTGACTTTTGTGATGACAATCCTTCCATCCATCACCCTTGTACGACCTCGGGGCTTTTGACGGTTCGTCAATCCAGAGGGCTAACAGTTCAAGATTCATTAATTAGTACATAGTAATAACGAATAAGACATCATAGATGGGGTAAAATATTGGAAATGATATATACCTTGTCGGAACCTTCCGCCACGGCAAGGTTTTGGTGAGGCTTGGGCTCTTCATTGCCATCGCCGGAACCTTCCGCCACGGCAAGGTTTTGCTAGGTCTTGGGCTGTTCATTGCCATAGCTAGACATGTTGAGGAACATGTCTGCCTGGTTACCCTCTTAATCGGTGTACGTCATGGGAAGGTTGGAGCCAGTAGCATGACCAGCAATAATCCTCTCCATTAGATATCTTGCGGCCTCGTCGTCTGCCATCTCAACTACTTTAAACACACATAAAATTGTAGTTACATGTACATTAAGGTATATACATGAAATCATAGAACAACCATGAAAAAAAACAAACTGATTCAAACGTACACATGAAACCATACACGAAATGAAACTTACATGAAAACTTACAAAAAATACACAAGAATGTCTTGAATGAAACTTAATTACATGAAATGTCTTTAATATGTTACATGAAATCATAGTTACATGTACGTTAAGGTATATATATGAAATCATAGAACAACATGAAACCATACATGAGAGTATTGAATGAATCCTACCAAATTTGAAGTGTTTCTACAAATTTCTACTAAATTCTACCAAATTTGAAGTGTTTATAAAAATTTCTACTAATTTCTAAGAATTTCTACCAAATTTGAAGTGTTTATACATATTTATACTAATTTATTGAAATTTCTTGAAAATTTCTACTAATTCCTACTAATTGTAAGAATTTCTACCAAATTTCTTCTAATTTCTAAGCATATCTACCAAATTTCTACAAATTTGTACTAAGTTTTGAAACATTCGTACTAAATCATAGTAACATAATAAAAATTATAGTAAATGTATACAAAATGATACTAAGCATTTATACTAAATAAGTGTTAAGCATTTCTACAAATTTCTACTAATTTTCGAATCATTGATAATAAAACATAGTAATTTCTAACAGTTATAGAGAATGTATACAAAATTACACTAAACATATGGAGAACTAAATTATACTGATTTCCTAGTAATTTCCTAGTGAGTTTCAACTAATAATAATATTAATTTCCTATTGATTTTTTACTAATCTACAGATTTTCTAATAATTTCTATTAACTTTCTAACTAAAAAATAAAAAAGGGGCCCTCGCGTCAGGACACCAGTGGCTTGCGTCAGTAAGGGCCTCGCGCCATACGTGCGGGAGCAAGGCCAGCGGGGTTTAATTACGGTGTCGACGGCGGGGACGAGGCGGCGTGTGGTGGCGGCCGGGACGACAATGCAATGCAAGGGCTGGCCGGGACGAGGAGGCGGCGACAAGAGGGGGCGACGGCGGGGATGAGGCAGCGACAAGAGGGGGCGACGAGGCGGTGCGATAAGAGGGGCAACGGCAGGGACGAGGCGGCGGCGACGATGAGGGGGGCGACGGTCGGGACGAGGTGGCGGCGATGAGAGTGGCGACAGCGGGGATGAGGCGGCGAGAGGGAGGTGGATGGGCGGCGGGATCTTGGAAGGCTAGTGAAAATTTTGCTAAGTGTTGGGTGGGGAGGGGTGTAGAAGATGACTGTTACTTTAATCCCCCCTTTTATCCGAGTTCATTATTGAACCCGGGACTAAAGGGGGATTTTGTCCTGGGTGCGAATAACAATTGGGACAAAAGGTCCCCCTTTTATCCCGGTTGCAAATTGAAACCGGGATAAAATGGTACATTCTGGGCGGGAATCAAAAAATACTGTTTATCCCAGTTCCACAGTTTGCAACTGGGATAAAGGGGGTGAAAGAGATATTGAGGCGAGAAAAGATCAGATTGATTATACAGGAGCACATGCTACAACCATATATAGGCCTGGGGACCAGGCACAGGAGCACATGCTACAACCATATATAGGCCTGGGGACCAGGCACAGGCAGGCTGCCTACCAGCTCATACACGTAACAGGGCCCGTAGGCCCACTAGTGTACATACAGGTAAATACAATCTAACAGGAGGGTGGGGCTTTTGTCCCGGTTGCTATTGGCACCCGGGACAAAAGGGACTTTTCCCATTTTTCGTCTCCCGCCTGTTTTTTGAAAATTGATTTTATTTATGTTTTCACTGGATTTCGGGATGTAAAAAATAAAAACTTTACATATTCCAGACATGCAAAAATATATTAAATTAGTAAGTATATTTACAATAAGTTTGAATGAGTCATTAATTCTATACCAGTTCTTTTAGCTTCTAAAATAATTTCAACCTGCGAAAAATTTAATTTATGTATGTGGTTAATATTGTTTCATATTGTTCGAATAAATCTTCACCTCAACTAATTTAAACACACATGAAATCATACATACGCTAAATTAAAAATTGAATCAAGTAGTACATGAAATCATAGAACATTACAATGTAACTTTACATAAAGGTGGAGCAAATTTAGCGCATTACAATGTAACGTTAAAAAACTTCTTCTTCATGAAAGTTCCTTGATCATGATCGCGGTGTAAGTACGGAGCCTCTTATTTGGATAGCAAGATGCTTGGGTCAACTTCAACGATTGGTCATAATCATCTGATTGGTCTGTTTTGTCCTCGACTCCCACGATTTTTTTTACGTGGACGAACTATATAGCGCTTTGGCTTACATGGCTCTTATGGATTTCTCTTGGGTTTGCTAGACATGTCCTTCACATAGAAAAACCTGATGCACATAATTGGCAAGTACGAATGATTCATCACTGTATCCAGTCTTGCTTAGGTCCACTATTGTCATTCCGTACTGATCTTTGGTTATGCTAGTTAGCTTCACCCATTTGCAACGAAACAAAGGGTTGTACAGTGGTCCATATTCGAGTTCCCACATCTCCTCTATGAAACCATAATACGACTCCTTGCTATTATTTATGTTTATGGCATCTATGCGGACACAACTATTCTGGTTCGTGCTTTTCTGGTCTTGGGCTCTCGTGTAAAATGTATAACCATTTATCTCGTAGCCTTAGAATTTTACGATTGTGCTAGCAGGTCCTTGGCTAACCAAGTGAGCTGTGGGTGAATCTCAGAGTTACCCATAAGTTGTTGGCGCAACCAGGAGGGAAAAGTTTCCATATGATGACGTGTAAGCCAGGCGTCCGATTTCATCATGATTTTGGAAACTAGCATCTGCCTGTCCTGCTCGATATACGGAGCCACAAAGGATGACTGTTGCAAAACAGTGTAGTGTGCCTTATCGAACAAATTAGTATCATTGCTAAAACTTGATTTTCTTCCAAGAGTGTCCATTCCTCGTAGCCTCCCCTCGTGGCGTTAACTTGGAACCCCAATCGAGTCAATTGAGTCAATAAAAATCAACACAAAACTCGATCACCTCCTCTGTTCCATATCCCTTGGTGATGCTTCCTTTTGGACGGGCACGATTAAGAACATAGTTTTTTAGGACTACCATGAACCTCTCGAAAGGCCACATATTGTGCAGGTATACAGGTCCGAGAATACCAATCTCTTTTACTAGGTGAACCAGTAAGTGTGTCATAATATTGAAGAAGGATGGTGGAAATACCTACTCAAAACTGACAAGACATTGCACCACATCGTTCCGTATCTTTGATAGCTTGGATGGATCGATTGTCTTCTGCGAAATTGCATTGAGAAACGCGCATAGCTTTACGAGCGGCAACCGAACATTTTCGGGAATGCTCTATCAGTTGATCTTCACTGGACCCCATCAATGGGGTGTCTCAGTATTTTATCTTGCTAACGTTCTTCTTTGTGCCATCGCATCAACTTAGCTTTCGCCTTGTTCCAGAATAAGCGCTTCAAGCGTGGTATTATAGGGAATACCACATCACCTTCACGAGAACTTTTTATAACAACCTAGCCTAATTAAACCATATTTAATCACAAATAAAGTCATTAGAGCATAAATAAGAACAATTGGCACTTGTGAAGACAAGTTAAAATACACTTTTGCCCCCACAAGATAAACAACTGTTTAAACTATAACTAAAATTTTTGCTTAAGAACTTAAAAATCTGTCCAACTAAGAGTTGTAGAGATCAACTGTCCAAGCAACTTTCATTTTTAGTGTTTTGTTTGAATTTGAGCAGAAGATCTTCAAAAACTCGAAGTTCAAAACTATCCATTTAAGAAAAACAGATAAAGCCCCAACTTTGGAGCTCTTTATCTAGAATTTTTCAAAATAAACTTAAGCTGAACTCTATACAAAAGTTTTAGAGCTTCAAGCCCTTAACAGCTTTGACTAAAGGAGTAAGGTCGAAATCAACACAGAAAGCTTCCAAAATCTAAGTCTGGAAGCAGTTCAACCATGCATCTTGGCTTAAGCTTATCTCACAAAACTTGAACAGAATCCTAGAAAACCCTTTATAAGAGTTTGAGAACTAAGTTTATACAACAACTTCTTCAATTGGACTCTAGTCAAATTCGCATTAGAAGCTTTTCAAAATTGGGGCTCAAGTCAGCCAAAAACCCTAAAATCGGCCAAACTGCCGTTTTTGCCTAAGTTTGGAAATCCGGCGTTCCTCCAACCTTTGAAGCTTTGTATCTTCAAATCTACTAAAAATTTGAACTCGGTTCAATTACAAAAGTTGAAGTTGGATCTGAGGACTACATTGTATAGGGGGTTAAGGTCGCGCAGTTCAAAAATCTGGAGTAATTGCGCTTGAAGATCGGCCCGGCGAAGAGATCCCGCAAATCCCTCGGCCCAGAGCGCGCCAGAGCACGCGCGCTGCGTGCTCCAGAGAGCCGCCGCCGCGTGGCACAGCTTCACCGGCGAAGCCGTCTCGCCCGGTCTCCGGCCCGGCAGGACGTCGCGTCGCGCGCCCCGCCGCCAGTAAGCGCTGCGGTCCCTCCACCCTGCTCCCGGCCGCTCCGCCTCGCCAACAAACGCTAAGGCAAAGCCATTCCTCGCGCGCACGCTCGTTTCGCATGAGCCTGTCACCTCGCTTGCCGCACCCCGCCGGTCAACCCCCCCCCCCCCCGGCGTGCGCCAATGGCGCCACCACCATTAATGGCCACAGCAGCACGCGTCGCGCCCCTCCGGCCTACCGGCTCGCCACACGCTCCGCACGGCTATAAAGCCTCCGCCAGCGCCGCCCGTGCCCGCTTTCCCCGCTCGCCCTTGCCACTCGCCGAAGCTCCCCTGCTCCCCCTTCCGCACCGCCCCGCACCTCACCGACACCACCACCAGCTTCGCCGCCACCTCGCGAAGCTCAGGCGCTCGCCCGTCGCCACCTCCAAGCCCCGACGCCATCCCTGCCGCTCACCGTCCGCCGCCTTTCCGCCCCCGCCTGACCTTCTCCGCGCTCCCAACCGCCGCCAATCAACTTCCGGTGAGATGCTCCGCCTTCCCCGCAATTTCTTGCTCCGGATTGGCCGGCGCATCACCGGAATTTGGCCGAACCACCGTCGTGAGCGCCGCCACGGGCACCCCTGTGTCTTCCCGTTTCTTCCAGGGGCCTTAGCGCTAAAAGTCAGGGACCTCTGTGTGTTTAACCTATAGATCTAGGGGGTTAGACCGTAAGTTTATCGCGGTTTTCTTTTATAATCGGTAGGAAATGTATTTAACTTTGGAAATTCACCAAAACTCGTAGAAATTTAGAAAAATGTTAAACCAATTTTGCTAGACTCGGTATAAAGTGTAGTTTCTAATAAAAATACTTTTGGCACATGTCACTGTTACGATTAATTTTATATATTTTAATACTTGTTTAAGCCATTTAAATCATACTAAATTGCAGAAAAATGATAAAATAGTAAATCTAACTCTCAAGTGTTTGTTTCAGAGAATGGAAGCTTATAAAAATGATGTGGGGCCTAGCTCTGATGTTAAATCTCTGTTTTAGTTTTATCATGGGAATCTAATGTTGCTTTTGTATTTTTGCATAATAATTAAACCAGAGATGATAAAAATGTGAAACAAATTGGAATAGGTCAGTGGTGTAGTGTAGTTTGTAGGAAAAATGCAGAACCTAGTCAGAAGCGGAAGGCAAACCATTTTCCTTTTTAAGGTAGAATAATTAGGGTAAATGTATGGAAAAAGATGCCCTTCGCTAAAAATTATGAAAAATTCACCAAAGGCTCTATTTCACCTCTGGAACCTAATGTTAAAACTTCATATGCAAATTCATTATGGTTTATGTCTCAAAAAAATAGTCAAGCACACACTACCTTATCATAATGAAACAATTTTAATTATTGTGCAACTCTAATAAGCGTCAAATTTGTGCAATAGCTTAATCATGGCAAGATTAAGTTTCGGGTAAAGTTTCAACTTCATAGCTTACTATTTGAAGATTGAAATAAAATTTGGGAGACGAACCAAATTAATTGGAAGAAAGAACCTTAAGTAAAGGTAATAGTCTTTTTCGGAAGAGGTACAAAAGAACATTCAGAAATAGGTTAAATTTTCAATCTAAAATTTAATAAAGTTAAGTTGTATATATGTACACAATCACCATCAAGTCAACTCTGGGTTTACACCATAACACACTTTACCTTATGCAGATAAAAAAGGTGTAGAACCTTGTTTAGGTGAATGTGGTCGTGATGTAATTTATACTTCAGTGCTAATTCGTGTTTTGCATCCTATTATAAAGCATGGAAGTTGAACTTGATGCATTTGCATTTCGTGTAGAGTTGAACCTTGCTGACGGAACATACGAGCTTCACCCGACGCCAGAAGGAGCCGTAGCTGATCTGCAGCAAGTCGGAGCCGAGCCCGTACCGGAGCAAGCCGAGGACCAGTTCGCTAACTTCCCGTGTGAAGGCAAGCCCTGGAGCATAAATTCCTATCTTTAACTACTTGCAATATATTTGGTTGCTTGATTGTGCATTTACGTTTTTAGGAATTGATTGAAATCGTAGATGCATAAATTAGTGCCCTTTGTTCTGAACACTAGTATGATAGGCCGAGTAGTTGCAATGCTTAATAGGACTCGGTAAAAGTCGAGTGATTGACTGTCACTCGCGAGTTATAGGAGTTGTTTCCTTTCCTTTTGTTACAACTATAAAGACGATGGACGAGGCATGGCTCTGTAAACTATTTAGGTGGTCGGTGGATTGCCCCGTCTGTCTACATGAAACTGGACTAAGGTCGAGATGTGATAGTGCTCGTGATCAAGTGTTTGAAAGTTCTAATCTCATACCTAGTATGGGATGGGGAAGCCTAGTACCTGATTGACCCGGAACGTGAGTGGATCGTTCCACTGTCTCTGGAATGGAGTTCCCTTGCGGCCGCATGTGGTGACAAGTGCGGTCATAGAACGGTAGAGGCCAGGTCTATGGAGCCTTGTACCAAGGGAAGTGGGCCCGACGTGGGTCTGGGAATTGATGTGGACGGCTGACAAATGAAGCGACCCTTCGCGGTGCGCGGATGTTGTGAGGTTAGGTTCGCCATGCATAATTAAGAAATTCAAATCGATTCGTCTGCCTCTCACAGTTTGGGACTACTTGATCACTATGCTACACGGAGTAAGAATGAAAGATGATGATGATCTAATATTGTTACATGTATTATTTGCTTGGAAACTATGCTTGGTTTAGTATAGTTGCTAACTTAGAATGGTTAAACAACAGTAGAACTTGTGGCTAAAATATTGAAAGTAAGGACCTACACTAGTCGCTTTTGGCAAAAACAAACCCCAGAGCCAAAAAGCTTGCATGTCTAGGTGTTGGTGGAGCAGTACCACTGGTCGGTTAAGTCTTGTTGAGCGTAGTTGCTCAGCCTTATTGTGGCACATCTTTTCAGGTGATGTTGATACCCCTAAGCTCGCTGCAAGTGGCACTTGACCTCCCCAACTTTCTCCTGGTTGGACGGTTGAGTGGGATCCCTCCTCGGATGGCGAGGACCGGGATCATTAATGTCATGATCGGCTTCGTCATGATATCCTGCAACGACGTTTAGCTTCCGCTCAGTTATTTCTGTTATTTGAGAACTCTGCAAACTTTGCTTGAATTTTGAACTTGAGGTTGTAATAATTTGATGCACTTGTTTAATTGAGATGGACTGTTGTGATCTCAATAACCACTCACCTTCGTGCGAGTCTTGCTTTCTCGATCCTGAGATAAGTGGTTTATCGGATGAAATCTGATGGACGACCAAGTTGATTTGTTTAAAGTATATGATCACGTGTTAAGCGGCTTAAGTGTGCTTTAGACAAGTTAATTTGGGCGGTTCCGCCACACTCTCTTCTTGGGAGGCTGCCCCTCGACATCACTAGGATAATCTCGCCTGATCTTATATCGCAACGCTTCAGACACGGAACAAGCATCCAGTTTCTTGTATTCAGCACCACGATAGAGGATACAGTCACTATGGCATGCGTGTATCTTCTGAACCTCCAATCCCAGAGGGCAAATGATCTGTTTAGCTTCATATGTTGTGGACAGCAATTCATTATTCTCGGGAAGAATCTTCTTGACAATTTTCAACATCCCCTGAGATGCCTCATCGTACACAACATTTTTGACCTTCCATTGCATAAATTCTAGTGTGTTACCCAGTTTTTTATGGCCCTGCTGGCAATCTAGGTACAACAATTTTTGGTGATCATCTATCATGCGCTGCAACTTTGCTGCTTCTTTCTCAGTTTCGCAATCTCTGCATGCATCCCGTAGCACCTGACCAAAGTCATCAGTAGGGCCGTCTTCTGCAAACTCATCTTCATCAGCCTCGCACATTGTAGTATTTGTAAAAGCTTGGCCTGCAGCCTAGTCTGGAATGTTGTCATCATCCTCCTCCTCCTCCTCGTCTTCCATTACAACCCCTCTTTCGCTGCTTTTGGTCCAAACAAAATAGTTAGTCATGAAACCGAGGCTGTGAATAGTCCCCTATGAACACAGTCCTTCTTGTTATTGCATTGGAAGCATGGACAACATATGAACCCGTTCTCTAGCTTGTTCGCTTTGGCCACGTCAAAAAAATAATGCAAGCCATCAATAAACTCTTTGCTCCATCTGTCCACGTTATACTTCCATTGCTGGTCCATCTGCATCGTATTATGCATGAAAATGGATTACGCATGAAAATGTATTACGCATTTTTTTCCTTTTTTATTTCTGTTGTACACAGTTAATTTCAACATGATTATTAGTCTGCAGGTCTTTAATATCTTGCCAACGTTATGAATATTAGGTTATATGGTAGTTGTTTTTTTTTACCAATTCAAATATATTGTTTCTTCATCCTTTAATGATTACAAATATTAATTTCTCTTGTTGTGAATAAGTGTGTTATTTCCATTTTGCATCAAAATTCATCTTTACGTATCTATTGATGGTTATTTGATACGCTTTATGACTTATCTACATGTTATTCACGATTGAAAGCATGTCAAATTTTGTAGTGCAAATGATGCTGAAAGTTTAGATATAGATAGAAATACACATATTTAAATTTCAGATCCAAACAACATGATACACTACAACAAACCATCCACTGAGTACCATCTAGGAGGACTTTAAGCATCCTTAGGCGGCGAAGATGAAGGTTCCACTGACCAAGCCTCATCCTATGGTTTATTTGTGTCTCCTGCAACGGTAGTACTAAGTGGACGTGAAACACTCGGGACCGATGATGGAGCACAACGATCACCAAAAGGATGTTCCTGACCCGCCGCAACAGCATCTTCATGACATTTTTGCAAATAACGAAGCATTACTTTCTCTCACGTGCTTATTTTCTTTGGCTTATCATGAGGGCTAACTATGGTTTTCCCCTTGCCGCGAGAGGAACGACGATCGCTCTCACCATCGCCACTACCTCCAGCAGCAGAAGCCATCTCTATGTACAAAAATTCATACCTTAGCACTGCAGAACTTGTTGAACTTGCAGACCGTGATCATCTCGGCGAGCATTTCTCCACCGGCCGGCACCGTACTTCGCCATGGAAGAGCTTCGATTCTACGAGGAAGGGGACACGGTCTTCCACGATATCCGTTGTCACTATTCCTCGTAGCATTGGAGCTCCTCCTTTACGTCCGTTGCCGCTCGGTGGAGAACATGCTCGCCGAGATGAACACGGTATACAAGTTCAACAAGTACGGATTTAAAAAAGCATATTGACTTTCACAAGATAAACCGTTTAGACAAGGATAACAGCATTTTTAAACCGTGCAAGGATACATGCTATATATATGACACATATGACATACTAATTTTTTCCTTAAAATTAATATTGGAATCCTCTCCATTCTCCCACACATTTACTCTCCATTCTCCCTCACATTCTAGCTTAAAATCCTCTCCATTTTCTACTTCACATTCTAGCAAATAAACTATCCATCTCCATTCTACACATCAAGTTGTTTTAACTAACACGAATCGTATGTAACAAGCAAACTATCCATCACATTCTAGCATAAAAACATGTATAAATACAAATCCTGTTCATTCTTCCTCTTTCTAACAAGCAAACTAATTTTTCTCCCTCTCTAAAGCATAACAAGAGGATGAAGTAGCTAACCTTCACAACACTTTGGATAAGTGAAATCTCCACAGAAATAAGGAAAAAAATTGGGGCAGCACCTCCTCTAGGCTTGCTTCGGCGCCATGGAGGGTGAAGCTCTCTATCTTTGTGGAGTGGATTGGCTCTAGCTGGAGGAGGAAGAAAGGTCTTTGTCTTGGGATGTAATGGGGGATGACTTTTTATCCCGGTTTAAAATTCCAACCGGGATAAAAAGGAACATATTTTGTCCCAGTTGAAGTTTACTCCCGGTTGGAACCACCAACCGGGACAAAAGCGCGCCCAGTTGAAATTACCAACCGGGAGTAAACATTTTGTCCCGATTGGAGACTCCAACCGAGACAAAAGGGGGACACTATCGGTGGCTGGGAACTAGGCGTTACAATTGGGACGAAATGGGGGCTTTAGTCCCGGTTGAAAATAAGCCTATCATGACGCGCCTCCTTTTATCCTGAGCTAATTTTAAACCGGAACAAAAGGAGACGCATGGAAGGTGAGTTCTTGTGGGAGAAGATGGGTTCCCTGGTGCAGGATGAAAAATCCATGTAGCCACCGTGTTTGAATTGCCTGCCGAGCTCTTATGCAGATTATCGTTTATGTTTAGGGATAAAAAAAATGGGGAGCGCATTCGGGCAAGACATGGTTTAGCTTTTCCGAAGCACGAACGCCGCCTCGCATGCAACTACGATCACTTCTCTGTACATGGCCGACCGCACCGCCACCTGCCTATCTACCGCGGAGCAACCTCGCTGTACGTGAACGAGCCAGAGCACGCGGGCTGCTCAGCTGCTTCCGCCGCCGCCGCCGGAGGCCACCTCGCCTTCGGCGACGCTTGGACCAACAGCCCCGCGCTCGGCCCGTCCGGCGGGGCCGTGCGGTGTCCGCCGCCGAGCTCGGCGAAGCTCGGCGGGCGCATCGCCGCCTCGTGCAGCGCGACGGGCCGCGACAGCAGGGCCACCACCTGGCTCATCGTCGGGCGGCTGCTGGGCGCCGCCTGGGTGCAGGCCAGGCCCACCCTGATGTACCGGAGCACCTCCTCCTCCGGGTAGTCCTCCATGCGCGCGTCCACCATGTCCAGCAGGCTACCCTGCTGGTACAGCACCCACGCCTGCAACCCGGAGGCAAAAATGACGTTAGAGTTCCGTGTTCATTGCAGACAAAGTCTCCTGAACAGAAAGGCAAGAGCTCATCGGCAGGAAAGAGAATCAGAAACCGACCTCTCGCACCAGGAACATGTCTGAGTGGATCGTCTGCGAGATCCGCCTCCCGCTGATGATCTCGAGAATAAGAACTCCGAAGCTGTAGACGTCGGCCTTCTTGGTCAGCTGCCCATGCACAAAATATTCAGGCGCCAAGTACCCACTGCAGAGAGTTAGACTGATGTCAGGAACAGAATATCTTAATACACTTTTTTGGACAAAAGTTCATAAAGATATTTTAATCTTCAAAACAGCTTACCATGTTCCGACCACGCCTGTGCTGATGTGAGTAACATTGTCCGGAAATAGCTTTGCCAGCCCAAAATCTCCGATCTTTGGCCTGTAGTCTCTGTCAAGAAGAACGTTGCTGGCCTTGATGTCTCTGTGCACAATGTTCGGCTCGTGCTCCTCGTGCAGGTAGCTCAGCCCCTTGGCAGTGCCCACGCAGATAGCCGACCTCGTGGTCCAAGACAGACACGTCACTCCGTTCGCTGAACCTAAAGCTATAAAAACAAGCACGTGCGATCAAGACTGCTGTTCACAAGGTATCCAGCTTCAAGTAGTAAGGTGTTTGATGGTTCAGTTACCCTGCAATGCATGATCAAGGCTGTTGTTCTCGAGGTACTCGTAGATGAGGATCCTGTTTTTCCTCTGGATGCAGCAGCCCAGCAGCCTGACGAGGTTCGCGTGCTTGACTTCGGAAATGCTCTCGATTTCAGCTAGGAATTCCTTGATCCCCTGCTCGGATTCAGAGGACAAAACCTTTGCAGCAAATGTGGTGCCATCTCCCCATACTCCCTGTGTCGCAAAATACAGTTGCATGGCTTCAGCTAAGAATCCCTCACTCGAAGGAGGACTTACTTGCAGTTAAAATATCAAAGCAGCAGATATATCTTCTTTCTTTTTTTGAAAAGAGGCAGGAGCACTGCCAAGATAAAATATCTTGGATACAGTACCTTGTACACAGTTCCAAAACCACCTCGGCCTAGCTTGTTACTCTTGTCGAAGTTGTTCGTTGCCGCTCTGATCTCCTTGTACGAAAACAACCGGAGATTCTCCAAGCAGAGAAGCCCTGTTTCAGAAAGCAAGACAGCAACCTCAATCAGCTGTTGGACGGCTAGCCCTTCCACGAGCCTTGCTAAAAGTTCTCATCACTATGATTTGGATTCCGTCACATGTAAACCAAGAGAAAACATTGGCAGAACGATAATAATTCATGTCCAGTACCAGTAGAAAAGCATGAGAACCAACAACTAAGCACGGAGAACATGGAGAAGCGATGAAGCGTCGATCGAGCAGGCTAGAGCCAGACGGTCAGTTACCTCTGAAATCTTCCTCGGATCTACAGAGGCATCCCCTCAACAGCGCCATCGTCAGGCTAGAGCAACTAGCGCCGGGGAAGACAGGATTGGTAGGAGCCAGGAGGCATTTAAATCGCCATGGCCGCTGGGAGCGAGAGGAAAGAGCCGTGCCGCCACCTAGCTTCGTACCGTTCGTAGTAGGTCGTACCGGCGGCTGAGCTCTTCTTCACGGATGACGGGCTGAACCAGAATTTATGGCGGCAAAGCCGAAAGAGTGGTGGGGGGGGCTGGGGCGCAATGAATTGTGAGCGGGACGGCGGTGGACGAGTCACTTCAGAGTCCAGACTGGCGGCCGCGCGTCAGCCCACGGTCGCCTGTTCTCCACCACCGCGTTCATTTTTTTTAACTGGGGATCGTGAAACGCTCACCGCGGACGAATCGCTGCAGCAAAGCGCTGCGCGCGCTCCCTCCCCGCGGAAACAAACAGGGCCTCACTTGTCCAGGCGGCCACTTGACCACCGTGCTGACTCGCCGGTCGGCGCCGGCCGGCGACGCCGTTGTTGGCGCGACGCAGTTGGGTTTTGAGAATTATTGCTGGTCCTAGAATCTGAACCGGACGTGTCGCTGCGAGCCGTGAGACGTCGGCGTCGGAACGAAGGAACGACCGAGGTGGGTAAGGACTCCGAAAGTTCCGAGACTCATAAGTGGTGTTTGATATAAGTGGTGTTTGATACGATATGCTAAATTTTGGAGGACTAAACATGAGCTAATTATAAAATTAATTGCATAGATGGAGTCTAATTCGCGAGACGAATCTATTAAGACTAATTAATTCATCATTAGCAATGGTTACTGTAGCACCACATTGTCAAATCATGAATTAATTAGGTTTAATAGATTCGTCTTGCGAATTAGACTCCATCTGTACAATTAATTTTGTAATTAAACTATATTTAATACTCCTAATTAGTATTCAAACATTCGATGTGATATGTGCTAAAGTTTAGCGGGATGTATCCAAACACCCCTCAAGAACGTGCAGTAGGCGAGAAACCAAAAGCGCAAAGCTATTTTTTAGGGAAAAGCCATACATTGCTCGGGTGATTCGCAAGCTCCCATCACCTGAATTTTGCACCGTCGGATCTTACAGCTGTGGTGCTTTCTCGTCACATAAATGTTGCTGCCTCCTGCTGCTGGCCTGCTGCAGCTGCGCTACACAGCAGCGCTCCGACCAGGCCTTGCACGGCTGCATGCTATGAGCATCGAGCATGCCGCATGCCTGCGGGGCTGCGCAGTGCGTGCGTTTCCCTGTACATTAGAATTCTTTTACACTATGTAAGTAATTTACAGACTATAATTTCAATTTGTATATTGTGTACTTTTCAATCTATGTAAATTTGCATGTTGTTTATTTGAAATTTGATTGGTATTTTTTGCATTTGAGGGTTTCTCACAGTTAAAAATAATTTGTCATCTAACTGACTATAGTAAAAATTTGTTTAAGTTTATAATTTTACTTTTTGCATTTTATTTTTCCTTCTCTTTTCTACATCAGTTTGTTTTCTATATGCTCAGCACAATTTGTTTTCTAATCAGAATCTTAGGGTCATAATTTTAATCAGAATTTTAGGATCATAATTTTCAGGTGATAAATCTATTTGCAGCACCTGAATTATTTTCTCTTCAAAATAGGGCGTTATCCAACTTCAAATCACCCAGATGATTGTGACCGTAGTCGATGGGTAGACGGTCCCTATTTTTAGGGAAGCCGAAAAGCTTTTGGTTGGCCCTATTTTTTTTTAAAGATTTTATAGAGGTCAACTCTCGGTGACCATCCCACTGCATCTTGGAACTGTATATAAATGTTCTACTCCCCATTCATCCACGGCATTTTATTCTCCTGGGCGCACTTGCAAAGGCTAACCTGCCTGTCCATTTTGATTGCGACAACATCGTGGCTTTTTAAAAAAAAATTCAAGATGGGATTGATTGGATGTCGTAGCAGAAATGAATGTAGGATTTTTATTTATTGATTGATACCACGAACGTTACCGGTTGTCGTGGGCTTTGCGAGCTTTTTTAGTGGTCCTCCTTGGCCTTGCTAAAATTTTGATATGCCAGCAAACCAAAAGTTGGGAGACAAATTTACCAATACTTTGGTAAAATAAGTGGGAGATGTTGGCCACCTTTGGTAACAAATAGTGGCTAAAATTTTGGCATGCGGCTAATAAGCCGGCTCAATAAGCTGAAGCGAACAGGCTATTTTTGCAGCAAACCAATCAAGCTCTGACTATCCATCATGTGTCCATATCCCTATGTACTTCTGGTTGGGTCGGTATTGCCTTTCATTTGAAATTTGGCCCGATCTAGTCTGCGCTGCTGTCATCAATAAAATTCTCTCATCTCTTCGGCCCACGGGCGTCTCGTTCGCTTATCTCCTCTCGGAGATCCTATATAGCTTTCGGGAAGCCCGTTTGTTATTGGGCTTCCGGTGTTTGAAATTCGTGCAATGATTCTCATCCGTTGGATGCGGACTATCTTTCTCAGCTAGGGTTCAGTCTGCTGCCCACCCCCTTTCATGCCTGTGCGTGGTCGTTCCTACGGCCGCCACCACCGCCGTTCGCGTGCCCAGTCGTCGTCCGCGAGGCCACCTCCACGTGCACCGCCATCCGCGCGTCCTGTCCCCTATCCGGCCGCTGCCGCCGTGCGCGTGCCCCACCACCGTCCCCAAGGCTGTCGTCCGCGCGTCCCATCCCCCGTCCGACCACCGTTGTCCACCTTCGTGCGCCCCACCGTCCACGATAGGCGCCGCTGTGCGCTCCCCAAGGGCTCCGCCGAGCCAACCGTGCAGCACGGCGGGTGCTTTGCTGCCGCGTGCCGCCACCGGAGATGAAACTGCATGCCGGCCGACATACTTTTTCCAAAATGTTGATCGAATTTTTGATAAATGTTGAATCAATTTGCTTCAAAAGTTGAAATAGGTTTTGAACAATGGTGAAGGTATTATTTTTCAAAATGTTGATCTAGCTTTTCAAAAATGTTGAATCTGAGATTTTAAATGTTGATCTATTGTTGAAAAAATGTTGAAGTTTTTATCTTTTAAAATGTTGAATTCAGATTTGTAATTGGGCCTAATGGGGCTTTAAAGCCATAAGCTTAACCAACTTCCACAAGTTGTATAGGAGCCCCCATCTCCTCTCATGTCGCTTGACAAACATGAGAAGAGACCTGAACCGACCTAAACAAATACTACCTCGCACATGCTCACAATTCACATAATATAACCCTAATCCTCTAAAAAAAGAATATAACCATAATCCCAAGGTTGATTCCCCTTCTCCCGATCCCTTCCTGCACCGACCTCCAGAGATCTCGATCGAGCATCCATGGCGTTGTCCTCCTCCAACGTACGGGGTGCCAATCCTGTCGCCCCCGGCTGCAGCATCCCCGCCATGCTACGGGGCACAAATCCTGTCGTCCCCCGGCAGCAGCATCCCCACCATCCTATCGGGTATCGACACTATCTTCCCCAACTCCAGCTTCCCCACCTAGGTCTTGCTTAATGCGGCGGTACAGATCGACGAAGAGGATTGCAGGAACGAGACAACCACAGCCGAGGCTCGAACAACCTCAGGGTGGCTTGTTAAGGTCTCCTTCTTCACTACCAATCCATCGTACCTCTCCCACCTCCACGTCCATGGCCCTGGTGGCCTGGTCTAATTGAAAAGTTTGACTACCTTGGGAAGCCATCCATCTGCCACTCGTGGATGACCTTATCGTAATCAGCGTCACTTTTGCCTGCAGCTCCAAGACCGAGTACTTCTTCTACCGTGCTGGACGCGAGCGTCGGCCCTGGGCCCGGCCATGGGGCAGGGTGAGCAGGGCATCTACCCAAGGCCTCGCGGCCAGGGAGGGCCCTCTACCTGGTTTAGGAATCAGGATTGAAAACAATACTTGCAGGCTTCTAAACAACTTAACTAGTAAAAAAGTGTCCAGATTTTGTTTCCTATGATTTCGTAAGGTCCTGTTTGGCATGGCTCCAACTCTGGGTGGAGCTTCTCCACTCCAGAACTCCAGGTGGAGCCAGCTCTAGGTGGAGTTGGAACGGTCTAGATGGGGTGTTTGGCCAGAAGAGTGCTCTCAGCTCCAAAAAAGATCGATTTCAGTGTGAATTACCATTGTTGCCCCCCAATTCATGCCCCACTTATCATCCTCTCTATCCCCATCTTCCTTTTCCTCAGAAGGCGCGGGTAGGGGTGCGAACGATGGGACGGCGGGGGTCGGGCGGCTGGCAGCGGGAGAAGGGGTGCAGATGCACGGGAGGCGTGTCTCAGGGCGGCGGCCTGGTCCGGTGGTGGAGGAGCCCCGTCCAGGCAAGATGGGTGCGGCGGTCTAGCGGGGCGCACGCTCGTACCGGCGGGGTGGGCGGACGGCGGGCGGGTGCAGATGGTGGGACGGCGAGGTGGGCGGACAGCGGGGTCCACAGCGGGACGAGCAGAAGATGGGGTAGCGGCGGACGGTGGATGGCGGCGGGGGTCGGGCGGACAGCGATGGTCAGGAGGGGTAGCAGAAGGGGCCACCTGGCGGTGCGTTGACGGGCGGCGGGGGAGGAAGACAGGCGCGTGGGAGGGAGTCACGGCAGGGGAGGGGGGTGGGGCTCAGGAGAAAAGAAATGAACCGTTTTTTTTAACCAGTGGCATTGGTGCGTAATTACCCACCAACTCCACGAGGAGGTTCATATTGGGTGGTTTTGGAGCTGCAAAAGAGGTGCTCCAAAACTCCACCCCATTTGCACTACAGCTCCATGGAATTTTGGAGCTGGGATGTTTGGCTGGAAAATTAGTTGGAGTTGCTATAGTTCAGCTCCACAGCCATACCAAACACGCCCTTAACAATACAAAGCACTCCTCTACCTAGCTATCTGCTCTATTCTTTCGGTGGCGACGTGTCGCTAGCACTCAGTATAGCTGCATGCAAACATTGTGCTATGTGCAACCCTACAATTAAAGCTAATGCCACAATAGGTTCAAAATGAGCTGATTTTCATGCAGTTGTTATGCTATCTAGAATGTGTATTAATATCTATGTTTGTATTTTGCTTTGATAGACCAACTAACCATATATTGTACTAAACTCTATTAATGTATAAAAGGACATATAGTGGTGAATATGCGTTACCTTCTGCCTCTAGCCCTCTATACAATTTTCATAAAAATATGTTAGAGAATTAATTAGTACTTATTTTAATGATGATCATGGTGAAAATAAATTTGGTATCCATAAGTATATATCAGCAGCAACAATAGAAATCTTAAACTTAATTAAGCTTTTCATTTGTATAACTATACAACTAAACATTTAAATGAAAATTTTAAATTATGAAAATATTCGATATATAGTTATATACATTAGATACATGATTTAAATTTTAAATTTGTAATAAGTATCAAAACATAAACTAAGAGAAAATTACATATATCACATGTAAGGAGCCCATAAAATGCCAACAATTATCTCGTGGGAGTTCAGTTCATGGCCTCTGTCGGCTTCCTCCTGGCAGCATCGACGTTAATGGCGACGGGTAACTCAAGGGAGTTCAGTTCATGGCCTCCGTCGGCTTCCTCCTGGCAGCAGCGACGTTAATGGTGACGGCTTCATCCCGGGCAATACGAGCTCCATGTGTTCCAATCCTAGCGCGGCGCATGGACCAAGAATGTGATGGCTCTTGGAACTCGCCAACTTACCAATGTAGAAATGTTGATAGCTATTGGAGGTGGTGAGCTTGCGTTTGTCGATCTTTTGAAGGGGATTCTGATCTATGACGTGTTTAGGGAGAAGCCCGCATACCGGTTCATTGTGTTGCCCAAGTTGATCCCGAACAACCAGTCCGAGGACCACCTATGCTCTATAAGTTCGTTTCATGATGTTGCCATTTGCACGAATGGTTTGTGATATGTCGAGCTGGAAGCCCAGTGGCGACACATAATGCATGAATGTAAGGTAGCTCGTGACTTATTACCAGAGGATGTATGGTCGGCTGATGTCCTCCATGACTCAGTAGTGGAGGACATGGAGGAGGAGGAGATCTACGAGTACCTAGGTTGGTGGATTATCGTATGGAGCATGACCCTCTCATCCACCGGTTGGCGCAAATAATGTCTTGTTGATGTTGTTGATGACATCACTGTGAACAATCCAACTCTTGCTACGTTTTTGCATGAGTTTGGGGAAAGCACAGCTACATTGAACAACCTGTTCACGTCTGTCCCCACCCTTGGTAACAATGCTAGCAATTCTCTTTACATGATCTCCAAGGTCAAACAAATGGACCAAGATTGATTTTTGTGTTCTGATGTTTGATATCAAGAAGGATACGCTTGAAGATGTTCCATCTATCATCACTCAAAGAACTCTCTTTTCAAAACCAACTTATACACCTTGTTCTATGCCCAAGTTTCTGAATTCATATTCAGGTAACTAAGGAATCTCTTACATGTTTATTTATTTTCTACTGGTTTGTTCATGACATATTCATACCTCTAGGCGTGCACGCATGCTTTGATCTTTGGGTTAGTTCATACGCGCGGGTTGGCTGATATACTGTTGTTTTCATTAGTTCATACTGGTTAGCTAAGTTTCATTACCCTTTTTTCTGGCGGTGATAGTTATGGCTCAAATCCTCATTGTTACCCTTTGTCCATCTATTTTGAATATTAAGTCAATTTCATTCTGATATTTTTATCTATTGATTATTTAATCAGGCATCATTTTTTGCTTGGAATTGGAATGCAAATGGCATATTCAAATGCATGCATGTGTTTGAGTGCTGATGGCATGCTAGAGGGGAGGGGATAGTTTGCCTGTTATTTTTTAGTGCATGGGCACTGATAATTATGATTTTCTACCAATGCTGCATTATTCATTATCAACCTTGTTCTATTTTGAATTTTCAAAACTTCCACACATGCTTCTGTAATAAGGATGCCTATGACTCCTCAGTTTAGTGTAATATTTTAATTTTTTTAGTGTATTCCCTCTCTATTGCAATGGTACCTCTTAGTTCATTTTAGAAAATCACTTCACACAATCAGTAGAGAATCACTAAAAAATTGTTTGGCAGAGCTCTTGTTGGAATCAGCGGAGAATCAACTCTGAGAGCTCTGCCAAACGTACCCTGAGAGGGAAGAGAATGACTAGTTTCATCTAGATGAAACTCTCTTGGCACGAAAACTAACTCTGAATGTGTCATGAAATTAAATGTTATGCAGTGCCTAAGAAACAATAAAATGAAATTGTGCATTGGAGGGGTAATTTCAAACACAATTTCGTCTTCTTGTTGATGATGTGACTATCTTGGAAACGTCAAAATAAAATCATCCACTGGGATTAGCCTTATAACCCATGTACATAATACTACTGTTACCCAGTAGCAGAACCATGGCCATTACGGCAGCCCTCGTCCATGCCATCAGGTAATTGAAGCATGGAATGGCTGTAAACCCGTGAGCCCGTGCACCCACGAATTCTGATCCGTTGACCAATCCCTCTTGAACATTATTGGAAGACATCCGAAATTTTTTCTTCCGGATGTGCATCACTTTGCGGGCTTTTGTAATTGTCCTCATCCTTAGGGTACTAATGGGCCAGTTACAAACCGGTTGGGTGGACCTCTTGTTGCGTGCATTGGGTCAGCGTTGCTTTTCATTTGAAATTTGGCCCGTAGGCTGCTCTGCATCCGTGGGTAAAATTTATTATCTCTTCGATCGGACCAGGGCAGGAGCGTCTTGTTCTGTAATCTCTTCTCTCGCATCGCATCGCATCGTTCTTCAATCCATCCTGTATTCGCGTCTGGGTGCAGGCTGCTGCACGTACTCGCGCCACCGTCTGGGTTCGTCCGGATCGAATGGCCAGGAGAGGAGAAGCACGGCTCCTTTTCTCTCCTCTCAGTCTTGGTCTTGGGGTCCTGACCAAACACCACGCCTCGTCGCCTCCTACCTCAAGGTCAAGGAAGCTCCGCGGAAGGTTATAAGCGCCTACGATGCGAGCACAACTCATGATGGGTTGGTTGGAATGGGAAGAAAACCGATCCGATGAGAGAGAGAAAGGCATCTCGCCTCGCGGTCGCGGCGGCGCCGTCTTATCCGGCGTCGCGTAGCGATACGTCCCCTGAGCTCCAACTGCCCCCGCCATGTGATCTGCCACTGGCCGTCTCGATACGTACGGCGCGCCAAGCTGTTCGGCCACGGCTCCATGACCAGGGGCTTGTCCGCTCCCGTAGGGGCGGCTGCACGCCCCCCCCCCCCCCCCCCCCCCCCCCCCCCCCCCGCGCCGGGCGTGGTGGATCCGTGTGATCCTCTCGAAACTTTTATCATTCCTTGCGCGATCAGGATTCGGGTTTTGGAAGGCACTGCATTTCAGGGGACAGGGCGCATCTTTCGCCCGATTGAGACGGCGGATCTGGTCGTCGTCGCGAGTATTCAAGTTGCAGGTAACAAGTTCGACCATGTGTCCATGTGCCTTTTGCACCCCGATCGCTTTCGATCGTTGCTCGCGTGTACAACTAGACCAACATGAGCTGAAAAACACAAACTAAGAGAAATAGGGCTGCTTAGTTGTAGGCTGTAACTCTGAATCAGAGCGTGCTGAAGGTACTGATAGCATGTGTGAGACCACGTGCATGGCTGAAAATCTAAATGTGACACGGTGAGAGTATAGTAATGACATGCTGGCATGCATGCAGCGGAGCTACCTGGAATTCTGGATTATTCTCGTCTGACAGACTGTCATAGAATAGAATTGCCTCGATTTTTATTGGGCGTTTTAATAAATCAATGTGAGTTGGGGAATTTTCTAGAGGACGTAATTTAAGGCTTACCGTATGAAAGAGCGACAATATTCATATTCATGACACCGAATAGTCTGAACAACTTTACAATGGTTTGATTCATTTTTGGGTCAAACCTAAAAGGACTAATTATATATGAGCTAAGGTACCAACTACCGGCCAAACATTAGCATCATTCCAAAATTACAGCTCACTGCTCACCGGACTCCACGCCAGCACATCAGCTTTTCCGCTAGTTATAAGTAGCCTGCACAGGCATAAGCGCTCATCAGCATCAACAACCCACGCTCGCACAAGCACATTCATCATTCTCTTCCATCCCTGCGCGCATCGGCGGCATTCCGATCCGTTCCCGCGAGCGAGCTGCGCGTGCATGGCGGCGACCCTCCTGTCCCACGTCGTCTCCGACCTCTGCATCGGCAGGCCGAAGGTCCTCACGCTGCTGCCGTCCACGCCCGTCGCCGCCGCACTCGCCGCGCTCCGCGCCGGGGCCGACCCGTTCGTCTTCGTGGACGCCGAACCGGCCGCCCACCGCCTAAAGAGGGGAGCGGCCGCGGCGTACGTGAAGGTCGGCGTCGCGGACATCCTCTGCTACGTCTGCGGCGACGCGGGCAACCTCCGGGACCCCGCGGCGGCGCTCGGCCGGCCCGTGTCCGCGGTCGCCGCCGGCTACGGCGTCTCCCACCGAGTGGACCCCCAGACGAGGTGCGGCACGTTTCTGATTCTTGTTTTGTTTCGGAACTGTCAATTCTCAGTCGCCGTTAGTTTTCAAAAAATAAAAATTCTCAGTCGCAGTATTGTATAAAAAAACTCACTCGTATAGTAACAAAGGCGGCTAAACTGTTTGGTCAAACTTTACAGGCTGCTCGACGCCATTGACGTGTTGCTGACCGACGGCTGCCAGAGCCTGCTCGTTCCTCTCCACGCGCGCGGCCGGAAGCGGCATCACCAGGTCCCCTCCGATGCCGTGGCGACAGCCGACTGCTGCGTGCTGACGCGAGAGGACATCGTCCGCCACCTCTTCGGCTCCATCTCCCACTTCTCCCCGGTCGCCGTGCTCACAGTCGCCTCCCTCGGCCTCGTCCGCCGCGACGTGCACGCTGTCCACGTCGCC
This sequence comes from Setaria viridis, assembly GCF_005286985.2. Lineage (NCBI taxonomy): Eukaryota > Viridiplantae > Streptophyta > Magnoliopsida > Poales > Poaceae > Setaria > Setaria viridis. Next base: position 32,002,395 of record NC_048263.2, read on the forward strand.
GACGACGGGCTCGACGCGATCCCGCTCCTACGTAGAGCCGTCTCGGACGGCACGGCCGTGGCCGTCGTTGCCGACGACAACGCGCTCGTCGGCGAGATCTGCCCCAGCGTGCTCGCGTCGTGTGACGTCGAGTCCGTATCGGCCGCCTTCGCCGCTCTCTCTGTGGGCGACGTCATGACGTACATCGACTGCTCTCTGTCGCACACGCCGCCGGAATTCTTGCTGCGCGCCGTCAGAGCCCAGCTCAAGGACAGAGGCCTCGACGCCATTGCGGAGCTCATGGACACCGCGGAGGCCGCCTCTCTTCCCTTGTCCCCGTCGTCGTCGTCGACCTCCTCCGACGAGGACTCACCGTCGGGACGCGGACGACGCCCGAGGAGGATGTCGTCAGGGAGCTTCGGCTGGCGGTCGACGGAGGACGTCATGGCATGCCATTCCGGGAGCTCGCTTGTGGCCGTCATGGCCCAGGCCCTCGCGCACCGTGTAGGGTACGTCTGGGTCGTCGATGAGACCAGCAGCGCGCTCGTCGGAGTAGTGCGATTCGCCGATGTGCTCGCCGTACTCCTGGAGCATCTCCGCCCTCAATCCCAGTTGCTATGCCGATAATCAGCGATCGTATCAGTTGATGTGTTCACCAAAAGATCTCCAACGCTAAAACAGTTGAGAGTTGTTTATATTGTTCCGTCAATCCCTCTTAGTCAAATTCGAACTGAATAATATAAAAGTTTGTTGTTTTGACGAGAGCGTACCATAAGCATGAACTTTCTTTTTGAAACTTAGTTTTTTTTACGGAATTCCGAAATATCTCGCGGAAGATAACGTGGTCTGTTTTCAACCACTTTTGTGTGGCTCAGATTGGTTTAAGATTTGTGCGCTGCTTTGTTGAAGATGGAGAGTAGAATGGGCCGATTTCTGTTTTGCTTGTCAGCCCACCGGCGTGTCGCGGCGCGTTGTTGCTGTTACGTTTTATTTTGCGTTTAGGCAACACGTGGTGTTTGGTTTCAATTTGGTTCCTACAGCTACAGTGGTAAGGCGGAGAGAAGGCGCAATTGGGGATTTCTGGCTTTCAACGGCAGCGGCGCAGGGGTTTAAGCTGCTTTTGAGATTTTCTGAAAAAATATTATTAGATTTTTTTTCTGAAAAGTCAACACTAACTTTTTAGAATATGTGTTCAGCTTTCTGAGCTCAAAAAGTTACGAAAAGCTCATAAAACTGAGCTTTTTAGCTTTTCATATAAACTCAGCTTTTCCGATCTTCCAACTTTTCGAAAGCTGGACAAGAAATTCGTTGTTCATTTGAGATTCTGACTTTTCATGCTGAGAAGATACTAGGAAACTCAAACAAATAGGGGCTGAAGTGTCCTCCTCGAGTAGTGAAGTTGTGTTCTTTGTGTGTCGCGTCTGTATTTACGAGGAATGTTTGTGTAATGTTTGTGTGTGCTACTTTCTCCCCTTTATACGTCCTTGTTCTGTCTGCCCATAGATGTGCGCGGAGTAGGGGTAGTTGGGGCTGTTATTTTTGTCTTTGTGTTTAATTGATTACTGACTAATTGGCGAACTAAACATAGTTGACCAATCCATAGCTTAGTTAGTTAGGTTTCTTGTGATATAATTTGTATTCGAGCATGTACTTAATAGTTAATACAGGTGCTCGCAGTTTTTCTATATTTTATTCTATAAGTTAACCAACTAACATGGGCAGTGGATAATTAGCCGTGCTTATTCTCCTTGTTATATACTACTATATGTCTGTGGTACCATATAAAACATGAGCATCACTAAAATTTGTTTCCCTCCAAATTAAAAATTAGTAGTTGAGGTAGGTATTGGTAGTCATGGAGCCAGTTTCAGTATTCTGTATTTTTTTGTTATAATAAGTTTTCCATTTGCGTGCTATAATCATAATATTCATTATATTTTTTCTTTGATTCATTACTTGCTTGTTTGTCCTTTTCTATTGATAACTCATTTTGTAGTGATTTTAGCTTTCAGTTTTTTCTTAATTCAGTGCAATATGATTGAGTGCCTATTTCATTCAGTTTTTGCTCTATTCATTGTTTTTATCCATGTTTCAGTTTTATCCGGTCCTAAGATTGTTGCACTTTCTATGTGTCATGTCCTTCCTTTTGTTTTGATGAACTCTCAATCAGAAACACGACTGAAGAACTATATAATATTTTTTATTTTAATTGCCCCGTCTTTTGATGGAATTGTTTTAGTAGTGTTCAATTTACTTACTGATTTAGACACCACTAAACTGCACTGCTCATGTGTGCTGGCAGATGCAGACTCACGTGAGAGACTCACGACCAAGGAAATCTGAATGATATCTAATCTCATTATCACTCAGTTTTTCGTTGTTGCCCTTTTTGTGTTGCTGATTGATAAAATTGGTTGTATCACTCACTTTTTCTTTGTTTTTATTATTGACGTGTCAATGTGCCATTGGTTTAAAAAGTGGTTGAGAATTGAACACAAAATCACCCGGAAGATATGTAGTCACTCCCTTTTTTTAAGGGCTTTTTGAAACTTAGTTAAGCACGAACTTGGATGAACGTAAATGAGCCCATATCTCCAAGGTGAGAACTGAAGTGAGTGTGTTTCGGCAAGGAACACTTTTCAGCCCAGATTCTAAGAAGGGCCTAAATTCTCAATTTTTTGTCCGGAAGCCACAATATGGGCCCATTAATGGGCTCTAACTACCGCTTTTGGCATTTCGTCCAAAAAAACTCTCGCTTTTGCATTTCTAACTTCTAATCTACTACTACTAGATATCATTTTTTTTTCAGACTAACATCTAATTTTGCTGAGAGAATTACCATACATCTTGCCTTTGTATTTGAGCATCACATCTTCGCCAAAAAAAAAAGGTATTTGAGCATCACATTCTGCTCCAACATAGCCATGGCATGCGATGCGCTCCGTACCAAGGACCAGTACCCAGTATTATCAGGTTATGTACCCAAAAGCGTATGCAGATCGCAGGAGCTAGTGCCACCAAAGCGAACACGCCGCGCCTACTTTTGAGCACAGCCGGTCAAATTGCGCCCTAACCATGATGTCGCCGTTCGGCCCGGCCGGCGACCGCCGTGCCCGTGCCGCAAGCACGCCAAAAGCCGCTGTTCCCGTCGGTCACCGCCGCGCGCTCTTTTCCTCTTTCCCCACCTAAAGAAAGGAACCGTGCCCTCAAACTCTGTCTCCTTGACCATTCCCACAGCCTGCCCACGGCCATGGCGCGCCCGCGCTCAACGAAAATGCATTGCGGCCGTGCCTGCCCGGCTGCTGCGGAAGCCCGCCAGAATTCACACCGAAAACCGGCTTGATCGATCTCGGGAATAGAAGCGGGGCGAGGGACGAGACGAGCCTAAGGGGTGTTTGTTTTTTACTCCCTCCTAAAATTCCTGTCACATCGAATTAGATACTAATTAAGAGTATTAAATATAAATTAATTATAAAACCAGTTGCACAGATGGAAACTAATTTGCAAAACGAATCTATTAAGTCTAATTAGTCCATGATTTGACAATGTGATGCTACAGTAAATATGTGCTAATGATGGATTAATTAAGTTTAATAGATTCATCTCGTGAATTAACCTCCATCCGTGTAATTAGTTTCATAATTAGCTCATATTTAATCCTCTTAATTAACATCCGAATATTCAATGTGATATGAATTTTAGGATGTCCCGGAGAAACAAACACGAATGGTTAACCCGATCCGTACCTGCACCACGATCAGATCGAAACATCGCAGCGACCGAAACGAGCTCGCACATTATTCGGCTTCACGTGGATGCACAGCAGGGCGCAGGGCCAGGGATCGATTTCGAGCTGGGCGCCCCGGCCGTGCTCGGGGAAAGGTTACGGATCGGCCGGTCGAGCACGTACGGCAGGAATGGATGGACTCACGCGGTGGACCCTCCTCCCAAGAAAGCTCTGGCTGTTTTTTGGTAAAGCTCTCACCAGTTACGCTCATCTCACGTCGTCCTTGCCGAGTTTAATTAAGGGAGCTGCCTGAACAACTCTGCCGCTGTTGCATTTAGTGGCTCGGTTGAGAATTCTGAACCGTGCGTGCAATGCAACCACGAAAGCACGGTGAACAGGCATGGAAACTTGGAAAGGGAGGCAAAACATGGTACTTCCATAAGCATGTCATGGGAGTTTGGAGTTTTGAGCTCGATGGCGTGGGCCAGATTGTGTGGATACAGCCTTCGGTCTTGTTTAGTTGCCCAACTTTAAGGTGCCAAAATTACTGTAGCGCAACTGTAGCGTTTCGTTTATATTTGTGAATTATTGTCCAAATATTGACTAATTAGGCTCAAAAGATTCGTCTCGCAAAGTACAACAAAACTGTGCAATTAGTTTTTTTATTTCGTCTACATTCAGTACTCCATGCATGTACCGCAAGTTTGATGTGATGGAGAATCTTCTTTTTGCATGGTACCAAAGTTGGAATTTTGGAGTGAACTAAACATGACCTTCGTTGCGCTACCTCTGTTCAGTCGTTCTGACACAGCCTTTGACAGCAAGTAAAATCGGAGTGCACGCGCACCGGCTGCCACGCACCGTCCATCCGGCGTAATTGTGCAGCTCTGACTCACTGTCCTTTCCGAAGTATTCTTCGGATAGAATGAGGGTGTTTGTTCTAAAATTTCTACCACATCAAATATTTAGATACTAATTAAGAGTATTAAATATAGACTAATTACAAAATCAATTGCACAGAGACTAATTTGCAAGACGAATCTATAAAACCTAATTAGTCTATGATTTAACAATATGATGCTACAGTAACCATTTGCTAATGATTGATTAATTAGGTTTAATAGATTCGTATCGTGAATTAACCTCCACCTGTGTAATTAGTTTTATAATTAGCTCATATTTAGCCCTTATAATTAGTATCTGAATATTCGATGTGACAGGAACTGGACTTTAGAAGTCCATGGAAGTCCATGCAACCAAAACACCCTTGAGTAGCACGTACGTACGCTCCGGCATGCCAAGCAATCGCAATGGTCTCCGAACATGTGGTGTTTCGACCTGATCACAAATTGCAGGACTGGATGGCAGTTGATAGGTGGCACCGTGCCTCTAGCCCTCTACTCACAATTTAAAGGCCGAAGAAACTACCGCCAAGAGAAGTCCCAAAGAAGCATGGCAGTAATGCTCAACAACTGTAATCGAAATCAATGGGGGTGTGAGAGTTTATTATCCAACCTGAGGCGTGGAACATAGCTCGATAATTGATCAGAGGAAGATATATACTGACAGACAACTACAACATTAACCCCATGGCGATCGCATGAATCTTATCCAATAATGTTAAAAATAAAAAGCAAACATATATGAATTGAAGTAACGGATTCGTATCATCAAGTGGACACATCAGTGGAAAAAAGGACCGAAAGTAACCTGCAATCTAGTCGCCGTATTACGTTCCACCAAGCCAGGAGCAGGCCCCCGTGGATCGAGCTTCTTCTTTCCCGGTACGGTGAGGGAAGCCTCTACCCGTACACTGTTGCTCGATCGCTTTTCACGGCACGAACAGGTAGGCAAATGTACCCTCACCCACCCGTCTTCACTCCACTGCCCCCGTGCCCGTACGGCAGCCGCTAGCTGTTGCTCATGCTGCGCGGCCGCTTCACTGCTCGCTCATGCACGGCGGCACGACGCGACGCAACACGAACAAAAAACCGTGGTCGTGTGGTGGCATCGACCCGCCAACAAACCCCGACGTCCCCCCGGCTCCAACGTTCCCGCGCCCAAAGCCCCACCAGGCCACCAACGCGCGCGTCGCGACTCGCGCAAACCAAACCACCACGCGAGCGCCCCCCGGGACCGCGACTCTGAGAGGCCGCCTCCCCTACCCACGCGGCGAGCCGGCGACCCACATGTCATCGCCCTCCGAAAACCAATCCTCGCGTGCGTGCCACGAGCCCACGACCCACGAGACGGCAACGGTCGACCGGGGGCGACGGGCGGGCGAGGCAACCGCGCCGTTACGGCGGGGCGCGCGGATCCTGGATGCTAGCCGCAACGGCCAGGCGGGCGCGAGGGCCACAGCCCTCGGCGACCGGTCGCGTCCGTGCGCCCGCGCGCACATGGGGAAGGCAGCGCAACTTGACAAAGAGATGGGCGACACGGGCCAGAGGAGGATAAAAACAGTGTGTCGACACTGTCCTGTGGCCGTAATAAGCGTGCTTTCCCATCCCATCGCGTTGCACTCAGATTTGGGGGCGTTCCGTTCCGTGCTTCCATCTGCCTGCCCACTCCATTCTGGAATCTTGGATCCAGGGACAGGGGCAGCCCCGCCGCCTGCAACGCATGTCGCTCCATCTCAGGATTCTGGGTGGATTCACACATGTGGGTTGGTTTGGGTGGATGTGCCGTGCGGTGTGTATACAGCGGACTCCCAAGGTGACTGGGAGCAGTAGCCGTGTTGGATGACATATGCACCCGCTGTTTCTTTTTCAGGTAGAGGTAACTAGCATTATCATCCCAAAGACCCAAACAATTTTTTTACTGGAATGCGGATGTTGATCGGGGCCCCTGATCAATAAACATGTGGATTCGTCTCAAGAAAGGAAGATTCGAAGATAGGTTGCTGTGTAAAATGATTATTCAAATCTTGGCCGATTATGTAGGGTCTAGAAATTAAAGAACAACTCGTAACATCGCGTACTATTATCACCACTACTATTTGCAGTTAATAACTTCGTTAACAACTGCACTGCAGTTATCAATGTCTAAAAAGCTACTCCTATACTCTGTTGTGAAAATATGACGTCCGGGTAGCATGTAATTACAGCTATCTAACTATGGCATTTCATTTATAACAAAAAAAACTATTTCGAATAGTCAGTTTGTACATGGAGTCATTGTATTTTTTCTTGATTTTTCATAATTAATAGCTGCATGTTTTTATACTATTTATTAAAAAAAAGAGTGACAGTAATTGGGGACTATGTTCACAATGTCACATTTACAGCAAAAATGTAATAATTTCACTTGTTATTTGCTCCGTAGAAAATGGTGGATAAATCCATGTTCACAATTATGTCACTTCTGTGAACGGAATAAGTATTTGGTGAAACGTACTATATTTGAGTAGTATGTATTTAGTATTTAAAACTTTTGAAACCATAATGTGCACCAATAAGCAAGGCCACCCCTCATCACGTGGCAAAAAGGAAAAGGCCAAGCTCTCCATCATAGCAAAACACAGGAAACGGATGCCGCTGGGGGTACTCGTACCAAACAGCCATGCAGAAAAAGCCGAACGTTCCTGTTTTCCTCTACCCTTGTCCACATTATAAATCCAGCCATCCAGGCAGCCACCACCCTAGCGCCCCTACCCGTGCATCCCCATTGTCCCTTCCACGCCATTTGTGCAGAGGGGGCAGCTCTGAGCGCTCTGCGCATCGGGGACTGGGGCTTCTCGAAGGCCTAAAAGCGATCCCAGAAAGAGAGGAGCGGGTGGTAGTACCACCGCGCGGCCATTCCTGCACGAGACAGCCGAGCAGTGTCGGTAGGTGTTCGCTCGCTGCTGGTCTTTCCCTGGTTGCGCCGCCGTGCTCTGCTCTTCACGTGCGCGCGCGCCATGGCCGCCTCCTCGAGCTCTTCTTCCGCCGCCAGCGCCGTGCTCCTCGCGTCGCTCGTCGTCTGTGGTGCGTGCCTCTTCGGCTCGGCGGAGGCTTCGGGGGCGGCGCACAGGGTGGTCGACCCGGAGTGGCACCCGGCCACCGCCACCTGGTACGGCAGCGCCGAGGGCGACGGCAGCGACGGTAAGGCCTCGTATGCTCAGCTCAATTCTCACGTCTCATTCGTTCTGGGTGGAGGAGTATATGCACTCTATCGATCGATCGGCTAAGAGTTAACAATGGCGATTGCATTGCACCCCTTCACTGCACTCAAACTCGTCTTCAGTAAGCATCAAACTCTTAACCATTGGATTCCCAGTAGGTACTGTTTTTCTTTTGCAAATTGCCAAATTGTTCTTGCCGTTGCAACATTTTGGCGCTATTACCTCGGTGTATCCCTCCCTGAGGTCCGATACAGAGAGAAGAACTTTGTCTGCCACCGTAGATTCGAGACAATTGTCAAGCCAAGAGCCTTTAAGATTCGTGCGTACGATTGTGGCCGGCAACGGAGCATGTGGCCACGGCCGTGCTCTACCGTGTCGGGTCCTTAACTCGCCGCTTTTACTAGGAACCAACGACCGTATCGGGGTATAATCCACCGCCACTCCGTTGTATTTTCCGCCTGGCACAGACAAGTGGGCCAAATGGATGTATTAACCTGCAAGTCAAAAATTGCAGCTTGTGCTGTGCTACATCATGTGCGTAGTACAGTGGTCAATGGAGGAGCTGCAGAGTCCAGGGATGGCTCAGTACTAAACTCACGCTTCTTTTGTTCTTTTCACAACGAGTGTAGCATCAGCGTTGTTTTTACTCTGACCAATGTAGAGTGAACTAGTGGAAACAGTCATGCATGCAAAGCAAGAAGGGTTGTTATGGGCAGTCAGTTTGGAGTTTGGTTACTCATCTCTCAACGGAACTGCTGACCTCTGTGCATGCTGTTCCTGTCCATACTGGAACCAGTTGCATTTCCCTGCGTCCCCACAAATATCCTGTCGCCGTCTGGCTAGTGATTGTTAGATCTGAACCACGCAGTAAGCACGTGTCGGTTTTACCTTTTGCACCTGTACTTTCTACTTTCTAGGTTGTGTGAAACTGTCATGATAGTAGCTGCGGCTCTCTAATAATCCCTGTCACCGTGTTGAATATAATGTTGATGAACCCAGGCGGCGCGTGCGGGTACGGGACGCTGGTGGACGTGGTGCCGATGAAGGCGCGCGTGGGCGCGGTGAGCCCCGTGCTGTTCAAGTCCGGCGAGGGCTGCGGCGCCTGCTACAAGGTCCGGTGCCTCGACCACAACATCTGCTCGCGCCGCGCCGTCACGGTCATCGTCACGGACGAGTGCCCCGGCGGGGTCTGCGGCGGCGGACGCACGCACTTCGACCTCAGCGGCGCCGCGTTCGGCCGCCTCGCCGTCGCCGGCGCCGGCGGCCAGCTGCGCAACCGGGGCGAGATCAACGTCGTGTTCCGCAGGTACGGTGGTGACAATGAGACCATCCACTAGTGGTTATGTACGAGTAGGACAGACATGAATGCTGTAAAGAGTAAAAGAAACGCTGGCGGCGGTTGCGGTCAACCGTATCCGGCAAACTGCTCAACTGCATGCCTTGCGTCTGACGTTACTAGAAACGCAGACACTTGAACTCTGTCAAAAAGGGATTCTACAGTACCGTGTTTTTCCCGGCAGTGGTACCACAGAGAGTTGACAGAGTTAAAAATGTGCTGCTGTCAGACGAAGCACTTCGGGGGTGAGGAGATCAATGATCGTGAGGAATTACATACCTACATATATACTCCTATAAAGATGTAATTATTGCAAGTTGGGAGGAAAGAAAATAGCTTAGAGTTGGGTGGTCCTGTTCATAGATGTGCACTTATTTTAGAATAAATTTTGAACTCTAGAAATTTTGAACTCTTGAAAAAAACAACGGAGGGAGTATGCGTGTACTCTCTCCGTTCCAAACTGTAGATCATTCCAATTTTTTTGAGAGTCAAACCATTTTATGTTTGACCAAAATTATAGAGAGGATTACGAAGATTTATAGCACCAAATAGATATACTATAAAAATATATTTAATGAAGAATCTAATGGTGCTTATTTGGTATCATAAATGTTCATAGTTTATTGTATAAATTTAGTCAACTTGAGATAATTTGACTCTCCAAAAAAATTAGAATGACTTACAAGTTGAAACGGAGAGATTACCTTATGCCCCTGCAGCCCCGCCGCCCGCGGTAGTTGTTTGATCTTGGACGTGCACCAAGCAGAAATCAATGCGCGCGCGACAGAGTTCGCACGGTCCGTACTCGCTCATGGCGTGTGTTGGAATGAGTAGCTACAGTTTACGATGAGCGACGACCAGCGTGTTGCGTGCTTCTGGGGTAACTGGGCGGTGAATACTACTTCAGTACTGACTACTGACGGGTGGGGCTTACGGGCGTTTGTATGCTTGCAGGACGGCGTGCAGGTACGGGGGCAAGAACATCGCCTTCCACGTGAACGAGGGCTCCACCAGCTTCTGGCTCTCCCTCCTGGTCGAGTTCGAGGACGGCGACGGTGACATCGGATCCATGCAGCTCAAGCAGGTAACAACACATCACCGGACCTTTTCTTCACACTTCCCACTTCACACCGCGCACAAGTCGACTCCATCTCGCCGCCTATGCAATGCTGAATACGAGGGCTCTGCCTCAATAATCCGGTGGGCAGGGTGTTGGCGATTTGTTTTCCTAGGGACAGCCAGGTGTTCGTGGGCACTGGCCACTGGGCAGCACTAGTGCAGCATGTGAGTGGGAACCCTCCTTTTCACATGCGTGTGTGCTAGGGACACGGGCGATGGTTTTCTGGACGGATGGGCCAGCATGGGCCGGAGCTAGGCCTTTTCTGTCTGTTTCCCTTTTGTGCTTGCTCGCAAACTTTTCTTTCATCAACTTTGTCGTGCATTGGCTATTGTTGGCAGTATAATAATGGGTTCCTTCTAGAAATCTAGACTCACATAGTCACATGCAGGTTCTCTCAGAGAAAACAACGACACGGGGGGAGCTAGCTAGTAGAAGGAAACTAGGCTAACTTGGTACAGTTTGGAGCTTTTGCCGGGCAAGTCTAGCGTGGTATGGCACAAGGCAGTGTTTTGTTACCCCTACGCTGTAAATAGTAATTTGTACTGGTTCATAGGTAGGCAAAGGGAAAGGTTATGTGCCTGAAGTGCTTCAGTTGACAGCTACACGTGCTCCAGTTCATTTTGTCAAGAGAATAATCTGCTCCTTTCCCCTATAGCCTGCTTCTGCTTGTACAATAATTGCTACAACCTTTCAACAGTGTCCCTCCATCATGTGGGGAATAAAGATGGAGTTAAACTCGTCTTCCGGTCTCACACTGTCGAAAGTTCCTGTGGTTTTCTAGAGTGACAGCAATTGCAACTTCTCTGGATGCAGGCAAACTCGGCGCAGTGGCAGGACATGCAGCACATCTGGGGGGCCACCTGGAGCCTCACCCCGGGCCCGCTCGTCGGGCCCTTCTCCGTGAGGCTGACGACCCTGACCGGCAAGCAGACGCTCACGGCCCAGGACGTCATCCCCAAGAACTGGACCCCCAAGGCCACCTACACCTCCCGCCTCAACTTCGCGTAGATGAAGCCCGCCGGGCTCGCGTATTCTCAGCCCGCGGTGTAGTTCAATGGGCTTAGATACAGTCATTTGGAGGCCCATACTGTTCTCGTGTAGTTTGAGCGTGTCGAGCAAGTATTTGGGCCCAGGTAGCCCTCTCCACCTAAAAAGGGCAGGAGAGAGAGCGTGTGATTGGTTGGTGTGAGCCGCATGCTTCCTGGAGGCTGGAATGGGAGCTCCGGTGAAGAGCGGCTTGGATGAACTCATGGTCCTCGGTCTACAATCTACTTATACTTGTTTGTGCGTTTTTTATTTACGACTGTTACTATGCCCTTGGTATATTTGGGTTGTAACTTGTGACTTGTGCACCGTAAACTATAATCTTATATTGTTCGTTCCTGTTACCTATCAAGGAATGGAGCCATATGAAATTATGGAAGTTCACATGATCAACTGTCGCTGTTCACTGTTCACGAACTATGTATGTTGCCGTCTGCGCTGCGATGCTTGAATGAAACAAAGGACAGTCCACTGGAGTAATACTTTTCGTACCCCGTTTGTTTTAGCTTTTCTATATACATCATTTTTGCTAATAGGTTGAATACTGGTACATGTGCTCTACTGGAAAGAGGGATGTAGGTATACCGGTGGTATTTAACATCATATCAACGCGGGTGATTCAGCCGAGGTACTGGAAATGGTAAGGGGGCTATAAAGTAGCTGATGTGGTTGTTTTTTGCGAGCTGTTCCAACCACAGCGGGATGTAACCCCTATGAGTTATTAAGCGCCGATTCCTTTACTAGCAGATAAATGAACTGAATCCAATAGAAACGATTAGGAATAGTAGGGACAACCTTGAATGGGGATCTCTTTCTTTATTCACTGCTTTCTGAGTTGGAGAGCTCTACTAGCTATACCATACAACGTCCTCCCTGCCCGAAACTACAACCAATATAAGCATAGCAAAAGTGATGTATCTATAAAAGTCAAAACGAATAGTAATTTGGGACGGATGGAGTAGTTGGCAAGTTTTATTGAAGCTAACATTTTTCCTTCATTTTTCAATGAATGGGTGCATTAGAATCGTATTAATGACAACCATCGTCACATTATTTGTGCGTGCAGAACTTCAGCAGAAATTGATGGAAGCTTCTTCACTTTCCAATGATTTGTGCAATCACGCCAGATGTGCCGCACGCATGAGTAAGTTCCGATGCAGTTTCGTACAATAACAAAAGTTTATAAGAGCTAAAATAAATAGTAATTTGGAACGGGGAGAGTAGTTGACAAGTTTTATTGAATGCTATATTTTTCCTTTATTTTTCAATGAATGGGTGCATTAGAATCGTATCAATGCAAGTAAGTTGGGATACCATCATCATGTTATCTGTGCAGAACTTCAGCAGATGGACGCTTCTTCACTTTCCAACCACCTGTGCGATCACGCCGGATGCATTGCGCGCATGAGTAAGTTCCGATGTAGTTTCATACCGCAACAAAAGTGATGTATGTATAAAAATTCAAAATGAATAGTTATTTGGGACGGAGAGAGTAGTTGGCAAGTTTTATTGAAACCAACATTTTTCCTTCAGTTTTCAATGAATGGGTGCATCCGAATTGTATAAGTAAGTTGGGATACCATCGTCACATTATTTGTGCAGCACTCCAGCAGAAATAGATGGACTTCTTCACTTTCCAACAATATGTGCGATCACGCCAGATACGCCGCGTGCATGAGTCAGTTGCGATGCAGTTTCATACCGTATCTACAACAACTATGAAAGCACACTAGGACCCCTTGATCCAAAAATATTAAAGGCGTCGATTCGACATTGAGATAAAGACCAGCATGTCCAATCTGATCATGGCGATGTCACTTGAAATGTATGGCAAAAAAATGTGCACGATTTCCCAAAAATTGCGCTCGATCCAACATCCAAAGGTGGTTTGAAAAAGAAAAATCTAACGCTCGATGATGTTTACACGAAAAATTACGTTTAAGCTCTTTATATCTAAGGCGAAAGGATAAGGGGTAGTTTTTGGATGGGACTGGCTATGATGTATTCGAGTATTTTAGCATCCCGCGCACTCGAAATTCTTAACCATTTGATCTGCATCTAACGTGTCCTGCTTATTCTTCTTCCTCCTTTCATCTTCCTCGGAACTTCTTTCACCTGTGAAATAAAAACAGCAGCATCGAAACTTCTTTCTCAACGCCGGTACCCCCGCCCGCCCTCCTCTAGTTGTCTCCAGCAGCTCCCGCCGTTGGATCCACTACCGCTCCCCTCCCCCACGCTAACCACTCTCGATTTGGTGCCCCCACCCCACCTGACCCAACCACCATCCTCCACTGCTTGGGCCGATGGCGCCACCGCCACCGTGCCTCACCGCCCTCGTGCCCACCACCACCGCCTATCCGGCTTGCCGCTGTGGCCTCCTTTAAGTCCGGCAATACCAGAACCCCAACTCCCTGAGGCTCGAAACCCTCATCCCTAAACCCCTAAGGCTCTAACCTCTTTCCCTCACCGGAGCTCGCCGGAGATAGATCAAGTGGAGATGAAGTAAACGGGGTCAACTCTTGCCGGAGATGAAGAAGACGAGTTGAATCTCACCAGAGATGGGAAGGATGGGACGGGATGGGGAAAAATTCGAGTATGGGAAGCTCAGAAAACACTCTATAGCTTTTCCCTTTCGGATCCTCCTCTGATTTTTGTGTTTTCCTGATAGAAAGTTAGAAACCAAACCATAAAAAATAAGGTACAGTGGACCTAACACGGAGGCAAACAGCACGAATAGGAGCAAACTGGGACTGCGAAAGCAGTCACGACTCGGTCACAACTCACGACTCTCGCGCGGTTCACGAACAGTGCCCAAAAGAGTACCCGCACCATTTCCAGGAATAGCATCGGAGCGACAGGGGCCCACCGGTCGGAGCAGCACGTAGACCTGGTTCATAGACCACGGCGCCGCCAATACCATCCCCGAGCCAAAAGCGTTCCCGACGCGGCGCACGGACGGCGTGGATCACCTAGCTTCGTAGACCTCGGCCACCCAGCGTAACCCACCTCCAGGTGGACCCACCTGCTGACCCCCCTCTCCTTTTAAACCTTCGGCCTCGGGCGTACAAACGAAGCCAAGGCAGTGGGCAAGGGGAGCGGCCGTGCAGCAGCGGGGGCGGAGTGGCCACCGGAGCGGCCCGCGTGCGGCGAGGGTCGTCTCGAGAAGCCGTAAGCCCCCTCCCTCCCTCCCTCTTACTCTAGAACCTTCCGGAATGTATCCGAACCCCGCTGCGGCGGGGCTTCGTCTGGGGGCGGAGGTTGATCTGGTGCCCTTGGTCCGCCTTGGGGTCCCGTGAGTGCTTGGTTCAGTGTGGGGTTGGCGTCTCGTTCCTGGGGCGTTTGCGCAGGTGGCGATCGGTTTGTGCTGCTCCGGAATTTTTCCGATTTCAGTTCCCAGTCGGTTCGCGGATTTCAGTTCTGTTGTTTGTGTTGCGTTTTCATCCGTGGCTGTTCGGTTCGCCATTGAGGGGGTTTTGGTGAGGGTTTTCTGATTAGACGGGTGCGGCGCTCTCGACCAGGTAGCTTCTAGATTTCCCCCCATTTCTGAGAGATTTTTAGAGAATTTTGCTGCACAACCAGGGCGATTTCCGGCAATGTCGTTTCTATGATTCTATATGCCTTGATTGGGCCCTTTCGCCCCAGTTCGTGTCTTGTTTGCTTGAAACCATGATCGGTTGTTCGATTTGATGTCCCAGTGCCTTTCGGAAACAACAAATCTGCTCGGCTCATGCGGGAGCAGTTGTGGCTGATATGCTGTGCTCTTGGGTTTGCTAGTGTGATTATGTGACAAGCTTCCTTTCAATTTTTTGCTGATTACTCTGCCCCAATTCTGCATGCAAATGTGTGAAGTTGAAGTTACATGTCGTTTGTTGGTCATTCACCTATTCTATCCAGACACATCAGTATACCTTATGCTTGGGTTGCTTTCCTGTCAATTGTTTGGGTGGGTTTATTTGTGGTTTGGGGAGGTTATGGACTTAAGGGATGGGTTAGTGCGGAGGCATTGGTTGTGCTGAACTCTGAAGTGTGATGGCCATCTGTTTGCTAGAATTTACAGCTTGATTGTGCTTGATCATACATATAGACAAGTTGCTGTCCAATTTTGCCATGTTATTTGGATTCTTCTTTTTTCCTTTTTGGTTTTATGTTGGGTTCTTTTTAGCTTCTGATGATTGGTCCTGTTACTTAGTCCAGGTGGGTAACTCATATACCTTTTGCTGATTATGATAATTCTATATCAATTTTGGTGGGATATTTATTTCAATAGACAATGTTTTCATCAGTCTGTGAATATTTGATGAATGTTTTGAGAGGCATGCTCATCATTGTGACCCTTCGTTTTTTTTTGACGAGTGCTACGATTATGTTGATTCTTCGATGAGTAAAAGTTGCTGTCCTCAAATCATGGTTACAGTCAAATAGTTTGTTCGCAATTATTGGTTGAGTCGATTTGATACCTTCAATTTTGCTATTATACCTATCCATAAGTCGTTTCTGTACCTTTTGTGCAGGCCTTACAGTTCATAAGAGCCTTTTGGGAAGGTCCTCACCATGGATCTATCACATTCCCTAACTTCATCTAGTGACAATGAGACCAGGGCACTTAATACATTGCTTGATGTGTTTGGTTGTGCCTTTTCACTTGATGATATTGCTGATGCATATATCAAAGCAAAGGGCGATGTCAACAAAGCTGGAGATTTCTTAACTGACCTGCAACTTTCGTTGCCTCATATCAATGCTGTCGAGCCAAGCGTTGAGACTAACCTTCCCCAGGCTGACAAGGCGGTTGAAGAAAACTATATGGAAAATTCAAGCCAACCAAGAACTCTTTCCCAGGTTGACCAGGCAGTTGAAGAAAAGCATACAGAGAATTCAGATCAGATGCCTGAAAAATTGCAAAAGACTAGGGCTGCATTTGGTACTGTCTCCAGCATTTTAGGAAAAGAATCTGCCAGGGCTACAGCAACAGCGAATGTATCATCAAAAAGAGACAAACCTCTAAAGGTTGAACTGCCAGAGTACATGCGTGATGATTTTAAGGTGAAATCTGATGAATCTGATTCTGTGCCAAGGAGAGAGACTTTGAATAACAGGGATGTTGAGGAGTTTCTGTTTTGCATGCTTGGTGAAGGATTTAAGCTTAGTATGGATGTAATCCGTGAAGTTCTAGGTTAGCATGCCTGCTATCTAACCTGCATTTCACCCATTCATTTCATTGTTCCAGGTTATGTCTTGACTGTTTCTTATTTCCTTTTGCAGGTAGCTGTGGATATGACATTAAGAAGGTACTGATACATTATTGTTGTTATTGTGTATTTTTGTCACTCCTAATCATCACAATTCACAAATATATCGATGGGTTCTAGCATTTAGGCTTGAGAATTTAGAGTACGCAGTTTCATCTGTCATTACATTTTCTTCTTGACCCTCTAATATAGCTGTGTGTACAGAATCTTGTTGTTACATTTTCTTATCGGCCTACTAATATGGCTGTGCTGTTGTATGCAGAGCATGGAGGAATTGTTATCTTTTTCTGAAAAAGGTCTAGACAAAATGGCAGAAAGCAAACATAATGCTGTACAAGTAAGACTTCTTCTGGTCTCTTCATCTGTAACTTCTAAACTATGCTTCTGTACCGGTGCTACTTGTTAATTATGCTGTGCTGTCCATCTGAATTGCCTTAAGGACTGTTTTTTCTCTATATATTTACATGCACTATTACATTTTGTTTGGTGATCTTTGTCCCAAACTCTGAATGTAGCTTTTTACTATTCATTTTTGCCAGATAGAATTGCCCACCATTTCTCGTGCTGATATATTTTCAATGAGATTTAATATATAACAATTATCATTTGGCCCCGATATTTTTCTATGTAGCATATTTGATCTTAGCATGCATCTTTTAGGGCTGCCCTTTCTAGCTTACATGGTATTGGTATATGATTTATTGTGTCGGTTAAGATCTTGTCTTGGTCCTTTTGAATGGTAGCTCCTGCCAGTGAACTGTTGGTCGATGTACTGATGCTCCTACTGTGCTAGTTTTTATATGAAAGTTCCCTCTGGATGTATTTGGCATTTTTTTTACTGTGTATAAATATTTGACTGATTTAGTCCATAATATCTATGGTGCAGGATGTGGCAGCAGAATGTTCTGTTTCCAAGGGAAAATGCTTAGGCTCACAGTCCACCCCTAGGTTCTACTTATTCTATTATTTATTGGTTCCCCCCTCTCTTTCCACTGTGGAGCTGGTATTTATTTTGTTTTCCATAACACTTTTCTTTGTAGTACCCATTCTTCACAAGAGGGGATGCAGAGACCAAAACAGCAGATTTCTCCAGGAGAGTTGATAGAAGCAATCTTCACCGTACCTGGAAGATTGGAGGAGGAGCCAAAACTAAGAAGATACGAATTAGGGGCAAATCGAAGCAGAGTCCCAGATCAGAAACCAGTCTTGAAACCTCTTGAGGACCTTTCAACATATTCTACTGATTTTCCTGTCAAAGTTATCGTAGCTAGCAAAGGTATACTCACCATACCAGTGCTTTCATTTGTTTTTAGAATTGAGGTTAGTTATGCATTTTATGAGAAGCATACTGAGTATCAAAATCTTTGTCCAGTTGTCTGCTGCTATTTCTACATATTTAATCTTTTGCCCTGATATACTCAGTTAAAGCCTGTAAAGCATTTACTGACTGTAAGATCTCTAAAGGGAACAGATAAAACCAACCATAATACAGCCTTTCCAGCGGCTTGGCATATTATGCTTATAATTAAAGCCAACATTGGTATTAAGCTCAGTCATATTAGTTCTTTGATTCCGCTGTTGTGCTGAATTTGTGTTAAGTCCATCCACTTACAACCTACGGTAGGAAAAAGTAAAGTTACCATTCGTTTCTTACCTGTTGCAGGTTTAACCAATTGATACTAATATTGTCAAAAATGTTATCTGAATGCTAAGTTACTTCTAGGCGTTGTCTACAGGATTTCAGAGGGATTTGATATTTCATATTTGCCAATGACAAGTTGCAAACTGTGGGATATGTAGTCTGCCCTTTTTTTTTGTGGTACTGAGGTCTCGTGAAAAAAATCAGCAAGTGCTCATCTGTGTTCTATGCTTTGTCAAAGCATACTAAGGATGCTTCTGTTTGCAGCACAAAACATGCGTCCTCGAATCAGAACAAAGAGCTTAAATGCTTTTATGTAATGTTGATAACTTGGGTTAAAACAGCTAACATGAAATCTGTCAGATGATATCGTATTACCTTTTATGGAAACTCCTTATAACTTATTTTGTGTTGTTTGGATTATATTTAGAACCAGCTATCAATGAGGAGGATTATCAGAACTACCGCAGGGCTGCAAAGCAGCACTGGGATATGATGAAGCAGTACTATGAAAAGGTAAGGGTTCCAAGATGATTTTTCTTCTTCTTCTGAGAACATAAATGGCATCCATTGTTAATTCACTTCCAGTAAATATATGGTGTTTATTTATCACTTGTGCTATGTTCTGCTGAAATTGCAGGCTGCTGATGCTTTTAGGGAGGGTAACAAGAAAGAAGTCGATTATCTTATACAGGAAGTAAGTGTCACACTTCCTTTTTGGTGAGAAGAGAATGGGTGGAGACTACTTTCTTAATCACTTTTGGGTAACATAGACTATAACAACTGCATGAAACTTTTGGAGATTTTGTTGTTGACCTGCTTAATGTCTTTGAGCTACACTAGATTCTAATAAAAAAGAGAATAACATAACATGTAGTCACTAAACATAAAACATGCTGAGGTTTTATCTGCTTGTCTGGTTATGATGGCAACATACAGACCATAAGTCCATAACATAATTTAAGAAAATAAATTACTGACTGAATATATTTTTTGTTGGATATCAAGGGCAAGCGCTGTTATCAGATGGCTCGACTGGCTGATGAGAAATCTGCTGGGGAGATTATCAAGTCCAAGTAAGTGTACTAATATCTTTTCTATGTTGGCTGGAATTATTTGACTCTTTTTTCTTTTGTAGTGTGCCCATTTTGCTACCCCTGAACAATGCACTTTGTTCGTTTGACGACCCCTTGAACAAAATTATGGCTCGATTAGTTCCCCCAAACAATTTCAAGAAAAATACTTTTTCGTCATACTTTCATGCAATCTTATATCTCTAGGTTAATTAGTATTAAATGCTAACTTATAAAAATAATCATAAAAAATTGTGTACTATGTCACCTCACAAAATTTGAACTAGCGAATGGAGAAACAAAAAGGAAACATCACATTGAAATATTTTGGGGGGAGTAAATCAAGCTGAACTTTTATTCAGGGAGCTAAGCTGACAAAATAGATGTTTAGGGTAGTAAAATGGACTTCTTTTGTAATCTTAGAATTAGAATATAAGCTAATGATAAAAATATTGGCTTACTGCAGGAAAGTAGAGTCCAGAAATGAATTGTGTCTTGATCTGCGCAAACAAGATGCAGCAAACATACCTAATCTCTTGAGATTTCATCTTAAACAGTTGGCAAACATTCCATGTAAGATCAGTACATGGCTTTTTGAGTTTATCAATTCATTTGTCAGGAACCATCTGATTTACCTGATATTTCATGTGTGCAGCTATTGATTACCTACTAGTTATTGTTGGCATTGATGACGGAAGTTTCAAGATGGGACAAAAAAGAAGAAAGGTATCGTTTTATCAGATTATCTGCTAAATGATTGTTACTTATGATTTTTGCGCTGTACCTACTGCATCTGCATGTGTGATCCTGAAGTCAATCCTTGAGCTTTCACTGAAAGTACTTGTATTGACATAAATATCTTAGGGTACTACTAGCATCAAGTGGTGCTAAAGCTTCATTATATCAACAACACTACTTCAGTCTGTTTCGCTCCTTGGGCACTATCTTATAAAATTATTCATTTTTATTCCCTTGGCTCATCTAGCTATTGACAAGATATCCAGCGAAATTGTGCCAACAAAATTTATAAATATATAAAATGATAAGAATAATATCTGTAACACAGAAATGAAATCTTAGTAGACATGCTAAAGCTTTAACATATACCCATGCATACTCAACATGCAGGTATTGTATATGTCGCAAATCTGCTAATCGTGATCAAATCCCTTACTCGTGGACTTTTGCTTCTCCATTCTGCCTTCCAACCAATGGCAATAAATACGTTATGCTGGTCTTCAACTATCAGATGTTTTGTCTAGTATGCTGGCAATAAATTCTATGTTTAGCAGACTCCTATTTGTAGCTCACGTAGATGCTGTTATAGGTCTTCATCTGATTAGTTTGATTGCTTGAATATTGACAGGTGATGAAGTATCTAGAGAAGAATTCAATCAAGTGGACCGAAGAAGAACCCCACTCTGGGAACATTCTCATCTCCATTAATCAGGTGGGAAACCAGCATGGATAGGTCCATCCGTTTGTGTACAAAGATGGCGTGACACAAAACTGATGGAAGATGATCATAGCTCGTAGTACATCTTCAACTGCCGTTTTGAATCTTGGTGCTCTCTGTTCTTTTGGCAAACGATCCATGTAAGCTGCCGTGATTGGCATTCTTTTTTGTGAGCACATTGCAGATGTTTGGAATTAACAGGTGATCTGGCAGAGGGTAGCGTAACAGTTAGATACTGAAACATCGATCTACATTACCTGTAGCTTCACTGTTGCGAGTGCGCATGGATATGTGGACAACATTTTCTAATCTACTGCAAAGGATCCGTTGCAGTTTCTAAACCAATTCCCTGTATTCTTTCTAGGATCGAAAAGCTATGTTCATTGGTTTTCAATTTTCATCCTGAACTCTATCATGCAATCGCCACAGCTCTATTACATTCACATGTACATGAACAAGAGCCTAGACACATAGGTCACGGGTGAATCATATCACACATCCCTTCACTATGTACAAAGCAAGTCAGCAACTCGGTTCTCTTGTTTCTGCGCATGGCTCGCAGCATCATGTTCTGCTTCAGACATCAGAACAGGAGCAAGCACAGCAGCACAAACACGAAGAGGAAGAACCATATCTGATGCAGAGACCTCTCGAGCTCCATGTGCCGCCGTCTCTGCCTGGGGTTCATCAGGTGGTAAGGGCTCGAGTAGTGCATGCCCGGCGCCTGCGCCTGACCCCGGAGCACCCACGGCAGCACGGCCACCGCCATGCTGCCGAGCACACCTCCGGCCGTCGAGTGCATTATGCCGCGGTCCACAAACGACGGGGGGAGGAGGGCGTCGAACCGCGCGGCGTCGGCGTGGTGCCGCGCCTGCTGTGGTGCTCGGGCCGGCGCGTCGGTTTCGACGTTCCGGTGGTGGTGGCCGCCGCCGTTGTCGCTGCCTCGGGCGCTCTGTTGTCGTAGAGCCGGCCGGCGCGGGATGCTGCTGGCCAGGCCGCGCGGCGGCGGCTTCTTGGCGCGGGAGCTCCCGCCGCGGCCGTAGAGCGGCACGAGCGCGTCGGGGGACACCGCGGCCTTGCACACGGGGCACCGCCGCCTCGCCGAGCTCCCGGCGTCCGCGTCGGCGTCGGGGCGCAGCCACTCGTAGATGCAGGGCCAGCAGTAGAGGTGGCCGCAGAGCGTGACGACCGGCTCCGCGGCGCACTCGAGGCAGATGTTGCAATCGAAGCAGCCGCCTCCTGTTGCCGCCGGCGCGTCCCCGCCGACGACCCTCTTCGCCGGTTCATCGCCGGCAGCCGCCGCCGGCTGCTCACCGGCACCGGCCGTGCGCGTCTGATCCATGTACTACTTCATGCGCTTTCAGCAAGCACAAGGCCGGTGATCTGTGGTTTACTGGTCTCTGCACTCCGGCTTTGCTGTCTTCCTCTTGTAGCACTGCAAAAGAAACCAGGAGGGTCATTCCATCACCGGTGACGAATCATAGCAAAGACGCGCACGCACAGGGCACCGACTTGAATGCCGCATCTCACCAATCAAGACGTACGATCGAAACTGTGCGAGACGACTAGTCAGGCAGCAGCAAAACAAAGGAGAAGGATAAAGCCACGTTGACTACACATATGTGGCCTTGCTGTACAGGGTCATGTGCAAGATATACTTGCGTGTGGGGGTGCCACCGAAAGGACACCAATGAACCTACAAGAAGAGTAGGGACGGCAGAGATTGATGGGTCCAGAAACTTTCAGGTTCAGTCAGATGTTGCTCAGTGCCCTATCCAAAATTCAGAGGGTCCTAATCAAAAGAATTCAAGATACACTGCTCCAGACGAGCAAACAGCAATGCAAACGACAACTACTGCTCCAGGCCAAATGGCCAATGGTAATCTGACAAAGAAGGCGTGCGTTAACCGCAATCACTCTTGTTGTATCCGCAAAAATCTTGTTTTTTTACTGCGTCTTCTTGTCGTCTGATGTTTACCCTTCCGTACCCGGCACCACGGTTGGCCTGATACAGACATGCCCTTGGTCGAAACGATCAGGCTCCACAGGTCAAGACTGTAGCTGTCACCCAGCATCCATGATTGCCTTGAGCTGAGGGTGCCAGCGTTCATAAATTCTGCTGCTCAACCGGATCAGGCAGCATGTCTTGCAGACTTGATTTCGGACAAAGATGCAGGTCATGGACAATGACAGGGATTAACTTCTGTTTTTCGTCAAGGACCAAGAAATGACCAGTAGAGCAGAGTTTACCACACAACAATCGTAGGAGGGAGGGAGGGAGGGAAGATATAGCCACGTGCATCTGTACTCTAATCCTCAGTCTGATCCTAATCACTCAATTAGTTCTATAGGAGCAATTGACAAACACCGACACTACTGATAGATACCGAAATAGTTACGAATATAGCTACGTTTACTGGTTTACACTGTTAGTCGATACTCCCTTCGTACCAGAATATAGCTATATTTAGGTTTTTTTTAAAGTCAAATATTTTTAATTTTGATCAACAATAACTCTAAAAATAATTGAAAAGGTTTTAACTTTGAAAAAGTCTAAACGTAGCTGTATTATGGAAGAGAGGGAGTACTCAGTACCAAGGTCAGATGGTTTAGTGCACTCCAAAACCGATGTATCCTGGGACATAGGGAGTACTCAATACCAAGGTGAGATGGTGCACTCCAAAACCGATGCATAAAAGACGTAACCTACACAGGTATCAATGATTTGGATCTAGTTAAGCACGGCACTACTTCCAAAAGCAAAAAAAACACAGCACTAGCACACGGCGCCTGCAAACAAGGCGCCGTTAGCCCTTCAGCTTTTGATTAGGTGCACTCAACAATATAGCCGATCCGATTATTGTTGTGTAAGACTGAAGCAACATCCTGAAGTTTTCCTCTACTCTAGTATTGTGCAGTCAATTTCATTTCGTATCGAACATGAATGGCAGAATAATTGACAAAATGTAAACTCAGACACAATATAACACGCGTGTTTCAAATGGGAAGCAAATTCAAACCTCGTATCGGGAAACTAGAATGATTTGAAAAGTATAGCCTTGCAGTTTAGCGAAAGGTACTTGTCAGCGAACATTTGGTTTCCTTGCCGAACAAAAAAAGAAGACAACAACATTTGGCGTTCAGAAAGAAAATATTGGTGCATCCCGTGAACAACTGCACCAATAAAGTAAAAAAGGAACACGCATAACAATAGATGTCAAGAACACACCCAATAGCCAGATCCGGAAACTAGGACAAGGTGGCACTAAAATGGTGCGGGAGTATTGATGAGAGAGGAGATCATGAGCAATTGAAGAACAGCGACGCAACAACGATCCCCATGGAAACAACCCCAACGAACTCCCCCCAAAATGCGAAGCAATTGCACTACTCCACCAGAGGAGCCGAAGCTGCTGATCCTAAGTTGCAAACCATGAGCACAAACAGAATAACATCAAGCAGCACTTATTCGTAGCACGAAAGGGAAAAAAAAGTTCTAAGATCATCGCATCACCAGGAACCAATAAGAACACGAGAATTGACGGCGCAGGAATCATCGGCTGACCTTGTGGCAGCAGGGTGCAGAGTGGAGGCGACGTCCGGTTCGCTATCCTTCTGCAGGTCGAGGAGTTGGCGCAGGAACGGAATGGTGGTGTGGATGCGGAGGAAAGATACTGACTGGTACCGGCGCTAACAGCTTTTGTGGCTGAAAGGAAGACTGCCAATTCCAAGGAGGAGATGAGGAGGGCGGCGGCGGCGGATGCGCGTCTGACGTCAGCCGCGGGGTGCAGGGGGGATAAAAAGGCGGAGAGGAAGAAGAAGAGACGGAATACAAGCGGAGCGGCGGTGCAGGGACCCGAAGTGTTGTTGGAACTCGGGAGCAATTGGTTGGGTGCAGATTTTTTTTCTTCTTTCTTTAACCTACAGCATTTTCTTTATCAGAAGAAAAAACTTGCTCTTATCCAGAAGCAAACCGTTAGAAAATTCGGCTAGTTTTATCGGCTTGTGATGTGATCATTCGGTGACGGAAAATCTGTTCTTGAGTGATCCCGAAGGATAGCTTGCGTCCGCGTACGCTTGCCTTGGCGTGAGAGCCGGGGCAATGGGCATCAGCTCGTGCACGCCACTTTGTCCATGGATCAGCAGGGCAACGGGCGCGGATCCGGCCGGGAAGTACAGCAGGAATCAGCTGATCGGCACAGCGCGCGCGGCCGCGTTAGGCTGAGCTCCAAGCTGCAACGGCCGCGCCGCCGCAAGCGTGCGCGCCGCAGTTTACAGTTGCAGCTCGTCGGCTACATCATTGTGCCTCCTAGACTGCTTAGGGGTGTTTGGATTCTGAAGCTAAGGGGGTGTTTGGGAGTACTCCACTTCACGAAAAATTGCTTCACTCCACCGACTTCGAAAATTTCGCAGCCAAACGCGTCTAGCTCCAGCAACTCCGGCTCTAGGAAAAAAGGTGGAGCAGCGGGTAGATCCACGTTTTCTGTGGAGTACCTCAAGAGGTGCTCCAAAAACCCACTTTACAGACCTCATCGTGGAGTTGGTGGGTATTTACCCACCATTACCATTCGTTATACAAGTTACCGGTTCGCGAAATAGAAAAAAGCCTCCCTTCCGTGCCTTCCACCGCGCCGCCCGCCAGCCGTGCCGGCCGCGCCGCGCTGTTCGCTCGCCGCGCCGCCCGCCCGCCCGCCGCGCCGCGCCGCCCACCGCGTGGCCCGCCCTGCCTGCCGCGCCCGCCCCCGCCCGCCGCCCCCCGTGCCGCCCGCCGCGCGGCCACCCCTGCCGCGCGCCCGCCCCTGCTCGCATGGGAATAATGGAGAAGAAAGGGAGAACTAAAGAGCCTGACAAGTGGGACCCATTCACATGGGTATAATGGACTTTACACAGCAAGATCTTCTGTTTTTGGAGCTGGATCTGTGCATTTTGCCAAACATGTGGACAACTCTGGTATTTTTTTGGAGTTGGTGGAGTGGAGCTGCAATGTGGTGGAGTGGAGCTCAAAAATTTGGAGTGGAGTGCTCCCAAACATCCCCTAAAGTTTAGTCC
Organism: Setaria viridis; assembly: GCF_005286985.2. Classification (NCBI taxonomy): domain Eukaryota; kingdom Viridiplantae; phylum Streptophyta; class Magnoliopsida; order Poales; family Poaceae; genus Setaria; species Setaria viridis. The sequence continues at coordinate 32,028,169 of NC_048263.2, forward strand.
GTATCACATCGGATATTTGATGCTAATTAGGAGGACTAAACATGAGCTAATTACAAAACTAATTGCAGAACCCTAGTCTAAATCGGCGAGATGAATCTATTAAGCCTAATTAATCCACCATTAGCGAATGTTTACTGTAGCATCATATTGTCAAATCATGGATTAATTAAGCTTAATAGATTCATCTCGTGATTTAGCATATGGATTGTGAAACTAGTTTTGTAATTAGTCTATATTTAATACTCCTAATTAGTATCAAACATTCGATGTGACATGGGTTAAAATTTAGCCCGGGGATCAATCACCCCTTAGCGTCTTTTGGACTTGCGCCGAAGGGTCGCCCCGATCACGACTCACGAGTTCCCAACCGCAGAAGCAACCAAAAAAGGGAGGGGGAAAAAATCCTGCTTCCAAGTTCCAACCAACTTGAACACCCGTCGCGTGAAGTTCGCGATCGTGAGCACGCGTGCTCAACAGGATTACAGCTACATGAAAACGAGGGAAAATCGGCATGGTTGGTCGACACACGCAGACTGCAAACCCGTAGCCAGTGACCCAGTGTGCTTCATCCGATCGCACCGACTCCGACAGAAAGGGCACAATAATTGCAAGAGGCACTGACGCCGAGATGAACACCGGTAGCTCTGCCGACGTAGTGCCTAGTGCCTAGAGCTCCATGCCTAGCCCGAGGGGCGAGCATTTGGACCAAGGGTGGTTAGGCTGGTGTCCAGTGGGAATATTGTTTCGTTCGCCTCACGCCGAATGGGAATCGACGTGAGAGCAGCAGCGCGCGTAGCCCACATCAACTCGTGTTTCTGAACCGCAATCGCTATTCGCATGTCTGAATTAAAGCTCTATCATGCCATGTTTCCCACCCTGGCAACAGCTTTCCATGTGAACTGGATCTTGTTTAGTTGCCTAACTTTGAACAACCAAAATTACTGTAGCGCAACTGTAGCGTTTCATTTGTATTTGTGAATTATTGTCCAAATATTGACTAATTAGGTTCAAAACATTCGTTTCGCAAAGTACAACAAAACTGTGCAATTAGTTTTTGATTTCGTCTATATTCAGTACTCTATGCATGTACCGCAAGTTTGATGTGATGGGGAATCTTCTTTTTGTATATTGTCAAAGTTGGAATTTGGAGGTGAACTGAACACGACCCTAGCATCGTTGGACTCCACTGCAAGCTGCACTTTGACCCAGAGCATTGCAGTTCAGTCACCAGCGACGCTTGAGCTGTTCCTCAAGCCGTAGGGCTCCGAGTCTGAAGAACTCGTCCAGCCACACTTCAGCTCTTTACGTTGGCAAGTCTTGTTTGGATAGAAAAGGATTAAAAGGGAACGAAGGAGATTGAGTCAAAAATAAACTAATTTTCTCTCAATCCCTCCCATTCCAATTCAACCTAAACAAGGCCTTACAAACCCTTATGAAGTTATGGGTGGTTTACAGGCGAGAGCATTACACGATGATTAGCCAAAATTCGTTTGTCCATTGAAATAAGCTTCCAGTGCCACCTCTAGGCCAAAACAGGCCATGAAGTCCTGCAAAGCCCACGAAAGCATTACCGACATAGCATCCAGGCCCAGCTCCTGATCCATTAACTCAGTCCAAAACAATCATAAGGAAATTCAGATAAAGGATTAGGTCGATGCTGTACGATTTAGCAGATCTGCATACAGTAGCACAACCCAATGAATGAAACATGGAGGAGCTAGACCAGAAGCAACCTCTGGGCCATCTTCCATGACTTCTCATCCTTGAATCGCTTTTATTCGATGTTATCTCACATTATTATCTACATATGGCTACTTTAAGAGCAAATTAATGACAAACGGTATACTCATACCCATCCATCTACACATAGAGGTCCAAGGCTAACCGGCTCGGTTTCAGATTTCACCTCCCGTCGACATACTTTTCGATGCAGGTGATGAGGGTGCTCTCCGGCACGGCGCCGATCACCGCTTCCTTCTTCTCGCCGTTCTTGAATATCATCATTGTGGGGATGCTCCGGATGCCGAGCTGGGTCGCGATGTCGGGGTTATCATCAGTGTTCAGCTTGTAGCATTTCAGCTTCCCTTCATACTCCTTTGAGAGCTTGCCGACGATGGGGTCTATCATTTTGCACGGTCCGCACCATGAGGCCCAGAACTGGACGAGGACGGGGAGCTCGCTCTCCACCACAAGCGATTGCCAGGTAGATTTGCTCACATCAGGAACTGAAAAGGAAGCAGGTTTGGAGTATGTAAGGTGGCACATCAATCACCATAACATAGGACAAAACATAAACTACTCAATGCTGCTTATAGGGCCAATAAATTCCAAGTCAAAGTTGACGCATAATTATTCTAAAAGCAGGCAAGAGAAATTTACTGCTGTGCCATTAACTAAATGAATGAACAGAAGTTCAATTTATTGATTCTACCTTGCATGCTTTTCTAATCCATTTCTTCGAATATATCATTCAAATTCACATACCATTGCACAGATGCTGCTTCTACTACGCTACGCCTAGCTTCACGCATTAGGATATGTGCCAGAACTCTAAAGATTCGCACAAACCTACCACAGCATTAAAGATTCAGCAACCATAGCTTTCTAGCCCAAGATGCAATTCATAAGCATTTTTCCAAAGCTTATGAGAATAGGTCTTGTCAAAGCAATTCATAAGCATATTCATTGTGTTTCGATTAGGCAGTATAGACTGTAAATGATGTATGGCCATGGTATGCATTCCACCATGCAAGATGTGAAAAAATTCATTACACTATACATCATATTCAAAACTAGGAACTACGAGAACAATACTACAATGTTGATTTGATTCTGCAACGTATCAACTGAACAAATGATGCATCTAATCCATGTTCTTCCCAGCTACTGCTAGCCTCAGGAGAACTTTAAGGCAGCTTTGAGCTTTGTACAGCAATCTTTGCGCTTAGCCGGTATCAAAGACTTATTAATGAGAATGGAAGTAGATGTCCTAACTTATTGCAGTATGAACAAGTTCTATCATAGCTGTTTGCTTAACCTTGATTCAATTTAGAGACAGGAAACGATAGCAACATTAAAGAAAGCAGTCACACTTAACCTAGCAGTTTTACCTTAATGAAATGGCTGGTAGCTCTCTTGCAGCCAATTTTCATAAATGAAATGAAATCCATATAAAACAACCACAGGATGACATGGAAACAACAGTTGGGATCCTAACAATCACACCATACCGTTGTGCTGTTACAAAATTTCGTAATAATCCTAACCAAGAATCAATTTTCCACATTCTAGTAACAGTACCAATATGACAAATCTATAATATACCATGGTCTCTAAAAAAACCTATAATATACCAAATATCCCAAATTTGAAATAGGGAAATATTTTCATTGCTACATTTCACAATATTCAAATATGGTTCAGCACAAGTGTACAGCAGTTACCATCGAAGTTAATGGCTAGCTAAAATTAGATTCAGAATAAGAGTAATACCATGTTTCGACAAACACACTTATGGTGAAAGCATAAATAGAGCTCTCTTCTTATCTAATTGTATGACACGTTGCCTGTATTTGGTCAACTTTAAAAATGGCATAGTCTCGTATTTTTGGCGCGTGGCGCCAAAAGACAGTATAAAACTGCGGCCATAAATGCTACGTTCAATTTATAACTTTCTTCACAGACCACAACAAAGCAATGATATGGGATGTTAACTGTTTATAGGTTAAACTTCAAACTAACTTTCGTGCCTTTGCGTACATGCAGAGGAAACCTAAAGCGCATAGCCATATACATGCATTACAGAATTAGTTACACATGATGCCTCATGCACATCTCCTGTTAAGTTTGATATGCACACATATCCAAATACATGCATTGGTGCACACAGGTCTGCGCAGCACAACACGGTAGGTGATGCATGTCTTGTCGGATACATACATACATGCATGCAGGGATACAGATACACAAATTAGCCGCCATGCCCTCACCAATTAACGGCTGTTTGCTTCACCATCTCATCGTTAGAACTGCTCTATGCCCTGCTGGCCTGCTATTCCAACTTCCTATTCGTCTAGAAACCAGTCCCAACTTCCAACTAACAAAATTTGCGAAAAAAACCCTAACTCCGTTGAAACACTCACAATCAAGCGGCGGATCACTAACCCAATTAATATTGCCTTAACGTCTTACTCGCATCACAGGGCGGTTCCAGAATCCAGATCAGCGGCCCAGCGCCATTTCATCTCAGATCGATACATAAACCAAAGCCTAAAAGCAGGAGAGTAACCTACACGAGGACCAATTTACCTTGGATGGCGGTGTCCTGGCCGCCCTGGGCCTGGCACACGACGGCCGCGCCGCGGGAGCTCGGGCGGGCGCGGAGCGCGCGGCGCGTCGGCGGGAGGCCGCGGCGGAGCGCGACGCTGGGCGGGGCGACGACGGCGGCGACATGGGACGGCGACGAGGCGGGCGCGGCGACGGAGACGGAGACGGCGAGGTGGGAGGCCATCGCGGCGGATGGGGACGGGAGTGAGGAGGGAGGAGGCGAGGGGAATCGGTGTGGAAGGGAAGGTGGTTGGGAGGGAGTTGGAGTGGAGGGGCGAGTTGTGAAGGTGCTAGGAGTGATATGGCCATATGGGTGAACAGATAAGTACAGATCGGACGGTGGGCCCCGCGGCGGGGGACGTGTGGCGCCGCCGTGTGCTGCCGATCAGCCGATGTGGACGCGTGAGCTTTTTTTTTTGAGGGGGAAAAAAACGTCATCAGAATTCGCACAAAATCTCACGTCGAAGCTTTGGTGGGCCGGAGCGTTTCGAGTCCAAGGTGAATAGAAGCCCACCAACGCTTGTTTTTCAAAAAAGAATAGAAGCCTACCAGCACGAGAAATGAGCCCAACTATCCCAGCCCACATCGGCGCGTATCGGCGGCCAGGTGGTGCTTCGGCTTCAACCCCTCCCTGACGCCGCGGAACTGGCGGTGGCGGGCGAAGCTAATGGCCATCCGTGCCATGCCGCCTCCGCCATGCGAGGCAGGTAGCCAGACGCGTATAAAGGGCAGCCAGAGATTCGGATCCACCTGTCTGCGTCTCCGTTCGTTGGCGCCACAGGCAAGGCACCGGAGCTTGTGAGGGAGAGCAAGGAGGAGGAGGAGGAGAGAGGAGGAGGAGGACATGGTGCACGGGACGCTGGAGGTGCTGCTCGTCGGGGCCAAGGGCCTCGAGAACACCGATTACCTCTGTACGCATCGGCTAGATCTTCAACATAGTCCTTTTTCCTGTTCTTTGCTCGATCTTCATATTGCGCGCGGTCCATTCTTTTTCCATAGGGAACCGAAGCATTTGGGCTGACAATAATAATTGCTCGGCTAATCTTTATCGGTCGATGGGTTTTAATCCTATTAATTGTGTTGCTAACCTATATTTTTTTATTAATGCAACATGTTGCTTGATCACTTCTTCGGCCTTGGTGGGCTGTGCTTGGAAGAATGATTTTATGGGCTATTTCTTAATGAATAATTTCTTTTTCTACCATTGCAAAGAGTCCAATGATTTTGTGGGTTGTTGCCACACTTGCTGGCCTAGAAATGACCCTCGGAGATTGTGGATTTAGCAAATGTACAGTGATTAGGTTTGTGATTCTTTTTTCGTGATGATCAGTAGCAAAAGACCATATAGGACATGGGAGATTATTTTCTTTACAATCAGAAGTGCTATAAAATCATCCGCATCGCTTGTTTATCTTTTCCCATCTTTTTCTTGAATGCTGATAAGTCTCCTTTGTGATGAGTTTTTCTATGGCAAATTGATCCCGCAGGCAACATGGATCCGTATGCAATTCTCAAGTGCCGATCACAGGAGCAGAGGAGCAGTATTGCAGCTGGTGGATATACTCATCTATGTGTATTTTTCCTTGTCATAGTTACTTTCTTTCCTCATTGTACTTATGCATTTCTGAACATTTCCATGTTTTGCACTAGGGATATAGGTCTCTAGTTTCCTACTGAGATATAGTGAAGCAATTTGATTATCAGAATTCAGAAGTACACTGAAACATTAGATCTCTTGTGCAAATTCTGTTTTGTGGAATACTAGAAATGCAGGTTGGGCTGTAATGTAATCTGCTTGAACAATAGTAGACATCATGTAAAAGTTGTAGTATGATGCAAGTCAAATGATAGTGACACAATTTTTCAGCTGCAGGGGTTTTATATGGTAAGAAATTACACTTTGCATTGTGTTGAAAGTCAGTATTTTGGTTAATTAATGCACTGCATAGAAAAAAGGTCGGGACCTCAAATTTCTATTATGATATCCATATCCTTTTCTAAAGATAGAGAAAATCATGCTATTATTTCGTGTACTGAGTACATATATAACTTCTCTAAGGTATTGACTGATACTAATTTATGTTTCTTGAATAACACTTGACTGTCACATGATCATGCATACAGGAAAAGGAACTAACCCTGAGTGGAATGAAAACTTTGTCTTCACCGTGTCCGACCGAACTACAGACTTGCTAATCAAGCTTATGGATAGTGATACAGGCACAGCAGATGACTTTGTAGGTGAAGCGACGTAAGTTTTTATTGCAATGGAATTCCTATTGTAAATTATGTCTGCAATTCTACTTTCTTTTTTGGAAGAAATGAACAGTTGGTAATGTTGGTATCAGATTCTTCATAAGCTTTGCAGAACATTTTTCATGAAGTTACTCTTCTGCATATCATCCACTGTATTAATGTCAATTAGCAAATTGTAGTGATGTAGGCGATTCGAATTTTAAAGAGCCGAATTGAATTGGTCTCTGCAGGATTCCGTTGGAAGCAGTGTATTCGGAAAGGAGCATTCCACCAACGATCTATAATGTTGTGAAAGGTGAAAAGTACTGTGGGGAAATCAAAGTTGGTCTCACATTCACTCCCGAGGTAGTTTGAAAACCTACCTCTATGTTATATTTCATTGAATACTAAAATTCCTGAATCCAACTTTTATCTTGAATGCCTTTTGGGATAGGCACTATGTACATCCCCTCTATTTTGATTGCCCTTTTGAAAGTTAACACAACCTCGGATATTTATGATTTTACCATAATTTTCTAATTATTTGCTAGGGAAGATTATCAAAATAACAGTATATGTAAGTACTCTTAAGAATGATTCGTTCAATACTATTTTGTATTAGGGCAGATACAATTGTTTTTTGGTCCAGAGTGATGTCATGAATGAATCAAATTATGGACGCCAAGCTCATGAATTTTGGCAGTTTGCTACATTAAATTATGTTGTTTCATAATTCGCAAGCATTTCAGTCTGGCGATCGCTTTCACATTATGTTGAAAATATGAACTATATACCAGCATGTTTGATGTTTCTCTGCTGTCCAAATTTCCTGGTCATTGTTAATTACAGAAAGTAAAATTAAAACAACTCTTTTCCATTTTTTTGGTGTATGCATAACCTGCAAACTACAAAGGTTCGTGCCCAGTCCAGAGCAAGGATTTCTTTTATGAGTATAACATCCAAGGTTCCCATTTTTCAATCATATTAATTGTGATGAGCTCCTACTTTTTAGGTACACTATAATTGCGGATAGTAGCCTGACCATCCAATGGTGTCTAGTCATGAGATGCCATTGCCCGCAATGCAGTGGTGTCAAGTACTACCAATTATACTTCTGTACTGAGATTCAGTTGGCAGTAGTGAAGCTACTGAACCATTTGCCCAAATTTTTTCATTGGATGTGCAACCATGGAATCACCTGAACATGACTTTTCAGTCTTGTAGCTCCGTTCTCATTCATCTAGTACCGAATAAAAAATACGCTCCTTTACTCGTCAGTTGCTCACATGAAACCTGGTTGCAGAATACCATGGTTTAAATCCTTGGTTACCTTGCCCTGATACGCTAGTATTAGGCTGCAAACAAAAAACACGGCATCTTTTGAGTAAGCTAACTGTTGTTCTTTATATAGAATACTCGCCAGAGGGGTCTCCCAGATGACTGCGGCGGATGGAAGCAATCTCACTGAAAAGAGCAAGATTTTTTGAGATTCCACCAGAGCACAGCGACAATTCATGTGCTTGAGGCATTCATCCCTCGTACACGTTCATGCTAATGTAACATGAAATTCAGTTGATTTGGCTTCTTTAATTGTTTCAAAAGATGCATCATTAGCGAGTTTAATCTAAAAACACAGCTGCATTTGATGTATTTTATACAGTCCCTCGGTTATTGGAAATTTTAAGGCCGTTCGTGATCACTGGTTGCAGTAACTAGTTTTGCTTCTTTACTTCTCTCTCTCTCTCTCTCTCTCTCTCTCTCTCTCTCTCTATGCTTTTGAAGTTTTAAGTGGTCCTTCTTTCTGTTCAACGTTTAAGAAGGTGTATGACAGTAATACTGGAAGCATTTCTCTTGCAGCAGCATCAAATTTATTTTTATCCTTATAAACAATGGTATCAGTACCAACTTGACATGTACAGGATGAGTTAATCATAAATTCAAACCTTAGTTTAGTTCTAACTTCCTGCTATGAAGCTGATAGATCCTACGTACTTGTCTTGTAAGGGCTTTGTAGCAGCAGAACATCAGAAGGCTTCTGGCAAAATGTTCACTGACCTTCTCCTGGGAGTTGTGATCTGCATGTAACTTGCTGCGCTGACAGTTTTTCCACATACTGAATTCAGTAATGCTACCCTACCATCCTTGAAGTGTAGGAAGCAATTGAACGAACTTCTGATGCTGCTGTTTATATTTTGCACTGAGCATTTTTCTTTTGTTTTAGGCTTGTTCAAACAGGATGAATTTTTGCATGAATAAGTGCGTTCTTCACTGAAATTCCCAATGAAAATCCACCGTTCTAGAAGGAACAAGTAATATCAGACGTAAAATTGTCACTGTCTCAATGACAGTGTGCAGGCTTCCAAGATCCTATAGGAGCCAACCAATTTCCCCCCACTAGTGTTGTGGGCACTGGGAAGCATGCAAGCAAGAAGCAACAGAACAAAGGAGCTGGTCATAGCTGGTGAGATGAGACAACTCACCAGAACTTAAGCCTGACCAGGTTCCCCATGTCCCTTTGCTTCTCTGATCACGACACACGAGACCACCAGAGGGACACCAAGGTCCCTCAAAATTGACTACATCCACCACCACTCTACCAGTCTCCCAGTCCACCATCACAAGAAGAAGAAGAATGCAGTCTGCATAGACTCTTGAGAGAGTTTAGAGTGGGTATGACTTCACAACCTTTCTACTACTAAGTATTACATGGCAATGGCATTAGTACAAATCTTGCTTGTTTCCATGATTTCCCTGTTTTTGCTAAGTGCTAACTCACCGAACTCTATGCTGTATCCTGCATGTGCTCTTTTCCACAAGAACACGAGAAAAAACAGAGAAGAAAAATAGGGAGAGAAGAAAAGGAAGAAAGAAGAAGGTGCAAGCACTCTTCAGCACGACAGAGCACGTACGCACACGGTTGCAGTACCTGAGGGCTGAACCGCCGAGGCTTTGAACGAAGCTAGTTGTGCAGCGGATTGGGGCCCTGGGGAACCAGCCTCTTCGACTCACCTTGCACCGCCCACGCGCCTGCGTCGCCGCCGACACCGGGCGCCGTCCGCGGCGGGGCGCGCGCTGCCCACAGCGCGCCACCGCCGTGCTCCGGCGCCACCGCCGCCACGGCTGGCTTCAGAAGTCTGCAGCTGCAGGTGACGGTGGCCAGCTCGATCCCCAGAAACAGCAGCAACAGAAGCATGGCCGGCGATGGAGCGTGCCTCATGGTGCAAGAAGAGGCGAGGAGCGGATTGGAAGGGTGGTTTTCCTAGCTTCTCTGCGGGGTCAGCTCTGCAAGTGCAAGCTAGCAAGAGAGATCACCAGATGGCCGCCTGCAGCCTGCAGGTCGATCAGCTCATGGCTGCTCAGAAGCTTCAGATGACCCGTGGTCTCGGGTGAAGGCGGCACATGTTTATATTTTCCTTGGTTCGTGTGGGTCATTTATAAGCATTAAATATGGTGGTACCGGTGATAATGGTTCATTCGGTACCTTGGTGTTAAGGGGAGAAAAATGCCCCGCGTAGTTGTTTCTCTTTATTTTTGCAAGGTACTACATTTTATTCCATTAGGATAAAGCTTTGACCCCTAGTTGCTTCACTAATATTCCTTGTGGTTTTTACAAGACGTATTTTGTTTCACTAATATAAGTTTTCTTTAATTTATATAAACCTATAGTTATAAGAAAGCTATCCTTTAATATGAATCTAGTACTGACATCAGCTTGTATCACAAAAGTTGTATATTATTGCAGTAATTGGCGGTCAAAGTCTCATCTCAATGAAACGTAATAAGCCTTATATAAGGAAATATTTTTGAATACATACGTATCTAGTAAGATCAATTTTATGCCATACATTAATGGAGTAATTATTGGTCAAAGGGTTATCCTAATGAAAGATAAATAATCTAGTAATAACTTCAAATAAAGGGAGTGCTTCCTTTCATGATCACAAGTATCCATTAAGATATTTTATATAATTTGCAATATAACCTTTCAATTAGTAATATGTACAAATATATTGTGTTAAATAGAAACTTTTATATATTTTTTTAAAAAAACTTTGAAAAATAATTCTGCTAATCTTGTGATATCAATCTATGTGCAATTGTAGATATTGATAGTTAAAACTATAATAATTATAAGAAATCAAAATATTAACTTAAGAACAAATCTAAATGGGCTTATAATTTTGATAAGAGAAAGTACTAAATTAATTTATAAGCAATATAGGAAATAGCAATACGTGCTTAAGGCCATATTTGGATAGGAGGTGTTAAAGTTTAACACCCTACTTTTAACACCTTTTTATCAGGGTCTGTTTGGGAAGGGGGTGTTAAAGTTTAACACGGTGTTAAATTTTAACACATTGGGGTGTTTGGATGGTTGGTTAAACTTTAACACCTTATGTTGGAATTGATAATATTGCCCCTCATTACTCCTGGGCCACCCGACGGCGCTATGAGGTAGCAACCACGCTCCTGGGGCACCCGGCTGGTGCTCGAGGGAGGAGGTGCGCCAGAGGAGGCCGGAGGAGGGGTGCCAGAGGGAGGAGATAGGCGCGCCCCCTCCCCGGGCCGCCTACCTTCGCCGCCCGCGCGCGCACCACCCCACCACCACCACCACGCCGCCGCCGACCTGCGTCTCCGCCGTGCCCGCCGCGGAGGAGCCTCGAGGGGCGTCGAACTCCCGCGCCCGCGCGAGGCCGCCAGCGCGAGGCCAGCCCGCCGCCCGGCGCGGCATCCCGGACTGGCGGTGGCGGGCACAACGGCTGTGACATCCTGGCCCAAGGCTTAATAGGATTGATAGAATACTCATACCAACAAGTTGCAACTTCTTTTTCGGAAGCTCATCCTCAAAGAACTTTGGGGTTAAGCGTGCTTGGCCCAGAGCAATTTTGGGATGGGTGACCGACCGGGAAGTTCTTCCCGGGTGCGCACGAGTAAGGACAAAGTGCGCAGAAAAGACTTGTGTTGGTCTGTGAGGGAATTCCTGATATCCTAGAGAGCTGCCATGTGTAAGCGGGCTCGGCCCCGGGGGGGGGGGGGACGCCACAGTGGCAGCGCGCGACGGGCGAACCAGTGGCAGCAGGCACAGGCGCACAGCGGAGCGCCACGCGCGGATCGGGGAAGGAAGATGGGGGGCAGCATAGGAGAGAGAGAGGGGGCAACAAGGGGATATGTGAACTAGGGGATCACTTTTAACACCTTTAGCAAGTTTTAATACCCCCTCCATGTGTTTATGAAAAATAGGATGTTAAACTTTAACACAACCCTTTTAACACAACTGTTTGGCAGCCAATGTGTTAAAAAGGTGTTTAAAGGGGGTGTTAAACTTTAACACCCCCTTCCCAAACAGGGCCTCACATTGCCTCCCAAATACGTGTTAAAATGGATGTGTTAAAGTTTAACACCCCCAATTTCATAAACACCTCAAGGGGTGTTAAAAGTTGTTAAACTTGTTAAAAGTGATTCCCCTCTCCACTTTTTCCCACCATTGCCCCCTTCTCTCTCCTCCCTCTCTCTCCGCTGGTCATAAATGAGGGGGCAATGGAGTCATTTCCCACCAAAGGTGTTAAAGTTTAACACACCATCCAAACACCCCAATGTGTTAAACTTTAGCACTTCATTTGAAAATGTTAAAACTTTAACACTTGTTAAACTTTAACACAGGGTATCTAAACAAGCCCTAAGAGAATTCTCTGAAACTTGAGATATTGCAAGAGTCTAGTTGTCGTGCTTTATGGCAAGGCTAGGAATGCTCAATTACTTTTAGCAAGTTAGAATAGCTTGTATAGAACCTAGAACATTTCTATCCTCCCGTCTTATTTTAGTAATTGAACCTAAGAGCAGTGAGGTGCAGGTCTACATCTCCAACACCCAGGTTTGAGTCATCTTTAACTTGAGTTTAGATGCTTTTCTTTTCCCCCCTCTAGCTTGGATGTCCTCCCATTTTTTTAGAAGAGACAACGTTTTGCGTCACTTTACCACTTTGGCCTCGTGTCCATAGACTTGACTACAGTACCTCCAGCAAGCAACTATGGTACGTGGCAAATCATTGGAAGTAGTGGCTGGCTCACCATAGCGTCTGCTTGTTGCACACAGGATAAAAATGTAGTTCATTCTCCTGACAAATTCATCGGATGGTTTCACAATAGACCACTTCATGAAGAATCAAATATTGGCTCAGACCAAAACACCCCGTAAAAGAAAGACTGCAAAAACAGAGAGCAGTACTCTTTCTTGATTAGGCGTATCGATGAAGGCTAGTCCCCAAACTGTTTGCTCTAATTGCAGGCCCAAATCGACGACGGACTGACGGAGCCTTGTTGCGTTCAAAGAGGCGCATCTATCGGTTATGCCGCTGCTGGCCAATTTATGTGGCTGCCGGGCTGTTGATTGCCATTAAAATTCTTGTACCCCGTAGTTGCAATGAGTTGGCCGCGTGTTAAGGCCTCCTCCAATGGTACAAGCTAATACTAGTACCTAGTTCTAAGCACTCTAGTAGATAACTCTTCAGCACTTAGCACATAGCTCATAATATAAATAATTCCACATGTCGTCCCTACTTAATCTTAAAGTGCATGTCTGAGACTATCTTTTTATTAAGAGATAGCTCTTCTCTCTTCTATTAAAATATAAAAAAATATCCTATGAGCTAGCTCATATGCGACCATCGGAAGAGACTAGACGGGAAGGGACGCGTTTCTTGGTGGACGATCAGTGATTACACTACAGAGCTAGCCCACCCACATGGCATCACTACTCCATCTGGTCTCTGTTGCATGGAGCCATTGCCTTGCCATGGACATCGCGTTCCAGGCTAGAAGTTGAGGAATGTGATTTGTCATCTGAAGCACATCCAATTGAAGCGTCGCATGTCTGGATCAGGAGAAGGCACGGGGAACAACGGTTCCAAAAACAGCTGGCTCTGAAACAGGACTGCATGGAGTAAGAGGCGTCGGCGCGGCAGCCGGCGACTTTTTCCCCATGCGCATCGTTGGCTACGCGCAGACTGCAGGATTGAGGATTCTAAATTTCGCAGGCACGTGTTGACCTGAGGCGCTGGGGCAGTGATCCCCGTCGTCCCCAGCGTGCCGGCGCCGACGCCAGTGGCTTTTCTCGCTTGACTCCGATGGTCGATGCTCGTGCAGTCGCCGGCTCGTCGTCGCACGTATATGGGTCTCGGCACCGCGCCGCAGCGTTTGGATGGGCCGCGCGGCGCAGTTGGGTTCACTGGACTCCCCCCACTCCACATATACGGAGCCCATAAGGAATTAAGACACGGGTGGGCTTACATTTTGCTCGGCCCAATAAACAGTTGGGACCCCCTCACCTTCTTCGTTCTCCTCTCGCTGTATGACGGCGAGACGAGAGGATTCTGGCGAAAGATGCGAGAGGGAAGAAGATTTCGTTGATTCAGACAAGGCGAAGGGGAAAATTCTCAGCTGAGACCATCAGGTCCCGCTCCCGCGGTGTGATTTGGGCTCAGGCGCTCATCTCCTACTCCCCCCTCCCGTCGCCGCTACCTGAGCTCCGTTCCCACTTGCCTCCTCACGTGATCCCGTCCCCCCTCACCAGCTACCACTCGGCACCAATTCTCTCCCTCGGCAAGTGAATCGGCTGCAGAGTGCGGGGGACTCGTTGGTTAATCGGTTCTACTAGTTGCTACTGATCCTGCAGGTTACTGGTGGGAACTAGGCCCATGTTGAGCGGCCGCGCCGTGACGCTGAGCGAGAGGGGCGACTCCGGCACGCGCTTGGACGAGGATGTCGCGCCCGAGGCCGGCGACGAGGAGGCCGAGTCCACCGCGAGGGTGCTGTACCGGGCCTCGTTCCAGGAGCTGATGCCCGGCTACCTACAGTACGACACCATCATCTGGGCGGCGATATCCCTGCTGCTCGTCCTGGCGTGGGGGATCGGTCTGCTCCTGCTTCTCTACCTGCCGTACAAGAGATACGTGCTCAAGAGGGACATCATGTCCCGCCAACTCTATGTCACGGAAAACAACATAGTGTACAAGGTAACCGTAAGCGGTAGTCCTGCTGTGTTGATTCGTTGGTTGTGCTGGAGATGTGAAATATTGGTGCTCAATGGGTGTGAAATTTTCGCAGGCGACTAGACCTTCCTACTTGCCGTTCATGGGGATAGTCAAGAAAGAGATTAAAGTGCCTCTCCATTTGATCGTTGATATTGTAGTTGAGCAAGGTAGATGAGAGCATAGGAACCTATTCTGATTTCGACTATTGACATAGTGACATGTTACTTCTTGTTTAGGCAAACCAGTAGTAGCAATACACCTTCTTGGTATCCTGAAATTACTGCACGGTGCCTTTCCATATTCATATAGTGCAAATCTGCTTTATGATGGATATGAAGCTTTGGAAACATCTATTTTTTTAAAAAAAAAATCACCTCTACACTGGCTTGGTGGATTCATTTGCGTAAACCTATCATTTCTGTTACCTACTTTGGTCATGTGCTGATTTTTTGTTTGTTAAACTTCACTGAAGAAACACATGTTAGTGAATTTATTTATCTAATGTTTAAGAAAATATCTGCTTTTCTTACAGTTCATATCTCATTGATGAACATGAAACAGAAAGTTGTGAAATGACCTTGTTTGTATGTTTCTGAAAAAAAAATTCAATTATGCAGGCTGTCTACAATCTGCTTATAGCTTATACACGTTTATAATAGAAAGCATAGCCCATGGGAAACCTGCTCCCGTTGATGAACTGCAATTTCATGGTGTCCATGATCCAGATCTTCTGAGAAAGGTATTTGCTGTGCGCCATTGCTAATAACGGACCTTATAAGATGTGTGTTACCTTACACCTGTTAATCTGCTATACAATATCTTTAGTACTATTTTTATGATTGAAAATAATGATCCAGTCTGGGATTTTCTGCAGTCACAAAATTAGCACATGTATACATGTTCTTAGCTGATTGTTTGGTGCTGTCTGTTTCATTATTTCGTGAAGGTTATTATCAGAGAAGCTTCCAGGAGAACACAAGAAGTCCAAAGTTGGAGAACTAGATTGTACTCTGGGGAAGGCCCTTCCTATGTTCCACCAACTAGTGGATTACACTCTCCTAGTGCAAAGGTAGTCCTGTGGCCCTGGTCATATGCTCATTGCTCCTGTTGGATGTCCTTGATTCTAAGGGTGGAATTAGTGTGTGCAGGTCAAAGCTTCCTCAATCCGTGCTTTCCTCGATCCTAAGGGCAAAATTCCTGACAGTATATTGCTCCACAAGCTTGAAGAAGTTAGTCGATCGGTGAAGGTACAGGGCTTTAATCTGTGTCATGCCACATCATTTAATTCTGGAGATAGCTCAAGTGCTCAGCATCCTTTGTTGTCCTGTTGTTTATGCAGAATCTTGAGTCTCTCCTCATAGGATCACATACAAGAGAATGATGCGATATGTGATCAGCACATATTCTGTATCAACTTCTACGATTTACTCTCAAACATGGAAAGAACAGGAAGCACAAACAGAGTGTATGAAGTCTGCGTTCTATTTAGCCCTGCAAACACCATGGCAGATTATGAAGCAACTGTGGTGCTGAGAATGAGCCTTTTGTTTTATTTGCTGGTAGTCATGTGTTGTACATAGGTGATAGGTCATGCTGATTCTTTCAAGTTTCACAATTCCATGTACATAATCAATGGCATTGGATTGCAAAGTAGATCAACACACATGTAAGATCTGTATACTGTCCAAACTGGTATTTGGTGTGTTCATTCAAAATGAAAATGATATTTGGTGTTATTATATCTTGCCTGACCTGAATATGCTCTGTCAGGCTTTAATTCAGTTGCTGATGTAGAAGCAGAAGATTTTTAATCGCAAATTATTGCAGAGTTGTGCAGAGGTGCAACTATTATGACTATTGAACTCAGTGCTGAAGCTAGTGGTGATGATTAAATTGCCATTGTGTACAACGTTGTCCAATAAGAGCTAACATTGTGTTTCTTTAGATTTTAAATCATTTGAAGGTGCAGAACTGCATGCTTGGTCCCGCTGCTTGTTCTAACCTGATTATACAGCTCGTTACCCGTCAAGTATATACCAAAATCTTGCTTCGAGTACCATGCTGGCTAAATACAAATAATTTGATCGTTTTCCAACAGCTTCAAACCCTTCCCTATAGTAACCAATGGACGAAATCAGTAAGCAAATGCTGATTACAACTTCCACAGCTGATACTATATAAAATACTATACAAGATTGCAAATGTTCACATGTACAGTACTAAATTGATGGTATGCAGAATTGCACCCATGATGCAAAGGTGAAGGACGGTTCACCTTGATCCATATGTTTTTATTAGTTTAGTTTTGGTTTAGTGTAATTATACTCTATACAAGGATTCATAAATGAATCCAGAACACAATGTGCATTACACTTTATTATGCCAACTAGCTGCAGACAGCCAGAGCCAGAAAGCTTCATAGCAGCAGCCAAATCTCTATGCATTCCTGGCTTCCGCATCTGAAGTTTCCTTCGGCTTCTCACCATCTTGACGATTGCTTAGATCCTTTTCATCTATATGTTCCCTGTTTCCTTTGGTTGCCCAGCATCTTCATGGCTGGTTGCTGTGTTCTTCAAATCTACAGCATCTGCTGCTTTATTTTTCTTCTCCGTTGCATCTTCAGGTTTACATCTATTCTTGTCATCTACTATCTGAGGTGTTTGCTTTGGTTCAACTGCTTCTTCAGTGCTACTGTTGTTCTTTACATCCGCATCTGGTGTTTCTTTTGGCTCAATTGCTTCTTCAGTACTACTGTTCTTTACAGCCACATTTGGTGTTTCATCAGGCTTCTCTACCGCATCTACTTGGCTGCTTGTTTTCATTGCATCTGAATCCAGCAATTCTTTTCCCTCTCTATATCTTGATGGCTGCTTGTGTTCACATCGACATCTGGCGTTTCTGTTGTCTCCTCAACTACGCTCCCTTGATTTGATGCTCCAGTTTCCTTTGGTTCTGGCACATGGTCACTTTCAAGAGTGCTTGCATCGATGTCTCTTTCAGTTGTCACAGTACTCGTACAATCTTCCTCTGCAACCAGAACGGTCTTCTTGATTGTTCCAACTGTAACATACTTGCTCTTGAATTTGTACTCCCATTCTTGCAAGGCCTCGGCCTCAAAAGGGCCTAACCCTGAAATGTCACTGGTTAAATCACTTGGTTCAAATGACATCTGTGCCAAAGCCCTACTTGCATCTCTGCCAGCGAACAAGATGTATGGGCCATCAGGTCCGTAAAACATCCTGCAAAAGGAGATGAAAGTGGAAATGAAGGAACATATTGCATTTGCAACCATGGATATGTTACACTAAGGTCACTATCAGTTCCTGTAAGATCAGTTGTGGAAAAGGTGCTCAATGATGTCAATAATGCCAAAACTGAGTAATTTGATGCTATTTGGTTGGCCATCCAACCATTCTCATGCTATCAGATAAGCTGTTCCTTTCTGATGAATCTTCTAAGGGAGAAAATAATTCCTGATTCTTCTCTGAAAGGTCAGATCATTTTGATTAGACCAGGAATGACAGGAAATTTTTAAGCTCAGATAGCTACAGTGCCATCCATAGTGGTGAGCTCATAAAAGCTGGAAACGCCTTGTTGAATTTAGGTGACCTCTCAAACACTCCGTTCACATGAGATGTGAATTGATTTGGGACTGATCAGCATCTAGAAAGCATCTTCCTAACTGAAATAGTTTACTAGTTTGGTATTTGTATATCGTCAAACTAAGCCAACTGCTACAAAGCAATTCCCTTCACAATAGCCTGGCTAAAATTCTAAGAAAATAGATACTCATTTTAAGAAGAGGGAAATAAAAGTGAATAAAATGGCGCTTAAGCATCCTTATAAAAATTAATTTCTCAAGACAATTACTTTGATTTCACATGGAAAGGTCAGTAAACTCTGGTATTACAGGAAATCGACAAGAGACGTCGGGGCTTCCTCTGGGCCGGCAAGCCTGCAGCCAGCCTGCAGCGTATGGTGGCCATTGCCTGGTGGCTGTCTGCAGACCGCTCGCTTATGGAGGGTTGGGCATCCCCGACTTGCGCATCGCATCGCTAGCCTTGAGAATGAGGTGGCTATGGCTGAAGAAAACGTATCCCGGTCGTCCATGGAAACATATGCAGCTCGACTTCGAACAGGATAATGATCTGAAAAAACTGTTCCAAGCTTCGATTCAGGTACAAGTAAGAGATGACAACTTAGCATTGTTTTGGATCGATAACTGGATGGGTCAGGCCTCGCTGTGTACCTTGGCTCCGGAATTGTGCAACTTGATCAGGCCACGAATCAAGAATCGATGGACAGTAGCGCAGGGGATGCACCAAAAGCAATGGATTCATGATATTGTCGGACACCTAACAGTAACTGCGTTAACTGAATACGTCACCTTATGGCATCACTTACAGCAGGTTCAGTTAACGCCCGGGGTTGAAGATTCGGTGACTTGGAAATGGGATATCTCTGGTTCTTACTCCTCTAAATCGGTATGCAAGTTCTTCTACAGCACCTCCGTCAAGTTTGCTGCAGCGGAACTGATTTGGAAGGCTTGGGCACCATTGAAAGTGAAGGTATTCATGTGGTTAGCTGTCAAGAATCGGCTCTGGACAGCTGCTAGGAGGCAGAGGCGAGGATTGCAAGATCATGCGTGTTGTGGCCTGTGTGACAAGGAATCAGAGACTGCAGATCACCTCTTCTCCAGGTGCCCATTCTCTATGCAAGTGTGGCATCGAGTCAGTGCAGTACTGAACCTGCACAACGCCATCCCGGCAAATGAAGTCGGACTGCTAGACTGGTGGCTCAGCAAGAGAAGCGGTGTCCATTCCGGGCAAATGAAAGGCTTTGACTCAGCGTTTATGCTTGTTTCATGGAAAATATGGAAGGAACGCAATGAAAGGGTGTTTGCAAGATCACCACCAAAGGATGCATCACAACTGCTGCAGGAGATCATTCAGGAAGGGCAACTTTGGTGTGCCTCTGGTGCAAAACACCTAGCTGCCATAGGTTGGCCGATACCATCAGGTGTTTTAGATCAACATTTCTGATTTCGGCATTTCTGTGCCATTTGTGTTGTCATTGCGGTGGTGTAATGTAAGCTAAAACATGCCTAAACCTAGATAGGCCCGCGATGTAAAAAACTTTTTTCTTCTTAATACAAAGATACGCAGCTCTCCTGCGTATTCACGAAAACTCTGATTTTGTATGGTGAAAAAAAAAATGAAATGGTTCGCCGTTCCGTTGCTTCTGCGGACATGAAGATTACTAACTGAAAAGACTTGATGTTCTGCACCAATCGTCACCCTTTTGCTAATTTGCTTTTTCAGACATGAATGAAGATTATAAACTGAAGATTCATATAATAGGTTACTGAAGCTACATCTTACAACTAATATTATTCTAAAAAACAAGTACTAAAGATTTTTTTTTCTTCTTCCATGAGAATTTTGTGAAAGTTCTCCATCAGAAACAGAACTGAAACCTCGCAACGTGGGCAACAGCGAAGAAAGCTCATGTTGCGGGGTGAGCCCAATAGCCAATGCCAATTGATCGGAGAAAACTGGACTGTTTGGGCCGTTCTTTCTTTCTTGAGAATCCTCACTTGAGTCAGCTCACTGTAGATACGGTCCATGCAAGGACTTGCTGCATTCTGAATGAATGACTCTTCTTCGGCTTCTCACTTTCAATGGCCAGTTTCTGACTAGGTCTACGCGAATAGAAGTATACGGTATACACCCGTTTAGACTACGGTGATCGAACAAGCCCGTATCTAGATGACTAGATGTTCCGAATTGCATCCAACGAATCTGTTTAGTATCTCGTTGTGAAAGGATCCTTTTTTTAATGTTATATGATGTAAGTAGAGTCAGGATGTAGTGTAAGTAGGCACGGGTGGACACATCTAGATCCTTCCCTTAGTAATAAAAAAAAGATGTGCCCAGTGCGAAAGCTCCCACACAAGGTGGAGTCCGGGGAAGGAAATTTATAGATAGCTTTACCCTTGCCAAATTCTTTTAAAATTCTGCAAAGAGGCTGGTTCAAACTTAGGACCTCCATGTCACAAGTGTTGAATTCCCTTAGTAATGTTATGATTTTTTATTTTTCAGTTCCAGATTAGTTCATAAAAAATTGAATGAGTTTTGAGTCGGTCCACATAGGCTAGAGAAAAGAAAACTTGCAGCCTTGCTCAATCAAGAGGTATCATAGATTATAATATGCTGAGAGGTATAAAGTGGATATATGAGGTATCACTATTTAGTTCTTGAATATTAAAGCCTATGTTAAAGCATCTCCAGCAGTCCCCCAATAAATATTTTCCAATAATTAGTTAATAGGATATTACAATATCACTTTCACCGTTATGCGGATAGTTGCTTTTGCAGTCTCCCAATAATCTCATTCCAATCCAACTACCACGTTATAGTTAAAGGTACTTTTAGTAGCATTTAAAAAATACGGACTCTTTAAATTTTACTCTAAATATAACATAATCTTCATTCCTAAAATATTCAAAACCTATTTTACAAACCAAAACATGCATTGAACTTACATATGTGATGCATTTTATTGCCCTCAAAAACCCATCCTAAATCTAACCCTCAATCCTCGGGATAAGGGTTCTTTTTCTAAAATTAATATTCAAATCAAATTTGAATATTAATTTCCAACTCAAATCTCTATACGGTTCCTATTCAATTTCAATCACACTCAAACCCCATTAAAATCCAAAACCATCCAAAAAATCCCAACTCTGCCATTTCAACCCTATGCCTCAAACTCACTTCAAATTTTAAAACTGTTTCAAATTTGAATTCAAAACCACACTTAAACAAATGAAAAACCTATTTTAAACTAACATGGGCCGGCAACTTCCCATTAGGCATGCTCACCCTTTCGGCCCAACCCGCCTCCCTGCCCACGCCCGTGCTCGCGCGTCAGCCCACTCCACCGCGCGGCCTAGCCTGCCTTCCCGGCCCACCACACGCACTCGCCAGCCCAACTTGCCTACGGCCCGCGCTGCCGGTATCCGGTGTCAGTCAGTGGCCCGCGCTGCATATCGGACCTAATTTATGGAGATTCCAAAATAGTGGTTGCCGGTAGCCACTGTCAGTGTGTCACTTTGTCCCCATCAAACAAGCCTCAAATTTCAAAGGTTTTTAAGACCTAGCAAAGGGCCTTCAATTTCGTTACACGATCAGAGTTTGCACGTCTTGCCGTCGCTACTCGCTAGCCGTTGCACATTATTTCCGTGTTTGCAGTCAATTTTCAAGCCTCCTTGCGTGTTTCCAGAGACGTCAAGTTATTAGATCTCCCGGAACAGGAAGATTCGCAAGATCAACACCGCAGTTGACTACCTGGAAATAGGAGACTTAAAAGTTTTGAACAACAGACATAGATAGCTCTTTCCCTAGCGGGGAAAAAACAAAGAATTACAGAGGTCATGGTCATTACCAAAAGTTTCAACTTCACCTTGTGAAATGAAGATTCATTAGCACTTTGCATTGCTCATCTTGCTGCAGGTATGTCAGAGATGTTACCAGCTACGGTCGATGACGAAGAGAGGGAGTTCAGCACCTGGTTTCGCATCAGTGTCTGCAAGTTGAATCCTAGGTGAGCTTCCGACAGCTCCGGGAGCGCCGCGCTGCCATCCAGGAACTGCACGATCTGCTGGACGCCGGGGCGCGCACCGGGCAACGGATGCGAGCACAGCAGGCTTAGCTTCATCACCAGGCTCGCTTCCTCCACGACGAAGTCGCCCCGGAGGCGCGGGTCGACGGCGTCGGTGACCGTCCCCCCGCGCCACCGCTCGGCCACCCAGTCCACCAGCAGGTGGTGGTCGCCGTGCTCGTCCTGCACGACCGGCCGCCGGCCGCAGGCGACCTCCAGCATGAACACGCCGAAGGCGAACACGTCGGAGGCCTTGGACGCCCTGCCGGTGTGCCCGAGCTCCGGGGCAAGGTACCCCATCGTCCCAACCACGTGCGTGGTATGTGGGTCCGTGCCGTGGTCGTACAGCCTCGCCAGGCCGAAGTCGCCTAGCCTCCCGTTCATCTCGGCGTCGAGGAGCACGTTGCTCGCCTTGATGTCCCGGTGCAAGACCACTTGCTCCCAGTCTTCGTGGAGGTACAGTACGCCGCACGCGACGCCTTTGATGATCCTGAACCTTTGACCCCAGTTCAGAACGGGACCGTCTTGATGGTGCAATAGCTTGTCGAGACTGCCATTCGGCATGTAATCGTAGACCAGCAAGAGCTCGCCGTGTCGCCGGCAGTAGCCAAGAAGCTGGACGAGGTTCCGGTGCCGGAGCTGGCCGATAGTGACCACCTCGGCGACGAACTCCTTCATCCCTTGCCTCGACTCATGGGACACCTTCTTCACCGCGACCTCCACCCCGGACACGGGGAGCACTCCCCTGTACACCCTCCCGAACCCGCCGATGCCGAGCAGGCGCTCGTCGCGGAAACCTTTGGTGGCGTGGTGCAAATCCTTGTACGAGAATCGGTGCGGGCCGAACGTGACCTCCCAGTCCTCTTTGAGCTCTGCGTACTTGTGCCACCGCCAGCGGATCAGAAGGGCGATGATGGCCAATGCGAACACGAATGCCGCTGACGCTATCGGCAGCACGATCTTGAGTGTCTTCGAAGGATCAGGCTTGGGGACTGTCGTCTCCGGCAAGGCTGGCAGCTTGGAGATGTTCAGCGACGGGGCTGGGCCACCGTCCATCTTGAAGCTCCAGGCGAGCACGTAGTGGCGGCTGGCGACGACGCCGGTGGACGACGAGAAGCCGACGAAGGCTTCGCCGCCGTCGATGATCGCTGAGAGGTTAACCGTGGTGGAGAGCAGCGGCTTCTTCGGCTTGGGCAGCTCGAGGGGAGCCATGGTGACGTTGACCAGCGAGGCGCGCGCGTCGAAGTCCACCCACACCTGCGCCGCCGTGCGGTTCAGCAGGCTCATGTTCCGGAACGCGCTGGTGGCGTCGTCGTAGTAGCCCGCGTCGCTGGCGACCTGGGACACGAGGCCGTTCACGTTGACCCCGACGTGGTTGTCGCTCATGTCCCCGAACTCGGCGTTGACGATGGTATCGAGCTCGACGGCCAGGAAGTGGTTGGTGGCGTTGCCGTTGTTGGCCGCGTTGGCCAGGCCCATGTACTGGCTCTGCAGCGCCGTCGAGAAGTCCGTGCTCCTGGCCACGACGAAGGCCAGGCCGGGGCTGCTCAGGTCGGCGTACTCGCTGGCGATGCCGAACACGTAGGCGGCCGAGAAGGACCGCATCACGGCGCCGCCGCCGCCCGCCGCGCCGCGGTGGAACCGCAGAGGGGAAGGGTAGAAGGCGTGGCCCTTGAGCAGGGTCGTGCCGTTCGTCAGCATGAGGAGGCCGTCCGCGGTGACCGCGGCCGTGCCGTTGAGCGTGAGGTTCGCGCCGGCGAAGCCGTCGAAGGTGAACTGGTCGGCCGCCGGCGCCAGGCGAAGGCGATGGAGAGTCAGGAAGAGAAGAAGCAATGGAACGCGGCGCATGATTGGCGTGCGGTAGCACTGTTGACCCCAATTGTTCACTGAGCTTACTTAACATACTAATAGCTAGGAATAATGGAACGATCAGTGTGATTTGACCATGGTTTATCTAAGCCCTTCTGATAGACAATTGATGATCATGGAAGACGATTGGTCTGCTGTCAGCTGTGCTATTTGGACTTTGGACGCGTTGAGATGCCAGGACTGGCCGGGATCAGCGACGAAGTCTACACAATTCACTTCCGGTTGACCTACAGAATTGCAATAACACTGTTGATACCGGAGGATAATGCTAGGCCAAAACTGATGTAGCCATCGTTGATCGTTGCACGTCACCGATGAAAGATACGGTTCTGCTAACGAAATCATCTAGAACCCCACATCGACCTAAGCGACTTTTATTCTGTGCTAACCCGCGTCCCCCTTTTCTCTCACACTTTTTATTTTTCTTGAGGGAGAGACCCTTCAACTTGTGAAACTTGCGTGTCTTTGCAAATTATGCCAAAAATGCCGAAATGTTTCCTCGAAATTGACTTGTGGATCAACGTTGACTTGTCAATCTTTCTTACACTACAGTATGATGAAATGCCTCTAAAAGTAAGTATAACTTCCCACTATGAGCGTATGGTCATTAAATACAAACATGTAACTCGCAAAAAAAATACAAACATGTAAATATGCGAACTCTAGGATTCAAAAATTGGCGGATATAGTCATGCACATGCACCCACAACTCCACCAACAACTCCTGAGTACCTCCCTACCCGATTATTATCAACCGTTGATTAAAAAAGAGTTGAATTACTGTAAGGAGGGGTAGTTTAGTAATAGTCAGCGCTAATCTTCGCTGCGCAAACAAATCGAGTCGCCTACCCCTCTCATCGTCTCACCCCGCTCGTCCTTCGGACGGCTCTCTCCTCCGCCTCTCTAATCCAGCGTCTTCTAGGTGTGGGGCTCGGCCTCGGCCGAGGCTGCGGCGTCCACTGTTGCAAGGTTTAGGTACGAGGACACGGGGTGATTAGGTGCGGTGTTGGCCGTGGGGTTCAACACGTTGGGCTAACACTGGCAGCCGGCTCCACTAAAAGTTGCCGGCTCCACTAAAAGTTGATTTATATATGTAGGAAATGCTGTGCTTGAGAGTAGACGAGAATTAGCTAGTTAGTATTTTTTGAGATCAGGGTCATCTGCACCTCCCTATTCCTTTGGCATACAGTCAAGATTTCCCTATCTTACAGTATGCAGATGACACCCTACTAATTATGGAACCCCAACCAGCTTCTGCACTTGAAACAGCTTCTCCAGAATTTTGCAGTATCCACTGGTCTCAAAGTTAACTTCTCTAAATCAATGATGGTGCCTATTAATATCACAGAAGATAGATTGCAGTTCTTATCACAAACCTTTGGATGTGCTATAGGTGGTTTCCCTTTTACTTACCTAGGGCTACCCCTGGGTCTCACTAAACCCAGGATTGAAGAATTTTTACCAATGGTATCCAGGTGTGAAAGAAGATTGGTAACCACATCAAATTTTTTATCAGATGCAGGAAGGCTTCAGTTAACAAATTCAATCTTCACAGCTATGCCAATGTTTCATATGTGCACTTTCTTATTACATAAGACAGTGTACAAACAAGTGGATAAGTATAGAAAATGTTGTCTCTGGAGAAAATCTGATATAAATAATAGACAGTCACCCAAAGCTGCCTGGGAGCTTGTATGCCTGCCAAAGAAAGAGGGTGGCCTTGGTGTTTTAAATCTGAGGACCCAAAATGAAGCTCTTTTACTCAAATACCTACACAAATTCTTTAACCGAGCAGATATCCCATGGGTTCATCTGATTTGGGAGAAACATTATACTACTGGTAGACTGCCAGGACGAGTAAGAAAAGGATCTTTTTGGTGGAGAGACATTGTCAAGCTTATGGACAAATTTAAGGGCTTAGCGTCAGTAACAGTTGGAAATGGATGAACATGTTTACTTTGGCATGATCTGTGGAACAATAAGGTTCCTGCCCAAGCGTATCCACAACTTTATTCACTCACTAAAAAGGAAGACATATCTATCAGGCAGGCCTATGTGCTAACAGATTTACAATAGCTCTTCAATTTACCTCTAACAGCCCTAGCCATGGATCAATTGCTACAATTAGCTGCTGATTTGGATTTCATCTCAATAAATGATGAGGAAGACTGCTGGACATATATTTGGGGCAATCTAACATTTCTCCTCATCAAAAGCATATAGAGCTCTAACAGGTCATCATCATGTTCATCCAGTTTTCAGGTAGCTTTGGAGATCTAAATGCCAAAGCAAACATAAATTCTTTTTCTGGTTGCTTCTCAAAGACAGATTGAGTACAAGAAATGTTCTTCGAAGAAAACATATGGAATTGCCCTCTTACTCCTGTGTCCTATGCACACATAATAAAGAAGAAACCTTGTTCCATCTTATCCTCGAGTGTCCTTTTGCTCAGGAATGTTGGATTAATATAGGCCTGTTTGCAAACCTGACAGAAGAGCCCTATAATATCCTCAATAGCCTCAGAATTCAACTTCAAGTTTAATTCTTCATGGAAGTCATTATTCTCATGAGTTGGTGTATTTGGATGGAAAGGAATGACTGGATATTCAAAGGAATCAATCCATCAGTCCATAGTGCCATGTTGCGGTTCAAGACTGTCTTTACGCAAGTTGTCCTTCGCGTAAAAGAGGAATGGAAGCAATCAATGTTAGAATGGTTAGAGCATATATTGTAATCTTTATGATTTTTTCCTCTCTTTCTTTGTTTCTTGAGATGTACTGGACAATTTGTTTGCTCTTCTTTTCTTATATATAATATATAACCAGCAGGGGACCTTCCCCTCCTGTTTCATCAAAAAAAAGTATTTTTTTGAGATTGTTTCTTGAAACTAAGCTAGAGAATTACCCTATCCATTTCAAATTGTAGGTCATTTTGGTTTTTTAATTCATACTAGACATACACTATATTTAGGTTCATACAACTATCTATGCACCTAGAAAAGATAAAATGACGTACAATTTGGGACTAATGGAGTAGTTCTTTCAACCACATTTTGAGAGCTCACAAATTCCAATACTGAAGAAAGCTACTGTTTCGAGAGCTTGTGAACTGAATGATCATTTCCTACGTGAAATATAACAGCCTATAATGTATTTTCGCCTTTTTTTTTAATCTAGGCTTGTGAGTTATAATAGTAGCTTACACTTTGTGAGTTATAACAGTAGTTACTAGCAGTATATTATTTCTATATGCACTTTTAAAAACGGTACATTTAACTTTGTATTCAAAAGGAGTTTCGAAATATTATTATAGCTTTGCTATACTCGTCATATGTTCTATGCTAGTAGTTGTAATTAGTGGTCCCAGCGGTGTTTTTTTTTTTACCATGTCGCAAACAACACCTTTTGTGACCGGTATAACAGCAGTACAGCACTGATCCTGCCGCATCCACGGCTAGGCAACCTTTCGAAATGGCAGGATGCGTCATGCGTATCCGGGACCTCTCGATCGCCTTCACGATGTGCAGTTGTCTACACAGCTGAGCTGGGCTGAGGCCTGAGGAAATCTCAATTGTCTGGAGATGGCCCACCATTGTGAAATAAGAGCCCAGCCCACTGGTCACCCGTCAGTGACCAGACGACGACCTTCCCTTTTCCGTTTGAACTTTGGGAAGGGGGGCGGGCGCCTATATAACGTGGGGGAGGGGATGGAGGAAATGAAATTCACATTGCAAAGCCAAATCGCTCGCCTACCTCTCGTCCCAATCCAAAGGAAGAGAGGCGGTGAGGCATCCTAGAAGTTTCCAGAGAGGCGGTGAGCAGGCGGGCAGCGGAGAAGCAGTCGGCGAGGCGAGGCGAGCAGCATGGCGGAGCAGGAGCACGTGGTGCAGGGCCTCGCCGACATGGAGCTGCTCGCGGCCGCCTACGGCCACTTCCCGGAGCCCTTCCTCCACCGCCACCTCGTCACCGTTCGCGTTCGGGGCATCGACAAGGTCGCCAGCGCGAGGCCGATGCACAACTACCTCAAACCTATGGTCGACCACTACGGGTGGACCTGCGACAACCTCGCCCGCCTCGCCGACCTCGCCTCGGTCGCCGATGCCCTGCAGTTCGTGCGCGAAGAGATTCTACCATTCCTGTACGCCTACCCCTCCGACCCGGAGCTGCTTCGGTTTCTGAGAGACGCGGGGTTCCTGACTCGAGCGCTCGGGGAGGCGGTCGAGGACCCGTTCGTTCAGAGGAAGACGAACACCCTGCAGCATCGCATGGTGTTCACAGCGCAGAGGGCCAGGGAGTGGGACGAGGAGAGGATCCGCCGCAGGATCGTCGCTCCCTACGGAGAGATCTCCGACCTTCTGGATGGACAGGTTCTGCTCCCTTAATCGCCCCGCCTGTCATAGATTCCCGTGTGCGAGTCCCCCTGCAGTACAGAACCGTTTGATTTTACATGCCAAGCTGTGATCAGATAGGAGAATCATGTGAGTAAGGAATTAGTTCCTCAGCATTAGATGTGAAATAGCTGTAGTTTTTTGCGCGCGCTGAACTCGGTGTGCCCCCTGGTGAGGAACCCAATCGGGTTCGATGCAGTTCGCAGTATATCGCTTTAATGTTCAGATGAATAAAAGTTGTCGGAAACTGCTGAGAATTTCCTAGATACCAAGTTGTTCGTGAATGCATCCGTATTGCTCTAATTTCTGTGATGCGTGTTCTCTGAGTGCTAAGTATTTGGTTATGATCGGGGCACCAGTTCATCTATAAGTTGCAGTATCCTGCACAGTCGACTGAAAAATGCCGTATGCCTCATTTCCTTGGTTTTGCTTCGTTCTATATGGGTGTGCCTGGTTTTTTGTGCTCAGTCCCATCTAGTTTTTTGTCTTCATCCGCAAGGAATTCTACTTTGGATTGTTTCTAGCTGAAACTTCGAAGTTGGTCCGTCGGGGAGAAGGGTGATGATGAATAAATTTCGGATCAGTGATTGTGGAAGGCTCTGGATTGTTTAGATCATGAGATGCATTGGCTCGTGATCATGAGTCGATTGAGAAATGGTGTGCATATTATTTCCTTCATTTTTCTTCGTTTAAGGTGGGAGTACCTGGTCCCTGGCGATCAGTCCCATCTAGTGTTAGTCTGCATCTATATCTGATTGCACTCTGGATTAGTGCTGCTCAGCATGCATATTTGTGCATTCCTAGGTGAAACTTCAAAGTTTGTCATTAGTGGTGGTTGATGATGAAAAATAAATTGTTTCGGTGATCGTGGAACTGGAAGGATGCATTCCTATTAAGTTCAATGAATATTACATCAGACACTGCAGTTTTTGTCAAATGTTATGTTTCAAGCCGTGATCATACTTTCAGAGATTCAAGCCTGCATTTCGTGTCAGCAGCCGGTTATCCTTCTCACCTTCTGAATTCCCAGTCTGGAATTTGGCTTATCCAGGCCTGTTTGGATTGCCCAGTGCAGGAGGCAGTGGTACTACACAACTGTGGAGCTGAACAACATGGGGTTCAGGAAGTGCAGTTCCATGAACTAGTGGCTTGTCTAGCCAGATTGTTACTCCCCTCCAGCATCGAAGCTGTGACCAAGTCGCGGGTGATCCTAAAGCTGCTTGCATGCTTATCGGCATTCCGTAGAATCGGACGCATGTTTTCAAGCTTGTCCCCGGCGATGTGCTAGGAATCTGCAGCGTCTGAAGTTCTATTTAGGCTGTTAAGCATCTATTCTTCAGAAAGTTCAGTTTCGTTAGTAGCACGGACGCAAACCAGTGCAGTGCGCCATCGGGAGGTCAGGTCACCGCCGACTTAAGTTATGAAGCACGTCAGATCATACAACAGAGTCAGTACTGATAAAGTAAGAATAATTCCCAACTAATGAGACACCCCAAAACTTATCGGCAGTTCCACTAACTTAAGGAATTACAACATTGAATATTTATGATGATATCTAAACCTCAAGCAGGTGACACCGGCTGCAGGGCTCCAAAACATTTAACTCGACTGTGGAGGGAACTTTCGGCTTTATGTACGTTTGGATAGCCAAGAGTGCTCTATGGGCTTCCATAAGTGCATTCCTGCGCATTGGCAAGCATTTTCCAGATTTGTTGACAGAACATGAACATCTAGGCGCACCATGAGTGGTGTCCAATGTAAGGCACTCGAGTGACGTTGTAGAATCAAGAATATGACATGTCAACTCAACCAAGGTCTTTATAGAAGAGAAATTGATCATCCACACACGCTTGAGCTTGTTGTGGCGGTGCTCTGATATCTTCCTTAGATTTGAGGGATCTTCAAGAAGTGAGATACGCTCCATTGATTCCTCCGGGCGCACCTACAGATGAGAAATCAAAATTATTAAAATAATTGTACTGTGCTTACTTAATATCTTTGCAGGATGAACAATGACTTACATTCAAGATGAAAGTCTCCAGGGAAGGAGAAGCATAAAAGAAAGAAACCAGAGAAAAAACGTCATATGTCTGTCCACCAAGAGTAATAGTCAAAAACTTGAGGTGAAGGAACTTGCTAGGCACCATTGGCGTATTGACTGTCTGCAAAATAAAATGTGGATTTAATTATAACTATAGTGTGTTCCTTCTATAAAATAACTATATGCAGTTGCATTTGTTTATACCTCAACTTCAGAATATATGGAAAGAGTTTCGAGATTTGCCATGCTAGATGGAAGCTCAGTACGAGCATAAAAGACAGTACCAGAACAGAATCTTTCATATTTCTTAATTCGTGATGTTCCCAGAAGCGAGAGTTGTATATTGAGGTCACCAGCAAAGCGAAAACTCGATAGATTCGGAGCTTTGCTCTCTACCACATGCAACCTGGAGCAAGTTATCACCTCCAAGTGGCTAAGCTGCTGCAGGCAAGGTATTTTCAGGCAAATAATTCCACTGCAAAGCTTGAGTTCCAACCACTCCAAAGCAAAAGAACTGGAAAGTAGACATTCTAACTCGTCCCCAGTGATACGCACTGAACACAGCGCGAGTCTTGTCAAGCTTCTCAAGCAACCAAGTCTGACCGTGGGATGAAAGTTACAGCTGGAAAGGTGAAGGTATCGAAGTGAGTCTCCAATTCCATCAGATAAAAGTGAGCATGGGAAGTTATAAATTGCACTTCTTTCAGACAGAGAAAGGTCCAGTTCTTCAATCCCTGGTTTAATGGCAATCTGAAGCCAATTCTCGAGATCAACAAGACAAATCTCTTGCTTATTAGTTTTCAAAAAAACCTCGTGCTTATTGTAAACATTGAGTTTGAATGTCTTCACGCCAATGCCAGAGTGTTTTTTCAGAATGTGATGAACTGTACTGGCAAAATCTCTTGATTTTTTATCATTTCCGCATGCATTTTCATTTAAGCCCAAAGTCTCCACAGTAAAAGCGAGGTTGGGATAGCATCTCCAGGAACCTAAAAATGCTCGAGACACACAGGCAGCTTGGGCAGCATCTCGCATTGGCATTAGGGAATGTATATGACACCAGATGTCCTGCAAGTGTCCGTGGGAGAGAAATCAACAATGGAATTGTAAAGGCAAACGATTAATCAGGAGAACAAAAATAATACAATTGTACAGTTTTTAAAAAAGAAATTGAACAAAATAAAAATTCTACCATGAATGCAAATGGTTACTTCAGTTGGTAAAGTGCAAAGAATTACAGAGATGGACAGTGCTTTGGAATGTAATTGTGTAAGCATACAGATTCTCGCGCAAAAGCCCTTCTGGATGGCTTTACCAAAAGGACACTCGTGTAGGAGTCCGGTGCAGATAACTATGAAAATCTACTCTTGCATGCTTTAGGAATGCAGTACAGAAGTAGTTAACAATAGGTTTCTGACATTTGCGCCAACCAAAATGCACGAAATTATTTTTATTGAACAATAGTATGCTTGAAAATAGAAATATCAAATAAGTCAATGTAGTAAAGGAACAGACAAAAGTGTACGGTAGTGCATCTGAATATATTAGCAGTCAGAAAGCACATGAAATAGAAACCTGCTTCGGAGACTATAGTGCTACACTAGATCCATAACCAAACGCAACTTACATACTACGAAGATGAGAAGATAATAGATCAAACACATCAGGTTATCGAATGGAGCTCTAAAAGGACAAGCAGTTCACAAGTCCATCACAGAAAGCAGAAATTTTATTAAATTGTGTGTTCTGAGCTAAAGACAGTATGGAAACTTATGGTAACTACTTGCCAGCTGCCGATAAGACAACCTCTTGATGTGATTATTTATGAATATACAATATAGGACGCCTAACGATGATTTGCAATATTTCATTTTTAAGAGCAAGCGCACTATGGCTGCTTTCAATCTGGCCTTAAGTAGAATGATTGAGAGGGACTACTACTGTTGCAGGCCTACCTGCAAATGCTGGTAAACATTATTACAATATCATGTCTCCATGTTTGACAAGTGGACAGTGCACAAGGTGGGTCACATGCTGAGGGTATGCCTAAGAGTATAAAGCTTAATCTTCAGACATATTACTAAGATTAATGAAACAACATTAATAGTTGCATTTTTAGTAGACATAGACAAAGGGCAATCAGACTCTGTACATTAGCAACAGAGACCACATACTTCTATGATTTCATAGATAAAGGTGCATGGAGTATCTTCCTTGGGTTTTTTTTTTGGTAGAACATGCCAAGCATGTTTATCATTAAGTACGAGAAAAAGCTCAGAAAAGGAGAAAAGAAGAAAGACGAGAAGCTAAGGACCCCCCCCCCCCCCCCCAAAAAAAAAAAAAAGGTTTTGATTCTGGACCATTTTTGCATGGCATGTGCTAAATGTGGAAGAGGCTAGCAACAAATCGCAACTTGATGGGTTTTGTCAATATAAACAGTTACTAATCCAGCAGGACTGCAGGAGATAGCAACATAAGAAGGTCAGCTCATAAACTTTTGTTTAGCTATCGGAGGTCCACCAAACAAGCAAGAGCTGGAGATAGCAATAGGAAGTCAACTCCTTGACATGACAGAACATACAAGGTGATCTACAATTCATGACTGAACATTCCTGCTAGGAGAGTTAAATTTCGCAGCAGATGGAATAAAACAGTTACTAATCCATCAGGGCCGTAGGACATAGCAGCATAAGAAGGTCAGCTCACAAAATTTTGTTTAGCTATTGGAGGTCAACTAATTGTATGCAATTCAAGCAGGCATAGTGAGCAATGCAATCCACCAGCATCAAAGCCGTACCTCTGGAAGATTTGGTCCTGAGTACCCCTTTATTTGACCATCCAGAGAGTTATCATCATTTTGACAAGGTGAGCCCTTACGTTTCGCCCGTGAAGAAATTGGTCCATCTGCGGCATATCATGCATGATTATGAATAACACAGGCATCAACAGCTCAAGCACAAAATCACATGCAGAAATCGTTGTTCTATAATCAAATTTCAGATGCAAGAAGTAGAACCCTTGCAGATTTAGAAACCCCGTAGTGTTTCAGTTTAATTAGAAAAAAAAAAGGAGAGGATAAACTGCCCTTTCTAACAGACTCCAGTCTCCCGAAATCTCATCAATTTTGCGCAACCCTATGGAATCCTTTTTTTTTCTAACCGTACAGTGAATCCCTTTTCAAATTGCCTTTGTTCTCCTTCCACCCAAGGTCAGGACTCAGGAATTCTTTTTTTTTTATTCCTGAATTTGCACGAGGGCTGCGGATCTTTGTTGTTACACGGGAAGAGGCGGCTCACCACGGGCTTGGATTTGGCGAACACGCCGATGCCGTTGCCGGCGCCGCTGCCGCTGCCGCTGCAATGACACCAGCTGGTTCAGCTTCAGCATCGCCATGGCGCGCTGACGCCTATGTTTTCCTGCTCTTATCCTCGATATATCTTCCCCTCTGATCTTCTATGCGTATTTATTCCGTGCGCGGAGGGGATCCTGATCTCTCCCGCAATTCGTATTTGAATCCAATAAGGCAATATGGGAGGAATCGCTCGTGCGGCGCTGCCAGGAACCGGATTGGAAACGGGGCACTCGGCAGCAGACACCGCCCACGAATCCAGTGCGATTTCGTTGGTCGACACGTAACCCGACGTGGCACGGGCCCACCTATCAGTCTCGTTCTCTCCTCCTCAGAATAGCAACTAAAGCAAAAAAAAACTTAAACAATATCCCTACTACAATTTTGGAGTCGAAGCCAAAAACAAAAGAAGATTAGAAAACTCCAGCAGGCCCCTACTACAAGGCCCCATTTTGCATTTTTGCTAATGGTCCAACAGTAGCAGGAGCCCGAACCCAACCAGTCACCATATTTGAAATTTTTTATTACATGTATTCTAAAAAGATACTCCCTCTGTATAGGAAAAAGGAAGTCGTTTTGGACCGCGACACGGTCTCCAAAGCATTACTTTGACTCCTTATTTTTATAAAAATATTTATCAAAAAGTGATATGTATATTTTTATGGAAGTATTTTTCAAGATAAATCTATTTATATGGCTTTCACATTTCCAAACTCAACAACTTAAAAGTTATTCATGATTTATATTCCTAATGTTTGACCCAAACCTTGTCCAAAACGACTTTCTTTTCCTATACGGAGGGAGTACATTCCATTTGAACTATGAAAATGGCACCTTTAGATTTGCCTTCAAAACAGGTCGTAAGTTTCTTCACGTGCCAAGACTGTAACAAGATATTAGTCAGGTGCAATCCACTGTAGAAGAGCCAAGGACACTGCAAACGAGATACTCCAAAATAGACTGGATGCAGCAACGACAATGGCTGAGGTTCCCAAGGTTAGAAATTTGGGTAAGTTTAGAAGCGACAGAGCAGTATTGGCCCTCCCAAAGGCAGGCTCTGGTCAGTGCTTTCGTATAACCGTATACCAAACAAAGCAGATGAAATCATTGATGTTCTTATTAGATAATATAAGTATATTTGGTAGTTGTAGATATATATCGTAGACTGCCATATGTATTCGGGGAAGTTTTGCCCCCCAAATCTCTGTACTCTATATATACCGACCGAGGCCTCAATGCAATACAATCCATATATTATACCCAATTCTATTCCTTCCTACATGGTATTACGAGTTTAGAGTTTCAGATCCTACACCAAACCTTCCGCTTCCACTCGTCCTCCCTGCCTCCCGCGCGCCGCCGGCCATCCTTCACGGCGCGCATCCAGCGCCCCCCCCCCCCCCCCCGGGGAGGTTGCCCATGACCTCCGCCGGGGGCAGCACCCTCCATCTCCGCGGCGGATCCAGTTAATCCACCGCCCTCGTCAAGCAAGATCAGATCGTGAAGAAACTCACCTGGGTGCTGTCCTCCCTCCTCGTCTCCGCCGCCTTCGGCCACGCGCCTCTACTTCGCGCGCCTCTGCTCTCGCGCAGTCACCCTCGTCCCCGCGCCTCTGCTTCTCGCGCCGCCGCCCTCGTTCGCGCGCCTCTGCTCCTCGCGTCTCCGCCCTCGGCCCCTGTAACATCCGCAAAAATCACCACCTTAAATCACCCGCTAAAAATCACTTTCAAAATATTTTTAACGTTGAGCTCTCGAAAACCCAAAATCTTCCCCGCAATTTCGCTGTCCTGGCACCCAAGCCTACAACCATCATTTTATCTTCTCCCGTAATTTTCGCCACGTGCCGGTCGACAAACCGCCACGCGTGCTCCGACCGCGTGCCGCAATCGTCGCTGGTTTTCCCCTTCCTTTTTCTCTTTTTTTTTCCCAATCTATTTTCTTTTTCTTTTTCTCCTTCTCTTTCTTCCTTTCTTCTTCTTCTTCCTTCTTCTTTCTTCCTTCTCCTTCTTCCTGGCGCACGCTACCCCGGTGCCATTACTCCCCTGGCGCCCAGGCCCCCTGGTGCCCGGCCTCTCTGGCGCCCGGCCGACCCGGCCCCTGCGCACCCCGAGCCCCCTCTGCCGTGCCTGCGCGCCGGCCGTCCGGTCCCGACTGCCTGCGCCCGCGCTCCCCGGCGCTAACCCCGCCGGCCCCTGCACCCCAGCAGGCGCCCGGCGCCGGCGTGCCGCCCGCAGCCACCCCTCTCGCCCGGCCGCCCCGGCCCTCCCTCTGGCGCACCACTTGCCCTCCCCCCTGGCACCCCTACCGCTGGTGCCCGAGCCGCCCGGCCCCCACCACCGCCACCTGCCGCGTGCCGCCTGCCGGCCCAGCCCCCACATTGCCGCCGGCCATCGCCCCCCCCCCCCCCCCCCCCCCCCCCAGCCTATAAAAGGGAGGGCGACGCGCAGGCCTTCCCCCACTTCCAGCGCCGCCTAAGCCACTGTCGCCACCACCTCCAGGAGCGCCGCCTCAAGCCACCGCCGGCACCCCCTTTCCGGTGCCGCCCGCCCAAGGTGAGGGGTCAAAATGGAATCCCCTCACCCTCCTCCACCTCACCCCGCCGTCTCCCCTCGCCGCCGGCAAGGCCATGGCCGGCCACCACCGGCCATCTCCTCCCTCTCCTTCTCAAGGAAGGAGAAGGGATAAAAGTTCCCCAATTCCGATCTAACCCTCTCTTTTCCCTAAATTTCAAATAAGTCCTTCCACCACTCTCAAGAGCTTCTCACAGATCAGCCCCTCCACTCCTGAAAATATTTACAAATAGATCCCTGGTTTCTCGCGGATTAGTCCTAAACTCTCTTTTGAGCCCCTAATCCATGTTTAACTCGTCATTTTATGCGTCAAACTTCCTCCAATTAATCCCAAATTCGACCACGTCATCCTCCAGTATAATTCCCCCGATCCATATCTAAATTTCCCGAAAATACTCATTCTACCTATTTTTCGTTCGCGTTCTCTGTTCGGAGCTCAACGGCTAAAATCTTATTTTCTTTTTTATTTATTGTATGCCCGTTTGTGTGTGCCGTAGATCGCGGAGTATCCGAGGAGGAGTTTGACCGCGAGCCCGAGCCCGAGGACCAGCAGCGTGAGCCGGAACTCCCGGAAGGCTTTGAGGACGGCAAGTCCAATCTCACCCTTTGATGCATATTTATTCCTAGTTTTTCAAACACAACCTATCGGCCTATTTTATAAAAGTGCATATTGTTTTTATGGCAAGACATGGTTGGATAGCCACCCCTTGATTGTTATGACTATTCCTTGTTGTCCTATAATTATCTCTAAATATGATTTGCTCTGTTTAGATGATAATTACTGCTAGAATGCTTAGGAACTCGTTACTCAACTTCAATCATGACTACAATGGTTTATTTAGAGAATAAATGCGTGAGTGTTTTCAAATGAGAAAATGGGTGTTCGGGTGTAAAGAGAGGGAATGCATAGATGAGATGGATGGGTGTTTCTTGTGTGAAATACCAAATTGTGAGCTCGTACCTTAGTGGTTGAGCAAGGTTGGGAGATATCCATCTTGTCATGGTTAAGGACCGAGTTGATGTGTCATCTTGCCTAATTCAACCATCGTGCAACCACTCGACCGTTGTATGGGCAATGGCTTAGCATAAATCCCACTAGCTAAACTGTTAGTCTTCGAGTGAGCTGGTGAGCAACGGGAGCCCATGGAAAAGGAGTAAGATCTTTTTGACTTAGGTCCCGGTTACGGCCTCGTGGATAGGTCCTTGTTGACTAGTCAGTCTTAGCTAAGGTGGGTAATGGCTTTGTTAGGATTCGCACCGTCACTAAGGTGATCGTGCTGCGGTACCCTATTTGTGGGAAAAGTGTACAACCTCTGAGAGTTAAAACCTATCCGGGTAGACGTGTCCACGGCATTGGACGAGTTACGGCTTGGTCACATAACTAGCACTTGGGATTTAATGGTTTTATGGTGTGTGTGTGTGTGTGTTGAGTTTTTGGAAGTGTCCGACAGTTGTGCCGTGGGCTATGGCGGACGGGGAGTCCGATAGCATTAAAATTTGGATCCTTTGTGTAGGATCAACCCCACTCAATGTTTCGGTTACTAAAGGAAAAAAGCTTTACAAACACTCTTTTGAAAACAAACCCGTGCATGTGATGAAAATCTAGCTTTATTGCAACTAAACCTTAGCCTATCCTTGCTACTATCCGTTGCATATTCTTGATTGTATCACCCTCCGTGGATGGGGTTGGACTTGTTGAGTACTCTTGTACTCACCGTTGCTTCGTTGCTACAGAGGAAGACCCGGACTTCATCGCCGAGGACTTTGAGTAGGAGGTTGTGTCTGCACCCAACGCTGCCTGTGGTGTTGGCCGTCACAAGATGCTTCTGCTATCGTGTAGTCCCGAGTGCTGTCTTTTGGCAGTCGCTTGGTTAACCGCTGTTATTTATTTGCTTCTTATCACGGCGTGGCTTTCACGCCCACTCCCTCGGGAGTTGTATGGTAACTGAATTATCTGTTGAATAAATATGCTATCAGCCTCCTAGGACTGATATTTGCAACACATTTAGTCTCTGCTGATGTGGGGACGCTTCAGCCCCACGCCTCTGCTTCTCGCACATCTGCTCCTCGAGCCGCCGCTCTCGGCCGCGCATCCCTGCGCCGTCAGTTCCCCCTCGCCGCGCTCACCACCACCTTGCGCCGCCGTCCGTTGGCGCGCGATTTTCTTGCGCCGCTCCATCTTTTCTGCCTACGTGCACCTGAAGGTTCTACACGAGATGCTCTTGCTGTGTCTTCCTTTTCTTTTGCCCGACCAGAGATCGAGATTGTGTCGCCTACTGGCCGTCGACCTCTCGCCTCTACTTAAACATCGGTGTCGACTTCACCAGCTCTTGCCCCGTCTTCGACTGTGTGGCTTGGTGCGATGGACAGTGCCCTAGGGGACGTCCATGTGCACCGTCCTCCTCGCTACTTCATCCACATGCCGACCTCCGTCAGCTCGTCGTCGCCTCCACCGATCGGGATGCCTCCACCGACTTCACCCATCGTCGTATCGCCTCACGCATACTCGGTCAGATCAGCCAATGTGCGTGATTCACCCGGCTCCCGTGACGTTCGTCCTCGTATTGCGCGCCTCTTCCCCGAGTATGGAGGGCTACCGCTGCATCGCCTCTTCGGAAAGCAGCGGCGCCATCCGTGGTCTCCTTCGCCGTTGCATCCTCACCGCCGCCGACCACATCAACGACCTCATTGTCATACGAGTCGCTGCGCCTTGCGCGCATGGTTTTCGTCAGGATGTTTGAGTTCTTCACCGTCTCCTTTGAGCTCCGCTGCCGCGTCATCCAGATCCTCAGGCCTTGCATTAGATTGTCTGGGTCTACCTCCTCGCTTCATCCAGCACCACCTCTCGCTAGCGTCGCAGTCTAATCTCCACCTCATTTGTCTACTACAGCAACCGCGGGCTGCATCGGCATCTTTTACCTCATCATTCTTCTACGCCTGCGAATGCCTTGGAGGCCTTCTCTGCTGGTTCCTTCGACGCTGACACATGGTTGGTGCCCTCTACCTCGCACGTCTAGTATTGGCAACACTGGTGCGTGCCATCGTCCCCAACTGGGCGGGCGAGTGCCCCACCGTGCAGGCGAGTGCCCTGACCGCACCGACGAGCGCATGACCGCACGAGCGAGTGCCCTGACAATCTGACCGAGCAGGTGCGCGCCCCGACCGCGCCAGCGAGCGCTCCGACCGGTCGGGCGAGCGCCCCGACTGTACCGGCGAGCCCTCCGACCGGTCGGACGAGCGCCCCGACCGTGCGAGCGAGCACCCCCACCGCACCTCCAGCTCCTCGTCGCCACCTCCTGCTCCTCCGCGCTCTGTCCCAACTTCCTCTATGGGCCACCATCCTCATGGTGCCTCCTCGTGCACTCGCGGCTTCATGTGCGGCTCCCTCATCCTCGGCATACACTACGCACGGCATCCTCGACCATGGCTACTCGCCCTCCTGCTCGTGTACCTCGACATCAGCACAAAGGGCTATCATCTGCATGAGTTACTCTCCAGTTTTCTCTCAAGTCACAGCATCCGCACCGCACCGATGTTATCACTGCGGGGGCATGTCAGCCCGTCAGCTTTTGGCCTTCGGGTTCTTCTCCAGTCTCACCATCTGCGGTGCTCCTGCTGTGACTGCGGGGGGATGTTAAAGTATATTTGGTAGTTGTAGATATACATATCGTAGACTGCCATATGTATTCGGGGGAGCCTGCCCCCCAAGTCTCTATACTCTATATATACCAGTCAAGGCCTCAATGCAATACAATCCATCTATTATACCCAATTCTATTCCTTCCTACAGTTCTAGTGGCAATTTACTAATCTGAATTAGTAGTAACTTACCCAGCAGCTGGGCCAGAGCTATGCTTCTAGTATTTATATAGTCGCCCCGCCGCTTCACTCCTCTCATGGTTCACCTCATCGCCCTTCACCAGTGCAGACAGTAGCAATGGCAACTAGGTACGTTAGCTCATTGCAACATGCAAAATATTGCTTTGTAAACAGAGCTTGAAAGATGCCTCCCTCTAAAGGGCATGTCCACATCGCAACATGCAAAATATTGCTTTGTAAACAGAGCTTGAAAGATGCCTCCCTCTAAAGGGCATGTCCACATCATCTGACCACAGGGTTGCGGTGGTCATCGGAGGGAACAAAGGGATCTAGCTGGAGATCTGCAGGTAGCTCGTGAGCAGCGGTGTCCTCATCATGCTGATAGTACAAGACGAGGGGAAGGACTCCTTGGTCGTGGAGGAGCTAAAGAATTTTGGCCTCACCGACGTGATCTTCCATCTGCTGGACATCGCGGATCGGTCGAGCATCACGCGGCTGGTGGAGTTTGTCAAGATCAAGGGTGTGTTTGGTTGGGTTGTGGATTTTGGAAAAGCTGTTGTGAGCTATGGGTTGTGGACAAGTAGCTGTGAGAAAGCAGTTGTGGGAAAAGTAGAAGACCGTTTGGTTAGAGCAGTTGTGGCTTTTGAATAAATTGTCGAGTGGATCCTACATGTCATCCACAGTCCACCCTACTCAACTCTCTCCCTCTCTCACTAACGAGCGGGTCCTGCTCTCATTCACTTCCTCCCGGCCAATACCTCCTCCTCGTCAACATCCGTGTATGCTAAGGGCGTGTTTGGATACGAGATACTAAAGTTTAGGAGGGTCACATCGAATGTTCGGACGCTAATTAGGAGGACTTAACATGAGATAATTATAAAACTAACTACAGAACCCCTATACTAATTCGCGAGATGAATCTATTAAGCCTAATTAATCCATCATTAGCAAACGGTTACTGTAACACCACATTGTCAAATCATGGACTAATTAGGCTTAATAGATTCATCTTGTGAATTAGACTCCATCTGTGCAATTAGTTTTGTAATTAGACTATATTTAATACTCCTAATTAGTATCCAGACATTCGATGTGACAGGTACTAAAGTTTTGGAGGGTGCATCCAAACACCCCCTAAGATATGTTGTGTTAACATGTTTTCTGCAGGAAGATTTAAGAACTTTAGTGGATGGTTACTTGGGAAGTCTACAACAAAATTATGAGCTGGCCAAGAGTGTCTGGATGTAAATTTCAATAGCACAAAGTTCGTGAATGTTTCTTCACGAGTTGCGCTTAATCACCAAAGCAACTGTGGGTTTATTTGTGATGGAACAACTGCCCCACTTTTCCCGGAACCTAACGATACAGGCGACGAAGAAGACGATTGTGACCCTGACCTAGATCTCGTCACCTCCGACGAGCTCTCTGCTGCCTCACCGTGGACACCCCGTCTGCGGCGTGATGCCCTGCTGGTGACTCCCCGTCACCCGCGGCCACCCACAAACCGTCGGTTAGCTACTCTTGCGCCGACGTCCACAAAACCCTAATTCCTCTTGGGTACAGCGAGCCACTTAGGACCCTAGTTGGATCGCCTTGTGGCCGATCGTCCTCGTCGGTGCCACGATTTTCCTTTTCCCGCCACCGCTGCTGACGCTCATGGCGACAGCTGGTGCTAGTGGATCGCGATCTGGATTGGGACACTCTGGGGGAGATGAGGCGCATGTGGCAGATCTCCTGGATAAGCTCAATCTCACACGAGATGAGGGTGATGTTGCTGCCCTAAGTGATAAGGAGAACGAGGAAGGCCATGGTGGCATGCAGTGGGTGGTGATCAGCAAGGTTCTCTCCCCTACAACCTTGCACATCTTGACCATTAGAAGTGCAATGAGGCCGGCTTGGGGTAACCCGTTCGGTCTCAAGTTTTGGTCTGCCGAAGATAGAGCTGAGAATCTGTTCATCGCGGAGTTCGTTGATCCAACAGACAAGAAGAAGGCGGTGGAAGGATCGACGTGGATGGTGGGGCGCCATGCTGTGGTGCTGCAGGATTACGATGAAACCCTAAAACCATCCGATGTCAATTTTGAGTGAATGGAGATGTGGGTGAGGATTCTAAATCTCCCTTTCGGCTGGATGAACGAGAGGAGGGGTGCTAGGGCTGCGGGCCTCGTTGGCAAGGTAATCAAGCTGGACGTGGATTCAGATGGCAATGCAAGTGGACCATTTCTGCGCGTATGAGTTGCAGTGGAGATCGACAAACCTTTGCATAGGGATGTACTACTCAAAACGAGTAGGGACGCGCCGCCGGACTGGTTTGAGATCCAGTTTGAAAACTCCCCTTTTACTACTTTTCGTGTGGACGAATGGGGCATACCAAACTTGAATGCCCAACCCAACAAGGAAGAATGCACTAGGGAAGCTCCCTTATGAGATGAAACTCCGAGCACTAGAAGAGAAGGCAGGAAAGCTGCAGAGTTTTGGCCAAGTTGCTGCGGAGCCTTTTGGCAACTCAATGTTTATGGAGTAGTCGTCATCCTCGCACCACAGTTCAGCCGAAAGGTTGACAAATGATGGTACAACCAGGAGTACTGAGATGGGAGAGGAGGCTACCTCACCTTTAAAACCCTCATAGGGGGTGGTGGTGGTAGGGCGGAGGACAAGAGGCTGATGGCGGCCAAACCTTTTTTCTAGGAACGCACAGATGCGAGGAAGACCTTTGTGCCACGCAAAAGGAAGTCAGGCGGCAAAGGAGGGGCTACTCCAGACCTAAACTTGCC
Organism: Setaria viridis; assembly: GCF_005286985.2. Lineage (NCBI taxonomy): Eukaryota > Viridiplantae > Streptophyta > Magnoliopsida > Poales > Poaceae > Setaria > Setaria viridis. The sequence continues at coordinate 32,071,230 of NC_048263.2, forward strand.
GGCCATTGAGGTAGCTGTGGTGCCGGTCGGGCTGGTTACTGACCGCATCGCTCAACTTGGAAATGCTTCGAACCGGGTTGAGGACAATGTCAAGGTACAGAAGAAGCAGAAGACTACAAACAAATCTCATGCAGGATCGCACAGGTCGTGGACCACAACCCCCGCCGGGCACAATGAATCTGTTATGCGTGAACTGCCGGGGCTGCGGGTAACATGAGGCAGTTCAAGAGCTCCGCGAAGTGGTGGAGCAGTATAGGCCTGTGGTGGTGTTTCTGTCGGAGACTCAGTTGAACAAGGAGCATGCGATGGCGTTGAGATTTTGGCTTGGTTTTGCTATTGCCCAAGTTGTTGGTGCAGCTGGACAAAGTGGAGGTGTAGTGCTTTTCTAGCGGGGTGATGTCACGGTGGCACTATAGAGCATGTCCAAATCGCACATTGATATGCTTCTGTCGTGTGCGGTTTTGAATGTGCAACAATGGAGGTTTTAGTTTTTCTTTTCTAGCGCGGTAGCTTCAGGTGAATTGTTACACTCACAGTCTGGCTGTTTGGGTTCTTCAGGTGAACAATGCAGTAATTGTTGGGATAGCCATCGATGTCGAAAGGTTAAAAGGGATCCAAGAGCAGAATCCTGAGGCAAGTCTTCAACAAATAGTCTGAATAATTCCTTACATTTTGCAAAAAAAAAAATACGTGTATGCTAAGATATGTTGTGTTAACATGTTTTCTGCAGGAAGATTTAAGAACTTTTGTGGATGGTTACTTGGGAAGTCTGCAACAAAATTATGAGCTGGCCAAGGAGTGTCTGGATGTAAATTTTAACGGCAGAAAGGACGTTACCACTTGCTTGATCCCCCTTGCTTGATCCCCCGTGCTCCTGTCCAATTCAGGAAGGGTCGTGAATGTTTCTTCACGAGTTACTCAACTTAAGGTAACCTTAAGCACCAACCAAAACAAAAACTAATTGCACCAAACCAGACACTGAAATTTTCGCAAAAATATAAACTTGTGCAAAATTTTGAACAAATTCATTACGCAATCCTGTTCCTCTACGTGTTTTATCAAAGCAACAAAACGAATAACGTTGTGCAATGCTTTTCTTTTCCCGGTTCATGTCAAACGAGGGGGTCATTAACGTGCTAAGCGACATCGACAACCTCTTAGAGGAGAAGCTCGACGAAGTAACCTGCGCCTTCCTCTGACCGACTTCAAGGACGGGAACCTGGCCGCCCGCGGCTGGCTGCCACCGCCGGTGGCGTCGGCCTACGCGGCGTCCAAGGCGCTGGTGAACGCCTACTCGAGGCTGCTGGCCAGGAGGCAGCCCTCGTTGGTGGTGTGCTGCGTCAACCCGGGCTTCGTGAGGACCGGCATGAGCTACGGCATGGGGCTCGTCTCCGCGGAGGCGGGGGCCAAGCCGCCCGTCGTGCTCGCCCTGCGGGACGAGCCGGGTGACTCCGGACTCAACTTTGAGCTGTTTGACGTTTGCGAGTTCCGAGAAGGGTGTGGTGTGCTGGCATGTTGGGCCGTGACAGTCTGCTGTTTTTAATAAACACGGTTTAGTTTCATACTTGTGTTGTAAAGAAGCAAAAGAAACATGATTGAGGGCTTAACACCTGAAACAGTCGTGTAAACTGAGATGATGGATCGAACTTTCGGATCTCCTTTCAGATCCCCTTTGCGTTGCTGTGTTGCTTGGAGTCGGAGAGCGCCCGTGCTTGGCCACGTGTTGGTTACCACGGCGAGCCGGCCGACCATGACGATGCCGCGCCCGGTGCCGGTCGCGTGGCCACGGCCACGTCAGCTAGAGCGGGAGGCACGGGCACGGCGCGCCAAGGGCCGCGTGGGCCGAGACTACCGCGCGGTCTCGGACTTTGAGCGGCCTACGGTCCCGTGCGCTCACTGTGGACGGTTCGATCCCGAAGCCGCCGGGCCATCCAATAAAGATTAAAGTTTATTCGTGTCGCATTCGAATATTTAGATACTAATTATATGAATTAAATATATGCTAATTATAAAACCAATTGTACAAATTCGAACTAATTCGTGAGACGAATCTATTAAACCTAATTAATCCATTTGATAATGTGATGCTACAGTAACTATGTGCTAATCGCGAAATAATTAGGCTTAATAGCTTCGTCTCACGAATTACCCTCCATCTGTTGCAATTAGTTTTGTAATTAATCTATATTTAATACTCCTAATTAGTATCTAAATATTCAACATGACAGGGACTATAAGCATGCATTTGATTTTGGGACGACGTGGGTCGGGTCGGAGCCAACCCCTCCTTTTGTGGGTTAGAGTGAACTCAGCTCGTGTTTGGGTGAGAGGGATGGTTTGGACCCAGTCTTTTAAGAGGTTAAGAAGGTTGGGATAGATGTCCTTTTAACACCGTTAGTTGTGAGCTCCACCTGTCATCCTCTTCTTTTTTCCCCCTCACTTCCATCTTCTTCCTCCTCTTCTATCTGGCTCCTTCCCGGCCGGCCCCGAGCTGGCCCCCGCCTACCCAGCCCAGCCACCCCCGCGCCATCTCCTCCCCGGCCGCCCCAACGCCGGCCCCCGCCGTCTCCTCTTCCGCGCCACCCAGCCTCGTTCCCGCCCGCCTCCTCCTCCGCGCTATCTGGCGCCGCCCCTGCCTCCCCGGCCGCCTCTGCGCCACCCTGGCATTGGTTGCCACCTCCTCCCCGCTGGCCTCCTCCTCCCCGCGCTCGCGCCAGGCCGGTTCCACGCACGCGCGCGGACGGACAAACGCGCACGCCGTCCATGCGAGTCGAGTGCATCGCTCGTTTTGGAGGGACGCACTCGACCCACATCTACGAGGTATATTTTTCTACTGGGTCTGATTTAGTCCCACCCTCTTGAACCAAACACGGGTCGAAGTGGGTCGAACCCGTTCCAACCCACTCCGACGCAGTAACAAGCACACGGTAAGAGCACGTCCAGGATACGTGAGTGGCCGAATCGCCAAGACAACTCAGCAAATATATACGTGGAAGAGAGAGAAAACAAGAAAGAGAAGGCACTCGGCGCTTGCATGAGCGACCAGCTGAGCGCGTCCTCCAAGACGCAGCAGCGCTGCTGGGTGGTTCATTTGCTCCAGCTTCTGGGGCCCTCGTGTGCATTTTTTTGATGGAGAGATGAGATAGCAGGGTAGCTGACGAGTGGGTCCATATAAATAAGAAAGTATGTGTTGGAATGTGGGAAGAGATTGGACTCTAAACTTATTTTTTGATGACTTGACTTGGCTATAAGCCAAGTTTATTGGACCTGCTCTAATGTCCGACTCGAACAGTCGAACTCATGTGGGGCCCAGGAGTCCAGTTCGTACTCAGTTTCGGCGAGACGTGGCGCAATAAAAGGCGAACCCCGTGCCTTCTCCACACGTACCAAAAAACGATCAAAAGAGCGGCGTTGCGTGCCCTAGTTCAGGAGGAGTGAGGGGGGAGCGCCGCCGGCCGCCGCCCACCGATCAAGCTAATTAAGATGGACAAGCAAATGGTCTCCACGTTCATGGAGATCACGGCCTGCGAGTCGCAGGCTTACGCCGTGCAGCACCTCGGCTCGTGCCGCTGGAACCTGGACGAAGCAATCAATCTCTACTTCAACTCCGGCGACGGCGGCGGCGCCGGCCCTTCGGCCGTGTCCGCCCCGGTCCCGCCCGAGGAGGAGGTGGCGATGAAGGAGGACGACGACAGCTACGACGCTGGCTTCGGCGGCGACGACGGCGTGCGCGCTCCTATCCCCTCGCGCGTTGAAGCATTGTACGAGGACGATGCGTACTACGGCAACCACGACGCCCCCTACATCGGGTTCGGGGAGGAGCCGTATCCGCCGCCGGTGCCGTCGTTTCATGCGCAAGCACTAAGTGAGATAGCAGCGACCGGGTGGGGAATCGCGGCGGAACCCGGCGAGATAGCAGCGACCGGGTGGGAAGAAGCGGAAACCGGCGATGGCGGACACGTCGGAGCGGAAGACGTCGACAGCGGCGAGTTCCACGACGATGCGGAGCAAGAAGATAGCAGCAGCAGCAGCGAAGAGGACAGCAACCTAGACGACAACATGAGCTACAGTGACAACGAGGTCGACGACTACGGGTTCGAGATGGACGAAGACGACTCGTCGTACTACGCCTCTATAGAGGAAGACGGCACGGAGGATGCCGGGGAGCAACCACGGCCGGCGCAGCCGCAGCAGCAGCAGGACTCGCTGCACGCGCTGTACCAGCCTCCGGTGGACCTGATGTTCGTCGGATCCTTCCACGACGCCATGGTACGCGCGACGAGGGAGGACCGGTTCCTGCTGGTCAACCTGCAGACGCTCGTCGGCGCCGGCCACTTCCAGTCGATGCTGCACAACCGGGACTTGTGGTCGGACGAGCAGGTCAAGAATGCGGTGAAAGAAAGCTTCATGCTCTTCCTGGTCCAGAAGAGGAGTAGCACGAGTAGCTTCCATTACTTAGACCAGTGCTCGAAGGTGTGTTCGTTCTACAGGCTCGAGGACGACCAGCTGCCCGCCGTGCTGATCCTGGACCCGATCACGGGGCAGTTGCTGAACAAGTGGAGCGGCCCCATGACGCCCGACGAGTTCATGGAGTACGTTGATGCATACACGAAAGAGAAGCCGAGCACGATGTCCGTGCCCAAGTTCGTCAAGAGGACATCCGCGCCTGCGGTTGCAGCTGGCGAGCAAGAACCGGCATCTTCATCTGCATCGGCCGCTGCAGCCGTCGAACAAGAACCGGCGGCGACTGAGAACTCTAAACCTGAAATTCCTAAGAACGCTGCCCCTGCCGGTGCCAGCTGCAGCGAGCAGGAGCCTGTACCGGCGCCCGAGGCTGAGCCACCCGCCGAGATGGTCGATGACGACGAGCCCATGGAAGGCGAGAAGATGTACAAGCTGAGGATACGGTTCCCCGACGGCAGCATGGTCCCCAAGGAGTTCGGCTGCAGGCGGAGGGTCGCGTCGCTCTTCGCGTTCTGCAGGTCGGCCGTGCGTGGCGGAGGGGAGGCGGCGGCGGAGCAGGCGGCGTTCCAGATCATGAGGTTCGTCGGCCGCGGCTTTGAGGCGGTGCAGGCCGATGGCGGCGCGACGTTCGAGGATCTGGGCCTCAACTGCGCGACCGTGTCGGTTGTTTTCGAGCCGTAGGCTTTTAGTCTTTAGAAGGGCAAATGATAATAGTCGACGGTGAAAGCTAGTACTTTGGTTCAATTAATATGCCCCGATGCATTGGCATCCGTACATCCGATCCGGGTCGCTGGCGTCGAATGGCTGGGAAGTAGAAAAAATCCCACTACAACATGCGTCACGTCACATGTTACATGCAACATGTAAAGAATAAAATTTCTAAAAATACAGTTCAACACATAAAAAGGCCCATGGCAACATTTGTGAATTTTTCAATCAACGTTTCATTGGAAAAATTCCTTTAATCCAAAACATCTCGCAACACCTTGTACAACATCATACATCATATATTGCAACATCTCGATTTTACAGTTGCAACATCCCAAACCCAGAATAAAATCATCATCAACCTTCGTCAAAAAAATCATCATCAACCATACAACATAAAAAAAGTCACTGCTGTAACATATCAGATTAAATATTGTAACATCAAAAAATTGAACATAGTATAGAACATCTCAAAAATCAATCTTGCAACATTAGCCAACACTACTCAAAACATCTCAAAATACCTATTGCAACATCACAAAATCTTGATGCTACATGGATGATTGGTGCCTCTCATGGTGGAGTCTTCTTCCTCCTGGAGCATGATAGTGGCCACCATGGAGTCTTCCCCGCGCCTGCCGCCCGCCGCTACCCTCCACGCACACAGCAACCTATGCTCACTTCGCTAGCACCTACTTGCTGCCACCGCCACCAGCCTTGCCACCACGCGCCTCTGCCCACACGTGACTCTTTACTTGCTGGCTGCTGCCGTCGCCGGCCTCACATGCCGACGGCCCCACCGCTCGCGCTTGTGCCTGCCAGGCTCATGCGCCGCCGGCCCCGCCACGCGCCGTGCGTGGCCCGTGACGATGAGGCTCCGCGGCGCACCGGTGGCCCCTAGCCGCGGGGGAGCGGCGGCTGGCGCTCAAGCGGCCGCACGACGGAGCAACTCCCTCCGCAGCGGAGCAGCTCCTCCGGCCAGCTTTGGAGAGAGGGAGATAGAGAGAGCTCGTGTGGATAAAGAAGAAAGATCACGGGAGAGAGATGGGCAGCTATGTGGTGGATAAGGAGAGGGTGTGGTGGATAAGGTTGAGTGATGGGACCCGTGTCCGATTTTTTTCCCTCCGCTCGGATGTCTTCATGGTAGCATTACCGGAATTGTTTTCTGCTACATTTGTTTTCACTGTTGTTCTTTGTGATGAATATTTATTTACCGGAATTGTTTTCTGCTACATTTGTTTTCACTGTTGTTCTTTGTGATGAATATTTATCTGCCTTGTTGACGTGTGCTCCGAGTAAATTCCCCGCTATACATGTATTTGCCGTGACTTCGTATACTGTATGACTTCGTTTTCGCACAGCATATTGGTGAGCACGGAGTTGCACAGAACGCAGGATCAGAAACTGCGGTGTTGCTGATCTTGTTGAAGAGTTTGACTTTTCCCAAAGGACCGAGCAGAGACGTTGAAAATCTAGTCGAGTTTCCTAAAGTTTGGAACGTGGCCCACGTTACGTTTTCTGGATCAACCAATGCGCGAGGAAAGCTACTCGAGGTTGGCAAACTCAACTTTGGGAACATATGCGATGCGCTCATGCATGATGCTACCCTGGGTGTTTGTATTTTTAGTTCGGACTAAAATTATATCACTTCAGAGGCTAATTAGGAGGATTAAATATGAGTTAATTATGACTAATTTCCGAGATGAATGTATTAAGCCTAATTAATCCATCATTAGCACATGTTACTGTAGCACCACATTGTTAAATTATGGACTAATTAGGCTTAATAGATTCGTGTTGCAAATTAGCCTTCATCTATGCAATTGATTTTATAATTAGTCTATATTTAATACTCCTAATTAGTATTTAAACATTCAACGTGATAGGAATTTTAGTAGCGGCACCCTGGTGCTACTGACCCGACATCCTCTTGTCAACATGAGCTTTGCAAACGACCATCAGTACATGAACGAACCACCTGTCTGCTGCAAAAGTGCAAATGCAATCGTTTCAAGCCCAACCCGCCCGTATGCACTCGACTACCACTGCTCTTCTCCTGCGCCGGATCAGGCAAGATCATGGAAGAAGCGATCCCCAAGCCATCAGAGAAGAGGTGCGGGAAGAACACAACATAATCAGTCTGATCAGTGATCAGCAGCAGCTGAATACTGCATCTTTACTCCCTGCTGTCTTGACGTGCCCTTACCTATCGGCTTGTTTACTTGGGGTCAGGGTCGCCCTTGTCACCGGCGGGAACAGGGGCATGGGGTTCGAGATATGCCGGCAGCTGGCGTCCAGCGGGCTCGCCGTCGTCCTGACGGCGCGGGACGAGAAGAGGGGCGCCGAGGCGGTCGACAGGCTTCGCGGGCTCGGGCTGCCGGACGTCGTGTTCCACCAGCTGGAGATCACGGAGCCCGCCAGCGCCGCTCGCCTGGCTGATTTCGTCAGGAACAAGTTCGGCAAGCTCGACGTATTGGTATCGCTCTCTTTCTCGGCTAACCCTGCCATGTACAAATGAACTACAGCTAGTCTCCCGTGCCTGTTACTCCTACTTCTGAAGCTCATCTTTGGTGTGCGTGTATGATTAGTTGCACGCTGGACGTGTTGCTCTAATAACTTCTTCACGTGCTACAGGTCAACAACGCAGGAACCATGGGGGTCACGATGGAGGTTGGCGAGGCGGCCGTCAAGGAAATAATGGTACGTGTATAACTGGACTAGCATGTTATTAGTCAGTACTTTTGGTGCTAAACACTGAAGAGCATGCAGTTTGGTTGCATCAAAACAGAGTTCAGGCAAGGACCAGAACGAGATTGCAGAATGGCTGAAGCAGCGGACCACGCAGAGCACTCAGCAGGGAGAGGAGTGCCTGAGAATCAACTACCACGGCACCAAAAAGGTCACCGAGGCGCTGCTCCCACTCGTCCTATCCTCTGCCGATGGAAGGATCATCAATGTCACGTCAGCGTTTGGGCTGCTCAGGGTATGTGCCCTGATACGACATCACAGATCATGACACTTGGAAGAGAAATATATAATCTACGAAAGAATCCAATCTCGATGCTTCCTGCTCTTTCATTGGTCCAGTTTTTCAGCGGCGAGGAGCTCCGGCGGGAGCTGAGCGGCATCGACACGTTGACCAAGCGGCGGCTGGACGAGCTGTCGGCGCTGTTCGTGGAGGACTTGAAGCGCGGGGAGCTGGGGCGCCGCGGGTGGCCGGCCGACCGGGTGTACGCGGCGTACCAGGCGTCCAAGGCGCTCGTGTGCGCCTACACGAGGATCCTCGCGAGGGAGAACGCCGGGCTGCGGGTCAACTGCGTCCACCCGGGCTACGTCGAGACCGAGATGAACTGCAACACGGGCAACCTGACGGCCGCGGAAGGCGCCAGCGTCTCCGTCGCGGTCGCTCTCGCCGAGCGGGGCGGCGTGACCGGGGCTTACTTCGACCGCACGGAGATGGCATCGTTTGTCTAAATCCTGGAGATTAGCAACGTACTGTTACACGTATACTCCGTCCATCCCAAATACCTATTCATGTTAGTTTTTCTAGATACACTGATGTGCACCTAAATATATATTTATGTTTTGTAAAACGAATAGTAATTTAGGACGAAGGGAGTATCTTGCTTTAGGGCCTGTTTGGCTCTGGGGTGTTAAAATTTAACATCCGTCACATCGGATGTTTAGATGCTAATTAGGAGTATTAAATATAGACTAATTATAAAACTAATTACACAGATGGAGTGTAATTCGCGAGACAAATCTATTAAGCCTAATTAGTTCATGATTTGACAATGTGGTGCTACAGTAACCATTTGCTAATGATGGATTAATTAGGCTTAATAGATTCATCTCGCGAATTAACACAGGATTCTGCAATTAGTTTTATAATTAGCTCATGTTTAGTTTTCCTAATTAGCATCCGAACATCCGATGTGACACTGTTAAAGTTTAGCACCTTGTATCCAAACACCCCTTGTATGCATTATTTAATACTCCCTCCATTCCAAATTGTACGTCATTTTTTATTTTTCTAGATTCATAGATATTATTATGCATCTATATCACTCGAATTTTGTACCCTCCAACCTTAACCTGATGGCTCCTATTGTTTCTCCCTCTTATATAGCCACTCTTCTCTTCTTCCTTATAACACTTCTACCATGCCCTCACTCTACCGGGGCTGCCTTTGTCAGTGGCGGGCGCAGAATTTGAACCATAGGTATTCAAAATTGTAGATGGCAAGAAAAAATTTTGACAGCCTAAATTATAGTTTTATAACACAAAATTAAGTGGTAGTATCATTGATTAATAAAATTGATCACAACTTGAAATTGTCCAGCTACTAATGATCAACATATCAAAGTGCATTTTGCAAGTTGTTGTGCTAATTGCTATCCCAATTTCAGAAACAATTGGAAATGGCGAAATGCTCACCTCAATTTGACAATTTCACAAACAATCAGAGAATCAGGACCAATGGAGAATGGACCAGAGCAGGACATGCCGACGCGGTCAGGGATGGGGAGTCGAGCAGTCTCCTGGAGTCGGGGACGGTGGTCCAGTAGCGTCAGCCTAGCGCCGGCCGCCCGACCGTCCACTCGTCCCGGTCTAGTAGGTGGCGGCGTGGCGCGGCTGTCGCGGTACCGCCGCGCGGCGGCGTAGGCCTTCGAGCTCCAGCGCAGTGGCGCTCTACCCTCCCCCTCCCCGCTGCCGAGCTCCGCCCTTGGCCCGCCTCGCCGGCCGCCGGGCGCCACCGCCGCCGGCGGCGGCTAGGGCTAGGGTTGAAGGCTTGAAGCAGCGCCTGGCCTAGATGTGGCGTGCGCGTGCTGTGCCTGTGCGCCTGTGCGGCCTACTGGCCTGGCCTGTGCGTGCAATAGGAGGATGGGAGGTCGAGTGGCGAGTGGGCCGAGTGGTGAGTTGGGCCAGGAAAGGGAACGTGGCTCTCGGTGGGCTTTTTTGTTTTGTTTCACTGTGTTAGCTTCTTTATTTTTATTTTTCCATACATATACCTAGAATACACTATATATATATATATATATATATATGAATTTTTTTGCAAAAATAATGGGTATTCAACTGAATACCATTGAATACAAGTGGGCCCGCCCTTGGCCTCAGTCATGTGATCAGGGATCACCTCCCGCGCTGTGCTAACCTCTTAGGGTGCGTTTGGCCGAGCTCCCAAAGTCGATTCTCTGCTGATTCTAGCAGGAGCTCGACAAACAGTTTTTCAGAGATAAGGGTCTGTTTGGTAGAGCTCCATCTAATTCTGATTTTCTATGGGAGCTGATTCTCTTGTAGAAGTGATTCTGATTCTTTTTTATTCTTTAGCATAAACTCTTAAAATAAGGATGGAGAATGACTTCACAGAATTAGGAGAATCTACTTTTTTCCAGCTCCCAGTCTCTTAGTTCATTTCAAAGAATCACTTCACATAATCAGCAGAGAATCACTTAGGTACGTTTGGCAGAGCTCTAGAGATGATTCTCTTCTGATTCTTGCAGTAGCTCTACCAAATATTGTCCGAGTAGAAAAATCGCACAAGGCACTAATTACATTGAAATTTAAATAAAATGGGTTAATCTCGATGATGAAATACACTACTATCTAGAAAAAAACTCTTTAGCAAGTTTACAGAGAAAAGCCAAATTACTTATATAAAGGTTTGCCTAAAAAATTATACCTATATAAAGATATAAAACAACTAAATCGCTTAGTCAACGAGCATACGAGTGTTTGAAAACACATGAAACATGTAGGTGTTCAATGGTAAGAAAGTGACTTGTGGCTAGGTATTTGAAAAACCGCCCAATGCGCTGATTTTCTGTAATTTTCCCAAAGCAAAAAAAAAAATCACATATATCATACGCATTTCAAAGGAGAAAAAAAAGATCACACAAAACGACAATAGGACATACATTTCTCTCTGTCAGGCCGTCAGGCTCTCCATCATCCGAGCAACTCCCGAGCTCAGGCATAGGTCGTTTAGATCCCCAAATCCCCTCCAAATCCAGTTCAAATCACCTCAAATCGATCGCAGCGGAATTGGAAGCGGTGGTGGTTAGGGCTGCAACAGTGGGTGACGGCCGGTAGGAGTAGCGGCAGGTCGGGCAGTGGCTCAGCCGTGGCCGGTAAGCGGCGGTCGGGGCGCATCCGGCGGCCACTTGAGCGCGAGATACTGAAGGAGCCGTACGCGGTTAGGCAAGGGAGCCGGCGGCGAGAGTGGGAGGACACGTAGGCGAGCTGGCCACGCCTCGCTCCCTGCGGCTTGGATGTGCAAAGAATCCTTGCGATCCATCTGGACCTGATTGGTTTCTTTCATTTTCTAATTATAATCTCAGCTTTGCCTATAGGGTGGATTGTTGTTTGGATGTTACCAAAGCTCAAATCCAAATATTTCCTCCTCTCCGTTGACCAGCTCTCCAGGGGCTGGTCTAGGAACAGGGCAAGGGAGGTGCTGACTAAAAGAGTAAATGTAAACCATTCTGTTAGATTTTTTTTCTTTAATCATACTTATTCAAATTTTAATCAAATTATTGTCCATGGACCAGTTCTCCAGGGGCAGCTGTTCGTTACACATGGACGGGATCGCACAAAGCCTGCCAGGAAAAGAGTGAGTATTTTCCTTCTTTAATTACAGACATGCTTGGCAATTTGTATTGAATTGCATTTACAGAACATACAAGGGTACCGTGATGACTCTAGTACAGTTTCAAATTCCCTCTTTGTGTAACATATAATTTTGCATGTGTATTCGCGATATTTGATAATGTCATAATTCTCCATTTTTTCCCAGGATTGCCTTGGTCACAGGAGGCAACAAAGGAATTGGGCTGGAAATATGCAAGCAACTGGCTTCTAGTGGAGTCACGGTGGTCTTGACAGCGAGGGATGAGAGGAGGGGCATTGAAGCAGTTGGCGCCCTTGGAGCGCTCGGGCTATCCAACGTCGTGTTTCATCAACTGGAGGTTAGTGATCCGTCGAGCGCTGCACGTTCAGCTGATTTTATCAAGGAGAAGTTTGGCAAGCTGGATATACTGGTGAGTGGTGAGTTTTAAACTTTAGCTTTCTGTGATCTATGCATGGTACTCCGGTGGCCTGTAATACACTGAGGTAACAAATGGTATAGTAAAAGAAATACAATGAGGAATATATTGTTGTGTACTAGGCCCAATGTCTACTTTTAGTTCCATGCTAGAAACTTTGTGAATCTCCAAAATGATAGTAGGACAGCTGCACACAAACTCTTAATCTGAATTTTTAACCATCGGAATACAGACGTTTCAATTCATATGCTTCTTGCATCTTTTAAATATCCAAGATGCATATGCTATTTACCCAATATCTGCTTTTAGTTACAGATTACAAGCATATGCCAACCACTCTCAGATCACAATTGTGATTACCTTCCTGTCACTGTACTGCATAAAAGGTCGCTTTTAGGTAATTATAAAGAAAAGGTGCTACATATCCTTAGCAATTTTAATGGGGTAAGGGAACTTTAAGGGGGCTACATTGGATTTGCTAAAGTAGATCCCCAATTAGAATATGATGACCAGTGAACACCACAATTTGTTGTCCAGAACTGTAGAAGCACATTTACTTTCAGTAAAGATATGAATTGGAACTTACACGTCAGCAGTATCAGAAACTGAATGTTCTTGAATAAGATGTCCAGTGAAGTGAAAAGATTGAGTGAACTGATGATAGTTTCACCTACAAGCACAGTAATGGTACGGGAGCTGCTTGAATTGGACTATATCATTTACTGCCTTGAAACCAAATGAAACTGTCACTGAGTTCTGGCAGGACTATATTGACTTGCAAGACACTTCCATTTTTGAACTTAGTTTATGAAACCAAATTATGATTTGTCATTTGAAGGCCGAAAATAGTTTATGGATTAATGTGGTTAGTTCATGTGAGATGTTACCAGAGAAGCAGATCATAAGTTAGTGCTTACTTTGATTTGTGGCAAGGGAAAGCAGTGGGAATATTGGTCTGGTTTCATCAAGCAGCTCATTCGTGGTTCTTTTTTTACTTATTCCCAAATCTACTCCTAGCCAATAAATTAATTAAAATAAGCATGACTAGGTGGCCAACAACTGACAGATGTGAGAGTTTTGTAAGACATTTTTTTGTCAGTCCAATCATAATACTTCATTTAGCCTGTACTCCCTTTGTTTGCAGTGTTTGTTCATATTTCTAGCTCAACTTTTGCAAATGCGAAATCTGTAGAGAGGGTTATCATAGAATGACCGATCATTTCCAGTGAACTTTTGCTGACTAAACATGTTTCATCTTGAAAACATCAGGTCTCGTATCCTGCAAAGTGAAGAACAGACAATAAACTTACTTGGAAATATGTCTCCTGTTGTAGTGCAAACTGAATAGAAAAGGTACTGTTAACAACTTCAGATTATTAAAAATTCTATGCAACCCAGCGGAGGAGTGGGAATTTAATCTTTGAAGGAAAAAATGCTTATCGAATTAATCTATTAAGATCAAATACTTTGAAATACATTCACCATTCAAAACAAGAGACAACCAATATCAAGTTGTGCCTAGAGGTTTGCTGTCTGCTTGAACTAACAATAATATGTTTATAACTTGAAATAATATTCTTACCGATCTTTATAGATTATTAAAAAGTTTACTGATCTGTTTAAGCTAACTATAATCCTTTGATAATGTTCCCCGACAGAGCCATTTTACTTGTGCCACCATGGCTCTGGTCCTGGGAGAACTTTACCAATGGGAACTGAAGGAAGATATTTGTCAGTGGCAACCATCCACTGAATGAAAGCACGAAAGGTCTACTGTCGACAGTGACAATAGCAATATGATTGATTTGAACAATGGCCAAGAGACAATAAGACCTTCAAAAAATGCTCTCTTATATATAGAATAAGCTCCAGCTTCAGCTAAAACAGAACCATCTTGATCACAGCAAAAAGACCCCCTGATTTCTTGCGTGTGCAAACTGCAACTCTAACTACAGGCGCCCACCTGCATTGTTGGAAAGCATCAAAGAATACCCTGAAGAAGAGGACAGCAATTCATACGCTCCCAACTGCTTTCACCCATCTATTTACGCTCCAGTACTCATCGACATACCAGTTTAAATAAAAAAAATCTGAAGTTGGCCGGGAAACCAATAAGTTCAGCTTGCAACTAGATACACATCCATCATCGGGCAGTCCGATGCGTTCGGACAGAACAGAACAGTAATGGCCGTACTATCGTATAGGCGATCTGACATTTGAAAGCTGAAAATAGCTTCAGGATTGATGTGGTTAGTTCATGTGAGATGTTATCAGAGACTCAATGATCAGCAAAGCGACATAATTAAGAAGATGTGATGATCAGGAATTTCTGTGTTTTTTCAGTAACTGAAGATTCATGTGCTGATTTCATCTTGCATCATCGGTCTTCTTCTTTTGCAGGTCAACAATGCCGGAACTGTTGGGACGACAACAGAGATCGGCAACCCAGAAACCTTTTGGCATGAGGTAACTTCCCAGCAATACGCACTTATCATCTAACCTTGTTCCTTCAAAGTTTTAATATACATATTTTCCAGGAAAACAGAAGTTTCACTAAAAGAGAGCACCTAGTATCTGTTTCTTATTATTTTTCGTCTAGAAAATAGCTCACACGTTTAAAGGAGACATTTTCTTTTTGCATGAAAACAGCTTGCAAGCATTGATCCCGTGGAAAGGCTTGAATGGATCAGAAAGCGCACCACGGAGCCTTATGAGAAAGCAGAAGAATGCTTAAGGACAAACTATCATGGGATCAAATTTGTCACAAAAGCACTGCTTCCTCTCCTCCTATCTTCATCCCATGGGAGGATTATTAACATGTCATCTCGTTATGGACTACTGAGGGTAAACTTCCTTTAGAAAAATGACAAGTAGCCATCTTTAAAATAGAATAAAATACAGTATCTACATTTGCATCAACAACTTAATCCCATCGTTAAACAATTGCAAAACACTATTCTTTCTATCTTGCTCCAGTTTTTCCGTGGTGAGGAACTTAAACAAGAGCTCAACAATGTCGACAACCTATCTGAAGAAAGACTTGATGAGCTGTCAGAATTGTTCCTCAAGGACTTCAAGGATGGCCAACTAAAGCCTCGTGGATGGCCAACGGATGGAGGGTACAGTGCGTATAGAGTGTCCAAGGCTCTTATGAATGCTTATTCCAGGATCCTTGCCAAGGAGCATCCATCACTCTGTATCAATTGTGTGCATCCTGGCTATGTCCAGACGGACATGAACTTTCAAGATGGAGATTTGACGGTTGAGGAGGGCGCAAGAGGACCTCTTATGATGGCCCTCTTGCCAAAGGGAGGAATGACTGGCGCGTACATATACTGCACAGAGGTTGCATCCTTCATGTAATGCGTGCAAGCTACTCGCACCATTTTGTTAGAAAAGAGTGCTGAGTAGGCAGTAGCACTAAAATTTCATGCAGCTTTGCATTTCCACCGGAACTGATCTTACACTTCTGTACAAGAAAAGAGTTATTAAGAAGGTTCTCTTGACTATTCGTTACATGGTTACTACTCCCTTCGTCCCAAAAAGAATGCAACTCTTACGTCTCGAGGAGTAAAATAATTTCAAATTTGACCAAATTTATAAAAAATACTAACATTCACGTCTCCAAATAGATTTTGTATGAAAATATATTACATGATTAATCTATTGATATTTATTCCGTACCATAAATGTTAGTATTTTTTTGTAAATTTAGTCAAATTTAAAATTGGTTGACTTTTCAGAGTTGCATTCTTTTTGGGACGGAGGGAGTACTTCACTATACGTGGTGGCTTTTGTCGGTTGTCTGTGCAAAATCAAGGTTGCTACTGTCTATCAGGAGAAAACTTCCCTTCGGAGAGAATGCTTTTGGCTTTTTTAAAATTCCTTAGACTTCTCAGATTTTTATCCACTTTTGACTATTCAATGCATGGCTCTATGCTGGTGAATTTTTTCTGTTGTTTATGCAAAATCAAGGTTGCTACTGTCTACTGGGAGAAAAGACGTTTACTTTCGTTTGGAGAGAATGGTTTTGGCTTTTTTTTTAATTCCTTAGACTTGTCTCAGATTTTCATTCACTTTTGACTATCAATACATGGCTGCTACTTCGCCATACGTGGTGGCTTTTTCTGTTGTTTATACAAACTCAAAGTTGCTACTGTCTGCTTGGAGAAAAGACGTGTACTTTCGTTTGGAGAGAATGGTTTGGCATTTTTTTTTATTCCTCAGACTTGTCTCAGATTTTCATTCAGGTCCCCAATTTTTCAAACTGCAAATTTGAAGCATTAAATTGGTCCTAAATTTTCAGATAGAGTATGGACCAGACCGAGTACCTTTTTGATAGGCCATCGACACCGTTAACAAATATTTGACAGTTTTGCACGGCACGTGATTACAGGGTAGTCAACTTTTCTAGGATTGGGGATACCAATGGCGCGTACCTGTGACGGTTGGAGACTCGGAGGAAGGGCACCACGTTGGTGTGACGGTGACTCGCGTGATCCTGCTTAGCAGAACCGGTTCGGCGTTTCTTAGATCAGGCCTCCTTCAGAAAGCTAGAATTCTTTCTAGCAAGACACCACTAAGCACATGTGACGGAAGCGGTGACGTCGTCCCGGCCCTACATGGTGATGTTCAGCGGGAAATATTTTTTCTTTCAGATCATCGAGGAAAACTTTCAATGGAAAAGCCATGTATAGGTCAAGAAGATGAAAGCGATACGACCATACTGCCAGAGTGCCAGTGACGAGAGGGGTGACCTCAAACAGGCAAGCAGAGCCTCGAAACATGCAGACCACCGGCACCTATATATGTGGACTGGATCCTCCAAGTTCAGTGACCCAACTCGCGTCTCATCCACTCTGTAATCTCTACTACTCACCTGGCTTTTAACATCATCTTGGCGCAAGAATCAGCTCTCCGTTATTGCACATGGAAGGAAACACCGGCAACCAATCTGTTAAGGAGTGAGCATCAGATCTCTTTGGCAGTAGCACTATATAAGCAACGTCTAATTCATTTATGATTTTTTTTCACATGCCATTTGTGATCTTGATGTGTCATTTTTTCTTTGTTTTCTAGGGTCGCTGTGGTTACAGGAGGGAACAGAGGAATCGGGTTGGAAATATGCAGGCAACTGGCTTCCAATGGAGTCACGGTAATATTGACAGCAAGGGATGAGAAGAGGGGTGCCGAAGCAGTCAGCATCCTTGGCACGCTTGGGCTATCCAACGTCCTGTTTCATCAACTGGACGTCAGCGATCCGTCGAGCGCTGTGCGTTTAGCTGATTTCATCAAGGAGAAGTTTGGCAAGCTGGATATATTGGTATGGACGTATTCTTGCACTGCAATCAATATATGTATAGTTCATACATGTGCTATATACAGAGCTTGTGATGGGGATTTAATTTCTGATTTTAGCTTTGCATTACTGGTGCTTGTCGGTTTTATGCTTTTACAGGTCAACAATGCAGCAATTGCTGGGACGACAAGTGAGATTGGCAACCCAGAAACTTTTCGGCAAGAGGTTAGTTAAAAGAGAAATTTTAGTATGGTAAAAACCAGTAACTTCTCAGCATGCAATCCTCAAACTGAGTTTTAGTGTACATATTTACAAAGAAAAAAGACAAAGTTTTACTATCTGAGAGTAGTACCTAACTGTACAAGAAACAAATATTTTTTCTTGTGTGGAAATAGGTCGCCGGCATGGAACTCAAGGAGAGGGTTGATAGAATCAGAAAGCACATGACGGAACCTTACAAACAAGCAGAAGAGTGCTTAAGGACCAACTATCATGGGACCAAAGCTGTCACAAAAGCATTGCTTCCTCTCCTACGGTTCTCATCCCATGGAAGAATCGTTAACATATCATCTCGCTATGGACTGCTCAGGGTAACTACCTACAAGAAATACAGTTATCTTAAAACTCATCTATCTTTAAAATATAATCAAATTCATCATTTATATTTGTAAATGAGGATAAGTTCAAAACATTGCAGAATAGAACAATAACGTTTCCAACTTTCCATCCTGCTCTAGTTTTTCCGTGGAGAGGAACTCAAACAGGAGCTCAGCAACATCGACAACTTGTCTGAAGAGAGACTGGACGAGTTGTCTGAATTGTTCCTCAAAGACTTCAAGGATGGCCAAGTGGAGCGTCGTGGATGGCCTACGGAAGGAGGGTTCATTGCATACAAAGTGTCCAAGGCTCTTATGAATGCTTATTCCAGGATCCTTGCAAAGGAACATCCGTCGTTGTGCATCAATTGCGTGCATCCTGGTTTTGTCCAAACAGACATGAGCTTTCAAGTTGGAGATCTCACAGTCGAGGAGGGCGCAAGGGGAGCTCTCATGATGGCGCTGGCGCCAAAGGGAGGCATGACTGGTGGTTTCTTGAACCGCACAGAGGTCGCGCCATTCGTGTAATATGCTTGCAACTACGTGGATCATTACAGGCAGTAATATTGGTAATCAACCGGAAAATGATGCTATATACGGCATGGGTGTGGTGCTACAATTCTTTGCAACTAATGCATGTTATTTGTGTTTATGTATGTACCTCCCTCCAGTCACAAAAACTTGACGTTTCAGAATTCAGACCAGCAAAGCAGTTTATTTTTTACTTCCTCTGTTCCAAATTGTAAGTCGTTTTAGCTTTTTTAGGTTCATAGATATTATTATGCATCTAAATATAGTGTATGTTTAGGTGCATAATAATATCTATGAACCTAGAAAAGTCAAAACGTATAATTTGGAACGGAGGGAGTAGTTCTGCTGCTTTTCTGAACGTCAAGTACTCAAGCATTATTGACTGGAGGTAGTAAACTAGTAATTATATATTATTAGTAAGGAGTTTAATGTATGGCACTTTTGACTGTTCAAATACTTGGACCGCGCTTGCTACTTTGCTATGTGGTGTTTCTTGTCAATGTAAAATTAAGCTAGACTAGCTACTTTAAGAGAAGAGATGAACTTTCTTTTGAATAGACTGGTTTGGTGTTGATCTTTTTTCCATGTACGTATTTCTAGTCAACTTGATAAATTGCATTCACTCTTTTACATAAGTAAAGATATTAAAAAATAGTGTCTAAAAGATCTTCAAAAAAGGTTATGGTAAGCCTCCTCTCTTTCATCAGTCATTTTCATGGGACATCAAGCAAAACCTCGTGCAATGGAAAGAAATGGACTAGGAATGAAGAAGAATCTTAACACCAATACTCTCATTTCATCATCATGAATCGAGAGCCTCATCATATAGTACAGAATAAGCAATTCAACATGCATGTGTTACAATCCCAGACTGACAAAAAAAACCAAGCTGTCAGAGGCAGAACAAGTGAAGAACATATATTTGCAAACTACTAGCTGAAAATTGAGGAGATCGCGTATATAGGGATGGTTCTATTTTTCTTTGCTTCACAGGTAACGGTTGTTCTTTGCCGCTTGTGGGGGGCGCTTCCTACTCCGCCACCCCTGCATCCGCCGGTGCCTCCGGCGGCGCAGCCTCCGCGGCCTCGTTCTTCTTGGTCTGCGCCGTCTGGATGAGGTGGTTGTAGCTGCCCTTCTCCTTGAACAGCTGCGAGAAATGGATCTTGCAGTAGAGGATGCCGTTGAGCGCGGCGTAGGAGGAGGTGGTCAGGATGCAGCCCCCGTGCGAGCACTTGAAGCAGCTCTTGTGGTACGACTCGCCTTCCAACGTCATCTGAACACAAGATGATGAGGTGTGCAAACATTAGTTGTTGTTGTTGTTTTCATGGGATGAGGACTGTAGGAGAGGAAGCAATGCTTTTGTGACAGCTTTGGTTCCATCAACTAATGTTTTTGTGAGGACCAACTACAGCAGGCAAGGAGCCGGCCTGAACTTTATATTGAAATGCGAAGTTGTTGCATGCGTATTTGTGAGGGTAGGGTAAAAGAGAGGGAGAGATTTCATCAGATAATGAAACTGATTTCTTTTACAGATCTTTGACAGCCTGCTATCATGTGCTGCTTTGTCAGAGTAACAGAACATCATTTCTGTACCTTTTCTAATGGATACACAGTTTTTTGGCACGCTGCGCATTTATCTTGAGTTCCAGAGAATGCAGACGATAGCTTGCTCGGTGCTTTTGCCTGAAGAAAAGATTCGATTTCGCAGTGTAAATATTATTCAACTACTACTGATGATGAGACCAGAAATGATTCTAGAACTTGTGAAATTTGAATAATCAGTATAAGCAGAATTTGCTGAACCGTACCTGGTCGCTCTTGTTCGAAGACCCACCGCCTGAATGACACAAGAAAAAAATATCAGAATGCTCGAGAAGGTACTCTGTTATAGCATTTGGTTGAATTGTTTTCTGATTTCTGTTACGGCATCACCTTGGAATTTCTTGGAGAATGTCCCTGTCTCCTTGAAGAGCTGCTCAAAGTGGGTCTTGCAGTACAGGACACCATCCATGGAAGAGTAGCTGCTGATCTATAGGGGATGCAAGCGTACATTTTTTAAAAGAACACATAAAAAGAACTGATTCTTTCTAATAATGCAAATGTACTAGGACAGAGTTTCGGCCATGTATGCAAACGTACCGAGAGGGTGCCCTTGCAGTGGCTGCACTTGAAGCATGTCTTGTGGTAGGAGACGCCGTCGGCGGTGAGGAGGTCGATGAAGTGCACCGTCTTGTCGCAGGTTTTGCACTTGTCCTGCGTGCCGGTGAAAGACATGGCGACCTAGCTGTCAAGACGCCGGCGAGCAAAGCCTCTCTCCCCCGGCTCCTATGCCTGGCTTGCCTCTCGTTTCAGGCACCCGCGTCCCCGGCCGGCTGGCGACGAGCAAACGAACGACGCGGGTGGAGGAGATAAGAGAGGTTCGCTGGATCCGGAGAGGAAGAAAACGTTGACGTCTCGCGAACAAGATGGAGATGAATGCTTTAAAGGACAGGGCGGGCGTGAGCTCCGGAGCAAAGATAGGAGGTGCGAGGGCTGTAAACCGCACGGACAAGGTCAAAGCGAAGCTTGTTTTATTTAGCTTGGGGACAGGGTGGTGATGCCCTCGTACGTGCCACCTCTGTGAGAACCTGCCTCCTGGGCGTGTCCTCCCTCCTATTCTCATGGGCGTGTCTGGACGGACGAAATGCTCTTTGTTCATTGTAGCCTTGTACAGGGGGTGTGCGAGCCACGAAGACGACGTGGTGAGGTGTTCCCGCTGCTGCCACCGCCGGTCGTGTTGGGCGGTTCTTCCCCCCGTTTCTTTATTTTGCGGCAAGATAGGACAACGTTGGGCCGAGCGTATGAAATGGCCCTAACAAGCCCAGTAATCTTGTATGGGCCGCCAAATGAACTCTCATAAACTTTTTATTAGATTTGCGAGTTTTTGCTAATGGCCCGGTCCTATCCACGGGCTCTAATTCAGCCCCAAGATTGCCTAAGAGAAACCTGCAACGATTTTGTAGCATGTTGATTTACTTACTCTCCCTCCATTCGCTATGTCGTTTGTCCATTATAACCTTAGACCAAAATGTTCGTTCACTGGCGGATGAATTATAATTCTCATGGCGTATGTATGGACGGTCATTTCGTGTTGACTTTGCCTGGAATAGTATTTTCTTAGTTGGGTGAACATGGTGTGCTATGAACAAACATATTGAGAAACGGAGAGAGTATTGTGAAACGGTTTTATCTAAAATACACTATTGAAACAGTTTGGTTAACTGGGTTTGAGACAATACAAAACCAAACTTATAAATGGAGGCAAATTCACTAGCTTGTCATGCACTCTCCCAAACTAGAAACTATGCATCCCTATGTGTCGTCGTCTTCAATGATAACCGACGTGCTCGTCAACAAATGAAACATCTATGATTTTATCAATCTCAAAATCTGTTAGTCTAGCATCGCATAGACGTTCATAGAGACAAGGTATGCATAATGCTTGCGTCCATTCATATATGCAAAAAAAAACTACACAGCTGAGGCTTATATCTTTTTTTTTGGAAATTGTGGACCCGACAGAGATTGCTGGGTTTGTCTTAATTAATAGAGAAGAGAGTTACATACCTAGGTCGGAAAAGCCACAAAAGACGAAGACTGTACAGAAATTAAAGCGAATTTGCTTTTACAGAACAACCACTCCTCTATGTGGCAAATATCGCCCAAGTGTCGTGCCCCCGCTAAAATCCAACATCGTGTTTCCTCCTTGATTTTGTGAAAGAGTTGGTCCAAACTTTTAAACTTCCGCTGAAAGATTCTTTCATTGCGCTCCTTCCAAAGTTCCCATGACACAAGGATGATAAGGGATCTTAGACCCTTAAGAGGCGCACCAGGCATAGACCCTAGTTGCGTCCATCATTCGGTGATAGATGAAACATCAAACCAAGCCGGTCTGGGTGGCACGTGGGTGGCCATCCATTCAAAAATTTTATCCTAAAGTCGAACTGTGTAGCGGCAGTTTGCTAGTAGGTGCAACAGTGTTTCATCGTGCGTATGACAGAGCATACATACTCTTTGATTCGGTCATCCTCTCGTAATTAGTCGATCTCCTGTCCATAACCTATTTTGGAAGGCTAACCATGAGAAGAATTTGCACTTAGCGGCGCCCACGTCCTCCAGATAAGTCGCTCCATGTCGGACGGTGCTGAATTTTGGAATTGTGCCCTATATGCCGATGTCGTCGTGTACTCGCCGTGTCGAGTAAGGTTCCATGTTATAGAGTCTGGCACGTTCGAGTTTAGTGGGACTGCTCTCGTTCGATCCCAAAGGATAGTGAATTCCGCAAGTTGTGTTGCCGATGATAAATTGGCCACGTTTATGTCGGATATCCATCTGTCGTTCGCTAAGGCGTCCTTGACCGACGTTTTTTATTTCTTGAAATGTTATATACCGATGGCGCAATATGTTTCGGTGCCTCCCCTTGTAACCACACCGATTCCCCAAATTTGGCCTTCTCCCCGTCTCCTAGAGTGATGGTCGTTGAGGCCGCAAACAAAGCCTTATCTTTTTCGCTGCACGGAGTTGGCATGCCGGCCCATTGTTTCCATGGTTCCTTCCATTTATTCCAAAGCCAACGGAGTCGAAGGGCTCTTGCAAACTTTTTTAAGTGTAGGATCCCTAATCCACCCAATTTGGTTGGTTTGCACGCTGTTGGCCATGCCACCTTGCAGTTTCCACCAGCAATTTGGTATGTGCCCGTCCATAAGAAGTGTTTCCGTCGTCTATCAAGTTCCTCCAGTACTGATGCTGGAGCATTTAGGGTGGAGAGGTAATAAATCGGTTGTGAGGATAATACAACCCAGACTAGAGTTCTTCTTCCCGCTAGGGTGAGTAGTTTGTCGGCCCAGCTCGCTAAACGTGCGTTTGCTTTGTCAGATAAACTTTGGAAATTAATCTTCTGTAGCCTACCCAAGGATAGAGGTAGTCCAAGGTATTTAACCGGGAAGTTGGTTCTAGCTGCTGGGAAGGAAGTGAGGATGGTGTTTAGGTCGATCCTGTTGTAGTGTATGGGCGCCACCGAACTTTTTTGAATGTTGGTGCCTAGTCCTGTGACGCAGCCGAATTTATCCAGTAGCTCCTTGGTGTTACGAACATCGGCTTCTGTCGGATTGATGAAGATTACCGCACCATCTGCATATAGCGAAAGTCTTAGGCGAGCATATTGGCCTCTCAGTCTAGATAAGGCCCTCCTTTCGGTTGCTAAATGTAGTAGTTTCTGTAGTGGGTCGATTGCTAAGACGAATAGCAGGGGTGAGAGCGGGTCTCCTTGCCTAAGTCCTCGACCATGCTGAATGTCCTCCCCAGGCGCGCCATTCATGAGAACCTTAGATGTGGGTGTGCTTAGTAAAGTCATCACCTAACTTCTCCACCTCGGGGGGAAACCCCGACGCTGCATGAGGTCTAGCAGGTAATCCCATCGTATGGAGTCGAAGGCTTTGGAGATATCTAGCTTGAGCATGAGGGAGGGGGTTCTCGAAGTGTGAAAACGTTGAGCGAGATTTCTAACATACATGAAGTTGTCGTGAATTGCTCTTGTTTTAATAAAGGCACTCTGGCTCTCCGATATCAGTGTGTTCATAAATGGTTGGAGCCTTAGGGCCATCATCTTTGTTATAATCTTCGCTATAGCATGGGTGAGGCTTATTGGTCTAAAATATGTAATGGAATCCCCTTCCTCCTTTTTCAAAATTAGCACTATGTTGGCCGAGTTTAGCATGTCGAAGAAGTCATGGCGCAGGCTGTGAAAGGCATTGATCATGGCCATCAGACCAACACTTATAGAAGAAGTTTATCGTAAATCCATCTGGTCCCGAAGCCTTTTCTTTGGGCATGAGTTTGAGCACTTTTCTGACTTCTTCCTCTGTGAATTCTATGTCCAGGGAGGAAAGGTCGATGGATGGCCAGGAGAACAACTCCCAGTTGAAGTCAATATGTCGTGTTGGTGGCTGTCCTAGGACGTTAGCAAAGTGTGTATTAGCGATGTCGGCTTTATCCTATTGCGTTGTCGCCCACCCGTCATCTTTCCGGAGCTTGGTGATGAAATTCTTCCTTCTTCTGGAATTCACCTTCAGATGGAAGAAGTGAGTATTTGCGTCTCCCAGTGATAGGTTGGTTATTCTGAAGCATTGTCGCTTTCGTAGTCGTTCCAAGATGGTAAGCCCCATTTCTCTTTTCTTTAGTTTTGAGCGTAGGGCTGCCTCGTTGTCAGACAATGTTCGAGATTCTTGCGCAATGTCCAGTTGAAGTATGACAGACTGTGCCATGTGAAATTGTAGCTTTGATTCTGAGAATAAGTTCTTGCTCCATTTTCTTAAGGCCAGCGACGTCTTGGCAAGTCTGAAGTTTAATCGATGCACTGGGTTTGTGTGAGTGTTCGAGGAGGACCAAGCATCTTGGACCACTTGTTTGAATCCTGGCATAGAAAGCCAGAAGTTCTCGAATTTGAAGTGGCGCGATCGCAGCGGGCTTTCTTAGTTGGATAGCAGCAAAGGGCAGTGGTCGGAGTGCGAAGAGGAAATTGCTTGTAGCACATGCGTCGGGAAGGCCAGGTCCCAAGCATCATTACAAAAGACTCTGTCTAGCCGGACAAGGGTTGGGTTGCATCGTTCGTTACTCCAAGTAAACTTCCTGTTCTGTAGATGAATTTCTTTTAGGTTGGAACTATTTAGCATGTCTCGGAAGCATTGCATATTATTGATGTTTAAGTTGGTGTTGTTCTTGTCGCTAGCCCTGTAGATGAGGTTGAAGTCACCCAAAATTATCCACTTCACACCCTGGTGTGGTGCTAAACTTCTTATTTCCTGTAAGAAGAGTGGTTTGTCACGTCCTCTCATTGGGTCGTAGACCACCGGCAACAAGAATGATATCACCGTCGCTCTTATGGAGACGGTAGCAGATAGTGAGAAATCACGCTTGGTGATCGAGTTGATGTTGAGGATGTCACTATTCCAGAGAGTCAAGATGCCACCCCATGTACCTGAGACTCCTTCTGCCGGCAAGAAGGTGCAGCCACGTAGGTTGTATCCTCCCAGAGAAAAAATTAGACGGTCATCGATCGAGGATAATTTGTTTCCTGTAGACACGCAATATTGCACGACACAGAAGCGAGGACTTGTTGAACTATTTGTCTACGTGCTTCGGAGTTGAGTCCTCTAACATTCCAACATAAAATCTGAATGTCATTCGCTGCCATTTGTAGACAATAAGTAGCGTTGTCGTTAGAAAACCAAGTAGCAAAGCATAAAATAGTGAAGATTAGCTTAACAGGTAGCAAGTAGATCACAGGGCCTACAATACCACAAATAGTGAGTGAATGGAATTGCAGCAAGTAGATTACAGGGTCTAAAGTTCCACAAATAGCGACCGAATGGAGTTGCGGCGAAGTTTGCAGTACTAGAGAAATGCAGCTGAAAGCCCTGCACAGAGGGCTGCATTGGGCAGGCAAATCAAAGACCGAGGATAAAAACATGGTAGAGAAAGTGCTCTGTAAATTCTTCAATTTAGGCATTGTTGATGTCGTCATGCGCTTCCATCGCTTCTGCGCCTCCTAGCTTGATGAGATTGTGTAACAACCTAGTTTAACCTAGCCGATTTTAATCTTAAGACAAGCCCTAATCTGGTTGACTCAGTCTTCTTGAGCTATATCGGCTAAGTCTGGTTTTCAGCCCAACCTAGCACCTTAGGGAGGGTTTATCTTTGGAAAGTGAGCAGGACACCAAGAAAACCCTTTATAAAAGTTGGAGGGCGAAGTCCCTGCTTTAGCTTTGAGTGGACCTTAATCCAATTCGCCTCCGAAGGTTCCCAAATCTGCAGCTCAAATCGGCCTCGACCCTGAAACCGGCAAACCGTCGTTTTTCTCTAAGTCCCGAAACTAGTGTTCTTCTGAACTTTGGAGGTTTGGATCCCTAAATCCACTACGTTTTTGGACTTGGTCCAATTTCAAGAGTTGGACCTTGGCCTGAGTTCTACAACTCTTGTTAAGAGAGTCAGGTGGTGTAGTTCAGATTTTGGGAGGGCAAGGGACTGGAAGATGGACCCAGAAAAGAATCCCACGGACCTCTCAGGCCAAGCGCGCCAGAGCAAGCGTGCGCCCTGTCTTAGAGCCTCTCCGCCGCGTGGCGTAACCGCGCCGACGAGCGTCGCCTCTCCCAGTCGGCGGCCGCGACAAGATGGATCAGCGCGCCCCTTTCCCAATCGCGCGCGGAAGCGCCCTGCAGACCTTTCCGCCTCGTCCCGTCTCGCCTGAGATCTCGCCGGCCGCGCCAGGAGCCCTGCCGCCGCTGCGACCGAAGATTGGCCGCTGCCGCGCCAGTCCGCCTCGCCTCCTGCGCGCATCTCCTCACCCGGATCCCCGGCCGCGCCCCAACACCTTCCGATATTTCTGTCATACCTCAGTCGCGCTGCCCACGCGCGTGCCCCGCGATGATACCGTCTTCGCCAACCACTGCACCGGCGGTGACAACTCCTTTCCCCCGACTCGTCAAATTGTAAGTTTTTCCTGATCCGACTCTTTTATCTTGTTCTCTATCAACAAAAGCTTGGGAAATTCATCTTAATTCGAGGAAAAATCCGAAAGTGTGAAATCCTCTTTCTGAGTAGAATCGAATAAAATGGGTTTCACACCCTTCCTGTAGTTTTGCTACAGTTTCTGGGCTAAACCTTACAAGTGTTATTGAAATAACCTGTAACAACTCTACCTAAATTAAGTGCTTTTAACCATAAACCAGTGGTTAATCCCTAATTAAAGAGGTAAAGTGACCATTATAACCCTGAGAAGCTCTTTTTGGAGTATGAAATAAAACTTGGAATTTTATATACAAACTTAAGTTTCTGCCCAAATAAGAGTTGTAAAACTTTTTAATTCAAACAACTTTTGTTAAAGGTACTTTGACTAATTCGGAGTGGAAGGAAGTTAAAAACAGCAATCAAAAGAAGAATACTAAAGAACTTTAAAAACCTCTCAAGTCCTGGAATTCGAGTTTTCCTCCATCTTTGCAAGCTTTTATCCCACGAATTCCTATCTAAACTCAATTCAGGCCCTTAATGAAAGTTGTAGTACCTTGAGTGCTTTCCAACTTTGTTACACTCACCCAAATCTAAATCGGGACAGAACCAGTTTAAAACCTCGATCAAAGTGAGGTAAAACAGTCAACTCACCCCTAATGCCTTAAAATCCTAAATCTGGAAAACTGAGCAGAGTACACCTCTTGGCGAGGGTGTTCCTCCAATTTTCTGAGCTAAGCTCAAGAAATACCCTAAATAAAAGTTGAAGTCCTCAGTTTGTAGAGCAACTCTTTCATTAACACCTTGGTCTAATTCAACCTGGAAGCTGCCCAAAAATCGACTCAAACATAGCTAAGTCCCTGAAATCCTACCTCTCCGGCCAAATTTGGCTAAGTCTGGAATTTCAGATTTTTAGCAAACTTTGGCACGAGATATCTTCAAATCCTTTCACAATCTAAACCGACACCTTAAACAAAGTTTGAAGAACGTCCAGAGTTGAGCAAGTTTGTTTAAAAGAGTTTTGGAAGTTGTGTTGAAAAATCTGGAGAAAGATCTCCCCAAAGCTGGTCGGGCTTGCTACCCAAAGGGAGCCTCGACGTCCGCACGCCAGAGCACGTTCGCTCACGCGCCGTGCGCCGCGTGGCCGCCGGCCACCGGCAGCTTGCCGGCCCCCTATCACCGGCGCGACAGCGACAGGGCGAGGGTCACGGCGCCTAACCCGCGCCTGCGATAGGACGGGGCGAACGATGGGCTAGCTAACCGCTGGCCGCGCGCGTGTCGTCTTCCTCCTACCACGGTTCTGCTCCGCCAACCCCGTTCCGCCTGTCCACCGGAGCAGCTGCCACGCCAATAGCGTCCCGCGCCTCCGCGTGCTCGCCCAACCCCCACGGTAGCCCTCCGTCTCGCCCGCCCGACAGACCGGAAGCCCCAAGCGCGCGTCGCCCAAGGCCAATCGCCGCTGGAGACCACCCGGAGCTCCGCCTCCTCTGCCCAATGGCGCCGCTGGCCAATGGCCGCCTTGCCCACGCACCCGCCGCTCCCGGCCTTATCCCTCCCCCACCGGAGCCCCGCCTCGACCCTCCGCTCCACCACGGCCCTATAAAAGGATCCCCCTCACCGGCAACGCCACCCCTTTGCCACCGCCCGCACACGCGCCACCACTTTCTCCTCTACGCCGCCGCTAAGCTCCCGTGGAGCTCACCCCTCCGCGCCACCCCGCACTCCAGCGACTTCGCCGCCCGCTTCGTCACCTCTCCGCGCACGTCTCCGAGCAGTCCGTCGCCTTCCCGACACCGCCGGTGCGCTGGAACGCCGCCTGCACCGCCGCCAGCCAAGCTCCACCGCCGCCGCCTCGTTCTGCTCCCCGCCGGCCATCTCCATCGCCCCAATCGGCCACTTGTTGTCCCATCATCGCCGGCAAACCACCGGGAATTTTCCCGCCGCCGCCGCTCGCGCCCCGGGGGACCACATTGCTTCGTCCCCATTCTTTCCAGGGGCCTGGGCGCACAACTCAGGGACTCCTGCATAGTTTAACCTTAAAGCTAGGGGCTAGCTTGCAAGTCTGCCACGACTTTTCTTTTAATAATAGGCAGAAAAAGGCTTTAACTTTGGAAATGCCCAGTAAATCGTAGAAAAATCACAAAAATACCAAACCACTTTTGTTGGCATACTTGATCTGTCTAGTTTCTAAGAAAAATAAGTTGGCTCATGTTACTATGGTAAATAATATCCTATGCTTTTAATCTTGGTTTGAGCCTTTTAAATCCTAATAAATAGAGGAAAAGTAGGAAAAATATGAAACCAACTCTGTGATGCTTGTTTATATGTGTAGAAGCTCAAAAAAATGGTTAGGGCTCTGGTCTAACACTTTAAGTCACTGTTTTGACTTTAAATTGGTAATCTCAGTATAAATCTTCCTTTTTGCATAATAATTGTTCCAGAGCTCAGAAAAATGTGAAACTAGTTGGATTAATTTTGTTTTGCTGAGAAGTTTGCAAGAAAAATGTAAAGTGTTATGCAAATCATAAAGAAAAGCACCTTTCTCATTAAGCATGTGTAATTACAAAGGAAATAGAATAAATAGTTAATCTCCTCCAAAAATTTTGAAAAATTCACCAATGCTCATGTAACCCACCCTAAATACACTGGTTAAGTTTCACCCCCTGTTGCACAGTAACTTTAAAGATAGAAAAAGTTAAGTTCATTTTACCTTAAATAATGAAATGCATATAACTTCTTTTTAAGTCATCGCGTTGGCCCTCAAACTTTTACAGTGATATAGTAATGGCTTAAAAGAGGTGCTGTAATTTTATCAATGCCTTTAAACTACGGTTTGACTATGAAGTCATTTTGGTTAATTAATCCACCTAAAAGAATAAAAAGGAAAACACCAACTCTAATACGATAAATGAGTGGAAATTGGAAGAGGTACATAAAAACATTCAGAAATAAGTAATTAAGCTAATTGCACCCAAACCACCTAAACACGACCCTTCACTCTCTTTATGCAACTCTAAAATGCGAGAAACTATATATGTACACAATCGCCATTCAACCCAAACTCAAGTTTAAAGCGACCACTTCCGTTGAAGTTAAAAGAAAGTAAACCTTGCCTTGTTATGGCTATTGTAACTCTTGTTTTCAGCCATGCCTTGTGTCGTTGATTAAACGCGCGAGTCCAACTAAATGTTTGCATGTGCATGTCGTATAGAAGCAAACCTCGCCGACGGAACTTACGAGCTCCACCCGGCATCGGAAGAAGACCCCGCTGTGGAGCTTCACCCCTTCTAAGGCGAGCCCGAACTGGAGCAAGACCTCGAGGACCCACTAACTTTTCCTGAAGGCAAGCCCCGGAGCATAAATTCCTACCTTAAGTTCATGCAATATTATTGATTACTTGATTGCGCATTTACGTTTCTAGGAGTTGTAATGAAACCTTAGATGCATAAACTTAGTACCTTGTTTGAATACTAGTTGCTAAAGTCACGTAGTTGCAATGCTTAATAGGTTCCGGTAAAAGTCGAGTGATTTCCTGTCACTCGCGAGTTATAGGAGTTGAATGTTTTATTTATGTTGCAACTATAAGGACGACGAACGGGGTCGGGCTTATGTTCGATACTTGGTGGTTTTCCCCGTCTGTCTAGATGAAATTTATCTAAGGTCGAAACGTGTCGGCGTTCGTGATCAAGTGTTTGAAAGTACTAATCTCATACCTAGTATGGGATGGGGAAGCCTAGTACCTGATTGAACTAGGGCGTGGCATACCCTCCGGCTGTCCTTGGAACGTCGTTCCCATGGTACATCATGTGGGTGCAAGTGCGGTCATAGTACGGCAGAGGTCGGGATTATGGAGCATTGCATGCCAAAGGCAGTTGGCCCTGACACGTGCCTAAGGGATCGATGGGGACGACTGACAAATGAAGTGACCCTTCGTGGTGCGCGGATGTCGTGAGATTAGGTTCGCCATGCATGGTTAATAAATTCGAATCGATTCATCTGCCTCTCATAGTTTGGGACTACTTGATCGCTATTCTGCACTGAGTAACGATGAAACATGATTACGAGATTAAGTTGATGCTTGTTATTTAACTGCTTGGAAATCATGCTTGTTTAGTATAAGTTGCTAATCTAGACTGGATAAAGAACGTAGAACATGAGCTAAAATATTGAAAGTAAGGACCGACTTTAGACGCTTTTGGCAAAGAAACTCCAGAGCCAGAAAGCCTTGCATGTCTAGGTCTTGGTAGAGCTTTTCGCCCGATGGGTCAGTCTTGCTGAGTATTAGTTGCTCAGCCTTGTTGTGGCTTAATCTTTTCAGGTGATGTCAATAGTGTGGTTGCTGGTACCACTTGGCCTACCGAGCTTCCTCCGGGCTGGACAGTCGAGTGGGATCCCTCCTCGGACGGCGAGGGAAGGGATTTTTGATGTCATGATCGGCTCCGTCGTGATGTCATGTATCGACGTTTAGCTTCCGCTTGTTTTATTTGACTTTTCGAACCTTGCAACTTATTTTGAATTTTAGAACTCTGATGTAATAATTCGAGAGACTAAGTTATGTGATGGAATGTTGTAATCTCTGTGCTACTCACCTTCGCGTGAGCGATGCTTCTCAATCCTGTTCAGGTGGTTAATCGGATGAAATCCGATGGTCGACCAGGTTGACTTGCTTAAAGTGCATAATCGCGTGTCAGGCGACTTCAATGCATTTTAGTCAGGTTAATTTGGGCGGTTCCGCCACATAACCGTCTAAGCGTCTGACCCTTGCATTGCATTCCCTGTAGAGCTGAACCTCGCCGACGGCATGTACGAGCTGCACCCGGTGCCCGAAGACGGAGCCATAGCCGACCTGCCGCCTGCAGGAGCTGAAGCCAAGAGCGTCGAAGATCAGTTCGCTTCCACCCCGCTCGAAGGCAAGCCTCGGAGCATAACCCAATCTTTCTAAACTTGCACGTGCCTTCATTTGTATGTATGTGCATTTACGTTATAGGAGTTGTTTGAAACCATAGATGCATGACTTAGTTCCCTTGATCTGAACACTAGTATGATAGGCCAAGTAGTTGCATTGCTTAACAGGACTCGGTAAAAGTCGAGTGATTACCTGTCACTAGCGAGTTATAGAAGTTGCTTGCTCTCCTTTTTGTTATAACTATAAGGACGGTGGACGGGGCAGGGCTCTGTGAACTATTTTGGTGGTCGGTGGATTGCCCCGTCTGTCTACATGAATTTGGTTAAGGTCGGAAAGTGTTGGTGTTCGTGATCAAGTGTTTGAAAGTACTAATCTCATACCTAGTATGGGATGGGGAAGCCTAGTACCTGATTGAACTAGGGCGTGGCTTATACCCGTGCTGTCCCTGGAACGAGGTTCCCATGGTGCATTATGTGGGTGCAAGTGCGGTCACAGTACGGCAAGAGGTTGGGACTGTGGAGCATTGCATGCCAAGATAAGTTTGGACCTGACACGCGCCTGGGAATTGATGGGGACGGTCGACACAGGAAGCGACCCTATATGGTGCGCGGATGTCGTGAGGTTAGGTTCGCCATGCATGGTTAATAAATTCGAATCGATTCGTCTGCCTCTCACAGATTGAGACTACTTGATCACTATGCTACACTGAGTAAAGATGGAACATGGTGATGATGTGAACCTTGATGCTTGTTATTTAAATTGTTTGGAAACTATGTTTGCTTAGCATAAGTGGCTAATGTAGACTGGTTAAAGAACTTAGAATCTGAGCTAAAATATTGAAAGTAAGGACCTACTGTAGTCGCTTTTGGCAAAACCAACCCCTCAGCCAAAGAGCCTTGCGTGTCTAGAAGTTGGTGGAGTAGTTTTCCCACCGGTCGGTTAAGTCTTGTTGAGCTTAGCAGCTCAGCCTTGCTTGTGGCACATCTTTTAGGTGATGTTGAAGCCCCTGAGTTTGCTGCTGTTGGCACTTGGCCTCCCTAGCTTCCCCTGGGTGGACGGTCGAGTGGGATCCCTCCTCGGACAGCGAGGAGAGGGATCATTGATGTCCTGATCGGCCTCAGCAGTGACATCCGACCCCGGCACTAGCTTCCGCGATTTACCTTTTCTGCTGCTTAAGAACTCTGTAAAACTCTGATTTTCGGAATAGTGTTGTAATAAATTATCGAACTGGTCTAATCTTGGATGGTCTGTTGTATTCTCTGGAACCACTCACCTTCATGTGCGCTCTGCTAATCCGGTCCTGAATAGTGGTTCTATCGGATGAAATCCGACGGACTGCCGAGTTAACTTTATTAAAGCATCTGATTGCGTGTCAGGCGATTTAACCGTGCTTTAGTTAAGTTAATCCGGGTGGTTTCGCCACAGATCGTTAGTTGCCCTAGCGATGTCGTCGTCATCAAGATGGAACAGAGCCGTCATGGCCTTGGTAATATATTGCGTCATGGGGCCTTGAAAGGTGGCGACGAACTCTCTGATGGCTTCCTCCGCCGGCGTGATGTCATCTTTGATGTAGCCGAGGCGGCGGCAGAGGACGTGATTGGCCTTCTCTTCGGTGGAGAGGTGCCTGATCTTGCTGCAAGCTTGCCTCTTGCTGCAGCGTAAGGTTGCAATCTCCACTGGTTGCTTCTTGAGGCGACGTCCTCTCCTCCTGGCACAGCAGATGGCTGTTGGAGGAGCCCCTGGTCCAGCGTGGAAAATAGTTCAGCAATTTCTCCATGAGATGCTGTGGCGGATCCACTTCGGATCTACTTGGTTAAACATGATTTAGCCGCCTGATACGCGACGCTCATGCCTAAGCCGAGTAAACACGAAGTGCCGTCGGATTTCCTCCGATTTAACCACTTGAACAGGACCATTTTAGCAGACTCACACGAAGGTGAGCGGTTCCAGAGAGTACAACAAGTCCACCGAGTTAACATTTTAACCACTTAGTTTGATTATGAAATAAACATCAGAGTTTTACAGGGTTTCCAACAGGAAAACAACAGAAACAAAACCACTAGCGGAAGCAAACGTCGGGGTCAGACATCCCTGGTGAGGCCAACCGGGACATCACTGATCCCTCTCCTCGCCGTTCGAGGAGGGATCCCACTCAACCGTCCAACCCGGAGGGAGCTGGGGCGGCCAAGTGCCAGCGGGAGAAGGGTCGGGAGCAGCAACAACACCTGAAAAACAGGAGCCACAACAAGGCTGAGCTACTAAGCTCAACAAGTCTTAACCGGCAGGAGTAAAACTACTCCACACTTCTAGACATGCAGGGCTTTTTGGCTGAGGGGTTTACTTGCCAAAAGCACTAAATAAAACCCTACTTTCAAGTTTTAGCTCCAGTTCTAAGTTCATTAACCGGTCTAGGTTTTGCAACCTATTCTAGGAAATCATAGAACCAAAACAAGGTATGTAGATATCAACAAAACCATGTCATCATCAGATTCCTCATTTACTCAGGGTGACATGGCGATCAAGCAGTCTCAAACTGTGAGAGGCAGACGAATCGATTCGAGTTCTTTAACCATGCATGGCGAACCTAACCTCACGACATCCGTGCACCCGGAGGTCGCTTCCTGTGTCGGCCTTCCCCATCAATCCCCTAACCCGTGTCGGGCCTATTTTCTTTGGTGCAAGGTTCCACAGACCCGGCCTCTGCCGTCCTGTGACCACGCTTGCCACCACGTGCGACAACCAGCAGGGGAAACTCCGTTCCAAGAACAATGGGGCGACCGCTCACGTCTAGGTTCAATCCGGTACTCGGCTTCCTCATCCCATACTAAGTATGAGGTTAGTACTTTCAAACACTTGATCACGAACACCACCACTGTCGGGCCTTAGCAAGTTTTCATAGACAGACGGGGCGATCATCCGACCACCAAAGAGTTACCCAAACCCTACCCCGTCCATCGTCCTTACAGTTGTAACAGAAGGTAGACATCCAACTCCTACAACTCGCGAGTGACAGGGAATCACTCGGCTTTTACCGTCTCCTAGTTAAGCAAGCAACTACTCGGTCCAACAGCTAGTGTTCAAATCATGGGAAACTAAGTCATGCATCTAGGGTTTCAAACAACTCCTATACGTAAATGCACAAGCATGTTTTAAGGAAGGCATGCGCAAGTTTGGAGAACATCGGGGTTTCATGCAACCGGGGCTTGCCTTCGAGCAAGGAGGAAGAGAACTGCTCGACTTCTGGGGTGGCTTCGGCTTCTGGAAGCAGGAGCTCAGCTACACCGTCGTCTTCTGGCGCCGGGTGCAGCTCGTAGAAGCCGTCGGTGAGGCGCAGCTCTACACGAATGCAATGCAATAGTTAGTATAGATGGTTATTTCAACAGCAACACTTGCAAGTCTGAGCCCAGAAACTCGCGACAAAGAGCAGGAGGGTGGGGAGGTTCAAGGGAGCTGGTGGAGATCAAGAGGTAAGGGTCGGGAAAGGAACTTATGATCTGATCCTTAAACCAGAGGATTTGGTATACTAGGGATCCTCAGACTCAACCGCTGAAGGGTTCCCAAGTTTTACACATACACCCTCGGATTGAAGAAAAAGATCACAGCTGAGCCCTCAGGTGAGGCGGATAAGGGTCGGTGGAACAGATAGGGTCGGGCGAGACGGAACCGGGGTCGGGCGGATAGGAGGCGTCGGGCGAAGCGGACTGGGGTCGGGCGGATAGGAGGGGTCGGGCGAAACGGACTGGGGTCGGCATCTTACCTTCTTCCTACAAGGAAAGCTTGGGGTCGGGAAGAAACAGACTTGGGCGGAGGGGCTAAGGTTTTGAACAACGGCTAGATCCGGCAGTGCTCCGGCGGCGGCGGTGCTTCTTGTGGATCACAAGTGAGCTCTTACGCAGCACGGAGAAGCAAGCGGCTGGGTGGCTTGGGGAAAACGGAGTGGAGCGGAGAGGAGAGTTCCTCAAGAACTTAGTGTGTGGCGCTGGAAGCTTGAGCAGGGAGCGAGAGAAATGGCGAAAGGCAGCAATGGCGGAGGGAACTCCGGCGGGGCTCGCGCATTCCCTTTTATAGCGGCTGGGAAGGGAGAAGGGAAGCGGCGCGGGAGTGAGAAGGGGAGCGGCGCGAAGGTCGGGGAAGAAGCAATGGAGTGCTCTGCCGGGGCGGCGATTGAGCGACGAGGGCGGTGGTGCAGGACTTCGGGGATGACGCCAGCGGTCATTGGGCTCTGGCGTCAAGGCGGCGCAGGAGCGGGTATGCCGGTGGTTGAGATTTGGCGGAGGCGGGCGTCGTCGTGCGGTAGATTTGATGGAAGTGACCGGGTTAACGGCGCTAGAATCAAGGGCGCACAGGTGAGAAGACAGGCAGCCGCGGGCGCGCGGGCGAGCGCGGAGCAACAGATTGTCGGGCGGCTTCTAACAGGGTGGGGAAAAGGAGCTGTCGCTGCCGTGGTCGGGGTTGGCGAAGGAGGAATCGTTGGGTAGCGAAGACCAAGCGGCGCGACTGTGTCGAAGTGACGGAAAAGACGGGCGACATTGGACTCTGCGGCCGGGATCTGGCGATGTGATGATGGGCACGGGAGGCGAGGCGTTGCAGAAAGGTTGCAGAGGGGCTTCCGCTGCAATTGGGGAAGGGGGCGCGAGAATCCATTCGGTCGCGGGCCAGAGACGAGGCTGAGCGGCGGGCGTCGAAAAAGTTGAGCCACGCGGCGGGGAGACTCTGAAGCGGGCATGCAACTCGAGTGCGCCTGTCACGGAAGATCTGGGGGGAAAAAGATCTCGCGGGTCCACCGGTCAGATAGAACGGACGTTTTGGGAAGGACTTAGAAGGATCCGACGGTGAGCTGGGTTTGGCGGGGTCGGAACCGGAGACAAGCGGGGAGGGGTCGGGTCTCAGGGGTCGGGACCGGTCGGGAGGTTGAACACTTAGGCTTGGAAAGCTAAGACAGGTGATCAGGGCTCGGATTAAGATTAACCTGGAAGATTTGGGGCCGGTCGTCACAGATGCAGGTGAAGTAGTAGTAGCTGGAGATGGCGGAGGAACCTGTAGCATGCGGTCACCGGCCGTGGGAGCCCCCTGCACAGGAAGCACATCTTGGTCGCCCCTTTGGGGCCCTTTCGCCATCGGTGGTGCACGTTGCTAGAGGTCATCTACGCGGGCAGCCTTGGGGACTCCCCTGCCGCACGGGGGCGGGAGCAGGACCTGGGTGGCGCAGGGTGGTCGTGCTGTCCCGTCCGTTGGCCCGGGCTCCTGGACAGCCAGGGACATCTGGGCATCTGCCAGCCTAGGCTCCAGAACATCCCCTTGATCACGTGGGAGTGGGGGGAAGGGGAGTCGATGTCCCCGACCATCAGCAACGTCGCAGTCTCCTCCCGATCCACCTGTAAAAGCGCCAACACCCTGTCAGCCTCCCCTGACTGGGTTGCTCCGTGGACACGGATGATGTGGCCGGCGTCGTTGTTTCCATCAGCTTGCTAGGTGATGTGTTGCCGCTCCGTGCTGTACGCGGGTGCCGTCGTCCACCTCCTGCAACCTAGCAAGGGTGGCATCAACCTCTTGGACGAATGGTGACGTAGGAGGAGGGAGAAGCTTCCGCTTGATACGGTAGAAAGCATGACGTGCAGCAATTGTAGAACTTCTGTTCGTTACCTTGGGGCATTGCTTGGACCAGGCTTCTTCCCCAGGGGTGTCAGCCATCTATGCAGCCTTGTAGAAGAGTTGATGAAGAGAACGTGGCACGGGTGTGGCGTGCACCAAGCGCGGCGTGGCCTACAGGTTGAGGAGCTTGCTGGCTGCCTCCTCCATGGTGGCTACTTTGAGGGAGAAGAGCAGCATGAGCTCCCTCTGTCTGCACGCTTCTAGGTCCTCCGGCGTCGTTGGCTTCTCGTCATCGTTGGCGTCGTGTCGATGGCGCCCACCATAGGTGCCTGAGCTCCTGCTCTGGTGTCATGGGGAGCGTGAGCACTCTCTGCGTGGCGCATCATGGTGGCGGCTGTTGGTGTCGTGGCGCCGGGCGTGGCCACGGTGACCGCGTGGCCATTGATCGTGGTCGTCGTTGTCGTCATCATAGTCATTGCCGTTGTAGACGTCGTGGAAGCTTGGGTGATCGTCGATGCAGTCACGGCGCACACGATCACGCCGGTCCTCCTCCTCCCGCTCGTTCCGCCTCTCCTGTACGTGTGGTGGGGGGTGCTGGAATGGCTCGAAAGAGGCTGTTGGCACCTGGTCGCCATCCCGCACGCCCCAATACCACGGGAGGCGCCGCTGCTCCAGCTCACCCACAGCAACATCCTGGGTCATCGTGATTTGTGGACACCTTAGAGAAGTCGTGGACTTCCCATATGTGGATGATGACCCGGTGTTTGATACCTCGCTACCACTACTGGGGGGTGTTTCAGTAACCTGCACAGAGGAAGATGAAGCATCCAGTGCTCTAGTAGTAAAGATTAGTCACATAACCTTCAGAATCCTGCTGGGGTCGGCCATCCACGCCCACAACTCGATGCCACGAGTGTCTATTAGATGTAGCAGGTCCGTGTCGACGCACTGGAGCGAGGAGGTGCAGCCGACGATCCGTTCGACGAGCTCCAGCTGTCAAGCATGCCTCGAGATGCCGTCGAGAATGAGGCGCACTCTATAGAAGAGCGTCGCCCCAAGAGCGCCCGTGAGGCTCCACCATGGGCAGACACCCACCTCCGCACCATGGCACTTGAACTTGCCTTTAGCGTTGACTTCCTCACAGGTCCGCCTGTTTTGGAAGCAGATAAGAAACGCTTCCGGTGGTGCCGGGTGATGTCAACGTCGCCCGAGCGCAGCCTAAACTCCGCAATGAGAGCCTTCTCCAGGTGGCGCGCAGTGGTATTGGGAGGGACACGCATGGCCCAGGTGACAAGGGCGCATCCCTCCCAGTCACGCAGCTCGCGCTCCAGCTCGAAGGAGGTGGGGACATGAAGTCGGTCTTCCTCTGGCTTGAGCGCCGGGTCACCGACTCTGAAGTTCTTCATCTTTGCAGGGTGGCGGAAAGAAGCAGGAGGTGACAGGGAACGCCGGCTTGGTGATGGGCTTTGCTTGCTGTGAGGCGCGGTGGAACGGTTCTGTTGGCACGGTGGAGACACTGTCGGAGCAGAAGAATGGTTGGTGCGGAGGGTGGCACGGCAGAAGGAGTGCTTGTGCCCCTGCCGGAGACAACGGAGGCAGCGAATGGGGTCCCTGCACAAACGGATGCGGTGGTCGCGGGAGAGATAGCGGAAGCAGCGCCCCTTCGTGCGGAGGAGGAATTCAGCTTTGGATAGCGGGGGGGGGGGGGCAATCTTCCTTCTTGAAGCTTCCTGCGCTAGGGGAGCAGCGGAGGTGGGTGGGGGAGGATGGCGCTATCTTGAAGGCTCAGCGCGCATAGGCGGGCTCTCCGGCCTCGTTTTGCGCCTCCAGCGCCTGACCACGCGGGTCCAGCCTGGCTCCTCACCGCCCTGCACCGTTGTGGCCGGAGCATGGTGCGAAGGCACAGGGCTCGATGGCATGGCATGGTGCGAGGAGCCATCTCTTGGAGCATTGACGCCGTGACCAGGAAGGTAGGTGAGCGGTGGGGAAAAGAAAGCTCTGCAGGGGTAGTAATGGTGGATCTTTCGGTGCGACGCAGCGGATTCGCACGGCCCGTTGAGGCGCCGCTGACAGAGGGGGGGAGTGACTCAGCATTGTAGACCCTGTGGTGTGGAAAGGGTACCACGGATCTGAGGGGGCGAGTAGCGAATCTGCGGGGTGGATAGTGAGGGTCAGAACTTGGACTGGGAGGAGCTTGCAGGGCGTGGTAGGACGCGTCCGCAAGACGGCGTCAACGTAGGACGGCAGATCACAGGTGGAATCGAGCGTGGCAGGAACGATGAGGTCGTTGGGGTGGAAGTGGGCGACGGATCTGGGCGGCGGATCTGGCGGGGTGTCTCTCCAGAAGGAAGCGGGGGTGGAGGAAGGGAGCGAGGCAGCAAAAGAGGTGCGGGGGGCGGACCAAGAAGCGTGGGGCGAAATGAAAATAGGTGGCTGGGGGTGGCAGAAGAGCTTGGGTGGTGCCGCTAGGGCTGGCGGCGCCGGGGCTGGTGCACGGAGCGGCGCTAGGTGAGGGGAGGCCATTTTTTGTTTTGGTTCTCTTGGTCTCTTTGTGCTGAGGCTTATATCATTCTCGTGCGATCATTGTCTGGAGAATACTATTATCAGTCCAGTACAGATCACCAGTTAGTCAAAAAGAGTGCTACGTCAAGAGAAGAGATATCACATCTACCTGAAAGTATAAGAGAGATCCCAGAAGGAAACGACGCCAGCTAACCAGAGCCTATCAACCAGAGTGTGGGCAAAGATTTCTACGTTCGTCATAATTTAATCCTCGTACAAGAACTTTCCGTGATTAAAACGGCCTACCAGTTAGTACAGGAAATTGCTTGTTTTTACCAGCAAAGTGATTAACGGCCACGTTTGCATTTCATAACCGACAGCTTGGGGTCTTTGCGTAACTGTAAGCAACAGTTGTGTAACTTTCTGGAAACCTTTTGGGTCGTCCAAAACTCCAAATGTAAGCACAAGTCGTTAAAAATAATTTTCCGGACGGGTAAAACTGAACTGTCTGGCTAGTACCTGGTCACTGTTCTCTCTGACTCGGCGAGAGGTACATACCACCCGGTATTTTGTAAGTACGCCAAGGTAGTCGGTATATATACAAAGGTGAAATCATTTTCTTTGATATGGAGAAATAAAGCAAGAGAGATGTATACTGGAGTCGGTAGAATCACCGGCCAGCGACTGGAAGCAGTAGACACTCATTCCTTCCATCAACTGTGTTTAACAACAACTACTTGATGGTGTGTAATACCCTCTCGGTCCGTTTCAAAGCTTACTATAGTGGAGATTTTGTTCACCGCCTGACGTTTTGCATGCATGATATCCTCATACGTTTTGCCGTATAGTACTATCTCATAGTTGATTGTAGTGTGTTTTGTAATGGCCCTAACCGTAAGAAATATGGGGCAGATGAGATGAGAAACAGATTAATTTGTCCTAGCTAGTCACATCAGCTCTTTCAGAGCGCAGTATGCATGGTCCATTCAGTTTCCAGTACGAGATACAAAACCAAACAACTTGGCTGACTTGAGATGCTCCATCTCGGTCCAAATAATATGCAGCATGCATGGTACGAATCACTCTTCATCTCATTAACAACTCCAATTATGGGAGCGTTTAGGTAGAGCCTGCAATTCCAAAGTCCGAGTGGTACTGCAGCGGTCAGCGTCGCAGTTGTTACTTACCTACCCAACCGCCCGGTTCCGGTACTAGGTATACACATGCATATTCCAAGATGATCTAGAGATTTAACAAGAGACCAGCATTTCTTTTTGGCTTTTTCTAGTATCCTTGTTATTGCTATTAGCTTGTCTAGTACCATGCTGGGCGCAGAATGCGATGGTTTGATGCACTTGAATTTTCATGGAGTTGTGCAGTAACTTCAGGAGCATTGATGCCTCACGACCTGCAACACATTTGGTCACACAGGGAACACACACAAGAAGTCAGATGGAACAAGCAAAGTGTCACCAGGTCGACGTGGGCCAGGGATAGCTTCAAGGCACGGTCGTCCTGCTGGTCCAGGCCGCTTGCAGTGCAGCACGACTTGAGATAGCTGCTGCTACAGCAAGAGTCCTTCTCCCTCCCGCCTGTCCATCTCACACATCGCAATGGGTCGCGATGGATGGAGTGCAGTGCTAGCTGGGCCACACGACGGACGGAGATCGTCGACAATAATTGTTGCTTTGATCGAGCACGTCGCAACACTAAAAAAATCACTCGGTTCTTCTCTTCAATGAGTGTGGTTTGAGACCGTACCTCGGTGAGACAGCACGCAACCTCTCAAGTTTGTCGCTCGTTTTAGTTGTGCGCCACCAATCATCGGCTACAGTCGCGAAAGAACCGGCTGCGTAATGAGGTTTGCCTGTCGCTGCATTTCAGGCGAGGCGAGCTGCACCCACAATCTTTCTGCTTTTTTGCGGAATCTGGAGAAGCTATAGTGCATCCATTCATCCAATTAATTATTACAGAATTAGTACGGAAGAAAATGAAACCAAGATAGCAATTGAGAAGGCCATTTCAGCTTGACTATCACCTACTGGCGCAACTGATCAGTACCATAGATTCATCGACTAGAGATAGGCAAGGACTTGTGGAAGACCACAAGAAAAACATGTACTAGTAGTCGGTGGATACTGAACAAACATGGCTGAAGTTTTGTTTTACATGTCTTTCGTTCCATCATCTAATAAAGGTACTGAACAGTGAACAAGTATGTATAGATAGATAATCATTCTGCATCATATATAACAGCCAATTACTAGTGGTCAATTTGGACGAACTTGAGATTATTTTCTCCCTTGCTCATGACAGGCGCGCAACTTGTTAATCTGCACAGTCATGCATGAGCAACGCAAATAGCACCTTGTCCACAAGCTTATTAGGTGAGAAATCAGCAAATTAATCCGACGGCCGGGGGCTTCAGAGTCTGTCGTCTTTATTAGGTGAGAAATTTTCCTACACACTTGCTGGTTAGAGGCGTGTATCTCTGCATGCAGCAGTTAATTTTTAAAAAATAGTTACATGCATGGACTAGCAATTCTCCGTAGAGAATGCCCATTTGGTTTATCAAAGCGTGGCACCTGATCCACGAGCTTATTGTTAACTTCAATTCAAGCACCAGTCAGCAGATCCAACAGCTTCATGATTCGTCGCTTTCCCCTGTCAAAACCTTGCATGCCGGGGAAAAGATGCGTGGGTCTCGATCTCAACCGACGACGACAGTAGCATTCCACTGTGTTTTCTTGTTATACAAGTTGGAACACGCACGATGCATTTGCAAACTCTTTTTTCTTTCCTTATTGTGCTCGTGATCTCACTCTACATAGAGAAAAGGATGCTGGTATGTTTAGCTCGTTGTCCGCATACGCACATGGGAGACAATAGCCGGCAGAAAATGTGTTCCGTAACAGATTATTATTGGTGATTAACCTACCGAGAGAGGTGCCCAAGGTAGTGTTTTGGTTAGTAGGGCTTGTCGAGATCAGGAACTCGAAGGTGAACACAGACACACGATTTAGACAGGTTCAGGCCGCTAGATTGTATAATACCCTACGTCTTGTGTGTTGGTTGAATTGAATTGTTTTGGAGAGGGTCCCTACCTCGCCTTATATTGCCGAGGGTAAAATTACAGGTCAGTTGTTTACAATAATACTAGTCGGATTCGACTAGGCGAGTCCTGTTCTGATTGCTACGGGTGTTTTTCCTCCTCTAATCCTCGAAGACTAGTTCCTGTCTTGCCATGTAAACTACGTCGTCTTGCGCCTAACCTTCGTGTCATATACGTCTCAGTGTGCAATCCACTATCCAAATCTTCTATTGGGCAACTATTAATTCTGATCGTTAAGAGTATCGTTCAGATTGTGATAGTATACT
This sequence comes from Setaria viridis, assembly GCF_005286985.2. NCBI lineage: Eukaryota > Viridiplantae > Streptophyta > Magnoliopsida > Poales > Poaceae > Setaria > Setaria viridis. Next base: position 32,114,796 of record NC_048263.2, read on the forward strand.
GCACATGTCCATTTCTAAAGATACCTCATGCTGATACTCATTTGCATGTCTTGCAAAGAGTAGTACAAAACTACAAAGGAGTAGCTCAACATGCTCCAAGAGGTTTGCTCCCTGCAAATTTTGAAGAATAGGTGTTCAGTACACGGACAAAATTCTCTGAATGAATGATTTGGGCTGGCGTCAGTACGTGTATATGTATGTATCTAGCTTCAGTGTCAGTATATTTCCATCAGTGGTTCGGCGTTGCCATCAGTTCAGTTAGCTCTTGTCCTGGACGATCTGGTCATCGAATGGTCTGTCTGTATGTGTGTTCGTTGTCTTAGAGTATACTAGTTTGATACGGACACTGTACCATACATCTACGTCAAGGGCTCGCTGGCCCATTAGCTGCCTGCCAACGCTGGATCCATGGAACGGATCCTGCTGGAGTTCGCGTGTCTGTTTCAGATGTTGTTGCAATTGAGAACCTCCCCGGTTGACTCTGCAATCTTATATAAAATCAGAACAAATGAAAAAGAAACTGGCGCTTCATCAGTCGCTCCACCACCAATATCTCAATCTTTCGCACAAATGTGGTCACAGATTCACATTTTGTTTAGTCTTCGAGATAAGATACAGATTGATTTAATTTAGTCGGCTTTCAGTTTTGGTGGGGATTTTAAGACAAGGACTGAGGTAAACATTGAGTTCTTTTCTTGACAAAACATATGGTCCTCGTACTCGGAGTACAATATTTGCGGCATGCTTATAGTTAAGTAGAGATATTTGTATGGAAACAAGGAATCTGAAGTGTGATGGACAAACGGTATTGGACCATTGGTAGTCAGAGAAGTCCACGACTAACCTGAGTTAAGGTTCCGTTTGTTCTTGAGGAGCTCCTAGAATTCCTGTCACATTGAATATTTAGATACTAATTAGGAGTATTAAATATAGACTAATTACAAAATCAATTGCACAGGTGGAGGCTAATTTGTGAGACGAATCTATTAAGCTTAATTAGTCCATTTGACAATGTGAAATATGTGCTAATGATGAATTAATTAGGCTTAATAGATTCGTCTCGAGCATTAGCCTCCATCTGTGTAATTAGTTTTATAATTAGCTCATATTTGGTTCTTCTAATTAGCCTCCGAATATTCGATGTGACATGAATTTTAGTCCGAACTAAAGATCGGAACACCAGAAGTGGCAGTTCAGAAATGATGATAGGGAAGCTTCGATCTTGTACCATGCATTGGCTGCAAGTACCATTCATTTCTATAGCTATCTGTAGCCGCATCTTTGAAACAGTGTAACGATCAAACTCTATTCTGCGGTTGTACTTGTTCTCAAAAAAAGAAACGCAGAAAGGTTAGCTCCAGTACTATGTGAGAGGCCACTTCGCATGCCATCGTAAACTAGCTAGCTAGCAATCATGGATGAAAACTTCAGTAGAGTGGGATGGGCTTTGTTCTCAGGAGCAATCATGCAGTAGTGGTGGCTACTGTACATGTTGTTAACATGCGATAGTGGAAGGTAGTGGTCATATACAATTCCAAAGTAGTTGAATTATTATATATACAACTTGATTTAACTCTGCATGTGGGGGGAACAAATGGTTTACCCTGCTATTGCCAGTGATAAACCGAAACATGTTTGAGCGGTTGATATATGTCATTAATTAGTAAAAAAAAATACTAAGCACGGTCCAACACTCATCAGCCACTATTCAGATTTTTGTGACTTCTTTGGTTTGTGCAGATACGAACAAGATATAGGTGGACAACAAGTACTATCAGACAGGTACAAAGCACATAACGAGCAGTCCACTTTCAACCATGTCATCACTTCCTTTCACCGGAAAATGTCCGCGTGGTGGCGATACGACGTGCTACGTACACTGCTAGCAACGTCGGGGCGAGGCACGGGAATCTTCCTCGGAAAGCGTTACGCGCTAGAAAATAGAGGAAGGGCGTTATCGCGCGTTCCATCAAGTAGAAAAATCCAATGCATGGGCGGGGCCACGCTGCCCCTGCTGCGTGCTGATGACAGTGCGGCGGCTTATACATCAATACATCACCATGGCACGACCTCCCCAAAAAAAATTTCCCCCACGCAGGTTGTCGCCGAGCACGGCGGACGTGTCTGCACACACTCTAATATTGTAAGAGTTGTTAAGATCTCAGAGCGTGCATGGCTGTGCATCAGGCCAATCATCTCAAACTTTCATGGCGTGCCCATGCATGCATCTACGTCACGGTGAGCACTGTGCATACGTACCGCTTTATCTTACCGTCTGTGGTTTAGTTGGACGGGGAAACATCAAAGTTTAGTTCTCGCGGATGGCATAAAAAAGGGAAATAATTAAAGTGTTTTCTGATTGCCATGATCATTTCAAAAGCCAGAAAGCATTATGAAACTACACGGGGTAGCATACAAACAATGCACGACCGGTTCGTGCCGCACTTTTTCTATTTGATGACCAGCTGGCCGGGCAGCTAGCCCCATGCGGGCACGGACGGGCGACGGCCACGTACACACCGCATCCCCCCATTTGTTTGGACCCCAAAGCCCAGATTATTTGCTGGGCGCCGTGCAGATAACCCCCCTTTTCCTAACCCCTGACAGCCAGGCACCATCCAATGATCCAATTCCTCTCCGGAGTCCGGAGCCGAGACGAGACAAACCGAAGCATCACAGACGCATGCGCGCCGTGACACGGACCAGCGGAGTCGGTGACGGCACCGGCTGGGAAACGGGCGCCGCTCATGAGTTGGCCTGGTGTGCGCTGCGACCCCCATGGCCGGCCGGCGGCTCGCCAGGCTCCGCTAGCTGGAGTCCGCTCGGGCCCCGGGGCGCTGCGGCTGCCCACCTATCGGTCTCCCTCCCCCCACTACGTTCCCATGCATTGACCCGGCCAGCGGCCCCCGCGCGTCGGTGACGGACGCGCCCGCGCCGCGCGGCACGGGAGGACAGAAGAGAGCACCCGCACCCGCGTCCGCGTGCGCGCGGACGGGGGAAAACGCTCGAAAACCCCGTGATCTCGTGGACGCTTCGCACCCCCGCGTTTGGGTTCGTGGCTGTGTCCGCGCGCGGTGGTGGGCTGGTGGCAGGTGCGTGCGAACACGTACCGGCGTACGGCTCCGCGCCCGGCCGTGCGCGCGTCGGCGGTTCCGATTGCCCCCACCTAAAACACGGACCCGGCGCCGAGGACTTGGGGCGCCGCGCGCTTACGGGCACCGCCGCTTAATGGGGTGGCGCGCACCGGCGCGGGTACACGCCGGAGTTGGCCAGCGAACGGAAACGGGTGGGGTGGGCGCGCGACGTGCCGAGGCCAACGGTCCGATTTGAAACCAAGCTTGCAGCTCCAGCCGTGGGCGAATTGAAACTATCTGGCATGCCGCAATTGCAGAGCGTTGAAATAATCAGGGGACATACCCGGCCGTGGCTGCAATTTGTGCCTTTCTTTTGGACTTGGTGCACGCCCGCGTTGAATGCAGGGCAAAGGACTCGCCGTTTGTGCGAGGGAGTCATCTCTGCCAGTCCTTAGGCTGGATAAGCTGCCGGGTCCTGTTACATTCTTGGCTTCTGTCTGAAGCAACTCGATCTCTTTCCGCTGTAAAGGAAAGGGAAGGGAGCAAAGTCAGATAAATACTATTTTGCTTTTTAGACCCTGCCGCGCGCTTTACAAGCAAATGAGGGGGGAAATGCAAAAGCGCGAAGAAGAAATGAAGGATAATCCAGGATGATTCTGGGCTAAGCGCTACAGAGCCTACAGGTGTCCTCGCATTTACGGTGGATGCCGATTGTTACCGTTTGATATGGGGGTAGCAGACGCGCGTAGTAGCTGCCAGTCGTATAGAAAGCGACCCACGTCGAGTATGGAGAAATTTAGTCAGGAAAGTGACGGCCTCCGGAGTCGTCATCGTCACAGCCTCACAGGCGCTCCCTCCAGCTGCTACGTCACCTCTACTTGCAAATTTTCCAAAGCCATTGAGTGTAATTGCGGCCAGTACTTACTTATTCTGCACTTCAAACAAAGGCCGTCATCTCGCAGCTGGCCTGGGTTAGTAACTTGGTACCGGATCACTTGAGCGGTTGAGCCTCTCCTCTGCTCGGCTCGTGTTCGTGTGCCGCCAGCCCCGTGACTAATTCCAATTTCCCAAGGTCTTGCATCGCACGCTGCAGGCTTAATTATGCCTCGGCTAGCTGTGAGTACTGAAGGCCGATGCAGAAATTCAGAGAACGCTAATTAAATTGTCCTACCAACGTCTCGATTTTTTCCGTAATGCGACAGGCAAGTAACGCGAGGAAAATCTTCCTGTGATGACAGCGCCTTTTGTTTGTTTCGCAGCCAAAAGAAAGAGGGCACGGGGGCGTTGTTGGCCTTCAGCTTCAGCCTTCAGGGACTGTTTCGTGCCTATAAAAAGTCCTACCAACTGCGCGTCCTGTTGACAGACCCCAGAGCGCTCCATTCCGAAGGCGTGTAGCAGAAGCCCCTCCTGTAGCGGCAGCTGCTTTCCCTCCCTCTCTCTATCCTCCCTGCCTCCCTGCTCGGAGTCGCGCGAGCTCGTGGCGGTGGGCATCCTCCGGCAATGGGGTGCAAGGCGTGCGACAAGCCCAAGCCCAACTACCGCAAGGGCCTGTGGTCGCCGGAGGAGGACCAGAAGCTCCGCGACTACATCCTCCGCCACGGCCACGGCTGCTGGAGCGCGCTCCCCGCCAAAGCCGGTAAGACCAACAACCCGCCGCCGCCGCCGCCGCCGCCGCGTGCGTCTGCATTTCTGTCGAGTGCGAGGGGAGCGTGATTGGGGAGGATTTGGGTGCATTGCATCCGGAATTCAGACCTTGAGCGGCGGCAATTGCCAATTGCAATTGGGGTTTTGGGGTGAGGCCAAGAAAAGAACGGAGTCGTTATCTGAAGGGAGGAATTCCTCTTGCCGGCTCACTCTGCGCTGGCCGCCTCTGAAAAAGAAAGCTCTGTCGCCTGACGTTTTGTCACATGTAGCAGTAGTACTAGTTTCATCTTATCATAAGCAAATGCGCATTGGTCTCAGAATTGAGCTTTTTTCTTTGGCATGCAGGGCTCCACCGGAACGGCAAGAGCTGCAGGCTGCGGTGGATCAACTACCTGCGGCCGGGGCTGAAGCACGGCATGTTCTCGCCGGAGGAGGAGGAGACGGTGATGAGCCTCCACGCCACGCTCGGCAACAAGTAAGTTCGCGCCCCGCGCACTGCAGCTTGACGCCTCCCGTCTGGTCCTCCACGCCCACGCAAATGATTGAGACGACACACAGTTCTCCACGTTGCCCTGCCTGGCCCCCTCCCCTCGCTTTTGCTGGCAAATTTTTCGTCCACACTGCTACGTACAGGTAGCTGCCGCGCTCCCTAATCCTCCGATTGTCCCTGTCCCTGCTCGGCAGCGGCCGAGCTGGCGGCCGCTTCTGGAACACGCGGAGGAAAACTGTGGGAATCGAAAGGGAAAACCGGTAACGACGGGGGGCCTTTTTCCCCCAGTGGAGTCGATGCTGACGTGCACGCTCCACGACGCTGCATATTCGAATTTCGGAGATCTTTTCTTCCTCGCTAGTCCTTTCCTCCCGCTCCGAGAGTGCACGTTGCGATGATTAGAACGGCTTTCTTTGGCGTAATATTTGTTTATTTGAAAAAAGTGTGGACCTCTTTGGTGGCGCAACAGGGACAAGTTGGGCCGGCTAAAATAATGCGAACTTGGGAAACGCTAAATGCCATACAGTCAGTGTGGAGTTGCGTCCGGCAGCAAGTTATCTCAAACCCATTTTCTCTTCTCTATTTTCATTTCATTTATTTTTTTTGACGTATTTGAGTTCCTTTTGCTATCCGTTTTGTTTTATTGGCTGTATGTACAGGGAATCGAAGTAGCCACACCGTCCGTCCCCTTTCGATTCGTAGCACAGCGACGATGAACATGCCGTCGGCGGCTAGCCGGCTACTTGGACCAATCCGTGTTGGCCTGCAAGATAATGAAAACAGCTGCTTTGACAAATCCGAGCTGGCACGTAGCAGTTAGTAGGCTCACGAGAAGATTATTAGATTCTTTATTGGGGGGTGGCTCGCAATTATGCCCACCAAAAAAATCAAAGGCCCGGTGGCCCACGTGAATAGACTACGTACACGCTTGTCACTTTCAACCAAGTGACACATTTTCCTTTAGGCCATCGATCTGCACGGCGGGGAAAAAGCGAGAGGGGGAAACAAACCTCAGCTCGTAATGCAAAAGCTGGGTGTTTCCACTACACTAATCCCCACCGACAGAAAAGACGACAGGAGCGGCTTGGCTTGGTTTGTTGACGCCGATTTTCGGGCTCTGCTGCAGGTGGTCGAGGATCGCACGGCACCTGCCTGGCAGGACCGACAACGAGGTCAAGAACTACTGGAACTCGTACCTCAAGAAGAGGGTCGAGGGCAAGGAGGCCCCGAGCACGGCCGCGACCAGCTCCGGCGCCGATTCGGAGGACTCGCAGTGCGCCAAGCCCGGGGACGGCGCGGCGCAGGAGGCGCCGGCGGACTCCGGCTCGTCGGAGCCGCGCGAGTCGTCGTCGGCCGACTCGAGCTGCCTCACGGGCCCGCCCGCTGCCTGCAGGCCCCACGCGCCCGTGGCGCCGCCCAAGGTGATGTTCGCGGACTGGCTGGACATGGACATGGACTGCATCGTTGGTGGCCCGGTCGCGGCGGCACCTGGTCTGGACGCTGCGGGCGTGGTTGGTGCGAGCCCCAGCACGGGCGGCGATCGCAACCATCGCCACCACCAGGTGATGAGCCAGGGGTCCGTGCAGGTGGATGGGCCATCCGGTGTCGACGATGTGTCCCTGCACGGGTTCGGTGACACCGGCGCCAGCTGCTGGGAGTTCCAGGAGCACTTCGACAGCATCGATCAGATGAGCACCACCGGCTTCTGCGACCTGCTCTCTATGAGCGAGTACTTCGGGCTCAACTAGGCTCGACACGGGTTGGTGGTGATCGTTGGTGAAGGGATTGCGTTCTTTTTTAAACTTTTGTTTAGAGGTTTCGGTGAAAGGCTTGTTTGTGATTGTAAATTATTGTCGTGTAGTACGTATAGAGGAATTTAAAAAGCAGATAAAGTCAAGAGCTACGGCGATTGTTGCTACCGTGTAAAATATGGTCGTGTTTGTTGCGGTTTGCTTTGGAGAGTACAGCACCGACGGAATAAAAGGAAAAATTAGGAATAGAAGAATGTTATAAGGGTTGCACGCTTGCAGGTAGCTATTGGGCTGCACAATTTGTGTTTTGTTAATTCGAAAATGGGACATCATCTTTTTGTGACTTTCTCTTTCTTTCTTTTCTGAGTGGTGGGAGCTTATTTCTTATTGCAATCATCTTTAACATCTACGTAAATCTCACTTTCAGGGGCCCGCTTTTGAGGTGACTAGTTTTTTTTTCCTCCACTTCGTCGGCGTCGGGACCTAGTCTTGCATCTGTTATGTTATATACTGCACTATAATATCGTATACATATTTGTATTAAAAACACTCTTATCATAACATGACTTTATTTAGGATAAAATATATATTTTTGGAAATAAAAGTCCGCATGCTTTTGGGCAAAAATAAGAATAGTATGAAAGATCAGTACTGAGATGTAGAAAATGGATAATTAAACATTGATGGATGTGAAGAGTGGGGGTGTTAGGTCGTTTGATTTTGTTTAGGATTTATGAATGATCTTAATCTCTCCCTTTAACTTATGTTTGGTCGATCTGACATCTACAACTTCTTATTTTAGTGTCAAATTATACATGAGCAGGAGATCGGATTAAACAATCTTTGAGATGTTGAAAGCTACACTAGGTACTATCGCGTTACATAATATGGACAGATAGCTCTATGATGGTATATAGAATCACACAAGAGTTGGTGTAAAAAAACGGTCAAAAAGAAGATATAAGGAGATTTTGTGCTTGTGAAGTCTTAAAATGGTGGAAAGGAAGGTAAAGAGGTTTTTGCCAAGGGCGGGTGCTACCACTAAACGCCTATATGTCATTCTTTTACTAATGGCTGAAAAAGGAATATGCATAGTTTTTTACCAAGGGCACTTGCTACCACTAAACACCTTGATGCCGTTCTTTTCCTAATGGCTAACTACCCGTTTGTTCACTCAAAAAATATTCACCCGAGACAAGAAGGATATTTGTTTCCTACAACAGTCAATGACTTTGTTTTCGCTAACTCATGGATCGAGCCTAAAAGTCATGCAATAATGCCAAAAAAATCAATCATGAGCAAAGAACATGTTCAACATTTTGCCTATCATAATAATACAAATGATCAAATGTAACATGATGCACTGTTATTTCTTTAGCATTAATTGCAGTCTTCAACCCTAGGAGCTCATGCTACCTTTATCAAATGGGTAGCTATCCAAAGCTCATATAGCACAGTCACCAAAGCCTCTACGCATTACTAGAATTAGCTCCTTACTACGCAAGTCGATGCCATCCTACTATAATCGAGCACCTTGCCACACCGATTGATGCTCTATGTTGGAGCTCTACATTGAAATCGAGCTCACCGCCCAAATCAAATCACACCGTTGGTAAGACCAACCTCATCAACCAAATCAACACCTTATTATTGAGATCGACCTTATTGTTGCCAAAATATCTTAGGATATTTAGTACTTTATATGGGTTGACCCCTGAAGCAAGTTACTTTATTTCCAACTCTATCCAAAAACGCGAACTATTACTTGTGGTAGAGATAATGGAAAGGAGTTGTCCGAATCATTTGTTGAGTCTTGTTGGTTCAGCTATCAGGACATTCCATATTCTCCTGTCTCACCCGAAAGCACTTGCTTCAAAAAAGAAGCACTTACCAAGAAATCCTGTTTCAAGGTTGTATGTAACTAGCCAACTACTTTTGACAAACCTCTAGCTGCATGTGAGATTATTTATTTTTTGCATTTTCATGATTGAAAGAAGAAGAAGAGTGATTCGTAGGACGTTGCTAATAGGCGAGTCTACATTGCTTTCTTGGTTAATGGATGCAGTTGTACTTCCCGCTAAGAGCATGTTCAACAGTGTAGACGGCTGTTGTCTGCAAATACAGTAAATATCGCACATAGATAGCAAAACAGACAACTTCTATAGTGATTTGTCCGTTAGCTTGTATGTATAGAGTTTAATCATACATGGACACATAAATCATGATGATGAAATATATTTTGATCTTTGTAGATTTTTTCGTTGCTTGTTTAATAGAATGCAACATACATAAAAATACAACCAATTAGAAGGACTGCAACCAATTAGAAGGACTGCAGTGTAACTTTTTGTTCTACTTCGTGCCCTTCTTTTCTAACTAAAAGACCTCATTGTGATTTCCATATCTATTAAGGGCCATGTTGTAAAATGACAATAACATCTATGACCTGCCTTCTCCCAGTGCTGACTCTCATCTCTCATGCCTTCTCTCCCGAAATCATAGAGCAAGCATGGCCCGCAGGCAGACTGGACGCAGCATCCAGTTGGGATCACTGCAAGGCACGGCGGCCCACGTGCGACGCTACAGCATGCAACCAACTGATGGCAGCAGGGCAAGGCGCATCAGCCCTCGTGCGGCATTATAAGTTGCAAGAAGCAGCCGACAGGTGGGCGGCTGTGACAGCCCTAGTAATTAAGCAACTAAATTAGAGAATCATCAAAGTGATTAAGAACCTAAATCAAGTAATCAATAGGGTGATTAAGAAGCAAATCAAAACTAACTCCAAATTGCTGAGAGTTAAGGTTCAAAAATATCTCAGATTTTTGAACCAAGTGTTAAACTCCCTCCTGTTGAGAATCACTGGTGAAGCAAATAAAAACACATTTTATATAAGGACTTAAATCTTGATCAATATACTGGTGGTAGCCCTTCTCAAGTTGGACACCTTCCACTCACAACACTTCTTCTGATTTTGAGCAGAGGATGTTCGAAAATCGAGTAGATGATCGGTCAAATTTCAAATCTGATTCTAGAATAGCTTTGACCGACGTTCCACCAAAGATCCTACCATCCTATCCCCAACTTCGTCGAGCTTTTCCTTGTTGATCTTTATAAAAGTAATAGCACATATCTTGTTCCCGAACCTTCACTTTTGGAAATTAAACCACGTAGTTCGAACTTGGTGTGAGAATACGCGCTAAACCCGACACCTTCATCACGACACGCATCACGAGCACAATCATGCATAATTAATCATCACGAACATCCTTTTGTGCATAGTTGGTCATTATAAGCATCATTAGTGCATAAATGAATGTTTTGGCCATGAGTTGTTAGTACCCAAAATTTTATATTTATTGGTGAAAAATCAAATTTGTGAAGAAACCCTAATTTCTTCCATACCACCGTGCCCCCAATTATTTTATTCAAATATTAAACACCATTTAGTGATTTTAAAATATTTTACCAAATTTTTTAAAGATGTTTTCTTGTGCCGGAAATTCATTTAAAGTTCAATTTTAATTTTTTTGTTTTGATGATTGTGTGCAAACCATAAAAGCTCTTGGGTTGATTCTTGTGGCATTGGATTTTTGATGATTTTACCTTTCCAACGAGTATTTTTAGAGAATTTTTGGACACCTGTAGCTAGGTCGTTTAAGAGAGCAAAATTGAACCGGAATATTTTTGACGAGAGCCCACATGTCAGTCGCCTGTATCTCTTTCTTCCACCTCCAGCTCTCCCGTTGGCCTATAAGGGACGAGCTCCACCTGGCCGGCGCCCATGGGGGCTTCCCTCCCCTCCAATCCTTGCGCACGGGGGTGAGTCACCTCGCCCGTGCTTATCCTCTCCGCTCCCCTCCTATTTAAAGACCGGTTCCCCTCTCCTCCAATCCTTCATGAACAGATCGCAAAGCTCCATTGTTCCCCACATCTTGTCCGGCCAAATTCATCGCCATGGTGCGCTCCCGGCTCGATTCCTCGCAGCCAGAGCATCCCCACGTCGTCGCGCATCCGTTTTGCCGTCTCCCGGCCACCCTCCCTCGCTGGATGGTCCTCCTCACGACGAGCTCCCCCAGCCCCCCTCCGCTACCTCCTAAAGGTTCCTGTTGTGCCACTCCTCCTCGTTGCCAGGCCCTTCTGGTGAGCTTCCTATCTCCGTGCGCCGCCCCCTCTCTCTCCCAAGCCACACCCCTTCCCTTCCCTCTGTTCCTGGCTGGCCCCCAAGTGCCAGGCGCCTTGTCTGTGTCCCGTGCCTGTGATCTGTTTGTGTGGGGGGTCTCGTTGGAGAAGAAGGAGAAAGGTTAGGGGGTTATGGGAGAAATCCAGCGACCTTTGCGCAATTAAATTGTAGATCTAGGAGCTAGATTGCAAGTTTGCCTTGGTTTTCTTTATTTCCTAGATCTAAAAAGGTTGCAACTTTGGAAATTCGTAGTAAACTGTAGAAAAATTGTAAATAGCAAATGAGGACTTTTTGGAATCCTTCTGAGTATATTTACACAGTAGAGTCATGGTATGATATGTGTTAGTGGAAAGTTTCTGATGTTTTTATTTATCCTTGCAAAGTGCTTTCATAAATCCTTTCAAGTTGGTTGGATGCATATTTTGAGTTATAGAAGTCCAAAGATTGTGATTCCAGTTGTGTTAGTCTTATGATGACACTCTCTAGCTAAGAAAAAATATTGAACATGCTAGTTGCGTACTGTTTTTATCATGTTTTGATTTAATCTTGATAAATAGGCAATTTTTAGCTTGTTTTGCTTGTCATTTTCATATCTAAAGTTATGGTGCTCCAATTGCTGTAAAATCTTTATGGTAGGCTATTGATGCTATATGTGTACTGTGGTAAAAATTTCATATAAATTAGATGCAGTATAATTGACTTATTGATTTAACATGTTTATTGCTTCATAAATGACTTTAAATAAGTTATAATTTTTATGTAGGTGTAAAAATTGAAAATGTGGTTCCACTATCTTTGTATGATGTCGTTCTACCATAATAAAATATAATATGGCTATGTATTTATAGAAAATGATGACCTTTAGATTTATCTTGCTTTTATATGTTTTCTTGCAATAGCAATTTATCTTTTTCATAGCAATTAATTATAAAACCTGAGTATGTGAGATTTTTACAGCAGCCATGTTTTGATAACATCTATCATACATAAAAATCTCAGTTCCAAATGAGATGTTTGCCACATCACTTATAATTAATATACATGTTTACTATATAATTGGATAATGAAAGTTTGCTAGTAGATGCATATACTTAAGTCATGTGAAGCTTTTCATAGTTATTTTTACGGGGTACATATGATGCTAAGTTATGATAAGTAGTGGTTAAGTTTTGAATATAACTCATATGTATGCTCTCATGTTAATATAACAACTAATGATTATGTTGCTTATATAAGTTCTTCATCCTGACTTTAATTGTTGCTTAAGGTGTATAGGATGTTTCATGTTACCTAAAACTAATGCTAATTAACTATATTCATAGTAGTTGTGAGCTACGTGTTTAACTTATGCTTGTGTTACCTTGTAAAAAAAACTAAATAAAGAACCTTGTTGTATGTGTGCTGAAATAGCTGCTTGAGCAGTTCTGTTGTCGCAATATCTTCATGATTCAAATGATGTTTTATGTAAATATGGTGAATACAAAAGTTGTAGGTAACTTCATAATATAGCTTTTGTTAAATTTTCATAACCATAAGCCTAATGGTTTAGGATCTATAGATTTTACAAGTTCATTATCAGGTTTTGCGTGCTCTATGTATAGGTCTGAATGATTGCGTTGTTTAACTTAGCTAAGCTTTAAATCATGTCTTGGAGATAATAGCAGAAGTGTACGGTTTTTCATGAGCTTTCTAAATTATTAAAGGTCACCCCTTTTGGTGGTCTACATCTCCATTTATGAGCTTGTGAAGTGGATGACAGAATTTGTCCTAATCTGGACAGAGATATCTTCTTTGTGATGTTTGACCTAGTTAACTTTAGAATTAGCTCATGGTGTTTATAACAAAGTTGTGCATGGTTTATTAAGATTTCTAAAAAGTCTAGAACCACCTTGTTGTGAAAACTAGAACTCAACTTATTGCTATTTGAAGTTGTATGTTAGTTTTCTATCCTTGTTTGTACAGATCTGCTTATTGGTTCGTTTTCAACTTGTTATTTGTTGAATCAGCTTTTGGTGTTAATAACAAAGTTTTATATAATTTCATTAAATTTATATAAAGTTTAGGATCACCCTTATTGGATGCTTATATCTCTAGTCATGGTTAAAACAAGTGACTACTGTACTGCTGTCTAGATTCTGTGTATGTGCTTAAGTTATTAGCGTTAACTTGATGTTGCATTGAGTGTTTGTTAGTTATCTCATATCATTATTAGAGTTAAATTGATCTACCTGAGAATTTTATAAATGTGTTATATAATGGTTGTCAAACACTTAACTAATAAATGGTCATGTATGCATGTTGCTACAAAATAACCTTGATGCATAGCTTCCTAGAACCTTAGTGATGTTGGTGTGTGACTTGCTTGTGTATGAGTGGTTTAAAAACAAATGTAATGTACTTTGATCACCTTTAACTTACTGGTTGTGTGATGCACTTATGTATGCCATGTTGATAAGCAACATCACCCTAGTTCTTGTATGATGCTAAGCTTAATTAGCTCTGAATTGTTAATTGCTTGCAATAGCTTGACTTAAGTTCACTTGTGTGCCATGCCTAATGTACTTCTATAATAGGTTGTGTGGTGTATAGTTAAATAACTCTATGTGCCTATGCCTTGCATGATCTTATGTTTGCCTTGAATGCTTTTGTGTGATGCATCTCATTTTATCGTTCTTCGTATTCATGCGTTTGCATTTTGCATCTCATCTAGATACGCTAGATAAACCACATGAAGGACGTGATGATGGAACCGAACTTGAAGACGGTGTATGGTGGACCTACCCCGAAGATGGAAGGACTAAGCAAGTGCCGAGATGGGAGATGCTTGCCAAGCGAGTGTTGTCTAACAAACACTAACCTACTGTGGATTTCAGGCAAGCCCCGGAGCATATCTTAGTTTTCTAAACTTCTACAATGAATTATGTTGATCATGATTGTGCATTTAAATTACTAGGCGTTGTCTGAAACCTTAGATGCATGAACTTAGTACCTTTTTGATCTGAACACTAGCATGATAAGTCGTGTAGATGCAATGCTTAATAGGACACGGTAAAAGTTGAGTGATTTTCTATCACTCGCGAGTTATAAGAGTTGTTTGTTTACTTATATTACAACCATAAGGACGATGGGCGGGGCAGGTTCTTGTGAACTATTTTGGTGGTCGGTAGATTGCCCCGTCTGTCTAAATGAAAATTGACTAAGATCGAAACGTGTCGGCGTTCGTGATCAAGTGTTTGAAAGTACTAATCTCATACCTAGTATGGGATGGGGAAGCCTAGTACCTGATTGAACTGGGGCGTGGCTTATACTCCTGCTGTCCCTGAAACGAGGTTCTCATGGTGCATCATGTGGGTGCAAGTGCGGCCATAGTATGGTAGAGGCCGGGACTGTGGAGCATTGCATGCCAAGGGAAGTTTGGCCTTGACATGTGCCTGGGGATCGATGGGGACGGCTGACAAGTGAAGCGACCCTTCATGGTGCGCGGATGTCATGGGATTAGGTTCGCCATGTATGGTTAATAAATTCGAATTGATTCGTCTGACTCTCACAGTTTGGGACTGCTTTATCGCTATTCTGCACTGAGTAAAGATGGAACATGATGATGATATTAATGTTGATGCTTGTCTTTAATTGTTTGGAAACTATACTGGCTTAGTGTAGGTTACTAATTTAGACTGGTTAATGAACTTAGAACTTGAGCTAAAATGTGAAAGTAAGGAACAACTTTAATCGATTTTGGCACAAATAAACCCACCGCCAAAAAGCCTTGCATGTCTAGGAGTTGATGGAGTAGTTACCACCTAACGGATAAGCCTCGTTGAGTATCGTATACTCAGCCTTGCTTGTCGCTATCTTTTTCAGGTTTGCTGTTGTTTTGGGTGCTAGTCTTATTTGGCTTACCCAGCTCCCTCCGTGTTGGATGGTCAAGTGGGATCCTTCCTCGGACAACGAGGACAGGGGTCATTGGTATCATGGTCAGCTTCGCCATGGTATTGTGTATCGATGTTTAGTTTCCGCATGTTTTTCTTCTGTGTTGTTTACAACCAACTCTGTTTGAATTTCGAAAATTTTGATGTAATAAATTGTTGACCTATATTAATTTGATGGGAATGTTGTAATCTCCATGCCCACTCACCTTCGTGTGAGCAATGCTTCTCGATCCTGAGTAAGTGATTTATTGGATGAAATCCGACGGATGATCAAGGTGGCTTGGTTAAAGTGCATGATCGCGTGTGAGACGAGTTAAGTGCATTTTAGTCAGATTAATTTGGACGGTTCCGCCACAGCGGCGCGGCAAGATGCGGCGACCGGTGGGATTTTGTGGCTATCCCTACACGCCGCACTGAATCGAGGTGAGTCGTCGACCGATTCTGCAACGGGAGAAGTCATGACAGTATATAATATGGGAGCACGAGCTATGGCCGTCGTCTTGCGAGAAGACGATACAATTATCTTCTCTCGTTTAATTGTGTACATGTACGATGGATTTGCTTACCAGATGGTATATAAACAGCTTCATAGATACTGTTGTACGTGCTCTAAAGAGATCAATTTAGATCCGTTTGACGTCAAAATTATCAGCCTAAGCTTTAGTCGTACATAGTAACATACGGCCTGTTCGCTTCAGCTTATTCAGCCGGCTTATCAGCCACCAAACAGTATTTTCCTCTCACAACAAATTAACCGTTTCAGCTTTTCAGCCGGCTTATATGCTGAAGCGAACAGGCCCATAGTTGTCCGATTCGAGTCTCTGCGCCTAAGCTCAAGCGTCCCGTGCCAAGTAAGTATTTTTTTGGGTGCCCAAGCAAATTATACAGACGTTGGGGGTGTTTCTGCAACGCTCCTACGCAACGGAAACTGAGGAAGTTGCCAGGGCCATTCTCGTAATTCCTCCTCCACTAATCCTAGCCCACCGTTGCCCTAGCTTCGACGATCCGGCGACGCCCCCCTCCTCTCGGCTCTCGCTCCTTCCCCACCCACGAACCCTCCTGGAGGGGCAAAAAAGGGGTTCGAATTTGCTCCTGATCCAAGCGCCAGGCTCCTAGATTCCGCCTCCCAAATCATCTTCCCGATCCGATCTGCCAGTTCCCCTTCGATCCCGCTTCCCCCAGCCGATTCCTGAGAAGATCTGAGTCCTCCCCGCGACCATGGATCCGCGCGCCAGGTACCCTCCGGGCATGGGCAACGGCCGCGGCGGGAACCCCAACTACTACGGCCGCGGCCCGCCGCCGCAACAGCCGCAACAGCCGCACCACCAGCACCAGCAGACGTCGGGGGCGCACCACCACCAGCAGTACGCGCAGAGGCAGCAGCAGCAGCATCACCACCACAACTACAATCACCAGCAGCAGCACCACAATCACCACCAGCAACAGCAGCAGCAGCAGTGGCTGAGGCGGAACCAGATCGCCCGCGAGGCCGCTGGCGCGGCCGGTACCAGCGAGCCGAAGGCCCTGGCGCCATCCACGGCCGCCGATGGCGTGGATTCTAGGTGAGACGATTTGAACTTAGGGCTTTGGTGATAGCGTCGTGTTGCCCTGATGCGTGCTGCTCTTTAGTTGGCTGGACTTAATTCCCTGGCGAAATTGAACGGAATGCAGCTTGACTCATGCTATCTATTCGCGAACCATGATAACTAATTCTTCATTAAGTAATTTTGTGGTTTATAATGCCCAATCACGTGTTCTGATGCCACATACGTTGGGATGATTAAAACTAGGGTTTGCTGCATTTCAAGTTTGTAACTAAACTAGGTCTGTAGTATTACCATGTACCGGTAGCTACTGATATTTCCCAATTGTTTGATTGATTTATTGTTAATGTCGCCATGATTATTAGCAGTCACTCTTGTGGAGATAGTTTTTCAGCAACTATGTTTGTCTCTGTGCAGTTCGCAAGATTGGAAAGCCCAATTGAAGCTGCCGCCTCAAGATACACGCTACAGGACAGAGGTAACATGGCATTTCAAATTCCCTCCTGCTCTTTCACATCTAATTTGGATGCTAAGTATCACCCTAAACGTAGAAAGCATTCAGTTCTCTTCTGCACTTTGCCCAGTTGTTGGTTGTTGTTCTAGGAAAGAAATTGATGCAGGCTCCATTTTTGGTTATCCCAGTAAGATTCATTGCAGGACTAAGTCTTTGTCCACTGTACTGTTTAAAAAAATTAGCGCAGTTTAGTTTTCGTTTTTAATGCCTTACATCACACAGTCACAGTGGAATAGTAGTTCTGATCCCAGACATTTCTGAGGGGCCTGAATTTGCAAAGTATTCTTTGACATCCCAGAGTTACCTTCAAAGATACACATATTTGTGTAGTTATGTCACATGGGTGGTTGATAGTAGCTATTTTTATTACTCGGATCCGCTTAAATTCATCATACGTATTGGTGCTGATGCCAAGGAAATATTATTCAACCATGCAATGGTATATTGGCAATAGGAAGTAGTCTTGATTATGCATTTGCACGGTTTAACTCATAAATGTTTTGCTGCCCAGATTTCTACAGAATAAGTGAATAACACATTTTTGAAGTTCTCTTGGACAGTACATATCTTTAGTTTTTTTTCCAAAAGGGAAAAAAGTTCTAACCGGCTATGATTGGATTTTCATGTTCTTATTTTCCCTCTTCTTGCTTTACCACCTACACTGTTGGTTTTTTATGGAGCCTTATGTTGCTACCACTCTTTGCACTGATTTATTAGTTTCTTCTCCTTTTCTTTTAAATTTTGTTCAGGATGTTACAGCCACTAAGGGAAATGAGTTTGAAGACTACTTTCTCAAGCGTGAACTCCTGATGGGGATATACGAGAAGGGATTTGAAAGACCCTCTCCTATCCAAGAGGAAAGCATTCCTATTGCTTTAACTGGTAGTGACATTCTTGCAAGAGCGAAGAATGGAACTGGCAAGACTGCTGCATTTTGTATTCCTGCACTGGAAAAGATTGATCAAGATAAAAATGCTATTCAAGGTCTGTTCTAGACTCTGGAACTAAATTTGATGTCAAACGACCTTTATATGGTCTTAAAGGTGTACCTTTGCCCATGTTAACGTGATAGTTGGTGTACACTTGAGCTTGTGCACAGTTGCATTGTTATTTTTTTTTCATTATTCAGGTCTCTTTTTTTTTTCTGTGTGGCTGTTCTTTGATATTTAGATGTAATTTTCATTCATTTTTTTTTTCAGCCATTGTTTATGAGAATGCTTGAATAATGCCTCTGTGTGATTTGCAGTTGTTATATTGGTTCCCACAAGGGAATTGGCTCTACAGACATCGCAAGTTTGCAAGGAGCTTGGTAAGCATTTGAAGATCCAAGTTATGGTTACCACCGGTGGGACCAGCTTGAAGGATGATATTGTTCGTCTGTACCAACCTGTACATTTACTTGTTGGAACACCTGGGCGTATTTTGGATCTTACAAAGAAAGGTATTTGCATTTTGAAGGACTGTTCAATGCTTATTATGGATGAGGTAATTTATTTGAACCTTTGTCTAAATGCTATTGTATTGCTACTTACATAAATGGCCAGTTTTACTAGTCTTGTGCTACATGTTATTCAGCGATGTATCTTGCCACTTTAATCCATTAATGTCTAAAATAACCTTTTTGGAAGGAGATATTCTTACCTATTAGATTATACTTCAAGCTTTGTTTAAATGCTACGTATTTCTACTCATGTAAATGACCCAGTTTTACCACTCTTGTGCAACATGTTATTCAGCAGTGTATCTTGCCACTTATTTATTTCATGTCTAAAAGTACCCTTGCGGAAGAAGAGTTCTTACCTATTAGATTATTCAATGTCACGCTTTTCATTAACAACCAACACTAGTGAGTAGTGACCACCAAAACAAAAAATTATAAAAAAAGCCAGTGAACCTTTGTTGGAGTTGCACCCTGAATATTTCACCTAGTGTTTAATTATTTTCCTGCCCCTATCTAGACCCGGATTCCACCCTGAACTTGCTTATCATCTAGCTTTCTTTTGCAGTTCAACGTAGAATGGGATTTTTTTTGAAAAAAAAAATTCTGACAGGCGAACTCGGAATATTAGATCTAACCCATAAGTAGCAGGGCTCAGTGTTAGCTGCAAGATGGTGGTGCGGTTATTCTTGGAACCAAGCTGTGCATTGTGTCCGTCATTTGGACTCTGTTAAGTTTGTTGCATAAGTTGTGTAAAAATAAGAAATAGTAAGGTGACTAGAATGATCCTGAAAGATCATGCGTCTAGGTGCTAATCCTTTAAGAATCAAGTATGAAGCTGTGGGTCTTAAAAGACAAAAATAGTATCTAGTAACTAGAAAATTTTTAGTACCCTGTTATGCCCCATTTAAGTTGCCAATAAACTTATTTTTAGACTTCTGTTTGATTGTTTCATTATTGGAATTTGGTCCTTTGGTCTTGGCCTTTCCCCAAAATAATACTCGTCTTATTTTCCAGGCAGACAAGCTTCTCTCTCCTGAGTTTCAACCTTCCGTGGAACAGTTGATTCGCTACCTCCCTGCTAGCCGACAGATTTTGATGTTTTCAGCAACATTCCCTGTGACTGTTAAGGAGTTCAAGGACAAATATCTGCCTAAACCTTACGTGATTAACCTTATGGATGAACTTACACTGAAGGGAATTACACAGTTCTACGCATTTGTTGAAGAAAGACAGAAAGTTCACTGTCTTAACACCCTCTTTTCCAAGGTTTAGCTGATGAGCACATATATCATTTAATGATGTTTATTTGACTAGTCATTTTTGTTCCCTCATAAGTCATATAACTTACATGTCATTCAATTCTTGATTGTTTTGGTACAGCTTCAAATCAACCAGTCAATAATATTCTGTAACTCTGTAAATCGTGTCGAACTATTGGCGAAGAAGATCACAGAGCTTGGTTATTCTTGCTTCTATATTCACGCAAAGATGCTGCAAGACCACCGTAATAGAGTTTTCCATGATTTCCGTAACGGGGCATGCAGGAACCTTGTTTGTACTGGTATGTTGTTAATTTTCTTCTGGACTTGCTCGCACATAGGCTTTTCCCCCTTGTATATGCAAGCTTGTTGGTAGTTCAATGCCAGTTTTAATCATTCATTTCCCTCCCTGTCGTCAGATGCCATTCGATAGCATAATTCTGAACCATCACATCCTGTTAGGTTGGTCCATAGCACAATGCACACTAACACGCAAAAATCAATGTGAAATAACCATCCATACCCCTACTGAATGGCACGATATAACAAGATTTTCTTCTTTCAAAGCAACTTGGGGTAGAGAGGGGAAACATTACTCTTTTTTTTTTTACTATATACTCTTTGTTTCCTCAATAGATAAACATTTTGAAAGGCTATAGAGAAGCATAGTGAAACGGAGGGAGTGCAACAAGATCGCTAACCTTTCTACTAATTTAGTTCACGCAGTGAAAGTTGAAATGACAAATCCGTTCCATGTTGTCAATTCTGTTTTGGCATATTTTTGTTCTATTAATTGGTTGTTATAATGTTAATGTGTAAGATTATTAAGAAATACATGAATGTCATGCATTCTGTTAAACAAAATGCAAAGGAGTGTTCATAGAATATTCTACTAGCTTTTGGACTTAACTAGCATGTAGGTAGATTTGTGCACTGCTTGTTTCTGTTCTAAACATTTCTGTCCGTTTTCTTTTGCAGATCTTTTTACAAGGGGAATTGATATTCAAGCTGTCAATGTCGTTGTCAATTTTGATTTCCCCAAGAACTCTGAAACCTATCTCCACAGGGTAGGATTGAACAAACTGTGCCTTTTACTTTTGTTTTCATAACCTGACATTTAAGTGTGGCATGAAATTATGTTGCTCATGACTAACCATCTGTTTTGGCACTTTTGAGGCACTTTAAAATAAAAAATGCTTGCCACTTATCATGTTAACGGCTTATCCTTGTTGATACTTAGAAACCAAATATATGACTGTTGCATTTTACTGTTGGCATCCATTTCTGGCAATTTTAATGCTCCTTTTGGCTTGCCAGGTTGGTAGATCTGGGAGATTTGGTCACCTTGGTCTGGCTGTGAATTTGATCACCTATGAGGATCGGTTTAACCTGTATGCAGACTTTCCACTGCAAGTTTGTTGACCTCTTCTATTCCACACTTTGTTCTGACTGTATCATTTCTTGGAACAGGTATAGGATTGAACAAGAGCTTGGGACTGAAATAAAACCAATTCCTCCTCAGATAGACCAGGCTATATATTGCCAATAATCTGACAAAGTTTCCACCTTCATTCATTTCTCCAGGAGTAATAAGGAGACAACTTTTGTAAATACCAGCTCATCAGGTAACCTTTTTTTTTTCCTTAAAAAAATGGGTTTGTCGTCTGTCTCCATGATCCATGAATCACTGGTACTTCTTTTAGTATAACTTCACAAAGGCCTCAGCGATGCTGTTTCAACCTATCTTTTTGCATGCTCTATAGACTGGTTCCATGATTTTGTTGCCAGAACATTTAAAATTGTGTAAACTCTTTGATGTAATTTACAGTATTGAGTTGTATATTGCTAACAATTTTTTTTTGTTTTACAGTTTGAGTTGTATATTGCTATCATTTTTTTTATTTTATATAAGTACATGTGGAAGTATTAAACTAGGTGCTTTTTACTGCCGGCTAGGATGTTTTGACCTGCGGTACTACATGTTATTAGTTTCGCTTTAATTTTTTGGCCGACATGATACTTGGCAACTGAGTTCAGACCTAATCTCCAAGCAGCCACTAACTTTTTTAACTTCTTTACACATTTAATATCTTGTCATTTGCATAGCGGCAGACCTACACATTGTTGTTGTAGATTATTTATTCATGAATTTAAATTGTTCAAATCTAAATTCAAACTTGAAAATTCTAACATTGTTTCCCAAGAATTCTATTGCTGGAGGTAATTTTAAAGCATGGCACCCATTTGGTTTCCACCCTGACATCAGAACTCACAAGATTTCAGTTGGTTATGTTTTATGTGTTGGGTGTGTTAAGTGTGTGGGAAGAGCCAGTATCCAAAAGCTTAGTTGACCCTCTGTTATGTGTGCAGATTTTATGGTGTGAATTCCTGTGGCGCATCGAGACAATTTTATGTTGGTGGATGGTGTGAAACGAGGCATCCAACTTTTCTGAAAACCTTGTTATGCTGACACTATTATGGCTATCTGAGGGCGAACGTCCTGCCACATTTAGGCACAGAGTAGTGTATATTGCTAGGTGCCTGTTCCTAGGGCCGTCGTGGTCTAGTTTCTTTGTATTTCTCTTATTTTTCGTCAATCTGTGTCTTTAGCTGTTTCTCACAGGACATTTTAACCCTGTTGCTGGTTCTGGGCTTGTGGCCTGTGGGTGCAAGCGTGTTGCTCAAGTCCAACTTGGGGCAATGTGCCGTTGATGGGTAATTGGGTGTGGCGAGTTGGCCATTGAACTTGAGGTCTGAAGCCTGAAAGTAGTCGCCTTCAGGTGAGGGTCGTGAAGTGGAATACAAGTTTGGAAATAATATGTGGTACGCTGCATCATGCATGCAGTCTTTCCCTTGCAGCCATGCCATTTGGCTTGGTGCCATGGTCGTCATTTAGATTCTGCCGGCCTTTATTGAGCATGTAATTGTTGGATAAAACGTTCTTCACTTGTCTTGTGCTGAATTGATGTGTCAGGCACAAGCAACTTGTCCTGGTTGTGGGTACTAAACTGTGGTACGCTGCATCATGCATGTTTCTTGACGTTACTATCATAATAAGATACTTCGGTATTCCCCGTTGCTTTTGGACCTGTTTGCGTTATTGTGGTGGTGATATATACTGGGCCATAGGTGCTCTGGTTTGTGGAATCTTAGAATAAGTTTGTTTATTTCATCATTTTGAACAAGGTTCTGGGGATCATTTTCGGCGCCTTGACAATAAAGCCGTTTTCGTTGACAGGGATGCTTGCTTATTTAAGATGGTTAATGTCAGGTCGCCTTTTAATCAAATCTGTTTATGTATTGTTTATAATTTTGGCTTTTCGTCGTCGTGTGACATGATGGCCGGTTGGATTCCTCTTAGCTGTGGAGGTTCCGTATGGTTCCGTTCCAAATTACAACTCCCTCCGTTTAAAATTATAAGTTATTTCAATGTTTCGGAAAATCAAAATTATAAGTCATTTTAATAGTCTGGAGAGTCAAAGTATCTTAAGTTTAATCAAATTTATGCGATAAAGTACTAACGTTCATGTTACCAAATAAGTATCATTAGTTTCTTCATTAAATATATTTTTATAGTATATTTATTTGGTGCTATAAATCTTTGTGATCCTTTTTATAATTTTGGTCAAACATAAAATAGTTTGATTCTTAAAAAAATTGAAATGATTTATAATTTGGAACGGAGTACCTCTTAATTGTGCAGGTTCCGTAATCCCAACGTACTGGTGCTAAGAACACAAAGGGACCATAATCGTAGACAATAAGAGTTGTTGCTTTCATGGATTGCACATTGAATCACCTTCCCTATTTGGACGAGCTATTTTCTCGACAATGTGGTGCTACATTAACCATTTGCTAATGATAGATTAATTAGCTTTAATAGATTCGTCTCGCGAATTAGCCTAGAAGTTCTGCAATTAGTTTTATAATTAGTTCATATTTAGTCCTTCTAATTAGCATCCGAACATTCGATGTGACACGTGCTAAGTTTAGCATCTCGTATCCAAACCGTCCCTTATCCCGGTGAGCTGAAAGTGGCAAAACGGTCTCCCCCCTTGTGACAAGCCTTTCTTTGGCTGCAGTCCGGGCACTGCATGGGGTGGGAGTGGTCAAGCACGCTATCTTGGAAATATTCAGACACCCGTTTGAATCCCAAGGAAGCAAGAAATAGCCTATGCTTCTGCACCCCTTGCATGCACATAGCATCAGTATGGTTTCCTCATTTCTCCTACTCAGTGCCATGTTTGTTTTGAGATGTGAAGCTTTGCCCTGTCTGCCATACCTCTTTTTTAGATAAATTTCTGTCTGTCACCATGTATGAGGACAGCAGCAGATAGGAGATAGGACCTTGGCTTTCACAGTTTGATGAGGTTAATTTGCATTTGGACTACCAGATGCAACAAATGAGCAACCAAAAGAGCCACCGAATTGTGCTCTGCCATAGGATAGGGGATCACGATCCTTCATGACAACAGCACTATACGCTCTTACCCGAGCACAGGACTACAGGAGGAGATTCTGAACTCTCCGAGGACTTCATGACGGCGGTTCTCGAGTTCCATTAATACGCGTAATCTCATCGGGAAAGAAGTTAGAGCTTGTTGCATGATTGAGCCAGAAAACTCGCAGCACTTCTGGCTCTCCTCTGGACCATCTACTATCCTTTTGAGAGAGAGAAAAAATGCTACAGCGTGACAGTGTCCATGCTGCAGAGCCTGCACGCACACAAGTACTTTTGTACCGCAAACAGAATTAAAGTATACTGTAGCTCTACCACCGTATGCGTACATCGTCAGCCAGCGGAGAAAAAGAAACCGAGCAGGGGGGAGCAGAGGCGCGGTCCTGTTCCGATGAGCCCGCCGCAGCACCTGTCCGGCTGCGTCATGATGGCGATGCCCCTCGCCACCCTGCGGCTGGCCACTGCAGCAGGCCGGCCAGCAGCAGTGGCAGCGGACGCAGCGAGACAGGAACTCTCTGAACTCCGCATTTACTCCGTCACCCTTGCTCAAAATCCGAGCTACACTCGTAGGCCAGCCCCCCTCATTGAAGGCCACTCCATGCCCTTTACGTCTTCATCTCCGCGTCGTCGCTCGTCGTCGCGTCTCGCGTCGGCCTTGCGCGCCGAATTTGTTTATTATTTGCTCGCCGCAGTGCGCTACACCGCTACTCGTCGCCTCGTCGGCTCACCGCCGTCCCTGTGGACGTGAGGTGCGGGCGGCGTCTCTCTGCTATGCTCACCCACTTGTGTGCGCCGTATTGGTAAAGGACAACCATCGAGTTGTATGCCGGTCGGTGGGAAGACAACTATTTTGTGTTCTCTTATCTTGCAACATCACCAGCTTAAAATAGGTTTCTTCCTCTTACCATAAATAAATATAGATAGCTTAGTTATCTTCGTTGTTACGTACTCCAGCCGTTTCAAATTGTAGGTCATTTTATATTTTCAAGAGACATAGATTTTGCTATGTATATAGAGTTCTAAACATAATATAATATTTAGATGCATAGCAAAATCATGTATCTAGAATAGCTAAAACGAAGGGAGTATAAGTTGGCGCACGTTTTAGATAATTTTTCACATTTCTTTCATGTTTTGGAATTTTTAATTGATAGGCTAATAAATGAACTGAGGAAGAAAAAATGAGGGCAACATGGTCATACTATCCAACTCCTTAATTCATGTGGAGGCTAAAACCACTTAATTTGTGATAGGAGTATACTGTTCACAAAAGCACTCCATTCATCCATAAAGAGTACAATTTTGCTATTAAAAATATCCCTAAAACATTGTAATTCTAGATAGGGATAAAAGTGGGACCTTTCCTTATCATCCACGCGCAACCGTCCCACCGACACATCATATCCCCATCCACACGTGTCCTCACATGTTCTTCTTCACGCTGCCCCTCTCTACTCATGCACCAACCTTTTCCTGGCGGGCAGTCGGCCACCACCGCTCACCACCTGCCATCCCACTCTCATGGTGGTGAACATTCTCTCCAACCATGGCATGAGCTCGAATAGGGGCGCCGTCTGCCTGAGCCGGCTGATCCACATTAGCTCTAGGCGAAATAGGGCCATCGCCCAATGGAGGTGGTGGATCTAGCCTCTGGGCCACGACTACTGGATTAGAGACCCCCCA
The DNA here is from genome assembly GCF_005286985.2 of Setaria viridis. NCBI lineage: Eukaryota > Viridiplantae > Streptophyta > Magnoliopsida > Poales > Poaceae > Setaria > Setaria viridis. The sequence goes on from NC_048263.2 coordinate 32,140,764, forward strand.
CGATGGATCACTCTTATCGAAAAAACTAGAATTGTATTTTTCATGGGACGGGGTATATGCTTTCCATTCTTTTAGTAAGTGATCTTTATTTCTTCCTTTCTTGAGTAGCGAAATAGCAGCGTAATTTCCTATGTAATTTCTCCGATCCCTAGGCTTAGAGTGAAATGGGAAATCGACAGTAAGATTTGGTGCTGGCTTTTGTTGACTTGAGAGGCTAGAATGATGCAGCAGTGGGATGTTACCATATTGGATTAGTAGTATCAGCTCCAGCGTAAGTTTTAAGGGAGTACTCCAAGGCATCATCACCAATTTTTCTAAGTGCCGTCAGAGGTAGGCTGCTGGGAAGCATGCTTTTGCACCTGGTGCTTCAAATAAAGTAGTATTTTTTACTCACCATTACTACTTGGTTGGAAAAAGCTGCCAGCCATAATTGTTTATAGGATAGAAGATTGCTTTTGTTTTAGCTTATACGCTGGAGCATTTTGTTTCAGCTAGCATCCGGATGGTATGTCCAGCTTCAAAATTCTTGGAACGACAATACGCTCGCCTTGCTCTCAAAGTGGAGACAGAAGGAGAGGGACGGTCTATACGGAGATTGGTTACCACAATGGGGCGATAGTTGTGGTTCCATTGGCGAAGACGCTACAAGAAACGGTAGGAAGTCCGGAGGTGTTGCTGAGGAAGTGAAAAGAAGTCATGACAAGATTGTTAAAACTTAGTCAAAATATTAGATTTTGCTTTGGTAGCATTAGTATCTTTTAAACTCGACATGTATGAAAATAACATTATTAAGCCCCGTTTGTGAATTGTGAGAGCTTATATCAGTTCCAGCTCTTTCCATTTTAGACAGTGCAAGCGTGAAATCATTTCATAAATCAAGTTAAAATTAAATTAGCTTCACCAACTTTTACTACACTGTTTTAAAGAAGCCCTCACAATTTTTTGAATCAGAGTAAAATGCATTTAGAATCAGAGTAAAATGCACCAGTGGTATATAAACGTGGTAGGAAATGTGATCCAGGTACCTTTCTAAATGCACATTAAGATTCTTAAACTTGCTAGATAATTCACGTGAGGTCCAAATCACAGTTAAGTTACTTAAGTTAAACATCCACGAGTTTGCTGACATAGAGCTGGGCAGGACCCTCACCCTCTCTTTATCCCTTATTTCTTCCTCTTCCTCCATGGCTCCCTCCCACACAGTAGAACCACGATGGCAGCCGTGCGCAACCTCCCCCAACCGCCGCCGCCGATGGAAGCAATGGCAGCAGCCAACGACACTAGGACCTCCCATGTCTAGCTGCATTCACTATTGGAAAACTCAGCATTCGTCCCGAGGCTCAGTACCGGTTGCGTTTTGATCCGGTACTAATGTGAGCATTAGTACTGGGCCTAACGGCTATTCCCCTATGAGCCCCTCGTGACCCTCTTTAGTACTGGATGGAGGCTTCACCCGGTACTAAAGGTTGCACATTAGTACCGGTTGAAGCCTCCAACCGGTACTAATGTGCCTGGGGGCCTTTAGTACCGGGTGGAGGTTTCACCCGGTACTAATTGGTAACAGTTAGTACCGGGGAAGCCTCCACCCGGTACTAATTGGTGGGTGGGGATCCAAAATTTGGACTTCACTAGATTGAAGTCCACCGCACGCATCCGCTCCTCATCGTCTTATCCGCCCGTGACTCTCCCTCAATCTCTCTCCCGAATGGCGCCCCTCTCTCTCTTCTCCCCCCACGGCGGTGATCGGTCTCTTCTCTTCCTCCCACTGCAGCGCTCCTCCAATCCCCTCCCCTCATGGCTGCCTTTCCCCTCTCCCCTCCGCGCGCCCCTCACTGCGACACCGGTGAGGAGCGGCGGCGGGGTGAGGTGAGGCAACAACACGGCGGTGGGGGAGCGCAGAGGCGGAGTGGCGGGCGACGACGCGGGGAGCTGCAGCAGGCAACGGTTCGTGGAGCAGTAGCGGGCGAGGAGCAAGGAGCGGCAGCAGGGCAAGGAACGGCGGAGCTCCAGCGGGAGGGCGCAGTGGCGGAGCGTTGGTAGGGCGTGGCGGAGCAAGGAGCGCGTGGATCTTGGAGTAGCGGCCACCTCTCCCTTAGATCCGGCGGCGGTGGTTGAGCAGCATAAGTACGCTGCCTCCCTCCCTCTCCCCCCTCTCTCTTCGGTGCAGGGCTCAGGTGCGGTGCACTCGGGGCTCCGGCGCTCAGGCGGACGCTGGCGGGGTGTGGCCGAGGTTCCGGCGCTGTAGCGGACGGCGGCGGGTGCAGCCGGGGCTCCGGTCGGCGGATTTTTTTTTTATATTTTTTAATACCCCTTTAGTGCCGGTTATTTGACCCGATACTTAAAGGTCCCCTTTAGTACCGAAATAGCAATACCGGTTGCATAACCGGTACTAATAGGAGGTTTGGACTCGGCACTGAAGGCGTGTTCCAGTGATTCATCATCCTCAACGCAATGTCCACTGCTCGCCCAACCTTGCCCCGTCGTTCCGAGTTTTGGGAACAGGCACGCTTGCTTCGACCTCACACTGCCGAAGCTTTCCTCGTCCACCACGCTACCTGACCCCATTGGTCGCGCGGTCAAAGTTCACCCTGACTCCGCGCCGACAACACTCGCTCCATCCATCACGCTGCTCACTCTCGCTCTAACCTAGCTTGCCCCTTTCAACACCGCCTACCATGACCTCGCCCTCGCTGTTGCTCGCTCTGACCTCACCCTACTGCAACCACCCGACCTCATGTTGCTCCGCGGCCACCTGCGCGAGCTTGAGTGCCCCCATCCGCCACCCAAGCTCGAGTACCTCCTGGTCGAATGGAGATCAAGAGAGAAAGAGAGAAGATAGTGGATATGACAATGGATCTCATGCAGTGACGTAGCTACAGGGTATGCCGGGTGGGCCACAGCATACCCTATAGTTTTCAGCCCAACAGAGGTATACGGCTCATATGAAAAAAAAAACCAATGCCCTATCCTCGCCACCTCGCGATGTTTCGGTTATGCGCATCACATGCATATTCTGATCAGCGATCCCATTCGAATATACGATCATCCGGCGTTTGTCGTCCGCTGTCCAGCCGGCCGTGGCATCCTTTTCCCTCAAAATACACCATTAGATTCTCCATTGAAGCTAGCAGAGACTGTCCATCTGCCGAAAACCAACCCAAATAACTCAGTTCAATAAAAAAAAAGAAAAGAAAGGGGAAATAAATTTGGCCAAGGTTGCTGCATAATAATCTCGTGGGCACAATGATGTACTGGCGCCGGAAGTTGACATGCAAGGTAAACCAGGCCTATTGCCTTCTGTTCAGCCAGGCGTTACTTTTGTTAGTCCCTGATCTAATGGAGTATTCATCTTTAAGACACCATCAAATTGTAATCTTTTTGGAGAGAATGGTCATCTCACCCTTAGCTTCAATCTTGAAGAATCTCACTTGCAGACTCTTGCGTATGAGTCACGTACTGTTGTATATATTGATGGAACCGAAATTGTATATGAAAAATTCATCGTGGCATATCCTGTGATAAAATCCTAGCTACATCACTAATATCATATATCAACATACCACGCATACACGGATTATAAAAATTTGGATCACGTATCCCATCAAGAAGTTTAGGAATTTCGATCTACATCTAAGGGGGTGTTGGATCCTCGAGCTAAACTTTAACTCCTGTCACATCGAATGTTTGGACACTAATTAGAAGTATTAAACGTAGGTTAATTACAAAACCAATTTCACAACCCCTAGGCTAAATCGCGAGACGAATCTATTAAGCCTAATTAGTCCATGATTTGACAACACTAGTAGAGAATTGGGCTTTAATCCCAGTTGGTAGGGTGCAAATATCCCGAAAATGCATCCGGGATAAACCAACCGGGACAAAAGGGGGGTCTTTTATCCCGGGTCACTCAACCGGGACAAAAGACCCCCTTTTATCCCGGTTGGTAATACCAACCGGGATAAAAGGTTCTAGAGCGCCGACGCTGCAAAAAAAAAATCCCGAGCTCCCAGGCAGCCCCCCCACACGCGCAAGTCGCAAGCCACAAGTCACGTGATTTTTCACGCGAAATATGCGCGTGCGCAGTTCGTGGGATTCGAACCCACAACCTCCAGCCTCGCGCGTAGCTTCCTTGCCATCCCACCTACACACCACATCTGACTATGTAGGGGATACTATCCTTTTGTATTAACTCGTGGTGGGGGACCCTTTTATCCCGGTTGGAAACACCAACCGGGATAAAACCTCCTTTTATCCCGGTTGGAAACACCAACCGGGATAAAAGGGGGTTTTATCCCGGTTGGTGTTTCCAACCGGGATAAAAGGGTCCCCCACGAGTTAATCCCCTTCCAGTCACCTTCCAGTCACCTCGTTGGGCCCTTTTATCCCGGTTTGAAACACCAACCGGGATAAATGACCCCCTTTTATCCCGGTTGGTATTACAAACCGGGATAAAAGGCTCTTGACCCTTTTATCCCGGTTGGTGTTACCAACCGGGATAAAAGGGGAGTCTTTTATCCCGGTTGGTGTTTCAAACCGGGATAAAAGGTCTCTCAGAGTCTTTTTTTCCCATTAGCCTTTGCAACCGGGATAAAAGGTTCCGGTTGGTGAGCCCCCCACCAGTGACCGAGTTTTAGTCCCGGTTGGTGAACCTTTTGTCCCGGGCCAACTTTAAACCGAGACAAAAGGGGGCGTATGGAAAGCCAATTCTCTACTAGTGTAATATGGTGCTACAGTAAACATTCGCTAATGATGGATTAATTAGGTTTAATAGATTTGTTCGCGATTTAGCCTAGGGGTTCTGCAATTAGTTTTGTAATTAGTTCATGTTTAGTCTTTCTAATTAGCATCCGAATATCCGATGTAACACGGGCTAAACTTTAGCTTCAGAATCAAACACCCCTTTATTCGAAACCTTGATGACTCGCTAGCAAGCAAGTCCATGTACCGACGTGCATTTTACTTTTAGAATCAGTTACTGACTAGATAGGTGAGCTGGTCCTACTCCCTACCCTACGCGTTGGTGTTGCATTTGAAGAAGAAAGAGGCGGCTCCGCTCTTAGCCCGGGTTTTGTACTCGCACACGAAAGAACCTCGCCCTCACTCAGCTCAGCCCAGCGCCATATCCAATCATCCAGCTCATGGTCATGGGTATGGCCCGATACGCAAAGCCAAAACTACTGAACAACTGAACCCTCCCTCTCTTCTCCGCTGCCCCCTCCTCCTTTCCCCCACGCCAGCACCCCTACTCCGTCGTCTCGTCGCAGGCAGCAGGTGAAAATCTCCGGCATTAATAAGCGCTCCACGGGGATCCTCCTCGGCCGCAGACAAAACCCTCCTCGTCATCCGCGCCACCCTCCCCCCTTGTCTCGCCCAAATCTTTTTCATTACCACCCTCTCCCGGTCTGGCGGTCTCCCCTCCTCTCACATCACGCTCACAGAGCGCCGTCTCTTGTGCTTGGCGTCAACGCGTTAGTTTCTGCGCGCGCGCGTGTGGTGTGGGAGAGGGGACATCGAGTGGGAGCTCGCGGCTCGGCGTCGGCGGGCGGCGGCCGATGGGGAGGGCGCCGTGCTGCGACAGGACCAAGGGGCTCAAGAAGGGGCCCTGGACGCCGGAGGAGGACAAGCTCCTCGTCGACTACATCCAGGCCAACGGCCACGGCAGCTGGCGCCTGCTCCCCAAGCTCGCAGGTCAGGATCCCAGATCAATCCAATCTCTCTTGTTCCAGTTCTTCGCAGTTCCCCTTCGTCTTCTTACGAGTTCTGCTGCTCTGCCTAGCTCGTCGTCTAGCTGTTGGCCCACTCCTTGTGTGTGTGTTAGGCAAAATGTTTGGTTTATCCCGTGAAATTCCTTGTCGGTGTCCTGGGATCATCGCAGGCGATCCGTGCTATTGCCCACTGGCAAACACGGTTGTGATCGATGGTTCTCCCTCGTCTTGCATGATCTCTCATCTCATCTAACCGCTTGTGTTTGCGCGCATGCAGGGCTGAACCGGTGCGGCAAGAGCTGCCGGCTGCGGTGGACCAACTACCTCCGGCCGGACATCAAGCGCGGGCCCTTCAGCCCCGAGGAGCAGAAGTCCATCGTCCAGCTCCACGCCATCGTCGGCAACAAGTAAGACCACCACCACACCGCCGTGCCCCCTTCCCCCTTCGATCTGCCAGATGACCAGACCAGCACGTTCCCCCTCTGATCACGCATCCACTCCTCACCTCGCGCTCGCACGGCCAGCGCGTACTGCGCTACTGCCCGGTGCAGCGCGCCACTGTTACTAAAAGAAAGCATCGCCGCATTGAATGATGCCGCTCGCCTCCGTCCATCGCGTCGCGTCCAAAACCGGTCGCCCTGAGCTTGCCGGATGTGTGGCGGAGTCGCTCGTATTTACTAGAGCCTGCTCTTGTTTCTGCCATGGTAATTGGTGGTGTGGTGGTGGTGCCGCCACTGCGGTAAGACTTGCAAGTAGGAGTGGTATTGATTGGCTTTTTCTGGTGAACCTCCAGGTGGTCCATGATCGCGGCGCAGCTGCCGGGGCGGACGGACAACGAGATCAAGAACTACTGGAACACGCACCTCAAGAAGCAGCTGCGACGAATGGGGCTTGACGAGCCGCCGCCGGGACCGGCCGCCGGCTGCCCCGCCGCGCGCCACATGGCGCAGTGGGAGACGGCGCGGCTCGAGGCGGAGGCGCGCCTCTCCCTCCTCGCCTCGTCCTGCTCCTCCGGCGCCACGGCGACCACCGCCACCACCTCTGCGTCCTCGTCGTCGACCTTCGCCGCGGGCGCCGAGAAGGCGTCCTCCAAGCCCGCGGACATCTTCCTCCGCCTGTGGAGCTCGGACATCGGGGACTCGTTCCGTCGCAAGACGGCCGCGCCGGCGCTGCCGGCGCCGCCCGTCAAGAGGAAGGACGACGTGGTGATGATCAAGCAGGAGGCGCTGGCGCTGCCCGCGCCCGGCGACGACTCCTCGGCGGCGTCCAACGAGACGGAGGTGGCGGAGGCGCTGGAGGAGTACCAGATGTTCCTCGACTTCGCCGGCGAGGAGCTGGGGCTATTCCACGGCCGGTACGGTGGGTTCTCGCTGTTCCCGCCGCTCGAGGTGCTCGAGGCGTCCCTGGACACGGCGTTCTAGTGAAGAGGACGTAGGGAGCACCCCACGTACACGTATAGCAAGCGGCAGTGGCAATACATCTACGGCTTGCTATACGCCTCCACATGCACGCATGTATGTACATACGCATGTCTCGCGTATCGCGTACGTGGTGGTACGTGTGGCTCGACGCATCAGGGGATTTTTGGGGTTAGGGCAGCAGGTGTGTGGTTTAGGCGTTTAGCTCGTTAACGGGGTTGGTTAGGGTAGGACATCAAGGTGTATTATTGCTTGTATTGGGTATTCTCTGGGTGTGGGTAGGTCACTGGCCTGGAGATGCTTTAATACATCTAGTGATGTTCTTCAGTTAGATTTTGGAGCTGCCTTTTGCACTTGAACTACACTGTACCATTTTGTTTTGAGATGAGTTTCAATCAGCTTCTCTCAAATTCGTGCCTGCGCAACTTCCTGAACTCTGCTGGCAACATGAGTGAAAGAAAACTGTGACAAAAAAAAAATCAAATGGTCCTGAGCGAAAGAGAACTTTTAGCCCAAAGCTACTACTGTTCACCAAAAATAACAAATTTTGTGTCCAATTTTTTACGGGAAATTTAATGAAATTCAGGGCTTCACTGGTCATAGAAAATAAAATACAAACAAAACCCCCAAAGTAACTACTGTCGCATTACCTGATAATAATGAGGGCAATGTTGTTTAGCTGTCTAGAAGAGGTGCTATGTACGATTTTATCTAATATGAAGGAGAGAGATGAGACAAATGTGTGTCTTGTAATTAACAGTCGATCTAGAAGCATAAGAGAAAAACACTTACAAACAATATTTTTGCTATTGTAGAGGGTGTCGTTTGTTATTTATGACCACATGCCATTCAACCATTAGTGCCATTTAGGCCTTGTGTAGTTCCTAAATTGGGAGTGGTAAAGTTTGCATTTTATCATAAATGCGCAACTGTAGCATTTTGTTTGTATTTGTGAATTATTGTCCAAACATTGACTAATTAGGCTCAAAAGATTCGTCTCGCAAAGTACAATAAAACTGTGCAATTAGTTTTTGATTTCGTCTACATTTAGTACTCCATGCATGTACCGTAAGTTTGATGTGATGGGGAATCTTCTTTTTGCATAGTGTTAAAGTTGGGAAAAAGAGTAACTAAACAAGGCCTTAGACTGTTTGAGACAACTAACATAATAACTTGTCTATTATGCTGTCAATAAATCATATGGAATCGTTATACAGATAGTAGTGGTCTACACCACTATACATACCCTAAGAGGTGTGAAGATGCAATCCAGTGGTATAATGCTGACAATCACACGGTGTCTAACCGTTGATTCAATCACTTGGTACTCACTCCATTTCAAATTGTAGGTTATTTTAATTCTTGTTAGATACATAAATTTTACAATGTATACAGACATACGTTATATCTAGGTGTATATCATAAAATGGAAGGAGTATATTTTAGTAGTCCCTGAAACCATTTGCGCAGCCTCTTGACTTCTTGAGCAGCTTCCACGTAAACGGCACGTAGCCAATAAATATGCCGTCTATAAAATACCATGCAAGTATTTTTAGAGTATCCAATAAATTGTAAGTACAAGTTATGATGGTCAACACAATTTGCAATGTTTTATAGATCTCATTCTAACAATTCTACATGTCATTCTAAGTATATATTAATATCTTTATGTGACATAGCAAAAAACTTAAGGATGATTGTTGTCTAACTGTTACACTAACCCCTGTCACGAAAATACGTGTACTCTCTTTGCTTGAAAATATAGGTTTTCTCCTTTTGTCACAACTTAAATTTTTTAATGAATACAACTCAATTTTTTTAAACAAAGTTCGATAAAGTTTATAGAAACACATTAATATCTACAACGCTAAATAAATGTACTATTAAGGTATGTTTTATATTGGATTTGGTACTAGTTTGATGCTATTAATGTTTGTGTATTTCTCATAAATTTAGTTAAAGCTAGAGAAGCTTGAATTAGCACACAACTACAAATGTCTAAGTTTTGGAAAACCTGCAATATGTGGTTTTAGTTGTAACTTTGCCTGAAGTAATAACTGTAAAAAGGAAAAAAAAAGGAGGGAGGCATTGTACGGGAGTCCGTTGGTCCAATCTTGTGCATGTGCCACTGGATGGTCGGCTGATGCAACCACATGAAAAAGGGCCATCATCGTATGATTCAGTTTTTTGTTGGGAACCCTTCCCTGTCAGCACTGTCGCGCCATACCTGCATGTTCTTCAGGGAATTCGATCATTGCGTGGCCCCCTAGCGTGCCATATATATGCTGCATTTTTCACCAGTCTACGGATGCTACAGTATTGACGCGAATAATGCCCGCTCTGATCTCTAGAGGGTGTCTGTAGTCTCCACCCTATAGTCTGCCCATGGCACAGACAAAGGCCGGTCTGAAATTTGATGTGAAGAGATTATGCACAAAACGAGGTTTCTCAAATCGTGAAACGGATTCAGGGTAGGATACTGCTTCCCTGAAAAAGTATCTGCATACGAAATGTGGCCAAACAGAGCATTATTCAGGCAAGAATTCCATCAGTACGTTTCTGCATCGCCAAGTAACATGGGCCGTGCTGCTGTAGTGCTGTTTTACCGTCGTACTGGTCCCGTGGAAGAACATGGATTTGCATGTGTGCTGCTGGGGCTAGTGTAGGGGGGCGCCCAAGGATTCAGGATCTGTGCTAGGTCAAGGCTGAAGGCAACGTACAAATGTACAATACGATGGCCAGGGTTAACTGTTCTACTAGCAAACATGTTCAGAGACAATTACATTTAGGAGGTGTTTGGATCTTTAGGACCTCCTAAAATTTATGTCACATTGAATATTCGGAGGCTAATTAGGAAGACTAAATATGAGTTAATTATAAAACTAATTACACAGATGGAGACTAATTCACAAGACGAATCTATTAAGTCTAATTAATCCATCATTAGCACATGTTTACTGTAGCATCACATTGTCAAATCATGAACTAATTAGGCTTAATAGATTCGTCTCGCAAATTAGTCTCCGTCTGTACAATTAGTTTTGTAATTAGTCTATATTTAATACTCCTAATTAGTATCTAAACATTCGATGTGACAGAAATTTTAGGAGGGACTAAAGAAACAAACACCCCCTTACTCAGAGAAGAACAAGAAACCAGCATCAGGCATGTAACAATACATGTATAGACAGATCATAGATATTGACCACTTACTGTTTTCTTGTCTCATTTTGCACTGTTTTTTTTTAATCCTGACTGATGCAGTAAAACCGTGTGGGCTCCAAGTCCGCAGGGGTCCCCTGCGAACGCCTGTCTTTGACTTGTTTCCGTTCAGTAAATGAACGGGTTCGCGCGCGGAGGAGAGGGGGGCCAGGCCAAGGCCAACGCAACGAGAGGGAATTCATTGCCGGGTTCAGGCAAACGGCCAAAACGGGAGCAGTGAAAAGTTTCCCAAACACCTGCGGCCGCCCGTGGCTTCATGGCAGCAGAAAGAGAACAGAAAAGATGCAGCGTCTCAGCTCGTGCTCGCCCCCTGCGCCACGGCTAATGATTTCCTCTCGGAGATATTAAATGTCACGGCAGCTGATATCGTGGTCCTTTTTCGCTTCGCGTCATCGTGCTTGTCATCAGGAATTGCCTGTGCAAAAAAATATTACAAATACCATTCGTCATCTCCTGTTAGTCGTCATCAATAAATAAATTTGATTGATGCAGCTACTGTACATGTTATGTATACAATTCCATGCATGGGCATGCATAGTAACATCACCTATCCTCCATGCAACGTCACCCTTTGCTCTACGAAAAGTATGAACAATAGCTTACATTTTTTTTTTGAAACGAAACAATAGCTTACATGCGTCACATCGTAATCCATATGCTCAATCATGTATATATCATATCACGACAAACCATATCAACGATGCACAATACATGCATTCATAAATAAACACTCACATCGTGGTGACTCCTCATGATATTTGCCACTCCGTTCCAAATTACTCTTCGTTTTGACTTTTCTACGTACATAATAATTAATATGCACCTGGATATATACTATGTTCAGATATATAGTAAGGATTATGCATTTAGAAAAGCTAAAATAAATAGTAATTTGAGACGGAAGGAGTAGATCGTACCCATAACCTAATGCTAACCCTTCCGGCAATTTGCATTAGCATGCATCCCATTTATCTACACCATGAGCAATGTAGTACAACGACTAAATCGGTGATCTGCAAACAGATCACGTCCGACAACAGTCCCTATGAAGCAATATGACTGCTTATCTACCGGATTATGTGGAAGCACCGCGACGACGTCGTGCTCTCTCGAGCTTCACCCTCCCACTCGCGCTCACTACGGGAAACACACAATTTGCCGAGTGCCACAGGCACTCGGCAAAGACATGAAAATACTCGGCAAAGGCATGAAAATACTCGGAAAACACTCGGCGAAGACATGAAAACACACAATTTGGTCAACGTATTCTGACTAGTGCGACCCGTGTACATCCACTGACGATCCTCCATCCTCTAGCATTTAAGCGAGTAATACAAATTCACATTGCATATACACGTTCCTATATTGTCTATTAGGTAAAGATAGGTCCTAATCCCACCCGAGGATGTGTAGGTGGGTTTAGTATCCATGGTCTACTCCGACCCGAGATAAAATTTCGGCAGCACCTCCCCGCTGTTCTCCAAATACATGTCCTTGATAGGAGATTGTGTATCTGGAGAACAACAGGGAGGTGCTGCCGAAACTCTATCTCGGACCGGAATAGACCATGGATACTAAACCCACCTACACATCCTCGGGCTGTCCAAAAAACGTGGATAATTCGAAACAGATATGGTTATAGATATGCAAAGATCTGCATATTTCCAACCGTATCTCCTTCGAACGGGAGACGCCTAACTAGGTTACGTGATATACGAACATTATACGGAAAGAGAGGTGTACGATGCCTCACCTTGCTATCCTGCAAAGTGACAAGTCGAGGACAGTCCTTGTGAGCCTCTCCTGCAAGAAAATAACAGAGCATTGTTTAAGTCAAAATTTCGGCAGCAACTCCCCTGTACGGGGAGGTTTCCAAAACTTGCAACAAATTAAACGGCACGCTAGCCGACAACCACATTCTCACCAAAGAGACGGCACGATGGCCAACAACCACAATCTCACCAAAGAGATGGCACGATGGCCGACAAATACATCCACACCAAAGAATTTTCACAAGCAAATAGACATCCTAGTTTTCTAATTTATGAAAAAAATCCTACCACCTCTCTAGACATCCTACCACACCTCTATTCTTTTCAACATTTTCTAATTTCTAATTTCATTCTTCTCTAATTTCTATTTTCTAATTTTCTAATTTCATGCCTCCAATTTCTAAAAAAAATCCTACCACATCCTACCACCTCTCTATTCTTTTCAACATTTTCTAATTTCTAATTTCATACCTACTCTAATTTATAATTTGTAGGCATGGAAACTTACCGGAGCGGCGACGGCCACGGACAGGGGAGCGGGGGCGGTGAGTCGGGCGCCCGGGGCCGGCGCGGGGCGGGCCGGCGGCGGCGCGGGGGCGGCGCGTCGTGAGGCCGGCGCCGACGCGGGGGCCGGTGGGGGGCGGCGCGTCGGGCGGCCGGGGCCGGGGGCCGGCGCGGGGGCGCGAGCGGCGTGGGGCGGCGGCGCGGGGCGAGCGGCATGGGGCGGCGGCGCGGGGCGAGCGGCGTGGGGCGGCGGCGCGGGCGGGCGGCACGTGCGTGTGCCTGTGCATGTGCGGGTGTGTGCGCGTGCAGGACTAAGTCCGGTTTAATGTTCCGCCTTTGCCGAGTGCCCCTGATCTAGCACTCGGCAAAGTCTTTGCCGAGTGCTAGATCAGGGGCACTCGGCAAAGAATTTTTTCCACCGGATTTTGGACTGAGGCTGACACATGGACCCGCGGCGAGCTTTGCCGAGTGTCCTAGGGATGACACTTGGCAAACATGTTCTTTGCCGAGTTCCTCCTTGTGACACTCGGCAAAGAAGTACTGATATTTTATGTCCAAAGTAGTTTTAGTAATTAAAAGTATGTAAACTTTGCAAAAACCTAGTCAAATTCACTAAACATTGCGTATTTTATTTTTTAAGTAATATTATTCCATTATTTCATGGATTTATAGCTCATATTGAATTTATATCTATTAAATTCATATACTTGCAATTAATAAATAAAAATTACCAAACAGATCCGAAAAATTTCCAAAATTTGACATGAACCAATCTATGTTTTCTATGGTCTATAAAAATAAATTTGAACTCAATGACAAATTCAAGTATCGATTCGACTCAAAATCTTACCGGATCCTTCCAACTTCTACAAATCCTCTGCGGAGATGCTTCGAATTCTAAGCATCATGTGTCAAAATTTGTGCGAAACCTTCTCAATTTTTTACCACAGACTCTGCATATGAAATCATAGCATCTTGAAAAATCTCGTGATTTTCAAACTTCGTTTGTATTTTTGAGAATTAAAAAATCATTTGGTCACACGTTGGTAGTCGTGTTTCCTTAACAAAATGTTCGAAATTTCTTTTCATTTTCCGGGTGAGACCTCAATTTGGACTCACTAACATGAATATAATTTTTCCACTCATATTATTCCATTATTCCAATCACCTGCAGTTCAAATTTGACTTAAATCAACAAATTACTCTAAATGAAATTAATTGATTAAATATAGCAAACAGGTCAATAAATAGTCCATCTTCTACCATGCAGTGCCAAATGTCGTACATGTGGAGTATAAAAAGTTTGGAGGGTGGAGGAGGGAATTTTTTTTTCTTTTTTTGCCGAGTGTGTCAAAAAACACTCGGCAAACCTTCATGTTTGCCGAGTGTCCCATCACAACACTCGGCAAACACGAAAGTTTGTCGAGTGTCCCTCCTAGCACTCGGCATAGCCTGAGATTTGCCGAGTGTCCCCCGTCGACACTCGGCAAAGAACTAACGTCCGTCACGGGCTCCACCGGACGCCGCACGTGCAGGTCACGTGCTCAAGAGTTCGCCGAGTGTATTATATTTGCCGAGTGTCCCCGTGAGTTTGCCGAGTGTTGTTTTATTTGGCACTCGGCAAATCATATTTTCGCCGAGTGTATTATATTTGCCGAGTGTTATGAGGAATACACTCGGCAAACGAGGCCTTCGCCGAGTGCCCGCATTATTGCACTCGGCGAAAAAATTATACTCAGCGACTTGAGTGTTTCCCGTAGTGGCTTCTGGATGACCTGCGGAGAGGAGGCGCGCCTACGGAGGTATCGCTCCCCCCCCCCCCCCCCCCCGACACACACACACCCTAAACACACACACACCCTAAAAAAATGACTAAATCAGTGGCGTGATGGCATTTCTAGCTACACCAATTGATAAAATTGTTGTATTCAAACATGTTATCGAGAAAAAGGATATGGTGTGTGAAAGGTCCATTGAGTCTATTGGGACTTCCTTTTTAGCATCTACACACAGGAAGTACCACGAAGTCATGCGATCATGCGAAGGACGAGCTCCAAACTCCAAGCCATCACCCCGAATCGCGTTCGAGTGCCACCCTAGTACCCTACCCTCTCGAGTGCCACCCTAGTACCCTACCCTCTCGAGTGCGAACAAACAGCAGGCTGAGTTCAACGAAGCAGCGCCACCGCACGCAAGCGGAATTGCGGAAATGAATCGACTGTCATCTCCCTCTCCCGGACTCTGTTGAAACGGAACGCAGGCGCGGTCCAGACAAGAGGCTCCAGCTACAGGCCGTCTCAGAGCCGAGCTCGTGGCCTCGCAGCCGGCCGGAGCAGCCGACGGGGACGGCCATAAATGCTGCTCTGGGCATCACGCAATGAATGTGGAGAGAGGATGGTGCCATGGTGTGGTGTGTGTGGGGGGGGGGGGGGGGGGGGGGGGGGGGGGGGGTTGAGAAGGGCCAAGGGCCCAAGGCCATGGCCATGCATGCCCTTGACGCAGCGGCGACGCATCAGCCTGGGACAAGCATCGGAGTCGTAGGACGGGAGAGCAGAGCAGGCCGAACAGCGCGCGTGGAGGGAGGCGAGCGAGGAGAAGAGATTTGCAGAAGCCGCACCGCAGCAGCGGGGGAGCATTGATTGCATGTGAATGTGCACTGCCTCTGCCACCCACGTCAAGACGGGGATCGAGAGCGGCGAGCGCGAGCGCGCACGAACGCCACGCTCTGGCCGCCGATTTGACTGGACGGAGTGGTGCGGGCGTGGGCGGCGAGGGCGCCTTGGCCGAGCGGCCAACTAGACGGCAACAGCGAGGCGGGCGGAGCTCCCATGGTGGCACGAGCGTCGTCCCCGAGCGATCCTCCTCGGCAGCACCACCAATGGCAGCGAGTACGCGGACCCCCCTCGTGCCCGCCCGGAAGGAAGTCAGGCCGAAGACAGCGCAGCGCAGCAGTGCAGGTCAATAACTGCGTCCGGAAAAAGGTGCGCTGCCGCTGCGCCAGGGAGAGGGGGAAGAGCGCGAGAGGAAGACGAAAAGGCTGTGCCGATACGGTGCGTCAGATTGCATTCAATGGTTGGGGGAAGCTGTATCCCAACAACGACGTTTTCTGTGCTCCTTATCATAAGCGAGGAGGAACAGCACAACACAAGAAATTGGCTGTAGCTGTAGACGAAAGGGATCGTATATAGTTATTTTTTTCTTGGATCGAATACGGATATAAATAGTGTCGAAGATGTGTTGATATTCGTTTTATTAGCATATTAAATATTAAATATCCGAATTCGGAAACGGAATCGATATTGAACGTCTAGATTCGGATACGAACTATCCATTTGAGATGGAGGTGTTTGGATCCTCGGGCTAAACTTTAACCCCTGTCATATAGAATGTTTGACACTAATTAGGAGTATTAAACATAGGCTAATTACAAAATCAATTTCACAACCTCTAGGCTAAATTGCGAGACGAATCTATTAAGCCTAATTAGTTCATGATTTGATAATATGGTGCTACAGTAAATATTCGCTAATGATGGATTAATTAGGCTTAATAGATTCGTCTCGCGATTTAGCCTAGGGGTTCTGCAATTAGTTTTGTAATTAGCTCATGTTTAGTCCTCCTAATTAGCATCCGAATATCCGATGTGACACGGACTAAACTTTAGCTCCAGGATCCAAACACCCCCTGAGTGTCTCCACCCCTTCGGTCAGACAAATGGACGGATAATATCTATACCACTTTCATCCTAGCAGCTTTCCGAGTATTTGGATCTACTAATCTGATGATCTGAATTGGTATATATAAGATTTTGAGTAAAAAAATTAGATCCTATATGGAATATGCGGTTGTTATGTGATATCACGTCCGGTGACTCAAATGCAGCGAGCACAACCGGATGTGGACGCTGCTCTGAATGAGATGTTCAACCTCAACGATGACGAGGTCGAGGCGATGGACAATGCCCTAATCGACATGGTTGGGAAGGTATCGATGACCTACTAGATGCGATAGTACATGAACCTGCTTAAGGTGAGTCTCCATCTGGTGACGGATGTAACAGTCAAGCGGCGGCCAACAATGACTGTAAGTTGTGGAGTTTGCGAGGATTGAGTGGTGTGCAATGTTTAGAATACTGGCTTGATGTTTGGGGTGTATTGAGTGGTGCGATGTGTTTGTTTTGATGCTTGGTATTGGATTGTTGTTTTTCCATTTTATTGTTTTGCTCAATCTGAGCTTTTATCTTTTTTTTAATATAATCAACAACTCTCCTGCCTGGTTTGTTTTAAAAAAAAGTTACATGATATCAGAATCATAAAATCTTAAACGTATGGATCGTATCAGGTAAATTCCTAGAATTAAGGTCATGAATCAAAGAAATAAAATCGAAGCGTAGAATCATGTCCTTTTAAGAAAAAAAAAGTTATATGTTATTGCTTGTTTTCTTACCTTGTCGAGTGAAACGATTCTGTATTCTTGCCTTGTCGAGTGAAACGGCCAGAAGGTAATAAGTTATTGCTTGTTTGTAATACCTATCCATTTCTATAATTTTTTTCATTTAAAACAATATTTTGATCTCCCTCAAGAATCTGAATCAAAGTCTTTTATCCAAACGGTTCTACAAAGTGGTTCTGATTCATCGGAGAAACATTTCTTAAAAAAATCTGAATCCGAAACGTTGTTTATATGAGATAAAATTATGCATGAAGCAAACACTGGCCCAGACAAGTGCGGCGGAAGGTATGTTTGATGTGATTAATTAGTTTGGGCTACAAACCAAACAACGCACCGTCTTTACTTATGCATCTCCGTGTAAAATGATACTCCCTCCATCCCTCCATCCCAAATGGTAAGGAGAGTTAAAACATCTCAAGTTTGATCAAAATTATAGAGAAAAATATAAAGATTTATGACATCAAATAGATGTACTATGTATAATTGATAAAGAATCTAATGATACTTAGTTGACATCATAAATATTATTATATTATCATATAAATTTGATCAAACTTGAGATACTTTGACTCTCCAAGATTCTTGAAATGACTTACAATTTGGAACGGAGGGGGTACGTTGCATCTTACACGTGGAAATGACATTTTCTTTTTGAAATTTGTCATTCCTCGGTACACATTGGTGCAAGTTCCTGTAGCTTCTTCTACTGTATGCCTTGCTCTCGTCAGCGGCTGGTGACAAAAGACCAAACCTTAGGTACTGTGCTTTCAGCAACAGGAACACATCAGTTGCACTGTACTATAGGAGTATAGGTAAATGAGAAAAATCCCAAAAAAGCTATGGCATGGGAATCATGACGAGCACTCCGTGTATCCAACTACTGAACTACAGTCACACTGCGCGCACCACTGTAATGCTACATGTTTGCAGACTTGCAGTACGACATATAATTGCGAGCTACAGGAACTTTACAGATAAAACGGATATGGTTCCGGAAAGAATCTTTGTGTTTGCTTGTGTCTTTTACCGCCAAATTGGTTTAGGGAAAGAAGAATCTTGCGCTTCCTTGTGTCTTTTACCGCCACATTTTCTGCTGCAGATCATAATCAAATATACTTCTGTTGGGCAGCAGTGCTTGCGCAGGGAAATAGAGATGCATAGTGATTCTGATTCAGAAAGGTATTTCTATATCGGCCAGAGGCCTTGATGCACTGTTATATGAAGAGTTAGCTTGACTGTGGCACCTTAAAAGATCTTTAGAGTCATTGAAAATATACAGTGGTACAATAGTTTATTTTGATAAAGTTTCCAAATAATCCGAGTTTTCATTTTTGCAAGCACTGTTATAGAGGGGGAGGAAAGATGGCTGAGCTCTCCAACTCTTTGCCAGTAGGTTAGGGCTGCTGGGTTCTCCGCTCCCAATGAATCCAACGGCCGACGTCATCTAAAAAGCTCACGGGTATAAGCTTGGGCCGACCTACACGACGGTCCAAGAAGGCCCTCCCAAGCGCGCGCGCACAGACTGGGTGAGACTTCATCAATGTCTCTGTAGGAGGGTCCTGGCCTCAATCCAGCCCAGCTCCTAGCCTGTGAAGATCATGAGGTTTGTACCGCGCGGGCCACCTGCCTGCCGCCTAACGGTGCGGCCTGCCAAAAATCTATCCTGGACCGCCCTACTCCTCACCTCTCACACCGGCGCGGCGGCGCCCGCGTCGCTGCTGCTTCGTACATCGTACCGCCGCCGGACCGGACGTAGGGGCGAGTCCCCGATCGACGTGGTCGTGTGATTCGCCAGAACGCGCGCGCAGCCTCGCATCGCACTTTCCGGCGCGTGGTGCTCGGCTCGATGCACCGCGTCCGCAATCAGCTGCCAACCAAGTCGTCGAGGCGCAGCCAAATCACAACCATAATCCGGGCCACACCGAACAGCAACCCCATCGCCGTCGGTAGAATCGTTGAAGCCTCTTGATTATCAATACGATTTCTGTAGTAGCACATGTTTGGAAGTTTTAATATGGAGCCGTTCGTGCGTAACGTTAAGTTCTGAATCTAAACACTGAACACAAGGGGAATGGAAAAAAATTTCGCAATGAACTGGAGCGTCAGCCTTATTTTTTAACTGCATGCGAGTGTTCCTTCTCACACTAGTAAGAACAAATCATAGTACTACTATATTATACCAACAGATTTCTGTCTCCATATATAGAGCACATTTTGGAACATGAAGGGTAGGATTTACAGAGAATAAATAGAGGGAACAGTTACATATATAATTACATGATATGAATATGAGTAAGCAGCACCATATACTTGCAGCGCACAAAGAAGCAAATAACTTAAACACGTTGCCAAATTTCCGCGGAGCATCAACTTCAGACGTTTCCTTACGCCCCAAAGCACCCAAGAAATTTCTTTGGGGCTAGCCCGGTTGCGCGATACTTCGCCGCCATCTCCTCAGCCTTGAGAACTTCTTCACCACGCTGGGCCATAACCATGGCTCTCTTCTCTTCAGCCCGCCTATGGATGATTGCCTTCTTGTTCTTCATCTTCTCAGCATATTCAGCCTTCTTCTTTTCAAGTTCTTCCTGAACATTAGCACCAAGAGGTTAGATGTAATTTTTTTTTCCTAAAGAAAGTCATGACATGTCTATATTATGATCTGCCTATCACTAATATTTTTTTCTTCTTCTGAAATGCAACTAGAACAACACTAAAGACTAAACCACTTTTTTTTTAATCAAAGCAAAGCACTTTTGAAGACCTTAGGGTAGTGCTGAGCAGGATTGACTCATCGGTATAAACATGATGTAACAAGAAAGATAAAAACGACAGCTTACTTCCTTCTTTTTGAGCTGAGCTTCTACGACTGACTTCTTTGTGTTCTCCCATGAAAGAATAATGGATTGTTTCTTAGCAGCCCTGTAAGATAGGTATTAGTTAGTGGATCCAAAGTCACAGTTTTCTGATTATTTCTTGATATATACTAGTACATACACTTTCTAATGAAATCATGAAAGTACACAACTGCAGAAAGGAAGGACTTGATTTAATACCATTTCCTTCACACGTTTGTGATCCTTCTTACTGGAGTCGTTCCCTTATGTTTGAATTAAACAGACTCTACCACACCATTGTATCTCAAAAGAGGGAGTCTTTAAGTGCCATCAATGAAAAATTTTATATAGCATTTTCCAAGAATGGGTATGTGTTTCTTTTTTGTTTGGGGAACAATTTTGCTCAAAGAAATAACCAAAGAATAATAGAAAAAAGTACCTATTTTTTATGCCGAAACAAAAGGTGCCCGTGAATATTGGTAATCCCACCAACAAACACAAAATTGACTATGTGAGAATACCAATTTGAAAACATACTTGTGCTCTGCTTTCGCCTTCTCGTTCTCTTCCCATGCTTTAATCAAAGAGGTCTTCTTTTCCGTTTCCACCTTCGCGAGAGCAATGTCTAAATGTAGGTTACTTTAAATTAGTCGATTTTCATTATTGACTCAAAGGGAAGGATAAGAAGGATCAAGAAAATTACCTCTGTCATTTGAGTTCCTTGGTGCGTTCTTCTCAGCAGAAGTTTTATCAGCCATCTCTGGAAAGCATAAGAATGCATGGACAATCGGACATTATTCAGAATTTAGAATAAATAACTTGACTGAACATATCGCCCTAAGTAAAACAAGCAATAGCATTCAAAAAATCATGAACTTTTAAGCTTCATGCACCTTTTCTAGAGTGTCAGAACAAGTCATACATAATGGAGAAATTGATACAACCTCATACATTTTTAATAGTCATGGTTTATTTTATTTCACCAAGCTGGATTATTAAGTTCCAACTTCCAACTTGGCGTTGAAGTAAAGCGCTCTGAAAAAAACTACTATCGACAAGGCATCCTATCGCCTGCACTTGATAGCCCCGAACATGATAAAATACATAATTAGCAAACTTGTCAATCTATCTCATAGAGTACCTTGCAAGACATGGATCAATATTTCATTACTTTGAAGTTTGGAGTGCGATTGGATGCTACGGAATTCTTTGAAGTTTGGAGTGCGATTGGATGCTACGGAATTGGTAGGGTATGTTTGTTCACCAGCAGGTCTGCAACTTGTGGTGAAAACTGAAAAATAGTTTCTGAAATGACACGACCACCTGAAGCTATCTATTCTGGTCAGTTCCGTTATGCTGACAATTGCTGAATTGTAGTAGGTAATCATGATGTAGGATTAGGAAAAAGGTAGCACCAGAGAAAAAGGCCTTTTGGAGACCAAACCTTGAATGCATCAGTTTGAAAGGATTAGCTAATGACAATTTTGTTTCAGAGTTCAGACCGATTTAAGGACTGTAATCTGCAGACCAGAAGTTTCTGAAATGGCAAGCACACCTGAAGCTATCTGTTCTGGTCAGTTCTGTTATGCCGACAATTGCTGAGTTATTGCAGTAGGTAATCGTGATGTAGGATAAGGAAAAAGGTAGCATCAGAGAAAAGGCCCTTTTGGAGACCAAAACTTCAACGTATCAGTTTGAAGAGATTAACTAATGACAACTTTTTTAAGCGGACCGATTCAAGGACTATAATCTGCAGATCAGAAGTTTCTTGGCTAAACGACCTGATATCTGGAAGGATTCTGAATTTGATACGATTGCAGAACCCATGCGACAAACTGTCAGCGCTCTGGAAAATCACGAAGAAAAACTGTACTCATATGTGCTTTGTTCGAAGAAACTGAAACTCGCATGTCTCTGCTAGACTGCGCTACTACTACTACCATAAAGCTCAAGACAGGGTGAAAGGAAGTACTCACTGTCGACGACGACAAGGGCCTTGGAGTCACCAGCCGGCGGCCCGGGCGCCGGGACGACGGCCTTCCCCTCCGCCACGTCCTTCGCGGCCGGCGCCTCCGCCTTCTTCGGGCCCTCCGCTGCCATCGCCCAGCTCTCTCTCTCTCTCTCTCTCTCTCTCTCTCTCTCTCACACACACACACACACACACACACACACACACACACACACAGGCGAACCCGCGCACGCTGCCGAATTTTCTCGACTTGTTTTCGCCGCTGCCGGGCGTGTACGTGGCCGCACGCTGGTGCTCCCTGGTAATATATACACAGCTTCGTCCGCGCCGGCCGGGCCTAGCTGGCGTGGAGCGACTAGCGAGAGGTTCGGAGCTCGGAAAAAAGCTTCGCGAGCGGGCGCGCGAAAGTAAACGCAAGTTGGGTGTAGCCGTAGGACACCCGCTGTGCAACGGTCTCAACCGCTCGTTCCAAAGCAGCCAGCTTTTCAGAGCTTTCTTCTGTTCTTCATCGGAGACTGGAAATTCTCGAGCTGTATCAGCCGCGTTCTCTGAATCTCTGTACTTCTGAGGCTGATGCGATGGTGTGTGTATTTGTCACCGCGCGACGGACGTACCGGATGCCAGTTGCCGAGTTCTTCAGGTGGTGTGGCTGCTCAGGACTGAAAAATGATGCAGCTCCTTTTCAAAAAAAAAAAAAATGATGCAGCTTCCAGACAGGCAGTGTGAATTGATTCCACTGTGGGGTTTAGTAATTCTTTTTCTTTTCTGGAATTAGACTACCATTGTTAGACGGCTGAGATGCGAATGGTTGTCGGCGCCAATCGAGCTTGGATAGTATACTGTAAATGTTTAGACTCAATCATAAGCCGCGTTCTCCTTCCTTTCAGGTTCCTGCGTCCATCAACTCTGTTTTATTTCAGGCACATGCTGATAACCTGTAAAAGAACCGCATAACGATGAGTGCCTTTTTTATATTTTATTTACGCATTAAATCCCTGTCACGATGCACCTTGCCTTATCAGTTATGCATTGCATACTCTGATAACATCTCACGGGTTAGTGTTTGTCGCGCTGTGTCTTTGCTCTGAACTTTCTTCAGAGCCCTTTTACCTTTGATAAAGACTTCCGTTTCCTCTATGATCATGAGTCACGGCAATATGGAGGATATTTGGCAATGAGCTACTCGTTATGGGTTGTCGCTGGCGCATCTATTATATTATTCAAAGTGCCTGTTCCTTTAAATTGTGCTTAATGCTTAATTCTCCGTTGGATCATCACTGCCTCACTGGCCGCATAACACAGGCAGGATTGGAGATTCTGACAACGCCAATGCACTCCAGCTAGGAATATAATCTAACTTGTTCTGTCAATACTCAATAAGTAGTGTATGAATCAAGTAGGAGTAGTCACTACTCACTAGATGCCCAAACTTAAGAGGAGTTTATCAAGTAGTAGGACTGTAGGAGTAGTCACTACACAAACTTCAGCACAAACATGTTTTAATTTTGTTCGGTACGTTCGCAAGTTTATCACCAAGGTATGACAGTTTTTGACGAATCTGTTCGGGTTTGGAACTTTGGATAGGCAGGCGTCATACCACGTTCCCAGTGTGAGCATCTCGTACCTTTTTTTTTTTGTGGTTGAAATAAGTCTATTACACCAGGACTGTTTTCGAACCGACGCACGATTGGGGTCAGTCTTCACTGCAATGTGGTGCACGGTCTTTGTTGCTTTGTGTTCAACTTCAGCACTTCCTTATCAAAAAGAAAAAAACTTCAGCACTTCAACTTCTTGTTTTTTTTTCACGTGTTTAGCTTCTTTTTTACTCACGAGATCGACTGCTTTTTTCTGGGCGGTCACATAAAGATTTTCTCAGTTCTACATCATCGAAGGACTGTGTAGTAGGAACAACGTTTGAGAAAAGTATAGAATTTTTCAGAATTCTGATCTCTATATTAGTATATTTATCCTCTAATCGCTCGACGAGGTCAGGGGAAGTGATCTATCGATAGTTCAAAAGTTCGCTTTCGGGTTCACCTCATGTGGGCCTACTTATTGAACCAGTCCAAGCCCACGAGTCTCCTTGGGCCAATCTAAGCCCATAAGTATGGCCCATTACGAGTTGTCTTCACGGTAAGTTGACTTTATAATAATAAGAGTCGACTAGGACGCTATCCATTTATCTGTAGGCAGAAATGGACGTGTCTTTATCGCGAATCCCAATTCACAATCACACCATTATCTAGGGTCAGCCGGTGCATCATACAGTCCTAAATGACAAATATGCCCCCCGCCATCTTATCTGATCTCGATTAGATAAAGCAATAACTCCACTATGCTTCCCCATGGATTACAGCAAACCATTGCAACTAGATGCAAATTGAGACAATAGGCAACTCAATTATGATGTTGAACTCCTATATAACGTTTCTCACTTCCTGTTAGGCAGTTTCAGTGGCTGCGTCTGAACCAGGACAATCCAAAATAAGCACAATTTGTAAGAAAGACCAGCAAAACAATAGAGAGAGTATATTTATCAAACAGGATATTCAGTCTTGCATATATTAATATATACTGAAAGTTTGAAGTACCATAATGTATATACACACACAATGAAGATGCAATATCTTCTTATTGTGACAATTCCAGTACCTTCTCTTCTTTTAATAACGAGACACATCCCTATGGTAATGCCCAATCCTGTCATTTGTATCTTCTGTACACTTCATTCGAACTAGCTTTCTGGGATTGGAGCATAACCCTGTGGTTCTTCCAGGCGAGCCGGAGCTATAGCAGCTACCACGACAGAAGCACCAAACAGCACGACAACCAGTGCTGTGAAGTTCACCAAGAATGCCTCTGTACCATACTTGTCGAGGCCTCCGCTCTCCAGGAAAGTGAGCTTCTCCAGAAAGCCGAGTGATGCGTTAGCCAGTGCTAAGATGTAGACAAAGAGCCCAAATAGTATGTGCCAAGGAAGGACGCTCTTCCTCAAGTTTGGTGCAGCACCAGGGAAGAAGAATGTAACGAATCCGAATATCCACTGTGATAGATAAGGAAAACATAAGGACATTCAAACACTAGCATAAACATACAGTGCCTATTCTTGGGAGACTTCAAACTAAAATGTAACTTTGCAGTT
Organism: Setaria viridis; assembly: GCF_005286985.2. NCBI lineage: Eukaryota > Viridiplantae > Streptophyta > Magnoliopsida > Poales > Poaceae > Setaria > Setaria viridis. Next base: position 32,165,782 of record NC_048263.2, read on the forward strand.
CAGTAACTGTTTTATTCTTTCTATCTTGTAGCTCTGAAAACCAATTCAGTTCCTCATGATGGTTGGTTGTTAACCTAACTAAAAAGAACAATCATGAAGCCCACCAGTTACTGACAATATGTGCCAAGTTTTATATTCGAAAAAAATAGCATGTCTAGGGTTGATATCGTTCAATAAAAAATATCAGCCAATTCATAATAAGGGAAATAGCGTATCAATTCATAGTCACAGAAGGAATCCAGGTTTGCAAGCATGTGTAAATATTACCTGAATACCATATAAAATAATCGTTCCGATCCCAATCCAAGAGTGCAGACTGTAAAGATTGGCGATCCCACTTTCATTGTGATTTTTGAAAGCAAAGTATATTCCAACCGCACCAAGGACAAGCGCAATCCCATGGAGAATTAGATGGATCAGCTTAGCCGTGTCATGGTTCAACGTTGGAAATGCCTTGTATACCATTATAGCTGCCAAAATGAATGATGTATTACTAAACTGGAAATTTTGTTCATGTCCAGAGGCTTGAAGGCATTCTTATCATTACCTTCACTGCCGATAATAATATATCCAATCAGCATGAGAACAGGATGAACCTGCAATATCTCAACATCAGGAATATTCAACATGTGATGGATTTTAATTGCTAATGTAAAGTTAGTCAATATTAAGATGCATTAGCATGTAATTAGGTGATGACTAGTTGACTGCCAGCAGAAGCATGTGGCAAGTTGACATTTAAAATACAGGTGCTTTTAATTGTGCTCCATTTCTGCTTATATATAATAGTCAGCATCAAACCATCATTTCAGAGTTCTCTCCCTTTTCCCATCAGATAACCAACCAAGGCTAATGATCATCCATCACCCAATTCCTAACCAAAACCAAATCAAGTGAACAATGCTAGTGCCTCTGAATAAACAAGGAAACCTTCTATTGACTATTGGACCTCTTGTGGTCACCCCGGCAGAACACATTAACTTGCTAATCTCAAAGTCTGAAAAAGTGTGGGTCCTATATACCTACCTCACGGCCCTCGTCCATCGATCAGAAATTAATATTGTGATGCTTTAGTGAAATAAAATCAGGCTGATTAATCCCATTCCATCCCGAATAGATTGGCACAGATTTGATAATTTACCTAAGCTATGAGTCAATCACAGACGCCAGATAGTGAGATAGTCAGCTATAGGGTGTTGTTCATCACCAGGTACCACGAAACAGAGCCTTCGTATGAGGAACGATTAAGAGTCAGTTAAGCTCCCCCAAACCAGTTGTGGAAATCACCAAACTAAGTTTACAGCAATAGGATTAAACACATCATCAGTACTACAATGTTCCGTTTTTTTAATCTTAATCAAAGTTCAAATTTCTGCACTTTTTAGCTTGTGAAGCTGCCTAGACTCGCTCGACGCGACATCAAATCTTCCTGATGCAGGACAAAAAAACAAACAGCGCCTTATCCAATCCAAGAGCAACAGTCCTTTCGAGAACAAAAAAATAAAATCCAGGAGCACAGCACGGGAGAAGGCATCACTCACGTTGAAGATGAGGTTCTTGTTGGTGGCCTCGATGGCGAGCCCGCCGCGGAAGTGGATGGCCCAGACCAGCACCATGGCCGCCGCCGCGACGGCCAGCACGTGCGCCACGTACGTGAAGGGCGCCGCCCGCACGCCCAGCGCCATCGCTCCCCGACCCTTTTCTTCCTTCCCCTCTTCCTCGCGGCCCCTTGTTCCGTGTTCCCTGCACGCGGTGGCCTCCCCGCGCTGCTGCTGCGTGTCAACGGCAACGGGCGATGAGTGGAGGGAGAAGAATGCGGGAGCGTGGTGCCCCCGCTCCGTCCCCTATAAATGGCACGAACCTTGGGGATATTTTTTTTTTTGGGGGGGGGTCTATTTAGTTCTTTTGTAGAGGATTTTTTTTAATTCAGTTTGGCGTCTGGTTTTATCTCCTCCTGGGTCCTGTTCTGATCGGCCATGGCCAGGTGGGCACCTCCCCATGTCTGTGCATGATGGATTGGAGGGTCGATGCGAACAAAGGAGTTAAAGAATTTTTTACAAACTTTGTCAGTTTCGGTGGAGCTCATTTCTTGTTAAGCTTATAATTTGTAGAATCGCATCCATTGCCCCATCATTTGTGGTCAGGTTTTAGCGAGCAGCTCGACTGGTTACTTCACGCCTGATCCGTGGCGTTCGTGTGCCCCGTATAGGGCGAAAGGGAACCACGCGCCCGCGGGGCCCAACACGAGAAAGCGACGGCGAACGGGGAGCGTGGAACGATTAACACCGAGCAGCCGGCGACCGGGGAAGGTTGTTGAAATTTGTGAACCCAAGACCAGAGGACACCATGGTGCTTATCTGCGTATAGTCTATGCGATGTGACACCTTCCTTCGTGACCCTGGTGTACGTATCTGAATCTGATGGTGACCAGCTGCCGGGCCCGGCCCGGCCCTCGAGCGTTCTGGAGCCACCTACTTGTAACTGTGAGATTTGCCAGCTGACAGGAACGCCTTCTCCTCGTCTCCTGGGATTTGAGGAGCGTCGCGTTGGCAACGGTCCCCCATCGGCGTCCCCTATCTAACTTTGCGGCGCCGAATCCTCCGTTGGTCGTTGTCTCAGTGGGGGAGGGGCAGGGCGTTGCGGTAGCATCAGTATTATTTAAAATACTAATTATTGGAACTAAATTCAACACAGGGCATTTGGTCTAGTGGTATGATTCTCGCTTTGGGTGCGAGAGGTCCCGAGTTCGATTCTCGGAATGCCCCTTTTTTTGCCCTTTCTTTTTTTGGTATTCACAAATTCACGTGATCTGGTTTTTTTCCTTCTTTTTAAATTCGATCTTTTTTTCTATATTGCAAGTAGATTGATGCATTTCTGCAAATAAATTGCGATCCTGTGACTCTGCGTACGTACAAACAAATTAATGTTTTTTTACCCTTTCCTTCGTGGCAAGTGAGTTCACAAATTGACGTGCAAATTGAGCTGTTTGTTTATTTTTTTAGTTCCATCTTCTTTTTTTCTATCGCAAGTAAATTGATGCATTGCTGCAAATAAATTGCGGTCCGTTGACTGTGCGTACGCACAAAAATATAAATGCCTTTTACCCTTCCCTTCGTGGCAAGTTCACAAATTGGCATGCAAAATTTAATCTGTTTTTTAACAATTCTATTCAGAAATAAATTCTGAATGATCGTGCGTACGCACAAAAAAAATCCTAGTCCTACTGTGCTAGCCTAGCCTTACAGAGTTGTATACTTGTATCTGAACTCTTCCTCGCAAACAGAGAAGGAGCGAAAAAAAACTGGAGCACCCTCTAGCTTGATTTGCTATCGTTGGCGCCAAGGGAACTGCTACTCGGCTCCTCCATCTGCTGCGCACCGCTCGTCTGCGCCGTCGGCGGCGACTCGACCGCCTCTCCTGCCAACCCAATGTTCCCCGTGTCCTCTTGCATCTCACTCTCGGCCACGGGGGCCGCCGCCGCGCCCTGCTGGCCGGCGTACCCCGTCTTCTTGTTGTGAGGAGGAGGAGCCGGCGCGCGCGGGCCGTACGGGAACGAGCGTGGCGGGCCCTGGTGGCGCGGCCGCTTCGGGAACGGGCCGTGGCCTCCTCCTTGGAATTGGAACGGGCGGGGGCCCGGGAACCGCCGCTGCGGCGCGGGCGGGGGCTGGTGCCCTTGGAAGTTGAACTGGCGGTGGTGCTGCGGCGGCGGCCGTCCTCGGAAGCGGAACGCGGGCGGGCCTTGCTGTTGGAACGGGATCGGCGCCGGCGGGCGGTTCTCCAGCACGTCCGGAGGCAGATCGCCTCTGTCCACGAGGTACTCCGCGGCGAGGCGGCCGGCTGCCATCAGAACCTGTTCCTTCTCTCTCGGCGTCATCTGATGCTCGGGCGGCGCCGGCGGGCGGTGGGGCGGGCCCCTCCCGTAGCGGAAGCCGCCGCCGCCGCCATTGCCGTTGCCGTTGCCATATGGCCCGTATCTGCCGGGCGGGGCGCTTGCACGCGGGTAGTAGCCTCCAGGATGCATCGGTCTTTAGCTCGATCGACGAGCGTAAATAGATTTCTGATGCGGAAGCCCGGGAGACGAACGCGACACGATCGAACTTGACGGGATGGGGGGATGATGCCGAGTTTTAAAGGGCGCGGAGCCACAAGCCCGCGTCGGATTTTGGTTGATGATCGGTGTCGTGGGCAGCGCAGAAGGAGAAGTCCGACTACGAGCAGGTGTCGAATTGATTTCTGAGATCGTAAGCCAAGCAATCGTCCCCGACTCGGGGACACAGAAGTTTCTCAAGCAATGTGGCCTAGTATCTGCCAATTTTGAGATATTATTGATAACTCACCAAAAATAAATAAAGGCAGAAAATCGAACCAGACGCGCTTGGGGTGTTTGTGCCGTCTCGTAAAGAAAACAGTCAAAAGGCCTCCGCTAACATTTGACATACCAGAGTATATCGAATAAGAGCAGCAGTAGACTCCTGTAATATGGGCCTGAGAACTTTCAGTCTGATGTGATTTTGGCAACACTGGGATAAATAAAGGACTTTTGAGGATGCACACCTTAGGGGATATGTGATGCAACATTCCATCATTACCAGGAGTGCTAAAAATAATATCATAGATGGACGGGTAATAGAGTGACAAATATATTCATTCCATCTACCACAACGTTCATCATGGTTTAAGTTCTCGTTGAGACACAGTAGTTCATGGATTATCTTCACCAATTAAAACATAAAAACTGTACTTGTTGTGGGCACTCTCTCTCTCTCTCTCTCTCTCTCTCTCTCTCTCTCTCCAAATAATCTAAGTACCTTCTTCCCGGTATCTTTTCCGGAAGCCACATCCAACACCAGGGCTGCTTTGATGTCTCCAGACCAGCTTGCTTTGCTTTTCCTTCCCATATGTTGCAAATGAAAGTTTCTGCAAAAGATTATCCAGAGTAACTTAGTTGCATCCCAGTTCCCAGACACTAGCATACAACAGAGGGAAAAAAAAACAGCAGTATTGTCATGTATGTGGATTATTGGGGAGGGAGGAGAGGGTGGCCGGCGGCCATGGAGGAGGCGCAGAGGGAGAGGGGGCGGCTAGGGCTGGGGTGGTTACTGTTCACGCTGCAAACAGTAACGTGGGGGAGGCGCTGGAGGCTGGAGAGCTGTTTTAGATGACCTTAGCAAACGGTAGGATGGGACCAAATCCTTTTTCCTATCCGTTTTCCTACTTGATTGAATCCATTGCCCCTCATATTTATGGGGAGGAGACGACTTGACTTATTACAAGCAAACCTAACTCGACTTGAATTACAAGACTCTTCCTAAATCCTAACCTAGACGGGCTCTCAGCGGCAGCCGTGCACGCCCCTTTTGTGGGCGGGTTGGGCTTGTTGGACCATGTGCTGACCCTGTTGGGCTGGCTCCACGGCCCAAGCGCCCTAGATGCATGACAAGTATATGTAGTATGTACATTCATAAATTTTTACAGAATGTGACATTGGGTCTGTAAATTTTTCTATAAAAGTTTCTGATATGGTAAAAAAATGAAATTAGTACTATATAAGTTACATGTATTGTGGACACCAAATGCAGCAATGGTTTATCAGAACGTACCTGTCTTGCCCTCTTGTCAAGAGGAGTCCATGTAGGCTCAATGGACGGCACTATGCTCTTTTCATGATTTATACTTGGCTGTGCCTTGAAACCTGTTCTTACGCTATGGCTCTGTGCTTTAGTTCCTCTTCTGCCTTTGCCATGCCTGTGAGCCCCATTTGAAGGGCTCTGATCCCTCAAAGGAGTGTTTATATTTCTTCGATATCTGAAAGATTCAGTATTTGCAGGGTTCTGGTCTCTCGAAGGAGTGTCTGTATTTCTTTGGTAACTGAAAGATTCAATAGGAGGAGCACTTGGAATTCTATATGAGCTATCCCTCAGTCTTGAATTTGACATTGCTGCTGAAGAATTGCATCTAGATCGCTCTTGGCGTGCTATTCTATTTTCATTCATCTGCCTTAGATAATCCATTTCCCACCCTGAGCCTTGTGATGCTCCATGATAACCAAAATCCTGTTTCAGAAAAGATTGAGAACTTGCAGGACCCTGCATTGTTTCTTGTCTTGGTTCATGATACCTGCTGGCCAGATCGTTTCTGCGAGAACTTGTGGCCAAATCCCCATGCAAATGACCTGTCCTTGTTTGATCTATACCACACGAAACATCCCACTCACCAGGGTCATTACTGATCTCCGGTGCGGATGGAAATGTTGGATGGCTGGAAGTTCTGCAGAATGATGATCTGCTGGTGGGAAAGGAGCTTCTGATTGGCTGTTTAGCTCCCAATTCAGGTTGCCAGGAGAAATCGCATGTGTCCACCATACTGCTAGTCCTTTCACTGTATGTTCTGAAGTTTGGAGAGAACTCACTGATGAAGCCATCATCTATCATCGGATTCCTAGCAGCTGCATCCACATCATGCTTTCTTGGCTGATAAGAGACACCTTCCCTCCCCATATTCAAACTTTGATCTACAATAAAGATTTCTGGGAGCTCAGGCATTGTATCCTCTATGGGAGAGAATTTCCTTAACTTAGACGCTGAGAACACCTTGTCATGTTCTACATAATCACCACACAATTGATCACGAGGGTTAGGGCAGGCAGGATCATTGATTGCTACTGAAAAGTCTTGCATGGGGCGCTTTTTCTTTTTCCTTGGGGGCTGCAATAATGCACTGCTGATATCTGAATCTATGGAAGAGCATTCAGTCATTACGGACCTTGATTCACCTAGCTCACCAAATTTGCACAAAGCACTTAAGAGAGAAATGCTCTGCGGTGGCAAACGATACTTTTCAACAGCCTGAGTGCGTTGCTCATGTGACCATCCAAGGAAATCCACAAGACAGGCAGAAGAAATTATCATGTGGGCAGACGGAGGAATAATAGAAGGGAATGCTGTGAGAAATGATTCGGCCAGACTTTCGGATTCAGGTATATCTGGAGAAGGAGCTTGATTCTTCCTAACCACATTCCCGATGCAATCGAGAATGATTTGATCTGTTGATTTGGGTGCTTGTGAGAAAAACAGCTGCAAGTTCATGTCCAGGCTAGCAGCTGAAGCATATAGAGAATCAGATGCCTCCATTACAGCAGAAAGGAAGTGGTTTTCAACCTCGAAGACCTGCAAAGTGGAATAGACAAACCGTTCTGTTACAACATACCAAAGTTAGCACGAAAGAATAAGACAAACAAGTGTAATATATGCATTCACAAGCTGTCAATGGTATGGCATGACCACTTTATTAGGGAAAATTAAGTACTTCGACAGGAGCGAAACCAATTACCATTATGCAGCCACTGAAACAGAAGCTAAGTGACATCAGAATGTTGGTAGCAATATCTTCTATAAAATTTGTTATACTGGATGCGTCCGCTGATATTGTTAACTCACTGGACCCAAAGGTTCCGGTATCATACCATAGTAAACAAACTGTGGCACTAAGTATTAGGTCCACAGGCAGATCAACATCTCGTTCTACAATCTGCATTCCTTCTTTCTCCAAAGCTAGTATCTGCTGATAAGATGATCTTCGAGAGAACAGCATATGCTTTCCATGATTTCCAGTATTAACAACAATCACCACCTCTGGGGCAGACAATCTTCCTAAGTTGGTGCTGTCAGTTTTCACACTGAAAGGGAGGTCACTAGCTGATTGGTTGTCTTGGGGAGATTTTATCACATTGGTAGATACAGAAGAAGTGGAGCTACTCTTCTCAACTGCATGCACACTTTTTTGTGAATTGACAGTGGCTATTTGGTTCAAGGAATTGAGCTGTTCAGCTGCAGGCACAAAGTTGTGTGAACCGACAATATTCTTTTCATCCAGATTTCCCTGATTGTTAAGTTGACCATCCACATGAACTTTTTTTGATGGATCAGTGATGAGGTGATTGCTCAGCTTTTCCTGCAGATGCTGCTGTTGATTTGTTGCTGGTATAAAGTTCAATGAGTCAAAAATACGCATTTTGTTCATCTTTTCCTGCAAGTCTTTCTGAAGTGTATGCAAAACAGCATCCTGCAATAATCAGGAAAGGAACACTTAGGCACTTCGGTGTTAACAGAAACTATTGCTGCCCCATTAGTCATTTGAGGCCTTCAGTGTGGAATGTGGACCCTCTAAAAGACTTTTGAACATTTCAAAATGCAATGCATACCATTTTCATTATCCACATGTAAAATCCATGTTCATCAAAACTAGGAATCATGGATACAAAATTTTATGTGTAAGCTGGTAACACAGTTATTTGCATTTTCTCTGTTACACATTTGAATAAATTTTGGTGAGTGATACATAGGAAAAAAAAGATCTATTTTAACCTCCATCTTTGGTCTAAGAATTTATGGAATTCCTAGAGAGGAAAGAGATACTCTAAGCTTTGTATGTAATCAATAAGTTTTTATTAAGAAACTTAACTTGAATGGATAATAGAGACACCTACAAGTAATAAAACCAGACCCACATTTCATGTTAAAATGCATGTGCGCTTCTACAGAAAACAGCTTTAAGTTATGAACACCAGGATCAGAATGGATATAAAGATTGAATCAGTTCGAGTGCAAAAGAGTGATTGGTACCAATGTGGATTTCGGATCCTTGTCCGTATGATTGTCCTCGACAAGAGCAACTGGAAAATCTTCACCATCGACTGGGACATAGAGGAAATGCAGTGGTGGCAAACCATCTAATTTGGGAGCCAGGGATAACAAGGTAGATGATTTGTTTGGACCTCCATATTCCAGTATCATGCAAAACTCACTGAAAGGGAATGATGCTGGAATGTTCCTTCAGGATGGAAAAGAAATGAGTGATATGATATTTGAGAATAGATACGCTAAAATTATAAAGCACACAAAAACATTTTACAGAAAACAATAAGATAGTTTTTGGACAAATTTTTTTTTAGTGTTTACTGTATCATGTAGATATGACCTTGATGTGATTTTGTAAGGTGTTACACCATGCAGTATCTGCATGTGCATCAAAATTTTCAAGGGCTAAAGTGTTTTGTTTTCTGATTTCAGTTATTATCAGAAAGAATAAAAGGTTACAGAAAGATCCAATAAGTAAGCAGGCAAACTACTTACAGAAAATATGCTTCTAGGCTTGTATTATGTACAAAATCCAATAAATGAAACTAGACTGGCAAACAAGCAGAAAAAGTTGATCAATTCATACACTTCCACTCACAACCTTAAAGTTCCGTACAGTTAAAAATGATGTGAAACATTCAGCTAGTCTCAAATTATAGCCAAGATTCTTAGTGTCACAATAGACTGAATTAATTATAACATTTTTTTAAAGGACTAGTAGCTGAACATGTGTACTGTAATGCTGAAACGAGAACTGATTGCATCCTGCCAGAAATTACACATTGTTTGGATCAATCTCTAGTGCATACAACAGTTGGAGAAATAACTTCACCAGTTATAATAAATTAATAATATCACTCATGATCCTACCAAAACTATGCCTTTGGGATCCTTCAATCCAAAGCATATTTTTATACATATTTTATTATATATGAATAGCAGCATACCATGCTTAAGAACGTAAAAATATGAAAAGGTTATCATGAAGATTAACTGGCTAACTGCAAGAACCAGATAATATGTTTCTATAGTTGATTTTATTCGTAGTAACAAAACTGAAGAGACCAGGAAATAGTGCAGATAATTGGCTTAAATGCAGCCTAATTTCAATTCCAACGGACTTACTTGTTATCTAGCAGAATGCAGTCTGATTTCCATAATTCTTCTAGCATCCAAGTTTTAGAGTTTGCCTTGACCACCGGATCTGAATAAGTTGCAGAAGGGTATGTTCCAACCTCAGCAGATGTCATCTTCATGGCAGTTAGCTTTCGACCCAATGGCAACCAGAAAGCTCTATCAGAAACTATAAGAATCTTTTGACCAATTTGGGTATTAGATCTAAGGATTGCCTCAATGTCAGACAATGACGGATGAGACTCAAACAATTGCTTTTCAGCTTTCAACCGTGCTTCACCAATGCAGCATTGAATATTTCTTAATGTCTCAGGGATATTTTGAAAGCTTCCAGTCAAATTGCCTATATACAGATAGGCAGCATGCAGACCAAAGAAACATAGGTAATATGCAACCTGCTTCAGTGCATACAGTACGATAAGATCCATTTTATCTTCATCTTTACAGGGATTATACAAACCTTCTGAACCTTCTCCAGTTATCAGCTCAAGAAGCTTTTGCTTTGAAATGCTTAAACCTTGCCCATCTGAGAAAAAATGTCTGAAATATGTACTTTCTTGCAAAGCAGATGTATAATTTACATGGATGTCTTTGATAAGGCCTCGGATAAGATCTGAGAGGCTGACAGGATGAATCTCTATGAGTTTGTCAACTTTTGGTCTGATTGAAAAAGGAACTGCTTGTTGTTTTGAAGGTGGGATGTCTAAAGTAGACACATTCTCATTATTCCTTACTTTATTAGTGACATTCTTGACATTCAAGTAGTAGTTTCGCACATTGGATCGTGACATTGACTCAAACAAGGTTGATGCCTTTTCTGAAGATTTCTCCATGTGGCTGTGACCTGTAACATCACTTTCTTGTTTATACTTCTGAGCTGTTTCCAACTTAGCTGATGGATCATGAGATATAGGCTCAGGAACATAATAAATCTTATTCCGCATGTCCTCATGTTGAAGCTTTGAACTTCTCTGATACTCCTCCAGAAAATCAATGCCAAGAGCTGGCGTTTGTTGACAACTAATTTGCAGCTCAGAACTTAAACCGCAAGGTTTTACCTCCTCAACCATGCTTGCATGAGTAGAACAGCTCTCCCGGCTGCATGGCCCTTCCGATAAAAGATGCCAATCCAAATAAATTCCATCTGCTGCAGATAGAGGAAGTGGTTTCAGGGAGCATAGTACTTCTTCTATAGGGAGGAGCATAGATCTCACTGCTTTATCATCAGTTAAAATAGGCGTAGGTAGTGATTTGAATTTATCATCAACTAGAGTCAACTCAGAGCTAACCACCGATTCATAAAAACTCCTTGCTTGATCAAAGTCATCTTTGAATATTTCATCAGATGCATTCATCTCAGCCTTCTCTGACTGAACAAGCATCTTGAAGGCGTCATCAGAAGGAAAGTCGATGATCTCTACTTCCTCCAAGAGAATAGAGCAAGGCAAGTCTGAACAGGTACCATCAGGTTTGAGAGGGTATAATGCTGACTTTTTCTCGAGTAAAATATTATCATTGATCCTCACAAGATCCATTTCTGCTACATCCTTTGCTGTAATTGGTTTATCTGCTTGATACTCCACACGTGGGGCATCTTCACAAACAAAGGCCAACATGTCCATATCACATGATCTCAAGAACTCAGTTGAGTCAAATGATGGAAGACAAACTTGTGCTCCACCATTTAAGTTTTCAGCAACATTAAGAAATATATTGGATATCACTGCCTTTGCTGGGCACTCATCAAGCTCCCAAGAATTCCTACTAACCTCCAATTGAGGTATTATTAAGCCATGCTCTAGTCCTGCAATTTCCAAGCAGTATCCATCTCTTGCATAAGGACAGTCCTCATCATCGGCATGTTTTACAGGAATTTTTTCTACTTGATAAATAGATTCTGCAACTTCAGCCGGATATGTTATTGTTGTCTCAGTGTCAATATCAATGAAATCCTGTGAGAAATCAGAAGGAAGTTTCAAGTCAATGAGACTGAAAAATTATATAGTCAGAATGCGATACTTTTTCAGAATCACAAGGGAATCAATTCGGCAAATGGACATCCTAATCATCAGGTGTCTACTCTTGAAACCACAGACGCAAAACTAAGGAAACCCTGTGTTATATTATCATGCATACATTATGAAATAGGCAACCATGAAATTTTATTTGAAAACAGTAGATCTTAATGATCGCAGTTAACATATACATGTCAAGAGCCTGCGGATCTAAGCACAATATTTTCATCCATCTCTCAGAACAGAACTGCAGCTCCAAACATAAATGTAGATTAGTGATCCTAATTAAGATGTGGGCATGTGGCATGCCAAGAGCTTGTGGATCTAAAGCACAATATGTTCATTCATTTCTCACAACTAAATTGCACCTCCAGAGACAAATGTGGAATACAGAGTAAATAGCTTAAATTTAGATGGGACAATGTAGAGCACCAGATGGATTTTCACGTCTGGGACACCAAGCGAAAAGGTGACACCACCATCCGGGTCTTCATCATCAAACGATGCAATTTTTCTCTGCAAAACGTTTGATGTCACAAAACAACAGAATTTGAGCCAGAGCAGGAAACTGCATAACAGTATAGGAAATACCACTGAAATACATCTTACCGGCAGGTCATCGACCTCTACAACCTCAAACTTGAGCTCCTTCAACAGCTCCCATTTCTAACACCAATGATGCACAAATTACACATAAATCTCCTATGAAACAATCACAGCATTAAAAGAATAAGCAGAAACTTCGATCACCTTGTCAAGTGCAGAGGCCCCCAAACTGGATCCCTCTTCCTTCTCGCCCTTCTCGTGGCTCATCTCGTCCAATCCCTAATAAACACACACAACTTTCAAAAATGTATCCACGGGGGGGGGGGGGGGGGGGGGGGGGGGGGGGGGGGGGGGGGGGGGCAAGTGAACAACAAATCCGAAAGTGTACGGAATCCAAACATGAAGCTTCACTTGCCTTGTGGATTTCGAAAGCAACAGGATCCGTCGAGCTAAAACCTTTCCCATACACACCCCTACCGTAGAGATAATCATCCAAGCCCTGCGTACAAACTCCCGAGTTACATGGAAGCACGAGATTCCACACATGGTAGGTAGCACGGAATTGACCAAAATCACTCAAATCACCAGTTCATCACCAATCTGAGCTGCCCTCACTAAACCCCTAGTCCCCTACGACTAGAGAACGAGAACCACGAATGCGCGGCGGGCTCACCTCGTCGGCTGCGGGGATATCCGGCACAGGCAAGGGCTGCGGGATGATGGCGGCGAGGAACTCTGAGAGCGCGGAGCCGACGGGGAGCGAATCGAGATCATTCTCGGCGACGCTTGCGACGGGGAGGAAATCGGCGGGGAAGGGGGACGGGTTGGGGAGGTGAGGATCGGGAGGAAGAGTCGGGACGGGGAGGGAAGGGAAGGGTTCGGAGGAGGCGGCCGCCGACGGCGACGGCGCGAAGTAGTCGGCGGCGAGGAAGCGAGTCCGCATGGTGAGGTGCCGCGGCGGGGGAGGGAGCGGTGGGGAATGTGAGGAGTGAGTGATTTTGCCGTTGAGGGGTTTGGAGCAAAAGCAACTGGCTGTTCAGACGGGTGTGAATTCCAAGTTTCAAAATTCGAATTCGAACACGACGAGGTTGAGGAACTCGTGTGATGCGATGGTGGGCCGAACTGCTGTGGGTTTTGATGGACCCAAATGCCTAAAGCCCAGTAGATTAGCGTGAAGTAAAAGCTTCTGCTCGAAGTCCAATGCAAGGCCCGTTTGATCAGTAGCCTGAGAACTCTTGTCTTTTTCCGTCCACGCTGTGACTATGGTCTATGAGGCCGCGGTGCGACCGTGCGAGGCTGACACTATTTTTTGAGGAAACATGGTAGGTGCTCTACCTTTTCCTTATAGTAGGAAGCATGTGTGGATATTTACAGTCTGTTCTCCGAACAGTTGAAAGGAGAAAAAGGACGAAAAGAAAAAGCAAACGACAACAGCTGTGTGTGTATATTACATGGTTTACTGAACTACATTAGCAGCCTCCCTGTACGCCATTATGTCCTGCTTGATGACACCGGTTAGTTGGTCGAGGGTCATGGCCTTATTTTAGAATACCCTCCTGCATCTCTCCTTCCAGAGGTTCCAGGCTCTGTATGTAATCACTGGTAGGAGATTTCCGTTATCTGCCGGACCTGCTTTTGTGAGCAACCGCCACCATTTACGGACTGATTGCGCCCTTTGAGCCGGTATCTAGAACTGACCCCATTGTGCGATCCTTTGCCATATGCCATACACAAGCTGCCATGATGCCATGGCGTGGACAGTCGACTCTGCCGTTGTGTGACAGAGTGAGTAGATGGGATTGGCCTGTCCTCCACGCCTGATGATGCGATCCGATGTTGGCAATTTCAGCTGCAATAGGAGCCAGATGAAGAAACAACACTTGGTTCTTGTTTAGTTTCCAAATTGGGAGTGGCAAAGTTTACATTTTGCCATAAATGCGCAACTGTAGCATTTCGTTTGTATTTGTGAATTATTGTCCAGACATTGACTAATTAGGCTCAAAAGATTTGTCTTGCAAAGTACAACAAAACTGTGCAATTAGTTTTTGATTTCATCTACATTTAATACTCCATGCATGTACCGCAAGTTTAATATGATAGCGAATATTTTTTTTTCATAGTGTCAAAGTTGGGAAAAGGGGACTAAACAACGCCTTGTTTTCAACCTTTGCCATCCATATAGCCTGCCAATTGTTATCGATGATTGCTCCAGTGAACTGCAACTTGTATGCTGAGTTGGCTGTGTGCTTCCGTCAGCTGTGAAGCGCCAAGCAATGGAGTCCAGCTGTTCAGTCAGTTGTACTTGTGAGAGCTGCGTCCACAAATCAACAAATTGACGCAGTGCCGTTTCCGAAGAAATACGACGCAGGCCCCTCATCCATCTTCTAGTTGGCAGAGCCGCTACCACCGTTTGATTCTTTCTCCAAGCCAGTGCATAGCATTCAGGCACGATTTTTTGGGGTGCTCTGCCACTGAGCCATCGGCCCTTCCAGAAGCTTGTCCGTTGTCCGTCTCCCATGGTGATAGTGGTGCTCAATCTGAATAGTTCTTGCTCTGCCGTATTCAGTTTAATATGCATTCCAGTCCACGGCTATTAGTTTGTCCACCGGAACCAAGACCATCGTAGCCGGAGTGCCCTATTGAAGCATGCCAGGTCCTTTACTAATCCTCCCAGTTTTTTTTTGCCCCGGCAAGCCCTGATCCAATTAACCGGACAGTACCCTTTCCATGGATCGCTGTGCCCTTTCCAGAGGAAGTTTCTCCTGACGCGGTCAATTCTCTTGATGGCCCATTTAGATAGAGGGAAGGAGGTCATGTGGCAAACCGGAATGGATGTGAGGACCGAATTTACCAAGGCGAGCCTTCCCGCTCGGTTGAGCAACCTACCCTTCCATCCCGGTAGCCTTGCAGCGATCTTATCGATTAGTACTTGCTCATCCACTCTTCTAGTGCATCCAATGTGCAGCGGTAAGCCCAAATATTTTGCCGGGAAAGGCTAGCTTTCCATTGGAAGTTTTGTAGCATTTGCTCACTGTCAATTGCCTGTGTTTGAATCATGAAGATCTCAGATTTCTGCATGTTCGTTTTCAGGCTGGTGGCTGCTCCAAATGATTGCAGAATCTGTTGCACAATTGTAATATCCTGCACTGTTGGTCTGACAAATAGAGCTGCATCATCAGCATAGAGACTGGTTCTCATGCGAATAGGGTCAGCCCCAATTGGGGTCAGGATACCTTGCTGAGTTGCCTTGTCCATGATGCGCTGCAAGGGATTTATTGCCAATTTGAAGAGCATCGGCGAAAGAGGGTTCCGTTGCCGCAATCCCCGATGGTGCCGGATTGGCCTTCCTGGTACCCCATTGAGCAAGATTCTGGACGTGGTGTGCGCCCACAGGATGCAGATGAGATCACGCCATCTTTGGCCAAATCCCAACCGCTGCATCACCTCGAGCATATAGTCCCATCTTACGCTGTCAAAGGCCTTAACTATGTCAAGCTTGAGAAAGCACATTGGTGTCTTTGAACGATGGAAGTGGTTGACAGCCCCTGAACGTACTGATAATTGTCTTGGATGCTTCTTCCTTTAATGAATGTGCTTTGGCTTGGAGATACTATTACCGGCAGGTGCGGTGCAAGTCTGTTGGCAAGGACTTTTGCTATGATTTTGGCGACACTGTGCATCAAACTGATCGGGCGAAAATCACCTGCCTGTGTTGCTTCCTCCTTCTTAGCGAGCAGTACAACGTTGGCCGAGTTAAGCAGTGACCACCGATCCCCTCTGAGGTTGTAAATCTGGTGCAATGCTTCTAGCAAATCCTTCTTGATGATTGGCCAGCCCAGTTTGTAGAAGAGTCCAGTGTACCCATCAGGCCCCGGTGCTTTTTCCGACGGCGTTTGAAATATAGCGGCCCGAACTTCCTCCGAGAAGGGCACATCTAGGTGGCTCAAGTTGTGCTGCTGTATTTGTAGTTGATCCCAGTTTATGGCATCGTTTCTTGTTGTGTATTCCCCACACAACAATGTGTGGTGCTTGAACAACTCTGCAGCTTTGTCATCGTGTCCCGTCAGTGTTCTATCTGGAGTAATCTTGCGGCCGCAGTGAGGCGATAAAGTTTTTCCGCCGGCGGCCATTTGCCCTGAGGTGGAACAGGCGAGTGTTGGCATCTCCCAGTTTAATCCAGGTTAGCCGAGATCGCTGTCTGATTTTAATTCGCCGAAGGGCTGTGAAGCCCAGTACGCGCGCCTTTGCTTTCTTATGTAGTGTCAGTTCAGTATCCGTGAGAGCTCGTTGTTCCTGTGCCTGATCCAATAGCCGTATAATTTCTGTTGCAATATCGGCTTGGAGTTTCAATGGCATTATTTGTTGTTTGCTCCATTGCTTCAGTGCCTTTGCTAATCTTGCTAGCTTAATGTGCAGTACTCGAATTTTATCTACCGAGTGGATCGGCTTCTCCCATGATTGCTGGACCACGGTAAGGAAGTTTGGCAATTGTGCCCAGTATGATTCGAATCGAAAGGTGTTCCTTCTTTGCTATTGCGGCGTATACGAGAGTAGGAGAGGAGAGTAATGTGACATTAAGGACGAGAGAGCTTGCATAAAGCAGTTCGGGTGGCTCATTTCCCGTTGTTCAGTGTAGAACAGAGGTTGACACTACACGTTAGTATTTTACGATCATATGGTAAGGTAATTATGGTCCCGAGTCCAAATTTTCGTTGGCTACTTGCTTTTCTTTTTCTCTCGGATTGGATAGTTGGAAGCATATAGGCGTAGCTGTCGACCTCACGCGAATTCGAAATTTCGAGGTTTGAACCGACTACAGTATACATGAAACCGTATGGCGTATGCGCATGCATGCAGCGACGTACTGGTCGAATAAAAGGGCTCGAGAAAGGAAACACACAAACAGTACGGTGGATTTTCCAAGACCCTGCAGATTCGCGTTCCTCTCGGGCTTCCCGTGCCACGTGACTACGTGAGGAGCCGAAGCCAGAGCCATGCGTGTTGGAGTGTGAGTGCGTTTGGTTACATGGAGATAGGTGGGACGGGGACATCTCTACGAGGAATATACCCTACAGATGCGGGTGCCCCCATCCCACCAAAATGAGCGGACGGGAACATCCCACTTTACTCCTCACGCGTCATCTGCCTGCTGTTCGCACATCTTCTTCCTTCTGCTCATCGGCACGGGCAGAGGCTAAGCTCCTGGCGGCGGACGCCAGCTACCAGCGGCGGAGGCTAGCTCCGGGCGGGCGGAGGTCTTGACGGGCGGAGGGCCCGAGCGGCAGAGCTCCTGGCCGGTGGAGGTCTCGACGGGCGGAGGGCCCTGGCAGCGGAGCTCCTGGCCGGTGGGCTGCTCTGACGGGCGAAAGCGGGAGCTACTCCGGCGGGCGGCCCTGCGAGGAGCATGGGTAGTCCCGCAAGCTGCTCGAGCGGGTGACGGCGCAAGCTTCTCCGGCGTCCAACCTCGTGAGCGGGTCCGGAGCTCCTCCGGAGAAGATAAGGGGAAAACGAAAAAGGGGAAAAAAGAAATAGAATGGATATAGGATGACATGGGAGACTTTAAATGATATATGGGATCCACAAAGTATTGTAGGTAACGGTGTTACAAATATCATCCATACCACCCGTCTCAACCCCTTCAACCAAACACTAGACGGAACCGTTCCATCCCACTTTAACCAAATATTAGATTGGACTATCCCATCCTACAAAATTGGAACATGATCGTCCCATCCCACCTCGTCTCCGAACCAAAAGCACCCTGAATGTGTGATCAGATTCCGATGATTGGAGCTCGGGGTGTCCTGCTTGGCTGCTTGCTCCGGTCTTGCGGTGCAGTGGACCGTGGTGCCGCCTCCCTCCCTTCTCTTGGAGATGGCGATGACGAGTACGACGTGTTCTGCTTCTCAGTTCGTTCTCCTCTGGCTGAATCCGTTTCCTCCTCGAGACAACAACATACGTGGAACATTTATTGGATGACGGTGGCTTCTCAGGATTAGTTGTTAAATTCAGGTATAATAGGTATTGGTACGCGATCTGATCACATTCATCAGGCTGTGCTTTCGTTGATTTAGCATCAGCCGTCAACTCCATCAGGACATCAGAGAGTGGCGACTGGCGACAAAAGTGTGCGCGAAGATCCTCGCTCCTTGCACAAATCGAGCACGGGTGCGGGTCCACGATCAGCAGCCACGCCACGCAAGAATAATAATAATAAAAACTCAACTTGATTCACTTTCTCTGACCGAGTCCTTGTCCTAGGAACTCGGCGCCCGACTTGAGACCCAGACCCTCCCTGCGCAGCACACGTGGGCGATCGACGGGGACGCAACGGTGTGTGGCAACTCTCACTGGTCGATGCCTCGATCCAGTGCCAACGATGCCACTGCTCCATCCCGTTCTTCTCCTCTCCTCTTCCACCAGCAGGCGGACCCAAGAAGAGCAGAGTCTGACGCGCCGGGAGGAGACAGCGAGAGTTCCCGGCCCTGACCGCCCGAAACGAAGGGTGGACGAGGGAGGGGAGTAGCCGCTCGGCGATGGCTTCGGCGGCCGCGGCGGTGATCCCTGACGGGCGGCGGTGGGGCAAGGGCGCGGGATCTCCGTCGTCGCCGGTGACGACGGCCATCTTCCTCTTCCTCTTCGTCGTCGTGGTCGGCGTCCTCGTGTCCGCCCGCTGGATCACCACCACTGTGAGTGCAGAGCTTTCTCGAGTTGATATTTCACCTCCTCCACCCCTGCATTTTCATCTTCAGCTTCAGCTTCAGGTGTCCGGCATAGATGTGCTCATCGTTTTGCATAGATTCTTTTCAGAAACAAAAATTGTATGCCGATGCATTTCATCTGTATCGATTTTCGAGGACGTTTTATTCTGGAGTTAATGCGAGGATTAGTTTTTTTACCGAACCGAGGCATGGGCACGAGTAGTCAAGACCATCCTTCCTAGGTACTGTACTAACAATTGATTTGGCATACGTGCAGACTCATCTGGCAATCACAAATCTGGATCAGTGGCGCTCAAAGCCGGTAGGTAAGCTCCATCCATTTTTCTTTTTGCAACAAAAGTTTTATCCTAACCCCAGAAATGTTAATCAGCACATACTCATGTGGTTAATATACAAAAGACCAGCATTACCCATACACTCTTAAATACTCCCAAATTCCCAATCAACGCACGATACTATGGTGGAGTATTTTCTTGCTTGCAACACAACTCATACAAAGGAATTTCTTAACCACGATTATTTGCACATTTTCAACACAGAAGTCAATATGATCATTTTGCACTTTTTAAACACAAGAAGTTGATACTCCATAGAACAAAGAAAACACAAAGAAATCGATTAAAATTTCTTTTTTAAGAAAAAATGAACTGGTTAAAATTTCTGAAAAAAACCCATCCCATCCCATCCCATCCCATCCCATCCCATCCCAGCAGAACAGTCACTTACAACCGTTGATCACCGTCTTATACTGTCCCTCTACCTGCAGGCAATTCTGACCGCGACGCAGACCACCTCCATCCCGGCCATCCCCGCCGCGCCGCCGCCGCCGCGGGCGACCTACTCCCTCTCCTGCTCGGCGCCGCCGCTTCCCCGTGACCCTGACATACCCAGCAACATTTCCCAGACCCTCGACCTCGTGCTCTCCCCCAACGCCTCCTCCACCTCCACCTGCGCCGCCATCCCCGATCCGCCGCCGCTCCCCGCCACCGCCAACGCCTCGTCAACCTGCCCCGCGTACTTCCGCTACATCCACGAGGACCTCCACCCATGGCGCGCCGCGGGGGGTATCACCCGCGCCATGGTCGACCGCGCACGCGCCACCGCCAACTTCCGCCTCGTCGTGATCCGGGGCCGCGCCTACATCGAGCCCATCGCGCCGGCGTTCCAGACGCGCGACCTCTTCACCATCTGGGGCATCCTGCAGCTGCTCCGGCGCTACCCCGGCCGCGTCCCTGACCTCGACCTCATGTTCGACTGCGTCGACTGGCCCGTTGTGCACGCTGACCAGTACGAGGGGGAGAACGCCACCGTATTGCCGCCGGTCTTCAGGTACTGCGGTGACAACGAGACGCTCGACGTCGTCTTCCCAGACTGGTCTTTCTGGGGCTGGTAAGCAACTGATCCTCTAGTTTCCTTTTTCCCTGCCACAAATTAGTCATGTCTCTTCCATGCATTGGCATGGTTATATCAGTATTCACTGCATTTCTTGTTGATAATTGTGACTAACGAGAACCAATTGCAAAAGTTCAGCTGCATTTCTGGTGTTTGTGTTTTTAGGGGGCTAGCCTAGTGAAATTGCTGTTGAGCAGTTCTTTTGTGTTTTGATGTTCAGACAAAGGCACCACCACTTAATTCCTCGGATTTCACTGCTTATGGGCTTATAAACTGTCTGTGATGACAGGCCTGAGATCAACATAAAGCCATGGGATGCTCTGCAGAAGGAATTGGACAGTGGCAACAAGAGGGTGAAATGGATGGATAGAGAACCTTATGCTTACTGGAAAGGGAATCCAGATGTTGCAGCTACAAGGCAGGAGCTCGTTAAATGTAATGTCTCCAGTGAGCATGAATGGAACGCACGGATTTACAAACAGGTACTTTGCTTCGCCTTATTATGTTACATTGAAATTTCTGATACTTGGAGAAATTATAATGGCCCATTCTCTTCTCACAAATTGTTCGATTCCATCCCATAAAATGTTTAAACCTTGATAATTACTGGATAACCACCTTTTTAATGAAAGAGTTCTGGTAATGGTGAATTGGTGATTCATCAATGATTAGCTAGTTCGTTTTTGTTATCATTTAGGATTGGCTCAAAGAGATCAAGGCAGGATACAAACAGTCAGATTTGGCTAGTCAATGCACCCATAGGTTTGTTTCCTTTCCTTACAGATAAGTAAAAATCTATGTTGTTCTGTCAGTAATGCTGACCTTCTTTCTTTGTATGATAGGTACAAGATTTATATTGAAGGATCAGCATGGTCAGTCAGCGAGAAGTATATTCTAGCTTGCGATTCAATGACACTAGTGGTTAGACCAAAATACTATGATTTCTATTCAAGGATGCTGATGCCCATGCAACATTATTGGCCAGTTCGGGATGACAATAAATGTATCTCAATCAAGTATGCTGTTGACTGGGGCAATTCTCACAAACAGAAGGTACTTCCTTTTATATGCCTTTTACATATCAGTAATGGAGTTTTGCTACCCTATACCATAACATTTGCTTATTTGTATGTATTGGAACACATTGCTTGTAAGATGCACACCTTTACTGTCACCTATATTAATCAAAGCATCATAGAGTTATTTCAACATTATTTATTTATTTATTTTTGCTGTGCTTGCTTTGATATATGCTTTGGTTAAAACATTAAAATTTTTGTTATGACATATTAACACAAATGATAAATGCTGGTCCTATGCACTGCTCCATTTGCTTCTATTGAAAATATTACAAGCTCAAAACTTGCTGGCAAAAGCTTTCTATACGGAATACTTGCCTACTAGTCTAGTCCAATTATACATAATTTTCACAAGTAATGATCATATTGGAGTAAAGAACATCCCTTTCTTCTATAGAGAATATTTTTATGTTCATTTGTAAAGGTTATGCTTTTTTTTTTATAATAACCATGTCCATGTATGTCCACTTCAAATTTAGGCACAGAGAATAGGAAAGCAAGCAAGCAACTTCATTCAAAAAGAGCTCAGTATGGACTATGTATACGACTATATGTTTCACCTCTTAACTGAGTACGCCAAGCTCCTAAGGTTCAAGCCAACCAAACCACCTGAAGCTGTTGAGGTCTGTTCCGAGTCTCTGGCTTGCCAAGCTGTAGGCAATGAGAAGAAGTTCATGGAGGATTCCATGGTGAGGTCCACCAGCGATGCTGGTCCATGCGACCTACCGCCTCCTTTCAGTCCTGAGGAATTCAAAGCGCTACAACGTAGAAGGGAGAAGTCAATGAAACAGATCGAAACATGGGAGCAGAAAGCTTCCAAGCCCGTGGATAGCAAGCCATGAGGGCTTCATGCATTCCATCCCTAAAGAGAGGTTCATATAAAATGCGTGGTACATAGCCAATTTTTGTAATGGCAATAATTACAGGCATTTTGTTATATGAGGATTGAATCAAATGTGTTTAACCTAGAATAGTCACATGTGGTTTTAGTAACTAGCTAGTTTACCCGCACTTTGCTACATGCAACAAAGATTGAAGTTAAAAATAACAATGTTCTTTTCTCGCTCATCAACGCAAGGTTTTAAATAGTACGGGCTGCTGTGCGATGAAAAAACCACGTGAGGTTTGACGTGAGATCCAGTGTGAGTCATTTTAGTCAATTTCCATGAACGCCAGGTTTTATCAAGGTTTTAAATAGTGCGGGCTGCTTGCGCATTGCGACCACAGCACAATGCAGCAGGGAAATTCCCCATGCAATCCAAACCCTAGAACAACGATTAACGCGATCGGGGAGAAGGGGAAGTCGGCGTAGTGGATGCAGGACCTGATGGACTCGTCGGAGGCCCGCCTTCCCGCGAATGCTAACTCATCCGGAAGCGCTGCCGTCGACGGCTTCTTCGTGAAGCTGCGTAGCTGTGCCGATCCCGCAGAATCCTGCAGCAAGGAGCCGACCGACCTCCAGTTCAACGGCAGCAGCAGAATCACCCTCAACATCCGAGCCTCCCTGGCCGCCGGTAATTCTTATTTCCTCTACTCTTCTCCGCTCGTCTTTGATGCGTGCCTTGTTTACTGCCGCTGCATGCTGTTTAACGCCACTGGCCACTACAAACTCTTTTTTGAAATAATGGCCACTGCAAATTCTGTGACAAAAAGACTGGGGAGGGCAAAGCCTCTGCCGAAAATAATTCTGACGCAGCTGCTGCCCTTGCAGAGTATGAGAACTGTACCAAAAACAACACCCCTGAAGAGAAGAAGAGACTCGAGGCAAGCCACATCAGTGGCTCTCTGGAGAGGGAAACGAGCACCACGGGGAATTTTGCCAACCAAAAGGTACTGCGGAGTGTTGTTTGGCACTGTTTCTTACACTTGAGGTCAGATCTTACTGCTCGAAACTAAAACAAATCAATTTCTGAATGCTATTGACAATATTTGCCCGGAACACATCTATGATATAGTGGTCGACTCCACTATTTGACAAAAATTACAAAAGGGCATGCCCAGCTCCCACACGTTCATTTTTGTGCCTCTTTGATGAAACTCTTACAGTGATCAATAGATGAAAAATCATTTAGGTTGAAAACTTAAGGCTGATGCTGTTAAAATCATCACTGAAAATACTTCTATTGTGTGTAATTATACTTTGTATCTCCTTAAGAATTGCTAGTCAAAGTCTGGATGTCCTAAACGACTTATATTTCGGATCAAAGGGAGTATTTGATTTGACATGAGTGCTAGTACCAGATGTCCTTAAATGATTGTTGTAAGGATGAATTATGCTGTTGGGCGTTTCTATTGTGTCCAGTTTACCATCATGCATGCTCAATTATATCAAAGAATGATCTCTAATTTAAAATATTATGTTTTTGAGCATTCTTACGTTGATGCAACTGCCATCATCATTTGTTCTAGTTTTTATCTGTCTTTCTATATTATAACATTCTCACATTTATGTACTTTCTCCCTATTAGGCTCAAAGTATGAAAGTAAAAAACTGGGCATGTGTAAAATTTTCATCTATAAGTGGTAAATCTGTACTGAGGTTCCTGCGCAAGCTGGGAAAGACGTGCCTGTCCATTGGAATGGTAAAGCCCTGCTCTCTTCCCTTTTCTAAGGCATTCAGATAATCACATATGACAGATCTGACGTTGCAGATCAACTTAGCAGGAATTAAGGGGGCGTTTTCTTCGGTGACTTATTTTTAGCACGTGTCACATCGAATGTTTAGATACTAATTAGGAGTATTAAACGTAGACTATTTACAAAACTCATTACATAAGTGGAGGCTAAACGGTGAGACGAATCTATTAAGCCTAATTAATCCATCATTAGCAAATATTTACTGTAGCAATACATTGTCAAATCATGGACTAATTAGGCTTAATAGATTCGTCTCGCCGTTTAGCCTCGACTTATGTAATGGGTTTTGTAAATAATCTACGTTTAATACTCCTAATTAGTATCTAAACATTCGATGTGACGGGTGCTAAAAATAAGTCAGTGGAAGAAAACGGGACCTAAGTCTGGAGCCAACTATGTTGATAAAAAAAACTCTTATTCACCCACTGATATAGAAAACAGTTTGTGGACTGTGCACGAATTCTTTGACAACCATGAAATGAAGAAAGACCAGGCAAAATTTCTACTTGTAATTCTGCCAGACACCAGAATATCTGATGGTATTTAATTTGTTATTTTGTTCAGATGCAACTTTTTTTTCTTCCTTCTTTTGGTGATAGTTTCATGTGAAATTTTGCCGTGAAAGTTAGACAGGTGTGTAAGCATGTTGGACATGCACATCATTGTTGTTTGCCTCTGAAAGATTGTGTGGAACAATAGATTGATTAGATTGGGAGATAGAGGTTACATATATATATATATATATATATATATATATATATATATATATATATATATATATATATATATATATATATATATATATATATATATATAGGGGTGAAGAGATCTTGGGTTTATAGAAACAGAACCGGACAAGATCTCCTCCTATCTCTATCTAACCATATCTGGGCCGGCCAGGCTTAAGCCCACGGCACATGCCCTTCCATACATATACACATATACATCTAACCCCCCCCCCCACGCGGTCGAAGTGTCATTGGAACGAACATTGAGACTGGACCGAAACTCCGTGAACACTGAGGAAGGAAGCCCCTTGGTGAAGATATCTGCGAACTGTGAAGTCGTTGGGACATGAAGGACACGGACATCACCGAGGGCAACACGCTCCTGAACGAAGTGAAGATCTTCTCCACATGCTTAGGTGCGCTGATGTTGGATGGGGTTGGAGGACATGTAGACGGTGCTGATGTTGTCATAATACACCAATGTGGACCGGCGCAAGGGAGTGTGCAGCTCACCTAGAAGTTATCACATCCATGTTGCTTCTGCCATGGCATTAGCAACCGCGTGATGCTCAGCTTCAGCACTAGAGCGCGAGGCCGTGTTCTGACGTTTCGAAGACTAGGATATGAGATTGTCCCCAAGAAAAACTGCATAGCCTGACATAGACTTACGAGTATTAGGACAACCAGCCCAATCAGCATCAGAATAGACCACCAATTCCGAGAGTGAAGACGGCCGCACAAACAAGCTAAGGTCCAGGGTGCCACGTACGTAACCGAGGATCTGTTTCAAAGTGGCAAGATGAAGTGCACATGGATCATGCATGTGGAGACAAACTTGCTAAATAGCATATGCAATGTCAGGTCTGGTAATTGTGAGATACTGAAGAGCTCCTGCCAAGCTGCGAAAATCAGTAGCATCTGATATAGGCGCATCGTTGGCTGAAAGCTTCGGATTCACATCTACCGACGTGGAGCAAGGGTTACAGTCTGCATACCGACACGACCAAGAATCTCAAGCATAAATTGCCGCTAAGACAAAAAAAAAAGAAGACCACCATCGACGTGTTGAACATGCATCCCAAAAAATGATGAAGTCCTTCATAGCAAATTCTTGCTGCAAGGCAGTGATGGTCTAACAAAGCAGGGATGGTGAGGAGGCAGTGAGGACGATGTCATCCACATATAGAAGAAGATACACCATGTCAGCACCGCGGCAGTATACGAAGAGTGAAGTGTCAGTCTTGGCTTACACAAAACCTAGCCGAGTCAAATAGGAGGCGAAGCGACTATACCAAACCCGAGGCACCTGTTTCAGACCATAGAGAGACCTGTTGAGACGACACACGAAGTCTGGATGTGCTGAATCCTCAAACCCATACGGCTGTGCATAGTAAACTTTTTCTGACAAGGTTCCATGTAAGAATGCATTCTTCACATCGAGCTGGTGGATTGGCTAGTGACGAGAGAGAGCCAGAGATATAACAGTCCGAACTGTGGTAGGCTTCACGATAGGGCTGAAAGTCTCAGAGAAGTCAACACCAGGATGCTGAGTGAAACCACGGAGGACCCATCGCGCCTTATAGCGCTCGAGAGAACCATCTGCCTAGAATTTCTGCTTAAACACCCACTTTCCAGTGACCACATTGGCGCGAGGAGGACATGGGATGAGGTCCCAAGTATTATTCTCCTGAAGAGCAGAGAACTCCTCTTGCATGGCAGCCCAGTAATTCGAATCAGCGAGAGCAACCTGGTAACTCCGTGGAATCACGGACAACAGCGAGGCCTGAAATAGAGCAAGCAAATGGAACCTCAACTTGGCACGGGTCATCATGGGATGCTGGTTGGCCAACCGGGGGAACTGCAACAGCTCCTCGTGGAAGCGGAGGCGAACCAACTGGACCAGGTGCATGAACGAGCACCCGAACCGGTGTTAGGTGGGCTAGTGACCGAATGGGTCCATGGGTGGGGCGCCTGGCATAGACCAGGTGAGCGTCCTTGCTGAGCAGCGGCAGTCGACGTGGAGGCAGAGCCCACCCCCTAGCCAGCGGAGCTAGGAGACGTAGAGGGCATGACTGTCCAGGTGAGGGGAGCAGCAGCAGCAGCAGGCTATCGGGTAGCCACTACCGGTGAGATAGCCACGCCAGGCTGCTGGGCGGCCACGGCCGGCTGCGGGGCAGCCGCACTTGGCTGCTGGGACACCACACCTGGCGGGGAGCAGCCACGTCCGGTTGTGCAGCTGCACCTGGCTGTGTAGACGGGACACCATCGGAGGCCACACATGGCTGTGCAGGGGAATCGCCTGGACCTGCAAGAACAGAATGGTGTGGCAATCCAGGGGGAATCGGCACAATGTTAGCAGGTTCTGCCAAAAACTCGAATGCCTCGGGAGTAGGAGGTGATGTGTCTTCAGAAAAGGGAAAGGAGGATTCCTCAAAGATGACATGTCGTGAGATGATGATCCTATTGGACCGACGATCAAGACAGCTATATCCCTTATGGTTAGGTGAGTAGCCAAGGAATACACAGACAACCAAGCGAGAAGTGAGTTTGTGAGGGGCGGTGGCAGATAGGTTTGAATAGCACTTACAACCAAAGACACGAAGGTTCTCGTATGATGGTTGAACCCCAAAAAGAGCAACATGAGGCGTAGAGAAGTCGAGTGTCTTGGTGGGAAGGATGTGCAGGAGGTATGTTGCAGTGCTCAGAGCTTCAGCCCAAACTCTTGGGGGAATGCTGGCCTGGAATAACAGTGAGCGGACAACATTATTAGTGGAGCGAATAATGCGTTCAGCTTTACCATTCTGGGACGAAGTGTAGGGGCAGAACATGCACAGATGTATTCCATGGGAGAGGAAGAACGCGCGGGAGCTAGAATTGTCGAACTCAAGGTCGTTGTCGCACTGAACGCCTTTGATGGTCACGCCAAACTGTGTGCACATGTAAGAAAAAAAGTTGGCATGAGTGGCAAAGGTGTTAGACTTAAGTCGTAAAGGGAACGTCCATAGATAATGCGAGCAATCATCAAGAACATCAAGATAATATTTAAAACAAGAAACCCTAAGAATAGGAGATGTCCAAAGATCACAATGTATTAACTCAAAATCATGAGAAGCTGTCACACCCTGAAATTTTCAAATTTCATAATGTGATTAAAAGAAATAATTAAAACAATGATTTTCTCATAATATTAAAATTTTCCCAACATTTCTTTTCTTTATAGGAAATTTAGCATAGATAAAATAATTTTTTAAAGATGCGTTTAGATGTTGTCCAAGTTCTTTTGAGAATTTTCCAGCTTTTTCTAGAATTTATTCTCCTTTTCCTAGAGCTATTTCCAAAATTTGGATGGTTCTAAAATCTTTTTCATGAGCTCCAAATATTTTATTTGGATTCCTTGTATCCCGATCTATCTCTGGGATTTTTTTCCCGAAATTTTTGGGATTTTCTAAATATTTTTCGTGCTCTAAAAACATTATCTAAAGTTTTCTGCATTTGTTTTTACACTGAAATATTTATGAAAATCTTAATCTATCTTTCTTTTCTAAACAGGCCGAGCCCGCAAACCCGGCCCAACTCCCATCTTTCCCTCTCCTCCTTTCTTTTTCTTCCAGCAGGCCGCTTCCCACACGGCCCAGCATTTTCCCTTCCCTTTTTCCAAGCCGGCCCACCCGGCCTCTACTCTACCGGCCCAGCCTTCTTACTGCCGGCCCAACTGCCTCCTCTCTCCCACTCACCGACAAGCGGGTCCCACCTATTGGGGTCGTCCCTCACCTCCAGCCAGAACCACTGCTTCTCTCGCACGGACGCCGGTCCGCCTCCCGCGCCGCCAGGCCCTTCGCCTCCCTACCTCCTGTGTCGCTCCGCCTGCTCGCACCGCATCGCCTCCCTGCACTCACGCGCTGCCAACACCTCCTTCCCTTCTTCCAGTAACGAATGTCGTTACTCCTCCATGGCTTTCAATGGCCGGCCGTCCGATTCACCTCCCCGTCGCCCTCTCAACTCCCTTCCGCGGCCTATAAAGTCGCCAGCACCCTCGCCCGCCGCTCCCCTTTCCATTTCACCACTCAATCGCCGCCCTCTTGCACCCGAGCGCCGCCGCCTCTCGAATCGCCACCGCCGCCGTGTCTCCCCGCCGCTGGCTCATCTCCGGCCGCTTCCGCCCAACGCCGCCACCGGTGAGAGCCCCTCCCGCACCCCTCTCTCTTTCCCCGTTACTTGCACCGGCCGCCCCAGTTCCAGGCCGCGCCGGCGAGCACCGGTCAGTGTGCCACCCCCTACGTAGGCAAGCGAGAGGAAGAGGATAAGCTGCACCTTTCTCGTTCTAGCCCCTGAAGGATCCTGTAAATCTCTAACTCTTTCTTTGTGTCTTGCACCTTTCACAGAAAAGACCTCAATCTATTCGGCTTTTCTCAGTTTAATCCTATCCATGACCTTTTTGCAGATCTAACCCTGAAGTTCCATCTTTTCGCGGGTTCTGTTCGCTGAATCTTAGTAATCTTCTCTGCTAACCCTCGTAGTTTATGTTTAATCGTGTTTTAGTCCCTAGAACCTTGTTTAGTTCGTAGATTTCGCGTTTTAGCTCCGTTTTAATTCGTTCAAGTTGCGTTACGGTCATAACAGCATAAATTACACGTTAGTGTTGTTGTCATCCTACATTTCATGCCTTTAAAAATAAATTTAATATTAAATTGAATAATGCCAAATGAACATGTGTTTCTCTAAATAAAAGTTACCAAGAGTTATCCATCACTTTTCATAATAAATATCAATATGATTAATGACTACTTCATAATCTTTCTAAATAAAAGCCAATTACGATATACACCGGTTTTTCATAAACCAAAGATAATATGATTAACACTTATTTGAATAATTCTTACAATTAAAAGCTATTTAGAGTTAAACCTCAGCTTTTCTTAAATTAAATTCAATTTGACTAATATCAATTCAATGTTCATTCTAAATAAAAGCTACATAGGTTATAACTCAAATTTTCATAATTAAAAGTTAGTTTGGCTATATAAATATAAATGTATTTTTAATATAATATGCTTAGTTGAACTCGAAATATGAAGCTATGCGCTTAGATGTTCATATGTGCTTTATTTTCAAATTAAATGTTTAATTTGTATAACTTGTACATAAATATTTGCAAATAAAATTTGCCTAAGTTTCACACCATGTTTTCATAAACAAATATAAATTGATTAATTCCAAATAGGGTATTTCTCTGAAATAACCTATGTGCATGTTTTGTTTAATTAAAATGTATCAAGCATGTAGTCTTTTTATCTCTTTTATGAATCAAACATCTCGATTGTTCCGACATCACATGGCTCTGATCTTAGCCAACTAATTAGGCATGTGGTTGACTAGTGGCCTTACCGAAAGGGCAAGGAGGGGGAAGGTGTCGGGGGTATGACCCGGAGCAGTAGCCTTCTAAGGTGCTGACTCATTACAACGGGTTGTGACCCACATCACTACTGAAACTCTAGCGGGCTACTTGTTAGCTATGTGTCTTTGTAAAGGCTTCGTAGTGGACCCCCTAGCCACTCATCAAAGGAAGTGTTTAAGGGCTTTGCAAACCCGGGCGACACGGGGGACCACGAGTTGTGGGTAAAGTGTACAACCTCTGCAGGGTATAAACTTATATGTCAGCCGTGCTCACGGTTAAGAGCGGCTTGGACCCTCACATGATTAAATAAACTTGAAGATGAACTTAAATCGTTAATTCCAGTTAGTTCCTATGGCCTTGCTGAGTACCAATCATAAGTGTACTCACCCTTGCTTACTGCTGCTCAGAAGAAGAAGATGCAATGAAGAAGTTGTGAAGATGATGCTGAGTTCTAGGCGTACGCAACCCCTAGTCGAGTGTCTGTGAAGTTTGGAGCCTCCATTTCTAGAGTTTAAGCTGTGTTTCTCTGTTACTCTTGTAAGTCTTTTTTTATCTTTTTACGTGATACTGTTAATGTTATTCACTAATGATGTCACTATATGAAACTAGATCCTGGCATACATATAGGTAGTACTTAGTTTTGTTTTAAAACCAGGTGTGACAGTAGCTCGCGAAGAGGACGCATGAAATGGTAACTGAATGTGATGACCTAAGTAATAAGCATGGCATAGAGAGTTGCTAGCACTTTTATTACACGAGATGACAGTAGACTGTGGTAGACGAGACAAAACTTCAGGACCAGGATGATCGAGACGTTGATGCCAAAGCAAAGAAGAGGCGGCGGCATGGAAAGCAGAGGCCGGCAGCTAGAGAGGGTAAAGAGGTCTGGAGCTATTGCACCTGACGATCTCTCTCCTGGATGGAAGATCCTTCACAGAACGATCAAGAGGGTCAAACTCCACAGAACAGTTGTTGTTAGAGGTAAACTAGCGAACGGAAATAAGATTCTTAATAAGACTTGGAGAAAAAAGCACATTATTAAGATGAAGCTTAGGTGAAAGAAACGTGGCACCAGTAGAAGTAACAGGAAGCAAGTTTTTATTACCGATAACAATTGAAGAAGGAAAAGAGGATAGTGGAGATGAGGGATGTGTCAAGATACCAGCATCGGAGGTCATATGGTTTGTAGCGCCGGAGTTGAAGTACCACTCATTGTTCTGTGGCTGATGCAGGGTCATCTTGTTGAAGTTCGCAGTGAGCGCCTGCTGACCCAGTAGGGTGCGGAGATGATCGGGCCGTAGAGGCTGAGCGGTGGGATGGCGCACTGCCCCTGGGGGCCAACCCACTGCTGAGCGCCAGGAAGTTGCCCCTGCGCTTGGCCTATAGCCCACTGCCCCTGGGCGCTTGCTAGGAAGGTGTGTGAGGCTGCTGGACCAGGCCAGTAGGGCGCATGGAGGTGGAGGAGCCTCGTGGGCTGGGGCCACATGTGGATGGACCCGATCCACAGGTTCTGGTAGGTGGGAAAGGGGGTGTTGGGAGCTTGGCCCGTCGCCATGAGAGATCCGACGCCGCTAGTAGCAGAAGTAGAGCCGGTGGTGCTGGCGCCGCTGCCTTGGGGGCCGCCGCTCCCGGAACCACATTTGTCGCGCTTGCCGCCCCCAGGGCCAGGGAGAGGCTGGTGCGGCTGCTTGGGCTTTTGCGGCGACGAAGAGGAAGGCGGCTTGTCGCCAGTTGAATTGGATCCGACGAGGAGGGCGGTGGCGGGGCTCGGCTACTCCATGGTCAACTCCTCCAGCAGGAGATCGTTCCGCACCTGCAAGAAGGTGGGGAAGGGATTGCTGCATCAAAGATGAAGCCCAAGCGAGGTGAAGCGCTCATTCAAGCCATGGATGACGTTGAGGACGAGCTTTCTATCAGAGACAAGCTCGCCGAGGTCGGCGAGGGAGTCCACTATGCCCTTGATACGACGGTAGAAGTCGGTGATGGAGAGATCACCCTGCTTGATGTGGTGGAACTAGGCGTCGAGAAAGAGAGCCCTAGTCTCCCGGTTGCCTAGGAACTAGGACTGGATGGCGAGCCAAACAGCACGAGCAGAGGCGTCGCGTTCCAGCACAGCGTCGGCAAGGTCAATTGTGATGGCACCAATGAGCCACGTCTTGACGACGCAGTTTATGCGCTCCCAATTAGGCAAGGTGGGGGCAGCCACGTCGCTGAGGACATGATCCTTGAGGGAGTACTTCCCGAGGGTGAGGAGGAAGGCCTCACGCCAACGAGGCAGAAGACACGTCGAGGACGAGCGGGACGAGAGCCCAGATGTTCTGCACGGCAACAGCTCGCGCATGCAGATTGACGATGGTGGCGACTTCGTGGATTAGCAGGGCGTCGAGGCCGTTGGGCTGCTGAGGGACGGA
This sequence comes from Setaria viridis, assembly GCF_005286985.2. Classification (NCBI taxonomy): domain Eukaryota; kingdom Viridiplantae; phylum Streptophyta; class Magnoliopsida; order Poales; family Poaceae; genus Setaria; species Setaria viridis. The sequence continues at coordinate 32,198,477 of NC_048263.2, forward strand.
GCCCTGGGACGCGCCGTCATTTGTGTCGGGGATGTGGTTGTCTTCATCTGGCGTAGCGGTAGTAGTGCACTCGCACGCTGCAAGAGTAAGGGCGGCGCGCAAGCAAGCGTCAGCGACATCATGCTCCTTAGCAGTGATGGCAGCCTCTTACTCGGCGGCGATGGCATGAGCGAGGGTGGCGTCGCAGGCCTCCTTGGCCGCTTGGGTGTTGCTGACGCGCTTCTGGGCATCCAGATCAGTGCCACCCTTGGCAGCATCAGCGGTGGCGGTGGAGGAGTCGGCAGGCGGAGGGAACTTGCCGGCTTAGGAAAGTTGCGCGAAGGAAGAAGCAGCGTCAGAATCAGCTCGCTAGACAGCGGAAGGTGGGGAATCCGATGAAACGCGAACTCGTGATACCATGAAAGATTGTGTGGAACAATAGATTGATTAGATTGGAAGATAGAGGTTACATATATATATATAGGGGTGAGGAGATCTTGGGTTTATAGAGACAGAACCGGACAAGATCTCCTCCTATCTCTATCTAACCATATCTTGGCCGGCCAGGCTTGAAGCCCACGGCACATGCCCTTTCATACATATGCACATATACGTCTAACAACCTCTACATGATATGATGTGAACAAGAAATATCTGGAGGATGTTGCTAATGAAATAAAGACCAAGGTAATCTTTTCTTTTTTTTGTTTGGTGTGATTTTAGTTTTTTGTTGCTATGGAGTTCTAATGCTTGGTGTTTTTTTAATCAGGTCGTAGAGTGCAATGCACTTTCTAATTCTTGTGAGGATATGAGTGAAGATGAGGACTTTGGTTTGGACAAGGAGGAGTCAGAAGATGATGGCTCTGACTCTGAGGAGACCGGAATTATGGGCAACACACTTTCTGATTCTTGCAAAGATATGAGCGAAGATGAGCAACACACTTTGGAGTCTGGAAAAGATGATGGCAATGAACAGTCTGATGACTCCGAGGAGATGGGATTTGTATAGCCCATAGTTCCTCTGATAATTTGGTAGAAGATGGCATCTTTGATATGCCTGCTGGCTCCACTGAGGACAATGAAGATGATGGTTCGAGTGATGAGGAGACAAAGGATCTGGGTGACTTTCTCGAGATAAAGCGATTTCTACCTGGAGGGAAGGGGTTCACAAAGAGAAAAGGTGTTGTGCGTGGTGACCTGCAGGTAAGGCTTGTTGTTTAGTTCTTTTTCGAGTCATAAAAGGAAGTTGGATTAGAAATGGACGCGGTATGTGAAATTTATATTCTAGTGGATATATAAAACCTGATTATACCACCTGATGATGTTTCTCCAAGAAAAATATGCATACCATTTTTCATGTCTCCAATCTGAATATTGACAACAAACTTTTAGAAATCATGTTTTGTCCACAGACAGTATTACTAGCCCTACCTAGTTATTGTTGCTGAATTAGCTTATTTACTTGAATTAAAACCATAACACTATGGAAGCATCCACTTCCATTATGTTATAGTTGAACGTTTTCTTTAACCTTTCAAATAATGCAGTGAGAATAATTTCATCAACTCTTTAACACGAAAAGGCCCAAATTTCAACCCCCTGCCAACTCCAAAACCATCTAAAATACAACCTTCAACTGTGAGCTCAATAGCTCATACAACCTCCTAGTAAGGTGTTTTAGAATATGTGGTGTGCGCGTGAGTGCTCTGTATCCTTGCTCTTTTGAGGTCATCTTCTTCCACAATCCACAACCCCTGCCCAGTGGTCTCTCTTCAAAGCAAATCTGCATTTATGATGTCAAAAGCCTCACTCTAAAAATCAAGTTTGCTTCTTCTCATTCTATTTCAGAGTTATAAGAAGCTGAAACAAGTATTGTGAACTGGTGGGAGTGTATATTGTCACCATGACAGCCAGGTCTCACCATCTAAAGCTCTGTCCTCATGCTGTTCCATATAACACAAGATTGTGTGTAATAAATCTCACCACATTTTGCCCATGTTATTCAGAACCACTCTGGTTTTGGTTGAAGGGGTTTAAAATGGGTGAATTTTGGAGTTTTGAGGTTGTAGGTCAGATGGTTTTTGAAATTGGGAACTAGCCATTAAATTATGCGTTGGTGCCAGGTTGTGCTTATAGGATCCTTTAACAATATTTATCATATGTTTATGATTTGAATTTGCAAGTCTTTGAACACAACTCAAAAAACATTATGGCCAACAACAGCCAGGATGCTAATGCAGAAGTGAATAAAGTTTGTGTTCTGAAGCAGAACCTTCATGCAAGCGTTTGATAAATGACAAAGCAAGGCTGGCAAAGAAGTAAAACAATGTCAACAAGAAAATCATTCATCGAAAAACCCCAACAACAAAACTAACAAGGCTAAGGGTAGGTGTTAACGCAAAAAATTGGACAGTGGTCCCGAATCCTGCGTCGAGCACACGACCCGGGAGAATCTGCTTAGCTCCTGTTCGGGTTATCGCCCTGGTGCGGTTCGCGCGGTGTGCCTATCAATCTGACATGTTGATTGATAAGGAAGGAAAGATATCAAATTTCAGAGATTTGATCAACTGAAGTTCCGATCTATTCCAAAAGATGTATCAGTGGATTGGCCGATTTGATATAAAGATGACCGGCTATGAAACAGCCGATAATCTTATAGCAAACGTAAAAGAAACTACTGAAGTAACTTAAATAATGCTACCGAAACAACACCTCAAATAGATCTAATCGGCTGTATGGTAATAAATAGTGTATAGATATAGCCGACAGTTCGTGCCTCAAGCTGGATAACTGGTGATAAAAACTAAAATAACAAGTAAAACCTATAATTCTAGCAAATATCGATAACTAGTAAATAAATCTAAATGAAATAACAGCGATGCGCCCGAAGTTAAAGCTTAGATATTACTCGAACTGCAGAACTTATAAATTGGCCGAAGATCGCGTTGATGCAGCCCTGCCAACTCGCACGAACTCGTGAAAAGAAAAGGGTTTGGCGAAGTCGCCAACTTGAAAGTAAAGTTGCGTGAAAAAGTAGATTCGTATTGATGATTGTTGGTTGTTTTACAAGCCTCATGAGGCACCTATTTATACCCTATTACAACTCATTTCCTAACTAACTACAATTTTATCTCTTATTCAAAGTAACAAATATTTACATACGGATACAACTCGCATCGGAGTCGAACACCAATCAATCCTTTATGGGCCAACCCTGTCTTCATCTTGTTACCGACTTGGCCCATTCAGGCCCATATCGGCTGAGCTGTTCTGGCTTCCAATTGGCCACTCCCCATCGACCTCATCGGCTAATCGGCCGAAATACTGTAGCTTTATCGGCCGATTTCCCTAGCCACAGCCTCTTGTTTAACCGCGTCAGCCACTTTCTTCTCCTCTTGACGCCGACCCTGACACATGTCAAAAACTGACGTCAATAGTAGGTTTGTAGGTATCCTATATTTTTGGCTTGAAACAAGAATTTTGAAGAGAGAAATCAAGCATAGAAATTCTAACTAAGGGGATTTTGAAAACAAAAAGGAAAAGAAAGGGCTTATTTTTTTGATGAAATGCAAAAACCTATGGTTTTAGGGTGGAGTGTAATCAGAACAGAGCCAAAAATAACTCAGGTCGATCTGAATGGTGCAACAAGCTGATCAACACAAGGTAATCCAACCTCTGTTGGTTCTGGTTTTCGGCTGGGCTGATAGAAGGGCTTAGGTGGAAAAGATTTTGATAAAAATAACATGAAAATGCACTGCAACATGACATAGATAAATAAAATGAGATGACATGATATGGAGGTGGTCTAAAACAAAACAAAAGTGAGCCTAAATTAACTAGCCACAAGTTTAGAATCAATGGGTGGTGCCATGCTTCATATTTCTCTCTAAAAAGACACAAAGAAAAAGACTCTAAACACTAATAGCATACAAAAAGGGGTCTATAAATTTTTCAAGATCAAGTAACAAAGTGCTCCCTCGGTATTATTTAAAGCATACAACATGTTGTTGCGGAAATTGTTAGAGCAATGGTACAATGTTACTTGATAGTTTCGATTAAAGAGCACAATATAGATCATCATCTTGATAAAATAAATAAATAAAAAGACGGGTTGCCTCTCGAAAAGCGCTTTAGTTATAGTCATATAACTAGACTCCTCACCTTGATCATGTTCATGCGAAGCCATGGTCCTTTGTGCGAGAATCCAAAGTGTCCATGCAGTTTGATGTGATCTTTTGTAATCCTTCATGGTTCACTTTTAAAATCTTCATGTATTGAATGTAGCCTGCTTGTGTCTTTATGTCCCAATGCTCCAGAGGTTTTTATTTTGTTCCAGACTTCTGAATTTGATCATGTACGTTTAATGAAAGCATTGCCCAAGCTCCTCTTTATTGTTGTTATCCTCATCTCCTCCGTCTTATTCTCATCACATTGCTGCTGCCTCTTCTTTGTGGATTTTCCCCTGCATCCAGAATAGAACATATACTGAAATATAGCTCTATTGAAAAGTTTATGAAGTTACCTTTCCAATGAGTAGTCATTCATCTAAAACGGAGTTCAAATGAGAGAGTTATGCCCGTTTTATTTTAGCACTACGTGCTGTCCAGAACTAATTTTAGGACGCGTGACCTCCGATAATTTAGCCATAACAGCTTGTAGGAACTTCCGATTGCCTTAATTCTTGATTCGTTGGAATGTAGACTTCATAGGACTTATGAATATCAAAAAATATTCTATTGCCTTTGAGGTCGTGCAAAATCTTGATGACAACAGTAGCTTCTTAGGAATTGATCCGGAGATGTCGATGATCTTGATCTTATGGTCTTTGGGGCATTATGTCACACATCCTTTAGCTTCAAGGTCATAACCATTGCTGCACCAGCGAGTAGCATGGTGGTAATGATGCATCTTCTTCATAATTCTTGCTCTAGCCAAGGTGCTGGGATCAGAGGAGGCTCATGCGCTTTGTGTCAATGATCTGAGCGGTTTTCTTTCTTGATTGCATCACTCAATTAGAAGCTTCTTCAGCATCCCACTGGAGAAGATTGGTAGTGTCATGGTGCTTCTAATCTTGTTGCCTCCATTCTTGATCAACTTCAAGTCATCATCTTTTGTGCGTAGAGGCTCTCCAATCATCCCTCAACATCATCACCACCTTCTTCGTCCTTCACTGCTGCCTCTTCTCCATTGAATTCCTCTGCGTCCAGTACAGAACATGTACCAAACTTCTACTCCATTGCAAAGTGCATCAAATTACCTTTCCAACAAGTGGTCATTCACCCAAAACGGATTCCGGATGAAGAGTTACGCCCGTTTTACTCCGGCACTACATTCGGTCCCGAGCTGATTTGAGAACACGCAACATTGAAAGATTTTATCATAACTCCTTGTACGGATCTCCAAAATTATCAATTCTTATTGCATTGGAAAGAATACTTGATGGATCTTCTGAATATTCAATTTTCCTTTATTATACATCTCTGATCATGGGTAGAAAATTGATCATAATAGCAACGTTCAACTTGAGATGTTGATGATCCAACTCGCAACTTTTTTGGCATGACCCAACACCTGTTACTTCAACAAATAAATCTCCAAGAAAATATTAATCTTAAAAATTAATTGACACAATGGCATACCTTGCTTATAAGCATTTGTATTGTCTTAATTGGTGTGTACTCAATAGCAGATGCTAGGCCACAAACAAAGTTAGCACCTACTGATAAAGAGTTGGACTTGATGTTGTTATCATCCTATCGGAGTGAATTGAGACTTGATGAAGTCCATGTTCGATCATCTGGCGTCTAGTATTTACCTACTTTCAAGGATGCAAATAAGAAAAATAGGATATATGTAATACAAAAATTAGGGTTAGTCCGAAAAATTAGATAGATCGCCCCAGGGTTCGAGTTGCTGATCCCCAGCAACGGCGCTAGAAAAGCTTGTTGATGGTAGTTAACACGCCAAGTTGTGAACCGCAAGCACACAGATCATCATAGCTTTTCCCTTAGAATATTCCATCCAAGGTTTATCAATCCGTGGATCGGCAGGAAACTGGCTAGAGTTCTCTATCTAGCTAAACGGATCTAATCCTATCATGAAGCATGAATTGCATACAAAGGTAAACCCAATCCTGAAATAAGTATTATAGATAGGGTAAACAGATCACAGGTAACACAACCAAATGTAGCATGAGCCTATTATCTTCTTGTTGTAGTTCTAACCAAAGTGATAACCAACCTTTGTAGCACCTTGATAAATAGTCATCTCTTAGAAAGGCGGCTCGCAAGCGGCCTACTTTCTTGTGGTTTACCTCAAACGACTCCCACAATACTCGCAATCGATCCTACTCAACATTACGCAATTGTTCGGCCTTTTCCTCCCACATGCTATCACCATGCAAGGGTAATCACATCGACTTCCTACGCACTACTAAGATGTATCCGCAAGACATAGACTAATCACCACGATTACATCTATTCCTGCTAAGAACATATGCTAGATAAACATATGAGAATAAGCATACATCATAGTCTATCAAAGTAAGCACAAGATTAGATTGATATCATCATCGTGTGTACATAAGCCTTGATGATCACAAGGCTCGGCTCCAGAACTCCACCATGGCTTCACCGTGCAGGGACGACCATGGCAACTAGGGTCTAGCCTAAGCCCTCTCCTAGACAACCTCAAAGACTTGCAGCGGCCCTCAGCTCCCTCTGGTGTGTGTCCCTCTATTCGTTGACTTCTGGTGGATCCCCCACCCCCCGGCCTCAGTGAATTTTTGGAGTATTTATAGTCTGGAGAGCTCGTGCGTTAAATTGGAAGGCGAACGGGTGAAGGAAAGGGGTAGGCCGATCGGTCTTCGTCGCCAAGTCTTCTTCAATGTTCTGGAACCTTATTTTTATATGCATGTGGGCCTGGCATGTCCGTAGCTTCGGGATGAGATTGATCTTCAATAACTTTTCAAATCTCCGCTTGATCTTCTTTGATTCCTCCTTGATCCCGAAGCGATCCTTGCCATATCTTCACAAACTTAGCCCTTAAGTCATATTGGAGGATTGCTTGCTAAAAATGAGCGTCGGTGGAGGCCAGAAGGCACCAAGCCGATCGGCCTAGGCCCTTTTTTGCGCCTCCTAATCTTCATCTTTCTCTGGTCCACTACTCGTTCAAGGCTTTATCCGAAAAATGCATAAGCCCAATTTCCTGTGAAAATAGAATATCCTCCAAAATATCTTGCATATGCAAAAATGAGGTTATTTCAGGTGCCAAGTGCCGGGTTAGTATAAGAATATGCATTAAAAACACTAGTTAAATAGCACTAAAAGTGTGTTAATAATGAGCGTCAACAGTTGGCCCAAACACTACCGAAGATACACGCAAATACACTTGTTTCACGCAGAAACATATACTAGTTGCCGCAGCAACCTATCTGGAACTGATCCACTTAATCAGTTCCTTCCAAAGTGCCTATAGTTGCCTTCGGCTACAGCAACTCCTACACTTTCACCTGGGCAGTCCTCAAAGGCTACCTGCCAGCCAGCCAAACACTCTCTTCTTGAGTGTGGAGAAAACCTCCAGACTACTCTCTTTAGTGCTACTAGAACTCACAAGGAAGTCTATCCCTTCTCCTCTGTATTTATAGCACTACTACACAGCCATAGTGGCTTGCATGCCAAGGCTAAGGCTTGACTTGACTTGGTTCCTAAGGCAAAGACTAGACTTGGACCCATAGTAATTTACATTTAGCTACTCAGCACTACTAGTCAAGATTACTGCTAACAGTGTGACTTACACTACCAGCTAATTGGAAGTGATATGCTTGCCAATTTTTTTCTTATAACAATAGTCTCTCCATGCATGGATGCATCTTTTGTGTGACTCATGCAATACTATGTTTCTGTTGTACTGACATTGTTTCTTTTTGTTAGTCCCACCTGCCTTCTTTGCTTCTCGTGTGGCATCCCATGCTCGCAGCCATGTTGAAGAACAGAGGAGCTTGGGACTGGCGAGCGATGACCCTGCAACTCTTCAATTTCCAAAATATAATTTCTGCTAAAACCCTTTCCGGGAGATGAGAACATGATGTGTTCAGCCAATAATAACCAAGATATCTGGTGACCTAGTTTCTTGTGTGTGTTCAGCCCTAGGGTCAGTTGTAAACTTATCCTCCTACCACGAATGTTATTTTCTGGATTGTCAGGTGATCATATTCTTGTTGCTAGCAGAGCGAACATTGTTATATCCTTGTAATGTGTGTACCTTAAACCCAGAGAGATACTTAAGAAAAATTACCTTCACAATTTGCTCTTGTCGGGCGTTGGGTAGTCAGTGCTCACTCCAACGCCGTCGAACATTGAGGTCACCTGAGAATTGAGATGCAATCAGACGTGGGTGGATTTGGAAATCCAAAGCCAAATTGGATTTCTTTTTTTGATTTGGATATCACTGGACGTCCAAACTGTGCATGGATTTTTGAATTCACTTGTCAACTTTTTTAATGTCCAGGTGGAGTCGCGCATTTAGATTTCAGACATGATGCATAATATATATTTCGAACATGATGCATAATATTGCATAATAGCATGACCAAACACAATATAAGATCCCTTCAAGATTAACAAATGCACTTTCACGTCATGTTTATAAAAAAAATAAAGAATGAATAGGGAAACATGTTCCAAAGTGGACATGTCCTAGCTGCTGACCATTTCTCTCAAAAGCTTGCATATCCATTTTATACCTATTACAGGTTTCGACAGACAATGGCTTACTATCCTGAGGCAGTACAATCAACATATATCTCAATGTCTGGCTGAATCAGAACGTGCTGTGCGGTTAACCCTGTAACCTGCACCGTCTATTCAGCAGCCTCTCTTGAGTTTTGAGGCTCGGCTGGTAGAAATTATAAGAGCATCTGCAAGAATACCCAATATTTTTACTCCTAGCTAGGCACCTCCCAAAAAGATTTTGGGCATAGAAAATACCACTTCCTCCGGCAGTATTCTTATTTTTCTCCCAAAAATCTTCCACGTCATCCTAGGTGGGACCTACCACCAATTAAAATGATCTCTCTCCTCCCATCGACCATCATATCTCCTGCCCGAGATTACCGTACGTGAGTTCGTCTTTCCTCGTCTCTCCCCTTCATCTTTCTCTCTCTTAAATTTCATCTCAATTTACCAGGGCACGTTTTCAAATCGTTTCCGTATAAGTGATTTCGTTTCCAACTATTACCATATTCAAATTTGGATTTTTTTCCCCTTTTATTATTGTATTGTTGTCGTCACTGAATCAGCAAAATTCCCGATTGACCAGTAATCATTTTATAGATAATATCGTTATCGACCGTTTTCAACCATTTTCATTCCCAACACTAAAGAACGAACAACCTTGCTGGTTATCAAATTAAAATACACCTTATTATAGCTATTGTATCTGGATTCCACCAATACTCCAAAAGTCAGTCGGGGTGAAGAAATCTTAAAGTGCCTGTCAGTCGGGTGGGCAAGCTTGGGCAGGGGCTTGGCCTCCGTTCTTTTATGATTGTCTTATTTCTTAAAATCAGATTTTCATAAATGACGGTCCTATTTGCTATCAATGTGGGTCGTCATCATGGCAAACATTAGATGACTAATGAGAAGAATCTTGTTTGCACTAATTAGATGATATAAACAGAGTTATTTTTCTTGGTCATTGCCAAGATGAAATAACATTATCAAAAAAGAACGGAGGGAATATTGTCGGAAGGTAATCCGAGAAAATTCCGAGAAAATTCTAGATGAATTCCTTGATTTCTATGTTTCAGAATACAGAACGATGCTTCCAATATATTACATATGTCAATGCCCAGCATGGATACACATACACCGTTATCAGATAAGAGTACTACATACTCATATCACTTGATCTGGTGTACTCCCTTTTTTGCATTAGCGACCTCAGGCATACAAGAACAAGATCATCTGCTGAGGTTTGTTTCGGAGCAATGGACCTTTTAACGCTCGGATCAATTTTCAGTTGAAGCTGAAAGGCTGAATAATTACTTACGCTGTACCAACTTGATAATGGAACTCTGTACCGAACTCTGGAATCTCCGTTGCTGTCAGTAATGGGAATGGGGGCCGCCTCGATTCGGAAAAAAAATTACTTGTGCTGTACCAACTTGGCGTGCAAGAGTTCAAGGTAATGGTATCTGTGGCAGGACGAATCACTTGAGCAAGCCACAAATCACTCTGAATCTCTTTTAGCGCTATGAATAATGCTGAAGTGCTTCAACATTGTCATGATGACAGTGACACCATAGAAAAAATGGATAACACTGCTCCGTGCAATTCACAAACCATCCAACATTACATACAAGCCACAAATTCAAAGAAATTATTCTGTTTATATGTGCAAAAGCGATTCCAACAATTAGTCAAAATCTTTCAAATCCAAAAGGCTAAACCTCATGTCGATGGCAAGCTGATAACAGCTGGGTTTTTTTGGGAACTATGACTTATTAGCTGACTAAACTTTATAATATGAATCAGAAAATTACAATAGGCACCCATATGCTATGTTAAACAGACCTGGAGTTGTACAATAATAGCAAACACACAGAGAACACGTACAATTTTGTTCAGTTCTTGAAAGAAAAGCCAAACAAGACAAATCATTACGCACACTCATCTTTTCATGAGGAGACCTAGTAGTATTCCCATAATAGCAACCACCAGTACTAAAACTAATGAGTAGCCACCGTGCTGCCTGCTGATGTCTCGCCTCAGAAGATCCTGTTAAAATCCCAATAAATTATTATTAGACTAGGCCTGTAGTGCTACCGAGATTGATCCAAGTATTCAGATCTCACTGTTGCAGAAAGCAATACAGCGGTACTCCCTCGGTCCATTATTGTGGGCATATTATTTTGACCTTTAATTTCTCTTGCACTATATTTTGTCAACTGCTATTGAATCAACACCTTATAAGAGCACTTTGAAATATGGATCTAATGATACTAGACAAGCATATAATTTGACTTAACTGTTGGCCAAAACTTATGGCGTTTGACTTAAAATCGAAATACGCTTTATAAAAAAAAAGATGGAGATCTCAGCAATTAGATCGCCACTTGATGTCTGGGAATAAGCCATGTCACCTGGGGCTGAGCTGGCGTGGCCAATCTCAGCCCTCAGTTGCCGTATCTAATGACTGAGATTGTGTATGGGCAGCAATCATTATGCTCACAAAGCAAACTGTAGATAGATATGTAGTTCACTTGCTGAAATCATGAAAGAAGGGATCAAGAGAATATGGAGAGAATGAGCGCCGAAGGGAAGGTAGAGAAGACAAACTATATGTAGTCCATGTAAAACATATGTACTGAAAAGGAAGCAGTGCACAATCTTGTATTGAAGTATTTGTAGAGAAATGCACAACAGACCTATACCACAACTATGTCTATCAAAAATCTGAATGTAGATCCTACAGACTACAGTCAAAGTTTTTTTAAAAAAAAGCACTCGAGTATATTAACTGTTTGCATAATAAGCAAAAACCCACTCACCAATTCTTGTCGAAGCTTGTTGTTCAGTTCAACAGCAGAATTCTTCTCCTCCATCAGTTTGGAAATCAAAGCAAATGGCTACAAAGGCATAAATAACCATGTCAAGGCTCAATATATCACACAGGCATCCAGGACACCTACTAAGGCCTCGATTACTTTGTTATGTAATAAAACTTTGCTGAATGCTGAATAACTCGATACAGGTAGAAAGCTAATACATGGAATCTTCCTGAAACTATAGGAATAACACAGCCAATTAGGGTTTGTTTACATCTAAATTATATTTTTATACAGATAAGGGCCAATAATTAATGATATAAGATTATGCAGTAAAGCACATTAATATTATAGGCAGAAAGACCGCATCTGTCGATTGTGAGGATAAGATTCATCAAATACAATTAAGTCTGCTGTCAGTTATCTAAGTATCAACAGTTCGAAGCAATGCTATAGGCTTTAGCTGAGTGTTATTGCACATGTTAGTCATAGTATATGTCATTTGGAAACAAGTAAATGAGAAGAAATATTCCATGTCAACATCTTCAATAAAGATGCTCTGAGATGAACTTAGACACCTTATCTAATTTATTAATCTTCTCTAGTTTCCGTCCAGTGGCTGACCAATACGGGAATGAGCTCAAGTGAACTATAGATTTATAGAACAATGGTTAGCTGAGCTCCATCTAGTTTGGAGCAACATCTAAGTGAATGGATTGCTGATACTACAAAATTGTTTGAAGAAGGTAGATGCACTTATCAAGTTTTATATAATACTTTTTCTGTTTCTTTAGGTTATTTGGTTTCCTGCAAAGAAAGATCGACTCTCAGTTCAAGGAGGTGGATAGTGGATAGAATTGATGATTGCTGCAAAAGGTTATCGGTGAGGCAGTTACAGAAGATAACTGCAACTACTCTATCAGACAGTCAACAGTTGGCACAGATCACTAACAAGCATCGCTGTTAACTACTTGAATAATTGCTCCAAGATTATAGCCATACCTCTTGATAACTCAAACTGCCCAGAGAACCATCCTCAAATCCCTCACTTTGGGTGGATGGCGTGATATAAACCACCTTCAATTTCACTTCATCAACCACATTGCCTGATTCTTTGGTAAACTACAAAAATCCCACACATAAGATTTTTTTTTAGTGGAGGGGCACCTGGTACCATGCACTGACTATAATATATAAAAAAGAAAACTGCCACTGAATCATAAGAATGAGACAGAAAAGAGCCAACATAAATACTAAAACATGCTAAAATGCGAGTTACCATGTCTCCGGTGACTTCCTTTGGCATAATCTCCTTGGCCACGATGGCGCTCTGCACAAGGAATTTGTCCTTGCATTGCATGTCCGGTGGCGCCTCCCGTTGCGCTTGCATTGTAACTGAATCCGAAAATTCACGGCGCAAATAAGATGTTAGCATATAGCCAGTTGTGTCAGAACAATTTAGTGATTCACCAAATTACCAACAACGTCAGCCGTGGACCGGGGTGCCACAATGCCATTGTTCGGCCGAACGCAGTACTTCTTCGGGCTCGTTGTCTTGACCTGCAGTCGCAATGTTGCACGAATTCAGTCCCTACGATACCATTTTCGCGTAATTATTGCATAGCCTTTGCCGGGAAATCCACGAGAAGGGTTCGTTTTTACCTTGAACGCAACCTGCTTGTCTGTCTTGTTCGTCAGCTGCAGCGTGCACGAGATCTGCTTATTCAATTCGACTGCATGGTTGAGAGAGAGAAACGGAGAGACATCAGGAAACGAAGAAACAGTACAGGACGATCGCGGATTTACCTCTAAATGAAGAGAAACAAGCGAAGAAACATCGAAATCAATCCAGAGAGGAGGAAAAAAAAATGGGGAACCCGAGAACCATCTCATGGGAAATTATCGAATGGAAGCTGGACATCGCGCATCAAAATTCCCCGGAGTTCCGTACAGCGCGCATCGAAATTCCCACGGAGCCCCCATCGAAACCACCGCAAATAACGACATGAATTGCAAGCAAATCAATAGAGGCCGCGAGGAAGAAACAAACAACAGGACACGTACATGGGAAGCGGAGCTCGATGGGGTCGATCCCGAGCAGCTCCCCGGCCTCGGCGCTCATCCTGGGCAAACCACGGGAAGCAATCCGCGCCGGTGGGAGCGGCGAGGTGGGGGATTGAAACCCGGATTCTCGATGGATGCCACGCACCTCCCCCTCCGCTCCCCTCCTCCCCCTCCTCTGTTTTTTTCCGGCTATCTATATTCCTGGAGCGGAGGAGGAAGCGGAGGAAAAACGGGGAACTCGGGGAGTCGGGGAAAATTCGGATTTTGGAAGGGGCGAGAAGACGGGTGAAGAAAACGGAAAACTCAGACTAGCCCGCCGGCACCGGCGACGTGGTGACGCAGAATATTCGTGTGAACACACACGTCTACACGGGTGAGGCGGGAGGCTGCGCGCCGGTCGGCGGTCGCTTTCTCTCGCTCCCCCAGCCCCAGGCCCCAGCTCACTCGCCCTCCCGTCTCTCCCGTTTTTCTCCGGAGGCGGAAGGAGGAGGGGTCAGGAGGCGGCGGTTGCGGCGTTTACATCCGAGGCCGTTTCGCGTCCGCATCGCCTGGTTCTCGTCAGCTCGTGCTCGTGCTCGTGCCGAGCCTGCCTGGATTCGATTCGATTCGATCGGCCGCCACGCTCAGCTTCGGGCTGCTCGAATCTGCGACCGGCCGGCGTCAACGGTGTGTCTCCTCCACTCTCACAGCTGCTGCCGAAGAAGGCTCACGACACGGTTGGATCACGGTCACGGCACGTTCCTGCGGTGGCTTGAGGGGGTGTCGCGCTGTGCAGCCACATGTGCGAGAGCGAGGCCGGGCCGCGATTAGGTCCCGTGCCGTCCCTTCGGACGACCTTTTTATAGCGGGCCGGTGCTGCGTCAGTATCCACGAGTACTGCCAGCACTGGAAGTAGTAGCGTACTTGCTGGCTGGCCTTCTTCCTAAATCCAGTCGCGACGCATGTGCCATGCGTATCCAGAAATTAAAGCTCCGAGTTTGCAACTGCAAGCAAACCTCCTGGTACGGTGTGTGCCTGTTCATGAACCGACATGAGAGCTGAGTTTCGCTTCTGACTTTTTTGCTTCCTGCTTTCTGGTGGGGACTTGACTGCTAGAGAATAGACAAGCAGCGAAGATCCCGTCACCACATGGGACATGGCAAAGAACAAGTAAAGCCAACAGGAGTATCTGACGCTTTTTGGTGTCGCGACAAACGATCCTAGATGCACACGCTGAAATAGAGAAAGGAACGATCCTCATTTGGTAGTTCAGTTTGTTACGGCAAATAAATAAAAGTAAGACCGTAAGAGTTGTGCATCTCCAAAAGGAACGTTCCCCTCGCATGTTGATGCTCTATGGTTCAGGCAGCAAAAGGTATTCAGTATTCTGTAAGTATGCTATTTCCATTTTACCTTGCGTTCAATACGAAACACTAAGGATCGTATGAGAGTCTTGCACAAATTAGAAAGAAAAATCCATTTTATTTCCCCATGTTTCTAGGTAATTTATCCTTTTGTAATACGTCTTAAAGTTACTGCAAGGCCTATAAACTCAGTCATCATGGCGGCTTAAGAGCCCCTGGGGATTCTGGACAGTAGCAGCCACATCGTCCAAGTCAAATTAAGGTTGAACTAGACCTGTCACTCAGGGGGAAAGAAAAAGACTGGTAGCTCTACAGGTAGCGAACCCTGTTAGCCGTGCTGTTTGGGGCCGGGAAACCGTCAAGACGGCCGTGCTGTAAATAAATGAAGTCCAAGGCTCCAAGCCACGCCTACACCACTACACCAGGACAGCACACAGGATCAGTAGAACAACTATCCTATCCTGAAGGACGTCAGAAACTTCGCCAAGAGAAAAATGTAGAGCAGCCGGCTGCCGCTGGTCACGGTCCAACAGTGCGACGCACGGATGCTAAAAGTCCCGGTCCAGTCCGCCGCGACGACGGTAATGTGCGGACGGAACACTTCCATTTTCTTCCTTCGGGATTTGCTCCCGTCATGCGTAGACCGGCTTTGTATACGCAGTAGTCGTCGCTGTTCATCCGGCGCCTGTACTTCGTCCCGATCGATGGCTGAGCGAGACGTGCACCCGACGGGACTCTGGGTCGCGCCGGGGACGTTTGCCCGATCTCGGCTGCAACCCGGCAGGCGGCCGCAGCCTCGGCGCTTGCTGGATGCGTCCAGTCTCGCCGTGCTGAGGGAATTTGGGGGCCAGGCGTCCAGGAGTCCAGGCGGCGAGGACGGGCGGAGAGGGAGAGCAGCGCAGCCGGCCGGCTGATTGGTGTGGGTGTGGCCTGTGGCGAGACTGAGGAGGGATCAGGCTGGTCCTTAATCTTGTTTGGGCTCAAGCCCAGGAGTATATTCTTTTCCTGCGGACGGGTGGGCTCAGTGCAATATGCGTACAGACCTCTTTTCTCTGGGCCAGCCCGTACCGTTTGATATTCACATTGCGGCGTTTTTTTGGGTGACTGCATCATCCATCACTCACTACTGACTACACCAGGCCCCGCCGCCATGAAAGGGATGCAATGCAAATGTGTGAAACAAGCAACAGTGGTTTTCACTCTTGGGGTGTTTGGATCCTCGGGCTAAATTTTATTCCCTATCACATCAAATATTTAAATATTAATTATGAGTATTAAATATAGAGTATTTACAAAACCCATTTCACATATGGAGGCTAAACGGCGCGACGAATCTATTAAGCCTAATTAGTCCATGATTTGGCAATGTGATGTTATAGTAACCATTTGCTAATGATGGATTAATTAGGCTTAATAGATTCGTCTCGTCGTTTAGCCTCCATCTGTGTAATTAGTTTTATAATTAACTCATATTTAATCCTCCTAATTAGCTTCCGAATATTCGAGGTGACACAGATTAAACTTTAGCTTCAGGATCAAACACCCCCTCAGTAGCGTTCGTGAGGTTGTTTAAGGGACTTGCTAAAGTTTAGCACATGTCACATCGGATGTTTGGATACTAATTAGGAGTATTAAACGTATGCTAATTACAAAACTAATTGCACAGATGGAGTCTAATTCGCGAGATGAATCTATTAAGCCTAATTAGTCCATAATTTGACAATGTGGTGCTACAAACCATTTGTTAATGATCGATTGATTAGGGGGGTGTTTGTTTCTTTAGTCCCTCCTAAAATTTCTGTCACATCGAAATGTTTAGATACTAATTAGGAGTATTAAATATAGACTAATTATAAAACCAATTGCACAGATGGATACTAATTTGTGAGACGAATCTATTAAGCCTAATTAGTTCATAATTTGACAATGTGATGCTACAGTAAACATGTGCTAATGATGGATTAATTAGGCTTAATAGATTCGTCTCATGAATTAGCCTCCATCTGTGTAATTAGTTTTATAATTAGCTCATATTTAGTCCTTCTAATTAGCCTCCGAATATTTGATGTGACATAAATTTTAGGAGGTCCTGAAGATCCAAACACCCCCTAGGTTTGATAGATTCGTCTCGCGAATTAGACTCCATCTATGTAATTAGTTTTATAATTAGCTTATCTAATTAGCATCAAACATCCGATATAACATAGCACCTGTTATCAAACAGCCCAGACCCTCAGCCCCTGAGTCACGCGGCACGCGTACATGCCTACACCGGCGATGGGCCCACCTATCTGGCGTGACCCCACGCACGCGCTTCGGGATCGGACCGGAAACCAGTGACCGAGCAGCAGGCTGCACTGCATCCGCAGGCAGGCCCGGGGATCAGTAGTCACGTCACGGGAGGCAAGCCGGGCAGAAGCCTCATGATTCATGGGCATGCTGCAGGCAGGAGGAGCTTGCGCTCCGACATGGTACTCCGCCGCAATAATGCGTCGCTGGATCATACACACGCGCACGTCGTACACAGAAATCACGGCGCCCACACGTCGTGTCAAAGGAAAGCACGCACATACGCGGGCTGGGGCGGCCCTAGGTGTCGATGGCCCTCTCTCGCTCTCGTTGTTTGGGCCGCCGCCTCCCCGGCTGGTGGCTGGAGCGACGCGGCGTACGTTCGCCCAGGGAGACAGCAAAAGCAGAAAGCAGCCGGCTCTATGCATGGCCTCTGGATGGGTGCGTGAGTTGATCCACCGGCCGGTCCGGGAGGGCAACGAAATGAGCTTGATTTCGGCACGTTTCAGAATGGACTGCATTGCAGGTTCGAATGTACGTCATGCAATAACCAAGAGCACAAATGTGCTAGTGAGATGATCTTAAAGCAAGAGTAATCACGACTATTAACCCATCCTTAATTGATTTTAGGGGGGAACATGCAAAAGCAATGGGGATTACATTGTGCTCCCTCCCTCGATCTTCTTCTTGAAATATAATAGATCCCGAGTTTGTCCTAAATCAAACTATATATATTATGAGTTTGGCCAAATTTGTAGGGAAAAGTATTAATATCTACCATATCAAACAAACAAGTAAACTATGAAAATATATTTCAAATGGATCTGATTATATATGCTCATATAATTAGCATTGCAAATATATATTATTGTCTTTTCTATATACTTATTCAAACTTCGAATAGTTTAGCTTAGAATAAACTGAGAACCCCTTATATTTCAGGATGGTGGTAGTAAATGTGTGGCAACATTGTTAGCAATGAGAACTGCTACCTTGTATACATGATTAGATTACAAACTAGACTTGAGAAATACCCCCACAAAAAGTTGCTTATTAGTTACTAGGACATTGTATCCAAGCAAGGGGACAAGAAAGTTTTTTAGTTGAAAGACTCTATCTAGAGGAAGTTTATTAATAGCAAAATCAAATTTATCTCATTATTCATTTTTGAATAAAATATTTAGCATAAAAAATATAATGTTAGGATAAAAGACTATATGCCATAAGGTCTTCAACCAATCCTGTTTTGTCAATCTTGAATACTAGATTCCTTTCAATACCCTCATAAGATAAAAAAGAAATGTGATGTTGTGTTTGGATTGCTATTCTAAAATGTGTCTTGCCACCTTATCAGTAAAACTTGTCATTGGAATGCCCTTCTTTATTGACCACATAAAATAGTGCATTACTATCAAGTTCTTCAAAACATAACCTTTTTAAAAAAGCATAGAATAGAAGATTCTTATGAAGAGAAGGACAAGCATACATCCTCTTTTTCTCATTATAAAGTAAAAGAATAAATGCATGCACGTTTCAACTAGATGATATATTTCAGAATTTACCATATAAATTACTCCAATTGGTATAATATAATTCCAATGCCCAGCATACATTTTTAATATGATAGCATATAAATGGGTTTTACATTTATATTCATGGAATTGTTTTTGCAAAATTTGATTCTTTAAGTTGCGCACCTGTACTATACAGAACTTCTGTTCTACTTAACTAAACAGTAAAGTTCATTGCTCAATTTAATTCAATTTTCCCTCTGGATTTTGATCTCCCTAGGGAACAATGCATCAACCAAATGTCATATGCATGTGTTGACCCGATTGGCCACATTAATATTTTGCAGTATTTTTAGATTAACCATAAATTAAGCTCATCAATATTGGCTATTTCTAATTATGAGAAAAAACAAAATTATTATTTCTCAACTGTTAGTTCTTTAAAGTGTGCACTTGCAAAGAATCTCAGTCCTCGTTAGTACTAAATAGTATAAACCACTTGTGAATTAATTTGATTTCCCTTCTGAATTTCATTTCCAGGGAAACAGTACATCCTCGCTTAAGTGGATCCAGTTAAGATTCAATTACCCATGTTATTATTTTTAGCCCTTATTTTAAATTAAAAATATGCTTATCATTATAAATTCAATATTAGTACGGAGAATATACAATAACTATGCAAGTTGACAAGAACATTAACCTAAGATGCATGCAAACCTCAGACCGAAAGAAATCACACCCATCCATGCGACGAAGAGGAAGGAACACAAACGGCACTGTTGCTAGATTTACAAGATGCTCAGCTAGTTGTCCATGGTAAAAAGGAAAAACTAAAAACATGTTCTTGAACAGACACAATCATGGGATCGGAGGAGGCACAACGACTTCTCTACAGGCGAATAGAAGCGGTCCAGGAACAAAAACGAGAAAGAGAAAACAGGAAATGAAAGGGATCGAAATAGATAACACAAAGTCCGTATACCTAGAGGATCATAAGATAGAGGCCTGCTAGGTGCTCTAACTTGATTCTCCATTTCTACTCCCCACACTGGAAAGTACTCTAATTAAACAACACGCGATATTGAGATCAAGATCTGAGACGAAACCCTAGAACGTGGCACAAGGGCGATGACCACTGCGTGCCCAGAACTTGTTGGCTGGAGCATGCCTAACCCGCTAGAATGGAGTGATGCCCATGTTGGCGGCTGCAGCTGCTGCCGCTGCCGCATAGAGACCATCCTTGAGAAGCATGTCTTCAGCGCCATCCTGCAAATCACAGCCCAGGAAACAGATAAAGATAATGAGTGCTTCAAATTACTAAACATCGAGATAGAGAGAAGCATATACAATGCTACTTGATGCTCCGAATTTTGCCAGGTGAGATTTTCCAGGCATGTAATACATCTAGGTTAGGGTTCCACTGTCGGCTGTAATACCTGAGTCTTGAAGGTCTTCTTGAGGCCCTGGTCCGGCATGAGGCCGAAATGGATGTGCGGGAAATGTGCCCACTGGTTGCAACACAACACAAACAAATTAAAGGACAAGAAAGCCAAAGCAAAGTAATCTGCAGGTTTGCATTAGTAAAGCAGGCTGAAGCAAATGCAAAACGAACGCTCTGCAATATGCTGTGCGGGTGGGGCTAAAGCCTCCAGAGGCACAGAGCCACACAGAGGTGCCCGGCCGGCATGCATCTCGCTCACGCGCAAGCAGCCGGCGCCGGACACAAGCTGTCGCTGTGTCCATGCTGACATTGTAAAGTGATGGGTCAAATCACTAGACACGCAGACAGCCAGCTAGCCCCGACCCCGAGTAGTTGTTACTGCTGTAGTGCTTCTGGGAAGAAGAAGAGAGTTACATTCTTTGCGGCTGCGCTGAACGCCTCGCGGTGGGTGATGTCCGGGTTGCCGGCCTTGATGCGCTGGATCTCGTCCCTGCGCACACATCCAGCAGCACATTCACCAGCTTGAGGACGAGCAAGAGCATATGCTAGAGCTAACTGTTAAAAGGGAAATGGATGCATTTTATATGCAGGAATTTTGTTTTTTTGCGAGATCTTACTTGATGAAGCGGTTGTACGCCGACGGGACTCTCTGCCGCTTCTCCGGAGCTGCAAAAGTTAGATTTGTAGGGTAGATTCGAGTCAGCGTGCATCCGTAGGAAACATGAACGAATGGGTGAGCTTATCTTGCTAGCAACTACTCCACTATACATTCTGACTGTTTATTTGCAACTGAAGAGCAAAAGGATGGGCACCCCCTGCCACAACATGACATGATTGTATGTCTCGTTATCCGCCGATCCCGGCCGATAACATCTCATTTTCACCCCCCCCCCCCCCCCCAATGCTTCACACGGTGAAAACTAGTAGCTTGTTCTTTAAGCTTAAAAGGTTATTACTGCTAGTATATTCCAGTAGACTGCACGGACACTGTTTTGGTGAGGTGATGTGTCCCCTACATACTCATCCTCTTGTGTTCGAAATTCCCTGTCTGATAACCACTCAAAGAACTGTAAAACTACAAGGAGAAGAGGGGGGCGATTGGGCGGTGTTGTGCTCCCGGGAACAGTGTGGTGCACGGCTTCCCGAGCTCACCCCTGCACACGCTGTTTGCCTTGACTAGTGATAAGTACCCTTGGTTCGGAAAAAGTAACGCGGAAGTACCAAGAGAGGAGAAGAACAGCAAGGATCCAAATTATAAGGAAAGGAAAGAAACGAGTCCTTACGCCTGTTCACCGACGGGGCGCTCTTCGCCAGCTCGGGCTCCTGCTGCACGGCGGGCGGCTTCGCTGCCGGCATCGGCGCGGCCGGCAGGTTGCTGCCGCAGCTGCTGTTGCTGCGGCCCGTGGTGGCGCTGCTCAGGTTGGCGCTTGCTTGGTCCATCAGGATGCTCGGCGCCTGGAGCGCGAACTCGTCCTGCGCACGAACAAGTACACATAAACTCACTGATCTCAGTAGTCTGAGCTGCAAGCTTTTTGAGAACTAATTAAACAAGCTAGGCAGGAAGCATGCACTAGGTTAAACTAATTGAACAAGTTGTGAATGGATTTTGTCCATACCAAGAGGCCATGCGGGGATGTGGGGGAGAGCAAGGAGTGGCCGAAGCTGAGCTGACTGGCCGCCGGCGGCGCCGCGGGCGGGAGCAGGAGGCCGCGGAGGTTGACGGAGAGCAGGTTGGCGCAGTGGCCGCAGCGCACCGTCACCGTCTTGAACAGGCTGCTGCACGGCACGCCGACCTGCGACGCGGAAACCAGAGATCACATTACATCAGCACAAAATGAATGAATGATCAGTAACAAACCGTCAAGAAGCGGAAGAAAAAGAAGGAAGAAGTAGTAAACACAAGCAAATAAAGCAGCCAGGTATCAGAAGCAGCAGAAGAACTGAAGAAGGGAGCTAGCGGTGTCGGTAGGTGACGGGTGGGGCGCGCGCGCTCGGCGCCACCACGGCACGTACGGCGAGGATGGTGTCGCAGCAGTTGCAGTGCACGTAGCAGAGCTGCTCGGTGGGGGACGGCGCGAGGTGGTCCAGCGGGAAGGCGGCCGACGACGAGGAGGACGAGGACGACATCATGATAGATTTCGACGACCGAATGTGGCAGCTCCGGCACCTGAGGCGCTGGCGCTGTCAACGAGATCGCTCAGCTCGATCGAGGGAGGAGTAGTAGTCAAGGACGGGCGAGTATAGACTCGCTCGATCTGGCTAGGGCAGGGAACGGCGGATCGCGGGGAAATCAAGGTAGCGGAGCGAGGGATCTTGGAGGGAGGAGGAAGAGGAGGCCGGGTGCGAATGAAGGGAGCGGAGGGGAGGAGTCGAAAGGGGAATTTTATACGACTAGGCGAGGAGGGAGGCAGGAGCCAGGGATATCCTTTTGGTCCCCTTTGATTTGATGAGTGTGATTTGATGTCGAGCCGCGGCCTGGGGCTGCTGGCTAACTCGCGAGCGATTTGATTTGATGGACCTGCCCGATTCGAGAAAGCCTCGGATCTGTCGTTGTTCCTGATTTGAAAGCCCCAGCCGGATCGAAGCAGCCGCAGCTAGCAACAAGGCCAGGCCAGCCAAACTCCTCCTCTTGCTAGTTGCTACTGCATGTGGATCTTGCCGGGAGCGGCGAGGGAAAGGCTGGGACGAGCAGGAGGCGGCCGGTATGGGGGATGGTGTGGACCGCGGCGGACAGCGTGGTGGATATATGGCCCTGGGCAAAGGGAAAGCGCGCAGGAAAGCGAGAGCCGTTGGTATATGGGACGGGGGGCCAAAGCAACACGCCAAGCGCTAACCTCCCCCGCCTGTCTCCGCGCGCGCACTGCAGCTAGCGGTCGGCATCTCGAGACTGTTCGCGACTGGAAAAGCGGGAGGGGTGGTGGGGTTCGCCCGGGCCCCCGGCCCGACTGTGCCGCGATGCGCGCGGTCTCCCCTCCCCTGCCCGCCCGGCCGGCTCTCCGGCGGCCTAGCGGCCGGCCGCGGCGGCCGATCGGCCGTGACCCGTGCGTGCGAGGGATACACGGAGCAAAGCGAGGGATACTGCGTTCGTACGTACGTAGTACGTCTCCATTAATACGCCTGGACGGCGACTTGTGTCTTGTGTCGCTGCGCAGGCAGGCACGTTGCGTTGGATCGAGCGGCCGATTTGACCGGTCCAGGCGACCGGCCAGGCGGCCGGGAGAGGGGGCGTGCGTTTCGCACCGCGTCGCGTCACCGGGAGCGTTCTCGCGAGACGACGTACAAAAGCCTGGCCCCGGCCGGGTCTGGCTCGATTCTCCCGGGCATGGTGGAACCGGAGGCTTAAATGGGGCCGGGACCAGGTACGCCTACGTAAAGCGCCCTACTATATGATCTGTGGGACGTGTATAGGAAGGAGTACTAGACTGTGTAGCCCGTCTGCCTCTCCGAGACATTACGGCTGATGTTGCGTATCGTACGTACGTGTGCGGGCCGGCCGTGCGTGCGGGTCATCTGGTCGGGTCGGGAATCTCTAGCTAAGATGCGGACGTACAACGGTACGACCGGCGCAGAAATGGGTCTCAAGCAACTCGTATGTTGGAATTGTATGGCATTTTTTCTTCCACTTTTCATTTTTTAGTACATTTCCAACTACATCCTATTTGATTTGCAGCTTGAGGTGTTTCAACACCCAAAGCAAAAGTCGATATAATGGAGAGATATCGCAATGTAGTACCTCTCAATGCGTCTTTATATATCAAAACTAGCTTTCCACGCTGACTTGAAACAAATTCGTCCACCTTCTCAGGGAACAACTATCTCCTCTTAATTTTTCCAGCAATTAGGCTCATACAAAGTTAGGTAGCAACTAGAACCTGAATTGACATCGTTGTCTGTGGGATCGAGCGTTGTAACCGAACAAGTATATTGGTGTTGCCTTATATGTGGTGTAATGCATTTTGATACCATCTTCAGACAGCTTTACAGACAACACATATAATGGATTGGTTTTTAAGTTGTATCATAGTAACTCTACGATCCCTTAATTTGTGCATATAAAAAATGAATATTATTAATTATTGCATGGCAATAATAATTTATATGGAGGATAAGTGATTTCGTAGTTCTAAAATTGAGAAGCGGCCTTAGTGCAGTTTGTTAGTCTCCCTCTGGGGAGGAGCTAGCCGACCAGGGGCCGAAACCCTAGTTTCTCACCTTTGTTCAGCTTGCGCCGCCCCACCCCCCTGAAAAAAAAATTAGTTCTAAAATTTACCTTCCACATCACAAAAAAAAAACATACATGGCGTTAGATGAGAGGACCTGTAAGAGGAACTAAATCCATGGGATCTAGTACGCCTGTATGATGAGTTTATCTTCCTGTAGGCGGGTGTGGTACTAGCTGGTCTTCCATCGTCAGATTCCCGCGTCCTCTCACAAGCTAGCCAGCTAGAGAGCAATCCGCCGTAGTGTTTCACTTCACGGATGGCCAATAATAAGACCGGCTGATCCGATCGGTCGTCGACCGATCCCGACAGCGCCAACCACATCGTAGCTGCTGACACCCCGGTTCCACAAGCACGGCGCGACGAGCCATGATCGATCAGCTGGGAGCAGGGACGGGCACTGTATGGCGGCTCAGGCCGTCACATGCGCGCATGCACGCGGCGTACACGCGCGTAAGTGCATGCGCACGGCAGCCGCGGCCATGTTCACGGCCTGGCTCCGGCACTATATGCACGCCATGCGTGGTGGCGGTGGATGGCCTGGTGATCCCCGTGACACATGTTCAGTCCCGGTACGGCCGCCGCCGCGCGCGCGCGCGCGTCCAGCAAAAGATTTTCGCCCTGCAGGACCGGCCGGCAGGGGCGAGACGAGGGTGCGTGGCGCGAGGAACAGGACGTCGTGGTGGGATCGGATCGATGGACAATGCTTGCCACGGATGTGGCTGTGGTAACTCGCAGTACTTGGCGCGCGTCGTTTTCACCGTGCGCATTTCCACGGCCGGCCGCCCGGGCTGCACATCGATCCCAGTCACGCACATGACAAGCACCTCCGGGCTCTGATGATCGACCGATCCCCATCTATGGAAAGCGACCGAGAGGAGGTATGTACTACGCTTCGCCCACTTGAAAACTGAGAAAATGTTAGTGCACAGGCCAATGGTTAATTCTAAGATCATGACAAAGACATTTGCCTACCTAGCTTCAGATTATTGTTCGTTGTTAATGGGAGCATGCATAATTCTCTGATGGTATCAGCTGTTAAGGTAGCTATCAGCCTATCACACCATGGTAATCAAAGGCAGATGAGGGGGTAAAAAACTGATTGTGCGCTTATTTGCTCTTATGAATTCCTACTGGTTGGTTTAATTTCCCCCATTATATTTCTTAAGATGAAATAAAAAAACTCCGCCTCTAGGATTGTTGCTTGCTTATGATAATCTCAACGTCACACATGAAGGGTGAAAATAGTATAGGTGACTGCTGGTAAAAGCATGGTTGCTTCCCCCACACTTTTCACATTGTCATATAATCCCTCCGTCCGAAATTACTATTTTTTTTGTTTTTCTAGATCCATAACTTTTGCTATGCACTTAAATATATGCTATGTCTAGATACGTACTCATCCATCCCAAATTATAAGTCATTCCAAGAATCTTGGAGAGTCAAAGTATCTCAAGTTTGACCAAATTTATATGATAATATAATAACATTTATGATGTCATCTAAGTATCATTAGATTCTTCATCAATTATATTTTCATAGTATACCTATTAGATGTCATAAATCTTTATAATTTTCTCTATAATTTTAGTCAAACTTGAGATGCTTTGACTCTCCAAGATTCTTGGAATGACTTATAATTTAGGATGGAGGGAGTAGTAAAAACCATGCACCCAGAAAACTAAAACGAATAGTAGTTTGGCATGGAGGAAGTAGAAGAACATGCATGTACAAACAATCGCTAGGTAATATTTATATGTATTAAATAAAACTCCCCTTACGATTTGAATTGTTCATATTAACTAGAACGTCAATGTCTCTTGGACTGTTGAGGTCGAAGTTTGCTTGCATGAGACGATTCACTTTGTTGCTGGGTTAATAAAAGAATTCTGAGTGCAGAACACACTTGAAGTGGCTGGAACTGTAGTAGCGTAATCGGTGAACAGTCGTTTCAAAACAAAATGCAATCAATGAACAGTGCAGTATCACAACCGCATAACGGAGCACCAAGTTTTACAGCCCAGCGCTTCAAGGTAAATGTGACGCAGACTCATACATACATACATAGTACTTCCTCCGTTCCAAATTATAGATTGTTTTGATTTTTCTAAGTATATAGATGTTTGTATGCACCTAAATATAGTATATGTCTAGATGCATACAAATATTTATGAACATAGAAAAACCAAAACGACCTACAATTTGGAACAAAGGGAGTACGAAGCAAGGTAAATAATCTTTGCAAATTTGTGACAGAGTAATGGCCAATTACTGACTACTGGCGGCAATTTATTAATACTGTGTCCAGCTACAGAGGAAAATTAAATACATCATCCTTTGTAGAATATCAGTAGTCCGGTGCTTGTTAGAACCATGGTGTACATTATACATAGTCCTCCTGTTTTAAATTATACTTCATTTTAGTATCATAAGTCAGATGTCTCTGACTTTGACTAAATTTTTTAAAAATATATTAACTTTGACTAGACAAATGCACTATCAAGATAAATTTTATGTGGATTATTAAATGAAACTAAATTTATGTTTTAGATGTTTTTATTCTATAAATTTGATCAAAATCAAAGAAATATGCATTCGCAAAAAAAATCAGAGAAATATGAGTTACAGACAAAGCTAAAAGAGTCCATAATTCAGATGAGAAGTATAACATATCGATTATACATGTGCAAATTAAACTTTTGCCCAGTTTGCAAGCAAGTCATGCAGGTGGCTTTCTGTTACGCCGCTATCGAGTATGAGTCACCCTTGTTGGAAAAAAAAATCACGCGGTAACACGAGAAAAATGCGTATGTTCGTAGCTCGCTTCGGCCGGTCTGGAGACGTTGGAGCCAAGCAGTATACGATCGTTATTCCCGAGAGCCGCGGCAGCAGGAGCAGGAGCAGTGCACTGCGCACTGCCGCATGCACAGGGGCACAGGGCGGCAGCAGGCGCCGCAGAGGTAGGGGGACGGACGGAGAGGAGGAAGACGATCGAGCTGAGCTGCAGGCGACCAGGAGCCACGCGCCGGGAGGGAACCAAGGAAAAAACGTAAAGAAAGCGAGACGAAAGGGACGTGTGCATGAGCCAGGTAGCTTTCACTCACTAATCAGTAGTCAGCCCATTTTAGTTTGTCTTTTCCCATCGGAATCGCCGGGGCCTGTCTGAAAAATGAGAAACGCAAGCTGGTTCATCAGCCTGCAGACCGATCGGTGAGAATGAAGGCATACCGCATAGTAGAACTCGTCATTGCATGTGTATACGCGTGTACATGCCATGCGGCTATGCACACCTGTTTACTCTGCATTTGCATGTGACGCGTGCAGCCTTTTGCAGGTTGTTGTTGGCTCGCTCGATCGTCTCGATCAGCTAGTTGTTGCTCGCTCCTCCCCTCCAATTCGCCATTGAGGTGCTCTGAGAGGCCGGCCGGCCGGTGGCTACTGTGGGTCGGGTAGTGGCCTCAACAGTTGCCCTAGCTACATGGCCGGTAGCTACCTATAGCTACAACGTATTGCTCACATCTCCAACTGAGGAGTGCCCCTCTCGCTCCTACTGTTGGCCTTGTAGACGGACGCGATGGATACCTTTGCCGCGATGAAAAGCTCATGCGACGGGCACATTGAAGACGGTGAATGTACATGCCAGAGATCGACAGACAGAGAGAGTTGCTGGAGAGAGAAAGGGAAAGAATGAGAGAGAGAAGTCATGGACCATGGAGGGCATGCAATTATAAAGAAGGGAAGGCTTTTGCAGTACTTTTTGGTGATTTGACCTCACACTATCCCATCACAGCCCCGCCTCTCTCTCACCTCGCTCGCCGCTCGGCAACAAAAGAGCCAGCAGCGGCAGCAGGGTGCAGGGCACAGGACAGAGATCCTCTATGCACACTACACACTGCATGCCGCTTTCTCTTTTTTTCTCGCCATCGCCGTGCTACGCTTTTGATTCCTCAAATTCCGCCCGCCCTATACTTTCCCTGCCGACTGTCCACTGCGGAGTTGGTCTCCCGGGACGTGTACGGAGACACAGGGGATTCTTTAGTACGCCGTGCTTAACAGAGCCCCGCGCTGTGCTTGGGGTTGCTGGCAACTGGCATGGCTACAGCTTGCTGCTTGGCGTGGCGTTGCAGACGCTTGATCGGCGCCGTGATATGATTGATCGCCAGTAATTTGACCCGCCGATGATCAGCACGGGTCTTTCTTTTGTGTGTGCGTGTGTGAAGACACAGTATTTATGTTTACACAAAAAGAATCATACAATACCGAAAATCATCTTAATAGAAAACCCTTATTTACTTTACGTTGGCAATTTTTTAGGAGGACAAATTAGTTGTGGTTCTTAAGGTTACTACAGAAGAAAGATCCAAGGAACGATAGATGTTCCGAAGGCATATGTCTTGCTTGCTACGGATATATATGCCAAGTATAGTGACGGTTTAGCAATAGGTTACGTACGTGGCTAATTTCTGGCTCGTCTTCTCGTTTTTCTTTGACAATCCTTGATGAGACGTTGAAATAATTTATCATAAGAGTGTATGCATTGGAGGATTCATAAGTCAGGAACTCTTTTTATGTTATCTGAAAATAAAAGGGAAATTCCATTAGAAAAGGCAACCCCTAAAGGTTGCAAATACATTAAATATACGCCACAAGATATCTCATACGCAGTAGTAATATGCATGTGAACCCGACTCAATATACCTGATCTATGGTTAGGTGATTAGAAATTACCCTCCAGTTTTCGAATTTTAGAATTTAGTCCTCATTTATTTGTAATCTCCTCTTGATCTATACGTCATGTTTTTACAAATCCGGTATGTTAAAATAAAACTTCATCTTTCTCAAAGTCCAATTCAACGTGCCACAATATCCCTCACCACCACCTTCTCTACCCTAGTATTTCCTCCGGCCACCTCCACTTTCTTAACCCTATAGTCCCATTCCTTCCTCCTCCGCCCTTTTCGATGGCTTCAGTGCTATCTCTACACCCAGATCTTTCCACGTTAACTAGGTTAAGCACCATGCCACTCGCTGTCACTACCCATTGCCATCCTACTAGCGATCCATCTTCGGTTGTTGAACCTTTGATCCACGATCTTCACATAACATTATTGAACCTAGATTTTTTTTTGAAAAGGGAAATATCTCCGAACTCCGCAACCGCATATCCAAATTTTTACAGTATTCTCAGCTAAAAAGCTAATGAAACAATTGGGAATCATTGAACCTAGATGCCCAGGAATGTGTTGCCTAAGAAGACAAACCTTTGTGTTAGTGTTGAAATAATTTGGTGTTTAGTAAAAGTGATGATAATTTTAATAATTTAGCAAATTAAAGTTGGCGACCTGTAAGATGAACCTCGGAAGTAAATATAACTTGTGAATGACAAATTATTGCAGGGATGCGAGATCATGGGGTTAGGAGATGGGTGGGTCCTGCGTGCCCATGTATATTTTCTTTATTGATGTGATAAGAAACTTGGATATAATTAATAATACAGTAGACGAGGCTGGTTGACCACAGGCATGCATGCTCCTAGATTTGGCTGATCCACAAATCCAGAAGTACTATGTTATATCACATCATGGAGATCACTTTACACTGGAGCTGTTCGTTGTTGTCTTCGAGTTTCCATGCATCCAAGGTGCTGCTTTACTCATGCATGTGAAACTGGCCCCCATCCATAACCCATTGCTCTGTGTTTCCACAGGCAAGCTGCCAAGCAAAGCCAATATAAAAACCACATGAAGCTGCCAAAAGCAAGGAAGCACCCACATGGAAGGCCAGCATCCCTAACCCATTTCTCCCAATCCTGTCCTCCAATATATCCATGATCTCGTGGTATGTAGACACGATGCTAATCCGGACTGCTGCTTTATTTCTCCATTTTACACTGCTGGGTGCTGGGCACTAGCTCCACGGCCTCCACGCAAACCAAGAGATATGCCCTTGCGGTCGTCTATCTTTATTCCTTTCTCAGCTAGTGCCCACACCTGTTGTTCGTGGGCAGGGCGCACAGATAAAACTTTTCAGAACGTGGGGGGTCACTAGGGATAGCTACAGCAATTTTGTGATCACCTGCCCTGATCCTCGTCTCGCTCCAATTAGCAAGGTAAAATATCTGAGAAAACAGCGGCATCTACATGACTATACATGCACACAAGGCTTATCTCACCCATCCCTCCCTCCCATGGGCGGACAGACGTTAAGCCTAGAGAAGGCACGGGCATCCACTCAGGCCGGTTTGGCAGGGTGTATTTTGGCTTCGTTTCACCTATTTTGTGCAAATTGAAGCGTTACAGCGTGAATTACAGCGTGAAGTTATTTTGTAAGCTAAGGCTAAATGAACTAGAAGCCGGGAAGTGGAAGTCAGGTTTTTTACTTCACCGGCTTTGGCTTCACCGATGAAGCCGTTTTGAGAGAAGCTCTTCCAAACGGCCCCAAATTTTTGTTTCTTGTGACTACAGCATGTGTTTAGTAAAGTTAATAAAGGTCCATGTACTAGTAGGTAGCCCTCATTTCATTTCTGCACCGATCACCCTTACATGATGTTTGTGTCTCCTACTCAATATCTCTGACCTAAGATCATAATATTGCATGCACCGATCAGTTCAATCCAAAAGCTTAAATCGGTGAGCAAATGCGAAAAATTCATTTACGCTTCAACACAATGCGCAATGGAATATAATGGCCCTGATTACTCTTACACAATTTGCTTGGAAGCAAGCCCTCTTTAATCTCGATCGGTTCGTTGGGAGATAGCTAGGGCCTCTGTGATTTGCAGAAATTGCAGCCGCAAGAAGGAAGCTAGCTATCACTGGGCAAGCTCCTGCAAATCGCAGAAATATTTTTTGAGGCAACATGTTTTCCTTTGGGGGCATTCAAAGTTACAGGATGGCAGAGCAGATTTGCAGGCCGGCTCTGGAAATTACAGGATGGCCTGAGAGTAGCCGCTCCGGTTGTGACAATTTTTCTCTCTCTGATGAGGCCTGGGCAGCCGCATGCATGTACGCTTGCCTCTGCAACAGCGATGGGCTGGTGCCACTGCCGGAGCTAGATTCCATGTCCTTACGGCCTGCCCGGCCGGCCGGCCGCTAGAGCTGGTCCCCGTAGCTACACGCCCGTGCCACAGTCCACTCTCCGCCGCTAGTAGTAGACCTCCCCTCCCCTCCCTTCTCTTCCTTCAATTGTTCTCGGAGAGGAGAAACGGACAAAAGAAAAGCTCGGCGCGTCCGATCGGCGTCTGTAGGCGCGCGGCCGGGCCGGGGACCGACGCGACTGTTGAAGCTAGTGTGGCGCGCATGTGGCGCGCCGCTGCGGCCGCACGCACACGCACAGGGGCACCGCGCGCTCATGTTCCCATCGCCATGCACATCGATCGATGCAGGCATGGGCGCGTCGCAAGTTTGCAACGCGATCGAGCGTGGCGCAGCAGCGTGCGTTAAATTACATGACCCATGCATCTCCATGTGTAGTTGTGAGTTGTGGCGACTTGGGGAAAAAAAAACGAACCAAGCAGCCAAGCATCAAGCATATATGCAGCTGCTGCTTGGTTTGGAGTCGGAGCTAGCTGAGAGCCTGAGAGCTGACCGAAACGGCGTAGGCTGCAGCAAGCTGCTGCTTGCGCTGAGCCGCTCGCTCAGAACGCAGCAGCAACCACCAAGGCGCGAAGCAAGGCCACAGCTAATAGAGTAAAAATAAACGAAAGCTTGCAGTAGTATAGGATCTAGGGACCCAGAGAAAAGGAAGGTGGCCACGCGACGCGTGCATATGCAGTAGCCGTACGATCGGCTAGCTAGCTCGCAAGGTCAACTTAGCTGCAAGCCTGCAACCTATCTACGGATCGATACAGGAGCCATTCCTACCTTGAGCTCAATACTTCTATATGTGTATAGGCAGGTGTAACAGCAGACGGTAGAAGCTACAAATAATTTATAAGGAGCTTCGATTCGTTATGATCGGATCAGACTGCTGCCGCATGCAGGCCTGAACGGATGAACCTGATCGGGATTCAGAAATGAATTGACAGTAGCGCTGGTGTTGGAGCAGATGTGGTCGGGTTGGAGATTCCAATCCAGGCCGACTCCGGCACTCCGCGGAAGCAGCCTAGCTTACAGGCAGCTATCGGTCGAAAGCTCGCGACGGCCGTCCGTACCTACATTGTGCGTACAGCACGGGCATCCATGCATGTCTATAACTTCGTCGTTAGCTGCGGCTACCGAGGTAATAGTACAGGTGCGAGGCCACAAAGAACAGCTACGATCCTACGAGCAAGAGGCTACCCGGGCGTCCAGTGCTCTCCATCAAGCTCCAAGCAACAAGTATGTAGATTAAACTCGGTGACTTGCAAGTTGCATAACGAGTTTATCAGACAGGCATCTATCACCCCTCAAGTTGGACGCGCTTGTGGGATCTATACCACCGGACCACCCTCTTAAAATCCCAAAGTGTTGCAAATAGTTCTCTATCTGTGTGTGTTTTTCCCAGAACATACATAGACGATTATAAAGTAATACAACAATAGTTCGTTGTGAATTAAATACACGCTTCTTGTGGTATTAAATATTTTGTCATGTTTTCTAGGTTTCAAGCAACTGCAATATGACTCTTTATAATTGACATTTCTCCGCGCAAAGCAACAACGTTTCGTTGGCCTATGCGGTAGATGAAAAATCAATGCAACTGCAATATGAATCTTTATATGCTGAGGATTTCATGGACATTAAATCTTATGCCACATCATCGATCAGTGTTGCTGACTTGGCAACTTAATTATGAGGAGAGATGAGAAGACAGTTTCATCCTCATGAAACCCACCTGACACAGTTACCAAGTCCCATGAAACCTAATGAAACTTGCACCGAGGATGTTATAGTTTCATCTCATGACACATTTGATCATAACTCACGCTAAAATTAAATGTTGCAAGCTGTTTATGAAATTATGCAATGAAACTGTTGCATTGAGAGTGGCCATTTCATTTCATTGAAAAGATAACATGGCAGTCTTGGTAATAGTGCAATGAAACCATGCATCGACATTCCATTGTTTTGGGGTGACAGAAGTCTGCTCCTTAGGGCAATAAATTTCCATGAGACAACTTAAAAACCTCATATTTCCATGTCTTATGCAGTGCAAATGAACTGAGAGGTTTATATCAGCCCAAATATCTCCACATATATAAGATCAATGTACACTGGCCTGGTCCTGCTCCAGTTACAATTCTGGATCCGCCCCTAAGAGCAAATACATTGCTACACGTCAGCGGTCTCATAGGTCGTCTAATGCAGTGTCACGTAGGATTTTTTATGATATGAATGAAAGAGGGTGAAAAGAGAGAAAGAGATCGTTGTTTCGCGAAACAACCGCCTCATGAGCTAAATGATGGTGTGCGCTTGTGAGCTGTGTGTTCAACTGAGGAGTCAGTTTGGGCTATGTAAACCCAACTCCGGTTTCAGATTGGGCCAATCTACAATGCAAGAGAAGCCCACTAAGGCCCAACTTTAACACACAAACAGCCCAGCATCCGTATGAAACGCTGGATCCTTTTTCTCCGCATCCGTGGGTGGCCCGACGGCTGCGCTGGCGATTACGTGCTCGCGCGCGAGCCACCACCCTTGACCGTCCGTGCCAACTTGAGCTGTAGCAGATAGATTTACTGAATAGTCGATAAAAAGTAATCACGTCTTCCAACTTCAATATTGAACATAAGTTGCTCAACGGATGTGTAGGTGTTGGAGTTCACCGCAGAACTTGCCGCTGGCGAACTCAGGAAGGTGCACGCAAAAACAATGAACACCACAATTTGGTGCTGCACTAACCGGGCAGCTTTTCTCCTTTGCAATGCTTGATTATGTAAAGGGAAAGCAAGTGCTAACTCCAGAACCATTAAACCATCAACACTAGTGCCATGCTGCTACTTCATGAAAGGAAACGACTAAAGCACGAAAGCAAAAATAAACATACAATCAGGATGACCATCAAGGATTATTTGTAACAGTAGGCATTAGCGCGCGCACTTCATAGTCCATGCAGCTTCACTAGTTCCACGATGTAACTAGTCCTTACGCCTGTTCACCGACGAGGAGCTCTTCTTCAGCTCGGGCTCCTGCTGCACAGGCGGCTTCGCTTCCGGCATCGGCGCGGCCGGCAGGTTGCTGCCGCAGCTGCTGTTGCTGCGGCGCTCACGTTGGCGCTCGCCTGGTTCATCAGGAAGCTCGGCACCTGCGCCGCGGGCGGGAGCAGGAGGCCGTGGAGGTTGACGGAGAGCATGCTGGCGCAGTGGCCGCAGCGCACCGTCACCGTCTTGAACAGGCTGCTGCACGGCACGCCGACCTGCGCCGCGGAAACCAGAGATCACATTACATCAGCACAGAATGAATGAATGATCAGTAACAAACCGTCAAGAAGCGGAAGAAAGAAAGGAGTAAACACAGGCAAGCAAAGTAAAGCAGCTAAGCTATAGCAGGAGGAGCGGAAGAAGGGCGGTGTCGGGTAGGTGGGTGGGGCGCGCGCGCTCGGCGGCGCCACCGCACTGCACGTACGGCGAGGATGGTTTCGCAGCAGTTGCAGTGCACGTAGCACGGTAGCAGTGCCGCTCGGTGGGGGACGGCGCGAGGTGGTCCAGCGGGATGGCGGCCGACGACGAGGAGGACGAGGACGACATCACGATAGATTTCGACGATCGAATGTAGACCGATAGATTTCGACGACATCACGATAGATTTCGGCTCCCGCAGGTCCTGGGGGCTGGGGTGTAGACCGCCGCGGACAGCGTGGTGGATATATGGACCTGGGCATGGGGAAAGCGGGTGGGCGAGTAGGGCAGGTAGGAAATGGAGAGCCGTGTAATGTGGATATCGCTAGAGTAACGCGAGCCCCGATCGGTTCGTTGGGAGATAGCTAGAGCCTCTTGGATTTGCAGAACATTACAGTTGCCGGAGGAAGCTAGCAATCACAGGGCAAGCTCCTGCAAATTGCAGAAATGTGTTTTTTGAGGCAATATATTTTCTCTTTCTGGGGCATGCAGAATTACAGAATGGCAGAGCAGATTTGCCGCAGGGCGGCTGGAGGTTACAGGATGGCAGTAGGCCGGTTCACCGGTTTGGTCCAACCCGTTGGAACCAGCGAACCCAACCCGTCTTAATCCGGGAAAGTGATATTGGACGGTTTGAACGGTTTCCGGGTTAAGCCCATATATCTAGAACAGGCTAAAATGAAGACGGTTTAGAACCGGAAAGCCCAGGTAAACCCGTCGTCCCATCCGGCGGTGGATCGACATGTCGCATCTTCTCCATCTAGTGGCAGCGGCGGCAGTGGGGGGCGAGGACGAGGAGACCGCGGCTTCTCCTGGCAGGGGCGGTGAACTTGGAGATGAAGACGCCCCCATGGTGCTAGCTCCCCACCGCAGCTATGAAGGAAGGCCGAAGTCCAACCTTCCACGCAGTGAAGCCTCCTTGGTGATGAGGACGAGGAAATCGCAGCTTCTCTGTGCAGCGACCGCAGAAGGCGAGGAGGTCGTGACTTCTCTAGGCGGCAGACATAGAGATCAGGACATCCCTATGATCCAAGTTCGTTGTCACAGCAGCGAAGGAAATCAGAGATCCATTCCTCGCGGTGGAGTTTTCATGGTGGCGACCCAAGGACAGGTAAACTGTTGCCCGATCCATAGTAGCGCTTGATTCTTGTTGCTCGATTCTTGTCAACATTAGGTGTTGCTAATGATTAGGGAGTGATTGGGTAGGATTTTGGTGATTAGGACAGGATGAATCATTACAATTTCCGGTTCTTGTCAACCTTTCTGTATGATTAGGACACGATGAATCATTACAATTTCCGGTTCTTGTCAACCTTTCTTACAGAATGATGATGAGATAAATGTGGAAAATGATAAATGTGGGGGGCGATTAGTTAGGATTTGGGTGATTAGGGACAGGATGTGCGAGTACATCCTGGAACTGAGGGATTTTAATGTTTCTTTCTACCTTACTAATTGATGTTTCCTGCTCTGAATGTCGCATAGTTAACTATACTTTAGTGTGTCCGTATGACACTATATCAAAAACTTTGTGGTTGTGATTCTCCAAACATTCTGTGATAGTCATTGTGAGTGAACAACCATCAGGTTTCTGAAATGTACACTCGCTGCAACCACAAGGTAGGGGGTGAACAGCTAGCTAGCTCAGTCAGAGTTGGATTCAGCTGTGCTAGTCATTGTGAATTTAGGAACTTAATATTAGTAAATGGATATTTCTTTATGATCAGCAATGGAAATGCGGCCCTAACTAGCTTACCAGTCCATTGTGTCCTATTCTCCGATGAATCCTAATCAGCCTAACTATTCAAAAATAGCCAAAGATGTTCTTGCAGTACAAGTGTTTACGGTAGCTTCAGAGTCTGCTTTTAGCATCAGTGGTCGAGTGGTTTCTCTCTTTCGGAGCTCTTTGTCACCCAAGATGGTTGAGGCACTGATATGTGTGCACAAAGCTGGCTACATTCATCGCCCAGGAATGTGGATCTAGAAGAAATCATAAGAGATTTAAAAAATTGTGAAGCACTTGAAGAGAAGGTATCAATCATATTCATTTGTCATCAAGGTTTTTGATTATAACTTGTTAGCTTACATTAATCATCTCACTATTAGCTTACATTAATCATCAAATTGTAGAGCTTGCAGAGTTGAATTGTGGAGATTAGAGTTCCTTCATGTCATTTGAAGCAAGAGGTATGCTTATCTCTCCAACTTCAGCTTTCTTTTTCAATAATTCAGCATTCTTGTTCAATAATTGAGCTGCCATGTATTTTGTTGCACCATGGAGAGTCCTGCAAGTCTGAAACCATGATGTTTGTGAATTTGTGATCCTGGATTCTGACTGAACACTTAGATTATTGAGTTTGACTTAGATTATTGAGTTTGACTTAGGTTGATGTGAATCGCATAAGAGGAGCCGGGCGCTTGTGACATTTTTCTCTCTCTGAGGGCCTGATGAGCAACCGCGAGCATGCATGTATGCTTGCCTCTGCAACAGCGAAGGGCTGATGCCACTGCCGGAGCTAGATTCCATGTCCTTCCGGCCAGCCGGCCGGTAGCTAGCTCTCTCGTTAGTCTCTTGAGCGTGCATCTGGTCCCCGTAGCTACACGCCTGTGCCACAGTCCACACTCCGCAGCTAGTAGTACCCCTCCCATCTCTTCCTTTACTCGGAAATTTCGTTGCCTCCGGAAATAAATTTCGTTGTCTCGTGGAGCCACAAAGGAATGCGACGTTCCCATCACCTACGGAGTCATGGATGGTCCCAATTCAAAAACGCGGTCTGCTATTTAGATGTGGTTGTAGAATTGTTTGTGTACGTGTGGTGTGAGCGAGGTGTGCGTGTGTTCGTACATGAACAGCAACTGTATCTTGATGAGAGGCAGGAAAAAGAAAAAAGATCGTGTGTGAACAAAAGGGCCAATCTACAATGCAAAAGAAGCCCACCTAAGGCCCAAATATCACACAGGGTCACTGACAGCCCAATATCCGCAGAAACGCTGGACCTTTTCTCCGCGTCCGTGGCCCGACGGCTCCGCAGGCGGTTTACGCGTTCGCGCGCGAGCCACCACTAGTCCGTCGCCTTCCCCTGTTCGGCTGCTCCCCACGACCCCACCTCACCCTCTTCTTCCCCGCTGCACCTAGCGGCCACGGGCCACCGCTCCTCGCCTCGAACCCGGAACCCGCCGCCGCCATGACTCTTGCATCCACCTCCCCTATCGCTGCCGCCGCCGCCCGTCCCACGAAACTCCCTTCCTTCTCCCGCTGCCCCCCTCGCCGCCTGCTGCGCGTCTCCTGCCAGGCGGCGCCCGACCGCCCGGCCTGCGGGGGCGGCAATGCGTCGAGCGCCTCGCCGGCGCCGCAGCAGCCGAGGTGGCGCGCCGCGGTATCCGCCGCGATCGCGGCGGCCGTGGTCGCCGCGGCGATGCCGGCCTACGCGGACCTGAACAGGTTCGAGGCCGAGCAGCGGGGCGAGTTCGGCATCGGCTCCGCCGCGCAGTTCGGCTCGGCCGACCTCAAGTAGGCCGGCGAATCTTCTTCTTTTGGGTCTCCTCTTCATGCTCATTTAGTCGTTTTTTGTTAAATTGCGTTGCTGATTTGATGGTTTTGCGGCCTGTTTTGCAGGAAGGCCGTCCATGTTAACGAGAACTTCAGGTGGGTTCTTAATTTCGCTTGTTCAAGATAGAATTCCTCATTTCTTCCATGCCACATTCTACTGCA
The DNA here is from genome assembly GCF_005286985.2 of Setaria viridis. Lineage (NCBI taxonomy): Eukaryota > Viridiplantae > Streptophyta > Magnoliopsida > Poales > Poaceae > Setaria > Setaria viridis. The sequence continues at coordinate 32,237,118 of NC_048263.2, forward strand.
GCTGATAGATTTAGTGAAAATTCCATCAAGAGGAATCCTGTTTTTCAACTTCAACATTGGACATAAGTTAGCTTAGTTTCTGGCTTTCTGCCTGCTTGGGTCTGAATGCAATTTTTGCTCTCTGGAAGTGTAGGCAGTAGGCATTAGCACACACTGCCTCACTCCACACAGCTTCACTAGTTCCAGGGTATAATGATAATAATCGTGTATCGCCAAAATTGTTAAGCATGTTGGTATTGTGGCCAGAAGGTCAGATTGTGTCCGTATGCATTTTCTGACCGTTCCTTTAACTCGTATGGACAAAATGTGGAACAAATATGCTGCAGAATTACTATAAGGACACCGGAGCTAAACAGTATTCCAGGAGAATAGTTATTTATGATATGGATAACTACAGAAATAGTAGATTTGTTATTCCTAGTCTCTTCTTTCCCTAATTCATCATTTATTGGTATAGGAGAGCCAACTTCACATCTGCTGACATGAGAGAGTCAGATTTCAGTGGTTCCACATTCAATGGTGCCTATCTTGAAAAGGCTGTTGCTTATAAGGCAAATTTCACTGGTGAGTGAAACAACAGCTTTTCATTATGTGGATAGTTTTTATTCATTGTCTATATTCTCGTACATGATGTGTGTAGTGTAATTGATGCACATAATTACCTTTATTTAGTGGTCAGTGGTCCTCTGATGTGCCTTAACAAGAAAGCTACTCAACCAGAGATATCATAGAGATCCTCTTATCTGTTACATTAACAAGCTCCTCGCTACCATCGCAGTACAAAATCAGAACAGGAAGCTAACTGTGTTTCATTTTGTTTCCAAGTTGACTCATCACGGTACTATTTATTTTATAGTTTGTTAGTAGTTCTGGGCTTCTGGCATTCGCTTAAGAGTTATGAGGGGATTGACTCCAAATTCAAACCTGGCTATCTGGTTCTCAGTGCGCGCAACACATTGTCTAGGAGATTTTGAATCAAATCAGCAACCTCCCTTAATGTTAACGAAATTACAAAAATGGGCTTTGTATCTGAATCTTTGTATCCTAGTGATGTGATTTTTACTGCATTTTAGAGTATGACCTTGAAATAAGTTTGTATTTTTCATACAGTTATTTTGTAATTTATTTTCACAGTGTTATTGTTTTCTCCTTTTCAGGTGCTGATTTGAGTGATACGCTAATGGACCGCATGGTAAAGCCTGAATTAGTACTTTTAAGCTTTAGCTTTGCCATGTTGTTGTAGAATGCCAATATTTTGCCCAAATGCATGTGATATCTTGTGTTTATTGAAATATATGGTCCATATTCCATTGATTGTAGGCGTAGATGGAGCATACACGGCTAATTTCTAGGTCAGCATTAAACGCTGTCCCTACGTTTTCTCCTTTTCCGTAGTAATAAATTATGATGTCAATGATCCTGCTTGATTTTTAAGGTTAATAAAAGATATCAAAATAGGACCCAAATCGGTGCACTAATGACATGTTATCTCCACTTTTATTCTAATACTAATATATGTTTCATTCACATCCTCTGTTTCAAGTATCCTTTCAGTAAATCCTTGAAAAAAGAGTGAGATCAGAGTTTCAGGGGTTGTACAATGAGACAGAAAGTACAGGATTTTAACATGGGGATGTTAAAAAAGAATGTAATGAAGCATAATTCTTGGTCTGAGTAGGTGTACTTTTTTCAGAAAATTATATATAGCAGAGCTACCCACATAATTATCTTGGAAAAAACTTGACCACAGGGAGTCAGGGAGAGATGCCCCCTCGGCTCTGTCAGGGGACTACCCAACCTATTAGGTATTCACACGACCTGTGAGCCAGCCCCTGCTGTGAGCACCAAGGTTCACCTGGGTGGCCAGCCTCTCAACTGTGGAGGCTCCACCAAGTTACCTAGCGTTCGGTACTCCACAAAATACATTAGAGAAAAGCAGTAGGCAAAATCCTTCTCTTATATATTCTGGCAATCATCTGCTCCCAGGTTTCTCCCTTGCAGCCTGGAGGCATTTTGCTCCAGCTAGGCTCCAGGTGCTTCTTCCTCCATGAGATCAAACTTGGATTTGCAGAATGGTGTCCAATGCATTTTAGAAGATTCACCTGTTTCTTTCTTTCCTTTTACTACCAAACCGCTAGTATGAGCAGCTTCTTGGTGCCCTCTATTGGTCATCCTGAGGTCAAAACTCTTTTGAGCAATTAGTCCATTATTAGGCAGCAAGCCCAGTGTCCGGTGGATGGGAGAGTTGCCAGGAGGCAATTTTTGATCACTATTGACGACCAGCGAGCAGTTTCTGTGTGTTTTCGAGCTCCTGTTACACATTGTCAGGAATTATTACTTTAAAAATCCTCTTCTGTTAGCCATTGAACCATCCAAATTATGGTTTTGTAAGGAAAGTCAGATGAAGAACCAGGTGTAGTAATAGAATCTCATATTTCTTCTGGTGTTATGTACTTGATGCTTGTGTTGTTACTTGTTAGACATGCAAATGTCGATTTTCAAGATTTTGAGTCCAATATACCATGGCAATTAGTGGAGTCTATACTCCTGTTCTGAATTTGCTATATGAAGTTGTCTAAATACATAATTACTCGGCAGACTTGCAGTTCAAACAAGTTTTGAGACATTGTATACTGCTGACAGGTTCTCAATGAAGCCAACCTTACAAATGCTGTTCTTGTACGGTCAGTCCTCACACGTAGTGATCTTGGAGGAGCGATTATTGAAGGCGCTGACTTCAGTGATGCTGTTATTGACCTACCACAGAAACAGGTATATAGTTTCATAAATGGCAATGGCATCACATAGTGATGCTGTTATTCTTGTTGACGGTCAGGTTCCATGGTCAATGTTTGTGCGAGCTCTTAATTTCTGATATTACTTTTGTAGGCATTATGCAAATATGCAAGCGGAACCAACCCCATAACAGGGGTAAGCACCCGAAAAAGCCTAGGATGTGGCAATAGCCGTCGAAATGCATATGGGAGCCCTTCATCCCCTCTGTTGAGTGCCCCACCACAGAAACTTCTTGACCGCGATGGTTTCTGTGATTCGGGTACAGGTATGTGCGATGCAAAGTAAGAGAGGATTGATCAAACACAGAAACTGGTCACTGGATGCTGTATATACATTGGAGATTGAGTGAGAGCAGGATAGTGCAGAGAAATCAGTCGTTTTTCTTCGTCTTCTCTTGCAACTGTTGTAAGGTTGCAGCAGAATCAGAAACTTCGGATGTAGATGAAATATGGGCAATGAGCAGTGAACAGCATATACATAGCATTGTATGTATTTGAAACAGATCATATCATGTGTCCCTTGCTCGAAAGAAGGCCCCTCTGCTTTTTTTCTGGAGCCAATACATCCAAAAGCAGAAGTTCAACATGGGATTGACCGGATTGTCTCGGTAAATAAACTTTCCACTCCATTTCACAAACATTGCTGATGCATCGATCGGCAGCGACCAGAGCTGCCGTTCTGGATGATGGACCGCACAATTAGACGCCCATCGACAGCTTGACTATTCTTTACAAATTGCCAAGTCAGTTACTGAAGCTCCTTAGCTTCAGCTCTCAGCTAGCTCTACCTTATTAACAATCAGGTCCTGAGACCTCATGTCAAACAATATATATAACCACTTCGGTTACATGTTTATTATGCATGTGTATGTCCTCACGTGCCATGACATGTATTGCCTGCTATATATTTGTACACTAGATCAGATTTTGGGAGGTATAATGAATTGTATACGGCATCCAATGGATTCATTCGTGTACGTTCTGTGGCAGCTATTTCCACAGGTCAGCCTCGCCGCCGCCGCCACTGGCAGACGTGGAGGCGTAGTCCAGTGCCTCTTGTGGCTGCTTGTGCTCAGCGTGGAACACCTGCGCCGGATTGGAGTAACCGGCCTCTTTCGGAGCGCCGTCGCCGTGGCTGAACAGCTGGGACGCGACGAACTTGTCGAGCACCCTCCAGTCAGTGACCGAGTCGTCGTCGCCGGTGGCGGCCATGTAGGAGGCGGGCTCCATCGGTGCTTGAAGCGCGGCGGCGTACTTGGAAGCCTCGTCGGAGGACTGGAGGCTGCAGCTTCCTTGGGCGATGTAGGCGCCGGGAGGTTTGGGGCTCTCCAGCTGAGGCAGCTGCTGCAAGAATGCCTCCTGGCTGGGCAGGAGGTGGTGATACTCCAGCTCCGGCTTGCAGTGGTAGAGCTGCTGCCCGCCGTACGCCGCCGCGGTCGGGTGGTGGTGGTGATGCATCATCAGCTGCCTCGGCGAGCCGATGTCCGGCGGCATGAACCCGGCGACGTGGTCGTCGAACCAGCACGGCGCGCCGTCGGCCATCCTCCGCACGGTCGCCACCCGCTTCTTGAACACCCGGCAGACCACCCATCCTTCCTCCTGAACCATTCATTAATCATTCAGGGCAAGCAGAAAGCAACAAGTGGTGTCAGCTGAATGGCATGCTCACTCGATCAGACATGAGAAAAGGCTCGTTCAGGAAGGTAGGCTTGGACTGATACGTACAGGGGCGGTGCCGTTCTCGGTGGTCTCGAGGCGGTACTCGTGCATTATCCAGTCGGACTTCTGGCCGTTGGGCGCGCGGCCGCGGTAGAAGACGAGGGTCTTCCTCATACCGACGAGGCAGTTCTTGGTGTAGATGGGCTTGTCCCGCCCCGTGGCCTTCCAGAAGCCGGCGGTGGTCGCCCGGTTGGTGCGGGTGCCCGTCGGGTACTTCTTGTCCTTGTGGCTGAAGAAGTACCACTCGTTCTGCTCCTCCATCCCGATCTTGCACTTCTCTGCCCATTCCAAATGCAGTGTCAATTGAATGTGTTTTTCTTTTTAGTCTCTGTTGCATGAACTGCTACTGTCAGAATGTATTTCTTACCTTGGAGGTCCCAGGGCTCAATTTTGTACAGATCGACGTCTTTTATCACGTCCAGGTCGATCTTGTTCGACGCCACCTTCTTCCTCAGGTAGTAGTCGACGAGTTCCTCGTCTGTGGGGTGGAAACGGAATCCAGGGGGGACATGGGAGAAAGCAGTGTCCATCCTATTCCGCTGAACCCCAGTAACTGCACGGGGTCACGTAACAAGTTCAGTAAAAGGGTTCATCAGCAATTTAGCATGCCATTGCCATGCCGTTAAACTCAAAGCCACGTAAAAGGTTGCCTAGTCATACGCCTTAGTCATCATATATACATGGCACATATACTATATATGATCATGCACACAACCATTTCTATACTGGACGCCTGGACACCACAGTAAGAAGCACGCATATCAGGATTGAACACACATCTAAGCGTTTCTACTCTGAGCATTATACAGAGAAATCCCATAATTTTGCTTTGTTCTCTCAAAAAATAATTATCTGCTACTCAAGATCCACATTTGGTATTGCTTGAAAATATATTGTGCGTACATGCATGTTCCGAGTCCACACAGTCCAGGAATGGATCAGACGTTTTTTTGTTTCATTTCCACTAGGATGATATTTTCAGGAAAAGTGAGCAATCATGGCAGTAGATAAAAAGGACCATACTTTCATCATGTATACGATTACCAGATTAATTCATTGGATCGTTCGGTTCCTTTTGTGCCAAGGAAGCTAGCTTAGTGCACATGCTGACCTTTCTGTTGAAAGAAATGTATAGTACTACTACATGATCTAAAAAACATGAATATGCATCACTCAAACAATATTTCTTTGACCCATATGATGATATATTATATGGCAAAGAAGTTTTTAAGAAAAAAAGGTTATTAGGAGCGTTCATTTCTATTAGGTGTTTGGACAAAGAATGGTATACCCAAACATACCTACATAGCTTTCCATTGTGCGAAAAACCCACACATTTACAGAAGATAGAGGGTCTGATTTGACATAGAATAACCTAGTAATATGTCATCATAAACTGAAAATGAGAAAAACAAAAGAGAAAGAAACTTGAAACACTGGAAGTTTGTAGAAATTTCACAAGAAAAACGGTTCGAAAATTCAAACAGGAACTGGGAAAAAAACTTCTGGTATTAAATTTTAAATTCCAGGTGTTTCCATATATATTTGCTTAATTCTCCATGGATCTCAATCGATCATCTAACCCTAGCTAATCCTATGCAAAAGACAGATTACACACTAGACCTCAATTAATACCTTACTCGGGTATGGTGTATGAGTTTGGATTTTGGAATACCATGTATATATATATCAGTGCCGACGGCCGATATATCCAAATAAAATTCGTCAAAAGAACGTACCCATACAAATTAAAACCTAGCTTAGTGTTACTGGGTACTGCCTGTGTGTGGCACTACACAGCGACGTGTATCCACAGACTAGGCAAAGGAAGTAAGACGAAAAGGAGAAGAACATTGATGGGAAGATGAAAACAGAAGCCTCTCTTACAGTGTGCCGCAGGAAGAGGTGAAGCCTCGCCAAAGCTTTGTGCACCAAATCTTGTTCGCCGGCCCAGAGAGTCCTCCGAGGAAATCACCAGAGCAGCACAGCACAGTCCCAAACTCACAACTCCTCCGATGCTACTTCACCAGCTAGACCAGCAGCCACCTTGCCGCGAACTTCTTGTAACCTTCGGCCCCGGCTGAGATGGATCGTCAGCCGCGCGCACGGCCTTCAACCAGTCAGTACAAACACGACGATATATATTTATAACGAGGACGCGCGTACGGAGCTAGCACGCAGCGAAAGCTGGAGAAGAAGAGAGGAGAAGAACATGTATGAGCTAGAGACGGGGCTCTTAGCCTCTTACCACCAGTCTGTAGCCCGCCTTCACTTTATATACCAGCACGAGCTGTCTAGGTCAGGCCAGCAGCAAAGCCAGCACGCCCGATCACTTTCACCGCCCGGAGGCGCGGATGGGGGAAGGGGAATGAGAGATGGAGAGGAGAGGGACGACACGCCGGGGGCCGGGGGGCTTGACGCGGACCGGTGGGGCGGAGGGTGTGCGCGGAAAGCGCGGATGGATTGCGGGCAAAGTTTAGGGCGCGCAGAAATCCTGGGATCCCTGGATCCTCCTCTGCCCTTTCCCGATTGGCCGCCCGCCCGCGTCCCCCTTTCCCCCACTGTAACCGCCACCACCTCCACCCGCCACCAACAGCGACCGCGCCCGCGTTGTTGGCTAGGACAGCAGATATAGCTAACCGGCTAACCCCTCTTTCTCGTCGTCACCTCGCCTGCGCGCGATCAGCGCGCGCGCGTGGCCGGCCTGCGCGTCTCCGGCTAGCTAGCCGCGTCCCTCCCTCTCGCGAGAGAGAGAGACGCCGGCCGGGACTCCGGGAACGCGGTGGGATGGAGTGGAGTGAAATGTAACGGGGGACGCGGGGTTGCGCCCACATATATATGGGGTGGTGGCGCTGGAGACTGGAGGAAGCTTAGCTGGAGAGGCGGAAGCAGCACTACACTGCTAGTGCTCTTCAGGCCTCAGCTCTGCTGGCTCTGCGGAATGCCACATGCACCGAGCAGCAGTCGCAGGCTCGCCGCACTCCATTCCCTGGCTAGGCCGAGCCGCCGTCAATCGGTGCCTTCTCTCGCCGTAGTTCGTAGCCTCGTCAGTAGGGCATGCACACCCTGGCCGATCGAGGTCAAGCTTCATGTCTATAGTAGTATAATTTTCAATTCCATCCTCATCACGGTCGCTCTGTCGATCTGCCTGGACACCATCGATCCACTTCCGAGCCGACCGACCTAGTAGTATGTTTTGATGGCGACCCTTCTCCAAATGGAAATTAAAATCCAGTGCAAAGGAAGCCAAACATCTTATCCCTGTCGATGATAGCCTTTTTAATCAGATCTGTTCCGCAATTTTATTATAGTTATCAAGTACTGGTATAATCAGTGCTGCAATCCATATAGCTTCTGGTGAGACTAATTCTAGCAGGTCCATCGCGATGCTGCCTGGGTAATCAGTGCTGGAATAATAGCAATCCACCCAGTTGGTGGAAACTCACAGCGCGCATGCCGCAGTCACCTACCATGGCAGTCGAGTCGATGGCTATAACCAGGGTAGTTTAGTTACATATGAAGAACGAGTCGTATGACAGAACAAAAGAAAGAAGAGAGCTGAACGAGAAGCATGCCCTATATACTATACATTAGCTAAAGGATAAACAATGTCTATATGCGAGGCGAATCGAAGAGGCCGTGCGCATGCCGAGGCCGGCAGGGAGAGTCGATCGTCAGGCTGTGGCGGCGGGTGGTCCGGCGTGGGCTCGACCTGATCATGAGCTAACCTTGCTTTTCCCCCCGCTCTTTCCGTGGATATATAGCTTCCTTCAGCTTCTCCTTCAATACTGCTCTGCTACTACTGGTATAGTAGTGCCGAGCAGCTGCTGATGAACCCTGGGCTCCACACACCCGCACGAGGCGCCAATTGTCCCCTTTGCAGAAAGGGGAAAGCGGGGCTTCTCGAAGATACCGGGCCTACTAATCCGTCGTCGGTAAGTTTGCCAAACTGATCGATCGAGGGCTCTACAGATTTGATGAGCAAAAGCTAAGGCGCGCATGTTTGTCGATCGTTGGGGATGGTCCTGATGATATGAACATTACAGCAAAGCTAACATCAAAACGTGCGCTACCTAGGTGACTAGACGCAGTACTAGCAAGATAGCACTTGAAGCAAATCTTTGTGGGCATGCATATATAGCATAGGTCATCGATCGATCGAAGTATAGTGCGGTCCTCAATATTTGTCATGCACGCGCTTTGTTCGCACGCAAATATGAAACAATCAGGACGACGTCTGGATGGCTGGAAAGAGAGGTTTTGTTGCACATGCATGTTTCTTCTCTCAAGAAGTCGGATGGAACAACTCACACCCGCGCCTTTGTGATATCTGTGTAGTACTCACGTGCACGACTGTTGCTCTGTAGTTCAAGCCACAATCCAATGCTTGGATATGCAGCAAGATCTTTGTAGGACTTAATGGCCTCACAAAGAATAGAGGACTTAATGAATGCATCGCTCTTACACATGTATAGTATTGTTAGTAGATCTAAATGTGACCTAGTCAAAATGCATGCTTAGCTCAACAATGATGATTCTGTCATGTTTCGAAAAAATACGTGTATTTTATACAACTTTTGATACATTGTCATAAACGAGTAGGATGCAATTGCTCAAATGCACGCACACACTCCCCATATAAATGCACGCATGCAATGTCCACAAGATTAACGAAGTACCATAGATGGGTCGCTATCGATGGATACGTCAAATACCGCTGTGAAAGAATGGTTAGCCGAAAATATGAGCACCAAACCTAGGTTGGCATGTTCTTCCACAAATCAAAGAACCTAACTTCACGCCTTCACACAGATTCTATAAATTAAATTTAATTGAACTTTAATTTTAAGTTCAACGGACTTTACATTATTTTCAATCCATCTTTACTGAAGACAATTTTGCACCACAACTTAATCATTTTAAAAGGTCTCATATTATTAATCATTACATTAATTTAATGTATCACAACATGTAAAAGAGTAAAAAAACATATCAGCTGGTTAAACTGATAAAACTTGATTATTCCTCGTGACATTTATTTATTTTAGATGCTGACAAAATTTGTTGCTATTGCCCAGGATTTACACACACGGATGGTTTCAGACGACTCTCGTGTGGCGCATGCACACGTACGATATTATTCTTGAAACCGGAAAAAAAGATATGCGCAGACATATGATGCTGTCCTTCACTACACATATTCCGTCATATCCTAAACAAGTAGTACCAAGTGCATGACTAGCTAGCTATAGAGATGGGGCCGGTGCAAGTTGACGGATTAATCAACAAACAAATTAACTAAACAAAGTTGTCCCACAAAATAAACTCATGTTCCGGCCGGTCGACACGTACACACGGCCGTGCGAGCGCGACATGATGGCGATGTCGGGAGCAGACTTTTGGGTTCCAATCCCATATGCATTGACGGACAAGGGATCGATCGAATTTATATACATATATATAAACCAAACGCACGCCTCGCTGGTCGGACGGCGACCGACTGATCCATCGACCGATCGAAGAGGCACAAGATATATGTGGACCACTACATCTACAAGTTGCATTAATCCTCGGAAGCATTTGGGTGGACGCTAGCTAGCCATTGGCTGCATCTTGTATGCAGTATATCTGTCGATCTCTTGGAGAGAAGTGAAGCAAAAGGGTCGGATCGTATCCGTCGTCTGTGGCTGTGGGTGTATAGTTCGAGCCACACGTACGCATGGAATAATCTGCTTGCTGTGTGTACGATCATCTTGCGTCACTGTTTCAATTTGGATCGATCAAGGTCTGCCGATGCATAGCGGCCGTCTGATTTTTCTTGGACTCTGGAATCGGGATTGGAACTTTAATTTGTAGCAATGTTATGTTGGTTTATATATATATAGTTAGGAGCTTCGTGACGACTCCATCTCATGAAATAGTAGTAGTACGATGTATATTTGCGGCTGCGATTCCGGCCACATGCGGTGACAGCGGTGTGCTGTCAGAGACTTTGCCCAACCAGCAACGGACGGCAGGTGCAAAAGGTGTAGCAGCGAGCGTGAGGCGGCGCCGGCCGGCCAAGAATTCTACCACCCATCGTGCTACTGCTACTTCCAAATTTAGACTAGACTAGCCTACCAGTAGTGGGTAGAGCTAGATGGCCATGTTTCTCCATCTTTTTCTTTTTTGGCAATGTTCGGGCTTCGTTTGAAATATAATGCAAGATTTTCATATAATTTTGCAGAAATTAGTACAAGAGACGTAGAACCCATCGGTACCCGTCGCGGTGCCTAATATATCGTCTTTATAAAAAAACGTGTAAACGCCTTAGAAAATGGCATGGGAGAGGGAGTACTAGCACGTATGGAGCTTGTTTTCTTTTTTTTAAAAGTAAGCACTGCTGGAAACTTCACATGGGTGTCATTTGCTAATAAGGCGCACCATGTAGTTGTGAACTTGTGGTTTGCATGGCCGATGGACTAGACCATTATTGCATGCTCAATTCTCATCACCAATTTTCCATGATATAGTTGTGCGTTGTGTTTGTTGGCTGATCCTTGTCAAGGTTGTTTGCACTGTGTCCCTTTCTCTTGTGGTAACAATGAGTGCAATCCTTTTAGTGGAACAATGACTGTACAAATTTAAATTTTGGTGGTAAATAATATTTATTAAACTATAAAGTTGTACATTTTGAAATTCAAATCCAGTTGTTTCAGTTTTTTAGTATATAATTAAGTGTTGGTTAAAGCTTGATTTTTATACGCTGTTATTGAGTCTATGAAAAACGAAAATGTGCGTGGAGAACATTAATTCTCAAAAATCTAGTTGCAACAAAACATCTTAGCAGGGGCGGAGCTTAGGCATGGCCAAAGGGGCCTATGGGCCCCCTGCCAAACAAACTTTACACTGATCAAACAGTAATTTTAGCACTGTTTACTAGGTTTACAGCTAAATTAACATAAGGCATATATTTTTTTGAATGCGCGGCAAGACATTTGTCGCAAATTTTATTAGGGAAATTATCAAATTAATAGACATATATGTATTGTCATATCATATTAAAATATCTATAGCGATTTTTGCTGTTCTAATGTGTGGTCAGATATGAAATCCAAAGGCGGTTCACTAGCATGACTTGAGTGGATGGCCTTCATGGTCCATCTATTGATCTTGCACACATTACATTGCTTGATCGATGCATGGACATGATAGATTATTTTGCATTGCCCATCTATGGAACGTCAGCCTTTCCCGTCCTGGAAACGTGGGGCCCAGCGGACACAACATCTTATCCACTTGCATGCAGAATTATAGAAAGGCCGCCCATATGGAGAGCGAGCTGTAACTTTTGCTCCCTTTCTTCAACCTCATCGAGTGCCACTCGCTGTAACTTTCGTCGTCTGGTAAGAAAGGAGATCAGATCACATCACAGGCGCTGCTGCACCGCCGGCCGCAAGGATCGCCGGCACCCGATGCAACAAACCGCCACTCGTGCTGGATCGGAGTAGTAAAACTTTTAGCTTCGTTGACGTGGTAGCAAGAAACAAAGATCTTAGCTTTGCGGTGTCTGCATCGCGGTAAAAAGAGAGGCGCGATCTCCTCGAATAATTCCGTGCTATCTCCGACGATATCAGTGCGGATCGAGGTGGTTAAGCTCAATGATGCTACGGCATCATGGTAACTCCAAAGCAAGCCGGGTAATTACCCGGGGGGGCAAATCACCCCTGGGTCGGGCCGCCACAAATCATTAGCCATCTACTCCTTCATGGCGATGGCGGGGAGAAGACGTGGCGCTCCCGGGTTGGTCGCCGCGGGCCCCCGCGGCCGGCCAATGAGAAGGGGACGTTGCGGGCTGGCCAATCCTCCTCGGGCCCCACCTGAGCTGCGCTGCACGCACCCACCACCTGCTCGGTGTACGCCATCATGGCATGGCAGCATACGGCTCTACGCCACCAACTATACATACCGCGTACAGTACGTGTACGCACATGTAAAACTGGCGAGGAAAAGTGTAAAAAAGGCTGCGGAACCGCGTGCCCGCAGATATTTACAGATCTATTTCCGGGCCCGCCACGCAGTTTAGGTCCACATGTCATGGAGAGATATCACAGCAGAGCCAGGGGGACAGGAGGGGTGCACGGTGCAGGTTCGCAGGCAGAGAGCAGTGTGCTCATGGGCTCTGATTTCTGGTGTACGTCTCTGGAGCCTGGCACGTATTTCTACAGCCTTTTCCTGCGCCGAGTGTATTTGTACAGCTTGCAGTACAGGCTTTGCAAAAAATGGTGGTCCTATACTCCTCCCTAGCTGTCTGTATACACTATCATGGAAGAACAGGCTGCAGATGCATCGAGCCAGCTAGGTTTTTTTCTTTTACCTGCTAGGCTGCTACCGGCCGCTGCTGCAAGTGTTTCTGTGTGGCTGCCATTGGTCACTTGGGAGAGCAGCGAGCTTGCAAAAAAGAAACCCAAAAAAGATGGCGTTTGGTACGCGTGTCTGCGGGGTGTGTACTCATGTTGTATAGCTAGGGTGGTGTACATGCGTCTAGTGTACAAGGCTTGCTCGATCAGTATACTAGACTAGTGCGCGCACTTCCCTATCAGGGATTGTATTTTAGCTAATCCGTTCGGCCTTTTTTTTTTGGTCCTGTACGTGACTTCCTCATTTGGGTGCGTCATACATTAACACGGTGGACATTGACATGATATGGTCCAATAGGGCAGCGTCAGGCAGGCCAAAGGTAATGAGTGATCGCCCAACAGCAAGTGATGTATGCAGTATGACCTTAAGTATCCTGGAGAGTATGAGAGAGAGTTCAGAGTTGTTGTTTTTTTTTTTGATAAAGGAGTTCAGAGTTGGTTTGGTCGTCAGCTAGCTCCAGCCTCCAGCAGGTGATGTTAGCCTCGTAGGGCTGGCTGCCACTAGATACGATGTGTACACTAGTACTAATATACAGATGGGGAGGTATTGTCGTCGTCATTGTAACGGTGAAGTTGGTAAGGGTGAAATGTTGGTGTTCATTATTGCGGGAACAACAGCTGTCGATAGCCTACGGAGAGGTAGTGGATTAAAAACTTGTTGTAGTTTGCTATCGCTGTCCAAAGCTTTAGAAACAGCCGGTGAAATCTGCAGGCTTGATAACTGGAACCGCAATTCTTTTTTGGTACCTAACAACCGTGGACAGTCATCTATTGTATCTAATGTAATGATGACTGATGAAATTGACTTTAGTTGATCATCATCAAGCGCCATTTTTCCATTTCTTTCCGTTTGGAAGGGGATATCTAGTACTAATAGGCTACAAAAACAATAGAGCAAAGTACAATGGTCATCAATAAAGGACCCGGTACAGTGTCCAGGCAAGGGGATATCTGGTATTTTTTTCCTTTTTGGGAATGTACCAGGCAAAATTTCAAATGAACCAACAAATTCGTGGGTCAACATCCCCTAAGAGCCCACTTTTTTTGCTCCAACCCGTGCGTGACTTGAAGAGACGGACCAAAAGAATAAGGCCCAGTTTTCTCAGAACAGGCCCAAAATTCAGCCCATATATTGCACAAAAGCCCATTGTTGCTTTTCAATATTTCCTATACGTTTTGCAGAGGTTTGTTGTGTGCAAGTAAACTGGTCAGCAAGCATGCTGCAACTCCTCTGAAAACGAAGGATGGAAGTAAAACATGTGCTCTTTCCATTAGCGTTTGCCCGTACCAGTGTGAATCCGTATCGGCATCGCCAGAGAAATTTTCAATAGCGTTCCCCAAACAGAAACCTACAGGCTACAGCCTACGCCCTACAGGAGTGGTGACCGAATGAAAATCTCAGTAAGAGCAGATTCAGTCACAATCACACTCTCAATCGGATGGAGCCGGAGGCAAGGCGCAGATAAATGATGGGGCGAAAGACGCCATGAACGACGCTAGTTTACTGGTCTATTTCGAAATAACTGAGCCGCGACGCCGACGTTGAGTGCGACGGCGACCAGGAATTGGAGAAGAAGGCAGCTGACGCGGCATACCCACCGGGGCACCAAGCAGAATCACGAGATCGCGTCGCGGTCAGCCGATCAGTTGGTCAAGGAAGCTGCGATTTTTCGTGCAGCAACTTGGGACCAGCAAATTGGCAAGGGTCATTGTTATGTTAACCATAAAAGAAACTAATTGGAGGAAGCTCTATGATTGAGGTCTCTGTAACTGAAAGGGAAAAGTATCATTAATGGTATCCTGAGTTCAGACTCAAACGGTTTCCGATATTATTAAGTTACTCCTGCATAATGGAGAACATCGACCATGAGAAAGCTCATATGTGAAGGCATGACTGCAATTGGCGCATCGGTTGCTCCTGCTGCACAGAAAAGGCCACTTAAGAGTACGGCCTGTTACATCCAACAGACGCCCTACAGGAAACATCACTGACTGAATCCGACCTGAACATGTGATCCCAACGGCAATCAGAGGGCAATGCGAACGCACTGCGGAATAATTTAGCACTAACATGATGTAATTCTTGCATTACGTATGGAGGAGCTTCATCGTGCTGTTATACGCGTCCTTTATCAACCAGCAATCTGGCATGGTTAGTCGCCAAAATGGCCGCCAAGGGCCAAAATAAAACGCTAATGCACCGCTTGAAACGGAGCACAGATTACTGGCCTTCCAAGCTCCATAGAGTCAGGGGGACAAAGGATGCCTGACAGGGAACAGGTCACTAGCCGGCACAGAAAGACTGAACAAAGTACATATATGATAATGCTTAGCAGCGGATTACTAGGGGAGATTTGAGTTGTCTCCGCTAAACAACAGGTCACTGTTGGGAACAGGTGAGTTGGAATCATCGGTGTGATCTCTGCAGATCTCCGCGCTGCAGCTGTGGCACTGTTCTGGCCGGTATCATTCTGTGACTGCGACGACCGAATATGCATGGATCCTCGTTGATCCGCCTCGGATTTTTCTTTTTAGCTCTGCTTAATATTACTCGAGGTTCAGAAGTACCAATTTTTTTTCTCGGTGATCAATGAATGTTAGTTGTAACCAGGTACCAATAATGACTAACCGGTCAATGCTTTGTCAGAAAAAAAAGTGTCAATTTATACCAAGAATATACCTTCCATAACTGATGGTCTGTATGATGCTTGGTGTCAGACCTACACTACATTTCTGGAACAAAATAACATACGATCTTTATAAAGAAACAACCATATCCTATCTATTTTATTTTATCTTGGAAGAGTAAAAAGAACTGTGCATGGTTTGCATTAGTCAAATTGTTAGCTCTTTGAGTAAAGAAGTAGTACGGAAGTATTGTACTTGCCGCCTGTCCAAGGTCTCTGGTAGAAATCGAGGCTTATTCTGGGAAGCAATCGTCCGTTTGGCAACTTGAAAATTGAGTACTCGAGCAGGAAGGCGACACCTGCATGTATGGCTTATGAAGAAATCAAAGAAGCTGACCAGCTCTCCATTCTCCCCATTTCCGGGCGTTCTTGCCGGTTTTGCTCGCTGCAGCTAGGTACCTGCTTTGACTTTATATTATTCAGACATATGCTCATAGTCAGGGGCGGTTCTCACGCCCAAAGTTTTTCCAGAAGATACCACCCACAAGATATGGTGCCACTTCGTCATTATTTAAGACTATGAAAAAAAATATCTGCCATGCAAGCAAGTACTGGTACAGTGAGTTTGTACGTAAGGTCCTTTCGAGGTACGTAGGGCCAGGCCATTATTACCTACTACTTTTCCAAGAGAACTCCTGACCTGTTTGGAAAAGAGGTGCTAAAAATTTTAGACTTTAGCACTCCTACTTTTAGCATTCTTTTAGCACTTGAGTTTCCAAACAGAGGTGCTAAAAGTGTGTGTTAAAATTTAACACTCCTGTTTTCTTTAGCACACCCAAGGAGTGCTAAACTTTGCTAAACCTACTAAAAGTGGTCCCCTGCCCACTGTATTCCACCGTTGCCCCCCCTCTCTCCCCTCTGCTGCCCCTCTTCTCCCTCCCGCACCGCGTGTCCCCATCGGCCACGCCGCCTCCGTCGGCCCCGCTGCCTCCGCCAGCACCGCCTCCTCCGCCGGCCATGCCTCCGCAGTCGCCCCCTCCCGCCGGCGTGCGTGGCGGATCTGGGCCTCCCCGAGCAGCGCGGTCGGGTCGGTCGAGGAGGTGGAGAGGATGGCGGCCATCGGATCTGGACCCTACCGCCACACCTTCCCCTCCAGTCGTGGCTTCGTCTCCTCCCCAAGCCACCACGCCTCCCTCCGACACCGGTCCAGACGCTCATGCCTCCCTCCATGAACAGCTCCGTCAACGCCGCCGCGTTGCGGCCCTCGTCAGCGTCGGCGTCGGCATCCCCGCGGCACGGCCAGCACTCCTTCGCCCCAGTCGCGGCCGTGGTGCTGGCCCACCTCCGGGCCTCCGGTGTCGCCGTGCTCCCGGGCCTCACGGAGCTCAAGCTGGCACTGCCGTTGTCCGGCGAGGCGCCCGCCGTGACGCTGTGCACGCTGACAGCTCGGCTCCGTGCTGCGGCAGGGCGGGTGGAGGGACACGGAGGTGACGGAGATGGTGGAGGTGGCGGCCTCCGGGATGTTCGACGGTGAGGCGGCGGTAGCGCCCCCCGCGGCCGACCCCGACGCCATGCTCGACGCGCTGCTGCTCAAGGCTGACCGGTGCTCAAACTCACTCCGCCTCTTGTTTCGCCGGTGCAAGGAGCGGCCGCACCCCGCCGGGGCAAGAAGGATCTTGAGATTGAGATTATGAATGAAGGAAGAAGTTGAGGAGGGGTAAAAGAGAGGAGGGAAAGGAGGGGTAAACGAGTCTTTTATCAATACAATTGCTAAAGTTTAGCATAGTTCTCAAACAGCCCAGAAGACTAAACTTTAACACTCCATTTGAGGGTACTAAACTTTAGCACAAGATTCCCAAACAAGACCTCAGTCAACGTCACTTTAGCATGCATCCAAACCAAAGATGACAGTGGTGTGCCACGCTTGCACGCATGGTATCGCCCTGGTGCTGCCACTTCCATTCATCAACTTGCATTTGGATCCATAGGGAAATTATACTGGTATAAATAACCAGACTCATACGTCGACTCATAGAACATAATTGTTGGATTATCAATGATGTGGAAAAAGTGAGAGAAATATGGATTTTGATGATGCAGAGAAGGAAGAGGGAGGTAAGAGAATTGTTTCACAAACTTATCTCGCTCATAAGCTAAAAGTTTGAACTACGAGACTACTCTAGCACCACTGTAGCATTTCTTGTTCTATGCACAAATTAAGCAAATAATGATCTTCTGCCAAACCACCTTTAAAAGATAACTAATTGCAAGAGTGATCATCGTATGTCAATATACGCAACAACGCGCAAGATGAAAAAAAAAGTCTTCGGTGGGTCCTTTATTAATTTTTATAAAAGGAATTAACTAATTGCATGGGCCCTTCAATCTCTTTAATCCGCGCCCGTAATCCTCGTCAGGTCCAACCAATGACTTAACCAAGCACTCCAATCAATACAGCTTAGCCTTAATCCATGACGCGAGCCATTTGCCGGTTGTCTTCTTCCTTTTACGCTTGTTTAATCAACTTGCGCTTTGTTTCGCGGTTTCCACACCTCTTATCTACGCGAAAGTAAGCCGCCGTCCGTGTGATCCAATGCAAACAAACCGATCGGCGACTTCTATACTATATCCCTGTGCTCTTTCACGGCAAGTACGGTCAGAGTACGGCTCTAAAAGTATCGGGTAGCTTGGCGTTGTCGCGCCTCCATTGCGTCGCCCGCCAGCTGCTTCCCATTTTTTGATTTGGGCACTGATCAGCTAGCTGATGCGGCTCTGAGCACTTTGGGATGACATGCGCGCGCGGGGTGAATGGATGCATGCTGCGTAGGATATCACGACGGCGTCAGGGAGGTTTTCTATTGAAGTGGTTGGGGCTCTTAGGTCAGTCTCGAACTGCCGACTTGTTGCTGGCTGGTAGTGCTAGTGCTCCCTGTCTCATGTTCTCCTCCCACATCGTTAGCACTCGGCAATTTGCGTACCATCGAGTTGTTCAGAGTTTGGACTGGAAGGAGAGAGCTGACCTTTCTGATCGATCGGTAGGGCCGCACGTGCTAGATCGAGATGGCGATGCCATACCAGCTGACGGTTAGCGAAGCAGCTGCAGAACGCACAGATCGATTCGTTGTGCGTGCCCTCCGCCAGCAGTTGGAACCGAACAGAGCAGACCAGGGCACCAGGCATTTCTGTTGCGATTCCGCCGAATGATTTCGACGGCAACTGGCCGGCCAGCGGCGTCCTCACCACGGAGTTTGCATCAAATCGTGTTAAATTAGAACGTCGAGTGTCGTACGGTACGTCCTCTCGGTGATTCGTTCGTATTTTAGCCTTTTGACGGAGATTGCGTCTGCCTACCGGGATAACAATAATTCAGATAAAGAAAGCCTACTCCGGCGTTGCGGTCCCACGACGCGGGCACTGCTGGTCCGTCAATTGCTGTTACTTTTGGCTGGAAGGAAGGAGGGAAAGCAAGCCACGGCACTTCGGCCGATCTCCGTACCGTGCCGTACTGCTGGTCTACTACCGCCACCCCGCTAATGAGAGGCTTGCGGTGGAGTAAGCAGAGAGGGGACTCGCAGGTCAAACCCCATCTCCTCCATCCATTTAAAGCGAGCTTTCTTGGACCATCCAAAAGGTTGAATTCAGAGCGAGTTTTATCAACCTTCGTTTATTTTTTTTTCATTACAAAGATGTCATTTTCAGTTTCTTGATTGACTCAGATGCAGAGCATTTCTCACGTGGAACATGGGGGCAGATTTCAAACTGATCACATCGTCATGTAGTTGACAAAAGCAGCTTAGATAATCTGCGAAAAATCTCCCCGCGTTCCCGTACAATAATTCTTTTCTTTTCTGAAACCGGACGATATTGGTTTAAGACTCTATGAATGAAAGATGATTGTAGTTGTCAAGGAAGCGTGGAGATAAAATGTAAGACCATCTAGCCGTGTCACCGGTTGATGTTCCTGAATGGCGTCCATTAACATTTTCCCATATATGAAAATCCAATTTATTCTTCCACTTCGTTATCCATTTTACCACCATCCATAGCTTCGATGCTACAGGACTCTGGTCGATATGTCCCGAATTTTCCCCTCGAATGGCATACCCTGAAATGGCACTGAATGGAGTGGCAATTCATGAACTCCTCTATCCCTCCTTAGATTATCTTAAAAAAATTTCATTGCAACTTAAACTTTAGATACCTTCCAATAGCATTGAAACGCCAAAAATATTAAATTCTTGACATGACATTTTGATTTTACCTTATCAATGATCAATGCAGAGACAGAGACAACCTCCCTGGGTACTAAGAAACTTCGGATATGTCTGGTAGAGCTCCATCTTACTCTAATTATCTGTGGGAGTTGATTCTCCAAGAGAATTGATTATGTGGCTGAAAGTGATTCTTTTTTATTCTTTAGTATAAACTCTTAAAATCAAGATGGAGAATCACTTCACAGAATTAGGAGAAGTTATTTTTTTCAGCTTCCAGCCTCTTAATTCATTTCAGATAATTATTTTACAGGATGAGCGGAGAACTTATATGTGGGAGCTATGCCAAACACAGCCTTCCTTAGCATCGCACTTCTCGGCTCGTTCCCGAAGAGCGAAAAGAAAATAGCGTGATCAGAGTATCTGACACTTCCAGGTGTACTTGCTGGCATCGCTGCCCCCAAAATGTGCTCCTGGCTGTAACATCCAAGGCGAATCTCACATAAAGACAGAAAAATAACCAGTCACACTTTGTTCCTGCGAAGAAAAAAAACAGTCGCACTTGACGCACGGGAACCGAATCAGCTAAAGGGATCCACCGCAACCGGAGGCAAGCACCAACCATCAGGCAGAGGTAGAACTGCGCAAATCTTCCTGTCAGCCGCCGTGCACGAACCCGGCGGACACGGCCGCGCTGCTGGGATCTCCATGTCGAGATCAGTGGCAGAGTGGCGACCACGGAGGCGCGAGGCCGCAGTTCCGCACCGGGAATCAGGCACGCCCAAGTGTCCGCGGTCAGTGGCCTTTAGCTTTCAGCCGGGCATGTTGCTCCTTTTTTTTTTCCCGGCATGATGCACGCCCGGTTCCGTGCACCCGTCAGGCGTTGGGAAACCCTGGAACGACGAACACTGCTTACGCCTTTGTCCGGTGGCTGCCGATCTAGGCCTGTGCTCGTCCCTTTGTGCCGACCTTTCCCAGGCGTCCCTGTCCGTCGTTTGAGTAGATACTGACGTGCTGCAGACTTGTACACGCGCACGCCGTAACTCGCAAGACATTTTCCTTTAACGATTACAAGTTACCCTTGCCCCTTCAATGTTCCGTACTGTTCAACGCTTCAAGTCCAACTGCTTACAGCACTACAGTATACGTCTGTACCACACGAAAAAGTGTTTTTGTTTAGGAGTACGAATCGGCCCTGAAGAAACCTACACTACACATGAACGTTCTGCTCATGAATAAAACTGTATTAAGAAATGGACAAATAATCGGACTGTTAGGCCAGCCTGCAACCCAGAACGGTCTTCCAGGAAAGGGCGTGGGCGTGGACTCATCGATCTAACCAAGTCAAGTAGACTTCGCAGCACGCGGCAGCGGCTTACGGAGAGAGATGATGGCGAGGTGGGACCGGATCCGCGTCCTGCGCTTTGCTCCGTTTCGAATTATCGATAGGGCCAACGCAATTTCACTTCGCAAAAGCTAAAACGAGAGCCCTAAAAACGAGGACTCTCATTTTAGCTTAACGCGAGAACCCTCCCATT
The DNA here is from genome assembly GCF_005286985.2 of Setaria viridis. NCBI lineage: Eukaryota > Viridiplantae > Streptophyta > Magnoliopsida > Poales > Poaceae > Setaria > Setaria viridis. The sequence continues at coordinate 32,258,407 of NC_048263.2, forward strand.
ATGGACCATACAAGGAAGGAGAGGAGAGATTAGGAAAAAAAAGAAAAAAAAATCAAAGAAGTACCTCATCCACTCAATGAAGTAACAAATCAATTTGTTACTTTGACCACCTCCTCTTCTTATCCGACGAGCGGTCCAACGACCTCCTCTTCTTCGCCAGCGACAAATTCAACTCCGGCGAGCTCCCCTTTGTATTAGGGTTTGGGATTGGGGTTAGGGCTTCCAGGTTTGGGGTTGGGGAGGGCATCTATAGCTGGGATCTAAAAGGATGGCCGTGGGAGGCTGCCGGACCACCGGCGGCGGTGTTGTGTGGGCGGGACGGCGGGTGGCGACGGCACCGCCCGCCGTGGTGGTGGAGGAGGTCGGTTGGGTAGGGCTGGTGGCGGGAGCGTCGTGGCACCGTCGGAGACAGGAGGGAGGCGCGAGCGGTGGGATGCGAGCTTCTTCGATTCGCGCCAGCCGTGGTAGTTGGGGGCGGCTCCGACAGCACGGACGCTGCCGGGGACGGGAGGGAGGTGCTGGCGGCGGAGGAGTTGGCTCCGGCTTGCAGGCCGTGGTTGGGGCGGGGGCTCCGGCGGTGGGGACGCCGCATGAGCCGGTTGCGAGGCAAGGGTGTGGGGGAATCGCAGGAGGCGGGAAAATGAAGATGACGGAAAAGGAGATTCGACGCGAGTGGATAAGAGTGGGGGGGGGGAGGGGGGCTTTACAGAGTCCTATTGGGAGAGCCCTCTCCCCCTGGTTGCCTCCAACTTCACTTTGAAGTATGCATAAAAAAATCCTGACAAAAATGTACTCGGAAGATTCATTCAGGGTATGCAACTTGCCTGCTCGCACGCTGAATAAATTTATCCACCACTCTACAGATTAAGCTCCAAGTTGCTCGCCTCTAGTGACACGCTTCCATCCGCGTACAATTGCACACTTGCATGCTCTTCTCTTTTGTTGCACATTGGCTTGGACCTAAACTATCGTGCGCTCATCAGGGATGCTTTTACAACCACCGATGAGGACGTCGCTAATTCTTCAAAAAAAATTTGAAATGACCGTACTAGATTGCCGCAAGTTTTATCGGAGGGAAAATATCAAAGGAAAAAGATGCAACGAACAACCGTCCAAACCACGTCCACTGTGAGAATCGTGAGATGGTGCATTGTGCCATCCATTCTAATTTCAAATATTCTTTCTATGGACTCCCGAAGATATGTAGATGTATTGTACAAGAGCATCGTATATCAAGTCAAATAAAAAAATAAATCAACCGGAGAGTTTCATTAAGTATGCATGAAATTTGGCAAATGCTCATTGAAACACGTTAGCATTGGTTGATTTATTCCACTTATATATATTATAAACAAAAAAAACGGAAGGTACAATCCTCGATGAGACCTCTGACTCTCTAAGCCACATATGCCCCCGCGGACCCTGGCGAGAAAGAAAAACTAAACCAACCGATTGAGGTTGAGCCGTCCCGCTTGCAAGCACGCTGCGCACCGTGTGCATCACACCGTCCAAAACCACCAACAACCGGGACCGACGGGAGGGAGCCCGGGGGCTCGCCACGTCGAAGCGAATCACGCCATGTTCCACCCAAATAAACCGCGCTGGAATCACGCCCCCGAAACGATCGAAATCACTCGCACCCCCACACGGGCCGAGCGCGCGGTCGGCTCGCACCCCACGCGGCCCCGCCGCCAGCCTCGCGCCCACACGCTCGCTCGTGCTCAGGCGGCCAGGGCCTCGCGCTCGCGCTCGCGCAGCAGCTCCGGCCTACTCCTATAAGATAACCCGCGCTGTCGCGCTCCCTTTGCCATTAGCCATTCGGACGTCGCTTATTCCACTCCTCCTAACGACACAAAGCACAGCAACAAAGCGGAGGCGGCTTTGCACGGTCGAGTGCGCTCCCTTTTCTTCGCTCTAGCTACCGGTGCGATGCTGACGAGGCGGCACGGAGGGTTCCGGCTCGGCCGGAAGCTGCTCAGCGTCTGGCGCTGGGCGCTCTGCCGCCGCCGGCGGCGCCGCGGCCGCGGGTACCTCCGCCTGCAGCCCTTCCAAGCAGCAGGGGGCGCCAACAGCAAGAGGTCCCCCCTGGCGGCTGCAGCGGTGTGCGCCAAGAAGCAGCAGCACGAGCAGCAGTTCGTGGTGCAGCGAGACGACAACGACGCCTCCTCGCCGCGGATGCTGACGTGGGGGCGGTCGCTGGCGCGGCGGATGAGGCTGCAACTGCGCCGGCGCGGGGGCGGCGGCGCCAAGGACCGGCTGCTGGAGGACGCCGCCGCGGAGGCCACCACGCCCAAGGGGCAGGTGGCGGTGTACGTGGGCGGCGCCGAGCCCGGCGGGGAGTCGATGCGGTACGTGGTCCCCGTGGTGTACTTCAACCACCCGCTCTTCGGGGAGCTGCTGCGGGAGGCCGAGGAGGAGTTCGGCTTCGAGCACCCCGGCGGGATCACCATCCCGTGCGCGGCGTCCCGGTTCGAGCGCGCCGCCGCAGTGGCCGCCGCGGGCGGCGGCGGGAAGAAGGTTCCCGGTTGGTGGTAGCAGCACGTGGCCACCCCGGTGGCCGGTGTACATACACACATGCCCCTCAGGAGAGGAGGATCCTGAGTCCCATGGGGATTATCGATCCTTCTGCTATTTTTTTTTCTTCTTGTCGTTAGTTTTGACTTTTTTTCGGTTCCTTGCCCCGTTTCCTTGTGTGGATTGAGCATGTGCATGGGATGCGAGGAGGCATAGTTTTAGTTTGAGAGGTGAACAAGGGCAGGCTATTGTTTAGCTAGGGTCAGCAAAAAAAAAAAGGTCTGATTCCAACACAACTTGCAAGTCCATGTTAGAAAGCATCAAGTTTGTACGTCAGGCGTGTGATCTGGTGATTCTCTTGCTTGCTGGAACTAACCCATCGATTCCATATGTTGAAGTGATTTGTTTGCACTGAAAAGGGAACACCTGGAGCCCATGAAATGATCCTTGTTGTTACTACTAAGTTTTCGTCCCCAATGTTCAATCCGCTAGAGACCATCCCAAGAATCTTCTGCAGGCCATGAACTGCTCCACCGATTCTCGTACTAGTACTGATTCGTCCGTACAACCAACCGGTCGGAAGGTGTTGCAAGCAACCTCGGCAGGTCACCTGGCCCTCCATCTCCAAAGGCTTAGCTGAAACAGTGCGCGGCCTTTGTCTGATGCTGCAACGCCGCGGGCCCCGTAGTATCGGCGGCCGCTGAGCTGCTGCCTGCTGCAACCCCGATATGCGATCACCGTCGTGTAACTCGTTTGTTTCTTTCCGTTTCTATAAACAGGGAGTTTGGTATCCGTAGTTCTCCACTCCACGGTGACGGTGTGTGGTCCAAGTAAGCAAGCTACCCTATCATATCATAGGCCGAATGATATACAATGTTGGAGCTGTTAGTTATGATCTCCTCAGATGAGATGCCCCCATGGCATCCATCCTTTAGGATTTCTTGATATCGCTAGTGTATCCTGCATTGAACTGGGACGGGTACTTGGATTAGTTCGCTGTCCATCTCGGTATGTCAAGACTGAATTCCAAGTGGGGCTTGCAAAATATGCAATCAAGCACGCTGGTGTCCATCGCTGTCCTTTTGATGCCTCTCGGTAGCTTCCATTCCATCAAGCTGACTTCGCCGTGCACTTGCGCGTGCGCTATCCCCCCCGTGGCCACCGGGGGCTCCACAACGACGTTACGTAGCCGAAGGAGAAGGCTGAAGCCTGGGGTACCGCGGGGCACGCGGCTAAGACGTTATCTTCTGCCACTTGGACCGTAGCAAGGGAGATGCCGGACGAATGGAGCGCAGCAGCGTAGCATGCCGTCCACAGAGGGTTTCCAAATGCTTGTTTTCTTTTGCTATCAGCGCTAGCGGCGGGTAGGTTCGCCTCTGTGCCTGCATCGTGGTACTTGTGTACTTTGGACCGTTCAAATTGAGGGTGAAAAGAAGAGGAATGATTGAATGAGAGTGACTGTAGGCGCCAGTGCGAAAAATAATCGTACACGGGGCTGAAACTTGCGTTGGTGGTACTCTACTGCTAGTGTTGTGTGGCGAGGAGTGAGCAAACTGTCAGAGAAAGGGTCTGAACCCTCTGTAGAGCAAATTTTCTAGCGGCGTTAATCCATCTTGCCTCAGAAGTCAGGGCAGGGGAAGATTTTTCAGGACTCTGAAACTGCGTCCACAATCACGACGGCTCAACGAGTGCCTCGCTCTTTGGGGCCAGCATGGTAGGTTGACATTTTTTAACTTGTGGAGTAATTGTAGAGCACATGCATGGTCCTAAGATCGGCTAGGCGAAGAGGTAGGACAACGGTCATTTTCGGTTTTCCTTTCCATTATCGTGGTGAACCGGTGAAGCCAGGTCTGTTCACACCTGCAAATCATACAGCGAGGACATAGGTTGGACCTCGAAGCAGACTGATCAGCAAACGACAGTCCTCGACTATCTGTCGACATGTAGGCTAACCTGCGTATCTAGCTGTCTTTCAGGATTGCATGATGACATGTAGCTACCCAGCTGTTTCTGTCTTGATCCTTTCTTCGTTCACCATTTCATCATTCAGGTCACTAGGTCACTGCAACCTTTTGTGACGAATTCATAGACAGAAACACAGGAGGCTGATAAACTGTCAAATTAAGCAAGCTCCATTTTTATTGATCCTGCTGCAATGGCTACAGAGTCGGCGCATGCATTCAGAGTAGCGATCCATGCATGCTTACAACCCGCACAGACGCGAACAAATGGCTTGAGAGGCCTCATGGAAATTTCAGTCTAGGAAAATTATTGGGCAGGAATTCCTCACAGAATGAGCGTAGATTGACCTGGGAACGCCAGCAAACCTGCTCTGTTCCGTTGCAGTGGCTCGTAGTAGTACACGACTAGCATGAGGAGGAGAAATATCTTAGCTTTCTCTCACATGGCCATATGATTAGTGAGGAGCAGATTAAAGTTGAAAATGACAAACTAGAGGGCCAAATTCTGCTAGCCGCTCGTTCCCTTCGTTGACAGACGGGGACAAGTTTAGCAGTAGTGCAGTACTCAGTACTGAATCTGATACGTGCATCAACTGACTACACAGCGCAGGTTAGGTGCCTGCTGCTGATACGTGAATGCTGAATGTACAGTGGGATAGGGATGCTAGTGGGTACGATCAAGACTTGGCTGAACGTTACAAACGCCATTTTTCCAGGTAAAGACCATCGACTCAAGCCCAGCCAACGCGCCAGCGCCCGCCCCGCGCCCCCCCCCCCCCCCCCCCCCCCCCCCCCCCCCCCCGGGCCCAGCCAGAGTCTTCGCTCGCCTACGCTAGATAACAGGCCTGTTAGGCCCACATAGAAATGTCCACAACAAAGCCCATATTATATGTTACGCAAAAGCCCATATCAGGACAGGACGTCTGTGCGAGAACTCGTCAAAACGGCAGCAACTGTTGCGGCGATAACTCTGCGAGCGCGCGCTCACCTTCGCGCACCAGCTCGCCCTCAGCACCCTACCCGAAAATGGAGTTGCTTTTGGTCGTGACGGTGTACAAGAATCTCCGATATGAGCAACAGTGCAACACTGCCGCAGAAACTTCCAGAGAAAGAGCTACGGATCCAGCGTCTTGTTTTAAGCCGTAGAAGAAGCCCACACGTCCGTAGTACGTTGCAGACATTGAGAACCGAATCAAAAACTCGCAGGAGAGTTTGCCTATCCTAGCTAGGCACTGTGCTCTAAGCACAAGTAGCTTCACCCATGCACCTGCAGATCAGCTGCCTCGCGGCAGTCCTCCTCGTCCATGTCGGCGGTGCCCCGGCGGCCAACGCGGCGCCGGGCACGTTCGTCTACGCCGGGTGCTCGCCGTCCAGGTACGAGCCCAACACCGCCTTCGAGAGCAACCTCAACTCCCTCCTCGCCTCCATGTCTTCCGCCGCGTCCTCCGGCGCCACCTACAGCAGCTTCACCTCTGGCGCCGCCGGGGAGGAGGCGGTGGCCGCCGCGGCCGATGGCGCGGGCCCGGCGCCGGCGTCGGCCGCCTACGGCCTGTACCAGTGCCGCGGCGACCTGCGCCCCGGCGAGTGCGTGTCCTGCGTGCGCGACACGGTGGCTCGGGTCGGCTCCGTGTGCGCCAACGCGCGCGCGGCGTCGCTGCAGTCGGACGGGTGCTTCGTGCGGTACGGCGCCCGCGGCCTCGTCGGCCGCGAAGCCGCCGACGCCTCCGTGGCGTACCGCCGGTGCAGCGCCGGGACGAGCGGCGACGCCGGGTTCCTGAGCGCCCGCGGCGCCGTCCTGGCGGAGCTGCAGCAGGGCGTGGGGACCACCACCGCGTCGGGCGGGTACAAGGTGAGCGCCTCGGGCCCCGTGCACGGCGTCGCGCAGTGCGTCGGCGGCGTCCCGGCGAGCGACTGCGCCGCGTGCGTGTCGCAGGCGGTGGCGCAGCTCGCGGGCACGTGCGGCGCCGCGCTCGCCGCCGACTTGTACCTGGTGCAGTGCTCCGTGAGGTACTGGGCGAACAGCAACTACTACCGATCGTCGCAAGGTACGTTCGTGGATGCAAAATGCAATGGTCGCACTTTCACGTACTAACCACCGACTAGAAAAAATGGAAGAGACAAACTATACTACATTTCCCGTTTGGATCCCTTCATTTTGACGGAATTGAAATCTACATAGGCTATTTGTTTTGGAACGTGGCATTTCACAACTTTTCAATGTTTAGATATAAGCTTATCTTAAATTCATAGGGTGGGAGATGGAAATTGATTCTATAGATCCTCATGCTATGTTTCTAAGTGCAACTTATAGCACGTTCTTCAACTCGCTTCCCTATAGTAGAAGTGCAGCACATTATAGCAGAAGTGCAGCACATAAGTATCTCTTCCATATGACCAACAATAATATACAAATATATTCCACGTACAATTCTATTAACTTAATTAATTTATGTCTAAGTTATGATCATTAGAATGGAATTCAATTTTAAAGATCCAAACGGGGTCTAAGCTGAAAAGGACAAGGGTTGGCTATTTTAACATTCTTTTTATCTTTTTAAATACGTACAAAAGATGCTATATACTTTCGCATTCTTTGATCAATAAATTTGGAGGCGCACGAACTCGAATCTGTAAGAGTGTAAGACTGAACATGTTTGTCATCGAAAGTCCAGATCTTAAAAATAGAAAGAGTAGGGGTCCAATAGGTGTGCGCATTAGTCGCTGGGAGCAACTAGCTAGTGTGAGTGCGATCAGTGATGAGTGAGACGACGTGGAACTGAGAATAGATTCTGAACTGGTAAACTTCCAAAGCTGATAAAGAGGACAGGGAGAATATATGCCCACGGCATTTGCGGCCTTTTGGTCGATGTTACAAAGCACACTGCCTCTAAGCTACTCACTAGCTTGCTTACCCGGCGCTTGCGAGTCCTCCCTATATGTTGCCCTTCCATTTTAGAATTATCCAGATGCTAGTAATGACTGCGTGCATTCTCCTGATGCAGAGGCCCCAGGGACATTAGCTTAGTTGAAATACTGAAATAGAATTTTCTTTATTTAAAAATAGGAAAGTGGAACCTTATTTGTGAGGTAAAGGTCAGGATGAATCTATCATGAATTCAATCTCGAAATTGATAAGATCATCCATGATATATAAAAAGCAGTCTATATGACTAAAACATTGCGAGAGTACGTATTCCACACAGCATATGAACAGGTCATAAGGAACAAGGAGAAAAATATTCTCTCTCATTTCCTGTCTCTTCTCTTGTAATTCCCTTATGGTTGCCATATTCTCACCTATATAGTCCATATATAACTTGAACACTATGACAATTGCATTAGTCAAGACTATACTAACATAAGATCCATTCATGATTCATATAAACTACTTAGTCCGTATGTATTGCTGTTGCCCTAACAAGTATTTTCTAAGAGGGACACATGCTGCTCGATTGGTAGAGGACCATCGCACAGGCACACAGCCACTAGGAGAGAATTGGCTTTCGATGCGCCCCCTTTTATTCCGATTTAAAGTTAGCCCGGGACAAAAGGTTCACCAACCGGGACTAAAGCTCGGTCACTGGTGGGGGGCTCACCAACCGGGACCTCTGAGAGGCCTTTTATCCCGGTTTGAAACACCAACCGGGTCGAGAGCCTTTTATCCCGGTTTATAATACCAACCGGAATAAAAGGAGGTCATTTATCCCGGTTGGTGTTTCAAACCGGGATAAAAGGGTCCCCAACGAGGTGACTGCAACATGGCTAAATCTCTCGAACCCTTTTATCCCGATTTGTAATACCAATCGGGATAAAAGGGGATCTTTTATCCCGGTTGGTGTTTCCAACCGGGATAAAAGGGTCCCCCACGAGTTAATACAAAAGGATAGCATCCCCTATATAGTCAGATGTGGTGTGTAGGTGGGATGGCAAGGAAGCTACGCGCGAGGCTGGAGACTAAAGGCTAATTCTCTACTAAACAAAAGAGAGCATTTCGCTGATATTTTCCTCTTATTTTGTAAGCAGCTGTGTGCTAATCTAGTTTTCTTTTGATACGACGTGCTGCTGATATTTTCCTCTTATTTTGTACGCAGCTGTGTGCTAATCTAGTTTTCTTTTGATACGACATGCTACTATTTGGTGACAGATAATTCGGGAGATGACTTTGGGAGGACCTTGGCAATAATAATCGGTATCATGGCCGGGCTAGCACTCCTCGTGGTGTTCATCTCCTTCCTTAGAGAAGCTTGTAATTAAGCGCTCCTGATTCAAGTATCTTTCTCTTGCCGCCTGGCTTGAAAAAAAAGGAAGAAGAAACGGAGGCTAGCTATCTCACAAGGAAGAGATCGATGGATGGTTCAAGGGAAGGTTTCCTGTGAAGCCGTCAAATTGACTGTGTACCACTCGAAAGCAGCTGCTTCGAATAGAGCAACAAAGTATCATCGCGTGGATGCATGGAGCCGCATCCACGCATTTTGCCGGTGACGTAGATTAAATTTCTTGCGTTCTTCAAATTGTTTGGACAACAGTTATGTTTCTGTTTGATCTTAAACCTGGCCTGCTTGCAAAGTACCTACTTCGGATTGCGGCCTTGCAAGTTGCAACGGCATTCGTCCGTCTACTTTTATTCCGACTTCTTCACTGACGAAATATACAGACGCACGACGAACATTACACACACGATAACTGTATGGTACAGATGCACAATAAGGTAGGTTTTGCAGTGCTTTACAGATCGACTAGTCCTACATACACTGATACACAGCCATATATTACACATCCAGATAAGCTGGGCTCGAGCAGATCACTAAGCAAGTTAAGCAGTAATAATCCGTTACGCATTGCTCCCCATTACCTGGGGAAGATCAAGCGCTATAGCCCTGGACCAACGGGCTCCATCTCGCCGAGTTGTAGCTGCCGCAAGCACTGATGCTAGCTTCCTTCATCGCGGTGGCAGGAGTGCCACGGTTACATATGTTTGCGAATGCGCGCATGTGCTTCATACCGTACTGAGTGAGCGACCCACAATGGGATTCAAAGATTCGTACCTAAAGAAGCTCCACCAGAACGAGTTAGTTCACTCCAGCATGAACAACAACAACCAAGATAGGTCTCAAAGAAAACGAGGATGCTTCTGAGTCGTAGAAGAGTCTCTTGACTTACCATTCGCTTCAAACAATCCCAATCATCAACGAGTGGCTGGCCAGGAGATCTAACGGCTCCAAGCGTTGAAGGTCCATTCTCAACCCCAAAGAGAAGCTTTCCGATAAAATCAACGCTGCTGTCGAGATGCTTCCTATGCGTTACTGTCCCAGTGATCTCCCTCAGAACTTCCAGCTTCTCTTTAGATTTTTCATTTAACAGCTCATACTGAAACCAAACCAACAAACTGTGATCAGACTGATTGCTAAAAGAATACCGGCAGACAACAAATCCACCAAGTAAACCTTCAAAAGTAAACAGATCCTAAGGCAGCATGTGCACAAAATAAACACAAAAGATAAAAGTAGAAGAAAAGTAAAATGGCAGACATGCTACAGAGCCATGTCACCTTAGTCAAAAATTACCCGGATAATCCATGGAGGTAGCAGCTTAGTCACAGAAAAGTGGTAGGATGCAGATAACAATCATTTGAAGATTTATAGACTTATACAGTTATAAACACATCCCTTATTTTTGTCTGTCGAAATAATTTGATGTGTAAGAAAACATCCAGGAGCAAAAAAAACTGTCGGAGTACTAGATAAATCAGTTCATTTTCAATTTTTCATATTTCATAAAGGAACAGAACAGGCTAATGAGTGATTGGTATAGCACAAGAACTTACCCTCTTCCATAGGAATAAAATATCCGCATCTCTCTGGTTGACCACAGACTTTTGGCCTTGCCAAAGTAGCTTATATGTGATGTCGGCATTTTCAGGATTGAAACCTTGGTAAAGGTAGAGCTTCTCGCCCTTGAAGGTCTTATCCCCATACTCCATGACATGAGAGCCTGCACCATAGCTGTTTGAATCCGAAGTACGCTCCTTCACCTGCACAAAACGCTTTTTGACTAATTATGGGTTCATAAATGCAAATGAAATGCCTAGAAGGCAAATTGAGACTCACCGCTTCGTACTGTTCCTTTATGGTTTCCTTCTTCAGATTGTGAGTCTCACTGTCAAGTAATTTCATTGCTATTTGTTACAACACTCAGTGAACACTTCAAACTAAAGTAAATATGCTTCAAGACTAAGAAACTAACTAGTGATGTCACATGGAAAGGTCTCCATTTGCCCTGAATTAGTACCATATTTTGACCCAGAGTATAGTTCACTGTTTTTAAATTATCTATTCTAATGTACCAGTTCCATATAGTACTCAGCTAGTGTACCAATTCCATGTGAGTATATGCAACAGAACCAAAAATGCACAAAATGCCATACAGGCATATAGCCATAGTATTTCTCCACAGACTTTGCCTGTAACTCCCAAATCATGAAACTAAATTTCAGGCAAGATTTCCCCACTAAAACACAAGGTAGTTGCTATCAAAGTCAGCATCCATATTATACGAAGCCTACCTGTCTTCCATCCAAGAGACGCTGTAAAGATCACCTAGGCAGGTAATGTACTCAGAAGGAGGCGATGGAATCATTCCTGGACAGTATGTACCCCAGCTACTTTCTTCTGCATTGGATGCAGTCGTGACATAAATATTCAGGTCCTCCGGCATTAAGCCCTCAAATATACTGCCACTTTCGCATGCTTCAACATATATAACCTGTCCACATGCTTCCAGTTAGACAGGACAGATTTCCTAACAAATTTATGACAAACAATCTTACCATTTTTGCATAGCTGTTGGAAGCATGTTTCTCTCTTAACACCTTCATGAAGTCACCAGCGTAAATATACGGTAGATTTGGCATACCTGCAAATTGCAAACGTCAATCTGTATGACAAAAAAATTGATTTGATACAGCATAGAAGCATATGCAACGCCACATACCAAGGACACCAGGGCCTCCGTGATCTGAGTAATAGATAAAAATATGGTCATTCGGTTTGCTATTGATAACCTTCCTGCTTCCTCCGGTGACTGCATCTTTGTTGCCCAATAGAACTGCATAGAAGTTTTTAGCAGTGACTTGCTCCCCAGTGTAGTCCTGACATTAGAAATAATGTTAACAGATATACTGGGCCAAGATAATATTTATGCATGAACCCTAAGTCTAGCAAGTGCAACACAATTAAACAATAATGTAACAATGGTGAACAACTGGAAATAGAACACCTTAAAAACTAATGGTAAAAGAATAGTGCCTCATGCCATGCTTTCTTTCTCAAGCAATTGTATATTTAATTGAAAAGCTACTCATAACCAGGTGTGAAAATGGCTCAACCTCTCAAGCTTGGTTGGAATCAAATGTTGCAATTCAAGTACCTCACATTAGTCTAAAGTATGGACATGCAATTATCCATCGATCTGCATTGACGTTGAGAGTTTCTCTATATGTTGCACGTGTAAGATATGGAACACAATCATAAGCAACTTGTGACGTATGAACCCTACGTTGTTCTCATTGTGTTGGGCCCACTCCAGAAAGATGATGTACAATCCTAATTAACAGCTTGTTTCAAAGGCAAGTTTGGGCACAAAATGATCCTAGTGTTTCCATCATCTTACTGTAAGAAAATAATAGGACAACTCACTAAGTAGTACCTTCGGCACACCAGCATAAACATCTTCACCCTCCGGATGGTTGATGATAACGCCCCGCCTTGGGTTGAGTACACTATTGGCAACGTCATCATACATAAACACCACAATGTTCTCCTCTTTTAGCCCTCCCTTCAGCAATATCTGGTATGCATGGCATATATCAGCCTGCAATACAACAAATCACATCAAACTGTAAGCAAAAGCACCATGGAAAATAATCTCAAGCTGATATCTGATTCCTGCTAATAAGGAGACAAAACAATATTAAAAGGCATTGAAATTGCCAAATGAGCATGCATATTCAGACAGTTTATAGGTGCATGCGCATAATTACAATAGAAGTCACTGAGTGGAAAGTACAAGTACCAACCTTCAAATATTTTAGCTTTTCAATTGTTAGCTAATGTTCTTGCAAACTTATGCAGCAATGATTTTAGGCAGTGGAAAATTTTTGTACCACTTCATCCTTGGCATAGAAATTTAGAAACAAAATTTGTGAAATTCCATATCCCTTCCTATTTCTGAATCATATTGCTGCTTATACATTTTTCCTTTCATGAAAAGGACTACTTGACAAAGACTAACTCCTAAAGAAGCGGACAACCGTAGCTTGGATAGTGATGTGTCAGTGGACCCTGAACGGCTGAACCATTAGATGTCACTACTAGCTGCACTGTCACATGATCCTTAAACCCATGGAAAAATCTCTGGGCCGAGCAGTTCTTCCCCCAACTCCGCAGAACCCACAACTACCAACTCAAGATGTCGAAAGTACTTGAGATGCTGTACTGCACAAATTCGAAGCATCCTTTTGGCTCAGGACCCCACAAATTGAGCACCTAAAAGCGCAATTCTACGGTTCCAGAATAATTTCCAAAGCGCCTTCTAAACCACGCAACAAACGGACGAACATACAGTCATACACAGCAATAAAATTTCATTCCGTCCTTAGTTAAGGAATCCACGCGCGCAAAGTGCACGGAAGTGAACGGCCTCGGATACCGCGCTCACCTGGTGCCTGTAGTTGCCGTAGCCCGAGGAGCCGGCGACGAGCACCGCCCACCTCGTCCCGACGCCGTCATCCTCCTCCTCATCGAGCGGCTCACCTCCGCGCGCCGCGGCCGGCTCCTCCTCCCCAGGCATCCGAATCACGGGGTCCCAGTCCCCCTCCTCCGTGCCGGCCCCCGCCGCCGCCGCGGCTAGCGCCGCCACGAGCACCACGAGGCACCGCCACACCGCCATCGCCACTTGCGTGCCTCACTACTAGAGTCCAGCGGCGGACCGGCGTGACAGCAGCGCGGGGTTCTGGTGGGGAGAAGAAGTAGGCGCAGCGCGCATGCCGGATGCCGCCATGCATGGCGGTGCGCCCTGGATCGCGGACGCGTGGGGCGTGAGCTGGTGCGGTGGCTCGTCGGCTTGTGCGGGCAGGTGCCGTTCCGGACTTGAGGGTTTTACCTGTGTGCCCTTATGAAAGTTGGTCTAACCTCCGTACCCTAAAAAGTTCGTCGACACCTGTATGCTCAAGTGCATCTTGGTTTGTCCCTCCATGCCATTCCGTCCCTATTTTGTGCTAACGGTCGTTAACTGCGCTGAGAATGGACTCAAATGCCCTTAGGCAAAGGAGGTCTGTTGAACTTAGAGGTCTGCCACCAGCGCCCGGACGCCAGCGAGCTGATCGTGGCGGCCGCGTAGGAGACGGCGTCGGCTCCGGAAGCGTCAGGCTCGACGGAGTCGGGGAGTTGGACGTGGACGACCTCGCCCTGGCCAGGGCCAGCCGAGCCGGGCGCGTCGAACAGGGTCTCGATGTCGTCCTCGAAGCGCCCGGCGTCCGGCAGCGGCAGGGCACGCAGCTGGTGATGGTCGTCGTCGGGCAGCAATCACAGTACTGAAACAAGGACATGCGCATACTGAACTCTCTGAACTTACTGTGAAGTTGAGTTTGCAGTCTGAGCCCCAGTACTTGAGCGCTGCAAGATCGTAGGTGTGGGCTGCTGCCTCCTCACTGTCAAAAGCTCCTGCAAAGAAACAAGATTAGGATCTTAACTCATGTATTCCTATGTTCTTGCATTTGTATGCAAGTGTCTGATCGTTTTGTGCAAACGTTATATTTCTGAATGAAGAGTATACTTGGAGACAAGCACAATGCACTCCTTTCAACTTTTACCCAAAAGCACTTTTCCCCGTCCACACTCGATCTCTCTTTTTGTTGAAAAGAAGGGAGAAAGCAGTTGCAGATTCGAAAATCGAAATCAATCCGAACAGCACAATGCAGTTCATTCGCAGAACAATGCAGTTGCAAATAATTTGAGAATCATTGCATGGAAAAGTCAGTGAGCTTTTTCTGGATTTGAGAGGATCTCCAACTCACCAAGATAAACTGTTGGAAGCGAGCACAGCAGATCATCAGACATGAAACATCCGCACATCACACGAATGCCGAGGCAGCCGAGCACAAACCCAAACAAAAAATTCAGAAGAAACAGAGAAGAATGTCAGTGAATTTTGCTACAGCGTGAGAACTCAAATGATCAAATAAATGGAGAGAAACCAGAGAAGAAACAAAAGAATCGCATTTGTTCATCCGCTGGGCACATAAAGGCTTCACCTTGCTTGCCCTTCTTGTTCTTGGCCGGACTCCGGGCATGCCTGTCCCACAGGTGCGCCTCGAACTTCCCCGAGACCCGGTGCCTGCATCGACGAACTACGCGGAGGTGGCCATCTCGACGGACGGGAGCGTGAGCAGCTCCACCACGTGCCGCCGCCTCGTCTTGGTCGCGGCCTTCCCCCTGCCCGTCGGGGAGCGCTTCTTCCTGGCCGCTGCCGGCGGCGCGGGGGGCAGGGGCGACGAGGCGCTGAGCAGGCTCGGCGGGGAGATGCGGGCGATGGCGGAGATGGGCACGGGGGTTGCGGCGGCGTCGAGCGACCGCACCCCGGCGCGGACGGAGAGGAGGGAGCCGACGGGGCACTCGCGCCAGCCGAGGTCCTCGATGTCGCGCGTGGCCTCGTCCGCGGAGAGCGCGGCGGCCGCGGCCGGGGCGGCGCTCGGCGGCGGCGCGGTGGCGTTGAGGGGCACGGAGGAGAGTGAGAGATGCCGGTCAAAATTGGTCAACACGGTCTCCGCGCATATGCAGACTAAGGGTACACTGGACATTTTCGATGCTCGGGGCCTGCTTGTAAGAGCTCTCAAACGGCCAAAATCGAACGGAATAGGGACGGAATGGCATGGAGGGACAAACCAAGATGCACTTGGACATACAGGTGTCGACGAACTTTTTAGGGGTATGGAGGTTAGACCCAACTTTCATAATGGCACACAGGTAAAACCCCCTCCGGACTTCCGGTGCGGCAGCCGTTAATGCTTCGGCGTCAGCGGAATGGAAGTACTGGGGTGGCCGGGTCGGGCTGGACACCCTGGAGATTTTGCCTAAAATCCACAGCCTTTGGGCCGGACCCTGGAGCTTTTGCCTATCTCGGCCGTAGCCCATATTAGTTGGCCCATCAACTTGGCGAGTTCGGGTTGGGCTGGACCCTTTATTAACACATAACGGAAAAGGCCCGTTAATATCCCCGCTTTCCACTTCGAGAGGCGTAAATTTGGAAGTACGCGGGTGGATCCTACTCGTCTACTCCGTGGCGGAACCTTCGAGAACTCTTGAGAGTTGAGGATCCAACGCCGCTGGGCTCCTCCCAGTTTTATAAAATCTCGCCTTAATCCCCATCAAAGCCCCAGACTTTTCCGCTAGCGCCCTCCTCCGGCCCTCCCCAGCCGCCAAGCCATCTAGAACCCTCCTCCGGAGCTCGATCCGATCGGACCCGGCGCGGGCTGCTGCCGCCATGGCCGACGAGGCGAAGGCGAAGGGTAATGCGGCGTTCTCGGCCGGCCGCTTCGAGGAGGCGGCGCGGCACTTCTCGGACGCCATCGCGCTCGCCCCGGGCAACCACGTCCTCTACTCCAACCGCTCCGCCGCGCTCGCCTCGCTCCACCGCTACTCCGACGCGCTCGCCGACGCGCAGAAGACGGTCGAGCTCAAGCCCGACTGGGCCAAGGGCTACTCGCGGCTCGGCGCCGCGCACCTCGGGCTCGGCGACGCCGCCAGCGCCGTCGCCGCCTACGAGAAGGGGCTCGCGCTCGACCCCAGCAACGGGGGCCTCAAGGCGGGGCTCGAGGACGCCAAGAAGGCCGCCGCCGCCCCGCCCCGCCGCGGGCCGTCCGGGCCCGACGCCATCGGCCAGATGTTCCAGGGCCCCGAGCTGTGGAGCAAGATCGCGGCCGACCCCACCACGCGCGCCTACCTTGAGCAGCCCGACTTTATGCAGATGCTGCGCGAGGTGCAGAGGAACCCCAGCAGCCTCAACATGTACCTCTCCGATCCCCGCATGATGCAGGTGCTCAGCCTCATGCTTAACATCAAGATCCAGAGACCCGAGGCCTCCGAGCCGTCGCAGTCTACCCCGCCGCCGGAGCAGCAACAGCAACAGCAGGCGCCGCCTCCTGAGACGAAGGCGAGGGAGGTGGAGCCGGAGCCGGAGCCAGAGCCGATGGATTTGACTGATGAGGAGAAGGAACGCAAGGAGAGGAAAGCAGCTGCTCAGAAGGAGAAGGAGGCAGGTAACGCAGCTTACAAGAAAAAGGACTTTGAGACGGCGATCCAGCATTACACCAAAGCCTTGGAACTTGACGATGAGGATATCTCCTATCTGACTAACAGAGCGGCAGTCTACATTGAGATGGGAAAGGTGAGCCTATTCTATCTCACTAGTTTCATCCAAGTTAATTAAGGATCACATTTTGAGCTCTCACCATTGTTATATTCATTTTGCTTGGTTATGCAATGCACAAATCAGTAGTAGACTAGTGGTCGATCTTTTGAGGGACTAAGTGGGTGACCTGATACTATTGAGTGACTGTTATGAGGATTAATTACTTGATTGGATGCGCTTGCTAGTTAAGAAAATTGCTTAGTTGAGACGCAGTTGTATTGTTGCACATTGCTAGGTTTTAGGAGTAAGGCAGCATTATGCTTAGATCCAACTTTGAACTTCTGCCACGAGTTAGCTGTGTGACTGTGCATGACATATGTTACTATGTTAGCATATTTGGTTACTTTGATGGTAAGGCAGCATTGCGCCTTGAATCCAACTTTGAACTTCTGCCACGAGTTAGCTGTGTGACTTGTGCATGACATATGTTACTATGTTAGCATATTTGGTTACTTTGATGGTAAGGAAGCATTGCGCCTTAAATCCAACTTTGAGCTTCTGCCATGATTTAGCTGTGTGACTTGTGCGTGAAATATGTTAGCATATTTGGTTGCTTTGATAGTGTCTGGAACCTTGACTCACTTTTTGTAACTAAATTTATCCTTGGAAGATGTACTAATATTAATTTCTACCTGCAGTATGATGAATGCATTAAGGATTGTGACAAGGCTGTGGAGAGGGGAAGAGAACTCCGTGCTGATTTCAAGATGATCTCAAGGGCACTGACAAGAAAAGGAACTGCTCTAGTCAAACTTGCTAAGAGCTCTAAGGATTTTGATGTTGCGATAGAGACCTTTCAGAAGGCTCTAACTGAACATCGGAACCCAGACACTCTTAAAAAGTTAAATGAGGCTGAGAGGGCAAAGAAAGAGTTGGAGCAACAAGAGTACTATGATCCAAAGTTAGCTGACGAGGAGAGAGAGAAAGGTATGATAAGCATTATAATGTCATCTCCAGTACCTGTTGGTGGTGGCATTTAAGTTTTGTAATTTGTCTTATGATCTGTAGGTAATGAGTTCTTCAAGGAGCAGAAATACCCAGAAGCAATAAAGCATTACACGGAGGCTCTCAGGAGAAACCCGAAGGATCCTAAGGTAATTCATCTGCCTCTGTTTCTTACTATCTGACTTTGTTATACTGCATATGTAACAGTTGGGATTGATGCTGGGGAATTAGTGCCTTGGCTTGAACCTCGAAGAGCAGGGAGTGTAGAAGGGAGAATATTGCTGATTGAGAATAAGAATGATGATGACTAGAAGATAGGAGATTTATTCATTTTGGTTGATCTAGAAAGGCTTCTTGCTCTTATGAAGCTACTTAACTCTTAGCATTTATATTTCAATCTGGAACGTGCAATTGATTTAAATTATCCCTCTTTTAACTTTGGTCATGCTGAATTGCTGCTGTGTCACGCTTTCTTGCTTGTTGAACATTCATAGTTTCTTCCTCTTATCTACTTGAACTTTCCTAGTTTGATTCCTTGATTCAACATTTCAACTTGAACCATCTGCTGCTGGTCAGAACCAAAGGATGCCCTATGTGGTAACTAAAATTACACTTAATTTGAACATGTTTGCGAAATTACAACGCAGCAAGTTGCAGTCGCAGCACATAAGCTCTACAGGTTGCGGTTAGTTAACTTGATTGTAACAATGATGTTATGCATTCTTGCAATGTCTTGCGTGTTTGCGCTTTTTGCTACTTATTAGTTGATTCTGAATTGATCGATTAATTCCTGATCTATGTAATGATCTAATCCACGATATGTTTCTTAATTGTTATATATTGATGAGCAATGTTTTCAATCTTTGGTTGTTGTGTATCAGCTCATATGTATGTCACTCAGTCTGTAAGGCTGCAACTGACATTCAAATGTTCTTTATCTACAGGCTTACAGCAACAGAGCTGCCTGCTACACCAAGTTAGGAGCCATGCCTGAAGGTCTTAAAGATGCAGAGAAGTGTCTCGAACTAGACCCCACCTTCACCAAAGGGTACACACGGAAAGGTGCAATTCAATTCTTCATGAAAGAATACGACAAGGCCATGGAAACCTATCAGGCTGGCCTAAAGCTTGATCCGAATAACCAGGAACTGCTTGATGGTGTTAGGAGGTAAAGAAAGCTTTGCAATACCAGTAACCATATTGTTTAGGTGTATCTTTGCATAAGTTTACCAAACAGCTTTCTTGTTGGAACAGGTGCGTTGAACAGATCAACAAGGCCAACAGAGGTGAAATAAGCCAGGACGAATTGCAAGAGAGACAGGTAACCATACTGGGACATGCTTTTGTGTTGTTTGGTACCAGCTGCTTCAAGTTCGGTGTTGTTGACTGGTCCTCGTGCTGTTTCTGCAGAATAAAGCTATGCAAGACCCAGAAATCCAGAACATCCTTACGGATCCTATTATGCGACAGGTACCATCGAATCTGTGTGCTTTGTTGGAATCCTGGAGTCAAGCTGATTTATATTTGGCTGATAGTGATGTAACGATTCCTGTTTCGCAGGTGCTAATTGATTTCCAGGAGAACCCCAGGGCCGCTCAGGAGCACCTGAAGAACCCAGGAGTTATGCAGAAGATTCAGAAACTCGTTAGCGCTGGAATAGTCCAAATGAGATAATAAGAACGATGCGGCTGTGCACACCTGTTTGTGTCATTGTGCTGGGCTTGTTAATCCACATGCCCCCGGTCATATATCTTTCAAAAATGTAGCCGTGGCAGAAGAATCAAGTTATTGGGGGGCTAGCGTCTTTTTCCCTATTGGATTGTTGACATTGGATTATTCATATTTGTGGTACTGAGTTATAGGTGGCGACGTGTTTTCTTATCCTAAGCATTTCACTCCTGCTCCATGAACCGAAGGTGAGTGCTAGTCTGCTAGAGTAGTTGTAGTCTTGTAGAACCATTTCCTTCTAGCCAATCAATAGCAAAGTTCCTGCTTAGATGGCATATATGTTCGTGTTCCCTTTATAGCTTTATATACTCTGCTGCCTTCCATTTCATGCGATCCAACTGAGGTGTGGGCAAGGTTGAAATTTTCTAGTTCCCTAACTTTTGCGTGGATAGCACGGTTTGCATCGAGACTGAGGGATTGGTTGGTGCTTCGGAAGCGTAACAGCAGCCTGCCCAGCGGAGAGGGGGAGGTCGTGAGCCTGCCGGATTCTTGTCTGCTTCGCAACCTGGAGAGCTGCCCCAAGCGAATAGTAGGGGAATTGATGCAGCTGGAACAAATGGAGGAATGATATTGTGGGACCGTGTGGCGTTTCCCTTCCCCACGCTTGAGCGCATACAGTCTGTTTGGGCGCATACAACCTGTTTGTTTGAGCTGTAGTTTTTGAATATTTTTAAGAAGTTGTTGCTAGCTTTTTGTTCTGGAAAGTTAACACTAGCTTTTAGAACATTTAGAACATTGGGTTTTTTAGAAAATATAATATATCCAATAACTAATATTATAGAGTCTGCCCAAGTGTGGCTAGATGCGTTTCTGGTTACAACCTTATTTTCTAACCAAAATAAGTCTTCAATTAGTAATAGTAGAATAGTAATAGTTGGTATTATAATGTGTTTTGGTTCCAAATTGTTGTCTTTTGTGTTTGATTGTCCTACAAAACTTTTATTTGCCATCTTTCTTATCCCCATCAACTACACGAAATTTAGTGGAGGCAATTCTTTACACGTCACTAAAAAAGTTCTCAATTCCATATCTACCATTAGAAAAGTTCAAGCGGCTTTGATGCCATAGGTTGATTTTTTTATTGGACCTCAGTGCCATTGCCGTCTATTTTAGGGTGAACCGGAGCTCAAAGCGAGATGAAATGTCCATTTTGCCCTTCCAATCCCCTCCCACCTCTCCCCTTCGCATGATTTATGTTGTGTTTGGTTGGAAAGTGAGTAGGATGGAATGGTTCTCTTCTATACTTTATGTTTGGTTGGAGGGATGGAATGGCTCATGGTCGGAAGGACGAGGATGAACTGGCTCGCGTTCCGGCCGCACATGTCCGCGCCTGCACATGCTCTGGCCTCCCAAGTCTGCGCCTCCTCCTCACGCTGGCCACCGAGCGCCGGCCCGTGCGTGCGTGTGCGAGAGGGTGAGTCGGCGACGTCGCTCACGCCGTTCAAGTGGGGTCTAGTTCACCCCCAAATCCTAACTTTGGCACTATGCAAAAAAAGATTCCCCGTCACATCAAACTTGCGGTACATGTATGGAGTACTAAATGTAGACGAAATTAAAAACTAATTGCACAGTTTTGTTGTACTTTGCGAGACGAATCTTTTGAGCCTAATTAGTCAATATTTGGATAATAATTTACAAATACAAACGAAACGCTACAGTACTTTTGGCACTCCAAAGTTGGACAACTAAAGGGTGGGACGAGGGCGTCCGGGTGTTTTTTCGGGACGAGCTCGTCCCATGCGAGCGAATATTCCACTCGCGGAGCCGCTCCGTCCTAGCGCTCGTCAAGCAAACACCATCACGAGCGCAGCCGCCGGTCTCTCTGGACTGATCTCCTTTTTCATCTTGGGCTCGAGCTGCCCGAGTCCAGGACCCCGTTCTCGTAGGAATGCCTCCTCCTGCTGGAGCTGGAGGCGGTTCCTGTGAGACTCCAGCCCGTGGGCCAGTTGGGCCGGACCGAATTCAAGTTACTGTAGTGATAAAAAATACTGTAGCTACGAGAGATAGTCCCGTATCGGAAACGGAAGGAGAACTTTTGCGTGAAGCGAGGATGAAAACGTAAGAAAGTTAATTAGCAGGTGTTCTCCATCACGTGTACAGTGGCATCCTCCCTAGCTCGTTCAACAGCAGGAGGCGCTAGAGGTGCTTGTGGGTTCGGGGCAAAGGGAGGGGATCGGAGGGAACGGAGGCCGGGAGGGACGGGGAGCAGCAGGCGAGCCGGGTCACGAGGAGAACGGAGCGTGCGTTGTCCCACACGCACATGGTGGCTAGCCATCGTCGAGAGTCTGCGCTGCCGCGGTTCGTTGCTCTGGCCCGAGCACCTCCGCTGCTGGTACATCCTCCACTCCTCCGTTCCTCTGTCTTGTGCTGGAGCCGTCGCCGACCGGTGCCGAGGCCACGCCCGCCAGAGCCACTGCCGCCCGATGCCGAGGCCGCGACCGCCCGGAGCCTCCCCACCTGATCCGGCCATGGCTGGCTTGCTCCACCCTCGGCGGCATGCAAGGATAGCGGCGCCATTTCCTATCTTTGAGCACAGACGAGCCCAACATGTAAGAGGGTCATTTTGGCCATTTTCATAAAAATCTGGGGTCCGTTCGCTTCAGCTTATAAGTCGGCTGAAAAGCTGAAACGGCTGATTTGTTGTGAGAGGAAAATACTGTTTGATGACTGATAAGCCGGCTGAATAAGCTGAAGCGAACAGGCCATTCCTAACGGCGAGTTGTGGTGACGGATGTAACGGTAGTGGCACCGAGCTCAATTAAAAAATCAACCTACAGCTTGAAAGGCGCTGGAACTTTTCTAACAGTAGATATGGAATTAAGAATTTTTTTAGCGGCATGCATGGAATATGCTCCCTTTATTATTCTTTTCCGGTACAAATCTGATTCATATACACACACTCGTGCACCAACGTTGCACGTATTCTTCCGGAGGGAAATGTGAGCACCTGTACCAAAAGTAC
The DNA here is from genome assembly GCF_005286985.2 of Setaria viridis. NCBI lineage: Eukaryota > Viridiplantae > Streptophyta > Magnoliopsida > Poales > Poaceae > Setaria > Setaria viridis. Next base: position 32,280,982 of record NC_048263.2, read on the forward strand.
GAGACTTACCCGAACGTGGGAAATGTGAGCACCCGCAATAAAAGTACGAGACTTACCCGAGCGTGAGAAATATGAGCACCCGCATCAAAAGTACGAGATTTACCCGAGCATGATTGCTCCGCTCACGCTCATTTTCCACTCTAAATGGACATGTGGTTCCTAAACTTTGCAAGTCGTCCCACCACCGCGCAATAATCAACCATTTTCTGCAATTTGTTCGAAGTAGTAGCTCGGTCGTCGTATGTACTTGTCGAAACAGTGTGCATTCTCTTAGTCTTAGATGGCACATGACAAATAAAATTTGAGATTCACCCTGCCCAAATTTCATACCCCTGGAGGTCGGAAAATCAGCGTGCACAAATCAAAAGGATTGCAATGTCATACTAGAAACAGTGCGCAGCAGGTACGTCGTCGTTTCTTTTTCTTGCCCCTCAGCCAGTACCTGGGGGCTGGGGCACGTAGATGCGCTTGTAGCCGTTTACGCTAGAGAACCATATATGTTTCGGTCACGCATTTGGGAGATCCACGTTTCTCGGGACATGCACTCACTCCACGATCACGTTCTGTCTCTCCATCCTCGTGGATGCGTGGTCTCGCCGCAATCGCAGGGGCCGTTAGTTTTATGCCAGCCATTAACATGCTTATATATAAGTACGGAGTATATATATCTGAGTTCTACGAGACCTACTCGTGCCCGGCCATCTCACATGGTGACATGGAGTTAGTACCTCGGATGCTGTTCATGTTACCCGACAACTGCATTGCTCGGCGGATTCTTCCTCGATCGATCTCATGGCTGCCACCCGAGACGGGCTCTCGTGGTCGCGTGGCTCCCCTGTGGACTCTGGTTGCTTGATGCTCCATGACTGGCAAGTTCCCAGAACATCTTTCTAGGCTGATTGAGAGAGATCTGCTGCGTGCCCCGGTCCCTGTCTCGCCCGTCCACGATCCCCGAGCTTTTTTATGTTTCGCACTCCGGTTGCAGCGCTGCTTGCGCGAACACACGCGACTAAACAAATCCATCACGGCTCGCGAACGCGAGGAGAGGGCGCGACATCTGAGAGCGCCCGCCGGCCGCCGCTGCCGTCGGCGTGGACGGCCGCGGCCGTGCCGGGCGTTCGTGACGCGCGCGTCCGCTAGTGGTGGAGTGGTCGTGCTGGGTGCCACGGGCAGGATGCCGTACTGGTACGTGCTCGTCTGAAGTCTGAACACACGGGACGTGCGTCCGGCACGTTGCGCGTGTGCCTGCAGTGCCGAGGTTCTTGCGCAAGTGCATGCGGTTTGCTCGGGTCTCTCCAAGTAAATACGTACGCGCTGGCTGGAGTCCTGCAACTTGAGCCCGTGGTACCGTGTAGTGTGATTGCTTCTGACTATAGATTGCTCAGTTCGTTCGCAAATTCAGACATATACTGTAGGAGTGTAGGTCAATACAACACGAAAATGCTATGGCAAAGATTAACAAAGCCCGAAAGGGCGCATTGACATCGAATTCAGAGAAGTACTATGGTGTAGTGTACTCGTAGATGTTAACACGACGTATCATCAGTGATCCGTTCAATTCTCCACAGTGCCACTATGTCCAAGTCAGACGACGATGGAGGACAGTGCAAGTCACTACGAATTCTAGTATCTAACGATGTAGAGTAATGTAGAGTATAGTGCTTCCAAGTGCGTGACGGGCCATACCAAACCCCCGTGCCCAACGTCGATGTCATATACCGATGGTTTGTTTATTTACTGACAGAGAGAACGTGGCATGATTTCACGCGGACATGACCTGCGTCTTGAACGCCAGGCTGCACAGCTTGAGCACAGCGAACGTGACCGCCATGGCGAGCCACCCTCCCAGGAGCACGCGGACCCCGGAGCGAACCACGCTCGCGCCGCCCAGGTACGCGCCCGCGGCGCCGAACCCCACCAGGCCCAGGCTGCTGGACGCGCACACCGCCGCGAACCTGCCCGCCCACGGCCGCACGAACCCGCCCGACAGCAGCGGCAGCGCGGCGCCCGCCGCGAACGCCAGCGCTGACGCCGCCGCGGCCTGCGTCGGGCTCGGCAGCCCCTCCTCCTTGCCGCCGCCGCCGTCGTCGCTGCTGCCGGCGCGGCCGCGCTCGGAGTGCGCCACCTGGATGTCGTACTGCGCGTACACGGACACGAACTCGCCGATTGCCATGCTGCACGCGCCGGCCACGAGCCCCGCCAGGCCCGACACCAGCATCGCCCGCGCGCCGTCGTTGACGGCGCCCACACCGATCATGAGCGACGCCACGGAGACGAGCCCGTCGTTGGCGCCGAGGACCGCGGCGCGGAGCCACTGCGCGCGGGCCAGGTAGTCGACGCGGCCGGCAGCCGATGATGACCCGTGGCCGGCCGCCGCTTCGATGTCGCCCGCGGCGACCCCTCCGTGCTTCGGCTTGGAGGGGAACTGCGCGGCGTCGGAGCTGAGGTTGGGAGCCATGTGGAATGGAGGCACAAGCGCAATGATATGCCGAGATGGGAAGGAGCAGCAGCTCAGCAGCTGCAGATGGATCGGAGAAGGTAATAGATGGAATGTGGAGGCCACACGCTTCGATCCGGTGGAGGTATTTATAGGGAGAAGGCGATGGCTCTGGGGATCAAGATGCTCTCGTGCGAGCTACAAGTCTTGGTGCAAACCATCTACCCGTGCAACCTTAAAAATTATAAATCAAGACTATAAGATACTAATCCAATGGACAATGTTAGTGGTGGAATTATTTTGCAGTTAAATCCTCTACCCGCTGGCCACTAATGGTTTGCACAAGATACGTTCACTTTTTACCATGACGACCGGAAAAAAGGAGGCCAGGCAAGGGTTTGGATTCGATTTTTCCGGGCTCCGTTGAGCCGGGTGCATGGCTCGTCGTCGCAAGTCGGCGTGCAGATCGCCAGCACCTGGCTCGTGGCTTCCGACTCCAACTGCCAACGCTTTTTCTCCGGGAGTAAAATACGAGAGGAAAGAAAATGCCCCAAGTCTGTATGGAATAAGGCTACTCCGGCGTTCCTCCTTTACTAGCTTAGGCCTAGGAGACAGGTGTTTGAGCGTTCGGTGCCCGCCGGCCGTGTGCGCGTCATGCCGGCCGGCGTCAACGCGCCCAAGAACCCATGATCTCAGCCCGTCATAAGTTTGTAGTAGTAGTGTTTGGCGTGTGTTCTTGGAAATTGTTTGTGACACCTTGCAATGCCAAACAGTTCTAGTCTCTATATTTGGAGGGCACCACATCAAAGCAAGCAGCATGACAGCCACGATCATCTACTTCCTGATTTTTCGTAGTTCCTAGGCTTTGCGAGATTTAAGCCGTCTTTAATTTAGCAAACCTGAGTGAATTTCAGATTCATTATGTGCAGTAAATCCATCCAGATATCCAGTGTCCGTTAAGCATTCCAGTTACGAATCGATAGCTTGATGTCCGCTCAGATTGTCAGGGTGTCACCACCATCACACAGTGGTTTCAGTTACATGGATTTTTCTTCCCTTTGATTGCAAAATCTCTCTTCTCGCTATAATATTTCGTTAGCTTCTGCAAACAGTTCGACACGCACATCGGCACATGGAACGCCCGATCGCCCTGCCAAACTGCTAGCCATATTGGCAAGCTTGATGCTGCATCCATACTCGTCCTCTCACTCTCCGAATTAGATAGTAGTGTTCGGGGAGTTTACGGGAACTACAGCGCAGCTTGTCTCATGAACGATCTGTTATGTCATAGCAAAGTTCCTTCTTAGTTCTTACTCATAACAAGCAAACGGGATAGAAAGTTTCAGGAGGGGAAAAAGATGCGTGGTGTTGCTTTATTCTGAGAGATGTTTCTTCGAAGGAAGTCACACGTCTAAAGAGAGAGTATAAGAGGACGCTAGTAAGAAACGGAAATGAATAACGAGCTCTTGGTTGCATCTCGAACCTTCAGCTTGGAATGAAAAAGGAACGACCCAAGTCCTAAACTGGGATAGATCACGCGGGATCTGAAGTCACTCGCTCCGTTATAGAATGATCTATAATTTAATTTAGAGCGGAGGGAGTATAAACGCAGAAGCTGAAAGACGGAAATCAACGTCCCGAGAAAGCTCGTAACTTTTGCTTTTCGGGGAATACAAAATTTGGGTCGTACCCACGACCGAAAGAAAAAAGTTCAAATGTTCCATTATGAAGGCCAGAGGGTAGATTAGACTCCTGCCACCCCGAAAGAAAAAAGTACAAATGTTCCATTATGAAGGCCAGAGGAACGTGGGATGAGGACCGAGGTTCAAGCCTCGGCCGATCCACCCCGCACTCTAAAGGGGCGCAACCCGCAGGAATCGAACCCAGGCCATTCGAGAACATCAAAATTGGGACACTTTAAGTATGGCCTTTGCAACTTTAAGTATGGCCTTTGCATTTGTACCAAAAACAATGATCAATCTCAGTGCCACCAATAGGCTAGCACAATCCGAAAATTCTAGGACCAGGTTATCAGGAATTTAAGATATCAGAAAGCGAGTACAAACAGCTCCAAAAAAAACGAGTCAAGAAACAGGTTGATAAATTGAACTTAGTAATATAAATACTATAGATAGAATCAATAAACAATTTGCCATGATCGATAATTCCACACGCCTGAGCGCTGTGATCGTCACAGGCTTCCAGCGACAGGCTTCCAGTTTGTTCAGCTTGTATACAAACACTATGAACAAAGGTTTAAGAATCAGAAGCAATTTCCACAATAGAATCAATGGCAGCCTGGATATTCTATTTCAGAAACCAGCGCCAGTTGATTAGTTATTTACATTGACAAGTCCAGAATATGTTACCAAAGCTCACCATATAATCAACTCTACAGTTTGGATTCTTCACCAGTTAAAGAATATGGAATCAAGGGCAGTATTGGCGCTAGGGTTTATCCAATGAATCCTGCAGCCTAGATCTACTACGTGCTAGCAGGTTCTCCTTTATTTCTCTGAAAGATTCGAGCTCCTCAAGTGCGTCAGATGTCCTGCGGGACATGAAGGAGCTTGTGCTTCCAGCTTCAATAGATTCGGCCCTTGATGTATGAGTTGAGTAGCTAGAATCTCGCAGTGGACGTGCAGACTTTAGCAGGTGGACAAGATAACCGACAGCAGCGTCTTGTGATTTATGGGATGAGGAACCTGCCTGATCCCCGACGTCCTTCCCACTGCTACTCCTGTAAAGTGCATGCAACAGAATCAGAAAGATTCACTCATGAGGATTGCAAAGGTTCCCAAGCAATATGATCATTGGACATATAAAGAGGCAGCCTATGTTGCTTACTCCCTCCGTTACAATAGTTCCAAATTGTAGGTTGTTTTAAATTGTAGGTTGTTTTGATTCTTTTATGTTCGTAGATATTATTATGCATCTAGACATACGATATATCTAGATGCATAATAATATCTATGATTCTAGAAAAGTTAAAACAACCTACAATTTGGAACGGAGGGAGTAAGTAACACATTGGACAACAAAAAAAATTCGGTTGGCACATGGAGTACAGAATGATCCAGGAAATATGAAGTAGGAGCCAAAACATACCCTGGTCGGGAATCTGGATCAACATCATCAACAGCGAAAGGAAAATCCGCGTCATCAGTATCATCCTGCATAGACAATCTGCTTGAACTTCTTGAGAACCCGAGTCGTGGTGAACCACTAGAAGAGAAGACACCAGAGAACCTGCCAGATTCATCCCTACTGTCCTTAATCTGCACACAGACAAAAGTGTTAAAGCTAATCAATTCAGTGAACATGTAATACAATTCAGGCACTCAGTGTAGCTTCGTAAGATGCACTAAATGATTGTCTAATACTCCTTGGTCTACATATTTGACGTTTTGGATATGCATGATCTCCAATGAGTACCTTTTAGCACTAACAAAAATATATTCGTAAAATCCAATAAAATTATGAGATTCTAAAGTATGTTCCAGGACAAATATATGCCTATGATTTTCATGTACCTATTAATATCTGCAACGCTTTTTATAGTCAAAGTTTCTCAAGTTTGGCCAATCTTTTCTAAAATGTAAAGTGTTTGAGGCATGAGGTAGTAGAACAAATGCATGGAGCAAAGCATAAAACAAATAGTTATGCTAAACTAGAATTCAACAGGAAACTGAGTTACACTGGCAAGAACAGGTTGCGGAGCTTGCAAGAAAAATCAGGAATTAGATTATAATGCTAGTCTAAAGGTATTGTCAAGGTGCGGTTTCTCAATCAGAAATGGTAATCCAGTTCCAAGGAAAGACATATATATGGAAAAGAAAAGGTTATAGAGATAGGCAGATGCACAGACAATCTCTTGATTCTTTAGTATGGCATCTCAAGAATTAAATCAGCTTCATGCATTCCCATGGCAATAGTTGAGCCATGACTTCAGCTCTTTCTACTATTATAGAACCCTGATTGGCCTTCCTTAATAATATTCTAAAAATACAAAACCGACAACAATTTCTGTGCATGAGTATACATGGACTTTTATTTGGAGTCGCAGGATGTAGCGAACATGGAAAACAACACATCCACTGGCAAAAGAGTACTGTTACTTTGTCCAATTTGATAGTTCAATATGACCATGCAAGCTTGGCTAATCACTAAATCCTACTAAACTTCTTCGCTATAAAAGGGATCTTGTCCATATCTGTCTGTTGAATTTGAGCTGTTCCTAAATGACACACATAAATATCAAATTTGAATTCAGACTCACAGTCACTTTCAACATTGAAATTTTATTCCTGGTGTATCTGAAATATATCAAAAAATCTTTAAACTCACCATCGAGAGCAAACTAAAAGCCCATTTACACGTGATTGAGAAAAAAAACTAGTAAACAAGGCATGCTAATGGTTCTAGCAATAAATTCTGAAGATGAACTGAGGGACTCAACTATACATGAAGGGCTTCATCGAGAAACTAAATGTCGATCAGTTTTTTGTCCTAAAAAAAATGTCGATCAGTTCTTTAAGATTTATCATGGAGCTGCATACTGGCTTCCAGTATGAGCTATGAACATCGTACTGAATGGCCATCAAACAAATTGCCAGCTAAACTTCAAAACAATTGCATAAAAGAATAATGCGCAATATGTTGCTAGCAGCACCTTAGAAAATCGTAGCGCTATGCTATACACATGCTGGAGAGAAATTAATCAGGTGGTGTAACACTATCGACAAAATCAAATTGGTGCAGCTAGGCAGGGAATATCCAATACACAGGATGATCGGTGTATGTGTATCTAAGGAATCCTACCACACCATTGCAAATACTATAAGGGCATGTTTGCTTGCTGTCCGTGTGAGCTGTTCCAAACTGTTGGTCAGCCAAATCAGCCGCCCATGAATCAGCCTCGCATGGGCGCAAAAATACACTGTGCATAGGCAAGCCTAAGAGCAACTCCAAGAGGCTGCTAATCTTACCCCCAATATTTTTTTAGGAAAAAAGAGAGAAAAAATGAACTCCAACAATCCACCTAAACCTTCCCCAATTTTTTAGCGACGCTAAAAAACAGCCTGCCACCACGTATATTTTAGCGTTGGCGTTCCTCCCCCAATCCTGATTCCCGCACAGCCGCGCGTCCCTTCTGATGGGCCTAATACGATGACGTGGCCTGTGTTTGAAAGGTTGGGGGCTATTTATTAGCGATCTGCTGTGGACTGATATGTTTTTGGGGAAATTTTTTTTAGGAGAACCCCCAATACATAGTTTTGGGGAAGAATTTTTTAGGATACTCTTGGAGTTGCTCTAAACACGGCTTCGGTTCAAACGTTGTCCTAGCCCATGTTCAATGGTCAAATTTTGGTCAGGCTGTCGCAGGTGCTCATCCAAACACATCCTAAATCTGTGGAGGGTGAATACAGAGAACCCTAGTTTTTTTTTTACATGGATCGAATTTTATAACAGTTAACAGGATCCTAACTACGGACAGTCTCATGATGAGAGGAAGGCCAAATGAGACTGTATTACTGTATTCACAAGTAGAAACTTGACATTTAAATAGCTTGGTTTCAAGCATACAAGGACAAGCAATACAGACTGCAAGACTGCTAGTTCATGGTGACTAAATACATATCCAAAGAAAGATGGTGAGATTTTAGAGGGCCTATCATCTACACTTTGTGGAACATTTGGAAAGAAAGAAACATAAGTATCTTCCAAAATGGGGCAAAAAGTGTCCTTCAAATAGCAAACCAAGTTCATGACGACATATGGCTAGTTGAGCCAGAGTTTATAGCTGCTCTAATTTTAGCATTGTCAAGCTTTGACCTTTGCCAATGTGACAAACAGTAGTCAACCTCTGCTATTGCTGTGGGCTTGCCATCTCTTTCAAGTCTAAAATCAGTACTGACCTTGCCAGATAAAGAAAATGCTACTCTGATTAGCCCCCCAACAGTTGTGAACTTGTAACAGCTCTTAATTTGAAGGCCTGATGAATGAACACACTAACTAAATTTTAAGATTCATAATTTGCAAACAAACCAACAGAGAAGACTTAATTTTAACAGTATGCCTTTCTGATTTTGCACAAGTATTCTTATCTACAAGTCTTTCATTGAGAGGAAAAAAGAATGAACTTAAATGCTCACCGCACTATCCTCTAAACTGCAAGGTCTCATTCAGATGTTGGGATATGATACTTCTTTACAGTCCCATGCTTTCAACTAAGCAAATAAACATCGTGAATTAATTACGGACAAAAGCAAGTAATCACCTTTGAACCAGATGGCAAGTTAGCATAGAGATCGCCCATCCGGATGCCATCTGCCCTCTTGAACGACCGATTGGCCTCAGTCAGGGACTCCTGCATCCCTGCCTCCCCTCGCACACTCTTGGGCGAGGGTGGAGGAAACATGAAGGCTCGGGTGGGTTCCGACATGTTCCGATGGTGCACAGGGCCCCTGCCACCGCCCACCTGCGGTATGCTCATTGGCGCAGTCTCGCCGCTAAACCGCGAGTGCAGGTATCCAAACGTGGGCGGCGAGGGCGTGGGGGACGCGTAATGGGTCGGCGGCGGCGAGAATTTCGCCTGCTGCCCCGGGGTGTGCGGCCAGGGCGCAGGTGACGCCCAGCTGCTGGGGCGCCGCAAGGGCTGCGAAGAGGGCGAGCCGGCGGCCTCCGTGAGCGAGGCCGGGAAGGCGCGCATAGGATCGGCCGCCGGGCTGCCGACGTAATCCATGATGATCGCGGCGGGCGCGAGGGAGGTGACCTCGAAATTGAAGGCGGCGAGGCTGGGGCGGTACTGGACGGAGACGACGAGGCGGCCGAGCTGGGTCTCGACGGGGGCGAAGCGGTTGGTGCGCATGGCTGCCTCCTCGGCGCGGGAGAAGGGCGCGGCGAAGGAGCCGACGCGGTGGCCCATCTCGTAGTTGTACACCTGGCCAGACGCGCAGAGCGTGCGGAAGGCGCGGTAAGCTGGAAGGAAGCGGAGCGCGGCGTAGAGCGACCGCAGCAGCGTGATGCAGCGCTTGTACGCCCGGTTGACCGCCAGCCCCTCCCCCACCGCTGCCGCCGCGGCGGCCGAGGGCCAGGGCTCGCACGCCACGGTCCACCGCTCCACCACCTCCTCCGCCCCGCCGCCGCCGCCCGACGGGGAGAGGTACACGTCGACGACGAGCGGCTCCCCGGGGGACGGCTCCGGCAGGTGCTCCGCCGCGGGCGGGGGCGGCGGCGAGTGGAGCGGCAGGTGGAACCACCTGTCCCGCCTCCTGAACGCCGCCGCCGTGGCCGCGGTCGCCGACGCGTGCGGGCGCGGCGACCGCACGGCGAGGATAGCGTGCAGCGTCTTGTGCAGGAACTGCGGCACCATCAGCTCCGCGCCCGCGCGGCCCCCTCCGCTTCCGCCCGCACCCGCCGAATCCGACAGGCTCGCCATTGCCGATCCCGATACCGATCCCTCCCCAACCCCGTAGTTGCAGCAGCAGCAGCAGCAGTAGTCAAACTCGACCGCGAGCCGCCGCCGCCGCCGCTCTGCATGGCTTCATAAATCTGGCCCGCGCGGGTGACCGGGAGGCGCGCGATCGAATTGGGAAAGGAGAAACAGATCTGCGAGCGAGACGACGGGGAAGTTGAGTTGAGATGAGCTCGTGGGGTTGGGTTGCTGCCGGGCTTGGACGAGGAGTCGTGAGGGATTGGGGATGGATTCCGCCCCGGTTTTGAATCCGGCTAAGGCCTAGTTCGGCAGTGCCGGATTCCGGTCTGGTTTACTTCCAGACTCGGTTTGGTGATGCCACCTGTACCATTTTAGAAGTACTATTGTAGAACGTGTTTGGATACGATGGGCTAAACTTTAGTAGGTCACATCGGATGTTCGTATACTAATTAGGAGAACTAAACATGAGTTAATTACAAAACTAATTGTACAGATGGAGTCTAATTCACGAGACGAATCTATTAAGGCTAATGAATTCATCATTAACAAATGGTTACTGTAGCAGCACATTATCAAATCATGGACTAATTAGGCTTAATAGATTTGTCTCGCGAATTAGACTCCATCTGTGCAATTAGTTTTGCAATAGACTATGTTTAATACTCCTAATTAGTATCAAACATCCGATGTGACAGGTGCTAAAGTTTAGCGGGGTGTATCCAAACACCCCGTTAATCTGAGAAAGATTAAATTCTGCCAATCCATTCAAATCCGAACATGTCAATCTATCTAGCACAGATGGAATCAATCCAGATCAATCCCATGCATGCATATACGTGAATACTGATCAGTGAGCACAAGATACAGAGCACGTACAAAACGCACAATGCACATACACAACAAGGCCAAGAACAAGGTCTCACGTATATATGCAGAGCAAATTTCATCTAATCCTTTCACCAGTTTGTAAGAACAAGGTCAAGAACAAAGTCAAAAAGATGATCACAATCCCAATTTTCACCTAATGTTCAGATTGAGATTCCAATCCGAGATTCCACCCTCGTCGTGTCTCGCCCGAGGGTTGTTCCGAAGGAGAGGAGGTGGGGTTTCATTTCGAACTGTGAAGTGAAGGGAAAACTAAGCTAGCCCAGATTTTATTCCAGATCAGGCTAACCGAACAACGATTCCAATTAATACTTTACTTCATTCCGGACCGAATCAAACCGCTCGGGACGGGCCTCGTTCCGGCCAAAACGAACAGGACTAACAGGTCGCTGTTGGTGCCGTCACGGCAGCACGAATTATTAGTATCCTGGCGTTCCAAATGATTTGGTGTCTGGCGATAAGTAGTGACGGATTTTCTAGCCTCTCTGGTCGCGGACCCAAAAACAACAACCGCTGCGATCGCGATTCGCGTCGAGGGTTTGCACATGGTTTCTCCAAATTTGAGAAAGTTTTGGGTTGGTGATTGGTGAATTCTGAACTGCATTGCGAAGGGTTTCACATCGAGAAAGTTTGGCTACCAGAGCGGAGAGCGTAGATGATTTGCCGGCGTGCGTCAGTGCACTGTCGTGCACGTACGTTTGTTTGTGGTCTTGGACTTGGTTTTGCCGGGATGGGAGGGAGGAGGATGCTTCCAAGGGAGTGCACGGTCTCTGAGAAAAATGCCATGGATTCGCTCGTTATCCGCGGCCGCGCTTGCGTTGGCGTGTGAAGAATCGCAAGACGGCAAGAGTGCTTGCTTGTCTGTCCCATTGGGAAGAGCGCCGTGTGCTCTCGTTGGACTTTTGGGCGGCAATGCGGCAACCGCGGCATGGAACGGGGTTGAAAGGTCGAGAAGGTTTGTGACGACGCCGATTGTAATTCCTGCGCATTTGAGTTTTGCGCTGTCGTTTGTAACAATTTTTTGCAGGTTTTGTTCTCCACTCTTCCATCCTGTGTTGTCGTACAGTGGCGGTGTTGACTCCGTTAGTTATTACGGAGTACTAGCTCCAAGCTTGCCTTCGAAGCACCAATTTGCCAGCCTTTTCTGACACAGTGACACTTGTTCGGTCAAGAACTCTTCTTTTTTGTTCCAGCTCCTGTAGCCTGTACTCCAAATATAATACTCCCTTCTTTTATACTGTATTCGAAAATGTCATACATAAAAGAAAAACAGAGGGAGTAGTTTAATGTCGCATAAAAGAAAAACATAGAGAATTTTTCATGAAAGCATTTCCAAACCGATATTATCTTCATTTTCCTTATGATGCAGGAATACCACACGAACTTACTGCTGAACAATTCAATCCTAGCTCTAAGGTACGACTATTGGAACTTAGCTTTAATTGTACATCAAGAAAAATAGAAAATCAAATCAATTCGACTAGTTAATATTAAGGTCTTGGTAAACAGGTAAAGCATTCGCGTACGGCAGTTAAGACCCGAATCAGTCAGAAAGGCATTGTGTGTTTGGATAGATTAACCAGAATCCTTATCTGGAGGCCACTAGCTCGACATGACAATTTCCTCTGTTTTATTTTCTGTTAAATATTCTTTCCCACCTGTCCCAAGGCTTCCCCCAGCTCCATTATACCACTAGAAAACAATTCCGTGTCATTTAGACCTGACCGTGCAAATTTAGGTATCGATTGGAGGATCTACTAATTCGTAAAAGAAAAGATAGAGGAAGGACATCTCCTGGTCTAACGTGCGCCTCATGATCCCATCAGAAACAGTCTGCTGTCAAATGTGTGGCTGAAGAAAGTCATTGGACTTCCATCAAGAAATTAAAGAACCGTCATTGGACCTAATCAGACGCCGTGTTCCTGACGGGCAGCTTTTGTCTTCCTTTTGAGCCTCCCGTTTTGCTCCTGCTTTAGCTACGTGTTGGATTTATTGATCGTTGGGTGCTTATTCAGTCCAGCAGCTGCTTTCTGATCTCTATCTAATATTACAGCGCGGTTGTTTCTTCCAACTATTGTGGTAGTTTTGAAAAAAAAATTACTCAACTTTTTCATAATCAACGTGCAACTTCAACTTCAAGTTCTTGATGTTCTTGATGATTTTACAAATAGGTTCCCAAATTTTATTGTAATTGATCCGAACTCGGGATGTACGCAACCCCACCGCCATCCCCACGAACCAGTCCAAACCTAATTTGATGCCCTGGGTTCGCACAGAATCAACATAGCATCCCCAGTCCGACTCATACAACAAGAAAAAATCATCAAAACAAATCATCGGAACTCAGACAAAAAGAAAAAAGGCCTCGAATTGGTAGAATAGAAAAGACACGAGGAAGAAGATCCAAATCGAAGGCGAGCACCACGTGCTGCCACTGTGCATTGCAGTCCAGCACATCTCGCATCCTTGATGCGCCGCTCATGCGCCGGTTGCCCACTGCAAAGACGTGAGGGTCCAGCCGAGAGGCATGAGCACCCAGGAAGATGGGGATTCGAGAGATCGAGACGACAAGGCGAGAGATGTATGAGAATAGAGAATATAGACGAGACGGTCCCTCCCCTCCGCTCCCCGCGGGGGAAGCTAGCCCTGGAGGCCAGCGCGCCACCACTCCCGACGACGGTGGGAGCGCGCCCCAGCCTTGCACCGTTGCACTTGGCAGGAGCCACTGCCCCTCCCCGTCGCTCCCGTGGGGGAACCTCGCCCAATGTGCCGTCGCTCCCAACGAGGGGGAGTGTGCCACGGCCTCGTGTTGCCACTCCTCGCTGGAGAGGTTGCCCCAGTGGACCGTGCACCGCCACTCCCTACTGGGAAGCTCGCCGCGGAAGCCTGCGCGCTACTGTCCCGATGGGAGGACCTTGCCCTGACTTGGCATCGCCGGTCCGCACGGACAAGGGAGAAAGAGAAAGAAAGGGGAAGGAGAACGAACAACGGTAGTGGAGCAGTTGAGTCGGAGATCGAGATACGGATGCAGAGGGTAAACATGAGCGCAGCAATGGATGGACCGTCTAGGAGAAACATGGCGGTCACGGGAGTTTTCTGGCCTCAGTACGTTAACCGATCAAATAAATAGCACAATTGGCTTGATCCGAACCATCTCGTGCTAATCAATTTATTAGCGGCTGGATTGATGATTGGATCAATTACCAAACGTGTTGGTGTGTGATGGGGGTTAATGGGCCTTGGGCCTAATCAGAGGATGGACCTTGGAGTGGTTGTTGGTTAGGGAGATGAGAAAAATATACCCTTCTGTGCACCATCTAATTGACCATAGAATGGAATTAACCCGCACGGGCATTTCTACTGGTCATTAAAAATGCATCTAATACCCCACGAAACTTTAGGCTGTGTTAGGATAGCATCCTACTTATAAACGATTGCTTATTCCATGATGCACTACTGCTCTGTTCATAAGCTTTGCATGGTCAAATCCTTTAGTTCCATAGGCACATGACAACTGATTGAACTGAAACCGGGGGAAGAAGCCGTCCAGATTTCAGGCCGGAGTGCATCGGATAGAAGATGGATGACTTGCGACCAGCTTGTGACAAGGCCCAGCAGGCATGAAACACGACTTGTAGCTTTGGTCATTCTGAAATCCTTTGATAGTATTTTTTTTTATATTGATTGAGCAGTGCAATGAGAACGGCACCATCACCACCAAAGTCCACTCGAATCAAAATCAGGATGGCGGAAAGCTGTCCGGTTTGACTAGTGGGCCGACAATACGTGAACAGTTACGCTCAAGGCCCACTTTCCCACAAGCATCTCACGGCCCTGTTTGGAGTCGCTTATTTCCCGCTTATTGGTGAAAATAAGTGATAAGCCCACCCAAACGCCTCGCTTATTCCCCGCTTATCACGTAAGCCGTTTAGGGGAAAATCTGAAATTGAACTAGGACCGGGCTTATCTCCTACGCGGGTCTGGAGACGCTTCTCCCGCAAGCGGAGCTTATTTTCCCCCGGTACCCTCGCGCAACGCCTCCAGGCGACCGCCGCCGCTCCTCCCGCAACCGCCGCCGCTCCAGATCCCGCCGCCGCCGCTCGGGTCGCCCGGCCCGCCTCCCTACCTCCGCCGGCCGCCCCTGCCAGGCCCCCGCCGCGGGCCTGGGCGCCGCCGGACGCCCCCGCCGCGGGCCGCCTGGGCGCCGTCCCCGCCGCCCCCGCCGTGGGCCGCCTGGGCGCCGCCCCCGCCGTCCCCGCCGCCGGACGCCCCCGCCACGGGCCGCCTGGTCGCCGACCCCGCCGCCGGACGTCCCCGCCTGGGCGCCGCCTCCGCCGCTCCGCCGCCTGGGATCCGGCCCCGCGCGCCGGACTGTCCTGCCGCCTGGGCGCCGCCCCGCCGCCGGACGCCCCCGCCGCCAGACTCCCCTGCCGCCTGGGTGCCGCCCCGCCGCCGGACGCCAGAGCCGCCTGCGACACGGCCGCTGCTGTGCGTGCGCCTCCTAGCTAGGAGTGCAGGAAAATGTGGTTTGATCTTTAACATGTGACGTTGATGATCTCTTTATCACACAAGTTACTGAATGGTACAACTAAATCTGGTAAACACAAATATACTTGTGCGCAGTGTTGTTAGTCCCAATTGTTACTGTATGAAACTTGATTGGAAGGTGCTGATCTCTGGGGGTAGGGGCATTCAGGTCAATTTACCAACCTGAACAAACAATCGACCCAAAATAATCAGGATTGCCAAACACCCTGCTTATTCAGACAGCAGCTTATCCAGGCAGCAGGCTTATCAGATAAGCTTGCTTGTCAGATAAGCGAGTTCCAGAAAAGCGACTCCAAACAGGGCCCACACGTTGTTCGCGGCGCCCATGTCGCGCAGCTCATTTTCAACTCGGTCCGGTCCGTTTTAAAACACAGGGGGAAACTTATGCATCCTCCGAAAGATAATTTGGTACGAAACTTCCTGTTAATTTTAATTTTCATATGAACCAAGCATAGCTTAGCTCACATAGATTTGAATTCTCGACTAAGCACAGGGCTCGTATTTTTCTAAATTTATTACAAGATTTAACATGTGCTATTCTTTTGGTTGTAGACGATGTGCCTCTCGACAGCGAGGCATCAGTGGTGATTTTGTCAATCTTGATGATCTCCCGCCTCAATCTCTCGGTGGTGCTATTAGGGTTAGAGTTGAGTATGTACGTGTGTTTATATAGATGTACTATTGTCGGTGTTTATACCACTGACTAGTGATTATACGTTGCGCTCTCCTCACTTTCGATGGCTAGTACACAAGAACAAGGGATTTATACTGGTTTGGGAAGAACTCTGAGTCCAGTTTTTGGCAGGAGTCGTGTTCCTGGGATTCGAGAGTACTAGGGCTTACAACAGGATGTTTGCAAGCAAGCACTTTGTGCAATGAGTATGTGTGAGGATATGTGAGTTGTGGAGTTGAGAGAGAGTGTGAAAGAAGGCTCGGCTCCCTTTGCATAGACTAGGGATCGGGTGACAGTTTGAAGAAAGGAGGGGGTCTCCCGACCTCGGAGGTCGGGAGCCATGAGATGGTCGAGGACGCCGGCCCAGTTCGCTGGCGTGGGGCCCTACTGTTGGGGCCTTCTTGTTCGGTTCTCCTTCGTCGGTAGTGGCCCGTACGACTTGCACGGCGAACCCTGTGCGGCATGGGTTGCCTCCGCGCGATCTGGCCTGCTCCATGGCGTGCTTCCGTCCCATCCACCAACCCCATGACAGGGAACGGGACGAGCACCGTTGCTGACATCCATACCCGGGTAAGCCGATGAGCCTTGAGTCAACAGCCGGGATGAGGCGTGCCGCTCACCCCGACTTTTTCCCAACCTGCTAGGCGTCCTCTTGGCTATTCAACGCCATGAGGTCTTGTCCTGAGCCCCGCCTCGTATGTTTGGGTCCGTACCCGGCCTGTCGCGAGCGCCTTGCCCTGTCCCTAGGGGGAGGGGGCATTACAGTGGGTGGATCATGGCACCCCGTGGTTGCGTATGGGCCACGTGGCTTCCTCCCTCAGGTCGTCCTGGTGCGGTCTGAAGGGTGTAGCATCACCCTTGGACCCCCTGGCCGATCACGTCCGAGTACGCAGGCCGATGTGGAGCGGCTAGGGGTGCCCTGACTCACAATTAATGCGCTGGGGTGTGGCGCCGTTCATCCTTGGTCAGAGGGTAGGCGGAGCGCTCCGGGCCCCCTTGCGGGTCCCACCCTCGAGTTGAATGGCACGGTGGATCATGGTCCGTTGCTACCGACCTTGGGAGGTCGGGAGATAGGCCGTGGAGATATATGAGCCGCTTTGGGGTGCTTCGAGCTGTTGGGTCTTAGGCCTCTTTGTTTGTTAGGAGTCTTTACTACTTCCCATGTGGGTACCTGTATGTTTTGCAAAAAAACATTAATTTTCATTGTTTTTCCACCTTCTTGAGCTTGGTAGCTAGAAGAGAAACGACACTTCCGCTCTCTTTTTTTCTCGCACACGCCAGCATCCTCTCTTTAATCTTCATCTCTTCTCTCATCCACCACCATGCCACCATCCCCCTCCATTGCTGAACCTCCCTCTTTCCATCTTCTATATACATGAAATTTCAGAATTCCCTAATACACACAACTTTCATTATTTGATGCCAGGGCTCATGAATTCTTGGTTTCTTATGTTTCTCACCCTTTTTCTCTACCTTTTTTCGCCTTTTCTTTTCATTTTCCAGCTTATGTGAATGGAAAAAATTGCCTTGCCTTGTCCTTTTCTTCATCCTCTTTAGCTCTTGGGTGGCGGTGAGAAGCGGGACGACAGCATCTCACCCCTCAATATGTCGGCTACTACCTATCGCAGCCTCCTCCCTACGTGCATATGTTATCTGCTGACGTCACCACCGCTTGATATGACAAGCCTATTCCACTGCCTACGCAGGCAAGGTGGTCAGCGACATACGTTTGAGGCATGGACGACCATGGGTTGTTGCTGGAGTTGAGAAAGATGGTAGGATAATGCTAAGCGGTGTTGTTCAGCTTAGAGGATAAAGCTTAGGGGCATAAACATCCATTCACTTAAGCTCGAAATAGAAAAGAAAAGGAAAAGAAGAAAATTGTGAAGAAACACAGGGAAAAAAAAAGAAATCGCGAGCCCTAGTGTTAAATTGTAAATACATGCGGGTTTGGTGTCAAATTCTATGAGGCTTGTGTATTGTATCCCAAATTCACTCTTTGTTCATCTACACAGACACAAGTCTACAGATGTACCTCCTCAGCAACTATGAGAGCAAATCACAGCATTATGTGATCGTGTCCACATTCACTTAGTCAACACATAGATGGATATGGACTTGAGAGTCCATGCTTCTTTTAGGCTTGACTAGGTGAAGGTACGTAGAATTTAGGGGTGCATATGCACCCACCCTAAAATTCAAATTCAGCGATTGAAATTGAATTTTCACCATATATGTATCTCCCACTGCTCATATCAATATGCACCCACAGGTAGACATAATTCCCCTCTAATTTACTCTAACTTTGCCACAGGGACAGGTGCAGGAGATGGAGACTTTGGCCACCGCCAGGGTGACGTTGTCGCCGATAGCCAGCGGATTCAGATCGCCACCACTACCCTCGGTGGTGTGGCTCTGATCTGTTCTGTTGTGATCTGCTCCTCCGTGTCCAGTGGTAGGGATGAGATGGACACACAAGGCAAGGTGCAGCCAACGATATGCTGACCAAAAGTGTTCGTACTTTTTTCTTAAAGAAGTTCGTACTGAATTATCATGCAAAAAAAAGAACGCATAGTAGTTGAGTTAAACGTTCGATTCAAGGGGGAAAATGGCCTCATAAATCATCAGGAGTTGAAATGGCGACTGACCCCGTCACAGCTTGCTCGGTAGTCGGTAGAGCTTGCTGCAGCCTCCCTCTTCCCAGACTTTCACCAGCTGAGCTCAGGGATGGTGTTTCCCGGCGATCCGCGACAAAGGAAACGATCACCGGAGTCAGAGAGTCTGAAGAAAGAAAATGGACGGGAACGACAAGGACAACGAGGGGGCATAGCTTCGGCAGGCTTTGCAGTAATGCAGTCGGTCGAGCTCCCAGCTACTCCTTCCAACATGAACAGTGTCCTGCCTGTACGTGCCGCCAATGTGGTGCTTGGCGTCGGCGAGAAACGCCGGGCCCGATGCGAGAGCTACGCCTGACGCCCGGACCCCCTGCCCCATACCGACTCCACTGCGACACCACCGCCGGAGTCCGATGCTTCCTGCCGCGGCAGAACCCAACCACGCCCCCACCCCGGTCGTAAAGCAGGGCACGGGTGGCCCCACCAATATTCCCGCAGCGGCCTACTACGCGGCAGCCCTACGCCACGACGCTAGGCCATTCTCCGCTTTTGTCATCTTTCCATGCTCTCGTCGTCACCCTCCCTGTCTCCACTTCTCCAGGGAATCAGGGGCGGCGTGGCGCTGTCAGCTCTGCGCTGAAATGACGAGCCTAATCGGCGTGAATAATTGCAGTCAATTTCTAGTACAACTAAATCCATCTCACAATGCGAGATCGGCATGGAACATGCTTACACTACCAAATAATTGATTCGATTCGATCCACATGCGCTAGCAAGCAGCTGGCGGTAAATTTGCATTGCCATAAGCGATAATGAACGAAACGAACACCATGGATCGGAGCACCGGAGCTGAGCCTGCTCCAGCAGCAGTCCAGCAGAACGTACTTGCCGTCGCTTCCTGTCTCCACGGAGCCCAGTGTGATGAAGGCGCGGCAGCACTGCAGCGTCCTGGCTCCTGCTTGGCGATGGCTATGGCTCTCCCGCCCGCGACGGCCGGGACGGCGCGCGGCAGGTGGGGCAGGACGCGCGCGCCGCGAGCCAGCCGTCCACGCATGCGCCGTGGAACCCGTGGCCGCAAGCCGGGAGCACGCGGACGCGCTCGCCGCCCGCCAGCTCCGACAGGCAGATGGCGCACTCCGCCTCGGCCCACGCGCCGGCCGCGGGGGCGCCGGCGCCGGCGCCTTCCTCCCCGGCGCCCGCGGCGTCGGCGGCGCTCGACGGGTGCTTGGGCTCCCGCGCAGCGCGGCGGCGCGCGAGGCAGCGGAGGACTGCGCGCGCCGCGGCGTGGAGGGAGAAGGCGAGCAGGGAGACGCAGGCCAGGATGATGAGGATGGTGGCCACATTGGAGAAGAAGGCCCGGGAGCTGGTGTAGGGGCCCCACGCCCCCGCGCCGGAAGCCGCGGCGGCGGGCGGCGGGCGAGGGGGGGACGGCGACGAGGCGATCATGGCCGCCGCCGGCGAGGAGGTGTGGTTGTTCGGGCGTGGCATGGCTTCCTCTGCTGGCTAGCGCTGTGGTGTGGAGGCAGTGTAGTGTGTGTGTGTGACAACTGACACCCGCGATCGCGAGCGGGTGCCCTTGTCCGAGTAGATGACTAGTGTTCCTTTGGCTTTTTATGCTGGAGTGGGTGTTGGGAGTTCGTACTTGGAACCTACTACTACAATGCATCACTATTGACCGGCTACTGAACGAACTGTGCGGCTGTGCTCCGGCTCTCAACAGTCAAGCAGTGCCTGTGCAGACAGCAGCATTGCTCTCAGAGTACGTGCACTTCACGTCCAAATAATGGAATGGAGTATAGCTTTGAACAATATAACAAGTTGACAAATCACTCCGGCTCGTTGATGTAGAAAACTAACGTGAAACGTCGCGTATGAATTCGGCTGCAAAAACTCATAGTAGGAACATATCGTGCCATCAGTTCCCTGAACCAGCAAATGACAGTAGATAACTCTGGTCAATGTTTCATCCTCCTGTACCAAGAAGGTCCTATGGGGCCACAGGTCTCCAACTCCTCTAACTTTGAGGTCCCTCGTCCTCATCGCCTTATCGAGCGCACCAAAAAAAAGAAGGGCAGGCCCTTTGGCCCGTTTCCCTACACGTAAAGTTGCGAGTGTTTGGTGCGCCGTGCGCCTAGCTATGGGGCTGTTATGCGTCGCGATTGCGCAACAGACGAGTGGTCACGATGCCAACGGCATGTGACAGAAAAAATATTCGTTGACATCATCTGCATGTATAAAATCTAAAATAAAAAAACTTTTATTTTTTAAAGTGGACATTTAAATGAAATTTCAATTACATATGCCAAGATTTTTTTAAAAAAAATTGAATAAATTTTGCACAAGTTTTGATGATTATTTTTTCTCAAGAATATTTTCTTTGTAAAATTGGAATATTTGTTTTGAGCAGAACAAATATTTCAAGTTTATACAAAAATTATTCTAAATTTAGGAAAATATTATTCCAACTTCGCCACATGAGGAGAAAACTACCCGATGTAGCAGCTTATCAGCGAAAAACCAGTCTGACAACAATAGACATTCTATTTATGCATTTTGATCATTTCGACAATGATGAGATATAACAATGAAGTTCAATTTATGATTTGACCTTATTACCCAACTCAACCTGACTGGTTTACCGGTATAGCAAACCGGTTAGGCAAGTTCCTGTCGTGCCAATTTTGATCATCGATAGTTGAGCGTGCATGCATGTACGAGCATGCGTTTATATTGAATTTCACAATTTAAAAAAAGAGTTCAAATGGTATGTAGCGTGGTTATACAAATAGGTTATTAATGAATCATTTCCCAAAAAACTTATACTAAAATGGAAATGACCCTCATGCTTGCTCTCAAATTCACATCCTGTTAGTCCGATTAGGTACCCTCTTGCTTGTTCTTCATGAGAAGGAAGATTCTGGCCAAAGCTTCGCTAATGCTACTAGTAGCACAAAAGGAGTGCTAGCTAGACTACTACTAGTACGCACAGTACTGTAGTAGCCCAAGGTTATCAGCGCGAGCAGGCCGCATCGATGTGGATGCGACGGAGCATCAGCGCTTGCGCTGCGCGGCAACCGCGGCTAGCTTGCTGTAGCTCTGACGGGCGGGCAGGCGGCAATGAAAGCGGCGGGAAGATGAACGTACGTGACACGGTCGCACCCTCTACAAGTCCACGGCTACAGTGCTTGGAGTACCGTCTCTACTGACTGAATACTGATGTACACCCACCGACCACCGTTCGTTCCACCGGCTCTGCTCCAGCTCCTCCGCTCCGCCCCGTCGCGTCCGTCGCGAGCGGACTCTGCGAGAGCACGCACAGGATGCACAGCAGACGGTGGACGCGCATGGGCGTGCCGCGTTCGGCTTTAACTTTTCGCGCGGCAAAGGCGTGGGCTCATTATCACCGCGGCCGGGGCTCATGCATGACGGTCGCCGCAGGGACCAGCAAAGCAAAGGAAGGAATCGGGGACAGGAGGGGATTCGAGGTCATGGACTCATGGGGCTGCGCCGCACTCGCCACCGGCGGGGATCATGGGCTCATGGCAAAGTGGCTGCCGCCCTGCCGCGCCCGCGCGTGCTCCTCCCCTTGGAGATGTTCCGTCTCTTGCCACCCCGACGCTTTCCCACCGAGCCGCGTCAACGACGTCCGGGCGACGAGACGGACACCGGACCGCACCGGACGGCTTCTCGTTTCTGGGTCACGAACTCACGCTCTGCGACTGCGCGCCGCCTGTCTTCGGAACAGTGTGCTCCAGCTTTGACCGATAAATGTCGTGACAAGTTGAACGTGGCTGCAGCAACATATGCAAGAGTCGGACCGGAAAGGATCGAGGGGCACAGTCCGGAACTCCGGATGTGCACGGGAGCAAATCTCCCACAATATGTCGTGACATATTACTATTGCACCACACATTAAAGTTACACAACAGCGTCCGGAATTACGGTCGTAGGTCGTTAGCAATTGAGGCCGAGCCGGCGGCGGCTAGGCAGAAAAGCATGCACGAAGCCAGCCACCGGAGCACAAGCGAAAGGCCCGGTGAATGTTTTCCTAAAACCCTACTGAAATCAGAGCCAAGATACACCATAACAAGAGGAGAAAAAACAGAAGGGAGAGAAGTTACATCACTTTGGTCAGTCGCTCGCACCGTGTCATCTGTCATTGTTTGTGAGTGGTGGTTGATCCGATCATCCGAACGAAGGTAACCCGTATTTCCAGCCGTTGGAGGACCGCCGGCGAGGGGGCGGTTGCTGCTGCGGCGCGAAGCTGAGTCCGAACATCTCCCTGAGCCCTGGCTCCTGGAGCCCTAGCAGCTTGGCGACTAGGGAGGCGCTCTCCCTGACGTGCTCCAGGTCCTTGGTCTCCGTCCAGAGGCGGCGAGCAACCTGCAGCTTCCTCTTCTTGGAGTCCAGGGAAATGCCCCACTTGCTGTACAGGTGGTCCCTTTCGACTGCCGTGAGCCGTTTCTGCATCTGCCTCGCAAGCATTTCCCGCTCGCGTTGCAGCTTCTTAGCACTGTATGAAGCAAGTAGATCAAAGGATTATAGTTCACATTCTACGAGGCGCTTGTGTCCATTGTCAGTAAGTCATGTAAGTGATGGATGGTTACTCACCTTGCAGCCGGGGAAGAGTTCAGGCTGCCTACTACCACATTGCTAGGGGTGCCTCCCCGAGAGTAAGTATCTCTGAGGAATGATAGCCTCCGAAGCTCCACTTCCATGTAGATTGAGTCAGCCTGATCTCCCTTGAATAGCAAGAAAAAGTATGTCCTGTGGACTAAGGAAATACTGCATGCATGCCAAAGCTCGATGATCTCCTGCTGTTTCTTCTCGAATTCCAATGGCCAGCGAGATGGTGATTGTGAAGCATCAGCAGTCGGGTCCAATCCAATGCTCTTTATGGTGCCCTCTCCAAATTCCCCATTTGCATTCTGAAACATGGATTAACAAATTATAATATGGTGAGCTGATAGAAAAAGAAAAATCAGCAGATTAGTAATAGTTTTAAGTTTGTCTAGACTTCCAAATAATAGGCGAAGTACTAGGCTAACATTGTGCAAAGAAAAGATATAGAAGCAACACTTAGCATGTTGGTTAAGTGTCACAGAACATGTGTTTCTATTCTAATGGGCATGATGTGCTGTTGAATAAACCTTAGCATGAAACACAATTTTGTGATATACATACTATTTTCCATGGGCTTCAGTGACACGAGCAAGAAACCTATTCTAATGGTAATCGGACAAGTTTTGTACCTGATCACCATACTGTTTCTGATAATGAACCTGAGCCATTTCCTTCAATTCAGCAACAAATTCACCTATACCAGTGAACTCTGCATCGCATGCACCATTTGTCTTGGCTGAAACTATAGATCCTGCTCTTGAAAGAGTTTCGCTTTCTGCATCATAGTTCAGCACGGATCCCCTTGTATGATCCCTTTCAGGCCTTCCTAGGAAACCAACCAAACTTCTATGCACTGGGGTGCCATCATCTGCTTCCATGCCATCAAACATAGTAGAAGCTGTAAGTGATCTGCAGCTCCTGCTTCTACCAAGTAATCTGGAGCCTGATGAGTTACGTGTCGAAGATCCTAGATCTCTGCCAACACTGGCAAAAGGCCTTCTGATATTCTCCAAATGCTGCTCCAACGTGATAGGAGATTCACCAAGGAGCCTTGAACGCCTTGAATTCACCGATGTATTTGAACCATTACCACGCAAACTAGAATTCACGTTTGAACCTTGTGGACTACTGCTTTCGCCAGCTGACATATCCAACTGTTCATTTCCTCCTGTTCCACTGGTCTCAATGCACCGCACTTCCTTGTAAAGATCTGAATCGTCTTGAGATACCTGAGAACTATCATCCCTAATGATGCCTGGGGGCATTCCAATTGATGGAGGACTCCGGGCTGAACGCTTTCCCGAGCCCTAAAGCGCATAGACAAAGCAAATGCATCTGTGAAGAAACAATAGATGAATACTGCTAAGAAGCAGAAATCACGGAAGTATACCGAATGCTTTGGGTGGTCCCCAACAGTCTGCAGCAGATTCTGCAACCTAGACTGAGCCAAATCACGCTGTGACTTGAGTTCTTTTATTTCTTTCTCCATCTGGAAATGCAAGTACACAAATGTCATGGATAAGGGAAGAAAGAAAGCAACAATGTCAATGGTTTTCATCACAGGTGGAACTGTTCTGACTGCTAAAATACGATGTGTATGGAAAGAAGGTATCTCCATAGGGAAATATATAAATAGAAGTCATGCACAACAAAAATTGTATTAAGTAATTTTCCATGGACCAACTGTAAAAGAAAAGCAGAAAAGTAAAGAGAAAAGGTCGGAAGCAGAACCTTTCTGATTTGATTGTCCTTTTCCTTTACTAATGCTTCAAGACTGGAGTTTGAAGCTGGTTGCCGCAACTCACTCTCCAATCTAGCAACTTCCTTTTGCAAATGCTTAACTAGCGCTTTATCAGACATGACCACATTGACTTGGGCATTTGTAACTACTTCCTTTGCACAGCTCCCAAATAATAGGGTATTTCTTGATTGCTCAATATGGCTAGTGGCTGGGCTCAGTGTACAGATGATGGCAGTTCTTGCATTACCTCCCAAAGATGGCTGTAATATACGTGTGAGCTTCGAATCTCTATATGGTATGTGTGCATTACTCCCCATGCTGCATACATAAAATGATCAAGGTTAAATTTTACAAACCAACCAAGCATTTAATACTGGATTAGAGAAGCAGCTCCTATTAGCATGTGAATTAAGTAGATGTAATGCAAGTCAAGATAACAACCTTAGTTTCCTAATGACAGTGCCAAGGGCAAGCAAACTTCTGTTAATATGGCAACCTTCTTTTAGCCTTGTGCCAGCAGACAACGCCTGAGATGCACGCTCACTTCCTGCTAGATCAACAAAGTTCTGCACAGAACGAATAGTGCTCATGGTTATTTTGGTACCGCAAAAGAAAATAAGCTCCACCACATATTTTGCTGGATGTACTTACTGCACTAGCAACAAGTGTAGTTGACTTATCCTTTCCAAGGAACTCCCGAGCAGTACTTTCAACTGTCTGAAATAATATATAAAGATTTCAGGAAAAAATCATACTTCCATGCAATTGATTAACGTAAACAAGTAGAGGACAAACCAATCTCAGTATCTGATGAGATCTGGAGCTTTTTTCATTTAAGAAGGTCTCTCCTGTCCTTCTTTGAGCTGTTGTAATCACATAATGCACAAATGAGACTACAGATAAGCACCAGCTACAATAATTTAAGGCACAGCAAGAAACCAATATTGCACCTTCACATACAGAAATAAGCCCCTTGAGGTGGTTCCAGTCCCTTAACACAACCTCAGTAAGGTTCTCCACATAGGTGCCCTTCTGTATCACGAATAGCACTGAACCATCAACAAATGCAAATCTAATCTACTAGAATTACAGTTTACAGTGCTAAAGAGGAGCTCTATTTTTCACCTCTGCATCGTCCCAGAGTCTAAGAGGAGTGTTTTCCGCGCTAAGAAGATCCCTTACAACTTCATTATATATTTCGATTGCTGAGAACTTCAGAACAAATGCTCTCTCTTCATGCTGGAAAAGGAAAAGCCATGATTCTTAGGTGGCGGTATTTGTAAGTTTTTTTTTTTGAGGACTTATTATAGCTGCAACAAAAAAAAAAACTGGCCATGCCACCTGAGGATGTATGAGGATTATTCTTACCTTATTAATGTAATCATATATGTCTGCTACTGTATATTCTGTTACTCCAGTCATGGTATATGTCTTTCCACTACTTGTTTGTCCATACGCAAAAATACTTGCTGTCAGAGAAAAAAATAGTTTTAATTCAGAGCAGAAGCTTAGTCATTTGAGAAACATAAATATTTTCTTTGTATGATCTATACTCACAGTTAATGCCACTAACTACAGAGAGGGCAACTTCCCTAACCCCTTCCTCATAGACTTCCTTGGTACTGCAGTCAGAATGAAAAACCCGATCTGCAATTAGAGCATTTCTGTTAACAGTGATAGATGTGACCAAAGGGCAATGTGAAAAATGATGTCCACTTTTAATCTGTATGGTTGCCAGGATAAGCTTATCACAAGAGAGGAAAAAAAATGCAGGATCTAGTATGTGTGAGGGAGGATTGTTGGGATGATATAAGTTTATATGACGCCCCAACAAAGGAATTAGAAGGTCTTGGATGGTGCTATTGTACGAAATTTATACAGGTAACGTCATTGCTCCCTCACATCACCCAGGGTGGCTTGGGTGGCTTGTGCACGCAACTAGCTTCACCACTTTAATATGATACATTCTATTTACAAATAAACAAAAATACCTTTTTAAAAGCCACTGTAACTATGAGAGTCATCCTCGATAATCTGGGTTACTCTCATAGAACTGAGCACATCAAAATTCTTCAGAATAGCAAAAGATGCCGATTTAATATATGTAGTATTGTGATAATTTACCAGGAAGAGCCTTAAATAGTTAAATGTAGTTCAAAAAATGCAAGTAAAATTGCTGAAGGGGTTATAATGTTTTTGGCTTTGGGTAGTACTCCTAGAACCACTGGGTGTCTGAGTTACAATAATAGAAATAAGAACTTTCCCAAATTATAATATAGATTAGCTAAGCATAAAGAGGCACAAAACAACAGCCAACTACAGTCTACAACAAATGTAGCATCAAATGAAGGGGGCAAGGTGCACAGATCAAATGTACAATATCTGTAGTCTGGTGATAATCTACTGGTAAAGGACTTTAATTTAATAAATAAAAGTGCATACAAAATTATTGAAGGGGTTTACTGTTGTAGGCTTTGGGTATTACTCCAAGAATCACTGGGTTACAGTAACAGAAATAAGAACTTTCCCAAAATAGAATACAAATTAGCTAAGCATAAAGAGGCACAAAACAACGGCCAACTACAACAAATGTAGTATCAAACGAAGGGGAAAGGGTGCACAGATGACAGATCAAATGTGTAATATCTGTACTCTGGTGATAATCTACTGGTAAAGACCTTAAGTTTAGTAAAAAAAAAGTTCATACAAAATTACTGAACCCATTTACTGTTTAAGGCTTTGGGTATTACTCCTAGAACCACTGGGTTACAGTAACAGAAATAAGAACTTTCCCGAATTAGAATACAAATTAGCTAATCAAGAGGCACAAAACAACAGCCAACTACAACAAATGTAGCATCAAAAGAAAGGAGGGCGAGGAGAACTGACCAAATGCGTATGCCGTCGGAGCTGTCGGTCGGTCCGGGAAGGTGCTCCGGAACATGACAGTGGTGTCATTGATGCACTCCCACTCTGCAGGCTCCCCCCTCGCAATCTCCTTCTCGCTCAGCGGCCTCAGCCTGACCAGCACCTGTATCCTGTCCATCCTCCCCGCACCTCCTCCACCACCATTAACCGCCTCCGGTCCAGCCATCTTATCCCACTGCACCAACTCATCGCCCCCAATCGCCCCCATTGCCGCTCCCACTCGCCTCTCCCCCTCCTCCTAACCTTTCCTCTTCTCTACAGCACCTGCCAAAATCGCACCATCATGAGACACGAGCAGCAAGCAAAGCATATAAAACTCTGAACGAATAGCAACCAAAGAAGCTAGACAGCTGAAACGCACGAATCTGTCCTGTTCCTGTGAATTTGAGTGCAGGGCAAGGCTGCGCCGGGCGCAGGCAGCAGGTGGTGGAGGAGAAGGCAAGGCATGAATGAATTCCAGTGGACCCTAGCCTCCCAACGTAATTAGGGCAGTGGTTAGCACGTCGGTACGGGGGAACCACCGATTAGTCCAAATCTAAAACCACCCAAACCCCGCAGCTGCTCATTCCGATGCCCCCTAACCATCCACCTTCCATGGAATTCCTAATTAACAGATCTGCGTGGTGCGAAGGCGAAACAATCCCCCCAAACCTAACAACCATTCTGGCCCAGGATCACATCACTAACCACCACCAGGAAACACAGCAACCTCTCTTCCGGTAGTAAGTTGTAACAAGAGATGTTCAATCAATAGCAGCAAGGGAGCGGGCGATTACCGGGACCGAGCGAAGACGGTTGCTCTCGGAAGGCGAAAGCTCGACTTGTCTGCGGACGGTGAAGCGGCGGCTGAGCCCGGCGGCCGCGGCCATGGTGCACACCTACCTGGAGGGACGTGGGGGGTTTTGGGGCGGAGTCCGCTTCCGCTCTGATAGCGCCGCCTCACCGCGTGCGAGAGCGAGTGCCGCCCACGACGATCTCGTCCGGTGATTTGGGGGAGGTTCTTCTGACTGCTGGAGTGCAAGAGACGGTGGCGAATTTCTTTTCCTTTTTTCTTTTGTTTTTCCAACCCCAGCAGCAGGCCAGCAGACCGTTGCGATGATTCTGTTGCCTTCGCCTTCCCACTGTGGATTGCTTTCAATTGTTTGCTTGTTTGTTTACTCACTCATTCCACGGTCGGTGAGTGTTTTTGCGTGCCGGCCCTATGGTTTCTGCTCATTTCGAAACGAGCCCTTTCACCATTTGCAAGTTAATAGGCTCTCCTAGCATTTTGCACAAGCTGGACAAAGATAAGAAAGCTTGCAATCTGAGCCGTCCATTTCTGAATATAATTGTTCCAATTCTGCTCTACCATGTTACGGTATTTGCTAAAAATAAAAAATAACATGGTATTATGAATATCTAGACCCTGGGTAACTAGGTTTCTGAACCTTGTGGTGCTGATATACTAGCTGTTTAAGTTGCCCTTGTCCTAGCAACTACCAACTGCATGGGATCCTTGCCAACATTAGCTACACGTCCTAACAAGACTGCTGAAGTAAGGAAACAAACACCGATGATGAAACGAGGAGGGTATGCTAGAGAAGCACATGACGATACATCATACATGTGACAGGCCACGTGATGGTTCCTCCACGTTTGTCCAAATTCCCTCGTCTGTCGAATTTGGCATTAGCATTCTGCGCGATGTATCCGTAGATACGGTCAGTTTGGTATATGATAACGATGTGCTACACCACCGGTGAAGTATGTCCGTATTCACGAGATTGACAACGACTTGCCTTGGATGTCATTCGGTAATGGCTCAGAGGATACGTACAGGAGATCGGAAGAAAATACTGTAAGGACGGATACGCCAAGCGTACAAGGGTACAAGAACATTGGATGCCAGTGAGTAAAGAGAGGCACCGTAATCAGATTCAATGCGGGGAAATTAGTACGATAAGGATATATATCCAATGCATGCAGGGAAATTACCAAGCCGTAGCAAAGATCAGCCCAGGTCCTGTTCGCAGAATTCCTCCGAAACCATCGCTTCGGTTATTCAGTAAACGCATAGCTGGAGATTGGGGGAAATGCGTTCGGTAAACAAATTCAGATGAATTGAAACACACCTGCAACATCGAAAGTGCAGTTTAGCCACTACCGAAATCTCATTTCGCAGCTCGGTTAGAAACACCCTGTGCTCCATGCTCCTTGCACCCCCTCCCGACAACACCCTGCCAACAACGGCTATAATCAGGTGCAGCTGCTGCTCTGAATATTTTAGCCTACTGGAGAAGAGTTTGTCCCCTTCTCCTGATATCCAAATTTGAAGTCAACCCATCCCCTCGTCAAGTAAAGATCAAACCAGTAGCACACATATTTTTTTCCGGGTCCGAAACAAAGATCAAAAATAAGAATTTTACCCAATCTTTCCCCCTGTTCTCTACTAGTGGGAGTGGTTGGTCCAGCATTTCGTTGGGACGTTTCTTTCCAGGACGAAAGTCTCCGGATCGAGCTCCACAAAGTCGTGTCGGGACGCAAATTTTCCCAAACCACAACGCTGCACCGCAGATTATCACGCGTACCCCCATGTGACCCCGTAACGCGCTTCTTCGGGCGATCGCAGTAAAGACCAGGCGCACGCGCTCTCGTGACCCATCGCTGCAACCAGTCTGACAAAATACACGGAGCCGAAGCCCGGCGTCCGGGGACCAGCACGGATAATTTGGCGCCGGACCGGCCGATCGTGCCTTCCGAAACGAGAGAGAGCAGGGAGACATCCGCATCCCTGCGACATGGATTATTGGATTCGTTCGTCCGTGGTGAGCCGGCCGGCCCCGGCCGGAAGCGCGTCAGGTCCGGCGGAACCGCCGTGTATTTTACTGCCTGAGCTAGCCGCACGCCGGTCTAGTTAATTCGGCGGCGAGGAGGCCCAGGCGCACGTCTTGTCGGTAGCGGTGGCACTTTGTTTGCTCATGGAAGTCTCGCATGTTTCTGCAGGGGATCCCAGTCTTGGAAGGGATACAGTGGTTGCAGATCTTATTCACTATCAACCCCCTTCCTTTCTTTTTTTTTTTTTTTTGCTCAGCCTGGGCATTTAGCTGAGCTTCCCACCTCTTTTGCATTTTGGCGGTGGTTCTTGCCCGATTGAAAGAAAGGGGCAACTATTTCCATATCTTTTGCATGCATTCTGCGATGGGAAACACTACAAACAACAAAGTAACAAACTATCCACTTCACTCTAGTTATCTAGTGACAACTGACATGACGACACCATTCGTATGACAGTGACGTGAGCAAAAAAATCATGTGCAGTGACGAAGAAATCGAAGACAGCCTTGTGGTGGGCTCAAAATGAACTACTGTAAAAACAGAAATGCTGGGCTAAAGATAATCGCCTCCTGGCCCACCCACCCCTTGAAGCGGGCACGGACATGAGATGCCAACCCGGCCGGACACGGCCTCGCTGGAGAGATTGGGCCGATCAAGTGATTGAGCTGGCCAATCGGCTGGTCGAGCAACACTGCCTAAACTGAAATCTTCCGGAAGGTGAATAGGGTTGGTAACTTCCAACGTTTAAGATCTGTGTAAGAAATGAGCTCCGTCAGATCTGCTTCAAACCCTAGCTCTTGTTGCTACCCGTGCGCTAGCTCTTGTTGCTACCTACTGCGCAGACGTCCCGAGCGGAGCCCACGCCACCTCCACGTCGTTGCAGCCGCTGCTCGGCGCTGTCACCGCCGCAGCTGGCCAGCATGATGCCCCCCGTCGCTACCCTCGCCGGCCCCATGCACGCTCGCCAGCGCGTGCCGCCGCCGGCTGTCGGAGAAAAGGTGCGGAAAAAATGTTGAAATAAATTTTTAAAAATGTTGGATCAACTTTTGTTGTTCAATTTTTTTCAAGATTTCTTGAAAAATGTTGAGGTTCAACATTTTTGAAAAAATATTACTCAATATTTTTTGAAAATGTTGAGGTTCAACATTTCTAAAAGATACAGGTCCAACTTTTCGAAAAATATTGGTCAACATTTTTTATCTGTTAAAAATGTTGAATAGGTCATCATCAGTTGGGCCTCGGTAACTTTGGAACAGAAATATGAAATTGGGTCTTGCTGAGTTCTATAATTCAATTGCTTAACCATCTTCCGATAGACATCCAGGAACCCCAACTAAGACAGCGCTTTGTTCCTTGCTTGGCGCAGAATTATCAAGATTCCTATCCATCTTCCGAAAGAAAAGTTACTTCCACGTCCTCCACTTTGAGATGCGTGCACATAATTGAGCTAACGGACTGGATGGAGCACGTTGTTGGCCTGGTGTAATGCAGGGTGAGCAGGTTGCGCGGGGGACCACCATGTGCTATGGCAAGAGCCAAGAGGTAGGTAAAGCTGAGAGGACGGATAAGTGGCAGGTACTTGTTGGGTGACAGTGAGTTTTAATTTCCAACTTTTATGAACTTCTCCCTAACGGCACATTAAATTTCTATTCTGATTAAACCATAACTTTCATGAAATTTTTCTAACAAATTGGGATCCGATATGACTACATATTTTTATTTTTTATTCAACATTTTATATATTAGCTTAACATTTTTTATGCATTGGCTCAACATTTTGTATACACTATTTCAACAATACTACGCAAAATGTTGAACCGGTTTACTTAAAATGTTGAATTGGTTTAGTAGCGGTCGGATTTAGTAGCCTGACAGTCCACCAGGACGTTACCCTAAGTGGTTGATTTGTAGCCGTATAGGATCGCGTGACAAGAACTCGAAGGTGATCACAAGAACACGAAAAACACGAGGGTTTTAGATAGGTTCGGACCTCCGAAGAATAATACCCTACGTCCTGTATACTAGTGGTTTGTATTGCTTTGCGCTGGTGCGTGGTTTACAGATTGGATTGGGTTGCCCTTGGGAGGCTCTCTTGAACACAGGGTTAGTTGGTATGAATCTAATCTATTCGGTCGTTACATGGAAGGTGATCTGAGTCGGATTACAATACGTATCTTCCAATATCCAGACTGATTTGAATCGCCCGGCCTCCTTGGTGTGTACTCCAAGTTTCTTTATGTCCTTAGCCTGCACGTTATGGTCGGGCGGGCCCACTTGTCAGGACCCTGGTCGGTGGGGACCCATGGGGTACCCATATCCCTCGCTAGCTCAACATTTTTTATGTATTTTCTCAACATTTTAGATACACAGTTTCAACAATACTACACAAAATATTGAACTGGTTTAGCTCAACATTTTTTATGTATTTTCTCAACATTTTAGTTACACTATTTCAACAATACCATGTAAAATGTTAAAGTGGTTTGTCCAAAATGCTCAACTAGGTTTCGAGAAATGTTGAATCTAAGCTTCGAAATGTTGAAATAATATATTTTTTAACAAGTAATAGATTTTTTTTTCTGTAGATTATTTTTCTGTACTTATCTTCCTTCCAAATTATCACCTAGCATTATCGTGAGAAAAAATAGTTTTTTACATACAAACTTTTTTCAGTCAGGATTTTTATTGATATCTCCCAATAATTTATTTGACATGCTCTAATATTTTTTTAAAAAACTAACATTTCCTTTATGTAGTTGAACATTTTTTGCTTGTTGGAACATTCTTTTAGAATATATCAATATATTCTTAAAACTTTTTTAAAATTCTTACCAACAGCTTTTAAGAATATATTCAAGTTACTTTATTCACTATCGGCAACAACGTTTGATTGACTTACGCTTACATTTATTCGACACCATCCAACATTTCTTGACACTAATTGCAATTTATTTTACATACAACAATTTTCATGATACACTAAAATTTTTCTTGATACAACAACATTTTCTTACATAATTCAACAATTTATTAATGGATGCCAACATTTTTTCAGCGTATTCAAATATATTCTAAAAACTATTGATGAACTCTTACCAACCCTGATGGACATTTTTGGAATCTCCAATACTTTCTTCATTATGCACAATATTTTTTTATCTCAATCATCATTTATTGACGATTGCCCAACATTTTCCACAATCTCCAATATTTTCTTGTCAAATTTGAACTTTTATCTAATATACATGTTTTATTGGGCTTTATTTTAGATATTTCACCACATTCATTGACATACTTGTCGTTGTCAAGAATCACGGGTCAAGACTACGGCAAGTGAACTTGTTTTTTATGCGCGTAAGGCTCGGATGGTTGCACGAGAGGACACGAGGTTTATACTGGTTCGGGCAGGAATAGCCCTACGTCCAGTGTGGGAGGCTGCTCGTGTTACTCGTGCAGAGTTTGTAGTAGGGGTTACAAACGGGCGAGAGAGGGAAGCTGATCCCAAGTCTCTGTGGGTGTGCACTGATGCTCGTGTAGAAAGGTTATGAGTTGGGGCTTGTTCGGTTCGCTCTAGAGCCGTCCCTTTCTTGGGTCCCTTGGTCCTCCTTTTATAGCGTAAGGAGGACACAGGAGTTACAATCGAGCTTGGAGTCAGGGGAAGTAAAAAGATAAAGCCAAGGAGGTAAAGTACAGGGAGACGGGCTGAGCCACAGGGGTTGCCGTTGGGTCCCATCGATGTCCCAGCGATCGGCCACCATAGCCGAGCATGCGAGACGTGCGTGGCGACCGACCACTGTAGCTGTACGGGCTGATGATGACGACTGGCCACCGTAACCATGCACGTCGCGGATGACGGATGACAACTGTTGCAATGCGCGCTGACCGGGGGTGCGGCTGACACGCCCCTGCCACCAGGCCGAGCGGGAAACCGGGCGGCGTACCCTGCAACATGAGCGAGAGTGCTCTATGATGAATGCCACAGGGGAGGGTTAGGACGGCGCAGTTGTAGCCCTATGCAGTCGTGGCAGTAGTGTGCCGCCCAAAAACTCCGGCGGGTCACGCCTCTCCGCGTGTCAGAGCCATGTTTTGGTCATGCACGCGCCATTAGTGGCATTTATTCAGTTTAACTTATTTTTTTAACACGTCTCTGTCGGGCTTAGACCCCAGGTCCACGAGTAGGCCTTGGACGGTGAAGCGTCCCCACATAAGTAGAGACTAAATGTGATACAAATATCAGTCCCAGGAGGCTGATAACACATTTATTCGACAGATAATTCAGTTACCGTACAACTCCCGAGGGAGTGGGCGTGAAAGCCACGCAGCGATAAACAGTAAATAGATAACGGCGGCTAACCAAGCGACTGCCAAAAGACAGCACTCGGGACTACACGGCAGCAGCAGCATCTTGGGCAGGGCAACACCACAGGCAGCGTCGGGTGCGGACACAACCTCTACTCGAGGTCTTCTGCGACGAACTCAGGGTCTTCTTCTGTAGTAATGAAGCAAGGGTGAGTACTAACGTACTCAACAAGTCCAACCCCATCCACGGAGGGGATACAAGCAAGATTATGCACAAGTATAACAAGGGTAGGCTAGGGTTCATTTTGCGGAAAAGCTAATTTTTAACACATGCAGGGGATCATTTTCGAAAGGGTTTTTGAAAAGTTTCCTTTAATACCCGAAATACTGAGTGGGGTTGATCCTACACAAAGGATCCAAGTTTTTATCGCTATCGGACTCCCCGTCCGTCATAGCGCACGGCACAACTGCCGGACTCTTCTGAAATTCCACACACACACACACACACACACACTCATGACATTCTTGCCCAAACACTAGTTATGTGACCAAGCCGTAATTCGTCCAATACCGTGGACACGGCTACCCGGATATGTTTTAACTCTGCAGAGGGTGTACACTTTTCCCACAAGTAGGGTACCGTAGCACAATCACCTTAGTGACGGTACGGATCCTAACAAAGCCATTACCCACCTTAGCTAAGACTGGCTAGTTCTCACGGAAACACCCAAGGGGTTCACGGCTCGCTCAGGAGACCGTAACCGGGACTTAAGTCACCAAGATCTTAATCCTTTTCCGTGGGTTCCCGTTGCTCACCAGCACTCCTGAGGACTAACCATCCAGCTAGTGGGATTTATGCTAAGCCGTTGCCCATACAACGGTCGAGTGGTTGCACGATAGTGGAATTAGGCAAGATGACACATTAACTCGGTCCTTAATTTCGACCGGATGGATATCCCCCGACATTGCTCAACCACCAAGGTACGAGCACAACAACATGGCATCCCACACAAGGAACACCCATCCATCCCGTCCACACATTTCTTTTCCCGAACCGAAAAGCCATTCCTCTTACTTGGACACACACACACATTTATTTTCCGAAAACACCATTGTAATAAGGATTGCAATTGAGTAACAATTTCCTAAGCGTTCTAGCAGTGGTTATCATCTAAACAGAGCGAGTCATATTTAGAGATAAGCATAGGACAACAAGGAATGTTTATATCAATCAAGGGGTGGCTAACCAACCATGTCTTGCGATAAAATAATATGCATTTTGTAAAACAGGCCAATAGGTTGTGTTTGAAAAACTAGGTATTAAGTATGCATCAAAGGGTGAGATTGGACTTGCCGTCTTCAAAGCCTTCCGGGAGTTCCGGCTCGCGGTACAGGTCCTCGGGCTCGGGCTCGCGGTCAAACTCTTCCTCGGGCTCCTCCTCGGGCAATCCGCGATCTACGGCACACACAAACAGGCACACGAATAAATAAAAGAGAAAACGATTTTTAACCGAGAGCTCCGAACAGGAAAACGCGAACGGAAAATAGGTAGAGGGATTATTTTTGGGAAATTTGGATATGGATCGGCGAAAGTATTCTGGAGGGTGACGTGGTAAAATTTGGGATTAATTGGAGGGAGTTTGGCGCATGAAATGACGGGTTAATCATTGATTAGGGGCTTAAATGGAGGTTTAGGGCTGATTTTTAATAAACCAGAGACCTATTTGTAATTTCTTTCGGAAGTGGAGGGGCTTATGTGTAATTTGGGGAAACTTGGGGGTTAGATTGGAATTCTTGGAGTTTTGGCTCCTTCTTCTTCCAGGAAACAGAGGAAGAGAGAGGGAGGGAGAGAGTGGGCCGGCGGTCGGCCGGTGGGGCGCCGCCGGCAGCGAGCCGTGGGGCGGAGGGGCGGCGAAGGGAGCCGAGGGGGCGCTCCATCTGCCTCACCTCGGGTAGGTGGTGTCGGAGGAGGGCGGGGCACAGGCGCCCGTGGGGCGGCGGCGACGGCAGGTGTGCGGCGGCGGCGGCGCGGAATGCGGCGGCGGCGGGGCGGCGACGGCGGCACCGGGTGGAGGTGGCGAGTTGGGGGGAGTGGCTTGGCAAGGGGAGGCCGGTCGTGCCCCTATTTATAGGCCGACGGGGTGGTGGCCGGAGGTAGGGGCCGGTTATTTGGCCGGCGGTGGGAGCTCGATGGCCACGGCACCGGTGGCGTGCCGTGCGGGAGGTTGGGCCGGCGAGGCGGCGTGGTGCGGGGCCGGGACGGCCGGCTTGGGGGAGCGGCGAGCGGGGCCGGGGAGGCCGGCGCCGGAGCAGGCGGCCGGGGTCCGGACCGGGCGCGTGGATCGAGGGGGGCGGCGGCGTGGCCGACGCCGGGCCGGCCGACGGGGCCCACGCGCGGGGAGGCCGAGCGGCGTGGCTCCAGGAAGGGGGTGGCGCCGGGTAGTAATGGGGAGGGGCCGGCCAGGGAGTGG
This sequence comes from Setaria viridis, assembly GCF_005286985.2. Classification (NCBI taxonomy): domain Eukaryota; kingdom Viridiplantae; phylum Streptophyta; class Magnoliopsida; order Poales; family Poaceae; genus Setaria; species Setaria viridis. The sequence goes on from NC_048263.2 coordinate 32,318,454, forward strand.
CGCCAGGAAGAGAAGGAGGAGAGAGAGAAAGAAGGAGGGAGGAAGAAGAAGAAAGAAGGGGAAGAAGAAGAAGAAGGAAAAAGAAAGGAGAAAGGGGAGGAAAAAAAAAAGGAAGAGACCGGCGGCACTCGCGGCACGCGGTCGGAGCACGCGCACGGCGTCTGACACCGGCACGCGGCGAGATTCGCGGGCACAGATAAAAAGATAGGTGGGGGTCGGCATGGGTACCAGGACGGCGAAATTGCCGGGAAGGGTTCCGATTTCCGGGAGCTCAGCGGTAAAAGATTTTAAAGACGGTTTTTAACGGGTGATTTTTGTTAGTGATTTTCGTGGGCGTTACAAACCTACCCCACTTAGATTGAATCTCGTCCTTCTTTAACGCGTCCTCGCGTTCCCACCTGGCCTCTTCTTCGCCATGCCTGCTCCATTGTACTCTGCAGATCCGGACTGCTGTATTCCTTGTCCTTCTGGTGACAGTGTCCAAAATCTTGACAGGTACTTCTTGATACCGAAGGTCCTTTTGTAGGTCCATTGTTTCCACCGGTACTTGTTCCTCCGGTACCCTCAAGCATTTTCTTAGTTGTGAGACATGGAATACCGGGTGTATATCCGACATTTCTTCGGGCAGTTGGATACGGTATGCTACGGCTCCAACTTTCTTTAACACCTGGTATGGCCCAATATACCGAGGGGCTAGCTTTCCTTGCACCTGAAACCTTCGCGTACCCCGAATCGGGGATACCTTGAGGTAGACAAAATCCCCCTCACTGAAGCACAATTCTCGTCTTCTCTTGTTAGAGTAGCTCTTCTGTCTGGACTGTGCAGCTTTTAACTTCTCTCGGATTTCTGCTACACGGTCCTCTGCTTCCTTGATAAAAGCTGGTCCGACCAGGGAACGCTCTCCGACTTCTGACCACATCAAAGGGGTCCGACACTTTCTACCATAAAGGGCTTCAAATGGTGACATGCCTAGACTGGCTTGGTAACTATTGTTGTATGAGAATTCTGCATAGGGTAGACTCTGTTCCCAATCCTTTCCATAGGTGAGGACACACGCTCTTAACATATCTTCCATGATCTGATTTACCCGTTCGGTTTGGCCATCGGTCTGGGGGTGATAAGCCGAACTAAAATCCAGTTTGGTGCCCATGGCTTTGTGTAAACTCCTCCAAAACCTAGAGGTAAACTGAGTTCCTCTATCTGAGACGATCCGGCTGGGCACACCATGCAGCTTCACTATGTTGTCGACGTAGAGTTGAGCCAGTTTTTCTCCACCGTATGTGGTCCGTACGGGCAGATAGTGAGCAACTTTGGTAAGTCGGTCCACTATTACCCATATGGAGTCATTTCCCCTCTGAGATCTGGGCAAGCCTACTACAAAATCCATGCCGATCTCATCCCACTTCCACACCGGGATAGGCAAGGGTTGTAGCAAGCCGGCTGGCTTCTGGTGCTCGGCCTTGACTCTTTGGCAGGTATCACACTGGGCGACAAACTGAGCTATGTCTGCCTTCATCCCATTCCACCAGTACTTCTGTTTTAGGTCCATATACATCTTGGTGGATCCGGGGTGAATAGAGTATGCTGAGTTATGGGCTTCATCCATGATGGTCTGCCGGAATTCTCCATCCTTAGGGACACAAATTCTGTGCTTATACCACAAGGTTCCCTTGTCATCTACCCTGAAATCCGGGGCTTTATTTTCTCCTGTCTGCTTGCGGATTTTTACTAGATCTTGGTCTGAACCCTGGGCTTCTCGGATTTTATCCTCCAATGTGGGCTGGACACTTAGCCTATGGCTAGCATTCTGGGGAATGATATGCACATTCAACCGGGCCATTTCCTCTCGTAGTCGGGCATTCTTGGGTCCGGGCTGTACATAGGACTTTCTGCTTAGGGCATCAGCTACCACATTAGCTTTGCCGGGGTGGTAATGGATTTCCAGGTTGTAGTCCTTTACCAGCTCTAGCCACCTCCTCTGCCTTAAGTTCAGGTCAGGTTGGGTAAAGATGTACTTTAGGCTCTTATGGTCAGTGTAGATTTCACACTTATTCCCAATCAGATAATGTCTCCAGATCTTGAGGGCATGCACTACGGCTGCAAATTCCAAGTCATGGGTTGGGTAGTTCTGCTCATGGGGCTTAAGCTGTCGGGAAGCATATGCCACGACCTTCCCATCCTGCATGAGGACACAGCCTAATCCTTGTCGAGATGCATCGCAGTAGATGACGAAGTCTCGCTGGATATCTGGCAAGGTCAGCACTGGGGCTGTTGTCAACCTTCTCTTCAGCTCCTGGAAACTCCGCTCACATGACTCGGTCCAGGTGAACTTCTTGTCCTTTCTGAGCAACTCTGTCATGGGCCGGGCTATCTTGGAGAATCCATCAATAAACCTCCGATAATATCCAGCTAAACCCAGGAAACTCCTGATTTCACTAACATTAGTGGGCTGCTGCCAGTTGGAGACGGCTTCCACCTTCTCAGGATCAACTGCTACTCCTTCCGCGATCAAGATATGACCAAGGAATGCCACTTTCTCAAGCCAAAATTCGCACTTGCTGAATTTAGCATAGAGTCGGTGGGCTCTTAATTTTTCCAAGACCACCCGTAAGTGGTGTTCATGCTCTTGAACACTCTTGGATTAGATAAGTATGTCGTCGATAAAGACTACGACAAACTTATCTAACTCGTCCATAAACACCTTGTTCATGAGGTTCATGAAGTAAGCAGGTGCATTGGTCAATCCAAAGGACATCACTGTAAACTCAAATTGACCATAGCGGGTGACAAAGGCGGTCTTCGGGATGTCGCTTTCCTTGATCTTGAGCTGATGATACCCCGATCTCAGATCTATCTTGGAGAAATACTTGGCTCCCTTTAGTTGGTCAAACAAGTCATCTATTCTAGGGAGGGGGTACTTGTTCTTAATGGTGACCTCATTTAATGCGCGATAATCCACGCACATCCTCATACTCCCATCTTTCTTTTTGACAAAAAGCACGGGGGCTCCCCACGGGGATGAGCTGGGTCTGATAAAACCACTCTATTGCAACTCTCCCAACTGTTTCTTCAGCTCGGCTAACTCTGAGGCTGCCATTCTATAGGGTCTCTTGGCTATAGGGGAGGTTCCGGGGACAAGGTCAATCACGAACTCTATGTCCCTGTCAGGGGGCATTCCAGGTAGTTCCTCAGGAAAGACGTCCGGGTATTCACTCACTACCGGGACTTCTTCTATGGTTTTGGTCTCCATGCTGAACACCATGGGGTCTGGGCCACTTCCCTTAGTGTGGCAAGTCACTTGCACACCATCTCGATTGGTCAAGTGCACCACCTTATCAGCACACCTTATATGACCGTCATGCAGGCTTAACCAGTCCATACCAAGGATCACATCTATCCCCTTAGACTTAAGTACTACTAGATCCGCTAGAAATTCTACCCCACTTAAATTGATCCTTACCCGGGAACAGCCTAGTCGACACTGAATGTCGGCCCCAGGGGTCCGGGTTAATAGGGGTAACTTTAGTAGTACTGTAGGTATATGATGTTTCTCCACAAAACTTGAGGATATGAAGGAATGGGATGCTCCAGAATCAAAAAGTACTGTTGCCAAGACTGAGCTGACTAGGAACTCACCGAGTACCATGCCCTGAGCTTCGCGAGCCTCCTGCGCGCCGATGTGGTTGACGCGGGCTCGTCCGAATGACTGCTGGGGCGGCCTCATCTGCTGGCTGTTGTTGTTGCTGGGGTTGCCACTGCTGCGGACTGGCACACGGTTGGCTCCTGACAATGCGGCCCTGGGCCCAGCTACTGAGTTGGACAAGGCTGATGCTGCTGGCTTGTTGGCATAGGGGCAGTTGGCGATGAAATGCCCTGGCTCTCTGCAGTTGAAGCATGCCCTTCCATTACTGGTGACCTGGCTGGCGCTGCTCTGTGGGGCCTTGATGGAGTTCTGGCTCCGGAATGGGGCAGCAGTCTGATGTGAGCCAGGTGTTTGGGACTGGGTCCGATAATGCATGGGAGCTTGGGATCTGGGCAAGGGATGACCGAAGCTCCTTGGCTTCTGGAAGCGGTCCTGCTGGTGTGCCTTGTTTTCCAGGAACCGACGCTTATTGTCCCTCCGCTCTTCTGCCTTGGCCCTCTCAGTCAAGATGGCCATGTTCATCAAGGTGTTGAAGTCGGGGTAGATCTGGGGAGTGAGCAGGGTTCTCAACTCCGCGTTCAAGCCTTTCTTGAACATGTCCTGCTTCTTCTCATCCTTGTCCACCTCCTCCGGAGCATAACGGGCCAGCTCCATGAACTGGAAGGTGTACTCCTCCACAGATCGGTTGCCCTGGCGGAGTTCACGGAACTCATCCGCCTTGCGCTTCATGGTGGCGGCGGGGATGTGGTAGCGACGGAATTCCGTCACGAACTCATCCCAGGTGATAGTGGAGGCATCCTGGGCGGCAGAGCAGTAGTTCTCCCACCAAGCTAGGGCAGTTCCAGTGAGTTGGTGGGCAGCCAAGAGAACTTTGTCCCTGCCCTCGCAACCAAAGGGCTCCAGCTTTCTCTGGATGACGCGCAGCCAGTCATCTGCGTCCAGAGGGTTGACAGACCCGCCAAAAGTGGGTGGCTTGGTCCGGAGGAAGTCCGTTAACTTCTCATTCATGTTCTGCCCGCGGGGCCTCTGGCGAGTAATGGCGTTGGCTAGAGCTTCCAGTAGAAGGGTCTGGTTGTTCATTACTTGAACCAGATCAATAACCGGTGGGGGTGATGGCTGCTCTGTCCCCACCTGACTTTCTCCCCTTCCTTCAGGCTGGCTCACTTCCTGCTCCTCAGGAAGTGCCGCCGGAGGCGGTTCTTGCCTTTCTGGCTGCCTCTCTGCACTGGGGGTGGCATGGGCCTGGCTTGGGGAAGTCCTGGTGGCACGCTTGGGCGGCATCTGCAGATTGGGTGAGACTTTTATGAGAGTATGATTTGGATTTTAGTGATCTTTAAAGTGGTTATTTCGTATTTTCGAAGAGACAGAATCCACCTCCTGCCGACAAACACACAGACTAACAAGCAACAAACACAAGCGATTTTATTTATTTTGCCACGGGGGGGGGGGGGGGGGTACAACACTGCTGGGGTAAGGCCAAAACACGCACTACACGACCGGTTACAACAACACAACTGAAGGGGTACAACTCTAAACTGTGGACCATGACGGCTTCATCCCTTGGGCAATTCTGGCTGGGCATACTACTCGCGGGGCGAGTCTTCTCCCTGGACTGAGTGATTTTCCAATGGAAGGAGAAGGGCCAGCACTTCATCCTTCAGAGTCCCGCCCGTGGGAGGGGTCTCGGGAACCACTCCATCCGACACCTCGGAGTTCCTTTCCGAAGGGGGTGGTGCCGGGGTGGCGTCCGGGCTCTTCCGCTTACTGGGCCCTGGGGCAATGGGAATCCCTTCGAGGATCGGAGCCTCGTCATCCTCGATGGCCACCATCCTCCTTCTGGCACGAATGGTGAGGTGGGCATCCTTCAGCTCCTTGGAGTGCCGATCCTCAGCCTCCTTGAGAGCCTCAACGGCAATGGCCTCATTGCTTTGAGCGGCCGCGGCTCGGGCTTCGGCGGCGGCTAACTTCACCTGGAGCCTCCTCACCATAACTTCTGCGTCCTCGGCCCTACGGAGTTGCTGCTTCAACTTAACAGCCTGCTCGTCGTAGAGCTCATCCAAGGTGAGAAGGTAGGCAGCCATGTGTAGCACAGTGGGGTCATCCTCACGCTGTCCACGTCCTTCCAAGGTCCGTACCCGGGCCAACCAAACCGGGCGGTTTTTCTTGACAGGCGGGTAGAACCTCATCGGAGTGCGGCCAATGTGCCTCTCATAAATCTGGCACAGGAAACGGAGGGCCTTCCGGGCTGCCACTTGATAAGTATCCTTGTGCCGGAAGCCAGTGGCAGTCACATTCCATGGCTGGATGTCCGGGTAGCGGCTACTCCGCCCGATGTAGATAATCATCTCACACCGAGGGGTCCCGCGGTCCTCGTACTCCCTGCTGGTGTACTCCGGACGCTCATAAATTCCAAGGCGGTCCATGCAGGCGAACAGCAACCTGGGAAAACCAGGCTCCTCCAGGCAGTGGCTGTTGACCCATCCTTCCTCGGCCATCTGGAAAAGATCCGGGGCACAAATTAGTTTTACAATAGAGCAAGGGTAGGGAGAAATTTTGTAATTCTTTTGTTTTGGTCAAAAAGGGTTAATCCAGTCCTAAGGTTGCGTCCTACAGCCAACGACGGCTCTGATACCACCTGAAGCCTCCCCACATAAGTAGAGACTAAATGTGATACAAATATCAGTCCCAGGAGGCTGATAACACATTTATTCGACAGATAATTCAGTTACCGTACAACTCCCGAGGGAGTGGGCGTGAAAGCCACGCAGCGATAAACAGTAAATAGATAACGGCGGCTAACCAAGCGACTGCCAAAAGACAGCACTCGGGACTACACGGCAGCAGCAGCATCTTGGGCAGGGCAACACCACAGGCAGCGTCGGGTGCGGACACAACCTCTACTCGAGGTCTTCTGCGACGAACTCAGGGTCTTCTTCTGTAGTAATGAAGCAAGGGTGAGTACTAACGTACTCAACAAGTCCAACCCCATCCACGGAGGGGATACAAGCAAGATTATGCACAAGTATAACAAGGGTAGGCTAGGGTTCATTTTGCGGAAAAGCTAATTTTTAACACATGCAGGGGATCATTTTCGAAAGGGTTTTTGAAAAGTTTCCTTTAATACCCGAAATACTGAGTGGGGTTGATCCTACACAAAGGATCCAAGTTTTTATCGCTATCGGACTCCCCGTCCGTCATAGCGCACGGCACAACTGCCGGACTCTTCTGAAATTCCACACACACACACACACACACACACACACTCATGACATTCTTGCCCAAACACTAGTTATGTGACCAAGCCGTAATTCGTCCAATACCGTGGACACGGCTACCCGGATAGGTTTTAACTCTGCAGAGGGTGTACACTTTTCCCACAAGTAGGGTACCGTAGCACAATCACCTTAGTGACGGTACGGATCCTAACAAAGCCATTACCCACCTTAGCTAAGACTGGCTAGTTCTCACGGAAACACCCAAGGGGTTCACGGCTCGCTCAGGAGACCGTAACCGGGACTTAAGTCACCAAGATCTTAATCCTTTTCCGTGGGTTCCCGTTGCTCACCAGCACTCCTGAGGACTAACCATCCAGCTAGTGGGATTTATGCTAAGCCGTTGCCCATACAACGGTCGAGTGGTTGCACGATAGTGGAATTAGGCAAGATGACACATTAACTCGGTCCTTAATTTCGACCGGATGGATATCCCCCGACATTGCTCAACCACCAAGGTACGAGCACAACAACATGGCATCCCACACAAGGAACACCCATCCATCCCGTCCACACATTTCTTTTCCCGAACCGAAAAGCCATTCCTCTTACTTGGACACACACACACATTTATTTTCCGAAAACACCATTGTAATAAGGATTGCAATTGAGTAACAATTTCCTAAGCGTTCTAGCAGTGGTTATCATCTAAACAGAGCGAGTCATATTTAGAGATAAGCATAGGACAACAAGGAATGTTTATATCAATCAAGGGGTGGCTAACCAACCATGTCTTGCGATAAAATAATATGCATTTTGTAAAACAGGCCAATAGGTTGTGTTTGAAAAACTAGGTATTAAGTATGCATCAAAGGGTGAGATTGGACTTGCCGTCTTCAAAGCCTTCCGGGAGTTCCGGCTCGCGGTACAGGTCCTCGGGCTCGGGCTCGCGGTCAAACTCTTCCTCGGGCTCCTCCTCGGGCAATCCGCGATCTACGGCACACACAAACAGGCACACGAATAAATAAAAGAGAAAACGATTTTTAACCGAGAGCTCCGAACAGGAAAACGCGAACGGAAAATAGGTAGAGGGATTATTTTTGGGAAATTTGGATATGGATCGGCGAAAGTATTCTGGAGGGTGACGTGGTAAAATTTGGGATTAATTGGAGGGAGTTTGGCGCATGAAATGACGGGTTAATCATTGATTAGGGGCTTAAATGGAGGTTTAGGGCTGATTTTTAATAAACCAGAGACCTATTTGTAATTTCTTTCGGAAGTGGAGGGGCTTATGTGTAATTTGGGGAAACTTGGGGGTTAGATTGGAATTCTTGGAGTTTTGGCTCCTTCTTCTTCCAGGAAACAGAGGAAGAGAGAGGGAGGGAGAGAGTGGGCCGGCGGTCGGCCGGTGGGGCGCCGCCGGCAGCGAGCCGTGGGGCGGAGGGGCGGCGAAGGGAGCCGAGGGGGCGCTCCATCTGCCTCACCTCGGGTAGGTGGTGTCGGAGGAGGGCGGGGCACAGGCGCCCGTGGGGCGGCGGCGACGGCAGGTGTGCGGCGGCGGCGGCGCGGAATGCGGCGGCGGCGGGGCGGCGACGGCGGCACCGGGTGGAGGTGGCGAGTTGGGGGGAGTGGCTTGGCAAGGGGAGGCCGGTCGTGCCCCTATTTATAGGCCGACGGGGTGGTGGCCGGAGGTAGGGGCCGGTTATTTGGCCGGCGGTGGGAGCTCGATGGCCACGGCACCGGTGGCGTGCCGTGCGGGAGGTTGGGCCGGCGAGGCGGCGTGGTGCGGGGCCGGGACGGCCGGCTTGGGGGAGCGGCGAGCGGGGCCGGGGAGGCCGGCGCCGGAGCAGGCGGCCGGGGTCCGGACCGGGCGCGTGGATCGAGGGGGGCGGCGGCGTGGCCGACGCCGGGCCGGCCGACGGGGCCCACGCGCGGGGAGGCCGAGCGGCGTGGCTCCAGGAAGGGGGTGGCGCCGGGTAGTAATGGGGAGGGGCCGGCCAGGGAGTGGCGCCAGGAAGAGAAGGAGGAGAGAGAGAAAGAAGGAGGGAGGAAGAAGAAGAAAGAAGGGGAAGAAGAAGAAGAAGGAAAAAGAAAGGAGAAAGGGGAGGAAAAAAAAAAGGAAGAGACCGGCGGCACTCGCGGCACGCGGTCGGAGCACGCGCACGGCGTCTGACACCGGCACGCGGCGAGATTCGCGGGCACAGATAAAAAGATAGGTGGGGGTCGGCATGGGTACCAGGACGGCGAAATTGCCGGGAAGGGTTCCGATTTCCGGGAGCTCAGCGGTAAAAGATTTTAAAGACGGTTTTTAACGGGTGATTTTTGTTAGTGATTTTCGTGGGCGTTATAGACGGCCCATCAAGGGACGTACTCGGACAAGATCAGAAGAAGAATGGGCGTATCCTACTCGGACTAATCAAGTATGTTTATGGAAGACTACTCGGGCCGTTATCGAGTAGAACTCTGTAATAGTACCCGACTAGGACTGAGACTTGTAACCCTGCCCTCCCGTGTATATAAGGGCGAGTAGGGACCCCCCCCAAAAAAAAAAGACAGACGCAACTCAATACAAACCAACACACAGGACGTAGGGTATTACGCGATCTAGCAGCCCGAACCTGTCTAAATCGTGTTCCCTGCGTCACCATTGATTCCTTGATTCTCGACGACCCTTACCGCATAAAAGACCACCTAGGGGGTACCCTAGGTGGGTTGCCGGTCTAAAACACCGACAGCTGGCGCGCCAGGTAGGGAAGCTCGTCGAGTTTCTCAGCGCGAACTCAATGGCAAAGGTCATCATCAGGCTCGTTTTCTTCATCGAAAGCGGCGCCACCTTCGTTTTCGGATCCTGGCTTTGCGTCGCCGAAGGCCCGGGATCGTTCCGGTGCCAGATTGTCGACGTTCAGGAGAAGAAACCAGAACATCTGATCAGAAAAAACAAAGATTTCAATGTCGACGAGATCGAGTTTGACTACGCGTCGGATTCGACTTCGCCTCGGACTACTCCAACCATCAGCCGACCCCAGAACTAAGGGTCGGACTCGCTTCGGACTCGTCGATCCCAGTCAGCGTCCAATTCGACTTCGACTTCACAACGGTTCCCGCACGGACTACGCAACGCAACCAAAGTCCACCAAGGTTTTCTTGCTCGAACCCGAGTCGGACTCGGGCATGACGAAGACGTCGACTCCGACTCATCCTATTCACCAGAGATACCATTATCTGGTCCAGCCGAAGGGTTGGTGATAACTTCGACATCACAAGGCAGATTCATCCACTGGCCGGGATTGCGACCATCTCTTCTCGACCGTGACTACGACTCGTGCCTTGTTGCCCATATAGACAACCTACCATATCAAGAAGGCGTTCCACTCACTTCCAACCGCGAGGAAAGTTACACAGAAATTGCAACATCAAGCTTCGGAAGCTACTACCCGGATAGAGAGATACTTGTCATTACTCAGAATAACAACCCGGGTACTAGCCAGAACAGAAGAAGAACATGCCGATCATCTTCATGTAGTTCTCCAACGGCTGAGAGATCACCAACTCTATGCCAGGTTCTCCAAGTGTGAGTTTTGGTTAGATAGTGTCAAGTTTTTGGGACACACTATCTCCAAGGATGGTATAGCCGTCGACCCCAGTAAGGTACAGGAAGTTATGGAATGGAAGCCTCCTGCCTCAGTGCACCAGATCAGAAGTTTCCTTGGATTGGCAGGCTACTATCGGCGCTTCATATCGGATTTCTCTAAGATAGCTAAGCCGATGACAGAGTTGTTGAAGAAAGAGATCAAATTCGTGTGGAACGACAAATGCGAAGAAGCCTTCAAGACCCTGAAGCACCTGCTGACCACAGCCCCAGTTTTAGTTCAACCCGACCCTTCTAGGCCGTTTGATGTGTACTGTGACGCCTCTGGCACTGGACTTGGGTGTGTTCTTATGCAAGACAACCGAGTCATTGCCTATGCCTCACGAGCATTACGACCTCAGGAGCTGAGTTACCCAACCCACGACCTTGAGCTAGCAGCAGTAATACATGCCTTAAAGATATGGAGACACTATCTGATGGGCACCCATTGCAACATCTATACCGACCACCAGAGCCTCAAGTACATCTTCACTCAAGCCGACCTCAACATGCGCCAAAGAAGATGGTTGGAGTTGATAAAAGACTATGACTTGGAAGTTCACTATCATCCTGGCAAAGCCAATGTGGTGGCCGATGCTCTTAGTCGCAAGAACCGTTGCAACTGCTTGTTGGTAACAGCTTTCACCGAGACTCTGTGTCATGAGATGGGAAAACTCAGTTTGGAAATCATTCCCCATGGAACCCTCAGCCACATCACCCTTAACTCAGTTTTGGAAGACCAAATCCGGTCAGCACAAGTAGAGGATGAGGAAATAAAGCGGATCATCAGGAAGATCTCATTAACGGATGAAGGATATAAGCAATTCCGGCAGGACGAAACTGGAGGCGTATATTATGGGAACCGACTGATTGTGCCAGCCGACCTCGAGCTGAGGAAGCAAATCTTAGATGAAGCTCATCTCTCCAAGTTCTCTATCCATCCTGGCAGCAATAAGATGTACCATGATCTCCGTCAAACCTTTTGGTGGAGTGGAATGAAGTCGGAGATAGCCCGATATGTTTTAGAATGTGACACCTGTCAGCATGTCAAAGCCAGCCATCTAAAGGTAGCAGGTACCCTGCAGCCACTACCTATTCCCTCTTGGAAATGGGAAGACATCAGCATGGACTTCATAGTTGGACTGCCCCTTACATCACAGAGATATGATTCCATCTGGGTTATAGTGGACCGCCTGACCAAGACCGCCCACTTCCTCCCTGTCCGCACCACCCACACAGTCAAGCAGTATGCGGAGTTGTACCTCGACCGCATAGTTTCCCTACATGGTGTACCCAAGACCATCGTCTCTGATTGCGGAGTTCAGTTTGTGGCACGCTTTTGGGAACAACTACAAGCATCCATGGGCACCAAGCTCATCCGTAGCTCAACATATCATCCTCAAACCGATGGTCAAGCCGAAAGAATCAATCAAATCCTTGAAGACATGTTGAGAGCTTGTGTCATCCATTATGACAAGAATTGGGACAAGTGCCTGCCCTTGGCAGAGTTCTCCTACAACAACAGCTACCAAGCCAGTTTGAAGATGGCACCATTTGAAGCCCTGTATGGCCGGAGATGTCGGACACCCTTGAACTGGTCCCAAGCAGGAGAAAGACAGGTCTATGGCCCTGACCTAGTGGCAGAAGCCGAAAAGCAAGTAAGGGTAATTCAAGCCAATCTCAAGGCTGCCCAATCTCGACAAAAGAGTTATTCCGACAGACGAAGAAGGCCCCTATAGTTTGACCTTGGTGATCAGGTGTATCTTCGAGTCTTCCCGACCAAAGGAGTACAACGGTTTGGAGTGAAAGGCAAGTTGGCTCCCCGCTACATTGACCCTTATGAGATTGTGAAGAACTGTGGACCCGTTGCTTACCGGATCCAACTCCCAGAACAGCTATCGGCCATACACGATGTTTTCCATGTGTCTCAGCTGAAGAAATGTGCCCAAGTTCCGACCGAAATCTTAGAGCAAGAACAGCTTCAGGTTGAGCCCGACCTAACCTACGCCGAGTACCCAGACCGAGTTCTTGACCAGAAAGAAAGGCATACCCGGCACCAAGTGGTAAAAATGTACAAGATTCTCTGGAGAAACCACACCGAAGATGAAGCAACATGGGAAACAGACGAATATCTGAACAAGCGCTTCCCAGGTTTTCTATCTCATCAAGGAGGTAAGAACGGCACACCCCCTTCTGATGCCTGAATCTTGGGATGAGATTCTTTTTAAGAGGGGTAGGCTGTGACGACCGGCCCCTAATCTTCCCAGTTAATCTTAATCCTAGCCCCTGACCACCTGTCGAGTTTTCCGCGCCTGAGTGTTCAACCTTTCGACCGGTCCCGACCCCTGAGACCCGACCCCTCCCTGCTTCGCTCCGATTTCCGACCCCGCCAAAACCAGCCCACCGTCGGATCCTTCTAAGTCTTTCTCAAACGTCCGTTCTATCTGACCAGTGGACCCGCAAGATCTTTTTCCCCCAGATCCTCCACGACAGGCGCACTCGAGTTGCATGTCCGCTTCAGAGTCTCCCCGCCGCGTGGCTCATCTTCTCCGACGCCCGCCGCTCAGCCTTGTCTCTGGCTCGCGACCGAATGGATTCTCGCGCCCCCTTCCCCAATGGCAGCGGAAGCCCCTCTGCAACCTTTCTGCAGCGCCTCGCCTCCCGCGCCCATCATCACACCACCAGATCCCGACCGCAGAGCCCGATGTCGCCCGTCTTTTCCGTCACTTCGAACACAGTCGCACCGCCTGGTCTTCGCTACCCAACGATCCCACCTTCGCCAACCCTGACCACGGCCGCGACAGCTCCTTTCCCTGCCCTGTCAGAAGCCGCCCGACAATCTGTTGCTCCGCGCTCGCCCGCGCGCCCGCGGCTGCCTGTCTTCTCACCTGTGCGCCCTCGATTCTAGCGTCGTTTAACCAGTCGCTTCTATCAAATCTACCGCACGACGACGCCCGCCTCCGCCAAATCTCAACCACCGGCATACCCGCTCCTACGCCGCCCTGACGCCAGAGCCCAACGACCGCTGGCGTCATCTCCGAAGTCCTGCACCACCGCCCTCGTCGCTCAATCGCCGCCCCGGCAGAGCACTCCATTGCTTCTTCCCCGGCCTTCGCGCCGCTCCCCTTCTCTCTCTCCCGCGTCGCTTCCCTTCCCCGTCCCAGCCGCTATAAAAGGAAATGCGCAAGCCCGCCAGAGTTCCCTCCGCCATTGCTGCCTTCCGCCATTTCTCTTGCTCCCTGCTCAAGCTCCCATCACCACACCCTAAGCTCCTGAGGAACTCTCCTCTCAGCTCCCCTCCGTTTTCCCCGTCTCAGCCGCTTGTTCCTCCGTGCTGCGTAAGAGCTCACTTGTGATCCACAAGAAGCACCGCCACCGCCGGAGCACTGCTGGACTTAGCCGTTGTTCAGAGCCTTAGTTCCTCCGCCCAAGTCTGCTTCTTCCCAACCCCAAGCTTTCCTGGTAGGAAGAAGGTAAGCTGCCGACCCCAGTCCGCTTCGCTCGACCCCTCTTATCCGCCCGACCCTATCTGCTCTGCCGACCCCTATCCGCCTCGCCCGAGGGCTCGGCTGTGATCTTTTTCTTCAACCCAAGGGTGTATGTGTAAAACTTGGGAACCCTTCAGCGTTTGAGTCTGAGAATCCCTAGCATACCAAACCCTCTAGTTGAAGGACCAGCTCATAAGTTCCTTTCCAACCCTTACCTTTTGGTCTCCACCAGCTCCTTGAACCTCCCCACCCTCCTGCTCTTTGTCGCGAGTTTCTGGGCACAGACTTGCAAGTGTTGCTGTTGAAATAACTGTCTATGCTAACTCTTGCATTGCATTCGTGTAGAGCTGCGCCTCGCCGACGGCTTCTACGAACTACACCCGGCGCCAGAAGACGACGGTGTAGCTGAGCTCCTGCCCCCAGAAGCCGAAGCCGCCCCCGAAGTCGAGCAGTTCTCTTCCTCCTTGCTTGAAGGCAAGCCCCGGTTGCATGAAAACCATGTGTTGTTTTACCAGACTTGCGCATGCCTTCTGAAACATGCTTGTGCATTTACGTATAGGAGTTGTTTGGAACCCTAGATGCATATCTTAGCTCCCATGATCTGAACACTAGCTGTTGGACCGAGTAGCTGCTTGCTTAACTAGGAGACGGTAAAAGCCGAGTGATTCCCTGTCACTCGCGAGTTGTAGGAGTTGGATGTCTACCTTTCTGTTACAACTGTAAGGACGATGGACGGGGCAAGGTTTTGGGTAACTCTTTGGTGGTCGGATGGTTGCCCCGTCTGTCTATGAAAACTTGCTAAGGCCCGACAGTGGTGGTGTTCGTGATCAAGTGTTTGAAAGTACTAACCTCATACTTAGTATGAGATGAGGAAGCCTAGTACCGGATTGAACCTAGACGTGAGCGGTCGCCCCATTGTTCTTGGAACGGAGTTTCCCTGCTGGTTGTCGCACATGGTGGCTAGCGTGGTCACAGAACGGCAGAGGCCGGGTCTGTGGAACCTTGCACCAAAGGAAATGGGCCCGACACGGGTTAGGGGATCGATGGGGAAGGCCGACACAGGAAGCGACCTCCGGGTGCGCGGATGTCGTGAGGTTAGGTTCACCATGCATGGTTAAAGAACTCGAATCGATTCGTCTGCCTCTCACAGTTTGAGACTGCTTGATCGCTATGTCACCCTGAGTAAATGAGGAATCTGATGATGACATGGTTTTGTTGATATATATATGCATACCTTGTTTTGGTTCTATGATTGCTTAGAATAGGTTGCAAAACCTAGAACGGTTAATGAACTAGAACCGGAGCTAAAACTTGGAAATAGGGTTTTACTTAGTGCTTTTGGCAAACAAACCCCTCAGCCAAAAAGCCATGCATGTCTACAAGTGTGGAGTAGCCCTACTCCTGTCGGTTAAGTCTTGTTGAGCTTAGTAGCTCAGCCTTGTTGTGGCTCCTGTTTTTCAGGTGTTGTTCCTTCTCCCGACCCTTTTCCTGCTGGTACTTGGCCGCCCCAGCTCCCTCCGGGTTGGACGGTCGAGTGGGATCCGTCCTCGGACGGCGAGGAGAGGGATCAGTGATGTTCCGACTGGCCTCTCCAGGACGTCCGACCCCGACGATTGCTTCCGCTAGTGTTTTACCTTCTGTGCTTTCTCTGAAACCTTGTAAAACTCTGATGTTATTTCGTAACCAAACTAAATGGTTAAGTTGTTAACTCGGTGGACTTGTTGTACTCTCTGGAACCGCTCACCTTCGTGTGAGTCTGCTAAAATGGTCCTGTTCAAGTGGTTTAATCGGAGGAAATCCGACGGCACTTCGTGATTAACTTGGCTTAGGCACGGGTGTCGTATGTTAGGCGGCTCAACCCTGCTTAACCAAGCTAATCCGAGGTGGATCCGACACAATGAGTCTACCGCTGACGCCCCTCACGGTGAAACCTCCGAGCAGCGCAACCAAAGAAGAGCGCGCAATACTACTCGAGCCGAGCGACGACAGTTGATGGCTACAAATATTCCTATAACAAATCTTGAAAGGGCTTTCAACGCAGTCCAGGCTCAGGAGCACAATACTCCACTCGCGGCTATCGCCTCAATCAATCTTTTAACAACATTAATACCTCAGGATAAAGATAACGCAGCCACAACTCAACACGTGCAGCGCGGCAACGGAATGATCGCACAACTCGCGGAGCAAGCTTACAAGCTACTCGACAAAGAATCACCAATCCCGTCTGTTCCTCGTATCACATATCATCAAGAAGGTAGAAGGGGAGCTGCAGACAAAAACACCGCCCCACGAAACGATGATGCAGTCAACCAACCTCGGCAACACAGCCAAGGTCCAAGCAAGCATAAAGCTCCGACTCGACATAAGGATGTTGGTGAGGTCAGCTGCACCAACTCGGTTAAAAGCATCCGCCCTACTCGGAAGATCTACGAAATGTCCAACTTCAGCGATTTGCGAGAAATTCTCAACAGTCGGTGCGAACGAGAAGTCGATAGCTACAACCATTTTCCTGCTTTCACAAACCGGGTAATGAAAACAAAATTACCCGATAAGTTCAAGCCAACCGGAATCACCAAGTACGACGGCAAGCAAGACCCAATTCAATGGCTACGCTGTTACTCGCTAGCCGTCCAAGCAGCCGGGGGCAATAACGACACCAAAGTTATCCATTTCCCCATATGCATGGAACCTGCACCACTGACCTGGCTCGAGTCACTCAAAATCAAGTCCATTGATTCTTGGGCAGACTTGACAAAGGCTTTCACCAACAACTTTGCCAGCTCCATGGCTAGACCAGGCAACAAGATCGACTTAAGACAAATCAAGGAAAAAGAAGGCGAGACCTTACGCGACTATCTGCGACGGTTCTTCGAAAAGAAGGCTACCATAGTTAACATCTCCGAAACAGACGTCATTGAGTGCTTCCAAAATGGACTCTATGATCGACGAACATACAAAGACTTCGGTCACCGACGACCAGCTGATGTCAAAGAACTCAAAGTCATGGTGCAACAGTGGGCTGATGAAGAAGACAAAAAACGAGAACGGGTCGGTTCCCACCGTAACCGCGGACGCGACAACAACCACAACAATGAACCAGATAGAACTCAGCATAACGACACTCGGAACTCCTATCTGAGTAACCACAGTCGCAAAAGGAAGCCCGACAACACCGTTGCCGCCATGACCAGCTCCGGAAAAAAGGGACACCGCAAAAACGATAAAGGGCCAACCTTCACATAGCTACTCGAAAAGCAGTGCCCATGGCATCCGACTAGCAAGCACTCGGCGATAGACTGCTACAGCATGCGCCGAGTCATGCAAGACTTACCCGCACCACCACCCCCTGAACATTTTTTTTCAGCAACTTTTTTTTTCATTACGCACAACATTTTTTTTTTACCTAAGTCAACATTAACTGATGATTGCCCAACATTTTCTTGACAATTATCTCATACACAGGTTTTTCTTTGTAACTTTTTTTTACATATTATGCAACATTATCATTGACATACGCTAACATTTCTCATACATCAACATTTTTTATATTGACCAACAATTTATTTGACATACACCAACATTTTTCTCAATAATGGCCAACATTTTTGTTGACATGCACACACCATTTTTTTATGTTCGTCCAACATTTTTCTCATTAGAGCTACATGTTTTTCTAACTATTCTTAAGAAACCCATCAACATTTTTACATAGAATGATTGCCAACAATTCTTTGAAGTTAAACCAACTTATTTGTCCAACATTTCTTACTAACCAACAATTTAGATCCATATTTTTTGAGATCCTACCATATCCATGTATCCTAGGAAAAATTGGACATCAACGAACATGTATCGTTGGAGACGTGTTCCAGGTCTTTGCCAAGAGAGCTTATGCAAGTGGTCTTGTTTGCTTTCAGGTCCTTATTCGGCTCCTCTAGTGGTGTGGATGGAATTGGGTGCTGACCTCCACCTCCTCCAGCCAGTGCTGCAAGAACGTGAGTGTACTCGCGTCCCAGTCCTCTTTTCTGGATCTCGCCCTCTCAATTAACAAAAAAAATTGCTCCAACTACTCTCGCACAAGTCCAACACATTTCATGGAAATTTCATCGAGATACTACTTTAATTAAAATGTTGTTCTCTTCCTTTTACTTGTAGGTTTGTCACAAATTTTCTATCAATGATTATCTATGTTTTATACTTTCAATGTTATGATACAAAAGGTGCTTGTTTCTAACAGTTTGTTACCATTATACGACTAGTAAATGTTTTCAACATTTCTAACTGCACGTTCATCATTTATACCATTATACCACTAGTAAATGTTTTCAACATTTCTAACTGCACGTTCATCTTTTATGATGAATGTTTCTAATATTTCTTGTTTCCACCATTTTAGTTACCACTATGAGATGAAGGTGCAACAATTTTACACCATTAGGTTCAACAGTTTTGGAAATTCAACCACTTACTGTTCAACGATTATCCTATCAAAGTTAATATATGATATTCAACATTTCTTACAGTTCCATTTCCACATCCCAACATTTCCAAAACTTAATAGAATTCTATATTTATTATTAATAGGTGCTCCAAACTTCATGAGGAGATGATTCATTTACGGTGGTTAATGTTTCTTAGTTGAGGATCATATAGTCCTAGAGTTACGTAGTTAATTATTATTGCTTTGTTAGTTCTGAAATTTGTGTAATAACAATTTCATTCTCACCCGTGTTTTAAGTCGGACGGATCACGGGGATGATAAGTTAAAATTAAATATTAGTCTACTAAACTTCAAACTTTAACTTGTAAGTCCCCACCCATTAATACCCCCTACAAATCACGTGGGAAACTAGGACAGCTTTGGGCATGCGAATCGAAGGTGCGCGGAAACATGGGAAACTAGGAAACGTGGGCGTGCGTATATCCTGTGACGGAACGGAACCGGAGGCACGAAGCAGCAGTTGGACCGTCTGGATACCTATTGAGCTTTGTAGTTCGTACGTTTAAACATCTTCCGGCAGATAGATAAGGCCCCCCAGAATTTTTGGTATAGCCGGCCGGATGATTGATTTGTTTGTTGCTGGCATATCGAACGTTGTAGATGTCTGATTGTTCAGGGAACGAGAAGATGTGCCTTGCAAGCGACGTGAAAACCGCGCGGATCACGAGCCAGGAAAGGCAAAGCTTAGCGGCGTTTTTCGGTTTTATCAAAAAGAAAAGCGGCTTTTCTTCCGGTGTGTTTCCGCGCCCCATTCCCGGCACTCGCCACCTCGCCTAGCTAGCGCACGAACGCACGCCTCCACGCCACCGCTCGTGTTCGTGTATGTCTCTTTCCGTGAAATGTACTAGGTGCACAGCCGGGGCGGATAGCCATCGGTGTGGTGTAGTGTCACTACTGTCTCTCGTGAAGCTATGCAACGGCCGGTGCGGCAGTGCCTAGTAGTAGTAGCATGCTGTCGACACACCCTTCCTTTAGTAACTTTTTATTGATTCCATTTCGGGCATGGGAAGTCGGAGTTGTGCACTTGTACACATCCCTTGAAACAAAAATACGCCCATGTTACCAGAGCAGGCAGGTTATTTTTTGCGCCGCACCCGCAATGTTCATCACAAGTTTTTTTTTTCTTTTGAAAGACCAGTGTTTATCACAAGTAAAGTGCAGATCATGATCTCCGGTGAGCACTTTCCCTTTGGATTGGATTATCTTCACCCTTTCCTTTTCCGGTCACCTTTACTTTCGGTGATGACAGGGAGCTAAATTTGACGATGAAAGCACACCAGTGTGGTATGCTTTCGGCTTTCCCTGTTCTCTGTCTAAAGAACTGTGCCATTTTAGCGTTCAAAATCTCAAAGGTTGATCGTGAGGAGGATATCCATCTATTTTCAAACACGCAGTCCTAGTCAACTTGTCCAGTGTGCTGAACACCTCTGACCCATGCATATGGCCAATATAGTATTCCACTCATAGTCATAGTATTCAGTTAGTCCACACAAGATGACGACGAGACAGTGCAAACTGGTGATCTCCGCCATATCCACTCCGGCTCCGGCCGAATGAACTGCATTTTATTTCTTACTATATATAGAGAGGGTGCAGTTCAGGCCACTGGATTCTATGCTTAGACAGATGCATGCATGTTGGCAGGCTTGCAGCCAGTTGATCTGAATCACAAACACCGTGTGAAACTTTTTTTTCCCCCCCGACCCTTCGACATGTACGTATCTTTCTTTTCGCAGGCCGTTCTCGATCGTGGCCGCTTGGTGGTATCATCATCCATTTGAGTGGGAGCGGCGAAGACGGAAGACCCGGTCGTCGCCTCGTCGGCATGCCCGTAGGGACTTGTCATCATCCACGCGACCGTATCAGTGCCCACAACGTACGGTATGGGCCTGTTTGATTGCCTGCATCCGGACTAGCCAGCCTCTCCAGATGCGACGTTAGCTTGTTTGGTTACCTGTGTCTGGCTGGCCATATGCAAAAAGCACCGCTGGGCCTGGCTCCCAAGAAATGAGAGAATCAGCCGTTCCCGGCGAGCCAGGCTCGTGGCATGCGGACATTAGTCCAGTTAATGATGCTGTTAGCACATAATGAATGCATGTTAAGCGATTTTAATTTATTTCAAAGCAGATTAGGACTTGGTAAGATAAAGTAAATATTATTACAATATAATATCATAAAATAGTTAATTTTTTAAAGTAGTTATTTTGATAGTTTCGTCTTCCTTTACGTGTACTCATATAGAAAACTAAACACCATCTCATATCATCACTAAACGTATGCAAGTAACTAAACACGGACCTCTTGCATGTGCCCAACCGGCTCTTGGCAGCCAGGCTCGGCAACCAAACAGGTCCTACATTGACGGGCAGTAGGACATGTGGAGTGTCAACACAGTGCTAGACTGCTAGTGCGTAAGCATCATCCTAAGCACCGAAGAGCCTAATCCTGCTTGGATGTAGGCTGCAGCTTGTTTAGCATCTGGCTAGGTGATTACTTCACTTCACTCTCTGCTCCATCTGGATCTAGCCAACTTGAGCGATTGGACTAGAGCCACACTTGATCCAAGGTCCACGGACGAGACGCGAGACGCAGCAGCGAAGAAAGCAGGAGCAGAAATGCAGAATGAACAGTAGGAACGTTCAATGATGCATTGCCAAGTACTGTAGCAGCTGACCTGAAGCGTTCAAGGTGGAAACGGAAAGATCGGATTGCACGACCGGGTGCTGTCAGTCGGCGCTACTGCAGTTGGCAGGCACCACATCACAACGTCCCGTCACTGTCCTAGGTTACAAACTCGAGATACGTTGGGATACGAGATCCTAAACTTTAGGAGTATCACATCGGATATTCGACATTTTTTAGTTAATTAGAAGGACTAAAGATGAGCTAATTATAAAACTAATTGCAGAACTCTTATACTAATTCGCGAGATGAATCTATTAAGCCTAATTAATCCATGATTAGCACATATTTACTGTAGCAGCACATTGCCAAATCATGGACTAATTAGGCTTAATAGATTCATCTCGCGATTTAGACTCCATCTGTGCAATGGTTTTTGTAAATAGTCTATGGTTAATACTCCTAATTATTATCAAACATCTGATGTGATGGGTACGAGGTGTATCCAAACACCCCCTTACATGTATGGCAATTTGCCTTAGCGGAACGAATACAGGTTTACCCCTTCGGTTGCAGGTCCTCTTCTTTTTTCTTTTTTTTCTTTTTTCAAACAGGTTGACTTAGAGCACCTTCAGTAGCATATGTAAATTTGATATCTAAATATTATTTTAGTACAGGAGAGACAAAGTTTTGAGAAAAATTTTGAGCTCCTCTCCATCAGTCTACCTAAAACTGGTGACCTATAATTCGATCAAGGACTAATATCCAATGGAATCTTTTTTAGGGTGAATCTGCAAATCAACACCCTCTCTCCTCACCTCTTCTTCCCCCTCGCCTGCGCCGCCGCTCTTCTGCACTGGTCCGCCACCCTATCGCGCGCTCGCGCCGGCACCTCACCCACACGATGTGTAGATTCTATCCCCACTCCATCTGATGCTCACGGGCCCCGCCCTCTCCTGTGCAGCCCACCACCACCTCACCTGCGCGCACTGCCGTTATGGCCCCTGCTCACCCACCCCACTTCTCTTCCACGCTGGACGGCCGCTGGTCTCCTTTGCATGCCATTCCCCTGCTCTCCCCGCTCCAACCAGCAATGCTCACCTGCGTCGGTCATCCGAATCGACAAAATTGAGGTCCAAATCGACAAAGCATGCTATGATTTGAGCTCCAAATCGATCAAATGGTGAGTAGCGTAGATGACCGAGCAGGTGCAACGCAGGGTCTCACTCGACCTTGACCAACGCTTGTCATCCTCCACGCGCGCTCTCTCCAAGCAATGCGGAGGGCAGGTTGGGGGTGGCGCCAGCGTAGGAGAGCAGCCTAGGGCAGCGCATGGCGAGGTGGGGAGGTCTGGGAGTTTGTTGACGCTCGTTATTGAGACACTTTTACCCCTTTTTATCTTCAATAATGACATGAGTTTAATACCTAAACTATTGATCACACCTAATAAACCGGTCATTTTCACATATGCAACGTATTTTGGAGGATGTTGTGTTTTTGTAGGAAATTGGGCCTAAAAGCATATTTTTGGATAAAGCACTGAACAAGCATCAAACCAGACAAAGATGAAGGTCAAAGGGCCCAGGAAGGGGCTAGGCTGATCGGTCTGGCACCCTCTGGCGCCCCCTAGTACCCATCTTTGGCAAGCAATCCTCTGAAGTTACTTAGGGGCTAAGTTTATGAAGATATGGCAAGGACCAGATCAAGATCAAAGAGGAATTAGAGAAGATCAAGCGGAGATTTGGAAAGTCATTGAAGATCAATATCATTCCGAAGCTACCGACGTGCTAGGGCCACATGCAAGTGAAAAGAGAATTCCTAAGCACCTGAGAAGACTTGGAGACAAAGCAGGATGTGACAGGGCAAAACGAAGGCCCAAGCTGATCGGACTCGACCCTCCTAGGCCGATCAGCCTGGGGGTTTCCTTCGCCCCCTCGCATTCCAATTTTTACCATGCGCCCTCTGGACTTTTAATATCCCCAAAAGTCACCAAGCCCACATGTTGGAGACGACGTACTCGACATGAAGCAACAGAGAAGCAGAAGGATCTTGAGGGACATTACTTTGAAGAGTCGAGAGCCGTGCAATTGTCAGGAGTTAGCGTAGGCGAGCCTCTGCCGGCGCGATCACCCTGCGAGGAAGATCACACTGGAATTCTGGAGCTAGGAGTCATCAAGATCAAGGTAGGATCCCGGTGGTGATCTTGTGATGTACAATCATTCTCGGTGAAGTAATAGATGTGTTCATATTCTTAGCGATCTAAGTATCTCCTTCTATGGTTTTATGCTATATTGGGTTTGCTTGCTTTTCAATCTATTAATCGATAATAGATTGCTTCGGATGTTCTTGTGATCGTATTGACCGGATTTGCCTGCCTAATCTACCAATGATTATAACATATTTTTTTGATCGTGCCTTTAATCTACCTATGCTGATAGAGAGGATCGTGATGGGATCTTTCTTATATAAGACAGAGGGTTTCCGGAGCCGGACCGAAGGTGTAGATTTAAAAATACTTTTAACTAAGATTATATGTGTGTTGCTTTGCTATCTATGCTCAGAATTACAACATATGCACATCCTAGGTTGTTGTAGATTGGTTATCTTTGTTCTATATGTTATCTGTCTGTGCATGTTTAGTAGATTAGATATGAATCACTCACCAACAACAAGTCCACACTAACAATGCTAGTTAAAAAAGATCTTGTGCTATAAGTTTAATGGATTGATAAACCTTGGGGAGTACTTTGAGGGAAGAGCTACAACTGATCAGTGCGCGTGCGGTTCACAGCTTGGCGTGCTAACAACCATTAACGAGCTTTTCTGGCGCTGTTGCCGGGAACAAGTTCTAATTTTAATTATGCATATGTAATTATGACTTTTTTCATGTTTTTTAAATCTTTCTTTTTTATCTTTTTATTTTTGTTCAATCTCAATCAAAAGTTCAATATAGTTCTTGTATATATGTGCTTTACTTTCACTAACGCTAACAGGAGATGGACGGCTATCTCTCCAACAAACTGAAAATTTTTGTGGATGATCCAGAAAAACTTTACACGCAAAGGATATGATTAGCAAAAGATGGAGATCAAACTTCAACTGTCGAGGAAGAATCGGAAGTGTCATAAACAACATCATCTACTCCAAAGTCGACATCACCAGCAAGTCCAGGAGGAGCACCAGTTGCGCTAGTTGTACCGAAAGCACCTACAATGGGAGATCAACCTGAGTCAGAGCGTACTATTGGGGAGCTGTACATCCCAAACATCATCGACTTACCTATCCATGAGTTGGGTGGCATTGGGCAACCCTTCACGATCCATACTTCAACATTGAGGATGGTGCAGAGTTCAACTTTCACTAGCAATGAGGATAATCTTCATCTACAAAAGTTCACGCAATTATGCAACACTTTCGACGAGGATGGAGTTACTCAGAATCAACTAGGGGCAAGGCTGTTTCCCTACTCTCTACTTGGAAGAGCACTTCAATGGTTCTACGATTTACCCACAGCAACAATTCCGAATTGGGATGAGTTGATGAAGGCCTTTATAACAGGATATTATTCGCCATCAAGGACTCAGAATCTGAGGAGCAAGATAGCTACTTTTACTCAATATTGAAACTATTGCCGAAGCCTATCAACGCCTTAATGACTATGTCCGTGCAGTTCCACCTCATAAATTCCTGAGGGAGGATCTAGTCCAGAAGTTCTATCAAGGGTTGACACCAGCATCAAGGGTGATCATCGACGCATCAGCTAGAGGATCAATCTTTGATCTCACCCCAACTCAAGCTTTAAAGTTATTCAAGAAGATTGCAGACAACAATGCTTGAGCATCATCTGGGTGCCTAGTCCCAGTTCAATCACCTGGAAACACTCAAGGTGTGTTGCATGTGGAGCATGATCAACTACTCGAAGGGAAGATTGACTCGTTGATAAGGAGGCTAGAGTAGATGGAGATAAAAGAATCTCAAGCTATGGATTTGAAGGTAACAAAAGCAAGATCAACATATGAAGACTGTGGCAACTACAGCCATGTCGGAAAGAATTGTCCAGAGGAAGCTAAGATACTAGACTACATGAAGAAGGGGGAGTGGTTTCCACAATCCAACTATCGGTATGGACATAATAGACCTCAACTCAATGCAAGCTCATCTATTCAGAACACAGTGCCTCGACGCATTCAGCTAAAGGAGTTTATGGAGGAGCAAGACAGGATCAACAAGGACACTATCACTAAGTTCAAGGCTATAGACAAGGTTCTTAAGAGTATTTATAGCAAGGTGACAGAGGTCGGAAGTTCGAACCACCAAGTGATGAACATGATGAAGATGTTGGAAACTCAAGTTTCACAATTAGCTGGGCATTTATCAAGCAATGAAGGGAAGCTGCCGGGACAACCGAAGAATCCAGAGACAGCTAAAGCTATTCAAACTCACTCAGGCAAGGAGACAGAAAATCCAAAATGTCCGACGGGAGCTAGGAAGCCTAATCCACCTGCTGAAGCAAAGATGAGTTCAAAGGAGAAGACACCTACACTAGCTCTGGAAATTGAAACAAAAGAGCCAGAGATGGTCAATCAAGATGACACCAAGATTTTGCCAGCAAAGCCACGCAATCATCTAGGTAAAACTAACGAACAGTTTGAGAAATTTGTTGAAGTTGTGTGGAGGTTGAACATCAAGATGCCACCGCTCGATGCTTTACAAGTTCCAACCTATGCTCACTACTTCAAAGATATATTGATGAGCAAGCTAGAGATCCTGCAGTTCACTACAGATCATATCAAGATGACAGAAGAGTGCACCGTTGCGATCGCTAATCAAGCTCTTGAGAAGAAGAGAGACCCGGGATGTCAAACCATCCCATGTTCAATATGAATGCTGATGTTCGTAAGAGCATTATTTTATCTTGGCACAAGTGTGAGTATGATGCCGAAAGCCGTGTTCGAGAAGCTACGCCTGCCGGAGCCGGAACCAATCGCTATGTGCCTCGAGTTAGCAGACAAATCTGTTCGCTACCTTGAAGGCATTGCTGAAGATGTACCTGTGAAGATCGGGAATCACTTTGACTTTGTGATACTCGAGATGGGAGAAGGAGCTAAATCCCCGCTCATCCTAGGAAGGCCGTTCCTGAAGACTGCAAGAGCAAACATAGACGTTGGGAAGGGCGAGATCAAATTTGATATCAATGGCACTATGAGCGTGTTCAACGTTCGCTCATGCTTTGAGCTATACAACATGATTTCTAGCAAGTAAATACCGCTACACCGTTGTGTCAAGTAGGAGGAAAAAAATAATGAGGCAGAAGAAAAGAAGGCAGCGGAGGTTGCTATCACCTAGAAGAAGGAAGAATGGTAGCCTGTAAAGATAAAAAAGATTGCCAAGCATATGCCTACATCGAAGCCAAAAATGGTGAACAAGTGGGTGCCAAAGGCTGCAGCACCGACACCGAGCGCTGGTCCGAATAAAGAACTAAAGAGTCTAGCTATGGACTATAAACGAAGTACTTTGCGGGAGGCAACCCGATCATCGAGTCAAGAATAAGCTACTAGGAGGACAACCCATGAGTCATTTGAATTTTTTCAAATAAGTGAATCGCAGATTTTGCTACGTCATACCTAGTGAACATTTAATAAGTTTAACCTTCAGTCAGAACAATTTTTTGGAGTTTAATTCGCTCAGTCATTTTCTATTCTTCTCTTTCTCATAAACAATGACATGAGCCATCCCAGTTTTTATTTGATTTTTCTTGGAAAACTAGAACCAAATATCCCTATCCTATCAGACTTTTCATCTTAACCATGATGTTTAGCCTAACTTGTTTTCATGATAAACACTCGAGTAGATCCTGCTTTGTGCTTACTTTGTAAATTTTGACGCATGCTAGGACTCGCGTGACCATAGGATTTTAGTTTGCTTAAACTTGAAAAACTCATCGCACTGAACGAGCATCGAACCAGACGAAGATGAAGGTCAAAGGGCCCAGGAAGGGGCTAGATTTATCGGCCTAGAGGAGCCAAGGTCGATCGGCCTGGCACCCTCTGGCGCCCCCTATAGCCTATCTTTGGCAAGCAATCCTCCGAAGTTACTTAGGGGCTAAGTTTATGAAGAAATGGCAAGGACCAGCTTGAGATCAAAGAGGAATCGGAGAAGATCAAGCGGAGATTTGAAAAGTCATCGAAGATCAATCTCATCCCAAAGCTACCGACGTGCCAGGCCCACATGCAAGTGAAAAGAAGATTCATGAGCACCTGAGAAGACTTGGAGACGAAGCAGGACGCGAGAGGGCAAAAGGAAGGCCTAGGATGATCGGCCTTGGGGTTTCCTTCGCCCCCTCGCCTTCTAATTTTTGCCACACACCCTCTGGACTATAAATACCACCGAAAACCACCAAGCCCACATATTGGAGATGACGTACTTGACATGAAGTAGCAGAGAAGTAGAAGAGCTTGAGGGATACCACTTCGGAGAGCCGAGGGCTGTGCAGTTGTCAGGGGTTAGCGTAGGCGGGCCTTTGCCGGCATGATCTCCCTGCGAGGAAGATCAAATTGGAGTTCTGGAGTTAGGAGTCATCAAGATCAAGGTAGAATCCTGGTGGTGATCATATGATGTATAATCATTCACGGTGAAGTAATAGATGTGTTCATGTTCTTGAGACCGAAATCCATGGACGCGGAAGAAGCAAGACCCAAAACAGGATGCAACACCACCAACCCAATCGGATCTAGTTAGCGATGGCAACGGGC
The DNA here is from genome assembly GCF_005286985.2 of Setaria viridis. NCBI lineage: Eukaryota > Viridiplantae > Streptophyta > Magnoliopsida > Poales > Poaceae > Setaria > Setaria viridis. Next base: position 32,346,300 of record NC_048263.2, read on the forward strand.
CCCCGATCCCCAATGGGGATTCCATCCATTAGGGGATGCAAATGGGGTGTTTTTAGTCCCCACGGGGAGCTTGATGGGCATATTTCCATCCCCATTGGGGAAAGTGGGGCGCAAAACGTTCTGTATGTCCTCGTCCTCGTTCCTCACCGGGGACCTCGAGTATATGAACAGTTGTATGTATATATACTAATAAAAGGCTAGAACAAGCCCAAAATAGGATATCGGCCAAGCCTAGCAAAGGCATATATATTCAGCCGACTGGTGCCCCCAAACCCTAGCTCCCAGTCTCCCACAGTCCACTCCCCCCGCACGCCCGCCACTCCGCCTCCATCGCCTCCCCTCATCTTCTCCCAGCGCCTAGCGCCCCCACCACCCTATCGTCGCTCGTGTCGTCCATTCATCGATTCTTTGGAGTCTGGAAGATGGATACATGATCCACCATTGATTTTCGGTGAATTCTTCTTCCTTCTTCCCCTTCTCCCATTGTTAACCCTTCCAATTGCAATGTTTCTATTTCTCTACTGACCTAGTTGTCCCACCTTAAGGGACGACGACGTCTCTGACTGGCCGCCGCCAAATCCCACCGAGATAAGCAAGGGGGTGATTGCCTACGCGGGATATGAGGACCCCGTGAAGCTTGCCGCCGCCATATCGAAGGATGCAGTGAAGGCCACCGTCGCGAGATCGAAGGACGGAGTGAACGCCGCCGCTGCCGGAGTGAAGGACGCAATTGCTGCTTGTAACACCAAATGTGTTTAAGACCTAAAGAAGGCCATCATTAGATCAATGATAAAATTTGGCTTAAAAAGAGGTCAAATGATTTGAGTGCAAATTTGGAATCAAGAGTTGAAGGTGTTTAGAATGCAAAGGAATCAAGTTTGAGATCAAATTGAAGTCATAAGCATCTCAAATGCATAGTCAAAGTTCTTGACTTGGGACAACTATTCAAAATCTAAAAATTCCTAAGTCTGAAAACTATGCCAAGTAGTCAACTTTGAGCCTCATTTCTGGGTGCTTTTATATATAAACTTTGGATCTATTTGGATAGCAAATGAACTTGGATATCTAGTGAGCATCTTGGGTCAGTTGTTGATAAAAGGAATCAAGGGATTCATAGTTTAATTGAAGTCCTAAGATTAAAAGTTCTCCCTGTTTTGGTGTAACTGACAAAACTGAATGGCTAATGCCATTGAATTGACACAGTTTAAGTGGCTAACTTTCGCTCAAGGTTTAGAAGATTTTTACAAAAGAATGATGGAAAAGATCATGCAAAATGGAATCTCTAATCTGAGGTTAACAATTTTCAGTAGGACTTGGATAAACAAAACTAAGTTTGGATATTTAATTTGGAGATGAAAAATGCAAGTTTGTACTGTGTCGGCATTGGGTGTTTAACTGATGAAAGAATTAAAAGGGTTTAGAGAGAGAGCTCAAGTTTTGCCAACATTCAGAGATTCATATCTCTCAATCTGTTGCTCTATGGAACAAAAGCTCCATCTATGACTTGTAGTAGATTGAACCACCTTCAATTTTGGTTAAAGGAGATCGCAGAGCTTTGATTGAAAGCTGTTTGTCACCGATAGCCGGAGGTGGTTTCGCCCGTGCCACGTGCCGGCGCTACGTGCGAGCGAAGCAGGCAAGCAGGCGTGAGGTGGCCGACGCGGAGGAGGTAAAAATTTGAATAAATACCGTGCCCGCCGGCCAAGTTCATCCGTTTACCGCCACCGCCCCTTTTTCGCTGCCCCTTGGTCGCCGGCGATGTCGATCCGCTCGATTCCCTCCCCGCTCCACCGCCGGAGGAGGGAATCAATCGGATCGACGATGGAAACGAAGGTCGCTTCGATTCACCTCTCTCGGTTAGTATAGCGAGGGAAAATGAACAGAACGATGCCCATATGAAATTTTTATAGAAAGGAGCAGAATTTGCGGGTCCTCTTCTTTCCTCAATGCAACCACCAAACTCCTTGTTCCATAAATAAAAGGATTTCAGAATGTGTTTTAAGTCAAATCTTGAAGTTTAAACAAAGTTTTCTTCTAGAATTGATGATTTATTTCTTTTGAAATTGCTATAAACTAATATAAAAAGACAATAAACCTTCCTAAAATTTAATTTGAACATCCATTTCTGCAACCATATACTCTTGTGATTTTGGTCCCACTATGCTATAATTTGTGATTTTGATGATCGAGTGATAATAAAGTCTTTGGGACCAAAACACAAACTTTGTAGGTTTTGTAAGTGCTAAGGATGCAATCTACAATCATGGCACGATCCAAACTAACTTAAGCAGTACGATGTGACCAACGTAGTTAGATGTTTGGTTGAAGCCACAATTATGGTAAGATTTTTATAAGCAAAATAGGTCCCACATGTCAATGATTCATAAAATATGCTAAGATTCTACTGAACTTGTCAAATTATGGCAAAGATTTTATAAACACCTAAACTTAGATACTACTTCCTTGATTTTAAATTACAAGTCGTTTCGATATATGATTTTGATATATGATTTTTACTGTACATCTAGATATACAGATACATAATGAAAATTTATATATTAAAAAGATTAAAATAATCTATAATTTAAAAACAGGAAGCAAACATGTGCTAAAAGATGCTGAACTCGACCTTTTCGTATTCGAAGCAAGACCCGGCGCCCGCCAGGGGAAGACCGGAGTCCGGAGGCGCGCCGCGGCACCCGCGCCGTTTCAAATTCGAACGCGTCGGGGACTGGCGGAGACCGAGAGCTGCCACGTCCACGTCGTCGCCTGACCTGCTCGCTGTCGCCGGTGCGCCCGCCACGTCGTCTGTGGACGCGCCGCGCCACTACCCTGTACCCGCCACGCCCTGTGAATCACGGCTCCCATTCTGATTCGAGCTTCCCGCTGGGCTCAGGAGCGAGCAGCATCAGCGAACCCCGCCTATCCTGGCGCGACGCGAAGTGAAGGTCACCTCACCGCGCGTCGGAGCCCGGCCGTGGCCCCGCGACACGTCGCCGTTTACCCGGCGAAGACGACGTCGTCCTCCCGCTCGCGCAGGCGCAGCAACGCACGCACAGGACACAGCCGCCCGAAACTGCCCTCGAGAAGACCGGAGAACCGCGGCCGTGCCCCTGGCCCTCGCCTCGGGGTAAACGGAAAGTGGGGCGGCAGCGCCCGCGGTCCCGCCGTGCCCGGCCGGGCTTTCCTTTCGTCCGCTGGCGTTTTGGTAACTTCGCCCCCGAGGGGCCCGGTCAAAACCGGCGACTCCTTTGCAGTTTTCCACAGCCACCAGGCAGACGCGAGCACCCTGGCCTCTGCAGCAGCGTCAAGGCGTCAACGCGTGCAGAGCAGGCCCGAGCGGCGAGCGGTAACTTCGATCGAGCTCGGCGCTTAAAAAATTCGCGTTTTTGTGGAAAAAGTTTTCTGCTCCATATGTCACTCCCGGGATGGTTGACGGTGCACTGTCTTTGGGTCACGGCAGGCAGCCGTCGAGGGGAAAGGAAAGGGGTCGGAATCGTCTTCGCTGGCGACGTTTAATCTTGTTTTCCGTAACAGTTAATTTAGCTGAGGAAAAACGGCAGCAGTGCGCTGGGTATGCTATCTACGAACTAATCAACTTGTGATGTGACAGGGTAGGCAAGCACACCAACCTTTTGCGTTGGCAACCTGCAACCTTTTTCTACTCGGGAAAAAAAAAGCAGAAGTTGTGTACATAAAATCACTGGCAACCCGCTCCTAGCTACAGTTTTCATTTTGAATTCCGAACATCAACATCCAAAGTAAACCCGTTTCAAATTTATTTTATTTTATCATGCTTGTGCTTCTCTCAAAATGGGCGGTATTCCATGGCTGCAATAACTTTGTCCAACCTGACCGTCAACCCCGTTCCAGGTGACAAAAGATATACACTACTACAAACCTCTTCGATCGAAGGAGGTAGTGTAAACGAAAAAAAGAAGAAAGGTATGATGAAACAAGTAGCCTACCCTTATACTCCGTCCCTTTTAATTATTAAAAAAAAATACTCCGTCCCTTTTACAAGCGGCCAGGCCTCGATTTTTCCTGATCTAGCACAGCAGGTTCTACAAAGCGGATACGGCGCGCCGAGACTTTGGCCAAAACTATCCAGGCACAGGCCAAACCAGCCATGCCTACCTTTGCTCCACACAATGCGCGCTGCTGGCTCCACGGCCGGCAAGCGAATCAACGCCGGCAGCGGGCGCCCTCGCCTGGTAATTAGGCATGATGGCCAATTTGCCCGTCCGGAGCAAGCCCGCGCTCCGACTCTCCGAATCCGGGGATTCCGCGGACGGCGTCTCCTTCCATTCGGACGGAAGGACCGGGCTGGGGCGGTCCACCACGGATGGCCCGAGCGCACGCCACTAATCACTCGGCCACTTTCTCAGTTGTGCGTTGCTTGCCGGCGGAAAGGTCACTGGCAAAATAATCTGAATAATTGCGCGCCGAATATGTTTGTTTTGCCTAATCACAGTGAGGAACCAGTTCCTGATTCCCCAAATCCCAACCGGGCGGCTCAGTTTATTTCTTTTCTTTCTTTCTTTCTTCTTTTTTTTTAAAAAAAGACGCGCATAGCGAGTAGGAGAGCCATACTCGTACTGCTCATTCGTACAGTATACGGAGCATAGTAAAACACTTAAATGCAGTACTAGGAGAACAGATTCATTATTTTGGGAAACTAGACTACTCTAGGAGTTCAAATTAGTGGTAATAAAGAATTACAGAGACTAGAGACGGCTGCTAGGGGCAATCGAAACTGCTACCGGTACAAGCGGGGAAAAGGGTGGGGGGGGGTGGGGGTGGGGGGAGCGGGAGGAGGGAAAACCACAGTGCATTTGTTGCGCGCACGGACTTTTGGCAGCCATTCAATGACCCACCAGACGCTCATCTCTTCCGCCCCTGCCTTTTCCCCTGCTTCCCACTCCCTCCACGCCTCCACGCCTCTCCTTTTCACCCGCTCCTCCCCGTCTTCCTCCTCCTGCTCCCCTCCTGCTGCTGCAGCCGCTCCCGCCATGGCGTCGTTCGTCGCGCACCACCACGGCTCCCTGGTAAGCGCCTCCCTCGCTCGCTCGCGACGGTTGCTGCAAGAAGAAAGTTTGCTTTTTTTATTTTGCGATATGCTCCTGGAAACTGATGAGAGTTTTGGTTTCTGTGTGCGGTTTTTCAGGTGGAGAGGGAGGGGAGGATGGCCGCGCTGAGGAGTAGCCTCAGGCCGTGCGAGGCGGCGGAGGAGGTGGACGTCGCGCCGGCGGCGTGTGGGGCGGCCGACAGGGGCGCGGGCCTTTTTGGGGACGGGTTCTCCGTCGAGGACCTGCTGGACCTCGAGGACCTCTGCGAGGTGGACAAGGACTGCGCCGAGCTGGGCGAGGCGACGCCGGCGCCGGCGGCCGTGGAGGAGGACAAGCTGTCCAGTGACTCGCACGGGTCGTCGGTGGTGTCGTACGAGCTCATGGCGCTGCCGCCGCCAGTGATAGACCTCTCGCTGCCGGTAAGATTCTGAAGGCTTTGACTCCGTCCTTCGCCGGCAAGGCGGCGCCTTTTTTCCTTCTTTTTTTTTTGCACTTGGTTTCGTTCCTGGCTTGGCTGGTTGTTGAGGGTTCTTTTGTGCGTGCCATGTGCAGGCGCATGACGCAGAGGAGCTGGAGTGGGTGTCCCGTATCATGGACGACTCGCTCGCCGAGCTCCCGCCGCCGCCGAAGCTACCTGCGGCGCCCCTAGCAGCAGCAGCGCGCCGGCCGCCGCTGGAACGCGCGGTGCCAGCGCCGGCGGCGCCGGCCCCTATGCGGAGCCCGACGATATGCGCGCTGTCGACGGAGGCGCTGGTGCCCGTGAAGGCGCGGCGCAGCAAGCGCTCCCGCGCCTCCGTGTGGTCGCTGTCCGGCGGCGCGCCCCCCTCGGACTCGACGTCGTCGTCGTCCACGACCACGACGTCGTCCTGCTCCTCGTCCGCGTCGTTCTCGTCGTTCCTCTTCCTGCCGGCGGAGTCGCCGCCCCCGTTCTGGGCCGCGCACCTCCTCGGCGAGGCGCCGCCGCGCGGCTCCAAGAAGTCCAAGCACGGGAAGCACGGCAAGAACAACGGCAAGCCCAAGAAGCGCGGCCGCAAGCCGAAGCACCACCCGGCGGCGTCCCATTTCGCGGGCGGCGCCGCGGCCTCACCGCCGGTCCCCGGCGACCGCCGCTGCAGCCACTGCGGCGTGCAGAAGACGCCACAGTGGCGCGCGGGCCCCGAGGGCGCCAAGACGCTGTGCAACGCGTGCGGGGTCCGCTACAAGTCCGGGCGGCTCCTCCCTGAGTACCGGCCTGCGTGCAGCCCCACGTTCGTGAGCAGCATCCACTCCAACTCCCACCGCAAGGTGCTTGAGATGCGGCGCAAGAAAGAGGGCGTCGTCCTCATCCCCGGCCCGGCCCCGCTCCCGGCCGCCGCGCCGGCCGTCGCGTCGTTCTAAGCCGGCGCTGTACATTTTTCACCCCCTCCCCGGTCGAAGTATTAGCATGTTGTACCGTACCTGGATTTTTTCCTGTTCTTTCGCTTTCCCTATTTAGTTTGGCTGTACTACTAGCTAGAACTCAGAATTGTAGAAGCTTTATTAGGTCGAATTAGGTGTAGGGATTAAGATTTCCATGGTTTTAGTATTAGCTAGGTTTGTTAGGGTATGAATGGCCATAGTACTTGTGCCAGTAGTAGTTGTTGAGAACTCGGTGAGGGTCTTCACAAGAAAAGCTGTGCTTGGCCTGGCCTATGAGGATTGAGGTTTGGGGCGCTGCTGAGTGCTGAGAAAGGGAGGCAGAAGTGACAAGAAAGTTAGGCGTGCCTTGGCGCGGAACAAGGAACTGACTGCCTTGTTGTAATCGAGGGGGGTCAGACGAATACTAGAGTGCTTGGCGTGCCGTGCCACGTCTCGCCTGCATCATCACTTCACGTTGCTGGTGCCATGTCTTTCTGTCGATAGCCCATTCGATGCTTGTATTGCACTGGGAAGCATTGGTACTGACTGAAAGAAAAGCTTACCATACGTTTGCTGATACAGTGCGGAGTAGAGGTGAGAAATCTGTGCTAGATTTGCTGCTCAGTGATGAGAGTGCGATACAATCGGACTGGAAATGAAATCCTCGTAGGGGGCATCTGCGTACGGCTACGTCTGTTGTACGATGGCGCATGGTACCTTGCGTGCATGGGCGGGCGATCACTTCTGAAACCAGACCAGCCTTTTCTTTTCACTGCTCTCGGACCGCCGAGCCTCGCCATTCTGGCCAGGTGCCTCGGTTCTCGTGCACCGCGCAATTTAATACTCGATCCACGCGAATGCTTTGGCAGCAGCAGTTGCAGCAGCGCTGGGACGCTGCCAATGCCGGGCCTCGTGATGTGCCGGCTGCCGGTGGTCCGTGTGTACCTCCACCGCGCGCTTTGAAAATGTTGTTATACGCGCTTTTTTTTTGAAATTAATTGTACGCGTTTTATGTAATAATACCGTAAACCGTAACGTGTATTTATACGTTTGTACTGTATTTGAAAAGAACCCGTAACGTGTATTATTTCTTCGTGGTCAGTAGTAACTTGTTAGACACCTCGCCGACTCGTAACACAACCAGGAATTATATATAATAGGGGGCCTTAGGAAGAACTATCAATATCTCATAATATATACTTCGAAAACATATGTCAGAGATTTGCATATCACCAATTTTTTTGCTCTAAACACTAGCACACGATCTTTTAAATTCTTGTGTTACACAAAATTATACTTGCATTAGAAAGACATGACAAATAGAGAATGGATAAGAAATTGGAATGTCCATTGCCTGCTTAACTGTGCGTAATAATGCATCTGTGCATAAGGCAAGAGCATGGCACAAGCATGATGGGGCTCATTCTATCCGTGCAATCAAAGAAAATGTTAGTTATCTACGTGTACTGGCAACAGTGGTTTGAAAGGAACCAACGAATCTTTTTTTACCCATATGAACGATTACATGGGCATTTTAAAGGCCGTAATTAAGCATGTCCTAATAAGCTGATGATCACACCCTCACGTAAATGAGATTGATCGAGTGTTAACCAAGGGTAAAATCGACCTATACACGACTACAATAGCTTCGTCATATGCAGGTCCTGTGTGTTTCCGCTTATAAGCGGCTTATCGGTGGAAATAAGTGAGAATCCCGCCAAACGCTTTGCTTATTTCTACCGATTCTCGCTTACGTGGTAAGCCGCTTCAGAAATTTGAATTACGAGAAGCGAGAAGCGAAAAGCGAAAAGCGAGAAAATCTTCGTTTAGATTATAATCCAAGCGTGGTTAGGAGAAGCGTATACAAACAGGGCTGTATATTTGGTTTCGATGATAGGTGTTGCAAGTCCAAGATCTTTGGAGAAGCGAGATCTCGGCGGCCATGCAACACCCCTATCCCTAGAGGAAGGTTTGAAAGAAATCACGGCGGTGCTGCAGCTGCGGCAGCCCGCCAGCAGCTATAGTGAATGGAAACGTAAAGATAGTCATTGGTGCTTGCGCCTACAACCAATACAAATCATCATAAGTCTTGCTAATGAAGTTAAAGTCCATGTAACTTGGAGTCACATCTCCAATAGGACTTATAATGACACAAGAGTCGTGAGCCGTTCATGTAATCGGCAAGCCCTCGAGTTTTTGTTAAGGGTGTGTTGTATTTTAAGCCATGGGCTTGGTCTTAGTCAAATTACACTCATGCCCCTTAGGCTGAGTTTAGTGAGGTTAGCCAACGGTCGATCGACGAAATTGTTTTATACAAGAACTGTTGTTGAATGTTCCGTCGAATGTGGACGCCACAAAGCTTACGTTCAACGTTCCTGAACTGGAGGGAGCAAAAGCGTGAGGCCAGGGAGCATTCATGTTCATTGATCACAAGGTGTAAGGAAATTTGCCTCGTTACAAGTATGGTAACTGGTAAGCAACCGAAGGACTCGCTAAAAGGTTTGGCACGAACAAAAGCTTAAAAGGTGGACTTGTTATCATGTTGGCACGGAAATCAAACGCTCCTTGTTATGGCAAGTTGGCAACCAAAATGGCAATGGCGGGGGGTGTATGGATCATGAGTGAGAGGTGGCACTTTTTTTTTCACTGCTTTGGTTTGCTTTGCACAGTTGCATCGCACCTATTGTTCCCGGTGCGGAGATCCTGATCACAGCGCACAATTGGTCCCTCGGCCGAATTACCGAACCCAAAGGACAAGCTGAAAGCCTGAAACTACAGCGCCAAACGAACCGACCTCAGCTTCAGTTACCCGGAATTCGCGTGGCGGAGCATGTGCAACTTGAATTCCTGGAACCGCCGGAATCGGGAGCACGGAGCAGAGTTGCGTATGGGCAACGGGGAGGCCGTTCCGATCTGCCGTCAGATTGGGTGTCCGAGAAGCAATGCGGGGGTGTGGTACGCGGAGGCGGGTGTGTTTGGGCGGCGGAACAAGCGGATCACGCGAACTGGGGTCGCCGTCGCCGTCGCCGTCGCGGGCGGGCCACCGGTCCCGGCGATAAGGCCCGGCCGGGGATCATGAGATGGGACGGGATGATGACACATGCGCGCAGGCGGAGGCAGGAGCGGTGCACCTCGCACCAGTTTCTTCATCATGTGACCCGGCCGGTGGCCCTACCGGCGTCGGCCGGCCGGCCGGCGCGGTGGGCGTTGGCGGATTGAATTATCTGTACGACCGGGTTTGTTAGTGGTTAATTGCTGATGCGCCCGTAGTAATGCAATCCTAGTACAGAGCACGGATGGATCCGAGTACTCACTACCCTTCCTAGTATAAACTTTTTTTTTTTTTACCGTGCTAGGATTGTGGCATCCGATGTTAACTCTGCTTGATTCTCTAGCATGGACATCGCACAGGAGTGAGGAAGCTTTTCTGCGTTTGGGATGCGTTTCTCTTCTTTTTTGTCTATGCTTTGGCCCTCTTTTCTGAAAGTTTCCTGTGCAATAATCGTAGTGGTATAGTAATTCAGATCGCTGGAGCCCTCTGTATCCCCATATCATGTGTCAGCAAAGGGTTACGGAGGCCTCCTACTCGTTCAAATGGCGCACCTGCTGTTGGAACGGCACCTGCCTAAGCTTTTAGCTTTTGATTTGATAACTGAAGCTGTTTCGAGTGAAAACCGATTGATAATGCCCTACTTTTTGACCGGGACGGCATTCCTGCCTAGTAAAAGCGTAGGTTTAACTAGGAACACCAGCGAAGACGTATTCTGCCGTGGAGCCCGATGCGCATGCGCACTGCGGATTAGTTTCCACGGCTAGCGCGTAAGATTCTTGAGACATCGGGCATGCGATAGGGAGCTGTCCCCGTCCGTCTTGGAACTACCGGGTCATGACCCATGAGACCGATCGATCAGGCCGCCGGCGCTCGGTTTCTAGCGTGAGAGCTACTACTGCTTGTTTGAACTGGGCTGGAGTCAGAATACTGCACAGCGTCGTTCTAGAGTCTGACTGGACGGCACGATGGGGTCCCTTTATTCTCCCTGTTCTTCTTGATTAAGATCGGAGGTTCCTTCCTGCTTCACAACCTTGCCATGTACGAGTAGTTAAGAATTCGAACTATATTTTTGCCTTATTCATGTAATTGCAAAAAAAATTCTATTCCTTCATGTTAATTATTATGGGATATAACGAAGAAAGAAAGAAAAGAACAAGTTCCAAAAAGAAAAAAACATGTGACTACTGATTATTTAGGTGCATATTATTGAAATTTCAAAATAACAAATGAATACTGGATATAATTTGCTTCTAAACCATGTCTATTACTGTGAAAATAACCTAAAATAACTCTCTGAATTTGCATCTAAATAATCCATCCCTCCCAAATAATCCACCTCCTCTAGTGCATGAGCAATAATCATGATGATTATAGTGTACTAAATTGATGGTTAGATGTTCTTGATTTTTATAATAATTTTATATTTTATCTTTTTTTCTTACTAAATATCCTATGCAATCTCCGCACTAACGAATAAAGCATACGACCCCCTAGCGAACTATTTTAGGTTCATCATCTTCACCCAACTAATTTCGAGCCACTGCTCCACCGGACTCCAACGATCAATGTCCTCTGAAAGGTTATCTTCTGCCCTGTAACGTTAGGATTAGCAGAGTATCTAAACGCTTTGCTGACACATGATATGGAGATTCATTTCTACGAGCCTTGTTTAGTTGGTTAATTTGGGAGATGCAAAATTACTGTACCAGCACTGTAGCACACTGTAGCGTTTCGTTTGTATTTGTGAATTATTATCCAAATATTGACTAATTAGGCTCAAAAGCTTCGTCTCGCAAAGTACAACAAAACTGTGTAATTAGTTTTTAATTTCATCTATATTTAGTACTCTATGCATGTACCGCAAGTTCGATGTGATGGAGAATCTTCTTTTTGCATAGTGTCAAAGTTGGGAGTTGGGGGTAACTAAACATGGCCCGTGGCATTTTAGAACGCCGTGCTGTTTTCTTCTGTGCCTTCAACTGCGGCCACTAAAAGATGGCGCATCACGGCTGTAAAAGATGGTCTGGGCCACGGATTGGCTCTCTGGGCTCTCGCAGGAGGCTGAGGCTGTCTTTCTTTGTCTCGCGCACACAGAGAATGTGTATGTTGGACCATGTTTGTTTCTGTTCTAGTCTCTCTTCAAGTTCTAATGTGCCTTTGTCTCTCTTCTCAACGAGCACGTCGAGCACATAGGCTACCCATTAGTCCATTTTGTCTGTCTGTGGCTTGATTAACATCCCAATTAAGCTGATGCTTGTTCTAGTTCTTTGGGAGCATTTTCTATCACAAATGTTGGTTCCAGCCTTCTGCTTACAGGGCTTTTATGTTTTTCTTTTGTTTGGAATGGTCGCCGCATTGAAATGCCACAACCGAGCGGCAGTGACACTGAGCTTTCAGGCCAGTATAGAATATCTCTACAGCAGCCATACGTGGCGTCCATCAAGTCGACAGGTTTAAAGGAACCTCACGGTAAGGATCAGCCTGGCATAATCGCGTCCCACCACGCAAAGAAGTGGAGATTTTTGAAACATTTATCGTGTGGTTCTAATTAATCCATTCGTCCTGACGCGGTTCGGCGGTTACGCGGTTATGCCACATGCTGTGGATAGACTCGACTGCACCGGTGGTGTTGGCACAGTCATCAGCGGCTCAGGGCCCGGCCAATCAACTAGGCCCTTGTATTTCTGGATATCTTTAGTGCTTGACAAGTACGAAATGAAGCGTCTAGTTCTTGTTCCTTTGCCAAATGCAGGGGGAAAGCACCCAGGTCCAAATTGCGTGCTTAGTTAATACTGCATGTGTCGATGACATCGAAGAAGTGGATAAGTGCTGGATTTCTGATGGAATTTTTCAAAGACCGATATCCTATGGTGTAAAGTATGTTCACCATCACCAATCTACTGATCAAAGCTTGTTTACCTTTGCATCGATCATCGATCTTGTCTGACAAAGCCAGCAGCATAGCAGAGACAGGTGATGGTAATTACAATCTGGTCAAGATCAACACTTGCATGTTCATGGGCCATTTGGAGACACTAGCTGGAGCAGTACAAACGGTGATACGGCCACTCAGAAAGTTAGTTAGGAATATTGAGGCCTCTTCATGGAAAGTGGATGCTTTGTTACACAGTTCCAGTGTCGAAATAACTCAATAATGCTCCGGGCTTGATTGCGGGGTCGAATCGGATGAGCAGCGAACAGGCACACAACACAGCCACCGGTAACGAAGGCACAAGCAGTGAAACTGAAACATATGGCCTGCAACATCCAACACACAAGCATCGTGTTAACTCCCAGCAAACACTAGATTAGAAGGCACGGGAACGCCAGACCTGTGAGTAATTGGTTGCGCTCACGCCATGCGAAGAGGGTGTTTGGATACTTAGATGCTAAACTTTAGCAGTGTCACATCGGATGTTCGGATGCTAATTAGGAAGACTAAACATGAGTTAATTATAAAACTAATTGCAGAACCCTGTGCTAATTCGCGAGACAATTCTATTAAGCCTTATTAATCCATTATTAGCAAAATGGTTATTGTAGCACCATATTATCAAATCATGGACTAATTAGGCTTAATAGATTCGTGTCGCGAATTATACTTCATCTGTGCAATTAGTTTTTATAATTAGCCTATGTTTAATACTTCTAATTAGCATCCAAACATCCGATGTGACAGGTGCTAAATTTTAGCAGGGTTTATCCAAACACCCCAAAACACATCTCGATCAGTGGTTGGCTGGCCGACGCCGATCCTGATGTCAATGGACAGCAGTTGGCCTCCGACCGATCCTTGACAGCGAGGGAAGGAACCAACGCGAGGGTCAATTCTCTGTTAACTAATCTGAGGCCGACGGGTTCGGGCTACAAAGGTAGCTCACCAGCGCAGTCGCAGTGAGGTCACTCGGTGCCGGAGCAAACAACTTTAGACGTAGGAGTTGCTGGACTCGCTGTGGTCTGTCGCCTGTGGGTGGTGACGCTAGTGCTAGTGAGTGGTTTCCGTTTGCCGAGCTCTCGCGGCTCCCGATCTTTGACTCCTTGTCCTCAGCGTTTCTGGTAGGAATTTACTTGGATCGGACTGTAGATTCGTTGTAATCGATGCAGATTTCAGGCCCAGTTGATCGAGCTCGGTGAAGAGAGAATTTCTCTCTCTCGAATGACATAAGAGAGAACTGAACTCAGTGGGGAATCGAAAGACGTGTGCCTTCGCCGCTGCTTCAGAAAAGCTAGCACGATTGCAAGATATACTTTGGACACCTTGCTGCGGTTTTCTCCCTTCGCCTTTACCTTTCTTCTCCTTTCGGTCGCTCTCTCTTTGTACTTTGGCTAATGGCTGAGCTTGTCCCTCTTTGAGCACTCTGCGTGATCTCGTTTTGCGCTTCTTTGGTTGTCAGGCACCGTGGAGATTCACAAAGATGCAATATATTATTCGCCATGCAAACCTATTTGATGATCACAATTCACAACATCCTGCAGTCTACTTGTCTCCATCTTATTTTTTCTTTGTGATGAAATGAAACCCTGGCTCTGGCTATCCTACATATATTTCGAAGTTAAACAACATCGGGCCGAAGCGGATGTCAGGATGGGATGTCCATGTTTGGGGTGGGCTGAATCCTACCGATTTAGAAGATTGGGCCACTGACTGGCCTGGTTTGGTTTACGCTGCTTATTTTTAAGCACCCATCACATCGATGTTTAGATACTAATTAGAAGTATTAAACGTAGACTATTTACAAAACCCACTACATAAGCGGAGGCTAAACGGCGAGACGAATCTATTAAGCCTAATTAGTCCATAATTTGACAATGTGTTGCTACAGTAAATATTTGCTAATGATGGATTAATTAGGCTTAATAGATTCGTCTCGCCGTTTAGCCTCCACTTATGTAATGGGTTTTGTAAATAGTCTATGTTTAATACTCCTAATTAGTATCTAAACATTCGATGTGACACGTGCTAAAAATAAGCAAACGGAACCAAACAGCTCCTGACTCAGTTCAAAGCAAATTTAGCCCCACCGAAAGAAGACCCATCTTCCCCGTTCTAATCTGGCATGTATTTTAAACAATTTTTAGCCGAGGAATCATTAGGAATTCCGTTGAACATACTCCTCGTGCACGCTTGAGCTTCAGGGGGGATTCCGAAATTGTTGTGTGTCCGTTCTTCTCCAATGCGACTGTAATTCAAAGAAAGTCCAACAAAAAAATTGCTCCAAGTCGATCTGCACAACTCCGCGCGCATGTAACATGCGATGCAAACACTGCACAATGGTTCGTACAAATTAAACGAGCACAGTGCGTGTACGGATTTGACGTGGAACTTACCAAATTTGATATCTTTTTCTAAAAGCGATATGAGCCGTATAATGGTTCAGTATAAGTAGAGGTGGAGTGCGCATTGCATCATTCATCCTGGACACCATGGCGGCGTCGTTCCTGCTAGCTGTGGTGTTATGCCTCACTGCCATCCTCGTGTTCACTCATGCCTTGTGGCTAATAACAGACGGCCGCCGGCGTCGACTCCCTCCTGGACCCTGGCCACTTCCGGTCATCGGCAGCCTCCACGCTGTCACGTGGAGCAGGCCACACCGCTCGCTCGCGCACGTCGCCGAGCGCTACGGCCCGCTCATGTGCATCTGGTTTGGCCGGCACCCCACCGTCGTCGTCTCCACGCCGGACGCCGCGCGCAAGATATTGACCAACTCTGAACTGGCTGGCCGTACCGTCCTAGACACCATGCTCGCCGAGGGACACTCTGCCGATTCCGTCCTCCTCCTACCGCCGGGCAACAAGTGGCGCGCGATGCGGAGGCTCGCCATGGCCGAGCTGTTCACCAAGGGCCAGCTCGACGCGCGGCTGCAGCTGCGGCAGGAGAAGGTGCAAGAGCTGGTGCTCTACGTCTCCGAGCACGCGGCGCGCGGCGAGCCAGTCGACGTCGGGCATGCCGTGTTCATGACGGTCATAAACGTCGTGTCACGCTCCTTGTTCTCCGCCGACATTGGATCCCGGGAGCTGCGGGATAAGGTGAAGGAGGCCGCTCAGCTGCTCTCAACGCCAACATTATCAGACATCTTCCCATCCTTGGCGCCCGCCGACCTCCAAGGTGCGCGGAGTAGGATGGGTGCACTGGTCAGGTACGCCCATCGGATCATTGATGAGCAATATATGCGTAGAAGGCGTGGTCGGGACGCCGGACAACCAAGAAAGGACGACATGATGGACGTGGCGATAGACAAGGAGAAGGAATGGGAAGAGGAGGGCAGTGAGATGAACTATGGTGCCATCAAAGGCTTGATCACGGTATGTGCGTCCACGTTCACCAATATCTAGTGGTTGATCCTTGTCTATAGAAGTTTTTCTAAGAAAAAGGGGGAAAAGTTGAAAAAGAGGAAGCAAGAAGGATATGGGTTTTCTCCGACGAAGGCTCGGTTCGGGGTTGGGGTTGAGGACTACCGGATTAGAGGGATGGCCAAGGGAGGTGGTGGTCTGGTAGTGGTGGCAGGTTGAGGAACCATAGGCTTAAGTGGCGGTGACGCCACCGGCTAGGCGGTGGAGGCTAACCAGCGGATGGGGTCGGTGACAGGGGCAGAAGAGAAGCAATTGTTAGGAAAAGTGGGATGGGAGGGTAGCGGCGGGAGGTGGGGGAAGCAGTGAGACATCTGGCCTTAAGGTTGCATGATATGTTGTCAGTGTTGAACAATAAGGATATAAGGGCGATAATAGTGCCAAGGAGAAAGAGACGAGGAAGAGAATATAACCACGAGGTAAATATGTGATGGTGGACTGGCTCATAGAACCTGCACGGATTCAAACCGTTCTCTAAAATACCATAGCATCTAGCAATGGGGCATTAATGCCTTGTGCACACCAAAATGAACATACTCCATCCGTTCAAAAAATACAAGGATTTAAGAATTGATCTTAACTCAACAACACTACCGTTTGACTAAAATTATAGAAAAGAACAATAATATGTATGATATCAAATGGGCATCACTAGATCTATTATAAGAAAATTTTTATAATTTATTTATTTGGTAAATTTTAAGGCTCTTTTCTATAAATATGATCAAACTTGCAAACTCAAAAGTTCTTATATTTTGCGATGACGAAGGCAATAGATTAATTAACTAGTCCATCAATCAACATGTGCCCTGCATAGATTAATAACTTTGAGAGGCATGAGTATTAGAAATTCATTAAAAAAATAGTAACCATAGTCCATAGCTAATAATCAAAATTGTTTACCCTGCACTCTCTTCATTTGTTAAATATTCTAACACAATACCCATATGAATTCATACTTATCTTTGTCTGATTGTGATAGACTTTAGTTAGTAATTGCTTATACGGTTTCTACCCACCACCATATTTTTTCATTTTGCATCACACATCCATATGTATTATATATATTTAATTGAACTCTTAGTTTGATCTTATGTGTTTACTATGAGACCGGTGTTCTCACTATTGCTTCCACCATAGACGTATGTGTGGGTGTGTCTACACACACACACACACACATGGTTAGTCTACATGATAACACATCATGTATACCTTAAGTTAGTATTTTTTTTATATTAACAATGGCAGAAATAGGTAATTTATAATTTTAGTATTGGTGTACATTATTTTTATATAGTGATATGTGTAAGAAATTCAGATTCAGATTTAGTATTTTTATGTTATTTATAATAATAGTATATATGGGTAATATAGGTCTAAATTAAGGGTTTGCTTAAGTTATCTTGTACCATGGCATAGTTAGATAATTTAGATGAATATTTTGGGGTCAATTTAGGTTATTTTTATAATAAAATAGGTTGTTAATTAGATATATTCAAGGGTTACTTTGAAGTGTTTTTATAGTGATAGAGTTATGTAATTTTTTAGAAAATATAATATATTCAATGGCTATGATCGTTAGAGTATATCAGACAGATGACTCAATGGTTCTAATTTTTGTGAGAATTTCGAAGATTTATCTTTCATTTTTAGCGCGTCTTGTGAGGATTAATGTGGAAATGAACTTCAAATTACGAATAGCAAGATTTTTAAGAGAATAAAGGGTGCAAAATGGGAGAGGATAGAAAAACTAAAAAAACATGTTAACCTAGAAAAAACAATATGTGGCTTTATATTAAGAAAAAAATAGGTGCCCAAGTTCACCTCTAATCCTCAATTAATTTAATTAATCTAAGTAGTCCGGATGTACGTCCATGCTCTCTGCCAATTGTGAGTTAAACTTCATTTCTCAAGGTGGAAATATTCGGAAAAGGAAGGGCCAATGATCATACTGTTGAAATATTTTAAGTTCCATTGCCATGATCGGTTTCACTACCTATAATCAATATATTTCAGGATCTCTTCGTAGGAGGAAGTGAGACAGTTTCAAGTACAGTTGAGTGGGCAATGGCAGAATTATTGCAATGCTCGGAATCAATGAAGATGGTAAGGGAGGAGCTCAAGACGGTTATTGGCACTAAAGGGCAAGTTGTGGAGTCTGACATTAGCCAACTTCCCTATTTGCAAGCCGTGGTAAAAGAAACTTTACGACTTCATCCCGCAATTACACTAGCATTTCAGCGGGCAATGGCTACGGTGCAAATAGAAGGATACAGCATCCCCAAAGGAACCGGCATAGTAATAAACATATGGGCAATTAATCGAAAGTCTAAAATGTGGGTTGAGCCAGAAAAATTTATGCCCGAGAGGTTTATCGGCAAAGACATCAGCTTTTGGGGCAAGGATTTTGAGTTCATTCCATTCAGTGCTGGGCGTCGTCAGTGCCTTGGACTGCCTTTAGCATATAGAATGGTGCATTTGGTTCTTGGGTCACTGTTGTACCACTTTGATTGGAGGCTTCCTAAAGATGTCAAGGACAACGGTATTGACATGAGTGAAAAGTCCGGAGCCATTATGGTTTCGATGGCTACTCCACTCAAAGCCATAGCTAAAGAGTGTGATGAATAAAAGGTCCCCTGTAATAAGTCGACCATATCACGACTATTGTAGACCGAGGAGTCATATTTCACGGTAAGATAGTAATGGCATGAGAATGTGAAACACCATATTGTTGTAATCCATGCCTAATAAAACATCCATATGTAAGAAAGGTTTACTATCAGTATGGTTCACCAAAATTGCAGCCAAATATTACTGTTTGTGTATTAAGGGGGTGTTTGGGAGCACTTCACTTCACCAAAAATCACTCCACTCCACCAACTCAAAAAAATCGCAGCCAAACGCGTTCGACTCCAGCAACTCCGGCTCTAGGAAAAAAGGTGGAGCAGGGGGTAGATCCACGTTTTTGGTGGAGTACCTCAAGAGATGCTCCAAAAACCCCCTTTACAGACCTCCTCGTGGAGTTGGTGGGTATTTACCCACCATTGCCACTCGTTACACATGTACCGGTTCGATTCACGGAAAAGAAAAGACTCCCGTCGCTCCTCCATCCCGTCGCCCCCTTCTTCCTGTCGATCTTGTCCAAGGGGGGCGAACAGGAGCTCCGTCGCCCCATCCCTGGCGCGCGCCGCCCGGCCTCCGCTCCGCCCGCCGCGCCCGCCCACCCCTGCCGCGCCGCCCGCCTGCCGCGCCGCCCCGGCCGCCGCCCGCCTGCCACTCCACCCGCCGCGCCCGCCTGCCCCTGCCGCGCCGCCCCGCCCGCCGCTCCGCCCGTCGTGCCCGCCCGGCCGCCGCTCCACCCCGGCCGCCGCTCCGCCCGGCCGCCACTCCGCCCACGGCGCCCGCCCGGCCGCCGCCCGCCCGTCGCCGGCCGCGCGCCGCCTGCCGCGCCCGCCCCTGCGTTTGGGCAGATCAACTTGTATTGTAAAATATCTCATCTATCCGGTGTTCTTCTTCAGGCACTGTTTCAGGGATTAGCTAGCTGGATAGCTAGAGATGCCGATTTACCAGTACCTAGCAAAGCACCATGCATGAGATTTGATAGATCGATAAGGAAGGAGCAATTTGAAGGGAGCAAACAGGTTTATTGGCATGCGTTAGTTTTTAGAACACTGCTGGCTGCCTTCATGAATGATCAATGTCTTTTAGAAGCTCATACTGATTTCATCTCATCATGATGGACTCACCGTTCAGCAGAGGCCAGAGGGTGCATGGACACATATAACGTGCATGAATATTAGTACATACGGAAGAAGGGCAGTTGAATGCTAGCTCTATTCAGCTTTGCTTCCAACCTCCCATCATTCTTACTTGCATGATCGATCTTATTGTCATAGACATATATATAAATCATGGCGCTCCCCTAGCTAATTAATACTATTACACAGGAAATGGAATTCACCGGATCATCAGCACTAGGGAGCAACTACCCATGTCGCCAGCGATAGAGGAGAGACGTGTACAGGAGGAAAGAAGGGGAGGAGAGAGAGGAGAGACAGACATGTGGGTCCGTTCACAAAGGGTAAAATAGGCTATTCACAAGAAGTGCTCATGTTTTTGGAGCTGGAGCACTGCCTCCAACCAAACACGTGCAACAGCTCCATATTTTTCTGGAGTTGTTGGAGTGGAGCTAGGAAAGTGTGGAGTTGGTGGAGTGGAGTTGGTTTTTCTAAAGTGAAGTGCTCCCAAACAGCCCCTAAATTTAGGTTTGTCGATGTCCCCCAATCAAACCCAAGCCCTATCTACTACATGTATTAATGACCCTGGGATCGGCGCGCTCTCAGGGCATGAGCTACTGTAGCAGAATGGGATGTGGTGAGCTCTGCAAAACTTCTGTTCGATGTGCGATTGAACCAATTTCATCATGCACCGAAGGCTCTAGCAAGCGACAGGGAAGGACACATGCACGCTGTGATATTTTATCTGTATCAGCAAAATAACACCAAAGGATCTGGACGTGCTTTTACTGTTCACAATATGGTTTCCCATATACTGTTCGTGTTATTTTAGGAAAAGGTAGAAGCTAAAGGTGCTCGGTTATCTTTGCTAATGTCCGCCGTAGCACTGTCCATGGAGTGCAGCATTATTCAGATAAAATATGGTCAATGTGCTCGGTTATCTTTTTTACGCTTTGTGACACTGCACTTGCTACTTTCACGAGTGATACTTGCTAATTTCTTTACTTCATTTCTTCGCAAGTTTCTTCAAATTATGATAAGTTCACAAGATCCACCTGAATAATTTATTACTAAATTAGATTGCATTTTTATATGAACCATGCACGTAGCATGTAGTAAACGTCTAAGAATCAAAGAATTCTTAGACAAGGAAGTTATTATATATATGGCGTTCGGAGGACCAGTACAACACAAGTAGTACTTGATTTGGGGTTTATATGTCATCAATTCAATTTTGGGTTCCATTTCAATTTGTTTTCTTATTTGATGTGATACATTGCGATGATGAATTAAACACATACGCTTTTCTATTTTTACTTTGCACTTGATACAAGTGCGCATAGCGCGCTAATCTGGCTAGTTAATTTTGGTCGTCAACGGTTCATCATCCGAATGTGGCTGGTGCTGAATCAACGTCGCCACGCCGTGGGCTTGAGCTGTACATTGGACCCTTAAACGGGCCTAACCGATCAAATAATGCGAACATTGTCATTAAAAGGGCCCTTTTCGTGTGTGTGTGTGTGTGTGTGTGTGTGTGTGTGTGTGTGTGTGTGTGTGTGTGTGTGTGTGTGTGTGAGTAAACCCCTCTCGTTTGGCCGTCAACATTATTCTTAATCCGAGAAGGCAGCAAGCACATGGCACAGAACAAAATCTTCCCCAGTGGACAATGCGATCGCAAAGATATCTTAATAAAATCACGCTAATCAGAGGAACAGGACAAAAGTTAGCTTTTGGCGCCCGGTACCGGGAAATGCAGCACATGCCACGATTGGAATGCAAGATTTTCCCTTTAAAAAATTAGGACGATGCAGGGATATTGCACAAACAACTGTATTAAGCCATGGATGCTATCGGAAATCACTCCGGATAAAATAATAGTGGTCAGCCAGCCCGATTGGGAACTTGGTTTAGCAAAACCTGACGGGACAGCAACAGCAATTGTTGTACATGTGCTAACAGGATACCTAGTAGAGTATTCTAGGCCAGGCTAACATGGATCTTGAGTTTCGAGGGTAACTTTTGGCAAATCCAATGTTTGTAACTTGATCATTTACACCCCCCCTGACAGTGCGCCAGCAAAATGCGGACGTGCTTGAGTTAGCTTCAGGTTCAACAATGATGACTTGGTGCAATCCAAGTTCGTCAGCCATGAGCTTGATCAGGGTAGCCCAGGCCGGAGTCCAGAACTTCAGCTCTGCTAACATCTCACGTCTGAGGAGAGCTTCTAGAGAGCTTATGGAGCCAGCATGGCCGGCTGTGTGTGCCACCTCGCCCTGCTTGGTTGCCTTTGATCCCCAATTAATAATGGTAAAGCGCACTGCGTGCCCATGCCCGGGGCAGAAAAGTGCACAGGAAAGCAACGATATAATGCACTAATTTAAAGCCCAAGTTTTGGCTTTGACTTGATCGATCGGTGCCTTTCGTCTTTCAATGCTGTTCATACCCGACGCGCCGGTGTGTGGCTGGGTTTGTTCCTCCGGTACCTGTCTTCGAAACAATTCCTTGAACAGTTCCGGACAAGCTTGACATCACGTCCAAAAGGCCCGGTACTGTTCATCGTTGCCCGAGCAAGTTGCCCGTGGATAAACGCAAAGCATCCATGATACACTTGTGGGATAATCCTAAACTAAGGCGGTGTTTGGATAGCTCCGCTAAAGTTTAGCACATGTCACATCGGATATTTAGATGCTAATTAGGAGTATTAAATATAGACTAATTACAAAACTAATTGCACAGATGGAGTCTAATTCGCGAGACGAATCTATTAAGTCTAATTAGTTCATGATTTGACAATATGGTGCTAAGTAACCATTTGCTAATGATGGATTAATTAGGCTTAATAGATTTGTCTCGCGAATTCGTGCAGGGGTTCTGCAATTAGTTTTATAATTAGCTCATGTTTAGTCCTCCTAATTAGTATTCGAACATCTAATGTGACACTGCTAAAGTTTAGCATCTAAGTATCTAAATACCCCCTAAGTACCGTGCTATCACGTCAAAATACCTTTTGCCTTAGCATGGTGAATAAATCAAACAACATTCAACATTATGATGCCTGTGCTCATAAATTATTAAAAGGAAGTTGGATGGCAGGTGATCAAATTATTCGGACTTGACCATTTTTGAAAGCAGGATAAAGGTGGGTAAAACACTGTTTATGTGCTAGAACATATAGAATTTTACTTTCCTTTAGCCAGGACAATTAATTGTTGCGTTTTCAGGCAGATAGAGTAGCATTCCCCCAAGTTTCTTGGAATCATTTGCTGTCCTTTTCCTCCCATCCGAAGAAAAAGGAGGCACGCATAAATTCCCAGCTGTACGCTTGAAGAATTGCGAAAGCAGCAGTATGTAAGCCTTGAAAGCTTGTGGATGGCAGCAGTACTGAGTACTGACGCTTAAACCATGGCCACAGGAAAAATAGAAATAATGAAACCAAATTCTTCAAAGAAAATAGAGATGAACTGGGAGTACCGGAGGAATGCCTCACGGGACCAGTACGTGTGTGAGCTTTTCCTCAAGGCGGTGGCCGCGACTTTTCCGACGACGCAGATTGCACACCACCAACGGCATAGTAGTTCCTGTGCTCACTTTGCTTGGCAGGGAACAAGAATGCAGAAAACAGCACGAGAGTCAACCTATGCGCTCCTGTACAAATGTTGAACCTTCTATGGGCTACAGTACAATGTTCAAGGCTCCAACCCCAATACGAGCGTCGGCATCGAGTCCGTCCTCTACTCATGACTTGCAGTGGCAGAACTGAGGGGGGCCGGCGGGGCCATGGCCTCCCCAACAATAGAAAAAAAATTCTACTATCCCTCGTCAACTGCCAGCACACAGACCATATCAGCACTTAGCAGGCCAAAGGCCACAAAGGTCAAGACCAATAGTCATTCGGGCAACTGTTGTCCAGTACCCAACAACACACGTATGCACACAGGTGGTTAGGCACCTGTTCACATACGGACATACCTAATCACGTGACATTTCATTCCAATCTCACGACATGCTAACGTCGCAAAACCTCGCCCAACACCCGATGGTTCGCCGCCTGCGATCTGTGAACTGCCGGAATCTTGCGCTGCCATTACGCCATCGATAGCGGGCAAGTCGGTGTCCGCGGCGGCATGACTGCAATGGAGGACAACATCACGATCGACCTCCTGTTTATGATGTTTCTCCTCCAACTCAAACCAATATAAGTAAGTCCTATTCCTTACGCCATATCGGTATATTCTCTATAGTCATGACTAGCTATTGTATACTTATGTGGATAACAAAAAATTAGAATAAATTGCTAAATTTTTGAACCGGCAAATATTTGTCTGACCCCTTTAATTTTCTCTCCAGATCCGCCCTGACGACTTAACCTTGTTCCTAACGTGGCGCATCGACCCAAATGTAAGCACGAAGTATACTAGTACCACCGCACAAGAGAACTCTCCGACTGCATCCCGTCTGCGGAAACCAGGTGAGGCGCTGGCGGTTGACCTGCTCGAACGGCCTAATCAAGGGCCGGTCGAGTCGTTAGCCAGTGGCTGGCTGCAGCTGCAGCCGAGAGGGGCCGCGGCCGGCGTACCGAGCTGGGCGCACGTCACGCTACACGCGAGCGCCGAGAGCGCCCTGCTGTGCTGTTAGCGCCGTGGTGCGATGCGAGCGGGATGAAGAGAGCGACGTGCCCACGCGCTGCCAGCGCCACCCGAGCACCCCCGCGGGCCGCGGCGGCCGCTCTCGCCCGCTTCCCCGCCCCGCGTCCGCGTGCCGCTGATCCCCAGCGCGCGCAGCCCCCAGCCCCCCACCCCCACGCGGTGCCGAGCCGAGCCAGCTGCGGCCTGCGTGCGTCGCCCATGCCGCCAGGCGGGCAAAAGCGGTGCGCGGATGCGGCCAAAACAGGCCTTTTTGGGTCCACTTTTCGCCTCGATACCGCGGGCACGCAAATCCCCGGCCGCGATTCAATGGATCTCCCCTCCCCCTCCACTGACCCCCTGCTGTTGCCGTCCCGTGCCGTGCCGCATCCCCGACGCATCTTCGCTGCCTTGCGCGATTGGAAAAGCGCACATTGTTTATGCAGGCCAGTGGCCATCTGGGCGAGCGCGGGCGGGGACCGGGCCAACCAAATCAGCGTCCTGATCTGTCAACACCCCCCGACTTGGAAGAAGATTCAACGTTTCCACTCGCTTCGATTGGCTTCTGCACCACGAACTCTTCCGATTCCTGAATGGGATGCGCAGACTTTCCTTCCTTCGATGACAAAAATGAACTTTCCAGAGTCCAGAGTTGCAACCACGTCGCTGTTGCTTCCGACGGCTCAAAACGCACACCACCATGGGTGTCCCTTCTTCCCCTTTTCCCTTTTCACTCCATTGAAAAACCAAAATTCTAGCACGTAGCAACACGCCAAATGCTAGTGCGCAACTAGCTAGGTGCTCGCTGTCAGTGGGTCAACAGACCGGCCGCATAATTGATCCTGTGCTGCGATCCTCCCCTTGCATGGCACATTTCACATGCCACGAGGGCATCCGATCGCTATAGTACCCGCACGTTGGCCAGCGCGTAAGTCCATCTCGTTTAGGGCTGCTTGTCTGCTCTGCTGTACACCTATACGCACGCCCCCTTCTTCAGGATCTCGCTGCTGCTGCTGCTGCTAGCGGATAAAAAAGCGGTCATGTGTCGCCTAGCATTTGGTGCAACCGATAGAATCAAATCCCAAATCCCCCGTCCATTTGCTGCAGAAAAATCATAAATTTCCCTGTCCATACCGCTACCTTTGCGGCAGTAACCAGCTGCACACCGGGTGGGTAGGTCTCTGCCGTTGGCCGCCTGCTCCTGGTCCTGGAGGTCTGAGCTTCCGATGCTCGGGCTGCTCGACGACAGCAGCATTTGCAAAACGGCTTTGCGAGAGCGCAAGTGGGAAGGAGAGGGACAGGATAAGAGGAGGGGGTGGCGCCAAGTTGAAGGCTGCCTTTATGATCCGGGCTCGTAGCGCCCATGCTGCCATGCCCCTTGCCTAGACCCCATGAGGCCATGACCTGCCCATTTCATGCCCATCACGGCCAATCCGGCATGAGTTTCTTCAGAGGAATATGAGAAAAGATAAGCATAAATCTGGAAAGGACCGGTGATTTTGTCCATTGTTGCAACGTTGCGATCCGGTTGGATATAGAGAAATGCGGCGCGGAAATCAAAATTTTAATGCCGCCTTACAAAACTGATGAAGCATTGCAAAAAATCTTGGTTCTCATATCTTCAAAAAGGTGTCCCACCCATGTTAGTAGTTGCGCTTTTCGGGAAAAGAAAATGATTTATCACTAGCACTTTTTCTTGGTGTATGTGGGCGTATCTCCCCACCATCTATACTTGTATGCATGCCATGGATTTAGAATTTCAAATGCATGGGGGCATCCTTTTTTTTTTCCCTTAAAGGCATACATTTTTCGTGTTTCGGTGTCACGCCTTCTTCTCCTTTGAATATGGGTTTTAAATTGGCTGGTTTCTCCATTTTCAGAATTCTCGATTTTTTTTTCTAACCTCACAGCTCGTGCTGCATAGTGTTTGGTTCGTACTAAGATAACATAAATATAAACATAAAAAGAATCAGATTACATTGTATTTGGTGGCGGAATGGATAATTACCCTCTTTATTTGGTTGCACTCTAGTAATGTAATCAGATTACGGTGTGAGTGTTGTATCTGATTACAGTGGGGGAGGAGGGGTAACAAGTTTGTATAGATATTATTTAGGTAAGAGATTCGATTACAGTGTCAATTGATTACAAACCATCGTAATCAAACATATGTAATGGGATTCGTTACCTTTAGTAATCATATTACATTACATTTGAGCTAACCAAACACCATCATTGCAATCTAAGTACGAGGGTGGTAGAATAAGTCATGTGTAAAAAATGAGTAATATCACAGGGTTTATAGTTTGTTAGAAAGGCGATAGCGACAATATAGACGTGAGCTGCGACATTATACCTGATTTAGAGAAATCAGTGCAATGGCAGTGTGGTGACGGTGGCGTGGTGGTGGTAGGAGGCAACGCGTAGGAACACGTTGCAGTGACGAATGCTGAATGCAACACGACGTGTGGATTTAGGCTGTTTCCTAGTGGTGGTACAACGAATGAAGAATGATACAGCAGTGAGTTCTTCATCGGAATGCTCTAAAAGAAGTGGCTTCAAAATAGCGAAATAAAATGTTACTGACCCAATAAGCAGACAATCACATCAACCGATTTACTGTTAATCTGAAAAATCAATACGCAGTGCTAGCTACTTCCATTGACCAGCCATAATGCCATAACCCTGTTCCGGAATGTCAGAATCTCACTTTCATGATCTGATACTCTATCCTCTATGAGAACACTAGCTAGTAGCTACTACCTTACTAGCAGTATTTGGCACCCGTACACATGAGCACATCACAGTGATACAGCCACATTAACCACCTTAATTCCGGTGGTCAACAGCAGAACCATCGCAGAAACAGGCGTGGCGCTACCGCTCAGAGACGATGATGTTCCTTTCGTTTGTAGCTAACGCGGCGCTTTTACAAAAAGTCCGTGTCCGTACCGCCAAAACCGTCGCGAAAGCCACAAGCCCGGGCACACGCAAAGACGACACAGAGAAGACATGGACAAGGAGGCCTGGGACGAGAGCCCCGGCCCGGACGTAACGTAACACCACATGAATCGCCTCGCCGTCGCCGCGCTGTGAAGGGGACGCAGCGCCTAACACGTCCGGTCGGCACGGTCGCCGACGGCTGGAACCCCCCATGCCGTAGTAGGCCGCGCGCGGCCGCCTCTCTCTCCTCTGATCTCCTCCTCTCCCGGCCTTTGACCTCGCGATCCTTCAATGCGGCCGGATCCTCCCCCGACCCACCTCGCTTAACAAGCAAAGCAACAACTAATCGCTCGTGGTTAGCGCGCAAATCGCCTCGTGCGATCTCATCGCAGGTGTATAAAAAGTGCATAGCCCCCACATATCTTCCCACGCTAAGCCGGCCGGCCTAGGAGTAGTAAGGATTAACACACTTTCCTCCGCGCGGCTGCTACAGTTAGCTAGTTTCCTCTCCACCCGATCCGCACACACCATTGACCTCAGCTCCGAGCTGACCCGACTCCCGCCGGGAGAGCGATCAAGCGAAGCGAAGGAAACAGGGGAGGACGAGGATGAAGGTGCAGTGCGACGTGTGCGCGGCCGAGGCGGCGTCGGTCTTCTGCTGCGCCGACGAGGCCGCGCTGTGCGACGCGTGCGACCGCCGCGTGCACCGCGCCAACAAGCTCGCCGGCAAGCACCGCCGGTTCTCGCTGCTCAACCCGGCGCCGCCGTCCTCGTCCGGGTCGTCGGCGGCGCAGCAGCAGCAGCCGCCTCCGCTCTGCGACATCTGCCAGGTTCGGCGACACGACACGACACCCATGCGCGCATAACCTTTCCGATCGGTTATGTTCGAGTACTTGCTACTCTAACAATCGCGGCTGCCGAAGCTCGATGCTCGTGTTCTCATCGGTTTGCGCTCTCTGTATGTGACGTCGTGCAGGAGAAGAGGGGGCTCCTGTTCTGCAAGGAGGACCGGGCGATCCTGTGCCGGGACTGCGACGTGTCGGTGCACACGGCAAGCGAGCTGACCATGCGCCACACACGGTTCCTGCTCACCGGCGTGCGGCTCTCCGCCGAGCCGGCCGCGTGCCCGGCGCCGCCGTCGGAGGACGAGAACAGCAGCGGCAGCTTCTGCTGCGGCAGCGCCGGCGACGCGGCCCCTCCCTCGTCGGCGCCCGCTACCAGCCACGGCAGCGACAGCAGCAGCATCTCCGAGTACCTCACCAAGACGCTGCCCGGCTGGCACGTCGAGGACTTCCTGGTCGACGAGGCCGCCGCCGCCGCCAACAACGGCGTCTCTGCAGACGCGTCCTATCAGGTTGGTGTTGGTGTCTTGGTCCCCGTCCGTTGCTCCCATTGCAATGACGAACCAGTAAACGTGCTTAGCGATCCACGAAGTAAAGTAACCTAGCTAGCAGCCAGTCGTACTCGTACTACCATAATTCTGCTTGAGCGACCTTTGACACGCTCCCGAGCTAGCGGCGAGCACACTGAAAGCAAGCACGGCAATATCCCGATCACGTCCGCATCGGCATTAGTGCCATTGCTTCCAATCCAACCAGTAACCCCATCCATTATGGGCGCGGCTGTACGGTCTGTAGTTATGCTCGCAAACCCTCGCTGGTCCAGGGTGTGGCCATAAATATCTCCAGGAGCAAAATCTATTTTATCTCGCGGGGCCAGTTTAGCCACGGCGCCCTGATGCTACAATACAATATAGTAGCATATCCAGCATACAGTAGATTGACGACAGGAGCATACAGTATAGAGAAGAGAAGTTAAAAACCGGACTGCAGTGACCTCTGATTTTAACCGGGTCTTATTTTGATCGTGCAGGGAGGACTAGCTCGGATCGGCATCATGCCGGACGGCTACTCGGCCTGGATGGCGCAGGACCAGCTGTTCGGCGACAGCGCGGCCGCCGCCGGCGTCGGGCGGGCAAGCCGGGAGCGGTGGGTGCCGCAGATGATGTACGGCGGCGCGGAGCTGGCCGTGGCCGGCAGCAAGAGACCCAGAACCTCGTCCACGGCGTATTCTTACTGGTGAACTCGTGAACGGAAGACGACCGACTCGCCGTGCCGTCTGTATTATGCATCGGCTGGTGTTCTAGTTTTATTTCCAGTTAACTGTAACAGAAGTTGTTTCCGGGCTCATTTACCACCGCAACTGTTTTTTGCTCTTCCGGGCGTCCTCCGATCGGATGCCTGGGAGCGTTCGTGCTTTTTTGAGGGGTGCAAGAGGGAAGAAGCTTCAGCACCTTTGTATCTCCCTTTTTTGCTCGATGCAACTTCAAAGCCTTTCTATCACTGTCATCCTGGAACAGTGTTCGTTTTCTCCCTTTGCACGAGATTTGAATGAGCACGTGTAGAAGCCGCAATTCCTGGAATTCTTCAACGTGCCGTGGAATTCGGGTGGGTCGGATTGATGGGGGGTGTTCGGTGCCGCGAGCTAGTCAAAACCCGAGTTGAGGAACGCAGCGCACAATTAAAAGTGTTGGGAAACAGAATACGGTCGCAGCCAGATAGCACGTCCTGGAAATTAGCGGCGATATGTTCACACTACACTCATCATGCTCGTATGCACGCTGTACAACGTCTAAAATTGACAGTTTTTCCGGTATTTCACAGATAAAAATAAATCAGGTTCACTAAAAGCGAACGAGCCTCTACCTGAGTGCTCTAATTCTACCCCTCAGGTCTTGAGTTTGATTCCTTGTGAGAGTGAAATTTCAACTTGAGGGTAAAAATATATGTATGGGTGGGTAGGGATTCGTCGAGGATTTTCTCGATCTGCGTGTGAAGACCTTCTTAATATAATACTCGGGGGCGGCTTGCTTCTCGCAGATCGAGTTTTTTTAGTTCAATAAAATAATAAATCTATAGATAAAGGGGAATAACATGGGCGCATATTCAGGTTTTCCATGACTTTAAAAGATGAAACCGTCAAGTAAATTAAGTCTTAATGAACATTTCGTCCAAGAAGAGCATTCGGTTTCTTCACAACACTGATAAAGCAGTACCCCTATACATACTTAGACTATTTGTCCTCCTTTGGAAACTGCAGAGTTGATTTCATTCTCAAATCGAACTATTTTTTTAGAGGATTCTCAAATCAAACTAAACAAGGAAGCTGCGAGTTATTACACATCCCATGGGCCGAAAGCTAATTTACGCGAAACGCAACATCCCAATGGGCTAAAACTGGATTTCGGTTAGGAAACGAAACATTTTCCACGAAAAAAATAGAAAAAGAAAAGCGGCGTGGCCTCTTCCCTGCAGAAAGATCAGAGGGGGAAGACCGACCGGAGCCGCGCGCGGTCGACCGATCCATCCGAGTCGAAGTGGGGATGGCTCTGGCCAGATTGGCGTTTCCCCTCTTCCTCCTCCTCGCCGCGGCGGAGTTCGCAGCGGCGACGCGGTCGCCGTCGGCCTTCGTGCAGAACGCCATCTACTCCAACCGCATCACCATATTCTCGAAAACCTACTGCCCGTAAGTCCTCCCCTCCCAGACACCAACAACTTCATACCGCTCTCTTTGCTTGCTTGCTCTTGGTCTGGAAATCTGGGGCGGAGGGATTTGGGATAGGGTCTGGTGCGCGCGGGCGGCCGAACGTCACCATGCGAGTAGTTCAGATCCCAGGAAGTTTCGCGTCTAACCGCTGTTGCTGTTTTGCTTGGCGAAGGCTTTGGTGTATAGTGAATCGGGTGGATTTAGCCGATGATGGTGGTGGGAATTAGGATATTCACCCTTGCAATTGAGCCGCAGGAAGTCGATACTGGTTAGGTTTTGTTCGTTGGCAGTGCCCCTATTGCGTATTTGGCTCCCGTTGCATCATGTGGCACAAATCCTGCAGTTAAGCTCCTACAACTGAAAAATGGAAGCCGCAAACTGTTACATGTTTGGTGGAACTTGGGTTAGGTTCGGTGAATCTGTACTGTCACCACGGGGCTTGCTTCATCCTGCGGATTATGCAGCTCTAGTTTATGGCCTAACCGCCTAAGATGCTGGTCTATACGCTATTACAAGTAAAATAGCTATAGCCTATAGGTTCAGATCATACATACTGTTTATGAATCGGCTACTCATGTGAATTATACAGTGTACTATTGTACCATGTGGGTGAACTGTTGTGTTCACAGACTCTACAAGCTCAACTGTCTTTAGCTGACCAGCAGCCAATTGGCCTGTTACTTGCAGAGTGGTGATTTATATTTGAACTGACTTCTTGTTGTATAATTGTGCCCGGACATGCATGATGTCGTAATGTGGTGAATCGATTTCAGCATCGGTTGTTTCTATCTTAGTTTTCACAACAAAGAATATAGAATTATAGATGAGTTTGAATTTTTCAGCCTGAGCCCTGGTTTCTTCTGATTTTGTAATCATAATATGTGCCATACACCATAATCATAATCTGTTGATTCTGTAATTATAATTTCTGTAGTATATGCACATACACCATATTCTACACGATAATATGCATATGTTGTTTTCATGTTTTCTAGCAGTATATGAACCTAGGTGTTCAGTATTTTGCTCTGTAATTTACTTGTCAGAACACACAAGTTAAATACAGAGAGCGCAACTTTTGTTTTAGGTAAACATGCTTTGCTACAAGGATTGCGTATTCTGAGCTAGGGTATCTTGTAGTCTCCTTGTAGTTAGAACTCTGACATTTAATTTTTGTGGAAATCCTAATCCAACTGAAGTACCTCTCAAAACTAACTCTTGCCCCTGTTGAATCAGATAACAATCAGAATCCCCACTTACCCTACCCTTACCTTCCCTCCCTACTGTGTTCTCACCAGCCATCCATGACGAAGGGGATTGTTCATTTTTGTACCTTTATGGTCTTTATTTGTTTAATTATCTCTAGCTTGTCCTGCCCTTCTCTTCAATGTTGGCATGATGTCTACTGTGCCCTTTTTGTTAATGGGCAAGATGCTGGCTGTTCTTTCATCCCTCTCCTTCAAATATAATGTGCCAGCATGAAAAACATCCATGGCTGCTGTTGCTTTATTTGAGAAGCACTGTACTTACATCACATGTTGTCTTTTTGTGTTCCCCTTTCTTGGTCTTGGCTGGGTGTGGATCTTTGTTTTTTCACTTGGATTATGGCTCTAGAAACATAGACTGGACTGTTGTTCCAGTGCTTTAAGCTCAAGTAAGGTTATTGGATGACATGATGGTATTGCTGCTGGGTGAAGTCCTGTTCTTTTACATAAATAAAATGTTCCAAAAAAACATCACACTTCTTTTCATGGTCTGACTACTTTTGCATTCTTAAATACTAGTGCTTACTTCTGTTACTAAATATTTCTGTACTTTCTTTCTCATAGGTACTCCATGCGTGCTAAGCGCATATTTCGAGATCTCAAGGAAGATCCATTTGTTGTTGAACTTGACCTCCGAGGTAATCATCCTTGATCCATATGGAACTTCAATCCAGTCACATATTTTCAGGCATTTGTCTACAAGAATTACAAACCTAATATACACATGCCATTCAGAGGATGGACGTGACATTCAAAGTGTTCTCCTAGACCTAGTTGGGCGCCATACTGTGCCACAGGTATTTGTGAATGGCCAGCATGTTGGTGGCTCAGATGGTTAGTGTTTAAACCTTGAGTGCCCTTAAACCTTCTTTCTTGTATGCAGTGTTGTTTACATGCGCATCTACCTTTGCCAATATCAACGGTTAACATTTTGCATATACAATTGCAGATACGGTAAATGCTCTTTCAAATGGACAGCTTGAGAAACTCCTTGGGAAGAGTCAGTCACAGTGATGGATCTCTGGACAAGTTTGCACTGTCGAGAACACTGTAAGTGACTTCATACATATGTACGGGAGGGTGTTCATCTCTGTTTAGCACCGCACAGAATGTTGTAGCTCATATGCCTGATGTTTTTTGTTTTCATGGTAGTGTCGTGACAACAATCTGTATGTACTGGGTATGTGCGATCTGCTCAATTACATGTACAATCTTTTCTACTTCCATGTCTCTTTTCTATGAATGGAATATCGTTGGTTTACCTTGATCAATATGGAAATTTTAAGTAGCATTGGTAGGTCAATAAACAAGCCGCGTACATTCTGAACTAGGGTAGACTCGCAACATTCCTGACCTTCCGGTAACTATGGCTGTCTGTTTTTAGCTTGTTTGTAACATCATGAGTTAGTTCGTTTTTTAAAAAAGATAAAAAAGGGTAAAAGTGGAAAAACGTGGTGTGTGTCAATGAGAAAAGCACAAGCTGAAATTATATTACATTATGAAATCTGTTGGTGCAATAAATGACGGGCACATATAAGCTGACAATATAGAGGCTTTGGTGTACACAGGGTAGCAGGGGCAAATTCTTTACGCAATATAATTAAATAAACCAGTATAAAGTTATAAACGGATCCATAACCGTTGCTCGCACTTGACCATCAGCAATGGTAGGAGCAAATTGTGTTTGCTCGGTTATTGACTCACTGCCGGCCTCTTCTTCCTCAGGCTGGCTGGCTGGCGAGCGCCGGCTGCCTCACCTCCTCAGGCCGATCAGTGCGAAGAAGAGCGAGATGTAGTCGAAACGGTAGACGCGCCTGAGGAAGCCGATCTTGCTCTCGTCCCAGGGTGGGTATCGGAACATGAACTCAATGAGGAAGCTCCTCTTGAGCACCGCCTTCTTGTGGCTGAACATCTCGAACGAGTACTTGCCGTGGTACTGCCCGAACCCGCTGTGCCCGACGCCGCCGAACGGGATGCTGTCCAGGCCATACTGCAAATAGATGGATGTTTGCAGAAGAAAGTTCAGAAATGGCGTGCATTTATTTCAGTGGAGAAAAGGAAAGTGAAGCTCAGACACTGCAGGAGTGACGCGTACCTGCACGATGGCGTCGTTGAATGTGACGCTCCCGGAAGACGTCTCGTCGATGATCCGGCGCTTCAGCTCCTCGTTCCTGGTGAAGGCATAGATCGCCAGCGGCTTCGGCTTCGATTTCAGGAACGTGATGCTGTCTTCGATCTTCTTGACCGTGATGATGGGGAGCAGCGGGCCGAATATCTCCTCCGTCATGATGTCAGAGTCGAGCGGAGGGTTCAGCAGCAGCGTGGGTTCGATGCTCCTTCACAATTGGGAAAACGGCGTCAAGCAGGGGCACCGGTTTTGTGTGGTAACACTGCATGGCCATGGCGATGCTGATCTGAGTTGCTTACAGCGTCTTGGGGTTGAAGTGCCCGCCGTGCACGACGGAGGCTGCCACCCTGCGATCCGCCAGGAGGCCGCTCAGCCTCTTGAAGTGCTTCTCGTTCAGGATGCGCGCCATGTACTCTGTCTTGGTGAAGAACCTCTTCAGTGTGGACTTGAGCATTTCGATCTTCAGGGGGAACAGGCGTCACAAGTCAGAAACAACGTAATGCGCCAGCAGGCGTCATATTTTACAAGACTGCATATCGGAGAAAACACTGAAGCAGACCAGAATCGGCGCGAATTCCTCCTCGACCAGCACGTAGTCGATGGCGATGCAAGCTTGGCCGGAGCAGGTGGACCATTTGGCCCCAATTATGCGGTTCACAGCTACCTGCTTGTAGTCAGTACAGTATCATACATGTGTTAAGGTCAGTTAGCTGCTGTCCTGCCGCAAAACTGAAGGTCCTGAAGAACACAGTTGTTTGTACCTGGCTGTCCCTGTTGCTATCGAGCCAGTCGATGATGCACGGGCACTTGGAGCCGAGCTCCAGCGCCACCGGTGTCAGGTGCTTGGCGGCCTTCGTCATGATAAGGCGCCCAACGCGGCTGCTGCCTGAGAGATGCACCAGGAGAAAAACAGCCGTCAGACGTCTGTTCATGCAACGAATGCAATGCAGGGACTGCCAGTAGTTCATGTTTGTTCAGACTTCAGACTTCAGAGAGCCTACCGGTGAAGAGGACCTTGTCCCATCTGTGCTCCATGAGCTTCTCTCCGACATCCGCCCCGCCCTCAACCACCTTCACGGCCTTGGCGTCCAGGTACTTTGGTATGTTGGCCGCCAGGAACGCCGAGGTGGACGGCGCGAGCTCGGACGGCTTCACCACCACGGCGTTGCCAGCCGCCAGGGCTCCGGAGAGCGGCTCCAGGGCCAGGCCTGCGCGAGTGCAGTGAATCGAGACACCGTGAGCTTTGATCGCAGGATTGTGACAGTAACATAAGAGTTGATCTGGAATTCTGATCTCCTAATGCCGTTGAGCGATCGTTCACTGAGGCACAGAGCACAGTCCCCGGCCGGCCGTGACAGGAAACAGTTGGTTCCAGGAGGTTAGTTTCTTTCCACTCAACCGCGAACCGTGCGTTCACCCATCCGCGCAAGGACAAGGAGAACACATACGAGATCGACCTGTCACGGAGGTGACCCTTAACCGACCACAGAGGAGACCTCAAACACTGTCGCCGTCAGACAGGTTGGTTCAGTCACGAGCCACAACCATTACGCTAGCTTTTCGCCAACCATAACACTAGCTTGTGTAATAGCGAGCCTCTCGGACCTTTTGCAACAGTACGAGTGCAGTACCACTGCGCTGTTGGTGAGGCTAGAGAGTAGAGACAACAGGCCCTACGCAGCTTTGTTGCGAGCCGCAAGGAGAACCGGGTAGCAATGGCCTGGCCTATGAAGGAGACGTCGTCTACACTACACCATTAATGAAGGTCTAAGGGGATCGTAACCACTCGTACAACATACTAGTCTATGGCTAACTATGGCCTATGAACGTGCCTCCAGTTCGTCATCTCTCAGTTTTGTTGAGCAAAAAAATCCACGAGAATAATGGTCCACGAGTTTTTTAACATACTAGTATTTTTCTGACTTTTACATGCTTAAGGTAACTAGACAGAATTTGAAAACTGTGCTACCTGCTATCAGGATCCAACTGATCTATTAACCAGGGATCTTGTGCAAAGATAATGAAGATGCACTTGTCAAATTTGCCACCACACACTGACACACACCTCCTGTCTGCTTCTTAAGTGTCTTGATACGTTTCGTGCAGGTCACCGATTGACCTCAGGATCCAATAGACAGTTCTAGCGAATTATGCAATTGATGCCACGATTTGATGTCTGACCAACATGCAATTACTTTCAAATTCTGTTTTTGGCGAATTTTTTTAGGTGGCGTTTTAATGATCTCAGAGTACCCGCTTTTATTTTCAAGAAAGAGAACAGCGTTCAGTCCTATGCTCAACGCAAATACACGCCTGCCTAAGAGAGTGGAGCAAAGAGGTGATCATCGGTCTCGTTCTCACCTATTGGGAGATTCCAGCAGGAGAAGATGAGCACAACCCCGAGCGGCTCCGGCACCACCATCGCGGTCGCCGGGAAGGCAACCAGCGGCGTGTGAGCCTGTTCTCCCGAAACCACAAGCAGGTGTTAAAAGCCATGACAAGAAAAGCATCATCCTAAGCTCATCATGCAGAAAGCCGTAATAAACTGAGCGAATGCCTTCATGCTGGTACTACAAGACACTGGAGTGAGTATCAGGCAGAGCTTGCCTTCTCGGGTGCCGCCCAGTTCTTGAGGTTTTGCAGCTTGTCGACGACGGACTTCTTCAGAACCCCAACCTGAGCACGAGCGAGCATAATCAATCAGCAGAGGGCTTCGTGAACCTAGATGAACAGAACGCGGAGCATATCGATACAGCGAAGGAATCAAACCAAACCAACCTCGTCTCTGAAGGCCTCGCCGCGGTGCTTGCCGAGGTCCTCGCGGAGCACGTCGAAGATGGCCTCCTCCTCTTCCTCCAGGAGCCTGACGAGACCCCTGAGCTGCGACTCTCGCCATTCCAGGTCCCGGGTCCTGTCGCTCTCGTACACCTCCCTCAGGTCGCCTACCAGGCCGCCGAAGTCCACGGCCATCTCCTCCGCCGGCACGCTCCCCATAGCTCTCTCTCGCTCTCGCTCTCGCTCTCGCTAGCTTGCTGGCAGTGTGGCAACTTCGTACGTGCGGCTGGAGAAGAAGAGAGGCCGAGGTGGGCTCGTCGTTTGTGTTTGCTGCCGGTGCACGCAAGCACGTGTTAAATAGTGCTGGCCGTGGCAGTGTGGTTGGACTCTCGATTACTGGACTGTTGCAACCGTGGTCATCAATGGAGCCAGTTCGTCATGGCCCCAGGGCCGAGTGGTTCGACGTCATCGGGGGCGACACGGAGGCGGTTGGGACTGTTGGGCCTGTAGAGACCGGGTGACAAGACGTGGGAGATGCGCTGCTGATTGCCCCCCAAGGCCCCAAAAGGAGAAAAGAAATCCTGATTCCACTTGAGCACGGCTGCCGCGTGCAGTATACTAACCATGCATTGACTTTATCTGTTCCTGAGAGACTTGAGAATAATCGCGCACGGATGCAAACCTGCGGTGGATTTGACCTGCTTGCTTACCCTAATCGAGTGTATACATAACAAACGAGTCTAATCCAAATTCAGAAAGCATCAAATAGAAATGGTTGGACGGATGCCTCAGAAATTAGTGTCATGCATGCGCCAAAGAAGTTAACATTACATTTATGCGAGATACCAAAAATATGGGCATGACTCGAACCCCTACGTGCACCAACGGCGGGTACATGTTGATCTCATCATCATCAAAGCCGATCACAACCACGGAACAGCAGCCACCCGTAAGTTTCACGCCTCACGAATCATAGTCTTAGTGACTTACGCATGTTTCGCGATTCTCACAACTCACAGGATGCCCTCTGCTGCCTACTACTGCGCTAAGTTACATGGCACAACAAAAATCACAGTAGTCGGACAAACAGAGGAGAGAGCCCGTCCCCTCTCCCCCCCCTCGCCGGCCACCTCCCGTTGCCGCCGCCACCGCCGCACCAGCCACCCTACTCGAGGATTCTCCGGCACCCCAAGCTGTTGTGGACCGCATCAGGTTGTGGTTCGCCCTCCGCCTTATCAACATTGCCCGCCTCTGCGCAAGTTGCTGTAGATCTGAGGTACCCCTTCCTCGCCACCCCACCGCCCCCTCCTAGATCCGGTCGACCCCTGGCCCGGGATGAGTCCGTCGTGCCTGCCACGTCGGAATCCGTGCTGCGCCACTCCTTCGTGGAGGTTGTCTGCGAACCTCGCCCCGTGGCTGTAGCCGCATTCAACCGCATTCAACGCAAGCACCAACTCCCCCCAACAACCGCCTAAAGCTCAACTCCACCTTAACTGTACCTGCACGAAGCAATTACTTCGCCGGACGCGGCGCGTCACCTCAACATCGGGCCTTCCACCACCCATCCCTAGTGAGGAGGTCACCGCACCACGAGCTGCCGTGACGTGATGCTGGAACACATCCAACCCCAATCTCAGCTAAGCTTCGTGCCTTTCGCTCCAGAACTGCTGGCAAGTGCTTCATCTGCCTCGCAACCGACTACCGCGCCGCCTTCTACCGTGATCCAGTGCGCTGCTTCAACTGCCACCGCTTCGGCCACCGTCAACACCACTACCGTCTGTCGGGGACAGGGCATCGCGTCCATATCTGCGCAAGGAGCCCCCCAAAGTGATGACTCCACTTCCGCCACTGCCACCGCGTAAGGCGGGCACGGTGATGTCGCAGCTCGGTGACCCAACGCTGCAGTCGGAGGAGGACCACTGCATCATCCCTACGTCATATGCAATCGACACCAGCCTCCACGACTAGGAGAGCACAGCTGCCATTTCCTAGGCTCTAACGGCTCCGGTGTCCACTGGCCCCAGGGAGATCAAGGCAGCCATCCGTGATGAGTTCCAGCTGCGTTAGGGTGATGTGACCATCACCACGCACCATCCCGAGTCACCGCCGGGCGAAGCAAGGTACTAGCACAAAACCTTCCTCATCAAGTTCCTGCATCAGTGTGATTGCGAGCGGGCGGTCAACCAAGGCTACGCCAAGTGCCACAACATTGACATCCGCTTTGTCAAGTGGTGGAGCTTGCGAGTGGGCGGTCAACCAAGGCTATGCCAAGTGCCACGGCATTGACATCCGCTTCATCAAGTGGCGGAGCTTGCGCACGGCGAAAGGCATACTTGGGATGCGGATGTTGTTGAGCGCGTCATTAGTGGCCGTTGTGCTGTGGAATCCATCGACACCGACCTTCTCTACCCGGCGGAGACAAAGACCATCGATGTTTGGGCTTGGACGGTGAACCCGTGCCTAATCCCTAAGCGGATCTGGCTGATCTTCACAAGTAGGGCGAAGGATGCGAAGCTGTCCTCTGTGTTGGTGAGGGAAACCCCTCCACAACACTGGCAGTAAGGGTGCAAGTATGTGGTGCTCCTCCACATGGAGGAGATCCATGACTACACTGTCACCATGGTTGATTGTCGTGGCACCTTCTCCCCATCCAAGAGGCATCTCCCTTAGTGGAACCTGGGGGTCATCGACGGCGCCCCTGATCCCGCTTGTGAGGTCGTGGTGTTCCCGGACTCACATTGGGAACGTGATGACAGGAGCAACGATGAACGGCGCGTCGACGATAGGAACGCTCGTGGCGGTCGCGGACGGTACAACAACGACCACCCCGACTTCAAGCGCGGTTGTGAACGACGCCACCACGACAACGACAACGAGGACCGCAACACACATGGCCGCGGTCGGAGTGCACACGGGCGACGGGGGTACAACCTACCCACATGCGGAGGCATGCATCGCGAGCGAGAACGCTCCCCGCGTCACCGGGATTGGGAGCGCAGCCCATGACGTGACGGCAGGCAGCACGTCCCAGCCACTCACACTTCCCTAGGGGTAGAGCAGGACCCTATCCCGCCGTTGCCCACCGCTTAGCAACTCCAAGAGATTACGGCAAGGGCCATGCTCCAGAACATCTTCACCAAGAAAGTCGCGACGCTCAAGGAGACAGCGGCGCGTATGCTCGACGCGGTGCTGACCGACTACATCAACATGGCATGCGCCCTAGCCACACGGCTGGGCATCCTGGATGCTCCACCGACCTGGAGGAATGAAGCCTCATCCGACCCAACGAAGATGGTGGCTGCTCACACTATTCCAGTAAGGACAGCTTTCAACCACATCACTAGGCCCTGCCTCAGGTTGGGGTACATGAGGTGGCCATGATGATCGAGGAGGTAGAAGAAGCGCTGCAGCGGTGGAATCCTTCGCAACAGGGGACACCACAAACTATGGGCTGCGGCCCGCCTCACCCTTCTCCTTGCCTCAGGCTATGCCCCATCTAGAGAACCAGCAGGTCCATGGCGAATTGGGGGTCATGGAAGACGTGGTGATGAAGGACATGATCCACGAAATGGTGGCTACTTCTCTATGCCATGTCGCATGCTTGCAGGAAACCAAGCTGAGTACCGTTGATTTTGTCACTGCTTCCTATCTAGGAGGCACCAGGCTCAACAAATTCGAGTTCAAGCCCGCTGAAGGCCCTAGTGGAACCAGAGGAGGGATCCTACTCCTATGGAATGACAATTTCATCACCCTTAGTGATGTCACAATTGGTGAATTAACCACCATAGCAACCCTCCAGGAAAGAAACAACTCCTTCCTTCTCACCACCGTCTATGGCCCATCTAGGCAATCTATAATACCAGCTTTTCTTCAAGAGCTTCAGACCATAACACCACCAGCTGGGGTTCAATGGCTAATTCTTGGCGATTTCAACATGATTTACAAGACGGCAAACAAAAATAACAGAAAACTCAACCGATGGCTGGTGAGTCAATTCCGCACGCTCTTGACAGTTGCGACCTCGGAGAAATTAAATTACAAAACAGGGAGTTCATATGGTCCAATGAAAGGCACACACCTACACTGGAGAAGCTCGATCGGGTGTTCTGTAATGCGGAATGGTAAACGATTTTCTGCAACCATGGGTTGTTTGCCCTCTCCACCTCGCTATCCGATCACTGCTCCCTCCTCCTGTCCAACCAGCTTCGGCCGCGCTAACCAAGGTCCTTCAAGTTTGAAAACTTCTGGATCAAACTACCAAGCTTCTAGCAAACGGTGACAAGCGCTTGGAACAAGCAATCAGATTACATTGAACCTTTCCATAGGCTATATCACAAACTGGGGGAAACAACAAAAGCATTGATAAAATGGAACACCTACCTCATCTCTGATGCGAACATGCAGTTTCATATGGCTTTGGAGGTGATCATGCGCTTCGATGTAGCCTAGGAGCACCAATCCCTTACTGATGCAGAGATGTAGTTGCGGAGGAAACTTAAGAGTAGAATCCTTGGATTGGCTGCAATTGAAAGAAAGCGCAAAAGGCAAGCTTCACGAATTATTAACCTTAGGCTAGGGGATGCGAACACATGATATTTTCACCGAAGAATCATTGCAGGAGAAGAAAGAATCATATCAGGCAACTGAAAATTCCAACTGGTTGGGCCGTAACCCATGAGCAGAAAGAGAGGGTCATTCAGGAGCACTTCAAGGAAATGATGAAACGACCACCTCCTAGAACAACCGACCTGAACTGGGATGCTCTAGGTGTTACCCGCCATCACCTCAATGACTTGGATGCCCTGTTCCTTGAGGATGACTAAAAAATGTGATCAACCAAATGCCAACTGGTGCTTTCTTCAGATCCTACTGGACGACGGTTAAAGCTGACATTACGGCAGCTATAAATTCCTTCCATTCCCTAGGTGCTCCAACTTGCAACTCATCAATCCGGCTAACATCGTGCTGCTGCCGAAAAAAGAAGGGACCACTAAAATCAGCGATTTTAGACCTATCAGCTTGATCCACTCATTCATAAAGATAATTGCCAAAGCTCTTGCTCTACACCTCGCCCCGCACATGAACAACATCATCTCAGTCAACCAAACAACTTTCATCAAAACCCGTAGCATACATAACAATTTCATAGCAGTCCGCAACACGACTCGAAGATTACATAGAAACAAGACCCCTCCCTTTTCTTCAAGCTTGACATCACCAAAGCTTTCAACTCCATTAGTCTAATGTAGCAGCTTGGCTTCCCAGCCCGTTGGCGGGAAATGGTCGCCTACATTCTCTCCACCTCCTACTCGTGAGTTCTTCTCAATGGAGTTCCTACCAGGACGATCTGCCACAGTCGTGGGCTGCGATAAGGCGACCCATTGTCACCACTCCTCTTCATTATTGCTATTGACCCGCTGCAACAACTCATCAACCAGGCAACAAAGCAAGGGATTCTCAGCAAATGGAGAGGTTGAACACCCACGGTCAGGATCTCGATGAATGCAGATGATGCTGCCATATTCCTCAAGCCGGACAAGAATGAAGCGAACGCCATGGCTGACCTTCTCACTCTGTTCGGCCAGGCCTCAGGGCTGGTGACAAATTTCTTGAAATCCACCATGGTGCCAATTAAGTGCTCCAACTTAAACATCACCAATATTCTCCAAGGCCTACCAGCAGCACAAACACACTTCCCAATCAAATACCTCGGGCTACCACTCACCACCATCCGATTACGGTGAGTTGATTTCCAACCACTGGTTGATAAGGTCTGTGCTAAGTTCAATGGGTGGAATGGCCACCACATGAATCACACTGGTCACCTTGCTCTAGTCCAATTGGTGCTCATCTCCCAAGTCGTGTATCATCTAACAACGCTCAAAGCCCCAAAGGCAACCATAAAAGAGATAGACGACAAACGCAACCACTTCTTATGGGCTGGCACAGATAGGATCACCGGTGCGAAGTTTAAGGTTAATTGGACAAGGGCTGTGAGAGTAAAGAAGAATGGAGGCCTAGGAATTCTTCACCTGGATAAATTTTCAAGGGCCCTATGTCTCCGCTGGTTGTGGCGGGAGTGGAACGGTGACGGGAAGCCATAGGTTGGCTGTGAGATAGGATGCAATAGCACGGATTGTCTGCTGTTGCGGCCACGACCACAATTTCAATAGGCAATGGAGAAGCGATCTCCTTCTGGAACAGCGCTTGGGTGGAGGGTCAACGGCCTAGAGACTTGGTCCCAGCAATGTACAAAATCTCCAAATGGAAGAATAGATCACTACAAGATGCACTATCTGGCAACAACTGGATAAATGATCTGGACCTACAGCACCCATCTTTCACAGCCAGAGTCTTTACTAAATATATTCAACTATGGACAACCACACAACACACCAACTTGTCCCCATAGGTGCCTGATGAAATCACTTGGAAACTAAACGCATCAAAGCAATATTCTGCAAGATCGGCTTACCATGCACAATTCCTAGGCGCCATGGCTACTGATCTCAACGAGCTAGTTTGGCAAAATCGGGCACCGCCTAAATGCAAATTTTTTTGGGTGGCTGGCCATTTAGGATAGGATTTTGACAGCAAATCGCCTCAGTGCGGTGGGTGGCAGCACAATCCGGTTTGTGTTCTTTGCTGCTCGACACCGGAGTCGGGGAATCACCACTTTTTTTAGTGCAGCACAAGACGCATCTGGGGGCTCATCTCCTGCTGGCTCAAAGCGCCACTGATCCACCACGATGGTTGGGCACCTGCGATATCGATTCATGATTGGTGGCTGGCCAGAGCCACGACGGTCCTAATACCACGAAAGGGCTGAAGTCCCTCGTCATTCTGATTTGCTGGGAGATTTGGAAAGAGCGGAACTCTCGTGTTTTCAACCAGGTCAAGGCCCCTTCCTTGGTGGTATGCTCCAGAATCAAAGAAGAGGCAGGAAACTGGAGCATGACTAGTGCAAAGCACTTAGTAGTCTAGTTTTCAGCTTATGATCTCATTTTTATCTATGAGTGTATATAACCTTTTGGACCATCTGGTCCTTTCCTTATTTTTAATATAACAGGCAGCCTCTCCTATCGGTTCAAAAACCATAGTAGTCAGTAGGCAACACAAGAGTGCTGATGATGAGAAGTTGACAATAGACGAGGCCAGGGGTGGATCTAGCGGTGGGGCGGGCGGGGCTCAAGCCCCCCTATCACCACTCGGACAATGGAGCCCCCTTAAGCCCCTCCATAATTTTTAGGAAGGAGGAAGAAGAAGAGAAGGGAGGGAATAAGGAGGAAGAAGAGGGAGCTCCTCCTAAGTTCCGGGGTCGCATCTGCCACTGGACGAGGCTGAAGAAAGAATGGCTAGCAAAAAGAGAGAGATGCCAAGATATAATGAGGAGACCATGGTTTGAAGCCCGCCTAGCCCACTCAAAGCGAGAACGCAACGACCTCGGTGGCATCCGGCTGATTCCTTATGGTCATGGTCAGCGGCTCACAGCCGCATTGGCATTGCTCGACACGACCTTGCCACATCCACTCGTTGACCGTGAACGCTCGATGAGTCAATGTCACACGGGCTCGACGAGCCGATGGCCGAAGCGCCCCCTCCTACCTCCCGTGGGACGGTAGGAACCCTCGACGCAACCTCTTTTCCGCCGTGAGCGCACTCACATGTACGGCATCTGTGTTGCTCCGGCGGTCAGCCCGCTCAGCGTCAGCGCCATGCTCACGAGTCCTTACGTTGCCGCGGACTGCGCGGTACGGTGGCTTATTACTATGTGGCCATGCTCACAAGTTATTGGGAGCAGTGGGAGCTAAACTGACGTGCTCGCACATGACACGTGCACTTGAGGTCAAGAGCATTCGGGTTCCAGAAGTGAGGCTGAAGGCTATGCTTTGTACTCCGTCCATTAGTCGCTGCTGGTATTTCACAGAAGGGAAGGTATTTACCTAGCTG
Source organism: Setaria viridis (assembly GCF_005286985.2). Taxonomy (NCBI): domain Eukaryota; kingdom Viridiplantae; phylum Streptophyta; class Magnoliopsida; order Poales; family Poaceae; genus Setaria; species Setaria viridis. The sequence goes on from NC_048263.2 coordinate 32,391,112, forward strand.
ATGAGTGATGGGTATGTATGTGTCCACGTCCATCTAGCGCTGGCTCCGAACGAGCGCCGCCGTCTCGTTGCCGACTTGCCCGGTGAACATGAACAAACCCCATCGAACCACTAGCCCCGGCAAGCACGCTGGTATTTCCAGTTAGGACATCAATCAGGTCCTTCACCGGCGAATGGAAGCGACCTGGGCATCGCATCGAGCCATCAACCATCCCAATAACTTCTTTGGCTAGGTGGTAGTGGGGGGTTATCACTCATTTGTCTCTGTCTACGTCAATGGATAGATGTGGCATGCCATTGTGCTTCGCCTTCCACATGATTCGTCTTCCTTCCATTGAGCTTCCATGTGTGATGTGTTTCTCGCCGAGTCGCCTGTCCTTCCCACTTGTTTTTGAAGCTTCGCTAGGATGGATGGGCCGAGTGAATCTTTGTTAGGAGGATGCAAGAACATCATGCATGCCTTTTCTCTTCTCAAACTGGGAGTTTGGGATGATCGAACAGAGCTACTACGATGTCCTTTGTTCTAAAATCCTTACTTTGGTCGCTTGATACATGATAATTTTAGGGCAGTCCAACTATCAGCAAAGCTTCTACATAGAAAAAAAATCCCTGACTGCACTACTCAAATTGGACATTTCAAAAGCTTTTGATTCTGTTGACTGGACTTTCTTATTAGCTCTATTGCAGCACATGGGCTTCACAAGAAGATGGATCAATTGGATTAGCGTGCTTTTATCCACGGCAAGTACTAAAATAATCCTCAACGGGTGCCCTGGTAGAAGAATCTGTCATGCTAGGGTTCTTAGGCAAGGTGACCCCTTATCGCCAATGCTTTTTGTCAAACTCCATGATCAGGCTGGCCGACAGGGAGGGTCTCCTCATGCCACTAGGGGATAATCTTATGCAAAACCGTGCATATTTATATGCAGACGTTGTTGTGTTATTTCTGGCACCAAGGCAACAAGACCTTGTTGTCACAGGGGTTATTTTGGACATATTTGGAGTAGCTTCTGGTCTAAAAAAACTCTGGACAAATGCCTTGTCCCTCCTATTCAGTGTGACCTGGAGTATACAATCAGGATGCTCAACTTCTTTCCAGGTTGCCTAGAACCCCTACCATGCAGGTATTTGGGGATTCCTCTGTCAGTTATAAAGTTGCGAAGGAATGACTTGATGCATCTGGTGGATAAGATCAGTGATGGTTTACCCACATGTAAGGCAAAGTTAATGAGTAGAGCAGGCCGGGCAGTCTTAGTTAAGGTGAAGATGTCAGCCATCCCAATTCACACGGCTATAGCGGTCGCCATGTCCTCATGGGCAATCAGGAAGATTGACAGATGCAGGAAAGCTTTTCTATGGAAAGGAACAAAAATGATTTCTGGCGGCCATTGTCTCCTAGCTTGGATGAAATGTTGTCGACCATCTGTATTGGGAGGTTTTGGAGTTACAGACCTACGCCTCATGGGATATGCTTTAAGGATGCGATGGTTGTGACTCAAGAAAACTAACACTTCATGCTCATGCCATAATTTGCTTGATTCAGTGGAATCTAAGATCGCCCAATTGTTTTTCTACTCTACTTCAACCCAGGTCGGTGATGGCAAAAATACTCTTTTCTGGGAAGATAGATGGATCGATGGTCGTTCCATCGCGGAGATTGATCCATATCTCCTTTAGGTGGTTGGTCCTAGAATTCGCAAAAAAAGAACAGTACACGAAGGATTGCAAGACAGGAAATAGGTCAAGGACATGACAGGAGCATTGATAGTTCAGATTCTCCTTGAATACCTATGCATTTGGAACAAACTACAGCCGTTCACGTTGAGTGAGGATACCCTGACAAGGTGTTGCGGAAATGGACTCAAGACAATAACTTCTCAACGACGTCAGCTTACAGTGCTTTCTTCATTGGACAGTATGAGATACCCGGGGCAAAGGCTCTGTGCAAGACTCGAGCTCCGCCTAAATGCAAATTCTTTATATGGCTTGCTATTCATGGACGCTGCTGGACAGCCTCTAGACGCAAGAAGCATAACCTTCAAAATGATGATACTTGCATTCTCTGTGCCTAGGAGTCTGAAACCATAAATCATCTGTGGGTTTAGTGTGTGTATGCCAGGGAAGTGTGGCATCTCATTTTGTCTAAACTGAGTTGGCAGGACCTTGCACCATCTGTTTTTGAAACTTTCTTTCCTGATTGGTGGCTGACAGTGAGGAAACGGATAGACAAAATGGCCAGGAAAACTTTAGACTCTCTGATCATCTTGGTGGCCTGGTTCATCTGGCTAGAAAGAAATGCAAGAACTTTCAATCACGTTTAGAGGAAGAAGCGTCTACCTGGGTAGCTGCATGATTTCATTGCCTGGCGCCATTTACGGCAGCCATTCATTCCAATATATTGTCTCATAACCTGGTAGTAGGGTCGCAACTGGGTGAATGTACAGGCCGTTCGGCAGCGCTAGTTCTGGCTGCCGCTGCTGGCTTCTGCTGCCAGCGGCTGCAGCGCAGCTGCTAGTAGGATTTTTCAGCCTGTTTTCCCTACGGATGCGCTGCTACGTTTCAAATTTAAATTTGTAATGGTAAAAGGATGTACAACATTCAAATTTTGTCGCGCAAACTTAACCAACACAATAGAGGGTACGAACGTACACAACAACTACTACAATTGCTTACATACAAATTACAACATTAACATACACAGTATACACCCATCATTTACATCAAAGAGATTCCCGCCGCAATCCAATCTTGTACACTGGCCATATCAGGAGTAGCATTTGCTGCCACCCATTCGGACACCCCATAGTCCGGAGTTCGTGCCATGTTCGAACCTGCAGTACTTGCATCGGCAAGGTCCAGCAAATAATTATGGAGTGCGAAGCAAGCAATAATGAGCTTCATTTGCCGCTCTCGAGAATATAGTGGAACTTCCCGCAGAATGTGCCACCTGGATTTGACCACGCCAAATGCGCGTTCGACCACATTGCGAAGACTGGAATGGTGGAAGTTGAATTTCTCCTCCAAAGTGTCCGCCGATCTTCTGCTAAACTCCTCCAAATGGTACCTGATATTTCGATATGACCCCAGATAGCCTTCTCGAACTGCGTAGCCCGAGTCGACCAAATAATATCGTCCTACAGATAATAAAAAATATTCAACATTAGTGCACCACATTTTGCAGTTGTAGCGTCATGTGCGTAATTAGTCAAGTACCATACCTGCAGGTGGATGAGGGTAGTTCGGTGCCGCCATACAGTCCCTCAACACCGCCATGTCATGACAGGATCCTGCCCTCCCCGCTCCTACATACGTGAATCGCATGTCCATATCGACTATAACTAGTACATTGAAGCTAGTCCACCCTTTTCTATTAGTAAAATTCAAATGGGACTCACGCCCGACCAGTACGGGAACGTGTGTACCGTCTAGAGCACCTATGCACCCATCAAAGAACGGTGCATATTGGTTTAGCTTATGATTCATCTTAGAGTAAGTAGGATCCTTTGGACCGATTACTGTATGGGCAAATGAAAACATTACATTTGCCACATGCGCTATCTTCCTACTAACTATGTCCAAACTCCGGTCAAATCTTTTTCTAATTTGACGACAAGCCTGTTGTGTCGCACACGCCCACACGAACATACCTAAAGCCTCAACAGATTCTCCCCTTGCGACGTTTTCAATCCATGATTGGTAACCAACATGTCATGCAACTGAAGGAACGCATCGGGATACATACGAAAATTATCGAAGCACCGCCGCTTGTCCCGTAGATTGAGCTCAACCCATTGCCGTCCCGTCATGCGTGGCAGGTCAACTGGCGAGTTCCGCACAGGGCGCTGCCTCCTGTTCACCTCCGCATATGCGGCTGCAGCTCCTACTAAACACTTTAGATCGAACACGGAGCTGCTGTCGCTGCCGGTGTCACTGTTTTGCTCCTCTGCACTACTCATACTTGATTGAACCTGTGCATGCACAATCGGAGGGGCATCAGCAAACACACCTTACACATTTGTAGTTGCACCATATTATACAGATGCATTTGTTTCGAACCTGTCAAGTGCCAGTGAAGTTGCCTCTCCACCTTACTCCAGTTGCCGCAGAATTAAACCAATCCTCCTCCTACTGATGAGCTGAGGGCCTCCAATGACCTAATGAACTACCTGTCCAAAAGGTTAAGACAAGAGACATCAAAATTCCAAACAACTTCAAAGCAATCTGTTCTGACACAAGATAAAAAAAGTACTGATCGTAGACGACATTAAACTAGAAAGAAACGACATTAAACTAGAAAGAAAGTACTGATCCAAATGCAACATTTCACTTCACAAAAATCACTAATCACGACATTTAACTTGAAAGAAATTGCTGAGCATGGACGACATTAAACTTGAAAGGAATTTAACTAGCACTAAATCGAAATGTTCAACGAACAGGACATGTTACATAAGCTAACATTACTGTTCCGACACAAGTGCAAACATTATTTTTGAAACCCATCAGTACACATCACTAGAATAAAACTCTGCCATGCCACAATCACTACTTGTTCAACATGTCCCAGTTGAATTGTATCCAGTTCAGTCGGCCCTCTTTCGTTTTCATCTGCGTGAACGTCGTCCGATACTCCGGGTTCTTAGTACATAAATAAAGAGCCTGGCAGTAAAGCGGAGACCCCTCCTGTAGACCATCTTCTTCTATAAGCTGCATTGCACAGACCATTTCCCCCAGGGCACGGTCAGCACGTTGCAGGCTCCTTTTTGCCACACTGTCAGAAAGCTCCCTGATGTACTGCTCCAAGCTGCCACTTCTCTTTTTCCTAGGACTGTCCACAGAGAATTCCCGAGCCGGCCGTTTGGACAAGTCACGAGCACTACTAGCAGGCAGGGGGTCCTGGTCCAAGTCCGCTGCATTGCCCTCAGTCCCCACGCTAGGTGTCGCCTCACGAATACCTCCTGCCGTCAGCAAGGTGCCCCTGTCTTGGGGTTCATGGCCAAACAACTCAAACAATTCTTCGAGGAAAGGTGGAGGCTTAACAGAACTCGGCTGGGAACTCGGTTGGGACCTCGATGGGGGAGCACCACCACTGGTGTCCTGCAATGTTCAAGGAACAGTACATGTTCAAGGCCAAAAACAGAAATGTACAAATAAGATGACGAGTAACTTATGGGCCTGTCATAGGACGTACCTCTTCGTCCTCCTCCCAATAGGTGGGATCAGCAGCAACACCACCAGTTTGTGTGTCGCACCCTAAACCAGATTGCTTTTGCAAGGCCGTCCAGCTCAGGAATATTCTCCTCAGGTTGTTGAGCTTGTTCTGCAGCTGCTTGCTACCCAAATGCAACCCAGTCTATTCCCTGAAGCTGCGGTACACATTCTTCCATCCCAACTTAGAGAGGCATCTGTTGCTCCAATTGAACTGGTTCTTCTGAGCAATGCACAAGTCCAGCAAAGTTTTTATCGTGCCCTCATCCCAGCTGGCACGGTTATGATTCATCTGAGTACACAGGAGCTGCAATTATATTGCACCGAAGTACGGATAACCAGGAGGCATACAACTAAACAATCTCAGCATCAATCCATATGTTACTTGCCTTAGCAGTTGTCTTGGCGCGTTTGTGGCGAAAATTGTACGGGCACACCGGTGGGGGAGAGCACGACGAAGTCGATGATGATGCCAGTGTGGGCACTGTTGGTACTTCCTCGCGGTTGGCCTGCTAGTAGGCTTGTATCAGTCGCCTGGAAAGGTGAAAAAACCAAAAACAGGCACATCAATTTAGTTGTAGACAAGTTTGGGACAGAACCAGGTACACATACATTTCGTGCTCATGGTCTCTAGTATGATCAAACATTTCTACCAATAAACTGCAATTCCCAAGGATTACAGGATGAAGAACATGACTACCAATAAAATTCTGCCCAAATGACTGAAGATATTCATCCTAGTACAACCAACCAGTAAGAATTTACACATAACTAAAAACAGCACCCCATTTTTCTACTTAGCACAGTGAAAGCCACCAAAAGGGTCCATGTTTAGTGCAAGGGTAAAATTCATGGTCCTAAGTAGAATTAAGCCACAGATCGATAAGTATAGCAGCAGCAAAGATTGCCCAAATAGTTATGATATAGACGACATATCAATTATCATGACCAGAAACTCTCCCGAAGGAAATCCTAATTCTTCCCCCTCCAATGTCACTGACCCACACCAATAGATCAATCAAACTAGCAACCAAACCGCGGCCCCATGCTTGACCCACCCCAAATCTGCATGAATCCGATGGGGGAGCACCATTACCTGCGATCGAAGGGGAGGGAGGGGGCGACGGACTCGGAGAAATTCCTTCCACTCGACGGCGCGACGACCGACGGGAGCGACATCGGCGGCGCGCGGCCGAGCCTGATGGAGCGGGAGACGCGACGGCCCGCCAGCGGCGGAGAGTAGGCGCGAGCGAGGGAGCGGGTGAGCGGAGGGAGCGGCGGCGGCGGATCCGGAGCGAGCGCGACCGGCGGAGGGGGCGAGATGCGGGAGCGACGGTGGCGTCGCGCAGCCGAGCGTGAGGGAGCGGGCAACGCGTCGGCCCGCCGGCGGCGGAGGGCGGGAGCGAGCGAGGGAGCGGGTGAGCGGCGGCGGCAGATCCGAGCGCGACCGACGGAGGGGGCGAGATGCGGGAGCGACGGCGGCGTCGCGCGGCTTAGCGCGAGGGAGCGGGCGACGCGACGCCCGCCGGGGGCGGAGAGCGGGCGCGAGCGGGGGAGCGGAGGGAGCGGCGGCAGCGGATCCGGAGCGAGCGCGACCGACGGAGGGGGCGAGATGCGGGAGCGACGGCGGCGTCACGCGGCCTAGCGCGAGGGAGCGGGCGACGCGACGGCCCGCCGGCGGCGGAGAGCGGGCGCGAGCGAGGGAGCGGGTGAGCGGAGGGAGCGGCGGCAGCGGATCCGGAGCGAGCGCGACCGACGGAGGGGGCGAGATGCGGAAGCGACAGCGGCGTCGCGTGGCCGAGCGCTAGGGAGCGGGCGACGCGACGGCCCGCCGGCGGCGGAGAGCGGGCGCAAGCGAGGGAGCGGGTGAGAGGAGGGAGCGGCGGCGGCAGATCCGAAGCGAGAGGGAGCGACGGAGGGGGCGAGATGCGACGGAGGGGGCGTATGTGGCGTCAGTGGATGAGGATGGGAGGCGAGAGGCATTTGGGAGCGACGGGCGTCGGTGGAGCAGCCGCTCGAATGGCTTCAGACAAGCGCTCCGAACGGCTGGGCTGAAAAGCCCAGCCGGAAAAAGCCCAGCGCAGCAGCAGCCCACCGAACGGGGTGGTAATATCTACTTAATTCTTGTTTGCTATCAGGTCATCAATTCCAGATGACGCTGCAAGTCCTTGTAACCAAACTGGTCTTCTCCTCTTAATGAAATACGTGCTAAGGCACGGTCGCGAAAAAAAGAATCCTTACTTTATAATGGAGCGTGTGTCACAAACTCACAATTCCAGATATGACAATGCTCACTGCATCAGTAGTGTCACCATGTATCAGGGAAGCTATCTCCTTTGACTTTATTTAACATGGTTGACAACGGGTGGTTTCATCTGTCGGTGGTTATTCGCTGACAGTAATAGGAGTCATGGATGGAGCTTGGGATGGCGATGGCAACCTAAAATTGGATGGGGCTCCTCTGCAGTAATGAGCTGCAGCTTTGGTTTACTGATAGGTGGACCTAACCCATGTCAGTGCCCAACTACATTGTGCAATGAGGAGCTGTTTTCCTAAAATTAGTCAATTTGGGGGTTCGCGGCGAGGGTAATGTAAATGTGCAGCCTGAGGAGCAGGCGACAGTGAGACTGAGAGCTCTGCTAATCTGCCGATGATTGCCTGGTTGGGATTGCGAGGATGTTGGAAGTTACTGTGGCTCATGAGCTAGACAGTTTTGTTATAGGCATGGCGGGGCAACTGCATACGGGGGGCTCCTAACTTCCACAAGCCAGACAGTTATAGAGCTTAGTCCCATCAATCTCTTCTTCTCAATCTCTTCTTCTTTCTCCCAGAATTAAAAATCTAACTTCAACATTTTATAAAAATAGATTCAACATTTTTTGAAAAATAGTTCAACAATTCAAAATAATGAATTCAACATTTTTCAATGTTTATTTCAACGTCCTAGCAACATAGATTCAACATTTTTCAACATAAAGATCAACATTTCAAGAGAAAAAAATCTTCAACAACAACAATAGAGCCGGCGTGCATGGGGTTGGGTCGCAGGCGCGTGGTGGCGATGGGAGAGGCGACCGAGCCGCACGCAGGGGTGGCGGTGACACGCAGCGGCGCAGGGAGCGAGGAGCACGGGTGTTGGATGCGGCGTGCATAGTGATGTGGGAGGCAGTGGTAGGGAAGAGAAGGTAGGGTTAGATCGGACGGTCAATAATTATGGTACGAATCTAACGGAAGCCAAAGAAACAAGCTTCCGGAAAGCTAGATAGGATTACCGCCCGCGTACACATGGATCAATATTAATGGGCCGTACGGCCCGGCCTCACCCGGCCTTATACAACAACAAGGACGCCTTTAATGAGCAAATGGGTGCAAGCTGAGGCCCAACAACTTTAACGAGCCGCTTGCGCGCGGGAGGCCTCTCAACAAACGACCTGGCCCGCGTGCTTGCACTTTTTGTCGCTTTGGGCTAGAGTTCCGTAAAAGAAAAGGCTTAAAAAGGAAAAAAGAAAAGAAAAGAAACGGCATGTGCACCAGGTCCTTGCTCTGCGCCGCCATTTCTTGTTGTAAAGTCTACGGCCTTGCAAATGCAAGTGTTCCCTCGACCAGGGCTGGACCCGGCATGTAACTGTTCGATCTGTACGCTTGAATCCAGCAAACGCGTTGTCGAAGCTGTAAATAGTCACAACTCACCAACCGCCGTATGACATTCTGAAGTAAAATGGCAGTCCACACCCTCTCTCGAGCAGTTTTATTCTCAAAACAACCAGCCATGAAAGAGCTGGTTTGAGAGCAATTGCTTGCCAAAATTGCACTAACAACTGGCCAAATGAAGGCTTCCGAGCAACTCCAAAATCTCCCTTAAAATTGTCCCAAAACTTTATTTAGGGTAAAAATAAAAAAAACTTACCTCCAACAGCTCCTCAATCCTTCCCGTAAAAATACGCGGACGCAAAAAATACCTTCATCACCCCACATATATCCGCGAGTCTGGTCCTTCCCCAATCGCCCCCAACTGCTCCTTCCCACGTTGCTGATCCGTTCTCGCGCTCTATTTTTCCCGTGCGGCGCGGGGCTGGAGAGGCCGGCAAGATCGCCGACGGTGAGGCGGGGCCGGAGAGGCCGGCGGGCGTGTTGGCGGTGTGGTGAGGAGGCCAAGAACCAGAACGGAAACGAGCTGAGCGAGCCATTCCACCCGCCAGCCAAATTCACCCCCTCCCCTCTACCATTTGCAAATCGAAGCCACCCACAGCTCCTACACCCGTCCAGCTACCTCCTCCACCCTCCTTACCCTGCGTCATAGCCTCTGGCTCCGGGGATTGAAGCCCCTGCGCCCACCATTGCCGCCAACCACCACCACCCACCTTCCCGGCCTCCTCCTGCCTAAAGCTCCGGTGAGCTCCTTACCCTAAAGCTCTCACCAGTTCACCATCTCCACCAAGTTTCCGCGCTTGATTTCGCGCTCGCCGCCGAAGTGCCGCCGGCACTCATCGTGGGTAGCTTTAGGGCTAGGGTTTCGGGGGAAGGAGTAGGGGAGAAGGTGCGCCTAGATAAAGAGGAGCTCACGGGGTAGTCACCGGGGTGGGGGAAACAGCCGTCACGGGGTAGTCCAAGGAGGAAGAAGGAGACAGGGTGATTTTGCGAGAGGAAAAGAAGTGTAGGGGGTCCACGCGTTGATGTGGTCAGTTTTGAAGTATTGAGGAGTTTATTATTGGAGATCTGTTGTGGAATGATATGATTTTAGAAGAAAAAATTTTTAGTAGAACCCCCACTAGATAGTTTTGGAGAGATTTTTTTTAGACTCTTGGAGTTGCTCTCACCTTATTGACCAATTAACCGCACCTTAATTGCTATATGGCTGTCTCAAATCTTGCTTACGATCTTAGCCTCTGGGTAGCCAGTAATTCCAGCAGAGCGCACCGTCACAACTCACCGACAACCGCGTCGTCTTTGTCTAAGCTGTAAACAGTCAATCCGCCGTGTGACTGAAATTCTGAAGTGAACGGCACTCCACCGCCTCCTCCCTAATCATCATCATCTTCCTCATACGACCGACTCATGGAACGCACCCAGAAAAAGCTGCCATCACCATGCGCACCGAATGCCACACCGCCTAAACAAAGCCCGAAAAGAAATCGGCCTCGTTTCGTTTGTCCCCTTGCCCCCCGGGTTTCCCGGCGAACAGTGACGCGCCACGACACAGGTGACTGTGTCAGCTGCCAAAACCTCATCGCTCTGGTCTCCGGCCCACAGCTCACTCTCCCCTGTGATCCTTCCCACTCAGTCGCTCAAAGCGAGGAGCCAGCCAACCCCTCCGCGACTTTTAGCGCCGTTCTCAAAGCCAAAGCACGACACCGCGCTAGCTAGCGCTCCTCGATCGATGCGACAATGGCCTCGGTTAGCCGTCGCGTCCTGCTAGCGCTGCTGCTGCCCGTCCTCCTGCTCGCACCCCGGCGCGCGGCGGCGCTTCCCGCGGCCACGTTCCCGGGCGACAAGGCGGCGCTGGCGGCGCTCAAGTCCGCGGTGGCCGCGTCCTCCGTCCCACCCTACTCCTGCCTCGCGTCGTGGGACTTCTCCCGCGACCCCTGCGCGGCGTTTCCCTGCGGCATCCGCTGCTTCTCCCCCGCCGCCAACGCCTCCCAACTCCGCGTCATGGCCGTCGCGCTCGACCCCGCGGGGTACTCGGGCGCGCTCCCCGCGGTAGTCCTCTCCTCGCTGCCGTTCCTCGCGTCGCTGTCGCTCGCCGGCAACCGCTTCCACGGCGCGCTCCCGTCGGGGGTCCCGCTGCACGCGAGCCTCCGCATCCTCGACCTCTCCGGGAACGCCTTCTCCGGCGCGATACCGGCGTCGCTCTTCACCGCCGCGTCGGGGCTCCAGGAGCTCTACCTCTCCCGCAACGGCTTCTCCGGCGGGGTACCGCCGCAGCTGGCGCTCCTGGGCGCCCTGTCGCGGCTGGAGCTGCAGCACAACGGCTTCACGGGGTCCCTGCCGAGCCTGGCCGCGATGCGCTCGCTCTACCACCTCGACGTCAGCGGCAACGCGCTGTCGGGCCCGCTGCTCGCCGCGCCGGGCCTGCTGCCGCCGTCGCTCCTGTCCGTCGTGGCGCGCAACAACTCCTTCTCCGGGCCGCTCCGCGCCGCGGCGCTGGCCGCGCTCCCCGCCGTGCGGGTGATGGACCTCACGGGCAATGCGGTGTCCGGCGCGGTCCCGGGCGCCGCGCTCGCGCACCCGGCGCTGCAGCAGCTGCGCCTGGGGTCCAACCGGCTCGACGCCGTCGAGGCGGCGCCCGACGGCGGGTCCTCGAGCCAGCTCGTCGAGCTCGACCTCAGCGGCAACAGGCTCACCGGGCGGCTGCCGGGCTGCCTCGCCGCGATGCCGCGGCTGGCGGCCGTCGCGCTCGATCGTAACCGGTTCACCGGCGGCATCCCCGACCGGTACGCCGCTCGCGTGGCGGCCCAGGAGGCCACCGACCAGTGGGTGCCGTTCGCCAGGCTGATGCTGCAGGGGAACTATCTCTGCGGAGCATTGCCGATGCAGCTGAGGCAGCTCAAGGAGGGCGGCGCAGTGGTGAGCTTGGCGGACAACTGCCTGCCCAGGTGTCCGCACAAGTTCTTCTTCTGCCAAGGGGCGCCACAGAAGGACCACGCCACGTGTCCTCCCAAGTGCGAGGCTTCGGTCCATCGTCAGGACACTCTGCTGCGGATGCCTTGACTGTAAATCCTGCTATACTACTTCCAGTGTTGTTGACTTACATTTATGATCTCATCCTGCAACTCTACTCGCTTGTACGGATTACCCAAATAACAAAAGAAGTGGTACAAGCTCTGCAGATGAATTGAATGTGTTGTAAACCAATTGCCTGGCCTGTTTGAGGGGGTGTTTGGATCTTTAGTCCGGATTATGGGGACGTTTGGTTCCCTTTGCTTTTTTTTAGCACGTGTCGCATCGAATGTTTGGATACTAATTAGGAGTATTAAACGTAGACTATTTACAAAACTATTACATAAGTGGAGGCTAAACGGCGAGACGTATCTATTAAGCCTAATTAATCCATCATGAGCAAATATTTAATGTAGCAACACATTGTCAAATCATGGACTAATTAGACTTAATAGATTCGTCTCGTCGTTTAGTCTCCACTTATGTAATGGGTTTTGTAAATAGTTTACGTTTAATACTTCTAATTAGTATCTAAACATTCGATGTGACGGGTGCTAAAAATAAGCTGGAGAAACCAAACCAGGCCTAAAATTCATGTCAATATTCGGAGGCTAATTAGGAGGACTAAACATGAGCTAATTATAAAACTAATTACACAGATGAAGGCTCATTCCCGATACGAATCTATTAAGCCTAATTAATCCATCATTAGCACATGTTTACTGTAGCACCACATTGTCAAATCATGGACTGATTAGGTTTAATAGATTCGTCTCGCAAATTAGCCTCCATCTGTGCAATTGATTTTATAATTAGTCTATATTTAATACTTCTAATTAGTATCTAAACATTCGATAGGAGTTTTACGAGCTCCTAAACCAAACGGACCTGAGGCGAATAAAAATGTCCTTGCCAAGAGCCCAAGACTCGGTGCAGATTTCAGACACAAAGTCAACATTTCGTTTTTATGAAAAGGCAGATATATTTCATAAACTAGAAGCAGATGCTTAAATAAGACCTCACAAGTCATAAGTCAGAAACAATGGTTACAAATCTGTTTTTTTATTGGAATGGAATTCCACTGGAAGGCTAGAAATGTCCCTCTTGAATCTTGGACAAAGCTGCTACTCCAAATATTCTTTTAGTAAGAATTCTCCAGATAAATGAACATAACAAAGGGTTTCAAAGGCCTACCCAGGCAGGTTTTGGGCCAATAGAACGTTTTGTTTCCAGTGGCGCGCGCGACAGCTTCCTTGAATAGTCCATCATCTTTTGGGCTTCTTTCCTGGCCCAACAAATTTTATTGTTGTCCTTTTTGAGCTCAAGAAAACCGAACTGGTAAGTAAGACTTCTTTAAAAACAACAAAAAAGGAAGGAAAAAAGAGCATGAGAGTCACGCAGCATGGCCGTTTTCAAGATTCCGCAAACTGTACCACAATTCTCTTTTCGAAATGAAAAACCAATAATGCAACACGCAATCCGTGGCCTCACTTAATATACTAAACTAAACTAACCCGGTACGAGGCTGCCCGCGAGCACACAGCGGAGATCTAACAATTCCCCATGCGGCACGAACAGATGCCTGGAGCTTAAACTAATGGCGCCTCCACGCTAAACCAGCCTGGTGCGAGTGTCACCCAACAAATTAAGCAGCCTAGGAACGCCGCAACACCCATTCCTCCCCAAACCACGTTTGGAGCCCTATTAGTTTTCAGGCTAATCGCGAGACTTCCTCGCGCGACGAGATCTGGTCTCGCATCGCATGTGGTGGGCGATCGAGCGAGAGCATCATGCTGAAAGCCCTCCACCAGCTTCGCCGCTCTGAATTGAAACCCACCCGTCGGCCGTCGCTGTGGTATTCAATTGAAGTGGTCTTCGTCGTGCCAGCCTCGAGCTGCCGTCCGCAGCACGGCGAGTGCAGTGGCCAGTGGGGGACGACGAGCAAGTACCCTTCAGGCCTTCAGTAGTCAGTACACAACAGACGTCTTCCGTGTTTCGTTCCACCGAACCGCCACGCTCCAGTGTTTCAGACTTTGAGGTACAGAAATCCCTGTCACCAGCAGCGCGGCTGCACACTGCTCAGGCTGCCAGGGCAAGACGGCAGGTGGTGACTTTTGCCTCGTCCAATCATTGGACCTGGAAGCAAGACAGTTAACCTCGGTGAGCCCAAACTGATAAACCAGACACCAACTTTGCATCTACTTAACCAAAGCTTAGTAGCTAGTAAGCGTGAGCTAGCAGCAGTACATGCTGCCTGCAATATTGGTTGTTGCAGGGACAGCTGCATTGTACTCCATCCCCATCCACACACAGATCAGTGCAAAACGCAACGCATTCCATGCCTTGCAATTGCAATTTGCGATCTGCGACCAGCAAAACTTAAAGTACTCGTTCTGCCCTTTGCTGCAAGTTGCTGCGGCCAGCCGCTGCCGAACCAACTTCTCCGGCGGGTTTGTTATCGGTTACAATTTGTACGGCTCATCCGTTTCGCGTTGGCCGTGTATGGAGGATTAGCTGTTGTTAATTGGCTTTGCAGGTCATCGTCTCATAGGCTGTTAGTTGGGGTGTCACCGGCAGCAGCAGCAGCAACCCGGCCTGCGACTGCTGGCTGCTGCGCCATTTCCGAGCGTTTTTCTTCCCGTGACCCGGTCAGTTTCGGTGCCTCGCCGATCGCACGGCTCCGTTTTTAAAGGCTGAATGACCCCGCACGCATAATCCAGGTCCAGGCCACATGTATGTGCACTATATACAAGCACACGGCGGCCTGCACCATGCATGAATTCCTTTCTGCCTCTCGTGTTTAAAGAAATATGCAGGTTATAAGGTGCATCAGCGACTAAGACAGAACATGATTTATATAGCTCTAGTTCGTGTTACGCCATTTTAAAACTAGGAGATGATGCACATTTAGTTCTGTTTTTTACAGCTCTGGACGGCGACTCTGCTACCAGTCTGATGACGAAATGTAAAGCGAAAGGACATCAAGCATAAGACAAAAAAAATTCTCCAGCGCAACCACATCAGCTTCATTTTCTTTTTTGAAGAAAACATCAGCTTCATTTTGGCCCATGCCGTGTTTACTTGCGTGGACCCATTTAACAAAAGAAGCAGGCGTTGTGGAAGACGTCCAACATTTTGGACGCTGCATTCTATGGACTAGATGAAAAAACTTCTGAAACTGGTAGCCTATGCCCTATTGCATGCAGTTCCTTCATGGAAATTTAAGCTGCTTGCATGTTACATGCAGACCGATCGAGATCTATACAATTCCTTATTGTTGCTGAAGATCAACTTGACTTGCAATCAACAAACCCGTCTCAAAGTACGCGCAAGATCACGTCACATGTCGTATAATAAACTAAATCCCATCAATCTTCAGCAAAATGGACAAGATCAACTTGGCGATTTGATTAACAGGCCACTACAAACCAACTACAACTACAACCTAACCCTCTGACACAGTGACATCATGAAAATTTTCTACGTGATCCAAATGCTTCAACAACTACTAATCCACTACATTAACAAATTGCTACTAACAAACTACTAAGTAAGAAAACATTATCTTTACCTTCTATCCTCCCTAATAAACAAAGCTACTAGTATTTACAGTCTGCAGCGTACAGCTCATGCAGCCATCTTGCCTGCCGGTTTGCTTCCGGCGGCGGCGATCAGCGCCGTCGTCTTCTCCTGGAGCTCGCGCACCACCTCCGCCATGGACGGCCGGAGCCCGTGGCCGTCGCTGACGCACCGCAGCGCGAGCGCCGCCACAGTCGCAGCCTCGTGGGTGTCGTACTCGTCTCCTAGCCTCCGGTCCACCACGTCGGCTACTTTTCCTTCGGTGAGTGTCGGCCCCACCGCGGCGGCGAGCCGGCACCCCGTGTCGGCGCAGATGGCCTCCCGCCCCGTGAGGAGCTCGAGCAGCAGGACGCCGTAGCTGTAGACGTCGCTCTTCTTGGTGGCGACGCCGGAGCGGAGGAAGTGCGGGTCGACGTAGCCCGGGGAGCCCATGACGGAGCGCGCCGACGCCCTGGACGCCGCGGCTTCCGGGGGCTGGAGCGCGGCGGAGAAGCCGACGTGCGCGAAGCCGAAGTCGCAGAGCTTGGCGTCGAGGCTGGCGTCGAGGAGCACGTTGGAGGCCTTGATGTCGCCGTGGATCACCGCCGGGTCCCGGGTCTCGTGGAGGTGCTCCAGCGCCATGGCCACCTGGAACGCGATCGCCATGCGGCGCGCCCACGGGAGCGCCGCCTTGCCGCCGCTGCCGTGGAGCCTCTCGTGGAGGTCGCCGTTCGGGGCGTACTCGAACACCAAGACGCCCTCCTCTGCGCGCGGAAAGTGAAGAAAAATTACGTTGGCTCCTCGACACTTTCAAGCATCCTCTCACTAGAGCTGATATGGTAACCGACGACGAGGTTTACCTCGTTCGTCGCAGTAGCCGAGGAGGCGGACGACGTGCGGGTGGCGGAGCGAGAGGAGCACGTGGAGCTCCTGGCGGAAGGCGCGGTGGAGGCGCTCGCTGCTGCGCTGCACCTTGACGGCGCCGAGGCGGGAGGAGGAGAGGGAGGCCAGGTACACGGTGCTGAAGCCTCCCTGGCCGATGATGCGGGACGAGAAGCCCGCCGTGACGGACTCGATCTCGGCCCACGCGAACCGCCTGGTCGCCCCGCCCTTGCCGGCCGACACGGACGCGCCGGCGCCCGGCTCGTCCGCGACGCGGGGGTCGGCTCGGCCCGCCGTGACGGACTCGATCTCGGCCCACGCGAACCGCCTGGTCGCCCCGCCCTTGCCGGCCGACACGGACGCGCCGGCGCCCGGCTCGTCCGCGACGCGGGGGTCGGCTCGGCCCGCCGCCTCGCCCTTGTCCCAGCGGAGGCACGGGAGGAGGCCGCACCCGTGCAGCATTCTCGCCACGCCGATTCCGAGGGCGAAGCTAGCGGAGTGGTAGGAAGGAGGTTGGGGCTGAGCTGAGCTGTGCTCGATCTGCCGCGCGCTGTTGGAGCGCCTTTTTGGCCGTGCTCGGGGGGCCAGATCACAGAACGGCTACTGGCACCCGCCGAGTTATATACGACGCCACGACGCGCGTCGCCGGGTGGCCGAGTGGACCTCAACTAATCAGTGGCGCGCATAAAGAAAAAGCGCCGGGGCCGGGCTGGCTGAGGTCCTCCTCCCCGTCGAAATGTGTGATGCTTCCGCGCGCTATCGTCACTCACGCCCCCAATTTTTCTTCTGCCGGAGCGTCACACCAGCATTTCTCTCGGCATGTGTTTCGCACCGGTAAACTATTAACCATAATGCGTTTCTGGCGTTCTGCAACTGTGTCCGGAATGTTGATCTTGCTCGTATTTTCCCTTGTCAGCAGTGGGGACGCACCGGATCGGCCTGTGGGGTTTCGTGGAGGGCGACGTGCTACCGGCACCAAGTTGAGGGCATTTTCCCCCCGCTGCTGCTGCTGCCTGTCAGAGCACCCTTTCCCGCAAGTCATGGCCATGTCGATAACTAAACGCCTGCAGTGGACGAATGACTCTGCAATCTGCATGGATGGAATCCGATGGCAGGCAAAACGTCCCAAGTGGAAAATGTCCGCCGGCGACAGGCGTCCCGCTTTTTCAACGGGCCGGCGTGCTCTCTGCATGCTCCGCTCACTTACCGCCGCAAGGGAGCAGTGAAAGGCACTGTTGCGCGGGCACATGCCCCCACTGAGATTCCTGTAGCCAGATCTCGTAGCGCGTCGCCCCCCCTTTGGGTAATGCGGGGGGAGCTCGGCGCCCATTACCATTCGCGCTAGCTGGGAGAGTATGGGTGTTAGTGATTTGTTAGTGTACGGAAGCACATGTTTTCCGGGGTAAAAATAGAAGTGGAGATCACATTCACACACGGAACTGACCACCGGTGAAGAAGGATATCAGAATATGCAGAGGGTTCAGAAACAGCAGGGGAGGACGCCACCGCCACGCCCCGCACATGCACGCGCTTGCGAGGTTGACTGGCTGGCCGCGAGCACAGCAGCAGGTCAGCAGCTCCCTGGAACTGGAACTGCAGGCGCTGCAATTATATACTCGAGCACCCGCGCCCCACGGTACTTGAACATGCTTTGGGCAGATTGAACAAGTCCACCATCTGGAGTATCGATTTTCAAGGTTTATGCGTGCTTGCCGGATGCCGTGAGACGTGGTTGGTTCTGCGGGAAACCTGAAGTTGCAAATGTGCTGCCGGCCGGCCGGCCGGCTGGAAGCTGAAAAGGAGAGCTAGGCCGAGAGCAGCTCGGGGAATTGCGTGCAACTACTCTGATTGAGACGTGTGGCATGCAACTAGGTTACAATGATCTTTTCGTCATTTCGGGATTAGGATTTGGCTGGCGTGTAATCTGCCGGACTTGGGCTTTCTGCATGGTCGGCACACAGCTTTTTTAAGGGAGAAGCGGCACACATTTCGTTGGTTTCGAGAGAAAGCCTTGTCGTTCCACCGTTCCGGTACTATTTGATTTACGGAAAGAACATGTTCCGAACGAAATGATGGTTAGGTTTTACGATGCCGATCGGCGTGTTATGAATAGTGCTGTCGCTAGCTCGCTCGACTCGGCTCATTATTTGTTCGGCTCGGCTCGTTAGAAATTGTTTGCGAGCTGAGCTAGGCTCGCGAGCCAAACGACCCGAAGCCCAACAGCAGCCCAATTGATCACCTCAAGTAGGCAAGATGCTCCAAAAGTCAAAGCCTACTACCGTGCACAGGATACATACACTCGCACAGCCGCAATCCATACGCCACCCCCTCTCTTGTGTGTGCGCCGTCACCATCCGACGAGTCGCAGCTATCATAATCCCACATCTGCCGCACGGTAGTTCGTGAACGGTCATATATCGCACATGCGACATATAGCTGTATGTCGCCTGAAGGGTATCAGGTAAGCCGTGCAGAGACTTATCCGGTCCAATAAAAAGGTAACCAATCAGGTGCACGTGCTCCCCTTAAGTGCATGAATGCTCACATGCTTTGCCCACGCTAGGGCAGCTCTGCACATGCGTACATGCATGATGCATGTAAAGCTGATTGTGTTTTATTTTTTTTTCTTTTTTCCTTTAATTTATTTTCTTCCAAATTTATTTCTCTTTTCTTATTTAAAATTCTCTTCTATATACTCCTCGGCTATATAATTTTTCTTTTATCTTTTTTATTTTTATTTATCTATTCTTTATCTTGTTTTTAGTTTTTACTCTTCTCTTTCATGATTTACGATCTTGCATATATTTTTTTAATAACTAGCCAAGGGTACTTTCTAATTTTATATTTTAAATTACTCCACTATAAAATTTTGGTTGTTACTTAGTATAATTAGTTGTTCTATATAGTTTGTTGTTCCATATACATTGCGACATAAAATTACATGTTCACTTTATAGATTAATTTCTTCGGATTCATTTATTTTTTTATAGACTGAACTACTCAACCATGTAAACTCGTGGATTACAATGCTGTTATATGCACATAATGTATAATGTATTTGTTTCAAGTGTATAAATTCTTATTCAGTGAGTTAATGTAGTTTGTTCTAGGTCACTAGGTGTATAAATACTTGTTCTATGAGTTTATACAATTTGTTCGAGGTATATACATCTTTTATTACGTAAGTTCATATAATTTGTTCAATGTATACAACTATTTGGGTATGTGAGTTTGTCTAATTTATTCCAGGTGTTTATGTATTTGTTCTTTACTTCCATGAGTTCAAATAAGTTTGGTGAGTATAATTATTTTATTTCATGAATTCATATAATTTGTTAATGGGTACATATTTGAAATTTTTTTCCAATTTGATGTTCATATTCTACTATTTTATCCTACATGATTAAAATTTTATTTTTTTATTTGCAGTATACTATTATTTTTACACTTTTTACATCATACAATCATCCTGATATTCAGTATTTTATTCATTGTTTATAGGGGAGAGATTCAAATGCTTCAATCTATTTATTATGTATGCAACATGTACACACATACTGTATGGAATACATGATGGGTGTATCCTACCTGCGGACTTTCCTGAATCTTAAAATGGGACTAAAACGGATTTAATGTACATGATAACTTCTACCATAACTCTAGGAAGTATTAAATCTTAGAACGAGTTCCTGCCTCCACGAAAGCATGCATCGCTCCCTCCTCTTTCTGTATAGAACTGCCCCCATGCTTTGTGTCCCATCTCCTCCTCCGGTGACCGTACTATCCATCTACTCCTGCACTTCACCGGCGACCTTGTGCCTCAAGCACAAGCATAAGATGCACTTCGGTGGGTCGCGACACTTAGCAATGCGGCGGGTCTTTCGCAAGGCAGTTGAAACACCTCCCTACATCTCTGAATCTTAGATGCTCAAGCCAGTGCCCCTCCACAAGGATACTGAGAAGCTCAAGCCGGCTCCCTCCCGAGGTGAGCATGAATTCACTTATGTAGAGGACCAAGCCTAGACCGGACCGAGGATCTGGCTTTTCGCTCTTCCTTCCTGCTTGATGCTTTGTGCCATACTTGTGACGTCTTGTTATGATGAAACCTTGGCTTGTGGAGTCTTGGCTTGCATGTCATGTAGTCCTTGTTGGGTCAGTAGAGTAGCACGTCCTTGTAATCAATACCTTTACCTTTACTCCTGGAATCCCTATCCTAAAGGTTCGGTGTTGCAGCCTGTACGGGCTTTGTCCGATTTCAATGTCTCCAAGATATCACATCGCAAACTTGGGCTATCCTCATAAGGCAGGGCTGGTGCAATGTATGAGTATGTAATGCGAATAATGCTTGATACACTGGTCGGTCATGATAGAAGCTATCCTGACCCTTCATCTGTACCGATTCTCGTGCATTTTTGTCTTTAGTTCATGTATTCCATTCGTATTTTTATTTTCTCTTGCTGTATATGTACCATGAGAGAGAAGTCGTGGGAAATCTTCACTATTTGATTTGAGATATGACATAAAGTTACTTTTATAATGTACCGGTCCAAGCACATACTATGTTATCTGAATATCTCATTCAAATTTCAAAAATAAATCGTTGCCCCAACTAAAATATTATTTGTTAACTTGATCATCACATGACACACCATTTATGTGCATCCTAGTACCGTAATTGTACATCATTGTGCCGGCATGTTTGCCGTACAACAGTACGCAATATTATGACCTCATCTACTCATCTGTTGTACACATGTTTAATTTAAAGCAATTTGACACCCAATCCAAACACGTACACCCCTGTACACTAGCGTACCAATGACCTTCTGCTTTTGTATAGCTAGGTTCAGATCTAAATAAAATCTTTTTAATGAGTTATAATCATGATTATGTACACTCTACAACTGGAAATTGCACAAAGATAATAATATAAAACAACTCCTTTAGAAATTTCAAAAAACATATACTGTAGAGACCAAATTATTGAGCTATGCACACATCGCGTCGATAGCACGAAAGAAAAAAATCGATCAACCTAGCAAAATAAGTTTATTGAAAGTGTACTATATCTATTTTGATAATCTAAAGCTCAAACATCTTTGCACAATTTTATACGAAAGATGTAAAATTGGTGGAGCACGAGATTACGACATGATATCAACCAAATAAAATAGAAAGGCAAATGTAGAAATCATTGACAAAAACAATGATCCTAAGGTCCTGACCAAGCCCAACCAAGAAGAAAAAGTCCTGGAACTCGAAAGCTCCGAGGAAATCAATATAAATTGTACCTATTCAAAACATTGATTTCCACGGAGTCTTTCTCCTTCTTCAATGCATACAGTGGCTTTCTACGTCTTCAATGTCTTCGAGTTGTCACATCGCTAGCTTGGGCTATCCTCTTCGGGCAGGGTTGGTGCAATATAAGAGTACGTAATGCAAAAAATGCTTAGTACACCAGTCGGTCATGATAGGAGCTATCCCGGCCCTTCATCTATATTGGTTCTCATGCATTTTTAATCTTTAGTTCATGTATTCCATTCATATTTTTATTTTTCTCAAGTTGTACGTGTATCAGGAGAGAGAACGAGTGGGGAATCTTCACTATTTGGTTTGATGGAAAGTAGCTTTTGCATGTGCTTGGCTTGACATAAAGTAGAGATATGACATAAAATTACTAATGTACCAGTCCAAGCACTGAAACTCCCCGTTTAAATTTCAAAAATAAACCATTGCACCAACTAAAATATTATTTGTTAACTTGATCATCAAATGGCACACCATTTATGCACACCCTAGTATCTAATTGTACATCATTATACGAACATGTTTGCCGTTCAACAGTATGCTATATTATGACCTCATCTCCTCATTTGTTATACAAATGTTTATTTTAAAGCACTTTACACCCAATCCAAATGCGTACACACCTAGCCCCTGTATACTAGTGTACCAATGATGTTTTTGTTTTTATACAGCTTAGGTTTTGTTGACGCCAGATTTTGACACGTATGAAATCGGCGTCAGGGAAGGAAGAAATCAGGAGATGCGGCAAGACACAAAGGTCACGGTTGGAAATCGGCCGATTGGTGCTACATTCAAGGATCGACCAATTACCCTTTAAGGGTTCAACTCCGCCTCGCCCGACCCCTGAGTCCTGGGGTTGGATGCGCCCGACCCTCCGAGGGAGGATCTCCGCCTCGCCCGACCTTAGCTCCCAGGGTCGGCGTAGTCAGAGCCCCCGACATGTGGGCCGTAATCGGCTGTCCCTTGCCGATGGAGTGGGTAAAAATCGGCCGATTAGGAGGCTGGAGCAATTGGGCCGGTATGGGCTTGAAGTGGATTATGAAGATAAAAAGGGAGTCAGCCCATGAGAGATTGATGATCAACTCCAGTACGAATCGTACTTGTAAATATTCGTTTTCGTTTAAAATTAGAGATAGAGTTCTAGTCGGTTAAGGAATCGTTTGTAACAGGCTATAAATAGCCACCTTCGTAGATCTGTAATCATCATCAAATTAATACAACAAACTACTATTTCCTCGTACTTACTTTCAAGCAGGCGACTTCGCCAATACTTTTCTTCTTTTCCACGAGTTCGTACGAGTTGGCTGGGCTGCATCGACTTGACCTTCGGTTGATTCTGTAAGTTCCGTTTATCGAGTAACATCTAAGCTTTAACTTCGGGCGCATCGCTGTCGTTTTGTTTAGATTTATTCACCAGTTATTGATATTCACTAGAATTCTAGGTTTTACCTGTTGTTCTAGTTTTATCACCAGTTATCCAGCTAGGAATTGGAACTTTCGGCTTTCCTGTACTTCGTTATTCAATATATTTGTTTTACGTATAGCCGATTTAGATCTGTTCCTAGTGTTGTTACTGTAGCGTTGTTTAGATTACTCCAGCAGTCTTCTTTATTAATGGTGCCCGGTAATCGGCTGCATTATAGCCTATTTCCTTATTACGGCAAATCGGCCGATTCGCTGATAAGCTATCCCGAGATCGGAACCTTAGCCGATCGCAACCTCTAGGATCTGACACGTTTCTTTCCTTGCCAATCAGCAGGTCAGATTGGCTGGCACGCCGCGCGAACCGCACTAGGGCGATCACCTGAACAGGAGTTAAGCAGATTCTCCCGGGTCGTGTGTCCGACGCTGGGAATTCGATCAGCCGATTTCTAGCGCCAACACACTTTTGGCACGCCCGGTGGGACCAATACAACCGCCACTATGTCAAAAGCTGCCGAAGTCTCGGAGGACAACGTCATCGAAGTGACAGAAGCAGACCTCAGGGACGACCAGAAGGAAGAATTGGAAAAGCAGATGGCATACTACCGGAAGACATGTCTGCAATCCTTCAGTCGTACCAGGAGCGGGGAAACTGTCAAAAAGACTCCGTTTCCAACTCCCAGCCAGATCACAATCGCCGAGGACTCGGGCAAGATGTCCGAGATGGTTCAACAATCTGTCTATCAAGCTTTCATTGATCAATCCCTGGTGATTTCTAATACGGTATACAATGCCGTCATCAGCTCCTTGGCCAACGGCGTATCCCAAGGGTACCAGGGGTCGGCATATGCTCCACCTATCACGGCCCCGACCAGGAGTTATTCAAATACACCCTACTCGGCTCCTCAGCCGATCCAAGCTCCAATTGGAGGTCCCGGCACCTCATCATCATCAATCCCTCTGGGGCCTAACAGCGCGCCGTATCTCCAGCCGCAGTCTGTTCACCTGTCCTCCGCGCAGTTGTCTCCTTCGAATTCAATGCCTTGGGGGGCACCATCGGCGTCGGCCGTCCAAGATCAATCAGCCAGCTATGGAAGCATTCCAATCCAAGCACCTTTCCAATCGGCTGCGCGGCCAATGATGCCACAATATCAGTCCGTCACGCCGGAGATGAGCAGGGGGGCAGAAGCAACAGAAGCACTTCGGGGCGTTGCGTCGATCGTGCTATATGACGAAGCCGTCGGTTCACTCAGACAGTCGATCCCAACTACGCAACCAGCCACGTCACATCAAGCGCCCCACATTCTCGCCCACCACCCGGTTATCCCGCCGCCGGTCTACCAACACGTGCCGGTTCCCCAGCCGATAGTCCATCAGCAACAACCAGACTGGACGGCACGCACAGCGGAGGTGATTCAAGAGCAATTCGGTTTAAAACTGAAGATGCAGACCTACACTTACAAGACACCATACCCGCCTACTTATAACTTGCTGTCGTTTCCCCATCGGTACAAAGTTCCTGATTTCACCAAGTTTTCGGGACTGGATGACACCTCAACTGTAGAGCACGTGAACAGATTCATCATCCAATGTAGAGAGGCAGCGGCGCAAGATGCTCTACGAGTGCGCCTTTTCTCGTCATCCCTGTCCGGGTCAGCCTTCCAATGGTTCGCTACACTGCCACCTAACTCAATAATTACATGGGCTGACCTAGAGAGACAGTTTCACAAGTATTTCTACGTGGGGGTCCATGAGATGAAGCTTTCTGATTTAACCAGCCTCAGACAGAGAAGTGATGAGCCGGTATCCTCGTATGTGCAGAGGTTCAGGGAGATCAGAAATAAATGCTACTCCCTAGCCCTGATTGATGCACAATTGGCCGACATAGCCTTCCAGGGTCTCTTGCCTCATATCAAGGAGAAATATGCTTCACAGGAGTTTGAGAGCTTGAGCCAAATCGTGCATCGATTGTCTGGTCAGGAAGTACGCCCCTTTGATCCACGAAGGAACTTCCAGAAGAAGGTGGCGTACTTAGAGGAGGTTGAATCCGAAGAAGAAACAGAGATCGGCCTGGCAGAGTGGGTTAAAGGAAAAAAGCCGATATCGTGTCCGTTCGGAAAGAAGGAACCGGAAGTATTCGGATTTGACACATCAAAGGCCGATAAAATCTTCGATCTTCTTCTCCAAGAAGGACAGATCAAGCTTTCGCCATATCATACGATCCCGTCGGCCGAACAGCTAAAGAAGATGAAATATTGTAAGTTGCATAACGCCACCTCCCACGATACAAATGAATGCAAAATCTTCCGACAGCAAATACAGTCGGCCATCGAACAAGGCAGGCTCAAGTTTGAAGTCCCAACAAAGCCGGCCAAGCCGATGAAGATCGACCAGCACCCCTTCCCCACCAACATGGTTGACACGGGGAAGAACTCACTCCAAACCAAGGTGCTGACATCTGAATCGGCCAAGAAGAGCGGCGCCGTCGACCCCAGAAATCAAGCGCCACCCGAAGACGTCAAAGGAAAATGACGGATGGAGGATGAATACGACGGATCAGGAGAACCACGCAGGCCTGTCACTTCCAAATTTTTGTTTGACAAATATCAACGGCAACAGGAACACTCAAGATCCTGAGAAGAGGCAATGCGGCGGCATGAAGATTACTGGCGATGCCCATTCTTCATTCACAGCTGGGAAAGCAACCTTAGGCTGCCGTCGGCCGATAATTGCCCTGACTTCAATGGCCCGTATTGTAACAATCGACCATTCAGGAGATCTCGCTCCAGAGAAGGAAGGCTGGAGGAACTGGCACGAACAAGAAGACCGGCGCCCTCCAATGCGTGATCGGCTGGGGGGCAGAAGTGACCGATATGACCGGTCGGAAGACAGGCGCGAGCGAAACAATCGAAACGATAGGCCGGGGGGCAGATTCGATCGGCACAACCAACCAGAAAACAAGGTCAGCGTTCACGATCGACTTGAAGAGATGGCCGATGCTCGGGTATCAGACGAGAACCCCTTAGGACGCGAACCAGAATGGGAACGCGCTAGGCCACGGACCAAACCAGTGAACCCCAGGTGGTGCCCTGATGGATTAACCAAGTCTCAAAAACGAAGCATCCAACGTCTCCGCCAGTGGGAACAGCAGGAAGAAGAGCAACAACATACGGTGGACGAGAAAAACGGCAGGTCTCAGGTCTGGCGCCCCAAAAGACACGACAGGAGAGATGACGAATCATCAGCTGACATCAGCATGGTTTTCATACTACCGATGGAATTCATGACTCCCGCCGACCGACAGAACATGTCGGCAATAGAAGAGCAGATGGCACAATTGGCTTTAGAGCCGATGACAGCCACGTTCGAGAAGCCCGAAGACGACAAACGACAACACCTAAAGGCATTGTTCCTCAAGGGGCATGTCAACGGCCGACCCATCACCAGATTGCTAGTAGACGCTGCTGTCAACATCATGCCATACGCCATGTTCCAGAAGCTAGGGAAGAGTGATGACGACCTGACTAGGACAGACATGATGCTCAAGGACTTCGAAGGCAACGTGTCTCCCGCCCGCGGCGCACTCTGCGTCGACCTCACCATCGGCAGTAAGACCCTTCCTACTACTTTCTTTATTATTAATGGCAAAGGGTCCTACAACATGCTACTCGGCCAAGACTGGATACACGCGAAATGCTGCATCCCGTCTACGATGCACCAATGCCTCGTACAGTGGGTCGGTGACAACATCGAGGTGGTCACCGCCAATTCCGCATACAGCGTCACGGCAGCCGATACGCAGCAATGGAGCTGCGAGAATGTCAAGTGCATATCCGGGAAGATATGGGACACTGATTTCCTGAAGGTGTCCGATTTTGGCCTACAGCCGATCCGAGCAGTCGGCTCCGAAGATTCGAACTAAATGGATCAGTTCGCCCGGGAAGATGGAAAGCTAGGACACGGGTTCACGTCGGCCGATTCATTAGAAATGATAGATTTAGGCGATGGCACCAAGCCAAGGCCGACGTATATTAGTGCAAATTTGGATCCGGAATACAAATGTAAATTGACAAATTTATTAAGAGAGTTTAAGGATTGCTTTGCTTGGGAATACCACGAGATGCCCGGATTAGACCGATCTATTGTCGAACATCGGTTACCCATA
The DNA here is from genome assembly GCF_005286985.2 of Setaria viridis. Taxonomy (NCBI): domain Eukaryota; kingdom Viridiplantae; phylum Streptophyta; class Magnoliopsida; order Poales; family Poaceae; genus Setaria; species Setaria viridis. The sequence goes on from NC_048263.2 coordinate 32,418,310, forward strand.
AAGCCGGGGTATCAGCCGTATCAGCAACCTGCACGGCGGTGTAATCCTAAAATCCTACCTGATATAAAGGCCGAAATAACAAGGCTAATCGAAGCAAAATTTATTCGGCAATGCCATTATGCCGAATGGATCTCCAACATTGTACCCGTATACAAGAAGAACGGAAAGCTCCGCGTATGCGTCGATTTCAGGAATCTCAATCAGGCCACGCCAATGGACGGATACGCAATGCCGACGGCCGATGTGCTGATAGATGCCGCCGCGGGGCACAAAGTTATTAGTTTCATGGATGGAAACACTGGATATAATTAGATACTAATGGCCGAAGAAGACATATCCAAAACGGCCTTCAGATGCCCGGGTCACCTTGGTTTATTTGAGTGGGTGGTGATGACTTTCGGTTTGAAGAACGCCGGCGCTACGTATCAGCGAGCCATGAATTACATATTTCACAAACTTATCGGTATACTGGTGGAAATTTACATCGACGACGTCGTAGTCAAATCAAAAGGACACCAGGAACATATAACTGATTTGTGGCAGGTACTGGAATGCACAAAGAAACATGGGCTGAAGATGAACCCGAACAAATGTGCTTTCGGCGTGTCCGCCGGACAATTCTTGGGATTCATGGTTCACGAACGTGGGATAGAAATCAACCGGAAGACCATAGCGGCCATCAATAAAGCCGTGGCCCCGCAAAATAAGACTGAGTTGCAGTCCCTAATTGGTAAGGTAAATTTTATCAGAAGATTCATATCTAATCTATCCGGGCGTATCCAAGCCTTCACACCATTGTTAAAGTTGAAACCCGACCAAGAGTTCGTATGGGGAGAAGAGCAACGCAAGGCACTAGAAGATATCAAGCAGTATTTGGTCTCGCCACCAGTATTGGTCCCACCTCAATCTGGTAAGCCGTTTAAACTATATTTATCAGCCGATGAACGAGCTATCGGGTCGGCTCTGGTCCAGGAGTTCGAGGGGAAGGAACGGGTAATATATTATGTCAGCAGAAGACTTCTGGACGCTGAAACAAGGTATCCCCCAGTAGAGCGGCTATGCCTATGCCTTTACTTCTCATGCACCAAGCTCAGGCACTATTTGTTATCGGTAGAATGTGTAGTCGTATGCAAAGATGACGTGGTAAAATACATGCTGTCATTGCCGATCTTGAAAGGACGAATCGGAAAATGGATCTTGGCCTTATCGGAATTCGATCTACGATATGAATTGGCAAAGGCCGTCAAGGGTCAGGTTATGGCCGATTTTGTTGCCCAGCACTGCGGACCAGAGACTACCTTCGTGGAACCAGTGCCGTGGACCTTATATTTTGACGGTTCGTCATGTGGGGCAGGATCAGGAATCAGCATCGTTCTCATATCGCCTCGGAGGGCAAGCTATGATTTCTCTCCCCCGATAGAAGCATCCACCACTAACAACCAAGCAGAGTAACGAGCTGTGTTGAAGGGGTTACAATTATTGAGGGAAATCAAGGCCGACGCCGTCGAGATTTTTGGAGATTCCATGCTTATCGTGGACCAATTAACAGGAAGGTCTGAATGCAGGGATGATGTATTAAAGATTTATTACGAGGATTGCCTTCAGCTTCTGAAAGAATTCAAGTCCGCAGTTATTGAGCACATCCCTAGGAATCATAACGAGGATGCCAACATGCTTGCCCAACATGCATCCGGATATCGGCCGATTCAGGGAGCCATGGCTCTAGAGCTCGCGGCCGACGACTGGCGAAAAGAGATCGCCGATTACCTGAAAGATCCATCTAAAAAAGTGGATCGGCGGATACGATTTCAGGCCACAAAATATGTGCTACTAGAAGATGACTTGTTCTACCGGACAATTGATGGCGTTCTGCTCAAATGCCTAGGAACAGAGGAGGCGAAAACTCTGATGGGAGAAATCCACGAAGGAGTATGTGGAGCCCACCAATCGGCACATAAGATGAAATGGATGATTAGGAATAATGGGTACTACTGGCCGACAATCCTCGAAGACTGCTTCAAATATTATAAAGGATGCCAAGATTGTCAGAAATACGGGAATGTACAGCGTGCGCCCGCATCGGCCATGAATCCTATTATCAAACCATGGCCGTTCAGAGGATGGGGAATAGACCTCATCGGACAAGTTTATCCTCCGTCAAGCAAAGGGCATAAATTCATTCTAGTAGCCACAGATTATTTCACCAAATGGGTGGAGGCGATTCCGCTAAAGGCCGTGACATCGGCCGCCATGGTTGATTTCGTAAGGGACCATATCATCTACCGTTTCGGCATTCCCCAGACTATCACAACCGATCAAGGAACAATGTTTACATCAGGGGAATTTGAAGAGTTCACGGCCGATATGGGAATCAAACTGCTAAAACTCTTCTCCGTACTATGCCCAAGCTAATGGTCAGGCCGAATCTTCCAATAAAGGGATAATTAAGTTAATCAAGAGGAACATAGAAGAACAACCGAAAAAGTGGCATCTATGTTTGACCGAGGCTCTATGGGCATACAGGATGGCTTGCCACGGGGCCACCAAGATGTCTCCTTATCAGTTGGTGTACGGTCACGAGGCAGTACTGCCATGGGAATTGGGGACAGGATCGAGACGCACGTCGCTCCAAGATCAGCTGACGGCCGATGATTACTCCTCACTCATGAAAAGGGAACTTGATGACTTGGCGGGCCAACGATTGAGAGCTTTGATCAGTATCGAAGAAAATAAGAAGAAGGTGGCCAGATGGTATGATAAGAAGGTCAAGTTCAAGCAGTTCTCTCCGGGGGACCTGGTATGGAAGTTAGTGCTGCCGATCGGGTCAAAGGATCCTAAATTCGGTAAGTGGTCTCCTACGTGGGAAGGGCCGTATAAAATCGGCCGGTGTGCTCCGGGAAACACTTACATTCTGGAAACGATCGAAGGAGAAGAGTTTACTAGGGTCTTGAATGGGAGATACTTGAAAAGGTACTACCCTAGTATATGGGTCAGAGCATAAGGATCGACTGTAGAATATGATAAACAAACACACAGCCGATACAAGAGAAAATCGCCTAAAGAGAAAACATAATCGTCCAAATCGGCCGATTTATTATTCGGTACGTGACGATGGGTTACACGGCCGACGCAGTACAAGTCGCCCTTAGAACAAAAATAATTAACCACGCTTCTTCTTAAGTTCTCTCTCAACCCGGCCTAGTTCTATCAGAAGACGGATGTGTCGTTCTTCTATGTCTTTCATCGCGGCTTCCGCTTCAACTTGACGGGGAAGAGTATGACTCCGGTCCACTGCCGGGCGTGATGTCCCTGCCACCGCATCTTCAGGAGCAACTTGACAAGGAAGCGGGTGGCTCCTGTCAGCTCGAGGTCGCCTGTGGTCATTACCGTCGAGGAAGTCCCAGATCCGTTGGACATCGGCAGGGACGTGTTCCTTGAGTTCTTCATGATGAGCTCTAATTAGATCCTTGTCTTCTTGTGATAACGGTTTGTCAGAATACACGAGCCCGATGGCTCGTTCGAGTTCAGGACTAAGGCACCGTGGCTGAAAAAAGATGACAATATATAACCGCCGGAGATGAGTTGTTTCAGAGGAATCGAACTGAGAGAAAGACGGAGGCAGGTCCCTTACCTAGTTAACAGAGGAAAAAGAGGAGGACGAAGAAGACATGACCGTAGAACGCACCGACGGCAACAAGTCAGGGAAAGAGAGAACTAAGTTAAACAGGTGCTCTCAAAAGCGGAACCAAGGCCTGTATTTATAAGGGGAGAAAGCATGGATGTTTGGTAAGACGCGTCCCATCAGAAATAAAAAGGGCAATAAATAAGAGAGCACCGCGAAGGACGGTCAAAGGAGGCATTTATATCCGTACAAAACTACCAGTACTTTTACAGATCGCCCAGAAGAGCGTTGATGGCCGCAATCGCTCGACGCCAGATCTGATCGGCCGAGTCCAGGACCCGTTGGTCATCCTCTGCCGATCCTGGGACTTCTGACATGTGGCGGTGGAGTCTAAGGGCTTCGTGAGCCAGATGTTGACTCTCCCGCTTCAAATCAGCGATGACGGAAGGGAGTTCCTGAAGCCTTTTCTCTTCGGCGGCTATTTCCTTGGTCACTTGCTCCATCTCCTTGGCGAGTTCTGCTCTTCGGCGTTTGAGGCGGTCTATCGTGCCAACGATTCCAGGGCGGGAGTCCTCCAGAAAATGAATCCGTTGATGCACCTTTTGAGCCTGATGCTTGTACGAATCTCCTTCTTCACGAGTTTTGGTCAGTTTGGCGCGATTGGCCATATGACGCAGAGCCCTGAAGACCGGAATCCGCATCGACTCGATGTAAGCGGCCGGTGCCAAAGCTTCTTCTGCTTCCTCTGGGACTCGCCCGCTGACGTCACCAAAGAGCTGCCGAATCGGCGAAGCATTTTCTACCAATCGGCCGATGTCCTCTTGAAGAAGGGATCGTATGCTTTCAAGCTTGGCACGGACGTCGTCAGGGACGGAGCTCAAAGTGACCTGACGGGAAGCAACTTCCTCGTCATCAGAAAGTGCGACCGCAAACGAGAAGAGGCTGTTATTAGGGGTGTCCTGTTCCTGTAAAATAGTAAATGAAAAGAGAACAAGTCAGCCGATGGTAGTAGCAAATCGGCCAATTGAGGGCGGGAGATCTCTTACCTCTTTAAAACGGATTTCTTCCAGCTGCGTTTGCGAAATCGTCACCCTCGATTCTGGGACTGGCACCATTGGCTCGTCGGGAGAAGAGGACTCAACGACAATCGGCGCTCTGCTCGGGCCAGCTTCTTGAAGGGTGGCCAATGGTTGATCAGGCAATGCGCTTAGCGTACCGGTAACCTGTGTCAAAGTTAGTAAGAGCGTCATCCAAATACTAGAAGATCGGGTTGAAGGATCGTATACCTCAGCAGGAGGAAGCGCTGGCATTTCATTAGCCGCTTGGGTTACTGTCGATTGCTGAGGGTTCGCAAGGGTAGTCTGTGCAGCCTAATATAAGAGGAGTCAGTATGGAGATAGCGATCAGGAAGATCGGACAGTAGGTTTACCTGCATAGCCTCCACCAATAATGACAAGGCGGCTGCTCCGGCTTCTGTGGCAACTTGAATGTCTACCTCTTCAGCAGTTGGAAGGGTCGGCACGGCCGAAGTTTCTACCGATGTAATCATGGGTGGATCGGCCGATTCTATGCGAGCACGCACTCGGCGACTGGTCTTCTTGACAACTTTCTTTTGCGCCTGTTTCACTCGGCCGGCGATGTCGTCTACAGAAGGGGCATGATAGCCGATGAGGGGGAATGTTGTGTATGGATAACGATCCTCTATCGGTCGATCACTCCGACTGCGTTTTGGGGGAGCGTGGCTTTCAGACTGGATCAACAGCAAGAGTCAGTATATATGTGTAAAAATAAGGGAAAATGAAAATCGGCTGAGCAAAAGAAGAATACCTCGGCGTTCGGATCGATGTTGGCTGGATCCAGGAGATTGCAGTATACTGATGCAGAGGCACAGAAGAGGTACTGTTTCCATTCAGCCCATCATAGTTTGAACTGTTGAACGGCGAAAGAAGCCACTATCCAACCGGTCAGATCTATGGTGTCAGAGTCTGGGATCCGATCACGCAGCCGATTATAGTCGAGGCCCTTGGTGAGTTCGTCTCTGAACTTTGCCCGGCCGGCGAAATAGGCATAAATTGGGAATTGACCCATGCCGAATTGCCGTGCTGCGACGGAAGGGTTGTAGAACTCATAAGTAGGGGCATCTTTTCCCGAGAAAAAGTTTGCCGGTAAGATCCCTGGTTTGATCAATTCATCTGTAAGGTCTTCATCGAATCGGCCGGTGGTTGAGTCAAAACAAGAAGGGAGCTCAAAGATCGGGTCATCCCTCTGATAAGGGAACCAACTGGTTGCGTCTTCGCTGAAACCATTATAAAAACACCAGAAGTATTCGACCACCTTGGTAATAGAATATGGGCAACCGGAAAAGGCCGATGCCGCTTCGCCGAAGGACGTACATCGGCGTCGGACAGTGGGATTTTCTGCCGATTCAATGTTGCGGAATGTCATGTGCTCCACTCGCTGCTGAGAGATCTTGGTCATGTACAAGTTAAGCCACAAATTGATAAACCACCAGGGTCCACCAGGGTTTCCAATCGGCTCCCCTTGGGATAGTTTAACGCCGATTTGGTGCAACGTATGATAAGCTGCTCCCAATAGGTGTTTTCCAAGGGGAATAGAGGCCCCTGTCGATAATGCCTCGGACGGAGCCTGCGTGTTGGTGGATGGACCGGCTGCTCTCCCACAGAAAAAATATTTCTCTAGCCACATCATCAGGAAGGCCGTGTGCTCTCTGTTCTCGACTGATTCGGCCCTTTTGTTGCATCTGATGAATCCCTTCCATCCGCCGATTCCCTTGGTGTCCAGCCGATGAGATGTCGTGGCCAAAAGGCGAAAAGGGGTGTCTGGAGAGGAAATTTCAAGGCCGGTCAACAGGACCACATCGGCCAGGGTGGGAGTCATAGGTCCGTGTCCAAAGAGGAATGCATTGAGAGCGTCGGACCAGAAGTAAGAGGCTGCTATCACTAATGGCTCATTCCTTTCCATTTGGGACAAAGATAGATCAATGCACTGGCCGATTTTGCGCTCATCCCATTGGACCCTCTTAGAGGTGGATATCCGCTGGTACCATTCCCTCCAGCCGGGGGTTTCATTCGGCCATGACCTGAAGGTACCTGACCATTGATCTAGGTCCATAGTTGATTGCTTAAAAGGGATCCTATGGGTTTCCAAATTGATTAGGTCGGTTGGATCTGGGTTTCCCATGGGACCGAGGCAGATAAGGCCGGGAGTTTCTGTAAGGCGAATGGTAATCTGATGCCTAACCACCCAAAAAAGGAAAAAGGGGGGTGCGGAAGTAAGAATAGATCTAAAATAAATGCATTATTGTTATGGAAAGTTTCGGTAATGACCTCCGGGATGAAGCTTATCGTAGTCGGCGGGATCGCCGGTGGAGCTGCAAATGATGAAGCCGCCAATGGGATTTCGGTTGGAGCCCCAACTCCCACTGATGGAGTTCCTTCTCCCGTTGATGAAGTTGCTGCCATTGCCGTTGGAACCTCCGCCGGTGGGGCCAGCTCCGGAGCTTCGGGCATTGGTGAAGTGCCTGAAGGTGCCGCCATTGGAGAAGTAGGGAGGAATGTGGATGGAAGGAGACGCCGGGGAAAAGCTGGAAGCTAAGGAAGGCGCCGGAGGAAGAAGAGGGCCCGTGCGCTAAAGAAGGAAGACGTGAGCTCGTAAGGGGAGTACGGGACGTGCTGATATTTAAAGGTGGTCTGAGAAGGGGTAAAAGCGGAACTTTTACCGCACCGGCGTTTAGATTTTTTCGGGAGGAGTGGTTGTCGTGGGCGCCCATTTCGAAAAGATTGCAATCATCAGGCTGGAGACCGCGAAACGGAAGGATATTTTCAATGCGTTTGTTTCGGAAGGGAAGTTGAAAACAATTTCGAAGTAAAGACTATGTTTTACTCCGAAACTGGGGGGCATGTGTTGACGCCAGATTTTGACACGTATGAAATCGGCGTCAGGGAAGGAAGAAATCAGGAGATGCGGCAAGACACAGAGGTCACGGTTGGAAATCGGCCGATTGGTGCTACATTCAAGGATCGGCCGATTACCCTTTAAGGGTTCAACTCTGCCTCGCCCGACCCCTGAGTCCTGGGGTCGGATGCGCCCGACCCTCCGAGGGAGGATCTCCGCCTCGCCCGACCTTAGGTCCTAGGGTCGGCGTAGTCAGAGCCCCGGACATGTGGGCCGTAATCGGCTGTCCCTTGCCGATGGAGTGGATAAAAATTGGCCGATTAGGAGGCTGGAGCAATTGGGCCGGTATGGGCTTGAAGTGGATTATGAAGATAAAAAGGGAGTCAGCCCATGAGAGCATGATGATCAACTCCAGTACGAATCGTACTTGTAAATATTCGTTTTCGTTTAAAATTAGAGATAGAGTTCTAGTCGGTTAAGGAGTCATTTGTAACAGGCTATAAATAGCCACCTTCGTAGATCTGTAATCATCATCAAATCAATACAACAAACTACTATTTCCTCGTACTTACTTTCAAGCAGGCGACTTCGCTAATACTTTTCTTCTTTTCCACGAGTTTGTACGAGTTGGCTGGGCTGCATCGACTTGACCTCCGGCTGATTCTGTAAGTTCCATTTATCGAGTAACATCTAAGCTTTAACTTTGGGCGCATCACTATCGTTTCGTTTAGATTTATTCACCAGTTATCGATATTCACTAGAATTCTAGGTTTTACCTGTTGTTCTAGTTTTATCACCAGTTATCCAGCTAGGAATTGGAACTTTCGGCTTTCCTGTACTTCGTTATTCAATCTATTCGTTTTACGTATAGCCGATTTAGATCTGTTCCTAGTGTTGTTACTGTAGCGTTGTTTAGATTACTCCAGCAGTCTTCTTTATTAATGCTGCCCGGTAATCGGCTGCATTATAGCCGATTTCCTTATTACGGCAAATCGGCCGATTCGCTGATAAGCTATCCCGAGATTGGAACCTTAGCCGATCGCAACCTCTGGGATCTGACACGTTTCTTTCCTTACCAATCAGCAGGTCAGACTGGCTGGCACGCCGCGCGAACCGCACCAGGGCGATCACCCGAACAGGAGTTAAGCAGATTCTCCCGGGTCGTGTGTCCGACGCTGGGAATTCGATCAGTCGATTTCTAGCGCCAACAGGTTTGAACCATAAATAAATTTTTTCATGAGGTATAATCATGATTATGTACACTCTAGAAATTGCACAAAGACAATAATATAAAACAATCCTTTTGAAATTTTGAAAAACATATGCTGCAGAGACCAAATTGTTGAGCCATGTGAACATCGGGTGGATGGCATGAAAGAAAAAATCCATCTACCTAAAAAACAAAAAATCCATCCCGTATCGACCCTGGCGACCGCGGCCCGATGTTGGTGCTCGATGCTCAGCCATTGGACCCTCAGCGTCCTGCCATGCTGCCGCCAGGCGTGCGCTGACCCGCGCCACGCGAATTTGGCCATCAGCGGGCGCGCCGCTTCCTTGCCTACGCCGGAGAGAGGTGACGGGATACGAGGAGAGAGAGGGGAGATATTCAAATGCTTTTGAAATCATCAAGAGGAGTGATATAACGGATAAGGCGGGGGAGATTCTTTAGTACCAGTTGGGAGCTCCAACCGGTACTAAAGGTCACCCACCTATTAGTACCGGGTGGAGCCTCCACCCGGTATTAAATGCCTTCAAGCACATTAGTATCGGGTGGAGGCTCCACCCGGTACTGATGGGTGACCTTTAGTACCGGGTGGAGCTCCCACCCGGTACTAATGGAGGTCATGGGGGCTTCTGGGTAGACCTAATACTAATGCTCACATTAGTACCGGGTTAAAAAAATAATCGGTACTACGGGCTAGGACCAATGCTCAGTTTTTTAGCAGTGTAGCTAGCAATCCATCATGGATCAAAAAAAAACTTCTATAAATGAACTTGCATGTCTTGTGCTCATGACTCTCTTCGTATCTTAGACACCCATTTCTTGTTATTTTAGTACAAACACGTTAATTTCCGCTGGGCAATGCAAACCCCAAAAATTTAATCCAAGAAAGTAGAAATCATTCATGTCACACATTTATGAAGATATTAAGTTCCAAGAATCAGAGTAGGGGGTATGCAAAAACCATGAAAATTTGTTCAAATATTGGAAGTAAACGTTTGTAATCTAAGACATTCTTGAACATGTCTTGGCCTCAACTATGGCGTTCTTGAACAAGAGTTGGAAATCTGACATTCTTGAACAAGAGTCGAGGAAATCCACAATTTTAATCCTTATTGATCTCATTAGAAGCACACTAAATTATCCTGGCAGAAAGTAAGGACCTAATTTTCTAATAGGCTTTCAAACTTCAACTTCTTGAAAGCAATATTGCTAAAACATTCTCTGATTGACTCAACGTTTCTTACTAGGCTTGACGACTGAACATTTTCTATGAGAAATATTGTTTAAACAGATTCATTTGCCTCAACATTTCTAATAGGATTGTCGACTCAACATATTTTTTATTTTTTACAAATTAAATATATTCTGTGATGGGCCGAGGTGTTCGGTGCGACTGTGAAGCAGGCAGCGGTGACGCGACGAGGGCATCTTGGCATCGGCTCCAACCTTGAGCATGGCGGCGATGAGTGTACAAGAACAGGGCCAGGACCAGGAATGATCAGATTAATACTAAATGGCAGTGCTAGTAAAATTTTTCAACATTATAATAATGACTAAAATACCCTAATGAACCAATGGTTAGATTTTCTACGTACTTACATACTACTCCCACTAAAGAGCTGTATAGGGTACTGTAAAGGTGCTCTATTCTAAACAGAACTCCCAATTCAGGAAAATAATAGGCTTCTGATTCCAGCACGCTCTTGAGCTGCTAGTTTCAGGATGTGATTGCTCACCTAAACTTCTGTCCTGTTTTGCCACATGTTTGAAGAATCGAAGTACCTTCACTTATGTACCTGTGAATGCATCGGATCACTAGAATGAACTGCACTACAATTTGTGGACTCCATAACCATCTCAGAGAAACAGGCATTACCACTCATGCGTCATGGCTCATGAGAACCAATGTCCCTGATGCACATGAGTAAAGAAAGGACTGCATGTAACCAAACACCCAGTGAGTGGAACTCGATTCCAGTTCACAAATTCCATGCCAATACCTGGGATTCAAGCGGACCACAACAAGACCAGAAAGATAAGGCCACTTGTGGCTGAAGCGAATGCCTTCTTGGACGATCCAAATTACTGACCAAATTGTATCAGAAGGGAATACAGAGAAGACTGTCACATGAATGTACAATTGTTAGCTAAAGTATAACATAACCTATGGTAAGAAAAAGAAAACTTTTTGTTTAGGCGCCTCTGCTACCTCTGTTCTTCAGTGTTACTCCTTGTCCTTTTGTCTTTCATGATTGGATACTTATTACAGAAATAAATCAACAAATGGTATTCGGATGGTGCCAGGATCACCGGCAGAGCAGAACAAGTATGATGGTGATTATGAGCCGGAAAAGGCGGTGATGCACTGGTGGTCTGGTGCTGATCAGCTGGCACCGGGTCCTGCAGCATTGCCGTCTACTGAACGGCAAGGAAGGTGCTGCTCGTTGGACCGGCTGAATTCGCCGTTGCCGCAGCCGTCGCTGGTGGTGCAGTTGCGTCGCCACTGCTCCCGATCACAGTAGGCTTCTGGAAGCTCGTCTTGTACTTCGTTTTGTCTTCATCGTTGCCGCCTTCTTCAGTGTAGTCGCCTCCCATGTCGTTGTCGTCGCTCTCCGTCTCGTCTGCTCCGAACTGCTGCTGCAGCAGCTGCACGTCTGTTTCTTTCATGTTGTCCTCTGCCCTCTGTGCAACGTCAATTCTGAATCCTGATTAGCATGTGCGCAATTAGTTGATTTCCAAGAATGGAAACCTTTACGGTGAAAGCTCGACGTTACCTTGTTTTTGTCGCCGTCATCAGGCACGGTGGTCGCGGGTGCCGTCTCGCCGTTGTTGCCGGGAGGACCTTGCACGTTTCCCTGTCCATCATTCTTCGACTTGCCAGCGTCGTGGCAGCTCTTCCCCTCGAGCTCGCGCGGGTTCAGGTTCGGATTCTCCAGCACCGTGACGGCGACGGCGGCCGTGTACGCTCCCGGCGCGGTGCTGATGCCTCCGCCGGCGAAGCGTTTCTTGCGGTACATGGCGTCGAGCTGGTGGAAGTACGGGCAGGTCTTGGAGTCCTCGGGGCGCCTCTTGTTGCTCTCCTTCACCTTCTTGTAGTACTTGTTGATGTTCTCCCACTTCTCCTTGCACCGCTTGGCGCTCCGGTGGTACCCGATCCTCCGCATTCCGGCGGCGATGTCCTCCCAGAGCGGGCCCTTGGCCACGACGTCATGGTACTGCTCGTCCTTCTCGGTTCGCAGCTGGATCAGCGCCTGCACCTCCTCCTTCGGCCACCGCGACGGCAGCGAAGACCCGCTGCCCTCTCCTCCAGCCCACGCCCGGGCCTCCTCCGGCTTGGGAGGCGCGGGCACAGGCTGGAGCGAGGCGTCGTGGCGAGGCGACGGCGGGGTGCGGTCGGGCATCGGCGCGGGCACGGGCATGGCGACGGCGATCGGGGGAGGGAGGCGCACGGGCTCCCCCTGCTGTTGCCCACCGCCGATGCGCTGGAGGAACGCGATCAGCGCGGCGTCGCGGGAGGCCGCGGCGGCGCGCTCCCTGGCGAGCTGCTCCCGCTCGTGGTTCATGCGGGCGACCTCCTGCCGCCGCCACGCCTCCTCGCGCGCCGTGCGCTCCGCCTCCCACCGCTCGAGCGTCTCCAGGAACACGCGCTGCATCGCGTCCTGCTTCTCCGTGACCTGCTTCATCATACCCTCGAAGATCGCCATCATCTCCCTGTCGTCGCCGCCGCTCTCGCCCTTGCCGCGGCCCGCCTCCAGGACACCGTCATCCAGGTCGTCGTCCGACTCGGAGTCGGACTCAGACCCCGACATGGACGAGAAGCTGAGGTCCGGCAGGGCGGAGCCGCCGGGAGGGCCTAGCTGTTGGGTCGCAGGGGTCGCCGTCCACGCCGCCATTGTCCTCAACGGTTGATGATCAGCTTGCACCGTGGCCATACCCGTGGCCTGCTGCTGCCGCTGCGCCGCGGCGTGGAGCGCCTCGAGCTGCGAGAAGAAGCGGTAGCTCTTGCCGTCCTGGCGCCCGGCGCGGGCGTCCTTGGTGCGCCTGTAGTACTTGTCCACGTTCTCAAACTTCTCCTTGCACTTCTTGGCGCTCCGGTGGTATCCCAGACCCGCAAGCTTCCTGCAAAAACGAGCCCCAACACACAACACGGCCGATGCACCTGTTAGCTCTTTCTCGCGTTCACGTCTCAACCAAGGCGAAGTCATGAAGTGGTGATGACTTCGTTGTATGTGCCGTGCGGAGAAGTATCTTTCATCAAAGAGAGTGGAACGGATGGGTCAAAGCTCGTCATCATTCGTCCTCTCACTCCGCTCGCTGAAAGGGACCGGACATACGCGGAAGGAATTGGAATTTGGAAGCGGATCGGAGGCATGTAAAGCGACGACGGAGAGGGAGAGGCATCAGACATCACCAGTCACCAGTGCTTGGAATCAGCAGAGATGTGTTGATGATGTCAAGTTGATGGCATCGTGTCCGAGGAATATAAACTAAGTGAGGTGGTGACGACAGCGGCCGGCGGCCCGGTGCCGGGGTCGTCAGCGAAATGCTTTCCTTCCTTCTTCCCCGGAAAACAATGAGCGCATCGATGGAAGTGTTTTAAAAGGAAGAGAGGAATAGAAAAACTGTGCAGCTAGCCTGCAGGCTGCAGCTGCTGCCATACTGCCATGTCTGTGCTGCTGTTGCTCGCACAATCACGCCGCGGCACACGGCTGCCCGGGCGCCGGGATCCTTATCGTCCTGCGCTTCACTGCACCTACCACTTCACTAGGCTCCAATCTCACATAAACCGGGGAGCATTACGCCAAAGGCGCTGGGGAAAAAAGCAGGGGTAAAAAGATGACAGGATAGCTCGCCATCGTTTCACCAGCGACGCCGGACGGCGAGGTGAATTCCGTGAAACCGTTAGCCGCATTCCGCTGCAGGCGAAAGAGAGAAGAGAAAAGGGAATTACGGCTTGCTTTCTCACCTGGCGACGTCCTCCCAGAGCGGCGCTTTGAGTGGGGCGTTCCGGAAGTCGGCGTCCATCTCCGTCCGGATCCTGATGAGCGCCAGCGTCTCCTCGCGCGGCCACCGGTGGCCGCCGGACCCCGACGCTCCCACGCCGCTGCCGCCGACAACGTCGGCCGGCACGTCCTCCTCTTGTAGGTTGGCCACGGCGCCAGCGCCGGAGCCGCCCGCTGGCAATTCCTCGAAATTGGCACTCGGCGTCGTCCCCGCAGGCTGCAGCTGCATCGGCGGCGGCGGGATGGCGGTGGCAGACACGAGCCCCGTCGGCGTCGGCGGGAACGGGGCCGTGCCAGCCGTCGGCGGGGCCGTGTACGGGGACCCGGCGCCACCATGGTGGTGCAGCATGGCCACCAGCCCACCACCACCACCTTTCCTTCCCTGCCCAAAACACGAAATTCAGTTGATCTGCCACCTCGCAAGACCTAGGCAATAGAAAATTGCGGCATCACTTAACCAGTACTGCGACTAGCTATAGCAGCGTCTCTCTTGTCTCCGGCCTACAAGTACGTACTACCAACTACCATTAGTCTAGGAGAGCAATTCAGGCACCGAATTGGGGAGAATTCTTGCTTCCACACCCATCTCTCTCAGTCCCCGTTGCCCTCCCGTCTCTCTCTAGTCACAGGGAGAGTGAGTGCCACGAGGAAGGTTAGGGGACTTACGGCGCCTCTGGACGGCTGGTTATGACGGAAATTGGGGGGGGGGGGGGGGGGGGGGGGGGGGGGGGGGGGGGGGGGGGGCGCTGTGCAGCTAGGGGAGGAGGAAGAGGGGACGGTGGTGAAAGGAATGGGATGGGGTCATGGACAACTGGAAAGGGCAAAAGAGGGTGGAGGGCAGGCAGAGAAAACCAAGAGCCTCTACAAAGGGGAGGCTGGGGTATGGTACATGTGTAAACTCCACTAGATACTAGTGCTTTAGGATTTCTTGTATGTATCTCCCTCACAAGATTTGCGAACTTTGTAAACAAGATATCTACGCATTTTATAAAATCTTAGAGATACGGAATGAGATCTTAACTTCTCCAGGAGTAATTGTACGTGCATATCAAGATATATATTTAAGCTTGAAGACATAACAATATCGGCATTTTTTGCCCATTGGATTCCCTTCATAAATGTTAGGGCTAGGTGTGCCTCTGCGGGAGAAATTATGTATCTCCACGTGAGATAAGCAACTTTATAAAATATCGTCATTTTAGTCAACCATTTATTCAATAAATATTAGGGATAAAAAACAAGTCATTCCATCCCCATGAGTAAGTATAGGTGCCTCCCATAGAAGATATCTGAGTTTCAAGAAAAATTCTTTATATTTCATTAATTCATATGATTTACTTCTTATATGTTGGAGATAGATAATGTGTGCTATATGCCCATATCTATCTTGCATAGATACAATTTCATTGAGAAAGAATATTCATTATGATTGAATCTATTGATATCACTTTTTCTGTCTCTTAAAAAGAATAGAAATTTTCAATAAGAAACAAATAAACATGCTTCAGTAGGATCCATTTCAATATATATACAATGATGAATCTTACATGTCTCCTAACTCGAATATGCTTAAATGCATCAAAATATAGAATACATTTAAGTTTTCGCCACTTGGATTATTTCCATTAATATTTTTCTATTAGGGATTTCATAAGTCATTGTATATCGTGCAATTAAGTTGGTACTACAACGATTATTGTGGTAAACTTGGTGATATGATATCAGCAAGGTAAAACTGTACATATTTTGTGAGAAGAAAATATTTAGTATTATGCTCATAAAAACTACAGGAATATACTAGTCGTGAGCCACTATGCCATAACAAGCACGTCTATGCTTGATTAAATACATTTGAATGCACGATTTGTTTGATGCACCAAAAAGAGTGCTAATAGTTAAGATGGAGAATTTTAGACCTTACAATTACCATAAGTATCCTTGTTGCTAGGAGAGTTTGATTCTTATGAAGGATGAATAAAATCATCCTAGTCAAAAGTTTAGATTTATTCACCTGATTGAAGACGTGCAAATATCAATGCAAACTGATTATTGGGTATCTATATGTTATAAGTTGAATCCAATATAAGCAATATATATGTGGTCGTTAGTGTGTGGAGCTAAATTAGAGAAGTTCATAATTATTTTTCCATTCTAAAAAAAGAACACAATAATGTATTATAAAACTTTAAAATAGATAAGACTCTCATACATATTTTAAATGTGCGAAACCATTACAATACCCTTACATATGATTTCTTATTTGAAAAGTATGATTTTTATTTTTTCGGTGTGGCTACTTCTTGATATGTTTAACATAACTGAGGGATAAGGTATCCGCGGGTCCCCACCGACCAGGATACTGGTCGGCCTGACAAGTGAGCTCCGCTCGCTCGTGGCGTGCGGGCAAAGGCATGAAGACGTGTGGAGTACAAGCTCGAAGGCTGGGCAAACGGATTCTACCCGGATATTGCGGGATATGTTGTAGTCTGACTCAGATTGCTTTTCAAGTAACAATCGACTAGGATTAGATCCTATCCGACTTGTAACCCTAGGTCGTCAGCCTATATAAGGCGGCTAGGGACACCCCCGGGGCTAACTCAACCCAACGCACATCGACTCTTTGCATCCCATACCAGCAATACAATCCACCAGAACACAGGATGTAGGGTATTACTCTTCGGAGGCCCGAACCTGTCTAAACCTTGTATCTCTGTGTTACCATTCAAGTTCTTGGTCTTGCAATCTCCCTTGCCTACAAATCTACTACCTGGGCAACCCCTGGTGGACTGCCGGTCACTAAATCCGACAATAACAATGTAGTGTTATGGATATATATGCACATATATCGGTGAAGGTGAGTAGCCTTGAACAAGAATGAAATTCTCATTAAACATTGAGCTACTACTGGTTCGTTATTTTCCAAGCCACAATAGATAATTCATCATTTTTCTCACTCTTAAATGATGATTTTCTTTTTCATAATTGTCCATTTAGAAATAAACACTTGATAGTAAGTCTTAAAAATTCAATGATACGTTGATGAATCTATTAACTTCCGGTCACATTAACACATCATAATTCTCATCGGTATCGATTGCGTCAGTGATGTATATGAAATCGGAGTACCCATGAAACTTTACGTAGACTACGGGTTCGTTTGGTAGGGCTAGGGCTGTGGCTGCTGAAACGGCTCCGACTGTAGCTTCTTTAGTGGAGCAGCTTTTTTTAGTTCCGGCTTGTCTGGTTGGAAAAACGTTTGGCAAAACGACTTCTCCTAGTAGTTTAAAATGGATAAGAATATGAAATGTCCATGATGCCCTTCTCTTTTTTCTTTCATTTTTTCTCATTTCTTCTTATTCTTTTTTCCCCTCCCTTTTATTCTCATCTTATCTATTCATCTCTGCTGGCTGGCCATCCATCTCTATCCTTTCTACTCCCCGCCAGTCGTCTTGCCTCCTGCTGGCTGCCTCACCCTGCCGTCGTCGAGCTCTCCCCCACCCGTGACTCATCCATGCCCCAACTTGCTCGCGTCGCCGTCTGCCTCCATGCACCCACCAGCCAACTCGCCCCCACCTCCATGGGCAAACTAGGGAGTTTAGCCCTGGGAGCAGGATGGAGCCGCGGGGAGCCCATTTTTTAGGCTCCACCTCCATCAATCTGCTCCAATCACCGTATTTTGCGGGGCTCCGATGGTGGAGCCATTTCTTCCCCCACCCCTTTGGCAGGGCTTCACCAGAAGCCGGTGATAAAGCCGGTTGGGAAGCCCCGCCAAAGGGGCCTACAACTCTCTATGACTAATGTTTCTATTTTTTAATTAGTAAGGGGCAAAACTACTCAGTAATAATGATTAAATTTGGAAGAAATCGCACCACTTTGGTCCAACAATGATAGGCTATGTTCCTAAGCCCTAACAAAATAATATTAATGAAAAGAAAAATTTGGAGGAACATCGATATATATGAAAAACGATGTTCCTAAGCCCCTTCCCTAGGGTCTCCAATCCCTAGCTCTGACATTCCTGCGATGTAGACGATTAACAGATTGGGCGTGGCACTGGCATAGTGGGTGGCACAATGAACCTGCACTCCTCCACCTGGTCATCTTTGTGTCAAAGAGGCTTCACGACACAAAAAGAGACACCGCGAGGTCTACGTTGAGTGACAATGCTCCCCGTGTGCCGGCCGCTGCTAAGCCTCTACCACCTGCCAAGAATGCACCCAAGCCGCCCTGGTCGTCCCTAGCTACAAGCCATATTCTATCCCTCCTAAAATGCAAGACATTATGAGTTTATCCAAAGTCAAACTTTTCTAAGTTTGACCAAGTTTATAGATGATAGTATTAACAAACATCACACCAAATAAATAATGTATCAAAATAGATTTCATAATGAATCTAATGATACTTTTAGATGTTGCTATTATTATTTATATTCTTTATATTTTTGACCAAACTTAGAGAAATTTGACTTTAGATAAACTCAAGATATCTTATATTTCACTATTTCACGATGGAGAGAGCAGTTTTGTAACGACCTCAGTTAAAATCCTTCACGTTAATCTTAATCCGAGTCCCTGATCCCCTGTCTCAGCTTTACCGAGTCTAAGTGCTCAACCTCCAGTTCGGTCCCGACCCCTGTGATCCGACCCCTCCCCGCCGTTTCCCCAGCCCCAACCCCGCCGACCCCAACTCACCCGTCGGATCCTTCCAAGTCCTCCCAACAGTCTCCCTCAATCTGAGCTGTGGACCAACCGAAACTGACCGGTGGACCCACAAAGATCTTTCCCCAGATCTCCCGCGGCAGACGCACTCGAGTTGCATGCCCGCTTCAGAGTTTCTCCGCCGCGTGGCTCATCTTCTCCGACAACCGCCGCTCCGCCTCGTCGCCGGCCACGACTGGATGGATTCTCGTGCCCCCTTCCCCAATCGCAGCGGAAGCTCCTCTGCTACCCTTTCTGCAGCACCTCGCCGCCCGCGCCCATCATCACCTCGCTAGACCCCTGGCTGCAGAGCCCGATGCCGCCCGTCTTTTCCGTCGCCCCTCCACAGTCGCGCCGCCCCGGTCCGCGCTACGCGACGATTCCTCCTCCGCCAACCCAGACCACGGCCGCGACAGCTCCTTTCCCGCCCTGTCAGAGCTCCGCCCCCCACAATCTGTTGCTCCGCGCTCGCCCGCGCGACCGCAGCCGCCTGCCTTCTCACCTGTGCGCCCTCGTTTCTAGCGCCGTTCCCCCGGTCACTTCCATCAAATCCACCGCACGACGACGCCCGCCTTCGCCAAATCTCAACCACCGGCAAAACCGCGCCTGCGCCGCCCCGCCTCTGGTGCCCAATGACCGCTGGTGTCATCCCCGAAGCCCTGCTCCACCGCCCTCGTCGCTCAATCGCCGCCCCGGCAGCACACTCCATCGTTTCTTCCCCGGCCTTCGCGCCGCTTCCCCCTTCTCTCTTCCGCGCAGCTATAAAAGGGGAATGTCAGGGCTCCGCCGGAGTTCCCCTTCGCCATCGCTGCCCTCCCACCTTGCTCTCTGCTCGTCGCTCAAAACGCCACCGCTTAAGCTCCTGAGGAACTTTCCCCTCCGCTCAACACCGCCTTCCCCAATCCACCCAGCCACTTGCTCCTCCGCGCTGCGCAAACGCTTGCTTGTGGTTCACAAGAAGCACCGCCGCCGCTGGAACCCATCGGACCTCGCTGCTGTCCGAAGCCTTAGTCCTTCCGCCCAAGTCTGCTCCTTCCCGACCCCAAGCTTCACCTGTAGGACGAAGGTAAGCTGCCGACCCTTTGTCCGTCTCGTCCGACCCCTTTTGTCCGCCCGACCCTGTCTGTTTCACCGACCCTTTCTCCGCCTCGCCCGAGAACTCGGCTATATCTTTTTCCTTGAACCAAGGGTATATGTGTAAAACTCGGGGACTTCTCTGCGTTAAGTCTGAGGACCCCCAGCACATCTTTTCCTCTAGATTAAGGGTCTGATCATAAGTTCCTTCCCATCCAACCCTCATATCTTGATCTCCACCAACTCAAGCGAACCTCCCCACCCTTCTGTAACTTGCCGCAAGTTTCTGGGCTCAAACTTGCAAGTGTTGCTGTTGAAATAACCATCTAAATGCTAACCCATGCTTTGCATTCGTGTAGAGCTGTGTCTCGCCGACGGCTTCTACGAACTGTGCCCGGTGCTAGAGGACGAAGCTGCAGCAGAGCTCCCGCCTCCAGAAGCCGAAGTCGTCCAAGCAGAAGAGCAGCTTCCCTCCTCATTGTTCGAAGGCAAGCCCCGGATGCATGAATCCCCCTGTGTTTTACCAAACTTGTGCATGCCTTCTTTATCATGCTTGTGCATTTACGTATAGGAGTTGTTTGGAACCATAGATGCATGACTTAGATCCCTTCATCTGAACACTAGCTGTTGGACCGAGTAGATGCTTTGCTTAAATAGGAAACGGTAAAAGCCGAGTGATTTCCTGTCACTCGCGAGTTGTAGGAGTTGGTTGTTCCTCCTCTGTTACAACTATAAGGACAATGGACGGGGCAAGGTGTTGGGTAACTCTTTGGTGGTCGGCCGATCGCCCCGTCTATCTATGAAACTTGTTAAGGCCCGACAGTGGTGGTGTTCGTGATCAAGTGTTTGAAAGTACTAATCTCATACCTAGTATGGGATGGGGAAGCCTAGTACCTGATTGAACTAGGGCGTGGCTTATACCCCTGCTGTCCCTGGAACGAGGTTCCCATGGTGCATTATGTGGGTGCAAGTGCGGTCACAGTACGGTAGAGACCGGGACTATGGAGCATTGCATGCCAAGGGAAGTTTGGACCTGACACGCGCCTGGGAATTGATGGGGACGGCCGACACAGGAAGTGACCCTTGTGGTGCGCGGATGTCGTGAGATTAGGTCCGCCATGCATGGTTAAGAAACCCGAATCGATCCGTCTGCCTCTCACAGTTTGAGACTGCTTGATCGCTATGTCACCCTGAGTAACAAAGGAATCTGATGATAACATGGTCTTGATGAAGATATATATACCTGTTGGTTGGTTCTATGTTTGCTTAGAGTAAGTTGCTAACTTAGATCGGATAATGAACTTAGAACCTGAGCTAAAACTTGAAAGTAGGGATACACCTAGCGCTTTTGGTAAACAAACCCCTCAGCCAAAGAGTCTTGCATGTCTAGAAGTGGTGGAGTAGCATACTCCCTGTCGGTTACGTCTTGTTGAGCTTAGTAGCTCAGCCTTGTTGTGGCTCCTCTTTTTCAGGTGAAGTTGCTGCTCCTGAGCCATCCTCTGTTGGCACTTGGCCACCCCAACTCCCTCCGGGTTGGACGGTTGAGTGGGATCCCTCCTCGGACGGCGAGGAGAGGGATCACTGACGTCCCGGGTGGCCTCACCAGGGATGTCCGACCCCGACGATGTAGCTTCCGCTTGTTGTTTACCTTCCGTTGTTTTCTTTCAGAACTTGTTAAACCCTGATTTGCAACCAAGTGTGTATCAACTTGTAAATCTTTGGTGGACCTGCTGTATTCTCTGGAACCGCTCACCTTCGTGTGAGTTTGCTAATTCGGTCCTGTTAAGTGGTTAAATCGGATGAAATCCGACGGCACTTCGTGTTAGCTTGACTAAGGCATGAGTGTCGCATATTAGGCGACTTAACCGTACCTTAATCAAGCTAATCCGAAGTGGATCCGCCACAAGTTTCTAAGTGAAGAGTCGATTCTCAACACCAAGGGAGCTCTAGAGTCTGAACTGGTGCCTCTAGATTTGTGCCACGACACATGGAGTAAAACCGAGTTGCACAAACCAAATGCAGGAGAACATGGACTAAGTACTTGCAAAGAAAGTCGCATGTTGCACATCGCCATGGTTCCATCAATGTCGGTCACCAAGAACCATTGTTGTAGGCACCAATTGCTAAGCAAATGCGAACATATATACGTTGATTGCTAGGCTAACACGAACCCTCATTGTAGGAGCATCTCTTTTCATAATGTGTCTTTGTCAAAGATTCCTAGATATTCCTTGAGACAAATTTCCATACTATATGCAATGTGCTGAATTCGAAGGCGAAGAATTGTGTACGACTCGTTTTCCTGCTCCAGTAGGTCTTGATGCTTGCATAGGAGCACCGAGAGGTGGTTTTTAAGCATTGTAGAAGAGATTAAAATTAATTACCTAGCTCACAATTCTTGGAACAAAATGTCTTCCTCGGCCACTGCATCCATTTGCACGTTCTGTATCTCATCTTAGCATTAGATGTTATTTCCATTGTTTTGATACTTCTTCGGAGCTACCAAGCTAATTTTCTCTTCATGTTGTATTTTAGAAAATGATTATGCCAAAGTTTTGAAAATATGGCGAACACGATGCTGCGGAGTTGCGCTGCACAATCCGCGCTTGTTTAATGAGCCAAACGCAATCATGGAGCAGCGAGCGGATAGATGGCCGGATGTGATCTGTCAGAGATGCGTGATCCAAGGAAACGCCCCGCTGCAGGCGCAGGCGGTACGCGCGAGCAGGCAGGGGACACACGTACAGAAGTCAGAAATGTATGCCCGGCCCGGGCACCCCGTCCCCGTCCATCCATCGCTAGCGACACCGGTGTGGGGCAAAGAAACAGGGGTGGCCGGAGGGGGGGGGGGCGCACGGCAGGCGCAGCGAGCAATCAATAAACGGGCACCGGCGCCGGGCGCGCGCTGCCAGCGTTCGCCTCTCCGAGTTGGGATTTGCCGGTTCCGTGCACGGATCGCTGCTCGCTTCCTTCACCTGGCGTGGCCTCGCCTCGCCGAGCTAGCCGCGGTGCCGGGACCCGGCCAGGCGGCCGGCCAGCCGGGCCAGGGTCTGCTCCTCTCTGTCGTCGGTGCCGATAAGAATTTGAAGTCAATCAGGCTGGATCACTGCCAGGCCAAGGGTCCTGTTGAGACAGATACAGCGTCACTCGGCGCTGTTTGCGTTTCCATGCGAGAGGAGGGTTGGTTGGCGCTGTGTCTGTACATCGATGGGACTATGTGTCCAGAGTTTGTTTTGCAAATTTTGGGATCCGTAGGGTGCCAACAGAAGAGCAATGGGCCATAATCATGCAGTGCCGCAACGTCTATGTCCACGCATCCTTGAATGTTTCGCGCCTGCAATGTACTGGACCACTGCCTCATTCTTCCTCCCAATGCTTTGGACACTACTTTGCTGGTCCTAGACGTACTCTGAATCTCTGATATTTTATTTTCGTTTCCATTTTCTTTTTCCTTTTTTTTGTGCCGATGCAGGAGGCTCTAGGCCGTGTCCGCTTATCAGGAATTCCAGGTTCCAAAGTTTCAGGAAAGAGATCATTGTCCAATAGCTAGAGAGCTTTGCATTGCCAAGTTTGGTTGCTTAAAGCAAATCCGCAAAAGCCTGCGTCGCTGCGTGTGTGACGAGATGACGAGCATGAGTGGTGTCTTACAGTTTGACAGCTTTGTTCTTCACTTATCTGCCAATTACGAGCATGAGAGCTGTATCTGCCACTATCTGCCAATAAGGATTCTGAAATTTAGGTTTTGTTGGAAGTATGGTATCGTTCCCCCAACCGTATTCTCCAGCATGAATATTAGAAGTACGATCATCCTCTCTACGGCCAGCAGCTCGTTACGGAGAGCATCACATTGCACACACAATTCCAGTTGCGGCGGCCACCACGCACCGTACGTTTGCCTTGTTTTCGACATCGCCAAGCTCTGACTCTGTGAGTCCACGTACGTTCCTTTGGAGCAACACAAAAAACCCAATCATTCACTCCGGACAGCGAGTTAATACGCGGGCATAAATCGCTGCACACGTCGGGCGTGAACCCAGTCTCGGTCGAACCGTGCCCGTGCCGTAAAACGGTAAACACGACGAGCCGACCGGTCGAATAGCCTCACGTGGTGGTTAGTACAACGGCCTCCGGTCCCCTCCCGCGGGCGCACACGTACACGTCCCTACGCACCACCCGGTGCCGTCAGAATCCGAGCGATTCCTCCCAGAAAAACGAGCGCCGGCTAGCCGCCTCCCCATATCCACATGGGAAAGGCTCCGGACTCCGGAGACCATGCACAGCGGGAAGCTGCGCCGTGCCTCCCCGGCGCGCGCGCGGCGCGCGGCGCTGGCAAGGCGATCTTGGTCCTGCAGGCTCCGGTGAGGCGTGGGTGTGGCAGCCTTCTAACGTAGTGGCGCGCGCTGCCTGCCGACGACGGCGATCCTCGGCAGCGCGCGGCCAGCCGATGCCCATATCCAGCAAGAGGGTGGGTGTGATTTGACACGCTAGTACAAGGGGAGATAGTAGGGGTCCCCCGGCCGTGGACACGAGCAAACGTTGGCGTCTGCGGCAGTGCAGAGCCCGCCGCGCAGCTTCGGAGTGAAGGCGCAGCAGCGCAGCACGTTGCGTTGGCTGGCGCTCTTCGTCAGGTGCAGCCGTGCAGGCTGCCAGCTATTCATGGATCAGATAAGGGAGGGCCCGGGCCGGCTCAAGCTCGTAACCATTAACTAGGTTATGGCATGTTGCCATGGTGAACAATTTACTGTTTAACTTGGAAGTGGAAGCGGCCCTGCAGGCAGGCAAAACACATCCTGGCGCAGTGAACGGGAGCATGGAACACAGCAGTTGTTCCGTTCGTAAGCTGTTGAAGCTACTGTTTTACAGTCTTGAAATGGATGTGCAATGGGGGCGGGGGCAGCACGGCCAGATCACTTTTCAAAATTTAAACTCGTGTTTGCTGTGCTTACCACATAGCTATGGGCCGAAGAAACAAGGAATTTGGGCCCCCTCCCGGCATAAAGAAAGAGGGTTCGAACTTGATTTCCTTTCTGCAGCATAGTTGGGCCTTTGGCTAGGCCGAGAGAACTTAGACTACATAAAGGCTTCCCTGTTTTTATTGTGTAGCCTATAGATACCACATCGGTGAAGTAGATGGCGATATACGAACTGATAACTTGGTCCCAAACATTATTGATACCTCGTGGCAGGCGTGGTTAGCAACATCAAACATTGTCAATGATTTCAGAATGATATTGTTATTCCTGGAGCACACTAAATGATGTGCTTAGCTTTTTTTTGCCTTGTCCTCATGGATATGTGCCATGGATGTGTGTGTTGTCTGTCACTACCTTGCAGTCCACCAAACCCTGCAGTTTGACTTGTGTGGCATTGCTTCTGAAATTAGCTCTTATGCTTCACCAATTGGACTCCCGAGCTTGCCTTCTTTTTTATTATTTCACCTAGTTGTTGCTGCAGCCTGCAGCCCCAGTTTACTTCGATCTTGGACCTTAAATCCTTAATGGATTGAGCATTAATTGTAGTTAGAGGAAGTGAGCCTAGCTCAATTAGTTAGAGTGGAAGGTGTGATCGTGCACTCTAAACACGCCACAAGCAATACAGGCTCGTCTGATCTTTCATGAGTTAATTATAACACAGACACAGTAATCTCATTGTTGCTTTGAAGGGACTGGACTCAGGGGAGGGCGTTTCAGCCCTATTCATTCCACCTCTTTTAATCTAATAAAGCGATTTGTATTAGTTACATGGCAAATTTGATTAAGAAATAATATTGCAGCTTCTTAGTATGTACCCTTCTGTCCCATAAAGACTATTCGTTTAGAAAATTTTAGATAAGATAGTAGTAATGCTAAAAGTCCAAAGTACCCCTAATAACTTTTCTTAATTGGATGGATTCCCGAGTATAATTAATTATGCATGGCTTGCAGTAATTGTCGGACCTATTAGCCTTCTTTATTTAGCGAGTCTGGCTCAGACATCCATGGTGGGAGTAAATGATCGATTCGTTAACCAGATCAGAAGGTATTATGAGGGTATTTGTTGGATGGTCTGAAAGTTATATGAACACTCTTTGTGGAACAAGTTTTTGAGGCTAAACAAACAGTCTTTTAGGGACGGAGGGAGTACATAGTAGCATAACCAACCAAATTGCCTCTGCATTAATCCGTTCCTCATGAGAAGGAAATGAAAATGCCAATGATTGCCTTTGCATATACTCCGTAATATATAACTGCTTAAAACCCTTGCCTCTCTCTGGAGGAGCTATTTGACCCAGAGTTACAGCACTGGAGATCAAGAATAAAATGCACCGCCAGTCCTTAAACTTGATAGGAAGTGTCATCCAGGTCCCTGAACTCTGAAAATGTACATTGAAGTCTCTAAACTTGCTAATCGGTTCGTGTGAGGTCCAAATCTTCGTTACCCGCGTTAATCCACCTATGTGGCATGCTGATTGTACGTTGATGTGGATCTGCTTATGTGGGGCCCACATGTCAGCACTCTCTTCCTCACCTCTCCCCCCACCTCTTTGTCTTTCTCTCTCTGCAGCGCCTGTCCAGCTGCCCGCACCGCCCCCTCCCTCCTCGAGCCGGCCCCTGCCGCCTGTCGTGCCCCGTGGCAAGGTCAACCGGCCGCTTCCTACGACGTGTAGGAGAACGAGGCCACAGGCGATGCACGCAGCGGCGCGGAGGGCCCTAGCTATTGTCCCAGTGGCCCGTCCGTGGACCATTGGTTGCCAGCCCATGGAGGCGCTCAGCCTCTGGCCCGACGGCGAGCAGCTCAACAACATGGCTGGGGAGCGGCACTGGTGGCGACGGGTGGCCCGCGGCGGAGCGGCGTGACAACATGGCTGGGTTGGGCGGCCGGTGGCCCACGGCGGAGCGGCGCGATAGCATGGCTAGGTTGGGCGGTGGCTCGTGGCGTGACAGCATAGCTTGGGGAGGGTGCTGGGTGGCGGCGGCCCGCGGCAGAGCGCGCACGATGGCATAGCTGGGGAGCGGCATGATTTCAACGAGCAGGACCGTGAATCGGAGTTGGCGTGAACGAGCTTCATGCGGCGGTTGCAAATCAAAGTGGTCAGCAGTGGGAGAAGGGCTTGGGTTAGCGTCGTGCGGCTGCCATCCTTGCGAGCTCCACTGCTGTGGAGGAACCGCCCAAATTAAACCGGCTTAAGTGCACTTAACCATTCTTTAAACAACTAGTCGGGTCAACGTGCACTTAAAATGGTGTAATCTGACGGTCCATCGGGTCAAGCTTGATTCTATCACTAATCCCTTCGATCGAACCCATATGCACAGAGCTCACGCGATAGTGAGAACAGATGATACAACAAAACATTTGATAACAACATAGAGTACTCATTAACCGAGTACCAAATAGGTACACACAAGTTTTGGAACAAGTTTGAAGTTTGCAGCGGATTACAAATCAGAGTTGGAAATAAAATAGCTACAGCGGAAGTCTAAGCGATACGATGACAACAGGTACATGGTGACATGGGTAGCCCGTCCGCATGTCATCCGTCCAAGTACTCCTTCACCTAAGTACTCTTACGCCGAGTTTGGAGACCACTTGACTGACCACCCCTCGGGTAGAGGACGGCCGTCCCAAGGTTGACCGGCAACTAGCTCAAACAAGTCAGCACTAAGCCCTAAAAATCATCAACAAAAGCAAGGCTGAGTATACTAATACTCAGCAAGACTTAACCGACCATGGACTATACTTAACCAACTTCTAATATGCAAGGCTTTTGGCTGAGGGGCTTGTTTTGCCAACAAAAGCAACTAAGGGTGGATCCTTACTTTCAAGTTTTATCCTTCATTTACAATGAACTAGATTACTCTAGATGAGCAACTTTGCAAAACTTTTTCAAAGTAAGGTAAACAAGTAGCGAGATAACAGCTTAACAGAGCATGTTTCCACTTCTTTCATTCCACTTCTTACTACGATGTGATGAAGAGACCAAGATTCTTTTAACCGAGAGCGGTGGCAAATCGATTCAATTTATAACCTTGCAAGGTGGACCTATACACCCGGCATATGACTTGCCCCATCGAGCAACATATGACAAACGGTTCCCTTAAAGAACGAGGGCATTTGAGAACCCCTGCGCCCCTCGAGTACTAATCCCCACCGGTACCTCCCAGGGCCTGCCATGAGTTACAGACCAGTACACAAATAGGGATCATGACGAACTCAAACTACCATTGCGCAATAAGGTACTAGGCTTTACTAGTTTCAACTACCTATTACTTCCAACAGGTGCATAGTATAGTTCAAACTTGATCAGCACGACCACAATGAATGGGGTCTTAATCGACATGGGCGAAGTGTAACCAACATTCAAGACTTTCTTCTCTTTGTGTCTCCGTCCAGTCTCCAATTCTTCCGTCTTTCAATTCCAGTTCCGAGTAGTTTTTTCCTAAATCGAGAGGTCTTATGTCCCGTGAGTGACAGGAGACCACTTGACTTTTATCGCTCCTGATTAAGCATGGCACTACTCGTCCTACACATACTAGTATTTGAGCCTGGGAATCCTAGGGATCGTGCAACTAAGGTTTCATTCAACTCCTAGAACTTAATGCAGTAAAAATTAGTACTCATAAGACATGGTAGTTTTGAAATTATGGGTTATGCTTCGAGGCTTGCCTTCGGAATCAGCTTTGGGCTCTTCTGTACTCTGGTGTAGTCCTTACGGCGCTTCCTCTGAAGAGGCTTCGAGCTGCTTACTCTCGGACACGGCCACCAACTCGTAGAGACCGTCCACTAAAGGATTGTCTACACGACGATGCATCTGTATGAGTTGAAGGAAATATAAGATACATGCACAGCATACGATTTGAAAAGTGCAACAACCCAAAACACTGGATTAGAAACCACGGAAACACCAAGACTCTGCGCAACTCAACTGCCTACTGATTAACCTTGAACAAACGGTAGAAGGGTCCTTCGACTACTCTAACTACCTTCTCTGTACTCTAGCACGACCTTAGACTACTCACGACCCTCAGAAAACAACTCGGTTGGTACCCAACCGACTATAAGCGACCTTGAAACAACTCAGACACACTCCTCCGACTACTCGTGGCTTCGAAACTACTCGGAGTACACACGTCCGGTGGTGCTTGCACACAGGTGACGTCGTGGGACACTTGACTACCCGAAAAACCTAGAAAACGCAACGCCTCGATGAGAGCTTACCTAAAGACTCTGTTTTGGAGAAGAAGGGGCTAGAAAGGGTGGAACGCGAGGGTGATGGCACCATCAACACTTCACTTCTTGGCTCCAGAAACTCTGGTGGCGGTCAGTGAGGTTGGAGACTAACTGGGAGTGTCGGCGAGGTGGGCGACGGTGAATCGAAAGTTTGGAACGGAGCTTTTGAGCGTAGCTGGTGGAAGAAGAGTTCGTTCGGCTTGCTTGTTCTAGCTCTTGGCCGAGGAAGAGTGGAGAGGTGAAAGGGAGCGGAAGAGCAAGGCCTTCTTGGGCGGGAGCTATTTACAGGGAACGGTTACCCGTTTGCTCTGGCAGTCCGTGGTGGTGTCAGGCGCGTGCGGTGCGGGGTCAGCGCTACAGTGGAGGAGTAGTGGCGCGCAGAGGCGTGGGCGATGGAGTGGTTGGTGATGGGACGAGGCGGAACGGCGTGCGGTTTCAATCACGCGAGCGCTGACTTTCGGCGTTGGATGGAACGATGCGCGGTGCGGCATCCATCGGGCGGAACCCATTGGTTCGAACAGAGGAGTCCAAAGAAGGCAGAAAGAAGGGAGGATGACAGGTGGGGTCATGATTTTGGAAAAACCTCAGAATCAAAACTCGAGTCGGGAGAACAACCAACAAAAATTTGAAAAATCCCATTTTGTTAACAAGAAAAGATATTGATGCAATGCCATGATGCTCATTTTGCTTAAGTGAAGTTGTTTAACCCTAACTTAACACCTAGGGTGTTACAGCTGCTGGTGCCGGTGAGAAGGCGGATTGCACGAGCTCAAGCATCGCCATCAAGGTTCTAAGGTGGAGCGCTGCCGCCGACGCCGAGGGCCTCGTGGTACCTCCGTGTCCCTCATCGATGCTGGGACTGGAGCAGCCTCACCCGCCGCAACCTCCCACCCCTCTGCTTTCTTGCCTCCAAGCGCTAGCCCCCTCCCATCATCCTCCCCTTTTCTTCTCCGCCTCCTCGGAAGGGTCCGGGGGCAGCGGTGGCCGGCGGAACGAAGGCCGACGGCTGCGCGCCGGAGAGGTAGAGCAGCGTGGCCAGCAGACGACGGTAGCTTAGGCCTGAGGTTGAGCGCCACCGACTGCCGCTGCCGAGGGGCTCGAGTGCCTCCTGCCAAAGATGCAGATCTCGACGACGGAAAAGGAGAGAGCTGACATGTAGCCCCACATGTCAGGTCCACGTCAATGATTAGTCACAGTGCCACGCAGGCAATTTAACACATGTTACGTTGATTTGGAGGTTACGTGAATCAATTAGCAAATTCAGGGATTTCAATGTACATTTTAAAAATTTTGGGGACACAGATGACACACTCTGCCTAGTTTAAGGCCGGCCGTGCATTTTAGAAATCAACCTTGACGAGGCCGTAAATCGGTAACTTACCGGGCAGGTCAACTAAAGTACAAAAGGCTACTAAAAAGTTCAGGTCCAATTCTCTCAAGCAGTCAGTCGGTCGGTCAGTCAGTCAGTCCGCATTGGCCCCTTTCGTGTATCTCGGTATCAGCTCCCTTTTCAAAACCTGCTGCCTGCCAGTGCCTCCGTAGACCAGTGGCCTTTCCCATTTCCTTTTGCAAGTGCCACACGCCAAAAACTTCAGAAACTTGGTCGTGCGTACTACCCGTACTGGCCTACGGAGTACTTGTCTACTTTAGTATGAGTATTGGCTTGTTTATTGTTTTTGCAGGCAACAGAAAAGAGTAGAAAACTTTATTTTACAAGAAAGAACAGCGAGCGAAAACGAAAGGCGCTTTGCTGTCAGTGGATTGCCGTGTAGGCACAAGCTGACATTTGAAGTGGTTAGTTCGGCTGATGTAACTGCGGCTTCGACGTGTGTTCGCTGCCATTGGGTGCCTGGGAGGTGGTTGCACGGTTGAGCTCTTCTTTTAATCTGATGGCGTCGATTATTTGTGCACGTCGTCTAGCACTGGTTTACTTTGAACTGGAGATAATGTACATAGATGGTGCCGGCCAGACGCCCAGACGAGTTTTTGTTCGTGCTGAGCTAGCAGCACATTGTGGGTTTGTAATTTGTCTGTGACCATGTGGAGCATTCTTCCTGAGTTTTTGTTTCGTGCTGGTAAAAAATCCCGGTCGTTTCGTACTCTATCACCACTCTGGGCCCTGGGCGGCTGGGCGAAAAATATGGGCTTGGATTACTTTAAGGCCCGCACAACCACGGGAAACAGTTTGGGCGACGCGACGTTTACGTGCTGCCGCTTTGTCCGGCCGCCCCGCGTTGACGAAGGGGAGGCGGTGGAGCCCGCCGCCGCGCGACGGCGACCGCTGCTCCTCTGCGGCCACGGCGCCACACGGCGCGCTTGCTGCCCCCCCGTGTGGCCTTCCCCTCCGTCTCCAATCCCGGTGCGCGTTTCCTCCCAGCACTTGCACGCGCGCACGGACGATTCGGTCGCCGGGGAAAACGCACGGACTCGTAGCAGCGGCAGCAGAGGAGCAGTGAGGACACGGCGTCGCGCCGGGGCACGGGACGCGCGCGCGGGGGTGGCGATGCGATGGCGCAGAATAACCGCGGGCAGGTGGGGACGGCGTGGAGCGGGCGCGGCGGGAGTGGGCGGGGCGGGGCTAGCATGCAGAGCCTGGGCGCCCCCGTGCCGGCCCTGCGCGGGACAGGCCCTGACCTCGTCACGTCTCCTCCACTTGTTCGCCCCGGCCCCCGAGCAGAGAGAGCCAGCCCTGTGACTGAGCGGGCGCACTGCACGGCGCGCCACACGGATCGGGACAAGCGACTTGACGCGACCCGCGCGGCCGCCTCTGCGACCAGGTCGTGGCCTCGTGCCGTGGGTGATCTGATCAACGGCCGGCCGCCTCATCTCTCATCTCCATGTATTGTATTAGTTGTTGATGCTGCTGCTGATTAGCTAGCAATGCAAGTCGCACGTATGTACGTTCCGTTTCTGAAATAACTCCAATACTTCGTATCGTAGGTCCGATCCACGGCATGCAGTGGTGTCAGCGTACGTGCCACCTGGCAGCGCCATCGAGCTCGAGCCCGGCCATTTAATGCGCGGGCCGGGGCGCGCGGGGGCAGATCGACAACGTTGCATGGAGGCCGGGACAGGCTACCGCTCACGTCGCTGCATGGATCGCGTCAGTCGGATCGATCGGAGAGCAGGGCCAGGCAGGGATCGAAATCAAAGCAAAGCTAGCTACCCCCCCTGCGCCTCTGTACGTACGTCAATTCAAGGCGAGCGCATGTCTCAACGCACGTACTGCATACTGCACTGCCAAGTAAACAACACATGCAGTCGAGTCGAGTTGTGAAATCAATAAGCTAGTCGAGTCGGGTGTTTGATTCTCTAGTCCCTCCTAAAATTCTTTCACAAATATTTAGTACTAATTAGAAGTATTAAATATAGACTAATTATAAAATCAATTGCACAGATGGAGATTAATTTGCGAGATGAATCTATTAAGTCTAATTAGCTCATGATTTGACAATGTGATGCTGCAGTAAATACGTGCTAATGATGAATTAATTAGGCTTAATATATTCATCTCGTGAATTAGCCTCGTATGTGTAATTAGTTTTATAATTAGCTCATATTTAGTCCTCCTAATTAACCTCCGAATATTTGATGTGACATGAATTTTAATCCGGACTAAAGATCCAAACACCCCCTAATCTCTTTCAGAAAAAATATAGCCAGGAACCGAATCTCGTTAGCCCATAGAAACCCTATGTTCGGCCAACGCAATCGCTTTCCCGGTTGCCTACGGGAGAGGGAACGAGCTTGATGCCCATGCCGGGACAACCAGCTACCGCAAGCTTTGAAATTCAACGGAGATCATGAAAGACTGAAGAGTCCATGCTGATATTGGTGCCACACTAAAATCGTGAAATACAATATCTTTCTGCACATCGCATTGACGACGCAGCTGATCTGACGACCCATACCCCCACGCCAGGTCACAGTCCAGCTCGTCCTTGTCGCTTTGGACAGCGCGACTAGCATTCTACGACGTACTCCACTGGACACGTCACACGCATGTCTCCATTTAATTTGCAAGCTCTTCCCACTCCTTCCCTGCCAATTTTGAAATTTTAGACGGCCACCGTAGCGAACTTCTGAAAACGGAAAAGCTAAAACTCATCCATGCATTTTGGAGGTCAACCACACTTGAATTTCAGAATTTGTATCCATGCCTTGTACTATCCTTTCAACAAGGGCTTCTCCAATATAGAAAACTGGCTATATATGCATCCACTAAATCTTCTTGGTGGTGGTGTGTTCTTCTTGATCGAAACAAGATAACTAATCCTGATAGTTATAAATGGCATCACCGCTTTATGTGAAAATGATTTTTTTATATAAGTCAAACACACGCGAACTGAGTGTAGCTCAACTATTAAAGTTCCTTGTCGTGAAATCTGCTCACTAGGGTTCAATTCGGGTCCTCGACTGATCTTGAATCTGAGACTTTCTACACCAAAAATATTCTTTTAAATGAAGGGCTATTCTTTTAGTGGTAGGCGATGTGCCCGTTGACAACAAGGTGCTAATGGTGAATTCGTCAATCTCAAGGATCTGCCGGCTAAGTCTTTTGCAGGTGCTCATAGGGGTAGGGTTGCGTGTGTGTATTCATATAGATGAGTGTGCGTGCGTTTATGTGAGCATTTGCGTTTCTACTATATTTCAAAAAAAAGTCACACACACATATATACACTTCACGCGCACCACATGAGCATCTACACCAAAGGTGTCTCCTATTACACATCCAAACAAGATTGGAGGTCTACCCTCACTTTGCAAGGCGCTTTCTATTATTGCGTGCTTTTGCCTTACACAATCATCTAAGGTGGGAGGTGGTAAGTAGAGTGTGTGAAAATTACAGCACTAATTTCAATTTGTTAGGCATAACAAATCACAGAATCAATTAGTTCATATATGAATTTTCTTGTCGTAAAACTAAATTTGTTATATGAGCTAACTTTTAATGGAGCGGGCACTAAGTAGATAATATTCAATACATTTTTGGGACATCAATCAAATAGCAAACTCAGCCCAACATACTTTAATTCATTGGCCGGCTGGGTGAGAACCAAACATGATTTTTCACCAACTTTCCGGGACCTCCATTTGCTAAGTGTTCGATATCGCTAACTGTAAACATAAAGCTGGTCCACACTAGGACCGGGTTAGCTCAGCTTTTCATCACGTTGTTCATAAAACGCCACGTCATTTTTGCTGGTTTTGCTGATTCTGAACCCCCCCCCCCCCCCTCTCTCTCTCTCTCTCTCTCTCTCTCTCTCTCTCTCTCTCTCTCTCTCTCTACCCCACCTCTTTATAGATACCAACAGACCATCTTCCTCGCCAGCTCTGGCCTCTGGCGTCTCCCCCCTTGAAACAAGCCGAGTCATGCGGGGGAAAGAACAGGAGGAGAGGAACGAAGAACAAGAAGGAATCGCAACAGATCGGGAAGAAAAAGGTGGGAGCTTTCTTACTTTGAGGGGAATGTTGTCTGGCTCGAGGTGCGCAGAAACCTGGTGGAGATCTCATCTCGATCTAGGTTGATCTCGGACCAGGCTTCATTCCCCTCAAGTAGAGCTCCCCGTTCCGCGTCGATCCCTCTTGTTCTTGCCTCCTATGGTGAGTTTTCTTGGGCATCGATCTAGCGATTTGCTCTCTTGCCGGTCTGAACATCTGATGCTCTCGCGGTCTAAGTTCTGTCTGCCGCTAGAACCATGCATGATTAGGATATGATTATATCGGCGAATGTTTCCGCGTTGTGTTGGGTTTCGTGCTGTATAGCATGCAGCAGATTGGTGTAATCATGAGGATTCTTGACTCTGAATACCTGCATGCTTTCCCTCCTCTTTCTTTAAACTATGGCATGGCATCTCGGTTGCAGTTGTGGTCTTTTCCCCCTGCCCACTTTTTCCGATCTCTAATCTGACAGGAGAAAGACGGGGAAAAAGTTTGTGTATCATCGATGCCTGCCTTTTACATGAAGGATCTTCTTATCTTCTCTTTTGATCCGTACTATAGCGTCTTTACCTTTCTCTCTCCTAGACCTAGCTAATCTCTCTTTTCATCTCAAGAGATTTCGTTAAATCCCCATCTAACGATAGTCATATTACATCAATCTGTATAGCTATTGCCATATCTCCTGGATATCTAAAGTTATTTCTCTCATAAATTGATCAATCCTACAAGTGCTTCTAGTTTCCAAATTTAATTCGTCTCACAAAATTAAAAGCAATGGATAACATAAAAGATATACTGTGTCCCGATGTTGTTTTCTGAGTGGGGAAGACGAAGGAGCATACAACTTGTTCACCTTTTTACGTGAGCTTATATGTTTTCTTGATGCGAATAAATACTGCCATCTACTAACATCTATGGTGGATTTGTTTCTTCGGAAGGTCAGGCCAAAAATTAACGTATAGAGGTGTGGTTCATGAGTAGTTGTCTCCTTCCCTTTGTTTCCTCATACATCAAAGCAGGACACATGCTGCTGATCATCCTGTCGCATGGGGCTAGCTCCACACAGATATAACTTTACAATTCTACCTCCATCCATGTGCTCTATCTTCCAAATATGTGCAAAGTTATTATGAAACATTCCATGAATGTGTAGTGGTAGAGCCTACATTCAACTACATAAAGGTAGAGCCTACATCCAACTATACAAAGGGCTATTGGATCAGCGATGTACGAGTGCTCTCCTGCATCGCTTATAGTGTTAGTAGGAACTTATAACAACAATCTTGCATATGACATTGTATGTATTATCTGGATATTGTAATAATGGCATATTGAGATCTTTTAAGTGAAATTATTTCCTACAACTTCTTTGAAACCAAGGATGGGAGAAGGGCTTAATAAGAAATTGCTTTCCTGATGACTCACTTATATGATACAGAATGTTCAAAACACATGTTCATGAGTCATGACGGCACCCTATAAATGGTTTTTGCTTAAAAATTTCTCTTATTCTATGTATATATCTGAACAGTTACTATTCTTGTGCAGCTGTGCTTACACATGTGGGTACATATGCACATGACTGGTATGTTAATTCACAAAGGAGGCAGTATATATACTTTTTTTAATATATGCAGCTGGCTGATGCAGGTTAATGCACAAAGGAGGCGGATTTTAATATATGCAGGTAACTTCTTGTAACTTGCAAGGCACAACCAGCTGGTTAACTTATTTTTTACAGGTCAGGACTGAGTACGTTTGAGGTTTGAGTTGAACAAATTCACGTGCACTGTTGACTAGCAGTGGTGTCCTTTTTGAAGAAGGGACAGGTAATGCTGCAGTCTTATGTAGATCCCTAATGTCACAAGTTTACTGTTGGAGATTATGTCTGTGCATGCAAAAGAAGTAAAGCAAGATCAGTCCATACAGGATTTGTATTCTCATGACTGTTTTAGCTGGCGTCAACTTCACAAGTTGTAAAGCGCATGTGATGCATGTCCACATGTACACGGTACTGCAAACTATATATAGTACTGATCATGCAGCCAAATTACAAAAACTGAAGACGGAAATGGTCACAGCATTAGGCAAAAAGAAAACATGAAATCAAATAGCTAGCGGATGAGATGGTTCTTGTTTATTTGTCTGGATACGCGAGTCTAACTTTCTTTTGAGATGACACTGCAACTTTAGAGGCGGGTTTTGGAAAGTTGAAAGTTCCTTGTAGAGGCTACGAACCAAAAGGCGGCAACAACAATTGGATCGGAGAAGCAGTTGAGCAAGACAGCCACGTGCATGCGATGGAATTATCCCTTTTAAGTGTGTGCATCGAGTACATTATCTTGTGGGAGGATGTGACTTGGGGGCAAGAGATAATTAGGTCGGTGTACCAAAACCCTAAAGTGAGCTAGGCACAGCAATGGTCTAGGAGTCCTTGCTGTGTACTAAAATAGCAAAATATACTCCGCTCCTCAGTGGAATGGGAGCTTCAGGCCTCGTCCAATTGACTTTCTTCCTCCATTCATGCCAATTTACCTCTACATCATGCATTTTATTAAGCTTCTCGCTTCAAATAGATTCAGAACTCTGGGTTGAGAAAATAGAGTATCCTTGGCTCATGCTCTACTGGTAGTAATTCTGAGAGGTTTAGGTCTCTCTTACCTAACACTTCTGATTCATAACTCTGTTGAGTTGAGAATAAGTTGCAAATTTCTCTCTTCTCTCTCTCTCTCATGATATATATATATATATATATTGATATGATTATACAGTGAAGGAGAAAACAAGAATGAAAACATGATGGGAAGACACGGCACTGGGCACTGGCATACCAGCATTTGACAGAATATACAGTGTCCCATCTTATCTGCAGTAAAGAACTAGCGTCCTGTGATTGTATATACCAAGCAAAAGAAGTTCTTTACGACTGTATACGACAGCTCGGTTGGCAGGCATCTGCTATCGGTATCGGTAGTACTACACCTACACACTACTCCAAAGAAAACTCCAAAGAAAGGGAACAGTATGTCTTCACGACACGCCACGGCTGTTCTTTCTGTTACTTTTGCGGGAAAGCATGGCGCATATATTTCTCCTGTTGAAGTTCAGTAAAACAGGTCGTCCTCTGAAAAAGAATCTCGGGAAAACAGCTCATCCTATACCTGGTTAGGATATACTCCTACGCACCTAATCTCCTTGACTCTTTAACCAAACCAAAGGAGACCGTGGCTTGTGCGCTGCTACTACTACCACATCCCCCCCGGCTTCCAAATTCCAAAAGCTGGACGTGTAGCTGCGAAAAGGCAGGTCGATGGAAGCAAAATTCCAAAGAATGACCACAACTCCCTCCTACTCTCCCATCGAGCCTTTCTTGTGTGTCCCTCTCAAGCTTTCACCTCACTGCTTGCTACTGTTTCCCTTGCTCTCCAGAGGGGCCGGCCGGGAATGGCGGAAACAAGGAGCCAGCTTTTCTGTGCTTATCTGTTGCACTTTGCTTTGGCGTCCCTGTGCTGCCGGTGGACCACCGCTCCGCTTTGCTGCAGATGCATGGCCGATCGATGCCCACTCCATGCGAAAAGCCAATTTGACAGTTCTGCAGGGTCTTGGCGTACCACACTCCTGATCGATAAGTGTGCACTCCTGATCGATCAGTGTCCATCCTGGACGAGCTACCGAGAGCCCTGGGGAAACCATGCACTCGTTTAACTGTTTGTTAGTCAGTCAGTGGGCACTGAAGGTATGTGCAGTGTTTTCATGCGAGTTTATCCTCCATTTTCCTGCAATCCTAGGAACTATGGGCCCAAATGAACCATTTTTCTTCTTGTGTGTGTGTGTGAGGCCACGTGATCCATATGAGTTACATTCAGCCCCCATATGTACGATGATGCTCCTCCATCGAAGTGAGTAACTAGGCCTTGAGTAACCTGGCCCATTTATAAAATGAAGTGTTTCCAACTTTCTAGCCCACCAAGGAGCAGTTGCCTAGCAAACGAACGGGCCGTGGTGTGGTGACAAATTAATGTCGTGTGACAACAGGTGACAAGAACGCATGCGTCTATTTTCGCATGGAACTCATACGGGAAATATAGACCCCTGTATTGTTCTTTTAGCTTTGTCGAGTTTGGTTAGGTGTGCATACCAGTAGATTGATTGGTCAATGGAATGATGAGAGTCCAAGTTTTCGCCTACGAG
This sequence comes from Setaria viridis, assembly GCF_005286985.2. NCBI lineage: Eukaryota > Viridiplantae > Streptophyta > Magnoliopsida > Poales > Poaceae > Setaria > Setaria viridis. The sequence continues at coordinate 32,456,686 of NC_048263.2, forward strand.
TTTTAGACGGTGAAATGACAAAAAGCTGCCGAGCCCCGATTCGATTGTTTTCAGCAATAACTTCAGTCATATCAGAGAAAGTGGCATATAAAGCGAGAAAAGAGCTTTCTGTCAAGCGAGGAGATCAGGTGAGAAAGGCTATGCGTCCTAACAACATCACACTCACATCGATCAGCAGACGTGATCTGTCGTTTACGAATTGGTTCCGCGCGTACTGTGCATGATATTTGACATTTTGACAACAGGGAAATCGCAAGAGATATGTTTATATTAAAGTACATCAACAACCCGCGCTATTGCACCGACTAATATATTACAAATTTATAAAAAAATTACTGCTCATGGATAATAATCAAATATTTACCTTTTCCTATCTAAATATTCTAAAATAATATTTATATAGATATGTACTTATCTTACTTTGTTGTGATAGTTTTATTAGTAAATACTGTGTACATTTTTTTTATCCCCATTCATATTTTTTTTATTTTACATGGCACCTTCACGCATATCTGATATGTGCTTAATTGTACCTTAGTTGGAGCTATGTGTTTAATGTGAAGGTTGCTGTACTTATCGCTTACTCCATACATGTATGGTCTACATGATGACATCGTGCATATATAGCTTAAGTTACTACATTATGTATTAAGAACAACATAAATAGATAATTTGGATCAAATAGTGGTGTACTTTGGGATATTTTTTGTATTAATGACATATGTAGGTTATTTGGATTTAGGGGTTACTTTGGCTTATTTTTAATAATTATATATTTGGATAATATAGATGAAAAATAATGTATTTAATGTTAATTTATTATTATTAGATATCCTAGCTTATCAAAATAATAATAGAAATATAATATAATTTTGTAAACATAAGTTATGATGTTCTCTATTACCCTCACAACATTTTAACTTAAAATTCCATTTTTGCATTGACTTTTGATACGTTAATGAGCAAAGTTAAAAAAGGTTTGATCGACTACAATCCTCAAATGACATACATCTAGAATCAAGGAAGTACACAAAATAAAAGGAGAAAAACCCTTGAGACATGCCATATATAACAACAGCCCAAGACTTTATATCATTCTCACGTTATGTTATTTAGTCCCCGCATACTTTATTTCCCTTATAATCTTTTTCGATGAATGCTGTATTATGCCAAGTGTTTTTGAAGCCTTTCGCCGCCCATATTTAGCTGAAGGATCAATGTCGTCATCCGCAGTCCAGTTCAAAACTCCGGTGAAGTCTTTGATAAGACTAGGGATCAGAGCTTTGCGGTTAAGCCTTGGGTGAATGCCTGATAGAGTCAACAAGCGGGTTTAGAAAGGAAACCCATCTGGCAGGCTAAACAGATGGCGGTAGACAAGCCGGCAAGGACACAGGGTAGCAGCCTGGCAGGGGGTGATCCATGCTGAGGTGGGTAGGGTTGAGATGGAGATGACGGACAAGCTAGATGGCAGTGGCGGCTTCCACACAGGTGGCTGTCGATGTGGCGCTCTAACAAGACCCCTACTCGCCGTGCTAGGGGGCTTGAGACTTGAGAGGTCAGTAGAGGTAGTAGAAGAGGCATCAGCAGTTGAGAGGAAGAGAAAGATCTGTATGGGGCATTTTGGATCCCCTCCAAACAGCCACCAAAATCAAGTGCGGTGTTGGGGATCGTCCAAAAACAACACAACCTCGAGCGCCGTCACTAAGCAAGAATAGCTTAACCTCGCAACATGTCGGTCAAGATTCGAAACTTGTTAACCTCGCTAACTCTGGACTGACAATCTAAACTCATCTAACCTCGCACCTTCTTTGCTATTTTGAGACTTCGAAGCTAATAGCTATTAGTTGATAACTGAGCTGCAATTTAACTTACTCTCGAGTGTTCGAAGCTAGTATTGAACACCGAGCTTTCAACTCTGCTTTTTACTCAGGATTGGAATTGGATCAGGCGTCACGAGGTTAAGCATTTCTCCTGGGTCAAGGATGAAGGTACGAGGCTAAGGACTTCGCCCAGCTTGAGGGTGGCGGTTCGAAGCTTAAAACTTGATCCGACGCAGAGAAGAAGTGGAGATGAAGGTGTGAAAAGCGTGACTGCATAAAGGCGTGACAAACATAACTACATGAAGGCATGAGAAGCGTGACTACGTAAGAGAATTCAATTTGTACACGCTACCCTAATAACCTTTATGTACGATATATCCTAGGAATGTAGTAGGTGAGAAAAGATATTTTTAGGGTGTAAAGTGGCTCATGGGTCACTATAAAAGGGGGAGTCCTACCCCGTTGTAAGGGGGACGGATGGTTTTCAAGAAGTTACAAGTATTTTTCCGTTCCACCTGTTGCGCTCGAATTCCTTTGAGACTAATAGGACGCCCACCGTAGTTCTCAGTCACAAAGCAACCCACGATGCCACCACAAAAGAAGAAGAAGACCACCTGTTGCGCTCGAATTCCTTTGAGACCAGCAGGGCACCCACTGTGGTTCTCAACAACAAAGCAACCCACGACGCCACCACAAAAGAAGAATAAGACCACCGAAGGTGAAAGGGAGCAGGAGAGACAGCTCGTTCCTATTGATCAAGACAACATGTACACTCTAGAAAAATTAAAAAGAATCGAAGCCAGCTTAAGAACAAGAAGTGAGAAGAAAAGAGCCGAGGCGGAGACCTCGAGCCAAGCACAACCAGAAACAAGCACACGAAATGATCCGCTTGGGGAGACGGAGAAAGAGTTGGCCTCGATGCTAGAGCAGCTCGAAACGCTGAAAAAAGAAAAGGAAAGATTCGCTCAAAAGCTGCAGGCACAACGACTAGCGGCTAGCAAAATAGCAAAATTAAATGAAGCAAGAAAACAGCTAGCAGAATTGCAAGAGGAGCTGGATGAGCCGCAATACTTGCATACCACGTCACCACAACCACCACTTCCGGGACAGCAGCATGTCATGAATGACACACCTATCCTGCACACAAATCCCAACCTCGTTGGGCACAATGTCCCAACGATGACAAATACCTACGTAACAACAGACAAAAACTCTCCATTAACCTTGGACTTGCAAACAGCTCTATGGCCTGCAACTTACAAGGCGGTCATATTGCCAAAATTCAATGGGCAAAATGACCCTCGTCAATTCCTAATGAGCTACGAGGCTGCAGTAGCATCTGCTGGAGGGGATGATGTGGTTTTAGCCATGTCCTTAATCATAGCCCGTGAAGGAGCAACACTGAATTGGTACTTGCTACTTCCACCACATTCAGTGTACAGTTGGATAGACCTCAAAACCAAGCTGATACAAAATTTTCAAGGTTTCCATCAGGCAGCTTCAGACCCGAGTGACCTATTTCATTGCATCCGGAAAGACAAAGAGCTCCTAGCCAACTATGCCAAAAGATTCGTGCAGTTAAAGTCGCAGACTCCATATGTGGATGAAAGTGTGGCCATAGCAGCCTGCATTCAAGGGCTAGCACCAGGCCCAACAGCCTCGCATCTAACAAGAGAGAAGCCAAAAACCACGTAAGCTTTGTTCGCTGAGCTGGAAAGGTATTGCAGGTCAGATGAGGATCACAAAAAAAGAGTGATGGAAAGAAACCGCCAAAGGCAAGCCGAAAAAGACCAAAATTGGCAAGCCTCAAGATACAATTACATGCAACATCAGCACCCATACCCAGCTCAACACGTGCTGCCAATCGAGAGTGCTCAATCCTCACAACAACAAAATCAAAGTAACCACAAGCAGCCTCACCAGCAACAACCGCCAAATTATGGCAATGGACAGAGGGGCGGTTATGCTGGAAGAGGAAGAGGCCGAGCCAGAGGGCCTCCGAGGCCACATAACCAGAACAATCAACCTCGAATGTTTTAATGCACTTTTCATGGCAAGCAACTAGACCATGCAACCGACTTTTGCCCAGAAACAAAAAAGATCTTTGAAAGAATAGCTGAAGAGAAAAGGGCTGCCGCAGCACCCAAAACTACCCACCATACCTCTTTCTGACCACAACAGCCATGCTTCCCAAACACTAACCTCGCAAACTTTCAACCTACCATGATGTGACAACATTCACTACACTTCCAACAACAAACTCAGCAAGCCTCGCAAGCTGCGAGTTCGCGCCTTCTCAGCCTCTACACGAAATACCACTACCCCCACCAAACCTACCAACCAAATACCTAAAGCCGAGCCTAACAACACATAGAACAACAACCCCAAAGCCTTACCCACATACGGCATGATAATGCCAATATCGGGAGGATCCTCACAACTCGAGCACACAGAAACTAGTCCAAACGCCCTACCCACCTACGGCATGACAATGCCAATAGCCTAAGGATCATCTCTTGAGTTTGAAAACAAAAGACAAAAGCAAAATTACTTCAGGCAAGTAAGTACCATCATCCCTGATGGACCACCAGCTAAGACAGAATGGGCACACATGCCCATCTCCTTCACAAAAGAGGATTTCAAACTAAAGATAGCCTCGCATAATGATGCGATGGTGATCGAGGTTATAACAGCTGGGTGGAAAATTGGAAAAGTTTTACTCGATAACGGAAGCTCAGCGAACATCATCTTCACAAATACATTTAGAGAAATGAAAATTGATCCTCACCTACTAGAGCCAGCATAAATGCCATTGCTTGGCTTCAGTGGAAGGCCGATTAGAGCCTTGGGGAAAATATCGCTTCGGTGTCATTCGGAAACCTAGACAACGCCAGAACAGAATGCATAATGTTCGACGTTGTCGAGATGTACTATCCATACATCGCTATCCTTGGTAGAGGGTTCATCAACAAGTTTGACGCAGCAATGAGGCAATTATTTCTATGCATGAAGATCCTAGCCTTGAAAGGGGTCATCACAGTTTATGGCAATCAGCAGACTGCTAGGAACATTGAAAAAGGTGCAACCCCGGGCCAGAAAAATGTGCACCATTTAACAAGTCCCAATGAGGCTGAACAACAGGAAAAGAAAAAGTGAAAGTAAGCGCTGACGGCGAAACAAAAAGAGTACTGCTAGATGATTGTATTCTAGACAGAGTTGTGATAATAGGGGCTAACCTCGAGCCCGAAGAAGAGAAAAAGCTAATCAAGTTCCCAAATAAAAATAAGGATGTCTTCGCTTTTTCTGCAAGTGACCTGCAAGGGGTCGACAAAGGTATAATTGAGCACGAGCTTGAAATAAAGAAAGGTATGAAACCAAAAAAATAAAAACTCCAAAAAATTTCAGAAGAAAAAGCGCAAGCGGTAAAATCAAAGGTCCAAAGATTAATTGATGCAAATGTTATACGCCTAGTCATGTACCCAGAATGGCTGGCTAACACAGTATGAGTCAAGAAGAAGAATGGTAAATGGAGAATGTGTATAGATTTCATTGATCTAAACAAGGCCTGCCCAAAAGATGACTTCCCATTAGAAAGAGTTGACAAAGTAGCAGACAATGCTGCAAACAGTGAAATGTTGTCACTACTCGACATGTTCTCAGGCTATCACCAAGTCCGAATGAAGAAGAAAGATGAGGAAAAAACAAGTTTCATAACTCCATTTGGAACTTACTGCTTCGTGAGAATGCCTGAGGGGCTCAAGAATGCGGGGCAAACCTTCTCAAGAATGATAGCAATAGTCCTATGCAGGCAACTCTGAAGAAACATCCTTGCTTATGTGGATGACATTGTTGTAAAAAGTGACAAACGAGATAATCACATCCTCTACCTTGCAGAAACTTTTGCCAACTTGAGAGCAGCAAATCTAAAGTTGAATCCAGAAAAGTGTATCTTTAGAATTCAGCGAGGCAAGGTTCTGTGATGCCTAATCTCAACAAAAGGCATTGAGGCTAATCCGAACAAAATCCAAGCTCTTGTCGACCTGAAAGAACCAACCTCAGTAAAATATGTGTGCAAAAGGTAACAAGGAGAATTGCATCTCTCAACAGGTTCATCCCAAAAGCTGTTGAATGAAGCTTGCCCTTTTTCCAAGTGTTGCGAAGCTCCAAGAAATTTGAATGGGGGAGCAATAGAGCAAAACCTTCGTGCAGCTAAAGGAATACTTAACAAACATGACAAAGCTATGCCCACCCGAACCAAGGTCCCCTTTGCTTCTATACTTGTCAGCCTCGAATTTAGCAGTCAGTGCCGCCTTGGTCCAAGAAAAAGAGATCGATGGCAAATTAAAACAAACACTACTTTACTTCACATCAGAGGCACTATCAGGCTCAAAGCTGTTCTACTCGGAGTTGGAAAAAATTGCCTATGTTGTAATCATGGCAGCACGCAAGCTAAGGCATTACTTCGAGAGTCACAGAATAGTGGTAATCACCAATCAGCCGCTTCACGATCTCTTCACAAACAGGGAAGCCTCGGGAAGAATAACAAATTGGGCATCAGAGTTATCAGAGTATGTCGTGGACTTTAAAAGAAGATGCACAATCAAATCCCAAGTCCTAGCGGACTTTATAGTAGATTGGACATCCCCATGTGCTAGCCAAACTGAGATCGGGATCCCTTGGATCATACATTGTGATGGGGCCTGGTGTGACAAGGGGGCTGGGGTATCTGCTATCATCTCTTTACCATCGGGCGTCAAAATAAGATACGCTGCAAGGCTTGATTCCACAAGCAAAGCAAGGTCCATGAACAATACCACCGAATATGAAGCATTGCTCTTGGAGCTAAGAAAAATGAGAAACTTGGACCAACAAGTATTTATTGTAAAGATGGACTCGAAAGTAATTCAAGAACATGTTGAAAAAAATAGCAAGGCTAGAGAGCCGGAACTTGTCAAGTACCTGACCGCGGTAAGAGCGATGGAAAAATACTTCAAGGGATTCACTGTACCGCACATCCCGAGTGAAGAGAATGATGAAGCAGATAGGCTAGCAAAAGCACCAGCACAAAATCAACCTATGCCTCCTGATGTATTCTTCGAAGCCATCTGTACGTCATCAACAAAAGAACCAGCCTCGAGGGTTGTGAATGCAATAACCAAATTTGACTGGAGGGCTACAATCATGGCCTATCTCAGGGGACATTTCGAGCCTCACGACGAAGCCAAACTAAGTAGAATGAAGCAAAGGAACAGGGGTTACGCAATAGTCGATGGAGAGCTGTACAAATCTAGAATATCATCTCCTTGGCTAAGTTGCATAACCATAGAAAATGGAAAAGAATTGCTAGCTGAAATTCACAGTGGTTTCTATGGTTCACACATTGGAACCAAGCCTTGGTGGGAAAAGCCATAAGGCAAGGTTTTTACTAGCCTACTACAATCCTCGATGCTCGAAGCTTGGTAAGAAGGTGCGAGGCTTGCCAGAAAACAGCCAAGCAACAAAAGGTACCCTCACTTCCAGTACAACTCATACCGCCAACTTGGCCGCTACAAAGATGGGGCATGGACTTGGTAGGACCACTGCCAACCGCTCAAGGGAACTACAAATTCGTGGTGGTGGCAGTTGACTACTTCACCAAGTGGATCGAAGCTAAGTCATTAGCAAATATAACCTCGAGCTCTTTGCAAAAGTTCTTTTGGAAAAACATCATCTGCAGATTCGGAGTTCCTAGAGAACTAGTAGTGGACAATGGAAAGCAATTTGACCGTAATGATTTGAAGGAACTCTATGCAAGCATAGGCACTAAAGTAAAATTTGCCTCGGTATATCATCCTCAATCAAACGGAGCTGTAGAAAGAGTAAATGACATAATCTTTTCAATCATAAAAAATATGTGTTTGATCAAAAGAAAGGAAAATGGGTAGATCAGCTCCCAAGGGTAATATGGTCCCACAACACCACAACATCAAGAGCAACAGGTTTTACACCTTTTTGACTCTTATTTAGCTTTGAGGCAATGACGTCTGAAGAAATCAAGAACGAAAGCCTGAGAGTGCTGAAGATCCAGGCTAACTCAGATAATGAAGAAATCAAAAAAGACATGATAAAGCTTGACATACTACAAGCAGCAGAAAACCTTGACAAGTATCAACAGGAAATGAGAAAGTGGAGAGATAAGAAAGTGGTCCAAAAAGAAATCAAGGTGGGAGACCCAGTCATCAAGAAGAGAAAAAACTGGGAGAACCTTGGGAAGTTGCAAGAAACTTGGAAATGGCCATATGTTGTCACTCGAAGCAACAGGTCCGGATCCTTTTATCTCGCAGACCATCTTGGAACAGAGTTACCACATACATGGAATGTGGACAACTTACGCAAATACTACCCTTAGTCGGCACATTTAGCAAAGCCTTCGACTTGTGAATCTATAAACAATATTGAGGGCACAAAATTTGCCTTATCGTATTTAGTTTTTCGCAAACGGACCGTAGTCTTTTCCTTGTTAGGGGGGCTCCACACTAGAGGCAAAGTTTTTAACAAGGCAGATCCATGTAAACCTTTTACTATTTAGTGAAATACAATTCCCCCTATGTCTTGCGATCATCAAGCCTCAAAGAGGCTACTAACTTGCGTTTGTGCACAAGGAAATGCATTTATAATGCGATGGAAACTTGCGTTTCTATGCAAGATCTACAGTAAAAAAACAACAAGTTGCGGAACCTCGAATTTCTGTACGATGGAAACTTGCGTTTCTATGCAAGATCTACAATAAAGCAACAAGAAGTTGCGGAACCTCGCATTTCTGTGCGATGGAAACTGATCTACAGTAAAGCAACAACAAGTTGTGGAACCTCGCATTTCCGTGCGACAAAAACTTGCGTTTCTACGCAAGGACTTGCGTTTCTACTCAAAGTCCATAGTGAAGCAACAACAAGTTGCAGAACCTCATTTGTTTCCAAGAGACGAAAAAGTGCGTTTTTGTTCAAGTATGAGACAAAAGCAAAAATAAAATGCAAACATTCGAACCTCACTCCCATATGCAACGAAGAAATTCTATCCAACCTTGTAGGTTAACAAGTGTCATGAGATTAATTTTTATAAAATCAATCTAACCTCGAAGATCCAAAAGCTCTACAGTCGAAGTAACCAAGAGTTGCAACTTCGACCCAACCTTACGTTAAATTTTTAAGTCAACAAAACTTAAGAACAAATCTTTGTTGACTTATCTGCAAGTTACCCAATCTATAACTTAACTTGTAATTAGAAAGACACTAACCAACATTCTTAACGCAAAGGGATGAAAAGAGCGGGGGTGACGTTTTTTAACAAAAAAGCTCTTCATATGAAAAATATTCTAAAACAAAGATACAAAAAAAATTTACTACAAACAAACATCATAAAGCTTTAGCTGCCTAAGTAAAACCCTCGCACAAAGGAATAGGGGGGTGACATTTTTTCAAAAAAGAAAAACGGTGCTCATTCCTTTATGCTATGAGTTTTGCTAAAAATCCGAGAAGAGTTTTTATCGCATAACAAACTCTCGAGCCAAACATAAAATCAACCTCGAAGCAAAAAAGATTCACAAGGGATAGTATATGAAACAAAAATAGGATAACAAGCACAAATAGTTAGCAATGTTAAAACAGCTAAGGTTAAATAAGCCATCATTTACACCAAAAGTTTACAACCGCTAAATTTTACAGGCACCAAGTGTTTCATTTCATAACCTTAAAACACTACAGCAGTCAGTTTTTTCATTTCTAGCTTCGAGCACTATTCCTCGTGTCGCCCAGAACCATTAGCTTTACCTTCATCTCTCAAGCCCTCTCCCTTGGCCTGTTCAAAAGCGAAACAGTATCAGTTAGAAAACAATCGGAGAAAATATAAAACCAAAACAAGAAAGATAAAAAGCCCAAACCTTCTCAAGATGATCTTGAGCAACTAGCCTCGCATGGGCGCGCCCAGAAGCAGCCCAAAATTGTTTATAGAAATTTCTCTTCGCAACTCTAATATTCTTGGACATTTCTTGTTCTTCAAGCTCCGAGGCTAAGGGAAACTAACAGCTACGTGCCCCAAACTTGAGAAAGTTAGAACAACCCTCATTCTCCAGCAGTTTGAGCATGCCCTCGATGCAAAACGAGGCAGCATAGTCGCTAGCTCCAGTTATAACCCCGGGTAAATACTCGAACTTCTGGTCCATCCAATTGAACATCTCCTTTGCACCCTTATCGGTGGGGAAAGGAAGAGGTTCAGCGCCAAACTCTGCTAAAGCCGCTTTATACCCATTGTAAATATCTGTAAACCTGGCCTTGAGCACCTGTTCCGCTCCATCAATAAAAGCTTTCTGTTCCTCGAGGTTCTTGGCAAGCGTATGAATCATTGTGTTTCTTTCTTCACAAGCTTTATCATTTTCGGCACAAGCCTTTTTCAAAGACGAGATGGTTGTTGAGTCCTCCTTTATAGTACTTCGAAGCTTCTCCAAAACGTCAATATTATCTTGTGAATTTTTCTCCAAGCTCTCCACCCTCTGAACGAGGTCACTACATATTTTCACAAGCAAATCCTTATTCTTCTGCAAGTCAGCATTGGCCTCAGAAAGAGAAGTCTTGAGATTATTTAAGGCACTATTTTCCTTCCTCAACCTCGCGACTTCAGTCTCGAATTCCACAAATCTAGTGCTACGGTTGAGTGTGTCCTTCTCCCTCTCCTTAAGCCTCTCGATAGCTACCTTACCAGCAATTACAACCTAAAAAACAAAAGCAATGAAAACAAATAAAAAATCGAGAAAAGGGAAAAAATTGATGAAAACATAGAAACCTTAATAGTTCCAAAAATAATACCTTATATCCGAGGGTTGCTGTTATCCTGACCATATGATCAGGGTCAAAACACCGCAAAGATTTCTCATATTTTGTCAAAACGAAGGGCACCATATAGGCAAGCAAGCAAACAAAGAGTGAACAAGACAAGAAACAACCAAAATACTAACTTTAAGGATCAAAAGCGCTGCCCCGAGCATCATCTTCAACAGATAGCTTAGCTGTTGTAGGGACTTGAGGAACTCTATCATTTTCCTCTTCTTTCTTGATGCTCTTCTCAAGAACCTCATCTTTGTCGGCCTTAGCCTTGCCCAAGGCTTCACTTGCTGTCTCATCTACAGCATGGAGTGAGTCCTGAGTACCCCACAATACTGGTGGATTATAAGGGTCGTCATCCTTACCTAGCCCGAGCACATGAATAGATAACAATTTTTCTTTAATATTGGTGCCAAAAGCCTGGTTGTAGCCAGCAACAAATGGAGGCAAAGTGGAACTTTCGGGTAAAGGGTCTACTCTGAGAAGTAACGGGGGCTCGCTATATACCTCTCTAGCTGCGTCAACAGTATTTTGAAAATCCATCAAAAACTTAATAGAGGCACCGCTGGAATCAACAAGGCCTAACTTAGTCAAAAATTTGACAATATTTTTATCTGGCTCAGCAGGCACTGGATTAGGCTTGTCTGTCTTACTAGCAGCAGCAGCCTCGAGTTGCACCTCTTTCAGAAGAGACTTAGCCTTAGTTTTAGGCACTAAGACAAGGTCAAAGACAAATCCTCATCCAAAAAACCTCATTTTCCTCTTCATCCATGGCGCTGACAATTCTAGCCCCACCAACTGATAATTTCCTGGTCTTATTGCCAGCTTTCTTCAACTTCAGACCAGCAAGAGCATCAGCAGCCTCAAGTTTTGGCATTGTAGCTTCTGGCTTAGCCTCGGGATTAAGATTTGCGGGCACAGAGCTCTTAACAACCCTAGGTTTCTTCCCAAAGATGCTCACCTGTTGATCATCAGAAGAGCTTTGACCGAGCAAGCCTCTCTTTTTAAGAGCCTCGAGGATGGAGGTTTTTAGATTTCTTGCTGACCTCGTTCGCAAGCTTAGAGGCCAAGTCCTCAGATTTCTTCTTCTTCCCTTTGCCACCATTCCCACCAATTTCAACTGAGCCAGTCAAGCCAGCCTCATGCATCCGCTTGAAGGGCTTATGAGGCTTGGCGTGAGGCTCGACCTGAATACCCATCTCAAAAAGAACACGGTTTACTCAGAGACCTGTGTAACAAACTTGTGAGCAGACAAGTACTCACTCTCATGATAGGGTCCAACAATATCCACAGCTCGCCTTTCAACCTCGTCAACAAAAATGCCGGCGTTAACACTCTCCGACAAACTCAATCCAAAAATAGGGTAAGGGACTGGCCTAGGGTACCACAATACAGACTTCATCACGATTTCCTTTGGTGCCCATCCGCTAGAAAGGTGCTAAATGTCTACCGCCAAAAATTCCTCAACCAAAACTCGCCCAGCAATTGACGAGAAGGCAAGGACAAAAGCCTCTTCACATTCTTGGAAAGCTTTTGACCTTAGGAATGGAGGAGCAGTTGTAACGTCCAAAGGCGACAACAAGGTAAAAAATAGATAAAACGACTGACTATAGCCATCAGATATATCCATCTTAATATAGAACCAATAGTAGAGCCAGTCGTCGTCCCATCTATTCTTTTGCGCCGAAGAAAGCTCAACTCTGGTAATTTTCCTGTTTTCGTTTTTCCTTTGAGTCATGAACATGCAACAGTCAAATTGCGTTTTAAAAACGTCATCCTCATCATCAAACTCCACTCTTTTGTTTTGAACATGAAGCTCAAATAACCTCGCAAACCCATCAACATCGATCGCACCTCCAAAAGTATGCTAAACCCAGTAAATTTGGAAAGTTCAACGAAAGAATTAGGGGTAAGCTAGTGAAGTTTGGCATTGTGTCTTTCTAAGATCACAGTCAATGGGAAACCACAATCCAGCGGTAAAGAAGTCCCTAAATACCACAACCTTGCCAATTTGCGGTTTCGGCACTACCTCATCACCAGGGGGCCTAGCAACACCCTCGGGAAAATATCCTTTACTCACATAGAAATCAATAGTATTATGTGAAGCCAATGATCGCCCAAAGCACAGAGTAGGAGGGTACTCGTCCTTGCCAGCCATTAATTCCGATGGGTCAGCCTCTACGTTTGAAAGATCCTCCGCACTATCAATATCGGAAGAAACCAAAATTCCACCAGCCTCGCCAGACCCTTGTCCCTCAACAACGTCGTCATGTAACCTCGTTTGTTCCGCTTGTTCTTCGGAAGACATCAGCTTCGTAGTTTGCATAATCCGAGCTAGCTGAAAAGCACACAAGCAGAAAATCAAAACGAAATAATAAAACAAGAGTTAAGCGAGAATGAAAAATTAGACAACATCAATACCTTTGAAGCTTTGAAGATCAAGGAAAACAGCATAACAAGCACGGATGTTAAAGCTCCAAGCTCGCAGCGCGCAAAGTAACAACAAGGCGCGAGGGTAATCCAAGGCGACTCGCACCCCCACCTTTTATAGGCACGCTAACGGGCGCGAACAGGCATCTCGAACCTCGAACCGTAGCCGAAGTGTTAAACAATCAAAAGTCAACATGAAAGGCGCAGAAAGTAACCATTGGCTCATCTCTCCTCCGACCCTCGAGGGTGACTTTTTTGGTAGAGCGATCCTTTGTCACGGGTTCGGCCCGTCGAAGTCGACTCTTGCCCACGAGAGGATACTGTTGGGGATCATCCAAAAACTACATAACCTCGAGCGCCGTCAGTAGGCAAGAATAGCTTAACCTCGCAACATGTCGATCAAGATTCGAAACTTGTTAACCTCGCTAACTCTGGACTGACAATCTAAACTCATCTAACCTCGCACCCTCTTTGCTATTTTGAGACTTCGAAGCTAATAGCTATTGGTTGATAACTGATATGCAATTTAACTTACCCTCGAGTGTTCGAAGCTAGTCTTAAACATCGAGCTTTCAACTCTGCTTTTTACTCAAGATCATAACAAGATCAGGCGCCACGAGGTTAAGCATTTCTCCTGGGTCAAGGATTTAGCCACGAGGCTAAGGACTTCGCCTAGCTCGAGGGTGGCGGTTCGAAGCTTAAAACTTGATCCGACGCAGAGAAGAAATCCCAAGGTTAAAAGGAGATGAAGGCGTAAGAAACGTAACTGCATGAAGACGTGACAAACGTGACTACATGAAGGCGTGAGAAGCGTGACTACGTAGGAAAATTCAATTTATACACGCTACCCTAATAATCTTTATATATTGTATATTCTAGGAATGTAGTAGATGAGGAAGGACATTTTTCGAATGTAAAGTGACCCATGGATCACTGTATAAAAGGGGAGTCCTACCCCGTATTGTAGGAGGACGGATGGTTTTTAAGTTGCGAGTGTTTTTTTCCGTTCTTTGAGACCAACGTGCGGATGAGCTTGTTGTCTCTACTTCGCGCAGCAGGCCGTATTCTTCCGTCTATACGTGTAGTCCTGCATCCCCGGAGGGAGTAGCTACCACAATACTAGTATGTGATGAGGTGGCAACCCAAAAATTCGCCGACGGGAATTATTCCCGGGAAACTCGTCGGAACATTTGCGTACTTGCGATTCGCTCCGGCGTCGCTTTCGCGTCCGGCGAGTCGTTTCCACCACCCATTTGGCCGCCGGGCCACGCATCCAGAACGTTCCTAAATTCTCGCCACCTCCTCCTCTCCCCGTGACAGCGCCGGCGCATCTTTTCCTCCCTCTCTTCCTTTATCTCCCCCCGCCTTTGCGCCCCCCGCGCAACAGCGCCGGGGACGACGAAGGGAGGCGTGACACGACGAGTGGATCGGCTGCTACCTTCCAAAGGAGCGACAAGGAAATCCGGATCATCTCCTGTGCCGCCGACAGAGACCCTGTCCCCCGGCGAGCGCGACACCTTCCTCGCTCGTCCCCGGCGCGTAGCCGTCGTCCTAATAGGTGCGGGTACGAGTACGACGACGAACGTGCTGAACCGGTCAATGGCCTACATGGGACGGCGACGAGCAGAGGAACGTCTAGAACATGCGAGTGCAGCCAGCAACAGCATCAGCACGCAGAGACCACGTCTGACATCCGGTCGGGTTCTGAAACATGAATCCTAAAAGTGCTGAACGCCGTCGAGGAGTCGACGGATCGACCCGTCGATCCCCGGTGTACAATGCACGAAGCTTTGATCGTTACGTGCCCCGGCCAGCCGGCCGCCGGTCGGAATCTGAATCCCCGGTCTGGCCAGTTTCCTGTTCTGTTCCCGCCGATGTCTCCCCGGATCGATCAGCTGATCACTTGCTACTCTATTAGCTAGGAGTGCAACATGAATCCACTGGTACGCTATCATACAGAGACATGAGTACACGAATACTACAATATCCTCCTGCATCGCGGGGGTTCATGCGACCGCGTTCCACTCCAGCAGCGGCCATGTATCCCACAGGTCCGGCGTGGTGCAGAAGGGATCGGGCAGGCCCCCGTACGCGACGTGGTCATCGTAGCAGTACTCGGCGGTCGCCGCCGCCGCCGATTCCTCCGAGACGTCTACCGCGGGCGTCACGGCGCCGTCGTCCTCCACCACGCAGCTGGCGCTATTAGTGTTCCTCCTGTCGTCGGCCGCCTCCGCCCCGTTGACCTCGCAGCTGCCGCTCTGCTGCTGCTGGTCTTGCCGCCCGTTCAGCCTCCCCTTCAGCTCATCCAACTGCGCGCATCATCATCAATCCAGCAGACACCGTCAGCAATTAATCGGTCAGTCAGAACCAATTGGAGCGCGCGGCCGCGCGAGGGATCGTCGGAATAATGGATGGGAGTAAAAGTACCTGGGTGGCGAGCGCGACCTTCTCCTGCCGGAGCGACTCGACGCGGGCGTGGAGCGCGTCGTACTGCGCGCGGAGCGCGGCGTAGTCGTGCTCGAGCTGCTTGGAGCGCCACCGGGCGCGCTTGTTCTGGAACCAAATGGCCACCTGACGCGGCTGCAGGCCCAGCTCCCGCGCCAGCTCCGCCTTCTCCCGGGGCTCCAGCTTTGCCCGCCGCGCGTGGAACGTCGTCTCCAGCGACCGCACCTGCTCCTCCGTGAACCGCCGCTTCCTCTCCCCGCCGCCGCCGCGCCCCGCGCCGGCGGGGTCGTGGTCCCCGGCCACCATCAGCTGGTGGTGCATGAAATGGCCGCCGCCATCCTCGTACGGGTGCCGTGGCGGCACCACCATGAACTGGCAGTCGCGCTCCATGCCGTCCTCTCGGCCGATCGATCGAGGAGACGCCCACACGTCTCCGCTCGCTGTCGCGGCTCGCCGAAGCTTTGCCAATCTGGCTAGCTCCAAGTTACTTCTAGCGTTCTACCAGGCGCCAGGCAGCGCAGTCGTAGTAGCAGTGGAGTGGCGCTCGGGGCACGGCGCAGCGGCTCTTATACCGTGCTCCGCGGCCGGGTCCGACCGGCGCGATGCTCACACGTGGCGCCACTCCTGGCGGTCGAGAACATGTAGGGCCCTCCGGTGGCTTGGCGCCGCGTCCAGGTGTTGCGCATCGGGCCGGTCGCCTCGCGCCACCCCCCGCCCCGATCGATCAATCACCCGCATGCACGGACGGAATGGTTATCCGTCTCTAGGCCGGACACGTGGTGCTCCGACAGGGGCTGGAGTGCGCGAGCTTCCATTGGCATGGATGGCCAGGTTCCGGCAACAGGGGATGCGAGTGCGAAGCGCGTAGGTGGACTGGGCCGGGGGGCAACGTCGACGTCGTCGGCGGGACCGCGCGGGCGGCGGGGAGCTTCTCCGGAACGGGACGCCGAGGTGGCACGGCGCGGCAGGGCAGTGTGGGGGTACTCCTTTTTGTCACGTTGCGTGAGCGCGCTGGCTCGCGTGGAAGGCTGCCGCCATCGTTACGGGGTATGTCTGGGTGAGGGGTCGCTGTACTCCTTCCAGCCGGAGCCCGGCCGCTGGCGGGAGCCCAACACGTCGCTGTTCGGTGTTCAGTTCCTAACGCATCTCCTCCTCCTCGATCGGGCCGCTGAAAGTCAGATGAGCTTATCGGCGTGCTGTGTTTACGTGTCCCGCGAGCCGCTCCGCGTCCAACAGATGGTCGAACCGCCGGCGCGCGTGCTCTCGCTCTCCGGTTCCGGCAGTCCCTGTACCCGTGCAGCTGTTTTCGCTCTGGCCCGTGACGTGAAGCCCTCAGCTGTTTTCAGTACGTGCCCTGGAGTAATTCGACGGATCCGGAGCTGATGGTCACGGTTTGGACTAATACGGTAAGGAAATCCATATAGTAAGAACGAGCCGAATGCTAGCGCACGCCTAGCTAGCTCCAGGGGAGAAAAAAAAGGAGAGAGAGAAGAACTGCCGAGTTTCTCGATCACGACTAGCTCGAGAGAATAAGAAGTGGCACACGTGGCAGGCGTTCATGTGCTTGCGCTTGTACACATCCATTGCCGTGCAGGTTAGTTTTAGTGTCGTCATCAACGGGGTTTCAACCCTTGTGAAGTTCAGGCAAGTTCCGGCACGTGATTCGCGCACCGATCAGCCCCCCTGCAGCTGAGCTCGGTACTATGTTGAGTCATCGCTCACGTTAGCGCTCGAGTTAAAATAAGAACACGCTGGTTCAGGCCTTCGCCGGAGCCACAAATTTCCAGGCGACGCAACGGCAGCCACATCCCACAACGCCACCACCAAACCGCACCGGTCTGAACTCGGTGCCAGCCACCACCCAACGCCGATCCGTACCGACGAGAATCTCCCGAGGTCTTGCAGTTTTTTTTTAAATTTAGGCTCCTTTGGCAGAGGTTCGCCTGCGGCTTTTCCACCAGCAAGCCCTGCTAAAGGACCATCTACAAAACAGCTTCGGGGAAGAAGCCCCTCAGAACCTGCTCTCTAGAGCCATTTGATGGAGGAGGAGTCCAAAAACCGGCTCCTCACAACTTCTTCCTGTCGTTCCCACCTTTGCCCTCGGAGAGCCCGTGGGTGGAGGTGAAGAGCGCGGCCTAGTTAGAGACGGCAACGGCAAGAACGGGAGGTGGGGGTGAGCTACAATGGAGGTGTAGCACCCTGGTGGCGGCGGCACAACGCGGTGGAGGCGGCCTGGCGACGCGGCGCGGTAGAGGGTAGGGACGCGGTGGCGCGGTGGAGGGTAGGGGTGTGGAGGTGGAGGCGCGGTGGAAGAGGAGGCATGGAGGGAGGTGAGGTGCGGTGTGGAGGAAGGAGGTGCGGGTAGAGGATAGGGAAGAGGGAGAGATTTTTTAAGGACCGAAGAGAAAGGGATCGAGAAGGAAAAAAGAAAAGAGAAAAAATAATGAAAAAAGAGAAAAAAATAATGGGAAGAAAGGAGAAAAAGAAAAGAAAAAAAAAGACTTATCCATGTTACACAGCTAGGAGAAGCCGTTTTGCCAAATATTTTTTTAACTAGACAAATTGAAGCTAAAAAAATGCTTCGTCGGAGAAGCTGCAGAGCCACAGCAATCAAGCAAGTAAGCAACGCAAGCATGATGACCCCCAGCCCCAGGCGTATAATTTTTTCGTCGTACGATGCCTTGCGCGACCGAGCTTGTAGCCCCGCACGCCGCGGCGCCGACACCTGTGCCGCCTCCGAGGTCACGGCTCACGAGCAACCTGCGTTAAGGATGACCTGTCGCCGGTGAGCCAATGGGTAGCGCCGATGATTTAGCTTAGTTAATTACTCCAGTCCACTCGATTAAGTATCCGGCAACCGCCGCCGGGGCCCGCGCGACGACGTCGACGGGCCGCGGCACGCGGCCGCGCGCGAGTGGCGAGGAGGCCCGCGTCAACGTCGAGCGCGCGCCCCTCGTGGTGGGGGGTGCGGTGCGGTGCTGGTGCGCTCGTCGACGGCGGCCAGGGAGCCCCGGGGGAGCGGTGCGTGGACGGAAGCTTTTTGTCACCGCTCGGCTTTTCGCATAGCTTTCCGTTCTTCCTTTTGTGCAAGTGGTAAGCTTCCAACCAGCACTTGGCTGGGTGCACGCACTTCGGGGAGGATCATAATCTGCACGATCATTGGGAGAAGTTGCAGCACGCATCTTGCCAAGCATATCTGATATACAATGTGATCTATTGATGACACGGTTGTGCATATCGTCCATTACCTTGGAGATGTGGTGCTACAGCAACTTCAAGAGCCTGCTAATCTTACCTAAATATTCTTTTAAGGAAAAAAAAGAAGAAAAAATGAACTCCAACCGTCCACTAAAACCTTCCCTAATTTTTTTTGACGCTAAAAAACAGCCTGCCACCGCGTATATCTTAACGTTAGCGTTCCTCCCCCAATCCCGATTCCCGCGCGGCCCTTCCCGCGTGCGCAGGTCGAGCGGCAAGGCGAGGGGCCACGTGCTTCGCGCAGTATGCCTATTGCGCCCTCTTTTGGAACTTCAGCAGCGAGACGCGCCCGGACTAAGCTGTGAACCTGTGTATGGCGCTCGGCCTCGGCTTCCCCATCGCCGCCACCCTGTACATGGTCTACAGCCCGCTCGGCAGAAAGGTCATGCTCCCGGCATCCACCGACGATGAGGATGCCGCGGCAGTGCTGGACGAGTCTAGGGTCGTGAACGTCTCCTCGCGGTACAACAATGGCAGAGCGGCGGTCGCCAAGTCGGAGTGGGCCGGTGGGCTGCTCGACCTCACCGACGACCCGACCCGACGGTGGTGGCGCTGTCCCTGACGTGCATGTTCTGCGTGTTCGGGTGCATGTTCTGCGTGTTCAGGTGGAACATGGAGCGCATGGGATTGGGGAACATGTACATGCACGTCTTCACGTTCGCGCTGCTCTGCGCCGCGCCGGTGCTTGTCTTCGCTGTCGCCGCACTCAACATCCACGACGCCGCGCTAGGGTCCGTCATCGGTGCCACGGTGGTGGGGAAAAAAGCAACGAATTCTAATATGCCCAATATGATGACATGGCCTGTTTTAAAATATTGGGAACTATTTATTTGCGATCTGCTGTGGATTGATATGTTTTTGGGGAAAAAAATTTGGAAGATCCCCCATAGTTTTGAGGAAGAATTGATATGTTTTTAGGGAAAAAAATTTGAAAGATCCTCCAATACATAGTTTTAGGAAGAATTTTTTGAAGTACTCTTGAAGTTCTCTTAGTGCGTCTGATAAGAACTGCATACTCATGAATATCTGCATTGGGGAATCGTAAAATCTCCACGCTCCATATTGGGGGATAAAACGTACCATGGGGAAAGTATAACTAACGAATAAAAGGATAGGAAAATGTACAGTATGCGAATATAAGGTAAAGTTCAGGTTTGCCGACGAAAATACTTCAATTGAATCGTCTTGAATCTATGTAACAGACTAACAGTAGCTTAATCCAGCAATAATGCAATATGTATGGCAAATGAGGCTCCCTTCGACCGGGGAAAAAAATTCTATGCTTTCCAATTGAGTCTCAACGTTGATTCTTTGAGCCAACAGTTGAGGAATAAATATTGTTTCCAGACCTCTGAACCACAGCCATCTTCCTTTTTTAAATACACAAATCTCGCAACACAATAGACGTGACCTGCACAAGCAGAGTAGGCAGAGCTAAGGCGTAAATTACTGATGGAAGAACACCAAAATACAAATTTCGATCAAAATTACGAGACGTACCTCTGTCATCGAAGAGACATATAGCAATCCCACCAGTAGAATAAACAAGCTAAATAACCTAACTATTTGCATAATATAAGATACATTGACAATGGGAGCATTCTGAGAAGGGAAATAGTACTATCTTTGCCTTTTCAAAAAAAAAAGGTACTATCTTTGTACATGCACGGTCAGATGGGGTGCTGATGCCTCTGAAACACCCTGCTGCTCAAAGGATATGTCATTTTTGGTACTGGAGTTCTTTTCGTTCTGAAGATATTCTAGATATTCCATAACAATTGGGTCAGTCCAAGGACACCCAAATGGAGCTTCATCACCCGCTACCCATCCAAGATGGCCACCCTTTGGTGTTACTATAAGTAGGCAGTTCGGATTTGCCTGAAATAATAGGGAACAAGACTCCTTTAGTCGATTTTTAGTTCTATAATGCAAAACCAAACAAGGAACCAATTGATAGAACAATTACAGCTACCAGCTTGAACTGTGACATGTAATTTCTCCAATTTTGGCACACACCTCTCAAGTCACAGGTCATTCTACTTCCACTAAAGCTCATTAGCCCCATGACAGTTGTTAAAAGACCAAGGATCTGGATTATTGAACTTACCGCAATCAACCTGATCTTATCCTAGGTCCAACATTGGTCATGTTATTTATAATGACTTTTCGAACCGACATTATTTTGTTATGGTTAATCTGTCATTATAACATGACACAAACTACCAAAGCCAATCACTAATCTTTTGTCAATGTATGTATGGTTAATGAACAGAAATTTCCACATCAGATCTCGTAGATCCCAGCTATAGTTCTCCCTTTAGCCACAAAATAAAGCATCGGAAATGTGCATTAAACAAAAGAAGAAGAAATATAAATACACGAGTGACAAAGTTGCACACGTACATATGCAGTATGCCTGCAATTTTTGATTTAAATGAACTCAAGGGGCCATATCTCATGGGTTAGAGTGATATATATGCAGGGCTTATTCAACATATCAACAACGAGTCATTGAAGAAAAAAAAAAGGTGTGAACAATAGTAAGTACCTTGATATCTTCTCTGGGAATTCCCCTAGATGGTGCAATTGGGTCATTATCCGCCTGCACATAATTAAATTATTATTGAAGTTTATAACATAAAAGACATAATTTTACTTTCACAATGCATCAAATAGACAAATTCACCATTGAAATGGTTAATTCTCCTCCTTGCTACAAAATATTATCATGCCCACTGCTTTGTAGAGTTATGAGGACAATTTTACCATAAAGTCAACGAACTTTATATCAATCAGGCTTCTAAATATGCAAGACAGGTTTCTCAAGGTTTTATTTCAATGGTAGAACCAAAAGGACATAAATTATTTCGTTCAAAAAAAGGACATAAATTAAACTGCACTGCAATATTCTTAATTCATATAGTTTAATAACTTTGAAAATTTAAGTTGTAGTACTAAGTTAATCACATGATCTTAAACTAAGCAATGAAGTAGCTCTGACACTTAATTCACTGTATCTGCTGCTCTTAATGTAATATTGCCTAGTGAGGCACACAAAATTGAAAGAGTGAACGTTTCACCTGTATGCATAATAAGGGTATGCAAACATTCTTGATGGAATCAGAGCTGCTTGAATTGGAGTAATAATCATCCACTGACTTGAAACCAAAAGAAACTGCAAAATGAAAATGATTAGAGTGTGCTTTGAGTGTGGGGCTGAGCATAGGGAAATTAAAGAAATTACAAATGCTAAAGTTCAGGTAGATGCTGCTGCAAACCTCGGGTTAGCCCCTCATCAAAATCTCTAACAGTCTTTGCATTAGCTGCTTTGGGTATATCATATTCACCCTCCATATCTTCGAAAAGGAGTGCATGCCTAAAATTTGATCAAGCCCCTAAAGATCAGCTGTTAGAATTCATAAAAGTAGTGCAAATGTCAAATGTCATCAAGATTTGAGGAGACGTGAACAAAATTTGTACTTCTTAAATATAGTTCTGAGAGCATTTGCCAATGCTCTATCATAGACGTTATTAAACCCTTTGTGGAAATCTTCATCGGCAATTACCAAGTTAAATGGATTGCACAAGGAGACTGCACCAGATAAAGGGCACTTATCAGTTTCCTGAAAAAATAAGCATAGAAAGGTAAGTTAGATGGTGGCAATAGATATTTGCGATCCAACCTACATAGTTCTATGCAGAATGAATAAGAGAAAACACAGAGAAGTATCAGGGGACAAAAAGGGGCTGATGCATATGAGAGAGAACTATCAATCTTTTTCCGTTATGCTCTAAGCAAATAAGTGCATATGTGAGTTAACTATTAATCATTTTTCAAGAAAGATGTGCATGATGCATAGAACTTCAAGTGGAACTGAAATCTTGTAAATATGACAATGCAAAGACTTGTTGTAGACTGCTTAACAGTGGGCGAAGAACTCACCTCGCCAAGGTAGCGCACAAGAATATTTGCTCCAAGAGACCAACCAACAGCATAGACATTAGATTGGGGATAGCGGCCCAAAACAAGATCAATTACTTGGCGGAGATCCCCAGTAAATGAAGCAGAATAGAACTGTGATAACAGAAGTGTCAGTCAATATATGTTGAAAAAACATAAAGTTATAATAGAGTTTCAGGCCTCCTTTGTTTGATTTGCTACTTTCCTCAAGAAAGTTTATCCATTGGAGTTTGAGCCAAGGCCCTATTGTAATAGATGCTGATTAACAATATGCATATTGCCGCTTTATTGTTATGCATCATGGTGGAGCTTAGAATGTTATGTCAGCCAAATAGGTTCAACAACATAAGGTGGCCTATTTTACTAGGGTAGTGAGTAGCCACAAAATGGAACATAACCCTTCAATATTGAGCTAGAAAGTAAGTTGCTGTTAATCATACAATTCAGTGTCATTTATCATTTTTCTACTTTTCAGTTTGAAACCCCCATTCTGCCAGGTTTTATGGTAAGTTAGTTCACTCCCCATGTAGTTTCTAGCTTCACCCCCAACCATCAGCAAAAGAGCACACAGAAGCAATGAAGTATAGACTACAATTATCACACCTGAACACCAGATGCAGGCCCAAAAAATATTTGGATAAGCTTGCATATATGAACTGGGGCAAACCTGCTTGCAGGTCACAAAGGACATGATCAAGTTAGGAAGATGGTGTCCACTTTCCATTTCTGTCTAGCCAGAATGAAATGAGTGTATTTACAAAGGTTCGATAATCAATTTATATTGGCTGATAGTTTTCGCCTCATTCAATCAAACCATGTAAATGAGATCTGAACACTTCTCCTACACTAGTACCGAAAGGAAAGACATGGTCCATGCATACCTTCCATTTGATGTATGGATTATGGGAGCTACATGTAAGCTTACCATACTAGTAAAAAAGGATAAATATTTGAAGTACCTGGGGTGTAGTCACAGGACTGTCTGCACATCCCCGGCTATTAAATACCACAACACGCCATCCCTTGCTTCTAGCTCTCATAAGCATATGCCTTACATACGTATCATCACTTCCTCCTGTTAGACCAGGCTGCAAAGGCATAGAACTTACATTAGGCTACAAGCTAAACGAAAATGACAAGAGAACTTTTCAGCCACATCCTTTTGCTTGCTTCAGGAGAAAGTTATCTTTGGATCATTTAATTTCATTTGTATCTTATAATGAAATATAATCATAACTCAGTTCCAAACAATTATGGCAAGTAGTATCCTCATGTCCTTAACAGGAAGAAACCTGCTGCTAATATGCTAAGACTCCACATTAGAAACAGACTATGCAATTGGAACCTAATGAACCTATTAGATCATTGCAGTACTACATTTTCAGATCCATATTTCCATGTACTACAGCAGTAGAGCATGTCAGCATCCTATTTCAGTGAATAACCTAAACATATACAAACTATGTCAAAATTACTCAAAATTAAACTGTTACTGATTTGCTTGATGATACTCAATACTATCATTGTACGGCAACAGCAACATCAGATGTCAACTAAGTCATCGCTAACATACTAGGCATGAGCTGTCTGATAGATAGATATAATCATAAACCCCGCAACCTCCTTTTACACCCCTCAAATGAAATGTGCAGTGGATCTTTTGCAGCCCCTTCCACAAAATATACCCTCACCACAGAGAAATATTGGCTTTAGCTACATTACGCGTTACTGTTGATTTAAAAGTATGTGCCCATTTGTAGCTCTTCAAAAGCTCGTTAGCTCAATTCCAAATGATCCTAGTCTAAATCACAGACGCCATTTGTTGGCGCATAGCAGAGTGTCCTGGGCTCCTGGCGCACTTCCAGTGTGTCCAGTGAGGCAATGCGCAACGACGCGAGCGGGTAAGGAGGACCGTACCAAGAGTATGAGCACCGGCGCATCCCTCGGGAGCGTGCGGTCGTCGCCGCAGACCCAGTCGAGCGCGACGGCGCCGTCGTCGGGGGCGCGGAGGCACTCACGCCGCAGCTTGACGGCGGGGAGCGACCGCGTGAACGCGGCGAAGATGGTCTCGACGTGCCGGTTCGACGCGAGCACGGGGAAGGCGCGGTACGGGGCGCGGAGGCTGGCGAAGCCGGAGAGGAGGCCCCGGCGCGCCCCCGCGATCTCGAGGGTCGAGTGCGGGAGCGGGGGCGCCTGGGCGTCCTCCCCGGCGCCGGAGCTCGGGTTCGGGGCGGAGGCGGCGGTGGAGGACATGGCGGCGGCGGGTAGGAGGGAGCGGAGGCGAGGGGCGAAGCGGCGGGTGGAGGCGACGAATGGGGATGGCGTGGGCGCGGCGGCGGCCATCGGGTTCGTTTCCTCTGTCCACTCGGACTCCTCTGCTTTTCGAGCTGTCTCGTGACTTCGTGAGTGTGTGGGACAGGTAGGAGCCATGAGGATTGGTGATTGGGTCATCGCCACGTGGCAGAAGATAGAGGTGCTGTGGGTTTGGCGACCTCCATATTCCATAAGTGAAACGAAGGAAAGGGATGGAGTCATATGTCTCGGAGCATGTCACGCATATGGAACATGTCACAGGGAACGTGTCACGAACATGAAATCTGACTCACGCTAGGGTGCACATTTTGTTCGTGACATGGAGTCAAGACTCACGCTAGGCTGCGCCTGCGCATTTATTTCGTGACATGCTGCTCGTGGGCTCGCCGAAGCCGAACCGGCGTTTTCATTTTTTTATCCATCATACCTTTTTTTGAGCTCGAGTGTAGCATTGCAAATTGGCCATTTAGATTCGAGCTTCTGTCGCGAAATGAACACTGCCTTCCAACCTAGTCTCACGGATGCGTTCACAGAAGTAAAAAAACTGAGTGTACGTTCATTTGTTTGAGCTTTTGAGTTTGTGTATTCTTTACAGCAAAATATAACTAGTTCTGCATATATTTCCACATGGCTCGCTATAGCTACAAACAGCTCAAATAAAATGTTGCATTTTCTTAAATACTCCTATGTTAATGCAAATAATTATGTACGCCTATCTCTTTTATTTCACACTAAAAGCAAGTTTATTTTCCTTGGGTGTTTGGTTCCACCTTGCCAAACTTTAGTTGCTAAAGTTTAGCAACTTTTAGCCGCTAAACTGCCAAACACCCTTGCTAAAACTTGCTAAAGTTGAGTTGCTAAAGTTTAGCACTTTAGCAAGTTTTTGGTTGCTAAAACTTGCTAAAAGGTGAGCTGGACAACATATACCCCTCATTTATTGCTTGTCTCCCCCCTCCTGCGCACCAATAGGTCTTTTTACAGCTCATTAAATACCTTTTAGCAAGAGTATTTAAACAGCTTTTGCTAAAGTTTAGCAACTAAAATTTAGCAAGAGGAACCAAATAGACCCTAAGATTTATCTCAGAAGGTTCTTAGTGTTTGACTTTATTCATTTCCATATTTGGCTAATGAACACAAATAGAAAAGGGATAGTTGGTAAAAGCTTACGAAGTTCACGCCTACGCTCAAACTATGGTCCTAGCCAAATAATAGACGAATCATCATGGGAACCGTCGAATAAGGGGGTGTTTGGGAGGAGGGGGCTAAACTTTAGCCCTATCACATCGGATGTTCGGATACTAATTAGGAGAACTAAACATAAGCTAATTACAAAACTAATTGCAGAACCCCTAGACTAAATCACGAGACGAATCTATTAAGCCTAATTAATCCATCATTAGTGAATGGTTACTGTAGCACCACATTGTCAAATCATGGACTAATCAGGCTTAATAGATTCGTCTCGCGATTTAGCCTAGGGATTGTGTAATTAGTTTTGTAATTAGTCTAGGTTTAATACTCCTAATTAGTGTGCAAACATTCGATGTGACGGGGGCTAAAATTTATCCCCCTCCTCCCAAACATCCCCTAAAGCAAACTTTTTTT
Source organism: Setaria viridis (assembly GCF_005286985.2). Lineage (NCBI taxonomy): Eukaryota > Viridiplantae > Streptophyta > Magnoliopsida > Poales > Poaceae > Setaria > Setaria viridis. The sequence goes on from NC_048263.2 coordinate 32,483,370, forward strand.
TTAAACACAATATTAGACGCATACACTCATATACCCATTCCCTAGACACCTGAATGATACGGTGTAAAATATTTTGAGATTGACTTAGGGGGTGTTTGGCGACTAAAGTTTAGTCCCTGTCACATCGAATGTTTAGATACTAATTAGAACTATTAAATATAGGTTAATTACAAAACCAATTGCATAAATGAAGGCTAATTTGCGAGACGAATCTATTAAACCTAATTAGTCCATGATTTGATCATGTGATGCTACAGTAAATATATGCTAATCATGGATTAATTAGGCTTAATAGATTCGTCTCGCGAATTAGCCCTCATTTATGCAATTGGCTTTGTAATTAACTTACATTTAATACTCTTAATTACTATCTAAATATTCGATGTGACAGGGACTAAACTTTAGTCTCTGGAACCAAAACACCCTCTTAGTCATATCGTGTTGATAGGCATGTTGTCTATAGTTGAAAGAATAATTTGCTGAAATATAAGTAGCTATGCTAAATTGAAGATTCAAACCTAAATGAAAAAGGTTTCTAAAAAACAAACCAACTACTCGTATAGTAAGCATTTGATGCTTCAATAGAACAGTTGAGCAGTTGCAAACATCGAATAAAGTATCAATCTTCAATTGCAATAGGATAAGCGCTCTTATCTCGTCTCGATTATAGAAGTAAACAATATTCTTGTTTGACAGTTTGGCTGAAAGTTTCAACTGCGCCTTATAAAAGTGGCAAGAGCATGGTTTGATTTAGCTTTGAGTCAAAGTCAACAATAATTACCTTAGACTCAGTCCAATGCGCTTTGTACGACCTAATTCTTCACATTGTGTCTGTAGATTTTTATTAACCCATGCACCCATGATCTACAACTCTACTCCCTCCGTCAAAAGCTATGTGTCTACAAAGCCAAGATGAATAGTAATTTGGGATAGAGGGAGTAAATCTCTGTACCCTATTATAGCTAGATATACCATTCAAAATGTAAGACCAGCCTAGAAATGATACGAGCAATCATCCAACCATGCTTCGTGAGTGAAAACCAAGCTCGTTGAAAGTGTCTCCTTTTAGCACGGCTCCAGCTTATATTTGGAGTTTGTATGTTGAAATCAAAAGCCTTGAAACTGTTATCTCTAGTCTAGAATCGAAAGTAGCTCAACCAAACAACTTTGGTGTAATAATCCAGGTCCAACAAATATTGGAGCTGCAGACCCTACATCACGGCTGACTTTGTGTTATAAAATCTATGAAATCATATACGGATACTGAAACTTAAAATCAAATTGACTCTATATTTTTTCCCTTCTACAAGACTCTAGACTAGGTACGATGTACTTGAAGTAAGTATACGAACAAAGTGGGCCACGGTGACAAGAGAGGTGTACGCTAGGCCAACGGGCTCTAAACTCGTAAACAATCTACAGCCAATCTAAATTCACACGTTCCTTTCCAGATCGGAATTAAATTCAATAATTTTTGTTGGCTGCAGGAGATACGCCCAAATTCCGTAGCCGTCGTCCATTGTTTCTGTGGACACCATAAACTCGACGCGCTGCGCCATCCGACGCGCCAAATATCTCGAGTGGCCCACCTTCTGACAGGCACCCCCTACTCTCACTGACAACTCGGTGGGCCACAGCTCGTCCCCACCAATCCCGTTAGGCCGTTACCCCGGCGCCGCGGCTCCGTGCGATATCTCAAACCAAACGGATAAGCCCCGCCCGCCCACGGTGAAACCCGCAAGCAAGGAAAGGTTCCACCGACGGTGGGCCTGAGCCCAGCTTTACTCCTGTGGGACCCATATGTCAGCAACAGGCTAGAAATACTGGTAGGTGGGCGTAGGTTTCGCATATGGAGTTTCCTTAACAACCCGGCGTGACGGCGTGATATACGTGACTAACGGCCACACCCTTCCTTCCATCTCTCCCGTCTCGCCTCGTCTCGTCTCGGCCTCTTCCTTCCTCTGTTCCTCATCTGTCTCCCCCCCCTCGTCTCCTCACCCCGACCCCCGCCCACCGATTCCTCCACGCCACGCGCGCGACAGCGGTGGAGCTGGACGAGCTCCCTGGCGGTGCTTCTCGCTCAACACGCACGCTCCCAGGCCTAGGGTTAGGGACGGGGCTGCCTTCCTCCCCGCATGGCGCCCGCCGCCGCGGAAACCCTCGCCTCGTTCCCAATCGCATCCCCGTCCCGCTCGCTCCTCCGGCCCCTCCCCCGGCGACCCGCCGCCGCCGGGAGAGGCGCCCTATCGTTCCGGATATCCGCCGTGCCGCCGCGGGGCCTCGGGGTGGCGCTCGTGCACCGCCGCGGGCGGCGCTGCCCGCCGGCGGCGCGCGCGAACGTCGAGCGCGACGGCGACGGAGCCGCCGCCTCCGGGAATGGCGAGGCTTCCTCTGCCGGAGAGGGTGACCGGGACGCGTCTGCGGAGCCGGGGGGCGACAGCACCAGCACCAGCACCACGAGCGCGGCCGCGACGCCGCCGCCGCAGCCATCATCGAAGAGGGGGGAGAATAAGTGGCGGCGGAAGCTGCATAAGGGAGGCGGCGTCGGGCGGTGGCTGTGGGAGCCCATAGTGCAGGGGCGGGAGATGGGGTTCCTCCTGCTCCAGCTCGGCTTCGCCATATTCGCGCTCCGCATGCTGAGGCCGGAGATCGCCCTGCCTGGTTCGGAGCCCCGGCCGCAGACGACGTACCTCAGTGTACCGTACAGCGACTTCCTGGCGAGCATAGACAAGGACCAGGTGAAGAAGGTCGAGGTGGACGGTGTGCACATCATGTTCCGGCTCCGGCCAGAGGTTGAGGCCCGTGCGGTGAAGCAGATACCAGCGCAGCGTGGAACAGATGCTGTTGCTGATAATGCTGGAGTTTCCAGGAGAATTGTATTCACGACCACTCGACCAGTGGATATAAAGACACCATATGAGAAGATGGTGGAGAACATGGTTGAATTTGGGTCACCGGACAAGAGGTCCGGCGGCATGCTTAATTCTGCCCTGGTAAGGCACTTATGCTGAAAGATATTTCTGATACAATGCAAACTTTGTGCCTTGAAACCAATTTAGGAATAGTATTAGTCTCACCAGATTAGGAGTTTTGAAGTTTGTGTCTAAGCATGTAAAATAACAGAGATTAGAGGCACAGAGATGTTCTGAGCTTTGAAATTGATAGATGAATTCGATAATGATCTTTGAAGAGCAGACCATATGGTTATGTTTTGTCTGTTGAAATCACATGGATTCTAGTCAGTATAGATATAACCTTAAATATAGCGTGAGCATTTCAACAATTTTCTTATTAATTATTACAAGCCAGCATATCACATCCAATGTTCTGCCTCACATTGTACATAAAAATCCTCACACAACTGGGCCTACTGGATCAACTCTTCAAAGACCATTATCAAATTCATCTATCAATTTTGATGCTCAGAGCATCCCTGAGTCTATAATCTCTGTCATTCTACATGCTGTATTCTTCAGGTTTAGATGTGTAGCTCTCTCTTCAGTTGGTACCTTCGGCCTAACTACCTATATATTTTGCAGGTGGCTCTTATTTATGTTGTATTGATTGCAGTAGTTTTGCAGCGGTTGCCGATAAGCTTTTCTCAGGTACTGATGCACGACTTAAATCAATCAGCAAGGGCATTCATTTAGTTGCACTTATTTGTAAGTATCTAATTTCTTCAGTAAACTCAGCATTCAGCAGGTCAGCTGAGGAATAGGAAGAATTCAAATTCCAGCGGAGCAAAAGTTTCCGAAAGTACGGATATAGTTACGTTTGCTGATGTGGCTGGAGTAGATGAGGCAAAAGAAGAGTTGGAAGAAATTGTGGTATGGATCCTACAGTTTGTTGGTAGTACATGCAGCAATTATGTGATCTATCTATTCAATTAAAGAGAAATAAGCTGGTTCTATACTCACTTTTTGTTCAGGAATTTTTAAGGAACCCAGAAAGATATATTCGTCTTGGTGCTCGTCCTCCTCGTGGTGTCTTATTGGTTAGTTGTGCAATTGCTTTTGGCAACACGACTATTTCGCAATTGTGTTTGTTATCATGATGTAATTCTTTTTCTATAGGTGGGTCTTCCAGGGACTGGAAAGACACTCCTTGCAAAAGCCGTAGCAGGGGAAGCTGAAGTCCCATTCATAAGTTGTTCAGCTAGTGAATTTGTGGAGCTATATGTAGGCATGGGAGCAGCTCGAGTACGTGACCTATTTGCTAGGGCCAAAAAGGAATCACCGTCGATTATTTTTATTGATGAGGTAATCTACACATCCAAGATACGATCTAGCTTCATGTGTACTGAAATATATGCTAACCCCTTTCTGTTTGACTTGTCTTGGTAGATTGATGCCGTCGCAAAAAGCCGTGATGGTCGATATCGCATTGTCAGTAATGATGAACGCGAGCAGACACTAAACCAATTGCTCACGGTAGGACATTGCTCTTTCTTATTTCTTGAGTGTTCACTAAATTAGCTGCATCACAAGTTGGGACCTGATCAAAGCTTCTTCTCGTACCTTTATTGACTGATAAACGATTCTATGCTCTCAGAAAAACTGAAAAGCAGAACCTAAGCATATTAATGGATTTTGAGCCACACACTACCTCGCTACTTAGAATACTGCTTTATCGTGCAATATAGATTTGTAGAAACTAGAAAGACTAGGAACACTATTATTATTGGTTTAGCTACTCTTAATTTCGGGGTTTCCCCAGGAAATGGATGGATTTGACACCAACTCAGCTGTCATTGTACTGGGGGCAACAAACCGGGCTGATGTATTGGATCCTGCCCTTCGGCGCCCTGGGAGATTTGACCGTGTAGTTATGGTTAGTTTCCCTTCTCAACAACCTATAGTGCTATTATATTCATATCTTTGTCTGATGTCATTAATGTCTACATGACAGGTTGAAGCTCCTGATAGGTTTGGAAGAGAATCAATTCTTAAAGTTCATGTGAACAGAAGAGAGCTTCCTCTTAGTAAAGATGTAGATCTAGCCGATATTGCTGCAATGACAACTGGTTTTACTGGGTAAAACATATTCTACCGATTTCTGCATCTTAACCTTGTAGAACTTTCAAATTGACATGTTATATATTTTTTATCCTATGCAGAGCAGACCTTGCAAACTTAGTAAATGAAGCTGCTTTGTTGGCTGGGAGATTAAATAAAGAAATAGTAGAAAAGGTCGACTTCATCCGTGCGGTTGAGCGCTCTATAGCTGTATGTTGTTTTTCCATCTCATCTTTTTGTCAATTGTTTTGTTCTACATAAAGCACTTGAATACTATGGAATTGAAATTTCCTGTCCGGACTGTATCATGCTTAAGATACAGTATTCTTGTTTCCCCTGTCTTTATTAAATCATGCAATGTGCAGAGTTCTGCAATATGTTCACTATCTGGAAAGAAACATGAATTTGTTTACTTCTCTGCCTATTGCATTTGATATGTCAACATGTATCTATCTATTCATGTTCAGATTTTTTGAAGGAATTATCTTCTGTTGATGTCCTCTCTTTTTCGATATTCTAGATGCCAGTCATGATAATTCCTCATGATGTTGTGCTAGAAGCTAATTTTGAAGCTTATGTTATCAGGGAATAGAGAAAAAACATGCAAAATTGAAGGGTAATGAAAAAGCTGTTGTTGCGCGGCATGAAGTTGGCCATGCACTCGTTGGAACTGCTGTAGCAAATCTTCTGCCTGGGCAGCCACGTGTGGAGGTTTGAACTTAAGCAACTACCGCCTCAGAACAGTCTGAGAAAAAGATTAAATTTGACTAACTTTTTAATGCTAACTCCTTTTACAGAAATTGAGTATATTGCCGAGATCAGGAGGTGCATTAGGCTTCACGTACACCCCTCCCACCACAGAGGATAGATATTTGCTATTTGTTGATGAACTACGTGGCCGTCTGGTAACACTTCTGGGCGGGAGGGCAGCAGAGGAAATTGTTTTAGCAGGACGAGTTTCTACTGGTGCGCTTGATGACATAAGGCGTGCTACTGACATGGCCTACAAAGCTGTAGCAGAATACGGTCTTAATCAGCGTATTGGCCCAATATCAGTTGCTACACTGTCAAATGGTGGGCTAGATGACTCGGGCGGTTCTCCATGGGGAAGGGATCAGGTTTGCCTCAACTTTTCCTGCATCTGCAAGTCAAACTAGTAAGCTACCATTTTCAAGTACCGAGCTCAAACTTGAAAACTAATGGCAGGGCCATCTAGTTGACCTCGTCCAGCGGGAAGTAAAATCGCTTTTACAATCGGCACTTGAAGTAGCTCTTTCAGTTATTCGTGCTAATCCTGCAGTTTTGGAAGGACTTGGAGCATATTTAGAAGGTAAGTCACCCAATTATCTGGATGCCTCTACATTACGGCTCTGCCTTGTGCCATTTGAGTTGCCTCATCAGATAAAAATTAAAACTAGTTAGCACCTCATGTAACTGCTGGTTATCATACCTCTTTCAGAGAATGAGAAGGTTGAAGGCGAGGAGCTTCAAGAGTGGCTAAAGTCGGTCGTTGCACCAAAAGAGTTGACCTCTTTTATCAGAGGACAGCAAGAGCAAGTTCTTCAGCTGGAATTGGAAGCAGGCTCCTAGCATCAGGAGTATACGTTGGACTCCTAAAATTAATTACGTAACCAAACTAGCTCTCTAGCTCAGCAATCAAAACATACTCGCCGAGTTCCAAGGTATACAATGAAAAGCCTACATGCTGGGAACAGACCTGTGGCCTCGTGGTAGGCTGTTTAACCTCCCACCCACCCGGGCTAAGTCCTACAACTGGCTCGGATGCCCTCCTACTCAACCAATCCAGAGCTTCAAGACAATTTTCAGAAAAGGAAATCTAGAGGCCGAAGTGGTGATGTATATATCTATGGTTGCGGTTCCTGGACCCTTGACTACAAAAGATTCAAGAAATTATTCATATTGAGTTGTAACGCTGTAACATCAACCTTTCGAATATTGTAAGTGATTCAGTTTCACATGTTGTTCATAGATTAGGTGGGTGTTACACATGTAAAAGATTTTTTCCTCTAGGTCCGTACTGAAAGATTTTTTTCCTCCTTTACATACCATGTTAGAAAACATCAATAGGTCATTACATATATGGACTATGGTTCCTGTATTGATATACTTTTTTCAATATATGCTGCGGGGCTTCAATTCCATTATTTTTGGACTTTTCAGCCAGACATGTTTTCCACATTTGCATAATAGATGGTAGACACCATTGAAAAAAAAATATCTTTACAAGTGATTTCATTTTGAAAAAATAGAAATGCGATTCCTGAAGTCCTCTCTTTCTGAAGCAAGAGGGCGCATAGTAAGCTTCTTGCGGAAAATCTATTTCTTGAAGCTCCATGTTTTGAAGGGATGAACGACCAACCTAGCACTTGTTTCTGAAATCGCTAAGAACAGCGAAAACTTAACCGGGAAGGAAATTATAATTATTTTTACGAAACCACGAACACGTAATTATCAGTGCACATCCTGTTCGATATACTTCCTCACAATACGCAGGAATTTAAATTGACAAAACGCACGCAGCGGTTGTGGTGAACACATCGTCCCGTTCGCACCAACCACTCGAACTTCCGTATGCTTCCAAGAGGCGGCTCGGCGGAACCAACGACGGCATCTTGCGCTTCCCATCTACTCTGCCTTGGCCTTGCCGTAGCTCTGCATCGCCAAGGCCAGCGTCAGCAGCAGGACGGGCACGGCGAGCCGCAGGAGCGTCGCCCAGGCGCCGGCCGCGCTCGTCGCGGCCTTGTCGGGGCTCGCGTCGCTGGCGTAGGCGTAGGTGAGCTTTGCCGGGACGGTGGCGGCGTCGACCTCGCCGATGCAGTACTGCGGCATCATCTCCTTGGCGGAGTCGCTGTGGCCGATGTCCACGAAGTCGGCCGTCGCGTCCTTGCCTGCGCGAAACGAGGACCGCGGCGGCGACCGGCGGGTGACTGAGTTTTCCTGGGCGAACACATCAGCTATCCACCCGTGCTGGAAAGTGAAGAGGGTTATTACCGGTGCACGCGAGCAGGACCTCGTCGCCGCCGGGGTGCTCCTCCATGAACGCCGTGACGTCGTACACCTGGCGAGAACATGGCCGGTCAAACCAGGAGTCACGCTTCGCTCCTTTGCTCGGGGTCAAGCTTCAGGTATGGCATCGGGACGATTTGGTAACTCGGAAGGAGGAAGATCGATCGATTACGTACCTTGCCGGCGATGATGAGCCAGCAATCCTTCCGGACGTTGTGCTTCCTCACCTCCTCGAACGAGTACATCTTCCCTCCCGCCATCGCGACGTTCCGGGATCACTCGATCGAGGACCTGATCGAGAAAGTTTTCGTTCTTGAGGATTGAACGGAACCAGTTCAGGAAACTGGAGTGATATATGCTGCTCCGTTCCGGCGCGAGGGATGTCTGCTCGAGCTATCCCATCGGCTGCAGCGCGGCGCCGGTGCTGACTAGATATAGCCGTCGCGGCGCCAGTCATCTCACGTGTTGGCGCGGTGCGGTTCGGTGTTGACCTGGGGCTGCGGCAGGTCGCATGTTCCGCTGCGAGGCTCACACGTGTCAGGACCTTTGGGGCCGGGCACGCGAGATCGTCAGATCGGCGGAAGGCCATTCGAACGAACTGGGACGGCAAGTTCCCGGCTCGTCGCCATTTACTCCACCGCATAGTCAATTGAGCAACTCAGCATCACACCCACCACCACATTGTGGTCTGACCTATCATCGCGTGAAAATGGCAATAAAGGTGACCCGATCCCGGCTTTGAGAGGGAAAAGGAAGAGGGAGAGAGAGAGGACGACCGGGCCCGGTCGCACGGTCTTCGTCCGGCACGAGGTGTTTCCACGGGCGAGCGCGGCGCGGACGGCGACGGCCGGCAAAGTGGCAAAACGGCGGCGAGGAGGACGGCACCCTCCGTCGGTCAGTCTTCTAAGTTGCGAGTCGCGTCATGCGATGGGAGCGAAGCCAACGGTGCACACCATGAATGGCAACGAGACCTCCGTCCGATCGGCCGCCGTAACTCACGATCTCGCCTTTACGAATTGAATAAAGCGGAGTCCGGTAGCAGTGTCCCGGCAGGGGAAATGCCCGGGCAATGCAAGGGCCGGCCGGAAAAAAGCGGCCAGGAAATGCACGGGGAAATCTCGCCCGCCTTGTGTAGCACGGCGGCGCGAAAACCAGGGGCGAGGAGCGCAGTTTGCAGTTATTCTCTGGTGTTTTGCACATACGTCCACACGCCATCTGCTCGTGCAGTTATTCTCTGGTGAAGCGAGGTCGGAATTACGTCCGGGTCTCTCCGGCCGTTTCTGGACGGAGTAGGTGGAAAAGAGAACTGAACGTTACCAAATTAACACAGCGCCGCCGGCACGAAATCTTCAGATGAACGGCCGATAGTGGAGGAGGTCAGTCAGGAGGACGAGTGGACGGCAGACTGAAGGGTATCGATAGGGATGGTCGGATGGATGGGCTTTCATGAACAGTTCAGTAGTGGCGATGTGTTCACACTTATTAGGCGGAGGAGAGAAACACGTGTGAGCTCTAAGAATTCTGATTCAAAATCTGTGAATGAACTGCAAGGTTGTGCTACTCTGTAAATGCTGCACAGGTTACCAACAGAAATCTGATTGAACACAGCATATGTACTGACTTGCGGACAGTGCCTGCCATCTGTTTAAGGTCTGTCTCCGCTGAAAACACAAACATGAGTTCAGCTTCATGCGACAACAGGATGTGGAGGCACACGCATGCGACAAGGCCATCCTATTCACTCATCGACCAACGCAACGATCCTCACCGCCGCGCCGATGCATCGCTCCAGCCATTCTCGATCGCCCTAGCTTCCGGGCGCGAACTTCATGCAGATCGGCGGCTTCACCTTGGCGAGGGAGAGCAGGGACGACGGGAACGTCCATATCCCGTCCCCGCAGATGAAGCCCGACGCGATCGCCGGCACCAGCAGCGCCGCCTCCTCGCCGTTGCCGACCTTGCGCAAGGCGAACACTACCAGGCTCCCCACGCACATGTCGACGGCGAAGTTGGCGCCGACGAGGAACGGCACGGCCATCGCCGTCGGCAGGGGCACGCACTCCCCGAACCTCCGCGGCAGCAGGTCCCTCGCGACATTGGCGAGCACCGCGAGCGCGAAGAAGCCGACCGACAGCTCGAGGCAGTGCGCCGGCAGCGCCGAGATGCCCTCGACGCCGAGGACGGCCATGTTCCGGAAGATCAGTGCGTAGGGGGCCTTCCAGTACCCGTCCGGGTTCCCGACGTCGAAGGCTCTGAAGAAGAGCATGAAGGTGAGCGGCGAGATGACGCAGCCCATGGCGGTGCCGATCACCTGCCCCACGAGCATGGATCGCGGTGACGTCAGCGTCAGGTGGCCCGTCTTGAAGTCGTGCATCAGCTCAGCGGAGACCTGCACGAGCTGCTTCACTATCCCGCAGCCAACGAGGCCGGCGATGACGCCGTTGTCCTTCCCTCCCCAGGCTGCAAAGATGAAGAGAGCGATCTTGCCGTAGTTGTAGCTCATGTTCATGTCAGTGAGCCCGGTTCCGTAGGCGTTGGAGAACCCCAGCACGGGAGCAAGAACATAGGCTACGATCACATAGTACCACTTCACCTGTCGGAACATTATTGGTATGGCAATTATTGCAATGATGCTTAGCAAGGCATATCCAGTGTATGCCAGCCAGTTTGGGATGGAATCCATATTGAACACTTCGTCGTGCTTCGACATGTCATCTACTGCAACAGTATCCTCATTTTTCACTGCAATTCACTCGCTTAGCCTCAGATGAGTGTTTGGAATAAAAGCGAGAGGTCAGTGACGAATAGTGGCTTTCTCAATGCACATTTACCTTTCTTAATATGTTTGTTGTTGGACCGTTCATGTAAACTATTAACAGTGATAACCATGACTTTGGTGAAGTGGTAGAGACCATCTCCCATGATCAGAGCTACACACAGGAAGGACTGCACCAGGAAAACATGAAAGTATTCTGTAAATACTTAGGACATGTCTGATTTGAATGAGCAGTAAAAATTATCAAGCAGACCTTGTAACCAAACAAGCTTGTCATGCTGCTCTCTGGTACATTTGCTGGGTACCAGTTTCCCTTTTGTTTGCTGATGAGTGGCCACAGTATCCCCCAAGAAAGTATAGCACCAAAGAGGGCTGAAAGGTTCACAAGGTGTGAGCAGATCATCCCCGCACCAACGTATGTGAGGCTGAAATCGAAGAAAAACCTGACAGCCAAAGAATTCAAAATTTAAGAGATTCCAACACGGATGGTGAATCAGTATGAAGCGGTACTACAATCAATAGAGTAACAATTGGGTATACGTTTGTTTCCAAGCCTTTAGACCAAAAGTTGGGAATTGAAGAAATCCACAACCCTCGCCACCTGTGTAAAACCATTGAAAGAAGCTCCATAGGAGGCTGACCGTGAAGCACCTCAGGAATCCATTGACTTGCTTCCTAACATGGAAGTTAAAAGAATAATACCGCTTCTGAATTCATTAATTTTGTTTTCCTAAAATATTGGCTGGAGCTCAGCCTATTCACTTAGGGAGTGAATCAACTGGTAATTAGCACAAAGTGAATTCAGTTCCATACTTTGCATTCTCTTCTCCTTTGGGTGTGTGGAATCCGTTTATAAGAACAGCAGTTGCAGTCCCACTTGGATAAGTCAATTTGTAGTCTATGATCAGAGCCTGAAATGTTATGCAAATCATGAGATGCAACATACAAATGAAAGAAAACAGAGGTTTGTGATCGTTTTGCTGGGTGAACCCAGCCTAAAAGATGAGTAGGGGCATTGCTTAGTGACTGGGCCTCCACATCTTTCCGAAAAAGAGCCCAAGTCGTTTGAAAACAAGAATTTAGGTGGGGCATGTGCCGCCACTGGACCGTTACTCGCCCACAAATGCAGGCAATGAAGTTGTATTGTAGGGCACCATTTTTTAAAAAAGAAGGAAAACAGTAAGGGAGACCAAAAGTTGCAAATTATGAAATGATGCTAAGGAATGGAACAAGGAAGTGGTCCTCTTATTTGCAAAATTGCAAGGTACTATGTCTGGTCTATCATTCCAAAAATGACACTTAGGCTTATTCATGTCCTGATATCCAATAAATTGACATTCCTAGTATGAACAGAGACACTATCCACAAACTAAGTATCAATACCACAACATGTGCAGCTATTCTAATATTAGAAGCTGCAGATCTGGTTAAGCCATGCTCTTTGCAAACTATGAACAATCTTTGTTGCCTTTCACTATCATTTTAACTCTATGAAATCTAAGTTCTCCCTATTGCTGGCTCCTTGTGTTCTTTTTTTTTATGGATAACTGGCCCCTTGTTGCGTCTCAAACAAGAGGGTAGTTTCTCCTGTTGTTTTGTTCCCTTTTTTTAACCTGTTTTCTTACCTATTAAAATAATGTACTACCACCTCTTCTGCTATCAGAAAGCTAATCTGGACAGAAAAGATTGGCAATGTACTTACTGTCCTAATGATCCATTTAGATTTGGGCAAAATTTGTGGTGAAGAAGAAGAACAAAGGAGGCACCTTTCTGAGCGGGAGCAAGTTGAGGAGCCCAACGAAGCTAATCGCGAAGAGGAATCCTGTCATCCACCCGACGCCGGGCTCCTTGTAGCTCCCCGGCGCGTTGCCCGGCGTGTTCACCCCGGCCAGCTCGTACGTCTTCTTGTCCAGAGCCAGCAGCGACGATCCAAACCCACCTGCACAGCACCAACCCCGATTTTTATATGTGCATCAACAAGGGACACGTGAATTTATTAATAAAGGACTCGGCGTGGATAACGAAAGAAGAAGATAGGAGAGGCAATTGGGATGGGAGCGCACCGCCGAAGGCCATGGTGTAGCACGCGACGGCGCAGGTCTGGACGACGGTGTTCTCCTGGCGGGTGAAGGGGCGCGGCGCGCCGCTGATGCCGAGCCGGGGGCGGAGGCGGAGGCGGCCGAGCGCGCGCGTCCAGCCGCGGAGCGCGAGGAAGGCGAGCAGCGCGGCGGAGACGTTGAGCGTGGGGATGATGCCCGTGGTGAGCGCCAGCTTGAGGACGATCACGGTGTAGACGAACCCAATCAGGAGCGCCGCCACCAGGCCGCGCACCGTCACCTGCTCCCGCCACGGCGGCACGCGCTCCTCCCCACGTCGATCCGCCGTGGCTACGGGCTCCGACTCCAAGTCCTCGGTATCGGCGACGCACTTCTCGATCTCTGGTGGCGACGGCGCCCCGCCCCGCGCGGGAGCGGCTTCCATGGCTGCCGGTGGCGGGGAAGAAGCGGAACTAGCGAAGCAGTAGCCTGAAGTTTCGCCCCTTTCTATACAACGAGTAACGAGGAAGCCAGGAAGGCTTTGCCTGGCCGAAGTTAGCTGAGTCAGGCAGTGAGCTACTGGTCAGGAAGCAGCCAACCCAGCTAGGCGGCTCCCAGCAGAGGCTAGACCTGAGCCAACCTGCTGCAGAGCTATACAAGGTACGTGCCGTGCGCCCGTGCCACCTCAATGCGACTTGCTTTCGATTTCAGCAAAACAATGACACTGCATCAAGTCCTTGGAAGATTTGCCAGTGGATTACTCTTTTTTTTCGGGCACGAACATTGCTTGTGTGCCATTACACTTCTGAGACCAGGCACCACTCTCTAATGCAATAGAACAAGTCGCCCAAATCTGATGTTACTCGGTGAAAGCCTTAAAATTTTCGAATGAACTTAGTTTTGAGGTTAACCTAACTATATACGGACTATGGTGGGAGCAGAGAGTACCAGTTTAGCGCTACACCCTCGTAGGCTCTAATCAGAGACTTAGCCAAAATCACAGCATCTACTTCTACTGAGGCTATCGCAGCTTCATAGATCATGAGAAATTGTCGAGGGTCATTTTGCCTATTAAATTTTGGCATCGAGATTGGTTTGTAGTTTGGGGACCACAAAGCGGTTGCAAGCTTATAGATAGTGGGGATCTTGGGTCGGTTGCCACGTAGGCACCTGCTATCGCTGGCATATTGCGCCCAACTAAGCTCAGGTTGCTTGCACATTGCTTGTTAGGTTTGCTACATTTTGCTACCTCAGGGGTTGTGGTTGTGAATTATGCAAGTACTGAAGCTCATCCAACTTGACGGGTCCCTATACTAAGGGTACCCCATGGGAGGTGCTAAAGACTCCAAGCGCGTAAAGAAGCCCAAGGCCAAAACAACACAGAACACCCTGAAGGCGGCCCATATGCCACCCCGACCTATCTCCCGACCTCCCGAGGTCGGACACGAGGGACCATCGTCCACTGTACCACACGAATCAGGGGTGGGACCTACGTGGGGCCTAGAAAGTGCTCCACCCACTCTCTGACCGAGGGAGACCGGCGCCGCACCCCAGCGCATTAATTGCAAGGCATGGTGCTCGTGGCAGCTCCACGCCAACCTATGTACGGGAACACGACTGGCTAGGATGAGCCGACCTCTATCTGGAGATCCAAGGGTGAGGTCACACCCTTCGGACTGTACCAGAATGACCTGAGCGGAGGCCACGCAGCCCGTACACACGCACAGGCGTCTGGACGTCATCATGATCCACCTCTTCGTAATGGCCCATCGGGGTTAGGGTAAAGCGCCCACAGTAGGATTGGTACGCCCGACGTGCAAGGCGGGACCCAGGACTGGACCTCATAGCGTCGGGTGGCCGTGAGGGCGCCTAATAGGTCGGGGAAAGTTGGGATGAGCAGCACGCCTCATCCCGACCGCTGACCAGAGCCCGCCTAACTGCTCCAACTCTGGATATTAGCACCAGTGTCCGTCCCGTTCTCTGCCACGGGGTTGGCGGACGGGATGGAGGCGTGCCCTGGTGCAGGCCACGCCGCACGTAAGCACTCGATGCCGCATAGGAGCAACCCTACCGACTGTGCGGACCGAAACCGACGAAGGAGGACAGGACAAGAGGACCCCACGGGAAGGACCTCACATCGCCAGCTTGGGCAATACACCACCGACCATCCCACGTCTCCTGACCTCCGAGGTCGGGAGACCCCTTCTTTCTCCAAAACTATCACTCGACCCTTGGCCTATATAAAGGGAACCGAGCCTCCTTTCTCCCTCTCTCGATTCCATGACACACACACACACACACACTTGTCGCACGCCCACTTGCGAGCATCCCGTTGTAAACCCCAGTGCACTCGAACCAAGGAACACGACTCCTGCCAAAAACTGGACGTAGAGATCTTCCCGAACCAGTATAATTCCTTGTTCTTGTGTACTAGTGTTGACGGTTGTTAGCACGCCAATTTGTGAACCACAAGCGTACTGATCAATTGTAGCTCTTCCCTTAGAGTATTCCCCCAAGGTTTATCAATTCGTGGAACTTATAGCACAAGGTCTATTTCAACTAGCATTGTTAATTAACTTCGCGTTTATGAAAAATTCAGATCCAATCTACTAAGCATGTATAGACAGATAACACATAGGGCAAAGGTAACCAATCTAGAGCAACATAGACTATGCATATGTTGTAATTCTGAGCATGGATAGCAAAGCAACACAGATATGATCTTAGTAAAAAGCATCTTTAAATCTGCACCGCCGGTCCAGATCCCGAAACCCCCCCACCTTACACAAGAAAGATCTTGTCACGATCACCTCTATCAGCGCAAGCAGGTTAAGGGCATGATCATAAGAACATGTCATACTCATTGGTAGATCAGGCATGCAAATCTAGTCACCATGACCACAAGAACACCCTAGGCAATCTATTATCGATTCATAGATTGAAAATCAAGCAAACCCGATAAAGCATAAAACCATCAAAGGAGGTACTTAGATCGCTAAGAACATGAACACATCTATTACTTCACCATGAATGATTGTACATCACAAGATCACCACCGGGTCCTACGTTGATCTTGGTGACTTCTAGCTCCATGACTCCAGCATGATCTTCCTTGCAGGGTGATCACGCCGGTAGAGGTTCACCTACGTTAGCCTCCGACAACTGCACGACCCTCGGCTCTCCGGAGAGGTGTCCCTCAAGCTCCTTTTGCTTCTTTGCTACTTCATGTTGAGTACGTCGTCTTGGATATCAGGCTCAGTGGATTTTTGGGGGTATTTATAGTTCAGAGAGCGCGTGGCAAAAATTGGAAGGCGAGGGGGCGAAGGAAACCCAAGGCCAATTAGCCTGGACCTTTCTTTTGGCCCCTCGCATCCTGCTTCGTCTCCAAGTCTCCCCTGGTGCTCTGGAATCTTCTTTTCACTTGCATGTGGGCCTGGCACGTCGATAGCTTCAGGATGAGATTGATATTCAATGACTTTCCAAATCTACGCTTGATCTTCTTCGATTCCTCTTTGATCCCGAGCTGGTCCTTGCCATATCTTCATAAAATTAGCCTCTAAGTAACTTCGGAGGATTGCTTGCCAAAGATGGGCACTAGGGGGCACCAGAGGGTGCCAGGCCGGCCTGGGCTCCTCTATGTCGATCGGCCTAGCCCCTTCCTGGGCTCTTTGATCTTCATCTTCGTCTAGTTCGATGCTCGTTCAGTGCTATATCCAAAAATATGCTTTTAAGCCCAATTTCCTGCAAAAATACAACATCCTTCAAAATACGTTGCATATATGAAAAATGATCGGTTTATTAGGTGTAATCAATAGTTTAGGTATTAAATTTATGTCATTATTAAAATAGACAGGGGTAAAAGTGTGTCAATAACGAGCATCAACAACTAGCCATTGGAAGTGAGGAGAGAGCGGTGTATAATCACTAGTCGGTGGTACGAAGCACCAACACAACTCTTCTTGCAATTATGTGAGTTGTTGTTTTGCTTGATTCAACCTCGCTACTTTCTAGGCTACTTGGTGTTGCACTAGTAGTTATTCAACAAGCTTTTTCTTTTGCTTGTTTTAATGTTTCAAGTTGCCTTAATACTATGGCTAACTCTTTCTCACCTACACCGACTTGGTCATTCCTTGTGCTGGGCTCAGGTTGTTCTGGATTCGCAGCCTTGGCGTTAGCTCTTTTTTTCTCGCTCCTTGTTCTGAGGCTGGCTTCAACTCTCTTAAACTTCTCTCTATCATTATTATTCTCTTGTTCGAAAGCAACAAGGCTCTTCTCCTGTACTGCAGGGTCATCTCTCTCACTCTCGGTGGCTCCCTGGGGTACGACTTTCTTTTTCTTTGATTGTGGTATCATGGGTTGTTTCGTGGCTAAGAACATGGTAGGTGCCACTGTTGGTCTCAAATAAATTTGATACCGAACAGTGAAAGAATTACTTTTGGAGGACTACTCTACTTTTCCATTTAAAAATTTAAAAAGTGATCATTCTTTACAATGAGGTAGCGCTCTCCTTTTACGGTAGGAGCCAGCCTACTTTACATTTCGAGAATACTCTTACTCAACTACTACGTTCCTAAAATATGCCGTACAAAAAGATCATCGGGGTCACGTGTTCAAATCGAACTTCTCCACGTGGTTACATTTCTCATGCCACACACCCTCAGAGCTTCTTCTGCGACTTCCCGCTACATGATGATACGACTCCCGAGGCTTGTGGCGAATCTCGTTCACTCGAGGTTGCATCTTTGGTCCGTCTTGTGGAGATAGCCTTCGTGGTCAATCTCGGACGGCCTACAGTCTGCCTTAAATCCTGTAAGAGAAACAAAGATAACCAGACTAGTGGTTGCTATCAGTTCTAAACCAATCGAGGGTTAGTATTCGGTGTGCTCTCCAATTCCATTACCAGGTATAAGCCTCGGGACTTTGGAGATGCAAGGGTTCCTTGCTATTCCCTCCGTCCAGAAATGATAGGCGTATTTTGATCAATCAAAAGTTAAACTTTACAAACTTTGACCAACAATTAGTTAAATTATAAGCATATTTAGTATATAAATTTTGCATCAATATATTTGTACTTAAATTTATTTTGAGATGACATTGAGTTTTTAGCGATTGACATTATATTATAAGAGAAATTAAGAGTCAAAATCTACTTTGAAAGACTTTTCCCCAATTTAAATACGCCTATCATTTTTGGATGGAGGGAGTATCTTGCTTTTGCCTCTGGCCTGCAACCCACGAGGATTATTGCCCAGTGCTTAACGCGTATGTTCGAGGGTTACGTTCGTTTTGGCGATCTCCAACAACTCACTACTTCCTCCGTTTCAAATTGTAGGTTAGTGCAGGTCATTTTGACTCTTCTAGATGCATAGTTTTTATTATGCACTTATGTATACAAACATTTATAAACCTAGAAAAGATAAAACAACCTACAATTGAAAACGGAGGAAACGGAGTTAGTAGATCTAACTATTTTAGTGTTAGTAGATCTAACTATTTTAGTGATGGTGGGAATAGACCAGGTGCTTGATGGATGTAAATGTAAATAGAAGCTATCAGAAATAAGTGAGAGAGTAGCTGTCACTTTCTGCAGGTGTCTGACATGGTACTTTGACAATCTACTAAAAACAAAGGAGGAAGTAGATGTTACTTGCACTTTCAGTGTAGGTGTGACATCGTACAACATTTAGAGCAAGGTTTTATAAACAAAAGAGGGAATGCATGTCACTGTAAGTGTAATGCAGATGTCTAACATGAAAGAACATTTGATAAGCTATTGGAAACCAGCGAGGAAGTGCATATCACTTTTATTGTAACTGCGTGACAACACAGAGCGTTTTTGACAATCTTTTGGAAACAAAGGTGGGAGTAGACATCACCAAAGCATAGGCATCTAATACCACAGATATTTTGACGAGTTTTTGGAACAAAGATTGACTGCACGTCATTTTTAAGGGCAGGTGTCTAAAATCGATGGGTGTTTTGTCAAGCTTTTGAAACCAAAAGAGGGAGTAGATGTCACTTTTATTGTACCTATTCTAGTAGTGTTTTTTGGCAAGCTCGTGAAGGGGGGGGGGGGGGGGGGGGGGGGGGGGGGGGGGGGTACTGTGTACGGTGTACCCTTATCCACCATCTTTTCTCGGTGTTCACTCTTGCAAGGTTCTTCATGCATGTTAATCTAGATGCATGAATACTAGAAAATATTAATTAGCACAACATCATATGAAAGTCCCTTTTGTCACAGAGACAAATTCATTGGCAGGTGAACATTTTCCCCTTTTAACTGGATAAGTATGCACGCATCCCAAATTTACAACCCATCATTTCCTTCAAATTCAGACACTTTCAAATCAATATTTTCTTCCGATTCAGACACTTTTAAATCAACACCCGAACCAAGGTGTGAATTTCCGATGCATAACAAGGAGTCCATTTATCTAGCTTCCAGGTGTGAATTTCATACAGATCGGTGGTTTGATCTTGGCAAGAGAAAGCAACGACGAAGGGAACGTCCATATGCCATCACCGCAGATGAGTCCTGATGCGACCGCCGGCACCAGCAACGTGGCCTCGTTGGCGTCAACCCGGTGCCAGGCAAAGACCACCACGGTCCCCACCACCATGTCGACGGTGAAGCTGGCGCCGACGAGGAACGGCACGGCCATCGCCGTCGGCAGCGGCACGAACCTCCCGTACCGTGGCGGCAGGATGTCCCTCGCCACGTTGGCGAGCACGGCGAGCGCGAAGAACCCCACGGACAGCGGCAGGCAGTGCCTGGGCAGCGCCGAGAAGCCCTGGGCTCCCAGGAGCGCCATGTTGCGGTAGATGAGCGCGTACGGCGCCTTCCAGTACCCGTCCGGGTCGCCGACGTCGAACGCCCTGTAGAAGAGGAGGAAGGTGAGCGGCGTGACGACGCAGCCCATGGCCGTCCCGACGGCCTGCGCGGCGAGCATGGACCGCGGCGACGTCAGGGTCAGGTGCGCCGTCTTGAAGTCGTGCATGAGGTCGGCTGAGATGAGCACCAGCTCCTTGACCAGGCCGCAGCCGACGAGGCCGGCCACGACGCCGTCCTCGCGCCCGGCCCACGCCGCGAGGACGAAGAGCGCGAGCTTGCCGTAGCTGTAACCCATGTTGATGTCCGTGAGCCCGGCGCCGTAGGAGTTGGAGAAGCCCAGCACGGGCGCCAGCGCGTACGCGACCACCACGTAGTACCACCTCACCTGCCGGAACATCATCGGGATGGTGACCACCGCGACGACGCTCATCAGGGCGTACCCGCCGTACGCCAGCCACGCCGGGATGGAGTCCCGGTTGAAGACCTCGTCCCGCCGTAGTTCGTCGATCGCCGCCGCCTTGTCCAAGTCGGCCACTGTATCTCGTTTTGATTAGTGCTGAATATTCAGGTATAAAGAAGGTAGGAATTGTATTTTTTTTTTGCAGTCTCCATTTCTGCTACCTCGGCTGTTGCTGCGTCTGAGTTTCGATCGTTCGTGCATGCTCTTGGCAGTGATGCCGAGGACCTTGACGAAGTGGTAGATGCCATCGCCCATGATCAGAGCAATGCAGAGGAATGACTGCACGGGAGAGCAACCAAAATGGTAAGATGTTCTGCAACATATCAACACTGCGTATTCTGTGCTTACTCGCTTGAAGAATTCAGGTGAAGTAGTATCAAACAGCAAACCTTGTAACCATACAAGCTGGTCATGCTGCTCTCCGGCACGTCGGCCGGATACCAATCCCCCTTTCGTTTACTGATGAGTGGCCACAGAATTCCCCAGGAGAGCATCGCGCCGAGGAGGGTGGAGAGGTTCACAAGGTGCGGGCAGATCATCCCGGCGCCGACGTACGTCATGCTGAAATCGAAGAAGAACCTGTTGACAGGCACAGCCGACGAACGATATAGTTCACAGAGATCGCCATTTTTGCATGATGAACTAGTACGACGAGCGTGACATGAAGGCTATTACGATTGTTTCCAGGCCTGAAGGCCAAACGTAGGGAAGTGAGCGAATCCGCAGACGCTGCCACCGGTGTAGAACCACTGGAAGAAGCTCCACAGGAAGCTGATCCCGAAATACTTCAGAAATGAACGGACTTGCTTCCTGCAGTTAAGTGTCAGTCAAATCATTCAGAATTTCGATTCATTTCTTCCACACAGATGCATACTAATCAGCTCCGTAACACCGATTTAAGCATCGAAACATAGATAATCTCCACACGTACTCTGCATTCTTGTCTCCTTGAGGGGTGTGGAATCCGTTTATAAGAACAGCCGTTGCAGTCCCGCTTGGGTACGTTAGTTTGTAGTCGATGACCAAGACCTGTGAATCAAGTACATTTTCAGCAGTCATTTTCTTTTCAGAACAGGATTCAGAGTCTGTAAAATGAGGCACCTTTCTGAGGGGAACCAAGGTGAGGAGGCCGCCGAAGCTACTGGCGACGAGGAACCCGGTTATCCACCCGACCCCTGGCTCCTTGACGCTCCCCGGCACGTTCCCTGGCGTGTTCACCCCGGCCGCCTCGTACGTCCTCCTGTTCAGGCCCAGCATGAACGACCCGAACCCTGCGCATTAACACCACCGCCCACACCAAACTCACCGGTCACGACACGTCACAAAAGCGGCAATGACGCGCGCGCGTCCAAGCGGCCATGGCAGAGCAGGGCAAGCGATCGAGCGAGCTGAGCTGGCAGGTTTTTTGGCACGTACCGCAGAGCCCCAGGGAGTAGCACGCCACGGCGCAGGTCTGGACGACGGTGTTCTCCTGGCGCGTGAAGGGTCTGGCGGCAGAGGAGCGGATGCCGAGGCGGGCCAGCGCGGCCGTCCAGCCGCGGAGCGCGAGGAACGCGAGCAGTGCGGCGGAGACGTTCATGGTGGGGACGAACCCCGTGGTGAGGTTCAGCTTCATGACGATGACGGTGTACATGGAGCCGATGAGCGCGGCGGCCACCAGGCCCCGCACCGTCAGCTGCTCGCGCCACGGCTGCTGGTGCTCGAGCGCCGCGGCGGCGGCGGGGGACGGCGCAGCCTCGGGCGGCTCGGGCTCGGGCTCTGGCCCGGCGTCGCCGACGCCGATCTCGCCCGAGTGGTCGACCTCCATGGGAGAGTGGCGAGAAGAAGAAATATGAAGTGGTTGTGGCCGCGGCCGAGCCATTACATTAAAAGGGCAATCCTTTTGGTCCTCGGCATTTGCAAACTTTATTGTTGGAGACGAGATGACGTAGAAGCAAATTTATTAAAAGAACGTAGGATACCCTAGAAGAAACGAAATACAGAAAATGTTCATTTCCTCGGAAGGAGACAAGATTTGTGAGCCTGCACAGCCGCAGGCAGGCTTGTTGCAGGGGTGTGGCGTACTAGTGTACAGTTGTTCCAAAACTGAAAGCAAACATGTCAGACGGTCAGCATTTTGTACTTCGATCCGTCCTATAGGTCGTTTTAACTTTTCTACGTACCTAAATATAAATGTATATCTAAATGCCTTTAAATATTTTTGAACCTAGAAAAATTAAAATAATCTACAATTTGAAACGGAGGGAGTAGTTTATAGCACTCTTCCCACTTATAAACAGTGGTGGAGAACGCGTAAGCTCTTAAGTCTGAATGTTAGCAGTAGTGTGGAGACTGAAGACATGTGACATGCCATGCATTTATGGACGTTAGACTTTTCCCTCTGAAAGTGTGGAGTTTACCCTAAGAAACCTACCCAAAATAAGCTAAAAGATATCTGATCTTGTCGATACTAAGAAAACGTTTGTTCCTAAAATCTCCACTACTCATTTCCTCGCTCCATATGGTATGTTCGTACAATACCATTTTGTTGTTGAGCTATGTTCTTTAGAGTATATTATGTGAACTTAGCATATCTGTAGTGACATGCTTGCAACTAATTTTGCATTTGACCTTTTTTTAAGATATGACTTGACATATCTGCACTAGCCCATAAATGCGTGGGTGGTGCATTGGCAACTGTATCCATCTAGGGGGATATTGTCGAGATGATTTCATTATATCTCCATATTTGGGCGGTCGGTGTGGATGTTGTTTTTCTTTGAAAACAATAAATATTAGTAGGTATTTCAACATATCTCGAGTGTATTTACACCATATTTGGTTTATTGAGGTATTATGACTTTTCATGTCTGTATGAGCTAATGTTGCACATAGCAGGTACGATAGAGGTGACCTATCTTATCTTTATAAAAAGTTGTTATCTTTTTTTCTCCATTAGAAATACTAAGGGCGTCTCCAATGGTACAAGTCCGCTGATACCTTAAAGCTGATGTGGGTCCATGTACAAGGCAACTTTGAAGATCGTGTCATAAGAAAGAGTTGTATCGAAAAAATGAGCGAGACTTAGTCTCGTATTTTTTTCATTATTTAGTGAGAAAAAATTAATCATAAACTAGACCATTCGAGACTCCCTGAGACCAGTGGGCTTGTGGGTAGGTTTGGCCCATTGGGCCCTTGGCACCGGTTGCGGCCTTGCGAGGGACTGTGTCATGGCTACCATCACCTCCTCTTCCTCGGTCCAAGGCAGTTGCCGTGGCCGCAGCCGTAACCTCGCAAGCTGTTGGTGGGAAATATTAACAATCCCCTAAAATACCGCTCAAAGAAGCAGACACGAAGGCCCGGGCCCACCTAAGCATGATCAAAGCTCCACCTCGCCTGACCGCGGCCTCAGGGTCGGGAACGCCCGACCTCCCTCGACAAAGCTTCCGCCTCGCCCGACTGCGGCCCCGGGGTCGGGGGCGCCCGACCCCTCGCCACGAAGTTCCGCCTCGTCCGACCCTAAGCGGAGGGGTCGGGCGCGCTGGGGCCCCCGGGGCAGGCACCCCCCTCGGATGCGGTCCAGGTGGGCAAGACAGACAAAATCCTGTGGGTCCCCCCGTCGGCCTCGCCATAAATGCGCCGCAGGCCTGGCGGAGGGAAGGCATGACCGCGCTCCTCACGCAACCCGTCGCAAGTACCCGTGCAAGACCGTACTGCGCAAGCTACAGTGCCGGCGGCTGACTCCCATTCGCCGCAGGGTACTCATGGCTTGCGCCGGCCGGAGCGGAGGAGAGACCGGCCTGTCCTCGGGCCCCGCGCACCCTCGGGTCCCGCGCGCTCGGCAGTAAGGATGTGACGCCCTCTCTCCGGGAGCCGCCATCCGAACGGTGGCATCCACCGTCCTCCCCAACAGACACCAGGATAACGACGGAACGCCTTCATCATGACCCGACGCCTACGAGTGTCGAAGGAGCTATCTGTAGGATGCAACGACAGTTGGCACACGGCCGCCTTCCCCTCCGGCATGCACGCCGGCGTTCGCCAGGGGCCGGCGGAGGCGTCGGGCGCCTAGGAACTTGCTCCTCCTTCCTGCCGTATTTTTTACCATTCTACGCTTTATTCTTTACGGTCCTCTTCACCCGATCTTAGCTGTAACTCTGGCCACCCCCCTTGCGATATAAAAGGAGGAATCCAGGGCCGGAGGGGGGATCGGCTTCTTCTCCCACAAGCCACAGCACACAACGACTCTCCCTGAGAGCACAAGCACGAAAGAGACTTGGGACCAGTCCCTCTCTCGTCGATCTGTAACCCCTACTACAGAACCCCGCGTGGGCAATACGAGCATCCTCGATACTGGACGTAGGGCTTCCCTTGCCCGAACTAGTCTAACCCGTGTCTCCCACGCCACCACCTGAGGCTTTACGCGCATAAAAGAAATTCACTAGTCTAAGTCTTGATCCGCCGATCTTGACAACGACAGTTGGCGCGCCAGGTAGGGGACCTTTGCGCGTACATTCCCAGCCTTAGATGGCCAATTATGATAGTAGCTTTGCTCCGGGCTCCCTGATCTGATTCGGGGGCCTGTACTTCCTTGCCACCGGGGAAGGGATCAAGCTGATCCCTGTCCTCGTCTTACCCGCTCGCTCAGCCGCCCCCGGCCCCGCTGCCGGGACGGCGGCAAACGGCCGCTCGCCCACTGGAAGGACCTCATCAGGGGGACAGCCCTTCGGGCTACGCAACGCCACGGGGGCTTACGGACGCCTCCTGGCACGGTCCATGACTGCGTCGCCCGCGAGCAACGAGCTCATAGGCGCGACGAGGACAATCTCTGACGCTGGCTCCAGCAGCGGGAGTCCCCACCCCTCGCGCGAGTGCCTTGTGGTCGACGCGCACTCCGAGGGATCCAACGGCAATGATGCCGAGGGGAGACAAAGGGCTCCCCCCTCGCACGCCGCAGCTACAACCGGAGCCTTACCAAGGGTCCCGGAGTGCTCTTAGCAACCAGAGGCGCGCATGGGCGCCCGCCAAGAAGTCGAGCACCCCCACCACGAGGGGGGAGCGCGACAACGGGCGCGCGACGTTCAGCAACGCATCTGCGCGGACGAAGAGCGTCCGCAGCTCTTCGCCCGCGCTAGCCAAAACGTCGCCGCCGCGGCGGTGTTGCTCCGACAGCTCCCCGAACCAGCGACGCCCGAGGAGCGACGAGCACGCCAAGAGATGCGCAACCTGCTCGAATGCGCCGCCGTCCAGCAGGCGGAAAGTTCGGCGTCCCGGCGACGTGGGCAGAACGCCAGCCGGGCGACGCTCGACGCGCCCCCGGAAAGGCGGGGGGAATCCGTCCATCAGCCCCCTCTAGGGGCGACTCAGGCCGCGTCCGCCCGACAGACTCCACCACCCGCGGGAGGCGAGGCTCGATCCGTCCACCAGCGCGTCGGCCCCGTCCGCGACGCCTGCGACACCCTGAACGCGCGGAGACGTTCCCGCGCGGACAGGGAGGACGGGGTGGATCGAGGCTACCACGTCCACCGTGGCGGGCGCTACGACAGCGGGGAAGACCGCAGCCCGAGCCCCGGTCCGGCTGGGCCCCGGGCCTTCTCTACGCGCATCCTAAATGCGCCCTTTCCGCCGCGCTTTAGGCAACCCACGAGTATAGCCAAATACTCAGGGGAGACGAATCCTGGAGTGTGGCTCAGCGATTACCGGCTTGCATGTCAAGCCGGCGGGGCGGATGATGACCTGTTTATCATCCGCAACCTACCCCTCTTCCTGGTCGACTCCACGCGAGCTTGGCTAGAACATATCCCTTCGGGACGCGTGCGCAGCTGGAGCGACCTGAAGTAGGTTTTCATAGGAAACTTCCAGGGCACGTACACGCGCCCCGGCAACTCCTGGGATCTCCGGAGTTGTCGCCAGGGGGCGGACGAGTCCCTCCGGGATTACATCCGGCGCTTCTCCAGAAAGCGCACCGAGCTCTCCAACGTCGCTGACGCCGACGTCATAGGAGCCTTCCTAGCAGGGAGCTCCTGCCGGCCCCTCGTCCACGAGCTGGGGCGCCGAGGCCCGCGAACCACGGAGGAGCTCCTCAATATTGCCACTAGCTACGCCTCTGGCGAAGAGGCCGTCGGAGCGATCTTCGAACGCTCCAAAGGCAAGGCGAAACGGGAGGAGCATGCCGACGAAGGCACCTCCAACCGCCAGCAGAAGAAGAAGGGCAAGCAACGGCGTGAGGCCCCCCTCGTGGCCACGGTCGAGCGCAAGCGAGGGCAGCCGCCCCCCGAAGGCACTCCCGGCTTCTTCGACAAGTTGCTCGAGGGACCGTGCCCAAACCACGAGTTCCCCGTGAAGCACGCCTACAAAGACTGTAACCTCATGAAGAGATACTTCGTGGGTAATCCGGTGAAAGGCGACCGGAAGCAGAAGCCCGATGAGGAAAAGAAGGGCAACGAAGAGAAGGAAGACGGCTTCCCTAAGGTCGACGGCTGCTTCATGATCTTTGGCGGCTCCGCAGCGTACGGCACCAAGTGCCAGCAAAAGCTGGAGCGCCGGGAGGTCTACGCGGCCGAGCCTGCGACTCCGGCCTTCCTCGACTGGTCCGGGCCGGCCATCACCTTCGATAGGTCCGACCACCCTGGACGCGTCCGGCATCCGGGGCGTTACCCTCTCGTCGTCGACCCCATCGTCGGCACGACGCGCCTCACCAAGGTACTCATGGATGGGGGCAGCGGCCTCAACCTCCTCTACGCCGAGACTCTCGACGCTATGGGGATCGACCGCTCCCGCCTCCGTCCCAGCAAGGCACCTTTCCATGGCGTCGTGCCAGGGAAGCAGGCGACGCCTCTCGGGCAAATCGACCTGCCCGTTACGTTCGGGACCCCTTCCAACTACTGGAAGGAGGTCCTCACCTTCGAGGTGGTGGGGTTTCGCAGAACCTACCATGCCATCTTAGGACGGCCGTGCTACGCGAAGTTCATGGCAATCCCCAACTACACCTACCTCAAGCTCAAGCTGCCAGGGCCCAACGGGGTCATCACCATCAGCACGACTTTTCAGAAGGCATACGAGTGCGACGTCGAGTGTTGCGAGTACGCCGCGGCCATCACCGTCATGAGCGGCTCGGCGGTCCAGCTTGCGGAGGCCACCAAGGATCGGCCCGACTCCAAGCAGCCGAACATCTCCTTCGAGCCCACCGAAGGTATCAAGGAAGCCCCCCTCGATCCCGGTTGTTCCAACGGAGGGGTTGTGCGGATCAGTGCGGCCCTATCCCCCAAATAGGAAGGTGCGCTCGTCGACTTCCTGTTGGAGGTATGCCCTAGAGGCAATCATAGAGATGATGATATTCCATTTGTATCCATGATTTGTATATTGTGTTCATTGAATATCCATTAAAGGCTACTTGAATTGATTTGCAATTATGTGAATTGTATGTGAAACTCTTTACTTGTATGGTTATTCTAAAGTTATCCCTAGTCGGAGTTCATGTGAGGACACACATGAATATTAGACTAGCACATGTATTAGTTGATGACTATGTTTCACAAGTCATGGACATGGAGATGTTGAACTAATAATGTGGACACATGTGGAGACATGTGGTAGGACTGACCCAACACGAGAAGTAGTTCTCTCTTTAAACAACATATACGCTTTGTCCTTAGACCTGAGATTGTCGCATGTATTCTAGATGTGGATCGACCTACTTAGGGGCTATCAAACGCTACGCCGTAACAGGGTAGTTATAAAGGTAGCTTTCGGGTTTGTCAAGAAGCATGCTATGAGACATGGTCAATCAAGATGGAATTTGCCCCTCTCTGATTGAGAGTGATATCTCTGGGCCCCTCGAGTGATCGGATCCGAAAATGCATGGCCATGCTACGTACGGTTAAGAGTTAACCTACAAAGGGATTCCGAATCACAGGATCGAGAACGAGCGGTCGGCTTGAAGCTAGACCAAATATCGTGAGGCAAAGGGAATAGCATGTATATATATTGTGATGGTTCGTCTGATATGATCTTCGTATGCGTATAGGAGTTGGCACGTCTTGCTAGAGGCCGCTACCGACTATTGGGCCGAGTAGGAGTACTCGGGCCATGTCTATACGTATCCGAACCCATAGGGTCACACACTTAAGGGGCTGGAAGCCCAATTCGGATCTGATCCGAGTTGGATTAGGTTTAGGAGTACTAATGGGCCTCGGATCCAGAGGCCCATCAGGAACCTCTATAAATAGAGGGGTGGGGGCGCCCTAGGGTTTACAGTTTTTTGGCGAAACACACCTGCCGCGCCTCCCACGCCCTCGCCTGTTGCAACTCGCGGATCTAGCAGTCCGGCTTGCGACGCTTCCTCCCTACACGTGTGGATACCTTGGAGGTGTTGCACCTGCAGCACTTGGACGAGCCATCGACGAGCCGCCGACGAGCCACGACGAGCCGACGACGAGCCGCGGCACCGGAGGCGATCTTGCTGTGCACGTGGATGAGCTGCTGAGGAGCTGCTGGACGTGATCGACTACGTACGACTACGTGATCGTCTTCACTGCATCGACGCATATCTACATCTTCCGCACCAGTAGTGCGTCGAGTGGTAATCCCGTGATCCTTATACGGCAGTTCTTCCTGGTTATACGCGGTAGAAATTTTGTTTTGCGCTAGTGTAGCCTACCTCGTATCCCAACAGTGGTATCAGAGCCGTAGCTGCTTAGTTTTGGATTCGGGATGTGTGCATATGGAGATATGCGAGTTCTCTGTTTGATCTATGTCCTGATTTCGTGCCCTTGCTGCATTGGTAGTGTAACGACATACTCCTACCGGTCGGTTTCCGCCATCGGAGTTAAGTGATACACGTAAATCCAGTTGCAGTGAGGGAAGATCAATATGATTGGTCAAATCGAGATCCAGGGTCATACGCCAGGCGCATTAGATGTGCAATAGTAGATGGGATCTACTGCCGGGGTCGGGATTTTGCCGTATGCGTATGCTTCGGTAAATCAGCCGTAACTTTTCGGTACGATCTCGGATCGGGGCGATTTTTATACGAAAATTGATCTACAGAAAAAGTTACACATGAAATTCAACCGCTTCGCCATTTTCGGCGAAATTAGATTCCCCAAATTCGGCTTGGAAGATGGAGTTTCGGACCTCCGAAGTTTGGAACGTTAGGGCGCCTAACTCTGTTTTGCAGGATGTATGTATGTATCTTGTGATCAGTATGGCCCCCTTGTGTATGTGATGCATGTGTGTAACTCATTCGTGACCTGCGTGTCGCGCGTATGGCAACACGGCAGGAGCCATATGTGTTGTCACTTTATTATATTTAATGGTCTGCGTACCAATCTGTGATGATCCAAGCAACTATGTAATCTTCATTACTAGATTCTTTACTAGCTATTAGGCGTAATAGCATGCTCTAGTTCTTGGAGGACTCATCACCAGGAGGATGGTGCACATGGAACATGGAGATGGAGATCACCATGGTGAACAGGTTCTATGGAGATGGAGATCACCATATGAAAACGGGCCATACTGTGTCACAAGCTGTGTGAATGCTATTCTGTTTATGTTTTACTTTCTGCATGTTGTGATGTTAGAAGTAGAACGATCCCTCACAAAGTTTAAGTTAGTATGCCCTCCCAACTAAAACTTGCACCGTCCCATGTCTTGTACAATTAGTGGTGGGTCTATGAAATTAGGGTGCCACTAGTTTTCCTTGACTAGACGGGTTTGTGTCGGACACTTACACGCATAAGGGTTGGTTTGCTTAACAAGGTTATCTTAACGGTTAAGGACCTTGGGGCATAAAGGTTGGGCGCCGAGACATAGAGATGTCACCCAACAACAGGAGTCATATGTGATATGATTAGCAAAAGTTGCTTACCGATCTACCTCGTTTGCTAGCGGTGATGCTAAAGCTCACTAGTAGACTTGTTAGTTGTGGATCCTGAATCACTAAGTTTCAATAGAGGGATATTGATTTTAGTGGGAGTAGATTCTGTTAAAATAGTTTAATGTAATTTGCTCTATCATGGATACGTTTGTCTTAGTGTATTTTGCATTACTTTTGTTGTAGATTAAATGGCACCTAGCAACACCACCACATCGTTTGCTTTGCGTTCGGTCCTTGAGAAGGACAAGTTGAATGGAACAAACTACTCGGATTGGATCCGCAACCTGAGAATTGTTCTCAGGGCTGAGAAAAAGGAAGATGTTCTAGACAACCCACTACCAGAAGAACCTGCTGAGGATGCACCCGCTGCTGCTAAGAATGCTTACAAGAAAGCATGTGATGCTAACCTCGAAGTAAGCTACCTTATGCTTGCTTGCATGGAACCCGAGCTGCAGATGCAGTTCGAAACAAACCATGAGGCGCACGATATGATCGTGGCGCTTAGAGACATGTTCCAAACACAGGCCAGGGCTGAAAGGTTCAATGTGTCTAAGGCCTTTGTTGAGAGCAAGCTAGCAGAAGGCGCAGCAGTAGGACCATACGTAATCAAGATGGTTGGTTACACTCAACGGTTGGAGAAGCTAGGCTTCCCACTGGGCCAAGAGTTGGCCACTGATTTCATTCTTTCGTCTCTTCCGCCTAGCTATGGGAACTTCATCTCGAACTACCATATGCATGGGACGGAGAAGGGTCTGAATGAGCTGTGTGGTATGCTCAAGACAGCAGAGGCTGACATCAAGAAAAGCACTAGTACCAGCCATGTGATGGCGATACAGAACAAGCCCAGCTTTAAGAAGAAGGGCAATTCTTGGAAGAAGAAGGGCAAGGCTGGAACGTCCAAGCCAAACCCACCGCCCAAGATTAAAGCTGGACCTGGACCTGCTCCAGACAAAGAGTGCTTTTACTGTCATGAACTTGGTCACTGGAAGAGAAACTGCAAGCAGTACCTAGCTTCGTTGAAGAACGGCAGAAGTAAGAGTACTTCTACCTCAGGTACGCTTGTTGTTAATGTTATAGACAACATATTTCTCGCTGATACAGTTATTAATTCTTGGGTACTTGATACCGGATCGGTTGCTCATATTTGCAATTCGATGCAGGGAATGATAAGAAGTAGAAGCGTGGAAAGAGGAGAAGTTGATTTCCGCGTGGGCAATAATGCAAGAGTTGCTGCTTTGACCGTCGGGACGATGCAACTCCACCTCCCGTCAGGATTTATTATGGAGTTGAATAATTGTTATTTTGTTCCTAGTTTAAGTCGAAACATTTTGTCTCCTTCATGCTTGATGAAGGATGGTTATTCATTTGCGAGTGAAAACAATGGTTGTGTGATCTCTAAGAATAATATGTTTATGGCTTTTGCACCCATTGTGAATGGATTATTTGTTTTAAATCTTGATGGTTCACCTGTCTGTAATGTAAGTGCTAAAAGGCCTCGGCCTAATGATTTGAGTCCTACCTACTTGTGGCATTGTCGTTTGGGTCACATAAGTGATAAGCGCATGAAGAAGCTCCATTCTGATGGACTTCTAACTTCGTTTGATTTTGAATCATACGAGACATGTGAGGCTTGCTTGCTAGGCAAGATGACCAAGACGCCTTTCACAGGATTTCCTGAGAGAGCAGTAGACTTGTTGGAACTCGTACATAGTGATGTA
Source organism: Setaria viridis (assembly GCF_005286985.2). Lineage (NCBI taxonomy): Eukaryota > Viridiplantae > Streptophyta > Magnoliopsida > Poales > Poaceae > Setaria > Setaria viridis. The sequence goes on from NC_048263.2 coordinate 32,515,093, forward strand.
TGCGGACCAATGAGCACGACGGCTAGAGGAGGATTCCAATACTTCATAACTTTCACTGATGATTTTAGTAGATATGGCTATGTCTACTTGATGAGGCACAAGTCTGAAACCTTTGAAAAGTTCAAGGAATTTCAGAATGAAGTTGAAAATCAGCGTGGCAAGAAAATTAAGGCCTTACGATCTGATCGTGGAGGCGAGTATTTGAGCCACGATTTTAGCAATCATCTAAAGAGTTGCGGAATTGTTCCACAACTTACGCCGCCTGGAACACCTCAGAGAAACGGTGTGTCCGAGCGACGTAATCGAACTTTGTTAGACATGGTTCGATCAATGATGAGCCAGTCGGACCTACCATTGTCATTTTGGGGATACGCTCTAGAAACAGCAGCTTTCACACTAAATAGGGTACCATCTAAATCCGTAGTTAAGACACCATATGAGATATGGACTGGAAAGGTTCCTAGTTTGTCTTTTCTAAAGATTTGGGGATGTGAAGTGTTTGTCAAGCGACTTCAGTCGGACAAGATCACACCCAAGTCGGATAAGTGCATTTTCGTGGGATATCCAAAGGAAACTTTGGGATATTATTTCTACAACCGATTAGAAGGCAAAGTGTTTGTCGCTCGGAACGGGGTTTTCCTAGAGAAAGAGTTTCTCAAAGGAGAAAAGAGTGGAAAGACAGTGCATCTTGAAGAAGTTCAAGATGAGCCAATCGGGCAAGAATCAATGAGTGATGCTAACGTAGCAGAACAAGTTGAGATACCCATGGCAAGAGAAGCACCGCCACAACCACAAAGGTCAGCAAGGCTCCGCGAAATGCGAGAAATATTATTGTTGGACAATGATGAGCCTGCGACATATGCAGAAGCAATGATGGACCCAGACTCCGAAAAATGGCAGAGTGCCATGCAATCCGAAATAGAGTCCATAGGAGACAATCAAGTTTGGAACTTGGTTGACCCGCCTGATGGTGTTAAAGCCATAGAGTGCAAGTGGATCTATAAGAAGAAAAAGGACATGGATGGAAATGTTCACATCTATAAAGCACGACTTGTCGCAAAAGGTTTCCGACAAGTTCAAGGTGTTGACTACGACGAGACCTTCTCGCCCGTAGTGATGCTTAAGTCCATTCGGATTATTCTAGCTATAGCTGCATATTTCGATTATGAGATATGGCAGATGGATATCAAGACAGCTTTCCTGAATGGAAACTTAGCTGAGGACGTGTATATGATACAGCCCGAAGGTTTTGTCGATCCGAAAAATGCTGGAAAGGTATGCAAGCTTCAGAGATCCATTTATGGATTGAAGCAAGATCTAGGAGTTGGAACATTCGTTTTGATGAAGTGGTCAAAGGGTTTGACTTCACCAAGAACGAAGAAGAGTCTTGTGTTTACAAGAAGGTTAGTGGGAGCTCTGTAGTATTTCTAATCTTATATGTGGATGACATATTACTGATTGGAAATAACATTCCTATGCTTGAGTCCGTAAAGACTTCACTGAAAAATAGTTTTTCGATGAAGGACTTAGGGGAAGCGGCATATATTCTGGGCATTAAGATCTATAGAGATAGATCGAGAAGGCTTATAGGTTTGAGCCAAGATACTTATATTGACAAAGTGTTGAAGCGGTTCAGCATGGAAGAGGCAAAGAAAGGGTTCTTGCCTATGTCACATGGCATACATCTCAGCAAGACTCAGTGTCCTTCTACTGCTGATGAGCGGGATCGCATGAGTAGAGTTCCATATGCCTCGGCTATTGGATCTATCATGTATGCAATGATAAGTACTCGCCCAGATGTTTCATATGCGCTAAGTATGACAAGCAGACACCAATCTGATCCAGGTGAGAGTCACTGGACAGCGGTGAAAAACATTCTTAAGTACTTGAGAAGGACTAAAGATATGTTCCTCGTCTATGGAGGTCAGGAGGAGCTCGTTGTAACAGGTTACACTGATGCTAGTTTCCAAACCGTCAGAGATGATTCAAAGTCACAATCAGGATTTGTGTTCACGCTAAATGGTGGTGCTGTTAGTTGGAAGAGTTCCAAGCAGGAGATGGTGGCCGATTCTACGACAGAAGCCGAGTACATCGCGGCTTCGGAAGCCGCGAAGGAAGGTGTTTGGATAAGGAATTTCCTCATTGAGCTTGGTGTGTTCCCGAATGCGTCCAGCCCATTGAATCTCTACTGTGATAACAATGGGGCAATTGCGCAAGCAAAGGAGCCAAGGAACCACCAGAAGAACAAACACGTAATGCGGCGATTTCATCTCATTCGAGACTTCGTTAACCGGGGTGAGATCCATAGTTATTTGAACCGGACCGGACCGGCGGTTGGACCGGTAAAAGACCGAACCAGGGCCTAAACTGGCTCGGTTCGCTTAAAAGATCGGCCGTGCAATCGGACCGCTAAAAACCGGTGGAACCGGCCGGTTTTTTATGGAACTAGTGAACCGGCCGGTTCCTATTGAACCGGACTGGTTCGATTGTTCACCAAAATGCCCCTCTATCAATTCAGGGGAACCTTATCTCCATGAGGGTAAAAATGGAATTCTTCAATTTTTAGGGTTAGGCAGTAAGGCAGCAGAGAGAGAGACTCGGCCAGCCAGAGGAAAAATCGCACGGGCAAAATAGCGGCCGGCGGCGCTGCACGCACAGCGGCACAGGCGCCTGGCGGCCGGCGCACGCCGCCCCTTCGGCCTCCATCCGTTCGTCCCCAGCAAGGCAGCAACCCAGCCCCAGGCCCCCAGCCCCCAACAATCCCCCGTCCTCCCCAAATCCCCTTGGCGCCGGCGGACCGGCGGCCGGCGGGGCGCCGCGCCACCACGCCTGGCCGCCTGGGCGCCGTTGCGGCGGGCGAGTGGGCCGGCCGGCGTGCCACCAGGCACCAGCCCACCACCAGACCGGCGGGCGGCGGCACCACGGCACCGCGCGTCCGCGCCTGCGGGCCGGCCGCGCCTGGGCGGCAGAGCGGCGGACCGGCGGAGGGCCGGCCGCGCCTGGGCGGAGCGGCGGACCGGCGGAGCGCCGGCCGCGCCTGAGGGCTGAGGCCCTGAGCGAGGGCAGGCCGGCAGGCAGGAGCCACCGAGCCAGGAGTCCAGGAGGCAGGAGCAGCCGAGCAGCAAGCCAGGCAACCAGCAACAGCAAGCCAATCTTCATTCTTCAACAATCGACAGCAACAAGTTCTGAATTTCTGATCTACCATGGCTAATGGTTAGTATTCACTAGTCACTACTCACTACAAATTAGTATTATTGCTTATTATTGCACAAAATTAGAGTAGGTATTAGTATTACTGATTATTGAAGTACTGAATACTAATTAGTCCTTTTTTGCACTTAACATTCACAGTGGATTCTTCAGACACTCCCAATAGCGCAGCACCTAGCCAAGAGGTTGGAACAGAAGTAAGGACAAGAAGAAAAACTGATCCGGCATGGGGGTATTGTACACAAGTTACTGAGGAAGGAAAAAAGAAGATCAAGTGCATGTACTGTGACATGATTTTGAAAGGAGGAGGAATCCATCGATTCAAGGAACATCTTGCCAAATATCCAGGAAATGTGGCTGGATGTCCAAAGGTTGGTCCAGAGGTTCAACATGCAATGAATCAAAGTATTGAAAATTGGAAAGATAAGAAAAGGAAGCAGCAAGAGATCTATGAGGAAGAAAACCCGTATGGGCCTGACCCTGGAGATGAGGAATCATATGATGTCTCTAATACTGATGGATTCCCAACTCGGCATGGTCCTACTGCAGCAACTAGAGGAAGAAAAAGAGGCATTGCTACACCTAGTATTGGCAAGTATTTCAAACCTAGAACTGGCCCAGGGGATCAACCTACAATAAAGAGTGTGCTCCAAGGAGAAGAAGTCAAGCTAAAGACTGATTTGTGTATGGCAAGATGGTTTATTGATGCATCACTTCCATTTAATGCAAGTAACTCCATCTTTTATCAGCCAATGCTTGATGCTGTGTGTGCATATGGTTCAGGATACAAGGGGCCAAATTTTAATAGTTTGCGTGGTCCATTACTTGCAAAGTGTGTTGAGGAAACTAGAAATTTTGTTGATGGATTTCGTAAAACTTGGAGGCAAACTGGTTGCACAATTATGGCTGATGGATGGACTGATAGGAAGAGAAGGACCCTCATCAACTTCTTGGTGTATTGTCCTAAAGGTACTATCTTTCTCAAGTCAGTTGATGCCACTGAAAGTTCCAAAACTGCAGAGTTCTTGTTCAGATTATTTAGAGATGTAGTGAACTTTGTTGGTGCTGAACATGTTGTTCATTTTATCACTGATAATGCCTCAAACATGGTTGCTGCTGGTAGAAGATTAGAAGATGAGTTCCCATCTATTTATTGGTCCCCTTGTGCTGCCCATTGTTTGAATTTAGTATTATCTGACTTTGGCAAGGAAAATTTAGTGAAGACCACTGTAGCTCATGCATCATCTATTACAAAATATATCTACAACCATTGTTATCCATTATATCTAATGAGGAAGTTCACTAAGGGTCATGAAATTCTTCGGCCAGCGCAAACTCGTTTTGCTACAAATTTTGTTGCTTTGCAAAGCATATACAAGCACAAGGCTGATCTTCATGCAATGGTTGTCTGTAGTGAGTGGACTAACTCTGCATATTATAAGGATCCACAAGGGAAAAAATTTACCAAAGCGGTGCTAGATCAGAACTTTTGGAAAGATTGTGCTGTTGTCTGTCAATTATCAGAACCAATTGTTAGGGTGTTGAGAATTGTGGACAGTGATGAGAGACCTGCAATGGGCTATCTATTTGCAGCCTTCCATGCTTCTAGAGAGGAAATTGAGAAGAGGTTTCAGAGGAAGAAGGACTTAGTTAAGCCCTTTTTGGAATACATAGATGCACGATGGGATAAACACTTTGATAAGAATATTCATGCTGTCGGCTTTTGGTTCAATCCTAATAACCAGTATAATGATCAACTAAGAGAGAAATATAGTTTCACTACTTCTGGAGTTCTTGATATCATTGAAAAATATGCTGGGAAAGATATAGCTCTTCGGAGTTCTTTGACAAGAGAGATGAGAATTTTTAGAATGGGAGAAGGTGATTTTGGACGTTCAACTGCTATAAATGATCGACAACACATGCTTGCTGGTAACTATGCTTTCATTATATTGTTGTCTTGTAATTTTCTGTTACATTTCAGCACCTTTAATTTTTTTTTTCTTTCACACAGATGAGTGGTGGCAAACCTATGGCTGCAGTGCTCCAAATTTACAAAAGCTGGCCTTGCGTGTGTTAAGCCAAACTTGTAGTGCTTCAGGATGTGAGAGGAACTGGAGTTTGTTCGAGCATGTACACAGCAAAAAGAGGAACAGACTTGAGCATCAGAGGCTAAATGATATTGTTTATGTTCATTGCAACTTGAGATTGCACCAAAGGTACCTTTTTGTTTTGCTTCATTACAACTTACAACAGATGCCTTGCTGTTCATTTTGTTTCTATAAATAATACATGATTATATTCAATTTTTCCTACATTAGGTCCAAAAAAACGGTTACAAATTATGATCCAATCAGTTTGGATGAGATTCGAAAGGGAAATGAAGCATGGACAGTAGAAGATAATCCACCACGTCTAAACTTGGAAGAGCTAAATGAATTCCGTGGTGAATTTGCTTCTTTGAGTATACAATGTAGTGATGGTAATATCAAGTGTTCAAATTATTTATTTTCAACAATCAGCATATATGTTTGCCTATGCTAGCATTTAACTTGATAATGTTTTTCAGATTTAGAGCTAAACTTGGATGAGGCTGAGGCCGATACAATGGAAGAAAATGAAGTAATGGCTGCTGTCAACGAAAATGTGCTTGATGATCTTGATATTGCATTTGATGAAGGTTTGGAAGCAAGTCCGAGTGCTGCAGCTGAAGTTCAAGATTGGGCGCCATTTTACTAGTTGTTGAGTTGTGGCTTTGTGAACTTGTCCCTGTTTGTGACTTTGTGTGGATGTGCATTGTGGAATGTGGACTTGTGGTTGTGTACTTGTGTGGCTGTCTATGCATTGTGTGGCTGTGTGCATTGTGGATGCCTATTGTCAAGTTGTTTGAATTTGCGAACTTGTCCCTATTATCAACTGTCAAGACTCAAGTGTCAAGTTGCTGTTTGAATTTGTGATTTGCATGTTTAACATTTGAATAGTTGAACTTGGATATTGTCCCTATTGTCAAGTTGTTTGAATTTGTGAACTTGTCCCTCCCTATTGAACTTGTATATGTAATTATGTATTAATCATGGCTCGTATATTCGACCGGTTCAAAGGTATCTTTGGCCGGTTCACTTCTCCGGTTCAAAGTTATCGAACCGACGGTTCAATCGGTTTTTAACGGTTTGACCAGTGAACCATTAAACCGAAGGTCTCACCGGTTCGATGACCGGTCCGGTCCTAATAACTTTGGTGAGATCAAGATATGCAAAATACACACGGATCTGAACATTTCTGATCCGTTGACAAAACCACTCCCGCAAGCTAAGCATGATGCGCATGTAAGAGCTATGGGTATTAGGTACCTTCTAGATTGACTCTAGTGCAAGTGGGAGACTGTTGGAGGTATGCCCTAGAGGCAATCATAGAGATGATGATATTCCATTTGTATCCATGATTTGTATATTGTGTTCATTGAATATCCATTAAAGGCTACTTGAATTGATTTGCAATTATGTGAATTGTATGTGAAACTCTTTACTTGTATGGTTATTCTAAAGTTGTCCCTAGTCGGAGTTCATGTGAGGACACACATGAATATTAGACTAGCACATGTATTAGTTGATGACTATGTTTCACAAGTCATGGACATGGAGATGTTGAACTAATAATGTGGACACATGTGGAGACATGTGGTAGGACTGACCCAACACGAGAAGTAGTTCTCTCTTTAAACAACATATACGCTTTGTCCTTAGACCTGAGATTGTCGCATGTATTCTAGATGTGGATCGACCTACTTAGGGGCTATCAAACGCTACGCCGTAACAGGGTAGTTATAAAGGTAGCTTTCGGGTTTGTCAAGAAGCATGCTATGAGACATGGTCAATCAAGATGGAATTTGCCCCTCTCTGATTGAGAGTGATATCTCTGGGCCCCTCGAGTGATCGGATCTGAAAATGCATGGCCATGCTACGTACGGTTAAGAGTTAACCTACAAAGGGATTCCGAATCACAGGATCGAGAACGAGCAGTCGGCTTGAAGCTAGACCAAATATCGTGAGGCAAAGGGAATAGCATGTATATATATTGTGATGGTTCGTCTGATATGATCTTCGTATGCGTATAGGAGTTGGCACGTCTTGCTAGAGGCCGCTACCGACTATTGGGCCGAGTAGGAGTACTCGGGCCATGTCTATACGTATCCGAACCCATAGGGTCACACACTTAAGGGGCTGGAAGCCCAATTCGGATCTGATCCGAGTTGGATTAGGTTTAGGAGTACTAATGGGCCTCGGATCCAGAGGCCCATCAGGAACCTCTATAAATAGAGGGGTGGGGGCGCCCTAGGGTTTACACCTTTTTGGCGAAACACACCTGCCGCGCCTCCCACGCCCTCGCCTGTTGCAACTCGCGGATCTAGCAGTCCGGCTTGCGACGCTTCCTCCCTGCACGTGTGGATACCTTGGAGGTGTTGCACCTGCAGCACTTGGACGAGCCATCGACGAGCCGCCGACGAGCCGACGACGAGCCGCGGCACCGGAGGCGATCTTGTTGTGCACGTGGACGAGCTGCTGAGGAGCTGCTGGACGTGATCGACTACGTACGACTACATGATCGTCTTCACTGCATCGACGCATATCTACATCTTCCGCACCAGTAGTGCGTCGAGTGGTAATCCTGTGATCCTTATACGGCAGTTCTTCCTGGTTATACGCGGTAGAAATTTTGTTTTGCGCTAGTGTAGCCTACCTCGTATCCCAACACTTCCTCCGCGCGAACAGCGACGTCTTCGCGTGGAAGCCCTCGGACATGCCTGGCATCCCGAGAGAAGTCGCCGAGCATTCCTTGAACATCAGGGCCGGCTCCAAGCCAGTGAAGCAAGGATTGCGCCGTTTCGACGAGGAAAGGCGCAAGGCCATTGGCGAAGAGCTCCAGAAACTTCTGGCGGCCGGGTTCATCAAGGAAGTGCGCCACCCCGAGTGGCTGGCCAATCCTATCCTTGTACCAAAAAAGAACGGGAAATGGAGGATGTGTGTCGATTATACCGGTCTCAACAAAGCGTGTCCAAAGGACCCGTTTCCTTTGCCACGCATAGATCAAATAGTCGACTCAACCGCCGGGTGCGAGACCCTCAGCTTCCTCGACACATATTCCGGCTACCATCAGATCGCGATGAAAGAGGCCGACCAGCTCGCTACCTCCTTCATCACCCCCTTTGGTCCCTACTGCTACGTTAAGATGCCGTTCAGCCTCAAAAACGCGGGGGCTACCTTCCAGCGATGTATGCTGAAGTGCTTCGGAGATCTCATCGGGCGGACCGTTGAGGCCTACCTTGACAACATCGTGGTTAAATCCAGGAGGGGTGACCAGCTCGTTCCCGACCTGGAGCTAGCCTTCGAAAGGCTGAGGGATAAGCGTATAAAGCTCAATCCCGAGAAATGTGTATTCGGAGTCCCAAGGGGCATGCTATTAGGCTTCATCGTCTCCGTGCGCGGCATCGAGGCAAACCCGGAGAAGATAGTGGCCATCAGTGACATGGGGCCAATCCGGAACATAAAGGGGGTGCAGCGCATCATGGGATGCTTAGTAGCTCTAAGCCGCTTCATCTCGCGCCTCGGCGAGCGAGGTCTTCCTCTCTATCGGCTCCTGAAGAAGTCTGACCGCTTCGAATGGACCAGCGAGGCCCAAGAGGCACTTGACCGACTCAAGGACCTCCTGACGAAGGCCCCGATTCTAGTCCCGCCCACCGATGGCGAGACCCTCCTGCTCTACGTCGCGGCGACCACCCAGGTGGTTAGCGCGGCCCTGGTGGTGGAACGGGAAGAAGAGGGACACGCTCTCAAGGTGCAACGTCAGCGAAGTCTTGTCCGAATACAAGACACGATATCCACAGATCCAGAAGCTCGTCTACGCCATCCTCATCACGAAGAGGAAGCTGCGTCACTACTTCACCTCCCATCCGGTAACGGTCGTTTCATCATTCCCGCTAGGTGAAGTAATCCGGAACCCAAATGCTACGGGGAGAATCGCGAAGTGGGCGCTTGAGCTCATGGACCAGGGTATCACCTACGTCCCCCACACCGCCATCAAGTCCCAGGCACTTGCCGACTTCGTGGCCGAATGGACGGAGGTTCAAACCCCATCGGCGCCAGAGAACCAGGAGTGCTGGACGATGTACTTCGATGGGTCACTGATGAGGGCCCGTGCCGGAGCAGGCCTCGTCTTCGTCTCTCCATTGGGCATGCGCATCAGGTACATGATCCGCCTCCATTTCCCTGCATCCAATAATGTCGCTGAATACGAAGCCCTCCTCAACGGGCTCCGCATCGCCATCGAGCTGGGTATCCGTCGGCTGGACGTCCGGGGCGATTCCCAGTTGATCGTCGAACAAGTCATGAAGGAGTGGAGCTGCCACGACCCCAAAATGGCAGCCTACTGCAACGAGGTCCGTAAGCTCGAGGACAAGTTCGACGGGTTAGAGCTCAACCACGTCGCAAGGCGCTTCAACGAGGACGCCGACGAGCTGGCGAAGGCGGCGTCCGGCCGAATGCCCATCCCCGACGGCGTTTTCGTTAGCAACCAGGTGAAGCCTTCAATCCGTTATCCGGAACCGGCAGGGGTCGGTGAAGCACCCCCAGCCCTGGGTTCGGGACCCGAGCCAGGGGAGGTCGGCGACGCGCCACCTGTCCCGGACCCGAGTGCCGCTGTTTCGCCCGACTCGGCCCCGGGAGCCGATCCGTCCGACCCCGTGGTCATGGAAGTCACGACAGACCCCGCGGTGGGGGCCGACCCCCCGATCGACTGGAGAGCCCCGTACCTCGACTACCTTGTCCGCGACACGTTCCCGGCAGATAAAACAGAGGCCCGCAGGATCGCGCGCCGCGCCAAATCCTTCACCATCATCGACCAGGAGCTCTACAAGAAAAGTCACACGGGGATCCTCCAGCGTTGCATTCCGATCGCGCAGGGAAAAGCGTTGATCCAGGATATCCACGCCGGAGCTTGTGGTCACCACGCCGCGCCAAGGACACTCATTGGCAACGCCTTCCGACAAGGTTTTTACTGGCCAACCGCGGTCGCGGATGCTACCCAGGTAGTCCACACATGTGAAGGATGCCAGTTCTTTGCCCGCCAAACTCACCTGCCCGCGCAGGCATTGCAAACCATCCCCATCACGTGGCCGTTCGCGGTCTGGGGGCTGGATCTCGTCGGACCCTTCAAAAAGGCGCCCAGGGGCTTCACCCATCTGCTCGTCGCTGTCGATAAGTTCTCCAAATGGATCGAAGCAAGACCAGTGGCGCAAATCAGGTCCGAGCAAGCGGTACAGTTCTTCACCGACATCATCCACCGCTTCGGGATCCCAAACTCCATCATCACCGACAACGGCACACAATTCACCGGGAAGAGATTCCTCCAGTTCTGCGACGACCACCACATCCGAGTGGATTGGGCGGCAGTGGCGCACCCCCGCACGAACGGGCAAGTCGAGCGAGCCAACGGCATGATACTCCAGGGTCTCAAGCCACGGATCTTCGACCGCCTTCAAAGGTTCGGCGGACGGTGGGTTGCGGAGCTCCCCGCAGTCCTCTGGAGCTTGAGGACGACCCCCAGCCGGGCGACGGGGTTCACCCCGTTCTTCATGATCTACGGGTCAGAGGCCATTTTGCCCACCGACCTAGAGTACGGGTCGCCGAGGGTCAAGGCATACGACGAACAGGGAATCCAGGCGTCACTAGAGGACGCACAAGATCAACTCGACGAGGCGCGAGACGTAGCCTTACTACACTCAGCTAAATACCAGCAAGCCCTACGGTGTTACCACAGCCGAAAGGTACAAGGCCGAGCCTTCAACGTCGGTGATTTAGTGCTCCGCCTCGTCCAGGACAACAGGGGTCGGCACAAATTGACTCCCCCATGGGAAGGCTCGTTCATCGTCGTGCAAGTGCTACGGCCAGGCACCTACAAGCTGGCAACTCCCGACGGGCAGGTCTTCAGCAACGCCTGGAACATAGAACAGCTAAGGCGCTTTTACCCATAGCTCTTATTTCCAAGTTCTGCATAAGCTTGCCTTTAATTCCGTTTTTCCTTTAAGCTCAGGGGCATCCGACCTTGGCCTCGTTCCAGGGCCGCATACCCCTCGGGGGCTATCAGTTTTGTTCTTCTGCGAAAAAAGAAACCCCGAGCCGCCTCGGTTCAGGCCTTTTCCTTCAAGCTCAGGGGTATTCGACCCTGGCCTTGCTCCAGGACCGCATACCCCTCGGGGGCTATCGGGGGTCCCGACCCCAGCCGCTTGGTGCCATCTAAACGAAACGTTTTTTCTTTTTCAAACCGAACACTCCCTTTCTAGACCTTTGGGCGCAAAAAAGAGAAGGATGCGTGAACGGTACTTAGGCAAGTTTGATCGGACTGCGAAAAACCCTACGCACCAGCGGCTACGGCACCTTCGCTCATCAAAACTTACTGACGTACCCGGCGACGCATCCTAAGCTTTCGAGCTCAAAGGAACAGTAAAGGGGATCGGGATTTTTCACGCAACAAAGTCATAGAACAGGCCCGTATGGCCAACGCAAAACGAGTTCAAGACTGACATATTTACAACTTTTGGGCGCCAGCCCGTTACAGCTAACTTGATGAGGGGTCGGCAGGAGGGACGACTTCATCTTCCAGGAGCTTCGCAAGGGCCTCCGCCGGCGCGGTCCCTGCCGCGTCGATCCCGTCCAGCTCAGCTTCGGTGTAGCCGGCGGCGTACCCTTCGCTCATCCCAGCAAAGTTGATGCCGAAATAATGGGAGCCGAAGACCCCGAAGGATCGCCGCACGCCGATGTGAAGCGCGTCCACGGCGATCTCGCGGTGCCGACGACGTACCCCGAGGACACGAGCCGGTAGAGAGCTCGACCCCTCCTCCGGAGCTACGCCAAAGTCGTCGCAAACGACGCGGACCGCATCTCGCAGGGCGCCGTGCTTGCCGCGCTCCGCGTCGAGCAGACCCTGCAACTTGGCGATTTCACCTGCAGAAACCATCCAGAAAAGCCAACCAAGTCAAAGAACAGAACACAAACAACACGGGAATGCGGGAACGGAAAAAACCTCACCGTCGGCCTGGGTCTTCAACTCACGCTCCCGGTCGGCCCCTCGGGACACGGCGGACTGAAGTCTCTGCACTTGCGAGCGAAGGTGACCGGTCTCCGCGCGGAGGGCTTCACGCTCCCCCCTCAGCTGTGCAAGCTCCTCGGCGTCACGGCGGGCCCTCTCAGCAGCAGCTTGAAGCTCCTCGGCATCGCGGCGGGCCCTTTCAGCGACGGCCTGGAACTCCTCGAGGTCGAGGCGGGCCTTCTCAGTGACGACTTGGAGCCTAGCCTTCGCACGCCGCGCCTCCTCCAACGCCGCCCGCTCACGCCCTTGCAGGTCGCGAATGACCCCCTGGGCGGCGTTGATTTGCAGGGACAGGTCCCTGGTGCGCTCCCTTTCAGTATTAAAGCAATCCCAAAGACCCTGCTGCCGCCGGAGGAAATCAGATTTCCCTCGACTGCCCTCTTGGAGAGCCTGCAAAGCAACACGTCGTTAAGGCAAAAAGCAAAAGGGAGGTGCTGATCACCAACAGTAGGAGCAACATACCTGGCTGCCAGAGAGGACGGTGTTGCCCAGAACCCCCAACGCTGAAGACAGAGCCGCCTGGACGTGGGCGATGCCGCCCTGCACCGCCTGCCACTTATGCCACTCGGCGGCGGCGTCCAGCGCGAAGAGATGCCTCGGCGGGTCATCGCGGGGTGACCAGCGAAGGATGGACCCCCTCCATGCCCTGGGAACGGAGGAAGCCGAGGCCGAGGCAGGGGCCGCCCCTGACGCTGCCGTCAAGGTCGGCACCATTGCACTAAGAGCCGCCGGGTCTACCGGCGACCCAGGCACCTGCACGCTCGTCGCCGCCGAGGCCGCCAGCGGCATCCCAGTGGGCCCCTCCACCTCCGTCGCCGGAGCCACTCCCACGGGGGTGATTGGGGCGGAGGTCCCTGCCTCCGTCACCACTGCCTCCGCCGCCGCCGCGCTTCCGGGTGCAGGCGTTCCCTCCGCCTCTGGTCCCACCACAGCTGCGGAGGCATCCGCCCTACCTCCCGTCGCCGCCGTCCCCTCTGCCTCGTCGGCGTTGAGGTCGATCACCTCCCCGGCCTGAGAACCCGGGAGGATCGCGCCTTGCACTGTAGGGACGACGGGGGCGACCGAGGGCGGGGTAGGGTCCGCCCCCCTGCCGCGGCTGACGCCGCCGTCGCTCCGCCAGCCGCCGCCGCAGGGGCCACCTCCGCGGAGGGGTCCGCGGCCTCACCAGGGACCCCCCCGGAAGAAGCCGACAACCGCAGCGCCTTCTTAGGCGCCAGCTACAGGGTGAGGCCACGGGGAGCAGTGCTGCACATCGATAAACGGACGTCAGCAGAAACGGACGAAAGAAGAGGCGAGGAACGAAGCGCAAGGAGGGCCAACTTACGTTCTTGAAGCACAAGGGCGGCGCGCGCGCTTCGACTCGGAGCCCGACGCCGACCCCGGGGCGTCCGGCAACGGCCGCTTGTCACCGCTTTGCTGCTCTCCGGCAGCAGGCACGGCGGTGGAGGCAGGCTCCACGGACCTCCGAGGAGCGCCCTGAACAGACTCCTGGGGAGCGCCTCGCGCCGGATCCGAAGCTGCGGCGGGGGCAGGCTCCGAAGACCCCCGAGGGGCGCTCCGTGTCGACCACGGGGGGGCACCCCTTGCCGACCCCTGGGGGACGTCCCGCGCCGACCCCTGGGGGGCACGCGCTGTGCTAGCCCCTGAGGCACAGCCCCAGGGCCTGGAGGAGCCGAAGCCCGGGCGGACGCCTCCCCCGCTTCACCTTCCGCGGCCGTCTACGGGGGCGCCTCCTGAATCACAAGGGCGCCCGATTGAGGGGGAGGGAATCAGCTCCTCCTCCTCTTCGTCATCTTCCTCATCTTCATCCTCTTCATCATCATCATCGTCGTCGTCATCGTCGTCGTCGTCCGACACGACCGACCCCCTCCGCCGCCGCTGGAACTCCTTGGCGGCCTTCTTCCGCTTCTTCGCCGTCTCCTTGTCCTTGCGGTGCTTCTGCGCCTCGATATGGAGACAATTGCGAGTTCGCCGCTCGGCATCTTCCGGCACCGGCGGAAGCGAGCCCACGACCCGAGTTAGTGGGCCCTGCAAACGCAAAACAGCTCCGCGTCAGAGCAACGATCGTAGGACATAAATGTAACAACTCTACCTAAATTAAGTGCTTTAACTCTAAACCAGTGAGAAATCCCTGAGTTAAGAAGTGAAATAACCTTTTTAAGCCTAAGAAGCTCTCTTTTGGAGTTTGTTTTTTTTAAAGCTTGAAATTCTACATCTAAACTCACGTTTCTGCCCAAATAAGAGTTTTAAAACTTTTAAATTGCAACAACTTTTGTTAAAGGCACCTTGACTAATTCAGAGTGGAAAGGAGTCAAAACAGCAACCCAAGCCGACCTTCCTAAAGGACCCTAAATATTTCTTAAGTCCTGAAATTCGAGTTTCCTCCATCTTTGCAAGCTTTCATCTCCCGTTTTCCTATCTGAGCTCGAGTCAGAGCCTTAATAGAAGTTGTAGTACCTCAAGAGTATTCCAGCTTTGTTACTCTGACCCAGATCCAAATCGGACCCGATCTTGTTCAAAATCCCGGTCAAAGTGAGGTAAACCAGACAGCTCACCCCGGATGCTTAGAAATCCTAAGTTTGGAATTCCAGATTTTTGGCTAACTTTGGCCGGATTTATCTTTGAATCCTTTCACAATCTGAACCGACACCTTAAACAAAGTTTGAAGAGCTACCAGAGTTGAACAAGTTTGTTTAAGGGAGTGTTGGGTGTTGTGTTGAAAGATTCGGAGAAGGATCGCTCCAAAGCTGGTCTGGCTTGCTGCCTGAGGGGAGCCTCGACGCCCGCGCGCCCGGGCATGTTCGCTCGCGCGCCGCGCGCCGCGTGGCCGCCGGCCACCTGCAGCTCGCCGTTGCCCTATCCCCAGCGCGACAGCGACCGGACGAGAGCCACGGCGCCCAACCCGCACCCGCGACAGGACGGAGCAAGCGCAGGGCCAGCCAATCGTCGGCCGAGCGCAAGTCGCCTTCCCGCCTACCACGGCTCTGCTCCGCCAACCCGGTTCCGCCCGTTCGCCGAGAAAGCTGAGAGGCCCCCGACGTCCCGCGTCTCCGCCCGCTCGCCCAACCCCCGCGGTAGCCTTTCCGCCTCGCCCGCCCGACAAACCGGAAGCCCCAGACGCGCGCCGCCCAAGGCCAATCGCCGCCAAAGACCATCCGGAGCTCCGCCTCTTCTGCCCAATGGCGTCGACGGCCAATGGCTGCCTCGCCCGAGCACTCGCCGCTCCCGGCCTTATCTTTTCCCCACCGGAGCCCCGCCTCGACCCTCCGCGCCACCCCGACCCTATAAAAGGAGACCCCCTCACCGGCAAGGCCACCTCTTGCCACCGCCTGCACCTGCGCCGCCGCTTTCTCCTCTGCGCCCTGCCTTCTCCTCTGAGCCACCGCTTTCTTCCCGCGCCGCCGCTAAGCTTCCGTGGAGCTCACCCCTTGCGCCACCACCACACTCCGGCGACTTCGCCGCCACCCGCAAGCCGCTCCTTCCAACACACCAGCCGCCCGCTCCTCCGCGCGGTACTAGAGCTTGCTTGTGTCCACCAGAAGCACCGCCGCCGCCGGACCACCGTCGAAGTCTTGCCGCCACCCAAGCCTTCGTGTGTACAACCTTTCCGCCCCAGCCTGCTCCTGTTCGGCCCCAAGGCTTCACCAGTAGACTTGGAGGTAAGCTACTTAACCTCCCTGTCTTTCCGTCTCGCCCGACCCTTGTCCATTCGGTTCGTCCGACCCCTGTCTTTCCGTCTCGCCCGACCCTTGTTCGTTCGGTTCGTCCGACCCCTGTCTTTCCGTCTCGCCCGACCCTTGTCCGTTCGGTTCGTCCAACCCCTGTCTTTCCATCTCGCCCGACCCTTGTCCGTTCGGTTCGTCCGACCCCTGTCTTTCCGTCTCGCCCGACCCCTGACCTTTTTCGTTTCACCCGACCCTCTGTTTCGGTTTGCCCGACCCCTTTTCCTTTCGTCTCGCCCGACCTTTTCCCGTTCGCCTCGCCCGACCCCGCCAAGTTCACCGACACTTTCTCCGCCTCGCCCGAGGGCTCGGTTGTAATTCTTTTTCCTTGACCCGAGGGTATCGGTGAAATGTTTTCGGGGATTCCTCTGTGTTGAGTCTGAGGACCTCGGTACGGTTTTTCCTTAAACCTGAGGGTCAGACCCTAAGTTTTCCTCAATCCGACCCTCTCATCCTGCTCTCCACCAACAGAAGTTGACCTCCCCCACCTTCTCTGTAGCTTTGCTACAAGCGTCCGTGTCAAAACATGAGTGTGTCGAAGTAAACATCTAAAATGTTTAACCCTGCATTGCATTTCCGTGTAGAGCTGAATCTCGCCGACGGGACGTACGAGCTTCATCCAGCACCGGAAGAAGACCCCGCCGAGGAACAGCTGTATCCCGGCGAAGGAGAGCCCGAACCAGCGCAAGACCCCGAGGACCCGCAAGATTTTTCTGAAGGCAAGCCCCGGTGCATGAACTCCCTGTTTTACTTTCATGACACTTATTGATTACTTGATTGCGCATTTACGTTTCGAGGAGTTGTAATGGAACCTTAGATGCATAACTTAGTACCTTGTTTTTGAATACTAGTTGCTAAGGCCGAGTAGTTGCATTGCTTAATAGGTTTCGGTAAAAGTCGAGTGATTTCCTATCACTCGCGAGTTATAGGAGTTGAATGTTTCGGTTTTGTCGCAACTATAAGGACGACAGACGGGGTCAGGCTTGTGTTGGATACTTGGTGGATTGCCCCGTCTGTCTAAATGAAAATGAACTAAGGTCGAAACGTGTCGGCGTTCGTGATCAAGTGTTTGAAAGTACTAATCTCATACCTAGTATGGGATGGGGAAGCCTAGTACCTGATTGAACTGGGGCGTGGCATACCTTCCAGCTGTCCTTGGAACGTCGTTCCCATGGTGCATCATGTGGGTGCAAGTGCGGTCACAGTGCAGCATTAGGCCGGGACTGTGGAGCATTGCATGCCAAAGGAAGTTGGCCCTGACACGTGCCTAAGGGATCGATGGGGACGGCTGACAAATGAAGCGACCCTTCGTGGTGCGCGGATGTCGTGAGATTAGGTTTGCCATGCATGGTTAATAAATTCGAATCGATTCGTCTGCCTCTCACAGTTTGGGACTACTTGATCGCTATTCTGCACTGAGTAAAGATGGAACAGGATGATGATTTTAATCTTGATGTTGTTAAATAATTGTTTGGAAACCGTGTTTGTTTAGTATAAGTTGCTAATCTAGAATGGATGAAGAACATAGAACATGAGCTAAAATGTTGAAAGTAAGGACTAACTTTAGACGCTTTTGGCAAGAAAACCCCAGAGCCAGAAAGCCTTGCATGTCTAAGTCTCGGTCGCGTCCTTCCGACGGGTCAGTCTTGCTGAGTACTAGTTGCTCAGCCTTGTTGTGGCTAATCTTTTTCAGGTAATGTCAGTAGCTTGGGAGTTGGTACCACTTGGCCGACCCAGCTTCCTTCAGGCTGGACCGTCGAGTGGGATCCTTCCTCGGACGGCGAGGGAAGGAATTTTTGATGTCATGATCGGCTCCATCATGATGTCTTGTATTGACGTTTAAGCTTCCGCTAGTTTTAATGTAATCTCGGACCATGCAAAAATTTCGGTTTGAATTTCCAAAACTCTGATGTAATAAATTGTTGAACTATGTTGTCAGTATGGAATGTTGTAATCTCTGTGCTAATCACCTTCGCGTGAGCGATGCTTCTCGATCCTGTTTACGTGGTTTATCGGAGGAAATTCGACGGTCGACCAAGTTGACTTGCTTAAAGTGCATAATCGCATGTTAGGCGACTTCAATGCATTTTAGTCAGGTTAATTTGGGCGGTTCCGCCACAATAAAGAAAGGAAGACGATGCCCCAACTCCTTACCAGGTCTATGAAGCCCGCCTCCGGACGCATCGGCGGGTGCCCGGGAATCGGGTACTCGACGTCCTTGTCCTCCAGCGCCTCCCGAATCCGTTGCCGGATCTCGGAGGCGGCAAGCGCGCCCGTCGCCAAGGTGGTGCCTTCGGTCGGCGCGTCGGGGGTCATGGCGCCAAGCGGTCGGATCCGGAGCATCAGCGACGCCACCCGTCGGGCATGGTACGCTCCGATGACCCCGGCGCCGGTGAGCCCGTTCCTCTTCAGCCGCTCGATGGCCTGCAGCAGGTCGGAGAACCGCTTCTTCTCCTTCTCCACCGGCCCGTACGCCCATACATCCGGCGCCGCGTCGATGGTACGGCCGGTGAAAGCCGGCAGGGGGGAGTTCGGGTAGTTCTTCACGTAGAACCACTGATTGTGCCACCCCTTATGGGACGCCGAGGTCTTCATCGTCATATACTCCTTGGAGCGAGTATGACGAAGGTGGATCCCGGCGCACCCGATCGGCACCGGAGGCGACCGCTGCTGGCTCCCGGCCTTCCCCGACTTCTGGTACAAGCTCACTGTGAAAAAGTATTTCCACAGCGAGAAGTGGGGCTCGATGCCCAGGAATCCCTCGCACAGTGTGACGAACGCCGCAATGTGCTGGATCCCGTTGGGGTTGAGGTGCTGGAGCTCGAGCCCATAGTGGTGGAGGAGCCCGCGGAAGAAGCGACTTGGGGGAGAAGCGAACCCCCGCTCATGGAAGTGAGCGAAGGAGACGACATAGCCGGAGGGAGGCGTTGGAACTTGCTCCGTCCCCGGCAGCTCCCACTCGCCCGCCGCCGTCCTCTCGCAGAGGAGGCCCTTCCGCACCAGGCCCTCGGCGCGCGAGGAGGTGAAATGGGAGACCCCCCAAGAACCCATCGCCGGAGGAGGGAGGAGATCGACGGAGACGGGAAGAAAGGGCGCGGCTTGGAGCGAAGGAAACGAGGCAGGCACGGATGAACTGAGCGTGAGGCTGGAAGGCAAGAAGGCTCGAATGCGGAAGGAAGGCGGAACCGGCGCGGCGAGCTCCCGTTTTTATAGGAAAGGTACCGGGAAAGCCAAATCGACGCCCTGGCCGCCATAAATGCAGCGCCAGGTACGCCCCTGCCACGCCCGTTTCCTTTTCGAAAACCACGCGCACGATCGGCCGCGAAAACATCCTATCCTCCTCGATTCACGGGACGGCGCTCCCCATAACTCCACTTCCCGGATGGCGTGCCCACGACGCCCCCCACGTTCGGCCCAGGCGCAACGACCGCTCCATTCCGACCCAAGGCCCACAGGGAGGTAAGAAAGGGATACGGGGCTGAAAACGCCCCTACGGCCCATTACGGTCCAGAGGTTCGAAAGCTGGCCCGATACGGGTTCGACAGCTGCCTCAGGACATCCCCTGAGCAAGGGGTGAGTAGGGACGGGTCCGCTAGCGGCCAACACCCAGGCGAGCAAAAGCCAAGGGCGTCCTGACCTCACGTTCGAGTCCCGCCCGGTATAAAGTTCATGGTTTTTCCACGGGGAAAGGCAACGAGCCCCCAGATCCAGTCGAACGGATCCGGGAACTATATGAACTGGCCGGCGGGAAATCGGAGTGCGCCACCAGCTTGGCCCGAGCCGGACCCCCCCGAACGGGGATCGGGACTCCACTCAAACCTACCCGTTTGCAGCTCAAACGAGCACCACGGTTCGTCCAACGCGGATAACGTGGCCCGGCTCAACTCCTCCGTCCTAGCGAACGGACGCTTGAGGGACAACGATCAAAAGTCGACCTAGCCTCCCGATCGGTTTCCTGAAACGAGCAGGAGCTCGGGGGCCAGCATCGCAACCAACGACCACGCGTGTGGTCACAATTCGCAGGTTCCCCGGCCAAGCTGAGATAAAACGAGCGCGCCATAACACAGAGCCCGCGATGAAACAGCGAAAGAAGCCTCCGGAGGAGCACTCCTGCTCCACCACAGGCCCGGGGGCTACTGTTGGGGGGAAATATTAACAATCCCCTAAAATACCGCTCAAAGAAGTAGACACGAAGGCCCGGGCCCACCTAAGCATGATCAAAGCTCTGCCTCGCCCGACCGCGGCCTCAGGGTCGGGAACGCCCGACCTCCCTCGACAAAGCTTCCACCTCGCCCGACTGCGGCCCCGGGGTCGGGGGTGCCCGACCCCTCACCACGAAGTTCCGCCTCGTCCGACCCCAAGCGGAGGGGTCGGGCGCGCTGGGGCCCCCGGGGTAGGCACCCCCCTCGGATGCGGTCCAGGTGGGCAAGACAGACAAAATCCTGTGGGTCCCCCCGTTGGCCTCGCCATAAATGCGCCGCAGGCCTGGCGGAGGGAAGGGATGACCGCGCTCCTCACGCAACCCGTCGCAAGTACCCGTGCAAGACCGTACTGCGCAAGCTACAGTGCCGGCGGCTGACTCCCATTCGCCGCAGGGTACTCATGGCCTGCGCCGGCCGGAGCGGAGGAGAGACCGACCTATCCTCGGGCCCCGTGCACCCTCGGGTCCCGCGCGCTCGGCAGTAAGGATGTGACGCCCTCTCTCTGGGAGCCGCCATCCGAACGGTGGCATCCACCGTCCTCCCCAACAGACACCAGGATAACGACGGAATGCCTTCATCATGACCCGACGCCTACGAGTGTCGAAGGAGCTATCTGTAGGATGCAACGACAGTTGGCACACGGCCGCCTCCCCCTCCGGCATGCACGCCGGTGTTCGCCAGGGGCCGGCGGAGGCATCGGGCGCCTAGGAACTTGCTCCTCCTTCCTGCCGTATTTTTTACCATTCTACGCTTTATTCTTTACGGTCCTCTTCACCCAATCCCAGCTGTAACTCCGGCCACCCCCCTTGCGATATAAAAGGAGGAATCCAGGGCCAGAGGGGGGATCGGCTTCTTCTCCCACAAGCCACAGCACACAACGACTCTCCCTGAGAGCACAAGCACAAAAGAGACTTGGGACCAGTCCCTCTCTCGTCGATCTGTAACCCCTACTACAGAACCCCGCGTGGGCAATACGAGCATCCTCGATACTGGACGTAGGGCTTCCCTTGCCCGAACCAGTCTAACCCGTGTCTCCCACGCCACCACCTGAGGCTTTACGCGCATAAAAGAAATTCACTAGTCTAAGTCTTGATCCGCCGATCTTGACAACGACACAAGCCGTGGCCGCTATACTACAACCCTAAATTACCACCGGACCCAGTCCCTAAAACTCATTAATAAACAATGATACATTAGTCGGTAAAGGATCATTGCAAACCGTCGATCGGTATATCAAGATTTTCCTAGTAAGTGTCCATCGGTAAGTCCAACCGGTTTCGACAGGAAGGACGGGCTAGGGCGACGGATAGGGATGGGATGAGGCCGACAAGGGAGTTTGTGTAGTGCACGACATGCTGCGGTTGGGTGTTGAAGAAGTGCGCCATGCCCAAGCCCTATCAAAAGGAGATATTGGTGGATGCCAAGTCCAAGGAGGAAGAGAGGAGGTATTCGACTTGTTGCCGTCCTTTGTCGGAGAACCCCAAGCCCGACGAGGAGAAGGCGAGGGTGGCGGACAGTGTGTGGTGAGGAGGAAGAAGATAAAGACAGTGGGGTTGAGCTAGGAGATCCTAGTGGACATGAAGAACAACCCCTATCCCAACACCCTTACCCATCCCTAGCTGCAATCTCTTGCTCTTCAACATCCTTGAAGAAGGTGTCGCTAAGTACGAGGCTAGGATTGAGTTTCACGCATATGCCTTCCTCCATTACGACGTCAAGGGGTACGCGGAGTTCCAATGGGAGATGGCGGACGATGAGGAAGACAAGGCGTAGGATTATGTGTTTAGCCACGATCAGTAGTTTTGACTCACGATGCAGAAGGCAAAGCAAATGTGGAATGCTTTTGACTTTATCAAGCTTGGAGAAATTTAGATTTTTGACACTCCAAACACGTGGCTTCGCACATTTGACACCATTAAGATGGGAAGATGGGCTTCACAAATTTGACACCCAAATTATTGACACATTGATTTACTTCATTTTGCCTCTTTGATGATTTTATTAACCTTTTTCCATTTACATTTTGATGTTGCTTCAAATGGAAAAGCCCAATTAGTAGGAGGGAAGGAGATTTGAGTAAGCTAATCCAAAAGATATTCCGTAATGTATTTGGTGTCAATACTAATACGCATATAAATCCTTTCAAGTAATATCACTTCACAATGTCAAACAGTGCACGAACATAATATTCGCCCAGGATATGCACACATACGTGGTTACAAAGTACGAGCACAACCAAATCAATTAGAATGGTTAGCCGCACTGCAATCGTCACCCTTTCAAAACACAACCGTGGGTCATGCACAACAACACGTCAGCTCTAGTAATCTCGAGTTACACCTTTGGAAAACAACGACTATTGCTGCAAATCACCGAAACTTGGCTTGAGAAATTTACTGCATCACAATTCCAAATCACCACTGATCCCTGGACTGTATCTCCCGTTCTCCATTCCTGGATTATTTTCCAAATTCTCTAGCTTCCAGGTGTGAACTTCATGCAGATTGGTGGCTTGATCTTGGCAAGGGCGAGAAGGGAAGACGGGAAGGTCCATATGCCATCTCCACAGATCAAACCGGATGCCATTGCAGGCACCATGAAGGCCGCTTCATTCTTGTTCATCTTGTTCCAAACGAAGACGATCAAACTCCCGACGCACATATCGATCGCAAAGCTTCCACCAACAAGGAATGGCACCGCCATCGCCATTGGGAGGGGCACAAGTCTCCCATACTTGCGTGGTAGGATATCCCTTGCAACACTAAAGATGAATGCGAATGCGAAGAACCCTGCTGAGAGCGTAAGGCAATGCTTGGGCAACGCGGAGAAGCCCTCCACGCCAAGGACCGCCATGTTCCGGTAGATCAGCCCGTATGGGGCCTTCCAGTAACCGGTGGGGTTTCCGATGTCGAACGCGTTGTAGAAGAGCAAGAACGTGAGAGGCGCAACTATGCAGCCCATGGCCGTCCCAATGAACTGTGCCACGAGCAAGGATCTGGGAGATGTCATGGTCAGGTGACCCGTCTTGAAGTCATGCATCAGATCGGCGGAGGCCATCACCAGCTGCTTCACCAGCGTGCCGCCGGCGAGGCCAGCAATGACACCGTTGTCCTTGCCAGCCCAAGCTGCGAAGATGAACAGCGCGATCTTGCCGTAGTTGTAGGCCATGTTGATGTCAGTGAGCCCTGTTCCGTAGGAATTGGCGAAACCAAGGAGAGGGGCGATGACGTAGGCCACAATGACGTGGTACCACTTGATCTGCCGGAACATGATTGGGATGGTGATCACTGCAATGACGCTTAGCCCTGCATATCCGGCGTAAGCTGCCCAAGCGGGGAAAGAACCGTCCTTGAAGACCTCGTCACGTTGCAGATCGTCGAGTGGGACCATTTCGTCCCCATTTCCATTTGCCACTGTCCATTCAATCAACAACGGCAAGTCAATTTCAGAAAGTGATGAAATGTTTCAAAACTCATGCATCATGATTGAGTTTGCAGGGTTCCTGTTTCCTCACCTCTGTTGCTAGCACGTTTCCGGTTTAGTCGTTCATGCAGGCTCATAGCTGTGACACCAAGGACTTTAAAGAAGTGGTAAAGACCGTCTCCCATGATCAGAGCTATGCAGAGGAAGGCCTGGAAAGCAAAATTTTGACATTTATTCAGTGACACCTGTATACACTACTACGCAACTACAGCACTTTACTATACATCTGAAAAGCAATACTACTACCAATCTGTTAGGCCTGGTTTGGTTCGGTTGCTTATTTTTAAGCACCCGTCACATCGAATGTTTAGATACTAATTAGGAGTATTAAACGTAGACTATTTACAAAAATTCATTACATAAGCGGAGGCTAAACGGCGAGACGAATCTATTAAGCCTAATTAGTCCATGATTTGACAATGTGTTGCTACAGTAAACATTTGCTAATGATGGATTAATTAGGCTTAATAGGTTCGTCTCGCCGTTTAGCCTCCACTTATGTAATGGGTTTTGTAAATAGCCTACGTTTAATACTCCTAATTAGTATCTAAACATTTGATGTGACACTTGCTAAAAATAAGCAAAGGGAACCAAACGCCCTCTTAGTTGATGAGAAAAGAGAGACCTTGTAACCGTATAGGCTTTTCATGCTGCTTTCTGGTACATTTGCAGGGTACCACTCCCCCTTCTGTTTGCTGATGAGTGGCCACAATATCCCCCATGACAGGATCGCACCAAGGAGAGTGGATATGTTCACAAGGTGCGAACAAATCATCCCCGCACCAACATATGTCATGCTAAAATCAAAGAAGAACCTGACACCAGCAGAAATGGAGAATTAGATTGCGTTGCATGCTGCGAATTGTGGAGACATTTGATGAACAATAAGCAAAGTGTGTATATTTACGTCTGTTTCCAAGCCTTCAGACCAAATGTAGGGAACTGAACAAATCCGCAGATATCACCACCTGTGTAGAACCATTGGAAAAAACTCCATATGAAGCTGAGCCCGAAATACTTCAGAAACCCACGGACTTGCATCCTGTCATTTTGGGAAGTAAAATAGCCCATTTGGATCGGTTACTCATCAAGGGATGCTTGAGCTATCGGCAGCCTAAAGATGAACCTAGGAGAGGTGGGGTGATGAAATCCATACTTTGCATTCTTGTCCCCTTGCTTGGTGTGGAAACCATTTATGAGAACAGCAGTTGCAGTCCCACTCGGGTAAGTTAAATTGTAGTCAATGACTAAAACCTGAAAATGACATGTAAAATGAGTGACACTATTGATAAAGAAAATTCACCCAAGCCCCCCAAAAAAATGTGTTACATTTGTAAATATTGCAACTGCCACGGAATTTGGATAGTTGGTAAAACAAATCATTGGCCAACAATTGGTGGCAAGATTTGACTTGGGGTAGCTAATTCGGTATGGAACAAACAGCCCATAGTCTTTAGAAAGGCCCCTCATTTATAACTTGAGTTTGACGCTTGGGGTTAGTACCTTTTCAATAATAATGACGAAAAAGCTTAAAAAATTATATATGGGCATCCAACTTTGTTCCGATTGAGCCTATATGTGTCCTCTATTGACATGTATGTCACCTTAGTCGCTGAAAGGCTTAATAGCGGTCTGAAGGAGGAAAAACCTCCTTTGGAAAATTCTCCCTCCATTCTCTTTGGAGATAGACCAAAGGAAAAGGCAAACAAAATGACTACAAAACCCCTCACTACTACTGTATTATCTAAAGACTATTCGATGCACGCATGTAGAGCAATTTGTGAGAGAAACTAAGCATTGGCACCTTTCTGAGAGGAATCAAGCTCAGGAGGCCCGAGAAGCTGATTGCCGCCATGAACCCGGCCATCCAGCCGAACCCAGGGTCCTTGTAGCTCCCCGGCACGTTGGCCGGCGAGTTCCCGGACAGCTCGTACGTCCTCTTGTCCATGCCCAGCAGCGTGGAGCCGAACCCTCCTGCAAGCGCACGCGCGAATCATATCAGTCAACGACGAACCGTCACCGCACACATTCCTGTCCGGGGGGAGAGGATGCGAGAAGAGCATCTGACCGCCGAAGGCGATGGTGTAGCACGCGACGGCGCAGGTCTCGATGACGCAGTTCTCCTGGCGCGTGAAGGGTCGGTGCGCGACGCCGAGGCGCTCCAGCACGCGCGTCCACCCGCGGAGCGCGAGGAAGGCGATGAGCGCCGCGGAGACGTTCAGCGTGGGCACCAGCCCCGTGGTGAGCGCGATCTTCATCACGATCACCGAGAACATGAACCCGATCAGCAGCGCCGCCACCATGCCGCGGAGGGTCACCTGCTCGCGCCACGGCTGCACGTGCTCCTTCTCGCGCGCCGCCGCCGGGTCGGACTCCATGTCTTCCTCGGGCACGAGCTCGTGCTTCTGGATCTCGTCGCCGCCCCCGTTGCGCGCGCGGTCCACGACGTCGACGTCCATGGCGCCGGCGTTGCTGCTTTGCCTTGCCTACCTCCCCGGCAGCAGGAAGCCACTAACCGAGGAGAAGCGCAGAGGCTGGTGATCTACGGAGGTTTAGCGAATTGCACTAGCAGACGGATGAGATTGGGATGCCAATAGTATCGGAGCTTTATATAGGGAAATCTTTGCTAAAATGTCAACTCCTTTGGAAAATATATTCCAAAATCATATGTCCAAGTAGTTTAATGAATGGTGCAGGCAATCGAATGTTGCCTGTCCACTCTTCTTCATGCAGGTCATACTGTTCGTCTCATCAGAAGATACTCAAATGGGCAGTTCTTCTTCTGTATTCTAATCTCGGTTCATCCCACTTACAATCACTAATCGGAACCTAGAAGTTTTTTTCGTCGCAGAAAAATGTATCAAGAACCTTTCAAGTCGTCGCATAATTAGCTGTCGACAAAGTTGTTGGGGGAAGGGTGAAAGGGACTCGTGCGAGTATGACCATTCGGTGGCAGCATTTTTCTCGCCGTCTTGTCTGCATAATTCATATTGGAGAGTGATGGATCATGACCTTTTGAACGCAGAGCTGATGATATTTTTCGGGGAATAATGTCCTATCCCCGATAGGCCTGTAATCATACAGTAACTCATAAGTGCTCGTTTGCATTTTGTAGCAGGCATAAGAAGATGCATCCTAAACGAATCTCAATTTATACAAGGTCTTATAGATACTAAGTATAGGGTTTATGGAGGTTTCGGCTTCACCTATTTTCTTTTAGGTAGTGTTTGGTTGGCTCAAATGTAACGTAATATGATTACTGAAGGTAACGAATCTCATTACATATGTTTGGTTGCGGTGGTTTGTAATCAATTGACACTGTAATCGAATCCCTTACCTAAATAATATATATACAAGCTTGTTACCCCTCCTCCCCCACCGTAATCAGATATAGCACCCACACAGTAATCTGATTACGTTACCAGAGTGCAACCAAACAAAGAGGGCAATCACCTATTCCACCTTCAAATACACTGTAATCCGATTCCCTTTACGTTTACATTACCTTAGCACGAACCAAACACTATCTTAGTTTCACCGACTTCGAAGTCAAAAGGAGCCCTTCTACACGATCCCAGAAAGAGTAAGGTGGAAACCTAAAAACTGATTGCCTGCGTCGCCTTGCTGCAACTGAAAACCCTGTTTCAGAATCAGCAACAAGGGAAATCCTAATTTGATGAAAAAAATGTTGTGTACGTTGATACTCCCTCCGTTCCAAATTGTAAGTTGTTTTGGCTTTTTTAGGTGCATAGATGTTTGTATTCACGGATGCACCTAAATATAGTGTATGTCTACATGCATACAAATACCTATGGACTAAAAAACTAAAATAATCTACAATTTAAAATGGAGGGAGTGCCACGCAAGCACAAGTGCACAACCACAGCTTGAGAAGTTGGTGCAGTTTTTTTCTCCCAGAGGATAAAAATAGACTAGAGCAACGGGCCTACTTCATGCCGTTTTGCTACCTTGGATCGCTGACTTTTTCAGTATTGCAGCAAGGCAATCAGTGCTTTAATCCGTTGACTTCGCCCAAGTAAAGATAGAATTCATCGGTTTAAGCAAGAAAGCAGGACCGGCAAGGGAGCATAGAGAATCGGGAATAATTTACGATCAATTTGTATCATTGTTTGATGCTAGGGAACTGGTCATGTCTCCACGTTCGGGCCATCCGCCAAGTCCATGATGTTCGATTAGCTAGGCACCACCACCGTGTCTGTTTTCCATGAGAAAAACCGTGAGATGACTTCCAGGGAAAAAATTGAAATTATTTTATTTTATAAAATCACATCGGTAGAGTTTTACTGGCGGTCGACAGCCCATTTAATTTAGCTGTCTTGTGGCCCGATGCATGTTTGGAATGCAAAAGCCCAGAAGAACTGACGGAGATCCAGCCCAATGGAAAATATCCTGCGACCAGCCTAATATAGTTTGAGCCCAAAACATACGCGATTTATCAAGTGCTCCATCTTTCCGAAGATTATTTCCTACTTCCGATGTTTGAGATTGGTGCAGCCTCCATCCGCCGTCCGATCTTCCAGGCTCGGTGGATAGACTTTTTCTTTCCCGTTCCGTTCCAATCTGAAGCTCTCCTTCCTCCGCGCGGGGCGGGAGCGGGACGCGGACGCGGTGGCGGTGGCGGTGGCGGCGGCCAAGGCGCAGGCGGCGCGGGAGGTGTGCGCGGCGTCGGCGGTGTTCGCGGCCCGCCAGCACCGCCGCCGCTCCCCGCGCGGCGCCGGCAGCAGGCCGCACTTCGTCGATTGGTACCTCGTCCTCGCCGTGAGTAGCGCCGCTGCTCGATCCCTCCCCCTAATCCTCCGATTCATGGCTCAGTGTTACTCCCTTCGATGGTGATGAATGAATGGTTCGCACTTGCGCGGCATTGGCGTGTAGATCGGCGAGGCTGCATCGGAGGACGCCGTGCGGCGGCGGTACCGGCAGCTCGGTAAGGCACGCGGCGGCGCCGCCGCCATGGCACTGAACTGGTTGGAGGTTCGCTTCCTCACACGATCGCAGCTGGATATGATTGAATAACGATTCGTTTTGTTCTGTGATTTGTGGGTGCATGCATCGTTGCAGTTGCACCCGGACAAGAACAGGCTCCCCAAGGCGGAGGTCGCGTTCAAGATCGTCTCCGAGGTGATGCTGCATTCTTCTCCATTTCTAAATTCTTCTTGCATCGGGTCGGGTCCCCTTCTCAATCCTCGTGATGCTTTCGCATCCTTTATTTCGAATCTCTCTGCCTTTCCGCTGCTGTCTCGAGCCTGCCTTCCCATCAACCAGTAGCATTTTAAAATCAAGCAAATTCAGAAGCACTCCATCAGCAGTTCATCAGTGAGCTGCTGTTGTCTGTTATGATCGATCCGATTCTCCTGGCACAAGCATAACAACAATAGGAGCGTGTTTCCAAGGGATGCATGCGTTGGATTCGGATCAAATCTTTGTCGATCTGAGCTGAGCTCTATTTCTTTTCAAGTTTACCGTGGATTTGTATCTTAATGTTTGTCAGTTCTAGTTATTTCGTGATTGTTATTGTCAGAAGCTCATCTTATTTTTATTCTTTAGTGACATGACTCATGAGGCAGTAGCGTTCATTGTCGAGGATCGTGGATTCTCTGAAAGACGAACTCATGGCTCTACTATGATGTTCATGAGGACCCTTGCAGGCTTGTCTTGCTGTCTTGCCCACATGAGGAGTCTTGCAGGCTCTGTCTCATTCGTTTTGTATCTGTCAAGTGCCGTGCGAACTTGCTGAAGAAGAACATCTCACGGGACGCCTCATGTGAGTTCTGCGGCGAGGTTGAGGAATCACATCGTGTTCCGATGTCCTTTCGCGGCAAGCATCTGGTCGTCGCTGGGCTCTGACACAGCAACCTCCTCGGTCGAGCTTCTCTGGACGGGGAACGTCCGGCAAGTATCCCTGTGCTACACTATAACAGCTTCTTACTCCTCCTGCCGTGGATGTTATGGGAAGCACCGGAATGACCTAGTGTTCCAGCGCTGCGCTCAACGCTTCTGGTCGGCATGCCGAGATGAAGCCCGACTTTGGCGTGAACGGTTTCGGATAGAGGATCGCGCAATAACCGACTCCTGGTGTACTGTCTTTGCTTCAATGTAAACAATCCCAAAAGCAGATGTTCTCTGCCTTGCTCTCTTTTGATCTGCTGAAAAACTACTTGTAAGACGTTTGGCCTGCAACAGGTCCTCAACGAAATGAAATCAGGTGGGGGCTCGCCCCCCCCCCCCCCCCCCCCCCCCCCCCCGGTTGATCGTCAAAAATAAAAAAATGCTAAGTAAAATGTCTGAGTTCTTTGTTTTTTTTTGAACCATTAAATTGGCAGGAGCATTGCCATATCATATAAGAAGGAGAAGAGAGTTTACAAGAGTTACATAAATCCTAATTACATAAATAAAGGTGGCGCTCAGCTCTTCTGAGTTCTTTGTGAGAAGCAGGCAAATAATACATGAAGCAATACATCTTTTATTATACTATAGTAAGGCATCTTGTCTCTCTACATTTCTAAGTACTACCTCGAGTACTTACTAAATTCATTAATTTTTCATTATACTAATTTTCGTGACCTTGATAAACACTTAATCTATGAATCAAACATGTGACATCTTCCTACCAAATTGGGTTACAACTAATAGTTTAATTCCTTTACCCTTCTAAATCATCATGCCCCTAGCTATGACAAATTATTTAAGGGCACATATCTTGTGAGAACCAGCTGAATTTGAAAACTATATCAAAACTCATAAGTAGATGGTTACAACTAATAGTTTTTCTTTTTACACCTTCCATTGCTAACTATGCTTCTGAGGAACAAATGATAATTGGATTCTTTCCTTGCTTACTTTCTTCTACATTTTTGCAGTTAATGTAAATGAAATATGTATGAGTTGTTCAAAACGATAAGCGGCATCGTGGTTGATGATAGCTTGATTAATAAGGTATGTAGCTTCTGCTATTTTCTTTGAATGGAGTGGCAATGAACGGAAATTTTGTTATCCGCGAAGCCATAATGCCTAATTTCAACAGTTTTTAACACACTAACATTTTCTTCAACTCATGTCTTGCACAACGTTTATTTAAGTTGTCCAACATCTTTTTAAATGCACCAACATTTCTTGATATTGATCAACATTTGTTTGACATGCACCAACATTTTTTCTATGTTATTCAAACAATTTTTATAATCTAACCAACATTTTTTTGAGAATGACCAACATTTCTTTACATACACAAACATTTTCCTTTAACTTATTTATGGACACACACCAACACTTCTAGATATTGAACAACATTGTTTTACATAAATCAACATTTTTATGTTTGCAAAATATTTTTCCACACTCTCCAACAATTTATTTGACATAAACCAACATTTTTCTTAATACACCAACATTTCCTTTAAATAATTCAACATTTATTGATGGCTGCCAATATTTTTTGAGCATGTACCAATATATTCTTAAAGCTGTTTCTAAACTCTTACTAACATTTTAGAATATGTCCAACTTATTTTTGAACACATCTCCAACATTTCCTTTATATTTCTCAACATTTGTTTTCTAAATCAACATTTATTGATGATTGCCCAACATTTTTTCACAATCTCCAACATTTTCTTGACCATTATCAACAATTTTTTCATACACATTTTTCTTGAACTTATTTTTTAATATTATCTAACATTTCATTGACATACACTAACATTTTCCTTTAACTTATCCTGGACACATAGCACCATTTCTTGATATTGACCAACAATTTATCTGACATTCACCAACATTTTGCTCGATAGACCAACATTTTCTTTACATAATTCAATATTTTTTTAGCATATACCAATATATGCTTATATTTTTTTCCCAACATTGTTTTACATACTCCAACATTTTCCCAATAATAGTCAACTTTTTTTTGACATGCACCCAACATTAATCAGGAACCCCACTTTGCAGGCTAGGGTAGTGTGATCCTAATGCACTAGTCATTTTCGAAACAGAAGCTCAAAAGTCTTTTTATGACAAATTCACTTATGATCTTCCATGAGGACAGTAGTTATTCGTCTTATTTTTGTTCCAACTCCTCTCTTCCAAGTACAATAAATTTCATGAAAAGTTCAGCTACTTTAATTCAAATGTACTTTTGCTTCCAGGTTTGTCACAAGTTTCCTATCAATGGTTATTTATATTTTATACTTTCAATGTTATGGTAAAAAATTGCATCTTTCTAACATTTTATTACCATTACACGACTAGTAAATGTTTTCAATATTTCTAACAGCATGTTCACCTTTTATGATGAATGTTTCCAATATTTTTTAGTTAATACGAAGGTCCAACAATTTTACACGAATAGGTTCAACTGTTTTGAATTCAACCTCGTATTGTTCAACAATTTTTCTCCATCAGGTTCAATAGTTTTAGAAACTTAACCTCTTACTATTCAACTATTATCTTGTCAAAGTCATTATGATATTCAACAGTTCTAGCAGTTTCTTTTCCACATCCCAACATTTCTAAAACATACTATAATTCTATATTTTTTATTAACATGTGCTCCAATTTTTCACGAAGAGATGATTTATTTTAGGGTGGTTGATGTTTCTTAGTTGAGGATCGAGTAGACCAGGAGTTACTTAGTTAATTATTACTGATTCGTTAGTTCTCAAATTTGTATAATAACAATTTTGTTCTCACTAGTGTTTTTAGTTGGACATATCATGTCGATTATATGTAAAATTACATATCACTATATTAAACTTTAAACTTTAAGTGCAAGTTTCCACCCGTTTGTATCCCACTTCAAACCATGTACCTAGAAAAAAAAAAGCAGCAGTTAAGAACTGGAGTGACGCTGAAAAAAATAATAACGCGGCGCGCTGAAAAAGGTCGAAGGCAGCGGCGCTCAAAAAATAATAACGCGGCGTGCGAAGCGCGCGTCCTGGAACGAAACGGAACGGAAAAGCTGGACCTTGCCGAGCTTTATCCCGTAGACATTAGACATAGAGAAGCCCCCGCAGCGGCGGCGGTTGACCGCTGCCCTGGCGTTCGCGCGTTCTGCTTGCTTCTCCTTCCGATTTCTCACTTCTCAGGTCAATCGCCCCCACCGACCAACCCGAATTGTCAACTCCGAATCCCGCACGCCACCACATGGATCCGCCGCCCGCCGGTCGATCGCTCCCCGCGTGGCAGATCCCGAGCAACCATCGGATCTCCCGCCCGCCGCGTCACTTCCCGTTTAAATCCGTTGTGTCAACTGCCAACCGCGGGATAACGGGGAGGAGCACTGGAGGAGCAGAACCAGACTCCGCGCGATGGAAGGACTCGTCAAGGGATTGGAGGGTGTCGCGCTAGACGACGGGGTGGAGAGGGCTGAGGAGAGGAGGACCGGCGTGCGGGTGCGGCTCCGGTGGATGGGGACCGGGAGGACAGGGCTCGGTCGACGTGGGCCGAGGTTGCTCGTCACCTGTTCCACACTATGCAGCAGTGGAGGAATGAAGGGAGCTTTAGAGATGGGTCTCAGCGCCTAAGGGGTGTTTGCTCTGCAGGTTGTCTCCGAGGAGAAAGAAGGGGAGCAGGAGCGGAGGTGGGAGAGCGTTGAGCATGGCAGGAAGCAGCAGGCCACTCAACGGCACAACCAGGTTCAGGGGTTTGGGCTTTCTTATGGCTTTTCAGCATCTTGTGTTTTGAAGCCATCTGATTGCATCGTGCCATCTCCCTCACTGCAGGATGAGGGAGGTGAAATGATGGGTGGGGGATCAGATGGCGCCACTGGCATTGGCAACTGCTGGCCGCAGCTACAGACTCCGCATTGTGGAACAGAGCGACAGGTTCATATATGTGTGCTGATTGTGTTCTCATGACTATCTTTGCTCACTGTCACTTTGCCCCTATTATTTGTCGTGAATCTAATTATAGCTATGTGGTTTGAGATTTTAGGATGTACAAGAGAGAAACAGTGGAGGTTAGGTGAACGTGGGGGAAAGAAAGCATCACAGAAGACCACATCAGGTTAGTTTTCAGTTTTTTCTGAAAATTAGAACAGCTTCATGCCACCGGCAATTTCTTTCTCTCTGTTTTCTCCTCGAAACATAAAATTACTGTGAGTCATTGTTCATAAGTATATTGGACTTGAAAATTTTGCATCTAGGTCATATAATTTCTCCTTTGTTTTTCTATATTGATTTTTTGTTGGTTCAGCTCATCGTGCTGTTTGGTTTTAATAAAGTACATATCATATGGGTTCATAAAATCCTCAGATCAATGCTACAAAGTTTGGCCCTCAATCTCATATTCACCTTATGGTAAAGAATGTGTGTGGATATCTATGCAGTCAAACATTTTACTCTGACTAGCAATATCTTTATGGAGAATTATATCCACACGAAAAAATATTGGACTTGCCTAAAGAAATACTAACACAATAATATTATATTATAATTTTATTAGGTTTGCAAGTAGACAATAGAACATGCTAATCGAAATTCTATTTTGTAACCTGTGTCAATGTATGAAACACCACTTGTTTGTAACAGATGAGTAGTGTTTTAAATATTTACGTTTTTCAACCACATGTATGTACTTTCATTCTGAAGTTCTCATTATACTGATATAATAGTATGAACTGAAAGTTACACCCTACTTGAGAGTCTGAGTATTATAAAAAATATAAATATTTTTTGACCATGTCATGTACAAAACAACACTTATTTGTAATCAGAGGGAGTAGTGTTTTGACTATTTTCGTTTTCAACTAATTATATACATTTTTATTTTAACTTCTCATTTTACTCGTATAACATGACCCGAAACTTGCATCCTGTGTTGAGAAGTCTGAGTAAGTGGTGGCTAGAAGAATAGTTTCTAAATATTCTTTTTGTTAATTCTGAACTTCTATTAACTCTGTGAAGCACTCTGAAGACTGAAAGGGATACAAAAGACTACCATCTGAACAAGAGTACTCTGAGGATGTCAGTCATATTCACCATGGCCTAAATGTTGAGCCCACCAGGGAGGGGAGGAACTCAATAATTTATCAAAAGCGTGCGCTCGGCTATGGGAACTTGATCTAAACCGCCTCTCTCCTGGCAAGGACTACACAATTGAATGTGGTGAAGGGAAGAAGGTTTATCATAAGGGTGATAAGGCATCCGAAAACCTGTTCAGCTGGCTGGAAGACAGTGTACTGAGGAGGCCTACGTACTCCCGTTTCTGTGTACTCCTTAACAATTACAACCTCCACCAAGGATACAAAGAATCAGTTACCCAGCACGACAAGCATGAAGAAGCTGCTTTTATCGAGGAGATTTCTAGGAGTGCTCCCATCAAGTACTTGCACCGGTATTTGGTACTGAAGGAGGCCACGTCTCAGGACTATGAGGACTTCAAGAAAATGCTGACATCCCTGTGGTTTGATTTGTGTGGAAGAGGTGGCTGCTCTAGTAGCTCTTCTGCCTTTGAGCATGTGTTTGTGGGAGAGATCAAGGGGCAGAAGCAAGGTGAGAATGAAGTATCAGGCTTTCACAAGTGGATTCAGGCAAGTTCTTGACTTCTCGTAGTGCCACGGCATCATAATTTTGTTCGTTTCCATAAGTTAAAAACCTTTGAACATGATGGTATTGTTGACTAATATGCAGTTTTACCTTGAAGAATCCAATGGTAATGTTGACTACCAAGGGTACATATTCCCAAGGAGGCGTGGGGAGCTAGTGAGTATCATCCCAAAC
Source organism: Setaria viridis (assembly GCF_005286985.2). Lineage (NCBI taxonomy): Eukaryota > Viridiplantae > Streptophyta > Magnoliopsida > Poales > Poaceae > Setaria > Setaria viridis. Next base: position 32,550,589 of record NC_048263.2, read on the forward strand.
ATACTTGTGGTATGCATATATCATAATATATCACAGCTAAACTTTTTGGGTTGTTCTGCAGCCAGACTCTGAAACACAGCTGCTCACCATTCAGTTTGAGTGGCATGGGGTGTTAAAATCTGTGTCCAGCACATTGATTTGTGTCAGTCCCGAGTTTGAAATTGCACTCTACACTCTCTGCTTCTTTGCTGGAGGAGAAGATAACCATGTAGATATTGGCCCATATTCAGTGAATATCAAAGTGCTGCAGGTTGGGGGATAACAAGATTGGTTCAGCTTTCCCAATTGCAGAAAACTGATTTTTATGGTGGCCATCTACTGAAGGTCAGTTGGGTCTCAAGTTTGTTTCTGTCAGCATAAATACATTGTATTGTTCAAGAATATGTGGCTTTATTTGTTGTAATATGCACTGTATGATGTAGCTCTTGATGAAGATATAACTACAGCATCTTAATTTAAAGTAGTATGTTTTCCTCACATGTTCTTATGAATCCAAGAAATCAAACATACCTAGAATAGATGGTTCTGTTATCTTCCCCTTCCTTTGGGAACTTGGATGAAATCAACCTTCCTAATAGGTCGAAACTCTGAAGGTATATTTCACCATATTAAGTTTAAAATAACATCATACAAATTGTGGATCAACGTTATAGGAATTATATTTTGCACGTATGATTCTACAAAGAACTGTAACATGGTCTTAAAAAAATCAGAAACTATTACATGTAGTAACTCCTGGTGCATATTACTCCCTTATAATTAATGTTATACGAGTAAAAAAAGATATTGCTATGGTCTTAACTTTACAAGCTGAGCTCATGCAGTAAAAAATAGTGCTCAGCGTACATTTCATACCTAAAACAGAGGGCCTTAAAAATATAGTTAGTGACTATAGAATTATTAGTCAATGAAAAAAGGCGAAATCGAGTATGAAAAGGAAGAATTTGGCACCTTTATCACTATCTATACGAAGTTTAAAGTTGCAGGCAACAATAGATAACAGAATTGCATCTCATACCTATGAATCCTTACGGCAAAGAAACCTTTACAATAGAGAATCTCTAGTCTCACACCCACCCTACCTATAGAAAGTACAGTACAGATCATAAGTAAAAAGGAATGTTTGATCATCTAATAGATGTACACTGAGTCACTGACTAGGGGGGACGTCACCAATGACCCTATATCCATAAGCACATAAGAAAGTACAGGATCAAAAGAAACGATCATAACTAAACTGAAGATTACGTAGGAGTTGGAGCAGCCACAGCCCTCATGAGCATGAATCTCCTCCTCGCAATGCTGTTTGCATTTTCACCTAGGGCAGCCAGATGAAGCATCCGCCGCCTTGCTGATGCCACGGCAACATCCTCTGTGGTTGGTTTCCCTGACACCTCATCAGGTGGTGAACTCTCACCCAAAGCCCCTGCGTCCCCATTTAACTCCTTGTGCTGCATTGCTTGCTTCAGGCTCTCAACCACTTCTCTCATTGTTGGACGGTCCCTTCTGTGTTTTGCAAGGCAACTATTGGCCAACTTGGCGATTTTTCTAGTGCCCTGCTTAGAGTAATGGCCTTCAAGCCTTGTATCTATAATCCTGCTGAACTGCTTACTTTCGACAGGATACTGCTTCACCCATTCAAGAAGTTTCTGCTCATTCTTAGGACGATGCCTCTCCATTGAGCGCCGTCCAGTGAGGATCTCATATAGAACTACCCCAAAGCTCCAAACATCACTCTTTGTAGTGAGATGGCCTGTCTCGACATAATCTGGAGCCGCATAGCCCAGTGTCCCCATAACCTGATTGCAAATTGTTTTCAATGCAGTATAGAGTCAGAGTTCAATATGGAAAATTCCCTAAGATGACCATGCATGAGGAAGTTAGATTGTCTTGATATATGAAATAAAATCAACACATACCGCTGTAGATACGTGAGTATGATCTGCTGATGGCCCTTCCCTTGCCAATCCAAAATCTGAAAGTTTTGCTCTAAACTCCTCATCCAGCAGGACATTGGAAGCTTTGAAGTCGCGATATATGACCTGCAAATTTTCAATGCCCAAACACAAAACATCTCTCATTATTTTTCTGGAAACGAATCAAATCATATTGACAAATAGTCAAGGGAAGATGCACAATTCCTTCTGAACACGTCTATGAGCAAGAATCGATATTTACGACACATGGTTCTCTTAATCATATTCCATTCAATCAACACGATCACTCATCCAAGAATACAAAAAAAAACATAGTCCAACGTTTCATAATATGAAAAAACAGATAGCTCATAGCAGAAATATTCTGAGCTGCCAAGCTGATACCTGAACTTCCAATCCCTCATGGAGGTACGTCAATCCCTCAGCAGCACCCAGTGCTATTTCCAACCTGGTGTCCCATGGGAGGACAGGGTATGCTTTATTGAACAGATGGTCGTTCAAGGTTTTGTTCGGCATGAACTCATAGACCAGCAGCCTTTGAGGGCCCCTTTCACTTTGCGAGGCGCAGTACCCAATGAGGTTGACGAGATTTGGGTGCTCAACAACTCCCAGAAAATGAACTTCTGCCAACCATTGCTTGTGCCCCTGATCAAGTCAGGAGTAGAAACCTAATTACTCAAATGCTGAAACTCCGAAACAGTCCTAGCAATGTAGCAAGTCAATCCGTTGGTACAAATTAGTCACATTGAGAATATGCGACTATTTGCTTCATTACAGAACGCAGATGAATATGCCAATGAATGATTTTGAAGTTCTAAAATGAAATACTAACATTACCATGCTCATCATACATGTTAGTACGCTGTTTTAGCAGATTGCATGCCACCGTAAGGCTTGCAGCCATTAGTGAAATACTATAAATTACACAGTCATGCAAGCTATGTATCAATTCAGGAATCAGAAGCAGAGTCTCACTGTAATTCTTGTAGTAATCACACGGAGAGGTTTATGTAAATGGCAGGCACAAAGCAATAGACTGTAAATAAATTCATGATGAACCAAGACAAGGTGATACGATGAGCCAAGAAGCCACCGATGGGCACCTGATGGCCATTGGGATTGAGTTTCTTGATGGCGACCACCGTGCCGCCGGCGGACCCACCGGGCAGCCGGACGACGCCCTTGTAGACGCTACCGAAGCCGCCCTCGCCGACCTTGAGCAGGCGGCTGAAGTCGCTGGTGGCGGCCCGGAGCTCCCGGAACCCGAACTCGCGGAGGCTGTTGGCTCCCCTCTCCTCGTACAGCTCCGGGATGCTCCGCGCCGACGAGACCGAGGCCGAGCCCGAAGACTTGCTCGCCGCGGCCCGCACCGCCGCGCTCGAGTCCTCGGACAGGCTCATGCCAACGGCCGACGACGCCGTGGAGAAGGACAGGTTGGAGCGCGCCCCCGTGGAGACGGTGGAGGGGAACGAGGCGGCCGCCGGGGACGCCGGCGCCGTTGTCCCCTCCCGCCTCTTCTCGACCTTGCCCTTCTTCCCCTTGCTGCTGAAGCAGCGGAAGCAATCCATCGCTTGGAGCAGAAGGAGGCGGCGGGGCTCAGTTCGCGGTGGCTTTTCGCCTCAACTTCTCCATCGCCTCCACAGAGCTCAAATCACGACGGGAACGAGCGACACGAGCTCCTGGAAATCAAGCCGATCAAAGGCACCGAAACTTTTGAGAGACGAAGCTTTTCTCGGTTGACGGCGCAGCGAGCGAAGAACTGCGTCGGGGAGACAACACGAGCCTGGGGAAGAGACGTCAAAAGATTTGTGCAGAATTGTTTGACGCCAGCTAGTCCAAGGCGAACAGGAAGCTGGGAAACACAGAGGAATTCGCTTCACCCACGCTTCTTGAGTTCTTGTTGTCCTAGGCGGCTAGGCGTAAGGAGCAATGAAGGTGAGAGAGACGGAGGTGGTTGAAGTGTGGATTACCCGCGTAAGCTCGTGCCGAAATGATAAAGAAAATCTACGAGTCAAACCGAAGGTACTTTGAGAGCGACGGCAGAGGAGATTGGTGGGGATGCAACTGCAAACTGCAATGAACTCTCGCCTCCCACCTGCTTCCTCTTGATTTCTTTTACGGTCTACGTAGCAAATGGTCGTCTTATCTTATCCAATCTCTAATGGTATATAGTTACAGACTTACAGTGTTTCTGCAGGGTTATCAAATTGTTTAGTGGCTCCCAACTCTGAAGTGTTCAACAGTTCAACCACGACCTGTGCCTCCGAGGTCCCAACTCCTGACGAGAGCGTTTTCCCACAACAAAGGAATTCAGTCCTGTATAGGCACGCTGTGCAGCTGACCCGGTTGGCTGCCATTTGGGTCCCGTGTTTAACACTCCGGCGGAAGCCCCGTTTGGATGCAACCCCAAGCTTACTAAGGTACTGTTTATCTGAGCTTCCTAACATGAGCTTCCTAACAGCTTAGCTAAATAAATAGCGATCTTCCTATACCTTCAGAAAAGCTGAGTTTATATGAAAAGCTGAAAAGTTCAGTTTTATAAGCTTTTCGTAGCTCTTTGAGCTCAGAAAGCTAAACACGTCTTCTAAAAGTTAGTGTTGACTTTTCAGAAACAAAAGCTAGCAACAGCTTTTCAAAAAAACTCAAAAGCTGCAACTCAAACAAAGAAGGTCCGAAATCAAGCGCCTGGGTGTTCTGCCTGGCGCAGGCAAGTTTCTCGAGGGGAGAAGCGAATAGAAGGCTGAAAAGCCACTCGTACCTACCTGATCATTTGTTGGATCTGGTTCTTTTAGATTTTGGATAAAAAATTTTAGCCCGTGCTCGGCTCAAGCTGACTATCGGGTCGGATTTTTTTGCCCTTACCCGACCCATCACATTGTCAGGTCAGGTTAGGTTCAGGTCGAGTTAGATCCACGTTTTGTGTGCAATCTTGGGGTTTGGTTGAATTTTTTTGATTTTGGGTAAAAAAATTGACCCATATCGTATTTTTGATCGGTCATAAATATTAAGCCACGCCCGTCCGATCCAATACATTGATCGGGTTCGGTTGGATTTTTTTGGATGGGTTGAGTTGAATTTATCGGGTCGGGTGGTCCTAACCCTACCAAGGGGTAATCTCATTTTCTTACGGCTAGTGCTTTTTTATGTCGATTCTCGTTGAATGCTTTATTTTCTTGCGATTGAACGACTGGCCTACTGAAATTCTGGCGAGTACTTTAAGGGAGAGAAGTCGTAGACGTCTCGGAAGAAGCAAGGTGCAATAGAACCTTTTGATGAGTTTTGACGATGGATGTCTGCGATAAACCCTAAGCCAATCAATATCGCCGGAGAGCCCGGCAGGCCGGCAGGTGGCAGCAGCGCAGCACCAGTTTGGGAGAAATCAACCAAGTACTGAAGTACCTGGGTACACAAATGCAATTCTCTCTATAATTAGCCCTTGTTTTGTAGCGTTTTCTAGATTTTGAACATTTGATTAAGGATTAGATGGCATATTGTCATTTGTCAAGAACTAGAAAATGAAGTTTAATTAACAAGGTGAGAAGAGTTTCAACTGTGAAGAATTGTCCCCTGTGGATTTCAGGGACCAGTAAGTCTGAAGAACAAGACAAAAGCAGAGCTAGATGAGTGGGGACGTTGGGTGTACTCACGGGATTATGGCCCCGTTTGGAGAGGGTGAGCACCCCACTTTTTAGCACATTTTAGCACTTGGGCTCCCAAACAGGAGTGGGGTGTGCTAAAGTTTAGCACCCTTATTTTCTTTAGCACACCCAAGGGGTGCTAAAAGGTGCTAAAAGTGATTCCAAATCTATTTTTTCCCCTGCTGCCCCCCCCCCTCTCTCCTCTCCACTTTTCCCCAAGCTAATCATAAATGAGGACAATGTAGTCATTTATCATCCAATGTGCTAAACTTTAGCACTGTATCCAAACAACCCCAAGTGCTGAACTTTAGCACTCCATTTGAGGATGCTAAAGTTTGGCATTGTGTATCCAAACGGGGTAATTTGTAGACTCGTGTGGCCTTTTGTAGAAACTCGTATTGTCTATTGGCCATGGTTTGGTAAGAATAAATTATCTATTTGTCTTTCGTTAATTACTCATGATTTAAAAGTGCATTATTCCTCTGTGTTTTCTACTAAACTGCTTTAAACTAGTATTATGTTAGTCTAATTCGAGACGTAACTTGTTTTAGTCGTATAAGCTAAGCCCAATTTTGACTATTTTTGCAAAGAAATTTCACAAAACTAGACACTAGACAATCTCTCATCATCATTTCAGCCCTGTTGACCTACACTCGCTCATCTGTGCACTTTATGTGTTGAGGACTTTTTTTTTCTGAAACGAATGTGTTGAGGACTTGAGGTTAAACTACATGTAATTTTCTGGACATGCTGGCTGCATTGCTTTGGCTTTGCATATAAAAGTGAACGGCTCTTTTCGTTGCTACCAAAATGGCCGTCGATCCGTGACTCATGAAAAGAAAATGTGTATTGCTCAAAGAACAAAGACGCCGATGCGATAAATGGCACCTCATGTCAGAAGGATTCGTAAGAAAGGAATACCACATCATGAGCCCTATGAAAGCAAACTGCATCAGAGCCGTGCACCTAGCCCTTGGTTCCTTGCTGCTCGTCCGTCCTCGTTTCTGCAGCCGGATAGCAGCAAACCCTGCACGTCCGGCAGTTTTGCTTGCTGGCAGGTGGCAGCACAAAGGCGCGGCACCGGCGACCTGTTGATCCAGATCAGTCTCCGTCGTCCTGTGCTCCTGTCTACGTGCCTGGTGGAGTGGTGGCCGAAGACATCCAAGGCTGACTTGGGAAGTTGAGATCATAGCCGTCTTTGTCTCTTTGACCTGCACACGTCCCTCCGTCCGTCACACGACTTACGAGTCACGACAGTGCCCCGGTGTGGCCTGCAAGTCGTTAAAGGAGACTCGTGCCAGTTAACACCAGTCAACGGCTCAACGCCTCATCTTCTATCACCCATGCCATGAAGTTTGCTCGTTTCCTAGGAGCAACCGACACGTTTATGTCATTACAGGAATCACAAACGAAAAATGCTGACGCATTGCGAGACATCGATTCTTGTTTGAATCTCATCTATCCACTTTGTCCGCTTAATTCCTAATTTAGGCCCACTTTACTCTCCTGAGTAATTTCATTTGGTTCAATCGATCCCTAATTAAATTTCTCTTTTTTTTCTCCATATACGAGTTGAATTTTGAGTTCAAATTTTGTGATCAGATACGAAACATGATGCCTTATGTTAAAAAATTATACTAAGAATTTTTCATGGTTATTTTCATAGGTCAGGAATATTTAATACGAAATTGATCTTAGATATACGAAATTGTAAAAAAGTAATCATGAAAAATGATAATATATTTTTCTAACATAGAGCATCATCTTATAAGTCAACTGGTAAAATTTGAACTCAAAACTCAGCTTGTACGCAAAGAAACAGAAAAGAGAAATCTAATTAGGGGTAGATTGAACCAAATGAAATAGTTCGAGGGAGTAAAGTAGCCTAAATTTTGCTTAGGGTGTTAAGTGGACAAAGTAAATGGTGAGGGGAGTAAAATGAATTTTTTTTCTTCTTTTTTTACCCGGCAACTCCATCCGTATAACATTAATTGTAGGAAATATGAAAGATCCATCACCACCATTCAGCATTCACCACCAAAGGATGAAATTGGAATCATAGTTATTAGGACCGGCTGGTCATTGAACCGGTGAACCCATCGGTTCAATGGTTCACAGGTTCAACCGTTGGGAACCGGTTAAACCGCCGGGCTTTGGACCGTTGAAATGAACTGGCCACGAATACTTTGAACCTGTCTAATATACCATATACCAGTGATAATTAACACTACAGATAAAAATTATATTACATAGTTAATCAATAGGAAATTATGCTCATAAATAACACAATTACATAACCATAGTAGTTAGAGCTTACGTTATTCCAAGTTCAACTGTGGAAGTATTCAACATGCAAACCACAAATTCAAATAGCAAGTTTTCTCAAAGTTGTACTGCAACTGCAAGTGTGCTCTGTCATTCAGTATCCTACTCAATACCCTATAGATCCGTGAAGTATGAACTCTAATCACAATATAAATTCAATCATCATTGTAGCCTGGACCTTTGGGTACTGAGTTACTACTTCCTAACCATTAGCCATATCAGGCAGGGAGAACCGAAGAAGCTGGAAGGGACGGCGACGACGAGGACGAGGTGGTGGATGGCTGGAGAGGCGCCGAGCAGGGACAGGAAGAACTGGAGCTCGCCGCTGGCCGCCAGCCCCCACGGCCGCCGCTAGTAAGCTGTCAAGACGTAGGGCGGCAAGGGACGAAGATTAAGGAGCCGCCATCGAGGGGTCACCACCAGCGAAGAACGAGAGGGGACGAGCTCGAGCCGGCGATGTGGAGCAGCCACCTCCGGAGAAGAAGCGGCGGATGCGCCGCCGCCTGCAAAGCCTGTGAAAAAAAAATCCCCGATGGCCCCAAGTGTTTCTCTTGACCCTGAACGGCGAACGTGAGAAAAACTCAATCTTTCTTTATACCCCTAGGCGGACGTGGTTTCGTTGAATCAACAGAAGGGTAACATTGGTGAAAATCAAAAAACCAGTCCGGTTCGTGTGGAACCAGCCGGTTCACCAATTTTTTTAAAAAAAACTCTGTCCGTTCGGTTTTTACCGATTCGAAAGCGGGTGCATCGAATGTTCACATACTAATTAGGAGTATTAGACTAATTACAAAACCAATTGCACAGATGGAGACTAATTCGCGAGATGAATCTATTAAGTCTAATTAATTCATGATTAGTATATATTTACTGTAGCATCACATTATCAAATCATGAACTAATTAGACTTAATAGATTTGTCTTGCGAATTAGTTTCCATCTATACAATTAGTTTAATAATTAACATATATTTAATACTACTAATTAGTATTTAAACATTCGACGTGATAGTAACTGAAACTTTGGACTAAGGGGGTGTTTGGATACACCCCACTATAGTTTAGTACCTTTCGCATCGAATGTTTGGATGCTAATTAGGAGTATTAAACATAGACCAATTACAAAACTAATTGCATAAATGGAGTCTAATTCGCGAGATGAATCTATTAAGCCTAATTAGTCCATGATTTGACAATGTGGTGCTACAGTAACCATTGCTAATGACGGATTAATTAGGCTTAATAGATTCATCTCGCGAATTAGCACTGGATTCTGCAATTAGTTTTATCATTAGATCCTGTTTAGTCCTCCTAATTAGCATTCGAATATTTGATGTGACACTACTATTAGCACCTAGTATCCAAACACCCCCGAAGCGACGGTAGCGAATGCCCTCCCTAGTCCCAAGAGTACACCCTACTATACCTGGGCCTTGTTTAGTTGCCCAACTTTGGAGATGCAAAATCACTGTTGTAGCACTGTAGCACACTGTAGCGTTTTATTTATATTTGTGAATTATTGTCCAAATATTGACTAAGGGGGTGTTTGGATCCTGGAGCTAAAGTTTAGTCTGTGTCACATCAGATATTCGGATGCTAATTAGGAGGACTAAATATGAGCTAATTACAAAACTAATTGCAGAACCCCTAGGCTAAATCGCGAGACGAATCTATTAAGCCTAATTAATCCATCATTAGCGAATGTTTACTGTAGCACCATATTATCAAATCATGGACTAATTAGGCTTAATAGATTCGTCTCGCGGTTTAGCCTAGGGGTTGTGGAATTGGTTTTGTAATTAGCCTATGTTTAATACTCCTAATTAGTGCCCAAACATCCGATGTGACAAGGACTAAAATTTAGCTCGGGGATCCAAACACCCCTAATTAGGCTCAAAAGATTCGTCTCGCAAAGTACAACAAAACTGTGCAATTAGTTTTTGATTTCGCCTACATTTAGTACTCCATACATGTACCGCAAGTTTGATGTGACATGGAATCTTCCTTTTTGTATAGTGTCAAAGTTGGGAGTTCGGCAGCTAAACACAATCCTGTTTTCTCCGCTGTTGCGGGACATGTGCTGCGCACGACGCTGCTACAGTGCTGCTGCCTGCTGCCAGCGTCAGGGGATCGATGCGACCGATGATTCCCTGCTGCCGATGCGTGACGCCTCCCCGACCAAAAGCCGGCGACGTGACTAGCGAGTGGCGACCCTTGGCGAGTGGAGACTGGAGAGTAGTGGACTGCTGGTGCTAGAGTCCTGGAGAGTATTTGCGCCCGCACGTGCAACTTTTTGGAAAAAAAAACTGCCTCTATCTCTTTTTATCTATCTCTAGAAAATCGTATTTTCCTTGCAAACCCATTTCCCGAGCTACAAATAATAATGCCTGAGACCTGAACCTCACAGGCGGCTTGAGCGACCGATCTTTTCAGTTCAGATCGTGGACATCTAACGTCTGATGAACATCCTGCTGACTTGTATAGAGTCTCCTGTCGTCATGGCGAATCGATGATTGCTGGCTTGCTGCAGGAATCAACGCCCCGTAAACGTGACTTTTCAGGAATCTGCAGGCAGAGTACGGCCTTGTTTAGTTACCCCAAAATCCCAACTTTACCACTATGCAAAAAAAAATTCCCCATCACATTAAACTTACGGTACATGCATGAAGTATTGAATGTAGACGAAATTAAAAACTAATTGCACAGTTTGGTTGTACTTTGCGAGACGAATCTTTTGAGCCTAATTAGTCAATATTTGGATAATAATTCACAAATACAAACGAAACGCTACAGTATGCTACAGTGCTGATACATTGATTTTGGTTGTCCAAAATCGGGCAACTAAACAGGGCCTACGTTCTTCCAGTTTTCTCTCCGTAAACGTGAGCGAGAACTCGCAGCCAGTCAGGTTACGGGGCAAAATTTCAAATTACGTGGCTAATTGCCTAATTGGCATATGCTGCTGGTCAAGCAGTTGCGAGCCTGAATTCCAAAGTAAGTGTTAGCAACCTCGTTCTCAAATAGGTGTCTTTTTAGGAACCTTTGGTTTTGTGAATTGTGACTACTGTTCTCAAATGAATTCAGCGCTAGGTTTTATAAGTGGTGTTTTACTGAAGATCTTCTCGTTTAAATGTTACTGGAGGAATAGGTCAAAGTTATCTAGAAGATGTAAAACAGCGAGTATTTTTAAGGTAGTAAACTTTGATGAGACAACAAGCATTTTGAATGGAAGGGAGCATATGCTTTTATTCCTACCCCTCACAATTGGTTTTGTTCTAGTACTTTTTACCTTTTTAGGATATTTAGTAAGAAAAAAAGATGGATAATCATATACTTCTATCAAAAATATTTCATTTTGTTTTGTTGTTTTTGAGAAACCTATTGCAGATGATTGCCAACACAAACTTCTCCTTAAAAATATGGCAAATCCATGAGTTACATCAGAAGTTGTCACTAGCTAGCTACCACGAGTAAGATACAACCAAGAGACAAGAGAAACGCAACACTTCAAGGATAAATGCCCAAAATTTTGCACAGGTTGAAGAGATAACAATTTAAACAAAATACCATAACCGAGCAACATACACTAGCATCACGAAGACCATTGTGCACCCCACCATCCCTCATAGCTAGGTATGCTTTACTGTTGCCACCCTCCTACTCCACGTCCAAGGGGAAGCCCCCAATGCAAGGAGTAAGGAACTTTACCTGACTGAGTGGGGTAGACATTTTGCTTTAATTTATTGTTAAACTCACTCCTCCTAAAATTACATATATTCTATTATAATTGATGTATTAAAGAAAAGATTAAGACTTGTCTAAAAATGTAGCATGCATTTTATTAAATTCTACAATATAAATATTGTTGTAAACTAAAATTGCGAGCATCCTTTCATTCCTTTGAGTGAAAAATTTCTATTGGATATAGGGTTAGCAGAAAAACTTGAGACTCGTGAGCCAGCTCAACTTGTTCATAGGTTGGGCTTAGTTCAGCTTGCCTTGATCTCTTGAACATACCGATTCAAACAGCTCGTTTTCTTAACAAGTCAGTGAGCTGTTTCATTGGCTCGTTATACTCAGACAATACGACAATAATGCTAAACATAGTTTTTGTTAAACTAGTGATATTATTATTATTTATCTAAAATAAACTTTTCATTCGACAGATAAGTCAAATCTGGTTTTAATTAAGTCTATGTTGAGTCTCCAAGGTAGCAGATACCAGCTACAGTGACACCACTTCGACAAAATTCGAACCTCCTTTTGCTCTACTCTACACGTAGTCATGTAGGACTACTTTGGATACCCGTTTGAAGGGTATATGGTAGTACAAAACGTTATGTAGCCGCTGCCTCACCAAGAAATCGCCCATAATAAATCTCCTTTTCTTCCGGTCTCTCCCCTTCGACCACTCTTTCATCCTCCACTCATCTCTCTCACTCTCTCCACATCCACACGCATGCCACGGCTAGCACAGCGACGGCGATTGGGGTGCTATGGATTGGCCAAGGGCAAGGAGCACCGGGCCTAGGAAGCAGTTTCCAGATCTGCGCATGCCGCGGCTAGCGAGGCGGTGGCCACTCGGGAGGGGGGAGGGGGTGCAGCATGCCACGGTGGTGGACACTCAAGGTCCGCCATGGCGGGGCTGCGGCCCAACCATTGCTATGCACGAGCGGTGGCGGGTCTCCAGATCCACGCATGCTGGTTAAGGTCCGCCATGGCGGGGCCGTGGCCTAGCCATTGCTATGCACGAGCGATGGCGAGCCTAGGCGACGGTTCTCCAAATCCATACATGCTGGTTGTCGGTGGCTGGTTGGTGACAACCACTTGCGAGTCGCTATCCGTCGGGGCTACGTGAGCGGTGGTGGGTTTCTAGATTCATGCCTGTTGCAGCCTTCGCGGTGTTGACCACTCGGGGGGCCACGGGCCATCGTGGTCACGCGTGAGTAGCAATGGATTTGGATCTTTAGATCCATCGGTCGCCACCGCGGCGGCCACTCGGAGTCGGAGGCCACAGGCCGGGTCAGCATGGCTACGTGCGAGGACATGAGAGTGGTAGTGAGTCTCTAGATCCACGCATGTCATGGTCGACGGGGTGGTGGCCACTTGGTGGTCGCAGGCTGGCGTGGCTACGCGCTAGTGGCGGTGGGCTTAGGTGGCGGGTCTCTTGATCCATGCATGCTGTGGCCAACGCTGTGATGACCACTTGTGAGGGGGCGATTGACTATGAGTGAGCACGCATGAGCAGCAGGGGCCTAGGATGCGAAGAGCGAAGTGGGCACGCGAGCAGGAGACAGCGGTAGGGTGGTTGTGGTGATGAGCTCCTCCTTGGTGGTAGTGGCAAGGTTGCAGGTGAGGGGTGGGGAGCTCGGGCAAGACCATGACAGCGGTAGGCGATGGCTGTAGGGTGGGCCTCATGCAGATGGAAGGAGATGCTTGCCTCAACGCGAAACAGGTTGTTCTTCGCCCTCAGGTGCGCACATCGATGCCATTTTTGAATTAGGAATTATTTCCCTCTTTCTTTGTTATTAATATTTTTGCCATATCACAAAATTACTTATGTGATAGCCGAATTGATTCTATCTAACCATCCTACACGAGTTTGAGCTCACGTTTAGAATTATTTTTTTAAAGGGAATGTATATCTATGTGTTGACAGATTTTTAAGGGTAAGATCTGTCAAATTTTATAATGTTGCGAATGTTGTTATGCAGTGTTGCAGGTATTATCCTCCCATGTTCATGTGGCTGGAACATGAAGTACTATGCAGTATACAAAACAATGTTTGAAACATTGTAAAATAGAATCTGCAACACTAGAAAATATTTTTATGCTTCCTCCCCTAAAATCATGAAATATTTTGAAACATCACGAATGTTTGCAACATCAAAAAATAGCATCTGCAACATAAAAAAAATTCGAAGATTTTCTCTAAAAAATCTGTCAACAGATAAATAGCAAATCTCTTTAAGAAAAGAGAGACCAACAACATCTAGGATGGTTTGTTTCATGCCGTATGAATCCTTGGTAAGCCCTTAAAAAGAAACTTTGGCAAACCATAAATGTAGGTGGTGGTGTGAAATCAATGGCTTCTAGCGTGGTCGTCGAATTTTACTGTGATAAATGATATTGTTGGCAGATGGGAGGCTTTACCAGCTGCAAAGAAACCAAATCGACCTTCTCCTTGTAAAAACTAAAAACCAGATTGGATGATGGGCTGGCATATGCGTGAACTCATCCACTCCAGTACTCCAACTAACTGCTAAAAGTTAGATATTACTGATCTAAACAAGAGAGCTATTTGTTAGCTAAGCTCCAAGTAACTATTAATGTATTAGTTGGCAAAAAAAGCTAATTTCGGCTAAAATAAGCTAATGGTTAGAAAAAGTCATTTTGCCCTCCCACCTATAACTGTCTCCATCTCACTAAGGGCAAAATAGATTTTTGTCATGATTCCAACTAACTATTAGCCAATATATTCAAACAACCTCAGAGATTTTACCAAACTAACTGTTCCCTGGCTAAAAATTAATCCTATCTAATCCAAACAGGTACTAACTTGTATGCCAAAAAGCACTCCAATCGTTCCCCAACCCTCAATAAAATAAGTAATGAAATTTAGGAGAAGAGTTGGAACGTGCTAAGAAATAGGGGTGTGAATTGTGATGTGAATGAGCGCCCTCCTATCTTAAAGTAGGGGCTCAAAAAAAGAATCTCGTTTATAGTTGCACTTGGAGTTTTAGTTGCGCCAACTAAAATTATTCATTTGCTCTATGCCCTGGGTCATTTTTTTTACAAATTACACAGTACAGACGCAGACACTCGTATACACGCACGTGCACTCGTCCCTACGAACACACACGCAACCCTAACCCTATGAGCACCTCCGAAAGACTGAGGCGCTAAATCCTCAAGATTAATGAAGTCACCACTGGCGTCTCGTTGTTGAGGGGCACGTCGCCTACCATTGAAAGAATAGTGCCAGTTAAATCCTGGAATAAATCCAGGAAAATGCGAACACCGGTGCCGAGTCAAGGACTCGAACCCTGGTATGCAGGTTGCACCACAAGAACCTTACTAGCTGAGCTACGCTTTTGCCTCGGGTCACATCTTTGCTCTAATATATAGCGCCTTTTCCACTTACTCTTTTATTGTATATCTCCTCGTTTACACATATGCTTCTTATGTTCAATTGTTCATGTGTTCCTACTTTGCCTCTATTGCCACTTACTTTATCAAGATATAACGGAAGATTATTTAATATTTATAACATCTAGTGGAATACCATGAGACAAGATATATTGTTGTCACCTTTCAAGAAAATGCCATCTACTAACCGGATGGTATTCACATAAAACCCTATTTCAATAAAACTTTTTTTATAAGAACCTATTTTTATTTGGATTGATGGTGTTCCAATGAAAACTTTGGATGTTTATTTTTTTAAAAATACTTTGGATGTTGTCAGTGTTTAGACCCGGCAACCTACCGAGCGGGGTGCCCGAGGTAGTGTTTAGTGCGTGGGGCTCACCGAGATTAGGAATTCGAAGGTGAACTCAAACACACGATTTAGATAGGTTCGGACCGCTATATTGCATAATACACTACATCCTGTATGTTGGTTGGATTGAATTGCTTTGGAGGGGGTCCCTGCGTTGTCTTATATTGCTGGTGGCAGGGCTACAGGTAGGTTATTTTACAAGAATACTAATCGGATTCGACTAGATGAGTCCTACTCTAATTGCTACGAGTAGTTTTTCTAATCCTCGACTAGTTCCTGTCTTGCCACGTAGACCACACCGTCCTGCATCATAGTCTCCATGTCTGACACGTCTCAGTGTCCATCCATGTATCTAGCACTGTCCAAACCTTCTGGTGGGCCCATAGATGTATGTACGACATACCTCCGAATATTTTTTAGTCAAATGCAGCAGTTCCGAGTACTTTTGTAGGCTTCTCCGACTAGTTTTAGTGCTCTTCGAGTGCTCCATCGGGTTGAGTCTTCAAACGCACTCGAGCACTGCCATACGGCTAGAATGTGCTCAAGCCTCATTTAACTTGATCTTGAATCTTCAATCCTGAATTTTTATATGGAAGTGCAACGAAAGTCGCACTCCATATGGAGTAACCCCCGAGCCTTAGGTTGAATCAAAAAATTAGGCTGAGAGTCAATCTGTATAACTGTAATTTGCATCTATTTATCCTTAAAACTGAGACAAAAAAAATTTAGCCGATGGGCACGTGGCACACAGCCCCCGAGCCGTTACATGACTAGTTTGGTGGTATAAGGGTTAACCACTGGTCAACGTGACCATTCGCCAATAGTAACCTTATCTCTTCCAAAAATAAGGGAAACTGTCAACCAGGTGCGAAATCCCCATGCCATTAAACCAGAATATTCCCTTTAATCTCACTGCTTGTTACTGCGCTGCGGTTATAAATAACGGAGAAAAATATCCCTTTCATTTTACCTATGCCATCTGCTCTTTCAACTTCCACACTGTAGCCCTAGCGCCGCTGCTGCCCGATCCTTGAGCTCTAGCGCCACCGTCCCCTACCATTTACCCCCGAGCGCATGCAAAAGAAAACCCTCATGGCAACAAGGATGGGAAACAAGGCAACTTCGAGCAAGGCGACGAAAGGTGGGAAGAAGAAGGCATACAAGAAAAAGGAGATCCAACTGCCAACTCCCAAGTATGGCAAGACTGACCAGACTGCCCCACCATTGCCTGCGTGTGCCTGGACTGAAAGAGGAGGACATCAAGGCATTGGTAGCAGCCAACCTCCTCCAAGAGAAGGATGTCATCAACTGGAGGTGTGGTTTCAGCAATCCGTGGCTGTTGGAGACATACACCAATGAGACGGTAATCTTCTCTCATTTTATTGAGCGTGGATTAGCTTTGCCAGCCTCCAACTTCTTCCGCAGCCTCCTTGATTACTACAAAATCGAGCTTGTGCACCTCAACCCCAACAGCATTTTGCATGCTGCGATTTTTGTTCATCTGTGCGAAGCATTCCTGGGGATCTAGCTACATTTTTAACTTTTCCGCAAGTTTTTCCGGGTCAAGCCTCAGACAAGAGAGAGCATACTAAAGTACTCGGTGGGGCTGGGATCCAGATGAGGGAGAAGGTGAAGGGCCTTTACTTGGATTACGAGTTGATTGACTCACATTTTGGGTGGAAAGAGAGATGGTACGACATCGGCAACCACGAGCCTAAGCTCCCGAAGTTGACAGGCTACTGCCCAACTTGGAACAATAGGTGGTTGGATGAGCCTTCACATGGGGACTGCTTGCAGCTACCCGAGCTCCTAAACAGAATCGCCAAGCTCAAGCAATAAGGATTAACAGGAGTTGGGGTGGCCTTCAGCTTCATGAAGAGGCAAGTTCAACCCCTACACCTCCGGTGCACATGAGGCTACGACTACTCGGGCCCCAATGATCCATCCAGGATGTCACCAGAGGAGCTCAGTGTCGATGAAGTCATGGCACGATTGAGGCACCTTTTGAAGAATGCAAGTGAGATCCCGATGATTGTGCGGGAATTCTGCGCTACCAACCTGCCAAGCAGTGTAAGTACCCATGGCCACAGCCTCCGAGTACTGATTTTTGTTAATTTTTGATGCACTGACTTGTCTTCCTATGTAGGAAGATGTACAATTATTTTGCTCCGCTCCTCCTCCTCCTGGATCAGAAGGTTCTGACGCCACTCCACGCGTACACACAACTGCGAGCGTGCAGAGCGAAGTTGAAGAGGAGGAAGAAGACGATTTCGAGTCCTTCAGCAGCTCTAACTCTAAAGCTGCAGAGGAATTCATGCTTAAGGCCCAGCCGTCTGACCAGGCTGGGTCTTCCTCCAGGTCATCAAAATGTGCAGCTGAAGATGATCTGAAGGCTGGACTGGTGCCGCCACCAAAGAAGAAGTGGACCATCGCCATGAAGCGTGCGGTAAAGAAGCCTCGCACCACCAAGGACGTGCCTCCACCGGTAATAACCTTCGAAGAAGAGCAAGATCCTAAGGATCGAGTACTACTAAGTGAGTCCTTTACCATCATGTCTACTCAATACGACATTGGTGGATTGCAAGTAGTCGAGGAGGTGACTGAGGCAGAGAAGACGACTACCGAAGTTGTGCAACAGCAGCTGTCAATAATCATGGAGGTCATCAAGATCGAAGACGACCAAGAACCCTTCGTTGCCAGGGCAAACCCTGCTAGCACCCAGATTACACAACAGACGAAGGCGGCAACCAAGGTTGGCAAGGATCACACTGTGACCCAACAAGCCGCACCAAAGAAGCCGTCGCCGACCATCAAGCCGATGCGCTTGTTAGGGGAGCCCTCTCTGAAAGTGAGGAGATCCTCAAAGTAAGTATTGAAACTTCATTCAAGTAGTAATTGTAAATTGTTATTGACTTGTAGTATGTCTTCTGACAACTTGTCTTTTTGCAGGAAATCCTCTAGCGTGGAGCTTGGAGGCCCAAGCTCGAAGCCTGCGACCGATGGTAGTAGCCACTCGATCCAAGACATCGTCCTGGCACCAACAAGTCTACCATCAGAAGATCAACCTATGCCGACAACGAATCCAGGTGATGTATCCCTTATTGCCGCATTAATGCAAGATGTGATTTCTTTGTTGAATGATGCTTTAGTGCCAGCCCCTGACCCACTAGTACCTGAGGCTGTAGCAGCGACTACCTCTGGTGTCGTGGCTACTCTTGTAGCTCCCGAGTCGGAGATAGAGGCCGAAGCTGCCGAAGTACTGGAAGTGTTGGCAGCCATTCCACCTTCCGAGCTGGGTCCGTCAACCAGCCGTGCCCTGGTTCCACTTGGCGCAGCGAATGCTGAAGTGCACGAGGAGTCATGGATAGCTGAAGGAGTTAACCTTGAAGACATTCAGCTGATTGCCGACCCCCTGCTCACCATAGAGATGGAGGTCCGGATGATGGAGATGTACCGCCATGTAGGCCAATATGCAGTGGTGAGTTTCCTCCTGCTTCGCCCATATCTTGAAATTAGTACTCGCACCTTGACACGAGTACTAGCTCTGTTTTTGCAGGATGTAATCAAGTGCTCCCACCGAAAGTCCCAAATGCTCCAGGGTTACGGGGACACAATAATACGTGCTGAGGCACTTGCTCAGGAACTTGCCAAGGAGTGGGAGTACTCCTCCCGGCTACTGATGAAGTATGATGGCCAAGCCGCCAATTACCGTAACACTATCCAGCAGTTTGCGGAGAAGGATTACCTCCAGAAGCATAATAAGTTCCTGAAGCAACAGCTGAGAGGTAATTGATCTTCTCTTTTGGTTTTCGAGTACTGATTCCATTTTGTGATATTGAATTTTCCTTTATGTTGTTCCTGCAGTGCTCGAGAAAAGAAAGGAAGATCTCCAAGGGCGAGTTGTTGATTGGCAGAACTCCTACTACCGGGTGATGGACCAGCATGACAAATTATCTGTGGTGTACAAAAACTTGGAACATCACCTAGAGAAGGAGAGGAAGATGCACGTGGATGAGGAGGTCGACTTGGTGAACACCATGAAGACCCTCCAGGAGCGCGAGGCTGAGCTGGAGGCTACAAAGCTTGCTCTGAAGGAGCTAACTGAAGCAGCTCAGCCCATTGTAGACATGGTGAAGCCCGCAGCTGAAGGTGTGAAGCCCCACCCTCTGTCTGAGATACTCAAGGAGGTGCCAGCCAAGGTCACCGGCTATGTCCAGAAGATAGTTGAGTTGGTCTCCAAGCAGTTACTGGCTTTTGTGAAGTCCTTTTACCCGCAGGCGGACCTAGCTCCTGTTGCGGAAGGGATCACAGAGGACTGCTCTAATGAGCAGTTCCATCAGTACCTGCAGGAGATGTGCCCTATCACAAAGGAAGTGGCTAGTCACTTAGACCTTGAGTAGTCTCTATAAAAAGTGAACATCAGTTCCTTGTAATATAAATATAATATGAATGAAATGTAAATTATTTGAAATCTTGTTGCAATTTTTCCTTCTGTCAACTTTTTTGTTTTTAGTGCATCTTACGAACTACCCTGATAGCTGTTCGGACGGTAGCCGTAAGTGTTTGCGCACAAGGCTACTCTGATGAGCCTCTTCAAATATACGGTGTAGAGTACTTTGGGATACGACTCTTTTTTGCGAAGTGCGAGTATTTAAGGTATTTGGGTAGTCAGATCTTGCAAGCGAGTAGACTCTTCAGGATTTCTTCAACTGGAGCCTATCTTTGCAACCTCTTTGGGTTGTTCAGATGTTGTACTCTCAAAAGTCTGGAACTGCAGACTTATTATTACAAGTTGCGACTAGACAGACTTGTCTAGATAAGAATATTTTGAGTAGTCTACGTAACTCCCAAATTGCTGACGACTTCTTTTCTGGAAGCCACCGAGAGGACAAACTTGTCCAATGAGTTGAATAACTCATGATTTTTAATTGCAGACTAATCTTGCAAGCCGCGTTTGGACATTTTTATCCGATGAGTTGAATAACTTAGAAGATGCTTTGCAGACTTGTTATTACAAGCCGTATGTGGGCAATTTTGCCCCTGGAAACTGAGTAGCTTTGTACAGACTTGTGATTACAAGCTACGAGTTGGGCGATAGTACCCGGAGAGCTGAATAGCTCTATGAACATGCTTTGGCAAGTTGCAATCAGGCAGAAATAAGTAGTTGTTTTACAACGAAAAATAAATCTGCTTTATTAAATTATAATTATACAACTGAGGCCGATGACCAATTTACATGAATATGTAAACTAAGGGTAGAATCGACAAAGTTGCTCGATATTTCACGAGTTGTTGACGTCTTCGCCAGAGAGTTGGAGCTTGTACGACCTAAGTCCAATGACCTTGGATATGATGAATGGTCCCTCCCATGCAAATTTAGCTTGTGCAGTCCCTTGGTGTCTTGGATACACTTGAGGACCATATTGCCAGTATTGAACGAATGTTCTCTAACATTGCTATCGTGATAGTGGCGGATTCCTTCAATGTACCTTGCAGACTGGACAAGTGTTACACAGCAAGCTTCTTCAAGGCTGTCTAAATCTAGACGCCTTGTTACTTCTGCTGCGCCCTCCTCATATTGCTCGACTATTGGAGATTTCCACATGACATCAGCGAGAAGGACGACTTCTAATCAGTAGACCCGGAAGTAGGGCAATTGCCTTGTAGGCTTGCACGACTGGGTGCGAAGCCCCCAGAGGACATTGAGTAGGTCCTTGAGCCACTTGCCCCCTTTAGTATTTCTAATATCATGTAGTCTTTTTTTGAGAGCTTCCAGTAACATCCTGTTGGCGCGCTCAAACTGGTCGTTGGCCCACGGATGAGCGACAGAGATGTACCAGATGTCAATCCCGCTATCTCGCAATACTCCAAGGTTGTTGAAATTGGAGCCTAGGTCTGTGATAATGCGATTGGGGAAGCCATAGCGATGGACAATTTTATCGAGGATGTCGAGTACCCTGTCTGCTTTGGGGTAGGTTACTGGCTTCACCTCGATCCACTTAGTAAACTTGTCGATCACCACCAGTACTCGGCTGAATCCTGCAGGCGTCGAAGGCAGTGGACCAATCATGTCTAGCCTTCAACATGCGAAGGGTCAAGAGGGTGGTATAGTGATCAGCTTGTAAGCAGGGACGTGTTGTTGCTTGGTGAAGAATTGACATCCTTGGCACCGGCGGACTAGTTCCTCAGTGTTAGTGAGAGCTATAGGCCAACAAAAACCTGCTCTGAAAGCTTTGCCCATAGTCGTTCGTGAGGATGCGTGATTTCCACAGATTCCTTTGTGAATTTCCTCCAGTATGTCCTGTCATCTTGTCGTGAGATGTACTTCATGAGTACTCCTGATAATGTACCTCTTCTGTAGAAGTGCTTGATCTGCCTCCTCGGTCCACTGGAATTTATTTTGCCGCTTGAGTAGTTTGAAGAAGGGTAGTCCCCATTCTCTAAGCCTAGAGATGAATATGTTGTGGGCCGCCATGCACCCAATCAGCTTCTAGATGTCCTTGACACACGATGGGACATGCATATCGGTAATGGCGGAGATCTTCTCGGGGTTAGCTTCAATCCCTCGGTGAATGATGACGAACCCAAGTAGTTTTCCGGAGGGTACGCCAAAAACGCACTTTGTTGGGTTTAGCATCCACCGGAATTCTTGCAAGCTTGTGAAAGTTTCTTCCAAATCTGCAATCAAGTCATCGGGATTTCTAGTCTTTACAACCACATCATCTACATACGCCTCTACATTGCAGTGTAGCTATTTCTTGAAGCACTCCTGGATTGCCCGTTCATAGGTGGCACCTGCGTTTTTCAACCCGAAGGATATTGTTGTGTAGCAGAAAGCTCCGTATGGGGTGATGAACGTAGTCTTGATTTGATCTTCTTCCTTGAGAGCTATCTAGTGATCCCCTAGGGAGTCCGAAGGGATCCTTTGGATAATGCTTGTTGAGGTCTGTGTAGTCGACATACATCCTCCACTCGTTGTTGTTTTTCTTTCGCACTAGGACGGGATTGGCTAGCCATTCTAGATGTCAAACTTCACTTTGAAACTTGTTGCAAGTAGTTTGGCCAACTCTTTTTTGACTGCTTACCTTCTGTCTTGGACAAACCGCCGTAATCGTTGTCTTTTTGGTGTAGTTTTTGGGTCCACATTCAGTGAGTGCTCGATCAACTCTCTGGGAACCCCCGGCATCCGATGGCTTCCACGCGAAGATGTCACGATTGGCTCGGAGGAAGCTGATGAGCGCGATTTCCTATTAAGGATCCAGCCCTGAGCCAATTAGGGCTTCTTGGAGCTATCACCGGTATCAATGTCAATGGCTTTGATGTCTACTTCACTTGTCGGCTTGACCTTGGTTGCTCTCAACTTCTTCTCTAGGATCTTGAGTTCTGATGGGGACAGTTTCTTGAAGGCGGCAAAGACTTGCATGATCGAATTTGGCACTTGAGTAGTCGCTGCTAGCTCCACAGTTTCGGTGTCGCAGTCGTATGATCTCTTTAAGTCTCCGCGCACGAAGAGTACTCCCTTGGGTCCCGGCATCTTGAGTACTAGGTACATGTAGTGCGGGATCACCATAAATTTGGTCAATCCAGGTGTTCTGAGGATAGGATGATACAATGTTTTGAAGTCTACCACATTGAACCGGATGTACTCTATCTGGTAGTGTTATTTAGTCCCGAAGGTAACTGGCAAAACCACCTGCCCGAGGGGTACAGCCGCGTTGCCTGGGACAATCCCGTAGAATGGAGAGTTTGTTGGGGTGAGCATGTCAGTAATGTCAAGGCCCATCTTTCTTAATGTCTTGACGAAGAGTACGTTGAGACCACTACCGCCATCGATGAGTATCTTGGTGAGTCAGAAAACAACGACTACTGGATCTAGGACGAGAGGATGCCATCCTGGGTCTGAGAAACTAGTCCATTGGTCCTTCCTGCAGAAGGTGATTGGCACCTCGGACTATTTGAGGAACGTAGGTGTTGCTGGTTCAATGGACATGATCTCTCGTAGGGCCAACTTCTGGGACTGCTTAGTAGCAGTACCTGGTGTGCTGCCAAAGATGACGTTGATGGTGTTGGAAGGGTTCTGGAATTTTTTTTGTCACCATAATTTTCGTCTTCCTTGGTCTTGCCCTTGTTCTTTTTCCCAGAAGGTTCTGGCAAGTCTTTCATGACTCTGCATGGACTGTAGCAATCCATCGCAGAGTGCTTATGATGCAGGTGCCATGAGCACTGCTTCTTTTGGAGCTCGCTGAACGGAGTCCTGTCTTGACTCCTGCCGCCTTTCTTGGCTGATTCTGATATTGCCGCGACAGTATTGTTTGGCTTCCTCTTACGATTCTGACCTCCTGAGTAGTTATTTCAGTTGTCATTGTTGTTGTGATAGTTGCGCTAGCCATTATTCTGATTACTGCTGTTCTGGCCCTTGTTGGGGTTAGACTCGAACCTCTCGATCTCCTTGTCTTTCTCATCTGCCCATGCATGTATCATAATCTTGAGAGATTTGATATCTTCGGGGTATCTTCTGCCAAAATCCTGGAACATCCGACAGTCATTGAGACCGTTTTGGAAGCAATCTATGGCATCGCACTCCGTGATATCCATGATTGTGGCCTTCTTATCGAAGAAACGACGTAGGTAGCTGCGCGGGGTCTCGCGTTGTTGCTGTTTGACTTGAGACAAGTCGATTCTGTTGCCAGGGCACTGCATTGCCCCTGCGAAGTTGTTGGTGAACGTCACCTTGAGATTCTTCCACGTATCGATGGAGTTCTTGTCTAATGACTCGAGCCATGTAAGTGGCGCTGCCTCCATGCAAATGGGGAAGTAGATGACCTTGGTATCGTCGTTCCTCCTACTGCCTATACTGATAGTGAGTAGCACCGTAGCCATTGGATTGGATCTTGCCATCGTACTTGATGATACCCGGAGGTTTGAATTTCTCGAGTAGAATTGTCCTCCTTACTCGTCTTGAGAAGGTGGGGTACCCGTCGGAATTATCTCCTGGGTACTTGACTTCCTGGTCATGCTCGCGGCGGCGTCCGTCAATGATCGTACGGGCGTCGTGATCAGAGTTAATCTTATGACGTAGATCCTGTACCGGGCGTTCAGGCTCTGGGTTGGGCCCACGGTGGCCACGGCCTCCCAAGGGTCCCGCCCGACTACCCTCTGCTCCAGCTTGGCTTAATCTGGATGGAGTGCGCCTATGGCTACTGCCATGTTGGGATAGGATGTGTGGAACTGAGTGTATCGGGTTTTGTTGATCGAGTTGTTCGTACGCGCGCTCCGCTAGTTCCGCCAGTTGCCTAGTGTACTTGTCCTGTGATATTGCGAGGGTAATAAGATCAATGGATGCGATGGTGGCAAGATGAGTACGATGTTGACGCGATTGAACTGTTTCAAATGCGCGATCCAAGTTCATGATTGGCAGGTTTGCTGCAAGGTGGCGATGACACTCTGCTCTTACTATGTTTCTTGCTCACCGTCGAGTTCTTTGGGCTTCAGTTTCTTCTCCGACAATGTTGGCGGTGAGCTCATCCTGTGAGACATCATCCGGGTGATGTTCATGCCGCGAATTTCTCTCTGGTTGCTCCTCTTTTTCACTTCTTGTGCAGCAATGAGAGCGAAGAGTTCTCATTCCGAAGAATAGCTTTCCAAACTTAACGTGATTACCTCCGTGGAGCCGTCTTCTTCATAGATGTACGATAGGGGAGTTCCCTCCTGGTTCGAGAGGGTATCAAGGTAGGCAATAAGATGTGAGTCGTCGTTCTTGGTGAGAGCAGGTGGCTTCATGTTGGGCTAGTAGATGAATCTACCTTGTGGAGTCGATGTGATTACTAGGTCCTACTGTGGACCTAATAAAGGGGTCTCCTCACCCGGATCTGAGAAGTAGTCGGGGTCCTCGATCATATCCGTGTTGGATTATGATCTAGATAGGGTAGCTTGGTAAATAGCACCCGTGTTTCGGAGTCCGAACGGGAATCGACTTGGGTCGTAGTCTGATTCGCACGATGGCTTAAGCGCCGGCTCATGAGAACCAGTCTAACTGGTGGGAGAAGTCGAGTTGTACTCAAACTTGTCCCCCCAGCCTCTAACTAGTTCAGAAATTGAAAATTTGCTGACTTTCTCGATGAGATCCTCCAGAGCTTGATACTGGAGCTTCATAGCATGTTGCTTCTTCTCCGGGGCCGGCGCAATGTGACGGTGAAAATTTCCAGCGCAATCTGTGACACAAACCTAGGAGCCAAAGATGAACATCGCGCCCTCTTCAAATGCAACAGTTGGCTTGATGATGACTTAGGCCATCGAGCTCACCATTGGATTCTCAGCGAGAACCCTTACCTGGCGTGCCAGGTGTTAGTGTTTAGACCTGGCAACATACCAAGGGGTTGCCCGAGGTAGTGTTTGGTGTGTGGGGCTTGCCGAGATCAGGAACTCGAAGGTGAACTCAAACACACGATTTAGACAGGTTCGGGCCGCTAGATTGCGTAATACCCTACGTCCTATGTGTTGGTTGGATTGAATTTCTTTGGAGGGGGTCCCTGCCTTGTCTTATATTGCCAGGGGCAGGGCTACATGTCGGTTGTTTTACAAGAATACTAGATGAGTACTACTCTAATTGCTACGAGTGGTTTCCTAATCCTTGACTAGTGCTTATCTTGCCACGTAGACCACGCTGTCCTGCACCATAGTCTCCATGTCTAACACGTCTCGGTATCCAGCCCTGTATATAGAACTGTCCAAACCTTCCGGTATGCCCATAGATGTATATACGACATATGTAGATTACATTTGAACCTGGATACAATGCTTTCCAATGAAATAGTTCACCCAAAAACTTGTTAGAGTCTTTTTTAGATGTGCTATTGCTAAAGTTTAGCACTTCCACCCATTAGTACTCCCGTTTAGAGACATGGCTAATTGATAGAGCTAAAGTCCATGAAATATCACTTTTGCCCTTTATCTCCTCACATTTTCCCTTTCTCTCTCCCCTTTTTGTCTTTTCACAAGTATTAGCACCCATTAGCTCCTCCCCACCGGCTAATGACTTTTGCACTTTTTTAGATGGGCTTTTAGCTCTCCCATTAGTCCTCCCATTTGGATGGGCTAATACATAAAAGTACTAAATTTTAGCACTTTCATCCAATAACACTTGGATACAAACAGACTAAATTTTACCCATTAGCATTTAGATCAAACAGACCCTTAGCCTGCGGGTCTATGAACATATGCCAGGGGTCCAGGAGTCCAGGAGGAAATGCTCTGGCCTTCACCGGAACTAGAAACCCAAAATAAAGCCACAACATAGGTCCTCGCATGCTACCCTCACTTAGATTGCCTTAACCCTCACTCACTGACAACTGAAGCCCACTACTCGAATGAGCAAACAGGAGCCCGCAGTCCACGCGCGTGCTTGTGGGGAACACCACCAGGACGCTGGACGCTCCAGCCTCCAGCAAGGGACGTTTCCTCGTGATGCTCTCGTCCAGCCACCACACGCTGTAACGCCGATGACAGGTGGGGGCCAGCGCGCACGAGAAATCTTTCCCTTCCCAGCTCCCGTTTCCTATTCCACTCGCGCGCACAGACGACCAGAGCAAAAACCCTCTTTCTCCCCTCCCGCCGCCGAGCCGCTTCGTCTCCCCACCGCCGGCGACGTCCTTTCGCCGCCGGCCGCGGGGCACGGGGGCTCCACGCACCATGCCGCGCGTGGTCGTCTTCATCGACAGCGACGACGACGACGAAGGCGGCGGCGGCCAAGCCGGGCGCGTGCTTGGGAAGGGCGCCGCGATCGCGGGCGGCGGCGAGGCCCTGCAGCCCGTCAACGATGTGGGCCTCAACCCGGTGGGTCCGGGGGCGCTGGGGCTCGCGGTGGTGCCGATCCCGCCGCGGAAAGAAAACCCCCGCGCGCTGTCGCGGCCGCGGGCACAGAACCCGCGCGCGGCGCCGTCCTCGCCGCCGCCGGTCGCCGCGGCCCGCGCGCCCGCCCGGCCTCAGCCCGAGATTATCAACATCTCCGACGAAGAAGACGGAGTTGATGCCGGATTCCGTGGCGTCCTGCCGCTCCGGATGGTCGAGGGGGGCGGCAGTGGCCTGAGGCTCATCAAGGACGAGCCTTTCGACGATTCCGGCGGCGATTGGGCTCGTTCAGCGTCAGCAAAACCGCCGCCAGCCTTGGCGGCGGCGGCTGCTCCCCCAGGAACCTCCTACGCGAAGAGGAAACGGAAGAGGGAGCCCAGTAGACTCAAGCCTGATGCGCGTGGCGACAATCGCGCGTTGGACCGGAGTTCCAGCGCTTCAGGAACTGGGCGTCGCGCGATGGGGAGTTCGAGCGCTTCAAGGGAGAGGAACAGTGTGAAGAGCAGAGAATCAGGCAGGGGAGGCGCGGGTGGCCGGTCGGTTTCGTCCAAGAAGAGCTTCGTGCCCAGCGAGGAATCCAGCGGTGCCCCCGGGAATGCGAGGCATGGAGGGAGTACGAGAAGTGGCGAATCCAGGTGTGCCCCCGGGAAGGCGAGGCGTGGAGGGAGTACGAGAAGTGGCGAATCAAGGTGTGCCCCCGGGAAGGCGAGGCGTGGAGGGAGTACGAGAAGTGGCGAATCAAGGTGTGCCCCCGGGAAGGCGAGGCGTGGAGGGAGTACGAGAAGTGGCGAGAGGAGCAATAATGCTTTACCGGCGGGCTGGGTCGGGACCACGGTCGGTTCGAGGATCCGTTCAAGGTCGCGTCAGCAGGCGAGAGTGCAGTATGCTACATATTCTGCTCGAGTGCCGTCCGAGGAAACAGAGGAGGACGAAGATGCAGAGGAGGTTCAGGAGCAGGAGCAGAAAAAGGGGGAAGAAGTGGAGGTGATGGAGGTGGATGAGCAGGAGGAAAGTGGGTCTGATACTGAAGTGGCCCAAGAGAGTGAGCAGGAAGAGGCTGCGAAGGGAAGGAGCAAGCAGAATGGCCATGGCCATAGTGAGGAGGTGCAGGTGCAGGTGCAGGAGCACGAGCAGAAAACGGCGGGAGATATGGAGGTTATGGAGGAGGAGGACAGTGGGTCTGGCAATGAAGTATCCCAAGAGAGTGAGCAAGAAGAGGCTGTGGAGGCAAGGAGCAGACAGAATGGCCATGGTGATAGTGAGGAGGTGCAGGAGCAGGAGCAGAAAACAGGGGAAGATGTGGAGGTGGATGAGGACAGTAGGTCTGGCAATGAAATATCCCAAGCGAGTGAGAATGAAGAGTCTGTGGAGCGAAGGAGCAGACAGAATGGCCATGGCGATAGTGAGGACGGATACGAGGAAAGCAAAGATTCTGCTGCTGTTGCTGATAATGAGGAGGAGGTGGGGGAAAAGGAAATGTTGGAGGAGGAAGGTGACAATCAAGAAGACAGCCATAGCATCTACGATGGCGAAGACGAAGAAGAAGATGGTGAATCCGAAGATGATGGGCATGAATTGGGTGAAACAGGGGAGGTGCAACCATTAACGTCCAGCAACGCCATGGCAGGTGGCAGTGTCAGGTCAGGAGGCGACGGCCCCCGAGTCTTCAAGAGGAGGATTTTTGAGGGGATATGTTTGCTTGAGAACCCTGATTCAGTTGGATATGTTGCCAAGGGTATCCAAGGGCGGACACGATCACAGCGAAAATGCAAGGACAAGAAACTGCTCAAACGTGGAACTTTCAGTAAACCTTACAATATTGATATTCCAGATTCGACATCAGAATCTGAAGAGGATATAGTGCCACCAGCGCTGCAGGGAGGGCTAATGTCATCAAGTGACGAGGACAGCAGGATTTTTGGCAAAAGAAAGCGCAGGAGAGCAAGAAACAAGAGATGGCGCAAGGGACTGAGTACCAGTAGTGATGAGTCTAAGGAGTACAGAGCATATGCAAGAGATGCCGGGGGGGCTTTTTGGAGGCTGAAGAAGGGGGCGTCCAATCTGCAGGTTGGCAAGAGTGGTTCAAATCCTGGCCGTGCTAAATACAATGGTCCAAATGGCGGGAATCCAACGGACATGGCCAATGCACAGGATGGTATTTCCTTCAAAAGAAAGGCACATACGATGAGGATGAAGAAGCGCGGTCGAGCAGCAAAAGACGCTTATGATGAGCTACTCAATACCTTGTTTGCCGGATGGGAGAATCATATAGATGTTCCTGATCATGCAGAAAATGGAAATAGTTTGCCTTTGGTGTTCTCATTCGGAGATGAAGATGAACCATACGAAAAAACAGAAAATGATAAGTATCAGGAAGATTTGTGGAGGGAATGTGGCATTGCTTTCGAATCCATGAATATTGGTTCTCATGAAGAGGTACTGAACGTTCTGTTATGTCATTCTGTTTATATTTTTGTTTCTAATAAATGTGTTTCTAACTTTATGAATATTGTATTTAGTTTGGAGTAGTTGTCTTGTGTTTAAATTCCTCTCAGAAAAATGCTTTATGCAATTTGATCCAAATAAAAAGCTAATGCTTACATTACTGTGCTCAGGATGGGCAAGCAGTTCCTCCAGCGGAAGAAGCTTCATGCAAAAACGGGAAGCATGAATTCATTATCGATGAACAAATAGGAGTTCGGTGCAAGCATTGTCATGTTGTCGATCTTGAGATCAGACATGTACTGCCTGCTATGGTAAGCAAAATATTCAATACAAGTGTACAACATGTTTCACAAAGACCTGATTATGCTTGCTAGGTTGCACCAACTCCCTTATTAAGATCAAATTTATTTTCCTTGTCCAACAGGGGAAGATTTCTGCGGAAAGGGAATTGGCAATTGAACCTGAGTTGGACTCGATGTTTAAGGAAATGCTCAATATTTTTGAAGAAAATGATGTGCTGGTATCAAATGGACATGGAGTGCCATGCAATTTTGGTGGTCGCAGAGCTGGTTCAGTCTGGGATCTCATTCCTGGAGTCAAGGAAGACATGTTCCCACACCAGCAGGATGCATTTGAGTTCATGTGGACCAAGCTTGCAGGAGGTACTACAATTGAACAGCTAAAGCACACCGCAAACACTGATGTTGGAGGTGGCTGTGTTATTTCTCATGCCCCTGGGACGGGAAAGACCCGGTTAGCAATCACATTTGTTCAATCCTACCTTGAGCTTTTCCCGCACTGTAGTCCAGTGATCATTGCTCCAAGGGGGATGTTAGCAACATGGGAGAAGGAGTTCAGGAAATGGAAGGTGAAGCTCCCTTTTCATGTACTGAATTCCACTGAGATCAACTGGAGTGAAGACAAGACCATCCGTGAACAGGCTGCAAAGAATGGAACTTTTCATCGGAGGTTATTGACAGATAAAATGGATCAAAATTATAGGCGTTTGGTGAAGTTAGGGTCCTGGATGAATGGTACCAGCATAATTGGTGTGAGCTACTCGCTTTTCAGGAAGCTAGTGAATGATGAAGGCATGGATGGGGATAAGGTGACAAATCTCCTCCTTGAGAAACCCAACCTGCTTGTCCTTGATGAAGGGCACACACCAAGGAACAAGAAAAGTCTGATCTGGAAGGTTCTTAGCGAGGTCCGCACAGAAAAGCGAATAATTCTATCAGGGACTCCATTCCAAAACAACTTTGAGGAGCTTTATAACACCCTATGTCTTGTCAGGCCAAAGGATGCAATTATTCTGGAGAAGGACGAGGGCAAAGATTTCTGGACTTCGTTGAGATTGAATGACATCACAAAGGCAAACATAGATCAAGTAAGGAAAAAATTGGACCCTGTAGTGCACATCCATAGTGGCAAATTTCTTCAGAAGTCTCTCCCAGGACTGAGAGAATCCGTTGTGATTCTGAATCCTCTTCCTTATCAGAAAGAAGTCATCACAAGTATGGAGAAGACTATAGCAATGGGTCTTGATGCGGAATACAAGATCTCACTTGCATCAATACATCCATCCCTCATTGCCAGAGCAAAATTGTCTGAGAAAGAGGAGTCTATGGTTGACAAGCCTAAGCTAGAGAGTTTACGATCCTCTCCATCGGAAGGGGTTAAGACGAGGTTTGTTTTGGAAATTGTCAATCTTTGTGAAGCATTAAATGAGCGGGTACTAGTATTCAGCCAATATCTTGATCCATTGTCCTTGATCATGGAGCAGCTGAAAGCAAGGTTCAATTGGGCTGAAGGCAAAGAGATCCTGCTAATGAGTGGAAATGTCCTGGTTAAAAATCGCCAAACCATGATGGAAACTTTTAATAACATGAAAAGCAAGGCCAAGGTAATGCTTGCATCAACCAAGGCATGCTGTGAAGGCATTACGCTTATTGGAGCATCACGTGTGGTTCTACTTGATGTTGTGTGGAACCCTTCAGTTGGAAGGCAAGCCATCGGCCGAGCTTACAGAATCGGTCAGGAGAAGATTGTGTACACGTACAATCTAATTGCAGAAGGCACAGCAGAGAAGAGCAAATATGACAGGCAAGCTAAGAAGGAGCACATGTCTAAATTGCTCTTTTCAAAAGAAGTGGAGCATGGAGACTTGCCACCAGAACTAACACTCAATGATAGGATTTTGGAAGAAATGACTGCACGTGAAGACCTCAAAAAATTGTTTGTAAAGATTTACATTGATAATCAAACTGATGGTTCACCTGGTAAGTGAAGCTTCTGGGATTTGCAATCTTATTGTTTGTGCAATAGATTCTGATTTTTGTGCACGTCTTGTTATTTGCCTTACATTTTGATAATGTTCTATGCTTTTAGATCAGCATTTCTGATTTCGGCCTTTCTGTGCCATTTGTGTTGTCGTTGTGGTGGTGTAATGTAAGCTAAAACATGCCTAAACCCGTGTGCGTGCGCCCGAAAAGGCCCGCGGTGTATAAAAAAAAATTTCTTCTTAATACAAAAATATGCAGCTCTCCTGCGTATTCACGAAAAAAAAAGATAATGTTCTATGCTGTTTATGTGTTCCCCGTTCATCCTTTAGTGTT
Source organism: Setaria viridis (assembly GCF_005286985.2). Classification (NCBI taxonomy): domain Eukaryota; kingdom Viridiplantae; phylum Streptophyta; class Magnoliopsida; order Poales; family Poaceae; genus Setaria; species Setaria viridis. Next base: position 32,582,896 of record NC_048263.2, read on the forward strand.
CTTTTATTGATAATTACGTGCAGTACAGAGGCATATTGGTGATATAGATGACTAGTAATCTTCTCTACATCATTCCATATTTATTGGAGTACTTTGGAAACCTTAATTTTAATTGTTTCAAAAGTACCAGTTATGATGATATTGTCTTCTTTTATGTGGATGCAGGAGAGACGGAGAAGAACACTACATGTGCACATGCCTAATAATATGAAACAGGATGGAAGAAAATGATGAAGACACTAAAGCAGATGACGGACTATTGAGATGCTGTTGCTACCAGGGAAATTTGATGGATTTCTACCAGTGTTCCAGGCTGAGTCAAAAGGGATGACCTAGAAGTTTATCATGACACAGCACCATTAGATCTGTGGCTAAACCTGCGAAATGGATTATGTTGATTGAATCGCTCTTGTACTGGATTGTTTGCAATTTCCTTTGTTCTAATTTTCCATTTGGTGCATTGATGAATCTGATATGCATAGAACACAGCTATGCTAGCTGGTCATTTTCAATGTCTACTTAACAAGCAGTACCCTCTGTAGTTTTAATACTTCTTGCATTTCTTTTACATGTCTGGATGATGCTAATATGTGTTAGTTTGATTTTTATGATTTGGTATGTAACGAAACTTTACAATCACATGCCACTTACTTGAAAATTCTTATATCAATTGAGCACAAAATTCGAAACTAACATATGGGGTAGAATATATGGCATGTGGGCAAGAGATAGCGTGAAGATTGATCATGTGAAAAAGCTTTCGAAATGTAGAGCCTACAATGTACGGGCAAGATTAGAGCTAAGTTGAACCAGATCAAGGTCTTCATAAGTAAGGCTGCACTCAATGGTTACCCTTTTGTTGAGATATTGGCATGAGTAATGCCTTTCATTTAGCTATGAATTAGAGTATACAAAGTGCCATAGACCTCAGCCAGACTGGGGTGGCCAAATATCTTCAGTTAATTGCGATGGGGCAGGTAACTGCTGTTTAATATCCGACAATAAGAATTAGCCTGTCTCCTTTGCCTGTTCCATTTGCCAAATTAATTTGCCTGAATTGCTCTTTCGTGGACATCAACTATTGAGCATTTGTAGCATTGATTAAGTCACAGGCTGCCACAACCACATGCATGGCCATCGTTAGGAACAGTCAAGGAAGCAGATTCAGAGAGCTAAGTTGTCTAGTGCATATCTACCTGATGTGTTTTGAATGACAGGGTTGGGGGATGACCCATGGGCTCCCTTCAGCACCTCCTGAGTTAAGAGTGACGGAGCCTTTGCAAATAATTGGGTGAAGGTGACTGCTTTTAACCAAAACCCATTTGCTCATCTAATTGTGGCAACTGCAGTCTCCAGAGAGGTTGGCTATTTGGCCGACTTGATAGGATGACCATTTTTTTGAGCTCCCGCTCTAGAACGAACGCATCTTTTCTCTGAATCAACAAGCTGGCAGCTACAGGAGAAAGCAGTGACTCCCAATGGACTGTCAGCAAACTAAAAATTTTACAAGAACAAACACTTCTTAAAAATGTGCAAGAACAAATATTTCTTTTACAAGAACAAATACTTCTTTTACCATTTACTTGACTTGGTGTAACTTATTTCGCTTAATCATAATGTAAACCTCAAACTAAGCATACTACCTTTCTCAGTCAATTGGAATACTGCAGAATCTGCAAGACTTTCTGCATGGAACCATCCCTAGGGCAACCAAAACCTGAATTTCTTGCAGAAAATTGTTCAACAGCGCCAGTGAACCTATTCTGGATTTCTTTGTTCATTTAGTAGTGTGATCATTAGCTGTTTTGAGTGGGTAAAGGTAATTGGCTAAAACATGTCGGGCTTCCCCAGCCCCAGGGCTCTGTTGGCATCTTTGTGTAAACCCCAAATGCCAATGGCCCAGAATAAGCAAGGCCTCAAGTGGATGAAGGTGAACAAGGACCTTCAGAAGTATGTGATATGTATTTTTTTTGGCAGATCAAGACCATATGCAAATCTCAAAGCTGCAACCTTGGGATGATCAGATATTATAACCATTTGTATTTGCTTAGGTGAACTCAGCAGAAGTGGGTGCTATAGAAGGAATTCTAGTTGGGGAAAGCTAAGAAAGGTAGAAGAATTACACAGTTTGGTCTTTTTTGTACCATAGCTAAAACCATTTTACCAGATTCTAATAGAGCTCTATCATTGTGATCAATGTGTAAGTTGGATGAGAAAACTTAACAGTAATGGCAATGTGCTGAAACATAACTTTATATTTCACTGTTCCAATCACAAGAATTGACCCAAACTAACAGAGGTCAGTAGCTCAGAGCTTTATAAATTGTAATTCATGTGTGTTTCAGTCTGCAACATTACAGATATCGTACACCTTCTTACCTACTTTACAGACTACACGACTGAACTTGCATCGAACATTACACTTTTGCAATGAGCTCATACTGCTCTGACTGCTCTGATATTTTTCAATGTCCTTTATTGTCTGCTTCAGTTTGCTGCTGATATCACCCAATGCCCACACCAAAGAAATATGTGGCCGTGGATTCTGCCAAATGATCAAATGATAATTAAATAATTTTGTTTAAATTTGGTGACAAAATTAGAAGTGTTAATATAAAGTTCTAGTCATTTTAGTCTCAGAGAGATTCCTGATTACTTCTTCATTACTGATATTTCAAAGTAACTACTATTAGTATACATATAAAAAGCACCAGCTTCATTTTTCCATTGCCATTAGCCTTAGGTAAATTTCAGACAATTCCACCGTAGGGATGAATTGGCAATTGAATCTTTCTTTTGAAGCAAGGTGCTAGATTTATCTGTTCGTATGAAATTATGTGAAATCAAGGAAAGCTGCATGTTCCATATTATCTTATCACTCATCCTAAACACTCAAAAAACGCATAACTTACATCCATTACCTTGTAAAACTCAGGAAGACCATGTAATCGATATACTTCATCTACCATAAGTATCTGCTTACTTATCTGCAAAGAAAATTGAGGGTAGTGAGCAAAGATACATTGAAGCATTATGCATATAAACACAAGATGGTACTAATATATACTGTAAATACCTCTGGCAAACCAGTTCTTGTAACTTCTAATGAAAGAAATGACCGCGTACAATCGTCATTGACAAAGTGCTCCCACTTATTGAACTCCATCCAGTACCTTCATTCCAAATGTATAAAGCATCTCCATAAGTGACAATGAGACAAATAAGCACAAAAAAGAATACTGTGCGAGTGCAACCATAATTCTGCACAGGAGATTATCCACAGAAGGGACAAGCTATTAGTCACTAAGCAGCAAAGTTCTTAGAAATGACAAACCGTTGTTGCGACTGGAACTTTTGGCAAAGCATTGCAACGAAGGAGTCAATTTGATGCACCTGAACTGCAACAGGTCTTCCTAAGCTTACATGAAACTCCCTGCTCAAAAGCACTTTCTCAAGCTTCTGTTCATCCTTGCACAATTCAGAAAGTGCATAGTCTGCATCAACAGCATAAAGATCCGGAACAAGAGATGCAGCTCTTTTCATAGCAAGGGCTAGCTGTTTCTTTGCATCTGAAGGTATGACAACTGCATAGGACAAAGCTTATGTATTAGCGAGGAGCAGTTTCTAGATTTTAAAAATGAAGGTTGCAATCCTAGCTCTACAAGTGCGTTCAGTAAACGTTGCGGCAGTTGTACCATATGATGAGCACAATTTTGAGCCAAACTGTGTGACTAATAGCAGACCTCCCTGTTGTAATTGTAATGTTGTCCTAGACGTCTCAGTAACAAAATATGTTACCTCATTCATCCTATAAATTTGATCTTATATATCTTATTGCACATTCATCGCATCAAAGGACGACAGCACTTGTAGCGCGGCCAAAGAGCAAAAGCGCATACCAGGGATATAGACATGTACAGCGTAGTTGCCTTCCACATGTGGGAAACTCCGGACACGACTCCCCTGCGCCATCGCCGAGTAATCTGCAACAGGTATGATCCCCAGATACCGTCAGCGAATCAGCAGCAAAGGTTCGAAGAGAAGGGGGCGCGAGGAACCATGCCTACGAAGTTGGGGGGCTGGAGGAGGTCGAGGGGAGGTGGAGGGAGCAAGGCCGAGGCTTCTGGAACCTCCGGGGCCCCGGCGGGGGCGGCCGCCGGCTCGCCGCCGTCAGAGTCGGAGTCGGACGCGTAGTTCGCCATGAGCGCGTCCATCGGTGCCTGGGATGGAACCCACACCAACGGCTTCCTGGTCGGGTCGGGGATCGCGTTCTAATTGGAGAAGGCAGGAACTATTTGCGAACAGTGTTTGTGCCGTTTCTATTAACGTAAAATAGTCATTTTGTCATTCAACTTTATCCGAGGGTTAAGTTCGTCCCTCAATATTTATTTTTATTTTTAAATTAAACTTATCCTTCTTTGTGTTGATGTGGTGCTCCATATTTGCCAAGACTAACATGAAAAGTCCATTTTGCCCCCTCAACATTTACTTTTATTTTTAAGTCAAACTTGTCCAATGTGTTGATGTGGTGCTCCATATTTGCATGAGACTAACATAAAAAGTCCGTTTTACCCTTGGCTTCTTCTTTCCTCAACTTTTTGTTGGATGCGCACCATCTTTCTCAGCAATTTCCTGTTAATTACTTTAAAACCAATATTTGGCTGCTGCAAGCAAATCAGTGTAGTAGCATGCATGTATTTGGAAGTTGTACATCACAACCGTGTTTAATTTGGAACGTAGAATTTTATTGGGCCATGCATTGCATTGTATCACGGACGCTCAGAGAGTTAAAATAAAAGGATACTTCAACACCTACGAGAGACAATACAAGCCAGCAGATGAAACCATGGATCGATGCATCCTATGATTGATTGATGGTAGCAGCATAATTATGGAAATTAAGAAGGGGAAGAAGCTAAGGGCAAAAATGACTATTTGCATTATTCTCATGGCAGCATGTAGCACCACAACAGTACAAAGGACGAGTTTGACTTAAAAAAAAGTTGAGGGACTAGATTGGCCGATTTGAAAGTTGAGAATCCTTAGGCAAAGTTGAGGGACTAAGATGTTATTTTACCTTTTATTAATAAAGCAGGAGAGTCAAAAAGTCAGCCAAAGTTGGCCTTGTACAAGAAAAGGAGAGGCGAAAAAATGAAATCAAAAGAACGACAATACATTAAGGGTTGTCAATTAGCGTTGTCAGGTGCCGAGCACCGACCAAGCCCTAAGCTCTTGCTTCCTCTTTGATTTTGCGCAGCAATGCCTCTGGGGATAATTCTTTCCTAGCGAAAGTTCACGCGTTTCTCTCCTTCTAGACCTCCCAGTTGACTAAAAGGAGCAGTGATCTGAGCGCCTTCCTGGACACACCTTGCTGATGGCCCATCTACCAGTCGCGGACCGATTGGGTGGCTTGCCAGCTTGCCACATTGAGTTGCGGGTAGGGGATCCACGCACTAATGAGACTCCACAACCTCGCCGTGTACCGGCATATGACCAGTAGGTGGTGTGCCATTTCCGGTTTGTGACGACAGAGCGGGCATACAACATTCCTCGGCCATCCTCTAGCCGCCAATCTGTCTGAGGTCCATACTCTATTCTTGGTCACCAGCCACGCAAAGAACTTACATTTTTACGGCATCCACGGCTTCCAAATGAGGAGTTTGAGCTTCGTTTTGATCGACCCAGCGAACTGAGCCTAGTAGGTCGAGGACGCGGAGTACTCTCCCAAAGTGGTCCATCTCCATCTAATGGTGTCCGCAGAGTTAGGGTCTAGCTGAACATTTTGGGTGACGCCCCAGAGCTCTACAAACTGTTGGATGTGGGTGACAGTGATGTTCGAGTTGGTATTGATATCCCTAATCCATTGATTGCCTATGAGAGCATCCCGTAGGCATCTGTTTTTCTGCTTGGAGATAGCAAAGACATCCGGCACAATGTCCTTGGGCCGACGGCCTGCCACCCAGCCCGAGTGCTAGAACGAGATTTCGGCTCCATTCCCGATTTGGATTTCCGTGGACGCTGCGAATAGTAGCTTGTCTGTCTCGTAGCACGGCGTGCCCAAGCCAACCCAAGGCTTTTCTGCACCGTCCATTCCTGCCAAAGCAATCGCAATTTGAGAGCCCTTGCAAACTTTTCAAGATCCAATAGGCCAGCACCACCCAATTCCGTTGGTCGAGCGACAGTCGGCCAATTAACCTTACATTTCCCCTAAAGATGTTCGCATCACCTGTCCATAGGAACTTTTTCATGTAATTATCAACTGATTCGAGGACCTCTTTCGTAGTGCTCAAGGCCGTAGGTAGGTAGACGGGCTCTAAGGATAGAATTGATTTCATGAGCGTTACCCGTCTTGCCTGCATCACGTTGCAACTCCCACTAGCCCGACAACTTTGTTGCAGCTTTGTCCGCGAAGGGCTGGAAGTCAACTTTCCGTAACCACTGGACAGCTAGCGGGAGCCCAAGGTATTTGATCGGGAAGTGCACTCTGACGGCAGGGAAGCCGGCAAACACTTCGTCGAGGTCGATCTGCTCATAGCAAATTGGCACCACCGATGTTTTGTGCACGTTTGTCTTCAGGCCTGTTACTTCCCCGAACAAATGCAGGAGGGATTTGAGCGCTTCCACTTCATGCTTTGCCGGTTTTAGGAAGATGATGGCGTAGTCCGCGTACATGGAGACACGCAGTCTGGTTCTGTCCCTTGACACCCTACTGAGAAAGTTAGCGGCAGTGGCCAGGCTGAGAAGCCGTTGTAGCAAATCAATGACGAGGATGAAAAGGAGCGATGAGAGCAGGTCGCCTTGCCGAAGCCCACAACCGTGAGTGATTGGTGGCCCTGGCACCCCATTGAGCAGGACTTGCAATGTAGCAGTAGAGAAAGTCGCAGCCACCCAATTCCTCCATTGGGCCGGGAATCCCATTTGTTGAATTAAGGACAGCAAGTAGTCCCACCGCACGGAATCAAAAGCTTTCGAGATATCCAACTTGATGAGTAGCATTGGGGTTTTGTTTATGTGATAGCGCTTTGCCATGTTGCGTACGTAGATGAAGTTATCGTGGATGTTGCGTCCTTTGATGAATGCGCTCTGGCTTTTGGAGATGGTCTCATTCATTGTCGGCGCCAAGCATAGTGCCAAGTCTTGGCAAATAATTTAGTCACAATTAGGCTGATCAGCCTATAGTCAGTGATCTTGTCCGCCCCATCTTTCTTTGGGATTAACACTATGTTCACAGAGTTGAGCAGGTCCATATTGAGACATCTCAGGTCGTGGATGGTGTTGAGAGCTGTGACAAGTTCTCCTTGAATAATCTCCCAATAGGATTTGAAGAAGTTTGCCGTGTATCCGTCTGGACTTGGTGCCTTGTCCGAAGGCGTGAGGGAGATTGCCCTTAGGATCTCATCGTCAGAGAACAAGGCAGCCAGGTGTTCGAGGTTGTAGCGCTGAATGTTTATGGTTTCCCAGTTGAAGTCCCGCGTCCGTGGCGATGGAGTGCCCATGATGGAGGAGAAGTAATCATTTACTAATGCAGCCTTGTCATCATGGGAGGTGGCACAGCCGGCCTCTTTCTGTAGCTAGTGAATGCTGTTTTTTCTTCTTCGCGCATTGACCTTGGGGTGGAAGAATCTCGTGTTCGCGTCCCCCTCGTGTAGGTTGGTGATTCTTGACGCCAGCCATTTCCTCGCCCTCTCGATAATAGCCAGCCCCATCACCCTCCTTTTAAGCCCTTTCCACAAGAGGAACTCCAGAGTGGAGAGCTTCATGTCCTCTTGAGCAATGTCAAGGCGGTGGATCACCTCTAGGACCATGTGCAGTTTCATCTTGGCGTCAGAAAGGATTGATTGGCTCCATTTCCTCAAATGCCTAGCCGTTTCTCCCAGCTTGTGGTGGAGGAGGCATGAAAACGGTCGAAAATGGTTGGAACGAAATCATAACGTAGAAAATGAAAGCGGGACGATCGGGATTTTTCCACATTTATGAAAATAAACTACTACAAAACTGGTGAAGAATGACATTAAAATTAGTTGAATATGACAACTTTTATATTTTGCTAAAAATGGGAACGGTCGAAAATGAAATCGTAGAAAACGAAAGCGGTCGGTTCGTATCCCGACTGTTTTCATCCCTACGGATGGGTTGAGTGTGTAGCGATGGCCGCTGCCAGACCGACCGAACTTCGTCCATGAACCCTGGGATCTTTGTCCAGAAAAGAAATTTTCGAAGCGGAAAGGCCGCGGCCGCCGAGGGCTCATCAGGTTGGACAGTAGCAGAGGGCAATGGTCGGAGAGGGAAGCGACCAGAGCTTGTAGGCCGTGGTGCTCGAAGGCAAGATCCCAATGTTCCTTGCAGAACACTCTGTCTAGCTTTACCAGGGTGAGGCACCGCCTCTCATTGCTCCATGTGAACTTGCGGTTTTGAAGGTGGATTTCGCGTAATTCACAGAAGGACAGTGCCGCTCGAAATTGTCGCATTCTATGCAGGTTTAGGTTTCGGTTGTTCTTGTCTCGTGCACAGTAAATCAGGTTGAAGTCGCCTAAGACCAACCACTTGGTGTCGCCGCTCGGTTTGGTGCGCCTCAGCTCTCTCAGGAACCTTGCTTGCGGTTGTCTCGTGCCGGGCCGTACACGCCCGTGACGAGGAAGGTGGTGCCGCACTCCTTTAAAACTGCTGTGGCCGTGATGGCGAACCGACGAATGCTAATGTTCTGGAGTTCGACATGGTTATCATTCCATAGCAACAGGATGCCTCCTCTCGTTCCCTCTGCAGGCTTATGGGTGAAGCAGTTGTGTTTGTATCCTCCTAGAAAGGAGGCCATTGCGCCGTCAATGGAAGCCAATTTTGTTTCCTGGAAGCAGGCGAGGTGACAGAAGGTCTCTGTCATCATCTCATGTACAGTTATGCAACGGGCTGGGCTGTTAAGCCCTCTCACATTCCAGCAGATAACCTCGAGGTTTGGAGTTGTCATTTAACAGATTTGCGTCGCAGCAAGTAGAGGCCGCCGCCCCAGCAGCCGGGATGCAGAAGCAGTTGACGAAGATGACATGAAGTTCAAGAGCCACACATATTGAAGTTCAGCAACAACAGCAACAAGCAAAGTCTCAAGCAAGCAGCAGAAGAAAAGAACGCAGTGGTTGTGATACATAGGCGAGTTGTTGGGGGCCTGTTTGGTTTCCTTTACTTATCCATAAGCAACTTAAAAATAAGTAAATAAGTTGCTTATAACCCAAACACTCTTGCTTATAGAGTTGCTTATGCATAAGCAAATAAGCAAGTTTTGAGTTGCTTATGGTTGCTTATGGGGCACTTTACTCCTCTTACCCTCATTCTCTCTCCTCTCTCCCCTTTCTCTCTCCTCTCTCCCGGAACTACTCTGGCGCCGCTTCCGCCCGCCGCCGCCGCTCACGCCCGCCGCCACCGCTCCCGCCCGCCGCCGCTCGCGCCCGCCCGCCGCCGCTCCCGCCCGCTGCTCGCGCCCGCCGCCCGCCGCCGCTCCCGCCCGCCGCCCGCCGCCGCTCGCGCCCCGCCGCCGCCGCCTCTGTACTAGGAGCTGGTAATGGTTGGGGGTAGTGGGAAATGGGATGGCAGGAGCAAATATGTCATATGCAATCAGATAAGCAACCCAAACCAAACACCTAGACTTATAAATAAGCAACTACAATTAAGCAAATAAGCAACTTATAAATAAGCATCCATAACCAAACAGGCCCTGGGTCGCCTGTGGAACAGGGGCAGCAGCATCGGGCAATCATACATCATCATCGGCGAATCCTGCATTGATGTCGTCGATCCCGACACCCGCCAGCTGCATCATTACCTCGTCCAGCTGGGTGGTGAGTTCGTCGTGGATGCCGAAGAACGTGGAGAGCGCGTCGATGACCTGCGGGGCAGCGGCCCGCTGTACATGGTGATGTAGTCGATCAGCACCTGCTCGATCGGCTTGCGCTCGTCGTCGGTGAGGCCCAGTTGCCGGCACAGGTTGATTTGGGCCTTCTTCATAGCCGGAATGGCCGGCTTCTTGGTCAGGTGGGCGCTGCGCAGGACCTTGGACATGTCGTAGGTTCTGCGGCGTCGAGGTTGGGCCCGGCGCGGTCCTTCCGGCTCGTCGATCAGCGGCGGAGGGGGCGTGGCGAAGAAGACGTCCAGCCCCATGGCTGTCTCCTCCACGACCAGCCGGGGTTGCCCTGGTCGTCGTGTCGCCCTGCTGGGAGGGTTCCCTGCGTGGTGGATCACTTGAGGCGGCGCCCGGCAGGCGCCTGGCGAGCGCGGCGAGGCCGGGAACCCTAGGGAGCCGATAGGAGTGTGCTCCTCAGGGACCAGCGCAGCCATGACGTGCGTCCTGTCGAGTGCCACCGCCACCTGGTCGATGTTGGTCGCTCCCGGCAGCGGCACCTGGAGGGAGTGCTTGAGCCGCCCGAAGGCGGCGGTCACCGGGATGTCCGGTGGTGCTGCGCGGCCCTTGGCGTGGCCGCCGTCCAGAGGCTCGATCGCCTCTGTTGAAGCGGACAGGACTTCATTCCCCCGCCCCGGCAGCGGGGACAGTTCATCGATGCCGAGCCGATCCGCCAGGGCCGTCGCCTTGAGGATGTAGTCCTCCACCGCCGGCACGACGAGATCATGATTCAGCTGCACAGAGTGATGCTTCAATAAGTTATTCACCACATCTTGAATGGAGGCCGCCTATGCCCTGAAAAGGAATTGCAGTTCAGCCGTGCGCCGGGCCTTCAGATCATCGACTCTGGGAGCCTGGCAACAGCGGCTGGCGGGGAGGCGTCCCTGCGGCGGCCACCCTGATGATAGCCTCCCTGGTGGCGCCGTGGGGAGCGGTCCCGCTCCCTGTAGACCGGCTCCTGGCGTGTGCCGTGGGGAGCTGAACCACTTGGCCAGTGTTTTTTGTTGGAATGGGAAGACCGGAGCCGGCTGAACCTCTTGACCTGTGTTTGGTTGAACTGGGAAGACCGGAAGACAAAATTTCAGAATATGGGACTCAAATTCGCAGGATTTGTGACTCAGCTGGCAAGCTTTTCGGAATTTAACGAAGGACTAGCTACAAAGCAGCATGCACGAGTTCAAACGGAGCTTCGCTGAAACACCAGCTCAAGAGCGCATCAATGGCATCGGCCATCACATTGAGGCTGTAAACACGTACTACTACATGCGTAACCGAATCCATTCGTGAGATTGAATCATTAGCGTTGATAAACCATACAAATTCTAGTGCTATACAAACACAATTTATTCCTTTTGGACACCTCTCTGCATTCTTCAGTTCATCCTATTCGTACCGACTACCGTACAAGGACCGAGTATGGGCGTGGTGCTACGCGTGCCAACAGTCGATTCAGATCCGGCCTATACGTGATTCAATTGTCGGTGCTATTATCTACAAGCAGCTTCCACACGGTACAAGAGTTCCTGGACTAAGGCGTGCCTCAAATGAAGGGATCGATCCGGGGGTCATGCTCGCTTGCCATTGCCATCCCAGTGCAGAGGCATGTCGGGCACATCACCTGAAATTTTCACAAGAGATTGATTTGCGGTCAGAATCAGCACTGAGAATTGGATCAACGTCTTCTTCTTCGTACAAAGATATGTGGCTCTACTACGTGTTTGAGAAAAAGAATTGGATCAGGGTGTAAGAGACCAACTTACCTTTCCCGCACCTGAGCAATTCGGGCATCTCTCTGTCCTTGGAGCGGATAAAGGCTGATCGCCATCACTGAACGTTGAAACCGGCTCTGTGAGCACAAGGGCGCCTGTGCTTGAACAGCGGGCACAGGCCAGGTATCCTACAAGCCACGAACATGGAACTCTCAATATCTAAACAAACAGTAAATTCAGCTTACAGACATTATATAGCTATGAAAAGTATATTTTTGGTAAATAATGCACAAAAGGTTTCTGATGCAGGCCCTTCAAAATCATCCTAATATTATCATCCAAGTGTCTACATCTTTCAACTGCACTAAAACTTCACATCAATGAACTAAAAACAATCCATTTCAGACCTCATGTGAGCTTCAGGCAACGATAGATAATCTTATTGGACTGTGGAGCTGCCAAAGCTTAGTGGCATTTGCAATCTTCCCTAGAAACTGTGTTAAAGTTATATGGGCACGAAAAAGTTTTGGTGAGGAAAACTTACCGGTTCCTAAACAATATTTGCACCGTTTATGCTCCTGCTGCTTCACATTGTTTATCTCAACAACCATTAGGGCGGAGATAACTCCAACTGCTCCACCTGAGAACGATGCCACAATGGGATCTACCTGACTGCAGTACAGGTAGACAAAAGAAGAGAGAGACAATTAGAGTTGTGGCATATCAGTCTTAATTTCCCCAGTTAGATGTTCCTTATAATTGATTAAAGGGTGATGGAATAGTGGTCGTACCTCAACTGCATGGGCAGATGAACGCTGCGGATGAAGTCTTCATAAGATGTTCCGCCTAGACCGAGTTTAAGTTCCAGCTGCACAAGAGCAAACCAAGTTGTTAAGAATCTATGCATTTTGTATGGCAATATAGACAATAAAGGCAACATTGGCGATTCTAAAATTGAGAATTTGGAACTTACGATTGGTGCAAGAAAACCACCAAACACCATTATCCCGGCAATGAGGGTGAAACACGTAGCATAGTAGACCTTTAGATTTGCTGCACTCTGTTCACACGAAGTAAAATTTTGGTACCTAAGTAAACAACCATGCATAGTAGCATCAAATGCAGAAAAGGCATGGATACATACCAGGGGAGGCAGGAATGGAATGAATGATGGAAAATCAGGAAGCTCCCGATCAGGTTCGTCAACTGAAATTCCGAGTTCTGCATTTTTTATTCTTTGTTGTATTCTCAACCGGCGAATCTATGAACAAGACAAATGAAAACCAAGGATATAAGATGCCAAAAATAAACATATGATACTAGTAGATAAACCTTTGGCAACATTGCAACCAGAAGTCACTAGAAGATGTAACTAGTAGAACTCAATCTGATAGAGTGCAGGTAGGTTCACAAGATATGCACATGCAAAGATCAGTGGATGTCTCCAGTTCTCTGATAGTTCACTACTCCCTCCATTTCAAATTATAGATCGTTTTGGCTTTTCTAGATACATAGTTTTTGCTGTGTATCTAGCCATGGCCTATATCTATCTAGGTGCATAACAAAAGCTATGTATCTAGAAAAAACAATACGACCAATAATTTAGGATGGAGAGAGTATAACACAGGTGCCTAGAAGAAAGATGAGCTATAACAAACAGCATCCAGTTACAAACTTACACTAAGCTTGAGACTAATTTCAAATAAAGCGCGACTAGCATGTCCTAGCTCTGAATGTGACCATTTCCACCTTAAACGTGTAGCCGTAGCCTATGATGGTACCATGATATTCAGTATTGCCTCTTTTGACAAACAATTCCGTAGATGCCAAGCTTCCAAAGCTACTACTAGATGGAGTAGTAAGTATATGACAAAGAAGATAAAGTTAACACACCTCCTCCATATGCAAGAAAATCTTGTTTCGGCGGCTTCTAATGTTATCCTGAATCTCCTGCAAATCCAGCTTTGCAAAATCTTGGACTGTCTCAGGCCCCTCAATGATGCAAAACCTGCAAGCCAGGCCAAGCAGGGTTCAACGTTAGCTCCGGCCATCAAAAAATAGCTCCGTCCAACAGAAAACCACACCAGGATGCCATTGCTACATACAATACAAGACTACAAGAGTTCAAGGGCTATTTCAGCAGTTAGATCCAACAAATAGACACAATTTGCTTCGACGCATTCAATTACACTTGGTCGTCGAGAAGATCGAGCTAACAGCTAAACAACAAAGCCATGACTAATCGAGATTCAAAAGCCTGAGTCTAAATCGGTAAGTCATAAAAAACATAGCAGTGCTCGCGGCAGCAGCAATCAAATCACACCCACGAAAAACAGCATAGTTCAATCATAGTCACAGCTCACGAGCAGCAGCAAAACTACCAACTCCTGACAAGAAAGAATGATTACCCTGGCGACCCAGCGGCCTGGTCTTCCCCGACACCGAACGGTGGGGTAGGCGGCGACGAGGACGAGGACGACGGCAGGTCGGGGGAGCCACCGGACGCGGCTGCGGAGGCCGCCACGCGCCACCTGCGTGCGGGCGGCAGCGGGCGCAGCCGCTCTGCGTGGGCGCGCGGCGGCCGGAGCCGCCCGGGCCCGAGGCCGCTGCAGGCCAGCATGCGGCCGGAGCAGAGCATCGCCGGCGACGCGCTCCTCGCTCGAAAGTAGATTTTAGTTTTTTTCTGCCTGTGGATAGAGGATTCGACACCTCGACGGCGACGGATCGGGCGTGAGATGGGTATAGCAGCTTGGATTTGTCGGCAACGGCGAATCGGAGGGTGGAGGCGGTGGCTCTGTGAGTTCTGATCGGTGGAGCGGGGAAGATGAGCGTGGCGGCACCGAGTGGAGCTCGTGTTTTCTTTTTCTAGCCGTATTTTCTGCTATTGGGGAAAAAATGGCGAGTGGGATTGGAGAAGAAAAATATCCGGGATCAGGGGATTCTGATGGCGGGGCACTTGCCGGAGGACACGCCTCCAAAGGCCAACCAGTCCGACCACCGGCCACTGAGCAGTGAGCACTGAGCCGCTAGGCGGTGAGCCGGTGACCACTGACCACCGCACCTGATGGGCATCACCACTCTTATCTTCAAGATTAATATACTCCATTCCGTGTTTTAAATATAAAATGGTACTTAGAGCTTATCACGTTTACCGCCAAAACTTTTTTAATAATTAATGTGCCGCCCAAATTAGTTAGATATGTTGGTAAAATAATATTTTAGAATCGGACTGACCATAGCTAAACTGATAATTTGAGTTCTCAAATTCAACACGGGTGCTTGCATTTTTCTAAATTTATTCCAGGATTTAATTGGCGATATTCTTTCAGTGGTAGGCGACATATCCATCGACAGCGAGACGCCAACAGTGACTTCGTCAATCTCAAGGATTCGCTGGCTCAGTCTTTCGGAGATGCTCGTAGTCATAGGGGTAAGGTTGCGTGCATGCATTCATAGGGATGAGTATGCGTGCATGTTTGTAAGCGTCTGCGTTTGTACAGTGTTATTCGTAAAAAAACATTTTAGAATCAACTAGTAATATTCACGAAAGTGTAAGTATGTCAAGGAAAAGATACGAACAGATTTGTCATGACTATTATTTTTCTATATTTTCAATGAATTTTAAAAAAATAGAGAGAGAAAGTAAAAGATTAAGTAGAGTAGGAGTTGAAAAAAAATATGATTTCGATGATATGGAATGCAGTCATGCTTGACAGCCGTCCCACAACAATTAAAAGATGTTTATATAGAAAAAATGGAATATTCCATTGTATTCTACCTAGTTCTTTGGAATTCTTTTTCTTCATCTCTTGCACTCAAAATTACTCACAGCAGGTAGATCGGGCTATGAACCCAATGTCAACTCAAACAAGATAAAGAACACATCGATCACAAAAGGAGACACGAGATCTAACAAAGAAAGGTACGTATCTATTAAGGAGCCAACATACAGCTAGATTGCTTTCAAGATCGAGATTAAAATACTTTGCTACGAAATCTTCAATACAAATGTCGGGACACACCACATAAACTTGATGCTTCAGGGTGACGCATAGCCACCTATGAGTCCAAAACTCCAAGAGTAACAAATTCAAAGAACGAAACTTGGTGGTGTTTTCAAAACACAAAAGATGGACTTAGTGCTATCACAAACTCTCTCAAAGAAATCTCTCATAATCTCCAATTCAAATCTTGCAATGCATGCTCTAGAGTGGAGGAGAGGTAGAGGAATGGATGCTAGAGAGTATGTTTATCTCAGGTTACGTGGTGGAGCGAGAGAAAGTTAAATAGAGAGGGTGAAGGGGTAAATACCCAACACCAAAACTAATTACTACTTGCAACCACGACAAGTATCAGCTCAGTCGGTCAGGATCAACCGACTTGAAGTTTAAACTCGGGCTCGCACAGTCAAAAGCTCCTTTCAGGTCCGATTTGAGCCGGTGCTAGAAATGTAGTAAAGGATGAATTGGTCAAGTCAAGGTGCGGAGTGTCTCTAGGGAATTGTTAGCAATTTTCTGAGCTTTAGGCTTCGTTTGGCTGTTGAACTCAAATGGCGATGCCTAAGACGCGGCTTAGCTAAGCTGTGGCAAGTTGCAGTGAACATTTTCTACACCAAGCTCTTGGCAAGCTTGCCAAGCTACGTCCACATAAATAGCAGAAGAGACTACGAAGCTGCCAAACTTTGCCTCAGTTCAGTCGGCAGCCAAACAGGAGCTAAGCGTAGGCGTGGCGAGTTTGCGGCATGTTGTGGTTGCCAGCCAAACACAAGCCTTACGACACCTGCACGACATCAAATTCGAATCCCCTATAATGTAAATGAATCTTCTTATTCCTTTTCACTTTGAATCAGAGGAGTCACCAATTATCTTCCAACTAATAGAGGATATGCAAACGGTCCAAAATGCTCCATGAACTCATTACCGCTTTTATTTTAATTGTCATCAATATGCTATAAACCTGACTTAGCAGGACTAATACACTTTGAGTAATCCCAACAACAAATAAAGTGCCTGAAGTGGCTGCGTTTGTGATTGTTTAAGGATTTCAAGGCAGGGCAAACATGTGGAAGCGATCAAGGTACAACTCTGTATTTGTTTTCGTTGAGTCGAAAGCAATTCCGCACGCGCACATCTGTACAGGTTAGTCAAGGTGTTTTGGTTGGTGAAAATGTTACTGACTACGGGCTTAACGACCTGTTTTAAAAAATGACATTACAAATTTAAATCACTGTACCCAAATCTCAAAATTTCTACACGTCAATACTTCACTTTACAGACATTTAAATATGTGTTAATGATGATATAGTCAAGGGCCTAAAAGAACAAGCCACAATAAAATAAATGCAATGTTATTTAAACTTAAGTAAACTTTAGACTGCTTTATTTCATCATAAAGAGTTTTTAAAAAAATGCATATCCAACATATTCTCTTGCAAATATCCGTGGGCTAGGCCAACAACAACACTCATCAGCCAATAGCCCAGCCCACCCAGCCGGCACGGCCCACGAACGAAACGTCCGCTCATCCACACACCCCGGCTCGAACCCTAAACCCTAACTCGCCAACCCCCTCCATATAAACGCCGCCTCCACTGAATTCCCCTCATCGCCGTCAAGCTCTAGGTTTAGAACACCTCGCCACCATCCTCCGGCCGCCAAGCCAGATCTGACGACTAGGTGCATCTTTCTTTCGTTTTGTTCTTCGTTTTTATCTCGATTGGTTAGTCCTCAAAAGGTGTGATGGCAGTGACGACTCTGTAATATTCAAGCTCAACAGACCAAATCACAGGTCTCTCTCCGTACGTGAGATTGATCTGTATGCCGATTATCCCGCTGAACCGAGCCATCTGATTTCGCCTTTCGTTCTCTGGTTTATTTGCAATTTTTCTTCGAATTTTTTCGTTTGTCGATCTCCTTTTCTTTTCATCTGTTGGAGAGGTTGTTGCGATGAGGATAATAAGCTCCCTCTTCTGAAAGAATTGAGGACTCTCGCTGGCAGAATCGAACCAATAACCTTGTTGCCACCACTGAGTAACTGTAGATACCTCTCCAATTTTATTTCTTGTTTTGCTGTCTTTTTTGTGCCTTTTCCCGTCCCTGGATTTGATTTTGGATGGTGAAGATCAACTGATGCATAATCCAACACTTGATCCGAGGCCGGCTTTTGCCGTGCGAATGATGCGTTAACTTTGCATCTGAATCCATCTCTTATAGTTTTATTTTTTTCTATGTCGTTGCATTGTTTTTAGTTGTTTATCTTTGTAGTATCAGATGATGAAACCACGAAACAATCTTAGGACACCTTCTGACACAGTGCTATTACCCTGCCCTGTGAGTGAGAAGGCAATTCTTATCTGATGATACTGCAATTTATCTCTTCCACGTCGCCTCTTGTCTTCTGATTCTGTTTTTCGGTGTTGACATGTTTTAACCAGGAATCTTAGCAGTGGTTCTGTAGGCAGGTCCTTCATCTATGGTTTTGTATACGACGCGATAGTAAGCCAATGATGATTAGCTATACATCTGGAATTACCGTCAGATTTACTCGTGACGAAAATTGTCTGGCTTGCTGAGGCTTATACATTTACTTAGATATTCCTTCTGTTTTATATCTCCTGTATCTGTCATGTCAGTTGTGTCTGCCAGAAGTAGTTTGTTATTAGTCCCAGTGAGGATCTCAAGACCTACCGATAGGAAGTGCCGTTTGACACTGTAAACAGCAGCTGCTTCTTTCTGCTGCAGGTGTCCATCCTTAGACCATAACCTTTGTGGTTTGGTTAATGCTGGAGCTCCCATCTGCAGCTTTTTGATTCAGCTGTGGTGCGTGATTTAAATCGGGTCTCTGAGGGATTATACATAACTGTGTTGATTTATCTAACCCTTTACTGTAATAGAATGAAACTTGGGCTTGATGCCACGTCTCCGGTAGCCAAGAGCATTGACCGGAGATGCTATGATCAGGCCAAAACAAAGTTGTTTCAACATTTCACATGTTGATAGGAACCTGGGGACTGCTTCTCTATTTGTCCACAGAGCCGGTTTCTGTGATTACATTTACTGATTTAACTTCTACATTCTGTTTAAAGTTGATTTTCTATAGGTTTACATTGTATGTGGCGATGATGATAAAGCCAAGGCTTGTTTCTCAACATTCGCAGTAGCCGCCTAAGAGCTTTCGCCCTGCCAGGCTTGAGAGCTAATGCTGCTAATTCCTTCCTTGGATGTCTGAGCCACACTTATTCCATTGTTACCTGTTTTCATTGTCAAGGTCAAGTAGTGCCCTGTTATGTGTTTGTTAGTTTTTCTTTGCTAATGTGGTTTGCAAATGATGATAGATTCTCAAGGCTTGTTTCTCTACATTCGCAGTTGCCGCCTAAGAGCTTTCGCCCTGCCAGGCTTGAGAGCTAGTGCTGCTAAATCCTTCCTTGGATGTCTGATGCAATGCAATGGCAATGTTGTGCAATGTTTTGTGTTTGCTGATGATGTTCTATTTGTTTCTTTTTCTTAAGACGAGTTTGTCACCAGAAAATTTTGTATGCCCTATGATGATAGACCAAAGGCTTGTTTCTCAACATTCGCAGTAGCCGCCTAAGAGCTTTCGCCTTGCCAGGCTTGAGAGCTAATGCTGCTAATTCCTTCCTTGGATGTCTGAGGGCCTGCTGCATTTTCTTTGGATTATGAAAAACATTTTTTTTGCGCCAATCATGTTTCAGGCCTTATGTACAAGTGTTTCAGGGCAGATCAGTGGATTGGCAACTGGGAGCTAAGGGGTGGTACTTATGCTACGGATTCTGATTTCATCAGCATTTTTAACTAAAATGTCAAATGGTAAATGCTTTGTATGCATGTAAATGTTGGCTGTATTATTTAGCTGTTGTAATTGTATCGGTGCCTGTTGTCGCATTCGTAATAAATTGTATTTAATTCGTTCGGCATTTTTGGTACTTTTTTGATGGTGATGAAAAAAAAATCCTTTCCTAGGTACTGACGGGTAATGCTGTGTTTGAGTACACTAATTCACCAATGAAGCCGTGTTTGAGTACACTAATTCACCAATGAAGCCGTGTTTGAGTACACTAATTCACCAATGAAGCCGTGTTTGAGTACACTAATTCACCAATGAAGCCGTGTTTGAGTACACTAATTCACCAATGAAGCCGTGTTTGAGTACACTAATTCACCAATGAAGCTGTGTTTGAGTACACAAATTCATTTGTTTTTGTTTTTTGGTAATTCTTCAGGTTGCCTGATCATTTGTTGGTTTTTTGGTAATTCGTCAGGTTGCTTGTCCGTTGCTCAACGGGTTAGCGGAATGCAATCTAGTTTTAAGCTAGCAGAATCAATATTTTATCTATTAAACAGTTCAAAAGTTCAAGGAGATCTCACAACATGACATTCAAGACTGTCTGAGTGCTCTCTCTTCTCCACACTTACTAGCTTAGCTCGTACCGTTGGAGCAGCTTTTAGCCGCACCGCGCCGGTCACGTCTCCCTTTCGCGATTTCCATTCTAAGCGCGAGCGCATTGCAAGGTCCAAGAGCGAGTCAAGCGGCTTTTGTGGTGGTCTGGTGGACGTGGGTGACCCCCATGTCCCCTCGACTACTCCGTTTGAGTTCTCACCGTCCGGCATCAAATCCGTCGAAAGTGACGCCCCTCCCACGCGCGACCCCGCATCCATCGGGGACGACGCGGTGGACATCGCCATCCGATCCTCCGGCCCGGCTGACACCAAATCGCGCGGAAAGCCGGAGCTGAAAGCACGACCCGCACCGCCCTTCCTCTTCTGCCCGATCGGCAGGGGCGTGCACTGATGCACGACCCCAAGCTGACGAAAAGGAAGGTGCATGCATGCACGCAGCATAATCGGCAGGAAGACGAGGATATCTCTCGGATGAATCTTTATTTTCGCCACTCCGTATGGGCGATGGCGTTCTACCGCGGGCACGGCGTCCCGTGTGCGTGCCGACCGTGATCGAGGGAACTGTCCTTGTTCACCCCGATCGACGCCGAGGTCAAACTTATCGGCCGCGCTTTAGTGCTTACCACTAACTTGATGCCCGTGATCATGGCCGTGCGGCGTGCCGGGCATATCATCGTGTCGCGGCTACTTGATTACGACCTTCGAACACGCCATTGGTTACCACCGCTGTTACAATTGTTTTTTTTAATCTCTGTTTAGGACTGATGATACGTGCTACTACTAACGAGTAGCGCGCAAGTATGGAATGACACAGAACTCGTAGGAGATGTGTTGGCAAGGATGAGATTACGGGTGTAAAAGTGGGCCTATCTCTCTCTTTAAGTTAGTTGTGTGAGACTTTGTATTTGCCTCACATTTCTTTATTCTTCTTAGGCTCCTATCATGCATTACAAGGATAATAGAATATTGAATGAATCAACTCTAAGCAGAAGAGTTGCGCTCGACGTGATAAAAGCTACGTGAGCCGATAAGTCAAAAAAAAACATTTTCAACTTTTAAGAGAAAAGAACCGACAACACACCGAGATTCAAGAACATAGCAACTGACCCAACGAGTCAACATCATTGACCACTTTCATTAAAAAGGCAACAATGATCATATTTTTTAACCATTGGATCTAAATCCAACTATCTAGATTATTTAGTAGTTGTTTCATATTTACGAAAATCATGGTAACAATTATTGACTATTTGAGGAGATAGGATACAAAAGATAGCCAAACAAGAACCTAGTTAGACACAATGGCTTCCATCCTCAAAATAAGAAACCTTATCAACTAGACTCAGTGCCCTAACTAACTAGAAGAAGAGGTCACCGCAGGGTGGCTAAACATCAACGGGGGAATTTTCTAAGGATGGCCCATTTTCATATAAACTCCTTTAAAAAATATATTTAAGCCATACCGGAAGAAGATATTTCTAGATCCTTTAAACTATATATACTCCTCTCTCCCCACCCCGCCTCCTTCCTCTTACTCTTCATTTTTTTAGTCGACTCTACGCAACCACAAGTACAACAAGCACATTGTAACCTACCCGATGACCGTCTCCCACACCCTACCGTCGTTGGTGAGACCAGGCTAGCACCCCTCCTTTTCCCCGTACCCACTTCCTTCCTCCTCTTTGCTGGCATATAGCTCCTTCCTCTTCAACTTCAATGACACTCTGATTGGCTATCAGCCTCATGCCTCCGGCGGCTCCCACCGTCAAATCCATGGTCGTGGCGGTTTCCATTGCCAAGTCTATGCCACTGGTAGTTTCCATCGACAGATCTGTGGTAACTAGCAGTTCCTGCTGCCGAATACGGCGTCGCCGACGACTCTTGATCCCTCCTATCGCCAGATCCGTGGTCATCGGTCACTCCTGGCAATAAATCCATGGTAATCAATACCTCCTACCATCAGATCCACAATCATCGGTCGCTCCTGCAAACAAATATGTGGTAATCGATCGTTCGTCCCACCAGATCCATAGTCATCGGTTGCTCTTGCTGCCAGATCTGCTATTATTAGTCGCTCCCGTCGCCAAATTCATGATAATCGATTGCTCTTCCACCAGATCCGTGGTCATTGGTGGCTCCTGCCGCAAGATCGGGCATCACCAGCTAAACTCATGGACATCAATCGCTCACAATACTTCATCGACCGCCGTCGAGGCGCCGAGATATGAGTGGCTAGCCTCCCCTGCGTCCTCTAAATCCGTCCATCTTAGGTAAATCCTCACACAACCCTAATCTCAATTTCTTTATAAACTTTGCTTGTTGGGATATATGTAATATCTTAGTCACCCAAGATATAAAAAAATCTTCAAAAATTAGTCAAGTTTTCGTATTCTCTTCTCCCTAGCTGGCTAGTTCTCGTCCCCTCTATATGCTTAGTTTCTATAGTAATAACTACTATGGCATTTTCTATTATACGGGGTGTAATACTTACTTCTATATTTGCAAACCATAAAACAATACAAAACACCAAAGTCTACCGAGCGAGATCGACCACCCTCCTGCCTAGCAAACTTAATCTCGGAGGTGGCACTAGCTGATTGAAACTTCATCCATTTGCCGGCAACGGAGCACTCATGTAGACTTTCCGCTCTAGAAATGGCAATGGCTGCCTGTCCTATTTCTACAGTGACGTCGCCACAAAATGGTGGGCGCGTGACAGTAAACTACACTCTGTACCATGCGCGCGCTCACGGGCACGATAGATGCCTAGACGCTTTCAGTGTCACCGCCAAATTCTACATGGACGAACGTAGCCGAGCCACCTTGCACAACCTCGCCATCGAAATCTTGTGCGACTTTGGCAAAGCACATGTCGACACGAACCAACGGACAGCAGCTACTGGATTCTTCAGGTCACGGGCTCACGGGATTCGGAGCCGGCGAGTGGGAGAGCTCTCGGGTCTCGGCAACTAGCGCCAGCACGCACACCAAAACAAAAACAAGAATAAGCTGCCCCCAACGGATAAACGACCAGGCTTTCACTTTTATGCAATTCCAGTGCGGTCACGGAGGAGATAAGCCTGAAAGCTACCTTTGTGAGAGATTTTCAATTCAGTATTTACGCCGGCCGGCGCAAAGCACAGGGAGCATGCACTGATGCACGGTGCGGCAAAGCGGACGCCAAAAGCAGCAGCAGCAGCAGCAGCACCGGTCGAAGCTGATCGCCTCTGAATGGGCCGGTGGCGCGCCATCTCGTGCACTGATTTTTTTTCCCTCTCACCCCGTCCATTACCAGGGCAGCGCATGAGCGCTATAAATAAGCCACGGGGCATCCACTCCTCGGCAACAAAGCACAAGCTGATTTCTTGAAGCTTTCGAGCTCGAGCCAGCAACACAAGTACACAACACAAGAGGTGACGGAATAGAGCAAGCGATGGGGAGAAGCTGTGAGCAATGGCGAGAGCGGGAGCTGGTGCTTGCTCTTGCCCTCCTCGTGCTCGCGTTCGCTCTCGTGCAGTGCGCGGGTGTTGTCGACGGAGAGGAGGGTGAGGGTGGCCGTCCGGCGGAGGCAGAGCCCGCGACGGAGCAGACGGGGCCGCCGCTGCCTCCCGGGTGGACGGGCGACTCTGGGTCCGCGCATGGGTCAACCCCTGGCGGCGGTTCTTGGGAGTATGGCTGGGGTTGGGCTGCCGGGCCTGACGGGAAGGGTGGCGGGTTCGGGTTTGGTTATGGAGGCAGCGGAGGCGAAGGCGGCGGTGGTGGTGGTGGCGGCGGAGGAGGAGGTGGTGGTGGTGTAGGAAGTGGGAAGGCGTTTGGTTTCGGCATTGGTGGGTATAAAGGCCACCATGGCGGCTTTGGAGGTGGTGGCGGCGGCGGGGGCCGTTCTGGCAGCTACGGTGGTGGCTTCGGTGGTGGCAGCGGGGGTGGCGATGCTGGTGGCTTCGGTGGAGGTGATGGTGGTGGGCAGCATGGAGAAGGTGGCAACGGCGGTGGAGGATATGGTGGCGACGCTGGTGGTTTTGGCGGTGGCGGCGCTGGTGGATACGGCAGCTCTGGTGCCGGTGCAGGAGACGGTGGTGAGCCGCATCACGGCCAACCTGGCAGCGGCGATGGAGATGGGGCTGGATACAAGGGACTCTACAGCGGCGGAGCCTGGAGCAAGCGCGGCCACTTCCGCGGCGGAAGGTCAGCGCACAAGGACGGTGGCGGCAACAACTGAAGCTGCCCGTCGTTGTCTGCAACCGTATGCTGAATTGCTGATAACTGGCAATGGCAGAAATATGTCTGGTCCAGAAATCACGGAAATATGTAGCTATGCGCGATGTAGTATAGTGCCTCTATGGTGTTATCAACCGTGCTTCTCGTCACAACGCATAAGCTTCCTTATGCAGAGTGTTGAATACTAGGTGTAAGGAGCTTCAGCTAGTGCAGCAGAGGCTGCAGAGCTATATGATGCTCCTGGGGGCTATGCAACAGATGCTTGGCTGATGCAAGTGCAAATCCCTCCTGTGCCTGATGTACAATAAACCATCAGAGAAGGTATTGCCAATTTGCTACAGAGAAAAATAGTTCCCCCCTACTGGCACATCATATATCTGTATTATGATTATTCATCAAACGTCACTAGAACCGATGAACTGATGGAAAATAACTGGACCCCTGAAGCAGAGTGCTTAGGTTCCAAAATAAAATGTAAGCTTAGTTCCTGCTAAAAGCAGACAATGCTGAGGGTAATGGACTTATGTCAGTTTACAGTGTACACTGGTTTAAATTCAGGAACTTCAGACTTTGCACATAGACATAGGAGCAACTTATATCTAGAATTCTAGATATCCTAATGTTCAAGAAAGCCCAAGGTACTAATCAAGCTTCCATCCAGGATGAAGGTAGCAAGAATAGACAGTATTCCCTTTCTATATCCTAATCCAGGAGACTACCCATAAAGGCATAAACAGACATTCCTGGAAGCTTACAAAGAAACGTCCAGAGGACAACAGCTAGTTTGAATTGATTCTTTATTCAGGGTACTACCTCGTGCAGTACGAGTTAAGAGAATTTATATAAGCAGCTACCATGTTGGATTCTAGGTTCTGACATGCCGTTCATTAGATTAGATAGAAGCTGAACATGGCACTACTGACAAATCATGTATGTTTTTTCAGATCCAGTAGACACTCCACACAAAGCAACAGGTATTGGAATTAAAGTAATGCCTCAAAGAAAGTAATGAACAAAGATAAGCATCATGGATAGGGTGCACAATAGTAATCTTGGATTATTTCGGGTAGTGGGTCAACATGACCCCTTGATTCCTTTTGATTTAATACTAGACATATTAAAATGTAAAGCAATGAGCAAGCGTTATGCGGATGGGCAAGATCAAATAAGGTATTTGTTAACACCGATTGAGGTTATAAAAACAGGAGATCTGCATGAATATACCAGTTATCCCGATACTTTAAGAAATAACTCGCTGCTTGCAAACTAAAGTTACAAGACAAGTAACATGCAGAAAGAGAAACCCTCACCTAAACAAAGAAGGTACATTCAATAGAACGACAACAAATGATTTCCAAGGGACTAAATTTAATACAACCGTCCAGTGCATTCAACAGATCCACAAAAACATGGTTTCATCTTGATGTTACCATCAGAATCATAAACCTTGTCTATCTCATAATTGTAATCATATGATAGCTCTTTAAGGGGAGGAATATCCTCAGAAGCAAAAAGCATGACATGAGGCATACTTATGTTGTCATGGTCATGGAGGACATTCTGTGTGTAAAGGTTGGGGGTGCAACTATGGTTGATGAACCTTGCAAAATTTCCCTGGTTCAGTGCATCAATAGCAAAACCAATTTCATCATCTTCACTAGGGACATTCTGAAGGGAGGGAATAGTCTTGATCTGGGCCTTCCAACGAGGTACATCATGATACTTGTTCCCAATAGCAAATAGGTATTCGTCACTCTTCCTTTTCTGTGCCTCTTCTTCCTCCAATAGCTCTCCTATGTATTCACATACAAAACTTCCATTCGGAATGAAGTCAAGAGTTCTTACTCCCCACCCCATTGAGTTGGTTTTGAAGACCTGGAGGCGGAACTTGATTCCACGCTGGCTAACTCTATTGCGACAAGTAGGAGGGCACTTGCAAGATGGCCCACACTCATAAATAAGAGGCTTTTCTTCTATATTTTCACCATTATCATCGTAAGGGAACTCCCCTCCATTTTTCACTGTGCATGCACATTTTTGAGAGACTGAACATCCACCAACACAATCACAACCTGATGGAGGATCTGGCCTAAAATTTAGGGGATACTGTATTTGCGAAATGTAGCGAAATGTCATCAGGTGCTCATTTGATATAGAGTTAATAGCAGAAATAGGGACCTTCTCAAGACCTCCGGATATGTCTACAGTGAAAGTGCCATCAAATGATTCCGGCTTTTTAGTTTTCAGAACTTGTATGTCAATTTGTTGCTGCTCTGCCATTCTTCTTAGATGAAACGTATTAACATACTGATCTCCTGTTGTTTTTTCTCTATGGAATTTCTCAACCAAGTACAAACCACCATATACGTAAGTAGTAAGCTGTTTGGGTCCACAGTCATTACCTAGCTCAGTTACAAATGCATGAATAACACGGACAGGCGTATCAGTTTCCATACTCTCCATGAGTGCCACGTCAGTGCCTCCTAACTTCTGATCATATGTGGCAGCCACTGATCCAACATGTAACAGGAAATCCAAACTATCAGAGGCAGAAGGTTGTGCATACGACACAACACTAACAGCTAGACATGTCCCATCCTTCTTTTTGATGTGATCAACTGACAACGATTGTGCACGGTGTATGCCAACAATGGAAAGTTCCATGATAGAATTGAACACGTCACCAATACGAACCCCTGGAATGCTTCCATCGTACCTCATGTCATCATGATCAGCACCGAATTTCTCCCGGAAAATATTGAAAGCTGCAATATCAGGTCTCACACCATGCCCTCTTCCACTCCACTTGACCTCTTCCTCCTCCAGGAGCTTCTTGTAAATTATCCGAAACTCCCGCAACTTAGTCAACATATTTTCTCGCACCAAGGAAGTCCTGTGATCATCCTCATGAACTTTCCTCTTCTTCGGTGCTGAGCCAGTTCCTTTCTGAACTTTTGAATGATGTCCACCAGTAGCTGAACCTTTGATATGAGAGCGATTGTATGCCATGACAGGAGCACTCTTGCTCGATCCATCTCCGACCATGGACACTGGCCCTTCAATTTCTCCTGATCTATTCCCTGATAATAAATCTCGTGCCCATTTGGGTTTGTACCCAGTCTGGAACCTCCATTGGGCCACTGACTTGCGCCCCTTCCGTAAACCCGGTATGGTACCATCACCATTCATGAGAAACTGCAAACTGCAATCTTCCCCCACGGAATCGCGCTGCTCGGCAGTGCCATTGCATTTTAAACCAGGCAGGTCGCCAGGGTTGGCCCCATGTGGCTCTGCCATTACTCCGTTGTTATCAAGACCCTCATGAATTTTGCAATTTTTGGGCAGCGAATCCCCCTCTTTGGCAGCTGAGTCGCCCTCTTTGGCAACTAAATCGCCGTCTACACTCTCAAAGCCGCAATCCCCTCCGACCCCGCCTCCTCCTCCTCCTCCTCTGGAAACCTCGTTATCCCCGTCGATTGCGGGGCTCTCCAATTCCCCATCCACGCTGCCTCCATGGCTCAGCGAGTCGGAGAGCCCGCCACCCGCCGCCGTATCGCAGCTCATCTGGAGCGTCTCCAAGCCGCTCCGATTCCCATCGAAGACAACGCCAGGGCTTATCTGGAAGCGCCCGGGCGCGAGCGCCTTGTGCCTCCGGCGGCCGCTCGACGTAGGCGACACCCGCGCGCCCCCACCCTCCATCCCTGATCCCACCATCCCAGTGATTCCTCACGCCGTCAGACCAAACAAGCGGCCGGCGATACCTGCAAGCGCTAATCGTCAGACAAGACCTAAGTAGAGGGGGGCAAATGGGGAGAGAGCCGTTCGGCGGGCGGTGCAGGTAGCGGCGGGCATACCTAGCGGGGCGCCGCAGGAGGACGAGGGATCGGCGATTCGGAGTTCATGCCATGGTGGTGCGGTGCGGGGAGGCCACGGAATTTCGAGGTTTCGGAACTCGCGGCTAGCGGAGCGGCAGTGGCAGAGGGCGACTGCGCCGCCGTCTCGTACTTTGGTCGGCGAAGAAGATCCCCATCCTATTAACCGGGGGAGTGAACAAATCCATCCGCAAGATCGCAGATGGACGGTGATGGTGTGAGGCAGTGGGCCTTACGAGCATTTTGACTGGGCCTGACGAGCAGGACCCCGATTGAACATTTTCTTTTATGATGATGAAACGTTTTTGGTCGAGTGCCAGAAAGGCCCTTTTCATATTGGGCCTATACTAATCGTGGTCTAGTCCATTTGCCAGTAACCAACGTTGCTGGTAGTTGTTTGTTGGCCCACGAAGAAGAAAATAATATAATATTTTGGCAGCTTCTTAACGTGAAAATCCAGAAGCTCAAACAAACAACAAATAGTAAACTTCTCGTACAGCTTTCGGAAAGGTGGAAGCGCACAAAAACTGAATGTATACGAAAAGTTGGAAAACTCAGTTTTGTGAGTTTTTTAGTTTTTTTAAGTTCAGAAAGCTAAACACATATTTTAAAAGTTAGTGTTAGCTTTTCAGAATAAAAAAAAGCAGCGACAACTTTTCAGAAAAGCTCAAAAGCTGCAGATATGTCAAGATATATATCTCCGTTTCAAAAGCTGCAGTTTGTGAGTTGGTTGTTTTGGCTTTTCAAGATGCATGATATGTTCAGGTAGATAGCAAAATCTATTTAGAAAAGTCAAAACGACCGACAATTTGAAACGGATGGAGTACTTTTAATCACATACGCATTAGATTGTTTCATCCTCGCATCGCTCGAGCCGGGCGACTCAAATGGCTCCTCCGTCCGCTCGCCTTGACCCCCGCCTCCCACTCTCCCTGCCTTTGCTGCCCTGCCAGAAGCCTGGCGAGCAGCGAGGAGGGCGGTGACGGGACCATCTTGCTCCCCCATCCTTTTTCCTCTCTCCCAACAACTTCCTCCCTCCCCCTTCTCTCGTTTAAGGTCATAACCATGGCTGGCAGCTGGAGAGCGGCTAGATCCGCATAGAGGACGACTGGATCCGCATGTTGGGTGACCGGATCTGCAAGCTGCGGGCAGTCCCAACCTGGTTTGGGTGGTGGGCGATGCCTGCTTCACAGTGGACAACGGGGCCATGGCAGTGGTTGCGGCGGCGGCCGCGGTGGCAGCGTCACCTCGCAGTGCGGCAGCAGTCGCTGTCAGCTCCACGCCTGTGGCGGGGTCCATGATAGGCCCAGTACGTCCTTTGCGTGGTGGTGCTGGTAGCCGCGTGGCGGGTTGCGGCGGCGAGCAGCTGATGGCCACGGCGGGCAGCTTTTCTGTTGCACTTCGCAGTGCGGCAGTGGTAGCGGTGGCACCCGCTCCTGCGGCGTGGTCCTGGACCGGGCCTTGTTCCGTCCTTTTCATCCAGCGGTAGCACGTCTTGGCAGCGACAGGCATGAAAGCCTGTGTGGAGGTGCGTTGTCGACATCGTGGTCATGTCGCCGGCGGTGGCTTGCTCGATTGCACGCCAACGGTGCCGTGGTGGCATGGCTGGCTATAGCAAGCGGGGGCGTGCTAGAGACGCCACAATGGTGTGGTTGGTGGCGCAGCCGCGCTGGGCCACGTCACTGCTTCGTGAGGGTTTGGTCACGACTTCGGGCGCTCGGCGTTGCCGTCTAGCACATGACGTGAGGATGCTTGCCGTCTGGTCAACTCAAACTTCATCAGTTTCATCACAAATTCATATATATATATATATTAATTCATTCATTCCATCATAAAATTCATATAGAGATATATACATTTCATCAAATAATGTAATATACATCTATTTCGTAGCACTGTAGATCAAGGTAATCGTGCCACATCGTGCCTGGTTAAGAATTGTGTCATGCCTGGGCCGGCACTATGGGTCAGCATGGTGGTCCAAGCACTACACTATGACAGTGCCGTGCCGGAACATACACTATTGCCATAGGGCCAGGTCATGTTAGTGCCGTGTTTTTAGGGCCGTGTTTCGGGACGCCCGTTGGGCCTAGCCTATTTGGCCATATACACTTGCGCTACGTGTGGTGATGTTTGGTGGCAGTAGGGACGCCTACGTACGTCATCTGCATCCGGCGATAGGGGACGAAATCTCCTATGGCATAGTGAGGGCGGCTGCGGCGTGGCTGTGCACCTGGATTGTGGATCAAGGTTCTTGGTGAAAGCTTTCCCTGTTTTATAGGCTGATGATGGAGACGCCTTCGGGTGCTGTTGTCACATCCTGAAATTTTTGGATTTCAGGATGTGATTAGAAAGAATAATTTTCTCATAATTTTAAAAAAATTTCTAACATTTATTTTGTTGACAGGTGTGGCAGAATCGCCCAAATTAACTTGGTTAAAGTACACTTAAGTCGCTTAACACACGATCATGTACCTTAATCAAGTCAATTCGGTCGTCCGTCGGATTCTTTCCAATGAAACCATGCTACAGGATCGCGAAGCGGACTCACCCGAGAGTGAGCGGTTGCAGAGATTACAACAGTCCATTCTTTTAACAAATGCATAAGTTTATTACAACAAAAGAGTTCGAAATTCAACACAAGTTTTGCAAAGTGTTCAGCAGTGGAAATAAACAACGGTAACTAAACGTCGACGCCCGACACCGTGATGAAGCCGGTCACGACATCAGTAACCTCCATCCTCGCCATTCGAGGAGGGAGCCCACTCGACCGTCCATCCCGAATGGAGCTGGGAGGGCCAAGCGGTACCTTCTTCCACAACAAAACCTGAAAAGATGAGCCCACAACAAGGCTGAGCGACTATGATCAACAAGACTTAACCGACGGGTGGTTCTAATCCACCAACACCTAGACATGCAGGATGTTTGGCCAGAGGGGTTGTTTTTGCCAAAAGCGACTAGTGGTGGATCCTTACTTTCAACATTTTAGCCATGAGTTCTAGTTCATTAACCATTCTACATTTGCAACTCATACTGAACAAGCATGGTTATACAAATAATTAATAGAAAATATCAGCATTAACATCATCAACATGTCCTCTTCTTACTCAGTGTAGCATAGTGATCAAGTAATCTAAAGCTGTGAGAGGCAGACGAATCGATTCGAATTTCTTAACCATGCATGGTGAACCTAATCTCACAACATCCGTGCACCACGAAAGGTCGCTTCACTTGTCGGCTGTCCCCATCAATTTCTAGGCGCGTGTCAGGTCCAAACCGCCTTTGGCATGCAATGCTCCACAGTCCCGGTCTCTACCGTACTGTGACCGCATTTGCACCCACATGATGCACCATGGGAACTATGTTCCAAGGACAGTAGGGGGATAAGCCACTTGCCGGTTCAATCAGGTACTAGGCTTCCCCATCCCATACTAGGTATGAGATTAGTACTGTTCAAACACTTGATCACGAACACTAGCACATCTCGACCTTAGTCAAATTTATTTAGATAGACGGGGCAATCCACCGACTACCAAAACAATTCACAAGGCCCTGCCCCGTCCATCTTCCTTATAGTTGTTGCAGAAGGAAAGCAAGCAACTCCTATAACTCGCGAGTGATAGGAAATCACTCGAGTTTTACCGAGTCCTATTTAAGCAAAGCAGCTACACAAGATCCTGTCATACTAGTATTCAGAACAGAGGAACCTAAGATCACGCAACTAGAGTTTTCAAGCAACTCCTGTAAACATAACTGCACAAACATTAACAACAAAAGGCATGCACAAGTTTAGAAAAACTAGGTTATGCTCCGAGGCTTGCCTTCAAGCGGGGCGGTAGCGAACTAGTCCTCGGCGTACTCAAGCTCGACTCCTGCAGGCGGCAGCTCAGCTACTGCTCCTTCTTCGAGCATCCGGCGCAGCTCGTACGTGCCGTCAGCGATGTTCAACTCTACACAAGATGCAATGCAAGGGTAAGACACTTAGACGGTGATTTCAATAGTATTTGCAAGGATTTAAACCCAAAACTGTAGCAAAACTATAGGAAAAAGGTGCGAAACCCACTTTATTGGATTCTACTCAGAACGAGGATTCCAACCAAAGTGATTTCACATTTTTCTAATTTTTCCTCGATTTAAGATGTAAATTCCAAGTTCCTATCGATTTAAAACGAGTTAAAAGAGTCGGATCAGGGAAAACTTACGATCTGACCCTTAGACTTAAGGAAAAACTGTACCGGGATCCTCAGATTTAACACAGAGAAGTCCTCAAAAATTTACACAGATACCCTCAGTCAAAAGAAAAGACTCAACCGAGCTCTCGAGCGAGGCAGACAGCACTCGGGCGAGGCGGACAGAGTCGCGCGAGGCGGACAGCACTCGGGTGAGGCGGACAGGGTCGGGCGAGGCGGACAGCACTCGGGCGAGGCAAACAGCACTCGGGCGAGACGGACAGGGTCAGGTCGCTCTCGTGGATGATTCAGGGTTAGGAGAGCTGGAAAGGGGTCGGCCGCTCACCTCCGGTCCTACGGATGAGGTCTTGGGGTCGGGAAGAAACAAGTCAGGGCGGAACGAGGAATAACGGCG
The DNA here is from genome assembly GCF_005286985.2 of Setaria viridis. Taxonomy (NCBI): domain Eukaryota; kingdom Viridiplantae; phylum Streptophyta; class Magnoliopsida; order Poales; family Poaceae; genus Setaria; species Setaria viridis. The sequence continues at coordinate 32,615,582 of NC_048263.2, forward strand.
GCTCGGGTCGGCGGCGCGGAAACTGGCGGCAGCGATCTAGCGAGACAGGGGCCTGAGAGGCTCCTTGAGCAGGTCGGCGAGCTCTAGGCGACTAAGGTGAAGCTGACGGTGAAGCAGTCGCTGCATGGGGCTGGCCGGAGTGGCAGCTCCAAGTGCGGTGATGAGTGCAGTGGAGAAAAATAGAGCAGGTAGAGCGGCAAAGGCGGTGATGGTGAAGGGAACTCCGGCAAGAGGCTTTGGTACCTTTTTATAGATGCGCGGAAGTGTTCGGAGGAAGGAATGAGCTCAAACGGGAGAGAGGATAAGATCGAGGGAGAAGGAAGTGCTCTGCCGTGGCGGCGATTGGTTGGCGCTTCCATTGGCCAGAGAAGCGGAGTTCTGGGGATAGGATCCTCCGGGCATTGGGCAAAGGAGATAGCGTCTGGCAAGAGCGGTTTTGCCGGGTGGAAGGATTGGCGAGGCTGGGCGTGCGTCTGGTCACGTCAAGCGCTGGATTGGGGGTGGCGGAACGGCCAGTACCCGACGGTGGCGTTGCGTGCGAGGGGAAGGCACGGACGCTGGTTGGGAGAAGCGGCTCGCGTGCGGGGGGGGGGGGGAGGGGAACAACCTCGGCGTCGATTGGCCAGCGCAGCGCTCGCGCTGTCTTGTCGTGGGCGCGAGTAGGGCGACGGCGAGCTCACCGGTGGATGGCAGCCACGCGGCGGGCGGCGCGCGACGAACATGCCCGGACGCGCTAGCGTCAAGGCAACCTCAGGCAGAAAACCCGTCCAGCTTTGGGGACACTCCACTCACGATTTTTAAACTAAACGTTCAAAAGAACCTTAAACAAACTTGTAGTACTGGGTCATAGTTCAACTTTATTAAAAGTGTTTGCTCATATTTTGAAAGGATTTGGAGAAAACTTGAGCCAAGGTTTGCCAAAAACCAGAGTTTTCGAACTTAGGCATTTCAGCCGAGTTGGTGAAATTTCAGGAGTTTGGCTGTCCTTGACTCGACTTTAGGGCAGTTTCTGGTTTGAAAAAGACCAAGGTGTTATCGAAAGAGTTGCTCTTAAGTCTTAGAACTTCAACTTCTATTAAGGGCTTCTCTCTAGTTTAGTTCAAAAACTTGGAGGAACACCCACGCCAAGAGTTGGAACGCCCAGAGGGCTAAGTTGACTGTTTTACCCGACTTTGACCAAGATTTCGAAGGTTTTTGGGTAGATTTAAAACTTGCTCCTTAAAGCAAGGTTGATAGGAAAGTTGAGTTCTACCACTCTTAGTTGGACAGATTTTTAAGTTCCTAAGCAGAAATTCGAGTTACGGTTTTGAGCAGTGTCTTAAGCTTGTGAAGGGCAAAAGGGTACTTTCACTTGACTTAATGTTGCCCGAGTTCTTTTTTAAACACTAAAGACATGTTTTAAGATTAAAGCACCATTTAATCACCCAGGTTGTTACAACAGGTAATTTAGTATAGGAAAAATAACTTATTGTTTTTCTAAATTAAATAAAGTTATTTTATGTGTGTTGCATTCAGGCCGATGCATCTTTGAGTTTCATGAGTCCAGACATTTTAAAAATTACGTTTCTATAACGTTCGGATTCTTCTAGGAACTTTCCAGCTTTTCCTGAAATTTATTCTCTTTTTTTAGAGCTAAATCTATTTATTAGAAGGTTCTAGAATCCTTTTCACGAGCTCCAAATAGTTTATTTGGACTCCTCGTGCTCCAAACTATTGCTGGGATTTTTCCTATATTTTTTTTGGATTTTCAGTGCATTTTTTGTGGTTTAAAGGAATTATCTAGCTTTATCCGGATTTTCCTTTATATAGGAAAAGGATTGTGAAAATAAAAAGAAAAGGAACCCTTTTCTTCTGGGCTGAGCCTTGGGTCGACCCGCTCCTGCTCAGCCCTAATCCTCGGCCCAACTAGAGCCCATCAGGGCTCTGCCACCAGCCACCATGGCCTGCGCGGTCACGTCGCCACCGGCCATCAATGGCGTGCGTGCCAAGCCACCCTAGGGTCCCGCGCCCCTATAAGACCCCTAAGCCCTTGCACCACGCCCTCCTGTTGCGCCGCATCACACCCCTCGCCCTGCTCTGCGTAGCACTGCCGCTGCCCAAGCCGGAGCAGAGTTGAGCGCCGTCGGAGCTCACCTGCCGATTCGTCGCCTCCTTTGTCCATCGGAGCAAGCCAACGTAGCCCGAAGCATCCCGCACCAAGAAGCCTCGCTGCTGGTCCTCAAGGCTTGTCGTTCACCGGAGCGCAGCCGTTGTGTGGAGCTCGAACTGGCCGACTCCTTGAGCATCCAACCTTGGTGAGCACCTCCACAAGATCCCCTCGACCTCCTCCTCCGTTTCCCAACCTCAGTCAAGCCCCGCAGAGCCCATAGCGCAGGCAATTTCATCGCCTAGAGCCTCTGTCTGCCAGCCATGGAAGAAGCCAAGCTTTTGTGTTTAGGCCCCCGCATGATCTTGTAATCTTTAGCTTCTTTCATATGTCTTGCATGTTTCATAGATAACCCTGTAGGTGTTCTCAATCTTCATAAACAGATCCAACCCGAGATCTTTTATAGATCTAACCCCAATATTTTAGCCTTTTTGCAAGCACTATTTATAGTGTCTTGTTAATCTTACCTACTAGTCCTTTAGATCTATGGTTAATTATGTTCAGATTCCTAGAACCTTGTTTAAGCCATCCAACCTTTGTTTTGGCTCCGATTAGATCTGTTTAAGTTGCATTAGGTTCATGATAACTTAAACCACACGTTACTGGTGATGTTTTCCATCATACATATTTTTTTAAAAATAAATTTAATATTAATTTGGCTAATGACTCTTAAACATGTCTTCTGTAAATAAAAGCTACTTAGAGTTATACACTGTTTTTCATAATAAACAACAATTTGATTAATGTATACTTCATATGCTTTTCTAAGTAAAAGCTAATTAGGTTATATATCGGGTTTTTATAAACTAATGTTAATTTGATTAATAAAAGTTGATTAGGCTTTTACACCGGCTTTTATAAATAAGTATTAACTTGATTAATATCAACGGGAATATGTTTTCAGTAATAACTTGATCCACTTGAATCATAAAGTATACGTTTAGATGTTTCACATAGTTTAGCCTTTTTAAAGTTAAATATTTAAATTGTATAATTTATACTTCAGTATTTATAATTAAAATATGGCTAAGCTATAATTTGTTTTTTCCTAATTATTGATAAAATGACTAATGCCAATATTAATGTGTTTTCTAAATGAAGTTTGTTTAGCCCAACACGACACATGTTTTAATTCGATTAGATGTTCTCACATTTCTAAAGTTAAGTGTGTAATTGGTATCATTTATACATGAACATTTATGAATAAAACTTGATTAGGATTTTTTTTGCAAATAATGTATAATTTGCATTAATTCCAACTTAGGGTATTTTCTTTCTCAAATATCCTTTACATATATTTTGCTAAGTAAAAGAAACCTAGCTTATAGTCCTTTGTGCTCTCATAAATGCAAATCATTCCATAGTCGTCCTCTCTCAGCTTTAGCTCAATATCTCTTTTGTAGATTTAGTCTTATGTAAAGCTTTAGATCTTTCCAGTCTGGGTTCAGGCTCAGACCCTATTTCATTCATAAAGCTAATGAAGCCTTTTCTTTTCAAGCACAGTTTGTGTGCTTTAGTGAGCCAAATAGTTTATCTTAGACTTTATGTTCTGCCTAGTAGTTATGTGCCTTCATGAGTAGTTATGTGCGCGTCATTTCCCTATCTAGTAGTCCTATCATATCTGTCCCTATTCCTCTTAGAATCTTATTTGTCATAATCCATCTCATAGCTGTCATGTCTCAGTTGTCTCTTTGTGAGTCAGCTATGTTCTTTTAGATCTTTGTGGACAAATCTTTCGCAGCCATCTCTTTAGAGCCAATCTTGTTAGCTTGTTGCTCTGCCAACTAGTTCAGTTTAGTTTTGACTAGTCTGTTGTCCCTGTAGCTTTGTTGATCTCTTTGTAGACTAGTCTTTCCTAAACCATAATTTACACTTTTCTTCTACGCTCTAGAGTATTTTGTTTTGTTGTTCTTGTTTGTTTCACCTTAACTTATGCGCTAGCCATGTGTATTACCTGTTGTTGTTTTTAACATCAAAGTTAAATATCAATTTGACTAATACTTATTGAAACCAGTTTTCTAATTAAAAGTTTGCTAGTTTTACAACACGAGTGTCGGTGTTTAGACCCGGCAACCTACCGAGGGGGTGCCCGAGGTAGTGTTTAGTGCGTAGGGCTCGCCGAGATCAGGAACTCGAACGTAAACTCGAACACACGATTTAGATAGGTTCGAGCCGCTAGATTGTGTAATACACTATGTCTTGTGTATTGGTTGTATTGAATTGATTTGGAGGGGTGCCTACCTCGCCTTATATTGCCGGGGCAAGGTTACAGGTCGGTTGTTCACAAGAATACTAGTCGGATTCGACTAGTGAGTCCTACTCTAATTGCTAGGAGTAGTTTCCTAATCCTCGACTAGTTCCTATCTTGCCACGTAGACCACGCCGTCCTGCACCATAGTCTCCATTTCTAACACGTCTCGGTATCCAGCCCTGTATCTAAGACTGTCCAAACCTTTTGGTGGGCCTATAGATGAATGTACGACAAATCCCCAAGTACTTTTTGTAGTCAAATGCAGCAGTTCCGAGTACTTTTGTAGGCTTCTCCAACTAGTTTTGGGTGCTCTTCGAGTACTCCATCAGGTTGAGTCTTCAAACGTACTCAAGTATGGCCATGCTGCTAGATTGTGCTCAAGCCTCATTTAACTTGGTCTTGAATCTTCAATCTTAAATTTTTTATGGAAGTGCGACGAAAGTCGCACTCCATATGGAGTAGCCCCCGAGCCTTAGGTTGAATCGAAGAATCAGAATGCTGTAATTTTGCATCTCTTTTTCCTTAAAACCCAAAGAAAAAACTTCTTAGCCAATGGGCACGTGGCACACAGCCCCCGAGCCGTTACATGACTAGTTTAGGTATAAGGGTCAACCACTCGTCAACGTTACCGTTCGCCAACAGTAACCTTATCTCTTTCGAAAATATTGGAAACCGTTAGTTAGGTGCGAAATCTTTGGGCGTTTAAAAATAGAATATTCTCGTTAATATCACCACTATTTTAACTGCGCTGTGGTTATAAAAAATGGAGAAAAACTTCCCTTCCATTTCACCCATGCCATCTGCTCCTTCAACTTTCGCATTGTAGCCCTAGCACCGCTACTGCCCGATCCTTGAGCTCGAGAGCCACCGTCCCCCACCGCTTGGCCCCCGAGCGCATGCGTAAGAAGACCCTCGTGGCAACACGGATGGGGAAGAAGGCAACTTCAAGCAAGGCGGCAGAAGGCGGAAAGAAGAAGTCGTTGAATAAGAAGGAGATCCAGCTGTCGACTCCCAAATATGGTAAGACTGACCAGACGGCCCCGCCATTGCCTGCTTGCGCCTAGAAGAAATCCGTGCTGAAGAAAGCGGATATCAAGGCATTGGCGGCAGCCAACCTAGTCCAAGGGCAAGATGCCATCAACTGGAGAGCTGCATAGCTGCATACGGCAACCCCTGGCAGATGGAGACCTACACCAATGAAACGGTAATCTTCACCCACTTCATTGGACGTGGCTTGGCATTACCAACTTCAGATTTCATCCACGGGAACTGGTTCACCTCAATCCCAACTCTATTCTGCATATTGCAATTTTTGTTCATCTTTGCAAAGCCTTTTTGGGGATTCAACCACATTTTCAGCAGTTTCGCAAGATCTTCAGAGTTAAGCCTCAGCCCAAAATGGAGCATACAGAAGTAGTTGGCGGGGCTGGGATCCAAATGAGGGAGAAAGCTAAGGGCTTGCATTTGGATTACGAGTTAATTGACTCGCATTCAGGCTGGAAGGAAAGGTAGTGATATATCGGCAATCACGAGCCCAAGCTTCCCAAGGTGACAGGCCACCGCCCTATCTGGAATAACAGGTGGTTGGACGAGCCTACCCACAAAGATAGCTTACAGCTACCCGATCTCCTGGAGAAGATAGCCATACTCAAGTAGCAAGGGCTGATAGGAGTAGGGGTGGCTTTTAGTTTCATGAATAGGCAGATCCAACACCTGCAACTGCAGTGTACATGGGGGTACGACTACTCCAGCCTCAACGATCCATCCCGGATGTCATCAAAAGACCTCACCGTGGATGAAGTCATGGCGCGATTGAGGTGCCTGTTCAAGCATGCGAGCGAGATCCCAACAATCATGCGGGAATACTGCGCCGCCAACCCGTCAAGTAGTGTACGTACCCATGGCCGCAGCCCCCGAGTACTGATTTTTGTAAGTGTTGATTTTCTAACTTGTCTTCTTATGCAGAAAGATGTACACCTATTCTGCTCTGGTCCTCCTCCTCCCAGATCAAGTGGATCTGATGCTGCCCCGCGCGTACACACAATTGCCAGTGTGCAGAGGGTAGTCAAGGAAAAGGACCTAGGGGAATTCTTATCCTTCAGCAGCTCTGACTCTGAGTTTGTTAAAGAGTTTGTAATCAAGGCCCGACCGTTAGACAAAGTCGGGTTTTCCTCCGGATCATCTAGGCAAACGGCGGAGGATGATCTGGAGGCTAGACTGGCGTCACCGTCGAAGAAAAAGCGCATCGTCACCATGAAGTGCGCGGTGAAGAAGCCTCTCATCGCTAAGGACGTGCCTCCGCCGGTAATAACTTTTGAAGAAGGACAAGATCCTGAGGATCAAGTACTCATAAGTCAATTCCTTACCACCTTGTCTACTCAATACGACACTGGTGGATTGCATATAGTCGGGGAGGTAACTAAGGCGGAGAGAATAACTACTGGAATCGTGCAGCAGCAGCTGCCAGCAATTAAGGAGGTCATCAAGATCAAAGATGACGAAGAACCTCCCATTACTAGGGTCAACCTTGTCAGCGCGCAAACTACCCAAGAGGCGGAGACAGCAACCAAGGCTGGCGAGGACCAGACTGTGATCCAACAAGCCCCGCCGAAGAAGCCATCGCCGACGATTAAGCTTGAGCGCTTGTCGAGGGAACCCTCTTTGAAGGTGAAGAAGTCTTTAAACTAAGTACTTGTACTTCATTCGAGTACTAATTGCAGCTTGATATTGCCGTGTAGTATGTCTTCTGACAGTTGTCTTTTGCAAGAAATCCTCCAGCGTGGAAACTGAAGGCCCGAGCCCAAAGCCTGCAACCGATGGCAGTAGCCACTCAGTCCAGGACGTCATCTAGGAGCCAGCAAGTCTGTCGCTGCAGGACCAACACGCGCTGGCAACCAATCCAAATGTTGTATCCCTTGTTGCCGTGTTAATGCATGATGTAATTGCGTCACTGAATGATTCTTTAGTACTAGCCCTCAAGCTGCCAGTAGCCGAGGCCATCGCGGTGGCTACCTCTGGTGTTGTGGCTACTCTTGTAGCCTCCGAGCCGGAGGTAGGCACTAAAGCCACAGTGGCAACTACTTCTGGTGTCGTGGTTATTCTTGTAGCTCTCGAGCTAGAAGTAGAGGCTGAAGCTGCTGGAGTGCTGGAAGTATTGGCTTTCATCCCGCCTTCCGAAGTGGGTCCGTCGACTAGTTACGCCGTGACCTCCATCCCGCCTTCCAAGGCGGGTCCGTCAATCAGCCACGCCTTGGTTCCGCTTGGTGCAACAATCGCCGAAGAGCATGAGGAACCATGGATAGCTGAGGGGGTGAATCTGGAAGACATCCAACTCATCGCTGACCCACTGCTCACCATAGAAAAAGAGGCCACAATGATGGTGATGTACCGCCGTGTAGGCGAATATGCAGCGGTAAGCTTCCTCCTGCGTCATCCACAACTTGAATTTAGTACTCGTTCCTTATGCGAGTACTTGCTTTGTTGTGCAGGATCTGATCACACGCTCCCACCAGAAGTCAGAGATGCTCCGAGGCTATGACGACACCATAATGCAAGCTGAGGCACCCAAGCAGGAACTTGCCAAGGAGCATAAGTACTCCTCCCAACTTCTGATGAAATATGACGGTCAAGCTGTCGAGTACCGAAATATCATCCGTCAGTCCGAGGAGGAGAAAGATCACTTCTAGAAGTGCAACAAGACTTTGAAGCATCAACTGAAAGGTAACTGGCCTTCCCCTGTTAGTCGTCGAGTATTGATTCCACTTGGTAGTGCTGAATTTCCTTTGCGTTGTTCTTGTAGCGCTCGAGAAGATAAAGGAAGATCTCCAAGGCCGAGCCACTGATTGGCAGAACTCCTACTACAGAGTAACAGAACAGCACGACAAATTGTCTGCTCTGTACGAGAACATGGAGCACCGCCTGAAGAAGGAGCAGAAGATGCGCGCTGATGGGAAGGTCGATCTGGTGAACGCCATGAAGAGCATCCAAGAGCGCAAGGCTGAGCTGGCGGCCATAAAGCTTGCTCTGAAGGAGCTAACCGAAGCGGCTCAGCCCGTCGCCGACATGGTGGAGCCCTCTGCCGAAGGTGTGGAGCCCTGCCTTCTGACAGAGATACTCAAGGAAGTGCCTGTGAAGATTATTGGCTACATTCAGAAGATAGGCGAGTCGGTCTCCAAGCAGTTGCTGGCTATTGTGAAGTGCTTCTACCTGAAGGCAGACCTAGCTCCAGTTGTGGAAGGGATAGCACAAGACTATTCTGATGAGCAGTTTCAGCAGTACCTGCAAGAGGTGGCCCCTATCGCCAAGGAAGTAGCCAGTCAATTAGATCTTGAGTAATTTTGTGTAAAAAAGTAAACATCAGATTATTGTAATATAAACATGATGTGAATGAAATGTAAAATTATTTGAAGTCTTGTTGCAATTTACATTGCTGTCGACTTGTGTTTTTTTAGTGCATCTCGCGAACTACCATGATAACTGATAGTCGTGAGTGTCTGCGCACAAGGCTACTCTTGTGAGCCTCCTCAGAGGCACGGTGTAGAGTACTTTTTAGGATGCGACCCCTTTCTACGGAGTGCAAGTACTTGGAGCATCTGGGTAGTCAAACTCTTTAGGTGAGTAGACTCCTCAGGATACAAAAAAAACTGCGCTAAAAGTTCTCTCCCTCTGTGGCGAATGAGGTAAACCGACGACGAAGTGCGATCTTTGGCTGCTTAGGAAGAGAGCAAGGATAAGGAAGCCGCGCTCCTCATCCTCCCTCAACGATGCCCTCATCCTCCTATCCAGCCTCAGGGGCAAGTGGAGTCCGGGATACATGATGTCTTCTTCTTACGAGAATTCTTCTAGCATAATGGCTCCCGGACATGGTCGAAGAGGCTGCGAAGGGAAGGAGCAACATGGTGCCTATTACGAGAAATCTTCTGGCATCACGAGGAGTAGCCAAAGCTGCCCCTGGCGAAGAGCAAGAGCTGGAAAATCTACTAGCGCTACAACCCGAGCCATGGGGACTCCAGATGCAAAAGCACCCCTATCTATAGCCAGGCTGCCAGCTACCATCAGGGAGCATAACAGTACGTGTCCGTGACGCGTAATGAAGGCACCTAAAAAAGGCATCTAGAATCGAGGCGCCGGAACAGCTACCGCGCAATAAAGGCGCCTAAAATCGAGGCGGAGGTACCAGGGCACGAGGCAACAGTATGGGATCCGTGTGATGCTTATCCTTGTCGTTTAGGATACAACACCGGTCGCTGCACGCGGACCGTCCTTCTTGCAAACAAGACAAAAACGAACAGTACCCTTGTGTGTTCCCTTTGACAAAGCAGCAACCTACCGACCAAAACTCAACAGCCCCTTCACGGCATCAACAAAGCCCTAAAGGGGCTCAGGGGCTCCTAACGGGTCCATAGACTCGGGCTCCCCAATAGCACCTCCTTTCGTAGCACTTGGCCCAACAAGAGGTGCGGCGACGACGCGTACCTAGGCCAACCAAGGAACGCAACGCAGGTCGAAGACCAAGATCCAGCCACCGACCGGCTCCTCCAACCAGGAGGCCTGGTCGACGCCGCGACCAGAAGGGTCCAATCGGGGGTGGGACCACAGTCTGACCCCGACCAAGTTCCCCCGACCGGGGATGCACCGTACCGACCACACCACTCTCCCCGACCGACACGGCCGGGGCCGACTGGGACAATCGACTGGGAACGCCTGCTCGGTGTGGGCCTAGGGAGCAGGTGGAATGGATAAGAGGAAGCACCCAGGTCAACTACCATACGAGAAACCGTACCGCACCACGCCCTACGCATGCCTAGCACAGTGCCGCCGCAACCTACCCGCTCCAATGGAGTTGCCTGACAAGATGAACAGGGGCCAAGGATAGCGGCCATACCGTACCCAATGACTTGGGCCTCGACAAAACTAGGCAGCGCCCGCACTCTCTCTCTCTCTCTCTCTCTCTCTCTCTCTCTCTCTCTCTCTTTCTGACTTGTAAGGCCGTCCCCTTGTGCTATAAAAGGGAATGGGTCGTCCCCGTCTGAAGACATGTTTCCATAAGCAGACACTTCTATTCATTCCATACGCGCATACACTCTCGAACACATAGCGCACGTATGAGTCCCCGATCACTCTCTTCCACTCGAACCAGAGCACGACTAGGTCTCGGACACTCCTTCTCATCCTTCTCTCGTTTGTACCCCCACTGTAAACTTTGAGCACCTAGGCTCAGGAATATAGTTGACCGACCGACCCCAGCTGGACGTAGGGTCCATTGCCTGAACCAGTATACATCCTATGTCATTGTGTGCTAGGCCATATCCGATCTAACGCACGGCAAAACTACAATATTTACTAGTCGGCCAGATTTCGCACCGACAAAGTGTTAACTTGACTAATTCTTATTCATTTAGTTTTCTAACTAGAAGTTGATTAGGTTCTATCCCATTTTTCATAAGCTAAGGTTTAATTGATTAATTCCTATTTATAACTAGCTTTTCTAAATAAAATCTACCTAGTGTTATACATTGGTTTTCATAAATAAAGTTAATATGCTTAATGATATTATAAATTCCTTTTTAGTATTAACATGTTTAGTTGAATACAAAATACAAAGTTATTCGATCAGATGTCTTATACATACTCTGTGTTTCTAAAGTTAATTGTTAAGTTGGCATAACTTACACTTGAATATTTATGAATAAAATATGATTAAGTTTATCACGTTTTCACTGTTCAAATATACTTTCTGCTAATTCTAAATAGGGTATTTCTTTGAAATAACCTATGTGCATGATTTTATTTAATTAAAATCAATCAAGCATATAGTCTTTTTATTTCTTTTATTCAAACCTCTCGATAGTTTTATCTTGTCAACCATAGTTCTGTCTTCATCGTTTCTTTCATCGTTTACGTGACCATAGAATTGAGCCCTATCCTTCAGTATGCTCTTTTAAAGCTTTTCTTTGATTGGTGTTTTGTTCTTAGTTGTACTTGCTTGTTTGTTTTGTATGGTTGTGCCCCATGATTGTTTCGAGTAGAAGGATTGTTGTTCAAAAGCTTTGAAAATTAAGAGTTTCAAGAGAGCAAGAGCTGAAGAGCATTAAGAGCAACTTTTTTTTTTGGAGAAATGCAAGTGTCCCTAACCATCCTCTTATTTATGCTTATTTACAAGAATACCTTGTATTAATTGGAACATGAAGAACCACCTAGAAAAACAGTGCAACCACAAGAACTACATGGCTCTAGTTTTGGCTAATTAACTAGAGACTCTAGTCTGAGGTAATCTTACCGAAAGGGCAAGAGAGGAAGTGTTGATGGGGTATAGCCTGACCCTTAGGTTGATCTGCTCTATGGTAGCTTCACACTCTTGAGAGAGGTTTATGCTCTGCTTCGACCTGAAACCTTATCGGGTTACTACTTACTAGGGAATCTTTGTAAAGGTCTCGTAGCGTCCCTATGCAATCACACCTTGGTAGTGTGATAAGTGCCTACTTTTGCACAGCATGGTTGGGTCTAAAGTTCTTCTGAACTTTTATGCAACTTGTGGTGAAAGTGTACAACCTCTGCAGAGTGTTTAAAACTAATCGATCAACCGTGCTCACGGTCAAGAGCGGTCTGGACCCTCACATGATTAATAAACTTGAAGATGGACTTAAATCGTTATTCTGGTTATTTTTGTGGCTTTGCTAAGTACCAACCATAAGTGTACTCACCCTTACTAACTGCTGCTTAGAAGAAGAGGTTGCTTTGAAGTTCGTTGAAGATGATGCTGAGTTCTAGGCGTACGTGACTTCCAGTTGATTGCTTGTGAAGTCTGGAGCCTTCGTTTCCAGGATTAAGTTGTATATCTTAGATAGGCTTGTAAGTCATTATTTATATTTCTTTACGTGATACTGTTACTGTTATTCACTGATGATGTCACTATATGTATGAAACTTGATCCTGGCATACATATAGGTAGCACTTGGTTTTGTTTTAAAACCAGGTGTAACAGCCGTTCTCTTCCTTGGAAATGTTCATCGAATTGTCCATTTTCCTTTTGCGCCTTGCATGCTTCTTGGGTGTAAACCCGGACCTTCTGGTTGGGCGACGGTGGCGCTTATTTTGTCACAACCCTTCTTAGAGGCGTCGCTTTGGAAGCTCTTGCTATGCCTATGTGTTACAGCCATCAATGAGAGGTATTTTAGTTTTACTTAAAAAAGGAAATAAAAAAAGAGATGCTGGTGTTGTTCGAGTTTGTGCAGGTGCCATGGTTGCGGTGGTCTGGCTAGTGGAGGTGCGTTGGTGATGTGGATTTGAGTTGAGTGGAGTGACGGTGTCGTGCGGCTTATGTTGATATCCCAATCTGACCGCCCATAGTTATTTGTTGAGATGAGTTGAGTTCGACACATGTTGATATCTCAATCCAACTGGTCGATGTTGTTTGGTTGAGTAGAGTCGAGTAGTGTGATGGAGTTTGTGGAGTGCGTTGATGTTCCAATCCAACCCGTGAGTATTGTTTCACCCAATCTAGGTTCCATTTTCTTTTTAATATAATCGGTACCTCTTCTACCTCATTCGTTTTTTTAAAAAAAATGCAGATCAAACAAACAGATCATGTGTCACAAAAAACGAAACCCATCTTTATGCTCGGCCATTGATAATTAGAATGCTTGATATAATATTGCACAATCTGATAACAACCATGCACCATTGATACCGTAGACCAAGGAACAACTCTTTTAGACGAAGGTTTTACGAAAAAGGATTTTTTTTTACACAATCCGCATCCACGAGAGAATACCAATAACTCCAATTATTAATACATGAAGCCATAAATTTTTTAATGGTCTTCAAATTTTAACTTTTACACAACCAATTTTCTCATTATAATAGTATAGTTATAATTTCTAATGCGTATGCGATTAAAACTACTCCATCCATTTCAAATTATAGGTCGTTTTGACTTTTCTAAATAAATAGATTTTGCTATGTATTTGGACATATCATGCATCTTGAAAAGCCAAAACGATCAACGATTTGAAACGGAGAGAGTACATTTTAAGACAATGATACAAATATGAGTTTTACGTCTCCAAACTAAATATTTTAAAAATTGTCTATTGTCAACTTTTTAAAAAATGACCGAATTTTTTAGTCAAATTCTCAGTATTTATACAAACCTTTCTTACAATGGAACCTAGCTCCCCACTCGAGTTAAAGCTTCCAACTCAACACGGTGCTTGTATTTTGGGCTACTTGAATTTGTGACCGGAGCAAGCAAAATGTCGCGAAGATCCTTTATCGGGCGTGCAGTGTCCCTGTACCAAAGATTTGGATGCTTGCACGTAATTATTGCCATACGATCGGATCTCTGGTGTGAACCCTACTGCCCCCATTGCTTACGATACTCCAGACCTCACCTTTCAAGTAGTGGTTGGCGCATCGCTGCATCCAATGGAGACACTGCATAGCTGCTAGCACGTCGTCGTAGTGGTGGTTTCTACACACGTAGGTCCACCTCACTGCTCGGTAAAGCTACCTTTGCCATCAGACTACGCACAAGATTTCAGAAGTCACCAACACTGTATATACAATCTACTACTACCGGTACAATTTAATCAAGACTATGTTTGATGATTCCCCTACACCACCACTACACCAAACAAAAATGGAGGAAGAGTGCACACCAAGAACTCAGCCACTACTACCTGCTGACTACATACGGAGGGAGACACACACATGCCCTCACGCACCGTGCACGTGCACCCGCGTACAACGCCTGCTCCCAAGACACCGACCAGCCGTCGATCGATCGGCTTCGATCGGTTTCATGCAGCGAGCTGATGCTGGGCGCTGCATCCGGCGGCGGCGTCGTCGTCGTCGGAGAGGCAGCAGTGCTGCAGCCTGAGCGGCGGCGGGGGAGCCTCCGCGCACAGCAGCTCGGACTGCAGCACGGCGCAGTAGTCGGCGAACGTCTCCGGCGCGACGTTGAGGTCGAAGCCGACGCCGAACAGGAAGTCCACCTCCAGGTAGTTCATCTCCGCTAGGGTGATGCCCCCGACCTTGGCAAAGTAGGCGTTGTTGTAGCATCTGCACAGGTACAGTCAGGCTCACGGGTCACTTTGACTCTCTTTCAGTCTCCAACTGTTACTTCTCGGCCTAACTTTTACAGAGAAATACTGCATCACTGCATTGCCAATTTGTCATATTATATGTAATCCTTCCGATTCTTTCAACTTGTCTTATGATTGAGAGTTTGGCCAATGATTGACGGTACAAGCACAGTAACACTGTAATCATGCATGCAACCGAAAAAAGCACGACCAGAATTTTACCAAACAGGGACCAAACGGTATCTTTAAAGAATGCCAAGTTGCCCAAATAGCAAAGCCAGAAAGCAGCAAGAGGCCGACGATGCTCCTGGGACCCTGACATGAGGAAGTGAGCTAGCGGCAAACATCAGCAGCAACAGCAGATGGCCACGGCAAGTTGGCCGTCCCAATCCCCTACAACTGGCGCCGAGAATTAAATTCCAAGCTGCGGAAAGGTGACGGGGCCGGGGCGGGGTGGAATTCTAGTTTATGTCGTCGGGTCCACGGTGGATGCGTGTGGTTGGATTGGATGGAAGCAAAGCAACTGTGGAAGTGGAACCACCGGGGTCGCTTTGCTGGACAAGCATAGCTCTCTGTCGTCCGTGGACGATGCCTTGTTTGCAAGGACGACAGGCGCCTGAATCACCCGATGCATGGCCTGGTTTCACTGCGGCATGGTTGATCAACTGTTGGAGTGAGAGCCTACACCTTTACCTTTCCTTGTCTTATGGTGATCATTAGCACAGTGGTGTATCAGTGTATGTGTGCACCAATGATTGCAGCTGGAAGCCTGGAAATTCTGAATTTATGCGTGTTTTGCACATTTTTCTTTTGCTATACACTCAAGGACAGAGTCTTGTGTAGATGTTAGAGCACCGACACTTTGACGTTTGAGAATGTTATATCGCGAAGTAACTTTTCTTGAATCCAATGAGAAGTAACCTCATTGGACAGTTACACACACCCAGAAAATAAGGAGGCACAATTCTTTTTTTTTTTTTTGGAAACAAAAGGAGGCACAATTCTGGTAGGGGTGGAAATGATGCTTGAGTTACTTGCACGGCACTTCCAAACTATTCCTGGCTAGCAGAATTCTGAACTTGGGAAGCTTGGAAGAGATGGGGACATCAAAAGATGCCTATTATTTTGAGGGCTAACAAAGCACTTTGTCACAGCCACTCTTTGCATAAGAATCCAAAGCGTTTGAATTTTCCATGATAATTCTGAACCACGCAAGAAGAGAAATTCAGGTGGCCCAATTGATTTATTCCGAGCAATTCACCATCAAGGTGTTTAAATCCAGGTATTCTTGGCAGTACAAGAAAATTTCAGAATCAAGAACGTCTGAACAGACCAAGAACAGAGAGTGAAGCGCTCCTAGCTAATTGACCCATGTGTTCCCAATTATAGTAATAGACCGACAAAAAAAGCTAATCGAGAAGATGATCATCCGCAAGTACGCCTCAAATTCAGCTAGATTGTTGGTTAACTTGATAACGATACGACAGGCGAGGAGAGAGTGACTCACATGTCATCCATGAACTTGACGGCGGCGAGCACGGAGGTGATGAGCAGGCGGTGCACGCTGTACGAGTCCACGGCCAGGGCCAGTCGTCGCCCGCGGCGGAGGAGGCGGTCGAGGTAGACGTAGGCGACGACGTAGCACGCGGGGCTGCACCCAGCGAACCGGGCGATGCGCGCCATGTACGCGCGCACCGAGATGCCCGGCTTGGTCGTCGCCCGGAACGCCGACGCCGGCGCCACGGCGGCCGAGAGCTCCGCGGCCGCCGCCGCGTCGTTGCGCTCCGCGACGCGCTCCAGGATGCCGGCGAGGGCGGCAACCACGCGCGGCATGTCCTCGGCGCCACCGCCGCTCTCCACCAGCTCCTCGCACTCGGCCATGGCGGCTCCCGGCCGGCTTCCTGGCCTCTGGGTGTGGTGTGCACGTGTTGAGCTCCGGGGCTGGTGGAGAGCAGGCGGGGGAGTTCTTCGGAGCCTTCCTCAGGGCAACTCCAAATGTATAGTTCACGGTGTAACTGTTGCAAACTTCACGATAATACGTAAAGTGATAGGATATGGAGAGAGAGGGAGAGGAAGAAAAGAGATAGAGGGAAAGTAGGTGGAATGGGAGAGATAAATTATATCTCTTATAGGTAGATCGTAAGTTTATGGATACCTTTTACTTTTACTATAGATCACTACATGGACCACCCTCGTAATGGTTCAGGTGGCTGGATTGACTAGATTAGAATATTCCTGTAGACTAGTTTTGAAACATATTGTGGACGCCTAACGTCGGATAACAGCTAAATTAGTTTTCGTATTTTTTTTCTTTGAGCTGATTTTGGGGGGTTTTAACCTAAAAGTCCTTAGTTCGGCGTCTTCGGTGAGAAAATTAGGCTAGTTAGCAGTTGGGTTAAGTCAACGGGATTGTATTATTCGTAATGCTTCCTGCTTCTGAATTATTCTTGTCTGTCTCCATAGATGTGTACGTAATGTTAGAAAATACACGGCATCCTGGATCCTTAATCCAGTTCCAATATTTACCAACAGCGTGAGAAGTTGCTGAAGATTGTCCAGCTTCTCTTTCCCTCCAGCACACATGGAAAGAACAACAAACAAGAGACATGTATACTTAGAAGCGTTGTAGAGCCAATTTCTCATTTTGTTCCAATTCATACCATGTTTAACCATGCTCATACCATACAATCTTTTTTAAGAACAACAGGCAATTAGAAGCGTCGTGGAGCCAGTTCATACCATGTTCATACTGTACCATAGTACATTTTTTAAGGAAGGAAGTATTGTTCAGTAAAATATCGAATTTTTTACCAGCCAATAAATAACTTTGAAACCAAATCTAAACGTGGTATCCATAATGTCTATCTCGTATTATCTTGCCTTTTTCTATAAAAATAAGAGGAAGGAGTCCTACACACCTGGCACACGTCTGATTTGTTCAAGCACATTTGTTCAGCGCAGTGCTCCCAACATGGTCACCACATTAGGACGCTATACAGCCCAAAGTTTCTTTTGCATGTCGAATGCAACCTTATGTGCTGATTCGTGCAACATCCCACTCAACAACAGCAGAGACCCTTCCCCTCGAGACAAACGTGTGCGCCGCTGCAAGAAGAAAGCAGGCAAGATCGGCGTTCAACTTTGATCGGGCCAGTTTTTCGCCTGTCGTCACATGTTACTATACATCCTGAGAAAGGTTCGTTGCTACGTACTCTCATAATCTTGCTGGTGAACGGTATCAGTCTGTTAATTAGTGTAACTACAGCTGCTAGTGCTGCGTGCTCCTTGAATTGTGTTCTAATCAGGGGAGGTTGAGGGGGTTGAGGCTGTCATTGCAACCACTTTTGTAGTCGCGTCCCGGCCACGTGCTTTAATTTTGCACTGCACTGTCATCGTTACGCTGACAAATTAAGCCGAAAGAGATTGATCAGCAGAGCAACACCTAGTATTAGAGCGAGTGAAGGGAGACAGCGCGGTCCCTGTCAAAACCTCTTACGAACGGTTCACCTGCCATCCTCATTTAGATAGTGTTTGGTTCCTAGTAAGTTAACGGAAAAAAAAGCAAAGGGGACCGAATTATAGTGTATTTAGTGACGGAATGGGTGATTACATCTTTGTTTGGTTGTACTCTGTAACTTAATCAGATTACAGTGTGGGTGTTGTATCTGATTACGGCGAAGGAGGAGGGGTAACAAGCTTGTATAGATATTATTTAGGTAAGGGATTCGATTACAATGTCAATTAATTACAAACCACCGCAACCAAACATATGTAATGGGATCCGTTAACTTCAGTAATCAGATTACGTTACATTTGCGCCAACCAAACACCACCCTCTGGAAAGTAAGGAGCAGAATGCAAGTATTGAAGCTTTTTTTTGCTATTCGTTATTAAAGCTTTCCTTTAAGAAAATATATATGTACAAAAACAGCACTCCAACGAACATAAAGCTTTGGCTGTGCAAGTATGCAGTCTGACTCCGCATCATGCAGCCCAGTGAACAGACTTGAGCATTTTAGACTCAGCTGGACCGGCCTAAGCCCGTTGAGTTTTGGCCCGCTCACGACGTATGCTATAAGACCAGGTTTAGTCAGCGCAAACCTAGTACCAAGCAATTAATATTAATTATTTTTCAATAAAAGGAACGGGAGGTTAGAGTTCGGTTTGAAAAAACAGTCCAACAATACCCCATGTAATGGTCACAAATTTTCATCCGAAATTAAGGACTTTTTTATCCTAGCTCTCCAAAACTGATGAGGTCCAGAAAAGAAAGGGGTCGGGCGGGTCGGCCCAGTGTGCTAAAAAAGGGTGTTCTCCGGGCCGCGGCATTGTCCAAAGCCCAGCCAAAAAACTACTAGCCACCAACTTGGACGGCTTATCAAGGCCAGCCCATGGACAGCCTTCCCCGCGCGTGGGTATGGCCCGTACCCCGCGGGGGCTCAGCGTTTACAAACCCCATTCCACCGACTGCTCACCGCTCTCCATGCCGCCGGCCGCGCGTCCTCCTTCCTCTTCGACGAGTCCGCGGCGCGGCCAACAGGGTCGCGCGCGCTGAAGTCACCGTTCGCGGCCAACAGGGTCGCGCGCGCTGAAGTCACCGTTCGCGGCCCGTAGGTGCCCACCCACCCAACGCGCGCGACAGACCACTGCAGAGCCGAGCGGGCGGCGCGCGCGGACGCTAGCTCTGCGGGGTGCCGGGGCTCGCGCGTACGTCTCGTAAAAAGCCATGTGGTTCAGGCGTTTTCAGCGCCGAGCGAGGCAACATGTCGCCGCGCGCGTCCATCCATCCATGGTCCACGCGAAGTTGACCTCGCACCTTCGGACAGATCGTCGCGCAGGGACCACCGGCCCGGGCGGGCGGCCATGCATACTCCTATGGTCGAGCACGTACAGAGAGCCTCGCAGATCCCTCCTCCCTCTCGCGCGCGGCCATTATCTTGTGGGCCTTGCTGATGTTAGTGCGTTTTCAATGTAGCGCGCGTATATGTTCGTCAGGCTAGCTAATTTGTTGACCTGACCATCCTAAGGTCGAGACGACGACTACTAGATAGCCCACACGCTCGATCTCTCAATGATTCAGATTCAGGTGACCTGCCTGGGCGCCTGGTTAGGCCAGGTTGCACTTGCACCTATACACATCATGACCCTGCAACTGCAAAGCCATCAGCCATGTCGTGGTCTCTCTGAGCAAAAACCACACCCGAATTGATGGCGGTTTGTTTGGGAGCCCGTGTTCGTTTTCGGTCGTCAGGGCAACAGGGTGCCGCCCGGCCCGTTCCACAATCATTAGCCAGCGTTGCATGAATAATGAATTGATGTAGTACGTGTACACACACGCATATAGAAAGGTGTGCAGCCGCTAGCTCTTCTTGCCCTGTCAGCCGGCCGGCCGGACGGCGCAGAACGCGCACGTTAACGTCACGTAGCAGCTCATGCCTACCAGGTACGATCTTATCACACGCGTATATAGGCCAACCGGATCACCAGGGTGCGTGCGTGCGTACTGGGCATCATCTGCACCCATTTCAGCCATGCATGCGTGCATGCAGCTTGTTTTTCTTTCTGATCATCTTTCAGTGGTTGGGAACTTTAGTACCAGTGGCATATACACAGGAGCAAAAGTGAACAAAGTGTACACAATATTTGATGGTCTACATGAGTGCATACATCGATTAATGGATGGATCATTATATTTTTAATTTGCAAGATGATGGTCGGGGATGATCACATCGTATTACATGATGAGTACACACATGACACTACTGGTTCATCACGTCCTGACATGCATCCGATCCACCAAAACTGAAGAGACCTTCAAGAAACCACGGGTCGATGCACTTCTTGTTTGCTGCTCTTGCAATGCTCTCGATCACGCTGCTTCTGACCACTTGACTGCGCAGTGAATATTAACGATAGAGATTCAGAAGGAGCTGAAGCAGTCGGTGTGGTCGCCGGAGGCGGCGTCGTCGCTGCAGGGGGAGTGCGTGTGGCGGCCCTCGTACGTGGTCATCACCATGCGGCAGTCCGTCGACAGCCGCTCCACCCGCTTCTTCACGCGGCAGTTGCTGTGGGTGCACCGGAAATAGCTCCTGATCGAAGGAATGCACGCGCGCAACCAGGCGGAGTCAATAATCAGCTAAATTTAAACGATATACATCACACACATCATACATGGGGCGTGTTCGACAAATCAGCGATACAAAGTTGTTTATGTCAGCATTTTGTTCGTGTGGCATCGAAAAGTTAAGGCTACTATAGTTAATAGGCAATCTACTTACAACTCCCACATGTATGCACTGATTAATAAATATATGGACACATATTATATTTAGATAATGTGAGATATATGTGCCCCTCCGTCCACAAATATAAGAATTTCTGAGTTTCTCCTAACTCAGATTATCTAAATCGATCAATGCAAGTTCATAGAGAAGGTATTAAATTGTTCGAAAAAAATAGAGAAGGTATTAACATCTACAGATCTACCACACCAAAAGGTAAAAATGAAAACATTTTTCATAACAGATATGATGATGCTCATTTTATATCATTGACAGCTATGGATACCTGGTACTCTCATGAGGGCCCAGCCGCCCACTAATGGACCGGCTCGACTTGATGAAGAAGGCAGAAGATAGAGTCCGGCTAGACCTCCCTACATGTTGTAATCCGACTAGATCTCATCTACAGGAACCGACTAGGGGACTTGCCATGTAATCCTATCCCTCGGAGTATATAAGGGGAGGGAGGGGCCCTAGGAGGACATCCAATCCCTCAACACAACAACCAACACCCGAGTACAGGATGCAATACAATCCCCCCAACACAGGACATAGGGTATTACGCTACACTGGCGGCTCGAAACTGTATAAATCTATGCACCTTGTGTCTTGCATTACCATCAAGTTCATGGTCTTGCGATCTTCTCTGCCTACAAATCAACCATCTGGGTACTCCCTAGGTGGAATGACGGTCACTAAATCCGACAATCATAATAAATATTATTAATCTGTAATCTTAGTCAAACTTAGAATACCTTCACTTAGGACAAACTCAGAATTAAATCCTTATATTGGATGAAGTATAAGATATTATTTACTCTCTCCGATTCAAAGTAAGTGCTCCTGAGAACATCAAATGTGTCTACAAGTTGAGACTTTGGCCAATAATTCTACTAAAATTATAAGAAAAATAATTAATTATTTAGAGATCACTTTTCATGTTGAATCTTATAATATCTAACTTACATAGTCAATCCATGTAACTTTTCGTGTAATCAAAGTTTAGCGATAGGAAGTCTATGCATTTCGAAATAGACGGAGTATTATGCTATCTTTAGAAGATGTGTAAGTTTTTATATATAATAGGGTGTGGTTGAGTCCACCATTATTGAAGACACTCTCATTAACATTCAGTGAAACTTGTAGTTTGCACCTTTCTATTTGCAACAATGTAATCAATGCTCTCTAACTTAGTGGGTACTCTATCGCCTATGCATGATCGCAGTTCGTTGACAAGATTTAGCTTTTCCCTTCAGGCCGGGTTCAGGCTGAATCATCCATATTTTAGCATGTTTGTAAAGATTTACTGAATTTAATGTTTATAATCATCTATACTTACATGTATGTTTCATATCAAGGTCATCTTAGATTCACAACTTTTTCATAAAAGAGAAATATATCAAATTCAAATAACTTTTTTTCTGCAAAGATTCTCCAATTATTAATACACTGTTTAATTACTGTGGTCACCTAGCAGGACAGATCGTTCATTGACTAACTGTCCCCCAACGTATATGTGATTTACCTTAGCTTCCAGAGGGTAAATATATTTGGTCGTTAAATGAGTCGCTACATTTTCTTCTTCTCTCAACTGATCATACATACTTCTCATATACTAATTTACAAAAAATAATAGCACTCTTCAAATGTGATATCTTAGCTTCCATAGCTTACTGGTCGACTAAATACTTGCTGTGGTTAAGAGTTATTAGATGATGATCTAATTAAATACATACAGTAAAACCCAATTTAAGGGTAGCATTAATAATATAGTCTAATATTGTTACAGATTTTTTTGTTTTTTAATAATCAAGATTGTATTCAAACCATGTATATTTGCAGGAAAACGATAGGATTCGAATAGTGCATATATCTCTTACCTAGGTATATCTCTAGTCAAGTACCATACTTATGGGCACGTTATATTATCTGTGTGCATCTGGATTTCTGAAGAAACACGAGCAAGGATCTAAGACCTGTCTATGTACGTGCATGTGCACTTCATGCATGCGTCTGTTTGCCGTAGCCTGTAGACCCTATGGTCGTCTGAGAGCGAGATTGAACTTCTGATCAATTGTCTAAGTGTGTGTATATCCACACATGTACGGTTCAGAACTAACTCAAGCGTGAACCTAAGCTAGATGCAATTCCGCGTCATTTATCTTTCCTACTCTCTGTTCTTCAACATATGCTTGCAATGATTTCACTCCTTATCCGTTGTACACTCAGTTAAAAAATCTGGTACGGTAGAACACAAACTAGTACCAGTTAGTGGAAAAAATTGTACGATTGGTGCAAATTAAAGAACTACTAGTTGAGTAAACACATTAATTAGCATAAATAATTTGTGTCCATTTAATGATCTAGCCTTGCAATAAATACAATTTAGTAGAGATCATTGGTCCTATGCAATATGATTTTGTAAAAAAAACAAATGGAAAATATAACTCGAGTTCAAGCATATTGAGTGCCAAAACAATTGCATGCTTCCCACTTCTATATATTTCTGAATGTCACATATATTGCTTATATATAGGCACAAGAGCTGAAAGCAATTGAAAAACCAGCTAGCCAGCAGTCTAGCACAAAGCAAGCTTCACTATCGGCTTACGTACTGTCTCTCGGGTAAGATTTACCAGATCTACTGCTAATCGATCGCCTCAACTAGCTACAACACGATGGACCTGCTTCTATATATATTGTCATCAAGAGGCAACTTATTAGATCACCACCACATAAAATTAACAATCTGAGATTACTTGCTAATTTGCTAGCAAAGGCATGGCATGCTTGGAGTGTATAATCGAGCCGAAGGACAGCTTCTACGTAAATTCAATAAATATGATGTAGATTGGTACAAAATTGCAGATACCTCGGATGGAGGCTGTTCTTGACAACCTTCTGCCCGTACTTCCTCCACTTGTAGCCATCATCCAGCACATCCACGTCGCTTCTGGTCTGGAAACAGAACCTCGGCTCCCTCATCTTCCTCCTCACCTTCATCTTCCCTCTATCCGCCATCGTAGGCGCCGAGCCCTTCCACCTACGCACTCACACAACACATGCACACCATCAAACCCTAAACCATAGACAGATAGAGATCTCAGAAACATCACAAGAGAGCATACCATGTGCTAGCACTATCGTTGCAACCTTTTGTCAACGAGGTGCACACCTGTAGAAGAAACAAAACCGCTCATAATAAGGAACAAAGATAAAAAAAAATGCGCAGTCATGTACATGTACAAAAATCATGAAAGATCACCTCACCTCATCAGCACCAACAGTACTGGGCATGAAATCAGCAGTAGGCTTCCCACCGCAGGCGACGGCCGAGGCAGCTCCAGAGCAGCCCAACGGCAGTGCCGGCAGCTGATATAGGCCACAATGGTCGGAGGAGAGCATCACGCCATGGTTCTCGGACTCTTCCTGGTCAAACGGCATCTGGAGAAGCTTGTTTGGTTGGCTCGGTAGTTGAAGTGGGAGAGGAAGAGGGAAGGCGTAGTGATCCGGCACGAGGAAGCTAGGAAGGCAAGCCCCCAGCTGGCCTCCCTCCATATATGCCTGCATATGTGCTAGTGATCGATGGATGGATCAAAGTGGTTCTTGGGGCAGAAAATTCACACAGGATAGATCTCCTTTTGGTGACGATGATGCTTTGAGGTTAAGTGGTGGTGGTGTGGGCTATGGCCCTCTGGAATGCTGGAGGATCGAGTACTGCAATGGGGTATGGACTATGGTCACTGGAGCTGGCCTAGGCAGCCCTTTAAAGGGCCTCTAGCTATATTGTGCCGTGTGTACAGTACTTGCTTCAGTACTGGCTGTTGCCCTGTCCCAGCTAGTGCGTGCTAATTCATCAGCAGCTTTCATGTGGTGTCAGAGATCTGCCTCTTTTTTTTCTAGCTCGTCTATCATAGTAGTCAGTAGATGCGTCTGGTGTAAAGGAAAATTAATTGTAATTGATCACGTTTTGTGTTTGCCAGAAGCACGGGGGAAATCCGCTGGTTGTCATGTTAATTGCGCCGTGTGGTTCCCCTGAACCCCTGATCAGTCGTTGCTTATGCTTCTACGTGCTGCAGCTTTCCAAGCTAATCGCGTCTTGAGTGGCGCTTCAACCGCGGCAGAGCTTTTTCAGGCGGGGCATGTATTATTGCAGCGATTGTTCGGCGTACAGAGGGATAGCTAGCACTGATTGTACCTTTTGTCTCCTGCGATCGATTGCCCAATCGACCGATCTGCAGTTTCTTTCAGGATGCCCGGCCGGCCTCCTCGCAAAAAGAGCACTGCTGGTTCACTCGTTTTCAGTATTTCTGTAGCGCGCACATCTGAATCCGGTCTCCCCTGGAATCATCACCGTCTTGGGTACGTGTTCAGAGTAGGATGGGTCGTCGGGGGCAGGTTTTGCTTTTCCACTATGTAACCTCCCATTTGGCGCTCTTGATTTGTAGGGAAAATATCTAGGCATACGCACTGTTTCAGTACAACGCAATTTTGCTACTCAAAATAGCATTTACAGCCGCCCGATGCTATACGGGTGCGTCAATTAATCGTATCACCCCTCTTTCATTATAATTGTCTCGTTGATGGATGTCACCCTCTCCGTGCCGAATCGCCATGAACCGCATCGTTCATGTGTATATATATATGCCCTTGCCTACTTTGTGGTCTCCGGTGACACCAATGCTTCCATTGATTGCCTTCCAATGCATTGTCCCTGTCCGGGTTTTGGCAGTGGCACCACCGTAGTACCCTCGGGTGTCTAGGCACCTAGCAATTGCATTGGGACCTAAACATGCTTCAGAATAAGATCAAACAATGCCCTAATAACACCTTGCTGGAGAATAAGATGGCACCAATATGTGAGCACATATCCACAGTGGAATTGAATGTCAGAAAAATGCAGATGATTTCAAGACATCTCTCTGGTGATTTCTACTACATTAGAAAAACAAAAAACGCTATGTTTACCAGCAGAGCGAATGTTATAGCTAGGTAGAGTAATCTACCACAAATTACATACAAGTGATGCATCACAATTTTGGTCAGTTGCATGTTTTTCAAAATGCTGAAATGGGGCAGGATAAAGAGAAATAGAAAGGAAAGCACAGAGAAATCATTGTGACCATATAGTATATAGTAGTATAAGTCAATTTTGCTATCTACTGCTGCGGAAGTGGGGCTGCAAAAGATGTTGGCAAACCAAACACATTGCTGCGGGCAGCTGCTGCTGCAGGCACGCACATTGATGCCTTCCAGATTGAGCCACGGTTTTGCAGCGGGCAGGGTGAATCCCTATCATTGCGAGCTGCTGCAAAAGCCTCTTCTTCAGGTCCCCCCCCCCTGGGCCACTGCTCCCCAATGCGCTCAGGTGATCCGTTTCAAATACTGCTATCATTCATCCCCAGTTCAAACGTACTAAGTCTGAACTTTTCCCAATAATGCTAACTGTAGGATCGTGCTAATAAGTGGTCATCAACTGCATATTACGCATTTCTAATGTAATGAATGGGGCGAAGCTAGGCGCCTAGGCCAGCTAGTCACCGGGGGTCTTCTTCACAACATGAATGCATATTTTCCATGG
This sequence comes from Setaria viridis, assembly GCF_005286985.2. Classification (NCBI taxonomy): domain Eukaryota; kingdom Viridiplantae; phylum Streptophyta; class Magnoliopsida; order Poales; family Poaceae; genus Setaria; species Setaria viridis. The sequence goes on from NC_048263.2 coordinate 32,641,926, forward strand.
AAATTGCAGAAATCATTGGCCTATATACGCCCAAAAAATTTGGTCAATGATGAAGCCGCAGAGACGGAGGTACAGCACGCATGTGAGAGCTAGCGCCAGTGTACGTATCGGTAGAGCGGCTGTGCTTGAGCAGAATCCCCAAGACCTCGCATCGCATGGCGTGCCCTAGAAAGGGAGAGGCACAAGGATTTGGTAACCGTGAACAGGTACAGGACAGCAGGAACAGGGGCGTACGTATATTCTGCCGCATACTGCCCAGACAATCAGCGGCGGCAGCGGCAAGAAAAGAATAGAAATCCTAAAGTGGCGGCGGCGGCGTAGCTTAGCACACACTGCGTCGTCTGCGCATGTCGAGACAGCGCGGGGAGATGATTAGCATGCGTGCGTGGAGAAGGAGCGAAAACGCATGGTGACAAGGGGAAAACGCGACGAGAAATACGCACGTATACGAATTGATGATGATGATGATGGAGCACGTAGTACAGCTGGAGTGCTGGTCGCCGGACATGCATGTGTGTCCGTGTGCGCGTAGCACTGATCCTTTTTCTCCTTGTTTTCTCTCGCTTTTGCGGGCTGTCCGCTGTCCTGGATTGTAGAGATAGCTTGTTGCTTTCGGTGTCATATGCATTTTCGCAAGTTGCCAAAGAAACCTCTTGTCTTGATGAAAAGAAAACAGTTAGCTACATTGCGTTCTTCAGGTAGCTAGTAGCTATAGCTAGCTTACTAGGCCTAGTATATATCTGCAGTACTATTTGAGTATTTGCTAGATCATGGCAGGCCAGCAGGGAAGGCATGCAGCAGGGTATTGGCTTCATCCGCTCTTATGTTCATGCATATGTTTTTCCATATACCCATAGCCATAGATGATGCATGTGGTCATCAGCTATCTCTTCTTTTCTGTTCTTGTTGCCAGCCTCAAGAAATCACTGGACATGCATGAGGTCACCTGTATATTTGGAGTCTCGCTTGCCTTTGAGCTCAATGAAGCGATATAAAGCAAAGGTCCTATTCATAGCACAAAGAATTTGGTCAGACACGAGACACTATTTGTAAGCCGAATGGCCCTGGTTTATGCATGATTCATGCATTTTTGGGTATTTAATATCAACATAATCAATAAGACTAGCATGATTTTGCTAGCTAACTAGTAGTATGCAGGCCTTTAGTCTCATGGATACGACATGACAATTTGGTGGTATCCAAACACCTAAAATGGAAGAATAATTAAAGATCAAGAAAAAGTATGTCGTGAACATAGAGATCAAAATGATGCCTAGCTCAAGTATTGTGGAATTGATAGAGTATCACTTGGGAGTAATTAGGTCTTGTCTTCTTTGATTGTAGTTTTTTTTTTGAACAACGCACGCTTGCGTGACCTTCTAAGGAGGCCAGGTACGGAACGGGTTCGAACCCTTCCCGGGTGCCTTCACCTGTCCCTTGGCGGACTACCATTAGGCTACAAGCCCGTCTGTTTTGATTGGACTATACACGAAGAAGGATTTGTATAGAAGGCTATTTTGGAGTAATCTTTTGGCTAGTGACCTAACTGATGATGTACAGTAGAGTTGTCCATCTCTAATATATCAAGGAAGATTGAAGGTTTCAAAGATTTAAAGCCAGGACAAAGGAAACTAAACTAGACTTGTTCAATGAATTTGAATTTGTTCGAATGGATTTGGAACTATGGACTCAAGAATTCTCTTTTTTTGCGGTTATGGACTCAAGATTTCAGTATAAACATGTAGAGACCTCACTAACTTTCCAAACAGTACATAAGATCAATAAAATCAGAATTTAGAGGAAAATTATGCATGATGGAGTGGACTGAAACAGTAACTGTCGCATGTCACCAGCACCGGCAGTGCTACTTGGAACTTTCCCAACCTTATTGAGCCCATCCACCCAAAATAAGAATTGTAGAGCCCTTCCTCAGCTCTCTATTAAGTCCAAGTCATTGAAATAGGAGTTCAAAGCAAGGATTTGGCTAACAAGGTCGCTGGAACCAGCAGTGGTCTCCTACCGGAACTAGCGGTGCCCCACCATCCTCACAATAAATTGGTTTTCTATGGTCCAAGCTCATCGACCGTGTTCACTAGGTTCTAACGACTAGTTTTTAGGGTGGATTTCATAAACACAACTCCAATCGGCCATTCAGGAGTGCTAGAGCTCAAGGTTCAATGCAAACAAATATTTGGGTTTTTTGCCACCAAAATGATGATATGGAAGATCGAGGAAACAGAAGAAGATTAAGGATTTTTGCTAGTTCTAGTTTAGGCAAATGTGCATCTATCTAGTGGCCATTAGCATAGAGCTGAATCAAGTGATTTATCCGCACACATACTCTTAGGGGGTGTTTGAGAACACCCTGTTAAAGTTTAACACCTGTCACATCGGATGTTTGGATGCTAATTAGGAGTATTAAACATAGGCTAATTACAAAACTAATTGCACAGATGGAGTATAATTCGTGAGACAAATCTATTAAGCCTAATTAGTCCATGATTTGACAATGTGGTGCTACAGTAACCATTTGCTAATGATGGATTAATTAGGCTTAATAGATTCATCTCGCAAATTAGCACAGGGTTCTGCAATTAGTTTTATAATTAGCTCATGTTTAGTCCTTCTAATTAGCATCCGAACATCCGATTTGATAATGTTAAAGTTTAGCACCTCGTATCCAAACACCCCCTAAGTGTTTCCCGACACCAAGATACCTCAGTAACCGTGTGGTCTTGCAAGACCCTCCAAACAAGTTTGCAGAGAAGGTCAAAAGCCTTTTACTTCGGAGGAGTGGACTACCCAAGACAATAAGAATTGGTCAAAGGGCTTGGCCCAATTATGGCTCCAACAAGGACTAGAACATAGCGGGAGCTCTTGGATATCCCAGAACAAGTGGTTGTACTAAGTTTTGTATTCTACCCTTTACATTCTTTATTCATTTTTTTTGTAGTTACATTTTTGGAATATATTTACCTTTCTCAACGCACATATACCGACAGAACTTGTTTAGATTACCACATATGTTGACAAAATTTGCTTTTAGAATCCCTAGTCAAATTGTAGTCTTTTCACTATTGATGGACAAATTTGAAGATATCTTCTTCCAAAGGCCTTTTAGCATTTGTATCTTGTCTGTATGAACTTTAATCCTGCTTATATATATATTTTTAGTGATGTGTGCTCGTCCTGACTTAGTTTTCTTATAAAAGTATGGTGTGCATCCATTTACAGGGATGAGTATGCATGAAATTTTATATGGACGCCCACATAAAAAATAATATAAAGACCTATAAACTGGAATAGAGTTCCAATGTTTTTTTTTCTAAAAAAGTGCAGTAGAATTTCGGTGGACGCACAGCGCTGATGCTGGTGGCATTGGCAAGCCTGCTGCCAGGCTTTCGGCGCCCCCCATATGGCTTCCTCAGGAACCGCATCATTTCGGCGACAAAACCAGCGAGCGCGCACACGGAAAAAGAAAAAAAAACGAGACCAATGCAAGCACCAGTGCACCACCCCTCCAACGCGCTGCACCTGCCGGCCTGCAGCTGCGCGCCTTACCCCCACAGCACGCGCGGTCCCGGCCGGTACGTTGCCGCCGCCTCAGCTCGCCTCGCCGCCCTCCTCCTCTCCTCTCTGCCACCGCCCGCTCCCTCTTCGTCCCGTTCGCGTTGTCAAATCACGCGGGTCTCCCGGCGGCATAATGCCCCCCGTCCTGCCGCTACGCGCGGACACGAGGGATGGCAGCGGCATGCAGCACCATCCCCGACCGCGTGCGCACAAGCATGCATGCGGCTGCTGGTCCGCTTGTTCGTGCCTCCTGGACGGCTGGGCCCCCTTTCGGCTTCCTCTCGGACCGACGACCATTGGAGGCGTACCATTGCCGGCAGGGCACACACACTGCTCGTGTCGTGTGCGCTCGTTTTCTTGTTCGACACTGTGGATGTGGAAGGCTGCCGTATGATGTGTAGGGTTCATGGAAAAAAAACACTGCCCGTTACCTGTACTGTGTTGGGAAATTCTCGGAATGATGTGTGCAACAATATCGACGAGATGATCATATAGTTGGGTGGGGATGGCTGTAGGGCCTGATTGCTGCGGCTACTGTCTTTGTCATCGCACACTTTTGCAACCTCGGTCTAGGGTTGGTAAAACACGGAAGGTCGACTAGGCAACGGTATCCCCAGATAAGATGGGAAAGGCGCGCGGTAACAGCAACCTAACACTCTACAGGATTCTTCCTCACCATGATGGCTAGCCTTTCATGTCATCGGTCGAAGCAGGGGACGAGACGACACGGGAAGATCTCATCTGATCCCCCGCGACCGCACGCACGTCAAATACGCCATGAGATCGCAGCAGGACGACACGCCCGCAAACAAGATCATGAGGCGTATATAAACTAGGGCTCTAGCTAGAACAGATCTAGAGTGTGCCATTGGGCTGAAGAAATTTCATTTTTATATCGTGAGAGTAATCCATGTACGCGAGTCATATCAGAAGATTGGAGATATTCATTCGGTCGGAGCCCTGGAGGCTAAGCAATGTTAGATTCTACTCTCTTCATTTCAAATTATAAGTTATTCTAATTTTTTTAGAGTCAAACCATTTTATTTTTAACTAAAATTATAAAAAACGATCACAAAGGTTTATGGCATCGAATAGATATATATTTAATGAAGAGACTAATAGTACTTATTTGGTATCATGAATATTACTATCTTATTGTATAAATTTGGTCAGCTTTAAGATGGTTTGACTCTTAGAAAGTTCGAATAACTTATAATTTAAAACGGAGTGAGCATATAATATATATGAGCAGAAGGCACCGTGCCATCACTGCTACCAGAGGTTTATCAACCCAACACATGCCCGCATGCAGCAATATGGTCGATTGGTCGTCGATTGTCGATCCATCAGAGGACCGATGCGTGTCCAAGTGCTCACTGACAAATTCCAACAAGCTTAGCCACCGCGTGCCATGCATGAGATTGTTTGCTTCGATGCCCGGGGCGAAATCCAATTGGCCTTATTGGCATATCTTCTGAATGCAGCCTAGCAGCTTTGTTTGCCCCTTGGCCCAGGGCCGAGGCAACCTCACCACCCACTAGGAACAGGACTGGCCCGGGATGATGATGCATCATGCTGGCAGCAGGCAGCTCGTGGTGCGCCCCCCTGCCCGCTTGCCAATCGCGTCCCCTCTTGCTGCCCCAACATGGAGCGCACCTGCCATTCTGCCAGTCGCAAGACATTCAGCTGCGGACCGTCTAGTCAGATGATCAACATCCAGATCACATAAAAGCAATAATCTACCAATTATATGTTCACAAATTCTGCCTCCCAATAGAAAGCAGTTAAAGAACAGCTTTCCTGTACTCAACTCACGAATGATGATGCAGTATTAGCCATGAATTATCAAGTAATTCCTTACAGAAAACTGCATGCATCATCAAAGAAATGAACCAATGGAAAGAAACTGCAAACTGGTGCACAGGGCAGGACTAGCACCAACAGATCTTGGAAAAGCAACGAACAGCATGGTTGCTGCGCACTCAAAGAACTAGCCTCTATCTTTATGCAAATGGGAGACAACTCAGATCAGCTTTCCCAAAATCCTCCTGTTTACAACGAAAACTCTAGGAACACTCCCTTTCTCGTGGTATGATGGGCAACAACCCGACTGTAATAACACACCCTACAAATATTTTGCCATGGCAGCTGATCAGACACTTCAGTTACCCTACGTGGCGTTCTATCATCAAGAAAAACCCTACCTTGTAAATTTCAGAGATCAGGTTACCAGAGTACCTAAACACAAGGATACAGATGCATCTACATTCCGAGATTCTCGCTAGTTGTGGGTGCCATTTGCAAATCCATTAGCAACTCGAGCCTTGCAACATGTACCATGTTAAGATTTCAGTTTCTTCTGCTACCGGGCCAGAAGCCTGTATGATGGCAAGTCCTCAATCCGCTGAATATCTTCGATCAAAAGCTCCCTTTCTAGCTGACGCCTCGTAGATTTCATGACCGTCTGCAGTTTTAGTAGTACAGACAAGTGAGCAAGGATTCCCACGAGGACAAGAGCCAATGTGTGGATTATTTAATATCTATGGATTTTTCATAAATAGGTCAAGAAAGGAGAAGTTGCTACCCGGAGAATTTAAAGATTTAGAGGAAAAAGAACATACGTTGAAGTCCATGTAAGTAGCATGCATGTCAAGCCATTGCTGATCCATCAGCTTGAAGGTTATACAGTAGATAATGTCAAAAGCTTGATCATTTTCTGAACAAAAAGTCAAAACATTGAATTAATATTTGGGAGCGCAATAACAAAATCTTTCAGTTAGCTCACATTTTTTAGTGTTTACTACCTCTCAGAAGTACAAGTGTAAAACTAAAAGATTGTATTGCTATATTATAGTCTTATTAGATAATTGAGTTGAACTTAGCAAATATGGACCATTAACTGTTCATTCTGGACACATAAACACACAGAACTTGTTTAAATCATGCATACTATTGTACTCTGTTATTTAATCATAGCTATCATCACAAGAAAACAACCTAAGTCCAAACATAGATAACACCTCAATAGTACAAGGAATAGTTGAGAATTGAGATGAAAGAAATTAGCGGCAGACAACTCTTGTAGATTACCATCCCCATTCCAAAATAGAGTTCTGAAATAAAGGTTATACCTGAAAGAAACTTTAGGAAAACCGCTCCAAACAATGACCTCGGTTTAACTGCATAGGCACGACAGCAAGATTGAATGTAAATTAAAAATGAACTAAAAGGGGCCAGGTCAAAAATTTCTTCCAAAGTTTCTGAAATTCTGCAGGAACTGTTAATATCTTGCAAACAGATGCACTATTTAATGCACAAAAGACTCATGGTTGACAAACCTGCTTGAAGATCAAGCATCTGGATGAGCATGAAGGTTATATTTACACCAGCTACAGCAAATGGATACTCCCAGATTGCACGATCACCATTCTGCTTGCGAAGAAGTTCCTGAAAAGATTTCTGCACAGAAAAGTCTGTTAAGAGTGATTTGTGGCAATTATGACATGATGAACATTTAGATTTAATAAATTACATGTGTAAACAGATTGTTTCAGCATTTGGTTCTGTTAGATGGGTTTGTACTGTTTCATCAGAGTACAAGATATACTCTGTGATTGTTTTTCTTTTTTCCCGCTCCTTTTTGCAGGGTTTAACAACGAAATATTAGACATCCATAGCCAGAAAATAGCAATATATGCCACATTTTATTTATTAACTCTGCAAATAGTAAGTTCAGCAAGCCATCTAGGTTATGCTTGTCATACTCTAAACAGAAGTGATGAAGACTGGAGTACATCATAGCCTCAAGCGGTCAAGCCTATAAGTTCCCATAAATCATAACAGAAAAGCATGTGACAAGAGCAATAGCGCTGAAAACAAGGGTTTGCACTCACTGGATAATTCCTAGCAAAGAACAACAGATTCTCCAAGGAGATGAAGCCTCCACCTCTGTAATGCCAACACACCACACCAGAGGATCATCAATCACTACTGTCTACTTCTCTAGGTCAAAAGGATACTACTGACAAAACAGGTAACAGTTAGCAACTGGAACATAGGAGAAGGATCAATTACCTAAAATCTGTAGATGGGTCTTTCCCTTGCCAACCCATCTCTTTCCATTGTTCTGATATTAGACCCCGAAGCTCGGTTCCAGGAAAAGAAGCACACCAAAGAGCATGAAGTGCTTCCTAATAGAAGATAAATGAGATAACACATTAAGTAACTAGCTACGCTTTCTCAAATTTCATTTGAAAGGACAAATGAACAGAACTAGAAAAATCAAAATGATGATCTGGATTGAGATTTCTATTTCAGCAGGTTAAGTTTTAACTCATTAAGGAACAGCAGCAGCAACATAACAACTGATCTTAACAAGTCCTTGAACACGAGATTATCTATTTGCTGCACAGTTAACAACAAGTAATTCCTTATGGTTTGCTCAGATATGTAGACACGCTAGATTTCCAATTTTACAGTCATGTCAAATTTCTTGGTCACTCAACTGAACATCTCGTCTCATGTTCATCATCTTGTACTGAATAATTAGAATGTACATTATGGGAACACTAGCACACACCCACTTCGCAAGAGAACATGGAATTCCACAAGTACCACAAGATGAACCTTATAAGAACAGTTTGCTGTCAAAAGCAACCGAAACAAGTACCTGATGCTCTCTGTTTGAACTATCATACTGAACTTCTATTCTGTTCTGTAACCTCTGTAGGCATTCTTCCTGAAACAGGAAATTGAGAATTAGTTTGCACATAAACTTCACTATCCCCGCAGCATACAGTTAAACTACAAAATTCGTGAAATTAAGAAGAAAAAATACTCATGTGCAGAATAGCACTGAAGTGAATTAACAGAGACGTAGCAAATTTTATGCAGACAGCGCGAAGCAATGCGAGATCAGAGGATGGTCCGAAGTTCAGGGTGAATTCGGGGGCTAAACAGTGAGAAATTTCGAATTTCACAGACAGGCTCGAGAATTTAGCTTTAGAACCGCTAAAGCAAATTTGGGGATCAATCCAAAGAGAAATAGGCCAATCCCACCTGCATAGGCGTTAAATCGAAGGAGAGGCGCGCATCGCTGTCCCTCCTCTGCGCGCAGACGCAGGAAAGCCCCCTCCCGATCCACGCCGTCGACCCCGTCACGACCTCCGCTGCAGCACCAGCGTACGGACAGCACAGACCATGAGCACAATCCCCGTGGCAGGAGCAGCAACAGCATCCAGATTCCAGAAGAAAACTAACAAACAGATATACAAACAGGAGGCGAGGTGAGGCACCCGAAGAGGAGTGGTGGAAGGCGGCGGCGCGGTCGGAGCCGGAGAGCCGGCGGACGGCGACGAAGGAGCCCGCGCTCCCGTCCATCTTGCCGCGGAACGGCAACCCTACCCTGGCTTCGCTTCCCCCCTTAACCCTCTCTCCCCCACGCGCTCCCTGCCTGCCTCTACGCGCGGCGATCCGCGCGGGGATCCATGGCCGTGCAGCCGCAGTCACAACCGCGGGCGGGGCGGCGAGGTCACACCGGGCGAGCGGGCGGGCGGCGAGCGGATCCCGAGATGGCTGGAGAGGAACAGCAGAGCGGGGTAGGGCAGGGGGTGGCCGGATTGGCTCGGCTTCGCAGCGGCCTAGCCTTGCCTTGCCTCTTCCGTCCGTTGTTGGTTAGTTGGTTGGTTCTTGGTTGGCTGGCTCCGCTACGCTTCGTCTTTCTGGTTGGCCGCCGCGCTGCGCTGGGCTGCTGCTCCGCTGCAGATAAATCAATAGGGAATGCCGCCGTACTTGCCTTTGCTTTGCTTGCTCGATTCGCTTTTTTTTCTACTCCCTCCAGAATTGGGGGAGAGATCAATATTAGTGAAAAATTACATATATACTCTATAAAGATGTAATCATTGTACATTGGGAGGAGAAAGTAGAAAAGATAACTATTTAAATATAAATTTTGAACTTTAGAAATGCACTTATTATGGGACCGAGGGAACACTCCCTTTTACTTCCTTTGATTTGATTTGGAGCCTATATATGGGTTTTATATTGCGAGAAACTTAATGTTTATTTATACGAGTTTGATCGGCGTGTTTTAGTGATAATATGTGTCGTTAAGGGAGGCATTCGTATGGTATTCTCAAATGCATTCCGGAGCAGGCAGAGGGGCGCAATCTTTATAGTTTAATAAGGTAAAGATGATCCACCTCCTGTGGACTGTCAACTGTGGTGGGCAATCTGTTTCTGTTGAACCACCTCAGCCTCTTGAGCTTCTGAAAAGATCAAGGAGAGCAGGCAGGCTGTACTATCCGATAACTTGAGCTGTCATTTTCTGAAGTTACCGATGACTTTCTTATGTGTCGGCTGATTCAGCTGGCGCAGCTGTCACAAATGCATCAGGATGATTTGAGGCAGCAGTTTGGTCCGGTGACAGGTGTGACTAGCAGTCGAACACCACCCGGTCAGTGGATCTGGACCGAACAGGTGCATCATACGCTGTCCAACTGACCTAATCCTACCCACCCTTTTTCCTTCGAAAGGCAGGGAATTCGTCGTCAGGCTAATCATTTGCTTAAACACTGTTCAATCTGCTTAAAGTAATGCATTCATTCGTCGGCACCTTTTCATATTTGCTAGTAGCAGGGATCCGACATACTATACTACCAGTTCGTTTGGTTTCTTGAGCTAAAGTTTAGTCCGTGTCACATCGAATATTCGGAGGCTAATTAGAAGGACTAAATATGAGTTAATTATAAAACTAATTGCACAGATGGAGGCTAAACGGTGAGACAAATCTATTAAATCTAATTAATATATAATTAGCAAATAGTTACTGTAGCAGCATATTGTCAAATTATGGACTAATTAGGCTTAATAGATTCGTCTCGCTGTTTAGCCTCCATCTGTGTAATGGGTTTTGTAAATAGTCTATATTGAATACTTCTAATTAGTATCTAAACATTTGATGTGATAGGAGCTAAATTTAGGGGAGGCCTCTTTACTCCATTTGTTCACAATTACAGACAAAGTAAAAGCCTAGATCGTGTCGAAAACAAAAGAAGCGTATAAGACGGTAGAGCCGTAGAGGTGCGGTGTAGTACGCCCAGCGGCGGCCAGAACAAAGTAACAAACCAGCGCCGGGCAAACCGATGCGCCGCGAACAAAGCTATGAAATGGAGACGGGTATTTTCTGCAACTCTGCTGCACCTGCAAGCGAAAGACGACTAGTAACGAATCATCTTCTACACCGATGTTCTGACTACATGGCCGAATAATTAATTAATGTATCAGCAGCAGATTCCCGGCACTGTACGCGCTCCAACTCAGAAGTCAGAGCAAACCGGCCGATACGAGAGCGAGGGGAGCCGGTGCGGTGAGCCGTCCTAATCCCGCGACGGTTAGGCGAGCGCCCGGACCCCGGCCGGGAAAAGGCGCGGAGGAGCGCTGCCGCGTGGGGGAGACGATCGAATCGCGGGCCGACACGGCCGCGCTGGGGCACCGCGTGCCCCCACTTTCCGCGGCCGCCGCTCCCCATCGCGGGAGGCGGAAAACGATGGGTCGGGCTCGGGGCGTGGCGGGTCGCCCACATGCGGGGAGGGGGGGACGCGGATCGGATGGGTCGGTGTCGCGGCGCGCTACGCCTCGGCTCGTGAGAGCGAGGGCGCGAGCGCGCGGGGACGCAGCCTTTGTGTGAGGTCGCCGCGAGGCGTCCGGCGTGTCGGGCCGATGCCGGGGCCGGCCGGGACGCGCGCGCCTCCCGGTCCCGGTGCACCGGAGCAAGTTGGTCACCAGATCGTAGGGCCGCCGCATCAAGTATGGGCTAGCTTTGCGGTTGGAACGGAAACATTTTGAGTCCAAGGAACAGATAGTAATGGCGAGCGAGGACATATGAGTGCTGAATTTTCATTTCCTATCATTTTTTCGTATGCAGATCCTTTTGTAACTTCGTTTGGAGATCCTCACAACAGAAGAAGGTTAAGCGTAAACGCTCTCGTGAAGCGAAGAAGTGTGCGTAGTAACTTTTTCTATCTAATAACATGTGGGGTGTGGGCATGACCGAATGACATTATTGTATAGTAGTGTAGGTGACGGTGCTTAATGGTCCTATTCCATTATCTTTTGCTGGAACGGTTGGTGAAAAAAGTGTGTATCATTAAGGAGTAAGTCGGCATGATTAGATCCTACGGGGGTCAATCATTTCAGGATTAAGTAGGATGATAAGAACTTTACCGTGCTCGGCGGCTTGGCGCCTCTTTTGATGGAGCATAGCATAGTATCACCCACGCTACGGTACTGTGTGATCATGGTTTAAAGCTCTAAAGTGACTCAATAGCGATCGATTAACCTACAAAAAGAAGTCATCAAAGTTTTTTTTTTAGCGGGCAAAGGTTGAAAGGCGACGCAAATGATACTGTCCTATCACGCTCAATCGCTCAAGTCAGAAATATGCACGTCCGAGTTGTTACGTACACCAAACCTAAGTGAACAAAAGCATTGCGCTAATTATTGGTGCCCAAGCAAGCATCCGATTGATTGCGCTCTGAAAATTTTAATACAAAGACGATCTTGGTGTAAAGCTGCATTGCGGATCCGACATTTTTTTTTTAAAAAAAATGGAGTGGAACTGCATTGCCGCATCTCCTTTGCAAAAACAAATCCATTGCTGAGCATGGAACCTCATTCCTATCAACACAGGTGGCAAGACTGGTATCTTTTATACCCCGTTGGTGCAATAGGAATCAATTCGTTTTTTTTATTTTTGGAAAAATATAATCAGTTCAGAATCCAGATCATCATGCATGTAGCATTATCCACGTACTATATGGATGTTCCTATATGTTTTCGCATTATTGATGTGCCTCGCACGTGCGCCTCACGTGACGTGTGAATTGTGATGCGTTCTGGAGAAACCCAACGAGCCGAACCTAACTGTTTAACAGTTAACGTTGCTGTTTGTAGCGCAACGTACTGTCGCTAGTTTGTGGCTAGACTCCAATTCTACCGGAGAATTTCGTGTGAAACGGTGCTGTGTGCCAAAGAGCTCTGCACCTACTTGAGTTGGGCAACAAGAAAATCTCGTCCAAGAGTACAGGGCGAGGCAAACAAAGAAGACGACTTCATCTGAAACGCCAAGCGAGCACGGCATTGTTAATTCGCATACCTAGGTCATCACAGATAGGTGTTGACCTCCTAGATCTCGATATGCATAGAGGTAGCGCGACGTGTGTTCCGAAAGATTCTAGGTGCAAATCCATGGCGGATCGGCCTAAATTATTGCTCCCGGCTGAGCCATCCCAGGGCGCAGGATCTGTTGGCAGCGCACATGCAAAGGGAAAGGGGAGGAGAGATGCCTAGGTGTGGCCGCTGTGCGCGTGCAGTGCGCGCAAGTGCGACGCACCACGGCGCCGGCCGGTCACTGTTCTTCGAGGCATGGGAACTCCTTTCCATGTCACCGATCGACTTATCGGGCGTGCCGGCGTGCATATCATCTTCTTCTTCTTCTTCTTTTTGGTGCGAGGGGGAACATGTGCATATCAGAGTATACCTGAACATCGTAATCACGAATTCGGAGTCACATGCATGTTGGTGGCTAGGCTTCCATTTTCACAATTCTGATGCTGGTAGCGTGTAGCACGGTTTGACACAGTACGTCAGTACTTCTTCCCATGCAATGGGGATACTGAATCAGTGGAGAATCGGGATCGATGGACCGTGTGTGTGCAGCCGAGCATCGTGCCTCCATTCCTAAACCTTCCATGCGGCGATCTCCAGGCCCGTGAGCACGTGGCAGTGTACGGGGCAGGGCAGTCTGGCGTGCAGCAAGACAGGCGGCGCGTATGAAACAGCTAAGCGTTGCCGCCGCCGCCGCCCATCAGAGCGCCTAAAATCAGAGCATCATGGTGTTCCGGCAGGCAGCCGAAATCAGCTGTGGTCCTGATTCCTTTCGCTAAACAAACGTAGTTGGCTCCTCTCACCTCACTTCACAGAGCTTGAAAAAAAATGCCATCCTTATCACCTGCGGTCCACAGAGGCTGATTAGAACCCGGTGCGCGGTCGTGGAAGCTAAAGCTAGGCTGCCGTGGTTCCAGCAGAAATCCACCGCCGGGGAGGGTCCCAGGCCCCAGCAGCGTCGTTGGCCACCCGTGCCACCCGTGCCAACAAGCTCCGACCGGCGGGTGAAACGATCTCATGATTCAGCGATAAGAACACGACGGCTCCAGGTCTGGTGTCCGCTGCCCAGCATCCGGCGTCAGGCAACATTGTTGACGCCGGATTTTGGCCGACAAATCCAAGTAATTCGGAGTGAGGGAATACGAAGCGGTGTTAGGATCAAAGACCGTCAGGTGCAGTGAATTCTTTCCTTCAGGGCAAGCATGCAAGATCTGCGTAATTGACGGGGCTGCCGAATCAACTGTACGTGCCTACAAGAATTGGTTATTTGGCCAGATAAGCAAAGAAGGAAGTCATCCTCGTGCAAGACATGGAATCGATGAGCTCTAATGCAAAGGCTGGCTTCATCGGATTGGTTAAGCAAGGAAAGGCAATTAGAATAAAGAAAGGCAAGGATGGCAGGACAACACGTGTTAGCAAGGTCTCAAGAGAAATTAGAGTCTATGTATCTAGTATTTCCTTTTGTTTAGATATTTTTTTAGGTAAGTTTTGTACTATGTAACCAGTCATTAGTTCAGGATATAAATATGTACCCGGTCATTATAGAATAATCAACAATCAATCAATATAATCTTTCGGCGCAACCCCGTCAAAACCTTAGAAGTAGGAGTAGAGTAGATTCGACGAGTTCCTTCTAGCGCGCAAGGCTGCATCGACTTCGATCTCGAGTGAGCTTGTAAGTACCATCACCCGGTCATTACGACCTCTATCGGAACTTCTTAAGTTAAGTCTTATATTCTGATATTCGGTTGTGTGGCTAGTTATTGAGTTATCTTAGATTGCAAGTAGAACTTTCTAGGTTTTGTTCAATATTCTGCTTGTCTTCGATGGTGCTCAAGTTATCGAACGGCTTAGATCTGGTTAGCGTTGTCTTTATCGGCCCCCTTGCCTTGTTTAAACGTTCATAGTTATCAGATCGTATCGGCTGATAGACTTCGCATGCTTTTAATGCTTTACATATGCTAGGTCCAATAGATCTTTATTCCTACCCCTCATACTATTAACCATCATGCATCTGACGTCGGCGTGCTACCATCGAGAGCCGATGATTCAGTCGGGTCTTATTTGTATCTCACGGGAGTACGATGACGTCATTGAGCCGATAGGGGCGCGTATGAGGCCTTGCTGCCGCGAGCCTGTCTGTTAAGATTAACGGGTCAAAGTTGATGCCCTCTCACCGTGTTTCCTTGTCTAAGTTCAATACACGCTCATGACATGATTAGACTTTGTTACCTTAATAGACTTGTAAGCAGTAGGCAAAAGGTCTTTGGTGATTGTGCTCTAGTCTTTTATGTTGTTAGATCGTGATTAATGCCCTCTCATTCGTGTTACCTTGTCTAAGTTCAATACACTTATCAGGACATTAAATGAGATCTGATTAACGTATCTAGCTAGCATACGGTTATCATCAGCTGGTCCTTGTTGCTATGTTCTAATCTTCTAAGATAATGGGTTGATGCCAATACCCTCTCATTCATGTTATCTTGTCTGAGTTTAATACACTTATCAAAACATTGGCTAGATCTGTTGGCCTATCTGACTACCTTTTTAGCTGTTGTGTTACAATACTTTATCTTAGCCCATCGGCTGACGTAGCCGATGGTCTTGTCATTAAGGTTTTATTTACTTACACTGCATGTTTACATTTAATATTCTATCTGTTGTGGTGTTTATTCCAAAAACATCTACACATGAGTTTGAGAGGCTTTGTTGTCGATCGGCTCAGGAATTTAATGTCTACCTTATCAATTTTCAGGTCAAATTGACTGGTATGCCTTGCACCACTCACGAGTCAATTTGGAGCCTGCACTGAAGTTAAGCAGATCTCTTAGGTCCGCCATATTGTTCAACGCAGAAGCCTGAAGGTCTAAATTTTGCGTCAACGAAGATACATCCACTGATCAGGTTGATTAGAACCCGGTGCGCGGCCGTGGAAGCTAAAGCTAGGCTGCCGTGGTTCCAGCAGAAATCCACCGCCAGGGAGGGTCCTAGGCCCAGCAGCGTCGTTGGCCATCCGTGCCAACAAGCTCCGACGGGCGGGTGAAACGATCTCATGATTCAGCGATCAGAACACGACGGCTCCAGGTCTGGTGTCCGCTGCCCAGCATCCGGCGTCAGGCAAAGCTTCTGCGGCGCGCACTTGGCTCACCAAAAATTGACCGAGGCGTGTGTTGTTCAGCCAAGCTCAATGGGAGCGGAGGAGCTGCACTCGTGCGCGCCGAGCACACGACGACCGCGTCATTGGGCTGGGAGTTTGAGCAGGCTGTTCGATCCGGCATTCCGGCTTGCTGGGGTTCTGTCATGGGCTCCGCAGCTTTCGCGTATACTCCATGGGCTTTCGTCACTCGTCAGACTCACAAGCAGCCACAATGCGAACGGGCCCGTGACCGGGCTGGTCGTCAGGATCTTAGTAGCACCCCTGGCTCAAGAGGCCGCAGGTTCGATCCCTGGTGGGCCGAATTTATTTCTAAGCTGCTATGGGTACACACGTGTGCGTTACGTTTCCCACGAGAGCGATAGTCTCTCCAATCTTCTTCTCTAACATTAACATGTGTATGGATGCTGAGAGTATGTACTTGCATTACAGATTTCACCTTTTCTATAAAGGTGATGGTATTTTGGCTTAAACCATATTGCTACCCTAAAGTATATCACACGGTCAAGCACTTTTGTCACGTGCGTCTGTGTTTGCGTATTGCTTTTGTGTGTCGTGCCACCGACACGGACATGAAAAAAGAGAGAAGAAAACAAGTGTCAGCCTGGTGGCGGTAGTGGCAGTGCTTCCTGGGCTTAAGTTACTTCTATATGGGCTCCTCTCGAGTCTTGACAGACAACTGCGTACAACAACAAAGTGCGCCAGTGTTTTGGCCCACACATGAAGTTATGAATATGATTTGTGGCCGAAACATGCTTATTTAGGCCCACGTTAAAAACCGGTCAGCCCCTTAGCCAACTATCAGCTTTCCAAATCGTGCAAGCCCCAGGCCTATATGTAGTGATGACGGTTCTGGTGCATAACAGTGAAGCCTGAAACAGTCAAACAGAATCCTCTCTTCATCTCTTGAGTAGAAAAGAGAACTTCGAACCCACCGCGCCATGCTCACCTCAAGCAACTACTCCGTAGCTGCTAATGGTTATTCCTCCTTGTCGCAAAAGTTGGGGACTGAAAACTTAGATATAGGAATAACATGATCGAAGGCTGAAGGAGCTTGGTTGATTGTTGCCAAAATATGTGTTCTAATAAGTGACCCTTAGGCAGAGCTGTCATGTGCGTGTGCCAAGAAACTTGTATGTGAACCTGTTGATGCATCCAGTGTGGGAAGTGGAAACAAAGTGCATGATTCTGCAAAAGTCTTTGTATTCTGATTGTAATACGTGTAAGGCTGCACCTTTGTTTCCCCTCGATTGAAACTGAGCTACAGTACGAGAAAATGAATGAAGAAAGAACAAGAAGTGTAGCTAAAAGTGCAGACAAATGAGGCATCAAACCTTGCATGAAAGGCTGGAAGCCTAGAACTGAAAGAAACGAGTAAAGTTAACGTGCCCATCCATAACACACATTTGCTGTCCGGAGGCGTCAGACACATTCAGAGCCACTGTGATGAACTGATGATACACAATGAAAGATCTATGCATCAGTGAGAGTCACATGAGACTTCATCAAGAACTCGATCTATAGTTACAAATAAAGCATCAAAAGTTGCCCAGAACTAAAAGGGACAGATTAAGTTTACATGTTACATGCTGAAATATTGGCATACCCAGCCCTGAAGCACATTTTGCTATCAGGTGACAACTGATTTAAGCTACATGGCACAACATACATCTATCAGACATTTACTCTCAGGTGATATTTGATTCAGGTTACATGCTTGACACCACAACACATACTGCAGCAGACTTCAGACATGTCCATTCAGACAAACTATCCTACTCCAGCCCAATCTGCACCGCTCTACGCGTCGGCCTTGAGGAAGAGTCCGAGCCGTTGCATGATGCCGGGACGGCCATACTCGGCTATGCACAGGCGCCGCAGGTCCCGTGCGTGGATGCTCTCGTCGGGCAGCACCGCCCTCTCCATCTCCAGAAGCTGCCGTCGGATCTTCGCCTTGGCGATCAGATCGGTCTTAGAGTGCTTCTCTGGTTCCTTACTCTGCACCACCTCCGATGCCGGTTCCGGTGCCGGCTGCACAGATGTTCCGTTCTCCTGGGGAAGGACCGCCTGTGGAAGTGGAACCGGGACGTCGACGGTCTCGTCGGGATCGCTGTCAGATTCGCTGTCCGAATCTGAATCACTCGAAGATGAGCTTCCGGAGTCGCTGTCTGAATCTGAATCGCTCGAAGACGAGCTTCCAAAATCGCTGCTTGAGATCGGGCTATTGCCGGATTCGCCAGCCTTCTCAACGGGAACGGCAGGGGAGACGCCGCCGCAGATGTCGACGAACTCGTTCTTGTCCTCCGCGCTCTCGAACTCAACGATCTTCGCGGGAGTAGAAACCTTCGTCCGCTGCGCCGGTGGCGTCTTGATGGAAGCCTCCGCCGGCGCTTCCGATCGTGGCTCGGCGGCGGCCATGGACCGCCCGTTGTTGCCGCTGGACAAGAGCTCCGCCTTCCTCAGGAGGGCGTGGAGGGCGTCGAGCTCCGCGGCCATCCTCTTCCGAATGGTTCCCAGTGCAGGCTCGACGGAGATCGTCTTGACGCCGTCGCGGGTCACCTTGGTACGCTTCGGACTGGGCAACGAGAACTGCTCGTCTGCGCCGGCGCGGCGAGCCGACTTCTTCTCGCGCACCATCGTGCCACAAGTAGCGGTTTCGACGACCCGCGGCGGCTTGACGAACGGGCGGGCGTTGGGCACCTCGCCGTCGCCGCCGACAGGAATGACCTCCATCTCGACGACGACGCCATTACGGACGACCTTGGTGTACTTCGGGCAGGGCGCGGAGAGCTTCTGATCGCCGCCGACTCCGCGGGTCGTCGACGATGACTGCCGCGCCATGGCGCCGCAAGCCGCGGGTGCGGCGGCCCGCGAACGCTTCGAGAACGGGCGGGCGACGGGAGCGGGAGCGGCGCGACGAAGGGCGCCCATGGTTGGCCGCACGTCGAATGGGCGAGCAAACTCTCGCGGGTCTCGCCGGACGCCGGGAGGGAGAACTCAGAGAAGAGGACCGGTGGGAGAGGGAGGATGGATGTGGAGGCATGGTGGGGTGCTATTAATCGTCCCCGGGCGAGTGATTCGAGTCGGAGATGGTCGCCGCCACGCGCTTCCGATGCGCCGGATGGTTCCGAGTCCGACAAGAATTCGATCGAGAAGCAAGCTTCGCGCCTTGCCCTTTTTCCAAGCACCAGGAGGCGGCAGTATGTTTCCGTCTCTCCCGCCAGAAAACGTAATCCGATGAGGCAATTGTTTGCCAAAACACAAAACCAATCTGTTGCCTGAGACCGATTGGCACAAGCCGTAAATTGTTTTGCCAAAACACAAAACCGCTCTTGCACCGAGACGATTTTGACAAAATGATTTGCCGAGAAATCCACGTATATCAGCTTTCCAAATCAAGGGATTGGCGATTGTAGCGAGAGCATCTCCAGTAGCTTTCCTCTTTCCTCCTTTTAACTATGGACGTGTTTGGCATGCTCTGGAGCTGAACTTTAGTTAATTTTTCCAATCAAACACTATAGCTCCAAAATTTCATGAAGCTACCAACTCTATGGAGCTGTAGTGCAAATAGGGTGGAGTTTTGGAGCATTTCTTTTACAGCTCCAAAACTACCCAATATGAACCTCCTCGTAGAGTTGGTGGGTAATTACCCACCGATACCACTGATTAAACAAACGGTTCGCTTCTTTCTCCCGAGACCCTCCCACGCGCCGTGACTCCCTTCCCCGTGCCTCCTTCTGTTCGCCTGCAGGCCGCCACTGCCGGCCCCCGCCGCTGTCCACCCCACCCCCACCCCCCCTCCCCGGCCCTGGCCGGACCCTTGATGCTGCCAGATCCAGCTGCCCGACGCCACCCGCGCCACGCTCGTAGTCCCCTAGCCCGACGCACCCGCCCCAATATCGTTGCCCCGCTGCTCAACGCCACCCACCCCAAGCTTGTCGCTTTGCTACCCGACGCCGCCCGCCCCAAGCTCGTCGGTGTGCTACCTGAGCTCGCTCACTCCACTTCGCCGGCGAAGTTCCGCCGGGTCTAAGCGTGAGCTCACCTCGCCGTGCTCTCACCCCTCTTCTTCCTCCCTGCGACGACCAAGCACTGACCTCGAGACCCAGCCATGCGCCGCTGCTTGGTCGCCTGCAGCCGCTGGGAGCGAGGTGCGACCCGTGCCGACCACCGCTAACCCGCGCCGACCAGCACTGCCACGTCCCGTGCAAAGGTCCACCGGGTTCAAGCGCAACTAGCATTCTGATGAAGAAGAAGATAGGGTGGGGACGTGAGTGTGGCGAAACCGCTCGGATTAACTTAGGTAAAGCACAATTAAGTCGCCTAACATGCGATCATATGCTTTAATCAAGTTAACTCGGCAATCCGTCGGATTTCATCCGATAAAACTACTATACAGGACCGAGTTAGCATAGCTCACGCGAAGGTGAGTGGTTTCAGAGAATACAACAGATCATCCACTTAAACAAGTACATTAATTTCTTTCAACACTGGTTCGGAAATCAAAGTTTTACAGAGTTCAGACGCAGCGGAAAAGATAAACAGCAAAAGCTAGCGCCGGGGTCGGATGTCACAGATGAGGCCGATCCTGACATCATTGGTCCCTATCCTCGCCGTCCGAGGAGAGATCCCACTCGACCGTCCACCCAGGAGGATGCTGGGGAGGCCAAGTGCCAACAGCAGCCGACTTGGGAGCTTCAACATCACCTGAAAGATGTGCCACAAGCAAGGCTGAGCTGCTAAGCTCAACAAGACTTAACCGACCGGTGGGAATCTACTCCACCAACTTCTAGACATGCAAGGCTCTTTGGCTGAGGGGTTTGTTTTGGCAAAAGCGACTACAGTAGGTCCTTACTTGCAATATTTTAGCTCCAATTCTAAGTTCATTAACCAATCTATATTGGCAACTTATGCTAAACAAACATAGTTTCCAAACAAAGTGTAGAACAAGCATCAAGGTTCACATCATCATCATGTTCCATCTTTACTCAGTGTAGCATAGTGATCAAGCAGTCTCAAGCTATGAGAGGCAGACGAATCGATCCGAATTTCTTAACCATGCATGGCGAACCTAACCTCACGACATCCGCGCACCACAGAGGGTCGATTCCCTTGTCGGCCGTCCCCATCAATCCCCTGACCCGTGTCGGGCCTACTTCTCTTGGTACAAGGCTCCACAGACCCTGCGTCTGCCGTTATGTGACCACACTTGTCACCACATGCAGCGGCAAGGGAAAACTCTATTCCAAAGACAGTGGATCGAACCGCTCACGTCCTGGTTCAATCAGGTACTAGGCTTCCCCATCCCATACTAGGTATGAGATTAGTACTTTCAAAGACTTGATCACGAACACCAACACTTTCTGACCTTAATCAGATTCATATAGACAGACGAGGCAATCCACCGACCACCAAAATAGTTCACAGAGCCCTGCCCCGCCCCGTCCACCGTCCTTATAGTTGTGACTCGAAGGAGAGCAAGCAACTCCTATAACTCGCGAGTGATAGGTAATCACTCGACTTTTACCGAGTCCTGTTAAGCACTGCAACTACTCGGACTTATCATACTAGTGTTCAGATCAAGGGAACTGAGTCATGCATCTATGGTTTCAAACAACTCCTATAACGTAAATGCACATACATACAAATGAAGGCATGCGCAAGTTTAGAAAGATTGGGTTATGCTCCGGGGCTTGCCTTCGAGCGGGGTGGAAGCAAACTGATCTTCGACGCTCTCGGCTTCAGCTCCTGCAGTCGTGTTGGGGGGAAATATTAACGATCTCCTAAATATCGCTTAAAAGAACAAACACAAAGGCCCAGGTCCATCCAGGATAAACAAACTCACCATCAAGCCCAGCATGAGCAAAACTCCGCCTCGCCCGACCGCGGTCCCAGGGTCGGGAACGTCCGACCTCCCGCCACGAGGCTCCGCCTCGCCCGACCGCGGTCTCGGGGTCGGGAGCGTCCGACCGCCCGCCACGAGGCTCCCCCTTGTCCGACCGCGACCCCGGGACCGGGGGCGCCCGACCCCTCGCCACAAGGTTCCACCTCGTCTGACCCCGAGCACAGGGGTCGGACTCACTGGGGCTTCCAGGACGGACATCCCCCTCGGGTGCGGACCGGGTGGACAAGGTAACGATCCCGTGGGCCCCCCTTGTTGACCTCGTCATAAATGCGCCGCAGGCCTGGCAGGGAGAAGGATGACCGCGCTCCTCACGCAACCCGCTACAAGTACCCATGCACGACCACACTGTACAAGCTACAGTGCTGGCGGCTTCCTTCCATTCGCCGCAGGGTACTCATGGCCTGCGCCGACCGGAGCAGAGGGAAGACTCGCCCGTCCTCGGGCCCCGCGCGCCCGGCAGCGGGGATGTGACGCCCTCTCTCCACAAGCCATCATCAGGACAGTGGCATCCGCCGTCCCTCCCAACGGACACCGAAGTGACGACGAAACGCCTTCATCATAACCCGACGCCTACGGACACCGAAGAGGCTACTTGTAGGGCGCAACGACAGTTGGCACACGGCCGTCCTCCTTCTCCAGCATGCACGCCGGCGCTCGTCAAGGGCCGGCGAAGGCGCCGGATGCCTAGGAACTTGTTTTCTCCCTTCTTGCCGTATTTTTACCGTACTACATTTTACTACCCTCATCACCCGGTCTCAAGATGTAACCCCGGCAGCCCCCTTCCGATATAAAAGGGGGCATCGGGAGACAGAGATGGGGGAGGCTTCTTCTCGCACAAGCCACAGCACATTTCTACTCTCCCTGAGAGCACAAGCACGAAAGAGACTTGGGACCAGTCCCTTTCTCGTCGATCTGTAACCCCTACTACAGAACCCCGCGTGGGCAATACGAGCATCCTCGATACTGGACGTAGGGCTTCCCTTGCCCGAACCAGTCTAAACCCGTGTCTCCCACGCCACCATCTGAAGCCTTACGCGCATAAAACAAATTTACTAGTCTAAGTCTTGATCCGTAAATCTTGACAACGACAGTTAGCGCGCCAGGTAGGGGACCTTTGCGCGTACATCTCCGGCCAAAGATGGCCAATTACGATAACAGCTTCGCTCCGGGCTCCCTGATCCGTTTCGGGAGCCTGGACTTCCTCGCCACCGGGGAAGGGATCGAGCTGATCCCTATCCTCATCTTGCCCGCTCGTCCTGCTGTCCTCGGCCCCGCCGCTAGGATAACGGCGAGCGACCGATCACATACCAGAAGGCCCTTACCAGGAGGACGGCCCTTTGGGCTACGCAACGCCACGGGGGCTTACGGCCACCTCCTAACACGGTCCATGACCGCGTCGCCCGCGAACAACGAGCTCGCAGGCGCGGCGAGGACGATCTCCAACACTGGCTCCAGCAGCGGGAGCCCCCACCCCTCGCGTGAGTGTCTCATGGCTGATGCGCACTCCGAGAGGTCTAACGGCAACGGCGCCGAGGGGAGACAGAGGACTCCCCCCTCGCACGTCGCGGCTACAACCGGAGCCTTACCAAGGGCACCAGAGTGCTCTCAGCAGCCGGAGGCGCGCGCAGGCGCGCGCCAAGAAATCGAGCATCCCCACCACGAGGGCGGAGCACGACAACGGGCGCGCGACGTCCAGCAGCGCATTTGCGCGGATGAAGAGCGTCCACAGCTCTTCGCCCGTGCCAGCCAAAACGTCGCAGCCGCGGCGGTCTTGCTCCGGCAACTCCTCGAACCGGCGACGCCCGAGGAGCGACGGGCACGCCGAGAGATGCGCAACCTGCTCGAATGCGCCGCCGTCCAGCAGGCGGAAAGTTCCGCGTCCCGGCGACGCGGGCAGAACGCCAGCAGGGCGATGCCCGACGCGCCCCCGGAAAGACGGGGGGAGTCTGTCGATCAACCCCCTCCTAGGGCAAATCAGGCCGCGTCCGCCCGACGGACGCCACCACCCGCGGGAGGCGAGGCTCGATCCGTCCACCAGCGTATCGGCCCCGTCCGTGACGCCCGCGACACCCTAAACGCGCGGAGGCGCTCCCGCGCGGACAGGGAGGACGGGGTAGATCGAGGCTACCACGTTCACCGCGGCGGGCGCTGCGACAGCGGGGAAGACCGCAGCCCGAGCCCCGGCCCGGCTGGGCCCCGGGCCTTCTCTGCGCGTATCTTGAACGCGCCTTTTCCGCCGCGCTTCAGGCAACCCACAAATATGGCCAAATACTCAGGGGAAACGAACCCTGGGGTATGGCTCAGCGACTACCGGCTTGCATGTCAAGCCAGCGGGGCGGATGATGACCTGTTCATCATCCGCAACCTAGCCCTCTTCCTAGCCGACTCAACGCGAGCTTGGCTGGAACATATCCCTTCGGGACGGATCCGCAGCTGGAACGACCTGAAGGAGGTCTTCATAGGGAACTTCCAAGGCACGTACACGCACCCCGGCAATTCCTGGGACCTCCGGAGCTGTCGCCAAGGAGCGGACGAGTCCCTCCGGAATTATATCCGGCGCTTCTCCAGGAAGCGCACCGAGCTCTCCAACGTCGCGGACGCCGACGTCATAGGGGCTTTCCTAGCGGGAACCTCCTGCCGGCCCCTCGTCCACGAGCTGGGGCGCCGAGGCCCGCGAACCACGGAGGAGCTCCTCAACATCGCCACCAGCTACGCCTCGGGCGAAGAGGCTGTTGGAGCGATCTTCGACCGCTCCAAAGGCAAGGCAAAGCGGGAGGAGGATGCTAACGAAGGCACCTCCAACCGCCAGCAGAAGAAGAAGGGCAAACAGCGGCGCGAGGCTCCCCTCATGGCTGCTGTCGAGCGTAAGCGACGGCAGCCGCCCCCTGAGGGTGCTCCCGACTTTTTCGACAAACTGCTCGAGGGACCGTGCTCGAACCACGAGTTCCCCGCGAAGCATGCCTACAAAGACTGCAACCTCATGAAGAGGTACTTCGTGGGCAATCCGGTGAAAGGCGACCAGAAGCGAAAGCTCGATGAGGAAAAGAAGGGCGACGAAGAGAAGGAAGATGGCTTTCCCAAGGTGGACGGCTGCTTCATGATCTTCGGCGGCTCCGTGGCGTACGACTCCAAGCGCCAGCAGAAGCTGGAGCGTCGGGAGGTCTACGCGGCCGAGCCAGCAACTCCGGCCTTCCTGGATTGGTTGGGACCAGCCGTCACCTTCGATCGGTCCGACCACCCTGGACGCGTCCGGCATCCGGGATGCTACCCCCTCGTCGTCGACCCCATCGTCGGCACGACGCGCCTCACCGAGGTGCTCATGGATGGGGGCAGCGGCCTCAACATCCTCTACGCCGAGACCCTCGACGCTATGGGGATCAACCGTTCCCGCCTACGTCCCAGCAAGGTGTTGGAGGTATGCCCTAGAGGCAATCATAGAGATGATGATATTCCATTTGTATCCATGAATTGTATATTGTGTTCATTGAATATCCATTAAAGGCTACTTGAATTGATTTGCAATTATGTGAATTGTATGTGAAACTCTTTACTTGTATGGTTATTCTAAAGTTGTCCCTAGTCGGAGTTCATGTGAGGACACACATGAATATTAGACTAGCACATGTATTAGTTGATGACTATGTTTCACAAGTCATAGACATGAAGATGTTGAACTAATAATGTGGACACATGTGAAGACATGTGTTAGAACTGACCCAACATGAGAAGTAGTTCTCTCTTTAAACAACATATACGCTTTGTCCTTAGACCTGAGATTGTCGCATGTATTCTAGATGTGGATCGACCTACTTAGGGGCTATCAAACGCTACGCCGTAACAGGGTAGTTATAAAGGTAGCTTTCGAGTTTGTCAAGAAGCATGCTATGAGACATGGTCAATTAAGATGGGATTTGCCCCTCTCTAATTGAGAGTGATATCTCTGGGCCCCTCGAGTGATCGGATCCGAAAATGCATGGCCATGCTACGTACGGTTAAGAGTTAACCTACAAAGGGATTCCGAATCACAGGATCGAGAAAGAGCGGTCGGCTTGAAGCTAGACCAAATATCATGAGGCAAAGGGAATAGCATGTATATTATGTTGTGATGGTTCGTCTGATATGATCTTCGTGTGCGTATAGGAGTTGGCACGTCTTGCTAGAGGCCGCTACCGACTATTGGGCCGAGTAGGAGTACTCGGGCCATGTCTATACGTATCTGAACCCATAGGGTCACACACTTAAGGGGCTGGAAGCCCAATTCGGATCTGATCCGAGTTGGATTAGGTTTAGGAGTACTAATGGGCCTCGGATCCAGAGGCCCGTCAGGAACCCCTATAAATAGAGGGGTGGGGGCGCCCTAGGGTTTACACCTTTTTGGCGAAACACACCTGCCGCGCCTCCCACGCCCTCGCCTGTTGCAACTCGCGGATCTAGCAATCCGGCTTGCGATGCTTCCTCCCTGCACGTGTGGATACCTTGGAGGTGTTGCGCCTGCAGCACTTGGACGAGCCATCGACGAGCCGCCGACGAGCCACGACGAGCCGACGACGAGCCGCGGTACCGGAGGCGATCTTGCTGTGCACGTGGACGAGCTGCTGAGGAGCTGCTGGACGTGATCGACTACGTACGACTACGTGATCGTCTTCACTGCATCGACGCATATCTACATCTTCCGCACCAGTAGTGCGTCGAGTGGTAATCCCGTGATCCTTATACGGTAGTTCTTCCTGGTTATACGCGGTAGAAATTTTGATTTGCGCTAGCGTAGCCTACCTCGTATCCCAACACAAGGCACCTTTCCATGGCGTCGTGCCAGGGAAGCAGGCAATGCCTCTCGGGCAAATCGACTTGCCCGTTACTTTCGGGACCCCTTCCAACTACAGGAAGGAGGTCCTCACCTTCGAAGTGGTAGGGTTTCGCGGCACTTACCACGCCATCTTGGGACGGCCATGCTACGCAAAGTTCATGGCCATCCCCAACTACACCTACCTTAACCTCAAGCTGCCGGGGCCCAACGGGGTCATCACCGTCGGCACGACCTTTCAGAAGGCGTATGAGTGCGACGTAGAGTGCTGCGAATACGCCGCGGCCATCACCGTCACGAGCGACCTGGCGATCCAGCTCGCGGAGGCCACCGAGGGCCGGCCCGACTCCAAGCAGCCGACCACCTCCTTTGAGCCCACCGAAGGCATCAAGGAGGTCCCCCTCGATCCCAGCTGTTCCAACGGAGGAGTCGTGCGGATCAGTGCGACCTTGTCCCCCAAATAGGAAAGCGCGCTCGTCGACTTCCTCCGCGTGAACAGCGACGTCTTCGCGTGGAAGCCCTCGGACATGCCTGGCATTCCGAGAGAAGTCGCCGAGCACTCCTTGAACATCAAGGCCGGCTCCAAGCCAGTGAAGCAAGGACTACGCCGTTTCGACGAGGAAAGGCGCAAGGCAATCGGCGAGGAGCTCCAGAAGCTTCTGACGGCCGGGTTCATCAAGGAAGTGCACCACCCCGAGTGGCTGGCTAATCATGTCCTTGTACCAAAAAAGAACGGAAAATGGAGGATGTGTGTTGATTATACCGGTCTCAACAAATCGTGTCCAAAGGATCCGTTTCCTTTGCCACGCATAGATCAAATAGTCGACTCAACCGCCGCGTGCGAAACCCTCAGCTTCCTCGACGCATATTCCGGCTACCATCAGATCGCGATGAAAGAGTCCGACCAGCTCGCCACCTCTTTCATCACCCCCTTTGGCCCCTACTACTACGTTAAGATGCCATTCGGTCTCAAAAACGCGGGGGCTACTTTTCAGCGATGCATGTTAAAGTGCTTCGGGGACCTCATCGGGCGAACCGTTGAGGCGTACGTCGATGACATCGTGGTCAAATCCAAGAGGGGCGATCAGCTCGTCCCCGACCTTGAACTAGCCTTCAAAAGGCTGAGGGATAAGTGTATTAAGCTCAATCCCGAAAAATGTGTATTCGGAATCCCAAGGGGCATGCTGTTAGGCTTCATCGTCTCCGTGCGCGGCATCGAAGCGAACCCGGAGAAGATAGCGGCCATCAGCGACATGGGGCCAATCCGGAACATAAAGGGAGTCCAGCGCGTCACGGGATGCTTGGCGGCCCTGAGCCGCTTCATCTCGCGCCTCGGTGAGCGAGGGCTTCCTCTCTATCGACTCCTGAAAAAGACTGACCGCTTCGAATGGACCAGCGAGGCCCAGGAGGCACTCGACCAACTGACCTCCTGACGAAGGCCCCGGTCCTAGTCCCACCTACCAACGGCGAGCCCCTCCTGCTCTACATCACGGCAACCACCCAAGTGGTTAGCGCGGCCCTGGTGGTGGAACGAGAAGAGGAGGGACACACACTCAAGGTGCAACGCCCGGTGTATTTCATCAGCGAGGTCTTGTCCGAGTCCAAGACGCGTTACCCACAGATCCAGAAGCTCATCTACGCCGTCCTCATCACGAAGAGGAAGTTGCGCCACTACTTCACCTCCCACCCGGTAACGGTTGTTTCGTCATTCCCGTTAGGCGAAGTGATCCGGAACCAGGACGCCACAGGAAGGATCGCGAAGTGGGCGCTCGAGCTCATGGACCAGGGCATCACCTACGCCCCCCGCACCGCCATCAAGTCCCAGGTACTCGCTGACTTCGTGGCGGAGTGGACGGAGATTCAAACGCCATCGGCGCCGGAGAAGCAGGAGTACTGGACAATGTACTTCGATGGGTCGCTGATGAGGGCCCACGCCGGAGCGAGTCTCGTCTTCGTCTCTCCTCTAGGTGTGCGCATCAGGTACATGATCCGCCTCCATTTTCCTGCGTCCAATAATGTCGCCGAGTACGAAGCCCTCCTCAACGGGCTCCGCATTGCCATCGAGCTGGGCATCCGTCGGCTGGACATCCGGGGCGACTCCCAGCTAGTCGTCGAACAAGTCATGAAGGAGTGGAGCTGCCATGACCCCAAGATGGCAGCCTACTGCAACGAGGTTCGTAAGCTCGAAGACAAGTTCGACGGGCTAAAGCTCAACCACGTCGCAAGGCGCTTCAACGAAGCCGCCGATGAGCTAGCGAAGGCGGCATCCGGCCGAATGCCCGTCCCCGACGGCGTCTTCGTTAGCGACCAGTTGAGGCCTTCAATCCGTTACCCAGAGCCGGCAGGGGTCGACGAAGCGCCCCCGGCCCCGGGGTCGGGCCCCGACTCAAGGGAGGTCGGCAGCACGCCACCTATCCTAGGCCCGGGCGCCAGTCCCGAGGGGGTCGACACCGCTTTGCCTGACTTGGCCTCGGGAGCCGATTCCTCCGGCCCCATGGTCATGGAAATCGCGGCAGACCCCACGGTGGGGGCCGACTCCCCGGCCGACTGGAGAGCCCCATACCTCGACTACCTCGTCCGCGACGCGCTCCCGGCAGACAAGACGGAGGCCCGTAGGATCGCGCGCCGCGCCAAGTCCTTCGCCGTCATCGACCAGGAGCTCTACAAGAGAAGCCACACTGGGATCCTCCAGCGCTGCATCCCGATCAAATAGGGAAAGGCGCTGATCCAGGATATCCACGCCGGAGCCTGCGATCACCACGCCGCACCAAGGACCCTCGTTGGCAACGCCTTCCGACAAGGTTTCTACTGGCCGATCGCGGTCGCCGACGCTACTCAGGTAGTTGGCACCTGTGAGGGGTGCCAATTCTTTGCGCGCCAGACTCACCTGCCCGCACAGGCGCTACAGACCATCCCCATCACGTGGCTGTTCGCGGTCTGGGGGCTGGATCTCGTCGGACCCTTCAAGAAAGCGCCCGGGGGCTTCACCCACCTACTTGTCGCCGTCAACAAGTTCTCCAAATGGATCAAGGCAAAACCGGTGGCGCAAATCAGGTCCGAGCAGGCGGTACAGTTCTTCACCGACATCATCCACCGCTTCGGGATCCCAAATTCCATCATCACCAACAACGGCATGCAGTTCACCGGGAAGAGATTCCTCCAGTTCTGCGACGACCACCACATCCGAGTGGACTGGGCGGCCGTGGCACACCCCCGCACGAACGGGCAAGTCGAGCGAGCCAACGGCATGATACTCTAGGGCCTCAAGCCACGGATCTTCGACCGCCTCAGAAAGTTTGGCGGACGGTGGGTTGCTGAGCTCCCCGCAGTCCTTTGGAGCCTGAGGACGACCCCCAGCCGGGCGATAGGCTTCACCCCGTTCTTCATGATTTACGGGTCCGAGGCCATCTTGCCCACCGATCTAGAGTACGGATCGCCGAGGGTCAAGGCATACGACGAACAAGGAAACCAAGCGTCACTCGAGGACGCACAAGATCAACTCGATGAGGCACGAGACGTAGCCCTGCTGCACTCGGCTAAATATCAGCAGGCCCTACGACGTTACCACAGCCGTAAGGTGCAAGGCCGAGCCTTCAACATCGGCGACTTGGTGCTCCGCCTCGTCCAGGACAACAGGGGTCGGCACAAGCTAACTCCCCCGTGGGAAGGCCCCTTCATCGTCGCGCAGGTACTGCGGCCAGGAACCTACAAGCTGGCGACTCCCGACGGGCAGATCTTCAGCAACGCCTGGAACATAGAACAGCTAAGGCGCTTTTACCCCTAGCTCTTATTTCCAAGTTCAGCACAAACTTGTCAGCAATTTCGATAATTTTCTTTTTGCGGAAAAAGAAACCCCAAGCCGTCTCGGTTCAGGCTTTTCCCGTCAAGCTCAGGGGTATCCGACCCTGACCTCATTCCAGGGCCGCATACCCCTCAGGGGCTATCAGGGGCTCCGTCCCAAGCCACTTGGCACCTTCTAAAAGAAATGCTTTTTCTCTCAAACCGAGCCCCCCTTTCTAGACTTTTGGACGCAAAAAGAAAAGAATGCGCGAACGGTACTCAGGCAAGATTGATCGGACTGCGAAAAATCCTACGCCCCAGCGGCTACGGCACCTTCGCTCATCAAAGCTTACTGACACACCCGACAACGCATTCTAAACTTTCAAGCCCAAAGAAATAGTAAAGGGGATCGGAAACTTTCGCACGGCAAAGTTATAAAAAAAACGGCCGTATGGCCATCACGGAACAAGTTCGAAACTGACATATTTACAATTTGGGCGCAAGCCCAGTACAGCTAACTTGACGGGGGGTCTGCAAGAAGGACGGCCTCATCCTCCAGGAGCTTCGTGAGGGCTTCCGCCGGGGTGAACACCGCCGCATCAATCTCATCCAGCTCGGCTTCGGAGTAACCGGCGGCGTACCCTCCGCTCATTCCGGCAAAGTTGATGCCGGAATAGTGGGAGCCGAAGACCCCGAAGGCTCGCCGCACGCCGGTGTGAAGAGCGTCCACGGCGATCTCGCGACTCCGGCGGCGTACCCCGAGGACACGAGCCGGCAGAGAGCTCGACCCCTCCTCCGGAACCACGCCGAAGCCGTCGCAGATGACGCGGACCGCATCCCGCAGGGCGCTATGCTCACTACGCTCCGCGTCGAGCGAGCCCTTCAGCTTGGTTAGTTCGCCTGCAGGAACCATCCAGAAAAGCCCATCAGGTCAGGAACCACCGCAACACCCCGGGAACGCAGAAACAGAAAGGAGTCTCACCGTCGGCCCAGGCCTTCAGCTCGCGCTCCCGATCGGCTCGTTGAGACACGGCGATCTGGAGTCCCTGCACTTGCGACCGGAGGTGACCAACCTCCACGCCAAGGTCAGCCACCACCTTTCGGCCTCCTCCTTCTTAACCTTCTCGGCGTCCCGGTCCTGCAAAGCCTTGTGCCGCTCGCGCCGGATGCGCTCGACGGTCTTCTGGAGGGCTTCATGCTCCCCCCTCAGCCGTGCGAGCTCCTCAGCGTCGCGGCGGGCCCTCTCAGCGGTAGCTTGGAACTCCTCGTGGTCAAGACGGGCCTTGTCAATGACGGTTTGGAGCTTGGCCTCCGATCACCGCGCCTCCTCCTGCGCCACTTCCTCGCGCCTTTGCAGGTCGCCGATGACCCCCTGCGCGACAGCGACCTGCATGGACAGCTCCCTGGTGTGCTCCCTCTCCACGTTGAAGCGCTCCCAGAGCCCCCGCTCCAGCCAGAGGAAATCAAATTTCCCCCGACTGCACTCTTGAAGGGCCTGCAAAGCAACGTGCCATCAGGGACAAAGCAATGGGAAATGATGATCACCAACAGGAGAAGCAACATACCTGGTTACCAGGGAGAACGGTGTTGTCCAAAGCCCCCAACGCCGGGGACAGAGCCGCGCGGGCGTGGGCGAGGCCACCCTGCACCGCCTGCCACTAGTGCCACTCCGCGGCGTCATCCAGGGTGAAGAGGTGCCTCGGTGGGTCCTCACGGGATGCCCAGCGAAGGACGGACCCTCTCCACGCCCTGGGAACGGTGGGAGCCGAGGCCGAGGTGGGAGTCGATCCTGACGCTGCCGTCGAGGTTGGCACCATCACACAGGAAGCCGCCGGGTTCACCGACGGCCCTGGCGCCTGCACACCCGTCGCCGCCGAGGCCGCCGCGGGGTCGCCCAATGGCGGCGCCGCCTCCGACGCAAGCGGCAAGATAGGTATCCCAGCGGCTACCTCGCCCTCCGCCGCAACCGCCAGGGGAGGCTCCTCTGCTCCTGCCGGAGTCCCTCGAACGGGCCCATCCGCCTCCGCCGCCGGAACCACCTCCACTGGGATCCTCGGGGCGGAGGTCCCCGCCTCCGTCGCCATTGCCTCCTCCGCCGCGGTCGCAGGGGCAGGCACTCCCTCCGCCGCCGATCCCGCCACGACTGCGGGGGCATCCGTCCCACCTCCCGTCGCCGTCGTCTCCTCCGCCTCGTCGGCGTCAAGGTCAATCACCTCCTCGGCCTGAGGACCCGGGGGGATGACGCCCTGCGCTGTAGGGGCGACCGGGGGAACCGAAGACGGAATGGGGTCCACTCCCCCTCCCGCGACCGACGCCGCCGTCGCTCCACCAGCCGCTGTCACGGGGGCCGCCTCCGCGGAGGGGTCTGCGGCCTCACCAAGGACCCCGCCGCTCGCCGCGGGCGGGACCGCGGTCCGCCCCCCGGAGGATGACGACACCCGCAATGCCTTCTTAGGCGCCAGCTGCAGGACAACGCCACGAGGAGCGGCGCTGCACATCAACGAGCAAACGTCAGCAGGAACGAACGTGAGAAGGGGAGAGGAACGAGACGCAAGGAAGGCCAACTTACATTCCTGAAGCACAAGGACGGCGCGCACGCTTCGCCTCAGGGCCCGACGCCGACCCCGGGGCATCCGGCAGTGGTCGCTTGTCGCCGCTTCGCTGCCCTCCAGTCTCGGGCATGACGGTGGAGGCGGTCTCCGCGGACCCCCGGGGAACGCCCTGGGCGGACTCCTGGGGGGCGCCCCGCGCCAGCTCCTGAGTAGCGGCGGGGGCAGTCTCCGCGGACCCCTGGGGAACGCCCTGGGCGGACTCCTGGGGGGCGCCCCGCGTCAGCTCCTGAACAGCGGCGGGGGCAGGCTCCGAAGACCCCCGAGGGGCGCCCCGCGCCGGCTCCAGGAAGGAGCCCCGTGTCGACCCCTGGGGGGCACCCCTCGCCGACCCCTGGGGAGCGTCCCGCGCTGGCTCCTGGGAGACACCCGCGCCGGCCCCTGGGGGGCGTCCCGTGTCAACTCCTGGGGATTGCTCCGTGCCGACCCCTGGGGCGCAGCCCCAGGGCCTTGCGGAGCCAAGGCCCGGGTGGACGCCTCCTCCGCTTCACCCCCCGCGGGCGTCCGCGAGCGCACCTCCCGGATTACAAGTGCGCCCGATCGGAGGAAGGAAATCAGCTCCTCCCCCTCTTCATCATCTTCCTCATCTTCATCCTCTTCATCATCATCGTCGTCGTCGTCGTCGTCTGACACGACCTGCCCCCTCCGCCGCCGTTGGAACTCCTTGGCGGCCTTCTTCTTCTTCTTCGCCGTCTCCTTGTCCTTACGGCGCTTCTGCGCCTCGGCAAGGAGACGGTTGCGCGTCCGCCGGTCAGCGTCCTCCGGCACCGGCGGGAGCGAGTCCACGACCCGGGTCAGCACGCCCTACGAACGCAAAACGGCCCCACGTCAGAATGACGATTACAAGACGCAAAGAAAGGAGGTCGGCGCCCCAACCCCTTACCAGGTCTATGAAGCCCGCGTCCGAGCGCATCGGCGGGTGCCCGGGAATCGGGTACTCGGCGTCCTTGTCCTCCAGCGCCTCCCGATCGGAAGCAGCAAGCGCACCCGCCGCCAAGGCGGTGCCCTCGGTCGGCGCGTCCGGAGTCATGGCGGCAAGCGGGCGGACCCGAAGCATCAGCGGCGCCACTCGCCGGGCATGGTACGCTCCGATGACCCCGGCGCCGCTAAGCCCGCTCCTCTTCAGTCGCTCGATGGCCTGCAGCAGGTCGAAGATCTGCTTCTTCTCCTTGTCCACCGGCCCGTACGCCCACACCTCCGGCGCCACATCGATGGTACGGCCGGTGAACTCCGGCAGGGGGGAATTGGAGTAGTTCTTCACGTAGAACCACTGGTTGTGCCACCCCTTGTGGGACGCCGAGGTATTCATCGCCATATACTCCTTGGAGCGAGTATGGCGGAGGTGGATCCCAGCGCACCCAATCGGCACTGGAGGCGACCGCTGCTGGCTCCCCCTCTTCTCCGTCTTCTGGTACAAACTCACTGTGAAGAAGTACTTCCACAGCGAGAAGTTGGGTTCGATGCCCAGGAACCCCTCGCACAGTGCGACGAACACCGCAATGTGTTGGATCCCGTTGGGGTTGAGGTGCTGCAGCTCGAGCCCGTAGTAGTGGAGGAGCCCCCGGAAGAAGCGGCTCGGTGGAGTAGCGAACCCCCGCTCATGGAAGTGAGCGAAGGAGACGACGTAGCCGGAGGGAGGCGCCGGCACTTGCTCCGGCCCCGGCAGCTCCCACTCGCCCGCCTCCGTCCTCTCGCAGAGGAGGCCTTTCCGCACCAGGCCCTCGGCGCGCGAGGGGTTGAAGTGAGAGATCCCCCAAGAATCCATCGCCGAAGGAGGAGGGAGCTTGACGGAGGTGAAAAGAAAGTGCGCGGCTGGGGCGGAGGAAGGCGAAGCGGACGCAGGTGAGCTAAGTACGAGGCTGGAGGACGAAAGGGCTCGAATGCAGAAGGCGGGCGGAACCAGCGAGGCGGGCTTCCGTTTTTATAGGAAAGGCGCGGGGGAAGCCAAATCGACACCCCTGCTGCCATAAATGCGGCGCCAGGTACGCCCCTGCCACGCCCATTTCCTTTTCGGAAACCGCGCGCGCGATCGGCTGCGAAAACATCCTATCCTCCTCGATCCGTGGGACGACGCTCCCCATAACTCCGTCTCCGGGAAGGCACGCCCACGACGTCCCCCACGTTCGGCCCAAACCCAACGACCGCTCCGTTCCGGCCCAAGGCCCACCGAAAGGTAAGAAAGGGATGCGGGGCTGAAAACGCCCCTACGGCCCATTACGGTCCAGAGGTTCGAAGGCTGGCCCACCACGGGTTCGACAGCCGCCTCAGGACATCCCTCAAGCAAGGGGTGAAAAGGGACGGGTCCGCTAGCGGCCAACACCCAGGCGAGCGAAAGCCAAGGGCGTCCCGACCTCACGTTCGAGTCCTGACCGGCATGAAGTTCATGGTTTTTCCACAGGGAAAGGAAACGAGCCCCCGGATCCGGCTGAACGAACCCGGGAACTATATGAACTGGCCGGCGGGAGATTGGAGTACGCCACCAGCTTGGCCCGAGCCGGACCCCCCCGAACGGGGACCGGGACTCCACTCGAACCTACCCGTTCGCAGCTCAAGCGAGCACCACGGTTCGTCCAATGAGGATAACGTGGCACGGCTCAACCCCTCCGTCCTAGCGAACGGACGCTTGAGGGGCAACGATCAAAAGTCGACCTGGCCTCCCGACCGGTCCCCTGCAACGCGCGGGGGCTCGGGGGCTAGCATCGCAACCAACGACCACGCGTGTGGTCGCGATTCGCAAGCTCCCCAGCCAAGCTGGGCTAAAACAAACGCACCCTAATAAGATCTCCGGCGAAACGGCGACAGAAGCCTCCGGAGGAGCACTCTTGCTCCACCACAGGCTCGGGGGCTACTGTTGGGGGGAAATATTAACGATCTCCTAAATATCGCTTAAAAGAACAAACACAAAGGCCCAGGTCCATCCAGGATAAACAAACTCACCATCAAGCCCAGCATGAGCAAAACTCCGCCTCGCCCGACCGCGGTCCCAGGGTCGGGAACGTCCGACCTCCCGCCACGAGGCTCCGCCTCGCCCGACCGCGGTCTCGGGGTCGGGAGCGTCCGACCGCCCGCCACGAGGCTCCGCCTCGTCCGACTGCGACCCCGGGACCGGGGGCGCCCGACCCCTCGCCACAAGGTTCTGCCTCGTCCGACCCCGAGCACAGGGGTCGGACTCACTAGGGCCCCCAGGACGGACATCCCCCTCGGGTGCGGACCGGGTGGACAAGGTAACGATCCCGTGGGCCCCCCTTATCGACCTCGTCATAAATGCGCCGCAGGCCTGGCAGGGAGAAGGATGACCGCGCTCCTCACGCAATCCGCTGCAAGTACCCATGCACGACCACACTGTACAAGCTACAGTGCTGGCGGCTTCCTTCCATTCGCCGCAGGGTACTCATGGCCTGCGCCGACCGGAGCAGAGGGAAGACTCGCCCGTCCTCAGGCCCCGCGCGCCCGGCAGCGGGGATGTGACGCCCTCTCTCCACAAGCCATCATCAGGACAGTGGCATCCGCCGTCCCTCCCAACGGACACCGAAGTGACGATGAAACGCCTTCATCATAACCCGACGCCTACGGACACCGAAGAGGCTATTTGTAGGGCGCAACGACAGTTGGCACACGGCCGCCCTCCTTCTCCAGCATGCACGCCGGTGCTCGTCAAGGGCCGGCGAAGGCGCCGGACGCCTAGGAACTTGTTTTCTCCCTTCTTGCCGTATTTTTACCGTACTACGTTTTACTACCCTCATCACCCGGTCTCAAGATGTAACCCCGGCAGCTCCCTTTCGATATAAAAGGGGGCATTGGGAGCCAGAGACGGGGGGGGGAGGTTTCTTCTCGCACAAGCCACAACACATTTCTACTCTCCCTGAGAGCACAAGCACGAAAGAGACTTGGGACCAGTCCCTCTCTCATCGATATGTAACCCCTACTACAGAACCCCGCGTGGGCAATACGAGCATCCTCGATACTGGACGTAGGGCTTCCCTTGCCCGAACCAGTCTAAACCCGTGTCTCCCACGCCACCATCTGAAGCCTTACGCGCATAAAAGAAATTTACTAGTCTAAGTCTTGATCCGTAAATCTTGACAACGACAGTTAGCGCGCCAGGTAGGGGACCTTTGCGCGTACATCTCCGGCCAAAGATGGCCAATTACGATAACAGCTTCGCTCCGGGCTCCCTGATCCGTTTCGTGAGCCTGGACTTCCTCGCCACCGGGGAAGGGATCGAGCTAATCCCTATCCTCGTCTTGCCCGCTCGTCCTGCTGTCCACCGGGTTCAAGCGCAACTAGCATTCTGATGAAGAAGAAGATAGGGTGGGGACGTGAGTGTGGCGAAACCGCTCGGATTAACTTAGGTAAAGCACAATTAAGTCGCCTAACATGCGATCATATGCTTTAATCAAGTTAACTCGGCAATCCGTCGGATTTCATCCGATAAAACTACTATACAGGACCGAGTTAGCATAGCTCACGCGAAGGTGAGTGGTTTCAGAGAATACAACAGATCATCCACTTAAACAAGTACATTAATTTCTTTCAACACTGGTTCGGAAATCAAAGTTTTACAGAGTTCAGACGCAGCGGAAAAGATAAACAGCAAAGGCTAGCGCCGGGGTCGGATGTCACAGATGAGGCCGATCCTGACATCATTGGTCCCTATCCTCGCCGTCCGAGGAGAGATCCCACTCGACCGTCCACCCAGGAGGACGCTGGGGAGGCCAAGTGCCAACAGCAGCCGACTTGGGAGCTTCAACATCACCTGAAAGATGTGCCACAAGCAAGGCTGAGCTGCTAAGCTCAACAAGACTTAACCGACCGGTGGGAATCTACTCCACCAACTTCTAGACATGCAAGGCTCTTTGGCTGAGGGGTTTGTTTTGGCAAAAGCGACTACAGTAGGTCCTTACTTGCAATATTTTAGCTCCAATTCTAAGTTCATTAACCAATCTATATTGGCAACTTATGCTAAACAAACATAGTTTCCAAACAAAGTGTAGAACAAGCATCAAGGTTCACATCATCATCATGTTCCATCTTTACTCAGTGTAGCATAGTGATCAAGCAGTCTCAAGCTATGAGAGGCAGACGAATCGATCCGAATTTCTTAACCATGCATGGCGAACCTAACCTCACGACATCCGCGCACCACAGAGGGTCGATTCCCTTGTCGGCCGTCCCCATCAATCCCCTGACCCGTGTCGGGCCTACTTCTCTTGGTACAAGGCTCCACAGACCCTGCGTCTGCCGTTATGTGACCACACTTGTCACCACATGCAGCCGCAAGGGAAAACTCTATTCCAAAGACAGTGGATCGAACCGCTCACATCCTGGTTCAATCAGGTACTAAGCTTCCCCATCCCATACTAGGTATGAGATTAGTACTTTCAAACACTTGATCACGAACACCAACACTTTCTGACCTTAATCAGATTCATATAGACAGACGAGGCAATCCACCGACCACCAAAATAGTTCACAGAGCCCTGCCCCGCCCCGTCCACCGTCCTTATAGTTGTGACTCGAAGGAGAGCAAGCAACTCCTCTAACTCGCGAGTGATAGGTAATCACTCGACTTTTACCGAGTCCTGTTAAGCGCTGCAACTACTCGGACTTATCATACTAGTGTTTAGATCAAGGGAACTGAGTCATGCATCTATGGTTTCAAACAACTCCTATAACGTAAATGCACATACATACAAATGAAGGCATGCGCAAGTTTAGAAAGATTGGGTTATGCTCCGGGGCTTGCCTTCGTGCGGGGTGGAAGCAAACTGATCTTCGGCGCTCTCGGCTTCAGCTCCTGCAGGCGTGTTGGGGGGAAATATTAACGATCTCCTAAATATCGCTTAAAAGAACAAACACAAAGGCCCAGGTCCATCCAGGATAAACAAACTCACCATCAAGCCCAGCATGAGCAAAACTCCGCCTCGCCCGACCGCGGTCCCAGGGTCGGGAACGTCCGACCTCCCGCCACGAGGCTCCGCCTCGCCCGACCGCGGTCTCGGGGTCGGGAGCGTCCGCCCGCCTGCCACGAGGCTCCCCCTCGTCCGACCGCGACCCCGGGACCGGGGGCGCCCGACCCCTCGCCACAAGGTTCCGCCTCGTCTGACCCCGAGCACAGGGGTCGGACTCACTGGGGCTCCCAGGACGGACATCCCCCTCGGGTGCGGGCCGGGTGGACAAGGTAACGATCCCGTGGGCCCCCCTTGTCGACCTCGTCATAAATGTGCCGCAGGCCTGGTAGGGAGAAGGATGACCACGCTCCTCACGCAACCCGCTGCAAGTACCCATGCACGACCACACTGTACAAGCTACAGTGCTGGCGGCTTCCTTCCATTCGCCGCAGGGTACTCATGGCCCGCGCCGACCGGAGCAGAGGGAAGACTCGCCCGTCCTCGGGCCCCGCGCGCCCGGCAGCGGGGATGTGACGCCCTCTCTCCACAAGCCATCATCAGGACAGTGGCATCCGCCGTCCCTCCCAACGGACACCGAAGTGACGACGAAACGCCTTCATCATAACCCGACGCCTACGGACACCGAAGAGGCTATTTGTAGGGCGCAACGACAGTTGGCACACGGCCGTCCTCCTTCTCCAGCATGCACGCCGGCGCTCGTCAAGGGCCGGCGAAGGCGCCGGATGCCTAGGAACTTGTTTTCTCCCTTCTTGCCGTATTTTTACCGTACTACGTTTTACTACCCTCATCACCCGGTCTCAAGATGTAACCCCGGCAGCCCCCTTCCGATATAAAAGGGGGCATCGGGAGCCAGAGACGGGGGAGGCTTCTTCTCGCACAAGCCACAGCACATTTCTACTCTCCCTGAGAGCACAAGCACGAAAGAGACTTGGGACCAGTCCCTCTCTCGTCGATCTGTAACCCCTACTACAGAACCCCGCGTGGGCAATACGAGCATCCTCGATACTGGACGTAGGGCTTCCCTTGCCCGAACCAGTCTAAACCCGTGTCTCCCACGCCACCATCTGAAGCCTTACGCGCATAAAAGAAATTTACTAGTCTAAGTCTTGATCCGTAAATCTTGACAACGACAAGGCGGCAGCTCGGCTACAGCTCCGTCTTCTGGCACCGGGTGCAACTCGTATGTGCCGTCAGCGAGGTTTAGCTCTACACGGAATGCAAATGCAAGGGTCAACATTTAGACGGTTATTTCAACAACACTTGCAAGATTTAGCCTAGAAATGTAGCAAAACTACAGGAAAGGTGTAAAATCCCATTTTATTGGATTCTACTCAGAAAGAGGATTCCAACCCAAGTGACTTCACATTTTTCTGAGTTTTCCTCGATTTAAGATGAATTTCCCAAGCTTGGTCGATTCAGACAAGAATAAAGAGTGGGATCGGGAAAAACTTACGATCTGACCCTTAGACCTAAGGAATAACTGTACCGGGATCCTCAGACTTAACACAGAGAAGTCCACGAAATTTTACACAAATACCCTTGGTCAAAAGAAAAGGATACAGCCGAGCCCTCGGGCGAGGCGGACAAGGGTCGGGCGAAGCAGATAGGGGTTGGGCGACACGGAAAGGGATCGGGCAAGACGGAAAGGGGTCGGGAGAGACGGAAAGGGGGCGGGCGAGACGGAAAGGTGTCGGGCAAGACATAAAGGGGTCAGGCGAGATGGAAAGGGGTCGGGCGACACGGAAAGGGGTCGGCAGCTTACCTTTCGGCCTACTAACGAAGTCTTGGGGTCGGGAAGGAGCAAGCTCAGGCGGAACGACGAACGGCGCTAAGTTTCTGGCGGTGGCGGTGCTTCTTCTGGACAACAAGTAAGCTCTAGCTCAGTGCGGAGGAAGG
Source organism: Setaria viridis (assembly GCF_005286985.2). Classification (NCBI taxonomy): domain Eukaryota; kingdom Viridiplantae; phylum Streptophyta; class Magnoliopsida; order Poales; family Poaceae; genus Setaria; species Setaria viridis. The sequence goes on from NC_048263.2 coordinate 32,682,721, forward strand.
CGAAACGGCTGGCGGGTGTTGGGCGGAAAGGGGAGCTCCACAAAAAACTTATGCGGTAGCGCTTGAGCATGAAACAGAGGGCGGTGCGGCAGGGCAACGATGGCGAAGGGAACTTCGGTAGAAGCTCTGGTACTCCCTTTATAGCTGCGCGGAAGAGGAAGAGTTTGAGCGGTGCGAGGATAAGATCGAGAGAGAAAGGAGTGCTCTGCCGGGGCGGCGATTGGTCGGCGTCTCCATTAGTCGGCGAAGCGGAGCTCCGGGGATAGGATTCTTTGGTCATTGGGTACTAAAGACAGCGCTAGGTAGGCGTGGTTTTGCCGGACGGAAAGATTGGTGAGGTCGAGCGCGCGTCTGGTCGCGTCAAGCACCGGATTGGGTGCGGCGGCTCGGCCAGCGTGCGGCAGAAAGGAGGGAAGGGCACTGCAGGCGAGGTGACAGGGCAAGTGGCGACGCTATCAAGCGCAGAACCAGCGGCTTTGCCGTGGCACGCTACTGGCGAGGCGGGGGAAAGGAGTTATCACTGCCGGCGCAGTGGTTGGCGAAGGCGATATCGTCGCGGGGCGCGCGCGTGGGCAGCGCGACTGAGGGACGACGGAAAAGCCGGAAGGCGTTGGGGCGCGCGGCCGGGGATCCTGGTGAGGAGATGCGCGCAGGACGCGAGGCGGACTGGCGCGGCAACGGCCAATCTTCGGTCACAGCGGCGGCAAGGCGCCTGGCGCGACCGGCGGGATCTCGGGCGAGACGGGACGGGGCGGAGAGTTTGCAGGGCGCTTCCACGCGCGATTGGGAAGGTAGCGCGCTGATCCATCATGTCGTGGCCAGCGACTGGGCGAGGCGGCGCTCATCGGGGAGGTTACGCCACGCGGCGGAGAGGCTCTAAGGCAGGGCGCACGCTCACTCTGGCGCGCTTGGCCCGAGAGATCCGTGGGATCTGTTTCTGGGTCTATCTTCCAGCCTCTTGTTCTCACAACTCCGAACTACACCACTTGACTCCCTTAACAAGAGTTGTAGAACACCAGCCAGTGTCCCACTGCACAAAGTTGTAGCAGGGACTTCATTCTCCAACTTTTATAAAGAGTTTTCTTGGCGTCCTGCTCAACTTTCCAAAGATAAACCCTCCATAAGGCGCTAGGTTGGGTTGAAAACTAGACTTAGCTGATATAGCTCAAGAAGACTGAGTCAACCAGATTAGGGGCTTGTCTTAAGATTAAGCTCGACTGATTTAAATCTAGGTCGTTACAGTGAGTTGGGGGTAACAATGGTAATTCATCCTAAAAGTTGTCTTTTTTGGAGCTGGAGGTACCCTCCCAGCCAAACACCTCCATCAGACAGTTCCAACTCCACCCAGAGCTGGCTCCACCTGAAGTTCTGAAGTGGAGTCCAGAGTTGGAGCCATACCAAACAGGGTCTATAAAGGGGATATAGGGGAGAAAAAACAGCTCCAATAGATTCCTTTCATTCCCATTTATTTTTTCTCAATCCTCTTCCTTCCCCTCCCTCTCCCCTTTAAAAGGGAAATCCACCCATCTCTTTCCTTCTTCCTTTCCTTCCCTTCCTCTCCAACCACACGATTCGCAAAGCCACGCGCATCCCTGGCCGCCCGATCCGCCGCTCGCCCCTGCCCAGCCTGCCGCCGCCTACCTCGCCGTCCATGAGCTTCGCCCACCTCGACAACCTCCCTCCACGCAGCGTCGGCCCGCGAGCACGACACCACCGAGCGAGCGCCGCCACCGCCGCCTCCCGGGCTCGCCCCGCTGCGCTCTCTTCCGAGCCGCCGGCGGCCGCCCTCTGCCTCGCGTCGCCGTCCCGGCCGCGCGCCGCCGCGCGACTGGAGGCCGCCCCCACCCCTGCCCCGCCTGCCGGCATCGCGGCCGCGCACCGCTGCCTGCTCCTGCCCAGCTCGGGCTTGCGCTGTGACGGGCGTCGCCTGCCGGTGTTGCCGTCCAGGCCGTCGCCGGTGTTGCCGCCCAGGAGCAAGGAAAGAGATGAGAGAGAGAAAGAGCGAGGAAAAAATCAATTGGACCACTGACAAGCAGGTCCCACGTGTAAGGAGATGGAAAGGGGAAAGGGATCTGCAGCACATCTCCCTAACGATCTGAAATTGTGAGAAGGGATTCCCATATAGGCCTAATTTGGAAATTCAAATCCCTTTGGGATCCCGAACTTTTCACTGGGTAGGTAATCCATGGGGTGGGGGGTTTTCCATCCCTAGATTTTGCTCCCTTTTGCTTCCAAAAGGTGCCATAGAGTGAGAAACGGGAACGGGAAAAATCAATCCGCTTGAGATGGTCAGCTTAACTTTTCAGGGAAAAATAAGTGATCTTAACTGATGATGGTACTTTGATATGAGATGTGCTGAACATATATTGTGCAGCAAAGTTTTAGCAGCACTAGCCAGTTTATTGTAGCAGTGTGCTGTTGGAACAGGCTAACGGCTGAGTAACGATAGTTATGAAAGCATAACTCATTTAGATGCATACAAATAGCTTACTATTGTTCAATTGTGCTACTGGATAAAAAAAGACCGTAGTGCTTTGTTGGGGAGAACTGGATGCATGCTTCTGCTCAGCACATGGACAACAAAGGATAAAGTTTCAAGAACAAAGTTCAGTGGTTGTAAATTTGTCATCTGAGAATGGAAATCTGACCACATAGGCACGTTGCCTTCAGCTGAACTGCCATTGGAAATCCAATTGAACGCCAGTTTTTAACATGAATTTGTTTCATAAAAAAGGGCAAAACAAGTAACCTTCAGAAACGTACGGAGGAAATTAATTGCGTATAGCCACTGCTAGAAGAAACATACAGTATAAAAAAGTTGTGTACAGCCACCGCTAGCAAAAACATACAGTAGGAAAAGGTCGTGTACAAGGCCACTGCTAACAGAAATCGCTACTGTTGATTTCTCAATGGACATGGATAGTAAGTGCTACTTTGGTCATTTACAGCTACTGCTTCCAAAGGAGGACACTGAATAAATATGTTGATAGAATAATAAGATAAAATTGAAATTCAGACTGCTGTAAATACCTATCAATGTATATGTGACGGCTATCAAGGTATATGTGACAGCCATAGCCAATCTCTCTGCACTCTGAAACTGCGTTCAGGTTTGGAAAGGAACTCTCGCTCTGACCATCGAGTGCCTCTTGCTCATTGCAGAACTGTCTGCTATAACTGAGATGAACTTGTTCTTTCCAGATATCTGGATAAGATACCAAAATATCATTATTCAAACCATGGTAAATAGCTAGTAAAATGGATAGTAATGTTTCAATACAAGTAAATGTTTCAATACAGTAAATAGCTACTCCAGATAGTAATGTTTACTTGATAAATAGCTTCAACGCGGGTGTTGCCGCCCAGGAGCAGAAAAGAAGCACACACTGCACTACTCCAGATAGTAATGTTTCAATACAAGTAAATAGCTAGTAAAAATGGATATACAGTAAAAGTGAGTTGCAAATAATTTCAGCAAACCTATCTTCAATGGATGAAGAAATATGTTTGTTTAGGATAAAAACAACTTTAAGCATGAGGTGTTTACAGTTGATTTGAGAGAAATACTAAAAATGACAAGCTGGAACTAATATAACTGAAACCTATGCTATGTGGAAAATCCAGTTGTGTGAAACCATAATATATTTATGTATCATATATACTGTAGGAAATATCATTGTAAAAAACTCATTTTTTTTACATATTCCAAGTTACTTCAGAATACTTCCAAATCCACAGATAATATTTTTGTACTTACCATCACAATAAACAGTGCCATAGTCTGTAACTTGTGGAACTTTTATGTTGCTTTCTACGCCACAGGCACAGCTGTGAGCATGTTGCTGCAAGATCCATTGAGCATTTCATCGAACACCTATAGGGCACCTTAGCTTGCATAAGCTGTGGCAGGTGATGAGCGGCGGCAGCCACCTCTGCACCTTGCTCTCTCTTCATCGCCATAGCGCTGCACTCGGCTATTGCTCAAGCACGAAGCACCTCGTCGAGCTCGAGCCCCCATGGAAGTATGGAACCCGGGCTCGGTGCCCGTGCGCAGCTGCGCTCGTCTCCTGCAGCGGATGGGCCACACCTCGAGGCTCGAGCGGCAGCGGATGGGCCGGGAGCATCGCCTTGGGAAGTGGCTCGCGGAAGATGCCGTTGACCTCGCCGGCGTCGACGAATTCCGGCGGTGCCACGCGGCTCGCGCCTCCAGCCGTCCAGCGTACTCAGCAGGACGACACCAGCTGGGCGAGAGGCGTGGCGGAAAGCCGGAGGGCGGAGCGGCAAGTGGAGGAAGAAGCCGCGGGTGGCGATGCAGGTGAAGAGCAGAGGCCACACCGCTCATACTGCAACTGGGGAGGAGGCGGCGAGCTGGCGACCTCGGCGCTTGCGGGGCGAAGGGACAGGCCTTGAAGCCTCAGGCGAGTTCGGGAAGATGGTCGAGGAGCCTACAACTTTCCCGACCAGGATTCCTGACCAGGATTCGTATTGTAAAGATATGACGATAGCCTATTCCCTTTCAGATCAATAAATGAGGAGCTTGGACTTCATCAAATTTTACAATCAATCCTCTTTCAGATCAACTATCCACCCAATCTCTTGACCAGGTCAGAAATTGTGACATACTACTACCTCCATCTTAACAAACTAATTAATTCAAAATTAAACTAAACTGGTTGTCCTAAAAGTCATATATTCACGATCAGAGGGAGTACAATACAACACTGTGGGCATCAATATTCTTTCTTGATACTCCTACGATGAGTTCCTCTATACATTTCCAACCGGTGAATGCATACATCTTCTGTCCTGATATATGTAGATACATATATATCAAACTAAATACAGAAAGAATTAGAAAAGGAGGGGCAAATACAAATGGAAGATGAAGCAAGCACGGGTGGAAACACTGCAACCCGTTATCGTTTCACATAAAAACTACGGCGCAAAGAAGTAAAGAATAGCAATAGAGACTAAAATAGAAAGATGGATCTCTTTTCTAGAGTTCATCGTGACGTGGATCTGAACATTGATTCTCTAGGTTGCAACCTCTGCATCTCAAGCAGTGGCCGGTGGGGACGAGAAGATGAGGCTCATCAGGAGTCCGACCAGAACACCTATTAGGCCAGCGAATGCAGCAAACGTCAAGGAGAAACCCGTGTCGCCTTTGCGGCTCCGACGCCTCCGGAGCACATCCTGAAACAACATTGTTGTTCTGCTAAGTTAAAAAAAATAAAAATAACAAAGCAACAAAGCTTATGTTGCACCATAATTGTTGGATACTCTATATTCAAGAAATGCATGTAAGCAATGAACCCTTTAGGGTAACCACTTTGATTTTCGTTAGCTATATCCACAAAAGGTTCATCATTTTGAAGTGAAAAGTAATGAAAATGTGGGAACAAATCTTATGTGCTTGCCAGATGGCACCTCATTCTGGCTCCTTTCAGGTTATTTGTTGTTAAATGAGCATAAAAATAGGGAAAAAAAACTTAAGCAATTCCTAGAATCCATCAGCAGCTTAATTTACACCAAGATCCAAACTTATGTCATCAGTGACTTGGATTCATTTTTTGTTCAAATTCCAGCCCATCTTTTATTTTCCCTCCTTTTCCGGTATGTTTGAGCATAAATTAGTAGACTTTGCATTTGGAGAAAAAAATTTATCTTCAAACTACATCGGAATACAGAAATATAAGTGTTCTGTATTTTGTATTTGTGAATCCAAAATATGTCAACCACCATAAAGACTAACCAGTTATATTGCATTTTGCTCAGAGAACAGGCCTCCTTCAACACAGCAGACTATTTTGCTTTATATCGAAGTTTTCATTAATGCAACAGCCAAAGTTCAAATTGATCCCAAAAAAAGAAAGAAGGGATAAAGTCCAAATGCAAAATATGATCAAGTAAAATCTGGGAACACAATGAAGCTTAAGAAGTTTGATAAACAGTACCAATTCACGTTGCATTTGCTGATTTTGCTGAAGCATGTTATCTCGTTCATCCTTCAGGCGCTGAATTGTCTGGATCTGAATAAGATAAAAGGAGCAAACAAGAAACGATGACATAGGTGCCCAAAAGGATGATTTGCCATTCATAAAGTACATGATTCATGTTATGGTTAGAATATTAATGAAGCACTCACTTTGTATGATCCAAGATTTTATTTATTTTCCAGTTGGAACTTGGAATGTGTCGAACAGGTTAAAAAGTGCTACTCTGGTCGAAATGGGCAATAGTAAGAAAAAATGATCTAAATTCTGGTCCCATTCATAGTTAACAAGCGCTTTAACAAGTGTGGCTAAAGCAACATGTCCACGGGCTTCTGGGCATCCGTCCCTCCCTCAATTATGAACACTCAATTATAGATTTATAGGTAGTTAGGTACCTTTCCCCATGATCAACTTTGTGATCTTTCAACTGTCAAATCATGTTGCTTCAACGTCTTCCTAATTCTCGAACTTGCCATTCTTTCATATAATCAGTGCTAGTAAGGCATTACCCAATATGGCTGCGCAGAATGACACGCATTTCACATGTTAAGGCAAAAAGAAATCTGCGTAGTGTGTCTGTAGAGTATCTAGAAATTCTCTAACTTCACAGTTAATGTGTAAAGAAACATACAGTTCCTGTGATAAACAATGTTATGGAGTCATGATTAAAGGATTCAAGCATGCCATATTTAAGTTGGCAGAACCATCCCTTCTCTGAATTTATCAGAGGAAAATCTTAACAAACATGTATTTTCGGTGAAGTTTCAAAGAAAGAATGAGAAGTATCTTTGGGATAAAGTGCATTACCTCTTCTAAGCTTGCGTTCTTCAGCATCTGAAATGTACGGTGTAAACATGTGCTCCACAGTAAGAGTTTTTTACTGAATGCTTATAAGTGAATAATCAATATCATGCATATTACTACAGAACTGCCATAATCTTACCATCAGATCATCAGACGCTCCTTTGAAGCTCCTGCTTCCTAAAGATGAAACACTAGAGTCGTCTGAGCCTCCACTAGGTAATGTGTAAACAACCTTAAGCTTCATTTCCTCGATTACCTTTTCAGCTTCCTTGTTGAACTGCACGCATACAACAAGATGGCATATGGCTATGAATATCATTTCGCTGTAGTGATAATGTAATGCTAAACCTTCCAAATTAGACATTTTGCAATTTCTTCTCACCGTATCAGGGGGTATCTCATCCATGTCGGTACTGGCAGCCACCTTCGTGCTCTGAATCAAGAACTTATCCTTGCATTGCATATCTGGTGGGTACTCTTTCTGTGCCTGGAGCGTAACTATACGCCCAAATTGGGAGGCAGGAACAGAAACAACAATTACTCATCAAAAACCAAACAGGGAATCCTAAACAGAACCATGGAGAACAGGAGAAACAAGTGTTTACTCGTTATTGTGCAAGAATCCCATGGCTGGACGATGCTCGCGTTTGGCCGGACGAAATACTTCCTCGGCGATGTCGTCTTGACCTGAAGAAAAATCGGACAAACCTGGTTCAATTTTCACCAGATAAAACGCGGAAATTCTGAGGCGAAATAGGAAAGTCATGGACCTTGAATGCGACATGGTGCTCGCTGTTGTTCACCACCTTGAGATTGCAATAGCACGCCTTTTCCAGCTCAACTGCGGGCAAGAAAACCGCAGAAGTTTAACCGATCGCAATGTGAATAAAAAAAATACCGAGAACTCCGCAGAACTTACACAAGAAGGTGAGCTCCTCGGGGTAAACCGAGACCAGCGTTCCGCCGCCACCCATTGCAACCACCTGATCGAACACACAGAAAGAAGCCACAGGATGAAAAAAAATGCCGCATTAAAATGGGAACAAATTACTTTCTGATTGTTTGGAGCGGAAACCCAACCTCTCTCTCCAAGAACTGAGTGCAAGCAAAATAAACTAAAAAAAGGCAGCGATTCGGAGGAGAAATGGGGAGGGGAGGAAGCCAGGGGCGGAGGGAAGAGAGAAGCCAATGGGTTTGCTTTGCTTTTCTTGGCTCCCCGGCGACATTGACGGGGCAGCACTCACTTCTTGGGGGCCCGTGGCACTGTGGCAGTTCTACTTTCAGGGTTTTTTTCTTTTTTTAATTTTTTAGTGAACAGCATCGTTCTTTTTCCTTCTTTTATGGGTGGTTGGTGATTTACATTACTTTATTCAGAGTGCTGTTTCCTGGACCGGAAAGCCATGGCTTTTGGCAGTTCTTATTAATTACATTTGCAATACTCTGATGAAGATAATCTATGAATAAGTATATTTGTGGACTATTTAGTGCAATTAATAAATCATCACTAGAACTCGTAAGTTCTAAGAAAATAGTAAGATCGTGCTGTAGTCGTGGTACTTGCACTGCCACAAATATTTGCATTTATTCTCATAAATCCCCATACAGTACAAAACCGGAAGTAGAAAAAAAAAGATCTGAAGAATATTCTTGTCTGATTGAAGTATTAAACAAACATTAGCAGTTTTGCTCTGTATTCTCCTCGGCAAACCGTTGGGGCATACGTGACCTGTACTCTACTTGTGCTAGGAACTCATACAATTTTTAATGGATACCAGATGAGCTTCTCAATCATTTTCGCCATTATCAGACAGGGAACACGAACAATCTACTCACGAAGAATATTATGACGTGTGCGTCCCAATTGCTGCTTTGAAGAAAATTGAGTTAAACTTAAACTGAAATTTTGGTGCTTTCAAGTAGTAGTAAACTAGAATTCAAGATAGATTGGAGAAAATGATTGATCTTTCTGTACGCAAACACGGCATGCAATTTCCACAGCATCCATGCCACGAGCAAAGAAAAACCGGTGTTATTTGATATGGGCAGAAGTCTTCCATAATAAAGGCATAAAATAAACTGGTGGGGTAATGACTGATTGAAGGTTCGACAAACCAGTCCTGTCCAACAAAGAACTCAATTCCCAATTTAATCCATAAAAATGCAGACCTATTTCTCATAACAGGTTTTCTTTTCTTGGATAGCAACATACGTACATATCAAGTTATTAACTACTATCAGTTAGGAGTATACATGTACTTGAGAACCCGGGACCCTCATAAGTCTTAAAAGGGTGATATTAAATTCATAATAAGAAAGTATGAATCTTGTATACCCAGAACAAAAGAATCATTGCACTGCAAGCCAAAATACACTATAAAGCTGTATATATTACACATTTGATATCCAGTGGATTACAGTGAAATGCACTGATTGGGCAGTGAAGCGAAAAAATGTTTGCTAAGAGAAATCAAAATGGAGGGAGAGGCTGTTCTGTCATCATATCTGATTTTACTTGAAAGTTGAAAAGCGGGGAAGCTTGTGTTTCAGGTAGTACAACTTTGCTCGCCTCACTTTCTTGTGCCTGATTACTGTGATCTCCTTAATCCTGGGTGAATACCTGCCTCGAAATATGTAGGTGAAGTTAAAAAAATTGTTGCAAGAATTCTGAACGGTAGCAGTTTAAATGTTTCAAGCATTTAGCATGTGGTTACCAAAACTTATCCAATTGAATTATTAATAATTACTGAAAAATAGAATTGTAGGTACTAGGTAACCACGTCACTAGGAGCAGCCCTACACGAAGTGAGATTTATCACAATAAAGTCTTCTACTACATTTGCTGAGAGCATTGGCAAAATAGCACATGAAAGATGACTAAGTCCATTTACACACACAAAGGGGGAGTAGGTGACAGGTGGCTAAGTTGATAAAAATTCAGGGAATAATAAATATTAAGTTATAGTGCTTAATCTCAAGTTTACATAGGTGTAACAAAACGGAAGTGTCAGTGTAAAACGGGAGTACGGGATAGTTTTTGGGTATGACAAGACACAAGAGGTCACTGTGAATTTGAATGCTTCAGATCCTCCCCAATTTTGCTGAGAAGATTATAATTCTAGGAGAATCCGAATGCATCTAATGAACTTACAAAGAATGGGAAAGCAAGAGGATTAAAAAATATTCAAGTTACGGCATTTAGCTGGTTTTGTAAATCTTGTGGTGCAAAAATGAGTGATAATGTATATTGAGCTAGAATGCATAACAATGTATAAATGTTCGAAAGAAAAATTTCAAGCCCCACTATGAACTTGTAGGTATTGCGAACTAAACTGATTATATAGCCAGCTTATACAAAAGTATACAAAGCATCCCAAATTTCAATGTATCAGTAGTCCAGTTGTCTCGTAGCTATTTTAACATACAGAATGACATAGATATATGATTTTTTTTCTGTAGTAGAAAAGAACTGCCTACATAGAAACTTTTGAATGCTGACATTTAGCAATATCATCACCGTGCAACATTAAGCAAATTATCTGCACAGTGCAGAAAAAGAACATGAAACAACTTACACTGGGAAGGTAATCTCAACTCCTACACCAGCAATGATCCTCCTGACACGGATTGTGGTGTGAACACCAGCTTTGTGCTTTGCGATGATTATGCCCTTAAAGAGTGATAATCTCCTCTTGTTGGGCCGTTGCTGCAAATTTTCCAGATATTATCATCCATCCAATGAGGAACAGCCCGCGCAACACATCCAAGACAGTGGAAATTTTTACCATTCTAAGCTCAATGATGTCGCCAGGCCTCAGATCCGGTACAGTCTTCACCTTCTCAGCCTCCTCAATGAACTGCTTGTTCAGAATCTACAACACCAAATAATTCAAGGAAATAGTACATAACAAGTCAAGCTTCACGAGATCATAATGGATTGTACAAACACAAATGAATGAATAGCCAGGGATTTTGCACAAAAGTCAAAGCACCAAATTTCTGTCCCGCCATGTGCCTGTGTTAATGAAACCATGCAAGAACAACAAAGAATTAAAGGTCATAAAAGATAGTAGACTTGGTGGTGACTTATCTGCATTTCTAAGCCCTTAACAGGACAACATGTGTTGAGAGTTTGCATAAACAGTGAGAAAACCAGTTCTCCACCTCGCCCATTACTAATTCCAATGCGGCCATGGCCACTAGCCCACTTTAGAGACTATGCTAGAATGCAGCCAAGAACTAATCAAATAAGTCCTAACCATCCATAAAGAAATAGAATTCTGAACACTAAGCAAATACAGTAGATGTTACTCCTCGATGACCTGATGACTCCCAAGGTACTCTTTGTACAGTAATTTGCAGCCTTCATTTTCACATTATAAATGCTCCAATTCCAATCCCGGATGCTACACGACTTTAGGAAAGTCCGCTCAAGGAGTGCTCACCCCGATGATTTCGCCGAACTTAACCTTCGGCTTGCTCGGCGGCGGCGGCGGTTCCTCGGCCTCCGCCACTGCGACAGCCCCCTCGGCCTCCCCCTCCTCGGCGTCAGCTGAGGCAGTGACAGGCTCGGCCTCAGCCTCAGGCTCCGGTTCCCCGGCTTCGGCGCTGGCGTCGGCGCGGGCGACTAGGTGGGCGGCCCGGCGAGGGGAGGCGCACAGGGAGAGCCGGCGGAACGAGGAGGCCACGGCGACGACCTGCGGCGGCGGCGAGCGGTGGGAGAGGAAGGCGTGGGGAAGCACGACGCCGGAGACGGCGGCGGTGGCGGAGGCGGAGGCGGCTGCCATTGGAAGGTTGAGATGGGGCAACGTGTCAGCGGCGGAGCATGGGACGGAGGAAGGGGGGAGACAAGGCGTCGCCGCGGCGGGAGGATTGGGGTAGAAACGCTATCCGCCTATCTCTTTGTGGGAGGGGCTGCGACGCTGCACGCGGGCCCCAACCTCTATCCAGGAGTCCGAGCGATCTGAGCCGTTGGTCCAGGTTAGTGAGTAAAGACTGACAATGTGTCCTTACGAAATGTTGGTGGGCCTGTTCGCCTCAGTTAATTCAGCCGGCTTATCAGCCACCAAATAGTGTTTTTCTCTCATAACAAATCAGCCGTTTCAGCTTTTCAGCCGGCTTATAAGCTGAAGCGAACAGGCCCGGTAACTCTATCTACAAGAAAGAATCGGAGTATAATGAATACTACCTACTTCACTGTAATATCCTGACGATTTTACCACTTCCATCATTACTTAAGGAAAGAGTATTTTTCATGTATTATCCTTATTTCTCTCTTTCTTCTTCGTAGTGCCATTGTGCTCTCTTCAAGCTCAAGTGCATCATGGCAGCCTTAACACTGCCCCTATACCAATTGCCTCCTTTCGTAGCTTTAGGGGTGCGAATTTATGCTCCTAAAAGTCGCCACTCGTCATCGACTAATTTTAGTTCAATTAATCCCAACGTAGCTTTTATGGTTCTTAATACTTCAGCTAGTCACCATCATATGTCAACACCGTTACATGATAAGGCGATCTGATAAGGCACAAATTTGAAAACCACAGCGACATATATCCACCTCTGCTACCATTGCAACCATGCAAATGCAGAGAGCTTGAGTAGGTGGTTCATCCATAGCATGGTCAAAGAAGATGAATAAAGTGGTGGTGAAGATGAAGAAGAACCGAGAGGAAATGATCTTATTCTCTCTTATTTTTAATGAACAAATTATTGTGTCTCGTTGAGTGTAAAATATAACATTCTATCGATCACGTTGTAGTTTGTTGTCATTGAAATAAAATATTTGATAATAGTAAGTGACGATAAAAATTAAAAATCAAACTCAATGATTTGAGGAAGCCACAAGAAATTACAACGCTACAATCCTTATTTTCGAAAGAACGACAAAAGTTATTTCGAAAATTACAAATTGCCGGCTTGGCACCAATGTGACTAACAAAACCTTCGGTTCGCTTAGATGTACATCATCAGTACATGGAGGAAAAATCGAGGACGGTGATTGGTTGACCGGGCACAATCATACATCGGTCGAAAGAGTGCGTCGTGCATGTAAAGCATGACAACATTCCAGTTCTGATTTAAAACATGATGGAGGCCATCGAATAATTAAAATTGACGCGCCTATCATTGATATAGGTGATGGCTTATAGGAATTCAGTGATTATTTGATTGTTGATTATTTGATGGCACGAGAGGGATTAATAATTTAATCCAATATGTTATCAGCGTGGTAATACAACCTCACCATCATTTGTCTGGACGAACGAGGGCGAAAAAAAGAAAAGAAAATACTCCTAGGAGGCAAAGAGCATTTTGAATGCGGGTCAAAACATCCACTGAAAAATCTGGCATAAAATTCGTTTCGCAGGCACCAGACAGTCGTGTGATCGTGTCAAGCCCATAACCAACTCGGGCGCGTGTCCAGCGCCTAGACCCGTCTCCCTGCCACGTCCTCCTCTTCCTTCCCCTCCGTTCCGCCCTTCCCCACGGGCCAGCCACGGCCCCACCGGCCACCACCCCTCCGGGCCTCCCCTGCCCTCGCGTCGCGGCCTCCAACCGCACCGCCGATGACGAAGCCACCGGCGCCGGCGATGCATTCCCAGGAGCGGCCGCGCCTCTCCGACGGTCCTCTCGGCCTCCGCGCCCTTCCCGGCCTCTCATACAACACGCACCGCGCCCTCGTCCTGGGGCTCACCTTCCTCGCCTACGCGCTCTATCACGCCTCCCGCAAGCCGCCCAGCATCGTCAAGCGCGAGCTCGCCCGGGCGTGGCCGCCCTTCGCGGACCCGGCGCTCCTCGGCGCCACCGACGTCGCCTTCCTCAGCTCCTACTCCCTCGGCATGTTCGTCGCGGGCCACCTCGGCGACCGCCTCGACCTCCGCCGCTTCCTCGCCTTCGGCATGGCCGCCGGCGGCGCCGCCGTCGCACTCTTCGGCGCAGGGTACTTCCTCGGCCTCCACTCGCTCGCGTTCTACGTCGTCGCCCAGGTGATCGCCGGCCTGCTCCAGTCCACCGGATGGCCCTCCGTCGTCGCCATCGTCGGCAACTGGTTCTGCGGCCGGAGGCGCGGCCTCATCATGGGGATATGGAACGCGCACACCTCGGTCGGGAACATCACCGGATCGCTCGTCGCCGCCGCAATGCTCGGGTACGGGTGGGGATGGTCGTTCGTCGTCCCGGGTGGGCTCATTGCGCTCGGTGGCGTTCTTGTGTTTTTCTTCCTTGCGCCTTACCCCCAGTGCGTTGGCTTTGGGCCGGCGCCGATCGAGCCGGTTAGTGAGGAGAGCAAAGATGGGGAGGACAGCAGCAGCAGCAGCGCCGCTGGTGGCGCTGGGAAGGACAGGCGGGATGCCGTGGGGATTTTGAAGGCCCTCGCCATTCCCGGCGTGGTCATCTTCGCAATCTGCCTCTTCTTCGCCAAGCTGGTTGCATACACGTTCCTGTACTGGCTCCCATTCTACTTGAGCCAGACTCGTAAGCCCGATAACTTTTTTTCCCATGAGTTCGTCTGAATTGATTAGATTGGTCACAGAGTTACACATTATCACTTTTGATTGGAGTGAATCGTTAACTTCCTGCTCTGCACTTGGTTTGAGTAACATGTTATTTTTATGAAGTTGATTCTTGTAATCAATTACGGTTGTGGAGACCTTAGATTGTACTGTAGCATGTTGTAGTGATTTTGATCGAATTATGTTGTGGCAGTGGTATTACGTTTAGCAGTATAGCAAGCGTGCAGGAGATAGCACATAAAAAGCAAAATGTGGTAGCAATATGTTCTGCTAGCTAACCAGTTTATCCTTACCCTGTTGTTCTTCTATCTTATTGTGATAACAACTTATTCTTCCGATGTTAAATACAACTGTATTCTTACTGCCTAGTAGTGTCTCTAGATGACTTTCTTCTAGTCATTTTGTTTCCTCGGCGTTACTGATCCCATGCCCAACTTCTGAACTTTATTAGCTATTTCATCTTGTCATGATTTGAATAATCCTTATGTGAATTCTAAATTTAAAATGCTGCTTTCTTATGTCAATTTATTTTTCCAGCTATTGGAGGCGAGCACATGTCAGCTGCATCTGCTGGATATCTATCAGTTCTGTTTGATGTAGGTGGAATTGTTGGTGGAATTCTTGCTGGCTTTATATCTGATCAGCTCAATGCTAGAGCCACAACTGCCGCAGTCTTCATGTACCTGGCAATTCCATCTCTTTTCCTCTTTCATGCATATGGCAGTATTTCAAAAGCGACAAACATTGGCTTGATGATGATCAGTGGCCTGTTTGTTAATGGACCCTATGCTCTGATAACAACTGCAGTTTCTGCTGATCTCGGCACTCACAAGTCTCTCAAAGGAGATTCTCGTGCACTGGCCACGGTAACGGCAATTATAGATGGGACAGGATCCCTTGGTGCTGCGTTAGGTCCATTTCTTACTGGCTTCATTTCAAGAAGGGGATGGGATTCGGTGTTCGTAATGCTTGCACTTTGTGCATTTGTTGCTGCTGCGCTGTTGTCGAGTCATGTGAGAACAGAAATTCCTCAGATCATCCATAAGTGGAGAAATCGCTCAACTACCATGCGGAATGGAAACGCAGGTAAAGGCACTAGTTGCATTGTATCTCCCCATTTTAGAGACCCCAAGTTCTTAGTTTCTTGATTTATTTTTGCTGATATTCTCCTTTCTGTGTCTCGTAGATTCTGGTGTTCAGCCACTTTTAGTGGAGGAAAGCTGATGGCAAGGCTGCTTTTGGTGCTGCTCTAGTATGAGAGAGTTTTGTAGCGTTGTTGTAGGTGAAGACTGTGATGTTTCTGGAGAAAAAACAAATCATACCCCAGATAGGAAAACCATTTCTGTCTCTGGTGCTTACGATCTGAGCAGACAGACGCGATTGGGATAGCATCTGTTGTGGTTTCTGTCAAATGATGTTCCATCCGCAGTAGAATTTTTGGATACATCAATCTGTTGTAGCTTGTAAGAATACCTGTCTCATCGCTTATGGAAATGCACTCTTCGGCAGGGTCTAGAACTCTAGATGAACATATATAGGGGGATAGAACAGGGAACTGACAGTCTGAAATACAGATGAAGGCTGTTCGCCCTGTATGTCGATGATGTTTGTAATTTTTATTGTAGATGGTAACTGAACGGGATCCTGAATCCCGGGCGAGCGATCTGTGTTATCACTTTATTCGTGCGAGGTCTTGTGTGTTTGAACGGCCAACGTACTGCTGCTTTATATTGTGCTCTGTGCTGTTGTTTGCAGAACTACTGAGAAGTTGATTCTGGACTGCATACCTACGCGAAAAAAGGGGTAAAAACATGTATACTTTTTTTGGCCCATCAATAGCCCAGCGTGTACACTACACTAGCAGCGGATTGTTGAACCACTAGCAGCCATAAACCTAGCAGCCAGATCTTTGACCCATCCATCATCATCAGCCCAGCCCAGCGGCGGTGGCTGACTGGCAAGAATATCCCCGTTGAATATGCCTAGGTGTCCAGGCTGGCCCGTGGGCCGTAGTACTAGGACCAAATAGAGCCAGCCTGTGTTACCGCTCGGCCCGTCTTTAGGCTAATTTGATCCGGGAAGCCTATACAACTTCCACGGTTTTCTTTTTTGTTACGTGACAACTGACATCCGTTCGTTGTTTGAACCATAAATAGATACCTCATCCTCGAGCCAACTATAAATAATATCTGCTCCCAGTGAAATGTTGGATTAGTCTCTTCGAAATGTTAAATCAGGTTCGCGGATCGTTGAATCAGCGGTAAAAAAATATTGAAGCATGTATCACACTGGAAAAATCTAGGTGAGGTGGGGGGAGCAAGTTAAAAATAATATATAATCTCCGTGCAATGTTGATTTAGTTTATTTGAGATGTTGAAATATAGTAAATAGATTGTTGAATCAAGTGTAAAAAATGTTAAATAGTATCTGTAAATGCGAGATTGATGAGCTTTAATGGTTGTGCTAGATGGGTCAAGTAGATTTTGAGGTTATAGGAAGCTAGATAGGAGCCTCCAATTTGGCTAGCTCAGGTGTCGTGGGCTGCTGAAAATTTGGCTCCTGATATGCCCTAAATTTTTTCCACTGATGAGAAGTAAAGAGGAATTTTGTCCTCGACTCGACATCACATCAATGTGCTCGCAAGCCGCATCACACTTAGCGTGATCCATTGCGCTGCGATACACACAAGCTGTATGACCCTCGTGTCGATTGCTCTGCATACGATTTGAACGTTGGACAGTTAAGGAGACTATAAGGATATATATGAATATAAATGTTGGTGCTCAGTTCACAGAGGAAGATAAAGATAGTTCGAAGTTTCACTCAGCAATTGAAATGAATCTATGTCGGTCCGATGTTTGATGAGATATTAGATGGAACTGCTAAGGGTACGGGTGAATTGCAAATGTCAAGCATTAATCGAAGTGGCGTGTGGTGTCGGTGAATTGCAAATGTCAAGCATCAATCGAAGCACCGTCTGCTGGATGGGGTTACAAAGTGGTATCTTTTAAGTGCCGCGCATTGTCAGCGTTTAATTACGGTGTAGCATCAATTCCAAATGTATTTATGCTGGTTGTATGGTTTTATTAGATATGAGAAACCCTGTCGGATTGATGGTGAATGTAGCTTTGACAATAGAATCGCATAGTGATATAAACATTAGCTCACACATTTGTTTCTAACCATATTAGGCATTATTTGCTGTTCAAAAAGCTAACAGGCAGCTTTACATAGTAAATGTATGTACTTCAAATATTGTGCTGATGTTGCTTGCAGCTATAGAGAAGTTGATTTATAATGCATGCATGAGAACAGTATTTATGCTTTAGTGCTTTACCACTGCAAATGGATTATCAGTGGGCACTATACATGTCACAATTAAGCTTTTTTTCATTACTCACGGAACCATGTTGCACAAAAATGAGAAGCGAAATGCGTTTAGCTCGATGAGCTGCCTGTGGTCGGGTCACACCAGAAGACTCGATAACCAGCGTGGTTGGAGCATGCCAACCTGCTTGACCAGCCGATAGATTAACACCGTAGAGACCGAGGTGTTCTACTATACGATCACTCCAGCCTCTGTCTTCACGCCAATTTGGCTTATCCCACCTACCTCATCAGCAGTCATGCGTATGAACTTTCCAGCCACGGGCCTTCATGATCCTCACACCGATGTGGTGGGCAAATCACAAACCGCACACGGCGCTCTGAACGTGAATGCGTGAGTGATCGCTGTGATCCATACAGCTCGCATGTCCAGGATGGTGATTTCTCATTTTAGACGATTCAGGTGTGGTGTGGAGTATAAAATGTTGGTGCTCGTTCCATCCTGCACGATCAGCAAATATGTTCGCACTAATGGTAGGATTGATGGGATATTAGAAGAAACTGTTAGTGGTAAGCACCACGCGCAATCACCGAGCTGGTATCGAACACTTTGCTCTAGTGTTGGGCAAGGATCAGTTTGCTGCAGGGTTGGGCAGATCATCGATTACTCGATCAGTTTTAGGATTGCTCAGTCATTTTAGATACTCACAGCGGGGAACCATTTCGGAGTCAGCACTCTGAAAGCTAACTGTACCATATGCTGCAACACTTTGCTAGTCGGAACGCTTGCGGAGCAATCAGCCCCTCCTCGGCATGCGTAAGTGTGCCCTTTGCTCTAATTCCCCTAAAGGCTAAAATCTTGGCTGCAGGTTTGCAAGTCTTCGGGCGACATATGGTTCTGCAAAAAAGACCTCTTTGACGCCATTGTGGCCCAATCAAAACTTCTTCTTTGTATCTAGGGGCGAGATGCTGTGGCTTCACCTATGTTACGCTAGTCATATGTGATGAATATGCATCTTTTTTTAGATTCCTTGTGCTCATCGTTTGGATGTAATATGAAGCTACATTTGCAACCTCTATTCTCTCCCACCAATCCGAAGTCCCTTCGAGCTGCAGGTCTTGGCCGGCGCTTTGGCCAGAGCCTATTTTCTCATAGTAATCACTACTTCGAAATTTCATTAAAAAAATCACTACTTCAAAATAAGTCATTCGTGTCGGTTAAAGTAGAACCAATAGAGATGGGGTATCCCTACTGCCTCTACAGCCCACACGATATCAGAGCTATCTGTATCATACTTAACAATGTACCCGTGTGGTGCCTAACAAGAGCCAGCACGGCCAGTATCTGCGCCGGCACTTAGCGTGATCCGTCTGCGATACGCACTAGTTGCATGACCATAAACTGATCGTGGTGATTGATCTGCGTACTTTTCCTGCTCCCCCGGAACCTGCATACTATATGAATGTTGCAGAGGTGCATATAAATATTTGTGCTTGTTCTCTGCGACAAAGGAAGATAGATCGAAGTATCAGTTCTCACCAATAACAAATGAATTAGATTAGTTTGTCCGTTTAATCTAAAAAAGATTAGTTTGTCCGTGTCATGATGTTTCATGAGATATTGGGTGGAACCTACCAAAGCTCTCTTCTGAGCACTGGTCACTTTTTCTGTAGCCACCTCCTCTACGTTAGGAGCTCCATTAATTAACATCTTATTACGTCTCCAGTTCCAGCGAGGATAGAGTGTGTAAGGGATGACGGCTTCTTTGTTGATATCAGGTGGTCATCTTGTGAACTTGGTAAGTCTCATGTAGATGAATCATCTAAGAGCTATCTTCTTCAATTCGATTTGTGAACCTGCTAAATTCAGCAGCTTCTGTACAGGTTTTTGGTTGAGCTTTGTCAAACAAGTAAAAAAGAGGCTTTATCCAAGAAGCCTACAAGATTAACCATATTGCCACAAAGAAGGCATTTTTGTGAAACTTTTTTTTAAATAGTTTCGGGTTCACTACAATTGCTTCACCGTTGAAGTCAAAACCGCTTTTTAGTCCATTTGGAAGGATTTCTACGACCTCCAGCTTCACCTATTTTACGTAAATCGGGGCAGTATAGTGTGAAAATATTTTGCAAATTAAGGTAAAAATGAACTAAAATTAATCTTTGTTGACTTCACCGGTGATGTTGTTTTAAGATAGAGCCCTACTACACAATGATGTAACTGCTGGGGCGTGCGCGCGCTCTCTTGCCCGGTGCTGCAAGGTTGCGCGTTCTGTTCTATTCTCTCTTTTTTTTTGTGAAGAGCATTCTGTTCTATTCAAACAACCTGGCAAAAAGCTTTTACATAGAAAATTAAACGTAGGTACTTGAAATGATGTGAGCTAATGTTGTTTGTAGGCTGTAGCTATAGAGAAGCTGGTTTTGCAATGCATGCATTGGAGAGAACCAGGGGCATACCTATGTAGAGCCCACTGCACAGTGAGGGCACGGGCCGCTATTTTTTTTGGTTTTATGAACTCCGTAGCTACGGAGGCCTCCACTCCTCCAGCAGTTTGCAGGTCTCTACTCGACTTTTTGGTCTAGGTTGACGACTGTATTTATGATTTACAGCTTTAGTGCTTTACCCACAGACCACAGTTGAGCAGAGCTACCTCGGCAGCCCGGCCTTTTCCATTTCTCACGTAAGCATGCTGTAGAAAAATGAGTACCAAAACGGGGTTATTAGCTCGATAAACTGTCTTTTTCGGATCACACCATGACAAAAAGCTTTTACATAGCAAACTAAACGTAGGTCTGCCTGACTAGCCGATTATAGGACGAGGTCTTTACAATGCAGCCACCGGCTTATCTTCAAGCCAATTTGGTTAGCCCACAAAACTCATCAGCAGTGTCATGCGTATGAACCATCCGGCCGCGGGCCTTCACGATCCTCACACCGATGTACTAGCTAAGTCACAAGCTGCACCACACTCTCAGCGTCAATGCGTGATTCATACCTACAGCCTGAACGTCCAGCAACTGATCGTGGTGAGATTTCCCATTTTAGACTATCCGGATGTGGAGTATAAATGTTGGTTCTCGTTCCTCAGCAACCAGTGAAGACCAGACTCAGTTTCAACTCGTTAATAGCAAATATGTTCGCACAGGGTTGATGGGATATTAGATGAAACTGGTAGGGGTAAGCACAATATGGAATTGTGCAGCATGCACTGAACCTCCTGCTCCTCGTTCGGTTGATCATTTATTACTTGTTCAGATATTTAGAATTGATACGAGCAGCGTGGCCTTTGCATCTACAAACTCAAAGTGCGCAAGCATTTAGGAGCTGGTACTCACATGCGAAGATGGCATGCAAATCGACCGTGCGCCACTGCGTGTGCAATTCTTTGGATGGCTGATAGTGAAGAACGCGTCCACTGCAGATCAAATATCCTAAAGAAATCCATCGTGAATGGAGATCAGTGTGGCCTCTGCTCGAATCCCCTGAAACACCGAATCACCAACCACATCGTGTTCGCCTACAGGTTTGATTTTTGGTAACAGTGTAGGAGTAGAAGACATCTCTGGTGTCATGGTAGCACAACCGAGCGAGATACAAGCGCCGCCATCTATCCCAACACATGCACACTGCTGGCAGCTGTGAAAACATCGTCACGTGGTGTTCAAGACAAGACGATGCGCCTCCTCGCCTGATACGCGCTCATCTGCAGAGCAGGAGGCTCTTGCGTAGCTTCCACTCCTAGTGCTTGTCCTTTAGATGCACTCCTTCCTCCAGTTCTTAAATAATGATAAGCGAATTCACTTTAATCTGCCGTAGACGTCGGATGGAGTAATGTATAGTACATTTGCAGGCCCCTAACATCATCCCTTGCCATGGCAGAGTAATGGGGAGTCTTTGCAGCCCTTGACAGTTCAAAAAGAAAAGGAAAAAATTGCTTATCATTTGTAGGAACATCAAAAACACAAGTGATGCCATCATTTCCGTGGCCCCTGCTAGCCCCTCTACTAGATTTGTCCCCTTCTCTCCCTCACACAGTCACGGCTACTCAAAAGACCCTGACTTTTATACAGAGGACGTCTAAAACTCAGCTCTCGGCGGACTTTTCGATAAACGGTGAGATTCCGGGTTTGGCAATCTACTTCGATGCACGATGGATTCATGAGTCACCATCTCCAGGGCAATTTGGCTAGCTCTTCCAGCCTATCAGGCTATCAGCACTTCAGCAGTTCATGGCTTCCTGCTCATGCCCGTCATGCGTATGGGGTCGCCAGCCACGCGCGTTCAGCCACGACCGCACTCTCAGCATGAATGCGTGCATGATCGAAACCGCAGCGATACACACAGGCTGCATGTTCAGAAACACCGTGGTGATCTGCCACTATAGATTTGTGGACTATATAAATGTTGAACTCTGCGACCAGAGGAGGGCAGAACTGGTTTCAGTTGGGGCGCTAACTGCTGATGGCAGTAGTATTGACTGATAGGGGGTCATGTGTTAATGAGACATTAGATGAAACTGTTGAGCGTACGCACGCAGTGTACTGGTAAAAGAGAGGCTGATTACCAGGTTTTGTTCTCCACTTTGAATTGATGTATGGTAAGCTGCTACGAACTCAAGCCGCATGAGCTAGCATTTCCATACTGATTGTATCCTTATTAACATGGCCAGCTTAAAAGTTTGAACATGTCTCAGGGCCTCTATGTTGTTACGATCTGTACAGAAATTTGTTTAATTTTATACCGTGAGAGATACTACTTTGAAAATGTATAATTTGTGCGTTTTCTAAATCTGGGATTGTTAGGACCTGTTTGGTTGGTGCATAACTTCGCCGCAACCAACGCCTATGCCGGTTATTGAGCATCGACACACGACTGTAATAGCAAAATGCCCTGTTAGGCTCGTGAATGTTCTGGGCTCTTTTAGTTAAAGGAAAAAGAAAAGGAGTAAGTGCTCTGGACTCATCTATTGGGGGCAGTACACAGCTGGAGCCTTGGGCCTGGTTTTCACGAGAATCGAGCCCAACAACACATAGGGTCGCTGGACTCATTCAACAATGGCAGCTATTTTTTGAATAATGTAACTAAAAAAAGCTATTTTTGAATAATGGAAGAAAATTTTGACCTTTATCTCCTTCGGTAAGAAGGAATTAGTCCAACCTTATTACAAAACGTTGCCAAATATTAAACAATCTTAGAAGGATGCTTCTTTTTAAAATAAAAATCAGCTTAAAAGCCAATCTGCAATCAATGTGGTCACCCATGTGAAGCGAAGAACTGTAGTACCACTAATGCGCACCTACATGTCAGAATTTTATCCGTTACCACAATTGTGTGTGGTAACAGATCACTGAAAGCTCCAGCATTGCTCTCATCTTCGCCCGAGTGAGCTAGCTCCTCTGCACATCTATTCTTGGATCAAGGAAAGTTTGCCCGGCCCGGCGGCCCGACCGCCCCCGGGCGCGTCCACCCAACATCGCTGTCCCAGCTGCTCCGCCACTCGAGGTCGGCCAGTGAAATCTAGCCACGCCGTGCAACTACGACAGAGTGGTGGTGTCTTTTGGTTCAGCCGATCAATCAGTAGGGGGGCCAAGTAACTTTTTGCCGAAATTAACTCCAATTAACTGACCGCCAAATTCTTTTTCGGAAAAAAAACTGGCCGCCAAATTCCAACACTACGGAAAAGGGGTAGAAGCCTTTCACCTCTCCCTCTTCATCTTTGCAAGTACAGCAACTTATACATCTCACCAGTCACCGCGGGGTTGGCCGCCAGCGCTCAATCCTCAGCAGCCCACGACTCTTCTTTTTGAATATCATAACTTATACACATAATTTTGATGCATAATTCCATGATATAACTTTTATAATTTTTTAACACAACTTCAATAGCGTGCAGAACTTATGTGTATAACTTTCATAATATACATAACTTATACGCATAACATTTGTCATAATTTTTGAGAGAATGTTGTTAAAAAAATTATGAACATAACTTATACCTATATACAAGATTTTTAGCACAACTTCAATAGCGTGCAGAACTTATGTGTACAACTTTCATGATATACATAACTTATACTCGTAACATTTAAAAGTTATTGTCAAACTTTTAAGAGAATGTTGTTAAAAAAATTTATGCACGTATCTTATACGTATATACCATATTTACTTGGTATATAAAAATAAATGAAAAGAAAAAAACAGGTGCGGGCCAGCACATGGCGGGGCCGCGTGGGACCCACCGCCAGCGTCGCGCGCGGCTGCAGCGCGCGCGCAGATTCAACATCGCGAGTCACCACACACCTCCCAACCAGCCTAGCCAACGCCCTCGATCCTCTGCTCAAGCCTGTACAGTGGGACACAACGCATCACATTCACACCATATCAGCTCCGATCACCAGTCTGCGGTACACCGTGACAACTCACTCCGTATTGGTGAGACCCCGATGAATGGCGGCCACGCACGCAGCGGTAGGTGGTTGGGATCGGAGGAGGAAGACGAAGGCGACGGATGGATCAGGAAAAAAAAGGTGACGGATGGATGGTCGCTCCCTTTGCTTCCCTTGCAATGTACCCCACCCACCCAACCTTGTCATCACTCCCGCCACGTTATTGTCACCGGGGATCGATCGGAGAGCGGGATCAAAATATTTCCGATCATCTCTCGACCTCGTGGTGGCGCGCGGCTCGCCAGAGATCATCACCTAGTGCAGTGCGCGCCTCATGATTGTACTGCTCGGACTCGAGGCCGTGCGAGGCGGCCGGCCCTAGCAGCTAAGAAGGCGGCCGGCCTCAAATATATCGAGGCTGTTTGGTGGAGCAGTAGGCGGCCTCGTGGCCATGGGGCCAGGGATCCGGTTGGTTTGCGAGTCGCTGTCAGACGCTTATACGATTCCGGCGATCGATCGAGCAGTGAGTGAAGGGATGGCTGGTTGGTAGGACGATCAGATCTTCGTGAAAACTATGTGCGTGGTGTGGGCGTGCCATTGCCATCGTCTCCGCCGATTGGAAAATGGAAAGCAATCGCTAGCTGCACCAGTGGTGTGTGGTTCAGCACTTCGGCTTTCAGCGCAGCGTGAGATGTGGGCGAGTGATCTGCCGCAGGACGATGGGTGCTACGTACTCGTACTACCTGTGGACGTCTGGTCTGTGCCTCTGTGGTCTCTGAAAGCCACCTAACCTACCGCATTGTCTGTAGCTACACTTTGCTCTCTGTACGAACTGAACCTGGTGTGTCTGCAGAACTGGACATGCCAAGAGCTGAGGCGAGTTCTGGTAACGGGCAATACAGTGGCTGGCTGCACTTTGATCTCTTCTGATCGAGTTCTGGTAACGGGCAACATAACAGTGGCTGGCTGCACGCACGGAGGGACACCGGATCAGAAGTTCAGAACTCGATCAGAAGAGTGAGCCCGGCCAGATGCTTCATTCAGATTTCAGAGATCTGAGCTGGGGGCGAGTACGTGCCAGCTGGAGACTTGCTTCAGAGTTGTGCACAAGGGTCGTTGTCAGCCGTCTTGACCAATCGAAGAGAGGTCACTGAATTTCCAAGCACCAACAGCGGATGCTCTTACGCATGTTTCCATTTTCCCCCCTCTGCCTTTTTCCGTCGGTGTAGAAGCGAATTCGTTGGCGCTTCAAATCACCAACGCTGTTCTCTCGCCAACCGGAGCTGCTAGTTTATTGGCACAGCGGCAGCCTCCATGATCACGCAAGCCCCGGCCCGCCGGCCGGTGCAGTGCTATGCAACTGGCAGCTAGCTAACGAGCCTTTGATGCCGCGCGCCTCTCCTCATCACACCATTAGTTGAGGGATCGATGGATGGAGATTGGAGATGACATGACACGCGATGATAATGAGAAGACATGAATGATTAATTTGTACAGTATGATAATGTGGTGTGTGGGTGCCATGCATGCAACGCGAAACACTACCTAAATTTGCCAAAATATATGTAAATTGTAATCCTCAAACGTCCTATAATAATGACCTGGAAAAGCTGGTTGCTTTGCCTTTACCTTTAGTTAGTAGACCCCCCTTTTGTTTCTTTAATCATTGATCAGAGGCGGCAGGAGTGACACGCTCTTTTATTATTGTAATTGTAATGCTGTCGTTGCGTTAGCCTTTGACAGCCTAGAAATGATGATGATGGTACTGCAAGTTTATGAAAGGATCTCAGCTTTTTCATACAGCTAATTTGTTCTTAATGAACAAATGGTAAGGTAGAACAAGGAGCGAATGAATTAGGGCATGATGCTTGATGTCGCAGTGGCATGTGAGGGATATGATGTTAAATTACTACCTATTGGGAAAGGGCAGTAATAAGGAATAGGAAAGCGGTAGTTAAACGTCTCCTAATGCGGCATCGGTCATTCTCTGTTGCTGCTCTGAACCCTTTTTTAGTGAATGTCGGTTATAACTTCACGCACTAGGTGACTAGGAGAGGCAGCGTTTTTCTTTGGCTCAGATGCTACTTTTCCTTCTCATGCACTAACGAAAACGTATCGAGATTAGAATATCATAGCTGGCCCTCGGCCACTATGCAAAGGACACGCAGACAAATTAATTGTTCAACCTCCATGGAACAACCATCACTCTCAGGAGCAAAAAGGCAGCACAGGGAAAAGGCTGTGCTATGCAGCTGGGCAGCTGGCATTTGCACCAACCGATACAACGACACGGAGCAAGGACCGGGGCCATCAGCAGTTTCAGCACCCATGCATTCGCTTACGTACACAGCTACGTAGCTGTACTGCATGTACCCTTCACTCCCTAGATACACTTGATACGAAACGTAGTATACAGGCGTACGTGGGATACGCTGGTAAGTACAGAGATTACGTTAGGAATGCGTGTACTTAGCGAACAGTTTATACCGTGACCGTGCTCCTCCCTTATTAGTACGTGTACGTACTCGACCGCCACCTTGATTGCGCGCGAGCTTCGCTAGCCGCGCCATAATCAGTGGCACGCAGTGCGGGCAGTGAGCTGGCTGGAGGCGGAGCTTGATCGCCACCGCGCTATATAACCGTCGCACTCCCGCTCGCTCCCTCCCACTGCTCGAGCTCCATCAGCTCAAGAGAACCACGCAGTGACGCAGATCATCATGGCGCCACTCCTCCGCCCCCTGGTCCTCGCGCTCCTGATCGCGTCCTGCGCCGCGCAGCAGGCGCCACCGGCGCAGCCCCCGCAGACGCCGCCGTCCAACTCCCCGCCGCAGGCACCTCCAGCGGGCAACCCGCCGCCGGCGCCCCAGGCGCCTCCGGCCGGCAACCCGCCTCCTGCTCCCACCAACCCTCCTCCGGCTCCGACCACGCCGCCCCCGGCGCCGACCACTCCTCCTCCGGCTCCCACCACACCGCCTCCGGCCCCGACGACCCCTCCTCCAGCCCCCACCACTCCGCCGCCGTCGCCACCGGCCTCTCCCCCGCCTGCTCCCACCACCCCGCCACCGTCTCCTCCGATGAGCCCGCCACCCGCTCCCATGACCCCGCCCCCGTCTCCGCCCATGGCACCGCCTCCGGCCACTCCTCCTCCCCCCGCCACCCCGCCTCCGGCCGCTCCCACGCCGGCCCCCAGCACCGCCCCGACGCTCCCGCCCGTGGCGACACCGTCCGCGTCCCCGAAGAGCCCCAAGACCCCGAGCCCCGCCGCCGCAACGTCCCCGTCGCCCGCGCTCTCGCCCGCGGGCACGACGCCGAACGAAGACTCGGGTGCAGGCGCGCGCGCAGCCGGCTTCGCCACGGTCGTGGCATTGGCGGGCGCGGGCCTCGCCGTCCTGCTTTGAGTAGTAGATTTCCTCCTCCTCCTCCCGTCGATGTTGTCACCTCATCCCTCCCCGTGCCTCGACGACGTTGCTGCTCCTCCGTTTCCATTTCATCTCTCTTTTTTATTTCTTTCGTGTTGTTATTTAATTTTACCGGCTCTATGCTCGATTCTTGATGTACGATGATGACGATGGTGATGCATTGGTTTCTTTGGTTCCGCGGGCGGGTGGTGGTTAGTGCTCTGCCCGCGGGTGTCGCACTGTACTTTTACCGCACTACATTTTGGTTCTATAGAGAGGATTTGTGTACATTCTTGGTGCATTATTTCCGTGGCCGTTGAATAAATTCTCTGTGCATTATTTACCGCGATGATCTAGTGAAT
This sequence comes from Setaria viridis, assembly GCF_005286985.2. Classification (NCBI taxonomy): domain Eukaryota; kingdom Viridiplantae; phylum Streptophyta; class Magnoliopsida; order Poales; family Poaceae; genus Setaria; species Setaria viridis. The sequence continues at coordinate 32,710,497 of NC_048263.2, forward strand.
AGATTTCACCCGTGATCTGACTTAATGGTACCTGCACCGAAGAGCCAATGGTGCTTTGTAGTACGGTGTTGGACGAGATCGCAGCGACAACTGCGACGATTTCATTGTGTTGGTTCAGAATTCAGAGTTGGGTGCAATGTAATTACCACGGCGCATTGGGATCGCAGGTACGATTTGTACGAAATTAATTTGCTAGGAACATGTGCATGTGATGACCACGTCCAGGGTTGTTCGTGCTGCTGTGCTGATTTAAACCGAATTGACAAGCGAACCGAATGAGCAATTCGGTCTCTGGGTTTCTTCGGACTTTCAGAGTTGGGTGTAATCACCACGGTGCATTTGCAGGTAGGAACTACTAGTAGCTAGGAACCTGGTGTCCTGGTCCATGTGAGTGACCATGTGCATCTGTAAAAAAGCACGGACACTTTAGATCACGGTTTCTTCCCCGACTCGCCTGGATCTAGATGCGAAAATCGGTAAATGATATAGGATGTACTGTTTGAACGAAAGCGTAATCATCTGGGCCTTTTTTTTCCTTTTTAAACAAACGGGCCCATCGGCGGGGCCCAACCTGAATTAGACCGCGGTGTCAGGAATGAAAAAAAAAGATGTCATTGCTCAAAAAAAATGGAAAAAAAAAGATGTCAGGGAAGAAAAGAACGGTACGAGAAATCATTCAGGTTTTAAAAAACAAGAATCATTCAATCAGAATTGAAAGGAAATGGCGTTCCAGGTTCCATATATCCATTGCATCGGATACCGTCACGTATGAGTTTGGCTAAACGGTTGTCGTGCTCCGCCTTCGGCAGATTCCAGTTACACCAACAATCATCACAACTTGTAGCGGTGAAGTATTTATAACAGGGTTTCGAGGTTGGGAAAGCGGACTGCTAAATTATACGTTGATGTATTCGAAAAGTAGCACGTAACTCGTAAGCACCATACTCAATAGAGTCCCTTGCTGAATTCTGAATGTAAGGTAAATCAGCGTAAAAATCTCTGGGCATCCACGTGATATGATCAGAAATCTTCCCACCAACCGCTCGTACTAGCGATCGCAGAGCAATTGCCACGACACGCGTGCAGCACTGCTCAAAGTTCATGGTGCAGGTCACGCCTCCGGAAAAGGGCCTGGGATCGAGGACGCAGGGCAAGCAGGGCCAACGTGACATGCTTGCGGAGTTGCGGTTGGTGGGTGGCCGGAGTCCGGATGGGGGGACCGGCCGCGCCATCACCGCGAACGAATTGAAGGCGATCACGCACGATCGGCAGTCGCGCCAGCCCGATGGACCCGGCGCCGGAGGCACGAGCGAGAAAACGGATAGAGGCGCCGGCGCGCGACACGTATGGTTCCCCGCGCAGATCGCTGTCGGGACCCCTGCGCCACGCCCACGCCGCTCGAGTACGGCGCCAGCCCCGCCGCCGGGCCGCCGTCCTCCCTCGCTTCGGAGGCACGCCATGCGCCCATGCCCACGCGTGCGTGGGATCCTGACCTGCTGGCTGCCATCGGATGAGTGCGCGGTACGCAAGGAATCCGCTGGAGCTCGCTCTTCAGCATGCCGAATCACGGATCTGTTTGTTTCGTGCTGCCTCGACGGAGGAAAAGGTAGAATCTGCTTCCTGGTTCGTTCGACCAGGAGCGATGCGTGCGTGCAGGAACGACGCGCGCGGAAATGCGCCTCGGTTAAGTTGGGGTTAGCACGTCATTTTCACTGATGATGAGAGGCGCTTTCGGCCCTGATCTCGCTTCGGTCTTGCATCGCATGCACATGAATGGGGAGCAAGGTGTGGTTGGACGGGCCATCGCGCAATGATGCGGCCGTGGAGAGCCGTGGACCAGAGCAAGGGGCCGGGGCGATGGATGAGGACGCGGAGCACAACTGGGCTGGAAGGATTAATGTTCTGGATCGATCATCAGTTCAGGGGCATGTATGCCGTTACAGATTTACTATGCCGCTGTGGCTTTTCCAGACAATTGCGCGCGACTAGTCCATCTCAGTAGAACAATTTCCTTTCCCTTCCAACCTAGGATGAACAAAAATTTATTCAAGATGAAAAAAAAAGACAAATAGATGCATGAATAGTTGCGGATCTAATTGAACCCGCAATATTACTATCCATGCATTGCTTTCTCTTTTTTTATGCAAAAAAAATTTTATCCTTAAATTTTGCATGATGGTAGAAGATGATAAATGTATACATTCATATTTTTACATGAATTTTTGATGCGCATTTAGAGGTGCATCCACGGATTGGGTGCACGGTAGCACTCTAACCCCGCGGCATCACCTGAACATTTCTCCTTCACCATATGGGTGCCTCCAATAACTTAATTTTTTTTGCAAAGGGTAGCTCAAAATAATTACTATTTATTTAATTAGTGTTATTCGATTTGAAAACTGTTAAGGAGTTGATCGATACGCACGAAGCTTATTGGCCGGCCCACAACCGAAAGGCCTTTTGGGCCTCAGCTGTCGGCCCATGAACAGCCAATAGCGTTGTAGGTAGCCCAAAACGGACGGCCAAGACCTCCTCCGTGGACGTCTCGGCCTCTCCGGGGGTGGCTCTGTCTCAGTCTCAGTGCTGGGCGCCAAGCGTGTACTACTTTAGTTTGTACGCCTGAACCCTTATGTGCTGCTCTTGGTTTTGTTAACAAGAAATGTTAGCCCTGCCCCCTGGTTTTGTTTCGGTACTAGCCAATTGGCGCTCGATTATTAGTAGGAGTAACTGGCAAAGGTTGGTTAAGTTTTGTGCCTCACGAGCCAAAACTACATTGCTGCCCGATTTACTCGCGGCGCGTCACGGCCGTCACCTTCTCTCCCGAATCCCGATAGGCGACACGGACTCAGAGACAGCACGCGGTGGGGTTCAAAGACCAAACATCAGAGAAATGTAGTTTTTTTTTTTCTAAATGAAGAACGACCGTACAGGCACAGGCATACAACACGAGTCTCGAACCAGACGTTCGCGACGCCTAAACGTGAATTCAGAGTGCGTAAACACAATCAACCACAACCACCAAACGGAAAAGGCACGGCGCACGGGAACGGGAACGACAGCACTGCCTCTTGCCTAGGCCATCAGGGCGAGGCCGACGAGCCCCGCGGCGCCCGCCAGCACGCCCATCGCGAGCGGTGCCTCCCCGGCGCTGGCCCCGCCGGTGCTGCTCGGGGTGGCCCTGGTCGTGGGCGCCGTCGTGGGCGTGGACGGCGTTGTCGTCGTCTCCGGAGGAGTGTCGTCGTCGGAGCCGGGCGCGGCGGGCGTCGTGGCGGGCGGGGACGACGCCGCCGGGGCGGTGGCGTCCGCGGCGGCGACCGTGACGGCGACCTTCATGCCGCCGCTGCAGTGGCCCGGGGTGCCGCAGATGAAGTAGCGCGTGCCGGGCGCAGTGAGCGCGATCTTGGTGTTCTGGTCGCTGTACGACTGCAGGGAGTTGCTGGCCGAGCACGCGCTGTAGTCCGCCGAGCTCACCTCCGCCACCGTGTGCATCGCGCTGTACTGGAACACTGCATGCGTCCGTGCAACTTTGTCAGTCTCAGCGACTCAGCGAGAGAGAGGGAAAAAAAATCTGCCTCTACAATTCGCAACCACAGTGCGGCCGACATGTGGGCCATGTTATGGGATTGGGCTTGAGGCTAGTTCTTACCCAGGTTGTCGCCAACACTGAAGGTCTTGCCTTTCGCCCAGGTGGTGTAGTCCACACCGCTGGTCCACCCGGACGAGCCGCCGACCACGTAATCCGTAGCGTACGCCGGAGCGGCGGCGACGGCGAGGAGTACCAGGCCGGCAATAACTAGAGTGCCAGCCATGATTACAGCTTCAAGAACAAGGGTGGGTCTGCAATCTAGGCAGATGAGTACACTGTTGCAGGAGGCTCAGCTTTGGGCAGTGATGAGTGCTGGGACCTGGAGTGACCCCAGCGGTTATATAGGGTCAGCGAAGCGATGCAGGTGCTAACTGAAAGTGATTTGGTGAGTTTTGGTGGAGTTGGGTTAGTTATGCTGAATTGCTCATCAGTCATCACCAACTCTCCTGCTGGCGTCCCCTGATTCCCTGGACAGTTTCTGGTGATGCAGGGACAAGAGCCAACAAATATGTAGCTACGGTACCTATAGATGATTTGTGAGTTTTAGTAGAGAACTAGAGATGATGGAATGGCGTCTACTTGTTTAGGATTCCAATAATTACTAGGCAGTAGGCACTCACTAATCACCAGTCGCTTTAAGCACAGACGCACAACGACGTAAAAAACAACTGCAAGTTCACAGGGCAACTACGACGCATTTTGCTCACATCACAGGTGTTCTCAGTTTAATTTCTCACATGTGTTACAACTTTATTACCAAGACGTGAGCAATGGTGAAAAACACCCTATCAAGACGCGCGCATGTGTTTTCTATAAAAAGGAAGTGCTTGTTGCGCTCAATCAACCTGTTGTAATTCCTAAAAGACTTCACATCACTGCAGGTAGAACATCCCTCCGCCACAGAACTAGTAGAAAGTTTTTCATTACTATTTTTTCTGATCAACTTATATAGGTGTGTTTGGATGGAGAGACAGGATGTGACGATTTCAATTTTACATGTGTTTGATTGGAGAGATATTGGAACGAGGACGACATCAAAGTGAAATATTCCTCGAAAAAGTGGGATAGATCCGTTCCTAATAAAGGCCGGACCGATCCGTCCCTCGCGGACAGCGCTAACGCCGTCTCGCGCAAGGCCGAGGCGGCGGCGCGAGCCAGCCGTGGCCGGACGGCGGTGGAGGAGCAGGCCGCGGCGGGGATAGGCGAGGATGCGGCAGCGGCGGAGCCGGCCGTGGCCGGGCGGCGGTCGCGGAGCAGGCCATGGCGTCGGTGGCGGAGCAGCTAGCAGTGGTCCCGCAATGTTAGAGTGAATGACAATTGGGACCCACATTTAACGGCACGAAAACGTCGTCCATCTCGTCCCTCACCCATCCCTCCAACTAAACACTAAACCAGGGACGTTCCCATTCCTCCAACCAAACATCAAGTGAAATCATCTCATCTAAAAAAGAGGGATGACCCTATCCGTCCCCTCCGTCCCTCCATCCAAACACACGCATAGATAACACGCTACTATATGATATTGCGTGAAATGCTGCATTGGACAAAATACAACATTAAAGCGGCTGCAGTAGTCATGAAAGGTACAGCTAAAAGATGTAGCAAGCAAGTTTTAGTTGAGCCGTTGAACAAACCAACTTGATAGCTTCTGCATCGTACCTTGCGCGGACCTAATTTTATCTAAGCCCATCGATGATTGATTAGCTTTTCATTGTCACAAGCAGGTTTTCTTTCAAACACTTTGTCAAGCAGGTGAGCCTGACGGCGATTGCTGGGCGATTCCTGCAGCTGCTGTCAGCACCTGTTATACTAGTATTCATCAAGATTTGAGGGGCCCTGTCTGGTTGGACTGGTGGATGCAGTTATGTAACATGTTTAACTACTATTCACTTAAAATTTGCTTGCGTGATGAAGGTAAGCACTGTGCAACTAACCATGGACACTTCCCATTGTCTGACCGCCTCTCGTCTGTACAATAAAAGGCGCGCTTTGGGATCAATCATTTGAGCGTTTACTGTCAGAACAGAATTTTGAGTGTAAAAGGTGGCCGTCATTCTGAATGACTGGTCAGTGGCTTTTTTCATGAAAACACCCATTTTCAGTGAGATGCAACATGTACAGGCAAGTTGCCACACCTGTTTAGTTCAACAAATTTCCAGTCAAACTGTCCACTGCTGTTTGACGACTGGAAGTCTGAAGCATCAGAGCATGAGAAGTCGATGGCCTGAAGTCTGAAGCAATTAATCCGGGTGAATTTTGCCATTCCTTTGTGCGTGCTTGAGAGCAAATGACGCCTTTTTTTTTTATTGTTGATGTTCTAAACCGGGAACGCAATTTTGTTCTTTCTTTATGAAAGAAGGGAAAGTACCAATGACTTTTGATGCCTTATTTTTGGATACAACAATATAGAGTATCACTCAGTCACTCCCATAAAAGTACATACAGTAGTACTAGCAGTCGCCCACAGAATGATCAGCAGAGCTAATAATCAAATAAAATGAAATCAAGTTTTCCTCACAATAACCGAAAACCGATTATTTCTCGGTCTATTTCGGGACAGTCGCCGTGACCAGGAAGCCTTTGCCGTCGGGGATCACGACGACGAGCGCTTCGTCGCCGCCGGTCACGATGCTGTAGGACACGTGCACGGGCTTGCTCTCCCTGAGCGCGAACTCCTCGAGCCCGAGTTCCTGCCACTGCGCAACCTCGAGCTCGTGCCCGGAACCCCCGGACGCCGGCAGGCTATCGCCCGCCGCGCACGTCTCCACGGTCATCCCTCTCGGGTTGCCCCCGACGCCGTCCCTGGCGACGGCGACGAGCGAGAACGACCGCGGCGCCTTGCCCGCGCCGAGCCTCTCGCTGGCCTCGTCGACGCAGGCCCTGGCGAGCGCTCGGTGGTCAAGCGCCCCGCCGCCGGCGGCGGCCCTGAAGAGCACCGTCTCGGTGCCGGCGGCGTCGGCGGCTGCAAAGGCGTCGAGCGGGACGGACCTGATGCGGCGGGTCATGGTGCCCGGGTTCTGGAAGTAGCCCGCGTACTGCATCATCGGGATGGTGGCGGCCTTGTCCCGGGCCTTGATCTCGGCGTGCACGCGCGCCCACGACAGGAGGAAGCGCGCCAGCGCCAGCGGGTCGCACAGCATCAGACTGCAGCTCACGCCCACGGCGTAGCCCCCGTCGCCCTGGAACCGTGTCAACTGCAACGCCGCAGGGAAAACAGCAACACGTCAGAACTGTTCACGATTCTGCAAGGGTGTGGTACTGTAGATTCCAAAAAGAAAAAGCAGGCTCGTGCTCGTGTTGCATGCTTTGCATCACACACCACACCGTCTTCGAACAAGCTACATTGATTGCAGCCTTCCAGGGTGTGGTAGGGAAGAAGCACGTTTGTGCCTTTGTGTCGAGATCTGGCTGGATGTGGGGTGGCACAGGACACGTGTGGACCGCACGCTTCGCGCAACTTGCGCTTCTGTTTGTAGGAGCAAAGCAGCTTGCAGTTCGTTACGTGTCCCAGTCGAATTTACTCGAACCACCTCGTACTGTCCATGTCCCCTACATTATGACGCATACGGAATTACGGATGCTATACGTTTCTCGAGTCCACTCTGCTGACTGCTCGAGGCTTGGCACGGTTTCATTCTCTTGATTTGGCATCTTAATTTTCACTCTTGCAAGACTGATTAGTGGAGTGTTAGATTGCTTTTACATCCTAGTTTGAGTCCGGTCGATGCCGATCCCATGGTGGACAACCACAACCTACCATACTGACTGTAATCTCTTTACAATATGAAAAGGTGACAGCTTCCTAGATACTGAATTCCAAATAAGAATTTGATAGCTTTTTTCAAAGGTAGAAATTGAAGGCTCGAAGTAGACATATCTGGCGGTCAATCAAATTACGCATGAAGCAAGCGATTAGAACGATGATCCCAACTTGCTAGTCAAACGTCGACTCGCGACACGCAACGCCGATGATCGGACGCTACCACTAAAACTTGATTAATAGTACGGTTAGTGTCAGGTGTAGGTAATCACGCGATTTGAGTCGTAAAAAATCGGAATAGGTCACACATACCTGCACGAAGCAGAGGGCGCACATGTCGGGATCCTCGGCGTCCACGTCGGTCCACGGCACGAGCGCGGCCTCCCGGCGCTCGCGGCCCTCCTCGCCCCCGCCGACGAAGTCGTCCACGGAGGCCTCCACCGTGGCCAGCACGAGCCTGACGCCCGTGTCGTTGAGCTTCACCTCCCAGGACCCGTCGGCGCGGCGCCGGAGCCGGCCGGCCATCTCCGGGTGGTCGGCCACGGCCTCGCTCAGCGACTCCTTCACCAGGAGCGCCTCCTCCTGCCCCCACGGGACCCCTGCCCCAGCTACCGCGCGGTAGTAGAGCACCACGCGGGCGCGGCGCTGCAGCGCGGCGGCCGGGAGCGGGGGCGCGGCCACGGACACGGGGCGCGCCCGCCCCGGCTCCACCTTGCGCGTGGGCAGCGCCGTCTGCAGGGCCTCGATGTGGACGTGGCGCGCGGCGGTCGCGGACGCCATGTGCGGCGGTTGCCGGTGGGTGCGCGGAGGCGGAGCGGTGGGAGGGGAGGCTGCGGGTAGGAAAGGACAGCGGCAGCGTGGTACAGGGCGAAACGTCCCTTCCGCCGTGGCGCTATTTATACGTGCTCGGCTTGCCTGTTTCGGCTGTATTGACGGGCCGTATTAATTGCCGTCAGCCCGTGGTGCACAGCCTGTACGAATACGACTCCACCGATCGGTGATGAATACAGAGCCTCAAATGGATTGAAACTACGGAATTGCACGTCACAAATTCAGAAGTATACTATTGTCGTCAATTTTAGGTGAAAAACTTTGCATTTCGAGCATCACGTCATCGAAAGTCTCTGATCAGACTCTGAAGTATGTGCCCAACAGGCCAACACCATCACTCCTCGAGTCCATGTGTCCTTCTGAAAGTGTTGTTCTCATGGCTAAAAAGGGGTCCAAGTACGAATGTACGATTAAATAAAAAGGCAACGATAACTATGCTGCGCTAAAGTTTAGCACCCATCACGTCGGATGTTGGATGCTAATTAGGAGTATTAAATATAGACTAATTATAAAACTAATTGCACAGATGGAGTCAATTATGAGTTGGGTGCTTTAACCATTCAGCCTAATTAGTCCATTATTTGATAATGTGGTGCTACAGTAACCATTTGCTAATGATGGATTAATTAGGTTTAATAGATTCGTCTTGTGAATTAGTATAGGATTCTGCACATGTTTAGTCCTCCTAATTAGCATCTGAAAATCTAATATCTAATATGACTGCTTAAGGGGCTGTTTGGGAGCACTTCACTTTAGAAAAACCAACTCCACTCCACCAACTCCACACTTTCCTAGCTCCACTCCAACAACTCCAGAAAAATATGGAGCTGTTGCACGTGTTTGGTTGGTGGCAGTGCTCCAGCTCCAAAAACATGAGCACTTCTTGTGAATAGCCTATTTTACCCTTTGTGAACGGACCCACATGTCTGTCTCTCCTCTCTCCTCCCCTTCTTTCCTCTGTACACGCCACCATTTGCTCAAGTGGGAAGTCCTATATGCAGTATTCAGAGATGCTAGACAGAAGTAGCAGCAGACGGTCATCGGGCGGGCGGCAGGCGGGCGGCGCGCGGCCGGCGACGGGCGGGCGGCGCGCCGGGGCGGGCGCGACAGGCGGCGGGCGACGGGCGGGCGCGGCAGGCGGCGGGCGGCGCGGCAGGGGCGGGCGGCGGCCGGGCGGGCGCGGCGGGCGGCGCGGCGGGCGGAGCGGCCGGCGGGCGGCGCGACGGGCGGCGACCGGGCGGCGCGCGCTAGGGACGGGGCGACGGGAGTCTTGTTCCAGCAGTCCGGTCGGCGGCGCGCCCCCTGCGGAGGAGCTCCTGTTCGCCCCCCGTGGACAAGATCGACAAGAAGAAGGGGGCGACGGGATGGAGGAGCGACGGGAGTCTTTTCTTTTCCGTGAATCGAACCGTTACATGTATAATGAGTGGTAATGGTAGGTAAATACCCACCAACTCCACGAGGAAGTCTGTATGGGGGGTTTTTGGAGCACCTCCTGAGGTACTCCACAAAAAACGTGGATCTACCCCACTGCTCCACCTTTTTCCTGAAGCCGGAGTTGTTGGAACTAGACGCGTTTGGCTGCGAAATTTTCGGAGTTGGTGAAGTGGAGCAATTTTTCGTGGAGTGGAGTGCTTCCAAACACCCCTAAGTTGAGCACAGGATGTCGGCCTCCATTATCGCCGCGCTGCCCGACAGATTCGAGCACTAATGACACCACGGTCACGTCAGGTAACCGTTTCCATTCAAAGTCGCTACTGTACTTTTTGGTAGTGCCGTTGAAGGTTGCTTTTAAACTTCATCACGGCTGCTGCATGGCTGATATTCAGTCATCTCCAGAAAAGATAGCTAACAACTTGTCATCAGTGCTCGCATCTGTCGGGCACTATGGAACTCCTGCTAACTGTTGAGCCTCCGAACCAGCAGGCACTGCCCGGTGAACGAACCTGTCGATGCACAAGCACAATCATCAATCCTCAGTAACAAATCGCATAGACAGTCGGATCGGCGCTCCAGGTAATCTGCGTTACATTTTTCTTTTTTGATGAGTAAGCACTGTGCTCAACAGCTCAAAGTGACTGAAACGTTGTTACTTTTCCCAATTACCCTTTTCGCCTCAATTAATTCGCGTACTGCAATTAAGCTCGAAAAGAAGAATGTTCCGTCATCGAATATTAGCAAAGCTATTAAAAGAGTAATATTTATGTAAAGTCACTCACGGTATATATGTACAGAGCAGTCACAATAAATGTGATGCCTACCGTTAGTACGATCGTTACATATGAACAACCAACCTTATCAAGTTATCAACCGCCATCGCCTCTCCCACTACCCGTCCTTTTGTCATCAACCTTGACCCCTGATTGATCCTCGATGTAGAGTCAATATAATTGAGCTCGCATTTGGGTGTTCAAATTCGCTTGTGCAAAATTCTTACATTGACCACGCAAAGGCCAGGGCCAGCGCCAAACAATGAACTCAAAACATCATAAATGATGTGTCGTCCAATCTAAATGTGTTGGGTCCAATGTTGGCCCTGTTTGGAAGGAAGGTGCTAAAATTTAGCCTTGACTAAATTTTAGCACCATCAAATGGGGTGCTAAACTTTAGCCCTTCAGGGTGTTTGGGAAGGAGGTTAAATTTTAGCACATGTGTTGACAAAAGATAGATTTGCTCCTGCTTTCTCTCTCCTTCACCCCTCCTCTTCCTGCTTGTTTGGCGTCATGCAGACTATAGTAGTGCATTTTGTACTTTGATTTGTCGAGAGCAGCTTGCGTTCTCGAATCATTTGTAGTACCATTCATTTTTTTACTAGGTAATGCAAAGATTTCATCAAGCAGCAGCATCACTAATCACACGCTACTCACTTGGGTGGATCATTTGTAGTACCATTCATTTTTTTACTAGGTAATGCAAAGATTTCGTCAAGCAGCAGCATCACTAATCACATGCTACTCACTTGGGTGGCGTACATCTGCCCGATGGCCGGCGATGCCTCCACCATGGCCCTCACCGTCAGCATCTTCTCCACGGGCGGATCCTCCATCGCGGGCAAGGCCGGCGGAGGCCGCGGGGGCCGGGCAGGGCCGGGCGGGGCCGGCCGGAGGTCGCGGCGGCGGCGGCGAGGCGGAGGCGGCGGGCGAGGTGGAGGTGGCGGGGGAGGTGGAGGCGGTGGGGCCGGCCGGAGGCGGAGGCGGCGGCGGCGGGGCCGGCGGGCAAGGCGGAGGCGGCGGGGCTGGCCGGAGGTGGCGGCGGCGGCGGCGAGGCGGAGGCCACGGGCGAGGTGGAGGCGGCGGTTCGGGCGAAGGAGCGGGGAGAGAGAGACTGAAGGGAGGAGAGAGAGGGGAGGGGGCAGGGGGGAAGTGGTCCGGGGGAACCACCTTTTAGTCCATTTTAGCTACCCCCAAGTGACTAAGGGATTAGTGGGGAGCTAAAATTTAGTCCACCAGTTTTAGCTCACCTGTTTGGGAACACAGGTGACTAAAATGGATTAAAGTGGGGGTGCTAAAGTTTAGCACCCCTCCTCCAAACACCCCGTTGTAGAAATCCTATATTTTGACTGTGATGGTGAATTACTGGTTTTGCCTTTTATGGAAAATGCTTTCTCACTTTCACTAGTCGATGTACAAATTTCCATGGCGTGTAACCTTCCGTTAATGAAGTACTCCCCTCTAGTCATAAATGAGTGACGTTTTGGGCTGTCTTAATTCACCCTTTCAAATTTTGGTTGTATATTGAGTTTTGATACCTGGAAATGCTATGTGTACATTTGTCCTGGAATTTATATTGTTCCTATGTTTCATAAATATTTTGTGATAAAATCAAAATTGTATTTGTTCTATGCCGATGTGAAGCCAAGTTACCAATTTCCTGCTTAGTTAGTTTTTATCACTGATTTTGTACTACTATAATACTCTATTTTAGCCACTAATAAAACAAACAATTATAATACGAACATTGTTTTTTCTTTGAGATGAATCTCCATATGCCACCTTATTGTCGGATACAGAAATATAAGACTCAATAAGGTATATATCGAATAGCTACTGAAGTGCAAAAAACTTAGCTATGTTCATCCTAGAAACATCGTCAATTCGTCACCCATATATGGACGATTTGCAACTTAGGTAGGACCTGCACTTAAAACGGCACAACTCCTCATTTTTATGGAGATTGAGCTGCTATTACGTACTAAGTTCATGGTGAAATTTCTAAACTTCAAACAAAACTTCTTGTAGTATGGCATGTTTTGTTCCATTAGGACAAAGCTTTGACCGGTTATATTGTTAATATGTCATCTATGTGATACGAGATGGTAATCATAAGTAATATCATAAACGACTCTAATAGCATCAAGTTTGTATCCCAAATATTTTTTTGAATTAATAGAGTAATTGTTTGTCAAAAAATTTGACCTAACTAAATGAAATTTGTAGGTTCAAACAGATGAAGTAGGCACAGTTTATTTCTTGAAAGTAGAGTGACCTAAAATGGGCAGTTTGTTTGGTGTTGTTACTTTATTAGATAGGTTAGGGTACCTATTGAGTACGGGCAGTCCAGCCAATCCAATCGGGAATTGCGTGCGCAGTTCAGATAACACATAGTATGTTATTATGTGCTGCTCAAGAAATCTCTTGACCCAATTAGAGGAGATTTCTTTCAAACGGATTGCTCGTATTCGTACGAGGACAGTGCCATGTAATACGTAGTATAGGGAAGATCTAACCTTCCATTACTATAGGTAATTTAGTAATTATTATATTGTAAAAAAGTGAGATTCCACTTGGAACGATCTTAGTGTAAAAAAAATATTATAGTGATACAATTAATCTTGACCATAAGATGTTTTCATACTAATCTTTTTTTTCTAACACAAGTACCGTAAAAGAGGCTTGTTTAATGCCCACTTGTTGCTAGAGTACTCCTACTAGTTCATTTAGGCGAATCTACGCCAACAGATTAACAGGAAATCGTGTAGCGGAGCTGAGCGCTGCAGCTAGCTGACGGTTTGCTTACCAGCAACTGACGGAGCCAATAAATCAGCTAGCCCGAAGCTTATTTCCTCACCAACCACCAACTGCCAATTTGTGCCGTACTACATGGGCCTTGTTTTTGCTTAAACAAGCTGTAGTTTTACATTAGACTAAAGCGTCTTGCGCGATTGATGATTTGTGTTGCTGTTTTGCTCATTGGATATCCCGTTCTTCGATTGAAGGTGGACTACCAATATGCTTGATGGTGTATGAATCACGATAATTGAGCTTCAGAAATGCGGTGGTTTGCCGGCAGGTCGCAGACTCTCTTCGTTTCTTGTAGGCAACATTTTGTGATACGGCCCAGCCCACACAGCAGGCCAGCAGCACAGCACAACGGTCCCACGCAGCCGCCGCCCGCCCGCTCGCACTAGCGCCGCCGCTTGCCCGCACGAACGCCGCCGCTCGCCGGCAAGGGGGACTGGACGAGCACTTACGGACGTCGCAGCACGCTCGAGCGCCGCTTCCCCCCCGCTCGCGACGAACATCCACCTCCAGCGCTCGCCGTTATCTCCGGTGAGTTTCCCCTTCTAGATCTAGTGTTCCTCTGGAGTCTGGATTGATCCTTCCCAGTTATTTTCCTCGTTGATTTCCTCCTCCCCACATGTTCTTCATTTCTTGAGGAGTAGATGGCAGCATCGAGCAGCACTAGTGCTAGAGTAGTATCTGCGGCCGCAACCGACATCAAGGCTCCACTATGTGATCGTGTTGACATTTTAGAGAAACCTAAATCTGGTGTAAGCAATATTTTCTGGAAATGCAATTATTGCTCAATGGAGAAATTCACTAGCTACACTAGGGTAGTGTGAACTTTGTTATGCATTGCTATTTATTATTCTTAAAAAAATGCTGAAACATATGCGCATATTGGAGTTTTCAGGTGGAAATGCCGTACCCGCCTATCCATGTAACATAGGGAGTAAGCGCTCACTACGCTGTGCTGTTTTGATTAATCAAATCAGAAAGGTTTCTGAGTCTGAACTGTATTGTTTTTGTAATGTATGGGCTTAAGCCACAACCTGAGAATTTCTCCATACTTATTTGTATTCATTATAGAAATTTAAGAATTATCGGCAGTAGTATGAAAATGTTTGCTTCTCCTGTATTTCACTTATGAATCACATCTTAAGGTTACATTTGATCCATTGAGCTTAAATAAATTAGAACTGAAAAGCTAGAAGTTTTTATTGATTCAATATCTGGTTTTGTGAAGAATAAGGCAAGATGGCAATGGCCACATCATCAGCATACCCTCCGCCTCCACCATTTTACCGACTTTACAAGGATTACGAGCAAGATCCCTCATCTGCACCAGAACCTCCACCGCCAATTGATGGAATATATACAGTCTTTGGTGTTGAGCGCAAAGTATGTTGCTTATTGTACTTTTCATGCTACCCTCTTATTGGTTTTTGCTAAACTCACTGTGATTTGTCTCCATGGTATCTAGGTAAATGAGGGGCTGCAAAGCTTGGAGAGTCTAGGTCTCCACCAGCTTTATCCAAAGGGTCCCAATATTGGTGCGTCTTGTTCTTGAGAAATAGATCTGTTTATCTGAGTATGCATATTTATCTCAAATGTCTGTGATTTTTTGAATGTTAGAAATATTTATAAGCATAAGCTAGTTTAATTTTTTATACCAAATAAGTTGTTTCTACAATTTTGAGTACTTAATAACTTGTATCTTTGGTTTAATGAGCTGCCTCTTTGGAAAATTGATTAAATTTAGACTTCAAAAAGGAGCTGAGGACCCTTAACAGAGAGCTTCAACTGCATATTTTGGAGCTGGCAGATATTTTAGTGGAGAGACCTTCTCAGTACGCTCGCAGGGTAGAAGATATTTCACTCATATTCCAGAACTTACACCATCTTCTCAATTCCCTACGGCCACATCAGGTGTGAGCGTGTGAGCCTAGTCTTTGTTCCATATGGTGTATTGGTGTATTTTTGTGCAATTCCCAGAAATGTAACATTCTTTAATACCTCTTAGGCAAGGGCCACATTGATTCACATGCTTGAGAGCCAAATTCAGCGCCGGAAGCAAGCAATTGAAGATATAAAACAGTGAGTAACTGCTCCTTTTACATTCTTTAATATCTTTAGGCAAGGGCCACATTCATTGACATGCTTGAGAGCCAAATTCAGCGCCACAAGCAAGCAATGGAAGATATAAAACAGCGAACAACTAGTCCTTTAGCTTGGATGCATAAATTGGAAAATGGATTGTGTCCAGACATGCTTCCTTGTTCACAAATGTTGCAAAATTCTTTTTGTGTCTTTTTTCTTTTACTACAGCATTACAACTTTTGCACAGTAAAGAACTGAAGAAGTGAAGTATTGTTATCCGTTACAATACCGAAGGACCATTTAACTACTGTTTACTGCTTCAGTTTGAAATGTATATTGTAGTTCAGGAGATGGGTGTCTGATAGTTTTGATAAGAAGTGGTAGAGAACATGGTATTCGATAAAGTTGATTTGTTACCTTGAATACACATTTTATACATTATCCTGTATGTCTGCTTCATTTTTGTGTGTAACCTTCGTCTCAGGGACCATAATAATTAATCGCTTGCTTGCAAATCTTTTTTTTTCATTGTAAATTGTGACTGCACAAATGTAGTATTTTGACAACCCATGAGTATTTTCTTACTTCAGGAGGAGACAGGAAGCGCAAACGCTGCTTGGCGAATCACTGCTTGTCTTAGATGGAAGCCAAACTAATTAGGCTGGTGCCATTTGACTGTCAGAAGACAGATTAGTGCTCTATGAGTTCGATAGTGTGTGTAGAAGTTTGCTTGCAGGGACAACCCAGAGACGGTATTGAGATATTTCTTGCTTCTTGTGGTGTCTGTTGTCGCCTTGTTGTATTTCAGCTTTGATCACTGAATCTTACATTGATGGTCGATGCTAACATACTCCAGCTACTTCATGCTTAACTGTGATGTTTATGTTCCATACCTTTTCTCAGTTGGGAGTTGCTGTTGCATACTTGCATTAGTCTGTAGTCTTAGCGGATTGTGTGGTTGATGCCCATACTTTAGATGCTTCTTTAATTTTATTTTATATTGCTATGCGATTGCACGCCGAAACAAGTCGGTCAAATGCCAAGGGATTAAACCTGGTATTACGAGAGCCAATGTGTTCTGTAAAAGTGCGACGGACTAGTTTGTTATATATGTCCAGTTTTGATTACTAGCGATGCCATCGTCTTGTTGCCACACATCCTCTGCATCCTATTTTCTATGAGCCCGTGTCTACTTGCTGCGGTTTTGTCAGTACAAATATTGCGAAGCAGTATTTTAGTTACTGATTGTGGGTTATCTGAATTTAAAGGCTCCCCTGTTTGGTAGCCGCCAGAGCTCGCAAGAGCCGCGCCTAACCTGTGGCGGACAAAACGTCCGCCACGCTTTTGGCGTACTACAGCGCACGGTTATCGCTAAGCTCTGCTTCCTATGACTAGCTTGGCTGTTTATGGGATAGCGTCAAACATGTGAATAGCCCGTCACGTCTGTTTTCCTCTTCCCGTAAAAGTTTCAGATCCTGATCATCCGACCTTCCACTGACGGCTACGATTGCTGTCCCGCCAACCAGAGCCAAACACGCCTACCGAGGCGTAAAGGCAAAACTTGCAACCGAAGAGCATGGGAATACTTGCAAAAATCAGAACACGCGAATCCATTGGATTGGCAAACAGTATATCAACAGACATATAAAAAAACATCGTCTTCCAATAACTAATAATGTGAACGAGAGAACCCCACAACGGGTAGCAGAAGAGTCTAGAACATCCACAAATGCTCGATTGCAATTTAGGACAATCTCTTGTGTAATCCATAAAAGTGATCCAGCAATGCCTCGCCACAAAATATTACTGGAGTATCTATGTCACTGCCACCTGCACTCAACTACTGAAATGCTTTTAATCACAATGCATACGCTTCTCCGTTTGAAGTTGCTAATGATAAGATGCCCAGTAACAACAGGCTGGACAGTTTCTTGCCGTCTGAGTGCAAATAAATCCATGAAACTATCTTAACTACAGGAGCCCCTCAGTAGAAAACAGAAGCCATCAGCCGCAATGGACTCCAGATAAGTCACACTCCTAAAACACACAGAAAGAAAGTGTCAAAGAATCACTCATCTAGACCTAATTTAGATCAATTGGTAGACCGTACAGACAGATGCACAAAGGAATGGGTGTGGATACCATCAGCTGCGACAGAAAACAACATATATTGCCACCCCCTTCTAATTGGCCAGGCGCTTATGAGGTGAGGTAAGGCAACGTCATACTAATCCAAGAAATTGCAAACCAGCAGCGTGGAGGACGCAAAAGGAAGGAAAACAAAAGGATAAGAAGGGGCTCCCAACCTACCAGCCAGCCCATATGCTCCTCGGGCCCATGCTGTATAGGGTCATCTGATCCAGTGCGGCCACTACCCCTACGGCCCTCTTGCTTCCTCCACACCCCTGTTCTACAGTTCACTACTGCGACCTGCAACTCTCCTCCCGGTCGCTTCCTTCCTTCACTGCTCTGTGATCTCTGATGAACCGCAGCTGCTGCCCCTCCTCTCCCCAAGGTCGACAATGCCGCAGTTTACTGGAGCAAATTTTGCACCACCCACACCGGAGCCAGCGGGGACACACAGAATTCCAGCACGCCTCATCTCCTAGGTGACGACTTGAAAAATATACACATCACAATAGTCTAGAAAGTATCTCTCTAAAGTTATAATAACAAATAATCATGTAGCTAATCTCTAAGGCTCTTCCTAAAGAATGCTAAGCAATCTTATGTAATTCATTTTACGAACATCACAAGATTAGAAGACTAATATTCTAAAAGACTAAACAGCACATAATGGGAGCAGCATTAATATCCTGAGCTCACAATGAGACTATGATAGTCAGATACAGGATTGCAAGCTATCTTTTTTCACAGCTCAACACTAACCTTTTGTGAACTACCCAGGAAGCTCTTGGCTTTAAATCTTTATGGAAATTTTGAGTCCTTATGATCCCCGTTCAACAAGGCAGTAAAACAGTTTGCTAGTTCCGAGATATCAACCTCAGTAGAATATCATTAATTCTTATTCTAGACCACTGTTAGAAATTAGAACAGTAGTTTAGCATAAAGTTTGGAAGTAAATTATTAAAAGAGCTCTGTAGGTTAAGACCAATCAAGCAGGACTCTACTGCTGCTATGTAAAGAGATTGTCACACAGTTGAGTTTCCTGAACAACACACTTCTTAGAACTAATGGTAAATTTTATTTGAATTGGCATACCTTCACTAAAATTCCGGGAATGAAGTTTCTGGCTCCATCTTAGCAGCAACAAAAAGTTCAATGGTTATATGCCTAGCTTATCAAGTTTTACACGTATGGGTGGCACATGGAGTGGAAAGTAGAATATATAGTTCCGAATTCAAAGACATACTGTGTTTGGAAAATGAAGATCATTTGGATCACTAACAAGTTAAAATTTATCACACAGACAAGTTACGCAATTAAGGCAGACAGCATATGGATTACAATCTTTCAAACTCATGTACCCATTACCTCAATAGATGCTTATCGGCTTGTCAAGGCATGTGGCATCAATAACGTGGTCAACAATATTTCCTTAACATATATTAGTGGTCAAAGATGAGCAAATGGAACTGCGGGGCACACAAAGCAACGTCTCACAGTACTAGGAAGACTACGTCTAAGTGCTAACAGGAACTGCATAATCATCAAATATAAGTGTATGATAACTAGCAAAGACCGAATCTCGCTTCAGAACCTATAACATCAGAAATGCAGTAATACAAAAGCATTCCAAGTTTGAATGCCTACAATATAAGAAATAGTGGTCCAAGTGCATGCTAGTACTATAGCATGGAAACGAATTACAGCAATACCGCATGCAAGAGTCAATCGCATGACGGTGAAAGAAATGCAAGTAATTTTTCTCGAAACAAAAAGCCCTAGAGCCAACTCTAACAGAAAATACCAGAACGTACCACCAACCCATGGCAGTAGTCTAGTAGGAGACAGTTGATAAACTACTAACTAGTTTCATAACTGCTGCTCCATAAAAAGGCGAAATAAATCTACACTGTCCCAACCTTAGTTAAGTAAAACAAAGTGTAAGGGCTGCTTTTGTCCATAAATCATGTTGAAATATGCAATGCATACTTGGAATATTTTAGAAGATTGTGGAGATCTCAAGAAACTAATTTTGCCATGTATAAGGATAAGATCATGGCAAGGTAAGAAGGTTTCCTAGGTGGTTCTCCATGTTTCAATTAATAGATGTGGTGTTGTAATAAAGCATAAAGGAACACAGAGTAAAAAAATAAATAAACATAACCATGTTGTTCATTTTACCAACCCAGTTGAGCAAACTAAGCATCATCTACCAACAAATTTAATTAAAACAACCCGACTGCAAGGTATGATCAAAAGAGACTAGGCATCATCCTTAATAGGAACCCATCATTTTAATGCAAGCGATAGATAAATACTGTGCATAAATTGCATGTCATTTAGGTATAAACGGGAATGACCAAGGACACTTGCCTTCCTTAGAGCCCTACTGCTGCTCAGAGCCTTCAAAGCCTTGATCTTCTATGAATTCTTTGAACGGCGCACTCTATACGCATCACAGAAGTACATGCAAAGAAAGCAATACAAAAAATGAAAAACAATACACCAATAGAAATAGTAGAACTAAAAAGTGGTACAAACTATTATATACGTTATTATGAACACTTGAGCAGAAGAATCACTCAAAATGGAGTTAAAACGCGAAAGATATGCACTAAACAAGGTTAGGGGCTTGTTGGCAAGTTTTAGAAACTTCCAAGGGCTTAACTGTGAAAACCAAGGGCATAAATGTAAATACACATATAAACACGAGGCCTAACACATAAAAAGCTAAAATCGAACTATAATGAGAGAATCTATACTTTCCGAGGGCTTTTTTCACAAAAGTTACAAGACACCTAACTACTACAATTAATTACATGCTTCTTCGGGGATCAAATCGCAAAAAGGTCATCTTCCAGCTCCAAACCAGAGCAGCGACGGTTGTTCTCGTGGCAATGGGGGCTTGGGACGGTGCTGGTGGCACTAGCGCGGGTGCACAAGCGAACGGCTGGCGGTGCGAGGGCGCGGGGCAGCTAGGGGCGTGGAGGTAGGAAAGTGCGGGCGCAGGTAGGGGGAGCAGGTGGTTGAGCGAGCGCGACTCAGGCGCGGGCACACGGGCGGCCGAGCAAGAGGGGCGGCACTTCTGCGGCTTGGGAAGTGTCGACCATGGCCGGTGCTATGAAACAGAGGGACAACGAGAGACTAGAAGGGGAGCGATGACCATGATTCATTACACTCGCATAAGATGGTGAAACAGCGATACCGACGAGACGAATGCGATGGTGTCCTCACCTTATGGTGTATTTGCTTGTCAAAGTTCTCGTCGGAAAGTTTGTTGGAGTTCCGGAGATCCAAAAATTCGGCGTCGAACCCAGGAAGTTAGGGTTTGCAAAATGAGATTGGGTTTGCGGGGTTGGAAAGCGAACGTCGAGGAGATTACCGGGTATATTTATAGTTAGGGTAGGAGTCGGGTTTTATATTCTCCTTTTTTTTATTTCAGGAATTAAAATAATATGGTTTGGGACACGGAAAATCCAAATAAAATATTTAAAGCTAGGGAAAAACTATGTAGGACCTTATAAAAATTAGATTTAGCTCTAGGAACAAGAGAATAAATTCTCAGAAAAACCTAAACCTCGCATAACGCATTTTTAAAATTTTTACACTCATGAGACACCAAAATGCACATGCATGAATGCATGAAACACACACTCATTTGGACTAAATTATTGGATATGATATTTAAATTCAATTAGCCTATGGAAATTCCAATTAAATCCTAGGAATTTAAATAAGCCTTAAATAAAATATAGAAAATTCAGAAAGTTGCTAAATAAGTTGTGTAACGAATTTTAGGGTGTTATGTAGGTGCTTCCTTCCGGTTGCTAAATAAATTCAGAAAGTTGCTAAATAAAATCTAGCTCCATCCACAGATACGGCTGGTGTCTAAATAGGGGTCGTATCACGTCCACACAGGAACACTACCTGGGAAACAAATGCATCATCATAACATGGCATACAATGCCACCAGGTCCTCCGGACCTCAACCTATGACCAATGCCGACCAGACCTGGGGCTATGCCAAGGTCCTGCTCTAGTCTACCTGTTGCCCACTGTGGCCTCTTGAGATGGTTTACTAGGTCCAACTTAGGGATGAAAATGGTACAGATATTATCCACCTGTTCGTCCGACCGAAGGGGTTCAGATACTCAAATGGTAAGATTCGGATAAACTCAAATGGTAAGTTCGTATCCGAATCCGGACATTCAATATCCGTACCATATCCAAATCTAGATACTCAAAATTTCATTTCTAAGATCCTAATAGGATGAATAACAATATTCAACACATCTTGTCACTATTTGTATCCGAATTCGATCTAAGAAAAAAAATAACTATATATATTTGTATCCGCAATATCCATTCGTATCCGATCCATTTTCATCCCTAGTTTAGCTGGTGGGGTGTGAATCAAGGCTTCACATGGACAGGCACTCCCAAAGACTGTACCTTTTCGGCACGTATGGTTGCACGCTTTCACTAGAAAGATTTGCCCATGAATCGGTCCTTATATGACCGAAGTAAGCTCTTAAGACAGGATCCTCCACCAAGGCTGTCCCCCGACTCCCAAGTCTCTTCCTTAATAGTATCTAACCCTTAGTTGGTTCTTTTTATGTTTTTCTACAAAACGCACACATTTAGGATTTTCCTTGAAAAACATTGTATATTGATATTAGTAAGATATTCTATTTCTAAAATAACGCTCGATCGTTGATCCAGTCATGATCGGGGTCATTTATGGGATTTTTGGCTAGAAGTGGCTCCAAGTCAAGGCAAGGAAGAGAATAGATGTGGGTTGCTCCTATGGTTTTATAAAATTATGCAAGTCAAGTTATTATATTGGCAACTTTTAATATTTATGAAAAATATAAGATAAAAATATGATCAAGGAAGAAGGTGCTAGGACTGGCCTTCATTGACATTTCCTAGGTTGACCAGGGGTTCGGCTTCTTGCCTTCTGGATTCTCAGCTTCTTGTCAGAGCCTGGTCAGGTGAACGCTTCTACACGTCTTGTTCATGGCCCGACCTTCATATCTTCTGGATCCTTGGCTTATGGCCAGGTCTTGGTCATGTCCTTGGTTCACACAAACATACGAATATACAATCAATTGTAGCAAATAATATATGACTAAAGAAAATGGAATAGGACTGTTGATGGACGCTTTGGGAATTATCTAAATGATAATCCCCGGATAAAAGATGAAATGGTTTGTTAATTATTTAGGAATAAGTTTCTACATAAATAAATGGATAAAATTGTTGAATTTTGAGAAGAATTCTAAGAAATAAGGAATGGATTTTCTAGGGTTTTTGACAGGCATCATGATGGCTAGATTTTATTGATATCTAAGATTTTGGTTGGCGGCATATCGACTAGGTTTTGGAATAGACCCTAGGTATGATTTGGGTGTTGGGTGGTGCAAATGGATTTCAAGGCTATGAAACTTGCATGACAGGCTCGGCTTCGACTCGGGGGTCAGCCGTACAATAGGTGGAGCTAGTCAAGTTTTCTTGGACGTGTGTGTCTGTCAATCCTGGGACATTATCCATCAAAATCTTCCACCTTTTGGTAGATTTTGCAAACAATGTGTATATACGTTGGATGAGATAAAAAAAGAAATAGCTTGGCTGCAAGATTTAACAAATAGTAAGTTTCAAACTTTTCCCAAGTCATGGCATATTATATGAAAACAATGCATAATAGAAATAATAGTTTACCTGCAAGATTTTCTAATATCACAAAGAGTAAGATTCAGACTATGGCATGCACACGGCATGTATAGTGCTCTTCGATTAATTTCAAGCAAGCGCTTCTGAACACCTTGGTGAGGACCCTTCATATTTGAACCATTATTATAGCCTTGTCCTCTCACATCATCAATATTCAAATCAAGAGAGGCCAATACATTCTTTAATTCATTCAATTCATTCAAGAGAGGCCAATACATTCTTTAATTCATTAAAAAGATCCAACCTGATGTGTCATCTACCTTCAAGAACTCTAGGAAGAACTCCTTTACCCTTGGAACATTCCTCGACATATTGACACACCGAATAATTAGAGTCATTTGTTCTTCATGGCCCACATCTGGAGTACAATCTAAAATCACAGAAAAATACTTGGCATCCTTGATGATCTTTAATGCAGTTTGTTTCACACAATCTGCAAGAAGAGAAATCATCTCATTCTGAATTTTATGCCCAAGATAATGATGATCAATCTCACTATTTTAAATCTGCCTAATATGGTCTTGCATCACGGGATCAAATTCACTCATCATTTCAACTGTGCCCAAAAAGTTACCATTGCTATCTTGATATAGTTTCTCATTTTTCCCTCGAAAAGTAAAATTATGTTTAGCAAGAAACTTGACTGCAGAAACAATTTCTTACTAAAACTTGTCTCCAACATTCTCTCTCCTTTGGAATTTCCCATTGCAAATCATCATCAATTATTTTATTTTTGCTCAACCTTAGCCTAAGTTCATTCCAAGTATTCATGTTTGTTATATGCTCAACACTATTCTCATGTTGCTTGAGTCTAACACTAAGATGTTTCCAGTCCCTGAATCCATCATGTGCTAGCAAACTTTTGCTCTGACTTGATTTGAACAATTTGAAGCAAAAACAAAAAACTTTGTCCACATGTTTAGAGTAAACCAACCATTTTCTATCAACCACCTCACCATTGCTTAACTTTCTGGAGTACTAAGCATATGTAAAACGTCTATTAAGAGCATCTATGGGGAACTCAAGATTCAATTCTCTCACTGGCCCCTTTTCAATCAATATATCTCTACCCTTTTTATCAAGATTTTCCCAAGTTCTAGGATCAAAGACATCATCAATAGAATCTTCTTGCACATCATCAATTGAATTTTCAGGTTGAGAGGAAGGCCGTAAATTTTCATTCTCTGTAGCAATATCAATGACATCAACTTGTTCACTTAAATTATCATTAACTTGTTGCTGCCCTTGTTCTTCAATATCAAGTCTGCAATATTTTAGTGGAGAGACCTTCTCAGTATGCTCGCAGGGTAGAAGATATTTCACTCAGTATGCTCGCAGGGTGAAGAGACCTTCAAAAGGGAGCTAAGGACCCTCCACAGAGGGCTTGCTTGCCTCGCTGAGGGAGCTAGCTTCAAAACCAGCGCAGATTTCATGGGCTGGTACTTGATTGAGGTGCCGAACTGCGACCGGATGGAGCTGGAGCACCTCTACAATATACCCTGATCATCAGTCCCAATATGCAGATGGCAGGCTCTGCAGCTATGGCGTTGCAAAAATCAATGCAGAGCTGCACGATGGTGCTTCTCTGAAGCCTCCTTTTGTTATGTGAACTTTCTTAACATTGTTGGCCTCTGTCTATTTACTGGTTGCTCTAGAGCATTGTGTGGCATCGGGACAAGGTGTGCTCCCAGCTGCACATCGATGTGGTGGACTGGTTGTGTTTGTTTTTCCCACCTGGGTAGTGTTCAGGGTGTACTCGACTCTTTCAAACTGAGCTTTGTGTTTAGGCTTTGGAAGTGTTGATGCCTCTCCGAAAGTGTGAGCTCAAGCGGAGCCTTGTAATGAACTCAAAACCTTTTATGTCCTGTTGTGTAATGCATATGGACTAGGGTGGTTGCCCTGGAACTCTAAAATATTTCACTCATATTCCAGAACTTGCACCATCTTCTCAATTCCCTACGGCCTCATCAGGTGTGACTTGTGAGCCTGAGTTTTTGTTCCATATGGTGTTGTATTTTTCTGCAATTCCCAGAAATGTACTTACATTCTTTAATACCTTTTAGGCAAGGGCCACAATGATTCACATGCTTGAGACAAATTCAGCGCCGCAAGCAAGCGATTGAAGATATAAAACAGTGAGTAATTGGCCCTTCTTTTACATTCTTTAATATCTTTTTTGGCAAGGGACACGTTGATTGACATACTTGAGAGCCAAATTCAGCGCCACAAGCAAGCAATTGAAGATATAAAACAGCGAGTAACTAGTCCTTCTTTAGCTCGGCTGCATAAGTTGGAAAATGTATTGTGTCCAGACACGCTTCCTGGTTCACAAATGTTGTAAAAATCTTTTTGTGTCTTTTTTCTTGTACCACCGCATTGCAACTTTTGCATAGTAAAGAACTAAGAAGTGGATTATAGTTATCCGTTGCAATACCGAAGGACCATTAACTACTTGTTGACTGCTTCAGCTTGAAATGTATATTGTAGTTCAGGAGATGGGTGGCTGATAGTTTTGATAAGAAATGGTAGAGAACATGGCATTCATGCATTTGATAAAGTTGATTTTGCTGCCTTGAATACACATTTTATAGTATCCTGTATGCTGTGCCTTATTTTTGTGAGTAACCTTCATCTCAGGGACCATAATAATTAATCACTGCATAAATGTCGTATTTTGACAACTCATTGAGTATTTCTTACTTCAGGAGGAGGCAGGAAGCGCAAACGCTGCGTAGCGAATCACTTCTTGTCCTGGATGGAAGCCAAACTAATTAGGCTGATGCCATTTGATTGTCAGAAGACAGATTAGTGCTCTATGAGTTCGATAGTGTGTGTAGTAATTCCCTGGCAGAGACAACCCAGAGGCCAGAGATCTTTACTTGCTTCTTGTGGTGTCTGTTGTCTCCTTATTGTATTTCCAGCTTTGATCACTGAATCTTGTACATTGATGGTCAATGCTAACATACTCCTCCAGCTACTTCATGCTTAACTGTGATATTTATGTTCCGTACCTTTTCGCAGCTGGGAGTTGCTGTCGCAGTTGATATTTATGTCTTAGCGGATTGTGTGGTTGATGCCCATACTTTAGAAGTTTCTTTAATTTTATTTTATATTGCTATGCGATTGCATGCCGAAACAGGTGGGTCAAATGCAAGGGATTAAACCTGGTGTTACAAGATGTGGTCTGTAAAAGTGCACCGGACTAGTTTGTTATAAGCCCAGTGTTGATTAGTGATTACTCCCTCCGTCTCAAATTACTATTCGTTTTGACTTTTCTAGTTATATAGTTTTACATATGCACCTAGATATATACTATGTCTAAATACATAGTAAAAGTTTATGTATCTCTGAAAATGAAAACGAATTGTAATTTGGGATGGAGGGAAGTTTTTGTATCTCTGAAAGCAAAAATGAATTGTAATTTAGGATGGAGTACTAGCTATGCCATCGTCTGTGGCCACACATCCTCTGCATCCTATATTTTTGCATCCTATATTTTCTATGAGCTCGTGTCTTCCTGCTGCGGTTTTGTCAGTATCAGTAATTACAAATATTGCGACACAGTATTATAGTTGCTTATTGTGGTTACTGGTACGCATTCCGCTTAGTTATCCTGGTTACTAGTTGCTTCTTGGGCCGGTTCCTTTTGTTTTATTTTGGGCCGGCAGAGCGCTAAAACTGTGGTCCAGCAATATCGACTGTTGGCTTGACTAGTGACGAACTGACGACGGATTCCTTCAGCACGAAAGAAGATCAGCGGGGCATGCTTCGAATCGAATAATCATCAACTTGGCCAAGAAACAAAGTGTGAACAAAATGAAAGAGAGGCTGCTACAACATCTAGAACCTTCTGGGTGGAGTCAAAGCAACAATCAACTTTAACTGAATCAACATTGCTGTACCCAACTAGCACTCCATTCTGCAGCCGGGACGCAAACATGGAGACATATCTCAACCGTTGGATCGTCCCGTCATGCAAATCGGGTCGCGAATCGCACGATTTCCTGGCTCTCTGCCGTACTAGCAAACTCGTGCCGCGCACGGGGGGATCGCTGAGGTCAAACCGGGCACGTTGCCTGGCCATCACGGCCGCCCGTGTCCCGGGGTCCGTCGCACCGAAGCAAACGCGCGGCCGACGCCTCCCTCCCGCGAGGGCAGCGACGACCCTCGCGGCTACGCGGTACGCCCTCGAGTATTTATCGTTCGGCCCCTCGAAAATCTCCCACGTTTGCTTCTCCAACCACCTGCCCCCCCGCGTCCCTTCCTCTTCCTCCCCCAGATCCATCAATTCGTTCGGACCGCGCCCTCTCCCTCCGGCTCCGTTCGAACCCGCGGCAGGCGAGCGATTCCGCCAGATTTGATTCGACAATGAATCCCGAGTAGTAAGGCCTCCGATCCTCCTCTCCCCTTACCTCCCCCGCTCGTCCCTGTGATCTGTGTAGGTTCTCGCTCTCGTAATTTGCTGTGGTTGCGTAGTTTCGGTTGTAACTTTCAGGGTCTCTCTGATCAGGTGCGCGCTGGTAGGTCTCACCAGCTTTCGATCTGGATCTGGGTACCCGTGTTCCGAATTAGGATTTCGTGAATGGAAGGCCTATCTGTGGCCGCGGCTACCTTCATGGAGGAACTTATGTGGTTTAGCTTGTTGATGAGGGGTGTGTTTGCTCGGTTTAAATTATGCGTTGATTCGTAGGGCGTGGTGAGAATGCACTGTTGTGTTAAGGCATATGTTTCCGGGAAAAATTCTGGAGGCAGGGAACATCACAATGGGAACACAGTCATCATTGTGTTATATGAATTATGTTTATATTTCGCAATGACTTCTTTTTTACTGCGTGAACACGTGCAAAAGAATCCTGCATTTGTTAAATGGTTTGCAGATTTTGCACTTATGTAAAGAACACTAAAGTTATTTCTTATCAGGCACAGAAGCATTTGATTCTCTATATATGGCCGATATGGAGTGCATATGTTGAAAGTGTTGAGTACCAAATATTGGAGTATTGTCTTGTTTACCAAATCTTAATAGTACCATAGTAGCATTGCTGAACCATCAGAAAGACTGATAACTCTACTACTAAAGGAATTGATCCTAGAAATATATGTCATTTGTGTATCACGCATGATAGATTGGTCTCTTTCTTCATATGCGTACTCAAAATCTTCGTGGGCCGAAACAATGAAATTTTGGAACTTAAAAAGGTAAAACAATTCTGAATAGGACTAGTTGAGCACGTTTATGTTGTAATACTGGTAATTCTTTCTTATTGGTGAAGTGATGGCAGCCATCATGATCTGCTAGTAATGCATCCTGTTAATGTAATGCACTACTTAATCCTGTTTTCCTTTTTGCAATTTCAGCGACTACCTTTTCAAGCTTTTGCTTATTGGTGATTCTGGTGTTGGGAAGTCCTGCTTGCTTCTCAGATTTGCGGTGAGAGCTCCCATCTCTTCTCATGATTGCTCGTTGGTAGTTCATACTGCAATGGTGAATTTCTGCAGTGTAGTTGTTGAGATATAAATAAATGTACATTGGAAGAAATATCCACTATTTGACTTAAGCTTACAGCTGCAGCCAAAAAATATTGGTTACAAGTATCCATATCCTGGAGAGGTCCTTTTGATGTTTCTGTTTCATCACTTTGCAGGACTATAGATTACTTATATTAACGTATCACCTTTGAAGCTTAATGTACCAAATATTGTCTCACATACTCCCCCCGTCCCAAAAAAAAAGTCATTCTAGGTTTGTCTTAAGTCAAACTTTCTCAACTTTGACCAAATTTATAGAGAAAAGTATCAATGTTTATGGCATCAAATAGGTATATTATAAAAATACATCTCATGATAAATCTAATGGCACTTATTTCATACCATAAATATATGTAGTTTTTTCTATAATCTTGGTCAAACTTAAAAAAGTTTGACTTAGGACAATCCTAAAACGACTTGTTTTTTGTGATGGAGGGAGTAGACTGAACGTTACTGATACACTGTTTGTTTATGATTAGGATGATTCATATCTGGACAGCTACATCAGCACAATTGGAGTTGATTTTGTAAGTCCATTTCAAATTCATTTACTTACTCCTGAAAAGAATTCATATACTTCAATTCAAGTTTTCTTTGTAGCCTAGCAATAAGTTTATCTTTTTGCAGAAAATTCGGACAGTAGAGCAAGATGGGAAAACCATAAAGCTTCAAATTGTAAGACTGCTGCGCTGTATTCAGTTGATACTTTCTCGTGGTAGCTATGGTAGGAAAATAGTTATATGTTGGCTAATTGTGTAGTAAATAAGTTTGAACGTGATGTAACATTGGTTCCCACTAATAGCACACGAACCCATGTTCTCTAACCATGGAAACGATATTTCCACTGTTCATATACCTTATTGCATATTGATTCTGGTTGCTTCATTGCACAAGTGACTAATTATTTATCTCTAGCAATTAGCATGATCACAAATTTACGTAGTGAATAGGGATCCGTACTTGGTCTGTCCTCATGATTAGGATTGAGGGTGTTGAACTTTTGATACTGTTCTGCAAGCTGATATGCTATTATTTGAAGAAGAATTTTTTTTATAGATGAGTTTGGTTGGGTCTGTCAAATTTTGCTGTCAATATGTAATAGTGACAAACTGATAGTACATTTTCCATGAATTGTTTTTGTGAAAAATTATGAATCTAAGTGTAATTTGGCATTTCGTGGTAACAAACTTACATTGCTATTCGCTATAGCACGTTGAGAGAATATCATAGTCTATCTAATTCACATAGCAACGCGCAGCAATCTAGATTTCTAGGAGAAGTACCAATATGACACAGCTACTGTGTAATCCTTCAGCTCACATGGTTCTGTAATTGCTACAGTGGGATACTGCTGGGCAAGAGCGTTTCAGGACAATCACTAGCAGTTACTATCGGGGAGCTCATGGAATCATTGTAAGTTGACCTTCTGAACTAGTAGTCTTTCTGAAACTTAACCCTCTTGATCACTTTATGATACTATTTGTAACTTTTGATTGCTTGCAGATTGTATATGATGTTACAGACCAAGAAAGCTTCAACAATGTGAAGCAATGGTTAAACGAAATCGATCGTTATGCAAGCGACAGTGTTAACAAGCTGCTTGTTGGGAACAAGAGTGATCTAACTGCCAACAAAGTTGTGGCAACTGAGACAGCAAAGGTAAGTTCTCCAAATTTCATGAACGAATCATGACAATGACTGCAATTGTTCGTGTCCACCACACCCCTAGGTCTTGTTTAGACATTTACAATTGATTAAAAACACCATTCAGGCGTTTGCTGATGAGATGGGCATCCCATTCATGGAGACGAGTGCGAAAAACGCCATCAATGTTGAGCAGGCCTTCATGGCTATGGCCGCATCCATCAAGGACAGGTATAGCCAACATTTCTAAAGTGCTCAATATTCTTTTGTTATCTTGAGATTCTACTGGGTTTATCAAAATCCTACCTTCTGCTGTTCTCAGGATGGCCAGCCAACCAGCCGCGTCAAACGCAAGGCCAGCCACCGTGCAGATCCGCGGGCAGCCTGTCAACCAGAAGACTTCTTGCTGCTCGTCCTAAGATCTCCTTATTGCTTTGGTTCCTTGTAAACGACACGCTATTAGTACCGTTTGTGCACGCATGAAAGATGTATTTGCATAATTTGTTCAGGAAATGCCCTTGCTGATAGTATCTCTTCGTTGGTCAGATGGTTAGAGAGCTGCAGATGTGTAACATCACCGTAGAGAGGCCCTGCAGTGCTCTCTCAACTTAAGGAGCAAACAGCAACAGTTTATTACCTTCATTCTTTTCTATCTTACAGCCTAACTGTTTATAAAGTAACTCGTTGCATTTGTGAACAGCTATTGTAATCCCTAGTTGCGTATTCATAGTGAGATGGAATTCCAGTGTGGGAAACATGTTTTTCTTTTGCATGTTGAGTGGTCATATTCATCTGCAATCATGGTGCCTCGTGACAGGCCCTCGTGGTCTCGCACTGATCTATGGATATGATGCGCCTTTTTCCTCCTCTAGAATGCAGTGCTTTGGCGTGCATAGCAGAGGACCATGACCTGCCGCAGGGCCCGCCACCACCGCCAATTGCTGTGCCCTGTGGTGTCCCATGTTAGCATCAGATAATAAAGTTTGACAAGTGAAGCGATATTCTTCTGTCGGGACACTGAGCAATTGCGATCTTCTCGATTTCTCGTTGAATATACTACTATTATTATATTAGTATGTAAAACTTCAGTGGCTTTCCAGAAATTTCACCTAAAAGCTCATGAGTCATCACATAAATCTCTGAAAGGCTGGCAAAATCAGTGTCGAGCTTTTTTCTTTCTTTCTTTCTTTCTTGAATACGCAGGACTATACATAGTAACACCATTGTATTATGAAAGATGCTTGAAGAGTTTACGTCATTGCATCACTGTATATTAAGAACATGTTTGAAGAGTTTACAGGGCAGAGCAACGCCGTGCTCACGCTTGGCATAAGCTGGGGTCTCCTGCTTCTCGTGGAGATCTACCCGTGGCCCCACCCCCCAAAATGGAGCAACATGGACATGCTTACATGCAACATGCATGATGAAAAAAGAGATAGATCAACCTAGAAGGATCTAGATTTTTCATTAAAAGAGAAATAGTCACCTATAGAGGGGACTCAAATCTAATAGTCAGAGTGTACGACCACACCTCCCACACGAACTATTTAAGCTAGGCTCACTTCCTTGCAACATGCAACATGCATCTTATCGTCCTAACCTCCTAGGACCTGGATGAACCACGACGCACCATGGTGCTCCTTGATGCACCACCGCCCTGTCCTACAGTCCACAAAGTCACGACGAGTCCACGAGTACATTCGGCTATGAGATCTTCTTGGCGTCAAGCTAAGAGTGCACGACCACACCTCCCACACAAGCTCACTTCCTTACAACATGCATGATGCATCACGACGCACCATGGTACTCCTTGATGCACCACCGCACTGTATGAACCACGATGGACCATGGTGCTCCTTGATGCACCACCACCATGGTACTCCAAAGATGCACCGCCGGCTCTACCGCTCCAGATCAAAATCACGACAAGTCCACGAGCGCATTCGACTATGAGATCTTCTTGACGTCAAGCCACGAACCAGCACCGCCACAACGTGGCGATTCCCTCTGGCGCTCGCTTTACGGAAAGCCGAGTAGTGGCCGTGCCCATCTCGCCGGCGCGCCACCCCCGCAAGATTCGCCCGGAAAAACGCGGCGCTCCTTGCGGAGAGCTACGGAATTCAGCACGCGGAACACGCACGGTGGCCGCTGCTTTTCTGCACGGGGGGGTGGGGCATTCGGAAGCAAGATCCAATTTCCGTGGCTGTTCCCGCGTGCCCCCCAAATATTCCTGCGAATCCGGCAAAGGAGACAGGGGGGAAATGCTCCAGGAAAATGTTACGATCAGAGAGGCCGTGATCGTATTGGCGTGGATGAAGAAGATGGCACATGCACAACTGTGTACTTATTCGAGAAAAAATGAGGACGGCAGAACGCAAGAACTGCCAAACCTTGCAAGCAGCTCTCTTGGATCTGAGAAGCTCCATGATTCGAGAGCGATTAAGTTATCATGCTCGCATAGTTAGGATCTCGACAACACTTTACACCATGCTTTGGTACTTAGCATTTGTCAACGCCCATATAGTATAAGGATTTTTAAAAAAAAATAAAAAAGTTGGACGGAGACGCAGCAGTTCCTTTCTTTTTGTGCACAAGCTGGTCCTGGCTAGCTAGTAAAGTTATCTGCAACTGCAAGTACAGCGTCGTTCCCAACTTCCCAAGCAAAGAAGCCATTATTTTAGGAACAGTAGTGGCGAGGTCAGTGGGGAGACGAGAGACAACTAAACAACTTGGCCCGAAGAACGCGACGTCCATTACCATTAGTCTCCGGTCCCGTGTGGTGGTTAGCGTACGTGGCCAACTCACCCTCGCTTTCATCCATCTCTCTCTCGCGGGGGATCGATCGCTGCCACCCGATCCCATCTTTTCCCTCACGTTCCTCACGTCAAAAACTGGCATTGTTCACGCCGTGAATTAACAATGCGACCCCCTTTTTTTTATCGTCCCATTGCTCGTCTCCGTCCACCATGATCATCCACGACCACGATGAGACTAATCCACAATTCCGCTTGTTGATTGGTCACTGGGAACCATTTCGGGCACACCTGAAAAGGCCTCGAGCACCTTGTCCTCTGCTGTCCTGGTAATGGAGTTTTGACCGTTGAGATCTGGGCGTGCATCAACTTGCCCCATCGTGCACTGATCCTGGCAATTTACGATGAACGCAATTCATGTTTTGTAGTAGATCCGATTCATGGTGTTGATATGTTGCCTAACTTCAAAGGGCTTTTAAAAAAAGGGTACTTTTGCAAAAAGAAGAGGAAAAAGAGAGATTAAAAGAAATGAAAATAACACTGAAAAGGACTTTCGTCAGGAAACGGCTTTCACTAGCTGTGTGCCTGTGTCGGAAGAAAAAAAAAGAAAGAAAAGGAGGGTCGAGCCTGTGAATAGGTGAAAGGAGCCTTTGTACTGTAGAGGGTGCTCTGCCTTGTCGGATAGGATGCAGAGACCAAACTGGAGGACGACGATTAGACCACGAAATGATTAGCGAGCCAGTCTTGAATCTGACCTCGCTCCTCGTTCCAGTTCAAAATGCGGTTGCGTTTCAAACATATTTTGCCCAACGACCCCGGTCTCCAGTCCGTACCCGTACGTTCATATGCAAAAACAAAGTTCGTGCCGATCCCTTTGAGTTGTGGAACCTTTGACGTTCGTGTTATCGTGTAGGCCTCGATGGCTTGCGACCTGACTCGCCGGCCTATTATGAACACGGTTTGTTTACTGCACGAAATGATCGGCACTACTGATGCTTAAAAATCGCCGAACATGTCTGCTAACGGGAGAGCTCGATCGCATCAGGCCGTCAGGTCCGGCGACAATGCGGGAGGCAAGAGTTGAATTCCAGCTAATGGCATGAGGGGACAGCGCATGGAAACACGGTGTTTGACCTGACAAACCGAAAATTTTTCTGATCTCCTCCTGCAACAACTACAAGCTCGTCGTCGCAGCTGGCGTTTCGTTTGTTCCTGCAGTTCGGCGGCAGTCAACACCGCTTTGCTTGCGTCGGCGCGCCCTGCGTCACCGCCAGATCAGATGTGTGAATCCAGGCCCCCGCGGCCCGCGCGGTCGCGTCGCGTGGTTGTTCGCCTGCCAAAAAAACATTTACCTGGACCGGACCTGGAACCGTACGCATACGCGAGACTCCCGGGCGCGCGCGGCCATGTGGACACACGCGCTCTCCTCGGCGAATTGCTAAAACGAGGACCGGGCCACGGGCGCCAGGAGCCCAGGAGCACGTCACGACGTCGCCGGCGCCAATTCTACCCAGCGATTCTGGGCGGCGCATCCGCGCATGGAAGAACTGACGGACAGGGACGCCGAGTCAAGGCGGCAGCAAGGTCCAACGCGCCCGCGCGCGCACCGCGTTGCTACGCTACGCAGCGGCGCGGCTGGCATCTGGCAACGCTGTCGCTGGCGTGGACTAGTCGGCAGGGCAGGCACCCGGTTCGGCTCGGCTCGGCGGCAGTTGCCGCGCTCCGTGGCAAATCGGATCGGCGGCCCAGCCCTACCCAGCAGGGCGCGGACGCAGCAGCGCACCCATCCCCGACGGATGACCGTGTCGCGTGCCTCGGGGCCACGGAATAGCGACGTCCCTCGGAGTCGCCGGTTGCAAGTGGCAACCACTCCATTAAATTTCCTCCCCCGCCCTGGCCGCTTCCTCCCCCCGGTTTATAAAACCCCCTCGCCCCCCGTGTCATCTCACATTTCGGAAGCTAGCGAGCAAGCTCAGGGGACCTGGTGAGCAGTCTACAGGCTACATACAGGGCAGGGTAGCAGCAAGCACATCGCGCATCGATTAGGAAGGATCTCTCTCGGCCGCCGCTACCGACGCAGGAGGCAAACCCGATGACAATTGCAGCCGCGGTGACCGCGCCCACGACCGCGCCAGTGCACGTCGCGCCGCGCCACGCCGCGCCCGCGTTGCAGCCGCGCGCCGCGCCGCGCCGGGACCCGTCGCCGCTGAACCCCAACACGCCGGCGCAGGCGCTCCGCTCGGCCACCTCCGCGCCTCCTTCTACTACCTCGGCGTCGGATGGCGCCAGGGCTCACATCGACAACCTCGACAAGGTGCTCGGGAAGCCGCCGCAGGTGCCGAGGGCCGCCAAGCAGGAGCCGGAGCAGGACGGCGGCGAGCAGGAGCCGCTCAGCGTCCGGCACGGCCTGCTCAACGCGCTGAACCTGTCCTTCTTCGTGCCCATGCCCGGGATGCGGGCGCGCACGGCCGCCGACGAGCACATGTCGCCGCGCAGCCTCATGCACATGCAGCAGCTTCTCTCCGCCGACTCCCCGCGCGCATCGCCGAGGTCCACCATCGCGCCGCGCTGGCGCAGCCTCCACGGGGAGGGCGGCTGGGCGGGGCTCCTAGACCCGCTCGACTCCGACCTCCGCCGCGAGCTCCTCCGCTACGGCGACTTCGTGCAGGCGGCGTACCAGGCCTTCCACTCGCTGCCCACGGCGTCGGCGAGGCACCGCGGGCTCATGCTCCCCGACCGCTCCTACCGCCCCACGCGCAGCCTCTTCGCCACCTCCGCGCTGTCCATGCCGCCGTGGGCAAAGCGCCCCAACACCCCCGAGTGGCTCACGCAGCAGTCCAACTGGATCGGCTACGTCGCCGTCTGCGAGTCCGAGCGGGAGGTCGCCCGCATGGGCCGTCGCGATATCGCCATCGTGCTGCGAGGCACCGCCACCTGCCTCGAGTGGGCCGAGAACCTCCGCGCCTCGCTGGTGCCCCTCGACGGCGAGAGCAGCGACGGCGCCGACGCGGGGGCCGAGGAGCCCAAGGTGGCGCGGGGCTTCCTCAGCCTCTACAAGACGGCCGGGGAGAAGGTCAAGAGCCTGTCGGAGGAGGTCATGGACGAGGTACGCCGCCTCATGGACAAGTACAAGGGCGAGGAGCTCAGCATCACGGTCGTCGGCCACAGCCTCGGCGCCGCCCTGGCGCTCCTCGTCGCCGACGAGGTCGCCACGTCCATCCCCGACGCGCCGCCCGTCGCCGTGGTCTCCTTCGGCGGGCCCAAGGTGGGCAACGCCGCGTTCGTGGACAGGCTCGGCAGCAGCGGCAAGGTCAACGTCCTGCGCATCGTGAACGCCGGCGACGTCGTCACCAAGGTGCCAGGGGTGGCGCCGCGGCTGCCGCACAAGAAGGAGCAGTACCACCACGTGGGCGCCGAGCTCCGGATCGACAGCAAGAACTCGCCGTGCCTCCGCCCCGACGCAGGGCCCGCGTGCCGGCACGACCTGGAGGCGTACCTGCACCTCATCGACGGGTTCACGGGAACGGGGCGGCCATTCCGGCACGACGCCCGGCGCAGCGTGATCCGGCTGCTGCAGCTGCAGAGGGGGAACGTCAAGAAGGAGTACGTGAACCGCGCGCGCGAGCTCGGCGTCGACCCCGCCGCGCCGGCGGACGTCGGCCGGAGCATGGCGTACGGCAACTGCGCCGTCGCGAGCCCCTCCTCGTGACGGGATCAAATCACGTCTGTTTCAGTGGCCCGTCCTGTAAATTTTGTAGAAGGAAGAAGATTCTTTCGTTAGTTGCGGTTTGCGAGCGGGGAAGTCCCTCTCATTTTTCGCTCTCTTTTTTTCGATAATCCATGCATGTACAGGAAAAACTAAGCAAGCGCAAGTGCGCAGATCAATCAATCTTCTAGTTAAAATCGTGAGCTTGATGTTTTCTTTGCCAGTTACCACTGCCAATTGCTCTCTGGTTCAGCTTTTCTTTCTGAGAGAGACTTGCTCTCCTCTGTAGTCGAAGTCTCGAAGAGGACTTGGAAAATTTCAACTCTAAATTAGATCAACATCATAGCATCAGAAAGGCCAATTTTTTTTAAAAAAAATCTCTGCTGCAAGTCCTGTAAGCTTGTGCAGGTTCTGACGATCAAGTTATTACTATCATGTAATTCACATTTTTAGTTGCAAGTTACAAGTTTCCAACACTCCTTTGGATCGAAGCAAGGCTGTTGCGGCCTTTCAGTAAGAGTTGATCGATCAAAGCTGTATCCTACTAGCTAAATTCTCACGTGTCTTATTGGACGTATGCAACCATGACGTGAGTACCAGACTACCAGTAGACTAGCAGTAGTTGCGGTCACGAGCAGCATTTTTATACAGTCCACATCACAGTGCTAGCACCAAACGCGCCTCTCCAACTGCCCCCTTCCAGAATGCGCAGCCCGCGGGGCCTCCTCGCCGTCTCCGGCTATCTTGCCGGCCGCCACGCTCGGGCGGCCTCCGTATCCACCACCGGCCACCACTCCCTCTTCTTTGCCCGCGCCTTCCAAATCCTAGCCCAGCCGGAGCCCGTCCGCCTCCAGGAGCTCTCGGCACCCGACTCCGGTCTGTGACCTGGCCACCTATCTGTCACCGTCTCCTCTTAAAAGTTCTGCCTATTATTCAGAATTGCTCTAAAATTCCTCCTTTTGATTATTCTTGAATCTTGACCCGTGTCCGGGATCAGGGATCCTAGAGCTGAGGCTTGAGCGGCCGGAGGTCAAGAACGCCATCAATTGGGATGTGATGAGGAGGCTGCGGAGCGCCATAGAGAAGATTCAGGCCGACGCGACGGCGAAGGTCGTCCTGGTTGTGAGCTCCGTGCCGGGGGCTTTCTGCGCAGGCGCCGACCTCAAGGTCTGGACTTGCCCGGTGAGATGGGGTTTACTAGTCGTTTAGACATTGGAACACAAAGCACGAGTTTTTGTTCGAATAGAAGACAACCGAAAGTGGTGTAGGTGCATGTGCGAATTCTAGATGAGTTATATAGATGATTAAAGAGTTGTTGCAAGATGTTGCTAGCGGAATTGATGGCTGAACTTTGCGTTATGCTGACATTGATGTTCAGAAATAATTGTGTGTTGCTAGATTAATTGTTAAAAGAAAAGGAATGGCTGGAGTGGAGTGGAGTGGGGAAATGAAAGACTCATGGCCAGACAGCATATAGGGGAGTCGGTTTCTTGAGTAGCGTCTAACTATATGAGACAAAGAGGGATGAGGTTCATGTTTTCAAAGACAACTTTATAAAAAGAATGTTTTGATTGGCAATTCTAGAAACTCTAGGATTTATAATTATTAGTAAAGAATAGAGAGTGTGGCTTAAAGAGGAATACATGTGAATTCTCAGAGGGATAATTAGAAGATCTGTAAACTTATTTAGTACTTGAAGTACTAGGATTGCACATGTGCTTGTGTGTTTGCTCAAGATATGATTCTGTATAATTTAGTACTATACTACTATGTACTGAATACAATAAATTCGTATCACGATACAATGAAAACTATTCTAGATCTTTAGGTTTTTTTCATCTCTTGCTCCCTCTTCTTAATATTTTGCTTCTTTTGTTGGCTCTTCTATGTTTCAAGCTCTAACTTTAAGTTGCAGTTATTTGTTTCTATGTTTTTAGATTATTTATTATCTTCTGGATCATTATTTGTAACATCCAAAACGATGGCAACTTTCCTTACAATTTGACCATGACTATGTCCCGTCAAAACAAAGGTTGGATGTTTTTTTTCTTTTAAGAAATTTCTAGTGTATTTCTCTTTTCTCTTAGCAGCTATAAAATGATTATCATAAACCTTTATTATGTAATAAACATCAGAATGCTGCTAAAGATCATGTTTGCATTTCCTGTGATGACATTGATTTCTCAACCAATTTGTTTGACATCATAATCAATACATTAATACTTGACTCCTTGCTGCTGTCCCTTGTCTTTGACCTTTAGCTCAGTTCATGAATTAAAGAACATCGTAATCATGTAGAGCAAATAATGAAACCATGTGGGCCGCATCTCAGAGCAATACTATTGTTATCAGGAAAGGAAACTAATGAGCTCTTCTGAAGTTGGAGAGTATGCTAGATCTTTGAGGTCTACATTCTCTTCTTTTGAGGTTTGTTCCTTGAACTCAAATTTAACATGCCCTTTTGCATCTATAACATTAGATCAACAAAATGAGTAATGATAAACGTATGAATGCGCACATGTATATACAGATTCCTTGCAGTACTTATTATTTTTATTATCACTGGCCATGGTTGTTCTATGTGCATATACTTACAGGGCTCAGGAATTACAGTTTGTTTGAACAGGCACTCCCTATTCCAACAATTGCTGTCATTGAAGGAGCTGCTTTAGGTGGTGGGCTAGAACTTGCTCTTTCATGTGATCTCCGCATATGTGGTGTTGCCTTTAATCTGGAATATTACCAAATTCCTTTCATCCTGTGGGATAACTATTTCCTGGTGTTTTGAATATTTAAGTGTATACCTTCTCTCTAACGTGCAGGGGAAAATGCAGAACTTGGACTGCCAGAAACAGGCCTTGCCATTATACCTGGGTACGTGATTATGTAGCCTACATAGTGCATTACTTTCTAAAACAAATGGTTTAAGAACCTATCATGATGTTCTGAAATAAATTGCTATTTTATCACTGGATGCTATTTTATCAAAATAAATTGCTCAGCTCATAGGGTGGCAACTGACCGTTTCCTATCCTGCAATAGAATGTGATTGCTGAGGAAGATTTGGTCACCATTTACACATGAAGACTGACTTTGTAGTTAACATAGACTATTCTTCAACTTGGCTGACAAAAAAGTTTTAACACAAAAGATGCAAACATAAGTGACTTGCAGAAGTAGACGTCTACATCAATGTAAGTGCATTGCAAATAGTCAATTTGAAACACTGATGCTGAAAAGGCGACACCGACAAGCACGACTTCACATGATGTGTTTATTTTTCTAGAACCAAAATGGACAGTGGTTTTCTTTGTCATGATGGAACTTGCCACTGCATGTTTTGACTTAGTAAGTGTACATGCATTTTCTTACTATAACATTAAAAAGTGTACAAAACCTTTCCAAAATGACGAAAAGAATCTATCTCGGTGAAAATAACCTCCATTTGCTGCACTAACAGAGCCGGAGGCACTCAGCGCCTTCCTAGGATCGTAGGGGGGTCCAGAGCAAAAGAACTGATATTCACTGGCCGGAGATGTGATGCAGCTGAAGCTGTAATGATGGGTAAGGCTAGCCTTGTTACCTATTTTTGCCTACTTATTGGAAAGATTCCTAAATGTGTTTGCATTGCAGGACTTGCAAACTATTGTGTTCCAGCAGGGGAGGCTTATCAAAAAGCTCTTGATATTGCACGCGAGATAATGCAGAAAGTAAGAATCATTCTTAATCCTACTTCTGAACACAGGGAAGTTCACCATGAGTTCACGTTTCTGAATAAGCATTTACATGCCACAGTATACAAATAAGAACAAGTTTCTGTCAGTACAAGTGAACTTGCGGGAACGAATTCATCAAAAGCATAATAAGTGAAAGTTGCAGGAGTAATTTTATTGGGGCCACTGATCCAGCGGCATGTACCTTTAACCACTCCGAGCATGGTTGTTCTTTCTTGCAGGGTCCCCTGGGGATAAGAATGGCGAAGAAGGCTATAAATCAGGGGACGCAGGTCGCCGACATGTCCTCGGCATTGGCTGTCGAAGGGGAGTGCTACGAGCAGCTGCTGCACACGCAGGATCGCCTTGAGGCCCTGGCTGCGTTTGCCGAGAAAAGGAAGCCTGTCTGCACAGGAAAGTAAGCTGTTGGCTGGTGGTGGAGTGTTTGTAAAAGATAAGGAGAAGCGGTGAACTGGCCTTGGATTACCGATGGAGGCCCAGTTACCTATTTCAGCCTGGTTGTTCTGCCTGGGCAGACCGGGCTGCGTGGGCCAATTCTAAACGATTTTTCTGCCTTGCATTAGGCCCATCCGTCAATGCCATCAAGTGGCTCTCTGTACTCTGTAGCTCGCGGCGGCGGCGGTGGCTGTTTAAGACCAGCGAGGGCTGTGTCAGCTAGCGGCTCTCACTGCTCACGGCGCTGCGGGAGCACGGGGCTCTCAAGAGTCAAGAGTCTCGCTCATGGACATGGGTCGTAAGGTCCCAACGATATCGGAGAGACGGAGGCTGCCATGGTCTCCGCAACGCGCGCATCCGGGCATGCCTCACGACGACCGCAGCGCGCCGCGTTTTCTCGTCCGCGAGAGCGAGACCGCGACCGCGACCGGAGATGAGATTGGAAAACAATACAGCCGCCGGCCGCCGCGCAGCTTGGCGCATTACGGCACGTTCCGATTACTCTCCTACAAGACCTCCTGCTCCAATTATTATAATATTCGATCCGCGCCGCGTGATCCCTATCCAACGACGCTGTTGCGGGACCGTCTAATCGGCGCACGCGCGCCAGCAAGAGTTACCCTTTTCAGCTACTAGCAGCTTTCCTTTTTGGGCTTCCGTGCGCACAGCTCTGCGGGCACGCGGCCCCCGCCGCCAATTTCTCTTTTCGCGTGCTTTTTCTTTTCCGCGCGTGCGTTGCACGATCCATTTTTATTTCAACGCGCTAGTTTCCGTTGGATTCTCTTTTAACAGGCCATCATTCGGGACAGTTAGGGATGAAGGAGTAAAAAATGGGTGGGGAATTCGACGATGAAAGCTAGTTTCAATACCATTTTCATACTAAAAATATGTTTAATTGTATATAAAAATACTCAGAAAAGCATTCAAGGTAACAAAAAAAATGTATACACAAGTTGTCATATATAACTTTGCCCCTTATTTCTCTTCCATATACAACTGATCTAAATTCTTGCTCGACCCTGTGTACATGTGGCACAGCCTATCATTTCAAGTAACAGAAATTGAGAATAGAGTCAGTAGTTCTATATTATAGTATATGAAAAAATATTGTTCTCTAAAGTTTATCCCTAAGTTTGACATACTCAATACTTTATTTACATAATTTATGCACATAAAAAATATATATAAATGATCTATTTGTTTGACACATACAAAATTTAC
Organism: Setaria viridis; assembly: GCF_005286985.2. Lineage (NCBI taxonomy): Eukaryota > Viridiplantae > Streptophyta > Magnoliopsida > Poales > Poaceae > Setaria > Setaria viridis. The sequence continues at coordinate 32,752,653 of NC_048263.2, forward strand.
GAACATTATGCGAAAAAATATGTATAGACAATTGTTGTCTCTCATCCTAACTTATTGACATGGCACAAATTTATCCACATAACTAATAATGTGCAAAAAGTTATATGCAATTATTTAATAACATAAGACAAAAACTTGAGGCCACAACTTACATAAACTGCTATGGAACAATGTTATTATATTAATGACACATCCTATATACATATATATAAATTATAGGCTATATGTTGTATAAAAGAACTTGAGTTCGCATTGGCTCAAAAAAAGTAAATACAAAAACAAATGGCTATGCGGATATTAAAAAAATAGAAAAACATTATCTTATAACTCATATACAACTTCAGTGCATAATTTATAACCGGTATATAACTTGAGACATATAAGTTGTGTGCATAACTTATAGGTTATGTGTATAAACTTATACCTACATAAGTTATAATTCTATGCTTAATCTATGTGCAACTTATATCATACAAAAAATTGTGAAGGAAAAAAGTTATACCTTAAAAATATATAACTTCTTTGCATAGCTTATAACTGATATATAACTTCTGGTGTATATAACTTATGTGCATAACAAATAACTCTTATGTCTAACTTATGTGAATGACCTATGCTGAACAAACTTTTGAAGGGAAAAGTTTCTCTTGAAGATCGCTATCCCTTAGGAATACTAAATAGCACAGTAGACAGGGAGAACATACAGAGACAAAAATGCACTGAATAGGCCTAGCGACACAAATCATTTTACGACCACATTTGTATTGTGTACATGCGGTAGATTGGAGTCAAAACAAACTAAGGGGAACAAAATTGAGCAGCATATGTGCCTATACAACAGCAGACACAATTAGGATACTAGATCGGTTGGTGTTGAACTGGAATACAAATCATGTGACTACTCACTAGCTATTGCCAAAAAGGGCAATTCCAGAAGGAGTAGAAATTGTGCTGGCGCTGCAATATGGAAGGATCATGAAGTTAGCAGATTGTATATAACATTTTCACAAGTAAAATATTGTATTTGCTTTGAAGGTAACAAATAAATACAGTAGATGTCTTGAATAAAAGAGAAGAGAACATTTTCTGCACAAATTATGAATAAATGTTATATAGCAAAATTTTTATAAAACCTATTTAGAAAATCCGCTCATAACTTTTCTGCACATATTAGCTTACGAAAGTTATCTAGAAAAAAAATGCCTAGAGAACATTTTGTAGATAACATTTTCAGAGAACTTTTCTATAAAACTTCAGCACAATCTTTTCTTTATTACTCTTCCATGTAACAGTTATTAAACAACATTTTCAGAAGAAGTTATTCCATAATAGTTTAGAGAAAAATTATTCCATAACGTTTCATAGAGAAATATAATAACATTTCAGAGAGAGGTCATGTAACAACATTTTTAGGACAAAACTTATTACGTAACATTCTGCAACAAAGTTTTTCCAGACCATAACTTTTGCAAAAAAGTTATTTAGTAATATTTTCACAAACAAAGTTGTATAATAATTTTCCTTAAAAAATGAGCAGAATATTACTTTTGATGAGCTATATTGAGGTCCCTAACTCCACTTAAAGAATATAAACTAATGCTAAAGTAGTAGTTCAGGCACAGAGTCATATATTTGCAAAAAAAGGAAACATTCCTAAGTACTAAACAAAAACTATTCATGAGTACCAAACAAATAATTTGGACATACAAGATCATGCAGAAAAAGGGTTGAAAGAAAACTACAGAGATTAGAGAGTAATAACCCTGAGTGCAATATAGACAATGTCTCCCAGCATTGCTTGCTCCCTGACTTAATAATCCAAAAAACTGAACCAACTGCATGTGGACCTAACCTATTGCACGACAAAATTATGATAAAAAGTTGTGAAAAAATTGTTGTCGTGTGAAGTTATATCCCTGAAATTGGGATGGTCAATAACTTATGTGTATAACTTATATCACTAACTTATTAACATGACTAATAGTTATGTACATTACTTATGCGCACAACTATATAAAATGGTTCTTTGCCTAACTTATTGACATGACAAAATTTATGTACATAATTGATGCAGAAAATTTTATTTGAATCTCTCTCCTAACTTATTGTCATCAAAATATATAAAATAATATCACAACCCAACTTATTGCGCATAAAAAATATGACAAAAAATTATGCAAAAATTGTTGTACTATAAAGTTATATCCCTAAGTTTGACATAATCAATTATTTATGTACATAACTTATCTAGAAAATATATATAATAAGTTTTTAGCATAACTTTTTTTCACATGAACAAAATTTATCTACATAACTTATGCAAAATGTATACATATAATAATTTATCGGACCAAGTTATTGATATGCCCAAAAAAATATCTACATAACTTTTGCACAAATAAATGTATACAATAATCTCTAGATCTAACATATTGACATGGAAAAAAATATGTCAAAAAGTATATGATCAATCAAAAGCATACCTGGATCCCGCAGAAAGTGACTCATAGCTTTGTTGCCACATTTCCAGCCTTCAAGCATCTCTCATCTTATTTTGCTGGAACAGATTGAACCTGAATATAGAAGTGGTAGTTTTAAATTTATGAAAATACCACTCGTCTTATGAAAATTTATGAAAATCACTTTCTATGGAATCAAAACAAGTGCACAACTTAAAATACCACTCAACCAGCTTTATCGAGCAAACAGGTACAAGAGAAAAATCCCATTAGATATCTGTATCTATATTGCTACAGATTGATGTAATATTGTAACGAATGAATCTATATGTTTCATAATCCGATCCCCTCGAACGATACAAATTACTCTTGGTCCAACTGTCCAAGAAAAAAGGAAGTAGAATTTATGAGATCCAAAGTTACTGTCATTTGCAATATTTTTGTTTGTCTACCAAGCCACCTCGTACACAAGTAACCTATTGTTCCCAAAACTAGTGCAAAGTTACTACCACACGCACAGCCAAGTGATAAAGAGATTTGCAGGCTGATGTTAGCCTGTTATCATCAAACTGCAGTATATAAAAAACATATGACCTTCAAGCCTTTCCTCTAGAACCACCTCTCCTTCAGGTAACCTCCTGCTCTAATAGACTACCATTTGGACTATAGTTAGCTCTGTCATGCAATGAAATAACGAACTAATCAGTGATTCCAGTAGCAGTAGTGACTAATGAGTTACTCAGAGGATCATAACGCATGGCAGTTGAGTTGAACACTGAGATTATTGATAGTGAACACAATATTAGAAACTAAACCAGGCATTGTAAAGAAGTTATTTAACTATCAACCCTGTAAATATCTGGGCAGTATGCTTTCTATCAAACAAAAATGGGAATGAAACCTGCTGAAGGTACACTCATTCGAATGAAATTAGAAAATATTAGGAGGATGACTTAAGCAAGAAGACTTTGATAGAGTAACACATCAATACATTAATTAATACTTTGAGAGATGCAAGGGCTAAATGCTTCTACAAGTACTAAACAGGAACAATGAAAAAAAATCCGTACCACAATTGATCGATGCAATGGATTTCTAAGACTCTGTGCTCGTACATTCCCCCTTCATTGGCCAGCCATGAACCTCGCAGTCTCAAACTTCATCCATCAGAGCGGTTATCTAGAGAAAAGGGAAGTGAAATGGAAAGGCAGTGAGAAGCGAAAATGGAGAAGGGGAAAATGGAACAAGGAGCGGCGATTTGCCTGGGATTGCTTCCTGCCGCAACATTCGAGGCCGTCCACCCCTCCATGCCCGCCGCCGACTGCTCAAGGCCGGCGTCCCTTCCACGGCCGCAACTCTGACCATCCACCACCGTGTCAAGCTCTAGTAATTGCCTCGTAGGGTTGCGCCCCCAGCACCTCCGCTTGCCGTCCTTCTGAATCTGAGATCCGCATCAGCGAAGTGGTCCCCTCGTGATGACGCGCGACAGCTTCGCGGGAGGAGTCCGGGAGACGCGTGTGGGTGGGGGCTGCGTAGGTGAATGGAGAGATGTCGGATCGAGCGTTGGTTGTGAAACTAGCGCGCGAATAGAGAATCAATATTGCGCGCTGTTGCGTCTCTCTGCCCATCTCTCGACACCTCAACAAGTCGTCATCGCCCAGTCAGTCTCCCAGTCTCGCCCGGCTCTTCCTCGCCCGCCGCTCCGCTCCACTCCAGCATGCTCGGCCTCCGGCGCCTCCTCGCCGTCTCCGGCCGCCACGCGCCGGCGTTCGCCTCCGCCTCTGCGGCCTCCTCCCACAGCGCCTTCTTCGTCCGCGCCCTCCAGATCCTCACCCAGCAGGGGCCCGTCCGCCTCCAGAAGCTCTCGGCGCCCGACTCTGGTCCGTGTCTGTTCTCACCCCATCCCGGGGAAAATTTTGCATTTCCTTGTTCCCGACCTGTAGTTCGTTGCCTGCAGGGATCGTGGAGCTGTGGCTGGAGCGGCCGGAGGCCAAGAACGCCGTAGGGAAGGAGATGCTCCACGGGCTGCGGAGCGCCATCGAGGAGGTGGAGGCCGACGCGGCGGCCAACGTCGTCTTGGTGGCCAGCTCCGTGCCCAGGGTCTTCTGCGCGGGCGCCGATCTCAAGGTATCCGTTGCATCGACTCTATTCTGCAGGTTCGATTTTGCTTGCTAGGACTCTTTCATTTGTGATTTGTGCTGGTACGGAGTATCTTTCAGCGGCAACAATTGCTTACTGTTTGTTTAAGTTGCTGTAGCACTGACATACAATGATATGCGGTGCGCCTCCCATTTAGCCAAAGCGTCACATTTTTTTTTGAATGTTTATTTGGAGAAGAGCTGATTCATTGCATTTAGCAACGTGAATCATCTTGCGAACACATTTCAAGTAATCAGTAGGATGACTGACACTAAGCACTCTAAAATTAGCAATAAGTGTACATTGCAACTGCCTTTCAGTTTTTGCGCACTGTTTACAGGATTGCTTCAGGAAGCAATTCGCTCGCTTGACTTGCTAAACAAATGCTAGCCGTTTGCACTTGTTTGACCTTTATATCAATTATAGAACTGAAAATATGTATCCCTTGTGCAGAAAAATGATGTATGCAGTGATTTTACAGCCTCTCCTTTATGTTGATAGGAAAGGAGGTTAATGGGCCCTACTGAAGCTCGGGACTTCGTTAACTCCTTAAGATCTACATTTTCATCCATTGAGGTTTGTTGTGTAACAATAGTATGTTCTTCTATATACTGTCGCTCTCAAAATTTTCATAAATTAGCACATCCTTGGTGATGCAAACTTTATATAAAGATACCAAGACACCATAATATGCATGCCCAACTGCCTTGTTACTGACCACTTGACCAGTGCTTGCATGAATCCTCCACATGGACGTTAATTTTTTTGTATAGTATGTTTAGAATGGTATGCCTTGCAAAATGTATACGCAGGCACTGTCAATTCCTACAATTGCTGTTGTCGAAGGAGCTGCTTTCGGTGGCGGTTTAGAATTGGCTCTTTCATGCGATCTTCGCATATGTGGTAATGCTTTTACTCTGCAGTGATCAAATCTCATCTACCTTAAGGAAACAAAGCTTTCTTCCTTTCTTTCAAGCTCATATGAATGCATTTCTTTTTTTCCAAAATCTTACCAGGGAAGGATGCAAAATTCAGCTTGCCAGAGACTGGCCTTGCTATTATTCCTGGGTAAATGGCACTTTACCTTCATAAGTAAATCTTTATATTTTGTTGATATTTGTTTTGTATGGTGCTGGAGTTGTTCTAGCCTGGTGAATTTAACTAGTGGTACTAACTAGCCAAGCTTCCTCTTGTCATAGAATTTAAAGCTGAAAATTTCTTTGTCTAAAAAAAATTGAAATGTTGCAGCATTGAATGTAAATTTTTAACTAAAAAGAAAATGTTGCTGCCTTGCTCATTATACTTGAAACATTGCAATGGCATGAGGAGAATTTATCCAATTAACTTTGAGAGCTGGAGGTCCAGTTGTAAATGATATGCTTCATCTGTTAGCATCCATTTCCTTCAAATGTAGAGCTGGGGGAACACAACGCCTTCCTAGGATTGTTGGAAGGTCCAGAGCAAAGGAGCTAATATTCACTGGTCGTAGATTCGATGCGGCGGAAGCTGTAACTATGGGTAAATTCAGCTGCTTTGACTTTTCGTCCTGCGCTAGGAGTTCTTGTTTCTAGGAATATCCTCTAGCTTTTGTTTTGCTTTTTAGAAAAATCACGTTGACGTGTTTTTACATGGCAGGAGTAGTAAACTACTGTGTACCTGCTGGCGAAGCTTATCAAAAGGCTCTTGAACTTGCACGGGAGATAAATCAGAAAGTAAGAAGCCGCTGAAATAATCATGTGCTTCATTTGTCAAAAAGATCAATTTTGCCATCTGAGAATTCTCAGCAAGAAGCATCTGAGATTACAGTATCTAGTTATCTACTTTATACTTGTCACATCCGTTGCTTAAATTGATTCCTCCTAGATCACTGCTCCATCTTTCTTGAAATTCTAAGCTTTTAGCCTTTTGTTTCAGGGTCCGTTAGCGATAAAAATGGCCAAGAAGGCCATCAATCAAGGGGCAGAGGTAGACATGACCTCGGCACTGGCTGTTGAAGAAGAATGCTACGAGCAAGTCCTGCACACTCAGGATCGTCTTGAAGGTCTAGCAGCATTTGCGGAGAAAAGAAAACCTGTATACACAGGAAAGTAGGGCTTTAGATGATCTTAATTAAATTCATAATACTCCTAATAGCAGCGGAATGATGCGTCCACATTCATATTTCTGTAAATTTCAGAAAAATAAAGCTGCACCTCAGCATCTGGGATGCTACCTATTTCGAAGTGAATTTGGCTGCGGCGTTGAACTTTAGATAGATGGGGATCAGGCCAAATTATTCCGAAATGAATTGGAATGCAGTTCATTTCTCCTACGTATTGGAAGGGAACTGGGTTTGGATCTAATGCTCCAAAACAAGCCTAAAACCTGCCATGAAGCTGCCCAAATTACCATCGGCTGTTGCTTATAAGTTTGTGCGATGTAATTATCCAATCCTACTACATACAGTAGTAGTCAAGTTTGCGTTTTCTGAAAGAAAAATGAGGAGCCCAAGAACAAAAAAAGACGGCGTTGCAGACTGCCAGTTGTTGCACCTACGGCCCAGCCGCGCAGTGAGTCAACGAAGAAGAAGCAACGCGACGACGACGACGACCAACCAACAAAAGAGCCCATGCGGTGCTCCTATATATCTACCGAAAAACCGGAAGATGGTTAAGCGATTAAACTATAAAGTTCAGTAAAGATTAACTTCATATTTTCGTTCCAAAATCACCGAGATCCAACTGATGATGGTTCATTCAACATTTTCAACGGATAAAAACTTTTGACCAATATTTTTTTGAAAAAATTGTACTTAGAAATGTTAAACCTCAATATTTTTCAAAAAATGTTGAGCAATATTTTTCAAGAAATTTCGAAGAAGTGGAACCAACATCTTTTTAAGAAAATGTTGATCCAACATTTTTTTAAAAAATTATTTCAACATTTTTTAAAAGAATTTTTAACATTTTTTCTGGAGCTTCTTCTCCGGCTCTGGCGGCCGGCAGCGATGCGCGCGAGGCCGTGGCGGTGCGCCGGCCAACCGTGGCGGGTCACGACGGTGCCAACGCCGGGCGGCGGCGCACGGGCGCACGGCGCAGGAGGCAGTTACACGGTGGGAGGCAGAGGGCTAGAGTTTGATGCAGAACCGATTTATCTCGTTTCTTACCCGGATCTCAAACACCTTCGTGAAGATGGATAGGATTTCTGGCCCACGCGGCTGCCGGCCAGCCGGCCCATGTTCTAGCCCGTGCGCGGCCTAGCCCGCACAAGGGCGTGCAGTGTACGCCACCTGCGTCCCAGCTTTTCCGTTTCCATCCCGGAGCATCCGAAAACCCACACCCAGCACGGCAGCCCCCACACCCGTCTTGCATTCGTTTCGCTTCCCACGCCGCCTCGCCTCTTCTCTCGCCAGTCGCCACCCGCTCTGCTCTTCCTCCGCCGCGCGCCGAGATGGGGAAGCGGTGGATCCCGCTGGAGGCCAACCCGGACGTCATGAACCAGGTGAGCTCGCGCGGCCCCGCCTCCGCCGCCGGTGCTAACTAGGGTTTCGTTTCCTCCCGTGTTTCGGGCCGCTCTCTCTGACTGCTAGTGCTGCCACGGGGTGGCCGCGTGCAGTTCATGTGGGGACTGGGGGTTCCCGAGGGGGATGTGCAGTTCTGCGACGTCTACGGCCTCGACGACGAGCTGCTCGCCATGGTGCCCCAGCCCGTGCTCGCCGTCCTCTTCCTCTACCCGCTCACCTCCCTGGTAAGTTGCCAGTTCCTGTCCCCATTTGGTAGTCCGCTTCGATTTTGCTTTTGGTTGTGTGATCCCAAGGCAGAGATTGATGGGTTCGTTGCCTTCCGTTGAGCAGGACGAGGAGAAGGAAGAACCAGGCGCTTCTAGCGCATCGACTGCAGAGGGCAAGGTACGGCTGCGTCCTCCTGCTCTGTTTTTTGCTGTCCCCTGCATTTAACGTGTTCGACACAATGCCCTGGCCACTTTGATTATACGCTGTTGTCTCGGTGTGCTAAAGTAGGGTTTATAAGTTTTAGTCTGAAACCATACACAAGTCTTCCAAAGTGGGAGGCTATTTTGCCAATTGGAATTTCATCTGTTAGGACTTAGGAGTGCAATTCGATTTTTTTGGGGTCAAAATTTCGTCTAGTTTCAAGACAGTCTGTTGGTCCTTGAAATGATGTATGAACTTTTGTGACTGACCCTTCCATTTCTCGAAACAAAACAAAAAATTGAGGAGTGAGAAGGTGATGCACCACCCCATTCCTCAAACAAAACACCCCATAAGTGCCGTATGTGTTACCAGATAAGGAGTTGTGCACGGATTTTTCGTTTTGACTCAGTATTGCTCTATCCACACAGAATCTGATGTCACTGCAGCGCAGTTAACTACTTGAATCAAGTATAGTACTATGTTTGGGTGGTTGATCAATTAATCAGCCCTTCAAGAACAAAAACTGAACATTTCTCTTTACACCAGAAAATGGCATGCACCATATTTTTTCCGTGGTGCGTCACAGCTTTGATTGGGCAGATATAATGTCAGACACTCTTATCAACCATGTTTGTGTTACTATCAAAGCTTTATAAGATATCCAGCCTTTGTTTCATATTTGTCACTTGAGTTTTGTAATAAACTAGCAATTTCATTTTTCAAATGAAATCGATGCATTCTCCTCTGGCTTCCATTTCCTTTATTATTCTGTCTAAATGTATGAAAGCATGTGATATTCTAGTCATAGATACCTTTGTTTCTTCTTTTTTTCTACTTAACTCATGCATAATTTCCTGATGAACATCAATTTGTGGTTTAATGACTTCCAATTTGGACAAATTGAGTTATTTGAAACATTTTTTACCTTGAGAATGTTTTTGAGGTGGATGTTGCTTCTTTGTATTTTTTTAATCCCAGAGAACTTTATGATGCAGGATCTGAGCAAGAAGGTATACTTTACAAAGCAGACTGTTGGTAATGCATGTGGAACAGTTGGTGTTATTCATGCAATAGGGAATGCCACATCTCAAATCAAGCTAGGTAATTTTAGAAGTTTGGATTTATTAGCTATTGGTGTACTGTCTACGCTTCAGTCTACAGCCTGCTGTTTTTAGTCACAATGTCTCTATGACCTAACATGAAAGGCCAAAAGTGCCTTTAATAATGGGTAAAAAATTTGCAGATCGAGATAAGCTAATATTCAGGAAACAGCCACTTGAGTGATATTTTTCTGTTTCAGTTAGTTTTCCCAACAGTAACCCGTAGGCATTTCAGTTCAGGACTATCCACCAACAGTTACTATCTTATGATGTCAGGATGTAATCAAGAATATGTGGCTTGAGAGGTCAATAAGCACAAGTAGGAGAAAATATTGTTATACATCTGCCTGATCAGGCTTGTTTTGCCTGTTGTTTCCTTGATAACTTGGACAAGGAAAGTTCATATCCCGATCAGGCTTTCTAACACATAATATTGTGTAAGCGTAGTTCATATTTTCATTAAAGCACGTTCTGACAACTTAAGGCCTGTCTCAATTGTAGATTCTATGTGCTAACCACTTTTTCTGTATGTCATGAACTTATTTAGTTTGTTTGCTTGAACACGTGCCTCTCATAGAGTAGTTTGAATTGGAATTTTGTTTGACTTGTATTATGACTTAATGGGTGCTTGTCTTATTTGCAGTTGAGGGGTCCTATTTTGAGAAGTTCTATAAGAAAACAGCTGATATGGATCCAGTCCAGGTTAATATTAGCATACGGAACTTACACAGTTCATAATCAAATCTTGTTTTGTTCTCACGTACAAAATATTTACTATCATCAGCGTGCTGCCTTTCTTGAGGAGGACGATGAGATGGAGGATGCTCATTCTGTTGCTGCAACTGCTGGCGACACTGACGTAAGCACATCCAAGCAGTTTATTCTGATATGTATATTATCGGGATGCAGTGTTATCATTATTCTTTGGATTTCAAAACTATTTTTCCTTTTGCATTGCTACCATGGCTGACATTGTTCACTCTGAATCAAGTTGCCATGTTAAACGTTACTGACAGAATGGCATTCTATAAGAGCTGAAGTTTGCAGCTTATGTGCTTCCATTTACTAGTTTGGCTGGTAACCTGGGACTTGTAAATAATGTCTTTACCAACAGGGCACTGTTATAATATGCTTCTTGAAGGAACGTTCAATAATACCAAAAGCTCGTTGTACTATTGGGATTGGGAAGATTAATAGATAAATGTTCTCTTGATAAGTCCTTTGTTCCACCCTAAATTTTGTTCTCCTACTTTTGTCATCTTAAAATTGTCTCGCTTTCCTGTGCAGGCCAATGTTGATGTGAATGAACATTTTGTATGTTTCTCCTGTGTTGATGGTAGGTGGTGCCACTATATGGTCCCTAGTTAAATGCTTATCTTATTGTTAGCATCACACCTATCACTAATGTTTTGTCTGTCGGTAAGCTGTATAATTTTTTTCCTGGCATGCATCAGGTGAACTTTATGAGCTTGATGGACGAAAATCAGAACCCATATCCCATGGCCTTTCATCACCAGAAACGTTGTTGCAGGTGAATATTTCCTTGCGTTTTGTTTGCTTTGATTTTTTTTCCTTTTGAAATATGTTGAAGTCGGCCACTTGTCATGTTGGTAGTTTCTTCTACCAGGAAGTTTGGTGCTATTGTTCCTTTTGCAACTAAAAAGTTCATAAATCTGGAAAGTTCGGTGCTATTGTCCCTTTTGTTAATAAAAGTATATAAACCTGGAGTTGTCCTTGAGGGTGCATGCTAAAGTGTGTATCCATTGAGCTTTAAGTATCTTTCTCGGCTTGCCTGATGCAACATATCAAATGATTATCGTTATTTATATATCGACCTATCTTTAGTCTGTTTTCATTTTTTTAATTGTTCTTCTGTAATAGAGGTGTGATCTGATCTTCTGTTTGAAACCTGTTCACAGGATGCTGCAAAGGTCATCAAAGCCAGAATTGCGGAGAACCCGAATTCAATGAACTTCAATGTCATGGCTCTTTCGAAGCAGTGAAGTAAACTGTGATGGATAGGTTTTCTTTGGCAGAAGACAGGCCCCCTTTTCTTTTAAGTTGTGCTGGTTACAGCTGGTTACTTGCACCGAATAGAATGTTTGAATAGGGGAAAACAAATTAAAACACTGTTACCAAAAGCATGAAGCTGTGCTCGTTGCACAGATTTTTGATCATATGACCTGAGATGTTTGGTTGATATGCGCGTGCCTTGTTGATGGAGATAAAATTTGTTGTTCACGATTTCACTTAAGTCCAGTTTATGTCGAATGGAGACTCGGGTGTTATAGTTACCACTGACGGGCGTTTTCTCGTTCCTGCATCTCTCTGGCGCTTCCTCCGCAGATTGATTTATCGAAACTAGCATTTCTATTTGTTCCGCGCGAGTGGTGGCAATTTTCTCTCAGACAAGTATACAACCTATGTGGCTGCGATTAATCGGAATCAATTACCACTTAGTCAAGCAAAGAAAAATTTATGCTGGGATTTTATGCAGGTACAGGGATTAAGAATACACAGGCAAAAAAAGGGTAATGTCTACTGTCTTGTGTCTATCGTATTTCACTATTTCTAAATCCTATTTGGTTCTCTCTCTGCATTTTGTAATGTATGTATAGATGCGAAAAACTGAAAAATGCAAACGCAAAAAAAGAATGAACGGATGTATAGCTACTGCTGCGTGTGGGTGTTCTGCTGTAGTGGAGCCCTGCACACGGCCTCCAGCGAGTCCGCGAGCGCGGCCGAGAACGCGGCCATGGCCTGGAACACGGCGGGCAGCTTCTCCTGCCCGCAGGTGACGGTGGCCGTCCTGGTGGCGTCGATGGCCTTGGCGTGCCTCCTCATCTCGTCCTCCACCATCTTCCGGCACGCCTCGATCTCGTCCCTCCGCTGCGCCACCTCGTTCCGCGCGTCGCGCGCCTGCAGGTGGTCCTCCCTCCACATCGGCCTCCCCCAGTGCCACAGCGACATGCCCCCGGGCAGGTACGAGTCGTAGTAGCTCTTCTCCACCTGCCGCAGCATCCGGGACTTGCGGTCCAGCTCCCGGGAGCGCCGCCGCATGCGCGCCGCCACCCGGAGCTCGTCGCCCTGGAGCGCGTGCACCGCGTGGGCGGCGGCTGCGAAGCCCTTGATGGCCTTGAGCACATCCACGCAGTGCGCGCGGTCGAGCACCTTCCCCCACCGATCGGCGAACGCGGCGAGCTCCGCGGCCACGGGGGACGACACCGCCGCCCCGGTGCCGCCGCCGCTGACCGGCGCCAGCGTCAGCTTCAGCCAGCCGTGGACGGCGTGGACGTAGTCGCGCTGGTGCTTCGCCGTCGCGGCCATGGTGGCGCACCAGGTGCTCATGGCGGCCTCGAGCGCCCGCGTCGCCTTGTGGTGGATCTCGGTCGTGGGCTCCGTGGACGTGCGGCTGCTCAGGCCGCGCAGCTGCTGCGCGATCCGGCCCTGCGCCTCGTGGTGCCGCCGCATCGTCCGCCACATGTCGAGCGTGGCGTGGAAGAGGCACAGCAGCTGGCGCGCGAGGTGGGTGTCCCGGAGCTCGGCGATGGCGGACGCGGTCGCGTCCACGGACTGGGTGGCGGTGTCGAGCTGCGCGCGCGCCCTGTCCCACGCGGACTTGAGCTTCTGGATGTCCACGCCGATCTTCCGGCTGTACTCCTGGTCGCGCAGCACCGCGAGCTTCTTGTCGTGCCTGATCTGCAGCCGCTCCCTCGCCTGCATTGCATTGCAAGACCATTACATCGTCCGAGTGGTAAGAAGATCTGTCTTCGTGACTTGACTTTTAGTCTTCTAGCAACAGCAATAATGCAGGAAGAAATTGGCTCATCAATATGTTGCTGTAAGTAATTCTTTGTTCACCTTGACGTCCTTGTAGAGCTTCTTCTCCCATGCCAGGAGCTGCTGCAAGGTGGAGCTGTGCCTCTGCCGGCCTCCCATGCTGTCGACGCGGTCGACCGCTGGCGCCGACACGCAGCAGAGCGCGCCCAGGAAACTGTGCGAGCCACCTGCAGGAAAGTTCAGGTAACTAATCAGTTACACACCGTGCGAATGTCTTTCCATTGGCCTATCAGTGATAGTGAGTACTGACGCGGTGGCTTACCCTTGTATTCGGTGGTGCTGGTCTCCAGCAGGCTCGACACGACGTCGCCGGCGGCGCTGGCCTTCATGAAGTACTCCTCCAGCCCCGCCGCGACCTCCGCGAGGCTGCGGTGCCTGACCACAATCCTCAGCTCCTCCTCTGCCCCGCCGACGATGCCTTCAGTCCGCGTGGCCGTCGCCGCCGCGCCGACGCCTTCTGTCCGCGTGGCCGCCGCCGCGCCGACGCCTACGGTCCGCGTGGCCGCGGCGCCGACGTCAACAGAAACGCCGTCCTCTTGCTGCTGCTGCTCCTGCGGCTCCCGCTGGTGCTGCTCGATGGCGCGGAGCAGCGGCGGCGGCGAGGACGGGGCGACCTCGCGGTGCACGAGCACGGCCGGCGGGGTGTGGTCGGACACCGGGAGCGGCTCGCCGACCGCGAACCGCATAAGCGCGGACGCCACGGCGCCGAGCGACCTGAGGTACGCGGCGTGCGACGCCGCGAGGTGCCGCCGCAGCCGCACGGCCTCCCGCATGAGCCGCCGCCGCTCCCGGCACCGCTTCGTGTGCTCCCGCGCCGCCGCCCGGGCCGCTTCCGCCTCCCTCGACGACGCGGCTCCCATTCTTGCTTTTGCTTCGACGACCGCGAGGGCCGATGTGCGTGGGATCACGTGAGCGAACGGTGAAGAGCTGATGAAGCAGCTGAGCAGGTTTAGGAGGGTTTAGCGGGTGGCACTCGAGGGAGTGTACTTATCGGCGTCGATCGGGGGGAATGGGGATGGCTCGTCGATCGTCGGTTATGAACGCGCAACCAACACAAAGGATGGGACGGAGATCGAGCGGGAGAAAGGCGACGGTGGATCAGGGATGACAGGAAGGTGGTGGGAAAAGGTTCCGGAGGGAGCACCGCGCGCGCATATTCAGATGGAGCTTACGCGTAACAAATGCGTGGTGTTCCAGGGTTGGGTTGGTCCACCGGACGGGGATCCCACACCCATCCACGTACCTCTGCCGATCGATTCGCTGAAGGTCTGGAGCTGAGCGTAAAGCGCACACCGCGTTACCGTTGTAAACTGTTATAAGCCGAGACGTGTCAGTACACGCGAGCACTCTAGCTACAAACTACTATAGGTATGGAATGTGATGAATTAAAAGAAAGCTGTGTGCAACATTGTGAACAGCTCACCACTTCCTCAAAGCTCTTGTTGAATTGATTCCGCAACAAAAAAAAAAGCTGGTTGAATTTGATCGATGCTGCTATGAGCTACAAGTGGCATCATCTGAATCGGACAGTGAAGATCAAAATGCACATACTGACATACAGGCGGCCTCATGCGGTCATATTTGAAATGAATATATGCCAGGTCGTCCATGGTCAAGTCATTCTCTGCACCAGTTTAGCACTCGGCGTGGGGACGAGGAGTCCAAATTCTCATCGCACACTGTAGTAGACAGCAATCAGCAAGCGCAAAGGTGGAGGATCATGCTGTTCTACGACGACGACGACTCAAGCATCTTGGCTTTTCTTAATCCCCTGCACACGTTAAAAAATTCGAATCGTGGGCTGTCGGCTCCAAAGCGAGGAGGATTCATTTCAAAAAACAAAAAAAAAGTGGTGAGGATGAGGGATAGAGGATGCCGCACGAAGGATCCAAATATATTCACGGCTAAGAAAACGAGGCTGAACCCGGCCCGTGGATACACGCCTAGCTAGCTTATCGCTAGGCCTCTAGAGCCATCGTCACCCTCCGCTTTGCCCCTCATCTTTCGCGCTCGGTGCGCCTGCTTTCGCGACGTCTTTTGCTCAAAAGGCGACTGAACGACCGGCCCCGTAGAACGGATGGTTCGTGGCTGATTGGCCGTGTACGAGCCAGAAAGCGCGCCTCGGATCATGCAGTTCGTTTCTTAAGCCGTGGTCCGGGGATGACGACGGAGGAAGGATAAGGCGGATGTATAGCGAGGTGATTGGAAAAAAGAAGGGGTGGAACGTTGGTGAGATGATAGGTGCCGCCGGATGTAGAGTCTGTGCCGCACAAATTTACACGCCTCAGAGTAATTTTAAAAGGCTGCTAATCTTACCCAATACCTTATTTAGAAAAAAAAAGAGAAAAAGAACTCCAACAGTCAACCTAAAATTCCCCAAAAGATTGGGGACGCAAAAAAAAAACACCCTTCGCCCCGCATATTTTCGCGATGCCCAGTCTTCCCTAATCCGCCTGTGCGCATTTTTTTCCCGGGCGCGGGCCGCACCGCAGCGCCCACCGGCCGCACACCCGAGCAGCCGGACCTTCCTGCGCACGCAGCGGCGGTGGGGGGCGAGGGGCTATGGTGCCGGTGGGGCGAGGGGCGGGGCGAAGGGCGGTGGCGGCAGGTGAGGGGTAGCAACGCCGGAGGGGCGAGCAGTAGGGCGGTGGGGTGAGCTGATCCCTGGGTTGCCGGAGGAGGTGGCGAGGGAGTGCCTCGTCCGGGTGGGCTTCGACCTGCTGCCGTGGTTCGCCGCATCTCGCGTCAATGGAAGTCGGAGGTTGCTGCGAGCGAAGCTTCTCGGTTTCCGACGATGTCGGGGTGTGACAAGGGCGGCAAGGATCTGGGCAAGGTGGCGCCAAGCGCCACCGCAAGGTGCTCCGCGACAACATCCAGGGCATCACCAAGCCGGCGATTCAGAGGCTGGCCAAGAGGGGCGGCATCAAGCGCATCTCCAGCCTCATCTACGAGGAGACCCCGCGGAGTGCTCAAGATCGATGCAGTGTTGCTCATGGCTCTATGTTGTGTACAATTACCTTATTGTTTCTTTGGAGAACCCATTAGAACTAATCAACCTACAATATGAAGAACTGCAAGAATTATATGTATCTGTGGTGATTTTGAATTTGTTGGTCTCCTTGGTTTAATCTGCAAAGTTGCGTTCCATGGTGATTGATGCTTGTTTCAGGCTTCAGTTTGCGCCATTTGCTTGGTTTCTTTGCCTGTTTCAGAGTCTGGAAACATATGTTCTCTGCAGCCAATTGATAGGTGCTTTTGTGTAATGCTATTCTAGACTCAATTGTAAGCGTAAATTCAGAAAGCTGCAAACTGAAAAAATGAGAAAAAAATGAGTATACTGGCGTTCATGAAACGAGAATGGAACAAAGGTCAAGGGGTATGGGTTCTTGTTTCAGATTTCTGCTTGTTTTGAGGTTGGGATCTTCAGTTTGGACCATTTATCTGGAACTTTTGCATTAGCAGTTTCAGACATTTAAATTGGGCCTTAATAGCCCGGCGGCGACCACATGCCTCAATGGACATGAATCCTTATTTTGATTCGGCATGACTTGGAAGGTGCAGGACGCAGGGGCTACCGGCGTGACTTGTCCTCCGTGTGCAGGGCTGACGGTGTGACTGGAAGGCGCAGGACTGCTCCTCCGTGCGCAGGGGCTGTCGGCGTGAATCCTCCTATGCAGGGGCTGGTGGCGTGAGAGGGCTACCGGACCGAGGATTTTGACGGGTACCGTGCGCGTAGGGGCTGGCGACGCGAGGGGGCTCCTGGTCATGGTGGTGGGAAAAAATACAATGGATCGTAATAGGTATAATACGATGACGTGGCCTGTTTTGATTATTGGAGGCTAATTTTTAACGATATGCTGTGGGCTGATATGTTTATAGTGAAAAAAAAATTTAGCATAACCTCCAATACCTCATGTTGGGGAAGAATTTTTTGAAACTTTTGGAGTTGCCACGAGGCACTGCTGCTACTGAACGCGATCGGCTCAGCTCACGCTATTTGTGCGCAGGGTACATACTTTTATTTTCGATGTTTTTTTTTTTTGCCTTCTCGGCTCTGATCTGGTTGCGCTTCGCATCAAGGCCCACGAAGGCAGTGGATACCTGGCGGCTGGGCGGGCCAGGCCGCCACCCGGCCAGCGCCCACCGCGGACGCGTCGCGGAGACGGCGGCGGCGGCAGGTCGGCCGTCGGCGTACCTGTCCAGAGATATCGCCGCCTGAACTCTGCAACTTTCAACGTGGCTTTGGCCCTTTCTGACGGGACGCTCGCGGGGCCGTGGTCGCCGGGAGCTACTGTCTAGGCGTTACTAGCTTACCCGAGCATGCACCGATGCACGGCCGGTGCCAGGTGTCCTTGTGTCAACAAACCTGACTCGGTGGCCTACGCGAACTTTGCAATGGCTGATTCGGACGCTGCTCTGCTTTGGAGATCCATGGCTGGAAACCTGCAACATAAAACGGTTCAAAAGAGTGAGACGAGTCACCCGTGTCCAGAAACACGTTCGAGCCGAGCTCTCACGCCCGGCGTCACAGGATTGGCCGTTTTGTTGGCTTTTGTGCCCTTGCCTTTTTTTTCTAGATAGATGGAAGCACTGCTGCTGTGTTCGCCACTGGCCAGGTCGATGCCGGCCGCTTTCTGTTCTAGTTCTAGACGGCGGTATCGTGATCATGCATCAAGACCTCTCCGCTCGTGCGCATCATGTGTGGACTGGCCGACTAGTCCAAATGCCATGCCCACATCCGTCACCGTCGCGTCGAGTCAGCATCGAGACCGGGGCGATACGGTTTACTTTACCTGTTGGAGAGTTGAAAATGTCCCGACCGTCTCCTTGCTTTGGAAGAGGGGCGAGGGCACGGGATCCGACTGTTCCATCCGTTTATCTCTGATGCCTGATGGCATCCCGTTATCGGATATTCGTCCAATTGACAACAGTTCTATACTGTTCTCAAAGTTGATCATAATGGTTAGTATTTCACCTCTGTTTTCAGATTTGATCACCATGTCTGGTTAGTATCTTACTAGCACAAAGTTTTTTTTTTTAAAAAAAAAACTTCCACGGAAGATGGAACTGATTTTTTTTAAACGAACGGAAGATGGAACTGATTGCCTGAACAAAGAAGACAAGTTTCGCAAACCGCGAGCCCGCAACCGTCTGCATGTCTTGTTAATATTTTTTCGGGGCATGTTCTCAAATCCAACGTTTGCAACTTCTGTTCATAGTTTCATGTATTTTTACTGCAACATCCAAACATAGGCCACTCCAAAAACTTATCACCCTTTTTAATATAGCCAAAACAAGCCTACACTAACAATGCCTATTATATGGCATTTCTTGAAGGACAAAAGGCTTTGATTTTTCATAGTCACGTGCCCAAATTAAAAAAGAAATTGCGGCTGTCGGCAAATGGAAACCTCGTCTGTCTTCAGTTCAGCTAGGCCTTGATTAGTTACCTCAAAATCCCAACTTTGGCACTATGCAAAAAGAAGATTCTCCATCACATCAAACTTACGGTACATGTATGGAGTACTGAATGTAGACGAAATCAAAAACTAATTGCACAGTTTGGTTGTACTTTGCGAGACGAATCTTTTGAGCCTATAGTCAATATCTGGACAATAATTCACAAATACAAACAAAACGCTACAGTATGCTACAGTGCTAACGTAGTGATTTTGGTTATCCAAAATCGGACAACTAGCCCCTAGCCTGCCCCTCTTGCACGCACCCTGAATCCCTGATCCTACAGACGTTTCAAACTTTTGTCGTCCCATGAATTGAAACCCAGCTGTCAAGCATAGAAACACCAGCTAATGCCTGATTCTGAGTGGAATCATGACATCTCTCTTTCATGGATAACCACGGGGTCACTGTTATTCAAATCAACTTGCTCGCTGATCAGTGGATCGATTACATCGCAGTAAATTACACAATCCGGGTAGATTTTAAAATGTATCTGGTCTCTTTTGCGCCTCAAGTTGTCCTCTTGCTGCACCAACCCATCAATACAATCTGCAGAAGCAATGGTGGAACCATTAGTTTATTCTAGTGGTGCGTGCTGGTCGTGCACGTGCTAGTTTTTGTTTTTTTTTTTTGTTTTTAATCTTAGCGCGGCGCCTCTGAATTCTAGACCGCCTAGTCTGCTCGTCTGGTTGGTTTTGAAATTCAGGTCTCTGTCTGCTGACCAAATCCTCAGTTTGGCTGCGCATTTCTCCCTCTCGAATCTCTCATGCGAATACTCGATGCGAGCCAGATGTTGTATTGGCAGTGCATCCTTTCCTAAGGATATTTAAGTTGACCAATTTAACGTGCAAGGTGTGTGCGTTTTTTCTTTTATATCACAAGCAGCCTGTAATTATTTTTTCCCGTCCGAAAACATCTTTCTTTTAATATAATTAGCAGCTCAACTGCCGGTTCGTTTAAAATCGTTTAAAAAAAGTGCAGCGTTTGGTAATGTTTTTTAAAAAATGTACCGATAAAACCTCCAATGAAATGGTAGTGTTTGATCAGTATATGCAGCAACAGTGCGCATGCTCTCATGTCCCAATCAGACAATGAAGTAGAATCTGCCAATTTGAAGGGAATCCCTTTGAATAATAACCAAAGAACAAAGAATAATATCCATTTCTAGAAGTGCTGATGCAATTTTGCACCAGGACCAGGAGCCTCTCACGGAGAAGCTTCCGATTTCAACCCATCCGATTGCAATGCGATGACGCACCAATACGACACACTGAATTCTACGTTACAAGCTTCTCAGAACACCACACTAATTTCTCACGAGACGTCATCATCTGTTTTTTTTTCCTTCGTTTCACTCTAGCAACAATTGAGGAACGAACGAGCTCCATGCGATCAGGAGTCCTCATGTCGATGCAACGATTTCGTCGAGCTCATCACAGTCATTTCTTCGAGCACTGCCATTGGCGATGCGCTCCTCATTTTGCTCTGTTCTCACACTCGGCTCAATCCATCAATCAGCTACGACATGACAGTCATTTAGCTCACTAGCTGCTGGACCGGGCCGGCGGCGAACCACGGATGGGCCGGGAGTGTCAGCTGGACGGGAGCCTGCGCCGGCGGGGGCGGCACGAGGGCCATGGCCATGGTCGCGGCCGCGGCCTCTCCTCTCTTCCTCCGCTTGGGAGTCCCGGACGAGGAGGACGACGAAGGGGAAGAAGAGTCGGAGCTCGCAGCCGGCTCGGGTGACGGCCGCTTCTCCCCCACGGCGGTGGCGGTGGCCGCGGCCGCGGCCGCGGCGGCGATCTCGGAGCCGATGCGGAGCGGGAAGTTGAGGAGCGCGCGGGAGCCGCGCATGCGGTAGGCGGCGCGGTCGTAGGCCACGGCGGCGTCCTCGGCGTTGTCGTAGGTGCCGAGCCACACGCGCGCGCCGTTCTTGGCCGGATCCCGGATCTCTGCGGCGAACTTGCCCCACGGCCGCTGCCTCACCCCGCGGTAGTGCTTGCCCCTGGCCACCGCCGCGGCCTCCTCGCTGCTCCCGGGCGCCGTCGCGGGCGACGCCGCCCCGGCCGTCGGCGTCTCGGGCTCCTCCTCGTGCGACGCGAGGAGGCCGCCGACGCCGAGGCAGGAGCCGAACTCGTAGGGGGAGTCCGGGGACGCCGGGGGCTCGGGCTTGACGGCGGCGAAGGAGCCGTCGGGGAGCCAACCCCGGGAGAAGGCGTCCCGTAGCGCGCCGAAGACGACCATGTCGTCGGCGTCGTCGGGGCGGAACGGGAGCGACTCGCTCCACTGGTCCGCCACCAGGCTGCCGAAGCTCGTGCTGCGGCGGTACACCGGCCGCGCCGCCGCCGCCGCCGGCTCGTCCAGGAGGTGGTGCCGGATGCTGTCCAGCGCCGCCGCCTCGCACGCCGGGTTAAGCAGCATCTTGTCTTGCTCGGACTGTGATGCGTCACGTGATCTGGGTTTTTCCAGGGATTTTTAAGCTTTTGTTTGAGAGGTTGGGCTCGGTTGCGGTTTATATAGCGGAGGCTGGAGAAGTGGGGTCCTGTTGTCATTTGTCGTCGCCTTCTTGGTGACCTTCCTTGAACTTTCCCCGCGTTACTGTCACGTGGCTCAATCGTTTTGGAAGCGGCAGTTTTTGGCAGTGGGCTTACGATTTTTTGAAATAAAAGCTGTGGTCATACATACGCACAATCATGAATGCATTTGGTGACTGTTTTACATAAAAAAAGATAATTTTGAATAACCGGATAGGCAGCATTTTTTTCTTGGTTTTTATATTATCACTAGAGCCTGCTCATTTGTACGAGTTGAATCCTATGTACAAAACTATATTATGCACGCCTGAAAATAAAGGAAAGCGAGGGTTGCTTTGCTTCTCAAATGAAAGCAAACTGGTTAACTATCGCTAAAAAGAGTGATTAAAAAAATCGCGCACTCAGAATGTCACTGTATAATAAACACTATCAGTTCCATGATCATGTGTGCGTTGCTACTGCGGGCCAGCAAATAGGCAAAGAGCAAAAGAAAAGATAGGATGGACTCGGTCATCGCGAAGACCTAAATTGTCATGTCTCTGCAACCGTGCGTTGCAGCGTTCCTAGACGGCTGCACCATAGACAGTGTTCCATTCCACACTCCACACCCCCAAAAAAACGAGAGGAGGGTGCGGGGGTAATGTTTGTGGCATTTCACTGTACGTACTAGTACTCCTTCCGTATACGAAAAGGAAGTCGTTGTTTAGATGATTTGCGCAAATGAAGTCGTTTTAGCTCCGTGAACCAACTTTTGGACGCATTTGCCCCTGGCGCTTTGTTTTCTTATCCTCCCTTCATTACTTGCGACGCTTTTGTTTACTGTGCGCTGGCCTCCCTTCCTCGCTAGCTTGCCTGCGCCATAGAGTCCGGCGCCATGAAGCTCGCTCGCGCCATGGAGGAGGCGCTAGACTCCGTCTCGTTGGAGGAGGTGGCATCGAACTCCTTGCCGCCGGACTCGTTTGTGCCAGACTCGTTTGCCGCCGTCTCATTTGTGCCAGACTCCTTGCCGCCGGAGTCCCAGGCTGCCGTCTCGTTTGTGCCACACTCCTTGCCGTCGGAGTCCCAGCCGTCTACTTGCGTTTGCTGCGGCACGACCCATGACTGCGACGATGTTGAGGGTTGCCGCCTAGCTCGCCACTTGTTAGCAGGTGTGTCTGTTGTGGTCTTGTTCATAGTGACTACGACCTCGCAGCAAGGATAATGGATGATATAGACAAATTTGATTGCGATATCTATATTCCTAATGTCAAAACGCTTCAAATGGATGGCGACACTATACTTGTGCCTGAGCACGTTTTGAAGAAGCTGGACGAGCTATGGAAGATGAAGCAAGATGCAAGGAAAGAGCAGTAGATAATAGGTAAGCTTACACGTCTCATTCATTCAAGCTAACATGCCTCTCCTAAATTGCTGCCTAAGCTTACACGTCTAACTTTTTTTTTATGCAGGAAGACTAGTAATGGCATCAGCTAGCAACGACACCTCACAAGGGATTTGCAATGGCAACAGATCTTCTTTCTCTAGTTTTTTTTTGCATCTGAGGAATCTTGAACTTGTTGCATCCTTTAACCATCATGGCTTCCTTCAAAACACTCTGAAGTGTTAGAAAAATTCTGTTTGCTTTGTATAGACAATACTCTATGAATGCCTAAAAACATGTGTTGAAGAAATCAATCAATGGGTAAATTAGTTGTTCAAAAAACAATGAAACAAGTGAACAATTGATCCATTTACCTGTTGCACTGCTAGAACTAGATCTTCTACTATTTTTGCATTCTTCTTGTATTGAATAGATTGAATAGCTCGAAAAAACCCCAAGTCTAGAATATTGAAATCTGAAGAATTGGGTGGTTGACAAATTAGACAAATGTCAAGTCCTTGTTGCTTAGCAGCCTCACAAAAAACCGGATCATTCACAGGTAAATGGGAAGGTGCATTATTTTGTTGTATGAAAATTGGTTTGTTCACATCTTCTCTTGACCATTTGGCTCGGATGGCAAGCAATACTTTGTTTACCATGAAATCTCTAGTCACATCTCTTGTGATTGAAGTTATGGGCTTGATAACTTGGGCTCCACGAAGACGATTCTGACTTCTTCTTACAGCATTTCCATAAGTGTGGAAAGCAACCAATTTTCCCATCAAAAATACACTATCCATCCCTAAACCTCAGCCGAGCACAAACACACAAAAACATGAGCCTAGGGATGTAATTCTTGTTCTTACAAGTGCGATGGGGCTCATCTTCCTCGGGTAGCAAGTAATATTTCTCAGATTTTTGAGAGAGATAAAACCATTTTTCATCAATGAACACAAAGTTAAAAAACCCCTTAAATCTTGGATCACCAAGTAATCCCTTCTCAATCATGTCAACACACCACTTTAACCGAGACTTCTTGTTAGAATCTATGAGGTATGGTTTGATGCTACTAGAGTGGCGTCTAAGAAAACCTTTTTTCAAATACCTTGTATTTTCCATTTGCTCATGTTAAGTTTGCTACACATATCTTCTATGGCCATTCTTTTCTTAAGAGGAATGTTGCGCAATACTTCCAAATCAACAAGGATTGCCTTACAACCTATTGTACCCTCCTTTCGACTAGTAACATTAACCGAAATGTTTTGAGAAGGGGGATTTTACCTCGCTTCCACAAGCGATGAACAGATCGAATGTGAAGTCCAAATTGTTCAGCTACAACTCTCGTATTATACTTGCCTAGTTTCCCATTCTTAATTCTAGCCAACAAAGTTTGGAACACTTATTTTGTGACTTCTTCTTTCGTGTCTTTCCTTCGTCCATTGACTTGAGCGGGAGCCTCATCAATATCTTCTAGTTGTAAAAAAAACAAGCACATTCAAACCAACGATTTTGATTACCAGCATAGTTTACTATCAAAATAAAAGTTTTCTTCAAAATCGAAATTAACTGCACCAAATTCGTCTAGTGGCAAGTTCAAATCAAATCCTATCCAAAAGGAAACAATGATATGAGAGACGATTTTTAAATATAAAAAGGAAAGAGTGATATGAGAGGTGATTGAATATGAAAAAGGAAACTAATAAGAAATGGATCAAATCAAATCCTATGCAAAAGGAAACTAATAAGAGAGCATTATCGTTGCCATGTTCCAACGCCGGCTCGTTGAGATCGAACCCAGCATTGCCATTGTCATCTTCCAGTATAGCTCATTAAGATCAAAGCCAGCAGATAAATCAGCCATGTAGATGAAAGAGCTAGAAGAGGTTACATGAATAAGGGAAGAGGTTGCCATGTTCCAACGCTGGCTCGTTGAGATCGAACCCAGCATTGCCATTGTCATCTTCCAGTATAGCTCATTAAGATCAAAGCCAGCAGATAAATCAGCCATGTAGATGAAAGAGCTAGAAGAGGTTACATGAATAAGGGAAGAGGTTACATGAATAAGGGAAGAGGTGGTGGCGCTTAAATGGGCACTCAAGTAACCTAAACGTCGGTCTTCACCAGTGAACCGAGCGCGAATGCAAAAATACGCGCCCAAACGCGAGCAAGCGGCAAAAAAAGCGCCTTGCAGGAAACGAACCGTGGACCTCAAGCCTTTGAGGTAGGCGCGCTAACCACTCCAGCAAGGAAAGTTAGTTGTATGGGTAATACCCGCAAGACTATTTAATAAGGGCAAACAGGGAAAAATACACCATAATTAATCACTCCTTGGTATGCTAAATGCTGTCATAAACGACTTTCTTTTTCTATACGGAGGGAGTATCTATATGTTCTATATGTTCTAGAGCTTTATTATATTCGGAACCAGTGGACAAAAGCAACGTCATTTTGTGTATATTTAACTTGTGCTGATAGCGGAGCGCTCGAGGTCCTCATTGCATTGCACGTGGTGCAATTCACCGAGCCATCCAGGGCAATGATCGCCCATGGAAGTAGATCCTGACTTCTCTGAGGTTCTTGGGCCTTGACCTACTGTAAGCGCCAACAGAACAGTGCATGCCGGCATCCATTTTCTACGCCTGTTTGATTCATGGGTCGTCGTGGAAGAATCAATGATAAGACTCTCGACAAACATTGTTCATGTGGCTTTTGAGATGTCAGAGCAGGTCGCGGAGGCGCCGCACCAAGCCGGAATCAAGTCTCCCGAGAAAAGAGCAGCATGTCTCGTGTACACAAAGTAGCCGAGCGAATTGAAATTTGGAGCCAGATGAGTGTGTCGTGTTGTTGGGTTCGATACGCGAGAGTTCAAGAGTATGGTGGGAGCACTGACAGAGGAAGCCTCACGGGGGCTTCCTCCTCCCTGAAAGTTTCTACCGCTGAACGTGCCGCTCGAGGAGATTTCAATCAATGATTGGTGCGAAAAATGTTCCGCGGGGAAAAATCTACAGGCATCTTTATCGGTGTTGGCTAACTCCTTTTTCTTTCTTTGTTAGATGAATTGCGCATATTTTCTTTTAAGAGCACCGCCACCAAGATCTCGATGTGCTGCTCGATCGTAACAGAAAGAAGGATGCAACAATTTACTGAAATCCCCTATTTTCTATGAAGATCCGGTGGTACCTGTAGCATCATCTCGTCTCGCCCGTGCGGGTGCATCCATCCGGCTAGGCCCTTTCATACCCTCCAATCCAGTTCATCACTGGCTGCTGCTCGTTCCGTCGTGGCGCGGGAATTCAGACATGATCTCTGAACTGTTCATTTCGAAACCCCTGGGCCCGATCAGACAAGACAGCACATGTCGCCCGCAAGGGGTTGCGGCCGGGCAGGGGTGCGCCGATATCTTGGCCTCTTGGGTGCAATGAACCTGCCCTGCCACCAAATCCATCCATCCAACGGCAAAGAGAAAATTCCTGAGAGACGAGCTGCAACAACGGGCGTCATTTTCGACCTGGGAAAATTAGATAAAGAAGCGCGAGACTTTTCGCAAATCCGCACGTGTTCTGCTGACCCGACCACCCAGAATTCAGAGGACAAATAAAACAATGTAGTCATGGCCGTTGAGATGCGTGGGGCCAAAGGCCAAAGCCTATGGAGGAGGAGTAAACGAGGCTGTAGGTCGCAAGCGTCCCCTCCTTCGGGGCAATTTCCTCACGACTACGACGGAGGCCGCTGTTCATTCACCGAGGCCTGATCATGACAGCGAGGTGGGAACCGGCTCCGAAGGTCGCCGTCAGTTTTAATTTGTTCTAGGCTTATTCCACTCCTTTGACGCAACGGCGATCGATGGCGACAACCCACAGGTTGGTCGTTGAGTGCTGATAAGCTATCACGGTTTGCGATAGGGAGGTGTGTCGAGTGGCAAGGACTTCCAAGGATTCCTTCGGGAAGAAATGAAGCATCCTTGAGAATGCCGATGAAGAGGTAGCGGATGCGCAGTGGGGAACTTGGAAGCAATGTGCGGGCATGCATAAACATAGAATGTACTGGCGGTTCTTAAACTTTTCCATGAATATCACCCGGATCCTTGAACTTAAAAAAAAAATGCATGTTCACGTCAGCGATTGAAAACATCGAGCCACTGTAAGGAGATTGCACAGCTGACGGCGAACAGCTCCCCTGTGATTGAAAACATTGGCCATGAGGTGGATGCTGGACGCAGTCTGAACTCTGAACCACTTGAGAAGCAACAAGCAAAGGAGAGCTCCTCTGTTGTTGCATGTGCATGATGCTGACTGTTTAGCCTAAGCGTGGCATCTTACAGAGGTTGGCTGCCCTGTGAAAACAAGAAAACAAATGAGGAGAGATAGAGAAAAGATCCGAAGGAAGTGATTTCAAAAAAAGAGGTTACAACACATCACAAGAAGGTGACAACTACTCGACTGGTTATTTTACTTATGACCGACTGTCGGTGTTTTATACCGGCAACCTACCGAGGGGTATCCCGAGGTAGTAGATTGGTTGCTG
Source organism: Setaria viridis (assembly GCF_005286985.2). Lineage (NCBI taxonomy): Eukaryota > Viridiplantae > Streptophyta > Magnoliopsida > Poales > Poaceae > Setaria > Setaria viridis. The sequence goes on from NC_048263.2 coordinate 32,779,979, forward strand.
GGGATCGTCGGACCTGGAATTCGAAAGTAAAAGTAAGGATACAAGGCACAGATTTATACGGGTTTGGGCCGCCAAAGTAGCGTAATACCCTACGTCCTGTTTGTGGTGTTGTATATTGCGCCCTGCGCTTGGATGTTATTTGGTGTTGAGGATTTGGTCCTCTGTTGTGGTTTTATAAGATCTTCGCCTACCGATCTAGGGACCCCTGCCCTCCTTTATATACTCCAGGAGGCGAGATTACTAGTCGGTTACAAGGAGTCCTAATAGGATTACAGAGGAATCCTAGTAGGAGTCCATCTTCTACCTTCCTTGTGAGTACTGGGGATCTATCCCCGACACTGACGAACTATGCAACAGAGAAACAACTTCACCACTTTCAGATGTAATGGACTAATGGTGAATGACCAGACTCCAAGATGACAAGACCGCAGATCGTCGTTGCAAAGGAAGGGGGAAACACAGAACTGATCTCCTTAGGGTGCTTTTACTATATCGAATAGCAGAGTGCTCGAAGATCAGATTTGCAGGATAGCAAACTCTAGCCTCTAGGCTCTAACAGTCCCTCGAAATGTAGCATGTGGTGTTACAGGTTTACTTAGGAAGTACTACTACCACCAAACACCAAACAGACATTGTGATTCGTGTTTATGCACAAGGTGACTATTTGCTGAGGCAAAATTTCCCTCTCTTTTTTTGTATTCCCTTTTGGTTATGACTGTTCATAGTTCACTGAAAATCAAGCGCAAATAAGACAGGAACATAGTTTATAACTATTCTAAGGCTCTAAGCTTGTGGCATTTCTCTCATCAGTTTTTACAGGTTCAAAGGATCACAATGGATTCTCATAAAGTGTGTCAATTTATCTAGCCAAAATTTAAAAACAAAAGGTACTCCACAAAAGTGCTAAAAGGAAACATACCAAATTGTCCTGAATGGGTTTTCTGAGGGGGAGTGCAAATCCGCATAATACTTGAAATGCAGTCATGCTAGTGAGCCCAATTCTTTAAGGCAATGAGAAGGTCCTGATGCTTCACTTGGAACCAACACTTCAGATAAAAATTCAAGGACACTGTCACCATATTATAGATGGATCAGTAGGAAAAAGGGTGGAGAAAATAAGCATGACGGAAACAGATCAAGCAAGTAATAGTTTTAAAATTGTTGTGCAGTACCTTAGCAAAGATGAGCACAGCATACTCTGCATTTTTCACTGCAGAAGGGAAGCATTCATTTATTTAATAGCATGTAGCTGATAAATTATAATTCACACATTGACAGTCTGATGAACACTCCTGCCTCACTGAAACGGCCCATTTTAGTAAGTGCACCAACAACTGGCCAATACGTATATTGATATGCAGCGATGCAGGAACTTGACTCCATCGCAAGAAGAATTTCCTTAGCTTCATCAACTCTTCTTTCATCACATACAGCTTTTATCAGGGTATTGTATGTGTAACTGTCTGGCGCCACACCATATTTTAACATGGCAGTGAAAAGTTTGTGAGCTTTATCTATTTTTCTCATCCTGCAAAAACTCAAAATAGGTGCATTGAAGGAATATGCATCTGGACAAATGCCATCCATTTTCATTTTATTAAGAAGATCGACGGCCTTGTTAACATGCCCTTCTGAACAAAATGCACATATCAGAACATTGTAGGTCTGGACATTCGGCTTAACACCCCACTCCGACATCTCATTGAAGCAAGCAAAGGCATCATCCAGCTGATGGGTGTGACATAGCCCGTCAATAAGGGAGGTAAAAGTAATGATATCTGGCATGAACCCAAGTTCCATAAGCATCTTCAGAACAGCCTTTGCGTCATGTACATTGCCTAATTTCGAATATCCACTTATCAGTGTGTTAAAAGTCACGAGATTAGGAAGGAAACCTGATTCTTGCATCACTTTGACAATCTCCATTGCCATTTCCACTTCACCAGCCTTGGAGAGGCAATCTATCACCATGTTGTAGGATGTCACACTAGAAAAGAGCCCATCCGAAACCATTTGACTTAAATACTTCTGCGCCTTTGAGATGTCCTTGCAGCTCAGCAAGGATTTGATGATCAGAATATATACATTAAATCCCAGTTTCCCACCTTTCTTGATGAAATCATCTACCAACTCACATACATAACTGAACTCCAAGCGTTTCAAAGCACAAGAGATCACAATGCCAAATGTTGTGTTGCCGAGGGGATAACCTCTATTTTTCATCTTATCCACAAGCTCAACAGCCTCTTTGGCCATGCCGTTCTTCGAGAGGCAATACAGCAAGGTGTGATAAGCATTTTGATGATGCAGAGTAGGATGACTCTCAAGCCACTTACTCAATATCCTGTATGCCTTGTCTGTACCCAGGGAACGAAACACACCATGAATCAGTGTTCTGTACGTGGCCTCTGTCGTTGCCACACCCTTCTCCTTCATCTTCTCCAACACACCAACCGCATCCTCCGCCCTGCCAGCATTGCAGAAACCATCGACCAGCATCGTGTAGGTGAAAACATTCGGCCTGATCCCAGCACCCTCCATCTGTTTTACCAGCCTTAGTGCCTCGTCGACGATCCCACGCCGGCAGACACCGTGCACGAGTGCGTTGTAAGTGAAGGAGTCCGGGCGGCACCCGTCCGCGGGCATCTGCTGGAACCTGAGGTACGCGGCGTCGACCGCGCCGGCGCGCACCGAAGCCGCAATCACCGCGTTGTAAACCATCGTGCTGGGCTGCAGCCCCAGGCGCGGCATTTGCACAAACACCTCGTGCGCGTAGTGCGCCAGACCGAGCCTGCCCCAACTCTCCACCAGCGCGCATAGCAGCTCCTCAGAGACCACGCACCCGCACCCCTGTACCTCGGCGACAAGCGCCGCGGAGAGTACCACGGGCCCGCGCCGCCACAGCGCGTCCCCGAGCGCGCGGCGCACGGACCGGTCCCGCGCGAAGTGCTGGCCGAACCGCGACGCCCAGACGTAGAGGCGCACGCAGAGGAGCGGCTCCGCGGCGGCGTGCTGCAGCGCGCGGACGACGAAGCGCGGGCCCATCTGCTGGAGGGCGGCGGCGAACTCCGAGTTGATCCGCGCGAACCAGTTCGGCTCGGCCAGGAGCGACGCCGCGCGGGCCGGGTCCGCGGCGGCGGCGGATTCCGCAGCATTCTGGCAGGATTCAGCAGAAATGTTGGATCTCTGGCGGATTTGGGCGGACAGATAGGTGGGTTTGGGCAGGCGCGAAAGGAGATTGGGGAGCAGCCTCCTGCTTCTCATCTGCTTCATTGTGGTAGCTCATGAACTTGCGTACGTACGGCACGATATGCAAAGGCAGGATTCCATATACAAGGAGGAAAAGTCGTAGCATATGGTACGATATGCCGTATGGGCTTTACCATATCCAGACCGGTTGCACAGAGTCCAACATGGCCCAGAAACTTTGCGCCACGAATTGCGCGACAGCCCAACTACGTTGCAATCTTTGATTGTTGATGATGCGACCTTGGAGAACTAGGCCGAACTTTCTAACGAATGCGGCCCATGCACCTAAGGCCCTAAAAAGGGCACATTCCAGGGAGACCGTAGAAGCACATGGGCAACAAGGTCTTTTCGTCCCACCACCGGCCTTCTTCTACCTCCACTTCCGGCGACCTCGCCGCCGCCGCGGCCATGGACCGGTGGACCGGCGTCGTACACGTTCCTCTCTCCCGAGGCGGGTCTCTCTTCCGCGTCGCCGCCTCGCTCGTCCTCTCGCCCGCCAAAACGCTCGCCGTAAGGCCAACACACTTTTCCCTTTCCTCTTCAGATGATTATCTCTTGCCTCCACAGCCCCTGAACTCTCTGACGGCACCAGGTTCCACGCGCCAACGCGATCCTCTTCACGGGCGACCGCGTCCGCGGCACCGGTGACCCGGCGATCGAGCGGCTCTCCGACGCCGCTCACATCGCCGGGGTTCTCGCTGGGAAGCTCAGCGGGGAGACCAACGCATGGGTGGTCGACGCCGCATGCTTCACGGGGCCATTTGCGGTGTACCGAGAACTTGTCCCGTCCGTGGACGCCGCTGGACATCCCAAGGGATATAACCCCACTGGCTTCCCAGCTGCTGCCGGCATTGCCAACATCCTTGCGCACGGCATTGCTGAGGTATAATGTTGTTGAATTCTGGGAAATTTTGCAGCGTTTAGTTCTGCCAGTCCAGTATTTTTGGCGCGAAGCATCTTTATTACAGTTGCAAAGATAATAAATCGCTACATAGTTTAGATTTGGAGTTACGATTTCCGTGCCAATTTTCCCTCATAAGGTTTCTATTACTGATGCAATTAAGATACATTTGCCAGTGCTAATAGATTGTAGGGTATGTTGTTGTTAGATTACCAAATGCAGGAATTGTGATTAAAAAATAGGTATGTTTTGCCAGTTTTACCATTTTAGTAATTAATATGGCAGATGCAAGTTCAAGACTTTAAACCGTTCTTGTAGCATTCCTGGAAACTAATTTTGTCAGATATTCTTGGATTTTCTATTGGGATAAGGTGTTACTGTTTTTTTTAAAAGTAGGTGTTACTGTTTTAGTTCGCTAATTGTAGATAACTGGGCATACAAAACTAGTTTGCTTACTCATTTGTTTTTGTTCCAAGAACGTTGATTGATTTCTTACTTACCCTGTTATTAATTGTTTAATGGCATTAGCAGATGCTCCTCAAATTTCCTTGCTGATATAATGCTTAGGTATTGATGACATACTGCTCTGGTACACTTTATACAACGGACTCTTGGTTTATAAATTAAGTTGACTATTTCTATCAGTAGTGGACAAAATCTGCTGACTGGTTTAATATAACTGCACTGCATGCATTATGTGTTTGACTTCTTTAGCTCCGAAGTTATTTCATAATCTACATTGCAAAATCCCATTATTCCAATCTTGTTTCATGCTATTATGATGTTGACATATTGCGTGCCTTATAGGGTTCTATTTTTTTCTTGTGTTTCTGACCTAAACTGAAATATCCTAGTTATATTTTCTTTCTGAAGTAATCCCTGTTGTATTTTCTTTTTGACGTAAGTCTATTTGAATTATCATTCTGCAACTTTCTTGCAGTAGTGTTAATATGTGCTTTTCCATGGCTCATCTTTAATCTTTTTCCTACATCTTGTGTGATTTGCAGATACAAAATAAGTTCTTGGGGTGCTCAGCAAAGGAGTCGGCTGTTAATCAGCATCGTTCCGCAACAATGTCATCCTACTGTCCTCCTAGGACTATCATCCTGGGATTCAGCAAAGGTGGCGTTGTTGTCAACCAGCTTATGGCAGAACTTTCGTTTTGGGCATCAGAATCAATGAAAAACTTGTTCGATGTTTCACAACCGTATCCATCTCATTCAAGCCATAATCTCCTGGTTCCTACTTCGATTAGTGATGTGTTACCAAGTGTTTCTGAATTCCATTATGTGGATGTGGGCCTAAATTGTGCTGGAGCGTACATTACTGACCAAGCGGTGATCAAGAAGATCGGCGATTATGTTTTGCATACTGGTCGGAACCTTCGGTTTGTCCTTCATGGTACTCCGAGGCAGTGGTCTGATCCAAACCGGTTATGGATTTGCAAGGAGAAAGACATAATGCTGCAGCTGCTTCGAGATGAGGCTCAGAGGTGTGATGGGAGACTGTTGATATCTGAAAAGATGTATTTTGATGGTAGACCTCGCAGTCTGCTGATGCATTTTGAGATTTTGGAAGCAATGGTTATTAGCTGATATTTAATCCGTACATCTTGTAGCCTTAGTATTTTCTCCGTATCAATTTGTACGGATAACAGGATGTGAATATGCTTGAGGGTCTTAGTTCCTCCGTGCTGACTTCATCACTGTGCCATTCTGTTGGTTGTCTTGTACATATCAGAAGTCATAGCTGAACAATCAAATACAGTGGAATATCTTAAATCACATGATCCACGGAATACGTATGTGACGTGTTTTATCTGAGGATATTTTGTTTCGCTTTGGAGATAAGTGGCTTCTTTTCATCACGTTTCACCCTTTTGTTTTGTTGCTGTGCTTATTAAAAGGTTCCCTTCAAGAACTGTCCATTATGAGCTCAAGTTTGTCAGTTATAAATAATTACCCTGGTGTCTCGTTTGCTGATGGATGACTTGCCGGCCTGCCATTTTCCTTCTGCCATGCAGTCGGCGGGATTTGCCTGTGTCAATTTTTCTCTATTCAGCTGTGTGAACGAGTCTCTGGTAATCAGCAAAACGACCAGAGCTGCAATGTAGTTGTCGGATATAGCACGATTCGGCGTTCAGCACTGTCGTTTTGCTGCAACTGACACGCACTTTGTAATCCTGCAGCTATGACCATTGCGATATGCAAACGAATGGTGAATAATCCTTCGTCAAACAGAAGAATCTCTTGGTCCACATGACGCGTCAGATTAAGCCTCGCGTGTTAGGATAATGCCAGTAGTGGATTTGTTAGTAAAGTATCAGTAGTATAGTGTACTATAGTACAGAATGCAATGGTGATTCCAGCTGCACTCTCACTGTTCTTGTCTCACTCCTCGGCGAACACCTGAACCCGTCAAACCCACATTCTTTCAAACATGTTGTCGGATACTGTTAGGTTAGCACGGGGCCTTTCGATCCGATCCATAGACAAATTGGGTTGGTGCCCCCCCCCCCTGATCTCTTGTATCTTTATACGCGACGTCCAAATCCCAACATGCAGTTCCGGAAAAAAGAGACCTGGCAATGCAACAAGATTACAAGGAACCTTGTCAATTCTACACTGGACAGGCTCCCATTGGCACCAGTTTGTAAACGTGTAAGACGGTCGCGACCGGATCACGGAGAGCTTGGACGCATGCGATCAGTTGCTCGCTGCTCCAATTTTTATGTGCGCGACCGTGTCCGCTCGAGCTTGGCCTCATGCGCGCGTTGTCCGCCGAGCAGCTAGCGCTTCGCTTCGGTCCTCACCTCATGCTGCTGGAAGCGAGGCGATCCGCTGTCTCCTTCGTCGCCCCCTCGCTGCGGGACAAAACACGAGTAAAGACCGCACGAACGGATCAAATCAAATGCAGGCCGACGCTGATTTGAGTCCAAAAATACGCTTTTTGGGGGGGCCGTGGTTGCTTCCGTGATCCATCTAACCGATCGCTTCTTGAAACGGTCAGCTCAGACCCAGACGAGATCACTAGCTCTCTTTGTTTATTGTTATCACTCGGCAGACCAAGATAGGTGAATGATCTCGTCTGGTAATGCCGGAATTGTTGCCGTATCGAAGGCGTGCAGGTGTTCGGGTCTCTGAAGCAAGTTGTTATCCAGTTACACTGCATTGCTTGCTTGCTTGCTTCCGTCTAGAAGATACTAGCTTGGGTGTTCAGAGTTCAGTGCCAAGAGCTCCGAGGAGTCTTCATGGACTCAGATTCCTGCATCGGTTTGAGCTCCGAATCAGGCCGCCGGGGCGATAGATTTATGCGTTCAAAGCAACGCTGCCGTTTTCTAATGGCGATCCACTTGACGCACTGACAGGTACACGGTTCTTTCCGGCGACACACGGGTATAGTATTACGCTGCTTTTTAGCTGAAAAAATAGTGATTGGTACCGGGCTGTAAGCGAGGCATCGCCGGATTATTCTACCCGATCCGCTCGTTACTACCCAGGAAGGCAAATGTGGACAGGGTGATGTGGATGCTGTGTGTTCTAGCAGGGGCCACGGCAGTGGTCTGCGTGGGATCATCTCCGGTTGGTCTGCAATTCTAGTACACCTCTACCCCCCCGCGCGTCCCGATCAAATCCCCATCGCGCGCCCCCCGCCTAGTGAATGTAACCACTTACCAGGGGTCTTGATAGCAAAATCTCGTATAGGGACCAGACCCCGTTAAACTAATCCAGTTAATAGAAGACTACATCTTTCTTTTTAACGGAAAAGGTACTGGAAGACCAGATCACGAAAGGTAGAAAATCCTAGAAGACCAGAGGCCAGAGCCATGCTCAATTTCTTACTAGTACTGCGATTAAAAACGGAATGAATGTGAACACGAGAGCAGCGTTGTTAAGCTTAAGCAAGCGCGTTGGTGCGTGATCTGGCAATGTATTTTCAGGTCTGAATGTGGTAACAAGCCTAATCCTTCTGTCCGCTATGCAGGAACAGGACAGCATTGTGTATCATGTTACTAATGGTTATAAAAGAGATTCAGGAACACGAGAGAGGATAAGGTGGCGACTGGCGAACGCAAAACCGCGTGGCTCGGAGATCCGGGGCACACCCCCTCTGACATCAGGGCGACCTGGCCTGCCCGTGCGGCCGGCCGGCTCGGTGATCGGCTGATTTCCGCCCGTGCTTACGCCTCGCAAGCGTCCAAGGTCCAACGGAGGCGTCCAAGGTCCAACGGAGGAGAGCGAAAATTCACCCGCCCCCACCCCCCACACGGCCACACCCGCGAGGCCGCGACGAGAGCTGGCTGGCTGACCTTGCTCGGCCGGAGGACGCGGTCCAAAGCGCAAATCCGGTTGGGGCGCAGCGCTCATGTGGGAACCGATAGGAACGCCACCTGATACGTGTCAAACGGCGGTTGGCCGTTAACAGCTGACAAGGCAGGCAGCTTTTTAGCGGCAGGTGTCACTGTACCGGCTAGCTGTTTGGGTAACGACGATATACCCGTGTTGCCGTGTGTGGCGCCGCCCCGCGAGGTCCATGACGCGTGCGTGCCGGGCCGACGAGCCGGCCGGCCGGCCGGGCTAGCCAGCCAGTCGGCCACCGTCTCAATTAATCATAGGTTAATTAGCGGGGCAGTGATCAGGCTCCCCCCGTCACGTCCGCTGCAGAAAAAACCAGCGGCGGTGATGGGAATTGGATTAGGGAGGGAGGACGTAACGGAGAAGATCCGTGCACTTTAGGACGTACCCCGCAGAACGAGTTCCACGATATTAATTATGGTTTTACCGAACGTGCCCTAGCGTCGAATTGATCGTGTAGTACTCGCGTACCGGTGCGCGTACAACCTGGAAATCCTCGGTTTCCGCAAGGAAAAATAGACTTGCCGAGCTGCATGTGTACGCGATCAGCGTTATACGACGCTGGAGCATGTACTACGCTTGAGCGTTATGCGATCGTGTGATTCGGCAGATGCTGTCCTAGTGCCCTGCAGGTTTGGATCATGACGGCGTTTAGCTCATCGTATCTTTCCGTCAAGGTTACACGAGTTCATCGATGCGAATCCAGTCAATTATCCAAAAAAAAAAAACCGCATCCAGTCGGCCATCCATCCATACATCAACACCGGCAGATCGATCGATCGCCATCTGCCTTAACTGACGGTGGCCAGCTGCTCCGAAGGTCAGAGGGTCGACCACAGCAGCTCGATCGATCGGGGTCGGCTTGCCGAGACAGCGGCACGGCAGACACATTGAAAGCAGGGAGCGATCCAATGCAGCAGCCAGCAGGCAGGCTCTGCTCTGTAGTTTGCCGGACAAGGCCAGGTCCGCTGGATCTGCGTCCCACGGGTCAGCCTCACCACCTTCCGTTTCCGTCCCTTCCTTGCGATCTGCGAACAGATACGACTCGTGTGTCATCTGTTGGCTTGGGACCCAGGCACAGCACGCGTCGTGGTCAATGCTGTCTCTGCAGGGCGTGTCAACCATGCAAGTAGCAGCACAGCGAGCCACTAGCTTAGCCTCACTGATTATTGCACTCGGAACTAAAGGCACATCTTTAACTAGTACCAATTTTTAATACCAATCAGAACTAAAGTATTTTGTGTTAAAAAAATATTAGAAATTCTCAGGAGGCTCCAATCACAAGTCACGCAATTTTTCACACGAAATATACGCATGCGCAGTGCGTGGCATTTAAACCTACAACCTCTTACCTCACACATAGCTTCTTACCATCTCACCTACATAGCACATCTAGCTAAACAGGCGATGCTATCTTTTTGTATTCATCTAAGGTGACCTTTAGTCCCGGTTGGTGTGTCCCCACAGGTTACGAAATTTAGATCTGAGACTAAAGTCTATTTAATTCCGGGTCAAAAACGATTGAGATTTTTATTGAGGGTGGAAGTTCGTTTCTCTACCTAGTGCCTGCATGCTACGTCAAGTTTGTTCGCATGACAATACATTGTATATGGATCACTAAACTGTTGTTGTAATTAGGTTGATATGATGTGTTTGACGGTCTTGCTGTAATTTAACCTCTTTCATCAGACCAAAAGGAACTTTGGCGGTCGTCAAGACACAAATTTGTACACTTTTATACATGGTTCATCGCACCGTTAGTCTGTTTTAAACACCATTTTGAACACTACGTGGTGACCAGTCATGACCATTTTATCTAGTTCGAACGACCATATGCCTATTTAAACCTCTATTTAGCCGGCAGTGACGGATCTAGAATTTGAAGGGAGGGGAGCCCTCCTCTCTTTCTCTTCTTTTTCCTCCTTATTTTTTCTTCCTCCTCTTCATTCATAGCTGAAATTTTTAGGGAAATTTCGGGGGCTCTGGGCTGCGTGGGGTACTGGATCCGCCCCTGTTAACCGGAACAAAGGACAATAATAGTGACCGGCTATTTAGCATTAACGTTTAGGCGAGCTTTTCCCCTATGGAACTACATTTAAGACGAACATGTTCATATTATTTTGAAACATACAAACTTATCCCGTACAAATTAACCTGCAACCAAATCTGAAACGGTTGAATGAAGACTACCGAAATTGTCACTTATTTTTGTGACCGGAGGGGATGTGGATCACCATTGTTTGTGCAACAAGGATATCTTTGCCGGATAATCCCACTTTCATTTTTAGTTTAGCCGGTTCGTTAGTACACGAGCTTAAGCAATCACCCGACTCCAAAAGCGGTCTATGCGTCTCGCTAAAAAATTATGGAGCCCGTAATATTCCTCCTCGTTCCAATCTCCTCTCACTACTAAACCCGGAAATCAGAAGGGGAAAAAAAATTCCTCCTCCCCGCCTATAAGTACGCCAGCAGCCAACCCCCCCAGCTCATCTCATCGCAGTCTGCAGTCGCGCACACATCCAAACTCCCGAGTCCCCTGCCTGTCTCGCTAGCTCAGCTCCACACCACACCGCCAGCGAGCTAGCACGACGAGCACGTCGTCACAGAACCGAACCATGGACTACAGCGGTGAACTCGACGACTTCTCCCTGCAGCTCATCCGCGAGCAGCTTCTCGGCGGCGAGGCTTTGGCTTGCCTCCCCGTCGGTCCTGACGCCGCGGCGGCGTACTCTGCGTCGTCAGTTCATCCCGCCGCGCAGGCGGCGTTCCACCACCAGCCCGCGGCGTTCGTGCCGCACCAGCACCAGCAGCAGGCCGCGTACGTCGACTTGACAAACGAGTACGCGGATGCCGCCGCAGCCGCCGCGGTCGTCGAGGCGGCGGCCTTCAGGGCGGAGCCGGTGATGATCCGGTTCGGTGGCGAGCCTTCGCCGGTGTCCGACCCCAGCCGGAGGCCGCTGCTCACGATCTCCCTGCCCCCGACCTCGCACGCCTGGGGCGGCCCGGCGGCCGCGCCGGCGCAGGCCCTGGACGCGAACGACTTCCGCAAGTACCGCGGCGTGCGGCAGCGGCCGTGGGGCAAGTTCGCGGCGGAGATCCGGGACCCCAAGAAGCGGGGCTCCCGCGTGTGGCTCGGCACCTACGACACCGCCATCGAGGCGGCGCGCGCCTACGACCGCGCCGCGTTCCGGATGCGCGGCGCCAAGGCCATCCTCAACTTCCCCAACGAGGTCGGCTCCCGCGGTGCCGACTTCCTCGCGCCCCCGCCGCCGCAGGCGTCCCAGAACAAACGGAAGCTGCAACACGACGCCGCCGGGGCCGAGCCAGCAGCGAAGTCCGTCAAGGCCGAGGCGTTCGGATCGCCGGCGTCGTCGTCCCTCACGTCATCGCTGTCCCCCGCGACAACCACGGCCTCTACGGTGACGGCGACGTCGTCCTCGCCGTCGTCCGAGGCTGGAGCCACCGAGATGTTCCCGTTCCCGATGACGCCGTCGAGCTGGACTTGGGAGCAGCTGGAGGGCGTGTTCGGCAGCCTGTCGCCGCTCTCGCCGCACCCGCAGCTGGGCTTCCCGGAGGTAACCGTTAATTGAGCGGTTATCGGCCGCTTAATCAAGCATGATGATGACTAGGTGTAAAGACGTTAATAATCATTAGCGGTTTTTAGTTATGGACGACGGCCTCGGCTTTGGACTCATCTCGAGGATTTGGCGTAGCTTGGAGCTGCATGCGTGTGTGTGTACAGAATGGAGGGTGATAATAGAATATTTTAGGGCAATGTGTCGGTGAACTACACATTGACACAGATCGATAGATGTGGAAATATATACATACGGGGGGTAATAATATCAGAAATGATAGTCTGAGGTGCTTGATGTGATTTGTACATTAAGTAAAGAAGAGTGTACCTGTTTTTATTTAATAGCTGTACACTTGTGAATCATTTTTATATCGCCAGTTCGCCGTATATATCTATGTTGCTTTTGCCTTTTTCTGGTGCCATAAATTTGATCTAGACCTTGATAGATCATAGGTGTACTATGTAGGAGGCACATGTACCTATGGAGTGGCATATACTGATGTATGTGGTGAAACTGCGCCAACTGACGTTTCGTTTTCAATGAAAATCAAGCGCGAAATATTCAAATATTGATATTTGAGAGATTCAAATTTTAGTATGGGCGTGCTACTAGACGCCAGGAGTCTGGTCAAGTTTGGCATCTTGAATACCAACATACATATACAGAAATTTGGATGAAATTCAACCAAAACATGGTAACCTCGAAATGTTTGCATACCAACATGTATATATATCTCGAAATGTTTGCATATTGGATCTACAAGCAAGACTGTTCTTTTGATCGTGAAACTTCGCATAGGTACATGGTTATAGTTTGAGAAGTTCTAGAACGTTCCGTCCCTTCTACTCGACACAATATGTAGCCGTTTTTATGCATGAGACGTTTTGCGTGCAAATGCAAAGCATGGGAGCATCATCTGAACTGATGGTCAGAGCAACCATTTTAAGCTTCTGTAAATGTTCATCAGGGAAAAAATGATACTACCAGCTAATTACTTTATTTGCTCAAATCAACCGTAACTCCGATGTCAATCGTCAACTGCTGCAAGCAGTCCGTTACGTACGTGGTCTGATCAAAACGGAATCCAAAGGTGGCAGGCTCAAGAATTGTACGAGAGAGTTTACCGCCACATGGCTACTCTCCGTCAGTTCCTTGCGCGACTGGGATCCCAGCAGCACGCAATCTACATTGGTAATTACGTTAAGGATCTCCTATGGATCAGACTAACCAGCTATGCTACTGTTTAAGGAAGATGGCATGAAGCTGCATGTAACTGATTTTTTTTAAACGAACTGCATGTAATTAAATAAAGTCAGACACTAACACTAGACGATGGTAGACTGTCAACAGTTCCCTACATACTCTTATGTTTGAATCTATGGACGTGCAATGAATCTTGCCTTGGCGCGTGATTCCTGCCCATCGTCGCCGCATGTTCAGCAAGCATCAGCTCAAATCCAAGGAACGGATCAAAACGAGGCAGCGAGTGCGTGCATGTACTTCGATCGGACGGTTGATTTGAATAATCTGCGTTTGACGGAGAGGAATGGCTTCCGCTTCTGACTCTCGTTGAGGAGGGAGGCCGATGGATGCAGTCAAGAAATGACGCAGGTTGAGATGGCGAGGAGTCTAAGCTGATGGAGAACAATGGTCAATCTACTCTTTTTTTCCTTGTCAAAACGGAAATTTTCAGGTCTCTCAATTAGTTCACGACGCAGTCTATGTTGAGCTGAAACATACGCTCATTGGCTCAGGATATCATGGAGCACAGCCAAACACAGTCTCCCCAAAGTTACTACCAGCATTGCTACATCCCTGTCATGGACGAGGGCAATTCCATTCCATTCCATTCCACGAAAGAAAGCTGTATAGAACTATAGATGCTACGTCTTTTAGAGCATCTGCAAAACAAGCGGGCGTAAGATTCACGTCCAGAGAGCAAAGATACGCCCTAGTACTCCCGCAGCTTGAGAAAGCGCCGCGCCCTTTCGTGGCAAAGAATCGACGTAAAAAGCCGCAAAAACTTACTCGGGTTTACGAAAGCGCAAGGCTGCGTCAATGGTCGAGGAAATTTGGCATCCCGAGGTCAGCCGGCCGGTCGCGGGTCAAGCTGCCGTTTGCAATTGTTGGCCGTGGCCTACATGCTACAGGGCTAGCAGTAGCAGCTACGACGCGCGGCGGCAACGAGTCGACGACACCGGCGTCTGGTCCCAGCTCCAGGGTAGCAAGCAGCCAAGCACCGAGGCTGGCGCTGTCGCAGTTCGTTAAAGGGCCACGACACATCGCCGGAGAGCGTTGGGTGGCGAGGGCCTAGGGTAGCAAGGCGATTTCATACAGCCTTTTTGACGAGTCATGTGAATCTTTCGAATTTTATATTCTATCGAACTTTGAGAGCTGAAAAGAAGGAACAGGTACACGGTCAGAACCACTCATATGGATTGGTGGATTCAAAGTAAAAACTGAATGCCGCAGTTGATCCATCGCGCTGCAATCCACTGAAAATTGCAGTGCTGACTAGTGCCGTACGTGTTTCCGCGTCAGACAATTCGTAGCAGGTTCAAAATCCCTTTTTGTGACCCCAATTTGGACATGTCAGCTCAATCATGTCCAGGACATCAGCTCGCTGTCAAGCTATTAGTTGATTTGATCGAAACAAAAGTCAACCTCCTCTGTGCTCCGCCATACGTATGGCGAGCACAGGAACGGATCAAACGAGTACGGACCCTCCCAGCCCCCAATTCGTCAGCCATGTTTCTCCGTTTCAGTTGGACATCGCAAGCGATCTGCAGCTGCAAACAAAAGCCGCGAGGGGAAGAAACTACTGGAAATAAAGCAAAGTCTACGGGCTTACAGGCACCGGCCGGCTTGATCGTCGAGGTCAAAACTGACAAGGAAGGGAGGGAGCTGCTAACCGCTAGCTCTCGCAACACAATCAATGCGGCCTGCATTCCAATTTCCTTATCCGGCCTCTCTTTCTGCGTGCCAGCTGCAAAGAAAGTCAGAAATCTTGTTGGGCACTCTCTGCGAAGGGTTGGCTGGCAGATCATGGCCGGAGCCGCGGCACGCAGGGTGACGACGACTGATCGATCGGGACTGGAGTTAATGATCCTGGAAATGTAGTAAGGGGGTTTTACTTTGATGCTGTTTCGTGCTCTGCTAACCCTTTTCGTGCTGTTTTGTCCCGCGCGAGTAACTGTGTTTTCACGAATGATTCAAGGGCTGACTTTTGGTATTGGAGGGAGATGAGATGATCGTGGACGCGGTCGCCTGTCAAAGTGTCAAGTCGGGGGTGTAAACGGCCGACGACCTCTGTCCGCACACAGTGCACAGCTGGCTAGTGAGGCTCTGACTTGAGCACCTCGGCACTGCACGCCTGTGTCTCTTTCGACGTGGACGAGAACGTGTGTGTGGTTGGCAGCTTAGTCGAGCTGCAGGTTACGCATCTCTGGCCATGTTTATGCTACGTCAAGAACCGGGAGCTAGCCAGAATACAGAGAAACACAAGCTGGGAATTTGTTTGCACGAGCTTGAAGTAACCTGCATATTTACGGGTAAACACTTTTCTGTGAGGTATCCCGTATCCTTTATAAATACTTCATTTATATATCGTATATACTTACGAATTACTATTTGATTTGAGCCTCTGTACTATACAACTCAGAGAATTTTTTTGGAAGATGCAAAGACAAAATCTCGTTTTAGCAAATCCTTCCGAATTTATTATGTGGGGTTCAGAAACTCTCAGGTCGCCAGCCCTGTATACGTGTTCCATTGTGTCCAGAAATCCTCAAAAACGATACACCAGTTTGACTTGCTCCTCTGGATGCAACTCAATGAAATTCCAGTTCAAATATCTTTCTTCAGGAAATCCTGCAGAATTTATTACGTGGGGTTCAGAGACTGCCAGGCCACCAGGAATGCATACACGCTCCATTGCGTTCAGAAATTCTAAAAAGGGCCCACCCCGCTCCCATTTTTTTTAAAATAAATTAATTAGCTCGTTCTAAACATCATACAATAGATTTAAAAACAGAGGGAGTGTTTGATTTGCACCTCTGGAATGCACAACTCAGAAAAAATTTTAGAGTACGAAAACACAAATCTCGCCTTAGCAAAATCCTGCCGAATTTATATGATGTGAGGTTCAGAATCTCCGAGTCTCTCAGGCCACCAGTTATGCGTATGTGTTCCATCGCGTTCAGAAAATTATCAAAACGGTATCCCTGTTTGATCTGCTCCTCTGGATGCAGCTCAAGTTCGTTCTTGGAGTCCGAAAAATCAAATCCTCTACTTTTAGCAAACCCGGCCGAACTCATTACGTGGGGTTCAGAGACTGCCAGGCCAGCAGTTTTGCATGCGCTCCCCTGCGTTCAGAAATTCTAAAAAGCGAACGACAGGTCAGGTGCTCCACGAGCCATACGTTGAGCCAGCCAACAGAGGGGCTACGTGAAGTTCCGTGACAGGATCATCAGCACCGATCCCCAACGACATCGTTGACGCGTGCCTCCGACCATCAGTTCCTCGCGAAAGTCAGCCGCTCCCGAGCTCCAAAGTCTTCCTGCAGGTAGAACGAACAGCGACGGAGGAGCTAGAGCTAGAGACGCGGCAGTGAGCTCGATCCGTTGATGCGGATCGCGGAGCCAGGACCACCGTCTGTCCAAAAGTCAGCAGGCGTCGATCAATCGTTTTCCGCCGACGAGCGCAGTGCACAGTGCTGCAGCGAGCTTGCGAGCCCATTAATGGCGACCATGCAGATGTAGTGGAGGTCAACCCCAGACACACAGACAGACACGCCCTCTCGATCGCTCCCGCGTTTCGTTCGGCACTTGTCTTGTGATCCCAGCAACCTGGCCGGCGGCGGTTCACACGGACACGGTGGGTTTCGCCGTTTTGGCCGTGCCGTGCGAGACCCATTAAAACGAGCGGGATCGATCCGGCCCGTCTGTCGGTCGGCGCCGGGGTCGCTGTAGTAACCGCCGCTCCGCGCCGCCGGGGCACGCGCAGCCAAACACAGAGCGGAGCCGCGCAGGTCAGCTGGTGTTCCATCACACGGCATGGGCGACACGGCGCGGCTCCTGAGCCAGACGAGGGGCACACGCGTCGCCCGGGCCCCGCGCGTAAAGTGCACGGGGAGGGGACGCCACGCAGCACGCACGCCGCGCGACGCAGGGGGGCAGGGGCTATCTATCCATCGCGCGCGGCTGTCGTTGCGCTTCCGCCGGTTCACGGCTCGGGTAGGTGTCAGCACACTGAAATGCCGAGCGCCGCTACGAGGCGGTACGTGCCCGGGAAATCCACAGTTCCACACGTACATCCACACTGGACGGCTTGTAACCGCTAATACTCCTACGTGGTCCCGTGGACATTGCTGGCAGGTGCTGGCAATGGCATGCTGCCACATTTTTCAGAGGTGTGACGTGCTGCCCGAATGCTCAGTGAGACGTGTGTCCCTGTGATAGTCGCATGAAAGCTGTGTTTGCGAAAGATGGATCTCGGATATATGCGACACTTGAGATGGCAGTCACACCCATGGGTACGGGTAGCTACGGGTTTGGCATTTAATAGGTGCGGGTGTAGAATTCCACTCATAAATTTAGACATGACCCGACCCGTACTTAGGTGGGTTAGGGGTGGGTGTATTCACCCATGGATGCCCGGTGAGTGCCCAAAATCCCTTAAAATATTGACCCTAACCTTTGTTAAAGTATTAAATTATACTAATATAACGTTGTTGATGTATCATGTATTGTGAGGTGAAAGGTACTGGACTATATTGACATGAAATTATTTATGTACCATCATATGAAAATTTTAACATGCGATTTTGTTATCAGTTGTTATCAGTGATGGACTATTCTTTTATGAGATGAAATATAAAAGTTTGACTTCATAGTATGTTGCTCAAATTGCATTTTGTGCGTCAAATTCATATATCATATGATAATGTTGATATATTTTGAACACTTTACTTCTTTAAACAAATCCAGTGAGCACCCAAAATCCGACAGGTGCCCAGCAGATACGGGAGTAGTGCAAAATTTCACCCGTTAGACATTATAGGTGTGGGTGTAACTAAATATGATGGGTTTCATCGTGGGTGAGTTTTGCTCACCTGCACCCAACTCGACCCATTGCCATCCCTACGCGACACAAGGTTTGTGATCGTACCGAGGGTTGAGGGCACATGTTAACACGAGCCACCAAACTTTATTACTGGAAGTGTGGAATGTGGAATCGGATTCAGGTCAAAGTTCATGCTTACCTTTATGCTTGAGCCGATATATCAGACATTCAGACGATATCGAGGGGGTGTTTGATACTAGGTGCTAAACTTTAGCAGTATCATATCGGATGTTCGGATGTCAATTAGGATGACTAAGGGCCTCTTTGGGAAGGGCCTTTTAACACATTTTGAACACCTTGGCTGCCAAACACAAGTGTTAAAGATGAAGTGTTAAAATTTAACACCTCTCTTTTCATAAACACATGGAGGGGGTGTTAAAATGTGCTAAGGTGTTAAAAGTGGTCCCCCTCCCCACTTATTCCCTGGTTGCCCCCCTCTCTCTCCTCTTCTCTCTCCTCTGTTGCCCCCATCTTCCTTCCCCGATCCGCGCGTCGCGCGCCGCCGTCAGTCCGCCCGTCGCGCGCCGCCGCTGTGCCCGCCACCACCGGTCCGCGCCGCTCCTGCGCCGGGATGCTGCGCCGGGCGGCGGGCGGCGGCCTCGCGCGGGCGAGGCCGCTCCGGTGGTGTGGGGGACCGGCGGGCGGCGTGGTGGTGACGGTGGGGGCTCGGGCGGGCGCGGGCGCGGCCGCTGGCGCCACGGTAGGGGACGCCGGCGGCGGGGCGGGGCCGTAGGCGGGGTCGGAGGCAGCAGGCGCAGGGGAGGGGCCGGAGACGGTGCGGCCGGCGGTGGGAGGGCAGCGCCGGCACCGACGCCGGGCGCGGCATGGATCGAGCAGGGGGAGGGGCCGGCCAGGGAGCAATGGCGCTGGGGGCCGACCAGGAGGTGGCCTTGCGTGCGCAGCCAGGAAAGGAGGAAGAAGGAAGGAGAAGAAGGAAGAAGGGGTATTTGGCTGCCATTGAGAGGAGTAATGAGGGGTAAAGTTGTCAATTACAACCTAAGATGTTAAAGTTTAACAGATCATCCAAACACCTCAAGATACTAAAGTTTAACACCTCATTTGAGGGTGTTAAAGTTTAACACCCTGTTAAATTTTAACATGCCCTTCCCAAATAGGCCCTAAACATGAACTAATTATAAAACTAATTGCAGAACCCTGTGCTAATTCGCGAGACGAATCTATTAAGCCTAATTAATACATCATTAGCAAATGGTTACTGTAGCACCACGTTGTCAAATTATAGATTAATTAGGCTTAATAGACTCGTCTCGCAAATTAGACTCCATAGTTTTGTAATTAGCCTATGTTTAATACTCCTAATTAGCATCCAAATATCCGATGTGACATGTGCTAAACTTTAGCAGGGTATCCAAACGGCACCTAAATCAGTCGGTTTACAAGTAGTAGGATATGGAGGTCCTAAGGATGACCGCACCACGCCTACACCAAGCCAACCGGTAAAGCAGGATAGCCCACCATCAGCACTCCTTTTACAGTTCAGGAACGGGTAGCACGCTACTGCCGGAGGGCCTGTATACGCCCCCCCCCCAATCATTGCCGCAGCCCGTCACCGAGAGCGGATATAGGTGTGGAACCCGTTCCGAGAGCGGATACAGGCACGGGGCGGAACCTCTACCTGTCCCGATCTCCTGTAGCGAATGGAGATTTGGTGTACCTCATAGTGGCGCGCGGTGCAGCTCCTCCACTGCCATATTATGGGCCTGTTTGGCAACTATGTGTTAAAGTTTAACACCTGTCACATCGGATGTTTGGATGCTAATTAGGAGTATTAAACATAGGCTAATTACAAAACTAATTGCACAGATGGAGTGTACTTCACGAGACGAATCTATTAAGCCTAATTAGTCCATGATTTGACAATGTGGTGCTACAGTAACCAATTGCTAATGATGGATTAATTAGGCTTAATAGATTCGTCTCGCGAATTAGCACAGGGTTCTGCAATTAGTTTTATAATTAGCTCATGTTTAGTTCTTCTAATTAGCATCCGAACATCCAATGTGACACTGTTAAAGTTTAACACCTCGTATCCAAACACCCCCTATATTTGCAGGTGAGGTCCGTTCCCAGGTTCCGGGAGCCTAACAGGAGACTCTGTCAGACTGTCAAAGCCCTACATTGCAGGGCCTTTTCTTTTTCTTTTTTTTAGAGGAATGCAGGGTTTCTTCTCATCGTAATGTTGGTGGCTTGGTGCTGGCCTAAGTCGGGCCTCTTCCATTTCCAATTATCCATGGGCCACTGGGCTTTGCAAGAATTGTCTTGCCTGGCCCGCGCTCCCTCGACAGGGAAAAATGTTTATGAATTGATATATCATTGTTTTCCCAAGTCAGCTCTATCCTTCCAGATAAACGAGCTACATTCATAAATCAATCTCTTCCTACCATTGATAAATTAGTAACCAAGTGGATTGTCTTACTTGTTAGAAAACCAAACAAACAAAAAGCTGACAACAAAGCTGTTATTCAAACAGGTAAGCACGGTAGCAGGTACAAAAGGGACCAATTGGATCGATTCAGCATAGCCCCAATACGCTGCAACTTATTTTAAAACACTGTCCACAGTACAAATCTATGCGAAAATTAACAGTACACAAGCTGGACAATAGCAAGTACAGGTTGATCCCAAATCCAGTTTTACACACTGCATGCAATGACCTCCACTAATTGCAAAGACCTCCACTAATTTGACAGCAGATCTGCAGATGAAATTTGCCCTAATTTGACAGCAGATCTGCAGAAGAAATTCACCTGAAGAAAAAATAATTAATATGAATATTGTGAGAGAGATTGATGAAAAAGCAATACGATTGAGGATGATGTACAATAATATTTGATACTTACTATCCTTCCTGAGCAAGTATTAAGGTTTCCACTAAGTAGCAACAAAAATTAATACCATTTATGGATACAACTAAGTTAGGCACTACGTAGAATACTTGATTGTCATAGCCAAGTATCAAGGCTATACAAACAATCAATTCAACTCATATAAGGTACATACAGGAAAATGAAAAACAAAGGAAACGAAATAAGTTGAAATTGCAGCATATCAGATCTTTGGAATTTGATATGCAATTTTACGATTTAATCAAATTATGCTCAAGCCAACTCTAGTTGATTTTGTCAGAGACTCAGAGTAACAGATCAAGGCTGTTTCAAACTTTTCACAACAGGTAATTGGTTTTCACATAAAAAATATCAGCAAATAATCCATTTTGCGTGTAGACAGGTAGAACAAATTAGAGGAAAATTCACTGCAATCACAGACAAAATGTATCTGTGGAACTGGTGGGCTGCTGACTGCTAAGCCCATTATGAACGTAAGATGAAAATGGAGGCAAGACTTGAACCATTCTTGGTGATTTGGTGGGCATGGCACTAAACAGTCGATGAGTGCATTCTTTAGAGGCCATTTACAGTAAATGGAGACTGGGAGGCCAGCCGCAGGGCCTGCTACTGAGGGAGGGACCAAGATTGGGCCTAAGAGAGAGGCAAGGGCAGGCAATGACAGTTCCTAGGTATGATAGGGATGAAGTATTGATCATTTAGAAGGACCAGAAGTGGAGGAGCAAACCAAGGATGCTTCGGAATGAGTTTGTTATCTAGCAGCACATGACGCAGAATTTAGGAAAACAATGAAGGTTAGAGCATAGAACATCCAAAACAGTTAGTGTCACACTTCCAAGGCAGACTTCTGGACCTCTGGTATGTAGTCCTTTGATAGTCAAGTTTAGCAAGATGCATGGGGCTGCAGATTCAATAGGTGATGCAGGCAAATCCCTGGAGTTTTGATCATTCGATAAACTTAAGCAATACTTCACATAACTGATGAATAAGGTTATTTTAGATACATTCAGGGGAAAGCATAGATGAAGAGGGGAAATAATCTAGTTCCTAGCTGTGTACTAAAAATATTTAAGGCACTGCAAAGCCGATGGCTTCCAAGAAACTAAATCCTCAGCTCATAATAGTTTTGGAATAGAAATTGCTAAGCTAATTTCCACTCGACGGGTATAGATTTCTGCCAAGAAATTCAAGTTTAGAAGTGAGTAAACTTGCTCATCCAATAACCACCTCATTAGGAGAGTAATCACAAATCTAGTCACAAATCGACTGCTCTGAAGTCCGAACTTCAACAGCCTGAAAGCAAAAGGTGGACACTAATAACCTATTCCAAGAACAATGTGTACCTAAAATACAGGTTTTGCGATTTTCTACACTAGATTAGTATAGTGAGTGAATCCATTTGGTGTTGAAGCCTGAACCAGCATTATAATAGCCTCACTTTATAATCTTCTAGTGCATATTTGATGTCAAAAAGTACATCTAAGGTATTTGCAACCGCTGGAGAGACCTGATAAGCCATAGAAGCACACTTCAAAATAAATTACTCATAAGCAAGCATTTGAAGGAATTAATCGGGCCCTTAGAGTATGACTGTAATATACTAGAGTGGGGAACATGAGAGAACTACTGTACTAGAAAATAGATTCGTTATGAGGAAACATTCGTCGGAGTTAAGCATGGTCACTAGTGTATGATTGTAATAAACTAGAGAAACTATAAAGTGCAGCTGCCTAATACCTGCTTGCAGAAAGCAATCAAATGTAACACAAAATATGAAATCCAATCATCTCACCTTTCTCTCAAGCAGCAGCTTTCGACGCAATCATTCCGGTCTTCCGAGCATATGCAAATATCCCTCCAGCCTCAATGACCGGTCCGGCATCGCCAATTGGTTTCAGCTTGTACTCCTTGCCGGATGTGTGGTTAATAAGGACGGAATTGCCGAGGTCCACGGTGACCACATCCCCAGTCTTGCACTCCTTCCAAGCTCCCGCGTCATGGAGCTCCAGAGGGTACACCTCTCCCGTGGCCACGGAGTTGCGGAAGAAGATGCGCGCGTAGCTCTCTGCCACGACGGCGCGGGCGCCGGCGGCCCCGAGCGCGACGGGCGCGTGCTCCCGGGAGGAGCCGCACCCGAAGTTGGCCCCGCCGACGATGACGGCGTAGCGGGTGGACTCCTCCCCCGGGTCGACGAACGGCGTCGGGTAGGCCGCGGTGGGGAGCCCCGCGAAGGCGAAGGAGCCGAGCTTGCGGTACTCGTCGGGCTTGGACGGCACCAGGGTGAGGTGCTCCGCGGGGATGATCTGGTCGGTGTCGATGTTGTCGCCCACCACGAAGACCTCGCCGTGGAAGACCGCGGACGACGGGGAGCTGCCGCCCGCCGCGGCCGCGGGGGTCAGGGTCCCAGCGCGGCGGCATTTCAGGATGGGGTGGCGGTGGGAGGTGGCCTGGGTGCGCCGGAGGAACGCGCTGGTAGGCGCTGGTCTGGGGGCTAGCACCGCCGTTGACGCCACCGTCGCCGCCGCCGTCGGAGCCGCCGCCATGATGATGGTTTCGGCTTGGACGCTCTTGGTTGATTGGGGATCGGGAATCAGAGGTGGGTTTAGGGCAAGGGCTGAAATGGGTCGAATGGATTCAACACTGGCTCACGACTGACGGCCCATTATACACCTGATTTTGTGTGATTTCGTAAGCGCCACGAAACCGAGCCACGTAGGCCCAGTCCCACTTGTGCGTTGTAAGTTTCCGTAAACGCCACGAAACTGAAGGGCTGTTGGGCCGTACATACCAGGCTAATTTTTGTTCTGCGCTGCTTTTCCTTTTGCAAGCTTTCTCGCTCCAATCCAATGAACAAACACAAGTAGACAAAACTGATCACATTATTATATGAAAGTAAATTTGAGTTCCCGTGGTTCCATTTCATCACCCATGACGTAATTGTCATGATTAGTCTTGGAACAATGCAAAGTAATCAAGTATCTTTTCAGCCGATTTGTACTGTATCTGGAGACTCGGTGGCAAACTGGCAATTGGGTGTCGTGTCGTGTGAAGCTGAAATCCACGACAAGAAGACCTCACGTGCTGCATACAAGAAGTGGATGTCGTACTGTCCGCAAGAAAACACTGCTGCGAACCATTTCAACCCTGAGCATAGTTGATGCTACGAGCTAGCTAACCACTGAACCGAGCGCCCCATGATCCTGTCGCCCAACCATTTACGACTACGCACACCGCCATTATCTGCATGTTTCCGTCTTCGGATAAGCCTGTCCTTGGTTCTTAGTAGTTCTTACTCGTTGGCACTACCAAGAAAGCCTTTTACTACACTAACTCATCGAGCCATCAGTTACTTAGCCCATGCTCAGAGCGTATCTCGGAACATGCCGCTCTCAAGATGCCGCGATTGCCTGTGCAGTGACGCTAGCTATCACGGTACTGGCTACTAGGAAAGTGTACGGCGCCATTGCTTGCTCCGAAGCGCTCCGAAGCGCGACGCTTCCCACGCGGCTGGCATGTAGTAGTAGTAGCCTGTGAGAGTGACGTGGACTCCACATGTGGTTTTCGATAAAGCGTTCGTACGTGCGGGGCGTGGCATTTCTGTGGTCGCGGATCGCCTCCTGAATCTCGTACCAGCCAGTCAAGCCACAGATCGGAGCACGCGGCAGTTAGCGAGGAGCAGGCCAATCGCACATCAGTCGTCACAGTGGCTCGCTTGGCGCTCTCGGGCCTCTCGCGTTTGAGATACCGGGATCGATGGAGGGCAGCCTGCTGCTCGTCGATTCGGCCGCGGCGAGCCTGTGCGCCACGACGGCGGCGCGCCGCCACCGCCGCGCGGCAGGCCGGAGCGGCGCGAGGTTCCTGAGCTGTTCTTGCTCTTCCAGAGGTATAGCACAGCACTTTCTTCTTCTTCACGATCTGTGTTGTTCTTGGTAAAAACCCGTACTGTGCCGCCGTTGAATTCAGACGAGCCGGCGACGAGGGCCTGGCCGTCCTACTCCTCCGCTGGTAATAACATGCCGAGGGCGGTGAGGTCGGTGCCGCGCGTGAACGGGTGGAGCGGCAATGGCCACGGCGGGTGGGCGGCGGCGCGGGAGGAGAGCTCCGTCCTGCTGGAGGCCCTGGAGGACGAGTACGGCGGGATGATCGTCGACGCCGACCGCCTGCCGTCCGACGCGGACGGGTTCGCGCGGTCCCTGGCGGCGTCGCTCTCCTACTGGAAGTCGGCGGTGCGTCACCACGGCCGAACATCTTCTTCTCGAGTGACAGATTGCTACGCGAAATTTCACCTGTGTTAGGTGCTTATGACAGTAACTTTTCGGTGCAGGGCAAGAAGGGGGTGTGGCTGAAATTACCGCTGGATCGCTCCGAGTTCATCCCATTAGCAGTGAAGGTACGAGTAACCAAATCAAAGTATCAAACTGTAAATGCAAAGCTGTTCTTGCGTTTGATCGTCTGTCTCTCGCAACATTTTGATCAGAAACTAGTGCCTATCAGTTTATTATAGCAGTTATGTGATGACGCCGGTGCAGGAAGGCTTCAGGTATCACCACGCAGAGCAGTCGTATCTGATGCTAACGTACTGGATCCCTGACGAGCCCTGCTTGCTCCCGGCAAATGCCTCTCACCAGGTTGGAGTCGGGGGCTTCGTGATCAACGACCAAATGGAGGTGCCTTTCTTATATGCCACGATGCATTTGCCATCGATGCGTGCTAATGGCAGGATTAAAAGTTTGCTATGAGTTGTATCTCATTCTGTTTCTGATAGCATTTTCTTGAGAACTTGACAAGGTTCTTGTGGTGCAAGAGAAATATTCAGCTTCATCGTTGCCCGGTGCTTGGAAGCTCCCCACAGGATTCATTCATGCGGTAAGGATTCAGCACATACCTAGCTGGTATGATATGAAACACTAGCAGAGTAGTAGTGTACATACATATCTGAATATATGCTACTGTTGACTTATTGAGAATGCTTCTTTGTGTCGTGGCAGTCAGAGGAGATTTTTACAGGAGCTGTCAGAGAGGTCAAGGAGGAGACTGGAGTAAGAAACGGATCGTTTCAGACTTCTGATAGCATAAGAGTTATAAACCTTACGGATCAATCACAAAATAAATCTAACGCTCCCCATGCATTCTGCAGATTGACACTGAATTTGTGGACCTGATTGCTTTTAGGTAATGGTTCTGGTTTCTTGAACCCCTCCTAACGTAGTGATCAATATCTGTTGGTGTAGGAGATTTGCGATAATGCGTTAGTCAATGAACTCGCACTTGACTTCGCAATAGAACATTAGAACACTTATGCAGATGCAGCCATCCAAAAATTCAGAAACGTCTTATTTGATAACTGCCGCCCTCAATTCGCGTCAGGCATGCACATAACGTGGCGTTCCAGAAGTCAGACCTGTTCTTCATCTGCGTGCTGAGACCACTGTCCAACGACATCAGGATCGACGAGACGGAAATCCAAGCAGCAAAGGTACAACACGCTCCCTCCCGGAGTGTCCAAGAAAGGCACACACACCATGTCCTTTAAGATTTTTCTGAAGAAGATCTATACGGTTGCAGTGGATGCCGCTCCCGGAGTTGATGGAGCAGCCCTTCATCCAGGACGACCACATGTTCAGGAAGATCTCCGACATCTGCGTGCAGCGCCTCCGGAAGCGCTACTGCGGCCTGACGGCGCACCACGTGGTCTCCAGGTTCGACGGCGGGGCGTCCACCTTGTACTACAACGTCGCCGAGCCCGAGCGCGGAGACCGCAACGGCGACGACGCTGCCTGACCCTGACGGACGGATTGGCTGCTCCGCGCATCATTTGGCCATCGATTCGTGCAGGGCGTGATCCCAGTTCCCAATCACCAAAATTTTCACCAAGATCCCAGTTTCGGCGTGAGGCACCGCAGAGAATAATGCCGATTGTCAGCGTCGATCTGCATGTACCTGTGCAGAAGACTCATCACCGCTGTAGCTTTGGGGGTGATGGTTTGCAGCGTCGCAGTTCCGGTGCACTTGCCGCGCTGCCGGATCGGAGCATGTTCCTGCTGCCGTGTAATGGATTGGGTCGCCGAGAACGGCCTTGGGTTTGCGTTGCGTCCAACCGGCCGCTGGCTTCAAGCCTTCAAGGGTTCAAGTTGTTTGCAGTTCTGCTCCGCGGACAAACTCCTGAGTCCTGACCTCCGTCTGGGCCCGTTTGCACGTTTCCCGCCGCTGCACCCCGCCGTCCAGCCGACGACGCACACCGGCACACGGCGAGTCGGCGACGCGGCCTGGAGACGGAAAAGGGATCACGCACACCAATTGTTAAGCAACAGGGTGAACAAGCTTCTAAAATACAAAGGAAAGGAAAAAAAAAACAGAGAGAAAACAAAACAGCGTGAAGATAGCGTCACATGTGAAAAACCGGAAGCTTATTGCTTAATTAAGCGGATCGGATCGGGAAAGCAGAGATCGAGGGTCTACCGTCTCCCTCCGCGCCGCGTCCTCACGCACGAATCCGCGCTCCGGCCGAGCCCTAGCCACCCCCCGCCCATTCATGGTGGGCGGGCCGTGAGTGAGATCTCTAGGGAGGCTCGTGGTGGGCTTCGTCGGGGCGGGAGGGGAGGGGGAGGAGATGGGCGGTCGGAACAGCGCCGCCGCGACGCCGGTGCTGCTCAACGTGTACGACCTCACGGCCGCGAACGATTACCTCTACTGGCTCGGCTTCGGCGTCTTCCACTCCGGAATCGAAGGTGTCCATGGCGATCTATTCCCTTGCCTTTCTTTTCTTTTCTTTTCGGTATCGGTTCCGTGGTAGAATGATGGATTAATAGCTCCTGTTTGCAGATACCTAATTAGCATGGTGCTGATTTTAGAATAGATTTTGTTGTCGTTGCTGCTTTATGGTCAAATTAGGTGTTTGTAACAATGATAGCAGGACAATACATTCTGCGGAACAAAATATATAGTGATGGGTGATCAATGGTTCAAAGTGACATTCCACGGGGATATAGAAGAATACATATTAAAGAAGACTGTTTTTGGAATAGCAAGAATTTCAGGAGAATTGTACATAACGTCTGTCTTGGTGGGAAAAAAAAATGACCACTTTGCTCTGCTTAATTTTGCAGTGTCATCCACTCATCTTTCATAGGTTTAGGAAACTGTTTATTCACCAAACAATTAGCATCTCTGCAACCTTGATTACATGGATTGCTACAACTCTGTTAAATGCCTGGATCAACACCACTTTGTTGAAAAAATTTATTTATGTTTGCATAATATCTAGCACCTTACAGAAGATTGAACTAGGTTTTAGCATCCTTTTTTTTTCCTTAACTCTTTCATTTTCAAAATGAGCAGTTCATGGCACGGAGTATGGATTTGGAGCCCATGACTTCCCATCCAGTGGCGTGTTTGAGGTGGAATCAAAGACTTGCCCTGGTTTTGTCTATAGAAGAACGGTGTGGCTAGGCACAACAGACATGTCCCAGGAAGAATTCCGCACGTTTATTGAAAAACTTGCGGGGAAGTATCATGGGAACACATATCATTTGATAAGTAAGAACTGCAATCATTTCACGGATGATGTCTGTCAAAACTTAACTGGAAAACCCATCCCTTCCTGGGTGAATAGGCTTGCAAGAGTAGGTTGGTATTGGTCTCACACTCTCACTGGCAATGTGTTTGTTTCCTTTATTAGTTGAAACTATAGCCAGCTGACTGTATTTTGTCTTGAAAATTTAGGTTCAGTTTTTGATTGTCTTCTACCAGAAAGTGTTCAAGTTTCTCCTGTGGGTCGTGTCCCAACTCTTCGTCAAAATTCTGGTTAGTATCTACCTAAACTATCCATTGCAATTTTCTGTTTCTGTGACTTCCAAGATGGCCTCTCATGCCAAATTCTGTCAACCTAAGAAGATTAGCTTGTGTGGGCATGCGTGATTTAACTCGGCTTATAATTTGAATGCTCTGTTATGCTGCTTTCTTGAAAATGTGTCACTGTCAGGCATGTTTCTGACTAGGATTAAATTCTCTATAGTCTTTTGCAGTGTTGTGACAATTTTACTTTTTTCTTGTAAGACCGGCTATCTTAAATTTCATTAATTTAGTTGTACATGTTTGCACTCTCTCCATGGTTGTTATTACTTCCTTATGTGCCAATCAGAATATCCAACATGTTACATATGTCATCCTATCATATACAACTATAAGGGTATAAGCAATCTTCAAAGAAATCAGGGAATTTTTCGGATGCAAAACAGAGGAGGGATTCCAAATACATCTTCCACTATTTATAAGGGTTTTACTGTCTTATACTAACCATTTTATTGGTTTCTCATAAATATTACTCAGATGATGAATTGCATTCAATACATTCACCTATCATTGAGGACAGTGACAATGATGAGGATGAGGCGAAGCACCTGCTGCCAACTCCAGCCAATGACATGCATTCTGTAGATGTGCCACCAAAGCTAGCCAAAGATCTCCTCTGAACTGCTCCATGCTCATAGGCAGGCACCTCCCATACTGTAACTACAAGTGGTGTAGCTGTTGGTGCTAAAGGGATTTTCTAGATGGCTTGACGGCAGTACAGTCGAGCTTGCCACTGGTTGTAGCTATACACAGATGGAATTGGCCATCTTCGAAGATGAAACTCTTAACTATACTTGCTGTTTACCAGTTACCACTGCTTTGCTGTCTTTGTACCGGCAGCAGCAGTTCAGGTGGTTGTCATCCATGGTAGATTGGTAGCAGATGTTACTGTGTCATTTAGCAAAGCTGGAAATTGCAAATGGGTTCCCAGTATCTATTAGGACCAATGATGTAAAATATAGCCTTAGCGTGATGCTTGCTGAGCCGAAACTGTGTAATAAGTTATCACACAGAACGGGGTTCACGTACATGTCTACTGAGTATTAACCTCGATTTTGTTGTGCTGCGTAAGCGCCGGTAATGATAGGTAGAGAATCTGTCTTTGCTGTCCAATCCCTTCGCCACATTATGCCACGGAGGTTTGCTGACGAGTTCTCCCAGAGAAAAGGAAGCTGGCAAATGAAAGATGTCTAGAACAATTTTTCCAGGTCTAAATTGGCAAGCGTTTGCCACTTAGACGAGCTTGTCTTCTGCAATGTTAGCTGGCATGGACTGACGGCCGAGTGATCCATGACCATGAATAAGACTAGTCTATTTTGTACTGCGATACGCGGCTGTCGGGTCCGGTTTGTTTATTAGCAACATTGAATTCATCATCATATAGATATAGAAAGGACCTCATGCTAAACTTCTATGTTACTAGTGATGTCACCAATGAATCTGATTTTTAAATTGCCTTGTTGCATGTACAATCATATTTCTCGAAGTGAAATCAGCATTTCCGTTGTATCCATGCAACAGCTCCTTTTTTTTTAAACACATATACACATCATATCTGCAGCATGTCTTCTAAAATACACGCACGCCGTATCAAGGACACCACTAAATAAATGCTAAACATTTATAATGACAAGGATAGTCTTAACATGACAACGAGTGTTTTCCCCCTCTATATAATTCCATCAGTGACTTGAATCTTTGATGCCTGGTATTTCCATAAACATGTCAGGCTCGGCGACTCAGCAGTTAGCAAATGTATCCTGGTTTACGTCTGTTTCCAGAGACCCGGGTTACTAGAGAGTAAAATGGTCAATCATATGCTGTATGACATCGGCACCTTCGCAATGCATCACAGGATCCTTCACCTGTTAAGATTTCATTCCAAGGCAGGCTTCAGCTTCAACATAACTTTCGTTGCTAAATTGCTGACAGGGAAGAACGTGACGGGTATCTAAAGACAATACCTGAATCACACTATGTGCTGCAGATCTTACTTTGCTGTTGTGGAAGCTAACATCCACCTTTTCCCATGACACACGCTTAAGTCCTCTTAAAAGACGTTCTGTAAATTGCAATAGAAGTCAACCCATCATGTGACAATTCTGCAGTAAGGAATAATGCATGATGTAGGAACTAAATAATGTTGACCATGATACAGGTTGCATTTTATGATCCCTTGGGTCATATACCAAAATGTATATTTTCCTCTCTACAAAAGAAGCGTATCCTAAATTCCTAATGCACTAAAAATATGGAGATTTGGAGAGCTTTCACTGGACGACATATGTGGGGACCATGATAATTCGTGATGGATGCATGATAGAAAACGGTGACAATACAACCATAAGGTTCTACTACAGAGCAGCATACCCATGCTAGTAAACAGACTGTCAGACTGGACATCCCTAAATCGATCTGGATGAGTTAGGAGACTATCTTTGAACATCATCTCATTTGTAAGCATATCTGTGGAACTTGTGTTCCCCAAAACATTGTGGAGTTGCAAGGACGTAAGGGACCCATGCAACACGCTATACAGTCAGGGACCCCATGGACATCAAACATCTACGGCATGATAGATAAAGGCCATGCTCCTATGTCTTAGCTAATCCAAGAACTGAGAAACAATGACAAAAGAGAGAAAGAGATAGTATTATTTCAAATTTCTCAATACATAGCTCATTAGCTGTATGAGACCTGGTGGTAGGGTGTATATCCTGACCTCCCACACAAACTGAGGTAGGTATTCCTTTTTATTTTATGCTTAATTGGGAAGCTCCATTCTATTTAAGCCTACATAAACTAAGAAGTTCATTCCCAATCTGGCAATTTCAACAGACAGAAAAAGGACTGTCTGTCCCCACAAACTAGTACTCCCCCCGTTCCAAATTGTAGGTCGTTTTGGCTTTTCTAGATACATAGATTTTGCTATGTATCTAGACATAGCCTATATTTAGGTGCATAGCAAAAATCATGTATCTAGAAAAGCCAAAACGACAATTTGAAACAGAGGGAGTATTATCTATAGGCAAAATAATCATTATTGAATTAAATAAGATGGAGCATCAACCACATATAGTGCGTGAACTGGAAGTATAAAAAAACCTTACAATTTACATGCTTTCTTTAAGCAGGGAAACCTTTTTTAAAAAAAGTAGGCAGGAAGCAGATCTGACAATTTCTAGCATGCCTTCCATTTAGATATTGTCAGGATAAATAGACCAGGGAAACAGCACTATTTCAGAGGGAGAGGAAGACACTAGAAAGCAAATATGCTAGTGCCTGTCAGTACTCCCATCCTATATTGGGTTTTGCAGCATTTCTAACTCAACAAATTTTGCCTTGAATTTTCATGTTATGCTAGCATTTCATATTTTGCATAAAAAGAGATCAATCACAAATCGTGCAACAAGCATATGTTCAATTATATAATCCAAGCACTAATACAAACCTTCTAGTGTGCAGTTGTCCGTGTCCACACATTGATTAGGAGCTTCTGCTTTGGATAGCTCCTCATATACAATATGTGGGTAGATCTTGTTTGTTGAATCAACCCACTACACGAATATAATTAAATGCATATTATAAACGGTAGAGTGAAAGAAAAGATCATGCTCAGGTTGACCAATCCCAAAAAAAAAACAAAGAAAACAAGATAAGGTTTACCTTGGGTAATTCCGAATCTTGTCTGATGGATGATGTCCTCCACCCAACAATATCTTAATCAACACTCAGTTACGGAAAAAAAATCTTAAAAACAATGCTTATCACTACAATACTACATGCTAATTTTAGGTGTGAAGTAAGGATACGATCATAACAAGCATTGGAGTATGCAACTCGTCGTCTAAATGCTTGCAAAGCAGACCTACACCAACAAATTGGTAAGCTAAAAATATTCATAATCCAAGCACATAAAAGCAGTTGCGGAAGGTAAGCATACATGAACTGCAGGTCACCCCAATTGTCCACCATGCGTTGCAGCAATGGAGGCTTTCCATCATCATAATCAGTAAGAAAGAGATGTTTGCCAGTTCTTCCAAATATCAAATGAATGATGCAGCATGCAAAATTTTCAATTGCAGTAACTCCAAAAAGGAAAGGAACCTGTGTGGTTCAAACAAAGAACACATTTCAGTCGAGTCCCTGAAACATTCATGTTACAAGTACCAAAATGCTTCTGCCAAGCCTTCATACAAAGCTAGCTAACTATTATTATCACTCAAGCAAGTCAATTATTTTTCAAAAAATAAATTTGCAAGCTTGACCTTCAACATGCAAGGATGATATATGGCTTCTCATTTCTGATTGCAATGATGAAAGGCAAAAAACTTAAGCTTTTAGAGTACCTGCTTATTTCCTCTGGAACCAAGATGCGGTGATGCAACGGTTATGAAGTTCACTGCCTCAAGTCCATGTATTGTACCTCTGTTGTTGTCACTCAAACTTTGCGGAGCATTTTCTGATGTTTGTTTAGGCGGTCTATAGAGTCTTCCAATAGCATATCTAGCAACCAATCCTCCAACTGAGTGTGCAACAAAAGATATCTTTTTGATATATGGTCTTCTGTTGATTTCTTCAATAACCTGCCTTACTAAATTTTGTCATCAATTTGCAGAAGGAACACATAAACTAGAGCAGAAGAGATAGTTAGAAAACAATCAAGACGCATAATGGAAGAACTAACCTCTTGTGCCAATCGTTCACCCATCACATCAATGCCATCTAAAGTAAGCTTGCGCATGTTGCGGTTGCTACCTACAGGTTAAGAAAAATGTCATTCAAGAAACCATAAGAAATGGCTATAAGTGGTAAAATTCCCTTATATATAAATAATATTTGTTGCATTGATTCAATTGCAATAATATAAGTAATGATACAAGATATCATATGTTTGCAACAATTCAAATTCTTATTCAATTGTGTTTACATATAAACACCATCACCATCTGCAATAATGTGCTTTTTGCATCATCAGTAGCACATGACCAGGTATATATTCTACTAGGAAATAAGATTCCAAAGAGTCCCACAAGGAATATAGATAAAGCTCCTATCTTATTTCTTTGTAAGCAGAAGAACCTAGGAATGATTAGCCAATCATTTTTATCAACAGCAAAGAATCTCCAACAAGGATGCTTTCGTAAAGAAACATCATTGTGGCACTAACCAAGCGCCTCAGGTGTAAAGGTTGGACGCCACTGGCCATCCAACGCATTAATAGTTCAACACTAGGATTCAAGGATTGGTATTTGTGAAATGCTAAGATGTCAAATTGTCCTCCGTAAAAGTACAGTACAATACAGGCATGCTGATGGAGAACTCATAGCTCAAGAAATACTATAAACACGAAGCGATGAACATACAAACGAATTGAGAGAGCTTACAATGAACTATGACTTTGTCGGAGAGCAACTTATCAAACTGCTCTGCTCCAAACTTCCAATCTGCTGTGCTGCACAACAAATAGAGAGTAAAAGGGTCAATACAGCTGCAGAAACAACCAAATGGCAACTTCCATAAAAGGAAAATAAGTAGATGCATCAGTAAGGATCAGTTACATCAGTATTATATGGCCGAAATGCATGTACGTGATGTACTGATGCGAATGCACGAAAAATTTACCAAACGGCGTTTCACTTTGGCATTCAGTTATTTATGTACTCTGAATTCATCAGTGCCGTGGCTAATCGGATCGACCAACCTACCTAATTCGTACGGATCACGTAGCGTCTTCGCAAGAGACACCTCAATTCAGTTTGTTAAGAGGACATTTTAGATCATCAAATTAATTACTACTTCGCTCATAAAAACATTTCGAGACTCGCAGCGCTCTCACCTACGGAGCTGCGCTCGCAAACAGGCAAACAGCTGCTTCGGGATAAAATTTCGAATACAGCTAACGATCAGGCGAACCAGAGAAGCTTATTATTATAACTCCAAATCCCCAAAGTTCTCGAAACAACCAATAGGTTCCCCACGAGAAAAGCGTACGGCAATAGTTTTGTCACGGAGAAAAGGCAAGCCCAATCTCAATTACGAGAACAGATGGAAGGCAAATCAGCAACAGCCACGCAACTAGCCGTACCTCCCGACGATCCCGTGGACCATGACCACCAGGTGGTCGGGCCCGGCTCCGGCCGGCGCCGGCGCCGCCGCCGGGTCCTCCTCGGCCGCCGCCTCCCGCCGGTCTCCACCTCCCAGGTCACCCATTCACCCCACACGCACGCACGCACGCGAACAAGCGGAAACGAGCTGGGTGGAGGCGGAAGGGGGAGCGCGGCGGAGAGGAGGGTGCACGGGGAAAAGGGTAGCTGCGCTTAAAAGGGAGGTGGGCGGGTCTGGTTTGGCGAGTGGCGACGGGGAGGCGGAACGGAACGGACGAGGGGAAGAAAACGGCTTCCTGGGGAGCGGATTGGTGTGAGGGGTGGCGTCTGGTTGGAGAGTGACAGGTGGGGCAGGCCACAAGGAGGCGGCCAGTTCGACCTGGCGGAGCCCGGCCGGCCAGGGAAGAACACAACCGCCAACCACCGGAGGTTTGACGACCATGGTGCCGGCCGTTTCCAACAGCAGAACTACCAGCATAGTTGCATTGCCTGATTTCTTGAGTTTTACTATTTCAAATCTTGTTTATGCTTACTGAATAGTATTTATCTTAACGTGCAGATACCACCATTTTAAGATAAAGGAATGAAAGTTATCCTACTTTTTCTAAGCGGATAAAATAATTCTAGCGGTTGCATACAAGGACGCACAAAAACTGATTATCTTTGTCTTAAAAAAATAGAGAGACAGAACTGCTCGTAGCAAATTTATAACGTGAACGGCTACAGTATGATTCTTGCGTGTAATCCGTCGGTGAAAATAGGATGATGTTTTAATGTGCTAATACTTTTACCTCCAAAGAGAAGGACAAGCTTAGAAGGACAAGTAAATGCTGCCATGCTTGTGAAGTTGTATTTCTCTTCAATTGACAGCGTGCGTGTCGACAACAACATGTCATATTATCAGGTGGTGTTTGGGCGTCAAAGGCAAGCTTTGATTCCTAGGGTTCCATTTCTTCCACACACCAATCAACCAAAGCGTAAAGTTGAAGAATCCATCCATTGGAGACTGATATACTAGCAGTGTTGCAGTGGGCAGTGGTCATTTTCATTAAAAAAAGGCCAAAACAAACTATACTGATAGATTTGCAGATCAAAATAGTACTCTTGTTTTGGGTCATTATTGTGAGGAAGGCAACACGAAGATATAATATTCCCTCCATCCTAAATTACTATACAAGCTTTTCTAGGTACGTAGCTTTTGTTATGTATCTAGACATAATATATATCTAGGTGTATAGTAAAAGATATGTATTTAGAAAAAATAAAATGAATGGTAATTTGGAACGGAAATATCAGTTTGATGCTGGACACCGGTTTCGCAGGACGCATGTTCAGTGCACGCAAGCCGAACCATGGCTTGGATCACACACGAGCGAGCTGAATTTCGCGTGCAAAGATCCTCCAATGCGGGCCGTCGTCGGTGCAACGTACACGCGTAAGCCAAAGTTAAACATTTCAGCGAAATGTTTAAGCTCTGGGATAGTTAGTGTTTGAAGCTGTTGTTTTGCGACCGAGTATCGCAAGCGGCCGGCAATTTCAACAATTAACAGCAGTGCAGTCATAATCGAGGGAGTAAAGTAGACGAGCTGTTTCTTCTTCTCATCGATCGTGAAATTTCCCGGAAATCCGCACAGTGATCTCTCGCTTACTGTTTGGGGTTGAAAAAAAATTAAAAACTTCCTTAAAAAAATTAAAAAAACTATACTCACTCTGTTATTAAATGTATGATGTTTATGATAACTCATTAGTTCATTTAGGTTATCCTAGATGCCATTTATTTAGGGAAAGAAAAAAAGTTTAGTTTTATAATAGGAAAAAGAAGAAGCTATGATGATGGGACAAATAGCAGATGAGAAAAATGATTGCAACAAGATGGTATTTTCCAGGCTAAGATATATCTTAGATTTTTTGTGTGCATGTGAGTAACGTGGAGCATGGCTCGTACTACCTCGATGGAGGTGCAGCGGAGGGCAATGAGCGCCTACGAGTGAGAGTGTTACCGTCGATACATTTATGCTCATGACGAGTAGTGGCGGATGCAGCCGTGAACTTGTAAGTGGCTCCCTCTTCTTCCTCCTCCATCCTTCCCTTCTCTTCTTTTTCCTTCTATCTAAAAATTATGGAAGGGATTAAGGTGGCTCATTATCCGAGTAGCAGTAGGGGGGCTTGAGCACTACCCACCTCACCGCTAGATCCGTAGCAAGCCGTTTCAAAGCTTTCGATAGTGACCACATCGGCACAGCCGACGTCTGTCTCATTTCTCTCAGCATGGCCAAAGCAGTCGCTATCTTCTCCTTCAATTCCAGTCCCATCTCTCCACATCAGATTATGAGAACAACATCATCTTGTACAGCTGTCGCGCCGTGGGTAGCTGCTCCGTGACCTCAACCTCTTGACGATTTAATCCAGATGGGTGAGTGCGGCCATGGATGGCTGGATTAGGACATCTAAATACATCAATGATCAACCACAAGTGTAAGATATGGTTGGCACGAATTGAACAACCCTGCCGTTTATTTTAATTTTTTTTAAAAAAGTACTAGAAGTATACAATTATGCTGCCATTATTGATTGGGTCCAACTGTCACGCGACAATTCCGTTTGCTCACACGCTTGACTCTTTCAGTTAGGGTTTGGTCCCTCGCCTATCCGTCCACGTCAGCTCTCAGGCAGCAGGCGTACGCTTGTCGCGGCCTCGTCCTCGTGTTGGGTGGGTGGCCAGTGGCCACGCCCGTTCGATTGTTGGCGACGAAAGCCAGCGTACGCGCGCACCAAACCACTTTAACCACAGCTTGCAATTCCGTTCCAGTTTGGAGGCGGAGCTCGATCGGCACGCCTGTCAGCCTGTGGCCGGCTGCGGCGCCGCGCTGCCGTCCGGGTTGGCCAGCTGACCATCGCGGCCGTTTTTGTCGGTGGGACGGCAGCCGAGTCGCATCGCATCGAAGAAAATCGGATCGATCGGCCACCAACTCTCGGATGGTAACAAAGCGACGAAGTGGCTGTTTGCGTTCGGCTGATGCCTGCCTGCGAACGTGCGATGCAACAGCTGCACTGCTGCCGGTGTCGAGGTAGCTGGGCCTGGACGCCTGCTGATGTTGATTAGTTCAGCTGTGGCTCTCAGATAGAGTACTTCTGGCTGGTTCGTAGTCGTAAGTCGTAATTCGGAATAAATACGTACAAGTTCGAGTCAAGGATACAGACTGGAATCAACAGCGCTGCCTAACCGAAAACATTCTGCAGTAGTGTTCAGAGTTCACTGCTACCGTCGCAGCGTTCGCCCAACGCATTGCCCGTGGGCACTTCTGCTACCCCTCCCTTCTTTCGTAATCTGCATGTTGAACTGAGCCAGGACTCTGTTATGGTTCTGACGAAATCAGCAGGCAAAGAGCCACTGATTCAATTGAGATGATGGCTCCGTCAGAAAAAGAAACACTTCAGACACGAGCATACGATTTCTAAACGCAAAGAGAAAGAAGTCAACCGCCTCGAGGACGGTGGAATTCCGCGACCGCAGGGGTCGAAGCGCTCCTGATCCGTCCAGGTCCAGCTGCGCAGGAAGCCACGGACCACGGTGCTGCTCGCTCGGGGGAAAGCCGGCCTGCCCTGGAGTTGCGGTGGCGCCGTCGCCGCGCCAACGCCGTCCTACATCCTCACTCGGTGGCGATCAGCATCCCCGAACGAACTATGGTCGCGGGCGACGAGCGCGGGGGCGGACGGGCGGCGGGCGGCGCCTGAATAGTTTCAAATGGACCCCTTATTTGGATCCAAATATTTTCATATAGCCCCTAAAGCTACATATAACACCCTAATTTGGATCGCGATCCGATTATTTGCGATTAGGACCCTACATTTTGTATCTAGCCCCCTGGTTGGGGTCCGCTCCTTACCACCGTCTTCCCCGCCGATATCGACAAGCCCCGTCGGCCCGTCCCCCCGCCTAGGCGCCTACCGATCCCTTGCTCAAGCCCTGGAACTAGAACTGCCCCCACCAATCCTAGCCACAGCAAGGACAGGGTGGCGGCCGTCGATCTCCAACTCCGACGAGACGAGGAGTCGGGATGCGCGATCGATCGGCAGCCAAGTTGGGCGCGCACGTCCGCGGAGGTAGCTCATGTCGCGCATCGGCGCGGGCAACGCACCTCGTCAGAGTTGCCAGCCCGCCGGGCTGCATCTGGTGGTGATCCAGGAGCTGCCGCGCAGGACCCTGTTTCTTGTTAGTTTCTTCCTTGCTCTCCGTGGCCATGGCCGGTGGAAGCTGGCGGCGCCGTGGCGACACGAGGAGAGGTCGCATGGAGGAAGGGAAGGGGTTTAACCAACGCCCGGGACGCGGCGGCGTCGGCGAGCCACGGCGGGCAGCGGAGGCGGCGGCACGGCCACGACCAGGGGTGGACGGTGCACCCCCTGGGTCCCTGCCCGTGTCGAGGTAGCTGGACTGGACGCCTGCCGATGCCGATTTGTTCTGGCAGGTTTGTAACTCGGCATAATCAATACGGATTGAGTTGGTGTCAAGTACTAACAAGGATACAGTCTGGAATCGACCACCGCATTGCCAACTGAAAAAATTCTGCAGTAGTGTCTGCTTCTTCGTCAGGGGTTGCCAACATAATGGTTGCTCAATAATAACAGTAGCGCCGTGCGCCGCCATTTCCAGAGTCCATAGTCCGAACCCAGCATCAGGTTTCAGGTTTCGCTTGAGCAACCCATTGATCCACGAAAGAATAAGGAGTTCAGAGCTTCAGATCATTGCGCAACTCTTTCTCACGGCAGCTTTCGCTTGAGCGAGATGAGCTATTGCAGTGTTTGGATACCTCAAGGAATCAGCTGGAACGCATTGCCAGTGGTCACTTCTGCTACCCCCCCCCCCCCCCCCCCCCCCCCCCCCCTCGTGGTTTGCATGTTGAATTGTGCCAGGCACAAACACTGATTCAATTGAGATGGTTTCGTCTCAGAAAAGAAACACTTCAGACACGAGCAAATGACATATACACCACAAACGATTTGTAAACGCAAAGAGAAAGATATCAACTGCAAACTCGATTAAGCATCTCCAGGATTCAGATATCACAACCACCAAAGGTGCGTGCGTTCAAGTGGTTCTCAGGCAAAATCTCCATCCAGTGGAACTGGAACGTACCCAGGCAGCAGAATACACTACTACTACTAGTGCAAGAGACTAAAACGGGCATCATCCTAAGCAGTGGCATCACACCACCAACTCTGTCTGTCTTCGACGACGAGGGGAAAAGAAAGGGGAAACAGCGCTGTAGCTGAACCTGCAAATCCCAGGAGCTTTCTTCTCTTGCCCAGGGACTCCAAAACTCTCTGCCGCGACCATCAGTCTTCCGTTATCTCATGGTCAGTGAGGAGGGGCTGGTCTTCACGGCCTTCAGGTTGTTCATAGACCTCGTGTTCCTCTTGCTCTTCCAGTGCGGCTGCTGGAGCGTCGTAGCTGTTGTTGCCGTTGCCACCAGACAAGTTCTCTTCCGGTGCTTGTGGCGGGGCGCCATTGTTGTTTCCATTGCCACCAGACTCGTTGCTGTTCCCGTTGTCACCAGACAAGTTCTCTTTCGGTTTGGGTGGTGGGGCTTCCATGAACTGAACCAGTATGGCGGTCACGTTGTAGGCAGCTAGCTCACAATGATCACAAAGTCTCCTACAGATAGTGCGCAGATTAGTTGTCCCCTGCATCAATTAGGGACAGCACAAGTTAGCAACCATTTTTCTTCAACGAAACAAATCTAACAACGAATCAATTGAAGATAAATCACAACCCAAACATGCTAATTCCATGATTCCATCCAAGTACCAGGTCAAGCAGATATTGAAGAAAGGATATACACATATTCAGTAGTAAATGTTTCTACGATTAGGCGAGGTATTTTTTAATGCACCCTATAAAATTTTATCCATCCAGTACGAAATTGCTTTCTAATGTATCACACTATCATGGCATAGAGATAACATGAGGTGGAAAGAACTCACGGCTGCTAATTGGGAGCGTATAAAATCAACCACACCCTGACTTGTCAGAAAGGTCCTGCCGAAAGAAAACAAGACACAATGTTAGCATGGAGATAAAGGCAACAAATTTAGGGGGTGAAGTGTGTTATCAAATTATACCGGCGGGTAGTCGTGGATGAGTCTGCAGGATCTATATAGCAGATTGCGGTAAAGTTGAGCTTACTACTTTATCAGAAATGAATGACATTTAGAAGCACCAGTTAACCTAGGGATTGAGCATTTTTCTATGTGGCAACTTAGAACACTCCAGGGCAATTACATGTAAACAGCTTAATGAAGAATAACAAAATTTAATTCAAGCCGCGCACAATTTAATTGGAGGAAAATGTACAGATCCCCTCTGGATAAATACTAGTATCTTAGAAGAAACAAGATCGAAAGCTACTAAATGCCACATAGAGTTGAATATTTTGCACTGTCTTTGAACCTAGGATCAAAAACAATAAGCTAACCACTTCTGAAATATTTTGCTGAGGACTTACCAGATACCCTCACTTACTATGACAAGGAACTCAACATCATTGGTAATACCCATCTAACAAAGGGGAGGTCATTCCATCAGATGACACCCAGAAAAATGTGTATAATTAGTTCTTAGAACAACTGTATTACACTTACAGTGATAACTTCTGGATTACATGTCACCATTTGGCGTTGATAATTCAAATTCTTGCTATTCTTGAATGCAAAATAGCCTAAAAGTGTCAAAAAAAAAACATTATAGTGCTATAGATGATATGCAATGTCCTACAACTTGCCCTGAAGGATAGATTATATACAGATGAGCAAAAGGAAATCGCATAAGACTATACCAATCGCTCTGGAGTGAGTTAAGATTCCATTAATCCGAGCGGTACCCGACCCTCGCTGCTGGAAGAATCCTTCTGCTTCTCCTGGTAGTTCAACAACCCTATCCTTGATTACTTGCCCCCCTGCTCTTTCAATTCTCCGTCTTTCATTCCGATTTTCTGGTTTGTGATCGGTGGTTAATTCAATTGCCTAATTGAAACAAGCATAGGTTTTAGGCACCACTTGAATGCATTTGTTATGAAAAAAGAGGACGCTAGTTAGATTCAGCCAAACATTTGACAAGAAACAAATAATATACCTGACCATTCCTTGAGATTATGCAACGAGAATGGCCAGCATTTCCAATAATGATCTTGTAGCCTCTAATGGCAGCTACACATGCTGTGCATCCTGACTCTTGTGGCGGTATGTAAGGGGGAGGCTGGGGAAAAAGATTCCAAATGATGTATTCACACAATACTAAAATCTTATAAAATAAGGGATTGCGAGAAATGGTGTGCTAGATGAAAGGATAGAACAATATGAACGAAATGATGAACTTAAAACAGTGAAGTGTGCAATATCTCACGTTAATTTCAGCAATGGGGTAACAAACACGGTGCAATGAGAACCGAATCAGCATTTGGCCTCCAACTCAAAAAACCAGGCACTCAATGTGGCTCTAATTGAAGCTTGGTGCTAATGATGCCACTTTCAACTCAGAAGCACACCTTGAGAAAGAACAATGTATCCTCTATACAATAGCTATTCCTACCAGTTCTTTTTTATAGATAATAATATGCATCATATCAAAGGGCTGGCGTTTAGATTAACCCCCTCTACAGATGTATGATTAAAGAACCAACATTCAGGAGTTACAATTTACCTGTGTGAAGGGCCAACGGTAAGCACAACTACAAGCCTTGCGAAAGAGACGTTGTATCGGACCACTAGGAGCACGAGGAAGTAATTTCTTCCATTCATCTGACAGTTGCAACAGCTCATCCATTCTGCAGCAAAGTAAGCAGGAACAGCAGTCACATATCTCATACTAGCACATGTAGCAAATCTAACTATGAGCAAGATGGGCATAATATAGTCCGTCTGAACATCCACTGCCAAAAAAGGTACAGAACTAACGTATTCAACGGTTATTTTTTTTTGAACCATAATGTAATCAACGGTTTATTTTATCAACAAAATAACCTGTAAAACGTCATCCTAATTGCACCATTCAGATTGTGTTTATAGAATGGATGGTTGCGAAGCTCATTATGAAATTGTGTTGCACATAACAATGCCACTTCAACACCTGAAACAGGAAAAAGAAACAGCTCAGTATTTAACTACATTAGTAAATGCTTTTTGCTAAAACAAAACAGAGGGATTAATAATACTCCCTCCTTTTCTTTATGTAGGGCATATTAGTATTTGAAATGTCCTTGAAAGCAAAATTTGACAATTAATTTCTATTGGAATATATAATCAACCGTATTAAAAGATATGTGAACTATAAGTATATTGATAAACTTTTAGCCACTAAACATGCAAATGTTTAACTAATTGTTGGTCAAAACTAACAAAGTTGGACTATAAAAATCCTAATATATATGCCCCATAAAAAGAGGGAGCGCTACTGTTTCCAGGAGACTATATACCAAAGAACATCCATAGTTAAATGCCCAAAGTATACATGAAGGCAATTTAACAAACACATGCAAACAATCTATATTTTCTGGACTATTATGTATAATGGGTTAAACAAATGCCTGAAATGTTCAGTTATGCAAATAGCTGACAAGTTTGATTTTTGTTACAAAAGATGTCAGTCAAGATAAAACCTTCATCGCCATCATAAACACCAAAGAAAGATGTGAGGTTATCCA
Source organism: Setaria viridis (assembly GCF_005286985.2). Lineage (NCBI taxonomy): Eukaryota > Viridiplantae > Streptophyta > Magnoliopsida > Poales > Poaceae > Setaria > Setaria viridis. Next base: position 32,823,706 of record NC_048263.2, read on the forward strand.
GATTTGGGACAGCTGCAAACTACAGAATAAGAGGTAAAAATAAGGGTTAGTATTTAATCCCAATCAGTAGAAATTCAAGCACATATATATGTAGAGCTATTCTCACAATAATCTTGCAAAGGACCGGTAGAATACTCACAGCAGAAGCAGATTGTTTCACGTTCTTGCGCCGAATAGTTGATACTCCATAACTAATTTTGGCATTTTCTCCTCCTTCGGTAAGCTGTTGAACCACAGGTTCTGGACGGCTGTTGGATGCACCCATAGGGATTGCCTGTTTTCCTGAATTTCTAGTGTGAAAGTAACATCAATAAATAATTTACCAACAATGTCAGAGAGGAAATAAATTAAATATGTTGACACTACACTGCGTATGGAACGGACACTCAGCTCGACAAAACAAGAACTAAAAATATAAATTAGCACGAACATTTATTGTATATAGAACTGGAATTAGATTGCAAAAGAAATATATATCTATACATGCAACTATAGCAAAGGTCGATGCTTAATATGTCATTCCTTGGCCCAGTGGCTCTGTAATTTGCAAGAAATGAATTAGGTAGGACAAGGTAAAATTTCAAATTATTCAGTCAAAGTACCCTGACTATATTATGGGATGAACATATGATATGTCAATAATATAAATAAGGTGCAATAGTGATTGCCCCTAAGATTGTATTGGACAATTATACTAAATGTGACTCAAGCTTTGTACTAACAAAATACATACAGCTATAATGTTATATCAAGGTTATTTTAAAGCCAACAACATAGATACAACTACACCAGCACATAAAGCTTGAAGTGTGAAAACGAGCAGACATAGTTAGAGCTAGATAACAGATGAGAAGGAACCAGTCATTTGTTTCAAAAGAAAAAAAAAGGAACCAGTCAGTCCTAAACAAGAATCACGAAGAATGGTCACCAGTTCAATCAATCGTGAGCCCAAAAGAAACTCAATGTTTTGTTTCAGAAATAAACAGCTTAGGCTGTTGAACTTGCAGTGTGCATTACCATCACGCAAGCAGTATTGAACAGAAGAAATACCATCTCAACAATATGACACTGCTCAGTGAACACCGCGTGTGACAGAGAAAATAAAAATATGTCAACAAACAAGAAGGCACCATTCAACCTTGTAAGAAACCCGCATCAAGAAATGCAGACCTCTTTGATGCAAATTGAATCAAATGTATTGGCATCAAGGGAATGCGACATGCAGAGATCACGTTCCTCGTTCTTGCACATCAAATTAGTGCACAATATGAAGAACGAACAGAGATAGTACATCGTCCACTAGTAAAGCCACATAAGGAACAAGATACAAGACGCTCTTAGAACATCATCACAGAAGATTGAAGCAATAAAACAAGAGGCTCTGAAGGGATAGAGAAACAGCAGTGCAAACCCTTCACATCGTGAAAGGAAATTCCCATTTCTGGAACGCACCAAAAAGGAAAACAAAGTGGATATAGAAATAGTAAGACGCTGATGCCCAGATTGGTTGCATCATTAACAAGAATCCCACGTGCAGAAATTGCCACTTCTTGAACGCACCAAAAGGGAAAATAAAGTAGTAAAAAAAAGGCAAGATAAAGAGATACCGGCAGATACGAAGAACATCGCGTTCTTAGAAGCCGGAAATACACAACAAGAAAAGGATGGCGATCAAGATCGAGAGCACCATGTTGGAAACGATGAGACAGATCACCACGGTAATAGCACGTATCGGTGATCATTGGCCTCACCTCCCAGAAAATCACCACCAACTTCGAAACCAACAGCACCGACAAAGAATAGATGGATACATCAACGAAGGGGGATTGCTCACGAGCAAGTGAAGTCGAAGAACAGAGGCGAACAGAGATCACAACTGGGTTCTCGGTGCTCGTTCGCCTCTAACTTCAAAACCAAACGGCTGCAACAAACACACGGAATCAACTGCAAGAACAGAGAACACGATGGAAGCGTGCGGCGTAAAACCCCGCAGAAGAAGCCTCAAGACTCCAGAAAAAGAGAGGAAAAATCACACTACTTTTAAGCAGCACTCGGTGAACCAGGAACAACGAGAAAATCGAACAGCACCATCGAGCAACACACCGCCACCATCACCACCAACAACAACCAAACGAGGGCTCGCGCCTCCGCCAACGGAAAAAAAACGCAACAATGCAGGACCAGGTGAGACCGAAGAGCAGAGGCGAGCAGAGGTCGCCATGGGTTTTCCTCGGCGCACGCACGCCTCCTCTCCTCCAACAAAAGCACCACGAGATTCAGAAACAAAACAGCAGGAAGCAACGCACGCACGCGCGGATGCAATCGCAAGCACGCAGGGCACAATCGAAGAAGGAGAGCGCAAAACCCCCCCACCAAAATACGGCGCTAGATTCACGAAAACGAGTAGCAAAACCCCAGCGCACCCAGCAAAAACGAGAAGAGCAGCAAGAGCAACACCCACCAGTACACCACCACCACCACCAAGAGCAAACGGACGCTTCGATCGGAACAACGGGGCGTGGGATGCGGAATGGGGTTTTGGGGGAAGAAGACGAGGGCGGAGAAACCCCGAGAAGGGAGAGGGGGAGGAGTGGGTGGGAGGGAGGGACGCCGATCTCACCTTCACCTTTTGCTCTGCTGCTGCTGCTGCTGCTCTTGCGAGAGCGAAAGCGGTTGTTCTTTTGCATGCAGCGAGCGCACCCCGCAGGCTCTTGTAGTACTCGAGCCCGTCGCCCCGCCCGCGTCTCCACCGTCCGATCGCTGGCCGCGCCTGGGCGCGCCTGATCGGACGCTCCGGAACGCACTTGCTCTTCGGCCCACGAGGTCCCCACGCCCGCCCCGGGCCGCCAGACGGGCACAGCTGGAAGGGCGACCACGTGTAGGTGCAGACGCAATCGCATTGCCGTCACCGCCGGGCCCGCTTGGCAGGGAGGGAAGAATCAAGGCTTCCGAGAGGTTCCTTGCCGGTCGCGTCGTCGCCGCGCCGGTCTTCGGTTGACGAGTGGGGACCTCCTTCCGCTGCACTCCCTTCTCCGGCTTCCGCCTGGTCCGCCATGGCTGGATCCAGCGCCGCCGCACGTAGTCGAGCTCGGGGCCGCCGGTCCGGTGCCGCCGCTCGGTTGGTTTGTAGCAGCTAGAAGGAAGTTTGGAGCTCGGAAGCCAACGGGCTGAAGCCTTTTATGAGAGCAATGAAGCCCATTTAGCCACTGGAAAATTATACCGTGTAAATGGATTGAAGCCCAACTCCAACACATCCTTTACAGCCCAAGAGCGAAGGAAGAATGGCAGCCCAACCGGGACCATCCCTCTACCAAACCCCCGATCGGCGCGATCTTCCAACCAATCCCCCGGCGAGTGGCGGGGCCACGCCTCCGTCCGCTTGCTCCTCCTCATGACGCAAGAGCCGACGTCACTCCTCCCGGTCTGGGCGCTGATGCTAACGACGCGAAGGCCCAAGTCGCGACGCCACCAGCTCCCCATCTCCTCAGGCGCCATGGAGGAAGCCGACGACCACAGGCCCTCCTCCTCGACCGGCCGCCCCTTCCTCTCCGGCCTCTGCTCCGCGGCGCTCCGCCGCAAGCCCCTCGGCGCCCACGCGTCCGCCGCGGCCTCCGGCGAGGGCCTCGTGCGGCAGCTCGGCGTCCTCGAGCTCGTGCTGCTCGGAATCGGCGCGTCCATCGGGGCTGGCATCTTCGTCATCACCGGCACCGTCGCCCGCGACACCGGCCCAGGTCAACACAACTTGCTCCTCTTCCCACTTAGAATCGAAATTGGACAGTTCTACTGTTACTCCGTCCTCGGATACATTTTTTTACTAGAGTTTGGAGTGGATCAACAACTTGTTGGTCTCAGCGCGTAGTAGAATTTGCAATGACATGAAAAAAATTGGTGGAATCACTCATGCGATTAATAAATCATCCGAGAATTGCATGACCGTTTAGCTCCTTTAAATGCTTGGATTGAAATAGTTTATTTATAGATTGAATTGAACTGATACTTTACTTGCTTGCATGGCGATCTCCCTTCGTTTAGTTTCTGCTGAAAATAACACGAGCATTTCAAATTGAAACAGGTGTTACGATCAGTTTTGTTCTTGCTGGAGCTGCGTGTGTGCTCAATGCCTTGTGCTATGCTGAACTCGCATCTCGATTCCCTGCTGTGGTTGGGGGAGCATACCTCTACACATATGCGGCGTTCAATGAGATCACTGCCTTCTTGGTTTTCACCCAGTTGATGGTGGATTACCATATTGGTGCGGCAAGCATTGCTCGTAGCTTAGCGAGTTACTTTATCCAATTCTTGGAGCTGCTCCCATTCCTGAAGGGCCATATTCCAAGCTGGATAGGACATGGAGAGGAGTTTTTCGGTGGTATCGTATCGATTAATATATTGGCCCCAATTCTTCTCATCCTATTAACTGCAATTCTCTGCTATGGTGTGAAGGAATCATCAGCTGTGAACACTTTTATGACTACACTGAAGGTAAGACTGCTTGCGTGCTAAAGTTGTTTTTTTCTTCACTACATGTAGCTTACACATTGTGAATGTGGGTAAGTGAACAGGTTGAAGTGGCTAAGTGGCTTTTTCATGTAACATCAGTGTTAAGTTTCTAAGTGAGACATTTTGTACAACGTTAGGTTTTAGTATTTTTCTCATGATATCACATTCATGTTTGGGAGGTTTTATTCAGTGTTTTGGACTGATGCAACGATGCACCTGTTTCGGTCATGCAGATAGTCATTGTTATAGTCGTTGTATTTGCTGGTGTGTTTGAGGTGGATGTAACAAATTGGTCACCATTTATGCCAAATGGTTTCAAATCTGTTGTGACTGGAGCAACAGTAGTCTTTTTTGCATATGTTGGATTTGATGCAGTTGCTAATTCTGCTGAGGAAGCCAAAAGTCCACAGGTAATGAGTAGCCTCACTTATTTATTACCTAATCTCTTTATGGCCATATTCTGTTTAGTGTGAAGTGCATTTTAACTTTCTTTTCTGCTATGCAAACAAACTTTTTCAGAGGGATTTGCCCATTGGTATCTTAGGAAGCCTTCTAGCATGTGTTCTATTATATGTTGCTGTATGCTTGGTCATTACTGGAATGGTGCCATATACATTACTTGGTGAAGATGCTCCTTTGGCTGAGGCTTTTGCTGCTAAGGGGCTGAAATTTGTTACTGTATTGATCAGCATTGGTGCTGTTGCTGGACTTACTACAACACTTCTAGTTGGATTGTATGTTCAGGTATACGGTATACCTCCTAGCTTCTTAGGTATCAGTATCAGATTCGTAATTATTCTTCAATCAAATTGATCAACTTGATGAGCATCACCTCCTTAATTTTAAACAGTCACGTTTGTATCTTGGGCTTGGAAGGGATGGGCTGCTACCTTCAATATTTGCTAAAGTACACCCAACAAGGCATACTCCTCTGCACTCTCAGATCTGGGTTGGCTGTGTTGCCGCAGTCATGGCAGGTCTCTTTAATGTGCACATGCTCTCTCATATTCTTTCTGTTGGGACCCTGGTACGAAACTTCAGTAAATATTTCAACTTGAATATCTCATTCCAGTCATATTAACTGTTAGATTTTTAACCCTTCTATCTTTCTGGGAGCAGACCGGTTATTCAGTTGTATCAGCTTGTGCGATCACATTAAGATGGAATGACAAAGCAACTAGTCGTCGCTCCCTTGGAATTATGTCAATCTGGCAAGAGGGTGTTCTATGTCTTGTCATAGTTGCTCTTTGTGGTTTTATAGTGGGACTTTGCTATCGATACAACTATGCTATTGCCTTTATGGTAGTAGCGTTCCTGATAGCTATTGCTGCCAGTTTCGCTCTCCAGTTTCGTCAGGTAAATCCCATGTATAGCTGTCTGTCCTATAATTATCAGGTTTCGCAAATCCATGTAATCCCATATGCATGTAATGATCCATTGTTTCATGCTGGATAAATCACACTATTAGTTTTGCTGTTCGAAACCATGGATAGAGCTGCCATGTGCTAAGATTTAGACGCTGATGTAAAATGTTCAGTCTCAACTCTCAATTTGCTGATATATTGTTTTCTGCAAAACCTGACCTGCCATGTATTCCCAGGTCTATGTTGATCCGCCTGGCTTTTCTTGTCCTGGGGTACCGCTGGTTCCAGTTATCTCTGTTTTCTTCAACATGGTCCTGTTTGCTCAGGTTTGCACTGCTCTACATGTTCGCTTTGCTTTGGTTTCAGTCACAGATTTCAATACTAAATAAATACATCCCTTTCTGGTGTTGCCTTGATGACCATTATTTACTACCAAATTCTCATGACGGATGGCATTGACACTTTGTCGCGCAGCTACATGAAGAAGCGTGGTATAGATTTGTCATCCTGAGTCTGATCGCCGTGGGAATTTACGCGGGCTATGGTCAGTACAATGCTGCCCCTTACAGCTCGGACCACTCATCTATTGGTTACCACGGAGTTCCTTCTGAAGCTCCATGAGCTGTGGCAAGCCTCTAAATTCTTTGAAAATACTGTACCATAAGATGGGACCCAACTGTGTTTCTCCTGAAATATTGCACAGTGCATACTCTATAGTTATGTATGTAGACAGTGAGTTTCTTAGACTGTAAAATGATATGTTGTAGTGTCCGTTCCTTAAGGAATGCCAAGTGCATAGAGTTTTGCCCAATAATAAAAAGAAAAGAAAAGAAGGAGCTGTGGATACATTACTTTCAGCAACTCTGTCATGCACAGCGTATTTTGTGTATGCCGTGAGGAGCATCAAAAGTTGCTGGGCCGCCGCCGCTGCTTTGTTGCTGGGCCTCGCTCCTCCGCACTGTGGGTGGTGAGCTCAGCGTGGGTGGTCACTTCAGTCATTGACACACAATTCGCACGGCGCGAGCCCGTTGGTTTCGAGGCCGTCGGATTCCAGTTCCACCACCGCCGGGGACAGAGGACGGCCGCCTCGTCCTTTCGCAGTTCGCCACGGCCTACGCGCGCGCGGCGGGAGCTAGTTCTCGCGAGTCACGATCAGTCGACCACCGTCGGCTTCGGCCCTCCATGGGTCGGACGCCCTTTCCGCCACTCCGGCACCGGGCCAACACGGCACACGGGAGTGATGGCCATCATTGCAGTTGCAGTTGCGGCCAGTGCAAAAGAGCTCTTTTACTGTACGCTACCACTCAATAATATATAGTACGTAAAATATCTAATAAATAATAGTAAAAATAATAGTAAAGGTAATTTAGTAATTATTATTTGATTAATTGCGGATGGATCAGTTTTTTCGGCCCGCCTCTACACGTTCACTCGAATTTTTATCCAGGACGCCGTTGGTGCCGGCGCCTCCCCGTGCCGCCGTTGGAGTCACGGGCGGCGCTGCCGGCCGAGACGCCCCAACAGAGGGCAGCACCTCGGCCCGTCGTGCCCTGCCCGGTTGCTTGCCGTCCTGCCCGACTTTTTTATTTTTTAGTCCTTTTTACGAAAGATTCTCACAAATACGTCCCTGGCGGAACCAATTCCAAAAATGGACCCTTAGCTTGGCGTCATCCATATTGGCGCCAAGCTTACATGTCTCGGCGCCAGCCATCCTGGCGCCAAGATCCGTGCGCAGCTGCTGATGTGGAATCCGACGTGGTGGGGGCTTGGCACCATCCATGATGGCGCCAAGCCTTGGCACCGTGGATCTTGGCGCCAAGCTTGGCGCCATCATGGATGGTGCCGAGCAATTTTGCCTCCTGGCGTTTCGAACAAGAAACAAGTATAATTATTCTGAGGAGTGTGCAACAAACTGCGCTCTAGTTCAACTCGTTAGGATGTGGGCTTCTTGTCTTGAAGACTTGAGTTCAACACAGGGGTTTGAACTCAGGTCTTCAGGATAAGAAGCCCACGTCCTAACCAATTGAACTAGAGCATAGTTTGTTGCACACTTCTCGGAATAATTATACTTGTTTCTCGTTCGAAACACTAGGAGACAAAATTGCTCGGCGCCATCCATGACGGCGCCAAGATGCACGGCGCCAAGGCTTGGCGCCATCATGGATGGCGCCAAGCCCCTAACACGTCGGATTCCGCATCAGCAGCTGCGCATGGACCTTGGCGTCAGGATGGCTGGCGCCGAGACGTGTAAGCTTGGCGCCAGCGTGGATGGCGCCAAGCTAAGGGTCCATTTTTGGAATTGGTTCCACCAGGAGTGTATTTGCGAGAATTTTTCGTAAAAAGGGCTATAAAAAAAAAGACGGCCGTCCTGCCGACTCCCCTTGCCCGGTTACTTCCCGTCAGATCTCTGGGTTCTTTATTTTTCCTGGTTCAGTTTCCATGTGTTTGTCAGATTCGACAAGTAGTGGTAACATGAAATGATGGATTGATCTGAATGAGGAATCAGGTGACATTCATTGCCTGTGCCCAGTATTGCGGTTTTTACCAGTGCCAGAACATTCTTGCTTCGAATATGATAGAGTTGTAGTGTGAAGAATGTTCGTTGATTCATTATTCGACACCTAATATCTATCATCCATTCATCCTTAATACTTTTGTCACTGATACTTGAACCAGTTTCTGTTACTGTTAGTTTAGAGGTGAAATGTTTCTACCTGATTAAGGGTTGTTTGGATCTTTAGTTCGGACTAAAATTCATGTCACATCGAATATTCGGAGGCTAATTAGGAGTACTAAATATGAACTAATTCTAAAACTAATTACACAGATGGAGGCTAATTCTCGAGATGAATCTATTAAGCCTAATTAATCCATCATTAGCACATGTTTACTATAGCACCACATTGTCAAATTATGGACTAACTAGGCTTAATAGATTCGTCTCGCAAATTAGTCTCCATCTGTGCAATTGGTTTTCTAATTAGTCTATGTTTAATACTTCTAATTAGTATCTAAACATTCGATGTGATAGGAATTTTAGGAGCTCCTAAAGAACCAAACGAGACCTAAGATTACTAGGCCTAAGATTACTAGGATTCACCTTAGATCATGTTGTCATTTGGAGCACTAACAGAATTATAAGTGCAAGTCTGAAAGAATTAAATTAGCCAAAAAAATAGCCTGACGCTTGTTAATAGAATGTCAGCAGGCATAGCAGTGTTTCATCAAAGTAGATATTTAACTATCTTATGTCAGAATTTATCAAACTTTCTGAATGTAACTTATGAAACTGAAACTCTGATGGTCCAACATGATGGTTCTAGCATTTTTATATCTGTAGCATGTGTCATGAACTGTTAGTGTTGTTTATATGCTGCCTGTCAATATTGTGTTGCCTAAGATTTTTTCCCTCGCATAAGGTACCTAATGTATCAGTGTTACATGTGGCATTCTACAATTTGTTAGTCTATTCTTAAACTAAAACAAAACATATGTAACCAGCAGGACGACTTGCTGTAGGAGGTTGGTGGTCATGGCACAATAATATTCTGCAGCACCGAAGCAGCCAAGGAGAGAGTACAGAGACACTGAGATATGGAAGACGAGGCGGAGTGTAAGTGCTGAATCCCACGGTGTTGTACTTCCATCCTTGGGAGGCGATGCAAGAAGTTACCAGTATGGTTCGACTCTAGTGATCATCAAGAAGTTACCAGTATGCCCCAAGTTCCTTGGTACGTAGGAGGGCAGGCGTTAATGTATTGTGATGCCTTCTGTTAGCCAAGAACTCATGACCTTAATTCTGGTTAAGGGAAGAACACTGATGCAACTTTTTTTAGAGATAAGTTGATCTAGCTGTTGAACCATTGATGCGTCAACTGAACATGTGTAAATAGTATAAGTTTAGGTCTCCTCCTAGCTTCATTGTCTAGAAATATAATTGGTTCTTATCAACGGATCAGTGAGCATTTCTTTCCAAGGCAGTAAGCACATCACCCATTCACCCTCATCGTCATCGACGTGCATGTTAGCCTGGCGGCTAGCTGTTCTTCTGGACGGCGAGCTAGTACGGCAGCCTAGCGGAGAGAAAGAAGAGACTCAATGACGATAGACACTTTAGAAACCTTCTCAGCCTGTATAACTTGTGTTCGTGTCATTGTTTTGCTGTTAGAGCTTACAAACCAATGGGACTAAGCTTGGCACAGTGGGTCAGTGGCCAACTGGCCATGAGAACTGCCTGCACAAATATGCATGATCCATGCAAAGAGCCGTCCACCGTGAACGCCGGCACGAGGGATGCAACGGCGGCCACGCACTCAGAGGGTGCTCCCTCGTCAACGACCTGCCGTCGTGGTGGCCATCCTCGCCGACCACCAAACCGTACAACAACAGCTAGTGGGCGTCCATGAGGAAGAGGCGACGGACCTCCTCATGGGAGCGTAGCCCCCGGCGAAAGCAGATGGCAGGAACAACTTGCCGCCGTGGAGCGCCGCCGGCTCGGTCCGCTAGGTAGCGCTGCCATGCCGCCGCCGTTTTCGAGCATCACCGCTCTCCACTAAACGCCACTCGCGCGAACTTGCCCGGATACGGCCGCGCTCCGACCGGCGCAGCGCCGCTCGACTGCTCGATCCTGCTCGAGCGGACCCACCCTTCCCGCTGGTGACCGCTGCTCGCACGGGCCCGCACGTCACCGTTGACCCACTTCCCCGTCGCTCCTGTAGAAACGCACGGCGCCGCTCTCCATCCTACCCGCCGGTAGCGGCGGCGGCCGCCGCCAGTCACATGAGAGGACGAGAGAGGTGAACGGGGAGAAGTGAAATTCCCAATGAAACCATCAAAAATTTTGCTGAATTTTTTTTTCAACAATTCTGTTCCAATAATACCCTTATACTGCCCATACTACTTAGTATGTGAAGTTTTCAATAATATATTATTAATCTCAACCGTTACTAATACTTTTCGAACAATTTAGTATAACTTAGTATTGTGAACCGTGAAATAACGAGCAAAACGGCGAGCGAAGCTAATCAAGCGAGGTGACACCCACTGCCCAGTGAGGCCAGTGCAAGTGTGCTACTATTCGAGCGTCGCGTCCAGCTAGCGCTACCGGCCATTCCTACCACATGCCCGCGCACATGCGCGACGCATCATTAACACCCCCACCGGTGGCCGCGCCTGCACCATGGAGCACCTAATCCCCTTTGCATGCGTGGCGGTGGCGCCCAGTGCCCTGGTATGATAGCCCCGGAAGCGCGGACGACACGCACGCATCACATCGCATCCGGGGCAGATACCGTGATAGAGACACGCAATTAATCTCCTGCACCTGCCACGTAAAAAGATAAGGCGCGCCGGTAAGCAGCAGCCACAACATAAGCCAGCAATCGCTAACAGCTGCTTCTTCTAACAACTGCTCCCAGCCAGCTAGGCGGACTGCAAGCAGCTGTGCTGCTATTTTGGCATGCAGCCGCTCAAATGAGCTGCAGCGACCAGCAGGCCGAGGGAATACTGTATGATGCAGCAGGAGGGTATATCCCTCCTGCATCATACAGTATTCCTTGTGCACTACACGACGGTACAGTACGTGTATGCGCAACTGTGCGTGCCCGTGAACGCAGGACCACGCCGCGTTTGCGTGAACAGAAACGACGGGAGGCTGTAACCTGTACTGGCAGCAGTAGTTGGAACTGCCACTCATGGAACTGCTGCATGAGCATCAGTGGCCACTAACCCTCCGTGGAGGGGCAAGGAAAGCCGACTTTTTTGTTTTTTTTGTCCTTTTTCGGAAAAAATCTCACAAATAGGCCCCTGGCGAAACTAATTCCGAAAATGGACCCTTGGCTTGGCGCCAGGCTGGCTGGCGCCAAGGTATAACGTCTTGGCGCCAGCCGTCCTGGCGCCAAGGCCCCCACACCGCGCGACCAACGTGGCACCGGCCCGCTGACGTGGCGCGGAGGCTTGGCGCCAAGATCTGTGGCGCCAAGCCTCGGCGCCAAGCCCCCTGCCATATATAACGCCCCTTCTTCCTGCCCGAGAGTTCCTCCCTCATTATTCTCTACTCTCTCGGGTTTTACTCTCCCTACTTCGCTCTAGACTACGAATCGACATTGTAGGTTAGGAAACTTTCATTTGATCCGTGGATCCTGAAGAGCAAGGTATCCTCTCTCCGTCATACCTTTTTTTCACATCGATTCGCTATATATTTCTTGCATTTTTGAACTTAGGGTTTCATGCAAATGTAGGATGCCGAGGCGTGGAAAAGCTAAGAAACTAAGGTAATCTCAACGCCCGTAGTTATGTTATATACTCATTGTTGTGGATCAAATGAAAAAACCTTAATTGTAGGTTTATTCTTAAGTGCGTTTGATTCATAGAACCAAATAAACAAAATTGTAGTTATGGCGCAAAGAAGACCGGAAATGCGTTCGATCCATTGCCTCTGCCTAGTGGTGTTCCAGTGCCGATGTGCTTTTGCGGCGATCCTTGCAAGGTAGCCAAGTCCGAAGAACATGCCACGTATAGGCAGAGGTATTGGATGTGTTCCAACTTTGCGTTTGAACCTACACTTCGTCAGCGCCGCATTAACATGTTGGTAAGGAAATGTTGTTGTCTTATAATTATTGTTCATAATTTTTTTGTTTTATAACAATTGCATTTGTTGTAGACCCCTCCACCGCTATGTGATTTTGAGCAGTGGATCGACACTGAGATCGATCCTGAAGATAAGGAGTTTTTGGAGTATATGATGCGCTGGGATGCAGAGAGGAAGGAGGTGTACGAGAAAAGACTCGTAGAGGAGGCTGCGGAAAAGGAGCACAAGGAAGAGGAGGAAAGGAGGCGGGTTGCTGCGAACAGGGAGGAGAGAGAGAAGAAGCTTGAGCGGGTACGCCGAGCAAAAGCAGCGGTTGAGGAGAATCCCGATGCCTTAAGGAAGGGAAAGTGGCCTCGTTGCACTCAGTAGCCATATTTAGGTTCTAGTTCTATGATTTATTTATGAACAATATTTTCTACTGTGAGACTTTTATTATGTTGTCATGTAATAATGCACTTTAAGTAAGGACACGCAATTTGTAGACGACATATGTTCATTTTGCGATGTAATGCATTTCGAAGTCGTAGTCTACTGAAATATCCGTAGAAAAGAAAAATGGTAATTGTTAGCAAAATTTCGGCAGAATTTCCCCTACTTGTTGATGCAATCCATACAAAATTACGAGATGAATAGTGAATATAAATACAAGCATAGAAACATAGAAGCATATGACACAAGCATATGACACATTCAGAATAGAATCCACAATAGTTCAGAATGAAAGTCCTTATATATACAAATAGTCCATATGATACAAAGTTCGCAATCAGAGTCGTCACTGCCTCCTAGTCTTACCCTTACCCTTGTGACCAAGGGCGTCGGTGCCTGGAGTGTAAGGAGAACGTGGACGACGTAGTCTAGTACCCCCTACAACCTGTGTAGGCTGAGTCAAGGGAGCCTCCTGGAGCTGAGACGGGCCAATCTCCTCGGCCCTCTGCTCATCATCGTCGTCATCGTCGTCGTCGTCGACTTCCTCAGATGCAATTGATTTCGAACCTGAGGGGCCTTGGCTGGACGTACCGACGCCTGGCACGCGAAGGGCTGGAACGTGGACGTCTCGCGTCGTGGCAGTCCTGCAACCACAACGAGCAGCGGCACGACGAAGCCGATTTGACAATCGCTGTAGTAGTAAAAACAAGTTACACAAATGAAGAATGTAACGTATTAATAAAGAATTAGAATGAATAATTTGAGACTTACCTCTAGGACGCTCCGTACCTCGGGGTCCCTAACTCGTGGACGGATATGCTCTATATCTCTAACCGAGGTTTGTAGGGTACGGCCCTGCAACAAATGACTAAGTCACTAATGCAACAAATGACTAAGTCACTGAAGCAACAAATGTCTAAGTCACTAAATGACTAAATGATTAAGTCAGATGATCACTAAGTCCTTCTCTAACTATCTAAATCTCTACGTAACGTAACATAGAACATATTGTTCTTGCACAGCATGAAGTATGCCCTGATGCCTATCGGATATGACGCCAACCTCCCTACCAGGACCAACCACATGTATCCGGACTAGTCTTAAGAACCACCCCCAACTGTCATTGTTCTCCCTCTCAACCAATGCAAATGCCAAAGGAACCAACATATTGTTCGCGTCACAAGATATGGCTATAAGTAGTGTGCCTCTATATTTGCCAATCAAAAACGTACCATCAATAGAGAAAACAGGACGACAATGCCTAAAAGCTTGCACAGACTGAGGGAAGCACCAGAACGCACGCCCGAATATCTGCCTCCCGTCCTCCTTCCAAGCATTTGGCTTTGGGATGTACTCATAATGCATGCCTGGATTCACCGCTTTAATTGCATTAAAAAGAACTGGCAGCTGCTCGTACCCAGACTCCCAATCCCCATAAATCATCCTCCACGCTCGCTGCTTAGCCCTCCAAGCTTTACCATAAGTTATCACATATCCTCCATAAATCTCCTCAACAGTTCTTATAATTGTTCTCACTTTCATGTTAGGTTGTTCCTTCAATATTCCCATCAATCGCTTCGCAATGAGGGTAGATGTTAGCTGCGGATGTCTCACCGTAAGCTCATGGTCAGCACAATTGTGTGGACCGACAACTTTTGTGATCTTCCACTTCCCGGTGATATTTTGCTTTCTTGCACAAACCCTCCATGGACACCGTTCCTTGTCACACACAACTGTGTAACGGCGCTCCGCATATGAATGCAACACTTTATACGGTCTCTTCCGTATCACCGCAAAGGCTTGCAACCATCTCTTCAATGCAGGAAGGTCCTTAAATACCCGACCCTCCTCAATAACCATACTAGGACCAGCTTCAGGAGCTTCTAGGAGGTCATCATCACGTCCTTCTGCAAACACCTGATCGGAAAGAGTCAGGTCGCTAAACTCGTGAACTATCGAATCACGACGTCCGGGGAATATACGCCTAAACATCTCAATATCACTCTCTGTCATCTCTCCAACAGGACGATCATCATCAGAATCAAGATCCACTCCCATCTCGTATGCATCTTCATCATTCAAAACTTCAACACTATTAGAGCCACGCAATCCATCTCCACATTGCACTTGCGCATCAACTAGAGGCACATCCACATTTTCTGGAATATCTCCTGCGCCATCAAGTACAAATATGAGTAAAGAATAAGTGGATGGAACGAATGGATTATCTCGTATCAATAGAAACCGGTGAGACACTTACTCGGATCATTCTGAGTGAAAAGGAACTCATTAGGAGAGTCCGCCACATCATCATCAATCCGACAACCATGTCCAACTACTTCATTAGGGGCAGATTCAGCATCGGGAATAGTAGGTGCAACATCCACGTTCATAACAGGTTCTGGGACGGGAGGATCGAAATGTGCCCGTTGACCCATTGGTCGGGAAAACCGACGAGGATTTCGATCAACTCCCACCGGACGAACAACCACTTCAACACTTGGGGAATGACCATTCATAACCGTCCTCACATATTTCTCCCACTGACCTGCACACAGAATTGGGACTATCTTCCTTTGAATGTTGAGAGGGGAACCTAGGTGAAGTATGCCCTCGACTATGATTTCATTATTTTCATGACAATGTAACTCCTCCCGAGCCCTTGCAACCAACTCACTAAACGATGGTTTCTCATCGAATATGACAACCTCGCACTGCATGCCAACAAACTTAACACATCCATATTCATCCCTTTCCACAGTGCCTCCGTAATATATGCTCACTACGTTCTCCATCTAGTATATCAATATAACGACGCACAATTCATTTAGTCCATAATAAATTAAACATTCTAAGCTACTAAATACAACTAACTAAATATGTCACATATACTAACTAACTATGTCACCTAATATGTACCTACATACTTACCTATACAACTACTTAACTAAATATCGTAATAACTAGTTTACTATGCTATTAGTTATCATATCTAACAATTCTAATTTAACCTAAAAATTCTACCTATTTTATCGTAATAATTAGTAATAACTAGTAATATCTACCTAAAAATATCGTAATAATTTGTAATAACTAGTAATATCTACCTATTTTATCTAAAAATTCTACCAATCTATCTAAATTTAACCTAACTATTCTAATTTATCAATATTTCAATTTTATCTAAACCTATCCATCTACATTACATTACAACAGTTACCTTCGATCGGTCGGGAGCGGGCACAGGACGGGAAGCGGCCGGCCTCAGGCCACGGCGGGCGGAGCCCGGCCGGAAGGCACCGGCGAGCGGGGAGGCGCGGCTCGGGCCGGGCGCCTCCGGGCGGGCCGGCCGGGGCGGCCCGCGGCGAGCCTCCTGGCGCCGGGCGCTGGCCGGGCCGGGGCGCCGCGCGGGGGCCCGCCGGGAAGCCGGCCGGGCGGCGGCGGGGCGGCGCGTGGGGGCGGGCCTTCCGGCCGGCCGGGCGGCGGCGGGGCGGCGGCGGGGCGGCGCGTGGGGGCGGGCCTTCCGGCCGGCCGGGCGGCGACGGGGCGGCGGCGGGGCGGCGCGTGGGGGCGGGCCTTCCGGCCGGCCGGGCGGCGGCGGGGCGGCGGCCGGGCGAGCCGGGCGGGGCCGGGGGCGGGCGGCGACGGCGCGTACGGCGGCGGCGGACTGGACTGGAGATAGGATAGGATGGTTTCGAGATGCAAAAACAAACTGCCAGAAGGAAGGTTACCGTTATGGCAGGGAGCTTGGCGCTAGGGAGGCTGGCGCCGAGCCTCGGCGCCATAGATCGTGGCGCCAAGCCTCCGCGCCACGTCAGCGGGCCGGTGCCACGTTGGTCGCGCGGTGTGGGGGCCTTGGCGCCAGGACGGCTGGCGCCAAGACGTTATATCTTGGCGCCAGCCAGCCTGGCGCCAAGCCAAGGGTCCATTTTCGGAATTAGTTTCGCCAGGGGTCTATTTGTGAGATTTTTTCCGAAAAAGGGTAAAAAAATAAAAAAGTCGGCAAGGAAAGGGCCCGGGTTTATCACGAGCGTCACAGGCTCACAGCACGGGTAGCGTACCACCTGCACCGAACCCTACCGTACGCGCCGACAGGATCAGGCAGAGCCTGCGGGGAGTTAAACGAGCGGGGGCGGCCGGCCGAGGATTTGGAAGCTAGCTTGCGGTTTGTTTGGCTCGGTTGGCCCTTGCAGCGCGCTGGGACAGGTCCGCCTCACCCTTCACGTGCTGCCGCTGCCGCTTTTGCGTTCGGTTTTGCGCCGAGATGGACACGGAATAAGATGGCCCGGGACATGGGGTTTGGTCCCCGTCCCGTGGATGGGATGCCGCCGCTACCCGGTGAAAAATCGGGGTAGCCACTTTTCACCCACCTGATTCTGACACCGAGGTAGAGCATTGCTTTCGGCAGCGAGATCTCGACCATGTCCCAACTCCCAACTTTGACACTATGCAAAAAGAAGATTCCCCATCACATTAAACTTGCGGTACATGCATATAGTACTAAATGTAGACGAAATTAAAAACTAATTGCACAGTTTTGTTGTACTTTGCGAGACGAATCTTTTGAGCCTAATTAGTCAATATTTGGACAATAATTTACAAATACAAACGAAACGCTACAGTGTGCTACAGTGCTGGAACAGGAATTTTGCATCTCCCAAATTGGCCAACTAAACAAGGCCCTCTTTTCTTTTCCGTAGCTGACTCTGCTGGATGCATTTGGAGGATAGTACAGGTCACACATGCAGGCTTCGAAAACAGAAACAGGATCGATTGGTAGTGTACGTATCATAAGTTGGATGGCTACAATATACAATGCATTGTTTGATTGTTTCCAATGAAATGTGTAGCTATTACTTCCGAAAAAAATATGTGTAGCTACAAATCAGAAAATATCAGCGTAACATCTAACCTATAGGTGCCACAAGGCAGGATGTGTGCCCGTCAGTGTCAACTGTAATTCTGTCAACTAGAGAAAAGCGGCTGATTTGGGCCACGAATGGGACATCTAGGCTCTTACCAAAGGTTCTCGACATGATGCCACCGCGCCGAGCTATACAGAACAAGTCAAGAACAGATCTCCATCGCTCGACCGCAAGGGATCAGAAATGAATTATTGTTTACTGATAAGGACAAACCACCAACCACGCAGGTGCAAGGAATGGGAGTAATCACTCCGCTTGGATTTGTCAGTACGCAGCACGTATACACATGCACAGTGAGTCCGGGAACATCACAATGTCGACGACGATACGTGTTACATTGTTATACATGCATCGGGAAGAGAACATTCCACGCACATGGTGGTGATGCACTGATGTTGCAGCATGGAAATACAACATGCAAGTCCGTTACACGTCTCCAGGGGCACTCTATGATTGTACATTTCTATTTTCAGGTAAAACAAGGCAAAAACATAATCTAGTACTCATGCAGTCATGCTCATCCATTGACAGCAGCCCAGGTGTATGTATCTTCAGATGAGTCCCCCTCTGCATCTCTCTGTGAAAGACTGTACAGGTTCCTGGATGTGAGTGGAACGCATGTGTCCATTCCCCAAATGCCCAGCTCAAATTCTGTTGCCAATTAGTTTGGGGAAGATGCAGCAGGCAGGGAGTTTCAGCTTCAGAGGATCAACGGACAGCTGTTGTGACTGTGATGCAATGCTGATTAAGTAGCAAGCTGGCAAACCTACTCACACCCATTCATGATTCATCTCGCTATCTCCTCGAGCCTCTTGAGTACATGCTTCGTGTTGGGTCTCAGCGACGGCGACGGGCTGCAGCAGGCCGTGGCCAGCTCGAAGTAGGCGTTCAGGTTCCTCTCCTTCCCGGACCTCCTGCAGTGCCTGGCGAGATCGGAGCTGAAGGCCTCGGAGATCTTCCTCTCGAGGACCAGGTTCTTGAAGGAGGCCGGCAGGAGGATGTCCCGCGGGTTCGGCCGCCCGTCGTCGGCGTGCTCCTTCTGGGCGAGCATCTCGAGCAGGACGACCCCCAGGCTGTAGATGTCGCTCTCCCTCGTGGCGTCCCGCATCTTGATCAGCTCGGGCGCCTTGTACCCCTGCGCCGCGGAGGATTCCAGCATCTCCTGGGCGGCGGCGGGGTTCAGCAGGAGGTAGATGCCGTAGTCCGATATCCTGCACTCGTAGTTGGCGTCGAGAAGGATGTTGCTCGTCTTGAGGTTGCCGTGAACCATCGGCTTCTCCAAGCCTGTGTGGAGGTGATCCAGTCCCTTGGCGATGCCGAGAGAAAGGTTGCAAACTATGTTCCATCTCTGTGACTCGGCAATTCCCTCTGTAGGTGATAGCAACAAAGAAATGAGCTACCATCTCTACTAGTAATACCAAAAAGTGTTAACTGTTAAACGACGCGTTCAGAACAAATAGAACTGATTATTTCCTATTCCCTAAATATTATGATTTGCTAAGTGTGAACTGAAACTAACAGGAATCAGGAATATGGCACCAGGACCCATTGGAAGTTTCGAGCTGACATCCAAGCAGAAAATGGCTTCACGAAAAGGTTGATTTGGTGTCGAATATAATGATGACAACAACAGATAGCAAGAACACATGGGGTACCTGCACAATCGCCCCCACCCCACCTCAAAAAAAAGGGAGTTAAAGTGCTAGTGGCCCTAGTGATCTGCTTTCATATCAGTATTTAGTACAATAATGCCATGACACTTTTCCCTTCATGGAGAAAAAATATCAACAGATGTGCTATTTCCATGTGTATACTATAGCGTCACCAGATCATGAAATTTAAAAAATCAGATTATTTTCAACTCATTTCAGCTGATGGTTTTAATTTACTTCAGTTCAGTCGAACCAAACTTTTAAAAAGGACACGGTTGTTTTACTCTCGAAACAAATGATGATTCCTGTTTGGATGCAAAACAATTACATTTTGATCATACTAAATGTATACTGAAAAAAAAAAACTATGTGCATAATGTGCGCCATGAAGAGAACAAGAAACGCCCTAGCATTGAAGGCTTCAGCTACGTGCTGGAAGGCTATAATGCAATTCTATCATAACCCAGCATGTGGTGTGTATGCATTGTGCAATACAGGTATGAGATCTTGCTTTGCCTGTTGTCTGAGATCTTGCTAAAAGTATAGGCTCTACATCAACTCTGTCGATAATAATTGACCTGATGACCCCCACATCAAACCAACAATAGAGCGACAAAAATCATCTTTGAAATTCGATTAAGCATAAATGCTAAAACTTGGTAAAATTTATGTCAAATGTAAACGAGGGTAACAAAAGAAGGCTGCAACCAACCTTGCAAGAAGCGATGGAGCGAGCCGGCGGCGTAGAAGGGGTGCACGAGCAGCTTCTCGCCCCTGGGCCCGACGTACACCGCGCGGAGCGGCACGAGGTTCGGGTGCGTGACTGCGCCGATCCGCCCCGCGGCGGCATAGGCCTCGTCGGCCCCGACGGCGCACGCGGGGCGCACGAACCGGAGCAGCACGGCGGCCTCGCCGGAGCGCATCGCGGCGCGGTACAGCGTGCTGTGCGCGGACTTGGCCACCACCTCCCCGGGCGCCTCGAGGATGGCCGCCACCGACAGCGCCTCCCCGCCGGGGAACTTGACGAGCGCCTGGGCGCCGTGGCCGCCGTACCCGCCGCCGCCCTGCGGGCCCACGCCGAGGCGCTCGGCGAAGGGGCCGAGGTACGGCAGCGCGCCGAGGCGGTCGGCGATGGGCGCGAAGTAGGGCAGCACGGTGCTGCCGCTGGGCGCGCGCTGGCGGAGCCAGGCGGGCGCGCGGACCCACGACGGGACGTAGCGGTCGAGGCGCAGGCCGCGGAGGCGCGGGCGGAGGAAGCGGTAGAGCAGGTAGGCGAAAAGGATGCCGACGATGGGGAGCAGGATGGTGTTGCTCCGGCCCGTGCGCACCGGCTCCTGCGACGGCGTGTCCGCCTCGGCCGCCCCCGCCATCTCCATCGTGGGCGCGCCCGGGCCCTCGGGGTAAATAGACGCGCGCGCGCGAGGGGAACGAAGCTAACCCGCCGGTGGTGGACAGGCGGTGGCCGCGCTCTCAGGCCAGGTCCTTCGTGGCGAAGCTAGCTAGCTAGGGAGGGAAGTTTCCGGCAAGCTCTTCGTTGCTTTGCCGTGCTCCGCACAGTTGCTTGCCACTGGCCGTTCTCCTCGCGCAGAGGGAAGAGGAAAGGAAGGAGGAGCTAGGCAGGGCAGCTAGCAGGCCTGGTGAGCTACTGGCGGAGGAGGGTGGCTGTGCTGTTGTGCTGGCTGGCTGGCTGGCTTGGGAGAGATTCTTGTCGTCTCGGGTCGAGGCTTTTTATCACTGTGGGTCGTGGGAGTGTGCGAGCGAGAGTGCTGGAGGGGGTGTCTTCCGGGCTCCGGCTTCTTTATTTACACTCCAGTTGCCTGTTTCCTTCTCGCTTTTCCTTCGAGGGCTTGGCCTTTTCCTTTCGGAGATTAGCGTGGTACAGTAGGTGTTTAGTGTGGGCACATCTCGCTGATCTCGCTTTTGCCGCCTTTTCCCGTTGAAACTTTGGCAGCCGAGGAAGGTCTCCGGGGCAGAGCACGGCGGGCGGTTGGTGGCATCGGCGGTTGGGGTTGGGGGCACGGGACCGGTCACCGGCGGACGGAAGGTACCCTATTTCCATCGCGGGCCGGCGCGAGTACGTTGGCTCCGCGGGATGCTGGTGCCGGGAACAGGACGCGTGCGGATGGACGGCGGGCACGGTCCGGGCGTCGGTTGGCTGCCGGCCGGGCATCTCGGCGAACGGAGGCGGCAGGCAGAGGGCTCCGCCCGTAGCCTGGCCTCGGCGGGCAGTGCCGCGTCCGGATTGTGGGATTGCGGATCCGATGGTGGACAGCAACTGTACTCTCTCGGCAGTTGAAGTCTCTGATGGAGTGATGGTGCATTAAATATTGACGGGGTGGTTCATAACGGCTCCTGCTGTACGAGGAGCAGTACTACAAGGCACGGAGATCTTCGTTCAATTATTTTTCTCAAGGACAAGTTCGGTCTCAACCTATTTTCGTGACAAGAGTCTCGATCTATTTCGACGATTGCCATGGTTGGCGACGAGTGATGGCGCACACGTAACGTACCCTCGTTGAACAGGCAGCTCCATTTCTGCTTTCGCAACCACCGCTTCCATGACTTCATCACTAGGAAGTAGGAACAAACATGTGTGACGCTGCTCGGTGAAGACGTACCGGACGAAATTAAATCAAAGTGGAGTTCCAGCTGTTTTTCGTTAAGCGTTCGGTGTTTTGGTGGCACACCAGTGGGCACAAACACAGATGTGCCTTTCGCGCTGCTGCTGTTGGGAGGTCGTCTTCTTCTCAAGCAGGACGGCTGCAAGCCTACAAGCGATGCATGGCCACCGTTTCTTTGGTGCGCCCAACAGACGAGCTCCCGTGATATCTTACTTCCAGGCTTCCAGCCATGGCACTTGGTACGGAAATCTAGCATAAGCAAACTATGCATGGCCAAACACGTCTCTAGTATTAGACAATACATGTCGGCATGTATTGTCTTCAGAGTTAAAGGCATTATTATTCACCCCAATTTATGTCCTACACGCATGCATGCCTCAAAAAAAATTACTATAACGATTTGGATTCTACAAATGTTCCTGCGAGATTTGAAGATTTCCCTCTGGGACATTTGTAGCAGTTCTAAGTCCTAACCACTACTACTTCAGAAGCTTTATTTCCAGCTGATACGAAAAAGGGAGTGCTCAAATGGCGCTGAAAAGAACGCTGTTTATTTCCATTCATATACACCCGTGTGTCTCCGGCTCCTGTAGTTGCATCGAAGCACCGCCCAAAAAACAAGTAAAATGATACATGAAACATGATGTTCCAGACGAATATGAACGGATGGACAAAATACAACTACCGCACCCGCCATTCATAATGCCATGCATGTATGTGATGTATGCATGGGTGCTCGGCACTTGGCAGAGCATGTATGTATGGATCCAACAACCAACTGAACCAAGCAATGCATGCCTTGGCCGGCTAATGTCTCTGCAGCCTGATCTGCTCCCTGAACTTGGCGATGAACTCGTCGGCCTTCCTGTCCACCTCCTCCTCCCCGTCCGGCTCCGCCTTCGCCGCCAGCTCGAGAAGCTCTTCGTCCACCGACGTGTCGCCGTCACCGTCGCCTTCGCTGTGGTCATAGGCGCAGGCGGCAGCTGCGAGGTCGCCGCGGACCGACCTCTCTGACGACATGGTCATCTCGTCCGACCCTTCGGCGTCCTCCTCCCAGTCGGTGCCCTCGCCGTCGTCGCTCCACGGCTGGTCGTGGGGCACCCTCGACATGGTGGACGGCGTCGCGGCGTCGAACCCGTGGGACTTGTTGGCGCCGTGGACAAAGAAGGGCCGTGACGACTCTGGCTGTGAGCATGGGGAAAGGCCCAGGTCGGCGTCGAGAACAGAGGGCGGCGAAGGGACGGCGCGCGCGCCAGCCCAGAACCCCGACGACGACGCGCAGCTGTCCGTCTCTTCACCGAAGGCGTCACCGGCGTCGCCGCCGGTTTCGGACTCTTGCGCCGCCGCAGACTTCAGCCTCCGCACCGGCAGGGAAAGCGGCCTCTCCCGCGCGCCGTGCTGGCCGTCCTCGTCGTCGTCGCTCGGCGCCGCCGCGTGATCTGCGACCACGACGAGGGGGCCGTCGGGGTGGTACCGCGCGTTCCACGCCAGCGAGCGCTCCTTGGCGGCATTGCCGTCGGCGTCGGCGTTCCTCTGGGCGAAGACGCCGTAGGAGATGACGAGGCCGAGGAGGAACAGTTGGGGCACCTCCCACACCGCCTGGGCCAGCGACGGCAGCAGCCCGAGGAGCCCGACGGCGGCGGCGAGCAGCACGGCCACGGGGACGAGGCCAAGAGGGATCGCCCGCGAGACATGGCTGGTTTGTTGCGTGGGAGCTGGGGCAGCTACGCCGGCCATCGCGCACGGGGAGGGAGAGGTTTGTGCGTGCGTGCACGCGTCCGGTTCGTGGGTTGTGGTTTTGGGATCGCCGTGATAGCTTTTGCTGTAACCTACTCCGTAGCTACTAACCTATCCTGATGACCGTTGCCTTTGCCCCCGGATTCCTTGCTTTGTCGCGAGGAGGAGAATGAGGCGCGCGGCGCCCGAGACGAGGCTTGGCTGCAAAGCAACGGCGGAGAGCAGGGAGGGAAGACGATGATGGTGGTGTGGTTTGAAAGGCTGCCTGCTGGATTGCCGGCCGGGCGCGTGGTCACTTTGGCATAATCACATTCACACGCCACGGTGACAGTCCGGATCAAAACAAGATGATGAACTGCATGCAGATCTAGTTAACAAAGTCCGCAATGAACTGCAAGCGCGGCGGTGTCCGTGGCCAAAGGCAATGATGCGTTCTCGAGACCAGCGAGCAAAAAAAGAAGAAGAAAAAAGAAAGATGCATGAGCACAAAGCCCTGAAGCACGAACACGATGGCATGAGCCAGGGGCCAGGGCCCCGTCCAGCCGATTCGTCTGGCACAAAAGAAACACTTGACCACGAAGGCACCGACACCCGCAGCCTGACCGTCACGCCGGTCGCTTTGTCTTGCTCCGGCCGACATCCACACAGCGTTGGCAATGATTCCCCCGGTTCTTCTGGGCGCCGTCTGAACTCTCTCGGGGCCATAATGTCTCGACTTAGGGGCAATGATTCCTAGAAAGGGGTGTTTGGGATTTGCTTATAAATAAGCAACCATAAGCAACCTAAAAGTTGCTTATTTGCTTATAATAAGCAACCCCGTAAGCAACCCTATAAGCAAGAGTGATTAGTTTCATAAGCAACTTAGTTGCTTATGCATAAGCAAGTGAAATCAAACAGGCCCTTAAACTTTAGTCCTGTTACAGGATGTTCGGATGCTAATTAGGAGGACTAAATATGAGCTAATTACAAAACTATAGCAGAACCCCTAAGCTAAATCGCGAGACGAATCTATTAAGTCTAATTAATCCATCATTAGTGAATGGTTAATGTAGCACCACCTTATCCAATCATGAACTAATTAGGCTTAATAGATTCATCTCATGATTTAGCCTAAGGTCTGTACAATTAGTTTTTTAGTTAACATATATTTAATACTTCTAATTAGTGTCAAACCTCCGATGTGACAGGAACTAAAAAGTCTCCCGAACACCCCCGAACAGGAACATCCAGAATGGCTTATGGCACACGCCCGCACCTGTTGTACAGCAAAATAACGATCGCTCTGTGTGGATAAATCAGAGTGATGTTTCTTCTGTTATCTAAAAGGAGCGTGATGTTTCTAGGGCCTTGTTTACTTCCCAAGTTGGGAGTTGCAAAATTGGCATTTTGTTATAAATGTGACACTGTAGCGTTTCGTTTGTATTTGTGAATTATTGTCCAAATATTGACTAATTAGGCTCAAAAGATTCGTCTCGCAAAGTACAACAAAACTGTGCAATTAGTTTTTGATTTCATCTACATTTAGTACTCCATGCATGTACCGCAAGTTTGATGTGATGGGGAATCTTCTTTTTGCATAGTGTCAAAGTTGGGAGTTTGGAGGGAAGTAAACAAGGGCTAGCTTAGGTTCAGCAAGTTTAATAAAAATTGATAGTTGTTTGGTTCTGGCCACAAAGTATGGTAAGATTTTCCCTTTTCCAGCTTGGTCCTACATATCAATGACTTAGACAATTCTTTTAGATAAGTCAAAGTGTGACAATGTTGGGAAAAAAATGGGCTGTAGTTTCCACACCACAGTATATCTATGGGTAAAGTATTCTAATTCTCTATAAATACAAATAAAGAGTGTACAACATACAAGAGTTAAATAAAGACACCTCTCTACATAAAAATATGAACTCTTGGCGGATCTTCCTTCATGCAACAAGGAACTTACGAGCGGCATTACTACACTTCTGGGCCAGAAGCAAAGAGGTTGACAAGACCCCGGCAAGCTTGGACTGAGACCTCACACGCCTGAAAAATCTCTCCATCCAAGTTCCAGACACTTTCGTCATGTGATGAGATAAAGGTAAATGCTGGTGTCTGCAGATGATGGAAAGCTCTGTTAAATTCAACCACAAGGGATTAAACGGGAGAAAAGTATATCTACCTTGTGATGCTCCACAAACTTGAAGCTCAATGGGTCTAAACCCTTCTTGGTAAACTGTGTTAGATGCCTGCAGATAATACATCCTTGTTTATGTAGAGGCGAATAAAATCTACATACTGAGTTTCCAACGAATATAAAAAAGGAACAACATCTAGTTTTTCCTAAGAAAGGCACTGGACTTTACTCGGGACACAGCCAATTAGATCATTATTAAGTAATGAATTTGCAAATAGAGAACTATAGAATAATTCCAATTTACGTAGTTTCTGAATATTTAAAGCTAGCTCAGAAATGAATTAAACCATATTTTAGCCTGCATTTGACATTCTCTGGTGCCTTAAGATTCACCCATGCATACAGACAACAGATATGAAAAGGTTTCAAGTTCCAATTCAAATGCAATTAAATAAGTTCTGATGAATTAGTTTTTTATTGTTTTTATCTTTTGCCGAGAAACAGATTTACAAATTCCAATCAAAAGTACTCTGAAGTCTGGAAGAAGTTGCATCATGGGCTCAGCAAGACAGTAACATTTCACTCACCACAAGTAAAGGGGAAGAGGGCAGTCTCTGATCAGAAGAAGATGAAGAAAACCATCCGAGAGGTGTGCATCAGCTACCAGGCCATCAGGTGCTCTTTCATTACGGCATGAAATGACAGCTGCACCAACGCTGAGGAAACGTCCTTCGGACCAGACCCACTTTGGGTTCTTGCATATTGTTCTGGAGCTGTCTGCAATCTCATCCTCTGAATTTTGTCCAGATGTTGAAGCCTCCTTGCATACAAAGCAATTTGTTCGGCAGATTATTTTGCGAGGTCTCTTTTGACGAAATCGTAGTGGTTGTGCTCCAGTTACATCATCCTCAGCTGATTCTGTAAGTGAATTAGTGTTTGGAGACTCAAGAAAAGCAACCTTTGCCTCATACGACCTGAAAATGACCAGAGATTGTTTAGTTGTCAACAACATGAAGCAACAATAGTCCTACAATAGTACGTAACCATTACTCACCTATGCTTCAGAAAGACCATTGTTCCAGAAAAGTCATAACGTGCAGGACCCATCCACCGGTAGTTTTCGCTCTCCCTGATAACTTCTCCATAAAAACCATATCTACAGGCAAAATAACAAGTGACCATCAGCAATCATGTGAAAAAGATGGCCTAACATGCAGTAGTGAAATTCACAGATATGTCATTTTGATTAGAAAGAAAATAAGGCTAAGTTCACTGTAGCTTCCCACAGAAAGTAAAGGCCCTATTACTTCTTTGTTTGGGTCATGGTAAAGACTCCTGCAGGATGCCTATGCTAGCTAATTTAAGAAGTAAAACCAAGGACCGGCATGCAAACTCATCAAATTATCACTCTTTCAATTAATATAAGAACGAGGTAAATTCTTGTTTTCATGGATACATCACGGAAAAGCCTAAATTTTATTAAAATTAAAGACAAAATTGCGCAGAGTTATTCACATCATGCAACTGTACTATCTCCTAGAGGAAGACAGGAAGTAGCCAGCATACCCTGCAAATGAAGCGGCATAGCGTACAGTAGGCAAGACCTCAGCTGTTGGGCTACTTTTCCATCTGACTACTTGAGCTATATCAAGTGACATCCTTCTGCCAAGAATAATAAGCAGAGCAGAGGTCACAGGATCTCGCTCCCCAGTTGTGCTGCAAAGACCAATGAGCATTAACCGTCAGCAAAAATAATTGATGACTCCATATTATGTACAGACATACAGTGGGATCAGCACTTTGTGGTTAAAAAAACAAAAAAAATGGTAACAATGTGCATGGGTTGCTGGAATTAAATGGGCATGAGCAACCCAGTGCTACCTTTTGCAAGTTCACCAATTGCCATGGGCTGTGTTTGCTCACAGCTACACTACAGATATGGTAATAGTGGAATTGTCCAGTATCGAAAACGGCCATAACTATCTCACACGGAATAATCATAGGTCCACAAAAATGACTACTCAAAATACAAACTCAGTGGGAAGTAAGGAACACAGCAATAACAATCAATCAAAATAATGAGGCGAGCTTTACTGATGAGTAACTTAAACACTACCTGAGAACAATAGCATCAGTTGAGCCAGAAGGAATTATGCCAAGCCTGAACCAGTCATTTGGGAAGGAGACTAAATGATCCTTATCTGCAGGACAAACGAGTTAAATAATGACAGAAGCCCTCTAGTTTAATCAGTGAACCTCAGAAGTTCTAAGAAAAGCAGGATCACCAGGTTAGAATAATTGACTAACCTCCAATGCATGGTTCTTTACTAGAATCTGCAACAAGAAACCACCAGAATACTTACACAAGAACTTTCCATAAAACATATGCACAACATGTAAACAGGAACATACTTGATGATGGTATCTCTAGTCCTGTAGGTTGTGAAGTTGAAAGAAGAGGTTCATGGTCATCACATTTACTTGAATTCCCTGGAAACATGGTATTCACAGAATCTGGTATGGGTATACTACAGTTTAGCCCATTCTTTGCCTGTTCTTTACAGTTTCCATTGCTCCCAAAATATCCAAACCCCTCGGGAGTTGGAGGATAAGAAGCCTTGTGCCTTGAACTAAGTATCCCGTTCAGAACTTCATTAAATAGACCATCACCACCCTAAAATTCCAAGTTTCAAAAATGTTATGAGTAACATGGAAGTTTCTCCTTTTGGATTAATGGTAGCTTGTTTTTTCTCTTAACAGAACACAGTGAAAGGCATTCAAACTTGTATGCAAAATTTTGACAACATGCAGGAAGTGAGATCCCAACTGTTCGCCTAAACGGTCGTTTAGTCCGTTTAAATGGCATTTAAACACTACACACTAGCTAGCCATTTCTGTTTAATCATCCGTTTCGACCGTTTAGCCCGTTTAAACAACCATTTAGCCTGATAATTAGATAAAGGATAGGTGACCGACTGTTTACCTCTTAGCGTTTAGGATAACACTCCATTGGAAAAAAAAATCCCCAACGCACAAGGGAGCTGCGTGTCATTGCATTATAGAAGAAAAGTTTTCTTAAAACACACCTAAGAACAGAAAAAACTTGATCTCCAAAACTGTGCACCAGGCTAAACAAGAACAACCAAAAGGAATAGAAACACCAACAAGGCCTGCAGCAGAAGCTGCAATCCTCGTGCCCAGGCCTTGCACCAGGTGTTCCTGTGTTCCTAGCTAAAAGTGTGTTTAATTTACAAAAGGACATAATAAAAAAAGAAAAAGATTAGTGCATATTTATGCCCACATAGATGTTTCTAGTTTATTACGTTTATGCTCACATAGATGCTAGCTAGCTCTAGTGTCACGTCCGTGCGGAAGTGAACGGATTGGAAAGCTCTAGGTGGTCTCCGGCCATTCCTTGGCCGGCTTCCTGCACGTGGTGAGATAGCTGATGCCAGGGCGGCATCGAGTTCAGCAGGGAGATGAGAACTAGAGCAATGGGATGAGGAGTAGAGAAGCTAGATGGGATAACGGATTGATGTATTGATTGCTCGATTTCCCCGTGAAAGTAATATAGCCAGCCAGGGAGATGAGAACTAGAGCAATGGGATGAGGAGTAGAGAAGCTAGATGGGATAACGGATTGATGTATTGATTGCTCGATTTCCCCGTGAAAGTAATATAGCCAGCCAGCTTACAATACAACTAAAACACAACTCCAATTGTAATCTATATAGATTCTAGACTTCCTTTTCGAACTCTGGACTCTAATTCTGATTCTAATTCTTAACTTCTGAACTTTCCTAACTCTGAATTTTCCTTATCCAATACTTCTGACCAGCAAATTGACTATAACATCTAGTTTATTAAGAAGGTGGTCCATGCATTTGACCCTTAATTTCTTACAGGTTTCCTGTCTTGCAGAATAAAGATACTCATGATGACTAGGCTTCATCATTATAATACTTGCCCAATAAATTAGAGAAAATATAGGTTGGTAACCAAGCAAATAGAATTGGAATTTAATTGTCTTACCACTGCAACAACACCTTCAAGTGCCTTGAGTTCTATATCTGATAATGATGCTAGCGTGTCGTATGCATGCCCTGCTCTATCTGTCACTATAACCTGAAGACCAACATTAGGGGTGAAAATAAGTCAAGAGCACTGGAGTTGTTCATAAATGGACAAGAAATTCTGATGTCAAGAAATCATAAGAAATAAAAGTCTACCTTTGTTTTTATTTTCGCTCTATCAAATAATGGGGCTACTGTTTCCCAATTCTTGACCCCTCTACCTTTTCCACATAATGGATGAACAAATACCTGTAATGTGTTGACGGTTTATCAATCTCAACGGCAGACCAACAATGAGAAGAAGAAATATCCTTAGCATGTCTTCACAAGTGCTACAGTGTTAAGAGGAGAAGAAATGCATCATATATACCATCAGGTTCTTTGGTCTATCGCCTTCATTGTTTATGCAAGCCATGAGACGATCAAACCAAATTTTGCAGGTCTTCAAGTCTCCGTGACCAAAAATATATTCACAAGGTACCAATGGAGAAGGACGTTTTCTTGTTCTGGTAATCCCATGTACAACAAATCGATGCATCTGCATGAGCATATGATTTTGTTAAGAAGATATATATATACTTCTAGTTTCAGCCATAGGTAGTTCTTTCTAGTTTCAGCCTCAGATATCCCTGTAAGTCAGGCTTCCTCTCTTTGGTTCCTGTTTTGCCTTTACAGGCCTTGTACACTTTCATTTTTTCATGTTTTTATATACTACTTACTGCAGTTGGGGTTTTCCATACTGCTTTACCATCAAAAAAAAAGGAGCAGTTTTCCTACTCCAGAGAATATATACTCCCTACCTGTATCTTAGAAAGTGGAATATGCGAGAACATAAGCTGTTGAGCGAATATTAAGTTTTTGTGCAATATATGAATTTTTTTGAATACTTTCATTTGATTCGCCAGTAAAGGGTGATGCAACCGGTAGATCAGTATATATTGTTAGTAATAAAGGAGTATATAAAGTTTGTTTAAAATTTAAATAGCGTATGGGAGGTGGGAGAAAGCTTGTAGCTACACACAGAAACAGGATGGAACTAACCTATCTAATATTGGTTGGCAGAAATGTTTGATGCACGTTGCAGAAAATGAAGCTTGTATTAACCAGAAGGAATGCCATAACCTCAATATTTTTCTTGCCTTGAATAGCAGTTCTTGTGTTCCAAGGCCCACAGATAGGACCCTTATCAAGCAGCTCTATGGCGTAAACATCTGAAAACTTGATTTTGTTGTCTAATTTAGGCTGCATTGTAATGGATGACCAACATGAAGAGAACAGTTCCTGTAAAATGTGGCAACTTGAGCACAATAACATGGCAAAATAGCAAGAGGAATATTGGAGTCTCCTGCTGGCATTTATCATTTGCAACTCAAGAGTGTAAATTGAAGGCAACAGTAAAAACGGGGATGCATCGTAATGCTGTGATTTTTTTTAAATGCATGTAAAAGAAGAGAATATTCTACTGTCACAATCATAAATAGATATTAGTATAAACAATTTCGTCCAGTGTGAGGATCATATGTGGGGCCTGGACGCCTGGTGGCGCATATCAGTGACACTATGGATATTATTTCCAGCTCGGTGATCATTGCAATGGTGCTGGCCAACAGTAAGCAAATGTAGTGCTCTCTTCCTTAAAAGCGTTGATGAGGTTGAGCTTCACATACACACAGGAGGATCGATGTTTCTAGTTGGGTTATTCAACAAGGATTTGTATGCTTTTTTTCACTTGCCAAAGGATGTCTTTCAGATCACAATTCACAAATACTCCTACCCCAAAAGCCAACAATAGCTACTGCAACTCCAAAAAAAATCACTGTGGTATCTAATATTTGTTGGATACATAAACTTCCCAAGATGGTCATCCTGTGCAATGTCACAGTTTCCAACCACTCGTTCCATGAACCCTTTCCCAATTTTGAACCAAAATAGTGAATCAAGTACCCCCTATGTTCAGAGAGGTTGGGGTTGTAATTTGCAACCATATTCACCTTCTCACCGTCTTCCTATCCACCCTCCCAAGTCTTCGATCGCCCACTGAAAGCTACACATCCCCGGCCCTGTCGCACAATCCGACTCAAGCACGCTCAAAACCCTCTCGAGCAAGCGTCACAAGGAGTTAAACCCGTAAGATCTGGAGCTAGCCTTCAGCAGTCACAACGGAACAGGCAGAGGGGCATAGCATCAGGGGGCCGGAGCGTACCGGATGGAGGGGCTGTAGCGAGAGGTCGCTGCGGCCGATGGACAAGACGACCTCCCCGGCGCCGTCCAGGAACAGCACCTCGCCGCCGTCCAGGAGCACCTCGCCGCCGTCCTGCATGGCCTCCTCGACAAGTTGTCCGGCGCGCGCTCGTGTGGGTGTCGCTTTCTTTTCCGTTGCCGGTGTGCTGCTCGAGCTTTCGGTGGGGAGCGGAAGAGGGGAAAAGAGCACGGGGAAATTTCGTTCCCTTTGGGGATCGGATATTTGTGTTTCGAGGGGTTGGGTCCGTTTGATTGATTCGTCTCCGATCGATTTATTTTTTTCATTTTCCTTCCATCAAGATAAAAAAAAATTGAAAACCTTTCTCGATAGGTTGGGTCTGCCTTGGTTTGATTGGGGTACACATATATAGTTAGATAGCTAGATAGATAATCGAGATGATGGAAGGAAAATGAAAAAAATAAATCAGTCGAAGACGAAGCAATCAAACCAAGGCGGACCCAACCTCTCGAGAAAGGTTTTTGAAAATCTTTTTCATCCGGATCAGGATCATCTTACCCCTCACACTAGACCTACATATCAGGCCTCGAGGAGGTGGGAAGAGGTACAGACTAGACCTAGGAATGGATAACGACCATATTCCAATAAAAAAATCCAAGGAATATCCAAATTTCTGAAGTTCACACGTCCGATCCATCCGATTCATTCACTCAAAGTCCAATATCCAGAAATAGTATCCAAACGAGAGATGCATTCATTTCGTTGACTATTCAGACAACATCGTTGTTGCGCCCGCCGCCGACTTGAGCTCCACAAGGTTGTGCCCGCTCCTAGGGTCTAGGAAAGCCGCCGCGCCCATCGTCCCCTGTGCGGCCTCACACCTCCACTTCTCCACCAGTGGGATCTTCGCTGCCACCACCTTCCCGACCGCGGCGTTGCCATCAGTTGCTATCACCGTCGCGAGTAGCTGCGCTTCGAGCTCCTCGGCGTGCTCTTGTGCCTCGACCTCGTTGGTCCCGAGGGTCTCATTCTCCTGGCACATGCCTTCCAGCGCATGCTTTTTCTCGACGGTGGTGTCCCGCAGGCCGACGTTCTTGCCACTGACAAGCTCGAGCACCTCCATGAACGAGCATGACGCCGGTTGCAGACATGTGGGCAAAGGCGGCGGCGTCAAGCTCAAGCCATGAGGGTGCCGCCGTGCCGGAGTAGTGGAATGTCAATTCCGCCTGCAGCTCCGCCTGTTCAGTCGCCAGTCACGGCTGGAGCAACGCAAGCAGCTCTCACGCGGCTGCCTCCTCGAGGACCATCGACGCGCATACGATAGTTGATGAACTCGCCGCTGTGCAGTCCAATACTGCTTGACATCCAGTTCATTTTAGCCTGTGGACATCCACATCCAAAACTAATCCAATCCAGCGAAGTCCAAAAGGAAAAAGTCCAATTGGATTTGGATTTTCAAAATCTATTCCCCTGTGAACATTCACATCCAAAACTAATCCAGTCCAACGAAGTCCAAAAGGAAAAAGTCCATTTGGGTTTGGATTTTCAAAATCTATTCCCACGTCCAGTGCAGGCCCATGAAAACCGAGAAAACCAAGAGTTAGAAAATGTTTTTGCCGTTTTACACCGTTTTTCCTCACCGCAACTGCGGCTTACCCGTCCGGGTACCCACGCACTCCCCGGCCGCGAATCAGGCTTGCAGCGCCTGTCATCCGATTCCCCTGCCTCCTTCCGTTGCCCCCCTTCCCATACGCATCGCGCCGTCCTCCCGTCCTCGCTCCTCCTGTCCGCGCTCGCATCCTCTTGGATCCTCAGTAGAGCGCGAGCTCACAGAGCCGCCAGCGGGGGCAGAAGTGGAGGTGAGAAGTGGCAGCCGTGATGCCTGCTCTCGCTCTCTTGATTATCACCTCCGCTCGACGCAATTACTCGGTTGTGCGGCTAGCCTGGAACGAGCGCCGACTGCCGCAGCCGCAAGTTCGACGTCTTCGATGGCACCTGGCTGCTGGGGCCGCCCTGGATCGAGCGCGGTGCGTGGACTACCGCGGCCACAAGTTTGATGGCATCTGGCTCTCCGTAGTGGAGATCCTCCGCAGATGCTCCGTGAGCCGTGGTCGAATACATAATCTTCTCATGCGACAGCATCAGGTGAGGCATTGGTTTCCTGAGATTCCTCCCACGCTCTGCCAAGGACTTCCGTTGCACCTGCGCTGGCGCTGGCCTGCGTGCGCTGTGCCACTGCCCCCACTGCCCGCCCACCCGTGCCTGTGTAGGTCAATGCAGAGAAGGGGCAGCTGCTCGTGACCGTGTCCGTGTCTCCCTGAGAGCTGCTCGTGGAGGAAAACAGAGAGAGGAGATTAGAGAGAAGAAACAGGTTGTGGGTGCTTGCCGATTTGGGAGTACAAATAGGAATGATTCGGTTCTTCTGGACTGAAGATGAAGCCGTCGTCCCCCTCACCTTCTGTTGGTGTTTTTCTTTCTAAGAAATTGCAGCTTTGTAGCATTAATTCAGTGGCTATTTGTCGTTAAAGTTTTGGTGCTCCTTTGCTGGCCTGTTGAATGTTTGATTGTTCTTTAGTTACTTTATCTTTGATTTGATGAAGGGAAGAAGAGGGAGTAACTACTTGGTGGGTCGGAGGTGACTCTCTTCTCTTCTGCCCAAGAAGAAATTGCTGTTGACTATATCAACAAATATTCTATTGTTTTATTTAACCTTCATTAATATTTCTGAATATTTAAAAAAA
Organism: Setaria viridis; assembly: GCF_005286985.2. NCBI lineage: Eukaryota > Viridiplantae > Streptophyta > Magnoliopsida > Poales > Poaceae > Setaria > Setaria viridis. The sequence continues at coordinate 32,858,643 of NC_048263.2, forward strand.
ATTAGCCAGTTCTCGGATCATCTTTAAGGGCCTGTTTGGCAACCATGTGTTAAAGTTTAACACCTGTCACATCGGATGTTTGGATGCTAATTAGGAGTATTAAACATAGACTAATTACAAAACTAATTGCACAGATGGAGTGTAATTCACGAGACGAATCTATTAAGCCTAATTAGTCCATGATTTGACAATGTGGTGCTACAGTAACCAATTGCTAATGATGGATTAATTAGGCTTAATAGATTTGTCTCGCGAATTAGCACAGGGTTGTGCAATTAGTTTTATAATTAGCTCATGTTTAGTTCTCCTAATTAGCATCCGAACATCCGATGTGACACTGTTAAAGTTTAACACCTCGTATCCAAACACCCATAAACAATGCTCTTACATTATCCTGGACAAGCAATTATTATAGTTCAGCGGGAGCACTGAACCTTGTCATGAGGAAGAACAATGCAAGGTTGGTTGGTGCTTCCTTCATTGAATGCAAATGCGAGAATTTTCCAATTTTCGTTGATTATTGTCCAAAGAATTGATGGCAACTTTTAGTGCTGTAACTGAAAGAAAATCTAATGAGACTGCCATCTGCCAGTTTGTATCAGTATCTTTTCTTTGATGGGTCACCGGATTATATTGCAAAAGAGGGCAACAAATAAACGATTGTCGCTCAACGTCAACATACAACAAGATTGAGAGAGGGGGTACGTGAAACATAGGAGCATTGGTTGCTAGGAGATGGTAGCGCATAGGAGCGCAGCTTCTTTTGCCGGATTACACACGTTTGCTCCTAATTGTAGTAATAAAAAATTGTTGGTTACTAATCTGCAGCTAGAATTTGAAATTATTGGCTGCCAATTTTTTTTTATATCACGTGCGTGTCGGACGTGCATCTATGCTAGTTTATGTTAAATATTTAACTTTAATTGTCAGTACCTAAAATTTATATAGATTGACACTAAATTTTATTAGAAATATAGTTTCATAACATATAACTTTTCTCATCTCATACAATACATTTTTATTCACCCTTTATCCTCTAAGAGCAGGTCCAGTCCATCTTCGAACTTTGGAGTCCACGTAAGCCGAACGATAGCTCGAGCGTGAACATCGACTTGTGGGACCCGCGCATAGTTAAAAATTGCAACTTCAAACGCCGGTCCTCACTCTTTTTACTATCCAGGAACGTTTTTTATTCGACTGTGTGTAGGTCGAGGCTACCGGCGTGTACCATCTGCATTAGTTAAGGTCATGTTTGAGAACCACGTGCTAAAATTTAGCTCATGATTAAAGTTTAACTCCCTTAAATGGAGTGCTAAATTTTAGCTCTGTATCCAAACATCTCAAGAGGCTAAACTTTAGCACCTTGATTTGCAAAAGATATATTTACCCCTCCATTCAATTGCATTGTTCTCTCTCCTTCTCTCCAATTCTCTTTCTCCTCCTCTCCCGTTCTTGCCACACAAATCTCCAAAGCTAGAACACGGGGGCCACCGCTCCACCGCCGCCTTCCTCACTGCGTCCAGCTCGCGTTGACTGCCGCTTCCTAGCTGCTGGACTGCCGGCCCTTGCCTCCGCTTGCTATCAGGGCTGGAGCTCCTCGTTGCGGTGCCTAGCGCAGATCAAACCCGAGATCTCAACCAAAACCAACACGGCGGGGCACTTGTTGGAGGCAGACCCCGCAACCTCCCACCAACCCCTCCCCAGAGGCGCACAAGCAGCGGGAGCAGGAGACCCTCGCCTCCTCCACGCTCGCCCTCCCGCTCCTCCGCGCCACCTTAACCCGCCACACGCCTCCTTCCGCCTGCTCGGATCCCTGCCGCCGCCCCACTTCCACGACCTCCTTGCGCGGCGTGGCCCCACTGTCGCCTCCCTCTTCTCTGCCGAGGGAGCCGTCGCGGGGGACGCCGGAGAGCGCGAGACGGCGGCGCGGGAGTGGGGACGGAGGGAGGGAGGGATGGAGGGGTGGGGATTTACGGCTGGGTGTGGAGGCGGTGGGGCTGGATGGAGGGCGGCGGGGGTGTGGCAGGGAGGAGAGAGAGGGAGTGCGGGGAGGGGGGGCAACCAGGGAAAAAATGGGACCAGGGACCACTTTTAACCCCTTTAGCACCTCTGTTTGGCACCACAAGTGCTAAAATGGGGTTAAAAATGGGGTGCTAAACTTTAGCACCCCGTCCAAACAGGGCCTAACTCAGCTCGATTCGGCGTGTCTGCACTAGTCGATTTTGGTTTTGACAGCGAGCATTCAACCACTCCAGTATCCATGGTTCGATTAAAGCAGCTCACGGTTTGTATTTTAGGTCTGTTTGGTAGAGCTTCATATTAAAGCAGCTCACGGTTTGTATTTTAGGTCTGTTTGGTAGAGCTTCATGTGATTCTGATTCTCTATAAGAGCCGATTCTCTGAGAGAAGTGATTCTATAGCTAAAAGTAATTTTCTTTGATTCTTTAACATAAACTCTTAAAATCAAGATGGAGAATCACTTCGTAGAATGAGGAGAAGCTACTTTTTTTCAACTTACAAACTCTTAGTTCATTTCAGAGAATCACTTCACAGAATTAGTAGAGAATCACTTCTCTCTGGAAAAACTATTTGGCAGAGCTCCTGCTAGATTCATAAGAGAATCAATTTTGGGAGCTCTGTCAAACGCACCCTTACTGGAGCTGCTTCGACAAAATACTATATCCCAGCTATCAATATGGCTATATTTGAATTTAAGTAACTATACTCTATCCACTCCTTGCATGTTAAACCATCTATTTTAGTAGACACGCTCTATGTCTAGCTCGAGGCATAAAAAAGACCTAGCACGTGCAATCCTGGAGGTTTTCAGCTATCCATAGTAAGTGAAGAGCGCACCTGGAGGGTGATGGCTCGAGGTCGAAGCAACCTTTGTCCATTGTTACGTGTTGAGAGAATTTTTAATAAAACATTTCTACCCCCTCCATTTTGAATTGTATATTATTTTAATTTTTTAATTCATAAATCTTACTTATATATCTAGACAGGAAGTAAGATATAAAACTATATATATCACAAGTCATCCCCGTATTTTGCCACATACGTGGGTTCGGTCCTCCAAGGCCTGTTAGAGCTCTCTTCAACCTGCTCATGGCTAGATCGATCGGTTTCGGGTCCTTCTGTTTATCGCTTTGTGGGCGACCCTCGTGCTTCTTCTTCGCAAGGTGATCCTCCCTTGACCACTCCCGATCAGTAAGCGGTACTCCCAAAAGGAAAGATCTTATAAGAGGAGTCTTATATTTTAGCTTTGACGGTGAACGAACCTTGCCCATTACGATGTGAAAATTGAAACCGAACATTGAAGTGGTTGCTCAAGTTGTATCATCCAGCTCTAACCAAAGGCGTGCAACCTTTATACAGTATACTTGTGTGGATGAAATATACGTTGCTACTCCCTCCGTTTCAAATTATAAGTCATTCTTGGAGAGTCAAAATATTTCAAATTTGACCAAATTTATATAATAAAGTACTAACATTCATGATACCAAATAGGTACCATTAGTTTCTTCATTAAATATATTTTCATAGTATATCTATCCGGTACCATAAATTTTTATGATCTTCTCTATAATTTGGTCAAACATAAAATGGTTTGACTCTCAAAAAAGTTAGAATGACTTATAATTTGGAGCGGAGGGAGTAGTTTTCTACTTTGATTAGATGTCCTTACAATGTGAACTGTACAATTGATTAATCGATGTTTGTGGATTCGTCCATGAGTTCCCTAATTCCATCTTCCTCTCTATTGGTAATGGCTATTTACATGTTCTACTGCTGCTTGGTGTTTATTTCAAATTTGTGATTGCGTTTTCTTAGGTTACTGTCAATATGAATTCGTACAACCTACTGTTTTTTAGAAAGTTACGACTCGCCCAACGAATGCCTATAACTCTTTTGCTAGCCTACTACTGTGGGTCCGTTTGGTTCCCTTTGCTTATTTTTAAGCAAGTGTCACATCAATGTTTAGATACTAATTAGGAGTATTAAACGTAGACTATTTACAAAACTTATTACATAAGTGGAGGCTAAACAGCGAGACGAATCTATTAAGCCTAATTAATCCATCATTAGCAAATGTTTACTGTAGCAACACATTGTCAAATCATGGACTAATTAGGCTTAATAGATTCGTCTCGCCGTTTAGTCTCCACTTATGTAATCGATTTTGTAAATAGTCTACGTTTAATACTCCTAATTAGTATCTAAACATTCGATGTAACGGGTGCTTAAATTTAAGCAAGTGAACCAAACCAGACCTGTATTCCTAAAATCCAGTGCTCCATCGGGGGTCCAACACGACGGGCTGCGTCGTACTACTACGCTTTTTTTCCCTTTTCTCGACGACGCGGGTGTTCTGTATCAGCAGCAACTTGCGAGAGAAATCTGGCCCATATACATTTGCAGCCCAACTAAACTAGCTTGTAAAGTCCCCGGTGCGGCGCAGAGGCAAGCAGGAGAGAACCGCAACCCCCTCGCCTCGATTCGTCCCCCCTCCCTTCTCCGGCGACTCCGACTCCATCGGCGGCGGCGGCGGCGGCGGCGGCGCCATTTCGAGTCCAGGGTTCAAACATGCCGACGGTGGAGGAGGTCTTGGCGATGGAGGTCCGGCTTTTCCCCCTTTCCTCTCCCCTGAGATCGTCGCTGTTCTGCTGATACCTTAGTTGTGTCGTGATTGTGATCGTGTAGCCACCAATTGCGTAGTGTCCTCTGCCCTAAGAGAGAGCGCCCTTCCATTCCGCGGCATAATATGGTCGGAGATTGCACGCAGATGCTGTGATCCTGCTTTAATTGAATTCTGTTTGACTGTTTTGATCTTCGATTGTTTGAACTGGAAGTAATTAATACCTAGTGTTTCAAGTACACAACTAGCAACTAGCAACAGCAAGTTAGAGGTGATGTTGTCAAATTTTCTGATTTGCTAATCCTCTAAATTGAAATGTATCATCTTAATTCATAACTCTTCAATCTATTACTTTGGATCGATTAGCTTATAAGTAATCTCATCTATACTGTTTGACTCGTTATACAGTATGCATCACTGTGCCAATCTTTTTTTATGGGAAATCATTTTGCTGTTCAACATCGGTATACTACTGATCACCAACTGCTTCCCGGTGCCCAAACAAACATATCTACCAGCTGATCGATGGAACGTTTGCGTGATCAATTTTTTTACTAGAGAACACAGAGTTTAGGTGTTTAACAGCGGTAGTATTTCTTCTTGTAATGTTGACCTTCATTTTGTATGGATCAATGTTGGGTTAATGTACTTTCTCCCTACAGAGCTGTTATTATCATTTTCAGTTTGTTTTCCTTAATGGATGAAATGGAATGAGTAACCCTGTTATTAATAGCACGATATTTGCTTGAACTCATTTTTTATGGAATACATACTGTTTTACCTCATATTTAGAGCAAGCTTCCATCGACATAATGCTCTGCACGGCAGCAACTACCATAAGTCCATAACTAGTATAATTTTGTTGTACCTATCGAGGAAAATAGTCCTTCAGCTTGTGTGTTTGTAGTATCCGTGATTCCACCAATATGATGTGATTCTTTTGTGCATGTAGCATGTACATATATCGTATGGCAATCTGATCTGTTGCATATTAATATTATATGTAAATTAGAGATTAATACCCCCCCCCCCCCCCACACACACACACATGCTCTGCTCTACGTAACATGTTATGATCTGATTGTGTTGATATAAATTCCAGCCGAAGGTTTTGCCAAGCAAGGAAAGTATAGATGAGGCCAACGGTTACTTGTGCTGTACAGCTTTCTGACAGTTTCAAAGAGAGCTCTTCAGAAGAAGCTAACCAATCTGGAAGCTGAGCTGACCGCCTCTACCAATCGGAGGGCCGAGCAGGTACTGAAGTCCAAGCGCGCTCCTGTGGCCAATGACATTACCACTCTTGGGCAACATTAGTTTAAGGTTGTCGAGCAACTCCAAAAGCAACCCTAAACTATCCCTAATAATTTAATTTGGGAGAAAAGGAAAAAAATTTGCGCTCCAATAGCTCCCCCAAACCATCCGCATATTTTCACCCACCTCAATCGTGATCCCGTCACCCCGCTTATTTGCGTGTGGTCTCTCCTCCCCCAATCACCCATCACACTCCTTTCCCACACCACGTCACGCGCGTTCATCTGCTGGTCCTCGAAGAGGGGGCGGCAGTGCGGCACGCCATCGTCGCCATGGGCATGCCGTCGGACATCCCCTTGACGATGGATCCCCAGCCAGAGTGCGTGATGAACGCACCCACCAACGGGTGCCGCAGCACGGCGGCCTGCGGCACCCACGGCATGAGGATCCGGCCCGGAGTTACTAGTCGCCTTGGTGCGGTCCAGGAACCCGGTGGGGGCAGCGGCCATGCATCCTCCCGTAGCGACCACAGGAAGGGAGCGCTGCTGGCCTCGAGCCCGTAGGCGAGCTCACGAAGCTCGTCAGGTAGCGGCGCGACGACCATGCCGAAGCTGACGTACGTGATGGCACCAGCGGGGCGGCGAGCAAGCCAGCTGAGGCAGCCACGGGGTCTTCGGTGGCAGGCGCGATGGTGCCGGGAGGAGGTGGTAGGGCCTGATGGCGATGGGAGGCATCAGCAAGCGCCGCGGTGAGCGTGTTCTCCAGGAGGTTCCCCAGCAGCAGTTGCTCAGCGAGGCTCGGCCGCTCGCCGCCACCCTTCCGCCTTGGCCGCCTCCGGCGCGGCCTTTGGGGCGGCGCGACGCGGTCGGGCAACGGTGCTGGCATGAGCAGGGAGCTCGAGCGGCGCATGAGCGAGGAGTCGTGGGGGACGGCGGGCTTCCGATGCATTGGTCCCTAGCATGGCAGCGTAGCGGCTAGGCAGCAAGCTAGCAACAACGCTAGGAGATGGAGGAAGCTACACAGCAGTCGGGATGCAACATCCCGTGGCTGGAGAAAGTCAGGATAAGGATGACTAGTCAAGGAGGAACGGATAAAAGAAGAGAGCACTCGTACGCATTCATTGCCAGAAGAAATTGCGAGGGGGAAGCTACCAATAGGGGGTCATACGTGCTGACGTGGCTAGTTTTGAAGTATTGGGAAGTTTATTATTGGGATCTGCTGTGGCATGACATGACGATGTTGGGGAACAAATTTTTAGTAGAACCCCAATACATAATTTTGAGAATTTTTTTTTGAAAAACTTTTGGAATTGCTCTTACTAAAAGCTAGGGAAACATACAAAGCTATCCTTGCTGTTGATGGTACTCCTAGGCTCCCCCGCGCAGGTACATGCCATCTATCAAGAAGTGATTATCAAGCAGTTTTGGAACTCTTTAGTTCAGTTCACTGGTGACAAGTTTGTTTCCTTAAAAATAGAAGAGATCAATCGTAGTAACTAGTGAGTAAACAGTCTAAGTGTAGTAATTAGCGTGGTAAATATGATGACGAGGAAGCTTCGAGAGCGAAACTGTTGTTGATGACGGGAAACTGAAATTGAGCGTTGGGTCTGCCTGTTCTAGTTGCATCGGTCAACTGAGAGGTGTACGTAACGTGTGAACACTTGCTTGTGGACGGAACATGTATCGCCACTCTGACTGAATGCCATTGCAATATGAGTAATACGGTCGGTCAATGGATGACGTGAATTCACTCCTGCTTGCTCACTGCCTGGCTCCTGTCAATGTGTACATGTCCTTATGCTGCTTGATGTTTGTTACGAACTTACAATTTGTTAGGCTGCGGATCTCTTAGCACTTTGTTATTAGCCAGCGTACCTGGGCGCTGTATGGCAGTCAGTACGTGTTGTTTGTGCTGAGTTTGTCCCTCTCCGAACTGTCCGAGACAATGCGCACTCTCTAGTGTATGTTCTCTCACTCTCTGGTGGCATATACCTGATTGTCTGTATGGTCGATCAAGGCTGTGTTATACGGAACGATTTACAGCACATTCATATACTTGAATAAAATATATACACGGTCATCCTTATAATTCTACATTCTAAAAGCAGGACTATGATGAAATACCCTCATGAATGTCAGTCTACATTTTGGACCCGTAAACCGGCGAGCACTTACAAAAGTACCAATATCAGTATGCTTTTATCAAAATATAACGAATATTACTATGCGCAGGAAAACTACTCATCTTCATCATAATAAGCGAAACCACCTCATCATGTTTCCTTCACGGAAAGAAGTTTATCGCATACCTTCCTGAGAAAAAGAAGCAGCTTATCTTATGCCTAAACATGTGGGCGTCATGTTTATGACTTAACACTAGTTATATACAAAAACAGGGCCAACATGACACTTGACTACTTGAGTCAGAGTCGAAGCCGGTCGAGTCCGTCCGTCCCTAGATAGAGGGCCAAGCCCAACCACAAAGGGGCCCGAGCCCGAGTCGGAGCCGTGACCCGTCGGGTTAGGTCTACAAATGAAGGTGAGAGGTCCGTGGAGGGATCAAAGTCCAAACGCATCCCACCCCCACCGCCACGTTCATCTTTGGGGGCTCTTGGACTGGAGTCTTGGAGACGGTGGGCTTCACCGGCGGACCGATGGATCGGTTCGACGCCCTGAGCGATGAGGAGATCAGGTCCTTCGCGGCGAGGCTGGAGGTTGATCCGTACAACCTGAGGCACATCATCGAGCCCATGGAGGGCATCGCCTGCGTCAACCTGCGGGAGGAGCTGGAGCGGTGTGGGTCACCGACCACCACATGGAGAAGGAGCGCACCAAAGGGATGACCCTCGAGCAGCTCGTCGCCGACACCCGGGCCACGCTCATCCCCTCCATGACCGCAGCCCTGCGCCTGGCCCAAGAACACCTCGCCGCGGGTGTTTGGGAGGCATGTGCTAAATTTTAGCACATGTCACATCGGATGTTTAGACACTAATTAGGAGTATTAAACATAGCCTAATTACAAAACTAATTGCACAATCCCTAGGCTAAATCGCGAGACGAATCTATTAAGCCTAATTAGTCCATGATTTGACAATGTGGTGCTACAGTAACCATTCGTTAATGATGGATTAATTAGGTTTAATAGATTCGTCTCGCGATTTAGCCTAGAAGTTGTGCAATTAGTTTTGTAATTAGACTATATTTAATACTCCTAATTAATGTCCAAACATCTAATGTGACAGGTGCTAAAATTTAGCACCTACTATCCAAACACCCCAGGAGGAAGCCCGGAAGCACTCGCCCAAGGGCAAGGCTGCCCTCTAATCAGCAACGGCGCGCGCATTCCTGTCGACAGGCGCTTGCTTAAGGCCTCTGCTCAGCTCAGCTCAACTCAAATAAAATTAGTATTTGTAACCTCAGATTCCATCTTTACATTTGTATGAGACGGCTCTTTTCGTATCTGAGAGCTTAAAAAGTTCATGGGAGATTAGCTACGAATAATGTCTGAGATAAGCTTTCTTTGGTTGCTATAATCTGAAGATTTGCTAACGCCTAACAGAGTTCCAGTCTTCCAGATTGCCCCACTTTAGACAGGCCTTTGCTGTATTGCACGTTGCACCCGTCGTCCCATCCTATCCAATTGAAGGATTAAAAGATCTCTACCAGATGTAGTGATATACTGATATATATATTTCTCTTAAATGAAGAAATATAGTAGTATCTATCATGCTACTTTGCTCAAAATAAAGAACGCCATAAAAGGGCACACAACGGGTCTGTTCGCTTCAGCTTATAAGCCGGCTGAAAAGTTGAAATGGCTGATTTGTTGTGAGAGGAAAATATTGTTTGGTGGCTGATAAACCGGCTGAATAAGCTGAAGCGAACAGGCCCAACATTTTTACTTCAATCTGCCAAGTCTTTTCTTAGACATGAAAGGCAGAGGCAAATGGAAGTCCTAACTGAACGTTCATAAATTCCTACGGTGTTTAAAGACACGTATTTGCAGATGGTAAAATAGTAAAATAAGCGCAGATCTTCTGCTGAGTGCTGACGCCATAGAAGATTTTTCTCTTTTTTCTTTAGAAACGTCCATAATGTAGCCGTATTGCGTATAACTGCGCGCGATACTGGGCCTGGTCTTGTCGTTCTTCCTGGTCAGGCCCAACCAAGTTTTCTCTCCAACCCACCACCGCACCCGCACAAACCTCCACTCCAACTGATCCCCTACCTCCCTCTCCTTCCGCAGTTCCGCCTCTCGCAAAAAATTCAAAACAAACTTTGCGCCCGTCGATCCGCTCCAACTCCAAGCAAGACGCCACTACCTCCCCGAACGGAACCATGGTTTCCGCCAAGGAGACCTACCGCGCCGAGCTCCGCGCCGCCGCCCGCCAGCTCGGCGAGCGCTGCCTCTACTCCGCCGCCAAATGGTACGCCCCCAGGTCAACCCCCTCCTCAAACCCTAAACCCCTAACCCTAATCCCCTCCCTTTCCGCAGGGCCGCCGAGCTGCTCGTCGGCGTGGAGCCGGACGCGGCCCCGGCCCCGTCGGCCGCGATGGACTCCCCGTCCTCCTCGTCCGCGGCCTCCGCAGGGCGGCTATTGCACCTGCACCGCAGCGGGGGTTCCAGCTTCCGCCACCGCCCACGCCCCGGCGGCGGGCCCAGCTCGGAGGCCGGGACACCGCTAGGCGGCGTGTCGTACGTCAGCACGCCCATTCCCGACGACGACGCGTTCGATTCGGGCGGCGACAAGTACCTGCTCGCCAAGACCTACTTCGACTGCCGGGAGTACCGCCGCGCCGCGCACGTGCTGCAGAACCAGGTTGGGCGCAAGGCTGTCTTCCTGCGATGCTACGCGCTCTACATGGTGAGATGGGATCCGCTTGTCTATTACTTCCTGCGTTGATTTTTTTTGGTGTATTGCGAATTTTCAGATCTGGGATAGAGCGAATGGTGTTTGATGAAATGCCACTAGAGCTGCTGCATTTTAGGTGAGAGTTGGGTAGGTATGGGGCCGCCAATGGATTAATTGATACATTTTGCTTTTAGGTGTAATCATACATACTACTGGCTCAAACGTCTAATTAGTTTACCTTGATGTGAGAATGAAGTAATCAATAAATTCTCATTTACTGAGATTTTACTTGAAAAACTGAGCAGAACTGGACTGCAGGACTAATTGGAGTAGTTTCAACTTGCAATTGGCCAATTGATGGATTATGCTTGATGTGTGTGCTCATGTACTGCTTTAAGCGAAAAGAATAGTTTGACATTTAGAAAACCTCTAGTCATGTATCATACTTAGCTATTGTTTCCCTCTTTGTTGACAAGCGCTTAGCTTTCTGAGCATCAGAAAGAATGGATGATGCGTGATTAATGACTCCTTTTACTGGCAAGTTGGTTTTGGTGTGATGATAGCATTGGATGGATATCTTACCTTCAAACAGGCATTTGTACCATGTACTCAGCACAGTATTTCCACTACTTCTGCACACTGTTGTTATTTTGACAAAGCTATATGCATAAGGAGTTCATAAATATGAGTGAATAGTCTCTGTTTCTTTTTTGTTGTAATGTTGAGGGCTTCTAACAAGTCTATTAGGGCATGTTTGGATAACATCATTCCATCCCAATACATTTGGATTGGAGTGAATTATCATGTATCCACTTATATGTATGGATCGGAGGGGATTATCATGTATCCAAACACGGTCTTAAATGGTTGTCTGTTTCTATTCGATATTCAGTATCGAGACATGCGCACAAAAAGTATAGCCTTCCACTCCATAAAATTGTGGCTGCATCACTGGCGACTGGTGAAATGGAAATGATTAGCATTAGTTCTTGAACCATGGCACCTTTCCTTTTTAGGATATCCTTTGCCAGTTATGAAACGCTTCAAGGTGGCTGGTACAGAGGGTTTATTTCAATGTAAAGAATTGCAATAATTACAGGCTAAAACTCCATTACAGGCACTCATTTTATATTTTAATTGTCAAGTTAGTTTTTTTTACTGAATGTGCATGATTTGGGATTGTATAATGGTGAATATGTTCCAGTGTGTCTTATACTTGTGTGCATCTGTAATAATGAAACTCCATGGTCTGATCTGTTATTCTGTGAAAAAGGATTTCTGTGTGCAGTTTAATGTTTTGCCCTTTTCTACACACACTATGACAGTTTTTTTTTTCACTTTGCCCATAGTTTAATTAGCAATCTATTTGATCTGCAATTTTAGGCTGGAGAGAAACGGAAAGAGGCGGAGATGATAGAGCTTGAAGGATCGTTGGGCAAGAGTAATGCTGTTAATCAGGAACTAGTTGCTTTGGAGAGAGAGCTGTCAACACACCGGAGAACTGGTTCTATTGACTCATTTGGGCTCTACTTGTATGGCCTTGTTCTACGTGATAAAGGATGTGAAGGTCTTGCTAGAACGACTTTGGTAGAGTCTGTCAACAGCTACCCTTGGAACTGGAGTGCTTGGTCAGAGTTACAAGCTTTATGCACCAGCAGCGACATTCTAAATAACTTAAATCTGAAGAATCACTGGATGAAAGACCTCTTTCTTGCCAGTACATATCTGGAACTAAAGATGCATGAAGAAGCTCTGAAAAGATATGAGCGTTTGATGGGGATCTTCCGCTGCAGTGGCTACATTCAGGCTCAAATTGCAACAGTGCAGTACAGTATGAGGGACCTGGATGAAGCTGAGATGATTTTTGAAGAACTGCTCAGGACTGATCCTTTCCGTGTAGATTCTATGGATATTTACTCAAATTTACTATATGCAAAAGAAAGCTTGACTGCTTTGAGTTTCCTTGCACACAGAGTATTTTTGACAGATAAATACCGCCCAGAATCTTGCTGCATAATTGCAAATTACTATAGTCTGAAGGGCCAGCATGAGAAATCAGTTTTGTACTTTCAAAGGGCACTAAAGCTTAATCGAAAGTATCTCTCAGCTTGGACCCTTATGGGACATGAGTACGTTGAGCTGAAAAATACTCCTGCTGCCATTGATGCCTACAGAAGAGCTGTTGATATTAATCCTAGAGATTTCCGTGCTTGGTATGGCCTTGGTCAAATCTATGAGATGATGGGGATGCCATTTTATGCACTTTATTACTTCCGGAAATCATCATATCTGCAACCCAATGATGCTCGTCTCTGGATTGCAATGGCTCAGTGTTATGAAAGTGATCCACTTCAAATGATTGAAGAAGCCATCAAGTGCTATGAGAGGGCTGCAAATAGCAATGACACTGAAGGAATAGCACTTCACCAACTAGCAAAGTTACACAACTTGCTGGGGCATTCTGAGGAAGCTGCATTCTACTACAAGAAGGATTTAGAGAGAATGGAGGTTGAGGAAAGGCAAGGCCAGAATTTTGTTGAAGCTCTGCTTTTCCTTGCTAAGCATTACAAGAGCATAGGCAGTTTCGAGGAAGCAGAGCACTATTGTACAAGGCTCTTGGACTACACTGGTCCTGTAAGTTCTCTGTGCACATTATTTCCCTTAGAAAGAGTGAAAGATGAAATGAACATGAAAAGCCAAATATTGACTCAAATGTTGGCTAGTGAGTTAATGGATCGTGTAATATTCCACAGACCAAACTAACATGAGACTAGTTTTTTTGAGCAACGCAAATTTACTCAAATCACATGTAGTAATATAGGGTTTACAAGTGAAACAAAGGCATCTCATGATTATGTTGACTGATCATTGATCTCTGCTTGCATTGATTCCCATGATTCTGATTTACCGGTTACCACTGCCTTCATATGCTGATACACATTCAATATGTGCAGGAGAAGGAGACTGCTAAAAATATGTTACAAGGGATAAAAAGGTTACAGTCGGGGTTTCCGTCAATGGATATTGATCATTTTGCACTGTAAACTGTAAAGTCCACCTGCAGATTATTTATTTTGTTGGGAAATCTGGACAAGCAGTGTAACTGGACAGGACAATACATGCTGGCTTTCATGCAAACAGCTGCCAGAGAAGACTGCTCATGAACTAGGGGAGCTGGTCAGTACTCACCCGATTCAAAGAGTGAAGCAAACACTAGTGAGGGCTGCCCACCTGATGAAACTAGTGCCATTGCATAACTCGATCAGGAATTACTTCCAATCTCCCTTCACAGAGTGATGCTTAGTGTTTGTATCCTTGCTATGCGACTCCATACTTCTGGAGATGAGGATCTTGTGCGCATGATGCTTGCTTCTATTTGCTGGAGCCTGGCAACAAGGAGAACCAGGCGCCTGCATGGAGCGAAGATGAGCGTCATTGGAATGATCCAGATCCCTAATGCGAATATCAGCATATCTCCCGCCTGGTTCCTGTGAGGCTTCTAAATTTCTCTGGATTTGGTCTTCTTCACCAGACAGCTCTGGTCTGTGTTCCCCCCATGGTTGCTTGCATATATAAGCTTCTCAAGAAGACTTGCCTTGCCTTGTCTGCAACCTGCGTGCTAAATTATTGCTTATCAAATTATCATAAATTATTGCTTATCAAATTATTATAACAGTAGTCGCTGCTGACATTTTGCGAAATTAAGAATTGTTTTTTTAAAGAAAATGTAGACTGTAGGACAACTGTGTAGTACTCTGCGTTTCTGCTTGGGTGCCCACATGATGTAACCATTGGAATAAAGTAAATTCCTTGCGATGATGCATGATGAGAGTTTATATTTTAGTCTATAACATCATCTACTTGTGGAATCTGCACCGTGCTGTCGGTTTCTTCTCCATTATCGAAAAGAGAGGATAGATGCTTCCACTGTAGTACTTTGCAAGGTTGTTTCTGATTACTGTTGAGTTGTTACATTCCTTAGCCTGCACTCTTGTTTGGTCCAGATCCTGGAAGACGTACCATGCAACAACCCCAGGCGTTGGATTTTGGAGGCTTGGGGTTGTGGTCTATCTGTGGACTGTGGAGTTGCTGCCTGGCCCAGGGCTACACCAAACGGCCCGAGTCTTAATCAGTAATCACGGCGATCCGAGCGGCGCGCAAGTTGTTCCTTTATCCCTTTTTTCAACCAAACAATCGAACTGTGCTCGTTTTAATCACTGCGAGGTGCGATCCGATCGGGTCGGTTCGCATTGTTCCTTTTGCCCTTTTGCGGTTGTTGGTGTATTATTGAACTGCCGCATCTTCTCCTTTCCTGTTCGAAGATGCTGTAGCGTCCGATCAGTAGTACTTGCATTGTCACTTGTCGGGGGCTCGTGGAAAACGAATCTTCCATCGTCACTTGCCGGCCGTGCTTTGTGAAAAACTAGTGAGTGGTGCGAGGTTTTGTTGAGTATGCGGAAGCTGTTGTTATCGTGCCAACAAAGTTTGTTTATCGAGACAATTCCCTATTTAACACTGAGAAACTACTGGTCTTCCCGGCGATAAATTGCCAAGCCGTAGATGCGGTGCTGCCGAAACTTAGGCGCAGGAAAAGAGCGCCACAATCTGTGGCGAGAATACATACAGTTTTCACCTGTGTTCCGTGTGGCTGCTGACACTTACGTGCAAATCAAGCACCTGCTAGCATTTTAGTGGCGCCACCCCACCTGCGGCGTGACAGCTGCTTAACGATTTACGGACGGAAAATCCAACAGAGTATCAATATAAGGAACGAAAGTTGAATTTGGTATCAAATAGGGAACTAAAATTTTTGAGGATCAAGAAATGTACTAGTAGTTTTTCTGGTGTCAAATAGGAGTTGTCTAAAATTTATTCGTTAGTTGGCCTGAAAAATGTATTTAGTAGTGCTGCTACTGCTAGGAGATTAAATGATTAAACGTTGCAATGGTGATAGCTCGCTTAGTTGTAACGCCGTCATACGGTCGTGCAAAATTTCCAGATCTTTATCCAGTTCCATTTTAGCTGCATTATTATTATTATTATTATTATTTTGCTGATGCCAATCAAATGACGGACGAATGCAAGCGCGTTGGATAACATCGTTTTTCAGCAGCGATGATGCCATTGTTGATCTTCCTACTCGAATAGCATCGAAACAGCATCCTTCTCTTGATGGTTTCATCTGCTTCAACGAATGAGGCTTGAATCATCTGCTTCAACGGTTACATTACACTACACGTTCTTTGCTTCTCTCCTCAGATCTCTGTTGCTTAAGCCCAGTACTTTACCCATTACTTGACGCCTGAGTTTACACATCCGATCCGACAGGATCAATCCCTAATCTTCGTACTGTAGCGATGGCAAGAATCACGCTACACGCCATTGACTAGTATGGGCGCGCTAATGATTAGGTTTTCGTCTCTTCGGTGCTAGATGGGTCCATGAAGCGCAGGAGCCCATCTTCCCGATTGAGACTGCAAATCACACCATTTTCTTTCTGTTCATGCTTCAAATAAAAATTAGTATTTATTTATTTTTTTGAGCGTCCCACCAAAATGGAGGGGGACTCTGATCGCCCACAAGCCCACGCCCAGTCCCATCGCTGCTTGTCGTCGGAATGGCACGCCGTGCTCCACACCCACGTGACGTGACGCTGGGGCTACCCACGCTTTCGTCATTTCGTGTTGCTCGTGCACGAGCACGGCGACGGGAACCTCAGCTCAGAGCGATAGGGGACCTTAGCAAAGCAAATTCAGGACCGAGGACGGATGGGCTACCCAAACGGTTTCTTGCTGAGCAGAGCAATCTTGTTTCTTCCGTCTCTTGCTGTGGGCTGGTGGCTCATCACTGCAATGTGTGAAGTACAGTTCGGAACCACGTATCGTTGGTAGAGAGAAGGAATGGACCAAACATATTCAGATGATACAAACCCTTCTAAAAGTATTTAAAAACAGTGGTCATTTTGGCGTTTGCTGCTTCAACGACCGATCTCTTACAAAATTTGATTTACAAACGCCATGGATTTGTTCACAAGAAGGGTATGACTATGATATAGGTGGAGTTACGCTCTTACTGACTGTTCATCATCCATCTAAGAACCGAGTATGAGTTTTGATTTTAGCAGCTGACTATAATCTATAGATGAAGGCAAAGGAAAAAGACCTCAAAATTTGAGTTATCAACTGTCCAATGACGAAGTTAAGAACTTATACTATGCTCCTCTATTTATTTTAAATCTATACGGAAGCTGACCACATTCAACTTTATTTTTAAATTTTAAATAAATGTGTACAGAAAGAACCAGCAAACAGCATCCGTACTCAATAGACATATTCTTTCATTGTGTACAAATTTGGCAGAAAAGAAATCAGACGTATGGTTTAGAACCAAATGAAACTTGGAACACAGTGACAAGATATATCAGTTGTACTACAGAGTAGAGGCATGTGCAGTAAAGACTACTAAGCCTCAGCTGTGCTTGTAATACAAACATAAAGATGAACACCTAAGCCTCAGCTGTGCTTGTAATACAAACATAAAGATGAACACCAATAGCATTTGTATTCTTGCCGCTATTTTGAAGTGTAATCGTGATTCTTCTCTTGTTTTTTCAAATTTGTGATTTTGCCCTCGACTATTCACGAGTCAATACGATTTTCCCCCTAGTCAACGGTCAAAACAGGGGTAAATACGTAAAGACTAGGGTAAAATCATAATGACTTGTGAATAGTCAAGGGAAAAATCACAAAGTTAGAAAAATGAGGGTAAAAACACAATTGAATTTTAAAGTAGGGGCAAGATAAAAAAAACCACTTTAAAATTTAAGTGAGTGACGAGTCCAACTGGGGTGGGTATTGCCAGCCCAGTTTGTAACTCAAACGAGCGCCCAAGAGGAGGGGAGGCTTGTAGAAGCGTTGCCACCACGGGCCGGGCTTCTTCTGTAGTCGGTTCTATCCAACCAAGCCCACGGACCGATCACCCACCAATCCAGCCCACGTACGACTCTTCCTTCCTTCCCCAACCCAACTCTTATAGGCTCCCCGCGCCGAACACGCCTCCTTTCAGATCCAGGCGACCAGGCGCCCTTCCGCTGTAGCGCCGCCTCTCCTCCTCCCCGCGTCGTCGTCCTCGCCCCGCTCCCCCGGGCCGGCGTGCGGCGGAGATCCATCCGCGCTTGGACTTGCTTCTTCCTTTGCTGGTGAGGACTCCCTAGCTCACCTGGATGCTCCCTTCGGTTTGTTCTGTGGAATAGTCCTTTGTTTGCTGCGAGTTCCCAAATCCGTCGTTCTGGTATGGATGCGTCGATCCATCTAGTGTGTTGCAGATTCATGTTTTGCGCGGTGGAGTAGTAATAGCAGTATGTATTCCAAATTTTCTGGTCTTCAGCAACTGAATCGATTCCCCTCGTTAAGTCCGCCCGTGCTTTAGTTTGGAAGATGTTGTGATTGCTTTGTTTTCCCGGACTAATTAGTAGGGTGAAGAAATATCTCCTTTCCTGTTCCTTGTTTTTGTTCAGGCGATGTATCTGTTGCAAGTTCTGTGATTTGATTCGAGTTTCTGTTCATAGCAAACACCCGATATCAGCCATGTTTGGGCGCATGCCAAGGAAGACCAGCAACAACACCAAGTATTACGAGGTTCTTGGTGTGTCCAAGTCCGCTAGCCAGGATGAGTTGAAGAAAGCATACCGGAAAGCTGCCATAAAAAACCATCCTGACAAGGGTGGTGACCCTGAGAAGGTTTGTTTTTGGACAAATGTTCTGCATGTTTAGCTTACTTTTTAGAACTCTAGGTTTTGTTCTCATCCCGAAGTTTTTCTTGATGAACTGGACAGTTTAAAGAATTGTCTCAAGCTTATGAGGTACTTAGTGACCCGGAAAAGAGGGAGATCTATGACCAGTATGGAGAAGATGCACTTAAAGAGGGAATGGGAGGAGGCAGCAGCAGCGATTTCCATAGCCCGTTCGACATATTTGAGCAACTTTTTCCGGGTTCTGGCACCTTTGGGGGTAATCAAAATATCTTATGATGTTGTTTCTGCTTCTTTTTTAAATTAAAAAGACTGGAATACTTATATATAGTTTTGTTCTTATTCTTAACAGGAGGTAGCTCAAGAGGACGCAGACAAAAGCGTGGTGAAGATGTGGTGCATACCATGAAGGTTTCTTTAGAAGATTTGTATAATGGGACAACCAAAAAGCTATCTTTGTCACGGAGTGTTTTGTGCTCTAAGTGCAAGGGGTAAGTTTTTTGTTGGTCTCATAGTTAGTTAAATTGCGCTGAAAACTGTTGTTTTTGTGTTCTAATGGGTGGCGAATGCTGTAATGGTACTTACAAGGAAGCTGTGATTCTAACTGTTCAAATGTGTAGCAAATGCTTTAACAAAGTTACAAGAATGAGTATGATAATTACTTTTGTAGAGTTCACTGGGGTTAATTTTGTTGGTTTCATCATGGAATTTATTTGCTTTTCTTATTTATATACCAATCTTTTCAGTTCATATCTAAAAGACCACATACATTGCCGGCTTTCACGCATGTATGTATGCATGTATGTGCAAGTGTTGCTATGAACTTAATCCAAAGTTTAACATAAACATTACCACAGGTCATTGAGTATTTCCTGGTAGTGTGCTTGGTACTAGGTAGCTTATTGCATGTGAGGTCTGCTTTGCCTTGATATTACAGGAAGAAACCCACTTTTGCACTTTTCAATGTATTCTATTTTGTTGTGTTAAACTTGCCTCTATCTGAGTTGTGGTTGCTGAAAGCAGCAGTGCTGTCGGATCTGACCGTAAGCATGGTTCTTTTGTTTCTGTTTAACAATTTTTTCAAACTTGCAGCCTGCCAACTGCTTTTCTGTTATATCATGTGGTCATAAACTTCTATATTCTATATTTACTTTCCATGACAATCTTAATTTTTCTTTGCTTACCACATAATATCAATTGGCAGTTTGGGATTAGCCATGGTGATCATTTGAAGTTACAAAATGATCCTGACTTGTTCTTTCTTTCCACTTCCCAATCCAATTTTTTCACACTAAGGGATTGTTTGGATCACTAGTTTTATGAAAACCAGATTTGCTAAAATTTAGTTTTGCTCAACCAAAAAAAAAAATCTTGTTCAGAAACTCCCAACTAATCCAGTGGTAACCAAAACTTGGTTTCCGCGAATCCAAGATTTTATGTGTTTTATAAAAAACAAATGGACTCAAAACAAAGTATTCCTAGGACTCAAAACAAAAAAATTATATTTTTGAGATCCAAACAACCACCAGACTATGAGTCGTAGCCTAGTTCATGAAAAGCACATAACATCATCAGCACTTATATTTTGACACATTGAACAATCAAGGGGCTGAAAGAAAATAGTTTTGATGTTTTCATATATTGTATTTCACTTTGCCTTCTTTTTTATTTCATGTTTGTACTACATTCCATCTAAGCATAAGTGTGTTCAGTTGGGCTATCCTGCAACTCATACAGAGTTCTTGCTGTGGTTGTTCCTCTCTCAATTAATCCAAATAGTAATTGCAATTACCTATGGTTAGATGCATTCAGTTTCTTTATTTAGGCGCCAAATTCTGGAGAAGATTGATTTTTTCTATGGAGTATTATTTTGCTCTCTAAAACTTTAAGATTAAACTTATAATGTGACCACTTGCTAGATGAGGTAGAAAATATATGATTGCCAATACACTGCAACTTTGACTGGTTCATTTGCGGTAGGGATTTCATTGTTCCTTGTTTGTTGTACTTTCAGGAAAGGATCCAAGAGTGGGGCATCAGGAACTTGCCATGGTTGTCGTGGTGCTGGAATGAGGACAATCACAAGACAGATAGGCATGGGCATGATCCAACAGATGAACACTATTTGCCCTGAATGCAAGGGATCAGGTATACTGATGTTGTATCTCCCTTCGGAAATATTGTTCTGCTGGTTTTGGTCTTATGGTTGTTCAATGTTCAGGTGAGATCATAAGTGAGAAGGATAAATGCCCAGGCTGTAAAGGAAGCAAGGTATCCCAGGAGAAGAAGGTCTTGGAGGTTCATGTGGAGAAAGGAATGCAGCATGGCCAAAAGATTGTATTCCAGGGTCAAGCTGATGAAGCTGTGAGTCTCCGATACCATCGTAAATGCACATGTCTACATGTTTTGAATATCTATCTAACATTTTAAATTTTGTTTTTCAGCCTGACACGTTGACAGGAGACATTGTTTTTGTGTTGCAACTTAAAGACCACCCAAAATTTAAGAGGAAGTATGATGACTTATTTGTTGAGCACACAATCTCCCTCACTGAGGCTCTCTGTGGCCTCCAGTTTGTTCTGACTCATCTTGATGGCCGGCAGCTTCTGATAAAATCTAATCCTGGGGAGGTTATAAAGCCTGGTACGAGAGATCGGCTCCTTTTGTGTGTTATCAGTTCTACAATATTCAGTCAATTGATCTCTATTTGCCTTTCAGTTCTACTATTCTGTTAAATCTATTGATACCTGTTCTGCGCATATTGATATTATGTTTCATTTCAATAGGTCAACACAAGGCCATAAATGATGAGGGTATGCCTCAGCATGGTCGTCCTTTCATGAAGGGTCGTCTGTTTGTTGAATTCAACGTTGAGTTCCCTGAGCCTGGTGCGCTCTCCCCTAGCCAGTGCCAATCACTTGAGAAGATCCTTCCACCAAAGCCAGGGAGCCAGCTGTCGGACATGGAGCTGGATCAGTGCGAGGAGACCACCCTGCAGGATGTCAACATAGAAGAGGAGATGAGACGCAGGCAGCAGCAGAAGCGTCAGGAAGCCTATGATGAAGACGAGGAGGAATCTGGACCGAGGGTGCAATGCGCCCAGCAGTAATCCCGGTTCATTGGAATCTCCAAAAGTTTTCCATCAGATTTATACGTATTGATTCTTTTTGGCAAAAAAATTGTAACCAGTGTGTACTTCAAGCATGTGGGTAGTGAGTAGAGTCGGAAAACAAAAGGAAACGACCTCATAATGGCAGTATTTGTTTGAACATCAATCGGTACCCACCAGGATCTGGAACCTGGTCGTTCAGCGACAGTTTATTTGAGCACACATGTGCCATGCCCGACTGCCGTAGTATTCCAGTTTTCATTCCGGTGTTAGTGTTACCCATCTTGTGTCTGATTTATGGTGCTATTATTATGCTACGGGGTACTATGCAAGGAACATGGATGTTAGTGGTTATGGCTTGTGATGGTCTGTCGCTGGCCTTGGACTGCAGAGTGGTAAGCTTGATATAGTAGAAATTGTGATGGTCGTTTTAGTTTCTGCCAGGCTGCCGCCATCATTTGGTTGGCTACCGTGACATCGCGCTACTGTTAAATTGCACTGTGGACTGTCGTCGCTGCGGGCTCTTGCTTTCGCCTCACCGGGCCGTGTAAATTCAGCTTCCACCCGTCTGGATCTCGTGCCAATTGTGCCCGTTCCTTTGGCAATCAGCCACGTGCCTGCCGAGAACAGGGACGATCTCTTTCGTCTGCGTTTGGGAGAATCTTGCTGCTCGCCATGCGCCTTCTCGTGTCACCTGCCGATCGCGACGGGCGGGCGGACTGTCGATTCGCCTCCACGATTCTTGCAAGTTTTGCGTGCCAACCCATCACAAGCCTGCTCGGGAGATGCGATCCAGGCAGGTCTCTCACGTGAGCCTGACCTCGGAACACGTTGCATACCTGCATTAGCAAGCGTACATTGCGACTGAGACGGAGAGTGAACCCAACAGGTCGCGTAAGCCGAGGGCCGTCGAAACTTTTCTCTAAGAAGTTCAGCCGTTCTATTTCCGTGCCTTCTGTCTCCTGAATCTTCTATTCTATTCCATGCCAGCACACGTTCACGCTGTGCCCTTACCATTTGCGTATCCCTGTCCGCCGCAGCTGCACCACCGGCGCACGAAACAGGGGGCGACCCGCAAGGTTAGACGAGCCTGTCGGACCTTGAGCACGCGCTTAACGGCCAGTGGTTGAGATGTAGCTTCCCCCTTTGGGCGATTGGCCCTCAAATTCCAAACAACTTCGGCCGGGCTAAAGAAACAGGAGAAAATCGTCTGGACAGAGGCTCTCATACGATTTGGGACACAGGATCTGTATGACTCGCCAGCACCGTCTGCCCAAGTGGTCTATAATGCTGCAAATTAATTATACTCCGACCTGACCAACGCAACGCATGCCATCAGGCTGCCGGACAGGACAAACCAACTTGCAAATATCGTAACAGTTTCAGGGATGGGATTTTCATCGCAATTCTTTTTTTTTTAAGATCAGGAAGTCCTAACTAACTCTTGAGCCGATTGCCGTGACAGACTCACTAACTTTGGCGCCACCCGGTGGCTGGCTGGTAGACTGTAGTGGTGGCGGCGTCTAGCGGGGCTAAAAAGACAAGCTCGAACTATTTATACCCAGCAGCCGGAAGCGCCCTCCTCCGCGGCGCACCACCCCCTTCCACGGCCCAGTAAGCAGAGCTCTCGGGGCCATGGAAGGTGACGCGATCCATGCGCCCACCACGTCGTCCTCCTCCTCCTCCTCCTCGGACTCCGGCGCCGGCTCGTGCGTCATCAACGGCGCGCAAGAGCTGCCGTCCAAGAACGGCAAGCCCCGGAAGCACATGATGAAGCGGAAGAGAGCCGCGTCGCCGGCTGCTCCTGACGGCCGCGGGGCGCCGGAGGCCGCCGCCGTGGACGAGCGCGGCGACGGCGGCCGGCGCAAGAGGGGGAGCGCCGGCACCAGGCACCCGACGTTCCGCGGCGTGCGCATGCGGGTCTGGGGCAAGTGGGTGTCCGAGATCCGCGAGCCGCGCAAGAAGTCGCGCATCTGGCTCGGCACGTTCCCCACCGCGGAGATGGCGGCGCGCGCCCACGACGTGGCCGCGCTCGCCATCAAGGGCCGCGCCGCTCACCTCAACTTCCCGCACCTCGCGCACGAGCTCCCCCGCCCGGCGTCCGCCTCCCCCGCCGACATCCAGGCCGCGGCCGCAGAGGCAGCCGCCGCCGCCGCCGTGGATGTAGAGCAATGCGTTTCTTCCCATGCCGCCGCCGAGACGTCGTCGTCATCATCAGCTGCCAGTTTGGAGAAGGTGGCCGTGGCCGCCAAGGCGGCGGCAGCCACCGATGTGGAGCAATGCGTGTCCTCCCCTGCCGCCGTGACGTCGTCGTCGCCGTCATCGGCTGCCAGTTCGGTGGAGGCCTTTGCCGGCCACAGCGAGGAGAACGTGCTGTTCGACTTGCCTGACCTTCTGCTGGACCTGAGCAACGGCCTCTGCTGGTCACCAATCTGGGCGGCGGCTCCCGCGGCGGCGGAAGAGTACGACGGCGGCGACAGCCTGCACGAGCCGCTTCTGTGGGCCGACGACGATCAGTGCTGGATAATGGATGCCGCAGCGCCGGTGCAGCCGGACTAGCCATCCATTCGGAGGCGCTGGCCGGCCGTCACCGGCCGGTGGTTGGCTGGCTGGCTGGCTGCAACAGACGACTGATACCACGTGCTTTTGCTTCGCGTGCACTGTGCAGACTGCGGAGAGAAACGAGCGCATGGCCGCGGCCGTGGGCGCTTCTGGGGTCGCTGTCTGTGATCTCCGGATGGCAAGTCATTGTAGGGTGCGGTGAAACAGTGGTTAGGCATCGAAATGATTGGCGAAAGAATAATTTCGGGAGTGTCGATATGTAAAGAATCATTCGTGAGTGTCAATATGTCACTGCAACAGAAGCACTTCATTTACTCGAGTACCTGCTTTCTTTTGATACTACGTACTCCGTATTGTAATGTCGAAAATGTGTTATATGCAATGATCTTCGTTCTTGCGGTGTCTGCAGCTTCGACATTATTCATATCAGTGTAATAGATTGTATCAGAGCATAGGTCCTTATTGTATTGGCAGTTTGTGGTCATTGGCACCTTTATAATTGGGGTATAATAATTGTTAGGCGAGTGAAAAAATCAATTCATTTTTACCGAACACTGTCACACATTGATCACCACGACGCCTCCGACATTGTCGTCTTAATTTCTATCACACACCGCTTAGAGCAACTTTAAGAACTTTCCAAAAAATTCTTCCCAAAACTATGTATTGGAGCTTTTCTAAAAAGTTTTTCCCCAAAAACATATCAACCGATAGCATATCGCTAATAAAATAGTTCCTAATATTTCAAAATAGGCTACATCATCGTAATTGGGTCCAGCCCAGTACCTCCCTGCTCTCTTCCCGTCTCATTCTTTCTTCTTCTTCCTCTAGCCGAAAAAGAACCGAAACAGAGCAAGCTCCTCCTCGCTGCCGGCCAAAATCCTCCGGTTGTGTGCCGCCTCAACCCAATAGCCACCGCCCTCAACTTCACAACCCCTTGCACGACGTCCTCGAGCCGTTCCCCTTGAACTCCGGCCACCCCACACCTGGAAATCGCCGCTCCCCGAGCCGCCATTGTCGCTCGATCCCGACATTTGCCTCCCCGACGAAAGCACCCTCCGGCCATCTCCCACCAATCTCACCCGCGCACACGCCTTTCCCACCTCTTCAGCTCCCTCCTCCGCCATATCTTGGCCGCAGCCTTGGCTCCTGGCGCCGGGAACTCGAGTTCCCGTGGCTGCCCGAGCCGTCAGCTACCATGGCCGCCCTCCCGTGGAGCGCGGTCGTACAGGCCATCCCCGACGGAAAAAACCGCAAAAATGGGCCGCTCGCCCCGCCGCCGCCGCCGCCGCAGAGCTTCCTGCCACGCGCACGCGCCAAATCTCGTGGGAAGCCTTTCTCGCGCGCGGGAAGGGGGCGATTGGGGAAGGAAGGACGTCGCGCAAATATGCGTGGCAACAGGCTCTATTTTGGCATCACGAATAGCTTGGGAAGTTTTGAAGGAGCTGTTGAAGTTCTTTTTTCTCCCTAAACAAGGTATTAGGGGTAGGATATATATTCTTTTGAAGTTGCTCTTAGAGCAACTCCAAGAGGCTGCTAATCTTACCCCCAATACCTTTTTTAGGAAAAAAGAGAGAAAAAATGAACTCCAACAATCCACCTAAACCTTCCCCAATTTTTTAGCGATGCTAAAAAACAGCCTGCCACCGCGTATATTTTAGCGTTGGCGTTCCTCCCCCAATCCTGATTCCCGCACGCCCGCGCGTCCCTTCCGATGGGCCCAATACGATGACGTGGCCTGTGTTTGAAATATTGGGGGCTATTTATTAGCGATCTGCTGTGGACTAATATGTTTTTGGGGGAAATTTTTTTTAGGAGAAACCCCAATACATAGTTTTGGGGAAGAATTTTTTAGGATACTCTTGGAGTTGCTCTTACCCCCACAAAATCTCCCTCTCTAAACCTGTAGACCCTGAAATCCTCCCACAAATAACCCAAGGACGGTAGCCTCGTCCGCTCAACCAATTGAAGAAGAAACATCTATCTTTGAATCAAATACTCCAAGAATTCAATCAATCAAAATCTAATAGGTGTGTTAGAAATTAGGATTGTTTCAACCCGGCCGATCATAATCAAAGTTGTCACTTTGTAGCCCTAAAAAAAGTTGTTACCTTGTAACTAGTTATCCCCTCTAGTAAGAATAAGTATAGCATTAACAACATGCGTATAGCATTCACGTGTGTTAATTAGTAAGTGGAAGTATCTTTCCGATTAATTTTTTATGGTTGCTCTAAATATTCGTAGATCTAGTCAACATCAAAATGTAAATCTAGTCAGAATTGGCGCATTTCAGCTAGCATGACAATCACGATCTATACTAGCTAGCTACTAGTAGCTTGTCCATTAGCTCTTAGGCTTGGCTATGATTCCACTACCAGAGACGTTAGTTACTTGGAGGTAACTATAATCTTGGACTAAGCAACATTCCTAGTCAAAATCTAATGCTGCGATACATAAAAATTCCTTGACCTTTCTTTACTATTCTTCCCTTTAGCGAACATGACACCTTTCACGACCACCTGTACTCGTACTTTCCTCGGTCATAAATACTTGATATTTTCGACAAGATTTGACTCAGCACATGAAAGTTTATATATCATTTTTTAAAACATTTGGTTTTTTAAAATACATATGGCCATCATATATATGTTTCTTTGCCTTATTTTTTTATAATATCATAAGCTTATTATATTCTACAAATATATTAAAATAAACAAGCAGAGGACAAGAGACATAATTTGTTAAGCATATTCATTCAAGAAAGAGGACCCGATCTGTAGCATCAACATCAATTCATAAACCATACTACTAGCACGTAGCGCTCGGAATTAAGCTCAAACGTGCGCGCGCGTATGTAGGCAGAGCATGTGAAATGCG
Organism: Setaria viridis; assembly: GCF_005286985.2. Taxonomy (NCBI): domain Eukaryota; kingdom Viridiplantae; phylum Streptophyta; class Magnoliopsida; order Poales; family Poaceae; genus Setaria; species Setaria viridis. Next base: position 32,885,683 of record NC_048263.2, read on the forward strand.
AATGATGTCAAGGCGAAAGGGCACAAACCAACAACTCTCAATTCAGCACATACTAGTAGAAACTGACCTTTCGTCCAACCCTCCTCAATCCCGGATAAAATCGGATCCGTGACTAAAGAGGCTTTAGTCTCGGATCGAATACCAATCGGGACTAAAGCCCCCCTTTAGTCCCTAGTCCCCCTTTAGTCCCGGGTCAAAAATCAGCCACCCGTAGGAGACCCTTTAGTCTCAGGTGAAAAAAATCAGCCACCCGTGGGGGACCCTTTAGTCTTGAGTGGTGACACCAACCGGGACTAAAGGCCCTTTAGCCCCGTTTGGTCTTACCACCCGGGACTAAAGGATCCCCACGGGTGGCTGAAAATCTTTAGTCCCGGTTGGTAACACAAACCGAGACTAAAGGGTTCCCCACGAGTTAATACAAAAGGATTGCATCCTCTATATAGTCAAATGTGCTGTGTAGGTGGGATGGTAAAGAAGCTACACGTGAGGCTTGAGGTTGTGGGTTCGAGTCCCGGTTGGTAAATTTTTTAGCAAAACCATTTAGTCCCGGCTGGTTTTACCAACCGGGACTAAAGGGTGTCTTTAGTCCTGGTTGAGCGACCCGGGACTAAAGACCCCCCTTTCATCTTAATTACTTTATTCTGAATGGATTTTTTTTGGCAAAACCATTTAGTCCCGATTGGTATTACCAACCGAGACTAAAGGGGTGGGGGCTGTGCCTAGCGTGGCGACCCTTTTAGTCCCGGTTGAGCGACCCAGGACTAAAGACCCCCCTTCATCTCAATTACTTTATCCCGGATGTATTTTCAGGAGATTTATCCCCTACCAATCAGGACTAAAGACGAGTTTTGTACCGGTGGCGCCAAACACGCACGCCAACATTTTAATCGTGATGAAAATGCGCTGCCAATTCCTTGAGATTCAAGAAGAGCCGCGGCCCGCGGCTGCTGTAGGAAACTAGGAATATCCATCGCCCGTGGAGTTTTGCGCCACACGTCCCGTCCAGCCGGCCGGCGAGATCGTCGCCGGGGCCCGCCGCCCGTCCCTGTCTGATTCCGGCGATCGACGAATCATCTCATCTTGCCCGGCCCCCTGTGGCATTCACGGTAGGTGAGACGTACCGTGCCGTTCGCCGGCGATCAATTGCGCAGTGGCGCGTCATTAAGCTAGCCAGTAGACGCAAATTATTTCGGCTTGGACCAGCCCCGCCAGACCTAATTGGCCGCTGAAACGTCCGTGTGCAGTGATCTGGCTGAGTGGCTGTGGCTCTACAGGAGAAGTGTGTGCACTCTAGCTTGCACCTTGCCGAACATCTCCCTGATCTAATGGGCTCATGACCCGCGCCTGCCTGATCGAGATCCTTGGTACATAGTAGTGTGCTTGATGCTTTGGTTTATCATCACCTTTTTTCGACCTAATAATGATGCTTTGAGCTTGATCGTTTATGATGCCTGCATGCATGTAATGGGCGCCCCTGCTGGTGATTTAAAAGATTATCTTTGCCCATGCAAGAAAATCGCCGTCTCATCTATCCTCTTTCGCTTTAGCTCGGCCAATAATCCGTGTAGAAAAAAGCACTAGCTAGCCACACAGGATGTAAAGCGAGCACATTTACCTTTTTTTTTCTAAAAAAAATTATACGGTCTGCTGACGAGAACAAAGTGATGTGCACGTTAAAATAAAGAAGGGACGCCACGTAATTATCCGGGCTGCTTTTGTTGCGCGGCGCGACCTACATTTATGGCCCGAAAGAGGAGACGGCCGGGCCCGATCGATCCATCGAAATCACGCAACAACCACGGTGTGCATGGGAAACGTGGACTAGGACACGCCGGTAACAGTGGCACTGTGTACGTACACGTACTCGAGAGTCGAGAGACCCAGCACGTACACTGTACACTGTGCAGCACTCGCAGACGTGTCCGTAGACTGTAGTCTGTACACGTAGCACTGTGCAGAGATGAGGTGTGGCTTTGCGTTGGAGCCCCCGGCCTCTGTGCCGTGGTCGTTCCACTGTTGCTGAGCGCCAGAACCGTCGCGTCCGAATCGGATCGATCGGCCACTGGCGCTCGTGCAGTCGTGCTGTTACGTTGCCCATCAAGCCGGGCGATCCCTGACGCGTAGCTTTCGGCACGAGCAGCGGCAGCAACAGGGCAGCATGGGGTGCGGCCGGCCATGGGCGACATGCTAACCACCGTGCTCACAGCTCAGTCTCAGTGCAAAGGTAAATGCTTCCTGGCAAGGCGAGCTTTCAGTTCAGCCTGTTACGGCTTGGACGCTTTCTCGGAATATGCTGTGTCCTACGCTCGCACGATCGATCGGGTTACTTAAACTCGTGCTGGTCTTAGTTTAATCCCGGCGAGGACACTAGTTTATTGAGGCGAGGCACATGAGGCCATGAGGTGGGTTTTTGTTTAGGGTTTATTCAAGTGTTCATGTGAGGCTAGGGCTTTAGCTCGCGGCAGCTTTGGCAAAGGCGCTTGAGCACTGATGGTACGTATACGCTAGCTAGCTTTTGATGGGATTAAACAAAGGGTGATGGTGGGGTTTTGTTTAATTATGTGCGATCGCGAGGCGCGAGCCCCACGAGGGCCTTCTTTTTTTGGTTTTTCCTCCTCCAGCGGCAGGTCGCCGATCGGTGAGCTGGGATACATGTATTCATGTCGAGCGCCCTGGTTTTCCCTTTCTTCTATAGAAAATGGTGATACGGGTGTCTCAAAATACGGGATCTGGTCAGGGAATCCCGGCCTGCATCAGCTACAGTGTTCTTCGTTCTTGGCTCCTGATTCGTAATCAACGCTGGAGAATGGGACGCTTCTACACGTGCTGAAAGCTAACGAGATCGAGCAATAAGGGTCGGTTGTTCATAATCGAATTGCCTTTACTCCCTCCGTCATAAATTACTAACTTTTCTAGATACATAACTTTTGACGTGCACTTAAATGTATATTATGTCTAAATATATAGCAAAAGTTACGTATCTAAAAAATCAAAACGAATTGTAATTTGGGACGAAGAGAGTACTGCTAAATGCTAATCACATGCATCGAGCTTCTACGTACGCCGGAGCATCATGTACTTAGGCTCTTATCAGTGCTTTCCATGATTCCATCGGTATATGCAGTCTGCATTATTGCAAGCCTGCTTGTACTAGCGATCAAGATCCAAATCTTCGTGGCATTTTTAATCGCTGCACGAGCCTAATTAAGTGCCTCTAGTAGGTCGTGGACTCGTGGTACGAGCTGTCCGCTGTCCACAGAAAGTCCTGGTAGTACTTCAGCTTTGCTAGCTGCAGCAAGTTGTAGCCAATGCTGCCTGCACCCTGCAGCCTTAAGAGATCATGCGCGCGAGCTAGTTGTGGTGGTGTAAGCTTCCCGCTTGCTACAGTTCAACCGATGGGGCTGGGACTCAAACCTGAACAAGTTTCAGGGTTCCAAACTAGGGTGTTTAGGGCATGTCTAGTTTAGTTTAGAAGATTGTTTGGATACTAGGTGCTAAACTTTAGTAGCGTCACATCGGATGTTCGGATGCTAATTAGGATGATTAAATATGAGTTAATTATAAAACTAATTGCAGAACCCCTATACTAATTCGCGAGATGAATCTATTAAGCCTAATTAATCCATCATTAGCAAATGGTTACTGTAGCACCACATTATGAAATCATGAACTAATTAGGCTTAATAGATTCGTCTCGCGAATTAGACTCCATCTGTGCAATTAGTTTTGTAATTAGTATATGTTTAGTATTCCTAATTAGCATCCAAACATCCAATGTGACAGGTGCTAAACTTTAGCAGGGTTATGGAGCCTTATATAGGACGAATGTGAATCAAAATTCCGAAGTTTTACTCCAAACGAAAACGGCAGAGCCAACCCCCTTTTGGCTTCACCCAGTCCCCTCCTCTGGCGATCGGAATATTTGAGCCTCACGGCTCACGTAAAGTGGCTGCATGCCTCGTGACAAAGGTGATCCACGTTGGATTGTCTTTCCGGTGGAAATGGCAAAGAAGCATCTTACTGATTGGTAGTTAGGGACTGTCGTTGACATTTTGACCCCAGGTTTGACCATTTCTATCGTAGTGAACTACTCCTATAAACTATGCAATTTGTTGTGTAAATGCTAAACTGGTCTGCTTCAATTCAGTCCTTTTTGTGGTGCTATGCCTCCGCTCTTTTATCCGCATGTGCTCAAGGATAGAATTGCTCTCTCGTGCTCGCAATTATCAAATCAGCATAACTCTCAAGATTTCTGACAAATCGCAATCCTCATAAAGACGGGTTGGGAGAGCTCTAGCATACTTGGCTTTACAATTCTCTCAAACCCATCCCTAAAATACTATCTATTTCATTCTGATTCAATCAAGAGCGGATTTCCCTGTTTTAAAAACTTGGCCATCCGGTTTTTTCAAACTAGCCCTTACACTTGACAGAATACCTAAAGTTTGGAGCCTCCGATAACTTATCAGACTGTGAAAAATTCACACAACCCAAACCTCCCTTTGTCGGAGCACCTTCCGGATCCTCCGTAAAACCGATCTTATGGTTTTCCCAATCTGTTAGGACTCGGTATTCGTGATGTTTTAGTGTCTCTCAACACCTGCTCGGATTTTGCGGAGCACTGGTACTTATCAAATTATTGCATGATGCATCTCTTGATATTGCGGAATACCTATTTCACTTTAATTAAATCTCTTAGGCTTGAATATCTTAAACTTGCCTGTTCATCTTTCACTTTGCGAGGATTCACTTCACATCATGTCTTTTTCTTCTTGTGCGCTCTCCTTGCACACTAGTAACTTAGGATTGCTCAACAAGTATGATGTATTAAAAATGGTTGATGCTTTCCAATACGACACTCATAGCTTGATCGATCCATTGTCATTAGGTCAATACTTGCTTCTTCTCATGTTCTCCATGCCATAGGTCCTTCAGCGCTTTTTGCATGTCCTTCTCTACTGCATGGTCCTTCATAGACGAGCCATTGCTAATTCTTCACCATCTTTGCCATTTTGTGTCACACATTATTTTGCATCATCGATAAATTATCATTTGAATTCCATTTCTCCAACTTTGATCTTTGTTTCTATCTTGATTGACATTGATGCATCTCAATTTTAGTTTGTTCAACACAAGCAATTTCAATGTCAGACCAAGCTACAGTCATTTCACCATATTTATTTTACCCCTTTCATTTTGTGCTTATCAATTCTTCGTTCATGACATTCTCATAGGACCATTTATTTGTTTACACAACATTTGAGCCCTTACTTATGATCAATGTTTATCCCCAAATATTTTCATGGACTAATCACCCGCTCGTACACCTATTAAATACATTAGTTTCTTAATCTTTTATTTTAAGAAACACAATACATAAGTAGATGCTCACATAAATGCACATACATTCATCCTTATAAATGCATGCATGCAATCCTACCTTTATAAGCAACTTCGGAGACTGGGGTGGCAGTTCTTGAGATTATCGTCTATCTGTCGACGGTCACATCGCATACCAGTGAAAGAATAGTGCATGTTAATTCTTAGATAGATTTCCCTGGTTCTTGGTAGTAATTCAGCTAGCTGGAAATAGCCATCTTCCAAGCTAGTCACGTTTATCATTGGTCCAGTGCTTGCCACCCGAGGCACAGTGCAGGTTCATCAGGGTTGACTAAGGACTTTCCAGTAAGGGTTGTTGCAGCTCACTGCCGCAGTAATGCATGACCTTGCAGCAAAGCGCGTCTTAACACTCCGCCTAGCCCTTTCCTAATCATACTTGCATAACAATCACATTTTCTTTCGGGAAAGCAAAACAACTATACCCACGGTACTCCCCACCTTGACGAGGCGAATTTGTTAATCCCTCCCTGCAAGTATATAGCTCGCTCACTCCCACTCGGAGCTCGTAACAAAGTCATCACTCATCACATGAGCTTACGTGAGACCGCGAGCCGCGCACGGTGTTCACCGGTCATGGAAGAAGAGCGAGCGCTGTCCCCGGCGTCCGACGCCTCCACCACCTGCAGCAGCGGCAGCTCCGGCGGCGGCTCGGGCCCCGGCTCCCCCGCCGCGTCGTCGGCGTCTGTTGACGACTCCGGCGTCGCCGCCAGCGCGGCGAGCGGCCGGAAGCGCCCGCGCCGGGAGCTGAAGCACCCGGCGTACCGCGGCGTGCGGATGCGGGCGTGGGGCAAGTGGGTGTCCGAGATCCGGGAGCCCCGCAAGAAGTCGCGCATCTGGCTCGGCACCTTCGACACCCCCGAGATGGCTGCGCGCGCGCACGACGTCGCCGCGCTCGCCATCAAGGGCCGCGCCGCGCACCTCAACTTCCCGGAGATATCCCACGAGCTGCCCCGCGCGGCGTCGGCCGCGCCCGAGGACGTCCGCGCCGCCGCGGCGCTCGCGGCCGCGATGGAGGGCGCCGCACCGCCGGCCGCCGCGTCTAGCGACTCTAGCCGCGCCGCCGCCGGCAGTGACGAGGACGAAGAGCCTGCGGCATCCGTCTCGTCCGGCCACGACGATGGCAATGCCGGAGACGAAGAGCCGGCCGCGCCGACGTCTGAGCACGCGGTGCTGGCGGACGGTCACGTCCTAGATCTCGCGCTCCTCGAGCTGCCCGACGTCCTGCTCGAGTTCGGCTTCGAGTTCACGTTGCCGCCAACGACGCCTGCTTGTTGCTATGATTTGTCCTGGGACGAGCCGTTGCTGCTGTGGGAGCACTGACGGCAAGAGGGCGGAACTCGGAACGCATTCAGTGTGAAGTTAGATAGAGGTGCTAGCTGATGACGATCCACACTAATTCGATCTGTTCCTGCGTCAATTGTGATGCTAATTACACATGTCCAAGCAACCAAGTGCAACATGATAGAAAACACACGGTTATTGATTCACACATTTGTACACAACGCAATAAATTTCAGTAGTTAACTTTCCAGCTCGTGAACAAGATTCCAGTGCTTAGCTTGCTCGTGATATTGACGTTTATGTACATCTATTTCAAAATGGAAAAGATATGAAGGGCTTCTCTTTAGAAAGTTACTTATGTCTGTTCAATATCCGGCTGGTACTACTTGGCCCATGCCTACTGTAAATAAGTGAGTGTACATTTGCTAAAATCTGGAAGTTCCGAAGAAATAGGACGCCCCTAAACCCTGGAAATTTTGCAAAGTTCCTGAGAAGCTTAAGTGAAGTTTTTTTTTAAAAAAAAAGAACAAGTGCGAACATACCATTCAGCACTGACAGCGTATGCACAGCGGTGATGCCACGGGACAGGAGCATGTTGGTAAGCAATGTCCATGATCAAAGGGTGGGCGGCAACCAAGCAAGTTGGCTTAGGTTCTGGGAATATTGGGGCCAACAAGTGAGCCAAGCAATGGCTGCAGTATCTGCCAATTCTTGTGGAAGGCGATGATGTAAGCATGATGAGAGAATTTTAACGCTTCTACAACAATTGGTGGGTATCATGGGCGTGGCAACTAGGTAGGGAGATGGCATGGACGCATCCGACAGTTTTTGATTGACAGCAAGAGAAAAGAAAATGCAATCGGTGGGGACATTTCTGCTACTTCTAGTAAGGGAAAATGCTTTCAGAAAAAGCTTCAAAACTCTTCCCTTCAGAAAGGATAACACTGTTGCTTCTTAGATGCATAGAACGACACACCCATTTCGTACTGTTATTCTATTGGTACAACAAGCTTGGGGGACTATGGGGACAAGACGCATGCTAGGATTCCAAGGCTGCTTGTAGGTTGGTATCATGTCTACAAAAGATAGGGTAGGGTCTATTACAAGGGCATGGGTCACACCACTCACCAAGCTCCAAGCGTGGCGTGGTGTGCGGACTATGAAGCAGGGTTGGTCCTGAGGGTCTAGGTGCGATGCCGCTGGAAATTACCTTGTGCAGTCTAATCTTCACAACACATGTGTGAATGTGGGCATTTCGTTAGTTGCTGGCTTCCAATTCCACCTTTACAGTTATTCACTTTCTTTGCCGCCGTTCTGTCACATCTGAGCCGTCTGAATTCTGAAGCCCGTGTAACTATGAAAGAACTTTCAATTCAGGATCGGAATCAGGAGACCAGCCTCTTTTTTTTTTCCCAACAACTTCGGGGGAAAGATCCCCACCTACTTTTTCTCATTGATCGAAAGCATTGCAGTTCAGTTACAAAATCAAGTCCTTGGAGCAAGGACTAGAGCAAATACATGAGAGTTACATTGAAGAACTACAATCTAGAGGAGAGGTAATCACGCCAGCAGCGTAAATGTGTCCTGAGTTCCTTGTATCGGCAGCTCCATGCATCCATGTCTGTAATGCACCGTCGTATTATATCTTGCGCCGAGGAGGCTTGTTTATCAAAGATCAGTCCGTTCCTTGCTTTCCAGATATGCCACAGAAGAACCGTCATGACGTGCACATGTACTTGAGAAGGTAGATTAAGTTCCTTACCAAAAATCCATGGGCGTTTATGTTCGCCCGGTTGTATCTCAAGCCCAGCACAATTCCAGACCTCACGCGCGCTAGGACACGCCACAAAGATGTGGTCATCAGTCTCGAGTATACCAGGGCATCGTTCGCAGCTAGAGTCCTCCGGGGACCGTAGGTGCCGATGATGTAGGTCCGTATCCTACTGGCCACTGTTGCAATCATGCCATTGCCATGCGCCACGCAAGAGAGCATAAACTACATTCCAGAAGCGAGTCACGCACGGCCCTGTTCTCGATAGAAAAAAAGCTTGGAACGAGCTAACCACCACCCTACATTGTTTTGTCTGTCTTTAGCGCTCCCTTTCTAGGGCAATAGCTAGCTCCTGGCCAAATATCAAACATCACTACTATTCCCCCCGGAAACCATTTCCTAATGGCCACTGCGAAAAGGGCAAGATTGTGTGCTCGATCCTAACTGCCCATGCAAGGGCATGAAGAGATCAGGTTAATAGTAACAAACAGTCGAGATTTTAGCTATTTGTTTATCGGCGAGATAAGGTGTGGTGGAGTTCGGTGGCGAGTCCATGTGGAGTGCCAGCTCCGGCGAGCGGCGACGGCCTTGCACAGGCCAGGCAACGGCGGTTGTGGCCTCGCTCGCGGTTCACGAAAGTGTTCGGATTTGCAGCGAGTTTACCAGCAACTTTCAATTGCAGCCACTCCTTTTCTGAGTAATCCTGTTCAAAAATAGAATGCGCGATCGAGTCTACAAATGTCTATTCCAGCACGATCGGGTAAGGTTGCGCAAAATTCAGCCAGGTAGATCTACGGACGCCAGGTAGATCTACGGACGCCAGGCGATTAACAATCATTGGGATAGCCCATTAAACTGGAGAGGGAGAATGGCATTCCGTTCTTGTGCGCTATTAGATATAGCTGGCAGGGGGGCCACTGCACCGAGCCAGTCTAGGACGATCGTATCGCGGCCCTGATTAACAAATCTTTATCTCTGCATGTGCAGGATAACTATGGCATTATCTTTCTTAGAATTAAGTACTGTTTGGAGTCTAACAACTTTTGTTTAGTGATATGATATGCTGTCCTGTACCCAGTTGGTAGTAGACTAGAGACTAGCATATGCATCTCAATTTTTCGGAGATCATATACGCATATGCGCTCGACCATGTCATGTCATGCGACTCTCTTTTGGACGTTGTAACAATACTTTATTAGTTTAGTATAGCTTAGCTCCTCCTTCCATTTGCATTGGCTTTAATCATGCGTTCATGGGAACAAACAGTGAGCTGTTTTTTAGTGCCCGGGAGTCGTCAGCCAGCGAGTGCCGGGTAGCTTTCGTTATTGGGCTTAAACAAGTGAATAATAATTGGTGCCAAAAGCAAATCCAATTCTTAAACGGGACGGAACGGGGAGCCTAAAATAGGTGATCAGAGATCCAATCCGATATCGATAGTGCAGGATCTCAGGTACATACCACCAGAGGTGTGGCGCTTTGCCTATCTAAATTATATATGTGTGCATCTCTGATCATGAACTGCGTGCAGGATTAAAGGCTGATTGAATACAGGCTAGTGGTCTAATCATGCAGAACACATAAACCAATATCAGACTGTATGGCGTTGCAAAAAAACAAAGAAACAAAAGAAATAATGAAGAGACAGAGAAATATGAAGAAAAATACAGGTAAGACTTGCGCAACAACACAGTAGTTTAGCGTAGGGCCGAAACTTCTTAACGAGCTCCTCGTGGATATTTGTTAATTCCTTTGCTCGACGACAGAATCCGCGCGCATTTTGTAAAGAAAGATCGCTTGCGTCTAAACAAAACCTGCGTCCGAGCTTATTCAATCGCAATTTGCCCTACCACCAGTTTGCCGGAACCAGCCAAGAACAATAAGACAAACCAAAGCCGGCCTTCAAAGTTGCAGTAGCACATTGATAATCAGCATATGTCACCAGTAATTAATCTCTACTCCCCTAATCCATCAAATCCCCTTTCCGGGTCGCCCGAATTAATGGGGCGATCCATGATTAAGCCCTCATCAGTCATTATACCCTAATTCCTCTTTACCTAACAGATCTTTTCCTCCCGAATCATCTTGTCCGAAGCCAACAACAGCCATAGCTCCTTCTGGGTCTCCAGACAGAATAGGATTCTTGCAAGAAAGAGGAAGCAGAGCTTGACTTCCTGGCCCATTTATAAACTCGCACTCACAGCTCAGGGTATCAGATCAAGGCTTTAGGAAATGTTGTCGAGACAGATTCGTGCCTGCTCGCTGAATCATGAGCTACCAGTAAAGGCACGGCACGGCGAGATGTTCTCTGTTTGGTGGTAATGATCATGCCTTGTTATTCGTTACGGGAAATCCAAAGAACACTCCAGTGTTACAAACGTCACCAACACTCGATTTTTCTGCCGTCTGATTTGCACACCAATCAACTCCGATTCGTCCGATTCGAGTGTTCACAAAGTCTTCTTCCTAGGCTCCAGCGAAATTAGCACTCGGGGGTTCGCAGTTTGGTTTTTGGGGTGTGGTTTTCTTGCCTTCCGGGCATAGAGGGAAGGTCACCGGCGGTAGGCCGGACTGTAAATCAGATGCCCATAGGGAAAGCGTATCTTACCCCGTTAGGGGCTGCCCTGCATGTTTATATGGGTGTTGTAAAGGCACAAGATTTAGGTCCTGTTTGGATATAAATTCCTAAAGTTTAGTAGTGTACTAAAGTTTAGGACTCTCAAATTATTAGTTCTAAAGTTGAAGTGCTGTTTGGATGGACTACTAATCTTTAGGGAAAATGTCATTTTTTACCCCCCAATTACTCCTCTAAACTACTCTTACACTTTTCACGTCATTAATGCATGCAAGGGCAATAGGGGTAAAGGGGATTTGGGGACCACTTTTAGGAGAAATAGGATCCATTAGTACCCCTTGGCCCTCCTAATGAAAATGGCCCTCTTAAAGTTTAGAAGTGCACTTTTAGCACTCATATTTGGATGCACAAGTCCTAAAAGTGTCCTAAAAGTGGACTCCTAATCTTTAGGAGGGTGTATCCAAACAGGACCTTACATGGCGCAATAACATGTAGGGCCAGCCAGAGAGTCATGATACAACAACCAAAACTATCTATAAGAGGACTCTTTGGCCAATACTTATTAGGTTGTTACTTGATTATTACAAAGCAATTTCGTCAAGTTGAGATTGATTTTGAAATTCTCCATCAACCGCACGGGAAATGCCTTGGTGAATCCGTCTGCTACTTGATCTTTGGATGAAACGAAATCAATCTCCAATAACCTCTATTTTACTCGATCTCTCAGAAAGTGATAATCAACTTCAATATGTTTTGTTCTGGCATGAAACACTAGGTTACTGGACAGATATTTTGCTCCTAAATTATCACACCGTAATTTCGCAGCCCGTGGACTATCAACTCCAATTTCTTTCAACAAAGTTTGTATCCATATAATTTCAGCCGTAGCATTTGCAATGACCTTGTACTCAAATTCTGTACTTGATCGAGACACAGTGGACTGCTTGCATGCACTCCCTGAAACCAAATTAGATCCCAAGAACACTGCAAAACCCCCCCTAGACTTTCTGTCATCCAAGCTACCGGTCCAGTTAGCATCCGAGAAGGCGCTAACCAATGTAGATGACGACCTGTGTATCTTCAATCCAAGTTTCGTACACTGCTTGATATCTTCAATCCAAGTTTCGTACACTTCTTGATATATCTCAAGATTCTTTTTGCCTCCCAATGGACCGTTGTAGGAGCATGAAGGAACTGACGCACCTTATTAACAGAGAAAGCAATGTCCGGCCTTGTGAGAGTTAAATATTGCAGAGCTCCAACAATACTTCTATATCTTGTAGCATCATTTGCTCCCAACAATGTTCCCTCGTGTAAGGATAATTTTTCACTAGTTGACAGGCGTGTACTCACTGGTTTGCAATCAGCCATCCCAACCTTTTTTAACAAATCAGATGCATACTTATCTTGAGTAAGTATAATACCATCACGTACCTTATTTACTTCAATACCGAGGAAATAATGAAGGTTGCCAAGATCCTTATGAGCAAACTCTTCCTTCAGATTATTAAGCAAGACCGTTGTTGCATTTTCTGTTGAGCTTGCAACAATTATATCATCTACATAAACCAGCACAAACATAGTGATGCCTCCCTTTCTAAAATAAAACAATGATAGTTAGACTTCGAAGCATTAAAACCAAGTTTAATCAACTTCTCACTCAGACGATGAATACCAAGCTCTTGGGGCTTGTTTAAGTCCATATAACGCCTTATCAAGCTTACACACATAATTTGGTCGATTTGGATCTTCAAAACAAGGAGGTTGATGCATATAAACCTCTTCTTCTAGTATCCCATGTAAGAATGCATTCTGTACATCAAGTTGTCGAAGGCTCCAACCACAAGAGACAGCAAGAGCCAGAACAATTCGTATAGTTGCAGCTTTAATAACTGGACTGAAAGTATCTTCCTAATCAATGACATACCTTTGCTTAAACTCCTTTGCTACAAGCCGAGCTTTATATCTGTCCAAGCTGCAATCTAACTTTCTTTTTATTTTATAAACCCATTTACATCCTTTGATATTGCTCCCTTTTTTAGGTGGAACCAAATGCCATGTATTGTTCTTCATTAAAGCCTCATATTCAAAAAAACATAGCATCCTTCCAGTATTTATTATGTAGAGCTTCATCAAGATCTTCAGGTTCACCAGTAGATGTCAACAAACCATACCTTATACTCCCATCTGTATAGGTTTTAGTTTTCCTGATCCCTCGCTGCAGTCTGGTCATCGGTCGTGTGCTCTTAGGAACCAGTGCAGACAATCCAGGTGACCCAAGCACAGGCGCTGGTGGCGTAGAAGATCCAGGCGATGAAATCCGCTCTAGGACTGGCGCGCTCGTGTCCGCTGCGGTCTCCCGCGCAGGCGAAGGTAGCGTGGTGCCTTCGAACTCGCCCCCATCGGTGCAGGAATGCGAGGCGGATTCGCTCGCACGCATGGCGCCCCCTGGTTGGCGCGCTGGAGACACTGACGGGCTGGTCAGGCGCAGCCCTGATTCCGAGCGTGATTCGCTCCCTGGAAGCGCCGCCGCATCCACCTCGTGCTTGGTGCCGCCCCCAATCTGATTATTTGTTGTGTCTGGAACCGGTTCTACTAGAATGCTGCAATCAAAAAAATTCAGAACTAGTACAAGGCAAATCAGTTAGTTGATCACCTAAACGATTGTCCCCACTATTAGCCATAGAATCAGGTGAAAGCAACAGAATTTCAGAGCATAATTGAGATCTTGCATTAGGATGTAACGTGGAGAATGGAAAGACTTTTTCATCAAAGGTGACATCTCTAGAGATGTAAACTCGTCCTGAAGGAACATCTAAACACTTGAACTCTTTATGGAGGACACTATACCCAAGAAACACACACTGTTTGGAACGGAATTGAAGCTTGTGTGTGTTATATGGTCGAAGGTTAGGCCAACACACACATCCAAAGGTGCGTAAGGTAGAGTAATCCGATTTTGATGGAGCAGACGCTCTAAAGGCGTGGAATGATTAATGACCTTGCTAGGAATACGATTAATAAGATATGTGGCTGCTAGGAACGCCTCATCCCAAAATTTTAAGGGCATGGAGGCGCGAGAAAGAAGAGCAAGACCAACTTCAACGATGTGTCTATGTTTGCACTCGGTAGCACCATTCCGTTGGTGTGCATGGGGGCAAGAGACAAGATGTGAGACACCAATCTTTGTGAAGAAAGAATTAAGCTTCTGATATTCTGCTTCCCAATCTGTTTGCACAGCTTTATCTTGCGTCAAACATCCTCTCAACTAGATTTTGGAAATCATGAAATTTTTGGAAGACTTCTGACTTAAACTTTATAAGATAGATCCAAGTGAATTTGCTATAATCATCAATGAAACTAACATAATATTATTTTCTGCCAACAGATTGAATGGCAGGACCCCAAACATCTGAAAACACAATATCTAAGGGAGCACTAGACTCACTAATGGACTTCGGATATAGAAGCTGATGTGTTTTGGCTTGTTGACAAGCATTGCACACATACTCATTATTAGACTCAAAAGTACATGGGGGATTATTGTTGCTAATGACACAATGGACTATGGGAGACGATGGATGCCCCAGGCACTCATGCCACTGGGACATGGACGGCTTGCTGCTGGTGCTGAACGCATGATTTATTGGTGAAGTGGACGGAAGAGGATACAACCCTCGTTGACAGCGGCCATTAAGAAGAGTTTTCTTGGTTTCCTAATCCTGAAACAAAAAGAAGTTGGGGCGAAACTCCATGAAAGCAGAATTATCAGATGTAAAATGATGAACGGATATAAGATTTTTCTTAGCTTTTGGGACATGCAGTATGCTATTTAGATGAAGATTACGGCTAGGGGTAACAATAGTAGAATGACCAGCATGACTAATTGTCGTACCTGCACTACTGGCAGTGTGGATCTGATCGCCGCCATTGTACTTCTCACGAGTTGAGAGCTTTTCTAGGTCACTGGTGATGTGATCAGTAGCGCCGGTGTCCGTATACCAGTTGGTGTCGACTCCATATGAGCTGGTGGCTGTCACCACATGTTTCTCTCTGGGACGTAGTATTCATCAAATCTATGCCAACATTCAGTCGTAGTGTGTCCTTTTTTAAGGCACACCTAGCAAGACGGACGGTTGTCGTGCTTGATGTAGCCATAGCCACCTCCTTATGCTCCTTGGCGTGCATTGTTGCTACCATTACTACGACCGCGACCACCATTGGTGGTCTCGCGACCACGGCCGCGCATTGCGCCACGACCACGGCTATTGCCATGGCCTCCTCCATGCCTAGCCATGTTGACCGAGCTTTGATCTCCTCCATGGACCAGATCCAATCTAGTCTCAAAGGTGAGAAGCTGTGAGTATAGCTCATCCAGCATGACAAGCTCCACCCTCGTGACAAGGGCAGAAACCAATGACTCGAACTCAGGGCTCAAGCCGGTGAGGATGTATTCGACGAGCTCATCATCGCTGATAGGGCGGCCTGCTGCCGCCATGTCGTTGTTGTAGCCTTTCATCTTGGAAAAGTAATCAACAACATATGAATTCCCCTTCTTGATATTTGATAGTGCAATGTGCAGATTGACTGCACGAGCATGAGTTTGTGAGGCAAACATCGCCTCAATGGATCGCCATGCTTCTGCCGCCATCTTGGACTAAGCAACAGATGTCATAATCTCCCTGGATAGAGAGGCGAAGAGGAAGCTGAGGATCTGTTGATCTCGGGCCTCCCACTCTTCAAACGTCGGGTTTGCGACCTTGTTTCCTTCCTTGTCGACGATCTCCGCCGCAGGATGCTTCGTTGCTCCCGTGAGATGGCCTTCCAATCTTTCGCCACGCATGGTAGAGCGGACTTGAGCTTTCCAGATGGCATGAATCGCCTTGGTTAGCTTTTCAGTGACGACGTGCACCACTAATGGATTGGAGGGAAAAGAAGCTGACGAGCTAGACATGGTGGACGAAGAACTAGGAAGGTTTGGCTCTGATTACCATGTAAAATCAGAGGGCAATAGGGAAAGCGTATCTTACCTCGTCAGGGGATGCCCTGCGTGTTTATATGGGTGCTCTAAAGGCACAAGATTTACATGGAGCAACAACCTGTGGGGCTGGCCAGAGAGTTCTGATACAACAACCAAATCTATCTACCAGAGGACTCTTTGGCCAATACTTATCAGGTTGTTACTTGATGATTACGAAAGCAAGATAGGAACAAGTTCTATCTCTCACTCTATCTCTAACACATACCGGTGGTGGTGACGGGCGCCGGGGCGATGAGGCGAGGCGGCGGGGCCGCCACTGGCTAGGGCAGTGGAGGAAGGCAGTTGGGCAATAATAGGGCGGGGGCGTCACAGTTATAGCGTGGCGGTAGGGGGGGGAGCCGCTGGAAGGCAGGTGGGGCAGGGCGAGCGCAAGGCAAAGAGCAGCAACCAGTAGCTCTGTCGGTCATGGAAGTTGGGAGCTGAACAGATGCTGTCTGAGGTTGAAGAAGGAAGTAGAGCTGTCCGATCTTGATCGGATGGAAAAAAAATCGTGTGCTCAGCTGCTCCCAAACACTCGAGTCTAGAATAGATAAGCGCTATCCGTTAACCACCTACACATCCTGCACTGACGAGAGGGCACCAACTGTAACGGCACAATGCTGCCTTGTGTTAGTACAGAAATAGGTAATCATTCAGGGTCTAATGGAACTTTGGAGGCATGCATGATTGCTAATGGGGTATTAGAGTAGCGGTTACGGCAGCCACATCGCATCTGTCTTGAGGTGAGGAGGAGATAACGTACCGGGTGCCCTGAGCTTTCGAAAGAATGAAAGTTGCATCGGGCTATGATATAGGCAGGCATTGATTGCGACGACCAGAGTGAGTCTAAGGGGGTGTTTGGATCTTCAGGATCTCCTAAAATTTATGTCACATCGAATATTCGGAGGCTAATTAGGAGGATTAAATATGAGCTAATTATAAAACTAATTACACATATGGAGGCTAATTCACGAGATGAATCTATTAAGCCTAATTAATCCATCATTAGCACATGTTTACTGTAGCATCATATTGTCAAATCATGAACTAATTAGGCTTAATAGATTCATCTCGCAAATTAGCCTCCATCTGTGCAATTGGTTTCGTAATTAATCTATATTTAATACTCCTAATTAGTATCTAAACAGTCGATGTGATAGAAATTTTAGGAGGGACTAAAGAAACAAACACCCCCTAATGCGACGTCCTTGGTGGCTCTCGTGCCTACCGAGTTGTCACTGCTGGACTGAATATCTGTATGGCCGCTGAATTCCTGACTGTCCACCTCATCAAATTTAAAACAGGGAACCTTTTGTTGTTTAACTGATACTGTCGAGGTCTGTAATATCCAGTGATGGGCGTGCTTAAACCGCCAAAGATCTACCGGTGCCTACAGTCAGAGCTGTGGACAGTGAGTATCCGCCAAAGATCGCCCAAATCCATTTCATGCCTGTAAAATGTTCAGGTTTATGTAGCCTTCAGTGAGTTACCCTACCCCAGCGAGGTCATGGAATCCTTGTCTTCACAAGGCTACAAGAGAATGTCTCGGGCCGGGCTGCGGCTCACGCAGCACGAAGGATTAGCAGACTGGCCAAGTGGCCATGGCCATGGAGCACGAGGCGCTCAGGTGGGGAAAAATGCCCCCGCGATCAGAGATCGAGCCGCTACGGAACAAAAGGACGGTACGGTGGCGCTGAAAGCGAGGCCAGGGGCCAAGGCAAACACTGCGCGACCATATGATGCCGCCGGTGGAAACAACATGGACGGGGTACGACGCCATGGCCATCTCGGCATCTCGGACGTCGCGGTCGCAGCGCCCACGCGTCGGCGCGCCACCCGTCTGGATCCGAGGCGGAGACACCCCGGCCAGCGGTTACAGCGTCTCACGGGGCGCACACGATGAGGCGAAGGCGATCGATCCATGCCGAAAATATGGGAGGAAATGTGTTTTCCCCTACGTGGACGGTGGACTCCTAGGCTCGCGGAATAATGAAAGTGAAATCGCGTGAGGTCACACATGCAATTTTACTATCAGAGTATCTCGGTCCATATCGGGGCGGAGTTAGACCCGGGTGCGTACGTGTAACACGCTGGGGAATTGCAGCCAGTGGTCTTTGGTCCGTCATTAATACGCACCGGCAACCAACTCGCACTCACAAAAGGTTCAGCTTGCAGTCATGTGACAAAGTTCATGCACGTTCTCCTCTTGCTTTTCAACTCATCTACTGGAATCAATATCAATTCACATTCACGAGAGGCATTCATTTGGGGGAAAACACAATTTCTTTCGGTCCATATGAATTTGAATGGAAAATGGACTAATATTTTTGCACCACAAATACCTCCTAATACGTGTGATTGCAAGGAGTTCCTATGTTTCTAAACAAGATCCGAGGATTTCAAATTAAAAAAGGGTTTTACTAAAAGAAGAAGTTCAAGAAGTTCCGGAAGTTCTATTTTGAGGGGCTATTTGAGATTCGGATCGCGGGGTCTTAATAAAGAGACATTTTAGCATGTGTGCGCCCTGGAGTTGTGACGCGCCCATCACTGGATACCTCTGTCTCCATGCATTGGTTCCAAGCAGAAGTTCCCCAATGCATGAACTTCCAGCTCCACGCACGAGGCGGGGCTATATATCTGTCTGACCTGCATGGCGGACATGTAGCAGCTGCAGCATGCTACGTACCACGCACACATGTCACCGTGACAAAGCTCGTTATTAACTCCCCCAACGCCAACCAGCAACGAACACAAAGGCATGCAGAACAGCAGAAACGCTTGGTTTGAAACCACACTCCACTTCAAAATCTGCCGTTCAGTCCGAGTACTTGGCACCAGTAGTAGTAGTTCTACGATACCCGGCAACATACGTACAGACGTTCCATCCTAGGCTATACCGGATTTGCTACACGCACAAACAGAAGGTGGTTTTCCGAGGCTATCATTGCAAAACGCTCTGTGATTTGACACCGCAAATTGGCAGGACCTGGCAGCAAAAGGGCGGGCACCCACAACGCTGAAATGGAAAAAAAAAAGTTAAATGACTGCTTTTTTTTTGAAACTTAGTTAAATGACTGCTTTGTGGTACCTTACCTTGTACCACTATGTGGCATGTAGTGTCACACTGCAGTTAGCCGGAGATTACGGTTTTTCCTAAAATAAGCGCGTGGAGACAAAGGCCCAGGCCCCAAAAACCTGTGGTACTCTGTCGCGGTGCCCCACGGTCAATCGGCATTCTCCCGGACCGGTACACTATTCCCTTGCCCGCAAGGGTCGTGGCCGCGGCGGCATCGTTTTCCTCTTTCCACGTCGCCCCCAGACACCTCATCTCCTCCTCATAAAACCCCCCTCGCTCCCGCACCCTCAGCTCCAACCTCACCACTCCACTCGCCTCCTCCCTCCGCGCACAGTCACAGTCCTCCCGGGCAGCAGCGGCAGCAGCTCTCTGCTGTCAACCAACTCCACCAACACACATACACACACACACGAACCACCGCAGCAGAGGGAGGGAGGAGACGAGGAGGCATGGCCATGGAGGACTCGTCCTCGGGCTCGGAGCCCACCACCTCGTCCTCGGCGGAGGCGCCCGCGTCGCCGACCGCGACCACGGCGTCGTCGTCGTCGGACTCCTCCCCCGGCAAGAAGCGGCGGCGCACCAAGGACGGGCACCACCCGACGTACCGCGGCGTGCGCATGCGGGCCTGGGGCAAGTGGGTGTCGGAGATCCGGGAGCCGCGCAAGAAGTCGCGCATCTGGCTGGGCACCTTCGCCACCGCCGAGATGGCGGCGCGCGCCCACGACGTGGCCGCGCTCGCCATCAAGGGCCGCGCCGCGCACCTCAACTTCCCGGAGCTCGCGAGCGAGCTCCCCCGCCCGGCCACCGCCGCGCCCAAGGACGTCCAGGCCGCCGCCGCCCTCGCCGCGGCCGCCGACTTCCCGGCGCCCTCCGCCAATGCAGCTGGCGGCACCAAGGACTCCGACGACGACGGCCCGGACGCCAGCCCCGCGTCCGCCTCCGCCGCGGCCTCGCCGCCGCAGGCGCAGGACGTGGACAGCAACCCCGACGACGCGCTGTTCGACCTCCCTGACCTCCTCCTCGACCTCACCAGACACGGACCCTCGTCGTGCCAGCTCTCGTGCGCCGCATCGTGGGACGACGACGTGTGCTTCCCCGGCGCCGGCGCCGGCGTGTTCCGTCTCGAGGAGCCGCTGCTGTGGGAGTACTAGAGCCAAGCTGCTTAATTACTTCCAGCTGCAGGCAGCGTCGTGTATGGCTTGTAATCGCAGCGGTGGACCACAAGGAAAACAAAACCATCCGTGTAAAGTGTAAACCATCCATCCATCCATCCAGAGCTGGACCAGAAAATGGCCTAATTTAGAGGCATTTCTCCCCGCGTCTACTCTCCCAAATTTAGAAACCAAACCATGTATAAAAAAAATTCAAGAAAAATTCATTCATCATCCCCCCGTACGCTCCTTTCACTCTCCTCCAACCTGTCGCCTGTGTTTGCTTGGATTGTGGGGCAAGAATATGTGCACGACTAACCGCGCATCTCTAGCCCCCTTTCATTCCCTTGCGTTGGGTTTTTATATTAATAAATTCTCTAGTAGTAGCAGCAACTAGCAAGCACTAGTGGTAGCTAAAGGTGATCTAGCCCGATTTGGACTAATGCTACACGAAACGCTTTGGCCAAAGACGCACCTTTTAAATTACGGCCAGATTCGAGCACCGATCACCTCCAACTCATCAGCAACACGAAGCAGAAAAGCGCGCGCAGCGCACCGATCGGTCGTCAAAGAAGCGAAGAAAGAAATTCACCCGACCACGAACCCTGTGTGGCCTTGCCTTTTCACGCAACAACGACGGCCGCATGCAACCGGACTCTAACAGCGCGCCAAAAGCCGCGGGACGGCGACCGGAGGCGGGGGCGAGAGCGACGGCGCCCGACTCTGTGCGGAAAGCGGCGTGCGTGCGTGCGTGCGTGCATGGATCCCGGGCTGACGCCGGGCGTGCCGTGAAACGGCGAGGAGGGAGGTGACGGAGCGGTCGCCGTCCCGGCCTCCCGGGCCGTATGTGTAACGTCGCCACCGCCTCCGTCGTCTCGTTCCCATCTATCTCGGCGCCGCGCGCCTGCGAGGGCTCGCGTTGGCCGTATGTGCCGCACGTACTTGCGCGCGCGGCGCGGTGGCGCCTTGGACGTTTCGTCGGAGCTGGAGCTGGGTGACGCGGACGGCCGGCCACGGCGCCACCGGGAGGGGAGGACAACGGAGTGGTTGCGCCCGCATAAATGGCAGGGTTTCCTGGCGTCGCAGATCGTACCGCGACGATAAGGCGAGATCCCGAGGGCGTGCCTCCCCTCCGTCCAATCCGTCCGCTCTCGTCGTCGTCGTCGCCGCTTTATCCACCTTGCGCGACGAGTTAAATGCGCTGCCGCTGGACGGTGCTGCTGCTGCTGCGCTGACCATACTGCTCCTCTTGGACCTTCGTGGAGGACAGCCAGTTACATGCTGGCACGCACGGCGAGTTGCTGGGATCGTGGCGTGGCTCGGTGGCTGTACAAGCACGAGCGGCTCGCCACGGAGGGTGAACGAACGGTCGGTGGCGTGAGGGCCGGGGCCCGGGGGTGCGTGGCGGTACGGCGCGGGGGGCGGTACCCCTACTGCTGCTGGTGCTGGTGGTGAGGAGTCGTGTGGTTTTTTTTTTGTTGAAAATTGAACTCGTGTGGTTTTTCCGTGCACGAGACCTTTGACATGGCGCAGACTTGTGGGGAAGGCCCATGATTTTTGCTGGTCATGTCACCTCGTATAAAAGAAGAGCGTGTTGTTGGCTCAGCATTACCCGTGTTCGCGGGATACGGGATCCTTGTTTTACGGGTTAGCCCCCTCGTGCATGCATTTCATGCAAGAATTTGGGTTCTAGGTCGTGTGTATCCATCGGGCACATGCGACAGGGGACGGATCAGAGACCAGTTCAGTTCGTGCGATGGGTTGATGTACACTTATAGCAACTCGAACCAGCAGCGGCGCTGGGAGGATCAGTGGACCATCCATCGGGCTGGACAGGCACGTCATGGGGTGGACCTTAATTATATGTGTGTCCCTCCTGTGTTTCTTCTTGATGTAAAATATGGAGATGTTTTATGTGTCCTACTCCTATGTAAACCTTTACTGCCAGCCAGCTACGAGAAAGACCGGAGTGAAATCCTAATTCGTAAGTTACTTATAGTATCATTGCCAAGTACTTCTTCAGTTGTCAACCTTCTATAATTTTAAATAAATTTATATAAAATGTATTGACATTTCCGATACCAAATAAATATAACAATGCATTGCAGTATGAATTTATTGCTAAAATTAATTTTTATGTTATAGATGGTAGTGTATTTTTTATAAATTTAATTTAAGTTAACTAAAACTTAATTTTGACCAAATTAAATTTAAAACAGTCTATTTTTTAAACTGTGGGAATACACGAAGGTGTGGAGCTTAGCTGAGGTTAAAGGGGAGCCCCACCTCCTATATACTCTTCAAGAGAATCTTAATTTCAGCACTTAGGTCTTGTTTGAATCCACCAGTAAAATTAGCAAGATTGGATACAAACGAGCCAACTAAAGTAGCAGCTAAACCTCTCCCAGCTAATTGGAAGGTAACTGTCCTTTAACTTGTTGAACCCAGCTAAAACCAGCTAAACAGGCTAAAAGACTGAAATACCCTCACTTGTCCTTCAAAATTTCCACTGCCATAATAAATGAAGGATAATATGGACACAAAGTAGCAATTTGCTAGTAAATTTAAACGTCCCAGCTAAAAAAATTCTTACTTTTTAGCTAGCTAAATTTTAGTTGGGTGTATCCAAACGGGACCTTAACTAATCACCAAATCACAAACTATCTCTACCTTAGCTCTCCTGCATTTAATTTGCTGCCAAGCTCTCTGCCACCAAGCACATGCATTTTGGCGACTCTCCTTTGTATTAGCGAGTAAGTACCGGCTAATAAAGCCGAAAATATGTGCTTGCACATGCTCATGTTTCAAAATAGTACTACTAGTAGTACTATAATTAAGGTATGAGTGGTACTGGCACCTGTATCATAAAAATTTGATACGAATCTAAGTACTTCTTAAAACCTCTTCGCCCGTTTTAAATTCCTTGTACGTGGGCTATTAAGAATTTAGGATATTGCTAATCGAGTAGGTTTGGTTTGTACACGACAATCAATCGCAGTTAGTAGTACACAATTATATATGATACAATATCATTTTATTTTGTCGGGAACCTACGTAATAATGCCAGGTTTTCTATTATTCTAGGCTTAATGCCCAGGAATAAAGGGAGACATCAGCATCTTAGGAGCACCGATTTTTTTATCAAGAAGAAACGAGAACAAATCTTTTCTTTGTCCATATCGTGGCTGGTTCTTGTCCCATGTCAAAAAGATCTACTACTACCAGAACGCTAGTATAAGCAACCCGGCCAGCAAAGATTTCTCAAGGGAAAAAAACAACAACGCAGCGACACGCAGACGTGAGATTTCAGCAGTCTCCGGTGTGTCCAAGAAGCATGACGCATGCTCTACGTCCCGCCACCACCTACCGTGCGGGCCTCATGGTCATGGGGCCGTCGGGGCGGTCCTACGGCGGCCCATGAAGCTAGCTACGGCGCGCGCACCACACGCATGCAAAGCCTGCACAGCCTCCATTTTTAGCGGCAGCCTAGCGTCCCGTTTCAAAAGGCGGGGGGCCATGCTGTGGTGTCGCTTCGCTGCTGGCCATCTCTCTCATGCCCGGAACTGGAGTGGAGCCGGAGTTCGTGTGGACTCCGACTGCCAAGTCGCTTCCATTTCCTTTCATCCACGAGATTAAACGGACTAATGCGGTAGGACACACCAATAATGCCGGTAGGACAGGCAACCATGGCTGCCGCTAGCTGCCAAGTCGTGGCCCACAGCCTTCCACGTTTGGATACCGGGAGCTAAACTTTAGCCCAATCACATCGGATGTTCGGATACTAATTAGGAGGACTAAATATAAGCTAATTACAAAACTAATTGCAGAACCCCTAGGCTAAATCACGAGACGAATCTATTAAGCCTAATTAATCCATCATTAGTAAATAGTTACTGTAGCACCACATTGTCAAATCATGGACTAATTAGGCTTAATAGATTCGTCTCACGATTTAGCCTAGAGGTTGTGTAATTAGTCTAGGTTTAATACTCCTAATTAGTGTCAAACATTCGATGTGACGGGGCTAAAATTTAACCCCCTCCTCCCAAACACCCCAAAGGGGCGCTTGGGCACACCCGGAAATGACCAAAAGCCCCGCCAGGCTCACATCCGTAGCGGCGTCCGCTATTTATGATGACGCCGGAGTAGGTGGCCTCTTCAGGTTTCGTTTGGTTGTCAGGACTAAAGTTTAGTCTCTATCACATCGAATGTTTAGAACTAATTAGGAGTATTAAATATAGACTAATTGCAAAAATAATTGCACAAATGGAGGCTAATTCGCGAGATGAATCTATTAAGTCTAACTAGTTCATGATTTGATAATGTGATGCTACAGTAAATATGTGCTAATTATGAATTAATTAGATTTAATAGATTCGTCTCGTGAACTAGCCTCCATCTATGTAACTAGTTTTATAATTAACTCATATTTAGTCCTTCTTAGTCTTTAAAAATTTGATGTGATATGGATTAAACTTTAGCTGGATTCAAACGCGCCCGCGGCAGCACCACGCGCCGGCCGGCATGTGCCGTGCCTGATTTGCCTGTGCTGCTGCCTCCGACCCTCCGGACCCCTGGTACGGTGGCGCTTTGCGTGTAATTGCACATTTGCACGCGCCCGCGCGGTCAAAACCGGCCCTGCGCGCCTGTTTGGTATGTCGATGCCGCGGCCACTGGGCAGACCAGGTGTGCGGTCAGCAAGGGGCGGCAGGCACGGGGGAAACGAGGAGGAGTGAGGGAAAAATGGGTCGCTGCCACTGCACGGTCCTATCGGGGGGATCGACAGGGCCGGCCCCCGGGAAGGGAAGAAGCGGGCGGGCGGTGGTTGGTTGTCCCTGCCGGCCGGGCGAATCAGGACGACGACGGAGTTCCAAGTCCCATGCAACAGTAGCACTCGTGCCGATGCATGGCCACGTCGAACACGAGAAGATACTTAGCGCATAGTACCTCCGGTACCCCAAGTATAGTAAACGGAGGGAGCCCGGCCGGATGCCTCGACTGTGGCCGGTAGCGCACGGTGGGTGTCACGTCCGCGTCGCGCTCGCTATCACCTGAGTGACTCCTTTGTCTCCCACGTACCCCGGCGGGCGTGGTACGTACGCCGTGATGCCCATCTGCAAACCACCACCCCCACAGAAAGGAAAAACGATACGCTGGTACGATACGGCCCGACCGGTCGCCGTCGTCGTCGTAGGGTGCGGCACGCCGCCCCCACCGGGCCGTCCGTCCATCCCTGTGGGCCGTGGCCGCGAAATTAAGCCCCCATTGGCAGGGTTCACCCAGTGACTTCTTGAGCGGCTTATGGTGAAACCCTACCAAACGGTAGAACTTAAAATGACTCCTAAGAAAAAGTTAGGAGAAGTCCCGCCTTTTACGCTCTTTGTGTTCTTCCATTCCTCCACCCAAAACACTAAAGTATGCATGTGTCCTTGCTATTTCACAAAAATTACAACATTTACCATCGGGCAAACTACGAGCAGGCACGTGGAGGCGGCGGCGGATGTGGCGGCACCATGGCGGCCGGTGGTGCGCGCGGAGCTCCGTGGCGCGCGCGGCGGAGCCCACGGCCGTGTTGAAGCTCAACAACCGAGATGGAGCACGCGCGGCATGCCGAGGCCGCGGTCATGGTGGGGCTTGGTTGCGCGAGCGGAGGCGGCGTCCATGGCGGAGCTCGGCAGCGCGTGTGGAGCCCGCGGTCAGGCTGAAGCTCGATGGCACGCAGAGCTAGGGATGCGGGTGGCGTTGGGGCAAGAAGAGGATAAGGCTGTGTGGCTGTGTGGTCCATGGAGAAGAGAGAGAAGGAAGAAAAAGAATGGGAAGGGAAAAGAAAGAAAAAATAGTACTCCCTTCGTTTCCAAATTATAAGTTGTTCCGACTTCTTTGGAGAGTCAAATCATTTTATGTTTAATCAAAATTATAGAGAGGATCACAAAAGTTTATAACACCGAATAGATATACTATTAAATATATTTAATGAAAAACTAATGGTACTTATTTTGTATATGAATGTTAGTAATTTATTGTATAAATTTGGTCAAATTTGAGATGTTTTGACTCTCTTAAAAAAATTGGAATGAATTTGGAACGGAGGGAGTAAGAATATAGGGAAAAAATAAGAAAAGGAAGGAAGAAAGAAAACTAGAAAGGGCATATGGACCTTTTATCTTCTCTATCAATTGTAAAAAGTCAGGTGAAGTCATTCTGCCAAACGTTTTTCCAACAAGACAAGTCAGAGCTAAAAAATCACTTCATCAGAAAAGCTAGAGCTAAATCTATTTTTCCAAGCATAACAGCCCTGCCAAACGGGTCCTGCGTCACGCGCGGGGCACACAGGGTACAGCAGCCACGCAACATCAGCTTGCGATGCGCGCGAGCTGCCAACGAGTGACGGGAGATGGATGCATGCATGCATGGTCATGCGTCTCGATCTTTTGCTTCCCCAGCCTGCAGGTCCCAATCTTTCTCCGACGTCGATCGGGTGCGGTCCAGATCACGTAACACTTCGCCAAGTGTTTGACAGACCCCGTAGCTGGGCATTCATTCCCGTCGCGGGCGCCGATATCTCCGGGCAGCATGACAGCATCCCCTCTGATGCAACGGCCGGCGCGCGTGCAGAATGTGCCCTCCCACACCCTTTCCACCAGACCATGCAGAGCCTACTTGTAAATCTAATGGACATGACATGACTGGCTCGGAGCAAACACTTTGTTTGGGGGGAGATAACAAGCTAAGCTAGAAGCTACTCATCTGCGTGCACGTTCTTGAACTGGCGTTTACAGGGGCCGCCGGGGGTGACGTACCGTAGGAAAAGCACGCCCTACCCACCAGCATTAAAGCTCGGTTTTGATGGGAGACACTGCTATGCACACGTAGAGACAAGGTGAATAAAGTATCGTGCATAATGACGTGGATCAAAGGCGTTCAAAGAGATCAGATTCCCCATGATTGTGCGGGCGATCGATCGCATGGCAGCTGGGGCTCGAGGAACAGCCGGCGCCCGGTGCCAAAGAACAAAAGGAGGCTGAAGCTTCCTCGGGCGATAAAAGGCAGGGAGCGAGGGACGGACGACGCCGATGGCTCGACGAGCGTTTAGTCGAGTGGATTGAAGCGATACCGATCACGTACTGGCTGGAATGCTGGATCACTTGGACGCTGCCTTCATCGTGCTCCTCTAGTCACTGGCGCCATGCATGCACTTACAGTTACAGGTGGGTGGTAATAAGAGCTGGGCAGGAAAATCTAGCCAGGATGATATGGTGTCCATGTCGATCTTATTACATACACTATCCTCGGTCATGATGGAGCGAGACAAAATCTGTAGGCGTAAAGGGAAGGTGCTATGCTAAAGCTACATCGATAGTACGCTACGCACACTGCTGATGGATTCGTTTCATTGATTAGGAGCAGTGGTAAGGTATGTGTAGCTGTCGCCCTTGTGCTGATAATAACCAGCGAAAAAAAGCACGAAAGGAAATATATACGCACAAAAAGAGTACGCAGGCCCCCTACTACAGTCCAAAGAAATGGTCCTTGGTTCTAGACTAAAGCGGACCGTGTAGTGCTGTAGTAGATGGAGCCTGCACGATGCTGAGAGAAGCACGAAAATGAAGACGATGAAAGAGGCCGGAACAAAGCAATGGCGATTCAGCTACGTCGAACTAGCTAGGATCCACCTTGAGAAAGAGAAAAAAAGGGGGAAAAAATCCTCGCGTGCTCAATTACATCGCCGTCGCCGGCGATGTATGGACACTGCAACTCGTGCCCCCTACAGAGTAAAGATTTGTGCTGCCGACTAAAAGAACTCTGTGCTGATGGGTTGAGCACCCGCCAACAATTTTGAGCCAGCACAAATAGCGGTCTGTGCTGCCGGGCGATGTTAGGAACCTACCAGCACAGAGGCTTTCTATGCTGGCGGGTGGCATAACCACCTACCAGCACGGAGGCTTTTTGTGCTGGCGGGTGGTTATGCCACCCGTCAGAAATATTTATTTTCCTATTTCCCATAATTTATTTATAATTTATATTTATCGCCAGTTTTTAGCCGCCAAATTTAAATATGTATCTCCAACCACGTAATAACGAACTTAAATAATAAATAATTCACATTATTAAAAACTGCATCGTACATAATAGATAATTCACGTTATTCAACAAACTTGAATAATAAATAATTCACATAATTCAACAATTAGAGTAGAGCTATTCGTCCATCTACGAAGACGTGTGCATTCGTCCACTGCCAACACGTCATTTGGATCAAAGAATTTTCCGTCCTCATGACAAATCTCCTGTTGGATGAACCTCACCATATCCATACAAATGTTGATGATGCCTCTGTCTTCGAGCGCCGCATCCCGAGTGTCGATCCTAGACATATGCAAGTATACAGTAAATGAAAATAAGGATGTATTACCATTAGGAAGTTAGCACATGGTAGCGTATAAGAGACTTGCGTCTTCGGGGTTCGTCCGTTACCTCCCATTGTTTCTGAGGAACTCGCACACGTAATATCTGCATATTTCAGAGTTGGGAGGTTACTTGTGGCACTGCAATCAAATAGAAAAATGATGAGTTGTTATAAATGACAAGTCTACATTATATAAAAAGAAACCCATCTATATGTTATTATTTTCATCGCTTTCTTCCTGTTTTCAGGGCATTCCCCGCCTTTCAGTACGTAAAGCATGTGCACACTTTGAGGATATAAATACAAGAGGATATAAAGACAAGAGTTAGTAATACAACTTAGGTGCATAGAATCTCAACATGCATTTAAGTACTGCCAAGAGATGTCGTACTTTTGTACAATGCTTAGGAATTCCTTGTAACTATCTTTGGTAAATCAGGCTGAGTCGAGAATAGTTGCAGATCCAAGCTTAGAGTAAATACAGATGCAAATCCAGTGGTCTCTACATTATATTAGAATAATTTATATTATAGATGGTATTAATTAGCACCAAGTATATAAATAGTAATTTAAACTAGCTAGCTTACTGAAAATTGTAAGCCCCCATGATGCACTGCTTCTGAGCCTTTTTCCTTATAACTCTTGCAATATACACGGACACTTTGTGCATTTCTTCTTTGTGGGCTTTTCCCTTTATAGCATTTTTCTCCGCTTGTGTCTGTGCTGCTTCCATTTCTGCTTTGACCCTTTCATTCATTTTGAACTTGTGCTTTGGATTGCTAATTCATGCTGGGTCAAGGTACGCTACCAAGTACCTGCTGTTCGTCAATTCTTCCTCTTTCCATTGCATCCTGCAGAATAGGTAGTCACTCAGGTACTAGACATATAAAATATATACGTATGTACGTAAAACTCGTGTATGCGGTACATGTGAACTTACAAGCACCATGTTTGAATGAGCTGGGTGTCAAGGTGTTGATGACGGTAAAGTCTGAACAAATCCTCCAAATCGATCACAATCTTCGTAATCCCAAGCGCCAAGGAAAACCTTTTTTGGGATACGCGCAGTGATTGCTCAAATGCCTTGCTTCATTACGGCTATGATCCATCCATGCAGCTTATTGAGTTCCCATGGGCCCTCCAGCAGATTCTACCGATACAAGAATAGTTTGCCATGCTCATATTTATCTGGGACTTCATCTGGCGCAAAGAAATTGAGACCTTCATCTATTTCCTTTCACCGAGAGGGGTCGCAAGCAACAGATTTCTCACCGGAAGATGAAGCCTTGATCTTCAGTACATTTAAGAACTTGTCGACTTGTGTTGATGGATCCTTATTCTCATATGTCCTGACCATACGAGGTACCGCTGGCAGCTGGGGAGGTGGAGATGGTGTCCTCTGGGGAGGTGGAGATGGCGGCCTCGGCGATTTTGGATCATCACCTTGGAGAAACGAAGTCCATTCCTCCTCAGTGAGACCTTCTAGAATAGGTAATAGCGGCACTAGCTACTCGCCCTCATTGGTAGCTCCTTGCACATGTGACTGAGTCGGCTGCTCGCCCTCAGTGGTAGCTACCTGCACATGTGACTGCGTCGGCTGCGCCGTGTCAACATTTGACTATAGCATGGGTTCATCTTGGGTCGGCCATGAGGTTTCTGGCAATGCATCAACATTTAGAATGATATCTCGGCGATGCCACAGTATGTACTGGTTCATCGCATCATCGAGAACCTCAATCCCCTCATCAATAGTGAAGAGTATCTTCACCTCGTAAGTGGGTTTTGGTGATTTAATAACAAAAGCTTAGGTAACTAACAAAGTTTCAAGTGTATGAGCAGGTTTAAATAGATTATTAGTCATGGAGCACTTGTGACGGACCCCTCGAAAGGAAATGAGATATTAAGCGGCATCCTATCTAGTTTAATTTTATTCTCGGTTTGAATTTGAGTATAGGATAGTCGCACTATTAAGAGGAATGCGTAATCTCTGGTCTTGATGATGAAAAAGGTGTTCAAGATGACCTAACAAAATCTATAAGAGACACCATTTGCACTTGCACATCATTTGGGGATAATTAGAAGTGCTAACCAGAGAAATTCGGAATTTTTCGGAAGTTTTTCCAGAATATTCTGGAAGTGGAGAGTTTCCGGAGAGTCTCCGGAGGTCCGAATTTTTTCGGAAAATTCCGGAGATCTGGATCTTTTAGGAAGTTTTTCCCGAAATCTCCGGATAAAGTTCCGAAAAATTCTGGAACCTTTGTTATAACGACTAGTTCAGGTGTAAAGGGGTATAAATACCCCCTCACCCTCTTACCTGCGCCCTCTTCTTGCCTCTCTACTGTTCTAAGCTGCAGAAACACTCTAGAGCTCCTGTCTTTACTCCCTTTGACTTTCTTGTGAGATTTATTGGGGATTTGAGGAGAGATTGGTGAGTGGGCAAGGGATTGTGCTAGTGAGTTGCAACTCCATTTCTTGAGCACCTTCGTTCTTCGTCAAGCCGGCGATTCGTGTTTGTTACTCTTGGAGCTTCAAGCTCCTAGCCGGCTAGGCGTCTCCCGGACGAGCATCCAAGCTTGTGGCTGCCCCAGGAAGTTTGTATTACCCCTACGATCGAGTAAGTAAGTCTAGCTTGATCTTTGTGGTCGCCAGAGGGAGGAATGTGGCTTGGTGATATAAGCCCACCCTTTGTGGGTCCTCAACGGAGACGTAGGCTTCGCTGTGTGAAGCCGAACTCCGGTAACAAATCCTTGTGTCACTCTCGCATAGTGTTCTTGATTTCATTCATATTCTTGCATAGAACACCTTTTTAGGGTTTGTTCTCGATCTACTTTTCTAGCTTAATTGGAGCTGTTCCATCTTGCTGAATAGTCTTAGAACAACTTGTTGAACAACTTATATTCATCGATCTAATTTCTAATAGGTTATTCTTAGAGCTGTAGCTGTTTTCGGAGGAATTCAGAATAATCCGGAGATTTCTCCGGAAATTTTTGGAACAATCTCCAGAAATCTCCGGAATTGTGTGATCAACTTGTTTTTAAGTGCAAATTTTTCAGATTCGACTATTCACCCCCCTCTAGTCGACACTTTAGATCCTTTCAAGTAGGGATGTCAAGTCGCACGACTCATCCAATACAGTAACAACTTGCACCAGGAGTATTCTGGCGGTTGTTTTGGAATGCTTTGCCCCAAGGCAGTGTTGATGACATCACTCGAACACGCCCAAAGTGCTCCACGGTTCCGATTGCAGCAGTTAGCTGACCTCCCTCCCTTTCCGGCTTGAAAACACCATTCTTTTGCAACTCGGCGAGCTGTTCCAACCTCTCGTAAATTTTTGTTGTTGTTGAGTGTTTGAATGTAAGCCCTCAAGTGTGAATACCGAAATTCGAGCTAGCATCCAATTCCTGCTGCACTCATCCAACCCTTCAAACAAATCCGCTAAACCATCTATCCTCCGTTCTTCTTCCTCTCTCCTCCATTTAGCGATCTTGGCCATGTACTCTCCCGCACCCAAGCGACGGGGGTTCTCGACGGCTTTCATAGCCTTCCTGGTATTTTCTTCGGTTAGGGCTTTTGCTTCCGGCGTGTTCTTCTGTTGTACGAACTCCTTCCACATTTGTGGAGGAATCCTACTGAAGTCATCCCAAGCATTCTTATCTTTCTTTACATATTCTGTATTAAGAATTGACCTCCAATTCCTGAAACATCTCCCATGGAGGTCCTCAGCAAATTTTCTTGCGGAATCCTCTTGACCTTCAAGAAAAGTGAACTTTTCTTTCAATGTGGCCCACAAAACATCCTTCGTAGTGGTAGGCACATTCTTCCCATTACTAGCCGTGGTCCATGTCTGCAATTTGTCCCTGACAATAGCATCACATATGTTCCGAAACCTAGCAGCTATCCCCTCAGGTAATATGGGCTTACCTTTGGAGCCAAGCATTTCTATGATGAGAGTACCTTTCTCAGGGATCTGGTTTCGGGCTCTTTTCCCACATTGCTTTTTCGGAGCACTACTGGAAGGAGTTGTAGCTGAAGGTTGTGGTGCAGAGGCAGCTACATCGCCTTCCTACATAGTTAATGTTCTATGATGTCGTGGCAATGAATGATCTGAGGATTGGTCATCGTTCTATAGAAAAATAATAGTTAGAGTTTATCATTTTCATGTGAACAACAAACGCATCACCAGCTAGTATATGAATGTGCATGCAGGTACCTGATGATCCGCGGTTGGATCGTATTCAGGGTCCAAGTCATCTAGACGGCTGCAAGTCCTAGGTGGGCTTGGTTCGTACTCAGGTGGAGTAGAATACGATCCAAATGAGCTGTCGGAATCAGAATCCTCCTTGACAGATTCAGTCGCTCTTAATATGCAAAATTGTAGTACTTGCAATTAAAAATTATTCATGAATTTATGAATATCAACACAAATTTGTACACCTAATTGGTTCAAAATATCATTTGGTTCAAAATATTTCAATTGGTTCAAAATATTTCAATTGGTCACTCAAAATATTTCAATTGGTTCAACATATTGCACTTAAAATATTTCTTATGCATTTCTTATGCAGGCCTTGTTTCATTTCTACTCTACTTAACATTTTTATTTTCTATTTTCATTTTTTGCACCATTGTGAAGTAAGACATAAAAATAATTATCTTATATACACCGGTACATTTTTTATATAAGTTGTTTGGTAGAATTTTCAATAGTTTTCTACATGGTTATCAAAATTAATTCGAAATTGAACTATGTGTGCATCTAATAAGATACAAAAAATGCACAAAAATTATATTTAGGATCTTATGTTCCATTCTAGCTCATTTACTGGAGATAGATGAAAAGTTCAATTGTCTTGTTGGGACAGTTCAAACTTATATCTTCAAATTACCAAATAATAATTACAATAATATCTAAATTTGGTCATAAAATTCTACAAATTGAAGTGGCAACATATATATTGTTCCCAAAATGATACATCTCTCACATAGTTTCTTATACTTCAAGTCAAACTTTGAGATTTGAATACCCCATAACAAGTTTGAACTCGTACACTACTCAAATTTGGACACAACCTTATGTTGATTATAACATTGGAAAATATCAAGTTACATTAGCAATTATTACGCAAAAACATGTTTCTATCCTTTGTTTAGTTGGACCGAGGCTCACCGTGGCTCAGTGCCGGCAAGCTACGCGGCGGGCTCGGCGCGGAGGGCTGGCGACGACACGACAAGCTCGAGGAGGGCTGGTGGCGGCGCAGAGGCGTTAGGGAGGGCCAGCGTGCCGGCGGTCGGGGAGGAGGCGCAGCTTGGGGAGGAGCGGCGGCGTGGCATGACATCATGGCGGAAAGGAGGAAGGTGCGGCGAGGGAGTGGCGGCCGTGGGTGGTCCAGCAAGTGTCGAGGCACCGTCGGGGAGGCACCGGCGTCGATGCGTGGGGAGGGCGCGACAGAGGAGTGAGGCGACAAGGAGGGCGCGGCGGAGGAGGGGAGGCGGCGAGAAGGGCACTGAGTCCTCCACGTATAAATACCGCTCCGGGGATCATATTTATCGAGCTCCCGGTGGTACTTTCTTCTTGCAACTGACGCCGGCAGGCTGCCATATCCCACCGCGCCCCCAATCCCTCGCGTTGCCATCAACATCCCCGAGCGCCGCCGCTCCCCGTTCGTCGCTGCTCCCTGTCCGTCGCCCCTACATTGTACTGTTGTCATTCCCACGCGCCGGGCCGCCGCTCCCCATCCGCCGTCGAGGCTCCGACACCGTTCTCTCCTCCTCACTGATTGAAAGCACTTTCAATTTGTTTCCATTTTGTTCAATAATATTAGAAATGGTTATTTACTCCATTTTGTTCAATAGATCAAAAATGTTTCATTCTGTTCAATAGATCACAAATGTTTCATTTTGTTTCCATTTTGTTCAATAGATCCCAAATGATTATTTCATTGAAATTATATCCACATATATATGGTTTATTTGATTATTTGTATCCTTGATGAAATTATGCACATTTATATGATTTTATATGATTTTTACTCCATGCAATTACTCCACATTTATACTATTTGTCTCCTATATGAAATTACTCCACATTTATATGATTTTTACTCCATGTAATAGCAAAACGATAATAAATATGTTACAATTAGTTATAACAATGTTCATGAGATCTAAACCGACAATTGCAAATTTCTTCCATTATTTTAAATAATCTTTTATTCTGAGCATTTTGTAAATTTTATGTGGATAGTTTGGGCTAAGTACGGCAAGTGGTGGCAGCCGTGGAGGTGGCCGCCGTGGTGGTAGCCGCCATTGTGGTGGCGGCCGTGGAGGTTGCTATGGACATTTTGGGCACGATGACACTCCACCTAGTGTTGCAGAACTGCAATTCCATGGGCCCATTAACATTCCATTCGGCAATCAAACTAGAAGAACAATTTCCACCATAGTAATATTCTTTCATTCTTTTAATTGATTTTGTTACTACATATAAATAAATTCTAAATTTACTTCAATGCAGCTTATCAATAATATTAGATGGCTCAGAGATGTTGTCCAAGATTTAGGTGGTACTTTTCCGGTGGTCCAAACAGAGGACGTAGGACCAAATATGCAAAGAAAGCGTCCCTCTTTTCAAGTACCCGATCGACATGCAGTTCTCACCTCGTTGTCACCAGGACAGACCATCCCGATGGTCTCAATTGCCGCATGGGGTAGCGCAGCGGCATTTATGGTGACTGTTGACATGACCATCATGGAGGCCTGCCTAGAGCAGCTTAACCATCATGGATACTTTGTGCTAGACTTTTCATGGTTTCAAATGAGATGCCTTGAGGAGGGAGACAACAAGGTGATTATGACTACTGAGAGGCTTTCTCGACTTCATGACATGGTATGGAACATTCTTTTATCATTCTTTTAACTTTAGTAGTGTTACATCTTTTAACTTTCATCATGTTCTTATCATCTTTTATAGGACATAATTCATGGTAGTACCATTGCCGAAGCGAGCCTTCACGCGATTCTTGATCAAGTTCTGAATACGCTTCATTTGACTTACATGGGTGGACACCCGATGTTCAACCTAGAGTTGGGATTCCAGGTGAAACTCTCTTTCTATAGGCCACATCAGTTAACGTCTCCAATGTTCTCCATTTATAGTTATGTATATGGTCGTCCATGTGAAGCGAAGGAGAGTGCACTCATCCGTGCTCTCACTTATTTTGATGAAGTTCTGGTAGTAAGTTACAAGTTAATAAATAAAGTCTAATACGCATTAACAAAGTCTTACAAGATAACAAGAATATTAATTAGTCAAACAACATAAGAGAAAATAAATTAATTTATCCTTTAACAATTCTTCTTTCACAGTGAGTATGTAACCATGGCTTCATGGATTTATCAATGCTTGCTTCAACATGCTTGATTATTCGTTCATGGTCTTTGAAAAGGTCTCATTCCTCATACTGATTGTAATCCTCAATGTCCACTACACCTTCAACTTCAAGGATCCTTTGTTTTCTAGAGACGGCAATGTGCTTCTTTGCATTAATAGGGTTGGTTATGTAGAATACATGTGCGACACGCTCAGCAAGTACCCATGGGTCATCTTTGTAACCTACTGTTGACACCGCACCAAGTTTTGTGTCAGCACCTACATTGGCTAGGTCTACAAGTGTCAACCCATAATTGTCATCTGTAATGCCACTTGGGTGTTTGACCTATTGGCATCGAAAGACGGGGATCCGGATATTCTCTCCATAGTCAAGTTCCCATATTTCCTCTATGAAACCGTAGTAAGTTATGTTCTTTCCGGATGTATCAATCGCCTCTATGCGAACACCACTGCTTTGGTAAGCCACAACTTTGTTGTCCTTTGCGGTGGTATAATGTGTATCCATTAATTTCATATGCTTTCTATGAGGTGACATTGCTTGATGGCCCAGATGTCAACTTGGTTAATGTTACATCTTCTATGGAACTTCCTTGAAATAGATGCTCATGGCCCTTCAACCATGATGGGAATCAATGTTTTTGCTCTTTGATGATCCAATCCTCCGAGCGACCATTACTTTATCCACGGACCTCATTTAGGTGTTGCTCGATGAAGGGCTCCACTATAGCAAGCTGTTGTAGAACGCTTGAATGCGCTTTTTCCAATTGCTGATTGTCCTTGTCTATGAATCTTTTCATTCCAATGGTACCTCTCCCGGACAATCTGCCCTTGTGCCAAGATTCCAGTAAACCAATAGCTCTCTTATCTTTTATGTAATCTATGCAACAATCAACACTCTCTTCTATATGGTAGTTCTTGATCATGTTGCCCTCTGGAAAGGCCTGGTTTCTCATGTATCCATTGAGAGTCAACATGAACTGTTCGTATGTCAAAATCCGATAGAAGTATATAGGCCCTAGTTCAGTTATTTGCTGAACCATGTGGACTATGAGATGTTCCATGATATCAAAAAAGGATGGAGGGAAGCACATCTTGAGCTAGACGTGAGTTTCCAACACAAACAGTTGAAGCCTAGCCAACTCGACATAATCAATCACTTTCTACGAAATCACGTTGAAGAAGTAACACATCCATGTATAACCATCTTCACGAATACTGGTTTTATAGTCCGGATCGCAATAGCGAGAAAAACTGTGATCATCACATAGTAATCATGAGAGTTATAACCGGCAAGCGTCATGTCCTTCAATGAGACTAGTGACCGGATGTTTAATGAGGATCTGGTCAGCACTTTCAACCCACGCAAGCACTTGCACATGACCAATCTCTCTGCTAGTGTTAAGTTGTAGCTAGTGAAGGGAAGGTAATGCTTACCATTACGTAGTTCTTGCTGTGGAGCTCTGGCCTGATTTGAAGGTCAACAAGATCCTCCACAAACTTCGCTACCTCTGACATGAAAATAGGCGAATGTCTTCGTATGCTATACATCCATGCTTTTTGATCCATCTTTAACAACCTATGACAAGATTTATATGTTATATTAACTAATTTAATGAGCTATTCCATAAACTAAATTGAAATATGAATGTATTAAAAACAGTTCTATATTACGCTAAATGAAACTCAATTAAACAATTCTATATAATAATTCATAAGAAAAATGAAAAAAAATCAAACTCAATTATATATTAATTCAATCAAATTCATTAATTGAAACTATGGATGTAATAATTAATAAGTAGGAAAAATATAATAAAAACCAATTCTATATTACCCTAAATGAGAATAATCAACTTGGTTAATTAAAATTATGGATGTAATAATTAATAAGAAGGAAAAATACAATCAAACTTAATTCTATATTACATTAAACTGACAAACATAGTATTGTAACGGTTATAATGACTATAGAATTTTATTGACAAAAATAATCCATTTCTAGTTTTTTTCTCTCTTCCCTCTTCCCTCTCTCTTAGTTCTAGATGTAGATCCAGATGACAAGCTAATGAAGCTAGACATGATGGATAGAAGTTCAGGTTGGAATGGCACAAACTCACCTTATATAGCAATCTCCTCTAAGGAAATTAAGAGCAAAACCTTCCCCTTAGATTTGGTGTTTTTGGAGGTTTTCCTGAGCTCCTCTCGAGCAAGCTCCAAATGAAAGGTTGCCTAGGGAAGAAGATGAACAGGAGCATTTATGGTGAGCTCTATACTGGCAGGCGATATAAGCCAACCGCTAGTACACATCACCCCATGTGTGCTGGCGGGCGTCTAGGCTGGCGGACGACATAAGCCCACCGCCAGGGATGATCTATGCTGGTGGGTGCTTGCGTCACCGCTAGCACACTTGCTACTGTGCTGGTAGGTGCTCCCCCACCAGATAAGGAAACTTCGTACTGTTGGGTGTGAATTACATCCGCCACCACGCTAATTTATTTATGCCAGTCCAAATAATTTCTGGCATAGTGCATGTCGCGGTTGTGCCAGTTGGTCTCGTGATTTTACACGGCGAGTGCGTGTCAGTGTCACAGTGCGCCACCCCGGCCAGGCGCCCACCACCTGAGCAACCTGCGGCGTCACCCACCGGCCCAACCGAAGCGGCAAACGCACAGCTGCCTCCGACTCGCTTCCCTTTGGCTGAGATCGCACGATAATGAAGCAGCTCCAAACCCCGATCGGGGAACCAAAGAGCCAGAGGGTTATCGAGGGAATCCTACGCGCGTGCGAAGGGGGCAGTGGAACGGGAATCCGATCCTCTCGTGATGGCGTTCTACAGGCAGGTACGAGGCCGGCAGGCCCCAGCTCCGGCAAAGCTAGCCATCCACGAGTGCGCGCGCAGTGCAGCACGGTCGCTCGTTCCCGGCTTTTAACACGAGAGGATCCACAGTACGATTATGCAGGGGTCAACTTGGGATGGTTGTATTCTTGAGTTAAAGTCTAGTCCATATCACATCGAATTTTTGGAGACTAATTAGCAGAACTAAACATAAATTAATTATAAAACTAATTACACAGATGGAGGCTAATTTGCGAGATGAATTTATTAAACCTATTAATTCATGATTAACACATGTTTACTGTAGCATCATATTGTCAAATCATGAACTAATTAATCTTAATGGATTCGTATGACTAATTAATCTTAATAGATTCATATAGCGTGCAATTAATTTTATAATTAATCTATGTTTAATACTTCTAATTAATATCTAAATATTCGATGTGAAGTACTGAACTTTACTCCGTGGAACGAGTGGCCTAAGACGAGGAAAACGATGGCGCCTGGCAACGCATTCGTCGGGACGGCAACAGTGCGAGCAGGAGCTCTGCCACATGGTGGGCGGGCGGGCGGCTGGCTAGCTCTCGCGGTCACGGCCGGAGAGTCCAGTGCTTCCCGTTCGTCCAATTCTCAGCCGGCGTGGCGCCCACGTGGTTTCTCCATCGACAGGGCGCTCTCGAGGTCTCCACCCATCCATCCCCGTCCCCTATTCCATGAAAAGAAAGAAAAGCGAGGGGCGAAACGAGCGTCACGACATTCACAGTGCAACTACCGCAGCACGAAGCCCCGTGAGGCCGTGACCGTGGGTGCTCGCTCCATCCACATGTGCGAGCGAGGCAATAGCTAGGTAGACAAAGGCATCGCACGATAGGGACAGAAACGCGCGGCGCCTTCTGATTTCAGACGGCCGACGCGCGGCTGGAACGCTTGCATGCATGCCGCCGCGGCCCGGCCTGGCAGCCGTGGCGCCGCCGATGCAGCCGATCGGGACGGGCGCGTGGCTAGCGCCGGCGCGCAGTGCTGCCCCCCTGCCGGGCTTGGCGTATCGATCGGATTCTCGGCAGACCCACGCGATCTGTAGGAGCAGGCAGCACAGCAGCGCGCGCGCCGGGGCACATCGATCGGTCGGCTGGCCGGCCGGCCGGGCCAGCGATGCGGCCGGTGACTGCTGGGCTCGCGCGGCTCCTGTTCCGGGACGGGTTCGATGGATGAATGGGAAAGGGAGAGTGGGGGACGGGGCGGCCTTTAATGCCTGTACGTGGAGCACGGCGGGACGACGCCTGGGCAGCTGGACCTGGACGGCCGCCGTGCTGGTCCGGACACCGGAGCAGGGGGGCGATGCTGCAGTGTTCGCCGCAATCAATACTGCACTGTACCTGGAGGAGGAGGACCACGTCACGAGTCACGACTACCGGCCAGTCAACCACGCTGTGCGACAAGGGGGATTCTGAGGGTTTATTCCCTTGGAAAAAGTGGTTTCTTGGATGATTCTGGAGGTGCTCTCTGCTCAGCCTACGCAGCTTAGCTAACTGAGGTTATTACCGCAAAACGTGAGAACACGAGCAGGTGAGCTCTACTGCGATGCGCGATGCATGCACATGGAGGGCTACACGCAAAACAGGATCTGAATTCCGAAATTCTCGTAGAAAAACAGTGGCGCGCAGCATAAACACGAGCCTGAAGGAATGGCCAGACAGCCGCACACTTTGTGGCAGCAAAGCACTGTTAGGCAGTCAAAACACGAATGATACTTCCACGCAAGACGCCCATTCTTTCATTCATTCAAAGTGCATTGCAATGTTGCCTGCCTGCTTGCCTTTGATGACATGACCCCTCCGGGCCGCCGTGGCCAACCACCCCGCACGATGTTGGAAGCACCAGACGAAGCTCACAATGAATGGGTTCAGGGGCGGAGGATATATCATCCGGGCTTCAATCCACAATGAATACGGGGGCATCGCTGATTGACATGACGCTCCGGCGTAGCAGTATGGCCGGAAAAAAAGCGAAGGGAACTGCAGTCTTTACCAACCTGTCTCCACAAAGGAACAAGGGAAACCATCAATGTGCTGCCACTGGAGCTGCAAGCAAATGAATGGAGGCTTGTAAAACGTTCAGAGATTACAAACGGGCCCGTCCAAAACACACTGCCAGGAAACTAATGATTACTCGATGCACATTGTAGCGTGCGCCGACAGCCCCAAATACACTGTAAAAGGATTTCAACGGATATAACTTTTGCATAATCTAGTTGAATGTTTCTTTTCCTTTTTTTTTTTGGGAGGGGGGGAAGGGGTTGTACTCTGCCACGAACACACTGTATCTGACTGTGATCCCAGTATCTGCGAAAGAACTGAAAAAATAAAGGTATAAAGTTCAAGGATAAACGCAGATAAACCCTTCAAATAACCCAGTTATTACAACAAAAGGAAGCTACAAAAACTGCTAATTTATATGGTACATTCTGTTGTAAGTAACCCTACTCCTTTAGATCTAGTGACTGTTTCTTTCTGAGCAATATTGACTGTTTTAACAGGAGACGATCCACCAGCCCAGCATCTCAAAAAAAAAAATCCCAAAAATGGATTACCCGGCCGATCCACACAGCCCAAGAAAATGAAGTCTACGATGATGAAATTGGGCCCTCGCCATAGTTGTGTCCATAAATGGGACAAATGGGCTGACCAGCCTCTAACCCATCAAAAAGAAGGTATTGGGTTTATTTTCTCAAGGGGCCGGCCTAAGCTGTCTTTCTCACATTCTTAAGGAAACTGACTTGGGCTCAAAGACAGTTCAATTCAAACTACGACCCATGCAACCCCGGCCTGAGACAGCAGCCACGCCCGTCAGGAAACCCTAATCTTTGTTTTCTTGCAAGGGCAACCTGATTTTTTGTTCTGTTTGCTTTTTTCATTATTTTTTCTTTTGTTCTGTTGAGTCAATTTCAGAATACTCCATCGGATGTCGTGTCAAAGGGACAGAGAAACTCCATCAGAAATTTCATACGGACCAAGACCTCTCCTGATGGGAATGGCGCTTTTCAGATTTCTGACCCAAATTTCTCAATCAAATGTGCTGCTCCTACCGAATCATATAGTCAAAGCTAGAGCACGAAACTAGAAACACACAAAAAGCAAGCAAGTCGATCCCAAAACGAAAACACGTGCTGGGGTCAACCGCCGGCGGCTTCACCAGCTCCGGTGTCGCCACTCGCCACCTACTCCGCCGCCGTCCCCATCTACAATTACCCACTTCCGCTTCGCCGCAGCGGCACATCCAGCGCCGAGCAACACAGCCCGCTCCCGCTCGACACACAGACCAAACGCAAATCGTCCACCGGGCGAGGCATTTCGCCGAGCACCGAAGCCCCGCCGCCGCAGCCATGCTCCTCACGAAGCCCCACTCCTCCTCCCTCGCCGCCCCCTCCGCGGCGCTCCCGAAGCATGGCCCGACCGCTAACCGCGTCGTTACGCCCCTAGCCTCGTCGAGCTCCCGCCGCGGCCTCCGCGTCTCCGCCGCGTCCGTGGCGGCGGCGGCGGCACTGAGCCGCGTGGACGTGCTGTCGGAGGCGCTCCCGTTCATCCAGCGGTTCAAGGGCAAGACGGTGGTGGTCAAGTACGGCGGCGCGGCGATGAAGTCGCCGGAGCTGCAGGCGTCGGTGATCCGCGACCTGGTCCTCCTGTCCTGCGTCGGCCTCCGTCCCGTGCTCGTCCACGGCGGCGGGCCCGAGATCAACTCCTGGCTGGCGCGCGTCGGCGTGGAGCCGCAGTTCCGCAACGGGCTCCGCGTCACGGACGCGATCACCATGGAGGTCGTGGAGATGGTGCTGGTCGGCAAGGTCAACAAGCAGCTCGTCTCCCTCATCAGCCTCGCGGGGGCCACCGCCGTCGGCCTCTGCGGCAAGGACGCGCGCCTCCTCACCGCGCGGCCCTCCCGCGACGCGGCCTCCCTCGGCTTCGTCGGCGAGGTGACGCGCGTCGACCCCTCCGTGCTCCACCCAATCATTGCGGCGGGCCACATCCCGGTCATCGCTACCGTGGCCGCGGACGAGGCCGGGCAGGCTTACAACATCAACGCGGACACGGCTGCCGGGGAGATCGCGGCGGCGATCGGCGCCGAGAAGCTGCTGCTGCTCACCGACGTGTCAGGCGTACTTGCGGACCGTGACGACCCCGGGAGCCTGGTCAGGGAGGTGGACGTCGCCTGGGTGCGGCAGATGGTGGCCGAGGGCAAGGTAGGCGGCGGAATGATTCCCAAGGTGGAGTGCTGCGTCCACGCCATCGCGCAGGGGGTGCGCACCGCCAGCATCATCGACGGCCGCGTCCCGCACTCGCTGCTGCTCGAGATCCTCACGGACGAGGGCACCGGCACCATGATCACCGGCTGAAGCTTACAAAGCTCATCGTGAGCCTTGCCATTGGTATGCGTGAGGGGTGAGTGGTGACAATTGTCGGAATTGTTTTGCACGCACGCACCCAAGTGTTTGTGAACTGAACAAGAGTGCATTCCCGTGACCCGATGGGTCATGTTATTCATGGACTGAATCAAATCAAATTCAGGTTGCAACTTTATTTATACAAATAATTTCATCGATGGAAATTTATGCGTTTTTTTAC
Source organism: Setaria viridis (assembly GCF_005286985.2). Taxonomy (NCBI): domain Eukaryota; kingdom Viridiplantae; phylum Streptophyta; class Magnoliopsida; order Poales; family Poaceae; genus Setaria; species Setaria viridis. The sequence goes on from NC_048263.2 coordinate 32,929,206, forward strand.
TTCAACGATCTAAACTTCTGTGGCTCCAAGGGGGTTGAGCACACACAGATAACTAAAGACCCAGAACAACAACATTCCCTTGCATGATCTGCCAAGGTCAAATGATACAGTTAAACAATACTGTGATGCATAATTTCGTGTGGACCTAAGTTTTGAAGCTTGGTGCGTTCTACAAAACATGTACAGTCGACTTGCAGAATGCCAGAATCTCGCATCACCACACTTTGAAATCCCAATGTTCAGAACTGTTGACAAAACCACCAGGGAAAAGCATAAGCACGCTGAATGAAAGGATAATAACGTTAATATTACTGGGATAATGTCGTGGTTCCCCACAATCACACAGTGGCAACTGCAAATTCTAGGCCTGTCAAACTAAGGCTGCCATCACCAATCTTGATTTAACTGACTACTAGAGTTGCTCCCGTGTGCAGTCAAGAGACAACAAAACAGAGAAATGTAAAGTCGACGGATTGTTGTGCTCACTTGATACGAGCAATGGCCACCACGATGAAGACAAACACCGTGAGCATGAACGACACCTTCACTGCATCAATGTATGCATCTGGCTTCTCTTCATCCTCTTGAGGGTGGATCAGCATGTTGAATATCTTCATCACGTTCTCAAGGAATTCAACAATTTTTGCTTGGGCACTGTCCAGGATCCACTTAAGTACTTCAGCAGGGCCACCAGTGTTTCCCTTTCTATCATTTTCTTTTCCTGGACGATGAGGTTAATCGAAATAAGTCAAGACATAAAGATCAAAAAGAGAAGTGGTAATCTAACAAATGCAGTGAATATTTCTTGCAAATGGTACATAGCTAAAAGTGCAGGTAGCTGTCAGATTACTGCTTGGAATTTTAACAAATGTAACATTTTATATCCGTACAAAGTGCGTGAAAATTTCGTGCAACATACCATGATGTAAAGATCTCCTGAAATCTTGAACTGCCTCATTATTCATGACGGCATTCCAAACAGCCTTATCACATGACAAAGACATAACCATTTTCTGCATGATGAACAAGGTTAACACATTAGTGGAGAGATAAGCTGTTCAGAAACTTCTAGTGGACAGCTCAGAAATTATGAATGGTACATCAAAATATGACACTAGGGCAGTGTAGCATGATGTGGTTTATAATGACAGTATCTAACTAAGTGTCGCGAAATAAATAAGAAGAATGGGTTGAGATTAGACCTGAACGGTGGGATCCTTTTGCAACAGCCGGAAAGCATCCAAAACATTCCTATGTTCCCTTGAAAGAAGAGCAGTTGAGTTGAGAACATAGGCAGCAGGTTCAATCCAGTCATCTGATCCTGATGAATTGCCAGATGAATGTCCTGAGGTGGACAGCAGTGCTGTTTGTCTGTCGGTTGTATCTGAATACACACCAGAAGGATTCTCAAATACCCTGAAAGAAACGATAACTCAATTATATGGAGAAAAGAACAGTAACACCTAAAATTCAACTTTCCAGCACAAGTTAATGAGCAAAAGTCTACTACAGAGTACAGACTCATTTTAAGGGGAAAAGATCCTTTTTCACGAAAATGAGTTTTTTTTTTTGTTATAAGCTAAATGTAAAATTGTTAGGCCAACAAAGCTAGTTCCGGGGATCACCTTGAAGGAATGGACCAAATTGTGCAAGTAATACAACCCAGAGAGTTGGAAAAAGTAGCAAGCAAACAAGTACAAAGCAATTACCATAGTTCCAATTTTAATTCCTTATCATATATCGCAGCTACTATATGTAACTACTAATTCTACAACAGTCCATACAACACAGACTACCATAAAGTTATGTCAAAGAGCAATCCAACTATTCGAGAACCCAGCATTCCTAGAACCTCATTCATGATGGTTCATGAATTCTGGATGACAAAATTGGTACGGCAAGTTGCTGCGGATGTCTGTCCATGCAACTTCCCTGGGCTCCATCCAAAGATGGCAGGGACCGCAGATCAAACCACGAATGACCACAACGCTAACAAACCACTAATAGAACGCTCTCAAACCAACGAACAGAAAGCAAGAAAGGCTCCATGTCCCCATTAGAAACTATCTATCTCGCATCAAACTACATACAAAGACAGCTCCAATCTAATTCAATCCATGTAAGCAAAGTTTAACTTACGCCCTGGCAATCACGCTCATCACCAAAACATTGAACATCAAAACGCAAAGGTAGATCCAATCTAAGCAATTGTGCGTGAAAAAAAAGTCTGCTTTAACGAAGTGGAGCAAGCAAATCTTACTCCTGGATGCTTGTGACGGCGCCGGTGACCTCGTCTATGGTGGGTGGGGACCAGAACACCACCCTGTACTCCTCCTCTTCCTCCATCTCTCCGGGACCGGGAGCCCCGGCGACGACCTCTTCCCAATCCCCGTCCTCCCCGTCGCGGCGGAGCGCGCGGGACTCCCAATACGCGGCGGCGGCGACCGCGGAGGGCGGGGGAGGCGAGCTGGCGCGGAGGGGGCGGCCGCCGGCGACGGGGAGCGGGCGCGGGGATGCAACGGAGGTTGAGGCGCCGGCGTTGGCGCCGAGCCCCGACGAGGAGGAGGAAGAGCGCACGGCGCGGTTGCTGAGGCGGAGGAGGTGCCTGCCCGGCGGGTTCCTCATCGCCGGCCGGAAGCAAGATGTCTTCGGCTTCGAGGTCTCCTCCTCGCCTGCACCGCGCGCGCTATCCAATCACTTTCTTGGATGGGATGGATAAAAATTGGTTTGAGCAGGAAGAAAGATTTGGGGCCTTTGGAGCCTCGAGGAGTTGCAAAAAATCTCCAAACTTTTTTGTTATGTTCTTATATATATCTCGAGAGAGGTTGAGTATTGCTAGGAGTCACCCAAATTACTTGTGCGGTTTCTTGTGGTGTTGAGCATGCTTATTGGTTGTTTTACTTTTCTACTCTCCTGATATTTGGTTCTACAAATTTAGATTATCCCTTTCCACTATTCATGTGGGAGATTATTAAAACTTTATGGTTCTATACGTATTTAGTATTTACTTTGATGTGAAATGAAACCTATTCCTTTATAGTTCATGAGTAGAACGGAGTATTTTTGGGCCAGGTCAAAAAAAAAGCTGGTTCATTCTAGACAAAAATAAAATTTATGTGCACGGCGCATGGGTATTGTCGGGCTAATTTTTTAACCAGACTCGAACTTCTTAATATTTTTCAATTAGAAAATAAATAAAATAAATTATCCGGCTAGGTTCGACCCAATCCAATTTTTTAACTAGACTTTCGCTGATCAAACCCGGCCCTATAGCAAGCTCTGGACGGGCCAAAATCATGTGAGCTTAGGTCGAGCCGGATCGGACCTAAAATGCCCAGGTCCATTCGTAAGCATGATTTTGTGCTTGCTGCTTTGACTGCACCTACATCATCAATTAAGCTACCATAACTTTATTAGCTAGCTGATGCAGCTGCAGCCGCAATGTTTTTGTAACAATATGTACCAAGGACATCTCATATCTCCTTTTCATAACTTGCAAATATTTTTGTGATGTGAACAACATGATAAAATAGATGGGTCGAGTTATTTCACTTGCCATGAGTTGTTGTAGGATAAGATAATATACCATGTGCAGCCATTGATGTTACGAACTCAATGTCATATAAACTGGTTTGCACTAATTCTAATAAAGTTTTTTCCTCTTTTCGTAGTAATGCTTTTCTCCCATGGGTCTTGCGAAGAAATGATGTATCAAATTATTTTTATGTATTTCAAATAGTAGTGTTAATCCTCATGCTCCGACTGGAAGTAACATGCAGAAAAGAAGAACAGTTCAAGGCCATGTAGCTTCAGCTGTGCGCCAACGGTTTTCCAACCCGGCGACCAATTGCTTTCAGCTTTCTCCGATTCTCGTTATGGGGCGGAATCGATCGACGTCGCCATTTGGTCCCGCCCGCAAGATCCTGAACCGCAAATAGCCAAAAGACGGCTCCCACCCAAGGAGCAAACCATATCCCAGGTATGTACGGGGGTTCGATCGCTAACATAGCTCCTTGCTGGTTCCACACGCCGTTGCTTTCAGAGTCCGCACACGCTACTCTGCGTGGTGATTAGCATTCGGCAAAGCTGTCAAAGCTCAAAAAGGCTCGGATAATCTTTTCACCCGTTTTCCGAGAACGTGCGTAAAGCCAAGCCAGTTCACGCACGGTATCACCTCTCTTTGATCCCGGCCGCGAGTTCGTTCTCTTGACGACGCCTCCGACGGGTTACAGGATAGTTCCGCATGCGAAATTGCGAATTGATCCACGAGTGTACTGCCTTCACGTCATCACGCGCCGCACGTCGAAATCGTAACGCGACATGGAACATAACGTGCCGCGATGCATCGAAACCGCAACTAACGCTGGCTGGCGCGAAGCGTGCGCCGGGATCCAGGAGACAGCGACAGGCCGGAGGCCTCGCGACCCCAACCATCCTACTCGTACGTGACGAACGGGAACGGCAGCTCAAGAACAGGACGGCAAAGCAAGGTGCCGAGGCAGGAAGGAATTCAAGATCCGAGAGCGAGACAGAGATCCAGCTCCAGTGCAGTACGACGACGTGGCGTGGAGGTAGAGCTCCGCCGATCGACGACGACGCGCGGAGACGCGGAGTAGACGAAGGGCACGGGACAGAGGCCGGGCCAAGTGGGCAAGAGGTCGCACGATGATCGGATGACGCAACTGTCGCCGCCGGTGGCTGGGGCTGTCCTGCATCTTCTCTGCGAGTCCGCCTCAACGGTGGCCGGCTTGGTACTTCCGTTCCTATCGCCGTGCACCCTTGCTTACGAACCCTGATGCAAAATCCAAGTATCAGAAAAACCTGCCTTTGCTTATTCTTCTTCTTTTCATTTTTTAGATGGGACAAATATTACTTGTTTTTCCCCAAGAAAGGAAAGGACTTTGCTTGTTGGGTCGGGAGGCCTGGTCCATCCAACATGTGGGCCAATAAAGACTAAAAGTTTGCTAGACATTTTTATAAGAACTAGAGGTTACTAAGTTAATCTTGCCATATTTACTTTTGTGGCAAAAAAAATGGCCATCTAACTTCTGGCAAAATCGATTAATAAAGAAATAAAGTGTATGACCAGTGTCTCAATTGATTAAGAATTTAGACAAACTAAGGTCCTCTTTAGATCAACTAGAGATTGTGGAACCTGGCTTGTAGCATGTGAGATTGTAAATGCTCAATCAAGAAGCTAGCTTGTTTGCATCAACTAGTGCTTCAAAAAATCCCATTGGAAAACATTAGTGGAGAGATGGCTTGTCTTTTTTAAGAAAGGTAGAGCTTGCGACTTTGTAAAAACTAGAGCAAAAGGTGACTTGTTTGGATCAGCATGAACTTTTAATTAAAAGCCATATTCCACAGTTTCTATCATATCCAAACAACTCCTAATCCATGTCTAGAACTAAACATCGAGTACGAAAAGCTCCCGTAAAAGAAAAACCATGTCCATATCTTAAGATTTATGAAGTAACCGTAGGCGTCTCGTTATTGATGATCATATCACCTTACAACGAATAATACAGTTATTTTCTGAAGTTTGCTCAGCTAGCACATTGTTATTTTAGTAACTGGACAAATGGTACGCATATAATGGAGCCTGGCCGCCTGTGATGATGCTAGCTTCACTGGTAGTAAGGTAATCAAACCAGGAAACAAAGATCAAAAAGGCTAGGATAGGTAGGATCTTGAGATTAACGTTTTATCTACAGCATACACTACATCTCTGCACATTATTCTGCTTATCGCACCTCGATTGCTCCCTGCGATAAAGCCGAGTGAACAAACGGAGGCAAATTTGCACGCCAGAGACCAGACACATCCAAACTTAGGACGAGCTGAGCCTGAGCGACTCGAAGGAGTGCTCGAGCTGAGCAGTCCCGCCGGCCACCTGCCGGATGAGGTTCTTCACCGCCTCCACCCAGTCCTGCCTCTGCGCCCTGCTCTCGCACTGGAACTCCAGCAGGCCCTGCGCCGTCCTCAGCCCGAAGTGGCACGTCTCCGCCGCCGAGCCCGGCGCGCCGCCGCCCTCGTGCGCGGGCCACGCCGGGATGTCGTCGTAGACGCCGTACACGACGCCCTTCTTCTTCTTGGAGAAGGCGCCGCCGATGTGCTTGCTCTTCAGCTTCACAATCACCTGCGACTTCCTGTTGATGTACACGGCCACCTGCTTCCAATGCAGAGCGCCTGCGGAGATAAAAGTTCGATTTGATTCAGCCCAAAGTTGTCACGGTACGCCCTTGCTGATAATGTACCAAAGAAAAATAGGTGCTTGCCTTTGCGGCTGCGTTTGAGGAGGGCCCCTTCCTTGCACCAGACGTCGGCGCGGTAGCTGCCGGCCTTCTCGTACGGCGCCACGGCCGCCCTGCTCCTGGCCTCCCGCTGCGCTCGATTCCTCATCGCCGTGGCTCCCCTAAGGGCCGTGGCCGCAGCGGCGGTGAGGGTCAGGAGATCTCCGGGGCTCCGCACGTCGACGGCGGCCTCCACGGCGGAGGCCACCTGGTCGTGGTCGGCGCCGGCGAGCTCGGCGATCTCGACGCAGTGCGACGCCAGCAGCTGCGTCGCGGAGGCCAGCGCGGTCTCCATCCAGGAGCCCTCGACGACGTCCGCGTCCGGGCCCGCGGCGCTAGCGGCGGCCACGGCGGCGACCGCGGCCGCCACGCTCGCCACGGAAACCGCGGCGTGCAGGCGCGCCCGCTCGGCGCGGGCCTTGTCCACCCGGCTGCCCGAGTCCCAGTGGTGGAACCACTTCCCGATCGCGTGGACCGTGTGGTGGACCGAGTGGTGGACCTGGTGCGCGGAGATGGCGCTCCTGCTCCTGAGGGTCTGCACAGCAAATCGTGCAGAACAATCTCCATCAATTCAGTTCAAACTTCAAAATGCACTAGCAATCTAGCATTGCAGATATGCACAGTGATGGGATCGGATTAATCCTTACGCGCTTGCGAGGGCTGATGTTGGTGCCGGAGGCAGCGGCGAGTGCGAGCGTCTCCGGCATGAGCATCCCGGACAGGCGGTCGACGACGAAGTTGGAGCTCCGTCTCCCGCCGACGCCGCCGGCCAGCACCTTTGAAATCTCCGAGGCCGACACGCTCCACGACCGCGACAGGAACTCCATGGGCTCCATCGGGGTCTGCGGCGCCAGCACCGCCAGAGGCCCGGCCCCGGCGTCCGTGAGCAGCAGGTGATCCCTCCTCCTCATCCTCGCCATCAAGTTCCCCTCCATCCTCAGCTCCTCCTCACCTCCCTGACCGTTGGAATCGTCGTATCGCATTGCGTCGCGTCCGGCTGGTGCTAACCCCCGCCGCCTACTTATCCGCCGATGGAGGCCTCGGCAGACACGGAGCACGGGGAAGGGGATGCGTGGGCGGCAGGAAACACCAAGGCTTCGATCTCTGACGCCGGTGCCTCCCCTGCCCTCATGGGTCGGCGCGGATCGAGCGACACGTAGACAGTGTTGCTTGTGGAGTGGCCATTGTTGCCGCCCGCGTACGCTGCACCGGCGGTGTGGGAGGGCGCACGGGAGACAGGCGCGTCGGGGTTTGTCGGCGTCGCTGCATAAAGAAAAACGCCCAGGGGATGGCTGGATGAGGACTCCTCGGACTCGTGAGCCTGCCAGTGAATATTCCGTGCTAGTTTATTCGTCGTATCGGTGGATTCACGCCGAGCTTGTCGGAGCAAACGGACACGAGTCAAGACGAGGGGGGCGGACCGGTGGACATCTGGTGAAATTTACCACGCGTCTGTGTTGTGGCACACCACCGGCTCCGGCAAAGCTGGGAGAACTAAAGGGAGATCCAGGAGTAAATTTTGAACAGTTAGTGCTGCTGTTTGTGCTGAGAGAACTTCAGAAATCAGAAATACTTTGAATCATGATAGGATGTGTCTCGGACTCTCGGTACGTCGTACTAGCAGATTGTCGCAAGGAAGGAATAGACTTTTCACGGCAATGTGCTGAGCAAGATTCAAGACATGGTGGTCACAAACTCATAACGTCGCAACTAACGTCACAATATCACAACAACTACTGTTCCCGACTTCAAATACAGAACTACAGATGAAATTTTCCAACATGCCACTACGTTAAACGTAACGGGCCCAAAGGCCTAGGCCTGCCTACTGACAGACAACTTCCTTCCTACCTGACGAAAGCAACTGGGCCTGTGCTGTTACACAACCACCGTCTCGACGCTCCCGGGCCGCAACGAGGCCGGGTACATCACGTGCTGGTGCACGATCGCCGCAAGGGCCGCGCCGACCATCGGGCCGGCCCAGTACACGGCCTGGTTCCTGAAGTCGCCGCTGACGACCGCCGGCCCGAAGGAGCGCGCGGGGTTCATGGACGCGCCGGTGAGCGAGCCCGTGGCCAGCGCGCACGCCCCTGTCACCAGCCCTATCGCCAGCGACCCCGTCGCCGTCTCCGCGGCGGACCTCCCGCCGCCCGCCCTGACCCGGCGGGGGTCGCACGCCGCGTGCACCGTGTACACCACCATGAACGTCGCCGCCGCCTCCAAGACCGACGCGCCGAACCCCGTCATGTCCACGGCGATCCTCGTCGTCGGCACGGCCTGCACGCGTAGATGTTCGGGCACACAGAATGCTCAAAGATACGTCAGATACTCCAGATTCGTTCGCGAGAGAAGTGAACGCTGTGCTGATGTGACAGGCCACACAGAATGCTCAAAGATACATCAGATACTCAGATTCGTTCGCGAGAGAAGTGAACGCTGTGCTGATGTGACAGACGATTGAGTGGTCACGGATCTCGGTAGTCGGTACCTGGCCGGCGGAGAGAATGTGGACGACGAGGCAGGCGAAGGTGGCGCCGAGCAACTGCGCGGCGCAGTAGAGGACGGCGGGCAGCACGGCAATGTGGCCGCAGATGGCGAAGGCGAACGTGACGGCGGGGTTGGCGTGACCGCCGGACGCGTCGGCCGCGATGAACACCGCGACGAAGAGCGCGAACGCCTGGGCAACGGCGGTGGCCACCAGGGACGAGGCGTCGGACGATGTCGAGTCCGGCGTGAGCATACCTGCAGGACGCATAAGAAACGTGCGATGAGTTTGGCCGTGAACTGCAAGGACGAGCGGTTGTGTAACTAAAGCTTCGTGGACGGAGTAGGGCGTTCGACGGACGTACGGGCAGAGATGGCGGAGCCGGCGGTGGCGAAGACGAAGAGGAAGGTGGAGATGAACTCGGCGAGGTACGACCGGAGCGCCGACGGCGAGAAGCACTGCTGCAAGCAACCCACCACGCAGGACGCCATGGTTGCAACTTGCAAACTAGTCTCGGTAGTTTTCTTCGTCCTGTTCGTGTGCGATTCAGGAGTTTCAGAGAGAAACTGGCAGGCCAGTGTCTCCCTTTAAAAGGCCGAAGAAATGGAAGTTTGCGCGGTAGTTACCAGCGGTTGCTAGCATCGTTCCGTTCCGACACAATTCGATTGCAACCGTCACAATTTGGAGCCGGACGTGGCTGAAAACTGAAAATGAACCAGAGATCCACGCGTAAACGAAATTTAAAAAGTAAAACACACTTTTTTTTCCTTGAAAGACGAGAACCGCAGATCGGATGAGATCTTTACATCGATTTAACAAAAAAAAAGGAGGGAAATGAACACAAGAACCATGAATGGCACATCATTTGTAAATACAAATTCGTGACCATGTCACGTGTCGAAGAGCAAAGCAAACGACGACGAAGATTGAAACGCTGCACTCGATCGATCGGTTCAATCCATCGGACTTAGGCGTAGTCCTGGTCGGCGACCTGCTGGTAGTTGCCGCCGATGAAGACGTCGCCGTAGATGAGGCCGGCGAGGCCACCGCCGATGAGCGGGCCGACCCAGTAGACCCAGTTGCCGGCGAAGTTGCCAGCGGCGACGGCGGGGCCGAAGGAGCGGGCGGGGTTCATGGAGCCGCCGCTGAAGGGGCCGGCGGCAAGGATGTTGGCACCGACGATGAAGCCGATGGCGATGGGGGCGATGGTGCCGAGGGAGCCCTTCTTGGGGTCGGCGGCGGTGGCGTACACGGTGTACACGAGCGCGAAGGTGATGATGATCTCGAACACCACGCCCTCCAGCTCGCTGATGCCGGCGACGCCGTGGGTCGGGATGGCCTTGCCGTGGGTCACGAACTTGAGGAGCAGGCAGGCCACGGAGGCGCCGAGCAGCTGGGCGACCCAGTAGAAGAGGCCGGTGAGGATGGTGATGTGGCCGCCGACGGCGAGGCCGAAGGTCACGGCGGGGTTGAGGTGACCGCCGGAGATGTTGGCGGCGACGGAGACGCCGACGAAGAGGGCCAATGCGTGGGCGATCGCGATCGCCACCAGGCCGGAAGCGTCGAGCGCGCCGCCATGGCTCAGTTGCCCTGCACGTACACGCACGGCAAGTAATCGATCGATCAGCACGCGGAGTCAAAGTGTACGATACGCCTCGAGATCGACGGAACAGCAGAACTCACCGTAGGCGATGGCGGAACCGACGCCGGCGAAGACGAAGAGGAGGGTGGCGATGAACTCGGCCACGTAGGCCTTGATGGAGGTGGTGCTGAAGGAGTCGCCGACGCTTCCGAACGCGAGCTTCACCATCTTGCCTTCGCTTTGCTCTTCGAGCTACACCGAAAGCTTTGGCTCTCTGCGCTTGAGATTGCTTACTAATCTGATGCAGCAAGTCCACTCAGCTTAGGCCCCTTTTATACACATGGCGTCGCCCTCTCGCGGCTTCATGGGCGGCCTCAACTTGTGGATTAGAGTATTCTGGACGGCGTGGATAATCGCTAAAAACCATTTTAATTTCATTTAGGGTACTAGCTTATTCCATGATTGGTAGTACTAGCTAGTCCGGCCGGGCAGGCGCACCATGCTTTGTTCATATGTCTGTTGCTATTATGAACTTCTTATGCAGCGTCCATGTGAGGATGCACCATGGTTATGAGCTAATGACAATACTAAAGGCCCTAATTGGAGGATATATTATCTCATGTAGCGCTTAAATATTTTGTTAATCGTACATTTGAATGGCTGCAAGTTGCAGATTGCCTGTCATCTGGAGGATATGTTATCCCCACGCTTATTTAGTGGCCTTGTATTTGTTTTTCTGAAACTTAAAGTCATGTTCCTGTAAATGCTTGGAAATTCTAGCTGGTCATTCAGCAAGCAAAGCTCAAGAGTTGCGTTGCTGATGTATTCCCGTATTCTTTGTTGTCCAACATGAGAGATCAGTAAAGTTTCAGCACTTTAGCATGCCTGATTGTTTCACTTCGTTGTAGATCATGACAATATGCTTCACTTTTTCTCTGCATGGCAGTGGTTAGCTCTGAAGAGTAAGTCGTGTGGCTGATAATCATTGCTCGCAATGGTGGGAACTCGCATACATCGTCATCGGTGCTCTTTTTCCCTGCATGCCTGTCCAATCATCTTTGCCTGCCATTCTAGACAGTTCGAACCGGTGATGGTGACGTGGACCAAATTAGCACTCTTCATGTTGAAGTCGGCGGGTGCAAGATTAGTAAACCCATTACGTTTGCATCAGGTACAGCAATTGAAAAACCACGACAATCTGACAGTACAGCTGCCATTGGTGGCAACGACTTCAGCGTATGATTAGGAACAGCCTTTGGTACCTTTTTTAAGTATCCTGTAACAACGGAATATGAATTTGAGCTAAGTAAGCAGTATTCATTTCCATTTGTTTTCATCGAGACTTTCTGAACTTCTGATGGTGATGATAAGATCAAACTTGTGAATGTACCAAAGGACAACTGCGATATTCGGTAGCAAAAGTGTTTGACCATCATCAACAGCTTTGTCTGAGGGCCATACACCTTTGATCAACTGTGATCAAAGAAGTGTTCATGCTAGCTCTGTTTTTCCTTTTTGTTGGTATCTACTAGCATTCTTTTGATTTTTGTTGCAAGTCTTACCAAATATGTAAGGTTTGTGCTGTTGTCATGCCGAAGTCATCCCAATTTACTAACTCTCAACAAAACAGCGAGAATCTTTTGCATTTTCATACCATTCCGTGACAACAGCCAACTTGGAACTCGCAACACCCACACGTTTTAGTAATGCAGTGGTTAGCACTTTTGGGCCATGATCAGTGTCCCAGAGCCACTAGAATTTGCAGGGATTAGGTGTCCTGTCCTACTGTCCTGCCCTCCGCATTATTCAGATGACGCATCCTGCCATGCTAGGCTGCTGTTAACAATGCTCCAATGGTTGTTTACCTTATCGCTTTGTGCAAACTGATTGAGAAGGCACGTCTGCAAATTGCGGATTTGGTAATCTCTCAGCACATGATGGCACATCCCTTGTCCAGTTGGCCGAAGAAGCCCTGTCTCTCTGACTGTCTGGCTTGCCCATTTGGTCTTCGTGAGTGAGACTTTTAGTTTTAGGTACGGTTCCTTCTTCACAGTTCCTGCAAAACTCCAGATCCACGTTAACATAGTGACAGAACTCTGAAGTTAAAGAGAATCTCACGGTTCAGAACTCTGTGTCCATCAATTATATGCATCTACTATTGCAAATAAAATGGTAGGAGCTTTACCAGGGTGCATGGTAGATCTCAGAAGCTATCTGCCACTTGCATTCCTGGGGGGAAAATACTGCTCATACTCATAAGTCATAACCCACAAGCCCCACAGCAATGGTTGATTTGGAAAACAAACAGGTACATTGGTGAGTTGTGAGTGGTTTGATTGGTACAGAATCACTGTATAGGCCGTGTTTGTTTGAGCTTCCTGGCAGTTTCTCAGTGTGAAAAGTCAGAAGCTCAAACAAACAACGATATTCTCGCGTAGCTTTCGAAAAGCTGAGTTTATATGGAAAGCTGAAAAGCTCAATTTTATGAGCTTTTCGTAGCTTTTTGAGTTCAGAAAGCTATAAATAAGCTAGTGTTAGCTTTTCTGAAACAAAAAGCTAGCAGCAGCTTTTTAGAAAAGCTCAAAAGTTGCGGCTCAAACAAACATGCTCATCTTGTAAAGAAATGCATTAGGTTTCAAACACGTGGATATACCTTTGGCTACTATTCTCAATCATATTATATTTCTAAAATTCAATAGGTTTACGATACCATGAAAGTATTTTGAAAACACTCCACAAATAGTTTTTCGTGCCTCCACAAAGATTTTGATACTCACCGATGATAGCCAACGTTCAAAAAGAATTGACCAAAAACCTTGTCCAGAACATAGGTATTTGTGACCCAAGGGAATAACATCAATATCTAACTTCTAGGGACACAAAAGTACCTGAGACATTTTCTTTTTCCTAGTTAAAACTTGCATTGCACGGGAAAGGTGAAACCACGACGCAGTTAGAAAATCAATCAGATTGAAGGAAGTCAGCAATAATGTTGACCAAAGGAGTCCACATGGGAATCATACGCTAGAAGGAAGCTAATGTGATATATAGCTTTATTTGACTTGCTAGCCTTCACCCGTGATCAGTACGGGCAGCAAAATTCGTCATGCGTGTCTGAAAATTCCTGCATTGTACAGATGTTGTCATAAATACAAATGAAACTCTAAATGAAAGGGCAGGTGCTTAACGCCAACAGTATTGAAGCATCCGCCACGCATCGCTGTGTGTGATATGCCGGCGGCAGCTGAGCTTCCCTCCACCACGCCCCCGACGAGATCGAGGTTGCAGGCTTGCAGAGTTGAGGAGGCTTCGGACAACGGCGCTCGGCACGAGCCGCCGGGCGGATGGTCGCGGCAGGCGGCGGCAGCGAAGTCAGCGCATTCCTAATCTAACCTGACCGCAGACGCAGATCTCATCTCTGGTGGCAGGTAGGCGGCTTGGAAGTTCGCCGGAATCACAGCCGTCCGAGCGACGGTCGCCGCTCAAGGCTGCATAGCTCACGTGATGACCCTGTGCGGATCTTCGGCAAGGTGGAGGTACCCCTCCTCGTCCTCGACGGCCACAACTGCGGGGAGGTGGGTGCCGGACTGCCGGTTACGGAGGACGGAGACGGAAGATCGGAATTCGGGACCGATCGAGGCCGGCTGCGGCGCACACAAGAGGAGGGCGACGGCGGCGCGAATTGGTGGTAACGGACTTACGGTAGGAACTAGTATTGGGCTGGAGGAAGAGGAAGCATATTGGGCTGAATTTTGGTTTATCTAATACGACCTTGCTTACAGGCCTAAATTTAACTTTGGGAACTACGGAGTAGTATTGGGCTGGAGGCGGCTGTTTTAATCAGACCAGTTAGCTACTCCTGGGCAAGAGACCATCTGAACCGTGCGGTCGGACTGAGTTCGTAAGCATTTGCAAATTGCGGCCCACTGTATTAAATAAATTCTGATCCAATCGTTCAAAAGGCCTGTTCGTACTCCATCTGTACCAGTTTCAACGGGAGCTTCAACTTTTCCATCAGCAGCAAAAGACAACAGTTTCTAAAAAAAAGAAACTGGAATTTGCAAGAAGAAGAACACAACTGCTAGTGGTAGTACAGATTAATCGCTTTATTGAGGTCATGTTTACTTCCCTCCAAACTCCCAACTTTGACACTATGCAAAAAGAAGATTCCCTATCACATCAAACTTGCGGTATATGCATGGAGTACTAAATGTAGACGAAATCAAAAACTAATTGCACAGTTTTGTTGTACTTTACGAGACGAATCTTTTGAGCCTAATTAGTCAATATTTGGACAATAATTCACAAATACAAACGAAACGCTACAGTTGCGCATTTATGGCAAAATACCAATTTTGCCTATCCTAAATTGGGAAGTAAACAAGGCCTGAATATCGTTATCGTGCTCCCAAATCCAGTCCACCCATCTCGGCCATCCCTTTTAAATCTCGCAGGCAGTTGGTAGAACTTGACACCGAACATATCTGTGAATAAAAGACAATTACACTTGAAAAATAGAAAAATGATGGGTCCCTCTTTACAATGGGGTAGGCTTTCACTTTTATAGTCTGAAAATGTCATTCCTCAACCACTACATTCCTAGAATATGCTGTACATAAAAGTTATTGGTGTTAACATGTACAAATTGGATTCCTTCACGTGGTTACGTTTCTCACGCTTCTATCCTTCTAACCTCGAGACTTTGCCTTCACGCCAGGCCAATCCTCTAGCCTCATGTCTTCGTCCCCGATCCGAGATAGTTGTCCAATCTCGTGTTATTTGCTTTGCTAGGCTTCGCTAAGAACTCATAACCTTGTGAAGTCTTCCTCCGAGTCCTGTTCCTGAATAAAGAGTAAAAAGGTAAAAGCTCAGCGTTCGGATCAACTCCAAACACTATGCCGTACATAAAAGTCATTGGTGTTAACGTATACAAATTGGATTCCTTCACGTGGTTACGTTTCTCACGCTTCTATCCTTCTAACCTCGAGACTTCGCCTTCACGTCAGGCCAATCCTCTAGCCTCGTGTCTTCATCCCTGATCCGAGATAGTTGTCCAATCTCATGTTATCTGGTTTGCTAATCTTCGCTAAGAACTCATAACCTCGTGAAGTCTTCCTCCGAGTCCTGTTCCTGAGTAAAGAGTAAAAAGGTAAAAGCTCAGCGTTCGGATCAACTCCAAACACTATGTCGTACATAAAAGTCATTGGTGTTAACGTGTACAAATTGGATTCCTTCATGTGGTTACGTTTCTCACACTTCTATCCTTCTAACCTCGAGACTTCGCCTTCACGTCAGGCCAATTCTCTAGCCTCGTGTCTTCGTCCCCGATCCGAGATAGTTGTCCAATCTCGTGTCATCTGGTTTGCTAAGCTTCGCTAAGAACTCATAACCTCATGAAGTCTTCCTCAGAGTCCTGTTCCCGAGTAAAGAGTAAAAAGGTAAAAGCTCAGCGTTCGGATCAACTCCAAACACTCAAGGGTTAGCTTAGTTGAAGTTTTGTCATCAGTTTTCAGTTCGAGTCTCTTCAGTAACAAAGAAGATGCGAGGGTACGAGTTTTGCTACCAAAATAGTTCCTATAAGAACCTGCGAGGTTAGCGAGTTTTTATCCACGAAAGGCGCTAGAGGGTGTTTAGTGCTTTGGCGATCCCCAACACAGGCTGAACCTGCTATCTGGTTGATGTATCCACCAGTTTAGGGCGTCAGTTTAGGGTATGTTTGATCTCATGGCTAATAGGAAAAAAGTGCTAAAGTTTAGCATTCAAACGGGAGGACTAATGGGAGGGCTAAACTTTAGCGTACCTTCGAAAAGTGCAAAAGTATTAGCTAGCGGGGAGGAGCTAATGGGTGCTAATGGTCTGTGAAAAGATAAAAATGGGAGTGAGAAAAGGAGGAGGTGAGGAAATAAAAAGGTAGAAGTGACTTTTCACGAACTTTAATTCTATTCATTATTTATTAGCTATATCTTCAACGAAAATACTAATGGTTGAAAGTTCAAAATTTTAGAAGAGCTAAACTTTGCCGCTCGTTAAACTTTATCCATCTCCACTGACCTCTGAAGCACACCACTGACGAAACTTGATGGCCATGCCCTGCATGTGCAAGTGACCTTTTTGCACGCTCTGCAAGGGCATTGACACGCCGCAGTCTGCAGAGATGAGAAGGCCCAGTGATTGTGCAATTTTCCCTGAGGTGCATGTATGCATGCTTGCGCGCACATGCATGAACCGTCAACCATGCATATGCATGCATGAATGCATCCGGGCATCCGGCCGTTTGACCCTGTCTGCGAGGAACGGATGGACCTGGAGAGTTCTAGTAGCCAGCTGTCATTGGACGACCAGACGCGAACGCCATACGCGTCATGCTCAAGTATCAAAATATTGTCGTTGTTAATTTTTGTTACAACTTTGACCATTCAAATGATGTAAGTACCATTGATTTTATTCGTGGTTTACTTTACTATTATAATATTTTAATTAAATATGACTTATTCTTTTTTACATTTACAATAAATTTTGAAATAAGACGAATGGTCAAACACTGCACGAAAAAATCAATAAGAACATATATTTTGATACAAGAGTACACTACTACTCCGTTCGTTCGTTCGATCGAGAGACGTCGCGGTTTAGAGACTCTACAGGCTGCAAATCTCATCCTCAGTTGTTAAATCTGAAAAAAAAATTACTCGCATGCGTTCTTGGCCTGTTGCTTTATTCCGAAATCTCCGAATAGTGCACGAGAGGAGCGTCGTTGCCTACGAATGAAGAATGGTAACAAACGACGCTTTGGTGCGGGGTGCTCGCTACTCGCGCGTGCGTGTTGCGGCGGGAACCACGGCGGCCGGCCACCCGGGAGACCGCGTCGCGGGACAAGATCGGAGGATGCACACGGCCGGCGCCACGCAGAGATATTATTTATACTCGCATTCCCAACTTTCGACTCGTGCAATTCGAACGGGACCAGCAAAGGGTGGATCTGAAAGACTGAGACAATCGATGACGAAAGGACACACGGTTAGGTGATTAAATCTGCAAAGAACCTGGATCGTCGTAAACATGGTAGGGTCAACGCATGATGGCGCGGTATGGTGACCAGATGCTCTCTAGTGCATGCATCAGCCTCATCTTTCCATCCTAACGTAAAGAGCACCTTTCCCTAGTCTTATAGTAAGGAAAAACTAAAGCTCACCTAAGTGATTTGGACCTATTTGTCACTCAATTTGGTATCCGTCCAATCTGTTCTTCTAATAGCTTGTGCGTTGTCCGATGATTTGAGTCGTTTTTCTTTTTTCTGTTGGCATGCGGGCCCCGCTTGTCGGCACCCGGATTTTTTGAATTAAGGTCATCGTCTCCGCTCGCCATTCTCCTCCTCCCAAGCTTGACGGCTCCGCCTACCAATCCACCATTTTGGCATCGTCTTCCCCGAGCTTGTCCAGGTGGGGCGATTATGTGATATGTTCCAATTCTTCCTTCTCGTTTCTCTGTTGAATAGTGATAAGTTTGTTGGATATTTATTTGCATATGAATGATTTGTTGGATATGCTGAACGTGTCTTCTAACCTATTTCTCCTCCCTCCTCCTCCGCCATTGCGGTGCCGATCTCTAGCGGTGGTGAGCTTCCTGTCCCTTGTCCCTAAGGCCATTACACACTGCCGCAGGCCCCGTGCACCTTCACCGGATTGACGACGTTGTGGCAGTAGCGACTGAGAAACCTAGCAGCTCGCACAGGGCCATCTGAGAGGTATGGAGATATCGGGGACCTCTGATTTTGCGTGCACTCCAACTGTTCTCAGTTGCCTCGATAGTTTGTATGCTGCATAATTCTTTTGTGTTGTAGTTGCATTAGTCAGGATTGGTTTCCGATTTGATCTTATTCAGTTGGATGTGCATGGATTTCTTCTATAATTGTTATGCGTACTATTGTGTTGCCTGCTTTAATGTACACGTCAATTTGATTTCTAGTATTCAATTCTCCAATTTCACAAATTGATATATCTTTGTAGCAGAAAACTACTATAGCTCAGGAAGATACAATCTGTAGATTGGCAATCTCATTGAAAGAAAAAATAGGAAGTGAGAATGGTATACCTTTATAATATCACTTGCATCGACTACATAAACTTTAGAACAAAGGAGGGCTGGAAGATGGACATTTCTTCTTGTTATGTTTCTGTATCTTCACTTTCATAGTATCTTATCCGGTTATATTGTATTTGGGTTCCATACTTGTGTGTCCATAAATGGACTGTTACTTGCAGGTTCATGTCATGTTTCAGTCCAGCATTGGCAACTTATTAGTAGTCAGGAGGTGTTGCTGATGTCCTTATCTAGGTTCACATCTAACGCTTTATCCAGTGTCTACTTCTATGTGTTTTATCAACATCTATTTTTAACGTAACATTAATTTTATTATTTCAATCTTAATGTCCCATTTCAGTAAATTTGCTCTCACCATTCCTCTTCCAGTGATGATAATGACATATTTTGGGCCATTATTTTAGATTTTTAATTTGGCATTTGCATTTGTGTTGTTTCACTAGGTCCTATAATATCAGAAATTTTGGAGTCCATAGATTATTTTGAGTCAGTATGATCCTTTGTTACTCTCATTTGCGCATCTATATCTAGATGCATCTGTGTCTTTGGGGTGAGTCGTAGAGATTGGTCTTTACTCTTTAATGATAAGAACTCGACACTTGTCTATAGAGAACAAGCTAATATGCACAGAGGCTACTTGGCAACAATGAGAAAATGAAGACATCTCATTTAGTTAGTAATATAATATGATTATGGTTCATCGTTAGTCATTACTAATCTTAACTATGGTGATTATACTGTCATTTATATGGAGTTAAGGTGTAAGCTTTTTATATAATTAATGTTTCTCGATTGCGTTCAGTTCTATGTTCCTTCACATGGTAGCGTATCCTGTTTCATTTTGGGAACCACACCCTTTTATTTCTTCCCGTTGTCTATTCTGTTGACAGCATCTCATTTCTCTGCTTCCCCATCTTCCATTTCTGTTTGCTCTTGCGCTTACTAGGCGAGCCCTCGAGGTGAGGCGATTCGGCCCCTTTGCTTGCTCTCAATCGATCCTCTTGTTTTATTTTATGTGAGATTTGGATGAATCGCTGATTTGTTGATGTGTGTTGATTAATTTTGATTTCCCACTCTGTTATCCACCCAATTTGGTTCATTTTGCCCTCGATTTTAGGTTAATTATGTGGAAATACTAATCCCCTGCCTATCCTTAGTATGATTGCTTCCTGTGTTGTACTCTATTTTAAATCTCTGCTAGAATTTCATTCTAGGGTTTGTTTTCTAGGTTATGTTCCCATAGAGGATTCAAGTTGTCTGAGGTTGATGATTTTGTTCCCCTTATCGTTGAGCTTTTGGAATTATGAATCCCATGCCTGTCCTTAGTATGATTGCTTGTTTCGTTGTCCCCTGTTGCCAATCCAACTCTCACCATTTTGATCTCAATTTCATAGTTGAACTCTTGTTTTGCTCTGCTTGCCTCTATCTTGATAAGTGATTTCACAGTTCTGTTAGGCAGTGAGTTGCTGACGATTAAGTGGTATTCCTCATTGTATTGATCTAATGTATTTGTTGTATGTGGTATATTCCATTTGGATTCCTTATCCTACGTTCCTCCTGATCTGAGTAGTGGAGCATTAAAAATTCATGTGTTATATACCAGTATTTCTATCTAAATTTACATGCTAGGTTGCAATGTTGTGTATGAATTGTTGCTACCGTGTAGTATAGCTGATTAGATGCTTAATTATGTTCTGTTATTCAGATAGTGTTGGTGTTTTATACCCGACAACCTACCAAGTGGGTATCCGAGGTAGTAGATTGGTTGGTGGGGGATTGTTGGACCTGGAACTCGAAGATAGAAGCGAGGACACAAGACACGGATTTATACAGGTTCGGGCCACCATAGTAGCGTAATACCCTATGTCTTGTTTGGGGTGTTGTATATTGCACCCTTCGCTTGGGTGTTGTTTGATGTTGAACCTCTTGGTGGTTATGAGGGTTCTCTTCCTCTAGGTACCCCTGCCCTCATTTATATACTTCAGGAGACAGGATAACTAGTCTGTTACAAGAAGGAGTCCTAGTAGCATTACATGGTACGAGTCCTAGTAGGATTACAGAGGAATCCTAGTAGGATACCGTCTTCTTCCTTCGTCACGGGTACTGAGGATCTATCCCCGACAGATAGCTCGTAAGAGACATAGAGATATAGGTGATTTTATCCATAGTGAATTTGACAAAGATGTTGATACCCATATGTTTGAAGAAACCTTTTCTAAAGCTGAAGATATTGAGATATATGGTGGCCATGATTCTGGTGATGAATGTAACCATTCTGATGTAAGTTGTCTATTGTTATTTTTTCAACATTACTAGTTCATCAATGTATCTTTGGTTTACTACATGTTTTTCTATTGTTCCTATTTATCTTCATGGTGATTACATTCTTTCATAGCAATTGTTGACCAATTGATTATGTGGCTATGCAATATATTCATGCTGGTGTAATATATCCATGCCGCTATCAAAATCGTCAGTACAAGAAAATCAAGCTGTTGAAAAATAAAATGAAGAGGAGATTGACCAATGAGGTATGTAGCATTAACATAATTTCCATCCTTACATGTCACTTATATTATTTGACACATTTAGATCCTAATTTAGTTCATTCTTCTCGATAGTAGATCAACAAGCAAAAGTCTGTCAAGAAATCAAGATATGCCTTCACTCGTTTTTCTGTTACTGCATTCTCTAAGGTCATCAACAAATTGACTCCTAATCAGAGGAAGGTCATTGAAAAATATGGACTTGATTCTGTCTTTCTATTCGACAAGTGCTTTGTTCCTAATAACTTTTCTAAGTGGGTAGCCAAACTTGTTGATTATAAATCTAGTGATATAGTTGTTGGTTCATTCTGTTCAATTCTGAAGAACTTATTTTTAAAATTATTATGAAAACATTTGTATACTATCGTTTGACCATGAACCATTCGCTTTACCATTTCAAAATTAGCTCCATCAGGAACTTCCAAATACGTCTCCTTCTTCTGTGAATTTCTTATTTGTTCCATTAACAACACAGTGTATGCACCCCGCAAGTTGAATGCAATTCAATCAGTAATTTAGGATCATCATGTTTTCCTTTTATTCTCAATCACCAATATATACATGTTTACTGTTAACTAATATGTTAAGATACTCATGTGGAATCTGTGTTTTAGCATGCCCATCAATTTGTAAGATCATCCCCCTATGTATTGAAATGCATCATTTTCAAAAAAATTAGTATGAATTAGTGTTAAAAATTTTATTTGGGAAGCTGTATTACATGTGCTTGTTGATACACATATGCATCTCCTTCATGATGTGTTGGTAGCTGTTGATTCTGTATTGCTCCATGTAGTTTTACTTTTAAACTGTGTTCCTGCCTCTTCAAAATTTAGCAAGATCCATAAACACAGTTCATTAAATTGATGTACAACTAGGTTCTATATCTTTTACAGTGTCAAACTTGCTGTAATTTCTGCAATATGCATATGTAACTTATCTTCATACATTAATATTTCATATTATGAGTCTTTTGTATTATTTTGGACTTAATTTTAGTTGTAAGCAAAATAAATCACTTGGATAGGTTCTCCAAACTCTCCTCTTGATTGTTCAATAATTAATGATGTTTCTTGCCTTGGGATCTGCAGCTTTACAGAAATTTCCAGAGGCAACTCATACATGTACATTTTAAACTTTTAGTTAGATGAATCTTACATATAAATATCTACATGTACTATCTGATACATGTCTGACTTTCCTTTGCTTTGGTAATTCATATTGATTCTTCTATTTGATTCCAACAAGCCACTGCTTTGTCTATATTCTTCCTAACATATTTTACAAAAGGTATATCTAACTGACAGTTTATATGTACTGCATATTCATGAGCAATAAAAAAGGTATTGGAGATCTCTCTCTATATATATATATGTGTGTGTGTGTGAATAACTATTTTCATACAAAAGTTTTATATCATATATATTAATCCTTTGCATCTGTACCTTTTCTATAAAGGGGTCATGCCAAACTCTATAGTCTCATAATGATTATTTTATCTTCTAAATCTCTATGAGCTAACCATAGTGTCATTTAATTGCACTTGAGATAGTTGAGATACTTTTTTGCTTACCATTTGTGAGATCAAAGTTTGAGAAGTAAAATTTTTCTACTAGGGAGACAAGAACAAGACATACAGAACAAGTAATTATCTGCTTGCCTCTTTAATTCTTCTTTCTTTGCATTGAAGACTATTTCCATCTCCTTCTTTTTGTCCGCACATTGGCTTCTTCTCCTTCTAATCTTCTCGTCCTCTTTATCCCTAATATGCTTTTCAATTCTCGTCCTTCTTTTCGGTAGCCAAGTTTGGTTTTTATTTTTCTTTCTACTTTTCGCTTTCGTTGGTGTGAAACCCGATAAACCTCTCTACCTCCTCTATTGACGGGCCACTTTATTGCCTCCATCTGTATTTCTACCTCCTCCTCCCTCTGCTGTCTTCATTGCTTCTCCACTTTCACATCTCTACATCTGACACTTTTGCTGTTGGTACAAGCTGGAGAACTCGAGGAGAAACTGCAGAGGCCGGAGAACTCGAGGTTTGTATGTTGACCTAAACATTCATTTTATTTTGACAACTCTGCAGACTCAGTTTCTTCATTGGATCATCTTATTTCTTTTGATTCTTGCCATGACCTGTACAATTTTTCAGGTCCTTTTCTTATTGACTTCCATGTTTATTCATGTTCATCACCTATATACTTTCTCTGCTAAAACAGTTAGTTCTATCAACATGATGTATAGTTTTCCCCTTTTTTCAGAGCTATTTCTTGTTCTTTCTATCTAAATTCTAAATCTGCATTATTTGTTCAATTTTTTAGGTATTATGACTGCAAGATGGCTATGATCTCCAAGGTACTATCTTTACTGATTCAATTGGTTATTTTTCTCATAGAAAAATTGTTATGCAAATTAAGAATGGAGCAAATACTTATGGATTTTGATCTTTTTCTCTTTTATTTCATCTCACGAATATCTTGCTAGCTTTGTTTGCACATGTGATTATTGTTATGGTTTCTGTATATAAGTATTTTCCTTATCTAGGTATCTTTATATTTTTCACTAACAATATGACCCATTACTATGATAGAATATATGATGAAGGTAGCTATCACTAAATTGTTCCTGTTCTCAATGATAACCCAATTTATTTAAATATCACATACCGTATCATCTATAATATGCGTGCTACATCATTTACAGTACAAAACTGATTCATTTACAGTGCTTTAATTACTGTAAAATGTATAACTTTGTTATGTAAATATGGGTTTGCATTTGAGGGGTTGCATACTTGCCTAAAAGTATTTGTTATTTTATTAACTATAGAAAACATTATGTAGGTTGGATTTGTATTTGAGGGGTTGCACACTTACCCAAAATATTTGTTATTTTACTAACTACAAAAAAATATGTGCATTTGTTTATTTTAGACATTTTTGCATTATTTTTTTAGCTGGTTTTTCTCTGTACGAGTCTGTTCTTTAAGGTTATTCTTTACCTTTTGTTTGAATTAATTCTTTATAGTTCCATCCTTTGTTTGTCATGCTAGATACCTGTTCTAATTTGTGTTCATTTTCCTTTTTCTTATTGACTTCTGAAACGTCATTTTTGTGAGAAGGCCTTTGTTAGGGATGATGTTCAGATGACTAGGGATAACATGACTTATCTTGGTATCCAAGAAGGTGTTCAGGAATGTCTTTGGGGGTTTCATTGACCACCCAAATTAACCTGGTAATCTGCATTTCATAGAAAAAAATCTGTTAAATCTGATTAATCTGCATTGAGTTATGGGAATCTGAAATTTCTGATTTGTCAATTTGCTTCTATTTGGGGGTTTCCTTGACTACCCAAATTAATCCGGTAATCTGCATTCTATAGAAACAAATCTGTTGTATCTGATTAATCTGCATATAGTAATGAGAATATGAAATTTCTAACCAATTTGCTTATATATGGGGTTTCAATAACCACCCTAATTATCTGGTAGTCTGCATTAGATAGAAATTATGTTTAAAGTATCTGTGCAATCAACATATATATTTGGGAAACCTTAACAATCTACTTAGCTGCATTCATATTCTTTTTTATCAGATCCGAAACTATCTGATATTTGTTGTTTTATGATCTGTGATTTGTCTTGTTTTTCTATCCCTGATTTATGATAGTAAGTCCTTAGATGAGCAAGGATTCCAGTAGGCTGGTAGTGTGTCGTTGATTGGGGTTGGTCTGGGTAATTGTGTCGATGCCCAAGTCGAATTTGTTAGTCGATTGCCTGATTTGTTTGGTGCCCCCTTTCTGATTTGATTGGGACCTCTCCTTCCACCTCCTTGGATTAGTTGCTGCTAGTTGGATGGGTGATGTTTTCTGGGTATTTGGATTTGGATCCCTTTAATTTGTTTCCGATGGCTAGTCAGATTTACTCCTTCACACCTCCGGTTAATGAACTTTTTTCATCTGCAAAATTCATATGCCAATGACAGTGAGAGTGATGGTTTTCATGAATCGATCTTATGGAAGGAGTTATCTTTTTTTTTTCCTCCCATGATGTTATCTTGAAAATTCTAAACTCTCCCTCATGCCAAATTAGTTGCCTAGGTTAAGTACATGAAAAAATTACTGTTATGACAGTAGGTATTCAGGTGTCATTTCTATATCTGTCACATGTAATTTCTATGTATTTGAGACTTATATTCTTTTTTGTCAATTCTCCTATTGTATCCATGTCATAGGAGTATGATTAAAAGCTGACTGGCTGCTTATTTTTTATAGGAGTATGATTAAAAGCTGATTGGCTGCTCATTTTTAAGTTCCACTACATTTACTCATTGACTCCGCGCACGCTTAACATTGATTCAACAACTGCAATGAATTTTCCATTTGTATGTGTGGGGTTCCAATAGCTCCCCCAAATCTGTAGTTTTGGAAACCTACAAAGTATTTGAATAAGTCTGAGCTTTGTGAGCTTTTTTTAATTTCTGTCAGCTACATCTGTGCGGTTCAAATACCTCCCCCATCATCTATCAATTTGGAAACCATAGAAATATTTTGAAGAAATCTGCCCTTTTCTGAATTTTTGAAATGGTGACATTTGCATATGAGGGGTTTAGCTAGCTACCCCAATTTCTGTACCTTTTGAAACCATAGAACTATTTTGAATTAGTGTGCATCTGATAATTTGTTTAAAGTATTTTACATATGTAGAATCGTTTGTTATTTTGAATATCTGCCATTTTTCTTAATGCTGTTGTGCTCTAGCTCCATTTATTGACCATTATGAATCAATACCTTTTGGAACCAGTCCATATATTATATTATTTTTATTTGGGAAAAGCTAACCATTATTTGAGCATTGTGACACTCCATCACTCGATTTTGGAGCTGTCCGATCTGCCTAGGAGTTGTTTCTGACCCTTCAATGGTTAGGTGGGCTGCCCGGTGGGATTCTTTTTTCTTCTTCTTCTTTACTGTTTCTAGGACCCAGCAAATGTCCTGCTCTTTTCGGATGGGAAGAGCTGCATCTTGAAGTTGCAAGTCATTTCGTACTCCTCTCTTTGGTTTCAGTCAGGTGTGGCAATTCCGTGGCTTCACATTTTATTGGCTGTGTATAGTGCCCCTTACTTGAATTTACTCTGATAATCTCACTGTCAATTTATTGTATTGAAGCTGTAATCAAACAAATACTAACAATATTTTGCTTCTACATTTAAACAACTAGTATGTAAAACATAGCTAGCAGTTTGTAATTAAACAAAAATGTCAGCTTCTACTTATGGTCTATGCAATCAAAGAACTACTAGCTTGCTTCCTACTATATGATACTGTAAAAATGGTTAGTTTGGTTTTTGCATTGTGTTTTGTTGAAAATGTCAGTTTCTTCCTACTATATGATACTGTAAAAATGGTTAGTTTGTTTTTTTTGCATTGTGTTCTGTTGAAAATGTCAGTTTCTTCCTACTATATGATACTGTAAAAATGGTTAGTTTGATTTTTTGCATTGTGTTTTGTTGAAAATGTCAGTTTCTTCTGCATATTGTCAGACTGCTAATTCTTTTTTGCTGACTGTTAATAATTTACGAAGCATGTGGTGTGAAGTCACATGTAGAGATTTTTGTTCACAGTTGCATCTCTGACCATGAAAAAGTCCACAATGTCCAGTATTTACCAATAATATATATCAATGAATCTATTTTTATGCTTTATAATTATATGGCTATTTTTCTCCTGATGCTAATGCGTTATGCACCTGTGATCATATACAGTGTTTTGACATTATTTTTACAGTGATTATCTTGCTGCTAGTTTGGTGTATTGACACTGTCAAACTGTCAATGTTGTTCTGAGTCTAAGGTTTTTGTACGCATCAAGTCTGATTTTTTTCATTGTCTGCATCAGCATGATGTCTTTTTATCTCACAAAATTTATCCTTTTTTCCCCAGATGGCTTGCAACTATGAGGCTTGTCAATTTTGAGAGGGGGTCTGTTGAATGTGTAGTACTCCTTCGGAATTGCTTTGTGCTGGCTTCGGATTTTGCATCGGTTAACCCCCAACTTGGTGATGCTTTGGTGAACAGGGTAGCGGTGATGATTTGCATATGGTTTTTTTATGCACTCCCCTCTACTTCTGAAGATTTGTAAATCATAGATTTTGAATGAATCTTTGTCATCTATGTCATTTGCAGGCTATCTCATTTTGCATTTGAGGGTTTCATTACACCCAACTACTTTTGCACTTTTGCAAACTATAGCTATTTTTTGGATAATTCTGTACTATATGTCTCTTTGATGTTTCTCAATTTTTTATATATCCGTGTGTTTCTCAATTTCTGTTTTTATGTCTACTTTTGTCTTTCCTTTTTTCCAATTACTTGGCAATAATTTTGCATATCTGCATTCATCTTTTTCTTTGATAGTTTTCCTCATTTCACTTTTCTGGGGCTCCATCACTTTGACTTATTTTCTGTTTGATTTTGTTAAATTGTTGTCTGTTTTGGTTTCCCCTGCTGGTTGGTTGAAATTTGGGTGAGCAGCTCTTATTGCTCACTTCGAATTTTGATCACCAGAAGTTTTGGGTGATTTGGTGGTCCAAATCACATGAGTGAAAATAGGACCCAAATCACTCAGATTTTGTTCCATCATTGATTTGGCTGATTTGATCTTTAAAATCACTCGGGTGATGGAAGGCCTCAAATCACCCAAGCATGGTATAGACAAATCTTTTTTTAAAAATGCTAGGCACGTCAGAGCATGCACACAAGCTTTACTATAGCTAATTATAGCATATGCCTCAAAAGACCTATAGGTACATGCATGGATCATGAGATCAAAGCCAATTTCCTAGTGGGATATCCGATCCTATCCCAGTCTCATCAATCCGATGCCCCCTGAAAGTCAGCACATACTTGGATTTCAATTTTCAACCATTATCCTCGCTAGGAAAATTCGTCCATTAGACTCAAGAGTTTAGACTTCATTCAAATTTTATAGAGAAACCAAATGCACGTTTCCTTCAGTTTTTTTAAAAAATATCCTTCAGATTTGTTTGGAGCCCCAGGATTAAAAATTAGTCCGATGTTTGGAAAAATAAGCTAATTACAAAACTAATTGCACTAGTCATGGTTAATTGATGAGTAGAATATATCGATCCTAATTAGTCATGATTAACTCATGTGGTGCTACAATAAACATGAGCTAATCTTGAACTAATTAGAATTAGTAGATTCTACTCATGAATTAGCCATGAATTATGCAATTAGTTTTCCAATTACCTTATATTTAATAGTCAATCAGGAACCCAACGTCGGACTAATTTTTCAGTCCCGAGGCTCCCAACAGGGATTTAAAGAAAAAAAACAAGTTCGCATGTACTTGTACTCAGCTACTTCAGAAAGACGGGCCTTGTTTACTTCACTTCCAACTCCCAACTTTAGCACTATGCAAAAAGAAGATTCACCATCACATCAAACTTGCGGTACATGTATGGAGTACTAAATGTAGATGAAATTAAAAACTAATTGCACAGTTTTGTTGTACTTTGCGAGACGGATCTTTTAAACCTAATTAGTCAATGTTTGGACAATAATTCACAAATACAAACGAAACGCTACAGTGTGCTATAGTGCCAGCACAGTAATTTTGACCCTTACAATTTTAGCAACTAAATAAGGCCTAGACCCAATCCGTACTTACGCAGACAAGGTTTCACGTGTCTGACAAGGAGATCGGGACCTGCATGGCAGAGCACAAACCTAACCTAACGGTTCGTTTATGATCGACGCCATGGCATGCACCAACGGGCATTATCATGACACTGTTGACCCGACAGATTGGCCTGTCAGACTCAGATGGACAAGGGAAACGCCGCGAGTGGCGTTTCATGGGTGGATTATTGCGCGCGCCCACAAAGATCTCTGGAATCCGATCGCGACGCGCTGATGAGCCACGACGTCTGCTAGCTAGACTAGCTGCAGGAGTGGGGCTTTCAGGCATGCTTCGACATGGGCTGTGTCGGCCACTTTCTTCGATCAGGTCATTGTGACGAATCGTGCATGCCGATTCCATCCGTCCTGCAGTTCATCACCACGACACCACCACCACTACCGGCAGTGCCAAACTGCTAGGGTATAGGGATCGATCGAACTGGAGCAGCTTGCGACGCATCGATCGAGCACCTTCTGGAGTTTTCCAGACCTCATCGGCGTGGAGGAAACTGGAAGGATTACGCATGGGCACCTTGTACCCAAACAGTGACGTGGCGAGAATACTCGCATTCTTGTTCCTGAATAAAAGAATCTCTGCGTTTTATTCCAGCCGGGCTTCCTGGAAGACTCCTAGGGTCATGTTTAGTTCCCTCCAAACTTTCAACTTTGATACTATGTAAAAAGAAGATTCCCCATTACATCAAACTTGCAGTAAATGCATGGAGTACTAAATGTAGACGAAATCAAAAACTAATTGCACAGTTTTGTTGTACTTTGCGAGACGAATCTTTTGAGCCTAATTAGTCAATATTTGGATAATAATTCACAAATACAAACGAAACGTTACAGTTGCGCATTTATGGCAAAATGCCAATTTTGTCACTTCCAAATTGGGAACTAAATAAGGTCTAGGTTTGATTAAGGCGTCCATCTTTTGTTTTTTCTTAAAAAAACTAGGCATCACCCGAGCGTTTCTGGTGGCCTCGTCACCCGAATTTGCCACCTCCGATCATTGCTAGCTTTGTTTGTCTTTCGTCTGATCTGATCTAGCCGGTGGGCAAGTAGCGTCGGAGTTATGGATCCAGTAGTCTACCGAAGGTTAACCAGACGGTTGATTTGTAGGTGAGGATAGTCACGAAATCAAGAACTCGGTGGTAATCACAAGAACACGAAGGAACATGAGGTTTTAGATAGGTTCGGACTTCCGGAGAGTAATTCTTTACATCCTGTATACGTGGATTGTATTGCTCAGTATGAGAGTCAATGTTTCGTTGTTCGTTACCCTTAGGGGGCGCCCTTGGCCGTCTTATATAGTCTGGCAACCAAGAGCTACAAGTCGGTTTGAATCTAACCTACTCGGTATTACATGGAAGGTAATCTAAGTTGGATTACCATACCGTCTCATAGTATCCAGGTAGATTTGGACAGTCTAGTTGCCTTGCCGTGTACTCCAAGTAACTTCATGTCCTTGGTCCGCATGCCCTGGTCGTGCAAGCCTACTTGTCAGGTTCGATCAGTATCCTGGTTGGTGGGGACCCGTAGGGTACCCATATCCCTCAAGCCCCCGAGCGATGTGTAGGCGAACAGTAACTTGAGGTCGTCGCAATGAAGCTTGAAATGAGGTCGGCTGAAGCTGCGATGGCGTCATGGTGACGAAGAGGCTGCGCAGTGCTAAAAAAAGAAGAAAAAATCCGAGTGAGCGCAAAGCCAAAGCGCAGAGCGAAGACGAGTGCCGGACTGATGGAAGTCGGCGTCCAGCAGGTTGAAGCAACGGGTACGGAGGGCGTCGCAAGACGCACTCCATAGGAGTAGCCCTCGAGCATTGAAGTGATTAGGATAATCTGTCTAATGGTCAAAGAAGAAAAAGTTGATCCCAAAAGCAAGTCCAAGTGCCCGAGCACAAAGATAGACAAAGCCACGGAGGCACACCGACCAAAATTAGGTGCCCAACCCCCAAAGTCGAGGACTGGCGGAGCCGCAGAGGCACACCGACCTAAAATAGGCGCTCAGCCCCCGAGCGTGGGAGCCGGACGAGTTGTCAAAGTACGCCGAGTCGCCTCCCACCCCGAGTCAAAGAGGTCGGTCGGGCAACTGGAGGTGCGCCGAGTGGTCGTCGACACCTAGCCCCTGAGCCTGGGAGCAGGACGAGTCATCGAAGTACGCCGAGTCGCCTCCCGCCCCGAGCCAAAGAGGTCGGCTGGCTTGAAATCAAGATGTCAAAATAAACGAGTCTTTTTTTGGCTGGTACTCAAAATAAACTTAGTACAAGGAATATTTTGTGAAGGAAGTCTATGATTCTCCCTTCCTACGATTGTGTCCTGTGCTCTCAAGGCACTGAAGAGACCCTCTTTCACCTACGGCTTGGGTGTTCTTTTGCACAACACTGTTGGATCCATACTGGACTGTTTGTAGACCTTCTTGCAGACCCATATGATATCCTGGAAAGCTTCAAACTTTAGTTACAAGTACCTTTCTTTATGGAGATCATAATCATTATGAGTTGGTGTCTTTGGTTAGCTAGAAATGATTGGATTTTCAAGGGCATTCCTCCATCCATAACAACTAGTTTGCAAAACTTCAGTTTCATTTTTACTCAAGTTATACTTCGAGTAAAAGAAACTTTGAAAGCTCCTATGTCTGCATGGATAGAGCAGCTTGTGTAATCTTTTTTTAATCTTTTTTGTTTCTTAAGCCTTGTGCTTTTCTTGTACCTTGTTTTCTGTAAATTGTCGTAATATATATAACCAATAGGGAATTCTTTCCCCTCCTATTTCATCAAAAAAAAAGAAAGGTTGGCCGGTTGACGGGAGGCACGCCGAGTCGGGATCTGTAAAATAAATCTTGCGATGTATCAATCTGTGTGATGAAATATGTGATGTAATGAACTTAATCGTATGCGGTCCAAGAAAAAGATGCCCTATCCCTCCTTTGGCGCGACAACGTGTAGCTAAGGCCTGTAGCCGCTAATCGCCTAGCCTTGCCTGACCAGTGTTCTGCTAAGAGCGGATCTCGAGCTTGTAGGAGGGGTGAACGCAAGGTTGTCTAGATTTCACGAGTTAGGACACCGATCACACGAGTTAGTTGTGTAGCCTCAATAGGGGAGGAGAAGGAAGCGGGACCCAGAGGTCGGCGCCTAGAGGAAGCCCCCAGGTTTGAGAGCGAGTGAGCTGTTGAACAGGTCGGACAGCCCCACGAACATCAGGAACAGCTCGGGAAAAAATAATAAGGCGGTAGTTACGCAAAAAGAACTTGATGGGTTTTATTTATTTAATAAAAGGGAGAAAAGAATACATAGCTTTTAAGTCCGAATGGTAGAAGCGTCGCAGGTGCTCGATGTTACATGGATTGGGGACGCTTGAGCCGTCCACCCACTGCAGCCGGTAGGTGCCGGGTTAGATGACCAGTGAAGACACGGAGGCACGTCAAGTCGCCTCCCACCCCAAACCAGAGAGGTCAGCCAGACGACAGGAGGCACGCCGAGTAGTTTTTAAGCTGTCAAGGTAATAGGAATCCGTTAGGGTTGGTCCCCGATCTTTCGATGAGAGGACGTGGGATAACTCGATTGGTGGATGGAGACGACGTTCACGGCCCGACTACAGCCTTCCAAGCTGCGCCTTAGCAACTGATACACCACCTCCAATGGATGTCGCGATTTTGTGGAGCGCGTCACGCGGGCACTAGGCACTCGTCCTGCAAACAATCGAAAAACTAGCAAGAACAAGTATAACAAGTACTGAATTTACTAGATGAAGACGAAGATTTCAATCTTAATCTCAATAAGGTGGGGTTCCGAAGACAAGAAGACGGACGGCTGATCCAGCACGCGCGCTTAAGCAAGAGCTAAGCTTAAGCGAGAGCTAAACTTGATCTAAACAAAACCCAACTGTTCTTGGTGGTGGCTAAGGGGTATATGAAGGTGGGAGGATGATCACTAGGGTGTTGGGGTTGTGCTACAACCCTAGAACGCGTCCCTATTGGACCCGACTTGATACACGGCCCA
Source organism: Setaria viridis (assembly GCF_005286985.2). NCBI lineage: Eukaryota > Viridiplantae > Streptophyta > Magnoliopsida > Poales > Poaceae > Setaria > Setaria viridis. The sequence goes on from NC_048263.2 coordinate 32,961,909, forward strand.
TTGGGCCAAATTAAAGTGACGTAGCACCAGAAAACCTCTCGGTAGTAAATCGGTCATTGCGACCGCCTCAGATCAGATATGGACTTGAGTGTAGATCCATATGAAAATAGACTTCATAACGAATTCGTGAAGTACTTGAACTCCCCAATCCGAGTCCGTATGCGACCGTGGTGACCATCACAAGTTGGTACTATTCTGGAGTCCGAATCCAGCCTGCGCGAGTCCTTTTCTGTTTCGGTCTTCTCCCTAGTTCCTAACCAAAATAAGAATGCACGCATCTCCATGGTCTAAATAGGATGTACATGAACTCAAAAGTGAACTTACTTGATGATTAAGTTGATGAGCACGGGTAGAAGTAATAGGACCAAAAACTGGTACTTGTATAGGCGTGGATGTATTGTTGATGTTGATGTCCTCATCATAAGGGAGGATAAAAAGATCATGTAGCATGAAGTAGAATATCTAAAAATTGAACAACTTGAAAATTTAATTCGCTGTTGAAGTAAATTCTTACACGTCCTGTCTTATAGCTCAGGTAATTTTCCCTGTCTTATAGGTCAGATAATTTCCCCTGATGACCAAGGAGAGGACGACTTGTCTCGGGGCTAACTCGATGGGATGAGTCAAGGTCTTATCTCTTTTGCTCTGTTTTGTGGACTTTTTTGTTAGTGTCTTATCTGCTATTAATTCGTTCAGCTCCAATCTCCACGTAGGCCTTGTTTAGTTTCCCTTTTTCCTAACTTTGGCACTATGCAAAAAGAAGATTCCCCATCACATCAAACTTGCAGTACATGTATGGAGTACTAAATGTAGATGAAATCAAAAATTAATTGCACAGTTTTGTTGTACTTTGCGAGACGAATCTTTTGAGCCTAATTAGTCAATATTTGGACAATAATTCACCAATACAAACGAAATACTATAGTTGTACATTTATGGCAAAATGCAAACTTTGCCGCTCCAAATTTGGGAACTAAACAAGGCCGTATTTTCCTTTCCCCTTCCCGTCTGTTCCTGCGAGGTGATCAGGCAGAAGCCGCCGAGGTGAGGCGATTCGTCCGCCCTCTGTGTTTTCCTCCTGATTTTTCGTAGGGGCGTTTAGTATTTTCCGTGGAATCATTGTTGTTTGGTATTTAATTCCATTCCGTGGCCAATTTCGTCCCTAGGGTTCATATTTGTATGATCTCGTTTTGGTTAGATTTGGTAAATCAGCAGGGGATTCGAGGGGCTCAATGGATTTCCCGCGGGTAGATTTATGAGTTAGCTCCCATCCCTGATACAGTTCCTGTTTATTTGGTTGTGGTAGTAAGTAATTTTGCTTTTTGTGCCCCTTGGGTTACTGTTCTGTACGATCCTCTTTCAATTTTTCTCTCTTTTTTTCAGTTGAATCAATTTGGTATGTCTGTAGGGATTCTATTGGCTTGATCGATTTTTTTTTACGGTACCTGCATGAGCTTAATCTTGCTCTAGTTCTGTTAGATCCCCCTGTTGTTCAAATTTGTTTCGGCTACTAAATCTTAGTAAGATATCGTTGTTCCGAGGTTCTAGATCATATTTATCTAATCCAGTAAATATTCTTGTGCGCCCGATGGGTTGCACCTGTGCATATCTGTAGCTCCCCTCCCCCCTATTGCAGTAATTCAAATTTGTATATGGGCTTGATTCCGAGATCAGTTTTTGGGAACTCATATGTATACCTGTTGTCTGCCAAACAGTGTATTTAGATATTCATCAAGGCCATGCATTCCCCCATCTGTTTGAATCCGAGAGTTCATTTCCTATCATTGACAATATATCTTGTAAAATCTAAGGGTTTCATAGTATTCAATAAGATATTTTTCTCCTTGCATCTTCAAATATGGTCCAAATACACATCAAAGTTAACACACACCATTCATTTACAACTCTAGTGTACTGCATTTACAGTTATAATATCACTGGCAATTCTACTGTATGGATATGGAAGTGTGGTTATGTGGTCAGTTGTGCTATTATTTTGCTTATGTCTGTTCATGTATCAGTATGAGTCAAAGATTAATTTTCACTTGAGCAGCTGGCAAGACATACGTCCCTCTTACATGATCATTTGCTAAATATGTGGCGGGCATTATATTAGCTCAACTTATTTCTGTAGCTCATGCCAAACAAAGTGGGGGAGGAGAAGCTGCATCTGGCTATGATGACCATCCATGTGTTGCGGGGATGAGCAGATTTCTTGACCACAACTCCTAATATCTTGTATATTTTACTTTGTGGATGGTCGTAGTAGGGATCATGCTTGCATTTGTTCAAATTTGAATGGAGTAGTATTGCATGCCATTCTAATTATAGTTTTTCAATTGCTACACTAGTATAAAATTGACCTGTAATTCATTTTTTATTTATTAATACTTTCCCCTCAAATTTTCTACTGTCTAGATAATGATTAGACCATTCTCTGTTCCTTAGCCATCATTTTCAGGACAGTCTATTGCATAATTTATTATGCACTATAGTTGCTCCCTGAATCTTAAGTGTTGTTTGTTGAACTGCTTTTGGTGATCCTCACTGCCATCACAAGGTATCTGATATTTCGTTATAAAAAAATGTATCTGATACAAGTTGTTGATGTTAGCATTAACTTCATTTAATTACAATATTTATAAGTTTCTTCACTTGCTTAACTTCCATGTGGGCCAAGAGATCAAGCTGCCAGTTTCTTTCCTTTTTTTAAGAGAAGCTGCCAGTTTCAAGTTCAGATGTATCATCATACATGTTGTCTGGTAATGGCTCCTGCAAAATGAATGCTAAGTTTCTCCCATCTCCTTCAATTCAAACTGTTATAGTCCCATTTTTTCTGAACCACAAGGTTTGCAGTTGACACCACTAATATTTTACAGCAAATTATTCATGAGTATTGCATCATGATAGATTGGATTTTTACCATTGCTCCAATCTTTATTTGTTGGATCTAATTAAGCACCCAAATAATTTAGTCTATTTGCATTCCACTGAGGTTATCTGATGGCAGTGGACTCAACAACCGTTTCATGGTTACTTTTTGTGCTTTGGAGAATATTGTTGGATCTACAAGTTTTTCAGTTCTTTATTGCAATTTAACCTGTGCGCAACTATGGTTTCAAAGGTGCAATTCATTTACACTTCAATTGTATTTTATTTACACTGACGACATTACTGTAATTTCATATATGTGCATGTGTAATTGGTGTTTTTGTGTGCATACAAGGTATATTTGTTCACTATATTGGTGCTGGTAGTTCATTTCTTATTAATAGATAATAAGTTTTGAAATTTCAAGGTTTTCTAGCCTTTTCATTATGTAAATTTTGTGAAAAAAATTACTACCTGTTCAGTTTGATGCACATATGCTCCTGTTTCATTGCGTCTATGTGACTCTCAGCTATGAATTGATCCCTGCAACACTAGTGGTCTTCTTGGTTCCTGCAACTGCTGGTATGGTGCTATTTGCATCAACTAAAATATACAGGATTCATGTACAATTCAATTGTACTCCATTTACATGGACAAAATTACTGTGATTTCTCCTATCTAAGGCATAAAATTTGGATATGTAGGGATTCATTACGGAACCATAACATTTGTTATTTTACTGACACTAGAAAAAAAAATCCAAGAATCTGTTCATATTTTAGTCTTGCTGATATTCCTTTGCTTATCTTTTTTGCATATGCAGGGTTTCATTAAGCAACCATAAAATTTGTTATTTTACTGCAATAGAAAAAATCTGAGAATTTATTCATATTTTAGTCTTGCTGATATTCCTTTGCTTATCTTTTTTTTGCATATGTAGGGTTTCATTACGGAACCATTAAATTTGTTGTTTTACTGCAATAGAAAAAAAATCTGAGAATCTGTTGTTTTCCCCCCAAATCTTAAGTGTGTAAGCTTTTGATTTGCATATGACTGAAACCATATTCTAATATTTTCTTTTGTGTGCAGGTTTGCTCTTAGATCATCTCCGCAACTTTGTATATGTGCTGCTTCCTACTAACGAACAAGCTTCCATGCTGCATAGACGTGTGTAAGATACCGGTGAAGATCAAGTTACCTTTGCTGCTGTTGTCAAAGTCAAGATTCAACCTTGTAATTTAGACAACACTGCTCAACTTGTTGTTAGGAGGCTTGACATCTGAATGTTTGTTCAGGCCCTCATTTGTTTTCTTTGCTGTTTACTGAAGCAATGTAAATATGCTATCTTTGTATTATGTCAGACTCATAAGCTTTTTTTTGGGGAACATATGGACATTATCTAGGCTCATCAGACATGGTGTCATGTACAAATTTAGATACTTGATTGTGAAGCTCATATCATAACGGACTCAATATGATCACGCCCAATTTAAATTTCTGTCTTGGCACGATATGAATGTGTTCAGTAGCTGTATTTTCTGTAGAAGCTATAGCCTATCCTCAATTTTGGTGTTCATTTTTTTGAGCCGCCTGATTCTGATCTGAAAGGTCAGAAAACCGGGTGTCAGATGGCCCCGAAACACACGATTTTTGCTCCTCCACTTTTCAGGTGTTTTGGCTGTTTCAAATGCTCGGGTGATAGGCCCCTCCGAAACGCTCGAGTGCGGGGTAGACGCTCCCTTTTTTTTTTTCCTAACTTTAGGAGTAGGTGAGAGTGTGCTTTGATTATGGCCTAAGCTAAACCACCGTCGCATCGACCGGCTAGTCAAAATGAAAACACATGCTGCGAATGGTTTCCCTGCAGATCGATCTTACGGAAGCAAGTGACGTCCGTTGGCTGACCACGAGTTGTTGATACGCAAGACCAAGCGCATTTGACGAAGAGATCGATCGATGCTGCTAATCAACTCAAACTCAAACACAACACGCGTGTGATGAGGAAAAGTCTCAACGCCAAAGGCAGCGGCTAGCTTATACACATGCACAACCAAAGTCCTCATCATAACGCACAAACACTCGATCGTACAAGGGATGGTAAAAAAGATCAAACCATCTCGCGAGCTAATCTAGTTTCACCTGTCTAATTAGCGAGCAACTGTTTTATAGTGCAACGATCGAAGCACGCCTAGCTAGGTAGTTAAAGCCAGCTCGCTAGCAGAGCACGTCCTTGAGGAGCTTGTACCTGCGGGCTCTCCGGCCGCCTGCCTCAAGCTCGCCGCCGGTGACCTTTCCCGCGCCCTTGCCGCACCCGCTGATGGTCGGGAACGCCTGCTGCTCGCTCCTGCCTTGCGCCGCTGCCGCCGCCTGCTGCTGCTTGCTGCAGCCCGACGCTGCCGAGGAGTTGTACGGCCGCTTCTTCCCGCCGCTGCCGCCGACGTCGTCGCTGAGGCACCAGTCGCAGACGCCCGCGCCCGCCTCCGCCGGGGCCGCGTCGCCGTAGTAGTTGGTGCAGTAGCTGCGCGCATGCATTGGAAGGAACGAAAATATGGTTAGTCCGATGACGAAGGGAAGTAGCTGGACGGACTCAATGGAAGGACGATGAAGTCGTTGGGCCGGCGTACGTACGAGTGCTGGAAGCGGCGGCGGCAGCGGGCGCAGCGGAAGAGCTTGTCGGCGAAGCCGACGTCGCCACACATGGAGCACACGGTGGTGCCGGCCATCGGCGGACACGGACGGAGACGCGCGTCAGCGTGGACCGGACGGTAGCCGCGCGCCGCCTATTAGCCTTGGAGAGCTGGAGGCCGGAGAGAGGAGAAAGAGATTCGCGTTCGCGCGCGCGGTGGCAGCGCAAAGGAGCAAGGCCGGATCGGAGGGAGGACGAGGCTTTAAATACTGATCCGAGAGCGAGGGATGTCGATGGAGGCAGCAGGGAGAGATCAGATCGTCAGATGGGCGGGTGGGCCCCGGCAACCAGGTGTGAGGTCGCCGGAGGAGCTGTGGGACCGGGTAGCCGGGCGGGACGGGGAGGCGGTCCACGTGTCCCAGCGTCTATACGTGCGTGTAAAGGCAGGAAAAAAAAAGGTGTGGTGCATCTTTAGTAGTCTTCCTGTCTCCGATCCAACCATCGTGCTTGGAGAGTTGAGAAGAACATAGTCTCCAGTGCTCCGATCTCCTTTAACTTTTCCTTTTCCCATAATTATTGGGACAACCCAATAATTCACCTAAATTCTCCCTGAATAAAGGAGGAGCTGTGACTATCCTAATACAGCAGTTGGATTGGGACGAGATTACTAGAAGCTTGCAAAAGTAATTCTTCCAATAACGATAAAAATAATATTGTGATATCCTATTAACTGGTATTAAAAAAATATTTATTAGAAACCACTAGAAACTCTCGACCCCTTCCCTTCCCCTAACCCCATAAGGTCACGTTGTCAGCAAAATATCTCTAGAGATGGAGCAGATGGAGTTCTTTGACTAGCAATTATTCTATCAATGTGTCATTTTTTATGCATACTTTTAATTAAAAGTAAGTAATTCAGATAATGGGAATCTAACAACACCAATTTTATATCCTAAAAGTTGTATACTAATCACATATGCTTGTCTTAAGGGAAAAATACACCATAGATTCTTGAACTCTAGTCGAGATTCACCGTAGTAGCTCGATTTTGCTGGAGCAGATGGAGTTCGTGACTCGAGTAGGTAAGCAAGAAAATACACTCCCTGTATAAGATAAGACTGAATCTCGCTGCATACAGGAAGAGTAGTTTTTTTAGTGTGGAGAAGATAAATGCTTGAGTAAAGTAGAGCATTTGTTGCTCCCTCCGTTCCAAAATATAGATCGTTGTAGGTTTTATTCTAGATACATTGATGTTACTATGTATCTAAATGTAGAGTTATGTATCTAAATATAGAGTTATGTTTAGATACATAGTAAAATTTATATATCTAGAAAAATTAATTAAAACATCCTACATTTTAAAACGGAAGTTGTACATTGGTTCGACTGTTCAAGAAATCGTTCGACTGTTCAAGAAATCGTGGGAGCAATCCCGCACCTTGAGGAGGAAGGGAACCAGCAACCGATTAGGTCGCTCTGTTTGTACGTGTACGAAATTAATGAACAATCAGCGTGGATGGAGTACACACTATTAAGCCTCTAGTACATGGTAGTACACGGACGCCATGACGACTTGGAATGCAACGTGATAATCTGTGGTTGGATGTACGTACTACCTTGACGCGCGCGAGCACACAGTACCGGATCCCCTCTCGAGAGAACTCGATCCTTTGCTTAGAGGAGACGACACCTCGCGATCTTACATTTGCATTGGTTTTTGCTGGTCTACGTAGCGTAGTAAGCTCTCGCCTTTATTTTCTTCTGTTCTGTCTGTCGGATCGCGCGCGCTTGCATGTACTTGTACGTACGTTGTATGGGGATCGAGTATGGGGGGTCGAGCGATGCGCGCGCTACCCGCTAGATCTAGCACGGGCGCTGGGCGGCGGCCTGCTGGTGCCGGCCTCATCCGCGGGCAGCAGCTGCAGGACAGGACCGCAAGCGCGGGGGTAATGGCGCGTGGACCGAGTGCGGCGTGCCTGCCGTGCCCCGGGCGCCCGAGCCCCGCGGCGCCGCGCCGTCAGGTTACTATTACGGCATGTGCCCGCACCGCCGGATTTGATTAGGGGTAGTACATTACACGCACATGAAACGCTGACGCCCACGGCAGGTAGGCGATGCCGATCGGTTCTTCGCTGTCGCGGAACAATCCAGAGCTTGCTCCTGTGGCCTGCGAGGACGACGAGCGATCGGGAGCGAGCGCGCCCGGCCCGCCTGTCGATGAGCTTAGTACGTGAGAGCACGCCGCCTGATCCAGTGATCCACTGAATCCTGCAGCGAGCGCACAGGGTGTGGACCGCGCGAGTGGGGCGGGTAGCGCTGAGCCCAGCGCATGGCACCGCCTCATTTGCCTGGTTTGCCGTCGGACGGATGCGATGCGATGCGATCCTCTGTTTCTGTAGCCTGCAACTGCAAGCAACAACGAGATATGGCCGGGCAGCATATACAGGGAGGGCAATAAAGCAAGAGATACTTGTAGCAATATCCATGGAACGTTGTAGATGATGACCGTACGGCGGCTGCTCGTCGAGCCGGGAGGGCAAGATATTTTTGTGGGTCTCCCCCCGGCTAGGCGGCTAGCGTACCCTGGTGCAGCATGGAGGAGGCTCGGCTTTTCAGGAAAAGCCCCGGGAGGACCTACCCTTTTGCTGTTGCGGCAGTGGCGCAGGCGCGCAGCGCTGGTGCATCACGTTATTACTCCCATGATTCCATCTCTTTTCGCCATGCCCAACTGTTTCTTAACACGCACGGCAAGTTCCATATTTTCATCAGTCTAGCTGCCGTAAAACAAGACATCACTCGACCCAGACACTGGGTAACAGCCAATTTCAGCAGCTACCGACTGAAAACGGCACACACATTAAGTGCTGGATTGATGAGCACTTCATGTGTTTAATTTGGGACTTTTTTTTAACCTTACAAATGCAGTTAAATTGGAATGGAGGGAGTGGATCCAAACCAACGACGGATCCTATTTCCTTCCTCTTCTCTCCTTTGTCTTTTTTCCTTCCTCTTCCCTTTCTTCTTCTCCCCCTTCTATTTTCTTACTTCTTCCTTCTCAAAAATAGAAAAGAAAATTAAGAGGAGCTCCAATGTTTGTAGGTTGGTAAGGAGGCCCATTGTGTTGCCATGAAACACACAAGAAGATGAGGTCAACTATTGGAGATAGTACTCACATACACAATATAAGGACCTGTTTAGTTTGAGTTGTTTATTATAAGCAATTTAAAGGAGTTACTTATTTTTAGTCTAGTTATTTGGATACCCTTGTTTATGAGCATTGAATGAGGTGGATATTATCATATTTGCCCCTAGTTGTTTGAGAGAGAGGAGTAGATTGCATTGAATGAGGGTAGGAGGTGTAAGGTGCACCTTTTAGTCCCCATAAGCAACTCTTGTGTTGCTTATTTGCTAAAAATAAGCAGTCCCATAAGCAACCCAATAAGTCAGGGTGATTGGTTTCATAAGCAAATAAGTTGCTTATTTTAAGGCCTTGTTTGGGAGGAGGGGCTAAAATTTAGCCTTGGGCTAAACTTTAGCCCTCTCAAATGTTGAGGCTAAAGTTTAGCCCTTGGGGTGTTTGGGTAAGGGGCTAAAGTTTAGCACTTATGTTGACAAAAGATCTATTTACCCATGTTGGAGGAGTGAGAGGGAGGAGAGAGAGAGGGGCAAGGGGAGGAATTTTGGATAGGGGAACCACTTTTAGCCCCTTTAGTTCATTTTAGCACCTCTTGAGGGGCTAATGGATTATGGGGGGCTAAAATTTAGCCCCTCCATTTTAGCCTAGGTGTTTGGGAGCACTAGTGGCTAAAAGTGACTAAAATGGGGGGCTAAAATTTAGCACCCCTCTCCCAAACACCCCCCTAAGTGGCTTAAGCAACTCAAACCAAATAGGCCCGAGGTTGAACGAGGCACCACAATTGCTGGCTGCGCGACTTCAATTTTGTAAGTACCGATTTCAGTGACAGGATAAATAGCAATTAATATTCTCCACGACTCCACCAACTCGTGAAGCTGTAGAAGCCCAAAAGGATATTCCGAACTGAGGGGAGCTCCTACGTAACTTCCGTACGTTAGCAAGGTCTGCAAACACACAGCCCACCACGGCCCGATCTGCAGCAAGTAGTGCGCAGGAAGCAAGGCCCAAGCAGCACAACAGCGGCACAGAGAAGATACGAGGATATGATGGACAACCAAACATACTGGTGGCAGGGTTTTTTTTTTATAACCTGTATCAATAATTCAATATTATTGTAAATATTTTTGACCTAGTATGTTCAAAATAAATTAATGTAGTCAACAATTTAAACTACTAGATTCAACATGTACTCAAACTTACTTCAACGAATCTAATAAACTAGTTCAACATTTTATATGCAAATGTTGAATTAGTATATCCAAATTGTTGAATACACACATTTAAAATGTTGAAACAGTACATTTCGAATGTTTATTTTTAAAAAGTATTTAAAAACTTAAAAATATATTCATATCGGATCTTGTTTTGATGTATAAATTCTAACTAAGACAATGGTTTAAACGGATTTCAAAAGAATTTATAGTTTGGAAGAAAAATGAATTCAAAGATCAAAACCAAAAGGAATATAGCTAGTTAACTCATGCATACACCCACCCATGTGCCGTCAGCTGTCCAGCTGCACCCTGCTTGCTCTCCCACCAGCTTCAATCGCGTTCGTTCATTTTGATCGGTACAAATCTCAAACAATGGAAGTTATGTAGTCAAAAAAATTCCGGACTGTACCAGAAAAGCCCAATACGATCTACCAAGGTCGAACCCACATCGGCCCATTAATCCCCCAAACAGGTTCCCGTTATAGTGGGCTCGACGGCCCAGCACTCTCATTCCCTCTCTCCAAGGAAAGCGAACCCCATTCCGATCCTTGCAATCCGTGGCGCCGCCGCCGCCGCCGCATCGCATTCCCCAGACGCCGAAACCTAGCTCCTCAATCATCACCGCCCACCTCTGACCTCTCCCCTCCCCAGTCCCCGTGAGATGGTCTCGACATGCTTCCGCGCCGCCGCTCGCGTGGCCTCAGCCGCCAGCCGGTCGGCGGCCGCCGCCCGCTCCGCCCCCTTCGCCGCCGGCCGCGCCGCCTCCTCCGCTGCCCGCCGCGCCCCTTGCTTCTCCAGGTGACGGTCGCCGTTCCTCTCTCTGTTTTTCCCTTGTTGCTGGCGCATTAGTGCCGTGAGGGGCGTTAGTGCCAGATCTGTAATGGATGGACTGTGGCGGTGTGCAGGATACCGGTGGAGCTCGGGTGCTGCGCGGGGTTGTCGCTGCTGCCGCTGCACAGCGCGGTGGCGGCGGCCAGGCTGACGTCGCGGCTGAGCACGGACTCGAGCTGCCGCGCTCTCTCTCAGGGTATCCTCTGTCGCACCTATCCCGGGCTTTAACATCGTAAGATTGTGCTCTTGTCTGTGTTTGCTTTCCATTTGGGTGACAACCGCGCTCGTGTATTTTGTTTTCCTAAACGCGAGTCGATTCATAGTTAACTGCGTGCTTGAAGAAACTGGTGTGCTTGTTTGATCTGGACACAAATAAATGCCACTCATTGTTCTGCTCTAACAATATCATCCTAACAATTTTAGCTGACTAGTGACCATGTTCTACATTTCCCTGAATGTTGTCTGCTGCTCTATGCAGTGCTCAATACATGATTGCCTTATGGACTCTGAATGGAAAGTACGTGTAAAAAATGAAGCCTTGAACGCTGAATGCACGCACCTTTATTTGATGGCTATATATTTAAACGGAAATGAAGCCTTGAATCTATTAGATGATTCCAGTATTGTGATTCTTGTGCATATATAGGAAATGTCTAAAGAAAGCCTTGCCGGATTTCCCTATAATAACTTTGGAACAATAATTTACTAGTTATGTTGAAATTGTGTGCAGTAATGATGAATTTCCCTATTCTCTTTCCTCCCACAAGGATAATTTTCTTTGATAGGTAGGAATAAGACTGTAGCAGATTACCTAATTTTTTAGATTACAGTCTCTGTATTGAGGCTGTTTAATTGCTCAAGATGTCTCATATGTTCATGTTCCTTAGAGAAAATTTTCAATCATTGCTTGTATGGCAAGACAAGATAGTGTTTTGCATGCCATACAATTCCTCAGATTCTCTTATCCAAAAATATTCTTTCGTGAGTTGAGGTCAATTAAGTAAGAAATTTGGTTTCTGCAGGCACTGCTGCAGGCACATGATCTTGCTAGTTCTTGAAAGAATTTACTTGGAGCTTGCTGTTTTGCTTCATACTATCATGAAGAATGAGTACTTAACATGTGAAATTGTAATGGGAGACTAGAGTTATGTTATTTAGCTAGAATTACTAGCTGCCTCTGTTGAGGAATATCTTGATGCAATAATGTGGCATCCTTTTTGAATGTTTTACACGGTAGTTGATCATTTACTTGAGTCAATGTCTGGGTGCAATGCTGAAATTATTGTTTATGTAAGCCTGTTCTGGTTTCTTTCTTTCCTTTTTTGCATTTTTATTTGAGACTCATGTTTGCATCTTGAGAGAGCTGCATGCTTGCTTGATATTTTTATTCAACAGAGAATTTTAATCTGGTCGCCGTTGTAGTTTACCATATGATCACTCTTCTTTTCTCAGATGAAAATGATGGTACGTGAAACATTTACGCAATGTCTTAAGGTGGGTGCTTGGATATTTGGCAATGATGCGACAACCACATTTTAGTCATAGAGCTTATGCTTTAGAGCCAAACTTGTAAAGTCAAAATGTTACTGTCGGGCCTCACATGCAATGCAACACTGTATGCTTCACACTTATAATTGAAGAATGATTAAATGTCCAATCCTCTGATTTATGCTTTATTTCTTTGTTTTTATATAGAGATGGGTCTATCTGTACGAAGGTGATAAACCGCTGGAAGACCTGCTCATGTCGTGCTATTGGACTGAAATGATTTTTGTAGAGTAGTTATCTAAATGAACGTCTGGAGCAGTACTCCTTTTTACCCTATCCACAAATCTTGGCTACATAAGGTTGTTCAAGGTTTTGAGCTGATGCCTTGTGATTTCCTTTGATAAATAACATGCAAGGATGTCTGGGCTGTATTTGCTCAGTACAATTCCAAACGCGATTCTGTTATAATGCTAGAGAAGAATGAACTGATAATTGTGTTTATGATTTGGTATTATTGCATATGCTGTCGGTTCCTTTAAATTCGGTGAATCAGATCGCCAGGGAATACTTGGAACCTCGAAGTTAGCTTTGGTTGTTTCCTTCAGTTTTGTACACCTTTGGACGGAAGTCTCCGTATGTGTTTGTATCAGGCATTGGAGTTCTTCATTTGAGTTCGATAGGATGCGAGCTTTAGGCTTCTAGCCACATGGCCCACATGGCTATGGTTGAAGTTCGGCTGTCAGTTTCTGTCTAATCATATACACGATCGAAAGCGGAGTTGTGAGATTTTGCGTCTCGCGAGTCGCCGTCGTGTTCTTGCTGCTGGGCATTGGAGATGGAGCTTCTCGCGGGTGCCGGCAAATCCCAGTGCCATTGCGGCATTGCGAGTGCGTCTCTGGTGCTGCTAGGCTCGTGCAACACGCTCTTCCTCCAATCCTCCTGCCTCCTGCGCTGCAGCGCTTCCCGCCGGCCAGTCCCGCTCTACGTCGTCCGCGATCCCACCCACCCGGGAGCCGGGTCTAGGTTGCGCTGCCGGAGCCCAGCTATGAAGCCAACCGTTGATGGAATCGTCAATTCCGTCTCATAAAATGCGTCTGCGAATATATGATTGTAAACAACCCGATTTATGCCTGACCCGAGGGGAGAAGCGAAGAGAAGAAAATGCGGCCTGTGAGGGACGAATGCGACAAGAAATGTAGCCGAATTGGAAGGCCAAAGATTGGGTTTTTGTGTTCCGGCCAGGACAATGCGGCGGATTCGACGTCCTCCTAATCTACGATTTCAAATCCGTCAAAGATTAGATCCTCATTTAAACGGCACGTCATAAATCTGTTGGAGTAGACCAGGGACATCCCAAAGGATATCTACACATTGCAGAAGTTTCACACAAAAACGTCATATAGTGCATATATTGTTGGAATAGTTTGGGAAGACGCAGACCAAAGAAGACAAAATCGCATAAGCAAATCTGAATAAGCATTGTTCGTCACATCATACTCATAAAGCTGAATTACTTTGTACACCAACACAGCAAAGTTGTCAATTTACAAGAATCAAGGATGTTATTATGTCTGAGAACGGTTATTGTTCAACATACAGGAAACTAGCTTAATTCACCCCCAGTTGTTCATGTCATGTTCAAAACTTCCATCATCAAGAATGGGTAATCACCAATATATCCTTTTGTTTTTTCTTAATACGCTATGTACCGATTTCAAGTTTTAGCAGATATTTCATTCATACTGCTCTTGCCACGCAGGCATCGCCAATAGCTTTCACGGTTCGGCAAACCAGCTTCTCTGGGACAGGCAGAAATGAAGACCTGGATCACAGAAAAGCCAGTGACCAGGGGAGCTTTCCTGTCCTTGACATCTTCACCAGTGCTCTCTCAACACCAGCTATCTGATTGGCAGTGGCTGCCTGCTCCCTGACTTTCTTCTTATCAGCTTTCCTTTGTGCACGCTTTATCGCCTTTTGCATCTTCTCTCCCGCTTCCGCTCTCTTCTTCTCCAACTCCAGCTGTTTTCAATTGAGGTACAAAAGAGAGTGTGAAATTAGGAGAGCGACCCTATCCGTTTCAAACAGAACTACTGTTATCAAGCATACCTCAGTGTTTCTCATCTTCTGCCTGGCTTTTGCGACCTTGTTCCTCTGCCAATCATCAACATCGGCTTCTTTCCTTTTCAGCCTAATTAATTTATGTAAGATTAGTAGTGATCTGAGTAGTAAAAGAAAATCAAAGACCTGTGGGTTATTAAATTCAAATTTTCAGCAATGAGCGCACAGTGACTACTCACAGGAGTTAATATTTTTGTATCCACACCAATAATGAATTGAGCTTGTTACTTCAAACACAATTTCAGGCTAAAGGGATATTGATGCTACATAATCATGTAACAGGTCATTTGAAAATAAGATCTGATCATAATAGCAATACAAAGTAGTTATACTATAATTCTTTCTCTGAGTAAGTTCAAAATTACTTGCTAACAAGTACCAAGTTTAGATGTTATAGAAGATGAGATAAGAAGGATTACTTTTCTATGAGCTTTGCAACCTGTGCGTCCTTCCAGGCAACCAACTTGGCATGGACAAAATTGCCTTGGGGTTTCAACACAGAACTCGGGAGTCGTCTCTCCACCCTTGGCCCTGCACCTGGACAGTTCTCACCATCTGAATCGCCAAATGCACGGTCACTATGGTTGCTACCCTCAAAGGCACCATCAGACTCAAAATTCCAATCGCGAGCTGCAACATACATGATTGTCTCAAAGTTCAGATTATGCTGAAGATCTGATTAACCCCATGAGATTCAGGCCAATACCTGAGGATATACGAGATGACACGGTCTCATTCTGCCAGTCCTTTTGATCGCCTCCCTCGTCCTCCCCTTCACTGACTTTGGGCAATCTCCATTCGTTGATAGCATCTATTGCACCCACACGTTGACGGAAATTATGTGAGGAGCGAACTCGGCGCATCAATCTAGCTGGTGTGGCCTTGTGGATGAATCTTGGAGGCACTTGATTAGCCCCGTCAACTGCAGATTTGAAATTGGTTTATACAACATGCCCTGCTAGTAAATGTGCATCTGATCTGTGAATGGAAGAGACAAGTGAAAAGTGCTACCTCTCCTATCCAGCCTGGGTGTCTGTATTCTGATGTTTCGCGGTGTAGCAGAAGGCTTCATGAAATCTGCTCTGGTTGGCAGCCTCCCTTGCTCTTCTTCCTGCAGTAATATATTTGGATTATTAATTTCTGCTTCAGTCTGAGTTGTGAAAGATCAAATGGATAGAGAAAATAGCAAACTTCAGATAAAACTGGGAGCTGCATGTAACAATTGGATGGCATCAGACCCTGAATAATCCAATTTCTATTTGATGACGCAGAAGCTAAGGAAATAAGTGCAACAATCAAGACGAATGAGCAAATATTACTCGAATTTTGGCCCTTTCAAGAATTGGCAAACAGAAATGCTATGCGGAAAAGCCCAAATCGTCAAAATTTCAAGCTTTGCTCCTTGTATAAGTTAATTAGCCTGGGAATTTCCAGACAATTCCACTGCTCCAGCAACATTTACAAATATAGGATTTATGAAAAAAACTGAGACAACGGTCGAAATTGACCCGTTTGTTCCTACAAGGCATGGATGATACTGGGAACCTCCATCCAAGAAAGAAGAAATCACCTCTACGCCAGAAAACAAATATCACAATTTATCGGCGTATTCCAATAGCATTCAAGAACCGCGAACTGATAAGTAAGCAATCAAGATCAAATGCAGGCCAAATCAAGAACCAAGAACCACGGAACCACCTCCATCTCGAGCAAGAACCTGTGCGGAGCAACGCAAAAGGGAACCAAGAAGGCAAGAACACGAAGACTGACCATCCGTGGCGTGACGAACGAGGAGGCGTCGTCGCCGCCGTGGGGCTCGCCGCCGCCCCCGCCGCCGCCCCCGCCGCCGTGGCTGCTCACGGGGCTGCAGATGGGGGACGGCGACGCGGGGCGGTGCTTGGTGAGCGACCCGGCGCTCCACGCGGCGCAGCTTCCGTAGGACGAGGCCGGGCGGCGGCCGTAGTGCCCGCCGCGCCCGCCCATGGCGGCCATCGCGAGCAGCATCTGCGTGCTCCGCCCCACGGAGGCCTCGACCTGGGGCTCCGTGTCCGGCTCCGCATCGGCGGCGTAGCACGGGGCGCCCCGCGAGGCCTCGGAGCGGGCAGGGGAGGAGCCCGGCGAGACGCGGGAGGCCGCAGTGGGCTCCCCGATGCAGGGGAGTGGGATCGGGAGCGGGGGCAGGTGGTCGGCGCGGCGCATGTTGGTGCTCCCGCAGGAGGAGACGCCGTCCGGGACGGGGACGGGGGCAGCGGCGGCGGCCGCCATCTTCTTGGCTTCTTGCTCTGCTCCTTTCGCCCTCCCCGCCTCTTCTTGGTTAATTGCAGAGCGCGCGCGTGAATTGTGTTTGTGCCTTCGATCCCTTGAGGACGACAGATGGAGGAGGAGCGAGGAGGGGGTTCGTGTCGGCGTGTCACAGCATGTGTGCGGGCTTTACATCATGTAATAGGCTTCCAGGTCTTGGGCCTTCTGGCTGTTGGGCCGCGGCATGCGATGCTCTAGGCTTGCTGACTGGTGGGCCCGCCTTTGCAGCAGTTGTGAAGCACCTTGACACCTTGTATTCTAGAGCAGAGCAGCTCAGGTTAGCAGATACAGAAATCCACAAAACGGAGGCAGGTTAACAGAAGTGAGCTACGTATTCAAGTCAGACCGTTACACACGGCAGCAAATGTGCCGAAACAACTCGTTTGACAGCGAAATCACATGCTGTAAACATAAACTTCCGAAGGTTCTATCCAGTCAATCAATTACTAACAAAGTTTGCATATAATTCATGAAGGAATGCTTTTGGTCATACATAAATACTCTGGTCAGGCTCTTCAGAGCAAATCTCAGCTTGTCAATTACAACTCAGGTACAAACACAGTCGGGCGCCCAGTACCGAAAATGTGCTTCTAACTACCAGGTTCTGACTAGTTATGATGTGTCTTTGATCTGAACGAAGAACGGGTGCCAGACTTCGCATACTGGCCCCTTTGAGTATCAAGAAATGTGGCTGCCTTTGGTCTAAAGTCGATGAATTTAGCTTCTGAGCACGAAGTTCCTGACTACCAGCAATCCAACAACTAAGCAGCAACACCTGCTGAATAGTTGAGCACCTTCCCTTTGATCCGTTGGTGGGCCGGTAAGATCTGCTGCAAGAAAGGTCAATCCTTATGGGGCAGATTACAGGTGAAGCGCATCGCAGGGAATGGAGCACCAGGATGATCAGACTTCATACCCTTTTGAAAAATACCCTGCCCTTCTTCCCCATTCCAGTCCCTACAAGGCTCGCAGCAAGAAGTGACTTGTTGTCGGGCCGCCACTTCAGCTCTTTGAGATTGGAGAATAGTTCTGAAAGGGCAGGTGTTATTTCCTCATCCTTGATTTTATTGCAGGAGACAACTTCTAGGCTCTGCAGGTCACTCCATGAGGTGATCACTGATTCTAGACCTCGAGTTGTTAGTAGTGAGCACCTTTCTAATGACAGGAATTTTACTCTCCTGCACAAGATGAAAACATGACTATGGTTAGGCACAATCCTGTACCAGGTCTCATAAATAGTATGTTTATACACATATAACTAATCCTCTATGCTGCAAATATATTGGTACGCCCCATATCGCTCCAATTCTATTAGTACCATGTTTTTGCAGGTCATACTCAGGCATTTCCAAAGAGGGAAGATATAAATATCCAGATGAAAGCTAAGAATATTTAGTAATTACCCTACTGATTCCAGTAGAAGTACACCTGTGGCTACTAGCCATTCCTTTCCCTATTCACTGAGTTGTATCTAATACTACATAACAAGAAGGGGTGTTTTGATAAGTAAAGCAACAAGTGTAACGACACTGGAGATGGTACAATTTTTTTATGCAAACCCAGGACTGTGTTGTCTTGCAAACCCCTACTATGAAAGTGGAAAAATGAGAAGGAAAGCCAAGCACCTTACATGGAGTACTGAAATGCATCGAAAATGAGAGACCACAAAACGAAAATTGAGACAGAGCTCAAGAAGAATCGAGATCAAAGGCATAGAGTAAAGCACACATGTAAATATGGGTCCCTAACTACACATGCAAGTCTACTTACAAATGGTACATGTTTACACCCAGAGCCCATTAGGAAGAACAGAGATCAGGAGTTGTCTAGACATGGTCACATTTGTGCACAAATAGCATAGTAAACTAATAACTTCATATGGGACAGAAAAAACTATCAAAGTTAGTAGCTTGCACAGCTAGATTAGTAGATGAAATACTGGAACACGGTCGATTCTTGACCTTTTAGAACACTAACAACCTAGGAAGCCTAAGAAGATTGTTCAGCCGTATATCAAACAAGTAAAGCATATACTTATTCAGTATCGACATGACATTCTTGATTGCTCTGAATAGTCGTGTTATAACGTTTGGTTTATGATTTTTGGTGGAAGCTGAAAATGACTCGTTTGCTATCTTAATCAAACCCACTTATTCAGGTTTCTCTTATCTACGTCATGTTTTACATTTTGTTATTATTTAGTCAAACTCTCAGTGACGTACAGATAATCCAAAGGCTATTATATATCAAAGCTACACAAAACATGAGGGTATGGATATCATTGGCCTAAATAAACTGCCATGGAGGAGGAACAATAGTTATGAGGTGCGGGCGTGCGGCAGTATGGCTTGGTACACACAACTAAATGCATTTTCGAAATTAATGGCGCATGTCTGCATTCTGCAATTGAGATGTATATTTTTCTTCCCCAGTTTGACAAAAAGCACACTATCAAATTGTACTTGAGCACCAAACGCCTAGCTGCAGTACTTGTGCCAGGGTCACACAGGGGTACAGCAACATCGGTAAACATATAAAATCTGCTAATGAAGGATATCATAGTGCAGATGTTAGAAGGTTTGCAAATAACCATGATGTGCACTCCAAAGTGGCAAGGCAATTCTTTATTTTTCAATCACCAGAGAACTAGTGGGGACTCCAAACGCAGAGGGGTCCATGAGTTCCCAGCAATCAAACTTAGCCTTACATCTGACGCCTACCAATAGAGCACCTAAACGTTGTGTAACATAGCATCATTTGTTGCCAGCATGTCACAATCACAGAATAAACATAAATCAGGATGAATGAAACAGTCAAAAGCACAAAACTGTCTCCATTATGCAATCATTAACTACATCAAGAAACCAGTAATAATACACTTAAGTAATTAGATTGGTGGTTCTAGTACCTGCATAGGCCAACCAAGGCAAACATATCGTCTTCCAGGCCCCAGCAATTCTGGACCTGTATCTCACGGGCACCCTCACAGACCAAAAAGAGGGCATGGAGAGCGCGGCGGTCATTCAGCAGGCACCGGTGCAGCTGCAGGCTCTCGAGCGTGAGGCAAGCCCCAAGATGTTCTGCCGGCCCAGGATCATCGTCAATCCGGCTGCATCCCTGCAGGCGCAGGGTCTTGAGGTTCCCACAGAAAGCGAGCGCAGCAAGCCACCCGCCGTCCATCCTGTGGTCGGCGATGGTGAGCTCCTCAAGCATCGCGCAGCAGCGCCCCACAGCCGCGATGCCGTCGTAGCTCCCCTCGCAACCCACAAGCTCCAGCTTCACCAACCGCTTGCAGCCATGCGCGAGGATGGTGAGGCCGATGTCGGTGACGCCACCGCCCTCACCGGTGCCGTAGAGGGCAGGGGCCGCGGCGACTATGCGGAGGATCTGGAGGTGCGCGAAGGCGGAGACCGGGCGGAGGGCGAGGTCGGTGCAGCGGTGGAGCTCGAGCTCCTGCAGCGTAGGGCATCCGCCGGCGATGGCCATGAGCCCGCCGGACTCGGCGGCGGCGGTGGCGGAGAGGCGGCGGAGGTTGGGGAAGCTGGCGGCGACGGCGGCGAGGCCCCGGTCGAGCGCGTTGTCGTCGAGGAACCGGCAGGCGCCGAGCGGCGGGTCGGCGCTGGTGTCTAGGGTTAGCGAGACCGCGGCGCAGGTGAGGAGCGGGGCGGCGGAGGCGGCGTGGTGCGCCGCGGCGGTGGGCGCGGCGATGGAGGCCGGGAAGAGGTCGAGGTCGGCCAGGTCCGGGAAGCGGTAGGGCAGGCGGTGCGCGACGAAGGCCCAGTCCCGCACGGCAAGGCGGCGGCGCAGGCGGCCCGCGACGCGCGTCCACCGCCTGCAGACCAGCGAGGCGGCCCCCGTGAGGTGGGGCTCCGGGAGGCAGGCGAGCACGCGGAGGAGCAGCGCGTCCGGGAGCGCTAGGGTTTGGTCGGGCTCGTGCGGCGGCGCGGCCGCCATGGCCGCGGCGGCTGGGCGCGCGCGGAGGCCGGGCGTGCTGTCCCCCGCGAGCCACAGGTCGGGCCAGCCCTTGAGCAGCTGGCGCTTGCCGAGGCCGAGGTCGCCGAGGCAGTCCCCGCCCGCCTCAGGCATCTACCGCGCCCGGCTCGGCTCCAGCGGGTGGCGCTGGCGCGGCGCCGCGCAGCCGCATGTGGCGTGCAGCGCGGCGCGCGGCGCGGGCCGGGGGCGGCGGCCTCTGATTCGGGGACGGACGGGGCGATTCCGGCGGTGCGCGGCGGGCGTTGGGGATCTGAGGATTCGAACGAATGCGAGCCGCCGGGGGGGCTTGTTGGGGGGTTTTGGGATTTGGAAATTGGAAATTGACGTTGCCTTTGCCGCTTGACGACCTCAGGCGCGGGGGCGCGGAGCGGGATAAGAGAAGACCGCGATGTGGCGACCGGCGAGTTCAAGGTTCGCCGCTTCAGAGGGTGGCGTTGGTTTGGCGGTGAGGAGCGTGTGGTGGTGGCCCGTGGCCCGGTGGGGGCAAGCAAACGTTTTGAAATCCTTTCCTTGTCTCGGCGTGCAATGTGGCCTTTCGTTTGTTCCGTTGCTTGGCACTTGGGGCCGGGGGCGCTCGTGCTGTGCAGCGGATTATTTCTCGAGAAATGCTTCGTTTTTGGCTGCAAGAAATGGACTGCCTCCTTGTTTCTTACGTTCACGAGCTGTCTAGAAGTCTAGAACACCTTGCCTTCGTTTGTTGAGAGACAGAGAGACGGTGAGATTAGTTGCGTTTTATTGCAAGCAGTCAGTACTACTTGTTCCGGTACGATGAGGTATCGCCGACGCCGAGCCTATTGGGTGTGCTTGAGCATTAGGTTGAGCTCTGCTTAAATGCAGAACGGGATCTTTACCAGCTTTCCTTGAACTGTACGCGTTAATGTACTTTATTAGTGGTTATTCAACTCATGTTTCTCCTTTTTCGGATCAATGAACTGGTCTCTCTTTCTGGCGAATCAATTGGCTCAGCTCCTCTGCTGCAGTCTGTGGCACTTGCACTTTGTGCAGTTTCAGCTGCAGCCGCCCGGCCCAGCTCAGGTCCGTGACTTTTTCGAAGAACGGACCAGCCCAGCCCAGGTCAGCTGAGCCATCGAACTTTTGCCGCTTCTCCCTAACCCAGTTTAATCAGCCCACAAAACGTAGGCTGGGCCTTTCGGCTCACCGCTGCAATCAGTTCTGCTTCCGCCATGAAGTTTTGGCCCACGTTGCGGGTAGTTCTTTCCGCCGGCGAGGCGGGATGGCGGGGCCGGGATCACGCAGATCAGGGAGGAATCGGGGGGAGAGACCGAGAGAGCAACTTGACAACGGAAACTGCGGTCTTCTTCAGCAAGAGTTTGGCCACCTGCGTTTACATGTTGTCCTTCGCTGCCTGCCTGCATCGTCAAGGGCTCAAGGCGATCGGAGTGGAGTGCGGACACACGCCGGCGGGTCCTCCCAGTCTCCCACCGCGTTATTAGCACTTTGCTACGCCGGCTCGGGTCTGTCTTGGGTAACAAAGCTGGGTGCACTCGGTTACTGGAGGCCTGCCACACCTTCCCCAAATCCACACCCACTTTAAATGGAAGGATATAGATAGAAAATAATATACCCATTAAAAATGGGAGGGTACAAATTAATCAATTGCATATGTATATATATATAGTACAAAGTTAATTATTTATTGATATGGTTAGGATTGAGGAGGGTAAGGAATGAATAATAATTATATGGATTTAGGTGCGAATAAGGTAGGTTTGTCCATACCCTCACGGTGGTAGGACTAGTTACTGGCATGATCAGGAGGCACTCAGTTGGGACTGTGTCCATCCGAAATTTTGGTCGAGGTCTTAATGAGATTATCTTGGACTCGGTTAAGTCGAAGATCGTCGCCGTGGAAGACGTATCTAGATTGTACTAATTATTCTGCACAAATAACAGAGTATAGGCTGATCTTATCCGCATGCTACCAGACGAGCATAGATCACCTAGATAGGTTATTTGTGGTGGAATATAACCATGTTCGTATCATCCAATCAACACATGTGCTTTTTGTGTTCTGATGAATTTATATTAAGAACTAATGATATTTTTTAGTGATAAACGAAGTGTCAATCGACAGCGACAAACACAATGTGCGTGTGTGCATTTATATACGCAAGTATCCATACATGTATGCATGTAAGTGTTTTGCGTCTAAACTGTATATTGAAATTTTTTTAAACAAATGTGCTTGGTGTGCAATTGTGCATGTCGCGCTCCAGCAGATGAGTAACGAGTCAGTAATAAATTCAGGTAGAATTGGTTTTTGTCTTCACCACAAGTTACACAAATATAAAAATCCATCTAGATTTGTTATGATATAACATTTTGTGTCATTTATCGTAGTTATTAATGTCTAGAACAAAATATTGGATGTGCTAGATTTGTGAAAGATGTTTTCATAACAAACAATTCTTTCTATTTTAAAATAACGCGGTGGGAGGATCCGCCGGCCTGCCTCCATACTCCACTCCAATCGATCGACCTGACGATGCAGGCAGGCAACGAAGGACAATCATGTACAAAATTGAAGATTTAACCATTGTCATTAATCTTAACCCAATAATTTGCCTAACAAGATGAAAATTTTGTGCACGCCGCCAGATCCTCCCTCTATTTTTTTATAAGGCATGCATAAATTTAAATATTTGACCATTGTCATTAATCTTCTCCAATAATTTGCCTAACAAGATGAAATTTTGTTAAACAAAAGTGATAGTATTAAATTTCTTATTTGAAACTAATATCCTATTTTTATTATTTTATTGCTACCAACACTATAATATAATATAGGTCAAAGTCTAATTTGAAGATTGTACCGAGTCAAATTGTCTATATTTCAAAATGAATGGAGTATATCTCTATAGATATTTTCAGTAAAAAGAATATTTTGTAGATATTGCTACTCATCAAAGTATTTATTGGAAGAACCCATGTTGTTTTAATGTAACAGATATTATGTTTTTTTATGTGTTCAGAGGAATTTGACCGAATAAATCTCCCGTGTACCTGCTGCCACGTATATTACCTAGTGATCTGCAGGCTACAATAGAGAGTAGACGGCTCGAGCACACTTGGTAGCACACACCACTGCGCTGAACCACTCCCCTCGTCCTCGTACCTGAGTATTGTCCTTCGGCAAGGTCGTCATGGCTTCCAAGATCCAGGTCCGGTTTCGTTTCACACCCTTTGTGGCTCTCGCCTGCCTTCTCCGTCCCGGGGCGCCCATTGAGCTCTCCGACTGGTCCAACGACGGTGGCGCGACGTGGTACGGCCCACCCCACGGAGCTGGGAGCGACGGTGTCGAACTGTCTATGCACGGAGACACACATGAAACTGTATGTACGCGCGTAGCGAGTTCTCCGATCCATAGCAAAATCGAACCGCACTCATACGTTTTCTGCTCCAACCGCATGCATAGTTGCATAGACGAAGAATTCTTAGTAATGCCTGCCCGCGTACGTGAATGTCACAATTTTTTTTGTGTGTAGGTGGCGCGTGCGGGTACCAGAACGCCGTGGAACAGCCACCGTTCTCCTCCATGGTCACCGCCGGCGGCCTGTCCATCTTCCAGAACGGCAAGGGCTGCGGCTCCTGCTTTCAGGTACTGTTCGTGCAAACCATGACACGGCCGTATCTTCAAAGTCACTCGTATTACTGCACTCACTTAATGCATGACGCCGCCGCCGTTGGTGTTAACAATAAATTCCTCTACCTCCAGGTGAAATGCACCGAGCACGCGTCGTGCTCCGGCAGCCCGGTGACCGTGGTCCTCACGGACGAGTGCCCCGACGGCGCGTGCCAGCAGGAGCCCGTGCACTTCGACCTGAGCGGCACGGCGTTCGGCGCCATGGCGAAGCCCGGCCAGGATGACCTGCTCCGCAACGCCGGCCGCCTCAGGGTCCAGTACACTCGGTAAGCTATCGACCGCACGTACCGCGTGCGTGCACTGCACGGGTACTAGTCAGACAAGTAGCATGGTGAAGGATCCAAACGGGCGGCACTGCCGATTCAAATTTCTTCAATGAACTTGGCGAAAATCTCAAACCAATCCACAAACCTCTCTTCTAATATCAAGTTCCGCTAGCTATGCAAGAGCTAATGGACCTAGGAATGGTGCTAGGAACCAAATTAGAGACTAGCGGAAGCAGAAAAGAACGCAAACAAGTGTCAAAACACAAAAGTACGGAAACTCCGCAAAAGTCTTCGGAAAATTCCGCAACTTCCGGAGAATCCGCACAAACCTTCGAAGAATCCGCACCTACGGAATTTCCGAGAAATTCTTCAGAATATTCCGCACCTACGGAATTTTCCAGAAAGTTCTTCGGAAAATTCCGCACCTACAGAAATTTCTGGAATATTCCGGAATATTCCGCAGCTCCAGAAAAACAGCCTTCGTGAGGAAGTTGGAAAAATCCAAAACTCGATCAAACGACCTCCAAAAATCATGAAATTTGAACCTATGACTCACAACAACATACCAAAGCTATTCCCAAAGAATCACTTCAAAAAGCTTAAATATTCATCACTAATTTTGGAGAACATTGAAACCCTACCAAGAACTCGAGACTTTGGGAAAACTACAAATTCAAGCTGAACCTGTGGGGGATTTAAGGGGTATCACATCATAGATGCTCACAAGGATCCTAGCAACAATTTCCCCCAACAAACCTCGCGCGATTTGGGCTCAAACTCGAAGAACCAAAAATCCCCGAAAATAGCTTCGAAAAGACCGAAAAAAATAGGAGAAACAAAAGATTTAGTCACGGATTTGAACCACAAACTCAAGTAAATCATGAGGACAATGTCTTTACAAGATAAGAACTAGCCTCCTTCCTTCATCCACCACTAAGATGAAGAAATTAAGAGAAAAGAGCAATCACCCTCTCAGTTCCCTCTCTCCTCTCTCCCTCTAAGTACTTGGCTAACCTCTAAACAAATGAATTAGGGTTTCTTGCAAGGGTGCTGAAACAACCAACCATCCATCCATACATCCATCCATATATATAGTTCATGACAGATGACTAAACTACCTCTACAGCTACAACTAAGATAACCGCCCACGTAAGGTTATTTTGGTCTAGTTTTTTTAGACGCATCGGACAGACACGCCACCTTCGCGACTCTGCTTTGCCTCGACGCAAGCTTCGCGATGATGCTACGTGCCTTCCTTATCGAAGCTCCGGCCACACCTGGCTCGCCCCTGATTCTAAGGCCCAAACCAGGAAACCTATCTGCGCTGTGGTTTTGAGGCTCAAACCATCCAAACCGTCCATCTCCGCTTGGCCGCCTCGCGACATCCTCGATGTCGACGCGTGTCCGGCCTCCGTCAAGCCTCCCGCTCGACTCGACCAATAATGTCTCCATCCCGTCATGTTCTCTCACCCTTCCGTGCACCGTGTGGACCGCCCATGACTTCGTTCTGACTCCTCGGGTCCATCGGTCCAAGCCTACTCGCGTTTATCCTTCACCGCCCTTTGTCCATCGGCATGAACCTTTCGCCCTACCTTCACCGCGTGCCGTCGGCCGCCATGTCGCATCCTACACCTGCACATCACAAGCTAAGAGTAACATCAAACTACACAACGTTGTCAATCACTCATCATCCAAGGGTGACCACCATTGATCCTCAACATGTAGTCACGCTTTCCGTGCATTACGCGTGATGCATACAGGTTACTGCAGGGTGCACGTAGAGACAACATTTTTGGGGTAGCCTCCCCTTTGTGATACTAAATCTCGTGCTTGTCTTTTGTGCATGCAGGGTGCCATGCAACTGGCACGGGATGGACGTCGCGTTCAAGGTCGACGCCGGCTCGAACCCATACTACTTGGCGGTGCTGATCGAGTGCGAGTCCGAGGACGGCGACCTGCGGTCCGTGGAGCTCATACAGAGCGGTGGCGCGTGGGCGCCGATGCAGCAGTCGTGGGGCGCGGTGTGGAAGTACAACTCGGGCCCTGCCCTCCAGGCACCCATCTCCCTCCGCCTCATCTCCGGCTCCGGCAGGGTGCTCATCGCTGACAAGGTCATCCCACCCGGGTGGACCCCCGGCCGCACGTACCGCTCGATCGTCAACTTCAACTTCTCATGAAAAATGCTCGGAGATACATGTTGATGCGCCGCGCGCCCGCCCGCCTGTATCAAAAGCGTGGTGTTAGTTTGGTTTATGTGTTTCGAGCTGTGCCCGTGCGATGCGTAATCGTCGTTAGGGTAGCATGCTGTTACATGTGCAAATCCGCCGTTATGTGTTACAGAGGAATGGTGTATCCGTCTCAAGGGCGATGAATAAAACCATATTTGGAACATTCAAAATTTATCCCAAAATAATTCATTATACTTAATGTGGTATGTGTGCATGTGCATGTGGGCATGCAACAGCCAATTAGTGCTAAATATGGCTAATAAATACTTCTAGGAGTAGGGCAATCGAGCTTATTTTATCTTCTTATTAATCTATCTTAAAATTCTTAGAACGGAGGGAGTATAACTAATAAGAGATATAGGTCTTTTAAGACATCGATAAGATCAGAAGTTTATAGGTCTTTTAAGACATCGATAAGATCAGAAGTTTGACCGGTAATATCTAAAAAAATACTCCTTTCGCTCTAAAATTCAAGTACTCAGAATTTCTTCTCCAAGTATAAGGTATTGTAAGCCTATTTGGACACGGGCTATTTATTAATCCTCCACCAGACTTTTCTCTTTCACTAATTTAATGGCATGCAAACACACTTTTTTTTCATGTAACCATCGTTTTTTTCCCTTTGGGCTGCATGCACCGTAGGTATTTTTTAAGCGCTTATCAGCAGCAGTGCCGACCGTGAGAGAATGGCCATGACAGATGATGACACCCAACATTTCTGTTCATCAGCCCACGTAAAAGTAGCCGAGGCTTTTCCTCAGTTCAGGAGTCAGCACAAAACAGAGGCCCATGTTTCTTTGTGACATGGCCCCATAGAAAGGCAAATATGTTGCCGGCGCGACAGCTCATTTCGCAGAGCATTACGCTGTGACACGCCTGCTGCCTCACAAACCGAGTGGTACAAAATTACAGGAGCCACGAGAACGACGCCATTGACCTCGCTCAGGAGCCACGAGAACGACGCCATTGACCTCGCTACCACTTGTTTGGATACCCCTGCTAAATTTTAGCAGCTAAAGTTTAGCAAAGTTTAGCAACAAATTTGCCAACCATCCTTACTAAATTTTGCTAAACTATAGTTGCTAAACTTTAGCCATTTAGCAACATTTTAGTTGCTAAACTTTGCTAAACTTGGGGTTGGACACCCTTTGCCCCTCATTATTACTTGTCTGGACCCTCTCTTCCCCCCCTCCCCCCGCCCGCGTTAAATAAGGGTAGACAGGTCTTTCTACACCTCATTAATGTTGTTTAGCCCATGAATCCAAATAGCCATGACTAAAGTTTAACAACTCAAGTTTAGCTACTAAAGTTTAGCAAACGGATCCAAACAGGTCCTTAAATTTCAGAAGTTGATTTTATCCAAACAGACCCTTAAATTTCAGAAGCTGACACTACTATTTATTGCTCAACTTGGGAGCATCAAGTAATTACATGGAAGGAAGATGAGCAAAATGGTAAATTCAATGCGCAGAATCTGGTGAAAGTAACCTGTGAGTGGCTTCTAGGATTCTCAAAATCTAGAATTCTAGCTCTCAGAATCTAACTCAAAAGCTGCCCCGTTTGGAGGCTTCTCAAATTGCAGCTTCTAGATACTGAGAATCACCCCAAATCCAAACGGGGCTACGGGGCCTATAGCCTCCTAGGGTCGTCTCTCCAACCGAAACAACGGAAACTGCCGTCCTGTCCTCTTGACGAAGTGCTCTGGCTGCCTGTACCCGGGTCTGTGTTGCTCGTTCGTCGTCGGCTACCAGCTTGATCGGAAGTACGCCAGGCTGATCGGTGATCGATCGTCCCACCGATTTAGCACTCACGAAATGTGACTCCAGTCCATTGGCTTCGACCCGGCTGAATCGACCGAAAACCGCCATATATGGCGCAGTATATCCAGAGAACGAATGAATCGTGGCGTAAACGAGTGATTTAGTAGCGCACAATTAACGGGCCGCGCATGCCACCACACTCCAACAGAGGAGTAATGAGCCACCGCGGACCATGGTAGAATCACCAAAGGGGATTGCGTTTCCGATTTCCCCACCTTGAATTTCAGATGGATTTGAGTATTTGACACTGCAAATCTGCGTGCAATACTCCACCGCAACCCGACGATCACTGAAGTAATTTAATCACAGGGGCGCGCGATCAATCTCTGCCGTGAACCTGCCACCTACCGATCGCGGGGCTATAAATAGACGCCACGGGCACACTCGGGAGCACACACCGCTGCACCAGACGCAGGCAGCACACACTCCACTGCGCTGCACGCCACCACTCCGCTTGTCCTGGGGCCATGGCGTCCAAGGTCCGGTTCTTCTTCATGGCCTTCGCGGCCCTCGCCTGCCTCCTCCGTCCCGGCGCGCCCGTCGAGCTCCACCGCAAGCTCTCTGGCTGGTCCGACGGCGCCGGCGCGACGTGGTACGGCTCACCCAACGGCGCCGGGAGCGACGGTACGTCGTGTGTTCCGAGCATGGACGCGCATGAAACCCTGATATTGTTTTTTGCGTACACGAATAATTCCTGATAATATAATGCCTGCCCTTCGTGCATGTCGACTTGCGTGTAGGCGGTGCGTGCGGGTACCAGAACGCCGTCGACCTGCCGCCGTTCTCGTCCATGATCGCCGCCGGCAGCCCGTCCATCTTCCAGAGCGGCAAGGGCTGCGGCTCCTGCTACCAGGTTCGTTCGTTCGTCCACACACCGTCGTCGTAGAATTATTGTACTCACTTAATAATGACACCGCCGCCGTTGGGGCAATAATTTCCGCAGGTGAGATGCACCGGCCACGCGGCGTGCTCCGGCACCCCGGTGACCGTGGTCCTCACGGACGAGTGCCCCGACGGCGTGTGCCTGGAGGAGCCCGTGCACTTCGACCTGAGCGGCACGGCGTTCGGCGCCATGGCGAAGCCCGGCCAGGCCGACCAGCTCCGCAGCGCCGGCCGCCTCAAGATCCAGTACACTCGGTAAGCTAGCCGCATGTATACGGTATACCGCGTGCAGGGGCATGCCCTGAAACACTAGCCAGTCTCTACTTGTGCTTGTGTCACACACATGCGTGCATGTAGTAATCGCTTTCGGTGCCTTCTGTTGGATTGTTACCTTGTGGCCTTCACGCACGTAGTACAAACGCAGCGTGACCGTGACGCATGCGTGCTGCGCGCACGTACAAACGTTCTTGTGTAGCCTCCCCTTAGCGTCTCTTGTCCTTTTGTGCCGTCTATGACCGCGCGCTGCGTCTGCATTGCAGGGTGCCGTGCAACTGGAAGGGGATGGAGATCACGTTCGGAGTGGACACCGGCTCGAACCCGAACTACCTGGCGGTGCTGATCGAGTACGAGTCCGGGGACGGTGACCTGCGGTCCGTGGAGCTCATGCAGGCCGGTGGCGGCCGCGCGGCGTGGGCGCCGATGCAGCAGTCGTGGGGCGCGGTGTGGCGCTACAACTCGGGCTCCGCCCTGCAGGCGCCCTTCTCCATCCGCATCACCTCCGGCTCCGGCAGGGCGGTCGTCGCCAACAACGTGATCCCCGCCGGTTGGACCCCCGGCGGCACGTACCGCTCGGTCGTGAACTTCAACTACTGACAAGTACAATAACTGGGTAGATGCGCGCGCGCGCGCGCCCGCCGGCCGGCGTGTTACTGTGACGGCGGCGTGGCGCTATTAGCTTGGTTTATGATTCAGGCTGTGCGTGCGTGCAGTGGGCGTAGAATTAACGCCTGTGCAGTGTTGCGTGGGTGACATGGTGCAACTCCGTGCGGTCGTGTTATCGTGCATCGCCGGAATGGTGTGTCCGTGTCAAGTTGGGTATGAATAAAGTTGGAAGTGAAGTTTGGTAGCAGCTTGTGATTTCGCTTTTCTGGCGGCGTCCTCGTGCGTCTCTCAGGCGAAGAAGAGTCCGTTGGATGCCAAGCGCCGCCCACGCCATCCTTAACAGAAGCGGCGGAAAGAACAGTGTTCGCGTCACGCTTGTGCATTCGGCGTGTCGCGACGAGCCGTCCCAGGGGCGCGTGAACAAGGCAGGAACGGAACGTGGCGCCGCGGCGGCTGCGGACTCCCATGCTGAGCTCCACGTGCGTGTCCCAAGGCGGGCCGGTCGCTTCTGCATGCGCCATGGCCGAAGCCCACCTGCTGCCACGCCGCGTCGCCACGGCCATCCATGCGTGCGCCGGGGCGGCACGACGAGAACACTGAACACGGCTTACCGCTAGGCCAAATCATCCGCCATCTCACTTGGAGAGCTGGTGCGCGCGGACGCTCGCCTCGCTAGTCGCTACCGGTTCCTCTAGGGTCACGTGTTTCGGTGTTTGGTACGCCTTGGGCGTTGGCACTTGGCAGGTTGCCAGACTTGCGCCATGATTGAAGACGAGGATCTCTGCCTGTCTCTACTGCTGCTGCGCGCACGCAACAACACAGCCAACCGCCAACTACCACCGGCGCGTTGGAGATGGGCCTGGAAGGCAGCGGGCCGATTGTTCTTAGCCCATACATACATTTTTATTTAGCACATGACCGGGCTTGGAGTACCAGCCCACTAATATATATATCTATATCTATATATATATATATATATATATATAGATATATATATGGTATCCTAGGTACGTAATAAGCTATTCCGTACCTGAGCCCATCCATCGAACCTGCGTCGAACCGCATTCTCGGTATTTTTCTTCCAAGTTTTCTTTTTCTCCTAGTTGTTTGACCGTGGAACCGATAGATCGTGGACGAGCTTCCGTCTGTTCAGTTCCGTCTTCCCTCTTCCTCTGTTCCGTTGTCGTTGCCGCTCGCTCGCCGACCCCATCTCCGCATGTCACAATTGCCCGCTGGAGCTAGGTCGCCGCCCGCCGGAGTTGCTCCCTTTTTGTCGCGCCTGTAGCCGATGACGCATCACCAGAGTGAAGGCGGGAAGATTCAGAGGCGTCTTTAAGCAGTGTTGTGGCGTGTGTGCGGTCGGGCGCCGATAGTGGGCTCAGTTGGTTAGTGTAGTTGAGTTAAACTCTGTAACAAATATTGTTGCCCGTCTGTCAAACGGGACATCAGCTTCTTCATTATCAGGAATACAAACGTGAGTCGCAGGGAACCTTCTTCCTCGGCAAACCTATCTCCCCTCTCGATTCCATTTGATATGCTCACGTCGCCAGCGACCGCCGGCGGCCAAGGGACACGACAGCTGGTATCAGAGATCATCGATCCTTGGCGGCGCTTGCGGTACCACGGCACTCCGTTGATTGATCGGGAAACAGCGCTGTCTTGTTGAGATCCCGGGGTTTTCCGCGCAGGACCGGCAACTCGGGTTGATTTCTCATCAGTCCACGCCATCTTGAGTCGATTTGCGGGTGGTAACACGGCGCCCCCGAAACCATCAGTGCAGACCCAATTTTTGTTGGACGCGATGGAATCAGCAGAGCAAAAGGATGCAACGCGTTGGCGGCAGATGACCGACAACATTGATCTTCTCTTCACGCGTGTGAGTGCAATCAGTCGCGTGCAGGAGAAGATGCATGTCAATCAAGAGTTGGGTGTCAAGGCAATGGAGCAAGAGCTCAAGGACCAAGCTATTCTGTCAAAGCAGATCGAAGCAACGAGTAAGGCAGTGGCCAAGCTTACTTTGGATCGTGCGGGGGAGGAACAATTTGATGCTGGCTCTGTTAACTCGCTAGGATCTGGACCACCATTTCAATTTCGCCAACAGCAACCTCCTCCACAACCCCCTGGAGGTGTGCCCACCAACCGTTCGGCATATGTCCCCCCTCCCCTATCTGCCAGGAGATGAGCACACAGGATATAGGAATGCAGTGCCAAAGTTGTCCTTTCCAGAGTTTTCTGGACGTGATCCCAAGGTGTGGAGGCATCGTTGCGAAGATTTCTTCAAGTTTTACAATGTTCCTGAACATTTATGATTACCACAGCTACAATGCACATGGAGGAGAATGCTAGTCAATAGGTTGAAGTGCAGAGACTGAAAGGGGAATTGAACACATGGGACAGGTTTATGGCTGCAGTGGAGAATAAGTTTGGCGCTTATGATTATGTCCATGCTCTTTCTAAACTACCGGAGCTCAAACAAGTTGGCAGCGTGGATGAGTATGTGTCTCAGTATGAATCCTTACAATTCCGTATTGAAATGCACAATACTAGGTATGATAATATGTTTTTCATAACCCAGTTTACCAGGGGGCTTAAACCTGACATAGTTGCTGTGGTACAATCTCAAATACCACAAACTATGGAAACAGCTATTCGAATTGCAAAAGTTCAGGAACAGTTGCAAGAAAGGAGCAGGTTCAGACAACAAAAGTTCACCTCTAGTCCTAAGAATTTTCTGAATGTAATGAGCAAAAACCAGTACCTCATGTTCCTTCACAGTTGAGTAAAGAAAGAGAAAAGAGGGATTTCTGTAAAGCCAATAACTTATGCTTTTACTGTTCTGAGCCATTTGACTCTACACATCTAGCAAAGTGCACAAAAAGACCTAAGCCTCACCTGAATGCCTTAGTGGTGAATGATCTGGATGTTCCCTTGACAAAGGAGATTCTACACCAGCTTGATACGGAAGATGCATTAACTGCAGAGTTTTGTCACCTTTCTCTGAATGCCATAGCAAGAACAGATATAGGAGAGGCCATGAAGCTCAGAGCAATGGTTTAAAACAAAGTAATGCTCATATTGATGGATAGTGTTAGCTCTCCTAGTTTTGTTAGCTCCTCTTTTCTGCAGAAATGTGGCATTCAGGCTACTACTATGGTACCTTAGCAAGTCAATGTAGCCAATGGAGATATTTTGTTTACTAATACACAAGTAAATCAGATGAAATGGTGGATTCATGGACATACCTTTCATACTGATATGAAGGTTTTGGAATTGGGGGCATTTGATGCAATTCTGGGGTATGACCGGTTGAAACCTCATAGTCCCATAATTTGTCATTGGGAAGCGAAGATACTTACTTTTGAGGAGTCAGAAAGAAATATATTTCTTCAAGGTATGGTTGCAGCTCAATCTTCTTTACAAGAGATTTCTCCACACAAGTTGGATAAATGGCTAGCTGGAAATGATATTGGGGCTTTTGCCATCCTTGAGGTAACTGACAATTCTGCAACTCCTTCTCCACCTATAGAAGTTCAGCAACTACTAGAGGAATATAGTAATGTGTTTGAAGATCCTAAAACCCTGCCTCCATCAAGATTTCATGACCATCATATTCCATTGTTACCAAACTCTATACCTGTCAATTCCAAGCCATATAGATAGTCCCGTTTACATAAAGATGGAATAGAAAAGCAGGTGAAAGCATTATTGGAAGCATGATTAATTATACCCAGTACTAGTCCTTTTGCATCCCCAGTTTTATTGGTTCAAAAGAAAGATGGAACCTAGAGATTTTGGTGGATTATAGGAAGCTCAACTCCATTACAATTAAAAATAGATATCCCATGCCCATTATTGATGAGATCTTGGATGAGTTAGCTGGTACCAAATACTTTACCAAACTTGATATGAGATCTGGATATCACCAAGTGAGAATGCAACCAGTTGATGAGCATAAAACACCATTTAAAACTCACCATGGTCACTATCAATTCAGAGTTATGCCATTTGGATTGACTAATGCTCCAGCTACATTTCAGTGTATCATGAATGAGGACCTAGAGCCCTTCTTAAGAAAGTTTGTGTTGGTCTTTCTTGATGACATTTTGGTTTATAGTCCTACTTTGGAACTACATTTGGTACATCTCAGGCAAGTGTTGGCAAAATTGAGGGACCATAAACTATACATGAAGCTCAGCAAGTGTTCTTTTGCACAACCTCAATGGAGTATTTGGGTCACATTATATCCCATCAAGGAGTGGCAACTGATCCTAGCAAAGCAGCTGCTATGAACAATTGGCCCGTACCTACAACTGTTACTGAGTTAAGAGGATTTTTGGGGCTCACAGACTATTATAGAAAGTTTATTAAGCACTATGGCATTATTGCTCGACCTTTAACCAACTTGTTCAAGAAAAAGAAGTTTGCATGGTCTGACACAGCACAACAAGCATTTACACAACTCAAGTTTGCCATGGTGAGTGCTCCTGTGCTAGGAATTCCTGATTTTCACAAGTAGTTTATTAGTGAGACAGATGCCTGTGATGTGGGAGTTGGAGTTGTGTTGATGCAGGGAGATCAACCCATAGCTTATCTCAGTAAGGCATTGAACCATCTCATCAGAAGCTCTCTATATATGAAAAGGAGTTTTTGGCACTAATTATGGCAGTGGAGAGGTGGAGATCTTATTTGCAGCGCCAAGTTTTCTTAATTAAGACTAATCATAAGAGTTTATCCTACCTTTCTTAGTAGAACCTTCACTCAGAGATGCAAAGGAAGGGCATGACTCGGCTGATAGGGCTCTAGTTTAAGATAATATACAAATAAGGCAAGGAGAACATTGTTGTTGATGCACTTTCGAGAGTAAGTCACCTTATGGCCATTCATGCAATTTCAGAGGTTAAACCTTTGTGGGTTCAGGAAGTGTTAAATAGTTACATTACTGATCCCTTGGCTCAAAACTTGCTCACAAAACTAGCAGTTCAGTCACCTGATGAACATGGAATTTCTCTGCATCAAGGCCTCATTAAGCACAAGGGTAAGGTATGGACTGCTCACAATTCAGCACTGCAAACTAAAATAATTGCTGCACTACATTCATCAGCAATTGGGGGACATTATGGTACCCAAGCTACTTATCACAGGGTGAAGAAGCTATTTCATTGGAGAGGACTCAAAACTGATGTAGAGACCTTTGTGAAGCAATGTGCAATATGTAAACAAGCAAAGCATACTAATACACATCCTGCCGGCCTGCTGCAACCTTTACCCATCCCTGCAGGAGCTTGGAAGGATTGGACCATGGACTTTCTTGAAGGCCTATCTATATTTGAAGGTTACAATTCTATCCTAGTGGTGGTGGACAGGTATACCAAGTATGCACATGTTCTCAAGCACCCTTTCTCAGCACAAACGGTGGCTAGAGCAGTCATGGACAATGCAGTCAAGTTAGATGGGTTTCCAAAATCAATTATTTTAGACCTTGATAGAGTCTTTACAAGTGCATTTTGGAAGGAATTGTTTGCTCTATTTGACACTAAATTACTTCAGAGTACAGTCTATAATCCTCAAACAGATGGTCAATCTGAAAGGGTCAATCAATGTTGGGAGATGTATCTTCGTTGTGTTGTTCATGAGTCACCAAAAAGATGGAAGGCTTGGTTGTCTCTAGCTCAGGATGGAATGACTAACTCTGAAGTTGCTGATTGGGTCAA
Source organism: Setaria viridis (assembly GCF_005286985.2). Lineage (NCBI taxonomy): Eukaryota > Viridiplantae > Streptophyta > Magnoliopsida > Poales > Poaceae > Setaria > Setaria viridis. Next base: position 32,997,937 of record NC_048263.2, read on the forward strand.
AGAACGAGATTCTCAACTGCTGAGTCTCAAGGAGCACTTGGCCAAAGCTCAAAATTGAATGAACCTCCAAGCTGACCGTTAGCGTGTAAATAGGGCATATCAGGTTGGGGAACAGGTGCTATTGAAACTTCAACCGTATGCTCAAGCTTCTGTGGTGAACAGACCATTTCCCAAATTGGCCATGAAGTATTTTGGACCATTTGAGGTGCCGGAGCGAATTGGTCCTGTTGCTTATAAGTTGAAGTTACCCGAGGAGCCTCTCATACATCCAGTCTTCCATGTTTCACAAATTAAACCTTTCATTCCTTCATATACACCTGTTTATTTAGATATGCAGGCACTGGTGGACTTGTCAGTTCACGACCTGGAGCCTGAGTTGATCTTGGATTGGCACCTGGTTAAAAAAGGGAGTAAGGCAATTCCTTAAGTGCTGTGAAATGGACTATTTGCCAAAAGAAGCGGCGACTTGGGAAGATTGGAACGTCCTCGTCACAAGGTTTCCATCGGGGTTGCTTGTGGACAAGCAACTTCTTCAGCAGGGGGAGGTGTCGCGCCTGTAGCCGACGACGCATCACCAGAGTGAAGGCTGGAAGATTCAGAGGCGTCTTTAAGCAGTGCTGTCGCGTGTGTGTGGTCGGGTGCCGATAGTGGGCTCAGTTGGTCAGTGTAATCGAGTTAAACTCTGTAACAAATATTGTTGCCCGTCTGTCAAACGGGACATCAGCTTCTTCATTATCAGTAATACAAACGTGAGTCGCAGGGAACCTTCTCCCTCGGCAAGCCTACTCCCCTCTCGATTCCATTTGATCTGCTCACTCACCGGCGACCGTCGGCGGCCAAGGGACACGACACCTTTCCATCCGCTCCTCAATTCCAAGCGCCTAGACACTGTCCGCGAGGGTCTCCACCGCGCGCGTACCTCGCCTGCAAGGCGTCCGACCCGCTCTAGCTGCCGCGGCTGCCCGCCGGAGATTGGTCCATCCACATCCCGATTACAAGCGCCTAGCTGGCTTCCCACCGCTCACGCACCTCGCCCGCGAGGCGACCGACGCCCCGCTCCGGCTGCCGCCGCCGCCTGCCGGAGCTAGGTCGCCGCCGGTCAAAGCTGATCCACTTTCCGTCTCGTGGGCCGCAAGTGCTCAGTGGCTCTGGAGATGCCCTGCATCATGAAGGGAGCTCCAGGTTAGTGCAAATCTGTGTGCCCCCATCCAAATCTAGTTCAAGGATTCAAAATTTTTTTGCTTATGTGCATGCGGATGTTTTTGGATTTCTTTCCTATTGAATTTAGGCATAGGTGCTACTGTTAGATGCCTTTTCTCGGCTGGGATTCATGCCATTAACAGCACGCTTACCTACTCGTTCTTGCACTCATGGTCATCTGCGTGTCTCCAGGTTCTTGCGCCTCGTCCGTGCAGATGCGAGCACATGCGGCAACAGCGACGCTCTCAGCAATCAGGTGAGCAGGTGTTTGATGTTGGTGAATTTGATTTGGATGCATAAAAATGTTTTTAACTCTGTCAATTTTGGATTTATGTCTCACGAATGTTGCTGGGGCATGTGCGGCCATATCTGGTCAATTATGCTGGAAGGCATCCATGATGGCACGTTGCTGAGACTGCATGAGGTCTGGAATTCTTCTAATGAAATTGATCTTGCCAGTGATTTTTGTGCAATTAATCCTATTTCCAATTTTAATCTTTGCTCCTTTGTGTAGATCTAACACCACTGGAGAGGTGGATCTTATTTCCTCCATCAATCCTTCTGCATGGTAATTGCTGTTTTGTAACCAAATCTTTCATGTTAATTAAACTAGCAGTGATTTCCCATCTCGCAATATATTGCCTTTCTGTTGTTTTTGTATGGATTCTTGCATGCATGCTAATCCCCTTTTCCTTGTGATGCAGTCGTGTTGACAGGTTCATATTTGCAATACAAATTATCCCATATATAACATTGGAGAATTAGGGCAAGAGGGGATACAGCCCAGGAGGACATCTAGAATAAAGTTTTTTTTACCTTACCATCTCATATGTCCCTTAGTGTGATTATATGCAATAGCCAATAGGTATAACTGCTGGTACCAATTTAGTCAAGTTACAAGTAGTGACTATATGCTTTCCAGGGTCATCTCATGTCAATCCAATCAAATCTTTCAGCCCCTGGATGAGCTGATGATTATTTCAGATGAAGAACTGAGTGATATCTATCGTTGATTTTAAATGATATTGTTTCTTTCCATGGTGAGAGAAGTGCGATGTTTCCAGCAGGTAGGAGATGGGATTGTTTTCTCTGTTATCTGTCGAATTTAGTTTTGCTTTTTTTTTTGCAGAGCCCACTCATTTGGTGACGTTTCTTGTTTTTTAAAAAGGGCATATTCTTTTGTAGTGGGTGTTGTGCCAGTTAAATCCACAATTATCTGCTTGCAACTATCTGTTAGTTTTCTCTCCCACTATATAGAATTTTCACTTGGTATGCCATGGCCTATTAGCCTGAAGGTGGAAGTTTCATTTGCTTCATTTGTCAATATGCCCCCATTTGGCTTTTGTTTCCGGTATCTCTTCTAAGATTGCGCCTATTAAACTTTGGGCATAATATGCGGTATCAATACATCTACCCTCTTTATATGTAGCTGTTGATATTTCAGATTTTAGGTTTCTGATTGTTACAATTTATGGCAGGCTTAGTACAATTGCTTGTGTGATATGCCCAGTTGCTCATAAAATCTCAGACCTGATGAAAATTGATGTCTATATGCATACTTATGTATTCTGAGGGGGTGTTTGGATACCAGCTGCTAAACTTTAGCAGTGTCACATCGGATGTTCGGATGCTAATTAGGAGGACTAAACATGAGTTAATTATAAAACTAACTGCAAAACCCTGTGCTAATTCGCGAGACGAATCTATTAAGCCTAATTAATCCATCTGTGTAATTAAGCAAATGGTTACTGTAGCACCACATTGTCAAATCATGGACTAATTAGGCTTAATAGATTTGTCTCACGAATTAGACTCCATTTGTGTAATTAGTTTTATAATTAGCTTATGTTTAATACTTCTAATTAGCATTTAAACATTCGATGTGACAGGCGCTATACTTTAGGAGGGTGTATCCAAACACCCCCTCAGCATGCCACTTTGCTTGCTGCAAGACCATTTATGTATTGCTCAGATGTTATCTTTAAAATATAGACAGCCACTTTATCTTGTCAATTTGATGCACAGTTGCATTCTTCATTATTCCAACCTGCTGCCTTACTTTTCAATTTGATGCACACTGTCCGGCATTTAGACCGTGCACTATTGTCCAACGTTCTGCTTTATCTTTGTTTGTTTGTTTGTTTCTAGGATTGATCATTTTTCTGTAATTTTGAGTTAGGGATGCGGAACCTGCTGAGTCAATTGGTAAATCTTTGCTCACGTTGTACGTTTCTGCTGTGTGAAAATTTTGTTGGTCCCTTGACTTCTATGTATCACAGAAGATATCCAAACAACCTGTCAGATGATGGCGAAGGCTGAAATATCTTGGGGGAGTGTAGAAAATTCTTGTTAGCGTAATGGTTAATGTCTTTCCGAGTAGAAAATTCTTGTTAGCGTAATGATTAATGTCTTTCCGAGACATTTATCTGTATGATCCTTCATTACACAAGATATGTAGAATTTACCATTCAGGTTGTCGCTAAGTTCATTCGAGGAAAGAAATGTGCCACCTGGTGTATTGATATTCCTATTTTTATTTATGGAAGATTTTCTGTGGCGTGAAAATGAGACACGTCACATATGATTGATTTGCCAGATTGATTTATCACAAATACTTGCATACAATGAATATTTGAAACGAGAATTTTTTTTAAACGAAATATGATGAATATTTACTCTACTGGCTGCCATTTCAGTTCATAAAGAACGATAAGTTGGACCTGAAAGGCCCTTCGATATGATTAACATTTTTCTTAGAGAAACGTGAGAATGCAGTTCAATCTAAAGCTCGGTCAGTTTGGATCATACAAACTGAATTCTTCTCTTTTATTATTAAGTACAAATGTGTCAAAAATTTCGTGCTGGACCCACAAGGTGGGCAATAGAAAATATCTCCAGTTTGGACTAAAATACTGAGTTCAATCTGCTCCGTTCCGGTTGTTTTTTGCTGCACACATTTTTTGCCGTACGAAAGCCACGATGCAAAAAAAAAAAAGACGGTTGGAGGATAGGGAAGATGGAACGACCGAGGCTCGCAGCTCACGTGGAAAAACCAGACGCGGGAGGTGGACGTCGTGGGTGGGGGAAAACCGGACGCGGGAGGCGCAGGGCGCTGTGGGCGGAACATCGGGCGTAGGTGGCTTGGTACGGAATAGGCTATGTACTATTCACGGAGGCCTATATATATATTTTTTCACCCGGCTCACAGATATGGCCCATGCAGATGCTAGGCTCCAATGAACGATTATAAAGTACTCCTTCCGTCCGTCCTAAATTACAAGTTGAGTTGTTGTTTTAATTTTTCTAGATGCATAAATGAACATAATATATATCTAGATGTATATAAACATCTATGAAGGTAGAAAAACTAAAACGACTCGTACAAGAAAATTTATAAGAAACAAAGGCTGTGTTCGGTTGTGATGACTGTAGCTGTGCTGAAGCTGAAGTTGCTGCAGCCACTACAGCACTTGTAGCCAGCCACCAGCAGCTCCAGCCATACTCATGCAGTGATGCAGCTTGCTATAGGCTAAGCTGTACAGGTGCAGCTGCAGCCACCAAAGAAGCACAACCGAACACAGCTAAAGTGATTTGGACCAGGCGTTACTGCGCCATATGGGCCCCTCCTCGTGGCCTCCACAGCAATCGACCATTGCTGCCGCAGCTCGAAACTTCTCCACTTCCCGCAATTAATTTTATTTTTCTTTCATGTGTGTCCTTGTAGATTGTAAATAACTATTTTACATATTTCTCCAGATTGATTTTGTATGCTCATTGCCATTTGGGCCTGTTCGCTTCAGCTTATAAGCCGGCTGAAAAGCTGATTTGTTGTGAGAGAAAAATACTGTTTGGTGACTAATAAGCCGGCTGAATAAGCTGAAGCGAACAGACTGTCTATTTGTACGGCTTGCACGGTTGCCCCACTGGTGTTAGGAGACGTGGCAGGACGCACGTCGCAGTAACCCGCTCCACCAGCTGCCAAGTGGGGCGGCTTGGGCCTTTCTTGGCTGTTCTAAATAAGCACCGGGAGGTGGTCGGACCGGCGGTGGAGGTGGTCGAGATGGCGCTGGGGAGCATCTTGAAATTTGTCATCATTGTGTGATACTTTTCAAAATAATTTCTAATTCCAACTTTTGCCATGTAAAATACATCTATGGGCATGCTAAAATTTTCCTTTCTTTCAGAACTTTAAAGTTCATTTTAAATGAATTCTCACCACTCTCAATATTTGTGCAGAGTCGAACCTCAATCAAATGAATATGTCTCCCACGGAGCATGCATAGTTGTTGCAGAAAGAAAATGATGGTAATATAAGGAACAAATTACGGATAATAAAGCCAAACATGACAGTACAACCGGACATGAAAGGCAATTGTGTACAGCCTCGACAGTTACACTTATCGTCAGTTGGACAGGAGCTAGAAAAACCACATACATATCTTTCACTCATCTTTCACGAGAGAGAAAAATGTGCGGAAATCCTCATTCATGACAGGGCACTGGAGTAAACAGACAAGACTTTGCCGTCTGCGTTCCTCTCGTCCTCTTCCAGAACATGAATCACGGGTCTAATGAGTGATGAGCAGTCCTCTGAGTCCGAGCAGTCCTCTCGTCCTCTTCACAGTCGTGTGATTGCTCAGATGGACTTAGAGGGTGTTTGGATCTTTAGTTTGGACTGAAAATCATGTCACATAGAATATTTAAAGACTAATTAGAAGAACTAAATATAAGCTAATTATAAAACTAATTACACGGATAGAGGCTAATTCCCAAGATGAATTTATTAAACCTAATTAATCCATCATTAACACATGTTTATTGTAGCACCACATTATCAAATCATGGACTAATTAGGTTTAATAAATTCGTGTAGCGAAGCTTCCATCTGTGCAATTGATTTTATAATTAGTCTATATTTAATACTCTTAATACTTCTAATTAGTATCTAAATATTTGATGTGACATGAATTTTAGGAGATGCTAAAAAGCCAACCAGCACCTTACATGACTTTGACCCGTTTCACAGTGCGTAAATGTTGCTTCGCTGTTCTAGAAAGCACGCGGCACGCCACAGGACGGATGTGCCACTAGAGCCACTAGGCTGTGGCCCTAGTCTTCGGCCAGATAACCAAGAAGAAAATCAGTAGCAATCCGTATCACCGAGAAGGATGGATTTGACCCTATACCTTCGAAGATTGAGCTGGCACTGCTGACATAGTTACGTCGCCTGCCAAAAAAAATAGCGTCGGTTAAATTTTAAAATAAATTTAGAAAAATATGAGCTCAGTACTAAGGTCCTGTTTGGCACAGCTCCACGTCTAAACTTCAGCAACTCCATCAAAAAATTCAGCCAAACATCCCAACTCCAAAACTCCATGGAGTTGCCAACTCCATGGAGCTGTAGTGCAAATGGAGGTGGAGTTTTGGAGCACCTCTTTTGCTACTCCAGAAACCACTCTTTTGAACCTCCTCGTGGAGTTGGTGGATAATTACCCACCAATGCCATTGGTTACATAGAAAAAACGGTTCGTTCTATTTTCCTCCGAGACTCTACACGCTCGTCTCCACCGGTCTCCACCGCGCTAGCGCCGCCCGTCGCTCCCGTCGCCGGCCGCCGTGGCCCCTCCGTCCCGCGTGCTCCGGCCTTGGAGCCCCGCCGTCGGCCGCCCCCACTGCCGCCCGCCCTACCCCCGCCGCCGGCCGCACCCCCGCCGCCCGCCCGATCCCCGCCGCCGGCCGCACCCCCCGCCGCCCGCCTGAGCCCCGCAGCCGGTCGCACCCCCCGCCGTCCGCCCGAGCCCCGCCGCCGGCCGCACCCCCCGCCGCCCGCGCTAGCCCCGCCACCGGCCGCACCTCCCGCCGCCGGCAGCACCACCCACCTGCTGGTGCCTTCCCCTCCTCTTCCTTCGGGTGACCAGTGGGCAACAGCAGAGAGAGGAAAAAGAAAGGAGGAAGAAAGGAGGGGGAGAGGATGACAAGTGGGGCCTGAATTGGGGGCAACAATGGCAATTAACACTGAAATTGATTTTTTTTGGAGCTGAGAGTACCCATCTAGCCAAACACCCCATTTTATTTCTGGAGTTCTGGAGTGGAGCTGACTCTACCTGGAGTTTTGGAGTAGAGCAGCTCCACCCAGAGCTGGAGCCATGCCAAGTAGGGCCTAAGTCGAGAACTCGAAATTTGATAGGCAATTAATCTTAACAGCTGAGCTACGCTCAATTCACCTCACTTGGTTTAAGTCCATTAGGGCCGTAGCCAGCCCGTGCAATGAGCGCACTGGATCGGCACCAACGACTAGCACCTGCACTGCCCATTCACAGAGCTTCATGGAAACGTGGTGTGTTGCTCTCATGAAGTGCTAACAAGAATTAAGTAATAATTTCACAATAATAGAATCAGTCAATTAGGAACTAAATGCATGATTAAATGATCTAAAATCATACTCATACTCCCTCCATCCTGCAAAGATGCAAAGAGTGTCCATTTAGGTTTGTCCCTAAGTCAAATTATTTTAAGTTTAACCAAGTTTACAATGAAGAGTATCAATATTTATAACACTAAATATGTATGCTATAAAATATATTTCATAACGAATCTAATGAAACTTGCTAGACATCAAAAGTATTGATATATTTTTATATAAACGTGATCAAACATAAGATGATTTGACTTAGGACATAACTAAAGGGACACTCTTTGTGGCATAGAGGGAGTATATACCATTGCATCTGCTTGAATAGAGACGTTAACACCTTGGTTCACGTGGGGGTGAACCCAACTATCATCGTTATCCACTTTTCAGTGGTTATATGTTTTTTTGATTATTTTTATTTATCTTTTCGTATATATGTGAAATTGTGAATGGATTTGAAGTTAACCTTAACAATTGTGCATGTGTGCTTTACTTCTACTGTATTTTGATCCTAGTCTTGACGAAATCTTGAGTCCCCACCATTGGTACCACCCTCACTCCTGGCGACATCACCGGACCCAGCCGCGATGGCCGAGTAGTTATTGGCATCGAATCCTCCAATGATGTGAAGTGCAGCCGCTGCATAGAGATAGAGCTCAGGTTATACATACACGTTGACACAGCCCCACATTCGAAATAAGCGCGGCGTTGCAGGGTGCATCGAGTTCATTTTCAATCACATCGAGAATTTGAGATGGTCCAGATGGGCGACGGGATAGGAGTGGTTGCCGCTGCGCTCGCCGTGGTGCTGCTCCCGTGGCTGTGGGCGGCGCTGGCGCACCTGGTGTGGCGGCCGTACGCCGTGGCGCGGGCGTTCGCGCGGCAGGGCGTCCGCGGGCGGCCGTACCGGTTCTTCGTCGGCAACACCGGGGAGGTCAGGGCGATGCGTGCGGCGGCGAGCGGTCTGACGCTGGACCGCAGCTCCCACGACATCGTCCCGCGGGTGATGCCGCACCTGCGGGCGTGGAAGTCGCTCTACGGCAAGGTGTTCTTCTGGTGGTCCGGCTCGAGGCCGGTGCTGTGCGTGGGCAACTACGACATGGTGAAGCGGGTCCTCTCCGACAAGGCGGGGCTGTACCGCAAGCCGGAGCCGGGCCCCGCCTTGGTGGCGCTGATGGGCAGGGGCCTCGTCTTGACCGAGGGCGAGGACTGGGCGCGCCACCGCAGCGTCGTGCACCCGGCGTTCGCCATGGACAAGCTCAAGACGATGGCCCGCGCGATGGAGGCGTGCGCGGGGGAGGTGGTCCGGTCGTGGGAGGCGCGCGCCGCGGAGGCGGCAGGCGGGGAGGCGACGGTGGAGGTGGGTCACCAGTTCAAGGAGCTCACCGCCGACGTAATCTCGCACACGGCGTTCGGCAGCAGCTTCCGGCAGGGGAAGGAGGTGTTCCTGGCGCAGCGGGAGCTGCAGCACATCGCGTTCGCCTCCTTCAACAAGGTCCGCGTCCCGGGGATGGAGTACCTGCCCACCAAAAACAACGTCCGCCGGTGGCAGCTCGAGCGCAAGGTGCGAGGCACGCTCATGGCCATCATCGACGAGCGCCTGGCCGCCGCCAAGGAGGCGAGGGGGTACGGGACCGATCTGCTGGGCCTCATGCTCGAGGCCAACGCCGGCTTCGGCGGCGGCCAGAGGGTCATGAACATGGACGAGATAATCGACGAGTGCAAGACGTTCTTCTTCGCCGGGCACGACACGACCGCGCACCTCCTCACCTGGGCCATGTTCCTCCTCGGCACGCACCCCGAGTGGCAACGGCGTCTCAGGGAGGAGGTGCTCCGAGAGTGCGGCGGCGCCGGGACACCCCTCCACGGAGACGCACTCAGCAAGCTCAAGCTGGTAAATGATTTAGCTCTACTAAATCGCTATCCTTCGATTTGATTGACCGACCAAATCGATGAACCAATGTCCCCGCGGTTAATTTGTAGGTGATGATGGTGTTGTACGAGACGCTGAGGCTGTACGGCGCGGTTAATTTAACCATGAGGCAGGCGACAGCGGATGTGGACCTCTGCGGCGTGAAGGTGCCCAAGGGCACCCTCGTGTCTCTCCCGTTCGCGATGCTACACCGCGACGAGGAGGTGTGGGGCTGCGACGCCGGCGAGTTCAACCCGCACCGGTTCCTGGACGGCGTCGGCAGGGCCGCCGCGCACCCGAGGGCGCTGCTGTCCTTCTCGCTCGGCCCGCGGTCGTGCATCGGGCAGGACTTCGCGATGCTAGAGGCGAAGATCACGCTGGCGCTGATCCTGCAGCGGTTCGCGTTCGAGGTGGCGCCGGAGTACGTGCACGCGCCGGCCGACTTCCTGACGCTTCAGCCCCGGCACGGGCTCCCCGTCGTGCTCAAGCTCTTAGGTCCGTAGGAGGAGATAAGATTTAGCATTTGACACGCTTTGGGTGTAGCGTGGTCGTCCGTCAATAACACGCCATCCCAAATTTCCCGACTCCCAAATTCTGCCATGAGAAGTGCTCTTTGCTTCCCCTGCTTTGTACTAAAAGGTGCTGAACCTGAAGTTTTCTCGGGCTTGCAAGAAGCTCTGGATGAATGAAATTAGGTGGGCAGTCTCTCTCTCCGTTCTCCTAAAAGATCCCGAGGAAGAGGCCGAGGTAGTTGGAGGTGCTGGCACTCACGAGTCACAATGAGCTGCAAAATAGTACTGATACAGGCCGATTGTGCGAAAAGCTGCGCCGACCATGGTTTTGGTTGTCTAGGGGCTACCTCATATTAATATTAAAGTGCAGTTATTTTTTTCAATCGTGATTATTTTGCAAAAAAGTTCCTCAACTTTTTCGCAATCAACATGCAGTCCACGAGATCATCCGGCGCTTGCGCGTGTTGTAGCAGTCGCCCATGGCAATGCTCTTGGGCAAGGAGAATACTAATGGCCTGCTACCTTGGCCTCACCTGCTGCGCCACCCGCGCCATACATCTTGGCGTGCTTGCCTTCACCTCCGCGTCCATCGCTAGAGAGCCCGCGAACCGCATCATCTGCCACCACTACCACCTCGGCCTCATCGGCGCCGCTGCTCGTGCCACATGCCTCGGCGTGCTCGCCTACGCCTCCGCGTAGCCACTGGAGAGCTCACGCGCCGCATCATCTGCCGTTGCACGTCGCTGGGTAAGCAGGGCTCGGCCCCCACGCCCCTTGCCCAGCCACATCATCCACCACCACGAGCCGTTGGGTAAGCAGGGCTCACCCCCATCCAGCCGTCCATTGCGGAGGTGCGTCGGTGTGGCGGAACCACCTCGGATTAGCTTGATTAAGCAGGGTTAAGCCGCCTAACATGCGACACTCCTGCCTAAACCGAGCTAACACGAAGTGCCGTCGGATTTCATCCGATTTAACCACTTAAACAGGATCGAGTTTAGCAAACCCACACGAAGGTGAGTGGTTACAGAGAATACAACAAGTCCACTGAGTTAAACAAGTTTTACCCATTTAGTTCGGCCATAAAATCCAACATCAGAATTTTACAAGATTTAAAAGAACAACAGAGAAACACTAGCGGAAGACTTCGTCGGGGTCGGATGTCCGGGCGAGGCCAGCCAGAACATCACTGAGTCCTCTCCTCGCCGTCCGAGGAGGGGTCCCACTCGACCGTCCAGCCTGGCGGGAGCTGGGGCGGCCAAGCACCAACCAGAGAGGGGTCGGACGCAGCAACTTCACCTGAAAAACAGGAGCCACAACAAGGCTGAGCTACTAAGCTCAACAAGACTTAACCGATAGGAATAAAACTACTCCTCCTTCTAGACATGCAAGCTGTTTGGCTGAGGGGGTTTGCTTGCCAAAAGCACTAAGTAACCCTATTTTTAAGTTTTAGCTCCGGTTCTAGGTTCATTTACCAGTCTAGGTTGTGCATCCTATTCTAAGCAAACATAGAACCAAGCAAGATGTGTAGATATAACAACAAACATTGCCATCATCAGATTCCTCATTTACTCAGGGTGACATAGCGATCAAGCAATCTCAAACTGTGAGAGGCAGACGAATCTATTCGAGTTCTTTAACCATGCATGGTGAACCTAGCCTCACGACATCCGCGCATCCGGAGGTCGCTTCCTGTGTCGGCCTTCCCCATCAATCCTCTAACCCGTGTCGGGCCCATTTCCTTTGGTGCAAGGTTCCACAGACCCGGCCTCTGCCGTTCTGTGACCACGCTTGCCACCACGTGCGATAATCAGCAGGGGAAACTCCGTTCCAAGAACAATGGGGCGACCGCTCATGTCTAGGTTCAATCCGGTACTAGGCTTCCTCATCCCATACTAAGTATGAGGCTAGTACTTTCAAACACTTGATCACGAACACCACCACTGTCGGTCCTTAGCAAGATTTCATAGACAGACGGGACGACCATCCGACCACCAAAGAGTTACCAAAACCCTGCCCCGTCCATCATCCTTATAGTTATAACAGGAGAGTAAACATGCAACTCCTACAACTCGCGAGTGACAGGAAATCACTCGACTTTTACCGTCTCCTAGTTAAGCAATGCAGCTACTCGGTCCAACAGCTAGTGCTCAGATCATGGGTTAACTGAGTCATGCATCTAGGGTTTCACACAACTCCTATACGTAAATGCACAAGCATGTCACAGAAGGCATGTGCAAGTTTGGTAAACACTCAAGGTTTTCATGCAACCGGGGCTTGCCTTCAAGCAAGGAGGACGGGAACTGCTCGACTTCGGGGGCGACTTCAGCTTCGGAGGACAGGAGCTCGGCTACAGCTTCTTCTTCTGGCGCCGGGTGAAGCTCGTAGAAACCGTCGGCGAGGTGCAGCTCTACACGAATGCAATGCCAGGGTTAGCATAGACGGTTATTTCAACAGCAACACTGGCTCGCCTGAGCCCAGAAACTTGCGACAAAGAGCAGGAGGTTATGGTGGTTCGAGAGAGCTGATGATGATCAAAAGGTAAGGGTAGGAAGGAACTAGTGGTCTGATCCTTGAACTAGAGGATGTGATAAACTGGGGGTCCTTAGACGCAAGCGCTGAAGGGTTCCCAAGTTTTACACATACACCCTCGCGTTGAAGAAAAAGATCACAGCCAAGCCCTCGGGCGAGGCGGACAAGGGTCGGCAGAACAGACAGGGTCGGGCGAGACGGAACCGGGGTCGGGCGGATAGGAGGGGTCGGGCGAAGCGGACTGGGGTCGGCAACTCACCTTCTTCCTGAAAGGAAAGCGTGGGGTCGGGAAGAAGCAGACTTGGGTGGAGGGACTAAAGCTTCGAGCAAGGGCTAAGACTGGCAATGCTCCGGCGGCGGCGCTGCTTCTTGCGGATCACAAGAGAGCTTTTACGCAGCACGGAGGAGCAAGCTGCTGGGTGACTTGGAGAAAACTGAGAGAGAACTGAGAGAAGAACTCCTCAAGAACTGGGTGGGTGGCGCTAGGAGCTTGAGCAGGGAGCTAGAGAAGGCTGAAGGCAACAAGGGCAGAGGGAACTCCGGCGATGGGGGCATTCCTTTTATAGCTGCTGGAGCGGAGGAAAGGAAACGGCGCGGAGAGAGAGAAGGGGAGCGGCGCGAAGGCCGGGGAGAGGCAATGGAGTGCTCTGCCCGGGCGGCGATTGAGCAAAAAGGGCGGTGGTGCAGAACTCCGGGGGTGACGCCAGCGATCATTGCGTTCTGCCGTCAGGGCGGCGTAGGAGCGGGTAGACTGGTGGTTGAGATTTGGCGGAAAGCGGGCGTCGCCGTGCGGGAGATTTGATAGAAGCGACCGGCTTAACGGTGCTAGAATCGAGGGCGCACAGGTGAGAAGACAGGCGGACGCGGGCGCGGGGGAGAGCGCGGAACAACAGATTGTCGGGCGGCTTGTGACAGAGCGGGGAAAGGAACTGTCGTGGCCGCGGTCGGGGTTGGCGGTGGAGGAATCGTCGTGTAGCGGCGACCGGGCGGCGCGACTGTGGCTGAAGGGACGGAAAATACGGGCGACATCGGGCTCTGGGGCCGGGATCTGGTGGCGTGATGATGAGCGCGGGAGGCGAGGCTCTGCAGAAAGGGGCGCAGAGGGCTTCCGCTGCCATTGGGAAAAGGGGGCGCGGGAACCCACTCGGTTGCTTGCCAGAGACAAAACTGAGCGGCAGGCGTCGGAGAAAACGAGCCACGCGGCAGGAAGACTCTGAGGCGGCCATGCAACTCGAGTGCGGCTGTCGCGGGGGATCTGGAAAAGATCTCACGGGTCCACCGGTGGATAGATCGGACGGGTGAGGAAGATTAGCAGAATCCGACGGTGGGCTGAGCTCGCCGGGGTCAGGAGAGGAGCGAAGCGGGAAGGGGTCGGATCTCAGGGGTCGGGACCAGGCGGATAACTGAGCACTTAGGCGCGGTCAAGCAAGACAGATGATTAGGATCAAGGGCTTTGATCAAGACTAACTCGGGAAGGTTTAGGGGTCGGTCATTACAGCCGGCCACCTGCTCAATGGATAGCCACCTGCTCAATGAAGGCAAGAACTCCGTGTTCAGTGAGCTCATTGCCTCCGTTCCCTGATGCCCATCGAGCAGCCTGAGAGAAAGCCCGAGCGCCGCCTCCGCCAGGCCGCCGGGTGGGTCGTCGACACCACCAAGATGCGTGCTTGCTAGTGAGGATCTGCAGCCTGGCTCGCTGGTCTGGGCATATTTACAAGCGAACCCGCTCTATGACGGCTATGTTAGCGCTTGTCGTCGGCCTAGAGAAAGGCACATGCGGCTGCCTTCTGATTTGCTTGGGGAGGATAAGATAAGGTTTGTGAGTGAGAATAGAGATGTGTTTTGTGGCTGCCTGATGATTTGCTCTGGGAGGACAAATTTGTTCTTGGGTTGCTGGGCCAAAGGGAAATAGTAGCCTGGTGTGCTTTTTTTCTTTGGTCCTTTTATTTTTTAAGGGCTGCCAGGTCAGCATGAGCTAGAATTTGAGTTAGCGCTGGACCCATAAAATTTAGTACGGGTAAAGAAAGAAAAGAAAAAGGGTCCAATTTAATTCTGTAGGTCCTGATCGTATGCGTGGAGCTACAATAGTAATTGTGGCGTACCCATCACCTACGAAGCACTGTGCAACTTCATCGATATCTGAAAGAACATTGCGTGTATAGTTTGTAGGTCTAGCGTGCACATAGGATGTGTGTGGAGTGTGTGTGGGTATAGTGTGTTTGTATGTACGTTCAGATACTGCACTATACCGTAGTTGTCCAGCCTAAAAAACCGATTAGATGTATTGGATGGGGGCTTGAGGGTTAATTATGAAAAAGTGACAGCTCATTAGGACCAGAATCGGGTTCATTTCGTCGTGCAGTTCATTAGGCACACATGCTCCAATCCTCTCCACGGCAAAAGCTAAGAATTTCACATCTACATCTAACGGGAATAATTAACTATCATAAATCAAATTATTCCCGGAGCTTTAAGTTGGGTTTAACTATTTATTGAGTTATAGAAGCGTGTTTGTATTTTCTTTTTCTCCCCATTGCAACGCACGAGCATATTTGCTAGTAAATGATAAAGTATTATTAAGGAAATATAGAGTTTTACTTGAGGTAAAGGGAAAAACCATGTATTAATCAACAGTACGCTGAATGTTGGATCGTTAACTACCGGATAGGATTTGGTTGTTAAGGAAGGTATAATTTATGTGGGGAAAGAAAAACTTGATGATAACATGAGTAATAAGAAAAATATAAGGATTTATTTTGATGGAGAATTGGTAAATATTTCAAAAGGCAGCTGAGCGGTGATGGACAAATTATATAAAAAAAACTTTATCATAGGGCAAGGTTTTGTTTTAAGATGTCGTGCTTGGGTACGGATATGAGGTTGAACACTAACCGTTTCATCGTGATAAGCTTGGTAAAAAAAAACTATGAATATGCAACAGCAATAGCAAGTACACACTCCCTCCGTTCTTTAAAAAGTCATTCTGCGATTCAAAATTTGTAAAAAGAATTATTATATTTAATTTGGCATGTGTGCATGTGAAAGTGACCATGTGGCGGTCAATTAAGACAAAATATGGCTAATAAGTAGAGTTAATTAAGGTCTTTTTATTCCTTCTTAATCTATTTTAAAATTATTAAAATTACTTAGGTGATTAGTTCTTTTGTACGGAGGAAGTACGTCTGCTAATTGCATTGCTACAGTATCTTTTTTTTTTTACTGTGGCCGGCATATGGCGCATGGCCAAAAACTTCACTGCACCAGTGTTTGGTAGCGTGCGTGCATTAGCGTAGTTATGTACTCGTCCCAAAAAATGCAACTTTTCGAGGAGTGAAACAGTTTTAAATTTGACCAATTTATAAAAAAATACTAACATTCATATCTCCAAATAGATTTAATATGAAATATATTACATGATTAATCTATTAATATTTATTTTATACTATAAATGTTAATACTATTTTGTGTAAATTTGGTTAAATTTAAAATTATTAACTCTCAGGAAGCAAGAGTCGCTTTTGAATTCTTTTGGGACGGAGGGGTATGGCCTGGTCCAAAAGCGTTAGGGCCTAAACGCTCCAGTTTCCGGCTCCTTCGGCGGCCGCGAGGATGGAACTTTCGGCCCAGATTACAGCTGCCCCGCGCGGACGAAGTCCCAGGTTACAAAGGGCCGGGGCCGATTTTGCAGCAGATATCTGACGGACTGACGCTAACGTTGTGCTTCGTGTCCCGGTGCTGGTGCCGAGATCGACCGGAGCCACTTCTCCTCGGTACACGACGCCAGTGTCAACACGAGTGGGACGCTGGAGGACGGGTGATCACGTTCGCACTAGGTTAAATCTTGCTACCAGCCTGACACAGCTTCATTTTTTTATCATGTTTGATCATAATTCCAACCTTTGCTTACAAGAAAAGCTGCATGATACTACAAAAAAGGTACTCTTTTTCTCGGCTCTAGAATTAATCCCTGACTGCAAGCAGAAAATTTCTCAGGACACTGTCAAAATCTTGGCACCTTTTTCCTTTGAAGAAAGTGTTTTTTTTTCATAGGAATGCTATCAATACGGAGTAATATAGATATCATGATATGTGATGGTGCATAGGCACCATTGTTGTAGTCCCATTTCACCCACCGAATCTGATCCAAAGGCAGATACAGCCATACAGGGGGTGCACGCATGTGCCTGTGGCTGTGGGGTCACTTCAACTACTACTTAGAATTTCGAAGATATCGATGATTAGAGTATCCGATTATACGTTTGTGATTCCGTAAAATTATAGAAGATGTCACATGCGAGAGTTGCTCAGCACTACCAGCCACCAATCAAAAGTGGAAGCTTGATGTAGTGTTAGTGCTGGGCTCGAGTTACTTCACTTTCTGAACTGTACAGCTCTACGGCACAGCAGGCTTGCATTCCTCCTGAACACCGCAAAAGGCATACTCGTTGCATTTCCTTTTGCCACAACAACGGTTGTTGGTCGCAATGGCCGACGATCACATGGTGCAAGATCAAAGTATTAAGCTCCGATCGTCGGCGGAGTGCAGAGTTTGCAGAAGCAGCAAGCTACAAACATTCTCTTCTTGCTGGCAGAAGAATGGTCGGTTCGTTTTGGCCGACGCATCGCTCCTCCCTCGTGCGTGACAGTAGAGCTTCGGTGGTAAAGAGAGTATTCTGATTGAAGCAGGACGACAGAATCATGAACGAGCCAACCGTGCATATCATCTTCGGGAAAAGGAACGGAGCAAAGCAACCGATCAGGATGAGATGGCCATCGATTCTAAATTAATCTGCGTGATCCTAACTAACTAACTAACTAACGAACGAACGAACGAACGGGTGATGAGTGCGCGGAAGACTTCATCTGTTTTTGCAAATCCCGGGCACCCGAGGACGCGAGACACCTCCATCATTCAAGGATTGGCCTGCTTCAGCTTGGCGTGTTAAATAGCAATAATAATCACTTGATCACCTTTCGTCAAATTGCTCCTCAAATCACGCTCTGACCCACTGCGGCTAGCTCGTTGCTTTATTGTGATTTAACACTTCACCAGCCGCCATTAGCTCATGCTTTATTCATCAGTTTAAAGATTATGAGTCCCTCGCCGATAAATTCACTGCTTGGAGATCTGAACAGTAAGGAGTAAGAGTGCAACTCATACAATAAGGATCTCCAGTTCAGTTGTACCAGTGGAAGTTTCGCTCACAAGTACAAGCCTTCAGATTCAGATTTCTCAATGCAACATGTTTTTTCCAATCGTACACATATTCAAAAGGCATTGTCCAATTGTACGTGCATTTTGCATTATTTTATCTCGCAGCATTATTTGCCGATCTTTTCTCCGCTAACACCAACTCGTCACGTTCTCCGCAATAATTTGGCCGGCACGATCCCCAATTTTGTTTCCCACGTACGTCTCCGTCCCCAACAGAGTGCCTATAAATACCCTACTCGTGGCCACTCCTGCAACTCACCAAGCAAAACACTCGAGCTGAGCTCATCACCTAGCTCACAGCCTCTTCCGATCGACCTACCAGTGCTTTGCTCAGAAGACGCAGCAGGCAAGAAGCTTGCAGCAGTGGCAATGGTGAAATCGTCTTACACCTTGCTGTTCGGCGCACTGGTCGTGCTCGCGCTTCTAGCGAGCCCCATTGCTTGCACCCGCAAGCTCGCCAAGCCAAACAAGCACAGGCGGCCGACGCACAAGCCGGGAGTCAGGGCCCGTAGCAACCACACCGCTACCCCCTCGGCGTCCGATGCACGCGGCGATGCCTACGGCTCCGGCGGTTGGTTGTCTGCCGGCGCGACGTACTACGGCGCGCCCAACGGCGACGGCAGTGACGGTTAGTGCGATTGCTAATTCTGTTGTCTGTCGGTTAACGTGTACTCCGTAGTCTACAGTCTACATTGCACGGCGGGTTAACATGGACTGGCCAAATTTGTACGTGCAGGCGGCGCGTGCGGCTACCAGACCGCCGTCGGGCAGCGTCCCTTCTCGTCGATGATCGCCGCCGGGAGCCCGTCTCTGTTCAAGGGAGGAAAAGGATGCGGCGCCTGCTACGAGGTCAGCAACTCGGCATAACACGCTAGTAGTTTAGTACACACATTGCCTGAGTTCGTGTGGTCACACAACGCATGGCCTAGCTCCTGTGATCCAATAGCATGGTAGCTCCATTGATGGTGCAAGATGGTCGGCGCTGGTGCTAACTGAATGCTTTCATGTGGCGCGCGTAACGCAGGTTAAATGCAACAGCAACACGGCGTGCTCCGGTCAGCCGGCGACCGTGGTCATCACCGACGAGTGCCCCGGTGGGGTCTGCCTCGCCGAGGCAGCTCACTTCGACATGAGCGGCACCTCCATGGGCGCCATGGCGAAGCCCGGCATGGCCGACAGGCTTCGCGCTGCCGGAATCCTCCAGGTCCAGTACAAGAGGTATGTGCCTGCTACCTGCTGAGAAGTTCAGAATTTCCGTTAGGTACGGAGCTCATAGTTACCACTCGTGGCAGGGTGCCGTGCAAGTACAGCGGCGTGAACATCGCCTTCCGGGTGGACCAAGGCTCCAACCCCTTCTACTTCGAGGTGCTGATCGAGTTCGAGGACGGCGATGGCGACCTCAGCGCCGTCGACCTCATGGAAGCCGGGTGCGGCACTTGGACCCCGATGGTGCAGAATTGGGGCGCGCTGTGGCGCTACAACTCCAACACCGGCAAGGCGCTGAAGGCGCCCTTCTCGATCCGGCTCACCTCCGACTCCGGCAAGGCGCTCGTCGCCAACAACGTCATCCCCGCCGGCTGGAAGGCCGGAGCCACGTACCGCTCCTTGGTGAACTACTCCTGAACTGCAACAGGAGATTATATTTTGTTACGGCTCACGGCAATTCGAGGTAGTTCCTAATGTGTGTCCGGGTGTTTGAGAGAGGCGCGGTGTCAGATGAGGAGGAGAAGCCGGTCTAAGAATCGTGTTCTTTCCCTCCCTCCACGATCTCTACGCAGTCCCCTCGTGACGCATGCAGTCGCTGTGTCTATTTATCTGTGATTTTATTTTTTTCCCTTTTCTTCCTCTCGGTGTGATGTTGAGGGGAGAAGAATAGCTTAAGCTGCGACTAAAGTTGCATTATGGTGTATCCGCTATGAAATTGTGTGAATGTTTTTGTACCACGCAAATAAGCAATCCTTATGGAGAAATGATTACTATTATTTCATCGCAACTTCAGCACTCGGCAATGTCAAGTTTAGTGTTTTTGTTTTTTGTTTTTTTTTCAACGGGGATGGTGTTCGGCCCATTCAATGGGAGAATGCTAGTAGCCTAGTAGGAAGCAGTATTGGTATTTACAGAGTTTTGGCCTTTAAAACAAACCGAAGAAAAGGAAACACGGAAATAGATAAATACGAAAAAATTCTTTTCAGTTTCTCAGACGGGGGATTTCCAGGGTACAGGGCCGTGCCCGACAACAGCACCCTAATGGCCGGTTCTCTGGTGCTTCATGCATCTATCTGAACTCTAAATGCAGTGATGTCATGCTGGACGATGACTGAGAGTTCTTGACGGTTCAAAGTTTTTTTTACGAACTGCATAAGATAGTGCGTGTTTCATTGCTATAGTGGAAAAAAATACAAGACTATAGTTCTTGGAGGCTGAAGCATCCCCACGTAAGCAGAGACTAAATGTGATACAAATATCAGTCCCATAAGGTTGATGATACATTTATTCAACAGATGGTTCATAAACTGTACAACTCCCGAGGGGGCGAGCGCGAAAGACACGCCGAAGCAATAAGTAAAACAACAATGGTAATGACCCAAGCCACTGTCCAGATCAACGCTAGACAGCACTCGGGACTACACGTCAGCAGAAGCATCCTGCAAAAGGCCAACACCACAGGCAACGTTGGGTGTGGAAGAGACCACCTACTCGATGTCCTCGGCAACAAAGTCCGGGTCTTCCTCTGAAGCAAGAAAACAAGGGTAAGTACAAACGTACTCAACATGTCCAATCACACCCACGGAGGGGGAATAACAAAAATATGCACAAGTCATAACAAGGATAAGGCTAAAGTTCATTTGCAATAAAGCTAGGTTTTTAACACATGCAAGGGTTCACTTTTAGAAGGGTTTTCACAAAGTATTTATTTAGTAACCGAATAATTGAGTGGAGTTGATCCTAAACGGAGGATCCAAATTTTAATGCTACCAGACTCCCCGTCCGTGGTAGCTCACGATACAACTGCCGGACACTTCCAAAATCCAACACACGCCATGAAAATCATCCACCTCCCAAAAACTAGTTATGTGACCAAGCCGTAACTAGTCCAATACCACGGACACAGCTATTCGAAGAGGTGTATAGTTTACCCACAAGTAGGGTACCGCAGCATGATCACCTTAGTGTCAGTGCAGATCCTATCAAAGCCATTACCCACCTTAGCTAAGACCTGACTAACTAACACAGGAGCAACCAAGGGGTCGATGACCTACCAATGAGATCTTAACCGGGACCTAAGCCACACGTGCTTACTCCTTCTCCATGGTCTCCCGTTGCTCACCAGCTCTCCTGATGTTTAAAAGACTAGCTAGTGGGACTTATGCCAAGCCTTTACCGCATACAAAGGTCGAGTGGTTGCATGATAAATTGGGTTAGGCAAGACGACACATCAACTTGATCCTTAATCCAGATGAGATGGATATCTCCCAACCTGCTCAACCACCAAGGTACGAGCCTATCCTGGCATTTCACACAAGAAACACCCATCCATCTCATCTAAACATCTTTCCTTATTTTCCACCAAAACCCCATTTATTTCCAAAACACTCACGCATTTATCTTCGGCAAAACATTGTATTCATGATTGAGTTGCATTAAAGGAAGTAATCAATTTCTAAGCATTCTAGCAGCAATTATCTTCTAAATAGACCATATCATATTTGGAGATAATTCTAGGTCATCAAGGAATAATCATAACAATCAAGGGGTGGCTATCCAACTAGGTCTTTAAGCAGTAAAACAATATGAAATTTATAAAAACAGCCAATAGGTTGTGTCTACAAAACTGGGATAAATATGCATCAAAGGGTGAGATTGGACTTGCTGTCCTCAAAGCCTTCCGGAAGTTCCTGCTCACGGTACGGGTCCTTGGGCTCCGGCTCGCTGTACTGGCCATCAAGCTCCTCTTCTTGGTCCTCCTCCTCGGTCACTCTGTGATCTACAGCACACATGAGCAAGCACACAATAAATAAAAGAAAATAAAATTTTACCCATTGAGCTCGGAGAGAGAGTGAACCAAAAATAGAGGAAGGAAGAGTATTTTCAGGGAATTTGTAGATGACTCAGCAGGAATATATTTGAGAATGATGTGGTCGAATTTGGGGTTCATTGGAGGAAGTTTCGCGCATAAAATGTCGGTGAGAAGGTGCTTAGGGACTGTTTGAAAGGGTCCAGGGACCTTTTTGTAATTATTTTTTAGAGAGGGAGGGCTTCTAGCGAAAAAGGGAAAGGGGGAGGGGGAGAGTTTCGGTGGGGAAAAGAGAAAAGGAAGGGGTTTAAATGCAAAACAACCTTCTATCTCCTCCAAACAGAGGAGGGAGAAACAGGAGGGGAGCGAGGGGGTCCAATTCCTCCTCTCACCTCGGGTTGGGGTGGCTTGTGGAGGTGGCTCGATGGCAGCGGGCAGGAGGCGGCGGTGCTGTGAGGCATGGGAGGGAGAGGGAGTTGGCCGGGGTGTTGGTGGTGGGGTGGAGAGTGGAGCGAAGCCCCTTTTATAGGCCGGAGGCGAGGGGGAGGGGGTGGCCAACAGGGATGGGCGAAGTAATGGCGGCCGGGATGCTCGGGCACAGGGCACAGCACAGGGCGGCGCTGTAGCGGCTGGCGCGGAGACTTGGCAACGGGCGGTGTGCTGATGGTAGGGGAGGTGGCATGGCGCGGTGGCGAAGCGTGCGCGCGGCGTGGTGGGGTTGGGGGCGCGCACGACGAGGTGGGCAGACGCGCGGGGCGGGTAGGGCGCGACAGGAATGAGGAAGGTGAAAGGAAAAGGAAAAACAAAGAGAAGAAAAAAGAAAAAAGGGAAAGGGAAAAATAGGGAGGGAAAAGAGAAGAAAAGAGAGAGAGACAACGCCGATTGCGGAAACGGTCGCGAGCACGCGCAACGGTCTTCCGTCTGGCACGCGGCGTGATGCGCAGAGAGGGAAAAGGGAAAAGGATCGACGGTGGTCGGCTTGGTGGCAAATTCGTCGGGAAGTTGGAATTTGGGAGCTCAAGCGGTGAAAGATTTTTGAAAATGATTTTTAGCGAGTGATTTTTATTGGTGAATTTTATGGACGTTACAGAGGCCATAGGAAGGTAAAGGAAAACAAAACTAGCTCGCTCGATGGGATGGGAATGTCAACACGGGTAACCACTCAACTCCAAACCGCCACACCCGACCGGTTGGATTGGGACGTCAACTCAGCCTCACCTCTCTACTCACTACAACGGCATTCACCAACAGTCATGCTTATGTATTCGCCGAAACCTCCAGGCGTGGTCCTGCGTTGACAGGGACCGGTAGAAGCAAACTGCACAGCAACGAGAAGACCACCGCTATGTGGGGCCCTCGCTATAGTGCCGCTGCAGCACCATACTCCATCTGACAGAGTGATACCACCAAATCTGGACCTCTCGCAGGCTGCCTCGCAGTTGCCACCACGATAACACAACGCACACAGGCATCGCCGCATCCGTCATTGGACTCTACCTCGCTCTCGTCGCCTCGAAGAAAATACCGTGCCCGGGGGCCTCGCCACGCCCGCCATTGTACTCCACGTCACGGATCCATTTGTTTTGTTGCCATCAGATTGGTGAGCAATGTTGCCCCACTCCACAAGGTCTCTATCGATCAGCCAAGCCGCCGCCGCAGGTCGACTTCTCCTCGTTGCTTCGCCCGTGCAAGAGCCTCCGCTGCCATGTCAGCAAGCTAGGGAAGTCTCTTGTGCCATCTTCCAATGATGTACCGCACCAGGTAGCCTAGCCAAGTTGAGCAACCCGCCATAGTTTGCTGCAAGCCTAGTCGTCCCACGATGCCATTGCTGCAAGCGTTGTCCTTCGATGCAGTCCCACACCACACTGACCATTGCCAAGCAACGCTAGCCGCCGCAGTCCGCTGCAAGCAGCCAAGACCGACAACCATACGACAATCCCTGGCCGCCACCATAACTGCAATCGCCTCCACGTGGCATCAGCAACACCCATACAGCTTGCCACGCGGAGAAATTGCCGCCACCAGATGTGGCCGCCCATGACCAATGGATCGGCAATGCCACAAACCGAGATGGGTCTCTAGAGATGACACCTCCAAGGAGGGCACGATGTCAATGACGCGATCTGTAACGACCGACCCCAAAACCTTCCCAGATAGTCTTGATCAGAGTCCTTGATCCTAGTCATCTGTCTTGCTTTTTCCCGCGCCGAGCGCTCAGCTATCCGCCTGGTCCCGACCCCTGAGATCCGACCCCTCTCCGCTTCGTTCCTCTCCTGACCCCGGCGAGCTCAGCCCACCGTCGGATCCTGCTAATCTTCCTCAAACGTCCGTTCTATCCAACCGGTGGACCCGCAAGATCTTTTTCCCAGATCCTCCGCGACAGCCGCACTCGAGTTGCATGGCCGCTTCAGAGTCGTCCTGCCGCGTGGCTCGTCTTCTCCGACGCCCGCCGCTCAGTTTTGTCTCTGGCAAGCGACCGAGTGGGTTCTCGCGCCCCCTTCCCCTATGGCAGCGGAAGCCCTCTGCACCCCTTTCTGCAGAGCCTCGCCTCCCGCGCCCATCATCACGCCGCCAGATCCCGGCCCCAGAGCCCGATGTCACCCGTCTTTTCCGTCCCTTCAGCCACAGTCGCGCCGCCCGGTCGCCGCTACACGACGATTCCTCCACCGCCAACCCCGACCGCGGCCGCGACAGCTCCTTTTCCCCGCTCTGTTAGAAGCCGCCCGACAATCTGTTGTTCCGCGCTCGCCCGCGCGCCCGCGTCCGCCTGTCTTCTCACCTGTGCGCCCTCGATTCTAGCGCCGTTAAACCGGTCGCTTCTATCAAATCTTCCGCACGGCGACGCCCGCTTTCCGCCAAATCTCAACCACCAGTCTACCCGCTCCTACGCCGCCCTGACGACAGAACGCAATGATCGCTGGCGTCACCCCCGGAGTTCTGCACCACCGCCCTCTTCGCTCAATCGCCGCCCCGACAGAGCACTCCATTGCTTCTCCCCGGCCTTCGCGCGGCTCCCCTTCTCTCTCTCCCGCGCCGCTTCCTTTCCTCTGCTCCAGCAGCTATAAAAGGAATGCCCCCGTCGCCGGAGTTCCCTCCGCCTTTGTTACCTTAGCCATTCTCTCGCTCCCTGCTCAAGCTCCTAGCGCCACCCCTCCAGTTCTTGAGGAGCTCTCCTCTCAGCTTTCCCCCTTAGTTTTCCCCCAAAGCTTGCTCCTCTGTACTGCGTGAAAGCTCTCTTGTGATCTGCAAGAAGCACCGCCGCCGCCGTAGCATTCCCAATCTTAGCCCTTGTTCGAAGCTTTAGTCCCTCCGCCCAAGTCTGCTTCTTCCCGACCCCAAGCTTTCCTTTCAGGAAGAAGGTGAGTTGCCGACCCCGGTTCCGTCTCGCCCGACCCTATCTGCTCCGCCGACCCTTATCCACCTCGCCCGAGGGTTCGGCTGTGGTCTTTTTCTTCAACCCGAGGGTGTATGTGTAAAACTTAGGAACCCTTCAGCGCTTGCGTCTGAGGATCCCTAGTTTTTCCCACATCCTCTAGTTCAAGGATCAGATCATAAGTTCCTTTCCTACCCTTACCTCTTGATCATCATCAACTCTCTTGAACCACCATAACCTCCTACTCTTTGTCGCAAGTTTCTGGGCTCAGGCGAGCCAGTGTTGCTGTTGAAATGACTGTCTAAGCTAACCCTTGCATTGCATTCGTGTAGAGCTGCACCTCGCCGACAGCTTCTACGAGTTACACCCGGCGCCAGAAGAAGAAGCTGTAGCCGAGCTCCTGTCCTCCGAAGCTGAAGTCGCCTCCGAAGTCGAGCAGCTTTCTCCCTCCTTGCTTGAAGGCAAGCCCCGGTTGCATGAACATCCTACGTGTTTTGCCAGACTTGCGCATGTCTTCTGTAACATGTTTGTGCATTTACGTATAGGAGTTGTGTGAAACCCTAGATGCATGACTTAGTTGTCCCCATGATCTGAGCACTAGCTGTTGGACCGAGTAGCTGCATTGCTTAACTAGGAACCGGTAAAAGTCGAGTGATTCCCTGTCACTCGCGAGTTGTAGGAGTTGCATGTTTACTCTCCTATTATAACTATAAGGACGATGGATGGGGCAGGGTTTGGTAACTCTTTGGTGGTTGGATGGCCGCCCCGTCTGTCTATGAAATCTTGCTAAGGCCCGACAGTGGTGGTGTTCGTGATCAAGTGTTTGAAAGTACTAGCCTCATACTTAGTATGGGATGAGAAAGCCTAGTACCGGATTGAACCTAGACGTGAGCGGTCGCCCCATTGTTCTTGGAACGGAGTTCCCCTGCTGGTTGTCGCACGTGGTGGCAAGCGTGGTCACAGAATGGCAGAGGCCGGGTCTGTGGAACCTTGCACCAAAGGAAATAGGCCCGACACGGGTTAGGGGATTGATGGGGAAGGCCGACACAGGAAGCGACCTCCGGGTGCGCGGATGTCGTGAGGCTAGGTTCACCATGCATGGTTAAAGAACTCGAATCGATTCGTCTGCCTCTCACAGTTTGAGATTGCTTGATCGCTATGTCACCCTGAGTAAATGAGGAATCTGATGATGGCAATGTTGTTGTTATATCTACACTTTTTGTTTGGTTCTATGAATGCTTAGAATAGGTGGCACAACCTAGACTGGTAAATGAACTTAGAACCGGAGCTAAAACTTGAAAATAGGGTTACTTAGTGCCTTTGGCAAATAAACCCCTCAGCCAAACAGCCCTGCATGTCTAGAAGGAGGAGTAGTTTTATTCCTATCGGTTAAGTCTTGTTGAGCTTAGTAGCTCAGCCTTGTTGTGGCTCCTATTTTTCAGGTGAGGTTGCTGCGCCCGACCCCTCTCTGGTTGGTGCTTGGCCGCCCCAGCTTCCGCCAGGCTGGACGGTCGAGTGGGATCCTTCCTCGGACGGCGAGGAGAGGAACCAGTGATGTCCCGGTTGGCCTCACCAGGAATGTCCGACCCCGACGAAGTCTTCCGCTAGTGATTTTACCCTTGTTGTTTTCCTTGAACCTTGCAAAAACTCTGATGTTGGATTTTATGGCCGAGCTAAATGGGTAAACTTGTTTAATTCGGTGGACTCGTTGTATTCTCTGTAATCACTCACCTTCGTGTGGGTTTGCTAAACTCGATCCTGTTTAAGTGGTTAAATCGGATGAAATCCGACGGCACTTCGTGTTAACTCGGCTTAGGCAGGAGTGTCGCATGTTAAGCGGCTTAACCCTGCTTAATCAAGCTAATCCGAGGTGGTTCCGCCACACGATCGTCATTCGTCCGGGACTGGACAGGGTTTTCACCCAAAGGACCCTGTGCGGTAGGGTTGTAGCTCAGACATCACGCCCCCAATGAGGAGAATGACGCCCTAGGGTGCCGCCGTAATCTCCACCAACAAACGCCGGTGAGGGCTTTCGCCCGGAGCATCCCAACCTCTCGCTGCATGCTCACGGCTCGGCACTCCCGAACCACAGTCACGACAGCCTATCTGGGGTGGCGCCGCGGCCACACCTCCACGCACCCCGCCGCCGTACCTCCACCTCCGCTTGCTCGCCGCCGCGTCTCCACGCAGCACACCGTATCCCCACTCCTCAAAGCCTCCTCCACGCCGTGCGAGCCCCCACTAGCACTCAGCCGCCTTCCACTCCCGTCGCTGCCTCCGCAACTCCTCAGCCGAGGAAAGGTTGCCTAACGATGCCCGCAGCACCACCTCGGTGCCACCAACGTGCCTCTGTGCTAGGTGTCCCTACCGCGCCTCCATGGCGTCACTGCCACACCTTGCACAGGCCACCCCAGCCGCGGCACCATGCCACCGCTGTTGAAGGCACAAGCACCACCCGGCCTGTCGCTCACCCTACTTGGCCACCATGACGCTGACGTCGTGCAGCCACACACCAAACCGGCCGCCCTCCGTTCGCTGCCGCTGGCCAGTCCGCTCTTCCCCCGCGCGATGCCTCCTCACCTCCACGCCTAGGGCCAGCCTCCACGAGCCGTGCCACTCACCAAAACCTCCGCTCACAGCCGCCCCTCACGCAGCCCCCTTTCTCCGTTGCGGGTCCTGTACCATGGTCGTATGCCCCTGCCGGTAGCTGGAGCATGGCCCAAGGCGGCAGAGCCGCGCGCTGGTCGCAGGCTTGCCAGATCCACCCCAGACCACGCCGGCATCAGCCTCCTACGTGCCGCTCGCCGGAAAAGGGTCCCTGTCGCCACCGAGGGCTGTCACCGCGGTGCCCGAGCTTACCCGACCTGGCCCACCACACGTCCGCTAGATCCACCCTCAACGTCTCTGAATCTGGCTGTCAAGGCCCTGATAGCGCGCTTCGCCGGCTGGAGATGAGCGCACCGCCGCTGGGAGAGGGAGGCCTCCGCCGCGCTCCGCCCAGAGCACGCGGTCAACCAGCCGAGAGGCACTGCCGTCACCATCCCAGGGAGCTGCGCAGGCTTCCGACGGGTCCCTCCAGTGACGGCAAGGGGGAGAGAGGGGGGAGGTGGCTGACGGCGGCAAAGGGGTGCCTGAGTCGCCCGAGGGCGACGCTGGGCCTGGAATGAGTTTTTTATGTACGGTTCAAAGCCTTGTTGTAGAACATCCTGCGACTGCGTTCCTAGCATAAATTCCACACCTGTACTCAAATACATGTAAAGCGCAATGGTATCCTTTCGCAACAAAAAAAAAAACACTGCAATGGTGTCAGCAAAATTTGACATGAAGTTAAATCACTAACAAAAATTTAAAATGTGTGGTGCACACAACCTGTTTTTTCTAAAAGGATCTGTGCCACTTATTTTAATCAGATCGGGAGAATCAATACATGTAAACTGCAATTGTATCGGCAAACTTTGACATGAAGTACAGTTTTCTCAAGGCGATCACTCAAAATAAAGTTTAAAAAGTTTCCTTTTTAAAAAAAATCTGTGCCACTATATTTTAATCGGATGATTTGAGGCTGAAGAGCATTGTTGCCCGTAATGGGACTAAGAGAAGAGCCAACGCATGCATCAACATTATATTGATAGAAATAATAAATTATATTAAATATAATAATAAAGATAAAAGGGTTTAATTGGAGGTGCGAGGAATTTAACCTCGTGCCTCTTGCTTTGCTTAGCATAATGCTCTACCAATTGAGCTACATCCCCAATTATTTATTTAATTTACATTATACAAATTTTATACTTTCTTTCTTGAGCAAGATAATCTTACACTTTCTGCCTTCCAAAATTCTAACTGTGTCTTCCAGCATCAATACATACTCCCTCCGTATAGCTTTTAGATGTCATCCTGCGCAAATTCGTTAGTTGGGCAAAGGAAGGCCTGGTTTGGTTCGGTTGCTTATTTTTAAGCACCCATCACATCGAATGTTTAGATACTAATTAGGAGTATTAAATGTAGATTATTTACAAAATTCATTACATAAGCGGAGGCTAAACGGCGAGACGAATCTATTAAGCCTAATTAGTCCATGATTTGATAATGTGTTGCTACAGTAAACATTTGCTAATGATAGATTAATTAGGCTTAATAGGTTCGTCTCGCCGTTTAACCTCCACTTATGTAATGGGTTTTGTAAATAACCTACGTTTAATACTCCTAATTAATGTATAAATATTTGATGTGACATTTGCTAAAAATAAGCAAAGAAACCAAACGCCCCCAAGTCGTCGCTGGCTTGCATGCGTTGTTTTGGACTGCAATGCCCCTGCCGCTTCGTATGCCACGCCGCCCGTTCAAGTGCTCATTTAATCACCGCGCGCATTTAATCACCGTTCAAGTTCCCACCAGGTACTCGTTCGCTTGCATGCGTGAGTACTGATAGCGCAGCCTCCGTACTTTCTTTCTCAACCGCGCAGCTTCGTCGCCGCACACGCTGCTTCCTCGCCGACGCCGCCGACGCGGCCATGGAGTCCGAAGCCACAAAGCTCGCTCTTGTTGTGGAGGTGGTGCCGGACTCGGAGTTGAAGGGGCGCCAGACTCCGTCTCCTCGGTGGAGGTGGCGTCAGACTCGGAGATGGAGCTCGTGCCGGAGTCCTTCACGCCGGACGAGCTCGCGCCGAAGTCACAGGAGCCGAAGGAGGTCATCACGCCGGACTCCGAGATGGTGCCGGATTCCTTGCCGCCGAGCGCTTTTATATGCTCTCGCTGCGGTCTCGTCCATGTCGAATACAGACTCGGCGCCATGATTTACACCGGCCTCGACGAGTTCGACTGCAATCTTTTCATTCCCGATCTCGACAACGTCGTGATGGATGGCGATACTATCGTGCTACCTGCACACGAGCTCAAGATGCTCGATGAGAAGCGCGAGTGCGAACTAGCTGCCGGGAAGGACGACGCCAGAGCACCAGTAAGATAAATAGCTTTAGTTCTAAATAATTGTTACAACCATGCTCGTCTACTGATTAAGCTACCTAGCATCATTCTAATTGTTTGATGCAGCAAGAGTAGCCTCAGCTTCATCTAGCAAAGATGGTTCACAAGTGATACAAGTTGGCAGCCGATCTTCTCTGTCTAATGTTTCTTTTTGCATGTGAGGTATCTTGAATTTGTTGTAACCTTTCACCTTCATAACTTCCATAAAACACTTTGTAGTGTTAGAAACATTCTGTTAGCTTTGTGTATCGAATACCCCATGAATGCCTACAAAACAAGTGTGCAAGAAATTATTCAATGAGAAAATTTGTTGTTGGAGAAACAATGAAACATGTGTGAACAATTTGATCAATACCTCTTGAACTGTTGGAACTAGAGCTTCTATTGTTTTTGCATTCTTCTTGTATTGAATTGCTTGAATAGCTCGAAAACAACCCAAGTCAAGAATGTTGAAATCCGGAGAATTAGGTGGTTGACAAATTAGGTGAATATTGAATCCTTCTTGCTTAGCAGCCTCTCAAAAAACCGGATCATCCATTTTAAATGGGAAGGTACATTGTCCTGTTGAATGAAGATTGGTGTACTCACATCTTCTCTTAGCCATTTAGCTCGAATGGCAGGCAACACTTTGTTGATCATGAATTCTCTAATCACGTCTCTTGTGATCAAAGTTATGGGGCTTCATAACCAAGTCTCTACGGACACGACCGGTTCTCTGATTACCTCTCATAGCCGGTTTATAAGTAACAAGTGGAAAACAACCAATCCTACCATCAAAAATACAATTCCCATCCCTAAACCTTGGCCGAGCACAAACACACAAGAACATGAGGCTAGGAATGTAATTCTTATTCTTACAAGTCCGATAGGGATCATCTTCTTCAGGTAGCAAATAATATTTTTCAGATTTTTGATAGATGTAGAACCATTTTTTATCAATGAACATAAAGTCAAAAAAATCCTTAAACATTGGATCACCAAGCAAATCCCTCTTAATCATTTCAACACACCACTCCAACATAGACTTCTTGTTAGGTTCAGTGAGATATGGTTTGATGCTACTAGAGTGGCGTCTAAGCAAACCTTTTTTCAAATACTTTTGAATCTTCCACTTGCTCATGTTAAGTTTGGCACACACATCATCTATGGTCATTCTTTCCTTTAGAGGAATATTGCGCAATGCTTCCAAATCAACAGATATTGCTTTACGACCAACTCTACCTTTCTTTAGACTACAAACCACAACCGGAACAGAGTTTGCAAGTTGAATTTTACCTCGCTTCCATAAAAGCTGAACTGATTGTATGTGAACATCAAATTGATCAGCAACAATTTTAGTATCTTTCTTGCCCAGTTTTCCATTCTTGCTTCTAGTCAACAAAGCTTGATAAACTTATTTTCGGAGCTCTTTAGACATTTGTTTCATCCTTCAGTGAGGTTCTTCAACTTGTTCTTCAACAGGAGCCTCCATAGCATGTTCTACTTGTAAAAAAAATAAACATACTCAATCCAACAATACAAGATGTGTGAAGTACTAAAAGCAAGGAAGCACTCAACTTACCAGCAAGATTTTGTACGAAATCCAAATCAACCGCGCCAAACTCATCTAGTGGTAAGTTCAAATCAAATCCTATCAAAAGGAAGAATGGAGTATGAATACGACCGAACATTAGTAATGGCATAACAAACAGGAAAGAAATGAGATGTTACCGTTGCCATTTTCCACTGGCAAATCATCGAGCTCGTCGACATCCTCCACCTGCCGGAAGTCTTCGTCGAGCTCGTCAGCATCCTCCACTTGCTGGAAGTCATCGTCGAGCTCATCGGCAGCCTCCACCCGCTGGCTGTCTTCATCTTCAACCGGAAGCTTGTTTAGATCAAATGGAATGGCCATGTGTGAGTGTGAGTGTGTGACACTGGCTGTTTGTAGTTTGCACCGGTACAAGAAGCTACACGGGGGCTTTAAATAGTAACCCAAGCGTCACACGCCTGGAAAAAAGAAATGCAGCTAGCGTGCGCGCCT
This sequence comes from Setaria viridis, assembly GCF_005286985.2. NCBI lineage: Eukaryota > Viridiplantae > Streptophyta > Magnoliopsida > Poales > Poaceae > Setaria > Setaria viridis. Next base: position 33,030,114 of record NC_048263.2, read on the forward strand.
AGCAAAATTCCGCGGCCAACTTACGCGCGAGTACAAAAAAGAGCGTTTCACTACTGTGACTTGGAAAACTTGAGCGCCAACGCGCCAACCTCGCACGCGCATCCGCTACAGGGCCATGCAAGCCTCCAACACGCAGCAAAAAAAAGCACTCGCGAGGACTAGAACCTTGGCTGCCTTAGGAGAGGCTGCAACAACCAATCGAGGCGAATTCTTTTCGTGTCCACAATACACCCGCAGCCCTATTTAATAAGAGAAAACAGGAAAAACTATACGACATCTAAAAGCTATACAGAGGGAGTACGACCAAAACGGGTAGCTAGGACAAGATGCAATGCAACCAAGTAGTAATATCTTTTTCGACAAGGTTTGCGAATCTTAAAACAAAAGGTTGTTGTAGATAGCTAGGGTAAATTTGTATTAAATCATGATAAGTTTCATTAAAAAATAGGCTTTCTATCCCACTGGTTCAAACTAAGTTTTTGTGATCTAGTAAAATCAACACAAAGATCGGAATTTTCAAACTGTTTCGTGGAAGGATTCCATCAATGATACCATGTATTACGAGGTTACAGTGCTCGCCCAGTCGTCCACTCGTACGATGGTACTGCGACTGAGGCTATGATGTCGGCAATTAATGTCATTTACTTGATCTCGAGGGTATTAGGGCCTAGCGGGAGATCCTAAGCTTCCCTTGGCTTAGAGGGATGCCCCCACCAACAGGCTGACCGGGTGAAGGTGGTGGGCACAGGGCAGTGAGGTAAGGCAGCGTTGGCGCTGCTGGCCGGGAGGTAAAGGAGACATGTTGGGCGGCGGAGTTAGGGAAGAAGGCAGCTATAGTAGGTGAACGGCGGTCCTGGTCTGTTTGGAAGGGGGTGTTAAAGTTTAATATCCTACTTTTAACACTTTTTAATATTTTTCTATCCAAACACTTGTGTTAAAAGTGGGGTGTTAAAGTTTAACACCCCATTTTTCATAAATACATGGAGGGGGTGTTAAAACTTACTAAAGGTGTTAAAAGTGGTCCCCTCTCCACTTTTTCCCAGGTTACCCCTTCTCTCTCCTCCCTCTCTCTCCGCCGGCCATAAATGAGGGGGCAATGAAGTCATTTCCCACCAAAGGTGTTAAAGTTTAACACATCATCCAAACACCCCAATGTGTTAAACTTTAGCACTCTATTTGAGAGTGTTAAAACTTTAACGCTTGTTAAATTTTAACACAGGGTATCCAAACAGGCCCTTAAAGTTCGGTGACGGAGCCGCTAAATTAAGGTTCTGTTTAGATCACCTAGGCTAAACTTTGGCTATTACCATGGTCATGCTCTAGTTGAGAAGCATGAAAGCCAGCCTCTTGGTCTTTGGCAGGAAGGCCATTTTGTCTTGGTGATGAGCACACCGAGGAGGATAGCGAGGAGGGCGTGGCCGGGGAGGAGGAGGGCGCTGCCTCCACCAAGGCCGCGCCGGAGCCCAGGTTGCAGCGCCACTGCTTGGCCCGTGCGCGCCAGGGATCGCCGTGGGGCACCACGCCGCCGCCGATGGCCGGGGAGCTGCACGGCCGCAGGCGCCGGTCCTGCGCTCGGATTCGGCTCGGTCGGTCCTATGCTCAGATTCGGTCGTGCCACGCGAAGATGAGCCCTGGGCCGCTCAGATCCTGCCGTCGGCGGACGCACCCATCACGGCGCGTGTGGCCCGCCTGAACGGCCCGACGGCATCTGCAGTGAGCATCCCTACCCCACCCACCGCCGCCGCCGGCGTCCGCGTGAGTGTCCTCGACGCGGTTGTCCTCCAACCGCGCCTCCTTGGAAGGTGACGCTCGCAGGGGAGGCATCGTCGAATGGGAGGGGGCGCGGCGCCGGAGGGAAGGGGGGCACAGGGAGACGTGCGGGGAGAGGCGACACGGGGACCGGTGGGCGCGAACAAATGAAGGGTATTTTGATCTTTTTTCCGTTTAGTTGGGTTCAATCAGTTAAAGATCTTTAGCTACAGCTAAAACTTAGGATCATGTTTGGATCAAAAAGTGGTTAAATTTAACCAGCTAAACTTTAGATGGAGGATCAAACAGGGCCTAAACCACCCGAGTGATCGATAAACAGGTACTTTTTTCAAAAGATCCTGAACGATTCCAGCATTTTTTTTCAGCATGTATCAATAAGAAGAGGAGAATTGATAGACCGACAGTTCAATAACAGTTGAACTCTTAGTGTTCATTTTGCTTTTAAGATTCAAGCGATTTTCTAAAAGAGGAAAATAATAATTCTTGTCAGCTCAAAAAATAATAATCCGTGCTGCTTTTCTTTCCTTTTTTGAAGTTAAGCTTTTCTTTCCTTTATTTCCCCTTTCCTTTATTTCCCCAGTTTAACGGTTAACTGGACATTAAAGGTCATCGGGTCGACCGGTGCTAGGAAAGAGACACCACCTGCAGTGTGCAGTGCATGGCGGCTGACGTTGACCGAAGGACGCTACCTAGTCGCCGTCGGGATCCCCCGATCCGCCATGTGCTACTGCTACGGACAGTGTGTTTGGTTCTGTAGGGTGTTTGATACACCCCCATAAAAATTTAGCATATGTCACGTCGGATATTTAGATGCTAATTAGGAGTATTAAATATAGACTAATTACAAAACTAATTGCACAGATGGAGTCTTCGCGAGGCGAATCTATTAAGTCTAATTAATTCATCATTAGCAAATAATTAATGTAGCATCACATTATCAATTAGACTTAGGGGGTGTTTGGGAGGCATGTGCTAAATTTTAGCACATGTCAAATCCTTTTAGTCGCGGGTGTCAGGCAAGAAAGAAATTTCTGTCATCGGATGTTTAGACACTGATTAGGAGTATTAAATATAGCTTAATTACAAAACTAATTGCACAACCCCTAGGCTAAATCGCGAGACGAATCTATTAAGCCTAATTAATCCATGATTTGACAATATGGTGCTACAGTAACCATTCGCTAATGATGGATTAATTAGGCTTAATAGATTCGTCTTGCGATTTAGCCTAGGGGTTGTGCAATTAGTTTTGTAATTAGACTATGTTTAATACTCCTAATTAGTGTCCAAACATCCGATGTGACAAGTGCTAAAATTTAGCACCTGCTATCCAAACACCCCCTTAATAGATTCGCCTCGCGAATTAGCCTCCATCTATGTAATTAGTTTTATAATTAACTTATATTTAGTCCTCCTAAAGTTCCTATCACATCGAATGTTTAGATACTAATTAGAAGTATTAAATGTTTAGATACTAATTAGAAGTATTAAATATAGATTAATTACAAAATCAATTGCACAGATAGAGACTGATTCGCAAGACGAATCTATTAAGCCTAATTAGTCCATGATTTGACAATATAATACTACCGTAAATATGTTCTAATTATGGATCAATTAGGCTTAATAAATTCTCTCACGAATTAACCTCCATCTATATAATTAGTTTTATAATTAACTTAATCCTCCTAATTAGCGTTTAAAATGAACGGATAAAAAAGCAAACACCGCTTAATCATTCCGCGGTAAGCAGGTTCTGCCTGCGCCGCCCCGTCCCTCCCTTTTCGCGAGGGAGACTTTTGTAAAGCCGAGTCGTTCTCGTCTCACCGCTCGCCGCGTCAGCCCTCAGCCGTCGTCCGTTCTCGCCGCGCATGTGACGGCAGATCCCGGCGGACGCGAGGCCCGAAAGGTGAAAGCGACCCGCACATGCACACGCCCATCCCAGGCACTCACCGGTAGCTATTCGAGCGGTCAAAACTTGCATGGCATGTCACTTGGCAGCATCTAGGGGGTGTTTGATCCGGTCTAAACTTTAACTCGTGTCACATCGAATGTTTGACACTAATTAAGAGTATTAAACATAGGCTAATTACAAAACTAATTTCACAACCCCTAAGCTAAATCGCGAGACGAATCGATTAAGTCTAATTAGTCCATGATTTGATAATATGGTGCTACAGTAAACATTCGCTAATGATGGATTAATTAGGCTTAATAGATTCGTCTCGCGATTTAGCCTAGAGGTTCTGCAATTAGTTTTGTAATTAGCTCATGTTTAGTCCTTCTAATTAGCATTCAAATATCCGATGTGACACGGACTAAACTTTAGCTCTAGGATCCAAACACCCCTAAGTATTCTCCTGGCTCCTGCAGTCGTGCCTAATTACCTATGGAGCGGAGTACCACTACAGTGAACTTGAGCTTTCACACGGCTGAAATTTTTGTCCCGCGACCGCAAGAGTTTTTTTTAAAAAAAAGCTATATCTCACCCGAGTGAAATATGATCTTCCTCACTCAATTTTTTTCTCACTAGGATTTGAGCTCCGACGAGATTAGGAGGTTTGGGGGTTAGGGTTTCGGGGTTGTTAGGGTTGGGAACTCACCGGTGGCCTTAGAGGAAGGGCCGGCTGTAGGTGTTTTATACCTGGTAACCTACCGAGGGTATCCCGAGTTAGTAGATTGGTCGGTGGGGGATCGTTGGATTTGAAACTTGATGGTAAAAGCGAGGACCCAAGATAATACAGGTTCGGGTCGTCAGAGTAGCGTAATGCCCTATGTCCTGTTTGGGTGTTGTATATTGCGCCCTGCGCTTGGGTGTTGTTTGGTATTGAGGATTTGATCCTCTTGGTTCAGGTTGATCCTGAGGTGGTTCTCTATCTACTGATCTAAATACCCCTACCCTCCTTTATATACTCCAGGTGGTGGGATTACTAATCGGTTACAAGGTAGAAGTCTTAGTAGGATTATATGGTACGAGTCCTAGTAGGATTATAGGGGAATTCTAGTAGGATTCTGCCTTCTTCCTTCCTTGCGAGTACTGAGGATCTATCCCCAACACCGGTGGCGGGAGGCCGGCCCGGCGGAGGTGGCGGTCGCGGGGGCGGTGAGGCACGGCGGCGGGGACGGAGAGGACGGAGGAGGAGGGAGGGGTAGCGGTGGGAGGGTGGGCCGTGCCGGCGCCAGGGACAGCGCCGGTGAGGCAGAGGGTGGTGCTAGGTGGAGGCGAGCGGATAAGGTGGGGTGATCAGTGGAGGAGATAAAGGAGGAGGCCGGTTCAATAGCGGCTCGTATGGTAAAAAAATCAATCGAGTGAGGGAAAGGTTTTACTCCGGTGAGGGATAGACATTTTTTTTTAATCTCCGAACGTGCTCTGCATGCACAGCGGCAGCATGTCGGAGCGATGATTTGGCGTCGCCTAACCTGCGAATCCCAGGCAGACCTTCCAATTAAGCTGTCTCACATGCCGAGGTGATTTCTTCTTTGCAGTATCCTATCCGGTCCCTCCGTAGCCACACTTGCCCACGCGACTGGCCGCCTTTGCGAGTGTCGGCGTCGGTGTGTCCGCACGCACACGTCGTCGACGGCGCGCGCGAGCACGGCCACACCAACTAATTTTAGTTTACTCGCGCCCGGGGACAACCGCGCCGATTCCGGCCGATCACGCCAGGATCCCGGCGCGGTGCCCGTGGGCCAACGCCGGCGGTTGCAACTGTGTGCAAGCGTCTCAGCGAGCGGACACGCCGGCTCCGCGACGGCCTGCCGGCTGGGACCAGGAGAGGGACCACCCATAACTGTAACAACAGTCGAAGCTACCGGACTTTCTGAACGCATGGGATCCTCTCCGGCCTTGTCCTCTGGCCCCCGTCCCCTGATATTGCGGTGCCCCCATGTGAGCCGAGTAAATAAACTAGCGGACAAGTGGCGGCCGGGGCTTGCGCCGCAGGCCCGCAGCGGGCGCGCGCGGTAGATGTCGCCGCGCTCGCGCCGGCGTTTGGAAGCAACCGGATGGATGGCCGCTCTCGTCCTGCCACCACCGGCGACCGGCGGGCAGTGCATCGGCATCGGTAGATCTGCAAACTCTGTACTGCAAGCTTCTGGAAGGAGCGGTGGTTAAACACTGTGGGATTAGGATTGGGTTAAACACTTCTGAAAATCACTGCGACTGCAAGGGATTCATGTGAACTGATAGAGCTTTCCTTTCCGAAAGTGAGGGCGGCAGAGCGACGAACGAACGAACATGCATGTGCTCGGTGGGTCGGGAGGCCGGGGCTCCGGTTTTTGTGTACTAGCGTCATCATGGTAGTGTGATTTTGGAGGGATTAGCTCCTGGTCGTGTTCGTCTCTGTGCGTAGCACACGCGGAAGCGAGATCGCGACAGTGACTCGGCAGCGTCCCGTCGGCGTCAATCGCCATGCGGGTGCAGCGTCTTTCGTGATCTCACCGATGGCTCACCGCTCGTTTGCAAAGGTTGCCACGGTCCAAATAGCAGCAGCAGCAGCAGCAGCAGCGTGAATCACATTTGGGTTTGCTATATGCAGAGGTGCGGTAAAACTGCAAGTGCAACAACAGCAAGCATGGCTGGCTTACATTCGCAAGAATCTGTAACGGGCAGGAAGAACACGAGTACACGACATCCCTTTTTCTTAACGATGAAGAGACGGAGAGCACAAAAAAAAAAGAGTGTACTTCATGGAAATGCTTGCTTAATAAATCTGGTAAGCCGCTTCTTTTTTTGTTCCGCACATGGAAACGGAATTCAGAAATAGGTAAGAAAATGTATAGATATATACTAGTATTTTTTGAATAACATACAGAAAGGGAACTCGTGTAGTAGACACTAGACAAGATATATTAAATAGAAACATCTATACTCGTGTGGTATGTGCTTTATTTTCTGAGATCTAATTCCACAAATATCCCAATAATCCCCGCACGTGGATAGCCCCAGCTCGTCAGTCTCACTCTCATGGCAGACTGATTGAGCATAATATAATCATTTCGTAAAGGCGACAACGGAAGCTCCTGTATGCAGACTTGCAGAGCCGAAGCTCTAACGTTTAATAATTCCTTAAAACAGTTCCAACAATAATGGAGTAGGATACGTCTTTGTAATATTCAGGCCTCCGCACTTTTGTCCGTTTTCTTTGAGAAATGCATGTGCCGTCGTCGGCAGGAAGGTAGCATGAGAGGTTCAGGATGCCGTAAGCGTGGCTTATTATACTAGATAGCCATACCAATTGTGAAAAATGGCGCTTCAAAGTTTTCTTTAAAAAAACAAGTTCAGGAAAAACTGAGTGCAGAAAAATACAGAAACTTTGCATGGAATCGGTCCTTATGAAGTGCAGTCTATTTCACCTGGTGCGTCAGATTACCAAAGGATCGGAGTAGATGGTTGCTTATAAATTTTACTGTCTCTAATTCCAGTTTTAGCATGGCCTGGAGAACTCCAAATAACCCTTAAACACCCTTCAGAGTTCAGAGGTCCTTCAGAAACTACGGTCTCCCCAGTGAAATTAGTACCCAGTTCTTACGCTGCAGGTTTCAGTCGCCAGTAGAGTGTAACCGTGATGCGAATGAGAGCAGTAATGCATTACTCTGAAAGGATTGAGTGGTACAAAAAATCACTCACACAACTTGGTACAATGCAACTGAGTGGCTTGCAACCTTAGTCGCAGCTCAAGCTTCTCTCAGCAGCGCAGCAAAAAGATACAAATAAAACTACAGAGAAATCGACACGACGACTGCACACAGAAAGTCTGACACGCGTCACTAGGGGACTGCAGAGACCGTGGAGGGAGTGAAGGACACGGCTCTCTTCAACCTCCTCCTCCTCCTCCTCCTCTGACACCGCCTCTCGCAGACACCCGGACACACATTTCACACGAAGCAAACTCGAGATTCTTTCTTAACCACCACACCCTGCAGTCAATTCTTGGCCACGCATAATAATCCGGCCAAGCGCAGCGGGGGTGAAAGTGAAACCGCCGCTGCAGTTCATTCAGGAGTAGTTCACCAAGGAGCGGTACGTGGCGCCGGCCGTCCAGCCGGCGGGGATGACGTTGTTGGCGACGAGGACCTTGCCGGACTCGGAGGTGAGCCGCAGCGAGAAGGGCGCCCTCAGCGCCTTGCCGGTGTTGGAGTTGTAGCGCCACAGCGCGCCCCAGTTCTGCACCATAGGGGTCCAGGTGCCGCACCCGGCCTCCATGAGGTCGACGGCGCTGAGGTCGCCGTCGCCGTCCTCGAACTCGATCAGGACCTCGAAGTAGAACGGATTGGAGCCTTGGTCAACCCGGAAGGCGATGTTCAAGCCGCTGTACTTGCACGGCACCCTGCGACGGACGACGGAAATTAACACCAAGATTAATTAAGGCTTATCTTGCAAATGCCGGCGCGTGTAATTCTGAATTTTTCAGTAGGTAGTAGTCGCGCATACCTCTTGTACTGGACCTTTAGGATGCCGGCGGCGCGAAGCCTGTCGGCCATGCCGGGCTTCGCCATGGCGCCCATGGAGGTGCCGCTCATGTCGAAGTGGGCCGCCTCTGCGAGGCAGACGCCGCCGGGGCACTCGTCGGTTATGACCACGGTCGCCGGCTGGCCGGAGCACGCTGGGTTGCTGTCGCATTTAACCTGCATTACGCGCGGCACATGAATGCATTCAGTGACCACCCAGCACCGACCACTTTTCACCATTAATGGAGACACACTGCCATAGCAGAGGAGCTAGGCCGTGCGCCGGTGTGACCACACGAAAACTCTGAGGAAATCCGTTGCGCTGACTGACCTCGTAGCAGGCGCCACAGCCCTTGCCTCCCTTGAACAGCGACGGGCTGCCGGCGGAGATCATCGACGAGAAGGGCCGCTGCCCGACGGCGGTCTGGTAGCCGCACGCGCCGCCTGCATATATGGTCCTTGCTTGTCAGAACGCGGTGCAAAGCAGAGTGCACACTAACTGCCTAACCGACAGACAGAGCACAGTAAAAGCAACCGCACTAACCGTCACTGCCGTCGCCGTTGGGGGCGCCGTAGTACGTCGCGCCAGCGGACAGCCAGCCGCCGGAGCCGTAGGCGTCGGAGGCCGAGGGGGTAGCGGTGTAGTTGCTGCGGGCCCTGACAGCCGGCTTGTGGCTCGGCCTGTGCTTGTTGGGCTTGGCGAGCTTGCGGGAGCAAGCAATGGGGCTCACCAGAAGCGCGAGCACGACCAGTGCGCCGAGCAGCAAGGTGTGAGACTTCGCCATTGCTGCTGCAGGAGCTGCTTGGTTTCTGCTGCTTGTTCTAAGCCAAGACTGGTGCAGTGGCAGCTCGAGAGTGGCTCTGAGGCTGAGCTTAGCTCGAGTGTGTGTTTGGTGAGTTGCAGGAGTGGCCAGCAGAGGGGTATTTATAGGCACTTTGGTGGGGATGCAGACGTACGTGGCAGGAAAATTTGGGGATCCTGCCGGCTGAATTAGTGGGGGAGAACGTGACCAGTTGGTGTTCGGGGGAAAAAGTAAACACATCATTAATTTCTGCAGTGCCGGTCTACAAATAATGGTACTGTACGAGCTAAATTCAGGCAAAAATGGATTATGAAGTAGAACCAGCAAACGGGCTTTTTTTTTAAAAAAAAAGGTACAATTGGGAACACATGCTGAGAAATTTAATCTGCCACTGTACATGTACTTGTAAGTGCGCACTCTTTCTGGCTGCATCAAATGCGAGTGGCATTCCCTGTTGCAAGTAGCATACTACTCCTAAGTCCCAAAGAAGTTCCAAGTACAATCTGATTAGCATAGAACAAAGGCCAAGAGGTATTAGTACTGGTATTTGGAAATTGGATTAGGAGCTTATTTACAATTTTTTATCTGAACACCGAATCCTCTAGCCTAGGTGCAGAAAAGTTTTGACTTGTGTGAAAAACGTAGAGTACTGAGTAGGAGATTTTAGTTACCACTGTTACTAGTCTAGAAAACGTAGTGTACTTGTGTGCATCACAGAAATGCTCCTAGTCAACAGATATCCCGATTAATCCTGGTGCCACGCATGAAACCGTGTAATTCTTGCTTGCGCTCTAAAACAGGGATTTATACACTCATTTACGAAGATTGCGTATATCATGAACAGAAATAGCAGGTCGAGTGTTCAACCAGAATAAAGCCACGAACTACCAGTAGGGAACAACGCGAACGCGATTTGAGGGGGTGATAACTGATATAAGGGGCGTGGAGTTTGACAAGAGCGTCAATATGGTCTCATAATAATTGTTGCTAATTTAACACCTGCTGGTTGAAGAGTGCCGACAACCATTGGATGATGGAGGCGATCGCGCCCTCTCTGACGCCCGGGATTTTCGTTAAACAAATGAAATATCACGAGGTAGTTGGCATCAGGTCGTTAGGATGTCCAGGATTGTTTATGAATTCTTGAGGGGAGCCATCTTGATCCCCTCCTTTCTCAAACGCACGGTTGGCTAGTTCATCATTCTGTCAGAGCGCAAAACTTTACTCAGTTCTAACGCTGTCCCGCCTCCCGATCATACAGACGATCGACCGCAGCTTACCTGTCATGCACGAGCAGCGATCGATGCGTCGGCTGCAGCCTGAAGCGCAGCCACCGACCATTCTTTGCGCCAGCGAAGGAGAATGTTCTTGGCCTTGGCCCGCTGCCTCTGCAACTTTTGCACTCTACTGCACATCGCTGCATGCTCACGTTTCACAAAATTTTTTGAAAGCAAATGGTGAGTGACGACCGAATAGTTTGATGCGGCGCCATGTGAGCGGTCGCTAGGTCGGTTGATGCAAAGTGCATTATCATATCGCGCTTTACAAATCACGTAGAGCTTTTGCGGTGTTCAGGGCGGAATGCAGGCGCATTATGTTGTGGAGCCGAGGGTTCAGAAAGGGGAAGCGTCTCGAGCCCTGAGCTGCACATCAGAATTCCGCTTTTGATCTGTGGTCTGTAGCGCTCAGCAGCTCTCGCGATGCTATGTAATCCAAAATACAATCCAGTGTTCTATATTTCAAAAAAGATTGTGCAATAGTTAGCTTTTGAAATCTTGGTGGTTGAAGTGACCCCGCAGGCACATGCATGCGACATGTATGCCTTTGGACCAGATTCGATGGCTGAAAGCCTGAAACTGAAATGGGAGTCACAACGAGTGGTATGTGATTTGTGCAACTGCGCTGTTTGAGACCCGGTGAGTTTCGAGTCCATTGGTTAGGTTTTCTTGGCATGCAAGGTTAGAATTATACTTACCCTGAATCTGACTGAAGTGACCCTATGCTTTATCAGCATGCAGTTCAACATCTGAGCTTTTGGTTAAAAAGAAGGAAGATCAGTGGTTAAAAAGAAGGAAGAGCAGTGGTTACCCATGCCAACAAACTAGCCTTTGTTTATATGACACTACTGTCTACTACTAGTAGTAGTAATCTAGTAGATGGAGGCAGCATGAGGAACTGGAACTCTGTGCAGGGCTGCAGGCTCAAGCAGTCAAAGTGTGTGCTCAAAAGTGGTGGCCGGCGGTCAGTATAGGTATAGTCCAGAACACCGAATCGGCAGTTAGTTTGGCCGTTGGGATGGGGCCCACGTATAGGCTCGATTCGCGGGCAAATCCTGCGCCTCGTTGGGGACCTCACCGCGGTTGGTGCTCGATCCGAGACACGTGGATGTCGGGTTGCCTGGCCGCCTGGGGCATTTGTTCGCAAGTAGTGCGCGCACATGGAATGCTTTCCTTCTCTTTGACCTTGCTTGCGTGCTGCGGGCTACAATAGCATGGCTGCGTGGGGTTGGTTAATTCGTTCAAGTTTTCGGTTCATTGATATGCTATCCACCCATGATTCTTGCATGACCAGTTGCTAATAATAGCCATAAGTTTCTCTAAAAAAACTGTAGTTTATTTTGAAAAAAAGGGGTAAATTTTAGCGGTCGAGAAAAATTAAACTTCAGTGCAACAGGTTAATCTCCATTCATGGGTTTACTGGTGGAACACATGTGGTGGGGATGGACACCGCGGACTAGCATTGCGCGGCCGCCGGAGGCCGGGCGGGGCATCTCTGCGTCCTCCGGCGTTGGGCGGTCAGGGTCGCCCTGACACCGGCGCCGTGAATTGTGGAATTTTCAGGGCACCCCGCCGACGATATCGGCACCGGCGCCGGGACGTGATGCACGCGTGGCCTAGTTGCCCCTCCACCCCCACCGACAGCATGCACCAGACGGCTGCGGAAACTGACTGAAAACTCGGCCGTTCGTCCGCGTGCAGCCGCCGAAATCAGGGCCGAAAGGTGCTCCTCCTCTGTCGCGGCTTCACGCCTTGCTGGCCTGCCGCCGTACGCAGCAGCATTGTCCCTCTCTTTCATTTTTTTTTTAAAACTCCTCGCAGCGGAGTCTTGCCTTGGAGGCAGCAATCCTCGCCGTGGACAAAGACCTGGCTTGCTGCTGGTGCGTGCGTGTTTACTGTTTAGCCTGATTTCTTTTTCCGCGAATGAACCAGAGATGAACGAACGAAGATGCGTGCCGGCGAGTACGTGGGGAGCTGACCGTGCAGGCCGATACTACGCTTCAATTCCTTCGTGGCTTGTGCTAAACCAAACCTATGTGAAGGATGTATTTAATTTGGAGCCGGCAGCTAAACCAAATCCCACGCAAAATGGAGGCATGATCTTCACATTAATCTCATGCGGAGTGATCTGATGGGAAAATGAAAGAAAATTTTAAAACCCATCTGTGAGACACTGAGACAAGTCTTTGAATCGTAGGGCGATTGAACCGCTTCCAGCGAAATTTATAGGTTCCCAACAAGCCACAGCTCACCAGGCCGAGATCGAGTCCATTTCAGGTTGAAGTCGGAAAACAAGCAACAGTTGAAAGTCCCCCAAAGGCCCAAACGCCCCAAGGCCGACGAAGCCGAACCGTGTTGCACTGTTGTGCAGGCTCCTGGCTGCGGGCCGTGAAAATGGCATGTGGATTTAGATGGCCTGGGCCTTCCGGTTTATGGGCTTTTGGCGGCGAGCGAGAGTGGCTCAGATGCTACCGCCGGCGTGAGCGGGTCCCAACTCCAGGTCTCCATCTGCTCAGCTGAAAGGAGGCGGGCGACTCACGCTTTGAAACAAGCATGAGTGCCGTGCCGGAGACCCGACTTTTTTTTTTGTTTTTTTTGTCTTTTTTGAAAGATTCTCACAAATACGCCTCTGGTGAAACCAATTCCAAAAATAGACCCTTAGCTTGGCGCCATCCACGCTGGCGCCAAGCTTACACATCTCGGCGCCAGGATGGCTGGCGCCAAGGTAAATTCGCACCTGCTAGCGTGGACGGCGACGTGGCGGGGGCTTGGCGCCATGGATCTTGGCGCCAAGCCTTGGCGTCATGGATCTTGGTGCCAAGCTTGGCGCCGTAGTCCTCGGCGCCGAGCAATTTATCCCATCCTCCTAGCGTTTCGAACGAAATAAGTATAATTATTCCGAGGAGTGTGCAACAAACTACGCTCTAGTTCAACTGGATTCTGAGAAGTGTGCAACAAACTACGCTCTAGTTCACAGTTGAACTAGAGCGTAGTTTGTTGCACACTCCTCGAAATAATTATACTTATTTCGTTCAAAACGCCAGGAGGATGGGATAAATTGCTCGGCACCGAGGACTACGGCGCCAAGCTTGGCGCCAAGATCCATGGCGCCAAGCCCCCGCCACGTCGCCGTCCACGCCAGCAGGTGCGTATGGACCTTGGCGCCAGCCATCCTGGCGTCGAGACGTGTAAGCTTGGCGTTAGCGTGGATGGCGCCAAGCTAAGGGTCCATTTTTGGAATTGGTTTCGCGAGGAGCGTATTTGTGAAAATCTTTCGAAAAAAGACTAAAAAACGAAAAAGTCGGGCCGGAGACCCGAAAAATCGCTGGGCGAGGACGAGCTTAACGACTGCTGATGCAAACAAATGCAGGCTCCATTTTCTTTACGGAACAAGTACAAGCGCCATTTCCAACCGTAAGTACAAGCGCCATTTCCAACCGCCACTAGCCATGGCCATCGCACGACGCGCAGCAGATGGACAGGTTCCAGGAGCTTCACGGGGCAAATACGTATTACGGAGAACAAACTGTCGCGGCAGCAATTTTGCTGCCTCTTCAATGCGAGAGCATGCTACACATGAGAACTGTGGATTAGCGTACAGAACTGAAGCCGATAGTGGTGGCTTCTAGAGTCTGGACCTACATGTATGAACTGTGAACAAAAACCAACTGCAGTAAATTCCCTCAATGCCACTGAAAATTATGTGATTTCCATCAATACCATCATAATTATTTTTTTTCGAAAGGAGAGAGCTTTATTGATTAGGGATTATCACTACAAATGAGTGCATGAACACACTCAAGAAACGAAAGAAAAGAAACACAGCACTGCCTCGATCTGATGGCTAGATGAGCTAGCTCATGAGCCACCGTATTCTGCTCTCTCTCTATCTTCATGAAAATTAAGCTACGTAGCTGCTGACCTTCACACAGGGCATTCATGATTACAGGAGCCACCTGGGACCTGTCCATACCTCCCTTCCTGAGCTTATCAATTACAGTGGAGCAGTCTGCTTCCAACACCATATCCCGGTCTGCCCACCATGCAACCATCCTGATTCCCTCTAAGCATGCTAGCGCTTCTGCTTCTTCAGCATCTCTGCAATGCCGTAACCATCTGCCATCAGTAGAGGTTTGCCCGTGCAATCACGTATAACAACCCCTACAGCTGCTGCACCTGTCTCTATGATGAAAGCCCCATCCACATTGATTTTGAGTGTTTCGCCTGATGGTGGAGACCACTTCTTTGGAGATTTCTGCTGGCACAGCCGCACAACTCTCCTCTCATTACAGACCTTCTGCTTTCCTCGACCATCATCCGATGGTTGTTGTGGTCGGATTTGCGATAGTGCGTTGAGGTATTTAGTAAGAAAGACCACCGATCCGCAATGGATATTTGCTCGCCCGCTTGCAGCACTGCATTCCTAGCGCTCCAACAACGCCATATTAGCATAAGGAAATTGGAAGCAGTGTCAATATCACACCGTGCTAGTAACAGGAGGAGCCATTTCGGTCCCATGTATGTGATGTCCTCTTCCCTTGGCAGTGCGACATGCTTTCGCAACTCTTACCGAAGCGCTCGTGCATGTGGGCAGGAGATGATAGCATAGAAATAATCTTCCATCCGCTAGCCACACAGCTCGCAACTGCTCACCTGGTCTAGATGCTTATAGCATTTGTTTGCCCTTGTGGGCATTCCATTTCGGACAACCTTCCATGCAAAAACCCTGACATTGGACGGCACATTTGCTCCCCATATTTTCTTCTAGATTTCTCTGTGCCCCTCTATACTGGTACTGGAACCTTTCTCCCCTAAATCATAATTCATTCTCAGCGCTACCTTGTATGCACTTCGCACCATGAATAAATCTGACTTCTCGAAGTTCCATGCTATCCAATCTGGACACGACAATCATGAGAGCTTAATTTTTAGGATTTCAGCTACATCGCAGAGGTAAAAATACCTCCTAACAAGCGTCTTCATCCTAGCAATTGGAAGTTTAATCAATGAGATGCACAACCCTCCGGATTTGGCAGGTTCTAGTGCTTCCAATAAGGTGCAAACCATACAGCCTTGGTAACCAATTATCACGCCATATACAAATGGTATGGTCGTCTCCGACTCGCCAGACAATTCCTTCTTTCAGAAGTACCAACCCATGCTCTATTGCTCTCCACGTTTGAGACGCTTCACCTGCCGTCGCCATGTCCAGAAGGTTGCCTCTGGGAAAGTATTTAGCACGTAGAACCCGCGCGCAAAGGCTATCAGGGAAGGCAATTAATCTCCAAGCCTGTCACGCCAATAGTGTTTGGTTGAACAAGTGGAGATCTTTGAAACCCATACCTCCGTGACCCTTTGGTAGGATCATCGTTTTCCAGGGTACCCACTGTACCTTGCGTTTCCCCTTATCCGAACCCCACCAAAAGGCACAGATACTTTTCATTAGATCTTCACACAAACCTCTCGTGATCTTGAAAATGCTCATAATATAATTTGGCAGCGCTTGGGCAACTAACTTGATTCCTCCTTATCTGCAGCTGATAGGGCTTTCTCCTTGCCTGCAACCATATGTTTCATAAGTCTCGCTACAAGTGGTTGGAATGTCCCTCGCTTTAACCTTCCATTTGGTGTGGGCTGACCTAAATATTTCTCTTCAAAATTCAGGCGTTCAACCCCTAAAATAGACTTGACTGCCTGAGCCCTCGCCTCATCTCCTCCCTCACGCACCAGTAAGGAACATTTACTTGGGCTCAGGAGCTGCCCTGTGCACTTTTCAAAAGTTGATATGGCTGATCGCACATTACAAGCCTGTTCTTCGGTAGCACAGAAGAAGAGCAAACTATCATCAGCAAATAATAAGTGTGAAACGCTAGACGCTCTCCTACATACCTTTAGGCCCTCGAGCCGATTCAGTCTTTCATACTGTTTCAACAAGGATGACAAACCATCAGCAACACGAAGGAAAAGATCAGGCGAAAGCGGATCACCTTGCTGTAAACCACGCGACAGGGTGAAAGGTACCAGGGTACCCCATTGAAGCAGACAAAATAGCGCACTGTGGTTACACACGTCATAACCCAATGCACCCATTGACTTTGAAAGCCCAGCTTCATCAACAACCTTTTTAGATAACCCCAATCCACACGATCATACGCCTTCGATAGATCACGCAAAATTCCCCTCTATCACCTATGCTTTGTCTGATGGCATGTATGCATTCAAATGCTATCAAGGCATTATCAGTTATCAACCTCCCTGGAACAAAGGTGCTCTGTTCCTGCGACACAATCTCACCTAACGGGGGCCCTAATCTATTCACCATGCATTTAGAGATCACTTTGTAGATAACGTTGCACAGACTTATGGATCGAAATCTTTTAATTCCTCTAGGTTGCTGATCTTTGGAATTAGTACAGTGGCCATCTCATTGATACCCGATGGCATGACGCCGTCAGAGAAGAACTTCTTAATAGCATTAATCACATCCTTCTTCAGAATGTCCCAGTGTCTCTAAAAGAAGCGCGTTGAAAAACCATCCGGGCCTAGCGCCTTAAGCGGACCCATCTGGAATAGCGCGTCTAAAATTTCCTAATCAGTGAACTCCTTACATAGGTGGTTGTTCATCTCATCATTGATCTTTGGCTCGACTAGCTGCAGCAACTCGTTAGGAATGACTCCCTGATCGGCCCTATATAATTCCTCAAAGAATGAGGATGCCATCTCCTTCAACTCTTGTATATTCTCACTCCACTCACCATTACTCTGCTTGAGTCTCTTAATTTTGTTCTTCCAGGCTCGCCACACAGCCTGCCTATGAAAATAACTAGTATTTCTATCTCCTTCCTTGAGCCATGCGATACACAAGCGCTGGAACCACATCATTTCTTCCCTGTATAGCAGCTCGTCCATTCTATCTGTTACTTTCCGGATTTCACAATGTTCTATCCCTGGATCCGCCTTGAGCTCCTCCAACTTGACTCTTAACATGTCCAGCTCTGCTGTGACTGACCCAAAGTTCTCTTTTTGCTCCAGGTACGCATAGCTGATTTTACCTGACGCAAAGCTGCAGCAACACCTCCCAGCCCTTCACTACTTGGTGCTGTACACCAAGCTTCCTTCACTTCTTGCGCTAGTGACTCCAAGCGTTCCCACATAATTTCATAGAGAAAGATTCGAGATTTATGCTGTTCCCAGTTCTCCTTTCTAATTTCAAGAAATAGCAGGCAATGGTCGGATTGAGAGGACACAAGGTGATGCAATGTAGCGTCACCAAACAAATCACGCTAGCTAGAATCCGTAACAGCACGATTGAGGCCTACCTTAACATTTGTGTCTCCTGAGCGTCCATTACCATAGGTGTAAGGGAGACCCACAAACCCTAAATCAACCAGGTCGCAGTCGCTCAAGACTTCCCGAAATGCCGCCATCTGACTTTCCAGTCTCTTGTAGACAAAGAAGTGCTCAAAGCCCCACATGGTTTTATTGAAATCACCAACTACTAACCATGGGAGATTAGATACCCCCCGAAGTCAACAAAGAGCATCCCACATAATATGGCGATTTTTTGTTCTCAGCTCACCATAAACAAACGTGATTCTAAACCACGGATCATGCATGCTCGCGCGTGTAGAGACATCAATATAACAATAATTCTTTTCTATTAAATTAACTTCAACAGACTCATGCCAAAAAAGAACTAAGCCTCCACTCCTACTGACACTATCCATACTAATGCAATTCTTTAAGCCTAATCTCCAACGCAAATGTCCTACCCTATTCTCTGAATTATGAGTTTCACAAAGAAAAATAAAAGACGGGCTTTTAGCTCTCACAAGAGCCATCAATTCCTGAACTGTGCGAGAGAGCCCGGTCCCTCGACAGTTCCATACCAAGGCATTCATTTTGCCTGGCGGGGCTCGCCGTGAGCGCCCGCTAGGGACTTACACTTTCCTCGTGCATAGACGTCCTCCTCCACCATCGGACTAGCACCAGCACCTTTGTCGACAGCTGTCATCATCGATGTAACACCTTCATTCAAAAGACCGTTGTCCTGCAGCTCTTGCATAGATTTTATAATTGCTCCCGGCTTCAAGATCTTTTTATTCTTCTTCTGTTTGTCGATGTCCTTCGCAGCACCTGGGCTTTTCGGGTGGGACTTTCTCTCATACAGATTGCCATTTTTTGCTTTAGCCATCTGCAGCCTGTCATGAATGCTTAGCAGCATAGAAGGCGCCATACTGGCAACGCCCATTTGTGCAGACAAAGATCCCTCACTAGAGTCGACAAAGGAATTTAACCTCGAGACTCTACCTTGCACATCCGCCAATGGAGCCTCTGGCTGGTTTTGGACAGAAGCAAAAGTAGATACATTGGGGTCGAGGAGCCCCTCATCCACTGCCATTTTTTGGACATCCTATGCCAATGAACTTTCCACCTCCAGATCGATCGCCGCCTGTCCAATTGGTGATTCATCCATCTTTTCCATAGACACTCCTTATTTCACATGTGCGCTCTTGCTAGCATTTTGCTGAACGCCACCACTGAACGCTGAATAGCTATGCGCCCCTCCACTCATCCGCGGCTTAAGGGAAGCAAGCACCCTATCTCACTGACCACTACTAAAATTCAGACCCCTTTTGGCAGCTAGGGGCGACGCACGAAAAGATATGGTTCTCCCCACCTCTTTCTTGTGCGGCGAAGCCCGCAGCTCCGTACCATAACGGATGCCCCCATCACCATGCACTTCATCTGAGCACTCGCGATCAGCATGGCCAATGCAACCACACATAAAACAGAAATGTGGTACTCCTTCATATTTCACCATGAACACCATAACACCATGCCCCTTCACCCTGATATGGACACTAGGTTGCAGGGCATTTGCTAAAGGGAAATTCACCCTGACTCTCTTGAAATCCCTTACTTCTTCGCCAATCTCCATGACCCCTCCAATCTTGCTTCCAAGTACCCTCACAAAACTATCAGTCATCATCCCGATCGGGATATCGTAGAGGCGAACCAACAATGGGATGGATTCGATGACCACGTCAGACGGTCTAGTGAACCCATCGTAGCGCACAATGATAAGAGCATCTCCCCTATACTTCCATGGCCCTCCTCGGAGCACATACTTCAGCCCGCATTCTGACTTGAACTCCAGCAGGTATCTATTATCTCTGAGGTCCCTCGAGACCACCTCTCCCTTGAGGTCCCAAATGCCGCACATCTCTAAGAAAACACTGCGCCATTTAAAATGACGCCAAGTATAGAATCTAGCAATCACCAGCCACTTGTTCTGCCTACCAGCTTGCAACTCCTCTTCCTCAAAAATAAATTCATCTTCATCTTCTACTGCGTCCAACGGCTGCTTGCCATGGACAATCAACCTTCTATCCAGGTTCGCTTGATGGCGAAGGTTCCCTTCCACATCGTCCAGGTCGCCTGCAGCCTGGGATCCAACTTCGCGATCACCCATGGCACCAGTTCTTCCTTCCTGCTGCAAAAGCTTCGAGTTGCCAATGTTCCCCTCGCAGCTCATCGTACCAACTGGGGCGTTTCCTCCACGAAGATCACCGGACGTTGGTTTCAGGTGGGCAAATCTCTTCACCGGAGATCCCGTATCACCCTCCCACCACGGACCTTAGATCAAAAGAGCAAAAGAGGTGGCGCCGCCAGGGTAGCCGAGGAACCAGGAACAGAGCAACCCTAAGACTTGAAACGGCAAACAAAGATATACCTCCTGTAACTATTGAGACGTGGCCGATACGGAGACTCCTGTCGCCGTACGATGATCAGATCCCAACGCCGGCCAAACCAAGCTCGAGAGGAACGTATCTGCGATTCGTAACTGAACTGGACTCAAACACAACCAGACCCTAGATGAGTTGCTGTAGATCGACGGAGAACTCCTGTCCAAACTGCCCACCGCCTCCCGGCAGCCGCAGTAGACCAGCTTCCGACCCTGACAACGAGCTCGCCAGAGAAATCCTAAGACCTAGATGCAAACTTCCAGTCGCTGCCGAGTCACCCTCCGGTCGCCTCCATCATATCCGGAGTTTCTGTTTTTTCATTCTATCAGATACCATCGTAATTATTAACTTCCCTTTACTGCCATTGAATTAAATTTCGCATCCCCTCAGTGCTATTTCTGTTGGCTGGCCGTCAGAGGAGGGTAAAGTGACAAGTAAAATGACAATTTTATCCTTATAACATATTTCAGCTAATTCCCGCCATTGCAGTGGGACGGCATGTCGCTTGATAAAGAAAACAGATCATTGCTACATGCTCCCCAACGCATGAAAATTTTGTATAAGAACACATCTTCACATTTTTTTTGTGTGTGTTTTATTGAACGAGAAGCATCATTGGTCGACTTTCACATGGACGTATTGAATTTACAAGGACTGAAAACCTCGCGAACTTATCTAAACTCGAAATTGCAGATCATACAAAAAATAGGAAAATTCTGATCACCGTTTAAAAATGCAGAAAAGAAATCACCATAAAAAAGTTGGTTCTTCTAAATTTTATTTCCCATGTTGTTTACATAGTCCACAGATTCACAAATCCAATCATCCATCGTCATCATCGTGTGATGCGAAGAACAAGGAGAAGGAAAGGAGGACAAAGAAAGAAAAAGCAGGATCCGCTCGGCAAGCCGGCCTTGGTTCCATTTGGGTCGGCCTGTTCCGCCAGGATCGCCAATTCGTCATCAAGCCATGCTTCTCCGGCCGTGTCTTGCCCAGCTGCATCCCACGCATGATTTGCCCACCCGAGCGTCCCGGCGGCGTATGAGCACTCGTCTCGGCGGAGCATGCAGCGCGCCCGCCTGCGCATGGCCGCGCGGCTCACTCCGGACGCACTCTCAGGCACCCCCCCCCCCCCCCCCCCCCCCCCTCCCGCGTGGCTCGACCTGGTGACTCTTGCCGGAGCGCTAGGTCTAGGTGTCGTCGAATCGTCCAGGCCCCATGGAATCTCCACAGTTTCTGATTTGGGAACTAGGATTTGTCCATTTGGGGATAGGCTGGAGTCGGGCGCGGGATTGGCCTGCCGTTGTGTTACTTTCTCAAATCCAGAGAAAATCCAATACGAGTAGGCAATAGGAGGCAGGGAGCGGCTTCGATTCCACCGGTGCGAAGGCGCGGCCAGCAGCAGGCGAGGCGGGGCTCTAGAGCCTGGCCGCCGGCGTGATTGAAGATGATGGAAACAAGCGGTGGTTGAGATTGTGGGCTCATGTTGTCATTGGATGAGGGGCAAGTTTGGTAGTTGAGAATAGACGGAAGTGGCTGTTTGGAGGGTGGGCCCATCTGGTCAGTGAGCAACATTTAACAGCAGCTGACGGAAATGGCAATCAAGGAAGAGGAAATTTTATTCAGTGGCAGCAAAGGGAAGTTAAGAATTTCAATGGTATTGAGGGAACTTCTATAATTTCTAATGGCATTGAGGAAATTAAGAATTTCGATGGTATTGATGGAACTCCTTTAATTTCCAATGGCACTGAGAAATTTTTCTCTTCTTCATATGGCGGCAGCAGCAGAATTAGCGTCTGCTCTCGCTGGAGCTGCTCTACGCTGGACTTCTGATACAACGTCTTTAGATTCTGAGCCTGATTTGACGGCGTCGGCCAACCTCCGTTGAAGTGTCAACCGACCAAAACGCTTCGAAACAACCGCAGTTGAGAAAAGGGTGGATCTAACGAGGGTGATCCTATAAGACTGAAGAAATTAGCAATTGCCTGAGTCATGTTGAAGGTTTTTTTTAGAACAGTTTTTTTTTAAAGATCCGGCACCATCACCGGCATTCATTAATAAGAAGAAGAAGAATGTTTACATGCACAAGATACGCAGAGTAACAAGGGGGTCACCATTCAAAGTAGACTAATAGAAGGACAAATTAAATTAAAGCGAATAATCCTTAAGATAGTGTTTGGTTCGTGCTAAGGTAACGTAAATGTAGAACGAATTAGATTACAGTGTATTTGACGACGGAATAGGTGATTACCCTCTTTGTTTGATCGCACTATGGTAACGTAATCAGATTACGGTGTGAGCGTTGTATCTGATTACAGTGGAGAAGGGGTAACAAGTTGATATAAATATTTTTTAAGGGATTCAATTACAATGTCAATTGATTACAGATCACCGCAACCGTAATGGGATTCGTTCCCTTCCGTAATCAGATACCAAACACCAGACCCAGGTCCTTAGCATCAGCCAATATCTTGCCACATCACGCAGCTCCTCCAATAGTTGCTGTCTGGATTTCCATAGTTACCGAAAAAACCGTCCATTTCTCTACCACTAGTGGAGATACCCGTGCGACACGCACGGGTTTAAAATAAATTACATACAAGATATTTATTAATGTTTTGTCAACAATCCATCATATAGCTAACTAACTCGTACGCTGATTGATCATATACATCTTCAGACTTTCGTCTTGGGATGAATGAGCCAGGGAACATGTAGTCATACAAGTATTTTAATGTAGTTCTAATGTAGTTTCCCTAAACAAACAACATATATTTTCTTCACATTTCTCAAACACCACCCTCAGGCTCTACTCCTCCATGAGAATCTTATTCTCATTGCCGTTATCATTGACACCTCCTTCTATATCCTCATCTTTATCTTGAAGGCACGTCTTTCAGCCATCTGTCGGGAGAGCGTGACTCAATTATCTTTCAGCCAAAAAATATATAATTCCTGTGGAATATGTATTATGATTCACCAAAAGTCTACAATACTAACAGAACAACTCATACGTGGTTAAATTTCAAGGTTAATATCGCTATTTATTTTTATTCCTTTCCAACATATAGGAGCAAATTGTTCCAAACCGGCATGTATTTTAGAAAACCAGGATAGCAGCCTTGAGTGGAACAAGCAGCTCATTAATGAGTTATTGAGGTGTACTGCAAATAGTTAATTTAGATGGGAGAAACAAACTAACCTCTACATTATATAATTTGCCTCATCTTGGCTAATAAGTTTTGCAGATGACAGTGGTCTAGTAAACTGAGCAATATTCCAGAAACCAACATCAGGTTGGCTTGCAAAACAGTGCCTAGTAAAGTATTCATGGAAAGAAGCAGGGCCCTTATCGTGTCACGGAAAAGCTACACCCTGATCGACTCCATGGGCGCGTGAGATGCAGCCTTAGCCTTTGCAGATCAACATTGAGTGCACAAGAAGCAGGCTCTGCAGATGTTTTAGCTTTTCCTTGCGTCCCGCAAGACAAGAAAAGTTCACAATAAACTTATGACAAAACTATCCATGCTAAGAAGATATCAACCTAAAAAGCACTTTTTATTGCGATTAGCTTTAATGCATCAGGAGGGTATTCTTCACAAAGATATCAAACAAGTATATAGAAGCATAAAGGTTGAACCAGATCTCTCAATAAAAGCTAACCTTTTCAGGATCTGTCTAAAGAAATACTTTTTCTCTGTAAGTCGATTTCTGATCTTTTGTTCAGGTAGCGCATCAAAGAACTGGCAAGGATTTTCATTGTTTTTATGCAGCCTGTCTAAAAACATTTTGTGAATGTAGGGACAATACCTATGAGCTTAATAGAAATGGAAGCAAAACCTTTAAGAACAGAATATCTTTTAGATTTTTGAGCCTCAGGCAAAGCCAAATATGGTTCAACAATATTTGAATAGACTCATTTTCGTGATTCGTGATATTGCCTAACTATTTAAAGAATATCACATAACATTGCTATGTCCAATACTGAAATCTGAGCTATCATTAGATAGTGGACAGTGATATAATGGCAAGGCAATGAACAAAGTGCCATCGTATCCTGGTTTAAGCAGCAGAAACAGAAATCCTTTTTAGGTCATATGGCTACATCTTCAGGCTCAAATATTGGTCATTTAACTATCTAATATAATGGCCCCTTAACATTAAAGGCCACCATGACCAAGCGCGAGATCACAACACCTCAAGGAGTCATTAGTTCCCCAGACCTCATTCAGCATGGAAAACAAATGAGAAAGAAAACAAGAACATAAGGATCACCCTACCAGGCAAAGCAAACATCCTATCAAATATTTCCCTACCGGGCAAAACAAACATCGTATCAAATCTTTTCCTAACAGGCAAAGCAAATATCCTACGCATTGCTACGTTAGGTTTCAGTTATAGCAAAATAATTTAGAGCAGCAATTGCATGAAATATAGCTGTGAGCTCATTTTTCGAATAACATGATTGACAGCTACAGCAGAATGGCTTGTCTAGTTCACCTATTGGTGCCACTCCTGTTGTCATTGCTTAGTTCTTCTACTTTCCTTAATTATGCACAAGAAAAATGGGACAACGAAGTAGATAAACTGTCACAAGGGAAAAAGCTCCATTTCACAGCAGATGCTAACTTGCGAGGCATTGTCCCAAGAATATGGAGTTCCTGGATGTACCTGACTGCAGTGATATCCCCTTTAAAAATTCCTAAGTTCTCGTTTTTTTCCCTTGTTCATTTCTGCAGTAAGAAAATTACGATAACTAAACTCAAGAACCAGAAAGAAAAAAAAACAATATCATGACTGCCATGTATCTATTATCTATAGAAACAAGAATCAAAACCAGGAAATGGAAGAGAATCCTTCTGCATCCTTGAAAATTATAGATTTTATATCACTGGACTAAAAAAGCTTGCCAAAAAATCATATTATATCCTAAAACTGATAATAGCTACCTCACGAAATTTGTAGCCAGAAACATTACCTTGCTGTAGAGGCAGAGCTAGTTAACTGTGGCATTTTGTCAAACATCTTCAGGATGGAAGCAAATGAAGCAACAAAAGCTCCCTGCACCTGATGGCATTTTATCCGATACTGAAATCTGAGCTATCATTTCTAAACATTGGCACTGAAAACCCAAATAAAATTAATTTTCACAGTATTCGAACTCAAGTGTAGATGGGAAGATTCGAACAAAATGAATAGAGTTCTCATTGTCCTGGGTGCCAACATATAGCTTATCTTTGTGGCAACATTGCATACAGATGATTTCCTAACATTAATGATCACTTGATGTGTTGCATTCAACATAAGTAATTGAGTTCAACTTACCAGTTGGCATTCGGAAACGAAACTCCACTGTCAGGCCAATCATCAAAGATAGGGATCTGACTGCTGCAGAGGGGCCAAAAAAATAGACAGATCAATTAAGTTTAACAACGTAGAGGATGGTGTATTTACTAAATCGTACCAAGACAATTTTAAATCTGAATATTGAACACAGTGCATCCCCATACTTCCAATAATGATTCACTTCAAAACCAAATGGATCGAACTTACAAACAATGATATTCGTTTGTTTGCGTGATGAATAACCCATCCTGCACAAATTCTGCTCAGCTCCATGGCAAAAAAAAAGTGCACATCCTCAAACCCTAGGTCTTGGAGAGAAGGATGTACCTAGGGGGCATCGCAGGGAGACCTCGGTGCAGAACAGGTGAAGAGATCATTTGAGCTGGAGCCTCCCTAGCGACCTTCTGCCTTGCACGGAGGCGGAATCAGCTACGGTGATGAGGACCAGCAGCACCGCCCCTTGCGGGATCGACGACACCGCTGGATGGCATCGATGTTGCGGACGAGGAGCCCTAGCCTTGTCCACCAGGTCGTCAAGATCCTCCTTCCCGCTCATCGCCGCGGGTTGCGTAGCAGGCGCTGCGCTCACGGTCTCCGCCTCCGCCTCAAGCTCGGGCTCGGGCACGGGCACGGCTGCCGCCACAGCCGAGGACACAGCCGCGGGCGGGTCGGGGGCGGCGGGCTGCGGCGCGTCGGGGGCCAATGCGCGGAGGCAGAGCGGGGCGCGGCGGTGCGCGGGGGAAGGAGGTGGACGCGGAGGGGAGCGGCAGCTGGCGCCGCGGGGGGAAGCGGTGTCAGAACGAGCAGAAACTCAGAGAAATCAGCGAGCAAACGAAGTTCGGGGCTGTTTGGATAAAGTTGAGCCCCTTTACTATGGTTCGGATGGTAATTAGAAGCATTAAATATGAGTTAATTATAAAATTAATTGCAGAATCTCTAGGCTAATTCGCGAGACGAATCTATTAAGTCTAATTAATTCATCATTAGCAAATTAATTTTGTAATTAGACTATATTTAATACTTCTAATTAGTATCAAACATTCGATGTGACAGGTGGTAAAGCTTAGCACGTGAGAGCCAAACAGGCCCGAAGAAGGGAACTGAAAGGGGACTAAAGTGAGTGGATTCAGTAGAGCAGTAGCGATTGATAACTGATAAACACCAAGGTTTCAGGTACAGAGATTCACCAGATCGATTACCATGACGGCTACTGCTTAACTAGAATACGTACTAGGGTTCGTACTTCTTCGATAATGACCACCAACAACCGGTCTGGTCCCATTACAAGCCAACTAAACGGTAAAAGTAACAATGAGCTGTTACAGCTCTATCGGCGTTACTATTGACAGTCTGAAACACGGGTGAAAGCTACAGAATGGAAGGGAAACGTTCTCCGCCGTCGGATGAAGGATGGACGGCTCACTGAAAGTCGCTGAAACGTTTTAAGTGGCGCCGACTTTGCTTCCAAGAACTGAATTAACTGAATGGCTTCTTAACTGAATGGCTGAATGGCTGGTGTCCATCTGAATGAACTGCGCTCCTGACAAGCGGCGAGGGGAGCGGGCGGAGGAGGAGGGAGGCCTGGAGCGCACTGATGGCGGCGGAGGAGGACGAGTTACGTCGATGTGGTGGGAGGCGCGTGAGTTTTTATGCGGTGGAGGCGGCGGCGTCCAAGCGCGGAAGGAGAGGGGCAGATTGAGGGAGATGGGCGGCGTGATTGGCGGGCGGGACAGGCGCGAGTATGGCAGGCGGCTGGGCGGGTAGCTGCTAGCACGGTGAAAAGAATAGGCGTGATTTGACGGAATCATTTTCTATCGATTGATTTTTTTTGTTCGGGGTTCTTTCGTCACACCCCAATCCTAGCCCTAGCAGGTGGACCCTCCGTGAGGGGTAGGACAGAGGGGTAGGGGATCTAAATCTAGGTAAAAATTATTTTCAATTCTCTCCCTCTTTATAGTATAGATAATCGCCACATGGTCAGAATGACTAATGTGCGGATACCCCGTTTATTTGACGTATCAATTGAAGTCCAGAACAGTCATATTGAAGTTACTACACATGAATTAAAATTTAAAACTAATCTTATAGATAAGGGATCAATTGAATGGCAGTTCTAGACCGGTGATAGTACGAGGAATGAAATAGATATATCCTGTACTGACAGGTAGTACAAACAAAGTATTCACTGAGACCTCTTTGGATGTCCAAGTGCTATATTTTGATTCTGCTTCCACGTTTTTTGTGGTTGGGACTTGGTAGTGCTAAAGCTTGGAGGCACCTAATGTCTACATCTCAAATGTGGATGGCTGTCGTATAATCTAATATAAATATGTGGTGTGACTTTCTCTGTTTACTTTATAAAAAGAAGGGGAAAATAGGATGTACAGTATACCACCAAATCATATACGTAGTAGCAAATAAAGTCTTTAGAACTCCAAAAAAGGTTGATGGTCCATACCTATCAAGAACATCTTCTCGTTGCATGGTAGAGAGCAGACCATGAGTGCACATCAGCAAAGAACGGTATCCGTGATAGTTGATACCCAACTTCGGCCTTCCGGATAACATTTGTTGATTCATCTGCATAATTTTCGAAAACTTTTCTCATAACTTGTCCCTGATAGATCAGAAAATACTTCGTAGGACCAGAAAAGAATACTACAAACAAGAAGAACAGGACCTTGTCATATTCTTCTGATAACAACAAAAAAGAATAACAAATGAAGCTCAATCATAGATATAATAACAATCTACAGATCCAAACATCTATGACCAGCCTTATTTCCTCCTCCATTATACCCATTGGAGGAATAACAAATGAATTATGAGTAGATTGAGGTCATCTCGTTCAAGATATGCTGGGAAAAACATGAAGTTGATCTTTCCCAAAAAAACAGGTAGAAATGTAAAAGAGGGCTCCCTCAATACAGGCTTAATTAGGAGAGCATACCCAAAATCGAGTAGGTATTTGCACATCTTTCCATTTCCTGTAAACATGAATAATAATATGGTAAGAGCATGAAGTCATTCCTATTATAGTTATAGCACAGAAAAGGCCATTAAACATGTAGGCACTGCGGGAACCGTAAATTTGCCGAGTGTTCTTTCTTTGCCGAGTGTTTTTTTTCGAACACTCGGCAAACAAGCTTTGTGCCGAGTGCCGAGCCAAAAACACTTGGCAAAGAGGGGCTTTGCCGAGTGTCAAAAATAAAACACTCGGCAAAGCCCTCTTTGCCGAGTGTTTTATTTTTGACACTCGGCAAAAAAAATTAAAAAAAATCTTTGTTGAGTGTCCAAATCAGGACACTCGGCAAATGTCAATAGTATATCTCTTCCCCGGCTCCCTACCCAGCACCCCACCCGCCCGACGCGCCCCTCCTTAGCTTCCTCCGCGCAACACCGCCCGACGCGCCCCTCCTCCTCCTCCGCACAACACCGGCCCCCCACCTCCCTCTCCCCGCCGCCGGCTAGCCGTCGCCGCCGCTGCCCCTTCCCTCCCTCTCCCTCTCCTACCGGCGCCCCTCCCCCTCCTCTCCCCTCATCCCTCCCTCGCGCGACCGGCCCCTCTCTCCGGCGGCATCTCCGGCCGCCGCCCCGCCCCTCTCCCCAGATCCGACCGGATCCGGCCGCCGCACCGCCCCTCCTCCCCGGATCCGGCGGGGACTCCGCCCCTCCTCCCCGGATCTGGCAGGGACTTGTGTCGGGGGCCCCGGATCCGGCGGGGACTGGCGTCGGGGGGCCCGGGAGCGGCGGCGTGGAGATGTGGTGGTGGTGGTGGCCGGCAGGAGGCAGCTCGTGGTGGCCGGCGGGAGGGAGCTCGTGGTGGTCGGCAGGCTGTGGTGGTGGTCGGTTGTGGTGGTGGTGGCCGACTGTGGTGGTGGCAGCGGCGGCGGCGGTGTGGATGGTGGTGGCGGGCGTGGATGGTGGCCGGCTGTGGTGGTGGTGGCGGCGGCGTGGATGGTGGCGACGTGCTGGTGGTGCGGCCGACGGTGTCAGCGTGCCTTTTTTTATTTTCTTCGAAAAAATGGTTTGCCGAGTGTTTTCTGGGCACTCGGCGAAAGCTTTGCCGAGTGCCCGACCGAAAACACTCGGCGAATGCTACTTTGCCGACTCAAATTTTGTCGAGTGCCAGATACCGAGTGTAACACTCGACGAATTTGTTGCCGAGAGTATTTTAGTTTTCGCCGAGTGCCCCTGGCACTCGGCATAAAACCTGTGTCCGGTAGTGAGGCATGCTAACCTGAATCATCAACACGCAAGATCGACGGAGGCTCTTGTGACATTTTCTGCAGCAGATGTCATACCAGCCTGTCCTATAATCTTTAGTATATTTGTACTCGATATACCAGGACAAAACTCTATGGTATTGGAGAAATAAATATGGAATACAGTTCTTTCATTAGTGAAATGCAGGGAAACTTTGAAATGTTAATTTGATTTTGAGCAGCTGAGGCCCAACCCGTTCCATTAACATGTTACAATAAGAGTAAATCCAAATTAGCAGAGAACATTCATGGTTATATTACAGCAAGTGCAAGAATTCACGAGTGTTAAACTTCTGGCTTTGCCAGGAAACTACCGTGTAACTTAACATATCACTAAATACACTAGAACTACCTTAATCATTACTCCATTGACTAGAAAGAAAACGATGTCACATAACTTACTGGGGATTATGCCTGCATATGGTGGACTCTTCCCCATCCCCTAGAAGAATTTTCCTCCAGAGAAAGAATAACTATCACATATGTGCACACTAAATAGGAAGAAGCATCCATTGCTAAGGTAGTAGACAATCAAATTAGCACTCATACTTCAAAGTGAAACCACATACCTCTTCTTGAGTAGCTTTCGTGATGTTTTTTTTTTCGCTTGAAATTTAGCACTCTTCAATGCAGAGCGCAACCTGAAAACATAAATCAACTTATGCAAATTAAACAAATTAGGGAACATACAGATCTCTTCCACTTCGCCGTGCCAATTACTTCATGTGCCGCTCCTCCAATGACAGCAAGGTTGCCTGCACGAACTGAGCTTAAAAAAAAATTTCATCAAGCAACGGGGCAATGAGCTTCAAAAATGGCCAGCTGTCGTGCCAAGATTGGAGTGTTTGAGCAATTGCATAGCGCCCTTTGAAGCAAATGTTCAACCTCCTAATGTGCGCCCTGTGATGATTTTAGCGTACCCAAGGTGAGGAATGACGACACAAGACCCATTGTAGCAGTGATGGAACAAAGGCCATTAGAGAGCGAAACAGAGGAAGAAATCAATTTCCAGCGGGAAGGAGATCATCGATGCCAAAGAGGTTGTGGTGTGTCCCGAGAACATATTCCCCTTTGTTTTTTTCCAAATAATCCCAGAATTAAAGTTTTTCATAGAAGTATAGAAATAATAAATAAATTAAAATATTGTAAATTAAGTGTAATTAAGGATCCACAGTGAGTCCAAGCAGATATTAGGATTAAGTAAAATTAACAAAATGGTTGTCATATGGTTTTGGAATTAACTAAATAATAGTCCCTGTCAAGTATATATAAATAAATATTTAACTTTTTTCGAAAGGCAAAATTGTGGGGAAGTTCCCAGAGTACTTCAAATTTTAAATTATAAAGAGGCATAATTACAAGGAGTGGCCGCATACCTACACATCGAGGGAGAGGGAGAGGGAGAGGGAGGGAGGGCATTAGATTACGGTGTGTTTGACAGAGCTCCTAGAGCAGATTCTCTGTTGAATCCAGCAGGAACTCTGCCGAATAGTTTTTCAGAGAGAAGTGATTCTCTACTGATTTTGTGAAGTGATTCTATGAAATGAACTAAGTGGCTGGGAGCTGAAAAAAGTAGCTTTGAATGATTCCGTGAAGTGATTCTCCAACTTGATTTTAAGAGTTTATGTTGGAGAATAAAAAAGAATCACTTTCAGCCACAAAATCACTTTTCTCAGAGAATCATCTCCCATAAAGAATCACAATCAGATGAAGCTCTACCAAACAGACCCTACATAGTATAATGTAGCCATTGTACAATCGGGGGTATGAGCTCTTCCTCACTCTTAAAAGTTTATCCTCCGCCTAACACTAACCATACCTCTCTCGAAAATCTTATTGTTATGTATTTTCCAGATTTCCCAAGCAGTAATAATCATGATCACCATAAAAAACGGCAGCGCTGATGCATGCATTGGAAATGATCCTTTCATGGATGAAAGATGCACTGTCCCACCTGAAGCTAAGTTTGCTCCAGCAGGCAGTGGAGAAGCTACAATAAAAAAAAGAGATGGTCTTTGTCTTCTTCCACTCCATCTTGACATAAATCACAATGCACCCCTGATTGAACATTATAGTTGTGGCACTTCAAAATATTTGTGGTGTTTAGCCGATCCACTAGGAGAAGCCATATGAAGAATTTCAGCCTTGGCGTGCATTTTGACTTCCAAACCAAAGACAAGGTTCTAGGTGCTTGCAGACCTTGATAAGACAATCTGTACATTTTGCTGGATGTATAAGCATTGCTACCCCATAAGAAAGTCCACTCATCAGATGTCGTCTCATCATAAGGAATATTGGATAGGATGGCCTACATATTTTGGAGTTCCTCATATGCTTGCTCTGATAAGGTGTTTACGGCAGTTAGCACGCAAGTTTGAACTGCAAGCGCACGGATCAGTTATAATTTTTCCCTTAGAGTATTCCCCAAGGTTCATCAATCCGTGGAAATAAGGTCACAAGATGTAGACTAAGTAAGCATCAGGAAACATGATTCGAGTTGCAAAGTGATTGTGAATAGGCATGAATAGATATGGATAGATAAGAAGCATGAGCAAATGTGAACAAGAGGTAACTCATCTAGAGCAAAGTCTAGACTATGCATATGTTGCAGTTCTAGCTAGATGGTAAGCAAACACATGGTTCTCATTCAAAGCATCTTTAAACCACCACCTCCGGTCTGACCCCCAAAAACCTCCACCTTACACAGCATCAGATCCTGTCACGATCCTGCCTATCAGTGCAAGCAGTCTAAAGGCATGAACATAAAGCACATGTCTAGTGTTATGATAGATCAAGCATGCAATTCTAGTCACCATGACTACAAGAACACGCTATGCAATCTACTACATAAATAAATTGGAATAAGCAAACTCAAAACAGGAGAAATCATAAAAGGAGACATATAGATCGCTATTGAAGCGGAACCAATCTATTACTTCACCATGAATGATTGTTCATCATAAGATCTCCACCGAGGCCATACCCGCGACTTGTGAATCCTAGCTCTAGAACTCCGGTGTAGATCTTCCTCTCAGGGTAATCACGCTGGCCAGAGCCTAGCCTAAGCTAGCCTTCGGACAACTGCACGGTCCTCAGCTCTATGTAGATGATTGTTCCTCAAGTTCCTCGGCTCCTTCTACTTCGAATCTTCAATCCAATCTGCGTGCTCGATGAAATATCGGGGTATTTATAGTCTGGAGAGGCCGTCATCCAAAAGGCAAGTCTATTTGGTGAGGGAAAGGCCTAGGGCGATCGGCTTGGGGGGGGGGGGTCCAGGCCGATCGTTCTGGCCCTTACTACCCCCTCTCGTCCAGCTTTGTCGCCTGGTCTTCTTTGATGTTTTGGAAACTTATTTTTACTTGCATACGAGCTTGGCATGTCGATAGCCTCGGGATAAGTATGGATCTTGATATCTTTCCAAATTCCTACTTGCTTCCATCTTTGATCCTGAAGTGAACTTACCACATCTTGTGAAACTTAGTCCCTAAGTATTCTTGGAGGAGTCCTCGCCAAAGATGAGCATGAACGGGGCCCAGGGACCCTAGGCCGATCGGCCTGGGTTCCATAGGCCGATCGGCCTACGCCCTTTTTGGGCCTCTGGCCTTCGTCTTTCTCTGGGTTGTTGCTTGTTCTGAGCCTCATCCAATTATGCTCCAATTAAGTTCAATTTCCTGTGAAAACAGAATGTCCTCCAAAATACAATGCATATGCAAAAATGATCCGATTATTGAGTATGATCAATAGTTATGATATCATTTGTATGTCAATATTGAAGATAAACAGGAGTAAAAGTGTGTAAATAACGAGCGTCAACACAAGGAGAGGGTAAAAATGGATGCAAGGTCTGTTGCCGCCACGACAGCTTTGACAGAGATCTTTTGATTGCTTGTAAAGGAGAACAGCCGAGGACAAGTGTCTCATCACACATAGTCAGACAAAGATCCTCCTAGAATAATACTGTGGATCCATCTCGCATAATGCATTTGGCAACTCCTCTGTACAGTACATTTAACCTTAATATGTGTTTCCACCAAAAGGATCCAACCTCTCTTGCTGCATGAGGAACTTTATCCCTGTAATAAGATGACCAAATAAAATTCACCCAGTAAATATCTAACTTTTGTAGTAAAAGCTAGAAAATCAGTATGTAGCTAGTTATATTTTCAAAAGTGTTAGGAAGAAAAGGAGCTAAATAAATGGTTAATATAAAATCTAATTCATAATAACTAATTTTTAGATTAAAATTTGAAAAAACGGAGAGTCTATATTGAATATACTATGAGAACAAATAAGGGACACTGCCGAGGGAATGAAGGATTTGTAGGAGTACAAATTGAAGTAAAACATAATATTCATGCACCATGTTTTGTTGGTTTCACGGTTTTATCCCAAACTAAGGGAGACTAATAACTACTGATCAGCAAGGATGACGTAGAAGCATCATCATGAAAAGGCATATGCAACTTTTTTGATAAATTTCAGAAATTATGTATTGATTGATTGTAAATTTACGTCAGCTTAGATAAAGATTTCTAAAAAGATAAAACAGCAAATCTAGTCGTGCTATTTTCTAGGCTTCACCATGCTAGTTCCTAGTATATGGATAATTTTCAAAAGCTTGCCCACATCATGAGCGATTTTTGAAAGTCGCCTATTAAAGAAGTGCCATAGGTTTGTTTTTTACTCCCTCCATCCCCTTGAAAAGTGCCAATCCTAATGTTCAAAAATTCTAAAAAATATAATCCTAAGAATTGGCCCATAACTACCCGCCTCATTAAGTGGTCAAGTTTGATTTGCATGCCAAAATTAACTTCTAACCATATTTTTAGGAAGTCTGGTTAGTTGCATGTAGCCAACACATTAGAGCACGTGAGTCTTTTAACGCCGCCGCTAATTTATATTCCGTACGACTTACTCCCATTTTGGTATGTCCTCTCGGCCGGAGAAAAGACTCCTGCATGCTGTGCCGTTAGTACTAACCGTACGTATACGTAGGCATGCGCACGCCATAGCCACAGCACGCATGTTGCCCACAAGAGTAGTTCGCACCACGGCCAGGGCCAGCGCAACTCTCGGACGCGATTGATCGATGGGGCCGCGCTTGTGACGCGCAGCTCCTAGTTGGTGTCGACACTTCAAGGTCGTGACCCGCCTAACCAGGGACGACAGGACCAAACCGGACACAATCGGAGCCTCTCGCCGCGCAGCTATCTTTAGCACTGGCGCGCTGTCGTAGGTACAAAAGTTCTGCAGCGCCCGCTCCTCATCTTCAGTTTAACGCATCCTCTCAGCTCAACTGCATGCATCATGGCGATATCCCGAAGCAAGTCGTGATCGATCGATCATGGCGATGGTTATGGAGAACCAGCAGCCGCTGGCGCGGATGCCGCTGGTCCCGGCGCCACCCGTACCCCCTCCACCGCCGCCGCTGCCGCAAGCGTACAAGCACCGGTGCAAGGTGTGCAAGAAGGGGTTCATGTGCGGGCGGGCGCTGGGCGGCCACATGCGGGCGCACGGCGTCACCGACGACGGGCTCAGCGCTGACGACGCCCTCGACGACGACTCTTCGGAGGCGGGCAGCGCGTCGACGGCGACGGCGACGGCGAAACGCATGTACGCGCTCCGCACCAACCCGGGCCGGCTCAGGAACTGCAGGGTGTGCGAGAACTGCGGGAAGGAGTTCACGTCGTGGAAGTCGTTGCTCGATCACGGCCGGTGCAACTACGACGAGGAGGAGGGCGACTTGGACGGCAACATCGGCGACGCCGACAATGATGGCGAAGAGGGAGAGGAGCTGGCGTTAGCCTCAGGTTGGTCCAAAGGAAAACGCACACGCCGCGCCAAGGTGATGGTCGTCGGAAATGGTTTCATAACCGATGAGCAATTGCCAGCCCCATCGAGCGAAGAGGAGGATCTCGCCAACTTCCTAGTCAAGCTATCATCGTCATCGAGCGCTACACAGCCCCACGTCATCATTGAGGATGATCAGGAGTCGTGCGTGGTGAGCAAGGATGCGCAAATGAATCAGCTTCTCGTGCCGCAGCCTATCTCGATGATAGCCCCTGTGCCACAGCTGAAGCTGCTGGCTCCACCACAGGTGCTACCACACCATGTCTCCACCGTGCCTCGTGGCATGTTCGAGTGCAAGGCGTGCAAGAAGGTCTTCACTTCTCACCAGGCTCTCGGCGGGCACCGTGCCTCCCACAAGAAAGTCAAGGGGTGTTTCGCCGCAAAGCTAGAAAGCAACCGCAACGATCCTCCGCAACCCATCGTCTCCTCTGCCAGTGACAAGGTCATTGTCGACGCCATCCCAGCCATGGTCGGTACCGAACGGAACCCTACCAGTGTCAATGGCAACGCGGAGGGTGATGCAGTCAACATTGGAACCTCCGTAGTTGCCATGGCCACTGCAGCACCTGAAATGGCCGTCGACGAGGTGCCGGCGCCGTCCACCGCTGCACCATTCAAGAAGAAGGGGAAGGTGCACGAGTGCTCCATCTGCCATCGCGTGTTCATGTCGGGGCAAGCCCTCGGCGGCCACAAGCGATGCCACTGGCTCACGACCGGCGCCGGTGACCCCAACGCGGCGGTCGCGAAGCTCCAGCCGTTCGTCACCCAAGACCACGTCATGCACGCCATGTGCCAGCAGCTCACCCTCGGGCGCCCGATGTTCGACGCGTCCGACACGTTCCTCGACCTCAACGTGCCATCGAACCCATCGGCGGAGCCAGCCGCCGCGAGACAAGCGGCCGAGCTGAACGACAGCGTGCTGAGCCTCAACGCGCCGGCGTCGTTGTACATGCACTCGTGGGCGGGGCACAGCAATGCGAGCAATATGAACAACAGGGCGACGAGCGGCCACTATGACGCGGCGGAGGCCACGGCCACGGAGGACGAAGCGGATAGCAGGGGCGCGAAACGAGCCAAGATCCGTGACCTCAAGGACATGAACATGGGTGGGGAGTCCTCGCCGTGGCTTCAAGTCGGCATTGGCCTTCCGTCCAAGATCGACGAGAAGGCTACTCAGGCGTGAGGTGAAACATCATATCAGTCATTATTTTTGCTTCATTGACTATACATATCGAAAGCACTTACTTGTACTAGTCGCATATATGAATATATATAATGATCAGCATGTATGTATATGGTATTTGGTTGTTATATGAGTATGAGGGATCAAATTAACCTGTACGTCCAACCTTCGGGGAACGTATTGCTAGGGGCCTGTAAATAGGCTTGAAAGCTTGTTTCCAGAAGGTATCCTTACTGTACGATTCTTTTGAAGAGCATTGGAATCATCCATGGTTTATTTTCCTCAGATTCTCCACTATGCCATTCGTTAACTATTTTAATATTGGTTTATCAGCAGTAGTTCTAAGTAATAATATATGTAAGTTGATCTCTTATTGTTTTCAGCTTTTTTTTATTCCTTCATCTTTCAATTGTATGAAGCAAATGTAAAAGGAGCCAACCAAACAAAACTGCCTTTTTTCCGGTGATCATAAATTTCTTGTGGTAATCAAAGAATGCAGAATAAGAATGCCGCGCCAAAAAAGATTATTAGCGAATAATGATATGCACCTCAGTGACATATTTAGTATAGTTCTTTCTCAAAATATAGTGGTATGATTGGCAATGCTGCAGATACAAAAAAAAAATTACATGCCGACGACTTAAACAACGATGACGACCAATTCCTTGTGTTGCCTATTTCCAACACATTGCTGATTAAACATGCAAAATCATGTCCTCACACAATGAGTCAACTACCGGCTGGTCTGCCTCCGTCGGCGCTCTTACCCTCTAAATCTCATGGTGCATCATGGTTCGCAAAAAAAAAAAAAAAAAAAAAAAACTCCTCCCACAATGTCCACTCTCTATTTTTCATGATGGAATAAAAATATATCCTACCCTCTAAATCATATAATAGCTATGATCGCACAACGGTATAGTTCTAGAAACATTCCAAAAAGAACAGTTCACCCACATGATGTGTATGAAGACTTGAGTAGCACAAATTCGGCAAACTGAGCGATAGCTCAGTGGTGTGGCGGTCGTTGGTTGTGCCCACCGGCCAGGGTTCAAACCCTGGTATTTGCACCCAAAAAACCCCCTCATTGTGCTTGCTGGCTTGGGTTGCCGGTGCATCACCGGCCTAGGTTACGATGCGTTGCGCCCGCATGTGTAACGGTGGTCGCTGACCCAAGTTCAGTTTGGCCCTAAATGGGCATGGGCTAGGGTTCGGGGATTTTCTTGACCGGGGTCATATGGTCTCTTCTTAATGCAATGCCGTGGGAGCGGTTCTTCCTCCACCGGTCGAGTTTTTTTCATGACAGTTGTTTTCGGAATGCCACACCCCTAAATGGCTAAATTCATATATCGAATCTTATTTTAGTGGGAGATGAGGTCATTGTCATAAAAATGGAGCAGGATGTGACGATAGCAGATACCTTGCACTGGTATGATGGATGAGTCGTTTGTAGGAGGTTGGCCATAGTGCAAAACTGCAAATGAGGCATGTGGCACAATTGATTAGAATTGAGTCGAGCCAGAGTAAGGTTATGAATGTGAAAAGGCTGATCTGATAGATGAAAAAACGATGTTTGTTCTTCTTGTAATGATACGCATTGGCAGGAAGGAGAGGTAGGAGGCCAGATGCCTCTTGTGCTGGGGCTAGGGCGGGAAAACGGCACTCCATTTTGGTTGAAAAATAAAGAAAGGCCTGCCAACGCACGTGCAGGGCATGCTACCCAAAATAAAACCCATAAAAAACATTCCGTTGCCGGGACTCGAACCCGGGTCTCTCGGGTGAGAGCCGAGTATCCTAACCAGCTAGACTACAACGGAAGATGCAATAGCCACTTGTCATTTCCTTTTTCTTCTGTTACCAAAGGGCCACCAATTACAAGGGTTCAGCCAGGTTCAGCATCCACGATTTTCCATAGCAATCGGTAACTGCACGGCAGACATGTTTTGACACGAGAGCATCGGTGACTGGACAAAGCGAGCTGGAAGCCTGTGAGAGGAAAGAGGAGACGTTGCAAGCTCGTCGCTCAGCCGCGTGACCGCGTCGGGTGCAGTCTGACTAGGACGCTGCGGATCCAAAGCACCACTCCAGTCATCACACTCGCACATCCACACTCACATCTTGACCGATCCATGCGTGCATGCAATCTCCTATTCCTCGCCTCATCCATCAGTTGCTAAAGCCAAGGAGGCCATTACTTCCCCCCCTTTGACGACGGCTCCCGTAGTAAAGGCCCCCTCGGTCAGAATTCAGAAACGCTGCGAGCAAACGAAGAGATAGCAGGCTAGAGCTAGCAGTTCACTCGGGTCTTCAGTCGCCTGGCACTGAATCCCGAGTACATTGGTGTGGCTTCTTCAGCCTGGAGTCTTCCTTTGACCATCGAGTCCCTGGTCATAATGCACGCACTTTCCGTGCGTGACAGTTGCCCGCACAGCATCTCGGTGCCACACTGCCACTACTGAGTAATGAGTATGCAATGACCGATACCCCCTTGCTGCACAAGCTTGTGTGACAAGGGACCAAACACCACTAGGGAGTTCCAAGTTATATAAAGAAAATACCTGTGGCCTTATTCTGGGCCTTCGCTGTCACTGCCTAGGACTAGGAGTGAATCTTTAGCTGCTGGTTAGCATGAGAGACGCTGTAGATGACCATATGATCATGCTGAAGAATATCAGACCACCCGTTGGCCTGACCCATGCTCCATTTGGCATCGTTCTGCACTGCACCAGCACGCACGCTATAAAACCTTCAGCATAATCGTACTAGTTCTTCACACGGCTTGCTAGTCTGACCCGCTGAATATCATCTCCTTCAAGGGCTCAAGGCTGCAACTGCCTTCCCCCACATCACGCAAGTAACAGCCGACACAGCCTAGCCTTCCATAACAGCGAATAATTAGCTTCCAAAATTCAGAGCGCCAGATAAATTTAGGCGCTAGCAGGCAGGGCAGGCCTCGAGCCCTCAATTGGCTCGGCTTCAACGAGTCCACGTCCACCGTCCAACAGATCCAGCCGTGCAGGCCACTGAGACCAGTCCACACGCACGACGTCAGCTCTCTGCTTGAAGACGGCGGGCGCAGGCACGGCCCCCAGCCAGCAGCAGCTACCAGTGGCGCCGCACGCGTCAGCAGTGTCCCGTTTGGATCTTTGTCCGCTGAACGGCAATTATCACCTACCTTGCCTGCACAGCCGATCGAGCACAACGTCTGTGCTTGTACCCGGCGTGCCTCGCTCCACCAGTTGTCCGGTTCAGCTCGCCACGGAATCACGGATCCAGGAGCCGGGAGCCGTGGCGATTTGCGGTGTACCGCGCGCTGCCATCCTGTCATTCGGTGCACCAAAGTACGAGTACGGCCAGTATATGTGGCAGTTGTAGAGCTGTGCTGTGCGCTCGCTGGATTGCGTAAAAGGGCACCAAATCAGCAGTATCCTGGCATCCTGCAGCTAGGAAAAGATCATCATTCACAAATTAAAAAAAGCAAAAGGGCCTAAGAGATAGAACGAGGAAAGGTGGGTCCGGAGAAGGAAACGAAATTCTCCTCCTTGTTTCCTTTCGTGCATCGGCACATTACTGAAACGTTAGCCTTTTTCGACCTCACCCGCGTCGTCTGCACCACCAACAACTAAAATGCAACAAAGCCAGTGGAGCCAAGCCGCCGCTTGACTTTGAGCGAGGCGAGACGAGACAAAGGGAGCGACCCGTTCGAATTGATTCCCGGCCGCGGCCAGGCCAGGCCCCTCCCTACGCAAGCGGCTCGACCGAACGAGCGAGCGAGCGAGCGCATGGCTCGCCGACGCAGTCACCTACGCCCAGGCAAGCCGGTTCGTACCTGGTGGGGG
The DNA here is from genome assembly GCF_005286985.2 of Setaria viridis. Classification (NCBI taxonomy): domain Eukaryota; kingdom Viridiplantae; phylum Streptophyta; class Magnoliopsida; order Poales; family Poaceae; genus Setaria; species Setaria viridis. Next base: position 33,070,643 of record NC_048263.2, read on the forward strand.
TAATCATGTGGATTTGTCCGCTCATCAGCGCGGTGATCGGCCATATGTGACCCACACGATCAGTGGAAAATAAAAAAAAATGTGCACAAACATGGACATAAAAAGGCTTCAGATCGAGAGCACCAAAAGCGTTGCCACCGTACGTCCCAGATATGCCGCTGTCTCGCTCGCTGCTGATGTGAAAAAGCTGGAAACACTCTGCATCGCTGGTGCTGGCTATACCATCTCGACCTGGATGCCATCCTCGCAGACTTGGAAGCAAATTAAACGCGTCCGTTTCACTTGCCAAAGTAAATTCCGTAGTTGTCCAGTCGTGAATTGAGGATGGATGTGCTGGCTAGTAGTATAGCAACGTCGCCCTACTATTAAAATTTGCCACAAAAATGGCTTCTAAAATGCATTGGCATCTTATTTACCCAACTACTGTATTTTGCCACGCTTTGATTATATTCTCTAAACTTTGGTTTAGTCCTCCCTACGAGGCTACGACCACCCTGCTGCCTCCCAGCGCTCCATTTCTTTGCCTGCATCTCATTCTCCATTGAAATGGGTATTTGAGTATTTGACCAGTAATGTCGTTTGAGTTCATTTACATAATCAATTATATTCGCAAGACCTAAGGAAAATTCGGAAGTCTATACTGACCTAAGAAAGCTTTTCCTATGTTCGACTCATGACACTGGTTTTCTGATTTTTTTATTTTTGTTTTGATTTAGGTTGGAGTAAATTGACTTGGCTTTCATAGGATGTTAGCGGGTGTCAAGGCTCCAACCCTGTTTCCATAGCAACATTGTGGTGCTTTAGCCAACTGAGCTATACTTAGTTCTTTTTTTTCTTACTTTGGTTTGGGGAGAGTGACTATGATCTCATAAAGAAAACCTCATGGAACATACTTTGGCATATGTTAGATTGCTTCTATGTGTAGTTGTGCACTAATTTAGCGGGCTCCAATCCAAGGCTCATTACGATGCCCATCGGTTATAGGACGCACAAGTGCGTCATCGTGACGCAATGGTACCTTCGGTGATCCCTTCTCTACTAGGCATTTGTGTGTGCACGGATTGTGAGCAAGGGGAGCATTGGGCGTTCGCGTAAGACAATAGGATTGGTCAGATACTGGACAATGGCTTTTTTTCGAATTTTGTATATGTGTCTATAGATCTTTGATGCTTTGGATGCGTGCTTGAGTGCGCCCAACAGTAGGGTAGTTCCAGACTGAACACTTTTGTTTCTGCTGAATTTTGGCGCGTTATTCGTGTTTTAATGCGCTCGGTCACTACTAAGACGTGGAAGGGGGTGTGCATGGGGCGCAAGAAACCCAACGTGCATGGGAGCATTGGTATCGTGCGTAACGTGTACGTTAGCCATGTGTTTCTGGCTTGTATTAAAAGAAACTACTTATTATACCATTATGTACGAAAAGGATAATATTAATTTTTTTTGTTTATAAGTATTTTAAAGTTCGAACACGAAAACTTTATTAAATTTCACGCTACCTAAATTGGTTAACTATAATTTTATATAAGTGGATTTTCAATAAAAGCCTACCTTATGTCATTGCACTACTGAAAAACTAAGCATTGGTCCTAACTCTTGGTACCGGTTGGTTTTTGACACGGTACTAATATGAGCATTAGTACCGGATCTAACAGCTAGTTCCTCAGGAGCCCCCCATGACCCCTTTTAGTACCGGTTGGGAGCTCCAACCGGTACTAAAGGTCACCCAAGATCTTTAGTATTGGATGGAGGCTCCACCTGGTAATAACCCCTAGTCCCAGCACCCACCCCGCGCGCCTCCTTATCCGCTCCCCCCTTCCCCCATGCGCCGTCCCTATCTCTCCCATTCCTCTCCTGTCGCCCCCCTCCCCCTCCCCCTCCCGCCGCCGCCCCCACCCCCTCTCCCTCCTCTCTCCCGCAATCTCTGCTGCCCCTTCCCTTCCCCCTCTGCTCGCAACCACACTGGCAGTGAGGAGCGGCAGTGGGGCGAGGTGTAGGGCAGTGCTTGGGTGGCGGGGTGAGGTGCGAGGCGCGCGGAGGTGCTTGGGGAAGCAGCGGCGACGCGCGGGGGAGCGGCAGCCAGCCGGAGGCGGCGGGGCACAAGGGTGGGGCAACGGGCTGAACGCGGCGGCGCGTGGGGCACATGTATTTTCTCTCCCTCCCTCTCCCTCTCCTACACCTCACCTTCCCTCCCTTCCCTCCTACCGCGCCCATGCTCCGGCGGCGGCTGGATTCGGCGGGGCAGTGTGGTAGCGGCGGCGGGAGGCAGCGGGGTGCGGCCGGCCGGATCCGTCGGGGCCGCGGATGTCAGCGGCCGGCGGGGCGGCGGCGACCAGATCCGGCGAGGTGCGATCGATGGGATGCAGGTCACGGGGGAGGAGCAACCAGCGCCGATGAGGCGCGGTGGCGGGGCAGCCGGCGCACAGCCAGTGGGATGCGGGCCAGGCGGCCGGCCGGATTTCTTTTTTGTTTTTTTTTAATACCCCTTTAGGGTTAGGAACAGGTATATTAGGGTTAGGAACAGGTATTGAAGACGTTTTTCCCGGCAGTGTTGCTAGTATAATGCTACAAGAACTACAGTAAAAGTTTCATATGTCTTCTTTATGAAATGAAAACAATATCTCTTCGATAGGTTGAGGAGTGAGTACCCTAAGGCCCCGTTTGGATCATTGGAATTGAATTCCATCCTAATAATCATAATTTAGACACAAATTAATTAAGCTAATATAATTGTATGTGGAATATAGTTGTATATTATAGTTGGTGATATGGGAGAGATACTTATATGTTGCACTTCTACTATAGAGAAGCGAGTCTAAGAGCGTGCTATAAGAATTGAATTCCATTCTAATAACCATAATCTATAGAATCAATTTCCATCTCCCACCCCATGAATTTAAGATAGGCTTATATCTAAACTTTGGAAAGTTGTGGAATGCCATATTCCAACATAAATTAGCCTACTTCATTAAATAGATTCCAATTCCTTCAAAATGAAGGGACCCAAACGGGACCTAAAGGAATATGGCTTAAAATTCGACTATATATCCTAAAGATCCAGTTGACAAAAAAAACAGAGAGAAAATTCACCATTTGGCATCCATTTAATATGGAATCAACCGGCGCAAGCAAAACGGCAAATTACATTGATTATTGTTTGGTAGAGGATCAAAACTTATTTGGAGCATCTATACATATATGGTCTAGCATCTTTGGTGCAAATACAAGGCATTGGTTGTGCATTGTGATAATTCCATATCAACAAGAGCAGATGGGTCTTTAAAAACAGGCAGCAATTTAAGCAGTCAAGGCTGCTAAATATCTCTGCTTCGATTTGCATGAGCCAAGCACCAACAAAGCTCTCACCGCGATTGAAGGTGTCAACGAACCATGGAAAAAGAAAAATAAATCCGAAGAAAGGAAAGGGAAAATCTGAAAAGAAAATAAATAGGAGAGAGAAGCTGGCTGTTCCGCTATATTCTAACTTCCCCGCAGCTCTCTCGCTCGCTCACGCTCTCTCTCCTCACCATTTTTGCTCCTGCCGAGAGCTCTCCCCGAGCTCCGCAAGCTCTCTCGCCATGGCGAAGACCACATGCAAGCAGTGCTACCGCCGCTTCGCCAGCCCCCGTGCCCTCGCGGGCCACATGCGCTCGCACTCCATCGCCGCAGCCCAGGCGGCGGCGGCGGCTGATGCGGCTGCGGCGGCAGCCGTGAAGCAGCAGATCTCCTCGGCGTCCTCCGCATCGACCTCCTTCGCCGCCGCGGACGAAGACTCCGGCTTCAAGATGCCCGCTTCCACCTACGGTCTCCGGGAGAACCCGAAGCGCAGCCTGCGCGTGGCCGATGCCGCCTTCTCGGATCACGAGAGCGAGGCCGAGTCCACCCCGCCGCACGCCAAGCGCGTGAACGCCGCCGCAGCCTGGGGCGAGGCGGAGCCGGTGAGCTCGCTCTCGGAGGTGGCCACCCCGGAGGAGGACGTGGCGCTGTCCCTCATGATGCTCTCCCGCGACTCCTGGCCGTCGGGCGCGTTCGACGGGGACGACTACTCCGACGACGGGAGCGACGACGGCTACGCGCCCCCCGCTCCCCTCCCGCCGGCGCGGGCCCCCGCCCGGGCGCCGGTGGAGAAGCGGACGCAGTTCCAGTGCGTCGCGTGTAAGAAGGTGTTCCGCTCCTACCAGGCGCTCGGCGGGCACCGCGCCAGCAACGTACGCGGCGGCCGGGGCGGGTGCTGCGCGCCTCCCGTGGCTCCCCCTCCTCCCCCGCAGCCCCAGCCGCCGGTGCCGCTGCCATTCCCGGAGCACCACGATGGGGACGGGGACATGGACGCGAAGCAGCAGCCGCGCGAGTGCCCCCACTGCTACCGCGTGTTCGCCTCGGGGCAGGCCCTGGGCGGCCACAAGCGGTCCCATGTGTGCGGCGCCGCGGCCGCGCAGGCATCAACCGCCACCGCCACCGCCACCGCAGCCGCCTCGACCTCCTCCGCCGCCCCTCCGTCCCCGATCAACAACCCCGGCATGATCGATCTGAACGTGGCGCCGCCGTCGGAGGAGGTGGAGCTCTCTGCCGTGTCAGATCCCCGCTTCAATCCGGTCGCTTGAAGCAGCCAACAATCAGGCAGGCAGGCAGGCAGGCAGATTAGCGACATCATAATGGATAATTCCAATGCCGGAGGTGAATCGAGGTGAGAAGATAAATCCATGAAAACTAAAAAAATCCCCTAAAAAAATTGAAAAAAAACAGATGTGAAAAAAGCAGCATCTTGTGTAGGTATAATGGTAGCTCGCTTCTACCCTTTTGCAATTTCATTGATTTTGTATCTATTCACAATGCTCTGTCGTTGCTGGTGTTAATTCCGTTTCCTGTTTGAAGCGACTGGGATTGTGGAATAGATTATCAGTATGAGCAGCAAGCAAATCTAGCATGACGCCGAGGCAAATCAGCAATGGGGAAAGAGGTAGCTTTAGCCATTGCTTTCTGTTGCATTCCCCGTATGCTATGCGCTTCGCCGAATATCCACGGCATTCCCCATTGAACGCTAGCTAGCAGCAGACCGGGAGCAAAAGCCCCATGGACTCTAGCAAACGCAGCGGGAGCAAGCAACAAGCAAGCAGCTCGCTTTTCCACTGCAGCCTAGTGCTGAAAGCCACACCGGCAACGCCTAGTACCACTGGCTGCTGCTTCTGCAACTTTGTTTTGTTTTGCTGCTGCCTTTTCCTCTCCTTTTGCCTTCCGGCTCGGCAGCACGCAGCACGGCAGCAGTGCCACCTGCATGCGCCGTTCCTTCCACTGCTGGTATGAACAGGGCAGAACAGCGCCTCGTGCCCTGCCCCCCCTCTGCCTGCTGCTTCCATCGCAGCCCTGCTCGCTTCCTGTTCCGCCCCCTGCCGCCCGTCCCTCTCTCTCCCGCTGCGAGTGGGCCCGCCTCACGGTCGGCTAGCATCCTGGCAGAATTGATTTCGTATATACGTAGACCAGACACGGATACGGTGTGCCAGTATCCGTGTGTATAATAATACTACTAGCAGTATTCGTGTACGACGACGCGATGATGATCAGCCAGCAGCCAGGGTGAAACGGCACACGGTTTTGTAGGACTCGCCCTCCACGATTGGAGGGCAGGCGGTTGGGGCCTCGCCCCACCGGCGGTGGCCACGTGGCGCACCCCTCCTTTCTGGTCCTTCCATTCCGTCGTCCCCTGTGGCTGCGGGCAGCAAGTACAGAGGAATTTTGGCAGGCCGGGGACGGTCATTATCCTGCGGGATTATTCCTTAACACGGGGGGATTAGCGCGCCTGGTTTACTGCGCGCGCAGCATTTCTGACGCCGGCGGGTGGGCCCGGGCCTGCCTTCCTGCCTGCCTGTCCGCCGTATCTGGGGATTCTGGGGAAGCTGGAGGAGGGGGGGCGCGCCGCCCGAGGCGGATCGCGCGGGCGAAACGGTTGGTGCACGCGCGGCTGGGCGCGTCCGTGGGGGCGGTGTGCGGATGACGCGCGGGCCCGGAGTGCGGGCCGGGCCGCCGGGGTGGGCGCGGCCGCACTGGGCGCGCGTGGACCCAGCGCCGGGTTCGGGCGACGGGGGACGTGGTGGGGCCGGGATAAAGCGTGGGTGTCGTGGGGCACGCGTGACGTGGCGGTACCGTCATGCATGGCCGTCGGATCCTGATTGGACGGGCCGGTGATGGCGACCCGAGTCCCCGAGCTTTTGGGCCGCGTCCCTGTCAGCAGCCGTCGAGTCACCTCGGCGCCGTCCGTCCGGTTGCCGGTTGTGTGGAAATGGACACCGCAATCCGCCGATCCCCACACTGCCGCGGTCCGGTGCGACGGTTCCTCACTATTCCATACGCCGTCTTGTGATCTTGTCTACAGCAGCAATGCAGGAGTACGGAGTAGACTGCTGCACGAGTGCTGACATTATTTGTTCATATGCGGTTGAATTCTGGTAAGTTTCTGGCAATTTTGTTTTTACTCGACCCGCAATTTTTTTTTTGTTTTTACTCGAAGGTAACCCGTGCTCGAGAGAGTCGATAGATGACAATGTGGACGGGTCACGGTCCGTGGCAGGGAGGAACGGGTGCTCCAATATCAACGGTTTCACTTTTGGCCGGCCGTGTCTAGCGAATGCTCAACCCGTGCATGTATGGTGCATGGTGTGGTTGCTGGGTGTCCTATTCCTGCTCCCCGATGGAAATCCCAGTGCAGGGCCGGAAAATTCTCGCTTGCTTTGGAAATCCCAGTACGACTGTAGGAGTAGTAGCATCTATTGGAAGTGCACGGTTTGGGGCATGGTAGAGCTAACACCTAGCGACCTATGACCAACCTGTGTCTGTTCTTTCTCTGGCCCAGCAAATGAAGTGTGTGTAGGTGCTCGGCAGGTTCCATACATGCACGCGTGATTCGACCGGTTTGTTTTTGTAAAGTCGCTCACACGGGTCGCATGGCATCATGGCTAGGTGGTAGTGGAGTCTGATGCATGTATGGTTCTTCGATCCAGTGCTAGCTTAGCCAGATGATATGATAGTATATAGCAGCATCTCTGCAAGCCGTGAACGTCTGAAGGCTAGGAGCCTAGAACCGGGGAGCACTGCACCAGCGAGCGGGACAGTGACAGTGTCGTATCTTGTCACGCTTTTGCCGTCTCTCTGTCGCCGTTGGGACGCCCGGCAGGCACCGAAGACCACCTTCCGTAGACCGTAGGTCTTTTATTAAGCCACTGCTTAACTAACTACGGAGTAGTCCTCTACAAACTCCATTTTCCTGCTGATACGCTCCTAGAGTGGGTTGCTTGGTGATATGATACTGCATCCTATGCCCTTTGGTTTTGCTTTTCCCAGCCGTTCAAGCCTGGTACTAGCATTCAAACTGCTGGTAGCAGTAGAGGAGCACGTGCACGTACGCATTGACGGATCGTCGAGTGGCCTATTAGCCCCAGTAACCAAAGCCACACCGTTCGGGCTCTATCACTGTGCCTCTCGAGTCTCAACTAGTAGCTACAGCCTGCAAAGGTTGCCAGAAAAGACACCCGCCGAGCAAATCCGTACGTCCGAATGATGCTTCGCGGGCATGCATATCTGCTGTTCCGTCCGCTCGCCAATCGGCTACAGGAAATGTGTAGCGTAGTACCCTGGCATTTACGCCGGCCGTGAATCGCCAGAGTGTTGTGTGTCTACGAGAGAGCTTGCAAGTCTTGCCTCACAGGAGAAAGATGGATCATGGATCCGCAGTGAATGAGGGCATGCTGATGACGACGACGCAGTGTGCACTGAATTACGGATGGCCTGCCGCTCCGTCGTCACTCGTCCGTCCTCTCAGATACTGGAGTAGCATCTTTGTGCTCCCAAAAATCACTGGAGTACTGGCCGGCAGTAACAAACCTGCATTTGCACTTGCTCCTGCACCCGCATTTTACCTCCCAATTACCATGCTGCTACACGCCAACGTACACTGAATGCAGATTCATATCACCTGTTTGCTACTGCCAGCGGAACCAAATAAACCACCGTCCCATCCGTCCGTTTGTTCTGTAGCATGCAAGTAATAGCAAGACAAGAGACGAGTAGTAGCTTCCAAATCGCGAGGTGCAGAGAATGCCATGCACGTTTGTTCCTTTGGTCTAGACAGAAAGAAAGTGTCAAACACGGAAGAGCGACAGGGCAAAGCACGGCAAAGGCAGGAAGCATCTCTGATCGGAGTTGGGAAGGGGGGGCTGCGCAGCGGCAGGAAATGGAATTATTCCGTCTTGAATTGGACGTAGCCACGAGCCACTCGCATGCAGCACAGCAGGAAATGACCAGACGCGTCGAGCCTGCTCTCCTCTGACGAATCGAGACTTCGGCGAACACAATGACAGGTCAGTAGGGCATGGTCAATGTATCTAGAACAAGTGATCTTTATGGGTGGGCCTTGTGACAGCAGGCCTCTATTGCTACAATGCTGAGCCCAGATGGTCTATATTATGTGGGGCCCACCAAGCATCCAAAGCCCAACCGTCTCCTTCTACCTCCTCCCTCCCGTCCCTCCCTGCTTCGTACACCAGCGCCGCCGCCCCGTCCTCCTCTCTTTCACCTGCCCCGGTGCCCCTCCCTTCCCCCGACCTCCCTAGCTCCCTCGCAGTGGCCTTCCCTCCGCTCAAATGGAGCCCCAAGCACCAAGCAAATCGGCCTTCCTCCGCTGGATCGAGCGCCAAGCACCAAACTCATAGATCCAGCGGCACCTTGGCTTGGGCCTCCACTGCGGCGGGAGCAGCAACGTCACGGGAGAGATCCGCCCGCAGCACGCCGCCCCATCTCGCCCCCTCCGGCGAAATCGAAGCGCCCACCTCTAAATCGAACGCCTCGACCTTGACGGACTTCGTTGCTGGCTCGGCCCGGCCGTGAGCGTGGCCTCGGCGGCGTTGTGCGGCAGCTTACGCCTGTTCTAGAACGCCGCGGTACTTGCATAAGTCGTTCGCGTCCAGGGCCTGCGCCGCCGCCGCCAGCGGCGCGGCCGGATCCGGTGGCTGCAGTCCTTCCTCAGCTCACGGTGGTGGCGCGAGATGGGCGTGCAGTTGAGAGAGTGAGAAGACGGTGAGAGAACATTTGTTTATTGCTTATGGCCGGGTTTTAGCACTACCACCTTCACAATGGTGAGCCAGGCCGTATAGGTCAGTAAAGATCACTTTTTCTCCCCACTGCCCTAAGGCTCAGCTACTCCTGCTGTACTCGGCTCATCAGCTCATCGCCTCGTTGCGATAGAGATCGTATTCGACTATTCGTAGCTGTAGGTAGCATCATGAGGCGCAGACCTCGTACGCGACAAAGCTAGCCATGCAATGCATGTGCCTGCTACGCGGAACAGCTAGAGCTAACTACGGTGAGCTGCAGCCTGCAAGCCCTGCACCTGCAGGCTTGCAATTGGAATGCATCGCATCCACGCTTTGGCTTTGCTCTGAGCCTCTGATGCTCTCCTCTCTGGGCGCTACAGAGCAGGGTAGAGCTCAACTTGATGTTCTGCCAGATCAGGGCAACGAGCATGTGCATGCTCCGCTCCAGCCTCCGGGGGTAGATGCGAATGATTTCGCTTCCGTAGGCTTCTAAACGTCGTGGCTGTCGAGTGTCGTCTTGGGCTATTGGCAAGTCTCATACGATGTGAAAGGTCTTGCAGAGGCATTGCGCAACGCAATGGAGTACTCCTACAGAGGGCTGGTTGCCTTGCTTTGCCTTCAGAACTGGTTTACAGGCCAAACCCGAAATGCTCATCATTGCTCACGCTCAAGAGTCAGAGGCAACAACAAAACACTGAAAAGATGCCGGACGTGCAAAAATTTGGATCTGTATCCTACGTTTTACTGAAGGCTTCAGTCTGAGGTAAAAAGGTGTGATCGCGGGTTCTCCGCGAATTACTAGACCAGCAAAAGAATTGTTGCATAACTAAATATTTTGTGCGACTAGCAAACGATCAATGTATCTGCAGAATCCAAATCTTGTTCTAATTTCTCTAAAGAATCTGAATATGTGATTAATAACCATCACTTACAAGAAGTGGACATAGTAAAGATTATCTAAGTTTTTTTTGCTAGACAGTTTGCATCTTGTTTCGTTAAAAAAAAAAGTTTGCATCAGTGTTCTCATCAAAAGGGCTCGCGACGTGACGCTTCTTGGAGAGAATACCGTTTTTAGCCCAATAAGGCACAAACTGCTATTTGGGCTTGAGCCTGTTATGGCGGCAGGTGTCGAGCGCAATAAGGCCCAAACTGCTACTTGAGCTTGCCAAAGTTGGTTTCGTTGGGCTGACGGCTGGCATATATACGGTCGGTATGCGACACGCGTCCCACCCAAAGCCTACTCGCCTACTCGCCTCCGTCCCAACAGGACTCTCCGTCTCTCCGCCGCCGCTCTGATTGCGATGGGTATGGTAGCGTCGTTGCTGCGACGCTATGCCTCTGCTAAGCCGATCGCGCGGTACGAGGAGGGGACGGGAGAGTACAAGGTGATGTCCTTCAAGGAGGAGAGACTCGGGCCAGCAGATCTGGACGCGCGCGGCGACCGGTGCATGTCGACTGCTCGGCGCCGGCGAGGGTGGAGTTTCGCCGTCTCATGGGGCTTCGAGGAGGCGGCTTACTCCTATGTCCTCGCTGAAAACTGTAGGTTGTGTTTGTCCCCTTACAGCCCGTCTCTGATTACAATTACCGATCACTCCTAATTTGATGCAGGGAGAAAAGCAGCACTCGTATTCAGCGAGCAGGCCGCCTACGACCTCCAGGTTTGCTTCGCGCCATGGTTAATTTTGATCTGGAACAAACTTGATCGCGTCACGATGGATGAGCCACTGCAACATTATTACTGACCCACCTGCCGATTGGTTTGCGACCTGCAGTTTAGCGATGAACGTGAACTAAATGCGGCATCCGCGCTTCTACGATCCGCCAGGTGCTACATGCAGATTGAAGACAAAGGTAGGCACTGAAGATGTTTGCTGCAATTTTGGTGTTTATCTGTGCAATGACGCCGCCCTCGATCTCGCGCAGAGGAGGGGGAGGTTGCTGCCACTAAGCATGCGTTGGAGAAGGCCGTCGCATTGCTGGTCAAGAAAAACCATCTGTGTTTGGCTGCCACGGGTTGCGTGGAGCTTGCACAGTTCTACATGTTGCATCAACAGCTGCAAAATGCTCTGGATTCCTATGAACAAGCCGCAGATTATTATGGTGCCTATCGGCGAGCCAACCGGTACTGCAGATTCAAAGCTAATATGGTCAGATTTATGTTGGCCAACGAAGAGATGCTTCGTGTCAACGGGGTGCTGCCCATTAAGGACGATAAAACAAGGTTCATCAAGTCATCTGATCCTGATTGGCGTACGCAAGTGCGCGAATTGTTCATGTCAACCAGTGTAATACAATCCTGGATGTAGGGATTACTTCATGGTTATGTTGGTTTTACTACTTTTGTAACTTTTTACCACTTAGTTGAACTTATGCCACCACTTTATTTTTTTAAGATAAAGGATAAAATCTGCCAACTATATCCACATGGTGGATATATACAACCAAGGGTTATAAAGAGTTCTTAAACTCTATCTAAAAAGTGAGGAGCTCAAAGATAAAGGAAAGAAAATTCTAAAACAAAGAAAGATAATTGGAAGACTAAGCTTCAATCTTCTTTATCCATGTTTCAACCTTGCGTTGTCATTATGCAGCACCAATCCATAACATCTCTCGTTTGCTTAGAAACTTGAGGTCGGACTCATCCTGCCAGAAAAAATATCTTCTATTGCTCGCCAAACCTTGTCGTATAGAAATTATAGAAACAGACTCCGCCAAGGTAATGAATAAGGCGATGACTTCAAGAAGGACACGACATCGAAGATGCTGTTGCCGCCCATCCGGCGAGCTGAGAACCACCAAACCTTGCATAAAGCACCACAACAAACGTATCAAAGAAGGACGATGCCCAACAACAACACCGTTGCTGACATCGACACAACAGTCCAGTAAAGATTTCATTCAAAGCTCTTGCACGACCACATCATCACCACGACAAGAAGTCCATCGACTACCACGCCACTAGGGAGGACGCGGAGAGGTCAAGCCTTGCAAGCATAGCCAACACTACCCATCTACTAGTGTGAAGGATCTGCTGACGACATCCCACAACCAAGGAGCACAAGCACCGAAGCCAGCACCAGTCGCCATACACCCGCTGTCCAGCCAGCACCGGTGTTGCACCCAAGCACAGCCGTCTTCACCAAGCTCGGTTGACCGTCCACCTCGCATGACACTGCCACCAAGCCCCGTCTGCCCGCCAACCCCCAGGCCGCTACCATCGCTGCATTGAGCCAGGTCATCCGACGGTGTTGCCAAATTTGGCAACACCGGATCCAACGAGTTTTGGGCCAACCAGCTTTCGGTAGGAGGTTATGATGATGGCAGCCTCCAGGTTGGGTCGTCACCACGCCACCGAAGGACACACTGCAGCCGTGCTGCCAGAAAGCCAAGGAGCAAGAGTGGTAGATTCGAGCGAGGGACCACCGGTTCCACCCGCGGCATGGTCAGAACCGTGCCACCTTGCCTGCAGCGACGTACGCACACAACTCCGGCCAAAATCCCTGTTGCCGCTTTCCTCACGGTGATGATGAGGAGGAGGTGGAGAAGAGGGTGTTTTGGGAAAGGGATACGCTGAGAAAGGCCTTCAGGCCAGGTCATCACCGCGTTGCGAGGGACACACCGCAGCCGTGCCGCTAAAGAGCCAAGAGTAGGAGCGGCAAATTTGAGCGTGGGATCGTTGTATCCATCCGCGGCATTGCTGGAACCGCGCTAGGTGACCCTTTGGGTCCTTTATATAGAGGAGTGTGGGAGGTGGCAATTTGCCTCCAAACCCCTAGTGGGTACATTATTTACAAGAAGGTACCTGGACTTTTTACATAAGGCCCATTATCTTCATGAGCTAGGCCACTCCCCCAACACAAACATTATAAGCAGAGTAAACAAGATAAACATCAGAGATCTACTGCAGCGGTCCTACGACATCGTGGTTCCAATCTTACATGCGTTCATGGGTGCGAACGTAACCCTTGTCTTCCTGCATTCTCCAGAGTATGGTTCTTATCTTGATCCGTACTCTAGTATGTAGTCTTCATCCCCCTGTGTACTCCGTTCTTCATCCTGATGTGTACTCCGTGTATAACCTTGTGACCTTCATATTTTTGGGAGTAGTCTTCATCCTCATTTATATGCCTTATCATACCCATTGTCCTAATATGTGCTTCTCCTCACGTACCTCTGCTGGTATTCCTTCATCGTCGTGAGTGCTCCTGCAGCTTTCTCCAAAAAAAATATTCAACGAGGGTGGTATGAGTACACGAGGTACTTAGCAAGTCCCAACCATTGGGTTTAGGTAAGGTAAGGGTTTGTGGGCTGCATGCAAGGGGTTATTGGTGGAATATGCAATATTGGAGGTAGATATTTGTAAAAAAAGAGGTTCGGGCACTGGGGGAGAATTCTCCCTTCCTGCTAGTTTCGGATTTTTAGGCCAGCACAGTGTCACTAGCACGGCTTCCTATCACCGGTTCCTTACGCGAGTTCCCACAACAATCTCTTTATAAGCACTAATCATATACACCTCACCATAAACGGTTGCCCAACACCAAGGACGTGGCTATTCGAATAGATTCATACACTCTGAAGAGGTCATACACTTTACCCACATGGTGTCACTATCTAGATCGTCAACAGCTTCACCGAGATCCCATACCCGTCGGCTTCTCCCTATACTATTACCGACAAAATGTCAGGGCCTTAGGTTAACAAAGTATCACAAAGATAAATAATGGCCAATATAAATGGATCACATAGATCGAAAACCTAGAGGTACCACCGCCTATGGACCTAAGCCAGACTTACGGGAGAACACACAACACCCTAGGTCATCTCGTGACGCCTCGTTGCCTACTCCAGCCTCCAGGTATTAGTAAGGTTCCAACTTAACCCGCAAGATCAAGACTTCCCATTAAGCATGTTGTTGCACAAGGGTGATCAGGTGAGATGTCTAACAAACCGGTCCTTATGGTGCTAGGGTAAGATCTCCAATGAGGACACCCACACAAGATTGTCTCCACCCACAGGTTAACCTTCGCAGGCACCTAGCCTCCCTGGTGTAAAATGGCACAAAGTATCCTAAGGCACACAACACAAGCAACTCTAGTACGTCCACACAGTACAATACTAGATCATCACGCTCATACCGTAGAAAGGGGTATTACCGTTCACATAATAAGTGCAATTTTAAGCGGCGATGTTCCATGACATGCCGGTGGTAGGCTTAGGGTAAATTTTTGGGGTGGAATATTAGGGACATGACTACAGCTGACGGTATTACTCACCATATATATATATATATATATATATATATATATATATATGTAGGTGGAGGGGGGGGGGGGGGATCTTGGACTCGTCTCCACCCGCTGACGATTTTGTTCTTCTAGCTACCTTGATTTCTCAAAAATTTCCAATCCTTATTTCCCTTATTGTTGTCTTGTCCTTCATGCTCCTCTTTGAGTAGGGTCTTGGCCTTCAGTCTTCTCCTCATAGTCTAGCCTACATGACCTAGCATCACAAACAAACAAACAAACAAAGTTGTGGCGGAACCGTCCAAATTCACTTGGCTAAAGCACACTTAAATCGCCTAACACGCGATCATGTACTTTAAGCAAGCCAACCCGGTCGTCCATCAGATTTCATCCGATGAACTACTTAACTCAGGATTGAGAAAGCAAGACTCACATAATGGCGAGTGGTTACAGAGATTACAATAGTCCATCCAGATTAAACAAGTGCATCGATTTATTACAGCATCAAGTTCGAAATTCAAACATAGTTTGCAAAGTGTTCAAACAACGGAAATAAAATGAGCGGAAACTAAACTGTAACAACATAGATTAATTAAAATGTGTTTTAATCTTAAAACAAGTCATTAGTGTTTAAAGAAGAACTTGGGCATGAAAGTACCCTTTTGTCCTCACGAGGTTGAAACGCTGCCCAAATTATAACTCAAATTTTTGCTAAAGAACTTAACAATCTGTCCAACTAAGGGTTGTAGAACTCAACTTTCCTAATAACTTTTATTTTTGGTGCTTTGCTTAAATCTGAGCAGAAGCCCTTCAAAAACCCGAAATACCAATCTGTGTTGTTTTGTTTTAAAACATGCAGGGTCCCAACTTTGGGGCTCTCTATTTTGAAATTTCTAATATGAACTCGAGCTGAGCCCTATATTAAAGTTTTAGAGATTTGAAACCTTAATAACTTTTCTTTAAGTACCAAGTTTGAAATATACCCCAAAAGCCTTCAAAATCCAGATCAAAGTCCCCTAGTTTGGTCAACTCAGCTTTTCTTTTTTGGCAATCCCGGTTAAGTCTGGAAATCAGCCCGACCTGGCACCTTAGGGCGGGTTTATCTCTTAAAAGTTGAGTAGAACATTAGAAAATCCCTTTATAAAAGTTGGAGAGCTAAGTTTTTACAAGAACTTTGTTAATTGGACCTTGATCCAATTCACCTCCAAAACTTCTTGTTTTTGTAGCTCAAGTCAGCCTAGAGCCCTGAAAACCAGTCAAAGCCGCCGTTTCTCTCTAAGTCCTGAAAACCGGCATTCCTCCAAACTTTGAAGTTTTGAATCTCCAAACCCACCACAATTTTGAATTCGGTCAAATTACAAAAGTTGGACTTTGGTCTGTGTAGTACAACTTTTGTAAAGAAAGTCAACGTGGTGCGGTTTGAAAATCGGGAGATCAAGAGGCTCAAAGACAGGCTTGGCAAAAGATCTCGCGAATCCGTCGGTCAGAGCGCACCCAAGCGCGCGTGCGTCGCGATTCAGAGCGCCACCGCGCGTGGTGCGGCCTCACCGGCAAGTTCTGCCTCGCCCAGTCGCCGACCGTGACAAGATGGGTCGACGTGCCTCGCTCCCCAGTCGCGCGCAACGACGACCTGTAGCCCCTCCGCTCTGTCCCATCTCGCCCGCCCGAGGCCTCGCCGGCCACGCCAGGCACGCTGCCGACGGCTCCGCCGTCGCCCTGGCCACTCCGCGACTGAAGACCGGCCGCTGCTGTGCCAGTGCCGCCTCGCCTCCCGCGTGCAATCTGCCCACCAGGATCTTCGGCCGCGCCCCAACGTCTTCTGACCCTCTCGTCAAGACCTCCTGCCGCTGTCAAGCGCGCACCCCCGCGCCTAGCTACCAGTGCGCCGCCGCCTCCGCCAACTACCATCCCGGCAGTGATGCTTCGGGACTAGCCTCACCAACCCAGCGCCTCAACAAAGCCATCACTCCCGTGCACGCCCGTTTCGCCCGCACCTGCCACCTCGCCTGCAGCGCCCTCGCTTGCCGCGCTCCTTCCCTCTCCTCTGTCTGCCAATGGCGCTGTCGCTATTAATGGCCGCAGCAGCGCCCGGCTTCCCTTCGGTCCCGCTCGCCAGAACCACAACCCCGTCTCGTTCGCCGCTCTGCTCTGGCCCTATAAATAGGAGCCCAGCACTGCTGGTGCCCCTTTCCCCGCTCGCCCGAACCTCGCCGTGCCTACCCTGTTTCCAGTCCCCGCGCCACCGCCTGAGCTCTCCGTGGAGCTCCCCCTTCCGCCTGACCCCACGCCCTACCAACACCACCAGCCGCTTCGCCAACCTCTCACGCAGCTCTAGAGCTTGCTTGTTGCCCGCGAGAAGCACCAGCACTGCCGGAACACCGCCGGACCCCGCCGCCAACAGAAGCTTTCTGCCTTCCACCATTCTGTCCCGTCCAAGCCTCCCCATCACTCCCAACCGCTTCAAACCGGACCAAAGTGAGCCCGTAAGCCCTCCCGGGCACTCACCGCCCCAAGGTCATCGGCGCATCGCCGGGATTTTACCCGCCGCCGCCACCCGCACGCCCGAGGACCCAATTGCTTTTGGGAAAGGTGAACTAGGGGCCTTAGTGTTAAAACCTAGGACCTTTACGCGATTAAACCCTAGACCTAGGGGCTAGTCTGCAAGTTTCCCTCGGTTTAAATGATTTAATCAGCAGAAATCGTGTTTAACTTTGGAAATTCACCAAAATTCGTAGAAAACTCAAAACAATGCTAAATCAATTTTTCTAGGCTCATAATAAAGATTAGTTTTTAATAAAAATAGTTTTGGCATATGTCACTGTTGGAATTAATGTGGTATTTTTTAATTCTTGATTAAGCCATCTAAATCATAACAAATCATAGAAATATGATAAAAAGATGAAACCAACTCTCATATGTTTGTTTCAAGCAGTAGAAGCTAGGAAAACTATTTTGGAGCTGGCTCATGTGTACTACTCCCTGTTTTAGTTTTTACCATGTGTATATAAGGTTTTTTTTTCATCTTTTCGCATAACAATTAATCTGGAGCTGAGAAAAATATGGAACCTTCTAATTTAGATCAGTGATGTAACTCAATTTGTGGGAAAAATATGGAAACCACCAAAAATAAATAGATGAACCCCTTTTCTATTTAGGGAAAGGTAAATAGGGTAAATGCTTTGAGATTTTTATCTTTCGCAAAAATTGTTAAATCCAAGCTACCTTAAGGAAATAAAGGCTATATTGGAAGAGATACAAAGGAACATTCATAAATAGAATAACTTCCCGATCCAAAGCTTAACAAAGTGATGTTACATATATGTACACAATCTCCATCAAACCAACCCCGACCTATACCACACCCCACCTTTTTTTATCTAACTAAAGAAAGTTCAGAATCTTGTTTAGGTGATTGTGGCCTATATAACTTATTCTTCTTCAGCACTAATTTGTGTTTTCGTCCTATGAAAAGTTGAGAATTTAACTTGATGCATTGCATTTCGTGTAGAGCTGAACCTCACAGACAGAACCTATGAGCTTCACCCGTCATCGGAGGAAGAAGACGTAGCTGAGCCGCCTACAGGAGCCGAACCTGAGCACACTGAAGACCAGTTCGCTACCACCACGCTTGAAGGCAAGCCCCGGAGCATAAATTCCTATCTTTAACTACTTGCAATACGTTGGTTGCTTGATATACAGTGTTCGTGATCAAGTGTTTGAAAGTACTAATCTCATACCTAGTATGGGATGGGGAAGCCTAGTACCTGATTGAACCAGGATATGAGCGGTTCATTCCACTGTCTCTGGAACGGAGTTCCCTTACGACCGCATGTGGTGACAAGTGCGGTCATAAAACGGCAGAGGCCTGATTTATGGGGCCTTGTACCAAGGGAAGTGGGCCCAACACGGGTCTGGGAATTGATAGGGACGGCGGACAAGTGAAGCGACCCTTCGTGGTGCGCGGATGTCGTGAGATTAGATTCACCATGCATGGTTAAGAAATTCGAATCAATTCGTCTGCCTCTCACAGTTTGGGACTACTTGATCCCTATGCTACACTGAGTAAGAACGGACTTGATGATGATTTCAGTATTACTGCTTGTCATTAATTGTCTGAGAAATTATGCTTGTTTAGTGTAGTTTCTAATTTAGACAAGTAAATGAACTTAGAACCTGTGGCTAAAATATTGAAAGTAAGGACTTACTGTAGTCGCTTTTGGCAAAACAAACCCAAAGCCAAAGAGCTTGCATGTCTAGGCGTTGGTGGATTAGAACCACTGGTCGGTTAAGTCTTGTTGAGCGTAGTCGCTCAGCCTTGTTGTGGCACATCTTTTCAGGTGATGTTGATGCCCCTGAGTTTGCTGCAAGTGGCACTTGGCCTCCCCAGCTTCCGCCTGGGTGGACGGTCGAGTGGGATCCCTCCTCGGACGGCGAGGACCGGGACCATTGATGTCATGATTGACCTCGTCATGACGTCCGGCATCAGCGTTAGCTTCCGTTTGTTTATTTCCGCTGCTTAAGAACTCTGCAAACTACGTTTGAATTTTGAACTTGATGCTGTAATAAATTAATGCACTTGGTTATTTTGGCTGATCTATTGTATTCTCTGGAACCACTCACCTTCGTGTGAGCTATGCTTTCTCGGCCCTGTGAAGTGGTTTATCGGATGGAATCCGACGGACTGCTGAGTTAACTTGGTTAAAGTACATGATCGCATGTTAGGCAACTTAATTGTGCTTTAGCTAAGTTAATTTGAGCAGTTTCGCCACATAAATGTCGATGCACGATATGATGAAGAAGCCTATCATGACATTAATGACCCCTGTCCTCGCCGTCCGAGGAGGGATCCCACTCGACCATCCAACCCGGAGGAAGTTGGGTAGGCCAAGTACCACTTACAGCAAACTCGGAGGTATCAACCTCACCTGAAAAGATGTGCCACAAGCAAGGCTGAGCAATTATGCTCAACAAGACTTAACCGACGGGTGGTAACTACTTCCACCAACACCTAGACATGCAAGCTTTTTGGCTCTGGGGTTTTTTTTTGCCCCAAAGTGACTAGAGTAGGTTCTTACTTTCAATATTTTAGCCACAAGTTCTACTATTGTTTACCATTCTAAGTTAGCAACTATACTAAACAAGCATAGTTTTCCAAGCAATTAAAAACAAGTAACAACATTAAATCATCATCATATTCCATTCTTACTCAATGTAGTATAGCGATCAAGCAGTCCCAAACTGTGAGAGGCAGACGAATCGATTCGAATTTCTTAACCATACATGGCAACCTAATCTCACGACTTCCGCGCACCACGGGTGGTCGCTTCATTTGTTAGCCGTTTCCATCAATTCCCAGACCTGTGTCAGGCCCACTTCCCTTGGTACAAGGCTCCATAGACCCGGACTATGCCAAACTATGACCGCACTTGTCACCACATGATGCACCAGGGAAAAACTAAGTTTCCAAAGACAGTGGGGCGATCCGCTCACGTCCCGATTCAATCAGGTACTAGGGTTCCCCTTGCCATACAAGGTATGAGATTAGTACTTTCAAATACTTGATCATGAACACTATCACATCTCAACCTTAGTCCAATTTCATGTAGACAGACGGGGCAAACCACCAAGTATCAAACATAAGCCCGACCCCATCCATCATCCTTATAGTTACAACATAAGTAAAGCAATCAACTCCTATAACTCGCGAGTGACTGGCAATCACTCGACTCTTACCGAGTCCTATTAAGCATTGCAACTACTCAACTTAATATACTAGTGTTCATATCAAGGGTACTAAGTTCATGCACCTACAGTTTCAATCAACTCCTGGAACGTATATGCGCAATCAAAGCAATCAATTATATTGCAAGTATTTAAAGATAGAAAATCATTCTCTGGGGCTTGCCTTCACACTAGGAGTTAGTGAACTGGTCCTCGGTTTGCTCTGGCACAGGCTCGACTCCGGCGTGGTGCAGATCCGCTACAGCTTCTTCTTCCGACGCCGGGTGCAGCTTGTACGTGTCGTCAGCAAGGTTCACTTCTACATGAAATGCAAATGCAACAAGTTCAATCTTCCATGCTTTCACATGCAGGATGCAAAACATGAATTTTTGATGAAGTATAAATTAGATTTCGACCACATTCACCTAAATAAGGTTCTAAACTTTCATTATCTTCATGAAGTAAGGTTTGTTATGGTAATAAACTCGGGGTTGACTTTGATGGGGGTCACCTTTAGGATTGTTCAGGGTTCATTTGGAAAGTTATTTGTTTCTGAATGTTTTTCTGTACCTCTTCCGAAAATTACCATTATTATTACTTAATGTTTCTTTCTTCCTTTTAATTAGGTCCATCTTCCAAATTTTATTTCATTGACCAAACAAGAATCTATGAAGCTACAAATTTAACAGCAACTTAAATTTGCCATTGATAAGCTACTGCATAAATTTGAAATCCATTGTAGGTGCCTAAAAATAAATAAAATTCTTTTAGCACCCTAAGGTAGCATGCACTTAACTATTTTTAAAACACAAACCATAAAGAATTTGGGTAGGAAATTTTAACAGTGGGTTATGTGGGTGATACAGAGCGTTTGGTTAATTTTTTATAATTTTTGGTGAAGGATATATATTTCACATATATCACTTCTATTTATCACTCTCTAAAAAGGAAAGTGGGTTCCATTTACTTTTAGACAAGGTTTCCTACTTTTCCTGTGAACTAGTCTTTATTACTGGTCCACTCCATGTGGTTTCACCTTTTTCTCCTCTCTTGATTAACTATTGTGGAAAATAAAATTTAAACCTTAGATTGCAATTATAAAACTGAAACAGAGACTTAAACATCTGAGCTAGGATCCAAATCATTTTTCCCATCTTCTATTCTCTGAGACAAGAACTTGAGAGTTGGATTCATCCTTTTAGCATTTTCTCTGATTTGTTATGATTTAAAAGGTCTAGGCAAGAAATAAATCATAAATACAACATTTCCACAGTAACATGCGCAAACTTATTTTTCTCTGAAACTAGACATCTCACTGAGTTTAACAAAATTGATTTGGCATTTTTCTGATTTTTCTACATTTATCTGTGTATTTACAAAGTCACCTTATTTATCTGCCATTTTAAATCAATTAAGCCGTGACAATTTCGCACACAGGCCCTGAGAGTTTTCAAAGCTTCACACACAAGCCCTCGGGTTCTACAGCTAAGTCCCTGCGAAGACTAGAAGTCTTCGAATAGGTCCCTATGGCGTGCACGGCAGGGGGGGAGGAATTCCGATGACTCGGCGGCTAAACCAAGGGAACGACAGGTGGGGAACACGTGGGTGCTCAGCTAGGACAGATCCGGTGAAGGGCAACACGGCGGAGAAGGCTCGGTGAGGGCGAACGGGATTGAGGAAGGAAACACGGACGGCGGTGGAGAGCTTCGGTTGTTCCGGCGCCGACGAGCTTCCGGGAGGTCGACAAGCGGCGGTTTGAGCTATGTGGTGGTGTGGTGAAGCTAAAGTGAGCGGTGGTGAGGGATGGTGCTGTGCGGATTAGGGGGCTCCACGGTGAGGGCGAGCGGTGGCGGGGAGAACATGGTTGGAGGGGCGCGCCGGTGAGGAGGCGCCGGCTTTAATAGCCGCGGGAGAGAGAGGGATGCGAGGCAGGGCTGCAGATGGAAGGGTAAGGCTGGAGCTGCGGTGGGGACCTTGGGCGCGCAGAACAGTAGGTGGCGGTGCCATTGGAGTGTGTGCGAAGCAAGGCTGCGATGCAGAGCATCTTCCGACCATTGGTCTGGCAAGATTGCGAGCGGGCAGCGGTGTAATTGCTGTGCACGGGCACTGGGTAGCTGGGCGCTGGGTTGTCATGCCGGGGTAGCGGGTTGGCGCGGGGGAGCTGGTCAGCGGAGGGTGCCGCGGGGGCGCGCGTGGAGCAGTGGCAGGGAGCGCAACTAGGTGGGGTGGATGAGGCATAGAGGGGCGAGATGTCCTTGGCGCTCGACTGGGCGGTTGCTGGTTGCCTCTGGCTCCTATCGCGGCCGGGATTGGGTGAAATAGCCTCTCCGGTGAAGTCGCGCCACACGGCGGCGGCGCTCTGGAGCGCGCAGCGTGCGTGCTCGGCACGGCGTGCGGCCCGGGGCAGCCCAACGGCCGAGGTTTAAGGCGTGGTAAAATGGAAATTTACCACTAAACTTGAAAATTTACCAAACTAGGATTTGTTGTCCTCAGATCAAAAGGTTAAGTTTTACAAAAGGTTCAAATTCAAACTCAAAATACATTTTGTCATTATCAAGATTAGCAGATCAAGACTACGGCTAGTAAATTTCTTTTATGCGCATAAGGCTTCGGTTGGTGGCGTGAGAGGACACGGGGTTAGACTGGTTTGGGCAAGGAAAGCCCTACGTCCAGTATGAGGAGCTGCTCGTGTTGCTCACACAAGGTTTGTAGTAGGGGTTACAAACGGGCGAGAGAGGGAGCTGGTCCCAAGTTTCTTGGGTGTGCACTAATGCTCGTGGGGTGAGTGTGTGGGTTCTGTTGGCTTCCGAGTCCCCCCGGTCTCGGGCCCCCTGGTTCTCCTTTTATAGGGCAAGGAGAGCTCAACGGTTACATGTGAGCCGGGTGTGAGGAGAACTAGAAGAGATAAGCTAAGTAAATTAAAATACAAGGAGAACGACCAAGTTCCCGGACAGCCGCCTCCTGCTCCGACCTTCGGCTCCTATTAGCGCAGCCACCGGAGGAGGGCGACTGTCGCCGGTCCTCCGGACGACCGTCACCGTCGAGCATGATGATGTTTTTCAGCTGTGGCAACTGTGCACGTTGGGGGAGACGGCTGACCCCTGTTGTCCTGTTTGCGGTCTGTGGAACACGGACATCGCGTCCTTGTCGCCGGGTAGGTTGAGCACGAGAACGGGCGGCGCTCCCTCCTGTGCCGGGCGGCGCATGCAATGAGTGCCCTGTGGCAAATCAGGGGGATCTGCGGCCACTCTATCCTGTTCGGTCGTCGCTATAGTGTTCCACTCGGGTACTTGTGGTGGGTCACGTCGAGGGGCGCGGGCGCCTTTTTGTGCGCCAGAGCCGCGGTGCATTTATGGCAAGATCGGTGGGGGGGCCACGAGATCCGCGCCCTCGTCTGCCGGTCTGCTCCCGAGGCGGATACTTGTCTTGTGGGCCCAGATGAGTCCGACCCCCTACGGCCGGGGTCGGGCGAGGCGGAGTCTTGCGGCGAGGGGTCGGGCGCTCCCGACCCTGGGACCGTGGGTCGGGCGAGGTGGAGTTTTGTCATCGAGGGGTCGGGGGCGTCCGACCCCGGGGCCCTGGGTTCGGCAAGACGGAATGGGATGCTCCTGGCCCATGCTGGGTCGGCGGTGATCGTCATCACCGCAGGTGGGCCTGGGCCTCCATGATTGTTGTTTTAAGAGGCATAAGGAGGTCGTTAATATTCCCCCCCCAACACATTTGGATTTATAAAGATCCAATTTTTAGGGAACGCCTGATTTTCAGCCTTTGGAAAATTTAGCAGTTTGGTTGTTTTCAAGGTTTTGGCTGACTTGAGCGCCAGTTTCAAAGGGCTTCTGATGTGAATTTGGCCAGGGTCTAATTGATGAAGTTATTGTATGAACTTAGTTTTCAAACTATTATAAAATTTTTTGCTGGTGTTCTGTTCAAGTTTTGTGAGATCAGTTCATGCCAAGATGTGTGTTTGAACTAATTCCAGACTTAGCATAATTTTTGAAGGGCTTTTGTTGAGATTTGGCCCTGGGTCAAATAAATGAACTTGTAGAAGACTTGAAGTACTCCAACTTTTATAAAGGGTTTGAAGTGATTTCATAAATAAATTTGTGAGAACCAAGGCTACCAAGTTAGGGAATTTCATTGTTTTCATCACTTAAGAGTTTTTGAAATGGATTTGAGTTGTTCCTAATTTTGATTCTAGTTTTTTGGACTCCTTCATCTCCAAATCAGAAAAAGTGATAATAAGGAAAGTTGTTTGTTTTGCGAAGTTCTGCAACTCTTATAGTGCCAAAAAAATTCAAGTTCTTATGTAAAAATTCAAAAATTTGTGTTGCCTCCTATTTAAGCCTTAAGGGGCATTTTAGTCCTTTTATGAGCTTAATCAGTTGCTAAAAGCTTCTCTTAGGCTTAACCAAGGTTAATTAAGCTAGGGTCATTACAAAAGTATAACCAACCATAGAGAAATTGACCTACTTGTCCTTAGGAGTTAGTTTGTTTATTAGTACTATGTGAATTTAAAAAAAAGGATTAGATGGGATTAATCCATCCAACCACTAGGTGGGGTTTCTAGGGATTTAGGTGGGGTTAACTGCGAAAACTAGACCACGTTATTATCTTTCACTATCATGTGAATTTGAAGAGAAGCCTGATCAAAACATCATAAAGGACTTGATTGACTTCTACAAATAATGGGTTGCGGTCTCGGGTGTGTACGTGCGTAGGGTTGACTAGCTAGTTAGATATGTGCATATGTATTCATATACATATACAAGTGGTAGGGGTTAGAATGGGTGTGGTACCTTTGTATGTATATGCTCAGGTGTGAATACATACATACGTTGGTACGTGCTCGGTGAGCATGGGTGGCTAAGGGCTCTTATACATATACATATGTGGGAGGTGTATACGTACATGCATAAGTATGCCCAAGGTTGGTGTAGGCGGTAGGTTGGATTTCGTTATACAGGCTTGTTTGGACTGAGACCTGGCAGGCAGCGATCTCAGCCCCAGGCGACCAAAATCGGACGTCTGGGAGCACTGCCTGAGCCAGGCAGCTCCAGTTAGGCCCAAAGAAAACAAGCCCTACATGCGTGTGTACAAGTATGAGCGTATGCATACATGCATATATACATAGGGGTTTAGGGTGATAGATGTGTGGAGAGGGTGTATGTATACTCAGATATTCATATACGTGCTCAGTGTATACGTGTACATGAGCATGCAGAGTATGGGCGGTGTTAGTGACTAACGGGTCGAAAACTCTACACAAGCAAGAGAAATACAATTTTGAAAACTCAACACAAAAGAAGAAATCAAACAAAAAAACACTGGAAATAAAAGCAAGGATATAATTTTAGATGAATATCAGTGGAAGAATTAACGGAAATGGAGTTTGGATGAGAAAGATATGAATTTTGGGTGTTTATCGACAATTTCAGGGATTTTTTGGAATTTAAAGGAGGTGAAAGCTATTTTTCCATAACTTTTGGATGGTGAAAAAGAGGTTCAAAAGGTTTGGATAGTTTCTAGGGTGGCTCTAGTGTTTTTTGGAATTTTCTAGGAATTTTTCTATGAACGGAAAGGGAAAGCAGGTTTTTGTGTTCACTGACTCAGGTACGCGTGGCAATATTCCTCCGCAAAGTCACTGCCATGTGGGACCGTATTAGTGTTGACTTTTGACTTGTACTAACTACTAATTCAATACCTTGCACCTAACCAGGAAAATGACGTGTACGGACCGGCCACCGACACGTGGGCCCCGTGCTGACGTGGCATGTTCCACGTGTGTGCTATGTGGCGCCTACGTGGTGCTGGTGTGGCATGCTCGGCTGACGTGGCACGTCACCATTGGCTGGAATGATGTGGCCACGTTGGTCCTGATTCGGCTACAACGGACGGTGTTGACGGGGGCCACATGTCGAGCACTGCGGGAGGCGGATGGAGGGTGATGGCGTTATGACGGATCGTTACGGGCTATTCGTCAGCGATCCAGTGGCCAGGGCGCGCCTTCATCCTTCGCTTCATTCTGGCGGGGGTGGTGTGGTCCCCTGGTCGGCGGCGGAGCAGCGTGGCGGTACTCTGTTGAGGAAAACAAGGGGGGCGGACATGCCTGTGAGGCCTTGGCGGTGGCGGACCGCTAGCATTGGGGCAGTGTTGGCAGAAGTTATTGTGCCATTTTGTGAAGCGTAAGCGCACGGATCATCATAGCTTTTCTCTTAGAGTATTCCATTCAATCTTTATCAATGTGTGGATCGACAGCAAACTGACTAGGATTTTCCATCGAATCTAATGAATCAATCCTAACATGAAGCGTTGAGTGCATATAAAGGCGAACTTGTTGTAAAGATCAACTACATGAATAAGGGTAGATCACATCCACATATCGGATAACACCACCAAACGTAACAAGAGCCTATTGCCTTCTAGTTGTAGTTCTAACCAATAAGGAAGCACATCATGCATCTCAACCAAACCAATCTTTAAACTACTACCTTGGGCCAATCTCCCGAAAACCCCTACCTTACACGGAAGCGGACTCTGTCACGATCCCCCCTATCGACGCATGCAGTTTAAGGGCATGACCATAAGTGAACGCATCTAGGTATCATGAAGTATCAACATAATAAATCTAATCACCATGATTACATAAAGCATGCGATGTAGTCTAACCTTGAATTAGACTACTGTGGCGGAACCGTCCAACTTAAACTGGTTTAAATGCGCCTAATTGCTGCCGACGCAGCAATTATCCAAAGCGCACTTAAAACAGTATAGGTCCGGTCGTCCGTCGAGTGTCCCTAGGACTCCTCGAAAGATCCACGTCGTGTCTCATAGCCATACATCAGGATAGTATCCGCGATGGGATAGCATCAACAAATATTACATTTTTACATACATATAAAAGGTAAGAGTTAATACAGAACATAGATTGAAGCAAACTTAAAAGTGCAGTGTTAGACAGAGTTCTAGGACTTAAAACATAAACGGTTCAGGTGGAGATGAGCATTTAAAAACTTCTTCTAAGGGTATTGTGAGACTCATATCAATGCCCTAGAGCTTCGGGGCTTCCTCCTCGGTAGACTCCTGTGGTGCTTCTGAAAGATAGCCACAAGGGATAACCCTGAGTACGGGGTACTCAGCAAGTCTTACCCGACTAACCAATATAATAACTTTTCTTGGAAGTACATGATAGCTTTTTGGTGTACTTGGCTGATACATTTTTGCCGAAAAGCTTACTACAAGTGGTGCCGTAGTTTTATCTTTTATTTGGGTTAAGTCATTACCTAACCATTCTAGATGATGAGAAGAAAGTAAACGCAACAATAAGGGTATTAAGTCATACATCAACATTATCAGAAAGATATGCCATTCATGAGTTTATACTATGATGCTCAACAGTGATCAAGCGCATTCATAACCGAGAATTGCGGCGATCTGGATCAATTTACATCCTGCAGGAGAGTACCCCGATCACCAGTTATATACGACTGTCCAGGTCGTACACAACGACCTTTCGATTAGCAAAATCAATGATTGGGAATGAGACTACCCGGACCCAGGGACGCACCCCCACATGGGACCCCACGTCTGGCCCGATCACCATGTGAGTTTCAGGCTACGCCCCTGCCAATCTCCAGCATGTCAAGCACGGGTACGAAGTATTCCCGATCAGAGAGTTTACTAACCTACTGGGCTTTACTGGTCCCATACCCAGTAAGTGATCAGATGATTATCACTTGATCAAAGGTTAAGACAACGAATCGGGCCTTAACCAAATTAATCTAGCAGACAGAACTACATCCCTAGCTTCTGTCCGCTTCTTACTTTCTATACCATCTTCCATAACAACAGGTATGACTCAAAAGTTTTCCCTAAGGTTGGTAAACCAAGCATCTAAGCAATTAAGCATTTCTAGACTTGGGTTATCTACCAAAGTTTGAACAAGTGGCAAAGATGTCCTTAAAACAAGGTATGATCATGCACAAGAATGGGTTTCAAGCAACTCCTAAACTTAATGCATACATCTAGCAATTAGTTAAATACAGGACACATGAAATATTGACTTCAAAGTAATAGGTGTAATGCACCGGGGCTTGCCTTGTTCGCTTAAAAAGTTAGCACTGTCCGACGGGTTGGCCTCGCAGGGGACCAATTCAAAGACTTCTTCAAACTCCGAAGATCCTTCTGAAAATTCCAAGTAATCTCCTTCTGGTGCTTCGGGGTCTATAGCACAACACATGCAGGGGTTAGGAATGCAAATTTTTGAATAAAATACTATACAACTTTCCTTCATGATAAAGTTGCAAGCCAACAAGGACTATACAATTTATCATGATAAAGTTGCAAGCCAACACACAAAACCCAAAAAGATTGGCCCACAATTTTTTATTTTCTTACCTGACCTTACTTAAGGCCTTTCTTTTATTTTTAGAAAAGGTTATAATTATTTTCTAACTTTAAAACCTGATTTCCTATGAGTTAAGAATAATTTGTAATTATAAAAATGTTATTTCACATTTTATGCATTTTATAAAGATTAAGTATTTATTTAATTACCTTAAAAGAAAGGCATTAAATAAATACCCAAATTTTTATTATTTTTCTAGGGTGTAAAAATTTTAATGCATAAAGGAAAATAAAACAAGCCTAACAAAATTGGTTTCACTAATTTTGGACACTCCTAGAAATTTCTGTGATTTAAATGGTGAAATTCGGATTTAAACTAATTATTCTATAAAGGAAATCTAATTTTCCCGAAAAACTCTCCCGGCGACTTTTCTCACGCGGCTCGACTCTACCCCCTCTCACTTGCGCTGGGCCCGTGGCGCGGACCCACCCCTTCTCCTATTCCTTCTACCCGCCGGCCTCCTTCTCCCCCGGCCGGGCCCTCTTGGGCCGATTCTCCTCCTCTCTTCTTTTCTTTCTACCGGTGACGGCCCAACGGCCCACTTTTCTTTTTCTTTTTCCTCGCGAGCGCGGCCTGTCTTTCCCCCTGGGCCTCCGACCCTTTTTCTCTCTTCGGTTAACCGCGCGCGCTCTTGGGCCTTTAAGGTCGCGGCCCAACTGACCTCCGCGTCCGGCCGGCCGACTCCTTCTCCCTCTCTTCCCCACTGACGCGCGGGCCCAAGGCTCCAGCGCCTTCTTCTTCCTCCCGCCAAATCCCGCGCGCGAGACAGGGGGCGGCGCGGCTCGCCGGCCGGCGCCCTACCGACGGCGGAACTAGGTCAGGACAGCACCTCCGTGCCTTCACGCACCCGCGCGTGGCAACAGCTCCTCGGGAGATGGCCGGAGCCACTCCCTCCACGGCGGCGGGCGGCGGCACCTACGGCCGGTCGCGGCTACGCACGACTACGGCGCAAACTACCCCAACGACTACTACTACACCATCCTAGCATCCTAAGGACCTGCCTAAGACTACCCAAGAAGGAAGAGAACAAGCGCAAGGGGGTGCTCACCGTGAGCGGAAGGTGCGGCGACGGCGGACAGAAACGGCGGCGGTTTACGGCGTACCGGCGGAGAGGCCGGACAACAAGTTGCTAGGGTTGCTGGTGGGGTGTGGGTGGAGGCGTGGGCGGAGGGAATCGACGGGAGCTGTGGTGTGGTGGGAGTATTTTGCTCGGCGGCGGCGGCTTGGACAGAGGAAGTGGCGGCGGTAAAACGGCGGCGCGGGAGCGGTAGATATACAAACGTTTTACTGCGCGCATGGGTGACACCGTGGTCTACTCGTAGGCTTGCGTGGTGAGGAGGTGGCGTAGCTGCCGCGCTGGCGAGCGACCGACAACGGCGGCGGCGACACGTCGAGCTTGCTCTGTTGCCCCTTCCCTCTTTCATTTTCTGACACCCAAACTTCAGACCTAAGTCACGGTTGATTTCCAATCCAACGGTGCACAAATGTCTTAACCAAAGTTGTAGATAAACGTGAACTCTCCAAGTTTTATTTTTGCTCTGACCCGAGATAATCATCCGAGTATAGTCAAATTTTTGAATTCTTTCTCTTATTTGCTTGAATTCCTCTGAAACCCAATATTCAGTTCGTCAGTTACATAACAGTGCCATTTGCCTCACTTTGTGAATAAATTTTGTGATACAAATCCTCCTTTTCCAGTCCAACTTCTTCCCATTCGTGTTCTATGTCATCCAATGATTCCATTTTGTCCATAATCACTCATACCCCTTGCACTAGATTTCGCTAAAATTGGCTCCAAACTTGCCTTCATGCTGCTGTTTCAGACTCAAGCCATTTTCAGCAAAACAGTCACTCGTGACAATGTGCTGACTTTGGGCTTTAATTTGAATTCGTTCCCCTCACTACTCCTGATCAACAACACCTGAAAATACTTGTCCAAAGTTCATACTTCAACATAGTATAGTTGTCTTGATTCACTTCTTTGAAAAATTCATCAAAAATTAATTTCCAAAATGGACTCTGAGGCTGTTTTTCTGAACCTGCTGTTGTCGGACGGGGAACAGTAACCCTGTTTTTCATTTTCTTTCTTTGATTTTCTTAAGGTATTCAGGACCAATTCTCGTCCCGAATTTTGATCGTTAAGTTCTAATCACTCTTACACCTTCATTCCATATTTTTGTCGAATTTTTCTGAATTTCAAATTCAAAATTCAAATTTCGGTCAAATTTGACCCGAATTTGATTTTTGGCCAATTTCTTTTTCTTTTCTTCTGGAATTGCTTCCAATTCTTCAAAGTCACTTTGATGACTAAAATGGCAGGTGTTACAACTACGGAACAAGCATATTCATGATAAATATTAAGCATAAAAGGAGACATTGAGTCACTAACAGATCGGATGACATGAAAAACATTGCTCACGTAATAGATGTATTAGATCACCACTATTGGTATTTCTTAACGTTACGAATAAATTTGCAAGTGCATGGATATACTGTTGTAGCATTTCACCCGGAGAGTATTTAGGATATCATTATTTATATTTTCCCAAAGGATGGCATTGGTGTAAAAGGGTTTATCAGATACATATCCAGGACAATATACTTAAGTTATAGACCAAAGTTCCTACATGGGTAAGCCATGATATAGATATGAGGGTAATGTGACACACAAACAAGTCAATCTCATGAATAAAGAATAAACGAATAAGCCTAATGTTAGCGGGAGCAAGGCACACAAAGGTTCTAGTGGCATATATTTATACTAGCAAGGGTCATACAAGTACATGGTTAGAACTAGCTCTAAGCATATAATATTACAAGGAGAATACTAGGTCCTGGTCTGTCAAGGCAAGATATCTTTCAGAACTACTATGCCATACCCGAACATGGGGGACTACAAGGACGGACAGGGCTGTCACCACCTACCGCCTACCCCTACAGACCGTGGGGCACAGCCATATTCGAAGGTTCCCACCACACCCTAGCACCACGCCCGTGCACGTGATCACTACTGTAGCCCCTCCGGAACTCCGACCCTTAGGATCGAAAAGCATATAACTAGAGCAAGCCTGAAGGCACAATGAACCGATGCCATAACTTAGATTTAGCCTATTTGTATACGTTATATAACTTGTGGAAGCACAAGACATGGCATGATATACTACCGAAATAGCATATCAACCATACTCTATATTATAAATAAGATGCTGGCAAGTTGAGTACAAAGCCATGCCAAGGGCTGAAGTTACATCCCACAACGACCTCGAGGATGACTTAGCACTACAAGAGAAGAGATCTAGCCTAAAGATTACAAGTCTAGCTTGGACAGAGAGGCTTCAAGTGTGGTGTGTGTGAGACAGTCTCCTCCTCCTCCTTTTATAGTTGAGTAGGTGTGAATCCCAGGAGGCATCTTCGGGGAATGTTCCTCGACCGCCATAGAGAGTCAACCAGGGGCGGCCACATGGAAGATAAGGCTGGGAGGCAACAACCTTGGTTCGGCTGACCCATGCTAGCGCCGTCCCGCCACCGCCTTTCTGTGGTGGGCCTTGGTGCTGTCCCTTATGGATCCCCTTTGAATTGGGCTGATTTTCCATGGTATCTGGGCCTTTAATGTTCATGCTTCGCGTAAAGTGTTCTGTAATGCTTTTCTTTGGCGTTTAAGCATGTTTCTCCCCTTGTATAGACTTGTGTTCCTGAAAACACTTGTTCTCCAAAACATGTGGAACTAGGTTATTCTAAATAGATATATGAGTAAGAAATGTTAGTTTTCCTTTATTTGTTGAGTACAATGACGGTCGGATTTGCCACATCATGACCGTCAACAACCTCCAAGTACATACCATAGATGATCCACTACTAGCTCCTGAGCTCCACCATGGTACAACTACTCAGGGAGGCCATGGCGACTAGGGTTTGGCCTAAGCTATCTCCTAGACATCTCTGAAGACTTGCAGCGGCCCTCATCTCCCACTGATGAATGCCCTAGGTTTCGTTGAGTTCTAGTGGATGGATGCTCATGCCGATGGAGAAAGGAGATATTTATAGTCCTGAGTGTCGTGGGGTGGAGGGAACATCGATCGAAGCTAGAAAAGGGCCATGCTAATTGGCTTAGGACTTCAAGCTAATCAGCTCAGCCCCCTACAGGCCTCAAATGTCCGAGCGCTCCATATAAAAGTCGTAGATCTCTTTGAACCATGCAATTTTCTCACCAAATTTGTCCCAATCAGGGCTCGGATAAGGAAGATATGACCTGTGCAAGTTCAACTGCTCAAGCGGGCCTGTAGTCCAATATTCTTGATTGTGCCTTCAAGTATCCAAAGTGCAGGACCAAATCCAACTTGTACAAAAACCCTTGTTTATGTCGTATTACCTGTGATTTTGCTATATGGTAGAAAACACAACACATATGTGAATATGAGCTCATTTCAAATTCTGAGTAGTGGGTTAGTATAATATTTAGTCAAAAAAACACACCACTTAAATAGTACTAAAAGTGTGGCAATAATGAGTGCCAACAGGTGGCACTGGCGGAGCTGCATTGGAGGCGATTGGTCGTGCGAGTCTTAACATGGTCGGGCTTGGCCACTCGATGCTCTTGGCTGGAGGAGAGGAGAAGATGAAGGGGAACCAATCTTGAGTGGGGAAGAGAAGGAAGGGAGCTCAAGCTCGGAGGGGTGAGGAATGACGGTGGAGCTTTTCCAGCTTTTATAGCCAAGCGAGGTCAGCTTGAGGCACAGAAAGGCGATGAGGGCATCGGTGATCTTCTTCGGTTGTGCTGTGACGACCGACCCCAAATCTCTGAGTTAATCTTAATCCGAGTCCCTAATCCCCCACCTCAGCTCCCCGAGTTGAAGTGCTCAACTCCAGTCCGATCCCGACCCCTGAGACCCGACCCCTCTCAGCTGGTTCCCCAGTCCCGACCCCGCCGACCCCAACTCACCCGCCGGATCCTTCTAAGTCCTCCCAGCAGTCTCTCTCTCAATCTGAGCAGTGGACCAACCGAGACTGACCGGTGGACCCATAAAATCTTTCTCCCAGATCTTCCGCGGCAGACGCACTCGAGTACCCTGCCCGCCTCAGAGCTTCTCCGCCATGTGGCTCAACTTCTCCGACACCCGCCGCTTCGTCTCGTCGCCGGCCACTACCGGATGGATTCTCGCACCCCCTTCCCCAATCGCAGCGGAAGCTAACCTGCAACCCTTTCTGCAGTACCTCGCAACCCGCGCCCATCATCACCCCGCCGGACCCCCGGCTGCGGAGCTCGACGCCTCCCGTCTTTTCCACCGCTTCTCCACCGTCGCGCCGCCCCAGATACGCTACGCGACGATTCCCCCTCCGCCAACCCAGACCACGGCCGCGACAACTCCTTTTCCGCCCTGTCAGAGCTACGCCCCCGACAATCTGTTCCTCCGCGCTCGCCCGCACGACCGCGGCCCGCACGACCGCGGCCCGCCTGTCTTCTCACCTGTGCGCCCTCGCTTCTAGCGCCGTTCCCCCAGTCACTTCCATCAGATCCACCGCACGACGACGCCCGCCTCCGCCAAATCTCAACCACCGGCAAAACCGCGCCTGCGCCACCCCGTCTCTGGTGCCCAATGACCGCCGGTGTCATCCCCGAAGCCCTGCTCCGCCGCACCGCTGCTCAATCTCCACCCCGGCAGAGCACTCGATCGCTTCTTCCCGGTCTTCGTGCCGCTCCAACCTTGTCGCTCTTCCGCGCAGCTATAAAAGGGAATGCCAGAGCTCCGCCGGAGTCTCCTTCGCCATCGCTGCCCTTCCGCCTTGCTCTCTGTTCCGTGCTCAAAGCGCTACCGCCTAAGTCCCCGGGGAACTCTCCTCTCCGCTCCACATCCACCCTTTCCAATCCACCCAGCCGCCTACTCCTCCGTGCTGCGCAAGAGCTTGCTTGTGGTCCACACGAAGCACCGCCGTCGCCGGAACCCCACCGGACCTCGCCGCTGTCCAAAGCCTTAGTCCTTCCGCCTAAGTCTGCTTCTTCCCGACCCCAAGCTTCACCTGTGAGACGAAGGTAAGCTGCCGACCCTTTTACGCCTCGTCCGACCCCTTCTATCCGCCCGACCCCTGTTCCGTCTCGCCCGACCCTATCTGTTTCGCCGACCTTTCTCCGCCTCGCCCGAGGGCTCAGCTGTATCCTTTTCCTAGACCTGAGGATGTATGTGTAAAGAATTGGAGGACTTCTCTGCGTTAAGTCTGAGGACCCCCAGCACATCTATTCCTCTAGTCTAAGGGTCAGATCATAAGCTTCTTTCCATCCGACTCTTTTACCTTGTTTTTCTCCAACCCAAGCAAACTTCCCCACCTTTTTCCGTAGCTATGCTACAAAGTTCTGAGCTAGAACTTGCAAGTGTTGTTGTTGAAATAACCGTCTAAATGCTAAATCTTGCATTGCATTTCGTGTAGCGTTGCATCTCGCCGACGGTATCTACGAGTTGTACCCGGCGCCAGAAGACGAAGCTGTAGCAGAGCTCCCACCTCCAGAAGCCGAAGCCGTCCAAGCAGAAGAGCAGCTTCCTTCCTTCTCATTTGAAGGCAAGCCCCGGAGCATGAACCTAGTTTTCCCAAACTTGCGCATGCCTTCTGTTTCTTGTTTGTGCATTTACGTATAGGAGTTGTGTGAAACCATAGAATGCATGACTTAGATCCCTGTTTTGAACACTAGCTGTTGGACCGAGTAGTTGCCATGCTTAATAGGAAGTGGTAAAAGCCGAGTGATGTCCTGTCACTCGCGAGTTATAGGAGTTGGCTGTTTCCTTTCTGGTACAACTATAAGGACGATGGACGGGGCAGGGTTTTGGTTAACTCTTTGGTGGTCGGCTGATCGCCCCGTCTGTCTATGGAACTTGTTAAGGCCTGACAGTGGTGGTGTTCGTTATCAAGTGTTTGAAAGTACTAACCTCATACTTATTATGGGATGAGGAAGCCGAGTACCGGATTGAACCTAGACGTGAGCGGTCGCCCCATTGTCCTTGGAACGGAGTTCCCCTGCGGCCGCACGTGGTGGCAAGTGTGGTCACAGAACGACAGAGGCCGGATCTGTGGAACATTGCACCAAAGGAAATGGGCCCGACACGGGTTAGGGGATTGATGGGGAAGGTCGACACAGGAAGCGATCCTCGGTGGTGCGCGGATGTCGTGAGGTTAGGTTCACCATGCATGGTTAAAGAACTCGAATCGATTCGTCTGCCTCTCACAGTTTGAGACTGCTTGATCGCTATGCTACACTGAGTAATAAAGGAATCTGATGATGACATGGTCTTGATGATGATATATATACCTTTTAGTTGGTTCTATGTTTGCTTAGAGTAAGTTGCTAACCTAGACCGGATAATGAACTTAGAACCGGAACTAAAACTTTGAAAATAAGGATTTACATAGTGCTTTTGGCAAACAAACCCCTCAGCCAAAGAGCCTTGCATGTCTAGAAAGGTGGAGTAGCTTTACTCCTGTCGGTTAAGTCTTTTTGAGCTTAGTAGCTCAGCCTTGTTGTGGCTTTTCTTTTTCAGGTGAAGTTGCTGCTCCCGAGCCTTCTTCCGTTGGCACTTGGCCGCCCCAGCTCCCTCCGGGTTGGACGCTCGAGTGGGATCCCTCCTCGGACGGCGAGGAGAGGGATCACTGACGCCTTGGCTGGCCTCACCAAGGACGTCCGACCCCTGCGTTTAGCTTCCGCTTGTTTACCTTCTGTTGTTTTTCTTCTAAACCTTGTAAAACTCTGATGTTTGTTTTATGGCCGAACTAAATGGTTAAGTTGTTTAACTCAGTGGACTTGTTGTATTCTCTGGAACCGCTCACCTTCGTGTGAGTTTGCTAACTCGGTCCTGTTCAAGTGGTTAAATCGGATGAAATCCGACGGCACTTCGTGTTAACTTGGCTAAGGCAGGAGTGTCGCATATTAGATGACGTAATCATGTTTAATCAAGCTAATCCGAAGTGGATCCGCCACATGTGCGAGATGGGCGGCAGGGCTAGTGACGAGACAGATTGACAAGATCTTTTCTCCAGCCGGCTTGGAGGTATGGGTGGCGGCATGTGGCGGAATTGTCCAACATAAACTATCTTAAGTGCGCATAATTACTATCGGAACAGTAATTATCCAAAATGCACTTAAAACAATTTAAATTGACTTGAATCTTAGCCATACATTAAAATCGCTTCCACGATGGAAAAGCATCAACAAACATTACATTTTTACAGAAATACTAAAGGTGAGAATTATTACAAACCATAAATTGAAACAAGCTTAAAATGCAAGTTAAATCATTCTAAGAGTTTCAAACTTAAACAGGTCTTGGGAGTAAAGTAATTAAACAACTAAGTTTATTATTAGGATATTGTGAGACTCATAAAATACCCTAGTTCTTCGAACCATCCTCTTCGCCAGATTACTGCAGTATGACTAAAAATACAACAGAGGATCCCTTGAGTACGAAGGTACTCAGCAAGACTGACCCGTCCAACCGTCTAACCAGTATAGATAAACTAAAACAAAATTCCAAGGAGTATGATAGCCTTTTAGTGTACTGGCCGACTCAATATTTTGTGAAAAGCTTACTACTCATAGAACCTTAGTTTTGTTATTTTAACCATAATTAGTTCTTACCTAACCAGGGTGAGGTGAATAAAATATTTTGATCAATCAAGTGGAACTAAACATCATACAACAATTTTAATTCAGGAAAACCTTATGTTCAACTTGATTACTCTAAGTGCATTCATAACCGAGAATTGCGACGATCCGAACCAATTTACATCATGCAGGAGATACCTAATCACCCGCCATGCACAACTACATGAGTTGCGCGTAACGACCTTTCAATTAGCCGTACCCATAGATCGGAAACATAATTACCCGAACCTAAGGATGCACCAGGGATGCACCCTCATGAACCCCACGTTGGACCTTATCTCCATGTAAGTAATCTGCATGTGAGTTTCAAGTTACGCCCCTGCCATTCTCCAGCACGTCAAGCACGGATAAGAATATTTCCAATAAGAGAGCCAACTAATCTATCGGGCTTTACTAGTCCCATAAATAGTAAGTAACCAGATAATATCACTTGATCAAAGATTAAGACAACAAACGAGCCTTAATTCATTAACAAGTAGACGGGACTACGAAATTCAAGACTCCTTTCTTGATTCCATCAATGCTTCCATCCACTATTTTCAAAACAAGCCATTTCCTTGATATAAACATGCATGAACAATGTTACCTTAAGTTGCTGAGCACCAGAGGTACAGAGGTACTCAGAACGGATATGGATAGCATAACTACGCTTTGCAGCATGGGACATTACTAATCATTTTGAACAAGTAGCAAAGATGTCCTTAACAAACAAGGTTGGATTGTCCATCAAATTAAAGTAAGTTTCAATCAACTCCTGTAATGCATAAGTAGGAAAATAATGGACACATGAATAGTAATTTCTGAAATTAGATAGGTGTAGATGCTCCGAAGCTAGGTGTAGATACTCCGGAGCTTGCCTGGGGGGTCAAAAAAATGTTAGTTTAATAAAACCTTCAATAAGAGGAGCAACTTCAACACCCTTCTCGAACTCCTAACGATCTTCGGATAATTCCACGAAATACACTTCAGGAGTTGGAGCTAGTTCTACTATATGATGCATGCCACATTTAGAATATGCAAAACTTTCTGAAACACTAACTATACAACTTAACTTATGTAGTTAAGTTTTATATTCATGATAAAATTGCAAGACAACACTAAACTACCCATAAAAAACTAAACTACCTATAAAATAGATTAACCCACAAATTATTTTCCTAACTAACCTAACTTAAACCTTTTCTTTTATTTAGAAAAGCATTAAAAATAATTTATAATCTCAAAACCTAATTCCTATGGATTAATAAGCATTTGTAAATAATAAAACATTATTTAAAGTTTTATAAATTTTATAAAGGTTAAGTATTTATTTAAATATGTACTAAATAAATACCTAATTTTTATATCTTTTCCTAGAGTTTAAGAATTTTAATGCATAAATAAAAATAAAAAAACCTAAAAAATGATTTCAATATTTTTGAACTTTTCCATAAATTATAAAGAATTAAATATGAAAACTGGATTTAAAACTAATATCTAAAACCTTAAACCATTATTTACCTGAAAACCCCCGGGAAAACCTTATCCTCACGCACGCCCTTGACCGTGGGTGCCCGGCGGGTCACGCTGGCAACTCGGCGACGGTGACCTCGCCGGCGACGAGGACTAGCCGGGCGTACCCCCCAGGGCAGCGCACATCTACGGGTAGAGTTATTGACCTGGGCGGTGGGCTGTACAGGGGGCTCGACGGCGGCGGCGGGCACGGCTGGGACATGGCCGAGGCGGGCGGCGGCGGCAAGAGCTCTCTGGTCAAGGATTTGCTCTACGGCTTCTACAGGATCAAGGCAAGTGTCCCGGATCAAAAGCTCAAGCGGAGAGGGGTGGCAAGCCGGGGCTCACCGTGGGGATGGCTCACGGCGGCCGGTGCATGGGAAGAATGGCGAAGGCGGCCTCACTGGTGTGGAGCTGTGGAACGGAGGGGAGTGAAGCGTGGATGGGTCTTTGGCGGATCTGTGGGCGGAAGGAAACGGGCAGCGGTGGAATTTATCTTGTGAATTTCACCGGCGGCTCAAGCTCTGCTCTGTTCTTGCACGGATGAAAAGGGGATGAGGCGGCATTGGCTCTGCCTTTGTCTCATGCTCGGGGCATTGATGACGTTGTCAGCAACTTTTGGTGTGTGCCTTTGTCTCATGCTCGGGGCATTGATGACGTTGTCAGCAACTTCTGGTGTGTGCTGAACTAATTGTGTTGGGAGCCTGGGACTGCCCACAAGGTTGTGGCGAGGCAATGGACGACAGGAAACGGGCGGGCCGGCGGGGATGTAGCGTAGCTCACGCATATGGCAGCGCGCTCGATGAAGGTAGACGCACAAGCAAAAGAGGAAGGCCAGCCAGCGGCGTTGAGCACCAGCGAGCTGGGACAGCAGGCGCGCTGCTTCAGGCCGGCGAGCTTTGCTCCTGGGTGTGGTAAAGGAGGAGACGGCAGCGATGGCTCGCTATTTATGGACGGGTGGAGGCGGGTTTTTTTTTCGAGAGTACGCAGGAGAGCTGTGTATCTTTGTATTAAGAAGAATAGAATAGTTCAAATTACAACGCGGGCCTCCCGGGCACACGCACACGGTTCAGTTTTCATAGGTATTACATTTTGGAAACAAACAACCGGAGGGTTGTGGCCTTGACACGTTATTGACGTTGAGCTTCCACTGGTGCCGGCCAGCCTATGATGGATAGCTGCTTAGCGCCTGCGCAAGACCATAGCAGCGCCTCCTCCAAAATACTTTGCACCAGCTCTGCCGGTTGCTTGAATGAGCCTCTGGTGAACACCCGATCATTTCGTTCCTTCCATAATTTCCAAGAGGTTAGCATAAAGGTAGAGTCCAAGCCTTGCCTCAGCCGAGCATTCGTTGCCTCTCGTTTGTGGATCCACCATTCCATGATTCCCATTCCATCGTTAGGTGCATGATGTTGCAAATGCAGGAGTGCATCGACGTTCTGCCAGACTTGTTGGGAGTAAGGACAGTGAGTGAAAAGATGATCAACTGTCTCAGATTTTTGATTGCAAAGAGCACATGCTGTGTTGTCCTGTAACCCACGACGGTGCCTTCTATCTGCCGTCCAAAGGCGATCCTTGGAGGCCAACCACATGAACAGCTTCACCTTTAGTGGAGCCCAAGCTTTCCAAATCAATTCTCCTCAGCAAATGTAGCTGCGCCATAGAAGAGAGCCCTATATGCTGATCTTGTTGAAAATGTGCCAGAGGGTTCCCATTTCCAAGTGACCAGATCCTCAACGCCGGGGCTCAACTGAATCTGATCCATCGCGTGCCATAACTGAACATATTGGTGCAGTGCGGTTACTGTAGCCAGTCCAACAATATCAGAAATCCATTGCTTCTGGTTCAGGGCTTGTGCCACAGTTCGCTTCTTTTTGATGCGCGGTCTTATTAGATTGCACAAATCCGGCGCAATGGTACAGGGTGAGCAATCCCCGTTCCATTTATCACACCAGAAAAGGGCTAAATTGCCATCTCCGATTTGGACCTGAATGGAAGCCTGAAAGAGATGCTGTAGCACCCTGTCGTTCGCAAACTGAAGCTGCAGGTGTTTCCAGGGTCTGCTATCCTTTGTTTTCTGTAACCAGAGCCAGCGTATGCGCAAAGCCTGAGACATGAGCCTGATATCAGGAATGCCAAGTCCTCCCAGATGAGTTGGTCTACTGGCTACTGTCCAAGCCACCAAGCATTGTCCCCCGTGTGTAGATGGTTTAGCTGGCCAGAGAAAGCCACGCCGGCGTTTGTCAATCTCATGGAACACCCAATCTGGGACTTTTAGAGAGATCAGTGTATGTGTGCATGAGGAGCTCATTACCGCCTTCACCATAGTCAAACGGCCAGCTTTGTTCGTGAGACTTGCCTTCCATGTTGGTGGAGGCGGTTGTGACCAGGGCCGGCCCTTAGGGGGGGCAGGGGGGGCTGCCCTGGGCCCCCAACTCCCAGGGGCCCCATCCCCAAGCGTCAGACGCGTGCAGCACCTAGGCAGGCCGCAGGCGCGAGGCTCCAAGAACGCGAATACGCGATGCACAGGTGGTGATAGGCCCAACAATTAAACAATCAAAGGCCCTGATAGGAAGAAACGAAACAAAATATTGGACCCCACCCGTGTCAGGCAGATCATGGATATTTCCTAAAGGCAGGCGCACAGGCAATAGATCGCACATGCCATAGGCCCTAGCGCCGCCGCCAAAAGCCGTCCTGCTGCCGCTGCTGCTGTGCTACGCGGCTGCGCCCGGTGATCCATCCGGAGCTGTGTCTCCGCGCGTGTTATTCTATTTACTATTCGACTCTACCGAACGTGATTAGACGGTTCCTGTTCAACCGTGCCGGCACCAGGTACACTACTCGATTGTCAATTTCCCAATTCTCCATACCATTAATTATTAATTACTATCACAAGTTATTTAATTTCATCTGATTTATAACTATTGTATATTTATAATAATTCAGCACTGTGCGATATCATGTCATTTTTTGATGGTTCATCTGATGTTAGGGTATATGATCTTATTTCTAAATTAAAGATTATGAAATTCACTTTGCCAGATTGACATCAACCCTATCATAAATGACTTTGCTTTGAGAAATGTTAGAAGAAACTTTTAAGGTAATATGTGTGGCGGAACCGCCCAACTTAAGCTGGTTTAAGTGCGCCTAATCGCTGTCGGAACAGCAATTATCCGAAACGCACCTAAAACAGCGTAAGTCCGGTAGTCCGTCGAGTGTCCCTAGGACTCCTCGAAGGCTCCACGGCGTGTCTCATGACCATACATCAGGATAATATCCGCGATGGGATAATATCAACAAACATTACATTTTTACATACAGAATTAAGAGGTACGAGTTAGTACAGGACATAAGTTGAAACAAACTTAGTGATGCAGTGTTAGACAAACTCTAAGATTTAAACATAAATAGTTCAGGAGAAGATGCGTAGGTCAACTTTTCTCTAGGGTATTGTAAGACTCAAGTCAATACCCTAGGGCTTCGGGGTCTCCTCCTCTGTAGCCTCCTGTGGAGCTTCTGAAAGATAGCCACAAGGGGAAAACCCTGAGTACGGGGTACTCAGCAAGTCTTACCCGACTAACCAATATAATAGTTTTCTTTGGAATGCATGTCAGCCTTTTGGGTGTGCTTGGTTGACACAACTTTTGCCGAAAAAGCTTACTACGAGTAAGACCTTAGTTTTATCTTTTATTTGAGTTAAGTCATTACCTAACCATTCTAAATGATAACAGAAGTAAAAGCAACCATAGCTGTTAAATCATACATTTATTGACAACAGGAGATTATATATTGCATGAATTAATACTACGATGCTCAACAGTGATCCAGTGCATTCATAACCGAGAATTGCGGCGATCCGGATCAATTTACATCCTGCAGGAGAGTACCCTGATCACCAGCGTTTATACGACTGTCCAGGTCGTATCTAACAACCTCTCGATTAGCAAATTCAATGATTAGGAACACGACTACCCGGACCCAGGGATGCACCCCCACATGGGACCCCACGTCTGGCCCGATCACCATGTGAGTTTCAGGCTACACCCCTGCCAATCTCCAGCACGTCAAGCGCGGGTACGAAGTATTCCTGATCATAGAATTTACTAATCTACTGGGCTTTACTGGTCCCATACCCAGTAAGTGATCAGATGCTTATCACTTGATCAAAGGTTAAGACAACGAATCGGGCCTTAATCAAATTAATCTAGCAGACAGAACTACGTCTCTAGCTTCTGTCCGTTTTCACTTTCCAAGGTATCCTTTATAAGCAACATGTATGACTTAAGAGTTTTCCTTAAGGTTGGTAAACCAAGCATGTAAGCAAGTAAGCAATTCTAGACTTGGGTATTTTCTAAGGTTTGAACAAGTGGCAAAGATGTCCTTAAAACAAGGCATGATCATACACAAGAATAGGTTTCAATCAACTCCTAGACTTAGTGCATACCATAAGCAAATAACCTATAACTAGTCACATGAAATAACGACTCTAAAATAGATAGGTATAAATGCACCGGGGCTTGCCTTGTTCGCTAAAAAGATTAGTAGAAGCTGACGGATTGGCTTCACAGGGAACAAACTCAAATACTTCTTCGGATTCCGAAGGTCCCTCTGAGAATTCCCAATAATCTTCTTCCGGTGCTTCGGGATCTACGGCATAATACATGCAGGGGGTTAGAATGCAAAATTTTTGAATAACAGACTATACAACTTTCCTTCATGATAAAGTTGCAAGCCAACAAGGACTATACGACTTATCATGATAAAGTTGCAAGCCAACACACAAAAATCTAAAAAGATTAACCTATAATTTTATTTTTCTTATTTAACCCTCCTTATAGCTTTTTCTTTTATTTTTAGAAAAAGTTATAATTATTTTCTAACTTGAAAATCTAATTTCCTATGAGTTAAGAATAATTTGTGATTAAGAAAGTGTTATTCATATTTTATATATTTTATAAATATTAAGTACTTATTTAATTACCTTAAAAGGAAGGCATTAAATAAATACCCAAATTTTTATTATTTTTCTAGGGTGTAAAAATTTTAA
Organism: Setaria viridis; assembly: GCF_005286985.2. Lineage (NCBI taxonomy): Eukaryota > Viridiplantae > Streptophyta > Magnoliopsida > Poales > Poaceae > Setaria > Setaria viridis. Next base: position 33,114,276 of record NC_048263.2, read on the forward strand.
TGCACAAAGGAAAATAAAACAAGCCTAACAAAATTGGTTTCACTAATTTTGGACACTCCTACAAATTTCTGTGATTAAAATGGTGTAAAACGAATTTAAATGAATTATTTCGCTAGGGGAAATCTAATTTTTCCCGAAAATCACCCGGAATATTTTTCTTACTCACCCACTCTCTACCCTCTCTCACGAACACCGGGCCCCACGGCGCGGACCCCACCTCTCCTATTCATTTCTACCCGCCGGCCTTATTCTTCCCCCTAACGGGCTCCGCGGGCCGATTTCTCCTTTCTTCTTCTCTTCGCAACCCAAAAGCGGCCCACTGGCCCATCCTTTCTTTTTCTTCTTTTTCCGCGGGGCCGGCCTGTTACTGCCCTGGGCCTCCGGCCTCTTCTTCTTTTCCCGGACGACTTGCGCATGACTCCCTGGGCCTCCGCGACGAGCCGGCCCTTTTTCTTTTACCGTCGCTCGCGCGCGCGCGTTACTGGGCCTCATGTCCGCGGCCCAGCGACCGGCCGCACCGCTTCGGCCTCCTTCTCCTCCCCCCCTCTCTCTGTCGCGTGGGCCCGAGCGCCCAGGCTCTTCTCCTACCTCCCGCCAAAACACATCCGTGACAGGGGGCGGCGCGGCTCGCCGGTCGGCGCCCTCCCGGCGGCGGGACTAGGTCGTGACACCATCTCTACACCTATACGGCCCCGCGCGCGGCAACAGCTCCTTGGGAGATGGCCGGAGCCATCCCCTCCACGGCGACGGGCGGCGACTCCCTCGGCCGGCCGTGGCTTCTCACGATGACAGCCTAACCTACTCAAACATCTACCCCTACACCATCCTAGGACCCTAGAGACTCGACTACGACTACTCAAGACAGAAGAGAAGCAGCGCAAGGTGGTTCTCACCGTGAGCGGGCGGCGCGACGGTGGCGGACAGAAGCGGCGGCGAACACGGTTACTCCGGCATGGATGTGGGACAACGACTGGTCTGGGGTGTAGCTGGGGTATCTGTGGAGGAGTGGACGAGAGGAATCGACGGGAGGCGAGATGTGGCGGCGGAATTTGCTCGACGGCGGTGCTTTGACAGAGGAGAGCGGGCGGCGGTAAAAAGGGAGACGGTGAAACGGCGGCGCGGGAGCAGTAATTATTCAAGCGTTTAACCCCGCGCATGGACGACACCGTGGCCTACCCGTAGGCTTGCGTGGTGAGGAGGTGGCCTAGCTAGTCGCTCTGGCGGTCGACCGACGACGGCGGCGGCGACACGTCTGGTGCTCTGTCACCGCCCGTGATCTTCAGAGCCGAGTCATGGTCGATCTTCAATCCGACGGCCTCCAGCGCCTTAACAGAAGTTGAAGATAATCTCAAGCCCGTCATCTTTTGTTTTGGCGCTGGCTCGAGATAAACATCGAATTCACTTCAATTTTGATTTGTTTCTCGGTTTCCTTTGAAGTTCACTGAAGAAACTGACATTCAGTTCGTCACTTATTGACAGTGGTGTCGATCTCACTTGGTAACCCAATTCAGTGACCTAAACCTTGTTTTTCCAGTCCAACTTCTTCCTAAATGTGATCTACAATGTCCCAATGTTCCATTTTGCTCATAAACAAGTACCCCTTTTGATCTACATTGCTCTGAATTCGAGTTCCAAGTTGATGCCTTGCTGCTGTTCAGACTTAGCCAAATTCAGAGTTTCAGTTAACTGTGATTTTGTGCTGACTTTGAGCTTGAGTTTGACTTCCTTCCCTTCACTGTTCCTGGCCAACAACACATGAATATTGTAGTCCAAAGTTCATACTTCAATATGGTATAGTTGTCCTGGTGCACTTAGTTTCAAAATTCTCCAGAAATTAATTTTGAAAACAGACTCTGCTGCTGTTTTTCTGGACTGCTGTTTTCGGACGGTGAACAGTACACGTCCCTTTTCTTTTTCTTTCTCTGATTCCTTTGAGATATTTAGCACTAATTCGGTTCCAAATTCTTGATCCCTTAATTCCAAATACTCTTACACTTGTACTCCACATGTTTGACAAATTTTTCTGAATTTTAAATTTGAAATTCAAATTTCGGCCAAATTTGACCCGAATTTGATTTTTGGCCCGTTTCTTTTTCTTTGCTTCCTGAATTTCTTTCTAATTTCTCATAGTCACTTTAATGCCTCAAATGGCAATTATTACAATATGTATAAGTAATTCGATATGAATATTGTTTTTAGATACATTTAAGTATTTATTGGTAACATTTCATATATATATATATATATATATCTATATAATATTTATATTAAAGAGTCCGAGTTTTACTTTCGCCCCGAGCCTTCCAAATCTCGAGACCGGCGCTGGTTGTGACGAGCTTGAGCGCGACACGTAGGGAGCTCCGGTGGCGAGGAAACAGCAGCGTGGTGGTCAAGCGAAGTAAAGCGGTGGCGCTCGACGGCAAGCAGGCAGGCGAGCTGCTGGTCAAGAGGCGGTAACAGGCAACTTCAAAGCACAGAAAACCAGTCCCTTGTTCAACGAAATTCGTCCAAACCAAGCTTCAACTCGCCACGATCCTATAACCAAAGTTGAATCTGGTATAAACAGGTACAAAACTTATATATACCTTTTGTTCACAAACTCAAAAGATTTGGAGATCAGGAACTCTGAACCTGGGCAAAAACTCGAGCTTTCTCTGAACCTGCTCGTCAGTTAACATCACATGTTGAAACAGTACCGTTTTCAATCTTTGAGCTCCAATTTAATTATTCAAACCAACTTTTTATTGTCCAACAACTGTCGAAACTTGTTAATCTCATGTTATATATTCCATTTTGAATGTTCTTATCCAAGGTGTTTATGAAAAATTCTTCAAAATCTTTAACCAAAGTAGGCTACTTCCTACTGTTTTCAGACTCAATGGCATTTGCCATTCAGTTCGAAAGTTAAGTCTGAAACTGTGTGGAATTTTCAAATTTGAGCTCCTATTTAAATTTGAAATCCTTCTTTTCCCTGTCCAACAACTAGTTCAATTTTTTTTTTGAACTTTGGGTGAAACTCGAACTCATACTGAACCTATGGAGCTTGTTCTTCAGTTATAACCGACAGTACCAGATTCAAACTTTAGGCTCACACTTAAATACTTAAACCTCCTTTTTCGTGTCTAAGAGCTACTGACATTTTTTAACCATAGATTCTACAACCCATTTTGCAGGTTACTGGTCAACACTCTTTTGTAGAAAATTTTAAGACTTTGAACAACATTGGCTACTTATTACTGTTTTCAGAGTGTAATGGCAACTGCTATTCAGTCTGTCAGTGATCACTGGACTTGCAATTCAGTTCGTCAGACAAACCTTAGAACAGCAACTGGGTTCCATATTTGAGATTCAATTCAAATATTCAGACCAACCTTTTCTTGTCCAATAGCTACTGTTCATTGTTGAATATGTATTATAGATCCCATTTTGCATGCTAACGACCAACTTCTACATATAGAATCTCCCAAAATTTATGAGCCAAGTTGATCATTTCTCACTGTTCTTGGAACTAAAACAGCCACTGCCATTCAGTTTCGTCAGGTGATTAACAGTTCATGGCTGAATTTTTGAGCTCCAATGCAACTGCTCAAACTTAGTTTATTTTACCCAAAAACTGCTGGAACTTGTTAACCGTATGACAGAGATTCCATTTTGCATATTAGATACCAACTCTTTGATATAAAATATTCCAAAATATCGAGCTAAAGCTGGACATTCCTCACTGTTCTTAGAACTGAATTGGCGATTGATATTCATTTTCGTTAGTTAAACTGACAGTGCAATATTCAAATTTTGGGCTTCAGGAAAAATTTGAATTATTTATTTTCTTTATCCCACAACATGCTCAAAATGTTCCCTGGACATCATAGTCCACTTGGAATCCGAAGTCTTTCAATGTATATATGAAAAATCTTCCAGACTTGAATTTCAAGGTTGCATACCTGACACTGTTTTCAAACTTCCTTCAGTTTAGCAGCTAAGTTGAAAACTGCACAACTTTCAAACTTTGGACCCCATTTCAAATATGAATTCTTTGTTTTCTCTCGCTAATAACATATCCAATAGATTCACTGAACATCCAAATCTATTTGTGACCCAAAACTCTCCAAAGCTTATATGAAAAATCTCTCAGAAATCAATTTCCAAGTTGTCAACTTGCCACTGTTTTCAAACTAAGAAATTTCAGATGGGGAACAGTACTTCAAATCAGCCACTTTGATTTCTGAATTTTTGATGCATATGACTTGACTTTGGTCTCCAATTTGATTCCTTTGAGTTCTAAATACCTTCAAGGCTTTACTTCATATTTTTTTCAAATTTCATCAGATTTGAATATTGAATTTGCATTTTTGTCAAATTTGACCCAAATTTGACTTTGGCTCATAATATCTTCTTATCATCCAAATTTCACCACTAACATTTTAATACCATGATTAAGCCTTTAACAACCTGGTTGTTACACAGCGCGTCTGACAGGACGAGGCAGGCGGATAGGACGGGGCACTGCGGGGAAGATGACACGAGGTGGAAGACGAGACTGGCAAGCAGGGCCCACCTGTTAGTGGTGGTGTGCATGTTGCGGACATGGAGTCGACCTGGTGTGGGAGCCAGGCCGAACTGGGCTGTGCGAAGGGAAGGGAGGTAGGCGGCCTGCTCGGGAAAGAAACGGGAGAGGGAAGGATGGACCGAGCCGGGCCGAAAGAAGAGGTGGGAGAGATTGAGCCCGAGTTCAAGGAGAGAGGGAGAAAAGGTTTGAACATTTTGAAGGGGATTCAAACAAGGATTTGAGAGGGTTTGAATGGATTTCAAATTTGAATCAAGGAGGTTTCCACCAAAGGTTTCAGGAAAAATAAAACACTCAAACAAAAATGCATATGGTGAATTTTGACAAAGTTTTAGGAAAAACAATTTTGAAAGGTTGTTTGAGATGAGAAACAAGCAAACACATTTTAGTTTATAGTTTTAAAAAGCTCAATTTTTTATTGGTTTTTAACATGAGGCAAAACACAAGGTGTTACAAACTTTTAAAATGTTCAGATCTTCTTTTCAGGTGTTGGCTTAGTTTAGGCCCAATTGGATGTCGATTTTGCACATGCAGGAATAGCTAGTCATGTGATGACATTAGCACAAAACGCACTATTATACTTGCATCGTGTTGCACATTGAATTTACAGAACTCTCAAAACTCAAAACTGTAGCCACACATTCATTTCAGTACAACATTCAGTGCAATAGTTCTCTCAATCTAACTGACTCCCAAGGCATATTCAACCATCTGCGATATCAGGGTCCCAATGTCCGCCCATCCACCAAAGAAAAGCTGCACCCAACACATCAACGAGCACCGATGCTAAGCGCGCCCAGAGCTCAGGGTCGCGAATACCCGGGAATCCTCTGATGGCTAGAAAGAATGCTCTTGATAAGCCATTGACAAGAACATTGGCAGTTCCATTCTGTTCATACTCCAGCATATGGTTCTCATTATTGATTACTCTTTCTCTTATTAGGACAACAAACCATATAAGTATGAAAGGAGCAGCAACTCGTTCCACTAGCCAGCCTGTGAATTTGATTACCCACTTGCTCCATACATCCTGCTGCGGCTCTGCGCTTGGAGGCTCTCCACAATGTATGTTTGATCCTTCATCGGTCTGTTCAAGCAACCTCATTCCCACAGATAGAAAATAGAGAACCACATTGGAGGCAATTGAAAAGCCAATAGTTGTCATAAAGCTTCTCCACATTCTCCAATAGTTGTTCGGCTGAGGAGGGTGTGCCAATTGTGGATCCCGTTGGTGACTAGTTGGCAGAGCTAGATTGCTGATGATATGACTGCGCGCTCTCTCAGACATGTGACTTAACATTCCAGTTATCAAAGTTATTGTTGCTTCAGTAATTCTACCGTCATCAATATCGCACTCAACATTCTCTATTGCTGTGAGGAGATCAAATATCATCTGCAACAAGTTTGAGGTACCACTGCACAAGCACAGCATCGAAACAAATCAACACACCATAGGCCAACAATACTTGTCTTTTCAGAAAATTAACCAGCTAGCTAAAATTTATGTACTGATTATCATAACCTGCTTCTTCTTCTTTTAAGAATCAGAGTCCTACATAAAGTGTTCATCAATCTAACAACATAGGCAATTGAAAATGAACTCGGAAAAATTGGAATGTGCATAACCTTTCACACAAATGGTTTCCACTTAGGCTGCTTTGGCATTGCAATATTGAGCAACTTTCTACTACATTTGAGGCAGGCGTACAAAAACCACATACTAATTTGAGGCAGGCGTACAAAAACCACATACTAATTTGAGGCAGGCGTACAAAAACCATACTAATTTTTTATTATTGAATATTTTTAATTAGTGAAACCAATTCCAAATGGTTCAAACCATTATAATCACTAAACCAAACCAAACCAAACCCAACCATTATCTCATTGTCCAACAAATCAAGCTAGATCAATTAAAAAAAATCAAATTATTAAAATCGATTTGAGACCGAACCATTCCCAGGTTTAATTAATTGGACAGAGTAAATTAAGGCAAAGATTAGCTTAGGTAAATACCTTGGCAGTACTTGATCATCCCGATTTATCTGCGAATGCCGCAAGCGTCCCTCTTCGAGCATACGGAAATCTCGATCATTCATGACATTTTGTGTAAGAGGTGGTAAAACGCCGTAGTCTGCGGCGGCGGGGTGCAGAGTTAGCCACGGTGGCCCGTCGAGGCCGACCGCCGCTGCTGCGAGTACAAGCAACCGCCGCAGCCCGTCGACGCCGAGCGCTGCGGCTGGGAGCGGAGGCAACCGCGGCTCGTCGAGGCCGACCGCCGCGGCAGCGAGAATAGGTAGCATGTCCACGCCGAGCGCCGCGGCTGGGAGCGGAAGCAACCGCGGCCGGTCGAGGCCGACCGCTGCGGCAGCGAGCAACGGTGCGAGGCCATCGACGTCGAGCGGTGGGAATCCCGGCGGCACGTTGACGCCGAGAACCGCGGCATGTAGTAGACCGCCGCCGCCATGGTTAGGGTTGGTGGCGGGCCGTGCGAGGACGAGCACAGCAGGTCGGAGGATATGCAGAAGTTGAGGCCGCCATTGGAGTAAGACTCTGAAGACGTTGAGGATGCCTCTCCATTCCTCCCCCAATCCGTGCGCGAGGTGGCGCTGCTCCACGTCGGCGTTCAGGAGCGCCGGGAAGGCACGTCTCCCGATGGTGACCACGAACAGACGACGCACGCCGGCCCGGTCGAATCCGACGAAGACCTCCAGGGTGCCGTCCTCGCGGAGGAACCAGGCCGACGCCGCCCGCGCCGTGCCGTGGCGGTCGAGCACCACGACGGCGAGCTCGCCCGTCCCGTCGTGGCGGACGAAGAGGGTGCTAACGAGACGGGCGATGCCCTGCCGGTCCAGTACGCGGAGAGATAGCTCAATGGTTCCTCCTTGGTGGAGGAACGCCTCGGCGATGAGCCTCGGCCTCCCTTGGCTGTCGATAAACACCAGGCGGGCTGCCATGGTGAGTTGTTGGAGCTTTGGTGTTGGAATTTTGAGGGGCGGCCGGGTGTTGGTTATATAGGGCCCCACATGCCTGCCTCGTGGCTGGAGAAGTCCGGTGCGGCGGTTATTTCGACGCCCACGACGATCCATGCCCCACCCTCTGCGTGCCCGATTGTGGACAATTGGTCGACCGCTAGGGTGGGCCTGCAGCAACCTCGCCCGCCTCGCCGACCTCGCCTCGGTCGCCGACGCCCTGGAGTTCGTGCGCGAAGAGATTCTTCCGATCCTGTACGCCTACCCCTCCGACCCGGAGCTGCTTCAGTTTCTGACCGACGCGGGGTTCCTGGCTCGAGCGCTCGGGGAGGCGGTCGAGGACCCGTTCGTTCAGAGGAAGACGAACACCCTGAAGCACCACATGGTGTTCACAGCGCAGAAGGCCAGGAAGTGGGACAAGGAGAGGATCCGCCCCGCAGGATTGTCGCTCACTACGGAGAGATCTCCGACCTTCTGGATCGACAGGTTCTCTTCCCTTGATCGCCCCGCCTGTCATAGCTTCCCGTGTGCGAGTCCCCCTGCCGTACAGAACCGTTTGATTTTGCATGCCAAGCTGTGATCAGATAGGAGAATCATGTGAGTAAGGAATTAGTTCCTCAGCATTGGATGTGAAATAGCTGTAGTTTTTTGCGCGCGCTGAACTCGGTGCGCCCCCTGGTGAGGGACCCAATCGGGTTCGATGCAGTTCGTCAGTATATCGCTTTAATGTTCAGATGAATAAAAGTTGTCGGAAACTGCTGAGAATTGCCCAGACACCAAGTTGTTCGTGAATGCATCCGTATTGCTCTATTTTCAGAATTGCAAAGCATGTTATTCACCTAACAACAGTGTGTATTAGGATCTCCAGTGGACTGGATGTTCCCCACCACATCTAATTTCTGTGATGCGTGTTCTCTGAGTGCTAAGTATTTGGTTATGATCGAGGCACCAGTTCATCTGTAAGTTGCAGTATCCTTCAGAGTCGACTGAAAAATGCCGTATGCCTCATTTTCCTTCGTTTTGCTTCGTTTTATGTGGGCGTGCCTGGTTTTTGGTGCTCAGTCCCATCTAGTTTTTTTGTCTTCATCCGCAAGGAATTCTACTTTGGATTGTTTCTAGCTGAAACTTCGAAGTTGGTCGGGTCGGGGAGAAGGGTGATGATGAATAAATTTCGGATCAGTGATTGTGGAAGGCTCTGGATTGTTTAAATTTCGAAATTGTTCAGATCGCGCTGGCGACCTTGTCGATGCCCCGAACGCGAACTGTGACGGGGTGGCGGTGGAGGAAGGGCTCCGGGAAGTGGCCGTAGGCGGCCGCGAGCAGCTCCATGTCGGCGAGGCCGTGCACCTCGTGCTCCTGCTCCGCCATGCTGCTCGCCTCGCCTCGCCGACTGCTTCTCCGCCGCCCGCCTGCTCACCGCCTCTCTGGAAACTTCTAGGAAACCTCACCGCCTCTCTTCCTTTGGATTGGGACGAGAGGTAGGCGAGCGATTTGGGTTTGCGATGTGAATTTCATTTCCTCCATCCCCTCCCCCACGTTATATAGGCGCCCGCCCCCCTTCCCAAATTTCAAACGGAAAAGGGGAGGTCGTCGTCTGGTCACTGACGGATGACCAGTGGGCTGGGCTCTTATTTCACAATGGTGGGCCGTCTCCAGACAATTGAGATTTCCTCAGGCCTCAGCCCAGCTCAGCTGTGCAGACACCAGCACATCGTGAAGGCGATCGAGAGGCCCCGGATACGCATGACGCATCCTGCCATTTCGAAAGGTTGCCTAGCCGTGGATGCTGCAGGATCAGTGTTGTACTGCTGTTATACCGGTCACAAAAGGTGTTGTTTGCGACATGGTAAAAAAAACACCGCTGGGACCACTAATTACTACTACTAGCATAAAACATATGAAGAGTATAGCAAAGCTATAATAATATTTCGAAACTCCTTTTGAATACAAAGTTAAATGTACCGTTTTAAAAGTGCATACAGAAATAATATACTGCTAGTAACTACTGTTATAACTTATAACTCACAAAGTGTAAGCTACTATTATAACTCACAAGCCTAGATTAAAAAAGGGCAAAAATACATTATAGGATGTTATATTTCACGTAGGGAACGATCATTCAGTTCACAAGCTCTCGAAACAGTAGTGGAATTTGTGAGCTCTCGAAATGTGGTTGAAAGAACTACTCCATCTGTTCCAAACTATATGTCATTTTGACTTTTCTAGGTGCATAAATATGTATATGAATCTAAATATAATGTATATCTAAATGCATACAAACATCCATGAATCTAGAAAAATCAAAACGCCCTACAATTTGAAACGGATTGAAACGGATAGAGTAACTCTCTAGCTTAGTTTCAAGAAACAATCTAAAAAAATACTAACTAGCTAATTCTCGTCTACTCTCAAGCACAGCATTTCCTACATAAATCACTTTAGTGGAGCCGGACGGCCAGTGTTAGCCCAACGTGTTGAACCCCACGGCCAACGCCGCACCTAATCACCTCGTATCCTCTACCAAACCTGTGCACCAGTGGATGCCTCGGCTAAGGCTGAGCCCCACGCCTAGAAGACGCTGGATTAGAGAGGCAGAGGAGGGAGCCGTCCGAAGAACGAGCGGGGTGAGACGACGAGAGGAGCAGGCGACTCGATCTGTTTGGGCTGCGAAGATTAGCACTGACTATTACTAAACTACTACTCCTTCCAGTAATTCAACTCTTTTTTAATCAACGGTTGATAATAATCGGGTAGAGAGGTATCCAGGAGTTGTTGGTGGAGTTGTGGGTGCATGTGCATGAATCTATCTGCTAATTTTCAAATCCTAGAGTTCGCATATTTACATGTTTGTATTTTTTTTGTGAGTTACATGTTTGTATTTAATGACCATATGCTCAGAGTGGGAAGTTATACTTACTTTTATCCTAAAGAGCTCTTTTACGATACACAATATTAAGCTATACTAGGGTTCAAAAAGGACTAGTATACAAACATCCGACGGTCAAGATTAATTGTATACTACTTAAACTTTCACATGTGGTATGGGTAGTATACATGAGTAGTATAGGTAGTATAAGGGTATCATGGTAAAAGAACACAAATGACATCACTAAAATTTTATTTTTAACACTAGCATAAAGTTTAAAAGGCCATTCCGTTTGAAATATCACTTTTCACATGTAATAATTACTAAATCATCCATAATCATGAACATTTAGATCTTATATATACTATATATACTACTAAGTAGTAGTATTGTGTACCGTAAAAGAGCTCTAAGGCATTTCATCAGACTGTAGTGTAAGCAAGATTGACAAGTCAACGTTGATCCACAAGTCAATTTCGAGCAAACATTTCGGCATTTTTTGGCATAATTTGCAAAGACACGCAAGTTTCACAAGTTGAAGGGTCTCTCCCTCAAGAAAAATAAAAAGTGAGAGAGAGTAGGGGGACGCGGGTTAGCACAGAATAAAAGTCGCTTAGGTCGATGTGGAGTTCTAGATGATTTCGTTAGCAGAACCGTATCTTTCATCGGTGACGTGCAACGATCAACGATGGCTACATCATCAGTTTTGGCCTAGCATTATCCTCTGGTATCAACAGTGTTATTGCAATTCTGTAGGTCAACCGGAAGTGAATTGTGTAGACTTCGTCGCTGATCCCGGCCAGTCCTGGCATCTCGACGCGTCCAAAGTCCAAATAGCACAGCTGACAGCAGACCAATCGTTTTCCATGATCATCAATTGTCTATCAGAAGGGCTTAGATAAACCATGGTCTAATCACACTGATCGTTCCAATATTCCTAGCTATTAGCATGTTAAGTAAGCTCAGTGAACAATTGGGGTCAACAGCGCTACCGCACGCCAATCATGCGCCGCGTTCCATTGCTTCTTCTCTTCCTGACTCCCCATCGCCTTCGCCTGCCGCCGGCGGCCGACCAGTTCACCTTCGACGGCTTCGCCGGCGCGAACCTCACGCTCGACGGCACGGCCGCGGTCACCGCGGACGGCCTCCTCATGCTGACGAACGGCACGACCCTGCTCAAGGGCCACGCCCTCTACCCTTCCCCTCTGCGGTTCCACCACGGCGCGGCGGGCGGCGGCGCCGCCGTGATGCGGTCCTTCTCGGCCGCATACGTGTTCGGCATCGCCAACGAATACGCCGACCTGAGCAGCCCCGGTCTGGCCTTCGTCGTGGCCAGGAGCACGGACTTCTCGACGGCGCTGCAGAGCCCGTACATGGGCCTGGCCAACGCGGCCAACAACAGCAACGCCACCAACCACTTCCTGGCCGTCGAGCTCGATACCATCGTCAACGCCGAGTTCGGGGACATGAGCGACAACCACGTCGGGGTCAACGTGAACGGCCTCGTGTCCCAGGTCGCCAGCGAGAAGACTTCCCTCCTGCGTCTGCGTGGCGTTTCTCACCACGACCGCCCCAGCCTCCCCATCGCCTGTTTCGTTGCCGCACTGGGCTTCCGCCCCCTTGCCTGTCTCGCGAGGCCCTCGACACGACCACACGACGCGGCCCGATGAACAGTAGGAGGAGCGTATTGGACCTGGACGCAAGCGGCAAGTTCGTTTCGTTTTTCGTGAGGCCGATCCGTCCGTACAAGAAATCATCTTCAAAAAGTGCGTTTCGTTTTTTTCGTGTTGGACCCGGTTACTATAACTCCTCGCACATATAATCCAGCCCCCCCCCCCCCCCCCACCCACGCACCCAACAACCCCCCCCCCCCCCCCCCCCCCCCCCCAAAAAAAAAAAAAAAAAACTCCCCACGTCGGTAGAAGCGCCGCGGCCCGCCACCGTGATGTGGATGATGGAAATAGGGTCGCTGTTGCGCCGCCTCGCCATCATGATGTGGAACGTGGGGTCGCTGTTGCGCCGCCTGGCCACTGGTGGCGGCCGCGGCCACGAGCCGATCCCGCGGTGGGAGGAGGAGCGCGAGGCGATGCGCGCCGCCGCCAAGGGCTTCAAGAAGGCTGCTTTCTCTCACGTCCACGCCAAAAACTGTACGTTAGATGTTGTGAATCGTGATCAATCTCAATCGATCGGTTTCTAGCCAATCTATACGGCGGTTATCACTTCAGCATTGCTCAAACATAAATCATGATGTGATGGTGATGGTGATGCAGGGAGAGAGGCCGCACTGGCGTTCGACGAGCAGGCTGCCTGTGACCTCAAGGTTTGTTCAGACCCCATCCATATGAACACATGATATTACTCGATCTGTTACAAAACAAACTTATTTATTTTTGGTCGAATTTAAATAAAAAAAAGTTTATGATCTATCTGGTGGAAATAGTTTGATGCTATAGATACTTCTACATTTTTCTATAGACTTTACCAATGTTAAAAGAAAAGAAGTTTGATATAGGACAAACCTAAATCGACTATAATTTGGAATGGAGAAATCCCTTACCAATTTGTCGCTGCGACTTGCAGTTAGGTGATGAGCTGAGTGCAGCATCTGCACTTCTCCATTCCGCTAAATGCTACGTTTGGATCCATGATGAAGGTACGTACGTCACGTACATAACGCCTTCTCCGAGTCTAGTGCTGTTGGTTTGTGTGTACTGACGCACCCTTGGTCGATATTGCACAGACCAGGGTGCAATTTCTGCCACGAAATTTGCATTGGACAAGGCCGTCGCGTTGTCTGTCAAGACAAATGATCTGGAAATGGCTGCTATGAGTTGTGAGGAACTGGCAGAGTTGTATGTGGAGCAGCGGGAGTTACAGACCGCCCTGGATTTCTACGAAAAGGCCGCAGATTATTATGGTAGTGATCGTCATAGCTGGAAATGCAGATTCGAAGCTAATCGGCTCAGGTATCTCTTGGACAACAAAGAGACTTATCGTCGGTCATCTGAGCCTAATTGTCGCTCACAATTGTACGAGGTGTTTGCTACTGGTATAATGTAACACTCCTTAGTTGTATAGTAAAATTATCGGTACACCAGCCAATTGCACAAGAGCACGTGACTAGGTTTATTTATCGTTTCTCAAAAATATTTCGTGAGGGTTTGATTAATGTCTGTAGGACATTAACCGAAGAAGACCTTCAGGGAATTGATCTCCTGGATCCCCTTTAATCCCTTATAATCCAGGATTAACCGAACAAATATGCGGTAACTAACCAGCACATCAGGAGGTGTTGCAAGGAGGTGTTGCAAGCCTCGACGTTTGCACCCTATCCCACGTGTCGCTCCTCTTGGAGTGACTCGGGCGATATCCGACACCCCATCCTCTGTCTTCTCGCCTCACCGCTGCCCAAGCGGGCTGCCGGAAGCCAGGCTGCCGCAAGCACGCTAGCCGAGGATAAACAGTCTTTGATACCAGCTATTGTAGTTGTGGCCGCCACGATCACTGGCGACGCGACGTGAGAAGATGAGATTGGATTGGAGAGGGGAATAGGAACCAAGAGAGGAAGGTTTCCTCTTCACATGTTTGTATTAGCTGTTCGATAATAGATTCGGTTACAAATTACAAGTTCTGGTACTTCCTCAATACAACAGAGACGACGGCCTCCGCGTTGCCCCGCTCGACCGCCCGCTCCTACCGCCACCACCCCTTCCCTCCCCTCGCTGCCGCCGGAGCGGTCGGCCGGAAGCCCGCGCCGGCCTCCAGGATGGCGGCGGCGGGGCCTCACTGCCTAGGCTCGGCGGATCTGGGCGGGCGTGGCCGTCAAATCCACCAGTGGAGGCTCATCGGCGTGGGAGGCGTCCCGCGGCGCTGGAGCTTGTCGGGCCTAAGATCCGGCACGGCGCCGGCCGGATCCAATGGTTGTGGCGCGGACGGCGGCGGTAGTGACAGCAGCGCAATCGGCGACGTGCGGAAGGAAACAGCGGTGGCGCAAGGGGGAAGTAGCCGCGTGCGCCCTGAGGAAGCGGCGGCGGCGCGGGGCAGGAGCAGCCGCGCGCCCCCAAGAGAAAGCGGCGGCGGCGTGGGGAACGAGCAGCGCGCACGCGAGCGGGACGAGCGGCGGCACGCGTGAGTGCACAGGGAGGAGCGGCGGTGTGATGCAGGCTCAAGCGGCGGCGGAGGGCTTGCCTCACGCTGGGCTGCGCAGAGGCCGTGAGCGGCGCGTGCGACGACGGCAGCGGGAGGCTCTCCGGCGTGTTAGCGACCTGTACTATACCTAGTTAGCACGTTCCTTGGCTCTCCTTAAGTGTAGCTATTGTTAGTTATCTGACTGCCGTGATGTACATGTATAAGAGGCGTAAGCCCTGATCAATACAACTTGAGTCGTCTGTATTCTTCCTATTCAGTTCTTACATGGTATCAGACGTTCCACGATCCTAACTCTCCGCTGCCTCAACCTCCCACCCCGACGCCATGAGTTCATCCTCGTCCTCATCGTCGTCGGCCTCCGACAACTCCGACGCCGAGTCTGGCCTTCCCCACACACTCCGCGTCCAAACTGAACCTGCCACACCGGCCGTCGTCCACGGCATCAACATCCTCAACCGCGTGCCGATCGTCCTCGACTTCAACGACGCGAACTACGTCGCCTGGGCGCGCTCCTTCTCCGCCATCTTTGGCCAGTTCGGACTCCGCGACCACGTCGACGGCTCCACCGCCAAGGGCGACAGCGACTGGGTGCAGAATGACTGCGCCATCGTCTCGTGGTTCTACAACCGCATCTCCCCCGAGCTTCTCTCCATGGTCTCGGAAGACAACGACACCGACACGGCGGCCAGCTCCAGCGAGCTGTGCGGGCTTCCAGTGCCCCCACGGCCCGGATCCGGTAGGCCTTGGCCTAGAGGAGGCCACTCGAGTGAGGGCGCTGAGGAGGCGCGCAGCAGGAGCATGCCGACCAAGCTGAATGGCGGCACGAGGAGCAGGCCACGGGTGAGACCTCGGCAGATCTGGCCGGGGATGCTACGGCAACAGTGGTGTCGTTGCGGTGGTGTGAGGATCTACACCGGTGGTGGTGGGGAGCCATTGTCGCGGGAAGCTTTGTGTCTGCGCACATGGTACAACTGAGATTCCGACGGCGGCAAGGTGGAGGTGAAGTAATTGGAGTAGCTCGGTGGTACCATGTCACCCCTGACGGCAAAACAAGTCCGGATCCTTGGTGTGGAGTCCCGCGACGGAAGTGGCGATGCCCCCGTTCGCTTTAAGGTGATGTGTCCGAGGAGTGGTGTGCGGCGGTGGATGTGGCGAGGCCCCCACGCGTTTCGAGTTGTCTTGAAGGGCTAGGATCCGGTGCAGTGTTTTGATTGTTTGGTGTGTACAGTGCGGCAGCGGTGCTTCGGCGTTGGGTCTTGTAGAGCGGTGGCCTTTTTGGTATGGTGCAGTGTGCTCCTCCTTTGACTTCTGCTTATAATAAGCCATGGACTGGGAGATCGACGACCATGTATGTGACCTGAGGATGACAGCGGCATGGTGGAGAAGCCCTCGTAGCTACATGGCTTGCAGCGGACTACGGTGGTCAGTCCTACGTGGTAACGACTGGTTCGGCGTGGGATATTGTCGGGACGACGGCGCTGGCGATAAGGGCTACTTGTCAGCTTTTTCTGCTGGGTGGTGGTGGTGTGGCGTGGTGGTTGTTGCCCAGACGTTAGCGTTGCGTGTCTTGCGTCGATGGCTCAATCCGACCGATCATAGAGTTCTCCTTTGTTTTTGTTTTGAGTTGAGTCGTCTGTTGGGAGCTATTTTGGTAGCTTTGTTGTTGTACCCAGTTTGGGATATTTCTTCCTTTTGATATAACTAGCTCTCCAACTTCGTTTCAATATAACAGAGACCCTCTCATCTTACTGCCAACGGTGGCCCACACCCTCACGCCCAACGCACGCGCTACAGCTAGCACATAGCTACACCTTTGATTTATCGTTGGCGCCTCCTTAAGTACCCGCCGCCTCCTCTGCTTTAGTACCATTCAGTCCGGGCGCCACACGGGGTTCACTGGGTGGGGCCATCGTGTTTGGGTGCCCCTTTCGAGGCCATGGTGGCGGTGGCTCATTTCCGGCGCCCTCGCGGGCAGACCCACCTTGCCGGCGACCTCTGGTTTTGCTGCGGTCCTCTTGGACCGCGGTGGCCGCACGCCTGTGGTTAGCTCGCCGCGGCTGCGTCATCCAGCGGTCGGCGGCCCATTGCAGACGGCCGCTCGTAGCGAAGAGAAGAAGCTGTTGGTGCTTATGGGTCGGATGAATTCGCGCTTCATGTGGCTGCTGATTCGTTCGCATACTTTGGGCCTGAGACAAACGAGATGAGCAGAGGTGTTTCTAGGCTGATCGACGGTTGCACAAGAAACAAAAAAGTTTGATCGCACATGCTGTGCTGCTAACCGACGGCGAACCCTGGATTAAATTCAAAGAATCCACTGAAGTACTCAAACAAACAAAAAAGTGATTCGTGTGGCCAAATTGATCGCACATCGGAGGCCGGCATACACAATTCAGCCTGGCATTCGCACATGAATCCCACATTTAGCTGCTGAAGGAGGCATGCGGCAGTTGAGCTCTCGCGCGGAGCGGAACACGAATGATCTGCCGTTGATTGACAATGCAAGTGACAGGAACTCGGCGATGCCTTCCTTATCTTTCAGAGTAATTTCTCCACCACGCGAGAGCATGTATATGTACCAAGAGACATTATACCAAGATACTACATACTACTGAACTTTGTTCGACTGCTGAAGTAACAAACGTACGGCTCCAAATTAGCAGCAGGCCAAGCAGCTTTGCCGTGCGTGATTGATCCTAGTCAGGATGAGAGAGGAAGTGCAGCAGATTCGCCATCTCCGGGAACATGCGAGTCGGGCGGTAGTCTTCGTTGAGGCAGACGACGGTGGCCATCGCTTCTAACACGAGCTGCAAATGCCATGTATATAAGCGTTCTCGCGTGCATTAGGAAATGTTTTTGCATTGCGACTATGACCGGCCGGTGGTCGCCACTCATGTACTATACGCCGACGTACCTGACGCTCCGGCAGCGTTGCAATCAAGTGCTCCATGAGCATCCGCACGCCCTTGATTCGGACGATCCTCACCATGACCACGAACTTGGCGCCGCGCTGAAGAATATAGTACCAAGCATGCATATCATGCAACGGCGTGGTAAGTAAAAAACACGAATGGAATTGAAAAAGGCAGTACCTTTAGAGGCGCGAAGTACTTGACGTTGAGCTCGGAGAGCGCCATGGCACGGCCGGTGCGCGCGATGGAGCCGGTGCAGACGCCGAGGCTTGCAATCATCTCCTGACGAGCTGGTTGGTTACCGTGGATCAAGGTTCGAAATGAATAATGAGCAAAAATTTAACTCATCAAGCTTGTGATTCCGTAGACCATCTGTTCATATGCTGTTGATGATCGAGGGTACGTGCTAGTACCAGACCTGTCTCGATGTAACCAGCATATATGGCATTGTTGACGACCTCGTACTTGTCGAGCTCGCAGTCGCGGACCGTCATCTCCAACTCGAAAAACTTGCCCGGCCTTTAGTTTCCACCAAAGATCGAAGTAAGACACGAGCACGTACAAATGTTGAATGCTCTGCAGGGAGAAATAATGTGACGATATAACCTTGGCAATCTCGTGTCCTGGATGATGTTCTTGGTGCAGATGACTTGAGAGGGACGAGGGGTAGTAGGAGCATCGAGTTGCAGTGCCCGGCTGCTCGGGCGTGATTCGCCGATGCGACCAGCGGTGGCGGGGAGGCCGGAGCGAGGCGAAGCCGCTCTCGCTGCTCCGGCGCTCGCCGGCGGTTGTTTGGTCTTCGAAACCGGCGGATTGAAACGCTGCTGCGCGCAGAATTCCATTGCGCTGCGCTGCCCGTCTTCCGAACCTCGACCAGCTCTCTTATACAGACCGTCGCGCTCGCGCCTTGACAGCTGCTGCTGCTGCCACGCCAAGCATGCGCGTGGCTCTGCTGTGTGGGCGTATGGCACACGAAGATGTCGTGTCAGAGCAGATACTTCCACGGCCGTACCTAGAAGGAGCAGGAAGCCAGGAACTGCATAGATTCTGCACAAGGTCGAGGCGTGCGGATCGGAAATTGTTTCTAATTTGATTTTTTTTAAAGAATAGACCATCCTATCTGCATCTATGGCTGGCACGCTCGGAATCTATCGAAGGCAGCAAGAGCTCAGGCTAGGATGCATACGTGCATGCGCACTCTCTTTCAGCCGTGGCAGCCAATAATCGTCAGTTACAAGACTTGGATATATGTAAGGATGAGGCTTTGCGTCCTTTTTTCCTGGACGGTATCATCACACTCCAGCAGCTAGTAGTAGCAGCTGCGAAAATCGGAGTAGAATATCAGAGGCCTATCCGGCCCCGGCTTCGATTAGGTGCTTTTCTTGTAGCAGGTCGTCAGTTGAGCTTTGAAATGACCGACAAATTTCTTTCCCGTTTTTTTCTTTTTCGGGGAAAATATTTTTTTTCTTTTCAGTTGCAACGCGGCGAACCGATTGCATGGCGGCCGGGCCGTACATTATCGAGATGAGATAGAAATCCCGGGCTGGCCGGACCGAATCGTATTACCAAAAGGCCCAGATGACGACAGCCTGATGAACGACATCTCGCAGTTGTGATGTCCACGTAGAGGAGTACGTACGTGCATTCATTAGTTGGGCTAGCTCGTCGTTCGCTGTACAAGGTCTCACAGTCAACAGCTGCTCCAAATTAAAAGCAGGCCGGGTTAAGCAGATGACGGTTAAAATTCGCGGTCCAACCGTCAAACAACCTCGCGCCTTTCCACCCATCTTGTACCTAGGCTGCAAGAATTAACCGAGCAATTGATCTCCCCAGAATCGGCTGCTAAATCGATCGCACATCACCGGCCATGCGTTTCAGCCTTGGCACGGATCGCGTACGTCGTGTCGTAATGTCGTGCGACGTCGACTCTCACCTGCTAATTAAGGAAACATGGCCGCCAGGGACACACAGACGCCAGACAGTGGCAGTTCTTTTCTTTTGCTGGCGATCACCGGGAAACGAAGCAGAGCCTTCCGGCCGGGCTTCTACACGCACGACATCGATCACCGCGAGCACGTACATACGTACAGAGATACGTACGATCGCTCATTCGGCTATGGGGTTTTAGTTTTGAAGTTTTAGATTTTTTTAGTCATAACTCATACGCTGGATGCTGGAGTTAACAGCAGTTGAGCACGCACGCACCAAGAACTAGATACGCTGTATACCACGACGACGTACGTCGATCGGCTTGTTGCCATCAAGTACTCCATGGTAACTACTAGGACGAGAAGAAGCTCAGCAACTTGGACGCCACCTCCGGGAACATGCGCGTCGGGCGGTAGTCTTTGTTGAGGCAGACCACGGTGGCCGTTGCTTCCAGGACGAGCTGCATGGCGTCGCTCTTCCACAGTTAATACGCCTCGGTTCATGATCGTTAGTCATCATAACAGCATAGCAGATATATACCTTGCGTTCCGGCAGCGTCTCGACAAAGTGGTCGACGAACATCCGCGCGCCCTTGATTTGGACGACTCTCACCAGAACAACGAACCTGGCGCCGCGCTGAAGAATCGAATGATAAAAGAGAGGTAAATAACCCGAACAGATTAACATTGGCAAACACCTGGATGAGCTGATGACGCAAGTAGATCGATCGGCATCCATCTACCATGCGTCCTCGCTTGCGTACCTTTAGAGGCGCGAAGTACTTGAGGTTCAGCTCGGAGAGTGCCATCGCTCTACCCGTGCTTGCGATAGAGCATCTGCTGATGCCAAGCCTCGAAGCAAGCTCTTCCCGAGCTGATGGTACAGTATCACCGAGCGCGTTTATAGAAAGTGTATGTAAAACCCATACTGCTTAGTCCAATAACATCTATACTATCCCTACCATTTACGGTTTAATTACCTTTGTCGATGTACTCCGCGTACACAGCATTGTTGACGACCCCGTACATGTCAAGCTCGCAGTCACGGACCATCATCTCCACCGGGAAATACTTGTCCCCCCTGTGTGTATCGCGTTAACGTTCGATCCCAGAAAGCGAACACTACTACAGAAGAACGGCACGACGACCGGGAACAGGGGGAGAACCTCAGCTTCTTCGTGCCCTGATCGATGCTGATGGCGCAGCCGCAGCAGATGGTCTCGAGGGGCCGGGACTTTGGGTTTGGGGCAGCGATCCGCGGAGCCCGCCACGGCCGGGCACGGAGGACGGCGAGGTGGCTGGAGCGAGGCCGAGCTCCAAAGCTGATCGCTGTTGGCGGTGGTTGGTTGGTGTTCGGATGCAGCCGACAGCAGCGAACCCGCATGCCGAGCTCCATTATTGCGGGGATGGCTAGCGCCTGCCCCTGTGCTTTTATGCACAGCGCGCGTATGCTATCACTAGCTTTTGCCCCCATGTGAAGCATGCGCACAGCAAACCTGACTAGTGAGCTGAATTGTTTAAATGAGTACAGAATATACCTATACTAATGTTATTAGTCTCGTCTCAAATTGCATTTCTACGTTCACAGCTTTCCATATGCATCTAAATACATATTATACCTAGATACATATTATTCGTGCTACGCACCGCTGCACTTGCACGTACTCCATCGCGCGCGGACCTCACATAGGACTAGGAGCCTTGAGAGTGATGGAGCCTCCTGAGCAACGCACGCCGCCCAGTACCTCGCCGGCTGGAGACAACCACCACCCCTCGCACACAGATGTTCCCCACCTTTCGCCGCCGACGGCCAGTCACCTCCACCTACATCCTCCCTCCAAAGCCTACCACAGCTCGCCAGCCTCTTCGCACGCCGCGGAAGAGGCACTGGACCTACTCTACTGCGCAGACTC
This sequence comes from Setaria viridis, assembly GCF_005286985.2. Taxonomy (NCBI): domain Eukaryota; kingdom Viridiplantae; phylum Streptophyta; class Magnoliopsida; order Poales; family Poaceae; genus Setaria; species Setaria viridis. The sequence continues at coordinate 33,135,577 of NC_048263.2, forward strand.
TGAAGAAGACAGCCCGTGCTCTCGTCGCTTCAATGAGCGGGCACTGAAGACGGAGAAGGCGCAGCAAGTAGCATTAAAGACGGAGAAGGTGCTGCAAGCGGAGGAAAGAGGTGAGAAGGAATTTGGGAATATTTCTCTCGGACTTCTCCTTGCAAAACTAGGCTCTCAAAAAGATTGACAAGCTGAGAAGGGGTTTTCTATGGAAGGGTTCTGATAATGCACGAGTTCACTATCTTGTGAGATGGAAAAAGGCTGTGCTGCCTAAAAGCAAGGGTGGACTTAGGATCCTGGACCTGGACACTTTCAGTCGGGCATTAGATTATGGTGGTTATGGTATGAATGGAATGAACCGGACAGGTCTTAGGTAGAAACTACAACGCCCTGCAGCAACATAGATCAACAGCTAATCAGAGCAAGCACAGTTGTGACAGTTGGAGATGGAACACGTGCAAAGTTTTGGCTGTGCAGCTGGCTCAATGGTAGAACACCGATGGACATAGCACCTAACCTTTTCAAGCTTGCTTGGAGGAAAAATCGATTGGTGCAGGAAGATGTAACTAATCACAATTGGACAAGAGGACTATGGTGTATGAACTCGGTTGAAGAAATGATTCAGTTCATCGCATTATGGGACTTGGTTCAAAATGTTCGGCTAAATAGTGAGGAGGATAGCATCTGATGAAAATGGACATCAACTGGTGCATACACTTTAAAGTCTGCGTACATGGCACAATTACAAGGAACGTACTCATCCTTTCAAGCCATGAATATATGGAGAGCCCACGCAGAAGGAAAGCAGAAGTTCTTTGCATGGCTGCTAGTTCAGAGCAAAATCCTCACAGCAGATAAACTCATGGCAAGGAACTAGCCATGCTCACCAATTTGTGCTTTTTGTGATCAAGCTCCAGAAACAGCGTCTCATCTATGTCTACAATGCTCCTATGCAAAAGAAGTATGGCTTCTGGTTGCCAATTGGACAGGCGCTGATGCAACAATGGAGGAAGGGGATGAGGAGGACATTAAAGAATGGTGTAACAGATCTCTAGCCAAGCTGAATGGCAAGCGATGATGATCCATTGCAACAATCATGATGTACAAAACGTGGCATATATGGAAGTAAAGAAACCGAGGAGTCTTCGACAACAAATCTCTTCGCCCTGACCAAGTTCTCGGTTTGATTCAAGATGACATCAATACACGCCGGCAAGCATGTGGGAATCCTTTGTTAGGAGATGAGCTCCTTGTATCTTAATGTTGTTTGCCTATCTTTATGTTCTAGTGTTCGAGAGAGACCATCTCATTTATGTAATTGACAACTATCTGTAATATGGAACCTCTTTTCCTCTTAAATGCAAGGCAGCGCTCCTGTCAACATTTTCAAAACGAAACATAGTAAAAACTATGAATATAAGAATGATAAAACGACCTAGGACGTACCCCTCCAATTCTAAATAAAAGTCCATTATGCAAGGACATCAATCTTGATAGTGTCAATTTATATGAATTTGTAGCTATGACTGATCAAATTGAAAAAATTATTTGCTCTAGACAAATCTTGATTGGGTTGCATTTGGGATCGGAGGCAGTAGTTGCAAGCATATCAAAGCTAGAGTTGTAAAGGTACTTCGCGAGACAAATCTAAACAAATCATCGTCAGCTTTTAAATATGTATGCATCCATGACCAAAGTTCAAACCACGGACCATTCGTTCCTAAAGAAAAAAAATCTAGTAGTACCAAATGGTAATGGTAACAGAACTGCGTCACTAAACCAGAGGGGCATATAAGAAAATTGGGTAGAATTCAAAACAGGTCTATGAAAAAAATTTGAAGTTGGTAGGAGAGGAAGGGACATTACAATACATCAACGGGAAAGAATATAGCTTTCACTCAAGAACCATAAAGAACCATGAATTCATTATATAATTGTGAGGCTTTACAGATTATCCAGATGAAAATTATCTTCAAGCTACAGAAGCCAAAAGGGGGCTCGTAGAGGTAAAGAAAACTCCATGGAATTTGCATCCAAAATGGAATTCTTCACTCATCACATTACACAACAATTTGGTGCTGATTCAAGCATCTCAGGAGACCTGTAACATTGTGGAAACCATAAATAGTCAGATACGGGATGCACAACCAATGTATACCATACATCTTATGCAAGAATGAATTTGGATGAGATTAAGAAAAGAATGAATAAGATACCATAAGGCAAACCATCTACTCTATGAATATAGTGCAGAAGCATGCAAATTCTAGTTATAATACAACACAGATGAAACTCAAGCTAAGCTAAAATTTCTCAAAAAATACAAAAATTTTATTTCGCGAATGGCCACCTAATCTACTACAAGACAGCGGCTCTACTGTTCAAATGTTACACTGGAAAATGACTGCTCAAACATTAAAGTGCAATTGATGTTCAACTATAATCGTCTGAACTACCAATATTCAACTTGTCATGTGCTTCATGACTTGTTCAGTCAAGCAAACTGTTCTTATTGAGCATTAATTGAGCATTACTGGGTGATGTTCTTTCACCAGTCACCACCACCACTAATTGAGCATTAGTACAGTCAAGCAAAAGAATATTTCATATTTAAAAGCAACGGCAAAACCATACATCCACCTACTGATGGAAAAAAATGCCAACTTAATCTATAAGACAGCTATTTTCAATTTCAAACAAACAGTAAACTGGAGAAGACAGTTTCTCTCTTTCAAACACATGAAAGTGAAATCTATGTTCAACTACGATAATCCAGTTTATTTGCATCACCCAGCTTTCTAGGAGCTACAGAATTTGCTCATATGGCCCAATTATCACCACAGGGCAATGCCAATAGTTATACAATTAAAAATTGGCTAACAAAATTTCATATTTGCAAAGGCAGATGACTAAGAATTAGCACCTACTGAGGATACAGGATAAAAAGAAAGTCAAATTACATAACTGTGAATGATCAGAGCAACATTGAATTCTTCATAAGATTCTTTTTAACCACAGGTCTTTCTTATATTTCAAACTATTTGTTTTTTTTTCACGGTCCACTTCTTCAGAGACAACCAAAAAAAAAAAGAACTGCAGAGGCATGCATATATCTAGAGAAAGTCTAGGAACAATATTTTTGCTTGACCAAACCAACATGTTGTTGGAACATTATTGGATCCATAAAATGCATGCTGGGCCATGTTTTCAAACAGAAAAAAAAAACCAGAAGCCTTTTTGATTATAGACTTTGATCGGCATGAACATGCATATAGACATTAATGGCAGAATGGTTTGCTGGAAAAATATGAAAAACTCACAGCTGCCCCAACTTGCTCAGATCCAGATCAGGTACAATATCTTGGACAAGATCACTGGGGGGCTGACCACATTCTTGCATATTTTGCATGATGTCAAAAATCTTAGTCATGTTCTCAGGATCATTTTCATAGACCTCAATAAGCTTCACCATGAGTCCGAGCTGATTGTTGTAACGCTCATATTCTTCTTTGCTTATTGTACCTTTGTTATCCTCCAGCCATTTTGGATATTTTTCCACAATGTCTTTCATGGGCTCATGAAGAATCTCCTTGGACAAAAGTTGCTGCATCATTGTTTCAACAATAGAGTCCATATCCTGTGGATGATAAAAGAAAATCATTAGTTCAAGTGTACAGGCGCAAGTGAAAAATGGAGTAAATCAGAAAACCACAGGTTTCGTACTCGTAGCTGAAGAAAACTTAATGCCATGTTTTATGGTCAAAGAATTTCATAAACGGAGTGTCAAGTGGATCAACAAGCGGAGCGTATCAAACAGTCAATGAGCTTTAACTAGATTGGGTGGGGTTTTATGAAACATTATGACCATAAAATCTGGGATCAGTAGCAATGGCCAACTAGTCAAGAAAAATGTGGTTTTCAGGAACCATGGCCACAAATATATGTTCTTGTGAAATTATTACTCTGTAAATTAATTATGCTTTAACATCAAACAGTAGTATGAGATAAAAATAAGTGAAGTATATAATAGTTCAGTCAAATCAAATGCACTTCTTTTAGTACAAGTAACAGAAACTGGAGGGTAACTACCTATCAAGTATGAATACCAAACTGCCGATGTGCAGCTAACAGATTCATTTGCCCATTACACTCCCCAATTCGTCAAACGCCTGACTAAGTAAAGAGTCTTATAAGAAACCTACTGCTGCTGTGCTGCTGCTCCGAAACAAAACCTCTTTCCTTCCATAGGTATAAAGTAAAGAGTCTTATAAGAAAGCTAAAGCTGTATCAGCGTACCAGTCATCAGTAATGCCCACCCCTAACGTCCATGCCTACCAAGTCTCAATTCATCCATAGGACTTCAACATAGCAAAAAAAATTAGCAGGATAGGGAAAACGAGCATCCTTATTCCATAAATTGTCTATGCTCCAATATCAAAAGTAGCCTGACAACCTTTCAATGAAATGTCAATGTGAAATATCCAATGGTTCAGTAATATGAAATGTTCTTTCTTGTATCAAGGAACAAACTATATGATGTTATCCTGAATGAAACAACTATTCAGCAATTGTGCCTGCGATAGTGCGATGGAGCAGTAGGTATTCCATTGAACAGGCAGGCTAAAGCGATGGTACCTGCGCCCCTGCGAACTCCTCGAACTGCTTGACGAACTCCTCCATCATGGCATCGTCGTCCAGTGACGGGACACCGCCGGTGGCCGTCTCGAGCCCACGCACCGCCTCCCGCGTCTCGCGCGTAAGCTTCTCGAGCGCCTCCGACGCGCACGCGCCCCTCGGCAGCGGGGGAGGCTTCGCCCCGCGCCGCTTCGGCGCCTTGGGGTCCGGCAGCCCTAGCCCCAGCCCCAGCACCGGCCCCTTGGCACCCGACCCCGACGCCGACGCGGAGGCCTCGCTGCCGCTGCTGCACGGGGAGACAGACGCCGAGTCAGTGATTTGCGCAAACACCTAGCTGAAGGTGCTATTGACTGCGAGGGGAAGGACCAGAGGCGGTACCTTTTGGGAGCGGCGGAGGCGGAGAGATCGAGGCTGGTGAAGTCGTCGAGCGCGCTGTCTAGGAGCTGATCGAGGTCGTCGCCCCCGTCAGCGGCCGTGGCGGCGGCGGCGGAGCTGGAGTTGGAGGAGGCCATCGCCGGAAGCGCCGCTGCGCCTCAGAAGCCGCGACGGCGGCCGTGCTCCTAGATTTGGGGCTGGGGCGGCGGCAGCAGCAGGCGTGTGAGAATTGGGTTGGGATGATGGGGGTTTGGGCGTGCGTGAAGGGGAAGAAGAGAACACGGCCGGCAGGCGGCAGCCGGCTCGATTCCTTTTCTGGTCGGCAGGTAAGGACGGGGGCGCTCGCAGCCGTCGGATCGTGATCCTTGGAGTCAATTAGCAACCGATCCAACGGCGGCTGTAGACACTTGACACGGAACAAACTGCCGGTGCCGGGCACGGGTGAAGGTGAAATCAAATTCGGCGAACACCCGCTTTGAGAGCGTCCCCAAGTCCCACAACTCTGAATCTTACTCGCAACAAACTACTCTATTTTTGTGGTGTTTAAAAGAGAAGAAAACTACTCCCTCCGTCCCGTCCCAGATTATAAGTCATTCCAAGAATCTTGGAGAGTCAAAGCATCTTAAGTTTGACCAAAATTATAGAAAAAATATAAAGATTTATGACATCAAATAGATATACTATGAAAATATAATTGATAAAGAATCTAATGATACTTAATTGACATCATAAATGTTATTATATTATCATATAAATTTGGTCAAACTCGAGATGCTTTGACTCTTCAAAATTCTTGGAATGACTTACAATTTGAAACGGAACGGATGGAGTACAGGACTATATTCGTTGAGCTGTTGTTGGGTTTTTCATGTTTCCTCCCCTGTGGATTTACCCGCAGGGTGCTTGCCATTGAACAGTTATCGATTCAGTTTAACTTGGGACAGCAGCAAGCATCAGCATCCGGCACTCAATCAAATGCTTGATGCTTCTGACTTCAGACACGCACGACGACACCACATGACCTTGGAAACAAATGGACACCACTGGCAGATGCAAGATGCAGGGAGCACAGCAAGGTAAAAAAAAAAAGAGTAAGCGTCCCAGTTTTATTAACCATACTGAACAGGAAAGAGGCCCTCTTGCTTACAAACTACAGTTGCAAGAGGGTAAGCCAGCCACCGATCATTATCTCAGCGGCAAAGAACACGAACAAAAAAGGAAAAAAAAACAATGACAGACATGAAAGAATGAGCCACCCGGTGTGTCCAACTCTACAAAATTGCCGCCGCACGAACCACAGTTATTTTCACGACTTCTGGATCAATCATCGTATTTTCGGTTTCGTCACAGTGAGCGCTTCCTCCATCTCACCAGGGAATTGAGGAACCCCATCACCTACGTCAAGCAAACTCAGATTAGAATCACCAGACAAGATCACTAGACTGAATGGAACCAACAGGGTACAAGGAAAAACTGAAGAGGTCATGAGAAGAGAGATTTACTTCAGATGGGTCTCTCAGCGAGTAGAAGGCTTCAGTGTCCTTGGGCACCTGCGAAACTAGTATTCCGTATCCACAGTTCCGCTCTCGAAGTACCTGAGGCGAGACACCGAAGATTCAGAGATTAGACGCCTTTAGAATGAGTGAGATGTGCAACCACAGAAGTTCCTTCAGAAGATGTAGCAACCTTGAATGCGTCTTCGTCTGTTCGATCATCTCCGATGTAGATAGGAATCACATTTTCAGAGTCGTTTAAGCCGAGTGATTGAAGCAGGAACTCCACGGCCTTTCCCTTGTCCCAGTCAATCACTGGACGAACCTCTAAAACCTGAAGAATTGTGAAAGATTTATGTTAAATCTTGGAAGAACTATCACGATTTGTGCCAGACCTAGTAAAATAGTCTAGTCTCCTACCATTCGTCCATTGGTTACTTTGAGACGAGGAAAGGCCTCCAAGACTTCGTTTACGAGTCGTGCAACAACCTGCCAGTCCTGAAAACAACCGCACAAAACTGTCAGATAAATTGGCCAGTACTTACTCCTAAAGTTCTTGGAAGAACTGTCAGAGTATAAAACAAGAAAAGAGGCAAGAGCGCCTAAAGTTTGAGGTGCAAATGTTCACCTTCTCTGCTACATTGCGGTAATGTACAGATACGCAGAATTTGTTGTTCTCAATACTAGCACCTTCAATTCCACTTATGACCTCCAAGAGGGACTTGGAAACCTGTTGCAGAAATGTGTCTCAGTAATATATCACCCATCAAGAACAGTTACAGAATTGCACACAAATCAAATAGAGATAGTGCCATCATTTTTATGGATAAGTTTGTACTGTCCATTTGAAGTAAGCAACGTACTTTGTTAGCTGCAGTAGTTATAAAAGAAACACACCTCATCAATCATAGGAAGGAACTCGCAAGCAGGTTGGAAGAGATTGGCTTCTTTGCACTGCAAGTAGAATTCAAGGGATTGATAAGTATTATGCACAGAACTGTATGCTAATAATAACAGAATAGAATTCAGTGCTATTAGCAAGAAGGCCTCACCTTTTCAGTATTATGTTCTGCTACAGATGTCACTATGTCCATACCATGACTTCCAGCGTAGTATAGTTCCTTCAGTTTTACGAATTCAAACACCTGCATGGAGTGAGAAACAAAAGCAGATGTCAGACGATATATAACTTGCATATGACTAGGATTTTGATACTAGCACAGTAAGATACACAAACATATCATCGATACCTTCTTGCGTGACCTTCCGCTGACAATTGCAGTAGGGAAGGACTTTGCGACATTTCTCACAGCAGCTCTCATCTGAATAGTAGGTTTACGGACAGAGTATTAGTAATTTTTTAATGATCAAGTAATGCTATTTAAGTACTTGGAACAGGTTATTCTAATTTACCACTGGGGACATGAATGCTTTGTTGGGATCGTCCACTATAGGAGACAGGGTACCATCATAGTCCAAAAACACAGCAATCTTCTTGCCCTGTGCATTGGCTACTATCTGCTTGAAGGACGTCAGAGCAGAAGGGCATTTTGACTGCAACATAAGATAGCCATTAGTACATTTTGCATCCATCTCTAAAGGAAGTAGGCCACTCAAAAGTCAAAACTGCATATGTAACTTACCATCCATGAACTGTAAACAGGATCTTCGTCAAGTGAATTGCCCTGGCCGAAGGCGAGATTGTGTTTCTTGCGCGGTGATGAGGATTTCATTGCATCCAGCAGGCCATTGACAAGGACCTCTTCGATCTTACGCCTACTGGCGCTCACGTTCATGCTGGGACTGGAGCAGCCTCCGGACATGACTGAAAACTGCATCATATTTGAGGCCAAGCTTCCTAACAGTGGGGGGCTTATCGACAACGGATCGGTGATGACAGGTGAGCTGGTGCTCATATCCATTGGGGATGAATCAAGAAAGGGAACAGTGGTCAAGTGTTGTCTCTTTCTCTGAACTGAATTCAGCCTACTGTTTTGTCGATGAAAAACCACTTCTTGAGCGTTTTCTTGTCACTGCAGGTGTGGAGGCAGTTCATCAACAGCAGAATACCTGAGAACTGATCAGAGAACAAAAGATAAGTGCATCTCTTATATGAGAAATGAAAAGGTGGCTTAGGATATGTCGTGTACCTTCTCATGTTCAGAACAAGGAAACATCTATATCAGGAATCCGGATTGCTTCATAGGGATGGCCATAAAATCCAGCTCTGTTGCAATTTGATATTCAGAAAGCTCCACTGCACCAGTCAAGAAAGAAAAATATGAGTAGAATATTTGCAAAACAAAAATTGTGATCATTAGCAAAGTTAACATAATTTACAACTACTCCCTTCTCCTTTATTTGTTGGTCAAAGTATAATGATATAGGAAACGTGTTCTTGATGGAAAATATATGTTTTATGAGACTTCATTTACGTGGATCAGTGGTTAAAGTTTCAAAAGGTCGACTATACACACATTTTAGGACAAGAGAGAAAGGAGTTAGCATAATGACATGTTCGCCTAATCACTGTGGCCATGTGTGCTTGGGCCCATAGCTATGTTAATGTCTTGATGAGTGTTCTGACCTAGAGACATGGTAGGTAAACCTAACACTATTTTCAGTACGCAATTTAACCGATGCTACCAACCTTGAAAGAGCAGTTGCGTCGCTATAGTTAAGTTGCGATAGAAAGCATATACTATAAGAACGTCAGCTGTATGTTCGAATAAGATGTGATGTAAGCACAAGAACGTCATGCTACGGATCTTTTATCGAGAAAATGTCATCTTGGAAATCTTGAGAGAAAATGTTTCACGAATTACTTTCAGGATATTAGGTGAGAACGTTGACATTGATTTATTTCAAAGAGAACAGGTGCACGGAAGAATGACTTTATCATGACAAATTTAAGAGGTCAAGAAGAATACTCCACTAGACTGTGGGGATGGAATAGGAACGAACAGGTCAAGAGAAGGGGAATGACCGAGTACATGCTATGAATGCAGTCAGGCAGAAGCAGAACAATAGCAGCTCCCACGAGGGGAATGGCAGATTCAGTAGGAAGGTGTCCTAACTTTGATCCAAGAACTGTTCTGTACCTCTTACAAGTTCTAACCATGAGATGCTTCTAAAGGAAATTTCAGATTTGGCACATTTTTGCAGCATTTCACTTATTTTCTACGGACCTACATACATAAAAACCATCAATCAATTGAAACAAAGTAGCCCCACAAGCAGAAAAGAAAGCATCTCTTGTTTTCCAGGAAGGGACACTGAAGTTTAGTCGATACACTTTTGTGCCCAAATTTTGCAGAAGCAGAACATGAATGAACTCCAAAACAAGTTCTGAGGAAAGGATTGCACACCAAAAGGAAATAAGGAAGATGACCAAAAGATGCACACCTTAATACGATGGAGGGCTTGGAATGAACACGAGATGCGTGAGCCAATTCACCGAGTGGGGAGGGAGAGGAAGAATGGAGGAGAGGAGAATGGCGTCGGCCGTCGATTCAAGGGCTATATATAGAGGAGCGGGGAGAAGAAATCTTTGGAGAATTCAATGACGCCTGCATATTTTGTTACGGGATATTTGTTAGGAACCCTAGGTTGGAGTCCACACAATTTTGCGTGCCCCTGGTGTAGAATAACTCTTTAGCATTAGATGGTTTTATTATGTCGGATTCCTTTTGAGACTTGACAATGTAACGTCTCACTTGCTAAATGTTGACGTCTGAAGCATGGCCATGGTGGCTAGATGCACTCTTTAATTAATATAACTATTATTTGTGGACTATATATGTTTATTTTTATATTGCACCGTATTTGCTTAATAAAAAGATATCAGAAAGAAGTCAAAGGAAAACCGTGGTATTAAATATGTATATGTCGTTTAAATGTTCCCCTTAAACCGAATAAGCTATATGATGACATAACAAAATTGCAGGTCACACAAATCCCATGCCCGTATGAATCCGCGTAGGTACCAACCTACATGCTATGTTTTTTTATGTGGGGCCGAGCGTTCATACTATTTTTTAGATCTACAAGCTACACTAACATTTCTTATATAAATAAAACAAGGAATTGAACATTCTACTGCATCTTCAATCTTTAGTTACATCTATCATGAAAAGTACGTACTAAGACTTCTGTCTTAAAACTGATCAGAATACAATAATTCATTGCAAGGAAAAACACACAGAGCACATGAAAAACCATATTACGAGCCATTGAGATGGTAAATAAAAGGTAGTATCCGTTACTGATAAAACTGCAACAAATAAAAGAAAGGCTTCAGAATGAATCACCAGGTGGCGTCACACCAGGGGAGACCGTGGTGTGCACCCAGCATTTTGCTGGAACTAGCTGCCAGCAACCGCACACCACCACCCACCGGACCGACGCGTAGCCCGCCTCCGGTCCGGGCCCACCGGAAAAGCGCCCGGGCTCGCCCACCACTGACAATTGGACCACGCGACCCACGTCACCCTCAACCGCAGCCGCGTCCTCCTCAGCGTGGAGCTGGCGTCGCATCAGCGTCGACGTGCCGGGCCCCGCCGCGGTGGAGGCCTCACCACCCGCCCGCCGCCACCTCGGCGTGCCGTGGCCCGCCGCGGCCGGGGACGGGGCCGGTGGCGGGCGCGAGGAAACCACCACCAAGTCCCACCACCCCCGCCCCTCGCGGCCCGCCGACCCGTCCACGGTTACTGACCTGACCTGACCTGACCTGACCTGACAACCCCCCCGCGCGAAAGCGACGCGGTCGCCCGCTCGCCGTACGCGCGCACGTTTCGGACGGCCATCCGTGGCTCGGCGGCGGCTGGCGCGCGTCCGGTCACGCTCAGAGGGCGCAGCAGGGGGCGGGCGCGATCGCTTTAGCGCTTTACTCCCCGTACCGCTGCTTCCCCACGCCGAGCGCTGGGGGCCGAGCGCCCCGTCGCCGTCGCACGACGCGACCGCCGCGAAACGCGGCACATCGGCATAAGAATACACGACAGGGGCCTCGCCGTAGCTGTCCGCGGCACGTGGTCCTCTCGGGCACACGACGGCAACTTGCGGTAACCTGTCTTTCCTTTCGGAGCGCCCTGGCTTTGCAACTTGCGAGAGGGTTGATGTTACAGGTGCTACTACCAGTCGAGAGCGAGCGCCGGGCCGCCGGCGCGGCGGGCGAGCGTATCTTCCTTGTAACTTGTGTGCGGCAGGGCGATGCCAGTTTTGGGGCTTGGCTCTGGCTCTTCGGCGGCGAGAAGGCCGCGTCGGCGAGTCATTTTTATTTCGGGAAACTGACAGACCAAGTGCACCTCACGCTCACGGACACCACAGCAGCTGGTTCGTGCCGGGAAACAGACGAGAGGAGATGAGATAAACAAATGCTGATGGCAATCTTGTGCAGATATAAACAAGGCATTGAACAGCATGACCGATGGGCATGATGTTCCCTTGCCAGTTGCCACATTACTTATATATGCATCTCCCATATGGTTGGTATCTTGCGGGCGAAATGGAACCAATAAGCAAAGGAAGTCAAGTGTACTGCAAATTCTCAACGGACCAATTAGATGTCACTGATGTACACACTGCCTTTGGCCGGGACCATGCAAACAGACTAGATAAGATATCTCTGTCAACAATGCTAAGAAACTTCTGCACCATAAAAAATTATGCACAAAATACAATAGAGTACTACTGCAATATTAATTGGTCGGTGGCTAGCCAATTCCATGCAGATGTTACCGCATGTCCTTGTAAACAAACGTGCATCATCTTTCATCCGTCACCTTTTCTGTTTTTCATTGCCCACTAAAAGATTTGGTATCAAGTCAATTCGCAGGAGGGTTAATACTGAGGCGTCACTGCTGGCGACATGGTTCCTTGGGGAGAAATTGGAGTCCAAGTCGGATCCACGAGGCGCAGCTGCTCACAGGACGCTGCTGCAAACGTTTTCGAGTCGCTCACCACCACCTACCACCCAACTGGCCACTGCCAAAACACAAGCGAAGAACATGAGCTCTCATGAGCATCAGATATGAAAAATTGCATGTGGGAAGCAGCCATTGTATCTGTACCCGATTGTATCTAACTGGGACAAGAGTATCATACAATATTATACTTTGTCTTCTTGGTTTGGTCCTCGCTGCCCAGCACTTGCTACCCCATCTCGTGCTTCTCAAAGATGCCTGCATGATCAACAGGCACAAGCAGTAAGTAAATAGCCAATAGCACTCTGACTCTGAAATCAGACTCACGCATCACTCCAGATGTACTGATCCTACTGTTTCTCTAGTTACTTGTAGCATAGATTAATCTGACCACCAACAAGAATATCAGAACCAATAGGAACGCCATGTGCACTACTATAGTAAATGTGTCCATCCAGAACTTGAAAGGACAATGCTATAGCAAGTCAAATGAGAATATGATTAGCCAGGAAATACTACCAGTAACTGCCAAGTACATTAGTTTAGAAGTAGATTTGAACATCTGTTTGTTCTGTAGTAGTTCGGATAAGTATGGAGAATAGATGATTAAACAAGTTCAACCAGCAAAGATTCTTGGCCGTATCGTCTTAGTTTACCTTATCATCACATACCAACCCCACATGTCCTGTAATAAAACAGACAGATGCGATGCAGGGTTCAGGTGTTTCCTCTTGTCAGGTTGCAAACAAACCCACACAAGAAGCAACAGCTTTGCACTATACAAGCATGCTGCATGCGGGTGCAAGATTTACTAGGGAAGCTCATGGCTCAATCTGAAAGTCAAGGCCAGGCTGCACGACAAATTGGTGCAACATGGCAGATCAGAAAAGAACTCAAATGTGCAGTTCATCACTCCTTTGCCCTGACACCAAGAGGTGCATACGAAGGATATTCTCTTTTGATGCGCTTATATAATGTTAGATAATAATAAGAACCCAAGATCTTTAACATGGTGTTAAAACTTAGCCTCTTTGGTGCATGATTCATGAAAACATGCAGATTGTCAGGCCAATACGTGAAGACACCATTAAACTTCAACAATGCGCAGCTATGAAGAAAAATACAGAATAAAATACAAAAGCCAACTAGTTAGAATGTTTATGACATGAAGTTTCAGAGTCTACAAGGTAGAAATGTCGAATCAAGAAAACTGATATGAAAGGAATGCACTCCCACTGGTTGCTGATGAATTAAGGGAAAATCAATAACAGTCATATACATTTGTGTGAACTAAGAGAACAGATTTATGTCCTTGTGAACACAAACTCATGAACACTACTTCAGCGTGATCTATTGTAAACTTACAATCACCTGTATGTGCAACTGCCAGACTGGAACTACATGGAACCCAGAGGGCTTTGTTCTATTCAATGGATCTACTATGTGAACAACGGGACCTCTGGGTGCACTTTTGGAGACCATCACCTAACCCAGCAGTGATCTTTTCACACATCACATGGAAGAACTGTAAAGAAACTGTTCTTTATGACCATGACAAGTTCCTGATGCTAACCAACAGACTCCCATTATTTACTTAGTATAAGACTGTAGATCACACGTTGAGGTTAGATTGGACCACCAGTATACATATTCTTTCCATGTTTCTTGCACTGCTATAAATCCTTGCTGCTTTGGACCACATAAGCATAGAGTCCTGTGCTTACTAGCCTTTGTGAACCAAGTTTTACATGCTATAGCAGGTCCAGATTCTTTAGAAAAAATGGTTCTACAAGCTAAAGCAGACATATGAGTGTTGGGCAATAAAGCCTTGTGTATCAATGAAAAACAGCAGGCAAATATCCTTCCTACTTCAAAAGATTGTAGTGTTGGTGGTAAGGTTGCAGTGCCTTAACTTTGGAGAATTTTATCTAGATTAATGAATTTGTGTGTGCATGTGCATGTTCCACTAAGGATCCTCCACGAAGGATGGATCATCTTGTGTGCAGATCTATTAATGCGATTAATCATATATCCCTATGGTTGATGGTCCATCGGATGTCTTTGCATGTAAGTCTAGATCTAAGGATGCATGTTACATTTGAGATCTGTTACAACCAACAGGCAATAGTGTGCTAATGAAGTAGGACAGACAATGTGCAGCTCAGCAAATGCATGGTTCTAGTAAAGTTGTCCATTCTGAAAAGTTTTTTACCCACAATTTCACAAGTGATAATGTAGAATTTTTGGAATATGAGTGATAATGTAGAATTATATGCTTAATTACAAAACATGACTTGAGTAGAACCATTGAAGCAATTGTTATTCCCTAAACCAACAACTTCATCAAGTACTAGTTCTAACTGGCAAAACTGCAATTGATGATAATCTGATAACTAGAAACGTGGTTGCACCATTGCTAGAGTTGTGGGTAGATCTGCCAGGATTCCAACCGCATCCTGACATAGGGGGCCAATCTAGACTCTGGCCCCTATGATAATCTGATAACTGGCTATTTTCAGTTCATGTATTCACAGAAAGCAACAGATACTATAAATTAAACTTAAAGTCCTCTGCCATCAGAGGCATAAAATACTTGTGTCAGAGTACCAATAACATGTTAGAGCATTGAAATTTGAAACAATATAGCAAACAGGCCATATGTGTTTGGTAGAGCTGGACAAAGAAACACTTAAACAACAACACCTAGTAACAAGGATACCATTGAAATATGGCTGTCATTTTCTTGTAGGGGCATCATGAATTATCTCGTGGTTATCACTTTTATGTTTGGATTACACATTTGTCCAAGATATGGTGAGTTGCCATCCTATTCATCTAGCAGGCGGCAACCATGTCCAAATTGTTTAATGTACTCCAGCTCAATATAGCCAGGTAAAAATGCAGAATGGGCAATTAAAACTGATTGACAAAGCATTGACTCTATAAAGCAACCAGTGCGTGCTAGATCTCAATTCCAAGCAACCTGTGCGCATTAGATCTCAATCCCAAGCAACCAGGGCACATTAGATCTCAATCTCAAGTAACTGGTACACGTAGATCCCAATTTCAGACATAAAAGATGCTACTTGTGAGGTCAGACTGAAATTCAGGCAAAAGTTGCATGAGGAAGCAGGCGAAGTATACATCACTCACACTATCTGCGCAAGTCAATTTTATTTGTCACAAAACAAAGGTTCACGTGAGCAAACTTTAAGCAACCCATACACTTACACATGCAATCTGAGCAATGTACACAAATAATAAGATGCTGAAGTACTCAGAATATATAGATCATATGAAAATTGCAGATAAGCAATGCTAAAGCATATCCAAATAGGCATATCTTCATATGTCATCCCTCAAAAATAGAATCTCCAAATCTCATAATTTTGCCCCAAATTCAACGGACATTGACGACATTCCCTTGTACAGTCAATAGATGGTTTCACGGAACCATCTGTAGAATAGGGTTGTACAGAAACTGGCACTGCACTATACACATAACAACTTCATAGACACCATTGCACAATATTTGTGCAACATTTTCTTCAAATATTGTACATGGACCTACATTGTGCTCGTAAACGTTATCTTGAAAACTTTTTGCATGAACTTGCTATTCCCCCAATACAGAAACCAAGAATTTGCACGAACGAAAGAAATGAAGCAACAGAGAAAGAAACGGCACGGACCTTGGGAGCGAGAAGGGGGACTAGCTACCGGGCGAGGGGCGGCACTGGTCAAAGCGGCGGAGCACCTCGGGGTCGTGCATGGATAGCACGAAGCGCGATAGCGCCTCGAGGTAGAGCGCCGCCTGGTAACCCCCGGCGGCGGCGACGAGCTCCGAAAGAACGCCCCGACGGAGGCGGTTCGCCGCGAGCGCGACGCCCTTGAGCTCCTCCAGGAACGCCTCCACGTCAGCGGTGCCGGCCACCTCGGCGACCACGAAGGCCTTCTGGGCCCGGCGGAGGCGGTCGGAGACGGCGGGGACGGCGGCGCGGATCCGGCGGTCGACGCGGTCGGCGGCGGCGAGGAGGCGCGGCGAGGGCGAGAGCGTGCGGAGGAGCGAGGTGAGGAGGGATGGGTGGACGTCGCCGAGCCACAGGAAGGGGAGCTCGAGCGGGGAGCGCCAGTCCCCCGAGGCGACGACCCGCGCGGGGTCCTGGCGCGCGGCGGCGTCGAGCGCGGACCAGTGCGCCTGGAAGTGGGCCTCGACGGCCGCGGCGGCGGAGGAGAGCGGATCGTCCCAGGAGCCGGTCGAGGAGGAGAGAGCGCGGCGGAGCAGCGGGAGGAGCGGCGAGCGGAGGGTGGCCAGCCAGGCGGCGAAGAAGTCCCGCATCGGTCGCCTGGCGCCCGGGGCCCCGCGGCCCGGAGGCGGGGGCCGCGGCATGCCTGCGATTTCGGCGGGGGGATTGGTGTGGCCCGATTGCGGCGGTTGTTGGTTCGGCGCTTGGAGTCGGCGGCTTGCCGGCGTTGGAGTTGGAGGGAAGGAACGAACGCAGGGAGCGGGCGGACACCGGATGCGGGGGTGGGCGTCGTGGGCTGCGAGCTATCCGAGCCGTGGCAGAAATTCTTGGCCCGGTCCAGTTCTTTTGCGGGTTCTTTGCGTCTTCTTCCTCTTCTTTCTTTGGCTGATGAAAAACAGAGTGAGGCGATAACCGGATGAGAATGAGCTTGCTGTATGCTTGCTCGACGGATTGAGTTTGCCGTGGGCGAGCTAGCTCGATCGTTTTCTGCTGTACCGTTGCTGCCTAGTAGATAATTTTGTATGATTTTAGATAACTATTATTGAATTGAAAAATAATTTAGGACAAATATGGATGGACATACATTTCCGATCGAAGAAATTAAATTTTAGTGCCAACCATTCTTAATTCATAGCCTCCCAATCAAACTTTGTATCATAATTTTTTTGAGAAGTGTACCATAAATTTGATACAACGGATAAGGAACCAATAACTAAACCAGTTCCTTCCTGCTAGGCTGCTGTTCTAGCTTACACGTACGCCAGTCGAAATAAAAGTCATTATAGTCGTCACCATAGCAGCAATCCCCTCAAATCAAAAGATCCAAAAAGCAAAAGATCATGGAACAGTCCAACCACAAAACGCGGCCAAGCCCACGGTCGGGACGTCAACAGAACGGCGCCCGTTCCGGCTCGGGCTGCTTCCGGCCCCGCTTCCGCAACGACCCGCCGCAGCTCGGCCCCGCGTCCGACGACGACGCCGGCCTCCGCTTCCCGCTCTGCGTCTCCGGCGTGGCGGCCGCCTCCCGCCGGCTCACGCGTAGCGCGCGCCTCAGGCCGTGCTCGCTCTCCCCAAGATGCTTCACCTGCGCCAATCAATCAATGCCAACCCGTGTCGTGCAATGTCAGACGGTACTCCTACCGTCCTACGTACGTGACAGTGTGCGACACGTAGACCGGACACGATCAAAGGGTACGCATGGGATCCTGTGGAACAGAGATCACGCACGGTGCTTCTTTACCTTGCAGAAGAGGGAGCAGTAGTCGTGGCCGGAGGGCATCGGCCGCGCGCACGCCGCGCAGGGGTTCTCCGCGCTAACCGAGCGCTTCCTCGCCGTGCGCTCGTTCAGGAACACCACCTCGTGGTCACTCACCGTGTGCAACTGTATGCATGCACGCCGCAGATTGGTTAAGATCAGGAAACGACGACGGAGCGCGTGCCGCACCTCAGTAACGATCGCCGGGGTTGTGCGCGCGAACGTACACCACGATTGAGTAGCGTACCTGGATGCCCGCGCAGTCGAACAGCTTGAGGTCGTCGACGCGCACGACGAAGCAGGACGCGTACTTCCAGATCTTCGCAGTTAGTTACATTCCCCCGATCAAAGGTGAAGAAGTTGAGATCGATATGGAAGCTTAATGAAAGGAATAAGCCTAGTAACGGCGCGTGTGATCGCGTACCTGGAGGACGTCGTGGGCGGGTTCGTGGGGGAGGCAGTGGCGGCAGAGCGCGGCGGCGCAGTCGACGCAGAAGTGGTTCTTGTCGTTCTTGCGCTCGCCAGGGTGCGCGGCGCACGCGTCGAAGAACTCCTCCGAAAGCAGGCCGCGCAGCCACTGCGGCGCGCCGCGCACGGCCGCCGGCTGCATGGCTCTCCTGTGGTGGTCGATCGGCGCGCCGGGCGGGGGCCGAGGGATCCTGCCGGCTGCTCGCGGGTTCGATCGGTTGGATTAGGGGAGCATGTAGTGCGGCGGCTTCAGCCACGATAGGCTGGATTCAAAGACCGAAAAGCGCGGGGGTTCGGCACCGTCTCTGGGGCTCTGACTCTCGACGCTGCATGCTCGACTCGGCCCGAGGGGCGCAGTGCCCAGCAGGCAACAAAGCCAAAGCAGCACCGGATTTCGAGCTGTACTGACTGGATCGAAAAGGATCGAATGGGCCGGCAGAGTTCGAGTTGTACTGACTTGTGGATCGAAAAAGGTCGAAAAGGAGTCCGGTCCTTCTGCTCCGCGCACACAATAGGAATCCCGATCGGAAACCACATCCGCATAGAAAAGCCTGCCCATATATCGCCGCGTTTTCCTCTTCTTAATTGATTTGTTCCAGTAAGAGCAACTCCAAGAGTATTCTAAAAAATTCTTCCCCAAAACTATATATTGGGGGTTCTCCTAAAATTTTTTTTCCCCAAAAACATATTAGTCCACAGCAGATCGCTAATAAATAGCCCCCAATATTTCAAACACAGGCCACGTCATCGTATTGGGCCCATCGGAAGGGACGCGCGGGCGTGCGGGAATCAGGATTGGGGGAGGAACGCCAACGCTAAAATATACGCGGTGGCAGTCTGTTTTTTAGCGTCGCTAAAAAATTGGGGAAGGTTTAGGTGGATTGTTGGAGTTCATTTTTTCTCTCTTTTTTCCTTAAAAAAGGTATTGGGGGTAAGATTAGCAGCCTCTTGGAGTTGCTCTAACCAGCCAACCACACTTTCCAATCTAGACAAAGCCGCCGAGTACCCGGTATTGCTTCGAGGATGGCGTCGACGTCCAAGAACTCGCCTGTCCCTCCGGAGCTAACGATCGGATCCAAACCGCTCATCATCAGATTCAATGGCGGCGAGCAGGAATCGGGCGAGATCATCGACCCCTTCGACGCCGACCTCGCAGAAGCAAGCCTGGAGGCATGCAGTGTCTAGACTGCGTTCAAGGAGAATGGCTCCTCATGCTCGACGAGGGCACCAAAGAGTGCTTCTTGTTGAGCCTGGCCTCTCTGTGCAAGATCCCGCTGCCTCCTTTGCGGACGACGCGGGAACTCTCCCTGTGCGCCCTCTCTTCTCCGACGATTCCCCCGGATTGCACCATCGTGTTCTCCACGTACGATGACAAGTATCTGGTATATTGCCGGCCTGGTGACGAGAAGTGGCGGCAGCGGAAGTTGCCTGACAAGTTCGTGGGTAACATTGTGAGCTCTCGAGGTAGAATGTACGTGCGCTCAATGATGGATACATTCATCGCAATCGATGTATCCATGCCTTCCTCCTACGGCGTCCATATTAAACGGAGCGGCATACCTCACCCGAGCACAATGCGCTGGCGGTCTGAAGAGAGCTTGGTGGAGTCCGATGGCAAAATCTTCCTCCTGCAGTTCTACATCCATGGCTTTCGCAACTCAGAAGTTATCGACATGGACATTCACCTCTTGGACACCTCGGCCTATGTTTGGAACAAGGTTGAAAGCATCGGGGATAGGACGATTTTTGCCGGCGACAATTGCTTTGTGTGCTGTCATCTGCAAGTAGAGCTGGGATTCGGCCTGGCTATATCCATCTACTACACAAACACTACCGTGACGATGTTCGACTCTATACAATCCGCCTGCATGATCGAACAATGAGCTGCACCCTTCTGCCCGGTTCTTATGATAACATGTACTGGGTGGTTCCATCAAGGTCAGCAAATTTTATCTTTTTCCCCATTTTTTTTGGTTGCCTTGCGTATACAAGAATTCATACCTACTAATTTGACAACCCCACATGAATGCAATTGTCTCCAAATGCCAAAGCGCGTTCATTAGGACACGGTCCATGACAACTTTATGACAGTGCAAAGTACGGCAAGAAGATATCGTAGAAACAAAGTGCCAGCTATTTTCCTCAAATTGGACATCACTAAAGCCTTCGACTCCATACAATGGGACTGCCTTCTCCTACTTCTGCGTCATTTGGGATTCCCCACTCGCTGGTGCGATTGGACTGCGGCCATTCTGTCTACTTCTTCCTCACGCGTCCTCCGAACTCACCAATAAAACATGGCCGTGGGTTGAGGCAAGGCGACCCATTATCACCGTTATAGCGATCGATCCACTACAAAGAATCTTGCAATTAGCGACAGATATGAACATCCTTACCAGACTACACGGAAGGGCGCCCTCATGCTATATTTCGATGTACGCGGACGATGCGGCATTATTCATAGCACCAAGAAAAAAGGAAATTGATGCACTAACTAACATCCCCGAAAATTTCGGGGAAGCAACAGGTCTCAAAACAAACTTCCGCAAATCGACTATCGTCCCCATCTGTTGCGAATGCGTGCAATTGAACGTGGTACTGGAAAATCTACCGGCGAGGAGGGGAGCCTTCCCGATCAAATACCTTGGGCTACCACTATCCACACTGCGACTAAAAGCTATAGATTTCCAACCCTTGTTAGACAAGGTCGTGGCCAAGTTAAATAGTTGGAGTGGTAGAAATATGTTGACAGCTGGGAGACTCACTTTGGTCAAATTGGTACTAACTGCTCAGCCTGTTTACTTACTGTCAGCCCTCAAAGCGCCCAAAGAGATACCGAAGATTATCGATGCTAAGCGAAGGAAATTCCTATGGGCGGGGACGGAGCCACTATGCAAAGTGAATTGGATGCGGTCTGCAAGGCCTAGGAGGGGAGGAGGGCTAGGTGTGTTACACCTCGGAAAATTATCCAGGGCCTTGCGGTTACGGTGACTCTGGTAGGACTGGATGAATGATGGACCTTCCTGGGAGAGCCAGGACATCCCTTGCTCCCAAACGGACCGCAAACTCTTTGCGGCGGCAACCAAGATCACAGTGGGAGATGGCAGCAAGACTTCCTTCTGGGACAGCGGCTGGGTAAGTGGACAAAGGTCAAGGGATATTACACCAAATCTATATCATATCTCCAGAAGGAAGAACAGGACACTATATGATGCAGTCACAAATTGCACGTGGATAAGAGATTTAAACCTTCTTCATCAAGGATTTACCGCCACATATTTCACTGAGTACTACTGACTAGGTTGACACCAACCGTCTGCACCTTACGCCAGGTATCCTGGACACCATCACATGGAAATTCACGCCGAATGGGAAGTATATATAGCACACAATCGGCATACAGAGTACAATTCATTGGATCCATGACAACTAATCTCGAGAATCTAATCTGGAAAACATGGGCGCCACCAAAGTGCAAATTCTTCAGCTGGTTGGCCGTGCAAGATAGAATTTGGACAGCAGACAGACTCCAGCGTCGGGGATGGACCAGTAACCCAACTTGCACCTTTTGCAGCACGACGGAGGAGACAGGGTATCACCTTTTCGCCAATTGCAGTTTCACACGGCTAATTTGGACGGAAATTAACACATGGACGCAATGCCCTAACGTTGATCCAAGCCGCTGGGATAGGCACGACTCCATACATAATTGGTGGATAGCTACGCTGGCTAGCTCGGTGGCGGGGGGAACAGGGGAAAGGGTTGCGGACCCTCATTATCCTCGTTCTTTGGGAGATCTGGCTAGAGAGAAATTGGAGGGTCTTCCAACACAAAGACAAGACGGTTACCCAGATAACCGACAGCATCAAGAACCAAGCTGCGATGTGGGTCGCTGCGGGAGCTAAACACTTGGGGGACTTTCTCTCAGGTTAGGCATCCGTTTTGTACTAGTTGTCATAACAGAGTTCTGCCTCCCCGTTTTGGGGATGCGAGTGTACAGCTTGTATAGTACGTTTGTATACGGCCCGTTGGGCTTTTCCTCTCTTTTAATATAGCACCAGCTCTTCTGTTGGCTCGTTTAAAAAAAAATACCTACTAATTTGTTGTGCCCATTATGCTACGCAGCTTTGAAGAAGAAACACGAGGAATCTTTGACCCTCTTCTCAAGTGAGGTCAGTCCACAATTCCATGTTACCCTCCTGTTTCATACATGATCATGGTAATGTGAAAAGAGCATATATAATAAACAAACTGTTTTTCTACGATGCAGTCAAATATCAAGATCAACAAGCTCACCTTTGATGAAGACGTGGAACAAGTAGCAGCACCATGTCTACTCTACCTATTGATATGGTCGAGGAACTTGTCGCAAGGCTATCCTTTATTGATTACTTGAATGTTCGGGAAGTATGAAAGCGATGGAGTTCAATCAGCAATCCTGCTCAGCACGCAAAGAAATACCCAGCATACCCGGTACTGATGAGCATTATTTGCTCTAGTTCTGCAGGCACGTTCAAACTGTTTGATCCCATCATCGAGAAGGAATACACTCTGAAGAATAGTAGCCTAGTGCCATGTGATGATTACTTTCAAATGCTGCTCTTTGCAAAACATGGATGGGTTCTGGTGCTAAGAGGCAACAAGTACATGTACGCCACAAATCCATTCACAGGAGAGATGCTTGAACTTCCAGAGATGCCATGGCTTGGCCACCAGTTTGATGGCATATCATTCTCATCTTCACCAAAATCTCCAGATTGCGTAGTGTGCGCCGTCGAGAAAGAGCGGCGTAGCGAGAATATTCTTCTTTATGTGATGGTATGGCATGCCGGTGATGATCACTGGACAAGAGTGAAAATGTATGACCATACTCAGTTCCGCACAGCATATAGCAACCCAGTTTTCTACCGTGACAAATTCTACTGCCTGGGGACTCGGGGGAATCTGGGTGTTTTCAACCCACACAGCATGAAATGGAGAGTTCTCGACAAGCCAGGCGCTATTCCTGACGATGATCCAATGCCAGGTGATCAATACTGCCATCAATTGGAGTTTAGAGATAATCTAATTGCCACTTCAGACCACACAACGAAGGGCCTGTCGACCTGTACAGGCTCGACATGTCTCAGATGGTTTGGACCAAGGTTGAGAGGTTAGACAACGAAGTGATTTTTTGTTGATAATTGGAACGCGGTCATGATGTCAGCACCACGGGATACTTGTTGCAACAGGATCTACATATCAAAACTGGGAGGATACAATGAAGGCGGAGAGTCCCATAGTAGCGCATCCTATGATTTGAAGTCTCGCAAATATTATCCCAGTTATTTCAACTTGACAGAACGAATGAACTCCATATGGGTCCAGCCAAACTTCAGTCAATGATTATAGGTGTTCTATCATGCTCTCTAGTGAGCCATAGCAGCGATGCCGAGAAGGCGAGAACTCCTTGCAACAAAGCAGTACGGGATTGAATGAGAGCTCGAGCTATATATATCCTGTGCTACATAGAATGTGTGGAGAATGATTGGACGTGCACAACTTGTGTAGCACAAGTTTCGGTTCCTGGCAATAGAAGGGCATGCACAGCAGAAGAGGCCCTCGAGGCCTCAACCCAGCAGTCCGAACTTTTTCCGCACACGATAGAATCGGGAACCATGTTCGCATCCTACTCTGATAAAAAGAAAAACAATTGCCTGCGTGATCCTCTGAATTGATTTGTTCCAGAAACCGCACTTTCCAAGCCAAATGCGTACCCCCTCCATCACATAAAGAACACAATTTAATTAAGGATTCAAAATTTGTCTCAAAAAAATGCGATTGTAGCTTTTGAACCACTTATGGGAGCAGTTAGTCGTGCTCTTTTCTTTAAAGTTCTGCATGCATAGGTTTTTTTTACGAGGTAAAGAGAACTTCTTTAGTACTCAGAAAATGAAGTACATTTCCGAGCAATAATCTGCTCGACACACGCTGGGCGGCGAAACGCCAAACTGCTGAATGCCTCATTCGTCTTGCCAATTATTGTGCGAGCTCATGCGCGGCACCACTACGACGCTCTCTTTTCGTGTGGACAACCTTCCACTCTGTAGTCTAATCCTTTCTATGAATTTAAAATTGATAAAATTAGTGAGCTTACCATAAACAATGGGTTTAAATTTGCTCCGCGGTATTCTAGCTATTCATAGAGGCCAAGAATGGTAGCTAGAGTGGTCTTAGTCAGTGGTTCAAAAGCTATCCGTTCATATATGTATGGGACACTATCCGTGCCTGAATTCAATTTTGAAAAGAACAACTATTTGTATCTGTATCCGTATATTGTCTTTTTTGGAAACTCCGTATATTTTTGTCAGCATCCGATTTCTGCATGCTCGCTTGTTGGATTCAACATGACCTCAAGTCGTGGGTCCCCACATGCCACCTTGACACCTTGTATATTCTACCAATGAATTCTGAAAATAACTATATTTGTTCCGTACTTCAGGGCTGCTTCGTTCAATAAGTTCTCCAGGCCTTCGTGTTTCAAATTGAGGCATAAGAACGTGCTCACATGTCCTACCGAAAACATTAAACAGTTACTTCCTCTGGAAACTGCAGCCATATTTACATGTGTGCAGACTGGGGTATGGAATTTGAAGACGAAGCAACTAGGTTTTCCATGTGATCAGGTCATCAGCATTGTTGCCGTTAACCTGATGATGGCTGGGAGGCTTTCTTTTGCAACCATTTTGAGTTTACTGACTTCGTATCTGTTAGAAAACAGAAAGTCCCGTATCTGAATGTCATGTGCTTAGCTTAACCTCTGACTGAAACTCCTGATGGTACTTTTTCATCTGAATCCTCTCTTTGTTATGCTACATGAACCCACACCGATGGTCATCAGACTGTAATCTGCTGTACCGAATGTCACAGTGACTAAATTGACTTGTACTCCGCATGTTTTCAGAGCGAGTGAGAGAAGCAAGGCAAGCATCAAAGCAGCCATGCCATTAACCCGGGAGTACACCGCAGTTGTTGAGCCATAAAAGTTCAGGACAGGATCTGCACCGCTGTGTGGGCTGTACTCCGAAACAGGCCGCCATCATGGTGCTCCAAAACCCTTGGTCCATCCAGGCCGAGCCCGGTGACGAGCTAGCTATCTGCTTGTTGCGGCAGGTGTACACGGAGACATTCCTTCATCAACTGGGAGTGGGAGCAGTGTCTGATAAGTACTCCGGCCGTCCAACTCAAGCAATCATGCTTGCTCCGGTCTCAAAGCAGCGCTCTTTCAGTCTTGCCCTGCTTTGCAAGCCTTGATCTCTTTCTGTTCCTCTGATGCCAAGCAAGAGCTCATGGCCTGTCCCAGGCTCGCAGAACTTTAGCGTCGATTTGAATGGCAAACTAAACCAACAGCTCTGAGATGAAATCATCAGTTCACTTTCAGGGCTCAGCGGTTAGGTATAGCAGTTGTTTGCTCATCCACCGGCTTCGTCCTTAAAATTTCCCGTCAGTGGACAAGCGAGTAGATCACAATTATAGTCTCCAATAAATGAGGTCGCTGCAGGTTTGCTGGGAGGGCGCTTGACAGGGAGAGACTATTCAATACCGGAAATCATTTGCGTGTCAGTAGCCAGCTACGAGTAATCAGTTCGACCTGCCATGCAGCAGGGTAAACAAGTTGACATCGACCATGAAGAAGAGTTACTACAACCATGTGATGGGCCGATGAACTCGATAGCCGCTCATGTGCGTAGTTTTTCTAGGTCAGAAATGCAATGCTAGTTGCAAGGAGAGGGCCGGCCTCTCATGGCCGGCCAGGTGAAGAACAGTGCCGGCAGTTGCTGTAGCTTGGACTTGAAGACCATTCATGGTTCATGTGCTCAACTATTGATGCCTTGTCCTTTTGGATTTAAACAAGTCGCAGCTTCTTCCACTGGAGTTATGTTGCCATGCTTGTCAGTCTAATCTGCCTATGATTCTGTGTCTTCTCTGATTAATATATGCAAGCAAGAAGGTACCATCTGTTGCAAGTAAAATATTGCAGATGCACATTCCGGCAACAATGTGCGGCGAGTGCCGAGTGCATTGTGGTGAAGCAGTAGGGACCACTGCCATCCTATGTACGTCTGCTATACAGTACAAATACATATACTACTTATACATATATTTTTTTGAAACATTGGCAGGAGCACTACCTTGCATTTAAGAGGAATAGAAGTTCTGTTTAGATATTACATAGCGATTACATAATGAACTAGTACACTCATACATCCAGGGGAAAATGATAATCTGTTAGACATTATAAGTGAATTACCTATACACATTAACATACAGTATACAAATAAACAAGAATTGACAGTTGAAATGCTCCTATATTCCACGGGTCCCCAGCTCATGGAACAAAGCGCGGCTCCCAGCAGACCAGCACTGTCAAGACTGGGGAATGGGATGAACTGGTTCAAACTCGAGTCATGGCACCTTGAGTTCGCCACTCATTCGGGTTGCCTGCCTTTTGAGGCCTTTAGAAGTTTGAGCTTTCCGAGCGCTTTTGTGCAGCTGCGCTTTATACGCGGATTCCCTTTACTTGGGCAGATTCAGTTGGACTAGAAAGCGAGAGCGAGCTATCTGAAAGAGAAATCTTTGTTTGAGGACTATACTGGCATTCGAAGAATGTATGGATGGATTCAAACTTTGGACTGGCCTGAAAAGTGTATGTACGGTCTGAAAACTGAAAATGCTCGATGATATCCTAGCAAGTTTCATATTTTATTAGACAGCTTTTGCACATCTAAGAAATACTTCATTTCTCTGCCTGGAAAAACGATGCTCTCTTTTGCGGGAAATGCTCTGTTTTCAGGGAAGTGTTGGTCATGCATACTTGATACTACCCGCTCTACAAACATGGAGCATACTGAAAACGCTTGCAGCGAGGGCTTTAGCTTGGGGACAGAAATAAAGATGACTGCGAGCTGCTAACTAAACCCATCCCAGTGCACGAGCCTTGTACTCCAGTCAACCTAGAGAACATTTTTGGGGACGCAAAAAGCGCCGGCTAATCATCGCCAGCCCACAAAGAAAGCTACGCCGGTGATGATGCGTGATAGCAGAACGTATATGAGGCAACAACTGCAAATAAAGTACTAATATATCTGTATCTTTTTAATCCATGGAAAAACGAGAAGATAATGGAGTACTCCTACTTGTGTAGTAGCTGGTACGTGTACCTTTGAAGGAAAGGCGACGAATTAAAGTTTGAGCAATAAGCATGCGGAGCATACACTACTCATTATTCAATTCGACGGATCGATCGGTTCGGCAGTCTGCACTGCAACCGTGAGAAGAAAAAAGAATTGTTTTGAACCCGGCAAAGACGATCTGTTTCTGAAAGAGAAAGACAGCTACCTGACAATACGCGAGCCTGACAAATCGTATCTATTTCAATACTTCCATGGACAGTACGAATACGCGTACACCACTTCGAGAGCAAGATCCGTAGCAGCAGCGGAGTACACCCACATGGCATTATTCTGAGACTACTCGGCCCTGAAACCGCTGCCCACAGATCGTCAAAATCTCGCTTCCAGGTATGCAGGTTGCTACCCTCCATCTTCTGAATTCGACCCGTGTACTGCACTCCTGCTCCCAAGGCGTGGCGCGACGCTGCAAGCTGCTGCAGCCTCCATGCATGCAATACAGCAGAAGCTCACATGATGAACAGAAGGCGACGCGCCCGAAATGAAGGCAAGCGAGCAGTGCCGAATCCAAACCCGAAGGCTTCCTCTTTTATGGCCCTTAAACGCGGCTGTCTATTCCTTTTGTCTTTCGCTCGCTCCGGCCGGGGGGCCGGGGGCGAGGGCGAACGGCCTCAAAAGCCTTCCCCGCCCGCAGGCCGCATCGAACGCGACAACCCCAGGGAATAAACTACGAGCGGCGCCACCACGCTCGCACGGGCACAGTGCCCTCGCAGCTCGCGGGCTCCCGGAACGCGCCCGCACAGGACCTCGATCAGGACATGCGCGGCCACTGTGCGCGCCTTCAACTCGCAGCAACTGCAAGCGGCACAGTGTTTGCAATTGCGCGGCTGCGAGCGAGGCACGGGCACGCCGGGAGTGACCGGCGAGATGAGTAATGGCGAAGGCTAACGATCGAGGGCGGTGACTGGACGGAAGCAACTGAGATTACCACAACCACAAGTGACAGAAAAAAAAATTAGCAGCAGGGTTGATGGACATTGATGGTTTTTGTCTTTTTACAGCCTGTAGATGATGAGGAAGCACGGGAGCACGGCGTGGCGGTCGAACACCACCAGCTCGCCGCCCTTGCCTACCCGGACGGAGTCGAAGTGCTCCTTGGGCTTGGAACCCGCCCCGGCCTCCGCCACGCGGCCCGCGATGACCCTGCACAGGAACATGGCCCGCCGCCCGGTCGCGGGACCGCGGCCGCCGGCGGCGTGCGCGCCGCCGCTGCCGTCGAAGGTCCGGATGCGCGGGGCGTCCTCGCTACCGCCGCCGCCGCTCGGTGTGGAGGCGGAGGGCGACGAGCCGTACGGCGGCGCAGGGGAGAAGCGCATCATCTCGTTCCCGTCCGCGGCGCTGCGCGCGGCCCCTCCGGCCCGGGCGCGCACCGCGGCGCGGTAGTCCTCGAAGCGCGTCACGGCGCGCGCCGGGTTGTGCACGCGGAACAGCATCTCCACCACGCCCGGGAACGCGCCGCTGCCGCTGCCGCTACTGCTGGTGGTGGGCGCTCCCGGCTGAGGCGGCGGCAGCGGCTGCGGAACTGGGACCGGAAGCGGAGACCACGAGGAGAGGAAGATGATCTCCACCACCTGCCGCGACGAGTGCCCCGCGGGGAGCTCGGTCAGCGCCGGGACCGGGCCGAGAGGACCCGGGGGCGGCGACGGCGGCACCACCACGGAGGCCGGCTTCGGCTTGGTCTTCTTGCCCGGCTCGGGACTCGTCTTCGACGACCCCGGCTTCGGCCTCGGCCTGCCGGCGGGCTTCGACGGGGCGACGTGGCTGAGGGCGTCCCCGGAGCTCCCGCACCCAGCGCGCGGGAGGAGCGGGTGGTGGAGCTTCTTGGGCGCCACCGCGACCCTGGCGGCCACGTCGTCGGCCGCCATGGACTTGCAGTGGAGTGACCGGACCCAGCTCCCCGCCGCCGTCGCGCGGCGGCGTGGCAGGGGAGGCTTCTCCGGCATAAGGCGCTGAGCCGGAGACGCAGCGCGGTCGTTGTGGTTGACGGCTGTGCGGCGCTGGGCGGTGTAGCAACTAGCTAGTAGAAGGCTAGGACACGTTCGTATATATGGTTAAGCAAAGCGTTTACTACGCTAGCGCTGTGTTAAGTCATGCTCGGCAGCCTGTACACTGCCTTGGGTGGTCAGCTAATATAGGGCTGTGGCCTGTGGACTGTGGCTGCAGCCTGCTTATCCTGGCAACTGGCCAGGTAGCGCAGCTGTCAGTGTTAGAGCTGCTCAGACATCTCACTTGATCAGAGAGGAAAATTACTATTTACAGACAGTAGAATGCATGGTGTCCTAGGATATACGGTGGCTACACTAGCTAGTAGGCTTTGGATAGTACATATACCACTGTAGGGATCGTCGTCCATAGGCTTGTGACTTCTGCCACTGCAGTATCGACTGTTGAACGTTTTAAAAAGACTGGAGGGGATCTCTTCAGACTTGACTGCTTCAGTAATGTTTGCTTGCAAAGCATTCTTGGTAACAAGGGCTGCAAAGCATTCTTGGTAACAAGGGCTGCTCTGCATGCTAGATGTGAAGCCAGAAAAAAACCAACGCAAATTTAAGCTCGTAATCAATTCGTATGTACTGTCCTTGGGTTTGCAAATGGAATGGAAACGGTACAAACGTTTCTGTCTTCAAATATGAGACGGCAATTTAAATTACGCCTAAAAACACTTGTACAGTTACGCTTGTCATGGCAATAGCTAGCTTTTCACTCTAGTAGCTCACATGCCTTTGCATGTTTCACCTTTCAACTATCCTCCAAAGCCACATGTCATGCGCTCATGGCATTGACACTAGCCTGATATATCAAAACCAAAGCAAGCATTATTGGCACGGAATGACGCATGATCGTCCTATACTAGTACTAGCCACTAAAAATTACGCTCTCCTCCCCTCTCGTGAGATTCCATTCCATTCCATTCCACCCGGCCGCGATCGAGCTCACGCCATGCGCGCATGTACCCGCCGAGAAGCGAGAGCCAAAGGTTAGGGAAGGAAGGAGGCGGCCACGGAAGCGGCACGCGAAGCGCGGGGGCGTCCAGTCCAATCGCGCAGCTGTTGTGCACGTCATCGACGATCGGGCATGACGGCGCGCGCACCCGCGCTCGCGGTACCGGACGGATCCGCGCACCAGAGGGCAAGCGGTTTGTCCCTTCCTCGCCCATGACGTCGCCGCGCGCGCTCGGGTCCAGCCCAGGCGCGGCGCGGCCGTCGATCCGCGAGGCCATTGCAATCATCTGGGAACGCTTGATGGGCCGCTCGCACGTCGTCGTCGTCGTCTGCTGTTGTCGCGGTCGACCGATATCATATCGCGCGTCGTTTCCCTCGTCCCTTCTCTCACGCACGACGCGTGCTCGCGACGATCCAAAGTTTGTTCCCGTTTCGTTTTGTTTTGTTTTCGGCGGCTTAGGTGAGGCAGGGGCTCGACCGGCTGCCTCTTCTACGGAGCAGTTGTGTGTGGTTCGGCAGGTTAGGCTGGAATTTGGTTTGGAGCTTACGATTTCGGGACTAGAATGTGCGTGCCGCATACGAATTGAACCAGCAGGTTCGATGTAGACAGTACGTCCAGGGTCTAGCACTAAGCTAACAGCCGGTCGAGCTAATTCTAAATGCCGGCCTAGTGGCGTCAATGATCATCGCTAATTTGGAGCCTGCATTAACTTTTGTTTCTTGCGCGGACTGTACACTTAGCCAATAGTCCAATACGTAGGCAATAGCTCGCTATCCAGATTACCTGCCGCCGAGCCTAACACTGAAAACAGGAGAGGAAGTGCAGTACGTGGTGCTCTATGCTCCCCAAGAATGCGGATGGAACTACGGTTAATTGGCATGCTTGTCAACAAAGGAACAGCCTCGTTCACTGAAGAAAGTACGCGTGACACACACGGTGCCTGGCTTAGATTCGTATTTGAACTAAAGGCCGGAAGGTATGGTGCCAAAAGTAACCTTTCCTGTCCTCGCGCGCAGAGGATATCTCACTACCGCTGCTGCGGCTTTCGACACATCCGCACCAGTTTGTGTGTCACAGGATCATGCGTGCGCTTTCTGTCGATTCAATTTGATTTGATCCCACGAGGTGAAAAAAAGGTTTAAAATAGTAGCAACGCTACGCTACGTCGCTACAATTTGAATTGTTTCCGTCAGCTGGTGAAACCGTGAAAGTGAAACTGATTGCAACGTGGGGGGACAACGGGACCGCGTTCAGCAAACTTAAATGCTTCAGATGGTACTGCAGCTGCAGCAGTACGTTGTGAGTTTAAATTTGAAATTCAAGTCAATCAGCACAATCAACGGGATCTCACGAGCAGCGGAATGGAAGGCACAAACTTGGCATTGCATTGGAATCCGGAACAAGTTCGAGGTGGGTTTGAATGGAGCGGTGGGAGTTCGAGGCATCGTTACCACACGGCCCAGCACTTTGCTCGCTCACAAGTCACGCCTGCCGCCCATGCGCGTGCGCCACCGTGCCCCAGAAGGCCCATGCGCGAGGCCATGCCCATGTCACAGGAGGCGGCCTGCCGCGCCCATGCGCCATGCGCGCCAAAACTTGCTGGACCTATGGATCCGGCGGCCTCGTCCGGTCGTCCTGGGCTCCTGGCTCTGCACCCTGCAGTCAGGGTTGGCTGGCCGTTTCTTGCTGTCTTGCTGAGTGCTGAGAATCCTCTGCTCTGCTATCCTGTACCACCATTTTGCCCCGGATCTTTATGATGCAAAATAGCAGGAAACTTTGGTCAACTTGGTCGCTGCTCCTCTGAACTCATCCAGGCCACGGGGCTACGTGATTTTGAGACAAGGGCCGAACAGGTAATAGTAAATGGTACATAAAAAAACTTGCACATACGAAGAGATTCGGGTTTACCTCCTCCTCCAATCACAGAATATAAAACTGTTTAGGATACTGACACCCCATCCATCTATAAGGTGAAAATTGCACGTAATTTTTTTGAATATATAATTCAAATATCATCGATCTTAGTCAATCTATTTAATTGTGTTACATCTAAAGTCAAAGCGGAAAAGTTGCCTGATTTGAAATTCTACACCGCTTGTAACTTAATCTTGAAATACCTAAACCCGATATTCCTGATAACTATATCAGGTACACTGTTGAGAAATCCGAATTTAATTCGGAAAATTCGGGTATTCAACTTAGATATCCGAATTCCCGAACTATACTTAAAGCTATTGGATTACGCACTAAGTACATTATAAATGTAGCGAAATTTATTAATTTGATTCGTCATTTGCTTATTGTTTGATCCATACGTTGGTATGTGACATTGACGGTGGTCAAGCACCGAGAGCGGGGATCCGATGGGACCCCTTTTAGAGATCCGACCTGGGGTTAGTTCGTGCGCAGGGATTCAAGAAGCGTTGGGGGAGTTAGTGTGTGATTATGTTCAGAGAGGGTTTTTAGACAAGTTCAGGCTGATCGGAAGCGTAGTACCCTACGTCCTGTGTGTGATGTTGCTTATAGTTGTCTATCTGTACGAGAGCCAGCCTTTTATAGGTCAAGCCCACGAGACGGGATGAGGCGAGCCTCGCTCTCCAATCCTTCCCTTTACACTGTGTGCGTGAACGTGGCCGCCCAATGGCCGTCCTCCTTGATATAGTTCGTCTGACACGCCATCCATTTGCCCTGATGCTTCCTTGCCTTGGTACACACGACGCTTGTCAGTGTTTTATACTCGGTAACCTTTCGAGGGTATCCTGAGGTAGTAGATTGGTTGGTGAGGAATCGTCGGACCTGTAATTTGAAGGTAAAAGCGAGGACACAAAATACGGATTTATAAAGGTTCGGACCACCAGAGTAGCGTAATACCCTACGTCCTATTTTGGGTGTTGTATATTGCGCCCTGCGTTTGGGTGTTGTGCAACTTGATTGTTGGCTATTGATGATGGTTTTGAGCTGTCGATCTAGGTACCCCTGCCCTCCTTTATATATTCCAGGAGGCATGATTATTAGTCAGTTACAAGGAGGAATCCTAGTAGGATTACATGGTATAAGTCCTAGTAGGATTACAGAGGAATCATAGTAGGAGTCTGTCTTCATCCTTCCTTGCGGGTACTGAGGATCTATCCTCGACAAGCCCCTGAGCACTTCATAGTCGAGTGTAGCAGCCTTTGAGTACTTTTTAGATCCTCGCCGAGTAGTTTTGATGCTCTTGTAGTACTTTGTCTAACTGAATCTTCAAAGTTTCTCAAAGCTGCCATGAGGTTATGGTGTGCTCAAGCCCTTGATTTTGTAATCTTCATCTTTGGAATGTGATATGGAGGGTGGCTGAAGTCACACTCCATATGGAGTAGCCCCCGAGGTTTAGGTTGAATCGAAGAATCAGGCTGAGGATCAATAAAATCTTGAATCTTTTTCTTTCATCTTGAAAAAATCAACTATTGGGTGTAGCTTATCAGCCCCCGAGCCTTTAATTAATCAATTCGAGGGTCTTTAGTTTTCATGCAAGTCATCATCCGAGTTGTATTGCGGTGTCCAGCCTCTGAGCTTATGCGCCAGGTGAACTGTAGAAGCCACATCAAGTAGTTATTTCGCGCTTAACCCCTAAGCTTGGAAACTAGCGGAGCCATTATAAGTACGCTTAGCGTTCTGGAAAGTTGTCGCCGAAACTTAACCGGAAAAAAGAAATGCATACATTATGTAGCATATTTGTAGAATTTGGAACTGCTGAAATTTATTCAGTGATGAATATAATGCTCTTATTTCGACCATATTTCTCCCGAGTAGTTAGCATATTACGTTTAGACTCTTAGTCCCTGTTTAGCCATTGCCACTGCGTGTGAGATCTTTATCTCGTGCTACGGAGATCTTTATCTCGCGTCCTAGCATTTAGGCATGACAGAAGATCTGAGGCTATCACGAATTAAAGCGTGTTCTGCTCAAGGATATTGGTGACCGCTAAGAGAAGGCATTTAAAATAAGTAGTTGGCATTGCGACAAAAAGAGAGCGTGATTGCGCTTAAAGTAGTCGTTTAGACTTTTTTTGCCTTTTGGCGAGAAGAGCGTGTGTTGCCACGCATAGGATTTGTGCCTCCTTAGGGCGAGCCTCCAGCACTCAGTGCACTAAACTTCATGGCAGAGCTTCCTAATTCGGTGTACAAAGTTTGTGGTGGAGCTTACGGAATTCGGTGCACCAAACTCATGGCGTTAGCCTCCGTAATTCGGTGTACGAAGCCCATGGCTGTCGGTCAACATGCCCCGGAATAATTGGCAAAGTATAGCTCTGGAGGGTAATTCTCGTTGAGAGGCTTACACAAATAAGTAGTAGGCGTGTTGCCTTGCATGCGGAAAACAAGCTGGAAATTTTATATAAAATAATTAAAAAAGTGACTTAGCTTGATTCGTGGACGATTGTCGATGAAGCCGTGTCGATTGTTGATGACGTCAACTAGTTGGAGTCAATTCCGACTAGTTCTTGATCACGTGAAACTCGCCTTTGCTCGCTCACGAGTCACGAGTCACGCCTGCCACCCATGCGCATGCGCCACCGTGCCCCAGAAGGCCGATGCGCGAGGCCATGTCACAGGAGGCGGCCTGCTGCACCCAGGCGCCATGGGTGCCAAAACTTGCTGGACCTCTAGATCCGACGGTCTCGTCTAGTTGTCCGGGTCCTGTTTGGAACCGCGGCAAGGAGAAGTGCTTTTCAGATAAACTATATAAATATCGCTTATTTGAGAAGCGGGTCTGAATCAACTTCTGCATTTTAGTAAAATGAGAGGTGGTGGGGAGAAGTGTGGTCAAAAAGAGCTTAAAAAAACATGCTGTTTGGCTTCTAGTTTCAGCTGAATTTGGCCATAAGCTGGATTTAAGCTGTTTAGCTTCTAGTTTTAGCTGAATTTGACCATAAACTGAATTTAAGCCGTTCCAAACTGGTCCTGGGCGCCTGGCTCTTTACACCGGGTTGGCCGTTTCTTGCTGGCTTGCTGACAATCCTCTGCTCTGCTATCCCATTTTGCCCCGGATCTTTATAATGCAAAATGACAGGAAACGTTGGTCAACTTGGTCGCTGCTCCTCTGAACTCATCCAGGCCGCGGGGCTACATGATTTTGGGACAAGGGCCGAACTAAAATGGTACATGAAATTTTTTTTTGCAAACACGAAGAGATTCGGGTTTACCTCCTCATCATATCACAAAATATAAAATTGTCTAGGATACCGTCACGCCATCTAGATAAGGTGAAACTTGCACGTAATTTTTTAATAAATGTTATCGAAGTACTTCATGATAATTCAAATATCATCGATCTTAGTCAATCTATTCAATTTTGTTATAATCTACAGCTAAAGCTGAAAAGTTTGCCTGATTTGAATGAAATTCTAAAACACTTGTAATTGTCACCGGAGGAAAAAGTGGAAAACTGCAAATATTTTGGGCCCAAACATCTGAATGAAAAAGGTCCTATTTCTTTGGAGTGAACAGAGAAGGCCCATAGAGCAAACGCACCGAAAACAGATCATTGATTCGGATCGGGACACGCCCCTTGGCCAATCCCGATCCCACGCTTCCCCAATCAGGCAATCACCCCTGCCGGCGCGCATGGCCCCCCCAGCCCCCCCAACGACCTCGCCGTCGGCGCCGGCGAGGCCCGCACTCCTGGGCAGCGTTGCGGGGCTTGACGCGGCCGTGTCCCTCCGCCTACACGCGCTCTTCCTCCCGGTGCCGCGCCTCCTCCTCAAGGCGCTCGAGGTCGCCGGCGACGGCCGCATCTGGCTCCCCGTCCCCATCTCCCTGCTCCTCCTCTCGGCCTCCCCCGCGAACGCGTCCGGGGCGGTCTCCCCGCTCCTGGTCGGCCTCGTCGCGGGCCTTGTCATCGACCTCGCCCTCGTCGGCCTCGTCAAGGTCGTCGTCCGCCGCCCGCGCCCGGCGTACAACGCCAAGGACATGTACGTCGCCGTCGCCGCCGACCACTGGTCCTTCCCCAGCGGACACTCCTCCCGCGCCTTCCTCGTCGCGGCCTTCCTCGCCGCCGGCGGCTTCCAGCCCCGTGAGGCGCTCTTCCTCTGGGCCGCCGCGACGTCGGCGTCCAGGGTGCTCCTTGGCCGGCACTACGTCCTCGACATCGTCGCGGGGGCTCTCCTCGGCGTGTTCGAGGCTTGGCTCAGCAACTTACTCTTGAGATTCATGTGCGCTCAAAGCACATTTCTGGTGTGCTAACCTAACCTGCTAACCATTGTCCTCATACGATTAATTGCACTGCGATGGTATTGGCATTGTTGTTGTTGCGAGGTTGCAATTTTGGGAAGCAATTCAAGTTTGCTGAGCGGGCATGTTGTTTCTTGAACAAACTTGAGCACGAGAAAGACTGAAAGAGGAATGAATTTGGTTGATGCAATTGACATCATGGAGTTTGTTACATATATGCAAATTCTTCACTCATGGACTAACAACTGGCTGTTTTTTTGGCAATCTTATTATGAGCAATTACTGTGATAAATTCGTTTCTACTACTTCCAGGTGCTTTGGCTACAAACGTGGCTAGGCTGTTTTAATGTTTCATAAACTGATTGCTCTGCATTGGATACTTGCTAGTATATTTATGTGTACTGGTTAGGTGTCATGTCTTAGATGCTATGCGTAATTGCATTTGGATACCAAGAAAAATGATTACTGCCAGATACCTGATGTTAATTTGATTTTGCCATTGTCAATCTAGCAATATTCATGTTTATATGGATCATTGCTCCCAGGCGCGAACAGCCTTTCAACTCTGTCCTGGAACTGTTAACGTTAAAGTAGATCACTGTGTATCCGCACAAAATCGGTACAATTTTCTGTGCCTGATACCAGGTGCTTGCTGCTTTTGGAGATGCCAGCCAAATCAAGCTGGTTAGATCAAGGATTTTCATTTCAATGGGGTATCAGAGTAGGACATGGGTATTGAACAGCATCGCTGGCAAAGGGGCTGGATGAGAAGAAAAGGATTGCTCACTTGCTCACAGAAATTCAGAATAATTGGCTGCAAGACCTCCAATAATGCAGCAACAGTGAATCTACTAATATCTTCAGTCCCGTTAGTGTTAGATCGTGCGATGGAACGCCTGAAATAAGGGGCTCGTTTCTGGCGCCTGAATCATTATGCTGACGACGGCTTATCCTGCTGCAGCTAGCAGAGGATAATCTGTGGGCACAGTCAGCACACATCTGAAGTCTTCCAAGTAACGACCTGTTCCCAAATGAGGTGGACAGATGAACGCTGACAAAGTCTACGGCAGCGCGCAGAGACTCCAGAGGCTCGGACGCCGTCAGGTTCACAAAAGACGAGAGATCCCCATCCAACGGCGAGGAACTGACTTTTCGCAGTTCACGGCCAAAGGTTTGCTGATCAAAAGCTTTGATCTGATCTCCCGTTTTCGTCGACAGCCGCACCCAAAGAACTGACAAGATAAGGTATACATCGGCCGCCGACCCTTTCCCCGCCAGCGTGGGTGGGCGGCGCAGTCACCAACCGATCCCAAGTTCCAACTGGCAGGCGGCGCCAGGCTTCGCGGTTCCAGCGGCCGTTGCCCCGAATCCAACCACTCTGCCAACCAACGCGCGAACGGATTGCAGTCGGGAGACCCGGATTAGCACGACGCCACCGCCGCAGCCAATCATCACCGGGCCTCAGCTTATGCCAACCCAAACTCCACCTCTCCTCCGGAGTCCAAGCCCGTCTGCTCCCCTCCTACGATTCGGTTCTTCTTCCCTCCTCCCCTATCAAAAAGATTCAGGCCCTACCAAGTGCCAACCGTACTCGTCATACCCTCTGGCTTTGTCTCTCTCGTGTCCCGATACTTTGCTTCCGGGGGCAGGAAACACGCCGCCGGGGCCCCCCCGTCTTGGATATTTCAGTTTTCAGGTTCTTGGATCTTCCAGATTCTCGGTTCTCGAGGGTAGAGGAGAAGAGGAGGGCGTTGAATTTCCCCTTCTGATCGTTGTTTCTTGATCGCCGTCATGAGTAACACTCTGCTCCGAGTCTCCCCTTCCGACTTGAAGATGCCATGTAAGCGCTTACTTATCCTGCTATATAGTTCTTGGTCTTTCTTGTTGCGTGCTTTCGGCTTATCAGACTGATCGGATCGTCGCTGCTGATTCGTGCCATGGGCAGTCGAGCTCAAGAAGCAGAATTCGGCGTGTCTGGAGCTCGTCAACAAGACCGATCATCGCGTGGCTTTCAAGGTGACAAATTTGGCGAGTTTGCTTTGGCGACAGATGCAAATCTTGTGCATCGGGGTCTGGCTCAGAGAGATTGATACCTTTCCTTCGTCCTGTCGAATCTGCAGGTGAAGACGACGAACCCTAGGAAGTACGCGGTGCGGCCTGCCTCCGGTTTCGTGCCCCCCAGGGGATCGTGCGGCGTCTCAAGTGCGTCCGCTTCGCGCGTATGCTCTGTAATGCTTTATCGTTCGGTTGATCATTTGTTCTCATCTGCTACGGTGAAATTGGTGTAGTTACGATGCAAGCGCCGAAGGAGATCCCCCCGGATTACCACTGCAAGGACAAGTTCCTCGTTCAGAGCATCGTTGCGGAGGAGGGGACGACGCTGAAGGACATTGTCCCTGACATGGTAAATTCTGGCAGAACTCGCATTTACGAAGTTGGATGGCACCGTACAATGTTTTGTTTTTTACAGTCAAAGAGTATTCTGTAACATTCACGTTGTGGCTTGTAGTTCAGTAAAGTACCAGGTAAGTTGGTCGAGGAGTTCAAGTTGAGGGTGATCTACGTCCCTGCGAATCCTCCATCGCCTGTGCCTGAGGAAGCAGAGGAGGAGGATTCCCTTGATTCAGACGTGGACCACGAAGTGGAAAGACCATCCACGTCCAACTATGTAAGTATTAACCTTACTGCTTGCTGCTTAGAGCAAAACATGCCATGTTCGTTCCTTGTGAATCACTAATGATGATTGGTGCTTTCCATTGCTTTTCAGACATCAGGGCATGGACATACATCTGGATCACCAACTTCACATAATGAGGTGACTCTAGTTCCACCTAATTAGCACTGCCTTCTCATCTTATCTCAGATTGACAAAAAAAACATGCACGCTATAGTATCATCTTAAAATGTTTGATCTAACTTCAGTACTCATGGAAATACTATACACTCTAAAATCCTCGTTAGTTCTTTCTGTCCGTTATATGCTATTGCTTGACTGAATAATTTTGTTAGGATTTGTGCGGGAAAAGTTTCTGTCATAAGCAAACTTCCTGCTCGTGTGATGACAAAGGAAGCTCTGGTTTAGCAAAGTCATATGCTTTCAAGTTGCACATCTCCGTACGTTAGTGTCTCAGAATGACATTCGAAAACTGAGAAACTTGATTCCTAGTCACCATATACTCGCATCACTTCCACTGCGATTATTATCACCATGAGTCCAGGATGTTGCAATTACAGTTTCAGAATATTTGTACTATCCTAAAATTTTGCCTGGCCATACTTTATATTACTAACATCATTGATGTTTTGTGGTTCTCTAGGATGTCTCCATGGTATCCAAGTCAGGAGAGCAGGAAAGTAGATATGCAGAGGAAAACAAGAAGATGCAGAAAGAGCTGGTATCTTCTGATGATGACTTTCTCTCTATTAGCAGACTAGTCGCTTTATCTGTTTCACATACATTACTTTTGCATAAATAATGTACCCTTTTATTTTTTACGTGCTAGTTTCATGAGTGCCTATTATGATATATAGGGTTTAGGTATTATTGTTTTTGCTCTTTACAGTTATATAATAATTCCTTCTAGAGAAAACATTAAGTCTGAGAAAACTAATTGAGACACATATGTTACTTTCATCCTGATAATGCACATATGCTGGTTAAATTATGCCGCAATAAACGAATCACCAAGAGCAGCAGCCAGCAGTATGCCTTGGGGTTCGATATGATACTTCTAAAAAAGATATTTACACAGTGAAAACAAGTTTTCATGGCCTCTTGTTCTTTTTTTTTTTGGCTGCTTCGCAGCATAACTTTCTATGGCCAGAAGTCCCTTTCCAACTCTGTTTGCTATTTCAGCTTTGGTTTGTGGTCACTAACCGGTCAAAGTTGCTTCGTTTTCAGGAACTCCTTCGGAAAACAAAGCCGTCTCCTGGGGGCTTTTCGGCCACGTTTGTGCTGCTTATCTTCTTGTTATCTTTCATTCTTGGATACTACTTGTTTGGAAGCAGAGCTTAGCAACACACGGCAGCGCATCACCCTTCGCCGCGCGGCTCTATCTTTTCGGCATCTTTGCTCCTTTTTAGTACAGAAAATTTATATTAGTTAGTCTATAATACAGATAGGTTTCTTTTTTGGGGTTTGAAGTGTCCATATTATAACAGAATCTTCAGTTTTGAAATATACGTGTGTGCTCGGAACAGTTGTGCTGTGTTCAATGTTCGGGTAATTTTGGCCACGAGGAGTGATTTGTCACGATTCCCTTCCAGTTCCATGACATCTAATTTGGCAAAGGAGCAAACAGTAGCGTTTTCTACCTCAATGTTGAATCTGATGGCAGTCCCAACCCATAATTTCCATAAGCAGAGTCTATCCTACCAAATCAGTAAGGCAGTCCCAACCCATAGTTTCTCTATCCTACCAAATCAGTAAGAAACTATACCTTACCACCCATGGTTTCTTAGCGTGGACCCTAATAAATTATCTCCTCCCCTCTCCTCTCCCTCCCTCCCTCCCTCCGGTCGTCTTGTTTCTCCTTCCTTTCTAGTGTCGACCAAACCAGCCGTGTGCACGGGCGCCGGCGACCAGGCGCGACCGGCGGCGTAGGTACTCCGCCGGCAGCGGCGGGCAGCAAGGAAGGCCTCCATCCGCTGCCGGCCTAAGAAACAAAGCAGAGAATCATTGAGTAAAGGAACACGATTTGGGGATGAGGAGAAAAAACGACAATTTCCTTCCTTCCCGTCTGCATCTGACCCAAACTTGTTTTGCATACGCACACCGAATCAGTAACTTGAAGGGTTTGTCTTTGTTCAATTGCTGCACGATTTCTCTTGCAATTATCACTCTTGAGATGCTTGTGCAGAACAATGAGAACAAGAAAACTAGTAAGCAATAGCAACCACCGTGTCCACCCTCTGCAGTCTGCACCTCGCACTTGAGCCTCTCGGTGTGGTCAACTGCAGGCCCAACTTGGCGAATTCATGCGTCCATCTTGCTAGCAAAGAGGATGCAGGATGGTCTGCGCCATCCAGAACACGGCGGCCTCTATCGTCACAGTAGCAGTACCAATTCTTGAGCAATAGTAGTGCAAACGATTCGATACATGGGGACCTCGCTGCGGGCAGCCTCTAGCCCTCTATACACAACGCGCGGGCTGGGCGGGCGGCAGCGGCATGCTGGGGGTGCCACGCGAGCTAAGCGGGCGGGGCTGCGCCGGCGAGCTGGGCAGGCGGCGCGTGGGCGAGGCCGCGGCCGCGGTAGGAGCCAACTGCGACGCGCGGGCAAGGCCTAGACTGCGGCGGCGTTGGACGTGAGGGTGCAGCGTAGTAGCGCCGTAGCGGCCGCCGGCCGCAGTTCGCCAGGGGACCGGTGGCGAGGCGATCCGAGCAGCACGGGGAGGACGAGGCGTAGCGAGCGGCGCGGCCGCCGGCGAAGTCTTCCCATCGCGCTTGCGCTGATTGTTGGAAGAAGCGCCGACGTCGTTTCTCGGATGATAAACGATTTCTTCAATTTTTCCCGTTCCCTCTTCATTAACTGTGCTGCCACGTCAGTTTTTTTTCATACCTTATTTAATGCTACAGAAACTGGATGTGATTGGTTTGATGCCAAAATTTTGAAATGTCAGGATTTTGGTAAGCTAAAAGTTAGGTAAAAACTTGCCAATATTTTAGCAGAATAAATGGGAGATGTGGCAAATTTATGTACCAAACCAAGTGGTGGCCAAAATGTTAGGTTGCTAAAATTTTAGCATGCCAACATTTTGGTAGCAAACCAAGCAGGCTCTGTATCAACTAGAATACTGCTGATCAAAAAGACGGCGCTACCGTCTCCTTTAAGTAGGCTTCGTTCCTTAACTGCTTCCAACGGCCCACTAACAATAAGCCCATGTACTGTATGGGCCGTCACGGGCCGTCACGTCACGAGAGGGAGCTGAGGCCTCTGTGTGTCTAGCTGTGTAAGCCTTGTGCCTTATACATTATCGCTTCAGTTACACACGCGTACTATCTTTTTCGTGATGTATCAAAACGTTTCCGCGATGTATCAAAACGAACAGTATAAATATGCTCTCTTTTGCTATAGAGCCGTATAATATATATTTCTTGGCATCTTGGAAATTTCGCGCTACTTTGTTTTGTGCATGAGTACATGCATCATGTAATTCCTCTATTTTTGGTTCTTTGTGATGTCCTTCCTGATAATAGCATATGCAGCACCCTTAATCGCCACTTTTTCCTGGACCTCGATGCCGTGAGCACCACTACACACCGCTCGAAACGCCAAGATCCACAACTAAAATACCGCCCAATAGTCAGTCATCTATGAACAATCGTCGGTGTGTACCATGCATCGCCGCAGATATCCGATCAGCAAGAACGGTCATAAAGTGGTACGAGCAATTATATAATCCTGAGGCTCGACTATAAGTACCCCCTCTAACGCTGTGCCGCAATCGAACCATCACAAATCAGCAGGTTAATGGGCTACGTTCAGTAACTAAAGAAGCTTTGATTTTGGTTTTGGTAGCAGACCACCAATCGCTACTACAGGTGAGCAGCAATGGCGTCCAAGGTGCTCGCGCTGTTCCTCGCTGCCAGCCTCCTCGTGTTAGGGGTGGCTACCGCCGCACGGACCCGGCCGGTGGCGGCGATGTCCGCGACGGCGCCGGGCAAGTGCGGTGTCAGCACGGTCAGCCTCGGCGCGTGTGCGAGCGCGCTGCTCCGTCGTCAAGGGGCTCGTCGACGCCGAGGCCGCCGCCTGCCTCTGCACCGCCGTCAAGGTCGCCGTCGGCGTCCCCCGGCCTGCTCCCTGTGGCAGCGTCCCTCTCGGCTTCGATTTCGTCCTCAACAACTGCGGCAGGAAAGCGCCCGCCGATTTCACGTGCTAATGAATAATTAAGCCCGTGGGCCGTGTTGACGGCCTTGCCTCCGTGCTCGATCGACGTGCGTAGCTCTGCTTCCTGCTGGGGCACACGCGTAGGTCTCAGTTTGATGCGTGGTTGTTTGCTTGCGTTCTTACTACGTACACGTACCAGTTTTCATGAGTGCACCGATACATGGTCGCGCTCTTCGTATCTGTGTTGGGTTGTGTGTACCTCTTTGTATTGTTCTGTTTGCAGTTGCATGGAGGGTGTTTGAATACTAGGTGCTAAATTTTAGTAGTGTCACATCGAATGTTCGGATGCTAAACTTTATCACCGGATTTTTTAGAAGCGGCGGTGAAAATATTGGTGGTAAAAATGCTTTCTGTAGTAGCAGAAATTATGCTTTTAGCAAGGGATGTGATTTTATTTTTTAGATCGCGTGATGCGTGTAACTATTTTATTGATGGCAAATATTTGGACACTTAGATGAAATTCATTCGAGGAAGTCATTGGTGCTGGGAGAGGCCTACCAAAGTGGAAAATTGTCCACACGAGAAGGGAGCAAAATTGCGCTGCCCATGACCTCGCGCAGCTGGCGAAACAAACAAAACAATCTGCAGTTTGGAGATTTAAAGTGCCGGGCATGTGTAGAGCAAATTATAGCTCGGGATTGTAACGATACTTCGGAGTAATAAATGAAGCCCTCATTACTTCGGGGGAAAAAAGTACGCATGCATGCTGCACTGACGGGTGATGATTCAGGATGGTTTGAAAACTTTTTTTTAAGGAAAAGACGGAATCCAAAACGCTAAGATCGTGAACTAAAATACCATCAATCATCATAGAGTACCAAGCATTAACGTGTTCCAGCTAATGCAGCAAATATATATATTCGACGGCAAGTC
This sequence comes from Setaria viridis, assembly GCF_005286985.2. Classification (NCBI taxonomy): domain Eukaryota; kingdom Viridiplantae; phylum Streptophyta; class Magnoliopsida; order Poales; family Poaceae; genus Setaria; species Setaria viridis. The sequence continues at coordinate 33,180,103 of NC_048263.2, forward strand.
AACTATCCAGACTGGCGGGCACATATATTTAGGCCACTCAGTGAACAGTTACCTAGATAACTGCCAAATGAGTGTCATGGTCTCATGAGAATAAAACTTCCCTCCCATCTGATGAAACTCTTTCTATTAATTATCTTACCAAGTCAGCAATTTTGCTGATGTGGTATTAAATTTAATGCCATAAAACTTCCCATTTCAATGGTTTCGTTTCACGTGGCCACTATGTAATGTGCTATTTCCGATTCTTTAATCCTGGTTTCAGACAATAAGTACCCTGACACCGTGGTGAGTGCAAGCCACCACAAGCATCACGCTAAACACTTGCTTGCTAGAGCGCTAGCTAGCTCATCATCGCTGCTTGTGACAGGGCGCAATGGCGTCCAAGTCCAAGGCGTTCGCGTTGGTTCCTCGCCTTCAACCTCCTCTTGCTAGGGATGGCAAGTGACGCTGCCACATGCCCCCGCGACGCGGTTCAGCTCGGTGCGTGCGCGAAGGCGCTTGTTGGCCTCGTCGATGTGAAGGTGGGCGACCCCCCTGTGCTGCCGTGCTGCCCTCTCGTCGCGGGGATCGTCGACGCCGAGGCCGCCGCCTGCCTCTGCACCGTCATCAAGGGCAACACCCTCGGCGTCCATCTCGACCTCCCCGTCGACCCCAGCATCGTTTTCAACAACTGCGGCAGGCCCGGGCCGTTCAAGTGCTAAGCTCCTGTTGACGCGCGCATACGGCCGGCCGCCGGGCTACCTGCGTGCTCGACGTGTGTACCTCTCCTTGATGCTGGGCGCACACGTAGGTTTCAGTTTGATGCATGGCTTGCTATTGCTTACTTCGTGTCACTGTTAATAGGTTGTGTGTGCTTTTTCGTATTTTCTGTTTGCAGTTGTCTGTAACCTTTGTAATAATGGACCGGTGGTGCACACTGTGTACCCCGATGCTAAATTCCAATAAAGTTAATTTTGACTCGATGTTATGTTTACCTTATTAGTTTTTTATATTTAGTAACTCGAGATAATATCTCAGAAGTTCAAATGTACTGTCCTACGAAATGGTGAGCATCGCTTTTAAAATTGTTATTTCAGGTCTCACAAATTCTCGATCACTATAAAAACTGTTGGATGAATTGAATAAGGCTTTTACAATTGTTTGGAAAATATAATCGCGGATATTTTTAAGTGGATGATATGAGGGGATAAATAAACCGAAATCATGGATAAATAAAAGATATACGATTATAAAAAAAAACAGAAAGATAATGAATAATAATAATGGAAAAACACACACCTGCGCTTGTGGGCCGGATTGTAGACCGGGCTGGATTTGACCAATTGAATCGGTCCAGCGCGCTGGCTGCTCTGCCTGGTGATCTGTGGGCTGTCCAAGTAACGGGAAATTTTTTTTAATTTTTAATTTTTATTTTAGTATTTTGTAAAAATATATGATTAAAAAAATTGCAAATCTATACCTATACTGGCAGTAACTTCCGGGTACACTTTCAAAAAATCACAACTAATTCATATAAATTCAGATGGAGATAAATTTTATATGAAAATTGTATATCTCAACGAGATCTACAACTTTATAGTCAAAATTTTTTCATTTGGTATCATCTTGGTGGTCAAATAATCAACACAAGTTTCAGATCTAAATTTGAATTTTAGATCTGAAACTGGGTAGCACACATTCAAAAAATCATAACTAATTCATATGAACTCGGATAGAGAAAAAATTTATATAAAAATTGTAGCTCTCGATGAGATTTACAAATTTGTAGTTCAAACTGTTTTCATTTGATACCATCTTTGTGCTCAAATAATCGACACAAGTTTCATATCTTTTGTTTCTGAAACAAAAGATATGAAACTTGTGTCGATTATTTGAGCACAAAGATGGTAACAAAGGAAAACAATTTGAACTACAAAGTTGTAGATCTCATCGAGATATATAATTTTTATATAAAGTTTATCTCTATCTGAGTTCATATGAATTAGTCATGATTTTTTGAAAGTGTAGTGTCCAGAGGGGAAGTTACCGCCGGTTCAACTGGCGGTAGCTTGCTCCCGCCGGTATAGATATAGATTTGCAATTTTTTTATTTATCCATATATTTTTGCAAAATATTAAAATAAAAAATTAAAATTAAAAAACCCTAACGTGGACGTGGTGCTGTGGGCCTGTGGCCCAAAGTTGTCAGGCCTATCGAAAAATAAATGTAGGTCAACATAGTACTCTGTGCACGTACAGACCAGACACTTCAGCCTACTTTATGTCGGACATTCCTCTAAATGGACCAAGTAATATAGTTTGGCTGGCGGCTTAGAAACTTCGTGCTAGTTGGTTGTAGCGACACCATATTATTTCTAGCCTTAGTTCCTGCGCGCCCATTCCTGTGATGATCGCAGCCACTACGCCACATTCATTGTTAATCACCATCTGCTTGACCTCTAATGTCCTCCTGCACCACTTGCGCACGCTACGCACCGTCCGATACGCCAAGATCCCAAGCTAAAAATAACACCCAACATCATATGGAAACAAGCGCAAATGTGCGCCAGCCCATGCAGCGACCTTGGCCATTTGCGCAGCTCACCCAGGCCGTACAGAGAAATAGTCGATACCCCATCGGGGAAAACACTAGTTATACGAGGTGGCCAATAATCCAGATCTGACTCTTCCTGACCAGTACGCTCACATGCCAACGATCGCAAAGTTCACATGAACGCTGAGTGCCCTAGAGCTAGCGAGTGCTCCGATTAATTAATCCCGGGGCTTGACTATAAGTACCCCCGCTAGCTAACACCGTGATCAAGCCATCACAAAAACAAGCTAATCACTTGCTCAAGAGCTCTAATCACCTTGCTCGCGAGGTAATAGCTTGTTGGCTTGTGATCGACGAGCAAATGGCGTCCAAGGCGTTGGCGCTGTTCCTGACCGTGAACCTGCTGGTGGTGCTAGGCGTGGCCAGCGCGTGCTCGCCCTACTGCCCGACCCCGTCGACGCCGACGCCGACGCCGGGGTCGTTCGGCAGGTGCCCCCGCGACGCGCTGAAGCTGGGCGTGTGCGCCGACGTGCTGGGCCTGATCAAGGCCAAGGTGGGCGCCCCCCCCGCGCTGCCGTGCTGCTCCCTCCTGCAGGGGCTCGTTGACCTCGAGGCCGCCGCCTGCCTCTGCACCGCCATCAAGGGCAACGTCCTCGGCATCCCGCTCAACCTCCCCATCGACCTTAGCCTCATCCTCAACTACTGCGGCAAGACCGTGCCCACCGGCTTCAAGTGCTGATCGCCTCGATCGATGGCATCTCAATACCTCGCTGCTGGACATGCATGCGTGTGGGCTCTCTTGCGTGCGTGCGTGCGTGCGTGCATGCATGGGCGTACGTGCGTGAGACGACGTCTTTTCGTTTTGTTGCATAGTTTGCTTGCTTGCTTGCTTCCACGTACCCATTCGTTTATTTGCATGCATGGCCTGTTCCACCTCAGGCACGCCCCTTGAGCAGTTGGTGCGCTGCTTTCACCTGTTTCTTGAGCGTCGATTTTTGGGCGTTTCCCCCTTTTTCCTTTGGAGGAAAGGAGCACTGTTGTAACTCGCCTATAGGCTTTCTCTTTTTTAAAATAACAGGCAGCTCTCCTACCGGTTCGTTTAAAAAAAAATACATGCATGATCATGCTGCTTGTATATGATTCGGATTTTATCTACATCTTTGTATTCTTCCCTCCCTGCTGTGCATTTGTTGTAAAGGGCCGGTGCTCACTTTGTGTGCCAGTACGGTGCTAAAGTTTCAAGAAAGTTTGGCTTGCAAATTTGTAAAAATGCCGGTGCTCGCGTGCCAGTGTTTAAGTTTGGTTTGCAGCTTAAATATTCATGGTTTGAGTTTATTCTTGCCGCAGACGAGAATATATGGCTATGTGTATTGTGTATACATGTATGCATGTCTTCATTTTCTGATTATAGGTATGAGACACACACACATGTACAGACACCACGCTCACACACACTCCCTCTCATATATTTGATGCCGCGAGCCAAATCAAAACGGGTTAAAATATTTGTCGTCCAAAATACAAAATCCGACGCCATGTATCGTACATTGATTTTGTATTAAATTGATGCGTACCGTAAGGAAATGATGGTATATTTCATTAACAGAGCTAGTATGTAGCCACTAGAGCCTATGCATGGTATGCAATTCTTGAAATGTACAGTTTGTAGTTTGGCGGTCATCTGACCATTTGATTAATTAAAAGGGGCAGCCACAAAGCCTGGCGTTTTGTTTCCCTGGTGTACGGAATCCAGGTCGACAGTTAAAATGCTGTCTTTTTTTGAAAAACAGTTAACTGCTGTTGGTTAAGCGCATTCCTGAGTGATATACCAAGACAATCAGCACATGAAAAACCATCAGGCGCGCGAAGAATTCACCCGGCCATGGTACCCAGCAAACCTGCAACACAAGCCAGTAAACTTTTCGCGCCGGCCCCACACCATCCAGCGTGAAGGAATCGTTATTAGCCACACGTACACAAAGGAAATATCTGCCGAACAGTTAGCGAATTAAAACCGCGCGTCGTATGTGAGGCGCTGCCTCCTTTCGATCATGGTTTTCCTTCGCTAGCAGGCCCGCAATGGTTATGATGATGATGCGCGCCGTCACGGGCCGTTGTTGTTATCGGCAACGAGCCCAACCGACGATACAAGTACACCGATGCTTTGCTCGTCGGTCTCACATCAATGCGTGCTGGGAAAGTTCCAGAAGGAACGCCCACCACCACATGATATCAGCTGGCTCGATCGAGCTAGAGGACGATGCAGCTGAAGCAGGATGCATGTGCACCGTGTCACTGTGTTTCGGTGGAGACGGTTCAAGAAGAGCTCGACCAAGCTTACATGTTGCAGCAACAGGGCCGGGGGTTCACCATCATCTTACTGACGCTTTTCTTTCTGCAATTTCTAAATTGTAGCTATAGTAATTGTCCTTCATATACGTAGCCGTGATTTTAAGTCGTAGATTTGGCAACGGACCCTGTGATTCGCGGCGGCCGGGCACGGCTGGTCCGGTCTCCGGTCGACGGTCGTCGTCGAACTCGTACTCCTCTCCGCATCTCGCCTCGGTCTGCCCCGTTCTCCCGCTCCCACGCCACGCCAGGCCACACACTTTCTGACACATCGGTGTCATGAGCTGCGCGGGCGGCCTGTGAATCACGCGGCGGAGCAGCAGCCGGCAGAGGTGAGATCTCTCAGAAAGTGAGCCAGCGAGGTGGCGACGTTGATGCCTCTCCTGGCTTCTTCTCTGCCGGGGCAGGTAAACGACCGGCGGCATGGGGAGATGGCCCATTGGCATTTTGGCAGCGCAGCATTGACGGGCTGACCGGCCCACCAGCTAGCTGCGCAAGCCGCCGAGCCGTCCTTCTGGAGCCTTGTCACTGCCTTTCTGGCTTGCCAGCTACTTGTGGAAGTGGTTATTTTAGCTGTTGTTACTCCATATATGATGGGTAAATGATTATCTGCCTGCTACTCTTTGTCATGTGTAATTGTGTATGTGTGTTTATATCCACTGTTTCACATGACAGGCTGGATTGCGAAGTTTAATCGTATGTTGAACGCAATAGTGTAGTCGGTGTCTTTTTAGAAAAAAAATTATTTCGTGAAAACTAAAATTAACGGTAGTGATGTGAGAACCAACCGGGAGAAACCTATTATCTTGGATGCACACTCACTCTTATATACACGCGCGTGTTGATGAAGTCACCACACACTTCACAATCAACGATCATGTCATCTACTAGAGGCTACCACGCTACAGGAATATCACCAATAATTCATGAAATAAGTTTAGAATAATACGAGCACCCGTGCTGAGTATAGGACTCGAACATAGTGGACAAGTTTCAACACATAATAGCTTATTATAATTGGTTTTGTGCTTAATTATTATACTCCCTCATTTCAAATTATATATATCAAGTTTTGTCCTAAGTCAAAATTATCTAACTTTGTTCAAATTTGTAAAAAAATATAAACATCTATAATATCGAATAGATGTACTACCAATATTTATTACATGGTGCATCTAATTAAACTAATTTTGTGCTATATATTTGCGTATTTTCGTCTTAAAAACTTGGTCAAAACTTGAAATTTTTTACTTCGAACAGAACTGAAATGACTTACAACAAATAGAGTAGTCGTGTTTTTTACGAGCACTCTTCGTTCAAATATAAACGATTGCAAAAACGGTCCCGGTGCACTATAATGTTTCCTAATGCAAACTCCAAGCTAATCCGGTTCTATAGAATTTTCAACAATCACAAGCTATAACTCACACCAGACAAAGTATTAGTAAAATTTATCCTCAAAGCAAGCAGTTTTTTTTAACGAATAACCTGCGTATATTGCCACATGAACATTTTTTCTTAGACGTGCATATGCACAATTTTTAACCATTAGGAGACACATGTGCCATTGTTGTGTTGTACTTTTGATAGGTGTAGTGTTCTAGTCCCAAGATCTGGTTCTCCCCTATAAATACCCACGTATCCTCCTCACTGAGCTTATTCCCATCCAGTTGCACCAGCATTCTCCTACCCCCCGTGTGTAAGAGCACTCTCTGGGTTTTACAGTACTGTCGCCATGGCATCCAAGGCCTTCCTCCTCGTCGCCCTCGTCCTGGTCCTCTTCACGGTGACCAACGCCTGCGGCGGCGGCTGCCCGACGCCAACGCCACCAACGCCGACGCCGCCGTCACCGTCACCGTCGAGCAAAGGCAAGTGCCCCAAGAACGCGCTCAAGCTCGCGGCGTGCGCCAACGTGGCCGGCCTCGTGAGCGCCGAGGTCGGCCAGCCGCCCGCCGAGCCATGCTGCAGCATCCTCGGCGGCCTCGCGGACCTCGAGGCCGCCGCCTGCCTCTGCACCGCCATCAAGGCCAACGTGCTCGGCATCAGCCTCGACATCCCTGTCAAGCTCAGCCTCATTGTCAACTACTGTGGCAAGAACCTCCCCAGTGGTTTCATATGCGCTTGATAGCTACGCGGTTACGTACTCGCATGCAACACGCACGCATGAATACGGGCAGTGTTTGTTCGTGAGTGCATGCTGCATGCATCGCGTTTGTTTTCGCCGAATTTTCTTTTGTCTGCTTGCTTTGTCTGCCCGGTGGTTCTGAATGTAGAACCACGGACGGATCAACAATAATGTGTGAGTTGATTGTTTGTGTTTTGCCTTTTTCACCTTTTTCATCCTTCCTCCCTCTAATTGTATGGCTATGGAGATTTTCTTCTCCAAGGTCCAAGCTAGGAAATGCATATGCATGTAATCTATTTTAGTTTTTAGTGTGCTGTGTTTATCTCATTGTCGTAATTGCTTGTAGTTGATTCCATGGATTGTATGTACTGCAAGCAAAAGTTTGGACGAGCAAGGGTTAATTTCCGTTATGTTGGCATTAACAAAATCTCTAGCTTTTCTCAAAAGGAAAAAAAGGGAGATGTCGGAAGTTCCATAAAGAGTCAAATACTCAAATATGACATTTCTTTATCCCTATCATGGTGCCGTTTTTTTTTTTCAAAACAAGTTATAAATGTAGTCACTCATATAAACATATGCACACTCACATGTATAAACTCTCTCTCTCACACACACATCCTACCTTTACAAAGAAGTTTGGGACAACAAATCTTAAAATTGATGAAGTAACCACAAGAATCTCATTGCCAACGGATACGTCACCTCCCATTAGATACAGGCAAATATGAGCTCCCATTAGATACAGGCAAATATGAGCAATTGTGCTGAGTCCATAACTCGAATCAAGTAGACAGATTCTACCGCAAGAAACGCACGTAGAGTTGGCTTGTGGTGCTCCACTTGAAGTAAAATTTATTAAGTGGGAAATCTTGGATGGGTGAAATATGATATATTCTTCCTTCTTACTCCACTTAAAATTTCCTTAATGACGTACATATCTAAGGCACATATATTACCGAGAAAAATTCTTAGGAACAACCAGGGGCAGATTCAAGATTTTAAAGAAGGGTCTTCCTTCCTCCTCTCTTTATCTTCTTATGGGAACTCACTAGACGCGTAATGTCGCGAGATGCCTCGACAGATGACGAACATGAGAAACGTACATGTGACAAGGCTGGCGTGACCGGCCCACACACCACGTACACCAACCTCTAGCTCGTCCTGGAGGCAGGATGACCCACTGGACCAGGCAAGGTCTGTACCTACTGGGGCGCGCAGCCGCACAGGCCATAGGAAATGGCCATAGAGCTCATCAGCTCACCGACCCCCCGCCCCCGACCCGGTGAGCCCCGGCCTATCAGCACCGTATACCGGCACGCAGGATAGGAGCTCTCACCTAGACAGCTGCGCTGAAACACAAAACGCCCAAGAACCATCAGCGCCAGTGTGTGTGCCCGGCCCGTGGTCCCTGCGCTGAAGGCCTCTGCAGATGCACAGACATGGCTCGTCGTTTCGGAGCCCGTGACCGCGTGCGGGGGCCGTCCAGACCGGTCGGTCGTCGGGTGCCTACCGCCGCCGCGCGCGCGCGCGCCGTGGCCATGACCTTGAACCTAGGTTTGCGCCGTCCGCCGTGCCCGTGCGTGGACTGGACCATGCACGCGCCGCGCTCGGAGGGCCAGGGGGGCGGCCGGCGCAGCCGCGCGCGGGTGAGCGGTCGGCGCTCCAATTCCACGCTGCGCTCAGCTCAGCAGCCACAGGCCGGAGGAGCAAGCCCGCGCGCGGGCCGGGTAGGCAGCAGCCACCAGCCAGGCGGCCAGGCAGCCAGGCAGTGCACGCATGTGGACGTGATTGGATGATCGGATCTGCGAGCTCGGCACTATTTCTCTCCTGCGCCCGTGACTTGCATGGTCCGGTCCCGCGCGTACCTCGATGGTGGTCTCGTCCGCCGATTATCGGCTGGGTTAGATGGCCCGCGGCAGATAGTTCGCTGGAGTTTTCTTCCTGGTTATCTCATCGTCGTTACGATCGACCTAAGTCGTGCTATCCTGCGTCGCCGGCTGGCTGGGTTTGCGCAAGCTCAATGGTAATGACGTAATGTCGATGCTTTAATTTGTCGGTAAATTTAGGGTTTTTCTAATTAAGGAATATATAATTATCCTGGCTGTTCTGTCAGTGAGGCACAGCTTTTTTTTTTTTTGCGAGGAGTGAGGTACAGATATAGATGCTCGTTATTACAACCTCATTCCGAAGGTGATCGAAACACACAACAAAAGTTATTATCTTATGGAAATAAAAAAGATGACTTCAAACTAAAGACAAAGTCTATTATTAGTGCACCTCGTACCTATCACTCTGTTATTGACCACCCTCCCGAACATTGCCGCACTTTCTTGTATATGGTGTAAGTCCTCCCTTTTTGCAATAATGACTCAAGTGGCTAACCGGGAATGTAGAACTTTGTCGAAGACCATCTCCAAGGCTGAGCCAAATAGCCCAACATAACACCCGCTTGAGGTGCTTTATTTTTTACGTCCGTGGACGCAAATCTGGACTTCAGACTTCTACGTTGAACAACACGGAGGACCTGAGAGATCTGCTTAACTTCAGTGCAGGCTTCAAATCAGCTCGCGAGTGGTGCGCAGCGTGCTAGTCAATTTGACCTGCGATTAACAAGGGAACGTAAAATTCCTGAGTCGATAGGCGGCAAAGCCTTTGAGTAGGCATTCTTCAAATAAACACCATTAAGATATGTTCAATATAATCATGCGGTGTAAATAAACAGAAGCATTAATGGCAGTGCCATCGGCTGTATGAGCCGACGGGTTAAGATAGAAGCAATACAAAGCAACAGCCATAAAAGGGAGCCCTTGTTAACCACACACTTATCAGATAAGCTAACAGATCTAGCCAGTATCTTGTTAAGTGTATTGAACTCAGACAAGGTAACATGAATGACAGAGCATTGGCATCAATCGACTAACTTAAAAGATTAGAACATAGCAACAAGGACCAGCTGATGCTGATTGTACGCAAGCCAGATATATTATCAGATTTTAATTAATATCTTAATAAGTGTATTGAACTTAGATAAGGCAACACGAATGAGAGGCCATTCACCTCGATCTGACAACGTAAAAGACTAGAGTACAATCACCAAAGACCTCTTGCTTACCTCTTACAAGCCTATTAAGGTAACAAAGTTTAATCAATATATTAACCATGTAATTGAACTTAGATAAGGTAACACGGTGAGAGGGTATTAACTTTGACCCGTTAATCTTAATAGATAGGCTCGCGGCAGCAAGGCCTTGTACGCTCCCCTATCAGCTCAATGACCTCATCATGCTTCCGTGAGATACGGATAAGACTCGACCGAAGCATCGGCTCTCAATGGTAACACGCTGATGTCAAATGCCTGACAGTTAGCAATACGAGAGGTAGGGGTAAAGATCTATCGGACCTAGCATATATATAAGGTAGTAAGAGCATGCAGAGTCTACCAACCAATACGATCTGATAACTATGAATGTTTAAACAAGGTGAGGGAGCCGATGAAGACAACCTAACCAGATCTAAATGTTTGATAACTGTGAGCAACGTCGAAGACAAGCAGAATATTGGACAAAACCTAGAAAGTTCTACTTGCAATCTAAGTTAACTCGATAACTAGCCACACGACCGAATATCAGAATATAAGACTTAACTTACAAAGTTCCGATAGAGATCGTATGACCGGGTGACGGTACTTACAAATTCGCTAGAGATCAAAACCGATGTAGCCTTGCGCGTAAGAAGAAACTCGTCGAAAAGCTACGTTACTTTTACTTCTAAGGGTTTGGCAGCATGGCGCCGAAAAATTGTATTGATTTATTAAGATATATATGTTACAATGGCTAGAGGTACATATTTATATCAATAATGACTTATGACGGGCTACGACAATGATCTAAACAAAACTTGCCTTAACATAAATATCTAAACAAAAGGAAATCTTAAGATACATGGACTCTAAAGTCAAGAATCGTTGCTAATCCGACCTGTCCGTGCGTGGATGCGTGATTAACATGGACTTCTCCTTTCCATGCGGCAACTGGCTTTTCCTTTTATTTTAATCATCTTCCCGTACATGTGCTGGCCTGCATGCTCTTTCTTTACTCTGCTTATCTCTTCTTGTTAGCCGATCCCATCAAGTCAAATTAATCCTTGCTCCTCAATGAAACATGGGATTTTATCGGCCTTTGGCCGGTGTCAACCACGTCAACGCCACTTAACCATCTTATAAATATATGTGAAATTGAACTCGGCCGATTAGGGTAAAGAAAAAACTATTCATCGTTCTCCGAAGAAATCTAGCAACGAACAAGGGTGTCGCGTTGATTCATCTAAATTGCGATAACAACGCTTCAAGTTAGGTTTCCATTCTCTCTTAGCTATATTGTCTTTGATAAAGACTACCCATTATATATATAAATGCCACATGAACACTTTAATCTAAGGAATTTGAAGTCTTCAAATGTATCCATGGCGTGCGATGACGGGCATGCTTAATGACCATCTAAAATTTTTCTTGCCGGTATTCAATTGAAAATTCAAGACGCATGCCAGCTCGTGAGCTTACTATCTACTACCAACGCTCTGCATAAAGAAACAGTGAGCGTTTTTTTTTTCTTTTTTGAGGGTAACATTGAGCGGAATAGGTAAGCTAAACACGATTGGTCGGTTTCATTTGTCAATTGGGCCAAATTAACAAAAAGGCATATCCTGGACTGGGTTTTACACAATTGGGCCAACCCTCCATTACTGTTTTATTGGGCCCATTCAGCCCATATTAGCAGGAAAGTCAGCCTGCATATGTGGTTTCTACACTTGCAGTTGCAGGAGCGGGACAGCCCGCGAGAGGTCAAGACTCGCCTCCGACGACGCCCCACGCCAGGTCCGGCGACCATGGGCACCGCGGCGGTCGACCTCGAGGCGCGTCAGCTCCGCATCCTTGGCCGGATCGCGGACCTCGAGCTCGCCGTGCAGCAGCGCCGCATCGGGGCGCTCTCCATCTCCGCGGCGTCCCCGGAGGACGGTGAGGCCGAGGCGGGAGCTACCGAGGCGCGGCTCTCGGTCCTCCTGGCCGCGCGCGGCGTGCGGGACTTCGCCTTCCGGCGCGTGCCCGCGGACTACTACGACCGTCCCCTTGAGGAGCGCCGCGGCCTCCTCCGCGCCGACTCGGTCGCTCAGCTCTGCAAGAGCATCGTCATGGTACAAGGTGTTCCCTTTCCATTTCCTTGAGGGCATTTCGTCGAGCACTTAGCCTGCCTAATTGCGTTAGGTTCGCTACAGTTACGTTGATATGGCGTTTTGTCGAGTGATTGGTGCGGTCATGCTATTGGTCGATTTAGGCAAGCTGCATTAGGTTGTTAGTAGCATGTGGAATATGAAGGAAATGGTGTCCAAGATTAATTGCTTCTGGATTGTTAAATGATATACGAATTGTATTGTAGGATGGAAAAATGCTTGTAATATTCAGATTTTTTAGACGACTACTACTAGATTACACTCAATAAGACTGTTGCTATCTTCTATTGTATGTTCATACTTGATTACAGTTAATAAGACTGTTGCTATCTTCTGTTGCTCGTAATGTTCTGTACCATTCTATGATTGTACTAATATGTTGGGTGAGTGCTGTTGCAGTTGACTTGTTACAGGAAGAACTGCTCTAGTTTTGTGTTTTTGAAATCCTACAGTTCTAATAGCTGTACAAAGGATAGGATAATTTACCAATGATATAGCCTTGTTTCTATGAACAATGAAATACTCTTTGAGGGCTACAACTAACAATGACATGTAACGATTTACTTCCTAAGCATAGAAGTGTAGAGCTACAGTTTATGGCCATGCCTCAAAATCCGACAATAATCTTTCTTGATGATGAATATGTCCTTCGTTTATTAGGTGAACACCCAAGCCACTGCAGATGTTGTTGACTGCAGCAATCCAAAAAATTCAAAATACTATGTTGTTGTTGTTCAGGTAAGCTTTAAGATACCAGAATACCATTCTGAATTTATGACCTTATATTTATCTTGAGAAAATGTATATCCTTGCAGTATATGGCGCGGCTTAACGCTGAAAACATCAAGAACTTCCTGTACGAACTAAATGAGAAGCAAATACCCAAAAAGAGATTTAACAGTAAGATTCTTACAATATAATCGAAGTTCTATTTTTATTTTTTTTGTAGGCTGATGCGTGTATGGTGCCTCCTTTGGTTTTTAATTAGAAATCTGTAGCCTAGACCCCTCTCTTTCTGATGGTGTACAAACGAAATGGAGTGGATTCACACGGTGTATCTCATTTCCTGATGCTATACAGCAGCTAGGACAGGAACTATTTCCTATGTATTTATTGTCTCCACATAGAGCTCCTCTTTTCATATACGGGGAGTTCTTCTAAACACAGATTGCCATCATCAAAGATGTAGAAATGTACTAAATCTAGATTGCAACAAGCTTATTGCAGCGGTATTACTGAGGAATGGAGAGCCTTAACCTTGATAATGAAAAGATGTTAGATGTGCTACTAAAACATTTTAGTAAAGTTTTGGCCTTAATAACTTCCACTATGGGCAAAGTTTGTCTGTATTCCTAGCCAGATTGCAGGATATTCTTCTGCCCTTTACTTTATTGCTGTTGGTGCTGTCAGGAACTGACCTAAACCTGCTGCCAGGCCACAAGAAGTCGCCAGTTCTACTGATTTCTGAAACAATGGTGCATGCCATACTTTATATATCCACTGAAAGAAATGTGCTTCTTTTGCATTCTGGACATTTTCATTGCCTAGTAATAAGCATTGACGCATACCATAGCTTAGGCATTTTGAATGGCTGCTGGCCTACTATTGCTGTCATCTGAAACCGACCTTGCTTTTTACTTGTCTAATGCAGTGAGGTTGGCACCAGAAGAGGAGTCACACAAGCTTACTGGGTTTGTGCACAACGCTGTCACATGCATCGGGATGGAAACAGACATACCGGTAATGTAAATTTGTAGTTACATTGTAGCTATTGAAGAATGTACATTGCAAAGATGCTGCCATAAGCTTCAACTTAAATTCAAAGATTTATTTGCATATCCATACACGACATTCTCTACTAAACATCTTATTTAGCTGTCTAATGGCTACAGTCCTACTCCCGTTACATAAGAACAAATAAATGGTAGGAGTAGCCGATAGATAGATGATCCTACTCCAGCTGCATAAGAGTAAATGCATTCAGCTGTGACCTGTGAGTATGGAGAAAACATTCTCAGTTTTATTTTATTTTATTTTTCAAAAGAACAGGAGGTGCTAGGCCTTTAATATATATTAAAAAGATAAAATGTACAAAGAGGGTAAAAGAAAGTTACAGGGAATCTAGCCAATCACTAATACCAGGGAAATAACTAGCTTTGGCTCTGTGGATAACATTTTGTCAAGTTGATGCTTTCGGTAGATTTTTATGTACTTGCTCAAAATGTACGTCGTAGAGTGAACGTGCAAAATTAGCAAGGTACTTGATGCAAAAGCTTCCTCCTCAGGTTATCATAGATGAAGCTATCACCAAGTTGGATGAGGGGTTCTTCTGGTTGGGTGGCGGAGAAGTTGACCTCAAGCTCGGGATGCGAACCTCACAATTCCTTAGTGCCTTTAGTCCATTCGTTGTGAAATGCAGCTGATGATAATCTGCAACGGAAGAGAAGCTTCTGATCCATTTGGTTCTACAGAGCGTCTGGATGCATCACATGGAGGCACACCACAAGTAGATTTTGCTTGGATCTGGGGTTGGGATGTCTGTCTTTTTTGAAGCAGGCTATCCCCTTCCAATTGCTCACCTTGCATTGTTTACAGCTGACTGTTGGTAAGATTGATGTGGTGGGAGGGGACATTCTTGGGAAGATTGAGATATTTGCCACAACTAGGCATATAATACTCTTTGTACTTTGTGCCTAAAATTCATGTTGGTTTCTGGTGTGGGTACTTGAGAACTAGGAGTTACATGATTTAGTCATGGTAATTTATCAGGAAGCTCAACTGACAATAAATTTCTGTTGTTATTTCATCGTCTTATTAAACGATAAGCCAATATCATATACGTTGTGCACGCGACATCAGGACAGGGCAGCGGAATGATTTCGGCTGCAACTTTGTACAATAGAGGCGCAAGAAATAGATGAGCATTACGGTTGTGAACTATGAACACGTACTCACGGAGCATGAATGCATGGTTGACTAGTTGTGAATGGGATTCATTCAAACATTCGATTCTTGATTTCTCTATACAAAAGCACAAGATGCACTGAGATCAGGCAACTGAAGAACTGCTAACCACACTGTATATATCAACTGACTAGGAAAGAGGCCAGATAGATTTGAGCCCCTGTTTTGTGTCGCTTGTCTGCTTGATGCACTCGTCACTGCTACCTGTTATGAACAGCCGGTGCTGGGTGAGCATCTAGGTAGTCCATGGCTACTAGGGTTTCTGCGGTGTAAGCTGTGGTCGTGTTCGATCCTACTATTAGCTCGCTGTTCGACTCCGCTCCTAGCACCGACCGCTCTCGCAAGCTCGACCTCACCTACACAGCAAGATGGAAAAAAGTTTTCCTATATCATTTCCTGGCAGATGCTTTGTTATGCCAATCGCTACATATGCTACACATGTTGGAAATGCATTACATGCTGCATACCTTCATCCCTTCTGATCTTTTTCTCAAAGAACCACGGCAAGAATCACCTGCAAATCAGACGACTGTCTATGAATGACCAACATATCAATCAAGGTGGCTAGCTACGAAGTTTGTACAGGCATCATCGACGGGTAATCTAACGATACGGTTTCATGTTTCGCTCGAGGTATCCAAAATATCTACGGTTAACAAGCACCAAGTCAATTTCAAGCATGCATAGTTGCATACTTGCATACACAGATGAATGTCGCCTAAAGGCCAATAAAAATGAAAAGACGAAGAAATATTTAAAGTGCAAGACGAAGAAATATTTAAAGGATAGCTACATTAAGGTCAGAGCAAGTGATACATGACATTCTCTCATCGGTTATGATGCGGAGTGTGGGTTCTAGGTTGAGCGTAATCCAGATGGATTCCCTCCTCATGCCCATGACGACGAAGCTGCCGCAAAACCCTAACGACATGTCTAGCATTTCTAACTACTGCACCTGATGATGCCATTTCCTTCTTCGCCGCAATCACTGCTTCATTGCCCATTGATGTATCCATGTTGCTTCCAACTGGAACCTCCGATGAGGATCTCATCTTCCCCTTGGAAGCACCACCATCTGTCACACCCTGTGGAACAACTCCACAGAGAAAATGAAGAGGGTATAAAAACCATTACGTATTAAGGAGTAGATAGAATCTGACCGAACGGATAATCCAGTAAATTCCATGGAATGATTGTAGTTAATAGTTGTGAATTAGATAAATAGGTTACCTTGGGTGGTGAGGAAGAAGCAGGCAGCATTCCTGAGTAGTCCTTACCATGGACACGGAGATGGCGAGCTTCGCAAGAGTTTATGTAAAGAGTGAGGATGAACGCAGCTATAAGGACAGTAGTGGTGGTGCTTAGCTTTAGCTGCCCCTTGAGAGCCAGGGTAGAGCTTGGGCTAAACATGGAGGAGTGGTGTGGTTGCTTGTAGTGATCTCTTAGAGTACATGGATAGGTTAGAGAAAACGGCATGGAGGGAGGCACAAGAAGGATGAAGTATCAGAGAGAAGGCTATGTGTTTTCGCGGCCCAACCTCTGCTTTCTATCATCGTTCCAATGGTAGATAGAAGAATGAGGAGGAAGGATCCATAAGCAAATCAGTTTGACGACGTTACCGCTGGATCGAAATATATACGGTACATAATGTATGGGGTGATTTTAGAATAAACTAAAGGTGCCGAGGTGTACTTTTCAAAGCTAAGGGTTTCTTCTTCATGTCAAGTGGCTAAGACATGCGCCTAGCTAGTGACCTAGTCAAATCTTTATTCTGCATCTTTAGCCTCTGAGTCTATTCGCTTCAGCTTATCAGCCACCGAACAGTATTTTTTTCTCACAGCAAATCAGCCGTTTCAACTTTTCAGCCAGCTTATAAGTCCAGCCGAACAGGCCCGTTTTTGCAAACGGTTAGAATAATCCATGTACTCGACCTTACTCTGTGTGTTCAACTGAGGCTTGTGATTAACCAGGGGATCGGATTTGGGATCAGCGCATCAAAGGCATGGAGAGCGTTCTCGCGAAGGGCCACCACGCACCATCCTCACGAAGGGAAACTCGGCGTGTTTCTTAACACAACCTGTCGTACGAATTAGAAGATCTCTCGCTGGCCGATGGGGGCGCGAGCAACGAGGCAGGGAAGGGCGGAGCCACCTACTCAACCGCACGTGAATGTCTCGATCCGTCCGTCCCCGCCCTTGAGGGCTTGAGGCACCGCGCGCAGCAGCCGCGCATAGATTTTGTGGGCGGCCATGCGCGTCGCCATTATGGCATGCAGTGCGATCCACTGTTTCGGCACAGCTTGGAGCCGGTCCGTATCATCGAACCGATTAACCTATCGGGGCTTCCATCGCCTCGATGTGACCAAGTTGGCATTCTTAAGCTCGACTCTAATTCAGTTCAACTTGCCGTTTTTATTAATTCACTCGTTAATTATTTTCATTCTGTTGCAGAGATGGTAGCTTCGGTTGATCGATCCCGTCGACATGGACATGATGAACTTGAGTGCTTAAACAAGGCTTTTTTTTCGTTAATTGCTTGCAGTGCAAAGTTGTTTGCGCGTATTGATCGACTAGAAGAAAGGAGTGTTGGTCTGAACTGTGAACTGCGAAAGCAAACGAATGTGGCTACTGCATAGTGCATACACATACACTCTCGAGACTCGAGAGTGTGTGCAGGGTGGCAGCGCCGATCGCCGTGCGTGCGTGCGGTGGGGCCGGCCGGCCGGTTTGCTTGGCGAGGCAAAAAATGGCGCTGCCTGGCTGGCTGGCGGCGTCGGAGAAAGTGCCGGTGAAAAGGAAGGAAGGAAGGACGGCGGCTACTAGGCTGGGCTGTGGCGCGCGCCTGCCGCGCCGCCGTGTCGGCCGCGCGCCCGCACCCGCTCGCCTGGCGTCCCCGCCCGCGCTGGCCGCTCCCCGTTGTCGTCCGGCGCACGCACCATCACATCCCCTGTGCCCTGTCGGTAGTCGCGTCCATTCCGAAGCACTCAGCCAGTCAGCCTCGGCCGTGCAGGATTAGGCGTTCGTGCCAACGGAACCGGCAAATGCCAACGACGAGTCGTGGCTCGTGGTTAGCCTTAGCCGCCGGTTTGAGTTGGCATCCCGCATCCCCCTCGGCCTCGTGGCGCCGCTGCGGCGGGCTAGGCGTGGACCGCGCGATAAGCCGGCGAGTCCTAGTATAGTGTCACTGAAATCGCAAACAGATCTCTGATCTGCTGGTAGGATACGCGAGGCAGCGATGATGAACGGATTGGGTAGTTGGAGTATGTCGACTACCCCACGCTTTAGCAGTTGGCAGTTGCGGATTGGGCGAAAGTTGGGCAGCTCTCTTTTTTTCACGTCTGGCCCAACTACCCACCAAAGAAGATCTTCCCGGCTGCCGGCCCGGACCAGAAGACTCTCCAGCTAGATTTCGGGCCTGCTTGCCGTTGAAATCGTACCGGAAGTGGCCCACTTACATGTACAAATTATATTGCCATTAGATTACAGACAACTAATAATAAAAAGAAAATTCTAAAGCTAGTGTGGAGTTTCATGAAAAATTTTATGAGTATTAAATTCCATCCCACATCAGCAATTTTGAGAAAAATTTTATGAGTATTAAATTCCATCCCACATCAGCAATTTTGCTGATTTGACAAGATCTTTACAAGAAGAGAGAAGTGGGAGTTTCATCATATACGTAAGAGGAGTTTCATCCCCATAAAACTCAACCGGCAGACTTACCCAGTTTCTATAACACTATAAAGAAAAAAAATATGTACCAATCCCTATAGCCTCTCTTCCTTTCTCAGCGTCAGCGGTTAGGACTGTACATCACACATCATCATCACTGAAAAAAGGAGAGCTGCCAATACAGTACTCCGTAGCGCGGGACGTTCACCATAATCATCATCATCCATTCATCCGGTACACTGTACAACACAGTGTACGAGACCACATGAACCGTGCAGCACCCCCGGCTCTGCCATGTGCCGCTGCCACCGTCCAGCGATCGCGCGTGCTGACTTGCTGACAGAACGGCCAGCGCAAAGACACGTTCCCAGGCGATAAAATTTGCCGCACGCTAGCAGCAGAGCAGCCGATGTGGCCAGCCACGAGAAAACAAACTGCACGGTACTGGAATTGTTATAACCACTGTATTTCTACCATTTTTCTCATGGCAGAAATCTATTTGGCATTTTCCATGCCACGGTGAAGACATGAAATGAAAGAAAGTATGCAATTTTCGCCTCATGCAGTCAGTGAATTGCAGGGAAGGGAAGGGAACGCTCCCCTCTGTTGGGACCACTGGCCAAAAGGAAAGGGAAGCAACCTTGGCAAACTCATCTCAGCTTTCCATCGTTAATGCCAAAAGGCTTTAGGGGCTCCGTCCCTCATTTATAAATGGGAAAGAAACAGCCCAATGATCGTCTCTTTGAAAACTTTGTTGCCACAGGAAAAAAAAAATATGACATCAGTATCCGTCCTCCCCACAGTTTTTTAGAGCTATTCTTTTCTTCCCCGGAGCAGAGGAGGAGGAGGAGGAGGAGGGCGTTCTTTTATCCGCGTCGATGGGGACATTTTGTTGTATGGATTGGATGGGGGCATTTTTGGTTGGAAGAGAAATTTCAGTGGCTGGGGCCCACCGGGGACCGTGACACGTGGAAGCGACATTGCTTCGTTGTAGTTTTTTTTCCCTGTACGTCCTTTGTCACTTGTAATTGACTGATGAGTAGCACTCGACTCGTAGAACGAAGACGCTTCAGTAAACAGTAAACTACACGACGATTTTACTTCCTATCTGATCTGATGAGAGAGAGGGCAATCACTCACCCCTATCTTCAGACTCTTCAGGGGCATTTTGGTCAGAGGGGGTAGCAATGATAGTGCCAGTATTTGTTTGGGACCAATTGGCTTTAAGAAATTCTTTCTTTTCCCGGCTACTATCCCTTTCTTTCTTTCGGGGTCTCTGGTTATTATTATTTCCTTTTGGACCCGGCCGGGCCGCGGCCCTGGTCTCGAGTCGAGCCCTCTGGTCACAGTCAGTCCGGTCACTGTTCAAAAGACTGTGAAAAGTGAGCGAGGCGACTGGCCGGGGCTAGAAAATGGCACAGGATCCTCTGCCCCCGCAGCTCAAACGGTGCCAGGGCACGGCGTGCTGTGTTTCAAAATGTTCCAATCCAGCGCGACGGGCCTGCCCGATAGGATGGGACGACGCCGTGTGTAAAATGTTTCCTTTCCGCAGTAAAAAAGTGCCGGGGATTTCACATGCTTTTGTCTATGCTTGCGTTGCCCCGATGTTCTTAGGGCTTGTTTGGATCAAAGGTTTTTCAAAGAAATTTTGGAGATTTTCATTCCTTTGGAAAGGAATTGTGTGGCTGTGTTTGGAACAAAGGACTGTAGAATTCCATTCCAAAGGAAAGGGAACCATCCATGCACATTTCAAAGGAAAAAAAAGCATCAGCCAAGGGAAATCTTTCTGAGTCTCTTCCTCTGCTGTGTGCTGTCTCAGTCTTTTCTTCTAATATGTTGTTGTGTGCTCTCACAGATCGTTAGTGAGCTAGGCACTTGATAAATGGCAGTTGTACTGATTATGCATTAGGCATCCAGATTTTTTTTCTTACAAAAGGCTAGCAGAACTAAAAACTGAGTGTGATACTCGCATGTTTTTAGTGTTCCCATTCTAGCATAATTGTTAATTAGCTTGGAAACTTAGTACAAAGCAACTCAATTAAGTGGGCATTGTGGTTATTTTGTTTAATTGGGCATGTGAAGATCAACATTTTATCCTGGGATCCAAACAGTCAAAGTTTTCCATTCCTGTATTTTGGAATCCTATAGATTTCTACTTTTCGCTCCACTCAATTCTTACGTTTTTTTCCATTTCTCTGTTTTACATTCCTATGTTCCAAACAGACTCTTAATTGGGAATTCGAGGTACGCAAACGTTTCCCTTTTTACCTCGAAATTCCACGAATAATAAATTATGTTATTTTAGGTTCTGTTTGGAGCCACATGACTAAAAATTAGTTCAATATTTGGAAGTTAGGAGGATTAAATACAAGCTAATTGCAAAACTAATTGTACAAAGTCATGACTAATTGATTAGTAGAATCTATTAATCCTAGTTAGTCCATAATTAGCTCATGTGATGCTGCATTAAATCTTATATTCATTGACTTGGGCTCAATCTAGTGTAACATTTTCCACGTAATTTTATACCGTTTCCGTACCACAGTTCTCTTACAGAACATATTTCATATGAAAACCAAGTAATTTGGTCTTATAATTTGATTATACCATTCAATTGCATCAGAATCTAACCTATCTCCACCTAACGATCAAGTTATGAGATGGGAAATGGGGTGCCAGGGGACATTTGCGCCCCCCCCCTCCCCCAGATGGTCAGTGATGGGCGACTATTTAAATGGCGAGATTAGAGTAATTCCAATGGACTATTCATTTTTCTTTTCATTTGAATCTCTACCTAAGTTGGCAAACAGATTTTCATGTTTAGTTGCTCATTCTAACAAACTATTCATTTTCCACACTTCAAACGTTGGATGGGACGGTCATCCGAATAGCAATACTAAATTTTGACTTGAAGAATAGGATAGCAAATATTTGAAGTTGCTAGGAAAATGTTACGAAGGTGGCGGCAACGGCATAGCGGTGGTAGTGCTGACGGTGTGAGGGGAGGTGAAGGTGTGATTAGATTATCATGCTTCTTATTGCTGCGTTAACAATAAGTAAAATGGCGTTAGAAGGAAAAAGGTCAAGACGAGGATAATAATCCCGTCCTTTTAAACACCGTAACTTGTTTTGATGGAATGCCCTGATGAAGGTAACGTCATGTCGAATTTCTTTTTGTATTTGGTGTATCAAGTTTGCCATGTTTAGGTATGTTTTCATTGTTGTCGTTTGCCACACCTTTTTAGCAGTCAATCTAGTATATGCAATTACAAATCGTCTGTGTCGAAATGCATAACTTTGCATGGCATGAAACTCAGAGAAATACCGAAAGGGTTGGTAACGGAAAGAAGAAGAAGAAGCGCATGCTCCTCTTTTTTTTACAACCATCAGTCCATCACGATTCACGACAGCTACTTTGGTGGCCAGACGTGAGGACAAAGGCTTCAAGACATGAAGGGTGAGCAGTAACATGTGGTCAAGACGTTTTTAGCCATACAGTACCCATGCCATGCTCGTTCACGGCGTAGACGTCACATGATTGGAGTCTCGCGCGTACTGTTAACCGAACAAAACAGTCGTCAAAGCTCCCCCAAAGATTTGGTGCAGTACATCTGCGTCGGCTGCCTGGCGCCACTTCAATAATTTTCGAATAATTTTGCTTTGCTTCAAAAGATAAATTTTGCATCCCGCACTCCACAATCCACATACAATTAAAATACTCTTACTGGTAAAGGTAAAACGAACCCCGTGGCTTGTAACTCAGAGTTACGGGAGATATACTAGTAAAGCGTAGGTAGGAAAAAAACTAAAAGCTAGGAGCAGATTGAAAACGACGGAGAGAGAGAGAGAGAGGAGACACTTTTTTAAACCTTTTTTATGTTGCACGCATCCAGGGACGATTGCAGTAGAGAGAGAAGAGGCCACAGACTCGCAGAGCAAGCAAGGAGAGAGAGGGAGACCATAGCATAGCAGCTTGCAGCAGCAGCAGGAGGGGAGGGGAGGAGAGAGAGAGAGAGAACAGAGCAGAGGCACAAGGCAGGCAAGGGCACGCGGTGCTCCTGCTTGCCCCCACCCTCCTCCCTGCTCTATACTCTCGCACGCCCCCCGTCCCCCACCCCATCAGAAGCGCCGCGCCAAGAACTCCTCCTAGCCATAAGCCATCCCGGGTTGCGCTGCGCTGCTCCCCAGATCTCGCCGCCAGATTATGTGGGATTAGGTAGATGAGGGCGGCGCTGTTCGGTGCCGAGCGGAGCGGGGCAGCAGACCTCGTCGGCGGCGGGAAGGTGCTGTTTTGGCCGGAGGGGAAGGCGAGAGCGCTGGTGGAGCCGAGATCCGTGCTGGACTGCACGCTGAGCCACAGCCCCAACAACTCCAAATCGACGCTGTCGTCGTCCCTGGGCGGCGGCGCCGCGGACTCGACCGGCGTGGCGGCGGTTTCGGACAGCAGCGCCTCCGCCGCCACCGAAGCCACCAAATGGGGATCCCCTGGTGAGCACGGCGGCGGCGGGAAGGAGGACTGGGCCGGCGGCTGCGAGCTGCCGCCGATCCCCGCCGGCCTCGACATGGGGCTCGTCGGCGGCGACAACTGGGACGCCGTGCTCGGCAACGCCGCCGCCGCGGGGCAGGACCAGACCTTCCTGAACTGGATCATTGGGGCCGCCGGCGACCTGGATCAGCCGGGGCCGCCGCTTCCCGTGCACCAGCAGCCGCTCCTTGACAATGCGGGGTTCGGGTTCCCGGCCGCGGACCCCCCGGGCTTCTCGCTCGATCCCCACCTCGGCGGCGTCGCCTCCGACATGTCGTCCCCGGGTGCGGTGTCGCACACTACCAACAGCGGCGGGGGCAGCAAGGCGTCCTCAGCCTTCGGCCTCTTCTCTACGGAGTCCGCCTCCCTCCAGCCGCCCCCGCCTCCGGTGCTGTTCCACGAAGGTATCGACACAAAGCCCCCTCTTCTCGGTGCGCAGCCGCCCGGCCCCCTCCTCCACCAGTTCCAGCACCAGCCGCCGCCCACCACAACTTTCTTCATGCCACTCCCGTCCTTCCCCAATCACAACCAGCAGTCCCCACTCCTCCAGCCACCGCCCAAACGCCATCAATCCATGGGGGACGACCTCTATCTCGCCAGAAACCGGGCGGCCGCGGCGGCGCAGGGTCTCCCCTTTCCACCACTGCATGGCCCTGCTCCATTCCAGCTCCAGCCTTCGCCGCCACCGCCCCACGGGGCGATGAAGACGACGGCTGCGGAGGCGGCGCAGCAGCAGTTGCTGGACGAGCTGGCCGCGGCGGCAAAGGCCGCCGAAGCCGGCAATTCCGTTGGCGCGCGAGAGATATTGGCGCGGCTCAATCACCAGCTTCCCCCGCTCGGGAAGCCGTTCCTCCGCTCCGCCTCCTACCTCAAGGAGGCCCTCCTCCTCGCGCTCGCCGAAGGCCACCACGGCGCCTGCCGCCTCACATCACCACTCGATGTTGCCCTCAAGCTAGCGGCATACAAGTCTTTCTCTGACCTCTCGCCCGTGCTCCAGTTCACCAACTTCACCGCAACGCAGGCGCTTCTTGACGAAATTGCCGGCAGCACAGCTGCCTGCATCCATGTCATTGATTTTGATCTCGGTGTTGGAGGCCAGTGGGCTTCCTTCTTGCAGGAGCTTGCACACCGCCGCGGCGCAGGTGGTGCAGCTCTGCCGTTCGTTAAGCTCACTGCCTTTGTATCAACTGCTTCGCACCATCCACTGGAGCTGCGTCTTACCCGGGATAACATCGCACAGTTTGCTGCAGACCTTGGAATCCCCTTTGAGTTCAATGCTGTCAGTGCTGATACGATCAATCCTGCGGAGCTCATTTCTACCACAGGCGATGAAGTTGTAGCTGTTGTCCTCCCTGTTGGTTGCTCTGCTCGTGCACCACCGTTGCCAGCGATCCTTCGGTTGGTGAAACAGCTAGGTCCTAAGATTGTGATTGCCATAGACCATGGCGGCGATCGTGCTGACCTTCCATTCTCGCAGCACTTCTTGAATTGCTTTCAGTCTTGTGTGTTCCTCCTTGATTCACTTGATGCTGCCGGCATTGATCCTGATTCTGCTTTCAAGATCGAGAAGTTTCTGATTCAGCCAAGAATTGAGGACATGGTGCTTGGGCGGGGCAAGGCGGACAAGCCAATGGCATGGAGGAGTGCATTTGCAGCTGGTGGGTTTGCGCCTGTTCCTCCCAGCAACCTGGCGGACGCACAGGCTGACTGCCTCCTGAAGCGGGTGCAGGTCCGTGGCTTCCATGTGGAGAAATGTGGGGTTGGGCTCACACTCTATTGGCAGCGCGGCGAACTTGTCACCGTATCAGCATGGCGGTGCTGATCAGCAATCCGCGCCCGTGCTCACCGACGTTTCACCATTCGCTGGCATCTTCAACTCCAGTAATGTGTATTTTGTCTTGCAATTAATTGTTGCAAAGAAAACTAATATCTTGGTGTTGAACACTTCATGTTGATTCTCTTTGCAGCTTATTAGCTAGAACTAGTGGGTTTAGCGATGTTGGTGCCAGTGTCTCTAGTGTAATGATGTTGCTCTAGGTTTTTACCGTGCTTGCTCTCTGCTCACTTCAGGCATTCTCATGTCATTTGAAACACTGCTTGTGAGGAGAGGGTATAATTAACCTATCAAATGTGTCTGTGGTACAGGATTAATATGTGTTTCCTATTTCTTTATATTGGTTTCTTGTTCTTATAGTATTTTCGTTATGCAGTTCGATTGTCATGGACCAACTTTTAATGCATCATGCTATCTTATCAGCAATTTACTTCAAACTTCTGCTGTCATCCATCGTCACAATACCAAAATGTGGGTCTGACTGACATTAGACTGAAGCATTACAAAACAGTATTGTTAACCAGATGTATTAGAAACAATAGAACTAAATTTATGTTTAAAGAAGGGAATTATAGATTGTCTTAAATTTTCATTTGCTCTGCATTTCTATTTGAGTTGTATTTCGTGACCATGCAGTTTGTCGGCACTTAATATGGAATTTAGAGGGTTTATTTGAGGATCAGCTATGGACCCCATGTTGATTTTATCTTGGAATTTAGCTTTCTATAGTAGGAATTTCATGTGAACCGTAAGACCAGACTTGTCAAATGGTGAGTGCTGATCATTCGACATGGTTTTGAGAAAGCTGATCGGGAATGCAAATATGGTATTCAAGGTGTTCCTTAAACACAAAACAAAAAGAAATGAATCATATGCAAGAATGTAAGTTGCTGCTTGTTTTGCTAATGTGCCAAACGTAGACAGCAAGCAACACAAGCGATTCACACCTCACGAACCGTTCTGTTATATTTCCGCAATAGACTTGATGCCAGTAGAGTAGTGGATTAGTAGAGCATAGCAAGCACAAAAGACAACCACATACGTTTTATTCATGAGGGAAGGGTCAGATTTCACTTGTCACTTTGTAGAACCCGCAGCACAAGAAGGTTTTCTCAGTGAAAGCGCTTAGGTCAGCTTGTTGGTTTCCTTGTTTGTGGCCCTTGGCGTATCTTGTTTGCAATGAAGATTTGGTGTACTCAACTCGATTGTGGGAATGTATTGACTGCTCTTGAACCAAAACTCAAATAAGTACTACTCCCTCCGTTTCAAATTGGATTTTCTAGATATATAGCTTTTGCTCTGCACCACGATATGTATTATGTCTAGATACGTAGCAAAAGCTATGTATCTAGAAAAGCTATTTGCTATGTATCTAGAAAATCTAAAATGAGCATCTAAAATGAGCAGTAATTTAGAACGAAGGGAGTACAAGGCATGCCTTTAGCGTTTACTGGGCGGTGGGCACAATAAGGGGGTGTTTGGATACACCTTTAGCACATGTTACATCGGATGTTCGGATACTAATTAGGAGTATTAAACATATGTTAATTACAAAACTAATTGCACAGATGGAGTCTAATTCGCGAGACGAATCTATTAAGTCTAATTAGTCCATGATTTGACAACGTGGTGCTACAGTAACTATTTGCTAATGATGGATTAATTAGGCTTAATAGATTCATCTCGCGAATTAGCACAGGATTCTGCAATTAGTTTTATAATTAGTTCATACTTAATCATTCTAATTAGCATCCGAACATCCGATGTGACACTGCTAAAGTTTAGAGCCGGCATCCGGACATGTTTTCTTTTTTGGCTTTTGGTACTCTTGGAGACATCTGAGTTCTTTTTTATTCTCATCTACTGCTTGCAAGATATATATAAGTCTGTACCAGTGCCATCATGTGATATGTCCTACCTCTGATTAGAAAATATTTCACAACTATTTTATCTTACCTGCTACTGGCTGATTAGAAATACCGGGGAAAAGAATTCTGAAAGGCCCGGACAAGAAAACCGGCACGATTATTTCAGGTCCAGTTTCATCTCCTGCTTATCGCTCACATGGCCGTGTCCCCTCCTGGCTCCTGCCTCCCTACACTGTTTCACATTCTTGCCTTCATGTTCATGATCGCCTGCCATGCGTTTGCCTTGGCTTCCATCCGCTTACCTTATAAAAAACTTCTCAGCTGTACTGGTGGTACCAGTTGAGAAGATGGTTTTTCTCGAACAAATCTAGGATTTGAAAAGCTTGGAAACTGGAGTACTACTACATGTTACATGCATGACAGCAGGGGAGTACATGGTGAGCTAACATTTTTCTTCTCCCTGGCAGGATCCTTTGCGCTAGAGAAAGTTCACGGTTTGCTTGGGTGGGTTTAGAGGTCGGTCGGATTGGAAGTTTGGAACACGTGAATTTGCCGCTTACATTACATATAGAAAAAAACATTTAAAAAAAAACCAACATCAAACACACGATTTTACATTTTTCGTATAGAAAATCATTCACAAACAGAAAAAAAAAGTCCGATAGAGTCTTATAAGAGTTATACTGTACTTACACTTCATGTAACATGTGTAACCGCATCACGAGTTGCCGCGATTGTTTTTCGTTCTCGTTTGACAGTCTCGTTAGCAGTGTGAGATGTACACAGAGACGACGATGCAGAGGATCTGGGAGAGGCTCGCTGCAACGCTCCTACACGAGAACGTGCCCTTGATCATGAAGCTGACAGCTACCATTTTCTTAAGCCCCGGGGAGGCGACGACAGGCTACGCATTTGTTTATTTCGCCATGTCCCTACCCTCTACCACCCCATGTGTCCTCTCCTCGCGCGCCGCTGCATTGCATGCATGCACAAACGCCAAGTGCCACTCTGGAGGCCTTTTCGCTAATCCAAGGAGCTTAGCACAGCGACGATCCATTCTTTTCAAGCTAATGTACTTTTGCTTGCTTGCTAGTAGAATGCTAGTACACTAGTACAGTATGACCCGCCGCTCTCGTCCAGCAACCATCTCGCATCGGTTTCTCCAACCCGGCCCTGTAGAGAGTAGAGACGAGCTGCCTGCTGCCCACTGTCCCGTTGCTGTTAGCAGTGTGGTGTAGGTTGAGGAAAAGGAGGCCTCGAGTCAGGGCACGCTGAATTTCGGGGGACCCTAGGGCTTCTGGTCTGGTGTGGTGTCTCCGGTAGAGGCCTTTTATCAAGGCAGCCTAGTGTGGTTTTATAGTTAGTACAAGGTCCAAATCAGTCGCAGTGTCCGCACGGATGCAAACGGTCTACCTAACGAACTAGCTGATGGCAGCTCCAAGCCAATTTTAATTTAGTTTTTATGAAAATCCCAAGCCAACGTTCTGTAGTAAGAACCCCCAATTCGCAAAGCAACTCTGGACGAATGGCTCTGTTCTCCTGCAGAATTCTTGTATCAGTAATCAGTTCCGCCCAAGTTCCCTTGTGTATAGTTCCTGACAGCAAAATTGGGTGATCTCGGAGCCGGGCTGCCGGAGAGAAGACCTCGGTGAGCACCGAGCAGCAGGTCACTCCAGCCTCCAGGTCAGGACACGGCCTCGTGAAGTGTCCGTCGATTGGACCGAGGGTCATCGTCAGCCGTCAGCACAGCACAGCGAGGGGGCGCACTTGCAGGGGGTCCACGCGCCATACTCCAGGGGCCCCCTTGGCTCCCTCCCAAGAGAGACCGAGCCATGGAGGGCAGATACGCGCCGATATCCTCCCGGCCAGCCCCACGTACAGTGGCCAGCGGGGGACTGGGCTGGCGGGCGGAGCAGTGGTGACTCGACGCACACGCACACGTAACACACGGCAGCAGCACGGACCCGGACCGGGCCGTGAGGCGTGGGCGCCCCTGATGGCCTGGCCGGCTGCCAGGACCACGCCCACACTACTTGCTACTACCACCGTGCACTGCGGGCGCGCGCCCGCCGTGCTCCGGAGCGGCCGGCGCGCGCGGCAGGCAGGGGCACGCGGACACGACGTGATCTCTCGCTCGCGGCAGGGGCTCCGGGCTTTCTCCTCTTTCCTCTGCCGCTGCGGAAACAGGGCTGAACAGTTGGATTGGACGGAACGGGCGGGCGGCGACAGCGGGGGACGGGCGGGCGGCGACGCGCTTGCTATCTCCTCTCCCCAGCGTAGCTGCGTAGAGCGCGGCCGCGGGCGGGTGACGCAATGCGCGGAGGCGAAAAGCAAGGTGGGTTTTGGACTTTGGTTTGGTTGGCGATATGGTTCGTTTCGTTGCGTTCCAGGACCAGGCGGGGGGGAGGGGAGGGGACCCCGGCGGGGGGCTTGGCTTTTCGCAAAAGAGGCGGCCTTTGCTTTCGCCTTTGGATGGACGTTCCAAAAGGACGGCGAGATCAAATCTCGTGGCGTGGGGGGAGGAGGAAAAGGGGTACGTGCTGCGGGCAGGAGCCTACCCGCCCGCTCCACGCGATCCCCGTTCGTCCGCTGCGGTGACGGTGTGCGTGCTGGGTTCTAACGACATGTTTAGTTTTTCGCGTGCCCGTGGCGTTGTTCCTGTTCCTCCCTATGTTTGTTTAGGTCGTCCACGGTAGCAGCGCATCACGAGTTGTTGGTCCGTTGGCTTGTTCCAGCCCGAGAAAAAAAAAACCAGTAGGATTGTGCGTTTCCTGGCTCGCGGGCAACGTGCTGCGGTGTGCCACTCCGGATCGGCCCGGGAGGAGTGGGATCGCCGGAAGAGCGCACGGGGTCGTTTCCTTGCAGGCTAGGGAACGAAGCTGCTGCCGGCCTGCCGCTCCTCCTCCTCCCGCCCCCACGTTGACGCATTGGTTTTTTAGAGTAACAGGCATCTTGCCCTGCCCCATTTTATAAAAACAAGGCACCGAATTCACCGTTTAAGCGTTTACATGTTTTGAGATAACCAGATCAGCACTCTACCTAGCTACCCTGCAGTACCAGGCAACACACTGATCGAACACAACATATAAGCACCATTCGCAGATTCTGAGACAGACATAGCAGTTTGTCTCCCTCGTGGGAGTCGCATGAGCCACTTCCTGCAGGCTCAAGCAAGCAGCCACATCGCACCTATTTTGATCTTCTTCATGGAGCGCCTATTGTCAATGGGGTCTTGAGGGCTTTCTCCACGAAGCTGAGCCATCGGCTCATGTCCTCCAGCTGGTCTCCCACGTACATTAATTGGCTTCCAGTTTGTCATGCATTTCCATATCTTCTTTAGCACCATCTTTATGTCCACCCAAATCTGTTCACGAAAATTCATATCATTCCTTATTAGCCAAATACCCCAGCAAACTCCTGCAGAGATGCTATTGGTCATACTATATTTTTTTGTCACACACCCATTTACTAGCCAGCTCTGTGTAATTTGTAATCAAGACATGTGTAAAGGAGTTAACAAATGCTCAGATGGCTTTAGCTGTTACACACTCAAAGAACAGATGCTGGATGGTTTCATTTTCCTCACAGAACTGACATTTGGCCGGTTTTATTATGTTTCTTTTCAAAAGATTATCCACCGTCATTACCTTGTTGTGTGATAATAACCAAAGGAAAACTTGGACTCTAGGCGGCACCTGCACCTTCCACACAGAGGGGATATACACCGGCCTAACGTTGACGCATTGGTGGTCTGTTACATCCATACGGGAACCCCCCCTCCTTTTTTTGCGGCGGGTGTGATTTACGACATTCTAGCTTGATCATGGCTTTAGGAAGACCGCAAAGAACGTCTCGATCGCCAAAGGTTTCAGAGTAGTAAAAGTCAACAACCAGTAGCTAGAAAAAAAAAAGGAAATAACCGTGTGCTAGAGTTGACCTCTGAATTTGTGAGACATTTCCAATTTCTACACGGCTACGCTGCTGAATATGTCCTTGGACGACATCGACACGCACACAGTTACGTCGGTGTTGCCTAGCTCTTAATGGCGCGCCGTCAGGTAGCGCGTGCGAGAGGTCTCCGGGATCGCGTCGACGGCGACGACACCTCATTTCTGGGTGCCCAGAAATGGAAAAAAGAACCCCAACTTGTGTTTCTACCAAACATAACCGGTTGAACGAGTCGGAAATCCATCCTGGTGCAGTTTCAGAGTTTCTGTTCGTTGCCCCTTTGGGACTGTATTCGTACATGGATGGCAGGTTCTGTTCAGATAGAACATCTGAAAACAAGAACGCCTGCTGCCTTGACAATCTGGCTTTGAAATGATCTAATGGTCACCTCTCTTTCAGCTCACACACACCGAGCTGACTGTGACTGAAACGATCGATAAAGTCCTAGGGAAAAGGGTAGAAGCTGAAGTGATCGTGTTGGCGGCTTAACCATTGGATGCACACGGTTGCTTTTCTTCACGACGATGCACATTTTATTTAATCCTGTCTGTCGACTGTACTCTCGCTTTGCTTTACGCCAAAAAATGGAAACAGAGGAGATCTTAGGGAACGATACTGTACCACTCTGTCGCGAAGA
Organism: Setaria viridis; assembly: GCF_005286985.2. Taxonomy (NCBI): domain Eukaryota; kingdom Viridiplantae; phylum Streptophyta; class Magnoliopsida; order Poales; family Poaceae; genus Setaria; species Setaria viridis. The sequence continues at coordinate 33,211,782 of NC_048263.2, forward strand.
GCGATGGGGGCCAGCAGAACTGCAAAAAGGCAGGACGCTTGTTTGGACAAAAGCCGCCAATTCGCCCAAGGTTGAGCCCGTGAAAGCACAGCGGATCACCACTCTATCAGACGGTGATCGATGATCCGGCGATACGCTTGCGGCCTGCCTGAACCGTGTTTCGCTCGACCTGCTGGAAAGCTACGACGCATATGCTGCCTGGCCCAACCTGCAAAGCAGCTGCAGAGCGTATCCCGCAGCCTGGTTAGACGTGGTGGCAAAGGCGGTCACATGGCCTGGTGCCGCGGCAAATCTAACTTGTGCATGACATTACATCAGAGGCACATGCACGTCCTCAGGTCAAGAGTAAAGTGAGCCGTCAGTGACTGATTACATTAGGGCCGGCCAATAATCAAAGTCACGCTAATGTCACAGCAGCTATAGCGTGGTGGATGCGATCACTTGGCTTCAACGGTTTCAGACGTGCGGGGTTACGGGTCTGAGTGCAACATGTCGTGTGTGCGTACGTCTGCGTCTTCTAATAACCGAACATAAAAGGATGGGTATATGGTCAAAAACTAAAAAAACGGTGTGCGAAGTGGGACGGAGAGGAGAATCGAAAGGAGGAGAGGAACACGCGATCAGGCCTTTGCACCAAAGCAGAATAGCGAAAGGGCTCCCTTGTCCTTATCAACCAAGGCTGCGAGCTTTTTGTGCCCGTCGATCTCCCCTCTCATGGCATGATGGCTAACGGAAAAGAGAGAGAGAGAGAGGAGTAAAGCGCGCCGGGCGGCAGAAAGCGGCCGGGCCGGCGGCAGCCGAGCTGTGCCGTCGTTGCGTCTCTGCAGCCTTTGCATCGAGATCGTTCGTGTAGGGCGAGAAAAGAGGCCGCCGTCCATTCACAGTCTGTATTGCACCACGACGCGTTCTCGTCAGCGTATGGGCAGCTGGGCACGAGAGAGAGAGAGAGAGAGGGCCAGCAGCGTACGTCGTGTAGGGCTCGGGCATGTCGGTCTCCACCCACGTACTGCTCGCAAAGTGCTGTAATAATGCAGGGGGCCTTTGCAAAAGGGAGGGAGGAGAGATCACATCGTGTACAACTTGGATAAGGACCCGGGGTGAGGTCTGATTGCGATACCGATACCACTCTTCATGCGTAAGGTAAAGGGGCTTGCCCGCTCGGCCGCCGGGCCATAGGCTTCAGAGTTCGGAGCCCCAAGGTTAATGCACCAGCCGCCCCCACACTTTCCTCAAAACTTTGCCGGTTTTTAACTTGGTAAGGTCAACAAAAGAAAAGAGAGAATTAAAAAGCTCTCAAAGTAATGCTAACATAGACTCGAATTAGTGGGCTAGTTTAACTGAACATGGCCACGTCAATCACTGAGAACGGGAGGACAAGGGTAGTTTCTCCTCCTTTTTTTTGGGGGGGGTGGGGGGATTGGTTGCATGGTCATTGGTCAAGAAAGTTAGAAAAGATAACCAAATATTATGTAAGGTCACACTCCAGTCTCTCTCACCCGTATTGGCCGATGGCCGATTGCACGCGCGCGTAGGGCAAACGCTAGCTTCTTTTTCCCTCCCACGAACGAAATCTTTTCACCAACTTGCCGTCCCCGAGGCCGAGAGAACGCACTCATCATGCTCGCTCGTCGAAAAGCTGTGTGCTCGGAAAGGGATAAATAGAGGGGGCCCAATGGGCGTTGCGCTCATGCTCCGTCGTCGTCTGCACCTTGGGCTGTGCCGTGAAACAGGACACCTCTGCATGCAATCTCCTCGCCATTTCGATCGCGTGGTCCTCTGCTCTATCTTTCTGTTGGTCTTTGGAGTTTAGAATGATGGTAGATCGATCGATTGTGTCCGAACAGAAAGGAAGGCGGGAAAGTCATCAATTTATACTGTATTGATCAACGACTGATTTCTTTTTGGGTGTAGATTGTGTCACCCTGCTCCTCGCCCGGCAAATCCCTGAACACGTCGCCGCAATAGAAGACATACTTCTGTTGATCTGTTCCAAGGTTTATTTACTCTTAAAAGAACATTTACTATGTGTGTTTTAAGAAATAAAAAGGTGTCCATGTTCTGTCAGCGAAGTGCCCGATGGAGTCGAGATTGAACACAGGTAGATGTTAGCGCCGTCCACACAAACTAACCAAGAGGCAGGGTCAACTCCCAGCACCACAAGCCAACAAACAAGCAAAAAAAACTCGTGGCACCTTTCAGGCTTTCACCCAACACGGGCCACGCGCGGGCGCGGGCGCCTCTCGCCGAGTTGTGGCGGCAGCCAAAAACAGCAGCAACAAAACAAACCGGAGATCGCCGCGCGAGTGCCCGTCCCTCTCCACCTGCACTGCACTGCACCGCATGTTCCTGTCACCTCCTGCTTTGGATTGCGTTTTCGTCTCTCTCAGGTCAGAGTAGCTAGCCGATATGGCCAACGGGTTTCTTCTACGCTTCCAAGCTAGCTCATCGGCCCAGCAGTCACATCGATCGGTGGCACGCCCGGCTTGCTAGCTACCTAGCTAGCTGCTGCCTGGCCGGCTCTCCCTCCACGTCGACCTGGGCGCGCGCGTACGAGGCTTTTTCGCTCATTCTCCCTGATCTCCTCCGGCAGAGAATGAAAGAGATCGCCGCTGTTGATGGATCGAGCGAGAGTGTGATCCATGTTCCGCCGCGCGTCGCTCTCGGCCTCTCGATTTCGCAGCTCTCGCCATCATCCCATCCACACCCATCATTTGCCTAGCTTTTTTCGATGTGCGGTGGACATGGGCCGCCCGGGATAAGGGCGGCGAAGGCCAGCGCAGCGCACGCGACGTTTGCCGCCCGCCCGGGCCTCCGATCGGTCTGCCTGCGCATGGATCGACGAGGCCCTCCGGTAGCTCCATCTTCACCGCGAGCCAGCAGTCATTCACAGGGAGAGGCGGAGAGATGGTGGTGAAGCTGACGGGGAGGTCACCCGTTGATGGATGGATGCGCGCGCGCGGGGCCGGTTTCGTTTCTTGCAGGAGGAGACTATACGCGTGGTGGAGCCTAGGAAGCTGTCACTAGCAAAGCGAGGAATTTCGGGAACTGTCGCGTAGAAAAACTTTTATTTATTTGCGCTCCACCTGGAATGTACTACGGACGCTGCTTTGTGGAAAGGGCAGGCGGTATACGCGATCGACACACAGGGGGAATATATTCCTCGTTTCCTTCTGTATGAAGACTGCCCCGTCGTTACCTTGTAAAATATAACATCCCACCTTCAATTGAGTGACCCATGCACTCCTGCTTGCGTGCTGTATTTAAATGGGACGCGTCTATGGGAGAGACAGAGAGAGAGACCTTTGGTTGTTCACTGTGAAATGCTCTTAAACAAGGCTGTTGGCTTTAGAACAAAAAAAGGAGGAGGATGTTTACCTTTTTGCTACTGCTGGGACTTTATCTGTTCAAGAAATCAAATGTGATACTCAGTCCCTTCTGCAGAGCCTGCCCCTGACAGGAAAATGGCTTCCTTTTTGTTCTTTAAATTTACGTCCCCAGTTCTAAGCGAATTTGTCCAACCGGCTCGGCCCACCTCCCTTGCCGCTCGGCGCAATCGGCCCACAAGCCCAACAACCCAAAACACACACAACGGCGTGCGCGTCCCGTCCCCGGCGTCTTCGAAGCCGCCACGGGGAAGCCCGTGGGGATAGTTGATGACGCCATATGTTGTGAACAAGCAAGCAATGGAGTATTATGGCGAACCAAAACATGAGGACAAGAGCTACCATTGATCCGTTGTGTAAATTGTAATGCTGTGATCAGATGTTCAGATCGTTAAATATGTCTTGGAACTTGGAAGTGCAGGATGCTCGAGGCTGTAACCGGGCAGTAGCAATGCGTCAGTTCGGAGTCTTAACTTCTTCATGCGCATCAGCAGCACTGACCACTGCCCAAAAAAGTTAGAGGCCAGAGTCAAGGGCACTGTCAGCAGACCTTCCAGCAGGAGGGTGGAGCAGCTGCCGTGCCAATGCCGTAGCCATTTTTTAGCATTGCGAGCACTTAGAAATGCGGGGGGGGGGGGGGGTTTAGCACCTGTCACATCGGATGTTTGGATGCTAAGTAGGAGTATTAAACATAGACTAATTACAAAACTAATTGCACAGATGGAGTCTAATTCGCGAGACGAATCTAATAAGCCTAATTAGTTCATGATTTGACAATGTGGTGCTACAGTAACCATTTGCTAATGATGGATTAATTATGCTTAATAGATTCGTCTCGCGAATTAGCATAGGGGTTCTGCAATTAGTTTTGTAATTAGCTTATGTTTAGTCCTTCTAATTAGCATTCGAACATCCGATGTGAATCCAATCATCACATATTGTTGACTACGACTTCCATTTTTCTTTTCTTTTTTCCAACAATCATTCACACAACTCCCAAATATGCCTCGAAATCCTGTAGTAAACAAACTTGACAAAGAATGCTATCTATACACAAGAAACATGGACTACCAGCTCAGGTCTAACATTTTGAGGGTTTCACCATTTTGGAATCTCCAGGAAAGCGTAAGCAATTCAGTTATCTCCAGCCTAAGCTTCCTCTACAGAGGACACAGGCAGACCAGTTGCTGCTGCCGATCTCTGGGATTCTAGCTTCGCAGAAACCTCAGCCATGACCAGCCTTGATAACAGCAGCCCTGCAACGAGGGCAGAAACCATCAGCATTGTGAAGACCGCAGTCCAGCTCTTAGCAGAGATGTAACCCGTCAGCAAGGGACCAACTGCAGCGCCAGCTGAGCCTGTCCCGTCTATGATTGCCGTCACAGTTGCCAATGCCCTGGAGTTGCCTCTCAGGGAGCTGTGTGTTCCGAGGTCTGCAGAGACCGCGGTGGTTATGAGCGCGTAAGGGCCATTCACGAGCATGCCGGTGATGAACATTAGGATGATGTTCCAGCAAAGCGAGATGCTCCCGTATATGCGGTAGAAGAACAGTGTCGGTATCGCAGAAAATGTGAAACTTGCTGCTGTCAGTGCCCGGGCATCCAAACGGTCTGACATGTGGCCAGCAAGGATGCCGCCTATGACACCACCTAAATCAAACAACGTTGATAGCGCTCCAGCAGTCGAGTCTGACAAATATTTTCCACCAACAGCTGGGAGGAAGAAACAAGATGGTAAATCAGTTAGTTAATAGATACAGAAGACTGAAGTCAGTTGTTCAAACCCTTATGATGTGCAGCAGCAGTACTGGATCACAACACCACAGATTAGCATACTAAGATGTGCATGTTGCACTAGCTTTTTTAATTAGCATACTAAGATGTGCATGTTGCACTAGCTTTTTTAACAGCTAAGCACAAACTTCGCAGACATCATACATTCATACTCTGTCATGATTACCATCATAGCTGAGGTTATACCAGAAACTTCGGCCTTCCATTGGTCATAATGCCAACGAAATGACACAATTAATAGAAGGCAAAATAGGCGGTTCGGTCCCTCAACTCTTCCACAAGGGTCAAATTCGTCCTTCAACTTTCAAATCGACCAATCTAGTCCCTCAACTTTTATTTTTAGGTCAAACTTGTCCTTGTACTGATGTGGCGCTCCATAATAGCATGAGACTAATGCGAAAAGTCTTTTTTGCCCTTGTCTCATTCTTCCCCTCAACTTCCTTTCTTTTCCTAACTGAGATGAAGAAAACGAAAATAAATAATAGTGTGAGATCTAGTATCTGCCACGATATTGCAGCACAAACGCATCGAATGGAACCAGCAACGATATTGCTAGCTGAAACCAGCAAATGAACCGTTGTTGGGCAGCCAGTGTCGACCTCCAATCCTCCATCCACGGCTGGCTTTGCTAGCAGTCAACTGGTCACTAGTTAAGGCTGCACTGCATTGGACACACATCAATCGATCGATCACATCACGTGATCTATGACGGACGGACGGAGCAAGGAAGAGCAAAGGTCATAGCATGTTCAGCACAAAAGGCAACGCATGGAAATTGAGGAGGAAAAAAAGAACCAAGGGTAAAAAGGACTTTTCGTACATAGTCTTATGTCAAAATGGAGCGCCATGTCATCACAAGGACAAGTTTGACCCAAATAGCAAAGTTGAAGGACTAGATTGGCCAATCTGAAAGTTGAGGGACGAACTTGACCCCGAAGACAAAATTGAGGGACCAAAACGCCTATTTTGCCTCAATAGAAGTACGTAATAAACTACAATTGTTGACATAAATAGTGGGATTAGTTGTTTAGGTTTTTGCTAGATCCCAGCCTAAAAAGTATCTCATTAATGATTCCGTCTAATAAGTACTTGATAATTGATGGCATGTAAGGTTGCGTAATATCTACTATCAGTTTGTTCGGTGCTATATCTTGTTGTCTCCATTGTCTCTCTTCAAACACTGTTCCCTAAAATCCTATTGCATCAAAACATCATATACTCATATCATGTGCACATCCCAACTAAAGGCCAAATAAGCAGTCATTTTTATGCAGTACAAACTAAACTATGGCTATTCTCGTGACAAGAAAAAGAAAAGACAAATTGCATGATTAGTTTCACCAACCTGTGTGGCTAATATAGAAAGGAAGCCAATATAGGAACGTGTAGGCGACTAGCTTGCAGAAAAACAGGCAGAGAGCAAATGGCACTACTCCAGGAATTCTCAATGCTTCAATGAATCCCACTGGCTTTTCTGTTACTTCTGTCTGTCCTTCCAATAAAGGGGTGCCTATTTCATTCTTACCAGAATCATTCAAATGGTCATCCTCAGATCCAATAGCCTCAGGGCCAGAAGGCAAGAACAGAAACACAATGAGCCCAACTAATGCAATCATAACACCAGGAACAACAAATGACCAGCCCCACCCAAACTTCAGGAGAGCAGCTGCTATCAGAGAGCCTGATATGTTCCCTACAGAAGTATGAGCATTCCAAATTCCCATGATTAGTCCCCTCTTTTTCTTCCCAAACCAATTGCCGACAACTGCTACCACTGAGGGCCACCCAGTTGACTGAAACAGGCCAGCAATCAATTGAATGCCCAAGAAATAGTAGAAGTTGTGTATATTCAGCCAGTATCCAGCTCCAAAAGCAGCCGTGAACAAACCAGTTCCTATCATTCCAATTGTCAGAAGGTTCCTCAGATCCACTCTGTCACCAATATGGCCAACAAAGAACATGCCAATTGCATAAATTGCGAGAAATGCCAAATCAACATCCCCAAGCAATGCAGTGCCATTTCTGGAATCAAATGGTGCCCAACCACCATAGAGCACCGTTTGGCTCTCAGCAGTATGCAATTTACCAATATTCAAGCATCTAGGCCAGTGCAACAAGCCTGGCTTTGACGTCTTAGGATCAAGAACACCTTTAACAACACTAGTGGTTTTCCTTGCTGCATGGTAGCTAGCGTATGAAAAGAATGTCAATACCAAGACAAGGGCCTGGCATGTCCTAAGAGATAGAGAACTTCCCTGAACACACACGAAAAGATGAATCCCAGGAGGTTTTGTGCTACGCATTGTTACTGCTGTGTTTAGTTGGATTGGAACAGATGAGCGAAGCAGAATTCAGCTCCTCTGCAATGCTAGAGCCTTGAAGAAACTGACTAGCATCTACAAGGGCGAACACAAAACATCAGAAATTCCCGTAGTGATTCGGTACCTTTTTTTAAAAAAAACATAATTGATGTATTATCACGTATGGAGCAATTCAAAAGGAAATACAACTAATGGGACTAATCCGTGTACAGTAGTGATTCGGCTTTTTTCCCCTTATAAAACAAGACTCATTATTAATGCGACTATGTCCATTTTGAATCAGTCATTGGCCAAAGTCCAATCTTAATTGCGGGAAAGATATACAAGAAGTTAGGCCTGCTAAATTGCGGGCAATCCTTTTGCACTGCTCTAGGATTAAACAAGTTGTTCAACCCCGAAGTGGATTTGAATCCCAGATCAATCAATTTGAATCGTCCTTTAGAAGGCAAATTTATAACTAGAACCAAAAATAGGACTTATCTCATTATCTCATCAAAACTGCCTGAACACCTACCAGAAACCTATACTTGCAAGAAAGGAAAACATAACGCCAACCGATTACCTCCATGAGATGCGGCTCTTATGAAGAGGTCCGATCGAGGGGGAGGGGGCAATGCGGAGGGCAGCTTCTGGGAGCGCCGCAGTTGTGGCTTTCCTCGAGGGATCAGGAGCTTATGGCCCGCCGGGGTGGCCAGTACAGGGCTTGGCGTTTCTCTCCTCGCCCAGGGCCAGGGGTTTGTTGGGGCCCCTACCATCCCCTTCCTTTTCTAGAGGCAACCAGTTTGCTCTAGCAGCAAATCACTGGTTCTGATGGACACAAACATCACACACGTGTTGGTCTTTTGTGATCCTAAAAGATCAATCTCACTAAAACACGGACATGGTTATTACTGCATATCTGATTGAGACAGGGAAGCTTCAGTGTGAAATGATTCATGAATAATAACTATTTTCCTATCCTATCATGGGATTCTGAGTTTTGAATCCCTGATGGAGTCATGGTAGAAACTTCGTGTGTAAATAAACCTGTCTCACCTACCGACTACCGTGACTCCTTACAATGCTCATTGTAACTCGTATAGAGTACAAATCAACGCAGATGATTGCTGCTGTAGTGATGTATGCCACGAGCCACGAGGGGCAGCGTGCTATCGGCGCTCCTTCTGGACGATGACCACATGGCTATATGCATGTGAACAAAGGATTGCGTGTGCAAGTCGAAAGAGACACGGTCAATTTCTTGGACGACATTCTGTACACGGATGCAGTTGACAACGTTGCATGCCACCTCGCTGTTGCACCCAACATAACTAATGCGACTTAACAGAGACACTACTAGCAATAATTACATTCGGATGTTAGCTTCTAACAAATCAATCGGCCGCAACACAGACGGGTAGGATCCTTCTTTTTGCTGCGTGTGGAAGGTTTCACGCCACGGCATCCGAGGATGGCAAGGTCCATGATCCGAGAAGTAAAATTCTTCTGTACCAGCAGCATCACGACGCAAAATAACAGGGTTATGCTGCAGCTCTCCTCCTTTCTGTACACATCTCGCCCATTCAGGTTCCAGTATGTACATCTTACAGCAGAATCTGGTGGAGCCTCTAAAGTCATGCACGTTAGACGCTATTTCTCACGGCTTGAGAAGTCCATCGCTTTCGTGCAACACTGATCTGTCTGCCACCTTCAAGCTCACTGCAGCATCAAGGACACTCAGGTAAGATGCGATGGATATTTAGTAGCAGAAATGGTCATTCAGCGTGCCAATCACAAACCTGTCAATCGGGCCGTGAAGGCGTTGACCTCTGGTACATTAGCCAGTCAGGTCCTGAAGAGCTACTGATTATCTATAGTGCACTTGGGTTATTTGCAGCAGGACCGGTGAAGACTATTAGCTGCTTATCAGCTGTTGAAACCAGAAGGGTGGTGTTCTCTTTGTTTAGAGCGAGTGCAGTGACGTCCATTCCTTCTCCCAGCTTCAGCGTATGAATTACCTGGCAAGTATATACCTAACTGCTTAGAATTTTGCACTAGTGAAATCAGAGGTAACAACACATAACAAAAGCCAAAATGTTGCATTCCATGTTCACCTCAAGTTTGTATAGATCAAGGAGGCAGATAGAGGGTGCATCAACAGATAGCCTGGTCTCATTTGATTCTTGTACATCTTCATCACCACAGGGCTTGTCAAGCTCATAATCATCTTCTGTAGCATTACTGTCCTTATTATTGCAATTACTAGCCGAACAAGTTCCCATTACAGCAAACTGTCCATCAGCAGAAGTTTCAATGCAACTGACTCGTCCAGAGAAAGGTGACAGAACTGACGTAGCAATAGGGATTCCGTTAACAGTGAAGGTGGATAGTCTTTTCTCGGATTCATTCCAAATTAATACAATTCCTTGAGAAGATAAGCATATGGAATGGGCTTCTGGCACATCGAGTTTCTTTATGAGCCGTCCTGTCCTCAAGGAATGCAGCAGGACACCAGAAACACTCGAAGATGACACAAGTCCCAGGTCAGAACTAACAGAACAGCAGGTTACTTCTCCAAGATGACCTCTTAGTATATGCATAGGACCTTCAATTCGTCGCCTCCTGTAGGTTTCTAGATTTTTGCTTGAACTACTATTGCTGCTACTACCAGTGGCTTGAGGACTAGTAGGTGTTGTTGGCGTAGATGGTGGAGGTTCTGGAGCATTTTTCTCTTGTGAAGAACCCACCTGACGTATCCTCCAAAGTATAACTGTTGTGTCACGGGATCCTGTAACAAGATAATTGCTGTCTGCAGACAGTGCAAGACAGGTCACAGGAGCAAGATGCCCAAATGCAGTTTCGACAGTCCTTGCTCCATCCGGGGAAATCATCTTTACAGAGTTATCTGCATGCCTGCCTATAGTCGAATAAAAAAGGATATCAGAAACAGCTTCAGAACAGTTAGCATTGCAAGACAGAAAACTAAAACAATATAATAACCCAAAGATATGTAGCATTTTATTCAGGAACTGATAAGAAAACTAGTTTTTTGATACCATAACCTTTTAGGCTTCAATTTAGAAGATCTAGGAGGGTTCTGTAGAAGAAAAGAGAGCAAACAAAATGTATGGAAGAACACCAGTTTTTCAACAAGTAGCATTGAAGGAAAAAATTGAACCGCAAGGAAATAGTTACCAGTTATAACTTCTTTGTCACATGTAACAACAACAGCTGATGAATTTTGGACTGCAGATGCAGCAAATGCTACAGCTCTTGGAAACTGGTAGTCTTCAGTAGAGCCTGAAGATCCTTTAAAGATGCGAAATATAGCACCGCCACTTGAATTTATGGCATTTTTTCCATGATGGAAAAGGAAAGGCGCCCCTAGCCCATCTGGAGTATTTGGCTGCCAATGGTGCAACGCCACATGTACTGTGGGAACATTAGAATCTATGACTACAATACAATCTTTGGATATAAGCATCGCGCTAGCAGGAACATTGCAGTGATCCGGACTAGGAAGTGCATAAGATCTAACTTCATTTGGGTTCCGGAATATTGTCTACACAGAAAAAAAAAATTAAAGAAGGATATCGAGTTTAGTACATCATGACTTATCATAGTGCCAAAAAAAACAACTGATTGTTGTTTAATGCAAAATACAATGGTGCCTAGGGGCTAAGTTGTTACCATTGTCATTCTTTTTTTTTTTTGAAACTGTTACCCTTGTCATTCTTTTTTCTTTTTTGAAACTGTTACCCTTGTCATTCAACCATCATTTATGTCAAAATTGCATGGAACAAGGAGTGGCACCAACACTAACAGATCATGTTTAATTAGAGTACTAAAGAACATCTAATACATGCTGTCAACTTATCATATGCCCTTGAGGCAAAAATGGAGATGGATGTAACTTAATATGACAGTGAACTGTTGAATGATGTGCTATTCTGTCCCTTGAACAAGCAATTAACATTAATCAGCAAGTATGCAATTTATTTATGATTATTCTAAATTATCCATATTTCATATCTACTTGGTATAGCAACAGTACATGCACAAGTATGTCTATCAAATAATGAATTTCTTTTGTAAAACATGAAATGGTGCTTGTAATGCTTACCTGCACCTGTAAGATTTCTGTCAACGTCCTTCTTCTTATGTGGGGAACTGTCAACAGCTGAGATGGCGTCTGTCCAAAATTGGATATTTGATTTTGTGTAGCTCGCCGTTGCATCTATATCATTTTTTAGTAAAACATTAGCATTTGTATAGTTACAAAAAATCTGAGAAAAGGAATGCATAATACTTACTGGATCAGTGATTTTATCAATATCCACCATCCCATCATATGTAACATGAGGGAAGACATTGTTGGCTACCACTGCTTCTTTACCTCTCTGTTTATATCTGAAACAAGTATCCAATGACAAAAGAATGTGAAGAAAGAATAATCAATAAATGCCTCTTAAGAGAAACTCAGGATAGTTGAATATGTTCTTCCTGATACTAGTTCTTTTAAGGAGAACAATGTATACATTGAGTCTCAGTTCTGCTAAACATAGAAACCATATTCCAAAGATCCATTTATCATAAAATTAAACAGACAGACATTAAAGCAGCTTACTTAGTGGTCAATTGAAAACTAGCATTAGGGGTTTAAAGAAGTGAGAGCATATTGATAATATCGCAAAAATAAAAAAAGTAGGATAAATGATTGAGTAAAAGGCAAATGCAGTTACAAGTGGCAACAGAATAACACATAACTAACATACCCAAATATTAGATCGATCCATTCATGCAAATGAGTGGAGACATGATCACTCTCGAGAGCTTTACGATGTATATGAATAAAATCAACAGGGTTCTCAGCCCAGGGAGGCAGTGCTACAGAGCCTGCAATAATACTCTACATTAAGGGTTTCAGTTTCACTACCTTATTTGTACGGACTGAAATGAAACTCACCTAGTCTTCCGCTTGAGTTCAAATTAGTAAATACCTCAGGAAGGTAAAACAACTCTGGAACCTAAAAAAGATAATCACATAATCAGATTCTAGTAGAAGATTCCAAATAGACTTCTGCACCAAACAATACACAGTGTACATTGAAAAATACATCAAAGGAGCACTTGTTTAACAGAAACTTACTAGCTCTTTTACATCATCCAAGCCCTCAAGAACACTGTTCCATGTTTTGTTGACATCAGAGAACATGCAATCATCATGATCAAACTTGGCACGTTGCAGCTGAGCAGAGAGGGTACTAAAAGGCTCTATCCTGGAAAGGTAATACAATACCTGCAATAAATATGATATTAATTTCCAATATCTTTGCAATTAAGGAATTGTTAAAACAAATCATATATGTATAATGTAACTCATTCCAATCAACTAAAGAATGGTTTGTCATTGAACAGCAATGAATACTTAACAGAAATCTCTTAGTCCCAACAAAAGGCACAAGCAGATCACTGAATCAAAACTCAAAATCATACAGATATCAAAAAGTTGTACCGTGCCAGGACTAGAATAATGTGAACTGTAGTGAAATTTCGGGATGATCGGATCCTTGAAACTGGAGTAATGATCTTGGAATTTCTTCAACCGTGCAGGATTTAGTGCACCAATTGGCTGCATAGGAAATCATCAAGTATCACCAGTGAAATGAATGAAAACACATGCAGGACCCAGACTATCAAGGAAAGGGGCACACAAATTTACCTTTGAAAGATCTCGGTATGTGGACGGACTTTCCAAATCCAAGGTTTTGGATTTGTAATCTGCTATCACCCATGGAAAAACAGGATACTGCAGAAATAAATATAGAACATAAGGAACAGTAGCGAACATGTTACTCCCAGGACTGAGAATCATGTAGTAAAAAAATGCCTGAGTAATATCGTTGTAACTGCGGCCAGCAAGAGTGTTCAGTTCCATTAAATACTCGAAATTGCTAATCTGCACAAGCAAGGTATACTCAGATCTTGATATTTAATGCATAGGCTGTACTGCTACAGAAATGAAATTATTGTGTTTGTGTACCTCCCATTTAGCCCAGCGCTCCATCAATTGTGTCTGCTTGAGGATTTGCTCAGGCCTCTAAAAAGATATCTTAGATTAGTGGCTCTGAAAGGACTAGAAAAACATCCTGGTTTCAGAATTGCACTGGACACTTACTTGGGTAGCAAGGAAAATGTCGTTCAAGTAAGGAGGTTTGGCGTGAACAATGGCCCGATATGCATGAGTACGTGCTCCTACATCCTATATAAAGTTCAGGTACAATTTCAGAAAGGTTATTCACCTATTATACGCATATGGTTCAAACAATGTGGAGTAGAGTCTCATCAAGGTTGTACCTCGAAATCAAATAAGAAGTTTGACCTGTCTACCATGAACAATTCCAAAGCGCTTTGGCGTAGCAAATATCTGCAGCAATTCATTTAAATCAGCGTGACACAAACTGGTGCTAACCCTGTAACGTGAATCTATACGAGCAGTCATGAAATGATCTAACATGTGAAAAATACCTCCATAACTAAATATTTTTTCTTAGAAAATCATAAGCTAACAAGTTCAAAATCTACCAGACGGTAAAAAGAACCACTTACCTTCTACTATAAATCTGATGAAGTGACGATATGAGCCAGCTCCGATCTCTATCTTGCTGATCATATTGGCCACTAGTTGATGTGATATCATCCATGTAACTGTCACTCGTATGCTCATCAACGATAAAGTTAATCCTCTTTGATGTGACCTGAGAAAAAGATTACATACTAGGGTTTAAGATATCGTTAGCATATTGGATTGGGAGATGAAACAGAATAAAGGATAGAAAACATAAGAGAGATTTGTAATAATACTAAAATCACACCTACTCCATACGATAAAATTAACTAGCTAAGATCATTAGTGAACTGAGATTTGATTATCATGCATTCAGGGTTAATATAGCTATGAAATAAATTGAAACCTTATGCATAAGAGAAGCATGGTAGTCATGTACTTATGTTTATTTAAACTTCAGTTTTAATTGATGCCATTATCATTAACGACAAGAAGGTATGACACTTATCAGAAGTTTGATTTGGTACAACATGCAATGTACAACTATATAGTGAAACCACGTACATTAGACCACACTTACTTGGAAGGTTCCTTGTACAACCTTCAACGGCCGAATCATCATTGAAGGAAGTTCAATAATAATTCTCTCATTACTAGGCCTATAACCAGGTGCAACTACTGTGGATCGGACCAAGTTGCGAACACCAGAAAAGTCAGAACTTCTTGAATCCACTGATCCAGTCAAAGACTGATCAAGTGGTGATGAATTTGTCAGTTGATCATCTACACTGCTGCAAATATTCTCAGTTTCACCCTGCAGAATGTCTTCATGTCCTCCATCCACTGTAATCAAAGAACTTGTTGAAAGAACATTTGTAGGTAAAGAGTCTCCATCTTCTGAGTGGCACGCATTGGAGTCTGCTCCATCACAAAGAAACTTCTGCTCCCCATAATTAGCAGTAGCACCCAAGTGATTCAACCAATTGTAGTTTCTTTTCATAAATCTTCTCATTCTTAATGAACTTTCAGTTAAATCTAACTTCCAGAAAATCTGTGTACAAAGATGGAAATACACAAAAGACATCGGTGAGAAACAAAATTCATGCATGCCATTTAGCACTAAGATGCAACTTTTTCCCTGAATGAAAAAAATGATCAATTCAAGGTCATCATAAAGTGGTCAGCAAAGAGAATTGCTTTTTGTATAGTAATGAGATATAACAGGGAAGTGAAAGTAAACACAGAACTGCTACCGTACACTATCAGGGGTGCACAGGAGTTCTCCGAAAGGCCCATAGAGTCTACTTGTCTCTATCAAGCAATGAAGAAGATGCCGCCATGCCCGAAGTCCAATTGACATGCAACTACGGTTCAATATTTCAACCTGTGTTCGCCTCTCCATCTGCATGCCCAAAAGTTACCTTTAATGATGCATAGAAATTTCTAAATATCAGGAGTGGAAGTGTTCAATTTCATGACAAGTTGACAACATACCTCAACTCGCTGCAAATTCCGTGCTAAGGCGAAACTGGAAACAAGAAGTGCAACGTATTTGTACGAAAGGGCAGAAAAATCTCTTCCTGAAACAGACTTTGAATCAGCAGACTGCAGACACTCCATCCACGCAGCACCCATAGCTTCAGACGTGTTCCACCTTTGTGCACGCTCAATATCACCGGCAGATCTCCTTTGTACTGAAGTTGCCATTGCTACAGCACTAAGACCCCTTCTCGAACCAATCTTTGCACTACGCTCAAGGTCACGAGCAGCAGCCAAGGCTGCAGCTTTCGCAGCTGCTTTGTCCTTTGGTGCCGATGTAGGCAAGCTTGGTGTAGTATCTAGAGGCTTCTGAAAGCTTGAGAATGTGTGCAATTTAGCTGATCTACGCTCAAGCAATGAGGTGTCACGCCTGCGCAATTTATTAGTTGGCGGTGCTATTGTTTCTGTCCCAGAGGCACCAGCAGCAATCATGGCCAATGCCATTGCAACTGGTGGAGAGGCAAAAGCAGCAGCCCAGCCAGGTGATATCATTGAAACACCAACCTGAGATCAAAAGAAATGAAACAAAAATATCACCATGAACAGATGGGTTTTTGAAGAAAAACAGTGGCGAGATCTTTATCCAATAGGAACAATACAAACTTTTGCATCAAAAATCAGCATTTTTCTTAAAAGTAACATCCAGTAGAAATGGTACACTATCACAACTAAAATGTTTACAAAGACTTAGCCGAAAGCATCTCATGAAATATTTCACATAAGAAAAAATAGCAGCACTAAAATAACTGATAAGGGCTGTACAACTCCTAGTTTCAAGAACATGAAAATACACCATAAATAAGTTAACCACTAGGTTTGGTAATGTGCCAAAATTCAGAGTTCCCTCTGCAAAATAGCATTTTTCGGAAAGCTATAAGATCCAAAAATCACATTTCTCAGCAACAACCTGCTAGAGCTTTTAATGCTCTAGTACCAACAGTCACTGATACAAATGAGCACAAGCACCGGGTAATCTCAGTTGTAACTCTAGCATGAAATATAAAAATTAACTTTTACCTCAACAGGTGAAGTGTCTGCTGCTGAAGCCCAGTCATCAACAGCTAGTGGATTTTGCGCATCTGGAGATGTAAGCTCATGTATACCAGCCAAAATAGAACGATATCTTTTCAGAAAAGCTACAAATGGTGGCATGATCAACCCAACATACTTTTTCCTCAATGGTTTTCTGTCACTGCTTACAGCATGCCATAACTGTTATGATACATAAATTTCATGAGCAACATTTGATAAAACAAACTTTTTTCCTCTAGCTCCTAGAAACAATCAATATCAACAAACAAACAGTAGCAGAAATGCAGAATAGTATCCCACAATTTTAGAAGGCCTAAAATAGAAAACTTTACTTAGACATTCTAAAATGCCATTTAATGTTGCAATATCCCATGGTACAAGATGTGAATATCATAGATCACAAAGAAACCGAATAAGCATAGACAAATTTCCTTCTTTAAAATCAAAGGTAGCTATAGTAGAGTTTAGGGTAGTATACAAGTTCAGATATAGGACATATGCTTACAGTTTAGATACAGCAGTGATGGTACATGCTTTGTGCGTAGGAAAATTTAATTCCTTTAAATAAACACACAAAAAAACACAAGATTTATTACAGGTGATATGGACATTCTATGTAGGTTTCATAGAAGCTGAAAGTAACCGTAAGCTTTACAGAAAGAGATGAGCAAAGAGCTTCAATGCAGGTAACATTGAAGCATTAAAACACTTTCATGGATTCCTCCAAAACAGAAAAATAGCTTAATAACGTATGATTCCTGGCACTTTAAGAAATAATAATATTTTTTAAAAATGTGACATCATGTGCCGACTTCAATGATTATTCAATCTGGAATAGTACAACTGGAAAATGGTATTTCATCAAATAGAGATAATATTATTCTATGCAAGTAATAAATAAACTTACCTCTGAATAAAGAATAGAAGAAGCAACCAGAACTCGCTGTCTCTTAGTTTCTGAAACTGGCATATTTAAAATAGGGCCAAGCACTCTGTAAAAAGAGCAACAGCTCCAAACATCAGTAAAGATGAGATATATGGCTACAAAAAAAAGAAAAGAAAATATTGGATAAAAAGTCACTCCAGAATACGCTTGAACATTGAGAAAGAGTGGGTCATGATGTAATACAAAAGCATCAGCAATATTACCAAAGCTCATTTTACTTAAATAATTGTAAACATCATGTAACACAGAAAATGGCATTGGAAAGATGTCCCCATGGAGCAATTGTCAGCTTCACCCTGGACACTATTTTTTAATTTACACATATATGTATTGTTACTGAACTAAGAGGTTTCTTTTCATTCCCTATGAACTAGGAACTTCATACTCTAAACAGCACAAATAGGTCGTATCCCTTTTCATGGACATTGATTTACAGTAGCTACAGGGTGTACCTCCACAGAAGTGCAGCCGGACATTTTTTGATTGATGCACTGGAGTGACCATCAAGTGGCAGCATGCTTCCAGTTTGACAGCCCAATCCTTCTGAGATCTCATTCTTCATGCTAATGTTCCTCGTGAAAATGTCATCTTCCCCACTGTCATCCTCCCTCATTGAAACAAGGATCAACCGGAGCATACAAAAAAATGGCTGGTCACTATCTAACAACTGATTAAGGGCACCCATAACACCCATGCCAGGCCCAGATCCAACTCCAGTAGCAAGGCAACCCCCAAGTCCAGAATCCAATAGAAGTGCCTGCAGCATAGCAACTGATTTCTTTACTAATGGAAGTTCAATCCAGTTTCCATTGGAGTCCTTTTCAAGAACAGATTTCCATGATACAAAACCACTTCCCCCACCACCAAACACATTAGATTTGGGCGGAATGCATACACCATACCACAATCGGGTTCTGTACTTCCACCCTTCTGAAAGGTCTGAAATACAGCTCCCATAAGATACAAATGCATGCCTGACCGATCCATAAGGCTCAGCTGCTGCTGCTGCTGTTACACGTTCCATCACCTCAGCAGAAAGTTGTCCGTTTGTATCTGCCGTAGAAGCAAGAACCTGAATATTTTTTGACAAAGAAAACAACAGTGTAGTAAGATAAGCTTCAATAGATGATATAAAGAGTATTCCAAAAGCAAGCGCATAGCTATCATCGATGAAGTAAAATCACTGTTGCAGTGCACACAGTATTCTTCTGGATTATACTTGTGCTTGTTGAGTTCCAAACTTAGTGCAACTGAGCAGTCAATAGGCAACACAGAAAAAAAAAGGACAACAGAGAAAACAATGATAGTAAGAACGGTATACTGCCATAAACATATCATAACAGCAACTACTAGCTACAGATATTCATTTTAATAAACAACTTACAAGCTGCAAACAGGGCATTTGATTATAATTCAGCCTCTTCAGAAGTCCATACTTGATCCCCGTAATGGCTAAGGACCTTATTGATTCTAAGGTTAAAGAAATAGCATTCTTTATTGTTTATTTCTTCATGATAAGTTGTTCCTAGAAGTTGGACTTCCAATCATCTATGATTCATATATTCCCCAATTAACATAATAGTGCTTCTTACAAATTGAACATATTTGGACCGACATCATATCATCTTGCAAATGCACCACAAATACTCAGAAGTAGAAATAACATCATACGCAGAAATATTGGAAGGCCATTCTAGATATACATACATCAACTGGAAGACCACCAGCATCACTGGACAAAGACTGCCTTGAGCCCCCAGCTTCCAAATGCTCACTGCCAGATCTACTCAGCGAATTTGACCTACTGGCAGCTAATGAAGCCACTGAGGCAGGTGAGGCAGCACTATCAACCAAACAGGACATGAAAAAGTGTTGACTGCGTGACCTCAGATGATCTTCTACAAGCATCATCAGGACAATTGCATTCTCAGCCAATGCTACCGAGAGATTGGCAGCTTTCTCTGCTTGTACTTTTGTTTCTTTAGGCACTAAATCCTCCACTGCAACACCAGCTGCTGTGGCAGCAATTCCTCCAGTTTGCTGTAACGATGAATAAGAGAAGTCAATAATTGTTGAACTGAGAATCATTAATTTCATAATTTTAACTTAAGAGACCATTTTTTACGGGACAATACATGGAATGTTGGTTTAGAAGGTCTATGAGGTTACCCTTTCTATCTTAATTGCATAGGCAGTGATCCTGTCATACAAGGTTGCAAGGGCTTATAAGCCACAATTAATGTGTAGCTTCTTGTGCCAATTTTGAAAGTTACCTTGTTTCACATAAGTGGACACCAAACTGGCTAAGATACACCAAAGATAAAGGCCTAGCCCTACGCTGACTTATTTCCAAACTTTGACAGGATCGTACCAGAACAGGAATAAAATTAGATGAAAAAAGGAGCTACCAACAGAAAAATACATAAAAAAATATGCTTTAGATCTCTGGTCGTATCTTTTTTTATTGCATCCGCCTTGCATTTGAGAGGGGGAGGGGGGGGGGGGGGTTTAACTGTATAGGGTCCCACTTTGTTTAGTCATGTACTCATATATGTTAGCAACGGATAGTTCGGCAGGACCTTTGGGCCTTGGGTGCTGGCCACACAGGCCTACTGCCGTGCACCACCCCTTGGTTTTGGTAGATGATATTCTGTTAGGCAAGGATCTCCTAATTTGTGGTGTTTCTATAAACCCTGGAGACCCTTGCCTACATGTGTACACATGCTCTGCACCTCATCTATCGATCTACTATTTCCTAAGCCCTTTCAATATATATACGAGTGCTATTCTTAACAGTATGAGTTTTCTTAGACTCTTTTATCTTCTTAATATAATGATGTGCAGCTCTCCTGCGTGTTCGAGGAAAAAAAGATATGCCTTGTTTGTTGGAACATTATATTATAAAATAAAATTCTATATATGAACAACCTTTGAAGAAGTAACACCTACCTGAACTTGAAGCTCCTGGGCAGAAAAATCAAGCAGGCTACCCAGTAATCTCCTTTTGAAAATTGGTAATGATTCTTCACGCCTTAAAATGAACAAAATAGCACAAGATATCACCAATGCAAGACAGCATTAGATATTTCTTCACAGAATCGGAATATGAAAATTAACAAAAAAATATCAGCCTTGAATTTGGTCTCAGGAAAAAGCATATGTGTGCTCTTGGGAACAAAAGAATGTGATAACAGATAAAGCACAGATAAATACATGCCTGAAACATTAAACAAAAAACACAAATGCAGAAGCGATAGATAAAATAAATAATTAACTAGAAAACTTCATATGCGCTGGCGCACTGCTGCTTATTGTTTACCTAATTCTTTGGTCACCGGTGCTAGATCCTCCAACCATTGAAAGCCATTCTGCACAATGTATTGCTGCCTCTACATCCTGAAATATTACCACATTACAAAAATTATAAAGCTGCAACCAAGTGTCCATGTCAAAGAAGAGTATGACGAGGGAGAAAGCCCAAAAAAAGAAGTTTGAATCTATAAAATATGCCATTTTCTAAATGGAAACAAGAGATCAAAGTATCGCACCTTCCACCCATCTTTTTGTCGCATTGAATGCTCCAACATAACAACTAGAAAATTGTGTATGAGATCTTCAACCTCACATGTGCTTACACCATCTGAATCTTTGTCGTCCCCCATCTACATATCAGTTTACACATTATAATCTATACGGAAGTAAACAGTCCAAAAAGAAGAAAGTAGGGACTACAACTGCGAGCTCTTAACGTATGCCCGTTACAAAATTCTTTGATTTGTCATCGGAGAAAATATTACCTCATGATTAGAAATCAAAATGTCCAATATCCATTCGGGCCATTCGCTGATGGAAGTCATTGTACTTCTATTCTTGGGCTGACTACAAACCAAATATAGAAGATCCTGAAATAACGTAGAAGGGCACCATGAGTGATCAAACAGAAGGAAAAACAATAAATAACATACTGTCTACGTAAAAAATGTCATCCAAGTTTCAAACCATAGAAAAACGAAGTTTAAGCATTCACATATTGTACTGCCTGAATTTTCAGCATTAATCAAACAATTGAACCAATGAAGAATTGAATGTCATAGTTACATGAATGGTGACATATAGAATAAATGGATGCGGCAAATGATACACTACCTAGCCTCCAGCTGGAGGCTGGAGTATATTTTCTAGTGCTGTGGTCACTTCTGGCAGTAGCCAGCACCTAAAACCATTTTCGTAGCTTAGTGAAGTTAACAAAAGTTTCAGTATATATAAAGGTATTCATTTCTGACGATTCCAGTGTATAATGTTAACCTCTGCCCAAATCAGACCTTAGCACATACTCCTGACTCATGCTAGTTATGGTATCCTAAGCTTTTCCAAAAGAAGCGGAAAAAGGCATGTCCTGAACCCAGATGGTTCTTTTAATTGTAATGGAGCTAAATCCAGATGAGATTTGGTTTGGCATAAAACTTAAAAAGAACTAAAACTAGCCGACCACTTCCATTAGATGCTATGTACCTAAAAGACAACAGTAAAATTAGGCACTTTGGAGAAGCCTTGTTTTGTTTTCAGCATTCAGAGTGGATAAACATCAAGCCAGTGTGACACAAAGTGTGGAATAAGATAAAAGAACTGGTGGGTGGTGGCCAATCTTCAAGGATATGGTATTTCCCCAGATGGATCAGTGTATTCTTAGAACAAAGATGAGAGTGACACTGAAATTGAAATACATCTCCGAAGACTAGAAGCATAGATGGAAAGATCATCGTTCAATCATTCGGCTGGGAAGGAATAATTAAGAGTTTGGAAAGTTTGGTTATGCTCTTTTTATTACTGGTAGTAACCTGTTTCTATGCCTTACTATCAGCTGGAGGCTGCGATATATATTGGAGTAGAAATGTTTTGATCTGATCTAACTGTTGGCTCTCAGGTTGATAAAATTCGTACATAGATGTCCTGTTAATCTAAAAAGAAAGAACAGAAGCACCTCTCTGGAGACCTCCCTTAATTTCAGCAGAATGTCTCCATAACTGCAACTTTAGCAAAGGCATTTAAAGTGCCCACCCCACCTTAATCCATCTTTGATTTCATACCATCTATGTCGCTCCACAAGCACCAAAGGCCATCATCTAGGAAGGTAGAATCTCATGTCAAGCAATATCATCTTCCCTAAGGAGGACATCAACCAGGAAATATGGATGAAGGATAGTTATTGTGGCTTTGGTAATCATGGTACACACATTGTTATAAGTAATGGCTGATTCATGGCTAATGTCCATTGGGCAAGGTGAGGTCTTGACCCCCGTGTTGTATCAGAACCTCTGTATGTTGTTCTCCCTTCGTTATGATTACCAACCATCCATATCTGCATATTTTGACTTTGGAACCAATTATCAAAACAATGGGAGACAGCCATGGTTTAAAGCCGAGTAGCTGTGGAAATTGAAGTGTCAGAACCTCTAATAAACAAAAGGTCCCTCCATGTTTTATCTGATTGAGTCATCAGGACTCAATTTAACCATGTTATTCATATTGGCATCAACCTTGTCATACAGTAATCTAGTAAGAACAGCACTTCCATTGTGTATAAATTTATCTAAAACTTTAGCATGGTTTTTCCCGTGCACTTTGTGCATAAATCCTGTTAAGGGTAGCAGTATATGTGTTCAGGGTAGCTGTGATATTGTGATCTTGGTCAAGTGCTGTGTGATGCAAATAAAGACAACCCATTTAATGTTTATCAATGAAGAGAATAACAATAATGAAACAAAGTTCTACAAGAAGATATGTAATAAAATCTAGTTATTGGAATCAATAAAACATTAAGACAGAAAACAGTCTTAACAGATCGACAAATATACCTGAATAGCATGAGCTTGGAATGCCCGTGATGCATATGGAAGAGAACAGAGTAGGACCATCAAAAGTGGAATGTGTTTAAAATGACAACCAGAATCATGTAGGTTTTTTAGGTTATCTTTTGGTGAAGAAACATCGATCTGCATTCAAGAACACAAACACAAATTCAGAAATTCCAGAGGAAAAGCAGTTGTGCCTATGATTAAATGAGCAAAATTAATAGTGTGAACCAGAGTTAAATAAACTTGAACTTTTTTCTGTAAATCATGGTTGAAAAAGGCTCTAGGATGTTTACTCATTCAAGTACTTCCAAGAGAATTGACAAGTGATAACATAACCAAAGAGAAGGCAAAAGAGGCAATCATATTGACCCAGTACTATAGTTCTGGAAACATGATGCATATCCTTTACACATAACTACATATAAGGCACCTGAAAAACACCCATACCACTGAAGAAATTAATGCCCGGTAGACATTTCTGGTCATAAGCCTTTTTGGGGCTGCTTGGAAAGCTTTCTGCAATGCAAAGAGCAGTAAAGATACTCTGTCTTCAAACATGGTATTTCCTTCTCCATTACAGGTAGTCAGAAAACCACTTGGCAACTTCGGTCTCACAGTAGATGAGGTAAAAGTCAGGTGGCCTGATGCAACTAAAGCACCCAAAACATGGACTATCCCAACAAGAACTCCATCACCACCATCGATATTGTATACGCTATTTTGGACATTGTCAGAGATATTTGGGACATCGATGCCACCCAAATTATTTAGGAACTGACCCTTTAGTAGGCACCATTTGCTAGTAGACTCATGTCCACTGCCAGTTTCATGGGAGGTTGGTTCTTGATGCTGCACTGACTGAATCTGATGATCCTTGCAGCTTTCTTCACCATTAGCAATTTTTAGTTCCAAATCCTTATTAGTAAGATTAGAAGATCCATTCCACGAAGCAGCATTTTGTGGCACATTACTGCTGTGGAAAATATTGCTATCACCAGATTTAGCCTCCCTCTGCAAAAGAACAAGTAATGCTTCTACTACTCCACGAGAAATGAAGGACTGAGCAAACATGTTAGCTCTAGAAGTGTTTGGATGTGCAATCAATCTGTAGATGAGAAGCAACACCCTAGCAACCTGCCAAATAGAACATTACCAAAATCATAAAACCATCTCTTGCTTAAATTACTCTTGAAGAAATTATACAATTGATTAAGAGCATGAGCTTGGTGGACATCTCATAAACTAAAAATAAAACTTTCAAACTATAAATGCCCACAGGTTTTAGAAACACATTATTTTGTGTCTGAAGGACACATTATAGTTCAGAATCAGGAATAGTTCAATTAAGACACCACTAGTTTCTACTTAAAACTCAGTTCTGTATAAACCAATACATCTGAGTGTGTACTCCGGATGTCTGAGCCATGAAATGCAGTGCCAAGTGCAGTTACCTGATTAGGTTGTGGGCAGTCGACGACAAATCCAACCAAACAACGAACATCATCAGAAGCAAACGTAGAAGGTGCTGCTCCTATCAACAGTTCAATAACAACCAAAAGCTCATCAACCAAAGCATTTACATTTCCTAAAGGTCTCTCATGTCCAGTAAGTGTGAAGGTATCAATTGAATCTGCTTCATGAATTACCCAATAACACCTTCTGCATCCATCAAGAAGCATTTGCAGTGCGTTTGCATCACGCATGCAAGTAGATTCAGCAAAAACCATGTCTGCAAGTGAAGAGAGAAGCTTTTTCTGCAAAAAATAGTTGCATGAACTCCACATCTTCAGGTCCAACAGCAAAGTGCTGAAGAGCTGCACCTTTTGACCATGATCGTTTCTTTGAGACTGACACAAAGATACAATTGCAGTAACAAGCTCCTCAGCACTCAGTATCTCTTTCTTTCCACTTTCTAGTTTGGACAGTGTGTCCAACAGATAATGTAAAACTTGTGATAGCAGCTCTGGTCCATGAATACGGCACAACTCATCTTTATTTCCAGGATGTTGAACAGCCAAGGAAATGATCCTGAAAATAGGGACAGAAAGAGACGCGGTGGCAAGAGACAAAGACAAATCGCCAAGTATAGGTTCCAGGTTATCCATCTCGACATTGCTCACAATTAGTGGTAGTAATGCCATTGGACCTCCATAAGCCAAAGCCCATAAAGATTCAGCTGGCCGCACACGATGAGAAACATGAACCATGCCAAGAACTTCTGCAGGCCTTCGGTGAGTACCTAAGATTCAACATAAGATACCATCAGCAGTAATACTTCTGAACCAGCCCAAGCACTTGTTTGTTATCATTGCATGACAAATGTTTTGGCACCCATTGGAATGCCCTGATCACTGGTAATGGTTAACACCATGTTATTGAAACATTTATTTAACTAACACAGGCATGGTTAATGCAGGACTGTGGAACAAAATTTTATGTACAATGTTGCAGGTGATAGCCCAAGAAAAATAACATAATAAGCTCCGAATTTCAAAAACATTTGAGTAGCCATTGCATCAGGACCTAACTAGATCATGGTTCAATCACCAAGTAATAACCTTATAACCAAGCTCCCCCACCCCCAAAAATAAAGAGTTCATGAGTCTCAATTATGAGGACAATGGTAATGAAAGCAACCTAAGAAAGAAAAACAATATCTAGAAAACAGACCTGTTGAGCCAGAAGGTGAAGCATCAGAGCAAAACCGGCCATTGAGCAGGCTGGGATGATAGAGAAGATGTAAGCTTCCACCAATCTCAATATCAAGTGCATAACTATCTTCTGCAGCTTCCCTTATGTGATTACTTGTAGATTTCCAAGGAAAACCAGCACCATTGCCGAAACTGGGAAGTGCATCTCCTCCCCTGGAAGCTAGTCGACTCATTCTCTCTGGCCCAATAGGATCTGTAAATATATAGATAGGTCCCATCTCTGCAAACAATGGACATTGCCGTCGGCGCCGTTGAAGGCCAGCGATAGTTGGTGATGGGTTGGTCCCAATGCAGCAAAAAGCCAGTGGTTTCACGATGCGCGGGGGCTCAAATGGACAGCTTTCGTGAAGGTCCCCATCCACATACAAACGCAATTCACTCTCAGCCTTCCCAAGCAAAGCTTGCTTGCTTGTATGCTCCAGACCAACAAAGTACCAGCACCGTGGTTTGAATTCATAAGTGAAATGGAGAGAGGCCTTTCCCTTCCCAGCCCCACTCTCCACAACTAGAAACTGGCCATTGAAATAGGTCTCAATGCCATGGCTATCCGAAGTGAGGAAACTGAAAAGCCGGGGCATGTGCTTTGTTCCTTCTCCCGCAAGCGTGCAGGCGGCAGCAGCCGCCGCCGAAGGTGATGACTTCCCAGATGTTGATGCTGCAGCGGCTGCAACGGCCGCAGATGCCGTATCTGTGTCGAGCGAGGCTGAGAAAGACTCAACGTATATCCATGTGGCAAACCCAAAGCCATTAGAGAACGGCCACCGGTTATCCCCAGGGCCGAGCAAGCCGGAGCTCTCCCCGTCGAACTCAAAGGTCACCGCCGGGCCTTTAGCCTCGTTGCTTGCCACGGCGTTCTCCAAAGCGAGAGTCAGCGGCGTGGCCCACCGCGTGACGAGAGCTTTCTTGATCAAAAGGAGCCAGGAATGCAAGTCCCTGACACTGACCGAGTGCCCACCCAGCACTTGAATGCACTGCACAATCGGCGTCCCGTCCCACTTGCTGCCCTGACCCATTCCGACGAACAGCTTCTCTGCGACGTCGAGGAGGACTGCGAGGAGGCCGGAAGCGGAGCACATGGTGCGGTTGCGGGTGCAAGCGCTGAGGGTGGCAAGGAGGCCGCGGGCCATGCGGGTGCGCGGCGACGGCTCGACGCCGCAGGGGAGGTAGGGCACGAGCTCGGCCGCTATCGCGGCCGCGCGCGAGCTGGACATGATGCTGGGCGGCAACCCGGTGGCCGCGCCGAGGCCGTCGCCCGCGCCCTCGTCGAGGCCGTCCACGCCGCCCATCGTGACCATCAGCACGTCCACGATGAAATGCGAGACCTCGCCGTTCTCCTCTGAGACCATCTCGCGGAGGTGCTCGACCCCGCCGCCCATGATCACCGCGTCCACGGCGCGCACCACCTTCTCCGGCACGTCCGACGCCACTACCGGAGCCAGGCGCCTCCGCAGCGGCGGGGAGGGCTCCGACGGGGCCGACGGGGAGCACGCGCTCATCTCCGTGTCCGATACCTCCTCGTCGTTGACGGCGTACGCCTCGTCGCCGAACGGGAGGAGCGACTCGGCGGCGAACCGCTCGTCGACGCCGTGCTCCCACGGCGCGGGCGGCGAGCCATCGGACATCTCGCCGGTGTCCTCCTCCCCCATCTCAAATGCTTACTCCATAAAACATTTGAGAAAAATGTGAGGAATCTGTTGGCCACTGGAACAATGAGGAAGGATCAAACGCGATGGCGAAAATTTTGGGGCTGAGACAGGACGACGACAAAATTGGGGGGAAATTTTGCGATTCGTTCGGGCGAAAATGTTGCGATTTGGGTATGAGGCCGGGAAGAAACAGTCGGAGTTTTGGGAAAATGCTCGCGCGAGATTAGTGGTGGTGGCGCGGTGCATGGCCGTGGGCGTGCCCCGAGAGGCGGAGGAAGAGAGAGAAGAAGAAGCGGCCGAGCGGGGAACGCGAAGAAATGGCGTCGCTGCCGCGATTAGCTAGGCCTGTTAATGGTTCTTGAATCTTGACGTGGCAGGATTAACGAGCATATTTTTCCCAGGGCGCGGGCCTGGCTCGAATTTAGCGGCCATTTCCAAGGAGGCGGCGGCATGGCTCAGGCTGGGCCGAATGAAAGCCCAGAAAATGTTTTCTCCTGATAATTTTGACTTTTCCATTTAATAAAGGGCAGATGTGAGAAAAAAATCAGAACTATTTTTTCAATATATGATCAGAAATGGGGCAAATTAAACTCAGGTGCAAACATCAGCAGCCTTCCCATTTTGGCGCAGCATATACTTTATCTCCCTCTAGTTTTAAGGAAAAATAAATTTCACTGGAGTCACAAAATTACTGTTAAGCCAAGATGTGTGTTTTCAATTATTCTACAGCTTCCTAACACCTTAATTTTATATTTAAAAAGGTTTTATATAGAAAGACATTTTAATTTTTAAATAATTATGTTGCGAAAGGATTAGGATGATAGAGCTTCCAATAACACCTGACTTTTTCTTATATAAAGAGAGACATCTAAACAATTTCCTTTTAGAACATAAACTTCAAATTTGATGTAGAGCACGGAGCCAAACTAACACTGACAAACCTGGCCTATACCTTGCCTTATTTCCCCTAAAGGATATAGTCATTGGGGCTTTGTTAACGAAGATGATGATTTTAAAGTAACAAAGGAAGTGATTTTTGGAGGATCAATATAATAGAAGAAATGTAATCCGAAGTGAGCATCATACATGTTTAATTAATTCACAACTTATGTTAGCCATAAATCTAATAATATTAACTCAGATTTGAATAGCAATTAAACAATGCAAGTTGGTTAGATTTGTTACATCGTTAATTGGTGTCGTGATTTATGCTTTTCTAATGATTATTATTTTCATATTCTATTACTGTTAACTTATCAAATTGCCAATACTCTGGTTGCTTAATTTATGTTAGTTTGATGTGATGTTGTATGTGACGATAAACTAGTTTTTTTTTTAAGTATTTCAGGATAAGTTTCACAATATTTGTAGCTTGTAATAAGAAAGACACTAGACCTACCTTCCCAAATCGGTGGAAGAGGTTAACCTTTGATATACGAGTACTAGCGCTGTCTCAACATGATGTTTGTGATGTCGGGATGAGAGAGAGGACAAGAAAATTTTACTCGATCTTGCAGGCTGCCTGACGCATATGTAAGTCTTCTTTCTAATCAAGAGAAAAGTAAAGTAGAACTGGGAGAATATAACACAATAAATGCTTCAACAAACATGGTAGTTTTTTTGGTTTTGAGTAATGTTTTTGTTCAAATGAGCATGAGCCTATCATAGTTCTCTAAGAAGACATATGGTTGGTTTTGTCTTTTGATAAATAATGCTGAAGAATATGGCACTAAAATAGAAGAGAACCTTCTTTTTTAGGGCTATGGCTTTTTCCCCAATTCGGAATAATAAGTCCAAACAAATAAGAGCAGAGTAAGAGTGTTGGATGTAATTTTATATGAGAAAGTCTTTAAAACTATATTTTTTTTACCTTTTTTCGTGCAATATATATGTTATTTCTTGTAAAATCAATATATCTTAAAAGTTGTTCAGATGTGAATCTAGCTACACATCTTTTGTAAAAGAAACCTATACATAAGTTTGTAAAAGTGGTCCATCAACCTATGCTCCCGCACTACCTAGTCATTTTGAAGGGACACTACAAATGTTAGAAATCTGTGGATAAATTTAGAACCCACATCAAATCAAGATTGTATATCTCTACTGTATCATTTGCTCATATTCTAACATAATACTTATAGATATCTGTAATATTTATCTAGTTGTAATACATTTTAATTACCAATTATCATATATATATATTTATATGTTGTTTCCCTTTGCATTCAATCTCCACGTGTTTCAATTGAAACCTTAGCTTAAGTTATGTGTTTAGGTTTAACATGGGATTTGATATGCTCATTGCTTCCAACATATATGTATGTGCACACATCATGCATGTATACCCTAAGTTATTTTTTTCTTTATTAACATTGATAGATGTAAATAACATGTAATAACATATTAGAGTACCTTTAGATTTTTTTATAATTTTAGAAGTATATAATTTAAATTCATTTTTAAGGTTAGTTTAGGCTTTTTTAATAATAGCATATGTGGGTACTCAAGATGCAAATTTAAGGGTTATTGTTAGCTTATTTTCACAATGAAGAGGCGAGTACTTTTTAGATAAAACAGAATAGATCCAATGGTTACTACTATTATGGATTATAATTGGAGTATATCAAAATGGTAGCGTGGTGTTTCTGTTTTTTCAATGAACTTTAGATTTATCTATTTTTTAGTGTGCCTCGTTGACAATTAACGTGAAGGCTCTTAAAAATCCTATAGTTGGTAATACTACAAGATTTGATCTTTCCGGATAAAAAACATGTCTTATGTTGATGGACGATATGGAGTAGTATTTGCAGCAGTAGACATGCGCAAGACCAAGATATAAGATAAATATCAAACTTTTGGAAATCGGTGATTAAACTACGGTACATCAGGCTCCACAACTAGCATTGCATAGACACATGAAAGACTCGAGAATGCCACGAGATAAAACACCAAATGAATTCTAGTTTACAGCAGTAGCAGGACTACGGCAGAGACGGTAAAAAAGGGAAAATGGCATACAGTCTCATACAGAGGGCAACACTTTTGCGTCCAGGAAAACAGTGACACGAAAACGGATGACCGTCACCAACACAGAAGGAATAGCAAGGGCAGGAGCTGATGCGCTCCTGGAGGATGCAGCGGTCGGGCTGTTTCAGAGGGCTCGCGACTTGATGATATCCATGCTCATTTCGCTCGGGTCAGTTGCTTGTAGCTCCACCTGGATACCGTCCAGCTCCCTCTTGAACCGGTCCTTGGAACTCGCATAGAGCATCTTGCTCCTCACCCTCGATGTATCTGGGGCCCTGCATAGAGTTTCAAGGTTCAGTATTAATGCCTTTTTTTAGCAGAGCTCAATTTCATTTCTGCGCATTTGGCAGAGTTTCATGGTTCAGTGTTCATGCCTTTCTTTTAGCAGAGCTCAATCTCGTTTCTGCACATTTGGCACAGACAGAAATATACATATTACCCACAAAGCTAACATGTCTAAATGTTTTGCATATCATGCTTAAGAATCTAATGACCCATGATCAATGCACTCGATCAAAGATTTATGTTAATTTTGACGGAAAATAAAGATTTATTATATGAAGCAGCTTGCCGCCTGTAAGTATTTGTTCTGAACTCATGCTGCTAAATTGCCTGGCTCCACAAAATTCACCAGAGGGGAACAGATCATGATCTGTAACATGAAGTTTGCATTAGAGATTTGATATGAGTTCCTCGAGATGCTAAGTTTCAGTTTCTTAAGATGCACAGTGTTACAAACACGGTATAATTGGCCAATCGGCTATTACCAGTTCTATGATACATCTGTTTCACATGCATCAGTAATTATCTATCAATTTATTTCGCAGCAATTACTTAAGCTGGTGAAGGATCAAGGACAGTAAAAAATAGTGTTTGGACATGATAGTTTAACTGTGCAAACACATGAACATGGATGATTTTAGTAGCCACAGAAATTATAGTCATATATATCTGTTTTGAGAAACAGACGTGCTAATGTGCGTCATTTTGCAGATCACAGATCTCTGCTTCTGTTTTTACACTGTGTAGTAAGTTGCTAGTCTCTCCACCCCCAGATATCTGTGGATTTACGCCTTTTTTCATTCAACATTGTCTTTGGTGTTTAGTGCAATAACTTTTTTCAAGTCGCAAAGGTTGAAAACAATGCTGAGAGAAATGTTGTAATATACCAATGGCCAAGCTGCAGTAACTGAACATGTATAGATGATCCTCTTGTGAAAAAAAATCAATTGTAAACTAAGAATTCAGGGAAGCAACCATCATTTAGGCATTTAACGTACATAAAGAAGGTTGACAGAATTGAATAGATGCAATGGAAATGGAAAATTCTGCAATGAAGAACAAAATCAAACAAAAAAATATATGTGGGCTGGAGGGTTACCAAGAGATGAAGAAGATCTTGCTCTTCTGGCAGTTCTCATCAGTGACAAAGTCAAAATCAAACACCGCGTAGCGGCACTCGTCGGCGGGCAAGCAGGCGGTGAAGTCCTCGTAGCTCTCACCTGGTTCTCCCAGCCTGTCCACCACCACCTGCTGCACCTTCTCGTTGATCTTGAACACGATGAAACGGAAGCTCCTCTTTGCCTTAAGTTCCAGGAACTTGAGTTTGCATTCATCACACACGGCCATTCCCGACGCGGAGTTCGACTTACAACGAGGAAGGCCCATGACAGAACCCACCACATCAGAGAACATTTCTGAACGAAATTGAGAGAGAGAAACAGAATAAACGTACTCACCATGATTGATGCTTTTGATCTCTTCCTTCCTTTCTTCCTCTGGTTGAGAAACAAACGGAAATGCGCAAAGGAGAGAAAGGGACGTGGACAACAGCACAGAGGGGAGAGATTTCTAGGCCTGAAAGAGGGGGAGGAGGAGGCCAGATATAGGGGAGGGAGGGGATGGGCAACCGGGATGGAGGCTTGCATGATGCCACCACGTCCGGGGAGGGGCCTTTGACCAAGCACGTCCCCTCCTTCGTGTGTGAGAACCAGAAGCGTTGTGCCCAACCAACATGCGCGCCACCACCCGTCCCTATAATTGACAGCCCCCTCTCTCGGCAGAAACGTTTGTGGCAACAAACCAACATGCCGTGCATTCGGCCTGTTTCTTTTGCACGGTGTATGTCTTCTTTAATTTGCATTAGTTTAACAGTCCTTCAAGACAAATTGATAATTGCTTCTCCTGTATTGCGAGATAAAAAAAATAGTACTACACTTGTTAGCTGTAGCCTGTAGGCCTGTAGCCTATAGAGCAACGAATAGTACATCTTTGTTAAACTCAGGATTTTAATAGGATTTTTTTAACTAACGCTTTCATCGAAGTATAATTGCGCTCTATCTGTCACAAGTATAACACTTACTGTTCTATCATGGTCCAGCGCAATTCAGACTTTGCATCAACCACACTAGATCCGGGATTTTTGCGAAGACCCTTTTCCTCCATCATTCTCCGCAGATCTTGAACATCGGCCCATCTGTCAGCTGCGGCATATACCTTCCCAAGGAGCACATAGTTCTCAGTATTCTCCGGCTCAAGCTCAAACAAATGCTTAGCAGCAACCTCCCCAAGCTCAACATTCTCGTGTAGAACACAGGCACCCAGCAGAGCACCCCACACCGAGGTAGTTGGCTCGAATGGCATGTCTTCAATGAGGCAGTACGCCTCCTCAATCCTTCCAGCTCGGCCAAGCATGTCAACCAGGCACGAGTAGTGCTCGACACTAGGCATCAGGCCATGGACGTTGCGCATACCATCAAACAGACGAAGGCCTTCATCTATCATACCAGCATGGCTACAAGAGTACAGCAATGAGGCCATGGTTATGCTGTTCGGCTTCACCCCCAACTCTGCCATCTTATCATATAGCAGGATGGCAGTTCGAGCATGTCCGTGCTTTCCGTATCCAGCAATGACAGTTGTCCAGGCAACCGTGTCCTTTTCAGGTAAACACTGGAAGAGCTCCCATGTCACATCCAAATTACCCGCCTTGGCATACACGTCGATCAAACCAGTGGCAATCTCTGCACTCCCAAGAAATCCCAGAGTCAGTAAAAAACAGTGGATGTTCTTCGCCTGTACCAGGTCAGCGGATTCTGCATAGGCTGGGAGGACACTTCCCATTGTTGCAGAATCTGGGCGCACTGATTCTGCAATCATTCGTTTAAACAGCCCTATAGCTTTCTTTTCCTGTTTTCTGTGAGTGTAACCAGAGATTGCTGCATTCCAAGTTTCAGTCCATCGTGATCCTTTTTCGACAATCAACTCTATCATCTTCATATGGCCACATTTAGCATAACTGTCAACAAGTGCAGTCTCAAAAACAATGTCTGATTGAAGCCCAAGTCTAATGCACAGCGCATGTGTGCACTTGGCATGCTTCCCAGATGGCAAACTGGCACAAGCTGAGAGCAGATGCGCCATAGTCACAGCATTGGGCCGAGCTTCACTTGTCAACAGCATCTCACAGCCAATAGTCAAGGCCTTGCCCGCACGGTCATTCAGCACGCATGCACCAATCATTGCCGTCCAAGAAACAACATCCTTATCAAATTTGTCATCGTCAAACACCTTTCTTGCGTCCTCCAAGCTTCCGCACTTCCCATACATGTCTATCAAAGCGTTCTTCACTGCGACATAGTTCCCCAAGCCTCTCCCCTCAGCCAGCCGGTGCACGGCTCTCCCTGTTCGCAAGTCCTTGGCTTGCGCACAAGCTGGCAGCACTGACACAACCGTGGCACGGTCAATGCCAACGCCACCACCAACCATCGTCTCAAACACCTCCAAAGCCCTTTCCGCACAGCCGTTCTTGACATATCCGGCAATGACCGTATTCCAGGACACGACTGTCCGGCTCCGCATCGTGCCAAACACTGCCTCCGCAGCAGCCACTTCTCTGCATCTCGTGTACATGGAAACGAGCGTGTTCTGCACGTACGCGTCGCCGCCGAAGCCCGCGGCCAGCGCGCGGCAGTGCACGGCGCGACCATGGCGGCGGAGGCGGAGGCCGCCGCAGGCCTTGGCGGCGAAGGGGAAGGTGAGGTGGTCGAAGGCGCGCATCCGGGAGTAGAGAACGAGGGCCTCTCGGTGGAAGCCGAGGTCGGTGTAGGAGCGGAGCAGGGTGTTGGGGAAGGAAACCGGGGGCGGCTGGGGCATTTGAGCGAGCAGGTTGTGGGCATCGAAGGGGCGGCCGCAGGCGCAGTAAGAAAGAAAGAGGGGACGAAGACTGTCGTGGTGGAGGTGACCGGACGTGAGGAGGAGCGCATGGAGCTGGGCCACGGTGGCCGGTGGGAGCGGTGTCGAGGAGTTCTTGGAGCGGAGGAGGAGGGCGAGGCATTGCCGGACAAGAGTGCTGGTTGTCATTGAGGATTTCAGGGCCTCGGGTTTCGGGATGTTGAATCTGACGGACGGTCTGTGTTTCGGTCGGGGCCTCGGGGGAGAGGCAAAATGGGTTTCAAACTGAATGAAAAATGGAAATCTTTGTAGAGTTGTGTTGACTGTTGACTTGTGTAGCACAGCGTTTACAAAGTGCATTGACGTACAACCATTGGATTTGAAGATGCTAACGGCAACAGAATATCACGTGACGGACTGAAAACTTCATCCCATCCCCGATCAAAGCAGGCAATCGACCTTGCAGGGCAGTCGCCGGAAGAAGTTCGTCGGCACGTCGGGCAGCCTCTGCCGGAGCGCCGGGTGCCGCATCAGGTAGAACCCCGTCAGCAGCGCCACCGCCTGGAACGGCGCCAGAAAGGTGGTCACCGCAAGGAACAGGCACGCCAGGAGGTACACGGCCGTGGCGCGGGGGTCTCTCCACGTCATCGCGCACCGGGCGCGCTCGACGTGGGCTGCGACGTCGCCGACAATCTCCTGTATCCGCGCCCCTAGGCTCCTCAGCCGGTCGTACCGCATGCGCACCACCTCGGGGGGCCGCTTCGTCGGGAACTCGTCGAACTCCTCGTCGAGCTCGTCCTGG
The DNA here is from genome assembly GCF_005286985.2 of Setaria viridis. NCBI lineage: Eukaryota > Viridiplantae > Streptophyta > Magnoliopsida > Poales > Poaceae > Setaria > Setaria viridis. The sequence goes on from NC_048263.2 coordinate 33,247,557, forward strand.
TGCGCCATCTCGGCGTGCGAGACCTTCGTGTCGACGTGCCACGGGTGCCTCGGCCGGCGCCGGTAGTTCCACAGGCCGAGCAGGAACTTGTACAGGAAGAAGGTGGGCAGGATGAGGTTCGGGCAGCACACGAGCATGGCGTAGATGATGTGCACCGCGATGGTGGTAGCCGGGTTCCTCCAGTGGCAGACGTCGACGAACCACCTGAGCGCCGCGAACAGGGGCGCCAGCGCCGCCATGACGCGGAAGAAGTGGGCCTTGCTGCGCCGCATGCTCCACCGGTGCGAGTGCGCCTCGCAGAGGTGCTCGATGCACTCCCGGCGCAGCGGCGGGTCCATCCGGCCCAGCCGGTGCGCGATGAGCGCCACCGCCTCGCGCCGCAGCGTCTCCTGGTGCACGATGGGCAGCGGGTGGTGGTAGTGCATCGGCGGCAGGTGCGGCCGCGCGTACGTCTGGAGCAGGCCCAGGGTCGACGTGCTCGAGAACCGGACGGCGAGCTGGAGCTCGCCCATCTTCTTGATGCCGCCGCCGTGGAGGGAGACGAGAGGGTAGGCGTGCGTGTAGATGCGGCCGGTCTCGAGCGTGGAGAGCCGGATGCGCACCTTGCCGAGGAGGACGTCCTTGACGGGGTCTCCGGTCACCAGGCCGCCCTTGTCGCCGACCTGGCAGTTGTGGAAGACGGCGACGGTGAGCACGGTGCAGTGGTCGTGCACGTCCCAGTAGCACTGCTGGTGGAACCGCGGCGCGAGGCTGTCGATGACGGTCTGCGTGCGGAACCACTTGACGCCGTACTTGGCGACGCAGTAGGCATCGCAGGAGCCGCGGCCGTCGCGCGTGCGCATGGAGCTCAGGCCGAACGCGTTGTGGATGCCGAGCTCGATGAGGCCGATGGGCGGCCGGTTGTGCCACAGCTCCCTCGCCGCCGGCCGGACGTCGCTCAGGTAGTGGACCGGCTCTGTCAGCACTCTGTATCCGCCTTCGAGGCAGAGCCGGACGCAAATCTTGGTAGAGAACTTTTCTATCTTGGCGGCTCCCTCTGGCCGCACCAAATTGAACCTGTCGGTACGAAATAGAGTTCTTTATTAACAAATCTCCTTATAATTGTTTAATCCATTTCTTAATTTGCCGGATATTTGGAATTAAAATTCCGACGGAAATTAAAAATGCACGTACCATCTTGGGCGAATTGGACGAGCGTCCCACCGTCGTTCGAATTCCTTGAACGGAATGTGGACGTGGCCGATGACCTCCTCCTTGTCGACCTTGACGCGGTCCTCGACGGAGAGGATGAGGTGGTCTTCGAACGGCTCGGCGGCGACGAACAGGTGGTCCTCGTTCCAGCCGTACGACGGCAGTCGGGAGACGCACGTCTTGGTCTTGTGCACCTGCCCGGCTATCCTGGAGCGCACGAACACCTCGCCGACGCGGGCCTTGTCCACGAACGCGACGTCGCGGGCCTCGATGATGTTGACGCGCACGTACCACAGCCGCGGCACGGTGTACTGCTTGCATCGGATGTGCGCGGCGAGCTTGGCGTCCACGGCGAGCGGGGCATCCGCGTGCACGGCCAGCGGGAAGCACTCGTCGGCCTGCGTGCCGAACCACACGGCCATCATCACCTCCCCTTTGCGCTCGCCGTTCTTGTCCAAGACGTGGTACCACTGCGGCGCGAGCGCGCTGTCGGGCGGCACGCGCACGGGGGCGTCGCAGAGGTCGAAGCGCAGTTTCCCGACGTAGTCGTCCTTGGCGAAGCCCTTGCCCCGGACCACCACGTCCAGGAACGACGCCTGGATCCGCTCCCGCGAGAACGCGAATACGTCGTTCCACTCGGGGCTCGCCGTCTTCTCGATGTGCCGCGTCGCGCAGGAGTAGCCCCCGAGCTTCACGTCGGCGAAGGGGTCGAAAGCGCCGGTCCACTTGAGGTCCCGCGCCTTGACGACGCGCACGTACAGGTACTCCATCCGCTCCACGAGGTCGTAACCCCCGGCCCGCCCGCCAGCGAGACGGGGCCTCGTCTCCTTGATCCCGAACTCATCTAACGGCGGCGGCGGCAGAGGGCCGAACGGGCCGAACCTCGGCAGGACGCCGGCCATCCCCACGCGACGAGCGCTAACTCGGGTTGGCAGAGCGACACTGGTCTCTGCTCGTGAGGAAGCTGCATGCTCTTATGTGCGTTCCGCACTTCTGCAGTCTGGCCACCAAACGGGTCGTGACGTCGACTCGTCGAGCGTGCTGCTGGGCGCATACGCATGGACTTTTTTGGGTTGGTGATCGACACGGTTGGTGCGTTTGCTGAGGGACGTTGGTGATCTGCCGTGGTTAGTTCGAGCAACGTTCTGTCGTATGTGTAAAGAGGCATGTCATGCGCATGACTTCAGCATGTAGAGCTTCCGCTTGGTCAGGTGTGTGAGTGGGAAGATCAACTAAGATGACCAACCATGTTTGCTAGCGTTTGGTCGTTTGGGACGTCTAATCATACGTCTGTTACGTTACTGTGACTCACTATCTCACAGTGAAGATTAGTTTAGTGACTGTTAACGAGTCAATCCAGTTTTCTCATTATTGGCTGACGCCCATTTTTAGTACTGATGGAGACCGTACTGGACGGGGAATATTCTGGGATTAAATCTGCTGTGGGACAAAAGTGTAAAACCCCTTTTTTTTCCACGCGACTGAAAAAGCTATACATATGAATTCTACTTTGTTTAGTATATTATATTAAACATATATATATTGCACATAGACCTGAGCGAATTCGGCTCAACCTATAATCCATTTATTTTACACATGAGGTTTGTTGGGTGGCCTGGCTCAAAAATGGATTGAAAACTCCGTCCATGTGGGTGGACTTGGGATTTTTTTTCGAAACTTTTCAGGTTTTTTGTCGGTCTAATCTGATTTTTTCTCAGTTCTAACTACAGAACCATCCTAGCACCACCATTATTCCCCCGCTTAGAACCGTCCAACCGGGCACCGGCTGCCGCGCCTCACTATTGGCCTTCCTTCCAGGGGCACCTGCGAATTTCCAACCTATGAAACTCCGAACCCTAATCTTTTCGAAGTTCAACCGGAGTTAGAGGAGAAACACAAAATCTAGGAGGAAGAAAAATTAAGTGAGAGATCACCACAAATCACTCAAGTGAGTGATCAATTTCCCTAATGTTCTATTATACCGCGAGTTTATATGATTTGTTTCAGGCGTACAAGATCTCTGTTAGTTTTGTTACAAAGTTTTGTTTGACCTAAACAAACTTTTGCTCCATAGTCAGGTTTTGTTGACATGGACAAATTTTTGTTTAAGAATAATCTTATCAAGCACGCCATAGAAAATAGCATAAGAAATCCCTATCAAGTAATATGCACTGTACCTTATATTAATACATTTTTTAATCAAAGAATAAGCCCACCAAACCTAATACAAGTGATATGCATTATTAACATTTATCTAAAAAAAGTTTACTGATCAACATAAGTAAAAGTAATTAATAAGTAACAATCTGAACAAAAATAATTAATAAGTCGCTCCTAATCTCCTATGAATCGGCCGGCCCATAATCACGGCGGCTAAAAATTTGTTGCCTCTACGGCAGTTTGCCTCCAACCAAGGCCAAATAACCGTGGCCGTGCTAATTTTGACTCGGCAGGCGAGAACTCTGGGAGCATGGACATTTGCAAACAACCTGTGTCAGCTTGCCGGAGTTTGTAGGGATGCAAGCGGGGCGGGTTGCGGCTCCCCGCCCCCGCCCCCGCGTCCGCAAGAGCCGCAAGTACTGATGCGGGCATATGCTTTTTGCGGGCGTTGCGGCTGCCCGCATGTGTCCGCCAACTCCACAGCGGGCGGCAGCCATCGCGGTCATCCCATCGCGGAGACCGTGCGCGAAGGCCGAGAACAGCATCGTTGGCATCGTGTCCGTGCAGCCGCTGCACTGGCACGGCGATGATCCTAGTGCCCACCATGACCTGTGCAAGCCAACGCTATACTGACGTTTGCGACGGTCGCGTTGCTGTTGCTGCCGTCTCCAGAAGTTGCCGGCCGCCGGCATCGGTGCAGGTATACGGGCATGAGGCTGGGGAGCTCGCGGTGGCCTTGCCGTTGCCGGCGAGGACGAGATTGCTCTTGATGCCTTGACGGAGAGGTTGTTGCCTTGTCGGTCCTGAATGTACGTGCGCCTGTCGGGGACGCCGCCGGTTACGAGACCGACCTGAACACCTGGTCACAAAATCACGACCTTCATCTCCTTTCTGCGGATGCAGCTTGCCATACCGGCAGTCGGATCTTGCTGCCGTTGACACCCGCGTGGAGCGTGGTGACTAATTGAAAAGCCAACAAAGAAATTACTTGCATCGCTAATCTATGGTTTGTTGCCGTGTATAATGAAGATGCTCAATCCAATCCATGCAGCTCTGATGTCGCGAGCGGTCCGCGTAGTCTGATTGGCAAGGGAGTTTTGCAGGTCCACCGCCCGCTCATGTCGCGCGCCGCAAGGGATGGGGCGCGGGCTTGCGGCGCCGCCGGGTACCGGCGTACCGCGGGGCGCGGGCAGAGCCGCGTAGTCCGCTTCAGCGATGCGGGCGCGCGGCGCGGGATATGCAGGTTCGCGGCGCGGGTTGAGCCGGCGGGTTCGCGGCAAAGCCCGCCCCACTCTCATCCTATGATGAGGTACGCTAGGCCATTGACGTCAGCATGCATGATGAATACAAGTACGAGTATACAGCATGAGCTGATGAGCTACGAGTGAACCGTGAAGTTCGATGTTAGCCGTTGCAGTGTCATCGATTGACATGGAAGTTTAACGGAAAGCGCTTTTCTTTGATAAGGAATGTGAACCTGCCCCTGGAGGCTGCCGCTGGAGGCCTGGAGGCTGGAATGCTGCATGACTGCATTACAAGTTGCAACTGCGTGCCTGCATTGCAGCAGTTGTCCAACTGGATTTTTCACTTCTACATGTGACCACATGAGCTATCCAAGTCATTCATTTTTGAATCAATGGTGAGATGGATTATGGGTAGGTGAGAAGTACATGGGTAGGTAGTAGACTAACGGTTGGATGTAGAGAAATTAACGGTTAAGATAAGTCATGTGGTCACATGTACATGTGGTTTTACAATTTCCTAGCGTTGCCGCCTTCCGTGCTCGCTGTAGAGCTCGTTGCGGCGTTGCCCATGTGACTTTGACACCCTAAGTTTACAATTTACGTATGCTACTAGACAAGATTATGTCCGTCAATACACTGCGACGGATACGAATAATGGACCATATTTACATTACCATTGACTTTTACTTAAAAAAAACATTAGCATTTACTTCAAAATACGAGGGCGATCGAAGGAAGATGCTCAGAATACACTCCTCTCAGCCTGCCATCAGAAGTCCACGATATCCAATAGTGTTCTTCTTCTTGTACGGATCGAGAAGAGAAGTTTCGTTTCGAATAATGGCGAAGAGAAGTTTCTGCCCCATATAGACACTCCAACGCCTACTTGGTGTCACCACATGCACCGTCAGAAGGGATCATCGAGATGCCACTTTCGGCACCGTTAGAGCAGGTCCAATAACAGATGAATCGATCGACATGTCGTCATGCTTTTACGGAGGTGGATGAGAGAGAAGAGTGAGCTTGTCGCTGCACCCTTCGGCCAGCTCAACACGCACTCAAGAATCCTTTCTCACTGCTAGGTCCCGCCACCTCCACTGTTGCCTTCTTTCCTCTTCCGATCTTCTCCAAACTAGCTGTGGACCCGTACAAATAAAAATACCAATTGTTAGCAGATGTGAAAGAGACTAGTTATTGTATGTATTAGGCTCTACACTTACCCTTGCTAATTTGGCTTGGCTTATAGCTAAAATTAAACTTGCTCTTGCAGTCTCGCGAAGACGGCATAGTTTGTCCCGCTTCCAATAATGCAATAACCATATGTAACTAATGCACGTTTTCGTATAGCACAGTCAGCTAGTGTTGTCCATGTCTCTTTGTCGCGCGCTTAGGGCACCGCAATCAGCTAAACGTTACACTGGGTTTGACCCGCGTGAAGAACGCGCCATGACGAACCGTCGAATGCCGATCGGACGGCGGAAGCCTGCGCGTTGACGTTTGACCAGCCCAGATCCCGCCCGGGCCCGCGTGGGACGTGGCGAGAGGTAGAGCCCTCCCTCATCTGCGGCAACCGCCAACAAGACGCATCCGTGCCCACGCCTCCGCCGCAAGATTTTCCCTTTTCTTTTCTTTTCTTTTTTTTGGAAAGGATACCTGAGCGGTGACCGACGCAAGATACCGTGAATCACACTCATCAGTTCTCTCACACGCGCTCCTCACCGGCTCCGCCGCACTGGTATAAATCGCGGCCCGATCCCCGATGCCCCCACGCCCCGCCCCGCTCCTCTCTCGCCTCCGCGCTGCCGCCGTCGTCACCCCTTGCTCCTCCGCCACGCCGCCGCGGTACGGCCGCCACCCTCGCCTCGCTAGCCCCTTTGCTTCGTCCCCTTACTGCCCGCGCTTCCCCCGCGCCGCCGCCGCCGTGGTCTCGCCGCTCGTACTGCGCCCGATCGCCGGCGGGTTCGCGCTGTTCAGCATGGCCGCCGCCTCCTCCGCCTCCTCCGTCCACGACTTCACCGTCAAGGTACGCAAATGGCTCAATCGTCTCTATAGAAAATCGATACCCACTTTCCTTTTGAAAGTGAGAGTAGTTCGAAGTTTGTATTCATGTCCTCGCGGACTTCAGCATTTCCACATCGATCCCTCCCTGATCTCGCTGCTATTCAACCCTTGTTGTATTATTTAAGTCAATATTCTAGTAATCTAGTTGTCGTTTGAATATTGTCTCGTTCCCCAAAGTCTCTGGTTGTTGCGGAGGTGCTACCATACTGTGTGAATTCTTATCCTTAAGACTACCTGTTTTTTGTTGCTTGCAGGATGCTAGCGGGAAAGATGTGGACCTGAGCACCTACAAGGGGAAGGTCCTGCTCATCGTTAATGTTGCATCCCAGTGGTACCGATTATCACCGCCTTCTTCACACCATTTCCTGTTCTGTGGTAAAATTGATCATGGTTTCAGAAGTTTTGTGGAATGCATCATGTGAATATGTGATTCTTTTATTCATGGTGAAATGATCAGTGTTTCATGGTGAAACTGGCCCTAGGAGAGTGCTTTTGAATTTTATAAGCGGCATATGCTCATTTAGTTATATTATCTCAGTGTATTTTGAAATTTTGAGATTTACGTTAAGTGGATTAGTGGGAGGAAGCTGGCAAATGGAGACTTGCAATTTATGCTTTGTTATGGAATCTTAGCATATTCAAGCCTAAAATTAGCTGGCAAATGTAGATTTACAATTTATTCTTGTCATGGAAACTTAGCATATTCAAGCCTAAAATTTTACCTTGAAATATTTTGTGCTAAGCGTGCACCCTGAGGGCCATAGTAGTTCCTTTACTTGAGGGTCGACGTTTGAGTGAATTATACATCTCAGAAGAATTAGCCTGTTAAGCAGATAACTTGGTTTCAGATGAACATTTAAATGTTGGGCCTCCTGTCAATGGATCATTTATGCAGATTTAAGTGTCATGCTATTTTTTCTGTTTCTGTTTGTAAGCTAAGGAATATATATCTTTTGGAGAAAGTCTTTTTATGCCTAATTTTGAAGTGCAGGTGTAGAAATGTATAAGATTGTGTATATTACTTTTGTATTAACAAAGCTACTTGTCGTTGCAGCGGCTTGACCAATTCCAACTACACAGAGCTGAGCCAATTGTATGAGAAATACAAGGACCAAGGCAAGTATCTAATCTTGTGCCTTGTTATTCCTTAATCATGGAGTGTGCATGCACTGTTGCTCATATAGATCAATTCTGTCATGTTAAATCATGTTTATTTATGTGCTAAATGCTGTTGTCGATTTGATGTGAGTTCAGGTTTTGAGATCCTTGCTTTCCCATGCAACCAGTTCGGTGGGCAAGAACCTGGCACTAATGAGGAGATCGTCCAGTTTGCTTGCACTCGCTTCAAGGCTGAGTATCCAATTTTTGACAAGGTAAATTTGCCCACAGTATTTTTTCCTTTCTCCTTTATATGTATTAATCTGAAACAAAACAACAATCAACTTGACCATCCATAACCAGCTTTGATCAAGGAAATTCGACCTGGCTACTATTCTGTATTCTCCATTTTGTATGTCTGGGTGAAATGTGATCTCTGAACTTATCTCCTGTTCTAGGCAGTCTGACAATTGTTTCCGAACACAATTGTGGGAGTTAGGGACCAGTTTTATTGTTTAATTTATGCACGCAATATAATTGTTCATATGCTTGTACTTTTGATTCTGATTAGCATCAAATGGATTGGAGTTTTAACTTCCATTTTTTGTTAGGTTGATGTCAATGGTGACAACACTGCACCCATCTACAAGTTCCTGAAGTCCAGCAAAGGCAGTCTCTTCGGTGAGAATATCAAGTGGAACTTCTCCAAGTTCTTGGTTGACAAAGAGGGGCGTGTTGTGGAGCGGTACGCACCGACCACTTCCCCACTCAGCATCGAGGTACGTTGCACCAGTATGATTTGTGCTCCCCTCATCGTGCTTTCTTACATGATCATATATATGGCACTAACATTTGTGCATCTTTGCAGAAGGACATCAAGAAGCTACTTGGAGGTTCTTAAACCTTGTAAACTGGAGCCACTAGCTGCAGTGCTGCATTGCATTGGGAACCTGATGCTTTAGTAATGTTGTAATAAAGCTGTACTTAGAACTGAGATGTTTTTACTGTCCTCTGCCTGCCCTGTCTTGTGGTAAATGCCATCTAATAAATTCGATGCAATGCATGATGTCTCTTGTTGAGACTTCTGAGAGTCAAATTTTGACATGGGGCATATCTTGCGGGCCTCCTCGTCAGAGCCAGGTAAATATCAGAACAACTCTCGCTAAAGACCAAACGGGCTTAATTTGACGGCCGCATTTTTTTTCATGTTTGAAGTGGGAATTTCAAAATTGTGATGATTTGAACTATGAATTCTTATGGATCCAGTTTGCCTTTCCCCATACCTCCGCGATTTTTCCTGCTATTTTGCTAGGATAGCACCCAGATTATCTATTCAGCACCTGGCTAGCGGCTAGCCCGCCTACCCGCCACGCTCCATCAGCCCCAGCCAACCACCGGCCGCCAGCCAGACTGCAAGAGCCACCGGGCGGCCGGCACGGTCTCTCCATTGTTGCTCCACAGCTCCAAATCTCCAATGCAGCATTACTCGTATCTCCACTCCAATTTCCCACTCATCACCTCATCATCGTTTTCAGAAGCTAAGCTTTCCACGCAGATTCCACGATTATAAAGTCGACGAACTTTCAAATTAAAAACTCAAATCCCGGAAACGTGAGGTGCAGGACTGAATCATGTGGCCGTCGCTACATAAACCCGTCGCCCACGCCCACATGCGCCTCCTCCTCGCAGTCTCCGCCTGCTCCGGTCCACTCCACTTCGGCACCACCACCAGCGCAGTCGCGGCGGCGGTTACGACTCGAGGCCCGAGCCCGAGCAGCGGCGTCGCGGCCACCGCGATGCCTTCGTCGTCCTCCTCGCCGCCGCCGCCAGCCGAGGAGACGACCGCCGCCGCCTCCCCCGCGGGTGGGTTCCGCCTCACCGAGCCCTCCTTCCTCGAGTCGCTGATGCCGAAGAAGGAGATCGGCGTCGACCGCTTCCTCGCCGCGCACCCCGAGTACGATGGGCGCGGCGCGCTCATCGCCATCTTCGGTGAGTGTCCCCCTTGCTCTCCATTCTCCAACCAGCCGATGCGTAAAATTGCTTAGCGCTGCCCCCTATGGGTTGGGTTGGCTGTAGTTGACTTCACACGGAGCCTGGAGGCTGGTGTTTTCGCCGATGTGGTACAATTGAGGTGTTCGGTGCGATCTGTTGGGCTCAAGGTTTTAAGTAGGTGATACTATCATACGCATGTCGTCAATGGAAGAGTGGAGTTCACTGAGGTTTGGTTCATAGCTTTGTGTGGCTTGCACTCTTTCAGTGTTTAAGTGGTTACTGAACCGTGTAGCTTGAGTTTTCTCTGTTACTGCAGGGTTTTTGTATTTATCAACTTAGGGCCCGTTTGGAGCCTTGGGGCTAAACTTTAGCTCTATGTTTAGATGCTAATTAGGACTAATGGATTCTACTCACCAATTAGCTACGACTTATGTAATTAGTTTTACAATTAGCTCATATTTAGTCCTCCTAATTAGCATCTAAACATAGGGCTAAAGTTTAGCCCTAAGGCTCCAAACGGGGCCTTAGTTGGGCTCTGTGGGTTTTATTTACTAGTTAAAGTCTTTTACAGCCTCTCTGAATTTTGTGGAGCATATTTGTGTTTTCGATATTTGTGGCTTAACCTAGCACTTATAGTGTGACCTTTGTCTTATATATGAGATTCATGGTCTGTGGAGTCAATTGAATTTGGCAGGATATATTTTTTTTATAGAATCCTGCTTGCAGCTTATGGGGTTCCTTTGCTTACTTGCTGTATGGTTCAGATAAGCATTTACCTGTTTTCATGAGTGTTTGTTTTACCAAGTTTGTTAAAATAAACAACCATAGTTTGGTAATATTAAGATAAATAAACAGTTAGTCAGAGGCTGTTACATCTGCATTAGATATTCCTCTGGAAAGTTTATTGTTTAGGCAAGAATGAATTCAAAGCATGGGCAGTTGGGCACAGCTTGAGTCTAGGGTAGTTGGGTGATCTACGACAGGTTTGATTTTGGGAGCAATTCTATGCATTTGATAGGCTTTGATTCTCCTAGCTGTGTTGTGCTGATGTGACTTGTAAACGTGACAGATTCTGGAGTTGATCCAGCTGCTGCTGGGTTGCAGACTACTTCAGATGGAAAACCTAAAATCCTTGATGTTATTGATTGGTACTATTGACATTTCCAGCATCTGCTTATCTGTTCTTGTCCTTTTATTTTCTATATGACAAGTTCTCTTGAACGATGTGTTCATTGATTCAAGTACATTTATGCTCCTAAATGCAGCACCGGTAGTGGTGATGTTGACACATCCAAAGTGGTGAAAGCTGATGCTGATGGTGCTATTGTTGGTGCTTCAGGTTGGTCAAATTGTGTTTAGATTCTGTGTTATTTCTTGTTCTTCTCAAAAGGTAGAATTTAAATGCTTAACTTTTTTTTGAAATAGTAAAAATGTTTTGGAGCATGAACTTTTACTTGCTATGAGTTATGACACTAGGCTGTTGAGGTTTTCATTTTGTCATGTTGCCCTAATTTTAGCATGTACAATATAAATTCTTAAGGCATCATCTACCAGTCATATTTTAGTTTACTATTGGTTGAATGTTCCTTGTCTTGTCAAAGCTATGTCGCCAGTAGGATCCATATTCTGATTGGCATTCCCCTGTTCTTCCCTGATATGCTAAGCTCTGTTTGCACCCAGGTGCTCGTTTGGTTGTAAACTCCTCGTGGAAGAACCCTTCTCAAGAGTGGCATGTTGGCTGTAAATTGATATATGAACTGTTTACTGATACACTTACATCTCGATTGAAGGTAAACTTATTTTTCAGTGTCTGCATTCTAAATTTTTTATGTTGAAGTTGAGATCTTAACAAGCATTTACCCACCACTACTTCAGAAAGAAAGAAAGAAGAAATGGGATGAGGAAAACCAGGAAGCAATTTCTGATGCTCTGAAGCAGCTGAATGAATTTGAAAAGGTTCACATCCATTCTGATTGCAACATTGATTCTCCCCTCCTGCTTATTTGCTTTTTTACTGTATGTACTGCATTCAGCTCTTTGCAGTGTAGACAAGTACTGCTGCAGGGTGCATTGTTAATTGCACATTCAGAAGTTCTCACCTTTGATGATAATGGCTGCAGAAACACACTAAGCCTGATGATGCCACGCTGAAGAAGGCTCATGAAGACTTGCAAAGCAGACTTGATTACCTGAGGAAACAAGCTGAAGTAAGAAAAACACATATAATGCGCGGGAACTTTTCTAGCTGGCTTATAGTGTAATGTGTTCCTTCTGTTTTTGTAGGGTTATGATGACAAGGGACCTGTGATTGATATTGTTGCATGGCATGATGGTGATGTTTGGAGGGTTGCTGTTGATACCCAAACCCTTGAGGGTAAAAATAATGGCGGAAAACTAGCAGACTTTGTTCCGTTGACAAACTACAGGTATGGTTAATTTTGTGTTATTGTGTTGTTAAGTAGATGCAGTAGTCCCTTACACAGTTCTTGTTCATTTCTTATCCTGGCTTTGTTTTATTGTAGTGTATAGCCCATGCTTAGCTGCATGTTGTTTGAATGAATTGTATTTCATTTACCAATGATTCTAGTCTTCTAGTTTCTAAAGGGTGCTAATAAATACTCTTTCCATGGTAATTTTATATGGTTTTGCAACGTCCACCCTTTGAACAAAAAGGAAGTGTTTAATGAAAGCATATTAAGTATTCAAATGAACGAATCTAATGGTTGATTTTCTAGTTCAATATATGACACTCTAATTTTATAGTGCTGGTGTCAAAGTGTGAACTCTGTATCTTAGGAGCCAGTTTTAGTGTAAAGAAGGTTTTTAATGCACCTATATGCATGAATGTTTGTATGCCGGAATGTAAGCTCTACTTGTTCCTAAGCCTTAACCAGAGATCATTCTAACTCTATTTTTGTAGACTTTCTATATACCGTTACTAGTGTACCCCTTATTGTGGTTGGGGCTTCTGGCTGCTTTCATATTTGTATATGACCGTATTATCTAGCTTCAGGTTTATATGCAGTTTAGATGTCTACTGAATGACTAGCCATTCAAACATAACCTTTTATCTTTATTTTCACTTCTGTTTGGTACCCATTGTCATTCTTATATTGAGCAATATGTTTCTGATATCATATGAATGTCTGATCTACTATATTTTTTTTGCAGGCTTGAACGAAAATATGCAATTTTTAGCAAATTAGATGCTTGCTCTTTTGTAGCAAACATTTACGATGATGGGAACCTCGTTAGTATAGTAACTGACTGCTCTCCGCATGCTACTCATGTCGCGGGGATTGCTGCTGCATTTCATCCAGATGTACGTTACTTTAATCATCGGCTTCTCGTTATATGAAAATTGTGAAAGGCACTGTTGTGTTGATATGTTCTTGCACAGGAACCTTTGCTGAATGGAGTTGCACCTGGAGCACAATTGATTTCGTGCAAGATTGGAGACACCCGCTTAGGATCAATGGAGACAGGGACAGGCCTGGTTAGGGCCTTGATAGCTGCAGTAGAGGTAAAAATACTTCTGCCATTTTGTATATTATTTATTGGTGTGAATTGCAAAATGCATTTGCTTGTGGTCAATTGAACAATACCTTCATACCACATCCTGATGAAGTGCTTAATGGTTGAGGAATACCTATTCGACTAAAACATCCTCAGCACTCCATTGAATCTTACGATTTTTTCCATGAACTGATTCCTTAAATTCTGACATCCAGCACAAATGTGATTTGATTAATATGAGCTATGGAGAGCCTACAATTCTTCCTGACTATGGCAGATTCATTGATCTTTCTAATGAGGTGAGATCCTTTACTACATTGTTATTTCTTATCCATATGTATTCTTGGGTTCCAGTATTCTATCTTAGAATGCTTGTGGAAATGTAGCTGAAAGTCTATATTGTTTCACAGGTTGTGGACAAGCATCGTATTATATTCATTAGTAGTGCTGGAAACAGTGGACCTGCTTTAAACACTGTTGGTGCTCCTGGTGGGACTAGTACAACCATAATTGGTGTTGGTGCTTATGTTTCACCAGCTATGGCTGCTGGAGCTCACTGTGTTGTACAACCACCAGCTGAGGGGATGGAATACACCTGGTATGTTGTTAGTCTGTAATTCTTTCATGGTATTTTATGATACACCTGACCAACAATTTCATGTTATGTCATCTTATTATGGATGAAAATATATATTGTGCAATTAAAATAAGTCTGGTACAACCGTGGAATTGAACATCAGGCGTGTTTGCTTGGGCTTAGCTTCTACTTTCTCTTTGAAAGTAAACCAAAGCACAAATATTATACTTGTCCTAGACTCCTAGTGAAGGTAATTGTTATAAAAGAATGCAAGAAAAAGGTTTCTTGTGGTATTGCTTCTGCTTGATTCTCATAAGATAGGTGGCAAATTCTAGATTCTTTAATTGGCTTGACTGACATTTGTTTTGTTACAACCGTGCCTGCTTTTAGACAGTAACATTGAATCTGTTATGGACATTTAAGGTCTAGCCGAGGCCCTACTGCTGATGGGGATCTTGGTGTCTCCATTAGTGCACCTGGTGGGGCAGTTGCTCCTGTACCAACTTGGACGCTTCAATCTCGCATGCTTATGAATGGCACTTCCATGGCATCTCCTTCTGCCTGTGGTGGGGTAGCTCTTCTTGTTAGCGGCATGAAGGTTTGTGTGGCCAATGTTTCTTTTTTGTTAATGCAATGCAATTAACCTTTTTTATGCTTGATAAAGCAAGACAAAACGGTACTAGCTCTTCTAATTTGGAATATATTTCAGGCCGAAGGCATTCCATTAAGCCCTTATTCTGTAAGGAAAGCAATTGAGAATACAGCTGCATGTATAAGTAATGCACCTGAGGAGAAACTGACTACAGGAAATGGGCTTTTGCAAGTTGATAGGTTAGTTGCAGCTGTCTCTTCCATGTTATGCTTTGTGAGGAAACCTCTGTGATCTGATGGGGTTGAAATTTCAGTTGACGTCATAGTGTTGATTTGGCAGGGCTTTTGAATATACACAGCACGCGAAGAAGTTGCCACTTGTTTCTTATAGAATCTCAATCACTCAAGTTGGAAAGTCAAGTAAGTGCCCTATCTGTTTTTAGTATTTAATCTAATAAATCTTCTTCCAAGTGTTCTTGGAATCTCATTTGATCAAATCCTAAGGTTCCCTTTCTTTTCTTTTTAGTCATTTTTTCTCACTAAAACTTCTCTAATTTGCATCATGTTTATGCTTTATTTGAAGTTATCATTTGTAGTAATGGAATGTTGCATGCGGCTGTGTATGATGTTTTCATGTTTTTTAATTCTATATTGTTTCTAGTCTTGAATAATGATGCATATCTCAACATCTGTTATTGCTTTTATTGACAAACAAGCTTAAATATCTGTATTATTTATTGATGTTCAGTTGATATATTATGTGTTGGAGTTGGATAACATGACAGCATGTCCGCCTTGCAGTTCCTAAATTAAGAGGAATATACCTTCGGGGGAGTAATGCATGTCACCAAACAAGTGAGGTCAGTTCCTGCTAACCTGTTTTAGTTACCCTATCATGCTTGTATTTTTTCCTTTCTGGAAAAGAGGCTGGAGGTGCCAGCAGTGTCATTGACCAAAGGAAGATGGTGCTTTTACTTCTGTAATAGGATAGTAGAAGTGTAGGATTCTTTAATATTAAAAAAGTTATAACTTCTTTTTTATAACTTTTTTTTTCTATTTTTCTCCTCTGTAGGGGTAGGGCAGCACAAAAGAGTGTGATCTATATTCTATAAGTTTCTATTATATTCATAACTAGAATCATGTTTCACTTTTCAGTGGACTGTTCAACTTGACCCTAAATTTCATGAGGATGCCAGTAATCTGGAGCAATTGGTTCCTTTTGAGGAGTGCCTGCAGCTGCATTCAACTGATACCTCTGTTATTCAAATTCCTGAATATATATTGGTGACAAACAATGGGCGCAGTTTCAAGTTGGTACCTTTTGTCTATGCAGCTAGATGATTCTATTTTTTTCTTTCATTTGTCGAACTTTAATATAATGTTTCTTCCATACTTGTTGAGATTTTCAGTTTATGTGAACATGTACAAAAATATAATTATTGGTGTATATAGATCATATGGCCATTAGTGATGATAATAGATGATTTTGCTAATGGACTGTGGTTATTAACTTATTATCACAGACTTCTGTTGAAGTGATAGCACATGGCATTTTAACATGTAAAAGCTCTTCAATTGAATGCTAAATGTAGTTTCATATCAAACCATAAACCTGGCGAATGAAACACATACTCTTTCAATTTAGACTTGCACGCTAGTAGTAAATCAGAATCTTTTGATCAATATGCGATGTTAATTCTGTCAAGTGAAACTTCTTGATTTGTTTTTGCTTTGCCTTTTTGCAGCATTGTTGTCAATCCTGCTAATATCAGCAGTGGCCTTCACTATTATGAAGTTTATGGCATAGATTACAAAGCACCGTGGCGTGGGCCCATTTTCCGCGTGCCAATTACTGTAATAAAGCCTATTACTCTACTGGGAGAGCCACCATTATTGTCAATTACAAACCTTTCGTTTAGATCTGGTACTCATTTTTGTCACATTCTTACAAATTTTTATTTTTTCTTAAATTATATGTCCGTGTGCTCAAATTATTTTTGGATGCTTATATTTTTGCCTATAAAGGTCTGCCAAAGTATTTACTTATTCAGCCGGTCACTGGCTAAATGGTGCAACCCCCATCTCTCTCACACGGTGCATTTTGTTCAGAAACTAGTATTTTCATGAGTTTTTTGGAACTCTTGCTCACACTATATTTGTCCAATTTCTATTTATATAGTTTAGAGATTTAATAAACTCCATCTATTTTGGTTACCTATATATTTTTCCTTGCTTACAGGTCATATTGAAAGGAGGTTCATAAATGTGCCTTTTGGAGCTTCATGGGCAGAAGTTACCATGCGGACATCAGCTTTTGATACTCCTAGAAGGTTCTTTTTGGACACTGTTCAGGTAAACCACATAAGATTTTATCTTAGTTCCTATTTCTAAGATGCAATATCTAACATCAAATATGCCAGATCTGTCCACTGAAGCGACCTATCAAATGGGAGGCTGTTGTTACTTTCTCTTCACCTTCTTCAAAAAATTTCAGTTTTCCTGTAGAAGGTGGCTTAACTTTGGAATTGTCAATAGCCCAGTTCTGGTCTAGTGGAATTGCTAGCCACGAACCTACTTGTGTTGATTTTGAGGTACTTCTATCTACATGAATAGTTTTTTTTCTTCTCCTGATCAACCTTAATCCTTGGGCTCCTAGATGGATTTGTAAATTTAGTTGTGAGGCACTCGTTAATATCATCTGTTTCCATGCTGAGTACATTTATTTCAAATTGCAGATTGTGTTCCACGGAATATGCATTGATCAGAAAGTAATTGCCCTTGATGGCAGTGAGTCACCCTTGCGTATAGTTGCTAGATCACTTCTAGCATCAGAGAAGCTTGCTCCTGTTGCCACCCTTAACAAGGTAAGTCGAGAATCTGTAGAAGCCTGTGAAGAGTTTCAGTTTTATTTCCATATATTGATTTTTAAGCTTGCAGATCAAGACACCTTATCGACCTGTGGAGTGTAATCTTTCTTCACTTCCCACTGACCGTGATAGATTACCCTCTGGCAAGCAAATTATTGCGCTGACCTTAACGTGAGTTGATATTTGCTTCTGACATAGCTCTACATTCTTGTCAGGACCTTTTTTTAACTTTCTTTGACTGACTGAATTTCTGCAGTTACAAGTTCAAACTGGAGGACAGTGCTGAAGTAAAGCCCCACGTGCCACTACTTAACAACAGAATATATGACAACAAGTTTGAGTCTCAGTTTTATAGAATTTCAGATTCAAACAAGGTGCATTTATTTTCCTTTCAGAAAATTGTTTCTTTAACTTATTCGTCCCTCTTCAGTGATGGGGAATTTAGATATTCTATCCATTGATTATTTCTCTGGTTTTGATTAAAGCATTCTCATCTTTTCCCTGATCTGCATGGATGTACCTGTAAAATTATCTGAGTTATTATTTGTGTTTTCACTCTCATTCCACTCTTCTTTGAAACACAACTTTACTAATATGCGAGATAAACTATGGAAGTTTCAAGTAATGCATGGTGTAGTTAGTCAATTAAATTTTGGTGTAGGGTCAATTTTTCCCACAGAACTGTGGCTGTGGACATAGGGGGCAGAAAAAATGACAGAACTGTTCTCTTTGCATTAAGCAGCGTGTTTACTCTTCTGGCGATGTCTACCCTAGTTATGTCAAACTTTCAAAAGGAGAATACACACTGCAACTGTACATAAGGTAAATCTCTGCCACCTACTAGGTATCTCTATGCATTCTCATATTTGTTTAGCCTCATTTTGTTTTTAATAATATGTAAATGTGTTGATTGTACGTTACCCAGACCGAGATTTCTAACCTGCCTGCTGAATCTTAATTTATTCCAAGCGGTTGATACTGATTTTTGAAACTTGAATATTTCAGTTATAACAACCTATATATTGACATCGATTATTTACCACTGAATTAGTCATGTCTCACTCTACCATCGGATTTCAAATCTCTTCACACCATGCTATTGCTAGATGTCCTTTGCTATCTGGACGGCACCGTTTGAAACTGGAGTTATCAGTTATCTGCTGGCAAATCATGAGTTAGTAACTTCCCCGATGGCATGCACTGGATTTATGGCTATAGAAAACAAAAGATTATTGCTTAGTAAAGATTGAGCTTCCTATCTGGATATGGCGCCGATTGAAAATGGAGTAATTGTTATCCACTGGCAAATTATGAGTTAGGAACTTCCCCGATGGCATGCACTGGATTTATGGCTATAGAAAACAAAAATTATTGCTTACTAAAGATTGAGCTTCCTATTACTCACATGCAACTCCTTTCCTCTTGTTTTTCTTGCTATACATCTTTAAATCCTTCTACAAAAGAAGAAAAAAAGATTGTCGGGGTGCAAATTTTGACTAGTGTTGACAGTGATAAGGATACAAGAGATGAATCTTTAATTAGATGAGCAAAGATAGGGGGGGCTACCCAGTGCAAAAGCTCCCACACAAGGTGGGGTCTGGGGAAGGGAATTCCTAGACAGCCTTACCCTTGCAAAATTCTTTTAAAATTCTGCGAAGAGGCTGGTTCGAACCCAGGACCTCCGGGCCACAAGTGGAGAGTTTAACCACAAGATGAGCAAAGATAGGGTTAATTTTTATGTCTTCTTACCTAAAAGGGTAAGTTGTGCATTATTTTCATGCTCTTCTTGTTCTGAGTTACTAGGGGGCTGTTTGGCTTGAAGCCAAACCAAGCCTAAGGTTAGGCAAGTTTGACCAAGTTAGTACTTAGTAGCTGTTTGGTTCTAGCCACAAACTATGGCAAGATTCCTTTTCTCTTAGCTTGGCCCCACACATCAACGACTTAAAAAAGGTGTGGCAAGATTCTTAGGCTAGCCAAAGTGTGGCAAGCAATTTGATGAGCTAACCTTAGGCTAGCTTGGAAAAAATTTGTGGCAAATGGTGGCAACCTTAGTATACCAACCAAACATGCCCTAAATACTAACTTCGCGTTCTGGTTGTGGTTTAAACACACTACATTCTGTGTTAACGAAAAAAATACACTACATTCTTTTATATGTCAACGCATGGAAATCCTTTTTATGATATGTTTGCAGGGTTATCATATGTCAGATGCTGCAAACCATCTCATGTATCATGGTCTCTGGTTTATTTATTAATACATGTATTGGTGTAGGCATGAGAATGTGCAATTCTTGGAGAAACTCAAGCAATTGGTTCTGTTTATTGAGAGGAAACTAGATAAAAAGGTATCCCATCTAATACTGATGTTTCACATTTCGAATAATGATTTAGCAACTACCAACATGGCTGATGTAGATGTTATGACCTTATCACAGGATTTCATTCCATTGAGTTTTTACTCTGAACCTGATGGCCCTATAGTTGGAAGTGGCACCTTCAGATCCACAATTTTAGTTCCAGGGTATTTCCTACTCAAATGTTTGCTATTATCTTACTAGCTTCCGACTCAAATGTTTGCTATTATGTTACTATAATAACACTTTGTTGCAACATTTCTTTACATTTTCAGAGAACCTGAAGCATTCTATGTGAGTCCTCCATCTAGAGAACAACTCCCAAAGGTATATATCCTCTTGACATATATTTTGGTTAGATATCAATACCCTCAGCCATGTGATTTTGCTGTTGTGTTATCTGTTGATTGCTCTGCAGAATGCTCCACCTGGGGCTGTTTTGGTTGGGTCCATAACCTATGGTACTGTAAGCACATTTAACAAGAAAGATGACCAAAAACAGCATGCTCCAGTATCTTACAATATCTCGTATAGCATTCCACCATCAAAGGTAACACCAAATTAAATTGTCAGCTCCCTATTTTCTACCAAGGTTGCTGTTATGATGATCCTTTCTGGAACCATAAAGTCCCAATACTTTTTATACACATGTTTGTGCTCTATAATTTGCCTCATATGTTCAATGTATTTTGTTTCATACTTTCATTCATTCATATTTCAGCGTATTCAATATGATTATGCTTTCGCAGGTTAATGATGATAAAGAAAAGGGGGTTTCAGTTGGAACAAAGAGCATATCTGAGCAGTTAGTTGAGGAGGTTGGTCCGCACTTAACTGGAATCCTTCTTTTTTATTTGGGTGGGGGTGGTGTTTGCTGCCTGTTTTTTGGGGGGTGGGTTGGGGGGGGGGGGGGGGGGGGAGGGGGGGGGGGATTCCAGTTACATGGAAATAATGATCGAATTGTGCTTTTTAGGTTAATAATAACTACGGGTTTTCTCTTATTGCAATTCAAACTCCTGGGAATATCACAATCCTTACTATGTATTGCATGACTAGGTTCGGGACACCAAGATAAAGTTTCTTTCCAGCCTTAAGCAAGAAACTGAGGAGGACAAGTCTGCCTGGTCGGAGCTTGTTGCATCTCTGAAGGTAGGCGTTGACATACAATTCTTAATAACAATTTACCTTCTGATTAGTTGTAGTCAGAAAGATCAAATTCTGCATAGCACAAATTATATCACTTGTCTAATACTCTGTTAACCATATGTCAACTCTCCTACTGTTTTCGCTAAGAACAAAAAACTATATGTCAACTCTCCTTTCTAGTTGAAACTTTAGGCAATCTTACATGCAAGGACTATTATTTCCTTTTGTGATGTTTTTGTAGCATCCTCAGATGTAGTTACTGCTGAATGACTCATCCTTCTTCCGATTTTATTATTTTGTTACATATTTTACACATCATGTTAACATAAATTTGGAAGGTCCTTTATTTATCTGCTTTACACAAAAAATTAATTGTTTCAATTTTCTGTTGTCAAAATCATAAACTGTACATAGTTATATTGTATCAGTTTTGTTTTTGCAATGCCAACTAAGTTAACCTTTCTTGGCATGCTGCAGTCAGAATATCCAAAATATACACCCTTGCTTGCTAAGATTTTGGAATGTGTACTCCGGAAAGCAAATGACGATAAGATTGGCCATGAAAAAGAGGTAACTACTAACTAATGTTCCTTTTCATTTATGTTGACGTGCATTTTTGTGGAAGGCGCTCTGCATCTTATGTCTAATTTCTGAACATACCAAAGTTTAAACAAATTTACAAATTTGATGTACTCAGATGAAACTGTGCTTCTTGTTTAATGCCATCTGCCATCTCTGTGATTGGTGCAAAGCATTTAGATAATGCCTTTTAAAACTCACTGCTAGCGGTAAGACAAATCATACCTGTATTCCGGAACTGGAGAATGGATTTTTCCAAGGAAACCTATCTGCAGCAGCATAGTATGAGAGCTGTGTTAGAATTCTCTTCTTCGTGCTTCTTATTTTTCGCTTTACTCTTATGGAGTGATCTTGGCTCACTTGACTTTTGCATAGCTCGTTTTCATTATTAAGGGCTTTCCCTACTGCCACCCCCACCCACCCATCACCACCCCGGAAAAAAAAAATTCACCACTACTTTTTTTCACATTGTTATTTTGGTGTTCAGGTTATTACTGCAGCTGATGAGGTTGTGGACAGTATCGATAAAGAGGAACTTGCAAAGTATTTATATCTAAATTCGGACCCCGAAGACGAAGAAGCCCAGGTAATTGGATGAGTACTTTGTTTTTGTTCCTTTTTAGTGAAAATGTACCAGCTCCTGCTGAATGCTGACTACCTTAAATATTTTACTCCACGATAGAAATTTAAGAAAAAACTGGAAGAAACACGGGATCAGTTCGCTGATGCACTATACCAGAAGGGTCTCGCATTGGCAGAGATTGAGTCACTAAAGGTGCAGAATCTTACTTTGCATTTCATGATTCCTTACCTAAATGCCTTTTTTTTTTAATATTTCTTACTCATGGTGTCAAAACCTGGAGCTTAGATGTATCTTGCTCATTAATGTTCTACTATTAATCTCTCTTTTTTTTTCTGAAATTCAAATTATTGAAAACCTTATATCAACATTGCGAAGTATAACAAGATTAGTTTTTCTACTTTTTGCTCAGCCAATATGTGGATTGTTTTTATACTGCATCCATTTGGTATTCCAATTTATTCTTCTTGGTGTCATATTTTTTCAACTGAATTTTCAAAAGCATGCATTTTTGTCATAATTCAAATCCTTGTTTTGTGACAGTCTGATGAATCTATCGAGGCATCTTCTAAAGATATTTTTGAGGAAAATTACAAAGAATTGATTAAATGGGTTGATGCTAAATCTGCTAAATATGGCACTCTGACTGTCTTGCGTGAGAGACGCTGTGGAAGGCCTGGTACAGCATTGAAGGTATATTCTGCCTACCAATTTCCTACTATTTGCAAGTGCAGTATCCTCTAATTATATTCATGAAGATGGGTAGACATTGCAGAATACTACCTCCGTCTCAAATTATAGGTTCTTTTGGTTTTTGTAGATTCATAGACTTTGTTATGCACTTAGATATACCCTATGTCTAGATGCATAATAATATCTAAGCATCTAGAAAAGTCAAAACGACCTATAATTTGGGACGGAGGGAGTAACATATCTTACGTGCACCTACGTTTAATAATAATATATAAAGATGACTTTTTCTATTAGTTATTGTTTAATTGGATGCTTGCGAGTTCAAGTGAAAACTTGTAGGTATTGCAGAAAAGAAAACTTACCTGTAACTATAAACCATGATCTAGTGGTTGCTATTCCTGTAGTTCATGCACTACATCTTCTGCGTATTTTAGCTAGCTTACATGGCTAGGTGCAGTCAAAAAGTGATCCCTCTATTTATTTTCACTGGATAACACATGTGAAGTGATGAAATTTTAGGTTTATTCCTTAGAAAACAAAATGTTGTTCCCTTGTGGTGTTGGTCTCTAGTCTGAGCTGACTGTCTTCTTGTCTTGCATAATTTTATTAGTCTTACTACATGTTTCTGTTTTGATTCTACTCTTGATTTGAGCATAATTTGCGTCAATCTACATTGGGATTTATATCAATTGTCATTACAGCAACGATAATTTGTCATACAAATTCAGTTAGTTGTTGTAGTTGCAATTGAGCAACACAGGGATGATAACATAGAAATTTCAGAACAAAGTCGATAAATCTGAAGGACCCTGAAAGTTTTGGGCCTTCCACATTTAATTTTCTACTTTGTTTAAGTCTTTTTGTTAACTTTCCTACCGCTGTTGTCCCTAGGTTTTGTTTTTTCAAGGTTCATCTAAGCTTTGTGCTAATATTGGCTGTTTTCATGATGTCCAGGTTCTAAATGACTTGATTCAAAATGAATCTGAACAGAAGAAAAAGCTCTATGATTTGAAGATCCAGTTGATCGAGGAAATGGGATGGAGCCATGTTTCAACCTACGAAAAGCAGTGGATGCAAGTCCGCTTTCCCCCAACTCTGCCTCCGTTTTGATTTTCAACCCATATCTTTACTATCATTCTCTAGAACCAGTTCAATTGTTGCCATTGTTACATCAGTTGATTGTTTCGATGGTCATTTACTTGGCATTTTCTCTTAAATAGTAATAATATAAAGGGCATATAGGCGAGCTACATGATTTTTGTGTTATTTTCTTTTTTTGTTTGTTTAGCATCTTTCGAGCAATCCTGACTTTAAGACCGAGGTGGTCTATTACATATTTAGGGTCAGACCGTCAAACGACGTTTGGACGGTGGCGGCATCAATAGTTTTGCGCACGGAGCATCTGTGCAATGGGCACTGACGTAGCCATGGCCGTTGTCGTGCCAAAACATTTCCGGTTTCCTGTTAGGGGTGCATTGATTGCGTCCCCGGAGTTGGTCTCGAAATATAAGCAGAGTGAGTTGGGGCCCTTTTGGATGGCTAAGCGAGCCTTGGGTGCGCTAATGGACTAAATATGGAGTAGTCAAAGGCTAATTAAGACTAACATTAGACTAACTATCGATTACTCCCTCCGCAAAGAGTGTCCCTTTAGTTCTGTCCGAAGTCAAACAATCCTATGTTTGATGTCTAGCAATACTTTCATTAAATTCATTATGAAATATATATATTCATAGCAAACTTATTTAATATTATAAATATTGATATTCTTCATTATAAATTTGATCAAACTAAAAATAGGTGACTTAGTCCCTCCGCAAAGAGTGTCCCTTTAGTTCTGTCCGAAGTCAAACAATCCTATGTTTGATGTCTAGCAATGCTTTCATTAAATTCATTATGAAATATATGTTCATAGCAAACTTATTTAATATTATAAATATTGATATTCTTCATTATAAATTTCATCAAACTAAAAATAGTTTGACTTAGGACAAACTTAAAAATAGTTTGACTTAGGATAAACACTCTTTGCGGGACGGAGGGAGTCATTATCTATGCAGTTAACCTACTATGTTGGTAAAATTGCATAAACACTCTTATAAGCCATTTCAAGTTTGACATTACCCCCATAAATCATTTTGTTACAAACATCCACCCACCTACTTAATGTTGTTGCAAATACTTACCTATTATGCCTAAACTTAACCGATTGAACACATTTTCAAAAATAGCAACCGCCAATGTTATCTTTACTGAAATTTGAACACATTTTCAAAAATAGCAACCGCCAATGTTATCTTTACTGAAATTTGAACACATTTTCAAAAATAGCAACCGCCAATGTTATCTTTACTGAAATTTGGTACTTCTAGTAGTATACTCTTGATATTTTTTAAGAAGATTCCACTATCTGTAAAAAAAATTCAATGTGAATTGGTAAATGAACATAATGCAAGCACTTGGGCAAGTTTGACTATGCTATCTCGGTATGTAGTGGCTTTATCTCGGTGAAAACGGGTTGATTCGTTTAAATTTCCACCCATTGGGGTGGTTTTTTGCAACAAAATTTAGTAATCGGGTAGGTATTTGCAATGAAATGGCTTATGGTTGCAATGTCAAACTTGAAACCACTTAGGGATGCATTTATGCAATTTTACCTACTGTGTTTAGTTCTATTTGACATTCAAACAAGAGAGCTAAAGGTTAGTTTTGGGATACAAACGGGGCCTTAAACATTAAGCAATAGCTGCAGTTACATTAATAGCAAACTGTTGAACACATCGAATCAACAAAAGAACGTACGACCACACCAAAAAAAATATTATACCCTTCCTGTTAAGTCTTGGCCTCCAGAATAGAGGTGGGACTTGCCCTTTCGCCGCTCGTGCCGCCTCGGGTCTAGACGGTATTACATGCTGGGTCATATCAGCTCGGTATCAAAAGCATTCATGGTACGCCTTCGTGTCGCGCTACACTCGTCTGCTGGCATATATAGTTCTAAAAAGTAGTGGAGAAAATAAATTTAGTTATATAGATATTTTAAGTAAATGTTCGAAGTTTTATTAATATTCATTGCCACAATTTCAATCATGGAAGGTAGGTTTTACGATTTTATTACATGATCGTAGTTATGCCAAGGTGTAGTAGAGATTGTAGGCTGGAGACATGATGATGTGTCATTTATGTGTCGTCCCAATCAAATATCATACTTCGGATGGTCAAAAATAGCAAGGTCGAAGTTTTAAATTTAGTTCAGCAAAACAGCAAATTTATGCTATGTCGTATTTTTGAGAAAATTTTTAACTTTGAAATACTCTAGTTTTAACAATGGTTTTCAAAATAAGGCTTGTGCATCCTTGGGCCTTGGCCCAGCAGTGTGCTGCATACACGCTAGAATTTTGTGGCAACACCAACACACGCACAGCGAATAAACCCGGAATCAGAACCACACGGCCAATTAACTTACATACCAATAAGGCAAAAACCTAACCTTTAGTCTGAAAAGTGCTGAGTTTGAAATTTTGTGCAGTTCTTCGGAGCAGGCTTAGAAAGGCGTATGCCGACCCGGCCACAATCTAGGACCTATCCCTACGCTTGGCAGGGCCATTTTTCTGCCCCGCTGCTTCTCCTATTCCTTGTGTGCTACCTTTTTCTTCTTCATCGCGCGCTCGCGCCTCTCTTCATCCTGGATCAGCCGGAGCTGCTCCTCATCCTCTTTCCTCGCAAGTGCCGCGCTTAAGATCAATGCAAAAAAAAAATCAGCAGACATGCAAATTAAAACTAACCTAAGGTACTGCTGCGGACATTACATTCTGAGGTCTGACTTATGCAGCTGAAATGAAAACGGTTCTCATATGTAAATGGAGATGAAATTAAAGGTTTCACCAAGGCATGCAACCAAGTACCTTCGTCTCTCTTCCCTCTCTATACTAGCAAAATCAGCTTCCATGTCACGGTCATCTTCATCTCCGCCAGGAATAAATTTTTCAGGATTGTACCTACACATGAAGCCGAACACCAAATCAGAGCTAGTACCGAAAATTCATAATATGGAATGCCTAACCCATGGAGGCCACCACGTGAAAGAGCACGATAAAAAAACATAATAAAAACATACTTGAATATTTTTCTGATAATGGATGAATAGTTTCCCATTCCATCATCTGATTTTCTTTTCACTGCACGTTTTTCCACTGGACGATGTGCCTGCAAACGTAAACCAATGTTGGAATAAAAGTACTCAATGGTTGTATTGTTAATGGCAAACGGTCTGTTACCTTGAGTTTTGAGGAAGGACCGAGCAGCTTTTGTTCTGATTTCGATCTCCCATGGAGCACAGCCGATCCATTATGTCCAATATGCTGACCTTGTACAGATTCATCAGGCCTTCGACCTTGCAAGGATTGCTGACGGCCATTGCCTTGCGGTCTCTGAATCTGCAACTGATGCTGCATCCTCTGGCCCTGGGATGCCAGCTGTTGCTGCCTCTGGCCAGGAATTGACGCCTGCGGCTTCTTGCTCTGCACTGACGGCTGTAGCTTTTGGCTATTCGAGGATGGCTTCATCAACCCTGGAGTTTTCTTCTTCATGTTAGGCAGGTTGGACCCGTTTATACCAGCAGCAACCATCCTTTTTCTGTCTCCAAGAGGGTCCTTCCCAGGAGACCCTGCCTTACTATGGACACGAGCCTGAAAGGAAGCCCTGCTCATACCAGCAGAATTCATCGGCCCACGAACATGGGACTCTGCATAAGTACAAGCATTATATTTATGAAATTTACAGCAACAGGAAAAACTAACTTTTGTTTAACCGATAAGTAGTGTCCCTACCAGATTTGGGATCAAGGAGAGGCCGCCTATTGTCAGATTGCTCTTTTGTAGGTTGTGGAGTATCAGCATCATCAGAGAACAAAGATGAGTAATCTCGGTTCTCACGAAGTGCATTAACCTTTCTTTTCTCCTGTATGTGTCAAAACATAAGTTTATAAATCAATCTATGCAGAGGTCCGTACAATAAGCAGAATAGTCAATCTTGCTTTGATTTCCTTTTACCTCACTAACAAACTTTGGCTTCTGCAGATTCTCAACTGTGCCAGGTTGCACCTTTGAAACCAATTGGCCACCTTTCTGCAAGCAATGTTTCAAGATACATATGACTACAGTTCAGCAAGATAAAATTCTAAATGTAATTAAATGTAGTGTTTGCACGTACTCTGGATGGCACGTTTTGTCGTTCTTTCATGATCGATGGGCATCCTTCTTCAATGACTCGACGAGCAAGCACTGGCTTTGATGGACCAAAGAAGGTGCCATATCTGCAAAAAGTTCGCCATCAACTACAGGAATTGAAATATATATCCGAATGACTATTCAAAGTCAAAGAGCACACGTACCCGTCCTTCGCCGGTGGCATTATCATCTGATTCACAGATGATGAACAGCTAGCCTTGGAGGTGCCAGCAGCCATTGCAGCATTTTTCCTCCTAATTTCCTCCTTTAACTGCTCCCTCAGGCTAAGTATCTCTTGCTGCCCAACTGGAGCCTCTTCCTCCTCCTCCTCAATCTCCTCTACTTGCTCAACCTCCTCTTCCACTTCCTCTTCAATGTCATCCTCCAACTCCGCTTGCCGCTGATGCTTGTGCTTCGACATCTCAGCATCTTCTTCATCGCTATACACGATGAAATCACCGAGGTCGTCGTCGTCATCTTGGTCAAATTCTTCGTCCTCAAATTGCTGCTGGAGGCATCCATAGGAATCAATAGCATCGGTTAGAAACATCTGCCAATAAACGGCTAATTCTGAGTAGTAAAGTGGTAATAGAGGTTAGCATTGGAATCAATGAATAATGGTATGATCATGATCAAAATTATTTTACCCAAGATCGATTTTATCTTACATTGGCTTCGTTGTCGAATTTGTTCGCCATCTGTTCACGATCGGGCTGATCGTACACAATTCAGAATACCTAAAACAAATTAGAGAGAGAACTTGTTGTGAGAAAGCATGCAAGGCATAAAATCGATCAGTAGAACTTTGAACTCGATGAAAGCGTCGAGTTCGAACACAGATCAAAAGCAGTGTTTTTTCCGCGTAAGACAATAGAGCTGAAGAACATATAACAGATGATTTCCGGAAAGAAAAAAACCCAACTCGGCGGAAGTATCTAGCCCTAAACGCGCTCCGCCGCACGGCGAGTACGCGTGCGGCTGAACCGGCGCAAAATTTCCAAGGTGCGCGAGGGAGGGAGAGGATTCCTCACCTGAAGAGATCGCGATGCCGGCGCGCCGCGTAGAGATCTTGCTACGAAGTCGGCGCTGCCGCGATCGATCGGCAACCCCGCCGTCGTCGCCTACTCGCGAGGAGAGGAGACAGCGCCGATCCGGGAGAGTAACGATGCGTGCGGGCGTGGGCGGGGGGGTGCGAGCCCTCCTGGTATATATATAGCCGCCCGCGTCTTCCACGCGCGCGTGGGCGGGGGCGCGCGTCCTTCCGCGACTTCTCTCATCTCCGCTGCGCCCCACCCTGCCTATAAGCAAGCAGATCGATCCGCCTCCTCCTCCCCCTGCTCGTCCCCGGCCGCCTCTGTTGCTGGAGACGCGCGCGTGCGGGGATCATATCACGAAGCGAAGCCCCCTCGCGATCACGTGCGGCGAGAACGCCAGCGGAAGGCACGGTGCGAACCCGAACCGCTCCTCCTTCCACCCGCGCCGCGGGCCACATGATGGACGCGGCACGCGCGCGTCTGGTCTCTGCCTCCCTGGAGTCCGAGCCGGCCGGTGAATACGGGGAGCCCCCTGCCGATCCAGCCATGGTTTGGGGGGAGTTGGGAGATTGGAAGGAGGAGGTAGAAGCGGATCCGTGGATTGGAGGAAGCCGCGGATTGATCGGCAAAGCCGGCTGAGAATGTGAGATCGAATGGATCCATGCTTCCGAATTTATCCTAACTTTATTTGTTGGAAAAATAATCGGGACGATTAATTGTACAGGTCGGTTGAATTTCTGGGTAACGGATTCGAATCCGGCGGCGTAAAACCCGGCGACGTGGCGCAATAGCTGGGCATTTACTCGAGCGAGAATAGGAAAATTGTTTTGAAATTTTCAAGCGCTCTTCCTTTATTTAGCAACTCTTAATACAGCCGTATACGAAACTCACGGCCATTCATGACGGGTTCCGTGCATGCTGACAATTGTTGCATGGTTTCCTATTCGTGCTCCTACTGTCCGTGGTCTCCGGCCGGAGTTCGAAACCTCAAGAAAGAGCTTAAACTAAATCCAAAGGTTTAAATTACAACACTATTTTTCGACCGCAAACTTCATGTCCTGCATGAATTCAAAGAGTTCAGCCACCGACCCGAGCTAATTCTAATATAATTTTATGTCAGAAAAGCCATGATGCACCTTAATCAGCTGAAGGATAAGTACTACGCATTCGGTTCATCCGTTTATGAAGTCTTGCGAATACTTTGCGCGCATCAGCACTGCTGCAATTCATACTTGTCCATTACCTCTGCCCAAGCATACTCCACAAGACCACAAGACACTGCCAATACTTAACAACAGCGCAATGTAATGTATGATCCAGCTACACAAGCTACTATTTGATGACTAAATTATTCATGGGCAATTCAACAACAAATTACAGAATGAATGAGTGTTAACACGGCAATGTAATTTGCATCTTAACGTGCTCACCCCTCTTCTTTGGTTAGCACATACACACTAAATTATCTCCACAAGAGGCAAGAAAACTCAAGCTGGTAGGGGAATCCACTGGTCCTTCTGCATCTTCGTCATCCGCCATCTCACTGGGTTGGATTTCCATTACAATCTTCACTGCTGGACATCTGAGTTATCATTCTTGACCGCCGAATCAACACCTGCATTATTAGGAGAAATTGTAGTCTGGCCTAACCCGGGAACTTGATTGTTTTCTCCAGCTGGTGGAGCTGGAGCTGGCTCGGTGGGTTTCATAGGCACATCCTTCACAGGTTCGGCTGAAGGCTTCTCTAATGGTTTTACAGGCTCATCCTTCACAGGTCCAGCTGAAGGCTTCTCTGCTGGCTTCGCGGGCTCTTCTGTCACAGGTCCAGCTGAAAGCTTCTCTGATTGTTTCACGGGCTCATCCTTCACAAGTCCAGCTGCAGGCTTCTCTGTTGGTTTCACAGGCTCAGATGTAGCACCAAGCTTGAGCCTCATTTTCTTGGATAGTTCCATAACTCCCTTTATTTCTGAAACACGAGCCATGAATATGCATGTAAGATCAAGCCATATCAACAGAGAAACATCCTGAACAGAACATGAAACTTTTGGTGACTAATATTCACTATTTGAGTTACTAAGTTCAACAAGCATCATTAAGACATTGAGTCGAAAAATTCCCCACTAAATATAGGTAAAACACATGTTGTGTGATTAGCAGTGCAGTGAAGAATGTATTTGGGATGATAAATGTTGCTGAGTATTTAAAAAGATATATTGCATGGAGTTCGATAGATAGAACTTAGGATGCACAAGGTGCATATTTCGTGTGTTTGCATGCAAGATTTTGGATACATGTCATGTAATGTCAACTCTTAATAGGTAGAGATGCGAATGGGCTACATATTATGATCTGGAATGCTGTTAAGCCAAATGAGGAGCAGAGTGATTAAAGTTAAGATTACATGTAACCACATTAGTGGAAATGATGCTAGGAAATTTTACTGTCAAGTTTGATCATGGTGTTCTAGCTGAAGAGACAAGACATAAGAGAAATAGAGGATTGTGCCAAACTACTAAGTTCAATTGCTCAGGACTTGCAGGTGCTAGCACAAAGAAAACATTTAACTGCAGGCTCCCATAGTCATAATAGAAAGAATCCTGCCTGGTTCGTTAAAATAAAAAGAAATTATCTTTTTATTCTGCGACCTAAGCAACTTATAGGGGAATTCAGGTTAGCTGTAAACATTTAATTTATCTTTCATCTTCTAATTGGTAGATTGGAACTCAGGAATGGTGGACCCATCTCATCTAAAAGTTAAAATGTAAATGTGATCAACCCCCCAGTTCCACTTATGCCATTAAATTCTTTCTCCACCCATTCGAAATCTTCCACCCCTGGACCTTTTTACCACTTCCACCACAGTATACGTTACGGCCTCCCCATCATGAGCATGGCACCACCGTGCATAGGCCCTAAGTTTTTGCAGGTCCCTGTAGGAGCACCCTGCTTACACCCAACAGTTCTGACTGAGTTTTAAGTCGTCCCTCCCGCCTAAACCAACCCAAGATCTGAGACAAACGGATAAATTTGCATGCTTCATTTCAACCTTAGTGGCCTCTACAGCCACTGACTCGTCAGCAACAAGGCCAGCATCCAGCAATAGCAAGAGGATCAGCACTCAGGGCACCAGTGGATCGAGCTATGCAAAGCCCACCAAAGGCTGTTCTTTCTGTCCTAACCCTAGGTTGGCTCGATTCCCTTCAATTGAACAACTATTTTCATAATAGCAAGACAGAAATTTAGGCTTTAATTGTATACCTTTCAGAATCTCACGAGCAGCATCAGTGTTGCGGAAATCGGTAGCCTGGTAAACCTTCAAAAAACAAAGATTGGGCAGTTCAGAATAGATTCGCAACACCGGAAGGTACACTGCATAACAGCTTGAAAAATATGTGAGTTCACTAAAAGATTGTTCTACGGTCGTGTATCCTAGACTTTGCCCCAAATCCCAGCTTTCCAGAAGCATAGGCTAATGTGACCAACTCTGCCTTCACCACAAGAGCACATCCATCTAGTAGTAAAAGTGAGTGCGAACCTGGACGAAGCGGACACGCAGGTCCGCGATGACGGCGCGGATCTTGTAGTAGTCGGAGGTGTGGAACCCCACCTCCTCCAGCTTCCTCTTCTTCGGGGCTGGGGCTGGGGCTGGGGCTGGGGCTGGGGCTGGCGCTGTCGCAGGTGCAGGAGTGGGGGTTGCCGCAGGCGAGGGCCCGGGGGGTGCTGCAGGCGCTGTCGCCGGGGACGGCGCGGGCGCGTCGGGCTGAGGGGGAAGAGGAGGAGGAGAGACCTTTTGATCCGGTGCGGGTGCAGCCGCGGGTTCCGCCGACGGTGGAGGAGGCGGGGTGGCGGTGTCGGCGGCGGCGGCGGTCGGAGCGGCCATGTTCGGGTGCGCGTGCGCGTGGGGCAATGCTGCGAGCCTGCAGCTGCGACTCAGGTCCGAACTCAGGATGGGGGCTCTGTTCTGGAATCTGTTGTGAGAGACGACCTGGTGCTGTTGTGAACCAGTCTATCGCCCGTATCAGCGTCGCGCTACTGGACGGTGGCAGATTGGAATTTGTAACCCATCAAGATTCAAGAGCACAACACGTTTCCAAGTATGTTTTCGAAATTGTACCGCAATATTGCAACCCTTTTTTCAATCAAGGAAGTGACTTTTTGCAAGAAAAAAGAAAGGTAAGATGAGCTACCACCAATGAGCCATACAGTCAACGTAACCTAGAGCATGGGGCTGTTTGATCCCCGGGCATGCCACTGTGGTGGTGGAAATCGGCGCCACAGGCCGTGGCACACGGTTGGGAGCAAGCATGTCTCATGTCGAAGCCACGTACATTTCTTGAAGTAGAGTAGCCACAAACAGTGACCAAAAGGTTTTTGATACTTTTTTTTTAATATTTTAGGTGGCTAATCCACTTGTCGAGCTAAAGAAAAAAGTTGCTCATATTTGGTTATTTGAAACCTACGGTAAGGCAACCTATATCTGATTGAACTATCCCCATCCTCAAATACATGACATTTAGGGCATGGAACAATCACAGCCTTAAAACGATTTATATCACTAATTCACTATACACGCAAGTAATATGGTATGAAAACATAATAATCCATCAATGGCCATGGCCTGGAGTTTCTCTTTGATGTTCTTGTTGAAACTCCTCTTGCACTTGAATGCATGTGGTTACTCTTGAGTTTAAGACTCCATGGAAATTTATTGTACCTCCGTATGCTGTATATATCTGCCATGTTCTTGCATTCTGTTGTCTTAGCCGCTCCTTCTCCATGGAGACGGGAGGAGTTCTCGAACTTCTGTTGGTCAGCGCCGAGGGCCTCAAGCATGCTCATCATCACCCGCGGCGTCTGTAGCGATCATCCTGTGTCTCATAACCTGAATGCCGTTGGAGCACGTTAGGCTCATCGTGCAGCTCTTGCTTGCAGGATCAAAAAGGCATTACGTGACCATCGAGTGGGGTGGTAAAATCGTGAGCAGTAAAATCACCCAAGGTATGAATTCCTGAATTATATGTCTTTCTTTCCTAAACTTAATTGAGTTCTCTTTTGAGATGGAAGCGGTAATTCGCTGCAGGTAGAGGTAAAAAGATTTGGTGGAACGAGAAGTTCAGGTTCCCGCTGTCAGACGCCGAGTGCAGGGACCTGGAGAAGGTGACGCTCACGATCATGGAGATCGACCAGTTCGCCGAGGACACCCCTGTCGGCGAAACGAAGTACGGCGAGGGTCACAACACAGCGTCGAACACGATCGAATCCCCGATCACCTGCAAAGATCGCAGGTAATTAACACTGCTCGTTTTGCAGGGTGCACGTCGGCGAGGTCATCAGCGAGGGCAGCGAGCGGGAGTTCCTGCAGATGAAACCGGCACCGTACAACGTCGTGCTGGAGGATGGCACCTACAAGGGCGTGCTCAAGCTGGGCATCAAGTTCATCTCCAGCGTAAGCACGCGCACGCCATCCGATCCCATGGAGACTCTGCATCTGACGGAGCACGTTCTTTGCGGCAAAATGCAGGTGAGCCTGAGGCCATCCACGGACGGCGACGGCGTGCGGTGGTCGGTGCCGGCGAGGCAGCCGAGCGTCGTCGGGTACGGGTTGTTTCTGAGCTTCGCGTGCCCGAGCATCCCGTGGAGGCGGCTCTTCTTCTTCTGCAGCCGCTCGAGCGGCGGACAGAGCGGCGAGAAAGATCTGTGAGAAGTGAAAGATCCGTGACTGCGAGGTGTGCCATAGCCATGAAGCATGTAACTTAGATCAAATCATCAAAACGATTTGGATTATTAGTAATTGTAGCTATGAGCTGCCAAATATTTTAGTCAGATCTTTTATAGAGCTGGTGCCATGGCACATGAAAGTGTACCCGAAAAGTTGATTTTAATATGGAGGATGCTCTAGCTTCTTTTTCTTGCGAAATTTGTACAGTTTTCTTGTTCATTTGGTAGGCAAGCAGCACAAATACAAACATGTGTTCGCAAAATAAACGGAAAAAATTTAAAAACAAAACCAACAATAAGTTTGCTAGTCTTATGGGTGGATACGAGGTGCTAAAATTAAACTTAATAGATTCTTCTCGTGAATTAGACTCCATCTGTGCAATTAATTTTATAATTAGACTATATTTAATACTCCTAATTAATATTCAAATATCCGATGCCACGGATACAAACTTTAAAACTTTAGCAAGCACCCCCTCATTCAGGCGTGGGGGAAAGGATCTGTTTGATTTCGAAACATCTCTCCGGGTCAAACCGTAAAGAACGCCCCTTCGTATTCGTTGCTAGTATTATTACGACCTCCCCGATTCAGAGCCGTCCGATGCAAACATCGACGGCACGCGTGGTGGGAAGAATCGAACAGAGACCCCACCGAGGCACCGGCTGCGGCGGCCGGGCGGCGGGTCTCGAGACAGCTGGAGAAGCGAACCAGCCGAGCAAGGAGAGGATCAGAGGAGGAGCGGAAGAGGACATGGATGATGCAGCTGACGGCTGACGCGACTCCAAGCTCCTAAGACGGCATAAACCCCTCGCCATTTAGAGGAGGAGGGGGAGGAGGAGAAGCCAACGGCGGCCCTTCTCCTCCTCGCCCTCGTGAAGCACGGCCAGCGACGGGACGGGAGCTCGCTCGCTGTCATCCAGAGGTAAGCAGCCTCCGATCCCAACTCGCGCAGTCGCACGCCTCGTAGCGCCCGCTCGGGTTAAATCGGGTGGTACTGTTAGCTCGCGTACGCTGGAGGATGAGACGCTCATAGATTCGGAGGTTGCTGGGCTGTGCGCCAGCTACGCCGTCTTGTGCGCACAGGGTGTTCGATGAAATGCTCCGTAGAGCATGATAGCTGGGACTCGGAGTCTCCATGGAATTTTCGCTGTTTCTCTAAGCCATAAGATCCTATTGCAGCTACTGGGTTGCTTTCTGCTTGCTCGGTTGTGTTGGTAGATTGCTTATGCTCGTGAGATTCGGTCTTATTAGAGTGCTACCATACTGCGATGGCGTGTTCCTTGTTTCATGTCCGTGGTTGCGTGCTAGGCTTATTCTAGTTTGAAAGTCATTGAAATGTCTATGCTTATAGTATATTATAATTATCATTATTATTGCTTTGCCGTATGAGAACTACTTCATTGGGCTTAGTGCTCTTTGTTCATTTCTTGCCTCCTGCAGATCTCAAGCAGCTGATAATTGAACATGTTCTTCTTTTTATAATATACTACCTTACAAGCTAGTAAAAGATGAGTTCAACCCGTCGAGCTTCAAAAGCTGCAAAATCAACAATCAATTACCACCGGCTTTCATTAGATGAGCACCAATTATTTGAGCCAGATGCTTTAATTACTAAGGATCGAGATGCCAATCATCAGCCAAGGCAAAGTCCTCAATTGCGCAGAACATATACTGATAGAAGATTGACCACTCCCCAGTTTGTATCAGCATTAACAGGGATCTGGAATCTTGTTGGCCAGTCTGAATCATCTGGTACAACTCAAAGATCTGAGAGCCATGGGGTTTCAAGTAGGGATGACCCTATGTGTTTTAGCAGGGATCAACAAGGACACATATTGACACCTTGCTGTGTGGAAAGCTCAAGTGATCTGAGATCTCGAAACTGTTTGTCTACACCAAAATCTATTTATGAAGATCTTAGTTCAGTAAAGAAGATGTTAATGCTGGCACCATTCAGTAGCATTTTGGGTGCTTCATCCACATGGAGCGATATGCATTCCATCAGTAAGATTGGGGGTGCACATTATTTGCAATGTAGAAATATATACTCCATGCAAACTGAAAAGAAGGAAAAATCTGGGACTTCTCAAAGTAGCAAAAGAAGCATATGTGAGGAAACTTATGCTGCTTCAACCAATATGGACATTGGGGATGATAACTATTCCAGTCAAACAAGAAGCACACCAGCTGAACTATGTACTAGCTCAAATGAAGAAGCTAAAACTGCACATGATTGTGAAAGTTCTCTGCGTGATACTGAATCCAATCTAGAGATTTTTCATGATGATCCTAATCGTTCAGCTTCCTCAGTTCATCAAATAGAAATTGCCAAAGAGGGAAGGATAATGCTAGGAAATCAGATTTCCAGCAAGGCATGCATTGATGCTCATCTTGACACATTGACATGCATGTCTCGTCTGGTTGCTGATGATGTTGTTCTTGATCCAGCAAATGCAGATCAATATGCTTATGGAGATGACATGTCTCTGCAGCATTCTGTCGATAAGTGGTCACATGAGCATCAACCAACTTTTGAGCATCGATGTGATGGTGCTGTTACCATAAACAGGCATGCTGTGGCAGGAGCCTTAGCTGGGACTGCAGTCAGTGTTTCTTTGCATCCAGTTGATACAGTGAAGACCATAATTCAGGCTAACAGTTCTGGACAAAGTTCATTCTACCATACACTCAGGCGCACTCTTGTTGAGAGAGGTAATGTCCAAAAATAGCAATTCCACCACTTAAACTTTGTTCTGTCTACTCTCACCCTTTGAGAAATATCAATTGCTATAATATTTAGAGTTTGATGAATTTCTTGTAAAGGTGTTCTGGGACTGTATGGAGGACTTACTAGCAAACTTGCTTGTTCTGCACCCATTTCTGCAATTTATACCTTAACTTATGAAATTGTCAAGGGGGCTCTTCTACCTGTTTTGCCAGAGGTGATTTCACTTTAGTTTCTTTTACTGATATATGCATGGTATATACTTCAATCTTGCTGTTAGCCTGTTACATTGACATCTGTGCAGGAACATCATTCAATCGCGCATTGTGCTGCTGGTGGTTGTTCTAGTATTGCAACATCCTTTCTTTTTACACCTAGCGAATGCATAAAACAACAAATGCAAGTGGGTTCTCAATATCAGAATTGCTGGTATGCAATCTTCCTTGACTCTTTCAGGGTTGTTCATTTGTTTATTCCTTTATTTTAGAAGCTTCTTTCTTTTTTAGAGCCTAATAAATAGTGAGATAGACAGAAACCTACTAGTTTCATGTCATAACGAATGATTTTGTATGGTATCTTCAAACGACTACTCCAGTAGGATGTCGTCATTTCATCATTCTCCTCATCATGATCTATTAAGTGTTTCATGTCATCAGGAATGCTTTAGTAGGATGCCTTAAAAGGGGTGGGATTGCTTCATTATATGCTGGATGGGGTGCTGTTCTTTGCAGAAATATCCCACATTCCATAGTAAAGGTATCAAATTTTTAAACGCCTGCATTCAAGTACAATAATTTAATTTTAACTTTCTCTGACAATTTGTTTTTGGTGTAAGGAACATAATCCCTTTTTTTAACTTGCAGTTTTATGCCTATGAGAGTCTCAAGCAGTCTATTTTGAAATCAGCACCTGAAAATGTCAAGCTCAGTTCTGGCGAAACAGTTAGTTTTTGAACTTTACCTTGTTGACCATTTTTTTTATGTTTTTATTAGTTAGAACTGAAGCACAACCTGTGTGCACTTCTAATTACCATCCTGCATCGTTTGCCAATGCTGAGAGAGAGAGAGAGAAACCACTAGTTGCATAGGATTATTGAAGCATTCTACCATCTCAAATACGAAAGATCAAATCAACCTTGAACCCCTTTTGGTTCATTGCAGCTTATATGCGGAGGTTTTGCTGGGTCAACCGCTGCTCTGTTTACAACTCCATTTGATGTTGTCAAGACACGAGTGCAATTACAGGTATTGCGACAAATGCATATACTACGTTCCGTGTTAGTTTACCCAATAACTTCCGATTGTGATGTTTATCATATATCATTGATTAATTTGATAATAGGATTGTAATCATTTGAAAGTAACATGATTCAGCACCTGTATACATTCGAAAGCAAACTGATGGTCCCAGCAGAACTAATAATTTAGTTTTCTTGTTTACTAGGCACTCAGCCCTGTTAGCAAGTATGACGGGGTTCTTCATGCACTGAAAGAAATTTTTCTTCAAGAAGGCTTGCGTGGTCTTTACAGGTACAAACATCTACCAGAGGAATACCATGCTATTGCATTTGAGTTATTATTCATTCCTGTCAGAAGATCCTATTGAAGTATGCAAATTTTCAAGCAACATGTTTTCTCACAGGGGTTTGACTCCAAGGCTGGCTATTTATATATCTCAAGGCGCTATATTCTTTACGTCCTATGAGTTTCTGAAAACAATTATGTTTCCTGAACAAGAGGTTCATGCAAGTAGCTTTTGACCATGAGATGACATGACATGACATGGTGCAGCAGCGCTGGAAGTAAAGAACATGTATTGATTTGTCAATCTCATCATCTAACATCTAGGTGGTCTGACTTGAGGATTTAGTTGTAATTACTGTGTCATCCAATTTTGTGTCTTGTTAACAGAGTTGTGTACATCTTACAATACATTTCCGGGTAACCTCAGATTTAGGCGATAGAAAATTTTGTACAATCAGTAAAAGTGATAGCAGCAAAGGTGATAGTCAAATTCCCTTTCAGGGAACCTGTGAATGCGTCAAGGACTCATGGTTCTGTATCTTAGTGTCTTACTGAAACAGATGTCATTTTTTAACCTGAGGGAATCTGTTGCTCAAATACCGGTATAATTTGTGGTTGCTAGCCTGTGATCAATTGTGGTACCCAGCAATATAGCTTCCGACATCATCAGAAATTATGCTTGGAGAAATTTATGTATTCTTCCATTTGCACAGATTCGGATGCTTGGAGAAATGCATGTTTTCTTCCATTTGCATTAGCTGTTAAGGCAAACAAGTGTGAAATAAGATATGTCACATCCAAATGATGCTATTGAATTTGCCATCGGATGTACTTCCAAAGTTACATGTTAGCTGAAAATGTTTCCAAAAGGCAATGGACAACTTTGTGTATTAGAATTCAATGAGGAATTTGGAATTCGGTTTATAGCGATATGTGAAATGTCCAGATGACGGGAGATACTATTTCTGAATTGTGAACACAGTCTCCGAAATGCACACTGAAACCACATTAGGAGAAAATAGTCTTTCATAGTCGATACAACTTGCCATGAACAAGCACACAAAACATTTGTACAGCACATGCTAAACTAATTAACCGGCAAGTGGCCTCCCTACCGCTTCCATTTTGTTCCGACAGGATGCGCATTTGTCTACTTAGTCATCCGCCATGATATACACAGTAAAAAAAGGTTGAGCAAAAGCTAACTCCAAACTCTCCTACAGGCTACAGCTCATCCAGCTCTACTATGCCGTGCGCATCAGACACGGCTGGAGGAAGCACGGACGGAGACGGATCAAGAATTCACCGACGATGTCACAGTCCCCTGCGAGCCGGCGCGCCGCGCGGCCGCGTACCTGGCCAGGAAGTCGGGCTCGCGCTCGCAGACTCTCCCGTCGTCGAAGTTCTGGGCGTAGCTGAGCGGGTCGTAGTTGAGCCCGCCGGCGCCGAGGACATGCGTCCGGTAGCGCCGGCGCGGCCAGCTCATCCGCCTGAGCCTCCGCCACAGCACCGCCGGGCCGAACCGGCCCCAGCAGGACGCCACGGCCGCGCTCGTGCGCCCGTACGCGTCCTCCATCGCTGAACGAGGTCTCGTCGCGCCGGTGTTGGTCTGTTATGCGCGCGTGTCATGCGTGCGCCTGTTGGACGTGCATGTGCCTGGGCTACGGGTTGAGATTTTCTACGGAAAATGCAAAATTGCAATGGGTTTTTTTTGGAGCTACTAGCAGCAGTCGTGCTCAGTTAGCCGGCGCCGTGAACTCAACACGGAACCACATAAAATTCCCTGTCGCGGCACAACACGGATGCAGGATTGCATTTATCTCGATTCGTGATGTAACACTTGTGGCGTCGCGTTGGTACTCCGGGACAGCACAAACGTGGAACGGACCACGGTTTTCCTTGCTCTACTTTTGGAGACGGGAAAAACATTTCCAGTCGTTCCTTTTCTCGTGAAAATAAATTAAAAAAACTCATCCGTCATTTCCATGCGAGACAGAGTAAAGATGGGCCTAAGCCCTTGTTTACTTCCCTCCAAACTCCCAACTTTGACACTATGCAAAAAGAAGATTCCCCATCACATCAAACTTGCGGTACATGCATGGAGTACTAAATGTAGACGAAATCAAAAACTAATTGCACAGTTTTGTTGTACTTTGCGAGACGAATCTTTTGAGCCTAATTAGTCAATATTTGGACAATAATTCACAAATACAAACGAAACGCTACAGTGTCGCATTTATGGCAAAATGTCAATTTGGCACCTCCCAACTTGGGAAGTAAACAAGGCTAAGATAGGTGTCGGTACGTCTGGTTATCGGACGCGGGCTGGGAAACCGCGCGAGCCCGCTTGGTTTCGCTGCTCCCAAAAATGGCTCGGTCCAGTTGCAACTGCAAAACACGCTGAGCGTTGAAGCAGCGTTTCGACTGGATTTCAGCTAAAACGGTCAAACAAATGAACTGAACCGACCTACTCGAACAGTCAAACTTCTTCAAACCTACGAGCTCAACTGCTTCGCCAACCTCGGTTTAGCCCAAGAGTGGCCATGCATGTACCTCACCAAACTGCCTCTGCACGTATATGTCCCCCTCCCTCCTCTGCGCAGATGCATCTCCATCTCCATTCGAGCAACCTTTGCATCCTTGGCACACTTGCATCTCCATCTCCATTCCAGCAACCTTGCGAATGCCATTCTCTCGATCAGAAATGGATCCAACAAAAGTCGCCCTCATGCTCGTGCTCTGCTCCAAGCTGCTTGCGGCCATACCACTGCACGACGACGACGACAACACACTGGCGCCGCCGGGGATGCAGGGCGGCCAGTATGACGCGGTGTCGAGCACGAGCAACATGGGAGAAGGTGTCGTTATCGGGGTGCTCGACGACGGCATCGACGCGGGGCACCCGTCGTTCGGCGACGACGGGATGCCGCCGCCGCCCGCCAGGTGGCGGGGCCGGTGCAAGCACACCAGGGTCGCGGCCTGCAACAACAAGCTCGTCGGCGCGCGGGAGTTCACGCGGCACCTCCGCCACCCCGCCGGACGGGCGGTGAGGGCGGGCACGCACGGGACGCACGCGTCGAGCGTCGCGGCCGGCACGCCCGTGCGCCGCGCCGACGGCGGGGGCGCGGTGGTGTCCGGCGTGGCGCCGCGCGCGCACCTCGCCTTCTACCAGGTGTGCGCGGCGGCAGGGTGCTCGAGGGGCCCCATCATGCACGCCGTCGAGTCGGCGCTCGCGGACGGGGTCGACGTCCTCTCCATGTCGCTCGGAGACGACGACGGCGTCGGGTTCCACGAGGACCCTGTCGTCGCGGCCACTTTCTCGGCTGTCACGAGGGGCGTCTTCGTCTGCGCCGCGGCGGGCAACAAGGGCCCGGCGGCGGGGTCGGTCGCGAACGACGCGCCATGGATACTCACGGTCGGCGCGAGCTCGCGGAGCTCCGCTCACTCTACCAACGTCGCGGCGTTCTCTTCCCGAGGTCCGAGCCGCAACAACGGCGGCGTGCTGAAGCCGGACATCGTGGGTCCTGGCGTCGACATCCTCGCGGCCGTGCCGCGTTCACGGCGCGGCCCAAGCTTCGCGTCCCTCTCCGGTACGTCCATGTCGGCGCCGCACCTCGCCGGCGTCGCGGCGCTGGTAAAGAGCGCGCACCCGACCTGGTCTCCCGCGGCCATCAAGTCCGCGATAATGACCACGGCCGACACGTCGGTCACTGACGAGGCCGGCGCGCCGGCGAGCTACTTCGCCATGGGCGCCGGGCTTGTCAACCCGGCCAAAGCCACCGACCCTGGCCTGGTCTACGACATCTCGCCGGAAGAGTACATCCCCTACCTCTGCGGATTGGGCTACACCGACGACCAAGTGAACCGGATCATTTACCCTGCACCCGCC
This sequence comes from Setaria viridis, assembly GCF_005286985.2. NCBI lineage: Eukaryota > Viridiplantae > Streptophyta > Magnoliopsida > Poales > Poaceae > Setaria > Setaria viridis. The sequence continues at coordinate 33,290,323 of NC_048263.2, forward strand.
GTTCGCTGTGCCGAGATGGAGAGCACCGAGGCGAAAGATCTCAATACCCCATCGATCATGGTCGCGCTGACGGCGGAAAGGCCGGCCGTGACGGTCAGGCGGACGGTGACCAACGTCGGAGCGGCGAGGTCTGTGTACCGGGTGGACGTGAGTGAGCCGGAGGGGGTCTCGGTCACGGTGATTCCAGGGGAATTGCAGTTCGACGATGTGAACCAGAGGGCGAGTTTTACTGTCACTGTGGAAAGAGCTCCTGGCAGCGCGTTGGCGTCTCAGGTTTTGAGCGCGCAGATTGCGTGGGTGTCAGAGGAGCATGTCGCGCGCAGTCCGATATCCATTTCAAGCTAAGTTCTGACGGACACTTGAAAGTAGTTAAAACCCTTAGAATTCAGATTGTACATAAGACAACAGTGTTAGGAAGCAAGTTATATCAGATAGCTGACACATGAGTCGCGCGATTGGTCTTCTTCTGAGTTCCAACAGTTTGGTAATGTTTCAGTTTCACATGAGAAAAATTGTCATGTACACAGAGAAAGCCGAGATCCTTTAGCAGGTCATGACTCGGTCGTTCTTTTTCCGATCACGTGCCCGTGATCAGATACATTTTACGAATTTAGAAACTCGACGTGCCTAGATAGGCTTCGTTATGTTCCCAAGGGTTTCGTACATGTTACTTCTAAGCATGGGCTATCGAGTATATTGATGGGTAGATCATCAATTCATCATCATTCTTTCATGCAAAAGTAAACGCTCCATAGGTGACCACTGCATTTCCATGTCGGAATGCCAGAATGATCTGTAAGATTGCTGGTGACGCATTGAAACCTTCAATGTAGGTAGGAATCAAGAATTCGGTTGGGTAGTACGTATCGACATTGAAGGGGAGAACTGAATTTATACTGGCGTCTGCAGAGAAATGTTCAGCAATGTGAGGTGCATAACCCTCTTCCAATTCCTGCACGCGCGTGGAGCTCAACTAAACATGTGACCGCAAGCAAGCAACCTCAAATCCTGCTTACCCTTGCTATATTAAGCTTCTTCATCATTCCCATCAGGCACAATGCCATTTTTAGGGTAATGAGCAATCTCCTCGCATTAAGCTAGACATAATCGGTTTCACCTTGGTTCGGTCTGTTCTTCAATGGACCCTCCGAATCCAATGCGATTACCGGTGCTTCTCCCCATCCGCATTGCCGTCTTCCTCCTCGCCTCGCTTCTGGTGACCACCGCCGTCGCGCACCATGACCTCGGCCTGCACAAGAACTACCTCATCATCGTGCGCACGCCGTACGAGTACGACCGGAACCTGTTCAAGGACGTGTCGAGCTGGCACGCGTCGCTGCTCGCGTCCGTGTGCGACATGGCGGAGGAGGAGCTGGACAAGGACCCCTCCGCCATGGCGCGCCTCATCTACTCCTACCGCCACGTCGTGAACGGCTTCGCGGCCCGCCTCACCGAAGAGGAGGTGCGCGACATGGCCACCAGGGACTGGTTTGTCAAGGCCATGCCGGAGAAGACGTACAGGCTGATGACCACCCACACGCCGCAGATGCTCGCGCTCACCAGCGAGGCCTCCCACGGCGGCCTGTGGAAGAGGAGCAACATGGGCGAGGGGATCATCATCGGCGTCCTCGACGACGGCATCAGGCCCGGGCACCCGTCGTTCGACGCGACGGGCATGAAGCCGCCGCCGGCCAAGTGGAAGGGCCGCTGCGACTTCAACAGCTCCGCGTGCAACAACAAGCTCATCGGCGCGCGGTCGTTCTACGAGTCGGCCAAGTGGAAGTGGCAGGGGATTGACGACCCGGTGCTTCCCGTAAGCGAGGGCTCGCACGGGACGCACACGGCGAGCACGGCGGCCGGCGCGTTCGTGCCGGGCGCGAACGTCATGGGCAACGGGCTCGGAACGGCCTCTGGCATGGCCCCCCGCGCGCACATCGCGCTCTACCAGGTGTGCTTCGAGGACAAGGGCTGCGACCGCGACGACATACTGGCGGCGCTCGATGACGCTGTCGAGGAGGGCGTCGACGTGCTCTCGCTCTCGCTCGGTGACGACGAGGCCGGCGACTTCGCCTACGACCCCATCGCGCTCGGGGGATACACCGCCATCATGAAAGGCGTCTTCGTCAGCGCGGCCGGTGGGAACATGGGCCCGGACCCCGCGACGGTTGCCAACGAGGCACCGTGGCTTCTTACTGTGGCGGCAGCCACAACCGACCGGAGGTTCGTGGCCTCCGTAAAGCTTGGCAATGGGGTCGAGCTCGACGGCGAGTCCTTGTTCCAGCCGAAGGACATCCTGGGCGTGCATCGACCGTTGGTAAGGGACCTCAGTGACGGCACGTGTTCTGACGAGAAGGTCCTTACGCCGGAGCACGTCGGCGGAAAGATCGTCGTTTGTGACGCCGGCGGCAACCTCACCTCCCTGGAGATGGGGGCCGCGCTACGGGAAGGCGGCGCAGCCGGCATGGTCGTCATCACCGTCGAGGAACTCGGCTCGGTGATCCAGCCCAAGGCGCACGCACTCCCGGCGTCGCAGGTGACTTACTCGACAGGGCAGAAGATCAGGGCCTACATGAACTCCACGAACAACCCGACGGGCGAGCTGGTCTTCAAAGGAACCATGCTCGGCAACCGCGACTCCCCGGTCGTGGCGGCGTTCTCGTCGCGGGGGCCAAGCAAGCAAAACCAGGGGATACTCAAGCCCGACATCACCGGCCCCGGGGTGAACATCATCGCCGGCGTCCCCAAGCCGGCGGGGCTCATGACGCCTCCCAACCCACTGGCGGCCAAGTTCGACATTCTGTCCGGCACGTCCATGGCCACGCCGCACCTCAGCGGGATCGCCGCGGTGATCAAGAGGGCGCACCCGACGTGGACGCCGGCGGCGATCAAGTCGGCCCTGATAACGACGGCCGACACGACGGACCGCAGCGGGAAGCCGATCGCGGCCCACAACGGGTCCCCCGCCAACCTGCTCACGGTGGGCGCCGGGTTCGTGAACCCGATGAAGGCTCTGAGGCCGGGGCTCGTGTACAACCTGACGGCGACGGACTACATCCCCTACCTGTGCGGGCTCAGGTACAGCGACGCCGAGATCAACTCGATCATCCACCCGCTGCCGCCGGTGTCGTGCGCGGGGATGCCGGCCGTGGAGCAGAAGGACCTCAACTACCCGTCCATCACCGCGTTCCTGGACCAGGAGCCCTACGTCTTGAACGTCAGCCGCGTGGTGACCAACGTCGGGCGCGCCAAGTCCGTGTACGTCGCCAAGGTGGAGGTGCCGGGGGAGCTGTCGGTGACGGTGACGCCGGACACGCTCCGGTTCAAGAAGGTGAACCAGGCGAAGGGGTTCACGGTCACCATCAGGCCCGTGGGCGCGCCGAGGAAGAAGGGGATCGCCCAGGGGCAGCTCAAGTGGGTCTCGCCCGAGAACGTGGTGAGCAGCCCGATCCTCGTGTCGTTCAAGAAGTTCGTCCAGGATAACTCCACCACTGCTCATCTGAAGCATTGATGATTAGTGGATTAGATCCCGGCTGTTAATTACCTTAGATGTAATATGGGTTTGCAGGAGGATAGATTCTCGTGTTTCCTCTTGATAATCGGGTCCTCTTGTGTGCAGTGTACGTCTATGTTTAGGGCATGTACAACAGTGAGACAGCTGCTATCTCTAAGTTCTTGAAATTTACAACATAGACGGCTAAATAGACAGCTCGTACAACCCACAGACAGCTGCTATCTGTTTTGACTGTCAACAAATCATTAAATATTTGCATGCAACCATGATCAATCATGAATAGTATTTCTATATGCTATTGCGTTGCTAATGGATAGAAAATAAATTCTTCAAAGTAAAACATATATTATATTATACTATATATTTCAATCAAATATAACATAGATCTTCGTCCCCATAAATCAAATACGAGTGAAACATTCATATCTAATTTTTTTTGTTTCCATAGCGATGCCATATGTGTTCAACAAGATCGTCCCTGAGTTGTCTATGCGTTGGCCGTGCTTGGATAGCAGAATTCCTTCTAAGCACCTCCGCGAAGCATGGATTGGGGTTATCACTTGTATGCACTTCAGGCGGGAGCACAATCGTCGTACTTGCATTCTCATTCAAATCCAAGGAAACTCTAGCCAATTCCTTCTCATCCTCCACTATCATATTATGAAGGATAACACAAGCTTGCATTATGTTGATAACATCCTCCCGCTTCCATAACCTTGCTGGCCGACGAACAATATCAAAGCGGGATTGCAATACGCCAAATGCGCATTCGACATCCTTCCTTGCTCCTTCTTGCATCAATGCAAATAATTTGTCTTCACGGGTCTGGGGGGCTGTTATTGTTTTCAAGAAGACCGCCCATTCTGGATATATTTTATCAGCGAGATAGTAGCCCATATCATACTGTTTTCCATTTACGGTGTATTGTACCCTTGGAGCTTCCCCTTTTAGAACATTGATGAACAATGGTGACTTGTTTAGGACATTGATGTCATTCTGAGACCCGGTGGTACCAAAGAAAGCATGCCAGATACGAACATTATGAGATGCCACTGCTTCAAGAATCATAGTAGGAACACCTTTGTCACCACGTGTGAACATGCCTGCCCAACCTTTAGGACAATTCTTCCATGCCCAATGCATACAATCGATGCTTCCCAACATTCCTGGAAAACCACGAGCCTTATTTTCTTGCAATTTTTTTTCTAGTTCGTCACTTGTAGGAGGGCGCAGGTACTCTTGACCAAAACATTCAATCACACCTACAGCAAATTTTCCAAGAATCTCCAAAGAAGTGCTTGCAGCAATTTTTAGGACGTCGTCAAGTTGGTCGGCCGGCGAGCCATATGCTAGCATCCGGATTGCTGCAGTACACTTCTGAAGGGGTGAATGTCCCTCTCTACCAGTTGCATCAACTCTTCTAGTAAAATAAGGATCCCAATTACAAAGAGTTTCAACGATGCGCAGGAATAATGGTTTATTCATTCGAAACCTTCTACGAAACATCTCATCGGTGTAGATAGGATTTGCAGAAAAATAATTAGCAACAAGATCATCATGACCTTGTTCTCGACTCCTTGGTATGTACCTCCTTGGTCCACTTTGTCGTCGGCGCCGAGTCACAGACGATGTTCCTCCTTCGATGTCTGCCTTTAATCCATCTCCAATCTGCATCACAAATTCTTCTACAATTTCATCTTCTGCTAGGAAATCTTCCACGGTGAACACCTCTGTAGGATCAAAGTCATCGGCTTCTGGTAGATCATCTTCATCATCGGCAGGTGGATGTGGTTCCATAGTACTAGAAAAACAAAGTTTCTATGCTGAATGAATGGAAGCAAGCCACCTATTTATAGTCTGCAGTCTATGACTGGATGGAATTTCATACGGGAGATATGCAGTCTGTACGCGGTTTCAAAGGAGACATGCAGTCGGTGGACAGTTTCACAAGGGGAGACATGCAGATAGTGGACTATTTAACATACAAGTAACTGAAAAATCTTGAAACGCATGCTTCTGGCAGATCAGGTGTTTACCACGCATTCACACAGGTTCACACAAGTAGACATATTCAAACATTCGACAAGTAGACATGTTCACACAAGTAGGTTTCATCTAATGCCTGTGTAAACGAAGGCAACAGGCCATCATCAGCTGGGCTGTTTACTAAAAGAACTAGCAAATATTTTTCTGTTGTCCAGCAGAAGACAACTCACCATGGCTTCCAACGCCCAAAATTAATTATCCTGTACTTGAAATCATTATATAATCAGTTATCAGCTATTCTATAACTGAAAAAAAATAAAACTACATAATGTGTGCATACCTGACTAGCTCATTTCAGGAAATAAAGACTTCCTAAGACACTTCATGGCAGCAACACGTTCAGCTTTTTCTTCATCAGACATTGAACTTGTATCTTGAGAGATGAGAGAGTTGTAAGCTTGCATCATCTTTGATTCCTTCTCGAGCCTTTTTGCCTCTTTGGTCTCTTGAGCAGTAAGATGAGCCAATCTAGTGGTTTCAAACTTTTCAGATGATAACTTCTGTTGTAGTTCCAGTACCTTCATGCGGTTTGCATTTAAATCTTCCTGAATTTTACTAAATTTATCGAGCTTCTCCACATCAATGGCTGATTCCTTTGATTTTCCATCATTATCCAGGTTTGATCCTTTAGACTTCATTTTTGCAGCAAGAGCAGCCTTTTTAGCTGCCTTTTGTCCAATAGGTCGCTCTAGCATTTCTTCAATATCATCATTTTCATCCTTTTGTCCTTCAATGCGATATGACTTTCTTTTACGAGCATTCTTGAGGTCTTCATTATATGTTTTCCACTTTGCCACATCTCGGCATATTTTCCAAACATTCTTTAACACAAAGGGACCTAGCTTTGCCTTCTTGTTGTCTTCCAAATAGAACTTGTATGCTGTATCAATCCACATCTGATCAGAGTAGCCACTTGTGAATAATCTGCGAGCCTTCAAATATGCACATTCATATAGATCAATCCACCGATTAATCTTGTGCCATCGATCCTTGGCTTGCTTTGAATTTCTTTTCCTCTGTGACAGAATAGTCATGTTGTATGAATTGACAACATCACCCCAATAGTGCTCGTTGTTCCTATCAGCTCCAACGGATGAGTCTGTTGAATTTTTCAACCAAGCACTCATCAGTTTCTCGTTTTCTTCTGGTGTCCACAAGATCCGCTTCTCTGTCCTGACATTCTCAGTATCACTATCAACTTCAATAGCCTCCTGTTCAGATAAAACTTGTACTTCTTGAGATGAATTTCCACTGTTGTTAGGCTGCAGTGCATCCATTGAGGCAAAACTGACACCAACATTGACAGGCCTTGGTGCCTTGAAAGGTGCATAATGAGATGGAGCACCAACAAAATGGGAATTCTGTGATAAATGGGATTGGTTGTTGAATAAGCCCATAAATCCACCAGGAGGGTGTGTGCTGTTGTCCCTGCAAAATTGTATACATGAACTTAATATTCACCGAAACAGTTCTCTACCAGGGGATACACGAGCTAGCATTTCCTTTGTTTTTAGTTAGCATAGATTCAACTTTGATCTTAAATGGCATCCATTTAACAAAAAAAATGACTGACTGCACACTGAAGATAATTCTAAATTGACCGACTGAACATATTCAGCTATTGATTCAGTGATCATCACTGAACACATACATGCAGCCACCAATTCTATTGAACTGGAAAGATTCAGTACCTTGAAAAAAATCAGTGATTACTAAATACACATTCGGTAATTTAGTTATTAATTCTACTGAAGTGAACATAGATCTTCTAGTTCCTATCCCAAAAACATTAGCACTATCAGTAACTGGAAAATATAATTGCAGTGCATACCTAGTTAGATACTCTCAGCAAAACAACAAGCAGCAACATATGTAAACTTGTGAATTAGAAAATTAGCAAATATTTTTGGAATTACCATGCTGGATCCCAACTGGATTGTTTCCCAAACGAAGGGGAACTTGGACTGATGGAGCCACCACATCTGCCATGTGAAGAACCAACAACGCCAAATCCGATTGGGTAGCCTTGTCTGCCATGGATTGGTGGAGAATCGAAGCTGTCTGCCATGGATTGAGGTTGGTTGTTGGGGACGAGCTACTTCCGCGACCGACGAACGCCGCCGTCGCACTGTTGCTGAGGCTGACGAGGTTGGGTGCTAGAGCCGAACCGCTTCCACGAGGAACTTTGGTCGCAGCCGCACCCGCCGCCGCTGCAACCGCCCGCGTCGTTCCTGCTGCCGCCGCCGTCTTGCTCTTCGAAGGTACCGTGACCTTCCTCTTCGAAAGCGATGCCATCCTGCTAGACATCGCTGGAGAGGGAAGAGGCAGCTCTCGACAATGGCACGCAAGGGCGGCGGAGACTGTCAAGGTGGAGAAAATGGCAAAGACAAAACATATACGGCGGGAGATTTGGCGCGCAATCGGGAGATTTGGCGCGCGCACAGCAGGATCCGCACGGTGTCGACGAGGAGGCGACGCTCCGTACAACGCGCAGCCAGCCGTCTTCTTCGCCTGGGAGCACGAGCGCTTGCCGTCGTCTCCCCACGCGACGGCTTCCCTCTCTCTCTTCAGTTACTGCAGTGAAGCGAGAGGGATTTTGCAAAACTTCCATCGTGAGACGACGGCTGCCACGACCGTTGTACGTGCCCTTAGACTGTAAATCAGCAATGTATTTAAGTTTCATGTTAATTTTTCGCCCTAGATACTATATTACAATCATCAATTGATTTTGTCTCACTGGTGTTTCTAATGATACTTCCGCCGTCACCAAATCTATTAAAGTTTTGAGTTGAAAACCTCATAATTCAAGTTAAATGTTGTCATTTGTTTTGGTTTACCTAATCTCTACTACGGAATGGAACTTACAAAACGCCGTTTCAAAGTTGTCAATACACCTAGTTGAAAGTGATAAATTGAAATCGTAAATGGGGTCCAAGTGATATATAGAATAATCTTGAGGAAATTTCTTATTTAGCACTAGAAGATGGCTCGATTCCTTTCTTGACCTTGAACAGTTTTCTCTTCCTAATACGATATCAACTTCTAACTTTCAATCTTTATTTGAAATTTTCCGTCACTTATGTTAGTTAAGACAAGCGAACGATCTCCAAATCATCTCCAAAAATTATGACACTTTTTTAGTGATAAAATAAATGAATATGAACCCATTTTTATTAAAAGGACAAATGAACCTTTACAGTTTTAAAATTAAATTTCACAAATTAGGCTACTTTATAAATTAGCTGAATTTGTATGGTACCTAAATACTTTTAAAAAATTATATGAAAATAACTAATATCTCTCACATCAGACGCAGGAACTTATTAAATTATTTCCTAGCAAAACTTACATAGAGAATTATGAAGACCCATAAATTTGGGAAAATTTAGAAGAACCTTGTAATTCTCTATGCAACTTATGATGGAAAATGATTTTATAAATGACTACATCTCATGTAAGGAATATTAGTTGTTTCTCCATAATTTTGAAAAGTATTTTGGTACCATAAAAATTAAAATATGCTTCAAAAGAAGTCAGGTTTGGTGAATTTTAATTTGAAAACTGCAAAGGTACATGTGCGTTTTTAAGCAAAATAGATTCTTCTTCATTTGTTCTATTATAAAAAAGGTTTCATAAATTTTGGAAGCGATTTGATGGTTGTTTCGTTCGACTTAAGTGACAAAAGTGACAAAAATGTCAAATAAGGAAGAAAAGATAGAACTTGATGTTACATAAGAGATATAAAACTTTTTTGGTGTCAAGAAAGAAATTGAGTCATCTTCTAGTGTCAAATAAGAATTTTTTTTTGAATAATCTTTTAGGTTCTCTACTAAACATCAGGTAGCTATAAGGTGATATGCGTCAACATTTACTATTTGTATGGGGCCGTGAATTGATAAAAAAAGAGAAAGCACATCTAGCTCTTGTTCAAGAGGTAGCTTTTAACAAAGAAAAATGATCATAGAGGTTCAAGGTTCGTTTCTGAACGTATAAATGTCAGGGTCGCTATCGAAAATACTATTTTACCGTGAAATTTCATTGAAGTCTCTGAGGTCCATGGGCCAAAATTTTGATGGAGCACAATGCCAAAGCAGGTATCACTAGTTCGCTATTCACAAGACTGGAAGAGTGTCTCTGCCGAAGGAGAGATTTCCTGCAGCCGGCCGGTCGGACGCGGGTCCAGGACTCCAGGCTTGACCGGAAGAAGAACGCGCTATGCAGCCTATACTGCTGTTACAAGGGAGCCCTCGTGGAGAAGGCACCACCTTAGCCCAAAATACGATGTGTCTATCAACAGCGTTAAACAGCTACGGCAGATTGACCAGACTTGACCTGTACTTCTTTCACCATCGCATGCATGGGCAAAAACGCACTCGGGTGTCCTGCGAGAAGAAAGGCCCTAATCAAAAGTCTCCGGATTTCTGCTCTTAAATTCAGCGACAGTTTCCATCCAATTTCATTGCAGGCAGCAGGACGCCCCCCGTTGACTTTGATCATTGGAATGGTCAAGTCTCTCCCGGCTTGGACATTCTAAAATTCTCTCATATTCTTCGCCGTCGTATTTTACGTTGTGCTTTCGTACCATTAAGGATTCTTCTATAATACAATAACCATACGATCATTCCCAGGACTTGATCACGGCATGCGTTGCTAGCTTCTTCAACAAACGATCTTCAAGATCAGAATGTCTGGCCGCGATTGGAGGACAATGATCGCCACTTTCTTACACGTAACGTGGCCATCTGTATAAAGTAGTATAGACTACCGAGTTGTCTGCTTCCGTAGATGACAATGATGCGCGTGTTCATCCTCGACACTCAATTCATCATAGGAGGAAAGAACAGTTTCATGAAGCAATATACAACTCCAGAATTGGGACAGAGCCTATCCAAAAGAACTCGGTATCTAACGGCGCCAAACAGGAAGATGCCCGGCAAATGTTAAAAAATTCCATTGGAGTTGACTTCGCCTAGGTCAGCAAACTTAATTATAACAAACCAATCCAAGCTAGTACACGAAATGGCAAGGAAGGATAAAGAGACCCATGCTACATATCCACAGATTTCCTGCACCCCAGCAATCTCCGCCAACAGCGGCTTGAACTGGAACTGGGACAGGAAGGATGGAAGGCGCCGGTGGTGGTGCCGTTCACAGGCGGCGGGACACGTCGTCGTCGTCGCAGTACAGCTTCAGGACGTCGGTGAGCAGCGCCGCGGACATCATTGCCGGCGATGAGGTGGAGGAGGCGAGCCCGCCGCCCGTGGAGGACAGGGTTTTCGTGGCAGTGCCCGAGGGAGTCAGGCACGGGAAGAGCATCCTTCTTTGGGCGCTGGAGAACCTGGCCAAGGACGGCACCGGGGTCGTCATCACCCACGTCCACTGCCCCGCGCAGATGATCCCCATGAGTAAGCTTTCCTCGTTGTTTGGATGATTTTCTTACGAATTTCAGTTAGTATCCATGAATCTGAAAAAATGGAGACGATTTGTTGGCTCTGGAGATGGTTTACCTGCTCATTTGTTAGCTGGGCTGCCAAATTTGTTTTCACCTGGACAGTCCCGTCCAGTCCGAGTTTGAAGCACGGCAGCTTCTTAGAAGAAAGCCCAGGAGGGTTTTTCCTCCCACCTGTCCAAAAAGGCATTTCCATCTTCTGAATTCCTGCCGCACGGTTCATTTCTCTGAAAGCCTGATCAATTGTTTCTGCTGCATGATTGTCGGCATGAAAAACCTACCGGAACTATTATGCATTGAAAGAAACAGGCATACATGCTTTCAAGTCTCAAGCCATAAAAAATTCACAACAGTCTTAACACCTTAAACTTTTTCACTATGATACAGTAAAAAAAAATCTTCCGTGATGATATATGATTTTAAGAAGTTCAGACTTCACTGGATTGTCCTTATTCTGTTATTTCAGTGGGGGCAAAACTTCATTACACAACAGTGAATCCACAACGGGTTCATGATCATAGAAAGAAGGTGCGAGCGGAGGCAGAGGAGAAACTCGATGAGTATGTCAAGATGTGCATAAGGAAAAAGGTACTCTTCCCCCGACCTCCCTTATGCCATTAATAAAACTAATGAAAACCTGAACCACCTAGTATTGCATTCACATACAGGAGAATCAGTGAACACTTAAGTTTCTTAAATGATAAATTGCTGCCAAATTACCTGTCATAGGTCAGCTGCGAGAAATTAATTATAGGATGTTGCTAAAGGGCTTGAAGAGCTTATTGCCCTTCACGGCATCACCAAGCTTGTCATGGGAGCAGCTGCAGATAAACACCACTCAAAGTATGAATCCCACACCTGATGATTGAGTTTCTTTCTCATGTTTTTTTGGTGGTTTAAAGCTGCAAAGCATCATCTAATTGAACATGTATTCCTTATTAGCAAAACACCTCAGTGTGTTTAAAATAAATACAGGAAACAGAAGAAAAATTTTGGTCGTTCTACCTAATAAGTATCCCTATTGTAGGAAAATGAATTCACTTAAATCCAAGACGGCACTCAGACTGATGGAGGCAGCAGCCTCATCGTGTAAGATATGGTTTATCTGTAAAGGGCATCTTATATGCACCAGGTAAGATTAAGCCAAGAAGGTTTTTACCTGCCTAAGATGTGTACTATTCTCTAGGACTTTAGTATAGTGGTCCATCAGTTGCTACTTTGCTAGTCTGTCTACCATAACACCCGTGTCTTGGGGCTAACAACCATGGTTTGAGTTCCACTGAAGTTAGATGTGGTTATTTGAGAACTTTCTCGGATTTGACTGCATAACATCGCATTTATTCTATTATTAACGTGACAATGATAATCAAATCCATATCCTTACAAAAGAATTAATGTCACTAAAGATCATTGGAAAAATACAAAATGAAAGGGATTAATCTGACCTCTGAAGTCTGAACCCTGCAGGGAAGCAAATACAACAGTTCCTGCGATATCAGCATCACCAGCATCCACAATTGCATCAAAGTCCTCAGTAACCAGCGTTGGTAACCATCTGAGATCGGTGACAATCAGTCACTCATACTCAGAGAGCGAGGCATCAAGCTCAAACGGAAGTCCAGGGCATGATCTGATAAGATCGAGAACAGAAGTAGGGATGTATCCCTCTCTAGATGCTATCAGCACACCGTCTCGGGTATATGAATCCGATGGAAGGCCTACAAGTACATCAAGGAGTTCTATAGATTCCCGGGGTGAATTTGGGAGGAGATCGCAAAACTCCTGGTCTGATCCATTGAGGAATCATGATGCAGTCACTATCTCTGGATCACCAATGCTGCATCAAATGCAAGAACCTGATGATGAGAAATTTCCATCCCCTTCTCATGAGCTTGTAAGTATCACAAAGAAACATAAGAATGACGAGTTGATAAAGACTCAGGTAAATGAAGTATAACAGAGGACTGAAGTTTGGTACCACACAGGAGAATCCAGGCATTAATGCTAACATATACGATAGATTCACGGAGGCTCTCAGTGAAGCTGAACTTTCTAAGAAAGAAGCATATGAAGAATCAACCAGACGCCGAAGAGCTGAACGAAATATGATTTCAGCTCTTCAAAAGGTAAGTTTTATCCATTATTCATGATTGGGATTGCAAATATTGAACCAACCAAAATCATATGCTACTTTTACAGGCAGAAGAGATAGAAAACTTATATCAGCATGAGATCAGGGAGCGAAAAACAATTGAGGAAACGCTCGTGAGACAAGCACAGGAGATTGAAGAAATGAAAATGCAGCATCATGCTATCTCCAATGAATTGCATGATGTCAAGGAGCAGAAGCTCGCCCTAGAGCAACAAATAACAGAGATGGCATCTGCTATCAAAGATCACGAAGAGAAGATGGTGGCGAACAAAAACCTTCTCCATGTGCTGCAAACAGATAACGAGAAGCTGCAACAAGAGCGAGATGCAGCTGTAAGTGAAGCTGAAAGCTTGCGCCCGAAGAATGACCAGAAAATGTCAATGCTGTTGCCAGTTGAAACACTGAACACCGAGTTCTCCTACTTTGAGCTCCAACAAGCAACCCAAGGCTTCGATGAAGGACTTAAGATTGGTGAGGGTGGATTTGGAAGCGTCTACAAAGGTTTCCTCCGCAACACAACAGTTGCTATAAAGTTGCTGAATCCGCAAAGTATGCAAGGGCAGTCAGAATTCAACCAAGAGGTGATGCAATTCATCAGGTCATTTACATCACTTCATACAATCAAATAGGCAACCGTGCTTGACCCTTAGTGACACCATTGCAGGTTGCTGTCCTCAGTAGAGTGCGGCATCCAAACCTTGTCACACTGATTGGCGCGTGCCGGGAGGCATTCTGCCTGGTGTACGAATTCCTCCCCAACGGCAGCCTCGAGGACCGGCTGGCGTGCACCAACAACACGCCGCCACTGACATGGCAGGTGCGCACCAAGATCATCTGCGACATGTGCTCGGCCCTGATCTTCCTCCACTCGAACCAGCCGCACCCGGTGGTCCATGGCGACCTGAAGCCGGGCAACATCCTCCTGGACGCCAGCTTCGTCAGCAAGCTGGGGGACTTCGGCATCTGCCGGCTCCTGAGCCAGTCGAACACCGCCAGGTCCAACGCCACCAGGTCCATCACCACAAAGCTCCACCGGACGACCACCCCGAAAGGGACCTTCGCGTACATGGACCCGGAGTTCCTTTCCACCGGCGAGCTCACGCCGCGGTCCGACGTGTACTCGTTCGGCATCATCATCCTGCGGCTCCTGACGGGGCGGCCGCCGAAGAGGATCGCCGAGGTGGTGGAGGACGCGATGGAGCGCGGGGAGCTGCACGCCATCCTCGACCCCACAGCGGGGAGCTGGCCGTTCGTGCAGGCCAACCAGCTGGCGCACATCGGCCTGCGGTGCGCGGAGATGAGCCGGCGGCGGCGGCCGGACCTCGCGGGTGATGTGTGGAAGGTGGTGGAGCCCCTCATGAAGGCCGCCTCGCTCACCGCCGGGCGGCTGTCGCTCGCGCCGTCGCTGGACAACACCCACGCGCCGTCCTACTTCGTCTGCCCGATCTTCCAGGAGGTGATGACCGACCCCCACGTCGCGGCGGACGGGTTCACGTACGAGGCCGAGGCTATCATGGGGTGGCTCGACAGCGGGCACGACACGTCGCCGATGACGAACCTGAAGCTCGAGCACTGCGAGCTGACACCGAACAGGGCGCTGCGCTCGGCGATCCTCGAGTGGCAACAGCAACAGCAGCTGCAGCACCGGACATGACCATTTTCTGAACCGGAGTGTAGCTGCACGTCACTGGAAACTTCATCTAACTGTAAATTGTGTGCGTATAGTTTAGAGCTGCAGAATTCAGACTGAGATTTTACTATTTTCGGGGGAACTTTGTTCGAAGGAAAAATAAACAATGAAATTTAATGCTGTGGAAATGGCGCGTCTAATATAATCCTTCCTAGCGCATAAGGCAGATCATTTTAATCGAAGTCGATTGAAAATTCGGCATACCTCGCGGGAGGAATTAGATCCACCTCCGTGTGCAACAACACCGGACCGGGCAAGCGGAGGGATCGAGGGGTGATGGCGGAGACGGCCACGGAAGAAGAAGGCTGTCCTGCTGAATCTCCCGCCTCCAGGGAATGCAACGAAGACAGAGTTGGGGCCTGGGATAGGCGGGAGAAGCAACTCAGCGGAGGACGGCGGCGGGGAGGGCGGGCGCCGCCGAGCCGGTTGGCAAGTCGTGAGGGGAGGGGAGTGGGCGCACCGCGCGGGTGGTTGTAGCGAAAAGAGGAGACCGGCACGTTTGCCAAAATTTTCTTAGGCCCATCACGGCCTTTTTAGGAAAAGGCCATCGTGGACGCGGCCCAATAAATACTTAGAGCGTCATCACCACCCCGAATAAAACCCCCCAGAAAACTCATAGCATTTTTGGAGAATTTTTCTTGCACATCTTCTAATATTTGAGATTCCTACACAGACTCAAAGCACGGGGCAGAGCCTTTAACGCGGTTGTCTTGTTGGGGAGGAGCAGGACACATGTCAATGTTCGGTTTGGATGCCCAAAGGGCCAGCAGTGGCACATAAGCGCAGGTATGCATGTTTAGGGCAATTACATTGCTACATGTCAGCGGTCTTATAGGTCGTCTCATGCAAGTGCCACGTAGGATTTTTGATGATGTGGAGGAGAGAGAAAGAAGTCGTTGCTTCGCGAAACAACCACCTCATGAGCTAAATTGTAGGACTACGAGACAACTTAACAACCATTGTACGAGTTATTGTTGCCATGCAACTCATAATATTTTATTTTTCTTATGCACAAATTAAGGAATTATATACCACTACCAGACAACTTATAGGACAACCCATTGTACATGTTGCCTATTAAATCGTCTCAAGATTACGTGTCAATGCATGAGACCGCCTATTAGACGACACAAGGGTGGAGCTATTTCTCCAGCTATAACACCTTCGAGTTAACCTTTTTACATGAAACGAGAATGAAAGTATAAGTAGAGTGATATGTGTACACGTACCCGCTTCTCGGAAAGGTTGGGCGGTACGGTTTTGGAGGATAGGGTGTTACCATTTGAAATTTTGATTTTATTTTTCTCTCAAATCATAAATGTGTTTGGTATTCTGTTTGAACTTTGAAGTATGGTGTTACTTGGATTTTGTGCAAAAATAAAGATCTAATATAGATATTGCACCAGGATGGGATTGGATATTGGATTTTTTTTATTTTAATTGGATTTCTCTATATTGGACATGGACATCAATTCATTCCCATCTCTAGATGGAGGTGGTCAATCATAAAGTCAGCACTGATTTTTAAAAAATTAACATCAGCTTCATCTCATTTTGTTTTGCTTGCAGGAGGTGACCGACTGAAACTTTTTTTTGGGAGTTTCTATTGACCTCCTTTGTTCAAGTTGTTCTGGTTTGGGAAGGGAACGAGATCTGGAGAGTAGTACTGCCTCATCGCTGTGAGCATAGCGATCGGAGGCCATCGGCGCCGCGGTGTTGCCGTTGCCGCACGCCTCTGTGCCAGCACCGTCTCGAGTCTCGAATGGAGCGTGCCGCCGGAGTGGTGCGCGTATCGGGCAGGCCGGCGGCGGTAGACAAGGTTTTCGTGGCCGTCGACGAGGAGCACGGGAGGGGCACGTTGCTGTGGGCTCTGCAGAACCTGGCCAAGGAGGGCGCCATGATCGTGATTGTACATGTCCACTGCCCCGCGCAAACCATACGCGTGAGTAAGTATCCGTCCGTCGAGGTTTGCGTTATTTGGGTTGATTTTTCGTGGCAGCAAATCTGAATCCCTAGATTAGGATTTTCCTGCCCTATGCATTGCATACTAGTACTCTTTTAGCATTCCATAGACAAATTGATGTTCAGTCGAGTTTGGCTGAAAGAATCGAATAAGCCTTTGATTTTAGCGTGCAAGACAAATGATACGACTGGCCTGTTCTGTCATGTAATCCTAGTGACAAAGCAAAATTTTACTGTAATTTCGTTAAAAATACGAGTAATAAACTACTGTTTCATGCCGCTAAATTTTCCTGGCTGTTAGTGTCCCTATGTGTAAGGTAAAAAGAAAAGAAAACTTTGTACCTGCGGTGTCTAACTACTACACCTTCTAGTTCTCTAAAAAGAGCAAGTTTGCTGGTTGTAAGATAGGAGTATGCATTTCATTTACTAGATACATCAGAATTGGTAGGGAAGTTCCTTCCCGATCCACGAGAGTTAGGCCTAATGCCTCTTTATCCAAACAAGCACTGAGGGTGTCAGAAATTCTTCATTGATCTGCTTTTTCAAGCGAAGTTTTCTTTTAGTCTCTTCTGAACAAGACTTCCTTCTGCTGTTTTAGTGGGGGTAGAAGTTCATCACACCATGATAAATCCACAAGTGGTCGACGCACACCGAAAGAAGGAGCGAGCAAAGGCAGAGGAGAAACTAGATGAATATGTTTTGATGTGCACAAGGCGAAAGGTGCGATCCCCAAACTCTGTAACATCTTCCTCAGCATAAAACTAACTGACGAACCGTCTACACAATCAAGAGACAAATCCCAAGAAGGATAATTTTAACAACAATGCCATGATCTTCTGTTGTTGTGCTTCGCAGTTCCGTTGTCAGAAATTAACAACTGAAAATGATGAAGTCGCCAAAGGGCTTGAGGAGCTTATCGCTCTTCACGGAATCACGCATCTTGTTATGGGAGCAGCAGCAGATGGACGCTACTCGAAGTATGGATCACAATACCATCTTTCATGGCACACGCTTTGGTGCTGAACTACAAAGCTCCTTCGTTTGCCCACCTGTACAAATTTAAACATGGAACAGAAATATATGCACGGCAGATCCCACCCTTAATACCATCTAGCAGTTGATAGTGAAATGGTAATTATAAAATATAATATTATAATATCCACTACAAAAGTTGATCTATTGCAAACTTTTCTTTGGATAGAACAGCGAAACATGACAAAAACACAAAGATATATTTCTCACTAACGGTCGAGAGAAAATAGCAATGGCACAACAGTTATGAATTATTGTGTTGACATTTCCAATTTTTCTATAACAGCAAAATTTGACTGTTAAATTTGTATTCTTGAAACCATATTATGTCAACATGGGGCAATATTGATAGTTTTTTACTGTGGCCACAGTGCTTTACTTTCCTGGAGGCTCAACTGGTCCAAAACAGCATGCAGACTGATGGAGGCAGCAAAGGAATCATGCAAGATATGGTTTACCTGCAAAGGACATCTGGTATGCACCAGGTAGGGTTATCCTTGGTTGCCCATTAGCTCGATATACACAGCAACTTTATTAGACTTTTATGATATTGATACCAATGACCTACAAAAAGATAATATCAATGAAGTAGTAGATGAAACTTTTTTTAATCTCACCAGTCAACTGTGATAGGGAAGGAAATGGAAAATCTTTTGCAAAGCTGCCACCACCAACTGAAGAGGCACTTATTGAAGTTCAGTACTTCAGGGAACTGGCACATGAAGAATCAACCAAGCGAAGAAAAGCAGAACAAGATCTGTTTTCTGCTCTTCAAATGGTAAATATTTATTTCAGGAATTCATAATCAAATTGCAATGGTTATCTATTGGTAAAAGATAAACTGTCTACTGTACAGATTGGAGAGTGGAAAATGTTGCATCAGCATGAGATTTGGGGGCGGCAAGCAATTGAGGAACAGTACCTGCGAGACAGGCAAGAAGTTAGGGAAATGATAAGAAAGTTTGAAGCAATTTATGATCAACTAGATGATGTACAAGAGCTGAAGTGGCGCATTACAGAAATGGAGACTGCTAGAAAAAATCACAAAGAGGCGTTGATAACAAGCAATAACTTTATCAAAATACTTCAAGCAGACAATGAGAATCTGCAGCAAGAGCTCATGCAGCGCATAACAGAAATGGAATCTGCAAGGGAAGATCACAAAGAGGAGTTGGCAGTGAGCAAGAGTCGCGTCAAAATGCTTCAGGCAGACAAAAAGAAGCTGCAGCGAGAGTTGAAGCAATGCATAACAGAAATGGAGTCTGCAAGAAAAGATCACAAAGAGGAGCTGGTAACGAGCAATTACCTCGTCAAAAAGCTTCAAGCAGACAATAAGAAGCTGCATCACGACCTAAACCGGTGCATAACAGATATTCAGTCTGCAAGAAAAGACTATGAAGAGGAGTTGACAACGAGCAAGTACCTTGTCGAGCTGCTTCAGTCAGACAAGGAGACGCTGCAGAAAGATCTACAGGCAGCATTAACTGAAGCTGTAGACTTGCGCAGGAAGAGCTTGCTGTCATCAGCATCTGAGGCAGATAGCACTTCCCCACCATCATACTTTGTATGTCCAATCTCTCAGGTGAGTTACTTACTGGAAAGAATCGCGAGTTTCTTGCTACAACAATAGATGGTTCAGATCCAAATGTGAAACTCGTTTCGTGTCATGGATGGTTTACAGGAGGTGATGAGCGATCCACACGTTGCAGCAGATGGGTTCACCTATGGAGGCGAAGAAATCAGGGGATGGCTCGACAGCGGGCACGACACATCACCGATGACCAATCTGAAACTCTCTCACTCCGTGCTGACCCCAAACAGGGCGCTCCGTTCGGCAATTCTTGAGTGGCAACAGCAGCAACAGCACTCGACATGACCGCCACTCGAGTTTGGGTTTGAGATTTGAGGAGCAAAGAAAGTGCGATCCATTTTTGCTTGAACCCGATTGCAAACTGTGACATGATCACCTCTCTTAGATCGTGCGTGGAAATATGGAATAAATTCTGATCCGCCTCCGCATGTAACAACCAACAACACCGGACCGGACCGAGTGGCCACCGATGACGAGCCTCAAGCTCGAGCACTGCGAGCTGACCCCGAACAGGGTGCTGCGCTCGGCGATCCTCGAGTGGCAACAGCAACAGCTACTTCAGCTGCAGCACCGGACATGACCATTTTCTGAACCGGAATGCAGCTGCACGTCATTGGAAACTTTATCTAACTGTAAATTGTGCGTGTAGTTTAGAGCTATAGAATTCAGACTGACATTTTAGGGGAAAAACTTTGTTCAAATGAAGAAAGAAAAATAAACGGGTGAATTTAGTGCTGTGGAAATGGCATAAGGCGCACCATTTTAATCGAAGTCGATTGAAAATTCGGCGTACCTCGCGGGAGGAACCAGATCCACCTCCATGTGCAACAGTACTGGACGGGGGCGAGTGGAGAGCACGAGGGGTGACGGCGGAGGCGACCACGTAGAAGAAGGCAGCGGTGGGAAGCGGGCAAGCGGCAAGCCGGAGCAGCGGCTCAGTGCAGTCCGGAGTGCGGCACCGCAAGGTCTGGGCGAGGGCGACCGCGGCGGCCGCCGCCCGCCGGTTGCCACTTGCCAGCCGTCCGAGTGGTGGGCGGAGCGCGCGGATGGGTCGTAACGATTTACGCTGGCCTAAGAGCTTGGCCCGTTACCTAAAATTTCCTAGGTCCATAATAGCCTTTTTAGGAAAAGGCCCATCCTGACCTACAACCGTGGATGCAGCCCAATAAATACTAACGGGCCGCATTGGCGAACCCACCAGATCAGTTTAAAGTTTTTTTGGGATAAACAAGCACCTCATATCATTGCAAAAGCGCATGTTCATATTCATAGATAGATCTAGCACAAATCACGAAAGGATGAACAAACACCTCATATGACATATCATTGCAAAAGGCATGTTCATAATCATAGATAGACTTAGCACAGCAGAATTAATGAACAAGTTTCACAAGTGCATCAGGTAGCAGATGAGGCAAATCTCAAAATTAAAGTAGATAGCAGTAGCACGGTACGTAGCCATAGACTCCAGTTCCAGCAGCCGCTAGCTTTACATCACGATGCCACCCTTCATCGGAAAGGGAACAACGAGCTTCTTGAAGAAATCTGATGGCAACATGAAAGGAGGATCGTAACGATAGCCACGGATGCGTCCACTCCATCTGAGATCAAGCGGCGTGCTGTAGGGGTCAAGGTTGAAGATGAAATCAGCCATGGAATGCCATGTCTTACGGCGCTTGTTAGGCAGCAGGAGACAGAGGGTACCGTCCCGCATAAGGACTGGGCACTTGGGCTCCATGAAAGGCAAGCTGGGCGGGGTGGGGTCTTGAAGCTGGGCAGTCCCCATATGTGTCTCACCGGGAATCCCGTGTCTTTCTGCCAATGCTTCTTAGAGAGATCCGGGTCCAGCGTCCACACGGTCAGCTCCGCATCGCCATATTTCCTAGGAGGAGTGCGATCGATGCAGACGAACTTGATGGAGCCCCCGACGCAACCCATGGTCCTGTCCGGATACAAAGCCCCCATGTCCTCAGGCTTGGTCTTGTCACACTTGAGGTCGACCGGGATCGCTTGGGGTAATGGGATGAAGTGGAGCTCCACGACAGAGCCGTCAGTGGCGGCAGGCAGGTTGCAGTACAGGAGGCCTAGCGAGAGGTCGACGAAAAAGGCCTTCCCTTCGAATGCGAACATCACCTCCGCTGAGAAGGGATGCTGGACCTCTGCCGGGTAGCGCCTCAGATGCACCCGCCACGGTTGCTCTTCTTTGGCCTCCGGCGTCCAGACGCAGAGGATGTCCTCGAGAGTGCTGAAGCCTTCTTCCTCCACGGGGGGCACCCGCCTTTTTGCCAACACGGCCAGGTCGTAGCCGCCATCGTCGCGGCGCAAGGGGAGAGGCTTCAGCGTGGACGAGGCCGCGATCGGGTGTTCGTCGTCCGGCGCGCAGGGGATCATCGAGAGCGACATGTCGGCGGCGTCGTAGATGAGGTAGTAGGTGCGCCTGCTGATGTAGTGGAGGCGGAAGTCCACAGTGAGAACGATGCGGTTCTCGTCGGAGGCCTCGACGAAGCCCTTGGCGTACAGGTCGTCGCCGTCGATGTGGATGGGAGGTCCGTCGTCGCCCTCGCCGAACTCCGCTCGGAGGCCTTGACGCGCGTCGCCGTTCGCTTGGATGTACAAGGCGGTAGAGAGATCCGAGATCGGCTACTCGATGAAGCGCACGTAGAGGGTTAGACCATCCAGCACCTTCTGGCCGTGCTCCCCGCAGCCGTAGGCCTTCCTGCTCGCGCAGTCGACCATCGCCCACGCCTCCCCTTTGACAGGGGGAGCCGTGTCCTCCAGATCCACATAGGGATCCAGCACGACCCATGGCGGCAAAGAAGGTGGCGGCGGCGGAGGACGATAGGATCGGGACGATGACGCCCGCGGGGGTAGGTTTCCGCCATATCCGCGGCGACCACGAGAGCCGCCACGGCTGCGTGCTTGGACACTGGCCATGGCTGGCGGTGCTGATCCAGACAATTGGCGGATAGGTGTGGTTTAGACCTCTGATTTCGGTGGAGGATGATGGATGGAGGACGCGCCGCCGGATTGAGAGGAGGGACGACGATGTCCTCATGGAGACGGAGTAAAATACGCGCGTGCTCTCGCACTAAACATGCATACGTGTATTCTCTGTCCCATAATTGCAATTCGAAACTAGGAACATGGCCGATCAAATCAAAAATAAAAGATAAAAAGAACTAGGCACAGGCCACGGCAGATGTGATGCTTGTCATCAACAATACTGTCATCTCATCCATTTTAGTGGTTGCACTCTTCTAACGGGAATGCGCAAGTATGCTAACCGGTAAGGTAAGTACCATCCATGCATGATTGTCCACTATAGCATTCTCAAATGCAGGGAGTTTCTGACCCTGTATATATGGAGAGGGGCGACTCCTAATGCGATTTAGTGGTGAAGAAGAAACATCTAATATGAAGGGCGGTGGGCTGTTGGACCTGATGATCTTCGCTGTACTCTTTAGCTGCTGCGTAACTTCGGCAGAGTGTAAGTACATTGGGACATTGTTGTTTCATCACTGAATTCACGATGGCTTTCAGGCTTTGGATGTAGCATCTTTTCCCCTGCCTTTTTCAATTGAATCAGCAGTTTGTCGATTGGATCCGTAGGTTGAGGCGTTGAGCAGGCTGATTGTGAGACAGGCCTTATTTTCAAAAGTTTTAGCGTTTGATGACATTTAGAATAGAGATGTTTGGGTTTATAAGGGAAGACGATTGCCCTTAATTTTTACATACAGTTTGTCCATTTTGGATTACTAGGGTGCAGTGACATACTAATGAACTCCAAATTGTGATAACAGGTCGCCCGCAGCCACTAGAAGTTCAAACTACTATGGTTTATGCTGATCATTCTACATCACTAGATGATAACGATAAGATCTGCATGATATTTTGCATGCACGTGTCCTGCAACGATTTCGGTCATGGCTAGCAGGACTGCTACTGCTGTGGGAATATAGATCGAGCGGAGGATTGCCACCAGACGCTTGAAGAGTGCAAGGCCAAGTGTCCTGTGTGCAACCCCGAATGTTGGTGGCCCTCACCCCTTCGATCAATCATGGATAGACGACCGATGCATGCGGCAAGTCAACCATGAACGCTACCTTATGGCTTATGCAAATAAGAAATATAATCCTGTGTGCTGAAGTCGTCGGTATGGTGCAAAATAATATACTCTTGCATATGATACATGATTACAATCGCTAAACACGTATCTTCAATGCGGCATTGAGATTTTGTTATAGTCATTTTCTCTGTGTTCTGCTTTGTTTTATTTTTTCCACTCTTTATAATGTTCTGCTGAGAGTTATGAATCAATCATCTGGCAAAGTTTCTGGAGAGAGATATTGTTGTTATGGCAAAAATTCTTCGTTTCTTTTCTAAAAGGAAAAGGGAAGACAGTTTGCCCATCAGAAAGGAGAAATCCAAGTCAAGATGGAGTCCTCCAAGGGATTTGGTTAAGGTGAATGTTGATGGCTCCTTTGTGCCCCAAACAGGTGAGGCAGGGGTGGGCGTAATAGCGTGAAATCACAAGGGCGAGGTAATCTTCACGGCATGGAGGGTTCTCTTCCACTGCGCGAGCGCGGTTGAAGCTAAGGCCAGAGCATGTGTTGAAGGAATCCGCTTAGCGGGAGAGTGGACTCCGGGCTCAGTGATATCGGAGATGGATTGTGCCCAGATAAACCAAGCTTCGAGGAGTAGAGAGGATAGATCGCAGGTCAGCTTTGTGGTGCAGGAAGCCAATGACCTTAAGCAGTTGCTTGCCAACTTGGAGATAGTTCTGGTTAAAAGAGAGTGTAACATGATAGCAAATAATTTAGCTTAGTTAGCTAGGCGGACATGCCATTCTGCAGCTTGGCTAGGATGCGCACCTACGTGTGCTGTAGGCCTAGTTGAACAAGATTGTAATCTTATGTCGCCTAGTTAACCTCCCTTTTTTCCAAAAAAATCTCAGCATATTATTTTTGCGACAACACCGATGTCTTCATATTTATTGGATATCTTTCTTTTTCATCCTAACGCATAGAGTGGTCGTCACTTTATTACATTATTATCCAATAGTCTCTCAGTGTGTGAAATCTTGTGATGCGCTCCCAAAGTCTGGCCCAACTACCTCCTGGAATTTCAGAATTTTTCTTGGGCCATAAGAGTAAAAAACTTGCGCGCGGCGTTGAATGTTGCCGTTGAATGTTTCACAGTGGGGGTGGTTCATGAATCATCACACCAATTTGCAAACTCTAAAATTCCACTGACTTGCAACGTAACGCCATGTCGTTGGTTTTGGTTGGCCGTTCAAGTCGGTTACGGGCCCACACGCAAACCATGAATCATGCCAGCATCAGCAGGCCACGTCTGAGCTCGCCATGCTCGCGTCCTGTGGCCAATGCGGGTGAAGAGTCTTGGCGCAACGTGGCGGCGACTTTGGGTTGTTAATTGGCGGGTCAATGCAGGCGAACATTATCGGGCATTGACACGCCACCCGGTACGTCCCTTTCCTTCTGGCCTCTCCGATTTCCTCTAAGGATCTACTACTCTGCAGGGTGCTACGAACTCACAGCACGCCACACCGGGCTCCTGCGCTGATCGTAGAGAGCGAGGCGTCTGCAAATGGAGGAGCGCGGCGGCGGAGAGCACGAGGCGTGGGAGCAGCCGCTGTGGAGCGCACGGGGCAGCCCCGCCACCTCGTCGGCGGGCTCGCTGGCGGACGAGCCCGACGACGACGCCGAGGACAAGGTGTTCGTCGCGGTGCCCGAGGATGTCGGCGACGGGAGGAGCACCCTGCTGTGGGCGCTGCACAACTTGGTCAGGGACGGTTCCGAGGTTGTGATCGTCCATGTCCACAGCCCCGCACGAGCGATCGCCAGGAGTAAGTTTTCGGTTTCTTTCGTGACCCCGTGCCTCCTTAGTCTTTCCTCTTCTTCATGAGGGGCACGGGAGACTTGCGCT
This sequence comes from Setaria viridis, assembly GCF_005286985.2. Classification (NCBI taxonomy): domain Eukaryota; kingdom Viridiplantae; phylum Streptophyta; class Magnoliopsida; order Poales; family Poaceae; genus Setaria; species Setaria viridis. The sequence continues at coordinate 33,315,702 of NC_048263.2, forward strand.
GTGCAGCCTGGATTATGCAGGAGCATCACGACCAGTGCTCAGTTACTGTACTCAAAAGCATTCATGATATAACCAATAATATCATCCATATCAGCCAAAGCGCAAGCATGAATTTGCATCCTCTTTGTATTTGAATTCTGAAAGCAATTGCATTTGTTATACGTAAGGAAATTGTCGCATCTATCACAATTTTCATACCCGCAAATGCTAAACTGATTTACACTCCATACAGAATTTCCTTTTCCTCTCAATCAATGTAAGTGTTTCTAGATTTTCTTTTTTTTTATAAAAAAATTAGTGTGTGAATATCAGAACAACAGTGTTTGGGGTAAAACAGAAAATCCCCCCTTTGCCCCCTTCACACTTCTAAGCGTGAGAAGTATTTTTTGCATCTTTTGCGTAGAATGGGAATGCTTGCATCTTACACTTGTTTAAGTTAAACAGCTTGTGCTTTCTGTTATATTTCAGTGAGGGATCATACCAGCATGAAACCAGAAGAAATCAAGGAGTACAGGAAGCTCAAGCGAGCAAAGGCAGAGAAGAACCTGAATGCATATGTTCAAATAGCAAAACGCACAAGGGAAGACATAGAGGTGCCCTGTCCTGCATCGCTTTGTTGTAGCCGCTAGCTAGCTGGGTTGTACCACCCCCTCATGAATTAACGGAAAACCTGCAATTTTCACTACTGCAGTCTCAACACTAAATGAGCTTGATAAGATGAACATGATATTCTACTGTTCCAGGTTGGTTGTGAGAAAGTAATAATTGAGATGGATAATGTTGCTCAAGGACTTGAGGAACTCATCATCCTTCATAACATCACCGAGCTTGTAATGGGAGCAGCTGCAGACCAACACTTCTCAAAGTATGGATCAAAGCAAATTAATCTAGTGTTTCTCATCAACCTGTTTTCTAAAATTGGGAGCATACATAAGATGAATATGCATCTCCCTTCTGTGATTCTGAATGATTAATGAGAGTAACAGCATACTATTGAACTGAAGTACCTGAAATACTCAAAGATTTCTTTTTTGTTGCTCTCCTTCCAAGAAATGTGTTACTCCGTAGAAGCTAGCATGCTTAGAGCAAGAAGTTTCTTAAGAGTATACCTCATGATCGCACATTCTAACAGATGGTCTGTAATTGTAGAGAAATGAACACACCAAAGTCAAAGACAGCACTCAAGCTTATGGAGACAGCAGTTCCATCATGCAAGATATGGTTTACTTGTAAAGGGCATTTGATATGTACCAGGTAAAGGACGAAGTACAATTGACACCAGCAATTTTGGTACTTTCAGGCTTTTATATCTACAAATAGTACATTCAAGTTCAACTGGGAGACTGTGTCCTTAACAAGAAATATAACTCTGGTTGCTCCAGTTCAAAATATAGGGAGCACTAATTCCAGTGCACTAGTGCTCCAAATGGCTGAAAATTTACTGACCTTGCTTATCAAAACTTACAGGGAAGCAACTGAAAGCCTTCCTGCAATACTTCCATCACCTGCAAAAAATGCACCAATGGCACCAGCATACAGCATATCAAGCCAAATGGGATCAATGGCACCCGCTGAGTTGGAATATGAAGTATCAAGCTCCAAAGGGTACACTTCAAGCTCATTGGTTGCAACAGAAATGACAGATTGGGATTATCTTTTTGGAGGTGATCATCCTGAATACATATGGAATGATAATATGTCATTGCCAAATAATGTCTCCGTGGTTTTTTGGGCTCAAATATGCAAGCAGATGATTCTACGCTTACAAATAAAACCTCCATATTAGCAGAATGAAGGCATGAGAGATTGGAATTTAGTTTGTAAAGTGATCTAACATGAATTTTAGGCATCAATAGTGTTCACAAATAGATTCAAGACATTACAACTTCTGTATTTTTGTATATTATATTCTTTATCTATGTTCAAAGTGATGATCCAAAAAAAATTATTGGGTTAATATTGGCGCAGGAAGTCAAACCAACCATTTTTAGAACGTGAAAAAATAACCATGCTCATATGTGAAATGTGTCCAGAAAGAGGAACAGTTTCTATCCGAGCAAATAAAACTGGTTTTAGCCATGCAGTCCAATTTTCTTTTAAAGGTAGTCATGTTGGTTTTTCATTTTAATGATAACTCCAGATTGGGGAATGACAGTGTATGGGTCATCAAGAATTGATGCTGCTGCCAATTTCTCCGGAACTGCTGCTCTACCTCCAATTATCGGTGATGCAAATGAACTAACACCAGTCCTGCATTCTCCTACACAAGAATCTGATAATGTCTACTTGCTGCTAGAATCAGCATATAATCAGGTATGTACATTATTGTAAGTATTGTAAATGAGAATGCTATCACTATATATTAAGGTCCAAAATAAATTAAGACTTTTGCTGATGGTACCTTACAGGAAGACGAACCCAGTGTAGATGAAGAAATGTATGGGAAACTTCAAGATCTATGTAGTGAAGCTAAGCTGTTGCTGGATCAAGCTGATGATAAGTCTCATAAAATAGGCAAAGCTGAAATGGACCTGCATTCAGCACTTGAAAGAGTAAGATTTCATTTATGGGTTCAGACTGCAGCTTGCATTATCTGTAAAGTAAAGTAATGAAAATAGAACCCCGAACCATCATATTGAACAACACAAACCACCAAAATCTCCTTGCAGATTAAAGAGTCAGAAGATTCTTATCTTCAAGAGGTGAGCCAGAGAAAAGAAATTGAGAAGACGTTTGCCAGACAGAGGCTGCAGATTGAAGAAATGAGAAGGCGACTATGCACATTATCTGATGAATTACAGGATTCAAAAAAGTATAACCTTATGCTTGAACAACGTATAACACAAATTAAATCTGCTGCAAAAGATCATGTGGAAGAAATTACTGAATATTTTATAAAACAATCATGTGAGGAATCTAAGAAATGCCAAAAGATCGAAATGGATCTGCTTTCGACACTTCAGAGAGTAAGCAATTTGTACCAGGAGTCTACGATTCAACTAAGGAAGCACGTGATACAAAATGTAAAGTATTCTTACAGGTTAAAGAGGTGGAGAGTTTGCTCCAAAATGAGAAGGCACAGAGGGAATATATGGAAGAGAAGATAGCAAGACAGAGGACAGAGATTGAAGAAACAAAGAGACAACGAGATAAACTATATTACGACTTCCAGGACGCAAAAGAGCAGAGGATCAGACTGGAACAAGTTGTAAGTTTGACAGTATGTTATTAAGATTCAGTGTGTTGCTGAAAATTGTTCAGAATATCTGACCGATCTTTTGAAAAGGATGCGTCTGAAGAAACTAACAGAAGAAGAAAAGCGGAAAGAGATATGCTCTCATATCTTCAAAGGGTAAGTTTTCTTCTTCCTTTTCTGCACCATCGTGGTCTGTAATACAAAATGCAGGTCGTCACCAAAATGTTGAATGCCCGTACAGATTAAAGACCTGGAGAATCAGCAGATACGTCAGTTGAAAAAACAGGAAACAATGGAGGAGACAATGGCAAGACAGAAGGAAGAAATTCAAGCAACAAAAAGAAAGTTACATGAGATACATGGCAAACATATGGCTGAGATCAAGTCTGCTGTGAAAGTCCATGAAGAAAAGGATGCAAACAGCAAACAGCTTTTCCAAGAGCTCCAGGTAAAGTATGACAAGTTACTGCATGAGAGAGACACTGCAGTTATAGAAGCCAAAGAGCTGCGCCAAAAGAACAAGCAAAGTGCCTCAGTGACAAATGAAACTCCATACACCGGGTTCTCATTTGTCGAGCTGCAGAAAACAACCAACGGATTTGATGCAGAATTTAAGATTAGCGAAGATGGATTTGCAAGCATCTATAAAGGTTTTATCCGCAACACAAATGTAGCAATAAAGTTGTTCCATCCACGAAGCTTAAAAGGGCAGGCAAAGTTTTATCAAGAGGTAATTGACATTACTTCCCTTCAATTCTGTAGCGCCCCTTTTCAGAATGAGCAGTGACATTATTGTTGTACCTGGGCATCACTCCTGCAGGTTGCTGTCCTCAGTAGAGTCAGGCATCCTAATCTCGTCACACTGATGGGAGCATGCCCGGATGATTTCGCGCTCGTGTACGAATTCCTCCCAAATGGTAGCCTCGAGGACTGGCTCTCATGCAAGAAACACATGCCACCTCTGACATGGAAGGTGCGCACGCGGATCATTGGGGAGATATGCTCAGCTTTAGCCTTCATCCACTCACATAAGCCTTATCCAATTGTTCACGGTGATCTAAATCTGGGGAACATTCTCCTTGATGCCAACTTTGTCAGCAAGGTGGGAGACTTGGGCATCTGCCACCTTCTCAGACAACCCGACTTACCAACCACCAACCTGCAACATCACCCTACAAAGAACCATAAGGGGACACTTTGCTGTATGGACAATGGTGAATTCAAGTCAGCAAGAGAGCTCATGCTGTGGTCCGACGTGAACTCATTCGGCATTATCATCCTTCGCCTACTGACAGGGAGATCAAAGCAACAGATTGGTGAAATAGTGGAAGAAGCAATGGAGAAAGGTAACCTGCATTCTATCATTGATGCCTCCGCAGGGGACTGGCCATTGATGCAGGCCAACCAGATGGCACAGCTTGGGCTTAGATGCATCACCTTGAGCTGGGGGCGCCAGCCAAATCTCGCAGGGGAAGTATGGGTGGTGATCGAGCAACTGATGAAAGCTGCTTGCCTGCCCACTGGGCCATCTCGATTTGCATCACCTTCAGATGCTCCCCCTCCATCACACTTCATCTGTCCAATTTTTCAGGTTCGTGATTCACCAAAACCACAAATATATAGGAACAAAAAAACATGAACCAATGATTTGCCAATAGCAGTTTAAATACATGGGACTGAAGCATCTAGATTCTGAATTTACCCCTCTTTATCTGATGCATGGTGGACAGGAAGTGATGAGTGATCCCCACATGGCAGCAGATGGGTTCACATACGAAGCCGAAGCAATCAGGGGATGGCTTGACGCGGCCGACACATCGCCGATGACAAACCTGAGACTAGCAAACCGCACGCTCACCCCAAACAAGGCGCTCCGTTCAGCGATTCTCGAATGGCAACAGCAACAGAACCGGAGGTGACTCATTCACTGGACGCGGGTGCAGCAGCAGCTCACGCCAGATGCTTCATCCAGCTGTGAATAGTGTGAATAGGGTATTGTACTGAGTTTTGTTTTAGTAGCATGCAAATTGGTGTAAGGAAGGGAAGAGGGGGGGGGGGGGGGGGGGGGGGGGGGGGGGGGGGTGAGGGAGGGATTTATGGTATCCGGAGCATGGCGCGTCTTGCAATATGAAACCAATTGAAAACTACTCGTACAAGCGTGGAAGCGGATCCTCACCTGTCTTCGCGAACCGTGGGCAAGGGTTGGTGCCGCAGTGGTGCGCCGAACGACCCCCAGGCTCGTCGGAGTTTGGTGATTCTCCCACCGGAATCGCCGGAATCCTCGTCGTCTGCTGGTCCCATCGTCCAGAGGTCAAGGGTAATTGGAAAGTCGGAGGAGCTAGAGCCGTAAGTGGCTCGCGATGGAAGCTGGAGGCAGGGAGCCAGGGAGCCAGGGACCAGGGGCCGATGGTGGCGGAGGCGGAGGCGGAGCTAGCGGCGCCGGCGACCTTGCCGTTGCCGGTTACCGGCCCCAAAAATTTGTGAATAGGACCCTAATTTGATCGCGACTATTAATCGCGATCCGAATATTTTCAAAATAGACCCTGGTTATTTTCAAATAGACCCTTATTTGATCGCGATTAATAGTCGCGATCCGATTTTTTCCAGAAATACCCTTGTTATTTTCATATATACCCCTGATTTGGATCGCGGTTATTAATGGCGATCCGAATATTTACACAAAGACCCTGATACTTTACATATAAACCCCTAATTTGGATCGTGGTTATTAATGGCGATCCAAATATTTGTACAAAGACCCTGGTTATTTGCAAAGATATCCCTGATCTCTCTCTCTGCTCCCCGGCAGCACCATCCGACCGTCCGCCGGCGTCGCGCCGGCGCCGCCGTCCTACTCGCCTTCCGCCATGGATGGAACCGCAAATTCCCGCTACAGCCATCCCTCCCCTCGCTCAAGCCCTAGCACTGTCCAGTTCTCTACTTCTCTGCGCAGTGCGCACCCGCGGCAATGCAGGAAGCATGCGCTTGGTTCGCCGGCATCCGAGCCACGCGATTGAGCTCACGCCGGAGCCGCGCAGGTCGACACAGCGGCGGTGATATACAGCATCCGCAACCTACGGACCTACCCAATCGATGGGGCTATGCTCTAGTGTGTTGTGCAATCTCTTCCAAGTTCCAACTGCATGCACGGTTTGCACGCCTGCCCATTAAGATGCCGATGAACCTGTTCTTCAGAGTTTCGATTTCGCTGCCAAATTTGTCCGGAAGAAATCGATCCTCTGATGCTTTAGCAGAAGACCCCAGTGCGAATGCGAGTGCTCTTTTTCAAAAAAAAAAAACATTGCTGGAGTGCTGGGAAAGGCCCAAGCACCAAGCGGGCCATGTCCGGAGAATGGGCTCGAAACGTAAGCCGGCGAAGACAACAGAGGCGGCGAAATTCTTCTGCGAGAGAGTCAGCGCCTTCTTTTGATCTTTCGTTGGAAAAATTTTATGTTTAGTACGGGCGAAGAACCGACCATGTTGACATAAATGCCATAAATGCCCAGGCTCGCGTGTTCCACAGCGTTGTCAGCCACGGCGCTGTACGCACCGCTACTCAGCCTGTTCGTTTCAGCTTATTCAACCAGCTTATCAGCCGCCAAATAGTATTTTTCTCTCACAACAAATCAGCCGTTTCAGCTTTTCAGCTAGCTTATAAGCTGAAGCGAAGGGCGGAACAGAAGGATCTAGTATCAGCGGCAGCGACCATCAACTCAGAAAAGCTTCCTTTCCTACTATTTTCTGGACGGTTCTTCCCGATTCCGCCCAGGATTAGCCGTATCTGAAGAAAGAGCTTGTGCTGAACTTTGCCGAACGGCCAGCCACATTCAGAAGCTACGGAAGATACACACGGCACGGGTGTGGCCAGCGTCCATTCCATTCCATTGCGCCTCGCCGAGCACGACTGCACGAGGGAGACAGGAGAGAGGGTCGACAGCGGGGCTCCAACGGAGACGTCGTCCTCACGCTCGGACTCGAGAGAGGAGCGAACCATCAATCATATACTCCTATGCACGCAGCGCAGCAAAGCACTGAAAGCAGCATCGCCGGGATGGAGAATCGCAAATCATGCAGCAACGACTGGTTCGGTCGCCAACTGTTCGGCTGGCAGTGGCAGCGGACCCCTGGCATCTCTATTTTAGTTGCACGAACAAAAAGAATCGACAGGTGTGTGTGTGTCTTCGCCTGCATGGTCTGTACACTCTGTAGTAGCATTGGATAAGGGCATATTCCGCGATCTTCACCCTGTTTGCAGAAACTTGCAATTTGCAATTGAGCTTATCACATGAGCTAGCCTTTTCTGCTTTTGTTGCGTGAACAAAGTTGAGAGTTGAGTCCATAGTAAATAGGAATATTTGGTAGCAGGGATTCCAGGGAATGAAGCTGAGCCAGTCATTCGCAGCATGACCAAACCACCAGCACCCGCCGCCCCCAACCCCCAAGCGTGTCAGCCAGGCAGTGGTTGGGCCTTTTGTCACTAAACTAATCCGGCCAATAACCTTTTCATATTCTAATGAGAGTGGATTCATCAGTTCCTCCCATTTGCAGCCAATCATTCGAGCTCGGTCGGCTGGCCATATCCAAATTCCGAACACCATGGTTCCACCAAGAGATTTTAAAAATAGCAGTGGAGGCAACGGAACAGGAGTACAGGACCCACGGCGGGCTGACGACAACGGCGCGGTAGTTGGCGGTGGTGGCGCCGCCCCGGACCTCCGAGCCATCCATGATCACGCGGGCGGCGGCCGGTAGTACGTGTGTGGCGCGCACGGCAGGGCCGGTGGTGGAAGGGTTGTGATAGCTGAGAAGCCAGTCTAGGGGGGGCAAATCTGACGTGGGCTCATCACCGAATATCATCTGGAAACCTTTGACATTATGAAGGCTGCAGTTCTGCACATGCTATGTACTTACGCCACCATCAGAGAGGACGTGTGCCACATGAAAAGCCGTTAGTGGATGAAAACCACAGCTGAAAAGCCGTTAGTGGATGAAAACCACAGCTGAAAAAATAAGCTCGTACTACTGTATAAAAACTCTTCCTTCTCTTCTTCTCTGGCGACATTTCTTATTGACTACTGTTCATCCGGGGAAATTTCGTTTATCTGCCATGCTTGGCAATTGGCATCGTTGAAAATGACAATTTTAATTCAGGCTACAAATTCCAGGGACGCAGCTTCCAGTCCTGTCCTGGAATCCCGGCTTCTCCTCGTGCCCTCCTGCCCACGCTTCCGTCTGCAGGAGTGGAGCGGGACGAACGATTGCCCTTGCCCTCAATCATCAAGCGCGCTTCGGTGTAAAGATTCCCCGTCCGTAGCTGTAGCTTGGCTGCATGGGGCCCCCTGAATCGCTGGAAAATCTGCACGATTCCAGGCCCGTTGATTGCAACGCAATCACTGTTAGCGTCTCGCCCTCCAAAAAAAAAGCTGTTAACGTCTCCCAGCCTTTCAAAAGAGAGCAGCTGCAATGCAAGTACCCTTGTTGCAGCTCTCTGCTCGCTTTGGCAGAGCCGCAGCAACTTTTTACACCCCCCCCTGCAGTAGATTTCCAGTACATTTTGCAGCACGGTTCATGGGTTCCTTGCCCAACCGGATAGGTCTGCAGGTTTCTGGTCCATGAGGGCTTTTTGACTCTGGAAAGGAGAAACAACGCGCGCACTTGCGCAGCATACGGATCATGGGATATCTGATTGTATCAGGATATGGTTTTATTAAAAAAAAAAGTATCAGGATATGGGCACTGTCACTTGTTCCACTGAAGATAACATTTCAGAACACCGTCCTCAATTCTTTTTGGAACAATGGCCAGGATTGTTTCCTCGGTAAGTTGCTGAACCTTTGGGGTGAATTGCACTGCAGTTCCCCCCCCCCCCCCCCCCCCCCCCCCCCCCCCCCCCGGTGATGCTTCCGGAGAACCATACGGAATAGCAAAGCAAAGAGGTTAGGTTCACGTTCCATCACTCGTCCAAAAAAGCGATGCATGAAATCATGCCCCGCTAGCACATGTTAAAAGCAACAACAGGAACAGTAAACTCTGTGCCGTAGGCCACTCCAGTAGTGCTGCCATCTTACTTTTATCAGTGTATCTGTTTGAAGCCGACGATTACAACTCATAATTTCACATGTAGCACGACGCTGGAACAGTAAGCAGAGGACAGCCACAAGTGATAACAAAAAGGTAGAGGACAGCATTGCTCGAATGGGTGAGCTATAGCTATAAACAATTCGCAGCCGACGGACGGCAAACCACACACAAATTTCTCAACAATTCCTTCCTTGCCGCGTCGCTGTCCTGCGTGGCGGAGCGCTGTGACCTTTGGATCAGTGCGCTCGGCGCTGCCCTTTGTGGCTTCGGATCCCGGACAGAGACAAGAGAATCCTTCGAAGTGAGGAAAAGGCTCACGGAGCCTAGCAAGGATGAGTGCAGCAAAAGAATGCTGCAAGCAAGTATATCTCTTTCCCACAGGAAGTAAAAGAAACATAAAGAGGAAAAACCAATGCAATCCATACTCAATCAGTGAACCCCCTTGAATTTTTTTTAATGAAATATGAACCATTTCTTTCACCAATTCAGCATCATCACCTTGGAATTTGGATAGACGCTAAAAAATTTCTAGCTCCATCCTTCCGTTCCATACTTTTTTCTCATTTCAAAGTTTCTGCACGTCAATTTTCTCGCTCGAAACCAATTTTTTTTTCAAATATTCAAATTGGATAATCCTAGAAATAATACTACAAGTACAACGAGAGAAAACGGCATCTAACCAACCGCCAGTCTGCCCCCACTGCCAGTGGGTCCCATCACCCACTCCCGTGCTCGCCACCTTCTCTTCCTTTCCAGAAGACCAGAACCACCTCCTCATCAGTGCCCTTCTGAAAAACAAAGGGAAAAAACCAGTGTCTTCCTCACTCACTCTCCACGCACTAGCCGTCCAGCTCCCGAGCTCCCTGCACCCTGCGTCTCTGCCTGCCTTTATAATCCCCCCGTGCCACACCACCGCACAGACACACACCGCTGCTTCAAGAAACCAACGAGGCCAAACGCGCAAGGGAAGAGAGAGAGAGGAGAGAGATCAGATGGAGGGGAAGGAGGAGGACGTGCGCCTGGGCGCCAACAAGTTCTCGGAGAGGCAGCCCATCGGGACGGCGGCGCAGGGCGCCGGGGACGACAAGGACTACAAGGAGCCCCCGCCGGCGCCGCTGTTCGAGCCCGGGGAGCTCAAGTCCTGGTCCTTCTACCGCGCGGGCATCGCCGAGTTCGTCGCCACCTTCCTCTTCCTCTACATCACCATCCTCACCGTCATGGGCGTCTCCAAGTCCAACTCCAAGTGCGCCACCGTCGGCATCCAGGGCATCGCCTGGTCCTTCGGAGGAATGATCTTCGCGCTCGTCTACTGCACCGCCGGCATCTCAGGTCAGCTCTCCTTCCTTCTTGCTGTGGCTTCAATTCTTTCCAGCCAACTTCTTGTTGACTTAATTTTACTGTAATTGCTGCACAAGATTTTGCTTCGATTCGTCTTGACCCTTTTTGCTATGGCTAATTTCTAGTGTAGTGAACGGAACCTGTTCTTTAGCTTGCTTATCTCAGTAGTAATCCTCCATGGTAGTGACTTAGTAACGCACGTAGTGTGCAATTCCGAGATATTGCATCAAAGGAGTTTAGAATCCATGAGAAACTTGTATAGGTAACAATCCACTATGCTATATAGCTCTGGCATATTAAAGTTATGCGACTTTCACAAGGCTACTATTGAATATACTGCTCTACAGTCAGTGACCCTAAAGAAGATGGAAAACAAGATGATTTTTGTTGTTTTAATTGAAATTAGTAGGTCAAAATATGTTACATTTCTTATTTCTTGTTCAAACAGTAGCTAAAATTCCGTGCCTTTATCTTCTATTTTCTTCATTTGTTTCCAGCATATAGCAATTTACAGTTATCTGCCATCAGTATGGGGATTAGCAGCCCCCTGCTTAATTCTTTTTTTTTTATGAAAGAAACCAGATCTTAAGCCAGCTCCCTTTGGCTTCTAATTTGTACAGCCTTTCTTGCACCTCGAGGGATTTGTCCTTATTGTAATAAATATATTTCATTAGCATACTGTACTACTTTAGCATGTGCTGCTTGTTATTATGCAAAGGCATCCTCAACCGCAAGTGGTAGTTCATTTTTGATGCAGCACTTCATTCCACAGTCTCCTCAGTAGTGCTTCAAAGTTTAAAACGCAAAAGGCACCATTTTAATTAGTTGAGTGTCTACCCACAAAAAAAAAAAGTTGAGTGTCACTCACTCAACGTAAACAGAGACATGGCAAATAAGAAGCGTAAACTGCAGTCGATCCTTTGTAATTGTGAGGATTGTACATAGAAAACTATAGGAAAATTTTGCTACATCAATTAACTAACTTATTGTAGTCCTGAATAGTCCATATGGGCAATTAAACATGTATTGTTGTGAATTTGTACTGCAGTACTTAAAATTATTTACTCCTGTTTTATATATTGATTCTTAATCTCTGGTACTACCTCTCAAAATATCAAATTGTGAAAGAACGTATGCTATATTGCTATTCTGCAAGCATAAACCACAAAACGACTGCAACAATCAAGGGCACTACTAATGGTTCTACTTGCAACTGCAACAGGAGGGCACATCAACCCGGCTGTGACTTTCGGGCTGTTCTTGGCCAGGAAGCTGTCCCTGACTAGGGCCATCTTCTACATAATCATGCAATGCCTGGGTGCCATCTGTGGAGCTGGAGTGGTGAAGGGCTTCCAGCAGGGACTTTACATGGGCAATGGCGGTGGTGCCAACGTCGTCGCCCCCGGCTACACCAAGGGATCAGGGCTTGGTGCTGAGATTGTTGGCACCTTCGTCCTGGTCTACACCGTGTTCTCAGCCACTGACGCCAAGAGGAACGCCAGGGACTCCCATGTTCCTGTAAGTACTGCTGCTGCTTGATTTCCCTAGTTTGTTCAATTGTTGGAGTTCTTCATCAATTAATTTAGCTTATCACATATATGTTATTTAGTCGACATTTGCAACTAAAATCTTATATGACAGTGTTGTAATTTGTGTTCTGAATTTCTGATGTTCAACTTAATTAATAGACCTCATACAGTATGCATGTAACTATTTATTGTCTTTGACATTAAGAAGCCGCATGTAATGAACTTATGCACTCTAGGTCCTATGAATTGAAAATATATGCATTCTTTTCATTACATATTTTCATGTTTGTGCTAATGCTTACCATGAATCCTTATTTGGTGAAAACAGATCCTTGCCCCACTACCAATTGGGTTCGCGGTGTTCCTGGTCCACCTTGCCACCATCCCCATTACTGGCACTGGCATCAACCCAGCTAGGAGTCTTGGCGCTGCCATCATCTACAACAGGGAGCACGCCTGGAGCCACCATGTGAGTGGAACCCCCTCTTCAGTCCTCTTCTCACCCACTTTCCATTTCCAGTGGTTTTGTTACCTACTCGCACTGAAATGTCTCCATCCAAAATATCAGACATGCAACCACCGTCTTTCCATTGTGCAACAAATATAGTGGCATGTTCTGGAAAGTCTGTTCTAATTCTAACTAGGTTCTGTATTTATTCTCACCTCACCTATGTGAAATATTTTTTGTGACCAAACTACCGGTAATCATTCACTCACCAAACTACTAAAATGATGCAGACAGAGTGTGGCATGCCATTGACAGGCATGACCTATAACTATATTGCTCTGGCCTCTGAGGCTGTGTTAATCTTATCACAAAGGCTTGTCTCAATCCATGTAGTTGGCATGTATTAATCTAGGCTGTGTTTGGGATATGATATCATTCTGGTCCTTTGCTAACGTACATTTAATCGCCTATCGATGCCGAAGAGTTGGTATAACCTTGTTCCTGTTCCTATCATTGTTTGCAGTGGATCTTCTGGGTCGGCCCCTTCATCGGCGCTGCCCTGGCTGCTATCTACCACCAGGTGATCATCAGGGCCATCCCGTTCAAGAGCAGGTCTTAAGCTGCGACGGCCCCGCACGCCGAGACATGCCAGCCCGAAGAAAAGAACGAGCGTCTTCCTCTCTGATGTCTTGTGTGCCCACGCCTAGTATCTCTGTCGATTCGTCGCCTCTCTTCACGACTGCTGCGCTGTTCTGTTAATCTGAACCCAGAACCTGTGTATTTCTGTACCGAGCTCTTGTTTGCTTTTCTATCGTGGAGATTTAAGTTATGGCCATTTGTTGCAAGAGTTCCCGTCCAGCTGCTCTCTGTGTGTTGGGATCTTGGCAAGAAACGACAGATATCATGTGAAAATGCGAATCGATCAAGTGAAATTCCACGAAAGACATCGAATTTGGATTCTTCTTAGTTCTAAGATACGCATCCGGACCACCAGTTCTAATAACATCATAACATGACAGAAAGCGGCCTCCAGAACAGAAATCTGAACAGTGCATAGCGACAACACTCTTAATTGGAGACAGATGATAAAGAGGCAAGCTAGACATCGCGCAACCGTTGGTGGATCGAAGACGGGAAATTTTGCTCTAGGACATTGCTCAATGTTGATTTTTGCTGGTAGACATCACTCAAATGTGTCTTTGCCAGTAGACATCGATCAGTTGTGACTATTTGCCCACAGACACCATAGCCATTAAAATAATATTTTTTAGAAACAGAGAAGACATAGAAATCTAAAATGACTATATTGCCCCTAACCCCACCGCCACACGCCGCTGCAGCTTCCTCTAGTAGACAGCACGCATCTCATCGCATGTTCGCAGGATTATGCCAAGTACAGTTTGCAAGACTCAAGCAATGATCTATAAGCAACTAGCTTAGGAGCGTGGCATGTCACTTAAATCAAAAGAAAAAAGTCACTGCTAATTACTCACTTTTGTTGTTCTTTTTAATGGATGTGCAAGTGCAATGCATTGGGTCTGAAACATAGCCTTTATCTGGCTACTAGCTTCAAATATGGTTTGATGCAGCGTGGGCTGCAGGGGCATTTTCGCCTATTCACTTATTTTCTCTCTCTTCAACTCTATAAAATTATTATTTTAACAATCATGGTGTCCAAGAGCAAATAGATACATTTGAATGATGTCCATGAGCAAAGATAAAATTGAATGGTGTCCTCCAGCAAACACCAACATTGAGGAGCGTCCTCCCAACAAATTTACCCATCGAAGAAGCTCCACTGCTCCGGTGCTGCAGCTTGATGAATCTGCAGTGGCGGTGGACCTGACCTGCTGCCGTGGTGGTGGCCTTCCCCCACCAGTCCAGCAGTGCCATGATTGGGGAGAGGACGAAGATGATGGACGACAGGTGTAAAAGACGATGGTGGATGGGGGACCCGGGGCCTATCCTAACGCATTGCTGGCCGCGTACTCTACGCCACGGCACATGGGTTGTTCCTTGATGGCGTTGCATCGCAAGCCGCCAAGGTCCTTTCGAATCAAGGGTGCAGAACTGCAAATGCAAACAGCTGGTACAGGGTATCGGCGCCTTTTACCACTACCACATTTTCACCCTACCACTGGGTGGTAGACATGATATGATCCACCCCAGATGAAGCCATCATGACGTAGGCACACCAGGCGTGCATACGACCGTTTGGAAAGAGACTTTACAAGAAACAATTCATGCGACAAATAAAAACTGTGTTTCTGGAGGCGCATTGCAGATGGCTACACCTGGGGATGGCCAACATTTGGACAGGTTAATTTGATTAACAACTTAACATGATTTCCAGAGTAATTGATATGTTTAATGGATTGACCCGGTATTACAACAGCAGAAGCAACACTTTGCAGGGTGCACTGCAGCTGATTCATATGTAGCTGTTAAGTTTTTTTATAACAAAGAAAAAAGAAAAGAAAAGGGTGGTTAACGGCTCACTTGCTTTCTCCTGTGCAAAATATGGACTTCTAGTTGAGTCCCCTTCTGTACAATGGCCTTCAACCCCATAAAAGAAAACAAAAAAGAAAATGTTGTAGATACGGGAGTAAGAGTATACAGGTTCAGAGTCACTGTTTTGAGTCCTTCAGTATCTGGACAGTCTAGTATACAACATCCCCCACCTGATAGGGCATGTCTCACCTGTCATCAAGAATGCAATTCAACAAATTTCAGTGTGCACAGATTACATGAATAGAATATTGAATGGTGATGTGGAAGTAATCTAGGCATCAGAATTCATACAATAACCAACGCTTACAGTTTGACAACCAAGGCATACAGCCACATTTTAAGAAACAAAGGACTTGTTCTCCAAACTAACTATGCAAACTATGCTGTGTGTAAAGTAGTTGATAATGTGAAGAAGTTATAGCATGTTAATTTCTACTCTCAAGTCTACATGATAGATTGTAATTCTCTTCCTTCTCAAGTGAGACATAACCATTGAATACCAGAAAATTCTGACAAGGGACATACCTTTTTTGAAGTAATGGGATTGACATTGGAGAATCTTTATCCACTGCCAATTGTCAGCATCAGATATAATTAATGGACATCTCTTCTAATATGATACAATTAAAGGTTTCCACAAACCAGCTTAGAACCACTAGCTACCACATATGCCTGACTGAAAGCTTAAGCAGCAATTTTTGCTAGAGAATCAATGGCCATGATTGCGCCCAGGAGGACCAGATCTCAAATCCAGTGAAGGTTTTAGCTTCACATAATCCCCAAAGCTCTGCTGAGAGGATCGCTCGGAAGGCAATGGCCTATCATGCGAATCCCACACATTTGCATGTATCATCTTTCCAAACTGAGAGCTCAGGATGTCAGCTTCAGAGACTACCCTCTCCTGAATACCTGCTGAATGCTGTACTCGAACAAAACGTCCATGTACTGGATCAGCAGGCCGGCTAGGTAAGTGATCATCAAGACCTCTTGATGTAACTGTGAAGCCCTCATTTCTGTAAGCTGGTTGCCTCACATGGTTTAAAGGAATGGCTCCACTGCCACCAGTTAGAGGAGTGGAAGCACCCGAAGTAGTTCTGGGGCTAGAAATTGGAGAAGGTGACATTCTACCATTTTGATGTTGTGGAGATCTTGATCTCAGAAGAGGACTTCCACATGGAGATACAGGACAAGATATATTACTTCGTATATGGATATCACTGCATAGAGGCAATAATTAGAGGGAAGATATTTTCCATGGAGATAGACAAGAAACTTCACTGAATTGTATATTTTTTTGCCAGGAGCATTGGGTTGAGTTGATTGAAAACTAAGTTACAGCAAACTAGTATAGGCTACAGCAAATAGGAAAATGTAATTATTCTATGTGACAGCTATATACAGGTGGGTACTTTGTTGTTTAATCTCAAACAGAATAACATAAGTCACAGATTGAATGCAAATTAGGATATAATACGCTCCAGCAGATACCTAGTTTTGTTTACTGCTCCGTGAAAATTGCTTCATATGGACACATAAAAAGCATGAACTTATGTACTCAACAGATAAATTCAACAAAAATTGAATGACTTACCTATTTGCCAAAGAAAATTTGGCAGCTCTTCTCTGGAAAATCGACTGGCCTTCCAAACCAAGTGAGGACATATTTCTGGCATGCCCAACCACCTGAAACATCATGAGAGGCAAATAGAATGTAATGCAGTCACATGAACAGCAATAACATAAAATAAGCAGCTGCTTGTCCATTGATATGGCATTATGGCTTTAATATTCCATGTAGGTCAGTGTGCTAGCGCACCTTGTAGACAAACGCTAATCTTTAACAGCCATAGAGAAAAATGAAAGGGGAAGGACGCTAAAACTAATAAATGCTTATATTTATGAAATTATCTGTAGGCTGAAGAAGCATGCCAGTTAATTAGTTGAACAATAAAATTGTTTCAGAAACAGTAAACAGTTGGTACCTTCGAATTTGTTTTGCAGGACATAACCGTCAACTGTTCCAGTGGATCAGAGGCAGCTGATTTTTCAAGTGGTGGTGCATTTCGTACAAATGGATGCTGCAAAAGATCCACTGCCGTTGGACGGCTGGATGGATCACGTTGCAAGCACTGTCTTATGAAGTCTTTCCCCTCTTCTGAGAGGTGATCTGGTATTGGTGGAAGCTCCTTACTGTTCCCTATCTTAAACATTGCGGCAATCTATGGAAAAAGTAAAAGGTGAAGAGCCATGTTAGCATCCAGATTCAAGAGGTTACAACTGATAAAAAGATGATTCTGATTATAAATTGCATCACCTTACAAAACAAAAGGTAACATAGTATCAATAGTATGAACTGCTCTGCCGAGCAACACTTCAAGATTGTTTTTTCAGTGATAAAAAAAAATCAAAGTGAAACTAGCTCTCTCACCATTCTTCAATAAATTCAGTAAGCATTACATGCACTTCCAAAGCTTACATGCAGCATAAGGACATAGTTCTTGAAGAATACAGTTTATAATAGTATTTGGCTAGTCATGATATAAGAACAGTAAAAGCAGTGAAAGGGTCTCTAGCCTAGTGGTTAGAGCACTTAGCATCCAGCAAGCCCAGGTTCAACTCTCCGTGGGAGCGAATTAAACGGGTTTGGAATAAAAAATTATAAAAAAAATAGGTTGGGGCTTCCCCTACTAACTTCAAAGAACTGTAAAAGCATCAAGGCAGTAAAATGAAACAATTTGCCATGCTGAAAAAACAGTTTAAAATGTAGAATTGATTGAAGCTTAAACTAAAAAAGGCCAGAATTGTTTGACTTAGATGTCTTGGCTTACTATAAGAACCGTCCATGCACGCGAACAGAGAAAACCAGAATCGGTTGGTTTTTTAGAAAAGTAGTGAAAAAATGAAAAAAAAGAGGTTAAAGTAAATGAACCCTCCATTTGCTGGTGACTCCAATATGAAACTTTTATACCTACTAGTTTTTAGATCTGTTCTATAAGAATCCCAGCCTGATTGCTAGTACCACTGTTGAACAGCTGATTGGCAATTAATGCAGTGGCAAAAAAAGATGCATCATGCATCTTACATGGCAAGTTATCCTAGCAACAGAAAATTTACATTACAGAAACAGAAGCCATAGCTTCAGGGTCCAACACTAACCCCTTCGTATTGACTCCATGGTGGTTTTGAGGTAGCCATCTCTAGGACTGTGCATCCTAAACTCCATATATCAACTGCAAGGTTACATCCACTAGAATTTTTTATAACCTGCATATTTGTCACAACATAAGCAATGAAGGCCAAGACTTTTAAACCCAACCAAAATAATTAAAGTAACGGAACAAACAATGCACGATTTGGAGCAATACCTCAGGAGCCATCCAATATGGGCTACCCTTAAATGAAAAAGGGCATTGCTGTCCATTGATCTAAGAAATAAAACAGCAAAACACATGTTTAGACAAGCTCACAGGTTAAAATCATGTATACTATATAAGAATCATCTTTTGAGGTGAGAAAAACATTCTCGAAATTTAGATGAAATTTAATACAAGCACTTAACCAAATAAACAATAAAGTTACAATAAAAACCTCAGTTAAGTTGGAGCCATATCTAAAAGCCAGAAGACAATGAAATCTAAGCCAGAAGATATGCTAACAGGAACAGCAGGGGCCAAAATAAAGTGGTCAATTCTTATCGAAGAAGTTGAGCCAGTGCAAGTAGTTATTAGTAGAGGTCCAGGTGCAAAAGGAAGGTACTACATTTCCTTCTGTGAAGATAAAATACTATCATTTGAATTTTGAGTTGTTTTCTACACATAGAGAGAGAAAAAGGAGCAGAAAACTTACATGTTTTGCCATTCCGAAGTCAGCAAGCTTCACACGACCATTAGGGTCAACCAATATGTTTGCGCCTTTGATGTCCCTGCAAATTTAGGATGAGAATAAGTAGAAGCAAAGATTAAAAAAAGTTGCAAATCCCTAGCAGGCATACAATAATTGACTAAAAAAGGGTAACTATATAAATAATGTTACCTGTGTACTGTATTCTTTGCATGTAAATATGCTAGGCCCAAAAGTATTTGTTTAGTATAACTTCGAATTGCTTGCTCACCAAACTGCCCGTACTCTTGGAGAAGCTTATGTATAGATCCACCAGAAACATACTCAAGGTATATGTAAAGCTTATCATTAACCTGTTTTGAGTATAATACAGAGATGCATTTAGAAGAATCACAAGACTCACGGAGAAAAGTATATACATTTCTGCAGGTTCCATGCTTTTTTTTCCTTTTCCTGCTATTCACTACAGGAAGAGCGTAGTGAAGGGTAGGGAACATGGTCTATTAGCAGTAGATTACAACTAAAGGCAGCAGCTTATACCGTTTCAGATCCATAGTACCGCACAATGTTTGGATGCTGAAGTCGGCTCAGAAGTGATATTTCCTGTGAAATGAAATAATAATGTCAAAAGAGAAGGTACAACATAAGGAGTCATGATAAACAAGTGGAGTTTTCAATGTTGAGTGTGAACATGTAGAAAACACCATACCTGGCACAGCTGCTTTGCGCTTTCTTTTGATTTAGGATCATCTGAGAAAAGGGTAACCTCCTTCATAGCACACATTTCACCTTTATCACTGAAATAAATGACAATAAACAATTAAAATGAAGAAACAAATGATGATCCAGTACAACAAAACATTCATGCACATAGTAAAGACAGATGATAACTAGAGTTATTGTGATCAGACATATAATGCTGTCACAGGACCACTTCATCAATGATAAAAGGAATGAGGATACCACCCAAGAAAAAAAAATTAAAATCCAGAGTAATTCGTTACTGCTTATATAACAATATATGTCATATTCTAGCGCAAACTTCTTGCAGCACAAATAGATAATCTGGATTTTTTTAAGGTAAAGCATTTGCGCCAATGACTCCTTCCAAATATACCAATATTAACCATGACGTGTGATTTCACCACAAACATGTGATAGATTGCAAGAGAAATTTTGAGTAGACAATAATGCTGAGTGCAGATAGTAACTTGCTAAAACATCATCATTTATGTGAGAGGCTGGCAGCACTTGAAATAAATCCTCGAGAAAGAGAGAACAGAAAATTGAACATTCAAAACTCACATAAAATCTGACTTAGTGGCTACAAAAAACTGAAGATTTGATAAACATAAGTCAATTTGTAAAAAATTATATTATAACTTCAATCAACATACAAATTGAAATGAGTATAATCCAGTTCCATGCATGGAAAGAGCAAAAGGCATACCTGTTAAAACCAACATATACATGGCCAAATGTCCCACGGCCAATCAGTTTTCCCTTCTTCCACCGTGATCCAGGACTGGGTGGATTTTCTGTTCTACCAGGACTACGAGATATAGGACTAGTTGGGGTAGAGTTGTTTGGCAAAAAGGTGGAACTATTAGAGATGCTCAATGGCGGAAGCGGCAATCTGTGGGTTTGCTTCTTCTTCCCTTCAGCATGTCGACTTGTTGGAGATTCAGGAGCCACCCCACCAGCCCTTGGATGCAAAGGAGAGACACTTCCACTATGCACCCTAGAACTTGGACCAGGACTTGTCATTCTTGGGCTCGGAATTGGTGAACACTCTGGACTACCGCGGCTAGGCTGCCAAAAGAGCTGGGCTAGCATATCACCTCCCACTGAATTATGCCCAGATGTCTGACCAGAACCTGGACTGGAGCACTGACCAGACCCAAGGAAAGTTACGTCTGCATGAGGCTTCACTGCCCAAAAAGCTGAAGTTGGAATCTGGTCGGGACATATAATTCTTGGGCTTCGAGTAGGACTTGACATCAAACTATTGGGAGCACTCTCCAAGGTAATTTGCCTTGGGCCTTGTAAATTAGATTGATAGCTGTCAGCAACAGTACCTCTTGGAGATGTTGACAGAATTTGGTTACTGAGAAAGGTATTGTTTGGCTTTGCAACATCTTTGGTGCTCTTTCTGGTGATAGCACTAGAAAGCTCTCTGTGCACAACACTTCACAAGCAGAGTATTCAAAATTCGTAAGCATGAATTCAAGTAATTACAAAAAACATATTGAAAAGAAGATGGACTTATTCATGGCACCTGAGAGCATACCTTGAACTATTTGTTGCAGTAATTCTAGTGGCATTTTCAGTTTCATTTCCCACAGGGCTCTGAAGCCGAGAATCTCCTGGATCATCACTATCAATAGAACAGTTGCTGGAGACAGAAGCAGTAGCCTCTTCAGCAACGGGTTCAGTAGCTTCAGGTCTTTTTTGAGGCCGAGGGAGTGGTAGCAGGTGTCCTTTGCCACGCTTTTCCAAAGTGGATTTTGAGTCGGTAATATCAGAAATAGTGCGTGTCACCCTAGCACGTGATCCAGGAAGAGGAAGTGGTTGCGCATGTGGTCTATCTACTGCAAAGCTCTGACACCGAGAAACCTCTTTTGAAGGGGATGTTGAGCGGGATTGGGCAGTGGACCAGCAACCTTTGTCACCAGCTGTGTCTTTACCATGTCTACGACTCCCTCGTGATTTTCTGCTTCCCTTTTGCTCATTTGAACTTATGAGACGCTGAAATGTGTCAATGAGGTTTTCTTTGGCAGTCTTTTTCACTTCTTTGGATGAAGATTTTCCCCACCATGTTGGCATACTGAATATAGAATGCGCTGTAGAGGATTTATTTATATACTCATAGCGAGGTCATGCAGATTGATCAGCTACCATGCTATGACAATTAGCTAGAGATGGCGAGGTTGAGAATTAGGGTACTTCAACAAAGCCGTAGACCCACAATGAACCTTCCACACAATGGAACACTGAGGTGTTTAAATTTCCTGTTTTTGCTTCGTCAAGTAATACAAAATTTCAGCTCAGCGCCGTCTCCACCTCAAAGTCTGAAACCACATCCATAAGACAGGCGATATAATAACAATAATGCAGCACTGAAACAAAATATCAAGAAAACTTCTTAAGCCGACTGCAATAGTTTTTTTTTTTGGTAAAGATGGCATCCCCATTTCCATTGATCAGATGGAAATTCCAGAGTACATACAATGATGCAACAGAAACAGATAGAGACCCACACAATTCAGTTTCAAAATTTATGAATTCAAGTGGATAAATGGCATCCTGACCGTACCTCCATGAAATCGGAAGGCACAGTCCAAAGGCGGACCCACCAGCTGAATAGTGCTGTTGGGTCTGACCATGGATCCACCTAATAGTGCATCCCTTAATTGCATAAATACGACTACTTATACCGATAAAAGCATAGTGAGGCTAATTTTGGTACTTCTATAATCTATATCTATAGGTAAGTACGTAACCATACTAGCATAAAAGGCATGAATCAAGCCAATCCAGGGTTTATTGTATACCCTGTAAGCATCAACAATTGTGACCACTCTCCTAGATACCCCTATTTTAGATTAAAAGCATCTAAAGATTATGTGCTGCACTGAAACATGGTCAACACTATAGATTCTTCAAAGTAAAAGGCATATTGACTAGAAAATGTGGGTCAGATTTTGATGCTGCAGTTCAGACTTGGACAACACACACACAAACACATATGGCATAGCATAAATAAAAATAATTGATATTACTCATGCATATATCATCCGATATAGATTAGAAACATCTGCAGATTAATAAATGTATTGAAATATAGTAGACGAACTACTAAAAAGTAAAGGATCATTTTGACTTATCATGATGATGTTTTGTAATTGTTCGTGAAAGTATGCACGGCTCCAACAATAAGGCAAATAAATGAAGAGCGCCAGCTGCTCTAAAAGAGAAATCTCAAGGCAATAAGAACACCCTTTTTTTCCTTGGTACCAGTAATTGAACCCCATGTAGGAACATATATATAACATAGTGAGCGAGTTGCTAAATTTTCATCAATTGCTTAGATGCAAAAGGGTAAATAATGGGGAAAATTAATTTCTAAGCTCAAGGTCATCTTCTAGGACCAAAAATTCACCGACAATGCTAACAGGCAGAAGGACATAGCATCCAATCAAACTATGATCATATGAAAAAACACTAGTCATACAGAATGCAGATTTCTCTCAGAACTTTCACGCAATAACCATTCCAGTCAGTATATTATTTATTGCTGGCACTGGCATAAAATATGCACAATCCATTCTGTACCATTCATATTGGTGGCATAAACTACCACGCTAACTCGCTCTAACGTATAACAACAATAAGTATACTGATAAACTCAGCTAACTTCTATACAAATTGGAACTTATGCAAGAACAGACTAAACGTGGGGCGGATGAGTCGACACTCCAGATTTTTGTAAAATAAACTGCACATGATCGTGCCCACGAAGAATAGCAGCCTAATCGAACTATGGATGGACTAGAATAGCGCACCAGGTAGCAAGCAAATCCTCCACTAGCTGAGTGTACAGGACGTAAGATTCCGATTTGATTGCTCACAGTCGCAGCAGTCAAAACGGCCCCCGAAACAGCACGAAGTCGAAGAACAATCTACCCAAGCAAAGCAACCAAGCAAGCCAGGGTCACGTACCAGCAAAAACGAAGAAACCAGTCCAGGCCCGGATGGATCTCCAGTCCACCCCAGTCAGGTAGCACTAGAGCGGGCAACAGAGGTGGAGGTGGTTGCCACCTCCCGCCCAAGCAGCGAAGCTGGCGGCGGAAGGAGACCTGGCCCGCCGCACCCGGTCGCCTGCAGGCACCGAGGCTCGCCGGCGCCGAGGCACGGCAAATCGCGACGGAGAGAAAAAACACACCGACGGCGGACGAATTCGGGGAGGAATCGGGCAAGCAGGGCGGGCGCGCGAGCGGAGCGGAGGAGGAATCTGGGGAGGGATCGGGGGGAGGACCGCGCGAGAGGGGAATGCAGGACGCGGGGGGCGGGGGAAAAAGGGGGGGAAGGGAAGGAAAGGAGACGACGACGGGAGAGGAGGAGCCGGGGGAGGAGGGAGGGGGGCAGTTTTTGTTCGCCCTGTCTGCTGCTGCCTGCTGCTGCTTGCGCGATGCGCAGTGCGAGTGGGATGGGGTGGGGGGGAGTGTGCTGCGTGCGCCGCGCCGCGCTGTGCTGGGACGGGACGGGGGGAGTGAGAGGGGGAGGGAGGCGAGGGGGGATGGTTGGTGGTGGTGGCGGCGAGAATCTCGTGCGGCTCGGGATCCCTGTGGGCTGTCCCTGCCGTGGGTGGGGTCCGGCGTGCCTGCTCTTTGTGCCAACCGCCGAGGTTTAACTACGGTGTTGCTGTGCATGTGCTGCGAGTGTTTAAGCTTGTGAGAAGGCTATGATTAGCGGCGGATCAGACGCGATGGCTTGCCGGGCCTGCCGGCGGCAAAAAAAAAGGGGGGGGGCTTTTTCGGTGTGTTTTTAGTATATATTCCCATGTGTTTTTAAGCATAATATATGTTCCTGATGATTATGTACTTGTGTGCAAAACATTGTTTTCGAAGTAACGAAAATGTGAGTGGTACAGCAAATGAGAAATTTGAATGTGCTCTTGTGATTTGACGTTAACTGGCACGAAGGAAGCAATTTAGCTTTAGGTTACTCTCAATAATAATGTGTGCTGGTAGTTGCTACTAGAGTTGTAAGTAAAATCAATACCAATAGTAGCTGCATCAGATAATGCATATGATCTGTATTTCTTTCTCGTATTGTCTCCGAGGTGATTGTGCATTTGTGCTGTCCCATTTTAGAAGTTCCATTATTAAATAAAAGGCATAGATCAATACTAATTGGAGTTTATTCGGTGCAACGGTGCGGTGGAGACACAAGGCACATTGCTTTGTTTTTCCTATACTTTTCAGAATCCCCCTCCCAGTATGGAAGCACAGCTTCAAAGATCCAACAAGCAGTGGCGAGGCAGTTCTCAAACCCCATGGGCCATGGGACACATGTACACTGGTCCGTTTAGAATTTTCAGCAAATAGCTTAGCTGTGTTTTCTTTTTTGTTTGTTTATTGCAAAACCTTCCAAGAAATATATTAGCCTTGTGAAGTCACCACTATACTCCACCGGTGTTTGCTTTTCTCACGAGGCCTTGTCCCTCCCACCTATGTACACGTTTTTCTTGTATGTCTCTATATTTCCTTCTTTTAATATACTCCCTCCGTCCCAAATTGTAAGTCATTCTAAGAATCTTGGAGAGTCAAAGCATCTCAAGTTTGATCAAAATTATAGAGAAAAATATAAAAATTTATGACATCAAATAGATATACTATGAAAATATAATTGATAAAGAATCTAATGATATTTAGTTGACATCATAAATGTTATTATATTATCATATAAATTTGGTCAACCCTGAGATACTTTGACTCTCTAAGATTCTTGAAATGACTTACAATTTGGAACGGAGGGAGTAACATGTAGCTCTTCTAGTGCTTCGCTACAAAAACTATCTTCATGTAAGAGCCAAAGACTTTGCTTGAAAAAGGTAATAAAATTTAAGCACTCTTGGACAATATTGACATATTGTAGCCTCTGGCTTGTATGGAATCTTGTAGTAAATCTATGAATTAGGGGTGGGGATGGGGGCATCTCGTATTCTCGTGGATGATTTGGAATCTTGGACAATTTGGAAGGAATTAGAGGTCAGGACTCCCTATTTTAATTCCACAGGCGTTTGACAAGAGAGTTTCTACCTGTGGAAGTTGGCATCTGATATCTTGGAGGAGGGCAGAATATGGGCTTTTCCTGCTACGGCCTACGGCTTCCTGCTCGGGCAAGCGTTGCTGTATAATCTTTTTGTTTTGGTGCCCACCCGGTGCTGCGGGGAATGGGATGCTCTAGCTGTAAAACTCATGATTTTCACTAAACGAAACATGTGTACAGGCACATTCTTTGAAAAAAAAATTGAGCATGTAAGCTCAATTGCTCGATCATAGCTCCTTTAGAACCGGGGGAGAGGGGACATGCAAACTCCTGTGTCTTCTTTTATTGTAAAGGATGAGGAAACAAAAATATCAATAAGCTATGTACATCAACAACTCATAGATTTAAAAGAACATACTAGGTCTAAGTGAAAGCCAAGGCATGTAGTATGTGAGCCTGGCAGTAATCAAAGGCAAACATACAGCTTTTCATAAAAGTCAATTTCAACTCAACAGAATGGAAGTCTGCATACCCCATCAGTTAGGACATTGTGCACTTTGCTGGTTTTCCTTTCTCGTATCTGGATCTTAGCTCTTTGCCCTGCCAGTGGATATGGCATAGGCAACATTTAGCTGCCAAGTAATTTCACAAAGTATCACACTGGTGGAGAGCGGTCCGCAAATTTGAGGGTACGCCGATGCAGGCGATCTGCTCCCTACTCTTGGGAGATTTTGAAGGAACGCAATGCACGAATTTTTCAGCGAACTTATTCCCTCTCACTGCGAAGATCAAGGAAGAGGCGTTTGCCTGGTGCTTGGCTGGTGCAAAACGGCTTAGAGATGTTGTCCCTTTAGGGTAGAGCTCGGGTTGAATGTTTTTCCATTTCCCTTTTCTTTTAAAGCTTGTAAAGTTTTGATCCTCTTCTTTATCAATACATGACGAGCAGTACATTACTGTCGGCCGCTTCAAAAAAAAAACATTTATCTGCCAAGTTGTTGCTAATGCTATTGGCCTGATGTAGGAAGAGGGGAATGTGAGGAGGAAAATGACAGCGAAATTACCATTAGCAAGACATTATTAGTTAGATCCTTACCTTTAAGGCGTAGGGGTGGAATTGATCAAAACCACCTAAAAGAATAATCAGTTCCGCCTTTTTGAAAAGGAGGTCCGTTACTATTGTGTGACATGCATACTCTTTTTAAGCCATCTTCGTGTCCGCAATGGAGATGACCTCATCTACTCCCTTCATTCCAAATTATAAGTCATTCTAACTTTTTTGGAAGGTCAAACTATTTTATGTTTAGCTAAAATTATAAAGTGTATCACAAAAGTTTATGACACCGAATAGATATACTATGAAAATATATTTAATAAAGAAACTAATGGTAATATCATAAATGTTAATATTTTATTGTATAAATTTGGTCAAACTTGAGATACTTTGACTCTAAAAAAATTATAATGACTTATAATTTGAAACGGAAGGTGTAAGTTGGCAATACCAGTTGCATTTAGGCCGATTAAAACTACTCGTTGGTAAAGCAAAACGACCCAAAAAAAACAAATGGTTGTTTGGCCTTACCTGTGTTAAAATCATCTGTGACGGAATAGGCCTCATGCCGTGTTGCGCTAGCAAGTTGCAGCAAATAAAGTCGGCATCTTGCACCGGCCAATGCCCTCGTGTCCCCTGCGCTCGCATTGCACGAGAGAACAAAGAGTTTTTGTAGCGGCAGTTCTCCTTCCCGCTCCGATGGACCTCCTCGTAGATAACCTTCAACTAGACGTGTCCGGATCTTTAGTCCGGATTAAAATTCATGTTACATCGAATATTTGGATGCTAATTAGGAGGACTAAATATGAGCTAATTATAAAACTAATTACACAGATGGAATCTAATTCGCGAGATGAATCTATTAAACCTAATTAATCCATCATTAGCACATGTTTACTGTAGCATCACATTATCAAATTATGAACTAATTAGGCTTAATAGATTCATCTCGCAAATTAACCTCCATCTGTGCAATTGATTTTATAATTAGTATACGTTTAATACTCCCAATTAGTATTTAAAACAAACTCCCTCTCTGAGAGCACACGGCATGCATGTTGACCATTGCCGTATCGAGTGGTTATTACATTCAGTCTCTGAATGAAATTTCTGCAACCCTGACAGAAACCAGACAGACGTTGTTTTGGTCGGCCAGCTGCACACCCTCACTGACAAGCAAGATTGATGCATGCTGCAGTAGATCGTACAGTTGCAGCAACCATAACCAACCGTTGAACCAGAACAAAGATGACTTGATCGAATGCAGCGCTAAGCAACCACATCTGAACAACCCAACGGTCTGGACTTCGTTTTCTCAAATCCTTCTGATCCGGACGTGACCGTCGCTGTCGCGTGCCACACGATCCATAATACTAATGCGTAGTATTTGAATGGAAACATCGTTGTCGTCACAAGAAGAGTGTATGCATAACGAACCCGCAGCTGCAGGCCGGAATCAGAAATTCAGAATGAGCTTGTGGCACGGTCAGTCGGTCAGCGACATCGGCGTCGTCGCCTTTATGCGCCTGCAATTCCCAGTAGCTCTTCACCTGCATCTGCAGGCTGCGTGCGTGCCTAGGTCTTCACCGGAACGGACGGCGCCAACAAATGCCATCAATTCGAGACACCGATGTGTGCCACTCCCTCACGAGCGAGCGAGAAAAAACGCCATCGAATGATCGGTACATGCAGAACGGAGGTTCCTACGATTTCTATTGCTTTGTAGCAATGGAAAGCAACACGATGTCCGTGCCATGCATCGGCCACTGATGAGACATGAAGATTGCAGCCCATGAAAATGATGGTCCCAAACAAGCAAACAAAGTTCAGTACACGTTTACTTTACATGTTTGTTGCTTGTTGGTAAATTTGACAACTCTCTAGGAATAGATTGGGGAAAAAACATGAAAAAGATTCAAAAAATAGTAGTAGTAGAACAGCTGGCCGGTCACCAACACGAACTGCCTCCAACAAATAATCTGCAGCACTCGATCCTGAATTATTACTCTATTTTTTTTACCCTCCCCTTTTCTTTCACCCCTTTGTAGTAGACGTAGTACATGCCCAGATCCAAATCTAGCTAGATCTTGCCAATATAATTGCAAAAATTTCCCCATCTCCCTTATCAGAATGGTAAATTCCGGAAGAGAAGTGACTTGAATGCTCTCACCAAACCCATTTAATTTACTTACTGTCTTGTACGCTTATCTACACATTCAATGTCCAGCGTCTCCTCGGCAGCACGGATCTTGGCGCGCAGATCCCCGGGATCTTCTACGCGCAGGGCGCCGTGGCCGGCCTTGCTGCCGCGTCGGCGGCGCGGAGCTCGTCGATGACCGGGGCCAGGTCGCGCGGGCGCACCTCCATCCGGAGCCCGTGCTTCATGAACAGCGTCAGCGACATCTTCTGCTCGACGCGGTGGCCCGGCGCCACGGCCAGGCGGTGGCGGAGGAGCACGCTGCCGGCGATGTTCTTCATCTGCAGGTACGCCAGGTCCTTGCCGAGGCAGATCCTCGGCCCGGCGTTGAACGCCACGAACCGGTACGAGTCGTGCGGCTCGAACCGGGTGCCGTCGGCGGACAGCCACCGCTCGGGGCGGAACTCGAGGCAGTCGTCCCCCCACACCGTCTTCATGCGCCCCGCCGAGTAGATGGAGTAAGTCACCGAAGACCCCGCCGGGACGAACGTGCCGTCCGGGAGGTAGTCGTCGGCGACGACGTGCTTGGAGTCCTCCGGGACGGACGGGTACAGGCGCAGGGTCTCCGAGAGCGCCGCCTTGAGGTAGACGAGGCGGTCGAGCTCCTCGAAGGTGAAGGGCGACGCCAGCCACAATGACGGGTCGTGGGAGCCGCGGGACGCGGCGAGCGCGGAGCAGAGCTCGCGCACGACCTTGCGCTCCACGTCGGGGTGCGTGGACACGAGCCAGAAGAACCAGGAGAGCGCCACGGAGGAGGTGTCGCGGCCGGCGAGGATGAAGTTGAGCGCCACGTGCTGCAGCGACTCGTCCGAGTAGGAGCCCTTGCGCATGAACCGGGAGAGCAGGTCGTCGTGCGCCGCGGCCGCCGCCGTGTCGCACTTGCCGTTGCCGGCGAGCTCGAGCTTGCGCGCCCTGATGACGGCGGCGAGGTACTCGTCCACGTGCGCGACGCTGCGGGCCAGCGTGGTCTCCATGCCGAGGCCCAGCCACTTCTTGCACCGCCACAGGCACTCCGGGAAGATGAACCGGTTGAGCGTCGCCTCCGTGGCGCGGTCGAAGGCCGAGGCGAAGGCGTTCTCCGGCAGGCCGGGGGCGAGCGTCTCGGGGTCCTTGCCGAACGCCAGGCCGCAGATGTTGTCGAAGGTGAGGCGGAGGAGGAGGTCCTGGAGGTCGACGTGCGTCTTCTCGTTGGCCGCCTCGTCCAGGATGGGCAGCAGCCTGAGGTGGATGGAGCGCGACACCCACCGGGACATGGCCGTCCGGAGCGTGCGCGTGGTGAACTCGAGCGCGGCGGTCTTCCGCTGCGCGACCCAGGTCTCGCCGTCGGAGTTGAAGATACCGTCGCCGAGCAGGTCCCGGAAGACGGCGTGCCAGAAGGGACCCTTGGGGTAGTTGTCGAAGCGCGCCTTGAGGACGTGCTCCAGGTTGCGCGGGTCGCAGGTGACGGTGACCAGCCCGCCGCGGCGCGCCACGCCGGGCACCGCGAAGATGCAGGTCTGGTACGTGCCGCCCGTGCGGCGCAGGTTGCCGACGATCCACTCGTGCATGTCCTCGGCGTGCTGCACCAGCCCCGGCAGGCTGCCGAGCACAGGCCACACCCGCGGCCCGCTGAGCCCACGCGACAGCCGCCAGAACCACGCCATGTACGCGGCCACCACCGCCACCACCACCGCCCACGTCCCCACCTCCATTGCCAGCCGGCGATCGACCAGAGATAGCTACTGTACACACACGTACGCTCACAGCACCAGCTAGATCAACGGATCCGATCAGACCCGATAGAGGAGAAGATCAAGCTGGCTGGCTGGGCTGGCTAGCTAGTGTAATGCGGTAATAAGTGAGTCCACATGGAGCGTAGCAATGAAATGCTGCAAGGGGAGGTGACGGGATGGCAGAGCGCAGCAGGGAAGACGGAGGTTTTATAGAACTGGTCGGAGCTTGCACAGTTGAGGATGGATGGCGATTAATTGCTGGTCCGTATGTACGTCGGTCTTACCACTACCAGTAGTACACCACACTCCCGAGTCCCTAGCTGCAACTGCAAAGCTCTGCTACACAGCAACACCCAGCGTGTAAAAAAATTGCCGTACCTGACAGTAGCAGCGTACACGTACGTGTGTACAGATGTACTCGCCACAACGCGTGCGTACATCACATTTACACGCCACCCATCAGGTCTTTGTGGTTACTGCGACGGGTGGTCGATCAGCAGCTGAGCGAAAGCAAGAGTCCAAGGGATCGGGCTTCACCGGCGGCGGCCTGATGACCGGCCGGTGGATGATGGAGCGGAGGCTAGTTGGCGGCGGCCGAACGGGAAACGGCACGGGCGGTCGCCCATAAATTGCCGCCGGGGGCCGTTGGGTGGCCGCGCCGCGCCGGGTTACTCGCCAACAACTGGCCGGAGCGCGCGCCACGGGCCAATCCGCCGCGACGTCGCGCCACCTACCCGTGCAAACGCCATTGAATGCTCGGCCGGGGAGGCATTGAAGCCCGAGGGCACGCACAGCTAGCTGGAGCCGGCTTGGCTTTGTTGTCCAAGGGGATCGGGCTAGGATGCCTTTTCGCGGAGTGGACTCACTGTGGGAGACGCTTAAATGGATCGGAGACCGACCGGTCCGTATGGATCGAGCGATGCAGATGCAGTAATGCACTAATGCCACTGGTGCGGTGCACGACGGCTACGGCTTCGGCTGGCTGCCTGGCTTCTCGTGCGGGGAGGGACGGTGAGGTAGCAGGAGCATGTGGCGTGCCATCGAGACGGGCTGGACGAGACCTGGGGCATAAATAGACGGCCGTGGAGCCGGTGCGTGACCGGGGTGCGCCTGCGGGATGGCGAGAGGAGGACGAACGGGGAGGTGTTGGTTGTGGTTGGGTTCGCGGGTGGAGTTCGGAGAGGTTTGGTGTCGTCGGGCGAGCGGCCCTTACCCACAAGTCCACGACCACGGACGTCGACGTGAGCAGTGAGCTAGTAGCTCTGGAGAGAACTGCTGGCGCGCGCCGCGCGCGGTGTCTTTCGTCTTTCCTCAATCCCCGTCCCCTGCTGGCTGCTGCTAGTCAGCGTGTTATGAATTATGATGCGCCGTGCTAGCAAGGAGCAAGGTCGATCAACAGGCGTGGTTTATGTCAACCGATCACATCATCACCTAGTTCAATTAGTTATAGCGTGTTTGACTACCTCGATGTTTAATTTGTTGGACTCACTACCGGGGAAAGCTAGTTCCTAACCCCCTTTAGTATCGGTTGTGCAACCGATATTGCTACTTCGGTACTAAATAGAAAGATTTTAGTACCGGATCAAATAACCAGTACTAAAGGGGTATTATAAAATAAAAAAATAAAATCCCGCCGTCAAGCCCCGCCCCCCCCCCCCCCGCCGCCCCCACCCTTCCCGACCCCCGCGGCCCCCACCGCCGCTCCCGCCCTCCCGTGGCCCCGCTCCCGGCGGCCCCCGCCACCCCCCGCACTCCTGCCACCTCACCTCGCCCCGCACGTCGTCGCTTGCCGCCACCTCACCTCGCCCCGCCGCTACTCCTCACTGCCGGTGTGGGGCGAGCGGAGGGTGGAGGGAGGGGAGGCAGAGGAGGTGCCGATGGCAGTATTAAGAGGAAGGGGTGCAGAGAGAGAGAGAGGGAGAGAGAGAGAGAGAGAGAGAGAGAGAGAGAGAGAGAGGAAGATGGGGGGAGGCGAGCGGATGGAAAAGACGGTAGCGGGTAGCGGGGTGTGTGTGGATAAGGCTGGTGGAAGCTCCTTCAGTACCGAGTGGGAGCTCCACCCGTTAGTACTAGGTGGAGGCTCCAACCGGTACTAAAGGTCACCCATTAGTACCGGTTGGAGCTCCCAACCGATACTAAAGGGGGTCACGGGAGACTCCTGGGGAACTATTCGTAAAAAACCAACTGATACTAAAGGTTAGGATTAATGTTCAGTTTTCAGTAATGACTAATGACCAACTAGACCTGGAATCGGGAGGAGCGGCGAAACCTGAATGTCAGAGCCTTGCTACAGGGCTGCTGGACGCCGAGCCAGAAACTCGCGAGTGGCTCGGCTCGTTTGTAGCTAGGCTCGGCTTGGTCAATTTTTTTATGAGCTGTGCAACTATTTTTCTCATTTTGTTAATGAGCTGGCTCGAGCCAGCTCGCAAACCAAACAAGCTAGAAGGCTAAATGTCCAACATAGGGAGTTGAGCTATCAAAGCTGAGCCGAGCCATCGAAGCCCTGCCAAGCCAACCGAGATGCTACATGCATGATGAATTTTAACGTTTAGAACTTTATAATTACTATTTTTTAATATTTTATATATATGTTGTGATGTCAGTCCTAATTTTACATCAGCTCGCGAGCCTAACGAGCTGGCTAGAGCTACTGACGAGCCGAGCCGAGCCAAGCCGAGCTAGAGTTTTTGCTCATTTTCTTAACACCCGAATTGGCTCGTTAGGCTATCGAGCCAAACTGAGCCGAGTCCAGGTTACCTCCTCGGCGATGAGAGTTGGAATGAATCCTGAACATCAATTTTACTTAAAAGTTACAATTAAATAAGTAAAATAATATGAAAAAAGGTTGACAATTTGGCAACGCTCTCTCTGTGCGTGGAGCGGAGCTCCTTTTCTTCCCTTATGACCCTGTTTGGCACCACTCCTCTTCTAAACTCCAGCAACTCCATCAAAAAATTCAACCAAACACCCCAACTCCAAAACTCCATGGAGTTGGCAACTCCATGGAGCTATAGTGCAAATGGAGGTGGAGTTTTGGAGCACCTCTTTTGCTGCTCCAGAAACCTCTCTTTTAAACCTCCTCGTGGAGTTAGTGGGTAATTACCCACCAATGCCACTGGTTACACAAAAAAATGTTTCATTCTATTCTCCCTTCTATTCTCCCGAGCCCCACTCACCGCTAGAGCCCCGCCCGTCGCCGCCCCTGTGGCCCGCCGCCCAACCCCGCACTTAATTGTCAATCCACATTGAAATCGATCTTTTTTGGAGCTGAGAGCACCCATCTAGCCAAACACCCCATTTTTGTTCTAGAGTTTTGGAGCGGAGCTGGCTCCATGTGGAGTTCTGGAGTGGAGCAGCTCCACCCGGAGTTGGAGCCATGCCAAACAGGGCCTATATCCTAACGGAGGCGTGGGTGTGGACGGGCGGCGCTCCTGCACGTTGTTCGTCCCTACCCGGGTAAGGGCGCTCGCCACGTTAGAAAAAAACGTTATAGCCCAGCTATGTCACGTTAAAGGAAGAATGTTAGGCTGTGCAGAGTTTTGTTACACTGTTTCCAAAAGTGCCATATTAGCTTTAAAGATTTAAGTTGATGAAACAACATCTCATAATGCACAATTTCATGTCACGGTTTCATAGGTTACTTATAATATTTAATTGTTATACGGTGTTGAGATCAAATATGCCATACGACACACTAACCATGACCACATAGAATCTACAAAAGTTATGAAGATGAAATAAATTGCTCTCAATGGGGGTTTCATCATAGTTTCAACGTCTAGGTAACCGTGTACACATGGTTTCATCCCTATAAAACCCAACTCCTCTCTCCCTTCATAAATCTTATGCCATGTGTTGGGGGGGGGGAATATTAATGATCTCCCCAAGCCCCTGGAAACAACAAAACATAAAGGCCCAGGCCCACCTAAGGTAACAAGACTAGCGCCGGCCCAACACGGGGGGCGAGAATCACGCTCCACCTCGCCCGACCGCGTATCCCGGGGTCAGGCATCCCCGACCTCCGGAAGACCAAGCTCCGCCTCGCTCGACCGCAGGTCTGGGGTCGGGAGCGTCCGACACCCTGCCGCGGGTCTCCGCCTCGCCCGACCCCAAATGTAGGGGGTCAGGCTGACCCGGGCCCGCCAGACAAGTATCCGCCTCGGGCGCAGATCTCATGGGTCCCCCTATCGATCTCGCTATAAATGCGCTGCAGGTCTGTCAGGAAGAAGGATGACCGCGCCCCTCACGCAACCTGCTGCAAGTACCCATGCGCGGCCGCACTGTACAAGCTACAGTATCTGCGGCCTCCTCCCATTCACCACAAGGCACTCATGGCCTGCGCCGCCCGGAGCAGAGGGAAGCCTCGCCCGTTCTCGTGTCCCGCGCGCCCGGCGGCAGGGATGTGACGTCTGCCCTCCGCGAGCTGTCAGCAGGATGGCAGAATCCGCCGCCTCCCCCAACGGACACCTGAGTCATGACGAAATGCCATCATCACGACCTGGCGGCTACAGCCCCCGAGGAGGCCATCGACAGGGCGCGGCGGCGGCCACCCTCCTCCGACATACGCACCGGCAGAAGTCGAAGGCCGGCGAGGACGCCGGGAGCCTGGGAACTCGGTTCCTCCCTTCGTGTTGTATTTTTACCTAGCTATGTTTATCTCTTTACGGCTCCCCACACTCGGTCTCGCCTGTAACCTCGGTGGTCTCCTTACGCTATAAAAGGAGGATCGGGGGCCCGAGACAAGGGGGCTCCACGCACAACTCAAGGCACCATAGCGCTCCCAAGACAAGAGAACACATACACACACCCTTCTAGAGCATCAGTGTACACCCAAGAGACTTGGGACCGGATCCCTCTCTCGCACTCCTGTAACCCCTACTACAGAACCCCGCGTGGGCAACACGAGTACCTCCCAATACTGGACGTAGGGCGTTCCTTTGCCCGAACCAGTCTAAACCCTGTGTCTCCCACACCACCATCTCAAGCCTTACGCGCATAAAAGAAATTTACTAGTCTAAGTCTTGACCCGCTAATCTTTATAACGACACCATGCCATTATTTTTGCTATGTGGTATGTCATTTCAATGAGTTTGAAATTCTCATGAAACTTGCATTGAGAATGGTTTTAGACCAGTCTCAGTGAACAGTTTCATTGCACAGTTACCAAGACTGAAAACTAGGTAACTGTGCTAGTTGAGTTTCATTCCCATGAAACTCATCTCCCATCTGATGAAACTATTAATGACCTTGCCAAATCAGCAAAATTGCTAACGTGGTATTGAATTTAATGCCATGAAACTCTTTACGAAACCCCACTGGAACTGGCCTTGCAACTCACCCATATCATATTAGATCCTATTACATCTACTGTGTTGTAATGTGATAGGAAAAATGCGTCTTGTGTGATTTTTTTAACTTTACTTGTGTCACATTCACGTGAAAAAAATATAAGCAGGCATTCCAAACATATGGAAAATAATAAAAAATATGCATCACGTTTGGCCTCTCTCACTTTTCCCCATCTTTCAAAGGTTATCACGTTCATCTACAAGTGCAGGGCACGACGGCTACGACTTCGGCTGGCTGCCTGGCTTCTCGTGCGGGAAGGGACGATGAGGTAGCAGGACTACAAGAGCATGTGGTGTGCGGCGTGCCATCAAGACGGGGACAAGACTTGGGGCATAAATAGACCGCCGTGGAGCCGCGCCGGCGTGCCCCGGCTCCTGGCCCGGCCGGCGGGTGTGGGTTTTGACCAGGTTGCATTTGTGGGATGGTGAGATGAAGACGAAAGGGGAGGCATTGGTTGGGTTCCGGGTGGAGTTCGGAGAGGTTTGACGTAGTCAGCTCTACTTTAGGGATAGAGAGTAAAAAAATCTCATTTCAGCAAGGTTTCTACTTGGGTCGCTACTCTAGGAGGCCTCTACTTTTCTCTCCTTAGGACCCGTTTGGTACGGCTTTAGCTCGTGAAAAAACAGCTCTGACTCTAGCTCATCTGGAAAAGTAGCTTTTTCTGACTCTAGCTTATTTTGTAGGAAAACGTTTGGCAAAACGACTTCTCCTAGCCTTTTAGATTGGAAAGAAGGTATCAAATGCTCAAAATACCCTTATATATTTTTTTCTCTTTTCTTTTCCTCCTCATTTTCCTTTTCTTTTTCTTTCCTTTTTTATTTCTCTTTCCTTCTCCGATCGGCCCCTTCTTTTCTTTTCCCCTCCTCTCTCCTTATCCGATCGGCCCCTCCCTCCTGGCCTTACCGCCGCCCCGGCCCTCCTCCTCCGCCCCTCCACCGCCACCCCGCCGGCCCCGGCTCCCTCCGCCGCCACGGCTCCGCCCCGACCCTCCTCCTCCACCCCTCCACTGCCATCCCGTCAGCCCCGGCTCCCTCCGCCGCCACGGCGCCACCCCAGCCCTCCTCCTCCGCCCCTCTGCTGCCACCCCGCCGGCGGATGAACTCATCTGCCTACCGGTCCACCCCGGCGCCGTCTGCCGCTGGCAAGTCCACGAGGCGCGGCGTCGCCCTGCTCCTCAGCGCGGGGCTGCCGCGGGCGACCGCCGCCCAGTACAGCAGCCGCGCAGGTGACGGCGTCGCGGTCGCGGAGGTGGCGGCGGATGCCGTCGTGGCCTCGCCGTCGTCGGTGAAGAGGCAGTACTGGCGCTGGGGACAAGGATGGAAAGTGACGAGGAGGAGCTGGAATAAGCCACTTGTTTTGGCTTCCGATGGGTGGAGAAACACATAGATCGCATTTTGCGGGACTTCTGCTGGCTTTCGCGGGTGAGCCGTTTTGCGTTCTCCCGTTTGGCACAGCTTCATCAAAAGCTACCCTAGAAGCCGCTCGATGAGCTGTGCCAAAGGGGCCCTTAGTCCTATCTCCCACTGGCAAGTAGGGAGGCCCCTGCTCGGTCGTTGGCCGTTTCAACCCACCCGCGTCGAGGAGGAAGCTGCTCGCTGGACCTTGCCTCGCTCCTCTCTGCCGTCCTACGAACTATCCGATCCACCCTCACCCCTTCGCATCGCCGCACGGACTCGTCGTGTCACCCTCGCTCCACTGCATCACATTGACCGGCCGCTTCAATCCCGCACGGGGCGGCCGCGCGGGCCCGCCCTTCCGCGCCACCGCTCGATTCTGGTCACGCAGGCCTTCCTCCTCCACCTCGTCGCTCAATTCCAACTGCACAGACCTTGCTCCTCCGCCCCGCCGCTAATTTGGGCTGCTCAATTCCCGCCGCCGATTCCGGCCGCGCAGCCCCCGCTCCTCCGTGCCGCCCCCTCCATTCCTCCCCCGGTGCGGCCAGATCCGGCTACTCCGTTGATTCCTCACCTTCCAGACGAGCTCTGCAGCCCCACTACCGTGTGAGGAGGCATGGGCGGTGAGCTGCCGGTGGTAGCGAGGGAGGGAGGGAGCTAGTGAAGATGAGGTGGGAGAGAAGAGAGAAAGGTGCCTTGGAGTTGGAGCTGGACGGCAACGGCGGCACGCACCAGCGAGCTTGGGGAACGGGCCACCGGGTGGGGTGATTGGTTTGCATATGTCTTAGGTTTGGGCCTGACTCCTGGCAAAATTCCAGGAGGAAGCTCAACCAGTCACAATCACAACCTCATTGTACTGTGCATGAGCGGCAGTAATGGGTTCATGTGCCAATAAAGTATTTCAAGCAAGCAAATGGCAAATATGGGATCTTTGCTTGATCAATATAATACCCTCCTTTGAGGTTTCATAGGCAAATAGTTGAATTTTCGGTTGAGCCGGCTGGACTAGCTAGGGACGAATCATCCTTTCCTTTGATAGCACGAGAGATACTAGTCGCGATCAAATAGCATCAGAAAATAAAATAGATCAACTTAGGAGTAGCTAGGCGATTTTTCATTAAGAAGAAGAAATAGTTAAATTTGAGCTAAAGGAGACTCGAATCTAGATGGTTAGAGTGCACGATCACACCTCCTATTCTAATCAATTGAGCTAGACTCACTTCCTAAATAGCACCAGAAAAGGGACACCGAAGGTCCTGGTAGATAGCTTGGGCCTTGATTTACTACTGAGATCGAGAAGCATGGGAGTAGCAGCTGTTGGGTGCGATCGATCGCCTTACAGTTTCTAGCTAGCTCTTGTAGCTCCTTGCTCGTTTTTAGTGTGCACTTTTTGCTCCTTCCTCCTTGCTCTGCATGGCGTGCCGGCGTGTCGCTGTTGCTCCAACGGTGCCGCATTGTTTGGTGACGAAGAGCATGCATGGAAGGAGAGTTGCCGGGGGGCTGAATGAATGACCATGTTGTTGTGGCAGGGTGATACTTTGTGAGATCTCATACTTTATCATCAGTGCAGAAGTGACTTCGTGTTGTGATGATGGTTTATATTTTTTTAGCAATGATGATGGCTTGTTGGTCACTACCGTCTTATAGGTTTGTCGTCTTCTTCTTCTTTGTACTCCTATGCCAACAAGACTCTTGCCGGTTGCTTGAAAAAAGTTGCACGTGTCTTGCTCTTGGCCTCTTGGCCCGAATTCGGACTTGGTCGAAAATTGGCGCCTTTAAGACGTTGCTGGGCCGGTTTGTGGATCGGAGCTAGAGAAAATTCCAGTTTGTGGATGGATGGATAATTCCATATTGCCACAATGGGCCCAGATTAGGCCGTAAGGTCACCTCACATCCTGAGACGTTGCGAAATACTCTGCTTTCATCTTGTCAAAGCTATACATGTACCGGGCCGGTGGGGCGAGACCCTTCTCCAGTTTCTTTCTGCACATTCTTGGCTCTTCTACAACTCCCATCTTTTTGCCAAAAAAGTTAAAGATCAGTGTGAGCACATTCTTAGATAGTCCAAGATATGCATGCCATCCACACTCGCGGGGCCGGTTGCCATTATGCTTTCCCTCCCTCCGAATCGATTCCGCCGGAGTAGGAGTGAGGCAGAAGGATTCCAATTCCAAAACCACAGCTCCATCCAAACCGCCCACACCGGCCCTCAGAACAACGCTTACAGCGCCATGCGATGAGCTATCGAGCTCGCTCGCTGCCCCACGGGCCATGGCCAGCGCACGTCGCGTGGTTTCGAAACCCGCCGGCTACTCCAGCGGCCACAGCCTGTCACGACCCGTGTAGAACGCTCCTCTCGCCACTCAAAGTATCGGGCGAGCTCACTATATAGCGGCACTGATGCAACGTTCGTGAGGAATCGCTACGAGCAGCTAGCTACGACGGAAAGAACCGCACGCCCTCCCTCAACCTCAAGCACGAAATCAAAAGTTCCAGTGGCCAAACCTTCTTGATCGATCGACCGATCGGGTGTTGCGGAGATGGCGGAGCCCAGGCGCACACGGCCGTCGACGTTCCGGTGCGCGGCGGCGACGCTGCTGGCGGTGGCGGTCGTCGTCGTCATCGTCGTCCTCCTCTGGCTCTTCCTCCACCCGTCCAAGCTCGTCCTCTCCGTCGACCACGCCTCCACGACGGGCTTCAACTTCACGGCCGCCGGCGGGCTCGCGGGCGCGTTCGACCTCACCCTGCGCGCCTTCAACCCGAACGAGCGCGCGGGCGTGTCCTACCGCTGGCTCGACGTCGGGGTGTGGTACAACGGCACGTACCTCGCCGGCGCCCACGCGCCGGGGTTCACCCAGTCGCCGGAGGACGAGACGCGGGTCGACGTCGCCGCCCGGGCGGCGCCCGACGCTTGGACGCTGCCGCGGGACGTCCAGGAGGGCATCAAGAGGGAGCGCACGGCCGGGAAGCTGACGGTGGACGTGCACGTCGTCGCCAAGGTGAGGTTCCGGTACGGCGTGGTGAGGACGCGCAAGTACACCGTGCGCGCCAGCTGCCCGGCGGTGGCCATCGACTTCGCGTCGCCGACCTCGTTCCACCGGGTGCCCTGCTACGTGCACATCTGAGCCGCGCGACCCTGCGTGATACTCTATGCTTCAAGGATTGGCTATGTGTGGATTGACTGATTTGAGAGTTGCCTTCTTTCGTATTACGATTACCTTGGTTTGTTGTACATTTCTTTCTTCACTTTATATTCTTTGCTGTAAATTGTTTTTTTCATGGGGTTTGGTAAAGACCTGTTGACAATTTAATATTATCAAGTAAATATTATTGATATTTTTCGCTTTTCATAACGAAAATATTTATTTTTCAGAGATTTTTGCTGAGAATTTAGTGCAGCTTATTTTCGCAATTTCGTGTTCAGTACACAGCATTTCATTTGGGCCCCAGGAAGTACTAGGAAACTCGGTCCGCCCTGGTCGACTTATCTTCACTTGGCTCGTAACTTGGCCCATCCCAAAGTTTGTTCAACATACAGGCCCAATCGAGATTTGTTATTCTACTTTTTTTTCTTGCTTTTTAAAAAAAGGAAAAATGTACTCTCCTCCAAGTTTCAACACCAAACGTGATAATGGCATTTGATGACAGAACCTCTAAAATAAACAAAGGACAAGTTGAAGAAATTAGTGCAATGGCGCAGCAGCACAGATGAGATCAGGTCGTAAACATAAATCTTGCCTATCACATGGCATCATGGCCCAAGTGCCTAACATGTCGAAGAAGCTTGGGATCCTGCCAAAAGAGAGAGTAGTTTCGTACAGAATCATCAACCACAACCAGTCGCCCTCATGGGCAAAGCATCTCCAACACGCACCTAATGGCGCTTAAAATACCCCAGCCAAATCATCTGCCCTCTGATTTCCCATCCTACAGCTGAGGTCTCACTCTTGTAGTCACAATCCGACGGCAACCGAACCCTCAACGAATCAGGCCTCGCTGTCAACAGCAGCGGGCCCGGTTGTACAGTCACACGCAGTGCAACCAACCAAGCAACAAGATCCCCATATCCTCAGCTGCAAAGCTCCAAGAACCACCCCAATCCTCTCCTTCCTTCCTTCCTTTGCTTCCCCTGCTTCTCCGGCCGGGCGGACATGGCCATGTCCATGGCGATGTCCAAGGCCATCACCGCGCGCCATGCGACCCATTTGCAGCACCGCCTCGTGGCGTCGAGCTCCCAGGCAGCGCCACGGCTGCCACTTCTCCCGCGCAGGCCGAGCCTCGCGCTCACGGTGGCCTCGCCCCCGCGGCGACTCCTACCGGCGAGCCCCAGGTCCTCGTCGAGTGAGTCGGACCTAGC
Source organism: Setaria viridis (assembly GCF_005286985.2). Classification (NCBI taxonomy): domain Eukaryota; kingdom Viridiplantae; phylum Streptophyta; class Magnoliopsida; order Poales; family Poaceae; genus Setaria; species Setaria viridis. The sequence goes on from NC_048263.2 coordinate 33,357,479, forward strand.
CCCCACTCCGCCGTCGGAACGCACCATGACGGCGTGGGACCTAGCTAGCCTCTGGGTTGGGCTCGTCGTCGGCGTGCCGTCCTATTACCTCGCCGGCAGCCTCGTTGACCTCGGCATGTCCGCGCTCCAGGGCGTCGCCACTGTGGCATTCGCCAACCTCATCGTCCTCGTCACGCTCGTCCTCACAGCAGCGCCGGCGGTCACCCACGGCCTTCCGTTCCCGGTGCTCGCGCGCGCCGCCTTCGGCGTCCGCGGCGCGCACGTCCCGGCCGTCATCCGCGCGCTCGTCGGCTGCGGGTGGTTCGGCATCGAGTCATGGATCGGGGGACGCGCCATCTTCCTGCTCCTTCCGTCCCGGCTCAAGTCGTACCAGCCGCTGCTCGCGCCGGTTCCCGGCCTCGGCGCGGCGCCGCTCGAGTTCGCGTGCTTCCTCGCGTTCTGGGCCGCGCAGCTCGGCGTCATCATGCGCGGCATGGAGGGCATCCGCAAGCTCGAGAAGTTCGCGGCGCCGGTGCTCTTCGTCCTCACCTCCGCGCTGCTGGCCTGGGCCTACACTTCCGCCGGTGGATTCGGGCGCATCCTGTCGCTGCCGCCTAGGCTGACAGGCGCCGAGTTCAGGAAGGTCTTCTTCCCGTCGCTCACCGCGAACATCAGCTTCTGGGCGACGGTGGCCATCAACATCCCGGACTTCGCGCGGTACGCGCGGAGCCAGGCGGACCAGGTGCTCGGCCAGGCCGGGCTGCCAGTGTTCATGGGAATGTTCACCTTTGCCGGGCTCGCCATCACCTCCGCCACCGAGGCCATCTTCGGCCACGTTGTCTCCGACCCGATCGAGCTCCTCGGGCGCATCGGAGGGCCGGTGACGACGTTTCTTGCCATCTTCGGCATCGGCCTCGCGACCATCACGACCAACATTGCCGCCAACGTCGTCGCGCCGGCGAACGCGCTGGTCAGCATGAGCCCCCGCAGGTTCACGTTCGCCAAGGGGGCGCTCGTCACCGCGCTGCTCGGCATCGCGTTCCAGCCGTGGCGGCTGCTCAGCTCCAGCGAGAGCTTCGTCTACACATGGCTGCTCGGCTACTCGGCGCTCATGGGTCCCATCGGAGGGGTCATCCTCGCCGACCACTACATCGTGCGGCGCACCGCTCTAGACGTCGACGCGCTGTACTCGGAGGACAGCGGCAGCCCTTACTACTTCCAGAATGGCTTCAACGTCGCGGCGATGGCGGCGATGGCAGCCGGAGTTGCGCCTATCGTGCCGGGATTCCTGCAAAAAGTTGGGGTCCTGCCGAGTGTCTCGAAGGCATTTGCCACGGCGTACAACAATGCCTGGTTCGTCAGCTTTTTCGTCGCCGGTGCCGTCTACTGTCTGCTCTGCGGCCGGGGAGGGGTACAAGCGAAACAACACAGCAATTGACACCAGGCTGATGGCTGAACTTGTAAAAATTGCAACATACAGTTAAAAGTACGGAATTGTTGTTATGCTCAAATTAGTCGTAGAGCTTTCAAACTTGCGTCATTAACTACATGTAAAATTGGTGGCAGATGCCCTTATAAGCTGGCAAGACTAGCATTTTACCTTTTTCATTTTGAAGAGGAAGAATAGCATTCTACTAGCATGGTAAGAGTAGCGAATCAGGCATCATTTTTGTTTGAAAATTGCAATTCCCACTCCTGGGGACACCGCAAAGGCAAATTTACTTGAAAACAACGGTTAGCCCAAATGCAGCATCTTATCCTAGCTACGCTATGCAAAGGTCCACCATAGGTTAGTATTCAGAAGCTCTAGCTGTGCAAAAGTCCACCCTTAATTGTTTTAAGATTTCTCATTTTCCATGCCCCGATGTTGATGTATGAATCATTGATCACAAAAATGAGAAATTATACAGGAAAAGTTTATTGATCAATTATGTTTAGATTAGTTGACACTTATGCTAGATGCTTGTAGCAACCTACAAGTGAACATAATCATCACGATATAATACTTGCCAAACAGCTTGAATCTCAGTCGGACAGCTATGATGAATCAACCTAACCTTGAAACACTAAAAAGGATCAAGGGCTCAAGGCCGAAGCAGAGATGTGGATTGCAGCAAGAGCATCTAGGTTGTCTCTTAGTCATAGTGATAGCTAGCTGGCTTGGCCACTTTGATCAGGCAGTTGTTTGATTGATGTAAAATTAAGCTAGAGGTTTCATGTACAGTGTGTTCACAAGGCGACGCATGTTTTTTTTTTGAGGAAGTCAGGCTATATTTTTTCATATATAAAAGCTAAAGGCGACGCACGTTGTGTAATTAAACTTTTACCATTTCTTTCTTAATACAAACATGTGTAGCTCTTTTACGTATTTGAGGGAAAAAATAACAGTAGACACATCATCTTTTTCTTATAAGTAATCTACCCTAAATCGCTTCCTCCTCACGTGTATCCATATTTGAGCAAGAATAACAACCATGAGGAAACCGTTGAGGGTAGCTACTCGGATTTTGGTAAGAGGAGCAACCATGTGGAGAGTGCATGCCAGATGTTTGGTGAAATGTCCGCGAACATATTAAGGATTAAAGGTCACCTAGACGCATCTTGGAGGTCAACATTAGCTAGTTTTTTGACCCCATTATTGCGAGGGTGTTTCATAGTTTTTGATCCGGCCACAGAGGTGGAATTTGTGAAAGTGTTTGGGCCTGGCCAACAACCTCGCCCTATACTACTAACGATGTGTAACACCCCAAATCTCCAACTTTGCAATTTGTTAAAATTTGCTAGAAACCAATTTTTTTTACTTGTTTAAGGCATATAAGGTCAAGTTTTGCATTTTCTAGGCATTTAAGCATTTTTCTAATTAAATAATGAAATATAGGATTTTATTTGTGCATCCATGCCGTTGCATCGTTTTCATCATGTTTGATTGGTTTCGAGTTCGAGTTTCACTTTTGGGTGGCTTTTCTTCTTTCTTTCTGTAGAGTTTCAGTTTCAGTTAAGCCTTTGCCTGTGTTCAGTTTCAGTTTTTTTTTTTCTGTCAGCAAGTCTTTAGTCCTGAATTCTGGAGTTCAGTCGTCAGTTCCTATCAAGTTTCTTCGGTCCTATTTGCTGTTGGCAGTGGTAACAGGCGCCAGCTCCTTTCAGTCCTGCGCTGGCTCCAGTTTTCCTGTCCAGTTTAGGGGAGTGCGCTCCACGAAAAATTGCTCAAAAATTTCGCAACCAAACGCGTCTAGCTCTAGCACCTTCGGCTCCAGAAAAAAGGTGGGGGGGGGAGGGGGTAGAGCCACGTTTTTTTGGAGTACCTCAAGAGGTGCTCCAAAAACCCCCCTTTACAGACCTCCTCGTGGAGTTGGTGGGTATTTACCCATCATTGCCACTCGTTACATAACTTACCGGTTTGCGAAACAAAAAGAATCCTCCCGTCGCCCCCTCCTACCCTGCCCGCTGCGCCGCCCCTGCCTTCCACCGCGGTCGGTCGTGCCCACCGCGCCGCCCACCCCTGCCTGCCGCGCCGCCCTTGCTCGCCGCATCGCCCCCACCCGCTGCGCCCCGCGCCGCCCTTGCCTACCGCACCGCCCGCCCCCACCCACCGCGCCTCGCGTCGCCCGCCCCCGCCCGCCGCCCCGCCCCTGCCCGCCGCGCCGCCCCTGCTCGCTGCATCGCCCCCACCCGCGCCGCCCCTGCCTACCGCGCCGCCTGCCCCCGCCCGCCGTCCCGCCCCTGCCCGCCACGCCGCCTGCCCTGCTCACCGCGCCGCCCCTGCCAGCAAAGGAGAAGAAAGGGAGAACTAAAGGAGACTGACAAGTGGGACCCATTCACATGGGTATAATGGACTTTACCCAGCAACAGCTTCTATTTTCGGAGCTGAATTTGTGCATTTTGCCAAACATGTAGACAACTCTGGTATTTTTTTGGAGTTGGTAGAGTGGAGCTGCAATGTGGTGGAGTTGATGGAGTGGAGCTAAAAAAATTGGAGTGGAACCCAGTTAGTTCAGCCTGAGAGCTTCGGTTTCAGTGGCGATCTCCTGCCTGCATTTCTGCTTTTCTGAATGGGAGCAGCAGCTAACTGCAGCGTCAGTTTCTTCTTTTCCAGCCGTCGCAATCTCCTGGCAGCTGCAACTTCTGGGCTTCGGCCCTTTTTTGGTTCCCTTCGCGCAGCTCTTTCTTTTCTCCTCCGCTCGGCCCAACGAGCAGCAGGCTGGCCCAGCTAGCGGCCAGGCCTCCCTCGCATCTCCCGTTTCTTCTCCTGGCAGCCCAGCGCCTATCCGCCAGCACGGCCCAAAGCCTCGCCTCCGCCCAGCTAGCAGGCAGCGGCCCAGTTTTCCTTCCGCACGCACCGGCCCAGCCAGCAGCTAGCAGCCAGGCCAGCTTAGCCCTGCTAGCGGGGGGTGTACCCGCCCCTCACCCACCCCTAACCGCAACAGCTAAGGATAACCACCCGCCCCAACCCCACCTAAAAAATAAATTAATCACCCCGCCCCACCCCGCCCCATAAAAATGGGTACCCATGGCAGCTGCATGCCATTAATTTATTTTTCCAGAGCTACAGCTAAAAAAACAAGTGTCTTAAGCCAAGTGTCTTAAGCTACACTTAAAAAAACAAAACAAGTCTCTTGATCTACATAATAGACACTTCAGAAGCCCTGTCTTCTAGCTGCTCGTCCTGGTTTCTTTAACTTCTTCCCAATGGTCTCTTGATAATCAAAATGGTAAACAGCTTGCCCGACCAAACTAAAATGGGCCATGCACTCATTTACTCATTTTTTTCTATCAATTCTCACTGTCTGTGTGTCAAGGAGATGTAGGTTACTGAAACATGTAGAATGAGACCCCCCACCAAATATCACTCTGCAAAGCAAGCAGCAGCATGCTCTGATCTTGGAGAAGGGGGAGTGCCTCTGAAGAGCAACATCATAGTTTTAAAACAGTCAGATATTGATCCTGCACATCAAAGCAAAGCAAGTATAATACAAGTTTCATCGCATGTCCTAGACCAAGTGTAATTACCAACTGCAAGCTAAATATGCATCATTCTCATGTCACTTTCAAGTTTGGATCTCCACAGTTATATAAGAAACCAGTTCAACATTAACAGGAAGGAGGACCATTCCTATCCAGTAGGGACCCAGACCCAGAACATAAAAATACAATCATTTGTACCAAAAAAAATTACTAATGTCAATTAGCCAACTGAACAAATTTTCTTCATAGAACTTACGTGGTCTCAAATTCATCCCAAGTCATGGTCTCAAGATCAAGAATGTGCAGATCATTTAGAAGTGATCTCCCATGACCTTCCCCGCCAAACACAACCAAAGTGTCGCCAACAAGAGTCACTGATTGACCACCACGTGAGCTCTAAAGTAAATAGAAAAATGTCAGCACAGATTTGGAAAATAAATCAAGCAAATTTCAGGTAAGGTAAAATGTGTAAATACTGTAGAAGCTTTTCTGATGATAAAATACAAACAGAATAATCATACCGGTGAGCTTCCATAAGTACGCAGGGAAGACCAAGTGCAGGTTTGTGGATCAAACTCTTTAACTGTCACAAATACATTGCATAAGCAATACTGAAATAGGAACTTTTACACTGAGAAATGAGTAGTTAGAAAAGAAACATATTATCCTAACCACTGAGACTTTCTGTAGGTTCCCTGCTATGTCCTGCAAGACATAGGATCTTATTTCCCCATGGAATCTGGAAGATAGCAAAGCCAGATGCAAATACACTATACAGTTATAAGCTAACCAATAGGGAAAAAATGGCCAATTTCACTCAATTCACGTGTAAAGAGAATTTGGTGGTTACCAGTGAATGACCAGCACATGCAGCAAATGAGACTGCTTCAGCTGATTCTGATTTAGCTTCCAGCATTGACCATGACAAACTTTTCAAATCCAGAACCTATGATCATACAAGGGTTCCAGTATGAAGACCAATGCCGTTGTAAGTAAGATTGATACCAATGAGGTGATGATTCTATAACATCTCAATTGAAGTTGTTTGAACCTTAAATGCAACTACCAAAAATACAACATTTAAAAGTTGTTTGAATCTATAATTATGGGTACCTTTAAGATTCATTTGAGCTTCTTCGAACTCAAAGAGGCATCATTATCTCAGGTGGCTGCAGATACAAAGAGGCATACTAGAGACATCAGTACATGTATATGCAGTAACAAGTTGCAAAGATATAACTGTCTTAGTAACATACTAATATGCAGTAAAAATTACCTTCATTGGTGGGATACTTGTACAGCCAATCTTTGCAACAGACCAAAGCTTCAAGAGTTTCTGGTGTCATTGAGCTTCGATTGTCACTAAGAATCCGACCACTCAAGCTGAATGCTGATTCAGAAGAAACGGTGCTGAGTGGAATTGCTAAGAAATCGCGTGCCATCGCTGACAGCATAGGGTACTTGTTGGAGTTTGTCTTCCACCAAGTCAGAATTTCAAAATTTTCATCTGTTCTCACTGGTGGTTCATCTAGATATGCATCAAGTTCTGATTTTTCAATCCAAGTCCCTCTCCTCTGATGCCTATATTCAGCAAATTCTTGTTCTAGTCTTCTTTTTCCAAGAACTAGCACTGGAGAACGGTTCACCATGCTCCTGGACGCACCAGTTTGTGATACTACATTTGTATCATTTTGTTTAATAACCTCTTCATACTTCCTGAAATATAGGCGAAGCCACTCTTTAGCCTGATTTTTGCTCAAGTCAATGTCAATAAAGTTCATGCACACCTTCTCATAAAAGAAGTCTAAGAAGTCAACTTTTGTTCTTGGATCAAGTATGCTGCAAATAACAAGGACCATATTGTAATTTCCATTCCAATACTTATCAAATTTCCTCTCCATTGCTTTTGCCAAATCTGCGATAACCTCATCCTTGTACCATTCTGGACTATTTAGAGTTTGATGGATACAAAGCACATTATCCAGGAACATGTGGGAAGTAGCGTATCTATCAGCTGAGAACGCCCTGGTAGTTTCTTCAAAAACTCCAAGAAACTCACCAATATATTCAACTTTGCTAAACTCTTCTTCAGTTGGAAATGGTTGCTGATTTGCTTGGGCATATCGCTTCAAGACGATCTTGTACTTTACTGCCTCCATAATCATGGCATGGGTTGAGTTCCAACGGTTGGGAACATCAAGGACTAAACCAGCCTTTGCAGCAAGACATTCCCTTTGAGCTATCTCATTGAAATCCTGGATATGTGATGGTGATGAGTTAATGTGCCTAATCAGATCTCTTATCAACTCTATCACAGCACTAACAATGTTCATACCATCTTGGACAAGAATGTTGAGTATATGAGCACAACATCTAACAAGAAGATGCTCACCACCAAATAACATGTCAGACTTTCCGCTTTCTTGCAAAAGATCACAAGCTGCCTTGTTATTTGCTGCATTGTCGAGTGTGATGGTAAACATCTTCTCTTTGATACCATAATCTGTCAGAACAGTTGTAATGGCTTCCTCAATAGCTACACCCGTATGTGGATACTTCAGATCCTTAAATGCAATTATCTTTTTCTTCAAAACAAAATCAGGGCCAATATAGTGAGCTGTCACACAAATATATCCCAACTTTTGGTTTGATGTCCAAAGATCAGATGTGAAGCAAATGCGAGAGTTAAGACTCTGAAGTTCACTTCGTAATTCTATCTTTGCTCTCTCAAACTTAGCAACACATTCATTACGAATCATTTGTCGCCCTATGCATCTAAATGCAGGTTGCAATGACTCCATCCAAGGCTCAAACCCTTCATCATCAAACTTATTGAATGCTACATCAGCTCTAACACACCATGCAATCATCAAGTCACGACTTCTCTGTTGATTAAAGGTGAATGAACCATCTACAGGCTTTTTCTTCATTGTAGCGACAAATTTGTTCCTATCATCACTAGGGATTGTGGGGCAATGCTCCGCAATGTGAGTTCGAAGGCTGTTTGTACTTGATTTTCTGTTTGCAGTCAACTTTGTTCCACAGTACTTGCAAATTGCTTTGGGCATGTGGGGCAGCTCCCTCATCCGCACGCAGCAGCTCCTCTTGCTGCGCTGTGGGGCCCGTGTGTCATCTCTCTCCTCCGCCAGCTCTCGCCCGCACCCGTTGCTCCAGCGCCGCTTCTCTGCTCGGACTCGAGTCCGAGTTTTTCTTCGCGCTGCGTCCGTCCTGGCCTCTGGACCCACACACCAGGGCTCGTACAAAAGGCTGCCGCCGCTATCTTCTTTTCTCCCCAACCGCAACCGCTTCCGCATCTACAGCTCCGCGCCGTCGCAAGCTCGCACTTGCGCCACCGCTCGTGCGTCGTCGATCTGTGCCGCCATAGCTTCTCCGTGGCCAACAACGCCCCCCGAAGCTACGCACAAGGTCCTCAAGGCCGCCCGTGGAGTTTCGCGCTCGCCTGTGTGCATCTTTTCCACTCGCCCGAGCTTACCGGGGCGCCGTCGCCGCCGTGCGATCTACGCCGCCTCCGCCGCAGGTTTCCGCGCCGGTGGCACCCTTATCACGCCTGCAGTTTCCTCCTCTACCCCCTGGCCAAATCCCTGGCCGAATCTGCACCCGGAGGCTCGTTCCGAGCAAGTCCGTCGAACTACCCTTTTCCGCCGCCGCTCGCCATCGCTGACGTCAGCACTCCTTCTGCAAGCCGTCGGATCGCCATCCGACGGTCCGCATCGAGTCAGCTGAGTCAACAGCCACGCATTGCGTTTTAGCCCCTGCGGTTTTCCCTTTTTGCACCCCAGCTTTCCGCAGTTCAAAACTATTTAAACATTGGGTCCCTAGAAGTTTGGTTTCTCGCAGTTATGTCCCTGCATCTTGTTTTCAACGCAGTTTTTGCATTATAGGTCCGTTTTTGACGTTCTTTATGTCCGCGTGTTCGTTTTAATGCGTAGAATAATTTTGTAAACTTGTTTTCTCTGTTTATTATGATTGGTGTACTATTTTATTATGTATTGCATTTGTTTGCTTGTATGTCCTCGTGTGGTGTGTGTAGACGATCAATAGTTCGAGGGATTTGAAGATCAAGCTTTTGAGGAGTACGAACAGCAAGAGCAAGGTCAAGAAGGCAAGTTGTGTCCTTGATCATTTCTTTAAGTCCTATTCATCTTTACTTTCATGTTCTATAAAACATTGCCATGCACAGTATAGTTTAAACTTGATGGGTCCCAATTAAGGATGTCCTAGATTTTATTTACCTATGCCTTGACCAACCGAGTTAAATTTATGTTGGGTAGCTCATGCTTAGTGCTCAAATATGGTTATGATGGTTTAATCTAAATCATTATTAATTTGGTATTATTTATGTATACCTTCCATTAATATAAGACCATTATGTTTAATCGGAACATGGAGCGACCACCCAGAAAAATAGTGCTACCAGAAGACTAAATGGCTCTGGTCTTGGCTGAATAATTAGAAACCTTAGTCTGAGGTAATCTTACTCGTGATGAGGCAAGAGGGGGGACTGAGTCATTGCATTAGCGGCCTGTGATAGGTTGTGCACATCAGACACCAAAACCTTAGCGGGGTACCACTGACTAATGAATTTTTATAAAGGCCTCGTAACGTCCCTATGCAATTACACCTCGGAAATGTGGTATGGTGCCTTGCAAACACCGCATGGTTGGGTCCAAAGTTCTTTTAAACTTTTACGTAACTTGGGGTAAAGATATGTAACCTCTGCAGAGTGTAAAACTGATCGATCAACCGTGCTCACGGTTAAGAGCCGCCTGAACCCTCACATGATAATACAATCAAAAGATGGGCTTAAATTATTGTTACTTTATTCATGGTTATGTTATCACTTTATGTATGTTCTTGTTTAATTTTGGGTGGTATAAACTTACATCTAGTTAATTGTTAATAAAATTTGACCAACTAAATTAAAAGCTGATGTTGTTTAAGCCTTAGCCATACCTTGATTTGCCTTACACTACACTGTTCCCCATGACTTGTTAGTATCAACCATAAATATACTCACCTTTGCAAAACCGTTGTCTAGACCAAGCTAATCTGGAGGAGTACTTGCACGACTTTGAGGAGTTCTAGGTGTACAGTTCTTCGGTCAGCTGCCTATGGAGTTGTTGCTATCTTTGGAGTTCTGCTGCGTAATAATTAGACTTTGTAGTTTATTTGAGACTTTCGGTCATGTAATAATAGTTAATACTCCTTTTATTTCGTTATGGCAGTGTCTTTGATATTCACTTATATCGTGCATGTGTGTAACTTGATCCTGCCGCACATGTATTCAATGCACTTGATTTTATCTTTAAAACCGGGTGTGACATGACGATGAGTTATGATGATTTACGACCAATCCCATGTGTGTTTCAATATGATTGATAGAGACGTTAAAGGGCGCAATGGCCTGGTCCAACTCGCCCAGGCCACCGTCCCACCTATAACAATGACCATGGTTGTAGGCAGAGGGTATGCGTGTAGTTTACAGCCTAGTCGCTGAATTAAACACTAAACACATGTACTGGTCAACTTGGTCAAAAAATGGTGTAAACGGTAAATTTAAACAGGAGTTACACCCTTACACGTGTTTACACACTTAAACACACGTTTAGATAGTTGTGTAAGCAATAAGAAACATGTTTTGGTTGGATAATTTTGGGCACGAGTGGGATAATGTTGTGTTATGTGCACAACTCAAATTGTATTTACTGAAAAAATATAGTTGACTATAATATTTATATGCATATTTACCGCTACAGTGCAAACCGTGTAAAGCGTTTAATTTAGCATCTAAACTGTCTAAACACTAAATGGAGGGTGTCCGACCGTCTAGCGTTTAGCATCTAAGTAAAACACTAGTCATATGCATAACTCTAAATATCATGTGCGCTCAAAACTTTAGCAACCTCGAGTTTCAGTAAGACCTCAATTGTAGGTTTCATAGCTGGGCCAAGTGTATATGATTAACCATGTGTGTTAAAGGGTCCAAACCCATATTTATCCTTCAACCTCTCTTTCATTCTTAATCATTCATTTGACTCGCATGAAACAATGAGAAATAAAGGGAACAGAAAATGCCACAAGTGGCACGACTAAACAAGATGGATCTTGCGCCCGCTAGACATTGACTTCAGAGATTGCCCGGTCACTCACTCATTAATATCCACTTTCTCTCCCCTTCATCTCCTTTATGGTTTGTTTTCTCTTCGGTGCCAATACAACAATGGGGCTATGCTATTGAAGCGATGAGCCACAACTTGTGGCAAGTAGCTCCATTGCCGGAGGAGACAGCCACATATTATCAAGCGCTATGCTAGCTGGTGCTAATGTCGATGCACGGTGCCTCTAGAGCCAAGATGGATCTTTAGACATCGTTGTGCATCTCTTCATTGAATCTTGCAACAACAAACACTGGCACCGACTACCACAACAGCCACAAGTTTCGCTTCTGCCTACCACAACAACCACAAGTTTCGCTTCCACCATCAAATTTATGATGAGATCGCTATGCTTGTTACATGCTTGATTGGTGGATGCCTAACCTAAGTTGAAAGCCCATGTACATCAAATTGAGACATTTAATCAAAATATTTTTACAAACCAATAGAATTTTTAAGATTAATTCAAAAGTGTGCGCAAATTAATGTGAAGTTTTCAAGTTGAAAGTTTGTGTTAATTGTGTGGTAATAGAGTTGAAAGTTTGTACTAATCTTATTGAAAGTTTTGTAGTTTGAATTTTTATTAATCAAATTTTTAAGTAATTCATGGTTATATTTTTTTCCTAAAACCAATGAAAAGACATCAGCAGCTGAGTTTGCTTTTGAATGTATACAGTTGGCTAGTTGATATATCTAGTATTCTCTTCATGGGGTTTTTGGTTGCCACATGTTTTGCTTGTGTCATGTTCTGCTGAATGCTGATCATCGATTTGATAGCATGTATGCATGTAGATTATAGTGAGCTTAATTACTTGATCTCGAACTAACAGCGATGATAATTGTTTCTAGTTGTGTGCAGATCGTTTCCCTCGCAAGTCCAGCTCCATTGCACATGTGCTCGGATGGGACATGATGCTGCTCGGGCACACTGGCCCTTCAGATTTGTTGGTTTCGCAGCAGCCAGCGGGAAGCATGACAATTCTTCATCTGACGCTGTGGACGGAGCACTTCACCTTCGCAGAGCTGCACATCAAGATAGTGGACAACGACTGCACGTGCTGTGTGCGGATCAGGCACTCAGGTCGCGACGGTGCTCCCTTCCAACTTTTTTCTCATCCTGGACTTCGATTGTTTTTGTATTGATAGTCCATCCAGTTGAATGCTGTTGAACTGTAATTTAATCTATTGCCAAGAGAATGTAATTTTCCAACTTAATTGAGCTACAAAACTTTGGTCCTGACATGCAATGCAACCATTACAGCTGCAGACATGATATAGCTGAATACTATGAACGATACCTTATCTAAGAAATGTATGCTTATTTCTGCATTCTCTTTCTCAAGTCTAGACTGAAGCTCCTAAATAATTCTGCAATTCTTATACCACTTTAGCAATTTCAAATAATATAACATCCCACATTGTTGACCTTTGTGCCCATAGTCTATACCATCCAATGGTCAGTTTCTAGCTGGGGTTGTTTGGCTGATGTAATTGAAATAGCTAGTCTGTGATCTATCTAGTGCATGCTTACTTATAAATAAGCCTATCTTATGGGAAGAATTAACCCTTCTCCAGATAATGTTGGTGCTCAAATTGTCTTAGTTTCAAAATTATTTGCCACCAAATGTATTTGGTCTTCTCGTAGCTGATTGAATGCTCTCCATATAGCTAGGCACTTCAATAATAACCATCTCAATGGATCTTTTCCTCGTGAACTGTCGCTTTTGAGGAATCTACAGTCCCTGTAAGTATGCCTTATGTCCCTTTGTTTTTCATTAAGTAACCATCTATGTTAGGCAGAGCCAATTTGGAGAAAGACTAACTAGTCATATGGCTGCTTATGCAGGTGGATGTTTGATAATTACATCGAAGGGTCTATTCCAGAATTTATTCAGAATTTAACCAACCTCACAGACTTGTACGCATAACCACTTGGCGTCTTGTTGTTAGGTACAACTCTTCCTTCTTTCCATTTTTTTGAGAGCTAATGTTGTGATCCTGCCGAGAGAATATACGGGATGAAACTTCAAGGACCTATTCCAATTTTTTTTTCTAATTTGATCAACCTAGAACACCTGTAAGTCACTCTCATGGTTACTTGTATTAAAAAAAATCCTCCATTTTTTTTAAATTTCCATTCGGTGGTAAATATTGGAGAAAATATTGTTATCATTCAGTAGAAGCCTTCAATCTGATTTTTTCATATCGATATGCAGCATTTACTGCCAACTTTGATTGGGATTTGTTTACAGGATGCTTGGTGATCTTGAGGAAAGCATTCTTCTTTTGATTTCATAGCAAATTGGGCAAACCTTTCAACATTGTAATGTCAAGTGTCACCATCTCCTAGTGAATTATAGTCTAGTCTAGTTATTAATGCAATTACTTAATTTTTGCTTTATTTTTATTGTGCAGATCTCTGAGAAAATGTGGGCTCACAACTCAGCTTCCTAATATTCTCCCAACCTTGCCCAAGTTAAAGTACCTGAGAGTTTTTAAATAAATTTTTTTAGTAAACTACTTTTGCTTACTTATGCTAAAATAGTAATACTCCCTCCATTCCAAATTGTACGTCATTTTAACTTTTCTAGGAGCATAGTTTTTACTATTCACCTAGATATATACTATGTATAGATGCATACAAACACTTCTGAACTAGAAAAGCCAAAATGACCTACAATTTGGAACGGAGGGAGTAGAACTTAGTATTGATATAATCTTTTAACACAGCTGTTACTCAATAGGATGCATTTTGGTGTTATTGCATTTGTGAATTCTTTTGTGGTTTGTCAATTTCAAATGGATAATGGTATCAACAAATTTTATGCATACCCCTCTTCTAGCTTCTATTATGCCGGTGGATAAGTTAGTTAGAAAATAAGTTGGATGATCTTGATTCTTCAACTTAAACAATGAAAACTGCAAAGCCTTTGTTCCAATGAAGTTGGGGTGGACTAATCTTGTGCAACTTAAAATTTAAAATTCTTTTCTCAAAGAGGGGAATACCTGGTGCTTGTAAGGATTTGATGTATCATACCAAGCTCCAGCATTTTATCATTGTCTTAGCTTTGCTATAAATCCACTGGTTGAAGTTATCCAATATTTTAATATGAGTAAAGTGCACTAACAGTCCTAAACTTGTTCAAGGATGCCAACTAGTTTCCCAAACTGCTAATATACTATTTTATGTCTCTGAACTTGCTAAGTGTGTCACTCGAGATCCAAATTTTGCTAAATAGTGTGTAACTACCCACGTGGCATGCTAGCAAACCAATGGCAACGACACATCTCTCTCCTCATCTCCCATGAACCGAGCAATACTTTCGAGATGGCAAGTAGAAAGATGAACATTAATTAGGGAGGTTTGGACCTTGAGTGATACACTTAGTAAGTTGAGGAACCTAAATTTGCAACTTAATAGTTCACGGACCTAGGTTAATGAAATGATCTTGATGTCGCCTAGAGGGGGGTGAATAGGCGTAACCTAAAATTATCACAGCTTAAAACAAGTTTATCAGTGATATACGAAGATTCTGGAGAATATTCTAGAGATTCTGTAACTTGCAGAATTTTCGAAGAAGTCTACGGATTCTCCGAAGGTTACTTAATGCAGCGGAATAAAACTCTCTCTGCTAAAAACTGGAACCTTCGGTTTCCAAAATCGGAACTTCCAGTTTTGGCTCGTCCAAAGAGAACCCCCACACTTAGAGTGATGAACGAGCTTGAAAGGATCTAGGATGTCGACTAGAGGCTGAAAATTTTTACACTTTCAAACAAGCTTATCAGCAACTTCCAGAAATTTCCGAAAATTGTTCCAGAAATTTCCGAAGGTTCGGAAATTTCCGGAGAAATCTTTGGATATTTTCGGACTTTGAAAGAAAACAACTACAACCTCAAGATAAACTTGCTGAAAAGTAAATCGGCGAATATAGGTTGTTCAACAGGTTATTCTAAGCCTTTAATACAAGATAGTATAGCTTCTAACTTGCTAGAAAAGGGATCGAGCACAAACCCTAGAAAAAATATTCTATGCTTGAATATGAATGAAATTAAGAATAACAAGCACAAGAGACACAAGGATTTGTTTTCCGGAGTTCAGCTTCACACCTTGATGCCTACGTCTCCGTTGAGGACCAACGAAGGATGGGCTTTTCACTCCTAAGCCACTTTCCTCCCTCTAGCGACCATAAAGATCGAGCTAGAGTCACTTACTCAATCGTCGGGGCAATACAAACTTCCTGAGGCAGCCACAAAGCTTGGATGCTCAACCGGGCAACGCCTAGCCGGCTAGGAGCTTGAAGCTCCAAGACTAACAAACGCGGAATGCCGGCTTGACGAAGAACAAAGGTACTCAAGAGATAGAGTTTCAGCTCACTAGCACACTCCCTTGCTCTCTCAAGAATCCCTCCTTAAATCCCCCACCAAATCTTCACCTAAGGCCAAGAGGGGAGTGAATGCTTTCTGAGCTTTCAGGACAGTGAGGAGGCAAGAGAGAGTGAATGGGAGGGGGTATTTATACCCCGTCACCCCGAAACTAGCCGTTAGGGGTTAAATTTTCGAAAATTTCTTTGGAAACTTCCGGAAGCTCCGGAATTTTTCGGAAAACTTTCCAGAAAAATCCGAACCTCCGAAAACTCTGTAAACTCTGAACCTCCGGAATATTTCGGAAAAACCTTCGGAAAATTCCGGAACTCTCAGGTTAGCACCAATAAGTATCCCCATATGATGTGCTGGTGCAAAGGGTGTCTCTCATAAGTTTGTTAGGTCATCTTGAGCACCTTTTTCAACATAAATATCAGAGATCATGTATCCCTCTTAATATTGCGGCATTCCTGTACTAAAATTCAAATCGAAATAAATTTAGACTTGAGAATATGCCGTTTATCATTTCATTTCCTTTAGAGGGGTCCATCACAAGTGCTTCATGACCAATAATCCTTTTAAACCTGCTTATGCACTTGAAACTTTGTTAGACACTTGAGCTTGCATCATTAAATCACCAAAATCCACTTAAGGGGGCCAAGAGACTCTTCAGAGCTCGAGATCAAACCAGACTTGGTGTAGTAGCTTAGTAGGTGTTTCTTAGCAGGCTCACAGAGTTCCTGCACTTTACAAACACAAACACCTGAGTAGATCAACCAAATCAACAAGTTCAACAATAAATGCAAGTGTAAGCAAACCAACGAGGAGATACAAAGATTTGTTTCACCGAAGTTTAGATTCACCACTGTGAATCCTACATTTCTGTTGAGGAGCCCATTGGAATACGAGTCTATCTCAACTCCCTTCCAAAGTGCCAAGTCTCTTTCAACCACTTTCCTCGTCTCTACTAGATGACCTTTTTTCTTGCGGAGGCAAGATCGTAACCTTCACAGATTTTCCGCTGCTCACCACACCTTTGGGAGCTAGCCGGCGATGCCTAGCCCTCTAGGAGGCTTCAACTCCAAGAGTAACAAATCCTTCACTTGAAACTTGACAAGGCAAACCAGTGCTCAAGGAACTTAGTGCTCTTCTAATGCTCACGAATGGCTCCCCTCTACTACCCAACTCACAAGATCTAGTAAAGATCACACAACCTCACAAAGAGGGGTTGAGAAGAGCTATCTTGGCTTTAGTTTAGCTTAGAATAGGCAGGAAGCACACCGGCAACCTCTAAAATAGCAGCCAGCCACTGAGGAGGGTGTGGGGGTATAAATACCCACTCCTAAAAAACTAGCCATTATGGTGTCAAACCAAAACTGGAACTACTGGTTTCCCAAAACCGGAACCTTCAGTTTTGAAACCAACTAGCCGTTAGTGATACGTGACACCCAAAACCGGAACTTCTTGTTTCCAAAACATGAACTTCCGATTTTGCCACTGCCTGACTCGACAGAGTGTGTACGTGTGGCTTTTGTGTTTCTCATCAACTCACATAGGAAACTTGAGCACTGAGACTTTGTCAAATAACCATGTGATGCATCCCTCTTGGTAGTACAACATACTTATACTCAAGATCAAACATAAATACAACATACATCCACTTGAGCTTCATCATCATGAACCATGCCATACTTGATCAATATATCCACTTGAGAGCCGCATCCAACTTTGTTTCTTTGGTTTGAGCTCTTCAACCTTGAGTTAGTGACTTGGATCAATATTCAACACATATGAATGAAATCCAACTTTAGATCACAAGTCACCCTTTTATATGACTCAATAAACATTTGATGCATCCCATTGCTATACTCGGTAAGGCTTGACTTGATACCTCGAAATCCTCCAAGCACTAGCCACACCCTAGCAAAGTTCATGGCCCAAGTCACCACTTGACCAGACTTCTCTTGGTACCTCGTTGCTAATCCCTTGCTCGATTCCTTCATCCAGTCGCTGCCACATTTGAGTCTACCTTTGTTTTGACATCAAGAATGAAACCCACTTGAGATCATATCTTCTTTTGACTTCAATATCCCATTTGTTGCTAACAAGCTTCTTATTTTATTTAGAGACTGAAGAATAACCTAATGTCATCATGCCTCTATGTTCACCTTTATTTGCTTATCATATATCATATATAAACATCATGGGATCACGCATAATATTCCTACTTGTGACATTTATCTTCAACACAAGCAATCTTGAAAATATGAGGCTATCAAATTGGCCTCTAATCATTTTCTCCACCACTGCTTGTTTTCCATGCTTAGATGCACTACGTCATATGTCACACTTGTTCTTTTCACCATATAAGCTTATCAATACAATTCTTTATCATAAAGGTTATTCACCAATAACTTTACATCTACTCATATGCTTAATAAGTTCATTAGAACTTTAAATCTAGTTGTCATTCGACACACCAAAACCCACTAGGGGCCTAGATGCTCTTTCAGTTAACACCCCCTCCTCAACACCACACAAAACTGTTGAAAACAGTCAATAATGTTAAACTTTTTTATTCTGTTGATATTCATTTTTGTCATGAGTTTGAAAGATGCTTAATTGTCTTGTATCTTCTGCAGGGATTTGAGATCAAACAGCTTATCAAGCGCAATAAGACTATTGCTTCCATATAAGAACTCAGAGTATATGTAAGCTACGGTTTAATCCCTGAGTTATATGCATCTTCAGTAAGCAACTGAATTAGACTTGATATTTTTTCGTAACTAATAAACTTGGCGGTGAATGCAGTAATATTAGAGACCAAAGGGTAAAATGCATTTAATTCAACAGCCTTGACTTTTTTCAAGTTCTAATGCATATTTCTGTTCATCTCTTTAGCTTCAGGTCTGGTATCCCCATATCATGGGTAGGCATTCAAACTATTATACCGCCTCCTCTCTAATTATGCTGGTTCCCCAAGAAGAATTCCTGTGCATTTGCCACCTCAATTTCCTTCTATACTAGAGATACCATGCGCTTGGATTTGTTAGAGTTTTTGTTTGTCGCTTTTTCTGATTACAGAAAGTTACTATCACTAATTGGATGTGAAGTCTGAACCATAGGCATTCTTAGTTTTAGATCCTTACATATGGATTTTGCGTCTGTCAACCATCTGTACTTCAAAATTTTCAATCAACCTTGTAATTTCGAGAGCTTAATTGATGCATGTAGTTTTTGGCCTATCTTGAAATCTAGAGGAGATTTTGAGGTATGGGTGTAGAGATTTCAAAACCACAAATTGTAGGCAGCGTTGTGCAACAATATCTAGCACCGAACTAAGAATCAAGAATGCATGTCTAAGCCATGCAAACTGCATTCCACAAATGATCTGTTAACACCTATATGTCTAAGCCATGCAAACTACATTTCACCAAGATAACTGAGTTCCATGATGTTTGTGTTTCCACTTTGCTCATGAACTTCATTCATTCAGATATGTAGGTGAAAACAACTTTAGTGGACCTCTGCCTTCTGAATTCGTTCGACCATCAATTCCATTGTAAGTGTTTGTTGTTCATTTATGCTTTCCTATATGTCCGCGCTGGTAGATGGATGGCAATAGACAGACTTATCTTAATTAGTACAAAAAGCCTTTGAGGATTTGTACTTAAAAGTTAAAACATTAGCACTGTCGTTCATTACCATGTAAATCCACTTTTGCGCAGCATAGGACTTACCATTCTATCATGACACCAAAACTAATTCTGGGCTGCAAACTTTATTAGGATGCCTCACATTCACACTAACTCATAATTGACTATATCCATGCTGTTGTAGTATGAAATATATTAACATTTTACCTTTGGGATATTCTATCACAGTTCACAGGCGAACGGGCCTCTACCTGAGTTTGTTAGATGGTCTCAATAGCACTCCTCAGGTCCTGGGTCCGATTCATCGTGGGAGCGAATTTTAGGTTGGAGTTAAAAAAAATCCCCTTGTGTGTCACCACTCACCTCACCAAAGCACAGGTCAAGTTTTTTCGACCTTACATAGGGACCCTCCTACCTGGGGTAGTTGCAGTGGTCGCCAGCCCAGTGGTAGTCTCACAATGGGTTACGGGTCCCTATGTAAGGGTGAAGCAGAGGTTCGAGTTTTTCTTAACCTGCGTGAGAAGGTCCTTCTCTTAGCAAAAACCTGGGGGCTATCTTACCCCCCGTAGGTCAAGTTTTTAAATCACAGTTCACAAAGTTGTATGATGAAAATTCTTTACTTAAATCAGATCAAACTTTGAATTGAGCATAGTTATAATAACTTTGATAGAACATTGATGTATAGTCATATAGCAATTGTAGGAGCTTGCGAACATGGATCTGAAGCGGGAAAGGCATTACGTTTCTACTCTTTGGGTTCCCTTAGGTGCATATTCTATGCTTCTAATTCTCAGGACCTGGCACCTTCCCACCATCCTCTGCCCTTTTAAGTAAAACTTGATTTACATTTTTTTTTCTGAATGATCTTGTCTCTAGTCCAGACTGATCTTGTGCATGTCTAACTCTTCTCAATTTTGGAATAAACACTGCAGGGATGTTTCATATAATCCTTCTGTTAATGGACGCCTTCCTAACAAGCCTGCTTGTCAAAATTGGCTCATATATAGATTTCTTACCTTTTCTCAGTACAGTAATCACTATTTTAACTACTAAATAAATTGTAGCAACCTTATTCTTTTGCAAACATGCTGTTCTGTGTAAATTACATTGGGACTTCAATTGATACAAGTGGAACAATTGACAGGTACTAACATTTTAAATAATAATCTTGCATTCTTTGATATATTTTGGTAAATAAAAATCCGTGTGTTATTGTTTTGCAAATTAGTATACGCACTTTTGAAATTTGGATTACATTCATTATTGTTTCCTTGCTTCTTCTTTTTTCACATATATGTTTTTAAAGAGAACTTCTCTAACCCTGTTAATCAACTTATTATCTTGTTTAATATCTTACCTGCTGTTCACTGTAGCCCTTCCTTTGCCCCCAAGAAAACTTACTAACATGACTACATGTCCCTTGTAACTTCTATTCTCTTCATGCAATTGAGAGGAAATAACTAGATCTGTATAAGAATTGGCGGACTGTGACAATCAATGTTATTGCAAATTTCCTTAAAACACAAATATAAACATGCCTACCTATTAGAAAAATGTCACATGGCTTTTCTTTTTATTCTGGAGATCAACTTATTAGTTACTGAATTGAATGATCGAGTGTATAATAATTGGAACATGTAGAAAATTATCAATGAGAATATGGTAGAAGAACTTCTAGACCTACGGTGTCCTTGCTACCCGTCGTAACTCGTAACAGTATAAGCCATGAGATTGCCCTACTCATAGGAAGTGTAGTTTTATCACTGCATTATTTTGAAATTTGAAGTAATATGCTGCATATTTCTCACTTTGCTTTATTACCATGCAGTGCAGATCTAACAAACCTGAATTGCCTTCACATGAAAGAATGCAACAGAAATAATTTAACTAGTAAGTTCTATAAAAATCTGTACTTTTGATATTTGAGCATGCCATTATTGTTGTTAGACTGCTGGTGCTCATTTCTTAACTGTAACACCACTTTCAATACTCAATATTATGGTGTAAATTCTACGGAGAGTAATTTTCTACAGATCATTACAATCGCAATCAAATGAGGTCTACTTAAAAATTCCACCATAAAGGCCTCAAATGTTCGGAAATGCCATCTCCATATATGTTTCCAATCGATAGCATGCAAAAGTGATCTATCTACCTTTGCCCTATCTCTGTTCTGCAAGGGGCCTTTCACTCTGTTTCGCTGCTCTAATGCCTGGTAACAGACTCACAGAGCACCAGCTTGTATACTGATTTAGTGATGTCAACCAGTTACTGATTCAATTTCTACTTGCCCGTACCAATACAGAACACTTAACTCATGTCTCACTAAACGCTACTTTATTTCTTCAGTATTTTTCCGCTTTGCATTGATGCCAGCATTGTATTGTTATCTGTCTGTCGTCTGTCAGTCAGTCACTCGCTCTTCTCACTCTTAGATATTGTTGTGTTCCATTGTCTGTTTTCAATATTTCAATTCTTGATTTTACTGCTGCATTAATTGAGTTTCTTTGAAGGATCAATGCATGCTACCAAATATTCATTTTGAACCCTTGATATCGATGTTTTGTTGCCTTGTTAAGATTAAATATCTATAATGGCCAATCTTTTTTTTGTTTTTAATGGACTTCATACAATATATGCCTGATTTTAGAATTATGGAAAATAAAAGGAAAACAGGTGACATGGTTGGGCACATTGTTAAACTCTTGGTCAAATAATCCAAATTACAAGTAAAATTTGATGTGGTTCTTATTATCGTTCATATATAAGATGAAAGATACCGCAACATATATTTGCAGCCAAAAAATTAATGAAAGAAGCTAAGGCCCATATGGATCATGCCTAGTGTAAAGCATGCTGCACTTTTTGTGATTAAGAAATTGATTGCCACAATTGTGTCAAACTTAAGGCAAAAAAGAAAAAAAAATACACTGGCATTTGGGACATGCATCTAAGCGAGTGTAAATTTGTTCATTGCAATGTTGATTTATGGGGTTATGAGAGATGCCTCTGAAGTTGTACTTAAACTTTGTTCGTCAATTCTGATATTGATTTTTGGTGATTAATGCCCTACTTTGAAGCGCAATTGTCTTTTTACCCTCATTTTTTCTAACTTTATGATTTTGCCCTCAACTATTCACAAGTCATTGTGATTTTGCTTTTGGTCTTTGCATATTTGCTCCTGTTTTGACCATTGACTAGGGGCAAAATCACATTGACTTGTGAATAGTCGAGGCCAAAATCACAGTTACACTTCAAAACAGGGGCAAGAGTTGGTGGTATCTAGCATATTTTCTGCAAACTTGTAGTCTTTACCTTATTGATCGATTATGCATGCAGATCCTGCAACTTCCTTCGCTATAAATTGTGGTGGCAAGCAAATGCATTATTCAAATCCGATGCCAACTATGTTCTCCGAAGACTCCGCTGATCTTGGAGGAGCAGGCTTTCATATTAATACCACGAGTCATGTGGGTTCTGATCCATTTAAGAAATCCAGCGGTATTGTAAATACAAGAGATATTTTGGAAACAAACATGCCAGAGCTCTACAAAACAACAAGAACATCAACAAGTTCGTTGCGGTACTATGTGGTAGGTTTGGCTAATGGGAAATACACCGTCCAACTCTTCTTTGCAGAGATA
The DNA here is from genome assembly GCF_005286985.2 of Setaria viridis. Classification (NCBI taxonomy): domain Eukaryota; kingdom Viridiplantae; phylum Streptophyta; class Magnoliopsida; order Poales; family Poaceae; genus Setaria; species Setaria viridis. The sequence goes on from NC_048263.2 coordinate 33,380,258, forward strand.
GTCATAACTGATGGACCAGGATGACGCTTATTTGACATTGATATGCAGGTTTGATCCCTCTCTAACGAGAAAAATGTTTTAACATATCCAGTCAACAAACCATACCTTTGTATGGTGAATTAATTTCAGGATCAGAATATCAGGAAGGATTTTGACATTACTAAGGAAGCAGGGGTCCTAGAAAAGCCACTAACATAACCCAGGAAGTGACTGTTGACAACTCCATATTGGTAATACATCTGTATTGGAGTGGAAGGGGCACCTGCTGCATTCCCTACGGAGGAGCTTATGGGCCACTGGTGTCAACGATAAAAGGTAGCTACTGAACATGCCCCTGCCGGTCTGTTGACCTCTTGTCTTGTTCTGGCACAAAACCATTAGCTGACTACGAAATGCTTGATTTTCTCAGTTACCCAGTCCCATGACCGGAAGATCAGTCCTCCACAAGCACCAAGTTCTGATTCTGCACGACAGGATGAGAAGAGGAGAGGAGTGATTGTGGGCATTGCAGCACTTTGTATTGCTGCTGCTGTGATATCTTCATCCGTTTCTACCTTTGGTTGAAATGGGTTTCACTTGTGAAGCGCCAAATGGCATGAGGAGTTCGTCTGATATATATAGTTGATTCTTCGGCCAGTTTCCTTCATGCGAATGAGCCTATGTATGGGCTAGCTTGGGAGGCCCGATTCCCGGGTGGATCCCGAAATTTTCCCTAGGCTGGACCCTCGCGCCGCAATTTGGCTCCGGGCTAAAATTCCCTAGCATTTGGGAGCCCGTCCGATGAGGGAGCCCAACCCTATCCCTCCGTTTTCCACAGGGTGAGCCCTCCCCACCTCAAGGGTCCGGACATATCTCCCCCATGACGCTCGTGAGTGCCATCGCAGCATCGCCCCTGCGCCTCCCCGTCACCTCCCCATCCTCCCCGTCGCTGCTCCTCCCCATCCTCTTTGTCGCCTTCCCGTCCAGACTGCATCGCCTCCCCATCGCCCCTTGCCTCCGTCCAGGCACCACCACCCCTCCGCCTGTCGCTACTGCTCCGTCTCCTTGTTCAGGCACTGCCTCTCTGCCTCCATCTCGTGACTCCCGGGCACCGATCTGCGACGATGTCCTGGGCACTGCAATTGTATCATGTGATTTTATCATGGAACTTAGGGTTTTTGTGTGCTCTCTCTGTGTAGGCTGAGCTGAAGGAGAGGCTGGCCAAGGTGTACGAGGTGAAGGACCCTAACACCATCCTTGTCTTCAAGTTCCGCACCCACTTCGGAGGAGGCAAGTCCACTAACTTCGGCCTCATCTACGACGACCTCGAGGCAATTTATAGGAAAATAACAGAGTTCTTCGATATAATTCCATCACTGACTCATAGATTCTTTAAGCTCCCAAATGTGAACCATACACATGTGAAGATTGCATCAGACCCTCGATTTATGCCTTTCTTCCAGAACTGCATTGGGGCTATTGATGGCACTCATGTCCCTATCACCATTACACAAGAAAGAGCCGCTCCCTATAGAAATAGGAAAGAAACCTTATCACGGAATGTGATGTGTGCATGTGACTTTGATTTAAATTTCACTTTCATCTCATGTGGTTGGGAAGGATCTGCATTGAGGCAAGGGTCCTACGGTTTACACGTGCAAAGGGTTTTCATGTGCCTGTGGGGAAGTTCTACCTTGTAGATGGTGGATACACAAATACATCCTCATTCATTGCTCCATACCGAGGAGTTAGGTATCACCTTAGTGAGTTTAGAAGACATGGAAATCAGTATGCAAATTACAAGGAATTGTTCAACCACAATCATGCGCAGCTTCACAATCATATTGAAAGGGCCTTTGGCGTGCTAAAAAAGCAGTTTTCAATCCTAAAAGTTAGGATATTTCATCCAATTAAGAATTAAATTAAAATATCAGCGACAGCTGCAGTATTTCACAATCTCATTAGAGGGCAAAATGGGGATGAAGGGTGGCTGGATCATCAACCAAATAATATCAACCCATCTGATTATGTTGAGTTGCCACAGGGGGATAATAACTACCCAAATGAACTGCAATCAAATGATAGAAGCACCCTACGAGGCCAAATTATCCTTCAGATGTGGGCTGCTCGTAATAATTAGGTGAAGCATAAATGTAAGCACTAGTATGCATGGATTGTTTGTTCATGTACTGTTTTTTTTACTTCATTACTTATTTTTGTATTATTTTCACAACATTCTTTATCTAATCTTGTTTATTCTTACAGCCATGTCAACGGAAAGGGCTACATGGAGCTATGTATGAGAAGGGGCTTGTGGATATTCTGAAAGAGTTTGTCAATATCGCAATGTTTAAGGGACAGAATGGGTGGACAACAATGGGTGGACAACAAAAGGTTGGAGGAGTATCACAAATAAATTTAATAATATGTTTCCGAAGGCACATTTCATGAAGCATCAAGTGCAAGAAAAGAAGAAAGAGCTAAAAAAACTATAAGATAATAAAAGAAGCGAGGAAAAATGGTGTTGGCTGGAACGACACTTTTGGATGATCATTGCAGAATCAAAAGGTTGGGAGAAGTTGATTAAGGTCAGGTCTCATATACAGAGTAGAATCTTGAGAGGATAACCACAAAGTTGTCAAGTTCCGCAAGAAGTCATTTCATTTATATAACAGCTTGAAATTATTGTATGAAGATAATGCTTTCATCTTGCTCCTATTTACATTAATGGTCACAACTTTAGTTAACTATTCACTTGTTCACCCATTCAATTGTTTGTTTAATAGGAAGTGTGGCCACAGGGGATTTAAATTTTACATCAATTGAGCCTCCACCCTAAAGAACTGAGCTGCGAGCTGAACCCACTCCCCAAAGAAGTGAGCTGCGAACTGAACCCACTCCCCAAAGAAAGCAATCATAGCACAACACCTAGCTTTGGATATAAGAGCATGGCTTCTATTGATAGAAATCCACTCAGTTTTAATCTTGGTGGTGTAGAAAGTACAGAAGTTCAATATGCTCCAGCCAGTCGTAATTTAGAGGACCAAGATGTTACCGGTGGAAAGAAACGCAAACAAAGTTAGATGGCAGCAAAACTTGGGGATTACATTGACTTTAGAAAGGATCAGATTGAAAAAACTCTAGAAAAGTTAGAAGAGAAGAAGAGATGTGAAGAAAACTACTCAATGGAGAAATGTATTGACATTGTGGATGCCATGGAAGGGCTATCGGACGAACAAAAAACTGATGCAAATGAAGTTGTCCAAAGTGAAACGAACAGAAAAATATTGGTCGGCACCAAAAACCCAAGTGTCCGGTTGATTTGATTGAAGAAAAAGATTGCTCGGGTATGTTCCCTTTCTCAGTTTTGTACCCTTGCTCAAGTGTCGGTTGAATCCTCTATTTGCATATATAAAACATAAAATTTTATTCCCTGCTGGTGTCACTGATTTTACATTTTTTTTGTGTTGCAGCTTTCTACCTCCAGTGCTGCTACAAATGAAAACTAAGACGCCCTTGTGTCTGCCTTTCAGTGCTCATATAAGGTATGTTTGAAGCATTCTTGTTTCAATTATCATTTCAGTAGGATACATGCCATGTCTAACTGTCTTAGCAATACATATCTTGTCACATGTCTGTGCAATACATGTCTTATCACATCTCTTGTCTGCAACATATCTTGACAGATATCTACAATATATCTTTACAGTAATTTTAACCTTGTCAATGCTAGTATTACACCATCCACCATACTGTAATGGTCAGGCTTTCCAGTAGTAATAGCAAAAAAAGAGTATTCATGTGAATATCTATGTGCATATGTGTATATTTAATCATTTGATTTTTATATTATGTACAAAGATTTTGCTCATTATGTAGACCCCGGTATTGTTCAGCTATATATATCTTTGAATTATCTGATCAATACGTTATATGCAAGATTTTAACTATATACCTAAGTTTTCTGCAGAATAATTGATGGATCAATAATTTTCTGATGTCTCGTTCATCTATTATCATCTATATGGTCTGAAGGCTGACGATCTATTTTGATTATATGTGTTCCTTGTTTGCTAAGCAAAGAGCTATTTTATTATGATGTGCCATGCTACCTTTAAATTATGTGACATGAATTTTTCATATTGGAATTTGTGTTATTTCGTTTAAATCTAGCTATTTGATTATCGGTCAGACACTATGTCAATTTGCATCTCTTCATTCAGAAAAGCATATCAGAGAAGTAAATTTTATTAGCCTTTAGATCTAAATCCAAAGGTTAAAAAATCAGGTGCTAGACCCTTCAAAACATCCTATTTGCCTTCTCACAAAAAATCAAGTGTTTTGTTATCTTCGGACACCTAAGTGCCGTGAGCTCTAAAATATTTAGTTTTGACTAGAGAGGAGGATTCTCCTTCCAAACAGCAACCCGGGAGAGGGGTGACTAGACAGAAGGATCCTCCTTCCAAACAGCAACCAGGGAGAGGGGCTAGCTCTGCCCTGCGGTAGAGGGGATTCCAAAATCCTGAAAAATCCCCGTGGTGTAATTTACTCGGGGGCTAATTAGCACTGAGCTGCTAAACCAGTTCTAATTGTGTTTTATAAGTTGGGGGAAATGGAATTTGAGCTCCAAAAATTATTGTAAATAATTTTCTATTTAACAAACTTGAAAAATATTATTAATATTGCCTTCTGCTCGCATTAGAGATCAAATGAGCTATCATCAATTTCGGGGTATATAGATCGTTTTACTTTAAATCAGATAATCTATCAGAAAAAGTCAGGATTGACAAACGGCCAGTTTGACAGCAGCATCTCCAGCAAGCTTTAAAAAAAACGAGTCTCCAGACATCTGTTTGAAACAGGGCCTATATGTCCCGCACATACATACACACGATGACACGACATGCCATTTCCATCTTGCTCTGTGCCACGCTTGCTTGCTCGCGGAGCTCCACCTGGGCGGCCAGCAAGGATCTTCTTTAACAAGGCGTGCGGAGAGCAGGTGTCAAGATCTTGGCGGGCGAAGCAGAGCAGCTGGCGGATCATGGCCCGTGCGATCCTCATCCTCCGCCGGTGGTCAAGCTCGACGGGACGTACCGTCACCTCTAGCATTTCTGCTCGGAGTCCAGCATTTAACATGGCGTTAAGATTGTTCGAAAAAAGAATATGGCGTCAAGATGCAGGAGCGGAACCTGATTTTCTTACAGGAAACGATCAAGCGTTTTGAGCGCAAAGGTTTTCAATCCCGTTGGTGAGTGATGCGCATCCGTGCAACTGCCGCTGTTCTTGTGATGCGCAATTTTATTTGCGATTCGTGTTATGCATCTAGTGCAAGTACTTTCGAGCAAGACTTCTCCTGGATGTACACTGAGACATAATCTAAAAAGATCAAAAAACGAAAAGATGTTCCAATATGAACAGATGCCAAGCGTAGATGCCCTACTTTCCTACTGTTTTGCCAATGCGTCACGCGTATCGCAAGCACAGCATCATGGGCGGTGGAGATAGCAGCAGCAGCAGCTCCTGCCCACCGTGAAAATCGACGGGTTATCCCTCCCTCCCTCCCTCCTGCAAAGCCCCAAGAGGGCCAAGAACCTCCAAAACAACAGCTAAAATCAACCCCTCAAAACAAAAGGAAGGTCCGAGAAACCAGGACGTGTTATGTCCATGGCGATGTGCAAGGCCTTCACTGCTCGCCATGCGACCCATTTGCAGCACGGCCACTTGGCGTCAAGCTCCCTGGCGGCGCCACGGCTGCCACTTCTCCCTTGCAGGCCGAGCCTCGCGGTCACGGTAGCCTCGCCACCGCGGCTCCTACCGGTATGCCCCAGGGCGTCGACGACGTGTGTATCAGACCTCTCCCCGACGCCGCCGTCGGAGCGCACCATGACGGCCTGGGAACTTGCCAGCCTCTGGGCCGGCCTCGTCGTCGGCGTGCCGGCCTACTACCTCGCGGGCAGCCTCGTGGACCTCGGCATGTCCGCGCTCCAGGGCGTCGCCACCGTGACCTTCGCCAACCTCGTCGTCGTCGTCACGCTCGTCCTCACGGCCGCCCCGGCGGTCACGCACGGGCTGCCGTTCCCGGTGCTCGCGCGCGCCGCCTTCGGCGTCCACGGCGCGCACGTCCCGGCCGTCATCCGCGCCCTCGTCGGCTGCGGGTGGTTCGGCATCGAGTCCTGGATCGGCGGTCGCGCCATCTTCCTCCTCCTGCCCTCCAAGCTCAAGTCGTACCCGCCGCTGCTCGCCCCGGTGCCCGGCATCAGCGCGGCGCCGCTCGAGCTCGCGTGCCTCCTCGCCTTCTCGGCCGCGCAGATCGCCGTCATCATGTGCGGCATGGAGGGCATCCGCAAGCTCGAGAAGTACGCGGCGCCGGTGCTCATCGTGCTCACCTCCGCGCTGCTGGCCTGGGCCTACACGTCGGCCGGCGGTTTCGGGCGCTTCCTCACGCAGACGCCGAGGCTGACGAGCGGCGAGTTCTGGAAGGTCTTCTTCCCGTCGCTCACCGCGAACATCAGCTTCTGGGCGACGGTGTCCATCAACATCCCGGACTTCGCGCGGTACGCCCGGAGCCAGGCGGACCAGGTGCTCGGCCAGGTTGGGCTGCCGGTGTTCATGGGCTTGTACACCTTCGCCGGGCTCGCCATCACCTCCGCCACCGAGACCATCTTCGGCCATGTCATCTCCGACCCAATCGAGCTCCTGGGGCGCATCGGTGGGCCAGCAACGACGTTGCTTGCCATCTTCGGAATCACCCTGGCGATCATCACTACCAACATTCCCGCCAACGTGGTCGCGCCGGCGAACGCGCTCGTCAGCATGAGCCCGCGGAGGTTCACGTTCGCCAAGGGCGCGCTTGTCACCGCGTTGATCAGCATCGTCTTCCAGCCGTGGCGGTTGGTCAGCTCCAGCGAGAGCTTCGTCAACATCTGGCTGCTCAGCAACTCGGCGCTCGCGGGCCCCATCGGAGGGGTCCTCCTCACCGACCACTACATAGTCCGGCGAACTTACTTGGACGTCGACGCGCTCTACTCGGAGGACAGCGGCAGCCCTTACTACTTCCAGGGTGGCTTCAACGTCGCGGCGATGGTGGCAATGGCGACCGGAGTGGCGCCCATCGTGCCCGGATTTCTGCACAAGGTTGGAGTGCTAACGAATGTCTCCAAGGCATTTGTCACGGCGTACAACAATGCCTGGTTCGTCAGCTTCTTCATCGCCGGCGCCGTCTACTGCCTGCTCTGCGGTCAGCGAGAGATACAAGCAAAGCTCCAGTACAATTGATATTGACGGTGGCGCTATACCTTGTTCCATATCTAGCACATACAAAATTTATACGGTCCATTTATGTTAACTTCTTTGCTATTTGTTGGCATTTTTGTTAAACAACCTATAGCTGGGATTTGTAATAACAGATGGTTGAGTGAACAACTTATGCGGAAGCCGAAATAAAGATCATCTCAATATCGAAAAAGAAATACTCCGTGTTACTAGTGAACTATTTTTTTTTATCTCCCTGGTGTGCATGCTGCAAATTACAAACGAAGACATTTTCAACAAAAAAAACTGTAAATCACAACCTTTAGTCACACCTCTTACTGCCAACATTATATTGTTCTCTGCAAATTAAAATTAGAATTAGTAACTTGTAAAAGTTTGCAATTTTTGAATGGTTTTAGAATGCCCTTGTATGCTGAAGAGCAGAGCTTTTTACTTGTTTTGCACCAAGATTAATGTAGTTTGTCATCCCCAACCAAGCATCAGTTTGGTCAAAAAATGTACTTCCCACTTCTTGCATGCAAACATGACAGATTCACATGACATCAGTGGCTACCTCTGGATGCAGTATCTTATCATGCTTTGTGTTACAAGTTCATCCTCAATTGCATTTACGATTTTTTTTATATTTGCCATGCTATAATGTTGATGTATGAAACATGGGTCAAAAAGGATCAGAAATTACACATAAAATTCTTACTGATTGAACAAGTTGGAGATCAGTTAATATTTGCACTACATAATGTAGCTGTTTGGAGCAACTGTTAGTTGAGCATTATCATCATGACAATACTCACCAGTCGCCAAACAGCTTGGATTTCAGTCGGACAGCTATCATAAACCAATCTAACCTTCAAGCAACAGGCCCTAGCTGGCATATCAACGTGCCCTAGTTTTAATCATCTTCCCCCTAGATGCCTTCTTCTCCATTTTCTCCCTTTTCTTTCGGGTCTTCTCATCTTCAACTTCACCCTGTAAACAGGAGGTATTACCTATCTGTCATATCTCACAATTCAAATAATGTGCTCAAGTTGATGATAAATCTATTTTTACCTCTGAACCACCACTGAAAAATGTTCCTCTCAAAAGACCGAAAATCTTGTATCCAGCAAAAGCTGGAATCTGCAAATGAATGGGTATACAAACATTAAGCAAACAATAAGAAGTTAGCAATCATTGGTGAGCTCCCTTGAGACTTGGAACAGTGGAAGCATCTGCAACTCCAGAGTCATGAGTGTATCTAACATCCAGAACGTGCAACCACAACTTGAACTAGTAATGTTTGCAAGAGGATTGAAGCCTAAGGAATTCTATTGTGACACAAAAAATACAGAAATGAATCGATATATGAATATAACTACTTGAAATGAGTAGCAATTAGTGATGGCCGTCTGCATTGGTTATTCACTCGACTTGTCATATTACTTTGCTTTGCAATTTTAAGAAACATGGATAGAAATACAGGCTAGACATATCAGATAATAATAATACATATGACCAATGTTTTTAATCAGACAGCTAATGTTCAGATAAAACGACAATCAAATTCTTTGCAGAATAAAAAGCACACTGTGAAATTGGGGTCCAAAAGGGCACTGAAGCATTGAATGGAAACACAATTTTTAAACAAACATATGGTGTGTGTTGTCTTACCACTAAATACGTCCACCAAAATTTCTCAGAAATGATGGACATCAGTTGCACAAAGACAGTGATATAGATCACATCATACAGATACCTGCAGGACAAAATGTAAAAGAATTGTCATTGGTTTGAAGATAACCAAAATATACCACTAAACTTCTCTGAAAAACATACCACTACGAAAACAAGTTGTTGACTCCTCAACTCATTTTCCCATTGTTTCATTTTTGTGGGGCACTGTTTTTGTATTTTTTGTGTTATTAATGTAACTAGGATCTAAAGACTAATATGTGAATGGTTCAACTTTGAAATGCTGAGAGCTAGGTAGGCAGGGACTTTATAATCCTCTGTACATATGACTCACTGAGAGAGATATTCATATGCATTCCCATATCTAACAAAAATATCTGTTATCAAGTGGCCTAAGCTAACATTTACACTATGTCAAGCAGTTACTTACTCGCAAACCCCACCAGTGCTCAAGTCGAAGCCACCATCCAGTAATTCTCCATTATCAGAGTAAACTGGCTTTGCCATACTGGCAAGTTGCTTGTATGGAAAAAAGTATGCAGCAGATGTTAACATAAGACCAATCCAATGCTTCCAGGTGAAGGATGAATGCATTATCGCCATCCTCACCACTATGTAAATAACCTGTAGAACGGGAAAAAAAATCATATATGAAACCAGAGTAGCTAAAACATATAATTAGCTGGTGGCGAGGTCAAGACAAAAGCAACAGAGGGAAACATCCACGAAGCATTGCAAACATTTTATGTATAACGATGTTGAACCACATAAAGAATCAATACCAACTATTATAACAAACGCCACAATTAAATGAGAGAAACAACCAAATTAATAACCAAGGTTATAGGAATTGAGTGTGGTTCAAAAACATTAAAGAGATACTGGATACAGATAGCTTTTCCCCCCTGACATGAACTCTCAGCTGGTAAGCTCATCAACAATATATTCTGTCATTAGTGCATTGTAGCCTTGGGTGTATCAGGAAGAAAGGAACATGTCATCGCTCCTTAGTGACCTCCCAACACCAAAAGGCGACTAAGGCACAGACGAGTGATTCTACAGAACCAAACAAAATTAAGCTAAATCTCCACCGAATTTTATCCCCCAGAAGGCAATTTTGTTCCCTTCACAGCACACTGGCATCCCAGATTCAGTTCTAGGCAGAGTGTTATCCCTTCCGGCCTTCCAGGAAAGCGAAGAAATATCTAGCAGAATGAGCACGTCAATACTTCAAATACTGTCAGCCAGTCCAACTTTTCCAGGTTTCACAAAAAATACCACCGCACGAGCTGTCCGAAAAACAAATTGGACGGCAACGATCTACGGGGGGACGAGAAGATTCCACGGATCTGTCCCGCGCGATTCAGGGGAGGGGAGGGAAGGGGAGGGGAGGGGAGAGGATATTGAAGGTGGGTGCTCACGTTGGATATGAGGATGATGCGCAGGAGCAAGTCCAAGCGCTTCTTGTTCTCGTCCTTCATCTTCTTCGCCCCCTGCTTCGCCATGGCTGCGCTGCTCGAGGTTCTCCTCCGGTCCTGCCCCTTCGGCTTGTGCTTGGAACTTGGGATCCTCGTGTTTTTACCTGGCAAGAAGTCGAGTCCGTCCGCCACGCGAACTCATTTCTAGGCGGACCCAGTCTTGGGCCGGGCCGCTTCCCCTTCTTCCCTCCTGATTTGCTTTGGGCTGAACCGGATTCTGAGGCCCATTGATCCGCTAGTGCCTGTAAGTCCGTAGCGCATTAAGGCCACACCTGCTACGCAACCGTACGATTCCACAACGGTCTAGCGCGCTCTACCAAAGGCACCAACCGACGGGGAGAACAAGCGAGCGATCAAGGGGGAGAAAGCGAGCGAGAAAGATGGCGCAGGTGTGGGCGGTGTCCCTGGCCGTGGCGTCGCTCGCCATCGGCATGCTCGGGGTGCTCGGCGTCTGGCTCTGCTACCTCTTCGACGCCGTCGCGCGGGGCCGCCCGCCCCGGACCCCGCCTCCCACGCCTCAGGCGGCGTCCGAGGAGGAAGAGGAGGAGTACGGCGGCAAGAACGGGCTCTCGGAGGCGGAGCTCATGTGTCTCGGCGGGGTCGCCGTGCTGGAGTCCACGGACGGCGGGGAGGGGAAGGAGGAGGAGGACGAGGGGGAGGCGCTCTGCCCGATCTGCCTCGACGCCATGGAGCCCGGCCGCGCCGTGCGCGTGCTACCCGGCTGCAACCGCGTCTTCCACCAGGACTGCGTGGACCGGTGGCTCGCCATCTCGCCGCGCTGCCCCGTCTGCAACGTCTGGGCTGCGCCGCCGCGGTCGCCCGCGTCCTCGCCGCCGGCGCCCAAGACCGGCTGGGATCCTTGAGGTGGGGGCGGCGCGTCTTCTTCGGCGCCTGGCGGGTCAGTTCTTGGTTCTTGACGAGTTCTTGGTTGGGTTCTGATCATCGACCAAGAAGCCTTCTTGATGAAATCTCGTCGGTTTCGTACTTCTGGTGAGCGATTCTTGACAAATTCTTGGGGGGCTACTTGATTTTGTGAAGGATTCTGACGGGATTGCATGTACATCGACTCAATCCTCGAATTCTTGCTCGAAATCAGTAGGTTTTGAGGGTTTAAGTTCTTGTTCTTGTAACAGATCATCACATTTAGACAGAGTTAGTCTTCCCGATGAACGAGCTGAACAATTGACCATCCCAATGTATCATTTTCGTTGTGGGATTGCATATTCTGTCCTTTTTATCTGTCATTGGCAGAAGGAATGCCTGTAACTGTGAATTACTGCAACTTTTGATGTGGTCACGAAAAACAGAGATGGCTTTCAAAGATTCAGCATCTTGATGTGGTATGTGTAGGATTGGTTTAGTGAATCTTTGATACTGTCAGAGTTTCGTACTTCTATTGAAAGATTGGTTCCTATTGTGGTGCAACTTCAAGGTTCTTTTAGTGCTGGTCTACAGAATCGGTAGACCTGATTTGATCCAGTTCTTTGATAACTGATGTTCTTTAAGTGTCATTTACTAGTTTGAACTGAATCTGTTTACGGGACTTGTCCATTCCTATCAGATACCTAAAAACCTTTTCACTGATCTTAAACAAGTAATGTATAATCCGGTTCCATTTTAATTTCTTCTTGAAATCTCCAGGGTTTTGCAGGTTTTAGAATTTCCCTGTAACATTTCTCTGCATTTGGCCATCTTGATGAAGAGTAAAACCTGGTGTCAAAAGTATTATTTTAGCTGTTCTGCCTTTGATCTTTGATCTTTCAATGGCTAATGGAATACCGGCAACTAGAACATGCACTTTTTGAGGTGAATTTTCTGCAGCTTGATGTGGATAAGAAACAGAAGCAGCTTTCAGAGATTCTGACATGTGTAATACTGTGATAGCTGGGTAGAGACACTGAGAATGTCAGTTTCAAACTTCTGATGACTTACATGGTTATTAAGTCCCTGACTAGTGTTACTATCCAAGTTTAAAGCTTCGTTCCTGTTCTGCGCCAAGCTAATATTTTCAGAGTAGTATACTAACTTTACTACCAGAGTTTGATGCTCAAAGTTTCTCAGAATCAGTTGATTTTGCAGATCCTTTATCTGGCTCCATGTTTTGTTGTTTCAGAGTGTTCCATTGCTCAACACTGTCAAGTTATAAATTTCAGTCTAGTCAGTCAGTTTGCTTGCACCTTGCAGCTAGTAGGCTATACTACTAACTTACTCTCTCCGTCCAAAAATCCAAAAATACTATTCACTTTGGTTTGCGCTAAGTCAAATTTGTCTAACTTCGACTAAATTTATAGGAAATATATAATAACGTCTAAGATACCAAATTGGTTTCATTAGATCCGCCATGGAATTTTTTTTTGAAACAAAGTCATGGAATATATTTGATAGTGAATTTATTTGGTATGTGCTGTTATACTTTTTTATAAGCTTATTTTAAAGTTAGACAAATTTGACTTAGTACAAACTCAAAATTTAGTAATTTGGGATGAAGGGAGTACAAAGCAAACTAAAGCTCAGGACCACATATTGCCCTGACGCTGCTCCAAATCAAGTCTAGCACATCCGTCTGCGTTTTTGTAGCACTTTTGGTGATCAAGTATCAGCTGACATGTCTGACGATCTACCAACTTTTGAACGGTGAACGGCTGAACGCTGTTCTTTCAGATCTACGTTACGCTGTTCTTTCAGATCTACGTTTGCCTGTCGCTAATGCTGCCAGACACACAGTCCCTGAATGCCGGCCTGCTGGCTGCTGGCTGCTGGCTGCTGGCTCTGTGTAAAGTACCTGTAATTGCCTTATGGGATCACAGAATCACAGGACCCAAGTAAAATTAAATTAGAAGAAAAATATTTGTACAGCAGAGAGCAAGTAAGCGAGAGAGAAAAAAATTGCAAATCACTTTTGTTTCCTCATTTAATATGAATGAGCGATAGGGTATCAAATTGAATTTGGTAGAAGCAAGAAAAAAAACAACCTTCATTTTCACTAGAAACTGGTGAAAGAACAAAAGAATATAGAAGTTCTAAAGGATATATGTTTCTGAGCATGGTTCGCAAGTAAAGTGATCACAGTATTTCTCAGTATGGAAACACCCATATATTTGAAGACAAGAAAGATTTGTGAAGAAGTGTGGATCATCAATTAACTATCCACATTCAATACAACCATGTTTTGCATTCCCGTAACAATTTTCTTACAGAAATGGCCCAAAAGCTCATCAGACATAGTGTTGTTCCTTATTAAAGTGATCAGTAGCAAACAATTTAGACTTCATGAATTTTGGAGGGGGCTGAATACAGTAGCAAACTCCAAGATGCAACCATATTAGCCGTTCCCTGTCATGTCAAGTAGTTCATCGAGACCTTTTAGTCTCTGCTTCCCTTCACTAATCAAAAACCTGATCTTTTGATTATCATCACAATGGCGATATTTCTCGAACTCGGCCCTTGTGGTCTTCCTCAACTCATCTAGACAAACCAAATTCATGAATAATTAGTTGTGCCTTAAAATATAGCAGCACACACAGCAGAGTAAAAAAGCAAGGAGCCTAACCTCGGGCATGTTCAGGAGCTCGTTGAGTAATTCGCAGTGCCTGTCTATAAAGCTTTAAGACACGTGTGCGCAGGATGAAAGCCCGTAAATCCATGAAACGCGTCATTGAAGAACAACTTAATGCCAAGTAATGATCAGGCCATGTGAAACCTCCCAGGAAACTGTAATTTCAACAAAACCAGATGCATACAGTCATATAACATGCAGACATATAACCAGATGCATACAGTCAAAACCAGGTGCTTGAAGTTAATATTATGGGTGCGCTTGGTTCCGGAGGTCCCTCGCCTCGCTGGTGCAAGTAACGAGAGACTTCCTCACACAGACACCGAGACATCCAAGCCAGGAAACCAAACTCACATGGTCGCTGTGCATCCTCGCTCAGCAAGGCACTACAGTGCCAAGCGAAGGATCCAAGTGCGCCCTATGTTTGACATCTGTATGGGAGTATGGCACACATTAACACAAGTATATCATGCATACTAAGCAAAGTTTTAAACTTCTCTAGTCAAGATTCAACAACTACAGACTGGCAGATTACTCATCCATGCCGCAAAAACTATGCATCGCCACACATTACTCGCTAAGGATAAATATTGCAAAACTATGGATAGGCTCAACAAAGTCTCTCATCTTCTGTTTTCTCATGAACAACAAAAAACAAGTGCTTCAAGAGCTTATGTTCTTCAGGAACGAAGTGTGGTTGTAACTATTTTTGTCTCTGGTCATTCTCTTGAGCAGTCAAACTATAATTAAACAGGTAGAGATGGGTAATGAGTAGAACCCGAATATACAGTGGCTTAAATCAAAACTCTACAGGTTTCCATATCAAACATGTAGAGATGGATTGAGTGACATGAAAGACAAAACTCTTCTGAGTTTCAAAAGCAAACAACAGAATTAGTTTTCACCTCGGCAACGCAAGGGCATTCTACCGGTTGTCTTAATTTCGATGCTCAATGACCTGCCTCGGATCTCACAGATAAAACTTCCTCAGTAATGCTGCATGCAGATATACACGGTACATGGGTGCATCATCTCACCTGATGCATTTCAACAAACACCTAAGGCTCACACGTACGAATTCAGCTGTGCATGGGGTTCAATTGAACTCCCAATTTTTTTTAGGACTGCACCCGTGATCCACGGTGTCTAATTTCCTATCTAGAAATCTCCAAATTTAGCTACCAAAGCTAGCTCCAAATCAATAGGAATTCAAAAACTAGAGCAAGCCGCAGTCACTAACCGACTTGCCTCCGCGCCGCCGCGGGGGCCGTATGCCCTCTCCGCCTCCACCAGGTCCTTGCCGCGAGGTGCTGCCTGCCGCCGCTGCCTGCTTCTCTAGGCTGCGCTCCTCGCCTGGCCGGGCCGCAGATCACCGCCACCAGATTTGGGGGGCCGAAGTTCACTAGCTGGACTGCTGCTGGAGACTTGCTTGGAGAGAGAGACAAACGAACGAGCGAGGGCTGGGTTGAGAGAGTTAGGGCGTGGGCTGCTTCTTTGGGCTGATTGCAAGGCAGCCCATATTTCTCTGAACAAAAGAAAACTTTTAGCCCATATGTACAGTTATAATCCTGCTAATAATTTTGAAAAAAATTCCCTCTCTGTTTTTTTTCTGCGGCGGTGCTTCGACATGTGTCTTTCGATTTACCTTGTCTGCCGAAATTTGCCTTCGGCACAAGCAGCAGTTGTGCCGAAGAGGACTGCTATTGGATTTGTAGTATTGAATTGCACTTTGGAGCAAACCATGTGACCACGCGACCATTGATCCACGCTATCTAGTGAAAAAGGGTAGTATAGTACTAGATTATGCGCAGTGATCCGCTAGGGTAGTATAGCAGCATTGCCGTTCAGTGTTGACCTACCGTGTGTAAACTTCCTAGCCTACAGAACGTAGGTTCGTTGCAGCAACCGTACGGGATTATAGTAAACTTCCTAGCCTACAAAACTGCAACGAGAACTTGGGAAACGACGCAGCAGTTTCAGCCCTTGTTTACTTCCCAAGTTGGGAGGTGCCAAATTGGCATTTTGCCATAAATGCGACACTGTAGCGTTTTGTTTGTATTTGTGAATTATTGTCCAAATATTGACTAATTAGGCTTAAAAGATTCGTCTCGCAAAGTACAACAAAACTGTGCAATTAGTTTTTGATTTCGTCTACATTTAGTACTCCATGCATGTACCGCAAGTTTGATGTGATGGGGAATCTTCTTTTTGCATAGTGTCAAAGTTGGGAGTTTGGAGGGAAGTAAACAAGGGCTCAATCTCAATGTCAACGCGAGCAACCCGCCAACCCGTACGCTCTCCGCTTGCGGACTCCAAGATGTTCCTAGATTCAGGAGCACAGTCTGCGGTCATCGCCTTCGTCTCTCTCGAGGGACGAACGTACTAGTACTACGCAGAAGCAGATACTTCGATCCCCTTCCCCACACGCGTGTCTCTGCAGAAACCGACGCGACGTGTCCTGCTCCGCTTCAAGGAAGGACACGATGATCTACCGCTCCTCGTGCTGAAAATCTCGCGAGTTCGATCAACGCCGCATCGTCGGCTTGTCATATCGATCGATCAGCGTCCAGGGAAACCACGAGCGTGAAACGGAAGCAACCGAGCACGAGCGGTTGCTGCATGGTGCGTTTCGACGTCAATGCCACGGTACAGAAAGGCGAAAGCATAGCAGGACATAAATGCTGTGCCGCGAGCTCTGCCGGCAAGCAGAACGGTGGTTCGCGGGGTGATTGATGGAGGAGGGTCTGGCCTGATGGTACTGTCCCGGATTGAAAGCGGGCAGCAGGTTAGAGGTTCAGAGGTTCAGGGGCTACTAGACCATGATTGAATGTCGTCAGAAGCTCCCAATGATTTGTTGGGGTCAGGATGGGATGCGTTTGCCAAACTTCAATTCGTAGGTCTGGCCAAATTTGCACTGCTTGTACGGAGTACAAGACTAGTCGATCGAGACCGTATTATGTTTATGTAGGGTGAAGCCATGCATACAGGATTACAGAGATGGTAAGTCGTGGAGTGTACTTTATTTCCACACAGAAAGGCATTTCTGGTGAATCCCAATTTTCTTGATGCTTTAAACTCGCAACTACCTAAATGTCGGAATAAAGTTCATGATACTACAAAAAAAAAACTTCTGTCAGTTCTAGCTTTAACCGTTTGTATGCTACTTGAAATAAAGCAGAAACTGCACATCAGCACACAACCGAAAGCAGTGGCATACGCTAGTGTGCTTCGTTGTAAAATCTCAAAACAGCATAGGCTTATGTATCTGCTCACCTTATTTTGATTCGAAATCCAAAATAATGCGGAGAAAAGGGTAGCCCGTACAGCGGCAACAGCAACCACGACATGGCAGCAAGCTTATAGCCAACTAGTGGATAACAGGAAGAACGAGAGACCATGGTTTCTTTAATAGGACAGCCATCTGGCCATGTGCGACGGAATCTTTGGCACCGGTTCACCTTTTGCTCGGCTCCTAACCACTGATACTTTTGGTTATGTTCCATGCCCAACCAAAAGGCAAAACAACCGAACACCTAAACTATTTATCCACAGTAAATAGTACATGTACACATGCCGGTTTCACAGTTCACCGTTTCATCACGGGTTCACAGTGGCATGGAATGGCGACAAAGTAAAATCTCACTGCCAGACGAGAGAAAAAACAGAAGCAATCCTGGCAGCTTGCTACCCCCTGAACAACCTGCTCACACCATCCATCATTCACAGCAGGTTGGATGCCAAAATTGAGATCAGTTCATCAACCGTCAGCACTTGCATTGTGATGACCCAACCCAAGGTCCAAAACACATCTCTTTCCTCCCTCTTTGCTTGGTTCACACCAAAAAAAATCACAGGGCAAAATGCACAAACTCGCGGAGGACGATTAAGCAGCCATTGGAGCCCATGATAAGCAGGGTCCGGAGCAAAACAGCGCTGTACACATACATCTAGCACTTAGCGGTGATCAAAACGTACCCAAACCCATAATTAGTCAAGAGATTACTAGCCATCAGCGGACGCCACCCATCATCTACTAGCGGTGGTTATCATCAGTAGACCTCCTCGGGGATGCTCTGCAGGCCGGGCTCCCACTCCCCGTTCGCCTGCATCCGGCGCGCCGCCTCGGCCGCCCGCCGCATGCTGCGCCGCCGCAGCGACTGCAGCCTCTGCTCGGCGCCCGGCCCGGCCCCCGCCGCGCGCTGCCGGTGCCGCTCGCTGGTTGCCGCCGCGGCGGTGGCGGCCGCGGTCACCGCGCCGGCGCCGTCGCCGAGCGCCGCGACCATCTGCTTTAGCTCGCGCTTGCTAACGACGATCTTGACGCGCACCGCGCCGCCGACGTCCTCCCGGGACAGGAGGCGGCCGCCGTGGTTCAGCTGCTCGAGCGCGGCCGCCGCCGCCTTCGACTGGTGCCGGGCGTCCGCGGCCGCGTCCCTGGGGAAGAAGCACCTGGACGCCATCCCCGTGGCCGCGGCCTCGTCTCGTCCTCCGTGGGACGGCGGGCGAGCTCTGTCCTGCTTATGTACACCCTCCTCCTCGACGTCCCTTGCAAGTTACAGCACAGAGGTCTAAAGCGAAGGCAAAGTGAATGTGTGGGCTTCCGAGTAATGTGACACCCCCCATACCAACATGCTTTATATACTAGCTGGCGACGCCTTGCAGTTTGCTGAGCGCAGCCACAACTGTCTCCAAATACGCGCTACCTGCGCCCATGACATGTGGGCCTCGGCCTGGACCACACCTACGTCTTCCCTGACCTTACCATCACCTGTGTGACCTGTCTAAAAACTCTGGCCCCTCCTCTGAGATTAAAATTTCGGTACAAGTGATTAATAAAGTAATAAGGTCTGGGGTAGCTTTTTTAAGACTTTAAAACAATCATGAGACAGGGAGGGACTAATTGAGATGGGAGTTGAATAAAGATATGGGCGGCCTCACATGGCTGTCCCTCTCCTCGCGGTCGCGGAGTGAGATGGAGGAATCATTGCAGAGGCCCCTTGCAAGTAACGTGTTAACACAAGCCCCGCCCGATGACTCGTGGAGTCTACGTACATTCGGTAAGATGGCGTATTTGACATAGGCCTCGATCGTTCGCTAGTCGCGCTACAGCACCCCATCCACGATCCATGTTCCTCTTGCCATTTCGGTATTTGCTACTTCCACACATTTTTTGTAGGATAATAAAGCTGTAGATTCTAATTCGTCAGGTACGCGTACAAATATACGCATCTCCGGTTTTGTGTTCGATCCGATCCTATTTTTAGACACAAGCAAGTTTTTTGGTGAAAAAATCATGATCATTCAGAGATATTGCTTGTGTCCCTTTCAGGTCTCCGGATCGGATCCTTGCGTGTACGCGGGACGATGATTGATGAATCGAGCACTCTCATCGCATGATGATCACCTAGCTTAGGTGTGCTGAATAGAACAGTCGAACGGACGACGGTCGTGTGAGGCGGCGCTGATTTTATTTCCCCCCAAATTTTAAACTCCAACGGAGTAGCACGTCAATGTAGATCAAGCCCCTTGTAACCGTCAGTTAACCACCGGCGGCATTAGGAATTGCTCCGAGATCAGGGCTGCGCTGATGATTAAACCCCCAACTAGCACACACACCGGAAAGATCAACGCGGACGGTGAACCAACCTTCCATGATTGCAGCTTGTAACGCGGACCCGATTTTTGCCCCGCAATAATGCAGGCAAACACGGGTTCAAGCCTCAATGCTAGCCTTCCTCCGATTCGGCTGAGCAGTGACGACGCAAGCAGCCTGGTTTCCGGCACGCCAAATGCTGTGCAACAAGAAGACCGCAACACCAACACAACATGACCACAACACCAACACAGATCGAGCCGGAATTGGGCATGAATAATCATACAAGTTATCCCTGCATCATCCGGCCGGTGTGTGAAACGAATTCTCCTGCACAGCATAGGCGACGTGTCTGTCTAGGTTTCGTCTGCTCATGATTAACTATAACTAACTTGTCAACGGACGTAAGCAGTCTTTGGCTTCTCCGGGGGGTCATCGACCGATCTGGTTTCTGTGGCAGTGTACAATGCATGGCGGCCATGTTTGCAGGAAGGGGTAACATGCTGCATGCGAGACCGATCAGCTCCATCGTAGCTGCCTAGCTGCTAGTAGCAACCGTTTTGCTTTGGGTGCAATGCAGACCATGGCACAGAGATATTCCCATAAACAATGCCCGAGGATGATGCATGTATGATATTCTTTCGTTGGTGCCTAGCTTTCTTCACATGAACAAAGCTAGGCCTCGCGCTGTACATTGCGTGCCCCGCAGAGCGTCGCCATCGCCGCGGTGGCCCACATGCCAGCCTCATTGCTCTCGGCGACCTAGCTAAAGAATATAGAGATGCTTAAATTAGGAAGCAAATACACGGGCCCTGGCCAGATCGATCTTGAATTTTTATAATTCGCAGCTAGCTGCAGCCTAAGGGCATGTTGAGGTTGCTTCAAGGAAGGTCCCCTGCAGTGCAGTTTATACAACAAGCACAACCCCGGGAACCGTAGTTAAATCGAGCTGGTAGCCTGGTACTACGAGCTGATCGAGCTGCTCTGCAGCTGCTCTTGTTTGCTTGCGGCCGGAATCCATGCAGGTAAGTACGTGAGGTGTACACACTACGGACAAAACGCATGTGAAGTGGGGCGCCTCTTTTTAGGTCAACATTATATGGAAGCGTTCTACTATGTTGCAGGAGCAGGACGCCTCTGGCGATCCCAGATTCGCGTTAACAACTGCTTTGATACTGCTGTGATGTATGGAATCGTCTCATCCGACGGAGGATCCACCGGGTAGTGTGAGCCTGCTATCAGTCGATCAGAGCTGGTGATCGACCTGTCGATCTGCTTGGGAGGGAGCCTGCGATCAGTCGATCAGATTCGGTCCGCTCATGTTTGACACGTAGATGATATGTTTCGTGCATTGCTTCTCGCAAAAGATCCACTGAGGCTTAGAGGAGCTGCAAAGAAGTTACTTTGCAGTGAAGAACGCGATGGTGGAAAAATTTAGCAGCTGAAGTCTAGGTTGACGAATCGTTACCCTTATTCAGCAAGTAAAGTACAAGTGTATTCGTGATCAACTTTGGCATGCGGGGTACTACACAACAACAGAGGCGTACGTGGCTAGCTAGCTCGGCACAGCTCTTAGATATTCGTGACATCGAATTGTTTTGACAGGTCACATGCACTCCGGGGCCGATGGGGCCCAGCGCCGAATAAACAAGAACGAGGGAACCCGAACAATAAAAAATGAGAGAGTACCGTGACGCAACGCTGATGCTAGCGTGACGTGCTAACAAGGCTCGAAATCATGGCGCCCAACTCCGACTCCCCCGTCCCAATCGGCGTTCGGCAAACGAAATTATTTCGGATAAGCAGGACGCGTAGCAGCGTCGCCCATCCATCCAGGACACCACATGACCGCAACTTGTGTGCTAACAGACATGGCAGCGACCTGGCCTCCTGGTCAGGGGCCCCAGGGCCGCGTGCACGGGCGGACGGACCGTTCCGCCGCCCCGCCCCGGCCGCCGGATCCCGCCCCGGCGGCGCGGATCGGGCGCGATCGGGGCCGCCCGTGCGGCGACGCACGGCCGCGAACGCGTGCGCCCCCCGCCCTACGCCACGAGACGTGGGCGCTAGCTGGCTGGCCGTCCGCGCCGCGCCCCCGGCCGAGGTCGTTGCGTGTCTGCGCCCTCGTCCTCCCTCCTGATCGCGAGAGCTCGGAGTCGGACGGAGCCCTCGCGATCGGAGGGCACGCACGGTCGTTTTCGGGTAGGGTAGGTCACATGCGCGACCCAACGTGTCCCCGCGCTAGCAGAGCCTCAGCGGCGCGGGCCGCGGCTGCTTGCTACCGCGGTGGTATGCGCGCGCGTCACCCACACGGCTGTCGTCTCGTCGGGTTGCGCTTCCGCGGCGGCCGCTGTCACCGCGGGGGTTCTTGGGCTCGATCGGTGGCCCGTGGCGCGGGGCTGGTCGCCTGCCTACGCAACGAGGGATGGGTCCGCCCCGTCGCCACGGCCGTGTCCCATTTGCGTGTTGGTGGGCGGGGGCGGCCGTGGAGCCGGGCTGGATTTTCGCTGGTTTCATCGCCGCTTTCGCGTCGTTTTGTCTGCGCGGGGCACCGGTCGCCGGTCGTGCGAGCGGCTGCCTGGTATAACTGGCGCGCCCGGGGCGGTGGTCTGATCGTGACAGTTGCGCTCGCGCCTGCCTGGATCGTGGAATAGCGGCGGTCAGATAGGTGGTTTGATTGCTTGCTAATTTGTATATTTCAGGTACGGTTGATTATATATGTATAGGAAATAGGACTGCGTTTCTATTTGAAGTTCGAGAGCGTACGTAGTACAGTTGGCGAAGGAATCATGGTGTGAATTTGTGATACACGTTTTTTGGCATCACCTACTTCAGCCTTCAGGTACGCGCGGTGGCCAGTAGTGTCGTTGCGATTCGTACGCCAGGCCTTGCCATTTTCAGTGTAACTGCATGTGTAAGGCCATGTGGCGGCATGGGTGCAGCGAGCTCGGCTTCATGGCACGAAGGAATTGGATAAAGTGCAGCTCGTTGTGCAGCACGGCACGGTACTGCGAAAACAGTTCAGCCGGGTGTTATAGGTGCCAAGTAAATGGGAAAGTTTTCTCCTACGGAGCGCTGGCGAACGCACGCCCAGCAGGACCAGGCTGTTTGCTTCAAAAAGCTTTTGCGAAGCTTGAAAAGCCGCCGACGATCTGTCTGTCCTTCGTTTCTCTTCTTCCACGGCCCTCTGTACTCGTGTGCACATGTGCAGCGCTTCACAGTTAACCCTGTCTCGCCCATGCTCCATTGCTCCGGGAGGGATCGAGTCTCACAAATTACATCCTATCGCCCGGGCGATCGATCAGGATCGGCAGCAGCGTCAGGAGATGTCCGTGCAAGGAACCAAGACCAGCGCTGGCTGTCATTCGATCGACTGCGCTGAAGCTGATTAGACGTTGGCAAATGATACTTATCACAGGCCATCCAGTAGGCCATGGTGGTGTACGATTGCTCCCCTTGGATCATGCACAAATCACAACTGTAAACCTCTCGTTTAGATCTTGTCGTACTACTTGTCTATTTATGACGAATCTTGTGGCGAGCTGGCTCCCATTTGGCCAGTTCTCATGTTCTTTTTTTCTTCAACGATTACTTCTCATATTCAGCTGCAGCAGCAATAGCATCTGCTAGACCACTGACAGTCTGACACACACATGGAGCAGGACACCAACTCGACGGCGAAGAAAGGGACTTGACACGCTGTTTGGTTCCTTTTCCCCAGTTCATTATCCTTTATTGATTGATTGGTTCAATCCAGATATGTACACCGATCTCTCGAAAACAGAGGGAAAATTTTTGGATCGATCGATCCAAATGCCAGATTAAAATATGTGACATTTCAAATTTGGGATGCAACCATTGGGCGCTCATTTTGGCCCAATCAAATAGGCTGGTTGCAATCCAGGAAGAATAAGACGAGGATCAGGAGGAAGCTATACACGCAGATAGTAGAACCCACTACACGTACAAGCCTAGCTAAAAGCATTCCTCCGGGATGCTCTGCAGCGCCGGCGACCACCGGCCCCGGCGCCTCCCGACGGCCGCCGCCTGCTTCTTGGCGTGCTGCCGTTTGAGCACGCTGACGAGCTGCTCCAGCGCCGGCGGCAGGGAGAAGCCGCAGACGCCGCCACCCGCGACGGCCGCGGCCACCTGCTTCAGCTGCTGCTTGCTGAGCACGATCTTGACCCGCATCGCGCCCGCGGCGCCCTGCTCACCCGCCGCAACCGCGGCGTCGGCGATGCTCTCCCCCGTGGACTGCTCGATGACCGCGACTGTCTTGGTGTCCAGCTGCAGCCGCGGGCACCTCACCAGCTTCCGGCCGTCCCTCCTCATCAGCACCGGCGAGGCAGCCTCCAGCTCCATGGATCCGAATCTCTCTGATGATCTGAAGAATGCTTCTCGCTCTCTCGCTTGCTCAGCTAAAGCTCCTGTCTACTATTCTCGAGTCGATCTAGTTGTTGTAAACTTGTAACGCCAGCAGCTAGAGAACAACCAACGAATATATAACACCTGCGCGGGTCTCAGGCTAGGGTTTTTATATAGAGAGGGGGTTTACGACGACGAGTGAGACAGCTCAGAGGCGGCTGGCTATGTAAAGATCGGAAAGGGACGCAACAGGTGGAATCTTTCTCCCATTTTCCACGGGATTAGTTAAGAGTTTCGGTTGTTTAAATACTGCCGATACAGATGGAAACGGTAGTACTTGCAGCGTGTCAAACCCTACGGTGTGCATGGACCGTGGGCGGGCCCCGCCGCGTCACATGCCGGTGGAGAATTTCTGAGGACTAGCACCAGTGCGTCCCCGCAGGTGTGATCTGGATTTCCCGTCAGCTTTACAAGTGGACTCATGTGCCATCTCGCTATAGGGATGATGCCTCCAACAGATGAACAGAGTCACAGCTTATTTGGTTATTTGATGTGTATGTACAGATCTGAACGTCGTGCGTAGATGCCATGGTATGATACGTGCAGTAGATACAGTATGATATTGCCATGCATGTCTCGTACGTACGACACGTACTGGTGGGGGTAATTAATGCCGCTGTGTGGGGTTTGTCTGCCTGTCTCCTGTCTCTGTCTGCAGGGATTAGCCGAGCTGAAACGATCGATCGCAAGCACTCAAGCAGGTGGTGTTAATTCTGACAGCACGCATGCACGCGTCGGCTGCACCCAGCAGTCTGCGGGCGTCGTCGCATTCTCGCATGTATACGCACGGCCGCACGCATCTGGCGCAGTTCGGCGTTAATGAATGCAACTATACTTCGCCTTGTTTAGTTTCCAATTTGGGAGTGGCAAAATTGGTATTTTGCCATAAATGTGCAACTGTAGCATTTCGTTTGTATTTGTGAATTATTGTCCAAACATTGACTAATTAGGCTCAAAAGATTCGTCTAGCAAAGTACAACAAAATTGTGCAATTAGTTTTTGATTTTATCTACATTTATTACTCCATGCATGTACCGTAAGTTTGATGTGATGGGGAATCTTCTTTTTACATAGTGACAAAGTTGGGATTTTAGAGGGAAGTAAACAAGGGCTTGGTTTAGTTTCAGCTGCGGGGTGTTGGAGACTAACGAGCTAAGCTACCGACGTGTCGTTGTCGTACGAGCTGGTACGTGCGTAGTTGCGTACGTACAGTACTCCAGCCCAATCGCCGCGAGTTAACATGGTCACGTGGAGTACTGTAGTCTTGGCGATCGATGGATGGGACAGTACGGGGGCCTCTCTCGTCGAAGGACTTGAGGAGGGAACGCCGTGCAGTCAAGAACGGGGAGAAGAGAACTGTAGACACGCGTACCACACCGACCGACGCCCCCCCCCCCCCCCCCCCCCCCCCCCCCCCCCCCCGCACACACACACACGCACGCACGCACGCAGACACACACACACGGCCACTGTCGAGCACTCGGTGCTCTCGGGTGGGTGCTGGCCGGTGCGGGGCATGGTGACCCATCGGAGCAGGGGAACCAGTACAGGCCGGTGGCCGGCTAGAGCTGCGTGAGCTGGACCAGAGCGCGTTCGTTTCGTTTCGTTTCGTTCCATTCCTCCGACGAATATATTCTCAGTCACGTACCTCACGGCGGTTCGGTCGTGGGGGAAAGAATTTTCTTTTGGACTAGTACGACATTTTTGCTGGGGATAATGTGCGCGGTCTACTGGCGGATGAGGCTGCTGCTCTTAGAATATGGGGAGCGAGAACGGGCTGGGCGTCTGGGATAATGATCGGTGTTGACGGCTAGCTCGCAGATTTAGGATATTGTACTGCAGTGGTAGTCAAGCAGCAGTTCGACGGAGGATTAAGCGGCTTGTTCAGACAGGGGACAGGCTGGCTGCATATGCATTTGACACGTACTCCGGCTCCGTAACATTCATTGACATTTGACTTCAACAAAAAGAAGAAGAAGATAGAAAATACACACAAGACGCTCCAGGCACAACAGATAGAACAGTCAACAGATAGCCCATAACGCTCATTTGCTGTTTCTGTGGCGGCGGCGGAATTCCTACAGAAACGGTCCAGTTTTCTGTTGACGAAGCCCACTGGACGTTGGGCTGTCATCTATGTTAAGCTGAGGCCCGGCCTTTTCAATCCGATCAACTCGGCAACATAAAAGCATGAGCAACTTGACTGATAATAAGCCCGATATGTTTTTCTTCTTCTTCTCTGAATTGTGTAATCAAACTCTAAAAAGATATCTAACGCCCAAATGAAAAAAACAAATCGCCAATTATGTTTTTTTCATCTCAGAGCATGATCCTTCGACACCTGAAAAATTCGAGCATGTATAGGTGCAGATTACGTGCTGTGTACTTATGCTGAAAAATTCGACACATGTAGCTGTGTACTTGCTGGGGTAAATTACGTGCAGAGAATTCCCTGAGCTGGCCATTCTTCCAGTGCAAGAACATTTAGGCCCTCTTTGGCACGGCTTATTTCGACTTCGGCTTCATCTATTTCACGCAAATCGAGACACTGTAGCGTGAAGCCGTTTTGTAAGCTGGGACTAAAATGAACTAGAAGCCGGGTGAAGCCCATTTTTTTGGCTTCACCGTTGAAGCCGTTTTGGGATGAGCCGTGCCAAAGGGGGCCTTAGATTCCCTGCAATCAGGCAGAAGAAGAATCAACGGAAATCCCAGCCCACTCGTAATAATAGCAAGCGAAACGACTGCGCGTGTCTCCTCGGAGCATATCGGCAACAAACAAACCAGAAGCCGCTTCCCCCATGAGCAAGCAACATCTGCTCGTGGAGTCGTGGTGGCACCAGACTAATTATAAAACTAATTGCATAGATGGAGACTAATTTGCAAGATGATCATGGACTAATTAGGCTTAATAGATTCGTCTCGTAAATTAGCCACCATCTGTGTAATTAGTTTTATAATTAGATCATGTTTAGTCCTCCTAATTAATATCGAATATTCGATGTGACATGAATTTTAGGAGGTCAACCAAACGCCCCCAAACTAGCTAACTAGCTCGGCTCGAGCTCAAAGTGCTCAACCGCTGGTAGCGTGCTGCGCGCACAGCCCAAGGCCTGAGCCTAATCAACGACGCTCGTCATCCTTTTCCCGGAAGCAATACCGGAGGTCCTCCAGCCGGCGAACCAGATACGACCGCGCCATCGCACCCTTCCATTCCCGTCAGGAATTCCGGGGCAGCAAGTCACCGGGTGACCCAATCAGCTCGCCCCCCGGTGTGGGGTGGAGTGCACTCCAAAGCGCACTGCCCCTGTCGATGCCCCATGCGTACAAGCCACTGGAAGCCCGGAGCTCCACCCGCTCGTCATCTCGCGGCGGTCGGGTCGCCATCGCGGCTGTACGCGAACGGCGCAGAGGCTCCGTTGGCAACCGGCAAGCGCTGTGGACGATCAGGGCCGCGGTTACGGGGGTGGTTTGGCCTGTTCGGGCACCGCACGTCGCTCGCGAGCTCGACCGGCAACCCGAGATGTCACATTTTTTACTGATGGGTTGATGGCAACCCAAGGGTGAAGGGTCGATGTAGCTCCGTGGCCTTGCTTGGAAGCATTGCATTCGCTTGACCTTTTTGTCGCAGCGTGGCGTCCGTGGTTGGGGTATAAGAGACCTTAGCAGAATGACATAAACGCATGCGATTTTTGTTAATCTCCTCAGTTCGTGGAGAAGTTTCACGGCTCTGCAAAAAGCCGAAAACACCATGAAGGACTTCGCCGGGCTGGACCACCTGTTCGTAGTGTCCTTCCTGTTTTACTTCTCGTACATGGTGATCCCGGCGATCACCGACGTCACCATGGAGGCCGTCTGCCCCGGGCGCGACGAGTGCTCCGTCGCCATCTACCTCAGCGGCTTCCAGAACGCAGTGAGCAACAGGGCATCGCATGCTTTCGCCGCCATTTGCCTCAGCTCCGTTGCCATTCATGAACGACTCTTGCAGGTCACCGGGGTGGGAGCGCTAGTGGTGACCCCGATCGTCGGGAACCTGTCGGACAGGTACGGCCGGAAGGCGCTGATGACGCTGCCGGTGACCATGGCCGTCGTGCCGCTGTGTAAGTGGAGCGTTCATCATGATTTGGCCCCATCTTTTCTGATGAAAATCATGCGGTGCCTTTGATCAGATTTTGGGACGCTTCATCTTTTGTTTTGGCAGTTGTTTTGGCGTGCAACCGCTCGGAGGTGTACTTCTACGTGTACTACGTGGCGAAGATCGTGTCCGGGATCTTCTGCGAGGGCACCATGCATTGCCTCTGCTTTGCCTACGTGGTAAGAACTACGGACTGACAACAACCGAAGTCACGACGTGTACTCTCTCCGTCCCAAGAAAAGTGCAGTTCTAGTTTTTCTTGGACAGATTAGCGGTGGGGTGAAAAGACTCCACTACCTTCATTTTTTTACCGCATGCAGTAAATTTTAGCATACAAATCAGATTTGACCACTTAATTAGACAGGTAGTTAGATATATTTTCTAAGATCACACTATTTTATGGAATTTTTTTAAAAGTTAGGATTGCATTTTTTATGGAACGGAGGGAATATCGCAGAGAAACATATAAAGTAAAACACTGTAAAAGAACCGTAGGTAGAACAGGAAAGCTTGAAAAAAATAATTTAAAAAGACGATGAACTGAAATTGTTGCTACAGGGCCCACGAGTCAGTTAAACAGAAGTCATGGTCTCATGGACCCAAGCGCGAGTCCTTGACCAGGTCAAGTGTGTGGACGCAGGCGGACCACGTGGGGCCCAGCCGTCGCGCGGCGGCGTTCGGTCTCCTCTCCGGTGTGTCGGCGGCCGGGTTCCTCTCGGGGACCCTGACCGCGCGCTTCCTCGCGACCTCTTCCACCTTCCAGGTCGCCGCCGCCGTCGCTACAGCGGCCGCGCTTTACCTCAGGGTTTTCCTACCGGACTCCGGCGGCACATCCTGCGTTGACGAAGCCTGCGATCCGCTCCTCCAGCCTTCATCTTGCACCTCCTCCACCTCGTCTTCCGCTTCGTCCTCCGATGAAGAGCTCTCGCCGAGGCTGCCGCCGCCGCAGAAGGGCGGGCTGCCGTCCGTATCCGACATGGTCGCGCTTCTCACTGGCAGGTGAAATTTGTATAAAAAGCTTTTTATTTTTTATTTTTTTGAGAGTAGTGTATGGCATCAAATTTGTGATAGTGCCCTTTTCTAACTGAGGAATTTTTTTCCAAATTAATTTGAATTTCTAAATATTTTGCTGATGCCTGGTTTACTGCTCCCTGTAGTTTGACCTTGTCAGGGGCAGCAACCATCACTTTCTTCTACAGTCTAGGTGAACATGGACTTCAGACAGCATTGCTGGTATCTTTTTTAACCATGTGATAATCTGATATGGATTTCGATTTAATTATGCGATTCATTTATAAGTTTTGAACCTTGAAGAAGTTCTAGCATTCAACAGATATGTGCAAATTTGTAGCATCTAGATTCTGGTAGACCTGTTGTTTGGTATCCATAATTCATGCCCAAATCCACACCCACCTCAAATGGGGAGGGTACGGGTAGAAATATATATACCCATTAGAAATGGGGAAGGTAGGGTATAGGGAAGGTACAATTTATCCATTGGATATACATAGTATGTACAAAATTAATTATCCATTGGATATGGGTGAGAATGGGGAGAGTTAGGATTGGATAATATATATTTGGATTTGGGTATGAACAAGAGTGGGTTTGTTCATACCTTCCCTAGTGGCAGGCCTAGATTCTGACCTTCGTGTTTGCAGGAGTTTATCAGAACTTTTGAATTGTATTGCCTTTTATCAATTGCACTCGCTGGCCATCATCATTTATATGTTTTCATATGCTATATGCTTATCAATGGTCGGATCATGTGCAGTACTACCTGAAGGCACAATTTGGTTACAGCAAAGATGAGTTTGCTAATCTACTTCTAATTGTTGGTGCTGCTGGAATGCTATCACAGGTACTAAAACTAAATTAAAAGAACTGTTATGTGATTGTAGAATTGCATCCTTGAGTTTTAATAGTTATGCTGAAGCTATAGCATTGAATTTTCAGTCGTTTCAGGACTCCAATAGCATTCATTTATTTCTTGAAGTACATTTGGCTTTCCTGAGACTTTAGATCATCTTTGCAGCTAACTGTAATGCCTATCTTGGCTCCAATTCTGGGTGAAGAGATACTTCTTATTCTCGGGCTGCTAGGAGGATGTACTCATGTAATAGCTTTTCACCAAGACATTTATTGGATCTTTTATCAGCACATTTCTACATTTTTTGGCTAAATATATTATCATATATTGCAGGTTTTCTTGTATGGCATCGCATGGTCATACTGGGTACTTTCTTTGCACTTGACAATTTCTTCGTATGTCAAATTTTAGTTTATAATTCATGTCCCAATGATATGACCCATATGCTGGCTTTGTAGTTCAGCACTGCGTCCCAAGCGTTAATGTAACCAGTGAAAATCATATGTTGAGCATCTTAAATCACCTCTTCCTGAACTATTCGGAATCATATTTCAGGTACCCTATTTGTCTGCAGCATTTGTAATTTTGAGTGCTTTTGTTCACCCATCGGTAAGCCACTGCTAGCTGATTTATTTTTTATTCCTGTACCTTATATGTGATTCCAAACAATCTTGATGATCATTTTAACTTTTATAGATAAGAACCAACGTATCAAAAAATGTCGCATCAAATGAGCAGGTAATTTGATTTCTGATTGCAGCGAACTTCAGATGTTGGTCTTATATTACCTGAAAGTTGCCACTACTATGTTTTGCTTATCAAATCTTTGTTCTGGCATGCCTTCTAGGGAATTGCTCAAGGATGTATATCTGGGATTAGTTCTTTTGGCAGCATACTAGGTCCCCTCATTTTCACTCCCTTGACTGGTAAGCATGCATTATACATTTATACCATCAAAGCAAGTATACCATGTATTGATCTAGCGAGTTATATCTATCACAAAAGTCTCATCTTGCTTTCCTGTGCCAGCGTGGTTCCTTTCTGAAACAGGGCCCTTCAACTTTAAAGGTTTCAGTATTTTGTGTGCCGGCTTGTGCACCGTAAGTCTTCAGTGGAAATATTTGGAATTTTGTTCAGTGCAAATTTGACATTTAGTACTAACGGCTTGGAATATTTTGCAGCTCATTGCGTTTATTATCAGTTTGAGGATGCGTGGGGCTCAATCTAGTGCATCCAAGAAGAGCACCGTTGAGCATGAGCAAGCATGACATAGTATAGTGCCGTCTACTGGGTTTTCATTCTGTCCATGTACATAGATAGAAAAGGACTGGATGAAAGAAGGTAAACTGAAGCTAAAAAAAAAGATATAATGTGGCAAACTGCTGGAGAAACATGCTCGATTTGGAATAGTTCCAGGAGAAGGAATTGGCCTATCAACTAGGCATTTTATCCTTCACTAGAATGTTGCGTATTGAAAATTGAAAATTGCCACGCGTCGAGCAAGTTCAGTCGTGTTGTAAATTTGCTGCTAGTAGCACGTACTGAACTACTGCATCTTCTGCCTGTTGCTTCACTGCTTCAGAGTGTCCATGAACAACACTCTATGGAAGCAGTTCACAAAGAACGTGAATCACTAATCAGTTAAGTTGCTTATCAAGTTTTACGTGCATGTTCGTGTGAGTTCTGCTTTCTCTTGAGATAATAGCATGAAACTGCCTTTGAGGATCAGGGCTCAGGTGGACCTAAATCTGTGCGGGATCAAAAATCAGACAACCGTTTGGAATCGAGCCAGCATCAAACAAAAATACAAACCAGAGGATGCAAATAATTTCAATTAGAATTGTAGGGTTTTCCCCTAGTTAAAGGGAGCCCTTCCAGAAATTCTCTGGGGCCAGGCCACAGAGGGGGTTTGGAAATAGTTTTCAACCAGCAATTGACGCGCCTCGGTATAACCTCACTAGCTGCGTCATTGCCCCAAGCGCAAAGATGAGTTCAAACGCTCGCCCACAGCCTCGTTTTATGCTTGCGTCGAGGGCGCGTGACTGCTAATCCGGCGACGTGGGACTAAACAAGCCATCGACCTACCTACCCCCAACAAATCCTAAGTGCGGAACTCGACCAGGTACTCGGTACGCCACCGGAGTTCCCATATTGGGCCTCTTCTCCACTGTGTTGACTCCCTTATTATCATGGGCCTAGCGATTCAGCCTCGATTTTATATGGGCTTCAAGGAGAGAGAGGCGTAATTGAATCCATATACCGATTGATTTGATTTCGGCCTTCCTCCCTCCACCGGCTGCAGTCCGCCGTCCCCACGTGCACCCTCGATGTGCCTCGACTAGAGATCGGCACCGTCATGGCCGGCCGCATAGTCGCGAGGTTATCGATCTAGACAGTGACCACGTACGTTCTCGCCGCCACTGCATTCGGCCGGCACCACCAGGCGGTGCGGGTTCCCTCTTCAAAATCATTTCTCCGTCAGACGAAATCCATAGCAACACCCATCGCATTAGCCAAGTTGCCCCCCATCATAATCCGTCGATATCCCAGTTACATATCACAACGATTCCTTCTAACAATGCGAACACTACAAGCCTACGACCAATCAGTCACCAGTTCATCACACACCACAGGCCCCAGAACAGAACCCTGCGCGACCCAATTACTCTATACCCAACAGCACAGCACGAGCCAGCCCCGCCGCCGAACGGCAGGAACGATCGCCACCGTCACCTCCCGTCGTGGTACTCGCAGTCGGCGGCGACGCCGCGGACGGGCCTGCCGAGGTGCGCCTCCCGGATGTCGAGGCGGCAGTGCACGCGGCGGTAGAACTTGGAGTGGAGGAGGAGGCCGAGGATGTGGGCGCGCGCGCGCAGCACGAAGGCGAGCCGGACGGGCACCACCGCGGGGCCGAGGCGGCCGTTGTTGGGCTTGCTGTGCAGGCTCACGCCCGCGCCGTAGAGCGGCACCTGCTTCCCCACCACGGACACCGTCACCATCCGCCCGCTCTTCCGCGGCTGGTAGAACTCCTTCATCTGCATAGGTGGAGAGCGTGCAGATGCCACAAGGAAAACAGTAAGGAACTGTATGCTGTAGAAAAAAAGTTCATAGCCACAATGACGGAATGACCTGGACGCTTTTGACCGTGTGATCCAATACAAGGAGCTAAAATGTACTGGGTCATGAACAGTACCTTCAATGCCATCATGGCACTGCGCCGCTTGCACACTGGGGGCCATCATCCGGTCCGCCATAGGATTCTCACAAGCAGGAGCCAGGAGAGGCCTCACCCCAAGGTCGCAAAGGCGTGGTACCGGTAAAAGCAGTGATGTCTGAAACCCAGGAGGACGTAAAGGCGCGTCCTTTTTTGGCGTCGAAAGGGGCGGCACAGGCCTGCACAGCGACGTCTCACGCCGGGGCCTTTGGCCTTTGCCAAGAGGGCAGCAGGATGCGGCAGTGCGGCGCCAGGAGCTCCTGCTGCACGGACCATGCTGCCGCAGTGGGCTGCAGCAAAGACTATTGGCTGGTCGTCTCGTCCCCTCGCTTCCCTCTGTACTGATCGCCACAAACTTGGCTACCGGCCGGACCTTCTCCTCGCCCGAGGTCACAGGATTGGAGGAGGGAAAAATCGTTTATGGCGGCCTCTGGCTCGAGTCACGTGAACGCCATGGCCACCCCCGAAAAGATCTCTGGGTCCGTGTATTATTGCATCCCAGTTCACTTCGCCAAGCATACGAAAAGCCTTTTGTTTTGCATCACTGGGTCCGTGTACTATTTGCATCCCAGTTCACTTCCTAGGAATGTAGCAGATAATACAAATGATACGATATTCTAGCGAGGATCAGTCCATGCATAAGTGGCTATTTTCCCATCACGGAAAGCTCTGCCGGGCTAGTGATTGAAGGGTGATCTTTTGTTCTGTGGCGAGGAACTGGTAGGCGGTTTCGTGTGTCATGTGTGAAGCAGCACAGCTGAGCTAGTGAATAGAGATTGTCCTACGTGATTGCAACTATGCGCTCAAGCTAGAATCCAATACTCCAATTCCAACCCAACCTCAGGATGGACCAATTCATGTCTACCCCAAGTCAGAAATCGTCTGACGGCCTGGTCTCTGGATCGAGGAACCAGCAATTGACAATGGACGCCACTCCTTGATGAACGTGACAAGATTGGACGCCAGTTTTCCAAACAAGGTTGTACGTGAAATGGAGCTGCTGCCAGACAAGAAAGAAGGGAACCGTGCTGCCAGGTTCGCTTTCTCCGTTACCTAGGCCATAGGATATACCAGCCCTAGGCCACTACGGCAGTGCTCATGGGAATGCTGAAAAGCCGGCAGAAATTCCACGGCCTGTGGGATTACGGTTCAGGATAATGAGGAGCAATTTTTGGTTGCCCCACATAAAAGCCAGGTTCAACCACGTTCAACCTCTACGACGCACTCTGGATGCGCGTGGGCCGGCACCCTCGCCCCCCGGACGTGATGGCCCTCCATCGTCCGCGCGCTCCGCGCCTGCTCGATCTGCAACTGCGACCCCGCGATCCTCCGCACCTCGACGGACCAGCCCGGTCGCCCGGATCGTCCATCCACCTCGACCGCGCGTCCGATCCACGGTGCTGACACGTCATCACCTCCAGCAACGGCCACGCCTGGCTCGACTGCGGCCGTCGACACGACGCCTGCGTTCTCGACAAGTACACGGAGGCCGGGCTGCGCTGCTCCGGCTCCGGCGATGTACAGACGACTCCGCCGGAGCTGCTGACGATCGTCCCGACGCCTGAGCAGACGTCAAGTTTATCTCCCTGCATTTATCTCCCTGTTTTATTGCACAGACGTCAAGTTTCCTTTTTGATGGGACCTGCTCGTCTGCACATGAGGCCTGCACCCGAACCATATAGCTCGCCCTGGGCCTCTGCCTCCTCACATGCGCGCGCGCTATCTAATTCAAGGCTGGCCATTGCCGTTACGAGCAATAACAACGGGGGATTCATTGCCTAATCAGAGCGGCCGTCCACATCACCTTCCGATCCAGGCGGATGCAATTATCCAAGCCTTCCAAGGACATGCAACGACACACGGCAGGAAAAGGGAGCCAGGGGTTTAGCACTTACCTCGCCGGAGGCGACGGTGAGCTCGCCGTAGAAGAGGAGGAATGGCGTGGCGGTGACGTGCAGGCTGAAGAAGGTGCCGCGGTTGCGGAAGCGCAGCCGCACCGTCGCGTTCATCGACATCATCTTCGTCGGCACGCCCGTCCGGTCCGTCCCGCCCTGGATGTGGTACGACTCGAACACCACGCTCTGCGCAAGCACGAACGGACATGACGTGAGTAGGCGACGCGCAAATCGGCCGCGATCTGTGCGCGCGTTCCATAAATTGCAACAGATTATGTCTGTTGGGGATTGGAGACTTGACAAACGCGCTTCCAAATTCCAAAATGTTTCAATGTCCATGAGTCAATCGGACTTGGAAACGACAAACTGGAAGTACCGATTTCTCAGATGTAACGGAAGAGCAGATTGTAGTGCAGACCTGGAGAGTGAGGAACTGAAGATGGTACTGCTAACTAGGGAGTGGAATCGATGCCAAGGCCAAAAAACATGAATGCACTAGAAACTGTATTGTACTCGGCAACCAGAGTTTTTGTTTCTCAATGAACGGACACATGGGTACGAGGAGAGCAGAGGGACGGACCTTGACGACGACGTGAGGCTTGTAGGACCTGCTGGCGCCCCAGAGCACGAGCAGGAAGAAGGCGAACACGGCGACGAACGCGAACGCCCCGAGCGCGTAGCACCGCCACTGCGACGAGGCGAGGAAGCCGCCGTGCAGGGACGCGTCCTCGTCGTCGTCGTCCCCGACGCTGCCCGCGCCGCTGGACTGCGCGAGCCGGCGCCAGGGGGCGCTCACCACGGCGGCGACGTCGCCGCCGGAGCGGAGCTGGTCCGAGAACAGGAGCCGCCCCGTGGAGGACTCCCGGGAGTGGTGCACGCCGCCGCCGCCACCGGCGACGGCACCCGAGTGGCTATGGCGGTGGTGGTGGAAGTGGTAGTGGAGCGGCGACTCGGCGGGGGTGGACCCCGCGAGCGACATCTTCTCGGCGGCGGCGGCGCCGCGGCCGGACGCGCCCAGGTGGACGTCCGGGTGGGAGGCGGCGGGGCTGAGCACGTAGTAGGCCGGGCGGCCGCGAGGGGAGCGCGGCGGCGTGGATGCCGCCAGGCTCGTCACGTCGGAGTCCGTCTTGGCGTGCCGGGCCATCCCTCTCGCCTCGGGAGCCGCGCGGCGCGATGCGCGTGGGGCTGCGGGAGGGAGGAGGGGGGAGAAGAGGAAGAGGGCGCTGGCGCAACGGGTGTTTGATGAAGGTTTGAAGGTTGTGCTTTTGAGACGGTAGCGCGGTTTTCCCTGTTCCGCCTGTGGCAGCGAAATGTGAACCTGTGCTTGCAACAAGAGCAGTTGAGCACCGCCGGGTAAGACCAAGCAGCGGCCTGGCCGTGGCCGATTTGAGATCTCGGAATGCTCGAATCAAACAAGCGATTTGTGAGTTTTTCTTGGTCGATGTTCGACGCTCTCCTCTCGTTTATTCGTGTCCGGCTGCTGTGGTTAGCCTATGGTTTTAAGGATGAAAATTCTATGATGGCACTTGGTGCTAAAGAGATGCTAGGGTGTGAAGGCGGCAAAACCGACCATGGAAGGTAGAGTGGCAATGTGACGAGGCAACGGCTGCAGTGCCATGGGCTGTAGGTGGGTAATGGGCGGTGCCGGTTTTGAGGAGATGTGAAAATGGAGGAGTTAGTAAGAGAAAAGTTACAGCGTGTCACTGTCAAACTTCACAATAAAACCACATAAGAAATATGGAGTGGAGTGATCATGAAAAAACGTGAGATAGACCAAGCAAGCGGCTTAACCTTGACATAGACTTGGGCTCGACAATTGGCACCTACCTTTAACGAAATAGCTAATTTTTGTTGTAAAAAATATGAGACCAACAACGTCAAGGAAAAATAAACTCAAAGGAATAAAATCAATAGTTTAAAAACATAATATAAAATTTGCGGTCCAAAATTTGTTTTCTTACACGATAGAGAAGCACGCGGGTGCATTTTTAGGTAAATTTTATATCTTGATTATGATTTGTGGTATCCTACTTTGCGGACCAAGCCAGGGAGGTTCAGGGTGGATTCGGCGCCAGATATGGTACCGGTGGTAAAGAGCCGTTCCATTCATGCTCATCGGCAAGAACAAGTGGACAAATTGAGGAGAGGAATGTATATGCACAATGATTTATGCAAATGAGAGATTGACGGGAAGACCGTCCTTAAAGGGAGGGTGAGCTATGATACGATGTAATGGATACTCCTAAAATTAGCAGGCAACAAAAATTGATTATGCACTCCTAAGGAGCCACTCAAAACAGACCCCATGACCCCCGCGTCGTCTCATTGGGAGGTGACACGGGGGGCGAAAACCACTGCCGCTGGGGAAGCCCTCTTTGAGACCTAGTGCGGCCGCTGCCGCCTGTGCCGGCCGGCGACGACAGTGGCAGCACCAAGCGGTGGCCTCTGTGGTCTCCTTCCCTTCCTCCCTCTTCTTCCTTTTTTTTCTTTCGATTTGGTTGCCAGCGGTGCGGATTCGACGTCTTGTTGGGTGTTTCGAGATCCTGCGAGCTCCATTCGCATGGATCTGGTCAGGGACACCGTGATTTTCACGATGGTTCATGGTGGAGCGACCTACAGGTGACGGGCCACATCGGGCCTTGGCGGTGGACTCTTGGCTCCGGCGGCCTTGCTGGCGTTTGGATCAACACCCTCACCGCTCGGATCTACACGATGGCCGGCCGGCTTCGTGGCGTAGGTAGCGATTGTGCTGCTGCTGGTGCAGTTGCCGGCTGTAACGGGGCCCACTACCCAGCGACGCTGGGCCGTGGGTGGTGGCGGCGCTCACGGCCT
Source organism: Setaria viridis (assembly GCF_005286985.2). Taxonomy (NCBI): domain Eukaryota; kingdom Viridiplantae; phylum Streptophyta; class Magnoliopsida; order Poales; family Poaceae; genus Setaria; species Setaria viridis. The sequence continues at coordinate 33,418,172 of NC_048263.2, forward strand.
AGCGTGGGGCCTGCTGTCCAGCAGCGCGGGGGCTATTGTGACACCGCACGACCTTGCGCGGGGCCTGCTGTGGCGATAGCGGCCTTGAGCAGACGGCTCAAGGTGCTATGGCGGCGGTGGGTCGCGGGCGGCCTGTGGTGGTTGTCTCTGGTGGTGTGCACGGCGGGGACGCCCATGGTGCAGGCTGTGATGTCTGGTGGTGGCAGGGACGCCTGCAATAATCACTAGCGCCACCGCCGATATTATGGCCATGGTTGATGGAGCGTGGCGCGTGCTTGCTCGGCTACTAAGGTCAAGGCGAAAGCTTGGATGGCGACGTCCATGGATGCCGCTTCCTCCTTGGAGGCGTCCTCTTTGAAATACCTCTCTGTCCTACCTTGTTGGATGATGCGGGTGAAAACCCAACCTTTCTTAGGTTGGCGTCGATGGCGCTATTGGCATCATGACCTGCCTGAAGGCGACGTGATGCAAATTCCAACATGTTGGTTTGACATCCCCTCAAGGCTGCAGTGGTCGTTGCCTGTATTTTTCTTTCTTTATTTCTTTTCCTCAAAATAGAAAAAAAGAGGTGGTGGTGGTGGTACGGGCGACATCTTTCTATCGGAGCAGTAGCTAGTGATATTGCGGATGTGTTGTGGCCCTTTCACGGTGGTGTCGAGAAGAGCAACGACAAACTAATAGCATTGTGCGACCCTTTGGTAAGTTGTTGGTAAAAGCCTTTGTCAAGTCTGCCCAAGAGTCGATGGACTTGGGTTTAAGTGACTCGAGCCAGGTTAGTGGTGCAGGTTCCATGCATATGGGGAAGTGAATGACTTTGGTGTCGTTGTTACCCCCGGCTGCTTGGACGGCTAGCGAGTAACAGCGGAGCCATTGAACTGGGTCTTGCTTGCCATCGTACTTGGTAATGCCGGTTGGTTTGAACTTTTCAGGTAATTTTTTTTTCATTACCCGGTTTGTGAAAGCGGTAAAGTGGTTGTAGCTATCGACTTCCCGTTCACGCCGACTGTTAAGGATTTCTCGTAGATCGCTGATGTTGGACATCTCGCGGTTCTTCCAAGTAGGGCGAACACTTTTAACCGAGTTGGTGCAGCTGGCTTCACCTACATCCTTCTGTTGAGTAGGAGCTTTATGCTTGCTTGGACCTTGGCTGTGTTGCCGAGGCTGGTTGACTACATCGTTGTTTCGCGGAGCGACATTTTTATCTGCAGCCCCCCTGCTTCCTTCTGTAATGCGGGGAACGGACGGGATTGGTGATTCTTTGTCAAGCAGTTTGTAAGGTTGCTCTGCGAGTTGTGCGATTAGTCCGTTGCCACGCTGTACGAGTTGAGCTGTGGTTGCGTTATCCTTGTCTTGAGGCATCAGCGTCGTCAAAAGGTTGATTGAAGCGATAGCCGCGAGTGGAGTATTGTGTTCCTGGGCCTGAACTGCGTTGAAAGCCCGTTCGAGATTTGTGATAGGGATATTTGTAGCCATCGATTGTCGACGCTCAGCTCGAGTGGTATTGCGCGCCCTTCGTTGGTTGCGTTGTTCGGGAGTTTCATTGTCGGTTGTGGATTCATCTTCAGAGATGTTGTCAATTTGTGCTAGTCGCCTGGGGGTTCTGTTCTGGCTAGTACCCGGATTGTTATTCTGAGTAATAACAAGTATCTCCCTGTCCGGGTAGTAGCTTCCTGAACTTGATGTAGCAATCTCTGTATAGCTTCCTTTGTGGTTGGATGTAAGTGGAACGCCTTCTTGGTACGGCAGGTTGTCTATATGGGCGACGAGGCGCGAGTCGTAGTCGCGGTTGAGAAAAGATGGTCGCAATCCCGGCCAATGGACCAATCTGCCTTGTGGTGTCGAAGTTATTACCAAGCCTTGGGCTGGACCGGATAATGGTATTTCTGGAGAGTAGGATGAGTCGGAGTCAACGTCCTCATCATACCCGAGTTCGACTCGGGTTCGAGCAAGAAAATCTTGATAGAACTTTTGTCGCGTTGCGAAGTCCGTGCGGGAACCGCTTTGAAGTCGAAACTGATTTGGATGCTGACTGGGGTCGCCGAATCCGAAGCGAGTCCGACCTTGAGTCCAAGGGTCGGCGGAGCCTGACCCTGTGAGGGAGTAGCTCCGCCTCGCCCGACCCTTAGTGGAGCGCCGCCTCGCCCGACCCTGAGTGGAACGCCGCCTCGCCCGACCCCAAGTCCTGGGGTCGGGAGAGCCTGACCCTGTGGGAGGGTAGCTCCGCCTCGTCCGACCCCGAGTTAGGCTCCGCCTCATCCGACCCTGAGGCCTGGGGTCGGTGAAGCCCAACCCTTGAGCGAAACGTTGGAGTAGTCCGAGGCGAAGTCGAGTCCGACGCGTAGGGCTTGTTGACTTTGAAATCTTGATTTTTCCTGGTTACTTCTTCTGGTTTCTTCTCCTGAGAGTCGACGATCTGGCGTCGGAACGATCCCGAGCCTTCGGCGATGCAGAGCCAGGATCCGAAAACGAAGGTGGCTCCGGCTTCGATGAAGAAGACGGGCCTGATGATGACTTTCGCCATTGAGTTCTCACTGAGAAACTCGACGAGAGCCCCTACCTGGCGCGCCAGCTGTCGGTATTTTAGACCGGCAATCCGCCTAGGGGGTACCCTAGGTGGTCTTTTATGCGGTAAGGGTCGTCGAGAATCAAGGAATCAATGGTGACGCGAGGAACACGATTTAGACAGGTTCGGGCCGCTAGATCGCGTAATACCCTACGTCCTGTGTGTTGGTTTGTATTGATGTATGTTCTGGTCCTGAAGGATCTGTTTTGAGGGGGGTCCCTGCCCGGCCTTATATACCTGGGAGGGCAGGGTTACAAGTCTGAGTCCTAGTCGGGTACTATTACAGAGTTCTACTCGGTATCGTCCCGAGTAGTTTTCCATAAACATACAAGACTAGTCCGAGTAGGATACGACCATCCTTGTTCTGATCACGTCCGAGTACCTCCCTTAGTGGGCCGTCCAAGGCCTACTCGTGGGTCCGGGGAGTAGTCCCGACAACATGTGTTGATGTCCGAATCCAACCGTGTTTGAGTTGAGTCGAGTGGCATGATGCGTGGTGTGGCACATGTTGATGTCCCAATTCAACCTGCCATCGTTGTTGAGTTGAGTTGAGCGAAGTTTAAGTGGTGCGATAGCGTTGTGCGGCTGTGTTGATATCGCAATCCAACCGGCTGGTGGTGGTGTTTATTGTTCTACCCAATCTGAGCTCTTCTTCTTTTTAACATAATAGGCATCTCTTAAAAAATTATGCACTCCTAAGGTCAATCATAATTTGTTTGTTTTTTTTATTAAATACTAGGATGCAATGCCTTCATTTTTATGAGGTGACAAAGAAAATAATGAGAAAAGGAATGTTTGGCACAAATAACGAGGATACAATGCCATTTGTGTTGTTTCTAGAAATTTGGTGGAAATAACAAGGATAGTAGAAATTTCGTATCTTTGATTGATGAAACCTGCATACACATCCCGAGGATGTATTGGGCCACGTCGCCTCGATTTATCAGCCTTTCGTTCCCGTGGTGGATTAAGGGGGTGTTCGGATACGAGGTGCTAAACTTTAGCAGGGTCACATCGGATGTTCAGATGCTAATTAGGAGGACTAAATATGAGCTAATTACAAAACTAATTGCACATGGAGTCTAATTCACGAGATGAATCTATTAAGGCTAATTAATCCATCATTAGCAAATGGTTACTGTAGCATCACATTGTCAATAATGGACTAATTAGGTTTAATAGATTCGTCTCACGAATTAGACTCCATCTGTACAGTTAGTTTTATAATTAGACTATATTTAATACTCTTAATTAGTATTCAAACATCTGATATAATAGTTGCTAAAGTTTAGCAGGGTAACACCCCCTAAATCGGTAGCGATGAAAACGGACGAGAACGATCGAGAAAACCCCTTAACCGTGTTCTGTACCATATTTTTTCACTGGTAAGGGTAACGGGAGCGGGACAGCAGGGAATGGGATGGGAAGCGGGATAAACCGGTATACGGAAACGAACAAATATGAGCGGTAATAAAACGGAAACGGGCGGGAACCAGCATCATACACCGGGATGACATTGACACGTTCCAAATAGCAATAGCACCAAGGAACCAACAACATTACAACAGCAAGTCCACAAATAGGCAACTAGTCCACATGTCCACCACAAATACAAACGCTGGCTGCCCAAGGCCCAAGCGCCCAACCAGCCACAAGTCCACTGTCCACAAATGGCAAATAGTCCACAAGTCCACAGATAGACAAATAGTCCACAAATAGTTTTAGTTCTCCACAAATAGCCACAAATCACAAATAGCCAGCCACAAATCTCCTCCAAATTGTCACAGCTCACCCTCTTCATTCATCACTTTCCATTCCTTGTTCCTAAGAGAATCAAGATATAGTGTTTTAGCAAGTTGAAATAACAGTAATGGATGAGACATAAATCGGATGAGACATACCTCATCATTTATGGGGTTCTCAGGTGAGATAGGAGTTGTCTCTAGAGGTTGCAGGTCAGCTAGAATAGAAAGAATATATTTGATATCTGAAAAAAATAAACACATCACAAATAGACAGCGACAATTTTAGTAAATAATAGGAATTTTTGTCCAATTGAAATTGAAAAGGGGACTACGATCAGTACCTTTTCTTGATGCATGTATCCAATCTTTGGTGCATATTAAAGCTTGTACTATCTTAGGATCGAGACGATTACGATAAGAATCAATAACTCGACCAGCAGCACTGAATGTAGACTCCGATGCAACTGTTGACACTTGTATGGCCATCATATCACGAGCAATTTGTAAGAGAATAGGGAACTTATTCGTCTCATTCTTCCAGTATGATAAAATATCAAAGGGATTTTGCTTCTGAAGTGATGCTGCCATGTACATATCCAGCTCATTTTGACTCATTTCCATCATCCACAGTCTCATTATATAAGAAGTTAAGGTCAGCATCTACATTTTCTTCAAGTGGATCTGGTAGGCTGCTAGGATCAATCTCATTCACAGCAGTCTTTGCCTTAGAAGATACAGATTTAGAGCTAGCATAAAACTGAAACAAATTCCTTACAACACTAAGAAACTCTTCAAGTTGGACCTGATAGTTGTCACCATAGAACCTTCTCATGTAGTACTCTACAAGTTTATGCTTATACCTAGGGTCAAGAAAGCAAGTCACTGCAAGACTAGTACTAGAATTGGTCCAATACTTGTCAAACTTTTCTCTCATAGAAATTGCTATATTTTTAATAGTGAAATCATCACTAACACACCATCCGTCAAGCATATCTTTTATGTCACAGAAACCTTTGTAGAATAGATTCACAGTAGGATATGAACTACCAGATAGCAACTCAGTAAGATCATAAAACTTTCTCAAGCACGTAAAAACTTTAGTAGCCATGGACCACTCACCATCACTAGGAGAAATAGGCATGTACTCACGGTGATTTGAAGTTTTCAGCCTCATGAAAGCAGGCTTGTAGTGCAATACATCCCTTAGCATCATATACGTGGAGTTTCACCTAGTTGAAACATCAAGTTGAATATCCTTTGATGTATCCAACTCACACTCAGTAGCACTCTTCATGAGTGCCTCCCATTGCAAGGGAGATCCCTTTATAGTTAGTGCAAGTGACTTGATCTTTTTAAGTGCATGAGAAATAACTTCAAGTCCATCTCTTGCAACCAAATTGAGGATATGGCATACACATCTAATATGAAAAAATATACCATCACAAACCAGGGAAGCATTCCCATTCTCCTTAAGATCATTAATGAGATCTGTGACTACCACTTGGTTAGCTGCAGCATTGTCCAAAGTCAAAGCAAATAACCTTTTCTCAACAAACCAATTGACCATGACTTCAGTAAATGACTCAGCCAACTTATGACCAGTGTGCCTTCCTTCTACATGAAAAAAATCCCACAATCCTCTTCTGAATACGCTACTCATCATCTATCAGTGCAAGGTAACACACATGTACCCTTTGTTCTGACATGAGGTCCACATATCCCTTGTTGCACTGAAACGACTAGGAACAATTTTGAGATATGCATACAATTTGGCGTTTTGTTCTACATATATATCCATTATCTCTTTTCTAGCAGTGACCCTAGACTTGAATGGGAAACTAGGGCGCAAGGACTTAGTGAATTCAACAAAGCAGTTATGCTCAACACTATTGAAAGGTTACTCACGCATGATTATTAACAAATACAATTTATTGACACCGGCCTCTTGATTATACCTGTAAGGCTGAACATTACTAACATCTTTCCCATGATCCTTCTCTGTCTTGAGCTGCAGTTGCCCTTTGACAACGCTATGTGCTGACTTCAAATGATTCCAAAATCCAGTTGTTCCATAGTTGCACTCAGCTCTATATCTCTGCTGGCAATTTGGGAAGTTGCAGTATCTCCACAACTGCTCATATTTCTTTCCATTGACCTCCACTACCTCTGTTTTGTTTGTGAAATACTTCCACACAATAGATGTGCACTTCTTCTTCCTCTTTGTTGTCGCTGTCTCAACTTGTGCTTCCTCCTCACCATCAAGAACAACTACATCTGCAGTGGCCATAGTCCAAGGTCCTTGAGTTTGTGTCTCACTAGGTGCCTCTCCCTCAACCTGTGTAGCCGGTGCCGATGTGTCACTAATAGTGCCAACTACTTGATTTGCATCTACACTTGGTTCAGTTGGTGCTGAAGATGATCCATCACATGCCTTTCTCTTGGATCCTGGAAAAAAGATATGCAAATAGAAGTCTTTAACCACACTTGAAAAAAGATATGCAAATAGAAGTCTTGGCTCCTGCAAAACAGCAAAAGATATGCCTTTCTCCACACATTTGAAGCCACACTTTCTAATTCAAGCATTAAATACAGATACTATCAAATTATTTCCTGTTAAATGTTAACTCAAACAAGCAGCCCCTAACAGCTAACACAAACATCCTCCACTGGAAATGGATAGTACAGTACATGATATAAACATATTAAAACATTGAATGATTGAAACATCAAACATAGTGCAGTTAATGTAGTCTTCTACTATGCTAGTTCATACCTGAAATGGATGCGGATCCGCTCATGCTGCCTTTGACAGAAGAGTGAGATGACGACATGCATGGCATCGACGATACTGCTGGCAGCAACCAGCCCAAGCCTAAGTGCTTCTCCAGCACTGGCATTGTGGAGCCAGAAGGTCGGGAACAGCCGCTTCGTCCTCCTTCTCCTTCTCCACTGCGCGGCATCCTTCTCCACTTCTCCTTTAGCCGGAAACGGCACGCGGCAGGGGCGGGGGGCTAGGCCAAGGGCCGGAGCCTCGCCAGGGGCGGAGCCGCGGAGGGCCCGGCGGCTGCAGGGGGCCAGCCAGCCAGGGGCGAAGCCGCGGAGGGCCCAACGTCGGTAGTGGGCCAGCCGGCCAGGGGCGTGGCGCGACCTGCGTGCGCCGACGCCCGACGCCGAGGGGCTGTAGCTTGGCCGCCGGGGCAGGCAGGCGGCGGCGGCGGCGGCGGCCGTGTGCTGTGTGTCGGTGTGCGAAGCGTGAGATCGAGAAATTCGACTATTCGAGACCGCACGCCAGTCGCCAGGCGCCCAGGCCAGCCTAGGGTTGGACGGTTGGTTCACTTGGTTGTCATCGCCTTGTTGGGCTGGCCGATTGGAATTTGGGGAGGACCGGAGGAATGAGATAGACAGATCACAGATTGACAGATAGTGCATATTGAGCCTATCCCGTTTACTAGGAAACGGGACGAATACGGGACCATCCTGGTTGAAAACGGGATCCCGCAAATACGGACAGGATATCCCCTCAACCGTATACATTACCGGTTACCCTGTAACGTTTCTCGTACCGTTACAAGACTTTACCGTACCGTTTCCGTTTACCTCCAAATACAGACAAAAAACGGTAAGACGGATTTTATCCGTTCGTTTTCATCGCTATAAATCGGGCCGTCGGTGCAGGCATCCAGCTCCAGTGTTCTCGCGACCATTCGCGAGCATCTCGGCACTTCCGTCGTTTCTCGTAGTTGTGGAGCACGAGCTCGAACCTCGCCAGGGGCAGGGGCCAAGCCTGCCTTACCCTTCCTCTGCCCGTCGCCGTCTCCTCTCCGCCGCGACCGTCGATGGGCTCCCGCATTCCTTTCTCCTTGGGAGCAGGAAGAGCCATCGGGATTTCATTCATTCCAATACCGAACTTGGCATACGCTTGCAGCAGCCAGCAGGTGCCACTCCTATCAAGCCCAGCAGGCCACTAGCTTGATCAATGATACTCGGCTAATTGTTTTGCAATCAAAACATTCAACTGAAACGCCCTACATGTGTTTGGTGGAATGTGTGCAAGGAGCATCCACCATGGTGCTCCGGTTATTCAAGCTCTGATAATGGTATTACATCACTCAAGCTTCAGGACAGCAGTGGCTAAATCTGTTGTGGATGAAAACGAGACAAGACTACTCAGCAAAGCAGTTTGAGGTGGTGTGCTACGTCAAGAAGTTCACCAGGGTATTGTGTTTCATGCTAATTGAATCCTTCTAAGGTGAATCCAAGAAAGTCAGTTGCTGAATTGGAATATAATGAAAGAAGTTCAGAGTTATCCTTATAACTTAGTGTTAGATACTAGTTGCTGATAATCAAATTGGTTTTGTGCTTGAACGTCTAGGCTTAATATATCCGCAAAGAATCCTATTTGCCTGGCAACTAGCAACCCATGTGGCTACTTTGTAAAATAAGTACCAATATTTACAGCTTCTAATCAAGAGTTGCAACTGCCTGTTATATGGTTCTTATATCATCTCTTTGTCCCATTTATCCTTAGATTTCTTCTCCCATTGGAGCAGTCCTTAGATTAAATGTTAACCGAATTGGGTAATTTTCTCATATTATGTGATTCTGATGTTATCTCTTTGTCCCATTTATCCTTAGATTCGCTTGAGCAGTCCTTAGATCAATGTTAACCAAAATTGATAATTTTCTCAACATTTTCTTCAAGGATTAGCTGCAGGCTTCTAGAAGAGACAATCACCTGCTGACACCTCCATTATGGGCCATGGACTGAAATACACCAAATACAGTTCTCAGTCCAAGGAAAGACAATGGAGAGAGCTCAGTAAGGGCGCGGCAACACCTGCGTCATCCAGAGTGAGAGAGCACACACCTTATTTTGTGCAACTGGTATCTTTAGGCCCACCACTTGTTGGATGACAATTTCCTATTTGAGCCCATCAGCTGGCCATACAGGAAACGTCCAAGAAGCAAAACGAGCCCAAAACGAGCGGGCCTCACTGTACTGACTGGGCACCTTAGGGGCCCATGAAGGGAAGACACTGACCTTTGCGCTTTTGCCATTTTCTGTGTGGCCTGCTTACCCGTATGACATCGAGCGGTTGGTTTTTGTTGCCATTTTGTTTTTTGCCTGGGAACAAAGTTTAATTTAGTTTGCTCATAAGAAACATATGCCTACCCTACATAGCTGAAGATTACCTGCTTTTATCTTTACTATTACCAATTGAATGCTCATCGTCATATCAAACCATCAAGTTTGTAGATTCGGTCATTGTTGATAGTATGCATAAGAAACCACATCCAGTTTTCTTATAAATTATTCATATTTATAATTATTTAAAATAGCCTAAGGGAATACCAACTTTTAAATTATTCAACTCTATCATTATGCGAATAATTTACGGTAAGCCTCTTAATCTATCTCTTTGCTCGCCAAAAAACCCGCTCAATCTATATCTAACTTAATATTCTATGCCATCACCAAATAGTAACCCAATCCCTATACATGCTCCTAAATTACAAACTTGTATATTATTAGCATATATGAAAACATTAATTCAAAGGATGTATGCATGCATGCATTGTATGTGTCACAATGCAGTCCACATATATATGCATGCCGAAGCGACGAGCATATCAAATGTTTAGCGATCATGGCAGATGTTTTTTTTAACAAGTCACATAACAATGACAATTCAATGAGCGTGTTTGGAATAAGAGGCACAGCAAGGAGTAGTCTAAGGTTAGAACTCAAAATGCCGAACAAAATACTCTTACAAATCATAATATGTGCAATTTGTAATGGAAAGTCAAAATCATGATTCATTGAGTCATAATACATGCATGGGAAATAAGCCAATAACTAGAGATGACACTGATCACATGCTGAACAAACATGGAAGTATATACATATAGTAAAAGAAATTAACGGAGATGGACAACGTATAGAGTAATCTTTAACGACTGAAACCTGGTCGCACTCCCGGCCAGGCAAGACGTCCACATCATCCAAAAGAACACTGGCCGTCGGATCGCGCGCGGACGGCCCGGATCGTCTAACAGAGGCCCAGCGATCTTGCAAAAAAACCCCTAGACTTCGTCGAAATTGAACCTGCCATCCCAAGACCTCTCTCAGGATTTTTTTCCTAAAACACCCCGAACTTCGTCGAAATACGACCCGCCGACTGTCAGGCATACATCTATGGGCTCACCAGAAGGTTCGTACGGATCCATACGAGAAGAAGTACACCGAGATATACCAGGACATGGAGACTACGATACAGAGTGGCGTAGTCTACATGGACTAGCAGGAGACTAGTTATAGACAAGGAAACTACTCTTCCGAGTTAGAGTAGAACTCTATGATCGTATCCGACTAGTACCCTTGTAAAACAACTACCCTGTAACCCTGCTCCCCCAGTATATAAGGGCGGGTAGGGACCCCCTCAAAACAAGTTCAATCCAATACAAGAAAACAACACACAAGACGTAGGGTATTACGCGATCTAGCGGCCTGAACCTGTCTAAATCACGTGCCTACGTACACCATCGAGCTCCTGATTTCGGCGACACCCACCAACCAAAACTCTACCTCGGGTACTCCCTTGGTAGGTTGCTGGGTTTAAACACCGACAGCTAGCGCGTCAGGTAGGGGAAGTCGCCAAAATTCTCCGCGCGAGTTCGATGGCTCAAATCATCATCAAGCCTACGATTGCGTTCGAAGCCGGCACGGCGTTCGTCTTTGGCTCCTGGGTCTGCATCGCTGATGGCGCTGGAAGTATCCACCGCTACATTACAGAGGCTCCAGAGAAGAAGCAACTTGGCGTCACCCTTCGTCGAGAAGCTACGAAGGATTTCGTCGACAAATTCAGCAAAATTTTCAATCTGACAAACAGCGAGCTCGAGTACAACTTGGATTCTATAGCAACTCGGACTGGCTCCCACGAGCAGGCAAACAAGCCATCGTGCGGACCGAATCAAACTCCGAGTCGATACCCGTTTGGACTCCGAAATGCGGCTTTGGTTTATCAAGCAACTCTATCCAAGTCACAATCCGGATCGGAGACAATTGAGGATCACAACCTCGACTTCTACTCGGATTCCATCGATGAAATTCCTTTATCAGATCTGCAGCAGGGCCTGGTGATCACTTCAACACCCCAAGGCAGATTCGTCTACTGACCGGGCATGAAGTCATCGTTCCATGACCACGATGACGAGTAACGGCTCATCGCCAACCTTGAGATCTTACCATACCAAGAAGGAACACCTTTGTCACACATCTATAAAGAAAATGGCTCCACAAAAGTCATCACCTCAAGATCTGGTAGCTATTACCCAAAAAGAGAACTCTTCGCTTTAATCACAAACGGGGAAGAAGGTGAACAACATCAACCAAGAACCCCCTGACGAGAGCGTCACCCAGATGATGTCTCACAAGATGAATTATCTGCCAATGTCATTGAAGAAACTGAAAGCCAAAGGACTCGGCGGAGGGCAAGAAACGTGCAGAGTAGAATGACGTCTTCAACTAGCCGCCTAGCTCCCAATTATAAACCTCGATAGAGCATTCGAAATAGTGCAAATACGGCAACACAATATGTCACTCGCCACTATTGCCTACATCGACCTCATTACTTGTGCTATGCCTCAAGACAAGTACAGTACTCTGATAGCATAGCAGCCACCGATCGCGGTCCCATAGAACCAGACCGAGAGGTTATGATGGTTGATGTGGATTGGAGAACCCCTATTATCGACAACATCAAAGAGCACAAACTACCCTCAGACCCCATCTCTTCAGGATTCAGCCGAATCTCGAGGACGAGATTCAATTTAAGTGGGGTAGGTTTGTAACATCCGCAAAAATCACCAACTTAAATCACTCGTTAAAAATTGCTTTCAAAATCTTGTTACTGCTGAGCTCCCGAAAATCCAAACTCCTTCCAGTGATTTCGCCGTCCCGGCACCCAAGCCGACAGCCATCATTTTATCCTCTCCTGTAATTTTCGCCGCGTGCCAGTCGACAGACCGCCACGCGTGCTCCGACCGCGTGCCGCAATCGCCGCCGGTTGCCCCTTTCCTTTTTCTCTTTTCCCCCAATCCCTTTATTTTTCTTTTTCTCCTTCTCTTTCTTCCTTTTTTTCTTCCTTCTTCTTTCTTCCTTCTCCTTTTTCCTGGCGCACCTACCCTGGGGCCATTACTCCTCTGGCGCCCGGCCCCCTGGCGCCCGACCTCTCTAGCGCTCGGCCACCCCCGGCCCCCGCGCGCTCAGGGCCCACGCCGCCTGGCCTGGCCCCGCGGGACCGTCGGCCGCGCCGGCGCCCTCGGGCCGTGCGCCACCCCGGCGGCCAGCCCGTGCCGGGCCCCTGCGCCTGCCGCCGCTGAGCCCCGCCTCCTGCCTCGCCCCGCCGCCGGCGTCCCCTACCACGGTGCCCGCAGGCCGCGCCCGCCGTTGCCCCCACCGTCGCCGCCGTGCCGCCCGCCGGCCCCCACTTCACCGGTCGCTCCCCGCCCCTCCCGCCGGCCTATAAAAAGGGGCAACGCCCCAGCCACCACCGCCACACCTCACCCCAAACCCAGCTCTACCCAAGTCCCTCACCTCCTTGCACCCGACCGCCGGCGCCGCCCCTCACTAGAGACGCGCCGCCACCACCAGGAACACCGCCCCCAAGCCCCTGCCGGCCCCCCTTTTCCCACCTCCAACTCCCCACGGTAATGGGCAAAATGTTACCCCCTCCATCTACTCCACCTCCTCCGCCCCACGGCTCGCCGCTGGTGAGGCCGACCGGCCGGCCGCCACCGGCCCTCCTCTCCTCCTCAACCCCTGGCCGGCCCAAGCAAAGAGAAGAAGAAACCCCCCTCCCCATTTCGATCTAACCCCCTCTTTCTTCCTATTCGCAAATCAGCCCTCCCACCTCTCTCAAAGAAATCTCATAGATACACCCCTCCACCTCCAGAAATATTTACGGATAGGTCCCTGGTGTATCACAGAACAGTCCTAAACCCTTTCTTAAGCCCCTAATCCATGTTTAACTCGTCATTTCATGTGCCAAACTTCCTCCAATTAATCCCAAATTCGACCTAGTCTTCCTCCAGCATACTTCCACCGATCCATATCCAAATTTCCTGAAAATACTCATTCTAACTATTTCCCGTTCGCGTTCTCTGTTCGGAGCTCAACGGGTAAAATCTTATTTCCTTTTTATTTATTGTGTGCCCGTTTGTGTGTGCCGTAGATCGCGGAGTACCCGAGGAGGAGCACGAGGAGGAGTTTGACCGTGAGCCCGAGCTGGAACTCCCGGAAGGCTTTGAGGACGGCAAGTCCAATCTCACCCTTTGATGCATATTTATTCCTAGTTTTTCAAACACAACCTATTGGCCTGTTTTATAAAAATGCATATTATTTTGTTGCAAGACATGGTTGGATGGCCGCCCCTTGATTGTTATGAATATTCCTTGTTATCCTATAATTATCTCTAAATATGACTTGCTCTGTTTAGATGATAATTTTTAAAGGCAGGGAATGCTTAGATGAGATGGATGGGTGTTTCTTGTGTGAAATACCAAATTGTGGGCTCGTACCTTAGTGGTTGAGCAAGGTTGGGAGATATCCATCTCGTCGTGGTTAAGGACCGAGTTGATGTGTCATCTTGCCTAATTCAACCATCGAGCAACCACTCGACCGTTGTATGGGCAACGGCTTAGCATAAATCCCACTAGCTAAACTGTTAGTCTTCAGGAGAGCTGGTGAGCAACGGGAGCCCATGGAAAAGGGAGTAAGATCTTTGTGACTTAGGTCCCGGTTACGGCCTCGTGGATAGGTCGTTAACCCCCCGGGTGCTTCCATGTGTACTAGCCAGTCTTAGCTAAGGTGGGTAATGGCTTTGTTAGGATCCGCACCGGCACTAAGGTGATCGTGTTGTGGTACCCTACTTGTGGGCAAAGTGTACAACCTCTGCAGAGTTAAAATCTATCCGGGTAGCTGTGTCCATGGTATTGGATGAGTTACGGCTTGGTCACATAACTAGCACTTGGAGATGGATGGTTTTTATGGCGTGTGTTGGATTTTGATAGTGTCCGGCAGTTGTGCCGTGAGCTATGGCGGACGGGGAGTCCGATAGCAATAAAAGTTGGATCCTTTGTGTAGGATCAACCCCACTTAATGTTTCGGTTACTAAAGGAAAATTTTTGCGAAAACTTTTTTTAAACGAACCCATGCAAGTGTTGAAAATTTAGCTTTATGGCAAAATGAACCCTAGCCTTATCCTTGTTAACATCCCGAGCATATACTTGATTGTATCCCCCTCCGTGGATGGGGTTGGACTTGTTGAGTACTTTTGTACTCACCTTGCTTCGTTGCTACAGAGGAAGACCCGGACTTCGTTGCCGAGGACTTTGAGTAGAAGGTTGTGTCCGCACCTAACGCTGCCTGTGGTGTTGGCCTTCGCAAGATGTTTCTTTTGGCAGTCGCTTGGCTAGCCGCTGTTAATTATTTGCTTCTTATCGTGGCGTGGCTTTCATGCCCACTCCCTCGGGAGTTGTACGGTAATCGAACTATCTGTTGAATAAATGTGTTATCAGCCTCCTGGGACTGATATTTGCATCACATTTAGTCTCCGCTGATGTGGGGACGCTTCATTTCCACTTCCTGGTAGTTTCCCTCTTGGATTCACCTTTACAAGTCTCTCTCTTGGAACCCTCCTTGGACCCCTTCTTGGAACCCTCAAACTTCTTCCCCATCCTGGTCTTCTCGAGCCGCTTCACGCGCTTACGCTCGGGGGCTAAGTGAGGGGAGGCGGCATCGGCGATTCACGAATGGTGTGTGGCGACGCTCGAGGAAAAGTTAGGGTTTTCTGAGGAAAAGGTTAACATATGCAAATGACAGCGTAACGGGAGAGGATGAGCCGTATCCCTTATAACCGCGGCGAAGTCTCCGCGGGTAATGGGCCGATGTTTTTGCTAATTAACGACAATTACAGCCTTATCCGCGCAAGACAAATTTTGTCAAACTGGCAGATGCTGAAAGGTCATGGTAATAGATTAAAAGACCCTTATACCTCCCGGAACTAGTTAGGTAACGGCTCAGGGGCTGCGTATACTGTGCCCATTGGATAAAATTTTCTTTTTCTTCAATGATCAAGATGAAGATGGAACTGTAACAACTCTACCTAAATTAAGTACATTAATTCTAAACCAGTGTCAAATCAAATCCCTAAGTAAGAAGTGAAATGACCTTTATAAACCTAAGAAGCTCTCTTTTGGAGTTTGTTTTAAAACCTTGAAATTCTATATGCAAACTTAAGTTTCTGCCCAAATAAGAGTTTTAAAACTTTTAAATTCCAACAACTTTTGTTAAAGGCACCTTGTCTAATTCGGAGTGGAAAGGAGTCAAAAATAGCAACCCAAGCCGGCCTTCCTACAGGACCCTAAAAATCTCTTTAAGTCCTGGAATTCAAGTTCTCCTCCATCTTTGCAAGCTTTCATCTCCCGTTTTCCTATCTAAACTCGAGTCAGAGCCTTAATAGAAGTTGTAGTACCTCAAGAGTGTTCCAACTTTATTACACTGACCCAGATCCAAATCGGATCTGAACTTGTTCAAAATCCCGGTCAAAGTGAGGTAAACCAGTCAACTCACCCTGGTGCCTTGAAAATCTTAAGTCTGGAATCCCAGATTTTTAGCTAACTTTGGCCGGAAATATCTTCGAATTCTTTCACAATCTAAACCGACACCTTAAACAAAGTTTGGAGAACTACCAGAGTTGAACAAGTTTGTTTAAGGGAGTTTCGGGTGTTGTGTTGAAAGATTCGGAGAAGGATCGCTCCAAAGCTGGTCTGGCTTGCAGCCCGATAGGAGCCTCGACGCCCGCGCGCCCGAGCATGTTCGCTCGCGCGCCGCACGCCGCGTGGCCGCCGGCCACCAGCAGCTCGCCGTCGCCCTATCCCCAGCGCGACAGCGACAGGACGAGAGCCACGGCGCCCAACCCGCGCCCGCGACAGGACGGAGCGAGCGCAGGGCTAGCCAATCGCCCGCCGAGCGCAAGTCGCCTTCCGCCTGCCACGGCTCTGCTCCGCCAATCCTGTTCCGCCCGTTCGCCGAGGAAGCTGAGATGCCCCCGATGTCCCGCGCCTCCGCCCGCTCGCCCAACCCCCACGGTAGCCTTTCCGCCTCGCCCGCCAGACAGACCGGAAGCCCCAGACGCGCGCCGCCCAAGGCCAATCGCCGCCATAGACCACCCGGACCTCCGCCTCTTCTTCCCAATGGCGTCGTCGGCCAATGGCCGCCTCGCTCGAGCACTCGCCACTCCCGGCCTTATTCTTTCCCCACCGGAGCCCCGCCTCGACCCTCCGCGCCACCCCGTCCCTATAAAAGGGAACCCCCTCACCAGCAATACCACCCCTTGCCACCGCTCGCACCTGCGCCGCCGCTTTCTCCTCTGCGCCCTGCTTTCTCCTCTGAGCCACTGCTTCCTTTCCGCGCCGCCGCTGAGCTTCCGTGGAGCTCACCCCTTGCGCCACCCCCACACTCCGGCGACTTCGCCGCCACCCGCAAGCCGCTTCTTCCAACACCAGCCGCCCGCTCCTCCGCGCGGTATTAGAGCTTGCTTGTGTCCACCAGAAGCACCGCCGCCGCCGGACCACCGTCGAAGTCTCGCCGCTGCCCAAGCCTTCATGCGTACAACCTTCCCGCTCCAGCCTGCTCTTGCTCGGCCCCAAGGCTTCGCCGGTAGACCTGGAGGTAAGCTACTTAACCTCCCTGTCTTTCCGTCTCGCCCGACCCCTCTCCGTTCGGTTCGCCCGACCCCTCTCCGTTCGGTTCGCCCGACCCCTGTCCTTTTCGTTTCGCCCGACCCCTGTCTTTCCGTCTCGCCCGACCCCTATCCTTTTCGTTTCGCCCGACCCCTGTCTTTTCATCTCGCCTGACCCCGCCAAGATTCGCCGACCCTTTCTCCGCCTCGCCCGGGGGCTCGGTTGTAATTATTTTTCCTTGACCCGAGGGTATCGGTGAAATGTTTTCGGGGACTCCTCTGTGTTGAGTTTGAGGACCTTGGTAAGGTTTTCCTTAAACCTGAGGGTCAGACCCTAAGTTTTCCCCAATCCGACCCTTCCATCTTGCTCTCCACCTACAGAAGTTGAACTCAGCCACCTTTCCTGTAGCTTTGCTACAAGTGTCCGTGTTAAAACATGAGTGTGTTGAAATAACCTTCTAAAAAGTTTAACCCCTGCATTGCATTTCCGTGTAGAGTTGAATCTCGCCGACGAGACGTGCGAGCTTCATCCAGCCCCGGAAGAGGACCCCGCCGAGGAACAGCTGCACCCCTTCGAAGGAGAGCCCGAACCAGAGCAAGACCCCGAGGACCCCCAAGCTTTTTCTGAAGGCAAGCCCCGGTGCATGAACTCCCTGTTTTATTTCATGCCACTTATTGATTACTTGATTGCGCATTTACGTTTCGAGGAGTTGTAATGGAACCTTAGATGCATAACTTAGTACCTTGTGTTTTGAATACTAGTTGCTAAGTCCGAGTAGTTGCATTGCTTAATAGGTTTCGGTAAAAGTCGAGTGATCTCCTATCACTCGCGAGTTATAGGAGTTGAATGTTTCAGATTTGTCGCAACTCTAAGGACGACGGACGGGGTCAGGCTTGTGTCGATGCTTGGTGGATTGCCCCGTCTGTCTAAATGAAAATGAACTAAGGTCGAAACGTGTCGGCGTTCGTGATCAAGTGATTGAAAGTACTAATCTCATACCTAGTATGGGATGGGGAAGCCTAGTACCTGATTGAACTGGGGCGTGGCATACCTTCCGGCTGTCCTTGGAACGTCGTTCCCATGGTGCATCATGTGGGTGCAAGTGCGGTCACAGTGCAGCAATAGGCTGGGACTGTGGAGCATTGCATGCCAAAGGAAGTTGGCCCTGACACGTGCCTAAGGGATCGATGGGGATGGCTGACAAATGAAGCGACCCTTCGTGGTGCGCGGATGTCGTGAGATTAGGTTTGCCATGCATGGTTAATAAATTCGAATCGATTCGTCTGCCTCTCACAGATTGGGACTACTTGATCGCTATTCTGCACTGAGTAAAGAAGGAACATGATGATGATTTTAATCTTGATGTTTGTCAAGTAAATTGCTTGGAAACCATGTTTGTTTAGTATAAGTTGCTAATTTAGAATGGATAAAGAACATAGAACATGAGCTAAAAGGTTGAAAGTAAGGACTAACTTTAGATGCTTTTGGCAAGAAAAAAACCCCAGAGCCAGAAAGCCTTGCATGTTTAAGTCTCCGTCATGTCCTTTCGACGGGTCAGTCTTGCTGAGTACTAGTTGCTCAGCCTTGTTGTGGCTAATCTTTTTCAGGTAATGTCAGTAGCTTGGGTGTTGGTACCACTTGGCCGACCCAGCTTCCTCCAGGCTGGACCGTCGAGTGGGATCCTTCCTCGGATGGCGAAGGAAGGAGTTTTTGATGTCATGATCGGCTCTGTCATGATGTCTTGTATCAACGTTTAAGCTTCCGCTAGTTTTAAATTGACCTCGAACCATGCAAAAATTTCGGTTTGAATTTCCAAAAACTCTGATGTAATAAATTGTTGAACTATGTTGTCATGATGGAATGTTGTAATCTCTGTGCTACTCACCTTCGTGTGAGCGATGCTTCTCGATCCTGTTTACGTGGTTTATCGGAGGAAATCCGACGGTCGACCAAGTTGACTTGCTTAAAGTGCATAATCGCATGTCAGGCAACTTCAATGCATTTTAGTTAGGTTAATTTGGGCGGTTCTGCCACAACAACAAATGTAGATTAACCCTCAGCCTAATTCTTCGATTCAACCTAAGGCTCGGGGGTTACTCCATATGGAGTATAACGGTTTGAAGACAGACTTCTCAGAAACAACGTTAGATGAGGCTAGAGTACCTTTCAGTTGCATGACAGCACTCAAGTACTCAAAGACTTGGCCACGACCAAAGTACTCAAAGAGCACCAGAAACTAAGTCGAGCAACGTCTGCAAAAGTACCCGAGGCTGTTACATTTGACTACAAAGTACTTGGGGGATAGTCGGGCGTACATCCATGGGCCCACCAGAAAGTTTGTACGGATCCATGTGAGGAGAAGTACACCGAGACATATCATGACATGGAGACTACGTTACGGGGTGGCGTGGTCTACATGAACTACCAGGAGACTAGTCATAGACAAGGAAACTACTCTTCCGAGTTAGAGTAGAACTCTATAGTCGTATCCGACTAGTACTCTTGTAAAACAACTACCCTATAACCCTGCTCCCCTGATATATAAGGGCGGGCAGGGACCCCCTCTAGACAAGTTGAATCCAATATGAGCAAAACAACACATACGACGTAGGGTATTGCGCGATCTAGCGGCCCGAACCTATCTAAATCGCGTGCCTACGTACACTATGGAGCTCCTGATTTCGGCGACACCCACCAACCAAAACTCTACCTCATGTACTCCCTTGGTAGGTTGCCGGGTTTAAACACCGACACCGACCACCGACATCTCTCAAGCAACCTTTTGAAAAAAACCTCTACCTTTCATGAATTTAGAACGATGTTCTGCCAGTTTGTAAAATACAAATAAAAATGTATAAAAATGTGGATTAACTTTTGTTGGCTTCGTTAGGACATGAGGTATCCAATAAAAATATTAAATCTTGGTAAAATCCATTTAAATCATCTTAATACTTGTATTTTTGTGCTCTTATAAATGTTTTACGTCCACAAATAATGGTTACACTTTGGTATGAATTTGTTTCTTTGACATATTACTTCTGCATTAATAAATAGTTACTATTGGATATAAATCTTGGCAAGATCATGGATAATACTTTGCCAATATCTTAATCATGTTAGATCCTGTTTACTACTATAGTGACTGCACAACTTCATTTATGAATTTTTAATTATTCATGGCTCCGTCGTAAAAAATTACAAAATTTGATCTTTGATGCAGACAAAATTTTAGAATTCGAAGCGCTTTTGCTTATATCTAAGGCAACACCATTAAATAATACAACAAAAGGATTCACAACGTATTTAAAAAAGAAACAAACAAAACACAACATTTCAATACCAGATACTTTTCAAATCCGTTGTCTGATATTGCATAAATATTGTACGCTTTATTAAACTATAAAAATATATATTCCAAACCAAATAGATGGAGGGCTATTTCTGCACGGCAACACCGTCCACTGTTCTAGTTAGTATATAAAGTCTACCTCAATCAGCGATAAGAAATATCAAACGTGATTAACTGGTTGTCTACGCACTAAGCACCCCTGCCCGCTCTCCTTTTTCCATGTATAAGTGTGCCCCACCACGAACCTTAAACCTTCTCTTCCGGTGCTTTCTTCCTCAACCATTCTTTCTCTTTCTCCATTCTTCTTCGATGGGCAGCACACATGTGGTCTCGGCAAGCACCGAATACAGCACCGCGCAGTGGCGCACCGACGGCCGCGGCAAACGGCCCGTGAAGGTCAAGCAGGAGAGCAGAGGGCACTTCTCTCAACTCCATAACTTCGGCACCATCGGTCACGGTGAGCATGCAGGCCTCAACACGCGTGTCGACTGCGTCAACGAGCTCCTCCGCATGCTGCTCGACGGGACGTTGCAGCGAAACAGTGAGAGTCATGCCTATGGACGGCACCATCGATGAATTGAAGTGCTAGCCTACCAGTGAGTTCAAGCTCGGCCTCTGGAGCTAAAGCGCTTCACACCCGGCGAGCGCTTCGACGAGTCTCTGGTTTGATGTTGCAATGGATGGTTTGAGATATTGAGGTTGTTGTGTGCCAATGTTGCAAAAAATGATTTGAAATGCCAATTTTTTTATATTGCAAACAAATATTTTTTATGTTGCATAAAGTGTTTTTTGGATGTTTCGTCACCTAATTTGCTGAGTTGCGATTCTTTGACAAAAAATGGAGATTTGGATTGGATGTTGCATGAAATATCACCATTTATTGCGGTGGGGATTTTTTTAGGATCTCTACAGTTGTTGTGTTTATGTTGCACAAAGATCTTGATATTGCAGTCTCCCTTTCTCTATATTGCCACGGACCATCCAATGTGAAATTTCCTATCAAACGTCCGGGTGTTTGTAGCGCCGATACAGTTGTTTGTATAGATAGATAGTGTTAGACACTGTAATATCTTTAGTTAGAAAAGAAAAATATAGTGTAAGTAGTACATCATAGTATCTAACATTTGTAATATTACTAATATTACAAATGTTAGATACTACGATATCCTTAGTTAGAAAAGAAAAATAGATTGTTTTCAAAAATGAATGGACGAGAGTAGACAATTTTAATTAGATGTTGGCCCTGAATTTATCCAAAATTTCAATACTTATATCTCATATAGTAGCTGATAGTATGTGCGGGAGAACATACTGATGGACTCGTTTCTAATTTCTAACAAATCAGCAAACACTCGTGGCTTCCAGACCTGCATGTTTCGATGTTTTTTAGATTCTAACGTCAGCAAATACTTGTGGCATTCCACAACGCTAGCCACAAGTAAAGCTTTTGCTGATCCTCTTTTTCATGTGCTCAACTGCTCATACCCACTTCGGTACCCGTGTTCATCCCTGGTTCAGCCGCAAGAAAGCAAAAATCCCCTGACGCTAACAACCCGCAACCACTCATGCACGTACGTCGCGGAGACAAGACGACGCCACGGCGACCGAAAAGCCCAAACGCAACGCCTTCCAGCTGAAAACGGCAGGGGGACGCGTGAGAGCTGAGGCGCGATGCATGGGCACGTCCCCGTCATGGGAAGACGACTCCACAGAGAAGGGGAGAAAAAAACTCTCCACGATTTTCGCCGAGACACGCGAGGCGGCCGCCCGCTGGCGCCCATACAACTGTTCCGCCCGCCGCTGGCGCAATCATACCGGCGGAAGAAGAAGCCGTGGCCAACAGTCCAACACGGCCGCCGCGTCCGGCGGCCGGTCTGGAACGAGGCGAGCGATGCCAGGGCACTCCTGGCCAGGCACCGTCCCTTTCGATTGAAGTGTCGAGCGCACAGTTGCCATTCTGCTTGCCCACGTTTGCAGGGCCCGGCCTGCCCCAGCGTTCGCGGCAGGCGGCCTCGACGTAGCGCAGCTGGCATCGCCTGTAAAAAGCGGGGGGCGCCCGTAGTTGTTGGACTTGCTACGCGCCAGCGCAACCCGGCCGTGCGTTCGGTTTCCTGGCAGAACAGGAACGCATCGCGAGCTCGGCGAGGCGGATGCGTAGCGCGCGGCTCTACGCCTCTTGCGTAGGAGCGCACCACCATCGCCGTCGCGACGTCTCGCCCGTACACGTAGCGCGTCCCTTTCCGTCGAATGTAATGCGAGGCCATTTCTTTACCGGCATCATGGACCGCCGGGGTAAACATAATACGAGGAACCTTATCTTTTGGATCGGGTGCGGCGCCGGAGCTAGCCGTGCCTTTTAGCCTCTAGTCAGGTGAGTCGTCACAAAGGAGGGGGACGCACCATGCGAGATTGACGACGGTAGGTGCTGCCTGCTGGACGCCTGTCCATGCATGTTGGACGTTAGCCACTTTAGCCTAATCTCGGGGTCCCCCCATGAACGTTGTAAACAAACATCTCCGATAACTAACGATGATATAGGAGACGTGAAGCTCCAGCAATTCAGTTTCGCCACGTCGCGGCGCCGTTGAAAACGACAGTTCCCATCTCGTGTTGGCACGATAGCTCTTCGAAACCAAAATTGGCATCATAGTAGTTTGTTGTCTGAATCTCAGCAAACCGATCTCCAAACCATCAGATCAATTTTACAAACATTGTCAAATCTTTGATTGGACTTCACCACTGCGTAGATATCGTCGAGGCGATGAAATGCACCTGTGTAATGTCCAATTTAGAGCCCGGATGAAAGAGTTATGGCTCTGGCAAGATTTCACCCTGGGCAGGCCAGTCAGACCGGTTTGGATGGGCGGTCTGACCGGTTTGACCAGCCTAATCCGAGTTAGGATTTGTATTTTGACACGGGATTTGTATAACCATCGACTCCTACTGGGGCAACCTTCCCACCCTATAAATATAAAGGGCCACAGCCGATTGAGAGTAACCCAATCGAATCAAACAACTATGCATTTTATCATTTAAATCTAAATCTCTTCCAACCTCCATGTTGTTCGTCTACTTATCTCCACGATCAGAGATGGCGTTCTAGGCTTACTAGTCGACCTAGAGCACACCAGCGATGTCCATGCCCTGACGGGTCCTCCCGAGCAAGAGCTTCGACGGTCTTTGCTAGTTTGCTCGTAAACTGGTCGTTTTTCGCCACGTAAGTATGCTGGTTATCCTTTTGCTGGTTTGCTCGTAAACCTAGCCGTCTTCCATCACGTAAGCATGGTAATTGTCCTCTGGAACGATCGACTCGAGCCAAATGCGAAACCGGTTTAACCGTGTTGCTGGACCAGTCTCACCGGTGTGTGCAACATTTTTTACTATTCAGTCTGTTTGCGAGGCGCGCGTTCTAGTGCTCTTGTGTGGGCCGGCTAGCTTTTCTTTTCGTGGACCACCGTGCCGGCTGTGCTTAGCTGGGACGCGCTCATGTCTGATCTAGTTCGGACACGCTAATACTACTAATCGATCACCGTACTGCACCCCGGATCTCGTCCGACCTGCCGGGTTTGTAGGTTTCCTGCCGAACATGACAAAGGGCCAGCCGCGTATTCCAGCGGTCCGGTCCAAACACAGCTCATGCTACTGTGTGTGTGAATATCTTATCATGACCAGTGAGATATCACGAGACCGTGACAGTAGCCGCCGGGAAACGGACGTGCCATTGGTGCACCGGACGTCGGACGAGAGCTAGAAGAGCCGGGGCGCCACACGAAACCGAAAAGCAGAGGATCACATGTTGCGCGTGGGGTTTCCGCTTTCTACCGGTGTGCCGCCCCCTTTTACTCTCCTCTTTTTTACCCGGATCTTCTTTCAACGTGGCCGGCAAAGGCAAATTCACAAAACCAGCCACCATTAACCGCGACCGCTAGAACGATCACCACGATGCGTCGATGGCAACATACATCAACTGCAAGTGGCCATTGCCGGAGGCAAAAACACTACTCAAACTGCGGATCATCAGTCATTACCACATGATTTTGTTAAGGAGACATGATCTCCCTCGTTAACGACACTTTGCGATTGCCACTCGCTAACTGGGACACGCATTCCCTGTATCTTCGCCGCCAGTCCCGCGCACGGCGGCACGCTCGCTACGAAATCACGCACCCAAATCTCTGATCCCCCACTAACCCCAATTCTCTAATCGCGCCTCGTACCGAACACCTGCCATGACATGCCACGTACCCGACGTGGCCACCCCAAACCTTTGGCCGCGGCGCGGATCTCTCTGGCCCGTGCGAGTGCGCGGGTTCCCACGACATGCGCTGACCGCCCACACGGGACGCGGCCCCGGCCGGCGCTCTGCCCGATGCGGGGGTAGGGCAGCGCGGGCTGCAGGCATAAAGGTAGCCGAGCGTTGGCGGCACGCGGCCGCTCCACGTTGTTCCGGAACTTTCCGTTCCGCCGTCTCGCGCCCGCCCTCGCGAACCGAGCACCACCGCCAGCGCGGAACGGAACCGGCGACGCGCTATTAATCCGGCCCACACAAGTCATCACTGCGAGCCAAGTATAGCAAGCGCGGAGGGCCGGAAAGGGGAAGGAGTGAGGGGGCGAGCGTGGAGTAGCTGTGGTGCGGTGGTGCCCGTCTATCTTGGGAGAGTGTTCGGTGTGTCCGGCGGCGCGGCGATGGACCAGGCGGGGCGGCGCAAGAGCAGCCTGCGGTCGCAAGGGTCCGGCAAGTCCTCGTCGCGGCCGGGGTCAGGGGCGCTGGAGGAGGTCGTCGTGAAGATCGACGGGAACGGGAACGGGCAGGCCCCGTTCTCCTTCCACGGCGCGGATGGCGGCGGCGTGGGCGGCGGGGGAAGGGCGGGGAATGCGACCCCCAGCACCAACTCCACGGCGACCACGCCGCGGACGGCGAGCAGGCCGAGGTCGAGCGAGGCCAACTCGCCGCGGTCCCCGGCAAAGGTGTGGCGGGAGGGGAGCTACGAGTTCTGGAACAACGATGGCGCCGGCGGCGCCGATGGGCGGCCCGCCGCCACCGAGGCGTTCAGCTTCAAGAACCGCCCGCCTCAGTCGCCGTCGGATGCGCCGTCCCCTTCGCTGTCTCCGCAGCAGCAGCAGCAGCAGGCGAGCGCCGCGGCGGAGGGTGGCGGCGTGGACCCGCCCACACGGCTCATCGGGAACTTCCTCCGGAAGCAGGCCGCGTCCGGCGCCGAGAAGTCGCTCGACCTCGACCTGGAGATGGAGGAACTCGGGAGGACGGCGCAGCTGCGCGAGCAGCCGTCCTTCTCCAGCTCGCTCGAACGGGACGCGCGCGTCTCCTTCCAGGAGCCCCAGAAGCGGAACTCCGCGTCGTCGTTTTCCTCCGATTCCGACACCGACGACGACGGCCGAAAGCGCGGCGGCGGCGAAGACGACGGCGAGGTGGTTCGCTGCACGTCCTCGTCCACTGCGGCGGGAGCGGGGCCGTTGCTGCGAGCCAAGACGCGCTCCCGGCTCATGGACCCGCCGCCGCAGCCACAGCCGCCACCGGCATCGGCTCAGGCACCCGCCGCGACTCCTGTCATCGACGAGGAGCGGAGATCGTCAGGCTTGCGGACTCCTACAAAGTCCGGCCAGCTCTTCTCGAGGCTAATGTCCGGCAAAAAGTCCGGCCCCATGGGCAAGTCAGGTCCGATAGAGGAGGAGGAGGACGACCCATTCGCGGACGAGGACATCCCCGATGACTTCAAGCGTGGGAAGCTGGACGCGCTGACTGTCCTGCAGTGGCTCGGCTTATTCCTCGTCATCGCGGCATTGGTGTGCAGCCTCACCATAAAGATCTTGTCCGAGAAGAAGGTGGTTGGTTTGCACCTCTGGAAGTGGGAGCTCCTCGTGTTCGTGCTCATCTGCGGCCGTCTCGTCTCCGGATGGGTCATCAGGATTGCCGTGTTCGGCGTCGAGCGCAACTTCTTGCTGCGGAAGCGTGTGCTCTACTTTGTGTATGGCGTGCGCAGCGCCGTGCAGAACGCGCTCTGGCTCGGCCTGGTGCTCGCCTCTTGGCACTTCTTGTTCGACAAGAACGTCCAGCAGGAGACGAACTCTCCAGTGCTGCCCTACGTGACGAAGGTGCTATTCTGCTTCCTCGTTGCCACGCTCATCCGCCTTGTCAAGACATTGCTGCTCAAGGTGCTGGCCTCGTCCTTCCATGTCTCCACATATTTTGATCGGATTCAGGAGGCATTGTTCAACCAATATGTCATCGAGACACTATCTGGGCCACCTCTAGTGGATGAAAACCATGTGCTTCAGGAGGTTCATGAGCTCCAACGCGCAGGTGCAACCATACCAAAGGAGCTTCGTGATGCAGTGCCAACCAAGAATGTGTCTGGGCAAAGGAACATTCAGTTATCGGGGGTCATGCCTAAGGGAGAAGGCAGCAAGCAGTTGTCGAAGGAGAAAGGGGAAGGGATCTCTATTGACATGCTTCATAAGCTCAACCAGAAAAACGTCTCAGCTTGGAACATGAAGAGGTTGATGAGGATCGTTCGGTTTGGGACACTAGCAACTATGGATGAGCAGATACAGCAGGCAACAGGTGAGGGGGATGAATCAGCAACACAGATACGCAGTGAATATGAGGCAAAGATAGCTGCCAAGAGGATCTTTCACAATGTAGCAACGCCTGGCTCCAAGTAAGTCTTTTTTTTTTGTTGTTGTCTAGGAAGATGGTCTTATCTCTTTGCTTGATGGTTTCATTAGGGCAAAAAAAAAAAATTCTGTCAGCATTATATAAACAACTATCGGTTGAAATAGAAAAATCAGGTTGTGGTTTGAAGTAATGGTGTGATTATTTCTTAAAGGTAGTACTATTGCAGTTGCTGCGATTGTGTGCTGAAGTTATTTAATGTTTAGTGCAACTAGGGTGAAGATGTTCAGAAAAAATATTAAACAGAGTGCTCTTGCTTTAATATTCCAAATGCTGAGGTTCATAGTGTAATGCTTACTCAAATTATTGATCTTGAATGTGTGAAACTTGCAGGTACATATACTTGTCAGATTTAATGAGATTCATGAGGAGGGAAGAGGCCATCAAAGCAATGGATCTTTTTGAAGGAGCACAGGAGCACAACAGGGTCAGCAAGAGGTCTCTCAAGAATTGGGTGGTAATAATCTTGTCCCTATATTTAGAAATATGAGGTTATCATGAGCTCCAAAGATGACTTCCTTAACACTGTTGTTTGGATTATTATGTAGGTGAATGCATTTAGAGAGCGCAAGGCTCTTGCCCTTACACTTAATGATACAAAAACTGCAGTGAACAAGCTGAACCAGATGGCTAACGTTGTTGTCGGGATCATTGTATTTGCACTCTGGCTTCTTATTCTGGGTATAGCGACAACCCATTTCTTTGTCTTCCTCAGTTCACAGCTTCTCTTGGCAGTTTTCGTATTTGGGAATACACTGAAGACAATTTTTGAGGCAATTGTCTTCTTGTTCGTGATGCATCCGTTTGATGTTGGTGATCGTTGTGAGAT
This sequence comes from Setaria viridis, assembly GCF_005286985.2. NCBI lineage: Eukaryota > Viridiplantae > Streptophyta > Magnoliopsida > Poales > Poaceae > Setaria > Setaria viridis. The sequence continues at coordinate 33,446,093 of NC_048263.2, forward strand.
TGAAGATGTTCAGGTAGTTGTGATCTTCTTGCTCTTTGTCCACTGAATATTTTATCGCACTCATTCACTGACGTTGCACTACCTTGATTTCAGCTGGTTGTTGAGGAAATGAATATCATGACAACAGTGTTTCTCCGATATGATAACCTGAAGATCTATTATCCAAACAGTGTACTTGCCACCAAACCAATTATGAATTTTTACAGAAGTCCGGACATGGGAGACGCAATTGACTTTTCCATTCATGTTGCAACACCCGTGGAGAAACTGGCCCTCATGAAGGAACGCATATTACGGTATGTCTCAGTCTTTGTCAGTTTTGCTCAAACCAGACTTGCCAAGAGAGTCAACAATAGAGAGGGCCAGCCCGGTTATTTGAAAGAAGACTAAACAAAAACCTATCAAAATGAACATGTAAAAAATATAGTGTGAAGCCAACAAATGATTTGGTACTGGGATCGACGGTTCAATAGCTGTTTTGCTGCTTTTCTTTTCTTGAGATGTGTTTTGCAGCTATTAGATCATGCATTTCATCTAGCATACATGTTTTAATTTTCTGCCGATTTTACTGCATTGAGCTAATTTACTTCTTCACTTGTAAACTGCAGTTACATCGACAACAAGAAGGAACATTGGTACCCGGGAGCCATGATCGTCCTCCGGGATGTCGATGAGACCAACAAGCTGAAGGTATCAATATGGTTCCGGCACACGCTCAACTTTCAGGACATGGGCATGAGGTTCGTGAGGCGGGAGCTCGTGCTCCAGGAGATGATCAGAGTCTTGAAGGACCTCGAGATAGAGTACCGGATGCTGCCGCTCGATGTTAACGTGCGGAATGCGCCTCCGATCCAATCCACAAGGATGCCCACGACATGGAGTTACTCGTGAGGCGATGACAAGGCTGGAGCTTTCAGCCGTGAGATTGCCGATGAGCAACTTGCTACCTTGGTGGGTGTCAGCGCAAAGTGGTTTTCGCTGCAGGTGCTTGGTAGCAACTAGAGCTAGAGAACAGCAGATTAGCATTGTAGAGAGCTGTTAGCGGTGCCGCCTGCAGCCGTCGCTTGTGTGCGCCCTGTAATTACTGTACCCTGTTGCGTGATTATACTTTTCTGTACATTGGATGGAAAATGGTTGCTGAGAGGAGAAATTTCCAATTTCATCATTCTCAAAAGTGGGCTTCGCCTAAATACCATCCCGCAGATGGGTCTCACCAAATTGTCATTGTGAAACTGTGTCCACCCGCCCAAACGCCGTTCTTTCCTTTTCTATTTCATTTTGTGATTTCAACCATCCTTTGTCAGCTGAACTGACTAATTTACCCCTGGCTGGCCGAGAGGATAAGGTTCTGGCCGCGATGTCCTCTGTCTCTCGCGCCCCTACGTCGTCCCCGTCGCGCGCCGCTATCTTCCTCGCTCGACCTGGACAGCCATGGCGCCACGCCGCCACCAGCGCGCCGTACGGACCCGCCACGGCGCCACCAAGCGCCCACCCCAGGCTGCCGTTGTGGCCGGCTATGGCAGCTACTTGAAATCGTTGAGGTCACTAATGGCGCCCACGATGCCGTGTTCAAGATGGACTTCACGTCTTCACTGCATGTTTAAAACTTCAAATACGCAAATACGAAGACAGATAAACGATTTAAATTAACCATCGATGATCGATGCTTAACTAACTGAATTAAATGGAGAGGTACAGAAACATGAAGGACGCCATGCTGGTGGCCGGCACTGTGCTCCGCTACCACAACGCGCAAGGAGCCAAGGACTTTGATCCCGAAGCCAACGGAGACACGAGCACCGGCGTGTAGGCACATATAGCGCAAACCCGTCGGAGCCGGACTGCTGTCCGACGGCGGCGGGGACCGGGCCGAGGCATCCTGATTTCTCCACGCCGTCGACGACCTGCGCTGGCCCGCTCCGCCGTCGCCTTCGCGTCCATCGGCAGCCGTCAGGAGTCAATCGTTGCGGATGGGGGACGGGAGGCAATGCAGACCTCCATTGCCGCGCCTATCGAGCGTAAGCGGAGGGGCCCAGGCGGGATTAGGATGGTGCACACGCCCCTAGCGACGCACCAACGCGTCGCGGCGCCGGCGGGCACGGAGGGAAAGAAAGAGGGCGAGATGAAGCTAGAGTTCGGTCCAATCCAGGCTAAGGGCACAATGGTCCGCTCACCTGATAAAATATAGTTGAGATCACAAAATGAATTAGAAAAATGAAGAAAGGCATTGTGGCGTGTGGATACAGTTTCGGCAATCTGGCGAAACCCATTTGCGGGTTGATATTTGGACGAAACCCGCTTTTGAGGATGGTGAAATTGCAAATTTCTCTTCTGAGGGAGAGTGATAATTCGAAACGGCAAGTATGGCATGATAGTTGCTTTCCAAAGAAAAAAGTATGGCATGGTAGTGATGTTGTGTACGCGAACTTTGTGACTTCTCATTCCAGCGCAACTGCGCAGCCACGGAGCCGCTGATGCCCCGTTGCCGTCACCGTCGTGAAGATGCTCGCGCCGGCCAGTTGCCAAAGCAGAATGGATGCAAGGAGGATGCTGGATGCGCATGCGGCAGTAACATTGAAGATGCGGGCCGTAGGGTGGGTGCGTCGTGCCGGGATTGTGGAGAGATGAGGATGCAGAGTGTTCAGCTATAGAACAGGAGCAGCTGTGATGAAATGTGGGTGCTCGTCTGCGAGGTGCCTGAAGTTCTGAACTTTCCCCAACAGAATCCAACTTCATAAAAATCAACGTTTAATTCTTGTTTAAGAACTTCAAATCTTGCCCAAAAAGAATATGTTTCAGTTCCATCTCAGTCCTAATCAATCTATCGACTATCCTGGTGAATCCATCGAAGCTTAAACAGCAGAACACCCAAATTCAGAAAGAACTGAATGCAGAATGCAGAATGAACTACTAAGGACTACCTGAACAGTTCGTTGAGAAATTAATCTAAGATCTTGCACTCGGTACCATCTTATTTTATTTTTTTTGAGCAATGCCATCTTATTTTATCAACGTACTACTACAAAACCTCAACCGAGACATCAACCCAAGTTCAAAGTTCTGAACATCTATATCAGGGGTGAGAACTCTACGGACAATCTCTCGCCAAAGGGAATTACGAATTCAAGCGTCTAAACAACTATAGCAGAGGGATTATAATTTCTGACAAATGGAGCTGTCACCAATTCTAAGAACCATATGCATGTCACTTGCTCCAATTTTCAGTAGCAACTGCGATCGCGCACTCTTACGGCGTTGCCGCTGCATCCTGGAGTTCAAACCCTCTCTCCACCGCGTAGTCCACGAAGCTGTACAAGGGGAGCACCCGGTCGCCGTACTTGTCCCCGAACCTGTCGGCCTCCGTCTTGGCCTGCGCCTTGAGCTCCTCCACGATGCCGAGCGCGCGGTCCATGCCCAGCGCGCGCAGGACGCTGGCGTTCCTCCTCATCTTACCGTTCCCGGACGCGCTCCGGATGTCGTCGACGAGCTCGTAGAGGACGCCGATGGTGCGGCCGTAGCGCCGCAGCGCGGCCTCCTCGTCGGGCCCGGCCCCGCCGAGCATGGCGCCGCAGGCGGCGGAGCACTCGGCCATCTCGCCGAACTTCTTCGTCAGGACCCGCATGACCTCGGCCTCGCCGAGCGCGGTGGCGCCGGCCAGATCGAGGAACTGGCCCGCCGCCATGCCGGTGGATCCGACGGCGCGCGCGAGCTCCGCGAGGACGCGGAGGAGCACAGCGTGGGGAACCGGGTCCGGGGACGGGGTGTGGGCGATGACGTGGGTGTAGGCGAGCGGGAAGAGCGCGTCGCCCGCGAGGACGGCCATGTCGGTGCCGAAGGCGGCGTGCGTGGAGGGCCGCCCGCGCCGCGTGGGTGCGGCGTCGAAGCAGGGCAGGTCGTCGTGCACGAGCGACGCCGCGTGGAGCATCTCGAGGGCCGCCGCGGCCGGGAGCGCGGCCGCGCGCGGCGCGCCGAGGAGCTCGCAGGCAGCGACGCAGAGCACAGGGGGCGCCCGCTTGGCGCCCCCCTCCTTGCCGGCGCCCGGGAGGACAGCGTAGCGCATGGCGGAGTGGATGCTCTCCGGGGGGCGCATGGGCATCGCGGCGTCGAGCTCGGACTCCACGTCGGCGATCAGGGAGGTCCAGTAGCGGCGCAGATCGAAAGAGGCGGAGGCGGCGGGCGCGGCAGAGGACGCCCGGACGGGCAGCAAGTGGTGGGATCTGGAGGAGGAGAGGAGCTTGGGGAGGGGGAGGAAGGTGGAGGAGAGAGCCATGGCGATGGAGAAAGAATTCGGGGGGAGGATTGGGGTTCGGATGTGGTTTCCTGTACTTGGGTGCGTGGTGATGACGATGGCACTAGTCGCGCTTGGATTGGGTTTTTCTCCACTCTTCGCCACTATCAGTGTTGCCTACGGATTTGAGCGTTCTACATGTGCATGACACGTCACAACACGATTTTCACAAACATTCAAACAAGATTACACAACAGTATCTATTGCTCTTCTCAACCATGCACAGCTGTTCTCCAATTCTTGGACTAAGCGAATAGTAGAGCGTCATCAGTCATACGTAACAGGAGATTAATGTTTTAGACAATAGACGAGACATTATAACGATCTTTGTGGCACAAGATTGTTAGGTTAGTGACAAGAACAAGGGTACGAGCAGGAGGGGATTCAAGATTTGAAGGAAGGAGGTTTATTTTCCTCTTCTTCTTTCCTCCTTTTCTTCCTCCTCCTCGTCCATGCCTGAAATTTTTTTAAGGAGCTCCGAAGGGGTTCCATGGGCTGCGTGGGGTAGGGGGCTCCAACCTCCCCAGCCCCCACACTAGATCCACCCCTAGTATGAGAAATGTAGAATAGGTTTTAAGAGACATCTCACCGTCCATGCTCTAGCGCGATCGAGATGCAGTTGAAGGACGAAGAAAGCTGTATGTTAGGCTAACAAAAATTTAGTGATCATTTTTACTTTTTAGGAAAACTTCATAACAAAATATTCCAAGGTTTTACTGATTGACTAAACCAAATTCATCAAAAGAAAAGGCACTTCCAACATATCTAATTGGCTATCAAATGTCCAACTAAAAATATAAGGATGCTAGTGTGTGGGCTCCAGGCCTGCATTCTTTTTCAAATATATCACTTTTTTTTCTAAACAAGGGAGTATGAATTAATGCATTGCAAAACTATTAGTCCTAGACACCACTCTCCTAATCAAAACAGGCAAAGTGGTCCATTTTAAGGGGATTTTTCAATTATGGTTCTGGCCATCAACGTCATCTTAAGTGAAGATTATAGCAGATCTGTGAACCACACGCATAAAAACAGTGCACTGGAAACATCGCATTTTACTCAACCTGATTAAAAAACTGTGCCTCAAATACTGAACCTTCTCGCGTCGAAGTAAAGAGTGAAGTGATAATTGTCTTCGCCTGTCACGTTTCAAAATTGCGCAAAGTTACAGCTGGCTAAGTGAGATCATTCGCAAATACTCCCTCCGTCCATTTAAACTAAATGGTTTGTACTGAACATCATATATTTATAGACAAAGATAGTATTTGAGAGGGAGAACATGGGACCAAGATGGCTCATGTGGGACAAGGATGCAGCTCTACTCTCTAGATTGCGATTGCTAAGTGCTCGACAAGCAAACCATCAGTTTCTTTGATCGACAAACACAAACACGAGAGCTTTGGTACAGACAACAAGAAGAGAACAAATTTCTGTTCAAATCTCGGCTTATTCAAGCATCCATCAATTTTACACTGCTCCAGACGCATGCAATTTCGATGTAGTTTGGCAATTTCTTATCCTAACTCTCGATACTTGCTGCATCAGCGCCATAAGAGTGACCGGCAGAAGATGCAGCAGTTTCTCCGACGACCACGACCACGGGGCTCCGCACCGCATGCTTCTCCGACACCCAGTTCAGCTCCCCCTCGATCACCGCCTTCGCCGGTGTGCTCGCCTGCCTCCTAACTGTGACGACGAAATCCTTCTTCTGGCCAACGTCACTGAACACGAGTGTCGAAGGGCTCACCGCCACGTCGATGCCCGGTGCGGTGACCTCCGCGCGGTACGTCTCCGCACGCTCCCCGACGTTCGTCACCGTCCGCTTCGCCTCCACTTGTCGCACCTCGTCGTCCATGGCGATCATGATGGAGGGGTAGTTCAGGTCCTTCGCCGCGATTTCCCCGGCCTCCGCGCAGGAGGCGTGCGCCGGCTCGACGATCTTGCGTGTCCGGTTCTCGCCGAGGCTCAAGCCGCATAGGTACGGGACGAAGTCACCGGCGGCGAGGTCGTACACGAGGCCCGGGTCCATGGCCTTCACGGGGTTCACCTCGCCGGCGCCCGTCACGAAATAGCTCACGCCCTCGCCGGCCAACGAGTCCCCAGGGGTGACCGGATCGGCTGTCGTGACGAGCGCCGACTTGATCGCGGCCGGCGACCACTCTTGGTGCGCCTTCTTGATCATCGCCGCGACGCCACTTACGTGCGCCGCTGCCATTGAGGTGGCCGCCTTGATCTGCGTGTCGGTGTACTCCACGTCATCATGCGGTGGCTCCGCCAGCGCGTCGGCGCCGGGCGCGCTGACGTCGGGCTTCAGGATCCCGGATCCGAGCTCGACGTTGGTGATGACGCGGCGGTCGGTGTCGCTGGCCGCCACGGTGAGCAGCCATGGCGCGCTGCTCTCGACCTTGAGCATCTCTGGCCCGCTGCTCCCAGCAGGGGTGCAGACCAGCACGCCACGGGCGACGGACTTGTACGACGGCGCCGTCACGGCATCGTCGCGGAACACCGCGCCGTCCTTGGCGCCGGCGGACATCGATATGACGTCCACGCCGTCGTCCACCGCGGCGGCCATCCCTGCGTTCACGGCTGCCGGATGGCACTCCTCGTCGCACACGCGGTAGATGGCGAGGTGCGCCTTGGGCGCCACCGCGAACGCCTTGTCGTACTCGACCCCGAGAACTGACGCGCGCTGCATGAAACTGCCAACCTCATCGCTCGTCTGTTGCGCCATGTTCCCGACCTCGCCGATGAACATGGCGGCGCCCAGAGCACGGCTCGTGTCCACGAATGTCCTCAGCCCGATCAGCTTGTTGTTGCAGGCTTCGCTGTCGTCACACCTTCCCTTCCATTGGGCCGGAGGCGACGGCATCCCTTCGGCATCGGGGCTGGCCGGAAGGTTACTCGCGGCGATGCCAGCGTCAAGGACGCCAATGGTGATCCCCTCGCCCATGTTGCCCTTATTCCACACGCCGTCCCGGACACTGTTGAGCCAGGGGAGCTGCGGCGCCGGCGCGTCAACGGACATGAGCTTGTAGCTCTTGTCCGGGATGGCCTCAAGGAACCAGGGGAGCCTCGCCATGTGCTGGACCTCCGGCGGCGTGAGCCACGCCGAGAACCCGCTCACCACGTGGCTGTACGAGTAGATGAGGCGCGACTCCGCCGTCGGGAACCGCTCCGACGTGGCCGGGTCGGTGGTGTTGCACACCTGCCCGAGGAGGTACGTGTGCCACTGCTCGAGCGCCTCGGGCTCGTCGACGCTGAGCAGGCCGTCCGGGCGGCGGACGGTGACGAGGTACGCGGCGAGCGGGCTGTCATTGTCGGACGTTCGACGGATGGAGGAGACGAGATGGGACGAGCACAGGAGGAGGAGAAGGGCGAGGTGAGGTCGGGGTGTCATGGTGGTGGCGAGCGCGGGGTTACTTGCGGTGAAGCTTAAAAAGAGCAGAGACGGGTGCTTTTGTATCGCCTCATCAGGGAATTGCAGAGGGGCTAAATTTAGTAAAGCCGGTATCGTTCCGTGTTCGTCTTATGCTAAACTGTTCGACCATTGCAGTTTTATTATCTGTTGTTCCCGGCCAGAGATCAGTGGAAGTTGGAAAATGGTCACAAAACAAAAAAATATTCATATGTTTCTGAGATTGCAGTGTGCTTGGCATACGCAGATGCTGAAGCAGAGGCGGAAGTAGTGTTTCCATAATAGAAGCAGTTCACAAAGAATTTGAATCACTACGACACTAAGCAGTTAAGTTGCTAAGTCTTGTTTACTGGTTCCTGCTTTACAGGTCATCCTTTTGAGTTCTGCTTTCTCTGAGTTATAATGGTATGGCTGTCCATTTGACAGTGTCAAAGATAACAACATAGTGATGCTGATCTGATATATTTCATATACTTATGCTCGACAGGTTTCCATAGGAATTTCCTGTATTTTTTATTGAATGGTGCTACATGCTGATCAGTATTTGTTGTGTTTGGACCATCTAGGTGTCAAGCTACAGAAAAACAACTCCATTGCTTAGCCTTTGAAAATCAAGTCCCAATCAGTGCGGGACTGAGAGATCACAAAGCAGGCACACGTTCCTATCTGCATCAAGCTTGAACAACCGCTCAGGTGATCTAGACACACCAATACATAACCGCTGGGCAATCAATCAAGAATTTCAATTAGAATTGTAGGGCTTTCCCCTGGTTAGAGGGAGCCCTTCCAGAAATTCTCTGAGGCCCGGGAGGGCCGCAGAGGGGGTTTGGAAATAGTTTTCAACCAGCAATTGACGCGCCTCGGTATGACCTCACTAGCTGCGTCATTGCCCCAAGCGCAAAGATGAGTTCAAACGCTCGCCCACAGCCTCCTTTTATGCTTGCGTCGAGGGCGCGTGACTCTAATCCGGCGATGTGGGACTAAATAACAACCGTCCTACTCTGTGCACGACTCGACCAGCCTCCCAGGTGCGAACTGGGCCCTTTTGTCCGCTGTTTCACGCCCTGGTAATCATGGGCCTAGTACTAGTTTATCAGCTGGGCTTTAGTAATTTGTGTTGCCACGCCCTGGTAATCATGGGCCTTGCAGGAAGGGGCACGGGAACTCGGGAAGCAGCCTGAAAAAAAAGACTCGTTTCCCCAACCCTAACCATCTCTCTCACCCGCCACTTCTCTCTCCCACTGCCATTACCCACAAGTGCCGGCAACCTGCATGCCCGCCATCATCCAGGGTTGCCAGCGTCCTCGGGCACCTCACTGCCATCCGCGGCCGTCGCCACGCCGGTCTCTACGGGACTACCTCCCACGCCGGAGACGGATGCCGCCGCTGCCGTTGTGCGCCGTTGCTGGAGCCGGACACTGCTGCTGATCCATTTTTTTTTGAAATGTTGATCTAGTATTTGACAAATGTTGAATCAATCCGCTAAAATTGTTGAAATAGTTTTGAAAAATATCGAAGGTAGTATTTTTTAAAGGTTGATCTAGCTTTTGTTGAATCTGCAATTTTCAATTTGTCGATCTATTATTGAAAAAATGTTGAAATCTTATCTTTCAAAAGGTTGAATCAGATCTCTAGTTGGGCCTAATGGGCCTCAAAGTTATATTGCTTACCTAATGGGCCCATCGTTCCATGCCAGGAGTTTTTGGCTACTACGGTGGACAAGATGGGTTCAGGTGTTTAATATACGATCAGGTTTCCGACGCGTAACTACAATTAAATTTCATAGCTAGGCCGGTCAGAACTTACAAATTAACATGCGTCTGTGAGTCGAATCATGTGTGGCTGTATCGGTTACACTACTTTTATGAACTTTCTTGGCTTTTCAGAATGAAACAAGTCCAAATTACAGGTTGATCACGGGCATCGCGTCGCCCTGATCCTAAAAGGCTGACGAAATTTGCCGTTGCCTCGAGACTGTCTCTCAGTCAGAGGAGAACCAGCGGATAATGCAACAGCTCTGTTTTTCATGACTTCAAAATTTAACAGCGAGTCGTGCATTACAAGTCACATACATGTGGGACCCATGTGTCAGCCAGCCAGTCATATTTGCTTTTCTTCCTTTTGTTCTCCCCCATTTCTTTCACCTCCGATTCGATTCCCTGTCCCCTCCTTTCACACCCCGATCGGCCGCCCCGCAAACCCTAACCATCTAAAACCCCCGGGCCCTCTCCGATGGCCGCCGCCTCGCCGCCGCGCTCCCCACCCGCCGCCAAGCGCCCCAAGATGTCCTCCTCCTCCGACCCGGAGGCTGATGCCGAGTCCACCTCGCCCTCCGCCGCCGGGGAGCCCCGCCGCCCCAGGTACAAGCGCCGCAAGGTCGCCATCCTCCTCGGCTACTGCGGCGCGGGGTACCAGGGCATGCAGAAGAACCCGGGCGCGCGCACCATCGAGGGCGACCTCGAGGAGGCGCTCTACCAGGCGGGTGCCGTGCCGGAGGCCGACCGCGCCGCGCCGCGGCGGTACGATTGGGCGCGCGCCGCGCGCACCGACAAGGGCGTCAGCGCCGCGGCGCAGGTGGTGTCCGGCCGATTCTACGTCGACCCGCCAGGCTTCATCGACCGCCTCAACGCCCAGCTCGCGCCGCAGATCCACGCCTACGGCTACGTGCGCGTCACCAACTCCTTCAGCGCGAAGAAGTTTTGCGACCGCCGGAGGTACCTTTACCTGCTCCCCGTGTTCGCGCTTGACCCCAGCGCGCACCCGGACCGCGAGGCCGTCATGGCGAGCATGGGAAGTGGAAGCGAGCTGACCAAGTGCCTGGAGTGCTCCGAGAGGGGGAGGAAGGTGCCTGGTGTCTTGGGCCGGGAGGGGAAGCTGCCCAGCCCTGGGGTGAATGGTACTGATGCTCCCGTGGAGGGAACTGTGAACACTCATGACGAATCGGGATCTATTGGGGCTGCGAAAGGTGATCCAACAGTTTCAGAAGAAACTCAAGCTGGAAATGCTGAGCTGGGATCAAATGGTGCTAGTGATGTTGTACCTTCAGGTACTGGATAGAAATCAAGTCTTGCAATGCTAATTTGTGTTAGCCAGTGTTAATTATATTTTTGTTCCAATCTGAATACAGGTTCAGCTGATGCAGATGCTTCAATCGGCAATGAGGAGAATAAACTTGAGGCCACAGCTACTGAAGAGAAAGTACAAGGTATGGATTTCGAGAATAGCAATGGAGAAGAGAAGCCACCAACCAAGAGTGACTTTTCTTACAATGATGAGGTGAAGGAGAGGTTCAACAGGATTCTCAAGTACTATGTTGGAACCCATAATTTCCACAACTTCACCACAAGAACTAAGGCAGAGGATCCTGCAGCCAAAAGGTTTATTATTTCCTTTGCTGCCGATCGTGTTGTTAGCCTGGATGGGATTGATTTTGTCAGGTGTGAAGTTGTTGGCCAGAGTTTCATGCTCCATCAGATCCGGAAGATGATTGGCCTTGCTGTAGCTGTGATGAGAAACTGTGCACCTGAATCGATTTATGATGTTGCCTTCCGCAAGTATGATTCTTATAAGCTGATGTGGGTTTAACAGTCCATTTGTGTATATTTACACACTAAATGTTTAATTATGCCATATCTGTGTTGCAGGGATGTCAAACTTAACGTGCCTACAGCACCTGAGGTTGGGTTGTACCTAGATGAATGCATGTTCACCTCATACAACAAGAAATGGAAGGATTCGCATGAGGCAGTTTCCATGGAACCTTATTGTGAGGAGGCTGAAGAGTTCAAGGTCAAGTATATTTTCCCTCATATTGCGGCGATGGAACACAAGGAGGGAGCTGTAGCTTTGTGGTTGCACTCATTAAATCACAGGAATTATCCAGATTTCCGCTACATGGAAACTGCTGGTGCTGATGCCAAGGTTGGGGCTGAAGTTGCTGCTGGTGCAGAGGTCAACGTTGGGGCTGAAAATGATGGTATCGAAGAAGTACAAATGCCAAGTGATAATGTGAGTGAGTAAATCAATTTTGCCTTGGGGCATACAAAGCCAATGAGTATATTTGCTTAATGTATGCACCGAAAGAGGGACCTGAGACACTGCTTATGGGATGAAATAAAGAATGAAGATGGTATCAAAAGGCTAAGGTGCATGGATTTATACAACGGTGTTTTCTTTAGGCAATACATCATGATCCCTATATTAATCTTCCCAGAATAGAATTTATAGGTTGATTAATCTTATATCTGAACTTAATCAGTTACTTCCATACAGTTGTATGGAAAATGATGGCGCCTGAAAATGCTTCAGCAATGTTTTTGTTTGCTGAAATTGTTATGGAATTCACTATATTTCGTCTTATCTAGCATATAAATGAATTTTTCTTGCATTTTTTCCGTTAGCTAGTAGCTGTATTTTATGCATTCACATAATTTGCTTGATGTGCGTCAAATTTCTCTGCAGCATATCTATTGGTATTACTAGCACATTTCTGTTTGAGCACATTTTTTTTTTTTTTGGGGGGGGGGGGGGCAAGGGCTGTTCCAGGCATGCAAGCCTAGTTTTTAGGATCGGACCGGACCGGCGGTCCGACCGAAACCGGAGCCCCCGCCGGTCCGGTCCAGGTAAAAGATCGCCCGTGCAATCAGACTGGATTAAACCGCTTTGACCGGCCGGTTTTCAGGGAAAACCGGTAGAAAACTGCACATTTGACCCGCGGCTCGACCGGTTGGGCACACGTCACGTGGGTGGAGCAACGTGGGGAGGGGGAAATATGCCCAAAAATAGATGGCGGAGGGGTTCGAAACCAGGTTGGAGCTGTCCAAGATGTTGGTTCCCACCACTAGGCCACATTGCAGCTTGTGTTGTATGACGAAACTTAAGTCTATTTGAACCGGTATAAACCGCTGGTTCAACCGGTTGTTTCAATGAACCATTGAACCGAGCACCCGAGCGGTTCGATGACGTTGCATGTCTCAATAACCGAATTGTGCCAGTTCGTAGCTGACTCTAATATCCAGCATTGACCTGATTCAACCGGTTGTTTCAATGAACCATTGAACCGAGCACCCGAGCGGTTCGATGACGTTGCATGTCTCAATAACCGAATTGTGCCAGTTCGTAGCTGACTCTAATATCCAGCATTGACCTGATACAGTTGTAGGTATGCAGGCAGCTCATGCTTATTTCCTAGACAGTAATTTTATTTCCAGGGTATATTTTTTTTAGGTGAAACTAGATTGTCAATAATGCCATGGAAAGAATATTTTGTCCGCTGCTTATTTTAGAGTATTGGTTAAATGATGGGTCCCTGATTTCAGCTCTTATCAGAAAAGTTGTACTATTTTTTAAGTGATGGTGTCCTGTAGCATTTTATCATTTGAAGTTATCATGTCGGAAACTGAACCACTACATTATTCTTATCAAAAAAAGAAATTGCTAACCTTGAAAGCCTCCATGGTTATATGGGAGAAGGAGAGGACTAAATCTGAGCTCTCTATTATTCTTATTTGGTGGCTTGGTGGACTACATTAGTACAGTTATCTCCTGTGTCCATAACACATTTTGATCTCTTAAATCCTTTCCACTAGTACTTATCACTATACATATCTTATTTAATAGAAAATGAAAGGTACTCCCAATTTTTCACAGATTTGGGGTGAATGAAAAAGACAAATGTACCCTTAGTTAGTTCAGTTTGCATATAGAAAATGGAGAAAATATGTTTCCATTTAATCATGCATGCACTAGATCAACGCGCCAAATTATGCATGCATAAGATTTAAGTCCTAGAATGTTATTCTTTTTGGGACAAATTTTGAATGCCAAAATATCATTCTTTTTTGGACGGAGGGAGTATATCTGATCGTCAGTGGAACATAGGGATCAGAATGCTAAGATGTGGTTATATGTTCACAGTGCTTAGGCAATACATCAATACATCATGACCCCTAGTTTAATCTTCCCAGATAAGAATCTCTGGAATCTGGATTGATTTATCGTCTATCTGTGCCATGTTGTTTGCTCCTGACAGTTGTATGACAAATTATTTCACCTGAAAGTGCTTCAGTAATGTTTTGTTTTCTGAAATTGTTACTAGATGCAGTAGGTTCTCACATATCTGATGGCTTATAGATGCATGTCTATTCACGGTACGGCATCAAGTGTCTATTAACTGTATCAAGTTTGAAAGTTCCTCTCATTCATTTCACTTGCAGCATAATTGCTATTATTACTAGCATCCTTGTTTCAGCTGATGGAATCAATTATTCTAGGCATGTAAATTATGAGGCTTCACATCCTGCATGTAAATTATGAGGCTTCACATCCTGCATGTAAATTATGAGGCTTCACATCCTGCATGTAACAGATGCATACAGTGCCAGCGTTCTCATGGTTACCACCTGATTAACCCTGACCCTGCTGACCTACTTGGTGTGATACCCTGGCTTATGCTTGTTTCCTAAACAAATTGATGTCTATCTGAAGATCTCCCAAGAGTCTGTCTTTGTAGGTGAAATAGAACTGTCAACGATGCAAATGATAGAATCTTCTCTCCACTGATTATTTTAAGTACCGGAGAAATGATTGTACCACTTGCAGATAGAGTTGTACTACTATGCATTGGGTGGTGGTGTAGCATTTTGGCTCCGTTTGGATACCCTCTGTTTTAGGATGTTGGGATGCTAATTAGGAGTATTAAACAGTCTAATTACAAAACTAATTGTAGAGATGGAGTCTAATTCGATAAATCTATTAAACCTAATTAGTTCATGATTTGACAATGTGGTGCTACAGTAACCATCGCTAATGATGGATTAATTAGGCTTAATAGTTTCGTCTCGCGAATTAGCACAAGGATTCTGCAATTAGTTTTATAATTAGCTCATGTTTAGTCCTCTTAATTAGCATCTGAATATTCGATGTGACACTACTAAAGATTAGCACATCCTATCAAACACCCCCTTTTAAGCTATCATGTGGGAAAGCGAACCACTACACCAGTCTTGTCCATAAAGAAATTGCTAACGTAAGCCTCCATGTGTTCCTGTTTGGTGTCTTATCCATAAAGAAATTGCTAACATAAGCCGCCATGTGTACCTGTTTGGTGGTTTGGTCCGGCGAGATTTGTGGATTTCTTCTGTTTTTACTTGTGGGGCTAAGGATTTCGTTCCCTTCCCCCAATTTTCTGTTGTTCTACTACTGTGAACCACTACATCAGTATTAAAAAAAAGTAGGCGTGATCATGTCATTCCGGGATGGAATGATGGTTGGAAATGGTTCGGGAATCGCGTCTCTTTTATCGTCTTTTCCTTGTTACTCTTGCACACATGCAGGCAAAGCCAAAGCCATCTCCTTGAATCCAAAAAAATATTTGGATCTCCTTATCCTTTACACATCTAAACTATGGTACTGCAAGGTCCTCCATCAAACCAGGCAAGAGGCCTTGTAAGCTAACACTACGGTACTGTCACCTAGAACTAGAAGAACATAGAAGTGCCCCCGCCTGGCAGCGGCTAGGAGACGTAGCGGAGCGAGTGCAGGGAGGCCGAGGTGTCCATGGACGCGGCGTCGTACATGCAGCGGCTCTCCGTGGCCTCGATGCCGTAGTCCATGAGCGGGCGGCGCTCAAGCTCCTCGTCATGCTCGCGCACGCAGTCCGGGACCTCGAGCTGCCCCTTATCCATGTGCGCCCACACGTACTCGAGCCTGCTCATGTACCTCAGCTTCTCGTACAGCCTGCAAGAGGACCGTATCGTCAATGGGAACGGCAGCTGATCGGATCGCGGTAAAAGCAATTCAGCTGCATCATCACCGTACCCGGAGCTGAAGAGGAAGCGGCCGAAGGTGGCGAAGAAGAACCTGGACTGGAGGGCCGGGTGCACGAAGTAGACGGCGCGCAGCCTCCCCTTGTCGCCGGCCGGCAGCGACTCGTAGGCCGCGCGGATCGCGCCGACGCCGGGGAAGTTGCCGCCGCGGTCCACGCGCGAGTGCATGTACACGACCACGAAATCCCGGCCCCCGATCGCCGGGAGCATGCGCTCCCGCAGGTAACCCCGCAGTGCCTCCTCCGCCCGCCCGCCCAGCGCTCGCGCTGCACATAGAAACAGAGGCATGGTCCATCAATTTCCGCCGGAGCCCAGAAGCCTGTGATTTGGGGAAAATCTGACCCTACCTGGGAAGTAGTTGCCGACGATCCTGACGACGGCGCGGCCCTTCCTGTCGCGGCCCTGGAGCGTGATCGCCCGGCTGCGCTCCAGCAGCAGCTCCGGCTCGCCCGTCTCGTCCTTCTCAACTGTAACCACCACCATGGCCTCCATCTTCCTTTTTTCCCCTCCTTCCCTTCTTGTGTTGTGTGCGTGCTCGCCGTTCGTACCGGTACGATCCGAGTGCTTTGAGGGGGGTCGCACGGGTGCGCGCTTAAATACGGGCGATCCGGTCCGAGCGGCTCGGCGCCGGCGCGGGCGTGGGGCCGTGGGGGAGTAGTAGATGGGGAAATGGGGGTGGTGCGGCGCGGCGGGGGCTGGCCACTGGGCCGTCGCGCGGGGGATGGGCGCGGGCGGTGGATGCGGGATCCCGGGGAATATGCTGGGGACATTTCGGTTGGGGGGTGGAGCGGATTGGCTCGGCGCGGGGGAGGCAGGCCACGACCGTCCGCGCGGGCGTTCTCGGCTTCTGGCTTCTGCCTCGCGGGATCAGAAATAGAATGAGCAGGAAACCGGGGCGGCTAATAGCGTGCGTGACTGCCTGTGCTAAATTTTAGTCCATATCACATCGGATGTTTAAACACTAATTAGAAGTATTAAACATAGGCTAATTACAAAATTAATTACACAACCCCTAGGTTAAATCGCGATACGAATCTATTAAACCTAATTAGTCCATGATTTGACAATGTGATGCTACAGTAACCATTCGCTAATGATGGATTAATTAGGCTTAAGAGATTCGTCTCGCGATTTAACCTAGGGGTTCTGCTATTAGTTTTATAATTAGCTCATATTTAGTCCTCCTAATTACCATCCGAACATCTGATGCGAGAGGAGTAAACTTTAGCCTCTGCAATCCAAACACCCCCGTAGTACTCGTTCCTGTGGGCGGCGGCGGCGGCTGCGTGCCGGTTGCCTCCGGATGGGTTGTTGGATCGGCGGCCTGACCTTATCGCTTCCGTTGGAGCCGGTTGATCGCTTCAGCAGTTGAACTTTGACGCATGGGGCTGCCAGTGCCCGGCGATCTGTTGCTGCTGGAGTGCTGGTCGGTTCCTACCTACTGCAGATGCAGCTTTAATTTGGACCTCGTCATGATGGTTGCTATAGAAGATTTTTAACATTGTTTGATCTGATATAAAAGGAAAGATAACAGGCCGCGTCCGCCATGGATCGGGCCCAACAATACCTGGACATTTCATTTAGTGTGACGATTACAGCAAGAGTTTCGGCCAGGCCCAAACAACCCTTTGAATTGTGATGCTCCAGTCTTGCAAGTTGCAACATCCAAGCGTGAGATTACAGCTGAGGGCGGGAGCGAATTAGAAGTCCTGCCTGAGATGCCATCGTACTACTCCGGTGACGCCGATGAGGGTACTCACAAAAGTCTGAGCCGTGTTCAGAGGAGTCAGGAGGCATGCTTCGAACCATTCCATCCCGGGGGCGGGTCTTCGTCAGAGATGAGTACTGAAATGACCTGAATCCTGACATTGCACCACTTACCACTCGTTGCTGCTGCCGTTGTTCCAAATTTCTTTTAAAAAAAATCTCCTACCATCTTTTGCAGACGTGAAAGAAACAGCCCTGGCATAAAAATGCCTGGTCGGAACTCTTGCCTGTAACCTGCCGAGCATGCTCGCGGTACCTCCCAGCTTGGGATCCGTTTAGTACTCCATACGTATACTTTTTCTGAGTTTGAAAGCCAGAATTTCGCACTATAATCTCCTAAAATTTATCTCCCTGTCTGCTAGGTCCCGGAAAAGGTTGGCTTCATGATCCTAATGCGTAGCATAACGTGACTACTGACTAGGCCATCAGCGTACGATCATCACCACGCTTTTGAACACCCAGGGTCGAGACAACACAGGAGGCTCCGATCCTTGTGGGTTCATTCATGCTCGCAAACCGTAATGATCCCTTCTGTGCCAGGATTGCGCATTTTAGTATCGAACGACCCCCCTACCCCTACCCATAAATATAAAACAGTTCATGGCCATCACGTACTACGTACGCTGCAGGCACTCGAAACCTGATACGGCCGCTATCATGTACCTCGGTCAAAGCGGCACACACGCATGAATCAATGCGGTACGCAGACGGGGGCACCCGCAATCATACGCTGGGAGCGTTGGCACTTGGCACTTGGCAGTGGCCGCTGTGGCACGCGTCAGTACTGGGGGGCACGCAGCGGCCTCGGGGCAGCCCACCGCTGGCTCCGGCCGCACGGCATCGGCATGCATCGCCCCATGATTAAGCGACCGGGCATGCAGCAACGGCTATGGGCTCTCTCGCACTCGCGCCTCGTCTCGCCCAGCGCCGGCCGGCCTGGGCCAGCGGAGCCGCAGAGAGATGAGGAGGGATCAATGCGAAGTGATGGCCTGATGGGCCAGCGGCGCCAGTTCGTCCGTCCGTCCTCCCCTTGGAAATGATGGGTGCCTACGTGCCGCACACTGATTTCGCTTTGGGAAATGATCATTTTTTTTTCCTTGCAGGGGAGGAGGAGGTGAGAATGTGAGATGAGATGAGGGGAGATCGATGAGTACCGCTTTTCCCATGATGGCTTTCATCACTGCAGCTCACGGAGGGAGTCACGGCACGGGCACGCAGAGTCTAGCTAGGGGCGTCTAGCTAGGCAAAAGAGCTGCGCAGTGCCGGTCATCGTCGCTACACTGCTCTTTCTCAGTATGCAGACACGGGGTCACTGCACAGCATTTTGGAACTGCTACCTCTCGTGCTGATTCCTTTCTGGCTGATTAGTGTGCTAATTTTCTTCTATATATTTCCCATACACTCTAGGTTGTGTGCCAACAGAAAGCGAGCGCGTCATCGAGGACTAGGGCCAGCATGCACATTGTATGATTGAGGGTTTTGCTAGCCGGAGTAAAGGCAGAAGATGAGCAAATCTACCACTAATTTATAGCGCCCTGAGGCAGGAGAAGATGAACTTTTTGTCCTCTTTGCGGAGAGCTGTGATGGTGTTAAAGCCAGCCAGCACAGATCTCTATAGTTTTGACAACTTTTGTTTCCTCCTGAGAAAAGATTGTGTACCATACCGACATGTCGCCGCAACGTTCGGCTTCAACGATACTAAAGTTTAGTCCTATCACATCGGAGGTTTAGGTACTAATTATGAGTATTAAATATAATCTAATTACAAAACTAATTATACAGATGGAGTCTAATTCGTGAGACGAATCTATTAAGGGGGTGTTTGGAAGGAGGGGGTTAAATTTTGGCCCCCGTCACATCGAATGTTTGGACACTAATTAGGAGTATTAAACTTAGACTAATTACAAAATTAATTACACAACCTCTAGGCTAAATTGCGAGACGAATCTATTAAGTCTAATTAGTCCATAATTTGACAATGTGGTGCTACAGTAACCATTCACTAATTATGGATTAATTAGGCTTAATAGATTCGTCTCGCGATTTAGCTTAGGGGTTCTGCAATTAGTTTTGTAATTAGCTTATGTTTAGTCCTTCTAATTAGTATCCGAACATCCGATGTGACAGGGCTAAAATTTAGCTCCTGGTATTCAAACGCCCCCTGCCTAATTAGTTCATGATTTAATAATGTGGTGCTACAATAACCATTTGCTAATGTAGAATTAATTAGGCTTAATAGATTCATCTCGCGAATTAGCTTAGGAATTCTGCAATTAGTTTTATAATTAATTCATTTTTAACCCTTCTAATTAGTATCCGAACATATGATGTGACAGGACTAAACTTTAACCCTGGTATCAAACACCCACTAACGAGAAGCTAGGGCACAATTGGAACAAAACCTGGGCCTTGTTTAGTTGGCTAAATTGGAAGGTGCCAAATTACTGTGCTGGTACTGTAGCACACTGTAGCGTTTCGTTTGTATTTGTGAATTATTGTCCAAACATTGACTAATTAGGCTCAAAAGATTCGTCTCGCTAAGTACAACAAAACTGTGCAATTAGTTTTTAATTTCATCTACATTTAGTACTCCATGCATGTACCGCAAGTTTGATGTGATGGGGAATTTTTTTTTTGCATAGTGTCAAAGTTCGGAGTTGGGGGTGAAGTAAACAAGGGCCTGGCTTGCTTGCTGCCATCGTAATTGCAGCACTTGGGAGTTCAAACCTGTACTTGCACAGGTTGACAGGCATTTAACTCGGCGCAGGTGCCGAACCGAAAATAACCGTGGGACGTCGTCTTCGTCTGGCATCGAATGGTGGGGGACTGAAGGTTGGTGAGGCAGATCTGGAGCGATTCAATGCTGGGTCGTTCAGCAGGCATGCACGATGCATCGCTGCGCCCTCCGCGTCCTTGCGTGGATTAGATTCAGATTTCGGCAGCAGGATCCGATGGATGGTGCCTACTGTCGCCTACCACCACTCCACCAGGTACTAGCCGCAGACAGGCAGGCAGCGAGGGAGCTGATGGAATTTATGATGATCCATCGATTTGGAGGTGGGGGCGCGCATCATCAGTGGCGGTGCATCGGGGGACAAAAGGCAAGAATTTGGAGCAGCCCGCTGCCGTGGCGGGTGCGCCCACGGCGGCCCACATTTCTGGCAGGGCGCCTCTTCTTCCCGCCGCGCACCACTAGCAAGCAGCAGCAGTAAGCCGCACTGCTGCTCGGTCACGATCTCTTCTCGCTCGTCATCAGAGGCGGCGAGTAGTGCACACACTGTTGCATCGGGGTATCCTAAGGCGCCGCCACGATGCAGTTCTACTGTCGCGGCGGATGCATGCGTTCGGTCAATGTGTCCGAGAGGGAGGTCTGCTCCCTTTTCGATTGCACGACTATTGCTCGCCATGGTTTCTCGCTGCAAGAGAACGCGCAGCGTCCAACAGAGTCCGGAGTCCCCTATTGACTGCAGCTATCAACTGGTGAAAGCTAAAAGGGTTTTAAGTGGGTTTGGTCAAGACTGTCAACCCCCCCACTTTTCAGCGGAATTTATGTTTTCCATGAGAATTTCATATGTTAAGCCTCACGGTGAACGGTGAAGGTAATGCTTCTTAGAGAGCAAGTATAATAAGATTATGTAGTGGGGGCTGTATGAAATAACACATCTTATATTTTTACTAAGTTGGATGAGAGATACTCCTAAGAGAATCGAGCTGCAAGCTGGTCGAGAGCAAGCTGCAACATGGACTTAAAATAAATTTGGTGATTTGGTGAGAGAAGGATTGAGAAGATATTGATCCAATATCATCGTGTATTCCGCACGTTAGCCAACTATTGTATGGATGGGCTATTAGGTTGGTTTAAAATGATACGGCAACAAGATATAGGTAGCAACAGGCTAAATCATTAGCCATGCTCTTAAGTAACTCTAGCATATCTCCTTTTCTTAATCCCCACTCTAATAATTGGTTGAAGGGGAATCCTTAATGACCGTTCCATAAACATCCTTTTCTTAATCCGCAATAACAGGTTATTATAGGGCATAATAGTAATGGAGCGGGCGAGCTGCAAGGTTGTTCCTCGGGTTAGGTCGAAACCAGCTAACCCACCAACCCAGCCTAATCGGACCGTAGAAGCGGGTTTGGGCGAAGCGGGTTTGGGCGAGTTAGGTCCTGTTTATTTCCCACCTCCTAAAATTTTAGCTTCTAAAAAGTTTTAGTCAGTTTTTAGTCCATGATCTAAAGCATGTTTGGTTCCACCTCCTAAAACTGACTAAAAGCAATAAATATTGTGGCAAAATGATCATACTGCCCTCCTCCCATGCCCCTGCTCCTTCTCTGCCCGCCCCTCCCCTCTTCCTGCTTCCCTGCACACACGCAGCCGCCTGAGCCCTCTCGCTGCCCCGCCGATGGCGGCCGACGCCCTCCTCCCATCGGCGCCGCCTCCTCCCATCCTCCCGCTGGCGCCCCTCCCCTCTCTCCTTCACTCGGCCGCCCCCCTCCCCTCCTCTTCTTCCCCGGCGTCGCCCCCTACCCTCCAATCAAGGCTGCCGCACCCCTCCCCTCCTTTTCTTCCTCGACCACCGCCTCCTCCCCTCCTCCCGCTGGCGCCGCCCCCTCCCCTCTAATCCCGGCCGCCGCGCCCCTCCCCTCCTCTTCTTCCCGGCACCGCCCCCCTCCCGGTCCTCCCTCGCTCGGATCCGGTGGTGGCGGGAATCCGGCGAGGGAGCGCCCGACCGACCCGTGCGGCGGCACAAGGGAGCGGGGGTGGCGGATCTAGCGGGGGATGGCACGGCCGCCGATGAGAGGTCACGGGTGCCGGCGTGGAGGAGGGAGGGAGCGGCAGCGAGGTTGGGGAGAGTGCGGTCGGGAAGAGGGTGCGGGGGTAGAGGCAATAAAGGAGGGGTAGTGGGAGTCCAACACTGGATTTAGGAGGTTTTGGGAGGGGGTGAGGGGACTATAAGTTTTGAGCCTCCTAAAACTTTTTAGTCACTTTTTAGGAGGAGTGTTTGGCTCTTTAGTCACATTTTAGTCATTTTTAGGAGCTAAAATTTAGGAGGGTGGAAACAAACAGGGCCTTAGTTGGTTTCTGGTTAGAGCCTATGTGTCTAGCAACGGGTTAGGGTTGAACACAGTTTAGAACCATGCAAACCTGCTCAACCCGTCCTAATTCGTGCGCACATGATGTTTCAGCGGCAGCAATAACAATTCTACTTCCTATGGCGGAGATCTACGTGGCGTCCATGACTCCTTGCGATCGGTGGCAGTGCAGGCGTGAATCTGGATGTCTATGGGATGGCAATGGAGGAGAGCAATCTTATAGAGTTACATCTCCATGGCAGCATCAAAACAGAGCGCTCAGCCCGGTTGGAAGACAAGGCAAGTTCGTCAGCGCTACCCTTGGAGCTACTCATATCTCTGCGTTGGAATCGTAGTCAAACAGTTGACTGATGTCTTAGCTAAGATTGTGCCACGTGTGGGAGCATGCTCAAGCATAGCGGCCGCTCAACAGTTGGTGTGATCTGGATAAGTCCTGTACATCCTGTGGTTGTCGTACATATATCTATGGGCCCACTAAAAGGTTTGGACAGATCCAAATATGAGGCTGGACACTGAGATGCATCTAACATGGAGACCATGACGCAATACGGTGCAGTCTACATGGAAAGATAAGAACTAGTCGAGGATTAGGAAAATACTCGTTGTAATATGGCAGGCTTCTTCTAGTCGTATTCGACTAGTATTCTGGTAACCAACCAACCTGTAACCATGCTCCCGACTATATAAGGCAAGGCAGGGACCCCCTCCAAAGCAATTCAATTAACCCAACACACATGATGTAGGGTATTACGCAATCTAGCGGCACGTACCTGTCTAAATCATGTCTGTGTTTACCTTCGATTTTCTGATCTTGATGAGCCCTACCAACTAAACACTACCTCAGGCACCCCCCTTGGTAGGTTGTCGGGTCTAAACATCGACAGCTGGCGCACCAGGTGGGGGATACCATCAAGAATCCACTAGTGAACTCGATGGCATAAGTCATCATCAAGCTCATCATCGTGTTTGAAGCAGGCGCGACGTTCATCTTTGGCTCCTAGGTTTGCAATGCAGACGGCGCTAGAAATTTCCGCCGCCACATTGCATCGGCCCGGAGAAGAAGCAACAAACCATAAAGCTTCACCGCCAAGCTCCGGAGGATCTCGCCGAGAATTTTGACAAATTTTCAATTTCTGACCTAGTCAGAGGCTGGGGGGACGAGCCTGAGTACTACTCGACTTCTTCCGCCAGTCGGATTGACTTGCACGAGCCAGCGCATAAGCCATCTTGCGAGTCGGATTACCACTAGAGTCGATTATCGTTCGGACTCTGCAACGCGACCACTATTTATCCGACGACCCTGTCCAGATCACAATCCGATCCGGATACGATCGAGGACCTCGACTACTACTTGGATCCGGACGAGGAGACTCCTTTATTAAGTCTGTAGCAGGTGTTGGTAATCACATCAACTCCGCAAGGCAGATTTGTCTACTGCCCCAATATGAAGCTACCCGCTCTGGCCAAGGATGATGATTTTCGCGCCTCATTGCCTACCTCAACACTCTCCTGTACTAGGAGGGAGCTCCTCTATTGCTCATCTATGAGGAAGGTGGCACCATGGAGGTCATCACTTCAAGCTCGGGAAGCTACTCTCGAGAGCAAGAACTCTTCGTCGTCGTTGATGGACAAGAGGATGAAGAAAAAGAACGACGGGATAGAAACCCACAATATGAGCGTCACCCAGATGACGCTCGCTAGATGAGCTCACCACAAATGTTGTCGAAGAAGAGACCGAAGCTCAAAGAACTCAACGACGAGCAAGAAACAATGCAAGAGCAGAGCGCCGCCACCTCCTTGTAGCGGATCTACCAATCCAGTGTTGGAGGTATGCTCTAGAGGCAATCTTAGAGATGATGATATTCCATTGTATCCATATTTTATATTGTGTTCCTTCAATATCCATTAAAGGCTACTTGAATTGATTTGCAATTATGTGAATTGTGTGTGAAACTCTTTACTTGTGTGGCTATATCTCTGAGCCCCTCTAGTGATCGGATCTGAAAATGCATGGCCATGCTACGTGAGGTTAATAGTTAACTTAGAGAGGGATTTCGAATCACACGATCGAGAAAGAGAGGTCAGCTTGGAGCTAGACCAAATATCGTGAGGCAAAGGAAATAGCATTTACGTGATGTTATGATGGTTCGTCTGATATGATCTTCGTGTGCGTATAGGAGTTAGCATGCCTTGCTAGAGGCTGCTACTAACTATTGGCCAAGTAGGAGTACTCGCGCCATGTCTATACGTATGTGAAACTATAGGGTCGCACACTTAAAGGGCTGGAAGTCCAATGAGGATATGACCCGAATTGGACCAGGTTTAGGAGTACTAATGGGCCTCGGACCTAGAGGCCCGTCAGGGAACACTATATATTGAGGGGTAGCGACGGCTTAGGGTTTAACCCTTTTGGCCGAACCTCAGCCGCGCCCCTCCACGCCCTCGCCTTGTTACACTCGAAGACCTAGCAGTCCAGCTTGCGACGCTTCCTCCCCGCACATGTGGATATCTTGGAGGTGTTGCATCTGCAGCACTTGGATGAGCTACCACATGAGAGCCTGACGAGCCGGTGAGGAGCTTGACGAGCCGTCGTGCGAGGAGGAGCTGCTGGACATGGACGTGTTCGACTACACTGCGGCGACGTGTGATCAACTATAATGTCCCGACGCGCTTCATCAACTTCCGCATCTGCGCGTCTAGTGGTAATCCCGTGATCCATATACGACAGTTTTCCTAGTTTACGTGGTAGAATTTTTGTTTTGCGCTAGCATAGCCTACCTCGTAACCCTTCATCCTGAACGTGGATAACGCCTTTGAAGCAGTTCAAACACGCCACCATTGTACTCCTCTGACTACCATCGTGTCTATTGATCTCATCACCCGCGTGATGCCCCAGAACAAGTACACTAGACAATTGGCTGAACTGGCAGAACTCGCGTATGAACAACTCGATCAGCAGAATCTGATACAGTCAGTCCAATGCTCTGCATCCTAGTGAAGTTAACATGGCAGCAGCCATAGAGGCCCTCCATCAAGACAAAGTCAACTCGGAGGTGCCAGACCAAGCCAAGATGGAGTTGAAGATAGCTGGGCAGGACCCTCGGGAGGCTGTGGCCACTGTGGGGCTAACGTAGAGCCTGAACATCCATTAGGAGACCTTTGCAGCAAAATCAACATCAGCCGCGACGCCCGTACCATCATCGATGGACGGCGCCGCGAGCGCGAGCAAGAAGTCGAACACTCAGGGGATCTGACGGGCTTCCCACCTTCTCCAGATGTGTGAGGAGGACAATTTTATCCAAAAAGTTCAAACCCCCAGCTATCACAAAGTACGATGGCAAGAAAGACCCAGTCCAATAGTTCCGGTGCTACTCGCTATCAGTACAATCAGTTGGGGGAAACAACGACACCAAAGTTGTCTACTTCCCCATCTGCATGGAGGCGGCGCCACTCACATGCTCAAATCGTTGGACAAGAACTCCATCGACTCGTGGAAGGACCACGAGGTGGCGTTCACCAATAACTACGCGGGGGAAATACAACGTCCTAGCAACAGAATCGACTTGTCCTAGGTCAAGCAACAAGAAGGCGAGACCCTGCGGAGCTACTTACGTTGTTTTTTCGATAAGAAGACGACAATCGTGGATGTCACAGAGCGCAACGTAATAGACTGCTTCCAGAACAGCTTCCGCGACCAGCGGACGTTTCAAGACTTCGGCAGAAGATGCCCCGCTAATATCAAATCTCTCAAAATCATGGCACAGACGTGGGCAGATGAAGAAGACAGGGAGATCGAAAGATTCGAATCTAATCACAACAAGGGCCAGAACAACAACAATCAGAACAATGGCCAATGCAACGACAAGAACCACAACGATTGCCCCAACAATGACAACCAAAATACTACTTGGGAAGTCAGAACCGCAAGCGCAAGCCAGAGAATATTGTAGCCGCAATCTCACGGTCATCCAAGAAAGGTGGAAGTAAGAACCAAGATAGGTCCTCGTTTAACGAGCTCCTGAATAAACAGTGCCCATAGCACCCATACTGCAAGCACTTTGCGTTAGATTGTTTCAATCTACGCAGAGTCATGAACAACCTGCCAGAGCCATATGGCACCAAAGATAAGGGCAAGGCCAAGGAAGATGAAGATGATGGTGACAATGGCAAGTTTCAAAATCCATCCAACATCGTCAACGTCATCTTCGACAGAACTCCGGGTACTGCTACTAAGAGGTCCCGGAAAGCTCACTCTTTGAGAGATAAAGTCCATTGAACCTACGGCGCCAACGTTCCTCAAATGATCCGGGGTGCCAATTACCTTCTCCAGGAAAGACCAATGGACTAGTTTCTCAGACCTAGAACGGTATCCCTTCATCCTTGACCCGGTTATCGCTAGCTCCAGAATTACCAAAGTACTCATCAATAGCGGCAGCATTCTCAACATCCTATTTGCCAAGACAATGAAGAAGATGGGCGTCGACATCACTGATATGCTCATCCCGATGAACTCTCTGTTCTTTGGGATCATCCCGGGCAATACAGTTGTACCCCTCGGACAGCTGGTTTTGCCAGTTACCTTTGGGACCAAAGAACACTACCAGACATAATACATTCGGTTCCAGGTGGCGGACTTTGAAACATTGTACCACGCTATCCTCGGAAGACCAGCATTAGCCAAATTCATGACCATCCCGTACTACGTGTACTTAATACTCAAGATGCCGGGACCCAAGGGAGTACTCTCCTTACGCGGAGTCTTGAAGATGTCGTACAACTGCGACATAGAAGTCATGGAGCTAGCACCAACTACTCAAGTACCAAACTTGATGATGCAAGTCTTTTCCGCATCCAAGAAGCTATCCCCGTCAGAGCTCGAGATTTCAGAAAAGAAGTCGAGCGCAACCAAGGTTAAGCCAGCAAGTGAAGTAGACATCAAAGCTATTGACCTTGAGACTGGTGATAGCTTCAAGAAAACCCTGATTGGCACATGGATGGATCCTAAATAAGGAAGCACGCTCGTCAGCTTCCTCTAGGCCAACCGAGACATGTTCGCGTTGAAACCAGTGGACATGCTGGGGGTGTCCAGGGAGTTAATCGAGCACTCACTCAATCGGAATCGAAAAGGTACACCAAAGAGGCAACGCCTACGATGATTCGCCCAAGACAAAAGGGAAGCCATCAGGAAAGAGCAGGCCAAACTACTCGCGGCGGGCTTCATAAAAGAAGTCTATCATCCAGAGTGGCTCGCCAATCCCGTCCTAGTGCGAAAGAAAAAACAACAATAAGTGGAGAATGTGTGTCGACTACACAGACCTCAACAAGCACTATCCAAAGGATCTCTTTGAGCTCCCTAGGATTGATCAAGTCATCGAATCCGCAGTGGGATGCGCCCTCCTCTGTTTCCTCAATTGCTACTTGGGGTATCACTAGATAGCTTTCAAGAAGGAAGAGCAGATCAAGACCACGTTCATCACCTCATATAGAGCTTTCTGCTACACAACAATGTATTTCGGGTTGAAGAACGCGAGCTCTACTTATCAACATGCATTCCAAGAGTGCTTTAGAAAATAGCTACACTGCAATGTCGAAGCGTACGTGGATGATGTGGTCATAAAGACCAGAAATCCTGATGGTTTGATCGCTGACCTGGAAGAGACCTTCGCCAGCCTGTGAGAATTTCAGTGGAAGCTAAACCTGACAAAGTGCATCTTTGGTGTGCCGTCCAAAAAACTTCTCGGTTTCATCATCAGGCACCGAGGAATTGAGACAAATCTAGAGAAGATCTCCGCCATCACCGATATGCAGGCCCCATCAGGCATCAAGGACGTCCAGAAGCTGACTGGATGCATGGTGACCCTCAACAAATTCATCTCAAGGCTTGGAGAATGGGACCTACCCTTCTTCAAACTACTCAATCAGCAAGATAAGTTTTAGTGGACCGAGGAGGCAGATCAAGCCCTACAACAATTGAAGGACCTCCTATCAAAGTCACCGGTCCTCACGGTGCCAGACCCCAATGAAGACTTGCTGTTTTACATCGGCGCGACTACTCACATTGTCAGTAGAGTGATCGTGGTTGAAAGACCAGAACCAGGCCATGTATTCAAAGTACAAAGGCCCATCAACTTCGGAAGCGAGTTGCTGTCAGATTCCAAGACCAAATATCCACCGGTCGAGAAGCTGTTGTACGCGATACTGC
Source organism: Setaria viridis (assembly GCF_005286985.2). Taxonomy (NCBI): domain Eukaryota; kingdom Viridiplantae; phylum Streptophyta; class Magnoliopsida; order Poales; family Poaceae; genus Setaria; species Setaria viridis. The sequence goes on from NC_048263.2 coordinate 33,474,688, forward strand.
TCATCTCGCGGAAGTTACGATATTACTTTCAGGAGCACAAGATCTCCGTCGTCTCAAATTTCCCTTTGGGAGAAATTCCCCACAATTGGGATGCAACAGAAAGAATATCTAAGTGGGCATTAGAACTCGGAGCATTGTTCCTGGAATTCAAGTCGAGTACTGCAATCAAGTCCCAGGTCCTAGTTGATTTCATGGCAGAGTGATGGGAGAATCAATTACCAACACCAGCAGAGCGTCCTGAGCATTAGGTCCTGTATTTTGATGGATCGCTCAAGCTCGAGGGCATCGGTGTAGGAGTACTCTTGATATCTCCCAAAGGTGAACAACTCATGTACGTCCTGCAAATCTTCCGGGAAGTGTCCAACAACGAAGCTGAATACGAGGCGCTTTTGCACGAGCTCCACGTGATAGTCTCGCTAGGAATAAAGTGATTGTTGGTCTACGATGACGCACTGGTGGTGATCAATCAAGTTAACGACGAGTAGGATCACCACAAGGAGAACATGGATGTGTATTATCTAGAAGTATGCAAGGTAGAGAAGAAATTCTCTTCTTTGGAGTTCCATCATGTCGTCCGCGAGAAAAACATTGCTGTAGACGTCCTATCAAAGTTCAAGTAGGACCTTTTGTCCATGAGCTACACAAGCCATTCATATCGGAGCCGACACCATCAACAACCACTGATCGAGATCCTACAACACTAGATTGGGACCGCTCCCTTCATCGACTAAATCAAAGAGCACAAGCTACTTTCAAACAATAAAGACGTAGAACAAGTCTCGCGGTGCATCAAGAACTATGTTCTAGTCAGAGACAAACTTTATAGAAGACGCGCATCGTCAGGAGTGCTTATGAAGTGCGTCTCACAGCAAGATGGAAAGGACATATTGGAGGAGATCCACAAAGGCATTTGCGGCAACCACGCGTCCTCACGCACAATCGTGGGTAAAGCTTTCAGATCAAGGTTTTATTAGCCTACAGCTCTCACTGACATCGAGGAACTAGTCCACCGATGCTAAGGGTACCAATTCTTCGCCAAGCAGCAGCACATCCCTGCCTACAAGCTAATCACCATACCACCATCTTGGTCCTTTGCGTGCTGGAGGCTCGACATGATTGTCCCACTGCCTACGGTGCCTGGAGGATTCAACCGAGTACTGGTGGCAATTGATAAGTTTAGCAAATGGATCAAGGTGAAGCCAGTAACATGCCCCAAGGTAGAAAGAGTACTCGATTTCCTCGATGAAATTGTCCACCACTACGGGTTCATCAATCGCATTATCACAGACCTGGGCTCTAACTTCAACAATCAAGAGTTCTGGGAATATTGCGAGAACAACGGGATCGACATCCGTTACATCTCTGTCGCTCATCCGCGGGCCTATGGCTAGGTTGAATGCACCAATGGGATGGTACTGGAAGCTCTCAAGAAAAGGTTGCACAACATCTTAAACACCAAAGGAGGCGAGAGGCCTAAAGAACTACCCAATATTCTCTGGGGGCTTCGTACCCAGCCGTGCAAGCCTACAGGACAATCACCCTACTTCATGGTCTACGAATCTGAAGTTGTCCTACCTGCCGATGTTATATGGAAATCTCCAACGGTCGAGCAGTATGAGGAAGGCGCAGCAAAAAAAACAAGGTACCTAGATTTAGAAAGCCTCGAAGAAGCCCGCTGTACAGCACTCGTCCGGTTCGCAAAGTACCTAGAAGGGATCTGCCGCTATCATGATCACAACATCAAAGAACGTTCGTTCAATGTAGGCGATATGGTCCTAAAGCGAATCCAAGACATCAAGGGGCTGCACAAGCTAAACTCACCATGGGAAGGACCGTTTGTCGTGTCCAAGCTCACTAGACCTAGGTCGTATAGGCTCCAGTATCTCTCCGGTGAAGATGTCAACAACTCGTGGAACATCAAGCATCTTTGTTGTTTTTATCCATAAATTAGATTTACAATTCATGTAATCGGCCATCAACCTTAGCTGCATTTACAATTCAATAAAGCAAAGTTTATTTTCAGCGTAATTCAACTACTTATTTTTGTTTTATCGTGGCTTGCATAGCAAGTTTGCAGTATTCATCTTGAGTTATTCAACTCATTGGACAAAATCGTCCAATTGCAGGTTGCAAAGCAAGTCTGCAATAAACTTCATGAGTTAGTTAACTTATTGGACAAATATATCCCTTGCCGGCTTGCAAAAAAGAATCCATCAATACCTAAGGAGTTAATTAACTACCTGACTGACTATTCACCGAACAAATCTATCTAGTTGCGGACAAGGCTCTACACCTTCAGCTGGGGGCTCTATCATATCCGCAATCAGCTGGACGGCCTCACAAATCTTATTCAAGGTGAATGTGGCAATTTTTGCCTTAGCCTTGCAATCTTTGATGGTCTCCACGGTAGTAACAAGATCAACCTCGCCATCCTTGCGCATCTTCTTCTCCTTCTCTAGGTTATGCTCCAACTTCTCAACTTGCAAGACAAGTTTGTCGTTCTGGTCAATCACACGATAGAACGCATTGGTCCAATCGGTGGCTTTCTCCTAAAGTTCTTTATTCGACTTCTCAAGCTCCGCACATTAAGGCAGCAGACGGTCAGTACCACAAGCAAAATTAGTATGCGGAAAGCAGCAAGAATAACAATTACCTTTAATCAGCTGGTTCAAGCACTTGTTGCGTCCGCTGAGTCGGTCTTTCTCTTCTTCAAGTTGCAAGATGCAATTTCGGTATTCAGCAGTTGCTCCGTCATACTTCATCATTAATCAAGAATAGTGCTCCCTCTCCTTAGCAAGTTCTTTTCCAAGGGTCTCAGCACGAAGTATTGTGTCCCCATATCCTTCAAGCATCTAGGATTTACGGCAGGAGCGCTTGATGACATTCTGCGACACACACAATAGATACTTGTATTAGTACACAAGTACAAGTTACAAGTCAACAACAAACAAATCAAGTCAGAAAAGAAGATACCTCTGCATAATTGCCGATACGGCGGTGCATCTCCATCATTCCAGCAACCACATCCATATTTAGCAAGGAGTCGTCGATCAGTTGGATTACTTCAAGATGAATTTCTACGACTGACAAAGGATCTGCAGGAGCTTCAGAATCAGTTGCGCTTTGCGGAACCATGCCAAGGTTTGTCGACGGACCTAGCTCGAAGGACGTGTCGGCGGCCATGACTTCCAAAACTGTCGCTGCTTCACTTTCCACCTCTGGCTTGGGGGCTACAGGAGTAACCACGGTGCCAGAAGTAGTCGCCGCCACTTCTTCGAGTACTTGTCGCTCAGGGGCTGGCGGCACAACATCGGTCGATGATGCTAACACCTCATACATAAGAGCCGTCATAGTAGATGTAGCCCTTGGAGTAGATGGCTTCTCTACAATTTGCTCCTGTGGCGGAAGGACTGCTTGAGCCTGGATGATGTCTTGAGCTGAGTGGCTAGCCAAATCTATGTCCAAGGATTTCAGGACTGGAGTCAGGCCTAGCCAAATCTATGTCCAAGGATTTCTGCGGAAGGGCACATATTTCTGTCACAAGCAACTTACTTACGAGTCATAATAAGTACTCGAAAGAGCAACAGAGGATACCTTGAAGATCTCCTTAGTTTCAATTTGGGTACTCCCATCAGGCGCAGTGGCTTAATAGCTGGAGATGGTGCCTTTGGTGTTGCCTAAGAAGTCGCAGCCTAATCCTGGCCAGCATTAGTTACCACCCCTACTGCTAACATCATCTCTGCACTAGCAGGGTTCATTGCATCTCTAGAGGAGTTTGCATTGCTAACAACAGGCTCTGGATCATCTTCAACATCGATCACCTCTATGGATGGCAACGGGCACATTACCCGCGAGTAGAGAGTTTACAAACCCGTGCCCATTAGGGAAACCCTGTGCCCGCACCCGTGCCCGCAACCTGTCACAGGCACGAACTTGTACCCGCGCCCGTCACCCGCTGGCGTAGCATACCCGCGGGCACACCCGTGCCCGCGTTGATGAGGGGCGGCGGAGGGGCCGATGGGTGGCGGAGGGCGACGACGGAGAAGGCGACGCTGCGGCGTGGCCTTGGGGAGTCCTTCTTAGCAGCGTCGGAGAGCTTGTAGGAGGCCTTGACCATGATAAGCTTGCCCTTGGCGGCGAATCCATGGAGCTAGACGGAGAGATCATCTAATTGTAGTTGGGGCGGCGGAGGGGCCTGCGGGTGGCAGAGGGGCCGGCACCGCGGCCGGCAGTGGAGTGGGTGGCGGAGAGGCGGCGACGAGGAGGTGGGCGGGCGAACCGGTGGCGGCGAGGAGCGAGGGCGGGCGGCGGCTGGTAGGGAGCGAGGGCGGGCGGTGGCTGGCGGGGAGTGAGGGCGGGCGGCGATCGGTGGGAAGAGATGGGCGACGGGATGGGCGACAGCGGGTGGCGGTGAACTGGCGTCGACGGGCGGCTGCCTGGGTGCGGGGTGCAGGGGTGGAAGCGGCCGAGGCCGAGCAGATAAGGTGCAGCGCGGGTCTGCGGGAGGTTGGGAGTCGATGAGTGGAACTGGAACCCAAAAATCCTTTATATACTTGTACAAGGTCCACATGTCTGGCGGGTTCGTGGGCATGGCTAAGGTATTTTTGTACCCGCTAATTTTTTACCCGCGGACACAAACTCAAACCCGCAACCGTGCCCGTGGGTACAAAATGGCACATGTACCCTCGCCCTACCGATTTTTTGCCTACGGGCATGCGGGTAATTTGTACCCGTTGCCATCCCTAATCACCTCCTCGGTGATCGACAACTTGTCCTCAACAGCCAAGGCAGCTGCCTTCTCAGTTTCCGTTGCCAGCTCGAGTACCTGCAAACCATTAGTGTCATCCTGAGTAGACACGGTAGTGACATTGGAAACATCCTTTGGGAGTACATGATACCCAGAATCTTATCCTTCCTCATAGGTAATTACCTTGGGAGGCACATCATCCGCAGTGACGGATTTCTTAACAACCCGCTTTGCAAGGGTAGTCTGTTTCTTCTTTGGTGGTGGAGTGATCATGACTTCAAGTTCATTTCTGGCTGAGCGTTTCTTTGCCACGGAGGATGATCCGACCTTAGCAGACGGCCGGGACTTGAATTCGTATTGATCCGCAACATCAAAACTAGTGCCGCTGGAGGACTCAACTACCTCCTCCTCCTGGTCATCGCCTCTCATGACTTCCCACGTAAATAAGTGAGGAGCGGCTTCACAAACATCTTCAGATTTGGGAGGAGGAGGAGCGAAGAATTACAAAGCAACACCTTCCTACAAAATGAGACAAGTCAATTGACTAGTACATTCAAAAGAAGTACTCGAGGGTCACTGTGGCGGAACCGCCCAAATTAAACCGGCTTAAGTGTGCTAACCATCATCTTAATGGTTAATCCGATCACACACACTTAAAACGGTGTAATCGGACAGTCCGTCGGGTCAAGCTCGATTAAAGCACTAAATATCTCGATCGAAACAACATGCAACAAGTCTCACACAAAGGTGAGCGCAAATGATATAACATGGTATTTCAGGTTACAAACATAGAGTTCATAATTAATTTACAAACCGAGTTCAAATTCATAAATATTACAAGCCAGAGTTCTTCAAATAAAATACAACAGAAGTCTAAATGATAAAGCATGAAATAAAGGTACATGACAACATGAGTAGCCCACCACATGTCATCCAACATGAGACCACCTCAAGGCGAGATCGAAGACCACTCAACCGACCGCCCTTCAGGTAAAGGATGGCCATCCCAAGTTTGACCGGCAACCAACTCTATCATTTCATCACTAGAATATGAAAATAAACAACAAAGCAAGGCTGAGTATGCTAATACTCAGCAAGACTTACCCAACTATGCTATATACTTAACCGACTCCTAGTATGAAAGGCTTTTGGCTGAGGGGTTTGTTTTGCCAAAAAGCAACTATGAGTGGATCCCTACTTTCAAATTTTAGCATCCAATTTAAGGTTGAGCTAACCATTCTAAGTGAGCAACATTTTCAAAACTTTTCAGTGTGGAAAAACAATTGATTAGATAACAACATCATTTCACATTTCCTATCATTCCACTTCTTACTACGATGTGACACAGTGGTCAAGGTTCTCTTAACTGAGAGCGACGGCGAATCGGTTAGATTTATAACCTTGCAAGGTGAACCTATACACACGACATATGCATTTCCCGTCAAGCAACACATGGCAAATGATCCCCTTAGAGAACGATGGCAGTTGCGAACTCCTGCGATCCTTGAGTGCTAATCCCTACCGGTACCTCCCCGGGCCTGCCGTAAGTTACTGACTAGCACGCGAATATGAAACAGGACCAACTCAATCTTCAATCGTGCCCTAAGGTACTAGGTTTTACCAGTTTCAACTACTTCTTACTCCAGAATGTGTATAGTATAGTTCAAACTCGATCAGCAGGGACACAACGAACGGACCTTAATTGACACAGGCGGAGCGCAACCTGTGCGTGTTTTAGACCGACAACCCGCCAAGGGGGTACCCTAGGTGGTCTTTTGTGCAGTGGGTGTCGTCGAGAATCAAGGAGACAATGGTGACGCAAGGAACACGATTGTCGATGTTCAGCCCGAGTAATGTTCCGTATCTTTCTTTGGTTTCTTTGATCTGAAGTTTCATCTTGCGGAGCGTTAGCCGATGACTCATCCTTTGAAACGTTGTCGGGCTGTGCTATCCATCGAGGGGTTCTTTGTTGGCTAGTGCCCATATTATTGTTTTGAGTGATGACAATAATTTCTCTGTCTGGGTAGTAGCTTCCAGAGCTTGATGTTGTGATTTCTGTAATGCTCTACTCATGGCTTGAAGTCAGCGGGATGCCTTCTTGGTATGGGAGGTTGTCTATGTGAGCTATAAGACGTGACTTGTAGTCGTGGGTAACGAGGGATGGCCTCATCCCCGGCCAGTGAACGAACCTGCCCTGGGGCGTTGAAGTGACTACCAAACCTTAGGCTGGCCCTGATAATGGAATTTCTCGAACGTAGTCCGAGTTGGAGTCGCAATCCTTGTCTTCCCCGTGTTCGAGTTGAGTTCGAGTAAGGAGACCTTGGTAGACTTCGGCTGTATTGCGGAATCCCTATGGGAATCATTTCGGAGTCGAAGTCGACTTGTGAAGTGACTGGGGCTCCGGCTTGTGTCGACTAATCCAAACCGAAGTCGAGTCCGAAGCGTAGTCGAACTCGGTGTCGCTGACTTTGAAAATTTGGCTTTTCTTGACGAAATCTCCCGTTTTTGGCTGAGGAAAGCTTTCGTCGAGAGGTTTTTTTCTCCTGGACGCTAATGATCTGACGCTGAAATGATCCAGCGCCATCGGTGATGCAGAGCTAAGATCCAAAAATAAAGGTTGTGCCTCCCTCGAAGGTGAAAATAGGCTTGATAATGATAGATGCCATTGAACTCGCGCAGAGAAACTCGGCGACTTCCCCTACCTGGCGCGCAGCTGTCAGTGTTTTAGACCAGCAACCCACCTAGGGGGTACCCTAGGTGGTCTTTTGTGCAGTGGGTGTCGTCGAGAATCAAGGAGTCAATGGTGACGCAAGGAACATGATTTAGACAGGTTTGGGCCGCTAGATCGCGTAATACCCTACGTCCTGTGTGTTGATTGTATTGAACTCGGGTGAGCTGAGAGGGTTGTCCTTGAGGGGGTCCCTGCCCGCCCTTATATAATCGGGGGAGCAGGGTTACAAGCTAGAATCCTACTTGGGTACGGTTACAGAGTTCTACTTGGTGTAGACATAATAATTTTCATATGTATACCTAACTAGTCTTTGGGAGTCCGACTGGAATACGCTTCTTTGCTGCGTAGCCCCCGAGTCTTGATTACATCCGAGTACGCCCCTTAGTGGGCCGCACAGGGCCTACTCGTGGGCCTGGGATGCATGCCCGACACAACCACAATGCTAACTTCAACTTTATTTTCTATCTCCGCCCGGTCTCAACCTTTTCTTTCATCAGTGATTCATTCTCAAGTAAGTTTTCATAAATATTGAAAGGTCCTATGTCTCATGAGTGATGGGCAATCACTCGACTTTTGCAGTTCTTAATTAAGCATAGCATTTCTATCAACCTACACATACTAGTATTTTGAACCTGGGAGTCCTAGGGATAATGCAACTAAGGTTTCATTCAACTTCTAGGAACTTAATGCATTAAAGTAAACATGTACTTAAGATAATTGTATAGTTTTGAAATTAAGGGTTATGCTCCGGGGCTTACCTTCCCAACTAGCCTTGGGCTCTTCTGAACTTTAGTTCAAACCTTGCGATGCTTCAACTAGAGAGGCTTCACGATGCTCACTCTCGGGTGCGGCGATCAATTCATACAGACCGTCGATGAGGGTTATCTACATAAAAATGCATATGTACCAGTTGATTGAAAGGTGATGACACATCCATGAAGTCAAGTTTAGAGAGTGCAACAAATCAATCATACATGGATTAAAATTTAAAAGAGAGCATCAAAACATATTGCTATCTACACAGGAAAAATGCTCATGGCTAAAACCATAGCAATACACTTTAGAGGCTAACAAAAGGCATATGCACATAACCATAAAGATTTTGCTAGTGAACTTTTAAGATATTAATATACTACTGATAAAGAGCATAAATAATAATTTGTGGGCCTACAAAACCTAGCAGCAAGTATCTTTCATAACTAAACTAACTATTAACATGAATAAATGTTCAGGAAGCATCTATAGGTATATGAACATAAATCATTTATGGGAGCTTTCTCACCACACCTAAAGCTTGCTGTAAATATTTGAGCATGATTCGATTAACACAGAAATTACTAAAAATCAAACATGGTGACATGGTAGATTATAAAGAATAAATTATAACTGGAGTTATGTCAGTGATTTAGTGCTAAAAACCTCTCAGAATAGTTTTCATCACTAATATATACTACTGAGAATTTAACAAGATTTTATGAACAACATAGCTATGCCTTCCAAATAGAAGGAGATTAACAACATGCATTTTATTCATAACTTGAAACATATGGTGCACCACAACAAGTAATTTTTCCTAGGTAAATAGTTCATAAGAAACCTAACATAATTTATTTAATATTTTTAGCATTTTCCTATGATTTTATACGGATTTCCTAAGTTTCAGCCATTTTAAACAAAATTAAACCCGAAAAAGGAAAAACGGTTTTGCAAGAAAGCTCTCCAAAATAACTTTTTCCAACAGATTCGTCCTTCCTTTGATGAACCAGCCCCTGACTCTTACAGTTAATCCCTCAAATATTTCCCACCTCACACTTCAACCTAGACATTTAGCGGAAAACCCCCTAGAGTTCTATTTCCTTCAGACCCAACACCCCTACCTCCTTCTTCTACCTCGGTCACGCACGTCCGCCCGCATGGCGGCGGCGACGCGGCCACTGCGGTGCAAGACGGCAACACCCCACCCTGGTGACTACCCCGAGAGCATCAACGTTAAGGCGCACACACTTCCCTAGATTATGCCTCAGAACCCGAACCCTAGCTATTCCGGCAGCGAGCGGCGGCGCACGCCCGGCGGCATGCACGGGAACACGTGTGGAAATATGGTTGAGGTGGCAGGTTGGTGAGAGCCTGAGGTCCAGGGGCTCACCTAGGTTTCATTTTTGGGGTTGGTGGGGCAAGAGAAGGCCGGGAAGGTGGGCTTTGATGGTGGGGTGGAGTCTTGTGTCCGGCAGCAGTGGTTTGCACGGGGACTTCAATCCCCAGCGCTAGGGTGCATGGCGGCGGGCGAGAAGAGGTGGCGGAGGTAGATGGGGAGGTTTTCTAGCTTGGGGTGGTGGTGATTTGATTTTGGCAAGGCAGGGACGGGGGATTTGGTCGGCGAAGGCGCCATGCTCCTGCTCGGCTCTGTTTTGCTTTTGTCTTTGGTCTGGGCGGAGGAGGAAGAAGAAAGGAGAATGGGAGGGAGAGGGAGGCGAGACCAGATAGGTGGGAAGGAGATAAACCGAGGGCGCAGTCGCTAGTCTCGGTTCAGCCCTGGCAAGCTGTGGCGCAGCGCAGGTGCAGCAATGGCGAGCGCAGGTGAGCAGGAGCAAGGCGACGGTAGCAAGGGTAAGCGGCATGGCGAAGCGTGGGTGCGCCATGGGCGGAGGCATAGCTACATAGCAAAATTTTGAGCTGCTTCACAAAGTTTCATTTGATCAATAAATGACAATTTCAGGAGTTTAAACTAATGCAATGACATGATGCTCATGTTTATGCAGATGATTAAGTCTAATTACAATTTAAACACCCGGGGTGTTACAACCACGGTCACGAGTACTTACAGGCTTTGGCGGGTGTGGGCGCTGAATTCCCACACAATAGTGCGAATCCCACCCACGTCCTTGAACATTCGTTTGAGCCTAACCATGATCTCATCTGTGATGATTTCATTAGGAGAAAAGCTGGATGGATCATTGAGACTAGTGTATTCATAGCCATAGTGGCATCGTTGCTGTAAAGGCTGGATTCGGCGCTTCATAAAGCTAAAGGCTACTCCAATTCCAGTGATCCCCTCTTGTTTCAACTTGGAAATTCTATCCATAAGTTCGGGTAATTGGAGTCAATCTCTATGTTTCAGTTCATCAAGCCACCGGTTGTTCCAAGAGGGGCGGTGTACGGTCAACTTGGGTAGATTCAGATCATGGTTGCCAATGTAGGATCATTTTTCTTTCCACCCGGCATTATAGTATATCAACTCGTAATCCAAATACAGGCTGCTTACTGTCTCCCGCTCTGAATTCCGATGCCTCCAACCCACAGCGTGTGTTCCCTCGAGGGTTGTGGCTTCACACGAAAAAACTTTCAGAATAACTTAAAGTGCGGCATGATCCCTAAGAAAGCTTCGCAGAAGTGGATGAAAATAGCAGTATGGAAAATTCCATTGGGATTCAGATGCACTAACTCCAACTTGTAGTAATCAAGAAAATCCTGGAAGAAATCACAAGTGGGCAATCTAAGGCCACGCTCAATGAAGTGCAGAAAGGTTACTGTCTACTTTGGATATGATTCCAATGGGTAGGCATTCCCGAAGGCGGAGCTTCACTGAATATAGTACTTCTCTTGCAACAGCTTTGCAGCGACCAAAGCCTTGATGTCACCCTCGATTGCTTTCAACTCTTTCCAGGCGCATACGGTATTGGGTGGCGCGGTCTGATTAGTCTTGCCATACTTGGATGCTGGCAACTAAGGATCCTTCCCCTTGCTGGTCTTCCTTCCCATCCTTGATGTCACGAGCGTCTTCAGTCGCATACGCTCGGGGGCTACATGGTGGGGGGGGGTGGCGCTAGTGTTCGGAGATCGAACAGTGGCGGTGGCGCTAGGGCTACAGTGTAGAAGTTGGAAAGGCGAATGGCAAGGGTAAAACGGAAGAGATAACTTCCTCCATTATTTATAACAATGGCATAGTAAAAACTGCGCAAGTGAATTATCTTCGATTTAAAGGATTCCCAAATTTCAGGAAAATTGATTGGTGGTTTCTTTTATTTCGGAAAAAGATATGAATATTCGAAAAGTTGGTCACGTTGACCAAGTTTGACCCTTATACCCACCAAACTAGTCGGCTAATGGCTCGGGGGCTGTGTGCCATGTGTCCATCAACAAAAAGTTTTTTCTCCGAGTTTTAAGGGCAAAGTGATGCAAATTACAGATTGACGCTCAGTTTGATTCTTTGATTCAACCTAAGGATCGAGGGCTACTCCAATGGAGTGCGACTTTCATCGCACTTCCATATAAAATTTAAGGTTGAAGGATACGAGACTAAGTTAAATGAGGCTTGAGCACATTCTAGCCACATGGCAGTGTTTGGGTATCTTTGAAGATTCAACCTGATAAAGTACTCACAGAGTATTAAAACTAGTCGGTGAAGTCTACAAAAGTATTCAGAATTGCTGCATTTGACTAAAAAGTACTCGGTGGCTTATCGTACATACATCTATGGGCCCACCAGAAGATTTGGAAAGAACCAAATATGAGGCTGGACACCGATACGCATCTGACATGGAGATCATGGTGCAGGACGACGTAGTCTACATGGAAAGATAGAACTAGTTGAGGATTAGGAAAGTACTTGTTGTAATAGGTAGGCTTCTTCTAGTCGTATCCGACTAGAATTCTTGTAACCAACCGACCTGTAACCCTGCCCCCGACTATATAAAGCGAGGTAGGGACTCCTCCAAAGTAATTCAATCCAACCAACACACATGACATAGGGTATTACGCAATCTAGCGGCCGAAAATGTCTAAATCGTGTGTATGTGTTTACCTTCGAGTTCTTGATCTTGACGAAGCCCACCAACCAAAACACTACTTCGGGCACCCCCTCGATAGGTTGCCGGATCTAAACACCAACAATGGTACCTACCAAAATTGATCCAAAATTGAGTGACGATCTTGCTAAATTGGTTCTGATATTACTACGCAAGGAAGCCCAGGAAAGGATTTTAGCAAAGCTCTTATTCTATTTCTGGGATTGGAGCAAACTGCAACTAATAAACACAGAAGAATTCTTGTGGGCATATTGTCACTTGTCAGGAGGTACTGAAGGAGGTTGAGGAAGGTAGAGGTAGTGGCGACTGACGAGAACGGGAACCCACATTACTACATAGCGAGCTAGCGAGCCAGTGAATCAGCAGATCATGGATGATGGCTGAAAGCATGGAGGAAGAAGACGATTCTTCATTGCAGTCAAACAATAATGGCTCAAACCGTCTAAACGTCAAACCAGCCCAATCAACACCAGTTCCGTGCAAGTCGTAGAATGAGACCAACCCAATCTAAACCGCTTGTTGCTGTCTGGTTTGCAAAACCAGGCAAACCTAGCAAAACCCGCAGGTGAACAAGGCTACTGCGAGGGGTGACACATACACAAGGATGACGGGCAAGACACGCAAGGCGGTGGGCTAACACAGAGTGTTGGGGGGAAATATTAACGACCTCCTAATGCCGCTTAAAGCAACAGTCATGAAGGCCCAGGCCCACCTGCGGTAATTACGATTACCGCCGACCCAGTAGAGGCAGAGAACATCCCACTCCGTCTCGCCCAACCCAGGGCCCCGGGGTCGGACAATCCCGACCCCTCGATGGCGGGACTCCGCCTCGCCCAACCGCGGTCCCAGGGTTGGGAGCGCCCAACCCCTCACCGCAAGGCTCCGCTTCGCCCGACCCCGGGCGTAGGGGGTCAGACTCATCCCGGCCCACGAGACAAGTGTCCACCTCGGGCACAGACCGACGGCCAAGGGCGCGGATCTTGTGGGCCCCCCAGCGGTCTCGCCATAAATGCACCGCGGCTCTGGCACGCAGAAAGGTGCCCGCGTCCCTCGACGTGACCCGCCACAAGTACCCGAGCGGAACATTGTAGCCACGACCGCACAGGCTACAATGGCCGCAGATCCCCCTGATTCGCAGCAGGGCACTCATGGCTTGCGCCGCCCAGAGCAGGAGGAAGTCGCGTCCGTCCTTGCGCCCCACGCATCCGACGACAGGGACGCGACGTCCGCCTTCCGCGGGCCGTCAGCAGATGGCGGGATCCGCCGCCTCCCCCAACGGACACAGGTGCCACGACGAAACACCATCATCGCATATGGCGGCGACAGCTGTCGAGGAGACCATCGACGGGACGCGACGGCGGTCGTCCTCCTCCGGCAGACGCGCTGGCAGGAGCCGAAGACCGGCGAGGGCGCCGCTGGCCTGGGGACTTGGTCCCTCTCCTTGTGTTGTTTTCTACCTAGCTTTGTTTATCTCTTTTACTTCTCCTGACAACCGGTCTCACCGGTAACCTCGGTGGCCTCCTTGCGCTATAAAAGGAGAACCGGGGGCCTGAGATGGGGGGGCTTCCAGGCAAATAGAACACACCCGCACCCACTTAGAGCACGAGCGCACTCTCAAGAGACCTGGGATCAGTTCCCTCTCTCGCACTACTGTAACCCCTACTACAGAACCCCGCGTGGGTAACACAAGCATCTCCCGATACTGGACGTAGGGTCTTCCTTTGCCCGAACCAGTCTAACCCCATGTCTCCCACGCCACCATCCGAAGCCTTACGCGCATAAAAGAAATTTACTAGTCTAAGTCTCGATCCGCAAATCTTGACAACGACACAGAGGGTCCCACGCGATCGAGAAAGACAACAAGATTGGCGGTGGACTTGAAGTCGGCTATAGGCGCGTGGCTGCCGTGGCCGACATCTAGAGGAAGTCAAAGCCACGAGAGTAATGCAATGTAGACACTTCTCAAGGAACTATGTCATATTTTTTCCCCGAAACACAAAACATATACAAACGCTTATATATACACGCATCCACACCCATCCTACCCCAACAAGCACCATGAAAAGAGATTTTGCATATCTTGAGATTGAAGAAGTTATCGTATATGTTTGATCGTAGATGGATATGTCGCCTACCACTAAATTTATAGCACCACTATTTTTTTAAATTAATTAAAAACTCTCCACTAAATTTATAGCACCACTATTTTTTTTAAATTAATTAAAAACTCTAAGAGCACCGGTGTGAACTCGAACCTGTATTGATAGATTTTCCACTACAAGAAAACCTACACGACTACATTGATGGAGAGGCTAAAGTGGTAGATATTCATGATTGAAGTAGGCACTACATTGAACTAAGCTGATGAGAGAATACATGCAATTAACTTATGCTCGCACACGATGTTTTTCTGAATAATTGCACACAAAATAATTTTAGAGGATAAAACGATGTATCTTTAAGTTTGAAGGGAGTACTCGTAAAAAATGTCAGATGAGAAAATGCGTGCAATTGACTTATGCTTGAACACAAAGTTGTTAAAATAAATGAAGTTGCAATCATACGTGGCACTAGTATTAAGAATAATCCTTCCTCTAATCCACGGAGATCACGTTGGACACATCGAAACTCCCTACAAACCCTAAAAAGGGGACTCCAGCACGGCTGCACCCGCTCCCCGGCTCAATCACTCATCTCAATCTGGATCCTGCCAAAGCATCAGGCCACCCACCAATATGACAACCCCTACCCCAGCCGTCTGCAGGGAAAGTTTGGATACTAGGTGCTAAACTTTAGCAGTGTTATATCGGATGTTCGGATACTAATTAGGAGGACTAAATATGAGCTAATTATAAAACTAATTGCAGAACCGTGTGCTAATTCGCGAGACGAATCTATTAAGTCCAATTAATCCATCATTAGCAAATGGTTACTGTAGCACCATATTGTCAAATCATGGCCTAATTAGGCTTAATAGATTCGTCTCACGAATTAGACTCTATCTTTGCAATTAGTTTTGTAATTAACCTATGTTTAATACTCCTAATTAGCATCAAACATCCGATGTGATATGTTCTAAATTTTAGTGGGGTGTATCTAGTCTCACTCGCACAGTGACAACACATAGCCAAGTATAATACTCCCCTAGTGTACTACGGTATTTTATTTTATTACTGATACTGAACTCCAGCTGCCAAAAGAACCATGATTTTTACCTCCTTTTGGCTAGAGAATCAAGGTGAAGAAGAAAGGCGCTCAGTATAGCCCCAAAATCTGCGGCTACGTTGTAGTTTAATCTGTAGGCATGGAGCCATGGGGAGAGATGGAGAGAGAGATCTGAGTTTACTACTCCTAGGCCTGCTTGAGGCCATCGTCTCATATCAAATCCCTCAGATCTCCCACTGCAACTCACACACGGAGACCAAGAAAAGCACAATCCCATCCATCTGATTTGCATGCCCATCCCCGCATCCCTCCCCTCCCCGGAATCCCTCTTCACAAGCCACAACCCTAGCTCCACTCTAGTCTCTATAAATAGCGCGCCCTGTAAAGGAGCTCATCCTTATTACGGTGAGCGAGAGAGGCAGCTGTGGATCGATCGATGCACAGCTCGGAGAGCAAGAGAGCAGTAGTCCAGTCATGTGTGCTTATCAAAGGGGTGCTTACTGAGAGTTCCTTGGCATTCTGTCCACCTCCTTGCTGATCTTGCAGAAAGTCTCTCAAATCTGTTGTTTTTTTGGAGGTGGGCATACTGCCAATGGAGCTGTGTAGGCCTCCCTTTGTAAAGCCCGCATGACACAAATCAGGGCTTCCTCCTTAGATTTGATCATCACTTGTGTCAGAAACGCCTTCATTAAGCTTGCTTTGCTGCCTTTTCTTGCGTGTTCATTTACTGGGCCTTTTGATGTCCTCTTGTTTTCTTGCCTTGAGTTAAGGTTCATCATGGTCCATGACATGCTTTTGGGGAAAGTTTTGGTGCGAGCTAGCTACATATGGTAGTCTGATCTGCTTTGTTGCCAACCTAATTTAGTCTGCTTCCTTGAGCCCCGCCGGCCATGGTGTTGGGGGAAGTGAAGATGGTGTTACCCCTTCCTCATGCCATTCTTTCGGATCCGTCCTTTTTGCCGCTGATCATTCTTTAACAGCCAAGTTCTTCGGAAGACTAACCACGTAGTTCTTGCTTTCTTGCTGGTTTCGCATGCAGGCCTGTTCTTTGATCTTTGATGAGGCTCATCTCTGCAACATCTGAATATGAGGCCAGGCCAGCAATGAGAAGCTCATGTAAGTGTACACAACCGGTTGCCATGATTGTTTGCTAGTATTTGATGTATTGGTCAAGATCTCAAGTCCGTGATACCACAATACTCGAATACTGCTAGAATATGTTTCGCATAAATTCCCTCTCTGACCATTCTAGCTTAGCTAGGGTTTTGTGCCAGTGACTGGTGATGGTCATGATGAGATGTGCCATTCTTTTCCTTGGCTTTATCATTTCCCCAGCCTGTGCATCTGCTCCTTATTTTTTTTGCTTGTTCCAATAAACTTTGGTATGAATGCATGAGCCCAAGTTGCAGGTATACAGAACTTTTTTTTTTTTGAAATGGAGCAGGTATACAGAACTTTCATGCGCATCATGATTTCACCCGCAGACCTCCCTGACCCTGAGACCCAGCTACCTGTACAGTCTGTGACCGAGTGAATTTTGTCAATGTCTTTCAACAACTCAGATAGGCAAACAACTGGTAGTATATGGCAGTCCAAAGCCTGCTTCTCCTTCCATTTCGTCTTGTAGCTTCACCCAGTGCAGTCTAATCATTACAAGCATGAAAAATACAGTGGCCGGTGGAGCTTGACTACTTGTTATACTCCGGAAGCTTTATGTTTTTTTACTTGTTTGCACCAATGGTAATCAAATGCTTAAGAAAGAATATAATGTCTTGTTTCAAGAAAAAGGAAAGAAAGATAGTAGTACTGACTATAAGTTGTGAAGGCAGATCTGATCATCATCTTTGTATGGAGAATGGCGGTGTGGATGTACTTAAAAAGTAGCATTCGATATTGATCTGATACAGATATGGTATTTGGGTAAAAAATGTTCCATTGTGGCCATTTAACTATATCCTAACTATTCTACAATCAATACATACTAGGATCTATAAAAAGGTTAACACTGATGATACCTATCCAAAAACAGTAAAAAAAGCTCTATATTTCTTTCTGGATAGCCTCAATATTTTTCATTGTTTATGTGGTACATACTAGCTCGTCTGTTTTTTGGGATAATGTTACAAGTATGCTAACATTCATGTTTTAATTTATTGATCTTCAACAGGATGTCAAGACTGTATGATAAATCTATTTTATTGGGCTCATGCTTGCTTGTTTTATGAATTAATTGTTTTAGTGGAATGAGGAAAGAAATATGTGCGTCAGAGGATTGATTTCTCCTACTAGGTGTTCCTTGTGTACTCTTAAACTAAACTGCCACCCCATTGTGCCTATATATGTATTTTATTCCAAAAAATGCGTTGTATTTTGTCAAACAGGTGAAAATTCTAGATGACTTTGATTTTGAATTGCATGGTATGTTTTGATTGGTAACTTTCTTTTGCCTACATCAGGTTTGTTGTGTCCCAAATCCTCATTAATGCATGTTCATATGATGTTGAATCATCAATATTCTATGTCTGTTAAGGGAAAATGCCTTAATGTTTTGGTGCATCGCCAATATTGTTGAAGTTTCTAGTATATGATGATAAAGGGAGCATGGCCGAATGGGATGTTCGTGTATTAATGTGTGTCTCTAATGTATACTGGATATGGATCGAGTAAGGCGGCTGCTTATTTAGCTCAGTTTGTTCCTGAAGGTCGTGGCTCATGACCGTATATTCACATCATGATGGAGGTTAACCCAAGGAATAAAAATATTTTCTTTCATTTATATTCTCTTAGTATGATGCTGGTGTAATTTTTGGGTACTGCGTAACTCACAGTATCAGTATGAGTGACTGGTATATATGGACAGTAGTTTATCAGGGTTTGCATAACAGCTAGTTGGTCTGTCGATAATGCCCTATGAGGGTGTACACTGTACACACAAGATTGGTCTGGCTGGATTACCTGCTAGGTACCCAAAAAAATGCCCAACAATCTTGCTGGATTAGTGTTATAACGAAAGTTCAGTTTGCACTCAAATTAGGAAACGGTTGGAATTAAATAAATAAGATAAAAAATCATCTTGCTGATCCCTGAGTCCCGTCATGCTTATTTCGGCTAACAGTCAGGTTTTCTGAAATTGCAAGGTAACGCATGCGGTCTAGGCAGATGTGCTAGAGTCTAGTATATCTTTGGATGATCTTTCATGTCAAGCATGAAGCATGCATCGAGGAGGGTGATGATCAGGGCGCCATGGGAATCAAATCATTATGGACACGGGCACACGGCCCAGATTGAACAGCTGCACAACTAATAATGAAAGACTGACACCTTTCGTTCTTTGCTCTCTCTCTGGTGTGTGTGTGTGTGGTGTAAGAGCTCCAAGCTACTACGCGGCAGTACCCTGCGGGGTCTATATATGTCTATCACGCGCATATGGCTGCTCAGAATTTGGGGAGCAAAAGATTTGGGCGCCGTATCCATCAAGGTGTCCGAAACAGCGAGAGGCGAGAGCTGTCTGAAAAGGAAAAGGCAGCGGCAGCCTTCTTCAACACAAGCGGCCATGGATCGGAGACCTGGCCGCGCACAGAAATGCTTCCGCAACTGCACAAACGAGTCGACGACGGCACAAGGGGTCAGCTCATATCACACCAAAAGATCTCCCTGATGATGGCCGGGGGATCTCTCCACCTCCACGCCACGAACAAGGCAACCGGCCGGAGCACGAGAGGGTGGAGCGTACTGTGGCGGCACCAAGCGGGCGGCCGTGATCAATGCCATCCGCGGGGGTGCGGAGCCGGAGCCGGAGCCTAGCCCCCACAGACGCTGCATGCGCCATCATGCCGTTTTGCCTTGCCCTGCCTGTCGCTTTGATCTGCGAGGCTCGTCTGTGTTGCTGGCTTGCTGCGGCAGCAGCTCTGCAGCTGCAGTAGTGCTAGTGCAGCGCAGTGAACTACAGTTACACTGGCCTTAGCGGTTGAAATTCCGGGGCGTCTGCTGTGCACCACTACTGCGGCTACTCCAGGATTGGAGCTTTTCTCGGTGGAAAAGCTGAAAGGTTCGTGTGGATTTTTGGGATGTTCTTGCCTAGTCGATGTTGACACTTGACATGTTGACGCATGGAGGGGATGTTTGTTTCTTTAGCGCCTACTAAAATCTCTGTCACATTTTCTGTCACATCAAATGTTTAGATATTAATTAGAGTATTAAATATAGATTAATTATAAAACCAATTGCACAAATGGAGACTAATTTGCGAGAGAATCTATTGAGCCTAATTAGTCCATGATTTGACAATATGATGCTACAAACTGTAGCTAATGATGGATTAATTAGGTTTAATAGATTCGTCTCGTGAATTAGCCTCCATCTGTGTCATTAGTTTTATAATTAGCTTATATTTAGTCCTCCTAATTAATATCCGAATATTCGACGTGATAAGAGGTACTAGAGAACCAAACACCCTCGCAATCGAAGCGGAGGAGCACGTTTCGTCTGGGTCTGGGTCAGAGTGCAACAACTTTTCCTTTTCGGATTCCAGGTCAGGTGGATCGATATGCCTACCTTTTGCTCTGACCACGAATCTGAACCACGTCCAAAACGTAAGGATTAACCAGAACGATTACATATTTTGATTCAAAATTGACAAGGAAGCAAGCATGTGTATTCCTGTTGGATGAATGGGAAGCATGCATAAGCAGACATGCACGGCGTGACAAAAAGGGATATATATTCCTTTTTTCAATACGAAATGTGCCCACCTTGTGAATGAGCGTAGTTGGTAAAATTTCTTCTAGTGGAAACTGCCGACCAGGACTAGAGTCATCGACTCGGCACTGATGTGTGTTTTTCTGAATTTATTTTAGGAATTAACCAACGATATTCTTTTGGTGGTGGGTGCCGGTCAACAGCGAGCTAACAAGCTGTTAGCAGTGATTTCATCAATCTCGAGAATCGGTCGGCTCAGTTTCTCGAATATGCTCATACAGTGTTGGGATGCATACATGTATTAATAGGATTGAGTATGCGTGCGTTTATGTGAGCATATACAGACGTTTGTTTCGAAAAAAATTATATAAAAATCGAGATTATAGATTATAAATAATTGGACTATTTGGAATCCCGTAGGTTTTTTTTTAACGGACGACAAGAGATTTGCCGAATTTTTATTAGAAGAGAGAGCAAAACAAAAAAGAGGTACAAAAGCAACTTACAACTCATGACTTAGAAAAACTAACTCCACGGGAGCGCACAACTAGGAAATGACAAAAGGACCCAAAATGAGGACCCTGAGATCCCGGCTAGCGGAGAAGAAGAGAGGAAAATCAGACTTCCTGTTGTAAGTTCTAATGTTTTGTGTTGCTCACCGGTATTGCTCCACTTCTTAGGTATTCCACATCTTCGTAGGAATCCCGTAGGTTATAAGGTGGTTAGTGAGTTGGATAGGTGGGTGCAGAGAGATAATAGAATTAGAAAAACCTAGGTGGTTAGATTCAATAATCCACGCTGTAATCTGGGCGGTTTCCGATGAACTACATTTCCTCTTATCTGGGCTCATACGTAGCTGATTCATAGCAATGGACACAGCAAGCCCAAACTGCGGGGGGCTTGTTAAGCTGAAGCAGTGTCCTTTCGGAAGCCCAAATTAGGCCCATCAAGCCTCGTTCGTTCTGCCGTGGCGCCGAAACAGAGAAAATGGCTCGCTCTGCCCTTAACGACCCAAGGCCCAAACAACTCTTGGCGACAGTTCACTGAAAGAAATTAAGCAGCAGTTCGCACACCATGACGCAGGGGAACTGCTCATTAAGGAACGAGATTATCATACAGATGACAAATCCAGTATCATGTCGTGGCAAGAATTTCTTTTTGACTCTCAGGAAAAGAAAAACGCCATCCAAGTTTTCAAATCAAATATGTAATAAGAACAAACAAATTTCTACTTGACGCGCTCGGGCTGGCCATGCGCATCTCTACGGCCTGTTTGTTTCCACTTATAAGCGCCTTATGGATGGAAATAAGCGAAAATCCTGCCAAACGTTTTGCTTATTTCCACCGATTCTCGCTTATGTGGTAAGCCGCTTTACAGGTTTGAACTACGAGAAGCGAAAAACAAGAAGTGAAAATAATTTCGCTTAGACTATAATCCAAACGTGATTAGGAAAAACGTATCCAAACACTGCTGACCCCGTCCGTCCTGTGTGACTAGTAATGCTTATTCGTACCAGGAGCAAAGCATGCCCCGGAGAATCCCAAGAAAATTGCGCGGAACCAATCAATCACAGTCACAGCAGGGCCAGCTCCCTGACGTTGATGGGGTTGACGAAGGTCCGGTTGCCGGCGAAGATGGTCTGCGCGGCGACGAGCGACACGGCCTGCGTGGGATGGTCCGCGTCCCAGAACAGGTGGCCGTCGCGGTCGGCGCACAGCGACGCCGTCTCGTTGCACGCGTACGCAGCCCCGAACGGGCCCCCGCCGCAGCACGCCGCCTCCAGCTCCGTGAAGCCTGCAGGCACGGACGCGATCAACCCGACGATGACACACGCCGGATTGCTCAGAAAAAATGGTGAGATTAAGGTGCGGATCGCTTACTCCAGGCGTCGGTCCGCGGGTTCTCGAAGACGAAGGAGACCATGGTGAAGGCGTCGGCGAGGGAGTAGGCCATGCCGGGCAGGTCGCGGGCCAGGTCCTGCAGCATCGCCGCGAGCATCGGGTAGGAGCGCAGCGAGAGGTCGTTGAGCGGGTCGAAGCAACCCTGGGTGCCCATCTGCTTCAGCCGGCGCAGCCGCTGCGACGGCAGGCACCCCAGCGGCGGGACGCTGATGACGCTGAACTTCCTCGCGCCCATCTCATAAAGGGCCTGCGGTGCATACATCATCAGAGGACGCGTTGCAACGTCACCGGCATGCCGATTTCGGTAACTTTTCTTCTTGAGGTCTAGAGCGGATGAACAGAGACGCAGAGCGTGGCGTGCTGCACGTACCGTGATGGACTGCTTGTAGGCAGCAACGAGGCCACTCAAGAACTTGTAGTCGTCGCTAGGACCAGGAGACGCGGAGTATTCGAACATGTCGTTGCTGCCGGCGCTGATGAGAAAGATGGACCTGCAGAGGAAGCTGGAGGTCTTCTTCGCGCCTGACAGCTTGGTCATGTGCTTGACAACCCCTGAGAAGTACTCCAGCTGTTTCGACATCGGGATCACCTCGCCAAACTGCACAAACAAGTTCACATTAGTCGCCTTGTGTCTCCATATGCACCGCATTTCTGCGTGCTATAAGCTGTATGTGCATCGGGCAATTAGTTCTGAATGTACCAGAAAACGGCCGGTGTCATCTGCAAACCCGGACCCTCCTGACGCGAAGTTGATGCCTTTGTACATCTGGGGCGTGACGGTCTTTTTCGTCAGAGAGAGGTAAGCCGGTGGGCTCCTTTTAAACCCAAGCGCCCGAGCTGTTGTTCATCGTGAAATCATGCAGAGTGCACTGGTCAGTCATCGAACACGGATCGCATTGCTCAACTAGTAAACTCTGTAGGCGTTACAGAGTGCAGTACGTTAACCTACCTAGCAAGTCCGCCGTGTTGAGGCCATTGCTGAACCGGCCGGTCGGCACCGACCCGGGGAAGTCCACGCCGTACTTGGGGTAGTTGGCTCTGGCCCCGACGGAGATGTTCAGGTCGTTGTTGTTGCCGACGTCCACCGTGGAGTCGCCGAACACGAACACCGCCGGGACGAGCCGCGGGTGCCTCGCCTCCGCGACCGTCGCCGCGAGCACAAGCAGGCACACGGCCGCGAGCACGTAGGAAGCGGCCCGGTTGGCCATCGCGGCTCTGTTGCTTTTGCTCGTGCTCTGGTCTTAGTATCTGTGTTCAGGTGGTCAGGTCTTCAGAATACCTGACCGAGGATGTATATATACTGTGACAGAGAGCACAAGGTTCCATCAGAAATTAACGAAAAGCAGCGAGAATTACCATTGAGCAGCTCGCCGATACGCTGTTTTTTGTTCTGGAATAACACAACTTGCGATTCCACGATCCTCTGTCCGTGACTCGGTATTACCAGTTATTAAAAGCTGGTAGCTTGTATAACAATGTATACCTGTCACATTCTATTAGATGCAAAGAACATACCGCCGAATCATCTAGATGTCATTTGCAATCAAACTAAGGGTGGAAATGTGTTTGACGAAGTCCACATGGCCTAGACCGGTAGCGCCTCGGAGGCAACCGCGACGTCACGACAGGCACACAACTGGTGCGGCTTAGGACATATTAGCTGGGACCAAGAACGGCATGGCCTGCAGGAATGTACCGACGTGTTTAGAGCTTGCGTTCGTATCTAGCTGCATAGGAAAGCGTGATGCTCTTGGCTCTTCCCGGGTATTTCTGAATGCTTGAAATTTTAGCCGAGGACGATTAAAAGATTTCTGAGGTGTAAGTCCAGGAAGTATAGATGCCATGTACACTGTTTATCCGCAGCAGATTCTGTTAAGAGGGTCCAATCATAGTCACGCGTCTACGAACACGCTCTGCACCTGCACCCAATTCGTTCAGATTATCACAGAGATCACGAGAGGTGACATGTTATCTCCGAGTCCAAACCACACACACCGCCGCCATCAGCCCAGCACCATCCAAACCACCAGGAACAGAGTGAACACAAGAGACGCGTATCCTAAACACCAATATCACCATGGCACACACACGGTAAGTAACAACACGGTACACGGTTACACGGGGCCTCGTGCCCCGGCTATCTAGTTGCCTAGCACTGGTCCTCCACCAGCTGCCTGAAGTTTATCGGCGCGGCGAAGTGGAGCGAGCCGTCGTAGATGGCCGCGGCGGCGATCTTGGAGGCGGCGTGCGTCGGGTGCAGCAGGTCCCAGAACAGGTACTCGTGCCGGTTGTCGCACAGCGTCGCGTTGGGCGTGCACCCGGACTTGCCGTTGAACCGCCCCGACCCGCAGCACGCGTTCGTGACGTCCTTGAACCCTGCACGACATGTCGAACATTTTCCTCCGTCAAACCAGATCACAATCCACTGAAACCTGAACCGCGTTCTGCCCAGCGTTGCCATCGATCAGTCAGTTATCTGAAAGGCGTATGCGTTCAGGCACGTACCGAGCCTTTGCGGGTGCTTCATGATGCTCTGCACGACGGCGTGGGAGCTCCCGACGGAGTACTTGAGTCCCTGGAAGCTCGCGCCGAGGCCGTGCATGGCGTCCCTGACGCCCTTGTTGAACCCGCGCGCCAGCTCGTTGAGGACGTCGATGCAGGCACCGAGCGGGTGCAGGCTCCTGGGGTACGGACAGCACCCGATCGGCGGGACGTCGATCACCGCGAACTTCCTCGCGCCGAGCACGTACAGTGCCTGAAACCCACCGCGCCGCGGAACACGTTTTCGTTTCAGTGAGAGTAATCTTCGGCAGATCATGAGGTCCGGAGAGCACGGCGCGGCGGCGATCGGCCTATTACCTTGACATGGTTCTGGTACAGCGAGACGAGGTTGCCGACGAACCGCTGCTTGTCGGCGTCCGACGGCGTGCTGTTCCGCGAGAAGAAGGCGAAGAGGTCGTTGCCGCCGGTGCTGACGAGGAACACCGATCGCGACAGCACGGCGTCGGCCGCCCCCTGGGTGATGCGCGCGGAGATGTTGCGCTGCAAGGCGTCGAACTGCTCGACCTGCTGGCTCAACGGGATGATGGAGCTCCCCTGCACGAACAAGTTAAGGGATCGACGTCTTGTCAGTACTGTCGTGTAAGGGCTCGTAATCTTATCAGTAGCTTGCAGTTAATTTAGTTGGTCACTAGTGGCTTACTGTCGTGTCAAGAATGCCTGATCCTGCAGAGGCGAAGTTCACTCCCAGTAGACCCCTGAAGACCTGCTTGTTGGTTTTGTTGGCCACGGCGAGGAATGGCGGGGGGCTGCGCTTGAAGCCCATGTTCATAGCTGATAAAGATGAACGAAACTTTTTAGAGCCAGATGAACATGTTTACAACGCAATGCTACTGCTCGCTGCAGTGCTTTATTTCAGAACTTTGAGCAACCGATCATTTTGGGATTGTCTACTTGTACTTGCAGACAAAAAATTCTACACTCATACGTCACTGAAAGATTCGATAGCAGCAAATTTTCAGAGCACTTGAGAGTCAATTTGCAGTCTCAAAGGTACTCATGGATAATCAGGAAAGTCTAAGTAAAATGTTTGGGCAAGTGGGTGACCACGGGTTAGATCAGAACGTATGTGCTGCGTGTTTCACTGTTTCTCATGTGGCGTGTAGATTTTGGCAGCAGACGCAGAGGTGCAGTGGGTGCGTGGCGTCCACTACTCCTCTGTGTCCGCCCCTCCTTCAAGCGCCAACGCAAGCGAGTCAGCCTGCTCGTTCAGACGCTCATGTGCACTGCGCGTTGGCTGAACGACGAACACAAAACTGCGTGATCAGTCCCTTTTACCACGTCAGTACACTGCCACGCTTTGCAATGTCTGCAGTCTGCACGACTGCACCGCGTGTGGGACGCGAGCAGCAGCGCCAATTGATCACGCAGAGGTCCATCGCTTGTCTGAAAGCCTGCAAGTGCAGTGCCTTCACTTTGGCCACTGAATTATGCGCATATATATGATCATTTCCTAGTAGCAGTATAGCACAAACAAACTGATTCCTGACAATACTCATATTTTTCTTCTTCCCGTCTTTAGCAAGCATGCAGAGATTATCTGCCAAGCCCTATCCCCTGAGCCTCTTTTAACTGAAATTAACCGCGCTCGCGGCTAAGTACTGATCGCGCATGCTTTCGTTTGCTATCAGTTGTCAGCACTGAAACTCAAAAGTTGTCCTGAAATTAGGAAAGCGAAACTAATTGGCTAAGGCGTTAGAGCAGCTTAAAGATTTGGGTATCTGTAGCAATTCTTCGCTGGAAGCTCTGGCGCCACCAAAAACCTTCTTCAGAGCTGAAGTCGCGGTCATGGCAGAGAAAACGAGCTCGGCAGCGAAGCATGCATGCAGTTACGCCATTTATCTCAACACATCTCGCAAGCTTTGGGCCAAGTTCAAGAGCACACATGAGCAAGTCGCGATGCAGCCGAGTGCTTACCCAAGAAGTCGACGCCGTTGTAGCCATTGCTGAACCTTCCGGTGGGCCTCGACGTCGGGAAGTCGACGCCGTTGTGCGGGAAGTTGGCCCGCGGCACGGCGCTGCCCGGCAGGTAGTTGTTGTTGCCCACGTCCGCCGTGGAGTCCCCGAAGACGTAGATCGCCGGCACCTTGTTGCTCCCCGCCGCCGCCGCGGCGCATGCGAACGTAGCAGCAGCGAGCAGAGCGCGCAGCAGCAGCACTCGCACTTGTGGCACGGTGGCCATGGCCGGGCCGTGATGCTGTGCAGCCTGCCCGGCGTAGTGCGGCATCTAGTGATTACAGGGTGGGGGTGGGCGGTGCGCTCGGCTTTGGGAAAGGGCGGGCCGAGACCGGCACGGCTCGGCCGGCGCTTTAAAGGGGAGGTGGCAAGCCGTAGTGGCTCGCTTTATGGCCGATAGGGGCCGTGGCAGTGGCACGGCACCACGACTAGTCGTGTACAAAGGCGGCTTTGGTAAAGAGGGCGGGCCGTGCCGGTCTGCCGGACTCCTTCGGCGAGTGCATCCGGGTCCGGGGAGTCGGACGTATCCACGCCGTCGAAGACGGGAGTGCGGCGACTAGAAAGTAGAAATGAGAGTGCACTGGGGTAGGATCTCGGATCTCCTACATGTACTTATGTACTTGTGAATCTCTCTTGTTTCGTACTGCTACTTGGAGGAAGGAAAACAAAAGGGATGCAGAAGCACTGTAACCGTGTGGAAAGGCAGATCTCTCGGTATGTGCTTTATTTCCAGCTAAACTTGATGGAATCTTTGCTTGATCTTCATTCACCCAAGTGCCGTGGTCCTGCTATGGGCTACATGCACATCATAGTAGAATGAGTTTCTTTTCTTTTCTTTTCTTTTCTTTTGGTGAGAGATCTTTTTTTCCTTTTTGAAGCAATCTTGGCTTAACTGAATTGGTTACTTGGAACCACCACATTGTCAGCAAGAATATGTTCTACCAACAAACACCTGGCCAGGAATGACTTGGCTTAACTGAATTGATTACTTCCAGAAATCACATTGTCAATAAGAATATATTCCACCAACCAATGCCACCGATACATTTGTACAAGCATATTGTAGCCGCAACACGTTTACAAATCTTGAAGGATTGAGAAGGCCAAGCGGAATCCAGTCTGCAGGCACCGCGGTTAATTGCTCGGTAGCCTATTCTTGTACGCTTAATTCACCGGTTTTCCTTTTCGCAAAGCATCCAATAATTCAATCTTTACGCCTGGTTCATTTTCATATTGTTGTTACCATTCCTTACATCTGAAGCTTGCATCGCATCGCATTGCTAGCATGTCAGTTGCAGCTTTTTGCTTGGCGGACAGAAAAGAAGATCCCATGCATATGTATACGCGTGGCCTTTTTCGCCCCCTTTGCAAAGCAACAAAAATAAAACGACAGCAGTGGACAGTGCCACCTTTTTCTTTTTGAGGTCGACGAGTCAAGAGGGTAATCTCTGAGCTTCACTTTCAGACGATCTGAATTCTGATGCCCCTGCACTTAACAACTTTTACCTGTTTTACCGTGGGTCGCTCGCTGTTCAGGTAGCAGCAGCACGCATCTTTACCAACCAGGTCCCCTACGTTACCAGACGGTGCCGTTTGGAAGAGCACGTAATCCTCCCATACAACGGTTTCAGTGGAGAATTCCACCAAATTCGTGCCTTCAGTGTGACTCTTTTTGCGTTTGCGATGGTCGTTGATGTTGAAACTTGAAACTCAGTTTACTTTAGATGGCTGTTGAAGCTGAGTTGGCGCCACGAGCGTCGAGAAATCATCGAGGCCTTTTTCTGTTCCACCGTATTCTATTGCACCCCTTTTTCCTCCACTACACAGAGACACATGATTGTATCCTGCAAGTGTGCATTAGCCTACGGGCCATCTTTCCCTGCTGCTCTTTTCCGCGTGTTCAACCCGAGGCACTCGATCCGTCCGTCGAACAAGCACTACAAGAACTGAACACCAGCACAGAGCACACGTTCTAGCTGTAATCATTCCGATACAGGTCCATCGATCACCGATGGAGATTCCATCTTAGCTCATCATCACTTTCTCTGGCTTTTCTGGGTGAGTATCACTGTGTGTCTCTGTCACTCGCGTAAAAAATGCCTCCAACTGCATTTTTTTTTTGCCCCTGCTGAGGAGAGGAAACCTGCCAAATTATGCCGCCGCTAGGCCCATTCAGTTTGGCTCTGTCAGGTCGAGCGTGCGCGGCGCTAGCACCGCCGAGTTGTGGGCGCGGGCGCGGGCGCGTGGCCTAGGCTAGGATGAACCCGGTATGGCGGAGACGACGGACTCGGCCGACGGCCGGAAGGGCCTCAATGCCGTGATCTGGCATCAGGAACCAGCCACCAGGTCCGCCATTTCTTTCCTGGTTTTTTCCCATGCACGCGGGAGCGCGTGCAAGCACACGTACGGTTCGTACTGAGCGCGTGCCACCACTTGCATCTTGCACGCCCGGACCAAACCTTGTTGGTTCAATGCGCGCATCAGACCAAACAGTGGGTTTTCTGGTGTGACATTACCAACACGCGCGTGGCAACTCCTGAACTCCTTAGCTCTAGTAATTATCAAAAAAGAAAAGAAAAGAACCTTCTTGGCGCTATTTTTCCTCCGGTATCATGGGGATGTGAACCAATGAGGCCCAGATGATGCATCTTGGTCTCTAAAATTGCTCAAGTTCTTGATGGGCTTCTCAAAAATTGCACAGAGGAGGAGAGTGGACATGGGCTACTATAGGCCGTCGCAAAGCCCATAACGAAATATGGCCCGTAAAGAAGCCCGTAAAACAGTTTCATGTGATCATGTCCTACACTTGTCACAATGTCAGAGACACCGGGAAAAGTCACACTGTCTTTTATTTTTTGTATAATATAAGTTACATTGAGGATGCCATTGCGTGAGCTCTAGAAGTAAGATAATGAGGTAGCTAGATTTCTAGAACTCCCCTTTCAAATGATAATACACAAGGATCACAACGTGACAATATATATGCTGGGCAGAAACCAAAGTAAATATTGAGGCATAATGCCCAGGTAGCCCAGCCGAATTACAATACGCAACACCCAACATCCAGACCCTGACTTGGAACCAAACTATGCCCGTACCAGAGCAAACAACAAAGCAGCAACGCTCACTACCAGCACTGGCCGGTACGGGCATCAACACACCGGGGCCTTGACCGCGCAACCCATCTTGAAACCAAACTTACTAAAGCAAAGCAGAACTGCAGAACCAAACGCACGCCAAACGCTTCTGATCAAGGCCCGGTCAGGACACGCGGGCGAGCTTAAGAGCTGGTGGTCTTGTGCTCGCCGGCAGCAGCGCCGGCGGCCTTGTGGTCCTCCTCGCCGGAGCCCTTGTTGTACCCGGGTATCTTGTCCATGATCTTGCCCAGCAAGCCCTTCTTCTCCTTGCCGTCCGGGCTGCTCACGTCCTCGGTGTGCGGTGTCGGCGCTGGCGCGTGGACGGCGGGTGCGCCGGCAGCGTCCTCCGGCTTCTTGTGGCCACCGGGGAGCTTCTCCTTGATCTTGTCAAGGAGGCCTTTCTTCTCCTCCTCCGGTGCCGGTGGGGCGTCGGTCTTCGCGTCGTCCTCGATCTTCTGGACGACGACGGCGTGGTCATGGTGGTGGACGTGCGTCTCCACGGGCGGGGGAGCCGGCGCCGGGACGTACGGCTTGTGGTCGTCCTCCTTGTAAGCGTGCGTCTCCACGGGCGCTGGCGCCGGGGCCGGTACGGCCGTGTGGTGCTCGCCCTCGGCGTGGTCCTTGTGGCCGGGCAGCTTCTCCTTGATCTTCTCCTTGAGGCCCTTCTTCTTCTTCCTCTTGACGATCTCGCCGTTCTCGTCGATCACCTCCTCTTCCTCGTCGCTCGACTGCACGCAACGATCGCAGCCAGGAATCAGTACACACGTAAATGATCAGTCGTGTCATAATGTATTAAGAAGCCGCGTACCGATCCAGATTAATTAAGCTATGCAGATCATGTTAATGAACTTACCGAGCTAGAGCTAGAGCTGGTGCGGTGCAGCTTGGCGAGGAGGCTCTCCTTCTTCTCCCCGGCCTCGTGCTCTTCCTTCTTGTGCTCGTGCTTCTCAGGCTCGGCCACCGTGACCTTTTCCATGCCGGTCACCAGCTCCTCCTCCTGCTTCTTCTCCTGGTCCTCGGGCTTCTTCCTGCCGAGAAGGGTGTCCAGGATCCCCCTGTCCTTCACCTCCACCTGATCGGCGGCCTTCTCCTGGGCCTCGCCGCCCTGGTGGTGCAGCTGGGTGTTCCTCTCATCCTCCATGATCAAACTAAAGGCTTCCCAACTAAAAACAACAGAACAGATCAGCACGCTACTAGAACTCGCTCTTGACTGCTGTGAGACTCGCTTTGGCTTTTGGATGAAGATTGTGGCGAGGCCGGAGGGTTCCTTATATAGAGGAGGCGCTCCCGAGCTGAGCTGGGCGGCCGAAAGGTGTCTGCAATGGTAACGTGACAGCTCGTTGATGCGACCGAGAGGCGAGAGGTAACGTGCGTACGCGGTGGCTACGCGACGCGAGGAAGACGGATCAGCTAGGGTGTGGAGAACGGAGTACAGTAGGCCGGCGAGCCGACGACGGGGACATGGTGGGCAGGGGCCCGGGGCCAGTGGCGGCGCGACGCGTGTCCCGGCTCCGACGTGGCGGTGCCTCGGGCCGCGGTGGGCGGCGTCGGGAGAGGTCGGCGCCATGTGGGCGGGCCTGGTGACGCGCGCGGGTGGTCATCGGAGGAAGCGTGGACGGCTCGCGTCTTGCGATCGGAGGTGGGTCGGTCGGCGTGGCGTTCTGGTCTCTTGCTGCTCTGCTCCACTTTCCGTCCGGCTTGGCGTTATCCACCTGCTCCGCTGCCCGCGCGACGCTTGTCTTCCGCTGATCAGTTTCCTAATTTTCATTTATAAGTACCTTAATAAAAAAAGGTGAGCATTTTTGTTCGCTTTGGACTCGTCAGGCTTCAATTGGGGCACCAAGGCGTTAGCATCAGTTTCCAGCCGGACGCTCTCGCCTCTTTATCAGATCTCTCAAGTCGCGTTCGCAATTCCAGCTTACGTTGCCGGATTGAAGTTTTCAAGCTCTCATTGCAAGTTGCCAGTGGGCGGCACGGCCACTAGCGTGATTGCACGGGGGGTGCATGACTCGGACGACGAGAGAAGTCGAGAGGCTTCGACGTTGACATGTGGGGCCGGACCCGCGGGGCTCCACTGATCCGTCGCCGGGCGGCCGGAACCAAACAGTGCGGCCGGTGGGGGCTCGTGAGTGGATTTGGCCCCGGCCGGCCTAAGCTATCCGGTTGGGCAGGATTAATCAGCCACCCCAAAAGTCCTGGACTTCTAAAACTCCCGGGAGCCGGGACCCTCCATTTCCCTCCTCCCCTTTCGCTTTGATGAGCTTTCGTCGACGAAAATGTCGGTGGCGTGTCGGCCTTTTGCTTTCTTTCGGCCGTCCTCCCCTGCGGAAAACTCTCTGCCTCTCTGGGTAAAGCTTGGGCCACGCCATCGTCCCCTACTCCCCCCTTTCAGCTCGCATCGATTATTGACTTTCGATGCGTTAACGTAGATGCCGAAACTGTCCATCATCGCAGAGGGGAAAAAGGTTTGGCGCCGCGAGTCGCGAGCAGCAGGGCGCGATTTGGACTGGACCTAAAGGCGCCGGTTCCTGGTCCTGATCGAACACTTTCTGATTTTTTACGGCGAGGTGATTCCTCGGTGAACCGAGGATCGCTTCACTGGAGCTGGAGGATTAAACTAGCTCGCCGAGAGCCCCAGAGCGCGCCTCGTCACCGGGAGTCGGATCGGCGCCGGATAAACTAGTCAAGGCATTGGATCCTGCCTGGAAAGGAGTCCACGGACGAGGGGGCACCTGGGAGGCAAGGCCCCCGGCTTTTGCACCGGCGTCGTACCGCGAAGCAGACACGGGCTCCAGGAATCGATTCAGCGCAGCGGCACGCCGGGGCGCGCCTCACTCGATTGATTCCCACCGCCACATGCCCGCACAGCGGCAAGCCTGTACTGCCTGAGGCAAGCCTGTACATGCCCAGGATATTTTTGTGCTCGCTTCCCCGTGGCACGTACGCGGGGAACACTGCGTTCTGCTTGCCGACTTCGCGATCACGGATTCGTTGCGTTGTTAAATGTTAAGTATGACAGAGACTTGATTCGAAGAGGGGACATTCAGTCCAGAATCATACGTGAACAGAGCTTACACGCAGCCGTGCATGGTGCATCAGCATTCCAGGTACTACTGCATGCACAATACTACTTCTTTTTCCTGGTGCAGGTAGTACTGCACTACTGCTATACTCCACGTAGTAGTGCTATAGTACTGATCTGATTCTCCATGTTTGGCGTGCTAATGCTTCCTTCAGAATCAAGTTCATGTTCAAAGCGCGGAGCGCCAAATCACTTCGGCCAGACGGCCGCTGAGGGAGGTCCGGGAGTCGGGAGGAGCAGGCAAGTGCACGACGATCTCAGTGGGGGAGCCAGAGCGACAAAAACTCGTGATCCCTCCGCGCCGATCGCGGCAGGGCAGACCGGCGAGCATTGAGCACCAATCTTATCTTACTATTACTAATTGGAGGTTCTTTTTTAAGCCTCCAGATGAAGCCATCTAGAATTCCTAGGTGGATACTCTAGAAAAAGAGAGAAATCCTAGAAATTCTCACAAAAAGCAAAACATCCGACCATCAATCGATAGATTCAAATCATCATAGCCATTGGATCTATTATATTTTCTAAAAAATTACCCACCTATGCCATTATGAAAATAGCCTAAAGTAACCCCCTAAATCTATATATAAATTAACCACCTCTGCCATTATATAAAATAAACTAAAGTAGCCCCTAATCTTCATCAAAATTACCCACTTATGCCATTATAAACAATATTTAAAATAACCCCCTAATTTGCAACTGAATTGCCTACCACTATTACTTAAAAAATTTAAACCCCTTAAAATTTGCATCTCTATTACCCACACATGCCATTATTAAAAATAACACGAGGTAACTCTACGTTTGAATCAAATAACCTTAATTAAAAATATACAACAATATATGATTCTAAATCGTCTATATCTTGCACTATTGGTATACGATATAATAATTAAGGTCTATACGCATGATGTGTGTCACCATTTATAAGGATATAAAGTGATGAGAATATAGATTTCTATGCTAAAATTGTATCTCAAACATAAGGTTCATTAAACAAATTTAAGCGCATACCTGCGATGCAAAGTGAAAAGTTAAAGATTATAAATGTGGATGAAAATATTATAGAGTAGTTGCTAACTAAAATCTATCACAATTGGATGGAGATATTAAGTATATATCTACATAATCATTGTGTGTTCGAATATTTAACAAACGAGAGCTAGCTTATGGGAATAGTTTTTTTTAGTAATATAGTCTCATTTTTTTTCCATTGGAGGCTTCGCATTAGTTCCCACGAGACAAGCTTGAAAAAACAAACAAATTCTCATAAAAATTAAAAACGTCAAACATCAATCCTGTAAACTCTAATAATCATAACCATTGATCTATTATATTTTCTAAAAAGTTACCCACCACTATTATTATGAAAATATTCAAAAATGAGCTTTAAACCTATATTTCAATTCCGAGCTCAGCTATTATAAAAAATAATCTAAAGTAACCCCATAACCTTCATCCAATTTACTAATACACATCATTATAAAGCATAACTTAAAATATTATTCTAAAATTTTATCTATGCTATCCACGTATGTCGTTATTAAAAATAACCTAAAGTAAACATTTAAATCTTAATCTAATTATCTTCATGTGCATCATACAGAAATGTTAAAAGGTAAATTAATATATGATTTTAAATTACATATTTATGTTATTGTTAATATAAAAATACTAAATTAAAATATATACACATGATGAGTGCCACCCTTTAGACCATTTATACATGTATGTGAGAATCGATGAAAAATATTGATTTGTATGCTAAATATAATGTATGGAGGATTGGAGGTGTGATAGAAAATGGAAAAATATGAATATGGATGAAAAAGTGCATTGAGTAATTATTAATTAAAAATCAATCACAACTGGACAAAGATACATATCTCTATAAGTATTATGTTGAAGTATTGAAAAATAAGAGAGTAGTAGGTAAACCATTTTAATTATTAATTAGAAGTTTAATTTCTAAATAATTTTTAAATACAATAGCTTCTAAAAAATATTAACCTGCGCGGGAGCACAGGTCGATGTACCAGTGGAACCAATCAGTACCCCCGTCGGCGAGGCCAGAGCTTCCCATGTTGCCGAAATCAATTCTTTGAAATGCTACAAAATATAGATGGTAAAATAGATCAATTGCATAAATGGCTTCTTTCGGCCCAAGGACGGCCAGTAGGCCTGCGTGGCAATAAGCACTAGTTGGCCAGCCCAGAGCCAATTGAGCCCATCTTGTCCGGCCTTTTGGTGGTGAGCCGATATCTGGGCTTGTTCGCCATGGGATGGCTGACAGCAGCACAACGAGGTCAGCTGTGACACCGTGACAGTGCCATTTTTATTCGGTTGATTCGTTTTGCCATCTATCTTTTAATTGTTTCCAAAAACTACATTATTTAAAAAATTCTAGATCAATATACCCTATGCATCTTTCCTAACAGGACATTTTCTTACCACATGTCTTGCTTCATGACTCCGCACGCTGTTGTTATATTCGGCGTCCTCACTTCTCATGTCCTCCACCGACAAACTACCGCATTTGTCAAATGCCCGTTGTCTTTCATCAACCAGGTTCAGCACCTACCGCGCGCAAACAATAGCGGCTTGGCAGTGAAGAACTGAGGATGGGCTGGGGGACGACGATGCTAAAGCTATGGCGATGAGCCGATGACACACTGTAGAACGTCGGATGGGGAAGGGAGATTTTATTTGGTAGCCGCTACGGGCGTGAGCAAGCCATGGCCAAACTCCTTCCTAAGAGGTGGTCGATTGTAAAGCTCATGGAGGAAGCAAGTGGACGATGATACGCCAATATTGTGCCATGAGCAACACCAAAACCGTCGTAGCCTGTCGTTGTCATGATCTAAGGAAGAGGGGATGTCATGATCTAAGGAAGAGGGGAGATGTTGAAGATGGGGGCTCTTATCTAGCGCACGGAAGTTGGATCAGCTTCCGGCCCACCAGCGGCCCATCTCCACCGGTTTCTTCTTCCCCAGCCTCCTCTCGCCCCACCGCCGCCTCCACCACTAAGGTCAGCGGCTGGCGCGCCGCCACGCCTCCCACCCACTGTCTACCGCCGCCCATTCTAATCCGATGACCCTCGCCACCCCCACCGCCTCACCTTCTGCTGCGCTCGAATCGCCACCACCGCCCCTCAGCCTTCTCCTCTAAGCCCGACGGCCATTGGAGCCCCCCCTCCGAAACCCAAAACCTAACCACCACCGTCTCGACCACCACCGGCGGCGACTCGCCATCGGCTGCTCCCGTCCACACCACACCACTTCGACTCTTCCACCCCCAGTGGCGACCCCACCGAGAGCGGCGTTGTGTGTGAAGAGAGTAGAGAGAGAGTGGGAGAGTGCGCGGACGGAGAAGATGGAGATCGTGCGGCCATGACTGACCGCACTAATCTCAAACATCAGAAGCTATTTAGCTTCCTGGGCTTTGGAAGCCATATAGAAATTAAACGGCGGTTGAAAACAGCTAAAGCAAGGGGCTCCGCATGCAAGTGCCGAAGCTTGAAAGCGGGTCCAAAGGCATTCATGACGTATAAAATGTTCAAATTGCGAGGACACACATCTTATCTCAACCTCTGTAATGATAACATTTTATAACAAGCAATTCCATAATGGCATGAATACCCTTTGTTAAACGAATTGCAAGATACAAATGCACATGGGTATCAGCTTCGTAGACGCGAGAGAAACAATGGAGAAAAGAGCATGTGTGTCACTCAGTGTGGTTTGGGCCCAAAGAACCGAGATGAAGGCAATTTTACAAAGCCGTCTCTGTCACTCGGTAAATGATCTGGTTCCATTGGGCTTGGTCATCCACCCTTTTTCCCGCCGTTTCAGTCACGAGTCACGACACGTGCACACACGTCGGATACACAAGATCCCCGCATCTGGTTGGTGGTTGGATCACATCGCATCCATCTCATGTCTAACAGAACTTCAATCTGAACAGAGTACAGCACCTACCATTCTGCAAGCTGCAGCAGCGCGACACCCACGCTGATGCCAAGACTAGTGGGGCTTGTGAAACAGGATGATTTATCTCCCTGTTTAATTTCCATAATAATAACTGGAAGCAGCTTTTATACCGGAAAGATCCCTTTGTTGCTATTGCTAAGATCACATGAAGGCCCAGTAGACAGCAAAAAGAAAGCGATAGCTCGACGTTAAACTTTTTTTTTTTCGTTTTTCTTCCGTGTTCACGTCACATCTCCCGCCTCTCCGACCCCCATCATTCATTGGAATCTGAAAAATAGAAAGTATCGTCACCTTTTCTTTCTATCTTTTGGATGGCTCTCTCGTTATTTATGCATGTTTTCCATGCAGGAGTATTGATTTATATTCATGTCATAATTTTGGACATGGACATCCTTATCGTGTGCATGAACCACGACAAGTGTTGTCTCTGATCTGGATCAAATTATCAACTCCAACTTAGGGGCAAGTACATTGATGTCGTCTAATAGATGGTCTCATGCATTGACACGTAATCTTGAGATGATTCAACAGGTAACTCGTACAATGGGTTGTCCTATAAGTTGTCTGATAGTGGTATATAATTTCTTAATTTGTGCATAAGAAAAATAAAATATTATGAGTTGTATGGCAACAATAACTCGTACAATGGTTGTTAAGTTATCTCGTAATCCTACAATTTAGCTCATGAGGTGGTTGTTTCACGAAGCAACGACCTCTTTCTCTCTCCTCGCTCTCTCTCCTCCACATCATCAAAAATCCTACGTGGCACTGCATGAGACGACCTATAAGACCGCTGACGTGTAGCAATGTACTTCCTTAGGTGGCACAGGTGCACTGCACAGCAGCGCAACAAATCCCAGCCCACCTCGCGACCACGCCTGGTCCCACTCTCACTTCCAGACGGGCCCCACCCATCGCGATGAGACAATAGTATGTTCTGTCTGCCAGGCAGGCCCCGCCGGGACGGATCCCCCTCCCCCGCTTCTTCTACCGAAATCGTCGCTTCCGACGCCCCAGAGCCGCGCGGCGCCGGTGACCTTCCTTCCCCGGGTCCTCCTACTGAGCCGACGTCCCCCGCCGCAGCCCCGCCGTCGGATGCGACGGCGACGGAGACGGCGTCAATGGCGTCCTCCTCCGCCACCGAGCCCGGCACCCGCCTTTCGGATCGAGGTACGCTGCCGGGGCCTGATTCTGTCCTCGTCCGTTGACAATTCAGCAATTATTTGCCTCGATTTGGTGCGTCGCTGTGCTTATGGGGGGTTTTGATCTGGCCGTCCGGTGGCTTCTTCTGCTCAGTGAGGAGGTCGTCGCTGGGGCTCAGATTCATGGTGCTCCTGATGCACGTGCTCTTCGTCGGCGCCGTCTTCTTCCTCGATCCGACTCTCGACTGGCGAATCCATGAGGAGCCGTGGTGATTTGCACTTGACATCCCCTGAATTTTTCTCATGCTTGCTCGGTTAAGTCTAAATCAGGATGCCACGTCGTTTTTTGCTTGGTGTGGAGAAGCATGGTTCTAGCTCTAGGTTGTCACATCACTATATGATTTTAGTTGCCTAGCACTATTCTAACTATCTTCAGAAGATTTTAAACTTACCTGATTTGAGGGGGAACTAGCTTTTGGGTGCTTAGGCAAGTGGTTCTGCATCTGATCATTGATGTAAGCTAACTTACTGGACCTAGATAACATGACTTTCTGGGTGGCATTTTGATTCAATAATTGCACATCGTCTTGCTACTTGTGCAAGTGTCATACTGTCTGTTCTGCTTAAAATTCATGGCCTATACTTGTTTAATAGCTGTTTTCCATCTCTATGCAGTATGTAGCATGTATTGCTCCTATTTATGTCTGCAAGTTGTGTTCTGACTCCTGAGTTTTGACAAAATGTGAAGTGGATATCCCTGCTCTATCTAAACCAAGGGTTTCTCTGTTCTTTTTCTCACATATCACTTTTCATTCCAGGTATATTGGGGTGTACGGAGTGCTTGTTCTGCTCACGCTAGTTCAGTACTTCTACACAGCTGGCTCATCTCCAGGGTAATTACCATTGTGTAGACTTTGTCCTCATCCTCCACTGGTGGAACGATATGTTGGTTAAGGAAATGAGAAAGTATTTAACTCTGTGTTTTATGTGCTCCTGTGTTATCAGGTATGTTGTTGATGTAATGAGAGCTGGTTCCTCAATGCATGCGACCTTCGTCAATACCGCTGCTCTTTCAAAGTAATGTCTTTAGTTTAGTACCATAGCACTGCACCTGGTAATTTGATCTCTCGGGCACCAGGAAAATGTGTGGGAGGCATGCATTGATATTTACACTTTCTTTTGCTCTCTTTTTGATGATTAAGAAAAGGCAGTCAAATTCAAGAAATGGAAACATAAGTTCCCCGACCAGCCGTGCTCAACTACAGAAACTTAGCACAATGACACCTTCATCGTCATGGGCGCAGATGGTTATGGATCTATATCCTCCAGGGTCAAGCAGCAGGTACGGCTCTGACTATTGAGAAGTTTCTCCTTTTCATTTGGGGCAACAATGTCTTTCTGAAGTGGTGCCATTTCTTTTTAATGTTTTTTTGTTCATTTTAGCTTTCTTGTATTGGACACATAGTAATATGTTTAATATTCATTCATTGTCTTTAGGGATTGGACTTGCACCTACTGCAGGGTTGTTCAGGTAATCTTTATCCTCAAGAGTTATGCACTGAATGTTCTGCAACTTTGACATGCAAGTGGGTATTGGTATAGTTGCATTGTGCACGAAGTGAGTTGGTGGCAGCCTGGCAGGAGCCATTTATCTTCATGTATTTGACTGAATTTTAAGAGTAACTATCTGTTCAGTACAACCTTTTTCAAAATTTACCAATTCTGTTCAAAACTTCTGTTCAAAGCTTTGTTCTTCACATCCTTGCTTGACTAGTTGTTTCTTTGTCAGTTTATGACATTCAAAGATCCATCTGATCGTGAAGGTTACTGTACATTAAGAATCCTCTAAAACTTAATGCTTTGTTGAGGATTTCCCAGTTTATAGCTGATTAGGCGGACACAGGACTTCACTCTTATGAAGTGAACTTCTGCTATCTTATTTGTTCAGAGCTGTTGTTCCAAAATGCCACTGCATCATGCTTAGAAAATTTCCCATGATTTGTTGCTGCTGATAGTCAAAGTTCAACTTTTGCTACCAACATCCTTTTGCAGCCACCTCGTACAAGGCACTGCCATGACTGCGATAAATGTGTCCTTCAATTCGATCATCACTGCATATGGCTTGGAACATGCATTGGCAAAAAGAATCATTGCCGTTTTTGGTGAGTTGTGTCTTTCCCTATATGTTCCGTCCACTTGCACATCAGTTGCGGTGTGCTGTGCTTGAGTATACACTACCATAACTTTTGCAGAAACACTGCATGCAAAGCATATTTGTTTGATTGGGCCATTGATGATCATTCTGAGGACCTTATTGTATCCACAGATATATCCCAGAAATTGAACAGTTCTTTGCAACAGAAAGCAAATATTGATCAGACCAATACTATGTAGTATTTATATTGTGTACCAATAGACAGATATCACTTGTATGCAACTGAGTACTTGAGAATCGGCAGCTCCCCATTTTGTGATATTTTCAGTTTTTCTTTTGTCTGTTTAAGAATGTGAAACTATTTGGCATGTGACCCTTGTCAGAAGACATTGCACAATGCTCCGTGTTGAATGTTCATATTGTTTGTTGTTGTGCTGTGCAATTACAGTATGATACTATTGTTGATCCTTCTCTTTGTTCTTATGGTTGTATAACAAACCTTTCCTAGGTGGTACATATTTGAAGAAACAATACTGTGTATCTGGACTGCTGCTCTCTACATCGAGTCATTACGTTTAGATGTGGACAAGGCCTGGTATGTTATGTTATACTCTTCAAAATTTTATAGGCTGCTCATATGTTGTGAATCTTATGCTTTTAGAACATCAAGTCTTTGTTTGTATGTTATTAATGAGCGCCCTGTTCATCATGGTTACAGGTGGAAGGACTTTGTTGGTGTAATATTGCTGGCAGTGTTGATATTTATCCTTATATTCCTACTGCTATTGTTGGGGTTTCATTCGTAAGTTTTCTCCATGTCTGATGTGTCTTGCAGTAATTAGGCTTTTATTTTTATTTTTACTAAATGTCCAAGTGCAGCTTCAAATTTACGTTTCTTTTCCTTGAGTCAGTAGGTCGAGAACAACTGCTCGCTCTTTCTACTGGAAAAAAGTTTAAAAACTTGTTAATTCAAACTTGGATGAACATTGCTGAAACTATTCACCGCAATACATGTAGAAGTGACAAACACAGGGGGGAAGAAAGCTACAAACAAAACAAAAGAAACAAAATGGAAACCCATGGCACATGAATTACAAGGCAGCAATAGAACTGATATCCCACAGATCCACTTCTTCCTGGCACATTTAGCTAGAATCTTACATACTTTTCATATTTGTATGACATGTTATGTAGCTCATGAACCCCAAATCAATAACACTTTGTATATAAATGCTTGTTGGCCTGATACATTTTGCAGGTACATTGCTCTAACAAATCAAACAACCTATGAAGTTGCCAGAAGGAAGCGCATATTCTACTTAAGGTATGTCACTATAAGAGCAGCTCGGTTTGTCATCAGTATAGTTTTTTTATCGTCGAGA
Organism: Setaria viridis; assembly: GCF_005286985.2. NCBI lineage: Eukaryota > Viridiplantae > Streptophyta > Magnoliopsida > Poales > Poaceae > Setaria > Setaria viridis. The sequence goes on from NC_048263.2 coordinate 33,516,138, forward strand.
TAATAGCATAGTGTTGAAACAAGGCTGTATCACTTGCAGGGGAGTACCTGAAAGAGTTCATCCATTCAGTAAAGGCATATGCAGAAATCTCTACGACTTCTGCTGTTCCAGCCAGAAAGGATATATTCTGGAAGCTTTGCCCCCAGCTGAGGATCTGGAAGCTAGAGCTGCTCGTTACACATGCCGAGATGTCATTTGCTGCCGTTGCTGCTGATAGGCTGTGCCATAGGATTCTCTGCCCATCTAGCCAGTTCCTCAGTTCTTTGTTCAACAGTTCGCTAATGGAAGCAAATTTTAGTGACCTGCAGCCGTTAGATGCTCTCGGAGTTCATTATTTGTGCATAGCCATTTGTACATTTTCACTCAGAAAATGTGTGCCCTGAGATCCAGTTGCTCAGAGTTCATCTGTAATTCTCTATGTCCTTTCTTTCACATAGGTTTTCAGGACAGATAGAATTGGACTGTACTTGTGTCGAGATGTACATTCGAGGTGTGGTTTGTAGTTTCAGAATTTAGTCTACAAATCCTGAGCAGTTCTTGTTTGTGTTACCTTTTTTTTTTTGCAAGGTTTGCAGGAGCACTGCATTGTCATTTAAGAGGGGAAGAAAGCATGCGAGTTCTTACATCGACGATATTACATAAAACAAGATAACTCTAACACAAAGTAAAAATACATAACAGGAGACAACAATCATGGAATGGTTTGTGTTACTTGCCATCTGGTGTTTTCGTATATTATCTTCATAGTTCTCTTTTTCTTTTTTTGTAATTTTGTACCGATATGTGGGTGCAAGTACGCATAAGCACCATCTTCGGCGGCCGTGCCTTCAGCTTACCGCGGTTGCGGGAACAATTGTTGTAAACTTGTAAAATGCAATGGTGACTCTGCCGACCGACCTGAGCACACCACGACTCCACGAGCACGGGTTGCGCCCCTTATGCTCCGATCGACGCCCAGATGAGTTCACAACAAGTTTCAGAAATGATATCCAGCAAGTTTTAGTGAAGTGCCGTGCGTAGAGAAGCGACTTCTCGCAGTGCCATGTGGTACAGGAGAAACCTGTATGCCCATCAATGAGACAACCGGATTCTATTGGCTCTTTGATGTTCCGGCCACCACGGGTGGTATCGACTATCGACATGTGCCCCGGCACTGACGACGCAACTCGTTTGTCTTGGCACGAGAAGCAGCCGCTTTCCCTTTATGCGCCTTTTGCAGTTCTTGAAGTCCTAACCACGTCCTAATCTGCTTAATTGCGAGTAGCCGTTTAGCACGCCCCATGCACGTGCTCGCACATCGTATCGTGCCTTTTCGTGACGAACGGTTCTTTGGTGATGTCTCCAAACACGCGATAGCAAATCCAACTACTTTGCTAAAAGGCCTTATCACTGGGATGCTAACGTTTATGTGATGTTTACGGTGGTAGAGGGAGCAACACAATAGCGAGGAAAGTACTTGGTACTAGGTTTACCTCCACACTCCACAGGTACAGGACACGGGATCATAGTGGAGTTGGTTGCAGTTTGAGTTGAGCCGCCAACGGTTGCTGTGCAGTGCAGATTCATCTTGTTATTTCTTTCTCAGTTCCACTTTCTGTTTGTCCCTTCCCTGTGAGGCTATGACAAGAGAATGTGCAACTGGCACATTTGCAGCAAGAGTTCAGCGCCATTCCATGCTCTGTTATAGTATGTGGTAACGAAAGGGGTAAGATATGCTTAACAATCAGCTCCGCAGCCCTGGAGATTTTTTATCCACTGGACCATCATGTTGCGCCAAGACTAGATGCATTCACCCATGTGGTATTATCCAAAAGACACTGAACAGTGACGTGCCTCATTGCTGTATAGTAGTGTATACTGAAACTGATGGAAGACATGAGCTCCGGTTCATCTGCTCCAAAGTTTAGCCTACACTGATGGTATTGGGGTCTGCTTCTTCAACTGATCAAAAGATATTGTGCTAATCATTTAACAAGAAGCTGAAGCAAACCTTGTAGGATTTCAGTTCTCTCTCTTCTCGGATCCAGATGTGTGAAATTACCATCAAAGGACACGCCAATACTAACCGTCTTATTAATTCACAGTTCTTTGCCGAAAGCTATGGGGGGAATAGCAGTTGTGTATCTTTCTTTATTCGCTGCATCTAGTTCAGAAACTTGACGATTCACACTTGTCTTGCTTCAAGCCTTCAACTGCTTCCCCCCTTTCTCTTTGTCCCAGGCAGTTCTTTTGCTTTAGCACCTGCATTTTCGTCATGTCCATCCAGGTTGCACCTGGTACGAGGTCAGTTGGCGAACCTCCGAGTCGTCTAGTCCCAACTTCACAGCACCACGCTTTCCTCCATTAAAACATTGCAGCTTACGGTCAGCATGTCAGTAGACAGTAGTTAACACTGTCCCAATACATTCAACTCGTTTCTGGGAAGAATAATCGTGGTCTGCTAGCTGCACGCACAGCCATCCATTACTTTACTCCTGATTGCATCCGTCCACCTAATTCTTATACCAAGTTTTAATTCAGAGATCGATGGATGACATCAGAGAGATCAGAGATCTCAGCTTGCACCTCAAGAACTCTTCCACGGATCTTTATTCTCTTTGCATGTCAAACCTACAAACGTAAGCAAACTTGTCTCTGCCTGACTGAACTTTTTGTTAAGAACAAAAAGGAGGCACGTTCGTCTTAAACAAACTGACAGAGGATAGTGTGTCGAATTCTCGCGCTACGTGCTGCTTACCGGCCGGTCCTGATCAAACCCATGACTTTCAGTTAGACGAAGTCCACTTAGGGATGCCTGCTAGGTGAGGTTAAAGTCGCAGGCTTTACAGAAAGTCCTCACGGTCTCAACAAACATCCTTGAATTGACTACTTGGCGCTTGGCAGAAACGAAACTCGATCGACGACTGCCTAAATCCGCCGAGTTTGATCGAATTACAGACAAAAACCCGCACAGCTGACCGGATATCAGCCTGCTATGTCTTTGATTTGCCAAATCTCTTCGTAGACACGCTACACATAAATCACGAGGGAATTGAATCAACGCCGTTCCTTTTCAAATGGCAAGTAGCCTCTAGATATTCTCTCATTTTCGTCCAACCAAAACCGACACAGAGTATCTTGAGACCGCTCGCAAGTTGCACGAGTGCCTGTCTGTTTTCTTTGTGCTGAATGTTTCGAGAGGCCGGCCCTGCTTTGCTTGTCTGGCCAGGACGACGGTGGCAATGCAAGTTGGAGAATTAAGTAGTGGTTGTTAGCCACTGAGCTGAAATTCGTGCGTGCAAATCGTGACACCAAGGTTAGGTACACGGTACCTTATCCCGATCGTCGTCGCAGGCTCGCAGCGGCTATCTGCATCACGTCCTATTTTTTCTTATTTTCTGAGGTTGCAGCCTACAGGCGTTCATGCACACTACCATCAGATTCTTGCTCCGGCGTGTTCTGCGATTTTTTTTTCTCCCAGAAGACAACAGGAGGCACCTAACCTTCAGCGTGTGTCGTGGGATGTGCCAATTAGTAGATATAAACGTCGCGAGCTTCACCGGCTCACCGTGACCTCAGCTCGCCTCTGCACATGTTAGCCCATGCAGCAGGAGCGATAATGCATGCCGAGCTCTATCACTGGATGTATGTGTACGTCGGTGTGTGAGAAAATTCCGTCCTCCCCAATCTCCAGAGCAAGACAGGTGCACCGAACGCACGGCGGCTGAAGTTGTGGACGAACTCGTGGGGGTTTTCGCCTTCCAGTCGTCTGAACTCCGAACCGTCCGTCGTTCAAATCGAGTCGAAACAGTCGATTCAGTCAAGTCGTCAAGCCAGTGTCGGCGGCTAAGGGACGGCGAGGAAGCGAGCTCCTGTTCCTGCCGCTGCTAGCCAGTCAAGTGTGAAACGATCGATCGGCCATGGCGCCATCGGTCGACGTGGTTGGTTCCACGCACATATACCTTGGCAATTAACATGGTGCCAAGTCGAGCCACTGACGCTGACGAGTTTTGCAGACACGAGGGTATCAACCAATCACGTTAGATGGAGGCAATAGAGCGGTGTTCATGCGACTGTGCACGAATTTGGATCGCTGTCAGGTGGCGCATCAGCTACGGTTCTTCTTCGTTCACGGGCTCGGCTGCGACCGCGCGTTGTGGCTGGAATGCCGAAAAGATGCGCCGGGTCCCGCCTGCCTCCGGAATTGGAGAACAGGGGCCCCCACGAGTCAGTCCACGTGACCCCACCGAATTCCCTCCCAGTCCCACCGTGGCCCATCCCCCGCTCCGCCCGTCACGGAGCACGGAAAAGGTTCACTTCATCGAACGGACCAACCCCAGTCCGCACCCACCCCTGTACCTCTGGCAGCCGGGACCCGCCCCCACCCCAAAGCGGAGGGCTTCGGCCGCCACCACACCCAGTGAGCACGCGCCGAGCGTGACTGGCGTGGCGGCGGCGTCGTACAAGAACGAGTCAATTCCCTTGAACCGGTTAGTGTAGCTGGAAAAAGACGATTTTGCCCCTCACGGACCTGGGCCCACCTGTCAGCTCCTCTCAATCTCCTCTTCCTCTTTCCGCTCGGTCCAGAAGCTCCTCCCCACCGCCAGCCTTGGAGATCCTCCCCGGCGGCCCGTCCTCCGCCTAGCCCCGGAGCTCCTATCTGCTGCCCCGTCCTCCGCCGGCCCCGGCTCGCAGAAGAAGGGCCCTGCGGGGGCGTGCTGATCCCCAAGGGCGGGTGGGAGCTGGACGAGGCGGCGTGGCGCGAGGCCGCGGAGGAGGCCGGTGTGCTCCCCGTCAAAGCGCGATGTCAAGTCCACGTCGATCTCATCCCCCTTGGTCGCCTCCCCCGCGTCGGCACAGCATGGAACCGTCTCGATCTCATTCCCGCACCAGACGCTTTGTGTCCATGCCCCTCTCAGCAGCCGGTCAGCGTGCGCAGCTTCGTGAAGATTAGCTACGCGAGTTCCGGCCACCCCATCGTAGAGGCAGCAGTCACAGAAGATCAGAGAGGCGGCGACCAGGGAGCTCTGCTCCAGCATCTGCAGGTTGTGATGCTGCCGCAAATCTAGCGTGTTAGTATACTAATTGAACAAGCCATCAAATTAAGTTCCCTATAATCCAAATTGTCACCGCCTAAATCTAGTTTGTCGTCAAGGTCTGCGTGGAGGCATGCATGTCCTCCTGCAAGCCGCTGCCAGGAACAACCTCCTCAGGCGGGCAGCAAGCGGTGTCAAGCCTCGCTGCGGTCGGAGCCACCTTCGAAGGGCGGCAGCGCAGGCACGTGGCCGGGGACGAGCCGCGGGCACGAGCGAGTGCGAAGGCGGAGCAGGCTTGGCCGGAGCCACCTTCGGTGAGGAAGAGCGAGAAAGAGGGTAGAGGAGATTGAGATGAGCTGACAGGTGAGCTCAGGTCCGAGAGGGCAAAATTGCCATACTTAACGGTTCATAGATGGATAGATGGATGGAATGACATAATGGGATAGATGGATGGAATGGTATAGAGGGATAAATCAAAATTTCAATGGCACCTAGAAGTTCGTGAAAATCTATAGGACCTGTGGCACCGAGAGAGAATTGACTCTAGAAGAATCGGTCCAGCCTCCAGAAACCCTGACCGGTTCGTCACCGCTACGCTCCTTCCTCCCCCTCGCCCCCTTTTATATCCTCATGGCCGTGCGGCTGATCCATGCCTCCCAGTCCCCCGGCTGACGGCTTCCTCGAGCGTTCCATCCCATCCCGAATCCCACTCCGCCCTCCCTCCCTTTAAAAAACGTGCCCCCGCCGCTGCGCCGTCCGCACGTAGCCATCGCCCCATCGCTAGGGAATTGCAGTTGATCGATCGATCCATCCATCCGAGTAAGTAACGGCGGTGTGAGGGTCAGGATGGTGGCCGGGTTCCGCCGCACGATCTCGTTCCCGGCGCCCAAGTCGCCCACGCCGCCCAGCAACAAGTCCGCGGCGTACCGGGCCCGGTCGGCGAGCCTGCCGTGCCGGTTCCACCCGCTGGTGCTCCAGCTCGACGACGACGTCGCCGACCTGCGGGCGCTGGTGGGGCGCCTGCTGTCGGGGGCCTCCGCGGAGGCCGTGGCCGAGGGCGCGGAGCAGCTGGGCCGTGTCCTCGTCTCGCTCTCCGACCTGCTGCACCACCCGCAGGCGCAGGACCCGCTGCGCCGGCTGGGGCGGTCCCCGTTCGCGGAGCGGCTGCTGGACGACTTCCTCCGCCTCGCCGACGCGCACGGCAGCTTCCGGGACGCGCTCGTGTCGCTCGCCGCGCTCCAGGCCGAGGCCCGCGCCGCGCTGCGCCGGGAGGAGCCCGCCCGGCTCGCGTCGGCGGCGCGCGCGCTACGCCGGTCCGGCCGCGACCTCCCGCGGATCGCGTCCGCGGCGCGCACCGTGGCGGCGAAGGCGCCGCCTCCCCCGCCCGCCGACCTCCCCGCGGACGCCGCCGCCATCGCCGCCGCGGTCGTCGACGCGGCCGCCGCCGTGGCCTCGGCCTCCGCGGCGGTCTTCTCCGGGGTGTCCTGCCTCTCCGTCGCCGCCGCCACGGCGCGCGTCGAGGTCGAGCCCACGCCGTGCTGGATGCCCTCCCCCGCCAGGTTCGCCACGCCGTCCGCCACGCCGAGACACGTCGTCGTCACCACCAGGCCGGCCTCCCCCATGCCGCGCATCTGGTGGGTCGCCGACCTGATGCGGTGGATGTCGCGCGCGAAGCGCCGGTCAGCAAAGAGGCAGCACGCCGACGTCCACGGAGCCGAGTCCGCCGCCGCGGTATCCCAGCTGGACGCCGCCGTGGACCCGGACGAGCTGGAGCGGAAGGCAGCGTTCGAGCGACTGGACAACCTGGGACGGTGCATCGCGGACGTGGAGAGCAGCGGCGAGAAGGTGTTCAGAGCCCTCGTCAACACCAGAGTCTCCCTCCTCAACATCCTCAGCCCAGCCTTCTGATCCCCCCAACGAGCCCAAACTAAACCATCGGAACCCGGCAAACTCGATCAGATTCTGCGGGACATTGGATGGGATCTGTACATAGAAATGTGGCCGTATGAAATACGTTTTAGGGCGCTCCATTTTCTTTGTATCATAGAATTCAGAGTTGGAGCGCGAAGGCGCTTTTTCCAGAAAGAGAGAAAAAAAATGTTAAGTGCCATTCTCTGTTCATGAGCTTGCATTCTCCGTTTCAGTTGTGCCAGCCGATCTCTCCTCCCTGTATAGTTCTGAGACTGATCACTGGATCTCGGGCAGTTTCGCGGCTGCTCGTGGAGCAGGAAGCATGGTGCGCTGGAGGATCGAGTCTCGAGCGAGCGCGTGCGTACATGGGCAGGCGCGCGCCCTCTTTGAGTACGTCGTCATGCTTGTGCTTGTGAGGTCGAGGCGGCTGCCTCCCCGATCGTTGGTTGGGTTCGGTGAGGTCACGTGGACGGATCATGGACGGATGGCACTGGCCGATTCGATCGGGGTGTGGCGATCCGCACCAGGCTTTTTCCAGCGCGATCCGCAGCAACCATCAGAGAGGGGAGAGCGGAGGGTGCGATCGGTGATCAGTGATGGGATGCCGTAGGCGCCATTCGCGCCGGTCCGGCGCACTGGATTGGCCGTGGTGCCGTCGTGCCGATGATGGCGGTCAGGTGGTGCCGTGGTGGTGGCCCTGCTCTGCTCTGAGATGCCTGACCGTTTTCCGTTTTGTATGCGTGGCAGCTTCAGAGTGCGGAGGAATATCACGTTCGGCGCGTTCTTCCCATTAGATTACGACGGGACTCTGAATTCCAGTGCTGCCGCCGGCAAACGCGGCAGATTCCTGCCGTTCCTGTAAGAGGAACCGGCGCGGCTGCCGATTTCACGCAGGAGATTGATGGATGCCGAGGCCCGAGGTGCAATCTACCGATCCCCATGACAAAGAAACGAAGAGGACGTGAGCAGGGAGGAACGACTTGGAGAAGTGAAGAGTGAAGACAAGGGGGGGTGAGAATGACCTTCGTGGCAGCAACAGCGGCTCCGCTCCACCGAGTCAATTCGTCACTTCTGCAATGCCCATCTGAAAGTCTCGGGCTGATGACCTGAACAACGACTATTATCGTCGTCGTCGATCGAGGGTTAGTTCTGTTGGAGCGATCTTTTGACTTGGAATCAGCATATCTTCTTCATTCGCTATACTCGTTCTTTAATCCACCACCTAACCCACCTGCGAGGCTGCAATAATACTACAAAGTAGTGAGACCAAAATAAGCACATGAACAATGTAACGTGGTACAGCGAAAGGAAATGGGAATGCACGATGCAAGATCGTAATCAGGTGAAGCAAGAAATTAAGGATTTAAGATAGGCTATAAGCTGCAAAAAAGAAAGAAAGAAAGAAAGAAAGAAAAAAGAAAGAACATGAAACAACGCTGAGTGTGAGAGGAAGAAGTTCTTTCTTTTGGTAGATGTCTTCCTTGATTTTGAAGGCGATGTCATGCCATAAAGAATGGATTCTTCGGAAGATCCCTTCCGTTTCTCTCCTCCAACACGAAGATAGCGTATCTTAAGCAAAGACCAACCGAAAGGAAGTAGGAGCATATAAGCGCTCGCGTATGTATAACTGTGAGCCTTCCCCAGGTGATACCGTTGGGATAATCTGTCCGTTCCTTGAAGCAAGATTCTGGGTGAACTCATACTCCAACTGGGCGGTGACGGTCTCGATCCGTCACGTCCTAAAGCCGCCAGCGCGTTCTGTTCAACCTAGCATCGTTGTTGCGACTCGAAACCATGTCATGGATTTATAAATTTCCTGGAACGGCGGACCTCGTCGTCAAACAGACGGGCAACGTTCGTGCGCCATCCCAATTCGTCACCACACGCGTTGCAGTAACTAAAAATAAGGTTAGCGTTAGACTAGGTTTGGTGCCAGCTGAGCTGAGGCCATAAAATATGTCCAAGTTACAACCTCCCGTGCTCGGCCTTGGCAACTTGGTCTTGTTTATTTGGAGATGACATGAGCCGATGAGCGAGTTAAGGAAAGAATTCACCTTTGAGTTTGGTACAGGTGACATTGCCAATTGGCCATGTCCGGGGCTCCAGCCACTTGTACACACTCATCATTTCTCCCCTGGGGCGTGCTTAATTAACTGGTGGCGACTGGCGAACCGTGTTTTGCTCGGCAAAAGCGAAGATCAGGCCATATCGAACGCATGCATCGCACTGCAGTTCCGCAGGTGCACATAGCCTCTCGCGTCGTGGCATTGCATTGCACGAACTGAATCAGTGAATCCCGCGTTCCTCACTGCGGCCTGACTACTTCGGTCGCCGCCGAGCTGTGCCAGGTTCCCGTATCCGCGAGCGGCGAGCCGATGCGCTGCGCATGGCGAGTCATCTCGGTTTGGGCACGTCAGGCTGGGTCTCCTCAAACTTCCCGGGTCGCCGGAAGTGGCCACACTCGCGCGGACCGGCGCGCTTTCGCAGGAAGCATCGGTGCGGTGGCACAGCGCACGGCCGCGCGACTTCGCTGAATTTCTTCCTCTCCCAGGCGACCGGTTCGCTGGCCTGCTTTCCTGCGCTGCGCCTGCGGCCCCACGTGCGGCTGCGGATTCGTGATCTCGCCGAGGCCGCCGAAGTCAAGGGCCCCGTCTTTAATTTTTGCACGCGAGGAAGCTGCCAGGCGAGCCGCGGGCAGCGCCGCGGTGGCCTCGGATATGAAACGCGACCATGCCGGGGTGCCGGCTGGGTGGGTGCCCGACAGGGTTGGCACCCCCGAATGCCCATGGCCGTGGCTGGCTCAGGCTGCGGCTTGCTCGGGGTCGCCGTGGTCCGAGCTGTCGAGGCAGCGGGTTCCCGTTCTCAAGGAGACAAGGAACAAGAACAACAGTGGTTTAAACACAACCGGGGTCTAGCTACTAATACAGTGCACTATTAACTCGTGTTAGTTCCAGCGATCCATTGGCTTCAAATTTTAAGAGAGTGTTTGGTTCCCCTAGACTAAAGTTTGCACTTTTTAGTCCCTAAATATCCAAACAGGTGAACTAAAATTAGGATTAAAACTTTTAATTCTTTAGTCCATAAAATTGAACTAAAGTGGACTAAGGCACTTTTTGGAAGTAAGGGGAGCAAAACCTAGGGATGGAAAAACCCCACTAAGAACTAAGATGATACTCCTCATGGATTATATCCTCATGGATTACCTACCCAATAAAAAGTTCGGGATCCCAGAGGGATTGGGGTTTCCAAATTAGGCCTAAAGGGTGTTGGGGACAACCCTACGTCTCATTTACTGCCCTCCCTCCCACCTGGCTCCCTCCCTCCCGCCGCATGCATTTATTTAAGCAAGGTAAAACATGTATTTTACAGAAATAAGTATTTTTCCTAGTTAGCCATGTGCATTAGGAGTCACATTTTTACCATTTTTCTACAAAATCCTACACATTTCCAATGTTTCAGCCATTTTAAACCTAAAACAAAACAGAAAAGGAAAAATGTTCATGGAGAAGCCCTGGAACTGTTAAACTTTCACAGAAGGGTCCTACAGTTTTACGGTTTAGACCTTACGAAGATTTGGAGGCTCTCAAATAGGTCCTCAGACCTCATCGGCGGCTTGCCGGTGAAATTCTGGCGAGCGGCGGCGGCAACAGGAGGAGGAAAGGACTCGGGCACGGTCGTGGGCTCACCGTGGTTTGATGCAGTGAAGGAAACGTGGGCGGAGGAGGCTTGACAACGGCGGTCCACAGCGAGGGTGTTGCAGCGGCGGAGGAGTCTCTGCTCTGGCGCCGACGGTGGCGGAGAAGGCTCGGCAGTGGCTCGGGGAGCTCGAGCGGTGCACCTGAGGTCTACCGAAGGGGCTACGAGGCGGTGGCGATGCTCTGGAGGGCGAGCTCGATGGCGAGGTGGCTCGGGTGGTGCGGCGACGTTCTGGCAGAGGGGAAAGTGGCGGAGGGGTGCGATGGGGAGAGCTTGGCCTCCTTTTAAAGCGCGAGGAGGGTGTCGGGGAGGTGTAGAGGGCATTCGTGGGGCTGGGGGCCCACCGGGGTGCATGGAGGCAGCCAGGCAGTGGCGGAGGGAAGCTGGAGATGCCGGGATTGGCCGCGGCAACGCTGCGCGCGTGGGCGGGCTGTAGAGAGTAGCCGGGAGAGATATGGGGCGATGCGAGATGCTCATTGTCGCGCGCGAGGATTGGCTGGGAGGGAGAGACCGAGTTGTTGCCTCATTGGCGGCATTGGCTATGGCGGCGGAGCAGGTGGCACGGCATGACGTGGCGGGGAGGGCGGGGGCGCGAGCAGGAGCGCGCGTGGGTGCGTCGCGGTGATTGGTCAGGGAGAGATGCGGGCAGAGGGTAAGGATTGCGCGCATGGTGATTGGGCAGCGCCGGGGAAGGACATGTCCCATTGCCGGTGGCGATAGGGTAGCGGCGCTGTGCGAACGCCGAGGCGCGACGTGGTGGCATTGTGCGCAGGCACGTGGTGAGGGCTTGCGTGGCGTGTGAGGGCTGCAAGTTTGAACTGGTTTTTCTCCAAAAATTTGAAGTAAGCTTGAAATTTTTCAAAGGTAGAAGTTGTTGTCCAACCTTACACTACAACTCTTACAAAGACCCAAGTATCAAACTATCAACATAAAAAGAGATAAAAAGGGTGGAAGTTTGGTGGAACGCTAGACATGGCTGAAATTCAAATTTTCCCCAAATTTACTGAGTTTTGATTTGAAATTTGAGGGCCTTCCACTCAAAATTAGAAGATGTGTAAATAACAAAAGTTGTTTGTTTTGAAATGTTATACGATTTTTATATTGGCCAAAAGTTGAGTTCTTATACAAAATTTGGTTTTTAACAACTACCCCCAATTAGAGCTTTTTGAGGTGTTTTTGAATACTTGGTGACTTTGAAAAACTTTCAAAGGTTGGAATTTTAACTTTGGATGTTTTTCTACCTTTCAACCTAATTTGATGGTTTTTCACATTTAGTTTCTGGTTTGGCCCCATTTGACTTCAATTTACCCTTTTTATGGTGCTTTTCAAGATTTAATTAAAATTTGAAAATTTACAAGCGGTAAATTGAGGTTTAATGGTGATTTGAGTGCTCAAACACGTTAATTAACCTTTGAATTATTTTTCTTAAACTAGGGATGTTACAGTCGCCGCCCGCCGTCCTCCCTCCCAGCCCCCGCCGCCCTCCCGCCCGCTGTCGTCGCTGCCCGCCGCCGTCGCCTCCCGCAGACTGCCGGGGCCGCGGGGTGCCGTTGCCGTTGGGATGAATGGCCATCGGGCAAGGAGGTCGGCGCGAGCAGGGGCGCGAGGCCGGGCCCGCTTGCTTGCGTCCCGACGTAAACCTAGGCGCCGGTAGGGGCGCGAGGCTGGCACGGGAATGGAGTGGGCTCTATTGCGATACGGGCGGAGGAAGATCCTAGACGCGAGATGGCACGGGGTAGCAGGGGTAGGGAAGAAGGGCAGAATGATCTTTGTTCAACAATATTTATGGACTTTAGTCCATTTTAGTCCATGGAACCAAATAGGGTGGAACTAGAGTTTAGTCCATGGACTAAGGGTATGTTTGGATGTAGGGATGGGACGGGATGGGGTCATCCCACTTTTACATGTGTTTGGTTGGAGATCTGGTGGTACGAGGATGGCATCAAAGTAGAATATTCCTCGAAAAAGAGGGATGGATCCGTACCTAAAAAAGGTCAGACCAATTCGTCCCTCGCGGACGGCGCTAACGCCGTCTCGCGTAGTGGCGTCTCGGGGCAGCGGTGGAGCAAGGCCGGGGCGGTGGTGGAGGATGGCTGGGGCGGCGGCGGAACAATAGGGCGGCGGAGGATGGCTGGGAGCACCACGGACCGGCGTTGGCGTCGCGGGCGCGTGGCCGTCGTGGGAGCGCGCGGGCCAGCATCGTGGGCGGGGGAGGTGATCGGCATCGCGGCCACGGGCTGGCGTCGAGGTTGGGGGAGGCCACCGGCGTCACAGGCGGCGGGGGCGGGCACTGGCGGTGTTGCAAAGGCAAACAAAGAAGAAGAAGCAAAGGGATAAAGTTTATTTGAGACTGACAGTGGACCTCACGGCTAACGGAATGCAAAGACCGTTTATTTCATCTGTCCTCGTCCTTCCAACCAAACAACGAAATTGGGACGCTCCCATCCCTCCATCAAACATCAAGTGGAATAATCTTATCCTTTGTCCCGTCTAACTGGTTCATCCATCCAAACTCGTCTAAAGGAATCAAACAGGGTCTAAGATTAATAGCCCTTTTAAAATTTGATTCAAACATGGAGCTGGTGGCAGGATGTCCCGGCACGGGATCCCACTTGTTTGGAGAAGCGCGCTGCTTCTGCAGTTTGGCAGAACGATAAAAAACGAATGGAGGGAGTGACTTCAACGCAGGCTCCAACCATCTTTGCTGGAAGTTGCTAGTGTCTTGAGAAGTAGCGCGCCGTGGATGAGCGCCGTCGTCGCTGGACGATCTTTTTGGGGGAGGAAGAGCCGCGAGCCGGGACGGGAGCGGGCCAGGGGAGCATGGAACGGACGGAGGAGCGGGTTAGTTTAGACCGCTACGAAATGGGCTCTGAGATAGGCCTCAGTGCTTCACCCAGTCCGCGCGTGGGCTGGGCTGTAACGGTTTTTCATGGGTTAAAATTACTGGGCCGCTAGATGGGCTACGCGACTCGTGTGATCCAACTACATACTTCCTGTCTCTTCTATGCTTGTCTGTGCTTGCCGCTGAAGAAGGTCTGAAGCATTCTTTAACGATGCGCAATGCTGAAATCATTGGCACAGAGGTCTCTGAATTCTCCCATGGCAATCATTTGCGCCTGCAGAACGACTCGCCACGAATCTGGATCACCTGCAGGCTGCAGCACATACTATACTAGGTCCACGCCTCGACATCTCCATGCCTTTATCATTCGAGCCTAGGCCTAGCTAGCGGGATAGAGGGCGTGGTTATTGCGATCCGTCTCGCACGAACCGCCGCTGCACGGCCGCAACTGTTGCCAGCCGACTCCGTAGGCCTGGTGGACCTGTGCTCCGGCGTGCATGCTCGGTTGCTCGCGTCCGATCATGGCGTCGACACAGTTCTACCCACGACAGGAGCTAGTTGCTGACAGGAAGAGGAAATGACACTAACTAGTAGTACGCATAATTTAGCTGGACCAGGTGTTCTCTTGGCAGCTGCGTGCTGGGCGCTTTGCTCTGAAAGAATCCCCGGAAGGCTGGTCAGCCACCAACCGCTACACCATCATGGTACCCCGGATAAGGGTAGATGGAGCAAGCATGGCTGCGCTCGATGTTTTTTTTGGATCAGTTTCATGTGCTTATCCTGGCTTCTGGACATGGCAGGGCCGCGTCTATCCACAGTAAAAATGGCGTGGGAGTTGGTCACACATGCCGACTGAGGGGGTGTTTGGATGCGGGGTACTAAACTTTAGGAGGGGTCACATCGGATGTTCGAACGCTAATTAGGAGGACTAAACATGAACTAATTATAAAACTAACTGCATAACTCCTATACTAATTCGCGAGACGAATCTATTAAGCCTAATTAATCCATCATTAGCAAACGGTTACTGTAGCACCACATTGTCAAATCATGGACTAATTAGGCTTAATAGATTCGTCTCGTGAATTAGACTCCATCTGTGTAATTAGTTTTGTAATTAGACTATATTTAATACTTCTAATTAGTATCCAAACATCCGATGTGATAGGTGCTAAACTTTATGAGCCTGTATCCAAACAGGGCCTGAGGCCTGAGCAAAGAGCCACGGAAGAAAGCTGTAAAACGCATCTGTGTCTAGCTGGATGTTCAGTACGAACATTGTTCGCTCTAAAATTTCTGATGGATGCTTTTTTACCAGGAGAGGAGAGCACGGCTTGGCACCATCTTTGCTTCAGGCACAGTTTAGTGGTGGAACGGGTGATTTGCCTGTGTCCTTGTGCATTGGCTGGCGTGCAAATCTTGACCAAAAGGTGTGTGATCCAACTACTAGACCCTCCCACTAGTTTTTAACGGTTTCAGGCATTCCTACCCCAGTAGCAGAGCGTACCAACACTCCCTTTTGCAAGCTGTGGTTCAGTGCGGCACTGCAAAAATAACCGTGCGAGTGCGTTCGTGCGTGCGTGCGTGGGTTCTTGATAGTGTGGCCATCGTTGCACCGCATGGGCAAGCGAGCTTTTCTTTGGGTATCCAAGCCGAATCATGTCGCCCTACCTAGCTCAAATACGCTTTGAAATCGACAGGGCAGAGCTGAGCTAGCTGCCAGGGCCCGGCGCCCACCCGCATCAGCAACCTTTGCCGCAACTTTATACTGTCTGAAAAGATAAAATCGCCGAGGAAAGATAAAGAGGGAGAAGCGAGAACATGAGCTAGAGAAGCAAAACGAAAAGCAGTAAAGCTAGGTGAAAGAATCCATGGTGAAAGGCTGAAAGCTGGCTACACAAGATTCTAGGGGATGCAAAAGCACAGGGCAAAGCGAGTGAAAGGGATATGCGAATCAGGTCGTGGCCTGCACGAGGAGGAGAGCCCGGCTGGCTGGCCGTGGCCTGTGGCCGGCTGTGACTTTAGCTCGAGGCAGGACTTGACCAACCGGAACTGCACTTTCACTCATTCGCTGCGAGGTCGGCTGGTCGGGGTACGTGAAAAAAGATGTGCGAGCTGCATCTTTACTTGTGTGTGAAATGCGGTAAAGAAATGGAGATGGCATGGGCTTCAGACCAGGTGATGCATGATCAGGAGTCAGGATGACCCGTTTTTTTTTTTTGAATAATTAGTCAGGATGACCCTACCAGTGCAAGAATTTACCCACCTTTTTCTGTAGTGAAGTTTGACTGCATTGGCGTATAGAAGGATAAGTTCTTGTCCTAGAAACATCTTACGAGGTGGTAATTTTTTTTGGGTAGTACTGTATTAGCCATGTCCAGAGTGGTAGTAGTGTTAAAAATTGGCTGTCCTTTGCTTAGATGTTTGCGCCTCAATTAACTGACGAGTTCCAAGTCTACGTGTGCTGGATGATTCATTGAGTATTATACTCCATACTCCATGCGTACAACACTTTGTGCCGGGCTGAGGCGAGTGATAGCTCTCGTTCAGAGACACTGCTGAAGCTGGATTAGAAGTGGTGACCAGTAATCTCACATGCATCTCAGCATGGTTAGTGCTGGTTCTATGTGCACAAAGTAAACAACGGCTTTTATCCAGAAGAGTAGGTATCCAAGGGCTAAACCACAAATTTGGCAAGAATAGCTGCGTCCTTCTCTGACACAAAACTGATAGTATAATATACCGGCCTTTTAGCGTATAGGAGTTGAGTATATTTAGAAGCTTCGGACACTGAACTGACAGGTGCATAAAATTACTGCATTCCCTATGCTTTGTAGACACGAAGTGCCGCAGAAATGGCACTATACTAGTGTAGCATGCGAGTACAAGGCTAGTTGTAGTATTAGCTTGCCGCTTGCGAGTACTGGGGACCGGGTAATTAGCTTCCATCCATGTTCAGTCTCCCGTCGTTACCATATTGTCTAGACGTTGCTGTGAACTCCCAGTCGGCCAGTGCTGACTCCTGAGATGGAGCCAAGTAGAAGCAGTACTCTGCCAGCAAACATGCCTGCCAACTGATCTACACACCTTGGATTCGTCCATACAGCAGAAGAAAATGCTCCAAGGATTCGTCCATACAGCACAGTAGCCAGTTGTATATGCAAAATTTATGGCCTCCTGAATTTTCTTTACTGGGTATTCAACTGCTGAAACTCATGTGATCTACGGTCTAGGCAAATACTTCACCCCATCAACACTCATTCGAGGACTAGGTAGGTAGGTAGCTGGCTAGCTAGGGTAAATCTTCCGGCTGTTCTGCAATAGAAAGGGAAAGGGAAAGTGAAAGAGCTCCATGCCATGCAATCAGTGATCTTGTAGTACTGCCGTACTGGATCACTGCATTCTTTTGTGTAGTTTTGTTTGCAAGCTTGTTATTCACACAACGTAATCGTTCGTCCTCTTCAAAGCTACTACTGTCTACTGAAGACTGAACACAGTGTAGTCCAATGCATTCCGAAAGTGCAGCACTGTCTTTCATTGTTTCCAATCTTACTGGAGAATATATGCTCGTACGGCTGCACTATATACTGGAGATGTCGTTAGAAGCGTCGCCCCGTATCAGTGTCCTGATGAGACTCCACGGCATAATCTGAAACTTTATTTTTCATAATGAAATTTCTAGGCAAATTAAAGAGGATCGCCCCCACGTACTCCATGACAAATCCTATCTACTGACGGACAGAATTAATTAAAGAGGAAAAACAAATCGCTGCTCCAATCACACTGAAATCGTGCAGCGTACGGTCTCCTGTCCCACAAAAGGCAGCAGCAATCATGGACTGATCCGTGAATTATGAGCTCTTCGCCTGTGGGTTACCAGTTTGATCACCAGTTCACCCTTGTCCCTATGGGGGTTTATATCAGACCCTGTTATGTCAGCAAATGGCAGATACTATCACTGGTACTCTTGGTAGCAATGGCCCAAGATAAAGATCCACCATCTACCTGTTGTAATTTGTTTGTGTGCTGCTACTGCATGTTGTAACCACTGTCTACAGCCACTGCACTTGTAATCGCTCTTTCCACTACAGTGCACTCACTACATTGTGTCACGACTCACGACATAATACATTATGGACAGTGTTATTTTCCAGCGGTACTCCTACAGTCCTACTAGTGTACATCCATTTCCTTTTGCTTGGGAGTGCGTGACAGAGCTACGTGCAACTGTGTGCAAGTGTCAAGAGGAAAGATCATGAACCAGAAACATGTAAAGCTATGGTCCCGATGAGATAGAAATTAAACAGAAGCGACGAGCGGCCACCTCTCTTTCCGTCGCATGATGATCGTTGAGGTTGAGCTTGAGCGCACGAGGAGCGTACGTGTCGCTTTCTTCCGTGGATCATCTACAGTGAGTGTGAGTCTCGTTGGAAGAGTGAGCTGCTTCCTCTTGTCACTCCCCGGCGTGGGCGCCATGCTGAGCTGCCTCCCCCTAACCATTACCAACGTGACAACGTCTACCGATCTATGGCTAAACCATGGATTCTTGCTGCCTGCGGCCCCGAACTCCCAAAGCAGAATATACAGTCGACTTTGTGACTAGTGGTTAACTATGTGCTCACTTTTGCTCCATCTTCGACGGTTGGCGAGTAAAGTTGATGAACCGGTGATGGAAGCGGTGCTGATCTGGATGGCTTTTGGGGTAAAGTTGTGGTGGACTGGTGGTGCCGGAGATCTAGCAGTGCTTCTCTATCTTGTGTCTGCCAGCTTGTAACTTTGACAATGCTATGGGCACTTCGGCAGAAAATGAAGCTAACATTATTGTAGTAGACGTGCCTGCGTCGTCGTCTTTGCTCGATCAAGTGTCTAACCGAAAATTGTAGAAAAATGGTGATATTTCGTTCTGAACGCTTCCAGCTGTGATTTGTGCTCCGGATACCCATCGTCATTCGTCAACTTGCATGATTTTTACTAACGAGCAGCAGAAAGTAAGATGTTGTTTTCCACATTGTCATTTGTCAACAGTGATCTACCTGCACACACACAACTCCGTCCACACAAGGCCCTTGTCCTGTTCGTTGGATGGGATCGCGGCACGCCAATGGCGCTCTCTTCCCACCGACGTCGATTGCCAATGCCGCCCGCTGCCCGATCACCAATCAGCTGAGGGAAAGGTACGGATGACAGCCAAGCTCAAGGACCCTTGCAGGGTTAGCCGTTGCCGGCGACGGACGGAGGAGATCCAAGACAAGAGCCTTGCCCCCCGTTGCATGCATGATTGGAATGTATGGCCTCTTGTGCAAGGCCAGCATTTTTTACCACGCAGCGCCGTCTGGATTTTCAGCTTGTCCTGTTTCCTTCCAATGGATGGAGCCCCCTGCTCACGCCACAGTGCACGCTCGCGTATTAGCATATCGTAACAGGGAGGGAGGTGCAGTGAACAGTGATGCGTGACTGAACCTAAGACAGTGGCGTACCTCGAATGAGCCTGTCCCATTGCCAACAGTGCCAAGAAAAAAAAGGGCCACCAAGCTCACAAATCACTACTAGCTCAGAGTCAGAGCATTATAAAGGGCATGGGG
Source organism: Setaria viridis (assembly GCF_005286985.2). Taxonomy (NCBI): domain Eukaryota; kingdom Viridiplantae; phylum Streptophyta; class Magnoliopsida; order Poales; family Poaceae; genus Setaria; species Setaria viridis. The sequence continues at coordinate 33,535,184 of NC_048263.2, forward strand.
ATAAATGATTGAGGGCTAGCCCCGTCACATTGAACATTTGATACTAATTAGGAGTATCAAACATAGGCTAATTACAAAACTAATTGTATATATGGAGGCTAATTCGTGAGACGAATCTATTAAACCTAATTAGTCCATGATTTGATAATGTGGTGCTACTGTAACCATTTGCTAATGATGGATTAATTAGGTTTAATAGATTTATCTCGCGAATTAGCCTAGGGCTTCTGCAATTAGTTTTATAATTAGCTCATGTTTAATCCTCCTAATTTGATGTGATAAAAGCTAAACTTTAGCCTAAGTAACAGACAGCCCTGAAACAAAAACCAAAAACAGTGGTTGATGGGGTTAAAAGATCAGTCAGACGTCGCGGGTCCCACGTAATTGAAACATGCTCCAGAGAGACTCTCTGAGACTCTCCAGATGGAAAAGGAAGCCGAAGCACAGCAAGGGCAGGTGCCAGAGACGATAGGCCTGGCCTGGCCTGAGTGAAATCCTCAGCGGAGACCGAGTCGCGCCGCGATCTTGCCATCTTGGTGCTACGTTTCCTCTCGGCCCCTCCACCCTCGTCGGCTTACATTTTGCTGTTCCCAAAAGGATTGCGGTGGTCCTGGGCTCCCCACTCGACCACTCCGGAATGGAGTAGTGAGAACAGTGGCAAAAATGGGTCGATGGGGAGATACAATCATAAAAAGAGGATGGGATGGAAAAGAAAGAGCGAAAGAAAAGGGAAAGCGAGCCTGTCATTGGTGCATGAGCATTTCACGGGCCATCATTGTGGTGGTAGCAGCAGTAACTCTCTTTTTTCGAATTTGGTTCTGGTTTCCAGAAATCCTCCTTTTTCCTCCCACTTGGTACCAACGTTTCAGTACCACCACCATCAAAACATATTAAATTGCTGTTGAAAACTGAAATCTCAGGAAAAAGTCGAAAACAAAATTGATGAGCTGGACTTCAATTTTCTTTTAAAAGAGCTGGAGATTTAGGGGGTGTTTGGAAGGAGGGGACTAAATTTTAACCCCCGTCACATCGAATGTTTGACACTAATTAGGAATATTAAACCTAGACTAATTATAAAACTAATTACACAACCTCTAGGCTAAATCGCGAGACGAATGTATAAAGTCTAATTAGTCCATGATTTGACAATGTAGTGCTACAATAACCATTCGCTAATGATGGATTAATTAGGCTTAATAGATTTGTCTCGCGATTTAGCATAGGAATCTGCAATTAGTTTTATAATTAAAATCCTTCTAATTATTATCTAAACATCCAATGTGACATGACTAAAATTTAGCCTGGGCATCCCCTTACACTCTCCGTTCACCAACAGTCACATGGCACAGTGCTACAGTAGGCTTGCACAATGCACGGCGGCTGGCTACGACTGCGCCGTTCCAAGCAGAAGCATGCATGCCACGGGCGGGCAGGCGCCAGCGGGCGCGTCGCACCCTGGCGGATCCGCTGATGGAGACCGGTCAAGCCCGTACGTGGCGGTGAGCGCGGGCGCAATCAAGACGGGGGCGTCAATGCCCTGCCACCAAACCAGAGCGCCCTGCGGCTGCATGCAGATGCCGCAGCCGCAAGCCGGAGCCGGGCCTGCGTGCCACTCTTCTCTCGTGCGCTCCCATCCAAATGCAAGCGGACAAAAGAGGTAAAGAGGAAGGCGGCTTTGGCCTCGTGCTGCCTGCCTGCCTGCCCCATCCATGACATTCCCCACACCCGCACTCGCGCGACCGAGAGAGGAAGACGAGATCATCCATCCATCTGCTTCGTTTCGTCCGTTCTCCGCCATCCGGCCATCCTCTCCCACCCGGCCACCCCGCGAGGGAGGCCGCAAGCGAACAAACACGAGGCGCCGTGCAGCGCAGCCCTGCCACATCAAGCCCGGAAAAAGGAGGCGCCGCGCGAGTGCAAACAAACCAAGGAGGAGAAGATTCTCATCTCACTTCGCCGCTTCGGTGGGTGAGGGCGACCTCCCATCAACAGCAACACCACCCCACCCCACGCCACCCCCGGCCGGCGAGATCAGTGTCGCGCACGCGCCGCGCCCCGCACGTTATAATCCCCAGCACCCCACACGGCCTCGGTTCGCTCGCTCGGCGTCAGCACCGTTTCGTCTCGTTTCCCCATCACCCCAAACCCCCAGAGCGTCATGGCGCGGCGTGCCGCGAGCGCGAGGGTTTGAGCGAGGTTTCAGCCGAGCGTTTATCTGGCCTGCGGATCGTTCGATCGGTCGATCGGGGGCGAGCGAAAGCGATGGGGTGCAAGGGGTCCAAGCTGGACGAGCAGGAGGCGGTGGCGCTGTGCCGGGGCCGCGCCGACCTGCTCGCGGCCGCCGCGCGCCACCGCTACGCGCTCGCCGACTCCCACGACGCGCTCGCGGAATCCCTCGCGTCCGCCGCCGCCGCGCTCCACCTCCTCATGACGGCGCCCCAGCCGCGGCTCGCGCTCCCCGCCGCGCGCAAGGGCGCGGACGCGCCGCCGCCGCCGCCCACGGCCGCCGCCTCGCCGCCGCACTCCTCGTCGCACATCAACTTCGCGCCCTCCTCCGACTCTGAGTCCGGCTCCGTGTCCTCCTCGCCTCCCCGCCGCCTCGCCGGCCACGACCCGCTCCACCCGCACCCGCTCCCGTACCCGCATTACGGGTACGCCGGCTACGGCTACGCGCCGGAGCCCACGTACGGTGGGTACCCGCCGCCGGGGTCGCTGCGGCTCTACTACGCGAGGAGCCGCCCGCCCCCGGCCTCCGTCGCCGTCGAGCAGCGCGCGGTGGCGTCGGAGCGCGTGTACTACGGCTCCTTCGAGCCGCCGGCGGCGGGTGGGTACCCGCAGTACCACTCGTACGGCGGCGAACCCGCGGCGCCGGCGGCTGGCAGGGCGCCCCCGCCGCCGCCGTCGCCGCCGAGGTCGAGCTCGTGGGACTTCTTCAACGTGTTCGGCGACTACGACGTCTACGATAACTACTGCTACGATGCTGGCGGCATGGGGGCCGCGGCGGCGGCGTCGGCGTACACGCCGAGCCGGAGCTCGCGGGAGGTGCGGGAGGAGGAGGGCATCCCGGAGCTCGAGGAGGACGACGCCGTCGTCAAGCAGGTGGCGGGCGAGCACTCCGCGCCCGGGAGCGGCGCACGCAGCCGGCGCAGCTCGCTCGGCGGCGTCAGCAGCAGCATTGCCGAGGTCGACGAAGAGGAGAATTCTGTCGTCGATAAGGAGGTGATTGGCGGGGGCAGCGTGGCGCGACACCAGGCGCCGCCGCAGCGTAACGTTGCGGCATCTGCGCCGACTCCTCGGAGGACCGTTGACAGTTCAGACGTTGCCGGCGAGATCAAAGCGCAGTTTGTTCGAGCTGCAGATGCTGTCAGGGCGCTTTCACCGATTCTTGAGGTCGGTAGGCGGAGGTACAATCACCGGAGCTCAGTGTACCATGGTGAGCTTTTTGTTCTTCCAATACTCAGCACTGTCTTCAGAATAGCTTATGCCCAAATTCTTTGGTTTGACTTGTTCATATTTGGAAATAGTTTCATCTCGTATGGTGTCAGCGATTGCCTTGCCGCATTCGGACATTGGAGGCGTCGGGCTCTTGGATGTTGGAGGTGAGAAGGTGTCGGGTGGAAGGAGCCTGTCTTTGACACTGCAGAAGCTCTATATCTGGGAGAAGAAATTGTATGATGAGGTTAAGGTATGTGTGCCTTATACTTACTGTCTAATGTTTATGGATGAATAATTCACCTGTTAGTTTTTTAGTCTATGAACAGCAGCATGTTAATATATTGTCAAGTATAATCTCATATTGATGATACATGAAGTTGCTATCAGAGTACATTAGTAGTTCAGATTTCAAAAGCAAATCTGTTGCTCCATAGTGGTCCCATCCAATTGGAGCCACTGAGTACTAGTCTTAACCAGAGTCTCTTATCTCAAGTTGACGAGTAGCAGTGCAATTCATTTTATAATCTTATATCTTCTGTGGTGACGAAATCTTAAGGTTGATCCCATGCTCCCAGCAGGCCAGCATGCAGGTCCCCCTCCTCCCTACTCACCCCCTATCAAACAGACATACATCCCCAACCATGTAATTTTAGGACTGTTCCACCTATCTTGTACCAACGTGCTTCTTATTTAAGAAAAGGTTTTATTGACTTTACACCTTGTAAAGTGCCTTTCGGGATCGAACGACCAGAATTGGAAGTACTAATAGAAAAAATAGCTAGAATTAGAACCTTGTTTGTTGCAAAATAGTGATAACATCAGATGTATTTAGTAGAACATTTTTTGGTTTGTTTTCTTATGGTGGATTTATTTTTAACTTTATAATATTATCCATGTAGTAAATCGATAACTTTTCGGGGATAAAACTCTCTGTGTTCGCTAGTTTCAGTAACACAGGATGCTTCTTCTTGTAACATATTACACTATTACTTGAAATGCATACCTTTATAGTTTTTATGTCGTAATTAATTATTTTCTTGCTCTTTTAGGCTGAAGAGAAAATGCGTCTGCTGCTTGCGAAGAATGCAAAGCGGCTTAAGTTCATGGATCAGAAAGGTGCTGAAGCTCAGAAGATCGACACGACCCGAAATATGGTCAGAAAACTATCAACAAAAATAAGAATATCTGTAAGAGTGATTGCTAAAGTTTCCAAAAAGATAAACAGAGTAAGGGATGAGGAATTGTGGCCACAAATTAATGCCTTAATCCAAGGGTATGCTCTATTCTTTTCACCCTGAAGTATTTTGTCAGATGTTCCATTTTATTTCTCTGTTTGTTTCGATTACACTGGTTATATGCTTATCAGAAAGTATGGTAATTATATTGCAATATACCGCACCATAAACCAAATGACATGGCAATCAGCAGAAGTAAGCTAATTGTATAGAAGCAACCTCAGTAGTACTGCATTTCTATGAGGTTGTTTTATTCAGCTACACATAAATTTGGTAGCACACTCTGTTGAGGAAATGGAGAGCCAGTATGCTTTTATCAAAAGTAGAACTTTAAATTAGTTTGAATTTTCTTTATAATCTTGCATTTAAAATTTCTATGTAAGCTAGCATGCACCAAAAGACTGATGTCCCTCTTTGTAGGTTTGTGAGAATGTGGCGAGACAAGTTGGACTGCTACCAGATACAGTGTCAAGTGATGTCAGAGGCGAAAAACCTGGATTCAGCTGTCCCCGACGGAAGCAGTCGAGATTTGGCATTGGAGCTTGAACTAGAGTTGATGAAATGGATTGTCAATTTTTCCTCCTGGGTGAATGAACAGAGAAGCTTTATAAAGGCGCTGAATGGATGGCTATCACTTTGCCTTAACTACAAGGCTGAAGAGACAGTCGATGGAGTTCCTCCTTATTCGCCTGGAAGAGTGGGTGCTCCCCTTGTGTTTGTCATCTGCAACAGCTGGTCTCAAGCCATGGATCGGTTTTCTGAGAAGGAAGTCATTATCTCAATACAAGCTCTTGTGTCCAGTGTGCGCAAGCTGTCAGAGAAACAAAATGTTGAACAAACAGAGCAGATCATTGCTACCCGGGAAAGAGAAAGATGGAACAAGATATTGGAAAGGAAGACTGTGGAGATCAACAAGGAGGCAGATGTGCTGAACAAGAAGCTGGCCCTGGTACCAGGCCGGCACAGCCGGCTTCCAAGCGCACAAACATACCATGACCATCTTCTTGACGCAAGCAGTTTGCAGACTAGCTTGCAGCGTGTTGTCCAAGCCCTAGAAAGCTTCGCCTCCAGCTCACTGCAAGCATTCGAGCAGACCCTAAGACATGCTGAAGAGGAAAGATTGTCCAGAGAGAATGCCAAAGTTTCATAGCTTAGCAGCCTGATGTTGCATCTGACAGTGAATGCCCTCATCGAGTGGCATTGATGCAGAATATGCTGGGCGAATGTTGCTCACGGAGATTTTTTTGGTGGTGAAATCCTGACTTCTGAGTTCACTAACAGAACCGAGGCTCGTCCACGTAGTTTGGGTAAGAGTCTTATCGTCGGTATAACATAGCAGCAGGTTCGTATAGGTAAAATGCCCGTTTTGGTGGTTGTATGCTTACCGGTGCACTGAGTTTGTTGATTTCCCTTCTTGCCCGATGCCGGTATAGTTGAATCCTTTTGAGTGAGCAATGTGGAATGGGGAAGAGAACAATATGTTCATGAAATGCAGTGTTAGCCTGTATACACGCTTCTCTGTGCGAATTGCTTTCAAATGGCTGGCTCGCCTGTGCGTTAGGTATTGAATCGGGTGCCCAAATTTTAGCAAGAACACAAGTCACCTGAGTAGTGATGGTTAATTTTGATCTAAGCACTTTAATCCAAGCAATGGCTAAATCTAAACATAGTATTTGTAGGCTAAAATGAATCAAGTTACAAATGTTTGGCAAAGAAACGAAGTAACAGACAAATTTGATCCCAGTTACCCTTCCGAGTTTGAACCGAACAGCCTGCTCCTCCAAACGGAGGAATAGCGATCACTATGGAAAACATGCAGATGTACGTGTATCGAAACTGCTGGGCTGCGGTCTGCAGGCAATGCTAGGCGGAACGCACAGGGTTCAGGTCGAGCTGTCAGTTGTGATTTCCCCCGTCCCCAGATCCTGGAAGAGCTTCCACACGCCAGCCGCGACGGCGCGCGGCGCGCGGAGATGATTTTGCTGGGCCTCTGTTTTGCTTCAGGAAGCGGACTGGACGCACAGCAGAGGTGTTTGTTACTTTGTAATCGTCTCAAGCTGGTTTCATTGTGTAGTTCATCATCATACAAGATGCAATGTTCTTCAGGGAGCATGGAGTTTACTTCAAATGATTCACCTGCTTGTAACTATACATAAGCATCAGTTCTTTGATAATCTTAACTAATGATGTATATGAAACGAACAAAGGAATCACTTTGAGGCAATACATGCGACGACCCGATTGTGATTAATCTGAGATCATATCATCCATTTCTGGAATGTCCAAACCGTTGCCATGACTATAGTCCGATTCCGTCTCATTGGAGGAGCCCGTTGCCAATGGTGTGTGCTCCATAAAGTCCAGATCCCTCCCGTCTCTGTAAGTAAGATGTTTCTCCGTAATAATGGTAGCATCCTTGCTTAGATGATCCATAGTACGCTCAGCATTTCCCTTGGTCTTTTGACAGATGCAATCCAATGGGTACTCATAGAATCCACCTCTTCCAGGCTCTACCTCATTTGGCTCCCCCATGAATCCCTTTTGAAATGTCTGAACTTTGAAAGCAAATGTGTTCCAACTCATACTGGTTCGGTTCAGAAAGAGGGAGTTAAGCTTTCTAGTGTTCGGTCTTATGGTCCGCCTGTGCCCGAAATATCTCCTGACATACAAACACTACTGTTCAGAATTTCAGCATCATTTGAAAGAATAAAAATAAAATCATGTTCATCCATAATTTGGTGCCATCCTGCACATTTCACATGCCATCCATGCTTAGCTAACTGGAATGCTAGGCAAAGTAGCCTACAAGAAACATTTGCAACAAACAATGTTGATGCTGCTGCAAAAGAAAAATACCTGCGGCCAGTCAACATTCTGGCCATGTTGCCGTTGTTGTTCGTCACAAAAACATTGCTCTGGTCACACACAACGAAATCCAGGGCAGCCATGCGAGAAGAGAATGGCAAGAACGGTTCCAGCTCTTGTTTGCTTGCCAGTGTTTCCTTTGAGTAAAAATTTGGGAAAAGTGCCTTCAGTGGTGCCAAAGTTTCCTCTCCACCATACACATCTCCTGATGCAACATACATGTGTACATCCCTTCCAAATCCTAAGGCCCTCAGCATTAATCCAACCTCCTCTGGGGTTAGGGGGCACTTGCCATGGCGCCGTTCTCTGTCAGGATTGGCTTCCTGCATAGAGCTTTGAAACATGAAAACATCCAAAACTAGAAGAAATATCACATGATCACGATCAAATGTAGTTTCTTACATGCAAATTCTTCCATCTCTTACGTATTGTGCCCAACTCCCTTCTCTCTGTTTCCCCACCTCCAAAGTAGCATCCAGAGAAGGCAAGCATGTCAGGCTCAAATCTGAACAGTACAGACAAGATCAAATGCAGAGCTAATTGGACGGCAGTAGGTAGTGCAGATGGCTCAAGACATTACCTTAAATGAAGAGCGATAAAGCGTCCGCCACTTTTCTCCCTCATTCTCTGAACAAGCATTTCACCCATTTTATGTATTGTATCAGTGAATCGCAATGCGTGATAATTGACTCTACATCTCAGTTTTTGAAGGTAAGTTTCTAACCGATTCGAAACCCGATAGTCGAATTTGGTTAATTGAACCACCTGAAACATTCAGATGTCATGCAAAAATCTGTTATGCCAGAAATACTTGTGAAACCGAAACAGATGACACATAGAAAACAGAAACAGTATGACTTACATTTTTCTTCAAAAGAGCAGGTAACACTCGGTTTTCGTAGCATAAGGGTGTACATTTCCTAGGGACACGTATCTTGTATGGGAGAGATGTTTTGCCGATCATATCAGGTAGTTGTTGTACGATCTTTACATCTTTTGAGAGGGAGGATATGAAGTAATCAGCATCAAAGATATCAGCAAAATCACTGCAAAAACGGATAAAATTAGCGAGTGTGCTCCATGCCTTCAGTGTGATGAATAACTGGATAGTGGAGGTTAAGTGTAGCAACCTTGAATCTTCCCAGAAAGATTTTTGATCGAGCTTTGGTATAACAAGAATTGCTTTTAGAATGCGTGCTGCAACAACAGCATCTATGATCTGAAAATAAAAATCAGAATGAACTGCAGGGTTTGCAACACTAAGGATGGTTAATGGTATAGTGAGTAAGCTTGCAACTATTTTAATCTCGAAATTGGTGAAAATGTACATAGTGGAGTCATCCAATTGTTCAAATATACAAGCCAATGCCAATTGATACCCAAAATGGGTCAGTAAAATTTACTAGTCTGGTGGTCATATGGAATCATGTGGAAAAATGTACATATGAAGTCGCATTTCATTGAATTAAGGGTTTTGAGCCTTTGACTTCACTGACAAGCGCTCATATTAAGTAGAAATGGTAAACTAGCTGGTACATGCTGAGCATGCCAATATAAAATAAACAAGACAGATTTAAAATAGTGGATGGAACTGCCAAAGCCTATTGCCACATGCTAATGCTTCCTCTCAGATTTGCAGTCTCATCACCAAGAAAATTATAGTAAGCTAAACAAATATTGCAAGCATACTTCCTATAATTCATGCTTGAACTAGAAGATACATTTTCAACAAAACCAAGAAACTCAAGATTTGCCATGATTCATATTATCCCCTTACCCCTGTTCGCTGCTGGTTCAAGCCGCCACTAGCGTCAATCATCAAGTACCTATTTAATTCAGTGTTAGCTTCGGCTCCTGTCATATCATCAAAATGCAATTCTTTTATCATGCCATCTATTATATCAGTCACCACCAGTTGCAAGCTCAAACATAGAACCATAAGCAACAGATATTGAAACTAAAAATTTAGAAATGTTCTTCACCTGCAAACTCAGCGCTGGCGTTGCTACACCCGTAGAAGTCGTTTCCAGCCCCCGAGCCCCAGAGTTCTTCCCCCATTTGGCTCCCACCAACCTACACATCCAGCCAGATTAGTTACCAGAAAACATAACTCGAAGACTCCCTAAGCATACGCCACTTACTGTAGTGTTAGAAGCGTGCGCGTTCGTAGTATCGGCAGCAAGCACATTCCTGCGCAATTCACCCAGATTGTTCGACTGCTCCAGAAAAAAAAAAAAGAACGAGCGTAATGAATGATGAATCCACATAGCAGTCAGATTAAAACTACAGAGATCATTGGGGTTGCATAGCCTGAACAAATGAGGTAAAGAAAAATCGCAGCTTCAGATTGGCGTACCACGAACGTGGGGCTCTGAGGCCGGGGAGAGTCGTCGCGGCCTCCGTCGCCTAGCGGCGGCGACAGGACGCAGTGGAACGCGAGCATGAGAAGCAGCAGCGCCGCCGCCAAGCACGCCGCCGCTCCCGGAGCCACACCCGGCACCGCGCAACCTCCGTGATAACGGCGCCGCTGCCTCGATCCCATTCGCGCTGTCGGCTGCCAAACTATCTACACTCTCCGCGCGCAGGCATGACGCATCTGCTGCTCACGCAGGTATTGCAACAATGCACACACGCCCCTGTTTCTCGCTCTATAAATTCGCAGCAGCGGCTTTGCGACGACGTGTTCTGAACTTCTGATGCCTCCAGAAGTCAGCACCGTGTAGGATAGGAGGTGGAGGTGGAAACCAAGAAGGTCTGCGGCGTCGGGATTCGGAGAAGAACACGAGGAACCTGTACCCCTCGACCTCGGGGAGTGGAGCGAAGGAGAGGCGGCTCACTGAAAAAGAGGTGTGAGCCCGAGCCCTGCCAGTCCTGTTAGATAATTTGGGCTGGGCCTGGCAACAAGGCATCGGCCTGAACCAATTAGGCCTAGCCCAATCTGAACTTCTATTTGGTCTTTCGCGCAGCGAGCGAGCATCACCCACCACCGCACGCTGCACCGCACCATCTTCGTTCCATCATGATTCATGGAACACCTGGTGTGCGAAACACCAACTTCCGAAATTTTAATGTTGTCGTCTAAATCTCCCAGATACAAGCATTAACAGTTGTTCAACGAGTAATATTTTATTTTAAGAATGAAGAATAAAAGGGTCAAACTTATGTGCACCAAGAACAAATATTTATAGACGGAAGTTAACAGTGTAGATTGAATTTAAGCACACTTTTAGTGGCTAATATAAGCACGTACAGTTCCCTGGCCCCGGCTGTCAGCAGAAATCAAAGGGGACAGGAAATGGTCTGCTATGTACACAATCTACTAGTCTACCACATAAAAAAGTTCTGCGCAGTAGGTATGGCCCAGCCAAAGCTTCATGCTAGTAGCAAAATTCACTAGCAATACAGCAAGTCACCGGAAACATATGTGCCAATTGCCGGATGCTCCAATCTGCAGAGTTTCACCGCTGGCGGTATGGAAAGAGGATCACGAATTCACGATTTCTTGATTTCCCACCGGCGGCCCCGTATGATGAAGCCATCAGGTGCCAGCTCAGTACCTTCCCAACCGTCCACAGTACCAGCTGAGCTTGGTTCTCTGCGATGTCTTTTCCCTTTACCGATCCCGCTGTCACTGGCGCTCCCACTTATGAGAGGATCATCGATACCACGAATTGTCCTCTCTGGTGTTGATGCATTCACCCAATTGTCATCCCGGCTTTGCCTGAACTTGATGTTCTTCTTCATTTTGTCAAAGCGCTTCTCCACTGGACGTACTGCTTGGTTAACAGTGAACTTAAAATCTTTTATGACCTAGTATAAAAATAAGCACAAGACGTCAAAGATAAACTGCGAGAGATATCCTAGAAAAATTCCATCTAGTCAATTTAGGGACATGCCAAAAAAAATCCTATTAGCTCCATCAAGTTTAAAAAGGAACACAATAGACTGTACTGATTTGAGGTGTGATCTGCAGGTAAAAACTCACATATTCTCCACTGCCAATTACAAAGTCTCGAACACTCTCTTTAATATTAGTTGCAATTATCTCATCTGGTTCCAACTGCGGAAGCCTCACTTTGGTAGGTCGACTGATATCCTTTATCTCATCAGGATCCACAGGATCTGAGGCTGCGTAGTCCCCAAGTACTGAAATGTTTGTAGGTGAATATTGTTTACCTAATAGCTCATAAGGTTTTGCAGGGAACACATACAGGTGAACAACTGATGCTATGCCCATCTGTGTCGGAGGAAGACAAGAAATATGATAAGTAAAATGAATAATTTTGAGACCCTGTCTAACTTGAAAAGGTAAGGTACCTCTATACAGATGATGAAATCCTGAATACTTGATTTCAACTCCAAGCTCTGTGCTAATGGACTTCTAACCAAGCCCAAAGAATACATGATAGCAATTATCACACCCTGCCACCAAGTCAGAAACACTATTGACTTGAAGGAAAGGAATTTTGCCAATGGCTTAATATGTGCCAATTCATCCTTAGTAGCCGTGTACCATTCCACTAAACAGTATAGGGCCCAATATTGACTGAAGTTCAGGACTACAGCAAAGTATGGGTACCTGCAGTACAGAGTGAACAAAATTAATTGTGCAATTCTCACCATTTATATATTACAGAAAAGGAGTGAAATGCAGTGCATATATTTTCAGAGGATAAAGAAATGGCCATCACAGTTCATACTAGTAGACAATTCATCGTCAAGATGACAAAGAGATCGTTGCACATTTCCATATATCTATCATAGTCTTTATGCGACATCCTTCAAAATAAACTATTTCAACTTTCAACACTACAGATATTCAATAAACGAGAGATGTATGATTCTTTTCCTTCGGGACTCAACAAATAGAGCAAATGCACAATTATCACTTGGATGAAGAAAATGAAAAAAAAAGCATCTTACCCACATCCCCATTTGAATTCTCCATCACAATATACACCGAAAGGTTGAAGAATAAGAGACAAGCTAGCTGTGAGTGTCTTTATAATCACCTGCACGTGTACGAAGTATTTAACCAAAGTTTCTTGCAAATCTTAACTGTTCTAATTCAACTAGAAGGACAAGTGTTCATACATATTGAAATATACCAAATTTGATAATCTGGTAAAACCGCACACCAAGTCTCCATGGTTTCAATATGTAATTAATAGGAAAATGATGATGAATGACTCCCTTTTCAGAGGCATGATGCAGAAGAGGTTCCCCGGAATCTTCACCACCTTCCCTCTTCAAAAATGCAATAGTCCTTTCTTCACCACCTATATTACAATTGCAGTAAACAATGAAATGTAGTAAATAAGCAACAGCAGTTGAAAAAGATACAGGTAAAGCTATTGCAACTATATAAATTCCCCAAATGAAACAATGATGGAAAATACAGAAAACAAAGGCTGCGCGGAAATATATCTACCAAACTGTTAACAAATCAGTCTCGTATAATATCTTTAACAAGTTGATGCTTCTTTTATTTTACCAAGAACAAAACAGTAGGAGAATAAGAATAATGTTGACATCTCCTATGGGTTCTGGCATATCTTCCAGTCAACATAACGAAAGTCAAGATCAACCGCTGTTTAGTTCATGGATGAAGAAGGGTAGTGACTTCATCTAGTTGCATGACAAAGGCTTGGAAGCTCTACAGAGACCCCCTTTTGCCGGATTTAATGCACTGATAACAACATAACAATAGGCTGTTACTTTTGAACAATGTAGGGCACAGGCATGAAGAAACCCTTTCATACCGTAAATAGCCTCCATCCAAACATACCATAGTACATGTTAAAGAATATAAACTGTGCGGACGAAAAAAGTATCCAGTTTACGAATGCTTGGTATAATATCAAAAACAATAGATAAAATCATGCCTCGCTTCAAAACCACATAACTGAATTTCAAGCATGCTTCATATCCATGACCCATGTACCCTCAAAAGAGAAAAATAAAATATGCATCTAATAGGATTGATGTTACTGGTTTACAACAGAAAGTGCAGATCCATCTTTTAAGCACGTGTTACAATGCATGTAACAACCTCTGAGGGTCGAAACTAAAATGCCCCAGAGGCTCAGAAGATAACTCACCTAAACAAGCAGTAATATATCTTCCAAAGCAATACATAGCAAATGCCTCATAGCCATCACGCAAGATGCCACAGTAGACACTGGTGTCCGGATTTACCAACGAAACATACTGTTGAGAAAAGTATCAAAGATTAATTAGATGCACTAGAGCCAATCAGCAAAGAGTTTGGAGTCATTTTGGATATATTACCGATTCAATAGCATAGCAAGGGACCATTAAGATAACACCAAGAACAAATTTCTGTTCCTGTAACAAAGCCAACATGGTTAATATGGATATTTGATTACTCACAAACGATATAAAAAGTACTCATTACTGAACATAGTGTGATAGTAACACAAACCTCTGGATTGTTGTATGCTGAGAGGTGCTCAAATATCAAGTACATCGAGAGAGAAACAGAAAGCAGCATAAAGAATCCTGATATCAGTATGGCCCATGTCGGCGCCGCATATTTGTCCATTAAGGGCAAGAGGAGCCCAAGATTGACCCTCATGGAAGCTGATAACACTTTGATGACCTCCTATGCTCTTAGTCCTCAACATCATAAAACTACACGTTCACTAGAAGACTGAGCATTCCAAGAACGTGAACCAAATTACCAGTCCAAGTTGTGCTTATCTGCAGGACCAGTGTATTAAGATTAGAGTTTAAATAAATGATCAAAAGTTCAACTGGTTAATAAGATATCTCAGATGGTAAACAGACTGCCAAACAGATCAATCCATTCCTAGGCAATTATGGAACAAATAAATAGTCACACAATGAGTAGTGATTTGGAGGTATAACCTAATAGATACCACTAACATACAAATGAATGGTTAGTCTCTCAGATGAAAGCCAAATTAATCTAAAATTTTTTCCTATGCGAAATTAAGAATTGCTAGTCCGACAAAATCCAAGCTCAAATAAGCATGTGAACAACCAATAGAATGTGACAAACTTAACGAATTCGTAGCTTTAGCAGTATCGATTCCATTCTTAGAAAAAAGGAAATAGAAGTGTCATTTCTTGAAGGCAATGTTTACCTCACCGCTACAACAAGCAATAGAACCATGCTACACATAGCTCGACCAACAAACAAGTCAGATTATATTCAGTAAGGGAGAACCCGGGAACTAATGAAGATAGCCAAACATCAAATCCTCCTGTCGCAAGGGAAACCATCAAAGTTTCCATTCCACTGGAATCATTCTCGTGTGAGCAAAGCAAAGGGACGACTAAATTCCGCTCAAATTACACCACGCGCGACAACTCCTAAACTAATTGGATGAGCTAAGAGAGAGGATTAGCTTAGCCACGATTCGATTCGAATACTTCAAGCCAGGGAGAAAGCTGAATCGAACACCTGAGCGGCAGCGCGGGGTTGAAACGGCCTCGATGGCCGGCTTGAAGATCGAGCCGCGGCGGTTCGGGCGGCGGGGGAGCGGCGGCCGGAGGCGCCTTGCTTATTCCGCGACAAGAGGGGGGCAACGGGACGGCGCCGGCGTCTCGTGGTCTCGGTCGGGAGGCCGGCGGCGGATGCCAAGAGGGGTGGGGGCTGACCAGCTGATGTGGCGTCGATAACTTCCGGGACTACGCGGCTCCAGCTGAAAAAGTTCCGAACTGGCACGGCAAGTCGGCGCTAGACAAGTGCGAAGCGGAAGACGACGGGAAGAGGCTGAAAAAATAAATAAGTGCGAAGAAGAACAACTTCGAATCTTCGATGAGAACCAATAAAAAATGGAAACGAATACGAGGCCCAACGAGGAATTCCTCCAAAACCATGGGAAAAGATGATTCTATTTTGTCAAAATTCTTCTGCCCAATCTTCTCCGTAAATTTTTGAAACGAAATTCAATGTTTTCCAAACTGTGAGGTCATCGAGTGAGACAGCAGTAATGCAGCTCATGGCCGAGGGTGATACTTCTTCATCCGTTTCAAATTATAAGTTATTTTAGTATTTTTAAATTTATAATTTTGTCTACATATCTAGACGTAGTGTAAATGAATAGTTATGAATTTAAAATGTCAAAACGACCTATAATTTGTGACAGGTCCGTAGACCTGGGGTCCCCAACGGAACTGCCTTCCCACGACACTTGGTCCAACGAAGGGCACAGCCACAGCGTACACCTGGGCCGACCCGGCTACACACAGCTAGGTTGAGGCCTCGATCCGACCACTGGCCGTCTTCTCCGACCACGAAGCCTAGTCGGCACCCCGACCAAAAGGAGCCGGTTGGGGGTAGGGCCGCAGCCCGACCCCGGTTGGGTTCTTCCGGCTAGGTTCTCCCGACTGAGTTCTCCCGACCGGGTCCTCCCGACCGAGACCCCCGATTGGGAATGCACCGTACCGCCCGTGTCGCTCCCCCCGACCGACTCGGTCGGGACCGATTGTGACAACCGACCGGGGACACCCGCCCGGTGTAGGCCCAAGGAGCAAGTGGGACAGATAACGAGGAAGCGCCCGAGTCAGCCGGCCGTACGCAGAATCATATCGCGCCACGCCCTACGCACATCTTGCACAGTACCGCCGTAAACATACTCTCTACGACGGGGTGGCCTGACGAGGAGAACAGGGACCAGGGACCAAGGACGGAGGCCATACCGCACCAGACGACGTGGGCTTCGACAAGACTAAGCAGCGCTTGTACACTCCCTCTCTTATCCCCTCCAACTTGTAAGGCCGCTCCCTTGTGCTATAAAAGGGGACGGACCCTCCACTTCTACACGCTTGGACACTCTCACACGGAGACTCTGAGACGAACGTTCTCACACGCACTCTTGCACACTTAGCGCACGCCTGAGCTCCTCTCACTCTCTTCCACTAAGACGAGAATAAGGCTAGGACTCAGGCACCCCCCTCTCATACTCCTCTCGTTTGTACCCCTACTACAAACTTTGAGCACATGGACTCAGGAATAAAGTCGACCGACTGACCCCGACTGGACGTAGGGTAGGTTTCCCGAACCAGTATACATCCTTTGTCATTGTGTGTTAGGCCATATCCGATTTAACACACGGCAAAACTACAAATATTTACTTGTCGGCTAGATTTCGCACCGACAGTTGGCGTTGTCCGTGGGGAAGATGCCATTGCGTTTGTGTTTTGCAGATCATCGGATGGCCCACCTCACCACCACCTTCGGCATGGCGGGCTCGAGCGATACGATTCGCTTCGGCACGCTAGAGTTTCCCGCTCCCACCCTCGGTGGGACGTTGGTTCTACCTGTCTTCGTGCCGTTCCAGGCCTCCCGCTTTGGAAGTCTAGACTTCGTCGCTGATCAGCTCGGCGTACTTCACCTCTGAGAGGAGACGACTCCCCCGGCATCCCTGGGAAAGGTGGCTCGCATCGTCATTCACGAGCCACTCGATGACCTTGATATGGAGGCACTTGCGCTCCGCATTGAGTCCGTGTTGGGCATGAGCCCCACGGTTAATGACATGGATACTGTCATGTATTCACTGGCTAACATTTTCAGCCAGCTCTCCGGAGGCGCTCTGATGTCCCCGACGCGCACCTAGCTCCCCTTCGGCCTTGCATCTTCGGCGGACGCGTACACACGGGGGCTCTGGAGGGGCATGGCATCGTCGCTGCACCCGTGCGAGTTCGTGGGAATGGCGGACT
The DNA here is from genome assembly GCF_005286985.2 of Setaria viridis. Classification (NCBI taxonomy): domain Eukaryota; kingdom Viridiplantae; phylum Streptophyta; class Magnoliopsida; order Poales; family Poaceae; genus Setaria; species Setaria viridis. The sequence continues at coordinate 33,552,430 of NC_048263.2, forward strand.
ACGCTCCCACCTCCTTCCACAACCTCTGCGATGAGGAGCTCAAGAGTGACGGCTTCAGCATTGGCGACGTGACGGCACTTGACCATCCTCTATCCCGGAAGTGCGCCATGGCGGATGCCCTGAGTTAGCTTCCGGAGGTGGTGGAGTCTGTAGAGACTCACACCACGTCGAACCACCGCGCGGAGGCCCTGGTGCAAGTGCAGGCGCACGGCAATGAGCTGCGATAGTGGCAGCAAGACCAGTAGCCACCACCACCCGTGCGCCCGATGCATCACTCCGCACCGCACGCGCGCAACCCGGCAAGCAACGCTCGAGGCCGCGCCCGCCAGGTCCAGCACAACATCCTGGCAGGAGGGGACGACCTCCCGCAGTTCGCTGGGGCCGGATAGAACATCACCAATGCAGCGATGCTACTACGCAGCCTCCTCGAGCCAGCTGACCTTAAGGAGCAGGCAATCCACCGGAACCTCCGGGTGCTGGTGGAAACCGCTGCCATACAATAGGTGGAGAGCTCCGCGTCGCGACAACGACACACAACCTCTTGCCCAACCGGTGCGCTGGGGCTGCACCAGCCGAACCGCTCCGTCCGCTCGCCCCCACAGGCATGTCGGGCAGGGTGGAGCGCTGCGGCAGCTCCACAACCCGACCCGGCACCGGCGCCACGGCGTCAGCCCGTGCGCGAGCAGATCGGGCTGAACCATGACGCGCGCAGCATCATCCACGTGTGATGCTTGGCATGGCACGATGTCGATGTCGAATAGATGGTGGCAAGAGTGGCCGACGCAGCCCGCAACCGGTCCGACGAGGAGCGTGAAGAAGTGCACCGTAGGTGAGATGGTCAACTGAGCGTCCAGAACGATGACCGGAGCCCCAGCCCGGATGACCGGGACCATGGGCCTTCGGTCGCTGCATCCAAAAAATGCCTTTCCCACAATGCTTCCGACCGCCCACCAACATCACCAAGTACACTAGGGAAACGAATTCTGAAGTGTGGCTTGAAGACTTCCGGATTGCCTACCAAGCCGGAGGAGCCGATGATGACTATTTCATCATCCAATACCTCCCCATTGGCGTAGGGGAGTTTGTTCAAGCGTGGCTCGAGTTCCTTCCGCCCAGCAGCATCCGTGACTGGGCAGAACTAAAGAAGGTCTTCGTAGGAAACTTCCAAGGGACGTATATCCACCCTGAAAACTCCTGGTACCATAAGAGTTGCAAGGAGGAACCTAACGAGACCCTGCGGGATTACATTGGCAGGTTCTCGAAGCAATGCAACTCCCTTCCTGACGTCAGCAATGCGAACATCATCAGCGCGTTCCTCTCTGGGACGACTTGCAAGTCCCTGGTCCACAAGCTCGGTTGCGTTAAGCCCCGGACCACTGGTGGGCTGCTCGATATCGCTACGAATCATGCCTCCGGCGAGGAGGCGGTCGGGGCGGTCTTCAGCGGCGGTCGGGACAAGGGTAAGGCCAAGCGCGAAGATCGAGACGAAGGCCCCTCCACGCAACGGGGCAAGAAGAATAAGAAGAATCGGCAACGTCCGATCGACCCAACCTTGGTTGCCGCGGCCGACAGACCGGGCAAGCAACCCCAGCCGGGCCAGCACAATCACTTCGAGAAGCTAATGGAGAGCCCTAGCACCAACCACGCTTACCCCATCAAGCACGTCTACAAGGACTGCAAACTCCTCAAATGCTTCCTGTGACAAGCCGGCAAGCCAAAGAAGCGTAAGAGCAAGGAGGACGCGGCCTGCAAGGAAGCCGCGGCGGGCAAGGATGGAGACGGCTTCCCCGAACCCAAAACCTGCTCATGATCTTTGGGGGATCTGACGCTGACCACTCCAAGCTGCAGTGCAAGGTGCGTTACTGTAACGACCTCGGATAAAAACCCTTCGTGTTAATCTTAATCCGATTCCTTGATCCCCTATCTCAGTTTACCAAGTCTAAGTGCTCAACCTCCAGCTCGGTCCCGACCCCCTGCGATCCGACCCCTCGCCGTTTTCCCCAGTTCCGACCCCGCCGACCCCCAACTCACCGCCGGATCTTTCTAAGTCCTCTCACAATGCCTCCCTTCAATCTGAGCCGTGGACCACCGAGACTGACCGGTGGACCCACGAGATCTACCCCCCAGATCTCTCGCGACAGGCGCACTCGAGTTGCATGCCTGCTTCAGAGTTCCCTAGCCGCGTGGCTCAACTCCCCCGATGCCCGCCGCTCCGCCTCGTCGCTGGTCACGACCGAATGGATTCTCGCGCCCCCTTCCCCAATCGCGGCGGAAGCTCCTCTGCTACCCTTTCTGCAGCACCTCGCCACCCGCGCCCATCATCACATCGCCAGATCCCGGCTGCAGAGCCCGATGCCGCCCGTCTTTTCCGTCGCCCCTCCACAGTCGCGCCGCCCCGGTCCTCGCTACGCGACGATTCCTCCTCCGCCAACCCAGACCACGGCAGCGATAGCTCCTTTTCCGCCTTGTCAGAAGCTCCGCCCCGACAATCTGTTGCTCCGCGCTTGCCCGCGCGACCGCAGCCGCCTGTCTTCTCACCTGTGCGCCCTCATTTCTAGCGCCGTTTTCCTGGTCACTTCCGTCAGATCCACCGCGCAACGACGCCCGCCTCCGCCAAATCTCAACCACCGGCAAACCCGCGCCTGCGCCGCCCTGTCATCGGTGCCCAATGACCGCCGGTGTCATCCCCGAAGTCCTGCTCAACCGCCCTCGTCGCTCAATCACCGCCCCGGCAGAGCACTCCATCGCTTCTTCCCCGGCCTTCGCGCCGCTCCCCCTTCTCTCTTCCGCGCAGCTATAAAAAGGGAATGCCGGAGCCCCGCCGGAGTTCCCCTTTGCCATCGCTGCCCTCCCGTTTGCTCCCTGTTCATGCTCACAGTGCCACCGCCTAAGTCTGAGGAACTCTCCTCTCCGCTCAAACATCACCTTCCCCAATCCACCAGCCCCTGCTTCCCGTGCTGCACAAGAGCTTGCTTGTGATCCACAAGAAGCACCGCCGCCGCCGGAATACCACCGGACATCCTCGCCGCTGTTCCAAGCCTTAGTCTTTCCACCCAAGCCTGTTCTTTCCCGACCCCAAGCCTCATCTATAAGACGAAGGTAAGCTACCGACCCTTTGTTCGCCTTGTCCGACCCCTCCTATCCGCCCGACCCTGGTTCCGTCTCGCCCGACCCTGTCTGTTCCGCCGACCTTTCTCCGCCTCGCCTGAGGGCTCGGCTGTATCTTTTTCCTTGAACCGAGGGTGTATGTATAAAACTTGGGGACTTTTCAGCGTTACGTCTGAGGACCCCTAGCACATCTATTCCTCTAGATTAAGGGTCAGATCATAAGTTCCTCCCCATCCGACCCTTATATCTTGATCTCCACCAACTCAAGCGAACCTCCCCACCCTCCTATAACTTGCCGCAAGTTTCTGGGCTCAAACTTGCAAGTGTTGCTGTTGAAATGACCGTCTAAATGCTAACCAATGCGTTGCATTCGTGTAGAGCTGCGTCTCGCCGACGGCTTCTACGAGCTACACCCAGCGCCAGAAGATGAAGGTGTAGCCGAGCTTCTGCCTCCAGAAGCCGAAGCCACCCAAGAAGACGAGCAGCTTCCCTCCTCCCTGTTCGAAGGCATGCCCCGGATGCATGAATTCCCTGTGTTTTACCAAACTTGCGCATGCCTTCTTTAACATGCTTGTGCATTTACGTATAGGAGTTGTTTGGAACCATAGATGCATAACTTAGCTCCCTTGATCTGGACACTAGCTGTTGGACCGTGTAGATGTCTTGCTTAACTAGGAAATGGTAAAAGCCGAGTGATTCCCTATCACTCGCGAGTTGTAGGAGTTGGTTGTTTCCTCTTCTGTTGCAACTATAAGGACGATGGACGGGGCAGGGTTTTGGGTAACTCTTTGGTGGTCGGCTAATCGCCCCGTCTGTCTATGAAACTTGCTAAGGCCCGACAGTGGTGGTGTTCGTGATCAAGTGTTTGAAAGTACTAATCTCATACCTAGTATGGGATGGGGAAGCCTAGTACCTGATTGAACTAGGGCGTGGCTTATACCCCTGTTGTCCCTGGAACGAGGTTCCCATGGTGCATCATGTGGGTGCAAGTGCGGTCACAGTACGGTAGAGATCGAGACTGTGGAGCATTGCATGCCAAGGGAAGTTTGGACCTGACACGCGCCTGGGAATTGATAGGGACGGCCGACACAGGAAGCGACCCTTGTGGTGCGCGGATGTCGTGAGATTAGGTTCGCCATGCATGGTTAAGAAACTCGAATCGATTCGTCTGCCTCTCACAGTTTGAGACTGCTTGATCGCTATGTCACCCTGAGTAAGTAAAGGAATCTGATGATGATATGGTCTTAATGATGATGTATATATATACCTTTGGTTGGTTCTATGTCTGTTTAGAGTAGGTTGCAAACCTAGACCGGATAATGAACTTAGAACCTGAGCTAAAACTTGAGAGTAGGGATACGCCTAGCGCTTTTGGCAAACAAACCCCTCAGCCGAAAAGCCTTGCATGTCTAGAAGTGGTAGAGTAGCGTACTCCATGTCGGTTAAGTCTTGTTGAGCTTAGTAGCTCAGCCTTGTTGTGGCTCTTCTTTTTCAGGTGAAGTTGCTACCTCTGAGCCTCCCTCTGCTGGCTCTTGGCCGCTCCAACTCCCTCCGGGTTGGACGGTTGAGTGGGATCCCTCCTCGGACGGCGAGGAGAGGGATCACTGATGTCCCGGTTGGCCTCACCAGGGATATCCGACCCCGATGAAGTAGCTTCCACGCGTTGTTTTACCTTCTGTTATTTTTCTTCTGAACCTTGTAAACTCTGATGTTGTTTTATGGCCAAACTAAATGGTTAAATTGGTAACTCAGTGGACTTGTTGTATTCTCTGGAACCGCTCACCTTCGTGTGGGTTTGCTATTCGGTCCTGTTCAAGTGGTTAAATCGGATGAAATCCAACGGCACTTCGTGTTTACTTGGTTAAGGCATGAGAGTCGCATATCAGGCGGCTTAATCATGACTAATCAAGCAAATCCGAAGTGGATCCACCACAGTTACTGAGAGATACGTGCCGTTGACTCATCTATCCCAACTTTCCTGCGTTGGTCGAACCATCCAATCACGTTCGATCAGAAGGACCATCCTCCCTGCATCCCCCGATCGGGTCGGTACCCCTCGTCGTCGACCCCATAATTAACAGGAAGCGCCTCGCTCGGGAGCGCCTTCAGTCCGACCGAGGAGACCAAGGCGGTAGGGATCGACCCCAGCGACCTGACGAAGACGGTGCGAATCGGGACCAAGCTCCCGGCCAAATAAGAAAGCGAGCTCATCGACTTCCTGCGTGCCAACCGGGATGTCTTCGTATGGAAGCCTGCTGACATGTCAGAGATCCCGAGGAAGGTCTTCGAGCATGCACTACGCATCGCCCTGGGCTCAAAGCCCGTCAAGCAACGTTTGCGCCACTTCAACGATGAGAGGTGCAGAGCTATAGGCGAGGAGATCACCAAACTCCTAGCGGTCGGTTTTATCAAGGAGGTGTACCACTCTGACTGGCTTGCCAACCCAGTTCTTGTAAAAAAGAAAATTGGAAAATAGAGAATGTGTGTTGACTATACTGGCCTTAAAAGGCGTGTCCTAAGGATCATTTTCCTTTACCGCGCATAGATTAGATAGTCGACTCCACCTCAGGATGCGAAGTCCTCTTTTTTCTAGATGCCTACTCGGGCAATCACCAGATCACGATGAAAGAGTCCGACCAGGTTGTGACCTCCTTCATCACCTCGTATGGCTCGTACTGCTATGTGACCATGCCGTTCGGTTTGAGGAACGCTGGTGCCACCTACCAGCGGTGCATGCAACGGTGCTTCACCGATCAGATCGACCCGCCCGACCAACCCGATCAGGTTGAGCAGCCAAAGGCCACTATCGCCGTCTACGTGGACGACATAGTGGCAAAGATGACTCGAGCGAGTGACCTGATCGGGAACCTAGTCGCAACGTTCGCGAACCTCCAAAGGTTCAGCGTCAAACTGAATCCCGAGAAATGCGTTTTTGGGATTCCGAGGGGGAAGCCGCTCGGGTACATCGTGTCTGAGCATGGCATCGAACCCGAAAAAATCACGACCATCGCAAATATGGATCCCATACGCAACGTCAAGGGCGTACAAAGGCTCACAAGCTGCTTGGCTGCTCTGAGTCGGTTCATCTCTTGACTCGGCGAGAAGAGGATGCCGCTATACAAGCTTCTTAAGAAGTCGGACGTGTTTGTCTGATGGAAGAGGCACAGAAGCCTTTAGAGAGCCTCAAATCGTTGCTGACCTTAGCCCCGGTCCTCGTCGCTCTCGAGCGAGAAGAACCCCTCCTCCTCTACATCGTGGCAAGCGACTGCGTTGTCAGCGTCGTCCTCGTCGATGAAAGGGAGGAGCCCGAACTCGTGCTAGAGGTCCAGCGACCAGTGTACTCCATCAGTGCGGTACTCACCAACACCAAGGTGCGCTACCCTCAGGTCAAGAAGCTTCTGTACGCCATGTTGATGGCAAACCGGAAGCTCCTACTCTAGTTCACCAAGCACGAAGTGACAGTCATCACCTCGTACCCACTGGGCAAAATCGTCCTCAACCGCGACACCGCAAGTCGGATCTCCAAAAGGGCGCTCAAGCTCATGGGGTACAACATCAAGTACGCCCCCCGCACCGCGATTAAGTCTCAGGCCCTGGCCGACTTCGTCGCCGAATGGATGGAGATCCAGACCCCGACCCCAGATGTCACCCACGAGTAATGGACGATGTACTTCGGTAGGTCGGTTATGGGACCCAGTGCGGGGGCTGGTGTTGTCTTGATCTCCCCAAAGGGAAACAGGCTCCGCTACGCAATCCGTCTCCACTTCACAGCCTCAAACAACGACACAGAGTACGAAACCCTCGTCAACGGGCTACGTATTGGCATCGAGCTCGGCGCGACACGGCTCTAAATCCTCGACGGCTTAGAACTAGTGGACGACCAAGTCATGAAGGAGTCCTCCTGCAAAAGTCCACTCATGGCAGCATACTGCCAAGAGCTGCGGAAGCTCGAGGACAAGTTCTAGGGAATCGAACTGCACCACGTCCAGCGAAAGGACAACGACACTGCTGACTCCATAGCGAAATTGGCGGCCAAGCAGGATCCGTCCCGGATGGAGTCTTCGTGAATGATCTTCATGAGCCATCCACCCGCATCCAGGTGAATCCGACCCAAATACAGCCTGGTCGTGACCAGGCGCTCGGGAGCCCCAACGCATCAATGTGGCCCGACCCCGACCAAGGGCTCGGGGGCTCTGACCCGGACTCCGCGGTGATAGTGCTTGACCCGACCGAGTGGAGGGCGCCGCTGCTCGCCTACATCCTCAAAAAAGTCCTCCCACCAGAGAGGACTGAAGCGCGACGAATTGATCAATGCGCCAAAACGTTCGTTGCCATCGGCGACGAACTCTACAAACGAAGTCCATCGGGGGTACTCATGAAGTGCATTCCGACCGACCAGAGGAAACAGCTTCTCCTCGAAGTCCACACCAGAATCTGCGGACATCACGAAGCCCTGTGTTCGTTGGTCAGGAAAGCCTTCCGTCAAGGCTTCTACTGGCCCACAGTGCTACGCGATGCAAAGGTGGTGGTCCGCAGGTGCGAGGGGTGCCAGTTCTACGCCCGGCAGACTCACCTGTCGGCGCAGGAACTCCAAACCATCCCCATCCCCTAGCCATTCGCATTCTGGGGCCTCGACATGGTCGAACCCCTCAAAAGTGCCCAGGTGGGCATGACCACATACTTGTGGCAGTGGACAAGTTCACAAAGTGGATCGAGGCGAAGCCCATCACCAACATCCGCACACAAGAGGCAGTCAAGTTCTTCCTCAACATCGTCTACCGATTCGGCGTCCCTAACTGTATCATCACAGACAACGGAACAAACTTCACTGGCAAGAAGTTCCTAGATTTCTACGACGGTTACGGCTTCAGGGTCGACTGGGCCTCGGTCGGACACTCGCGAACCAACGGTCAGGTCGAGCGAGCTAATGGAATGGTCCTCTAAGGACTCAAGCCACGCATTTTCGACCGGCTCAAGAAATATGCCAGAAGATGGGTCGCAGAGCTCCCAGCCGTCACCTGGAGCCTAAGGACAACCTCGATCCAGTCGACTGGGTTCACCCCTTCTTCCTGGTGAACGGTGCTAAGGCGGTATTAGCATCCGACCTCGACTACGGTGCTCCAAGGGTAAAGGCGTTCAACCTCGATCGAGCCGCGGAGGCTCAACTGGACGCGGTTGACCTGCTCGAGGAGGCGCGCCAGATGGCACTCATTCGTTCTACCCGTTACTAGCAGAGTCTTCGCTGGTACCACAAGAGGAAGATTCGGGGAAGAACCCTCAAGGTCGGCGACCTCGTGCTACGGAGGATCCAAACAACCAATGACAAAGCACAAGCTTTCTGCGCCATGGAAAGGACCGCACGCGGTAGCCGAGGTGATCCAACCAGGCGCCTACTGACTGAAGGACGACGACGGCAACATCCTCACCAACACTTGGAACATTGAGCAGTTACGTTGTTTCTTTCGTTAGCTCGATTCATTACCAGTCCTTTTCCATTCAACACTTGCTCCTACAGCACCCCGGCCCGAGCACTCTCAGCCAGGGTCGCTCGGGGCCTCCACGGGGGTGCGGCACCACCCCCTCTTTACTTATTGGGTAACCACGCACCACGCCTGAATGAAAGGGCGCGCCCGAACGAAAGGGCATCCCATCCTCTAATTTACCCTAAAAGCAACTTATGCTCTAGCTTGCGGACCGATCGGACATCGCCACGACTACAGTTATGAGCAGCTGAGCCTCGCGGGCCATGCCTGGGTTCTTAAGGTTGCAGCCTACGGTCAACGGGTAGGTCTGAAAGGAAAAGGGTGAAAATCAGAAATTGCTTAAGGGTGAATTAGAGGACGGGTGGGACAAGCTCCCCATCACAATCACAAATGAACTTAAAATTGTTCACTCGAGGGCTCACAGTCCTGTGCAAATTTCTATCACACACAAGGAAACTAACTACCCTTTTTCTACCGCTCCCCCTCGGCCGGGTCGGTTGGCAGCACAGCAGACAAGGACGAGGGCTCCCCAGTCGCAGTCGGGTCGACGCTCGGGTCGGTCTCGGTCAGGATGATGCCCGGCTCCATCCCAGCTTGCACCACTGCATCAGGATTAGTGGCACCCTTCTGACTTGCGCATGCAGCCATCCATGAGCGGCGAGCCTCCATGACCCATGTCGCAGTCACGTGCGCGGCGATCGTTCGCGCGCCCTGGACCAAGCTCTGACCCAGCGCCCGGATCTCCTTGAAGCTCCTTTCCATCGGTGTACCCTCTCCAGATCACCTCGAAGTCCAGGTCAGGGTAGTGGGTCACTACCGACGTCAGCACCCCCAACGCCCGTGAAACACACCGTCGGAGATAAGTGTTCGGACTGTGTTCGGGACCTCCGCAAGCTGGACGGCAGGCCTACTGATACTCGAGCCTGACCCGAGCACCTCAGTAACCACCACCTGTGCCACGTCGCAAAGTTGGTTGAGCTCATCCGTGAGGGTGGACCGCTCTTCCAGGGACCAAGCCAACGCATTCGCGTTCCGAGTGACCGTCGCCTGGGTCGTCCTCAACTCCCCCTCCAAGACTGCATAAGAGACCAAGTCAGCGGAAGGCAAAAAAGGGGTATGACCCTGCCTCAAACTCTTCAGATGGTGGGACTTACTGTCCATCATAGCGACGACCGTGACGCATCCCTCCTTCGACTGCTGCAGCTCTTGCCGCAGGAGGGCATTCCTCTCACCCAGCTCCTGACTGGCGCTCTCAAGGATGGTCTGCCCCTCTTCCAGCTGGGCCACCCTCCCTTGTAGCCGAGCGGCCTCTTGCTCGGCATGTTCTCGACTCGCTCGCTCTGCCCCTAGGGCCTCCTGCACCATCGCGAGCACCTGCTTGGTGGCAGTCGCCCGCTCGGCCACCCGGCGCTCCGCCTCCTGGCGCTCTCGGGCCGCTACCACGACCTCCACCAGATGAGACTCCGTCACGGCAAGCACCCACTCAGCAGCGGTCGCACACTCCTCCATAGTGGCCACGCGTACCGCCTGGTCCTGGGACTCGTGATGGGCAGTCTCCAGCTTATGAGCAAGGTCACCGACCTGCCGCAACGCCACCTCATCCCGTTCCAGACGACCATGCTCCTCCTAGAGGAACCAGGACTTACAAGTCGATATCTTCTCCAGGCTCTGTAAGATAAGGGCAGGCACGCTAAGACAACCGGCTGAATAACAAATGACCAGGGAGGAAGTTAGGATTGCAGAAGGCTTACCTCTCCGATACACGGCAGGTCAACGGACATGGCCCGATAGGCAAGGCAAGCTTCCTCCAAGGCCACCTTCAACTTCGCCACGATGGAGGTGAGGCCCGACCACATCGACAGTCCACCACTCGTGAGCAGGTCCTAGAGTTCCCGCTCCCTCCCGTCGCAGAGCATGAACTGGACCTTCCCCGGCTCGCCCGGCTGAGGCCACACCAGGTTGTCAGTCGCCTCCGACCCACTTGAAGGTCCAGCTGCCGCAGTGTTGAGTGGCACCAGGATCATTGTCCACTCTTGAGATGGCGAGGCCCTTGAATCCACAGCCCTTGTGACCTCCTCTCTGACGGAAGGGAGGACCACCACCGGGATGTTGCGGCCTGCTAACAACGGCTCTTCCTCTGTTCCAGTCGCCTCCAACACGCCACCCCCGGGCGGGCTCGGAAGGGTACTCGCCCAAGCATGGGCCTGGGCCAGCTCGGGGGGACATGTGAACCTCCGCTGCTTCATCGGCGGCCTCGACCCTAGCTTCTCCGCTCCCCTCCAAATCCAACCAGAAGGGCGAGCTGATGGTGTGCGCCCCTCCTCCGGGTGACACAGGGATCACGGGTTCCTCTCTCACCTCCTCCGTGACCGGTAGGGGAGGGAGTACCACGGTTACCACCGCCGCGAGATCCGCCGTCACCGCAGGGGTCGCCGTCGTCGCGGCCGCCGGCGCAGGCACAACCAGCGTGGGCGGAGGGGAGGGGGACGAGCCCCATCAACGTGGATTGGGCTGACTCCAGCACGCTCCTCCCATCGCTCGGCGTGACCTGATGCAGGTTGAGCATCCACTCCGTGTGTACAGGAGGCAGCGTGATGACTAGGGGAGCCGATGACGAATTACTACAAAAGAAGACACGGGAACGGATTATTCACGCTGAACAACGTGTTCACACAGGCGAGAGAAGCTACAGTCACGTACATGATCGGAGGAACTAGGAAGTCTATTGAACCAGAACTACTCGGGGACTGCCACCCGAGCCGTACCAGGACGACCGAGGGTGGGGGCACCCCGGCCCCTGGCGGATTCACTGCAACGACTGGCAGAGCATCCCTTTGCTAAGGACCAGGTGCGTCTGCCGACTCCTGGGCCACCGTCATATGACCGTATCCCTCTGGCCGACCGCCACGCACCGTCACGCTCAACACTGGCAGCACCTCCGAATGGCGTGGCGGCGACCGCACCCGCTTCGCCTCCCGCTCGCGGGCGGCGACCCCGTCTGCTGCGCGCTTCCTTGACTCAGGGGGTACCAGAAGATCTCTCTGTACCACGCTCTCTGCCAGAGGGCGCGGTGGCGGGCTCGCGGCGCCCAGTCGAAATCACGACGACACTCCTGCTCGTCTCGTCCCCCGAATAGTCCGAATCATCTCCCGACCCCGAGCGGTTGGAAGACTCGAGCTCCACCCCTACAGCCGACGAGCTCTCGCTGACGGGCTCTCGCTGCCGTGAACCCGCCGTCTAATTTTTTACTACCTCGCCTCCTGCCTCTAGGCCTTCGCGGCCTTCTTCTTTTTCCTCTCATCCGCTGCCATCCTGTGGGTAGCCTGATGGGCTGCGCCCTCCGGCCCCTTCGGGAGGCTTTGTCGTGACTTGTAACGCTCTAGCCCCTGTGAGGTGAATGGCCCAAAATCAGTCGGAAGGACTGGATGAAGAAGAAACATGGCGCAAGGGTAGAGACATACCAAGTCGGGCCGCCTTCCAGCTTGGAAGGGCTCCGGCATCCCAGTGAGGGTCATGTCACCCCCCAACTGCAACACTTGATCGAGGCGCGCCTCGATCTCGTTCTTTGGCATCTCCACTGACGACACGCGATCGGGATCCGACAAGCCGGAATACTTCCACATTAGTCGTGCCCTCTGCCCCAACGGAGCGATCTGCCAATGGATAAGGTGTCAAAGATCCGCATCCTATTGGGGCCCTCCTCCACACGTTGCCACAGCGCTGGCTCGAGTACCTCCATGTGTTTCTTCTGCTTCGTAGCGGGTCCCGACACCCAGCTCTCCTGTCTCGTCGGCCTCCTTCCAGTGAACTTCGGTCTACCGGGCTCCGGATGTAGAACCACTCATCGTGCCGTCCCCGATTACAATCATTAGGGGTATACGGTGGGTAGGCGACCTTGGGCTTCCTCTGAAGCGCGAACCCTCTGACTGGGGCTGGCAGGCTCTCCTTCCCCCTTTCCTTGGACCAGGCTCACCCGGAGAAGAACTTCACAAAAAATTCCACGTGCGGCTCCATCCCGAGGAAGGCCTCGCAGATGATGATGAAGCCAGCAATATGCAGCACCCCGTTGGGGTTGAGGTCCTACAACTCCAACCCCTAGCAATGGAGGAGCCTGCGTAGGAACCAATGCGTGGGATATCCAAGCCCACGCTCGTGGAAAGCGAGGAAGAAGATGACCTCGTCTGGCTTGGGTCATGGGACGATGTCCCCCGCCTCAAGCACTCTCCAACCCACAACAGCCTTCGGCGGCAGCAACCCCTTTCTTGCGAAGTCCTCCAGCAGTTCCTCCCTCACGATGGATGACCTCCAGTTTGACATCGCACAACAGGAGGTGTTGAATGGATCTGTAAGACTTCTTTCGCTCTGACCCTTGACTCTCCTCTCTCTCTCAGAACTCACCACAACACACAAGGAAGTTTGGGCGGAGGAATAGAAAAGGAAGCGGCATCGATCGAGGAAAGGTTAAAGGATAGGCTAGAAGACCTCCGCCCCTCCCCCTATTTAACAGGGAAGGGGGCATGGAGCCCTAGCGAAAAGGACACAACCGACGGGATGCGACCCTACGTGATGGGGGGCGGCCCGGGAGGGGCCCACCTACTTCTGCAGCAAAGTCGCGAAAAACGGGGCATAACCGCATGCAAGCGCCCCTTTGCCTTGTGAGGCAGGGGAGCGGAGGGACCCACCATCAGAGCCTCCACTGAACCGAGGCCAGTAGGCACTCGGGTCAGTCGGACGGAGCGAGAGGACCCACCGTCAGAGCCTCCATCGAACAGAGGCTGGTAGGCACTAGGGTCGGTCGGACGGTTTAGGCATCCGATGGGAGACATTTAAAAATAGTGGAAAGCTAATATGCAGGACATGCTGACCCTATCATGAACGACGAATACGGATTACACTCGGGCGTACCAGCTAAGGGTGCCCCAAGTGTGTCACTCGAACAAACTAACATGTAGGATATGACCAACTCCGTCACGAACGACGGATACAGATTCCACTTGGGCATACCTGCTAAGGGTGCCCCGAGCCTATCACTCGAACTGTCGAGATAAGCAACGCCAGCTTAGCCCCTCCAGTTGCGAAAATCATAAATGGGGTGATGTCCGAGAGTTCGACCGAGGTAACATTACCGATCCCTCATTTGCTTGCCCTGCGAACAAGCACTCATTCATTCATCCATCTTATGTGTGCATGCATTCATTCATGCATCATACATTCAACCCATACATGCAATCATTGCATTTCAATTGATTTGTGTCACGTCACGAAGCAATAGAGGTTCATTCGATATGAGCTGTGATCGACCGGGGTTCGAAGGCCGGCCCGTGAAGGGCTCGAGTCGCCTCGCATCAAACAGAGCCAGGGGAAAATGCAGATGAAGCCCCAATGGCCTTCGCCCAACCTGCTGTAGGATCTAGGATACCGACTAGAGGGGGGTGAATAGGTGGTTTCAACTAAAACCACAACACTAAAGAAATTTAATTAGTAACACAAGAGGAAAACTATTTCTAGATACTCTATAACTAGGTGAGGGTTTGAAACCTAGGGTGACAAGGTACAATTCAAACTCGGGAAATGTATTTGCTCAAAGTAAATTGCAATAAAGAGATTGAGCAAAGAGAAGACCAAACAACATAAGAGACGAATTTTTCCCATGGTGTCAATGACTTGCCGGTCACTCCTAATCCACGTTGAGGTGGATTCCATGCTTAAACCGCTCCTCTATCAAGACACTACTTGATGTTTGAGCTGGCTTGAATCAAAGAACCTCTCGAAACCTCGATTCCACTAATGTTGCTCTTCACCGCTCCTGCGAGGTAAGCACAAACCCCTCACAAGAATAGCCAGGGCTCCTTCACAATCTTTCTTGAAGGGCTCAACAGCTCCACAGCCATCTAGGAGGTGGCAACTTCCAAGAGTAACAAGCCACTAACGCTTGCTTGAAGACTTCCTAGTGCCACAAAGCTCAAACTCTTGATGCAATGCATCAAGATGCTCTCAATCTCACAAGAATGCAATCTCTAAGCAAAGTGAATGAGTGAGAGGTGGAAGAAGGCTCAAGAATGTCAACAAAGCTTTTAAAAGTGCCAAGAGGGCTCACCTATGCCCGGGGGTGAAGTATGAATAGCCCTTCTTCCAAAAGCTAGTCATTGGGTTCAAAACTCGTGAAAACAGGAGATTGGCAGACCGTCTGCCTCACAAGGGCCGGACCGTCTGCTGTTCAAGTCCAACGGCTACTTCATCATTTAATACGTGTCAGACTGTACCGTTACAGAGGTTGCGGACGGTCCGCGGTATACTTTTCAACGTAGTCAGTTCGAACTTATAAACTACGAACGGTCTGCTCAAAGACCTACGGATGGTCTGCCTTTAAGCAAAAGCCCCTAAGCCAACAAACATACCTCTGTCTAAGTTAGGCTGACCGTCCGCCTCTAAGGCGCGGATCGTCTGCCTTTATGCAGTCAGCACTCTTCTACAACATCTT
This sequence comes from Setaria viridis, assembly GCF_005286985.2. NCBI lineage: Eukaryota > Viridiplantae > Streptophyta > Magnoliopsida > Poales > Poaceae > Setaria > Setaria viridis. The sequence goes on from NC_048263.2 coordinate 33,567,502, forward strand.
TTTCTTCTCATCTTTTTCACTTTCTCAAACTATGTTAGTCCATATGCATGCAACGCAATTGTTTGAGCAAAGTGGCGCTATTGAACCATCAAGCAAATGAAATTGACCCCTCTTGATAGTACGGCTATCTAGCCTATTAATCCGGTCAATTTACATCCGCTGAGCACCTTTTGACCGGTAAAAATAGAAAACCCTATCATATACCTTTCTCAATGAAATTGTTAGTCCACCAAGGTCGTCATTGATTACCAAAACACAAGTTAGGGGCCTAGATTCTTTCACCTGTTTAGAAGCGGACGGGATCATCTCAACCTTCTCATTCGATCCAGACCTCGAGCTGTGCCCACGGAATCTCCATCGAGGGGAGGCTAGCGGGCCACCTGAGTTCGACCTTCGAAATGGCTCGGGCATCTGCCGGGAGGCAGGTTAAGGAGTAGTGGAATGCCACATGGGGGCTATGCCGACCCCGTTACGAACGACAGACCCGAATTCCACCCGGACATGCCCATTAGCCAGCTCACCGAGCGCGTCACTCGAGCCATCGAGGCAAGCGACGTTAGCTCAGCCCCTCCAGTTGCGGAGACCGCAGACGGGGTGATGCATGAAACTTGACTAACGCCGACCGAGCCCAACGGGGCTCGGGGGCTCGGGTTGCCATATCTCAACTCGGGAATGTGACCAACGACACATGTCATGGTCAGAACAAACATAGGCAAGCACCCCGACTCGCAAGAAGGACCACCTCATCCTGACCAATGGAGACACCAAAGTCCGAGGCCCTAGAAAAGAGCACCTAAGTGCTCAGCCTCCGACTGACTCTCCAGTCGGCTGCAGGCTTGGGGGCTACACCTACCAGGTGTGCTCGCGTGCACCCGACGGAACCCAGACTGATAACAGATCCCCTCCTCGGGAGAAGGGCGCTACAGTCCACTCGACTCGCTTTTGGTCAAAAGGGTACCAAAGTGCTCATCCTCCAACCGACTCTTTAGTCGGCCGCAATCTCGGGGGCTAGACCCAACGGGTCCGCTCGTGCGAACCCGACAGTAAATAGACTACAAACAAGTCCCCTCCTCGGGAGCCAGGCACCCTCTACAACTCAGCGCGCCTCTGCGGCCCACGCCAGCTATCTCCTTGGGAGCTGGGTGTCAGTATCTATCTGACGCGCCCCTGCGGCCTCTGCCAGTCGTCCCCTCAAGAGCTGGGCGCTTGCACCTACTCGGGGGCTTGAACACCTGAACTACTCGGCTACCCTACGCAACGCGGCGAACAAAGGGAAAAATACCAAAAGTCCCGACGACAACCCGCCTCAATGGCGCGATGGGCCCAAGACTCACATGTCGAATATAAGCTTTCATTAAGCTGAAACTATAAGCCAAAGGCTTTACAATATCACGCAAAGCGTGCGAACACAGGAGTCCAAAGGCTTCACAATATCACGCAAAGCGTGCAAACACAGGAGCCCAAAGGCTTTACAATATCACGCAAAGCGTGCGACTATAACCCAGAGACTACCCTACGACTCGGGACCGAAAGAAACAAAAAGAGCGCGAGCAATAATGCAACAAAGCTGCGCTCGAAATCTCGCTCGTCGACCCATCCTCGCCGATTCTTCATCAATCTCCTTCCTCCAGGCAAGGGGCGTTAGGAGGAGAGGAAGGTAAAAGAACCAAGGCAGCTCAGCTGCAAAGTTCTCTCCTCCCTCTGTGGTGACCTGGACGAAGAAGAAAAGGCATGGAGGGATTATGAGTGTCGCGTCTCGGACATACGGGTAAACTGGCCCTCCACCGCAGAATCCACCGTGCACGTGGCAGACCAGGATGATGACCTCCGGCGATCGGCGACCTAGGGTACGAGCGTGGCATCGAGGACAAGGAGGCCATGCTCCCCCTTCCTCCCGAGATGGTGCCCTCGCCCTCTCATCCAGCCCCTCATTGCACGGTGGATCCACGTTACAAGAGTTCTTCTCGCATCGTGGCACCTGGGCATGCCGGAGGAGGCTGCGATAAGGAGGTGGAACACCTATTACGAGAGATCTTCTGGCATCATGAGGAGCGGCCAAAGCTGCGCATGGCGAAGAGTAGCAATCTCAAACCTACTGGATCTACGACCCGAGCCATGGGGACTCTAGATGCGGAAGACCTCCTATTTATAACCGGGCGACCGTCAACCATCCAGGAACGGTTACGATGGACGTTCATGGATGCGCGATAAAAGAGCCTGGCATCGAAGCGACAATTCAGTAACCGCGCACTAAAGGTGCCTGGCTTTGAGGTGACGATTCGACTACCGCGCGGTAAAAGATGCCGGAAATCGAGGCAAAAGTACCGGGCCATGAGGAAATGGTACGATCCCCACGTGGGAGCTCATCCTTATTGTCTCAAATACAGGGTTGGACCCACAATGCGGCCTGCCCACTTCGCAAACAAGACAAAAACAAACAACACCCCCGTGTGTTCCCCCTGACGGAACATTCCGACCGAAAGCCCCTTCGTGACTCCAACAAAGCCCCAAAGGGGCTCGGGAGCTCTTGACGAGTCCGTAGACCCGGGGTCCCCAACGGAACTACCTTCCCGCGACACTTGGCCGAACGAAGGGCACATTCACAATGTACACCTGGGCCAGGCCAGCTACACACGGCCAAGCCGAGGCCTCGATCCGGCCACTAGCAGTCTTCTCGACCAGGAAGCCTAGTCGGCACCCCGACCAGAAGGAGCCGGTCGGGGTTGGGGCCGCAGCCTGACCCCGGCTAGGTTCTCCCGACCAAGACCCCCGACTGGGGATGCACCGTACCGCCTATGCCGCTCCCCCCGACCGACTCGGTCGGGGCCAACTGGGACAACCGACCGGGGATGCCTGCTCGGTGTGAGCCTAGGGAGCAAGTGGGATGGATAACGAGGAAGCGTCCGGGTCAGCCGACCGTACGCAGAACCGTACCGCGCCACGCCCTGCACACGCCTTGCACAGTGCAGTCGTAAACCTACTCGCTACGACGGAGTGGCCTGACGAAGAGAACAGGGACCGAGGACGGAGGCCATACCGCACAAGATGACGTGGGTTTCGATAAGACTAGCCTGTACATCCCTCTCTTATCCCCTCCGACTTGTAAGGTCGTTCCCTTGTACTATAAAAGTGTTCGGACCCTCCATTTCTACATGCTCGGACACTCTCACACGGAGATTTTGAGATGAACGTTCTCACACGCACTCTTGCACACTTAGCGCACGCTTGAGCTCCAGCCACTCTCTTCCACTGAGACGAGAACAAGGTCAGGACTCGGGAACCCCCCTCTCATACTCCTCTTATTTGCACCCCCACTGCAAACTTTGAGCACCTGGGCTTAGGGATAAAGTCGACCGACTGACCCCGACTGGACGTAGGGCACGTTGCCTGAACCAGTATACATCCTGTGTCATTGTGTGCTAGGTCATATCCGATTTAACGCACGACAAAACTACAAATATTTACTTCTCGGCCAAATTTCGCACCGACAATTTGAGATTGAGGGAATAGGTGATTGAGGGTATTTCCATAATATCCTTTGTACAATTTCAGCAGCGGGCAAATATAAAAATATGAAATGGAACAAGGTCATATGAGTAGATTTGTCATTTAACCACCTATTAGCTATTTGTTAGTTGATTTTAGCAGGATTGGGCAAGCTAGTGACATAATGGTTAGTTGGTGCTCAGCTAATTATTAACTACCACCTGAACAATTACTTGGGTGGACTCAAACGAGACTAAGTTTATTTATGTTCACCACGTTGAGCCGCCGTTGCAGGCCACGCCACAACCACACTTTTGATGAACTGCCGTAAAAAAAACAAGCAGAAAAAAACAACATCCTCCAGGTCTAAATTGTCATTTTTCGGGGCATTAGTGCTTTCCTTGTGCTAAAGTTTAGCACCTGTCATATCGGATGTTTGATACTAATTTGAATTTCAAATTAAACATAAATTAATTACAAAACTAATTGCACAGATAGAGTCTAATTCGCAAGATGAATCTATTAAGCCTAATTAGTCCATGATTTGACAATGTGGTGCTAAAGTCACCATTTGCTAATGATGGATTAATTAGTCTTAATAGATTCCTCTCACGAATTAGCCTAAGAATTCTGCAATTAGTTTTATAATTAGTTCATGTTTAGTCCTCGCCACCTAAACTGTTTAGTTTGGCACTCCTACGACCATGAATTAAACATCGGTCAAAGGATGCGCTTGGTTTCATTAGTTTGCAATGGAACACTGTACATCACCAATATGAGACCAGGACTCCAGGAGCAAGACATGCCTCTTTGAAGGTCCAGAAACAGTATTCTGCGTGGCACGTGGTGAAACCTCCCACGTTCAGCAAGCCAGACGTGGCAGCATTTTCATTCGTGCACGCGCTACCCAACAACTCTAGGCGACGGGTGGGTGCGGCGGCCACCAGCCGGGCCAGCCCAGTCCGAGCTCGACCCCGACCCGTGTCGCTGAGCCGCGTGCCCGTTCCGCCCCGCCGCCGCGGGGCGCGGTGACGCCGAGCCATCCATCCTCGTCGCCGCGGCCCTGGACATGGACTCGATCTCCTCGAGCACGGCGACCACCTCCCGCATGGAGGGCCGGTTCTTGTGGTCGGCGGCGAGGCACCGCAGCGTGAGCTGCGCCGCCCGCTGCGCCCCCCGCGACGAGTACTGGCCCTCGAGGCGCGGGTCGACAAGCCGCGCCAGCTTCTTGCGGTCCGCCAGGAACGGCTTGGCCCAGTCCACCAGGTTGTGCTGCGCCGCCGGCCGGTCCGTATCCAGGGCGCGCATGCCGGTGAGGATCTCCAGCAGCACCACGCCGAAGCCGTACACGTCGCTCTTCACGTAGAGGTGGCCCGTGGCCATGTACTCCGGAGCGGCGTAGCCGTAGGTGCCCATGACGCGGGTCGTCACGTGGCTGCTCCCGCCGGCGGGGCCGTCCTTGGCGAGGCCGAAGTCGGAGAGCTTGGCGTTGAAGTGCTGGGTGACAGGGGAGTTCGGCGTCATGTGGTTTGATCGGAGCGCTGGGAAAAATGCAGCGGGATCGTGTCGTGCGCGCGTACCGTGTCGAGAAGGATGTTGGAAGCCTTGAAGTCCCTGTAGATGACGTGCTTCTCCGACGAGTGCAGGAAGGCCAGCCCGCGGGCGGCGCCGATGGCGATGCGCAGCCGGACGCTCCACGGCAGCGGCTGCACGGCGGCTCCGCCCTCTGGTCGCACGGGAAATTGAAAGCGTTATCATATCTCTGCTGCACCGACATACTCTGACCTCTGAACGAACAATCCAACTAGCTAGCGTGTGCAGACAGTGCGACCGACCGACCGTCCATGTGAAAGAGCACAATCAATGATGATCTCGTTTTGTTCTATCGTGATCGCCATATATAATCTGAACTACTACATTATTCAGATACCAGCGTGATTGATCCAAGTCAACTTACTTCGTGGCTCGCTTCTGAAGAGGTGGTTCTCCAGGCTGCCCTTGGCCATGTACTCGTACACCAGCAGGAGCTCCTTCTCCTCCCAGCAGTAACCCAGCAGCCGCACCAGGTTGGGATGCGAAAGCCTCCCCAGGAAATTCACCTCGGTCTGCACACGGATCACCAGTCGCATGAGCAGAAAATAAACAAAACCAAACGTGCCCATCACTAAGCACGCATCATGCCTGCTACCAATCCGACATTTCCTTGCGGATCTCAGTCTCAACCTCAACCACCAATGTCAACACGGATTTCTTGTCGTGTGGAGGTGTCGAGCGGCGTAGCATTTGCCACCAATTTGGGGGGAATAAAAAAATGAAGAACACGGATAGCAGTTGAGAATTATGCCCAGTTGAAAAGAAATTATGGACATGTGAACGTGGTGTAAGCGTCTGGAAACAAGGACTATAATGACATGACCCCTAACCACTTCTTCGCGGATACGAGAGTTTGATGATGGCTAAAGTCTAATTAAGCACCTAACCACTTCTTCTGCAGTTCGTGTCCGTCATTTTCTGCTCATTTAACCAGAAGATGTATGCAGTGTTGCGAAAAGTTCAGAAAAGTCGGAAGACAATGGCTTGACCATAAAGCGTTTTCACCTGCCATTCCTGCACGCCCTGCAAGCTCTCCGGGTTGAGCTTCTTGACGGCGACGGGCATGCTGCCGGCGCCGTTCCGCGCGGGGCTCATGGTCCGCTCGTCGACCCAGCCCTTGTACACCCGCCCGAACCCGCCCTCGCCGAGCACGGTGTCCGCCTTGAAGTTCCGGGTGACCGCCCTGAGCTCCGCGAACGTGAACACCCGGAGGTTGGGCACCTCCAGGATCCTCCCGTTCAGGCTCGCCTCGCCGCCGCCCCCGCTCGTCGTTGCGCCTCCGCCTGCCGGGCGCTTGATGCCGGTGCCGGCGCCTCCTCTACTGGTGGATGGCGCGCTGGGCGGCGACCTACCGGGCATCCCTGGGCTCACCGCGGCGTGGGCAGCGTTGGACGCGGCCATGACGCGCTTCGCCATTGCCACTGCAAGGATAAACATGATGAGCACGAACGAAACGCGCGTCGGCCATGAAAGAGGAGACGATGCGTTGATGATACGAACGGTACCTTGCGGGTGCGCGTGGTGGGCATGGGCCATTGCCTTGACGGCCCCCACCTCGGGCACGTCGGAGCCGAAGCAACAATTACCCATAGCCGCCGGAGGGCAAGCAGCAGCACCGCCTCCGAATCTCGGATCTGGCGATCGTTCCTCTCGTCTTCCTGCTGCAGCCGGCCAGCAGGTGGCTTAGTATATATGCGTCGTCTCGGCCGCCGTGTGCTCATCCAGGCTCCGGTCCAGCTAGTGCTTGGCTTCTCTGTTCATACGAATAACAAAACAGAGAAAAATGGCCTGGCCGTAGCCCGTAGCCGTGGAGACCGGAGAGGAGCGACAGGGTGGAGGCAGGAGGCCTTCGCGTTAGGGAAGTGGAAGGATCATGCGCTCATGAGTCATGGAGCGGGTGTTATTCGGCACCCGTGCAACTGGCTGGCTAGAGCACATGGCAAGTATCCCGGTCCATGGACACGACGAGCGTATGTAATCTTCAGAATGGCAGCAAATTACGGGGAAGTAGTCACTCTCTCTCGTCTCTCCAATCTGCCTTTTCTCTTGCGTCATTCACATTAGGATGGCCGCTGCAGCTGGCCAATGGTATGGAACTATTCATGGAACTAAACTCGCGATCGTGTTCTTGGAAAGTTTCATCCCGGAATATAGCATTCGTACCCTACGCATATAGCATGTCCTCTTGTGTTCTTGACCATGGCCAGTACATTCCAATGTAGAAGAAGAATGTTGAATAACAAAGTTATGAAGAATTGGTGATAACTTTCTATGCAAATTTCACACCAGGCGTATGGCATACAGGAAAAAAAAGAGAACATGTATAGAAAATGACAAGTCCTTGTTTTCCTTGTTTTCATAATTTGTTTTCCTCGAATATGCAGGAGAATTCCGCATCGTATTAAAAGAAGAGAACTCATGAGTCAGAGTACACGACAAGTAGAGTCTATATATGCGCGAAGTACGGATCCAAGCATGGTGTTTCCACGGCTCTTCTTCATCCACATAGATATTGTAGTTGGTTCTCTGCTCAAAAGTTTTCTCGTAGCTCCCCCTAAAAAAAAAGTTTTCTCGTAGCTTTCTATTCATCCTTTCTCTTGCAAGGGTTTCATAATTAGATGTTGAACTCGCTGTAAAAAAGGATACTCTATTCAAAGATGATGATGGTGCACGTACCTTGTCCACGTTTAAACCAAACTCAAGCTGAACCGACTTATTTGATGATCACTGCTAACAGCTTTTGGTCCCCAAGTATTTTGTTTTATTTTTTTATGGAATGGTCAGTTAGACTTCTTCATGTATTGACACCGGTTTAGTCCTTTAGGTGTAGCTGGCTTGGCTCTGAACCTAAATTTATTCATGAATGGTAGCCTTTTTCTGTTTGCAAAAATAAATCCATGTGTTTTCTTAAAAAGAAATAAAGTTACAATTTCGTATCGTAGACTAATACCATCAAATTATTATTCCAACAAGATGTATTTCGGTTATTTCCTTCAGTTACTGTTGATTGTTTCATCAGGTGTTCAAGTCACCTCTCTGTAGATAAACCTTCTTTCTCTCTTGACTAATAGTGCTTTTCCTGTTCCATAAGGTCAGGTTGCAATTAGAATTTAGACATGCGTTGGTGCAAACTAGAGCTGAAAAATGTCTTGGAACGAGCTATGTCCAAATAGGTTCTAAGGTTCTAGCACCCTGCCCTGTTTCAAATCAAGAAGTTCCTCGACTACCATGTGATTGAACTGTTCCACACAACTTTGTATATATTGTATATTTGCATGTTTCAAGAGGCATTTATATATACTGTAGAAGTATTTTATATGCTCCATACGTCCTAGGAAGAGATCAATTCTATCTATGCACATGGACATTTAGACATCCTTTGATAGCGCTCCGCCCGGCTCCAGCTCTGACTCCCTCGGTACTGTAGTGCTACTGTTCATTAGATTAGAGCTCCTTTTCTCTCTCCCCTCTCTCCCCCTCACAAGATGAAGAGGAGCTGGTGGAGTTATAAATTGTGACTCCTCCGACTCCTGCGTGCTACAGTATTAAAACACAGTACCGAAGCCGGAGCACTTGGGAGCCCGGCCAAATGAGCCCTAAAATACTAACTGAAACATGAAAGTACCATGCATTCTGTTTTCGGAGGGAGTAATTTCGACATCGGTAAGCAACACCAACTGGCGGCCCATTACAGGCCTAATTTTATTTAGGGGAGCCGCGAACCCATCACACGGCCCGCTTCTTCGACGTTCCGGTCAAGACTCACACGATCCACCAAACCAACCACGCGTCGCAGATGCCGCACCCACCCGGTCGCTGTCCCTGCTTTTCCCGTTCACGCACACCCACGCGGCCACGCACCGCATCAACGCGCTCCCCCAAAAAGGCAACCAAAACCAACCACCAGGCCACCACCCTCCGCCTCCGCTCCCTGATTCGAAAGCCCCCCCTCCGTCCTGTCCCCCCGCAAAACCCTAGCTCCACCCACCATGAAGGGCAAGGCCGACACCTCGAAGAAGGGCGACGGCAGGTAGGATCTCCGCGCCTGGCGCTGTTCTTGTGCCGGAACGAGGCTTCCCTGTTTCCTTTTGATGGCTGAGCGGTGCTCTCGGTAACGCTTTTGTGTGGTGGTGGTTGCAGGCTCAAGGCCGGCGGCGGCGCCGGCAAGCGGAAGAAGGCCGCCGCGAGCGGCAAGCCCAAGCGCCCGCCGTCCGCCTTCTTCGTCTTCATGTAAGTTCTCGCTCCCGGCCGAGTCGTTACTTACTCAGATCTCCAGATCTGTTATTTGTTTCTATGGTGTTTTGTGGATTCCTCCTGTACTGAGCATGTTTCGGTGTGCGTTTGCTCGGCAGGTCTGAATTCAGGCAGGAGTACCAGGCGCAGCACCCTGATAACAAGAGCGTCGCGGCCGTGAGTCACTTGCACTCTGTTCTCCCCCCGTTTTTTTTTCTGGGTATTTGCAGATGTCTTATTTCTTCGACTCTTCGTGTTGGTGGATTAGGTGAGCAAGGCAGCAGGGGAAAAGTGGCGTGCTATGTCAGAGGAAGTGAGTAGATCTCTTGAATACCATCGACCTTTTGTTTTAGATTTTAGATCTAATAATGTGCATATATAGTTTTTTTTAGCATGACAGTGACGCTTATGCACAATGTTGAAGTATAAATAGTTTTTTTAGGGCCAAGTATAAATAGTTGAAGTGGCCTAGTTATTACCTCTTGAAAAAAAAAAGAAAATCAAATAAAAAAAGTAGAAGTCGAGTTAGACCTTAAGAGTGGAATTAAACACCCATATCTAGTTGTCAAAGTATACAGCACCGTATCATGAAAGCACAACTCTTTTGTTAGTGGCTAATGTGTATGTTCTTTGTTTTTGGAATAAAAATCATTAGGAGAAGCAACCATACGTGGACCAGGCTGGGCAGAAGAAGCAGGACTATGAGAAGAACAAGGCCAACTTTGATAAGAAGGTATTCTTGGAATGATGGTGCATACTCAATTCTTTTTTTTTGTTTGTTATTCCATAATTTGAGTTTTGATTTTCTTAGGAGAGCACAAGCTCAAAGAAGGCTAAGACTCAGGATGATGAGGGCTCTGACAAGTCAAAGTCTGAAGTTGATGATGAGGATGGTGGCAGCGACGAGGTACAGAAAATTTAGCTATTTTATGGATGATATGTGTCTTCAGTGCCATGATATTTGCCTATTCAGTGGTTCTAATGGATATTTATTCTGTTTGATTTCCTCTCTGCAGGAAAATGAGGAAGATGAGTAAATAGAGTCTCCATGGTCATGAGGTAGCAAATGGTGTGTTAGGTCCCCGATTAGCTTACTGGTTTGCTATCTTTAATATTAAGTTCTCTGGAACAGGTTTGTATGATGGGGATCTATTAGACTTGTGTTTCATGAGGTTGTTAGTTTAGTGCATTAGCAAAGAAAAAGCCGGATGCTGCTAGCTGCTCCGTTGCTTTTCTTTTGCTAACCACTTGTGTCTCAACTTGCTGTACCTGTTTCATTCACTAATCTAATGACTAGTCAGCTATTAGCTTAATGTTTTGGTTTTATATGTTCCTTTGGTGTGCGGCGCGTGCCCTGCATAAATTGAGATGTTTTGGTTTTATACGTTCCTTTGGTGTGCAGCGTGTGCCCTGCATAAATCGAGGTGATCTGTTCTGTCTTATATGGCGAGTCTGTGTTTGTGGCCCATTTCATCTATGTGTCTGTTTGAGACTGGGCTACTCTTGGTGACTTTTATCTGTGAATCGGTTACTCTTTGAGTTAGTCCAATTTTTTGACATTGCTGTAGCAATTTAGTAGATATGTGTGGTGGAAATTTTGTTGCCCTTACTGAGATAATAATTCAGTTTGCTTGTTACCCTTCATGAACTGCTGGAAGTGGATTTGCGTTGCATGGATGCATCGGCTGGTTACTATCTGTGTAATTGTGATAATGGAATGCAGGCTACACTTGTTGCTACAGTATGGGTACTTGATAACATGTTCTGTGGCCGTCACCACCTCACGGTTTGCATATGCATCCAGCAAATGTGCAACGTTGTTATGTTGTTGTATTTGTGAATTTGCATATGCATCCAGTAAATGTGTAGCGTTGTTATATTGCTGTATTTGTGAATTGGCTTACCTGATGCTGTGGGCTGGGGCTGTCTGTGCTTGAAAAGCGAAAATACCAAACCTCATCACTGGCCGGGACAACAGATCATTCTGAAGTTCATGGCTTTCCGCCAGTGCCTGTTACCAAGTGTCTTGTGAAGCATGCCGCATTTTAAGCTAGCGGTTGAGGTCAAAGCATGCCCCACAGATAAGTAAGCGGTTAAGGTCAAAGCGCGTCCGAGTCAAGCAAGCGGTTAAGGTCATCATGGAAAGACATCATTAATTGTTCTTCTGTTCTTTCGGTCTGGTGTGCTAATTGACGCTGCATATAAATCTTCATTTTGTTCCTAAATAATGACAATGTTGAACTGTTTGATGACTTAATTGAGTGCTCCGTTGGTTGTTTCTTCAGTTATTTGCATGGCTAACATGTTTTCTATATAACCTGTTCCGTTGAACTTAATATTGAAGATAACAAATTCTCGAAAATCACTCAAAACTGGCCCAACCAAAGCCGAACAGATCGCATGGGGTACTGGGCTGGGCTGGACGAGAAAGCAAGTAGGACTGTAGGAGGGCCGACGGCCGAGTTTCAAATGCCGGTGAGGCATGAGCCGACGATAATGTACTGACGCTGGGGCGTTATATGCTGATGCTCGTGCATATATTTTCTTTTCGTAACAAAGAGAGGTAACGAACGAAGTGAACCTAGAAAGAATTGATTAAATAATCTTTATAGTTAGCACACAGCATCCTGCTTCCGTAGCATAGTGGTATTGCGTTCGCTTCGTAAGCGAAAGGTCGCGAGTTCGATCCTCGCCGGGAGCTCTTTTATTTTTTATTTTTTTTGAGAATGCTATTTACTCTCTGTTTATCCTCAGTTTTCGTTTTGGATTGAAGTTGGCTGCTATAGATCTTGTTGACCTCGGAAATCTGGTACATTTAGCATCCTCCAACGACCCTTCGGAAATCTGGTACCTTCGCCGATTGATCGAGTGATAGCATATCACCAATATTTGGCTCGATCGACCAAATTCCAAACAACAACAGTTGCTCAGGGCCACAGCCTCACGGGCATCATCAGTGCCCTGCAAATTCTAATGATGCTAAGCTGGTAACCACACCTGAAAGTCAAGAAGGCGAACTTGGCTACTGCAACTACCGTACCTGTTGTCGCGAAATGCCATATCTTAGGGGATGACCACTGCCGACCGACCGCATGTACATCAAGACATCAACGTTGCTCTCAATTCTCAAACGCGTCGCTGTCGTGCTCATGCAGGCAAACTTTTTCCATGACCTATTGCACCTTCCGTTTGGTCATGCCGTCGACCGATGTCGACAGCAGTATGGCCGGCGATCGGCCTATGAGACCCAGTATCAGATAAACCAGCTAGCACCAGTCAGCAACCGTAGCCCAACCTCGAGGAAGAGAGCCGACATGCATGTGTATTTTTGCTCCCTAGTTGCTTCCTGGTGACTTTCCAGGCTTCCAGTTCCAGCCCTGAGTTCCGCTTCAGACTCACAAATCACAAGTGGAGTGACAAACCCATTCGCTACGAAGCGCAAGACGACACCGCAGATCAAATGGCCATCGGCAGTAGCCAGACGCGCTGCATTAACCGAACACGCGCGATGATAATTTGCGAGGAAATTAAACAAGACGGGGAAGCTGACAATGATTAGCGCTTTGGACTGCGTGTGTGGTGTGGGAGACTGGATGGGATTTGTACATGATTAGAAAACGAGCATGGATAAGCAGATCCCATGTGCGGGAAATATCAGCCGTACATGTGTGTTGTGGGGCGATCTCTTTTCATCCTTTTGCGCGAAGGTGTGCGAGATATTTCTCCATGGTCTGGAGCTTTCAGTAAAGTGGTGCCATGGTTCAGAGTTTCTAATATTGCCGCAAATGGCCGTCAAAGAGAGAGGGAAAAAAGAACAAAACTTGCAGCAAATGAGCCCTATCGTTAGCGGATCACGTCAGACGACGTATCCTAGTATCATGGATTCATGACTCGAATACGCAGCTGGCAATCCTTTTCGAACCTTTTCAAACACTAGTATTTTCAATATGCTGGTTCTGCTATGTGCGTTCAAGTGGTGCAAACCAACTTCTCCACCTCAATCATTTTTTGGTTTTTGAATATTCAACTTCGATCGAACTACTTGGTGGTACGACAAGCACATTCACGTTGCGTGATCCGCAGGTGGAGACGCCGATTACAAAAACACAGACACGACAATTATCATATGCTTTTCGTACGATATCAATCAGGGGAGCCAAAATGAGAACGTAGATTAAACAACTACGCACGCGCACCAGCACGCAACTAATGATGCGCGCAGCGAAACATGGCAAAGGATACGAAAAGGCGTTTTCAATTTTAAGTAAACATTTGCATCGACTTTGTTTGGGGCAATATTTGCATATGTGTTTGGGAACTATCCAGTTTGGGCGAAAAAGATCTCAAAAGGTAAAAAAGCGCATGCACACAGTGTGACTTGTGAGTGTGACTACTCGGCTACTCGCCTTCTCTCCGTGAGGACGCAGCTCCCAGCTAGGCCCGGGAAACGCCACAAAATTCCCAGGAAAACAGGGTAGAAAACCAACTGAAAAATCAAAGAAAATGCCAGCCGTGCGGCAGCCTGTACGGTTTCACACGAAGACACGTCGCCGCCGGGCCCGTAGGGAACGCTGCCGCCGCACGGCCTCTGCGCACCAGCCATACACCGACACACGTCTCCTTGTGGGCCCAATGACGCAGAAAGTCCAGCGCGCCCATGGACCAGGTCCATGATATTTTCCGCCCCCCCCCCACCCCCGGAATGGCTCGGCGCCCGCTGCCCTCTACAAAATAGGCCGGCCACGCGCGTGCGACGAGGTCCCCCCAGACGCAGTAGCAGCACACGGCCGTCGTCCTCCGTTTCCTCCTCGCCGCCCCAGGGCAGCCCGCTAGCCATTCTCTCCTCCTCGATTTCCCCCGTCGCGGGATCGCCGGATCTCTGTAGCACGCCGGCGGCCGGAGAAGAGGAGGAGGGGGCGCTCTCACTTCATCGGATCGGCGTGCCTGTGTTGTCTGCGGGTTCGCTTTTGTTTTTGGTTTTGTTTCTTTTTTTATCGGCTCAAGCTAAATAAGATTCGGGGGCGGTCCGTCGCCATGGGATTTGGAATGGGGAATAACGGGGCGAGCTCGTCGTCGTCGCGGCTGGACCCCGCGCCGCTCCTGCCGCACCACGGCGTCGCGAGCGCCGAGATCGGGCTGTCGTCGCAGCCCAAGACGTTCGCCAACGTCTTCATCGCGGTGGTCGGCGCCGGCGTGCTGGGGCTGCCGTACACCTTCTCGCACACGGGGTGGGCGGCGGGGTCGCTGCTGCTCTCCGCCGTCGCCGGGCTCACCTTCTACTGCATGATGCTGCTCGTCGCGTGCCGCCGCCGCCTCGCCGACGAGCACCCTAAGATCGCCTCGTTCGGGGACCTCGGGGACGCCGTGTTCGGCGCGCACGGGCGGTTCGCCGTGGACGTGATGCTGGTGCTCAGCCAAGTGAGCTTCTGCGTCGGGTACCTCATCTTCATCTCCAACACGCTGGCGCACCTCTACCCGATATTCGCGCCGTCGTCCTCCGCCCTCCTCTCCCCCAAGGCGCTCTTCATCTGGGCGATGCTGCCGTTCCAGCTCGGGCTCAATTCCATCAAGACGCTCACGCTGCTCGCGCCGCTCAGCATCTTCGCCGACGTCGTCGACCTCGGCGCCATGGGGGTGGTCCTCGGCCAGGACGTCGCTGCGTGGCTCGCCAAGCCCCCACCCGTGGTCGCCTTCGGCGGCCCGGGCGCGCTCCTCTACGGGCTCGGCGTCTCCGTGTACGCGTTCGAGGGCATCGGCATGGTGCTGCCGCTGGAGGCGGAGGCGGCGAACAAGAAGAAGTTCGGCGTCACGCTGGGGCTGTCCATGGCGTTCATCGGCGTCATGTACGGGCTGTTCGGCGTGATGGGGTACGTCGCGTTCGGCGACGCCACGCGGGACATCATCACCACCAACCTCGGCGCCGGGTGGCTGTCGGCCGCCGTGCAGCTGGGGCTGTGCATCAACCTCTTCTTCACGATGCCGGTGATGATGAACCCCGTGTACGAGGTCGCCGAGCGTCTGCTCCACGGCAAGCGCTACTGCTGGTGGCTCCGGTGGCTGCTCGTCGCCGCCGTCGGGCTCTCCGCCATGTACGTGCCCAACTTCACCGACTTCCTGGCGCTCGTCGGGAGCAGCGTATGCGTCCTCCTCGGGTTCGTGCTGCCGGCCTCCTTCCACCTCAAGGTGTTCGGCGCCGAGATGGCCTGGCCCGGGGTGCTCTCCGATGTCCTCCTGGTCGTGCTCGGCCTCGCGCTTGCCGTGTTCGGCACGTACACGTCGCTGCTGCAAATCTTCCACTCGTCCAGCGTCTGATCTCCACCATGGCACGCATTTGCTATGCGCCGAGCAAATTCATCCTCGGCGCATTAGTTTCAGGTACGTTGGTCGGGCCTCTGCTCTGTGTACAGAGAAGTGGAACAGGGGAGGAAGGAACGACTGCCCTGCCCGTCTCAGCTGTTCGTTGATTTGGGCGTGGATTTTGCGTCCATCGTCGCATTGTTCCAGGGCAGATTACGGTTCAGGTGTTGTTCGTGAGTGGGTTGTATAGCATGGGGAAAATCTGTATGCTTTTGCAACGACAGACTTGAGTTACCCCCGGTAGCAATGTACTACGAATGTATGCGTCCTAGATGCTCCTCCTGCCGTGCACGATGGATTCGGTGAAAGGACAAGGTTTTCGGATCATGGAAGCTTATCTGTTGTTGAAGTGTCAGTGTCCCATGGTTGTTACATGCACTTGAAGAACTGGGTCGAGTTCGAGTTATCATTAGCCGTCAAAGTATACTCTTTTAAGTTTGCGTCTTTTTAATTGGGAAGCCAAACTGGCCAAGCAATTGGGACGAGCCGTATCACCACTTGTTGATGTACACCTTTAATTTTAGTCTTGTTATTATATGTGCCCACGCAATTGTGTCAAGTATAGTACTCGTACTACGTTTGCGTCTGTTGTCTGTTCTAAGCAAGCAAACATAGGACAGTCCAGAAAACAATCTCATCTGGACTTGGCCTTCTGTTTCGTCCCCAAGGCTGAAAGTTCAGAGAATTCTACTCTGGCATTAGGTTCGGTTCAGCTAACTCGCATCTACGACTGTTATAGCATGGGACGTTTACAAAATACACCAAGCTACTGCAAATGCCTTATGCCTTCCTTTTCTCACTTGACAAGCAAGCATACAGAAACATCACTGCCAGAAGAAAACGCAACGAAACTTTTCAATCTCTCCTCTAGGAATCCCCCGTGATCAATGGCCATACCACATTAGCTGAAAGATATGTTCTTATCTTCCATGGTGGTTGCCCATCACTCTGCTTATCGCCTCACCGAGCCATGCATTGTAGCGCAACACTCCAAGATGTCACTGTCGCCACACCAGATGAGATAAGGGCTCTGGACGTTCAGTCAGTTGAAACGGCTTTTGTGGAGTCGAGGCGCCGCTTCTCTCGACCGTCTCAGGCTCTCAGCATCGCCTAGGCCGGCCGGCCTAACATATTCAACACAGGAATCGCTTGTCCTGACTTCATTTTTCTTTCCGGGTGGGGTTCGCCTGGCCCTACATGATGACCCGTTGCTATCTTCCATTCTTCCTGATGTGGATGCGTCTCTGCTTTTTCGGGATCATGTGAACAGTAGCACGTTGTGGTGGCTCTTAAAATCTTATCGCTTTCCAATCGGATGGGCACATACGCTACTCACTTTTTCAGGTGAGAGTGATTTTTCTACCTTTTCTGGAAGAGGAGATACGGCATGGTTTGGCTCAATTTCAGGCATCATCTCACTCCTCATTTGGGCCCTAACGCTAAAACACAAACTGAAAAGAAAAAACAAGAACAGCTCAATCTGTTTACGCACACTTGAAGCAGCAAGCAGTTCGCGACGAGGAGGGGAGGAGGGGGCTGGCACTGGGCCGGATATTTTCTTCGGCTCAGCACAGAAGCCCAATCACATGGGCTAGTTATTTGGACCGTGCCATTTTTTTTGGAATAATCTCAGTCACGCGCGAGATTGCGAGAGCGAGAAGGCCGCAGTTGGTTGCAATCGTTCTTCACTTCTTCCTGACTTCATTTTTCTTTCCGCAGGGGAGGGGGCAGCGTCGGGAGGGAGGGGGAGGGAGGAGGCGGCGTGAGAGAGAGAAGAGATATAGTTGGAGATGGTTGAATAAAATATATGGTAGTTGGTATAGAGTATGAGATATAGAGTTATATGGGTGCAGGAGAAATTGGTATAAAGGAGAGAATCTCGATGACTAGTATAGAATATTCCTTTTAGAGATGGAAATAAAGTACGAGGAGTGCAGACAGCCTAACTGAATCCGCACCCGTTATGCACCTATTCGTTTTTTTTCATCTTGCACAATTTTTTTGTTCATTCTCAAAATTTGCATGGTAGAAGATGACAATGAGTGTCCATTCATATTTTTAGATGAATTTTTTATGCATATTTAGAGGCACATCTGCGGGTTGGGAGCATGGTAGCACCCTAACCCGCGTGAGCACCTGAACCTTTCTCGATGTTGCACTTTCGGAATGAAACTCCTGCCTATGAATGGCCCACCTAGTAGTTGGGATAACATAGAAAGATATGTTAAAAATGTGGATCAATTGTTGGCATCTTGGCATTGTGAAACTTGCAACTTATCATTGTGCAATTGGTGGATACGGTGCCCAAGGGCACCACACCTTGAGTACCCACCAAGAGCTCATAGTGGAAACTATTGCATATGCCATCATTGCTAGGTTAGTAATAACAACTCATCCTAATCATAAATGTGCAAACTCAATTTGTTGCTAATGGAATTGAATCAAAACACGCCAAACCATCTGTATTTTCCACATCAGCGTGAACATGAATGATCCTCGTGTGACTTTGGCATAGCCCATTTCTAGCCGGTACCGAAAACTCCTGAGGTACACTCAACTCATTCAGTTCACAAAGTGCACAAACTCAATTTGGTGCTAGCGGAACTGTATCGAAACATGCCAAATCATCCATACTTTCCACAACATCATGAGCATATGAATAATCCTCATGTGACTTTGGCACAACACATTCCGCAAACTAAGTTCGGTACTCGAAGACCTATTTCTTAACATGCAAAGTGTTCTACTTTTCATATCATGTAAAATTTATGCGATATATTCCTGCAAATACCTACAACACATTTGATCTATATGTGCACAAACTGAGCTTGACTCCAGGGAATTATTTTGGAACACTCTAGAACATTTGTACTTTACATATCAACATGATCATGAATGATCCTCGTGCAATTCTGGCATCACACATGACATCTACAACTCAATAGATGGATATGTTATGTGCATGAACCTATCCAGGTGCTAAGATATTTGTTTTTGAAATACGCAACATGATTGTACTTTACACTTAAACTCAAGATCAATATTGGTCTAACTGAGTATGACATGTTTGAATTTAATAACACTGATAACTTGTTAGGTTGATATGCATTCACAATCGATATCAACTTAAGCATAAATAGTGATATTATGTTGAATCACAATCTGGATATGTTAAACTTGATAGATTAATTTGCACTAACTAAATTTGCCACAAAACTTGATTCTTTGGGGGAAAAAAGCATATACACTTCCGATATCAACCAAGTATGATTATTTGATTATATTCACTCAAAATGTTGATGGGACTAACATGCCATGATGAGACATGTGAAATACTTTGATGTTCCCATATCAGCCTAACACAAAGGGCTACAAGATGAAAAGTTGGGACAAATTGGATCAATTGTGTCCTTGGTCCTACTTGCACAAAACATATCATGGCAAAATCCACTTTATTAAATCTTGCAAAACTTACAAATTGATATAATAAAAGGTATTGATAACACAACTCATAGCGAAGAACTTAGGCATGCCATTGTTTTCAAGCTGATCGACGAAGGCCGCATGATCTTTCTAGCACAACTTGTGCGTATCAAATTTGAATTGCTTTACCAAGCCTATTCATCAGCATCGCACAAGCTAGGGATAACCCAGGTATCTCCAAGCTTGTTAGCCAATGATATAGTCTTGTCAACCCTTCCACATTTAATGTTATAACGGCATAGAGAGCGGTAATTACATAATCGCACCCACATCCGCTTCTTGTGCGTGAAATAGATGCAGTCTTGCATCAGCCCTGCTGCGTTGTTGGGTTCTCCCATGGCCATGGTAATCAAATAAGAGCACTACATTTCCGATGGTCTCCACCTTTCTCCATGTGGCCTTCTTATCGTCAAGCATGTCCAGCCGATACACATTAAAGCAGTAGTCTGATGCAGATGTAGCTTGGCTTCCATCAAGTGGGTACTGAAGGGCCCTCAGAATCTTCCTGTGCGATGCCACTAGGTAGTCACCGAGTGTAGTGGAGAACTTATCCCTTGATGGTGCCAGCACTATGGTCATGACATCACGTGTAGTAGCATCAATGACAAAGGTCTTTCCATCTACCATGTTGTCAAAGAACCTCCCACCATTGTACGTGTTGTGGCGTATGTCCTTGCGCTCATCGAAGATGTTCCATTCTGCATGCACCCCTGGGCGGTAGTATGCGAAGTGTCGTGTTATGGTGCAAGTGTTCACCACCATGGATCCCGCATCACCGTCACCCAATACCTGGAACACACCATCGAGCCAAGGCTGGTATGGCGCAGGCCGTAAGGCCTGTGCCTTGCTTGTCAATGGGTTGTACAACATGGTCTTGACTAGATCGACGATGGCAATGACGTGACCCTGGAACGCACCACTCCCAAGGAACCAAGAAGAGCGACCACCCACACGAATGTAATACATCTTACCAGAGCTGTGGCATTAGAATTGGATGTGTTGTCTATCTTGGAGCCTAGGACCACGATGCTCAAGAACCAGGGAAGATGTCAAGGTGGAGCAGATAGGGCAATGCCGACTTTCCATGATGTGCACACCGCACGGATACATATGAAGTTGCCTGTGTCTGGAAACTTACAGCAAATGAGGTGCACAAGCTTCGGTGGGAGCTGCGACCACTTGTCCTCTGCCACCACAAGCATCTCACTTTGGTTTGATGCCTCAATGGGCTCTACCATCACCGGGAGGGTTTGCCTTTTATAGGTGGTTTATGTGGGCTAATTGCGCAAAGGTCATACATTAGGCGTTAGGATAAGGATCTCCAGAGTGGCAAGCTTATATATCCACGCTTGCGCTCACTAGATTGGTATATCAGGAGTCCATCACGTGAACAATGGGTATCCATGCCAGATCACTTGATGCTTCTGATCTATTTTGTCACTCTTGCTTTGATGGTCCTTGGTACTCATCAATTCACTTCGTTGAGTGCCTAGTCTCGCCTGATGGAAAAGGAATTGCTTGTAGGTGTTCCATCTGGTGCGTTCATAGTTGTTGCACGTTTTATCGTCGGGTGCAGGGGACCACCTGATGCACCTGGAGCACCCACACTACTCTTGTCATATAACATGCAGGTCCCTGGTCATATTTGAGCCATTTCATTTAGAAGCATGATTTGTACTATATTAAATAATTTCGGTTGAGAGGGAAATGAGACTGAGACAACAATGACAAGATCATATGTACTTCTTTTATAAAAAGAACCCATTAGCTCCTCATTAGGCTTAATCTATTGGACCATTTGGCAAGGCTCTACCTCCTACCAAAACAGCTATAGCTGCTAGCTCTTGCATATTTTCAAAAATAGTTTTTATATGTACTACATCTCTGGTTAGAATGACATTTAATAGAATGGCTTTGCTTGGTTTTAAGATGGATTAGAAGAAATCAAATATCCATAATACCCTTAGCTTTTTATATATTTTTATCTTCTTTCTTCCCATTTCTTTTTCTTTCATTCATTTCACATTCCCTTTTCTTTCTTTCTTTTTTCCATTACCTTCCCAACCCTTTCCTTTTTCCTCCAACTCTTCTCGTGTCTCCATGGTCGCTGTCCTACGCCTCTATCGTGGTTGCCCCCACCCCTATGCTACTACGCCATCGCACCTCCACTTCGTTGTCATCCGCTCCGTGCTAACATCCTGTCGCTCCTCCGTACCGACTCTACACGTCGCCTGCCACTAGTCCGGTCTATGCCCCTCCTCGTGTAGGCGCGCCCGCCCATCCTCGAAGGACAAGGATGAAAAATAGCTTGTTAGGGTTCATCTCGATAGTTTAATATATTATATTTTGGATTTTTGTACGACTTTTATGGTAAAGGTGTACATCTTCTTCTTCAAATTAGATTAGATGGGCTTCGATGAAAGCAACTTGAGAACCTGAGAAGGCTTCTAAGACTAAGAGCATTTCCAACATATCACCGTTTCCCAATTCAACTATCAAATTGGGGGAATCGATGCAAAAATAGTGTTCTAACAGATTCTTTTATCTTTCGCTTTTGCCAATAATCATTAGAATGAACCAACAATTCATTTCAACTCACCTCAAGTAGGGGAGGGTTAGATTATTGGAAAAGACATAGTGGAGCATCGTCGTCATTAACTGATTACTGGGAATATATTTGTAGGGCTGGAGTTGCCCTAAAGCTTATAGGAAAAACAGCTGTGGTGGAGCAAAATCGCCGAACACGGCGTGCGCTGATGCCCTCGTGGCGCTAGTTAGGGCCTGTTTGGTTACCTGCACGCCCTATCCCTGCATCGCACCAGTGAGCCAAGCCCTACCCGACCAGGTTGTTATCATGCAAATGCCCATTGTTTGGTTGCCTGCACCCAGACAGTCAGGTCCGATGCAGCTCGTGTTTGGTTACATGCACCTAGCCATTGGCCGATCCTTTTTCCCTCACTGCATGCTAAGCCCCGCGTGCTCCACCTGCACCGCGTGAGCCAGGCCCAGCGGAAACGTCCACTCCTCTCTATCCCTCGAGCCTGGCCGGGAGGCCTTTTTTGCACACGCCCAGCCTCACTCCACTGGTTGACCAGGCAACCAAATTAACAGAGCCGCATGCGGTGAGCCTGACTCAGCCCCATACAGGACACGAAACAGGCCCTCAGTAGACCTGTGGTTGTGCCGCCAGCTCTCCCTCTCTCCGGCTCGCTTTATCCCCCCCCCCCCCCCCCCCCCCCCCCCCCCCCCCCCCCCCCCCCCCCCGAGAATGTAGCCGGCCTGCCGCAAAAGCACTCGCTAGCTACACCATTCCAGATTTCCAGCTGCATCTATGGAAAATTTCCGATTGTCGCAGACTTGCAGCAGATAAGCAGGCCCAGCAACTTCTGTAACGAGCACGTCAGCACCCTATCGACTCTGGGTAGCCCAAACAATTACCGTGCGTGGCAATCGCAGATGCTTCAACGAGAGCCATGAAGCCACGAGCCCTGAACTCCCAAAGGTAACCCAATCGCGCGCAGCCAGCCCACCCGAGTCAAACAAACAACCCCCTCCGCTCAACACGCTGGTCACAGGTGCCCGCACCGCACACACGGGCACGGCGCGTGCGGCAAGCGGAAAGCAACGGAGCACCCAACCCGAGCGGCACCGCCCTCCACAGCCACGGGAGCCCCCTCCCCCGCTGACGGCGCAGCACGCGCCACGTCTGCCCTCAGAAATCCCCAATTCGCCCATAAAAACGGGGGAAGCGAATCGGTATTCCCGTCGCGCAAACGCCGCAGCCCAGAAACAAAAGGCCCAATTCAGATCGCGATCGCCGATCGGCCCCCCGCATACGGGTTGCGAATTGCGATCGCCATGGCCGCCATGGGCTGGTCGGACCTCCCGCCGGAGCTCCTCACCGACATCGCCGGCGGGATCACGGAGCTCGCTGACATCGCGCGGTTCCGCTCCGTCTGCTCGTCCTGGCGCTCGGCGGCGGGGGACGCGGCGGCCGCGCCCCCGCCGCAGCCGCCGTGGCTCCTCCTCCCGTCCTCCCCGTCCCGGCTCTTCTTCTGCCCCCGGGAGGACCGCATCTACCCGGACCTCCGCCTGCCCCGCCCCGCAGCGGAGGCGCACCACCGCCGCCGCCGCCTCTACGCGTCACCGCACGGGTGGGCCCTCGCCGTCGACCCCACGGATCTCGCGGCCTCCCTCGTCCACCCCTTCAACGGCGCCACCCGCCCGCTCCCGCCGCTCCCGGCCTTCTTCAAGGAGACCGACGACCTGGCCTGGGACTGGTCCCCGCACGGCGTCATGGTGTCCTGCGGCGAGGGCATCCATTTCTGCGCCTCCGGCCCGCCCGCCGCCGACTCATGGGCCCCGATCCCCGCCCTCGCCGACTGCAACGCCAGCAGCATCAACTACGCAGGCGGCAAGTTCTTCGTCTTCGAGGAGGACGTTTGCCGCACCGCCATCGTCGACGCCGTCACCCTCGCCGTCGCAGCCGTCATCCCGGCTCCGGCCGTCGAGCTCCCCTCCGAGGCGCGCCTCGCGGTCGCCGGCGACGAGCTCTTCCTCCTCGTCAAGTCCAAGTGGATGTACCTCTTCGGCGACGACGTCGACTTCTCCAAGGCCTTCCACGTCAACCACCGCGGCGTCAATCCGGCTTGGCAGGAGCTCGCCGGCATCGGCGACCGCGCGCTCTTCATCGATTCCCTCCACGGCTTCGCGGTGCCGACGGCGGGATTTGGCAACCTCGAGAGCAACACCATCTACACTGTGAGCATCAATGAGGTGAGCAACAGGCGTCCCACCAAGGTGAACTACAGCGTGTCGGCGTTCAGCCTGGAGAGCCGGAGCTCCAAGAAACTTGCGTGCCGGCTTAACGGCCGGAACATGGCGATGCGTGGCGAGTCCCCATCGTGGATCGTACCAAGCTTAATTGAAGGTTGAGACTGCGGCCATGGCGATCATCATTATTGGGCAAACGGTGTTGATATATGGCTCTTGGTAAATTCTTTGGTATCCTTGCAGTTGCATTATACGTTCTTTGAAGTCCAATATCAGAAATAATCCCCTTTTATATACGTTCACTCCTGTAAGTTCTGTCACTTGATTAAATTTCTGTCGTGCAAACTTAACTCAAATTAAGTATCCTCTGTTAATGTTAAAGTTGAATAAAGTTTGTATCCTCTGTTCCTACGTTAATTTTTCAAGTTGAATAAAGGTTTGTGATATCAGAGCTGAGCGTGTTGAGTACTTGAGTTCAGTATATAAGATTATACGTTGAGAAATATGATTATATATCCAGTGTTGTGGACCAAGGTATATACTGTCAGGTTCATGTTTCGATTTTTTTGTCCTTTTCTGTCTCATTCCAAGTTTGAATGGTCATCAGATATTAGCATAATTTCTAACTTGGTACATGCTGTAGCGTTTGTGGTCCACTGAGGACTTTCTCTTGGGTAATCGTTGAACTGCCCTGTGTGGTCTGACTCTGCTAGATTCGTGGTGAAGCTTTGCGATCTGGCTACAATGATGCCCTTCTGGGGAGGAAAACACCCTGAAAAGGATGTGCCGATTCCCCGGGGTTAGGAGACGGACAGGGATGGATGACATAAAGGAAAGGATGACAAGGAGATGATGCATGGGCAGCAGGGAATTGAAGCTGATAGGATTGCTTGTGTGCGGTAATGAAACAAGCACCCAGTTATCCATCATTTCCTCGTGAACCTAAAAGGAAGAATCACCGGTTATAATCGAGTCTGACTCGACGAAGATAGCAGCGGCTGGAGGGAGATGTTGAAATAGCCCCGCTGGAACCTGTGACGGCATTCGTTTATTTGTCGCATGTCGGCATGTGCAAAATGGGCATGGTTTCTTTCGCAAAAATAAAATAAAACGGGCATGGTTTTACTTTGTTGTCGATCTATGGTCTTAAACAAAGCGTTTTTCACAGTAAGCTTATTTCTTTCAATCGGTACTCGAAAGCACCAATCTTAGCTTCGGTGAGGTATATGCCGTGACAATCATTAGTACTATTTTGTGATGGGTTGTCCAATCGAATAGCACCCTAGCGTTGCCTTGCCTTGCCTTGCCGCCACCGGATGATAGATAGGGTCATCTATCATAAGACAACGACTCAATTTAAGCGTTATGGAACTGTATACAAATAAGTCAATTTAAGCGTTGTCAAACTGTATACAAATAAGTGTGCTGCCATGACTCTCCCTTCCTTGGTATAAGTCGCTTAGGCAATACCACTTCCAGCTTACAATAAAAGAGTTTGGCCCAGCCCGAAATCGTGGGATAGGCCGCAGCATTGGGCCAGTGGAGAAGGGATCCACTATAAATCCAATTCACCGTCGTCGTGCGTGGAAGGGTTGAAATGATTCGTTTCAGTCTGGCCCGTCTCTGCTTGTCCGAGAGGCACGAGAGTTGAGACACCGCCGTGACTCCGGGAGCGCACGCGGCAAAGCACACCTTCCGTGTGCACCCTTCTCGGCCGAAGCTAAAGTCAAGGAATCCGGAATCATGGGAGCAAAACCAATGAATCACCGAACCGAACACGGGCTTCGCGATCGCAATAACAACGTGGGACTGGCTGCACGCTGCAGCCATCTCCGGCGCGCTTGGCCTCTGCGCCGGCCGCACCGGGTGTAGCCGTGTAGGCGCGCTAGCTTTACCTTGATCCCGCTGGGAGCCTGGGAGAGGGCGCGCGAACAAGGGGGCCGTTCCATGCGGTCTTCGGGTGGGCACACACCATGAGGCGGGTGCAACTGGCCGGCCGCAGCCTCACAAGGTTGCTTTCCCGCGCCATTGGCCCAGGCAAATCGCTAATGCCGTTGATCCACGTCATGTTGACGTCGTAGCCGTCCAGGGGAATCTAACGTTAATTCTAAACCGTTGGATCGGCTAGCAGCGGTGACCCTTGTTCTACACCCTACCCGATGTATGTGCAGCCCTCCGGAAGACTCCCGTCGACAGCGCGCAGCTAATAAAATCTTCCGTCTCGTGGAATGACGGAAGAGACGGAACCGTCGCTGCTGAGAACATCCGTCACTCCTGAAAACATCCATCGCTCCTGTAGCCACACAACTAGCACACGATCATTGACAATATATTCAAATCATCCGTTAACAATCGGAAGAGGGTGTCCCCTTGAAAGGTATGATCCGAGATCCTGACATTGGTCAAGCTGACGAACCTGACATTGGTTCCCACCGTTGCTTTCAATCCAAATCAGTGAAGTAAATCCCTGTCTAAAGCTAATGAGGCTCAGAAAAATCCAGTCAAAATCACGGTCGCAGGAAGAAAGCAAGAGACGCACCGTCGGCCTCCGACCGTGAAGGCCGCTAGGCGAGTCGACGGAACCTTGCTCTGGTAAGAAAGTTAACTATTATTGACCCCCTTCCCTTAATCTCCTTTTTCCTTAAAGATTAAGCATCGGCTGAGCATCTGCAATTAAAGATCTAAAAATATCCATAACTCTAATCCTGACCTCACATATTTATCTACTTTTTCCGTATGGGGCATCCGTGCTAATGACAAACTCATATTAATATATCAAAAATATCTCATCATATTTTAATCTTTTCCAAAGCTGACAGACAACATGAAGCTAATAACTAAAGGACTGGAGCAAACAAAGTTATGTTGTAAATGAATTCTAGCAGTAGAAGCATTTGTTCTTAACTCAATATTCTGGGAAAACAACAGGAGCAGAGCACATGGAGGAATCAAACCTGAAAAGCTAACAACTAAAGTACTAAAACAAAAAAGATTCTCTCGTAGATGAATTCTAGCAGTAAATGCGTTTCTTCTTAACTCAATATTCAGAAGTTTTACAATTGCACTAGATTGTGAAAAAAATTGGGAAAGCAGGAGCAGGGCACAAGGAGGAATCAAACCTGAAAGAGATGTGCATATTGATGAATGATGCATAGGTCTTATCTCTGTCCAGGTTCTTCCTAGCATAGAAAATAGGCATTTCTGATAACAAGGGACAAGAATAAATTAGAAATGAAATAGGAACTGATTGAGATACTGAATTGATAATCCTATATCTTTGTTTCGAAGAGCATCAGCAATTAATGATCTAAAACTATCCTAATTCTTAATATAGTGTGCGGAATGAAAACCTGTCCCTAGAACTACAAATCAATACGCCAACAAGATAATAGCATTAATAAAAAAAAGGTGTTCTTAGCATTAGTATAGACAGTACAAAAACTACAAATACCAATTCTACTCGTTTGTAAACCTTTTGTCCTGTTTCAATGCATATATGTAGAAACTCAAAAATAAAGAAATATGCATGAGAAAAATTACATGTTATCTATGCTCTAGCTCATATGGAAGTCAAGTAGGGATCACAAATTTAAAAGTGAAAAAAATACTTCCAGAATTTTGATAAAAAATAAATGAAGACACTAAACTAACTTTTTTTTATCGCTCCCTTAATAGTTCCAGATTTCTATTTAGGAGAACTTCTATGATATGATATAATTTAAATTCATTCTTTATCTAAATGTAGGAAATAAAAAAACAAAAGGAAAGAGAGAAAAAGGAAAAACACTGCAGCAGCAAAAACAGAAGGTATAAAATCCTTAGCTTTAAATTTAATCTTCAGTACTTTACTGCTCACTAATGCCTTATATCATTCATCTGTGGGAACAGTAGGCTTATATCGACACTTTATGAAACAAATAATCCTATTCTCTTATAGAGATATAATAACTAATATTATATCTGTCGGGGATAAATCTCAATACCCGCAAGGAAGGAAGAAACTGGACTCCTACTAAGATTCCCATATAATCCTAATATGACTAATATCATGTAGTTCTAATAGGACTCTTACATATAACAGACCAGCTATCCCGACCCCAGAGTATATAAAGGAGGACGGGGGTACCTAGATCAGCAGGACTATAACAAAAATTAAACAACGCCCAAGCGTAGGACACAATATACAACACTGGTGACCCAAACTTGTATAAATCACGTAGGATATTACGCTAACCGGTAGCCCGAACCTGTATAAATCTGTATCTTTATCCCGTGCTTTACTATGAAACTCCAGGTGCGGCGATTCCTCACCCACCAATCTACTACCTCGGGATACCTTTTGGTAGGTTATCGTGTTTAAAATACTGACAATTGGCGCGTCAGGTATGGATCCTATAGATCTGTTGCTTTTGCTAAATATACTCAAGAGATGCATGTGGGAATTTAGCATGCATGGCTGCTCCGGCTTCCACAGCGCTCGTCGACTCGCTGATAACAGCATCGTCGTCTCGACTAGAAACGTTCCACGCCAAAAACCACGCCAGGAATCATTCTCTGCTAAAACTATACGCGAATGCGCATGGCAGGAGCTGATTCTGAATCGTATCAGTCCATTATTTTCTCTTATATAGGAGGAAACAATCAAACGATTTTCAACAATGGTACAGCTGTCCACCAATTGCCAGCCTATCGTTGGCAATGCAGCCCAGGCCGAGCACTATATAACTGCCTCATTGTCCTCCAGCATCGCCACACCAAAACCAAGATTCAGTCATACTACTAGTTTGCAAATCCGATCTGCCGGACTGCCCCAATCCATCACCGCCCGCAAAGTCTAGCCATGAGAACCAGCCTCATTCTTCTCATCGCCGTTGTGGCCATATGTCTTGCTGCGACGCCCACCGCAGCCCTCGCCGGAGGATGGTTTCCGCTACCGGACATCAACGACCCGCATGTTCAGGAGCTCGGCGGGTGGGTGATGGCCGAGCACAACAGGAGAGACAAGGCTGCACTCATATTCAACAGTGGTGAGCGGTCAATATCAGATAGTGTCCGGAGTGAAGTACAGCCTAATCATCCAGGCATCAAACCCCCGACGGCAAGAACATCTTTGACTAAACATGAGCTAATTACAAAATTAATTGCATAGAGGGAGTCTAATTCGCGAGATGAATCTATTAAGCCTAATTAATCCATCATTAGCAAATGGTTAATGTAGCACCACATTGTCAAATCATGGACTAATTAGGTTTAATAGATTCGTTTCGTGAATTAGACTTCATCTGTGCAATTAATTTTATAATTAACCTATATTTAATACTCTTAATTAGTATCCAAACATCCAATGTAACGGGTGCTAAACTATAGCACCCTGGCCCTTACTTGTAGTGGTTGAGCTCAAAATTTTTGTCCGTTGCGGTATTTTTTTATGTAATAACAAGCTAGTTTAATGTGCCTTTTTCCTAGGAATTTTTTATTGGTGCACTTCGCTGGTTATACAACATTTTTCGGTCTCAGTTTTTATCCACCTTGTGACAGTTCCTTCGCCATTGGCCCATGTCTTTGTCTTCCAGTCAATATCTAGCTAAACGCAGAGAACCTCGACCACGGCAATCTAGTTCATTGTATTTGTACGTGGTCCGAGGCTGTAATCGGTGCCTCACCTTCTCCGAACAACACGCCCCTTGTTGCTCTAGGACCTGTTTGGTTCCTAAATTGGGAGGGGTAAAGTTGGTATTTTGCCATAAATGCGCAACTGTAGTATTTCGTTTGTATTTGTGAATTATTGTCCAAACATCGACTAATTAGGCTCAAAAGATTCGTCTCGCAAAGTACAACAAAACTGTGTAATTAGTTTTTAATTTCGTCTACATTTAGTACAAGTTTGATGTGATAGGGAATCTTCTTTTTACATAGTACCAAAGTTAGTAATTTGGGAGTAACTAAACAAGGCCCTATTCGTCGTCGCTGCCAGCCAGAGCCTGGCGGCCGCGTGGCCTCCCGGCCGGGAGCAGGGCCCTCATGCATCTAGCTTGGACCTGGGGGCGGAGGCGGTGGCGCTTCGCACGGCGTTGCTGGCAGCTAGCGTTCCACTTCGGTATGGCGTACACGCAAGTCTGCCTCCACGGCCTGCGGCCCGCGGGCACCGGGCAACCCGGTGGCATGCACGGTCGGTGCAACGGTGGCCTTCAGCTGGCCGCGTCGTTCCCAGCTTTATTTCTCACATTGGCATCGCTCGTGCTTCCTAGGCTGGGAATCTTGGATTTCTGTGCGTGTACACTCTGTAGTCTGTACACTGCACGCACGAGGCATTGGACGGAGCACCAGGCGCGGAAGCTAGGTTGATGCACGGCGTAGAGCCTAGAGAATTCTTGTCTGAGATCATATAAACTCTGTAACGATCACAAGTACATCATCGAACGAACGAACGAACGTGTGACTACATCTGGTGCTGTGGTGCAACCTCGCTACGAAATGTGACGGCTGTGAGCAGCTAAGGTCGATTAATTCAGATAATTTCTTCAGCACTCATTAGTACAAATCAACAAACACAGGACTGCAAATAAACTAAACAAGCCAGATCGTGCTACAAGCTAGCTACGAACCACAAAGCACCATAAAGCAGATCAACTGCTGTCGTCGTCCTATGTAACACCGAGCAGAGCCAAGGAACACTCTTCAGCTAGCAGTCAGGCGATTGAGATCTCATCGGTACAGGCAGCCCCTGTACGCCGGCGTCCAGTAGTCCATCGCGGTGCCGTCCCGGTACACTTCCGGGGTCCACGAGACAGGGACCAAGCAGAGGCCCCTGTTCCTCAGGTCGTGCTCTGCCTGATCTCCCTTGCTCGTCTCTGCATGCTCCACTACCCATGGAAGGTTACCCTGAAACAAAAGCAACAGCAGCTGGGTGAATAATTCTGCTCTCCTTTGGATGCATGTAGCTTCTGGATAACGACGAAATCATATGGAACTTCGCTATAGTACCTTGTTCCTGCTCGAATTCGTGTACGGCTCGCTCAGCAACTGCACGGAGAAAGAAAGAAAGCAGGATGCGATCAGCTAGCTGCATGCGTAGCTCAACTGGAAAAAAAAACGAGGGTCCTGCGATTGCGACAGCCATCTATTCTCTGTGCAACTATGCAGCAGGCACCGTCCTTTTCTCATGTCTCGGTGGTGTGTGTGCGTGGGACACGACGAGATGCGAACATTCTTTATGTTCGTCTGGGCCATGACTAGGAAGTCCACTGATGGAAAAAGGGGGTCCAACTAGGTCAATATCATATGTGGAACCAGCTATACAGTCGTTGCAACGATTCATTGTATCTCTGAAGATGCGTGCCTCTGTGTTTGTGTGTATGTACAGTGCACATCTGTGGTACACTTCCTTTTGCTACTAATGTCAGGATGAGCATAGGAATCTTTTACTTTTCCGGAAGCTTTTATAGCTAGGTCAAAATGTGCAGGGCAATGCAGGGGGTTTGGGGAATGGACATGTTTACCTGCACTTGTTCATGCAAAAACTTGATGTACTTGATCGTCTCAAACAGCACTGATGCTGTATCAGTCTGAAAGAAGATGAAATAATTGTGTATAAAAAAGGTTAGATTGGAACATTCTTTCGCAGTTTAATTTCTCTGCTTGCACAGAGTAAATTTTAATACAACATTAACCATATGGGAGTACCTTCCCGAATGGCGAAACGATCTGCTGCAATGCGGTGATCTTCTCTCCTATCTTCACTTTAGGCACTTGTGGCTGCATTTGATTGTTGTTTTCAAATCATCATTTCGTCGACATGCGAAATATTGGAAACGATGTACCAAGTTAATTGAATATCTCAGTGACAGTTCTCATCTTTGTTGTTACCTTGGGAGGAGATGCTTTGGAGCCCTCTTGCTTCGACTTCTTCACGTTGCTCGTCCTCTCCTCGGACGGCCGCTTCTTGCGTTCACTCGCAGCTCCACTGCCGCTGCTGCTACTCCTTGCCTTCAAGAAACACAAGCAAAAACAGTTCACTTCTGCAAAAGAATGGTTCGCCAGTAGCTGCCATCACTCGTAGTTTATTGGCCATTGGCATAAACAATTACATGCATGCTCATATCTTACCGACACAATATCCTGTTCTTGTTTACTGCTGTCAGACAGATTGCTGGATCTCAGGTACGGCTGCACCGACGATGTCGATTCTGCGTTTGATCTGTAGCCACTGAAAGAGCTGAGATCCGGCAAGCTCCTCATGCCAAAGGAGCCGCTAGCCTCCACAGCTCGGCCCTCCTGGCAAATCTTGTCAAGTCCCATACCCGAATAATCCAAACTACCATGCATGCCAACACTAGTATTTGTACTCAGCTGCTGAAGAAAGGAAGCCATGGCCGGTGCCGCAAGCTCTTGCTGCTGGTTGCTGCCTTCCTTCATCTGGTGGTGGTCTGCGTAGGGGTAGCATGGCGTGCAACCCGCCATGTTCATCCCCTGGTGCATACCGGGAGGATTAGAGTTCCCAAAGAACAGCGGCGAGCCGGTGGCCTCGTACTTGATCGGTGCAACATCGGAGCCTGCTCCGAGCCGTCCTGACAGAGCCTGATGATGCGCGGAGTAGTGACCGGCGTCGGCGGGGACGTCCTCGAACATCTCCTGCGTCACGTTCTTGGACGCGAGCAGGTCGAGGAAGTTCTCCCTGTAGCATGTGCTGTTGCTTCTGAAATTTCATCAGAAGAAACAGTCGTGCGTGTCCATAACCTAGTTTAGTTACATGATCTTCACACAGCAAGAGGCATGCGATAGAGCGTTGCTAGAGGGTCATGAATGGGTACTCACTGTTCGCCGTGCTGGCTCCATGGATGGCCGTGGCCGTGCTCCCCCGCAGCCGGGAGGCGCATGTCGGGCGGCGAGGACGAGGCGTCGGTGGCGAAGGCCGAGCCGGCGGAGCCGAGGAGCGCCGCCGTGGTCCCGGCGTATGATGAGCTCCAGGAGGGGAATAGAGAAGACGCCGACGAGGAGGCAGCTTGCAAGGCTGCCGCATGCGCCGCCTGGTGATGATGATACTCCCACATGGCGGCGCCCGCCGGCGAAGTGGACGACGACAAGCTGCGCCTGCACACGGCCGAGGAGGAATCCTGCACCTGTAGGTCGGTGGCTTCCTGATGCGGCTGGTGCCGGGGCATGAAATACTGGAGGTGCACCGCGCCGGCTGCGTGCAGGTGCATCGCATGCGTCTACGGATCGAAGGGGCCGTGGACCAAAGCTGATTCATGTGGGGGCCTATTTGTAGGACGCGCGCTTGGAATATTTTCCGGTGGGTTTTTTGAGGATGATCCGCTTGCTACCGTCAGCATGATGCGAGCATGCGGCGAGACATCATTGAGAATTTAGGGGGGCGCTTTTCGTTTTACAAATATGCACTAGCCGAATTTTAAATGAGTACTTTGATTCAGTCGTGTGAGTAATTCTTATGTTACAGTCTCACCACGAATTTTCTCTAGATAGAGTCAAACTTATTACTTTTATTTCCGCTAACCATTACACATGATGTAGTTTCTGCAGATATATCACAAGAAGAATCTAATGTTTTGTAGATGCAAGGAGAAGAACGCGACTTTTAGAGGTATACATAACACATCAACTTCAAGAAGATTCCAGCACAGTCGCAAATGGCCAGCGAAGAGCAGACGAGAATGAAGGAAAATTTGAAGTCCGAGTGAGACGGCAGTCTTAACGTGGCAGCCTTCTCTCTGGGACTGTTAGCATATTAGACGATGGAAGACTGAGGCCGATGGTCTACGAAAGGTACTTGTCATAGCCTTCCTCGTGCACACATTTAGGGGGTTTCAACTTTCAAGCAAAATAACCACAATTGTCCATTTGTATCGTTAACTTACAATCAAGATTTTAAATCTCCTGCTATAGTTATAGCTATTTAAGGCATGGTACCACTATTTGTGTTCATGAACAACTTAGCCGCTATAGCCCGCTATAACCTCATTTAGCTC
Source organism: Setaria viridis (assembly GCF_005286985.2). Lineage (NCBI taxonomy): Eukaryota > Viridiplantae > Streptophyta > Magnoliopsida > Poales > Poaceae > Setaria > Setaria viridis. The sequence continues at coordinate 33,601,413 of NC_048263.2, forward strand.
CGCTATCTGCTGCTGCTAAACCCCTTAGCCCGCTATTTAAAACATTGCTTACAAAAGAATTTCGTAACATTACATCACTCCCTACCAAGTACCAACTGTCGACCTTTTCTAGTCGCAAACAAAACTTCATTTTACTACTTGGTCTAAGGAAGTAGTCATCGGAATTTTCGTTTTATGCGCCATTAGGAGCTAGTCAGAGCCAGTTGCATCACCATAGATGCAGGAGCTTCATTCTCCAACTCAAAGCATCCTCTTCCGATCCCCATACGGACCATATCCTTCTCCGAACATGTAGCATTGCCTGCACCAAATGATTCCTGCAAAGATAGATGCTCTCGTACATCAGTTGTAGGATATGTCATTCAGCGAGTAGGATCTACGCCATTCATGCCGGGAGCACTCACACTTGAAACGTCATATCACGTCACTTTAGACTTCGGCGATACCCCAATCCCAGCTGATTTTCTCCTCGGCTTTCACTGTGACCATGCCAGGTGATTTATCATTGCTAAATGAAGCCACAGACATCATAACTCTGCTTGAACCGTTAAAGAGGAGAATATTCCTAGACAACAGTAATCAGTGCCACTATGCTTTACACAGTCGTCCTGCCACTTGAGTGGGTCAGCCTGCAGCTTGAAATCTTCGATCACTGACTCTCAGAAAACAAAACCTCTCTGTCGTTTATGCATAGTTCCCTACGCTGTCACTGCGCTGCGCGCCACCTTGCCCTGTTCCTTTTACTTGGCGAGCATTGGAGCAGAGGTTGCGGCGCAGTGGAAAGGGCTCACCGTAGGGTTGGTGAAGGACGGTGGTGGCGCTGGCAGTGGATGAGGGCAAGGTTTCAGGGCTGCAATCACTTACTCTCTGACTCCTTTGTGTCACTTAACGCGTATGAATGCCAGGAAAGCATGGATCCAGAATCTGAACACAGCAAAATCAACAGCGGGTCAGCTGCGGAAAGGGGAACAGGCAAACAGCATAATATTTTGTTTGCCTTTCCGTAATTGAGGATAGCACATCTCTTGTCAGGCAACTGGATTGGTCTGTAACTACAACCTAAATAGATGAGCAATCGAGTATATATTATGACCGTGCTTAACACTCAATGACAGCACCTGCTAACACACAGGAAGGGAGAAAAGGAAGTAGAACTTGCCTTGAGACTTTGAGGGAACAGGTAGCAGAAACCAAGCGACGCACGTCATCCCTTCTTTTCCTTTTGATTTTGAAAAAGGAGCTACGAACACAGGGAAATCTGATCAGATGCCAGAAATTGATTAGCTAGCAGATAGTGTCTATAATCTATATCTGTCAAGGAGTAATATGGGCGAAGTAAAACATGGAACATGTAACCCTTTTTCTTAAGAAAGTAGTACTCTGCATATTTCCACCGAAAATAAACTGCGGAGTTTTCATCTACGGCAACGGATTGACCTACTAATGTAGGGATATCACTTTCAGGTTCCAAATAAAACTGTTACTTGAGACTAAAATTTGCTTACAAGATGTTGCAGCTGCAAATACTTTTTCATGAAGATGAGGAGTCGGCCAGTGTGACTATTAATCAAGTCAAATAATGATACTTGAATTGAAACACAAGCTGGCCACTGGTATAACTCACCACCGATCAGACTCTGGCACGTGGCCACGTAAAAGGGCATATAGTGGACTCCAAGCTAAAATTCTGTCCCATCACAAGCAGCATGCCTCAGATAGCCTTTCTTCAAATCAATGATATCCTGGACCCCCGTAGATTCTAGAAAAAAATTAAGGACAGGCCTGGAATTTATTTAACAATGGAACTTCAGTGGGAACCAGAATTGCTCATGACACTTGTCAGTATGAGAACATTTGGTCCGCATTCAAATGGCAGAATGATTCATCTCTCATATGTTAAAATGAAAAACAAATACAGTACTTTAATTTTTATGAATTTTAGACTTGCAAGAGTGGTGGCTTCCCACCAAAAATTACTTTGACATCCACTCTAACTATAAAATCCTTACAAAACTCATCACTGATCACCGCCCTGATCTGACCCATAAACATTGGCACTTTTAATAATTGAAATAGAGGACGGGGAGGCGTGCACCAATAATACTCAGTAATCTATCATCCTCTGGGTCAGATACCTGTATTTGTCTTCCTTCTCGACCTAAAGGAATGTTGTGAAAGGGACAGTAGCATTTCAACATGTTCTCATTTAGCAGGGGATAAACTTAGGACTGCATTGTGTTTGCAATGCCGCCAAGGTGTCTCCATTCGTGGTGCAGGACACTCATTCTGCACTCTGGATTGTTTACTGAGAAAAGCATGGACATGAGAATTTTCCTTCCTAAGCTCAAAGTTAACAGTGTCAAATGGTGATTGGGGGTGAGATGTCAACCTAAGTGGGGTGGAAAAGTTTTCAACTTGAGGTTCGACAAGAGACAGGAAGAATCACCCTCCCTACCCTATCTGCATTTACAGTACGGTTAAGCAGACAATTAACAACTACTTCAGGCCCATCATGCCCGCTAATAAAGCTTCGCAAGTGGGAATATTATATGTGCATGAATGACTACATAAGGACCCTTCACCTTTAGGAAAGTTAGAGAGACAAAACAGGGATAGGCAGCATTAAGCACGCGCATCATATATTCTAATAGAAGAGGAAAAGAGCATCAGGAGGAGGCTCTGTGTACGGTGCACCTAATGGCAGGCGGGTAAAGGAGTGCTTTTTCTTTACTCCAAGTTGACCCTCACTGAAATGTGTCAACCACTAGAATAATATAAGAATAGAAACTTGAAGGCAAGGACAGACAGCTTGCTCACGCTCAATTTGAAAGATATCAAGCGTGAAGGTCGCCCACTAGCAACCCGAATAGTTTGGTGGATGATGACAATGATAGGTGAAAAAACATGTACCAATGAGAATTGCTGGGCTCTGTGTTCATTCATATGTGACAAGCTATGAGACGGTTGTAGGTTAGTCTTGGACTCTTCTTGAGCCTTTCTCTGTCGTGATATGGGACAGGCAAACATGGTCACTAAGTCAAAGCCGTTGATAACTCTGAATGGGAAGATGATGGTCAAAATGCCAGTCATGTCTCTTGAAATGTCTCAGGGTGGATAGCATCTTACAATATGGTCAGAATATAAACCGAAGCAGAAGATAGTGGCTTCAGCTTCATCACCAATCATAGATCGATGGTGAGAATGGAAATTGTACTAAAGGACAAAATAGTATTGCATATCGTTTGACCAGTTCATTTATGCAAACACACTCTGGCTATGCTAGCTTCATAATGATCGATGTCAGCAGCAGCTGATTTAAGCTGCATATAGGTATTATGTATGCACAACTAAAGACCTAAGAAATCAAGAGTGATAAAACCAGGTTTCAAGAAAATACCTCGAGACAGCAGAATGCTACAGCCCAGCTTCTTGCACCTTCTTGAAAGCATGTTCAGCAGTCGGACAGTATTCTAAGCATTTCTTAAGATTGGTTCAGAAAAGCTTAAAAGTAGAGCTGAACAAGAATTAGATGATGATGATGGAAACATTAATCCACTTAACTGGGAGAGGCAGTTTTACCAGCTACAAAGCAAATATATTATTTATAGGAACATTTAGTTCGGCTAGGAAAATAACACTAAGGCCATATTTCCATAGATGATGTGCAGCAAAATACAACCACTGGAATGAACAATGCTAGAAAAATATCACAAGAAAGAACGATGGCATAGTAAACCATGGGAATTACCAGAGTATCTACCTCAACCAAAACCTGATATCCTCTTTACATATAGAAGCTTTGAATCTCTAATTTGGCATGGCTAGCATTGCTATCGTAGGTTTCACTCTGCAGAACTTCTCTTATTGTTCTTATACAGATTTACTTCCTAATCTAGTTGGTAGAAATGTGAATAAAAATAAAACAAGGAAATACGTTGATGCCATAAAAATATATTTACATCGAAGAGAAGAAAATGCAAATTTTATATGATTATAAAGCGTTTAGTGATTTATAAGGTATGTAGTGTTCACGATTGTACAATTGATCATAGCAGCATTGAAAGGTATATAGAATGTATTGGAAATTACATATCTGATCAGAAGAACTAATCCAATAAAACTGTCAGACTGGAACGGCCCAGATCACAATTATTCTGATGTTTCTGTTGATCCAAGTTTCGGACATGTATACTTTTATCGTGCAAATCTCCACGAGCAAAGTTACATTCAGAAATAAATTCTATGGGCAGAAGAGGAACTGAAATACAGATTAGCAGGAGCAATGAGAAATATGGACCAGAAGTTTGAATTGCAAAAAGCAGGAGCCACTTCTGTTGACAGATGAATACCATTACAAGATTCTACTCGGTATCTGATAACATCACTCATGTGGTAGATTTCTGTATGAGAGGGAAAGGTTGCTAATTATCGCGTGCCAAAACTAAATCTTCTCTAAGGTTCGCACAACCCGGTCCCAGACGAGCAATTTCGTCAGACAACCGAACGGGCAATTACAAAGACTGCCTTACCACACTCGCCGCAGCAGCCGAGGCCTCCGTCGCAGCCCACGACGCACGCGGTCGTCGAGCTCGCACCGCCTCGTGGATCGCACATACCTTGTCTGTGGCAGATCGAATGAGAGGAACCCAGCACTCCAGCAGGCAGCCTGAGAAGAAGAGGAACAGGAGTTGCGCGCGCGGGCGCCGTCTCAGCGAAATACAGGTGCCACGGACCCTCACCGTCGATCTCTGACCTACAGCCTGTGGATACGGAGTGCACCCTCGCGGCGAGGCTCGCTACAAAAGAAGCCGCCGCGAGCCCACGACCGGCCAACCGCCGGTGAAGTCAAGCGCAGTGCTGCTAGCTCTGCTCGCCGGGGATGATGTTGAATCGACGCCCCTCCCACGGAATAATGGAGCGAATCGTTTTCCCTGGACTTGATTCGGGTCGGAGCTTCACGATACTGACCGGCGGCGAGCGGCGGCGGACAGACCGGAGCCGGAAGCGCCGATCCAAACCAAAGCAGGGGTGCACATGCAAATATTTGGATCGCTTTTTACTAATACCCCCTAAATTGGATCGCGATTATTGATCACGATCCAAATTAGGGGTGTATTTGTAAAAAAATGGGTCTATATATAAATATTCGGATCTTGATTAATAATCGCGATCCAAATCATCGCGATCCAAATCAGGGTGGTATATGTAAACCTCAGGAGCCAAATAAAAAATAGCTGGATCACGAACCGGGGCCTCTTGTGCGAAACAATCGGGGGCGGCGGACATGGCATCCGGCGGCGCACCGTTGCCGCTCGCCGGCCACCGCTGACCTTGCTGCTGATGCATCCCGCGCTCCCGTCCATCGGTCTCGTGCCACTACCTCCAGCCCGCCGCGCTTCCCTCGCCCACAGGTGTTCATTCCGCGGCAGCGCCGGCGCCGGCGATCGGGAGGTCGCGCGGTGGCTGGAGATCGACGCGGTGAGGGTCCGTGGCACCTGTATTTTGCTGAGACGGCGCCGGCGCGCGCAATTCCGCTCCTCTTCTTCTCAAGCTGCCTGCTGGGTTCCTCTCATTCGATCTGCCACAGCCCATAGACAAAGGTGAGGGGAGTCGTGCTGCCGCAGCAGGTGAGGGGAGGGCGGGCGGGCGGCGGCTCCAGGAGGAGCCCGATTGAACTGCATGGATTCCGCCGAACGGAGCTCACATTCAGGCGGGGTCTCGCGCGCGCGTAGAGTTACCGTGTTTATCGCGGGCTGGCGGGCTGGCGGCGTTGTGCCTTGTGCGGTGGTTGTGCCGGCTCCGGTGTCCGGTGCTCCGCGCGCCCTCGTGTAGTTTTGAGTTGTGACTCCGTGAAGAGCGCCGAGGAGTCCGTCGCTAGCGGCCGTGCCGGACCTAGCAGTCTTTCCCTGCTGCCGTTGGACTGGATGGCCGCCCACCACCAGGCCTCTACCAGTGCCTGATGGGCCCTAGGCCGTCTGTTAACGCTCGGGTCGTGGGCTCTGCTACGCGGGCCCTTTCTTTTTACTGCTGCGCTGCCGTCCTGGCCCAGCTAACGCAACAAACAACGGAAATGAACAGAAAACCTTCCCGACTCACGTGACCGGATCATCATGACCGGCGCCAGCCTACCCTCTCTGCCCAGCTAGTGCCCTAGCTCCCTCGGTCTCGTGCTGTCGTGCTCGTGCATGCCTGCCACACTGCCAGGTAGGCTGATGATCGACGCTGCCACGAGAGGGGAATCTTCGTGCTGCGCTGTGGTGATCAGTGGGGTCTCGAGTACTGGAGAAGAATGGTTCTAGGGGCTTGGAGCCGCCCGTGAAGGCGTGAACCCGCCAGCAGAGTCCCCGGACCCCAGGGCAGGGCCCCTGGCGCCCCGTCCCCTACCCCCCCCCCCCCCCCCCCCCCCCCCCCCCCCCACACACACACACACACGTGACCTTCATCTGGTCTTTTGTCTTCACGCTCCACGTACGTAAACGTAAGCAGGGGTAAAATGCATCTCCGATGCTTTGAAATGACTTGGTTCCCACTGTTGATCTCTCTCGCTTGTCGTAACTCGTGAATATAAGGAGAGTGTTTTCTCATATTTGGTTGATGCTAATGTATACATTTATTTCATCTTACTGTTTCATGGATAAGATATTTTTTAGAAAAAGAAAATTGTTTGCTGCCTCTGCACTCATGGATAAGAATGTAAGATATGTTAGAGGATAAATGTATTGTAGAGTGTTCATGTGGTTTTCTCTTTCTCTTCATTACCTCTTTAGAGTAGTACTTTGTCACAAATGCTGACATTCATTACTCTTTAGTAGAATCACAAATGTTGACATGCCACTATAATTAATAATGAGAATAAAATTTACAGTGAGAGTAGCAACAACGATCGTTTGCCACCACCGGTACGGTCCAGCAGCAACAGTCTATCGTGTTTGCTGCCAACGTATGATTAAGGGATCATCAGGTACACTAACCTTGCACGCAACAATGAAAAGGAAAGCCAAGATATGGTAAAAATGCCAAATTTATACAAATTTGTCCATAGGTATATCGAATGTTCACGTATACAGTGCTCCCCTTTTTTTTCCCTAAAAAGAGTGCATTTCTAAGTATCATTATAAGTCAAGCAACTTAAAGTTTTATCATTTTTTTTAAAAGTGCATCAATACAACAGTACTTATGATATGAAATATTTATTTGATTTAACATGAAATAAGTTTACTTTCATAGTGTACATATTTGATATCTTATTGTTTGTACTCCTCAGGTTCCTCCCACCGTAATTAGTTTGTAAACAAGGGCATTATAGTAATTTATGCTAGTCTAATTATTTTGGACGGCAGTTCACCGACAGACCGAGAGCTATCGGATCGGAAAAAATATTCTGGCTGTTCGGATCAGCTGACTAGCAGCTGCGCTGCGGCAGTGGCTGTAACAGAAAGCTAATAATAGCTGCAGCCAACAAGCATACGGTCGAGAATTGCTGTGCAATTTTTTATGTCTCAAGATAAGGTTACGTAGTTATTTTTTAGCTGGAACTGCATGAGCTGCAAGCTGCAGCCGAGCAGCTGCGTTGTGCAGCTGCAGCAACAGCCGTAGCAGAAGCAAAAACGAGCGCGCCCTCTGTCTCCGTCTCCGCTAGCCTGCATAGGGCTCGCCGTCGCCTGCCGTCCACCTGTGCAGGGAGTCTCTGCCGACTCCTAGCGAAACTTTGGCCTGTAATGACGTACTGTCACCCAACGGCCAACAACAGCGAGTCGACGATGCAGTGGCGCCAGTTCAGGGGTGGCAATGCGCCGACGCCGGGTCAAGAGGCGCGATGCATCAGCATCGGCTTCAGGGACGGTGATGCGACGGTGCAGGTTCAAGAGGCTGCGATGGGGTGGCGCCAACTCATCTTTCATTTGGGCCAATGGGCCAACCCGATGACATGGACCATTTTTTTATTTTATATTTTCTTTACAAATTTGCAAAAATAAATAGACGATCCAAAAATTTGTAGAAATGGACCCAAACGGCGGTAGGTATAAAAAAATTAAATGGACGTTACCGCCAGTTGAAATGGTGGTTGGAGCGGTGGAGCTAACTACCGCAGTTTCAATCGGCAGTAGCTAGTTACCGCCGTTCCAAGGGCAGCAGCCGGCTACCACCCCGCTCCGGCAGCTATAGACGGTTGAAACGGCTATAGCCATTTGAACCGGCTATAACTTAAATTTTTTTATTGTGTTTTCGTGTAATTTTTTCTTCAAGTTAAAAAAAATATCAAGTTACATTGGAAGCACTAAATATTCAAATATGTCATTATTGGTTGCAATATGAAACTTCCTAATTTAAGAGAGGCAGCACGCTTCGAGGAAATAATTGAAAATGAATTAACTCCCGGCCATTAGATACATAGCTGTCCAGCGAAATTACAACAAATAGAAACGAAATTCGTGCACAACATATGAACACCAACAACTCTAGAGTGAATAATTAATTATAGATTGCAGTGACAAGTGCGGCACGGATGCTATCCTAAACATGGGTAATTGAAATAGCCGAGGATAGAGCCATCTCTACTTTCTAGTAGAACTGACTTTGCGAGAGCTGGGAGGGCCCAGCCTCATAGTAGCCAGCACCCCCAAAGGATGGTAGAGATGGGGGGCGATCCCAAGTGATGGTGGGAATAGGAGCATCCCCTCCTCCCACGACCTCTCCCTCTTGAGGATGCCATTGTTCTTCCTCCTGCTCAGTGGTGTGGAAGGATACGGGAGAGGGAGGTCCAATATAAGGAGTGTTGAGATGGAGATGCACTGTGCCCCTATGTGCTCAGTACCCCGTCGTGTTCAATCATCCTGAAAAAGGCTAGATATAGGCTTTGCAGGTGCAGGGATGTAGGGCTTAGTGTCGAGTCCCATCTACCTGAGAAGGCTCACGTTTAGAGTCCTTGCAATCTATAGTGTAGGTTTTTCAGTGATGGTTTACATCAACAGTGGTTTAGCACTATTTGAGTACTGTACTGGCAGCAGAGCAGTATAATGGGAATAGTCTAGAATCTGAGTACTTGAAGTATGAAGATGAAATGTTATCATAGTACAAACAACACTACAATGGCATTTGAGGCGTCCAACATGACAAACCTAAAGAGCACTTTCCCTAGGATAAAATGCCTTAGGTAATGTAAATTGGTGGAGCATAACTAATGTTCTACTAGGTGAATCAGGGAAGTTTCCCCTTCCTCGTTGTTTTGGAGGAACATTCTACCTCCCGCTTCTTCATCTTTTTCCTGTCACTCTTCTTTCTGGAGGAGTTGCGCCTGATGAGCTTTGAATTCTTCCTCCTGCCGTTTTAGTGCTGCCTCTCGAGCACCTAACTCGCACCACCTCTGCAGCTCATCCTCCTTGCCCTTCAAACGGATTTGCTGTTGGCGGATGCGTCGCTCTTGCTCGAGCCGGGCAGCACGTGCCGCGTCTCGAGCCGCTTCCAGCCTACCATAGTATTGGGTTTTGGTCTCTAGCACCATTGGGATTATGGCAACTCCCCTATAGGCCTAGTGTCGATCCATTCCATAAATGTGCATGCCTACATGTTCATTCATGATTAGTTCTAGGTATCGGTACGTAGAAAACATATTTAAAATGTTTATGAACTGATGGTGAAGTATTCTAATCCAATAAGGATTTCGCGATCGAATATTTACTCTTTCCTACTTATCTGTTAATTTAGAATCTTATCAAATAAAGCCATTTTTTTGTTTGTTCCGCCATCCCACCCAATGAAGTGTTAGGATTCTTTTCAATGAAATCCGATGGACTAATCTTGAAATCATTGTCAATGTCGGGACACTTGAAGTACCTACACCCCTTCTTCCCCTAGGTACTCGATCCTCCCATACTTGCAACCATGCAGGGAAGCCGCAGTGGTATTTGGGGCACTCATTCCATGGTGGAATGCCATCTTGCTCATCCCTCCACGATATTTTTTAGAGGGAAACGTAACCTCACTAGAATCGTTGGATTTGGGTTGGGAAGTGTTAGTAGTGTGTTTGAACGTTGCCTGAATGTCTGATATATAGAACGCTACTGACATGGTCCATGGACCATGTCCATAATGGCAAAAGGAAAAGGACATGTATGGACATCATAGTCTGCACCGGCTTACCTATCAAAGTCTCTGCACCAGCCTACATAATGTAGTCTGCAAAGAAGCACGCATCATAGTCTACAGTACCGTACACATCATAGTCTGTACCGGCCTATAAAAAGATAAAGGAGGCCATATCTAAATGCGTTCTCGCTTGTGACGCACAACACCAGGACCACATCTCGCGACCCGCTGCGCTGCTCTAGTATGCAACCGGTCATACGTAAAGGGCGCCGGAGGGGCAACCTCGCGAGCTAGACGTCCTGGTGCTTCTGCAGTTGGTGTCACGAACTCCTGGGTGTAGCCCTGTGTCGGAGGCACTGGCGCATCACCCAACTGCGAAGGACCTATGTTCCCAGTGTCATAGCTGAAAAAGGAGTCCACTTGTGCAGATATCATCCTTTGCATCTTGTCCTCTACGGACTTGTCATCGGTCCCTCCGCGGCCTATGTACGTTGTTATCGAACCAAGAAGTGTTATTGTCAATTTCAATCCGTATTTGTAATGGAATAGAATGCATGTATTGATGACGCACCTAAGTCATCCACATGGAGTCCATGTGAAGGCGGTCCTGCTACAGTATATCCTCTGAACTGCTGCGGAATTGTGTCACAAAATTATAAGTTAGTACGACCAATTAGAGAACAATTGGTGAATGGAAAATGACAAAGTAACGAACACATACTTGTGGGGGTCAAATACTGTGGACCCAGCGCATAAGTGGAAGGGCCTGCTGCAGTAGCTGCCCAAGATAGTGCACGTGGAGGAGTCCATGCCCTCGGGGGGGGGGGGGAGGAGGGGGGTTGCATGTTCCTGTGGTGCACAAGACGTCGCGGGTTACGCCGGACGTGTGGGTGCAGCAGAAAATGAACCAAGGTGGTGTGTAGGTGGTGCTGAAGACGAACCGGCGTGCTGTGTAGGTGGTGCTGAAGACGACCCGGGGTAGGCAGCCCGTGGTGGAAGTAGAATGTCGGCGTCATCACCACGGCAGCTGACGGCCCGCAGGAACCTAGTACTGAGGCGCTCTACCGTCTTATACATCGACTCGTGCTCCTATAGAGACATGGTCCAGCATTGCCGCATGCCGGTCCTCACCTGTTTCATGGCACTTCGAGGACATGTGCACTTTAGAACCAGCTTCAGATTGATCCATGTTATTTCGGATGTATCTATTCTTGCGTCGCCCTACCCCCTGGAACATTTCTGGATCAGGTTCAGGAATGTAACGCGTGGCATTACCAGGATTATTTATGAAGTTTCCTAGTAAACGATATCCATAAACCTCGTTCCTCCAAGTGGCCCATATAGTTTCCTTCAGGAAGTAATGTGGTATGAACCGACGAGACTGAAGTTTCCTTGCCTCAAGGCATGCAGCAATGACATGGGTGCAAGGCCTATGAAGCATACTTGGCTTGTGGCATGAGCAAACACATCCTTCATTGGTAAGGATGCACTCCTGTGTGTGCTTCTCGTGCCTCCCTCCCAATCGACCTTTGTCCCTAGAAACAACCTCGTACCGGCGTTCAACGGCACCCACTTCAGTAACACGATGCTTATGAGCCTTTTTAATCGGCTGCTCCATGTACTATGTCATCTTGTATTCATAAATTTTGTGATTGTCTGCCATTGACTTATTAGCCACCGCGTACCGTTCCCTGAACTACTTCATGGTGCGGTACATGAAGAATTCCACGATACCAACTAGGGGCAGTCCCATAACACCACGCAAGACCCAACTGTACACCTCAGCTAGGTTTGTAGTCATTATACCCCACCTAGCACCTCCCTCGTCAAACAGTAAGGCCCACTTTTCCTTCAGCTCATGCTCAATCCATTGTGAGAATGTCTCAATGGACCTACCCCGTCTTCACCTGATATTTGGACCATTCACTCCAACATCCTCCAGAGATACAGGGTGGTTGGCCTCGCTGTTTACCAGCCTTTTACCTAGCTCTTCGGATTGTTTTTTTGTAAGCTTATCAAGTTTCTTCCAAAGTAGATGGAATTTTCTCTGCTAATTCTGGGTACATAGCCATTTAAACATTTTCATAAGGATCTTGTTTTTGAATTGGCTATGAAAGTTTGCCCCCATATGCCTCATGCACCACCTACTCTTCAAGTACGGCCACTGTGCCATCCCGTGACGTTCCACACTACCATTCTGTAGGTCTTCGATTGCTTATAGAATACCTTTGTGCTGATCATGAATCATACAAATGCCCTTCACGTCCTTCACAATCATCTGCTTAACCCTCTCCAGGAACCAATACCAACTATCTCTAGACTCTTTCTCCACAAAGGCGATCTCCAACAGCAACACCTGGTTGTTACCGTCAGACCGAATAGTTGTCAAGATTGTGCCTTTATACCTTCTAGTAAAAAACATGCCATCAATGCAAATGATTGGACGACATCGCTGAAAAGCCTCAATGCAAGGACCAAAGGCCAAAAATGACCACTGCAGAACCTGTTTGCTTGGAATCTGAGCACAGGGATAGGCTTACAAGTCGTACTAGCTTCCAGGATTCCTCTAGCATATAGTGTGCAACACGGCAGGGAGGTTATCATACGATGCTTCGTATGTACCCTACTTTATCTCTAATGCCTTCTGCTTGGCTCGGTAAGCTTTGTGGTAGCTAATCTTGTACTTGAACTCCTTCTCTATGGCACAAATAATCGACTTAGGCTCATAGCTAGAATTCTCCACTATCTGAGGATACATGTATTGAGCAACAAAATCAGTAGTGAGGTTGCGGTGTTGTGCTTGCAATTCATCCAGCAAGCATTGGTGCTTCACCACTATAGTCACCTCCCAGTAATCCTTCCACTTTCCCTTGTATGCGTGCACCCTAAACGGGTAATTACTTCTGACACAACACACATCATACACTGTCGGGTTGCTCTTCACCACCTTGAACTGCCATTGCAAAGATAAAGTGGGTTCACAACTATCTTCACCTCATCCCCACTATGGTACAAAGCACCCACACAAACCTCATTTTCCTTATACTCCCAAGGGATATTTCCCCTTCATTGACTGCTAGGTTGGAATGGTCATAACTTGACCAGTTCCGTGGTACAGGATTAGCATCATCCTTAAGTAACTCAGAGATGTCTTACCCCTCATCAGCCTCGCCATTTGGCTCACGGGGTGCCTCTTCATCCTCTGCTTCTCCTTCTTCTACCCCCATCTTCATTATTTTCTTTAGTTTACCCATTAGTAATCTCCACACCTTCCTCACCTCTAACTTCCCCACCTCGCACTTCTTCTTGCAACTATCTGCTAGACCCAATCTTCTAGAACACTTCAACAAACAATATTAACGGTAAACTGCACTGAGTACAAGCATTTACATAGGCTCTCCAGTTCTGGGTTCTTTTAAGCGGCATCAACTCCCAAAATATTATGTCAGGTCGAACCCTCACTACAGCCGTAACAGACAGCTCAACTTGATCTCTAACAAGATTGAAAACCTTAAATAGCCAGTTGTATATTAAAGCTCTCTTGCTCTTGGTAATTGTTTTCGAAACGACTGAAATTCAGACAAATCTACCCCTTCTGGACTATATCTAACCTCCCCCGGATCATAGAACACTTGGAAAAATAAACTTTCCGACATGCTTGTCAATATACACGACATGAACAGATATTATTACTAAATATTCTTAATTTAACTAACTCCAACAACACCTACATTTCAACAACTATATAAAGATCTAACTCGTGGATTGCAACTAATAACAATTTTAGAGTTTTCTAAATATAGCAACAACTTAATTTTACTTCACCCTGTCAATATACACGACAGCAACAGAGAGCATTACTAAATATGACTAAATTTAACTAACCCTAATCACATCTACCTTCCAAAAAATTATATATAGGTATGCATGACATGAATAAAAATTATAACTAAATGTAATAATTTCAACTAACCACAAAAATAGTTACATTCTGAATAACTATATAAAATATAACTCGTGCATAGCTAATAATATTCATTTAAAATTTATTTAAATAAATCAACAAACTAATTTTACTATAACATAAATAACTAAGCTAAATCCACTATATCGACAAACCTATTGTTGACGCCAGATTTTGACACGTTTTGGATCGGCGTCAAGAGAGGAAAGGATTGGCCGATGCGGCAGATTAAAAGGTTACGATTGGGAATCGGCCAATTGGCGCTACAATTGGTAATCGGACGATTGGTGCTACAGTATTTCGAACGATTGGCAGACGGAGTTGGTGGGGATCGGCCGATTGGAAGGTTGGAGCAGCTGGGCCAATATGGGCTTAAGGTGGGCAAGAAAGGAAGATAGAGAAAGATTGGCCCGTGGGAATATGGTAACCAACTCCGATATGAGTTGTGCTTGTAAATATTTATTTTCGTTTAAGATTAGAGATAGACCCTGGTCGGTTAGGAAATCAGTTGTAATAGGCTATAAATAGCCATCTCTAGAGATTTGTAAAACAACACATCAATCAATACAAACAATCTATTTTTTCATCGTACTTTACTTTCAAGTCGGTGACTTCGCCAATACTTCTTTTTCTTTCACGAGTTCGTACGGGTTGGCAGGGCTGCATCGACACGATCTCCGGCTGATTCTGTAAGTTCCGTTTATCGAGTAATATCTAAGCTTTAACTTCTGGCGCATCACTGTCGTTTCGTTTAGATTTATTCACCAGTTATCGATATTTACTAGAATTATAGGTTTTGTCTATTGTTCTAGTTTTATCATCAGTTATCCTGCTTGAGATTTGAACTGTCGGCTTTATTACTGTTATTCTTATTTATCGTCATATAGCCGATTAGATCTGTCTTAAGTGTTGTATTTGTAACGTCGTTTAGTCTACTTTAGTAGTTTCCTTGCAATCGCTACATGGTTATCGGCTGTTCTATAGCCGATCATCTCTATAGCAAATCGGCCGATTCGCTAATACGCTTTTCGAGATAGATCGGAACTTTAGCCGATCGAGACCCCTAGAATTTAAAACGTTTCTTTCCTTGTCAATCATCAGGTCAGATTAACTGGCACGCCGCGCGAACTGCACCAGGGCGATTACCCGAACAGGAGCTAAGCAGATTCTCCTGGGTCGTGTGTCCAACGCTAAAGATCATCAGCCGATTTTTAGCGCCAACACCTATATTTTTTATGTCTGATATGAACACCTAGATTTCATCTAATATTAATCACTACACCACTTATATAGCATATCAACTACTACATCTACCAACTATGAGTTAAGCTAAATTAGGAGATTTCTAATAATACCTCAAGCGAAGCGAAGATACGAGCTTCAATCTCCACCCTACTCTGCTCCTCTCCTCCCTCCCTTCTTTCCCTTCTCCTCCCTCCCTTTCTTCCCCGTCTTTCCCGGTTCCTCTCCTCCCTCCCTTTCTCTTAGTTTCTTCGATCACGAATGAGAAGCGCACGCCCGTCCCCCGGCCACTCCGCTCGTTTTAGGCCAGCTACTACCGAATCAGGTAGCGGTAACATCCCGCCCCCGCCATTCGAATCGGCGGCACCCTGTTACCGCCGCCTGATCTGACGGAAACCAGATACCGCCATGCCGTCCGGCAGAAACTGCCTGGTCCCACGCGCGCCAGCAACCTGTGTGCCGCCCGCCGAATCAGATGGCGGTAAGCGGATTTGGCAGCTGACATGGCGCACGCGCAAAGCTACCGCCATTTCACCCGGCGGTAACTTCTCTTACCGCCGGTTGAGGGGTCCATTTCTGCAAATGTTTGGATCGCCTATTTATTTCTGCAAATTCGTAAAAGAAAAAAATTAATAATAAAAAATCCCAGGGCACTAATTGAAAATACAATTATACCCTTCTTTATTTTTAGAAATAATTTTTGGTCCACGAAATATAGGTTCCGGTCCACATATTCGGTTCCTTGTAACAAGTTCCTCCTAATTTTTAACCATTAGATCTGGTCCTATGGACGGCTCCTAAAATCTTCAAGCACCGTAAAAACTTTTATTAAAAATACACTCTTTACGAACAGAAGGAAGCAGTCGCTGCCGCTCAGATATCAGTATAATCAGTCGCTGCCGCCAGATATCGGTATGTAGCCGTATAGGATCGCATATTCGTGCACATTCGAGGTATCTAGGCCTTCAATGCATTGGTCATCAGCCGGCGCACTCTGTCTCCAGTGCGTGGTCCGAGCGGGGAGGAGAGGACGCTCGCGCCACTTTAAACCTAGGCGCATCTGTCCCGCCGACCGGTCCGGTCCCCGGCCGGCGGGGCCCTATGATCCTCCGTGTCGAGATGGCCATGGGCCGCGTTCACGCCGCGAGACCGCCGTGCCGGGAACAGCTGTGGCTAGCCTCTCCCGGCGCGACTGGTCATCGGATTCGTGCCCGCGCGCGCCTCGACGCCGGCAGCTAGCGCGACAAGGCTTTGCTGGTAGCGGCGGTGCTTTCGGGTCCGGCCACGCGCGTACGCGCCCTCTGATCGCGACCGATGCAAAAGGGAGCGCGATCGGCGGCTGGCTGCTGGCGCGCGTTGCATTCACGTGAACGCGGGGCCTCGCGGCACAACCTGCTGGGCAGCTAGCTCGACGGAGACCGGACTGTAGCGACGAAGCAGCTGGGCAAAAGATGTCGGACCGGACCGGTCGAACGACGGTGGCCGTGCGTGCTCATGTGACTTCATCAGGTGATCCGTTCCTAGTTGGGGTACGATCACAGCACTTCATCAGATTCCTGGTTAAGTTGATGTCACACACCACTCACATGATTAGCTAGGATCGGCGGGTCTGCATGATTTTTCTTCTACATTTCGTGTAGGATCGGCGGGTCTGCATGACTACATTTAGTGTATACGTTCGAGAGAACTGCAGTTTTCATCTTGCTAATAAAATGATATTTCCTTTCAAAAATACATGTTAAATTTTGTTTTGGAAATTTCAACTTTGTATATTTTGACCAATTTTCTTGTAATTATAATTTTGATTAGATTTTAGTATATAAAAAGGCAAGTATATACATATTAAGAATACATTCGCACCATATTGGTTTTGTATATAAGTTGTTCTTTTTTTTGGGCCGGGCCTGACCGCGATCATCTATTTCTCATGTCTTCATTGCTGAAAACACCAATTTGGAGGAATAAAAATGTTGTCATGTAAATGAAAACCAATACGGTATTGCTGCAACTCGGGCGTCCGAACAGACGTCTCGCTCCGGACGGAGATGTGGCATAAGACCATCCACGTGACCCCTTCGCTGCCCCTTTGTTCGATCAACTTTATCCTCTCCCCTCTCCACGTACCAACGAGACACGGGGAGCTGATGGGCGGATGGGAGGTACTGCGTCGCCCCCGATGCGGAGGCTGGGCGAGGCCGTGGAGGTGACGGAGTTGGAGCTGCGCATCCAGCTACTCGGCGTCAGCGGCGGTGGTGGGAGCGGTGGCATGTGCTACAATATCAACAACAACATCGGCCGAGATCCTAGGGCGCCTGGACGGGCGCTCGCTAGCCGCAGCCATCTGCGTCTGCCGCCTCTGGGCCGTCTTGGCGCGTCGCGACGTCATCTGGGAGGTGCTCTGCCTCCGCGACGTCAGCCCGGTGCTGCCGGCCGCGGCAGCGGCTGCAGCCCCGCCACGCGCACCGTCGTCGCCGCGCTTGGCGGGTATCGCTGCTTCTACCGGCTCTGCCTGGGGCCCACGCTTGACCGTCTCGGGCGCGCGGGGCCGCTCCCCACGGCCAGGGACGAGCCATGCCAGCCGCTGCCATCCTCCTCCTCCTTCGCCGTTTCCTAGATCCCGGAGTGATGGCCATCCGAGCACGGGAGGCCGAACATCCCCTCGGCTGGAGTAGGCCCGAGCGCGCTTCGTGCTCATTTTGGCACCCGAGCTGTCGGTGGCCTATTTCTAGGACGCACGGTCCTGCGCCGGGGCTACGCTCCCGCCTCCCTCCGCTCCGATCCCAACGTCATCAAAGGTTGGGGGAAGGGGTCGGGAAGGCCGACCTGAAGACCATGAGAAGGCCTCGGGTTAGATGGGATGTCGAGGATGGGTGCGCCATCGCTCCTGCTCTCGTCCTCGTCCTCACTCTCTCACGAATTTTCTCCTCCCGAGCGCGGAGCTCCCTGCCTTATTTACGCCTCCACTCTTGAGCTGCACGGAACTCGGCGGCGGCTCGTTTGACACCCTTGGGGTTACCGTCCGGGTCGTGAAATGTGAACATCAGCCACCCGAGCCCCTGCACACGAACAGCAGCTCGGGTCTCCGCGCGCTCGCAAGAAAATATGTGGAATGAAAAGAGAAGAGTTTAGAAACTCACCAGGCAAGGAGGTGAATCCCTTGAGAAGGCCCACGGGTGCCTCGCCAGGGTTGTGGGCACCAGCTCCCGAATGTCGAACAGCTCCTACACCCGTGCCAAAATCTCGTGGTCAGGGAAGCTTTCCGGGTGTTCTCGGGAGTTGTCCGCCTCCCCAAAGTACTCGAAGAAGGCGTGGGCCCTCTTCTTGAGTGGCTGCATCCGCCGCTCGATGAAGGTCCAGACAACCCCCGCACCGTTCACACTGGCTCGCACCCGCCCTGCCAGCACCTCGATGATTTGGTCGACCTTCTTCATGTGCTCATCTGGGCAGCCCCACCTCCACGACTCCTGCCATACAGGGCGCCTGCCGGTGAATGCCCATGTCACACCCGATACACCCGATTTTAAGGACAAAACCGAGTGCATTAAGTACATGTGCATCAGGATCAAGTTACACACATGTATGATATAAGTGAATAACAAAGACAGTGTCATAACGAATAAACAGAGTATTAAATAGTTATTACATGACTGAAAGTCTTAATAAAGCACAAGCCTAATTTATTACGCAGTGAACTCCGAAGATAGAGATGACACCACAGGCAGCTGACTGAAGAACCGTACGCCTAGAACTCCTCAAAGTCGTCAAGGTACTCCACCAGATTATTTGGCCTGAACAGCGGTTTTGCAAGGGTGAGTACACTTATGGTTGGTACTCAACAAGTCATGGGGAATAGTGTAGTGTAAGGCCAATCAAGGTATGGCTAAGACTTAACCAGCATCAGCTTTTAATTTAGTTGGTCAAATTTTATTAGCAGTTAACTAAGTGTAAATTTATACCACCCGAAATTAAACAAGAACATAAACAAAGTAAACAACATATGCATGAATGAAATAATAACGATTTAAGTCCATCTTTTGATAATGTTATCATGTGAGGGTCCAGGCTGCTCTTAACCATGAGCACGGCAGATCGATCAGTTTTACACTCTACAGAGGTTGCACATCTTTACCCACAAGTCGTGTAAAAGTTCAAAAGAACTTTGGACCCAACCATACGGTGTTTGCAAGGCACCATACCACACTTTCGAGGTGTGATTGCATAGGGACGTTACGAGGCCTTTACAAAGATTCGCTAATAAGTGGTAACCCGCTAAGGTTTCAGGTCAAAGCAGAGCATAACAGTCCCCTAGTGGGTACAGTGTCTTAGCAAAGCCCACTTCCCAAGAGAGCGAGTGCTATACCCTATCAACGCCTCCCCTCTTGCCCTTTTGGTAAGACAACCCCAGACTAGAGTTTCTATTATTTAGCCAAGACCAGAGCCATTTAGTCTTGTGGTAGCACTATTTTCCTGGGTGGTTCTCCATGTTTTGATTAAACATTTATGATTTTGTATTAATGAAAGGTATAGCATAAGTAAAGGAAGATTAATCATTAAATTCAGTTAAACCACCATAACCTAAGTAAGCAATAAGTATGAACTACCCAACATAAAAGTAAACCCAGTTGATCAAGGCATAGGTAAAAGAAATCTAGGACATCCTTAATTGGGACCCATCATGTTTAACCTATTAAGTGCATAGCGATGTTGTATTGAACATGAAAGTAAAGGTGAATGGGACTTAAGGAAGTGATCAAGGACACGACTTGCCTTCTTGGCGTTGCTCTTGCTGTTCGTACTCCTCGAAGATTTGATCTTCAAATCCCTCGAACTGCTGATCGTCTACACGCGTCACACGAGCACATACAAGCATTTAAAGGCATAACATAAGAAAACACTACACCAAACCATAATAAACAGAAAAAAAAATCTTGAAAAACTAATCTACGCATTAAAATGAACATGTGGATATAAAGAACGCTAAAAACGGAGCTAGGATGCAAAAGATACGCTTAAAACAAGCTACAGGGGCTTTTCTGCGAGAAAACTAAACTTTCAGGGGTTAAAATGTGAAATTATGCGTACAAACTGAAGGTTTAAAGTGCAAAAATGCAACTCAGGATGGCGGGTTAATTTTGCAAAAGCGCAGGCTTTAAAATGGAAGAAAACAAGACCGGTTTGTAAATACTTTTGAACTAGATTGGACTGCGGATTGATTTGCGCAAAATGTGAGGGCTTAAATGCAAAAGAGCAACAGCGCTGCGTGGTTGACCGGTACATGACCCAGTTGACTTGCTGCGGGCTGTCGGATCTAGGTCGGATGGCTGCGGCGGAGAAGCGGCGGTGTGTGGCGGCGGACCACACGGCGAGTGGCGGCGGACCGCCGGAGTCACCTGAAAATGGGCCTCCATGCACGGATTCGAGTGCGGAAATGACCAGAAGGGAGTGAGGGTTGAGGCGAGCGCATCTAGAGGGTCGATGGGTGGGTTCCAGCAGTGGTGGAGGCGGTGCGAAGCGCGGCGGTGGACGGCGGCTCTTGTGGGGTCGTCTGCGCAACCGGAGACACGGGGAGACACAGGGCTTCACGGGTGGCCTTCTCACCTCCTCGCGATGCTCTGGGCAGTGTCAGCGGTGATGGAGAGGCGATGGTAGAGGAGATCGATGCAACGCAGGTGAGCTCGAGCTCCGGGTGGCGGCGGCGCAGAGGAACCGACGGCTAGGGTTTGAGAAAAAAGGCTGGGGGCGGCGTCTTTTATAGGGCTGGGGCGCGGGGGTGTACTTGGCCTGGCTCGAGCTCGAGTCGGGGTCGGACGTGGCATGGTCGACGCTGAAGAAAGGAAGGTGCACGGCAAGAAAAAGGAAGGAGCGGAGGAGGAAGAAAGGAAAGGAAGGGGAGGAGCTGATCGGCGGGCCCCGCACGGCAAAGAGAGGGAGGGAGGCTGAGCCAGCGCTAGCCCGGAGGCGAGCGCGCAGCTAGGCCAGTGCGGTGCAGAGGACTTGGGCCGTAGGCGCGCCTGCAAAGGAAAGGTGGAGCAGGGGAGCTGGGCCGGTGGGGTCGCTGTGAAGCTGGGCCAAAAGAAGAGAAAGAAAGGAAACTACCCAAAGAAAGGAAGAAAGAAAAGAGAAGAAAAAGGGTTTGAAACAAATATGAAATTTCAATTTTAAACTCAAATTCAACTCAAGTAAACAAAAATATGCACGAGCATGAATGCAACAATGAACTCCTATGATGTATTAATTTAATTTGGAAATGCGTTTAAATGCCAAAAATTTTACTGCGACCCTAATTTGGATGAATTTTATTGAGTTTGGAAATTTTAGAATTTTCGGGTGTTACAGCCTGCAACTTTCCGGCACCCTCCTCAAAACCGTAGTCATTGTCGCAGATGTAGAACCAATTGGCGTGCCAGCCCCGATTGGAGTCGTTTGCTTTGATCTTCGGGTACTTGTCCGCGTACCCGAGGCACATCTAGATGGTGACACCGCCCAGCGGCATGAGCTCGTCGTCGCCAAAACTCACCTTTTGCTGCCGGACCTCAAAGATCCGGTGGAAGAGCGACACATGGGGGGTGATGACGAGGAACCCCTCCCACACCATCACAAAGCCAGCGAGCTGCAGCAACCCATTGGGGTTGAAATGATGCAGCTCAATTCTGAGCTCGTGGAGGAAGCCCCGGAGGAAGGGGTGCGCCAGCAACCCAAACCCCTAAGTGGAACTCGAGGAACGAGAAGGCCTCCCCAGGCTGGGGCTGCAGGAACTACTCTCTCGCGGCGGCGCGCCACCCAGCCTCCTCCTTCAAGCAGGAGGCAACCTGCGGCGACCAGCTCCTGCAACTTCGCCTCTGCCACCAACGAAAGAACCCACAAACCCATCACCGGGAAGAAGCAGAGGTGGCGGCGCTGGCAGACGGGAGGGAATGCATGCGAGCGGACTGTGGGACTCACCAGGTCACCCCCACAACTCCTCTTCTTTGCTCTCTCTCTCTCTCCCTCCCTCCCTCCCTTTCTCTCTCTCTTGTTCTCCTAGCTGCTCGAGCATAGCTACTAGGCAATGGCTAAAGGAAGAACAAGCAAGCAGAAGAGTGGAGGCAGCGGATTTAAGGGCGCAGCCCTAGGGAGGCCAACCGCCCCCTTCGAGCAATTGCACGTGGTGGTGGGCCCAGCCCCTGAGGTGGCGCTGGAAATGCGCACACAAAAAGTGCGACGCGCGTGCATGGCCTGTGCCATCAAGGCGCGACAAGACGTGACGGGGCAGCCGCCAGGTGGCACCTCGGCTCCCGTGCGATGACCCTTCAGCTGCTCCGCCCTGGCAGTTGGGCCAAGCCCAAGCAGCAGGCTAGGATACGAAGGCTGGCCCAACGGACGGGCTCGCGGCCGTCCTGAGGCCCAACTAAACATAGAGCTAGGGACGGATGGGTTGAGAGAGTCCCAGTGACTACGAGTTGGGATGCCACGCGGCCCTTGACCTCCTCCCACCGTATCTGAGTCCTGATGACAAGTCCGCTCTGGGTATTCCTCACGAGGGAAGGCAACGAGCCCTCCAACCTCCCACGCAAGAGGTTAGGGACCAAATGGGTGGACCACCAGGATTAACAGGACATCTCCCAGTGAGACATAGACAAACTTTCTGCAGTCGGAAAGGTGATCGGGTCCTGCTCAGATTGCCTAGCGACGCTCGAACGAGCGCATTTGCCCGACCAGCCTAGTAAGCAAGGAGCCGCTCCCAACGAAAGGACCACGTGGGGCATGACCCCGACCACACGAGCGCACTCCCCCGGGAGCAGCGCACCAAGGGGCTCAGAGCAACCAGCCCCGAAGGCCAAGCAAGCCGTTCGTGACATGCTCCGCGGACAAAATTTATTATTTAGTGGAACAAACATTACAACAAGGGCGTCCAAGACGCCATGTACAGATATAAAAAATGCTAGTGTTGCCGAGCAAGGCAACACCTAGGACCCACGGGGAGTGCTGCTACAGGGGTGGCGTGAAGCGGCGGATGCTCACGTCATGGAGTTTCTTGTAGCATCAGTACCTCAAGGGCCACTTGTGCGGAGGTTGTACCAAGGACGAGAGCATGTTCAGCTCCAGCAAGCGATGCGACCATCTCCCTTGGTAAGAGAGAAAACCAAGGCCACACTCAAAGCCTCCCATCGGAGACAAGAAGGGGCCGTAGTTGTACCCAACATGCTTAGGAGCAGTGTCATGGCAGCCTTCGTCGAGCCCGCTGGTCCGCCGTGGGATCGAATGGGAGCATCAGAGCTCCTAAGTGATCCCAGAGAGATCCAGAGGTTGTTCTTGCCTGTTACCGGTTCCTCCCGCCGGATCCATGAGGATCTTGGAGCAGGATTGGCAATGGGAACGGAGGTGCCTCAAACCTCCGTGGTATGCCCAGCCACTTGCTGAGATTCTTCTAGCATCAAGGGCAGGCTACACGGCAGCCATCTCAGAAGAATCGGAGACGCCCTCTCGGTGGCAGCTGTCGGTGTTTTAACCCGGCAACCTATCAAGGGAGTACCTGAGATAGTGTTTTGGTTGGTGGGTGTCGTCGAAATCAAGGAGTCGATGGTAACTTAGGGACACGATTTAGACAGGTTCGGGCTGCTACATCACATAATACCATACGTCCTATGTGTTGTCTGCTTGTATTCGATTGAACTTGTTTTGAGGGGGTCCCTGCCCGTCCTTATATATCGGGGGAGCAAGGTTATAGGGTAGTCTTTGGTACAAGAGTACTAGTCGGATACGACTATAGAGTCCTACTCTAACTTGGCAGAGTAGTTTCCTTGTATTCCGACTAGTCCTTCAGGAGTTTCATGTAGTCTACGTTGCCCTGTAGCGTAATCTTAATGTCCTGATATGTCTCGAGTACGTCCCCTTGGGTGGGTCCGTACAGATCTTCTGGTGGGTCCAAGGATGTATGGTTGACAGCGTCATCCCCCTACCCGCACACGGAAGCATTTTGGGAAGTGAAGCCTCAAGCCCCAAGCAGCACATGACGCAGGCTTTATAGCCCGAGTGCAAGGCTAAGTCGCGTGACACCGGGAGGTTCAAAGAGGGGTGCCCGTCAGGCAAGGGCGTCGCGAGGCTCGATGCACCGGCAAACCCACGTGAACAGCTAAAGGACGAAAATGATGCCTTGAGCAGGACCTCGGTATTCCTCATTGCATAGGGCACCGGGCGAACCAGTCCCGGGCAACCACGAAGAAACCAGAAGGTCAGAAGGGGTCTCCTGACAACGCCAGAATGGCAGAAAGAGACGGGCAGCACCCACATTAAAAACCTTCTAAGCGAATCTTCGATTCCCTCAGAAGCTGGGGGGTAGACCCAATGGGTCCGCTTGCGCGAACCCACAGGATGCCTCAACCATCGAATGGCATGCAAGAAGGGCGAAGGAGCCTTCCCCCGACCACAAGGTCGAACGAAGCCTCAGGGGCTACTGACGGTTCCTATACCAGGGGTACCCTCTGGAAAGGGGTTTAAGGCAACCAGGCGCCAAAAGGCCAAAGGCCCAATAGCTAGAAGCATCCAGGAAACGGCCCAGATGATGCTGCGGCCCACCGCCCGGCCTCCCTTGGTCGGAAGCCAAGAGCCAGCTTCGGGGCGGAGCCCGTAAGGGGCCCACAGTGCCTCACCCACTCCTTGACTCAGGAAGACCTGCGCCGTACGAGAGGCATTAAATGCATGGCGTGGCCCCCCTAACCGCCCCACGCAAGAGACATGATTGGGCGAGGGGAGCCAACCTATAACCAAGAGGTCTGAGGGTGAGGATACACCCTTCGAACTGCCCAGGATGGCCTGTAGGACGAGGCCACGAGTGGCCGTACAAGCCCACACGCCCTGGTGTCATCATCACCTTTGCCGTCAAGGAGACCCGTCAAGATCAAGGCAATGCCACAACGCCAGGCCCGGTACAGTCCCGCAGGCAAGGTGGGACCCAGCGACAAACACTACGGCGAGGAGTGGCCGTGAGCACACCAAAGAGGTCGGGGAAAGTCGAGATGAGCGGCACACCCCGTCCAAGCCACTAATCAAGGATCGCCCATTCCTCACCAGTACAGACGTCAGCGACAGCTCCCATCACGTTCACTGCCACGAGGTTGGCAAATGGGATGGGGGCACGCCACAGAGCAGGTCGGGCCGTGCGTAAGCAGCCCATGCCGCACAGGAGCTACTGTACAAGGCGTGCGAAGCACACGACCAGCCAGGGGGATAGGACAAGGAAGCCTCTTAGTGCAAGGAAGACCCGACCACGCCGCAACCCCGACCTCTGAGGTCATGGACCTCCTCCATTTCTCAACGTTGTCGCCCGGTCCCTAGCCTATATAAAGGGAATCGGGCCTCCTTTCACTGTCTCTCTCGCATTCGACACATACATCCACACATTGCACAAACGCTTGCTTGCAAGCACCCCATTGTAAGCGCAATGCACTTGATCCAAGGAACACGACTCCTGCTGAAAGTGGACGTAAGGATCTTCCCAAACTAGTATAATTCCTTGTCTCTTGTGTGCTAGCCATCGGAAGTGGGAGGAGCGCGACGTACAATCACTAATCGGCGGTACGAAACACTGACACAAATGATCAGGTGGCAGATGGGTTCACAAAGTCTTTGTCAACACAAAAGGTTGAAGCATTCCGACGCGATATCAACCTAGAACGGTTTATATTGAGGGGAAGTGTTGAAAGATAGATTATGTTAGTATTTGTGTTTGACTTGTAATCAAAGGAATATCCAACGTTAGAGATATGGCCAGGAGGTTAGGATCTAGATAAGATTTGGTATAGTTTATTTAGAGCTGCTGTAACCAATCTCCTGGCCTATCCCATCGTGTGATATCTCCTCATGTGTATAAATGCCACGCACGGGGCTTTTCCACAGTAGATTGTGCGCGCACCCAAGCTAGGGGCCAACGGTTCCACAAACACATCTATTTCCTTTCAGTGCCATCAAGATCGAGTGCCATGCACCCTCGCTCCATCCATCAGCATCCATGATGACTCCCTCCTATTGTTGGAATGCTCTTATTGCCTTAACCACCACATTTTGCTACTTCCCCATCGCCGACACCGCCGACACCGCTCACTTCTTGTTCTCCACACTCTCTGACAATGGCCCCCCACTTCGCCGCTCCGTGCACCTACTTTGCCGGTCCATCAACTTCCTAAATCTCTCCTTCCTAATCACAAACCCATCCCGCATCCTAAATTCTGGAACCCTACCCCCTTCCATGTTGTGGCTCACCATTGCCATCATCACTCTTTCATTGATAATTGAAATCTAGTTTCCAAGATTCCAAAGTTCATTGTCAAAAAAGAAAAGCAACTGAAGTCTCGGAGGTAGGAGAGTATAGTCTCACCTCCCTTATAGCAAAAACAAAGAAATGATAAATATTTTTCTTTGGAGAACGGAGAGTTGGAATTAGCAGGGGACATGAACAATCAAACATGGCTAACTATAGTAGAGAAAAAGTAAACCGTTTTATTCAACGAAAAGAGATGCTGAAAATAGAAACCAATCGAGTGCTAGCTACTCTTAGCTACGAATGTGAGCCCTTGTTTACTTCCCAAGTTGGGAGGTGCCAAATTGACATTTTGCCATAAATGCGACACTGTAGCGTTTCGTTTGTATTTGTGAATTATTATCCAAATATTGACTAATTAGGCTCAAAAGATTCGTCTCGCAAAGTACAACAAAACTGTGCAATTAGTTTTTAATTTCGTCTACATTTAGTACTCCATGCATGTACCGCAAGTTTGATGTGATGGGGAATCTTCTTTTTGCATAGTGTCAAAGTTGGGAGTTTGGAGGGAAGTAAACAAGGGCTGATATTGAGTCGACTGCTGACTGTTGACAAGTTGGCACTTTCGACCACATCGGAAGTGTCAGCGACTTTTAGCCTCGAGGGGGTGACCTCACATGGTCCAAGTAGGCTAAATACGTGACATCTGAAAAACAAGCGTTTTCTCTCCTGAAGGAAATCGTGACGATGGTAGTAGTAGTTCAACTTGAACACGTCTTGCTAGTCCTGCAGTAGAAAACGGCTACGCTCGTCTCTGCAAGTAACTAGCTAGGAGTATTTCACAGGCCCATGCCATGCGTGTCATCAGAAGGATTTCTTGCAAGAGCTGGCAAGAACCGATCACCGACCAGAGTAGCGTGCGTCCATGAGGCGACTACCCATGCATGACCGACCATGGCGAGCTAGGAGGAGCTGGCGAGCCCATACGGGGTCACGCATGGCTTCCACTCCAAAGCTCCCTGAGAATGGGGACAGCAGATTCTTATTCCCCTATTATTCCCTCCCAGATTCGTCGTCCGGTATATCAACCTTGAGAAGAAAACGCGAGAATGACTTGAGAGGATAAGCAGACACATGATCGTGATGCCGTCATCCGTGAGTCGTCGGCAGGGACTGATAGAGCGACGGGACCGTGCTGTACCTGTACGAGGGTGAGGTCACTACACGTCCAGAAATGCTTGTTTCCCAATCTCTCACTCTTTCACTCTTCGCCTAGCTTGCTTGGCCGTCACCTCGTACTATGTACTATAGGGCACTGCCGGCCATTAAACACAACATCTGTTTAATAGCTGGTTTAACCAAGGGATCGGGAGAATAATTCACTGTTATCGACAGGTCCTACATATATTTGTTGGAAAATTTGGTTCATAGGTGTTGCCGGTTTTTAGAGTCTATAATTATGCAGTTTTTCACGTCCCATTGTTGGTCTTTCATTCTGCATATCGGTCGAGCACAGTCGGATGTAAACACTGACCTTGTCTGTAATAACTGCAGTTTGATGTTCCTTTCTCAAGGGTTGTATAAGATAGAACCTTTCATTTATCTAAAAGAAGGGCACTGCAAGCACACACTAGCACACATATATATTGACATGAATGTGGATGGATCTCAGCCTAACCTAAACAAGTGCCCAACTTTGAAGATGCAAAATCACTATTGTAGCACTGTAGCATACTGTAGCGTTTTGTTTGTATTTGTGAATTATTATCCAAATATTGACTAATTAGGCTCAAAAGATTCATCTCGCAAAGTACAACAAAACTGTGCAATTAGTTTTTGATTTCGTCTACATTTAGTACTCCATGCATATACCACAAGTTTGATGTGATGGGGAATCTTCTTTTTGTATAGTGTCAAAGTTAGGATTTTGAGGGGAACTAAACAGGCCCCTATTCAGAGTTTAAATTTAGGGGGTGTTTGGTTCCCTTTGCTTATTTTTAGCACGTGCCGCATTGAATGTTTAGATACTAATTAGGAGTATTAAACGTAGACTATTTACAAAACCAATTACATAAGTGGAGGCTAAACAGCGAGACGAATCTATTAAGCCTAATTAATCCATCATTAGCAAATGTTTACCGTAGCAACACATTGTCAAATCATGGACTAATTAGGCTTAATAGATTCGTCTCGCCATTTAGCCTCCACTTATATAATGGGTTTTGTAAATAGTCTACATTTAATACTCCTAATTAGTATCTAAACATTCGATGTGACGAGTGCTAAAAATAAGCAAGATTAACCAAATCAGGCCTTAACGTTACAGAGATGGGAGGAAAATTTTGATGTGCAACGTACGATTTGAGGATGGATTAGTTGCAATCTTGACCTCCTGAATCGGCGAATCCTAAATGCGACATGCATATATGCACAGTAGTACTACGGCGGTAAGCCTCACAGTTCCCATAAGAGGAAGCGACCAAAAACGGGGAGAATCTCAGCGTAGACTGGACCCAGCCGCCCGGCGGCCCGCTGCGAGATATTCCCCTGCGACCGCTGCCCCTCCCCCTGCCCGGTAGAATCCAAGCCACCCGGCATGATGCTGCCGCATACACCCAAGCCAGCGAATTCCCTCCTCCTCAGTCCTCACACGCGAGCAGATCGAGCGCTCGCGTCGTCGCAGTGGGATCCATTCATGCGTGCCGCTCTGGCCGCTGCCGCCGGCCCTGCTGGCTCGACGCCACTCCATATCACGCTCTGGAAGCCTTGCACATGCAGGCGAATGTTTTCAGGCGCGGCAAGCGCGCATATGCTAGTTGTAGACCTGCGTGCGTCACCTTGTACGCAGTTCCCGTCCGCTCACCGAACCTAATCCTCGCAGCAGTACAGTGTAGCAGCCGGTTTTTTCTTTCTTTTTTTTTTGCGTGCGGACAGGTTGTCGGGTTGCTTAGGCTATCGCGGCGCCAAGTTGTGTTTGATCGATCAGGGATTCAGGGTTATAGAATTCAGTAGCGTTTTTCTATGGTTCAGACAGCGAGAGGCCACGGTTTGATTAGGTTTCCTTGGCGTACGGCCACTCTTGCTTGGACTCGTTATCTGACTCGGCTAATCCTCCATCTCTGATTCTTTTCCCGTTGATAGCTCGGACGATCATATATAAATGTATACGTGCATACTTTTACACACACTAATAACGCACTGTGATTGCCGGCCAAACAAAGTCATTTCGACTGATTTGACGCGCGCTTGCATTGGCAAATTAAATGAAACCCACCACCAGCATGGCAGTACCTATATATAGGCGGGGACATGGGTGATACGATACGTGATCGATGTAAAGCTAGCCACCAAACCGGAGTCGTGTTTACGTGCCGCTCCTGTCCAGATGCTCTTGGTTAAGCATGTACAAACTGTCGGGGCCAAATCTGAAGGGAACAGTGATATCCTTTCAATTCTCCAGTATGGTGGGCCTGAGATACTTGGCTGGCCAGGGTCGTTTCGCCATCATCATCCATGCCCGGATTTCCTTTCGTCAAACAGCCCAAGGGAGGGAGGAATCGGCGCACGTGAACCAGTAGTGCTTGTGTATATCTTTGTACAGGACGTCGTCAAGACCCGCGTCAAAGACCACACGGCGCGCGGCAATAATGTAATGGCAGGGGAACTAAAACACTGTGCATGGATCGGGACTGGATCGACATTATATATCACGGTCTCTAGCACAAAGAATGATTTCAGCAGGGGTTGAGAGCGTCGTGCAGTGACGCCATGCTACGGAGAAATTAAGATACTGAACAAGGGTGCCTGATGAGTTGCTTTGCCAAGCAGTCACCACACTGTCTTCTTTTTCTCTCTCGGAAGAACAAGCGGTAACCACTGTCGAGACGCCAGTGCCCGGCCGTCCCGTTAAATCCCACGCTTGCAAAACTCCCACGTTCTTGTCTCCTTGAGCCTTTAGTACCCATCAGTCCGTACGCCTGACAATCCTGCACGCACTCGTATGCAGTGTCGGCCTGCAGTAGTGAACTCCATTTTTGTGCGTGTGACTTGGGGGGGGCCTACCTGGTCAGGACTCAGGAGAACGAAATCTATCGTAGAAGTGTCCGGTTGTTCTGCTAGTGAGCAAAAGCAGGCGAGATCAACTTCAGAGTTCAGATGCATGCATATATACACACTATGCGTGACAGAGTGGTCAGACAGCGCGCGTGTCCAGCAAGCGTAGTGTCAAGCTTTCAGCAACATTGCAGAAATTGATACACGTGGACATGACGACCCAACGAGTAATAAAAAAGATTAATCGGGAGAGCAAGATAACAAAGTAGTACCAACGTACCGAGAGAAACGCCGTCAATGGCCATAAGAAGAATTCTTGTAACTATCAGTAACATACAACATTCTTTTGTTATGTTAAATTGTACAAATTCAAAATCTCGAATGTTCATTCATTATCCATTGGTTTAAGTAAATGCTGATTCTCACCTGTTTCAGAAAAAAAGAGGGAGAAAAAGAATAGTTTGTTCACTGATCTTTTTGTAGGGAAACCAAATAGATTCATCCAGCTGTGAAATGACGGGCATGAATTTTTCGTAGGTACATGTGACCACATAGCTTAACGAGGTCGTTCATTTTCAAATCAATGAGATTGATTATGGGTAGGTGAAAACAACCAACGATCAGATAAAATATCATAATAGTGAAATGGGTGGCTGAGATAGCACTTGTGGTCACAAAGGACATGAGGTCTTGAATGGACGGCTGAGATAACACTTGTGGTCACAAGAGCACGTGGTCTTGCCTTTTCCGTGGAAGGACATGTTTTCATCATAAGGTAAATTGTGTTCGTCGCAGCTCTAAGTTGGGCCAGTGGTTGAACAAGCAAGATCACAAAATATATAGAGGAGGGGAGGCAATGTGGAACACATGATGGGAGAAGTTGCCGTTCCATCCATAAGCCTTATAAGATAATGCATGTTTAATGTGATATTGAATGGACCTAAGAAAAATAGGCCTAACCGTGCCCAAACCTAAAATTCCTTCTTGAGTTCGAATCAATTATGCCCAAAATGACATGCTAGATGATTTCTTTTGATTGTGCGGGAAGAAGAGCGACCATCTGATCACCAATAACAAATGAGTCAGGCATGTCCAGCCCAGCTCAAAGAGATCAGGACTGAGAGCCCTCAAAAATCAAAGCACGGGCAAGAATTTTCTTCATTCAAAATTAGTCTTTTTTTTACCCCAGCTGTCTTTTTCTTAATATAAGCCTACTTTGTGCTTAATCACATTGCAGTTGAATATCGAAATGCTTACAAAGGGAATTTAGGCCACGTTTGGATCTTTTATAGTTAACTATTGGATGTGTTTTGGGGGGGGGGGGGGCAGCTAACAAGTGGGTGGTAAGGCTATTAACTGGAGATTCAAAATAGGGCTTCAATTAATTTTTTAACAGCTCGTTTTGATCTTTCTAGATACATAATTTTACCATATATTTAGACATAGCATATGTCTAAGTGCACAGAAAAAATCAAAACAACTTATAATTTGGAATGAATGGAGTAGTAGTTAACTTTAAGGGATTCAAACGGGGCTTAATAATAAGCCCTCAATTGTTGTTATGAAAAGGGAAGGTATAATTCTCCAACACAACCCCTAGGCTTCTTTAGTAGATCTCACTCTGATGAAAAATTGTTTGGAGTGTAAAGATAGCGCAGGAGTTTTTTTTTATGAAAGTATGTATCATCCCTTTCTGTATATTACAAAATAAACTTTCTGCGAAGGAAGATTTTAAGAACAACGTCGTGCTGAAGTTTGTTAACATAAGTTTTAAAATTCAAATCACATAATAATTGCACTTATCTGCACCATGCCACCATGCAATAGGCTAAATCAGATTTTTTTTAAAGACAAATTGCTTGCCTGCATGTGCCTCCATTTTCCTTGCAAATCTGAAAATCCTGCCGCGCGTGTGCGTGCTGTGTCATGTGTGTGTGCACGGGCGGACGTGTGTGAGGTGAGCGAGGGGTAAGCAAGCTCCACGGTCGGTGGACCCAAGTCATCAGCCGCTTCACGACACCGCTCGCCTGCGTGAGCTTTGCCTTTGCACCCCTCTCCCATCATAGCATCATCTGTACCCTGTCTATTCTCACGTCTCTCTCTTGCTCTGAGTTGTATATATATTAAACTTTAATGCTATTTTATTCGCACTATATACTGATCCCTTGTAAAAGTTGGAAGACCACACAGGTCGATTTCTCTTCAGAAAAAAAATTTATAGAAATTGGTTGATATATACTAGCACAGCAGCATATAGTAGTGTGGAAAGAAGGACGAAAGGAGGGGAGGAGAGAGAGAGAAAAGTATGACAAGGATGCGAAAGAAATCAGACAACAAACTTCTTAGCCTCCTCCATATCCTCCTCTCCACTTCTTCCTCTTCCATGGCATGCGTTCTATGCTAGCCAGGCGAGCAAGAACCACAGCAAGAGCAAGCAACAGCGAGTGGCAGCACTCGAGAAAGAGGGGGAGGAGGTATGGACAAGAAACAAAGTCATCACTCCCTTTTTCTCGATCGCTTTGGTTCTTTTATATACGTGTGGATTTTGGTGTTTGCGAGCTTTTGTTTCCTCGCCTTTTTCCTCGCTTGTTTTCGAGTGCAACTGTTTGTCTTGGATTTCCTGCGCTCTTTGTTGTTTTGTTGATCTTGGACGAGCCCTAATCCCTCGTTGTTTTTCCCCAGCTTCTTGTCGATTCCTTTTTGTTGTTCTTTCAGATCAATTTGCAGCCACACACACCCACATATGAGATAGGTATGCGCCTCCTCCTTCTTCAATTCGATCTCGATCTCTTTTTGCTCTTTCCTTTGGGTCTTTTCGTCCTCCTTTCGTGAAAGAGCTACCTTTCTGACATCGATCTTCTCGTGCTTGCTTGATAGCATGATTTGTAGTGTCAATCTTGATTCTCGCGTGTGTCACTACTTGAGCCATGTCTCAGCTGGGAGCTACTGTTTGTTTTGGGTGAAGGGAGGATAGGGAAGATCGACGACAGCCTCTGCTAGTCCAATCCAGAAATAAGGCTACCAAAAGGGAAAAGATTCCCTTGTTCTTGAGCAGCTTTGTCAAGGACAAATCTGGAGGGGGCGATGGCATCCAATTCATCAGCGGCGGCTGTGGCAGCGCTGTTCGGAATTAGGGATGGCGGCGACCACCAAGACCAGATTAAGCCGCTGCTTACGCAGCAGCAGCTGCCTCCTGCGCCACTGCTCAGCGCGGCCGCTTCGTCGTCGGCGGGGTCCGGCCAGGCGCCAGCGGCGTCACCGCCAGTGAAGAAGAAGAGGAACCTACCAGGTAAAATCCTATAGCTAGAACATCCTGTTCAATTTCGGCCATGCATCTTCTCCTAGTGGATCTTATTAGTGATTGGAATTTGTTGCGAGTGTTTCATCATATCTAGGAAGCGCCTCTTCGTTTTTCTATGGATCTTATAACCTAGGTTTTTTGTTATGAGTTTGGGGTTTCCTCGATACAAAGCTTTCTTATCGAGTATTTCCGTCCAAGATTTGTTCTCCGCTACCTGGATTTGAACTACATGAAATGGTCCTATATTTTTCGTCAGATCTTCATCCCTGTCTTCCCGTCATCCCGTGTCTTGGAATTTTGTCCACATCTTGATCGATTCGATTCAAAGGATCCGGTCGTCACATGTTGCACTTACTAGCTAGTACTTCATTTAAAGCCTGTAGCCTCACCTGAGTGAATTCTCTTCAATTCAGGTAAAAGAGTAGAGAGAGAGCACTGAACCATCTTTTCTTTCTTCACTTGCTACATATTCTCCGCAAATAAATTCATTTCAGGCACATACTAGTTTCTTAGTCATGATCGTGTATTTATTTATCAGTTAAAAAGCATAGATTTTAATTAATTTCCGCAAGATTATTCCATGTTGTTCGTGAGCAGCTATCTAGGCAAGCTAGCTGTTTATCCTCTCCACCCTTTGCTGTCTCACTCTCTCTTACCTAAACAGATAGCGGCCATGGCACACGATCTATGCCAATTCCTTTGTTCGCTATATCTCTTGCTGCAAACGTCCCTTTGCTCCTTTGTGCTGCTCAAAGTCTCGTGAAAATATTCTCTCCCCCGTTGCCTTATTTTGTCCGTACCCTCACCAAACCAAAAGCAAGGCAAAACACACATATTCTCCGATCCAGCTGTGTATACATTAATCAGCTAGTAACCATGCATGCATGCCTAATACTAACTTGATGATCTATCGATCAGATCCTGACGCGGAGGTGATCGCGCTGTCGCCCAAGACGCTGATGGCGACGAACCGGTTCGTGTGCGAGGTGTGCAACAAGGGGTTCCAGCGGGAGCAGAACCTGCAGCTGCACCGGCGCGGGCACAACCTGCCGTGGAAGCTGAAGCAGAAGGACCCGCTGCAGGCGCAGCGCCGCCGCGTGTACCTGTGCCCGGAGCCGACGTGCGCGCACCACGACCCGTCCCGCGCCCTCGGCGACCTGACGGGCATCAAGAAGCACTTCTGCCGCAAGCACGGCGAGAAGAAGTGGAAGTGCGACAAGTGCTCCAAGCGCTACGCCGTGCAGTCCGACTGGAAGGCGCACTCCAAGGTCTGCGGCACCCGCGAGTACCGCTGCGACTGCGGCACCCTCTTCTCCCGGTACGTGCGTCGTTCATCCCATGCTGTGCGTGCTTCATCAATTCCGTGCGTGTATCGTCTCTTCTGTACGTGTACGTGCGTGTCGTCACCGTCGATCTAGCTCTAGGCCTACTATATATGTGTGCATCGAGTTAGTACGTGTAACTTGGTACGTGTACCTGGATGTCTTCCAGTCGATCTGCTGCACGGCACGGTACTATCTGGCAAGTACGCATGCATGCATGATCAAGTCAATGCAATGCAAGCCTAGTCATTCTCGTTCTCGCATTACTGCATTAGCTACCAGTTCCCGTGCATTCCGAGTGCTAGATCGAAGAAGGCACCACCATGCATGACGTCACGCATGGTTCGGCGCGCCATGGACGTATCCTACTGCACACATCAGCATTGCTTTCCGCATCGCATGCATGACGCGCGCGCGCGGGCGCCTCCCGTGTGCTAGCTAGCAATACCTAGCTGCAAATTGTTCCGTGGCATGCATAATAAAAGGTACAGCGGCGACGACGACGCTGCGGATGGCCTGCCACTGCACGCGCTTTGGCTTCGGTGAACGCGCAAAGAATGTTTAGTGCTGCGTAATTTGGGCTTAGGGTTTTGTCTCGGCGCGTACCCAACAACTTTTGTTTGTGTTGCGCCCGTGGAGGAGAGAGAAAGTATTGGCAGCAGGGCCGCCAGCGCCAGGCAGGCAGGCAACTGCATGCACGTGAAGTGGCCGTTGTCTCATTGTCTGCTCCTACTAGCTGCATACCACTAGATGCGAACGAATGTCTCGAGAGTTTTTCTTGCATGCTAGCCCACCACCATCAAGCCCTGATATGGCTTAAAAAGCCAAGACACTACTGGTACAATAATCTCTCCATGTATACGAAGAAGTGAACCATGCAGAGACATGCACACTCCCCCAGCACCCAGCAGTAGTAGTGTCATGTAAGCTAGCTAGCGTAGTAGCCTTGCCTGTTTGCACATGAGCTGGCTAGATGCCGTGCAGGGCGCCAGGGCCATCCGTTGGTCGTGTCAGGGAGCCAGCAGAGGCCAAGGCTCACAGTCCAGTCACAGCTTTTTTTCCTTGGGTACACGGTACTGACGACCGATCCATGCCCGTCCAGGCCCTCACATCTCTTCAGAGTTCACATGCACTGCAAACTTTCGGAGCAAAGCAGGCAGAGATACGCGCGCGCGCTCGCACTCACGCGCGCACATTGATGGAATCGGGGCTGCTGGGGGCGAGTGGTCACGCCGCTATCGTCTTTCACTAGTTTGGCATGAATCTATCTGGTGGGAAACGAGCACATATGGAATGCATTAGCAGAAGCTGCAATCTAGTGATTGGGGCTGGGGCCTATCCTCTCTTGCATCAATAATTTTGGGGAACCGGGGGTCTAGAGGCTAGCCGCTAGGAAAGCTGCTTGTTATATTAAAAAGAGGATGGAGACCTTTAAAGGTAAAAAATGTACAAAATTACAGCGATTATAAAAAAAGAAAAGTGACACAAAGGACAGTAAGGGGGGTGGGGGTGCAGCAATAGACATTAGGATCGATGCACTAGGTTTGCCAGGTACTTTACCCCAGCTATCATCCACATGAACACCTCATCTTTAATGAGTTGTGTGACCTGTTGAGTGGTCGCTTCTTTGTGGTCGAAGATCCTAGCGTGCGCTCCTTCCATACTACCCAACATACTAGGATAATGAGTGATTTCAGCCTGCGCCGATCCGTGCACACTGTTTTAGCCAGTTCCGACCACCATTGATGCACTGAGACTGTTTGTGGCCACCTGTGCGGAAGCAAGTTGCTTGTGGATGTCCAATGGACCATTTCTCCCCAAATCCGCTTGGTGAATCTGCATTCGGTGAAAAGGTGGGTCGCAGTCTCTGTTGTTCTTCTACATAGGGGGCAGTTTCCAGAGTTAGCCTATCCCCGATCTTGTAGTCTAACAGATGTTCACACTCGGTTTTGTACCAGTAGCCATACAAAGAATTTGCATTTCGAAGGGCCCTAGCTGCTAGGAATATACATATAGGCTTTGATTTCGTGTGGGTGTTTTTTCCCTCAAGAAAATCATCCCTGCACATTGTATATATGTGGGTACATGTGGTATTCTACTAGCCGTTCAGAGTACTTTAAGGGCATTATGCTTGATTAGTTCGAGTACTGACGTATAGTATGCACATTTGGCGTTCATGTATTCATAAGTACAAACACAAAAACCTATTGTCTCCCTTTTGCTTTCTTCTTCTTCTTGGAGAACTTCTTTGGTTTCTTGGAAAGTGAGCTTTTGCCACGAAGCTTTCTGATGTCTGGTGGTGATGCCTCCATGCTCGCCCATGGCAATCTCTAATGTCAACTTGTACAATGTTTCCCTCTGCCTTTTCCTCTTGGAAGCTTGCCGCTATTAGGAACCTGCTATCAATTATAGCATGACAACCTACCTGCTACTCTTTTCCACTTTTTCCTCCTTGATTGATGACATGAGTTTATGGGATCTCGAGCTGCCATCGAGTGTGGAACAAGTGCAGTGAACAAAGTTCAAGTCAGAATTAAGGAGTTGGAAGTCTTTTTAGGCCATGTTTGGATCTATTAGTGCTAATAGTTAACTGACTAGTAGCTAATAGCTGCTAACTATTAGTTAGCTCTATTATTAGTACGGGATATTTGGTTGGATAGCTGTTTGTTTGTGAAAAATGTCTACAATACTAATGCACTCGTTGGGAAAGGATGCTAATAGTTAGTAGGCCCATGAGCACGTTTGTTTGAATTCCCACCTGCTATTTTCATCTAACTAATAGCACTGATGGATCCAAGTAGACATTACTAAACACACTCTCGTGATTTTTCGTAAAGACCTAAACATTGCGAAATGGCAACTCAAAACCAACATATACATTAGGAAATAGAGTTTAAGAACAGGTAGACTTAATTACACATTAGCATGATATGAAACGATTTCATTTCAAAAAAATGATATGAAAAAAAGACAAGTTCTTTTTTTTAAAAAAAAGAAACATGATGCCACTTAGAAATGCTGGTTCTTGAAATTCTGCATGGGCACGGTGTGCCATATATACACTTCAAATAATGTTTTGATTAAACCTTTTAGACGTGTTCTGAAAACTCGTGTTTGCCGATTGATCTGATGCAATTCATGACATTTTCAACAACTTCCTCTCTCTCTATCATTGCTTTTAAATTTGTACGGACTGTATGGCACCAAGAAAATTCTGCACATGAACAATTTTTCACATGCATGCGTTCTTTCACTGTGACGCTGTCCTTCTTGTCGTGCTACCGCATTTCACGTGCAACTTACGTTTGGTTTTGCACGTCACAAGCGCTCGATCCGTGCACACATATTGCCTCGTGATCCAACTGTTACTGACTTGTCAATCACATGCATGCACACGTGATTGCATGCATCCATTCCATGCAGGAGGGACAGCTTCATCACCCACAGGGCTTTCTGCGACGCCCTCGCCCAGGAGAGCGCCCGGCTCCCGCCGCCGGGCCTCACCGCCAGCCACCTCTACGGCGCCACCAGCGCCGCCAACATGGCGCTCAGCCTCTCGCAGGTCGGTTCCCACCTCGCATCCACCCTTGGCGGGGACGCGCACGGCCACCACCAGGACCTCCTCCGCCTCGGCGGCGGCGGCGGCGCCGCGGGCCGCTTTGACCATCTGCTGGGCCCGTCCGGCGCCTCCGCGTTCCGACCCCTGCCGCCCCCGCCATCGTCGGCGTTCCTCATGGGGGCGCCGCAGGAGTTCGGAGACGGCGGCGATGGCACTGGGCCCCACGTGTTCTTGCAGGGCAAGCCGTTCCATGGCCTCATGCATCTGCCGGATCTCCAAGGCAACGGCGCCGGCGGTGGTCCGTCGGCGTCGTCAGCTCCGGGTCTCTTCAACTTGGGCTACATCGCAAACAGCGCGAATAGCTCACGTACTTCCAGCCACGGCCATACAAGCCAGGGACACCTGACCAGTGACCAGTTCAGTGAAGGGGGAGGTGGTGGTGGTGCCGGCGGCTCTGAGTCATCGGCTGCGATGCTTTTCAGCGGCGGAGGGAGCTTCGCCGGCGGTGACCACCAAGTTGCTCCTGGCGGCGGGGTGTACAATGACCAGGCCGTGATGCTGCCGCAGATGTCCGCGACGGCGCTGCTGCAGAAGGCGTCGCAGATGGGCTCCAGCTCGAGCGCGCCCGGCGGCGCGTCCGTTTTTGGGGGCCTCGGGGGCTCGTCTGCACCGCCATCCGCCGCGCACGGCCGGGGCCCCATGCTCGACCAGAGCCAGATGCACCTGCAGAGCCTGATGAACTCGCTGGCTGCCGGCGGCATGTTCGGCGGCGGCGCCAACAGCGGCGGCATGATCGACCCAAGGATGTACGACATGGATCAAGATGTGAAGTTTAGCCAGGGCCGTGGTGGCGCTGAGATGACGCGCGACTTCCTTGGCGTCGGCGGCAGCGGCGGCGTCATGAGGGGGATGCCGGTGGTCAGAGGGGAGCACCGTGACGGTGCCAGTGACATGAGCTCCTTGGAGGCCGAGATGAAGTCGGCCTCGTCGTCCTTCACTGGAGGCAGGATGCCATAAGCTTATGCTCGCATAGTGAGAGAGTACTAAGCAACCTGGCATGCATGCAAACAAGGGTGTTGTAC
This sequence comes from Setaria viridis, assembly GCF_005286985.2. Lineage (NCBI taxonomy): Eukaryota > Viridiplantae > Streptophyta > Magnoliopsida > Poales > Poaceae > Setaria > Setaria viridis. The sequence continues at coordinate 33,641,258 of NC_048263.2, forward strand.
TGAATCCGTTACAGCAGGTTGTTATAGTGTACACTGTACAATGCATGGGAGTGTAGTATAAGGTCGACTGCATTCCATGCAAAAAGGGACGAAGAGACGGGGTTTGAACTTTGAAGACATGCATGCTGAGCAAGGGGCTTCTTTGCTACTAATCCAAGAGGTTAGCTAGATCAAGTAGAACCGTGAGATGATCTAATTGGTGCATGCTTGGTGGTGGTAATTCATGCCTCAAATGTTTTGTTGTTTTCTCTATGTGTAATTGGTTTAATTATACTGGAGGAGATAGTATATTTAGCAATAATGTTGTAGCTAGCTAGGTTAGTATTGGCTTATTGGGGATGATAAGATTCATGCCTCCCAACTGTTTTCTATTTGTTGTTTTTTCTTCTGCAGCGCTGCTTACAGTACCCTTTAATTTGGAGCATAAGCATTGTTCTTGCTTCTTACAAGACAGTTAATAATCACATCTTAGCCATGTGGACATATAGTACTCTTGACATATGTTTTTCAAGTGTTCACAATGTTTCTTTTCCCCAGTATAGTTAATGCTTATCAGTGTGTACCGGGTAAAGAAAAAAATAATTAGATGCTTACCTGTTAGCAGATTGTTATATTTGATACTTTTTTTAATACTATATACCTAACATTGATGCTATAGTTATATGTACACATATCATTGCTATTAGATTCACCTTTTCTCTACACGACAGGAAGTGCGTGACCACGAATTCATTTAAGAGTGAATTCGCTCTGTGCCACAAAAATGAACATCAATCACCTTAGTGTCATATATTTTTGTGAACTTTCCTCGGTGCCATAACATCTAAATTTTATCCCCCCTTAGTGCCACATCCGTTAGGAAGTTGCTATACTGCTGTTAAATTGATAGGAAAAAGGCTATTTGCCCCTCCAACACAAATGATGAATATTTGGGCTCTATGTGAAAGGATCGAGATGTCGCCTAGAGGGGGCTGAATAGGTGAGTTGACCAATTTATAAAACTTTAACCCACTCGCAGCACTGCCCAGGCCAAACCGATCAAGCCGGTTCACCAAACCGGTCAGACCGGTCCAGGTAGGGTGGCACACCAAGTGCTGCTCGAGTCCCTCCTTGACTTCTAGCACCAACCAAACTTAGAGAGTGGTTTATGTAGATGATTTCCAGCAGGGCAAAGTAGTCCCTGCACACAAGATAAGCATACCTAAGTAGATCGAAGCGGAAGTACAAGTAAATTGCTAGAAATCAACAAGTGAAGCAAACCAAATGAAGACACGAGGATTTGTTTATCCGAAGTTCAGATTCACTGCAATGAATCCTACGTCTCCGTTGAGTAGCCTATTGGAATACGAGTCTAATTCAACTCCCTTCCAACAAGCCGGGTCTCTTTCAACCACTTTCCTCATCTCCACTAGATGATCTTTTTCCTTGCGGAGGTAAGATCGCGGCCCCCATAAACTTGCCGCTGCTCACCACACCTTAGGAGCTAGCTGGTGACGCCTAGCCGTCTAGGAGGCACACCTCCAAGAGTAACAAATGCTTCAAAGGCTTTCTCGACGCGAACCACAAGTGCTCAAGATATGGATTGCTCTTTTCAACTCACTAATGCTCACATAAGATCACTCTCTTAACCTAACTTAAAGATTTCTCAAAAATCACTCAAGTCTCACAAAGAGAGGTTGGGGAGAGATTTTCTAGTCACTAGATGATGTCAAGAGCGTGTGTAACCAGCAACCCACCAAGGAGGGGGCCAAGGGGTATATATACCTCCACAAACCAGAAACTAGCCGTTAGAGTTGATCAAACCGGTCAGACCGGTTGCTAGACCGGTCAGACCGATCTAGTTTGAAAAATTAGCTGCTGCCCTTGGGTCGATCAGACCAGTTTGGCTGAATTAGCCATTAGCTCACTGAACCCCTAGACCAGTCAGACCGGTTGACCGGTCTGCCAAACCGGTGAGACCAGTTTGGCTGAGTTAGCCCAAAAACTCTTATCACTCTCGGTCCACCCACTGGTTGAACCAACCATTGTTAGCTGAGCTGGGACAGTTAGCATACTCGAGGGTTTTCTGAAGGCTATCTCACATAGGTCAACTAAGAGCACTTTTTGGTGTTGTAAATCAGCTAATGTTGCATCCCTCTTGATAGAACGACATACCTATACTCAAGAATAAATATAAACACCATATCATCCACTTGAGCTTATAAGTCATCATCCCATGCCATACTTTGATTAATTGTCACTTGAGTTAGTCAGTTGAGGGTTCTCAGCATAGCTATCATCTTGAGCACATCCATCTTGAGCTAGTCACTTAAGATTTTTCCTTGTTCATGATAAGATATACTTGAATCCTTAAGTCACTCCATTTTATCAATCACAATAGACTAGATGCATTGTATTGCTTCCCTTGGTAAGGCTTAGATATGATACTTCGAAACCCCTCGGATACTAGCCACTTCACCTTAGCAAAACGCACATTGTCCAAGCCGTCACTTGACTAAAGCTTGCTTAGTCCCTCGCTCTAGTACCTCGCTTGATTTCTTCACCTATTCTTACCACTTTGAGTTAAGTTTTGCTTTTGACATCAACAACGAAATCTCATTTGAAATCATCTTCGAATGCTTGTTCTTGATTGATAAAGAATATCTCATGAATTGTAAACTTCCAATAACAAGACTAATATGTAACATATAAGCTCATGTCTTTTTATCAAATGCACATGAAGTCTTGCAATATCCATTTGTAAATATCACTCTTCTTTTCTTAATGATCCCTTTACTTGTCGATCAAGCTATCACATCATTTGAAGGCTTATAGATTAACCATAAAACATATCCCCAAGTTTTACTTCACCCTTGCTTGTTATTAATCATATAATTTAATCATGGGATTACATATGTGCTTGCTTTTTTTATTGTGAGCCATATAACACATATTCAACTTATGAGACAATATCACATCATAAATATGAGAATAAAATCCTGCTCACAATCTTAAGCAAATAAGTTAGTCCTTTAATCATTTTGTCATTCAATTCACCAAAACCCACTTAGGGTCCTAGATGCACTTTCACTATACCCTTCACTGCCATATAACAGATAAAGATGTCACTTAGATAAATTTTACAATGACGGTTAGTGCCACAAATGACATAATATTTTATAATAAAATCAATTTGACATATAAACACAAAGTGAGATAGCATTGTAAAATTGAACATGTCATAGCTGACATCAAGTTTATCATCAGATAGCATTCACGAGTACCAAAATGACATGTCATAGCTGACATGATACATGAGTTTCATGTTTCTCATCACACAGATAGCATGAGTTTCAAGTTTCTCATCACATACATAATGCAAATCTGATCACATATACCAAGCAAAATAAGAGACAAGACATGCAGCTGGAAATTCATTCTAGAATTTTCCTTTTGCTTCTAGTGCCCATTGCAGGGCCCTTAGGAGTCTTGCTTCTAGTGCACATGGTAAGGCTTTGAGGTGGCACCAAATCTTGCTTCTTCTTTGCGTTGCTTGTAGCCTTTGCCTTCTTAACCTTTGATTGCTTTATTGCTTTTCCTCATATCTTTCTCTTCTCTTTCAGCTTAACTTCAGGTGATGGTGTAGAACATGGAAGGTACTGAATGATGAGAGGCTCAGGTTGGCTTGAGCCACATGCAGACCTACACATGAAGAAAATGTACTTAAATAGATGCATTGAAATAAGCTAAAATAATTGAAGTCAAACTGATGTACTCAAACAAAATTAAATTTAACTTACTTATCAGTTGTAGTAGAGCTCAAGTTATTTGAACATCCTTGGTTGTAGTAAGAGTACAAGTTAGCTACTGAATTTAGTAAATCTGAAAAAAAAATTCACAAGTTATGTTGCTAGGAGCTCACCTTGGAGGAAAACACATTGGTGTGGGCTTTGAGCTAGAGCCAACAGCTACAATACTGTTCTCAGTTTTATTGCTTTTCTTCTTCTTGTTTGGTGGCCCCCTACATATTAGAATTTATTATTAGTACATAAATGCCTACATTACAACAGGGAGTGCATATTAGTACAGAGCTAGCATGGCTGCTATGTCATTTGGATCACCATCTTTGCATGTGTACCAATGGTGTCCATATCTTGTGCAAATAGGGCATCTATGCTGCATTTTCTTACGTGTTGTGGTTGTTGAGTTCTCCATACACCCTTTGAACCTCTGATTCTTTCTTCTACCAGCAGTGGACTTGAGAAGTGATGGATGCATGAAGAAGCCATGGTCTGACCGCTGCCACTGGGCCTTGTCAGTAAGGGTAAGGATAAGATTCTCATATGCAACCCTAAACTTCTCAACTGAATAATAGGAGTCAACATAAATCTCCAAAGGCTGACCCATCTTAGTGATAAATGCAATAGCATGTAAGCATGGAATGCCTGAGACTTGAAATTTCCTACAAGAACAAGTTCTTTCTTCTAGGTTCACCACACACTTGTACCCATTGCTTCCCTTGACACACACTTCTACAACTTCATCTAAGCTTGCACGTACCTCTATATCCAAATTGAAACTTTACTCCCTCAATTTCTTCATGACATGTGGCAAAATAAAGCCTCCCATCTTTCTAGAAATTGTCCTCCTCGTATACCACTTATCCATAAGAAGAATTCTTATCTTGTCCATGAAGTCATCCAAATTCAATCCCTTCCAGGTCTTTATCCAGTTATTAAAACTTTCTACAAGGTTATTGGTGACATAGTCCACCTTGCAGTTAAGAATTAGCTTCTTGTCCATATCTTGGTGTGATATTGCATTATGTAATCCATTGCATCTGGTCTACCTTTATCCATTGCTTTCCAATGCTTATCAAAAAAATAAGGAGACCATGAATAAGCCGCTGCCCAAAGATGGTCATCAAACACCTTGCCACTGTATTTTTTCTTGAAGTTGTACACCAAAATGGAACATGCATTCTGTATGCTTAGCTGATGGGAACACTTGTTGCACTCCAGCCATGACAATTTGCCTAGCATCAGTATAAATAGCTAACCCATGTGGTGTTCCTATAGCTTCTCTAAGCCTTTCCATAAACTAGATCCAATTGTCATTTGTCTCAGAGTCAAACACTCAAAAAGCAACTGGATATATCCAGTTGTGTCCATCTACAGCACATGCACATGCTAACTGCCCACTGTACTTGCCTATCAAAAAAGTATTGTCTATTGCCAAATATGGCCTACATCCCCTAAGGAAACCATCTGTGCAAGGTTTCAAAGCAAAAAATATCCTATTGAACTTGATCTTTCCTTGGATGGTGTGATGATCAATTGCTACAACACTACCAGGAAATTACCTTTCCGCCTCTACCTTAAACTTATATAAGCTATCAAAGCTAATGTCCCAATCACCAAATAGTTGATTATGTGCTAGCTCTTTACCTGCATACACCCTCTTGTATGATATTTCTACCTTGTACTTTTCCTTTATCTTAGCTTGCAGTTCCTTTGCCCCCCATCTTGAATCTGCAGTGAGCCAATCTTTGACAACATCGCACACCCAGAACTTGGTTGCATGCTTCACCACCTGACTTCTCCGTGCACTAGTACATGTATGTGCTTCAGGGTTCTTCCTCACCTAACAAGAGACACAGATAATAGGTAATCACAGTTTGCAACCAATCCAACAGTGTCAAAATAAACACAAAAAATAATATAATTACCTTAATTGTTACTTTGTCATCCATAGTAGTAGCATATAGCCTCCACCTACATCCATCTTCCACTTTCCTTGAGCAGTGTAGAATCATTCTCCCTGGATCACTCTTTTTAGTATCAAACTCAAACTCATGTTTAATTGCATGGTAAGACAATGCCAACTTAAATTCATCCATATTGGGATATGTACTACCCACAGCTATTGGTGGGTCTTTTTTGTCATAAGCAACAATGAGAGGTGGTATAGGATCCTTTCCTACCAATCCATCCTCTTCCTCATAAACTTTGTCAGAATCAGACTCAGATTCAGATTCAGAGACAACATCATCATGAGAAGCCCCAGATTTGGATGCATTGGTTAGGTACAGGTTCTCCTCATCCACTCCCACAAATTCATTCTCTTGTTCAGGATTTGCTAGGATATTGTCATCATCAGCTAGAGGTGTGCTAGGTTGGCTTGTTGTGCCATGGCTAGATGTAGTTTCATGAGTGGGCTGAGTGGATTTGCTGTCAACAACATATTCAGACATAGCAGGCCATATAGGAATTCTGTGGGGAGGGTGCATGCTATGGACATGTTCACTTTCTTGCTATCAACATGCTTGGCAAACATTGCAAGCATATCTTGGTCGGTTTTTACTTCTTGGTGGGTTTTCCTAGCATCATCATAGTAAGGAACATTGGCATGTTCAAGATACCTAGGAGGATACTTCTCCATAATTTCACCTAACAAATCCTTGAAATTGCAGATGACGGAGTCTACAACCACAATAGTAAAGCAAGAAACATCCTTTCTACTTCTAGCATTCACAGCAAATCTTATTTCCAATAGAAAGCTCAAATTAGGGTCCATCCTGTAAATCAAGATGGCATGAAAACCACTACATATTTGTGCTAAGCTAGCCTAGGCAAAGAGAAGAAGAGTACTCAGAGAAGAATGAGGTCACTTACCCTTCCAGAAGCCAAGAAGGATATGCAGCTCCTATCCCGTGCTCGCCTTCATGCACCATCATGGAACCCTAGCCTGGGGCCCTTGGCCATGAGCGCCTCGGCCTAGCCGTGTCAGACCTCAAGCAGACACGCGCGGGCACCCTCCGCCTCACCGCGCAGGCCCTCAACCTGGCTGCGCTCGAGCGCCCTCCTCCTAGTCGTGCGCAGGGGCGACATGAGCCCAACCTCAAGGGTCCCTCGCACCCGTGCGTCACCGCTGTCCCGCGCCGCCGTGTCCTGCGCCTCCGCCTCCCTCTCATTGATTTGGATGCAGCGTGCGGGGTGCCGGGGAGAAAGCCAGGAGAGGATAGGGAGAGGAGACCTGATGAGAGAGGATAAGGTTTCTCCCAAGTGAGCCCCTTTGTCAGCAAAATAAGGGTACAGATGTTTCGTCTTATGCCAGCACCTCTCCAGCGAGCTATGAAAAACAAACAGATTGCTGACGGATGTGGCACTGAGGGGATAAATTTAGATGTTATGGCACAGAAGGAAGTTCGGGAAAATCTAAGGCACTGAGGGAATTGATGTTAATTTTTGTGGCATAGAGGGAATTCACTCTTCATTTAATCCCTATTTCCTTTTACAGCACGCCCATAAGTAAAGACCACTACAAGATCTTTGATCATTCGTTACAGCCCTTAAACTATCATAAATCCAATGGAGAAGTAAAAGCTTCACTTTGTTTAATTATTTTTGTTGTTGCTAGTCATCTTAATTAGTTTTTCATTATAGACATTTACCACCGTCGTCTAGGCATTATATTGGTTGTGTAAGTGTCTATCTCATCATTTAATGAAACATGTGCACTGCATATATATTGTTAAGAAGAAAACATCATAAAAGGTTTTGTTTACCAATTACAAGCCTTCTTCTTAATACAGTCCTTTGAGAGGTACTCCCTCCGTTCCTGTTTATAAGGCACAACATCATATGTCAGGGTCTTCCAAATTAGACTTTGATCATTCATTTATCTTATACTATATTGGTTATGGTTATAAACTTACGATCATTGGAGAGTACATTTGATTACAAATCCAACCATGTCAAATTTACATTGCAAAAGTAAAAAAAATGTTGAGTAAATTATTGGTCATAGATTGTAAAGTTTGAATATTGATATGCGTGTGCGTCTTATAAACAGGAACGGAGGGAGTACCAGGTAAATCTGCTCGTTACCGTGTTGTTAAAATGAAGATACAATTATCTATCAACCTGAGCTCAGCACGAGCTAGTAATAAGAGACACAAATATTAGAAATTCATGGATAAATTTAGACCCACATCTAATCAATTTTTTCAATCTTGGTGTCTTTCATTTGTTCATGCTCTAACATAATACTCATTTACATACTTTCTAGTTACAAATGACTCTTTTGTTTTTTTTCTATTCGACAATTTATAGTTCCCCTTTGCATTTTACCTTCATATGTGTTTGACATATATATAGTTGAAACCTTAGCTTCACGTATACATGTATACCTCAAATTTTTTTATATTAAAAAGTGCAGAAGTGCATAGTTAAAATTATGTATTGCAGCACTTTGGGTTTTTTATAATGGCGAATGTGGGAGTTTAGATGTAAATTTAGGTGTACTTTAGATAATTCTCAGAACAACATAAGTGGTAATTTAGATTTGTTTGCACTGCTAGCTACTTCCTCCGTTCTAAATTGTAGGTTGTTTTGGTTTTTTAATGTGCATAGTTTTTACTATGCACTTAGATATGGTATATGTATAGATGCATAATAATAGCTATGAACCTAGAAAAGCCAAAACGATATATAATTTGAAACGGAGGGAGTAGCTATACCAGCTGCTGATTGTGTGGAATTGTGCTTCCCGTTGGGGGCTATACGCCCATACACGCGTTTGTAAGGGGGTGTTTGTGTTTGGATTCCCAAGCTAAACTTTAGTCCCTGTCACATCGAATGTTTAGATATTAATTAGAAGTATTAAGCATAGACTATTTACAAAACCCATTGCATAGATGGAGGCTAAACGGCGAGACGAATCTATTAAGCCTAATTAGTCCATGATTTGACAATGTGCTGCTACATTAACCATTTACTAATGATGGATTAATTAGGCTTAATAGATTCATCTCGCCGTTTAGCCACCATCTGTGTAATAATTAACTCATATTTATTCCTCATAATTAATCTCCGAATATTCGATGTGACACGAACTAAACTTTAGCTGCACGTCCAAACACCAAGATTTGCTCGCATTAATTGCACGTATATATGGACCAACCACCGATGGCGCCGTGTTGTGCACGGTGCACATAGATATGTGTAGGCCATGTTGATGACAGGGACAATTCCTTGTGGCGGCCGGGCGGCGAAGGGATATCGCCTTGCAGCGGTCGTTCTCGGCTCCCGGTTGGCCGGTTGGTACGGTTGAGCTTTCACCAGGGGTATGTTTAGGTTCAACTCGCATAGATTCTCATTCTCTTCTTGATTATCAGGGCATCGTTACGCACCGCACACGTTCGTCCTTAATCCCATCTCAGCGCAGCAGAACGTTCGACGCCGTCGTTGAAAAGCAGTTGCCGGCTCGACGCTTTCGTCAACAGTCCTCCGAAATCTATGCCCACACGCAAGAATGACATTCAGATTGTCAGATGGCGATGTCATGACGCAGCAGCAGGCCAGCAGAAATTAAACTCTCGTCACCCGGCTAGTAGGAACTACCTGGTAACTACACTTGTTAGTGCTAACTCCTTCGCACAGACATACATATATCTCGGGAACAGCTGGAGGGGACGATGTGGTCTGTTTGTCCGTAGCGTTCTCGGTGCTGTGCGGCGCGAACCAGACTATCAGAGGCGTGTATGGTGATAACACATCGCTCGCGCCTGGCGGAATCACGGTCACGGGTGCGAGACATCTATGCTAGCTAGCTCTTGCTTGGGGCCCCGGCCGGGGGGATCCGACGTGTGATTCTGGGCTCGGCCTGACGCGCCCCGGCCGACTAGCATTTTTTGCAGCGGCTGCAATCATGGCGCAGCGGAAAGCGCCCGGGGCTGCTGCGCGACGATCCTGTTGCTATCATGTGCATGTGCCTTCAATATCTCATAGTGGAAAGGCATGTGTCGTGGTCGTGGCTCTGTAGTCGTCTGTGGTGGTCTTCTGTGTTTACCGTTCACGTAGCCGCAGACTCGCAGGCGCCAGAAAGAGTACCATCGCCCAGCGACTGGGATGCATTCAGAGCTGCGCTGGTGCTGTGCTCTTGGTAGGGGCCTGTATAAGCAGAGGAACGTACAGCAGCATCCCTGCACGTACCGCGCCTCCATGAAGGCAGCTAGCCGGAAAAAGACTATTGCTTCGCCGGCTTTGAATGGGCTTCGTTAATTACTTGGCTTCGTGGTGGCGCATGGGCAGCCAACTAGCTATCGTTCGACGTAGCGCGGCTTCGGTCGTCATGGAGATACCCCGCGGCTTCCTTCCGTCCGCTGGCGTTGTGTGCACGGCCGGAGCTTGGAGCAACAGTAGAGTAGGGAAGCAGCGCAGACACGGATCTTCTCTTCAACCTACTAGTGGAACGATTCAGCATAAACGGTTTTTTATTTTCGTTTTATTTCTTTTCAGCGTTAGTACACAACGATTACAATATAAAATCTTACTCTTGGAACATTTTTTTTTATGAAACGATGTTTTTAAAACCTTTTTTTCATAGTTTGGAATACTTTTTTATTCAATCGGAACATTGCTTTTTTATTTTTTTTTCTTTTGCAATAGCCTTTTTTTTAAAGAAGAAGGTAGAGCTTGAATGCATAGCAGTGTTTACATCAAGAAATACAAGAGGGGAGCCCAACCATACATGAGAGCCATCTCCTAGAGTACAAACTACCTTTGCTAACATATGGGCTTCCCTATTTGAATCTCTACCTTCGTGCACAGACCGTGAATCGAAACATATTGTTCTATCTTGAATGTCTCGAAGAATCATCATATAATAATTAAGAGAACATGGGCATCTCTCTAATATTGTTGGTTACATTTAAGCAATCTGAAGCCATGAATCCCATAATCTTTAGCAAGCGCAAGAGCCTCAGCACGCACCATTAATTGCTTCAAGAGTTTCAGCATCAGCCATCAATACTATAGATTCGCTGCAACAATTATCCCTTGATCATTGCGGCAAACAACTTTTTTTTAAAAAAAACAAACAACTCCTTTCCTAGCATATGAAATGCACATTTCTTGCTTCGGGTCAGAGATTCTCAATGTTGCCAATATTTTCTATGTCATCTTCATCCCAGACACATATCGATATAGTACAGTGAAGCAATGCATGCATGCTCCCAAGCCAGCGCCAAAATTTGCATTCAGATGATTGTAACATACTTTTATTTTAAAAACACTAGAGTGCAAATAGAATTCAGAATCAAGCGCCAACGAAACATCTTAATCTTCGATGTCACCTTTAAATCCCAAAAACTTTTCCATTCCGTCTGCCTAGAAAGCTCACTAGAACACATAGCCTTTCCCTAGAAATAATCTTCTCTTGCTTTCTTCGACAAAACTTGCATCCTTTAAGTTGAAAACGAACTGAAAAAATACCAATTTTTCTCACCATCGAGCGAGCCCCATCTTGGCAGCTTGCAACAATAATCAGGAGTGAGTGAGTTAAATGTGCTATTCGGCCTGTTGTGGTGCTGGTGTCTCATTCTGCAGTGTCACTGTTCTAGACCGCCAAATCACAATAGCAAGAGCACTTGAGTGTTCTGTGTACAAATTGAGGGGAATTAGAGAGAGATTAGGTTGGGATTAGCACAGGATTAGGGGAAACAGCAAGAACAGCAAGGGATACAGGAGGCTTCTTGGACAGAGGAAGACGTTCTGTTCTTCGATGCCGTTCCTTCCGTTCTCTTCTCATTTTGTATGCTGAACGCTTCTTTCTTCATCTCTCAGCCCACTGGGCCTACTGGGCAGCCCGGTCCATGACATGCAGCCCATCTTGGCGGCTGGTAACAAGCGCGCTGTGCCACTAGGCCGGATCGGCAAGCACGCGGGGCGTTGGCAGCTTAGCCCAGCCTAACACGTGTAAAGGCAGTAGCAGCACGCATCTTGGGCCTCACACTGCCTGCTTTTTTCCTCATTCATCAATCATAGTATAAAGTCTCTCTGTCCTCTGTCTCTAGAAGGAGCACAACACAAGGAAAGAAAAGAAAATCGCCGCTCCTGCGTTATGTCTCCGTCCGGCTTGGTTGGCCGCTGACTTGCGTTGAGGGATCACACGGATCGCTTTTGGTTGGCGACGGCCGTAGGACGACGGATCCTTTGGGTCCGGGTGGCACTGGCCGGCTGGCCCAGTAGCCCCTGGGCCCTGTCTCGAGATCTCTTCTTCAATGCTTGTTTTCCAATTTCCAGGTAGGTTCGCACACTCTTACTTGCACCGCGAACGGAGCCGTAGTTATGGCTGACCTGATACTCCTTGGTCCTTGCTTCGCCAAAAAGGGGCAGGCGCAGCTACTTCCTCCTGGCCACGGTACGAATACGAACTCCATCCGGGCATACTAGTACTGCGCTGGAAGATCTCTTCTTAAATAATGCTAGATACTGCCTCCTCCTGTGGTCTCACATCTGAATGGGCCGGCCAGCTGATGGTCAGATTCAGCTTCGCGGATTCGGAGATACGATACTCCTTCCTGATCCTGCTCGTGTAGTCCGGGGGTCGTCAGTGAAGGCCCATGTCCCTTGAGATCTCTGCTGCGCGCCTGCCTGGGATAGGCATCGCCGCACGGCTAGGCACGGTGCACAGTTCGGTGCACGCTGGCCCGGCGGGCCCGCCGGGCCTTAACGACCTCACCGTGCTAGCACCAGACCGCGGACATGGCATCAAACTAACTCTTCTCCAAAATTAGATTTAACACAACAATTTAAATTTCACAAACTAACTCTTCTCCAAAATCAGATTTCTCCAAAATCAGATTTAACACAACAATTTAAATTTCACAAACTAACTCTTCTCCAAAATCAGATTTAACACAGCAATTTAAATTTCACAAGTTCAAAACAAATGGACTATTGTGCTAACCACGTCACAATTCTCACAAGTCATACATACACATGCACAATAGCACACAAACACATGTGAATTTAAAAGAGTTCAATATTATTTTGAGCTGTTTGTTTTACTACCTCATTAAAAATCTTTGTAGGTAAAAACTCATACCTCGTGAGAAAATCCTAAAAAAACAAGAGTACAACCAGCTCGATAATTGTTCAGATACATTATAGTTGCATTACACAGATTCATCAAGATACAAGGTATGTTGCAATCTTAAATCTCCTTGCTCCCAATTCTTGATCAAAGCCAGCATCTCCACCATCTCAAGGGCCAGACAACGTCGCCGCTCCTCAATGATCCTGCCAGTGGTACTAAATGCAGACTCTGAAGATATGGTAGAAACAAGCACAGTCATAACATCCCTAGCTAACATAGAAAGAACAGGATAGGATAACTTATGCTCATGCCACCAGTGTAATATGTTGAAGTCATCATCGTACTGGTTGATAGTGTCACTGTCTAGGTAGGCAGACAGTTTAGATGAAAAAACAAGAGGCACACCAATATTAGCAGCCTACAACAAAGTACTTGCAGATGTTCTCCTAGGGAGGAGGATGCAGAACCAGAACTCAAGCTAGCACCAAGGCTAGCAGCAGCATAACTAGAATCGGATGAAGCACCATAATTACTAAAAATCTTGCCCCAAGCAGTCTTTTTCTTACCTATAACCCATGGTTGTGTGGCTCTTTGCAACCTCACAGAACCAAACTAGCGTCATACTTGTTAAAGATTGTAGACAATTCAGCCCTTACATCAGTTAAGTAACAAGAATAATCATGACTATTGCGCTGAGATAATAACTGAAAAACATTGCTAAAACCTATCATCTTAGCTTTAGGATCCAATATAAATGCAAAGTAATAAAGCATGGATATGCCACACTAATAATCTAAGCACTTAGCCTTCATGGGTGGAACAATATTTTTAAGATCATCATCATTCTCATAGGTCCTAAGATGTCCAGCTATCTCAAGAATATGATACAATACTAATAGAGTTGTAGGATAATAAACATCAGAGAGAACAACAGTAGAATCATAGAACTGTTTAAGAAATAGCAGAATCTTTTTAGCAATGTACCAGTGTGTTTCTATCAGAAGTGTCTAACCTTCAACCGAAGAAGGGTGCTGAGTGGTTATAAACACAGAAAATATGGTCTTATGGGGCATTAGATGCTTGATCATGAGATAAGTTGAATTCCATCTCACATCCATGTCCAAACTAAACTTATAAGGGCAGACACCAAAAGCAATGCAATAGGACTTGTAGGCAACAAAAGAATTTAGAAATGAAATTGCAGTTCTAAATGCACTAAGCATAGGCTTGAAAACATCAAGGCCAACCTTAATAATATTAAGATTAATAATATGACAAGCACAATACTAATGCAAAAATAGTTTTCCAACTAACCAGACAGTAAAGAACTAAGCTCAGCAATGGCGGCAGGATTTGCTGATGCATTATCCAATGTAACAGAAACGATCTTATTAGTTAAACTATAATCAGAAACAACAGAAGTAATACGCTCAGCAATATTATCATCATTATGAGATATATCAATTAAACAAGACCTAATATCCTCTTCTCTAGTTGCCAATCGACATTCACATAATGAGCAACCACATTAAGGTAATCTTCCTTAGCATTACCAGACCATATATCAGAGGTAAGAGCAACAGATGAAATAGATTGCAAAGAAGTCACAAGATTAGTACGACACTCATCGAAGTACTTACCAAAATCCTTGGTGGTGGTTTGCCTCGACACAAAAGTAAATATAGGATTATGAGCAACCTAAATATACTCCTCAAATGCATCAGACTCACCAAAGTATAAAGGAAGATCTAGTCTATCAATCAACCTACACAATTGGGTACGAGCAACATCAGCATTGTACTCCCAAAGATGGAGAGAGCCATCAGGATTGTACTTGAGTTGGAACTGAGCCATACGTGTACTTTTTTTTGCAAGCTAGGGCATTTTGGAAGATGCCTATGCAAATGTCTAGTACCACTATAGGAAATACCAGAATAAAGTTTCTTGCAATGGAAGCACCTAGCACCAGTTCTTACCCTCTTGCCATTCTTTACCTCGTACAGCGGCTCAAAGTCGTTCCACACCTTAGAGGTGGAAGAACGGCTCCTCTAGCTACCCGTACTCTCCATCCCCATCCCCATCTCACCTCCAGCACCAGCTACTGCGGGTAGATCTCCACTACTGGGCTGACCATCGGCATCGGGGATGTCGATAGGAATAGCACTGGTGCCGAACACCTCATGTCGATCCGCCTCCAAGTCAGACTCGTCATCTCCAGCCTGCCCCATCAACCTCAACTTGTCGTTGTAGCAGGTTGGATAGCCAGCTATCGTCGGCTCGCCGATTCCTCGACGGGTGCACATCGAAGATCTGCAGAAACATAGAAAGATAGAAAGTTAGAGAAGCAAAGGAGAAGAACCGGAGCACGACAGAGGTGAAGCAAAAAAGCACCAGAGTTTGGCTTACCTCGTCCTCGTGCGCACCCGGAGCACCGAAGTCGCCTTCGATGTCGTCTATCCACCAGAGAAGCACTGGAGCAAAGCAGAGGCATGGCACATGGGCACACAGCCTCTCGGAGAGGGGGACTGAGAGGGAGAATAGGGGAAGAGCCGACTCAGACGACGAGGGTGCCACCGCGCCAGATCTTGAAGAGAGGACATGAAAGGGGAGATGCGAGACGCAAGAGCGGCAAGGTTGGTGCAGCGAGGGAGGCGGCCCAATGGAAGTTAGGGTTCGACTAAATGTAGCTGCTCCTTATATGCGGAGCGCGGCGAGCCTAGCGGGCCTTAACAGGCTGGGCCGCCCCACATAATTCTAACAAGCCAAATAGGCTGTGCCGGGCCGGGCCAGCACGCGGGCTGTGGTAGCGGTCCAGGCCTAGCCCGTGCTATGGGCTGGGCCAGTACGGACACGACAGCCACCGTGTCGGGCCGTGCCTGGATTGGGTCAAAATCCCGTGGGCCATATGGTCAAAATACTTGCATGGGCGCGCGCACGCACGCATGCGCGCGATGAAATTCGTGGCATGATGGCGTCAGGCCGCCCCGCGGGGAGTGGAGACATCGATCGAGTGGTCAAAGGTAGCAGAGATGGGGCGTCCGTATCACAGGGAGAGACGACGCACGTACCTACGTACTGCGATTTGCTTCCTACTCCGTACAGCCAAAGGAACGTACGTACGTGCCGCTTTGCCCTGCCGCCAGCTGACAGTATCTGCTACGAACTATACTGATCTGCTTTCTCAGGCACACAGGTTTTCAGGTAATTAAGCCGGCCTTTAATATCCCACTGTTAAGACGAGGATAATACTACTGTGCTCTACCACCATGCACAGTTGACAGTTGCAGCTAGATCCACTTGTGAAGATGTGGAGGAAATGCCTCTTGTGACGACTCGTGATAGCAGCATGTATAACAGTGCAATGAGAAAGGCTGCGGCGGAATCGAGTGAAAGACCGTGCAGCGTGCCGTTTATTCTAACGTGGCAGGACAGATTCGAGTTCCCTTTGCTTGTACGCAGGTGTCCAAGTGATGGGGTAATCGATGTATGCCAAGTGGTTGGTCGTCTCTCCCTAGTTCGCGTTTCTTGTACTACCGCCTTTTATACCCTACCCTTTCTAAATGAAATGCTTTCCAGAAAAAATCTTTTTTGAACAAAAAAAATTGAGTAATTGATGCAGCAATTTAGGAAGTTGGGAACGAAGGCATTGAAACACGACTGGAGAATTGACCACGGTTGCATACCCTTATGCGAGACTGCGAGACTCTGAACTCACTGAATCCTGCTAATAATGATGGCCATCTCTCGTGGCGCGTGGGATCACTATTCACTAGCGCGCCGATGCGGCCGGCTGCTCCGCATCCGCTAGGCTCTAGCTAGCCCTATCATAGTCTACAGTCTAGAGCGGGTAGACACGCCCTGACGCCCAACGATATATAGACAACCCGGCCGGCTGGCCGGTGAAGCCATGAAACAGACCACGAGGGGACGCCCGACCGGGAGACCGCTGCAGTGGTTAGTGGAGTTTGTAGCTAGCTAGCAACGCAGCGAGCGAGGCCGCTAGCGCGCCCGCGACCACCGCACCGCAGCTCCACGGGAGAGAGGCGGCCGAGGAAGAAGAAGGTCGTCACCGATCGAAGGCTGCCTGCGGAGCGAGGGCAAAGATGGGCGGCGCCGGCGGGGCGACGACGAGGAGGCGGTACAACAGGTCTACGGTTCCCAGGCTGAGGTGGACGAGCGAGCTCCACCGCAGCTTCGTCCGGGCCGTCGACTGCCTCGGCGGGCAGGACAGTGCGTCTCGCTTCGCTTCTCACGCCGCTAGTATACATGCATTCTTAATTTGTTTTTCACATATATGCTTAGTTCATGTGGTGTGGATGCCGTTCTGATCTCTCTTTACTCGCCAAATGTTCTAATGTAATGCCGTTCTTGGTGATCGGTGCTGACTGCAGAGGCTACCCCTAAGCTCATTCTCCAGCTCATGGACGTCAGGGGGCTTACCATTGCTCATGTCAAGAGCCACCTTCAGGTCAGTCCGTTTCTTCATCACACCCTACCAATGCAACTCAGTACCGTACCATGTATTATGATGATAGGCATGAATCTGATCAACAGGTATTGTAGTTTGTTACTTGAAGCTAAGAATTAATGTGCATTTATGTATGTAGTAATAACTCAGTTCCTTTTGCTCTTGTTCTGGTAACAGATGTACAGAAGCTCAGGACATGACATTAGAAAGACAGGTGAGAGAGATACATCCTTTGTCTTTATTTGTTCCTCTCACTGCTCAATTTCTTATTAGCGGAATCTTCTTAGTTTTTCCCGGTGATGAAGCCTCTTTCTCGGGATTTGGGATTAAGATCAAGGCTAGTGCACAAAACTAAACACAAACCGTTCCCAATACACTAAACAATGATTAGTTGCAGGATTGCTCTGTATGTGCCATGCATGCATGTGTTCAGTCTTCTATAGCAGGCACTCACCTTTTACTAGCCTTGCACATGTGTGGTGCTAATTGAAAGCCAAACTACCCTTTTTTTGTGTGCCCTAATTCTACACATGTATGCGGCTAATGGAAAGCCAAACCACCTTTTACATTCCCTTCTCCTTTTCATGCTACCATCAGAGATGCAACCACGGCTAGGACATCTGAAGCACTCATTCACCGTTGATGAGGGAGGCCCCAAGGAATTCATCTGCCCACCCATGAAAAGGTTCTCTACTCTGCTGCTTTTTAACGCTACCATATTCCAGGGCTGATCGAATGAAAAGAAAACGATTTCCCAAGCCTTTGGCTCACAAACACCTTTGGCACCCTGGTTTTTTTTGGCCTGTTTGGATGAACAGGGCAAAGGCAGGGGCAGCCACGGTCACGCACGAGAGCATGCAGGGGAACAGTGACATGGGGGCTCCTGGCACCCGGCGCTGCGGCGATGATTACACGCAAGCGGTGCCCGTGGGCTGCAGCAGGAGGATAACGGAGTGCCTCCGCTGGCAGTGGCAGAGGGATGCCGCTGCCGCTTCTACACTGCAAGAGCTGGGATTTTGGGTGCGAGGAACCGAGCCCTTCAAGGTACGACAGGTAAGAAAAGAAGAGCTACTGAAAAAGAAGTATTCGGGAAAAAAAGAGTGTTATCAAAAGAAGATACCTCTCTCTTGTCTTAACTGCTTTTCTCTCGCTCTGATCTTTCTCTTCACATGTCTCGCTAGTCGTCTCATCTGCATGCCTCTTGCTTTATAATGGAGTACGTGCTGCTATCTGCAACGTGGACATTGACAAGCCATCGTGTTCAGGGCTTCACATTTGCTGAAAGCCAGAAATGCCATTATGCACACAGCCCTATCTAGTTTTCATTAGCCTCAGCTGTAACTCTTGAGATGAGTTCTCGGCCTTGCAGTGTGCTAGCCAGAAATGGAGGTAAAACCGTTGGAGTAGTTCAGTAGCTAGTATCAGTGGTACTGTTGCTAGCAGTAGCTAGAGGAGTGCCAGAAATGGGTCATGAGAACCTGAGCCCTCAGGCATTCGCTTCGGCTCGTCGACAATGATATGCCAAAAGAAGGGGCTTTTGCAGCACTCGATCGGTTCCACTCCAACCCTTGCAGCTGCACACGCAGCATTGCCATGATGGCGGGCGATGGTGCAGTCCAGTCCAGATGCAGATGCAGAAAGAACAAGCCCATTAAAGCTTCTCTGGTGCTTTGCTCCGGCTGAGGAGAAAAAAGGGAAACCAGTGTACCGTTTGCTTCTGAATTCTGATGGAGCACATGAGTTCTGTAGCTCCTTGTCTACCCCACTGTTGATCCATGCAGTTTCACTGCAAAGGTAGCAATGATCTCAATATAGATTCTAGCAGGGCCAAGTTCATATACGAACTATTGCGTTCTATTGCGGTTAAAAAAAAAGGTTACCTTTGTTTTGTATTTTCCTAACAAAGTTAAACGGCCTGGCCCTTCTTCTGACTTCTGCTGTGTTTTATTCTACAGATTGGAAGGCCCATTGCAAATCGTTTCAGCCCTGTGGTGAGGCAGCTATCTTCCAAGGAGATCAAGTGCGAAAACAGATGCTTCTTGTTTGGCACTGCTACTAGAGACGAAGCGGCCAAGAGACTTTCACCGTTGCGACCGCTAGGCTCCATTGACCCGAAAGCAGCTGTGGCCGCAGTATCTTCCTGGCCCCGTGAAGGCAGCTGCGTACTGTCTCCGCCGCCGTCGTCGACGAGCTTTAGTGGATGCTCGGGGCCAGGCAGAGGCAGCTGCTTATTTGCCGGGCAGAGGATTAACCTGGACCTTTCCCTGTCAATATGTGGATCATAGCTTATGAATTTTGTACAACAACCGTATCCATGTCGCATGCCTCTTGTAACTTGTTTTTGGATTTTCCACTGGTAGCATGGCGCAAATTGAGCAGTAACTAGTCCAAAACTAAGCGCCTTCAGAAAGATCTTAGGAATGACTGTTCACAAGTTCCATTGTATGGATGTGGCAAAGGAAAAACTGTCTGCTGGAAGTGACCAGCAAAACGGAAGCATGAACCGACTACCAAGACAGATCAGCCCACAAACTTAGGACACTTTCTTTTTCTTGAAAAACAACTTAGGACACTTTCAGTGATCCATGTAGGCCAAATGTAGGTGCCCCATGAGGAATACAGTGCTGCTGTCAGCCTGTCCATACTCCATACTGTTTCTCCGATTCTGCCCCTTGCTTTGGCTGGCAGCTCCTGTACCTGCAGGGATTTCCTGAACAAAGGAGATTCTCCATGTCCTTAAAATGTTTCTGCTTTCTTGCAAGCATTCAAAGCAAGGACTTTATATCAAAAGAGTTTCAGAATGTACCAAGAATTCAGGAGATATATCTAATGCAAAGAATCTTATCATGTTGCATGCCTCTTATAATTTTCATTTCAGATATGTCCGAGCATAGATTTAACAGCAAAGATGACTAAATCCATGCCTGTCTATACGGGCAATGTACTCATAAGTCATGACTATGCAAGTATGCATGATGTCTTCTCTCGCTCCCTGCTGAAATGAAACAACAGAATGATTAAAACATCAGTCATTCTCGTGTGCGTGCGTGTGTTGTCTCTGTCTACTCCATTTGAGCTGGCGTTTGTTAAAAGCCTAAGAGCCAGTGGCAAAGCTAGTCGACACAGACCACTGATCTGCTTGCTGCCTCAAGGATTGACAAATCCCATCCCGCGTCTCGTCCAAAAAAATTGCACTCGTCAGTTTCCGTGTTCGCCTTTGATGCCGGGTAAAAGGCAACGGCATCAATCCTTTTGTCAAAATCACACGGCCATTTACCACTTCCCCAAAAGGCTGAAAAAAAACTGACGGCATCTCGTCTCAAGTACAAATTATTACCATGATGAGCAGCACAGTAGATTGCAGGGGAAAAGTACGGTGGCCGGAACAAAAGCCATCGCAGAGGCCGCTTCTTCAGCAACATGCATCATGCTTTGTGGCTGAACTGGGTTACTGGGCTGGGCAGGATAGACAACGTTCAGAAAACACAGTGGGAAAGACATCATGGCCGGCGAGCTCGGTTTTGACATTTCGGCACGCTGAGAAAAACGACGAGAAGCTAGCCTCCAAGAACTGTATGAACTCTTCAGTGTTGCTACAAGACACAATTTCACCTCCCCAAAGGCAGACAGACGACTGTTTGTGGGGGCTATGGATGATACAATGTGCAAGGCATCACGCCAGTGTCTTCTATGCTTGTTACAAACTCGCCTCGATCATGGTCTCTCCTCTTGATCTAAAAAAACAAGGTTTAAGATGATGGTACTCTAGTAGTACTAATGAGCAGGTGAAAAAATTGAACCCGCTGTTCCACATTACAGCTACTCTGGTTGGTGTCAAGCACGGCCGAGATTTCACTTCTTCTTTGTTGCTTTGGCATCAGACGCCAAAGACCTGACAGAAAGGCGAGGCTTGGTGGAGATGAGTTCGGCTGGGAGAACGGACACCCCAGCCACCGAAGATCCAAGGGGTACCCCAGAAACGGGGAGCATCTCAACGAGTACGGCAACCTGGCACATTAGGAACATGTCATTCACTTTAGCGAACCATAAAGCTAGACAAATTAATGAGAAATAGTGCAGAAGAAATTTAAACTTGAAGTAGCCCATAAATTCTCTCTAAGTCCCAGTTTCCCAATATATTTACAAACTAAATCTTACAATCTAGCTCTCATATACTGTATACCTCACATATGAAGTTTAAGTAAAATGTTTCGAAGTATAGAGGAATAGAAGTTCATATTTTATAGATAATAAAAATTTGTGGAAATTCTTCAGTTTGGTAACTTCAATACAGTTTGGTAACTTCAATGATGAGCAGTTAGATTAGTAGCTACTAGTGAAATTAGAAACGGTCTTCTGACTCTGACATATGCCCTGCACAAGAAAGTAAACGTGCTGCAGTTGCAGCATGTCAGATGTCAACACCTGACCAAACTTATAGCAGTTTTCATCATGATAGAATGGAAAAAAGACCTTAGATTCACTGGTCAGCATTCAAAACCTTGTTGTTTTCCATTTTGGAATCTTTACATGATGATGCCCTGAGTCCTCCAACCAGCAGACCAGTAACTATGCAAGGTGTTGAAAATTGTCGGGCAAGTTTACCTCAGGAGATTTAAGATCAACCACTGAGTTCTCAGCAATGGATTTGACAGCAGCAGCAACGACTTTGAAGCATTGCTCCCTGTCCATCAAAGCCTGCTGATTTGAACCTTCATTACTGTTCTTCTGTGCCTTCGTCTCTGTCTCATCGATGCCCCTTCTATTATATGCAACTGCAAACTGTAACACTTGTCGAGTATAAAATATGAATAGTATCTTATGATGATGTAATGATCGATTGTTTTCATGAGATAGTGCAGAGAGCATTACAGCTAATGATTTTCTTTAAGTGCGCATTGCAATTTCAATCGTTAACAAAAGAATGCAGTAATTTTGATGCATAATAATGAAGGGTGATGGAAATAGATTAGAGAACAAGTGAGCCTGGTAGTGCATACAAATGTAGGAGACAATTTAAATGATACATGAATCAGTGTATGAGACCTGAACAGCAAGGATATCTGCACAAGTGCTACGTAATACATTGAAGTGGAAAATTGTATAAATTCAACTCCATTGAAGCATTGATGTAATAGTTAATCAAAGATAAGTGCTGCAATTTCTACCTTTATAGGCTCATCCTGGTTATTCTTGCTCCTCAAGAAGTCAAGGAATAACTTTGACACAGTGGCATGTAGGTCTTTTTCTGATAGAACACAAGTTTCTTGAACAGGAAATATGCGGTGACACCATCTGTGAATTCAAAGTTCAATAATTTCGACGATGTAATAATATTACACTCGAAGGACAAAATTTTGTTAGGACCTTCAGATTCTGGAACAGACACCAAACACCAGAGCTTTAATAACTATATAAAGTACCTTAGCATAAGTGGCATCCTGTTCTTTTTTTTTTTGTATATGACTGGTTGGAAGAAAGAAATGGCATTGCTGTTCCACTTTATTGAAAAGAAGTGTGGTAACACAGGGTGCACAAATCAAACTGCTAGAATGAAAATATAGCGGCATGGTATGTTTAGAACCAAATCAACATCTAATTTACTAATTTAGCAAATTTGTGTTTCTAGAACTCCGTTCGACAGTATGCATCATTCAGCCAATAAGTAGATAAAGATAGGCAAGAACAACACGTCGTGTGAAATAAGCAGAACAAAAACTAAATTAATGGTAACAATTTTGTCATGAAAATATTGTAGATGAAATACAGGTGTTATGGGCTATTTTTTTAGTTACAGACAATTTAGATAATAGCGCAGGGTCATTTCAACATGGCAGCACCAACTAATATCTCAACTTCTAGTATCAGCATTTAGAACATGAGTTCTTCCAATGAAGTTGGAACCTTACTGTGGAGATTTGAGTTTCCCAGAACTGAGAGAATGAAATATTTCTGTAAGCATATCAACAACATGAAGGCCTCCACAAGGGAATTTAAAGAAGAGCAAACCACTTCTTGATAGCTTAACCAGTGAGAGATTTGAAGCCCGGTCAACATTTTCACTCATCTTGGACTGAGGTGAACTTGACTCTCCAATGCTTCCTACAAGGGCAACCAAAAGTGCACAAGATAAAAAAAAAATAACACACAGAAAGCTTGCTAAATCTAGAGCGGCTATAATGAGATGACCAGCAAACTTATACTAACCAGTTGATTCTGCAACACTAATACTATTCCCACCCGTTACTGCTGCTTCTAAATTTTCTGATGCCAATGAGCAAAATTTTCTTTTCTTTGCATTTTCCACATCACATGGTTCCACTTGTTCGGAAACATGGCACTTTGCATGACCAATGTACTGAAGAAAAACAATAAATGAAGCTTTAACATCAGAATATTTTAACATAAAGTATGTGGAAACTGAAATTGCAAAAGGTTGGAAAACAAAAGATGAAAAGATGAAGTTTTAAATGTAGCTTAAAGCTGAATATTTTATTCGGACAATAGAAAAAAGACAATGGGACAAAGACACAAACAATGTAACTCAAAAGAGAAGGAAAAGGCCTGCACACTCGCATATATCATGTGAAAGCCATATGCATAGAAGGATGGAACCATTAAGTACTATTAGGTGGGAACATACAAAATTTCATTTACATGTAGGTTTGATAGCATGCAGCAAATGGTGAATAAAATATGGTGCGATATTACAAAGATAACAGGAATTGAAAGAACAGCATTCTATAAGATAGAATTCATGCACTAGAATTATCTACTCTGGAAAAAACAAATAAATAGTAAGGAGCAAAACTGATTAGTAATTTACCTCTTCAAGAATGGAAATGGCTTCCTTGGTCGCACTTTTCTCACGCTCTGTAAGAAAATGAAAATCACATCAAGTGTGTAAGTATACCCATGTGCCATAAATGAAGAGTAACTGATCTTTGGCAGTCGTAATTTCCTAAATGGTACTAGAAACGAATCATACATCATCGGGTTTTTTTTTGTAAAGCTTTCATCTATTCGCATTGCACTTTTTATTCCGGATTGTGCCGCAAGCATGCAACAACCAATAGCATAGAGTTGAGTTCTTTGTACAGCTGGCCAACTAAAATTATTTGGGAAAATTGCTCATATAGCACTCTCCACGATTGATCTTGCAAAGATACCCTTCTCCCAGCACATACTTTAGTACTATCTAATTCCCAAGTTTTAAGCTGTTATACAACTATGCCACATGATTGAGAACTATGGCTCAGATCAAACCTAATCCTTATTCTCTTGACCTCTTGTCTCTCCCCCAGTCCGTTTCTCTCCCACCATCACCAGCAGCACCTCCGCCACCGTTCTCCTCGTCACTGCTCACTCATCCAAGCATCCAAACCTCTCCAAATCGAAATCAAATGCAAGCTCCCTAAGCCCATCCGTGCAAGCTTTAAGCCTCATCCCCATCTCCTGCAAGTTCGATTCCACACCCGAGGGACCATAGTTGCGTCAAGCATGGCCAGATAAGGCCAGCAGCCATACCGGGAGAGAAGGAAGAACATCCCCTCCCTGTGGATGTTCCCTATCGTACAGCCAGATCTAGCCGGGTATGTGTTGCAGAACACCAGAGCTCGCTGGATACGAAGATGACACGAGCTCGTTGATGATTCAGAGGAGGCTGAGAGGGCAAGAAAAAGCTGAAGCTAGACACAGAAGTTGCCACCTTCTGCAGCTTGATCTGGCAGTGCTCAAGGCAAGGACTATCAATGGCAGCGGTGGCGTGGATTAGGTCAGACGTGTACAGTGGTGCACCTACCAGAGGGGAGGAAGACAAGGCCGCTTACTGGTGAAGAACTAGCTAATGGAACAAAAACTGTAAAGAGGATCCAGATCTAATGTAAGCCATTCCTTTTCAATCATATGGCTTAGTGGTAGACCGAGCAGTGCTAAAAGAGCAATCTTGAGAGGTAGACTTCTAGAGTGGCTTGTTTGCAAACTAGCTTCAAAATAGCAGTACACAGGCATTTTTCCCAAATTATTTTGATTACTTAGCAGTATCAAGTATTCGGAGTCATGGAACATGATGCAATGTAGGCTACTATACATTCCTACCTGAAATCACGGGAATACCCACTAGGGACTAGGCCAATGTATTTTAAACTTAACTATGCTTCTGCTCAGCACAGCAGTTTGCATCGTACTAGTGCAGAATGCAAATTTCAATGCAGAACATGTTGAAATTCGTCTAATTTCGTAGTTCAACACTTACGTATGATTGAATAAAATCCACGCAATATGTATCCCTGCTTATAGGAATTCGAACAACATTGTTGATACAATACCGAAGCCAATTTGGCGCTTCCATTGTCCAAAATTAAATTCTACTAACTGCAACTATAGCAAAAAAAATGACCTCACGCGGCATGAATCCACCAACAAATCCATCACCGGAAGGCTCAACGGGGGAAATAAACTCTAGAACGGAAGAGGGGACGCACTGATGGGGCAGGTGATGAGGAAGCCGGAGTGGGAGCGGAGGAGGAGGGACCCCGACGCGCGGTAGTCGTAGCGCGGTAGGTTGATCACCGCGGCGTGCTGCTCCCACGGCTGCAGCTCCTGGTTTCCGGCGGCGGCAGGGGCGTCGGGTTCAGGCTCCGCCTGCGGCTCGCGTGATGGCGATGGGGTCACGGCTTCCGGCTTGGCCTCCGGTTCCGGCGCCGCCATGGGGGAGCGCAGAGCACGGGGGTTTGGGGGTACGGGGAGGCGGAGCGGACGGTTCTGAGTAGCAGAGCGTCAACTCTACTGGAAGGCGTACTTCTCATATCATACCCGCACGAGCTCCTATCGAACCCGACCGATCCATGCCGTCCAGTCTTCCTCCCAACACATCCGACGGGCCCCCTCTCGCTTACCGTCTCCTCGCACAACTTTTTTTTTTTATTTTGGCCCTTTTCATGAAAAATTTTCACAAATAAGCTCCTAGCGGAACCAATTTCAAAAATGGACGCTTGGTGCCAGCCTCCATAACATCAAGGTACCCACCGTCGCGTGACCACGTGGCGTGGCTTGCATTACGTGGCGTGTCATGGATTACGTGGCGAGCAGGTGGGTGGGTGGTGGCTTGGCGCTAGACACCATGGCGCCAAGGCTTGGCGCCACCGATCTTGGCACCAAGCCTTGGCGCCAAGCCTTTTACCACAGCACCAGGCACTCCTTCCTTTTGCGCGTCCGTTTCTTTTACAATCCTATTTTCAAACCCGCGCCGCCACCCTCGGAGCCCGCCGCTGCTGCTGCCGGCGTCGTCGCCGCCCGGAGGTCCCCCCCCCCCCCCCCCCCGCCCGCGCACGCCCGGCGCCAGGAGCCACCCCGCCCCGCCCAGCGCCCGGAGCCGCCCGCCGGTGCCCCCCGGCCAGGCCCCTGCGCCCGCCCTGCCCGGAGGCCGGCCGCCCCCCGCCCGGTGCCCACTCCCAGTCCGACCGGAGGCCGCCCGCCCCCAGCCCGGGCGCCCATGGCCGCCCCCGCTGGTGGCCCATGGCCCGGCGCCCGCGCCCTCCATGGCCGGAGGTCGCCCGACCCCGCCCGGCGCCGCCCCCACCCCTTGCCGCCGGTGTGCACCAGTGAGGTTAAACTCTAAGAAGAGTTATAGTTAACTAGATAGATAAAAGAAGGTAGAATTTAGATAGGTAGGTAGAATTGCTAGATAAAATAGTTATATAGATATATTAGATTAGTTAGGTAGAATTTAGATAGGTAGGTAGAATTGTTTGATAAAATAGTTAGATGGATAAATTGACAGATAGATAGAATTGTTAGATATGAAAACTAATATAATTTGGTAGGTTTTTTTGTATGAATTGCAATGATAGAAGGAATAGAGAATACTCATGTACAATTTTATTTACGTAGTTAGATGTATAGTTACGTAGTAAACTAGTTATTACGATATTTAGTTAAGTAGTTGTATAGTTAAGTACATAGGTATATATTAGGTGACATAGTTAGTTAGTTGTATTTAGTAGTTAGTAGTCAATTGATACTATCTCATTTCATACTAGAGACCTTGTACTTAGAATGCTTCATTTATTATGGACTAAATGAATTGTGTGTCGTTATATTGATGTATTAGATGGAGAACGTTGTGAGCATATATCATGGAGGCACCATGGAAAGGGATGACTATGGATGTGTTAAGTTTGTTGTCATGCAGTGCGAGGTTGTGATATTTGATGAGAAACCCTCGTTTAGTGAGTTGTTTGCAAGGGCTCGGGAGGAGCTACATTGTCATGGAGATGATGAAATCACAGTTGAGGGCATACTTCACCTAGGTTCCCCTCTCAACATTCAAAGGAAGATGGTCCCAATTCGGTGTGCAGGCCAGTGGGAAAAATATGTGAGAACGGTTATGAATGGTCATTCTCCAAGTGTTGAAGTGGTTGTTCGTCGGGTGGGAGTTGATCCAAGTCCTCGTCGGTTTTCCCGACCAATGGGTCAACGGGCACACTTCGATCCTCCCGTCCCAGAACCTATTATGGATGTGGAGGTTGCACCTACGATTCCCGATGCTGAATCTGCCCCCAATGAAGTAGTTGGACATATTTGTCGGATTGTTGATGATGTGGCGGACTCTCCTAATGAGTTCCTTTTCACTCAGAATGATCCGAGTAAGTGTCTTATCAGTTTCTATTGTTGGGAGCTAACCCCATTCGTTCCATCAATTTGTTCTTTACTCATATTTGTACTTAATGTCGCAGGAAATATTCCAGAAAATGTGGATGTGCCTCTAATTGCTACGCAAGTGCAATGTGAAGATGGATTGCGTGGCTCCAATAGTATTAAAATTATGAATGATGAAGATGCATACGAGATGGGAGTGGATCTTGATTCTGATGATGATCGCCCTGCTGGAGAGATGACAGAGAGTGATATTGAGATGTTCAGGCGTATCTTCCTTGGACGTCGTGATCCGATAGTTCACGAGTTTAGCGATCTTACTCTTTCCGAGCAGACGTTTGCAGAAGGACGTGATGATGAGCTCCTAGAAGCTAGTCCTAGTATGGTTATTGAGGAGGGAAGGGTATTTAAGGACCTTCCCGCATTAAAGAGGTGGTTGCAGGCATTTGCGGTGATACGGAAGAGACCTTACAAAGTGTTGCATTCATATGCGGAGCGCTGTTACACGGTTGTGTGTGACAAGGAATGGTGCCCATGGAGGGTTTGTGCAAGGAAGCAAAATATCACCGGGAAGTGGAAGATCACAAAAGTTATCGGTCCACACAATTGTGCTGACCATGAGCTTACAGTGAGGCATCCGCAGTTAACATCTACCCTAATTGCCAAGCGGTTGATGGGAATATTGAAGGAACAACCCAACATGAAAGTTAGAACAATTATCAGAACCGTTGAGGAGATTTATGGAGGTTATGTGATAACTTATGGTAAAGCTTGGAGGGCTAAGCAGCGAGCGTGGAAGATGATATATGAGGATTAGGAGTCTGGGTACGAGCAGTTGCCAGTGCTTTTTAATGCAATGAAAGCAGTGAATCCAGGCATGCATTATGAGTACATACCAAAACCAAATGCTTGGAAGGATGGGAGGTAGATATTCAGGCGTGCGTTCTGGTACTTCTTTCAGTGTGTGGAAGCCTTTAGGCACTATCGTCCTGTTTTCTCTATTGATGGTACATTTTTGATTGGCAAATACAGGGGCACACTTCTTATAGCCATATCTTGTGACGCGAATAACATGTTGGTTCCTTTAGCATTTGCATTGGTTGAGAGGGAGAACAATGACAGTTGGGGATGGTTCTTAAGACTAGTCCGGATACATGTGGTTGGGCCTGGTAGGGAGGTTAGCGTCATATCCGATAGGCATCAGGGCATACTTCATGCTGTGGAAGAGCAGATAGAGGGGTATCCACCTTTGCATCATCATTGGTGTACTCGGCACCTTGCGGAGAACCTTCTTTGGAAGGATGGTGTGAAGGATAATTTTGATCTGTTTCAAGTTGCTGCTCGTCAGCTTGAGACTATTACTTTCAGCGCAAATTGGAGCAGGTCAGGACCGCAAGAAATGCAGAAGGTAGACAATGGCTCACTGGTTTGATGAGAGATCTGGATAAGTGGACTAGATCTCACGACGCCGGTGGATGGAGGTACGAGTTTCAGTGCAGTAACATGGCCGAGTCATTCAATAAGTTGCTATTGGGGATACGTGGTATGCCTGTGAACGCAATCGTTGAATTCACCTTCTACAGGCTTGTTGCGTGGTTCAATGAAAGACACGCCAAAGCAGAAGTGTTATAGAGTGATGGGGAGAGATGGGCTGAAAAACCAAAGAGATACCTCAGGATTGCAAATGAAAGGGCTGCCACACATGAGGTGCAATGTTTTGATCTCAGCACAAGGACTTATCAGGTCGAGCATAGGGGTGGGACAACGTCCGACGGCGAGATTCAAGAGTCGAGGATACATGTGGTAGTCATTCGAGGTTTCAAGTGCACTTGTGGTAGGCTAAGGCAGTACCACTTCGTATGTTCTCATTTGGTGGCAGCAGCTAGGCATCGCAATTTCAATATCGAGAGCATGATACCTCATGAGTTCAGTGTAGACACGCTTGTGCGCACATGGAGCCCCCGCTTCGTGCCTTTCCGGGATCCTAGAGAGTGGCCTCCATATGATGGGCCAAAATACGTTGCGGATCCAGCTTACCGTTGGAACAAGTGTGAAACAAGGAAGAGGACGAGGCATAACATGACTATAGATCAGGTATCCGGAAGAACGAATCGTGGTAGAGCAACACCATTTCTTACTAACCCAAAACAGAACGAGTGCGGCAAGTGCGGTAGATTGGGCCATAATTCACGCACTTGTCTTTGGCAGATTAGTGAGGTGCGACTAGTAGCTCTTTTCGTTACTTCATATGTGTCTTATTCATTCAAATAGTTATGTTTCATTGTAATAGTACCTTTTGCTTGTACATCTCTAACTTTATGTTTTATTGTTTACTAATTTTATTTGTTTTTGACTTTTTGTAGGATGGCGCACTTCCACCTACTAGACCAGGTGTACGACCAGACCCACTAAGGTCGTCTCATAGCGGGAGGGCAGGTAAGAATCTACAGTTGATGATCTAATTTTTGCAAGCGTCGACGTCTTGTTTCTCAGAAACGTCTGACTCTGTTTGTTTGCATGCAGGTCCTTCTGCTCCTTCGTTCTAGAGCCCATGATGGGTTTTTGGCACTGCAGTACGACGACCGCTACACTCCGTTGCTACAGATGGTGGGCCTAGATATCATCTCCTTTCAGGTTCGTCGTGGGCTGCCCAAGTTCAACTCAGCGGCTATAACTGCATTGGTTGACAGGTACTATCTTGCTTCTATTGCCTCCATTCATGTTCAATTTATTATGTCCTTACATGTTGACAAGTAATATTTCTGCAAAATGTAGTTGGCGGCCCGAAACTCACAGCTTTCACCTGCCGTTCGGAGAGATGACAGTGACCCTACAGGATTGCCAGAAGATGCTGGGTCTGTCCATTCGCGACAATCCAGTGACTGGGCCATGCGTCTCAGAGGGTTGGAGAGCACGAGTGGCAGCCTTCCTTGGGCGAGAGGTTGAGGATCAAGGGACTCGCACATCCGGAGTGCTAATCTCCTGGCTGCGGGAACACTTCGGACACTGCCCCCAGGACATGGGTGCGGAGACAGTTGGGCACTACTACAGGGCGTGGATCCTGCATCTGTTTGCCTGCGTTATTTTCCCAGACGCTACAGGTGACACTACGTCTTGGATGTGGATCCACTACCTCACTGACTGGTAGCAGACGGGTCAATACAGTTGGGGGTCAGCTATGCTGTGTTTCCTGTACCGGTAGCTGTGCGAGGCGTGCCATCGGACCTCGGGCTCCGCGTCAGTTGGTGGGTGCGTGTACCTATTGCAGTTATGGATGTGGACCCATCTTCCAGTTGGTCGTCCCGAGATTATGGATCGTCGACCGTGGTTCCCAGGTGAGCCGCCGAGACGACAGCCGACATGGGCATATCTTTGGGATCTGGTTAAGGTTGGCCATACGAGGTTGGAGCGCGCGTACCTGGATTACATCAATGAGCTGGACGCGCTCACGGCTCATAGTGTAAGCCAAATTTTTTGTCACATGCTTTATACTCCTTTAGTATAACAACTAACATCTTGTTTTGACATGTTGCAGGTAAATTGGCAGCCTTACGAAGGAGAGGACGCACTTCCTTTTGCCGTTAGCATCATGTGTGTGGCCGACGATGATCTTTACAGGATGAAGTGGCCTCTCATATGTTTCTATGCTGTCGAGTACCACCTGCCTGATCGAGTAGCACGTCACTTTGGGATCAGGCAGATTTGGCCAACACCTACGACCTCGACTAGTGTGGAGTTACGCAAGTAAGTGTTTTCCTATTTGAATTATTTCCATTACCATTAACTAAATTTTACCTAGCAGTAACATCTAACGTACGTGCAACGTGGATCGTAAGAACAAACGGAAGGTCTCTGAGTGGCACGCGTTCCACCAGGCCTATATTGAGGAATGGGAGCAGTTCCACGACAATGTGGATAAGAACAACGAGCCGCACACAAACAGTGAGTACAGGCAATACCAGACTTGGTACCAAGGTGCGACGCGTCACAGGCTGAGGGTACAATGGACGCAAGATGACTACGCCGACATCCACTCGTCCGACGATGAAGACACGGTGTACGACCAAAATACTCGTGCTGGAAGGCAGGTGGAGACAGGACCAATCCTGGATAGGATGGTAAGACAATTGCTTTACTTTTCTATGTTCTATGTTAAGTTACTTAGTGATTTAGTTAGTTAGATAAGGACTTAGTGACTTACTGACTTAATCATTTAGTCATTTAGTGACTTAGTGTGTAAGAAAGTTAATGACTTAATCATTTATTGCTTTAGTGACTACTGACTCCTGAAAATTTGTTGCAGGGCCGTACGCTCCAAAGCTCGGTTAGAGATATTGAGCATTTCCGTCCTAGAGTTACGGACCCCAAGACGCGAAGTTTTCTAGACGTAAGACTCAAATTGTTCTTTCAAATACTTTATTAATGCGTTACATTCTTTCGTTTAACTAGTTTTTTCACAACAGCGTCTGTCTAGTCGGCTTCGCCGTGCGGCTGCTCATTGTGGCTGCAGGACTGCCACAACGCGAGACATGCACATTTCATCCCCATGTGAAGGAGGCATTGGTACGTCTAGGCAAGGTCCCTCAGGATCGAAAGCAATTGCATCCGAGGATGAGGACGACGACGATGACTAGAGGCCCGAGGAGCTTGGCCCGTCTCAGCTCCACGAGGCTCCCTTGACTCAGCCTACACATGTTGTAGGCACTATACTACGTCACCCACATTCTCCTTACACTCCAGGCACCGATGCCCTTGGTCACAAGGGTAAGGGTAAGACTAGGAGGCACTGAGGGTACTTATTGCGAACTATGTGGTATATGGACTTTGTGCTATGGACTATTTGTGTATATGGACTTTCATTCTAAACTATTGTGGATTTTATTATGAATGTGTCGTATGCTTGTATATTTGTATTTATGTTCACTATTCATCTCGTAATTTTGTATGGATTGCATCAAAAAGTAGGGAAAATTCTACCAAAATTTCACTAACAAGTACCCTTTTTATTTTCTACGGAAATTTTACTAGAGTACAACTTCGAAGTGCATTACATCGCA
This sequence comes from Setaria viridis, assembly GCF_005286985.2. Taxonomy (NCBI): domain Eukaryota; kingdom Viridiplantae; phylum Streptophyta; class Magnoliopsida; order Poales; family Poaceae; genus Setaria; species Setaria viridis. Next base: position 33,674,300 of record NC_048263.2, read on the forward strand.
AAATAAACATAGGTCGTCTACCACTTGCATGTCCATACTTAAAGTGCATCATTACATGACAACATAATAAAAGTCTCGCAGCAGAAAATATTGTTTATAAATAAACCATAGAACTAGAAACTAATTATGACTACTGAGTGCAACAAGGCCACTTTCCGTTCCTCAAGGTATCGGGATTCTCCTCAATCGCTGCTTTCGCTCAGCATGCACGCTCAAGCTTCTTCTCCCTCTCCTCTCTGTTTGTAGCAACACGCCTCCTTTCCTCCTCTTCCTTGTGCTCCTTTTCCGCAGCCTTCTCTATGAGCCTCTTCTCCATCATCTCCTTCCTCTCTGCATCCCAGCGCAACATATACTCCAAAAACTCCTTGTCTTCAGGATTGATTTCAGTGTCGATCCACTGCTCAAAATCACATAGCGGTGGAGGGGTCTACAACAAATGCAATTGTTATAAAACAAAAAAAATATGGTCAATAATTATAAGACAACAACAATTCCTTACCAACATGTTAATGCGGCGCTGACGAAGTGTAGGTTCAAACGCAAAGTTGGAACACATCCAATACCTCTGCCTATACGTGGCATGTTCATCGGACTTGGCTACCTTGCAAGGATCGCCGCAAAAGCACATAGGCACTGGAACACCACTAGGCAGAGGAAATGGATCGAAGGCATTTCCGGTCAGCTTGGCGCCATAACTACAATTTAGTTTATTTCGTTGTAAGAACTAAACGCACTTAACAATAAACCTACAATTAAGATTTTTCATTTCATCCACAACAATGAGCACATAACATAACTACGTGCGCTGGGGTTACCTTAGTTTCTTAGCTTTTCCACGCCTCGGCATCCTACATTTGCATGAAATCCTAAGTTAAAAAATGCAACTAATATATAGCGAATCGATGTGAAAAAAAGCTACGAGGGAGAGAGGATACCTTGCTCTTCAAGATCCACGGATCAAATGAAAGTTTCCTAAGCTAAAATGTCGATTCGTAGTACAAGGCGAAGTAGGGAGAGTAAAAACCCGAGGGAGAGAAGAAGGACGAGGAGGAAGTTTCGACCAGGAAGGAGGGGCGCTGCCTTGTGTAGGAGGCTTGGCGCTAGCCTGACTGGAGCCTTGGCGCCACGTCAGATGCCCGGTCAGCGGCGACGGTGGGTACCTTGGCGCTATGGAGGCTGGCGTCAAGATGTTGTAGCTTGGCGCCAGCCATTCTAAGGGTCCATTTTTAAAATTGGTTCCGCTGAGATCTATTTGTGAAAAATTTTCGCGAAAAGACCTAAGATAAAAAAAAGTCGGTCTCCTCGCGACCTTGCCGCCGCCGCTTCCTTCCTTCCTGTTGACGATTCCCAGCACCTCTCCTTGATTGGCTTGGACCTAAACGCCCGCGCCATGGTCGCCATCCGCCACCGCGGATCACGCCTACCCGACCGCCCGCCTTATCCGCCCCGCCTCTATCATTTGCGCCTTGTGAGGTTGTGCGTACTTCTGCCGCCGCAGCCGATCTGCATCGGCACCGGCGACTGCGCGACAGCGGTATGATCCCTGGCAGGTACGACCACGCCTTCTAGGTGCACCTTCAGATTGCCCATTGTGTCCTTGCAGTCAGAAGTAACAACACATTGTTTTTCTTTTGTGCCACTACACAACGCAAGCAGCTCAGCAGCCATTCATCGTGATGTCGTGAACATTGCTGCTCAAACGAATAATTTTCCTGTCGAACATTTAGATTGGGGTTAGAGAGGAGAGCAAAGAATTTATCACTTTGCAGCACAAATTAAGTCCCTACGTGCTCTTTTCCTCTTCTCTTTCCTTTGATTTGTTTCGTTTGCTTCATCGCTTGATTTTCTTAGCTTGGCCACGTCTCCTTAAGTAATACAGCTCACAAGTTTGCACTTGCATGTGTTCGGTCTTGACTCTTGACGAAGGCAGCTGCTGTTGAAAGTAAGCAAGTATGAAAGAGAATCCTTTTGAAACGAAGAAACGGAATCCCAGCTCAGATTTTAAAGAAGAAGCAACTGAGGCAGACAAAGAAAACAAAACACCAAACACCAGCAGCAAGAGATAAAAACCATGACGCAAATTAGACAACTAAACAACTACTGATAGGTCTAAACAATGAGCGCCCGATGAGCCTGCATAGAACACCCTCCTCTTTAATTTGATTGACAGTCGCATTCAGATCCTTAGAAATTAACCAGTTCCTGAAAGCCCTTCAATTATTTTTTGTTGTGTTGTATCAATGTTTTTCCTTCTTACTGTTTTTGTCATTGCTGTAGACTATTGAGATTGTTAATGAGTGTCAGCAGATACGTATTATACAACATAGGAGCCCATGAAACAAGTAAGAGGGAAATATGCGTCAATTCAGCTACATGATGTTACAGCGGAACAAAAAAGGGGTCAAAGAGTCACTGTAACATAATGCACTGAACATCGAGTGTGTGTGTGGTCTCCTTTAATAAATTGAAATGGGCCATCTTTTGATGCCCTGTTAGTATAGAAAATCCTATCTGCGTCATAATTATAATCACCATTGGTGGGTGCTTGCTTGTGGAGCTGTGGACTGTGGTCGTGGTAGTGGCCATGGCGAGCCTCAAACTGCAAGAGAGGGTCCCGATCCGCCGCACGGCGTGGAAGCTAGCTGACCTCACCGTCTTCTCCCTGCTCCTCGCCCTCCTCACCAACCGTGCTACCTCGCTGTTAGGTGGCGCCGGCGCAGCGCAGCGCTTCTGGCTTGCGGTCGCGGCGCTTGCCTGCGAGGCGTGGTTCACGCTCCTGTGGCTCCTCAACATGAACTGCAAGTGGAATCCCGTCCGGTTCGAGACGTACACCGGCCGTCTCTCCGAAAGGTAGCAGGCTAGCAGCGCAACATGCCGCCGTTCATGTGTCTGGACATAGTTCTCACGTGCTGACTTCTTTTCTTAGGGGCGACGAGCTCCCGGCGGTGGACGTGTTCGTGACCACGGCGGATCCGGAGCTGGAGCCCCCGGTTGTGACAGTGAACACCGTGCTCTCGCTTCTAGCTCTGGACTACCCGGCCGGCAAGCTGGCGTGCTACGTCTCCGATGACGGTTGCTCGCCGTTGACCTGCTACGCGCTGCGCGAGGCCGCGGCATTCGCGAGGCAATGGGTGCCGTTCTGCAGGAGGCACGGCGTAGGTGTCAGGGCTCCCTTCGCCTACTTCTCCTCTGGCCCGCCAGAGGACCGCATGGCCGATAAAGAGTTCTTCCGTGAATGGACTTTCATGAAGGTGAGCTGCCAAGTTTTTTTCTGGTCGTTATACATGTCAGTGGCACTCGTGCGGTGTCTGATCTTTTGATTTCTTATGTCCGTTTTTTTGGCGTTGTTGCAGAATGAATATGAGAAGTTGGTAGGTCGGATCGAGAACGCAGAGGAGAACTCCCTTTTGCAGAGTGACAACGAGCTAGCGGACTTCGTCGGTGCTGATCGCAGGAATCACCCAACCATAATTAAGGTTGAGACTTGAGACGAAGCAGTATAATTTTGAGTAACTAGATGTAACAATTGGCTGTCAAAATATTCTGCGAAACATCTCTCTTTGTGTGCAAATCTTTACTGACTTGGTGCTCTTTTTTGGTAACTCAGATCCTGTGGGACAACAGCAAGAGCAAGACAGGAGAAGGGTTCCCTAGTCTCATATACGTCTCAAGAGAAAAGAGCCCCAAATTTCACCACCACTTCAAGGCTGGGGCCATGAATGTCCTGGTCAGTGTTTCTTATGCTCCTCTGAAGTGACATAGAAAATTCAGAGAAGGGTCTGTTGCATTAAGATTAGCAGAGTATAGCTGATTAGTGATTGCTAATCCTATTGTTGTGCAGACAAGGGTTTCCGCCGTGCTGACCAATGCGCCAATCATGCTGAACGTGGATTGTGACATGTTTGCAAACAACCCACAGGTCATCCTCCATGCAATGTGCCTCCTGTTGGGATTTGATGATGAGGTCCACAGTGGATTTGTTCAGGCACCACAGATATTCTACAACGCCCTACAGGATGATCCTTTTGGAAATCAGACGGAAGTTATGTACAAGGTGGAGATGTACATATCATGTTTTTTTTAAGGAACATGTACATATCATGTTATTAATACTAAGGGTTTGTTTAGAAATAGGGGATTGGGATCCAAATTATAATGATTTAGTTGAAATTTCAGTCATCTTCCATATTGTTCAACAAAATACATACCCCCAATTCAAAGAGGCCCAATTATTCTTTCTGCGCCTTAGTTATTACTGACTACTGACAGTTATTTCTGGCTGATGGGTTTAGAAACTAGGATATGGATTCGCTGGCCTTCAAGGAATTTATTATAATGGGACGGGTTGTTTTCACCGAAGGAAAGTCATTTACAGCATGCCGCCAGACTGCAGCACACATGTCAAACCAAGACGGACAAAAGGTACGGTGAATCATGGGCACAAAGCCACAAACTAATATGCAATTGGCAGAACTCAGAACTGCCTGTTCCTGTACCGCCGGTGCATTTCAGTTCAGCTCATATCATTATACCAACTGGTGGTATTTTGTCAGGATCACCTTCTTGGGAGGAGCTGCGAGTGAAGCTTGGCAGTCAGAAAGAATTGATTGAATCAGCTAGGAGCATCATATCCGGAGACATGCTCGCAGTGCCAATTGTAGGCTTATCCAGTCGCATCAAAGTGGCAAATGAAGTGTCTGCCTGCAGCTATGAGGCCAGCACTGGTTGGGGTCAGGAGGTATTTAGCACTCTCTTTACAAAGTCCTGCTACAGACCTACAGTGTATAGTAGTACAACTCTTTGCAGATTTGCTACATTGCTTGACAGTATTTTGCAGATTGGCTGGGTTTATGGATCAACGACTGAGGACATTCTGACCGGGCAGAGGATCCATGCTGCTGGCTGGAAATCAGCACTCATGAACACCAATCCGCCAGCATTCCTTGGCAGCGCACCGACAGGCGGACCAGCCAGCCTAACCCAGTATAAGAGATGGGCAACAGGTCTCTTTGAGATACTCGTGAGCCGGAACAACCCAATCCTTCTCTCCATTTGTAAGCGCCTGCATTTCCGGCAATGCCTTGCCTACCTGGTCATAGATGTGTGGCCGCTGAGGGCGCCTTTTGAGCTGTGCTATTCGCTGCTGGGACCTTACTGCCTTCTTACAAACCACTCCTTTTTGCCAAAGGTAAACATATCTTGTTTCTAATACATTTTCCTTTTCCTTTTCCTTTTCACTGCAGATTCATACCTAAAAAATTGTCCTTTGAAGTTTGTATAACTTGAGAAGGCTAGAACTGTATCACTACATTAAACGTAAATAAATACTGGGGTTTTTTTCACTGTCATGTTTGAACTCTATGCTCTTGTGCAGTCATCAGAACCAGGTTTCAGCATCACATTAGCCCTATTCTTGACCTACAACATATACAACTTCATGGAGTACATGGATTGCCAGCTCTCAGCTCGTGCCTGGTGGAACAACCAAAGGATGCAGCGGATCATCTCATCCTCTGCCTGGCTTCTCGCATTCCTCACCGTGCTACTCAAGACCTTAGGCCTCTCGGAGACAGTGTTCGAGGTCACTCGCAAAGACAAGAGCTCGTCCAATGGCGACGGCAGCACTGATGACGCTGACCCGGGGAGGTTCACCTTTGATTCGTCACCGGTATTCATCCCTGCGACAGCACTTGCAATCTTGAACATTGTCGCAGTAGCTGTTGGAGCGTGGCGGGTGGTTGCCGGTGCAGTTGAAGACAAGCCTGGTGGCCCGGGTGTTGGAGAATTCGTGTGCTGCGGCTGGCTGCTGTTATGTTTCTGGCAATTTGTGACAGGACTTGTGGGCAAGAGAAGTTATGGCATCCCCTGGAGTGTCAAGCTGAAGGCTGGTTTGCTTGTGGCTGCTTTCGTGCACTTCTGTAGATGAACTTAACTTTCGCAGCGTCGACACATTTACTGATAAGATTAGCTTCATCTGTGCAGAAGTATGGTAGGAACGTGTAATAGACTAGGCAATGGTAACAAATCAAATTGAGCAACATGTCTGCAACATGCCTCACTTCAACAATTTTCAGTCGTTTTGTGAGGCATAATTTCAGCGAAAACTTCTATTTTTTAGAAAGGGTTATTGTATTCATGGCATCTCTTAAGTTTTCGATTATTTTGTATGATCAGCCTGTATCACATCTTCAGCGAGTCATAAGAGCAATTGGACATGCTAATGAAGCTGTCAATGCAACGCCTGAAGATCAGGTGACAGAAATCACACCTCTTCCCCTTCAAACTTTGAAACACAAGGAAGAGAGTACATAGCAAAAAGCACAGTGTAGGTATAGCAACCAGAACAGATTCAGATTGAGACTTCCAACTAATAAGCCATCCAGCTTTTATCTCATAATGCGATTGTGCAGTGTCCAAGGAAAAAGGTGCTTTCCTGCGTAATTTGAGACACAGTATTGTCTATTTCCAACATAAGATCAAAGAAAAAGCAGTTAGCGGAAAATTATATCTCCCTTCAGAACTTGCATAAGGGCACTGGAACATTGTACCAAGAAATCATTCTTCACAATGCAATTTTTTTCATCTAGAGTCTAGACAAAAATGCAACCAATCATTCTCCCTTCTAGTACCAGATCCTCTATGCATCATGTAAAGGAGCTCGAGTAACGGGTAGCAGCGGTGCAAGCGCAAAGGATCCGACGGTAAGCAAGAAGGAACTACTTGGGTCTTCTCAATGCAGATTCGATGGTTTCTTGACCCATCGGTATGCGTGAGGACTTGGTTTCCTCTCCAGGAAATGGTTTCTCTCTCGCCATAATAAATCTACTGCCACATTAGCAAATTGCTTAGTTGGCATGACAATTAAAAGGGATAGAAACTATCATCAATGTCCTATTGGGACTGCCCTAAGCACTCTATACTGAATTTGGCTTAATAAGATGGTACAGCACCATAAAGACTACACATATTTCAGATGCCAAGATTTGGCGCATATTCCTCAAGCAGCGGCTTCCCTGCGACAATGGCGGCCCCGGCCATGATCCCTCCGACGATGCCGCCGACTACGGCGGCCCGCGGCCCGCCGGGCATGCGGTAGAGCGCGCCGGTGCTGACTCCGGCGGCCGCGGTGTTGATCCAGTCGTCCGCGCCGGACCTGTAGTGGCTGACGACAGACCTCGTGCCGGAGAAGAGCATCGCGATCACGCCGAGGCGGTTGCCGCCGGCGCGGCCGACGGAGCTGCAGTTGTTGAGGGCGCGGCTGACGCGCAGCTTGAAGGACTCGCCGGGCTCCGCCTCGACGGCCGCGCGGCGGAGCCCCGCGGCGGCGCCCGCCACGGCGCCCGTGAGGTAGCCGACGCCGGTGCACAGGGTGAGGTCCTCGCTCCAGGTGCGGCCGTTCCGGAGCGCCTGCTCCTCGAAGAGGATCTCGGGCGAGGTCGAGAAGTCGTAGAGCGCGCGGTAATACGCCGGGTTGGTGAACACGGCGTGGTGGGGGTGGTGGTGTACCGGGGGGCCTGCGGCCTGCCAGGCGTCGTCGCGGTGGTGGTCGTCGGCGGGGACGGCGCGCGACATGATGACGACCGACGAGGCGCTGACGAGCGGATCGAAGAGACGATGGCAAGATCACCGGCGAGACGCGGGCGTGTTTCAGTCTCGGGTCGATGGATGATATGTTGAGTCGTGGTGTCGTGGGGTTCAGGGTTTATGGGTGGAAAGAGACCAAGTTGGAAACTTGGAATTGGAAGCGTGGACGCCCGTGCGTCGATCGACGTATTGGCGAAGAAAAGGATAGAGCAGCGGCTGAGCCGATACGAATACGAGTCGGACGGAAGTCTTTTATTTTTGTTTGTTTTTTAGGAAAGTAGAGGTGAGAAGGGGCTCCTCTCCTATACATCGGGGCTCCTCTCCTATACATCGCAATGATGTACGGCCACTGTTATATACTTAGTAACCGAGCCTTATGAGTTATGAATTTTATGGGGATGAAATTTCTCTCTAATCTGATAAAACTTCCCCTCCTCTCTCCTCGTCATCATCCTGCCAAGTCAGTAATTGTTGAGGTGGTGCAGAATTTAATGCTCATGAAACTCTCATGAAATCTCCCATTAAAACTGACCTAACGCGCACACGACATTGTCCCTGCACCTGACACGCTGCCCGTCATTACTTTGTCCTAGTCTCAGGCACTCTTTCCGCTTCACCTCTGCCTCCGATGGCATTCTCGCCGTGTCGGCCGGATCCGCCTCCGCCGTCCCCACCATGCTAGCACGACTTCACTGTACCATCACTGTGACGACCCTGTTCTGATCCTATCCATCGGATATTCTCCACCGCCCAGTCGACGGTGTCATCACGGTCTTGCCTCACTGCCCCCACACCTTCACCATTATCGGCCAGCCATCCACCTCGGTGCTCCTCTAGGTCCACCAGAGGTGGAAGCCCCTAACAATCCCTATCGGTCCTACAAACTTTAAAAAGGATTCCCGGTGCGGTGGAGAAGCGAACCCTGGACAATGGATGGTAGCATGAACAACTCATGCTGGAGGAGCGAGCGGCGGCGCGTGCTGGATGACGGCTGGGTGAGGAAACGAGTCAGGTGGAGGAGGAAGTGATGTTGGATCCAACGAAGGAGAGTTCGTGCATGAATCTCGAACTGTAGAAATTTCACAACATTCCCCCTCTTCAGAAGATGCATAGGATTCCTGTTCATAACCTTCCCTTTTTGGAAGATGCATAGGATTCCCAAGTGGGAAGGGACGAAGGCGTAACGAAATAAGCTTATCTGGTCCGCTCGCCCATTGGGCTTCTTTCTTCTTATAACGTAGTCGGTCGTTTCATCACTCTCTACTTAGTTATTAAGGATCAGTCCAACACAGACATACTACGCGTACATTAGCCTCAACAAAATGTTATTGTCCATGTAGAAACAGATGGATCAAAACTGCATCTTCCAACGCGCAAGCATATGCACCGATTTTCTTCTTTCTTTTTTGCGATGATTTTCTTTCTCGAATCACACAGTACAGACGCAATACAGACGCAGACGCTCACATACACGTACACACTCGCGCCTACGAATACACTGTAACACCTTGTCCTCCAAAGCCACACCGCCCAACCATTCCGAGGGATGGGTACGCGAACACATAGCACTCTGCTTACACTTTCATTCTCGCTTCGTGTAAAAGGGTTAATCCGAAGGTGCTATGGCCAGTCGACAAACGCTTATAAGTTGGCTCCACCCTTGCTCAACTAGCAAGGTGGTACTAAACATGCGCACCTGCGCTCATGGGCCACACTAGGCCAACCAAATTGGGTCGGGTGTCACATACACCCCCCTCGAAGAACCGATGTCTTCGTTGGTCCAACTCAGCCACACTTCAACATCCTCGTCGATCCAACTCACCCACATTTGGACAAATATCCGGAAACGTTCCCTCTTAGCGCATGATTGTACGTCCAGTGTCGGCGCCATATGCCATACCGTGTGTCCCATCCAGAGCCCACACGTGTCATGCGCCATATGCCCGCACACTGACACATACGCGCAACCGCAAGGGTCGGCTCTGATACCATTTGTAACACCCCGTCCTCCAAATTCGCACCCCCAGCCCTTCCGAGAGGCGGGTACGCGTACACATAGCACCCTGCTTACACTTTTATCCTCGCTTCGTGTAAAAGGGTTAACCCGAACGTGCTATGGCTGGTTGACAAAGATTTATAAGTTGGCTCCACCCTTGCTCAACTAGCAAGGTGGTACTAAGCATGCACACTTGCGCTCATGGGTCACACTGGGCCAACCAAATTGGGTCGGGTGTCACATACACGCATGCAACCTTACCCTATAAGCACCGCCAAAAGATTGAGCCGGCAAATCCTCGAGATTGACGAAGTCACCACTGGCGTCTCGCTGTCGAGGGGCACATCACCTACCACTAAAAGAATAACACTGGTTAAATTTTAGAATAAATCCAAGAAAACGCAAGCACCAGTGTAGAGTCAAGGACTCGAACCCTGATGGTCAGGTTCCAATGTTCCACCACAAAGTTGACAAGAAACCTTACCAGCTGAGTTACGTACAATTCGCTTCTTTCTCGCCAGATTGGACCACCGAAGACTCCATTTTTCTTGCATGATCGAGCTGCATCTTGGGGAAACCCCCATGTCACGTTCTCTCTCCTCCAAGTGGCATCTGAACCTACGTGGCTCTGCAGGGCTACAAGCCACACTGGTGCATTGGGCCTGGCCTAGTTGGGGCGCTGTCAACTGTCAACGGCTCAACGCCGTGCTATCTCAATATCTACTGCTAGCTCTTTTGCAATCATCAATAAGTAAGTGTGTCAATCATGTCGTCTCTCATAATTAACAGCTTCTTACTATTTTTGTTACTGAGTACAGGAGATCTGTTCATGTGGAGTTCACGCGAATAGGGAAATGACCTTTCGTCCAGCACCTTTTTACCGATTAGGTTTTGACCTGATACTAATGTGAGCATTAGAACCGGGTCTAAAGGATAGATCCCCGTGAGCCCCTTTAGTACCGGTTGCGGGCTCCAACCAATACTAAAGGCCACCCATTAGTACCGGGTGGAGCCTCCACCCGGTACTAATGGGTGGCCTTTAGTAACGGGTGGAGCTCCCACCCGATACTAAAGGGATCACGGTACCTTATCTTTTCACCCCAGCGTCTCTCCTCTCCTCAGCCCTTATCTTTTCTCTCCGCGTCTCCCACACTTCTTCTCTCACTTCCTCTCTTCCCCTCTTTGCGTCTCTGCGTGGAGGCAGGCGGAGGGAGGGCGGCGGGCGGGTGGAGGGCAGCGGGGGCGGGCGGAGGCGGGCGGAGGGAGGACGATGGGCGGTGGGAGGGCGGCGGGGCTAGCGGGCGGGCAGAGGGTGGCGGCGGGGGGCGAGCGGTGGGCGGCGGCGGGGCTAGGCGGGGCCGGGCAGGAGGGGGCGGGCGGAGGGCGGTGGGGTGGGATTTCATTTTTTTAATTTTTTAATATCCCGTTTAGTACCGGTTGAAAAGTACCGGTTATTTCAACCGGTACTAAAGACCCCCCTTTAGTACTGCACTAACAATACCGATTGCGAAACCGGTACTAAATGGGGTTTCCAACCGGTACATAAGGCCATTTTCCTGTACATTCCTTGGATCCGTCAGTTCTTAAATATATGACGAATTAGCTTGTGCTAAACGTCACATATTTAAGAGTCAGTGGCAGTGCTCATGTTACGTGATCATGTAAGTTCATCTATTTACATTCTATCAATATTTAGAGTGAATTAAATCTAAATGTGTGCTAATTATTCCAATACTAGTGCAAATTAATTAAAAGGAGAGTTTGCTGCTTCTCTAGAGTCTCTAGACTGATGGTACGGTATACAACTGAACGCGTTCATGCTTGCGTGGCAAGTAGCTAGGCATGTGAGGACTATGGAACATGGATACATCATACATTCGATTTATTTGAGTGGAGGTTCGTGAAGGAGATGCGAACCTTGCAATCGTTGTTCTCCTTTAGCATGCCATGTGGGTTGATTGCTGACGATGAACTGGCCACTTTGGCAACACAGACCTCTAAATCAATAACAATTCGCACGGTACCGAAACCTATATAGTTTCTATACCAAAAGGTTCCGTGGCCCTGCTTATTGTATGCACCAAGCTGTACTGAAACCTATACAGTTTCTCCCTAGATTCTTGCTGAACTCACGTGGCACGTTCTCCGTCCAGCAATTAAGAGCTATATCAGACTTTGAGTCATCAGAACTTTGAGCTTATTTGAAACGCAACATACAGATCCTGGAAGGACAAAGATTCTTGCAACAAGAACAACGCTCCAAACGAACCCCTAGCTAGTTTATGAAGTTTGCCTTGTGGGGGCAGCCTGGCATTAGGACTAGATATAGACTATTTAAGCATCTCGAATTCTATAATATACTGCGGAGAGATAAAAAAAAATTCAAACATGCAGCTAAAGTAATAAGTCGCGGAGATCAGTGGGATCCCAGCGGTGCGATGAGCATCGCTTCTCTTGATCCTTGGGCATATCCAGGAGCTAGCTGCAATAGCTTATGAGGACCCTTCCGGGGTTTTTTTTTGGGTCCATGGAACTTGTCCCCTATTAAAGCACCATATGTTTGGTTCCTAGGTTGCTTGCCATGCATTTGCCATCAGAGAGAGGCATAGGCCGGTAAACATGGGAAGCCAGCCACAAGAGAGCTGCACAGCGAGCTAGTAGTAGGTACCCAGTATGCAATGCATGACTCATCTCATTTCGTCCGGGGGAATCAGCGAGAAGAGATCGAGTGAATAAGACGACATGGCGTGGTGTTGTTTCGGCTCATGCCCTCCAATTCCTGGGGCGGTGAATCGCCAAGGCACACGGGAGAGATGAGCCGAACCAATATCACTCATGTATTCTTCATTCTTAAACCGTAATGAACTCGATCCATGGGCGCCCCGCAGCTGGTAAGTGGTGGCCTCTTACTAACGGTACAGTTTGCTGAATGGTTGATTTGATTTTGAACAAACTGAACCCGGCTTTTAATTAGCTTCTTCCTTCAAAATGGTTGCTGTTGATCTGCTAGCTGCATCTCCAAATTAGGGAGCTAATTAGTAGTTGACTGGTTTTTCATCTCTCATCCAGTTTATCATTATGTTCCATACTCTAGCCAGCACTACCAGCGATCTTTCCATATATCATCGACAACGATAAGGGCAGTTTCTCTTTTTGTGTGTCTATGGGGAGATCTCTTCTTGTATGTGTGATTAGGATTTACATCTGCAAGCACGACAGTAATTTACTGCCGAAATACCTCATACCGTGCATTTCTTTTATGTGAAACAACGTGATAAGATAAGGTTTTTTGAAATAGTTTATCAGAATTAATCAGTTAAGCACAGTGCACTATATGTTCTCTTGCTTTTACCCCCTTTTTTTTAAAAAAAAATAAAAGGTGTGATCTGACTGCTCGTCCAGTCGTCCCTTCTTTGCGTGAGAGCAGATGTTGTACGGTATTTTCAATGAAATGGCTAGAAGCAACATTGAGCCTTTGGTATTTACTGACTCGAACAAAGATTATGCATCACTCTACTATCTAGTTTTGTGTAATAATTCAAGAAACATCACACCAGGCTTTCATCTCCCAGGATTTAGTACTCGAAGCTTCGAACAGCTTCCTGCTATCGAGCTGTGTATATATGCGGTCCGGCCGGCTTTTCTGATCCATTGTTGAAGTGCTACGTTGGGATGCCCTTCTAGAGCATAGCGGCAGTCACCTAGGGTCGACCGTAATAATCTGTCAACCACGAGCAAGGCCTGACATTGCAATGCAAGCTCAGCTAATTAACAACACGCCAACATATGATTTATGAGTACATCATTGATCATCATCTTCTCGACCGTCATCCAATTCGTCCATTCTAAAGAGTGAGATCAGCCGACAACAACGCGCTGCGATCTGCAGGGTTGGCATGATCTACTAGTCTCGACTGTTAGCAGAATGGACTTCCTGGTTCCTACCTCTTCTCTGGGCGAGCTGCAGGGGAAGGAGGAGCAGGACTTTTGAGGCGGCAAAACAGAACTCGCGGGCGTGGGCTGCCACACGGCCACGCGCGTCCGAACGAAGGAATTTTTGGGTCGGGCCTCATGCCGCGGTCACCAGAATTTGGTGGATCTGGACTGCCAAACCGGGCCGAAGTAAGCCCATCTCGGCGCGAACTTGTCCCCTCCCTCACTCGGCACGCCGTGGTGCCGCAACACTAGCTCGATCCAAAACCCTCGCCGTCGACCTCGTCGCCACCGACCATGGAGGCGCAGACCGACGCCGCCCCCGGCGGCGGCGACGACCTCGCGGCCATGCGCGAGCAGTGCCGGACCCTGGAGGAGTCCATCACCGCCCGCCGGGAGGCGCAGCTGGACCTCATCGGCTCCCTGCAGCACCTCGTCCCGGACCTGGTGCCCTCCCTCGACCAATCCCTCCGCCTCGTCGCCGCCTTCAACGGCCGCCCCTTCGTCCCCACGCTCTACCCCAACGCCAGCGGCCACGCGCAGAGCGCCAGCCTCAAGCCCCACCACCGCCGCGCCCTCCCCGACCCGGCCCGCTCCACCCGCCGCAAGACCTCGCCGGGCTCCTCCCCGGCCTCCGCCGCCGCGGGGGGCGCGGGCGTCGGTGGCGGCATCGACGCCGTGCGCACCATGGTTGCCGTGTGCCTCCTTGAGCTCGTCCCCTTCGCCGAGATCGACGCCGCAGCGCTCGCGCGCCGCCTGCAGGCGGAGACGTCGTCGGCCAGCGAGGCCGAGCGGGCGGCTCTTGCCGACCTTGCTGCGGAGCTTGGGGGATCCGCGCACGCTGCGGTTGCCCTTGCGCTCCGCCGCATCGCGGAAGACAGCGGCGCATTGCAGATCGAGGAGGCCATCATTGGGGGCAAGCAGATGATGATGGTCTGGGCCATTGACCGGAGCAAACTCCTCAAAGAGCTGCCTGAATCCGCCTCTGTTCCCCAAGCCCAACCTCCGCCAACTCCACAGGCGGCCCCGTCCGAGACTGATGCTAACAGCGCCATCATACCGAGGCCTCCGCCACTGCAGCAGCCGGATATGTGGGGTCATCCAATGCCACCGATGTTTCCACGCCCCAGGGGCATGGGGATGCCTAGGATGCCACCAGGGTTGATGCCGCTGCAGCGGCCGTTCATGCCGCCAGGGGCAGTTATGCCAATGGGTGGTGGTCCGGGGCCAGGCCCCAATCAGCTGAAGCAGAGGACAGAGGAGGATGACCTTAAAGATCTTGAGCTGCTGCTGAACAAGAAGACATATAGAGAGAAGCAGAATACGAAGACTGGAGAGGAGCTGCTGGATCTCATCCACCGGCCTACAGCAAAGGAGACGGCTGTCGCTGCAAAGGTTTGTTATATCTTCACCCTTTGATCAATGTTCTCCGGAGTTGAATAGTTACATCAATCTTCTGATCTGCTTAGAAATTTTTTGTGTTGAGACTGCCATAGGATATTATGATGCTTAACTGAGTTGTTAGAGTGGCCATTGGGCATTGGTAAACTAAATGATCATCAGAAACCTATCTTGTTTTTGAACTGGGTAAATGTGACAGTCAAGAGCCATTATTTATGGTATTCAGCTTCCATAATCATCAGCTGCATGTTGTTAACGCTGCCAAGATTATAGCCTCTGAGCCCGGGCTGCCCAGCATAGTACTGTACCCTAATATTCTGGTTATCAGTATACCTTTCACTTTTTGATTGCCATCTCTTTTGCTTACCTCTGGTTCCATTCTGCCAGTTTAAAACAAAGGGTGGTTCCCAGCTAAAGGAATATTGTACCAATTTAACTAAGGAAGATTGCCGACGCCAAACAGGTTCCTTTGTGGCCTGTGATAAGGTCAGTGTTAATGTTCTTGTTTTCCATGTTTTCCTTTTTTCCCTTTTTGAAAAAAGCACGCACCACATTTGAATGCCATCACTTCTGTAGAAATTTCAATTTGTCCATTTACTTTAAGCACTTAGCCAAAATTTTCTGTCATGCTCAAATTTTCTACTTATAATATCATAATATGACAAATAATGCATTCATGCTTTAGTGCTTCCTTCATGTTTCTTAAAATGAGACCAAAGTGGTGAGAAATGTTTTCATTATTTTTCTTTGCAAATGATTTGGAGGCAACTCTGATATTTATGGTCAACCTAAGTTAAGTTAGTTTTCACACAGCATATGTCTATAACTTGAAAAGTAAGACTGTATTGCGAAATGCTTCAGTTTATTAATATCACACTACAGGATTTTCTCAATTTTTAATATTCAGATTCAGATGATTTCCTTGAATTATGTTTTAGGTACAGGATTTTCTCAATTTTTAATATTCAGATTCAGATGATTTCCTGCTCTCTTCTACATGGTTTTAGGTACCAGTGGTAACCACTATGTAATTATGTTTCACTGTGAGCAGGTCCACTTTCGGCGTATTATTGCTCCACATACTGATACAAACCTAGGAGATTGCTCTTTCCTGGACACATGCCGTCACACAAAGGTGACTATAGATACATACACTTTCTTCTTTTGTTCTACTGTCTGTCATGTGCCAGTATGCTGTTTGTATCTTACATATGTCATATGTTCTGTAGACTTGCAAGTATGTCCACTATGAGCTTGATCAAACACCAGATGTACCTCCAATGATGGCTGGTGCCCTTGCGCCTCCTAGGCAAATAAAGCCTCAGAGAGCTGAATATTGTTCAGAAATAGAACTAGGAGAATCTCAATGGATAAACTGTGACATTCGGAACTTCAGAATGGACATCTTAGGACAGTTTGGAGTAATTATGGCAGACCCCCCCTGGGATATTCATATGGAGCTGCCGTATGGCACAATGGCTGACGATGAAATGAGGACGCTTAATGTTCCAGCTTTGCAAACTGATGGTTTGATTTTCTTATGGGTCACTGGTCGTGCAATGGAACTTGGGCGTGAATGGTAAGTTTGCAAACCTTAAGTTTTGTTCAGTGATGTTGGAAGGGCATGAATGATTCTATATCCCTATCATAACAATGCGTCCACCAAAAAAATACAATGACTTTTGAAGAGTTTTGATTCCATCCTTCATAAAATCATATACTCGTAACTTAGTAGATGATATATACCATACTAACAATATTTGTCACTATCTTTAAGAATGTTGCTTTATTCTTGGTATACACTGTAAGACATAAATGCATTTTATTGCTCTTCTGAATGTTGTTTCTTAAGACCAATGCCCTCTGAATGTTGCATTTTGAAATGTACATTCTTTCACATATTCACTTTACCCTTTTCTCGATCCACAGTCTGGAGCTCTGGGGTTACAAGCGCGTTGAAGAAATTATCTGGGTGAAGACCAATCAACTTCAACGTATCATCCGAACTGGCCGCACTGGCCATTGGTTGAATCACAGCAAAGAACATTGTCTTGTTGGAATTAAAGGAAACCCTTTAGTGAACAGGAATATAGATACTGATGTTATTGTTGCTGAAGTCCGTGAGACTAGCAGAAAACCTGATGAGGTAATACACCCATTTCTATTGTTCATACGAAATGTTTAGGAACAAATGGTGCCTAGTTTGCTTGATGTTGCTTGCAAAAGCATTGTTCGATACTTGTTTTCTACCTAGATCCATAACAGGTTTGCCTCTAGTGCAACAAAAATGCATATATCAAAAAGTAGAACTGGAAATCTTGAGATCGTATTGTCTTCTGAAACTTATCATTTCAAGAATAGGACTGATTCTTTAAATCTGTTTTGTTGTGCAGATGTATGCCATGCTAGAACGGATAAGCCCAAGGACAAGGAAGCTGGAACTGTTTGCGAGAATGCATAATACACAGGCTGGGTGCGCTATTCGCTGCCTCTCTTCTTCAGCAAGTTTTTTGGTTGCGAGATGCTTACTGTTTGCTTCCTGCACCTTTTTCTTTTGCACAGATGGCTATCTCTGGGTAACCAGTTAAATGGAGTAAGGCTTGTGGATGAAGGGTTGAGAGCAAGGTACAAGGCTGCTTACCCTGATGTGGATGTCCAGCCGCCATCACCTCCCAGGACAAGCGTGCCAGCCGATGTTGAGCAAAGTAGTTCACAGAAGGCTGCGCCGCCAGATGGTGGTGAGAGGCCTGCCTGATGCTAGCAACCTTACTTCCAAGTGCCTGGCTGTACTTCGTATAGTTTTATCTCTGTTACCGTTACATTTGTTGTAAAATTAGGCAGCTCGGTTGTATTTTGTTACAGAAAAAGAGGCCAGAGGATTGTCATATGTGTCGACAGATATCGGATGAAAGGAGTACGTAGCACTCTAACAGCCCCAGCTTTATCACCACCAATGTAATCAAGGGCTTGTTGTCAGCCCCATCTTGTTTTCCAAATTCAAAGTGCATGTGTATGGCAAAAAAAAAATTGAAGGAAAATCTTCTCTTTTCTGAGGGCAGTAATTTGTTTCCGTTGGAAATTTGGTCAATTTGGTGCACGACTGGTGTTCACTGACTGGCTGATTCAGCTATTTATTGGTGGAATCCCGGGCCTTCTCATTCGACTTGCCCACGGCCCATCCTTTTAACACCCATGTGCTCGCCGGCCCACAACGTCCAAACAATCCGGGCCAAGCCCAACAACCCAGGGTTTTTGTGTCGGGCTCTCCGGAAATCCTTGTCTATTCGGCGGGGCACCGGGACGTCTGGAGCGCGGCGGCGGAGAAGGGCGGCGAGCGCGGCGATGGAGTTCTGCCCGTCGTGTGGGCTGCTGCTGCAGATCGATCCAGGCACCGGAAGCCACCGCCTGCGCCTCTTCTGCCCCCTCTGCCCCTACGTCTGCGCCATCCAGAACAAGGTCTCTCGCCCTATTCCTCTTCCCCGCCGCCAATTTTTTCTGTCTCGTCGCTCTCTGTCTTTCTGATGCCTCAAATCGATCTGAGTTTTATGTGGTTCTGTCTCCCTTGGTGGTGCCGCAGATCGTGAGGAAGGCGAAGTTGGTCAAGAAGGAGGTAGAGCCCATCTTCAGCAACGCCGACGCGATGAAGTTGGCCCCCAAGACCGCAAGTGAGCTCTCCGCCCTTATCTTTGTTCTGTGGAGCTATTATGCTCTGTGCGGTCTTGCAAGCTATGCTTCGGTTCTTTATCAGGCGATATCTATGCTATCTGTTGATAGTGTTTTCATTATGAGCCATTGAGCATCGTTGTTGAGTTGTTGTCATCATGATCCTTGACCAAGAAGTTGAGTCTCAAAAGTAAATGGTTAATCAAAATAGCCAATGTTGTACGGGTACAGTAGCAGTACTGAGTTTTGCTTTATCATTGGTTGTCCAATTGGTGGGTTATCCCATTACTTTATTATATAAATCACCAAAATTTTCAGTGTAGTTTGTCTGTTATTTAAATCAATGGTTCAGCAACACAAAGCAAATGAGATTACCTCTTTATTAAAGCACTGATAAAAAGGGGAAATGACAAGGTCGAAGTGGTGTCACAACAAAATAATATAACATGAGAAGCATAGTAAGCTTCTTGCTAGCTTCGATCTGCCCCTTTTATCTTTCAAATTGAAATCAGAGGTTAGCTATTATACCTGCTAAGTACAAACCACACAGACAATAAACCTGGAACCTTACTTTTTTGTGTTCAAAAGCTTCACTCCTGAATTATCAAGGAGCATGATTCAATCAGATGTTATTTTTTACGAAGATATCAGTCCTATGTTTTTGTTGGAAAACCATCACACTGACCTCTTGCAGATTTTCATAAATGCATTTTTTTTACTAGCTTAAGAGCATAGCCCCTTATTTGCCATTGTCAAAGTGACAGAAATAGCATCAATTTTGGGGTACTTGTTTATGGAAATATTTAGTGTGGTGGCCTAATAGGGCTTGTACTTATCATCACTCAGTGGATGAAATATAATAATTTAGAGAGCAGATATATAGCATATCTGTGAGGCAATATCCATAATTCTCCAGTAACTGTTGCCAAACAGAGCTAAGTAACTTGCAATTACTTGTAACCCGGAACTGAATAAGAAGCGTACCAAACATAGCACACTAGGTACATTCGCTGAAGTTGATTACCAGCCACGTACACAAGTTGCCACAACCCACAATGGAGCCTTGATTTTAGAATATTTTGTGAAATTAGATTGATAGCATAACTTTGATACTGTTACCATTACCACATGAATGAAACTTTTTCTTATTGAATATAGTGGGGCAACCTATCTTTATCTGCTATTGACTTGGTACATTGTGACTTGGAACTTAATGTCTGAATACACAATGTGTGAAACCATAGTATGCTAAATGCATTCGCTGAACTTGCAGCTTCATGCCCAAGATGCAACCATGGAGAAGCATACTTCAAGCAGATGCAGATTCGATCAGCTGATGAGCCAATGACAACATTCTATCGGTGTTGCAGAGAAGAATGCCAGCTTGAATGGAGAGATGACTGATCCTAGCATTTTGCACTTCGCTTACACTATGTACCCGTGTTGCTTCAGTTTTGAGTGTTGATATCCCCTGTTGCACATGTAATTCTTCTTGTAATCTCCGTGCACTTTAGTTCAAACTTCTGGGAAATGTTATTATGGTGTGGCTTTATGGCTGCAGAAGACCTCGGATGTTGCTTTTAATACTAGTAGCAGTGAAGTGTTTTGGAATGTATGTGCTTCATGCTGCTACAGCTTTGAAAGGAATAAAGTGTTCCTAATTAATTTACCAAGGATTTTCAGACTCATAACAGTTTTGTCTGATTTGATGAGGGTGTAACTACCCCAGGTTTGGTGCCCTGGATCTGGACAAACTGGTTTCCAGGTGAATTTTGCTCATTCTCTTGCTGCAGCTGAGGACTCTAAACGAAAAATCTGAACCTCACAGGGAGTGTGCCAACAAACAACGATAAGAAGCGTCCTGTATACATAGTTACATAAACCGGTTAGTGTAGCATGTAGGATTGGGGTGTACGATGGACATACGCCGAATCGAGTTTCAGGCAGGATTCCCCTGAGCCGGACTACCACGGCCCGTAATCACCATGACGGTGGGGGTGAGCAAAGGAAGAAGCCAAACCGGCAGCTATGTATAGGCCCATCTGTCACTCGACATGGAATCACTGTTCTCATAGAATTACTTTCCAGTTTCCACAAAGAATCGGCAAGACTTCAGCTTACACACCTTATAATATTTGAGACTAGTACTATAATATAAAATGGATGATGTGGTGGAAAAAAAAAGCCAACACGTAGACAATACTAATAAGTGTCATAGCTTCTGTTAGTTGTTCCTCTCGATGCAGTGGAAGCAGCGTCCAACAAGCAGTACCTGATGGCCGCCCTTCAACCGAAGCAGATAACTCGTAGACGGTTCGGTTTCGGAGGCCTGCTCTTGCAAGAACAGGGATGGGAAAACTTGATCCAGTAGCGAACTCGAAGTAACTTACTGAATGTTGAAGGAGTTCTCCTTTTATTCTCACGAGCAGAAGCTAAACGGAGGAGTCAGCAGTCATGGAGGAAGTAACTCTCGCAGACACTATCATCCTATCAGCTTTAAACTCTAGAAACTCCTTCCTATTAGAAGCCACTAAAATTAATTGCCTTGAGTGGCAAAACTCTGCTCTGCTCCACACGCAGGCAGGCATGGCACGCCACGGCTCGGCTCGGCTCCGCACACAGGCAGGCACGCCACGGCTCGGCGGCGACACGCACGTGTGGCATGCCACCTTTTTCTCAACTTCTCAATATAAGCAAATATATTTCACGTATATAAGTCGAGTCAACATTCAGTCAAATTCCCATGTGGTACTAAACCAGATAGTGCGGGACTTAGAATTATTTGATTTAATTAGATAAAATATTAGGCTTGGCCCATATTAAATCCAACAATCCCCACCAAATTCTAGGGCACGTGTTAAACAATGTTAAAATCACAGTTTTTTGATATACCAGGGTTTTGATGGAGACTGTTAAGTTGAACATCCATCTAGGACAAGAGTTACGTTCATTCACAACTGAACAATGGACTATGCCTTGAATTGACAGTTTTGTGCGAAGTGAGTTTCACCCAAATTCTTTTCGGGTAATAGGCTGCTGCAAGCATCCCCTCTGGTTGAAGCATATAAGTCACACTTCGAGGCCTTTCATGAGTATCTAGAGATTACCCAGATCTCGTAGACTGTGACTAGCAGTCGAACTCATATAGGTGTGTTCCTTCTAAGATATTCTGTAGGACAACATCTCTGCTTAAACAAGCCACTCGGATCACATTAAGGTATATACCAACCTGCCATACAGTACAAGAGAAACATACATTTCAAACCATTTGGACCTTTATTGTAAGGGGTTTTCTCCATCTTAGACAACTACTAGTTTGTTGCACGTAGGACAGGTTACCACCATGGTGTGACTTCAAGTGGGTCTCAAGCCCATCTCCCTAGATGCACCTTCTATCACATTACGTGCAGACCCTTAGTGAACTGATCTACCAGATTCTTAGATGTATGGACATAGTCCAATGCTATTACTCCGGAGTTTCTCAATTTTCTGACAGATTTCAACCGCCTTTTCACATGCCTACTTGACTTCATATTATCCTTAGAACTCTTTACCTTGATTATCACTGTCTGATTATCACAGTTTATAGAAATAGCCGGTATTGGTTTTTCAACTACCGGTAAATCCATTAGGAGTTCACGAAGCCACTTAGCCTCAACTGTGGCAGTATCTTATGTTGTGAGTTCTGCTTCCATTGTTGACCTTGTTAAAATAGTCTGCTTGCAAGACTTCCATGAAACAGCGCCACCTCCAAGTGAGAACACATATCCACTTTTGGCATAAATCTCATCAGCATCAGATATCCAGTTTGCATCACAATAACCCTCTAGTACCCTCAGGTAACCCGTGTAGTATATAACATAGCTCATAGTCCCTTTTAGATAGCGCAATATTCTCTCAAGAGCATGCCAATGATCATCTCCTGGATTTGAAACAAACCGGCTAAGTTTGCTCATAGAAAATGAGATGTCAGGCCTCGTTGCACTAGCCAAATATAAAAGAGAGCCAATAATTTGAGAATATCTCAATTGATCTCGTGCTATTTTCCGATTTTTTCTTAATAGCACACTCGGATCATAAGGAGTTGGAGCAGATGTGCAATCACTATATCCAAAGCAGTTCAACATTTTTTCCACATAGTGGGATTGCACAAGAGTAACCCCACCATTTCCTTCTCTCAGTAGCTTTATATTAAGAATAACATTAACTTCTCCCATATCTTTCATTTCAAAGTTACTAGACAAAAAGTCTTTCACTTCCTTGATCACATTGACATTATTTACAAAGATTAGTGTATCATCCACATATAAGCACAAGATCACACCTTCTCCCCCACCATACCAATAATAAACACATTTATCAGCTTCATTCACAATAAAGCCAGTTGATGTCAAAGTTTTATCAAACTTTTCATGCCACTACTTAGGCGCTTGCTTTAGGCCATACAAAGATTTCAACAACTTACACATCTTACCCTCTTGACCATTTGTTACAAAACCATCAGGCTGATCTATATAGATCTCTTCCTCAAACTCTCTATTCAAGAAAAGTTGTCTTAACGCCCATCTAATGAATGAGAAGACCGTGTGAGGCAACCAAGGAAAGTAACACTCGTATGGTCGTCAAACGGGAAACAAGTGAATGAGTGTCAAAATAATCTTCGTCTTCTTTCTGGGTATAACCCTTCGCCACAAGCCTTGCCTTGTACTTCTCAATAGTACCATCAGACCTAAGCTTTTTCTTAAATATTCATTTACATCCCCCAGGTTTGCACCCGAAAGGACGATCGACAACCTCCCAAGCTCCATTAGACATAATAGAATTCATCTCACTCCGTACCGCTTCCTTCCAATAGCCAGCGTCAGGAGAGGAATATGCCTTTTCTATGCTCTTTGGAGTGTCATCCACAAGGTATACAATGAAATCATCATCAAAAGACTTCTTACTCCTCCTAGGAGCTTCATTGTTGTCCTCATCTAGATTTTCCACATGGGTTTCAGTATCAGCGTGTATTACCGGTTTATGTGTTTCAGGCAATAAAATAGATTCATGACTAGAAGTGATTGGTGTATTTTTCATAGGAAATTCATTCTCAAAAAATGTATCATCTCTGGACTCTATAATTGTACCAATGTGCATGTCAGGTACTCCAGATTTTATTATCATGAATCTATACCCAATGTTGTGAAAAGCATAGCCTAGAAAGATGCAATCAACTGTTTTCGGTTCGAGTTTACATTTCTTAGCAACTGGTATGTTAACATTTGCTAAACAACCCCAAGTATGCAAATATGAGAGTGTCAACCTTTTATTCTCCCATTCCTCGAATGGTGTCTTCTCTTTGTTTTTCATAGGAACTCTGTTAAGAATATGACAGGTAGTCAATATAGCCTCACCCCCACCATTCCCAGGAAAGTCCCGCTGCTTCTAACATGACGTTAACCATCTCAGTTAGAGTGCGGTTCTTCCTTTCAACCACTCCATTTGACTCAGGAGAATAGGATGCCATGTTCCTCACAAAACAAATTGAACTTATTTGAGAAGTACTATCCACCTTGATCCGATCTAACATGTTTTATCTTTCTCTCAAGTTGATTCTCAACCTCAGCTTTATAGATTTTAAAATAATGCAACGCTTCATCTTTTGATTTTAACAGTACACATCAAAATCTAGTACAATCATCTATTAATGTCCATGAAATATCTTTTGCCACCTTTGGTCAACACACCATTCATTTCACATAAATCAGAATGAATTAATTCTAATGGTGCCAAGTTCCTCACTGCAGCAGCCTTGTGAGACTTGCGAGGTCGCTTCGATTGCACACACTCATGGCATTTAGAATCTTTGACCAAGTTAAATTTCGGAATTAAATTCATACCAGCTAAGCGTGTCATACAACTAAAGTTTACATGACATAAGCGCGAATGCCAAACATTTCTCTCATTATCATAGTTCACATGGTTTACAGAATTAAAACTAGCATCAGATAAAGACAAGTGGAACAAACCTCTGCTATCATAGCCTTTACCAACAAACGTTCCATACATTTATTGGACTCAAACACAAGTTTATAGCCATCTCGATACAGCAACGAACCACTAATTAAATTCTTCCTTATTGACGGGACATGATGCACGTTCTTCAGCCGCACAATTTTTCCCGAAGTAAGCTTCAGATCGACCGTACCAACATGTCACACCCGGTTTCTGGACAAAACCGAATGCGTCGCATATGTGTGCCAGGATCTGTTCTCACACATATGCTGACGTCATCAGTGAATACATCAAAGACAGTGCTAAAAAATGTACATAAACCAGTATGAACTTTATTACACTCAGCGTGATAGACACGAAGGTCTTTAATCGTTCACCGATAACTTAACACGCGTGCACACACACAGCGTAGCTTCTCCACAGGCTTGACTGGTGAACCGCCTGCCTAGAACTCCTCAAAGTTGTCGAAGAACTCCCCGTCGTCACAAGCTTCTGAACAACGTTTGGGCAAGGGTAAGTACACTTATGGTTGGTACTTAGCAGGTGGGGGAAACATGCAAGGCTCACAAGGAATGGCTCAAGGCTTTAAGCGGTTAGCATTTTAATTGGTCAAATTTTTATTAG
This sequence comes from Setaria viridis, assembly GCF_005286985.2. Taxonomy (NCBI): domain Eukaryota; kingdom Viridiplantae; phylum Streptophyta; class Magnoliopsida; order Poales; family Poaceae; genus Setaria; species Setaria viridis. The sequence continues at coordinate 33,699,498 of NC_048263.2, forward strand.
CAGCACCTAATTACTAGATGTAAGTTTATACCAACCCACTTAAGCATATAACATTAACATTATCCCAAAGGTAAAGGTAACACAGTTAATTCTCATCTTTAAGTTCAATTATCATGTGAGGGTCCAAGCCACTCTTAACCGTGAGCACGGTTGATATATCAGTTTTCACTCTGCAGAGGTTGTCCACTTTACCCACAACTCGTGGTCCCCTGTGTCGCCTGGGTTTGCAAAGCCCTTAAACACTTCCTTTAGTGAGTGGCTGGGGGGTCCACTACGAAGCCTTTACAAAGACACGCAGATAACTAGTAGCCCGCTAGAGTTTCAGTAGCGATGCGGACCACAACCCGTTAATGAGACAGCACCTTAGCGAAGGCAGTAGCTCCGGATCGTGCACCCAACACCTTCCCCCTCCTTGCCCTTTCGGTAAAGCCACCAGCTAACCACATGCCTAATTATTCGGCTAAGATCAGAGCCATGTGATGTTGTGGTTGTACTGTTTTCTTGGGTGGTTCTCCATGTTCCGATTAAAACAAGTGTTCTTGCAATTAAACAGGTATAGCAACATAAACAAAGCATGATTAACATTCTTCTCATTATTAAGACATTACCAACCCATAGTTAAGCAACTAGCATGCTACCCAACATGATTAAACAGGTTCATACAAGGAAACAGGATTAAAAGCTAGGTATGTCCTTAATAGGTATTCCCGTCAAATTTATGCACATACAAGAAATAAATAAAGTGTTTAATCATGATATTATTGGGACAAAAAGAACATGCAGGGGGAGACGGCCACTTGCCTTCCTCAGCAAACTGGGGGTACTCTTCTTCGAACGGTGGCTGCTCTTGGGCTTGCTCCTCCGCGAATGTCACGTCGTCTACACAATCACACAAGGAAAACAAACAAATAATGATTAAAACAATACAATAAACATATGCAAAGGCTTACAACAAACTCCTAAAACTAACGTTCATGCAGAGACGATCGCGTGAGCGTGAGAATCGTTGAAATCGGATTTAAAACGAAGAAGATATGAGATAAACAAGTTTCAGGGGCTAAAACAAAATTAACTATATACTTCAGAGGCTAGCATGGAATTTTAGAAAGATATACTGAACAGTACATGCGAAAACAGAGAAATATAGGGTTAGATCTACAAGATGAAATGGCTCGGTTAAAATAAAAGAATACAGGAACTTCAGGGGCTTCTCTGGAAAATTTACAAGACACAAGAATAAAAAGAAGAAATATTAGATAGGCTAGGGGGTAGATCAGAAAATGGCCTTATCATCTTCTACCTCTCGCCAGAGGCACGGCAGGGGTGCGGCACACCACCGGCGGCTCGCCGCGCCAAGCCCTTGGCGCGGCGGGAAGAGGAACCGGTGCAGGCGAGGGGGAAAAGAGAGGCGCGCGAAGAAGGAACCTCACCGTCGGCGGCGAGTTGAAGGAAGCAGGCGCTCGAGCCGGCGAACAGGACGGGCGGCGACGTACAGGAAGTTTCGGGCGGCGGCGTGGCTTGGGCGGCGGCGCAGCGGTGCGAGAGAGAGGCGGGTGAGCAGCAAAACGGAAAAAGGAGAGCCGGACGAGTTTATTGGCGGCCTTTATAGGGCACGGATGGGAGCGAAGAGGGCTCCCGGGAGAGATCGAAGGTCGGTCGGCCATTAATGGCCTTGAAGCTTTGTGCGGCCGTTTCCGGGGAGAGGAAAAGATAGGGTGACGGTTTAAGGCTGGGAGTGGGGGAGGGAAGACGTCGCGAGGTCGTGGAAGGGCTCGGGAGGCCGAGGGATGTCGGGAGGCGAGGGGGCCCCGGCCGACAGCGCACAGGGGGGGCGCACGGCACCCGTGCGCCTGTCTCTGGCGTTTCAGGCGCTGGAGGTGGAAGATGGAGGGGTAGCAGGCCGGTTGGGCCAGCTTGGGCTGGCTGGTGGGGAGGAAAGGAGAGGGAGGTGGCAGCCCAAAGAGAAAAGGAAGGGAAGCTGGGCTGGCGCAAGGAGAAAAGGTGGGGGGGGAAAGAAGATGGGCTGGCGGGATAGGTAGGCCCATGCGGGTAGAAGGGGGAAGGGAAAAAAAATGCCTTGCGGGCTGAAAGAGAGAGAGGAGGGATTTCGGCTCAATGAGAGGAAAGAGAGGTGGAGGGTTTTGAGAATTTAAATAGAGTTGAAGTTTTCAAAATCATATTCAAATTCTTTTGAAACTCAAAAGCAAGCATTCAAACAAAAGCCAAAATAAAAGAGAAAAGAAAAACTCTACCAAGCACTTATTGCTTCTAAAATTATTTCAAGTGCTCTTTAATTATTTACGACCGTAATTTAATTAAAGTAATTTATTTAATCCTTAGAGCACAAAAAACTAGATCGAGTTGCTTACATTATTTTTATGATGGAATTTTGGGTGTTACACAACACCACAAACAGTTGCACGTGCTCCATTCCCCATTAGCAAGGATGAAATTCTCCCATCCTGATAAGAAGAAAACAAAGAAATATCAGCACACAATAAATATTGGCACCAATATCAATCCACCAATCAGGTGTATGACAAATTGAAAGAACTGTAGGTAATAAATTACCATACCCCGATGTTCCTCCATCAACCTCAATCATGTTGGTAGATTTCTTCTTGGGCTTCCACTTGTCTTTGGGCAATCCTAGCATAATGCCCGGGGTTGCCATAAGTGTAGCAGTTTTCTTTTTCCACATTCTTCTTCTTCTTAAAAGGAGTAGTGTTTTTTTGTTTGAGCTCTTGCTTGAAATTTTTCTTGTGGGAATTTTGAGGTTTTTTTACACCACATGGGCACTAGAATTTCATTCAATAATTTTCTTGCCACGGACATCTTTAACTCTTGCCTTCTCTTCAACATCTAGAGACCCAATGAGGTCGGCAATGCCAAACTCTCTTCTCTAATGCTTCAGAGAAGTAGCAAAATCTATCCAAGTCTATGGCAGCTTGGCAATGATGCAACCCACCACAAACTTCTCCGGCGGTACACAACCAAAATTCTCGAGTACTTTCACCAGTGTTTGTATATCATGAGCTTGTTCTACCACAGAACGACCCTCAACCGTTCTGTAGTCATGAAATTGCTCCATGACATACAACTCGCTACCGGCATCAGAAACTCCATATTTGGCCTCCAGTGCATCCCACATCTCTTTATCAGTAGCCATCATCACATATGTATCTACTATCGAGTCTCCTAGCACGCTGATCATTGCCCCTTTGAACATAGTGTTCGCATCATTGAACCGTTGCTCATCCTCAGCAGTATGCGGTCCAAGCGGTCTAGGTTCAACAACGAAATAGCAGTGCATAGCAGTCAATCATAGAATACATCTTTGATGCCACCTCTTGTAATGAGCACCTTAAAAAACATTCGGTTTCAGCATACTCGCAAAGCTTATCAAGTTTTTGGATTGTTAGCAAACTAGACAATTTCAGCATTAATTTAATCTAGAAAAATACTACCAAGTTTGTGACATCAAATATGTGCAAGTGTTTGGGTGATCTAAGCTTCAGGAACATGTAGACAATACTAATCAGTGCTGAAACGAGAATATAAAGTGTAACAGTAACATACCCAGCAGTGCCGTTTATAGCTTCTGTTGATGTAGTTGTTCCTCTCGATAGTGGAAGCAGCGTCCAACCAGCAGCGCCGTTTATAGCTTCTGGACACTACCCAAAAACCTGATGGTCACCCTTCAAGCGAAGGAAAACTTGATCCAGCAGCGAACTCGAACTAACTTAGTTAATGTTGAAGGAGTTCTTCTTTTATTCTCACGGGCGGAAGCTGAACGAAGGAGTCAGCGGTCAGTCACAGAGGAAGTAACTCTCGTAACCCCAGCAGACACCATCATCCTACCAGCTTTAAACTCCAGAAACTCCTTTCCATTAGAAGCCACTAAATTAATTGCCTTAAGTGGCAAAGCTCCACTCCGCAGGCAGGCAGGCACGCCACACCACGGCTCGGCTTGGCGGCAGCGCGTGTGTGGCATGCCTTCACCCTTTCGCAATTTCTCAATATAAGTAAATATATTTCACGTATATAAGTCGAGTCAACATTCAGTCAAATTCCCATGTGGTACTAAACCAAATAGTACACAAAGTATTTAATACGGGCCTTAGAATTATTTGATTTAATTAGATATAAAATATTGGGCTTGGCCCACATTAAATCCAACAGACTAATTATTTTGAATCTCAAATTTAAAATATTTTTTCTCCAAACCATGTGTTTGTTTTAGATTTCTGTTTGGCCCAATATTTTATTGTTTAGAATAAATATAATGGAATGCGATCCAATATGTGTACATTTCAATTTCACGTATTACTTTTTTACTTCACTATTTTATTACATGTCTGATATTTGAATATACTATTTCAACAGTTTGATATAAAATATTGAACTAATTTATCTGAAATATTGATATAGGTTTCAAGATTGTTGAAGCAAGTTTTTCAAAAATATAGAAGCACATACAAAATTGTAATTACAATAAAAACAATAATCCATATTTGCGTACCGACTCTTCAGTTTGTCGAATTTTGACTCAGTTCTTGAGTTTGTCTAATTTTGATCCACAACTTTAATACCGTTTAGTTTGGATAACCCAACTTTCAATATTATCTAGTTCTTGAGTTTCAAGATGATGGTTCTTGCTCTTAAATGAAAAAAAAAAAGAAGGATGGTTTTTCTTGCTTAATTCCCGAAACTGGAAACGTTGCCCTTAACAATCACGTTCCGCCGCAACATTAGAAGAACCAACCAACCATGAAAGTGCGGTGCTCGGATGAAACCATGATCTCTTTCGGCGAACGAAAGGAGGATCGCGCGACCCGGCCTGGAGCCGCGAGCATATGCAGACCACTCCGATCGGATGTGCGCACGCGCCGTGCGCCACTCACACACCGACGCCGGAGGAGGCGAAGGCCAGAACGGGTCGCCATCACGCATGCCTCCGGCTGACTTCCCCTTCTTCCTCCTTCCTACCCCCCGGCTGGCTGCTCGGTCGCCGGAACGTACGAACGTGTACGACATGTTTTAATCCGGTCGTGCTGCAGCCACAACCATCTCTTTTTCTTTTGGTGATCGATAGGAGACCTGGCGTCTCATCAGCGGCCGTGGCTACCGGCCGAGCCCTCACCTCACATGATAGCGTCGTCGTTTCCATGACACGATAAGTGCGCTCTCCTACCTGCGTGCGATCCACGACCGCCGTCCGTTGTTGCGCAGGCTATGCGCGGCGGCCGCTTTTTTTTCACCTTTAACCGGGCTCCGTAAGTATAAAATTTGCATTGCACGACGTGGAAAGGCGGCTTTCACCACGCATAAGTAGGTTGGGCTATGCCCATTTGCTTGCTTTTTCTTTCCTGCCGATGGATGGATGGAGGAGGAGTTTATTAGGTGATGACCTAATTTCCACCATAAGCAACAAAGATCTTTCTAGAGAGGTTATTTTATTCGTGAGCCATGACAAAGATACCAGCAGCAATAGATGTGTTTGTTCACGCTCATAACCAAAGCCAAGAGCTCATGTATAGTTTGGTCTGCAAGGATGGAGTTGTGAGACTAGCTATGCGAGTGAAACATCATCTCTGAGGTTGATGGTGCTATAGGGAGGCTGGCGATTCCGGCATAGTTTCCGGGACAACAACAACGTCGTCTGCCATCGTCATCAGTCAATTGTGAATATATAAGCTCTGTGGTGGTTCATCAGCTGGTTGACATGGTTAAAGTTGGTGGCGAAAAGGAAGCCATCAGACAATGCAGGAATTCCACGGGAGGTTCGGTTCCTGCCTCCCCCGGAGGCCGGAGGTCAGCCAGTGTTTGACACCGTGCATGTCAAAAACCGCAGTGGTGGCCATGAGGTGCATGGTGCACTAAGGAGTGTCTCCTACTTCTGTCATTTTCAAACTATGGTCTCTGTGAAAATTGTAAGATGGATGGAACGGAAGTCGTACTTTTCAAACTGTGGTCTCGTTTCTATGTACGGAAGCAATATATAGGGGTGTAAAGGAGAAGGCCCTGAAATCTCCCGTGGTAATGAGTGAAGAATAAATAAAGAAATAAAAGTGAACATTTGCTTCCTGATACATTGCACATACATGTGCGCAGCACTTGCAATGTGCGGGGAAAAGTTGTCGTCGCTAGCTGTGTCAAAGCTGGGTGCCGAGATGTACAGCGAACAGTAATGAAAAGATCCTGCGATTACTTCTGTTTTCTTTTACACGATGCTGTGGTCACTACTAGATTTACAATATTTTCCGAGTGCATTTTGCGAATAGTTGGTGGGTTATTGGCCCTCTTTAGGATTTTCACAAAATAGCCAATGTTTTCTAGTCTAATTGAGGCATTCTCCAAGAGTTACTTATAAAGTGGCCGGCGATTTTCTGTTAGGAAATGTTGGTTAGGGATTCTTGGATCTTGCTAATTTGTTTTCTCCATTGGCGGCCGTCCAAATTAGACTACAAAATCCACTTGAGAAAAAATGTAAAGAATAATAATAACCCTTTGACATTTGAGAAAAACAGGTGTCGGAAACGCTGAATATGTTGCAGCGAGTATATGTTTACCCATTAACCAATAACCAGTAGTGAAACATGCATAAACTCCATTCATATGCTTGTTTCATGGTTCATATCAGTGATAAAATTTTCGTCCGAAATTTCATGAATTTGCCAAATTTCGGTCTTTTCAGTGGCGACCGAAATCACTGTTCACCAAAATTTGAACAATATTTCAGTACTGTTCATAAAAAGGTCACTTTTTTAATCTGAATTTCGACCGAAATTTCACGAATTTTGGTGATTTCGATGAAGACCGAAAAAAGGGTGAAAACGAAATTGAGAACCCCGTTGATATGATCTTTGCTGTCCTGTTGAAGATCAAGCCATCAAGGTTACTACTACTGCCGGGTTATATACTAATCTGAATTCTGAAACAACAGAATGACATCAACTGAGATATGATATGATCTGATGATACATCAGCACTGAACCACGGAGTGCGGAACCCGCGGGAACGCTCTTGTGCCGCGACAATTGCGATCATCCTCTACGCACTAGGTCCTCCTTTTTTTTTTATCCGTCCACATCTCCGTCACTAACAAAGAGAAAAGATTTGAAGTAGTACAAGATGGTACCTTCCTGCCTTCCCCGAATCATAATTCTAAAACCCTAGCCCCTCATCCCTGCAATTACATATTGTCACCATTTACCCTGCTTTAACTAGGATCACCACGAAGAATGTGATGACCTAATGAGCTAGTGAGCGAGTGCGTGGGCTCGTCGCTCGCCTCTTTCCCCCAGCACGACAGCAACCGTCGATTGAAACCCTTTGTGCGCTTACCAAATTAGCTTTAGATTACATAATCCTTGGGACAGAGATGCTCTGCCTGATAAGAGATCAGGAGGAGCAAACAATCTCGCCTTTTCCTGCGTCACCGGTGAGTGGTGAGCACCCGTTCTGAATTTCTGGTTGCCTTTGGATCTGTGGTCAGCGAAGCAATGGCTGCATCGCTGACGTGTCACAAGATAATGAGCTGGGGAGCACTGACGTGTCTATAGACCGTCACTTGTAAGGCTCCACGCAGGGCATGTCAGTGTGAAAGTGTGTGGCAAGGCGTGCCAGGTCAGCGGTAGTAGCTGTGCCTGTGTGGATTCAGATTTGTTGGGATTTAGGTGGAGGATTAAGCGATAAGAGGCAGACCTAATATGCATGTAATGGCGGGTCCCGAGTATAATCGTGGACGGAAGCATGCAGCAGCAGCAGGTGGTGCGCCTGCCGAACTTGTAATTTTGTGAGGTTTTCGAGTCTAGAGAAGAGGCTGGCGTGTTTGACCTAACATGTACAGGACACATGTTTACAACATAGTTTTATTTAGTGATCATGGTTGCATGGAAGATCGGGACAGGGGAGTAGGACTTCACCATGGTTGGATTTTTTAAATGTTGGAGGAGGAAGAAAAGACTGAAACCGTCGGTTCCCGAATGGGCGTGCTAGACCGTCACATCAGATGCTGGTACTAATTAGGAGTATTAAATATAATCTAATTATAAAATTAATTGTACAGATGGAGTCTAATTCGCAAGATAAATCCATTAAACCTAATTAGTTCATGATTTGACAATATGGTGCTACAGTAACCATTTGCTAATGATGAATTAATTAGTCTTAATAGATTCGTCTCGCGAATTAGACTCCATTTGTGCAATTAGTTTTGTAATTAGCTCATATTTAGTCCTTCTAATTAGCATCCGAATATTCGATGTGATCTTACTAAAGTTTAGCACCCCATGTCAAACACCCTTGAGATCGGGTCGCGTGACATAGCTTAAAATTCCGCCACCTGATATGTATTTTGCACGTTTGGGGTCTTTTTTTTGGCAACATTGAGCTTAATTTGCAGAATAAAAAACTCAAAAAGAGGGCATGGATATGCACTGCAGCCACCACTACTTGCCATGAAGTAGTACATCCCAGCTCACGAGCACCTCAGATTAGCGGCGGCCTCCAACGCGTGCCGAGACATGGCACTATGGCAGCTGGTGAACAGTATCCATGGCCATCGTCCTGCACGAGAGCAAAGCAAAGCTCCTAGTGTCAAGTGACTCGGTGATGTCTCGAAAGTTTTGGTATATGATCTGTCCAACCAACTTGTGCATACATACATGCGTGCACTGCACACAACAACACCGTCGTCAATACAAAATCGTTGTTCCCAAAAGAATGCAGCTCTAGGTATGCTTACACCAATATGGAGTGGGATGTTCGTATCATCTAAAAAGAATAGAATTCTATAACTATGTATTTGTATCGTGTTCGTGTCATCTAAAAAGAATACAATTCTATAACTATGTATTTGTATCGTATTTCCTGTGGACGCATGCGGCCAAGCGTCATATCCTTCCTGGGAGAGAAAGGTAGATAGGAACCGTACCTTTGGAATGTCACAGGGAATGCCATAGTGCGTTGCTAACTGTAGCAAGCAAATTGCACCACTGCATTTCCGGACGTTGCTTGACCCCTCGGTGTCAACGAATTTCCCTGTGTAAGGAACAGTCCCAGCTTCCAATACCAACAAAACGCAAGCAGCACGAAATATCTCAATGGGATGGGAGTACTAGTTGTACGGTGCCATCTAGTGTGCCGCCACTTTGACGCCATCGTACTCGCTGGTACACATCACTCGCAGGGCCATCGCACCAATTTGCAGAATCCTGGACTCCACCGGAACGAGCAATGGATCGCCAAGAAAGTGACCGATCATGCAACCACCTCCAGTAGCTCCAGCATCGCCGTTCTTGCCTTCTTGGCTCCATCGCCGTCTCTGAATCGATCTCATCGTGTGTTCTGATGCCACACCAAGCCGGCAAGCCCAGCCCCGGTCGAAAGCACCCTAACCGTACGTTCCCTGCCCTCCTGAAGGCAGAAGCCACCAGCTTGGCTAATGGCGACCGGGGATCGATCAACAGCGAGACGATCCGACCGATCACATTGTGCGATCGCCGTTTCTTGACAGGGTGCAGTCACCACGCGTCGCGCTTCCCGGCCGCTTGCATCAGATCCGTGCCGATCCAATCCAAGGATAATGCCTCGCCACGAGCGCCTTGGTAAGGTGAGTAATCTGATCGGCACGCATGATCGGCCTCGGCAGCTCGGCTCCAGGTGACTCGGCATCCTTATCGGCGCTGCCGCCGTACGTTTCCATCGGAGTGCTCGACACTACTGTGCGCTGCCCACCCAGCAGCATTGTACCGTGGAGTGAGGACGGCGAGCGTACGAGAAAGCGCGCGCGACAGGGGTACGGGGAGATACTGCCGACCCGCCGCCGTGCTGGTGCGCAGGGACGGCCGAGGGAGGAGAGGACCCATCGAGGCGCGCGGGGCCGTCGGCTCGTCGCCGGTCGGCCGCAAGCTGGGGTTAGCGCGTGAGACGCATGGATATCCCATATCCCGGCGGGTCGCTCTGTTGGTTACAGCTGCGGCGGCGCGATGCCACTAGCTGGGCTAGGCACGCGCGCCAGCCTGATAATTGCAGCTCTCGCTCGCTTTGCTTCTGTTTCATGGCTAGCAGATGTTGATCTGACGGCAAACACCAACAAGCTGATAAGCCCACTCTTCGATCGGTTACGACCGACTTACGCAAACGACTAAAACGAGAGCAGTGCTTTCCTTCAAAAAAAAAGAATTTCGTGTGAAATCACTGAGGAATTCTTTTTTTAGGGCAACCACTGAGGAATTCTTGTGTGCTCGCTCCTTTCCAAAAGGATTTCCCTTTTGTGCTGAAAGAAGGTATCAGTGGTAAGATCTTTCTTTTCTTATTTTCTATATGGAAAGGAAAGCAAAGGAAATGGGACTATGGGAGTAGTAGGAAACAGCCGTGCATGCGTCCACTAGTATGACTGCCTAGGTACAAATGGCTACCGGGCTAGTAGTGCGCGTATTGGAAGTACAGATAGTACCACGGGATCCACGACCCAGCGGCTTCTCTGCTTTTTCGTTGCGCTTTATTTGTGTTAAGACCATGGAATATGCTCCCAAATCCAATTTGGTTATGATGGGACGAACAGCGCCTGCATTTGGACCCCCTTTCATCCAAGTACATTTCCTTCAAACAGAACCGTACCGACCTTTTGGTCCATGTTTGTATGGCTGCTCGGTTTTTTGTCGATACATCATACATGTTCATATAGTGCTATCGGAGGAATCTCATATTATAGAAAACTATATCACATTTGATTTTCAGATGCCTCTTTTGAGTAAACAGGAGCAATAGTACTATAGTAGAAATAAAACCAGTGAGACGCCAGCTGCCATCTATTTTTTTCCATTTATTATATGATGGAAGCATGACTAAAAGATAGGAAATGGCCATGACATCTTGATGCAGGACCTAGGAAGAATAGTACTGATGGCCGGCTCAACATTGTGTCGGTCCTCCTTTCATCCCCCTGTTTTGCCATTTCCGATAAATCTCCACTTTTGCAGTTAAACATGCACCCAAAACGTCCATGAGCTTTTGGCTTCATTTTTACGATATACAATACAAACCAGCTTTCGAGAGTGCCATTTGTTTTGATCCCCCAATGTGGAGTGGCATTCTCACAATTATCAAGCTTTACAAGGCCCTTTAGCTACATTTCCAGATCAAAACCGCTCTCAACCAGAAACCAGAAAAGACCCACATTTTGTGGCGAACAAACGTATATTTAGCTAGGATTGATGAAAAGAAATCGCACCCTATCTGCACGTACCACACTAGCGCCCTATGGCCAGTCCACTCGCCCGCATTTTTCTAAGGCCAATCCCCTTTTTCAAAATGCATGCATGTATGGCTGTTGCACTTGGTCATAGCCCCAAGAAGCTTTTGTGCGCGAGGTTTGGTCTTCTCGCTCCGTCCTCCAACCCCATGACACAACAGCATTAGCCCCACGTCAAAGTCCAATACCCTCCCAAATTCCCCACCTCTCTTTGCTATATATACCAGTCTCCTACCACTCTCCCATAACATTCCAAGTCGAGGAGGTCGTCTGCCAAGAAACCTTGGGCCTTTCTGTCATTCCTCTCTTGGAAGCAGCAAGTGACACAGAAGCAGAAGCAACGAACACAGAGAGGGAGAGAGGTCAACCTCGAAGTTGCATATATACACTGCAGCAGTGCAGGGTCGCACCACATCCTGTCGTCGTCGCTGCGCTCTCGCACGCTTACAATAGGGACCCAACGGGTCTTGGCAGCCTCGCTCGTCTACCGCTCGGCATGGAAGCCGCCGCGAGGGAAGCGCAGGGTGGTCTGGAATGGCGGGTGACGGTGCCGGAGGGCGCGTCGGTGACGGTGGAGCACGAGGCAGCCAGCGGCGCGGCGGCGAGGGCGTGGGCGTGGCTGCTCGCCTGCGTGGCCGCGGCGTGGGGAAGGGTGGCGGGGTTCGCGAGGAAGGTGTGGAGGATCGGGGCGGATGATCCCCGGAAGGTGGTGCACGGGCTCAAGGTCGGCCTCTCGCTCGCGCTCGTGTCCATCTTCTACTACACCAGACCCCTCTACGACGGCGTCGGTGGGGCTGCCATGTGGGCCATCATGACCGTCGTCGTCATCTTCGAGTACACTGTTGGTGAGTCGCCGTAACTTCAGATCGAGATGATTCAGATCGAGTTACAGCTTTGCAGAGTTGCAGTGTGGCGACTCCACAGCGTGCGCGTATGCATGGATGTGTTTGACTTGGTTAAGATGCTGAATGTCTTTATCACATGAGCAGGTGGCAGCGTGTACAAGAGTTTCAACAGAGTCGTGGCGACGGCGAGCGCCGGCGTCCTCGCGCTCGGCGTGCACTGGGTGGCGGGCAAAACCGGCGAGTTCGAGCCGTACATCCTCACCGGCTCCCTCTTCTTGCTGGGTACGTACAATCGCGCACTTTGTTTAATTAGTCCCTGTCCAAACCGACAAGTCATGCATGTATGTACAGCACTAAGCCACTAACTAACGCTAGAACGAACTGAACTGAACATGCAGCTGCGGCGGCCACCTTCTCGCGGTTCATCCCGACGGTGAAGGCCCGGTTCGACTACGGCGTCACCATCTTCATCCTGACGTACAGCCTGGTGGCTGTGTCCGGGTACCGGGTCGACGAGCTGGCGGTGCTGGCGCAGCAGCGGGTCTCCACCATCGCCATCGGCATCTTCATGTGCCTCGCCGTCGCCATCTTCGTCTGCCCCGTGTGGGCCGGCCAGGAGCTGCACCTCCTCACCACGCGCAACATGGACAAGCTCGCCGCCGCCCTGGAGGGCTGCGTCGAGGACTACTTCGCCGAGGGCCCCGCCGCGCAGCCGCAGGCCAGGTCCGACGGGTACCGGTGCGTGCTCAACTCCAAGGCCTCCGAGGACGCGCAGGCGAACCTTGCGCGGTGGGAGCCGGCGCACGGCCGGTTCGGCTTCCGTCACCCCTACGGCCAGTACGGCAAGGTTGGCGCCGCCATGCGCGCCTGCGCGTGCTGCGTGGAGGCCCTGAGCAGCTGCGCGTCCGCCGAGGCGCGGGCACCCGAGCACGTGAAGCGGCTCCTCCGCGACGCGTGCACCAGGGCCGGCGCGCGGTGCGCGCGGGTGCTCAGGGAGGCGTCGTGCTCCGTCGCCACGATGACGGCGTCCTCGCGGGCGCTGGACCTCGCCGTCGCGGACATGAACACGGCGGTGCACGATCTGCAGGGCGACATGCGGTCCCTCCCGTCGATGCTGGCCGTGAAGCTGGCCGAGACGTCGCTGGTGGACACGATGCCCGTCTTCACCGTGGCGTCTCTGCTGGTGGAGATAGCAGCGAGGGTCGAGGGCGTCGTGGACGCCGTCGACGAGCTGGCGACCCTTGCGAACTTCAAGCAGGTCGACGACGACGACGACGACGACGATGATGACGACGACAAAAAGGGGGAATCCGAGATGACGACGACGAAAGTGCACCCGCTGAACGAACCGGACGCCGACGAGGCGTCGTCGTCACCGGAGAACCAGGCATCCAAGGTTTAAGCGTCGAACCTCTCGATCACCAAACCAGGACAACAGATCAGACAGCAGGACGAACTTGATAATGAGATTTACCCTGGTTACACCATTGCATTAATTAATATGGTTGATCTTGTAACTAAACTTTAATTAATTTCCGAGGAGGGAGCTCATGCACACAGCTTCGCATGATCGCATCCACGGGGTTTAAGGGAATAAGACCGGCCGGAATATACAGCTGGTTATTTGGCATCATGGTTGGCACACCATGGTGTAGATGTACATAGGTTTCAAATCAAAGCATTATTTGCCATGGATTCAGGGTGCAGAGTGCCAGTCGTACTTGTACACCATACGGGATAATGCGCAGATAAAGTGCTGACGATCTCGATGAGGTCGCCAACAGGCTGAGCTATGAGCATTTCTCCGGCCGCATGTTTTTTCAATTGTTTTCTGCCGCAGCACATTGTTGCATTACAGCAGTGCCACGCACTAGGGGAGGGGGACGGGGACGGGACCTGCTGCGGTGCCGGCGCGCGCGCGTTGCCTCACGATCTCGCCATGGCTCTTGCGCTCGTGGACATGAGATTGGGGGGGAGGCAGGTGAGAGACGATTTGAGATATGCCTTGGTCTATTTGTGATGAGTGATTAATTAGATGATTTGAGATTTTTACTGGTTGAGTCCATATTTCATACATGCATGATTATGCTAACGACTAATCGGAGGTGTTGTTTTGTGTATGTTGTGTTGTGGTGTTTGTGTAAAATAGATCTTGTGTGTTGTGTCTCTTGGCTTGGATGTGCAGGTGTTGGATGCGATATGGTGGTCGACGGTATTGTCGTACATACATCTATGAGTCCACTAGAAGGTTTGGACAGTCCTAAATATGGGGCTGGACACCGAGACGCATCTGACATGAAGACCATGGTGTAGGACGGCATAGTCTATATGGAAAGATAAGAACTAGTCGAGAATTAGGAAAGTACTCGGCGTAATAAGAGTAGAACTCCTCTAGTCGTATTACCGCAGGCAGGTTACAGGTCGGTTGGTTACAAGAATAGTATTCTTGTAACCAACCGACCTGTAACCTGCCTGCGGTAATATAAAGTGAGGCATGGATCCCCTCCAAAGCAATTCAATCCAACCAACACACAAGCCGTAGAGTATTACGCAATCTAGCAGTCCGAATCTATCTAAATTGTATATCTATGTTTACTTTCGAGTTCTCCTAATCTCGATGAGCTTCACTAACCAAAACACTACCTCAGGCACCCCCTCGGTAGGTTGCCAGATTTAAACACCGACAAGCATGAGGTGAATGTCAAACGAAAGGTTCACGCCGATGGACTAGGGCTGTGAAGGGTGGACACGAGTAGGCTTGGACCGAGGGACCCGAGGAGTCCGGGCGGAGTCATGGGTGATCCACATGATGCACAAAAGAGCAAGAGTACATGGACGGGATGAAGATGGCGTCGGTCTAGTCAAGTGGGACGGAGGCGAGTCGAGTAGGCGGCTCGGGAGTGGGACCGAAAGACTTGGAGTCGTCGAAGGCTTGGCGGAGGCCAGACACGCATCGACATCGGTTAATCACGTCGTGTGCGGCGTGCAAGAGGGTTTGACGGGTTTGGCCTCAGAACCGGGGGGGGCGAGTCCGGTATGGTCGGACGGCGTCGAGTCGGAGGACGTGTGGAACCAACGCGAAGCTTACGTCAAGGCGAAGCGAAGTCGTGAAGCCGCCGGGTCAGTCCGATGGTTCGAGAAAAAGTTGGACAATTTTACCCCTAGAGGGTATTTGGATTGTAGCTTCATGTAAGGTTATTTTAGTCATTTGCCAAATATCTATATATATGAGGAGTGGTTGTTGGGGCAGCCACATCTCTCGGGATTGTTTGGTGGTGGGCTTCTCATTTTGTTTGTGTGAGCCTTTGGGTGAAAGAGAAGGAGAGGGACGAGAGGATCTTTGATTTGATCTTTTTGTCATCTTAGCTTTGATTGTGCTTAAGAGTGGCTTGTAACTGAATATGATGTAGTAATCCAAAGATCAAATTTGTGCTCACTTGTTCCATCCTCTCAAGATCTGAGATTTCTCTTTTTCGTGTTTTTCGGATGTATTTTTGGGGATTTTTCATTCTTCGCGATTCGCTCCAAATCCGGTGAAATTTGTTGGAGGTTTTTGTTGCTAGGATCTTTGTGAGCAACTTTGGTATGATCCCCATTCAAATCCCTCACGGATTCGACGTGAATTTAAGTTTTCCCCAAAACCGGTCCTTTGAAGGGCGTTTGGTTTTCTTCCAAATCTGCAAGTTTCGTTTGAATCCGCGGAGTATTGAGGGAGTATTTTTCGTTGGAAGTTTGGGAGGTGTTCTTGTGTTATTGTCTGTTCTTTGTTTGTGCAGAAGAATAGAGGTGCGTCGGGTGGCAGCACGCGGTGCCCATGCTCACGTGCGTGGCACGCGCGACGAGTGCTTGGCAGACCGGCAACAGATCCCTACTCAAATCCTTTACGGATTCGACGTGAATTTAAGTTTCCCCAAAACCAGTCCTTTGAAGGACATTCAATTTTCTTCAAAATCTGCAAGTTTTGTTTGAATCCGCGGAGTATTGAGGGAGTATTTTTCATTGGAAGTTTGGGAGGTGTTCTTGTATTCTTAGTCTGTTCTTTATTTGTGCGCAGGAATAGAGGTGCGTCGGGCGGCAGCTCGTGGGTAGCACGCGGTGCCCGTGCTCACGTGCATGGCACGCGTGACGAGTGCTCAGCAGACCGGCAACCCATTCCCACTCAAATTCCTCACGGATTCGACGTGAATTTAAGTTTTCCCCAAAACTAGTCCTTTGAAGGGCGTTCGGTTTTCTTCAAAATCCGCAAGTTTCATTTGAATCCGCGGAGTATTGAGGGAGTATTTTTCGTTGGAAGTTTGGGAAGTGTTCTTGTCTGTTCTTTGTTTGTGCGTAGGAATAGAGGTGAGTCGGGTGGCAGCACGCGGTGCCCACGCTCACGTGCGCGTCACGCACGACGAGTGCTCGGCAGATCGGCAACCCATCTCCACTCAAATCCCTCATGGATTCAACGTGAATTTAAGTTTTTCTCAAAACCGGTCCTTTGAAGGGCGTTTGGTTTTCTTCAAAATCCACTAGACGCGCATATGTGGAAGTTGATGAAGCGCGTCGGGGTAGTGTAGTCGATCACACATCGTTGTAGTGTAGTCGAACACGTCCGCGTCCAACAGCTCGTCCATGTGCAGCGGCGTCCTCCTCGTGCGCCGGCTCATCAGGTTCCTCGTCGGAGCTCTCATGCGGCGGCTCGTCCAAGTGTTGCGGATGCAACACTTCCAAGGTATCCACACGTGCGGGGAGGAAGCATCGCAAGCCGGACTGCTAGGTTCGCGAGTTGCAACAAAGGCGAGGGCGTAGGAAGGGGCGCGGTTGTGGTTCGGCCAAAAAAGGGTGAACCCTAGGACGCCCCCCACCCCTCAATATATAGGGGTTCCTAACGAGCCTCTGGGTCTGAGACCCATTACTACTCCTAAACCTGGTCCAATTCAGATCATATCCGAATTGGGCTTCCAGCCACTTAGGTGTGTGACCCTATAGGTTCATATACGTATAGACATGGCCCGAGTACTCCTACTCGGTCAATAGTTAGTAGCAGCCTCTAGCAAGACATGCTAACTCCTATACGCACACGAAGATCATATCAGACGAACCATCATAACATTACGTACATGCTGTTTCCTTTGCCTCACGATATTTGGTCTAGCTCCAAGCCGACCTCTCTTTCTCGATCCTGTGATTCGGAATCCCTTTCTAGGTTAAGTCTTAACCTCACATAGCATGGCCATGCATTTTCGGATCCGATCACTCGAGGAGCCCAGAGACATCTCTCTCAAATAGAGAGGGGCAAATCCCATCTTGATTGACCATGCCTCACAGCATGCTTCTTGACAAACCTGGAAACTACCTTTATAACTACCCAGTTACGGTGTAGCGTTTGATAGCCCCTAAGTAAGTCGATCCACATCTTGAGTACATGCGACAATCTCAGATCTAAGGACAAAGTGTACACGTTGTGTAAAGAGAGAACTATGTAACTCGCGTTGGGTCAGTCCTAGCACATGTCTTTACACGTGCTCACATTATTAGTTTGACATCTCCATGTCTATAACTTGTGAAACATAGTCATCAACTAATACATGTACTAGTCTAATACTTCTGTGTGTCCTCACATGAACTCCGACCAGGGATAACTTTTAGAATAACCATACACGTAAAGAGTTTCACACACAATTCACATAATTGCAAATCAATTCAAATAGCCTTTAATGGATATTCAAGGAACACAATATAAAACATGGATACAAGGGAATATCATCATCACTATGATTGCCTCTAGGGTATACCTCCAACAGTGTTCTTGTGTTATTTTCTGTTCTTTGTTTGTGCACAGGAATAGAGGTGTGTCGGGCGGCAGCTTGCGAGCAGCGCGCGGTGCCCATGCTCACATGCGCGGCACGCGCGACAAGCGCTTGGCAGACCGGCAACCTAGCGTCGGTGAACGGGCGCAGCCGAGCGGAGCGAAGGCCCAGTTGCGTACGCGGCCTGGCACTCCAGCCCAGCTAGCGGCTCAGCTCCTCCCTTTATCACCTTATCTAGTTTGTTCGGTAGTTTGTCACATGCTAACCTTGCTTTGTCTCTAAGACTAATCCCAGTGCAGGTTTCATAGAGGTTTCATCCACATTAATTAGGGTGCCATGTCAGCATTTTTGATGATGTGATAGTGAGTTAATGAGGAGAGAGGTAAGAGGGGTTTCATCTAGATGAAACCATGTATGCGCAGTTACCAACATAGTTTGTGTCTTGCATGTAGTGCATATGAAACTACACCATGGAATTTTGCATTGTAGAGGTAGTTTCAAACACAATTTCATTTTCATGTTGCTTATGTGGCTATCTTGGAAACATCAAAATGAAACTCTCCATTGGGATTAGCCTAATTAATCAATTCAAGGATGCTTAGACAAGTGAAGGTTTAGTAGTATCTTTGCTTTTCTCTGGTGCAATCTTTTCGGCGTCTCGTTTTGCTTTGCTTCCGCTTGCTTTGCTTCCGCTATACTTTGAGCATTTGTAATCGTTCCTAGGGTGAGCTTGTCACAAGTTGCCTTGTGTCATCTTGACGATTAGACGCAAGGTGTGTTTCGGATAGCAATCAGGATATAAACCTTGTTTTCGGAGAATTTTAAAAAGCTCCCATTCACTACCTCTTCACCCGTCCCGGTCCTGGCGCACTTCCGCGTGCCGTGGCGGCGTGCTGCAACCCATTATTTAGTCCAGGAGCACGGAAAGGAGAGCCGTCGTCTCATCTCCGTGCTACTTGACATGGTTCAGAGAGGGATCGGAGCTGGATGGGATTCGGCCCGGCCGGCGCCTGGTAGTGGAGTACAAACCTTCTGCACTGGAGGAAGAAACAGGTAGGCGATGATGACGACCCAGGCATATCTGAAACAGCAGGAGAGGAGAGAACTAAAGCTGACGGGCCACTAGGCCGGCACGAGCTCGCTCAGTTTGATCTCAGGATCGGGCAATTGGTTAGGGATAATGCTTTCCTTTGCGGAATATTTAACGGGATGGGTAATGCATACACGCAAAGCGATGAATTGAGCTTTCTGTGTGAGATAGGACTGTGCGATATATGTCGGGAGACACTGCGACCTTAAAACTTCGGTGCCGCTTCTCATGTGCTCTGAGCAACATGCGGAAAGGCCTAAAGATACGCGGTCATAAACTAGCGCTGGGGGACTCTTGAGCCATCAACTTGGTCTGCAGTTTAAGCAATGGTCGCATGGAAAGTAACCGTCGGTGCAAAGTTTCAGTCACATTCCTAGGAAACGATTTGTCTTCTCAGCGTCAGAGTACTACGCACCTGGTGACAGCTCCCACCGGATGAAGCTTGGACTGATTGGAAACTGTGAGCAGTCTAATTCCCAAGCTGGATCGATCTGCAAAAATTCATGGATTTTACATGTCCCTAGCTTTTTGACTAGCTCTGATACAGATGACCTCTCATGCATCAACATCAAGAAGTTACAGCTGCAAAAATAATACTGTAAAACATAAAAGCTTGAGGCTATAGTTTTACTGGTCTAAGTTATGTGAGCTGCAATAAACGAAATTTCTAGTTCCACCTATACATAACTACACACCTTAGGGGGTGTTTGGATCCCGTGCTAAACTTTAGTCCCTATCACATCGAATGTTTAGATATTAATTAGGAGTATTAAACAAAGATTATTTACAAAACTCATTACACAGATGGAGGCTAAATGGCGAGATGAATCTATTAAGTCTAATTAGTCCATGATTTAACAATGTGCTGCTACGGTAACCATTTGCTAATGATGGATTAATTAGGCTTTATAGATTCGTCTCGCCGTTTAGCCTCCATCTGTGTAATTAGTTTTATAATTAACTCATATTTATTTAGTTCTCCTAATTAGCTTCCGAATATTCGATGTGACATGGATTAAACTTTAGCTCCAGATCCCAACACCCCCTTAATTTCCCACATTGTTGATGCATCTGCAACAAATGCTTGCGGCTGATGCAGAATTCTCTGGCATTATGCTTTCTTGGGCCAAAAAGAATGACAGTCGCCACACCAGCTGGTTCTGGGCTCAAACTTGCAATTTGCCAACTTGTCGGCCTACTAGGCTACTAGCCACTTCTTTCACGAAGGCAAGCGCCAAATCGCCTGAATGATTCTACTTGATAAATATATGTTTTTATACGATTTATACATTTAAGATCTTATGATTTTGATGCTATTTGAAGACCATCGATTCAATCTTGAAGTTATAATTTTACAACAAGCGTAGCTCTTGGGATGTAAAAGAAAGCTTCCTGATTTCTGAAAGTTGCATTGTAATTGGCCAGCGTCCAGAGAGAGTGAGAGACTATACTATATGAAAAAAAGAAGTTAAATGGGCCGGGCAGGCCCAAACAAATCCTTTTGAGCCCAGATGGCCTGAAGCTGGAGGACGACGTTTTGATTGATCCTGTCGTTCGTCAATTGTGTCAGAAAGAATCTTGCCTTCCGTTGTGTCTATTCCCGTGGATTCTTTTTAAGATGGGCTATCGCCGTCATGTCCGCTACCGATACTTTGGATAAAGATTTGATATTCTCATCAATGATTTCGTAGATTTGATATGAGTTGAAAGTTCGATCCTTTGCCTCCGTATATCCAGGGGTGTTTGGATCCCCGGACTAACCTTTAGTCCCTGTCGCATCGAATATTTAGATAGGAGTATTAAACATAGACTATTTACAAAACCGCACAGATGGAGGCTAAACGACGAGACGAATCTATTAAGCCTAATTAGTCCATGATTTGATAATGCGCTGCTACCATTACCATTTGCTAATGATGAATTAATTAGGTTTAATAGATTCGTCTCGCCGTTTAACCTTCATCTGTATAATTAGTTTTATAATTAACCAATATTTAGTCCTCCTAATTAGCCTCGAAACTTTAGCTCTAGGATCCAAACACCCCCTTAGAAAAACAGATGTAGGAAGCCATTCGAATCCGGCTCCAATCCATTAAGAAATTTGTATAACATGTACGTGCACGATTTGTTACATGATTAGTACTTCAAAAATCATATTCATTCATACGCCAGGAAGCGCATTGAGATCCTGTCGTCACCTAGTAGACATCTAAAGAGATTGATGCTCACGCACGGACGAAAGACGCTTTTAACGAGAATTCAGCAAACTTTTGAAGTTCAAACGGAAATCCTGTTTTGTTTTCCAGCGGCAAAAAGAAACCAGCAGGGAGAGGGGTTCCCGTTTCCAGCCAAACCGAACATCCCCAGGCCGAACTACTGTTTCTTTCTCTCCCTCCTTTTCCTCCCCACCACCACCTACCTCCCTCTTATTCCTCGTCGCCTCCCACCATCCCCATCTCCTCCCCGTGCAGACCTCCGCTCCGCACCGCCAAATCCGTCGTAGCCCTACCCTAGCCCAGCCTCGCCTGGCCCCGATCCTTCCATGTGCGCCGCCGCCGCCTCCCCGCTTTTGTAGCCGCTGCGGCGGGGAAGATCCCTCCCATGGGTTCCGGGTACGCCGCCGAGAGGACGCCGATCGAGGGAGAATGAGGTGCTGCGTCTGCCGCGTATCCTCCGCCGGGTGCCGGGCCATGGGCGTTGCGGGACGGGCGAACCCGACGTCGTCGCTGCGCAGCCGACGCTGCCTCCGCATGCGGCCGTCGTACGCCCCGTTCTCCGAGCCCTTCACTGAACGCCCGGCACCCGCCACCTCTTCCTCTCCTGCTGCCGCGCCCAGGGCGTAGCAGCCGCGCGCCGACCGCCGCCTACTCCGGCGATCTCGCTGGTCCTTCTCTCTCCGCTTCCCCTCTCTCTTGCTCGTAGATTCATTTGCTCGTTGGGGCTGATCCAGAATGGAGGTGTTTGGTGGTGGGGATGAGGTGCTCGATGCTGAATACGCGGAGGTAGATCCAACCGGGCGATACATGCGCGTGAGTTTCTTTTCAAATCTTTTCGGCTTTATTCTGTCATGGATTCGTAGTACATTTTAGGTTGGTTTGATGTGAATGTGATTTGACATCTCCATGATATTATGTTAAGCTTTCGGTGAAATGGTCTAATCGCATGTTGCATCGCACAATGTAATTTACTGAAAAAAATGTATTTAAAGAAAAGCTTCAACTCTTTATGCTTATACGTATGTAGTCTATTGGCTGATATGGTTCTGATTAAAAATATTTATTCGAAATAATGGATTTGTAATTATTTGTAAAATTGGAAGGTTCCAATTTTTTGTGCTCGATTATGAATGTATGTCATGCAAAACGATCAAGGGAAATGACATGATCCTGCCTGTTGTATTGATCTGATTCTCTTTCCTTGTGCAGTACAATGTGATTCTGGGGAGAGGAGCTTTCAAGACTGTGTATGCCCTCTGCTCCTCAGCATCCTCTTTGTCCACTTTATATTTCCTTGTTAAATAGATTCTTTTGCTGGCAATTAATTGTCTAACCTTCAAAATATCGAGGGCAAAAATCATGCAAACCTGCAAGATGCAATTGACCATAGATATAAGTTTTTGGATTTTTTGCTGATTACAAGCTTATAGCAAACACTGCAATCAACATCTCTAAAAGTAGATAATTTTGTGGGGGTGGGACTTGGAATTGTGGAAATGTTGAGCTGATTGGTTCCTCTAGGATTTTGGTAGTTGACAGTAGATCATCATTAAAAATATATCCTCCACCTCTTTCTCTCTCACATCAGTAGAAAGGCATTACTGATACATGGCAAACATGGTAGTGTTTTGTACTGCAATTTTGCAGAGACATGCTTGGAAATTTGCTACGCAATAATAATGACAACTGATTTATTATGATTTTTTATACTGTCTTCAACTCTTTAGAATACAAACTTGGGGTACGTCTAAAATTTCATATACCTTGTAGTTACAAGGCATTTGATGAGGTTGAAGGCATAGAGGTTGCATGGAATCAGATCAACATAGATGAGGTAATGCAATGTCCAGATAACCTTGATAGGCTCTACACGGAAGTCCATCTTCTGAAGTCTCTCAAGCATGGAAATGTAATGAAGTTTTATTATTCCTGGATTGATGACCATAATAAAACAATTAATGTCATCACAGAGCTGTTCACATCTGGAAGTCTCAGGCAGTAAGTAACCAGTACTAATAATCATTCTTTGTTGCTGCTTCCATGCATATTAAAAATGATGCCTACAACTTTGTGCATTTTTAGTTACCGTCAGAAACACCCACGTGTTAACTTGAAGGCAATAAAGAATTGGGCGAGGCAGATTCTTCATGGGTTGGATTACCTGCATAGCCACCAACCTCCAATCATCCACAGAGACCTGAAGTGTGATAACATTTTTGTTAATGGAAATCACGGAGAAGTTAAGATTGGAGATCTTGGACTAGCCACAGTAATGCAAACAACTAGAGCGAGGAGTGTTATTGGTAATGACCTTATCACTTCATTGCTTCAAATTCTCAATGTTATTATAATAAAATCTTTGATGATGTTGTGTCCTTCAGTCTGGAGAGACAATCTAGGTGACCATTTCAACTATATCACCAAAGCTTTTGAAGTAATCTGTTAGCGTGTTAAAAGTGATTCCCTATTTACTGATTACTCAAAGGAGAATTGAGGATTATTTGTTCCTGGGGATTCTTGATTGGATCTGAGCACGAAATTTACCTGTTGGCGTGTTATCCACATGCAGAGCCAATTAGCCATGTAGTGGTCCAACTTGCTGACATCTGCTGCATGCATAAGTGTCATTCCTAAAATACAAGGCCTTTAAGTTCTCATGACGTACGGCTCTTTATATCAGCTTGCTTTGTACCTGTGGCCTTGGGTTGCTTTCTCTGTGATAACTGATTGCACTTTGTTATATTAGGCTAACACTAACATATAGAGGGTAGATGATTGTTTAAGTCCTTTTATATGCCTGTGAGGCTGTGACAAATGGTCTTGTGGTCCTTGTGCTACTCTTGATGTATTTTTTTCAACATTAATTATTATTGCCCATATGTTCATGTTGGTTCCTTTCTGATTTACCTGATATGCTCCTATCATGTGGGGTGTTTGTCTTGTTTTCTGCAGGCACTCCGGAATTCATGGCACCTGAGCTTTATGATGAGAGTTATGACGAACTTGTTGATATATACTCATTTGGAATGTGCCTGTTGGAGATCTTTACTCTTGAATATCCATACAGTGAATGCACGAATCCGGCCCAGATTTTTAAGAAAGTATCCACAGTAAGTGCTTCTTGACTTGTGTGTAGAGTTGTGTTATCACACTATTTTATCTAATGTACCCTTCTATATTTGTAGGGTGTTAAACCTGCTGCATTGGCTAAAATTGCTGATCCTCAAGTAAAACAGTTCATTGAAAAATGTTTGGTTCGTGCTTCTGAGAGGTCGTCTGCCAAACAACTCCTGCAAGACCCATTTCTTTGCCCTGATACTACACATGGACCTGCTAGCACAAAGTTTTCATCTCCAGCACCCAAAGCAGTAGATATTCCTCTATTGTCTTTGCAAATGGATGTTGACACTTGTGAATCCACCTCTGCTAGTTCAGGCAAGGAGAATGGTTGTGTTGCTCCACATACACCAGTCCTGGAGTTCACTAGAACTAACAAAAATACAGAACTAAAGCTAAAGGGCGAGAAACTTGATAACAACTCAGTGTCACTGGTTCTGCGAATTGCTGATTTGTCTGGTATGGCTTACTTTGATATATTTCTTTTTGAACTTAAATTTCTGTGTATCCGTGGTGCCTTACTGCCTTTCTATTTGTAGGTCATGCAAGGAATATCCATTTTCTCTTCTACCTGGATTCTGATACAGCTATGTCTGTAGCCGCAGAAATGGTTGAACAATTGGAGTTAGCAGACTGCGATGTTACTTTCATTGCTGATTTTATCGACCTTTTGGTAGCGAATCTTGTTCCTGGTTGGAGGCCAGTAAATGATGCAGCACCAAACTTATACGTATGTAGGCAGTCTGAAAGTGAGCTTGTAATCACTTCCCACCAGGAACTATCAGAGTTGGTCCCTGATTATGCACTAGTTGATGGTATGATGCATCCAAAAGATGTGAACGTATCATCAAATGGTTATCTTGATTCTGTCTCAAGTGCAACCAACCTAGGAGGATCACAGGGCTCTGAAGGTTCGGTCATTTCTGTGCAACTTCCTGGGAGTTCCAAAAGTGTGAGCGATTATGGAGCAGAGGATTATGTTACTATGGACTGTGGTGGGTACAAAGAGGGAATCAATAAGCTAGAGTTCAGCCATGTTTTGGGTGATGGGTCGAGGTCGATTTTCCATATAGATCAAGCATCACCTTGCTTGGAGTTGGCCAGCAGTGGTTCATCAATTTCTAATGCTGATAATCAAGATGTGCTGAACGGGGAGCTTGTTTTGATTGAAGCTCAGTACAAACATTTGGTTGATGAGTTGACAAGGATGCGGGAAGAGGCTATTGAAGGAGCTCGGAAAAAGTGGTTGCCGGATAAATAATGATTTTATTTAGGTTTAGCGTTTCATATGAACATAATCATGGATGTTTGGATTTCATGTTGGAAAGTTTTTATGTTACCCATACAAATGAGAAACGTTAATAATCTCGTTTAGTTGAAGCGTTGCTGTAGTTTGCAATGCTACAAAGCTTGCGGATGATCAGTTTGATCTCTGACGTTGGCTGTGACTTGCTTGTTGGCGGCAGCCAAGAAGAGATGGGATGACAAGCCAGAGTCTATATTGTTTTAGGAAAATAGCAAGGATTATTCGGATCTAGTTTTAACTATAAAACTCATAGAACTTCGGTACTGGTTATGTCAGCCCTCCGCAGCCTACACCAATGCTCCATTGCTCCTACACTGCACTACGGCAGCACTCCGCTGCCTAACAAAAAACAAATCTGAATAAATGACGGCGGCCACCCTCGTTTTGACATTCTTGTATAGCCCTGAAGTAACAGCCAATAAACATGTCTTTCGTTAAAAAGAAAACAAGCATATATCACGCTCTTTGCCAAACGGCTTTTGTTCATACTGCCTTGTCACTGGAGGATTTAAAAGCTGAGACCCTGCCTATCCTAAACACAAGCTAAAAAAAAAATTACAAGTTTCTGTCCTGAGTTCCCGACACAAACAAAGGATTGACTGGTATCAAGATCCTGAAGCGCCTCTGAGTTGATTACTGTACAGCAGCACCTGGGCACAATACTTTGCAACTAGGCCTAGCTGGCGGAGCCACACGGAGCCATCTCCCGTGATCAGAGGTGGCAGCATGCAGAAATGCCATTGAAAGCAATGCTATCAGTTCATGCCTTCACGGCAAAAATACGCTATCGATGCAGGTCTGGACTCTCGACAATGTGAGAGAGTGGCCAAGGCCCATCCTTTCTCGCTAATTCGTCCCTTTCTCTTCTTCGGGCCTGGCGGCTCAATTGTTCCGCGCGCAGTTGCGTGGTAACCAAGCCCGGGCACGCTTACTTGAACTCTCATTTTTTCTGACGTCCGAATCGTGAGGCTTCGGGAACTATCACGCTGAAGGTGGCCTTCGAGATTTTTTTTTTTTTTTTTGGGGGGGGGGGGGGGGGGGGGGGGGGGGTCGTAGGCCTTCGAGATCGTTGATCAACCCGGAATCACGCGATCTGAGATCCAAACAACAGCACATGTCTCCAAAACCTCAAAAGCACGTATACTACTAGTAACGTAGCTGCACATCCATTGTTTGGTCCATGCATATTGTACTCTCTGAGGCTGTACTACACTACTGTTTCTCAACTGACATGTGAAACTCAGAAAAAGGAGTGACCAAACAGTTCACGGACACACTCATTCCTCTATGATGTTGAACGGAGCACAGCACCGCCGGCCGATCGATCCCGACGTAACGGAGCAAAGCCAAAGCGCCAACCGCCGAACAACCCGAAGGCGTGGAGCGCCGGCAATCATGCCGGCTCGCTCACGCACCGGCGGGCCGAACCAACACGTACGTAAAAAGGTGGCAGTGGCCAGGGTCCAGGGAGGAGAGTGGACGAGAGAAGAGGGAAGTGAACAGCCGCCCGGCCCAGAGCGCCGGCCCGGAACGCGCCAACTACCGGTAAAAGCGGGCGAATGAAACGCGAGCGCGCGGGGGGACTGCACCGCGTGCACGCCGACGCCGAGTGTTCTTCCTCGGCGGCGGCGGTTCGAGTGGGCCGGGCCTGGAGGGGTGGGGTCGTGGGGAGACCCGAGAGCAGGAGCAGCAGCAATGCGGCATGATGGCCGCGGGTACGTGTTGGCCGGCCGTGCATGCCAACCGCGGGGACGGGGCCAGCGTGCGCCCTGCGTGGGCGGCAGGTGGCCGACAGGCGCCGGGGCGCGGCCAGGCGCGCGGAACGAGGCGAGCGCGGGGCAGCGGAGGCAAACTGGTGCGGTGACGACGGCCGGCCGGTGATGGGCGCCGGGAGGAGCTAGCCTAGCCACGTGAGGTGTCTCCGGCGCGGCGGTCGAGGTGGTGGTGATGGGTGCGACGGGAGGAACGGTCGGGTTCGGGCGTTCGGCTGGGCGGCTGGCCGGCGGCGCCGGGGAGAGGAGAGGACCACACTTCTGCATCCCCACAGAACGGAGAAGATTACGTTGCTGCATCGCAGTAACATTCGTCACAGGTTAACAAGCAGTTTGAGCTGAGATCAAAACACTTGGAAGCGATGTAAAAAAGGATACCCATACCCCAGTCCGGCAGTCCCCAGCAGCAGCACTGCCCCGGACTGCACGCGTCGATGCATGTACTACCAAACACCCCTAGAGAAGAATATTCAGGACACCACTCCATCCCCAAATTTTGGTGGGGGTGGTCCAGCTCGTTGGTGGCCCAGCAGCAGCCCCAGCCAAAAGACCTCGCCACGTCCCTGTTGCTTGCTGCCCTTTTCCTTTCCACTGTTCTTTGGTGGTCCGCCCCGTCCGTGGAGCCACAGCCACTTGCGGGCAGCAGGGGCACTGCCGCTCGGAGACCGTGAGCAGTGAACATGAGCAGGAACCAAACCCAGCGCCACCAGTCGTCCCAGGAATTTTATTCCCTACCCACAGTCAGACAAACAGTAAAAATTCCCTGCACCCGTCCCCTTACGGTCCGTGCTTACCAACCGTGCCATGCCTCTCGTATGGCCCGCCCGCCAGGCAAAGAACGAACAGTGTGCAGTGCAGCACAAACGTCAGTTCACGCGTGCATACAGTTGCGCTGGTAGGGATGGCAACGGGGATCCGATCCCCGATTACCCACGGGGAATTTCTCTATCAGGGGATGGAGACGGTGATCTAAACGGGCAAAAGATCATACATCGCATACGCAATGGTATAGCGTTTGTCAACTGAAGACAAAACAGCACACGTCGGTGGAAGGATTGTAGATGGGCCAGCGTTTGGTTGACTAGCTCAATTAATTTTTTGATCTGCGCTAGCAGGGCCGCCTCAGGCGTACTGCTCGATGCTGGACAGCGGCGAGGCTATGCCTCATGCGCGCAACGGTGCAAGCATCCATGTATCGTGCAAGTCTTCACCTTTTTATTTATTTATTTTCTTTATTTTGTTCTTTTTTTGGATTATTTTGTTCCTTGTTTTAATTTTTTTTGCACGCGCCCTCTCCGTACATCAGCATGCAAAGGTTCTTGGTGCATTTGTGCAGCTATTTTTTTCTTCTTCTTCTTTTCTATTTTATTTCTCTTCTTATTTCTCTCTTTTTTATTTCTACTTATGTAGATATGTTTTCTTACGATAGGTATTTATTGTTCGTGGTGTCAAATGTGAAGTCTGTTTATTAGTATCATTTGTTCCCGATGTTTAATCTTTTCTTCGATGCATACAAACATTTTTTACTAATATTTAATATTTTATTCGCTACATGTAATCATTTATTTTTTATGTTTAATATTTTGTGCACGGTTCATGTAGGCAATAATTTGCTCGTGATGTTAAGTTTCTATTATTTGTTTCTACTATTAATACTAGTAGAGAATTCTTGTTATTACTTAGTAAAGGTAGTTGTTATATATATATTCACTTGTTTGTTTGTGGTGTGAAATTATATGTTTACTTTATATTATTTGTTTGTGTGTTAAATTATTTGGTCGCTTTAAAGATTAAACTGGTCAAGCATATAGACTCGTGGATTACAATATTGTTATATGTCTATAGTGTATTTGTTCCAAATGTACAATTTTTTATTAAATGAGTTCATATAATTTGTTTTAGGTTTATAAATACTTGTTCTATGAGTTACTGCAACTTGTTCGAGGTATGTAGATCTTACTTGTATCTGCTTAGTTATTTATTATTATTATTATCTTTTATTTTATTTGATTTTCCCTTATTCCCTATCTAATGTTTTTATTTATTGTTATATTTTGTATTCTATTCTTTTTTATCTATTATTTCTTCACCCATACTCTTATTTTAGTTTTGTTTTGTTTTTATTTATTCATCCATCACTTCTTATATTTAAAGTTATCTATTTTTATTTATTTATGGATTATAATATTTATTCTATGTTCATAATGTATTTATTCAAAATATTTTCCGTCAGTTCACATAATTTGTTCGCATCATACAATAATTTTGTTCTTGATATTCGATATTTTGTTCACTGTATATAATCATTTATTCATCGTGTTTATATTTTATTCGTACAGAACAATCATTTGTTCATGTTATCCAAATATTTGTTCACAGTGACCAAAATTATTATTTATATTAAAATATACTTGAAATTTTTTGAAAAAGAAATATACTTGAAAAATAAATCTCACCAGACAAGTTACGTATAGTGTTATTTTTAAGATCTTATTATAAGAAACATCTTGATGTAATAAAAAATAATTTAGATGCTCGGTTAACAATCTAAGTACCTTTTCTTTAACTTTCTAATAATAATTCAGTCTTTTTTTACCACACTATTAGTTGTTTGTCAAGTTTAATACTTTCTTCGCATCGTATAGTTTTTCGTTCATATTTTGTCCGCTGTATTTAGTTATTTGTTCGTGATATTTAATATTTTGTTTGTATGAAACAATCATTTGTTCTTAGTGTTCAAAAATTTGTTCGTAGTAATAAAAATTAATATTTAATATTTAAAAATAGTTTTTTTAAAAATCATCCAAATATAGTCAATCGAAGATATTGTTATAAGAAAGTATAATCGGAATTTAATTTTTAATTTGGATATTCGGTTAGCAATCTACGGAATTTTTTAGTCCTATGAAATTTTTGGGACTCGATGATATCAGCTAGTTTGTTTGATTCCTCTGCATGCATATATTCATCGCGCGATTTGTTCAGACCCACACACATATTAGTTGAGATACGGCACCGCTCCTTCAGGTAATGCCTGCGAATCTGTCGCCTTCGATGACGTATAGCCGCGCACGAAAACATGCCCCCGTCGGGGATCCTGATTTCAGCTGGAGAACAAGGCCCATTGCAGTCCGGTCCATTCAGATGTGCCAAACCCTAATTCCCTAATCTTATCCAAATCAGTGAAATCACTCCCTTCTCCTCCCCTCCCTCCCCTTTCCCCATCACTCAGTGGCGCCGGCGCATCTGCTACTCTCAGCGGCTCAGCGCGTCACCTCTCCTTCTCCGTCCCCGTTTGCCCACAGCCGCTGAGGCCGCCGGTGCAAGCTGCTGGGGGGCACCACGTCCGCAGCCTGCCGACTGCTACCCCCATCCCTCGACGTCTCCGCCCGTCCTCCATCCCAGACTGGAGGCAGTCGATGCAAGGACTCCAGGAGACGCGCTGGCTGCAGCCACCTGCAACGAGCTCCCTGGATCTGTAGGCTTGTGCTGCAATTTTGCAGTCCTGCAGAGGAGCAATGATCTACGGGGTGATAATGGCAACAAGACAAAAAGGTTATAATGACATGCCGGATGAAGCTTTCAAGGAAATGTGTATCACATTTTCGCTTTTGGCTTTTGTTTGCTCAGCGAGAAGGTAAGTTGCATGTAGAGTTGTATATGGAGTGTGATTGGTCTATCTTTTTTTCTTCTTCATTATTCTTGTGAGATGTTTGAAGCTCTCTATACCTGAAAATTAATTCCCCGCGCGGGGACGGGGATGGGAGCACCCCGCAAGCATTGACGGGGACGGGGATTTTTTTCTCCCCGCGGGGACGGGGATGGGGGAGGCAACCCCGACGGGGAATTCCACGTTGCCATCCCTAGGCGCTGGTAGTACGTGCTTAGTGCATCGCTTTCGTTGGCATCGCTGGCCGTCGGGTCTGCCAGCCATGACGCCATGTAGCTAGCTCTAGCTGCTAGGAAGATCCAGCCCAGACGACGAAGTGACGGACCAGGACGAGCGAGATGTACGCGCGTCGTTCTGGTTGACTGGTGACTGCACCCAAGTCCGCGTCGCGACGACGGGGAGCGCGTACGTACTGGCCGTAGCCATCGACCATCGTCTATCGATCAGTCTCTCCCCGCTCCGATCCCGGCCTACACGCCCGATCGTCCAAACGCTACCGTCCAGCGCGCGCGGGATCTCCGAACGTGACCGTCAGATCGAATGATCGATCAGCGCGGGCGCCCGTCCTTCTCGCGCGTCCGCTGGTCTTTGGCCGCAACCGAGAGCCGACATGCTTGAGCGACCGAGCCCTT
Source organism: Setaria viridis (assembly GCF_005286985.2). NCBI lineage: Eukaryota > Viridiplantae > Streptophyta > Magnoliopsida > Poales > Poaceae > Setaria > Setaria viridis. Next base: position 33,731,198 of record NC_048263.2, read on the forward strand.
GGCGCACCCGACGCTAGCGAGAAGGTTACGTGATCCCCAGGGCGTCGCGTTTGCGACTAGTCATACCCGCCACCCATCAGGGATATCGTCGGTTGGTCACATGCAGTGGCGGAGCCAGCCATGGCGCCTAGGTGGCTGCTCTTCTTCCTCCTTTCTCCTTAAAAATGGAGGGCGCCACTGGTCATGCGTACATGTCTTCGATTTCGATCACTCGATCTGCCGTGTGCGACTGTGGATTATTGCTTGCGATTGACGGCGACGCGCCGGCTACGGTTGGGGGATAACGGCGCGCTTTTGTCAGCTTGCTGTACGCGTACGCTTGATTAGTCAGCTAAGGTCGTTGTCGAGCATATGATATGGAATCCTAGAAGATCTGTCATGTACTACTCTACGATGCCGCTTTCTAGTCCATGCATGACCGTTCAAGAACCAAGATGCAATGCACCCCGGCAATACGAAGATATATATGATATCTCATCAGCACTAGTATACGTTAACATGCTTGTACAGTATATTTGAAGTTCTAAACATAGTACTACTAGCTAATTACTATGCATGCTTACTTTAAGAATAAAAATCATGCATGCTGGTGTGTTAATTAGACTGTTGTTAGTGGTAGATATGCACAGAAGGCATGCATAGTGGGTGCAATGATTTCCTTCGTTTTGTCCCTGTCAGAAGTCAGAGGTCAGAATATTATGATGCCCAATATGCCCTGGCTCACATGATCATGCGTGCCTGCGGTTACTGTAGTGAATGACCATCTATCAGCTCGATCGATGCCTCGACGTATCATCACCGCGCCAATTTTATCTTGTCTGCCTACGCCACGACAGGGTTACATGTAAGGCAGGACTTTTTGCCTACGCGCAAATCTGATTTTTTTTTAGTTTGCCCTACAATACACATACAGTACATGATATATCGCCACTCTGGTATCACAGATAGTGAGGGGCTCTTCATTTGGGGGAGTTGATGATTTGCGCTAGTATATGATCAACTTAATTATAGCGAGCCAGTGGGACTGATTTTTAAGGGGTCATTAGTCACCCGTCAAGTATACTTTATATATATTTCAAGTGGGTCGAAGATGGTTACAGTGCTCATTATATGATTCTATCTATCTGCAGTATACTGTTTGATTTGATGGGTGCTGCATCTTTCAAAAAAAAAAGATTTGATGTGGGTGCTGCTAATATGGTGCAACACCATGAGCTCTTTTCTTTTGGAAAGGACGGCATTATATCTAGACTATAGAGCACTAGTCAATGATTGCATGATGCTTAGCCAAATAGTGTTAGCAAGTCAAATTAATATTGTACCTAAATTGTGTATCTGAGTGGACCATACAAATCCATGGCACATACATACACCACCATTTCCTTAATTTGAAGAATAAAGAAGGCAGAAACCTCTTCATAGTGTGATGACTGATGAGCACATGTGACTACTAGAAACGGTAGTTTCCCGGCCTGGTGTGGGTTCAAGTCCGGTGGGTGTGCTCTCTTGGAAGTTGGAACCTCTATCAGTCCTTAACATGTCACCATATTTAATAGGATATATACTCCCCCGTTCTAAATTGTAAGTCATTTTAAAAATCTTGTTAGAGTTAAAGCATCTCAAGTTTGACCAAAATTATAGAGAAAAATATAAAAATTTATGACATCAAATAGATATATTATGAAAATATAATTGATAAAGAATCTAATGATACTTAGTTGACATCATAAATGTTATAATATTATCATATAAATTTGGTCAAACTTGAGATACTTTGATTCTCCAAGATTCTTGGAATGACTTACAATTTGGAACGGAGGGAGTAATAATTTGTAGCCATTGCCTTTATGTGCAGTTTTAACGACCACGAGTACGATAATCGTAGAGCATTCTACCATTGGATTAGTTATGAGTTCTGCACGCGTCTAATATTTTCTGATTTGATCCAATGTACGAAATATGGCCCTGTACTGGTAAGTACATACATCTAAAATCCAGTGAGTAGCGTATCATTATATATGGACGAAACTAAAACCTACATGCCGCTGCTTTTTACCAGGTCCTCTTCTCTTCTTTTCACAAAGCGGGTGTGTGGCCTGAGAAATGTGAGAGCTGATCTGCAAAAGCAACACTTTCTTAGGTAGCGTCATTGACCTAGCCGGAGTATATACGGTAAGCTTTTGGCTGGGGGGACAATATTATGACCCTTAATGCCAAGATTGGTGGTGGATGCTTGAGGGTCTTGTAGTAGGCTCTGGCCTCCTGTGAGTCCTGCTTAATTAGCCGATTTTTGTGCTTCAGATATTTAACATTAAATATATGAATAAAATTATCTTTGTTATTATCATATTATATGGAACAACCATATATAACTCTAATATAAACTGATATATATGCCCTAAAACTGAAATGGCAGCGTGTGGTACGGTGCATAATCCGAACTGATACGCTAAACCTTGTGATCGACTAAAGAAATACACCTACATTATTATCAGAAAGATTTCAAGCCCTGCTCCTGTTGTAGTAACTATATGCATGCTGGAAAAGCTAGCATATCAGATTTGCATTGTCCTCAGTCCCATCCTTTTACATCTTGCCTTACCAACCAACCAGCAAGATGATGGTGGAATGGTTAGGGTATGCGGAGGACAATCATGAAGTTGCAGGCATATATCACCTCAAAAGGAGCGGGGGAGGAAGGGAACCCTAGAAATATTCTCTTGGTAGCCTGATAGCAGCCTCTCAGTCGTAGCCTCGTAGGTGACCAAACATATCATTGGGTTAGGAGCAACAGTGTACTGTAAACTTCAGTGGTCCAGTTCCTCGTGTAGAACCAGGAAACAAGAACAGTTTTTGTAGCAAACTTATATGATCATGAATCGTCGTGTGTAACAGGTTTTTGGGTTAGTGTAGTTTTTGGTGATGTGGGCTAGAAAGAACGTGTGTAAGAGCTTAAATATGTAAACTAGTTTAATTTCACTTTAATGAGAAAACCTTCTTTCCATCTTAAAAAAATAAATGAAAATCATAATATTATGGGTATGTTTGTACATTGGACAATTACTTTGTTTATTTTTTTGTGGGGTCCGTGCCTATGTGAATTTGTAGGAATGCGCATTCATTATGAGCTTCTCTAAAGCCACCATCTTAGTCAAGATTCCTTCAAATACGTGGGGTTTGCGTTGCCACAATGGGAGTTTTCTTGAGGTCGTAGTGGATGCAATGTGCTCATGTCCTAGACAACATTCATGCATATTGATGTATGAAATTAATGATGCTAAGGTGCCAGTAGTACTTGCCCTAGCTAGACATGCACTGTAGACAGAGATAGACGGTGGTGTTGTGCATGTAGGAGCACTGCATGTCCACACACATCACAGAGTACCAGACTATGTCTACTTAACTGCACATATATCCCTTCGTGTATAGTCATGAAAATCTTCTTATTTTAAGACACGGATCATCGCCGGTAGTCATGAAAATCGAAACAATGGTAGGAGTACATGGCAATGATCAAGAGAATGTGCCATACATCTAGGAGGAATTATTGAAAAAACGGGAGCGCAACATCAACTTTGATACACCATAGAAGATGCTCTTGTTTCAGCTAACTATTCATTCCACAGACGAGACAAGAAATTATGCTTGTCTATTCGTTTGGAGTTGGTGAACTTGACTGGTGTCTATCGCTTCCCATTTTCCCGGCTTTACCACGCTGCTCAATTATGTTGATCTCACGTACGCGTCACGGTGCAGTAGTACCGCACGTAAGTTTCGGCCGATGGCGAGCACTGACCACTAACTTAAATCCGTATTATACCTCGCGTAATCCAGACCAGATCTCTCTTTGAGTGTGGGCGACGAAAATGACGCCGGTGATCGGGACTAATTGCATCTACGTGCTTAGACACAGCTTAGATTAAAAAACCCGATGCCATTGAACGTTTGAAATTGATTATATGCCGCATACATGCAAAAGATGGATGTAGGACTCCGATCTGGATCTTGGCGGAAAAAGAGCTGAAAGAGACACAAGGTGGACTGTCGAAATCCGTTCGGTGTTCTTTTGGAAAAGTAGTAGACTACTGGTAGTAGGGTGTAAACAAGCACATTGTATATCATTATCATCAGTGGTCTGTTCTTTTCGGAGAAAGAAAGTTTAATTTGTTCATTTTCAATCATGGCTAAATTTTGCATCGATTCAATTGAACCTCGCCGAAGATTTGGGGATCTCTGCGAAAAAGTTGTGGTAAATCAACTATAATCATATTACCGATCAAGGTTTGGTTATCATTCTCAGAATTTTTTCTCATGCGCCTGTAAAGCCCTTACACCTTGCTACTACTTTCAGCTTGATCGAAACTCTCAACGAGCTAGCTTGCGCACCGAGATGCGCTTTACACCGCCGGCCGGAGGGAACAGGGCAGCCGATCAGTCGTGGCTACCCATTAGCGCACTGGCCGGCGCGGCGGCACCGTCCTGCGCCGCTGGCTGGCGGGGCGACTGCCCCCAAAACCACGGGAAAACGACCAGACCTACCCGCCCGCTCGCTCCCCATCCCATTCTTCACCTCACCACACCTCGTCACCCGGCCGAGGCCATGGGCTGGCCCCTGCGACCCTGCCCCACGCCTCCACTAGTTTAAAGGCTCCGCCCGGCTGCCCGCTGCGGCGCTGCGCCTCCCACAGTCCCACTCCCACCTCTCCTCTCCTCCTCCCTCCGCTCGCCCCTCGCTCCCGCTCATTTATCGCGCCGCGCGCGCGCGCGCTCCGCGCCTAAACCCTTGCACTCCCGGCGGATTAGCAGTAGCACTACCCGCCCGCTTCGACACGACCTGGTGGCGCGGTTTGCCTCCATGGCGGGGGCGCTGGGAGCGCTGTGCCGCGCCGGGGGCTGGTCATACGCGGCGATCTGGCGCTCCGACCGTCGCGACCCGCGGTGAGTGAGAGTAGATCTGCGCTGCACTCTCAGTCCCTAGTCTTTTTGCTAAGCGCGTGGCTACGAACACGGGACGTCCACAATTCCGCACAAACTCCAACTGTATTCTCAATCTAGGGCGTTTCATCAAATTTTCTCTGTGTTTTTGGATTACTGGCTGCGGAGACGGGAGACGGCGCACATTTTGATGCTCTCCGCGCCCAGTTTCGGTTTGTTCGGAACTGTTTCAGCTTTTGTGCATGTAACTCCCTGGCTTCCCAAAATTTTCGTGACACTTTGCTTTGGAGCGTTCTACGACTGTTTTCCTCTCCCATGTTTCTCCAACGAATGAGTACTCAAAACTTGCAAGTAACGATACAGCTAGCAAAGTGCGCGCTGGGATCTGAAGCCTGCAGACTGCAGTTTAGTTTGGTAGAAATGGGTCCATATTTTTTCAGTTTTTCAGAAATGGAACAAGGGAAAGCTATCTGAACTCCATAGCTTCTGTATGCTCATTTCTTTTCTCGTGCTGTATTAGCAGGGGTCATGCGCACATATATTCCTCCCTTAGTGGTATCTCTGCCTGCAGCTGCAAAACCTGTCTCCCTGTAGTTGTACTGCTTAAAACTGTGTGCACGGAATGCTGAAGTCTTCTGGGCTGTAAAAAGTTGCTCCTTTCCTTTTTCCTCCCTTTCCTAGACAAGGATTCTGCGCTGCATTAAAAATGACAGAAAGATTGTCTCCTCTTTTGTAGATATCTGTTTTTTTTTGTTTGGGGCATCGTAAAAGTTGTCGATCATCATTCATTTTCTTCCTTTTTTCTCTCTCGTAATTTGTCATGTTTCTTTGCTTGCTCCCATAATATCTGCGCAGTAGCTGGTTACCTGCCGGTTAGTTACACATTCTGGTTCTTTCCACTGATGCTTGGTTTGGTATTTTAGGCTGCTTACAATAGGAGAATGCCACTGTGAAGATGAAGCAAGAAAAGTGATGGAGAAGATGGTCAATCAAGTCCATGTTGTCGGAGAAGGGTACGCAAAATTATCTTATTCATGCTTTATTCAGTTTATCTTTTTCAAATGCAAGTCTTTTAGGTTGATATAACTTGGTGCCCGCAAATTTTTATGCTTCTAAGCAGATAATTTGAATACTAGAAGCCCGAATTATTTGGGACATATTTTCCCATTGCATCATTTTGGACAATTATTCTGTCATAGGTTTTTGAATGATACTTGAAATTTTTCGCTTCTCCGTTGAGGATTTATTACTTCCAACTACTTATTGATATTATCTCATCTTTTATCGCAGCGTCATAGGAAGAGCTCTAATAAGTGGGGAGTACCAATGGATTTGTGATGATATCCCCTTCAGTTTGTCTCAGATAAGCGATGCAGATAACCTAGGTTTATTTCAGGTAGATGTTTCCTTCTATGTTCTTCCTTGATTAGGTTCTGTGTCAAAACTGTAATTTTTATGATTCATTTTACTAGTTTATATTATTAGTATAGCACCACATGTGGAAATTCTAAAAAATAACCATAGATAAAGGCCAAAACAAACCATTTTCCTCAATTGTTTTTTCTATGTTGATAATGCCATGACACCCAAATGCTTGTTTGTTGAGCAAATGAATGAACATATAGGTTGTCAAAACAAAATCCACTAGTTCGTCCAGTTTGTGTACATCATTTCGGCTAATTTGCTGCAGAAAGTAAGAAATTTCCTTGTTTTAACAGAGGAAGCTTACCTTCTTGTAGGGTTATACTTGGTGGCAACATCAGTTCCTAAGCGGAATAAAGGTTTTTGCTCTATTTCTTTTCCTTGTAACAGTTCGCTCTAAAGTTTATGCATATTTGGAGCATAAATCAGTTCATTATTTAAATATTAAAAAAATTATAGACCAGTCGCTGAAAAGGACACATCTTCTACAGACTATTGCAGTAGTACCTATCCCGGCGTTTGGTGTGGCACAGTTCGGTTCCATGCAAAAGGTTAGTATGCTAATTTTTGAAAGCAACTTAGACATGGTCATGGTGTCATTGTTTTGGTGGTTAGAAAATTTTTTGTACGAGTTTGCCTGAAGATGCTATCTCTGGATTCATGCCAGATCTCGAGAAGATGAACATTTGAGAAGCATTTCTTGTCTGCACTACTAAATAATTAAGAATGTGTGCAATACTAGTTGATATTTGTTTGCAACTAAGGCATCATAATGTGCATACCTTCTCACGAATGTTAAAAAAAATTACATTTACAGGTTTCTGAAAGCTTGGAGTTTCTGGATCAAGTTAAAGGTGCAGCTTTTCTGACGGAAAGTATTTCATGGCACCCTTCAGCCAGAGATGTTCAGAAAGATGTTTTCACGTACAATCCACAATTTCAACTTAATTCTTCAAGCATCACAGAGGGTCTTGTAAGTATTAAGGCTGAAGCTGAAAACGCAAGGCTCCTGGAGGACACAATAACTGTAGATTCTCTCAAGAACTTTTCGATTGCTTCAAGTAATCACTCCCTGCATTCTTTTAATGGTTTCACTTCCAATGAAAGTTGCAGTGGCCTGAATCCTCACATAGTGGCCATGCCAGTGAATTCCAAGTCAATAAACAGTGTTAAAGTCTTTCAAAGTGACAGCAATTTGCGGCACAGTTATACTTCAGAGAATGCACAGCAAATCAAATCCACTAGACAGCCTGGTTTTAATTTGGCAAGTGCAGCTACAAGTTATTCAAGTTTGGCCAATCTTCCGAGAATAGAGCATGAGCTGTCATCCACACCTAACAAGCTACGATACTGCCAACAAAGTGAAAAATCATCAAGCTTCCTGGATTCGTACACATCAATATTTTCTACAGATACTGAGCTGAAATCCACTTTATTTGACAATGACACCCCGTTTGTTCAAAGTGATGTGATCCAAGAGGTCGGTACTACTGGGTCTACTTCCTATGCTTGTGAGCTCCACGAATTACCAAATGAAATATGGGGAGAAGCTACAGGAGCAACAAAACAAGTTAAAAAACGAGACAATGAAAATAATGGCTTGCTTGAAGGCACAACATTTGATCCTGTCATGCATGATTGGTGGGATGACACTGCCCTACTAGCAGGAAACACTTCACATTTCGGTGCTACTGGCATGAACTCTATTGCAGAACAGGCAAGTAGTGGTCCATCATCAGTTGAAGAGAGGGGGTTGTTTTCAGAAACTATCTTTGAGGAGCTGCTTGGATTTGACAGCAATATTAGCCCAGTTATGGCTAGCACTGATCCATTAGCTGGCTCTGTCTCAGGCTGTCGATTGCCAAGGTACAACCTTCAAGATTCATTTTCAGTGTGCAATGCACAAGAACCAGCATTGAAACTCCCTTCCATTAGCTGTACATCTGAAAATGTTCCAATTGGAGCATCAAAGGCAACCCCAGTGTCACTGCAGAATTTGTCTACGGATGATTGTGTCAGTTTGAACACTGCAAATTCCAAGGTCAGCCAGGTAAATAATCCTGAAGGAGTGAAGGTTGTTAAAAAAAGAGCTAGGCCAGGTGAAAGCACGCGGCCAAGACCAAAGGACCGTCAGCAGATACAAGAGCGCGTCAAGGAGTTACGTGAGATAGTCCCAAATAGTGCAAAGGTAAGAATTGGCCACAATATCTTTCTTTGTGTTTAACCTGGTGGTTGCTGGCTGAGTCTTATCTTTTCTTCTGCACAACAGTGTAGCATTGATGCTTTGTTGGACCGAACAATCAAGCATATGCTCTTTCTACAAAGTGTAACAAAGTATGCAGAAAAGATTAAGCAAGCTGATGAACCAAAGGTATGTCATGCTGGATAATGCAGATAACTAAACCTTGTAAAACTGAGACCGTTCAAGTTAGTGTTCTTGTTTCTGATTTAATCTCTTTTCTTGTGAAGATGATAAGCAAGGATAGTAGCGCTGTCTTGAACGATAACTCAAGTGGTGTTGTCCTGAAAGACGACCCAAGTGCTGGAATCAATGGAGGTGCCACATGGGCCTATGAGGTTGCAGGGCAGACTATGGTTTGCCCAATAATTGTTGAGGATCTTGCACCGCCTGGTCAGATGCTTGTCGAGGTATTGTTTCCAAATCATGGGTGGCCTAGTGTTCTTTTTCTGCACATTGCTGAAGTTTGAGATGGTACATTTGCTATTTAACAGATGCTATGTGAGGAACGTGGATTTTTCCTAGAGATAGCAGACACCATACGTGGATTTGGACTGACAATCTTGAAGGGACTAATGGAACTTCGTGATGGCAAGATAATGGCTCGATTTCTTGTTGAGGTAAATAAGCTCTTTATTTGGAATGTTTTTCCATTTCCGGTGAGCTTCTCGGCTTACATTTTAGTGTGTTGGTGGTTTTGCAGGCAAACAAGAACGTGACCAGGATGGATATATTTTTATCACTTGTTCAGTTACTGCAGCAGAATAGCCTCAATCGATCTTCGGATCAGCTAACCAAGGTCATTAACAATGGTGTTCCATCTTTTGCGGAGCATCAGCAATCTCCAATATCAATTCCAGTTGGCCTTGCCGGGAGATAGCAATGATCAATATTTGAAGAAATATTAACGTAACATTTGGAGTGCCGATTTAATGGCTGGTGATGACCTTCTTCAGGTGTTGATAGAACTGACAATTATTAAGGATGTAGCGAACGCACATTGCGGTTTGAGAAGAAAATTCAGTTAGAAGGTGTACAAATTCTCATGTTGCGAGTTTAGGAATATATTGATTGATGTGATGTTGTCGCTTGTAATGTGGACACTGGTGTGAACCTATACTGGTTAGTTTGTGTGCAGTCAGACGCACAAAAATGTGTGAAGAATTGCCTCGTTTCATCTGGATTTCGAAGCAAGTGTGCCAAATAATTTTGGCTTCTGAGCTGTGATTTTCCCTTTCTTGCACCAAAGTTCCCTGTGCACCTAGAAAAGACAAAACGACTACAATTTGAAATGAAAAGAGTAGTATTTTAGTACTTACGATGATTGAACAGTTGACATCGCTCGGAGAAGGAAGCTCATAAATGCATCGGATCGTTCAGATGCAAGGATGTATTCTAATTGTAAAAAGCATTTCCCCCTTAAATTACTATACCGAGCATATCAACGCATTATTTGGTGCAAATTTGCATGTTGAACGCTTGGATCTGCAGCATAAGGCCTGTATTTTACAAGTTTATTCACAACAATTCGCATCGTGAGATGTGAATAGGAGCTGACTCCCGACTTCTCTGAAGCGATCCAGATGGCCGAAATAAGGAGAAGGTGGAATCAAAACAAAAGAATCACCCGCAAACAGTCGCATTTCCGGAAAATGCCTCCAAGCACGTCCGTCCATCTCCAATTCTCCATATTTGCCTGAATCCTGATGGCAGTCAGAGTTCGAGAACAGGTCCAGAGATTGACCCAGACTAGTCCCCAGAGTCCCACCGTTGTGGAACGCAGCAGATTTCACTCCCGCTGGCCCTTCTTGACTGTATCAACGACCTGTGGCTGACAACTTTGGCTGGCAGAAGAACAATGAGCGGGGAGCAGCCTCGAATTCTAAACACGATTCGAGGACTGGGCGCTGGCTGCTCTCCTGGCCGCTTGAGTCAAACGGATGAAGAAAACGATCTGCTTGCCCAAGTGCTCGTCGCACTGTACCACGCTCAATCGCTCATTAACCGAGCCATCTTTGAGACGGCAATGGTCGGCACGGCTACGGCCCGCGGCAGACCTCTCGCCGGCGGCGGCCCCCTCCGTGCGCCGTTGAACAAAGTTCACACCACCACCGCCGACCGGCGGCTCGGCCGGCAACAAGACGTAGCACAAGTACAGTGCACGGCCAGCCAGCGCGAATCCTATCGAAAATGGGCCGAAACTTGAGGCCGGCCCACGAGAGCCCAAAACCCCTCTCCTCCCTCCATCTTTGACCGGGTCCCCGCTGGCGACGTTCGTCTTCCTTCCCCCAGTTCCATCCCATGCGCCCGCTCCTCCTCCATCTCACCCGTCCCTCTCACCGCCTCGTTAATTTTTCGCCCCCATCTTTGAACGCCGCGGCGGCCTCCATCTCCATCCCTCCCTCTCCTCGTCCCCCTCCGATCCCGCGCCTATAAATCCCGCCACCGCGGCCGCAGCCGCCGCAGCGGACCGCCAAGCACGCTCCCACACAGCTCGCTGCTGCTCCCCCCTTCCTGCCGTTCTCCCCGTCGGCCCGGGCGGAAGGGGTTCTCGCGAGGCGAGCGACCGGGCAGGCAGGCCGGCGGCTGGGGATTGCTCGGGAGCACCCCCGCGATGGCGAAGCTGTACGTGCAGACGTTCCCGCCCGCGGATCTGAACAAGAACACCGAGTGGTTCATGTACCCGGGCGTCTGGACGACCTACATCCTCATCCTCTTCTTCTCCTGGCTCCTCGTCCTCTCCGTCTTCGGCTGCACCCCCGGCACGGCCTGGACCGTCGTCAACCTCTTCCACTTCGCGGTAACCGCCCCTTCCAATCCCTTCCTTAGCCTCCAGCCTCGTATGTGCGTGCGGGGTCCCCGTTTGCTGCTGAAATCGTGACGGCGTGGTGGCTTTGTGGATCTGAACTCCTCCAGAGGCTGTGACGAATGCCTCGGTCGGCCCAGCTGTGGTTTTCACGGAGGGCGTTAATACGGCCGTCCTGTGTAGCTGATGCTCGTACGGTGTTTGCTCACGTATGCCGCGCTGAGCTCGTTTCGTGGTCCCTAGATTGCCCAATGGATAGATGAGGACATCCAAACATACAGGAGTGTAGTTTGGGTTCATCCACCTGGCAGAACTCGGTTGGAGGTTGTGTGTGTATAGGTGAATATTGGTATACCTCTGTTGTTACAGTTAGGCTTGGCTGGTAGCTAGTGTGAATTCATGGTGCTTCAGCAAACAAAATTAGTTGGTTCTGTTCGAAGCAGTGAGCATATAGTCAAGAGCACAAACAAAGATCCATGTTGCCATCAATTGTGCGAATGACATTGGTGACTTTCCACACCTGCTCTTGGTAAATATCTGATTCAAATTGGTAGTGTTGTACCATTGGGAAGGGAGGTTTGTAATTCAAAATGATCGAATATGCCAAATTAACATAAATACCCAGACTGATGACACTGCTACTTGTTCTTTTATTTTCACATGTAATCCTGTTTCTTTAGGAACGTTGTTATACACAGTACTGTGAAATCCCACATTCAATATGTTGTTGCCTCAGATTATTAATGTTCTCATATAAAGACAATCCAGATAACATTGCAATGGAATCTCTACTTTTTTAGCGTACTGGTGTTTTAAATGTTTCATGCCTTCTTTCAAATCAAGAGCAATACAACATGTACACATTAGGTGCTCTTTATTAGTGGATACATGGTACAGTTTCTTGAAGTTTCATAAACTGTCTCTTAAACATTTCTCTATGTGACTCCCTCCAAATAACTCTATGCATCGGGAATGTTTTTCTATTGAATCCTATTTTTCAGATCACATACCATTTTTTCCATTGGAAGAAAGGAACACCTTTTGCTGATGACCAGGGAATGTACAATGCATTGACTTGGTGGGAACAAATGGACAATGGCAAGCAGCTTACTCGTAACAGGAAGTTCCTCATTGTCGTTCCTGTAGTCCTGTGAGTACTGACGGTTATATGCCTGTTATATTTCTGTGTTCCATTGAATTTTCATTCCTTTTGGCTAAGTTTAGGAGAAATGCTATGTGATCCATACACTCAAAATGTTTCCTTGACCCAGATCACAATGTCGCTATAGATATTTGAAAGTTGAAACTGCTAGATCCTGAATTCTATAGAATATGATTATCTTTCAATAATACTAAATGACAAGTATAATTCCTTTCAAATGCATTAGGTAATGCATAGGTGTTCTATTTTTTGTTATAATTTGCACTCATTCTGTGTTTTCATATTGAATTGTTTGTACACCTCTCTGATGTAGATGTAGTTCTTGTGATGGTTGACTTAATAGGAATATTCCATAATCCTCCATAGCATCTTGATCTAAGGCAATTGTATTATAATGCCAAATAAGTATACTCCATAAGTGCACTACATGTTCTTAAAAAATGGTTCTGCAGCTGCTGCAATTATATGCCGTTTCTCAATCCATTCCACAATTATTCGATTGCTAAAATTTTCCATGGAAACTGTAATCTGTATGAACCTAGACCTGTCAATGATATCTTGTATTTCCTAAATTCAAATTGAGGCCATTTTTTTGTGAAATCTCACTGTTTGCTACCATAGTAGCCTATTACTAATATTATAATATCATGGAAAGTGTAATCTGCATGACCCCAGATCTGTCGATAATATCTTATATTCAGAAATGCAATCCAGACTACTCATCAACTGCTGTTTGAGGTTTATCGTGTGGTCCATAACTTCTAGCCATGCTTTGTACAAATCATTAATCTTTTCTATGTGTAATCTCTAGTGACATTAATGTGCCACTTCTTAGTTTGGTATATAGTCATATGCATATCATCATCTCTTTATTAAAGAAATATGCTACTCAGAGACACTTTATGTAGGGTGCTGTGAGCTGTAACCCTTATAGTTGAATGTGTTGCCATCACTGTAAAACCAAAACAAGGCAGCCACTCACATAGTAGTTACCATACAGCCTAGCTGACTGGTAATATGGAACTGGGATGCCATCTGTTCATGTAGGTACCCTGCAAGACATGTTTTAAGAACCATCCCTTAGATACAGATCATGGAAAAAAAAATCACTGATTGTAAAGTGTGACCTGTTTACACATGCAACTATTATCATGGTTCTCAAGGAATGAAATGAAAACTTCACTGCCAATTTAATCCTCTTTGATGATCTTGTCTGAGAAAAATAGGGATAACTTTGCCCTTCGGAGATTAAAACATTCTTACTATAGCTTTCTGGCATAGAGTCAGGACAATTCCTGTGGCAATATTGAGCTTGCCTTTTTATGCTTGGTACTCCCTCAGTTCCAAATAAAAAGTCGTTTTGCCTTTTCTTAGATACATAGTAGCGTATATCTAGGTGCATAGCAAAAGCTATGTACCTAGAAAAGCCAAAACGGCTTATAATTTGGGATGGATGGAGTAGCTGATTACTATGACTTTAGCAGTGATATGATTCTGTTATAACGGGTTATCAGTTTATCACATAAGAGACTTTGTGCATGTCCCTTTAATGATCTCAGTTGTTCAATATGAGTACCTGGTTTACGCTTGCACGACGTGGAAGGCTGGAGTAGCATTATCTTTTTCTCACTGAAGAGAATTATGATTTCCACACCCATTTGATGACACTATTTTACCTAGGAATATTGCTCTACTTGCTACTAAGAGTAAAATGACCATCTTAAATGAATTAAATGATAATATGATAGTTTAAGAAATCGTCATTTTGTGCAGCAGCCACACTTTCTGTTGAAAGCCTAGTTGGCAATTTTGTATTGTCCTAAATTTGGTTCTCCATACCCACACTTGGAAGCACTAGAGAAATTAAATTTGGTCCTTCAACTTTGTGGTGATCTCTTTCTGAGTTATCCCTTTCAACTTCAGGAAAGTTGCCTTTTCCTTCTAATAATGGTTCTAAAGTAGGCTATGTAATTGTCTTATGTCATTCTACCTGCCTTTAAGACCGTTTTAACTTCTAGAAGGGCCCGCCAGTACTCTGGACATAAAGCACGAACATATCTTTCTATCACTGTCAAGAAAGGAACAAACTGCACTAAGAAAAACAGCTTTGTGTGTAGCATTAACATAAAGCTATAGTTGGTTGTGTCTTGGAATAAACATCATGATCAATGGAATTGCTTGGGAGATAAACCTTGAATGTTGCCTTATAGGTGGCGGGGCACCTTTTTCTACTTGTAGTGTTAGTCATTCGAATCTGTCTGCGATAATGTGTACAATTCAATGCTTTACCTACAGTTGCATAGTATAATGATAATGGTGTTCAGGATAGTGCAATGCTGCAATAGTTTTGACAGATATTTGTCACCTTGTACACATTAACATCATTGACTGTTCAATAATTTTGAGTGTGTTATAAACTGTAGAGCTGTAGAGCAATTAATATAGACTGATCTTTCATGTGACTTCTGGGTTCTCCTGTTGTTAATCTTTTCAGCACATGGTGAGCATGCATGCTAGACTGTAGTTAACCCTAAAGAATAAACATTACAGATTGTTTTTCATGCCTGATTCATTACTACTCTTGTGCTAATTGCGAATGAGAAATATAATGCAAAATCGCACCATTTTTGTTCATGATGCGCACTGGCCACAGTGATACTTTCAGCTAGGTGCTTCTTCTTACCTAAAATTGTTACTAACTGCAGCTTGTTTTCTCCCACATTTCCTTGACAGGTATTTGATAGCTTTGCACACCACGGACTACCAACAACCTATGCTCTTCCTCAATACCCTTGCGGTTAGCGTGCTTGTGGTCGCCAAACTACCGAATATGCACAAGGTCCGGATTTTCGGAATAAATGCTGAGAACTAAGCAGCGGCATCCTTCAGCCGACATCTACCTATATGCTTTTCCAGAGTGGTCTGTATGTTCCCCTTCTAGTGCTTAGTTGGGCTCATGGGAGTACCAGTGAGTAGTGTTTAAAAGTTGTTAACAGATGGGCCGTGGTCGTTGTATAGAGAAATGCTCAGAGGCTGGAAATGTCGCTGCTGTACATCTGCTGTGTGCACGGATTCTGTAGACTCTTAATGTTGCTATATGCTTCGTTGCAAGCATCTGTCAGTTGCCACATGTACAGTATCATTCTTGCAGAGCAATACTTTTCTCAGCTACCATAATTCCAAGATAGCAATACAGTGGTGGCCGTGTCTATGGATGGGTGATGATGGATAGAGGGGCAAAATTATTACAAACAGTTTTGCACAGGCAAAGAGGTCTATGTGCAAACAGTTTTGGAGGTCCGTTTTTCGGTGGGAAAACTCTGTGCGTGCCTGACATTGGCACGAACGAATCAGACGAATCATGGCCCGAATCGTGTGTCGCGTGGCTCCACTCTGAATTGTTGGTGGAACAACCCTCTGGGCTGGTTGGTATGTCAGAAGGTTGGGTACTCCGAGTGCAGGAAAGGAAGGGTGCTGAACTGCTGGTAGCAAGCAACTCAAACGCCGGCTATATGCCGGACGAAGGTTCACAGTAAAACTCCTGGGATAGGGTAAGCTTACCAAATTACCGGTACGGCCAGTCTACCAGCAAGTCTAGCAGTCATCAGAAGGCAGCTTCCTTCCAGATGAAGTCAGGCAGGGTGACGCGCGCCACGCGGCAACAGTGACATCCACTGCCCAGCATCCACAAGTCGCAAGCAGACGCAGCGCAGACACCTGCAGCAGGTGGTGGTCCGTGGCCGTCCCCTGATTTGGACTCCTGTTTCGGCGGCCTCAGCCAGAGACGGCCTCCACCATTGTTGTTGCTACTTGCTACAATGCTACAGCTAACGGCCGGGTCACTCTTCCCGACGGACAGGAAATCCCATCCCATGGTCAGTTCATGCACTTGTTTGCTAGCACAACCCGTGCGCAACTGCACATACGCGTTAGGTGGTGACTCAAATAGTACACCACGGCATGGCTCGCGTGCTACACAACGCCGGCGAGCCCAGCCGGCACAGGTAGATACGAGAGTACGAGACAGGTTCGCTGAATCGCTGTCGTCTTCGGAGTCATCAGAGCCCGGGCGGCTGCTGGCTCACGCCTTCTCAGCGGGGCACTAGCAAAATTTGTTCGTTTTCGCTTCGTCGATCGACTCGATCGGCCATGACGCTGCCGGCCGGCCGACCGATGTGAATGGAACGGCTTTTCCGCTGCCGGCCGGGGTCCGCCGGGATCGCGGTGTCCGCGCGAGTGCGCGCGCTGACGACGGTGAAAGCGGTTGCCACCGCCCGCGATTCCCTGCGCCCCCGGCAGACACGCGTTTTCACCGAGGCGGGGAAAAACTTGGCGTTGGCGCGGCCTTTTTCCCCTGCCACAGTGCGTGGCAATGGCATGCTTCCCTTCCCCTCCCCGTCTTTATTCAGCTGCCGGGTATACAGTGCGCGCATGAAACATGTTTCTTTCTGGCGAGGCATGCGCTCCAGTGTCTTGGCTGTTTCTTCCTCTCTTGTTTTTTCTTCCTTGTGAAGGGCGACAGCGAACTACACTACACACTGACACAGGAGAAATGCAACATCGTTTACAGTATGGACTGGAGCGGTGAAGCATCTATTCATTCGAGACTCCTGCTGCTTCGTACTACTAGAAAGAAAAAATAAAACTATTGTTCAGAAAGAAATTAGCTAGTGGATCTTCCTTCCAGCATGCACGAACGTACGTACTCCTGCGCAGCGAGTAATGGCGTTCAGATGCACACTGGCTGCTGCTGACTCCCCCGAGGTTCCATGATTGTGCTCTGTTCCAGCCATTGTTGCCACGAAGGAGAACATGTTTATAAATGGACAGCAGTCGCATGCACCGGGTACATGCACGCACGCCGGCCCTTCCTGACAGGAACTACATTTCCCGCGCACTCCGGCCTTCCCCTTGTGTGTACACTGCCGTTTTTATGCTTGCAAGGGAAGCGTTCTGCACGTCTCCAAGTTAGATCCTGTCTCTGCCACCATTCGTACCTCGTTTTCCTAGTTTTTTTTATTGAGCTGAGGAGAGGATTTTTAAGGTCTGGTTTGATTCCTCTGACTATTTTTAGCACCCGTCACATCAAATGTTTAGATACTAATTAGAAGTATTAAATGTAGACTGTTTACAAAATTCATTACATAAGTGGAGGCTAAACGGCGAGACGAATCTATTAAGCCTAATTAGTTCATGATTTGATAATGTGTTGCTACAGTAAACATTTGCTAATGATGGATTAATTAGGCTTAATAGATTCATCTCGCCATTTATCCTCCACTTATGTAATGGGTTTTGTAAGTAGTCTACGTTTAATACTCCTAATTAATATCTAAACATTCGATGTGACACGTGCTAAAAATAAGCAAAGGAAACCAAACACCCCCTTAATCTAATTCCTTACCTAATAATACTAGTACCTTGTTGATTTGGGCATTCAGACTGACACTTATTGAGTAAGGCACTTTGCATCATTCCTATATAGTAAATCTTGGTCAAGGAGAAATTTTTTTGAAAGGCTGGTCAAGGAGAAATAACATTGCACGTTGTAAGCAAAAGACGGGTCGAGTGATACTCTATTTGTCAATTGGCCCACCCACCCTATATGTAAGGCATAGCTGTGTAGTACTCGATGTTCCTTTTAAGGTTATTGTTCTTCTTTTGAATTTATTTTTATCACAGCCATGCCTTACATATGGTCGAATACATGATATAAAAAATTTACCTATGTTCCTTTTAAGGTTATTGTTCTTCTTTTTAATTTATTTTTATCAAAGTGGCCAAGAATCCCCAACCAACATTTCCCAACAGAAAAAGGCCAGTCACTTGAAAAATAACTATCAAGAATGGGCTCATTAGGCTAAGGAAAGCTTTGGCTATTTGAGAAATTGCCAAAAAAAACTCTGGCCAGTCACAATCAAATATTTAACAAAACCACTGGCCATTCACAATGCAAACAAAAAACACACACTATGGAAATCATTGAATTTCTGTAGTGAATGTAAATGGTTATATACGAAAATGCAAGATGAAATAGCAGTATTGATAAAATTTTCTTTTGACCATACATAGAGAATAAAAAATAAAAATCTAAATAAAATATAACAAGGATAAACTATAACAGAACACGTTTCGTTTAGACTCAACATGGACTTTTTCTGTGTCAAACTCCTGCCACTTAGTGATATGAGGGATGCACCTCAGCAGCTGATTGTTGGAATGCAGAATATATATGTGCTTGTAAAATTGTACTTATATAGATGTATTCTCCATGAAAAATCAGAGTAAAAATATTCATTTATCAAAATAATGAAATATCATATTTCAGTTTATGTAAAAATAGTGTACCTTGCCTATGATATTTACAGATACCTCATTCGTTCTCTCCTAATTTATTTTCCTCACTTCATTATCCAAGAGAACGTTCAAAATATAAGACCAGTCATTCTCCTTTATATTTAAATTTTATACCGTGTTCATTGTTATGCCATTCAAAATGTTCCTTTATATATTTTTTTCTCAAAAATCAGGTAAATAAACTTATGTAATGTATAATAATTACTGACCTAAATAGTGTAGATAAATTCACTAATTATAAGATCTCAACTTAGTTTAACTCAGGGAACTATGATTAACAAAACAAGAGGATATGGGTCAGTGCCTCAGTGACCTACTACGGGGGTGTTTGGATCCTTGGCTAAAGTTTAGCCCGGGTCACATCGGATGTTTGGATGCTAATTAGGAGTACTAAATATAAGCTAATGGAAAAAAATAATTGCATAAATGAGGACTAATTCACAAGATGAATCTATTAGACTAATTAATCCATGATTAGTACATATTTACTGTAGCATCACATGTGCTAAATCATGGACTAATTAGGCTTAATGGATTCATCTCGCGAATTAGTCCTCATTTATGCAATTATTTTTATTATTAACCTATATTTAGTATTCCTAATTAGCATCCAAATATCCGATGTGACCCGAGCTAAACTTTAACCAAGGATGGAGCACCTCCTACGACTGTAGGGCATGGTTGCACACTTGCGCTGCACACACACCCAAATTTAGCATACCTTATCCTCCTCCACGACCAGTTTCTATCAGCACATTCATATTGCATTGGGTAGTTTATTTATTGTAGGGTGACCAAATGCCAACAATGGTGGAGTTGTACTCGTCAGGACCTCATCCCTAGGAGAATGTTTTGGTGGACCCACACGATTAAGAAGGGCTGCGGTGCAGTGTTGCTATAGGGCCCTGGCCATCCACTGAAGAAGACACACGCACAGGCCAGGCCAGAGCATGTACATGGAAATGGTAAAGTGGGTGAAAGAATAATTTGATGGCAACTTTCTGGTGTGGGCAGTTGAAGAACTTTGCAAGTGAATGCATGCCCAACTCGCTGCAAATAATTAAAAAAACAATAGTGCAATGCTCATCTCCTATACACTTGACATGAGATGTCAGGAGAGGGCAAGGAGCATAATGGTGATGAGGAGGGGGCACCCTTTTGGATTAGAAAATAATATGGGTTATAGTACAAATGGCCTGCACGAGCACCTCGCATATGGCCTAACATATGATAACAGTACCATGTGGAGAGACAGGAGGTGCAAAAGCATGGTGTTTGCCATACATACATATTCCTTTCGCCGGCCCTTTCTCCACGACGGCCCTCTCTTCCTCCTCCTGGTAGTGCTTTTCATGGCTGGAAGATTCTTGGTTTCGTGATGATGGCGAGATATGACATCTCAGAGCTACCCTGCTAGCAAGAACAAGAAAAGAGCTAGCACGGATGGCAATGGAGATAGATCTAGAGAGAGAGAGAGAGATGACAGGTATCAATAAAAATAAAATAAAATGTTGCACGAAGAATAACAGCACACATACTCCTTGTATAGAAGATTAAAAAAAATACATGGCTCGTACAAGCTAAGGACGCATAAGGGCTGAATGAACACGATACAAATGAGCCAACCATAAAATGTGACTGTTACAGGGGTACCCTCAGTATAGATCAGCACAGCCGCATTGTATGCTCCCTCACATGATCTACTGATCTAGAACTCTGACACTATACCAAACCAATTAACCAACTGTAGCACAATATATATGATCACTGATGCATTATGCATGTTCCCTGCAGGCAGAAGGAAAACAAAAATCGCAGGAAGAAGAAAGAGTTTTAACCAATATAATCGATCAGGAATGATACATACACGACTAATCAACTTGCGTGTTATCAAGATTTAAAAAGCACAGTACCACGCACGCAAACCTTCGTGATCCGTACGGTGTGCTTTTAACTTAGAACACTGTAAAAAAAAGCTGCTCAATTAATACATATTCTACAGGCACAACATTGTCACATGATTAACAGCTTTCTCCAATGGATTACACGATCAGAAATGGTAGATCGATTTGGCGAAGAGAAGCTGTAAATCACCGGTTCACCACCCTTAATAATCTGTATATCCTGCTGTGTTAGCCCCCAAGTCGATCGCCACACACATGAACAACACCAAGAACCGAGAAAAAAAAATAGAAACCAAACAACCAGAGAGATCAAACGCCATATGTGAACACTAATAATCACCTCCACCTCTTATTAACTCCGATCCTTGTCTCTATCCCTATCTTCACATGCTGACAACGGCGCGTGCATGCGCCATGCATGGCGCGCCGCCTTACCAAGGGCCGCCGCCGCCATTGCTGCTGCCGTTCCCGATGATGCTATTGCTCCAGAATCCTGGGGTCTCGTGGCCACCGGTGGTGACGCCGCTGGCCCCGCTGCCGTCGCCTGCTTGATCTTTGCTGTGCTCGTACTGATCGGCTCCATTGTTGTTTGCGCCCCCAGCTGCGCTCACCGCCGGCTTCAGGTCCTCGAAAGGGAAGAGCAACCTGCCGGCCGCGCTCTCCTGCACTCCTAGCCCGGCGCTGTAACCCCCAGCGCCGCCAACGCCGCCCGTGCCGTGCGTGTCCAGCGAGAACCCAAGCACGCTCTGGGAGTGCGGCGGCGGGGGCATGCGGAAGTCGCCGAGAGCGAATCCCGCGGCCGCGTACTCGGCCGGCATCCCTAGCTGAACATGCTGCAGCGGCACGTAGCAGCCGGTGCTCCTCAGCAGCTCCATCGCCGAGAGCGCGCCTACACCCCTGCCGGCGGCGCCGTTTCCCGCCATGGTCGCCCCGGGGTTGCACACGCTGCTGCTCTCCAGGCTCGGGAACGCCGAGAACTCCGGCGGGTGCAGGCCGCGGCCGTTGTGGTGCGGGAACGCCAGGTTGAGGTCGTGAGCGCCCTCGTGCATCAGCTTGGGGTGTTTGGCTGCGAGCCCCACGGGGATCGTGCCGGACACCGCCGCGGAGGTGGAGGCGGCGGCTGTGGCCGCGGACGACACGGCCGAGGACGAGCGCTTGTTCTTCCTGGAGCCGCCGCCCACGGGGACGTTGCGGAGCGAGCCGCCCTCGGTCCAGTAGCGGCGGCACGTCTTGCAGAAGTAGCGCGGCTGCTGCAGGCTGTAGTTGTTGTAGTAGCAGAACTTGGTATTGGTGGAGTTGCACCGCGGGCAGTTGAGCGCCTTCTCCTTCTGCGGCCGCGCCCGCCGCTCCGTGCCGGCGCCAGCCCCCGCGGCCGCGGGCGCTGGCGGGGCTGCTGCCGGAGCGCCAGGAGCCCTCTGGGCGGCTGGTGCCGCTGAGGGAGCAGCCGGCGGGGGATTCGGGTTCTGGTTAGGATTTGTGTTTCCAGCCATGAGCATCTCCTCCATGGGCTTCCCTAGCCCTAGCCCCTGGTGATGGACACATATTGCTCATCATTAGATGTTACTAATACAAGCTTGTAAGCTTGAACAATGTTAATAATGAGGTAACCAAGAACTACTCCTATGAAGCAAGAACATGTAGTATAGGAGAATGAAGAGATAGCATATAGAAGGGGGTATATGAGTTGAGGTCTGAGGATCCTTATGGTACAGTGCAACAAAGAACCAAGCAAATGGATACAAAGTGAGATTAAAGAGAAGGGGAAAAAGGCAAACAAAAGGTAAAAAAAAGCAAGGAAAAGATGAGAGAGAAGCACAGCACAGCACAAAACTCAACTTTGTTTGTGCTCTTGTAGGGTTGCGTTTGTGGCGTAGCACTGCTACTTACTCCATCACCCAAGACATGGCTGCTCTTTTGATGCAAGGCGTTGGAAGAGAGAGAGAGAGAGTAAAGCTATATGAGAAAAGAGGGATAAAAAGGATGAGAGCTTGGAAAGGGGGATAAGATGGAAAGAAAGGAGGAACAAAGAAAAGAAAGGCGGTGCGTGTGCTCCTTTCAAGGATTAAAAGGGGAGACAAGGGAGAATTAAAGGCCCCAAGGCCCTCAACTCGAAGCCAATGGAGAGGAGACGGCACGCCCACAGAGAGGAGATGACGATACACGCATAGATCTACACAAAGAATAAAAGGTTCGCCATGGCGGTATCCAAGAACAACAAAGCCTGCCGGCGAGATGGATCATCATACTTCTATACGAAAGGAGAGCTCCGTGACCAAGGCAGGCCAAAGCAAGAGGAAGAACCGACCAAGAACAAGACACGCCAAGATCCATCCCGGCAGGTGAGAGATCTCGTACGCATGACCCCCGACGCAACTCGCGGCTAGCTATCGCCGATTCGATCGAGATGTTTGTTCGGATTAGCTTACCTGGTGCCACTGCGCCGCATCCATGCATGCAAGGATCCCAATTGCGCTCCTCGCCAGCGATTCTTCCGCGTGAACAAGGGCCGAGGGAGGAGGAAGATGAGGAGGAGCCTACTGGATGGGACGGGCGAGGGAGGAGGAATGCCCTGTGGATGGCCGAGTGGAATTGCTCCCCCCTTCTCTAGTCTCCTCCTTCATATGTCATGAGATAGTGGGATTCTTTTTCGCAATATTTTTATGCCTCTAGCGAAGGGAGGAGGAAGAGCAAGGGAAATTGGTGCCCTGGCAGTTCTGGAAATGTGTCAAAATTCTTTCATGTAGGCCTTGGAGTGTGTTTTGTACGTGTAGCGAGTTTTGGGCAGGTCCGGAGAGGAAGGGGGGGGGGGGGGAAAAACAGTCGGTGACAGCAGTTTTTTTTCCCCCCGAAATACTGGTGACAGCAGTCAACACAGAGAGGGGCAGCCGCGCAGCCCCCTGAGGATGATGGTCCGTGGGGCCATGCACGTGCGTAGGACACCGTGCCACGTGCCGGCAACTAACCGAGGTGTTTTTAGTGCCTAACACATTCTGAACTCGAGAACCCTGGGTCGATGATCAACGCCGTAGTAATTTGTTTGTTGAAATAAAACGCAACTTGGTAATTCTTATCACAATCATAATCTTTTTGTTAGTATATCTGATTTACTTCATCACGCGAACATTTACAAATTTTCAGTTGCTTCTATGTGCCCGTCCCAAAAGAGTACTAACCAATATGTATTGTGCATTTTATCTTCTAGTCTCACCAGAGAATGAAGGTGCATCGATAAATCCTGAATCTAAGGGTCTTGGCAGAGCTTCTAGGCTTATTTCAAGAGCAGCTCTACCAAACAGTATTCACGTATAAATGGTTTTAGGTTAAAATGATTTTTTTAAAATACACTCTAAGAGCTCAAAAGACTAGCTTCTTCCGAACCACTTCATGCATAGAATCGCCTCATCCTTAATTTACCCTCAAGAATCACATTCAGATAAAAAATTAGTTCTCTCAGAAAATCACTGCTCATAGTGAATCAGAAGTAATTCTCATAGTGAATCAGAAGTAAGAAGAGGCTCCACCAGAGACTTTAAGCGTGGTCAATAATATCACAGGGCAGCCGAAAAGGAGGAAGAAATTAGATTTTGGTAATGCAATGTCTAGTGAATCCATGTATATTGTTTTTAAGCTGAACCAGCTTAATGTTTGGAACTTGTCATAATGTCAAAATTCAAACTGCGAATATCGATTGGTAGGACGTAGGAGCCTCGATGCTAACTTGAGAAATAGGGTGAAGTTTGATTGGTCCACCATGCAAAAGATTAAGCACACACCTAGCCGCGGAGCACTCAATTCTGCCTCATTTAATTTCGGCGCCAGCAGCTTCTACGAATAAGATCAATCCACTGTTGTCGGTCAACTTCAAAATTTTGCTCTAACACGAAGTCATTTCTCTTTGCGTCCGGCTATCCGAGCGACACAATAGGGGGCTATGGTGGCTCGCATTGCATGTTACAGCAGATACGCCACGTACGATGCCTAGCTACCATCAAATTAGGATTAGTTGCGGGAGGTGTATCCGTCTAGCAGCCCTATGCCCCTATCTAGGGTGCGGCTCAGTGGCTGGGTGGGGCTTGACAGCAGTGGAAAACCGGAGGACATGTCAGACGAGAGTGTTGTATGGCGCCAGTGGCACAGCAGAGCAGATGGAGCATGTGTGAACGAGGTGGAAGAGTGCAACAGAAGCTAGAGTGAGGGGCTTAGAGTGTTGTGGAGGTCAACATTGCCAGATTTTTTCTTCATCCAAGGGTTTCTTCAAATTTAAGACACTGGTAGTACAAGTTACTAGTGAACTACGGCGAGGTACGATACGGAGTACGGATATGTACACACGCCTTTACCTGCACGCGCTAGTCGTCTTCACGCACCACCCCCGGTCCAAGCATCAGCACCTGGTCCGTTTCCCCGGTTTCTGCTCTACGCGCTGACCCCCGCGATTATAAGCGTCAAAAAGGCCTCGCGAGAACCCGCGGCTACAGCAGGTGCAGCGGCGCGGGTGCCGGATGGTGGTGGTGGTGTGTGTGGAACGCGCGAGCGAATGAGCGTTGGTCAGGGGAAGGCTCGGCTCGGCTCGGCTCGTAGTGGAGCGGAGGGCCCGCGGCGGCAACTTCCCGACCCCTACCATCGGCGGGCGGGCGGAGAGACTCAACACGCGGTGCGTCGCGGGTGGCCGCGCGCGCGGAGGCGGAGAGAGATCGCACTCACCCTGTCAGCCACCGGGAACCGGGGGAGGGGAGGGCCGGCGGGGCCAACCCAACCGGGGGCGGGCATGGCATTACCGGATGCCGGATGCCGAATGCCCCGGCGCGCGCGGGTCCCCCCGCCCCGACAGGCGCTAAAGCGACCGCGCACGCCTGCGGGCTGCGTGGCCGCTCACCCCGGCCGCCCGGGCCCCGCCGCCCGCCGCTAGTGCGCGCGCTCGGATGGGGTCGGGTGCGGTGGGACTGCCAGCCGCAGCCGGCTCCTCCTCCTGCTGCACCGCACCGCACCACACCGCGCGCCCCAGGGCAGGCCCTGGCCGCTGCCGCTGCCGCCGAACGAGTGCGGGTGGGGCTCATGATGGCCACGTACCATTATTGTCGGGGTGTGGCGTCGGGGCCGGCTGCCAGCGGCGATCCATCGATGGAAATTCCCTCGCCGTGTCCCCATTCACCTACAACTGCAATCGCTTGCTGCGCGTCGGCTGGAGGGCGCGCGCAACTTTGCAGCGCAGAGCGTCGTCCGTGTTAATCCAATCTAGCTATCTGACCCCCCTTTGCTTCCAAAAGCACGGTCTCCTTGCGTCCTACCCCATCTACTGTGGCTTGCCCTCGGAGACGGGAAAAAAAGGCAGGGTCGTCCGGGGAAAAAGACGATATGACACGAGGAAGCAGAGAAGCAGCTGGGTAAAGACAGGATCGAAAAGAAACCTAGCTAGCTTTGCCATACATTAGATAGTTCGGTTCTCCCTTTTATCCCTCTTTTCGCTGTCTTTTCTGCGCGCGAGCTCGACCGCGGCTCCCCTTTCGGCTGCTCGCTCTGTCAGCGGCGCACGTCCCAGAACGCGCCGACCCAGAAGCAAACGCGACGCGAAAGCGGGTAATAATCACCCCGCGCGCTTCCGGACAAGTACGAGGCTGATGGAATTGAGCCGCCTGATTGTTAATAATCCATCATCTAACCCAACCCCTGCTTTTGTCAAAAGCCGCAAGGCGAGAAGAAACCGCTTTTGGATCGCAGGTAGGTTGTTCTCCCTTTGAGTGAGATCGATCGATCGGCCTGCTCAGTGCAGCGTAATGGCAGTAGTATATGCGATGCCCGCGTGATCAGTTTAGTCGCAAAGGCGGTGACTGGTCTGAAGGGAATAAAGCTGCCGGCGATTACGCGGCTGCTTTGGGGACATGACCCGCTCTGCTGAGAGGATAAGCTAGGTTTAAGTTTACCCCCCCGGTCCTTAATGATGACCTGTGCCGTTTAATCTACGGAGGACGGTTCTCCTTTTGGAGTAGGTTAAGCCTGAGACTACATCTGTTAGGTCGAATGCTTATGTTATTTAACCATTCGCCACCTTTTGCTTCGTTGAAAATTCCTCTTACTACGTGGCCGGAATATCGGCGGTTCCGATCGAAATGCGAATATAACTTTTGCTCGGGTTTGTTTAGCGCAGAAGTCGCACCGCAAAGATTGCACGGCGATCTTGTCACTGCATCAGGCCATCATTGCGTGTGGGGATTAACTGACTGGGTGGTGAAAACGCACCACGTCCACGTTCATACCGTACGTATAAACCTGATGACCCATACTCTGTGGTCTCTGTGGTCTCTGTGGAAAGCAAAAGGGTCAGCAGGGCAGGCGGGCACAGCGTGCTCGCCCCGTTGCGGCAAGGAGCCAGCAGCAACCGACAAGGCCGATGAACTTTCCTGCCCAACCAACACCAATACTACGCGAGAGATGGTAGTATGATCCTGCGGTCCTGCCCTTGGTAGCGACGACGTACTGGCGGACCGGCCGCTGGGCATGCCACTTAATTTATGACCGCAGGAGGAGGCAGGTGCGCGCGCGCGACACCGCCTGGCAATGGCAAGGCTGCAGCCGCAAAGAAAGACAAGCCATGGCAGGGGAGAAGGGATCATGCATGGCGCATCCGGCCGGCAGGGCACGCACTGACTTCCACCACAATGCCGGGGCAGAGGGGGATGGATCACCGGAGAGCCGGAGGCCGGAGCGGCTGCTTGCTGCCGCCATCCTTTACGAATTGAATGAAGCTCGCTCGCTGTCGCTGCCACGCCGAAAAGCTAGCTTCTCGGGCTCTTTTATTGTGTCTGGTAGTACAAGCAGCAGCCAGCCGTAGGACGGCTTTCTAGGGTCTATAGCGTCGGCATCCGGCTATCATCGCGCCGCGACCGAATGGCCCGGTAGTGGGCTGGTGGTACTGATAGCAGGATAGGAGGAGAGCGCGCGAGCTGCGGCTCTCCGGTCGACTCGATCCTCGTCCACCCACAGCGGCGTGCATGCATGCGTGGTATCGTGCGTTGAGGGGGGTTCAGGCCGCGTGCATGTGATGCACCACGCTGGGGGCACGGGTCCACCAGTGAGCATTAGTCTCGGTTACTCGTATCTCTCGAAAAAATTAAAACCAATTTTTCAATCGGACTAATAATTCAGGAATAAAGATCTCCTTTTTAGTCTCGGTTATTACCAATCAGAATTAAAGATTTTTTTCTTTTTACCCTAAATTCTTTCATATTAATGCTAATTGCTTCGCACACACATATGTATGTATGTATGTATAAATATACGTATACATCCTTAGCGTACACTGTTTACATGTATACGCTCGTATTGTATGCATGTCGTATATATATTTCATGATAGTATATGCATAATATTAATTATAACTACTATATATATAATTCTTAGTATATTATACACATCAAACTAGTATTTATACAATTACCATATATACAATAATTTGTCCTCTTCATTCTTAGGATCCTCCCGTCGTGGTGTTGCTCAGTTCGACTATTGAATGTCCATCATAATAAAATTCTCCTTTGGAATTTATCACATCGTCTAGCAGAAATCCATGAGAGTTTCTTAGATTGCCAAAAGTCTCTCCTTCACCAAGAGTTCTTCTCTAATCCGCAGCATCTGTAATTTGAAAATATGTGAATGTTACACCAACAATTAAATATAAGAAGCTAGAAAATAATTAATTATTAATAGCTTGGCCTGCCCACTGTAGTATCTGCAAAAGCTTCGCCTGCAGCCTAGTCTGGAATGTTGTTATCATCCTCCTCTTCTTTGTCGTCTTCCATTATAAACCCTCTTTCGCCGTGCTTAGTCCAAACTAAATAGTTAGGTATGAAACCGTATCTAAACAAGTGGTTGTGAAGAGTCCCCCAGGAAGAGTAGTTCTTCTTGTTACTGCATTGGAAGCATGGACAATATATGAATCCCTTCTGTGGCTTGTTAGCTTTGGCCAATTCGAGAAAATAATACAAGCCATCAACAAAATCCTTGATCTATCTGTCCACGTTATACATCCACTGCCGGTCCATCTCCATTGTATTACGTAAAAAATGGACATAATCTTCGTATTAGATAAAGAACTTGATCAATATTGATCATTTACACCAATCAACCTTCATAAAGATAAAAACAATTCACATGAAAATTACACCAATCAACCTTCATATCATTCACTAGGTCAACAAAAAGAAAAGTGCTAGAATTCTGGAACAAAATAATAAAGATATATATACACTAAAAGATTACAGATGCTCTATAGTGGACTTTACATAGTCAATAATCCTAAAATAATGGTACAACATAACAGAATTGCACATGACTCAATCTTCTCCGAAGTCTATGGAGAGTCACCTCCGCTCCTCTAGTACTAGAAACTAATGGTATACTAGAAGATCTTCTAGTCCACATACTCGGGCTGAATATCTTAAAGAATCTTAAAATAATTATCCAAACATCTTTTGGAGCAAGTGCCACATTTTCGTAATAGAAGTATGGTGGCACACAATAGCCTGTCCAGGCAAAAAATCTGTTCACTGAGCATGGCCCATTTTGGCAAGCCAAAACCAACAAAAAGCTGATGGGTCAAGGTCGGTGAACAAATCTCTGCTTGAACAGACTATTGGGCCCCCATACTTCTATTATGAGAATGTGGCTCCAAAAGATGTTTGAAAAACTATTTCAAGATTCTTTATGATATTCAGCCCGAGTTTGTGGATTCAAAGTTCTTCTGTTCTACCATTATTTTTGAATTCTTGACATCGTGAAGTCCAATATGGAGCGTCTGTAGTCTTTAGTGTATCTTTGTTATCCTATTCCATAATTCTAGCATTAAGTTGACTGGTGTAATTTTCATGTCACTCTAATTTAACATGCAAACTATCCAAAAAATTATAGCAATGACCAAATTCTATTTTTTACACCTACAATTTATTTACCTCAATTTTATTGCAATGACTAAATATTAAAAACATATTTACTCTATTTTTTTCCCATACCTAATATCGATCAAGATATATATCTGTTGACGCCAGATTTTGACACATGTAAAATCGGCGTTAGGAGAAGAAAAGATCGGAAGATGCGGCGAGATACAAGGGCGACGATTAGGAATCGGCCGATTGCTGCTACAGTCAAGGATCGGCCATTTGATGCTTCAATCGAGGATCGGCCGATTGATCCTTGGAGTTCCGCCTCGCCCGACCCCTAAGGCTTGGGATCGGACGCGCCCGACCCTCCAAGGGAGGATCTCCGCCTCGCCCGACCCCTGAGGCTTGGGGTCGGACGCGCCCGACCCTCCAAGGGATGATCTCCGCCTCGCCCGACCCCTGAGGCTTGGGGTCGGACGCGCCCGACCCCTCCAAGGGAGGATCTCCGCCTCGCCCGACCCCTGAGGCTTGGGGTCGGATGCGCCCGACCCCTCCAAAGGAGGATCTCCGCCTCGTCCGACCCTAGTGCCCAGGGTCAGGATGGGTTTGAGCCCTTGACGTGTGGGTCCTGATCGGTTACCTCCTTGCTAAAGGGGTGATTGGGCCGATGTGGGCTTAAAAAGGATTATGAAGATGAAAGAGGAGGTCAGCCCATGAAGCGCGTAAAGATAGTACGAATCGTACTTGCAAATATTCATTTTCTGTTTAGATTTGGGGATAGAGTTCTAGTCGGATAAGGAGTTTTTCTGTTTAAAGTTAGAGATAGAGTTCTAGTTGGATTAGAAGTCGTTTGTACTGGGCTATAAATAGCCACCCTTATGGATCTGTAAAACAACAATCAACTCAATACAACAAACTACTTTTTCCTCGTACTTACTTTCAAGCAGGCGACTTCACCAATACTTTTCTTCTTTTCACGAGTTCGTACGGGTTGGCGGGGCTGCATCAACTTGACCTCCGGCTGATCTTGTAAGTTTCGTTTATCGAGTAATTTCTAAGCTTTAACTTTGGGCGCATCGCTGTTGTTTCGTTTAGATTTATTCACTAGTTATCGATATTCACTAGAATTCTAGGTTTTACCTGTTGTTCTAGCTTTATCACCAGTTATCCAGCTTGGAATTAGAACCTTCGGCTTTATTATATCTTGTTATTTGATTTATTACTTTCTACATAGCCGATCGGATCTGTTCCTAGTGTTGCTACCGTAGCGTTTGTTTAGATTGCTCTAGTAGTTTTCTCTACAAACGTCACCTGGTAATCGGTTGCCTCATAGCCGATTTCCTTCATTACCGTAAATCGGCCGATTCGCTGATAAGCTCTCCTGAGATCGGAACTCTAGCCGATCGCAACCCCTGGGAACTGATACGTTTATTTCCTTGCCAATCAACAGGTCAGATTGGCTGGCACGCCGCGCGAACCGCACCAGGGCGATTCACCCGAACAGGAGCGAAGCAGATTCTCCCGGGTCGTGTGTCCGACGCTAGGAATTCGATCAGTGATTTCTAGCGCCAACAATATCTAATAAGAATCACATATAACAAGCAAGCTATCCATCAAATTCTAGCTCAAAAATATGTATAAATAAAAAATCCTCTCCGTTCTCCCTCATTCTAAAAAAACTCATTTTTCTCTATCTCTAAAGCATAAAACAAAGCATAATAACAATAAATGAAGGGAGGATGAAGTAGTTAACCTTTACAACACTTTGGATGAGTGAAATTCCCATGAAAATAAGGGAAAAAAAATGAGGCAGCACCTCCCTAAGCTTGCTTGCTTGCTTGCCATGGAGAAGGAGCCCGAAGCTCTCGGTCTGAGTGGCTCGGGTTTGGGGAGGAAGAAGTTGACTTTTATAGACGAGGTGTTTAGTTCCGGTTGGTAACATCAACTGGAACTAAAGGCCATCCATTTAGTCCCGGTGGGAATTACCAACCGGAACTAAATGGATGGCCTTTAGTCCCGGTTAGTGTTTTCAACCGGGACTAAATGCCCCACTAGATTCCCTAGTCCCCACTAACCGTTACAACCAGGATTAAAGGGGGCTCTTTAGCCCCGGTTGATATTACCAATCGGGACTAAAGCTCCCGTTGTCGATGGCCGTCCGTGGTGATCGTTTGACCTGGGACTAAAGCTCTTTTAGTTCCGGATCCAAAAACGACCAAGACATATTACGCTGGATGGAAGGTCTATTTTCTACTAGTGGTCGCATGGTTTTGTGGTGACACGGGCTACACAACAGTACGTGCAGCCACTTTGGCCTGCTAGGTTGGGGCTACTGCAGTCACTAGATGGTTTTAGGGAAGTTAGTCCATCACATATTCTCATCCTATCTTGATGTATTGATATAGGTCCGTTTATTAGACCTCCCGCTCCTGTAAAATTGGCTTCGGCTCCGATTCCTCTGGTGGAGTGACTTTTCTAGTGGAGTTGAAGCCGTTTTGGAAAAATATTTAGTAAAACAACTTCTCAATAGCAATAATTCTTGGAGAGGGTGGAGAAGACGGTGAAGTCACTTTTTTTCTCCTTCTCTTTAATGTAAGTCATTTTGTGACTTCTCCCTGACTTCGATGGTGGAGCTGTTTTGAAGTTGTCTCTTTGGTAGGGCTTCACCAAAAGCCAGTGGAGAAGCCCTACCAATTTTATTTTTATAGCGATTGATACTAGTTTTTCCCCCTAAATTTTTATATATAACAAAGATTCTTTTAGCTAATTAAGATATTTTTCAATAGTTATTTGCTTAGTGGCTGATGGTCTTTTGGTTGAAAAATATGGTTTGGGGATTCTTAATTGCTAATTCATTTTCCATCTTATGGACTGTCAAGTAATTTAGACTAAAAAAATGTTAAATATATGTTGTTTTGTTGTACTATGTGCTCACATTGTGCATCAAATTGATATTTTCTTAACAATAGTTTCACAAATCATTAAATACAATGTGTTGTCTATAAGAAGAGGAACAAGTAGGAAATGCATCTTCACATTATATCCTACAAATAATGGAATAAAAATCTCATGGTATGTTGCTGTAACTTTAATTCCCTCAAAAAACCTATATTGTGATGTTGATACATTTTTCCAAGGATGACCTAGAACATAGCCGATCTATAAGAATCTAGGCAGCCTTTTCAAACCAAGAGAAATATACACCTAGGTCAAGTTGAAAGGAAAATGCACCCTGTTACTCCCACCAACTATAAGTGTTCTTGCTCGACTCGTTCTTATCCCCTACTATAGTGCTCAGAGGAGAAAAGGGCGACCTCGAGGCGGAAGTGTTTCCGGCGGCAATTCCGCCAGCCCCTTTCCTCTCTGACGGCCAGTCTGGCGTCGGAGAGGGAGGTGGGCTGCGGAATCGGCATGCCAATGTATATAGGTTAGATTGGACTTTGTCTAGGCCAAGGTCTTGATCGTCTTCGGAGTTCGACAATGGAGCTAGGGTTTGTCGAGGGTGCGACGCCTTCATTTTCAATCGCTTCTGGGTGGAAAAAAAATGTGTTTCCTCCACTACGGCTGTTGTTTCTCTCATCGGTGGTCAGGGACGGTGACATGGTGAGGTGGATTTTGCTCCTCTAGGATGAATCGGGTAAGGCTTCTTTCTCGATTTGTCTAGTGAGGTTGTTTTGGGTCCATCTGGTTGCCTGCAGATGGGACTCTGTTTCTAGGTTTCCCTCTTCGATGGAGGTGCTGGTGCTTGTTCTGGGGAAGCTTGTGCCGCGCGCTGGTTCTTCTGGGTTTGGATGGGTCACATCCATGGAGGATGAAGGCGGTGATGGGGCCAAATCGAAGTGATCAACAGCTGATGCTCTTTCACTGAGAATCTCTTGCAGTTTGCTAATGTTTGGAGTCCACCCTTTGATTTGGACAAGTGAGTTTGGTGGCTTGAAGATCCCATGTGCAGTCTCACGATCTTGGATCTGGTGTTGGCGCTCAGCCTTGAGCAGGAAGATAAACAGTAGGGTTCTTCCTGTAATTTCTGATTTTTCTAGGGATTTTACTGTAAAATTAAGATGTATTGTGCTACCTCTATTTTAAAGCAAGTTGCATCTCTCTCTGAGAAAAAACTATAAGTGTTCTTGTGCGCACTTTTAATCAGACAACGAAACCGTAGTTACTCACAATTTTTCCTTCTACTAATTATCATCAATGATAACAACTTGAGAACAAAAAACCCAGCAATGGCCATTGTTGAGAGTTGAAAGAGAGACTGAAAGAATGAATATGAGGATTCTCTCCATTGATTGAATGAATGGTCTGATTACATATTTATACAAGTACATATTAATATAAGGGGAATGATATGTCCGAAGGGCATCATGTCACTTGGGAGTTGGTCCTTCATAAAAAGTCCACACTCTTTCATGAAAGGTCCTTTAATTATCTCTAATACTAATTGATCACTAATTAAAATATTTCACGACACTTCCCCTTGATCAATTAGCTCCTTGTAAGCTTCATGTAATCCTTATTCAATCATCTTTGATTATCATATGGGAAAAACTCCAAAAATCCTATGGGAAAAATATTGAGAAGAAACCAACATGTATGTTCATATGCCATTAAAACTCCTTTACAACCCTGGGGAAAAATATAAGGAAAAAATTATATAGCATATTTAGATTATTGTCTCATTTCAAACTCATATGAGAAAAACCTTGAAAAGGAAAACTCATAAGTAAGTTTGGAGATCAATAATATTATGATCTGAGGATCATATTCGAATAACCTTCCCCAAAACCCAATAGGAAAATATGAGAAGGAATTTTACATCTTTTATACCTCCTTAAAAACTCTTTTATAGAAAACACATGATATGACATATAATATGTCTTGAATACTGCCTTTAAAAATCTCGGTGAGGAAAATAGGTGATATGGTATATATTCTTATATTGATATTGCCTCATTAAAACCTTCTATGAGAAACCTTCATAAGGAAAACTCATATAGGGAAAAGAGTAAAATATGATGTTAGGTTAGGGAGTCTCCCCTTGAGCCTTGCAAAATTTAAGTTGTCACTCGCCACTTACCATAAACACCATTCTACGATGTAGTGATGGATAAGTACATTAGTGAGTATATTTTGTAAGATGTTTATTCCCTCACTTTGTAACTCATGAGGATAAAATATTTTGTGCAATATGATATTGCTCATATGTAACCTGGTTTCATCCAAGCAATACAACTTGCATTATCATTTATGGAAAATGTTGGTGATTAGATGGAATCACATTTGATCATTCACCGAAGTCGTACATATACATGTGATGCTTCAGAATGACCGATAAAAGTTGCTATTAGAGTCTATTTTGATGACTCATATGAAAACTTTATTATCTGTATCAGTTTATGATCTAGCAATACGGGGATCAGTTAGTCAGTATCTTCATATCCCACTTTGTCAAGTCTTGAAATTAATTAAGATCTTTTGGTACCATTTCAATATCCGTAGATATCTATTTTTGATTCCTACCAGTTTGGTGTTGTTGGGAGTTACACTAGTTTGCAATATAGTAAGGTATGTACAAATGTTGTATTAGGTGTGTTGCATTTTTGTATAATGCACAAGTGCTTTGTTGGTACCCTGTTTACCATCCCAGGGTCGAAATGGATATTGATCCATCTTTAGGGATTGAATGACCACAAGTGTTGATGGATATATACTTCTCCAATATTATTTAAATATTTGTATACAATATATGGATAAACTGATATATATATATATATATATATATGTATGTATATGTATAAGTTGGTATACTTAAATATAATTTGGTTTTACCCAAATTTCCATCTCAAATTCCATCATAAAGTGATTTCTTCTTTATTTGTGTGTTGAGATGATGGAAGATCCAAGTTGGATTTGTTTATGAACACACATGCAATCATAGTGATTGGAGTAATCCCTCTACGGAAAGTACTCGTTTAGTTAGTTGTACCACAATCAACTTGACTGTTTCAAGTCATGAAGTGACTTGAGTAATACACAATATATGTTGCGTTTTCTATTTAGATTTAGAATGTGAAGTCTCTGTTGAGGACTTGAATATCCAAATCTATAGAAGTTATTTGATCTACCAATGGTTAAATTTGGGAACATAATTTTCGCATATACCATGAGGGTATGCTGCTGGGTCTCTACATGAAACCATTGCTACAATCTCTCATTATCTTACCATCTTGCTTTCAAAAAGAATGCATTTGTGAGAAGATGATATTACTGTGGTAAATACCTGTCACCAGTGAATGAGAGAAATTCTCCATAATTGCCACCTTTACTTTGACCCAATTTGAGTGTTGATACACTCTGCCAAGGACTTTTGGTCTGGATCTAGTTTAAGATGCATAGCAATTTTGAGGAGCATATGTCGACAATTTGCAGTCTTTGTATAATTGATTCAGTGGAACCAATATAGCATGTGAAATATTAACCCTTTAGAACTCTTATCTCATTTCCCACGATGATAAAGTTAGGGTATTCTAATAACCTAGTGCCTAAACTTATGTGCACATATACTGGGCTTTTGAATGCTGAACATTCATATGCTTTGGATTTGAAAATCCATAGTGTCTAACAACATGCATGATGTTGATTTGCATTTACTATCTTGGAGGATGTCTCCCCCTATTTCCGCGGATGCTTGTAATAAGCTATATCCGTAGTGACCATACTTCTCCCCCTCTTATTTTAATTGGGAGTTGAATGATCTTGTTAGATCATCACTCTTTCTGGCACACTAATTGTAGGGATTGGATATGATGATACTTTTGATAAGCAAATGCATTTGCAGGCTATTTGTAATGTGTTACAAATAAAAGATGTTCTAAACTGTTGGTTCATATATTCTTTGATATGTACGTGGATGTGAAGACAATGTGTGTAGAATTCATTTTGGATTTCTGGCACTGTACGTGTGGTATTAATCTCCCCCTAATGCATGGAATTATCCTTAAAGTGTTATCAACATGCAGGCTTGTATGCAAATCCCCATAAGAGACCTAAGGTATTATATGAATGATGGATAATAATACCTTTTGTGGGTCTCTAATGCCCATGATGTATGCTGAGGTGGTGATATTATTATGTGTAAAACATAACCAAACACAGATGGGACATATTTGGCTGTGGACAAGTTTTCACGTACTAACTGCAATGGAGGGAGCCGTATGTGTACCACCCTGGGTGTTTAAATTGTAATTAGACTTAATCATATGCATAAACATGAGCATCATGTCATTGCATTAGTTTAAACTCCAGAAATTGTCATTTATTGATCAAATAAAACTTTGTGAGGCAGCTTAAAATTTTGGTATGTAGCTATGCCTCCAGTTATTTTATTTAAATACTTGATGCAGGGAAAGCACCATAGTTGAAGTCGATCCATTATTGCAGAAGCAAGCAAGTTTGTGTTGTTGGCCAAACTCAATGGAAGGACAGAGCAAACGTGAGCGATAACGTGTTGAGAGTTGAAAGAGAGATTGAAAAATGAATATGAGGATTCTCTCCATTGATTGAATGAATGATCTGGTTAAATATTTATATAAGGGGAAGGACATGTCCGAAAGGCATCATGTCACATGCGAGTTGGCCCTTCATGAAAGTGTCGGTCCACATCCTTTCATGAAATGTCCTGTAATTATCTTTAATACTAATTGATAATGAAGGGGGTGTTTGATACTAGGTGCTAAACTTTAGTAGTGTCACATCAGATGTTCGGATGCTAATTAGAAGGACTAAACATGAGCTAATTATAAAACTAATGGCAGAACCCCAAGCTAATTCGAGAGACGAATCTATTAAGCCTAATTATTCATCATTAGCCAATGGTTACTGTAGCACCACATTGTCAAATCATGGACTAATTAGGCTTAATAGATTCGTCTCGCGAATTACACTCCATCTATACAATTAGTTTTATAATTAGCCTATATTTAATACTTCTAAGTATCTAAACCTCTAATATGACAGGCGCTAAACTTCAGCAGGAGGTATCCAACCACCCCTAAGTCTTTTTTCGTTTTGCCTCTAGGACCAAGCCGCCTTCATCTCTCGGTCACGTCAATTAATGAGCCCTGGCTTTTTCCGCAACCAGGAATGCGGTGGTCTTGCCATATCCGGCCTCTTGTCTCTAGGTCGGAGCGAGTGCCTTAAAAACTTGCGGCTTTGTAGCCTAGTGCACGCCCTAGTCAACCTATTTACAGGCGTTTTCTCGTAGGGCGATCGACGACGTGTGGCTGGCTCGCTTCCTTGTTTGTGCGCTTTGTTAGGTCGGGACAGGAGACGGTTGTCTGTGACTTATTAGTGGAATGGACCACTGGACCAGGTAAGCTGCTGTGCTTGGCCACCGCCCTTTCCACAAAGGTGAAAACGTCCGGACGCATAGATTTCGCTTGAAAATGTCGTTTCGAGCCGGTTTTGTCACTGGTCGGTGGCCATGCCTGTATGGTGTATTGCCTGTTGGTTATCTCCTCCCGGTGTATTTCTGGCTGGTTCGGCAATACTATGCCCGAGAGTTGCGTTCCTGAACAGGTAAAAAGCAGAGCCCAACGTGCAGACCGGTTTCTTGCTGGTAAACGTCACCAGAAAGGGCAGAAATCCACGTAACACGACTTGGCCGTCGCGTAGAGTGACTAGTCAGACGGTGAGGTGTCGCCCTGAGGATCGGGCAGCGTCTGCGTCTCAGTTTCAGTTTCACCTGCCCGTCGTTCACGCACGGTGACAGAAAATTTTCACCGCGGTAGACGGACGGATCGGGCGACGAAATCCGGGGAGGGGGCCCAGGTGTTGTCTAATCCCGTGGCACCTCGACGTGGGCTGCACGCCTCCACCTCCCCCTCTCCGCGGTAGTGGATTCTCGCATCACCCCGGATCCCTGCCGCGCACCTCCGCTTTCGCATCAGGCAGGCCAACTGCCACTTTCTCCTCCGTTTTTTTTAAGCGCTCAACGCCATCCATGCCTGTACTGCTGCATGTTACGTCAGTGTTTTGTATATACAGGTGCTCTACGATTGTTCGTGTCATCGTTGTCAGCTTCTTCTTCGTTTTTCCTCCTTGCTCTCTGG
Organism: Setaria viridis; assembly: GCF_005286985.2. Lineage (NCBI taxonomy): Eukaryota > Viridiplantae > Streptophyta > Magnoliopsida > Poales > Poaceae > Setaria > Setaria viridis. Next base: position 33,770,012 of record NC_048263.2, read on the forward strand.
AGTTGTCTCTTGCTGTTTGGGGGCATTGTAAGGTTCTGAGATTTGATCATGGGCTCATGGGGAGCTGAAAAACTTGTGCAAGTGGGAGAATGAGGGGTACAGCGAGAGGACAAGGAGTGGTTGCTTTGTCCTAGCTGGGGAAAATAGTGGTTGGTCAAGCGTGACCGTCGGCCGAGAGGTCAAGCAGGTCTCAACAAAGTCAATCGTTTTCAGACAAAATTTCTTAGTGCGTTGCTATTCAAAACTTCAGATACACATGTTTATAGACAAACAAGGGAACGACAGGAATAAAGTAGACTACTAGAGGCGGATCGAATCTTAACTCTCATCTCATGGGCTGACTGACTGACGGCTAGCTGGAACAAAGATGTCCAAAGGTCAAAAGTGAGCTCCAGCGAGACGAGCAGCGAACGATCGTCGATGTCTGAAAATATTCAGCGAATCGCTCGGACAAGAACATGTCAATCTCCGGGATGGCAGACGAACATTGACAGCACACAGGAGCTGTTGTGCTCGCCGTGCATGCCAAGGTCCAAGCGGTGGCTCGTCAAAATAGCTTGGCAACAGAGGACCGAGCAAACACATGCAGCTCCCGACGATCGAGCTGAGCTCCCCCTGGAAACATGGCCAAAACACTGTCGCGACACTGTTCCAAAAGCTTTTGGCTGAACATATGTGCTTTGGACTGCGTACCACAAAGCGAACCGGTCGAAAAAGGGTTTTGCGATCATAGTCCTACTTAATTACCGTTGTGGCTTCTAAAGCATGGATGCGTCCTTTTCGTTCATCTTTGTGACTTTGTCCAGAACACGTCTTTTGAACTCTGAAAGCATTCCATACCTGAAGCGCTTTTAATTTCTAAAGCGCAAGGCGACACCAAAACCCTGCGATGGAATGTAGTAGTACGGAAGCAAGTACTGCCAAATCTCGTGAACTTTCGTAGCACAAAAACTCAGAAAAGCTAAGCTTCGTTCCCTGTGGCGTGGTTGCTAGGGAAGTTATTTGGTAGTTTGAGCAAAAGACGTATGTGATATATCATTACTGGCTTTCTTTTTATGATTTGATCCGCCTTTGAAACTCCTCATCTTTTTGGGTGAGAGGACTAGCACAATTTGGCGCGTCACGCATTCCACTTGTAAAAGCTAGGGATAGAGAACCTGAGGACTGGGTGATGAGCAAAGCTACGATAGCTTCAAGGATACGTTACGCTGCATTGCCTCCTTTTGGTCGGGACAAAAAGATGTAAGCAGACTCGCACCGCCAAAAAGCCATTATGGTCTCATCTACACACTGTAAATTATTCTATGTTCAGATAGACGGCTGTTCAGATATTACTGCGGTTGATCTTTTCAAAAAAGATATTACTGCGGTTGCGAGGAGGACACGGTAAAATCCCAGCAAATTAAAGTCTTTCCAGTCGCATCAGGCATATTCGTCGTAGTATTTTCCACCAGCTGTTGATTAAAATATAAAAGATCAAAGAAGATTACACCCGTGAAATATAGACAAGTAGATGTCAAAAAGGAAGATTTTTCTCGACGTTGCAATTGCAAGTATACGCAGCTTCCTTTGGATTCCCCTAACTATGAAAGCTAAGCTGCTCCCATTTTTTAACCTTACCGTTGGTGCAGCTGCAGGAAACTTGGCCGAAACTGACGAGACAGGCGCGGCAATGCGCCATCTCGATCTCCCAAGCTACTTCTAACACGAGTCTCTGACTGTCACCTTCATCTCCCCCTCAGTCCTCACCATCTCCACTTCATGTTATTTTATAGTTAAACTTAGTCCCGGGGAGCATCAGAAAAGGAATGACACGGCCGGCGTGCGAGAGCTGGGTCAAATCAAATCGCCCTCGCGTATCTGCCTCACCTAACACGCATACCCAGTGGCATAATCCATCATTACAAGCACTCGTAACCTCTCTTCTAATCAGCTCCGATCCATGACATTCATATGAACAGGCGGCATGCATGATCCCTTAGCCCTCTTCTAGGGCAGCTGCTCCGGCTGAGATCCTGTGTCTGTGGATGCAGTTACACCAACTTGTGATTTGACGCGCGACATTCCCAGGGACAGCCAACATGTAGTAGCTAAGCTAGCAAGCATTATGTACTGCACATGTGATCAGGTGATGATATTACAACTAGCAAAGCTTGTTATCAAGTTATTGGAAAGGTTTAGTTGTCCAAAAGAGCATGTGGAATGAAGCTGCCACATCAATACTTTATTGTTCAGGATTTTTTTTCTCTCCCTTGTAAAGCTGTTGCTGACGGACAAAATAATTCTAGCTTCTCGTGTTTGCGAAGGCGCAGCCAAATGAGAAAAAACCAAACGAGGCATCACTGTCGCCGGGTGTATGCATCAACCCCAAATCTTAGTGGAGAGTGGGGCCCCAACCAGGAGGCAGCTACCTTGTCTCGTCGTCGTCCTGCTGCTTCCAGTGTGAAATGACCGTACTAGCACAAAACAAAATTTAGAGCCCATTTGAAAGTTTATACACGCCATCCATGCTCAAGCTGGAGAGACGTACGCTCAAAGCATGTGTGTGTAGTACCAGGCGGGCCAGACCGACCAGCAACCAATACAATGGGCCGTATGGCCCATGCATGCAATTATTATATTTATTTTAAAGATAAAAATGAAATGATATTTTGGACTACACGAGGAGGACTATGCTGTAGTTGTCTTCCTTCCACAGCGGCAAAGTGAAGCATGACCTGAAGAGGTCAAGGCTGATGTTGACATGGTTTCAGTAGGTTCAAAGACTCTCAGGGTTGTTTGGATCCTGGAGCTAAAGTTTAATCCGTGTCACATTAAATATTCGGAGACTAATTGGGATGACTAAATATGAGTTAATTATAAAACTAATTACACACATGGAGGCTAAATGGCGAGACGAATATATTAAGTCTAATTAATTCATCATTAGCAAACGGTTACTGTAGCAGTACATTGTCAAATCATGGACTAATTAGGCTTAACAGATTCGTCTCGCCGTTTAGCCTCCATCTGTGTAATGAGTTTTATAAATAATCTATATTTAATACTCCTAATTAATATCTAAATATTCGATGTAACTTGGGTTGAAGTTTAGCATGGAACCAAACGGCCCCTGAGCTGCACAGCTCGAAACCTCCCAACTCCAATTGCTTCAGGGGCCCCATGCAAGCAAGCTTTGTTCACAGATCCCATCTCAAGTCAAGGGCCCTGAATGGATGTGTAACCGCAGGCCACCCGCCCAAAACCAAATCCAATCTGGCAGTTCAGATCCAAGAACCGAGAGGGCCCTATTTTAACAGTGCCTGCTCGATCTTAACACACATAGCATCATCATTCATCGAGGCATCAACCATGTAACCCTGTTTGGAACAGGGAAATCTCACATGATTCTTACAAAGATACACTGGCTACAACACAAACCAAGAGTACGGACAAAGCTGTTAGCATCCTTCATGTACCAAGAATCTATCTAGGTTTTTGGAGTTGGTTGGGTGGAGGACCATCGTCTTCTGCCTCGCGGTTGACTTAGGGCAGATTATTGAGATGTGGACAAGTCGGCAGGACGACTTTAAGGTCGCTGGGGGTGCTCAACAAAGTCATGCGTGTGGTGGTCGTCCTATGTTGAAATGCTAGCCCAACAGAAAGTCAAGGAGCCCAAATGTTCCTGGATGTTAAGGACGATGGCAAGCAGACACCAGACATGGCATATGCGGTGGCCATATATAAGCTCGAAGGGAGAAAGACCCACGACCTACAGCGCCTGTCAGAACTCAGAATGATTGTGAATTTGTCTGTGGGTTTGCATGCATGATTCAGACCATGTGCCCTACCTGATAATTACCCTTTTACGACAGCTTAATCTCGTTTCCAAAGTCCAGTCGAATTTAGCCAAGTGTTCGAGAAAATACTTCACTACTCCTTGTAGGCAAGGCTAATTGTAGGATGACTGTGTATGGAACAGTGTTAAGTAAAGATCATTCCGTAGGGGCTAGACGCTACGAGGGCTGAAGGAAAAGGCGACAATAATTTAGCTCGGCTCTGAAATGAACCACTTCTGAGCGAATCCGATTTCAGCCCGCCGGTTAAAGATCAAACGGAAGTAGTTAGAGCCCGTGATTACCTGGGCCGGACTTTCAGGCCCATGGTCGTCATAAGGTCAGAGAGCGAATAGCCCAATGGCGAAACTCTATGGGGATCATCGTGGCAGTAGTAGGTCGTCGGTTTCTTTTTAGTACCACACCGCGGGGATTAGCAATTGCGCGTCCCGCCCGAGCTGTGCGTATAAAACCTAGGCCTCTGGTGACGTTGGAAATCCCCTTGCGCTTGGGGCAATGACGCAGCTGGTGAGGTTTTACCGAGGCGCGTCGATTGCTGGTTTGAAAACTAAAACTATTTCCAAGTCCCTTCTGCGGCCCACGGCCAGCAGAGAATTTCAAGGGTAAAGCCCTGCGATTCACAATAGAAAATTTTCTGTACACGATGGTTGAAAGAGGCCTGGTCAACGCATTTGGGCGGGCTTTACCAGCCCAGTCTGTCGGCAAGATTCTGCATCGCTGGTAGGTAGATTTTTGCCGTGATGTTTGGCCTGCTAGGCCCATTTGCGAAATATTGTGACTCCCAATCCCAAGTAGGCGCTGCTGTGCACACTAATCAGCTCACTTTTTTTTAGATAATGATGAGTAATCAGCTCCGTGGTGCATCGATATCTTCGTACCAGTCGTCAGCGGTTTCTGTAGACAGGACACGAGCTTGTAAATTTTTTTTGATAGGCAAGCCGCAAGGTCTCGGGTTTAATTCCTCCCGTGACGAGGCATTTTTTTGAACAAGCTGTTTGGCAAAGATCAATGCACTCTTGTTCGAGCAATTTTTCTGCAACGAGTGTTCTGCATGCCTAGATATTACAAGGAAGCTTCAATTCAATACCTTCTGACTCTGGCGAGGACGGCGCGACAAAGGATGTTGCTTGAGAACTTAATAAGTTCGAAACGAGGGTGGCATGATAGCGAGTAGTACTTGCTGCTAGGAGCACGATGATCTCTGCTAACTACCTGTACTTTTGTCCAATGGTAAGTACTTTACTACGGATTTTACACATACGCTGCTGCGGTTGTTAGATCTCTGACGGTCTGACCACCTTCACATGATAGAAAGAAGCTTTGCTTAAAGCTAACAACTAATCAGTAAATAATTCGGTGATTGGTAAAAGTGATACAGCTCTTCATCTCGAATTTGAATGCCAAATAGCTCTAAGCTGCCCAAACTATAAAAACATGTATATATAAAAAAAGAGCAGAGATCAAAGAATGCATAGCAAAACATCATCCCCTCCATACAAGAAAGAATGGACCTTTTACGTTCGTAGAAAGGGACTTCTCTTCTGAGTTTGACCATCTTGTTCAGGAGTTTCGTGAAAAACCTACAAATCAAGCAAACAAGAGAGGTAAAAGGAGACATCACCGCAGTACTGCATTCGCTAAATCCAGTTCATCCTACAAATTATGTCTCCTTCAACGAGATCGTGACAAACAGCTAACTAGTCAAGTAGCTAGACAGTTAGCACCAACAAATGGTTAGAAGAACATCAGTAGAAACGCTTCCTGTTTCAGTTAGACAGGCCAGTGGCGCAGCAATCGATCCAGTAGGTGTGTCATGTCGACGCCGCCGCGGAACGCTGTCTTGAATCTTGATCATGGCTCAACCGGTTTGCGTTTCTGCCTCATCTAAAAAGCCGGCGCATGACAGAGTTAAGGGTCACAGCATGATCGTCTCTCGTATTCTCATATCACACGCCCGTGATCGTACTACTCCTGCCTTTCAACGCGCTACTTGTATTATGCACGGGAACAAATGACTTGGACGCGTACATTTTTCACCTTGCGATACGAAAGGCAAGCGCGAGCCTTCACCAACCTGCGGCGGCTGGATCCACGGGCCGGCGCGCGTCGTTGTCGTTGGCCGCGCGTCGCCGGGCCGCCGCCGGCCCCGACCGGTTGGACTCCACGGCGCTGTCGGGCAGGGGCCGGTCGAGCGGGAGCGGAGCCGAGGCCTGCGGCGCGGGGCGGCGGCCCAGCCTGCGGGACGCCTGGCGCACGTCGCTGCCGGCGAGCTCCTGCCGGACGAAGGAGAGCTCCATGCGGTCGAGGAACGCGGCGTGCCGCTCCTCCGTCCACCCCTCGCCGCGCGCCAGCGCTGCCAGGTCGTCCATCTGGTCTGGCCCCGCACGCGACGCGCGCGCACGGCGGAGGCACGCGTGGATCGCGCGCGGCCTTCGCTGCTGCGTGGTCTCCTTGCTTGCTGGTGGAGAACGCGGCTGGCTGGAAATATCTAGCGAGCCTCGAAGCTAGGCGCTAAGCTGGCTGGCTAGCTTATATAACGCCGTCGCCGTGTAACTAACTGCGATCTGTTACCGGCAACCGAACTAATGCTGACGTGCCCAAGTGACATGGTCACGTCAGGATGGGCTGCACACTGACGGGGCCAAGGTGGCCCAAAGTTGTGCTGCAGAGAATGAGATATTTTGTTCATACGAAAGTGTGAATTGGTGGTCGCGTACGTCATTTCGATCCCGGATCAAAAGCGCCGCGCTTTGCTGACTCCACGCGCCTTGCAGCTCCTAGGCTCAAGGTTCCAAGGGGTGAGGGCCAAGAGAAATATCTGGCCGGGCCACTCCAGAGCGGAGGATTCGATCAACGCGGCGGCGCGCCGTGCGGCCCATGCCGTGCGCCAGTGCCCAGTCGTATTCCGTTCTTTCGCCCGACGACGGCGCAATCAGCGAGCCGGTGGGCGCTCGGGCGGTCCATTCCGGGGAAATTCCGGCGTCATAAAAAGATGCAGTGCCTTCACGTGCTGTGCGCTTGGCAGCAAGCTGCACCAGCAAAAAATATCTAGCACAGTTCGGATCAGAAAAGAGTTCGGATAACCCTGCTGCTTATAGGATATCCCACCGCCAAACGTTATGTCATGTCAGCATGTGCGTAGCCGATCAGCCGCTAGCGTCAGTGACGGGGATATCGCCCAAGGCTTATGCTGTTATGCCTGAATTTCGGCAAGTGCTATCGTTAAAGAGGGACCCGCCCATGATCGAGTCAATCTCGAGCAGTGGCTGGTTTGTCACTAGCTAGACTGTAGAGTGTTCTGCATTCACGGCTTCGATGGTCGATGCAGAGTCAACGAGCTCGCCCACACGAAAGGCAGACTTTATCTCTTTCTCTCGTGCAGGTACCTACAAATTAGAGGTCCTGGAACGAAATTCATAAGGCGGCTCTAAAATCTGAAAATGCGACAAAATCAAAGAAACATTTTCACTTAAGTATAAAACTTATATAAATGGTATTTCTTATAATACTTAAGAAACATATCAAATATTAATGCAAAAATAGTAAAGATAGTACTCAAGCAACTAACCTACCTCTTGTTCTAGCCAAACCAGTGAAATCAATTCAATCAGCTAGCGTCACAAGACCTCAAGGGCATTCATGCATATGTATTGGGCTTTCAAGTTGCTGGGCTTTCATAGGTACATGGGCAGCGTTTTTTTCCTATTTAATCAAGCATCAATTAGTACTAATTGAAGATTTGGTGGCCCTTAATTTTTGGAGGCCCTGAACCATCGCACACCTTGCACCAGCCACTGTACGGCCCTGCTCTCGTGTTTCCCTTCACTAGTCCTCACCTCACTCGCTAATCGTGGCATGGGACTCACTGTTTTTGCTGCGCCCCACCGCGATTTCTGAACTGGGCGCCTAGAGAAGTTCAAGCTCTGCTCTCACATGACTCATACAGCCGCCATGGCAAAGAGACGAGATAGATATAGGTTGATCTAGGTACTAGGGACCGAGAGGTAAAGAATGGGACTGTGGGAGATATGCTAATAACAAGCTCACCCATTAGGCCATTACGCTTCTGACAATCTCCCCTCTTCACGAGTCCTCAGTGTCACTGGCAGACACGGCACAGGCCCATCGTTGTCGTGCCTTTATGCAGCAAGACGTTTACAATGTTGCTGCCAGCAAGCCAACAAAGAGAAGGTAGATAGTTTGATCGATCGGAACAGCGGGGCCAGGAGGAGATAGCTTCACAGCGGGACGGCCAATGAGCCAACGTGAAAAGCTCCATACTATATGAAACTTTGTTTTTTTTTATTACAAAGCTGAATTTCGATATCTTTTTAGGACTAGAAATTTGATATCTTGCAGAGCTTAGTTATTCGGAATCTACTTTCGATTTGCAGTCAAGTGGGGGGCATGGAAATCTCCACTTTTTTTATGTAATAACATACCTACAGCAACGTGGTCAGTGAGACATATCTAGCATCTGGTAATGATGAATCATTGTTAAGTGGTATGTATATTCTGCACTGTTCTGGTGGTCAATTTTATTAATTTTTTCCCTATTATGTTTGGTTTGTTCAAAAATACGAAAGTTCATTGTTCTGTGGTATGTTTTGGATTGTTCCAATGCAAAATTACTATTATATTTATCTGGTATATTTAGTATTGTTCTAGTAGTGAAAATTGTTGTTTGGTAGAATATTTTGGGTTTGTTTGCATGTTCTATATTATATTTGATTATCCATCTTTGAATCTTATTGCTTTATAATATATTTTGTACTGTTCAAGTAAATATTTATTGTTATGTGGTATAGTTTTTGTATTATCGTGGTTGTGAAAAATAACTTATGCATATGGGCCGACTTCCTTTTGTTTTGCGAGGATGGGCTGACTTCATGTTTGGGGACTGAACTGTGACGTTCGTCATTTTCTTTTTTTCTGCCCGGGCCGGCCGACCGTCCACGTGGACGGCCCACTCCATCCGTGTCCATATTAGCCTAGCCCACATCCTTCTTGCATTGGGGGCACTGAAACCACAGCCCAATCAACAGCCGAATCACTGTGGCCGGCCCGAGTCCGCGGCGCCACGACACCGCCGCCGTCAGCCAGGCACGTCGTTGCATTCGTGTCCATGGCGAGCGCACGCCGAATCGCCGAGAGATCGGGAGCGGAACAGGCGAGCGAGGAGCAGTGGCCGGGTGGCGGCCGATGGCTCGCACCGGCGGAAACCAAGGCCAGATCTGCGCTACCTGCTTTAGGCATGGATGCCGACGAGCGACGAGGGCGAATGCATTAGGGGTGCGATTGGTTGCTTCGAGGAGTCTAGCCTGACTCGCACCAGCCAACCTGGCTCCCTATAGCCAAGCCTATTTGCATACAAGAGCATGGTGTTTGTTTGCCTGCTCGCATGAGTCAGGCTCTCCCGAGAAGCTGTTTGGTTGCTAGTACGAGGACGGGTTGCATGAGATGAAAATATATAAATAATCATCATAATGACATTTATTACGGGGAAACTATTATCTTATAGCTCTTAGTTTATCTTATTACTCTTAATTTTAATTGAAATCTATTAATATCATTTAATATGTGCTAATAATGTATTAATAATATCATTAGATGGCTAATTACCTGCACCACGCGAGCCTGACCCGACAGATACAGTCGATTTGCTCGCACCGGCTGAGCCTGGCTACGGAGGAAATCTTGCACGTGCAGAGCCTGATCAAGCAGATGCGCAAACCAAACAAACAGAAAATCTCGCATGTGGGGAGCTCGTATTCGAGGTGGTGCAGGCAACCAATCGCACCTAGCTCTCTTCTTGACTCCGTGCACGCGCGCATGGTGCAGTGGAGACGGCGGAGCGGCCGTCCGGTAAGGAAACTGTACCTCGCCGCTCACAAATTTTCGGTTGCCCTCGGAGGAAAGTGTCCGGCCGTCTAGGGATTTCATTTTCATCAGTTCGAAAAGGGACTAGAAAATATTTTGATTCATGCTTCAAATTGAAACTGTCTCCCTGCTCTAATGAGACCGAAACCCTTGAAATCTTATATTAGATTAACTAATGGTTTGCATATTTGTAAAGTGACTTAGTTTTTTTTCTCAACGGTAATTCTCTTTTGTGATTGTGATGTATTGATTGGATTGCAAGATATCGATCTCTATGCATATATATAGGTAGTACCATAGTAACAAATTTTTGGCTCAAACTTAGACAAAACCGAGCAACTTATGTATATCATAACTTTTGAAACACTGCAATGTGCATCCATGCCAAAACATCATGGTGACTACATAGGCAAGCGCTAAGTTAGCGCTTGTCAATGACAGATGAACACTAGATAACACACACCATATGGTTAGACCGCATAGACCACTCACCACACGGGAAACAGACGTACGGGAGGACCCAAAGTACAAACACCTACCTCTTGTTTGGATCAGAGGCCTAAATATATACTTTGGTCTCAAAACTATACTACACTAACAAGGAGGTCCCTACAATGAGCTCATGTATGTATAATACTGCTTCGTCACCTAAATATGCTATCTTTTTTTTTCCACTTATATTATTGCTGTATATGTTGGCTGCAAGCAACCATGTCGATCAAAGAACACGGCTGCATTCGGGACAGAAGGCGGCGTCAGCTCTTAGGGAAGAGCTGAACATGAAATCCATCAGGGAAACTGAGGCCCGGGGTACGGACTATGTTCCCTCCTTTTATGGTCCTCCAACTGCAATGATCAGATTTATCTTTAAATATAAATTCCACTTTTTTCAGAAAGCATCTAAAACAATGTTATGCGTATTCACGTACTGATACCTGTATTTTGTAACCAGGCAGTGGATGAAGGTTGCCATCAAGACCTTGCTGAGATCGGTGCCCACGCAGAACCGGAGACCCCCACCGAAGGCCATGAAATGCTTCGTTCCGCCGGTGATTTCCGCCTTGTCCTGCACAAGTTATACCCACAACAATTGCCCAGACTTCAGATAAATTGGTGAGTAAAAAACTGAACACTATTTTCATGCATTTGTCTTACGAGTTACGAATGCATGCATGGAGGCTTCTACCTATATGAGAATATCTTATTCCAAGTTGCTACATTTTATTTGCTTGATGCGAACAATGTCTCTATTGTTATCGCTCTAATAAGGTTGCCTCCTTTCTTTATAGCTACGTGTCTCTTTTTAATGGAACAGCGTATATTAAGTAACATTTGACTATATGCTGTCCCATAAGCTGACTTGACCATCCCAATGTAGACGTATCACGTAGCAATCTACAAACAGAGAACTGAGCTTATTACTGCAGTTCCAGGTTCATCCCCTTGCTAGATAGGCAAGATAAGATTATTTACTCCTGTGTTATGTCCCCCTTGACATTTCTTTTTCTGCTTTTCACTGGGAGTATGTGATATATAGCACATGGTTCACCTGCTGCCGCATTGAGGAACTGTCGGGCAAAAACCCTAAAACCCAGACATGCTAGGGCTTGGTGGTCAGAATCACATGCAATCTGTTGCAAAATATTCCAATACTGCCTTCACTCCTCCAAGGTGATTGGTGCAGTTGGTTGCCAATTATGCATGCTAGTGAGTTTAGGACTTTCGGCTATACCATGCATGTGTTTATACTCTTTCTGGGATCTTCTTATATCCTTCCAAGCAAGCTACAACATGGAAAAAGGTCCAGAGAGTTCAAGCACATATATATCATTGATTGCAATCTCCACTATTTGGATCCTCATTTATATTAGTAGCTAGTTAGTTTGCTAAAATGATGATACACCTTAATGTGGACAGCAGCCTTTTGACTTCAGGTAGGATCATCAAGGTTCGATGGGCATGGGTGGTACTGTAAAAAAAATCCTAAAGTGATCTGAAACTATTTTTTTATATATAGAGGCTATTTAATTCGATATTCTACTCTTCTTGGAACCCTAATTTTCAGTATCATAGGAGATATATGGATATATTTTATTTCAATTTTGCACAAAGAAAAAAGGGCACAAACCTGCCACCTCCAAGGATTAAACGCCAATGGATCATCATAGATTTCAGGGCTTAAGTGCACAGCGGGAGGACACACCATCACTCCCCAGCCTGCCGGAATGGTGTAGCCTGCATCCACCGGATGTACAAATATCTAAAATATGTTTTCTAAGTATCCCAAAACTAAAAAAGTATTCTCTATTAAAAAATATCATGGTTTTTATTATTCTTCATAAATATATGTACCTTTGAACTCAATGTCTTGCAAGGCCTTCCGAAAGATCCCTGGCACAATGTTTGCCAATCGTACTATCTCTAGTATAACCTTCATGAGCATCAAAAGAACCGGCTGTCAGTTAAATTAAGAATTGCATTTTGTATACTCAAATCTATTTTGGTTCTGTTTGTTCCTTTTAGTGATTCAAAATTTCAAATGCACATGATTATCTTTTTCACAGTTGTTATTAGCTACTTATTAAGCTAATTAGTATATATCTTCTTCCTCGCAGACCATGCATTTGGTTTCACAGGCACGAAGCACTGACCATGCACTTGCACAATCGCATTTTTCTGTCAAAGTTGTTATATCGCCATTTGGTTACCGTGGCTGTAAGATATGTCGAGCAAGCTTTCTTAACGGTTCAAGTTGCCTCAGCAATCCGTGCGGTATCTTAGCTAGCTAGACCCGGTTAGGCTCACCTGAGATGTGAAGGTCATGGACTTGTAATCGGCCCACGTGAGTTCGGCATCCCTGTCCTTCCTGTTGCTGACAATCGCCTCATGCTCCTCCTGGCCACACAACACAGAATCATCTCTGGTCAATTGTTTCCGGCACAAGCCAGGCCTTGTTGCCTGCTTCATCAGGCACACACCACGTACGTCGAGTTTAGTAAACAATCGCGGATGGAGTTTTTCAATGTCCAGTACTAACCGTTAGTGCCTGAAGCACCCTGGGGTTCTCGGTCAGGAGCTTGACGCCCAGCGTGAGTGCCAGTGCCGTCGTCTCGAAGCTGGCGAAGAGGAGCACGAACATGAGGTCGAGCGCGATGGCCTCCGTCATGACGGGCTTCTCCCTCCTCAGCTCCTCGATCAGGACGTCGAAGAAGTCCTCGCTCTGCCTACCCTTGTCCGCTATACGCTCCCTCATCATCTTCTTGAGCACCTTCATGGCGTTCTTCCTCCCCTAAATGCATGAAATTTACTTAGGATCAGTTAAAGCAGTGTAGCGCTGTGGTAAGAAGCTTAGCGGAACAGATTCCTCCAGAATCATTTGACCGCGTGCATGTGAGTGAACGGTCGTTTGTTTGACTTGACATTCATGTGTGCTGTCTTGCTCCCTACGTTGCTCAACTTGCATCCGCATGCATGTGCGGTTCTGCGAGCATATTACCTGCATGCACTCATGGTAGGCTGTGCCGGGAATGTCCACCGGGAAGGAGATGAGCCCGCGAATGAAGGCCACGAAGTTCTTCCTCAGATTCTCGGACGACTTCGACGGCTCGTAGCTGATCAGCTTCTTCGCGGTGAGATCGAATATCATCTGCAGGAAATTAATTTCATCGTGCGTCAAGAGTACGCAATCTAAGTTGATGGTCGTGCTAAAAGAGACACGGTGTTATATCTTCTTACGGTGGAAATGGCGTCCTTGAGCTCGACGCTGGGGCGTCTCGCCCATGACGAGAGACTGGCATGGCAGGCGCGGTCGGTCTCGGCGAGGAGCACGGCCCTGAGGTTCTCCTGTCCGTAGAGCCGGAGCACGAGGGTCTTGAGGTACTTGTACATGAAGCCGTGCAGGGAGCCGACATTGTCGCGGCCGAAGATCTCAGTGAAGGTGTCCGGGTACCAGCTCTCGAACAGCTTCCCCTCCTGCTGGAACACGAAGTAATTGAGGTCCGGGTCCGCGGACACCACCACCGACCGCCCGACGATGCTCGTCTTGAAGATGTTTCCGTACCTACACAACCAAATAATTCAGACATTAAATGGTATCAATCTTCTTATTAGCTGCTTTGTGTTGACAACATGTGAAGATTGGTTGCTTGGGTACCTGCCCAGTCTCTCCTTCACGAATGGGGAGACGTCACAGGTAGGGTTCGGCGCGAAGAACTGCAAGGTCTCCCCGAGAAGGGGGAGGCCGAGGGAGCCCGGAGGCAGCCGGCCGTTGGCTTTCGGATGGCTCCACCTGTATGCCCACATGATGAAAGTCATCACCATGGCCAAGGTCACAGCCCATAGTGCCACACAGACCAGTGCCTCCATGGCCGCCGAGGTAGCTAGAAAAGAGAAAGGTCTGGTGGCTCTTGATGCCAAATTGCCAATGGCCGTGCAGGCTGCAGACTGTAGAGAGGCAAGGGAAGCTAGTGCAAGATCTGGTTGCAGAACCGAGAGCTGTGTGCTTGTTATAGCAGGAGTTGCTTCGCTTTATATAAAGTCCCAGACCCAGAGACAGGAAGCCAGGAACATAAAAAAGAAACTTGCTTGGAGGAGGAATTGTTGCCACGGAATCGCTGCAAGTGTTTTTCTTTTGGACGGAAAGAATCCACCGAGAAGCCTGTATTGGGCTGTTCTGTTCTGAAGAGAGTGATACACGCCACAGGAAATAGGCTGTTGTGTTTATGTTCTTTTTCAGCGTGGTTTTGGCTGCTGTTTATGATTGGCTGGCTTGGTCCGTGTTGTTTAGCGCAAGACATGTACAGCGATGGCCTGCCGGCTGTTCTCCAGACCAGGGATTATTCCTTCCTCTCTCCCGGTTAGATTATGCCGTCAGCAGAAACTAAGCTACTTTTGGCTGTACTACTAGTTTTCATATGCAGGGGCATTCTCCCAGTTTTCAGACAGAAGATTTGAGTCAGTTTGACAAATTAAAATGTCAAAAATTGTAAGATGCAGCAGCATTTAAGGTCTAAGCTCCAGAGTGACCAATTTCTAAAGAATTTTATTACTGCCACTGATACCAAATATACAACTGCAGTTAGAATTGCAATGTCCTAACAGACTCCCATTCGGATTAGAAGGGAAGGTTTCAGTACCCTCAAATGCAATTATTTCCTAGGAAAAAATCGCTCTCTTTTATTTGGAGACTAGAATATGTGCGCCTACTTAAAACTTCATTCAGGATAACTACGCCTCGGCACATTGCAGGGTTTTGATGGGTACAGTTATCAGTCTACTACAGAACGGGGGAACTGTGTGAAGAAAGAATTGAATATCCACCGTCACCCTATAACTGTAAAGTACTAATGTTGAGTGCAAGTCTGGAGTTGTAGTTTAGTTCTGGTCTGTGCTTAACCGGGTCGCTTTCGGTCGCTTTTGATCGAGTAGGCCGTCGCCATCGCAGGTGCGCGTAGCCCCCAGCTTAGCTAGCAGCACGCGTTCTCTGTCCCGGACCATATCGTCTCTACTCGTGCAAGCCTGAATCCAGCCCAGCACCGCGGGAGCCTGTCCTGAGCTCGGCGAGAGGATTGGATCACTGAATCTTCCACGAACTTAAGCAGGGATCGCGCGTCATCCCGCGTGAACTCGCCACGCCAGAGGATGGATCAGATACACTACCACCGGTGGCATACGTGCTTCCACGCGCGTCCTGCCACCTGTAGATGACGGTATGCTACCGCTGCTCCTGCCGCCATCTTGTCCGCATGTCTGTCTCGTCGGTCGCGCTCGTGCGTGCGTCGGGAGTTCTTGGGATGTTCATGCACCTTGCCACAGATCAATCATACGCACACGTGTTGGTTATATCCCAGGATGAGCGACATTGATTGCGTCGCACCGTCCCGGGCGTGAGCTCTACGACGACGGAAGGTATGAAACCGCGGCCGCCGGAGCTGTTTGCTTCGGGCGCCGCCACGTAGGCACGCGTGACATGAGCTAGCTTTTGGCAGGTCATTCAATTCGTAGGATTAATCAGCCAGTACTAAGGTTCAAAGAAAGTGATGTGCTGATGGCCGGCCGGTCTAGCCTGCCGCCGACTGATGACGGTGAATTAAGATCCAAATCCTGGAGCTGGAGACGACCAGCAGCGCTGCCGACGGCCGGGAGACCGAAATGGCATCCGTCTCAGTGAAAGGCACCGCTGGTAAAAGGGAGCCCTGAATCTGCTTCATTTCACCCATGCAAGGACGCAACGACTGACGAGGCGGCCATGACGTTGCAGTGACAGAGTACTCTGGACGGGGAAAGCTATATTACACTCGAGCATTTCTACTCCTCCCCACACTCAAATTTTGCTGCCCAATCATTCCATGCCACAACACCTTCCTGAGCTTAGGCGGCACCTTCTTCTTGAGCTCCGGTGAGTTAGGGTTCGGGGTTGGGTTTAGGGGGTAGGGGTTACCTGTGACCTTCGGATGTAGAAGGAGCTCCGGGTGGCTTGTCGGCCAGCGGTGGTGGCAGTCGAGACGGCGGGTGAGCGGAGGTGGCGAGGCGCCACCGGAGCCGAGCGGCGCCGGACCCCTGGTTGGGTGGTGGAGGTGGTGGGGCAAGCACCGGCAACGAGAGCCGCTGGAGACAAGTAGGGTGGCGGAGGAGGCGGGGGCGGCTCAAGTGACCTCCGACGATGAGAACGAATGGTAGAGGGAGGAGGGAGGGAGGGAGGGGCAGTGGAGGGAGGGTGGGACTCGCCGGTGCGGTGGTGGGGTGGAGGCAGATGGCGATGGTGGCTCGGTAAGAAAGAGATAAAGTAGAGGGAAGCTGGTGGGAGAAAATAAGGTGGAGGATGGAGCGATCACGGTGGTTGATTTCAGATCCGACGGTAAAAAAAATTCAGACGTAGAAAGGATTCTCGAGTACCGTGTAGACAGCCCCGTTCTGGATTGGGTCCATGATTGCCGTTGTTAAAACCGCATCACTGTTCGCGTGGGGAGTTTGTTAGCGCCGGCCGAGGAATTTAAACCACGGGGGCTGGATTCGCCAAGATACGCTTGCGGGGGATCGATCAGAAGGCGGCCGGTAGAGTCTGCTTCCCAACCACCGTATGATCGTAATAAAATGGATGAAAGATCGAGCTCAGATGACGACAAAGGATTGACGACAGTACAATAGGTGATCTCTGGTATTAGAAAACTTAGCCACCATATCTTGATGCCTCTGTTGCACGACTGTTAGATTAGATTGCATCCACACCGGTGAATCACAATGGATGCCTGCCTAGCTTCCTAACGAGATCTCCGTAGCTGTTGCGATGTGGCTAGCAAACTCGTTTTGGCCACGAGGCTGTTAACAACAACTACAAATGGTGTTCAACCTCTCGCATGGAGATGTGTATTCTTTATTATATAAGGATGACAATAAAATACACACACTGCCACGCACATATTGAAATCTTAGTGGATAGAATCATATATCATCATGCCTCCACCGCATCAACACAAACTTTACCGCACAACCGTACCAAATCAGTCAGGATAAAATCTCGAACTAACATCTTTCGATTTATGTAGATAGCGTAGTACCGTGAGGAAAAGGTGAAAACAACCCTCAGCTGCCTCGTTGATTCCCCACGAAGGAATCCAAATATCGCTACTTCCCCTTACTGTCCTGAGCAGGGGAGATGGATTAAAAATCTTGTGTGTTATGATATCAATTTCAACCTTTACATTTTTAGCAAAACATTAAAAACATCATATTTATTATTTATTATCTTAATACAATTGTGTTAAAAGAAACCATCACGTACGCCGAGAGGGTGTAGAAATTCACACGTTAATCAAAAAAAAGAGAAGAATATCCACCGTTGAATTTTATGATGATCTAACGGTGCAAATTAATCCAAAGATCCAAAAAGTCCAAGCCAAATACAATTACTGAATAGAAAAATTTAGAAATATAAGGTTTAGTAATATGGAAGTACTCATATCGTGTTAGAACCTGTAACTAAAAGTCAAATAAATAAACGTGGATTCCTTGGAGAATTGAAAAAGTGAGCCTGCTCGATGTCTTAGTATTTTAGCAGCACGCAAGCATCAGCATTGCCTCAAGCACCATTAGTCTATTAGCATGAAGGTAGAAATAAGAAGAAACATTAGTATAAGCCATTTTTAGATTAATTAGTATAGGCCATAGGTAATGTAGTTACCTGCGTGCACAATCAGACTAGCCATGGAGCTGCACAGTATATACAGGCCAAAGGATCGAGAAACACAGTTAAATAACACAACAAAGAGGTGGAGTGTCAAAGCTCCATCAAGCTGAACCGATCCAATTCATAACATTTAGATGGGGTGGGGGCAATAAAAGACTGAAGCATTGGTGTTTATATGATTTAGGCTCAGAAACAATTCAAGACATAAGTATAAGCGTCACACATGAGGTGGAGTTTTATTTTATAACAAAAGCTTTTCTTAATCTTAGATAAGTCCATCAAGACAATACAAGCATACTAAGACCACGTCCTAGCCTATGAATAGTCGTGATGCGCACTACCTATAAAAAACACACATAAAAAATCTATATCATGTCTCCACAAGCTATATCACACAACTTGATCTTGAAGTCCCGTGCACGAACCGTAGCAACACTGTCAGCACTAAGGGAATGAGGGTCCCAGAGAAGGTGCCAGCGGAACGGGCCTCAACGTTCCCTTAGCTTGATCACCTCAACAGGAGGCATAGGGAAAATAGGCGGTCCAGACCCCCTAGGGAGGCCTGTGGGCCTCTCGACTGGCCTGCGACGCGCCCCCTCCCGGGGGGAAGCAGAGACCCTGGGGAAGGGCTTCAACGCGTCATGCAGGCAAAGGCTCCATGTCACACCCAGTTTTAAAACAAAACCAAGTGCTACCTATATGTATGATAGGATCTAGTTTCATACATATAGTGACATCATCAGTGAATAACAGTAACAGTATCACGTAAATGAATATAAATAATAACTCACGAGTCTATCAGAGATATACAGCTAAATCCTGGAAACGGAGGCTCCAAACTTCACAAGCAATCGACTGGGGATTGCGTACGCCTAGAACTTAGCATCATCTTCAGAAAACTTCACACACCTTCTTCTTCTGAGCAGCAGTAAGCAAGGGTGAGTACACTTATAATTGGTACTCAGCAAGACTACAAGAAATAACCAGAATAACTATTTAAATCCATCTTCAAGTTTATTAATCATGTGAGGGTCCAGGCCGCTCTTGACCGTGAGCACGGCTGATATATCAATTTTAGACACTCTGCAAAGGTTGTACACTTTCCCCACAAGTCGCGTGAAAGTTCAGAAGAACTTTAGACCCAACCATACTGTGCTGATCAGTCACTCATCACACTACCGAGGGGTGACTGCATAGGGACGCTACAAGGCCTTTACAAATATTCCCTAGTAAGGATAGCTCGATAAGGTTTCATGATCAGCGCAATGCATAAATCTATCTAAAACTGCGAAGCTACCATAGAGCAGATCAGTCGGAGGGCCGGGTTATACACCAACTACTGTCTCTCCCTCTTACCCCTTTTGGGTAAAGCTACCATAACCTAGAGTTTATAATTAATTAGCCAAGACCAGAGCCATATAATACTTATGGTCGCACTATTTTCCTGGGTGGTTCTCCATGTTTCAATTAAAATTATCATGGTATTATAGATAAGCATAGACAGAAGGGTGGTTAGGGACACTTGCATTTCTCCAAAGAAAAGTTACTCTTACTGCTCTTCAGCTCTTACTCTCTTGAAACTCTTAATCTTTAAATTTTTCGAACAACGATCCTTCTACTCGAAACAATCATCGGCACAAACATACAAAGCAAACAAACAAATACAACTAAGAATTATACACCAATCAAAGAAAAGTTTTAAAAGAGCGTACTAAAAGATAGGGCTCGATTCTATTAAGGCGCATGAAACACTAAGAACGATGCTATTGTTGAAAACATACATCTATCGAGGAAACTTTGATTGCAAAGGAAAAGACAAGAGCTATACGCTGCATTTATTTTTATTTAGAAAACACATGTAAATGATATTTTTAGAAAATACCCTAAGTTAGAGTTAATTCAAATTATATTTGTATCTGAAAAGACGACGTAAAACCTAGTCAACTTTCATTTATAAATGTTCATGTACAAATTATGCCATTTAAACATTTAACTTTGAAAAATAAACTATATGTAATAACATCCAATCGATAAATTTATATGTCGCATTGAACTAAAATAAGTTATAATTAGAAACTCATTCATGTTGATGTTAATCATATTAACACCGGCTTGAAGAAAACCGTTGTGTAAACCTAATTAGCTTTTAATTGGAAAAGATGAGTAAATAAGTATTAATCAAAATTAATACCATATTTCTTATAAAAACATGAAACATGGTGAAAGAATGTTGCTAAACTATAGCTGACGATTAGAAGATTAACATAGCAAGAACCGACTAACACGAAGCTTTGGTTGAGAAGATACACTATTGAAGATTTGAATTTATAAAAGAAAAGAACTATGTGCTTCATACATTTTAAACATAGAAATCAATATGGATGATATTTTAGAGAAATATCCTATGTTTGAATTAACTCACATTATATTTATATTTCGAAACCACGAAGTAAAGCTTAGTCAAATTTTAGTTACAAATGTTCATGTATAGTTTACACCACTTTAAACAGTTAATTTTGGAAAAGATCATATGTGGGAATATCTAAGCACATAACTTTATGATTCGTGTTGAACTAATCAAATTATCATTCAAAAACACATTTATGTTTATATTAGCAAAATTAGCATTTAATTATGAAAACTCGAGATATAAACTATCTAGCTTTTATTTATAAAACAAATTGAATAAACATTACTCAATTTAATTTTGACTATGAAAATCAAAGTATAATTCTAATTGGCTTTTATTCATAAAAGCATATGAAGTAAATATTAACCAAATTAATGTTTATTATGAAAAGTGGCGTACATCACTAAATTAAACAAAAACATGTTCCACATGCATTAATAAAATTAATATTAAATTTATTTTCAAAAACTTGCAATGATGGAAAACATCACCACTAACGTGTAATTTATATTCTTATGAATACAACGCAACTTGAACGGATAGAAACGGAGCTAAAACGTGTAATCTATGGATTAAACAAGGTTAGAAGGACCTAATCGGGATTAACCATAGATAACAAGGGCTAGCAAGGAAGATTCCCGACACATCATGAACAATCACTGTGAAGAGGTGAAACCTCTAGGTTAGATCTGCAAAATATGATGGCTTGGGCTTGGTTGCACGGACCTAAAGTTTTTCAGGGGGTTATCTGTAGATTTGCCAAGACACAAAGAAAAGGATCAGTAATTATAGATTTGGCCAGGGGCCTTTTTGCAACCATTGGGCCATCTTCTTCCTTGGTCTGTGGTGGCTCTGGTCGGCCGACTTGCCGGTGCTCCGACGAGCTGGGAACCAAGGCAAGGAGGGGAACCGAGAGAGGAGAGTGAGGGCAATTCACAGATGGGCGGCGGAGGATCACGGAGACGGCCGAAAATTGGCTGGTGGCTGGTGACGAAGGATGGTGGGCAGCTCAGCTTCAGCAATTGGCGGTGCTCCGATGTGGGACATGGGCGACAAGGTGGTAGTCCGGCGCACATGCGCGGCGGTGCTAGGCGGCAGCGAAACGGCCTAGAGCGGCGGCGGGGCGCGACTAGCGGCGAGCAGTGGTGGTGGCGGTGCTAGCAGGAGGCGCAGGGCATCGGGCGCTCGCCCTTTATAGGCCGGCGGGAGCGGCCTTGGCGTGGCGCGCACGCTGACACGGCGGCGGCGGCGGCCATGGCCAGCCCACGGTCGAGCACCGCCCGATGGGCCTCGGCGGGCCGGATGGGTCGGGAGGCGGCCGGAGTAGGGTAGAGCAAGCTGAGCCCACGGGCTTGGCTCGGATGGATAGGATTGGTTCTCTTTTATTTTGAATAATATATTTCTCATGAAAGAAAAATCTAGAAATTCCATATAATTCATTTAATTCATGAAAAATACTTAAAAAATCCCAAAAATTTCAGGAAAAATTCTGGAGATAGATTGGGATATGAGGAGTCTAAATAAAATATTTGGAGCCTGTGAAAAAGATTGTAGAGCCTTCTAATAAATAGATTTGGCTATAGGAAGAATGAGAATAAATTCCAGAAAAAGTTGGAAAATTCTCAGAAGGGTCTGAACATCGTCTAAACGCATTTTAAAACCTTTTGCACTCAAGAAAAACCAAGATGCATCAGCATGAATTCACGGACACAGAACAACATTATTTAATTTTGGAAAACAAACAATTATTTTCCTATACTAAATTTTCTGTAAAGAAAATAAATATTGGAAAATTGTTAAAATTATGAGAAAATTATTGTTTATTTATTCTTTTTAATCACATCCTAAAATCCAAAAATTTCAGGCTGTGACACCCGAGGTCCCTTCCCCAAGAAGCCCCCAGAGCCTGGATCGCTTCGAGGAGAAGGAAACGGCTGGAGGCGCATTAAATGGCACCGTCGTGCATACGGGCGCGATAGACGAGGCAACCATGTGCCAGTCGCGCCTTCCACGTAAAACATCATGATTACAGGGAGGCATGACGGTACCGCCTGCGGCCGGGTAGGCGATAGTCCCTTCCGTCCCATCAAACAGCGACTAGAGTGGCTCCCCTAGGAAACTCATTCACACGGCTGCCACACGGTCGTGGTAGGGGTAGGCCCTGCCACCGAGCGCATCGAAGTGCAAGCCTTCCCAAGGAAGGAGTCCGGTAAGGCGGACCGAACAAAGTTTCCCCGATGCGTCAACTTTGGTGCTCCTAATGCCTCGGGGCCAGAAGACTGAAGCAAACAATGAGCGGTGGTGATTCAGCTGCCGCATTCCCACCTAAAGCGATGGGCAAATATTGGTGAACAAGACTTCCCGGGGAAGGAGTCCCACACGATGGACCAACAAAAGTCACCCTAGGACGTCAGATCTAAGGCCCTGGGCCAAAGAACTATAGCAAGGGCAGTAGTGATCTAGCCGCTGCGTTCCCACCTAACGCGGTGGGAATAGATTGCCGGGCAAGGCTCCTGGAGCCTCGAACATGGATATAAATAGACATGCATGTAACATGTAAGGGGGGATCAAATCCTGGAAAAAAGAAGAGAAAAACATAAAAGACTTTGGGTGTTACGCATCCGTGCAACCCGAACCTATCTAAAACTTGCTTGACCCCAAACCTCTCCTGATACGAGTCTTAACGCTCCTGAGCTTTGCGTGTACTAACCCCTAGGCCGAATCTCTAAAAGGAAACCTCATCAGACCCCCGTTCTCGGTGCACAACCACCATCAAACACCTGGAGGGTGGGAAAGTGCTCTCTAAAAACAACATCTAACAAAGAAATGGCGCGCGCGCATCATCATTGCCATGGTCCAACCAGTAAAAGACCTAATGTCAATTTTTACCCTAAAGAGCAACTCTTCCAACTCCAAACAATATCTTCAACAACACCATAGCCAAGAACAACTAGCTAAGATTAGACCCAAGGATTTCTCCCCATACTCAAGGAATCGATACCCAAATAGGTAGCACCAAAATAAATTCGCTCAGTGCTTCTGCTTTTGCATTTTTTCCGAGCCAATACCACCATCACCCAATCTTAGTCAACTAAGATCAGCCACAAACTCCACAACTTGGAAACCATCTTTAAATGATTGAGTCACCTTGCGATGAATATGTCACAAATTAGCCAATAGGCACATGCACAAAGTCCACAGAATTTATCCACACATAGGATGCGCTGCTAGAGTACATAAGCGATCCGCGAGTCGGTGCCAAGGTGACTTCAGCGTCTTTGACTGTATGGAAGATATTAACTATAATTGAAGATGTTATCGCGAGAAGTACTTGCACAATTACTGTTCACTATATCGTGCGCGAACCCCGCCCACCAAAGACCAAATCTAGCCCCAATCGTGTGGCCGTCAACTGGATCCAGTGGCGCAAACCACATATGGGCGCTGACAGCTCAAAGAACATGTTTCGGCATAGACTGCAAACACTATGTGGCCATGGCCATCTCTCCCGTCAAACAACCATGGAGCCTCTTAGGCATTACCGCCAATGATGCATCAATGCAAACACCGCCAATGCGGAAAAAAACATGCCCATGCTGTCTGCAGCCCATCCTTGGCCATCCCGTCCACCCATCATAGGAAGCGCACCCACGAGCGGCCATGCACCTTCATGCATGATGAAGTGGTTTTGTGGACTAGATGATGTGGAGAGATGTGTGTTGAAACTGAAGGAGTTCAAATTGTGTTTTGCCCATAGTCAATGGGGATAGCGACATCATCTACAATGTATAGATGAACTTACTAGCAACATGACATGGTTTGAGGAATGCAATGATGAAACTCTGACAAAGCCCAATCTAGATGATTGTGGGCTGGGTTTAAATGGACTTGGATGATGTTGATCAAATCTAAAGATTTTGTGGTTCCAACCATGAGCGATCCTTAATTTTAGAGGGAGAACAACAATAGGGGAGTAAAGAGAGACCTCACTATGCTGGTAGTGAAGGCAGTTGCTTTTACTGAGATGGTTGAGGGGACTTGGAGGTAGATACATGATCTTTTTTGGCTTTGTATTCTTTTTGTCTAGACGCAGTGCAACAATAGCATGGACATCTTGATGTGTGTAGCAGCAGCAAATTTTGCTAATGAGCTAAGAATCCTCTATTTCGAGCTCTTCAAATGTTAACATAAGTGAGTGATGTTGATAAGGAATGCGTATGTACATGTGGCTTCAAAGTTTCTTTTCACAAGACATATAAATACATCGGGGCACAAGATGACTTAATGATGCCAAGAGGTTGGAAAACAAAATTAAAAAGGACAAAAAAATAGGAAGCGCTAATATAGCATCCATAATAAAATGATTATAGTATTGTAAGAAAAACAGAAGAAGAAATTTATTAAATCTAGCCGCGCTATTAACGCGGGACAACTTGCTAGTTCAGCTAATTTTATAGTCATATTTTATCTCTTCTGTACTTTTTTTTATAAATGTGAAAAATATCAAAATGACCACTTTTATTTTCTATATTGTGATACCGTTTCCAACTCCTAATAAGGGCTGTTTTGGACCGGTTCAGACCTATCACGAAACCTAAGAGGATATGCAATTTTAGAGTTTGTCAACCTACTCGAGAACACGGATCAAGTTCAAGGACAGCTGTGAAATCAACCCTAAGTGAAAAATGCAAATCCAATGTATCAGTGAAACTCAAATTCAAAGTTTCCGATAGATCGAGTGTATTCTCTATATCATGAAACAAAGATGTTGATATCAAATTTCACTAATTAGTTTCCCTTTCTCCATATTTTTCACTTGCGGACCTGATCATCGTATTCTTGCATTGTTGAGAAAGGATGATAGATGCATAAAAAGGAGGCTGCCCAGTTTATCATTTTCTTTTTATATTGCTTTTAAATAAATCCTGATGTGATTTTCAGCATATTTAAATTTCCACATAAATTCCTTTATTAAAAAATGAACCGATGGCAGTGCCGTCAATTATATTAAAAAGAATGAACTTCCAGATGGGCAACTGTACAAAAAGCAACAAAAAGCTTTATAGACATAAATTTCCTTTTGCAGTTGTAAATCAGTTTCTTTCTGCGCAATGACAAGCAAGGTAGTTAGATAGTTGAAGTCAGATTTTGCTTATGATATTATATTTTATTTCTCTGGGTCCCCGGCTTCCTCTGACCATTTGTCCATTTGCCAATTTGTTTTAGTTTAAGAGGTGCCATAAGATTTGGCGGTTAGATTATATATGAGATAAACTAAGAGAATGCGGGCGGGCGTAATTTACCTCAGAGCATCGTTCGCGGTCACACCCCAAATCTTGCAGATATTCTTCGTATCTGAATTCCAACCTGTAGCATCTCGCCGCGAATAGGATGGCTCAACGAAGTTAAATTGCTTGTTGCAAAGCTAAGCAAAGGCTCAGCGAATGGTAACGTGGCTGCTGCAGTTCGTTTGGATCTGCTCGACACATCTGCCGTGATACAAGCCAAGAGAGACAACTAGACAAGCCTATTTGTATTTTTAATATCTTATTCGAGTTCCAGTACACTTGTGTGTACTGCAAGGACCTGGCGATCCTAGCTCCAAGCTAGGCTAGCTGCAGCTTCCATCTTCTCGGAGTTCTGCCATTAGATGCATCGTTACTCGCACATGCACGTAAGCTCCAGATCAAGCATTGCGCCAAGCCGCCAACATCGTGATCTAGCTTTGGCGCTACCATGTCCATGCGCCGCTGCAAGCAAAACCCCAGCATCGGTCTGTGCAACCATCGACCGAGATCACCGTTAATCGCTGCAACACGATGGTGACAAGGAGCTACCTAGATCACCTCGTCCATAGATTTTTATTTTTGTATACGTATTTGAGTTTAATATATGTCAATGCAATTTGCAGCAGCTAGAACTGCATTTGGAAAAGTAAAGTTTAGCATGCCATCTCCACATTTCGATATAAGCGCAAAATTTCGCAGTGTTGATGAGGAGCCGACAGAAGCTTAAAAAGACGGGAAAAAAATGGTGTTCGGTCATTACTCTTGAACCAATTGTCACTGGTGACGTATGCTTATCTCCTTGCGTGGCCGCGTCGATAGGTTTCCCTCCAGTCAAACGGTCAAAGTCGCCTCTATATATTCGTAGGTTATTATTGCCGGTCAACAAAGCGCTTTCAGTTATTTTTTTATAAAAAAGCGCTTTCAAGTTGTGTACCGTCATGCAGTGCAAACTGCAAACGACGACCGAAGTACGTGGGCCATGGAGTATTGGCGTTTCAGCACGCTGCACGCACCTTCACCAAGGTATATCAACATGCGAGTGCAACAAAAATACAAGTGTGTGAAGCTTTCTTTTCTGTTCTGTTCTGTTTTGTGTGTGTGTGTGTGTCGGGGGGGTGGGGCAGGCGCAGCACACTACTACAAGCATGCATGGATCTTTTTTGACTCAGTAGGTAGCTTACTGGACTCTTTCGAATGGTTTAACGTTTTGACCAAAATTGAAGTTCAGATGATTTAGCGTGAAGGGAGCAATCCAACCTAAAGTTGCAGCATGGAAGGACTGTCTGAGTGTTTGACTGCAATAGTTTGATCTAAAGAACTAACCAAGTCAGGAAACAACTAATGCACTTGTAGTTGCAGCTGGTACCGGATCTTGGCTGGAAACCGCAAGTTGCGAGACAAGCAAACACGTCTGGACACTGTGGGCTGCTTGGTGTACATCGTCACCTAAAAGGTCACTGCTTGTCGATACGCCAGGCTGGGCTAAGCACACTGCACACAACACAATGACAAGGCGACATCTCTGAATGCAGTACTCCTGCCCGATTCGTTTCGAGAAAAAAAATGCAGTACTCTGAAACCGTTGAGTTGGCAACTTTTGGAGCTTGCAGTAGCTCAAGTGGCAGGCTGATCCATGCTACAAGAACATGATTAGATTGCCAGAGTTGCCACTTGTGACTCGTAGCTGAGACAAGTCGACAACTGATCTCTGCTGATTGCTGAATTGCTAGTCCAGCAGTCTATCAGATCCAGACCACAGCACATTGCAAGTAATTGCAACAAGCCAACATGCACAATCCAAAAGTTAATATGCCGACGGGCTATTTAGTTGCCCCATACACCAGCAGTCCAGTGGCGAGTTGCTAGAACCCATGCTTCCACTGCATGCCTCCATGCAAGTTGTATTCTTTGCTGTGGCATTGGATACTGTTGGCAGCGCCGAATCTGAGCTTCAGAATGACAGCACATAAAGAAGGAAGCAGCTTACAAAAGATGTTCCCATTTTCAGTGGTCGGTCTCGCTATCGGTGTGCAAGGTGACATTAAACATGCAATTGCAATAGATTGAGATGGTTGAGGACATATATTATCGTTGCAAGGTTCCTCAAACCGAACCTCGGACGTGCATGCCAATGACCAGCCTCGGGGGTACGAGAACTAACGCAATTTGCAGGTCATATGTGTTGTTCTTGTCCCCCATTTGGCACTTTAACTTAGAGATGCCTCGTGCCTTGGATTCTTTCACCCATTACCAACCCGATCAATCGATTTACGCATGCCAACCAGGTATTATCTACCATATAATCTGCACTTGCGCACTAATGAAACAATTAGCAGTATAGCTTTAGGCAGTTGTTAGTAGACCATAACATTGCCATCAGTCACGCACTCATGCATCATGCATAACAACGAGAGTTTGGTCAATTCAAACCTCGTACGCATCGTTCGTCTCGCACCCTTGAAGCAACAAGTGCAACTTGCAAGTGAGTTGTGCCAGCATTAGTTTGCTCTCAGTGAAGTCACTCTGAACAATTTTCAAGCTAGCCGCTCTTTGAGTATTGATCATCCAAGTGAAGTTCTTTTGCTGAAAATGTATTCATTCTCAGATTGACCCTAAAATACCGTCGCCTTTTCTTGGTCTTTAGCACTCCAGAGTTTTGTCGGATTTGCAGACTGTACTTATCCAAAATAGTATTTATTTGGCGAGCCCTCGGTCCAAAATAGGAACATCAATGTTTATTTACAGCTTATTGGGGCTTGTTTTCCTGGGCCGGAATCTTATGCACATATCCGACAAAGAGGCTATATGGGCTTCAACACGCGGCCTAGTAAATGCACTGCACCAACAAGACAGAATCCACAGCATGCTGCAATCAACCAACGACAGACACTGAATAAATTGACCTGTTTGTGTACTGTAAAACTTCTGAGCTTACTAGAATCTTATGTAGACCTTGGAATCATTTGTCGCTGTTCTAACCTCCATAAAGTATCAAGAGATAGTTTGGCTGTAAGCTATTGGACGATTCTCGTACGGTCTGGTTTGGGATGAGACATTCAGACCTGTTAGAGGGCATACTGTCCCGTCAATGGACTGTACCAAATTCAATTCAGAGGCCCCATTTGGCCGTCACGATTGGTTGGGGCCTTCCTCTCCAGTCTGGGACCAGAATTGCAATCTTTTATATATCATATATAGATCTGGGATCTTGAATCCACTACTGGCCACAGGTTAAGAGAAAAAAGATTCCGGGGTGACCCACAACAGTAACTTGTATTTACCACTTGGCACAATTTGACAATTCAAGTAAAAACTTTGCCGTGGGGGGCCAGGTGTTTCACCCTTCCTTCATTAACCCCCCTTTTACACCTTAAGAGACAATTTTCCTATCTGAGAAATTACCGTCCGAAAAGAACAGCATAGAAGAACGTTAAAAAAAAATACTAGCTCAAAGGAGCTAGAAATGGCGACCCAATCACGAAAAATGTGCTTATATCAACATACAGAAGTTTACTTGACACTCCTGCTACTGGCCTTGGTCTTGGGCAGTCCAGTACCTCTTCACGACCAGGAGGATCTTCTCCCTGACGAGCGGGCCGTCCTCGTGGTCGACGATCTGGCTGTCCCACCTTATCCCGTCCGCTACGCTCTTGACCTTCACCAGCATGTCCACGTCGTCCCTGATGATCACCGTGCCCTCGGGCCTCAGGATCCTGTCCATCTCCAGCAGAATTCTGTCCATCTCACACCTTTCGAATGGCAAAGAAGAGGTGAAAAATTAGTACCAGGAAACACGCCAGCATGTATCACTTCCTGACGCAGGTTCGGCTGTCGATCTACCTGTTGTTGTACAGGGTGAACACCGAATCCGCGTGGATGAGGTCGTAGGTCCTCGGGTAGGTAGACATGCCCTCGCACCTGCAGTGAATGTGCCCAGTCAGATCGCGAAACCGACGGCCGCGCAACCACGCCACCGACACTCACACCGTCGCCATTGAATCGCCGCCCACTGGTCGTCCAAGGACCATCGGCGCAACTTGCAAGCGCTAACGATCGAACTCACCAGTCCTGGTAGCTTCCGATGAGCCCCCGCTCGTAGATGGCCCCGAGCGTGGTCGTGTTCCCCAGCGTCGGGACCATGTTCATGACCCAGAGCGGGTCGCCCGCCGCCGCCAGCGCCGCGGCGAAGCCGCCGAGGCGCGCGTTCATGTCCAGCACGTTGCGGTATCGGCCCTTCTGCTCGAACTGCCTGATCACCGACTTGTAGTGCCGCACCCTCTTCCGCCACAGCTCCGTGTCCTGCGCGAACGACTTGGCCGTGACGCCCCTGACGCCGCCGCGGGACACCCGGGGCGGCACGGCGGTCAGCCGCTGCGGCCACTTCTTCACCGCGCCGCCCGCGACGTCGCTCGCGCCGGAGACCTCCGGGAGCGGCGTTACGCAGGCCTCCATCTTGTCATACCTGCGTAGCACGTGCAGATCACAATCAGCCGCAGCAGCTATGAGCTATGCATGCACGTACGCAGCACGTACAAGTTGCAGCATCGCGATCGGTTGGTTTAAGCTTAGGACAATGACTTGCGATGATTGGTGGTTGTTTGTTACCATGCCGCGTCGGGGTTCTTGTTGCGGGAGCAGAAGGGCGCCTTGCAGTTGGCGTGGTTGTAGGGCTTCTGCCAGACGGCGATGTCGCCGGCCTCCTTGACCTTGGTCCAGCAGAGGGTCCTGGCGACGGCCTCGATGGCCTGCTGCTCGGCGTTGAGGTCCTCCTTGGTCCGCTCCCACCCCTTCCAGTACTTCTTCCAGTTGATCGGCGGGCCGGACAGGATCCAGTACCCTCCCGGCCGCAGCACGCGGTCAACCTCCATCAGGTACAGCCCATCTGCACGACCGCATTGGGTACTTGAGTGAACAGCTAAATGGTAATGGAGCAGCGTGCGTTCGGACAGATAAGCAGAGAGGGTGTGCGTGCGTACCGTAGAGTTGCCAGGGGATGAGGCAGCGGGAGCAGTGCGCCATGTCGAAGGCGCGCGCCGGGTAGGTGAGGCGGTTGGACGCGAGGACGCCGATCATGGCCGGCACGCCGCGCTCCAGCGCGAACTGGACCTGCGCCTCGTGAGAGTCCCGCGGCGCGAACGACATGGCCAGGATGTCACGCGACAGCAGGTACGCGCCCCAGCTCGCCACCTGCGCGCCGTACGCCCGCGTTAGCCCCACGCCGGCGGAAGCCAAATTTCTCGTCGCGAATTGAACAAGCAGATTACACACGATTGCTACTCTAATTTCTTCCAAGTTGCATGGTAAATTGCGGATGCTTTCTACGGGCATTTCGTTAGTAGCATACCGACATTTCTGGTTGCAATCAGCGCCAGTAAAAGTTTCACCCTTGTACGGGATGTTTGGATTCTAGAGTTAAAGTTTAGTCTATGTCACATCGGATATTCGGATGCTAATTAAAAGGACTAAACATGAGCTAATTACAAAATTAATTGCAGAATCCCTAGGCTAAATCGCGAGACGAATCTATTAAGCCTAATTAATCCATCATTAGCGAATGTTTACTGTAGCATCATATTATCAAATCATGGACTAATTAGCCTTAATAGATTCGTCTCGCGATTTAGCCTAGGGGTTGTGAAATTGGTTTTGTAATTAGCCTATGTTTAATACTCCTAATTAGTGTCCAAACATTTGATGTGACAGGGGCTAAAGTTTAGCCTGGGATCCAAACACCCCCTAAATATGGTTGGTTGCACGTGAGGACAGAATATTTTACAGAGTACAATTGAGCATCTACCTTACCAATAAAAATCAAATTTGTCCTTTCGCGGAAAAAATGTAGAAACTGGAGTGACACGAAACACAAATGGTGAATATGTTTCCGCAGTTACATGTTGTCGAGGTACTAGCCAGTGTGCTGTTTTTGGTAGAGCTTTACAATGCAATCTTGAAAACCCCGTAGGATGTTTGTTGAACTCGGTAAAATCGACTGACAAGCAACACCGACAAACATCTTTTCCATTTTACCAATGCAGTCTCGATTTGGGAAAACAATTCCTAGCAAATCCAGAGAAAGTGGTGCACAAATCTCGACGCGGTGCTCTAGTCTCTAGGGAAATAGAAAAAATTTCCCGATTCCAACAAGACAATCAACTATTCCTATGTTTGGTGGTACAGACATTGCTCAATTGGACTGTGTCTAGTTGGTTTAAAATTTTAAAACAATTGATTGTGCCTAGCAAATTCCTCCCCACTCTAATCCAGTGGTCAATCAACTTAGAACTGGTTCTGTAGCTAACGAGTGGAGTGGTTGCTTTCTACGGATCTTTAGCTGCGGTAGTTGAGCAAGAGGATTTATTTACGTACCCCGCATCCGGTGTCGAGCGCGGTGCGGATGGAGCCGTCGTGGAGCGGGATGAGCTTGCCAATGTCGTCGATGTAGGCGTCGGCTCCGTTGGGGAACATGGTCCCGCCGCCGGGGAACCTGAGCTTGTCGCCGTCGACGCGGATCCAGTTCTGCACCGCCTTCTCGACGGTGAGCTCCTTGTGCGGCACGTTGGCGAACCAGGCGACGTCGCGGCTGGCGGGCCACGGGAACGGGGTCCGGTACCCGCGCGGCGCCGGGACGAGGCACCGCAGCCGCTCCCGCTCCGACGCCGGGCAGTGCCGCTCCCGGTACACCAGCCGGTCCCGCGGGTACCGCAGCGACCGCTCCACGTCCTCGCACGGGGTGTACTCCGAGTACTTGACGGGGCACGCGGGGTACCTCCGCGGCGCCGCCGAGGACGAGGACGAGGAGCCGGACGAGGCGGCGGCGGCGGCGACCGCCTCGTTCGCGGCCGCCGCGTGGTGCGCGGAGAAGTCGAGGGGCCGGGATTGGGTGCGGGAGCGGGCGGACGAGGTCTTCTTCCTCGGGGCGGCGGTGGTGGTGCAGGCGACGGCGGTGGCGATGGAGACGGCGGGGGACTCGGACGGGGAGGCGAAGCCGCCGTGCTGCCAGACGCCGAGGAGGTAGGAGGCGGAGCAGAGGAGGAGGACGGCCACGAACGGCAGGAACGTGGGGCGCCGGGCGGCCGAGGGCGGGATGTGCAGCTTCGTCGCCGCCGAGCGGACCCCCATTGCGCTGCCTGCCTGCCAACCTCTCGTCTCGCTCCTGCCCCAGCCTCCTGCTCCTGCCGCTCCCAGTGGGGAGTGTGCCCCTGCTTAAGAGCGTGGTTTCTTGGGCATGAGCAGTGTAGTGTGGGTTTAGGCGGGTGACGAGGCGGAGACATGCCCGTATTTGATTTGGATGGTGATTACCGGCGGAAGTAACTTTGACCGCGCACGCCTAGTGCTCAGCGCCGCTGTGCTCTTTTCACCTTTTGTCAGCCCGTGTAGAGCTAGAGCTCCGAACTTAACGTTACTACCAAACAGTACCTGCACTTCCATCGGGTTCCTTTATCCAGCGAGGAATGAATGCCGAGCCCGTGACGCCATTGAATCTCGTCGCTCATGTGACACGCCGCATCTTTATCACGTTTCGCTATTTGTCTTTACTGGCCCCTCTCCTTCGTCCCTTCGTCCATATGGAAAGCAGCGTGACGCCGGCTTGGAAACATCCGTCGAGGCGTGTCGCGTGTATACACAATGGCTAAATGAGGAAGATCTACGTACGTACGACGCCATGGTAACCGCTAAATTTGGTTTTCATCCTGAGGTAGAGGTAGCACGGGAACAAGAGGCTGGCGCACGTGGGTCGGGTCCGCCTAGCTCGCGGGCACTGCAGCCAGCAGCTGTGCAGCAGGCCCATGCCAGCTCCAGCACCCATCAACTGTGCTGTGCAGCTCTGTCGCAGTGCACATCTAGGCCGGTCTGCTTTAGGTTGTTTGGGGGACAGGATCTAAACTTTAATCCTGTTACATCGGATGTTCGGATGCTAATTAGGAGGATTAAACATGAGGTAATTACAAAACTAATAGTAGAACCTCTAAGCTAAATCGCGAGACGAATCTATTAAGTCTAATTAATCCATCATTAGCGAATGGTTACTGTAGCACCACATTGTCAAATCAGGAACTAATTAAGCTTAATAGATTCGTCTCGCCATTTAGCCTAGGGGTTGTGCAATTAATTTTATAATTAACTAATGTTTAATACTCCTAAGTAGTATCCAAACATCCGATATAATAGGAGCTAAACTTTAGCCCTATCCGCCAAACACCCCCTTACTGGTCCGGTAAACTGCGGCAGTACTGCACAAAGTGACCCTGGAAATGCCGTAGTGGATAGCCCCCACGGTAATCATTGAGACGACGCACATTAGCGTAGCTGGGAGCCAATTAACGGGCAGCCCCAGGTCAGTCTTCGACGCCCACACGTCCAATCGGCATCACGCGGTGGCGCCTCCCTTCAGCGGTAGCCGGAGACATGGGGATTGGCCCAGTTGGAGCAAAAAAGGAGCTCGTCCTCGTCCTCATCGGTTGTTGCATGCGTTTTGTAGAGCGTAGACTGTCGGGTGCTGTGCTGTTGCTTCTTCCTTCGTGTGCCTTGATGCTGATTGCTCTGAAATTCGGCACGTAGGGCACCCATGAGCCCATGACTACCGGTACTATCCATGGACGCCTGCACCTGAAGTCCTGAACTCCGTGTGGGAACCTGTGGCCTGCGGGAAGACCGGAAGAGCCGAAGAGGGAAGTTCACCATGCACGGCTCCCCGTGAATCGAAGAGGTCAAAATGGAAGTCCTGTCTGCTGTTGTACGCTGTCGGCACAATATTTTACGCGCGGGCCGGCGGGCTCGACAAGACGAAATGATATGATAAGATCTGTACGAGCAGGGCCCCATCGTACTCCGGCCCAAAAACAACCCGTACGTCTAGAAAGGTAAACTGCAGGAGAGAGAGAGAGGGAGGGAGGAGGGAGAGAGTTGGTAGGCCGAAGCGGACTGGACTGCTTTGAGGCGCGGCCGGAGCCCGATATCCCGTTGCGGCCCAAAACTCCACAAGGCGTGCGTGGCGGACTGGCTGGACTGCTTGAGGCGGCCGAAACCCATATTCTGCTGCGGCCCAAAATTGCACACATGCAAAAATAAGGCCCAACATGTAAGGTACGAGCCCAAAATTGCACACATGCAAGAAATTGGCCATGCGACTCGACCTGCTGTTTTTGTGACCAGGAGCAGGAGGATGCTGCTCACCTATGCCTTTACTGTGTATTTGCGCGTGAAGTCTGGACACTCATGAGCTCTTGGTCTGGAGGGCTTATCCAGCTGCTGGAATTTGGGATTTCGATTGAGGATTGGTGGCGGTCGTCGCTCTCACCGTTTCCGAAAGTTCAGAGAAGAACATTGCCGCATTGCTTATGTACACGACTTAGAATATATGGAAGGAAAGGAATCGAAGACAAGACAAAGACGGCGACACAAGTGTTCTGGATAATCAAAGAGGAAATTGCTGTAAGACATCGAGCGGTTGGCGGACCATCTGTGTTGTAATTTGTTTCCTACGTTAGTTCCCTTGTTGAGTATGAGTGAGTTCATTAGTTATCTTGTAATAACAACCTATGTAAGACCTGAAGTTCTTCTTCGTCTTAAATGATTTGGCAATGCTCTGCTGGTAGTTTAAAAAAAAATCTAAGGTACCGGAGGACATATGTCTTTGCAGGCATCACATGGGCTATGGCCTTGACTTATGTCTTTGCAGCATCACAATTCACACGGGCCTTGACTTATGTCCTTTCACTCTTCCTTGAGTTTGTTTATATAAAAAATACTGTTCTTCCTTCAGTCTTTACCGATCAAGTTACGGAATGCCTTGGTGGTGTTTGCTAGAGCCACCTTATGTGTGGAAGCACCTCATAAAGTCCTAAACTATCTTCTTCCGTTACATCAGAGAAGATTTTGCAGACGCGGACGAACTGAAAAAAAAAAGGTGGGTTGGAAGCTCTTTACCGAACGGAAGAAATAAGTGTGAACGGTGTTCCTGCTTGCAACTGCCCCTCCATTTGACTTCCATGTTCAGTTCCATAACTCTCCGATTTTCCTTTTTATATTTAATCTTCGAACACATATGGTATCTGTGTAGTGGTCAGACTGGAATTACGTGTCAAGCAATAAACTAGGAAATCTCATGCACCGCAAGACGTAGATATCGTTGTCACCACTTGTGCGTTAGGAACAAGCAAGGTAGCGGTCCATATGATACTACGGTCCCTGGCCTCCATTCCATTCTAGAAATAATATATACTAGAGCGTGAGGAACGTGCTTGGTTATTTTGTGCCATCCTAACATCTCGATGTCTCCCATCTGGATCTCTCGATTGGCCGTGGTCCAAACCATCTTTCGTCTAGATCGTTATCTAGCAGACTGGCACGTAGTGACATCTTGTTCTACCCCGAGTGTGCACACAACGCAGTGGATGTCTTTGTCCGGTTTCCCTGTGCAAAGAAAAAAGGCGGGTCAGAAACACAATGACAACGTACCCACAACCCAGCATATAGGTCCATGGTTACTAGTTTTCTCCAACAAAGGAGAAACCAGAAGCCAAACTAAAACTAAGGATGCAAGTGCAAAATCTGAAAGTGTTAAGTAATGTTTCTTGCATGGTGCACATCAGCACATGAGAAAGTTTCGCGCTTCAGGAAATCTTGGGAAATCGATGCATGTTTTGCGGCGGCACTAACCGAAGGAACAGCTAGTCTGAATAATTAGGAGTGCAGGTGCACCCCACACCCCAACTCACCACACACACACACACACAGGTTCCTCCATGCATGTTCTTCCATGTCATGGAGTTGATAAAACCGGCCAGAACATGTTACTCCATGCATGCATTCTTTTTCGTTTTCCAATCTCCGTTTTCCTGCACATTTTGTCCCCGCGATCGTCCCCATGCTGCCACCTCCGTATTACAGTACGACCTCCTTCTCGAATTCCTTGAGAAAAAAGGACAAGCAGGGATGTGTCCAGCTAGACGGCAGGTGCCAACTGTGCACTGTCCTTTGTTTGCTGACCTTTCAGCGCCATTATAACATTCACAATATGAACCTCGCGCTCGTCCGGGCTGTCCGTCCCCATTGGTGCCCTGTGGACTGGACGGCGAAACGCCGTGCCGGTCGGGCTGGCGGCCCTCCTGTCGAAGTCATGCATGACCGATGAGGTAGCCACGCTGTTACTACGTAGACCCTAATAAACTATGGGAGCCATTTGCGGCGAACACATCGGTCCCACGTGGTCCACATGAATAATAAGTACGTTTATATATATCTATCAAAAAATCAAGAAAAAAGATGCATGCCGTACTAGTATATAGAGCTAGCTAGGGGTACGGTTGTTAGCATTCGGAAAATGGAACTGTGATTTGCTTCGCAATTTTCAAACCGGCATGCGTGATGGCAATGGCTAACTACTGCCTGCTTGTCCTTGTGATGAAGAATTAAATTATTCAACAAATCTTTCTGAATCGCCGGAGGACGTATAGTCGTACTCGTACAGCCGTCCGGCTATCTTTTGATAACCTTACTTGTTATAAAAAAACATATATACACATCCTTTTAATACGCACTCTCTCCGTTCACAAATTGCGAGTTCAGTGGCAGACGCCAAGCCACGCTGCACGCCCTCTCTCCGTTCGATCATTGCAGGGTCCTAGTCCTACGCTCCTACTACACGTGATCTAATGAAGATAGATCCTTAGCCAAAATTGCTGGAGTAGTAGCTGTTGCACGGAGCTTTCGGTTGTTCGGCGCCTGCGCCTTTGTGGCAAAGAAAGCAGGTGCGCAGTTCACACACTGGGCAATGGCCAATGGGCATCCGCATTGTTCAGAAGAAGCTAGGGCGCTAGGCACTGGCATGGAATGTGCCTGCAAAAGATCTCTGGAGCCGCAAGAACAGAACAAAGCGGACATTTGCTACACGTTGCGGACAAATTCGACGAGGGGTGTGTGTGTGTGGTAGCGTGCATGTGAAGGGACACCTGTGGCGCACGAGTTTTTGTTGGGGGGCACGGGCAGTGGATGGATCCTACGCTGCAGGTTACATCAACAGTGGGTGAGTGGTGGCGAACGGTGGATGTGTCATGCGTCAACAATCAATCAGGAGCGACGACAAGTGATCGGCACGATGGGTGGATGATGCGATTGAGATCGACATCATCGGCGCCAACTCCTTTTATGACCTAGCTACAGTGGCTACTTGCTCCTAGCGTTTACTGTAAGCAGGAGCTAGCCAGATGTTGAGATGTACGCCTCCCATCTTGCTCGAACAGACCGGCACCTCTTGTGAGTCGTAACCGAGCAGTTGCACGTCCGCCACTCGTAGCATCCGTGTAAACTGCTATCTGGAAACACAAAGAAACAGCGGGAACAGAATTAATTCCGTCGATGACCCACATCGATGGAGAGATACGAATTCGGCCTCGCCGTCGCAGGCGAGCAGAGATGCGATCGCCTTGTCCGTCCTTCGGTAGGCACTAGGCACCCCACGAGTCGGCATCACGAAGCGAAGACGTCTGAAAGCACCGATGCGGTCCGGGCTCCAGACGTCCGGGAGGCGACAAAGCCGCGCGCCTCGCGTCGGGATCAGCGCCATGCCGTCCTCGCAGTAACCCGTGGACGTGCTCGCTTGGCTCCAGCCACCACCCGCGCCCATCTTCCCCCGCCCACGCTGCACCGTCGATGCAACTAGCGCTCATCGGAGAGGGAGACCGGAGAGGATCGGATTCGGATCAGAGTCGTCACGAGCAGCGAATATATCTTCCATCCAGCGTATCTAGTTCTGATCGTTTTTATCCGGAACTATCAACCGGGACTAAAGAGCCCCTTTTAGTCCCGGTTGTAATGACTAGGAATGATAAGGAAATCTGGCAGGGTATTTAATTTCGGTTGGTAACACCAATCAGGACTAAAGTCTACTCATTTAGTCCCAGTTGACCGGGACTCGTCCTGATTCATGTTTCCAACCGGGACTAAAGAATGATCTTTGCTCCCAGTTGAAACTAACAACCGAGACTATATCCACTCTTTTTTTACCCCGTCCCCCCCCCCCCCGATCTACTATCTCTCACTACCAACCTTAACTTATCCTTTCCCACCGACCTCTCTCCCCCACTACTACCTTATCCTTTCCCAACCCACCACCGGCCTCTCTCTCCTTCCACCGCTTCCTCTCCTCCCTCTCCTCTCTCCTCCCTCCATTGTTTGCCGCCGGCGCGGGGCCTCCCCGACCGCCGGCCACACGCGCGCGCAGGGCCTCCCCGGCTCGCCCCCCTGGCCGCTGGCGATGCGGGATCAGTAGCTCCTAGTAGCTACGGCGGCGAGCGCGAGGACCGGGATGAGGAAGCTTGTTCATGGGTTTCTTACTTCCTGCTTTTGGATTGCGCTTGTTGCAAACTATTTATTTTCCTTCATTCCATCTTCTTATTTTTTAGAGGTGAATGCCAATAGTATACAATATGTTGTAACATATTTGTATAAAGCTCTTGAAAAAATGTTTTATGAAATATATTCGTAATTATTGGCTTGGTGGAACACATAAGTTTATCAGTTCAAAATTAGAAAAAAAAATTATGGTAATACCAACTGGGACTAAAGGAGTCACGTGCATGGATATGTATGGCCAACCGGGACTAAAGGAGATCTTTAGTCCCGGCGAATCACCCACCCGTGATTAAAGAGGAGACTTTTTAGGGGGTGTTTGGATCCCCGAGCTAAATTTTAGCTCCTGTCACATCGAATGTTTGGACACTAATTAGGAGTATTAAACATAGTCTAATTACAAAACCAATTTCACAACCCTAGACTAAATTGCGAGACGAATCTATTAAGCCTAATTAGTCCATGATTTGACAATATGGTGCTACAGTAAACATTCACTAATGATGGATTAATTAGGCTTAATAGATTCATCTCGTGATTTAGCCTAGGGGTTCTGCAATTAGTTTTGTAATTAGCTCATGTTTAGTCCTCCTAATTAGCATCCGAATATTTGATGTGACACGGACTAAATTTTAGCTCCAGGATCCAAACACCCTCTTAGAGTGCTGATTATTTTTTCTAGAGATATGAGGTACTGATGCTCGGTTTTCCACCGGCGCGTCGTCGTCGAGGATCGAGGACCACGGCACCACGCGGACGATGGACCGAAGCACACGTCGCTCCCGCGGCCAACCACGTCCTGGCGGCGGTGGAGCACAGGCTGGTGGGCAGAGACTAGAGAGGCTTTGGCTAGTGGAGCACAGCCAGTCAGGGGCTTTGGCTATCGGGGATTCAGGGTGCGTCGATTGTTGTCTGCTCTCGCTGTCGTGTCCGGCGCGGTGCGGGGGGCGCAACGGACAGCTCGTATTGTCGCGTGGGGCGGCGCGTATGCTCGCGTGCGAGTGGCGACGGGAACTAGCGCCATCTCCGGTGAAAGGTGAGCTCGTCTACAGTAGCATACAGGTGGTGTACGTGCGGGCGTTTGTACCGACTTACTCTACCATCAGTCCATCACCCTGCTTTGTGCAAAAAAAAGCAAACGGCGATTGGAGTTGGATTGTTGTCCCCCAATTCTCGTTGACCTTTGTGTGTATTTTTTTTTTCAACAGACGATGTGGCTGTGGACCTGTCTAGCGGCTACTGCGTGCAAGAGAGAAAACGTGCAGGCGGTTCCGTGGACCAGCCGGTGTCGGGCGGGGTTCAAGCATGAATGCCAGGACGGGGTTCAGCTATGAGTGCCTCATCCCAGCAATTAGCGTACTCAGAACATGCGCATACGTGCACCACACGCATATAAGGTTGTGGCCAGCATTTCACCCAGGAAATCAGCACGCTGCTCAGCTGCTGGTCGTTCGATGTTACAACCTAAAGCTACTCGTCCGACAAGCGAAACAAACAAACAAACGCAGCTGTGTGTCAGCTCTCTCTGTGAAAACAAACTCGCTTTCACTTTCACTGTTCCAACTCCAAGAGACGAAGACACGCATGGTACTACGTTCCACGTACTGATTTTTCCATCTTTCATCCCTGATTCCCTTAACGTTGAAAACCTCCAATTACCAGACAAACCTGTTTGTTTTGTTCTGCACCGTCGTGCAACACGCACCACACGTAACCGGCAGGCTGAGAAGTGAGAACATGCGCCCCCCGGAAAAAGGGGGTCGACGAAGCGAAGACCTCCCAAAGCAATCTGAAAGACATCGCTGAACTCTAAATGGCGGCAGCAAACACGTCCTGATCAAACCATGGGCTGCTTCGCCCTGCACCGGGATCGGCTAGTTTATTCCGGCCAATCCCAACGTTTTCCTTACCACGCTGTCACGCTTAATCGCCCGTTGTTTTTATATCGTTGGGTGGTTACTTTCAGCTTTGGCATTTCCCCTCGAGACCGGGGCGGTGAGAGTGCGCCAGTTTAACATCAAATCTAGAGTAAGCCATTTCATTCATTGCCCGAGAGGGTTACCGTCTCTCGTGATTATGGGATGTGACTTTTCATTTCTCTAGTTATTGTGTAGACCCCAAAATTCATGGAGTACATACATGAAGTAATAAACTAATTCGATTTAAAAACAAAAGAAAATAAACTAATATAGTGATCCACAAATATACATTAGGTATCCACTTACTTCCCTAATACTCCATAAGTCAAACTTGTTTAATTTAAATCAGATTAAATTTTAGAAAATATGTTAACATCTAAAATCAAATGAATGCACAACAAAATTATATTTCCTGGTGTAGTTTGATGTTATAGACATTTCTTTATTGATTATAACTTTGATCAAAATTTTAAAACTTAACTGACGATAAAGGTAGAATGCATTAGACTTTGGAATGGGATGAGTAGTAACTAAGTAAGGTACATGCTGATATTGTTCTTTTAAAGAGCACACAGTATTTCCATTTTTAGGTTCAGACTTCAAAGGCCAGATCATTCAAAATCCACAATTTGAAGTGTTCTACCTATGCTTTATGCACATTAAAATACTATATTTAATACTATGGATTTTATAAAAGACCAATGTGTCGGAATTATCCAGACGTGATCCCGCACAGGTAAACATACTCGTGCACATGAACGCTCAATTATCCAACATTATCTGCTGCTACTGTATCCTTAACCAAGTAATACTAGCAAAGGAGTATTTTACACGATCAGTTAGTTGTCCGCTACCTACCGTATAGTCTGTATCTACACCAGACACGGAAGAACGAGGAGAAGAAAGGACCGAGTCGTCTTCTCCTTTAAAAGGCCCTCTGAAAAATCTCCTTGTCTCCTCCCAGCGCGTCCCCGTTCCATTACAAGAAAAGATCGTGGCAGGAAGCGATCCAATTCTCAATTAGAGGTCGAGAACTTTAGCATCCTGAGTTCTCGAATTGAGGGCAACCTGCTGGGATTCGGAGCATTTGGGGGTCGGTTTTGCGCGATTTGAGGCGGACAGGGGGCACCCTGGTGAGCTCTTGATCGAATCGGCGGTGCTTCGGGTTCAATCCGAGAACCATTCTGCTCCCTGCGCATGTGAGCTTCTTGCCTTGTGCAGCCGCGCTCACCTTCATAGAAGGCGAATTGGCGGTTTCTTTGCTACAATTGTTCGGTTCTTATCTTGAAGGGCGGTGCAAATCTGAGGTTTCTTCTCCAATCGGAAAGGTGTGGT
Organism: Setaria viridis; assembly: GCF_005286985.2. Taxonomy (NCBI): domain Eukaryota; kingdom Viridiplantae; phylum Streptophyta; class Magnoliopsida; order Poales; family Poaceae; genus Setaria; species Setaria viridis. Next base: position 33,812,215 of record NC_048263.2, read on the forward strand.
AGCCAAATTCGCCAGGAAGGCTGCAGTTATCCGTGCGAGAGGCTCCCTCTCACGGATTGGGGCTGGCGCTGTCCCGGCGTCGAAGTGCTCGGGGGCTCCTTGGAAGCTTCGATCGTGTGTGCCTCAGAAGAGTGATCCTGAAGAACTCGGCCTTCACCTTCCCAATTCAATCCTTCTCCAAGGCGGCGATTGGGTTGTAGATGGGGGCGGGTTCGAGCATCCTGGGCGCGGACGGGGAGTGGGGGGAGACGTCCCTCGGCGACATGCCGGAGAGCTGCGTGGCGGCGGTGCTGCTCTACCTCGACCCGCCGGAGATCTGCCAGGTCGCCCGCCTCAACCGCGCCTTCCGCGGCGCGGCCTCCGCGGACTGCGTCTGGGCCGTCAAGCTCCCCGCCAACTACCGCTACCTTGCGGTCCTAGCCGCGGCCGCCGATGACGAGGTCCGCGGCGATGGAGATGACAATGACAAGCGTTTCTTTCTAGCGGCGACGAAGAAGGAGATTTACGCGCGTCTGTGCCGACCCACCCTCTTTGATGCTGGCAGAAAGGTAGCTCATTTGATATTTTTCTCTTTGAAGGTTACTTGTTTGTTAGGACTGATCTGCTATCGTGCCATATTCATATGAAGTGGACTGTCGGTTCTGTTCTTGGCCTTCTGTTTGCTTAAATTGTTTGTTTTGCTTAGAAGGCATTCATGCTGTCAATTGTAGGAATTCTGGATTCTGAAGAACAAGGGAGGTCTTTGCATCAGTATATCATCAAAGGCGATGACTATTACCGGTATTGATGATCGGAGGTACTGGAGCCACCTTGCCACAGAGGAATCAAGGTAGCTTTTTTTCCCCTTTAAGAATTTAATTTGCATAGCTTCTCTTAGCGAATGAATCCCATTAGAATTGGCATTGCTGCAACCACTTCCAAATCTCAATTTAAGTTCAGCTTTTGCAGCACTACTGATAGTCATACTCTTGTTACACTGTGCACAGATTGTGACATTAACTAGAAAATGCTCACGGACATTTTAAACCTAATAGTGATATTGCTATTATTTAATCTTTTGTCTGATTGTGAAACATAACTCCTTATTGGCTATCAAGTTTCTGGTATAGGAGGGGTATAGGAGGCTGACAACAAAGACCCTTGTCCATGGCCTTGGGAGAATATGTTCCACAATATTTGTCCATTGGTGATATCAAGAGTGTTGTTAATTCAGTATTTTCGCTCTCTATTTGAAAGAGAAAAGTTATCTTATCATGTTGTTAGGGGCATTGATGGTCATTTCACTGATTTTTTTTTCTTGGAACTATTAGTTCCTTAATTAGTGCACATTTCTTGACTCCCCTGCATGTTCATTAGGCCAACCAGAGAAAGTGCGGATCTAAGCTTATGTTTACCAGATGTTACAAATTTGGTTTGCTAATTGATTGCACTTGTTGTTCTTGGGATGGGTTAATTATGAGTAGCTTTTATAGTTTTTCCTATGGTGCAAATTTTTAATTGGTCAAAGTCATTCATCAGGCAGTAACTAGTGAAAAATGAAAATAGTTTTCTTTGAGCTAAATTCTAACAACCATGACTTCTCTAAAAGTCTAAGCAATTGGATAGTTCATTGGACCATTTGAGTTTATATTATTGCCATGCAATTCTTCTATATTCAACAGTAACAAAACCAAAAGCCTTTAGGATTTGTGTTTTTGCAGAATGAACAGTTGTTTGCACCAACTATTAACATTTGTTTGGATTTGTGCGATTTCCATTTTATAGAGCCTAGAGTTAGGAACTCACAATTGTATGCTTTTAGCCTTTAGGTCACCTGAGATAATATAATGAAACCATTCATTATGGTTCATGATCTTTAACTCAGGATGTGTCAGATCAAATAATTTCAGTGGCATAAAAAGCTGTTTGTGCTTTCCTCTTTAAAATCTGGCAACTCTTATCACCGCCTCATTCCTTCCATTGGTTTCTTCTTCCTACTAAATCTTTCTACCTGACCTACCACTAATATAATTTTTTGTTGAGTGTGCCTGTGTTGTGGAGGATTACCAAATACTCCAGCAGAAGATAGTTTGTTATTTCTTGCATGTAGGAATTCACATAGCTTTAGCAATGTGAGGTTTCCAATTGGAGAACCTTTCTTCCATGTGATTGCTACTGCATTTCTTATGCACCTGTTGATATATCTAGGAAAATGAAACACTTTGCATACCACGTGCAGTTCTTTTGTCAATAATTTTTTATACAAACTTTTCCTGTCCTCTGCAGATTTGTGTGAATGTTGGATTGATGAGTTGTTTCTTTCTGGTACTGCAGATTCCATAGCGTTGCTTATCTTCAGCAAATTTGGTGGCTTGAGGTGGATGGGGAGCTTGAGTTCTGCTTTCCTGCTGGCTCCTACAGCCTTTTTTTCCATCTTCACCTGGGGCGACCCTATAGGCGCATGGGTCGTCGGCTTTGTGCAACCGAGCACATGCACGGGTGGGATGTCACGCCCACACGGTTCCAGCTCTCAACCTCTGATGAGCAACAAGTGACATCTGAGTATTACCTACATCTACATGAACAAGGAGGCTGGAAGCTTTACCATGTTGGTGATTTTGTCGTATCAAACCCCGATGAGCCCATGAAACTCAAGTTCTCAATGATGCAGATTGATTGCACCCATACAAAAGGTGGCTTGTGCGTTGATTCGGTGTTTATATATCCTAAAGGGTACAAGCCTGAGAGGGCGAACATAGTCTGCATGTAGCTCAGCGGAGTTGGCCTCATACCTCCAGCAAGATGAAACAAGAGGCAATTCAAATGTGAGTGGCTAGACTTTTACCTGGCCATTCTTACCTGAAAGCCCATTGTACATTCTTTTGTCTTTTTTTGCCCCTTCATTCTGAGAGTTTTACATGAATGTAAGGTATTTCCTGTATTCTTTGTAGTGTTAGTTAAACAGGTGGAGAATAGGGGAGTTTAGAAACAGGTGAAATGAAGCAAGACTTGAGTCATTGAGTGCACACTATTAGTTCAAAGAGGCTGATAGCCTGATATGCCATCTGCATCTCTAATTTTCATCAGTACAATGATGTTTCGCGAACTGGATTGATATTCCTCTTTGCTTTCTAGCCCTACGGCCAAAAAAAACTGTATCTTTTAAGCATCGGTATCTTCATCAGATGCTAAAAATCCATTTTCTGCAGACACAGCTTGTGTACGGCTTCTGCTCTGTTTCTTCTGTTCGAACAAATGATGCGTTCGATATGTTACAAGGCAATTCGTGCAGCGTATACACAGGATTTTGAATACCAGATATCATTTTATATGACGTTAGTTAGTTCAAAAAAGAACTGACCAACATCAAATATTATGAGTTGGAGGGAGTACATAATTGCGCCTTTTGGCCTTCAAGAATTCAGATCCCGGCCTTATTTGGTCTCGCAAAACTGTAAAAGTTTATCGTACTTGCAGTGATCGGTGCTGCTTAATGCTTATGCCATTCCTAATCCAACCATATGGAGCGTGGACGCACCACAGCAGGCCTGGAAGCATAGATGTGGATTACAGGATTAGCAGCTGAGCGTTTGAGCAGAGTCCCCGAAGTACGCGCTCACAGTCACACTGTCACACATCATTCCTTGCGGACAGACGGCAGTCCAATCACATGCGAGATGTGTGGAGGGGACTGGATTCTGGGCTCCTGTGGAAGATAGATAAGAAAGGAAACTTCCATCCCACCTCCGGCCCATTAAACTCCTCTTCCTCTTCTTCTTCCCCGGTCACCTCCCACCCCCGCCACCTCCTCCACCACCCCGGCCGGCGGCTGTCGCGCCGCCCGCCATCCACCGCCGCCCTCCACCCCGCCCTTCCTAGCCCGACGCCGCGCATAACCCCCGCCGCCGGCCACTGCCCACTGGATATCTAGCCCTACCCGGCCGGCGGTGCTCCCGCGCCGCCTTGCCCCCGCCACCGGCCGAACCGCCACCACCGCCGGTCTAAGGCCGGTGGCCATTAGAACCCTCGAAACCCGGACCCCCGAACCCTAACCCTAACCCTAAGTACCGTCGGCCTCGACCACCGCCCGCTGCCGGCGGCGACCTCACCGCCGAGCCGCCCCGCCCACCTCCCGCCCCTCCGGCGAGCTTCCTCCTCCCAGCTTCCACCTCGGCGGCGGCGCGTCACGAGACAAGCGGCGGCGCGCGCGAGAGAAGAAGCCTGTGAGGAAGATGGAGATCGTGCGGCTAGCAGTGGCCGCACGAATCTCCAACATCGGAAGACTCAACGTCTTCCACCTTCCAGAAGATGGATAGGTTTTCCGCTGGATTCTGGGCCTCACGTGGATGGATCGCAAAACCTGGGCTAGCCCGGTTCGTCGCGCATCGTGGTATGGGCTGCGTCACGGACCGAGCTAGAAGGCCGGCACAGCCCATTCTCTTGGGTCTTGCTGTTTGTTTAGGCCCTCCTTAAAAACATGTTTAGGTCCTCCAGTTTTTTTTTTTGAAACATTCTAGGTCCTCCAGTTGGTTTCAGGTTATCCATACATCGTAAAAGCAGTTTGTAACATTGTACGTGGAGGCTAGGACTAGGGGAGAGAGAGATGTTGCCTCATAACTGTATGGCATGTGGATCGTATCAATTCAACATCTGGTTTTTTTCAGATTGTGGATTGCTACCATCTGGAAACTTTTCCTTTCACAATCTGCAAAGCTGAAACAAACATTTTGCTTGCTAGTTGCTGCTACTTCCTTTTTCTAAAAACAAGTTGCTTCTACCCCTTCCTTTGTCCCCACAAAAAAAAGGCTGCTGTTACTCCCTCCTCCGTCCCTGGAGTTGCTGGGACAACTAGACTAGCAAGTAACGTCAGTAAAGGACGGGGGAAAAAAAGCTTGTGTCAAGAACTTAACCAAGTCAGAGCTAATCAGAACCGTGAACTGACGGCGGCTACTAATCAGTATGTTACCACGATGCTTATCTGTGGCCAAACGTCACCTCACCTGACGGCTCACGCCACGTACAAGATGACCACGCATCCAGTGATCCAAATCTTGCCCCCAGCGGCAACCTCGCGCATAAAAATACCTCGAGAATGGCCTGCCCAGCAAGCAAGGCAAGGGTGGGTAAACGAACAAATAAGAGTGCCTGCAACTGCAAAACGCTAGGCGCCCCGTTTCGACGAGTAGCAGTTTCAGATTCGGCAGCGTGAGCGTGAGCGTGAGGGTCTTACCAGTTACCAGTTACCCTCTCTCAGCAACCGAGCCTGCCGGAGACGCCAGGTCAAGACAAGCGGCACCTCCAATTCCCCCGTTCCTGACCAGCGACCATGATTCACGAGCGGGGCGAGAGGGAGGGAGGAGCTGGTCCCGGGTCCCGGCGGAACCCTTTTGTTTTGCGCCGGCTGGCGTACGCTGGTACTGTACCAGCGCGCGGCACTTGAGCGCGGACGCGCGGTGCCTTTGCCCGTGACCACAGTGAAAACTTTAGCAACGTGCCTGTGTCGCTGTGTCGCCTCGGGGCCCCCGCCCGCCTCCTGAGTTGTTGGACCGCGCCGTGGGACTGCCGGGCTGGGACTGTGGGAGTCATGCTCCGCGGCCCTCGGCGCGCGGCGGGAGTTAATTGAGGCGGGGCCCGCGACCCGCGAGTCAAGCTGCAGCTGCAGCTGCTGCGGTTCCAGCCTTCCAGGTAGGCCGGGCGCTCATCAATCGCTCTGCCGCCGGATCCGATCGCGGCCTTCCGACCCCGCGAGAAATGACTTGTCCTGTGTCCTCCTCTCCGCTCCATCGTTTCCCTGTGCAGTCACCACTGCTCCGCACGGCGGATTCTCGCGGCTCGAGATTGGAGAAACGCCCCTCCGGTCCCCAAGAATTCGCGAGCGGCTGGAGCAGCTAAAACATCGGTCTGGACTGGTGTTATGGATACACAGGATACCGTTTGGAGGATACAACGGTGGTGACAGCGACGGACGACCTCCCGTCGAAAGTTCCCGGTGATCCGTGTGTTGGCTCCTGCACGTTTCATTCGTTCTGGATGGAAGGGCGTGTTGCTGGTACTGCCAAGCACTTGCTGTTATTTTCAGATAGTGATGTGCTCTACAAACCACAACGGTTTTGGCAGATAAACGCACATCACGTGACTCTGTCAGCAGACCATTTAGAATACTCGACGGATAAGCAATCTCTGATTCTCTATGCACTCGCTGACGTGCAAGGATCGACAACTACTCCCTCTGTTTCTTAAGGCTATTAGAATTTAGGAATACATGCTTCAACCATCAGTTGCTTTTACTGTTTCAGAACAATATAGAGATTCATCAACATCAGTCGATACAAATTCAGTTCGCATTAGAAAATACATATGGAATGTGAATCTTTACAGCTTTTTTATACTAAAAATGCATAAAACTAGACTAAGGTCCCTTTTGGCAGGGCTTCTCAACCAGCTTCACCATCGGCTTCTTGAGAAGCCCTACCAAACAGCGACGAATGAAACGGCTTCTTACCTGAAGCCCCGAAAATCACGCTGAGAGGAGGCAGGAGAGAGAGGAGAAGCCCAAAAAAGGAACTCCCCGCGGCTTCGTCCCCTTCGTGGGGCCAAAGTCCCCATCTTGCTCATGGACGCACAGGGGCCGGAGGATGGCGGGCGCAGGGAGGCTGGAGGACGCTGTTGGTGGTGGCGCTGGTGCGAGGAGGGCACTGGCGACGGCGTGGATGCACGGGGGCGGAGGACGGGCCAGCGGCGGCGGGCGCGGGGTGGAAGACAACACGCGCTGGCCACGGGCGAATGGCTACGGCTGTGAATAAGAATAGGAAGAGGAGAGAAAAGGATAAAGGAAAAAAGAAAATGGAGAGAATGGGAAATAAAGAGAGGATAAAAAATAGGAAGAAAAGAGAAAATTAAAAAATAAAAATAAAAAGGATAAGGGTATTATAGATATTTTATCATTTTTATCCATGTTACACAGCTACGAGAAGCCGTTTTGCTAAACGTTTTTCCATTAAGACAAGTCGAAGCAAAAAAACTACTTCACCAAAGAAGCCATAGCTGCAACCGTTTTAGCCACAGCCGCAACCCTGCCAAACGAGCCCTACATATCGGTCAGAACTGCGAAGTTTGATCTTCTTAATATATTTTGAGATTAAATGTACTGGGAGTCTAGGAAAGCGGATAGCTAGCGTGATAATGGATCATTGACCGATCCTAGTACAAGTCAACTCAAGATCATATTTACCTTTCGGGGACCAAACTACTTTTGAATGTGGTAACAAAACCACCGCATTTATGAACTATAATCTTATGAAAATTACTGTAATTATTGGAGGTCTTGGTGATCATCTCATTGTTGGAAAGCATTTGTTCCATAATAAAAAAGTTCAAAGAGAATATTCTTGTATGTGCCAAAGCGTCAAAGAATAAGTTTAATTAAACCAGTTTGCATATGCCATGAGTTTCCCTTCATTTTCACGCCAGCAGCAGCTCAATGGGCATAAGAAAAGATGAAGTATGCTGGGGAGTATGCGGGAAATCACTTGTACTATTGATAGGGACAAGATTGCCGGCATCATGTCGATGCCTCCCGGGTGGACCATGCTTTTAAGTCAAGGATCAATCAAGGGCAAACACAGAGTGATTACTCTTTTACAGAATCCGATTAACCGAAAACGGAAGGGGCTTTTCTACAAAGCTGCCCGCAACATGTCTGCCGCTGCCGCGGCCGCGTCATACACACACGCCATTCGGAGCTCGCATCCGAACGCGAGCAAGCGGACCAAATCGCCCTCCGTATTCTATTGCCCGCACCGCATCTGGCCGCCTTGGCACCCGGCGGCGGCGGCGGCGATGGGGCTGGAGATGGAGGCGATGGCGGCGTCGATTGGCGTCTCGGTGCCCGTGCTCCGCTTCCTGCTCTGCTTCGCGGCCACCATCCCGACGGGCCTCCTGTGGCGCGCGGTGCCCGGCGCCACGGGGCGACACCTCTACGCGGGGCTCACGGGCGCCGCGCTCTCCTACCTCTCCTTCGGGGCCACGTCCAACCTCCTCTTCGTCGTGCCCATGGCGCTCGGCTACCTCGCCATGCTCCTCTTCCGCCGCCACGCCGGGCTCATCACCTTCCTCGGCGCCTTCGGCTTCCTCATCGCATGGTGAAACTCGCCCTTCCTCAGTTCCTCCCTCTGTCTCCACTCTCCAGCGGGTTAATATCAGGGCTTAGTTTACGGTGATTGGGAGCAGGGATCGGTACTTATATGTTCAAATTTGAGTAGAACCGAGCAGGAAAATTGCACCGACTGTAGTTTATTCGGATGTGAACTTGATTAATTGCCGACGAAGGATGGGGTGTGGTGCCGCCAGCATTGGATTTTTTTTCGTACTCGAGTTGATTGAGCGTTTCTGACCTTTCCTCTGGGGTCTTGTGGTCCTGCTTCAAGTAAGATTTTGAAGGGGGCGAACTGTGGTCTTGCATTAACTATGTACCAATTTGCCTCATGCCCGCTAACTTTTCAATAGGGGAACTCTTATTGTTTGAAATGAATGCGTTCAAATAGTAACCATTTTTTTCTTGCGGTCTAGATAACTGCAAATTGTGGCAGTGGCTTACAAATTACAATAGATGTTCATAACCGCTGCATGCATTGCATGTTCCGATCCAATCATATACTAGTAGCCTCAAAATCCTCTGCTAAGATTTGGCAACATCGTACAATAGATTTCAACTGTTGCATGGATTGCATCTTCCGGTTCAACTGTTTTTTCATAGCATCTAAACCCGGTGTTTAGATTTGACCAGTAGCCCATCATATGTGGGTTTTGTTTCAAACACAAAGCCAAATCAGAAACTAGGTCCTGTGCTGTAGAGGGGTAGAGTTCTATGCATCCTTTCTGGTAATGTATTGATTTAAGAGCAAGATGACTGTTCCGTGGGCTTTGAGTTGAGATTAGCATCTCCCCAGTGGGCCTCTGGTTTTTTGTTGCCATTTATATGTTATTTACACTCTATATGACTGCAAGCAGTTCATGAGCTTTCCATCCAAACATTAGTTTCCTTTGCAGCAAGTCTTAGCATTAGTTTGTTATTTTGGATTGCATCGCTTTAATCAATCAGTTATTGTAGGTTGTGTCCTGGACATTGTTAGTTCATGTATATGCCTCAGTATCCATCGGTTTACTCAATGGAACATTTGCATGAATAATGGAAGTAACACGGGAACTTTTCATCTGCATGCCTGGTTTTTACTATTGTTTCTACCCCTATTAGTCACCAGCTCAAGTGTTTTGTTCTGTGTGTGCAGTCAATTTTGTTTTGTATGGTAAGTATAAATGGTATTTCTGAGATTATATTTATGATTCACCATGAAGACTTGTGCGAACGGGCGTGTAGCTCAATGGAAGCAACACTTTAGTAGCATCTCCAGATCCTGGGTTCGACTCCCTGTGGGAGCGAATTTCAGGACTGGTTAAAAAAATCCCCCTGTTGTGCCTCCCCACAGAATAGGGCAGCGGCGGGTAACGGTGTGAGCCTACCAGGGGTAGTGACAGTGGTTGCCGACCCAGGTGTTATGGTGCATCCCTATGGTGTAAGGTCAGTGTCTGGGGGGTTTCTTGGCCGGTTTGGCTAGGTTTCCTTCTGAAGTCAAAGCTGTGGGAGCGGTCTTTCCCTCACCGGTCAAGTTTTTTTAGGAGTTGAGTTAATATGAACTTTGTTTGGCAAAACCCAAGAGAAGAGAAGAAAACACAAATTGTTAAGCTACATCTTCCGAGGATTTCCCCCTTTTATTTGGATGGTTCGCTGCTATTTGTGTGTAAAAGCTAGAGATATCGTGGATATGCAAGGAACCATGTGAGATGATGTTGTTGTTACTTGGTGCTGTGAGATGGCATTATCCATGGTAGGCACTAGGCACAACAAAATGCAACGTTGCGAGATGGCACTATCCATGGAGCATGCTGTATTGGCGAGAGAGAATGGCTAGAATATACCTACTCTAGAAATATAATCCAGGAAAAAATAGTGGTCTTTTGGGATCCGCTTTAACGGGCTTTTCATTTGTTACCCGAATAATCCAAAGCCGCCCCAACTTTTTCTGTGCTGTTTATTAGGATCAGGCACATCAATTCAATATTTCAATTTTTCATAGTTAAACAATCCAGGAATGATCCTGTTGTTATTTTATCTATCTAATGAATTTTGTAACCTGATTACATGTAATTGTACTGTAGGCCCTTAGGGGTTTTCACTGCAGTACCCACATCCAATGACGTCTGACTTTGTGGGCACAGATGAATCATAGTTTCATTCTCATCAATGACGCTCCCTTCTCCTCTACCCTCTTATGAAAATTGTGCTATTCCAACAGATTTGATTAACTTGGATAATCAATTTGATATTTAGGCTAATACTTGGTTAGAAGTGCAAAACAGGACTTAGGATAGCGAATCAAACCAAAACAGCTGGCATACTTTTTTCAGGAAACAGACATTTCTAGCCCAATTTAATGGTATTGAAGGCTTCAATATATATAATAAGTAGCAATGCGGATGCTGTGTCTAATATGGCCTTATCATAATAGTGGGCCTACTTTTGCAATAAGTTTCATGTTGTTCTACTACGGTCCAAAAAAAAGGTGAGACAATTTGGCAGGTCCTCATACCTCGTGTAATTGCATAACACCACCTCTGATTGCATAACAAGTGTCAAACTAAGGCGCCGTATATTGATTATCTGTAACTGAAATTGAGGACCTTATATATGCCAATACAACATCTTTTCCATAAAATGCTATAATTGTCGTCCTGTCGACCTCTGTCCTAACTTAGTAATTAGGACAACTTATCCAAGTATCTGTCTTGAGAGTTGAGATTTGAGAGTATGGTCTGAATATCGATCCACTTTTTTTTTGTGTGTGTCCAACCTTGCTTTGACATGTAGGTTTACTTGCATGGGTGTAGCATATACACTGCCAATAGCTATTATCTGTTTCTCATATTGTGTTTTCTACTGTCCCTTAAATCCTTGTGTCATATGCAAAGTTTTGAAAAGTGAGGTGAATCAGTCAGCTGTGGTTGGAGTTAGGAATGTTACCACTATTGGGTTCAAAAGGGGCTTCTTGTATTGGTGCATTTGGTTTTAAGTTTAGATCTTACAAAGTAAAATCTTGGCCATGATATAAAATGTTGGTACTCGATTCTAAGTTAGATAATGTTTGCAAGAAACTAAAATAATTTTTTTTATGTTCAGTAGTATATTACATAATAATAACACATTCAAAATCCCTTACGTGTTTTGTTCTTATTACTAGTCATGTGTACTACATGAGTGGAGATGCATGGAAGGAGGGAGGCATTGATGCAACTGGTATGCCTATTGCTGTTTGTACTTCACATAGTAAAGCTAGCGTTTGCTGTGCAGTTTTATGCAGCATTGCTCATGCATATATGAAATACTTGCAAAAAAAAATAGTTATATCATGGGTTTCAATTCATTTCTTTATATTGTGCTGCTGATAGTTAACAGCGTTACGTCAGGGTTTTGTTATGATCAGATAGTGAGAACAGTGCTTTCATTTTATAAGAGGCAAGGAATAATTCATACTGCATGTTTAGTAGAAGCGTAAGCAAAGTGCTACATAATGACTAAATAGAGGCAATGATATGTAATAATGTAACTGAATGGAAGCAAGTACAGGTTCCTTTATTTTTAGGCCATTTGTCAACTTGTTCTTTAAGTTTGTGTCTACAAACTTTAGTTTGTTCTATATCTGTCTCGGACCCTGTTATAGTGTCCTTCCATAATTTGATTTGTCTGTCAATGCAGGTGCTTTAATGGTTTTTGATTTATCTGTGCAATGCAGGTGCTTTAATGGTTTTGACGCTGAAAGTCATTTCCTGCGCAATAAACTACAGTGATGGCATCTTGAAGGAAGAGGGTTTGCGTGATGCTCAGAAAAAGTACCGATTGACTAAGCTTCCTTCTCTAATTGAATATTTTGGTTACTGCCTCTGCTGTGGGAGCCACTTTGCTGGACCGGTGTACGAGATGAAAGATTATCTTGATTGGACTGAAAGGAAAGGAGTAAGTGGCCTCCATCAACTTTGTGTGTGTTATGCTATCTTTTGCCTCATCCTGATATTCGTTAATCTTTTGCAGATATGGGCTAGCCCAACTCCTTCACCCTTGTTACCTACTTTGCGTGCTCTAGTTCAGGCTGGTATATGCATGGGGTTATATTTATACCTGTCACCTAAATTTCCACTCTCACGGTTTAGTGAGCCCCTTTATTATGAATGGGGTTTCTGGCACCGGCTCTTCTATCAGTACATGTCAGGCTTTACTGCTCGTTGGAAATATTACTTTATATGGTCAATTTCAGAAGCTGCAATTATTATATCTGGTCTGGGCTTTACTGGTTGGTCAGAGTCTTCTCCCCCAAAAGCCAAATGGGATCGTGCAAAGAATGTTGATGTATTAGGTGTTGAATTAGCTGGAAGTGCAGTTCAATTGCCCCTTGTGTGGAATATTCAAGTGAGCACATGGCTACGATACTGTAAGTTCTGTCTCTTGATAAAATCCATTACATCACCCACTCATGATTGCCTGTACGGCTGTACCACTTGTTTGTGAAGCTTGGTTTGGGAGAGAATATAACACTACTTATTCATGTAAAGATTTAACTAAGTTATCTGCCATATTTTGTGCTATACAGGATCCACTACTGAAACAATTTACTTTCCTTACATTCATTCATACCACAGTACATTATTCATTACATAATACTAACTCACTTTTATGTTTCCACAACTGTTTCAGATGTCTATGAGAGGCTGATTCAGAAAGGAAAGAAACCTGGTTTCCTTCAGTTGTTGGGTACACAGACAGTCAGCGCCGTCTGGCATGTGAGTATATATTTCCTCTCACCTCCTATGTACTTAGGGGCCATTTGGAACCATTGCCGGTTACTATTTAGCCTTGCGAAGCAAGGATAGGGATGAGGGCTATGCGTTTGGAAGGACAGCTAGCCTGTCTTGGGGTCTCCGCTGGCAAGGTTTTACCTTGCTGATGCGGGAGAGCCAATCTGGCTCACTTGCGCCGGCAAGAATTGGCTGGCCTGGCAAAGCAAGGTCAGGCAAAGTAGCAAAGAAACCGAACGCCCCCTTAGTTTGTGGTGATTGTTGCTTGTACTTCTTGTCATGTCATAGAGCAGCCTGACGTTAGTTGGGCCAATAGTTTCTAATTACTAGAAGAATGCTTTTTGGAAATTAGATCTGCTGTTGTCCTGATGTCTTATTATACTCCTCGCCATGTAGAGTCCACGTGTGAAAATGGTAAATCGCACTTAGCTTACTGATCATGAACTTGTTTTACTTTTGGCATATTGATGACAATTCTTGTTGATCTTTTTTATCCCAACAAAGTTTGTCTTGTGGTGATTCACACTTTTTGTAACTTTATCCGCACCAATTTGTCCTCCTATCTGATATTCTCATTCTACAGGGACTGTATCCTGGGTATATCATATTCTTTGTTCAATCGGCATTGATGATAAATGGTTCACGAGGTACCTCTCTATCCCATTACTGTTGGGTTTGCTTCTGCTAAGCTCAATTTTGGAGATGTGTTTATTTAAAGAAGGCTTTTGAACTTGTAATTTGATTTTCCCTTTTCTTTCAATACAGTTATATACAGATGGCAACAAACAGTGAACAATTCAGTTTTCCGCGGTATCCTGGCTTTTCTGAATTTTGCATATACATTGCTGGTGCTTAACTACTCGTGCATTGGGTTCCAGGTTAGTTTCAAACCTATGAACATATCATGTCTTGGGAGTTGGAACATGATGGTGCTTCTCTATATGAATTTTCAGCAAAAGATTCTTGCATAAACTTTTGACTCATGTTATGGTCCTAACCTCTGATGACTAAAATAAACATATAAGTTTGCTTTATGCTTCCTTTTGCATTGTTGTAACAGCCGATTATACACGTGAGAAAGTTCCCGTGAGTATCTTTGGTTCCATAAGTCCTTTAGATGATGGGACGGTACAGAGGGGGAACAACATTTTAGCAAATATGGACGTCATTGTTAAATAATGCTGCCTTTTAATGTAGTTTCAGTTTCCACGTATCTTAATGCAGAAAGTTTGCGCCTACTTCCTCGAGCAGGATGAGGAATGGATGTCTGTTTCACTTCCTGGGCCAGGATCATGACAATTAATATGCTGTTTAATTTTGTTTTCTGAAGGTACTGAGCTTCAAGGAAACGTTGGCATCCTACCAGAGCGTGTATTATGTTGGCACAATTGTTCCCATTGTATGTGTCCTGCTGGGCAATGTTATCAAACCAGCAAGGAAGCCGAAGGCTCAGAAGGCCGAGTGAGGAATATATACTCGGGTGATCGTTACACAGAAGAAAGATGGGAGAGAGCTTCAACGACGATAACACAGCTAGTTTTCAGATTATGTATTCTCCTTTTGAACCATATCAAAGTTAGCACAAGGATAGTGTGGTGCCCCCAGTTCTCATATTTCGGAACTCCATCGCAATTGACCGTCATTAAAACGTGTCACTCCCGTCGGGTTTTTCTTCCACATAATGACTTCATGTTGCAAAGCATTTTTGGCTTGTCGAGCCTTCTACTCTTTTGTTCTCATCTGCCTGTTGATGAATGTCTTTGGGACGCCTTTCCACCTGGAGCCTGATGGAGGTGTGAATGCGCTTGTTGCTCGCACCTCACATCCCATCGTGTTAGTTGTTAGTTTGTTACCTACTGAGCTCCTAGAACTGAGCATCCGTGTTTTGACTCGGCCTTTTTTTTTCTCTCCACTGCTCACTTTGAATGCAGTTTTGGTGCGATTGCAGCTGAAGTTTTGAAGTCGTAGCCATCGTGATGCGGTGATGGACGCTGGTCATAGACTATGAAGTGTGAACCATGGAGCCTGTCGTCGTATAAATGGTGCTTCCGCTGCTGCTGCGGTATACGCACGCCTGGGTGGCCCGGTCCAACCCAACGTGCGGCAGAGGCGGTGATGTGGTGTTGGGTGTTGGTCGCGTCATACTCATTCACGTGCTGGGCCATGGCCTAGTATACTGTTACGTGGACTGCGTATGCTGCAACTGCAAGTAGTGTGCTTCGTGCGTGGGGGCTCGGGCGCACCCGGACGACTTGTATAAAAGGGACGTGGTGCGCTATCCGCCTACAGTGTTGTTGGTAAATGGTGACGCGACGGGACGGGACGCGGCGTTGATCCGGTCATGACCGTGACGGGCATCTACTGAATCACTGATCCATCATGCACTAGATGCCACTCGCATCGGCGTCATGGACACGAAGACCACCAAGAACGCCGAGGCGTATACCAAGTCAACCTTTTCTTTCCAGATAGAGAATGTTCGGGTCAAACGGTCCAGCTCCAGCGGATGACGTCCTGCGCACGATCGGGTTGGACTTGGAATCTCGGCATTTCCAAGACAACTCAGCTCATTTTGCCATTGATTGATTTTTAGCCCGCTCGCGCGCCCTGTCTTTTCACTGTTCCTATCATGCGGCACTCACGCCCACGACCAACCTTCAACGCCTGCGACCACGGACGGCTGAGCTTGGGAAGGGAAAGGGAAGATCGGCCACGCCGGCGGCACTGAGCCGGTCTCTGATTGCGACGCGGCTCGCGCCACCGCCGCCCATCCGTCTCGCGCTCCGTGCCGCGCACGCGCCAACGCCCGCGGTCGTTCTTCCTCCCTTCCTTCCCACCCGGCGACGACCACCCGGCCACGCCGCGGCACCGGCACGGGATGGGGGCGTGCCAGCGACCAGAGCTTGCGCGGCGGCCACACCTCACCACCCACACGCCGACGAACGGGCGGGGCCGGCCCGGCGCCGCGCGAGCCCATGCCCTGGGCGCGCGCTTGCTGCAGCCTTGGCCGGCCGGGGGACGCTGCTAGGACTGGCCTCCGTTCCAAAGATAACGCAGACTTGCTCACAATTACTGGTCAGCGCCAGAGCACAGTTTTATGAACGCACTAGCATGCATGCGTGGCATGGCTGACGAGACAGCGACCGGACCACCTGAAACTTTTGCAACGATACGTGCCCGTCGACGATTTCAGGCAACTTGCGACCAGTCCTTTTTACACGAACGGCCGAACGGGCACGGGTCTCCAGTGCTTTGCAACGGGCTCTGCTATTTGCTACAGGCAAAAGAAGCCCCCCAGCCTTATCAGGCGTCACTAGTTTGTGCTGCATGGGAAATGCGTCTGTGTACTCTCCGGCGTACCTGCCCGCTGGCATGCATGCGATCCACGCAGAGGATCGCAGCTTTCCCAGGCAGGCTCAGCAGGCGTCATCGCTGGAGTACATCAGCCGCAGAGTTTGCCCTGCCAGCCGCGGCCTCGCCTGCGGCCTGCCCGTCTGACGCCAGCGCCATGCTCCCCACAAACGCAGCAACAGGAGAAAGCCAGAAAGGAGCGCGGGCTGCTTCTGCCGATCCACCATCACACACGCAGACGCAGGCGGCAGGCCCCGGCCCCCAGCGCGAGATGCTCCACTCCACAGTTCGCGCAGGCGGCGCAGGTGCCAGGTGAGATGAGGCCGACGAGCGGTGTGCGCGTGCGCCACTGTTACGAGAGGCCCGCCCCTCAGCAGCAAGTCAGCAGCTTTCCATCAAAAAAAAAAAAAGAAGCAAGTCAGCAGCCAGCACCATCACGCGGCGGCGCAGCGCGTGGCGTTACGTTGCAGGGGCGGGGTTTCGCGGGCTTTTGCGCCGCGTGCAATGCACCGCGCGGCGCAACAGCTCTAGCTGGATAGAGTACTAGCCCGGAGCAGCTGGTCCTTTTGCGTCGCAGCTGGCGTGCAGGCTAGCTGCAGCGTTTGCCTTGGGTTGGGTCTCTCTCAAGCAGCACGCGTCCACTGATTGGTCTGTGCTGACCGTGCGCGGACACTTAACTCACAGTGGTCTAAAACTAGCGATTAATTATCCATTGACGATTAAAATCAAGTCGAATTGTAGTGTGCATGTGAGAGACTAAACTGTGGCATGCGTCGTTACTACCCCTCCATTCCAAATTATAGATCATTTTAGCTTTTTTTAGTTCATACATAGTATTATGCATATAGACATGC
Organism: Setaria viridis; assembly: GCF_005286985.2. NCBI lineage: Eukaryota > Viridiplantae > Streptophyta > Magnoliopsida > Poales > Poaceae > Setaria > Setaria viridis. Next base: position 33,829,302 of record NC_048263.2, read on the forward strand.
ACTATATCTAGGTGCATAGTAAAAAATATGTACCTAAAAATACTAAAACAAACTACAATTTGGAATGGAGGGAGTAGCAGTTTATTTCGAGCAGTTCATTTCGAGTCCAAGCTAACGCTAGCTCGCCGGCCGTACGTGCCCATCTGTTGAAGCGGTTGCGTCTCGCCCTTCGTTCTATAAGCTCTTGTTTACTTCCCTCCAAACTCCCAACTTTGACACTATGCAAAAAGAAGATTCCCCATCACATCAAACTTGCAGTACATGCATGGAGTACTAAATGTAGACGAAATCAAAAACTAATTGCACAGTTTTGTTGTACTTTGCGAGACGAATCTTTTGAGCCTAATTAGTCAATATTTGGACAATAATTCACAAATACAAACGAAACGCTACAGTGTCGCATTTATGGCAAAATGTCAATTTTGCAACTCCCAACTTGGGAAGTAAACAAAGGCCTAAGTCAGCTGCCGATCGACGCTTCAATTCGTCATCCCCTACGTATGCAAGACTTCTTTCCCACGTGAACGGAAAGATTTGGAACGAACGAGTTTTAATTAATCTGTCCAGGCCGGTCGCCAATTTTCCGGTGTGCAATCTGCGGCTGCGCTATTACACGCCGCAACGACAGACAAAATTTTCACGCATTGCGTGCGTGCATGCATGTAAACACTTTACATTTGGACATACACGCGCATTATCCAGTAATCGACAACGGCGCGTAAGACCAAAAAAAATGTCACTGTTACACGTGAATCATCATGTTCGTTGTAGTAGTTAAAGGGTTGGATCAATGTGACAGCAGACGTACTCCTGAACATCGTACTGAAACGGGCTCAAACATTGCTCCGACTGGACGTCCATCGACTCCCGTATCGCCACATGTAATCAGGATAACGAGCAGGGGGCCGGCCAGGCCAGCCGCCAAGCCGGCCGAAACGATCGAGGCGACGCGTGCCTACCTACTCTTAGATCGATCGGTACACTGCAAAAATTTTGCTTGGCCGGCCGTGTGAGTTCTAACTACTCTCGCCTGGTCGGTTCAGATAACGAAAGTGACATTAGGGCCGTGCATTTTTAGTCAAAAAGAAACGAAACGAGCCCCCGCCCCCATGAACACGATAAGCTCATGTTTATAATGCACCTGCGTCGTCATTGTGTCCCAGGTTGAAGAATTGAACTTGCATTTCCGGCCTGCCAAATGCAAGGCTTCTCGCGGGCTATCGAGTCATTCGTACACAACACTTTCATTGGAAAGTTCTCCGCACGAGACAAACTGAGATGAGACGAAACAACCGGGAGGTCAAAAGCGTAAAATTTCAAAATTAACAAAAAAATGTCTTGGTACGAGTCACAACAATTTCACACCGTTTAATTTTAATTTGCCGATCAGAGGTAGTAGCTGTCCGCAAGTAAACAATTAAGCGAGATAATATATACTACTATACCATACCAGCTGCTGCTGATGGACGTAAGTACCCATGCATGTGGGCTGCTTGGCAGGAATCACCGTATGTATACAAAGACCTGCGTCACGTACGCAGGCTCATTGGCAAGCTAATATCCTAAGTAAAACAATACTACAAGTGGAGTAGCTGAGCGCAGTACTTAGTATAAACTGCAACTGCGGGAAGGCGTGGCGACAGAGAGTTTTGGCCGAATGCAGAGAGCAGACGCGCCAAGAGATCGAGGCGCTTTTAGTGTGCATATGGCTCGCACGCAGAGACGACGCATGCATAGCCTGCCCGACCCTGTGCGTCCGTATCGCTGCAGGCTGAAGGCAGCTTATATATATTAACGTCCTTCAGCTACCCGGGGATTGGGTGCCGACAAACAATGCATAGCCAAGAAACAACAAGGGCTCCATTGTACCCTTGTTACCACGTACGAATTCGTCCTGTTAGCGGTTGCGTTCAGGCCAAAAATCCAACGCAAGTGCGCCTACAAAGTCCACTCGTGGACTCCCCATGGGCGTTTGTAAGCTAGCGCTAATGTTGTGGCATTGCGTGCTTAGCTAGGTTTTATTTTTACTAAGCACGTAGATGCCGTAATGATGCCCTAGTATAGTAGTATATTGGTAGCGATATAGCTAGAGGCGCCATGGCCCATGCAAAACCATCGATCTACTAGTAGCTCAACATGTGAATGAATGGGTATCTGAACTGAACAATGTGAAGCTTTGGACGGCTGGAGGTAAACTGGACACAACACCTACGGACAAACATTTGGGATTGGGAGCTATATACATCTAATAAGAGCACTCTAGATCGATGCAGACAAAAGGACGCCTGCATGGATCTCGCGGAGAATCCGTTCCTGACGGAAGACGACGAAACGCTCTTCCCATCTACCCAAAAATGCTCGATCGGTGCCCGCTTATAATATGGCCATACTTGCTCCAATGACCATTGGCTAGATCATCGACTCTCATGCTACATTGCTACAACATGCACGCATGGACGATGCGTGCATATGGTCAAGCATCTCGCGTACGTATATTCTGCTCGCCTGCATCTAACTTGCGGCGTCTGCCTGTAACAACCTTGGTTTTGCTACTGATCTGTGAATTAAGATCGATCGTGTGTCTCCAAGATATGGCATGCGAAAGAGAGTAAGGGCCCGTTTGGTAACAACGAGTACTGTAGCAGAAGTTGTCTCTCTTTCCACCTAAAATGGATTAGGCTGGTGAAGTCATTTTTCCCCTTCACCGATTGCTGCAGTGCTCCTCTAACCTGCTACAACTAAATGCTCAAACAGTAAATCAAAACTATTCGGAGTCATGCCAAACGCGTTCTAAGTGTATAATAACGTGTACGGTCCCCGAGAGAGGCATTGAACGTGAGGCTACTTGACATTGATCATAACACCGAAACATATAAGCATTGTCCGTTTCAGCATATAAGAAGTGATTTTGTGGAATTTGCTTCTAGATGTAGCTTTAGTCGTATGAAAATTCGTACTAATGCTACCTCCTGATTCTATATGTTACTTTTTTTTCTAGTCAAAAGGCAATGTTGTACCGAAAACTCACAGATTCTAATCGTAGGATCGCAAAATAGGATCTTATGATTCCATCGACACGTAGAAAACATAAAAATAGAAATCATAGAAAAACGAAATTAATTTTATTAGAACCAGGAACTTCAATTCTGACCATAGAGTCAACACAATCATATGATGTGATCGAGATTTTGACAAAACCATGCCGAAAGGCTCCCCCACAAGAACCATAAAAAGGCTATTATTTTGACTTAATGTACCTATTTGCCTGTGCAGTTGTGCAGCTAGAATATTCAAAGTTACAATTAATCTGATGCACAATTGCATTTGTTGTGAGATTCCAACTCATACAATAGAGTTCCTCATTATCCTTTACTGTTAATGATGGTAGTTCTATTGATTGATTCTTCACAGTGACAGGGTTGTGTGCAAACTTTGGCTTCAAATTTACTTTATTTTGTTGGGTTTGGATATTTATGTCAAAAAATAGTCAGGTGTATTTTATACGATGATATAATAAAAAATGATAGCCAAAGTGGTGTTTAGAGATCATTATTGATATATAAAATATTAATTATTTATGATTAGAGGGAATATATAATGATATCGGTTGCGGATGGCACTCTTCATGGGTGACCAGATGCAGCGTACAAATGCTTCAGCTTCACAAAACATCAATATTTTTAAATCCCCTCTAATTGCCTGTAGTAGTTTCAAGGCCTGGTTATAATATTAATAAGCGACGGAAATAAATATGGTTTTTGGTGCAACTGGTGTTCAGAGAGGCCTCATTGCCACAAACACTTATGTGTAAAATCATATTTAATTTACTGCATTATTGTTCATTGTATGATCATAAATATAAGTTTATACATTTTTAACCTAAGTCAAACATTTTTAACTTTTACCATCAATATCTAAATTTTATACGGTTGACAACGTAAGATTGACATTCAGACATTGCTAGGTTCTCTATGAAAACTAGTTTTTGTGGCATATAACTCTTTTAATTCAAAATAATGTATTTTTGTAGATATTGCTAGCCAAGGTTTAAAAAATAACTTATAACATATCTAGATAAATTTACATTTTTGATTGGAGGAAGCAGGGAGCAATCAGATTTTTATAACAATTACGCTGGAAATGCTACATTCCCTTGCCAATTTACATCTAAGTGAGGCTATAGCATTTTTATATATCTCTCTTCCGCGAATCCCAAATTTCAAGTTCATTTAAGAAAAATTATTCGAGCCGGGATGCAAGCAGTACTGATCTTTCGTACAGAGGGTAAGCAATAAGTACTTTGTCTAGATATGTACATACACTATATATCCAGTATACATGAAGTAATCATCATTACCTTAAGAGCTTAGAAGTGAAATCAACGTCAACTGCTAATAAGTTGTGAATGGGCAATCCAAAAGGTTATCACGAGGGCTAAGCCCATATGCTGGATCGATGGAACAAAGCAGTTGACTCTCAGGAGTCAGGAACCTTCGTCTTATCTTTTGTATAATTAATACAGGTAACCCAAAGGAGATTGGCCCTAGTCTGAAAAAAATGCCACAGCTCTGCTGTACAAGCTAAGAACTGCTTTGTTACATATAGGGGCAGAGCCAGAAATCTAAGATTAGAGGAGGGTCGCCCAAGTGGTATAAGATGTCTTGTTATAGCATAAGGCCATAAGGGCCATTGGCGCCAACTTAGCTAGCTATAAGTCTGTTTATGTCGACATTTTGCTTATGTGGTAGGGAAAGATTATGAGATATAAAAGCTGACTACTAATAGATGGTCTACTCACATTTCCCGACAATCGTATAGTTAAAAAAGGTCTACGACATCTGGACCCATATTAACTTAGGAGAATTAATGGGATACAGTTGATCCATTGTCTATTATGCTATCTTTAAATGTCTTGTAAGCTTCTTATAAAAAGTGGTTGATTTTACCATTGGAGACTCTACAAAGCAATTATTTACTCTAGATGGCCTACACATGTTACACCGAATCAATACGATCTCCTCAAGTTGGGCTACATGTTGAAACAATGCCATTTTGGATATTGGCATGTTAACAATGCACAACTTTTGATCCATAATTTTTATTGTATATTTGCAAAAGATAGTAAGAACTGTGTTTTTCACTTTTAGAAAACCACTGCCATGTTATTCTCGCATAAATGCCTGATCCATATGTATGTTTTTTAATGAAAGATTTGCATTGTTGGCTCGAGTTAATGACAATGCGAGTCACGTGTCACATGACTTAATTTCTGACAGCAGTATAAACCGGATCCATTTGCCTAAAGTTAAAATCCTAGTGATTAATAAGCAGCTAAGCACCTAGACAAGATCGATGAAGACGACAGAGACGACTGATGAGTGATGAGCGAGACACCCCCAGGACGCAAACAACATCTCGGCCACTCAAACCAGGGGCGATAGCCGATAGCCCCGTGCCCTGCGCACCTAGGCATGCAGCCACCCACATCGCCGTCCGACGGGATCGAGCCGGCCGGCCTGCCGTCCGGGCCGATAAAAATTGCCACCCATATCCGTTCAGCTCGGCACCAACCTCGGCCACTACCCAAGCGCCCGCCCACAGTGGCGATCAACGCGTGCCAGTGCGCTTTACGGAAAGACCAGGTGATAAGTTTGTTTTGAACAGGGATATTCATAGCATCGTGCGGGACTGTAAAGAATGACGCGCGGAGCCTCATGTTGTTGACACCCTCCGCTGAAAATTCAGTCGTCGGCCCCTGCTGGCAGCCAGAGAAACAGAGCCATCCAAAAAACCGCTAGGAATTGGAGAAAGGGGCGGTCGCTGAGTGGCCGAGTCCAAAAGTCCAACCCACTCCGGCCGTGCCCGTGCGGCGGCCTCCTATATAAACTCCCCGCCCCTCTCCATCGCCCTTGCAGTTGCAGCACCGGCGGCAGGGGCAGCACTCTCGCCATCCACGCATAATTTATTCAATTCTCCTTGTCAGCACCGTCGCGGCGTCGCCTCCGCGCCGGAGACAGCTCGCTCGCTAGCCTGCACGTTTCGGGACTCGCGAGCGAGTAACGGGGCTCCTCTCCTCTCCCTGCGAAACGCACGCGGAGGCAGAGCGTTTCCTCTGTTTCGGGCATGTCGTTGTCTTGCGGCGCCGCCACGGTGGCGTGCCGGGATGCCGCCGGCGAAGAGGCCCTCCTCGCGGCCTCCCTCCTCCTCCCCAAGGCCGAGGTTCTCGTGCCGGTGGAGGACGAGCTGACGGCGCCACCGGTGCTCACGCGCAAGCCGAGGGGCCGGCTCGCCAGGGCGGTGAAGGAAGCCTGGTCCGTGTCCCTGTCCGTCACATTCCCCATGATGCCGTCCATGTCGGCCGGCGCGGCGGGCGCGGAGGCGCGGTCCATCCTGGGCCTGGCGCTGCCGATGATCCTCACGGGGCTGTTGCTGTACCTCCGCTCCATGATCTCCATGCTCTTCCTCGGCCGCCTCGGCGGGCTGGCGCTCGCCGGCGGCTCCCTCGCCATCGGCTTCGCCAACATCACGGGGTACTCCGTGCTGTCGGGGCTCGCCATGGGCATGGAGCCCATCTGCGGGCAGGCCTTCGGCGCGGGCCACTACGAGCTCCTCGGCGTCACCACGCAGCGCACCGTGCTGATGCTCCTCGCGGCCGCCGTGCCCATCGGCGGGCTGTGGGCGCACATGCGGCCCCTGCTCCTGCTTTGCGGGCAGGACGCCGGCATCGCCGCCGTAGCCGAGACCTACATTCTCGCCTCCCTCCCCGACCTGCTCCTCCAGGCGTTCCTCCACCCCGTCCGCATCTACCTCCGGACGCAGTCCATCAACCTGCCCCTCACCCTGTGCGCCGCGCTCGCCATCGCGCTCCACCTGCCCATCAACTATGTGCTCGTCTCCGTCCTCGGCCTCGGCATCAGGGGGGTCGCATTGGCCTCCGTGCTCGCCAACCTGAACCTCCTTCTCTTCCTCCTCGCCTACATCCTGTTCAAGGGCGTGCACCGGCGCACCGGCGGCTTCGCGCTCTCGGCCGAGAGCTTCCGCGGCTGGGGCGAGCTTGCCGGCCTCGCGCTGCCGAGCTGCGTCAGCGTCTGCCTCGAGTGGTGGTGGTACGAGATCATGATCCTCCTCTGCGGCCTGCTCGCCGACCCGCAGGCGACGGTGGCCAGCATGGGCATCCTCATCCAGACCACGTCGCTCATCTACATCTTCCCTTCCTCGCTCGGCTTCGGCGTCTCGACGCGCGTCAGCAACGAGCTCGGCGCGAACCGCCCCGACCAAGCCGGCCGCGCGGCCACGGCCGGCCTCATGCTCGGGTTCGCGTTCGGCGGCGTGGCGTCCGCGTTCGCGTGGCTCGTGCGGGGCGCGTGGGCGACCATGTTCACGGCCGACCCGGCGATCGTGGCGCTCACCGCGTCCGTGCTGCCGATCCTGGGCGCCTGCGAGCTCGGCAACTGCCCGCAGACCGCCGGCTGCGGCGTGCTGCGGGGCAGCGCTCGGCCCAAGGACGCCGCCAGCATCAACCTCCGATCCTTCTATCTGGTGGGCACGCCCGTTGCGCTCGTCCTCGCCTTCTGGTACCACTACGACTTCCAGGGCCTGTGGCTGGGCCTCCTCGCGGCGCAGGCAGCCTGCGTCGTGCGCATGCTGCTGGTGATCGGCCGGACGGATTGGGCCGCCGAGGCCAAGCGCGCGCAGCAGCTCGCCGGAGCTGCTGGCGCGGTGGAGACCAAAGAGGGCATGGAAGTTGGAGGAGACGACAAGCCGGGCGTGACTATCGACGTAGTGATCGAGCGACCAAAGGATCAATGCTGACACAAGGGCAGGCAACCGTGTGTGCGCCAATCGACATTTCGAGCCATTCTTTTGTCATATTTTTTGGCGGGAGAGGGAACCAGAGGCTGACAGAGCGAAAATTTTGTTTCCAATTGGTTGTTTGTAAATGATTTCTTTTCTTTTCTTTTCTTTTTCTGATGATGGATATTATAGAAGATGAGAACATTGACAGGAAATATCGAAGGGATTCGTTTTCTTCTATTGGTTGAGCACTGAGCAGCCTCTTTCCTCAACACCCACAATTCACTATCTACTTTCACAGCTGCTCCAAGTGAAAAATAGGCGTCGCATAGACGCACACGTGTAAATCCTGAACTCTAGGAGTTGAATCATGGTTGGTGAAGCCACATCCATCCGCCTCTGTCTCCACACTAAAATGTGGTCTAATGAACGAGAAAGTAACTGAGTCGGACACGGTATATGTATTAGAGAAAACATCCTAATTTGAGGAGGTGGTTTATTATGAATTTACATTTCAAAACGAGTCAAATGTTACTGATTCGTGCCACTTTTACATCTCATCCTAGGTATATTATTCATCGTCGACAAAACCGATGCAAAGCCACCAATAGACTAGTCACGGACTCGTTCGACGATAGGCCAGGTTGCTGATCAATAGGAGCACGCCTGCAACCGCAAAGTCTAAGACCTCGCCATTAACAATCGGAGATTCCATGACGTACCTCCACACGAATCAACAGCGATCTGAAGCCGGCGCCCATGCTAACGAACCTTACTCCCGTGACCTCATTTGGCAAGCCTCGGACTCCTCCTGAAATCAGGAGAAGTTGGAGTAGCTACTTTTTTTTTCTTCGACTTCTTTAACAAAATGGCTCCAGCTTCTTCAGTGCTCCAGGCATAGAGCTATTTTTAACATCCCAATTTAGTAGGCCTCCAGCAGAAACTGTAGAAGCAGCTAGAGCTGGAGCTTTGCTAAACGAGCATACTCCTACCGTCCGGAGTTTTAGCTCAGTTTGAAGTTTGAACTGCCGTGACAGCATACCCCGTATTTAACAATGTAATCTTCCACAGTGGCAGTCTTAAACAAGATCAGTTCACTTAAAAACTCCTACCTCTGCTGTACAGTGTACATGCACATCCTACAACTTGGTGAGCCGAACAACATGCAGGGGTCGCTGGCGCGGCTCGCATCCCGGCGAAGGCGATGAGATTCCTCTGCTCCCGGTGTCCGGGCGCAGGGCGCAGGGCGCAACCGATCGAACCAGCCACGGCGCCACGAGGCCGAGGTGGATCCGCCTGTGCCGCGCATAATTATACGCCGAGTTCGTACGGTGGCCGCAGTGGCAAACTGGCCAACTCGTGGGCGTGACGGCTACCGGCGGCACCGCCATGCCTGCCGCTGCCGGCCACGGGTGGCGCGTTTTTTTCCTACAAAAAATGTAAAATAAATGGTCAGCCTGTGGGCAGTGTGGCTCCCTGCCTCTCTCTCACTGGCCTTCTTGGGACTCCGAGAAGATAACATTTTTTGGATGGCCTCAAGAGCCAGTGCAGGTTCTTATAGAAAAAGATAAAGAGCCAGCGCAGGACGTATTATATTCCAGATTATTAGTAGTCGGTTAAAAAAAATGGCTCTCCTCATCAGTTCATCACGCATGTCCTGGACATGTGGGTTCGGCGTGCTACTACTTCACTTGTCGTAGAAAAGATGTGCCCGTATGTATTTATGTATGTGTGTCAGCAAGTAGCGGTAGTAGTAGATTTTGGGGTTGGTATACGTTGCGATTCGGCGTGGTAACATCTGGCGTTTGCGTGGAAGCAATCGCCACTTCTTGCTTGAATCAACAGCCTAAGCTCTCATTTCCGATGGGATATATAAGGAGCAGTAATGGATGTCCAGGAGTTGTGCACTCGAAGTCAATGGTATCTTTGGATTTGGTGATTACAAACTAACGGACTGGAACTCGACTACCGATATTTGAGAGCTCCATTCTGAGATGGTTGGAGGGTTGGCTAGCGATTAGCACCTTTTGAATGAAAGCAACCGTGTTTAGCCATCGACTTAGAAGCAAAGCAAGTTCATTACCGTGTCTATTTTTTATTCGTTCATGACAATTCTTACTGAATTAGTGTATTTACTTTGTATGCGTTATTTCCATAAGATTGAGTATTGGTACGTTGATACCTATATAAAGTTTGAGCTTTTATATATGCACCAAAGCATCTAACAAAAGGCCAAAGGGTCCGAATGAAACAAAATATGGAGACCATTTAAGTAAAATCATATTGTGTGATAACAATGGAGCAGCGGAATAATCAAATTAGCAAACTAACTTGTCACAAGCATTTCACCGAACACCTTGTGTGCATGAACAAAACATCAACTATGCTTCAAACTTTCAAACAACAAAGTGTCCAATGATTCAATAACAAAATACTTGCAATAGCCAACTTACTAGAATACCAATCCCCATCATCTCATCTCAACATATCAAAAAACACACATATGCCTCCATGCCAACTTATCCATACAAGCAACCACTTCACATATGGATCGGCAGCGAGCAAGATGGTGACTTAATCAACACATATGGTAAGGAAAATACCAAATCAAGAATAGACACTAAGATTTACGTGGAAACCCCTTGCAAGGAAAAACCACGGGCGGCGGCGAGCAATCCACTATATGAAGAAGTAATATAAGAGGTGAGAGCCAATAATGATGGGAGGCTCCTAATCCCCCACGGATTTCAGTTTCTATTGGATGGATTTGGTAGATTTAAACATCTCCTCTCCTCTCCTTAACCCTAGCTCTCAACTCTCTGTCTATTCCCAAGTTGGGAAAGAGACATATAATAACAACTTTTTAGATTTGCCCTCGAAGCTCTAGAATATTACAAACATGCTCAATTTCAGCATACAACATGTACATGTCTTGTTTTGCATAACAAATATGCTAATGGGCTTCCAAATTTGGTGAATTAGGAGTTGCACATCACATATTGCTAAACCACTATCATGATTTGAGAAAAAAAAATCCTTTGTTGTTGTTTCTAAAATTTGACATTCAATATGAATTCTGTTATATCAGTGTCTCTCACTGACAATATAAATTTATAGAGCTAGACTAAGGACTAGAGCTCGATGATAACACTGGAAACAAAAAATTATATATATTTGAGTTACTAAGGAGTTGTAATATACTATCTTTTATATGGATGGATTATATTATACCCTGCGTTCCAGTGGATCGGTTTGTGAAAGAACATCTAGGCCCCTAGTGGGTTTTGGTGGGTTGAATGATAACGTGATTAAAGGTGTAATGAACTTGTTAAGTCTATGAGTAAGCATAATGCTATTGACAAATAATCTTTGTGGAAAATATTGTATTAAATGGCTCATACAATGAAAAAAATAAGTATGGTATATAGCATTGTTCATCTAAGCAGGCAATGGTGTACAAGAGAGTTGAGGCTTGGTTAATAGCCTCATATTGCAAGATTGCTTGGGTTAAAGATGAATGTCCTAATAAGGGATATTATGTGGATCCCATGATGGCTATGTGTGATACGTGACAAGCAAAGCAAATTGAAGTAAGGATAGAGGTATGATGGCATTGGAATATTAGTTGGTCTCTAAATAAAATGAGAAACTTGTTATGAACAGATGGGATATAGAAGTCAAAAGAAGATATGATCTCAAGTGGATTTCATTCGTGATGTCAAAACATAGCTAGACTCAAATGCGGCAGCGATTGGATGAAGAAATCAAGCAAGTGATTAGCAACGAGGTACTAGGCAAAGTTAGGTCAAGTAGTGACTTGGGCCTTCAGCTTTGCTAGGGTAAAGCGGCTAGTGCCTAGAGGATTTTGAGGTTTCAAGTCAAGCCTTACCGAGTATAGCAATGGAATGGATCAAATGTTTATCTAGTCATATGAAGAAGTGACTTGTGATTGAAAATTGAGTTTCATTCATATGCGGTTGAATATTGATCCAAGTCACTAGCTTAAGGTTGAAGTGCTCAAACCAAAGAGATAAAGATGGATGCAACTCTAAAGTAGATATGATTATCGAGTATGGCATGGTTCGTGGTAATGAAGCTCAAGAGGATGAATATGGTATTTATATTTTGATCTTGAGTATAGGTGTGCCGTACTATCAAGAGGGATGCATCACATGGTCATTTGATAAAGTCTCAATGCTCAAGTATCCTATGTGAGGGACGAGAGACACAAAAGCCACACGTACACACTAATGGGTTAGGATGTGGAAAAACAAGAAGTTCCGGAGTTTCCGGAGTGAGTTCCGGAAGATTCTGGAGGTTCCAGAGTTTCTGAAGAAAGTTCCAAAAAACTTCGAAACTTAAACCCTAACGGCTAGTTGGTTTGAAAAACTGGAGGTTCCAGTTTTGAAAAATCGGAAGTTTTGGTTTTGGTCTGACAACTCCAACGGCTAGTTTTTGGGGAGTGGAGTATTTATACCCCTCGATCCCCTCAATGGCTGGTTGCTATTTTTGCAGTTGCTAGCGTGCTTCCTGCCTGTTCTAAGCTGAAGTAAAGCCAAATAGCTCTCCCCAACCCCTCTTGGTAAGGTAGTGTGATCTTTACTAGATCTTGTGAGTTAGGTTGTAGAGATGAGTCATTTGAGAGCACTAGAAGAGCACTCATACACTTGAGCGCTGGTTTTCCTTGTCAAGTTTCAAGTAAAGTATTTGTTACTCTTGGAGGTGTTCCTCCTAGACGGCTAGGTGTCGTCCAAGAGCTCCCAAGGTGTGGTGAGCTATGGGACAGTTTGTGCAAGTTGAGCTTCGCTTCTCAAAGGGAAGAAGCTAACTAGTGAAGTGGGGAAAGGGTTGAGTGCAACCCGGCTTATTTGGAAGCACCCAACAGAGATGTAGGATTCACTCAGGATGAATCTGAACTTCGGTGAAACAAATCACTGTATCTCCTCATTGGTTTGCTTACATTTGCATTGCACTTCCATCTCATTTTTGATCTCGTAATATTGGTTGATCTACTTAGGTGTTAGTGTTTGTGAAGTGCAGGAACTTTATGATCCTACTAAGATACCTATCTAAGCATACTCTCTAAATCTGGTTTGATCTTTACCTCACTTGCTACGCATAAGGTTTTGGGGTTGCTCTCTGCCCGAGCCAAAATCGGAAGCTCTGGTTTTGAAACTGGAAGTTCCGGTTTTCAGGCAGACAGCTTTATTCCACTGCTTAAGGCGTGTGTTTCCTTCAACGGAGATTCCGAAGATTTCTTCGAAGAATCCATAATTTGCGGAATCTTCGGAAGTATTTCCGGAATAATCCGCAAGTCGCTAACAAATTTGTTTTAAGTGGCGACGATTTCAGGTTATGCCTATTCACCCCCCTAGGTGACATCAAGATCCTTTCAGTTTGTATACAAGATTGTGTGTCACGGATCTAGGGGGTCATTTCCTCGCTTTACATAATCTTGGAGTAAAGTTCCAAGATGTATTCTCTAATCGGTTACAATATGTAAGATTTTGTCTGGATTGTAATCTTTTCTCCATGATTTTTGGATCTTCCGACGTGCTTGAGGCACACATAAATGGAGTCTACCTACAACTCATCCTATATATTCGACGTAGCATACAATATCTACATCATTCCTTTTGTAATTTGTAGCAATACCAACAATATGAGCTAGAGTATCACGATTTCACTATATTAATATGAAATGTTATTTTATTAAATATCATATTATTTCTATTGAATCAATTGACCTCAATTAATATTTGTATATTTGTAAGTTATAGCTTGAGCTATCATTTTATATTTGTGGGTGTACTTTGAAGCTGGACTTTTTATTAGAATTTCTTGTTAACATTTTTGTGGGTTATATGTAAACCATCGTAATCACATAAAAATCATGATCGCATAATCTTAATCATTTTATCTTTTATGTTGGATATTGTTTCTAATACTTATTAGTGTGAATCCTCATGATGAGGCATGATTGAGGTCTTCTATATTCATCCATCTGATGCCATTTTTATGCTTTTGCTGGAGCATGGTGCTCGGTTATTACTATATTTTTTTATTTTATCAATGTTACAAAAACCTAGTAGTTAATAGATTTTTTTAGAAAATGTAATAGTATGCGGTAGATAAATGACTAGTTAAATAAGAAAAAACTAGCATATCAGAATAGAGAATCAACAATTGATGCATAAATATCCCATGAACCTAGTCAGTCATATTCCTCCACCTCCAATTTATCCCACTTTCTAATTGAATCACTCTTTGTGAGGCATTGGTTCTAGGCAAGGGGATGTTGTTTTCCCTAGTGCGACCACCTATTTGCACAATTGATATTTTCAAATATTTATCATTAAGATATTTTTATTATATGCATGTGCATGATATTTTGAAGACCACATAAAGTAAAGAATTGCAAATGAAAAATGGAAAAGAACACCAGACTAAATAACTTTCAAAATAAAATATATAAAATTACTTTTATGATAAACATACTATTTTTCATTGCTGTATGGCCATATGAAATGCTTAGTTGTACATATATATGTTAGATGGGTAATACCGCAATTCCTTCCCCAATAAGAGTTTTCCGGAGAAGAAATGAAAGAAGGCAATAAGTCAACAGACTTTGGCATTGGCAATCATCATTGATTTGATATGCCCTTGATTACCAAGCAAAGTGACCCACAGAACCATGTCCGGTCAACATCTATCAAAGGCTCAAAGCGATAGTTATCCTTGATGCTAGTCACCATCTCATCGTATTTCGTCTGAAATCTAACAACAGTTACTTTTAGTTGCATTTCGTCCTCGAATTCGAACTCCCCTGCCGGCCCGGCCTCTGCTCTCTAGACCACCTGTGGATAGTTGAAACAGACGCCAGCGTAAACCGATGGGCGTGTCACGATCACGACACGACCAAGCTGGTTCGCCTACGATCTTGCGAGTACCTTTGCCTCCGAGCCAAACACTCAGTTCAGAGTTCACGGTACGTATCTACCACAGTCCGGGACCAACCAGAGCGTAAAGAGTGCATGTGGAACAAGATAAATCGATACTGCCTGCGACTTTTTGTAGCGGACGATCCTGGCACGCAGTGCGTCGAGCTTCCTGTAACGTAGTACCAGTGGTTCTGGTGAGGGAGTGACGTGCCAACCCGAAGCCGGCCGGCCTACTACACATCCCGCTCGCGCACCAACTGTTCGCCGAAAGCACGCGCGCCACGTCCGTCCCAATCCGTCGCTTGCAGCCGGCGCGGGAGCCGTGGTGGCAACGGGGGCACAGCACCGCCGATCGCGACGGCTCGTGGCCTCGTGGGGGATTTCTTTAACGCTCGCCCAGGCGCGGCTCGCGGGCGTGTCGGCCGTGCGCGACCCGGCCGGCCGGTTGCAAGTTGCAGCCGTCAGCCAGCCAGCCAGCCGGGGCGGGCGGGCACGGGCACGGGGGGGATGGGGCGACCTGGGCCTGGGCGCGTGTCTAGTGGTGGGGGAGCAGCGCCACCGGTGGGGCGGCGCGGGGGTTCAAAGGGCAAAGGCTCCCCACCGGCCGGCCGGCGCACGCGCGGACCCGGCCAGCCCCGACGTGGGCGGGAGGGACGTCTCGGATGGAAGAGGCGGGCCGGCTGGCTTGGCTGGCTAGTGTAGGGGCGGTGGCGGCGTCGGGCTGGCGGTCGCCGAGGGCGGCGGCCAGCCGTGACGGCCGGCCGCACGCGCGGTGCGGCTCAGTGCGGCGTCATGGACCAGTTGGACAATATTCGGGTCGTCGCGGGGATGCACCGACCCTGACTCAGCGCCGGCGCGGCAGCTGAAGACGTGCCCACTAGATCAAATGCGCAGAACAGAATGTGCTTGTGAATAACAAAATATAAATAAATAGATGCCTAGTATATGATATGAGCACGTTCCAACAATAAAAACTCAAACAGATCGGAGCGTGTTGACAGGGCGGCAGCATCAGTTCAGTTGTTAACGAAAGGCCTGAGACCCCTCAGTTCAGCCTTAGTAATGCAGTTGACATATCGACGTACTGCATTTTATATACAAGCTGGCATTTAGCAAGTCAACTCAAACTGTTTTTCTTTTTTTTTTTTGAAAAAGAATGTCAACTTGTTGTACAAGGCCTGGATCGAGACATCGTTTACTTTACATTACTGACACATGATTTGTTAAATACTTAGTGGGAAATTATTCGTCAAGTACGATAATTTTGTTTAATAATGCCTGAGATGGAGGGTGCCTTTTCCATTTTGTTTTTCTGATTGCTAAAGGAAAACAACGACGACGACGGCTTTCTCATCCTTTTTTCAAGTAGCACTTTGCTAGCCTGCAGGGCGTAAGGCTCTGTTACAGAATGCTCAAGAAAGTTAGCCTTGCATAGATAAGTTTTGCAGAGTTATGCAATTTCAATCACAAAATCTGTCACTCCAGTCTCTAGAAAGTGTTCGTAAGGATATGGCGTGCATGTGCTTTCAAGGAAAAAAAATTATAGCCACTAACCGGCCAACAAGGAAGGTTCCTAAGAATTTTTTTCAGATAAGGCATGTAACAATATTCACTTCGACCGGGTTTTCATCCTAGGAAACAGACATATCGCGATCGATGGAGGTATGGAACTGCAGCCTTATATTGTGATAAGAAAATAAATCGTGCTCACGAAAATAATGGAACTATAGGAAGCGGCACTTTTAGCTATTGATGGCGTGCATTGTGCAGAAGTCCTGAAGTTTAGAGCTGCAAATTTGAAATTATCTGAACCAGAACGGATGGCTGTTCAGAATTTCCTAGAGTTGTTATTCGATTGCCACTTCTCCGTAGCATCAGATTTTCAGATGTTAACTCTATACGGTACCATGTCGCACTCAATATCGTTGTAGATAACGACTGTAGATCGCTCAGCATCAGTACCCAATGATTTTGCCCGACTGAGGTGACGGTGTCTTGTGTATCAAAACTGTATGAATTAGCCTTAACCAGTACGGACAGAAAAGGATCCCATTGTAAGATATCGTCTGCTCCTTTAAGGTGAATCAAACACGCACTTTCCTTTTTTTTTTCTCGAATAAAACAGGCACTTTCTGTAATCTATGATGTCCATTTCCTTCAGAATTTATTACTACAGCCAGCATTAACCAGATTTATTCTTGGCACATGCCGTTCTGAAAGTCGAAAGAATAGTTTTGGTTTGTGCTCAGTCTGCTCACCACGCCCAGCACTAACATGATCATCGAGCCATCGAGACAATTTAAGTTCAGACATTTGGATGCATTGTCAAAGGGAGATAGCTGAAAGACATGAAAAACAATTAGTAAATACTGATAAAAAAAGTCAAAAGATGTTCACAGCAGATCATAAAACCGGCCAAGCAGCGAAATCACATTAAATCCGGTTTATTCACAGCTAAAAAAAATATATCCGGAGATATTTGAAAGGGGAAAAAACTGAACAACTTGAATGGATTGTCTGAATATTCTTAAATTCTCCTTCGAATTAAGATTAAGATGGACATTCAGTAGATCCCAGTTGAACAGGTGCGAGCACTGAAGCACCTACAAACATTATGCAGCTGTCCAAGATAGCTCCATTTCCAATGCTTTAGGAACGGAAAGGAACTTCAGTTGCAACAGAATACTTTGGATGGTAGTACCCTCAACCAGAAGTGATCCCCAATGAATTTTTGCCTGGAAAATGAGCTTCAAAGGCAAGGTACAGGGGCACATCATGCAATATAACAATCTGTTGACTTCATTTTTTCAATTGTTCATAAGTTACTTTTAATAGTATCCTGCTTATACACCAGTTGTTTAATCGGCGATAACACTTATAATAGATGGGTTAGAAAGTCAGCAAAGAATATAATAGAAACAGTATAAAATCAAATCATGACATAGCCAATGACAGCACGCGATCTGAAACTCCGACAACAGTTGACGACATCTAAATTAGTACATGGAAATGCAAAATGTGACACTAGAATTGCAGGGATTGGAAGTCATTAAGTTGAGTCTACTTCTTCGAGTTCTTATTCGAGTTGACTACTCATAAAAAAAAAGAAAATGTACTAACCAATGCTATGCGGAGCTTAAAAGTTAAAATGGATCAGTTTCTTGCTTAATTTTTAGTTAAAGTTTTTTTCTTAGTTAAGTTGCCACAACATTGTTCTGAACAAGGACCAAAATAAAAATAAAATAGTTTGTGCCACTCAAGTCTGTTAAAATGTGTAGTTGCTCGTACAGAAAAAGCTTCCAGATACTACCGACCTCTGGTACAAAACATTCTTTCTATTCTTAATGAAAATAACAACCCTACCCTGTTAACCAAAGCATTCGGTGTACTAGCAAGTAAGATATCAAATCAAACTTGCGATTTGATGAAAAATACGCAGAAACATTTCAACAAGCACCTTCAGTGCATGCCTCATGCAAACTAATAGTAAGCAGGTGTGTGCCATGGAATTCCTGACATGAATCAACCGAGGTAACATATCCTAATGGGGATCTCGCGGAAAGCCGAAAGCAGATCGTCTCTGCGCTCTGAAGAAACCGGCCAATCGCCGATGAGAACGTATCGTGTGAGACCTGCAAATAAGCCTGCAATTCTGCAAAGTTGGCTAATTCGCAAAGAGCGAGGAGTATCTGGGCCGGAACATCCGAACATGCCAATTTCCTAGAAGGCTAGAAGCCCACTGACCCCAGTAGTTGCAGCCCATGAAAACTAACCGCAACATTGTGCTCCGACCAGGTGTGCCCTCAATCTTGGACTACTCTTGGTATTACGGTCTAGGAATTTGAGGATTTAGTTTGTTAATTGGGGGTTAGGGTTTGGATTTGCTGGTTTTTATGCGATTCAAATATGGATGGTACAGGATGAGGTATAGGTGGATTGCCAGATGATTTAATGCCTCAATTTTATTATGGGATGTTGGAATCTTGACAGGTTCGTGGGCAGGTTGAAGGAGCGGCTGCTAGTGCCAGGGACCGCTAAGATGCGCACGAAATTTTTTCTGTGACTTTTTTTCTTAAATGAACCTAAAACATTTTGAAACTTTAACAGGGCAAAGGATTTGATGAATAAATATCTAGATAATGTTTTGGACTTCTGTTGTTCCTATAGCTAATAACCAATCAATCTCTTATATTGACATAGTTAGACAGCATATGTATTAAACTATGATTACTAATAGCGAATTTTTCATCTTGGGTCCTTGCATCAAATTTCAATATGCATATCCATCTAATGTCGCTATTGTTTTTCCTGCAGCTTAATGAAGACATACGACGTGAAGAATGGGTACTACTTGTTTTTAGACAGAGCCCAAGGCTAAGAATTTGTGAGGATCATTTTCACAACTGGAAGAAGTGGTCCACGCCACCAATTGAAATTACTCGTGTTGCTGAGTGACTCTCCTGCAAGAGGCTTGTGGCAAATGCTGTTTGAAGAAAGCAGTCCAAGCTCGCCAGTAGTTGCTGAAGGCGACCAAGGAATGTCGTCAGGTGTCAAGATTATGCTATTGTAGACATGCAGATTCAGTAAATATAGGTGTTATGGTTCAGTAGCTGTAGGTGTTATGGTTCTGGAGATGTAATGCATGTTCTGAACAACATGTCTTGTGCCTGTTTGATCTGTGATCGGCACAAAATTAAGGACAGTTTGCTTAGCACTGAAAATATGGTTCTGTAGCTTTTTTTTTTATCTGTGGTCAGAAATGAGCATTTTCAGTGGTGAAATGACACAAAATGCCTTTATAATGACAGTTTGCTTGTTGCTGGCGATGCAAAATATGATCCTTGTTCATGACTAGCTTTTTCTAGAGATATATTACAACTGATGATATATACAACGAATGAGCCCTAACTTGTTCACATGGCTACTTCTTCTTCCTAAGAAATCTTTCCCTTGAAGCTCTGATCCGGTCAACTGTTGGGCCTCCATCAACTTGGTGTAACATGCCATACCCATACCAATTGTTCGTTGGTATAGGATCAGGAGGTGGCTGTGAATATAATTGAACCTCAGGCTGAGAAGTGGACATCATTTGTGGTTGCTGCTGTGAACCGGAGTTAGCATCATGCCTTGGCTTGCTTCCCTTCTGTGGTGCAGTGATCGGAGTAACGTGCTGAGATTGCTGTTGTGAGCTAGAAGTTGCATCAGTCTTGGGCTTCCTTCCCCTCTTCTCTTGTGAACCTTTTGTCTTGGTTCCTTCCTGCAAAAGTAAAATTGTTAGGCCTTTTATCATACAGAACAGCACTGGCATGCCAATAGCTGTAGGTACTACTATAGGAACTAACCCTGTTTGCCACACTCTTCCTCATTTTGCACCCATAACATTGTGGCCAAAACCCTTGCAACGGCTACACCTGATTGCTACTCGTTTTGAAGATCTTGATGGCACATGTCGCTCACCACGAGCCTTTCTTCTCTTTTTCTTAGGTCTCCCAGGCTGTACATTGAATCTAGGTGGATCAACATCTGGGAATGGAGTCTGCAGCCACTGTGTCTTATCCGGAACAGGGATGATTTGTCCTGCATATGCTAGCAAATATGCCTCTTTTTTGAACAAATCATCCACATATTCCTCAGGCTTATGGTTGAATGCTTGTATGGCTGACACAGCATGGCAGCAAGGTATACCAGCTACATTCCACTTCCTGCATCCACATGTTCTGCTATTCAAATCAACAATGAAGGTGAATTCAGACATTGAAACCTGCCATATGCCTCTGTCAGCACAAATTGGCCTACAAAAGCTTGCAAGGTGTTTTTCAAACTCCAATCCCTTTTGATAATTTGGAGCAATTTGCCATTTATCCCTCTGAGCACCTTCCTCTTTAGGGGGTGTTTGGGAGGAGGGGGTTAAATTTTAGCCCCGTCATATCGAATGTTTGGACACTAATTAGGAGTATTAAACCTAGACTAATTACAAAACTAATTACACAACCCCTAGGCTAAATCGTGAGACGAATCTATTAAGCCTAATTAGTCCATGATTTGACAATGTGGTGCTACAGTAACCATTCACTAATGATGGATTAATTAGACTTAATAGATTCGTCTCGCGATTTAGCCTAGGGGTTCTGCAATTAGTTTTGTAATTAGCTTATATTTAGTCCTCCTAATTAGTATCCGAACATCCGATGTGACAGGACTAAAGTTTAGCCCCCTCCTCCCAAACACCCCCTTAGTTGCATAGCCTCCCATGGTCTTAGATCTCATATGCTCTAACATTATAATCACACAGAAGTAAAAACGACCCCGCGTCGCTCCTCCCTGGGGCGGCTTGGGCGGAACCCGAGAGCCGTCGCCGCCTCCCCTCCTCGCTGTCGCCCGAGCGGCCGCCAGAAGCCCGCGTGCCCACAAGGAAGGCAACGTCGGGGCTCCACCACCCTCCTCCTCTCCTTTCCTCCCCCTCGTGCTCTCCCTGGTGGCGACCGTGGTGGAGGCGGCGGTCGTCGGCCGCCCGCGGCCCGATCCACACCCTAGGCCGTCGAATCTGCTTCCCCGGGGCCTCGGCGTGTTAGGGATTGCGGTGGCGGCGGCATGCCCCGCGCCGCACCTGTTCGCGTTCCGGTCCACGACCACGCACCGCCGCGGTGAGACCATCGCCATGCGGCTGGATGGGGATGCCGCCCCCTCCTTCTCCTGCCACGTCCACCCACACGCGATCCCCATGCGGGTGGTCCCCCTCGGCGCCGACGGCGACTCCTCCTTCCACGCCGGCGGAGCTTTGGTTAGGCCACGGCGGCGTCGGCGACTGCGGCTCGGGCGGCGTGGCTTGGCTACGGTGGCGTCAGCGGCCGGTGCGGGTGTGGCTCGGATGCGACGGCGCCCGCGGTAGGCACATGGCGGCTGCCTTCCAGGCAGCAGCGGCTGCGTCCAGCCGCGGCGGCGCGTGCGTCGCAGCCTGCCCTTGCGGCGGGTGGGCTCCAAGGTGCTGTGCAGCGGTATGTCAGTGGCGCCGTGGTGGTGTGGCCGACAATGGTGTGCTTGGGTGCATTCCAGCATTGCCGTGGTGGTGTCGTTGGCTGTGACCGTGTGGAGGCTCACCAGCAGCGCCATGGTGGTGGGGCTGGTGGCGCCAACCGTCTCTTTATACCGTGGTGACGATGCGGGTGAAAACCCATCCCTCCTTAGGACAGCGTCGATGGCGCCATTGGCGTCATATCCTTCCTGAAGGTGACGTTGGGCATCTCTTGCGCGGGCCTTGGCTCTTGTCTAGCTTCCCTGTCGGATGAGGCGGGTGAAAACCCAACCCAGTTTGGGCTGGCATCAACGACATCTTCAACGTCTCAACCTTCTTGAAGGCAATGTCAAACACTTCCGGCAAGGCGGCTTGCTTCGGCGATGGTGGCTCCAGAGAGGGTGCTTTCTTTCTTTTCCTTTCTTTCTCTTTCCTTTAAAAAAATCCAGTCCGTGGCATTGGTTGTGTGCTGGCCCGACGTCCCAATCCAATCGGGCAGAGTTCGTGGAGGCTCGGGTCGATGTCCCAATCCGACCGGATGGAGTCTTCGTTGAGGCTCGTGTCGATGTCCCAATCCGACCGGGCAGAGTTGAGAGAGACACAGTTGATGCCCCAATCCAACTGGCAGATGTTGTGTGCTTGAGTTGAATTTGAGTTGTGCGCTGACATGGTACGGCGCGGGTTGATGTCCCAATCCAACCGGCTGGTGTTGTTTCTTTATTGTTTGCTCAGTCTAGATTTATTCTTCTTTTTAACATAATTGGCAACTCTCGTTTAAAAAAAACATTGTAATCACACGTTCATCTCTAGCTTCAAGTATAGATGAGTTGTAAGTTTCACTAATGCTGTTAACTACCAAATCAGGTTTGGCTCTTGAACTAAATTTGTGCCTACACCAATGTTCAGGTGGTATTTGAGTAAGCCAAACCCATGCCTCAGAAAAAATATGGCATCCGAACTTGCCATCTGAAAAAATGTAAATGCCCTGATGATAATAAAAACTACGTGAAAGCTCGAATCTCTGTGAAAAAAAGTCCAGTTACGTTACTCACTTAGTTTCAGCTTATCAATTGAACAAAACCATCAAATTCTACCAAAATTAAAAAAAAATTTACTAAACCCTACCCTAATTTCCTACCAACCAGGTCACGGAACTCCCCTGTCCATCGGCAAAACTCCAATCTTTTCCCCTCCCACAATCACCAGAACCCTTGCACAAATGGAACATACATACCGTGCGGAGCCGTGTCGCGAACCCTGACGACCTCCCTCCCACTGGAATCGCCGCGGCAGATGGCTGCTGGCGATGCGCACTTCCCGTTCTTCCTCCAAGCTTTTCGGCCACGATAGTTTGGGGGTGTTTGGTAGCACTCCACTCCACAAAAAATTGCTCCACTCCACCAACTCCGAAAATTTCGCAACCAAACGCGTCTAGCTCCAGCAACTCCGGCTCCAAGAAAAAGGTGGAACACGGGGGTAGATCCACGTTTTTTGTGGAGTACCTCAATAGGTGCTCCAAAAACCCCTGTACAGACCTCCTCGTGGAGTTGGTGGGTATTTACCCACCATTGCCACTCGTTACACAGTACCGGTTCGCGAAACATAAAACTCCCGTCGCCCGTTCCACCCGCGCGCCGGCCGCCGCCCCGTCCCACCTGCGCGCCGGCCGCCGCCCCGTCCCACCTGCGCGCCGGCCGCCGCCCGCCGTGCCGCCCGCGCGCCGCCCCGTCCCACCCGCGCGCCGGCCGCCGCCCGGGGCGAGCTCCCCCGCGGCGGCGCGGCCGGGGCGTAGGCCGGCCGGCGCGACCGGGGCGTAGGCCGGCCCATGTCCATCTTCTGGCAGGTGCCCGTAGAAGAGAAGAGGAGAGGAGAGAGAGGAAGAAGAGAGGAGAAAATAGAAGAGTATGACATGTGGGTCCGTTAACAAAGGGTAAAATAGACCATTCACACCAAGTGCTCATGTTTTTTGAGCTGGAGCACTGCCATCAGCTAAACACGTGCAGGAGCTCCATATTTTTTTAGAGTCGGTGGAGTGGAGCTAGGAAAATTGTGAAGCTAATGGAGTGGAGCTGGTTTTTCTGAGGTGGAGTGCTCACGAACATGCCTTTGTCAGTTTGCCGCCGCGCGTCTGGCTTCAGTCGAATTAATACGTCTCAACCAGGCCATGATCCAGTCTGACTTGAGACCTGGCCCGTTACCGTGCCACGCTGGCTGCTATGGGTCGAGGTGGCAAGGCAACGTGGGCTTCAAGGGCAGATTGCAACCAGGCCGGCTGGGGTGGGTGGGCTTCTGCAACGATTGGGCTTATGTGGGGGGCAATATCAAATCGGGGCTGAGTTTGACTTATGTGTGGGTATATGCAATTTTGCCTTCTCCTGTCGCGCTCGCGTGGCGACTGGATCCTGTCCTCGGCGCGCACCCTCCTGTGATCCTGTCCTCGCGCGCTGCCCACGCCGCCGAAGCGGGCCCCGCGTGCTCCCCCCCCCCTGTCAACACCGGCTCCGGCCACGGCTCCCGACCCGTCCGGTCGATGACAGCGGACCCCACTGCAGCGCGGGCCCCGCGCGTCATACGGGAGTCGGGAGGGGAGTTTGGTTTGGGCGTTTGGCCCAGGGGCAGAGTAGCAGCAGCAGCAGATGAGCAGATCCGCGTCGTCGTGAGCAAGCTGGGCTGGCTGCCGAGCTGAGCTGAGGCGGGTAGATTCGCGCAGCGCAAGGCAGGCACGGAGGCACCCCTCTCTCGCAAGTCACGCACAGGAGAGGAGACGATACGAGGGAGATACTTGTGTCTCTCCCAGGACCTCGCGTCCTCGCCCACCACCAACTCCCGGATTCTGCCAACTCCCGCCGCTCGCGCCGCGGCGCATCATTCCTTGCCAGCGGCCCACGCAAATCCCAAATCCCAAACCCCGCGCCGATGGCCACCAGCCCCCAGCTGCCCGGACCCAGCCGCCCGCCGCGCCGTTCTTATACGCCGCCCCGGCAGCCGCAGCAGCGGCTCGCTGCTTAATCCGTTCGCGTTGCGTGCTTCCGGCTGATTCGCGTGCGCATCTTGGGGAGGGGAGTTGGCTGGCTGCCTGGCTGGCGGCGGGACTGGGGAGTGCGGCCTTGGCGGCGGCGGCGGCGGCGGCGGCGCTGGGGGAAGGGCGGCGGAGATGCTGGGGTCCGGGCTGAATCTGGTGACCACGGTGATCGGCTTCGGGATGAGCGCCACCTTCATCGTCTTCGTCTGCGCGCGCCTCATCTGCGGCCGCGCCGCGCGGGCCGACGCCGACGCCGCCGACGCGACCGCGGTCGCCGCGGCGAGGGCGCTGGCGCAGCCACCCGCGCCCTTCGACTTCGACGTCGAGTTCCGCAACGTCGCGGATCTCGACCGCACGGTGAGCGCCCATCTTCTAACTCCGCTAGCGTGCGTAGCATTACATGCTTACGTTTGTGAAGCACCGAAGCACCATGGATTGCTTGGTGATCCCAAGTCATGCTCGGGGACATATTCCTCTGTTTAATTCTGTTTTACACGCTAGAACACAGTTCAACCTTTTCAGTCACATTGTTGTGTTATATAGCAGTCGTGTTTATGTGGCCCATAAAGTAAATAGTTCAGCAAAGTTAGACCCAACTAGCCGCAAATAGTTAGAGGCCACCACCGACCCACGACTGTATGAAAACGAACAAAGGGAAGTAACATGGGCAGGGACGTATGAGGAACTTGCAAGACTGAAAACTGTCATATGAGATGCAGCTCCTATTTGCTGCGCATAGTTCTCATACTACACCAGCTCTTCTATTCTCTATAAACTCTCCGTGAAGTAGCAAGCTCATTGACATGAGAACATGTCATAGAAGTCCTGTTCTTGTAGAATATAAACACACTCTGTCTTGGCAAAATAATTCAGCATAAGGTTGGTCTGTGCTAATTGAATTGGCGATAGTAATACAATTATACTCATGATGTTCATATAGTGTTCAAAACATTCACAGCAGACTGGGCAATGCGGTTATCATCATGGATGCCTTGGTTAGTTATTGTTATTTTAATCACTCATGGTATTTCTCACCCTGAAAATTGAGGTGTCGTATACGGTCCTTCTTCCATATCTTCTGATTGGTCTGAACCATGGACAATAGTATCAAGCATATTATTAATGTTTGTTGTGTCAATTAATAGGTTGGTAGGCATGTGTATCATCTGTCTCAATCATGGATATGATACATTTAGAAAAGTGTCTTTTTAGTCTTTTAGTGATAAGTTTGGATTTCGGGTCATATTATGGCCAGCATTGAGTCCTATCAGACCTTTACAACTATGCTAACTTTCCAGTGGTAACTGAAAGTGGACAAACGCAAAGGATTCGTCTTTTGCAAAGCTAAGCACGCACATTACTTTTCTATGTGCCTATTTCAAAATATTTCTCAGTATTCTATGCTTTCTTTCATTTCCCAATTGCATAGGTGTGGTTATGCATAGCCCAATTGCGCTTTATTTATGCTTCTTTATTTGCTACCAAAATACTGATAAAAAATCTTCATGCAAAGCTATGTATGACTGAGGAATACTTTAGTCGATGCATTAGCTTGAGTACTATGTCCAGTATACCATTTACCTGAAAAATGGAGATAAGTAGATACTCTTCCAACTTTCAGCTACGAAGATTGAGATCACTCTAAGATGTTCCTGATATTACTTGGGAATTTGTTGCGCACACTTGGATTAAATTGTTCTTACTTGGCTTGCTTCATAGTTTCAAAACAACAGTTGGAGATGACTAAACAATTACAGAGTTTACATTCATAAATGGATATTTATTTTTATGCATTATGTTTCTGCGTTGTGATCCTCCGTGTCAGTTTACTTACAGCTATCCAGAACAGGCTTTGTGTTAAAAAAAATTAACATTGTTTATTTCGTTTTGTTCAATAGATTGAGCGTTCCCGCAGTGGGTTGGATCCTTTTGCTGTTGCTGCAATTCCTACAATGAGTTATAGTTCTGAGGCCTTCCATTCAAAAGATGACGCCCAGTAAGCAAACAGTGCATAATCTAGTGTTAATTTACTTCCATGTTTGCAAATGTTCCGCCATTCCTTCAACCAAAATGTTCATTCACGAAGGGATTAATGTTCACACGATATCTGTGTGTATACCGATCGGTTAAAATGGTGATAATTGGATTGTCAAAGCCTCCATAATTTTCAGTCTTTGTTATTGGGTGATTTATAAGTTCTGAAGCATAGCTGCAGTGGTTTGTCAATCTGAACTGAAAGATGCTATGATTAAGTGAAGCACTTAAATGGACTAGATTTTTAGTTGGATTCATAAATCATCTAATGGAGAACCATATTGTCTAGAACAAGAAGTAAATCTACCCGTTGTCTGTATTTTCTCTCTTGTAACTGTGGGAAGGTAATGGGAAGGGCTGATAATTGGCCCCTAACATTCAATAATGACTATGCTTGGCATATAAGCAATCAACTGCATAACTGTGATTAAACAATAACCATCTTGATTATGTACATTTACAGGTACTACGTTTTGTTTATGTGGAGACATTTACTATGACCTGTATTGATCAAGGCTGTGTTTGGTTTGTATCCCAAAGTAGCCACGCCAGATCTTCGGCTGCCGCACTTCTCTAGGCTAGTGTTTGCTTCTTGCCTAACCTTGGGCTGCCACAACTCAACTATGCTCATTCTAGTACAAAACGCACGCCACAGCTCACCTAACGTGCGGCGGACAAATCGTCCGCCACACATGCGGCGTGCCGCACTTAAGCTAGGCTGGTTGAGGACACGAAGCAAACAGAGCCCAAATACCCTGTGTTTTTCTTTTTTTGGAACAGCCATAGGTAGCATAGACGTCTGGTATATGTTTCTTTATGGCAAGCAGCTAATTTCTTGCCCAGTGGATATTGTTTTGTCTGTAGTGCAGTTTTTTCTGTTATTGAACAATGAAATGTCTAAAATGAGACATGCTTATTAGATTAGATATATTCTAGTATTTGGTAGTTTAGGAAGTTAAGAGAGAAATATTTCTGATAGAATTATATTACCACATTGCTTATTGTTGATGAACATTATGGGAATTGAATAATTGCATAGATACCTTTATGAGGTATGTTTACTTCTAACTGAAAAGAAAATAACATGCTCCTAATTTTCTTTGACAGGTGCTCAATATGTTTAGGTGAATACAGAGAAAAGGAGATACTTCGTATAATGCCCACATGCCGACATAACTTCCATCTTGAATGTATAGATGTATGGTTACAGAAACAAACGACTTGCCCAATATGCAGGATCTCATTGAAGGACCAAGCTGGTGCAAAATCTGCTGCATCGCCCCTCCGTGGCCTCCCTCAACTGTTGGGACACCCGGAGAGCTCTGTCAATAGATCGCCTCATTGGATACTTCCAATTCATCGTGATCGGACTGGTGGCAGACAAAACAGTCCAACCTCACAAGAGTCACTGGAGGTGATCATTGAAATCCAGCCACAAAGACATTGAGGGCATGGATATACAGGGTGGAAACCATGAGAAATTGGTGAGGCTATGCTGTTTTTGTCGAGCATCAAAAGGATCTGCCGTTGCAGAACCCATGCTCAGCCTGTTCGTCCTGCAGCACAGTAGTTGGGTACAGAATGAGAGCGCATTCATTTGTTTGGCCTGGTGTCTAGGCATTCTTTGTACATCTCGAGCTGTAGATTAGCGACTTTCCTTTCGCCACGGCTGTGCGTGGTTCTTTCTGTGTTTTCTTTTTTTTGATGTGTTGTCGTTGTATGTTGTAAAGAAATGATATACTGATCAGATTCGGAGTTGCGAGAATATTTGCAGCGGCTCCGCCCGTCAATAAATCGTCAATGCTCAAGGGAGCATTGGCCCTTGAACCTGCACAAACTGCTGCTTCCTATTTCCCAGTTCCGATCACCATAGCAGAGCTTCAGACTAAAGATGAACCCAGCAACTGTTCTTTCTTGGCCCTGATGATTTCCAGATTCTCTTTCACTTCCGGTGCGAGATTTAAAAATTCCCTCCTGTGCTAACTACTCGTTGTTCGCCTGTTCCCTCCTTTTCCAGGCTGTGAGCGCGGCTGTTAACTCCTGTACCAGCATCGGTGACGTTTCATCAGCGACCGGGACACTTAGCGTTGCTCACTCGTCCCCCCCCCCCTGTTTCTCTACTGTGAGCGGCTGTAAGGACACATCACCTCCCACGACCGGTTGTTGCGACACTTCACTGTCCCAGGGGCACAGTCCCGGCTCAGCCTGGCAGCGATTCAGCGCTCGGTGTAACCGTGTTACTAAAAGGAGAACTGTCGAAACCCGAAAGATCCCCAAACCGCGGATCACTGTGAACTGATAGCGCAAAGCAGCGTCCGTGTGGGCTACACGAGTCGCGAGCGAGGAGCTGTGGCTGGCGGCGCTGCGCGGGTGGACGCGCGCGCGTCGCGTCCGATCAGTCGGCGTCCCGGGGCAGCCTGCAACCTGATCGAGCAGCTGAAGGCCGTGGAGCTATCGGCGCATCACCTCGCACAGGCCGCGATCCCGTGTGCGCCCTCCAGCCTTCCACGCGGCTTACTGCGTGCAACGAATTCGCGGGACCGTGACGTCTCCCGAAAGGGAGGTTCCGGCCGACTTGTACCTCCGGTGCGCCGGCTGGATGCCATGGCGCCGGCGTTGTGCACCCCGCCGGTTTCCTTGACGGTCGTGCTCATACATGGGGCCATGGGGGCCGAGCTATTAGGACTTGGGAAACGGAACTGTGAACGGAGAGATACGATACGGGGCAGGTATTCACAAAGTCACGTGCCACCAACTTTTCATACGGAGAAGCTCTGTGTACCAGTGAAGAGCACTGACCAAAATTCAGAAGTCAGAACCATGTACGGCTTCCGGTAAACACTATTTAATCGAGACGAACAGTTTTATGCAGCTGCGGATTTGTTTTAACCGTGGACTGGATTACGCCGGATGACGGCTGTTTCCTCTTCGGCGACGACGGCGACCCGATCACCCCCCAGATTCGCAGATTGGACAGGCGACGCGCGTTCCCGATCGACGACGACCCGAACCCCCAACCCAACTCGCGTTCAGGCAGCCACGGGCCGGCTGGCCCATCCATCCAGTCCGCCAGGGCCCAGGGCGCACCACGCCCGGATTAAAATTTGGCTGATGCGTTGCGTCGAGCGTGTTCGTGTACATACATGGATGATGACGATGGTGATGGAACGGATAAGAAAAAGGCGTAATTTGCTGTTTTGCGCGAGCAACAACTAACAACGGCCGCGGAGACGACGTGGATGCTCCGTGGCTTCTCACTTTTTAGGCGCTTTTAAAGACGCCGGTACGCGTCGGGTCCTATACATGTCGCGTCGAACTTTAATTTTCTGAGCTCCGGGAACTATTTAATCCGCACGTATAGTGTCCCTTGTTCCGTCAGAGCATCGATCACTTGACCGGATCCGTTGCAATGGATCGAGCCGAATCATTGCATGGCTATGGTTGTCCTCCTGCATACTCGATCCTAGCATGTTACCAATATAGTATAACCTGGTCGTGTGGTCTGCGTTTTGCCTAATTTTGTATGTGGATCTATTTACTATCACCGCGTTTGCGCAGGGCTATTTGTTGTAGCGTAGCCGTCCTACTATCGATCTGATCTTGTTGCGGGGTTGCGGCATACAGAAAATCTCCTTCCAACTGGAATGGAACAGTCCTCCGTTCTAAATTGTAAATCGTTGTAGCTTTTTTATTTATAAATATTATTATACATCTAGATATAGTATATATTTAGATGTATAATAATATATATAAACCTAGACTACAATTTGGAACGGATGCTTGAATTGTCCGAGACATAACTATCTTTCGGATGGCAATCAAGGGCATAAGCGGCGGTCTGATGACGTGCTAATGAATCTTCGCTCGACAACTCGGATGCACCTCGCGCCGTACGCTCACGTGGTCAAAGCAGCCAAAGCGTCCAGATATGATCCGCCAGTGCAACGCCGCTGGTACGCACGCTACGTTAGCGTGGATTCCGCGGCGGGTCGGAGATTTTCGAGAGGGAGAAGGGCCCGGCCGGGGAACGCTCGGTCGCGTGACACCCGCCGCAGTCGTCGTTGCCCTGCCCAACTGGACTCGCAGCCGGGAGCCGGACGGCGAAAGAAAAAGGTCGCCGAGGGAGGCATGGGGCGGGAGCCGCGGGCCGTGACAAAGCGCACCGACCCGCTCACGACCACTTGCGTGCTGCCGAGTGGCGGCCGGGGGGTCTTGCGCGATCTGAGCGTAGTAACGCGTACGTTTTCTTCGTATCAAAGGAATAGTGGAAAACTGATTCCCACCGGCAAGTCCACAACAGCTCCGATATCCGATCCCCGTGTGCATGCACGAGTCTCCATCATCGGACACTATCGGAGTATACGTCGTACAGTACGTGTTCTCGGGTTTTTTTCCGACACCAAAGGAAGAATAGTATTAAATCAAAGCCGAGTAAATCATCATGTCACACACACAGCACTCTTGAAGAAAATAAAATTACATTTAAGAATAATCAAGTACTCCTCTTCATCTTCATTGTACTCACGCGTCATGCAGTTCCAAATCTCAGTCTCAACCCTGTATAAAGATTCATATAGAAGGTCGCACAGGCATACGCTCAGCAAGCAAGCTGAGAACAAGCGCCAAAAAATAACGACCAACATACTTCTTCTTCCTCTTCCTCTTCCTCTTCCTCTTGCGTTTTCTTCTTCCTCTTTCTGCCACCGATGAAGAAGAGAGACCGATCCCACTCTACCCAACCCAAGACTAATCAACATCAGCTCGAGGAGCAGAATTATTCTCACAAGTCTTTCATCGTGGTTGGATCTAACCATGACAAAACGGAGAAGGGGCCGGAGAAAATTATTCCACGACAGCAGCACTACCCCCACCTCAATGTCGCCATACGAAAATCTAATTCTCCATGTCGTCATGCTAAGGAAGTTACCGACGCCATAGTTGCCGCCATCATCTTCGTCGGAGTCACCATGGACAGACCAAATCCACCTTACCTCCTCGTCGTTGTCGGAAAAGAGAAGGAGGAAACAAATCTCCAGTGCCACCTCCTCGTCGTTGTCGGAAAAGAGAAGGAGGAAACAAATCTCCAGTGCCACGAACCGTAGCATGAAGAAACTTGAACCCTAAAACTAAACTCGATCTACTAAAACTATTAGAAAGATGGTCCCTACTCCTTCCGATCTCCGACGAGATGTTGGAGGTGGGAAAGGAGGGGGACTGACGATGGTGGAGGCGGAGGGCCAGCGGCGGGATCGCAGTGCCGTCCGTGTCACCCTTCTGGACAACCGGGGGCGATCTTGGGCCCTGTGTGTTCTCGGGGTTGGGATGGGAAAATGCGGCACGAGCTTATTCGCTAGCCCTCGGAATGTGGCGGCAAGTCGGCGCGGATACTCGTGCGGAAGGAAAACTAGAGTCAAACATACTAGTACTTCCTTAGTCAAAGAAGGTACTTGTACACTTTATTGCCACAGTCCGAGAGAATTTTTTGACCACTAATAGCAAAGCTACAGCACCATCCATTCCATGCAAAAGAAAAATTATTAAACCGGAAAATGCCATTCCCTCAAAGTATGTACTAACTCGGAAATAAACTAAGCTCTGTATCGCTCCAATCCCGTTGGGGAGAAAGCATTTTTTTATCAATGCCCAAGCTTAAGTATGTAGGAAATTTTTTTTAAAAAGCAGTTATACTCAAACACAATTCATCGGAAAGATTAAACAATTTCACTACTAGACAAAACAGCTCTAATACCGGTTGGGAACCCCCTCTAGTACCGGTTTCACAACCGAAGCAATTCGCTACTAGAGGGGGTCTACCGGTACTAAAAGGTATTAAAAAATAAAAAATACCAAAATCCTCGCCAGCCCCGTCCCCCCCTCCACCCCGCCGCCAGCCCCCTCCGCCACTACCATCCCGCTCGCTCCGCCTCCACCCTGCCTTCGCCTCCTCCGCCCCATTCGCCTCCCGCCGCATCCACTAGCCCCGCCGCCGCCGCCGCCCTCCGCCCGCCCCGCCGCTCCTCCGCCCCCGCCGCTCGCCCCGCCGCCCCCGCCACCGCCGCCGCGTCTCGCCCCGCCGTTGCTCCTCGCCTCAGGCACGAGGTGAGGGGCGAGTGGAGGGGGGAGGAGAGGGGAGGTCGGGGAGAGGGAGGGAGGGGGCCGATGGAGGGAGCTGAGGGAGGCGAGGAGAAGGAGCTGAGGGAGCCAGAGGAGAGCGGAGGAAGAGGGAGAGGATAAGGTAGCGGAGGGGCCGACCGGTGCAGTAAATTAAAAAGGTCGAGGGAGGTGAGGTGCGGACGGAAGTAACTTTTAGTACCGGGTGGGGGTTCCACTCGATACTAAAGGGTCACCTTTAGTACCGGGTGGAGCCCCCACCCAGTACTAAGGGCCTCCGAGGGATCCCAAATTTAGACCCGGTACTAATACTAACATTAGTACTGGATCCAAAAATGATCAATACTAAGCCTTGGGACGAGAGGTCATTTTTCTAGTAGTGTTTCTTGCTTTGAGTGAATAACATGGCCCTCACCCTTAGGCTATTTTTCATGAAAAAAGTAGTGACTGAACATCCCCACCTGAATGGCATTGGTAAGCCGTGGCATAACCGCAAACCAATGATCTCATATTTCATGAAAGCAAGATACCCTATATCGCACGTTTAATTCGGGAAAATTGGGCTAAAACCCAACCACAACAATAGCTACCTAGCTAAACTAGGCATGAGCTAGCTCTACACCCAAGTGCAAAGGGTGGAAATATGGCCATAATAATTACTATAGGTAGCAACACCATGCTCCAGCATAAGAGCGAGATTACAACACCATTCCTGGCATAAGGCTTGTGCTAGTTGCAAGTCAGAGGCGGGCCTAGGGATTGGAGATTGGGTATTCAAAAGATAAAAGAAATTAGTGTCTCAACCCTGTTTTGTGTCACGCTTCATTGATAAATACCATTGATTAGCAAAATAATGGGTATTCACCCTTGAATACCCCCTGGGCCCGCCTTGTTGCAATTAGGAATTTTGTGACTCAGCAAAATCTACAACCACATCAATTGCACTTGAACCAACACAATTAATTTTGTACTATCCATGATTTTATTCGCTACACATGTGCATACCTCTCCCTTAGGTTAAAGCACGTACGGAATAAAACATCTAGCTTGTATTCATCAAACAATTCAATTTGTTTCTTAAAGGACGCCAAAAACTCTGCCACAAGTTTATTAAAAATAAAAGGAGTGTTGATTTATTTTTTTTGTGTGGGTAAAAAACCGTTCGTCAAAACCACACAATTAATAACAACTTCACCAGAGGCCTCTTGCTCAATAGCCGACCACCCAACAATTACCAGAACCACTCACCCTACGGACTGACTCATGTAACAACTTGCACTGCTACCCGCACAAAAAAAAAACAACAACAACAACAACTTGCGCAGCACTCGCACAGGTAAAAAGCTAATCCTAACACAACTCTATAGAGATTCAATTCGCTTTAAGGCGTAGCTTTATGCGTAGTATTCTTATATGTTTTCCCCCGTCGAGCACCAACCCCAGGTTCATGCATGTGGCTGATCCGATCCTACAGAAACAGCAGCGTCAGATATTTGTCAAACCCCCTGTCTGAAATTAACAGGGCGCCGCTATCCCGAAACGCGCCCATTAGCAAAGGCTATTGGGAGGACTAGGAGCTTCCTCGCCCAACCACAGCTGCGTCCTGCGTGCGACCACGACGGCAGCCTCCGGGGAACGAAACGGAGCGGAGACAGATGGCCGCCGCGGGAAAGGTGGCGGCCCCGCCTGGCAGCGCCGCAGCCCAGCACCCGTCAGTCCGTCAGCCACAGAACCTGCCCCCACGTCCGTCCCGCGTATCTCGCGTCACCCACACCGCCGCGCGCGCGAGCGAGGAGGAGGGGGGGCCCCAACCACGAAAGGGTGAGAGAATTAGCGCCAATCACCTGTCCGCGGGGGCGCTAATGACAGAGCTCGCAACCCCCCGCGCGCGAAAGGCTACCGCTACGCCATTTAGAAAGGCGGAGAGCGACGGCGCCATCTCGCTGTCGCTCCGGGGAAGATAAGACGAAGCTAGCTATAAGCAGCGGTTTTTATCCGGCTTGCGCTTAGGTTAGGTGGGCTGCTGTCTCGTGCGCTTTGCTTCCCAGGCACCAGCTCAGCGCAAGCCATACAACACAACATGCATCCCCAGCTCGAATTACGCGTCTGCCGCCTCCCCCTCCTCCCTCCCCGGCGCGCGCCTCGTCTCCCTCTGTATGCTAGCTCCTCCCGATCTTTTCACCATGGCGGCCCGCACGCTTCATTCCCGCTTCTTTAACCAACCCTTATATACCCGTCTCCACCCCTCTCCATCTCATGACACCTATAGCTTGCTCTCCTCGCGGCACAAGTTACAGGGCGCACGCACACACACAAATCGAGACGCACACTTCATCATCATCAGTTGCTTGGGGAAGGGGAGGCACACACCTGCGTGCACCATATAGATAGGTAGGTGTGCATAGGTGCACTGCAGCTGAATTCGGCACATGTCAGTAGGTGCCCAGATAGATGGTCGTGCCCTAAGGGTTCATGGCTGAGCAGCAGCCGCCGCCCCCGTCGTCGTCATCGCCGCCGGCTCCTCATTCTCCTTCCCCAACGGTGCAAGTGCAAGCGGGGCTGCCAGCGAGCCACCAGGCTTCGGGTTCGGGTCCCGCCTCGCCTCATTCTCCTTCTCCGGTGGTGCAGGCCAGCGACGGGACGGCGACGGCGGCGGCGGGGGTAGTTGCCACGGCCCCGGCGATGGCCACCGCGACGAGCTCCGGGGAGCCGTCGCCGCGGTCGTCCGGGAAGCACGCGTTCTACCGCGGCATCCGGTGCAGGAGCGGCAAGTGGGTGTCGGAGATCCGGGAGCCCCGCAAGGCCCGCCGCATATGGCTCGGCACGTACCCGACGGCCGAGATGGCCGCGGCGGCCTACGACGTGGCGGCGCGCGCGTTGCGCGGGGCCGACGCCGTGCTCAACTTCCCCGGAGCGATCGCTTCGCGCCAGGCGCCAGCGTCCGCGTCCCCCGCGGACATACGCGCCGCGGCGGCCGCCGCCGCTGCCGCGGCGCAGCTTGAGCACCCGCAGGGTGGCGAGGCTGCTGCCACCGCCAATCCTCCCGCCGCCGCACAGGACCGGCACCACCAGCACCACGGCATGAGCAGCGCCACGGCCGACGCGGCGGGCGGCTACACGCCGCAGCAGGGAATCGACAGTGGCGAGTTCATGGACGAAGAGGCGATCTTCGAGATGCCGCAGCTCCTGCGGAACATGGCGGCGGGGATGATGATGAGCCCGCCGAGGCTGAGCCCCGACACCTCCGACGAGTCGCCGGACCCGTCGGAGGCCGGGGAGAGCCTCTGGAGCTACCATGACCCGTAGACCGCATTGCTCGCTCAATAGCACACCTAGCCCATGGCCTTGGCCTAGTGTGGTAATAATACAAATTATAGTGAACTAGTACAACCGGTAGCGAACCAGAATTGATTATGGCAACAACAACAGGAGAACCAGGAGGTACATACATGGACCCCGGCCGGTGCTGCGCAGCGTCCTCTACTTATCTGGTAATATAAGTGTATGCCATAAGCGTAGTGTGACATGCTCGATCGCTAGTAAGAGTACTAGTTAATTACCAGAGCATCCATGTGCTAGTGTACTACCCTTTCAAATTTTACAATTTTCTATTTCTCTACTTTGTTCAGTATTCATTTCCTATTGCTGCTTTATTTCAAGTGATTCGGCAAGATTGAGCAAAGTCCAATTGTTGATGCAATTGGCGTATTTCCAGTTTTGGTGTAAGATCAAGCTAGCACATGTTTTTGATGTGCCAAGTGGATCGTAGGGGGGACGCAACTATATCAATATATGTGCGGGTGTCATTGCGTCTGTAGACAAGAAAAAAAATATTTGTGATATATGGTCCCATGGATAAGAAAATAGGCGTGTACATGCATATGCTCCACTTACCTTTTTTAATAGAGTGCTAAGTTTTGGTGCTGTTTAGTGTATGCATATTGGGGAAGTTGGCAGTTGAGGTGCTCAAAAGGGAAAGGAGTTAGGTGGCCAATCTCTCGATTCTTGCTGTTTTTCACCGCTTACTATATATAGGAGTACTCCCTCCGTCCCGCAAAGAGTGTCTTTTAGTTATGTCCTACGTCAAACCATTTTATGTTTGATCAAGTTTATATACAAATATATCAATATTTTTTTATGTCTAATAAGTTTCATTAGATTCGTTATGAAATATATTTTCATAGCATACCTATTTAGTATTATAAATATTGATACTCTTCATTGTAAATTTAGTCAAACTTAAAATAGTTTGACTTAGGACAAACCTAAAATGACACTCTTTGCAGGACGAAGGAAGTAGGTGGTAGTTTGTTGTTTATAGACTATAGTTACTATATATATATAGTGGTACCTGAAACAAATAGTAGGCAGCTGAAAAAAATAGGGTCAAAAAATAAATTTAAATATTTCCCGCTCTTGAACAATATTTCTGAAGATATTTTACAGCTTGCAGACATTCTCCATTCCTACGTATATCTATAAATCAGTTTTATTATCTATAAATCTCTTTTCTTAGAATTATTAATCAACAGTAATTTTTTGATCAATAGTGTCACTATCATATTGATCCATGGTCGGAAACATTGTTTCCTATCGCTTTAATACCTTTTTCATCGTTCTCCTAGTAGCCAAATGTCAGGCAGAACTAGCATCATTGAAGATATCACAGCAATGGCCTCTGAGAATTCGTAAAATATATTCCGATCATATCGAATTTTTAAACAAATGAATCCTTCACCAGTCCCCTCTTCTGGGCTAAAACAGATGGTCACTTGATGACCTCTACCAATGTGGGATGTTTTATGATTGGATGCCTGAATCATGTCTTTTTTGTCTCAAGATCTCGCTTACATGCATGTGCCAAGGTGCCTGATATAAATGACTGGATCTGAAGTGTCAGATTTGAAGCATGGTAATTAGTGAGCTCTATACCCTTTGGTTCATTCCCTTGGTATCTTCAGTTTGCACCCACAAGACTGACCAAAGTTGGTCATCATATAATCCATAAACATCTATGCGAACAGTGAAAGCCTATAAACAAATAGTGTAAGGTGGAAAGCAGGTAAAAGATCTCTCCCGAGTCTCAAAAAAGGAGTAAAGAACCCGTACAACCAAATGCTCTTGAGAACTCACTATTTAACTGTTGAGCAGCAGTAAGGAGTTTCTTTAGGAAAGGCCAAGGGCCAAGACTCTGACACCATGTTTTGAGATAAGGTACAATAAGATAGCAGATCCACAGTTTATCAGCTTAAACAGTGTTTTACCAATTTGGTGATGGAAATAAAACTGTCAGCTTCCTGGTGAAGATTGAGTGATTTGGCCTGGTTCTTGAGTGTATGTGGGCCATGATTCTTCTGTTTGTGTGCACTGACACTGTTTCACGCATGCATGCATACTTTCAGGTACCATTATATTTGTTGACATCGTCCAGAGGCACCCTTTTGTATGGTTCAGTGAATTGATTAACCTACGCATGCATTTTCAGATTTTTGTGAGCATCAGATGGCAGGTGGCTCTCCGTATGGTAATCTTGTTTTTAGGTCGTGGTTAATTTCTCATCGTTAGCTTCCGGTTCCATCTCTCTGCATTCAGGAATCACATAAGTTTGCTCGAAAAATTGATAGAGCAGTACTATGCAGGAGAATCGATCTGTCCGTTGGTAAATCTTCTTTACAAAAAGAAGAAAAATATAATGGAGCTTGAAATCAATCTACACGATGTTTTCAAGAACACGTGATGCACATAATAATTATTCATTAATTCAAATCCAAAAGGTCAACCACAATCGTGGTGCAAGACGACAAGGAAGCAAAACTTCAGCAGAAAACATGGAATAAATTGCGAAGTAGTACAGAAAAAAAAGTTGCGACGACCTATTAACTGGATAAAACTGAAATAATGATTATTTTGAGTACTAAAGTGAAACAAATATACAGTGCTTCCTTTAAAGTCTTGTGCGAGAAAAAGTGCAAGTACTTTATTAGATTCTTCCCTGATCAGCGTTAGCAAAAAGGCTAGCTAGGGTACATCGAATAATATGGCTGATCGATGAACTCTTATCTAAGGTGGGAGGCACCATTTGCATTTGGTACTTGCTCTCTTCCCCAAGACCCCAAATACGATGAGGAGCCGCTGCCCCTGGCTACACACAGAGCTAGCGAGAGGCAGGCACCAGCGTCGTCATGCATGATGGCTCTCGACAGGTACCCGGTCAGACGATCGAACTTTTTGCTGCCGGCCGGCGAGCGCATGGGTCCTCCGTTCTGTCATTCGCTAGGCACAGCACAGTTGATGGCCACGGCACGACGGCATGCACGGATCGGACATCGTCGTCGTCCGCGCCTCCGCGGGACGCCGGCCGATGGATGCCGCGCATGGACGGATCGATATGCTTGCGGAAGCTACGGTCCCGAGCGCGCGACATGCCCCGTCGCCAGGGGGTACGGCCCGGCTGTCGCGTCAGGGTCATGCGCCGCTGTGCGTGCCCCGGAACTCGACGAGATCAGAGCGAGCGAGGCCAACCCCGCTCCACAGGGCGGCGTCGTCTGGCCGGTGTGGCCGTGTGGGCCAGCGTCCGGGATAGCTAGCTAGAGAGAATTATGGGCTCGTTTGGTAGGGCTCCGGAGCGGCTTCTCGAGCGGCTTCTCCCGAAGCCTTGCCAAAGGATGCGCGTGCAGCAAAACGCTCTGGCTCCGGCGGCAGAGCCCCGCAAATCGCGCTCTCTGGAGCCCTTTCGGGGAGGCGGAGTAAAAAAAACGGCTCCCGCGGCTCCTCCTCGGCCGTTTCCCACTCTTGCTCTCAAGGAGGGCCCGCAGGCAGGCCAGGAGACAGGGAGCTGGCCGGCACGGGGATGAGGGACCCGAGGGCCGGGTGGCGACTCGAGGTGGCGCGGCGACGGGGATGGCAGTGGAGCTCAGTGTTGGCGGCGAGCTGAGGCGGAGCAGCGCCGAGGAACCCGAGGGCCGGGCGGCGCGTGAGGGGGAAAGCGGCGGAAGTCAGAGGAGATGGGAAAAAGATAAGGCAGAAGGAGATGGGGAATACGGAGGAAAAAGAAAAGGGGAAGGGAAAAAAGAAGAAAAAAGAAAAGGAGAGAGAATCCCTTTTCATTTATTTTTTTAATTCAAATGAGCTTAAATTATAAACTATTATTAACATTCAATTCGTCTATTAAAAAAATATATATTCAAAGGCATATAGGACATTTGACCTTTTATATCCATAGCTAATAACATAGGAGAAGCTGTTTTATCAAACACTTTCGAAAACAGCTCCATCAACACCAGAGAAGCTACTCCATTAGAGGAGTCAAAACCGGAGCTGTTTTAGGAGGAGCTGAAGCCCTGCCAAACTAGCTCTATATCACGTCCTCCCCCACGGACGCGCGTACCGTGCGCCTGTCGCCGGGGGACGCGACCGGCCCTGCGCGCCGAGCCAAGAGGGGCGCGTACGGCCGCCCGGCGGGCAGCAGGCGCAAACGATGCGTGTGACAGACACCGGGTGGTGGTCGTACGGGGACCATGCCCGGCCGGCCGGCCGGCACTCCTAAGGAGTAAGAACTGCCTATATGCATGGGCCGATCGGAATTATTGAGGCGCGTGAAGACGATCCGTGCTCCGTGGAGGTGGCCACATGCGAGAAACGCCAAGTTGCTACTGAATAATTCGTGCGTATGCTAGCGGGTGGGTCTTGTCGAACCAGACTGGTGGTGATGGATAGATGGGCAACCCAACCGGCAGCGGTTGCCCAGCAATGACGAGGGAACAGTGTGATCCACAGTACACGCGTGCCAGCAACGCGCGCAGCCAGGACTCGGCTCGGGAACGACGGAGGAGGAGGACCCGGAGGCCGGCCGGCACTTGGGTAGCTCGGCCGTAGCCTAGCCTAGCTAGCTAATAGTAGTAGCTACCTAGTTTGTGCGGGCAAGTCCATCACATCGTGTCCGGCCGTCTGCTAGGTAGGACGGATCGGACGGAGCCGCCGATCCGAACGAAGATCAGGATGAAGCGGCGGCCCGGCACGTCACCGGCGCCGGAGTCGCGTGCGTAATGGGGAGGCCCCGGCTGCTCCCCGAAAGCACCTAGCAGCGAGACCGGCACGACGCACTGTACAACAGTACAAAGCCGGTACAGTTAGCACGCTGTCCATCCCTGCTGCCAGGCCCGGCGCCCTCTCTCTGTGTTTCGGACTTCCAGTACGTTGTACTCCAACGTGCGAAGCTTAGCTACAAGTGTTTGGAGCTCTTCTCCCTGTCTTATCCAGGAACGGTATCCCGCGGCCACATATGATACAGTTGAATTTAAGTTAGCTTTTTCCATAGAATTTGAGTAGATTTTTTTTCTAATAAATGAATAAACATGTCCTGATATTCAGACCGTACGTGGTAAAACAAATTAGAAACACAATCGGACGTTACTAAATCTCCACCCATGGGTACGTGGCCTCGTATGCATCACTATAGCCTTTAATCTTTGGCACATGTGTTTTATTTGTGGACGACAAGCTTATTATCTTAACATTTTATCTCTTTTACATGATATATATCCATCCAGCCAGTAATTTTCTCACCAACCTCTGATTCTTTCTCGATACAAAATGAATGGCCACACGATAACACTTGAGGCCACAACGGCAAGTGCAAATCCACATTCCTTTTCTTTTTTTTCTTTTTTATTGGGGACCGAATTTAAGTTGATCTGCGCTGGCAAAGTCTATACCTTGCCGAAAATTCAGACGTACGTACACATGCAATGCACACATGCGCGCCTATACATGTACGTTACGTCGCAGGCAGACGATACTTGAGGGATGTTTGATACTAGGTGCTAAACTTTAGCAGTGTCTCATTGGATATTCGAATGCTAATTAGGAGGACTAAATATGAGCTAATTATAAAACTAATTGCAGAACTCTGTGCTAATTCGCGAGACGAATCTATTAAACCTAATTAATCCATCATTAGCAAATGGTTACTGTAGCAACACATTGTCAAATCATGGATTAATTAGGCTTAATAGATTCGTTTCGCGAATTAGACTCCATCTGTGCAATTAGTTTTATAATTAATTTATATTTAATACTCCTAATTAGCATCAAACATCCAATGTGACAGGTGCTAAACTGCTATGAATCTGAAACGGAGCCTAAGGCGTAGACTGCTTATGCTCGTATTCTACGCGGCCACGTGTGAACCGGAAGGATTGCGGCGCCCTGGTCGGTTCCTTTCCCAGGCCCGTCGCAGGATCCGGACCAGCTTTAACTCTGACATTCTTCGGCGGCCTGCGGCTACCGTGGACGTCTGAGCGTCCCTGATGGCGATTGGAAGTCCCTGGCGATGGAGAGGTTTAGGTTAGCGTGCTAACCTGCTAATGGGGTCATTAGCACGTGGTTTTACTACTCCGTACGGTAACCAGTTACTACTCCTGATGCAGACGCAGTTCATGAAGATTGAAGGGAGATGAAGATGGACCACTGCAAGTTCGACAGTGGGAACCGGCGCACGTGCGGATGTCGAGAGGCAAGCGGCAGACAAGAAGTCGTTAGCACGATCTTAGGTTAGATATCCCGGGCCCACGGCCACGTCAGGTGGTGGGCCCCCTGCCAGTTCTACCGCATCAAGCGGCGCTCACGTTATCCGGTCCGACCCGATCGTGAGGCTAGCTAGCTTAGTACGGTGCTGTACGTGCTACTTTACTCCAACACGCCCGGTCGGATGAATTTTCACCCCGAGCTCGAGCTGAGGTCAATTACAGAGATGCATGATTGAGAGCACCCTGTGACAGCAGCAGTCCCGGTGCATTGTAAAGTCAGTCAGAGTCAGTCACCCGGAATTGACCGCCGTGAAGAGCAGACTTCATCCTTCAGACTCAAAGTCAAATGCAAGCAGCTACGTAGTACTACCTCGTTTGCCATGGCAGAACAGAAAGGAAAACGAGAGGCGGCAGCTCAGGCAGGTGGGGGACGAGGACGACGGACTACTACTTCCTGCGACGAACTATTTCCAGGGAGGGAGGTGACTATTGCGAGTTGTTGGCGACCGCTTGTCTGGAGCCGGAACCTTCGTGATTGGGTGTCTAGTAAAGTGGCGTTGAAACCCACAGTGCCTCCCCGATTTGGAGTAGGGGGCTCCTTTTGGCGGCCTCAAACCGCTGTCTGTGCTAACGTGTCGGATCGCCCCCATCCATCCATCATGTCCTTTGTCCTGGTTTCCCGACCCTTCTCGGTAGTTTAAGCTGGGGGGCCCCTGACAAACCTGGGGAAACTGTTTGGTATCCAACTGACGCGGCTGTTAAGCTGCAGATCTTTGCAAACCAATTGATTTTCGTGGCGGATCGAACCAGCGACAGCAACGCCGCGCACCTGTGCCGTCGAGGCAGGCGGCACGATCGCTTTCGGGGATCTCCGAACGCGGAAAAAACAGGCGCGCCGGTGAGGTTGACAGGATCACCGGTTTCGTTTCGGATGCCGCGCGCTACTGCGCTTGCTAGCTCTTGTGCACACGCCGAGAGGGGGCCGCCGCCCGGCACCCCGCCGGAACGGCGAAGCATACAGGACGGTGCCCAGGCATCGCATGAGCCTACGACTCTCGGCTGCGCGCGGGCACGCTGTTTTCCACGGATCACACGTACGAATCTGCCGAAAGGCGCGCCTGCGCGTATGATCCGCTCCACCCCAACAGGTCGCCGTCTCCGGCGGAGAAAAAAGATGGCGCTCGTACGTGGGCGCCGCCTGGTCGGCGGGGACGGAGGGCCCCGCGCGGGGAGGAAAAGGCAGCGTCGTTTCAATGGCGATGGGACGTGAGAGTACGATCGGGAGGGGAAAGGAAAAGGGGAGCGCTCGACCAACAGTGGCAAAGGCACTCGATTATCAACGAGAGGTGGTTCTGCCGTTTCGATTAGCGAATAGCAGCCGTGCACGTGCACAGTGCTGGGTCACGAACCAACAAGATCGAGCGCGCATTGACGAGACGGGATTCGATTTTCAATTCTGTTCTTGGTTCCAGACTTAGCTTAAGATGCCGATCGAACTGACTGTGTGAACGGAAGGCTCTCAGCAGCTACTGTGGTTGGAATTAGATATCGTATATCGCCGCATTATCTTTTCCTCCTCTTTTCGCTACAGGTTTTGCCGTTTTGGTGTTCATTGGGGCCAGCCAGACGGCCGGTTTCAATCGCGTCGTTTGTGTGCTTGTGCGTTGAACACTGCTGTTGCATTCTTGCACTGTCCGGCCGGGGAAGGGATGACCGCCGCGTGCATGCCTGCCTAAAGCTTCGTTTGTCGATTAATGGTCCACCTGTGACATGATCAGCTCGATCAGCGATTGCGTGAGACGTGTTTGCACGCACACCGCGATCGTGATGCGCGAACAGTGTGGCGCTTGCTTTGACCAATCATTCGGGCAACACTCACAGGCCAACGGAAAAAGGTTTTTTCGGCCACCATCTATCGAGGCACATTTTCTTTGCGGATTGCGTTGATTAGTCGCTTTGGTATGTGAAGGGAAACATGTCCAATTGCGAAACTGTTCGCCACCATACTCGATTCGGTTTCCTTTTGGCAATAAAGCGTGCTCACTTTTCAGTTGGCTGGCCCGTCCTTTTCTCACGAGCGTTCTCAAGGAATCTAGGTTCGTTTTATTACAAATAACAAAACGAACTTAACTTCTTTTCCTTCTTTCAACCACACGCGTTGCAATGTGGACTTTACCCCGACAAATTCACATCGTGCACGTATGTAATCATATTGTGAAAATGTAAGCAAATAATGTTCATGAGAGTAGCAGCCTCCAAATAATTCTATGTTTTTTTTTTGTCATTTGCCGTATACATCCGAGAGATGTGTATAAACCTGTACAAACTGGTCCATCTGGGATCTGGCCGTATCGTTGATGCTATGGTGGAACTGAACGTTTACTGTCAGTCGGTCTCAGCCCAGGAACCAATGTGCGGCCCTTGCACACCGGCTAGTGCAATCCAACAACT
Organism: Setaria viridis; assembly: GCF_005286985.2. NCBI lineage: Eukaryota > Viridiplantae > Streptophyta > Magnoliopsida > Poales > Poaceae > Setaria > Setaria viridis. Next base: position 33,874,197 of record NC_048263.2, read on the forward strand.
GGCAAAGGCAATATATTGAATGTGCTCAGTGGAATTTAATTCTTTTTTCGTACTATATGATAAGGAGAGATGAAAATGACCGGATCATTTAGGTGGCTAGGGGAAATGTTGAGCATGACGCGCCTCTCATAGTCTCATGAAAAAGCTGATTATGACCGGGAAGCTTCAGAAGAGATGACATAGTCATGAAAAAGCCTAAGATAGCTATCACCACTTAGGGAAAACTCTCAAAAGATGGTTGGCCTTAGCTGTCCACTCAGTAAACCGCTCAAGAGCCATCGAAGTTCCTGAGCTGGTGCCTGTTGTGCTTGCTAGAGTTATTTCAGGGTTTGCATAAAGATCCGTAGGAACCATACCCTTTTCCCACTTTCTTTTTATTTGTGAATCTTTTTTGTCAGACTCTGTAGCCCAAAGGATAGATTGCCGGCCCAGCAGTGCTTGACAGTTCCAAACAAATCTAAGGCCCAAATATTTTGCTGTGGCTGTGCGTGTGCATCCATCGCAGGGCCCAGGCAACAAGCCAGCGCCCTGGGTGGCCGCGGCAACGCAGTTTTTGGATGGACTTTCTGAGGTCTTTGCCTGCCTGTTAGGCTGTTTCCAAGTCTCCGACCTGCTTGATCTCTGCCAAGAGATTGTCCCTGCAGATTAGTTGCCCTGAAGTCCAAAGTTCTGCCTTGAGTCCCTGCAGATTAGTTGTCCCTGCATAGAGTTTTGCGGTGTCACAACCCTTTCCAAAATCAGTACAGTACCACAGTGAAAATCTTTAAAAAAAGGAAATGTACAGTAATAACACATTTAAAAAAGGGAAAACGTACATTAGCACATTATGCAGCCTATATGTGTATCCACGTTCCAAATGCACATATCTTTGATAAAAAAAAAATGCACATATGTATAGCCATGGACCGTGGATGGGGCTGCATCTACGCAATTAATGCAACGTTCGCGTAGGCAGGACACGCCAATACGCCATGATGGCTTTCCTAATCAAGATACAGTCAGATACAGTAGTGGACCTCATACAATTCCTCTAGAAGATGCCGTGATACGGTAGCTTCCTACTTAAAAACAGCGTTGACAAATCCCCCCGAACGTGGGTAGGATCTATCACACCGTGCAACAATGTTGATCGACAATTATTTAGAGCAAGCACAGTGGTTACTATTACCAGCAGCCGAGCTCAATTCTGGCATTCTAGGTTACATGGCAAGGCACCTATGGATGTGACTCTAGATCTTTACGAGATTGCGTGGAGGAAGAACAGGTTGGTAAAGGACGAATTGCATAATCTCAATTGGACAAGAGGTCTGTGGAGGATGGATTCAGTGGAGCAGATGAGCCAATTTATTACTTTATGGGATATGTGGCAAAACATTCAATTAACTGAAGAGGAAGACATCATCACATGGAAATGGACTTCAAATGGGATCTATACTTCCAAGACTGCATATTTGGCTCAGTATCATGGCACATACTCATCTTGGCAGGCTACAGTATATGGACAGCACACTCTGAATCCAAGATCAAGGTCTTTGCATGGCTATTGGTACAAAGCGAACTTCTCACAGCTGACAAACTCATTGTTAGAAATTGGCCTTGTTCTTCAACTTGCTCTCTTTGTGATCAAGCTTCTGAAACAGCCATTCACTTGTGTTTGCTTTGCCCATTTGCAAAAGAGGTTTGGTTTCTTGTGGCCAACTGGACAGGAGTGACTGCAGTGGCGCAGGTGGCTCAAGATGAAGACATGGAGGCCTGGTGGAACAGATTAATGGAGCTTTTCAATCAGAGAAAGAGAAGATCGGTGGCGGCAATACTGATGTATACATCATGGCACATCTGAAAGGAACGGAATCGCAGAATCTTCGACAACGCCTACCTCACACCGGCACAAGTGCTCACACTCATCCAAGATGATGTCAACTTGCGCCGGGCAGCTTGCGGGAAGCCTCTGCTTGCGGCAGAGGTTCATGTATCGTAGTTTCTTCAAGCAGAGCTTCATGTATCGTAGTTTCTTCTTTTCAAGTAGCGTTCCTTCAGTTCTTAGTAACTTAAGGGTAATCGAGACCAATTGCTTCCATGTAATCGTCAAACATATATAATCCGCTTTCTAATTCTCCTTAAATGAAAGGCAGCGCTCCTGCCACTAATATTTTCAAACAAATCCCCCCGAAGGAGTTGAGATCTTACGAGTCCACGCTCAGAAGAAGTCAAATAGTAACATATACAGCCTGCTACTGCGATTACATACGTGGGTTGATTTCTGCAGTAGCGGGTCTCCTCGGCGACGCTCGAGCACGGCAAGGCGCGCAAGTTGCGAGCCTGCGCGGGCGTACACTGTCAACAGAGCGGTCGCCGTTTATCCAGTCGAAAACGAAAGAAGAGGCTCTGGAAAACGGAGAAGAACGCCAGCGATACGCCGGAGTCGCTCTCCATCACCATTGGCGATCTGGAAACCCCCGGGCGACCAAGTCCAACATAACAGCCACCTAACCGTGCAGCGGGATCCTCTGCGTGGCTCCCCATCCGCTCGCTCCACTGATCCAGCGCATACGGCGTACAGAGAATCCCAAGCTATCCATCTCGCACGAGTGCGCATCAGACTACCCACTTGGGAGAGCTAGGCGACATCCCCTCCCAACCCGTCAGCACCAGAGACAGAGAGACTGAAGAGAGAGCGGCGAGTCCTTTTCAACACACGTCGCCGTCAGAGAAAGAAAAAAGAGCCCTAAACAGCAGAAGAGCGGGGAGAGGGAGGCCCAGCCGGCCCACCTCGGATCCCATGCCTGCGCGTTCCGCGCGTCCCCGTCGTCCCCCGACCCCGCGAGCTCCAGCTGGTTCCGACCCAACTGACCCTCCGAGCCCTCCGAGCCCTCTCCCCCGAGTCCCTCCGACCCATCAAGTCGCGCTACCTGGCTGGCGCCTCCCGAGCCGCACCGCGTAGGAACAGTGCACACGGCCACGTCCCTCTCCACGCGCTAACCTATATAACCCGCCACCTTTCCCTCCAAATTCAAATCGAATGCTCCGACTCGTTCCTCCCCCCGCTCAGCACCGCATCCGCCGGGCACCCGCCATGGACGTCGGCGCGTTCAGCAGCGACTACTCCTCGGGGACGCCGTCGCCGGTCGCCGCCGGCGGCGGCGGCGGCGCGGACGGCGATGACGCAGGCGGCGGCTCGTCCTCGTACATGACGGTGTCGTCGGCGCCGCCCAAGCGGCGCGCCGGGCGGACCAAGTTCAAGGAGACGCGGCACCCGGTGTACAAGGGCGTCCGCCGGAGGAACCCCGGGAGGTGGGTCTGCGAGGTGCGGGAGCCGCACGGCAAGCAGCGGATATGGCTCGGGACCTTCGAGACCGCCGAGATGGCCGCACGCGCGCACGACGTCGCCGCGCTCACCCTGCGCGGCCGCGCCGCCTGCCTCAACTTCGCCGACTCGCCGCGCCTGCTCAGGGTCCCTCCGATGGGCGCCGGCCATGACGAGATACGGCGGGCGGCCGCCGTCGCGGCCGACCAGTTCCGGCCGCCTCCCGATCAGGGCAATGTGGCCGCCGAGGAGGCCGCCGCTGCACAGCCGGAGGCCTTGCCTAGCGCGACGCAGAACTTCGATGACCCGTACTGCATTATCGATGACAAGCTCGACTTTGGGATGCAGGGGTACCTCGACATGGCGCAAGGGATGCTCATTGACCCGCCACCCATGGCTGGTTCGTCCACCAGTGGCGCCGACGACGATGACAACGGTGAGGTTAAGCTCTGGAGCTACTGATCAATCGCGCGTGTTTGGAACTTCCCTGTACAGCCTATGGGAACCTAGTACTGGTTGCCATTTCCCTTCGGAACTCGACGGTAATGTTAATGTATCTTCCCTGCTCTCCTGATGAAGTGTGATCAGGAGCAGCAGAAGACTGGGGCTTCGATCTCAGTTTGGTAGACAGTTGTGGGCGTTTGTCACTAGATCATCACCCTTGTTGCTGCACAATGCATGAGATCAGTGATCTCGGGAGTGCTTAGAGCACTTGTGTAATAAGCAGCAAAAACATGTGGTTTGATATTATGGATTTGCAAATGGCCCGGTGTTATTTCTGCACATTGAGAATTTGACATCTTTCAGGGATCACAAATGAGAAATAATCCAGCTAGAACTCATAACCAACCACTTCATCACGAAGATCCGTTATATGCGTGATCTAAGTCAATGTAGTTCTTCAGACTTGAAATCTTTACTGCAGCACTCGATAACGATAGTACGATACTACAACGATGAATAATACTACCACTTGTTTTAGTACTGAAATTTCTACATTGCTGAAAGATTTTCAGAAAGGTAGATTTTATCCATAAATTTTTTAATGCAAAATTATTTAAAGTATGACGCTTCGATCTACCATAATGCCTTTTTATTTTTGTTGGGTTCGTTTTGTTCTTGGGGTTTGTTCAGAGCATCGATCTGTGCCTGATAAAACCATTATCTAACTAGTTTGTTTTTCTTTTTGTTTTTTTCGGAAAGGCCAATGTCGCGCCTTTAGGTCTCGCATTTTAAACAAGAAAGAAATGCCTATTATTATAGAGTACAGAGTAAGGTTAGTTAAGGACGATACAAATAAAAATGCTAAAGTTATGAAGTATTGATTCTGCAAAGAACATTTTTTAGCAAGATCTGCAAAGAACAATTAACTCTTTTACTGGAAGAAGCACATTGAACTGGACAGATGACAGTTCTTCTATGGACACATCTCCTCTGGCATATCTTCAATCCACGCGTGAGAAAATAGAAAAGCAACCTGAATCAGGATTAATTCAGGATATCATAAAAACTCTGCTGTACTTCATTCTGTTGACCGAGTATGAGCACTAGTCCTTTTTTAAGGTCTAAAACATTCTTCCTGCTTATCCTTAACAAAGTGCCAGCTCGTGGTTAGCGTTGGAGACTTGGGAGCTGATGATGGCCAACTGATAACGGAAAAGGCTTTGACGATGTCAATGAAGCTCCCTCTAGGCCTAAGCTGGCAAAGCCGCGGGAAAAAGCGGTCCATACCATAGTGAGGTCTCCCGTCACCTCAGAGCTCAGAGCCTCAGGCTCAGAGTGGAGGCTGACGGCCACTCGCTGTCGCGCGCGCTCCCTCCCTCCCCTGGGTCGGGCGGCTCGGACCGCGAGTTCCACCTTCCAAATTCCAACCCAACAGAAGTAGTGCCCCCGCCAACCGCCAGCTCACGGCGTGTTTCTTCTCTTTTTTACCCAGTCCTCCCGCGGGTTCGCGCCGCCCCTATGTGGGAACGTCGTCTCTGGCCTCTACGACCAGGGCTCGTCTCAGTTTGCTTACGCGTGCAGGCGCAGCTGAATGTAACAGGGTTCTAGATCAGCAAAGCTCGATACTGAATGTAATTCCCTTGTGTGGAATGACTTCATCAAAGCTAAATAAATAAATTTATCTTGAAGTGATAATCATGATGATTGGTGCTTGCAAGCAGACTGATTTCAAGGAAGACTCCAAAATTTATCTTGCCTGAACTTTATTTCATCGGGAAAACACTTTACATTATAATAATTACTAGCCAGGGATAAACTGGCAAGAAGCATCAAAAAAAGGAAAGGTACAGAGGAGCAAAAGGAATAAATACAAGGAGAAAAACACCAGAAGAAGACAGTTAAGAGGTGAAGAAGTTGCTACATCTATACGACCAAAGGAGGAGAACATTTCGGCATCGTCTAGAAATCTGCATGCTAGTGTCATCCTCGTGTCTGAAGACTTTCGCATTCCTGCATTTCCAAACATTCTAGATGATACAAATCAGCACCCTGCTTCTAATCCATGGGTTCTGTTCTTGCAGGGGTTTGACGTCCCCAGGGGCTTCAATACTATCAACTAGCAAGGTACCCTGCGCAAATAGCGCGGGTAGCTAGAATTTTTTTAGCGTAAGATTTGAAAAGCTTTAAACATCACTGGAAAACTCATCTTCAGTCGCTGTTGGGAAACAAAAAGAATCCAGTTTTCCCAACCGGGACTACGAATTAAGTTCCAGCCTTTAGTCCCGGTTTACTCAACCAAGACTAAAAATATCTCCTTATCCCAGTTGGTACTAAAGAGTTATGCGCCCACCGGAACTAAAGAGCTATGCAGTAAAATATTATTCTAAATTCTAGGGAAGCTCCCACACACGGGCACGCTACAAAGTCACATGATTTTTCCTGCAAAGTATGCGCGTGCGCGGTGCATGGAATTTGAACCCACGACCTCTTTTCTCGCGTGTAGCTTCCTTAACATCTCACCTGCACAACATATTTAATTGAGTAGGGGGCGTTTTTCCTTTTGTAGTCACCCGTGAGAATCCTTTAGTCCCCGTTGGTGTTAACACCGGGACTAAAAGGCCTCGGGGAGTATGAAATTTATTGTGTTACAAATCAGGACTAAAGGATCACCTTTAGGCTGACCCTTTAGTCGCGGTTGACCAGGACTAAAAGGTCTCCGGGGAGTACGAATTTTAGTGTGTTACGTACCGGGACTAAGGACCCTTAGTCCCGGTTGGTGTTAACAATCGGGATTAAAAGGTCTCCGAGGGAGTACAAAATTTAGACCTCTCAGGACCAATTTGTTTCGATTTTTTTTTTGAGGATCGATGTTTCGCTTTCTAGTAGTGTAATATATGCAAATAGTTTTGTTTAATCATATTATTATAATTGTTTTGGTCCTAATGGTCTCGACTAAGGGGTTTTTTTGGGATCCATAGCGGCTTCAGAAATCGATGGAGTTAATCCAACGTGAATTTTTTTGAGTGGATTAAAAAATATGGAGTGCAGCAACTCCAAATAGTATCATGTGCTCACGTTGCCTCTCTCTCCTGCCTTGCCTCTGCTCCCTAAAAGCTCAGCCCGCAATGCCACGATCATCCAGCATGTGTCCCCAACAGTGAGTGTTGAACAATACTACTTCAGACGGGCGTGCGTGTCAAATATTGATTTTGAGTAGCTTTGTTCCATATCACATCGCCACTATGCTGCAACTATATTGTTATTCATGTCTCCTAAATATTCAGCTCTCAGCCAGCCGGGAGTCTACTAATCACAATTCTTAATAGATAGACATCACCATCTCAATGCTTATCGTCGTTGCTGGTGGTGATTGCGATGCCTAAATGGTAGCGACTGTGCTAGGCCATGTGTCATGGTGATACTTGAACTGGTGACTAAGTTAGAATCACGTCGCTTGTTCGACATGGCTGCATAAAATTCTTGTCATTGTTGTGACCTAATTCCCTTGCTCATTGTCGTGGCGCTCTCCAAGTCGAGCCCTCTCTAATCGCTTTTTGTACGGTTAGGACATCCTAAAAACCTATAGTAACCTAGTTATTCAAGAGGACTCTAGTAACTCAGTGGAGCCCTTTCTAGAAATACACTATCTTGCATCTTGCTCTTCCATACTTAGAGCCACATATGCCCTCTTTTTGTATACTTTTGCAGACCACATTTCTTAATATGAGTGTAATGACGTGCTCCAGCCATGGCACATGCCTCGAGCCACCGCTGCTCGAATCTTGTATGCTTGAGTTCGATTAGCAAATCATCTTTCCAAGCAAGTGTTGTTGAGATTACTGGTGCTGTTTGTTAATTCCTATAAGAAGGCAGATGGATGGTTGTGAATACGATATACAGACCATAGCATGTTCACAGTGGATAGTTTCGGCTAGGAAGTTGTCTTATACTCCCTTCATTTCAAATTGTAGGTCGTTTTGAATTTTTAGGTTTATAGATTTTGCTACATAGCTAGACATAGTGTATATCTATGTGCATAGCAAAAAAATATATGAATATAAAAAAGCGAAAACAGTGTGCTGATTATGGGAGAAAATTTTCTTCTTGTTGATTTCGGCGGGATGACTATGTTCAGATGAATGGCTGAGACAAACAACCAAAGTGTTGATTCCGGCCAGAAGATCATCATATTTGTGGCAGGACGTCCAATTGTATCCATTTAAATATAGGCTAAATTTCTTTACGGATGAAGCTAGAGTCCAGTTTCTTTACTTATATTTATCCTGTCATATTAGCTAGATATTAATTGTATTTGACATTGGCGAGGACTCTTTATTTATCCAACTTGGCAAAACGAATCTCCGGTTCAATTTGGGCCATCGGATCATCATTAAAATCAATGGTGTATATTTATTAATCGTATTCGATATGGACTCTTTGCACTAGTATAGACCATTAGATCTTCATAAAATCCAACGGTATATATTCTTCTTTTTTTAAGATTAATATAAGAATTTCTAGACCTTCTCGACGAACGTGATGGCTTCTTTTAACACTATTATATTAAGATAATAGATTGCTGATAAGGAGGTCAATTCGAGATTGATAACGACCAGAAGCTAGCACTTCATTGGCACTTGATGAAGAGGCGCAAGCACGTAAAAGATAATTTCACCAAACGTAAATGGTACGGGGATGAAAAGTAAGTTTTTTCCCCAACTAGAATGAAACAATTCAACAGCAGCCTTTTGTTGTACTATGGCCAAATGTGTCTATCTAGAGCTTGACCAGTTCAGTTTTAGGGGCAATTTGTCATCTGATCCTTATGATAAATTTTGGTTATGGATAATCATCTCTTACCAAATGGTTAGGTTCCTTTATGGTGGAACCTAATTCACCTACATGGTTACTCGCATTTTCCGGATTTTCTCGGGGAATTAAAGACATAATTCCTTCAGTATATGTGGCGTCACCATCGATAACGAGACATTTATAGTGAACTTTGTGGATATTTTTTTGTGAAGAATAAGAAAAAGGTTGGTTTTTATAAGAAGTTTATGAGACATCCTCCTAAGATCATCTGCTTGGTGTTTTTTTTCCCACTGGGCAGGTCTGTAGAAATTTCTGAGAATGGAGCTTATTATTGTTGAAGATGGCGGTGATGAGGTTTCAAACACAAGAAATCACAGAATCTGAAAATCAGTGGGTGATGGTTCATTAGTACTGGCACAGAGGCGGAAAATATGAAGGCATTACACACGTTTGTGCCATATGTTGATACTTTTCACCATATGAAAACAATGATGTCTTGTATTATGTATTTTTCACATGTTCTGTCACACACATACTTGGAACTGTGTCAATGGCCTGGTGATGATGGTTATGCATCTCAACCCTCCCGATACAATTCGAGTGCTATGGTTGATCTAGGTGCATGCCGATCTCCTTATGTGATTATAGTGCCAGAGGTCTTGGCTAGTCTTTACAAGAAAATAAACTTATTGGCATCTGCAATGTAGACCAGCAATAAACAAGATCATCTAGATGTGGCTACGGAGATGGTGGCGTTCAGGTATGCAATGCATTCGGTCGGCAGGCTGAGAAATGTGTTCATGAAGAGGTCATCGATTGGGTCGACGACGGCCACCCCAACCAGCTTGCATCTCCCTTTATCGTCCATTCTTTCTCCAGTGCCGGATCTTATAGCTCCCCTGGATTCCTCGGAGGTCAGTGTTGTGTCGATGAACAAAGGCGGCGCTTTGTAGATGCTCCCCACCGAGAAACAGAACCTCGACCTGAACTTGAGATCAACCTGCAAAGGAAGATGAGTACAGTGCTCGTCAACACCATTTTTTTTTCTCGGAGGACGTTTCTGCGCGTCATTTCACTAAGCAGCTAAAGAAATCAGCCATAGCTGACTTCTGAACTTGTTCATCACATATTCTGATTACCGGAACTAAACAACGCGATTCCTCTTGGAATAGCAGATAATACTCCGCACTCTAATGCCTGATAGCCAAAAATACTACAGGTGGGTGGATGCAGAGAATGAGAGAACGATGGTGTCTGCAGAGTGCAGACTGCAGTGTTACCTGACCAGTGGCTCGGTCGATGGTTCCGCCAAGGGCCTCGGGCAAGATGTCGATCTTGAGGAACGGCGGCAGCGGCAGGCCGAGGAACCTGGTCGTCGCGCCGGACATGGGCGGGATGTACAGACTCGCCACGTCGAAGTCGACGAGCACCGTGCCGTTGCCGTCCTCCCCGCTCTCGGCGCCGCGCGCCGCGCCCACGCCGCGGCCGCCCTGCGCGTTGTACACGAAGTCCGGGTACCTGGCGATGCCGAGCCGGCATCCCTCCCGCGTCCGAAACTCGACGCTAAGCGTGCCGGTGCCGGGCCGCGCTTGCTGCGTGGCGATGGCGGGGGAGGATCGCTGCTCGCTTCCGGGGGCGCATGCTACCACCGCGGCCCCGCGTCTTATCGACGGCGGCCGTGGGAGTCTCCGGTGCGCACCAGCAGCGGAGTAAGCGCGCGGTTGTCTCGGATTCGCGAGTCTTTGCAGGGTTGAGAGGTCTCGCGAGAAGGTTTTGATGCTGCCGGCTGCCATTTGGGCGTGCGCGCACGGTGGCACGGCAGCGGCGGTGAAAAGCAGCTGACGAAGCGACGATGATGCTTTCCGCGGGGTATATGAGGCAGCAATGGCCTTCGATGGCCATGGCCTTATCGCTTCGATTTGTTGCCGCTGCTTTTGTCATCCATTTTCCCAAGGCCTGGAATTTCTTTATAAAAAAAAGGCCTGGAATTTGCCAGGAACTAGTCGGTTCCAAGAAGTGGGCCTTGCTATGCAAGTATCAGGCCTTCCAAAAGATTTTTTTATTTTTTTATTTTTTATTTTAGTATTTTGTAAAAATATATAGTCGGATGAAAAAATTGCAAAACTCGCCGGCCTTACCGCCAGCCCAGGCGGGGTAAAGGGCGGTTGGGCCGGCGGAAGGGCCCGGCGGTAACAGGTACACCCCTCCGCACCACATTTTCAAAAAATTATAACTAATTCATATTAATTCGAATGGAGATAAACTTTATATAAAACTTAAAGACCTCGACGAGATCTACTTAAAACTTTTTTCATTTGATATCATATTGATGCTCAAATAATCGATACAAGTTTCAGATCTAAAATTTAATTTTTAGATCTGAAACTTGTGTTGATTATTTCAGCAATTAAATGGCTCCAAATGAAAATAGTTTGAACTACAAAGTTGTAAATCTCGTCGAGGGCTATAATTTTCATATAAATCTTATTTCTATCTGAGCTCGTATGAATTAGTTATCATTTTTTGAAAGTGTGCTGCCCAATTTCAGATCTAAAAATTGAATTTTGGATCTGAAATTTGTGTTGATTATTTGAGCACTAATATGACATCAAATGAAAAAAGTTTTAACTACAAAGTTGTAGATCTCGTCGAGATCTACAATTTTTATATAAATTTTATCTCCATCCAAGTTTATATGAATTAGTTATGATTTTTTGAAAGTGTGTGCGGAGGGGTGTACCCGTTACCGCCGGCTGGGCCGACGGGGTGGTAAGGGTTACCGCCGGCCCAGCCGGCGACAATAGCCTAGTTTTGCAATTTTTTCATCCGACTATATATTTTTGCAAAATGCTAAAATAAAAAATAAAAAAATAAAAAAAATTCCAGATTTTCTTGTCAAAGGATCTAGCCTATTGCATTTTACATGGATTTATACCCGATCTTGCCTAGGCAATTGGGCCAGACCCTCTCCGGAAAATGGGCTAGGCCAAATTTGACCTGACCAACGCTTTAAGTATTACTAAAATAATTTACTGAAAAAGATATTAACCAATTTAGGAAAAGGAAAACAGTTAGTGAATTTCAAAAAAAAATAATTTTGTTGCCCATTCGTATCCAGAGAAATATATATTGCTCAAACTGATCCAAAATACCAAATACTTTTTTTTACGAACTAGGCATGAAAGCTGAGGACCACCTAAACACAAGCAACTCAAACAAACACTCGAAACACCGCAGACTCCAAGCTACTACTCCAATACTAATACCACTCAGCCACGCTAAACTCCACAACTCAACATCACCGTCGGCTGCCACTTGACTACTACATCAGCCGCTTGATCACACCCAAACACTATAGTTCTGTTCTTTTTTCCCTTAACATAATTTTAGAAAAGCACATTATCTTGCACAAAGGGTTTGAGAGTACAGTGCTTCCCGTCAGGGCCGTCGACCCAGCCTCTCGCCCATAACCTCTACCATTACTTTTACATCATTCCATGTAGATGTCGTCATTCCACGCTTCCTAATTTCTTGTGTTGTCACCCTATTATTCTCTAATTACTTAAAACAATGTTTTAGAAGCCCAGCATAGTTCGAATTCTAGTACTCACATTTAGAAAAAAGAAAAAATAGCTACATACTAGTACTACATTCTTGTTTGGTGTACAGGGCGAAATTAATTTGGCTACTATTAGAAAATGTCTATGCGCTAGCTAATTGCTTGAGCCCGTTTCGCTTCTCGAAGGAGCTAGAAGTCGAAGCTGGGCCCCACTTTCCCATTTTTTTCCTTATTATATTTGGGGAAAAAAATAGAAATCGACCATCCCAGCCGTCCGTCGGCGGCGGCGTAAGCTGCCACCTATGGGCCGCGTGCGGAAAACACAATCAATAGCCGGAGTCGGGCCCTCGGTTCCGCCCGCGACCGCGCGCGCGAGCTAAACCCGACCCAGCAATCGGGCCACCGCCCCCTTCCTCTCCGATCCGGATCTCCCCACCCGCTCCGGCGAGCCATCGCCGCGTCGCGACCGACTACCTCATAAACCTATCTATCTATCCATCCATCCGACTTCCCCGCCGCCGCGCGCGCCCAATCGTAGGCTGCGCCCCCCATATACCTCTGCTTCCGAGCCAGCAAACCCTAGTCGGCGCCGCCCATGGACGTAGAGACCGACGGGCGATTCGGCAACAAGCGCGTGCACAATCGCCTCGGCCCGGGCTCCGGCGGCGGCCCGTCATCTACCACCGGGAAGGTCTGCAACTACTGGCGTGCCGGGCGGTGCAATCGCTTCCCGTGCCCCTACCTCCACAGCGAGCTCCCCGAGGCGGCGGCGCCGCCCAAGCGCCCGTCTGGACCCGGGGGGAACGTCTGGCGCAACCCCAACTCAGGGGGACGAGGAGGTGGCGGTCACAATAGATGGGGGAGGGGCCCTGGAGGCGGCAGCGGGACTGCGGCCCACAGGCCGCCCGACAGGCCCTGCAAGTACTTCCTCGCCGGTACCGATTGCAGCTATGGCGAGAGGTGCCGCTATCCCCACAGCTACTGCATAAGCGATAGTATCACAATGCTCACCCTGCTCAAGGGCCACGAGAAGGTATGCTTAATCCCAATTGCCAATTAGCCTGTCTGGTAAAGCATGAAACGTTGCTAACTGAAATGCTCTTGAGTCAGGGTGTCACGGGCATTGCACTGCCCACCGGGTCGGACAAGCTATATTCTGGGAGTAAGGATGGAACTGTTCGCATGTGGGATTGCCAAACCGGGCAGGTAGCTGAGGCATCATTAGATTGAATCTTCGAGAGTTTTGTATGTTCCTTATGAAAAAACAAGAATTCAGTACTTCTTTGCTGTTGGTGGTCTGTTAGTGTGCCGGTGTCAGCCCTATGGGTCGCGAGGTTGGGTGTATGATCAGCGAAGGTCCATGGTTATTTGTTGGAATACCTGATGCGGTGAAGGTAAGTAATATACTTCAAATTTGTGCATTACTCACTGTTTCAGAACTTGGGGCCACCTAGCCCATCATGCGATAGGCTTTATGCATGACTCTCCTGCTTAGCATCTAATTACCTGTGTAGCCCACCTAGTCAGTGATTGGACACCATGCACCACTGCTACTCCCCTAGTTCTTTTTAAATTCTGTAATTCGTCACCACTGGTGTTCTGCATGTGTGTGAATACATGATCTATTACTTCAGGTCTGGAATACGCAAACATCAGCGGTAATGGATCTTACAGGACCAACTGGGCAAGTCTATGCACTCGCTGTTGCCAGTGAGCTACTCTTTGCTGCAACACAAGTAAGATTTTCATCCTTCGGGTTATCTTTGTTTGTCTTGAAGCTTTTGATTCTTCATTTACTTGATTCTCTTTTGGTGCACTTTTTGCAGGATGGTAGGATTTTGGCATGGAGATTTAGTGCTGCAACTAACCGTTTTGAGCCAGCTGCTTCTCTTGATGGCCATAAGCTTGCTGTTGTTTCATTAATAGTAGGAGGCATGAGGCTTTATTCTGCTTCAATGGATAAAACAATCAGAGTATGGCAAACTTGTTCACATCCTCATTTTAAGATAGATTCAATTTACGCAGGAGTATATGTTGCGTTTGAGATTTTAATTTCTTGATGTTTGGCTATTCACATAATGATGTATTGCTTCTTATCATTTCTGTTCCTCGTAGTCGAAGTTTTTCGGTGCATGTTCAATTAATTACTCATACTCAACACAACTATAAGTTTCTCTAGTGTTTAGGTGGCAGAGCTATTTGTGAGTTCTAATAACAATCAGATAAACAATGGATTATGACTAAGATCAGCGGATGAATGTCTGCTAGTATTCAGTAAAAATAAGTTCAGGAAAATGTTGAAACTTAATGCTGGTGCAAACTTGTTCACAAAGAGGCACTATTATTATATAGGTGGTACCAGCATGTATCATATAGTATCTGCAGTTGGCAATCCCTTGATTCCTTGTGGTAGCATGTTCGCTTGGACGTTTTGTGTTGATATTTCAATTGGCTGCTGAATATTTGCAGCTAGTGTTTGAAAAAAAGAAAGAAAAGAAAAGAAAATAGTACTGGAGAATTAAATTGCCAAAAAATACCCATGCCAGTGTTGGTTCAATGTCCTAGTGGTGGTATATCTGAAAGTTGAATTTATTCTCAGTGCAATGAATGCTTGTTACTCCAGCATTTTGATGTCTTCACTTTTTAGGAGAATGGGATATCACTTGTGTTGTTATGTGCACGACTTTGTCAATTGAATTCATTGCTAGTGATAGCTGTCAGGTGTTATTTTATTGCATATTACCTTTTCCTATCAAGACAACAGAAGTTTCCTTGTCTTTTTTGTTCACTTCATTTTTACAAATAATAATAACAAAACGTGTGAATTTCAGGTGTGGGATTTGGCAACATTGCAGTGCATACAGACTCTTTCTGATCATACCGATGTTGTTATGTCTGTGCTTTGCTGGGATCAGTTTCTATTATCTTGCTCTTTGGATCAAACAATAAAAGTTAGTTCCCATCCTTGCCTTCATTTTGTTTAGTAATTTCATAAATTTATGTATTCATATTTCAGATGTTGCCCTTCTCAATGCTGTTCATGGTTCTAATATTTATTTTGGTGCAGGTTTGGGCAGCTACAGAGACTGGAAACTTGGAAGTAACATACACACACAAAGAGGAGCAGGTAAAAGACCCTACACTAGTACCGTCTTCATTGCACCCAGTTTGTGTTGTGCTATTATAGTCTGTATTCTTACCCGCCAGTGCTAACCACTGAGATATCGTTATTGTCTTGTTGAAACATACTTCCTCCGTTTCAAAATGTAGGTCGTTTTGGCTTTTCTAGATACATAGATTTTGCTATGTATCTAGACTAACCCTATATTTAGGTGCATAGCAAAATCTATGCATCTAGAAAAGTCAAAATGACCTACATTTTGAAACGGAGGGAGTAACTGATATATTGAACCTGTCTAAGGTGGACCGATATAAGGACTAGACCAGCAATTCAATATGTTGATATATAATACTTTTGTTTAATATGTAATTTAGGTTCACTGATATTTAGCTAACATATACTAGATTTGTACCCTTATAGCAGAAGTAGCTGGAGATGAACAGACAAGCCTAACCTAGCTGGTTTTCCACTTCTTGATGGTTGTGCAATAAAAGAATCACGACAGGCCTTTATTCAGTCATATTTATAGTTAACTGAAGGGAATTTGGTGTTCTTGCCCCATCTGTGAACTCCGATTGTGATTTTGCTTTCCTTTTTTAACTTTGTGATTTTACCCCTCCTTTTTTATAAATGGAAAAAAATATTCAGAGCAATTGGAAAAGGCAGTACTACCCCTAAGCTTATCCACACATACTCGTGCATTTCCTCCCTCCCTTGTGACTCCATTGCTCAAGAGAGGCCAGGCGGAGGTGGCACGGGCGGGAATGGCCGGCGCAGCTGAGGTGGTGGCAGGGTGGCTCAACCTCGATGGGTTGTCTGCTCCTGCGCCGTTGGTGGCCGTCATTGTCAGGTAGCGGCCGCGTCTCCGAGCCGTCACCATTGCTTGGCTGGTGGCTGGTGGCTTCTGGCGTTGGGGCACTACGGGCCGCCTAGGATGCAGTGCGTGCGGTGTGCCGTGCAGGAAGGCTGCCATAACCCAATGCCCATTGGCCCTGCTAACCCCTGAGAATCTGAAACGCTGCTCATCCCATGCCAGCTGTCACCTAGATCTTACCACAGTAGATAATCGCCCGACCTTGGCCCCATGCATAAGACCCCTGTCCTCCGGCCACATCCGAGTGCTGCCCTTTTGGTTGGATGCATAGTGCTGGTCATGCTTGCGCGGCCGCTGTATCCAGAGGTATCGTTCGTCGGCACTCTGTGGTAGCACGAGCCGGAGCAGCCCATGGGCAGCCGCTGCTATGGCCTGACCTTTTTGACATGTAGGCGCTAGGGTGTGTGAGGCTAGAGCTCCTCAAGGTGGAGCTTCCAAAAGGATGGTATGCTCATAGAGGTGCTCCACCTGTGGCATGAGATCATCTTAGAGGGGCTGGGGGCGTCCATGTGCCTGCCGATGGTGCTCTCTGCTCTGCTCTGGATTGGTGGCAGATTCTTGTTGATTTCTCCTGTGAGAGGAACGGAGGCTGGTGCTTGGGATTTTGGGAAAGAAATTTTATTGATTTTTGGCTGCCGCTAAGAGAGATTGGTACCGTGAGGGAGATGGATTGATGTGCTGGATTTGATTTGGCTATCAAAGTTGCTGTTGTAATGCTATCAAAATTTTCTCAGAATTTGTCAAAGTCTGGCCATATTTAAATTATGCAATTTTTGTCAAGTTGTGTTGTCAAAATAATTTTTAACTCTGTCAAAATGCTATCCGGATGTTTGATATCAAAGTGGGATAAAATCATATAGTACTCAGAAAGGTAGGGGCAAATCCGCATGGGCAAACTTGTCTTTTTATAGCTGATTTGACACCTTCAACTGATCTGAACGGAATTGGGGTGAACTCTTATCTTATCTCACCATTAGCCTACAAAGTAGGGGCACAACCGCACAAACACAAATGCCCCTTAAGGCCTTAACTGAAAAGTGCCACCCCTAACAGGTAGAAATGAAACACCGACCTGCAAAGATATTATAAAATGCCCTACAACTTCCAATAAAAGGGTTTAGCCTGCAGACAGAAGGTTCTTTGATGTTATATTTCCCATACCCACCACGCACTAAGTCCTTAAAATGCCTTAATCTTCCTAAGGGGTAATTGAGAATAGTATTTTTAATCACCAACACCCTGAAATCGTGATGTTAAGTAGTTACTGTACTCAACTTTAAAACCAATAACAACTGCTATATCCATACTGTTCTTTTTTTTTGGATTTTTTGAAATGAGAACTATAACTTCTGTCTGTACTCATTACTGTGCATGAGAATCTGTTTCATTTTGTCACCACTTTAACATTTCTTTTTCAACAGTGTTCATGATCATCTTTGCCTTTATTTTTTTTGAACATGCAATGCTGTGTTGTCCTTTCTTATGTTTTTATGCTAATGGTTTTCTTCCATCTTTAGGGTGCACTTGCTCTCAGTGGTATGCCTGATGCACAGTCAAAACCTGTGCTACTATGTTCATTAAATGACAATACTGTCCGCCTATATGATCTGCCATCGTAAGCAAGCTGTCATACTAAGATGTTTTTCATGCGTTCTATTTCTAATGATGTTATCAGAAGTGACTCTTGCTTGTTTTACAGGTTCAGTGATAGGGGCCGAATATTCTCCAAACAAGAAATTAGGGCAATACAAATGGGTCCTGCTGGTTTATTTTTTACCGGGGATGGAACTGGTGAGCTGAAGGTTTGGCAATGGGTAGATGGAGCCCAGACCTAACGAACATAATGTGCTAGAATAGTTTCACTCGTGTATTTCATGAGGAAGTTCTCGCAAATATGCATAATGAGTTGTGGTTGGCGGCCAGTTCCTTTTTGTGATATGCCCTACATTTATTCGCAAAGGATACAAGATTCAGTTGATCTGGCTGGCAGTTCATGCTGGCACAAGCAGAGTCTGTTAGACTGTAGTTTTGTCCTGGTATGAATTTCAAGATATGGAAATAATTGCTTGTAATTTGTAAAGCACTGGAACCAGCAAGTATCTGATCATTGCTTGGAGGTGCTGACAGTTTCAAAAGGATATGCTAATCTAAAGGGTTTGTTCAGCTGCATTTGTACACGAGGAACTGGTGGTTTTTCTCAGAAGGCCATTCTTCATTGTTTGAGGACTATGGGCATCTTTCTTTTTCAGAACTGTTGAACGATCACTTTTTTGCTAAACTGATCATTTCAGTTCTTGTAACTTCATTCGGCTCGGTGAGTGGCAGCAAGGGCAGCTCAAAGTATTCGGGAGCTCAAGGCAAAGCTTGTGTACCAATATTTATCTAGATTTTTGTTTGGATAGCAGCGGGGTATTTGTTGATGGTATTGTTTGTATTTGTTGCTGAATCTGAGAGAACAAATTATGCAATCAATTGGAATTGTGGACTACGTGGTGCTGTACTGTGCTTGCATGCTTATTTGGATCAGAAATGGTAGCAACGGTAAAATGTGTGCATGCTATTTTTCTTCGTTTCAGAGTTCATCTGAGCACGATATTTTACCTTTGCTGCACCAGAGCCGGGTCGCTGCTATCTATTTTGATGTCAGTACTTGATTCCCTCTGTCTCTGTTACTTCCTTCCATTCCATCCATGACCCGTTGCCGGGCAAAAAGTTGGGTTACTTGGATGGACCGCTATTGCTTCGGCCCATTTGAATTGCTAGAACTAGAATGCGGCCCCAGAAAAAAGTTGAAAACTTTCGTAACGCCCAACGTGTAACGAACCATAACGGACGCATCGGTTTGTTAATGATTGATCGTGAGTCATGACAGATTCTGGAGAGGCCACGGGCTGTGCTTCTCGGTGGTTCTTCACCAGTGTTCTCAAATCATAAGCAGAAAGCTTTTGTTGAGAAGTTGGACAGGACAGGAACGATACCGAACCGGAGACAGAAGGCGACGCCGGCCGATCATTGTGCAATGATACCCTCTGATACGCCGTACGCTACTGGTGGTGATTTGTGCGGCATCTCCCGCGGCCCCACCGCAGAAACTAGCGGCCCGTGGCAGCGCGTACGTCAAGGCGTCATCGCTCGACGCAGACTGATGTCAGCGTGGATGGGATGCTGAACAGTGACTTGGTGACACGAGATCCCATCGATCTTTTCATGTCGGAGCACGCACACATCAACGACGAGACGAGACGCCAAACGATCGATGCTGCCACTACCATTAAGTTCCAGTCATTTGCGGAGAAATATGCATCAGTCATTTGCGGAGAAATATGCATCTCGTGATTCTCAACTGACGAGCGATTGGAACATAAAGATGACGCTGATGACCGTGATGAGCGTGGCGATTCTTCCAGCGGTTTCGCCATCCACGACGACGACCTTCTGGGAAAGATAATGTTCTCCTTGGGAAAGCTAGCAAGAGGGAGAGAATATCCTTCGGTACATTCCTGTAGTACGCTAGTACTGTAAAGCTCTGTAATTTTTAGGTAGCCATCCGTGTAGGGTTGGCCAGTATTTGCACCCATGTGCACCGATAGCACGAGAAAACGTCCGCGTGGCAACTCTCACAGTCGCACAGTAGCATCATACGGAAAAGAAGGCGACACCGGGAGTTTGGTTTATTGCCGTAACACCGACAGCTGCTTGAGCATATCACTGCTTAAAAAACGATTTGCAGGGATGTTCCACCCAGCATATCACTGCTATTAGCAGGGATGTTCCAACCGCGCATACAAAACGAGTTTGTTATTGTAGCATACGGCTCACCCTTAAAAGACTATTTGCAGGGACGGGTCACAGGACGACCCGTCTCTGGAAATGGGGGCGATTTCCAAGGGCGGACGATGGGGTGACCCGTCCCTGGAAATCATAATTTGCAGGGATGGGTTATAACAACACCCAACCCTGGAAATAACCCTCATTTCCAGGAGCGGGTGCGGCATCACCTGCTCCCGAAAATTATTTCCAGGGGCGGGTGATGATGTGGCCCGCCACTGGAAATGGGTACAATCTTTTATGCATGAATGCGTCATAGACATCCTCAGCAAAACACTTGGCATAGTGCCTCACTGCCTTCCTGAATGTGACTATGGTAGGAAACAAGCTCACAAAAATATAAACTGTAGCTTACAAAAATAAGTGTCATATATAAACCAACAGATAAGTCATGTCACAACTCAACATAAACACAACCAAATGATAGATCCCACACAACAAACATGTCACATTACATATGAAGTTCATAGATCACAATTCAACACAACCAAATGACAAATTCCACACAACAGAGACAGAACCAAGATTCATTGACAAATAGCACTACTACACTATCCATTTCTTCACTTAGCATTAGCTACTTCCGAGGCAAAGATCCCAAATATGACACCTACAATCAAGGTCACAGCAGCAACAATGGCAGCCATATTGCATCCACCCCCAGCAACCTTGTTTTTCTTGGCCACAACAACCTTGTTTTTCTTGGCCACAACAGCCTTATTTTTCTTCCCCAGAAGATGATTCAACTCTCCTACTTCCAACTTCAGTTCATTAACATGCCATTTCATTTCTCCACACTGGATCTTCAATTCACACATCTCCATCTTCAGATAACAATTTACCACCTTTATCTGACTTATCTCATTCAACAAATCAGTGCTTGCCGACGGCTGAGGAGGCTGAAATCCAGCACTTGACTGAGCTACTGCTGTTCCTAGAGCAGTACTCGCCAATTGTAGTTTGGAGGCACCAAATGGGGAAGTTTTCCTTCAAATGGTTCAAGTACTGCGGCTCAAACCAGTATTGGTCACATATTCTAGGATCTCCCTACATCAACAACACAAATGCAAGTCAACCCTATGGTTCCAACACGGTTGATTTTATGATGTTAGGGTTGCAATCTTACCTTAATGTTGTTGGAGCACTTGTAGAATATGTAGCCCTCATTGAGCCAATCACCCTGATTTCGCACTTATGGCAGTCGACGAGGGGGAGTGGCATGAACTGTTTGCGGCTTGGTACCGACGATGGGCAGCTGCTTGACATGACCTTCACTTGCTTATTCTCGATGAATGTCGAGGAGCTAGAGGACGATCAGAAAGGTCGACATCTTGCCTTGCCTCCCTTGTCCTTCTCTGCGGTGGCGGAAGCTGTGTCGGCGGTGGAAGCTTGGTGTCGTGCCCGCGCGGAAGGAGGTGCCGTGGGAGGAGGGCGCCACGGCAGCGGCCCGAGCACGGAAGGAGGCGTTGCGAATGGAAGGCGCCACGGGAGTAGGGGAGGAGGCGCGACGCTACGACACGGCGGTGGAGGTGTCGCGGGGAGGCATTGCGGCAGCGGAGCCCGCGGGGGAGGGGAGCAGCATCAGAGTAGGGGAGGAGGGAGGGGCTAAGGAAATTTTGGCAGCCTGACGGCGTCCCGCAGGCTTCTCAAAATTTGGCTAAGTACCCATGGGCGTCACCATATATAGGGTGGCATTAGCAAGGGCGGGTGACGCCATCACTCGCCCCTAGAAACTGTTTCCAGGGGCGGGTGACGTCATCACTGGCACCTGGAAATCATTTCTCCATTTTTATTTTTGTTCTAAAATATATTTTGGAGCTATTAAATGATCTCAAATGCAAAAGTTGTCAACTGCAAATTTTAATGTCTTATTGTGCTCTACAATTTTGATATAAAGTTTGTATTCATCCGAGATGAAATGTAAAGTTTGTATTCAAAAAATACATCCACTAAACACATTCACATGTACTCACACATATACTCATACATTCACATATACTTATACAATGCATCAATATATACTCATACATTCACATTTACTTATTCATTCATCATATGTGTGACTAAATGTTAATGTATAAGTATATGTGAATGTATGAGTATATGTGTGAGTACATGTGAATGTGTTTAGTGGATGTATTTTTTAATACAAACTTTTTCATTTCATCTCGGATGAATACAAACTTTATATAAAAATTGTAGAGCTCAACGAGACATTAAACTTTGCAGTTGACAACTTTTACATTTGAGATCATTTAATAGCTCCAAAATACATTTTAGAAGAAAAAAAATAGAGAAATGATGTTTCCAGGGGCAGGTGACGCCAGCACCCGCACCTGAAAATCCTTTCCGAGGCGGGTGATGGCGTTACCCGCACTTGGAAATCGTTCCAGGGTGGGTGGTGATGTCACCCGTCCCTGCTAAATGGCAGTCTATATATAGTTGCGCCCGTGGGGCCTTAGCCAAATTTTTGAAGAAGCCCGCGGGACGCCGTTAGGCTGCCAAAATTTCCCAGACCCTCCCTCCCCCACTCCGGCACCTCTCCCCTCCGCCACCCGGTCTGCCGCCGCAGTGCCGCGTGTCTACCCCTCCTCCCACGGTGCCTCCTTTCGCAGGACGCCGCCGCGGCACCCTCCCCGCGCTAGCCGTCTCCCATCGTGGTGCCTCCCCTTCCCGCGGCGCCTCCCGTCGCGACGCATCCACCGCTGGGGCTAGGCCCTCCTCTCCACACCGCCACCGTGGCGTCCTAGCTCCTCATGGCTCCTCCCTTCCCCGTGCCACTCCACTGCCGGCCGGACCCTCCTCTCCGCGCCGCCGGCCGGACCGTCCTCTCTGTGCGCGCCGCCTCCATCCAGTACACATCACTTTTCTTTAATTTTCTTTTCTTTTCATTTTTTTTCATTTTGTACTTAGTGAACCTACAAATTGTGAAATTATGAAATTGGTAAATTTTGAAATTGCACTTAGTGAATTGTGAAATTGTACTTAGTGAATTGTGAAAATGTGAATTTGTAATTAGTGCATTGTAAAATTGTACTTAGTGAAATTGATAAATTGTTAAATAGTGAATTTTTCCTTTGAATTTAATTTTTTTCATTGTGAATTGTGAAATTGTGAATGTCAATTCAATTTTAAATTTTGAAATGTGAATTCTCAATAGGGATGCATGCATGTTAATTGTGTGGCAAATTGTGAAATGGTAAATTGTATATTGCATGAGAAATACTAAATACAAACTCCATATGAAATTCTTTATATATTTATCATTTTTTAATTTATATGTAGAACTTGTAAATGCATTCCGCAGCATTTATACACCAAAGGGATGCATCGAACGAAGGTGATGTGTCCCAAAATGAAATGGACCAAATTGCATTCCAGATGCCGTCATGGGAGGACGAAGCAAATATTGGTGTAGGATCTGGGGACGAAGATAATGACGAACTGGAGATAGGATTAGGGGCGTGGGTAGAGGGCCTGTGGCAAGATCCTCTATATCCACACCCTTTGCCTCCGAGAGAAGTCCGTTCAATGGTGGATTTTGATCGGGATTACAATCTGAATCCAAGTGAGGTAATGCTGAATATAATTGCCGCCAATATTTAGTGCACATTTTTATATACTAACTGCAATGAATTTCATTTTCTTAACCTTATGATTCATGTAGATGTCTCCCACCGGAAGGAGTAAATGCCTCCGCCAGCCCCCTACCCCCCCAGAAGATCTTGAAGACAGTGGCAGCTCAGCTCCCGAAGTTGAAACTACAACCTTTGGGAGTCAAAGTAAAAAAAGATGGGGTGAGCGAGGAAGATACCCATACCCTGAAGGCAAATGGAGATTCTATGTTGTTAGCCCAGCAGGAGAGCCCATAGAGCCTTCATGGTGCGTTCAAAGTTTCGGAACGTAATAGGAGCAATAATTAGAACAAAGGAAATTTTGGATCCCTCGATCTTTGATTGGCTATTGGTTCCTAAGGGGAGGAAAGCGATGTGGAAGCTTTTGAAAGAAACATTTATTTTGCATAGATCAGAAGAACTCAGAAAACGCGTAAAGCATTATGCCAGGAAGCAGCTTGGTGAAAGTTTTCGCCGGTGGAGGGGTGAGCTGAATGACAAGTATCTCAAAACGGGCCTACCCCCCTTTAATGAATACGGGAGCATCACACTATCCCAATGGGATGAGTTTGTAAGGCAAAAGACCTCTCCGGAAGCTTTAGCTCTAAGCCAGAGGAATAGAGAATTTGCGCTGACGAACATACATAAAGTTCACCTTAGGCCGGGTGGGTATCGAGGGAAGATTGACAAGTGGCAGCAGGATAGGGAGGCAGCAATAGCTGCAAGGCAACCCGACCCTTTTGAAGGCTTGGATGAGCGTGGCTAGTAGTGGCTTGTAGCAAGGAAGCCTACAATAGTAGATGGTAAACCTACGTTTTCAACATCCAAAACCAATCAGGTGGCAGAAAAGATAAACAATCTTTCCAAGCGTCAGAGGAAAGGAGAGTTCATACTAAATAGGGATAAAGATGTGCTTAGTTCGGCCCTTGGGATGAAAGAGCATGGAGGCCGCGTCAGAGGGGTTTCCTTGAAGTTGACCATCAAGGATGGGTTCGAGAGGGATAGGGCTAGCTACAAGAGCCACTCCCGTTACAAGGACGATCTAAGAGAGGCGACAGAGAAAGCACTAGAATCTAGGTTTAAGGACTTTTTGCTAGCAACACTTGCGGAGTAGCAACAAAGCGGTGAGGCCAATATATAAATACCGATGGTCATGATGTCACATCCACTATTGGGCCAAGCAAATACACAAGTTTATGCTCCGAGCAGCGTTGGCTCTACTATAGCACAACCATATCCGATAGATTCTATATGCATCAGTACTCCTTGGTCGTTGCACATTCTGGTTGGCAGAGTTGGTAAGACAAAAAGAGGTTGTCAAGGGCCTTGCGATTCCAGTTGGCAGTTTGTCTGAGGGAAAACCTATCCCGCACCATTATGCATGCGTAAGAGTGCTTGAAATTAATTCAAACTATGATGATCATGAGATAGACATTCCCACTGCGGAAGGTATCCATTGCCTTGGACAAAGCACCAGCAGTACCATACTGTGGCATAAACGAGATATCATACTATCTTCGGTTCCTTCTGAGCACGCACTTGTGGACTCTACACTACCGGGTCCAGCACCACCAGATGCAGCATCAGAAGAACAATGGGTGGCCACACCACCGGCATCCCCAGCTGCAACATCAGAGCCGGTGGAATGGCCGGAAGACCATCCACCACCTTCTCAAGCATCACCACAACAACAACAGGTGGACCTGCCACAGGAGCCACAACAACAATAGTCGGACCTGCTAGAGGAGCCACAACAAAAACAGGTGGACCCACCAAAGGAGCTACAACAACAATAGGTGGACCCGCAATTAGTGCCTTGAGTCATACGAGCTTACGAGAAGGAAGGATGAAACATTGCAGCAAGATGGCACGTGAGCAACAAAGCAGCCAAGACGGCAGCCAAGATGACAGACAAGACGCAAGACATCCGATGATCGGGATATTCGAAGGCCCACACTGACATAGAGTACAACTTGGTCGTTAGAGTTGATGACATACCAGATTTACCGGATTGTCCTCGAAAATTTGAGTATGGAAAACCATTACTACTCGACTGGGCAATCGCTGGGATTCCAGGTGAAATGCAAAGGATGCACAATTGGTACACGAGGGCATGTAGATTGGGCTCAGAACCATATGGGCACGGTACTCATCGGATGTGTTCGGACCTCCATTCAATGAGGATTCCAGCAAAATCTTCTTCAATTTTTGAGATATCCATGATGTGTTCCGCCTCTCAGAGCTAGAGTTATAGCTCGTCAGATTGTGGTGCATGTAAGTGCTTCATCGATGCTAATATCTTGTATATATGCTATGGACTACACATGTACTATGCATAACTAATTAATTTCGATACATTGTATAGGATGCAAGAAAATGACGTGCATGTTGTAAAGGAGAAGGTCGGATATCTTGATCTTATGAAGTTAAGCACAACTTCCCGAGCCAGTGGGGAGACAACCATGACAAGATAGCTAAGTACAAGACAAAGAAGGACAACAGGGCAAAACGAGTACAACAACATAAAAAAGCTATGAGGAGGGTTTCAGCCTACATAGCATATATGATGCTTAAGCGGCAAGATAGGCATTACATATGGGCACCCTACAACTTTCAGTTAGTCTAAATTTCTACCATTTGTTATAATATATACACTTGCTCCTTCATACCTAAAAAAACCTTATATAATATTTTTGCAGGGGTCACTGGATTCTTTTATGATACAACCAAAGAATGGAGTTGTGACCGTATTTGACTCATTGGATTATGACCAGAGCACCTATAAAGAATTCATATTGATCCTACAAAATTTAGGAAATTTCTCGTTGTGTACACTTACATTGTGCAAATTGTCCCCCCCTAAAGGTTACATATAAACTAACTTCTCATTTTTTTTTCAAAACAGGGCTTACCAGCACTACATTACCAATGGAGGGATTCATAACCCCAAGAGACCGAAAGAAATGGTTGTACGCACAAACTTTCCATGCCACAAGCAACCATCTAGTTCTGTACACTGTGGGTATTACATGGGCGAGCACATCAGGATGATCAGGAGATACACAACTGATCCCGAACGTGTAAGGGGCTACCTTTCATATATAGGGTTGTATATATATATATATATGTACATTGCATTATTTTCCGCCTATCTAACACTTGCTTAATTTTTTCGTAGATTTTAATTACAGGTTAGGCCTAGACTATGCAGTTCGCGTCTTCATGAGCAACAAATTCTAAATATAGGCTCTGATTTATGTCGTTTCATTTTGCGTGAAGTGGTAAACCTGATAGGTACCTATTATCACCAAGAACACGAATTAGCACAAGAAGATAAATATGTTAGCCTCTGTGAGTGGGAGAATCAAGAGTACCGCCAAGGTTAGCCTTCGTGAGGGGCAAAAAAACATGTTGTCAATGTGCACTCTAATGATGTATATATACGGTTCTATTTCCTTATTATTATTTCGTATACTTAAATTAAATTTATGGAATATATATTCTATGTCGATCACTATAGCTTCTTCAATTCGATGGCACACTAGACTGTTAGAGTGAAATTAGCGGGAACCAAAAGTTTTAAAAACTGGCAAGCAACAGTTTCGGCAAATTCAAATTTCAATCGCTGAATTTTTTGGTGGGAACGACATTTCCAGGGGCGGGTGATTGTTGACAGTAGTTAGCATGCCAGTTTGAATCACAAGCGCACGGATCAGGTGTAGGTTTTCCCTTAGAGTATTCCATCCAAGGTTTATCAATCCGTGGATCGACAATGAACTGGCTAGGGTTCTCTATCCAACTAAACGTATCTAATCCTATCAAGAAGTATGAATTGCATATAAAGGTAACCCAATCATGAGATAAGCATTATAGATAGGGTAAATAGATCGCATCCATGTATATATGTGGTAACAAAACCAAGGGTAGCATGTGCTTATCGTTTTCTTGTTGTAGCTCTAGCCAAAGTGGTAACCAATCTATCTGGTACCTTGATGAAGAGTCATCTCTCAGAAAGGCAGCTTGCAACTAGCCTACTTCCTTATGGACGCCACAGCGAGGTGCGTGTTGACGCCTCTGGTTTTCCAAAGCTTTACCTCAAACAACCATCAAGCGCTCTTATCTATAGCTGTCCTTCTTGACAGCTGCTGCAGCGACTCCCACAATACTCGCCATCGATCCTACTCAACATTACACAATCATTCGGCCTTTTCCTCCCGCACGCTGTCAGCACACAAGAGTAATCATAGCGACTTCCTACGCACTACTAAGATATATCCGCAAGACATAGACTAATCACCACGATTACATCTATTCCTACTAAGAACATATGCCAGCTGAACATATGAGAATAAGCATGAATCATAGTAGATCAAAGTAAAGACAAGATTAGATTGATATCACTATCATGTGTACATAAGCCTTGAAGATCACAAGGCTTGGCTCCGGAACTCCACCATGGCTTCACCGTGCAGGGACGACCATGGTGGCTAGGGTCTAGCCTAAGTCATCTCCTAGACAACCTCGAAGACTAGCATGACCCTCAGCTCCTTATGGTGTGTCTCCCATGGTCTCGCTGACTTCTGGTGGATGGATCCTCAGGCTCGGTGAATTTTCGGGGTATTTATAGTCTGGATAGCCCGTGGGCTAAATTGGGAGGCGAACGGGTGAAGGAAAGGGGTAGGCCATCGACCTGGAGGGGTCCAGGCCAATCGGCCTGGCCCTTCCTTTTACCCCCTCGTGTCCAGATTCGTCGCCAAGTCTTTTTCAATATTTTGGAACCTTATTTTTGTATGCATGTGGGCCTGGCACGTCGGTACTTCGGGATGAGATTGATCTTTAATTACTTTCCAAATCTCCGCTTGATCTTCTTTGATTCCTCCTTGATCCTGAAGTGATCCTTGCCATATCTTCACAAATTTAACCCTTAAGTCATCTTGGAGGACTGCTTGCCAATAATGAGCGTCGGTGGAAGCCAGAAGACCCCAGGCCGATCGGCCTAGGCCCTTTTCGTGCCTCATGGTCTGGTCCACTGCTCATTCATGGCTTTATCCAAAAAATGTATATTTAGCCCAATTTCCTGGGAAAACAGAATATCCTCCAAAATATCTTGCATATGCGAAAATAGGATTATTTCAGGTGCCGAATGGCGGGTTAGTTTAAGAATATGCATGAAAACACTAGTTAAATGACATTAAAAGTGTGTCAATAATGAGCGTAAACAGTCTTCCCATGCTCAGGTCTTGGTCG
The DNA here is from genome assembly GCF_005286985.2 of Setaria viridis. Classification (NCBI taxonomy): domain Eukaryota; kingdom Viridiplantae; phylum Streptophyta; class Magnoliopsida; order Poales; family Poaceae; genus Setaria; species Setaria viridis. Next base: position 33,903,000 of record NC_048263.2, read on the forward strand.
TCCTCGAGCAAGTCAGATGACTACAAAATTCTCCATAGGGGCGAGCAAAGATCTTTAACCAAACGTGAGCAAGCGAGTCAAGTAACTAGTCCTTCAAACAAAATATTAGAGGAGCAGCAAAGATAATCGAAGTATGGGTATTTAAAGATTTATCTAAGCAAAAATCACCCCATAGCTTTTATCAGAACTAAGTAACTTCATGAATCAATCACACTTACTTTCTAGCTTGCCTTGGAGGGTTTTTCTTTCGTTATAAAACAATCTCCCTGCAGCAAGAATTGAAAACAAAATTCTCTTCTAGGTGCTTACATGTCGCTAAATTTAAAAGTGGCTATCCTAGTTATTTTGCAAATTCTCATCTCTCAAAAAGTCACTCATTACACAGTGGAGCTTGGATAGGGCTTGCAAGAATCAACACTTATATTATCAAATTAAGAAAACTCTCTAACGGTTGCTTACCTTCTAAGCCAATGATCATAAGAATATCCATGTAATGTGAGGTCTTTAAGGATGAGAAGATATAGAATAGTGGACATGTGCAAAGGCAAATAAAATAATGACTTTGAGGCACAAGTGATGTCCCCTTCGTCCGATTGTACATGGTTGGAATGAAAATCCGTTCCATGAACAAGGTAATCCTTCTTAGCACTTTCTTTGATCTTCATGACAGTAGAAACTCCTCCTCTTTTCATTCTTATTCGTTTCTTTTTCTATACCTTTTCTTTTCTTCCTTTTTTCCTTTCTTTCTTTCTTTCTTTCTTTCTTTCTTTCTTTCCTATATTTTTCATCTTTTCTCCGAACCTCTCTTTGAACAACACACCACAAAAATTAGCTTTAGAATGTTCCCAAGAGCTTCCCAAAAATTTTCACACGTGAACCGAGGTAGGAGATCCCCAGGTTGATTGGCCTGGCCTCTTCCTCCTTCCTTTCTTGCTCAATTTTCTAGTGTGGCTTCCATACATTATTCTTTCCATAAAATTTTATATTCCACGGTCAGAAACAGAACATATCTTTGAATATTAGGTTGTGTTCAAGGAATAGGTAATAAAATTGAGAAATATTTGGTTCAGGTTTAAGGAATTCAGTAGAATATGACTGATTCAATGAGGAACACTCATTACTGAATATTGACGAGGCTAATAAAAGATAGTAGAAGGATACGATCAATGCTTGAAATTAAAACAAGCCGAGAGAGAGCGATCCTAACTCAATTCAAAGCATCAACTCTACTTATGGTGGCACAAAATTTATTTATCAGGTACTGGATAGGATATGTAAAAACTCTCAACCTGGTAGAGAACTTGTTCAAACTTGTTTTTGCAGAGGTTTTGGATAAGCAATAAAAATTTCACATCACCTCCAAATTAAGTCTTACTCATGAAGCATAATTAAAACTAAAGCACTAGATCATCACAAAGCATGGGTATTGCAAAGACAAATAATTACTAAACTCCACAACTAAGATTTAGAATTCAAGACAATGCTTATAATCAAAAGTTGCAAGGGCAAAGTAAAAGACAAGCAAGCAAAGGTAGAGACTAAAAGCACTCACTCGACCCTCAGATTTTATTCAGGCTTAAGCCTTGCTTGCCCTCGAGTAAGTCCAGGATACTTGCTTAATCAGAAAATCAGCATTGCCCTTCGATGTCATCCTTGCACTCAGTTATACATAAAAAGACACATTGCTCTCTCGAGTATTTAGCGTTTAAAGTTCAAGTTTTGGTTGGCTGCTTTTCATTATGAAAGATAGACTTAGCAATAAAGAACATGCCACAATAAATAGATATAGTGCTCTTGAACTTAAGTGAACTTCAGACCTTTACCTTGTTCCATTGTGAAGAGTTTTTCAAAAAGATGCAAATCCAACATAAGGGAGGTTCTCTTGCAAAAGCTCATGGAAACACTCATCTCATCAAGTCACTTAAGCCTATACTAGATTGTTTTCAACCTATTCTACTCATATATGAAAGTGGAAGGCTTATGTGGAGCTTGGTAGGTAAAAATGATCCTAACAAAATATTATATCTGAAATATTATCAAACTAAGAGAGAGATCTATTAGGATTACTGAGACTTGTCAAAATGGCCATGGAAAATAAATATTGGAGAAGTAGAGGGATGAAACACACACATTTAGATAGTGGACATGTGCAAGGGCAAAGGGTGATCACGAGACACAAATGAAGTTCTCGTAATCAGATTGCACATGGTTGAAAAAATGAGTATGGATCAATCCTTAATCTTGAGAGCACTGGGAACTTTAACGAGGCTCAAAGAACTGAGGAGCATTTTATTAGTTTTCTCCTTTATTATATTTTTTTCTTTTTCATTCGTTTTCTCTTCTTTCTTTCTCTTTCTCCTCAGAACTTCTTGCAACATAGTACCTTACTCAGCGGTAGTCAGAGATAATGCAATGACTCCTCCCGCCAAGCTTAGACAGTTCTCGTCCTCGAGCATGTAAGAGAAAGGAAGATAAACTGTTGAGGTAAGTACTAAAATCTTCAATCTTGCCAAAATATTTTTCCATACTCAATAATAGGTTGTGGTCAAGGTGGTAGTCACAAAAATGATAATTTGAGTTTAGGTTGGATGCCTAGCGAGGTTTGCAAAATTTTTAGTGTAGAAACTCACAATGCACGGACAGAAAGGCTAGTAAGAAAAAGGTTTACGCAAAGAAATGACCAGCTTCTAAGTATCATACCACATAAATCAATCTTAATCCAACTAATCAAAATATTAGTTTGCAATCTAAAGGTTCATTATGAAAGATCATGCATGTATATAGGCTCTGGTAGGTAGAACTTTGCAAGAGATTCTCAAATATAGATTGCATAAGAATTAATTTTTAAATAAAAACCAATCAAGTAATCGGGTCATCTGTAAACTTAAATCGAAGAGCAACATAGAGTTTGTGGGTCTAGAATTTAGTTATTTAACTTCCACAAATTAAAAGAGCCATCATTTAATCAATTTAGGTTCATTAGATGGAGAGTAACTAGTCAAGTCATATACAACATTGCGTAGGTAAAACAAAGCAGCAACCTTCATCATTTTTTCATAAGCAAGATTATACAAAAATTACAACATCGCGGTGAGCACAAGGAGATGGTGATCATAAGTTATTGAAAATAAAAACTACGTTGTACTCCTAGTAGCCATGTTATTATCGAGGGATATACAAAGGTTGCATCAAGTCTATGGTTGAAGGTTTATATACACAGGCTTTATAAAGAAATCAAAAAAGAGAAGGTGTAGAAAAAATTTACCGTCCTTTTGATGCTTGTAATGAAGTGTAGCGCAGCCACCACCATGCTTAAGCATTGTGCTTAGCATGGAAGAAGAAAAAATGAGCATCTTTTAGCTATCATGGTCCTTGCATTTCAAATAGTATTTTTATCTTCATCCGTCAAGTCCTCCCCCATGCTTAGCATTGTGCTAGGCATGGAAGAAGAAGATGAAGCATTTCGTGATTGTTGAAATCCTTGGTCTCAGCGTCCGGAGCTTGTCTTTATGCTTCTTCACTTTTGTCGCATTTATTATCCTTCAATTTCTTCTCTTTTCTTTTCATAAAAGCGCTTCGCTATGCCTGCAAAACAATTCAAATGCACATACTACCCCCAGGGTGACTGTCAGGAGTAGATACAGTTGCCAACAAACCAAAGACATCCCTAAGACCTTAACTTGTGGTATAGCTAATTTAGTGAAATAAAAACAACCATCTAATGAGTGTATGTGAGTGTAGGTGGGAATGCAAATGATAGGTTGGAACATAAACTAAAACAATGTTTACACCAAGTTCTAAACACCATACTTACAACTAGGTTGCTGAAATTCTCCATAGCTATAAAAATTGTTAATCGAGGTCAAATAACATGCTTATCCCAAGATCAATAACTCTTTACAGCACATACAAAGCTTATAAACCAACCAATGCAATATGAACAGTTGGAAAGGTCTGTTAAACTGAATGATGATGGTCTGCGATCATGTCTAAACACCACATTTATACAAGATTGCAAAAGAAAAATGCTGTCCAAGCATTAACATAGATATGAAAGCATTGATCATAAAGTTTTGGGATAAAACCAAGCTAACACATGAATGAGGGAACAAATGCAAATGCACAAGGGTTAGCAAGAAAATGCAAAGCAATAAGAAGAGGTGGAAGAACAAAATGACATGACATGAAATGGAGGTGGTCTAAAACAAAACAAAAGTTAGCCTAAATCAACTAGCCACAAGTTTAGAATCAAAGGGGTGGTGCCATGCTTCATATTCCTCTCTAAAAGGACATTAATAGCACACAAAAGGGGTCTACAAATTTTCCAAGATCAAATAACAAAGTGCTCCCTCAATATTATTTAAAGCATACCACATGTTATTGCAGAATTTGTTAGAGTAATGGTACAATGTTGCTTGATGTTTTTGATTGAAGACCACAATATAGACCATCATCTTAATAAAGATAAATAAAATAAAAAGATGGATTGCCTCCCGCAAAGCGCTTTAGTTATAGTCAAATAGCTAGACTCCTCATCTTGCTCATGTTTATGTGAAGCCATGGTCCTTTGTGGGATAATACAAAGTGTCCATGTAGCTTGATGTCATCTTTTGTAATCCTTCATGGTTCGCTTGTAACATCTTCATGTGTTGAATGATGCCTACTTGTGTCTTCATGTGCCAATGCTCCAGAGGTTTTTCTTTTGTTCTAAGTCTCTGAATTTGATTATGTAAGCTCAATGAAAGTATTGCCCAAGCTCCTCTTCATTGTTATCATGTTCATCTCCTTCGTCTTGTTCTAATCGTCTTGCTGCTGCCCCTTCTTCATGGATTTTCCCCTGCATAAAGAACGGAACATATACTGAAATATAGTTCTATTGAAAAGTTTATGAAATTTTCTTTTCAACGAGTGGTCATTCATCCAAAACGGAGTTCAAATGAGACAGTTATGCCCATTTTAATTTAGCACCGCGTGTTGTCCAGAACTGATTTCAGGACGCGCGACGTTCGATGATTTGGCCATAATCGCTTGTGGGAACCTGATTGCCTTGCTTCTTGATTCGTTGGAACGTGGACTTCATGGGGCTTCTAAATATCCAAAAATATTCTATTATTTTCGTCTGAGGTCGTGCAAAATCTTGATGATAACAGTAGCTTCTCGTAAATGGATTTGGAGATGTGGATGATCTTAATCTTGTGGTCTTTGGGGCATGATGTCACACATCCTTTGGCTTCGGGTCATCACCATTGCTGCACCAGTGAGTAGCATGGCGGCAATGATGCATCTTCTCCATAATTTTTGCTTTAGCCAAAGTGACGGGATTAGAGGATGCTCCTGCGCTTTGTATCGATGATCTGAGCAGTTGTCTTTCTTGGTTGCTATCGTCCATACATTTATGGGCCCACCAGAAGGTTTGGACAGTCCTAGATATGGGGCTTTACACCAAGACGTGTCAGACATGGAGACTACGGTGCAGGACGGTGTGGTCTACGTGGGGGATAAGAACTAGTCGAGGATTAGGAAACTAATCGTAGCAATTAGAGTAGGACTCTCTAGTCGAATCTGACTAGTATTCTTGTAAACAACCAAAATTTAACGCTGCCCCTAGTAATATAAGGTCAGGCAGGGACCCCTTCAAACAAGTTCAATCAATACAATCCAACCAACACATAGGACGTAGGGTATTACGCGACATAAGCAGCCCGAACATGTCTAAATCGTGTGTTCGAGTTCACCTTCGAGTTTCTGATCTCAGTGAGCCCCATGCATAAAACACTACCTTAGATACCCCCTCGGTAGGTTGCCGGGTCTAAACACCGACAGTTGGCGTGCCAGGTAGGGGATCTCGCTAAGAATCCACTAGCGAACTCGATGTCTCACGTCATCATCAAGCCAACCGTCGCGTTCAAAGTGGGTGCGACATTCACCTTTGGCTCCTGGGTTTGCGTCACAAACGGTGTTGGAAACTTTCACCACCACATTGCGCCGGCCCTGGAGGAGAAGCAGTACGACATCAACTTTCATCACCAAGCTTTGGAGGATTTCGTCAAAAAAACAACGAAATTTTTGACCTATTTCGTTGCTCGAGGGATGAGTCTGAGTACAACTCGACTTCTCCCACTAGTCTGAATTGTTCCCACGAGCTGGCACTTAAGCCATTATGCGAATCAGTCTACAATACAAGTCGATTCCCATTCGGACTTCGAAACTCGTATGCTGCTTACCAAGCTACCCTGTCCAGATCACAATCCAACTCGGATTTGATTGAGGACCTTGACTACTACTTGGATCTAAACGAGTAGAATCCATTATTAGGTCCACAACAGGGCCTGGTTATCACATCTACTCTACAAGGCAGATTAATCTACTGGCCCAACATGAACCCACCTGCTCTCACCAAGGACGATGAGTCACGCCTTGTTGCCTACTTCGACACCCTCCCGTACCAAGAGGGAACCCCTCTATCGCCCATCTATGAAGAATACGAATCCACAGAGGTCATCACGTCAAGTTCGGTAGCTATTCTCCGGAGCGGGAACTCCTCGCCATCGTTACTCCACAAGGAGGTGAGGATGAAGATCAACCAGAAAGAAATCCACGACATGAACGTCAACCAGACGACATCTCGCAGGATGAGCTCACCGCCAACGTAGAAGGATAAGAAATCGAAGCTCAAAGGAATCGACGACGAGCAAGAAATGCTGCAAGAGTAGAGCATCGCTGCCACCTTGCAGCTGACCTACCCATCATGAACTTGGATCACGTATTTGAATCAATTCAATCATGTCAGTACCATACTCCTCTCGCCACCATCACATCCATCGACCTGATTATTCGGGCATTGCCACAAACCAAGTACACCAGGCAACTTGCTCAACTGGCGGAGCGTGCGTATGAGCAACTTGGTCAATAAAGCCCAATAGACTCAGTTCGACACACTTCATCCCAGCATGGCAGTAGCCTTAGGCAACCAAGTCGGAATGAGGGTGCCAGACCAAGTCAAAACGAGGGTGCTAGAAACAAGGGTGCCAGAAACGAGGGTGCCAGAATTGAGGGTAACAAACCAAGCCAAAACAGGGCAGAGGGTAGTTAGGTGGAACCCTCAGGAGTATCTCACTGGAGAAGTTTGGTGGTGTCATGGTGCTCCTAATCTTCTCACCTCTAGTCTTGATCACCTCCAAATTGTCGCCTTCTATGTAGAGAGGCTATCCAATTGTCCCTCTTTGCTTGACATGGTTACTTCCAACACCTGTTACTTGAACAAACAAATCTCCAAGAAACATTAGTCTCAAAAATAATTCACACAGCGGCATACCTTGTTTATCATTAGTTGTATTGTCTTCATTAGTGTGGACTCGATAGCAAATGCTGGGCCACTAACAAAGTTAGCACCTACTACTACAGAGCTGAGCTTGATGTCATCATCTTCGTGTTGGAGTGATTTCAGATTTGATGAACTTGAAGTTTAATCCACTTCCTCCATTATCTGACGTCTAGTATTTTCCTGCTTTCAAAGATGCAAACAAGAAAAAAATAGAATATATGCAACAATGAAAATTAGGGGTAGTCCAAAAAATTAGATAGATCACCCTAGGGTTCGAGTTGACGATCCCCGGCAACGACGCCAGAAAAGTTTGTTGACGGCAGTTAGCACGCCAGTTTGAACCACAAGCGCACGGATCAGTTGTAACTTTTCCCTTAGAGTATTCCATCCAAGATTTATCAATTCATGGATCGACAGCGAACTGGCTAGGGTTCTCTATCCAGCTAAATGGATCTAATCCTATCAAGAAGCACGAATTGCATATAAAGGTAACCCAATCATGAGATAAGCATTATAGATAGGTTAAATAGATTGCATCCATGTATATATGTGGTAACATAACCAAGGGTAGCATGTGCCTATCGTCTTCTTATCGTAGCTCTAGCCAAAGTGGTAACCAATCTATCTCGTACCTTGATGAAGAGTCATCTCTCAGAAAGGCGGCTCGCAAGCAGCCTACTTCCTTATGGATGCCACTGCAGTGTGTGTGTTGACGCCTTCGGTTTCCCAAAGCTTTACCTCAAACAACTATCAAACGCTCTTATCTGAAGTTCTCCTTCTTGATAGCTACTGCAACGACTCCCACAATACTCGCCATCGATCCTACTCAACATTACGCAATCGAGTAATCACACCGACTTCCTACGCACTAGTAAGATGTATCTGCAAGACATAGACTAATCACCACGATTACATCTATTCCTACTAATAACATATGTCAGCTGAACATATGAGGATAAGCATGCATCATAGTAGATCAAAGTAAAGACAAGATTAGATTGATACCACCATCATGTGTACATAAGCCTTGAAGATCACAAGGCTTGGCTCCGGAACTCCACCATGGCTTCGCCGTGCAGGGACGACCATGGCGGCTAGGGTCTAGCCTAAGCCATCTCCTAGACAACCTCGAAGACTTGCATGGCACTCAGCTCCCTATGTTGTGTCTCCCTTGGTTTCACCAACTTCTGATGGATGGATCCCCGGGCTCGATGAATTCATCTTGGAGGATTGCTTGCCAAAAATGAGCGTCGGTGGAGGCCAGAAGACCCCAAGTCGATCGTCCTGAGAGGCACCAGGCTGATCGGCCTAGGCCCTTTTTCTGCCTCCTAGTCTTCGTTTTTCTCTGATCCACTACTCGTTCATGGCTTTATCCAAAAAATGTATACTTAGCTCAATTTCCTACGAGTATAGAATATCCTCCAAAATATCTTTCATATGCGAAAACCGGGTTATTTCAGGTGCCAAGTGGTGGGTTAGTATAAGAATATGCATGAAAATACTAGTTAAATGGCATTAAAAGTGTGTCAATAACGAGCGTCAACAGTTATGGTGTCACCCGCCCCTAAAGACACCATTACTAGGGGCGGGTGATGCCGTCACCTGCCCCTCGAAATACTGGAAACGGCTTTACAGGGGCGGGACTTTTGCCCGCTCCTACAAATAGCTATTTGTAGCTACGAAAGCTAGGAGTGGGTGGTGCGCCCACCCATGCAAATGTCATATCAACCGTCCTTGGAAACCGTTTTTGTAGTAGTGTATGTTCCCCTGAACCATCACAAGTATTCAATGACTAAAATATCGTCAAACTTTGTAAATTTTGAGTGTCAATAGTTCTAATGCATTTAGTTTGAAAATATAAAGTTACATAGTAGATATTGTAACTATGGGAAAATCCTTTCTATATGCGTGTGTAGCTACTAGCTACTCCTACCTGCGTATCTCATGATATACGATGAATCTGACTGAATGAAAAGTACATACACGTATGTGATGATATTGGACCATCTGTGGTGGTATATACATTGAGTATGTGATCATACATAGAGTATATGGACATACTAATTTTTATGTACCAGTAATAAGGTACAATCAAAATATATTAAAAAACTACGGGTGCTTCTGAAAGTTTTCATATAGTTCCCTTTGGAGTATCTTAGAATTAGTATGTGAACATACTCAAAGTGATAAATGAGTATGTAGACATACCCACGGTGGTATACTGATGATGAGAGTAGCTACATGCACATGTAGATAAAACACGTCCTTATAACTATATTATAATTATAAAACTGTGGTCGAAGTTAAAACTCAGAAGCCACGAAAAATCAGGTATATCGGAGGGAATTCTCCTGGCTGCTACTTTTCTTGTACTATTTATAATCAGTGGTATGGTATCTACGATCTAAAATTATCCTAGCGAGGTAAACACGTGGGTTGCGTTTGACTTGAAGATAACTAAACATGTAGGAAATATATTTTGTTTGCTAGTAGTACAATTTATATATTCCTCATAACCATATGTTGGGATAATATATAGCGCCTAAGGTTGGCAGAAATTGATTTTGTCAAGTTATTTGGCACAGGCATGGGATATGCTGAAAGACAAAGACAGCATCGATACGCCACATCCACCACAACTAAGGACAACTTATTGTCTCCTCCAGGACAAAATATGAAGATAGGCGATGTGTACTTGTCTTTTTTGAACCATGGAATAGATGTCCACTTGTCTCAAGTAAACAATATTTTATATATAGTGGTGGATTGCTTTGTGCTTTATTCATCTCCCTTTATCACTGGAGATAGCTAAAGTGTTTGTGCAACTTGACCCTGGATTTTCAATAATATAGATAGGCGTCCACCTTTTGTGCACATTACTAAAATTATAGAACCTTTGTACCTGATAAATATCATGTTTGATGCCGTGCTTGTTTATATATCTCCAAAGCATGGCCTCGATATTCACGTGGACATTTTGAGACATCACCATATTATTACCTGTCATATACCAAAGTGACACTGCTTAGTACCAACCATTAGTCAACTAACACGTGCAGGGAAAACTGTTCTTTCTTCTAAAACTTTATGTTAATACTCCCTCCGTATAGGAAAAGGAAGTCGTTTTGGATAGCGACACGGTCTCCAAAGCATTACTTTGACTCCTTGTTTTAATAAAAATATTTATCAAAAAGTGATATATGTATATTTTTATGAAAGTATTTTTCAAGACAAATCTATTTATATGGTTTTCACATTTCCAAACTCAACAACTTAAAAGCTATTCATGATTTATATTTCCAATGTTTTACCCAAATCTTGTCCAAACCTTGTCCAAAACGACTTTCTTTTTCCTATACGGAGGGAGTACAAAGTGGGAAGCACATGTTTATTTGGACGTGGATAGGGTTCACGTTTAATTGGCTGTCGAGATCACGCAAAGGATTGCATGTAGCACTTCATAGCAAATGCAGTCAAGATATCTCACATGCCATTCTTCTAGCTACTGTAGCATGTTCGCCCCAGCTTCGGAGATTCTCTGCCAAAAATCGTCCCCAACTTTTTGCTACATGACTACATGAACATGAGGATGAGGAGCTAGTGACTGGGATTGAGAAAAAGAAAAGAAAAGAAAGAAGTGGTTGGCCTCTGCCCTCTGGGGAGTCGTTCTTGTTCACCGTCACCGTCACCGAGAGAAGACGACGTTCTGGGTAGGTATCTTGAATATTCTCGGGTTTATTCCCTGAGGAACTGGCAGAGTGACAGTCTGCATCTGAACTTTACATCGGTGTTCCATCAGAAAGTACATGGCACAAAAAAGGTTTAAGATTTCGAGATATTGGATTCTGGATGCAAACAACGGAGGTGTTGGGGAACAAGCGTTGTCACATGATTCGTAGAGCAGTTGGCAATCTTCACTGTAAAAACAAATACGGTTTTAGACAGTATATTGGGATGAGCATACATCTACGTCAAAGAAATGATAAAATCTCCAACTTTAAATCTGATTGGTCCCACTTATAAGATGGGATTTCTAGGCAAGCCTCCTCCCTTTTGCATTCAGGAGGATTAAAAATTTCCAGAATATATAAGAGTACAATAGTTTGATTTTTTTTCTCATTTGTGAGATTGAAATGCCCTTTATTAAGGAGAATTTGTTCCGTCAAAACACACGTGGATGTGTGAACAGATTTTCTTCAGGTCCCACATATCATATATAGAGTAGTCATACAAGTCTTGAACCAAATAATAATATTTCATTTATCTCTCTGCATGAATACACCTTTGGCAGAGTTATTGGGTCTTCCTCAAAGCGTATGGGTATCGTGATCAACAATGAACCATTTCCGTTCCTGTTGCCCGACCATGATTGCTACTTGCTATTTTTTTCATGAGAACGTTTTTATTAAGAGTATCCTACTTGCTATTTCACTTATCGTTAGTAGTGAATTAGTGGTCTTATTGGGTTCAATGCCTTATGGATTAACACCTAGAACTATATATGGGGTAGCCACTAAATCCTGTGTATCACATTTCACTAACATGTGGATCATACTTTTTGAATATAACATCTCTAGTATCCTTTTATTTTTACTCAATTATTTTTTATTGAATAGAATGTTTTTATTATTATGAGCAGAAGCTATAATATTTTTCTTTTGAAGCTCAAATATTTTTCATTGAGTAGAATATTTTCGTTGTAACCTTGGAACATTAAGCCACAGTTAAAAAGGTGGACGGCTATCGGTTGAATTAGAAAAAACAGAACTAGCTAGTGACACTACAGGTTCCCTTCAACTAAATGATCAGCCATGCAATTGGACTGTTGTGCTGGAGTTGCGCAGAGTTGTTAAAAAAATTTATGTGCTGGAATGACAATGTGATATATTTTATGGGCATGTTACGTAAAGTTATTTATTTTATATTTTTATGAACCGATGGTTCAATCGATGAATTAGTGTCCAACCGATACACTGGCAAGCCAGGTTTGTTTTTTCATCAAAAATCGGTTTAATGGATATTAATCATCTAACGTTGAGCGAATCTGATAAAATAATAGCATATGCTAACTATGTGGCGTATGGAAATATGTTGCGCGTAATCCACAGACCTCAACCACTTGATCCTGATCGAACCATCCAAACTTCATCTTCTTCCTAGCTCAACACCATGATTTGAGACCTGATAATGGAGCGATTGTCAGGTGAGGGTGAATCGACGCTACGTGCAAGATCGTAGCTCGTTCGTGCGATCCCAAGGTTTGGTTTGTTTGAACAACGGTAAGCTGAGTGCGCCCGGCGCCGAGCTGTCCCCAAACCCAACCATCTGGACCGATCCATCGGGAAGGAGAGGAGGAACCGAGGAAGGAGACAAGCGTTTGGAGCAGAGGTTGGGTGTGGCGAGGCATTTTTGGCCACAGCCACGGGCGCTTCCAAAAGGCGTCGTCCCGATCGAATCCGCCACGTCCGCATCGGCGACCCGACAGCGATACGGCCCCGCAGGCACAGCGCTGTCTCTCCGCCACAACCCCGGCGAGACCCCACCTCCCTCCGTCCACACGGCCGCCGCACGCCTCTCCCCTGTCCTCCGTCCTCTCCCTTCCCGCTCGTCGCCGCTTATAAATACCTCCTCCTTCCCTTCCCTCCCTCCCCATCTCCCACGCCAGGCGCATACTGACAGCCAAACCCATTGCATTCGCGCCCACGCGCCATTGCAGCGAAGGTTGCGGAGCCCCTCGGATTGATTCCTCGCCGCGGCGTCCGTCCTAGCCTGCTGGTGCTGGATCGATCGATGCGTCCCTGCGTCTCGCGCATTCGCATGCACGCCCGTGCATGAATTTGGTTCTTCCTCCTGGCGTTGTTGCCTCCCCTAGGGCTCGTGTGCTCCCTGCTTTGACCTGATGGTGCCCAGCTGGAGCGGCTAAAAACTACTCCCATTTGCCGGTTTTGCGCTCGCGCGATCGAGCTTTGTTGATGGTCATCTAGCTACAAGCGAGAGGGGAGATCGATCGCTCCGCGAGATCGGAGGAAGAGAGGGAGCCGCGCGCTGAATCCAAGGACGCGCCCCACGGTAAGCCATCTGTTCTGTTGCTATTCCCTTGTTTTAAAACCTGAAATAAGATTTATCTTCTCTCATGTCGCATGTACGGAATTTCTGGCATTTAACTGTCTGAACATTTTGGGAGTTTTGTTTGTTGCGCTTGGCACATTATATTGTTCATTTTTCTGCTTTCTGAATGGTCGTGGCGCTATATGTTAGCTTTTTGCCGCTCTAGCTATCGAACAAAAAGTGATGGCGAACGAACAGAGAGAGGTACCAAAACATTACATGTCTTGTTTTTAGGCGATCGTTTTCAATGGGCACCTTATATGATGCGCATGCCTGTGCTTTTTGTTGTGCAACCATTGGAGGATCATACTGATACGAAGCTCGGAGGCTGCACCAGTTTGTATGTTCTGATGAAGCACAGCATCTTCACTTTAAAACCATTTTCTTCATGGGGTAATGACATAATTTACTTTTGACACATGTTCTTGAGAGACAAACATGGTGAATGTGCCCTCTAGTGCGTCCTTATTTCTTCAGAGTAAACATCCTCGGCTGAGCGGCACCTTTCCTTGAATAATTCACTTGAATGGTTTGCTTGTACTAAACTGCATGACAAGCCTGTCAGAAGTGTTTGTTTCTATCTCTCTTTTTTTTTAAAAAAAAAGAAACATGGCATGCATTGCATTTCACTTTCCAGGCACAGTAAGGCTTCAGTATTTGGCATGCTCAACTCTTTGCACGGATAGCTTGTGCAGGAAGAGCGTAACGATGTCGTCATAATATGCTTAGCTCTTGGGAGCTCCTAGAGCCATTTGCGTTAGTGTTGCTGCATATCCTGGACAGTGATGGAGCATCCTAAATTGGCTTCATCCGACAGTGTCACTAGATGATTCGGTGTCACCTTGCTTGCCACGTGCCGTACACTTTTGGATCTATCTGGATTTTTTTTCTTTAGTCAGAAATGTTAATGTTATCTTGGGTTCTCCACTATAAAGTATCTTTTGTCCATTTACCCACTGACAGATCGGGCTTTCAGAATTTTTTGCCTTTATTCTTGATGGCCTTGCTCTGCATTTTAACACTCATGATGTATGTCTTATGATATGTTGTTGAGAGTAGTCTGTCAACAGTATCTATTTCCCGGTCTCAGTACATGAGACGAGACTGAAAAATGCTCTTCAGTAAGAACAATAGATTAGCCGAGCAGTGAACTTTCTAACTGGTATCCTAAACTAAACCATGCCTATACTGAGTGATGATCCTCTGTGGTGCCATGCTAACAATTCTTTTCAGTTCCAGATTCAGGTACTGAAACGCCAAGATGGTTAATTTCGGTAAGAGATTGGTGGCAGACCAATTGGAGGAGTGGAGAGAGTAAGTTTCTTTGCTCTTGTGTAAGTTATCTCTCATTTAAGCAGGGTGCCATTGATCAGAATAATTAGATCTTTAATCCAAATGGTTATGAGCTTCTTGTGATAAAATAAGCAAAATCTGCAAATGAGACATGTAACTTATTATTCTTTTGTTTTTTCATTGATAGATACTATATTAACTACAAGATGATGAAGAAAAAGGTAAAACAGTATGTCCAGCAGACGCAAACTGGTGGAAAAAACCGTGAACAAGTTCTTAAAGAGTTTTCAAGGATGCTGGATGACCAGGTATAAATAAAATCGATATTATTTTCTGATTTGTTACTTTTAGCTTGAATCGTCAAAGCCTAAATGCCCATTCTTCAGTGCAAGTTGCCACCTTATTAACAACCTTCATATAAGCTTCTTCCTTGCAGATTGAAAAGATTGTGCTCTTTCTTCTGCAACAACAAGGTCATCTTGCTAGCAGGATCGAGAATTTGGGAGAACAGCGTGCCGCACTTATGGAACAGTCTGATGTATCCCAGATTTGCCAGCTACGAGAGGCTTACAGGGAGGTTGGATATGATCTTGTGAAGCTCCTTAGGTTTCTTGATATGAATGCAACTGGCATCCGGAAAATACTCAAGAAGTTTGATAAGCGCTTTGGCTATAAGTTCACGGATTATTACGTCTCTACTCGGGCAAACCATCCTTATTCTCAGCTTCAGCAGATATTCAAGCAAGTGGTAAATTCTCACGCCTCTCCTTTTTATCTGAAAAAGGATCACTTTTCTCTTATGATGCAGTTTATGAATGCAGGGTGTCGTGGCTGTAGTTGGCGCTTTGTCACGCAATCTTGCTTATCTGCAAGATCATCGAGGAAGCTTTTCATCCATCTATGATCATCCATCAATAACATTCAAGGTATTTAATTCTCTTTTCTGTTCTAACCATATTGATGCATTCTCATATAGTCCGAATCCTAAAGTGGAACATGTGCACTTTTTCTTCCCATGTGCAGGACCCTGTCATAGAACAAATAAATCATTCAGTACAGAAACTCACACACTCCACAAACTTCCTGCAATTCTTAGGGCAACACGCACTTATCGTTCCAGATGATATGCATAGTGGCTCCGATCTTGTTGATGACCAAAGCTACCACTTCCTGTCACTACTGCTCAACTTAGTGAACACATTTCTGTATATGGTGAACACATATATCATCGTGCCAACTGCAGATGACTATTCAGTAAGCCTCGGCGCAGCAGCAACTGTCTGCGGTGTGATTATTGGATCAATGGCAGTTGCTCAAATCTTCTCCTCAGTATATTTCAGTGCCTGGTCGAATAGGTCGTACTTCAGACCCCTCGTATTCAGCAGCATCATGTTATTTCTGGGGAACCTGCTGTATGCTTTGGCGTATGATCTGAATTCCCTAACTGTTCTCATTGTTGGCCGGCTGCTGTGTGGGTTAGTTACTCCTCTCATAGTTTATTTATGTGCAAATAAGTTTCATTTTTGCTTTTTTTATAAAGTTGCTGAACATTACAGTGCTTGAGCTAATTTGAGCATTGTAATATCAAACTGTTATTTGATCAAATTGGCAACATGATGTGCAGCTTGGGTTCTGCCAGAGCTGTGAATCGTCGGTACATCAGCGACTGCGTACCTCTGAAAACCAGGCTGCAGGCATCTGCAGGGTTTGTCAGTGCTAGTGCTCTTGGAATGGCATGCGGTCCTGCTCTTGCCGGTTTGCTGCAGACAAAATTTAGGATCTATGGGCTCACATTCAATCAGAACACCTTACCTGGGTGGGTCATGTGCGTTGCTTGGCTTGTGTATCTGTGCTGGTTGTGGATTTCATTCAAAGAGCCGGGTCACATTGCTACAGACAATTCTGTCAACTCACAGTCATCTGATTCTGGTAAACATTTTCATTTGCTTCATTTTAAAAAGAAAAAAGTAGGGGCATAGTTTAGATAGATTAGACAAGTATGGTCATGATCAGAAAGCATATCCTCTGAACATCATTTAAATATAACTTACTTGTCAAATTCTCTGCTAAAATAGCTCATCAAGTAAGCGGAAATTTGGAGGATGGTCTAGGACAGCCTTTGCTCGTAGATGTAAAGGAAAGACACGATGAAGATGGAGAGGACAATGACGACAATGAAGAAGACCCTGAAGAATCTCATAAACCTGCGACATCACTTGCTGCAGCATACAGATTGCTAACACCATCCGTTAAGGTTTTGATTATTCATATGTTACACTTGTATTGTCTTTTACAATCGTTGAGGCACAATACCACTCCTGTTTGTTGGATTACCTGCTTCCCTGCGTTTCTTCTGTATTAGCTTATATCTGATGTCTGCAACTTAACAGGTTCAACTACTGATCTACTTCATGCTCAAGTTTGCCATGGAAATTCTACTCTCGGAGTCCAGTGTGGTCACCACATTCTACTTCAACTGGACAACTAGTACTGTGGCAATCTTTTTAGCAGTTCTTGGACTGACTGTTCTTCCTGTTAATGTCATCGTTGGAAGCTATGTCACCAACTTGTTTCAGGACAGGTATGTTGTATTTGTGACTCCTTAAACTGGAGAAGCCACTGGCCATTTGCATTGTTCTTTCTAGGAATATTGTTCATGTTTACGCTCAACAGTTATTCTCATTATTTTCCACTTATTTTTCTTGCTCGACCACTAAAGGCAAATTCTGGTGGCATCCGAGATCATGGTGTTGATCGGCATAGTCATGAGTTTCTGCTTCACCCCTCAATACTCCGTCCCACAATACGTCACGTCAGCTCTCATAACGTTCGTATTCTCTGAGGTGCTCGAAGGTAAGTAGTGACTGCAGAAAGCCAACGCACAATCTAATCTGAATTCTGAAGGTGCGTGCCATGTTTCTGAAATTGCCATTCCATGCATTTCTGACCATTTGTGAACAATGCGATGCAGGGGTCAACCTGTCCCTCCTCTCCCGCGTGATGTCGTCGAGGCTCTCCCGTGGGACCTACAACGGCGGGCTGCTCTCGACGGAGGCCGGGACGCTGGCCCGCGTCGCCGCGGACATGACGATCACCGCCGCCGGTTATCTGGGGCAGAGTCGCCTCCTGAATGCCACCCTGCTGCCGTCTTTGTTGATTTGCGTGGCCTCCATCGTCGCGACGTTCTGCACTTACAACTCACTCTACTGATGACCGATGAACAGCTCTCCTCTTGCGCACGTTTTTCTGAGCTGTGGAGCTGCTGCTGGATGGCGTCTTGCAATGACGCTGTTAATTTCAGGCTGCTGCTGCTAGTGTAAAGATGTGAATGGTCCGTGCGTCCTGAAGTCTGCAGTGAGCCTGCAGTGTTGCAAACTTGCAACGGTTGTAACCTGACATGGACTTGTTAAATAAACTGCCCTACTGATCTAATGCTCCTAAGTCCTAACCACGAGAATATATTGGCTGTATGTTTGGATTAAACGCGGCAAGTTTAGAATTTCTGTCAGTTATCAGACGTTCATTTGCCGGATCCTTTGAATGGGAAGGTTCAGGGAAGAAAATTAGCACAATAGCAGCATACACGTTTGAAATTTGATGCAAGGCGGGAACAAAAGATTGCTGCGTGATGCAACCAAGTGAAAGGCGACTGGTGGGTTTGCCGTTGGGTGGTTGAGGCCTTTCTTTCCTCACACTCATGGCATGCTCGCGCGGTCAAGCATGTAGAAAATCGAAGATTTATTTTGCAGGCCGGCTAAGTAGAGCATGCATTTGCCAAAACTTGTTGGAACAGTATAGGGATAACATATACCTCCACAAGGACGATCCAGAATATTATCCTACAAATTAAAAACAAGCTACAGGTTCCCTTCTATATGGAAATCATCATCTTGATGGCTTGGAGTATATGGACAACAAGGAATGGATGGTTTTTCAACAATTTGGCTCCATCTCCTGGGGTTTGCTTGCAAAAATTCAAGTCGGAATTCAAAGACCTTTTACTAAGAGTAAAGCCAAGATTTTTGCAACAGATGGAAAATTGGCTCCATCTGTTCGCCGTACTTTAGCAAGGGCTCTTTGTCTTGTTTTCGTTAACGATACACTTGCTTTCCTTTCCCTGCTTTCTAGGTTTCTCTTTCTTCATTTTGTTTACTCCTTTTCTCCCGACTCTATTCCTCTTTGTTGGCTCTTATAAACTTGTAATGCTTCTTTCTTATTTTTAATATAATCAGTAGGGGCTTGTACCCTTCCTGTTTTCTCAAAAAAAAAGTAGAGCATGCATCTGTTGCTGAAACGCTTGTTTTTTTTCCCCATTTGTGTTGGACTGAACTGAACTGATTGCTCTGGAATTGCTATAGTCCAAAGGAACCACACGTTTCTCCGAATCGCCTCTCATTTGCCTAGCAAGTAGCAGACAACTACGGAGCTGATCCAATTATCATATCCGAATCTGCCGAACAGTTTCAGGTGACACAAAGGCTGCGGACCGACCAAAGAGCCGGTGTGTCAACTCAAACTGCACCAGAACAAACTACCAACCCATCCAAGAACGGCTTCTTCAGCAACCTCTGACCGCTTGCGGCTTGCCAGTATATAAGCGCACCAAACTCTCCGAGTTGCCATCATCAAACTCGAAGTGCAACAGCTTCCAGGCGATCCAATGGCTTCTGCCCTGGTCTCCGCACAAACAATGGCCGTCTTCACTGTCGCAAGCTTCTTCGCGCTCTTGTGCGTCGCTCAGCTAGGTGATTGGTCTTCTTCTTCTCTTGATTCAGATGTCAAATTCTGCATCTGTTGTGTACGTTGTGACTGATGCTTGTGACAATGGTGGCAGCGCGAGCTGTGAACTACACCTTCATGAGGGAGGCGGTGCAAGCGCCGCCGGTGGCCTACTACGACTACATCATCATCGGCGGCGGCACGGCGGGTTGCCCGCTGGCGGCGACGCTGTCGGAGCGCTCGCGGGTGCTCCTGCTGGAGCGCGGCGGTTCGCCCTACGAGGACGGGCGCGTCCTGAGCATGGTCCACTTCTCGGACGTGCTGGCGGACACGTCGGCGTCGTCGCCGTCGCAGCGGTTCGTGTCGGAGGACGGCGTGATCAACTCCCGGCCGCGGGTGCTGGGCGGAGGCAGCTGCATCAACGCCGGGTTCTTCACGCGCGCCGGCGCCGGGTACGTCAGGGCCGTCGGGTGGGACCCCAGGGAGGTGCTGGCGGCGTACCGGTGGGTGGAGGACGTCGTGGCGTTCCAGCCGGCGCTGGGCCCGTGGCAGGCCGCCGTGCAGAGGGGACTGTTGGAGACCGGCGTGCTCCCGGACAACGGGTTCACCTACGACCACATCCCCGGGACCAAGGTCGGCGGATCCATCTTCGACGCCGACGGTCGGCGGCACACCGCGGCGGACTTGCTCCGGTACTCGAACCCCGACGGCATCGACCTGTTTCTCCGGGCCAGAGTGGCCAGGATCTTGTTCGGTTACAAAGGTGAGAGCACATCGTGCATCAATTTAATGTTTGCAGGAAAAAAAATTACAATGTGGCTGAGGTAAGTGTAACGGTTTTACCCGTCGCTTCTTTGTCGGCGTCACGCAATTGGGGTCGTGTTCGGCGTCACGCTGGAGAACTGAGCGAGGAATTTGGGGATGCCAACGGTTCTTTTTTTGGCAGGGACCAAGCCGGTGGCGCGAGGCGTGGTGTACCGCGACGCGCAGGGCGGCACCCACGTGGCGTACCTGAACCGCGGCGCGGCCAACGAGGTGATCCTCTCGGCGGGGGCGCTAGGGAGCCCGCAGCAGCTGATGCTCAGCGGCATCGGCCCGGCCGACCACCTCCGGTCGCTCGGCATCGACGTGATCCTGGACCTGCCGGGCGTCGGGCAGGGCATGTCCGACAACCCCATGAACGCCATCTACGTGCCGTCGCCGTCGCCGGTGGAGGTGTCGCTGATCCAGGTGGTCGGCATCACCCGGTTCGGCAGCTACATCGAGGGCGCCAGCGGCGCCAACTGGAACAGCCATCCCTCCGGCACGCAGCCTCCTCCTCGGAACTTTGGCATGTTCTCTCCCCAGGTAACGCGATTTTCCTTTCACGGACGTGCACAGCACAGCCATAGGGACACGATGGATCGATCGAGACTTATGTGTGTGTTGTCGCAGACGGGGCAGCTGGCGACGGTGCCGCCGGCGCAGCGGACGCCGGAGGCCATCGCGCGCGCCGTGGAGGCCATGAGCCAGGTCCCCGACGCGGCGCTCCGGGGCGGGTTCATCCTTGAGAAGGTGTTGGGCCCGCAGTCGACGGGCCACCTGGCGCTCCGCAACCTGGACCCCGACGACAACCCCTCCGTGCGGTTCAACTACTTCGCGCACCCGGACGACCTCCGGCGCTGCGTGGCGGGCATCTCGGGCATCGAGCGGGTGATCCGGTCCAGGGCCTTCTCGCGGTTCACGTACCCAAACTTCGCGTTCCCGGCCACGCTCAACGTCACGGCCGACTTTCCCGTGAACACGCTCTACGGTCGGCGCGGCGGCGCCGGCGGCGGCGGGGGCAGCGACCCCAGGGCGCTGGAGCAGTTCTGCAGGGACACCGTGATGACCATCTGGCACTACCACGGCGGGTGCCAGGTCGGCCGGGTCGTCGACCGCGACTACAAGGTCCTCGGCGTCGAGGCGCTCCGCGTCATCGACGGCTCCACGTTCAACGCCTCGCCGGGCACCAACCCGCAGGCCACCGTCATGATGCTCGGCAGGTACGGAACCATCTTTCGCCGTCTGGCGTCTCTTTGGGCCTGTTCTTGCCCGTGATTCGGGGGGTCAATCTGACCGACGTGCGCTCATGCTCTTTGGTCTGACAGGTACATGGGCGTGAAGCTCCTGAGAGAGAGGATGCTCTTCGAAGGGCCAGGCAGGAAAAACCCGTAGCCTGCCCTGATGATCGCTGCACGTCTGCTATTAACCTTTCAGGATTCTTTTAGCGATGATGATCCTACGAGTTATTTGAGATACTGATTGTAATACATGAAAATTTCATGCCAATTAATTTGCCCAAAAATGTGGAAATATATGGTATTTAGATCTTCATTTGGTGTTTTTCTTTAGCACACTGCTGAGCCCATGAATATTTCTTGTCCACTATCATGAGACGCATTTTTCTAGCAAACGTGCTTACACAAACGTGGCCGCCTTGTCAGTGAAATCAACGGGCAAGCCTTTTTCCTGAATCTTGAGCGAAAAGCCTTGTTCTACTATTGCACTCCAATTATGAGAGGCTGGATCTGATCCGTACTTGTCGGCACGAAGCCACGAACTTTCCTGTATCAACTAGGAGTAGTCGCCTTCGCAGCAGAAAGGGCAAAAACCTCACGCCATGTATAGGGCAAGCCAGTGCCTTAATTTTTTTTTTTGAAAATACAGTGCCTTAATAGTTTATCAGCTAATCTGAAAGACGTTTTTTCTCGAGAATCAAAGACATGCTATGTTGTAGTAGTACCATTTGTTTGCTAATGGTGCATTGAGATCTCTGAAAGTGCAAGGTAATCCTTCAACTTTCGACAGTTTCCCTGTCTTTTCTGAAGCAGGATTCTTAGGTGTCGTGTTGCACTGTTGCTTTCTGTCGTTTCGGTCCCGGGGACGATGCTTGGGGACGATGCCAGTCAAGCAGGCCTGTACCTAAGCTTACGAGACCTCGGCGAGAAACACAAAATGATGACCTTATATTTTCAAAATGCAAATAACAAAATATATTTATACATAATAATGTAATAAATATAAGTATTAATGCGGCAGAGAGCCGAGCAGCCAGCCAGCCGAACGAGCTGTAGCCCCTGGACGGACGGCGGCTTGCAGCGGCGGCGCGCGCGTTGGCCTCGGTGTTGTGCCGTATATGTCGATCGATTACTGAGGGGATGTGAGGCGTCAGACACAGACTCTCTCAGTTTGCTAAGACTAATCCTAGTGCAGGTTTCATAGAGGTTTCATGCACATTAATTAGGGTGTCATGTCAGCATTTTTGATGATGTGGTAGTGAGTTAATGAGGAGAGAGGTAAGAGGGGTTTTATCTAGATGAAACCATGTATGCACAGTTACCAACACAGTTTGTGTCTTGCATGTAGTGCATATGAAACTACACCATGAAATTTTGCATTGTAGAGGTAGTTTCAAACACAATTTCTTTTTCATGTTGTTTATGTGGCTATCTTGGAACATCAAAATGAAACTCTGGGATTAGCCTAATGGGCCTGGAAAACGAAAAGACAACTTAATTAGTAGACTAATCACCACAGATTAGTAGACTAATCACCACAGGTTTGCTCCGCACGTGATGCTTCAGAGAAGTGCCCGATTACCGTCCGTTCTGGCTTGGTTAGTAATAAAGCCCTGTTAGTGTCAGTACTTACTCGTGGAACTGTGATATTCTGGCCTTGCATTGGTGGCAAACTTAGTACGAATCACGAGTTCTACTGACATCGTTTCTTCAAAGCTCAGCCTAAATTCTCGAAGACTTGTCTTTCGAAAAAAAATCTCGAAGACTTGTAAAAATCGTGGCTTACAAGTTCAGATTCTTAAACTCAGCGCAGCGCAGCTGGAAGGTTCCTTCCTGCTTCGGATAACGCTGGCCTGATCAGTAAAGTATTGCACGACTTGAGTGCAGTCAGTCAAGGACCGCAAATATATGCGAGCCTGATCTAAAAAGAATTAATAAAGAGAACAAGAACATGGCTGAAACACACTGCATGCCGTGTAAGTTAACATGCCCGACTAGCCACGAACGCCCAAAGAAAGATCCGATCACGCACATGATGAGCCGCACATGACTGCCCGGCACGGTCCGATCACGCACATGATGGAGTGCAAGGCATCGCCGACGCCCCCCAGCTAATCGCCCATCTCCGGCCACGGGATCACGTGGCCACGCTCGGTTCCCCCCGTTCCCCGGGTTCCAGATAACGAAGATCTCGGAAGTAAACGGACAAACCCCCACCGCGTCCTCGCTAATTCCGCCACCGTTAAACCTATCGCAAAGCTCTTTTAAGCAGCTGAGCAGCTACATGAAATGATGAAAAATGAGAACTTGAATCACTTCGCCAAGGCGAAAGCTCGTAAAAGTGGCTTCGCTCTCTGTCAGAGCTCGTGTCGTGCAGTAACTGTTTTGCACCTGTCGGTGGATGCCCGTTCTTTCCGAGATCATGCGAGGGCGAAGCACGACCGGCCAGCGTGAAGCACGGTGGCGGTGGAGGACCAGGCTGTGTTGCCGCGTCAGTGCGTCACCGTCAGTGTTCGCGTCCCATTACTCCCAGGTCCCAGCCCAATCGCCCCGGGACTGACAGCATCAGCTCACCTCAGTATTAAAATCCCAGTCTCCCTCTGATCCTCTCCCCTGTAGCCCCTGGCCCTCAGCTTGCTCAGCTCACCTCGCCAGTCGCCACCACTCCGCCGCTGCCCCCCCACGCCCGGATCTCGCCATGGGCGTCGCCACCAACGGCTCGGCGGCGGAGCAGGCGCCCGCGCCCGCTTCGGCGCTCAAGTTCCTCATCTACGGCCGCACGGGCTGGATCGGGGGCCTGCTGGGCGGCCTCTGCGCCGCGCAAGGGATCCCCTTCGCCTACGGCGCCGGCCGGCTCGAGAACCGCGCGCAGCTCGAGGCCGACATCGACGCCGCGGCGCCCACGCAC
Source organism: Setaria viridis (assembly GCF_005286985.2). Taxonomy (NCBI): domain Eukaryota; kingdom Viridiplantae; phylum Streptophyta; class Magnoliopsida; order Poales; family Poaceae; genus Setaria; species Setaria viridis. Next base: position 33,927,391 of record NC_048263.2, read on the forward strand.
GTGTTCAACGCTGCGGGCGTCACGGGCCGCCCCAACGTCGACTGGTGCGAGACGCACCGCGCCGAGACCGTCCGGGCCAACGTCGTGGGCACGCTCACGCTCGCCGACGTCTGCCGCGGCCGCGGGCTCGTGCTCATCAACTACGCCACCGGGTGCATCTTCGAGTACGACGACGCGCACCCGCTCGGCTCCGGGGTAGGCTTCAAGGAGGAGGACACGCCCAACTTCGTAGGATCGTTCTACTCCAAGACCAAGGCCATGGTATGCATTGCTCTCTCCTCTTCTGGCTTTGGGGTAGCTTTACATGCTCAAGTTTCCCTCCAAATGGGAAAGTACAAATAGATCGGTGCTATTTTTACCCAAAACCTGGGATGGTCGTCCCGATTATCATAGTGAGAAAATGGGGCTGCCACTAGCTCAGTTTTCGGTGCTAGTTCGAGTTCAATTGGTGTGCACTTATGCTTAAGGTTGCTTTCACTTGGATCTGGTGTAGTCTGTACAAGATAGTACATGATATTGTGCATCTTGGTCAGCGGAATGGTTGATCGCGTTGCCCTTCAGCTTCGGTTGACTTTAGGAAAACTATAATTCATTTTCGAATACAACCTTCGAATATGTGCTAGAGTCTGTTTTGACTTCACAGAGCAGTCTGGTCCAGTCTTCACCATCCATCCTTACTAGATAAATGTTTGGATCCTGCCAGGGTGCTCTGTATTTGTGTTTGTATCCTATCATTGGCAGAGATTGGCCAAGAAGAAATTTTGTTTCATTTTGATCAGATAGACCTGTGGAGGTCGTCATTAATTTAAATGCAGATGCTCACCTCAAGATATACTCCCATCTTGTGCTAATTTGAATACATGTGAGGTTTACCTTTTATCTGGAGGAAAACTCTATAATCTGAATTGAGACAACAACCGGAAAAAAAATGAAAGACATATCTACATAGGTTGAACAAGTAAGCATCTTAGGTACAGCATTAGTAATTGTTCGCGATATCCCTTGCTACATTTTTGTTTGCATTGCACATGGTGCATTGCACTGCAAGGCACACCTCGTCTTATCTAAATAATTGCTTTCGTTTTCTCAAACTGTAGTTTCTTTCCAAACAGTGGCTTGTCCAATGGTATGGCACCTGCATCTTGTGGCTAACATCCACACTAAGAAGCAGCTAGCTGAGTTTAGAGTGGAATTTACAGGATATGATCCTATCAGTTCCTGCTAAGTCTTAAGGAAATCCTGAAGACTGTTGATTTTTTATAAATTAAATTTCTCAAGTGTGTTTTGAGTTCCAACTACCCAAAGCTAATGCAATATGTATTCTCTGGATAATGGCAGTATTTTTCACCCAAAGGAGATAGTTAAAAACGTAAGTTTCAAATACTATAGATTAGAAATAGCATATATAAATTAACACAGTGAATATATTTGTAGGATGAAATCACCTAAAATTTTATTGATAGAAGTGCTGACGTGATAGTGTGAAAACAAGGATTTTTGTCCAAAACCTTGTTATTTAACATTTTACATTCTGATTCAGACTTTAGATTATTGAGTAATCACTGAAGTTTGCTTAATGTTACTAGGATATGCATTTTGTTGACTACTGTGTCTCTTTGCTTTCATCTGAGCAGTCTAACGCCATGAGCTTGAATCTTGGAAAATAGTTTCTTAATTGCAAAGCAAAAGGTGTCTATATGTTAGCTGGGCCCTTATAATCTCTGTTTCTTTATACTTTACAAACACGAGCATTGGAACGTGGAAGTGCAAGTGTTTTTCACATGATGATTTAACTTTTAGATAGAGTAGAACACTGGGAGGCATGCAACTAGTGCACCCAAAAGTTGTCATTCTACCGCACACTTAACCCATTTGATGTTTTGAGGAAGAAACTATGCCTTTCTCATTTCTTTTGTAACTAGCAAATATGCCCGTGCGTTGCAACGGGTGAGAAAAAATTTGCACACCCACCCCTCGTCCAGTAAATAAACATGTCCCAAAACTCATGTGGTAACTTATTTATGACCTACTATTCTTTTATTCTATTGAACAAGGAACAAATCCTTGTTTGCTAACCATATTATTTTACAGCTCTGCCAATTAATCCCATTGCTATCTAATTCGATTAATAATAGTCTATTTTTTTTTGAACTCCATCTCTTACCAAATCTAACATAGCTAACATTACTTAATCCCCAAATTGCCGCTCATTTCTTTCCCTTCCTAGCAGGCTGCCGCACCCCGGCCTGCTCGTCTCTTTCTCCAGCTTCTCTTTTACACGAAGCTATTCAGCAGAAACAGAGCTACTTCTCCTTGCTATAACATTTGAGCTGATTCTCTTTGCTATAATCTTTCTTCCCCAATTAAACTCACCACCTCATCTCCTTTGGTTGATCCCCACTCGAGCAGCAACAGTAGGCACCCAATTCACTCCAATTTTCCTCAGCTCTCGTCCTCTCGATCTCTCTTCTTTCTCAAAAAATCCTCAAGCAAGCAAAACTGCAACACTTTCTATCCTCTTCTCGTTACTCCAATATTCCAAGGAGCTCCTCTTTGAATCGAACCGAAGCACCTTCACTTCCTATCCTTTCTCCTCTATTCCTTAACCTCCACGACCAAAGCAATCACACGCAAGCACCCAAGCCACCGCCACCTTCCTCCTTGAGCTTAAACCAGCAACTTGGCAGCATTTCCTTTTCTACAGGCCTCCTCAAAATCCATGCAGTCAAGCACCAATCATCGGTGACTGCAGGTTGATTCCATGAAAGTTTAGGGGGCTTTTTGTAAAATATGACGACAGTTGAACTACTCCAAGGATTGCGGGTTGATTAAAAAGTTGAGGGACTTTTTTGCAAAACAACCACGACGGTTGGAAGAAACAACCGCACTTTAATATTAGATAGAGATAATGTTGGCATGTTACCATGCTATTTTTCTACATTATTTGTATTTCATGTTAGTCCCTATATCTGATTAGATTGATAGAGCAGTTATTCCATCCATAGTGAACCTAACATTTATTTTCATAGGTTGAGGAACTGCTGAAGAACTACGAGAATGTATGCACCCTTCGTGTAAGGATGCCTATTTCATCGGATCTCTCCAATCCTCGTAATTTCATTACCAAAATCACCAGATACGAGAAGGTTGTCAACATCCCGAACTCAATGACAATATTGGATGAACTTCTTCCCATCTCAATTGAAATGGCGAAGAGGAACCTCACTGGAATTTGGAATTTCACAAATCCTGGTGTGGTGAGCCACAATGAGATACTAGAGATGTACAGAGACTGCATCGACCCAAGCTTCTCTTGGAAAAACTTCAACTTGGAGGAGCAAGCGAAGGTCATAGTTGCACCCAGGAGCAACAATGAGCTCGATCAAACCAAGTTGAAGAATGAGTTCCCGGAGCTGTTGTCAATCAAGGAGTCGCTGATCAAATACGTTTTCGAGCCGAACCGGAAGACACCCAAGGCTTGAGAGATGGAGCTGCACACGACTGTTTGTTGAATTGTTGATGCTATTTATTCTATCTGAATTGACATTTTTCTCTACTGAGATCATCAATAAGCACGCCCTGTTTCGTGCGCATTGTATTTGAAGCAGATAGGTTTCTCATAGGATGTCATGCCATACTGCTTGTTTACGGTCAGATTATAACACGGAGCTAGACAAGGTGTAATTTAACTCAGGTTTTATATGCCTCCTGGGGTCTTATCAATACGATGGGAATGGACTGATGAGCTTCCTCTGTTGTGCCATGTGACTGTAGCTCACGATCTGTTTCATTTGCAAACTTTTATCTGGCAATGACTTTGGATTCCTAGCTAATGTAGGTATGGGCTGCTTGCATTGCAGGTATGCTTCAGTGCTTCGAGTACTTTTTTCTGAGAGGTTGTATCTTCCGACTGCACAACTGTATTTCCTCAGTAATGATAAGTTCTGGGCTTTTTTTTGTTTTGAACTAGGAGGGCTGTCGCATTGGCAACTGCATTTCCTCAGTAATGATGAGTTCTGTGGGCTGTGGCATGGGCAGCTGCGTTTCCTCAGTAATGATCAGTTCTGTGGCATTGGCCCGTTGGGTGTTTGGGAGGGGGTGCTAAATTTTAGCCCCCCATAATCCATTAGCCCTTCAAGAGATGCTAAAATGGACTAGAAGTGCTAAAAGTGGTCCCCCTCCTCCATTTTTCCACCGGTACCCCGCACCCATCCTCTCTCCTCCCACTCCCGCACGTGCGCCACCACTCCCTTTCCCTCCCGTCTGGATCTCGCCCCCTCCGCCGCTCCCTCCGCCGTGCCCTCTCCGCCGCTCCCTCCGCCGGCGCGCCTCCGCCGCCGCTCCCTCCGCCGCGCCCCCTCCTCCGCGCCCCCTCCGCCGCGCCCCCCCTCGCCTCTCCCTCCGCCGCTCCCTACGCCGCTCCCTCCGCCGACGCTCCTCCGCCGCCCCTCCGCCGCCCCTCCGCCGCTCCCTCCACCGCGCCCCTTCTGTCGCCCTCCTTTTCTTCCCCACCCCGCCGCCTTCCTTGCGTCGCCACCCCACCGCCGCTCCCTCTGCCGCGCCCCCTCAGCCGCGCCTCCTCGCCGTCCGTCACTCCCCACCACGCGTGGCGGCGGCGTCCCCACTCCACGCCGCTCTAGCTTCAGATCCAGAAGCACCACTCGCGCGTCGTCATGGACGGCCACGGCGACGACCACTTCTCGCAGCCGGATCCGGCCTTCCCCTCCGGCGCCTTCGACCTTTACTCCCAGGCGGATTCGTATCAAGGACCACGATCCGGGATGCAGGCCTTGGATCTGAACTCCCAGGTCGACGAGTTCCCCGCCTTCAGCTCGTACGCCGACATCCTCCGGGGTGAGGACGGCGGAGTTGCTCGAGGGGGCGGTGCTCGCACCCCCGGGCTTCGCGTGGCCCACAATGGTGGCGGAGACAGCAGAGGAGGAGGCGCCACGAGAGGTGGCGGCGCAAGTGGGAGCAAGGTTCGCGGCGCCGGGGGGAGCAGAGGATGCGGCGCCGCGAGAAGCAGAGGTGGCGGTGCAATCCGTGGCGGCGGCACTGGCGGTAGCAGAGGTGGTGGGCGCGTGACTAGGAACCTATTCATTGGTTCCGCGTCTGATGGTGGTGCTGCCGGCGGCGGTGGACGCGGCGGTGGACGTGTGGGTGGGCGTCGTCGACGTGGAGGCAGTGACCACGAAGGTTACCTGTATGCTGACGAAGGAAACGCGCCAGAGGTTGCTGATGGCGTCGAAGTGATCTTTCCTGGCTCTTCAAAGGTAATTATCTAAACTTGAACTGCAAGTTGTATGCAATGAGTTGAATTGCGCCAGAGGTTGCCAGATGTATGAATGTTGAATGTTGATTCATTTGATTCCTGCTAGTCTGATGTTGAATGTTGATTGCTGATTCATTTGATTCCTGATCCTTCTAGTAACCCAGCGGCATATGTATGAGTAATTCAAGTAGATTACCTAAGCTAAGCTAGTAATCCAGCAGTACTGATTCATTTGATTGTATGATTCATTTGATTCATTTGATTGTACTGATTCATTGCCATATGTATGAGTAATCCAGCAGTAGCTAAGCTAGTAAGAGTGGCTAAGCTTTTTTGTATGACTTTTTCATATCCTTGTGTGTTTGCACTAGATTACCTATGACAAGGCATATTGGTCAGAACCAAATACACATTTGTTCTGTAATTTGTGCGTTGAGCAAATTAGAGAAGGGAATTGTCACAAAGCTACCATGTCCGCAAGAGGTTACAAAATAGTGCAAGAAAAATATTTTGCTGCAACTGGATTGAGACATAAAAGGAGGTAGTTCAGGAATAGGATACATGGATTGAAAACATTGTACACCTTCTGGAGGGGCTTGCAGACAGAAAGTGGCTTGGGAAGGGCTTCAAATGGTGCTGCACAGCTCCAGATTGGTGGTGGGAGAAAAACACAAAGGTAAGTCACAGCTTCAAATGGTACTGTTATGTGCTCCTGTCTTATGTAGAAAAACACAAAGGTAACCACCATTGCATTTGTTTTGCAGGTTCCCAAATCAGAATGTAAAAAGTTCAGATATGGTGTTCCAGAGTATATGGACCAGCTAGAGGAGATATTCCATGAGGTTGTAGTAGATGGGTCTACCTCCTTCATACCTGGAGAAGAAGATGAAGAACCTGGAGAAGAAGATGAAGAACTTCATGGAGAACCTGGAGAAGAAGATGAAGAACTTCCCGGAGAGCAGGGGCTCCCTTTTGATTATGATGACAGCCCAGTTAGTACTAATAGCAGGAAGAGGGTTAGTAGTACTAGCACTAGGTCCACTGCCACAAGTCCTGGAAAGAAGTCCAAGAGTCCTATGGTTCAGGTTATGGACAAGATGTTGCATAAATGGGTTGAATCTGATGCTAGGCACCACAAGATACTGAAGAAGAAGGTGGACGACAAAACTAGCAAGGAGATGCAGGAAAGAGCAGAGTTGAAGAAGTGTCAAGAATTGGCCTTAGAATGTGGTGGTGCTGCTGATAGTGTTGAGTACTATGCTTGCCTGAGCATTTTTAAAGATGGAATGCACAGGGAGTTCTTCTGCAATATCCCAAGTCCTGAAGCTAGGCTGGTTTTCTTGAAGAGATGGTGCGAGGAACACAAGATGTACTAGTTTAGGCCCTGTTGAACTGAGTTGTTTGCTACTTTCCTGTCTTAGTGTGTTTGAACTGAGTTGATTGCACTGAGTTGATTGAGTTGATTGAACTGAGTTGTTTGTGTTTGAACCATGTTGTTTGAATAAAATGAGTAGTGTTCCTGATTTAGGATGAAATAGTACTAACCTTTTGCATTGTTTATGATTTAGGATGCTAGTTCTTCAACTGAGTTCTCAAGTGATGATGAGGATAATCATATTATGGAAGAATTATCTAGTGAAGATGAAACTATGGAGCTCATATTGCACTGTCGTAAGAGGAATCGGGAGTTCGTCCAAATGATGTTAACCCTCGGTATGTACTACGAATCTTACATACACAAAGCTCCAAGGAGGGTTGCAACAGTGACGGGCATTGAATGGGTAAACGAAACATTATCAAATACGACCTCTTGTTATAACATGTTTAGGATGAGTTGCCCATTATTTCATCAACTTCATGATTTATTGGTTGACTCCTATGGTTTGAGAGGGACTCGAGATATGTCAACAGTGGAGGCCTTAGGAATGTTCCTATGGATACTTGGTGCACCGCAGTCACTTAGGCAAGTTGAGGATCGATTTGTGAGGTCGTTGGAGACAATAAGCCGTACGTTCGACAAAGTGTTAGGCACTGTTCTTAAGCTAGCAGTAGATAATATTAGGCCGCTCGACCCTCAATTTAAGACGGTGCACAAGAGATTACTCAACCCTCGGTTTGCTCCGTATTTCAACAACTGTATAGGAGCTATAGATGGGACACATGTTCCAGTTGTGGTGCCAAGTGAAAGGTCATGCAATATACAGGGAGGCACGGGTATACCTCACAGAATGTGCTAGCTATTTGTGACTTCGACATGAGGTTTACATTTGTTGTTAGTGGATGGCCTGGATCGGTCCATGATATGAGAGTGTTCAGTGATGCCATAGAAAAATACGGTGACAAGTTTCCACATCCTCCTACAGGTACACTAGTTTCTATACGATAGTTTTTTTGCCTATATGTTCTCTAGTTTTTTTTACCTAACAAGTCTGCCTTTATTTGTAGGCAAGTTTTACCTAGTTGATTCGGGGTATCCTAACCATCCCGGTTACCTAGCACCTTACAAGGGTACGAAGTACCATCTACCGGAGTTTCGTAATGGTCCAATGCCCAGAGGGGGCCAGCACAGCTAGCGCAGCACGCATGCATGCAAGGGGGGCCAGCGAGGGGGGCCAGCGCATGCATGCAAGCGGGCGGGAGGGGCAGCGCGCGGGCGGGAGGAGAAAAGCAGGGGCATGGTAGTCATTTTCACTATTAGGTGCTAAATTTTAGCCTCCCATCCAAACACCCTAGGTACTAAATTTTAGCCTCTTTATTTGAGTGGGCTAAACTTTAGCCCAAGGCTAAATTTTAGCCCCTCCTCCCAAACAGGACCTTAGTTGAGGTTGCGTCATGGTACAACCGAGTTGTTAGGGTATATGTCAGGCTGTTATAATAAACCCAGCCTAATCGTCACGCCAGGGCTCTTCTTAGCCAGTATAAATACATTCACGCGGCCTCCTACGGGAGGTGAGAACACTTCCTAACCTTTACATGGTTATCAGAGCCTTCCTTTATAAATACATCTACAATGTTAATTATCCCGTCCTCGTTCATGGCGTCCGGCTCAGCGCTTCCTGCTCCCTTTGGCCGTCCAATCACTGAGAAGCTCATCAAGTCCAACTTTGTCCTGTGGAAAGTGGAAAGTGGAAAGTGCATATTCTTCCTGCCTTCCGGGGAGCATGGCTCGAAGGTTTCCTCGACGACAGCATGCCGGCACCTGTGAAGGAGATTGACGTCAAAGTCGGTGACAAGGACGTCAAGCAACCGAATCCTAACTATGTCAAGTGGCTAGCCATGGATCAGTAGGTATTCAGTTACTTTGTTACATCATTATCACGTGATGTCCTCTCCCAGATTGCGACGCACACTACTGCCGCCCAGGTGTGGGCGGCACTGGAGGAGATGTACTCCTCCCAGACCAGGGCCTGGGCTGTCAACACCAGGATAGCCCTAGCCACAATGAAGAAAGAAGCCATGCAGAACTCGGAGTATGCTGGCAAGATGCGCGCGCTTGCTGATGAGATGGTGAGCGCCGGCAAACCTCTCGATGATGAAGAACTGGTCTCCTACATACTGACCGGGCTCGATATGGAGTTTAATCCTATCGCGTCTGCGGTCCTTGCTCGCGTTGAACCGATCTCGGTCAGCGAGCTCTACACCCAACTGCTTGCCTTTGAGCAGCGATTGGATCTCGTCGGCAGCGGCTCTGGGTCATTAGCAAACTCTGCTACCTGTGGCTGTGGTGGCAGTCGTGGTGGCGGTCGTGGTTGCGGAGCAAACCGTGGCCGCGGCAATGGTGGACGATCACATGGTGGCTTCAACAACAACTCCAACGGCAAGCCCAAGATCAATTGACAGCTTTACAAGAAGGATGGACACTCCATTGTCAACGGTTGGTACCGTTATGATGAAGATTTCGTGCCACCAGAAGAGAAGACCGCAGCAGCAACAGCAACTAATAACTATGGTGCTGACTCAAACTGGTGAGTGACTCCGGTGCAACAGATCACATCACAGGAGAATTGGACAAGCTGATGCTCCGAGACAAGTACACAGGCAATGAGCAGATTCATGCTGCGAATGGAACAGGTATGAACATTGCACATATTGGTCACACGATTTGCCATACCCCTAGTCGAAATCTTGTTCTTAAAAATATCTTGCATGTTCCACAAACATAAAAAAATTGATATCTGTTCATCGTCTTGCTCTTGACAATAATGCCTTTCTAGAGTTTCACCCACACGTGTTCTTTGTCAAGGATCAGGTGTCAAAGAAAACCCTGCTTCAAGGTAGGTGTAGAGGCGGCCTTTATCCCCTTCCAGCTGCTTCGTTCAAGTTCAAGAATAAACATGCCTTTGGTGCATCTTCCGATGCAACCAGTTCCTCCTAGCCTACCATGGAGAGGTGGCATGATCATTTAGGGCATCCAGTAAGTCGTGTTATTCGTGAAGTCGTCATTAAGAACAATTTACCTTTCTTAGATGAGTCTGTTTCCCATTCAATTTGTGATTCATGTCAAAGGGCCAAGAGCCATCAGCTTCCCTATCCGCATTCATCTAGTGAATCTAGTGCTCCTTTAGCTCTCGTGTTCTCACATGTTTGGGGCCAGCTTGTGATTCCTTTGGAAGAAATAAATACTATGTTAGTTTTATTGATGACTACAGCAAGTTTACTTGGATCTACTTACTTAAATATAAATATGAAGTCTTCCAACGCTTCCATGAATTTCAAAGCCTCGTTGAACGCCAATTTGACAGGAAAATTTTAGCCTTGCAATCGGATTGGGGTGGACAATATGAGAGGCTTAATTCCTTTTTTCATCAAGTAGGGATTTATCATCTTGTCTCCTGTCCTCATGCACACCAACAAAATGGCGCCGCCGAATGAAAACATAGACATATAGTAGAAGTGGGTCTTGCTCTCCTCGCTCGCTCGTCCATGCCATTGAATTATTGGGATGAAGCCTTTCTTGCTGCTACCTATTTCATAAACTGCACACTAGCAAGGTTCTACATTCCCAAACTCCCCTTGAGCGACTCTGTCATATGCAGCCTGACTATATGTCCTTTAAAACTTTTAGGTGTGCTTGTTGGCCTAACTTGAGACCCTACAATTCTCATAAGTTACAATTTAGATCCAAGCAATGCGCCTTCTTGGGGTATAGCAATCTCCACAAAGGGTTCAAATGTTTAGACATCAGCTCCGGCCGTATCTACATCTCTAGGGATGTTGTCTTTGATGAAGACATTTTTCCATTCGCCAAATTAAATCCAAATGCCGGTTCTCAACTTTGCACAGAAATCTCTCTTTTACCATCTCTTTTTCCTGCTTCGCTAGGGGATGGTACGTTGCTAGGGCCTGTGCATAATGTTCCTAACCCTGGTGCTGATGTTTCACAAAGTGTGCAGGATCGATCTCTGCCTGTTTTAGGGGATATAGATAGTGCTTCTCCAGAGGGAACAAGCGCTAGTCACGAGGAGGATCTGCTGCCAGCCGAACCTTCCATCTGTCTGGGCAGCGCAGCAGGCGGATTGCCATCGAGTCATGCGCCCTCCACCTCGCTGCTGCCGCGTGGAGCCCCGATTTTGTCTTCTTCAGCGCGCACCGCATTGGCGTCGGGATCTTCTACACCAGCTACCATGTCCGATGGTGCCACACAGGGGGCGGAGGGATCCTCTGTGCTTTCCGCTGCTTCTGAGGAGGATTCGATGGGATCTGATGTGGCGGCTATGCCTGATGCTACTGCTGTGGCTGAACCAACTCCTCCTGGTGTTTCTGCTGCTCCTTCCACTCGCCTTGCAACTCGATTACAAAGCAGTATTCGCAAACCCAAGCAGTACACCAATGGGACGGTCCGCTATGGGTATGGTCTACTCATGACTGCTAGTGAACCAACCTCCATTGCCACAGCTCTCGACGATCCAAGATGGAAAGAAGCTATGCACACCGAGATTTCAGCTTCGCACAAGAACAACACTTGGTCATTGGTTCCTCCACAGCAAGGGAGGAATGTGATAGACTGCAAATGGGTCTACAAGATCAAGAAGAGAGCAGATGGTTCCATAGATCGGTACAAGCACGTCCAGTGGTGAAAGGGTTCAAGCAACGGTACGGCATCGATTACGAGGACACTTTTAGTTCGGTAGTAAAAGAGGCTACCATCAGACTTGTGCTCTCCAGAGCTGTCTCACGAGGATGGAGCCTTCGGCAATTGGATGTGCAAAACGCGTTTCTTCATGGTGTTCTAGAGGAAGAAGTGTTCATGAAACAACCTCTTAGCTTTCTAGATAAGAGGCACCCAAATTATGTGTGCAAGCTGGAGAAAGCATTGTATGGACTAAAATAGGCACCTCGGGCGCGGTATCATACACTCTGTATGAAACTCCAAGAGTTGGGGTTCAAACCAGCCAAAGCCAACACATCATTATTCTTCTACAATCAAGGTGATACTATCATATTTATGTTAATCTATGTTGATGATATTATTGTGGCAAGCTCCTTAAATGCAGCTACCAAGATTCTGTTGGATGCATTGAAGACAGACTTTGCACTCAAGGACCTTGGAGACTTGAATTTCTTTCTAGGCATCGAAGTTAACAAGATACAGAATGGAATAATTCTCTCACAAGAGAAATATGCAGATGATCTGGTTAAAAGGACAAAGATGATATACTGTAAACCGGCCAATACTCCATTGTCCACATCAAAAAAACTGTCAGCTCATGAAGGTGTTCCACTAGGGCCTGAAGATGCAACAAGGTACCGAAGTATAGTAGGAGGATTGCTATATTTAACTCTCACAAGACCAGATATTTCTTTCGCGGTAACATCTGTCAGTTCTTGCATACTTCTACTGACATCCATTGGACTGCAGCCAAGAGAGTGCTGAGATATTTGAAGTATACACTAAAGGTTGTCATGAAAATAATCAAATCCACATCCACCCTAGTTTGTGGATTTACAGACGCAGACTGGGCAAGAAGTCTTGATGACCAGCGTTCCACATGAGGCTTCGCAATATATCTTGGAAGTAACCTTGTCTCCTGGAGCGGAGCGCGAGAAAGCAAGCTACTGTCTCCAGATCCTCTACTAAAGCAGAGTACAAAGCCATGGCGAATGCAACAGCGGAGATTATCTGGATTCAAACCTTGTTACAAGAGCTTGGTGTCCCAAGTCCTAGAGCTACCTGGATACGGTGTGACAACATTGGAGCAACTTATCTATTTGCTAACCCAGTTTTCCATGCAAGAACAGAGCACATAGAAGTTGATTTCCATTTTGTCAGAGAAAGAGTTTTTGACAAACTTCTTGACGTGAGGCTTATATCAACAAATGATCAAATAGTAGATGGGTTTACAAAACCATGGACATGTCGGGGAGCAATCTTAACCTTGGACTCCCCGGTTGAGATTGAGGGAGGATGTTAGAGTTAGTTGAGATTGCGTCTTGTAAACAGATTGGTACAACCGAGTAGATAGGCTAAGGATTTAGTTGTTAGCGTATATGCTAGGTTGTTGTAACAAACCTAGCCTAATCTACTCGGTAGATACTTTGTTCGTACGCCAATATAAGGCCCCGTTTGGTTTCCATGACTAAAGTTTAGTCCCTTTCACATCGAATGTTTAGATACTAATTAGGAGTATTAAATATAAACTAATTACAAAACCAATTGTACAGATAGAGGCTAATTCGCGAGACGAATCTATTAAGCCTAATTAGTCCATGATTTGACAATGTGATGCTACAGTAAATATGTGCTAATCATGAATTAATGAGGCTTAATAGATTCGTCTCGCGAAAGCCTCCATCAATATAATTAGTTTTATAATTAACTCATATTTAGTCCTCCTAATTAGCCTCCGAAGATTCGATGTGACACGGACTAAGAGGGTGTATGTATACCACCCACTAAAGTTTAGCACCTGTCACATCGGATGTTTGGATACTAATTACGAGTATTAAATATAGGGTAATTACAAAACTAATTGCATAGGTGGAGTCTAATTCGCGAGATGAATCTATTAAGCCTAATTAGTCCATGATTTGACAATATGGTGCTACAGTAACCATTTGTTAATGATGGATTAATTTGGCTTAATAGATTCTTCTCGCGAATTAGTCCAGGGGTTCTGCAATTAGTTTTATAATTAGCTTATGTTTAGTACTCCTACTTAGCATCCAAACATTCGATGTGATACTGATAAAGTTTAGCACAGTACGCTAAATTAGGGTCTGTTTGGCTCAGGGTGTTACAGTTTAACACCCGTCACATCGGATGTTGATGCTAATTAGGAGTATTAAACATAGGCTAATTACAAAAATAATTGCACGAATGAAGTGTAATTCGCGAGACGAATCTATTAAGCCTAATTAGTCCATATTTCACAATGCGGTGCTACATTAACCGTTTGCTAATAATAAATTAATTAGGCTTAATAGATTCATCTTATAAATTAGCACAGTTTTCTGTAATTAATTTTATAATTAGCTTATGTTTAGTTTTTCTAATTAGTATCCGAATACTAGACACGAGACCGTTAAAGTTCACCCTGTTATCAAACAACCCTTAATCCTCCTCCGAGAGTGCGAACGGTTGCTCACCTTTACAGGTGGGTCAGAGATTCAGAGAGCTTGCTTTCACTTGCAGTCGTTGCAGTTGCAGTGAAGTTTTTTTTTTAGGGTAGCGTGTCAGTTGAAACTGCTGCAGCTCGCAGCTTTTACACTGCCGCGCCGCATGCCTGCAAGCCTCCTCCCATGTCTATGGACCATGGACTCCAACGCCGATGGACTCGCACTCCGGACGCTTTTGAAAACGTCCATTGAGTTGCGACCGGTCCCCGTCCGTCTGGGCTCCGCGCCGAGCTCGGCCTCGTCGTCACCGGCAAGCGGCAACTGGCGGGGGCAAGCAGAACAAGGCCGCCAAGCTGGGTACAGCTCGTCGCCGTACACGGCCGCCCCCGGCCGCGATCAGCCTCGTTGTCCCGCCCCCGCTTGGGCCGGATCGCGGTTACGGCCGCAATATCATGCGGTGATAACAGCCAAGACCGGTGGACCGCGCGGCTGCCGGCGTGGGGAACGACACGCTGTGTCCTTGCCCCAGCATCCGTAGCACGCGCCCGCCCCTGTGTGCACCCTACCGAGACCCCAGCTGGCCAGCTCTCGGCGAGGCACGAGCCTCCTGAGTCCTGACGCCTGGCCGCTGCACGCGCTCGGCCGCAGCGGACAAGCGGTAGGGGCCCGGTGGAGTGTTCAGGCAGATCGCTCCCAGCTCCCGCTTTCCGTCTTCTCCCCTCCGGCCTCCCCCTCCTGTCCGGCTGTGCCGTGCCGTCCCGCCACGAAAATATTTTTTTTCTCGCCGGTCTTGCGCAGGCTCTGGCTCCCGCTCTGCCCCCTGTCAGCGGCGACTGCATCAGCAGCGTTCGCCGCTCGTCTGGCGCCCGGCCAGCCTCGCTGCACCAGCGGCCGGCGCAGTGCGCGCAGGCCATGCGAAGCGCGAACTCAAAGCTGCGCCCAAAGTTTTTCGATGTTTTCTTTTTGATGAAAAGAATTTAGAAAGAGGCGTGCTTTTATCGGAGGAAAAGAAAGCACAAGTGAGTTTTTTTGGTCAGTCTTTCCTCCTCTCGAAGCGGCTCGGTCACGGCATGGCGCCATGGCGGAAATAATTAAGAACGCGGAACGAAACAAAAGGCTGACACCGTGTCAGAGGTCAGAGCGGGAGCCTGATCTTCACGTGATATGGCGAGTAGATCCACGCGGACTTTTCCCTTGCAGAAAAATTTTCACCGGTTTTTGGGGTTTTCCCGCAGCTTGTGGACAGCTCCATCAAACATTTCGTACACTCCATTCGAGCAAATATCACTTCTTGGCAAGCAAGTCCTGTGGTAAAAAATGGCCACTCCATTCGAGCACTGGCCCTCCCCATCGGCCATCGCATTGCCAAAGGCAGATGAGATAAAGCAGCAGCCGAACTCGGTCCAAAACAACGAAAAGGCCAAAAGATTTCCATGCGTGTCACCTGCTGCTGCCGTGCCAGGATGCCATTGCCACCTTCACGCCACCGCAAGCCGGCTGAGCTTCCAGGAGGTGACCCTCGTTCCTAGTGCGGACTAAAGTTACTATCATATTAATATTTAATATTTAATAGGTACTAATTAGGAGTATTAAATATAAACTAATTATAAAATTCATTGAACAGATGGAGACTAATTTGCGAGATGAATCTATTAAACCTAATTATTCCGTAATTTGATAATATAATATTACAGTAAACATGTGCTAATCATGAATTAATTAGGCTTGATAAATTCGTCTTGTGAACTAGCCTCCATCCGTGTAATTAGTTATATAATTAACTCACATTTAGTCCTGCTAATTAGCCTCCAAAAATGCTAATTAGCCTCCAAAAATGCTACGTAACATGAATACTTTAGCTATCCAAACACCCCCTCGCTACTACGGGCGTGTTTGTTTCTATAGTATCTCCTAAAATTCCTATCACATCAAATATTTAGATATTAGTATTAAACATAAGCTAATTATAAAACTAATTGCACATATGAAGACTAATTGGCGAGATAAATCTATTAAATCTAATTAGTCCATGATTAACAATGTGATGCTACAGTAAACATGTGCTAATGATGAATTAATTAGATTTAATAGATTCGCCTCAATTAGCCTTCCTTAATTTATTTTTTAATTAGCTCATACTTACCTTTAATTCCGAAACCTGAATGAATTTTGTCCGGACGCCCCCTGCGACGACAGTTCCCGTTACCTCTCGAGCTGGGAGCCTGCGAGACAGAAGTTTACAGGAGCGACCAGACAACGGGAGCCGTCACGCATAAAATATATCCACCGCTTCACACTTCCTCTGACACTGCCACTGTCGCCTCGCCCCTCCCCTCGAGAACCTACCCGCCCGCGCGCCCTCGGCTCTCCGCCCCCGTCCCTCCATATAGTTCGAAATCGAAACCACCGCGGGAGCGCAACACCGGAGTCCCCCCAGATGGCCGAGGACAAGGAGACCGACTCGCCGCAGCCGCCGGCCAAGCTACCCCGTCTCTCCTGCGCCGACACGAGCGCCGGTAAGTACACGCGGGCGCTGGGGGAGTAGGACAGGTTCTGGTCGGGTTCGTTGGAGGAGTTGATTGATCAATGTTGCTTCGTTTGCAGGGGAGGTGACCATGGCGGCCTCGTCGCCGCTGGTCCTCGGGCTGGGGCTGGGACTCGGCGCGGGCGGCGGCGGCGGTGGCGAGCGTGACGGCGAGGCGTCCGCGGCGACGGCGGCGCCCAAGAGGGCGTCGGCGCTGACGTTCATGCAGCAGCAGGAGCTGGAGCACCAGGTGCTCATCTACCGCTACTTCGCCGCGGGCGCGCCCGTGCCGGTGCACCTCGTGCTCCCCATCTGGAAGAGCGTCGCCGCCTCCTCCTTCGGCCCGCAGCGCTTTCCCTCCCGTAAGTGCCGGCAGAGCTTACAGGCATTGCGTTTTGCTTACTACCGGCTGGTTATGGCTTGGCTGTTTCCTGGGAGAAAAAGAATATGCTTTAGCGAAACCGAAAAATGAATTTATTGTTTTGAATGGCGCGCAGTGGTGGGCCTGGGGAGCCTGTGCTTCGACTACCGCAGCAGCATGGAGCCGGAGCCCGGGCGGTGCCGGCGCACGGACGGCAAGAAGTGGCGGTGCTCCCGCGACGTGGTGCCGGGCCACAAGTACTGCGAGAGGCACGTCCACCGCGGCCGCGGCCGTTCAAGAAAGCCTGTGGAAGCCGCCTCCGCAGCTGCCCCGCCGCCGACCGCGGCGGCCGCCGCCGTCAGCAGCAGCCGCGGTGGCGCCCCCGTCGCCCACCACGGCGGCGCGGCCCCGCACGGGCTCGGCTTCTCCCCCACCAGCGTCCTCCTCGCCCACAGCGCCGCGCGTGCCACATGAGAGCGCACGCCGTCGGCGCCACCGTCAGTCAGTCCGTCACGCTGTGCGGCTTGGGGCCTTGGGCCACACCCGGATGACGAGGGAAAACGGAATCCGCAGGGATTGCTATGTCGTGTGTGCTGCAATTTTTTTTCGTTTTCTCTCGCAACTTTCCAAACCAGTTTGCGCCGTTCGATGGCATGCATCGCGGCGTTTGCTTCTCTTGTTACGTGTGCTGTTACGCCTTGTGCTGTGCGTGAGCCTGTGGCTTTGCGTGGCCTGCGACACCTGTACCAGGGCAGGGGATCATTTTCTTTTGTTGGGTTGTGGGGAGCGCGCCTCGGTGGTGCTGGACTGCTGGTGCAGGAGGTGTGGGCGGGGGGGCCTGCCTTGTGGTTCCTCCTGGGGACGCGAGGAGGGTCGGGCCGTCGGAGGGGGAGAGAGAAAGAGAGAGGGAGGGACGGTGTGCAGTGCTGAGCGCTCTGACCATGTCAGAGGCTCGGGCAGTGTGAGACGTTGGATGCTGCACTCCTGTCTGCGCATGGCGCAGGCGCGCAGTGGCCTGTGGCGCGGTGGCCCCGTTGCCCACAGGCAGCGCAAACGATCGGCTGAGTGAGAACTGCTGACTCACGTCTCATGCTCTCAGCAGCACTGCAGCCAGCGCTTCCGCTCGAAGCTGCCTTCACGCGCGGGTGCGGTGATTGGTGAGTGCATGGCTCCGTAAACCTGAGATGGCTGGGATGTTGGCTTCACATTTACGTGTCCGTTTTCGTGGCATGAAGCTTCACGTTTGCAGTTGCAGGGCCTGGTGTAGAACTGAGCTGCTGGGCTGCTCCACTCCACTTCTGCTGGGCAGCTCAAACCGTGCGAAATCCTGGTCCGGCGCAGCACTTACCCGGTGCACTTAACCTAATCTTGAACCGGGTGCGCTTAATTAATCTGAACCCATTCTTCAGGTGAACATTCAAACGGCTGGAACGGTGTTCATTAGCTTCTGCTAAGGAGCTAGGTAGAGGTGAAACGACATCGAAACCTCAAACCCGACCAGACGGCTCGCGATGCACGATTCCATCGCCTTGCGCTTGCGTTTGCCCATGATACATCCGTTATGATCGTATGATCGTATACCTTTTCTTCCTCCTCTGCAAACCGCGCTCGTGGATGCATGCCACAGGAGGATCTTTCGATTTCAAAGCAAACTATTCCTATGGGCCAAGGGCTCCTTGACCTGCCAGCCAATATACTGTACAGGCCGTAGCACTGTCATGCAATAATGCCGGCATCACGAGATGATCACTGGTTCCCGTGGACCGTGGGGAGCAGAACTCTCACTAGTACACCTCACTGCTCTGTCTGTGGCAAACAGGTTCAATCAACAGGCTAAACAGGCTTTGGCCTGCCGCCTGCCGCCACGCATGTGGACCTCTTTACTTCTTGAGGCTAGATGGACGATGGGCTGAACTTTCTGCTCCCCCAATAGACCTTGCCCTCAAAAAGTTCAGTCGACAAGGGAATGTGCCCACAAAAACATAGCATAAATAGTCAACCAATGTAAGCAGGAGGTTTACAAAGTTTTACCAAGTTGCAAGTCGTATATTTTGGCCCAATCCAAGTAGGCAACTACCTCGGCCTTCTCCTATCCAATGTTTGCTTCTGAATGCATAGAAGCAGCAGCCGGGCGCCAACGAAACACAAAAGCAAGTATTGTGGACCTATGAGTTCCAGTGAAGAATGGTACATGAACCACAAAGCAACTATTTCTGAAGAATGGTACTTCAGAAATTATAGGTTGGCCCATGTGTTAAACTTGAGATGACCGATTGGTAAAACGCCAG
Organism: Setaria viridis; assembly: GCF_005286985.2. NCBI lineage: Eukaryota > Viridiplantae > Streptophyta > Magnoliopsida > Poales > Poaceae > Setaria > Setaria viridis. Next base: position 33,946,392 of record NC_048263.2, read on the forward strand.
CCAGATTGTGGCAAATATACCCAGTCCATCACAATTGAAAGCTGTGGCATATATCTTGTTCTGCCACTTGCATAATACTGTTGGGATTGGATGTCGGATGCTGATTACTGAGTATCTCATACTACATGCTAGTGAGCGCGAGTAGGCACCAGAGCGCCTGAATCCTACAAAATTCAACAGTACATTTGGAGATTTATGATGCCTGGGTTGGCATTGGCAACTGTGGTGCACATAAGACTCACTAGCTACAGAAATCACCATTGAACAAGACCTAGACCGGGCACTACCATAATCCAAACAAATCTCAACATCAAAGAAAAATATGAGGAAAACATCAAAGCAAGTTCAAGTATCCTGAATAGAGATCCGACCTTATTGATGTTCGTCGGCAAGTTGACCCAAAATAGTAATCAGAATGCTTGAAAATCCATTCTATTTTTGAAACCTAAAATGTGCTTTGCTAGTAATTGGCATGAAGCATGAATAAACATTTTTCTTCCTCACAGGTCAGTAACACACTTGCAGCATCATACTATCCTAGACTCTAGTAAGACGAGATCAAACTACCACAAGACAATCTGCACACCGTGGCACTTTAAACATTCGCAGAGCTACTGAAAGAATCGCCAAAGTCACCTAAACAGAAGTTAAGAAAGAAAGTTACAGTCTGGATACACATCAATTGGGGAAACTTGCAGATAAGTTTCACAATATATACTTACAGTTAAGTGTCAGTTCCAAATGAAAGAGATCAGAAATCATGGGACATCAGGAGCATTAACTGACTGGGTACTCCAGGGTTACACCTTGATTCTGATCTTCAGTCATCCAAGCTGAAAAAATGATGATGCTGAATGCATATACCATTCAAGAAACCAAAGCCAATTACAATCTTATTTCTCGTCGCAAGCGTGCATATTTCTCCTGCATCCTCAAGAGCTCCCTTGAAAGCTCTTGATTCCCAGTCAGCATTAATCCGTTCAGTACACGATTGAACATAAACCTTCTAGGCAAGTAGCCTCTATCAACCATATCCACCACCATCCTCGCAGCCACTGCCATGTCCTCTGCCCTCTTACGCACAAACATTGCACTTATTATGATGTTATATGTGTCTTGGTTGGGCAAGCACTCCATCCCCTTGCTCATTCTCTCGAACAAATCCAATGCCTTCTCTATTTCCCCTTCCTCAAATGAATACCTTATAAGGACATTGTGTGCCTGAACGTTATGCTCGCAACCTTCACTCTTCATCCTCTCCAAAAGCTTCATAGCTCGGTCAATCTTCTTGGCGTGGCAGAGGCCTCGGATCAAGACGGTGTAAGTAACTACATTTGGGACATAACCTTTTCCAACCATATCATCAAAGACTGCCACAGCATCCTCCACATTGCCCTTCTTACAGATAGCCTGAATTAATGCATTATAAGTTGCCGTTGATGGTGGGCATCCTTCTTTAGACATTTCATCGAACACTTTGCGAGCTTTTTCTAGCTGCCCGGCAACACCAAGCCCGTGCAGTACGGTAGTGTACGACACGACGTCAGGCTTACCGTTCTCGTCGTTGATGCCTCTCTTCTTCATCTGAAGGAAGAAGTCCCATGCGTGCCGCAATTGTCCAGAACGGAAGAAGCCTTTGAGGATAATGTTATATGTGGCTTTCGTTGGAGCAATCCCTGATTCGACCATCTGCAGCAGGATGTCGAGCGCACGGGAGGTGTCCTTGACGCTGCACCATCCGTCGGCCAGGATGTTGAACGTGACAGCGTCAGGCGGGAACCGCCGCTCGAGGGCACGGACGAGGGAAGCAGCCTTGCCCACATGCCGCGACTTTACTAGAGCGTCGAGGAGGGAGTTGAACAACGGGAGGTCCTGCGCGACGCCGTGGGAGCGGTGGAGCGTGAGGAAGAGCCGGACGGCGATGTCGGGGCGGCGGTGCGACACCGCAAATCTCTCGAATAGGATTGGGAACGTGCGCGGGGTGAAGGCGAGCCCGTGGCGCTGGAAGAGCGCGAGGACGGAGCTCGTGAGCTGGCGCGGGTGGCGCAGGCGCGCGGCGAGGTCGAGCGCGAGATCGACCGTGCGCGGGGAGAGCTCGCGCGCCCGCGGGGGCAGGCGGATCAGGGCGTGGAAGAAGAGCAGGGCGCGTGGGGCGTGGTGCCACAGGAGCTTGAGGACGGCGTTGGCCACGGGGGTCGGGATCGGGAGCGCGGGCGCGGGCGCGGCGGCGAGGAGGGACGCCGAGAGAGAGCGCACCGACGCGGCGGTCAGCGTGGAGGACGGGTGGTTCAGGACTAGCGCCGCGATCTGGCGCGGGCACAGGGGTGGTTTGGATGGGGATGCCGGAGGGGCGGAGGTTGGGGAAGGCGGCGGTGGCGGTGGCGGCGGCGGCATCGGGGAATTTCGCGACGAGTTTTTTCCCCTTCTGCTGTGATGGGAATGGAGTTGATTTAAGGTACACGGTATTTGGATATCATGCGTTAAACTCAAAGTTTAGCCCGATGTTCGGATGCTAATTAAACTAATTTCAGAATCTCTAAGCTAATTCACGAGACGAATCTATTAAACTAATTAATCTATCATTAGCAAATAGTTATTGTAGCACCACATTGTTAAATCATAGACTAATTAAGCTTAATAGATTCGTCTCACGGATGAAACTCCATCTATGTAATTAGTTTTATAATTAAACTATATTTAATACTTCTAATCCTAATCAGTATCTAAACATCTGATGTGACCGGGCTAACTTTAGTCGAGCCCAACACCCCTTAGTATGGGCCGTGGCCGCTTTCAGATAATGGATTTCCGACCTCGGACTGAAACGGCCCAGTAGTGGCTCTTGTTTCCGACGGGCGACCCAGACACACACAAAAAAAAAAAACTAGACAGCTCAAAACGACGTCATGCCGCCTTCACAATCTCAAGGATGATGCGAGAACCCTGTCGACTGTCGTCGTCACCCGACGGGCTACGGCGCTGCAGCAGCAGCGACCAGCGTCCAGCGAGTACGTGTGGCTTGAAACTATGCTGCAAAAAGGCCATGTTCGTGATCAGTAAAATTGTTGGACGATTTTTCGAAACCTAACACATGAGATAGCATGTAGGCCATGGGGTTCAGAGTTGAGAGTGGTGAGGCTGCTGGCCAAAGGGCATCTGTGCTTTATCCCATCAAGTTGCTCCCCCAGGACAGAAGCACGGTTACACGGACAACAGTTCACAAAAGGTGCCGCCCCACAGAAAGGACAGAACGTCGGAATCTAGCTCGTATGCTTTAGGGGCTAATGTTTGATATTAATTAAAAATATTAAATATAGTTTAATTACAAAATTAATTGCACAGATGGAGTCTAATTCGCGAGACGAATCTATTAAATCTAATTAGTCCATGATTTGACAATGTAGTGCTACAGTAACAATTTGCTAATGATAGATTATTTAACCTTAATAGATTCATCTCGCGAATTAGACTCCATCTATACAATTAATTTTATAATTAACTTATATTTAATCCTCGTGATTAGGATCCGATCGATACATGCTAAAGCTTAGCGCAGGTATCCCGCCGGCCGCCTCGTCATGTCGTCACGGAAAGAACAATCGACGCGCGGCCAATCGTTACGCGACAGGGCAGTAAACAGGAGTTCGTACAGGTACAGGCACGTGCATCCCGGAAAAAGGCAATCTAGTGCAGGTTTAATAGCAAATATAAAAGGGGAAAGGCATTGCAAGCAGAAATGTTTAGTACTGTACTGTAGAGCTGTTATGTCTCATTTAATCAAATTCGTTTGTCACCTATTTCATTTTCACCTAAGTTCACTAATTTATTAGCACAGCTAAGAGAACCAATTGCCGTGATCTAAAAATTAAAGGCTAAAAGAGAAATGGCATACTTGATTCTGTACTAGATATAACAAAAGGGGTATTTGTGTTCATACCAAGTACTAGAAATAATGAAAGAGGCTCTGAAGTGTAATTGTGATTTTACTCTCATTTTCTCAACTTTGTAATTTGCCCTCAACTATTCACAAGTCAATGCGTTTTAAGAGCAAAATCGCATTAACTTGTGAATAGGTGGGGGCAAAATCACAAAGTTTAAAAAATAGAGGTAAAAATATAATTGCACCTCAAAATAAGGGCAAGATAAAAAAAATCCTAACAAAAGAATGTAAGCAGAAGAGCAGAGCTGGCCGTTTGCAACGTCGAAGAGAAATGTGGAGGTGCACACGAAGCGAGCCAGGGCGTGAGCTCTGACCTCATCGTGATGGCTATACGGGAGAGAGCCTGCACATCATCCATGTACGGCTTTTAACGCAGTAAAGTCATCAGCAGGTATACATGGTCCTCCCCGATTCCTGTAGTACTTACTATACTGCCCAACTTTTAGCAGGTAGCTCATCATGGCGTCACGATTCATCCAATCCAACGCTCAATTCCGGCACCTTCTCTTGTTTTCGTCGGTGAGGGTGAGAACATGTTTGCCCGTACTGCTAAATACGGCTAATCATTGGCCGTACGATAGCTCGGGGCATTTGTTTGTACGAATTCTACGGGTAGAGAGCCATGCGCGCTCTGATAGTACTAACAAACGCAACAGAAATGGCCAATCTAGGAATGGCCCCTCCCTGCTCTCTGCAGTGTCAAACTCTAAGCATCCATATCGGGGCACCCGCCTTGAGCTAATCCAAATCCATAATATCATATTCAAATATCAAAAATTTAATGTAGAATGAAAAAAATATGATACTATTGAAAAGATACGTTCTCAACCAGTGACGAAGCCAACGTGGAGTTAGAAGGGCCATTCCCCTTCCCCACCAAAAAAAAAGGGAGAAAAAATTCTGATCCTGTCTGACCAATAAGCTATTTCAGCGCTGGGCAATATGCACGCTTTGCAATTCGGGACATCTAAGCACTTTTGTGCTCTCTCGACTGGAATGCATCACGAATAGACAATTAGGCATAGTTATCAGTGACTATTTGTTTTTATCTTCTCAATGTATATCATTTTTAGATGAAAATAAATACCATCAAATCATATATATTGATTTTGCTTGACGTGAAAAACTAAAATCATGTGCTAATTTTCAAAAAAAAAATCATACCACACTAAAGATCGCAATAGAGGTCGCTGAATAGAGTACATCTCAATATATATCTATATCATATATCATAAGATGTCGATTGTATTTACTCGTAGGTCCCCTTACTTAAAATTCTTAGTTTCGCCACACGCCTTCAACAATGCATAGTATGTTACTCTAATATCCAAGACGATTAATTATTGTGAGGTTGTGTCTATAAAGTGAGCCATATCATTAGATTTTGTGATAGAACGTTAGGTATCGTGCAAAAATGTACTCCATCCATTCCAAATTATAGGTCGTTTTGACTTTTCTAAATTCAAAGATTTTGCTATGCATAGTGTATATCGCATAGCAAAATCTACGAATCAAAAAAATCCAAAATGACATATAATTTGGGACCGATGGAGTATACTGCATCTCTCTACTATTAATATCTTATCATATCATAAAAAATCTCACTGACTTGAGCCGATTGAAGTGGCTACAGTGGCAGGAATTTAGCTTATGGTATTCATTGTAAAGTAAAAAAAAGAGTAAATTTCCCTAGTACTTGTCTTGAGTTCAAATCTCACTTAAATTTTTAGTAGATGAGAGTCGGAGCAAGTTTATGAACGTGAATGAGAGCACAAGACAAGTTTAAGGATTATTATGTACATTTTGAAAGTACCGGGATTAGGATAATAGTTCGGGACAAGTTTAAGAACCATTATGTGCATTTTAAGAGTATCAGAATCGATGAGATCTCGGGACAAGATGAAGTACCGCTGGTGAAATTTATTGTAAAAAAATTATGCAATGCAATATATAAGGCCACAAGATCTTAATAATACCCAAAGTGCAACAACGGCCACTAGTCTCACATCGCCTCAGCCCGTGTGCAGTCAGTCCTTGTGCCTGCAAATGCGCAAACCGCTCGATCAATCCAACGCCACGCTGCGGCTTGCCGCTTGCCAAATGCTGACGAATACGAAACAAAAGTCTTAAACGAGTTGATGAAGTCGGACTAAGGTGGAGGTGCGAACTTTATTTTTGATTTGGCATGATAAGTTACTGAGTTGGACTCCGTTTGGATTGGTAGAGACAAACTTGAGTTAGACCAATATTTGTATATATTATGTATAGTAAGTTTTTTCACCAAAATTTTGGATATTCACGTGCATACCCCTAGCTTAAAACGATTTGACTTATGACAAATTTAAAGGAACACTCTTTACGGGATGGAGAGAGTATGCTAGAACGTGGTGGTTGGGTAGGGACAGTGTGAGTAGAGGGAGGGAGAGACTTCATTTGACATATGAGTGCAGAGCAACCTAATCCATTCATCGGAGATCCTAAGCTTAAAAATTGAAATGGTTTGTAAGTTTTTTTTTTACAATCGGGCGACCAATTATTGGTAGAGACAAACTAGAGTTAGACCAATATTTGTATATATTATGTATAGTAAGTTTTTTCACCAAAATCTTGGATATTCACGTGTATACCCCTAGCTTAAAACGATTTGACTTATGACAAACCTAAAGGAACACTCTTTATGGGATGGCGAGAGTATGTTACAACGTGGTGGTTGGGTAGGGACAGTGTGATTAGAGGGAGGGAGAGACTTCATTTGACATATAAGTTGCAGAGAAACCTAATCCATTCATCGAAGATCCAAAGCTTAAAAATTGAAATGGTTTGTAAGTTATTTTTTTTACAATCGGGCGACTTAGAGCTTGGTGAGAAAGTTGATTCTATGACCTAACAAATTCCTAAGATTTAAGTAGGAAACATGAACTATACCTAAATTTCCCTGCACAAATCTTTCTGTTTCAAGCATGTATTAATTAATTGTTCGAAAAAAAGCATGTATTAATTAGTAGCTAAAATTTCTCTCCTCTCTGCTTGTCCCTCGACGACATGGATTCTTGAAAACACCCTAGTCGCCGGCAGAGGAAGGCAGCCGCCTTTTGCAACACCACCAGCGTCATTAAGTATCATAATCCCACTGCCCCTCTCCCTTAACCTACGCATTCTAAGGTTTAATTAAGCGAAAGTATTGTCTAAAGCTGGAGTCAAAAGCACAAGCCCGACGGAAACAAACAGTCAAGCAGCGGTTGATCCAACGAGGCCGCAAGCATAATCACATGAGGCGGACATGGGCAGGAATAAAACTGCTGCCTGTTTATATAAACATGCAGTTAACTAACCAGCCAGCGTCCAGCGAGGCTTTAGCCTGCAAAACAACACACAACCCAGCACGCCGCCGCCGCTCGCCGCCCACTTCTCTCCCACCTCCCCCTCTTTGCTTCTCGCCTAGGGGTTGGAATCCCATGGCGCTGTCGTCCGAGATCCGCTTCGGCTACCAGATCCCCCTCCCCCGCTCCGACACCGACTGCTACGAGGAGGAGGAGGAGGAAGAGGAAGAGGAGGAGGAGGAAGAGGAGGAGGAGATGGATGACGTGACGGTCTCATCGCCGCTGATGCTGCCGGCGACGGCGGCGAGGGGAGGGGTGTCCGTGGTGGACATGGTGGCGGGGGCGCTGCGGAGGTCGCTCTTGCTGTGCAGCAGCAGCGGCACCGGCGTGCGCGAGGCGGCGCCGGAGGAGGACGGGGCGGCGGCCGCGGGGATGCAGATAGGAGGGCCCACGGACGTGCGCCACGTCTCGCACGTCACCTTCGACCGCTTCGTCGGCTTCCTCGGCCTCCCCGCCGACCTCGAGCCCGACGTGCCCCGCCCCGTGCCGAGCGCCAGGTCAGTGTTCCAACTCCTTACTTCCCTTTTAGTCGATCTGGCTCTGTACATGGTTTCTTGCTCCTGGATTCGCAGACGGTTATGTGGGCGAACCCTGCAACTGGGATTCCGCCCAAGAAATTTGGAATTTGGCGCTTGGTGAAACTGAATTTTGCGTTGTTCTGACGTTAAGCTAAGCTGTCCAACAGTGCCACCTAACTGCACAAACATGTGACGGGTAGTAGGCTAGTAGCTGTTGTATGTTGAGCTTTCGAGTTTGCATAGGTTGGTCTGTTTGCTTTGCGTTTGTGATCTCATTTCCAGAACAGCTGCGGTTTCCATGGCTGACATAATCAAGTTCAACTACTTAGGAATATTCTAAAGTGCTTTTCCTGTTGGCAATAGGTCTATTTGTACTTGCCAGGGAGTGGGATATCGTGATGCTCTGTTCTTTTCAGTTTTGTATTCATTTCCAGAGAGGCAAATTTACTTCAATTTTGCTATTCGTTTTGTTTATCTAGAGTAGTTACCTGTTCTGTTGTCCTGGTATTGTTGTATCTCATCCATAGCCTTTCAGTTGCACTGAAAAATTCCACAAGTTAAGCACTTCATGTTTGCACCAATTATTTTTTTCCTTGACGAACGTTGAACCCTGTAACTTGATCTATTTTGCTGAAGTATAACGTAATCTACCTTTACTAAATGGTCTATTTCTGCATTCAGTGTAAGCGTATTTGGAGTTTCGCCAACTTCCATGCAATGCTCTTATGATAGAAGAGGAAACAGTGTGCCAACAATACTCTTGACTATGCAAAGGAAGTTATATTCACTTGGGGGTCTTCAGGTAAGGAATGGGGAAATTTTGTAATCGGAGTGGCAGCACCCATGGTTCTGAAATTGTTGTTTTCTTATTCTACTAGGCTGAAGGGATATTCAGGATAAATGCAGATAATACCCAGGAACTATATGTGAGGGATCAACTAAACAGGGGAGTTGTCCCTGATGGTGTTGACTTGCACTGCCTCGCCGGTCTGATAAAGGTGTGTTCGAGTGCTTTCCTTTTTTAATTTTTTTTTGCATTACCTTTGTTTTGTTAACATGGCAAAGTCTTGCACGCATAGGTCAGTACTGTCATTTTCTGTTTTGTTAACATGGCAAAATCTTGCACACATAGGTTAGTACTGTCATTTTCTGTAATTTTACTATCAGACATGCACAAGAATCAATACACCCACCAATACGCTGCGCATACTATATCTCAGTAAATTAATATTCCTTTTCATTTAGTTTATCTTGTACATCAGCTATGGTTAATGTTGGGTGTTAATTGTAGGCATGGTTTCGGGAACTTCCAAATGGAGTATTGGACTCGTTGACTCCAGAACAAGTGATGCACTGCAACACTGAAGAAGAGTGTGGACACCTTGCAAGTACGCTACCTCCTGTAGAAGCAGCATTACTTGAATGGGCTATCAATCTGATGGCAGATGTTGTCGAAAATGAGAGCTACAACAAGATGAATGCTCGCAACATTGCTATGGTTTTTGCACCAAATATGACCAAGGTTATTGTCAAAACATATTTAGTGGTCCCTACCAACAATTGTTTAAAATTTTGAGTCTAACCATAGGACATTGATCTCTTTCAGATGGCGGACCCCTTGACTGCTTTGATACATGCAGTTCAAGTGATGAATTTCCTAAAGACATTGATCTTGAAGACTGTAAATGAAAGGGACGAGGCAGTCACAGTGGCGAGGGCATTCCAGTCCAACTCCGGTTCCCCAAGTGACAAAGATGAACCTCAAACTTTAGAGCATTTGGACATGCCCTCCGTCTGTTCAAGCCAGCACAATGTTGATTCCCCTACAATCGATGGGGCTAAGCTTGATCAGTTTCTTTTTAGAGTGGAAGAAGCTCTTCATCATAAGACTCATGGTGGCACAGGTGGACCCAAGAATCATGACAGTAGTGGGGGCAACGAGAAAATCAATGGTGAAATTTCTCCCTTGGACACTGATTTGAGCAGCCAAAACGAGTTCAATAACAACAACGAGGAAGGTCTCTTTGACAAATTTAAATTTAGGAAAGGAGTAGGGAGGCTCTGCAGACACCCTGTATTTCAGTTCAGTAGGTCCATGAAGAAGGCTGATGAAGCAGAGCAAGCTTGTGTATGATATGTAGGGTGTGCCTGTGTAGTTGATAACGCCGCTATTTCCGCAGCTTATTTACTGTGTAGATCATCAGCTATTCTCCTAGATCGTGTGCCTAGAAGCTATTAGCCCATTTATTAGTACTGATGTGGAGCTCTTTGGGTGTATATGTCAGCAGTTCACTCCTCACGTCCTAATTGTATTAAGCCATCGTGTCCTGTGGTTCTACTCTAAATCTAGTGATTATTGATTTGCCGGATGCAATCTCTTGTAACATTTTGCTTTTGAGGGTTTTGCCACGATTAACTATTTACTCTCTTCGTTCCAAATTATAAGTCATTCTAACTTTCTTTGAGAGTTAAAGCATCTCAAGTTTGATCAAATTTATATGATAAAGTACTAACATTCATGATACCAAATAATGCCAAATAAGTACCATTAGTTTCTTCATTAAATATATTATAGTATATCTATTCGGTGCCATAAATCTTTGTGATCCTTCCTATAATTTTGATCAAATATAAAATAGTTTAACTCTTCAAGAAAGTTGTAATAACTTATAATTTGGAACAGAGGGAGCAGTACTTAAGCGCTATACCCTTAGTGTTTAGCAGTGCACAAGCGTTCGAAATTTACTATCGGATGCCTAGGCATTTAAAACAATTGGTGACCTTGTTTTGTGGTGTTCAACTTCAACATGGATCCTCATGGTGATAAAGTCAGTTTTTTTGGGATGTAGTACATGCTGAGCATCAAACGGGGGATTCCAGGTTACCATGCAGGCAGGCAGCTGTGCAGCCTGCAGCTCCTTCTATTCGTCCCCTGCTAACACCAGCACCAACAATCTATCTAAAAGTAAAGCACCAACAATGCTGCTACTGTACTTAATCCGACAAGAGAGCGACTTACTCCTAAACCTCACTGGGAAGTGGGAACCATGCATCACAACAGAACTTCCGCAGCAAGTTGCCGTTATGCTGCCATTTTCCTTCTAGAAGAATTCAGTTTGCCAATGTTAAGTTGGCTGCCTGATTTCCCCGGAATCCTTCTCGGTTACGCTTTCCTTTTTATCCCATCAAGCCAACGTCGACGGCGAGGGCATGCGTGATGAGTCCAGTCCACTAACGCCTGTCGTTTATGCGTGCTTCGACAGGAACTGCCCGTGGCCATGGCCCTTGGGCTGCCACGGCTCTCCCTGTCCATTCGTCAAATACTGCATCGTTTCAGAATGCAAGGCACGCGAATTTCTGACCCTTTACCATCAGAATGAAATATTCCAATCCTTGCTTCAACATATGTAAGGCGAGCACAAAAGGATCGGATAAGATTCACGCTGATGTGTAGCTCCATTGGACAGGGGCCTTCAGGATCTTCCATGACCATATGCAGCTCTCAAATCCGTGTCGAATTTGATTACTTTTGTGAGCCCAAAAACAAGAAAGAAAACACGCGGATGACCGGATACACGGCATGCATGCTGTGCTGCGGATTCGCAGTGTGTTTAGCGAGCCGGCCTTGAAGCACCGAATGGAGCCGAGCGCGCGGCGCGAGTATATATAGGCGTGCGTGTGGAGGCCGGAACCGTGCAGTGCAGGTCTCCGCCATGGAGCCTGCAGCCGCCGACGCCGAGCCCCGCAAGCTGCAGCCTTCGACGACGACCCCACCGGCCATCGAGATAAGAGGAGCCCCGACCGTGTCCGCGGTGAGGCAGGTGCAGGCTCCGTCATCGTCCCCTGCCGCGGCGGCGGTGACCGCGAGCCTTCTGGCCGCGGCGGGGCTAGGCGGGGTGGCGCTGCTGGCGTGGTGGGCGGCCGCGTTCCGCCGCGCCAACGCGATGCTCTGGATGGTGCCCGCGGGGCTCGTCCTCCTCGGCACCTCGCTCCTCGCGTGGCTCTCCGTCCTCGCCTCTGGCCCAGAGCCCACGGCTACCGCCTTCATCAGCCCCTGCTGATTTAGGCGCTTAGGTAGTTCAGAGCATTTCCAACTGATCTTATGTAAAATGGATTGCTATCTCTAAAAACTACTCCCTCTGTTTCAAATTGTATGCGTCATTTTAGCTTTACTAGATTTATGTATATTATTATGCATTTAGACATACACCATATCTATACACTTAGAAAAGCTAAAACAACCTACAATTTGAAACGGAGGGAGTAACAAATACCTAAAAACAGCTAAAAAACTACTCCAACAACATATCTATATGGATTTCTATCTTTAAATTTTTTACGTTATGATCTAAATTTCTCTCTCCTATATGCAAATATACCAATCCAAACACTGGATTGCTATATTTTCGATTTCGAAAATGCTAAGACATAGGCATCTGGACGGGAAAAAAAATCGGACGCCTCGCTACCCCGGAAAGACGCGTGGCTCCTTTCTCCTCCACATGCTAAACAATAATAGATTATTTTGACTGCACTCATTGCTCATGCTGCCACCAGCCATCCTCTCGTCATTCTCGCCGCATGCACTTAGCTCCATAGCCCAGGCGCATCTTCTCCTCCTCCTCACCACCACCAACCTTGCGGCGCCTGCGGCGTCGAGGATGGCGACCCCGCCTTCGACTGGCTCACCACCCTCTCCAGCCTGAGCCCATCCAACCCCGACGTGCTCGAGCCCATCTTGGCCTTCATGATGTTCGGTGCATTGCGGCCACGCGAGCCAACTCGGTAGTAAGCGCACGGAGGTGAGCTCCAAGATTCACCTCATCCCCATGCGCATTGATGCCGTAGCAGGTGACTCCTCACCTCCGGCGCACCATGTGTGGAAGGCCTAGCACAGATATGCGCTTTGGGATCGTCCATCTTTGCGACACCCGTAGCATCGAGGATGGTGATGCCATGCCTCTTACCAGCGTGTCCAGCTTGAGCCCGTCTTGCCCCAACAAGCTTGAGCCCAACTCATCCATCTGATGTTGTGGTTGGTGATTTTTGATGCATGATGAACTTGGGGGTGAAATGTGTTTGAGCATGCTTCGGGCGGATTTGGTGTGCACACATGTGAACTTAGATGTTGCAAAAGATTATTTGGGATGTTGTAGGAGGTGACTTTTGTTGTTGCAACCGGTGATTTGATCAAGATTGTTTTTTTCTAAATGTTGCAAACATAAGATTTTTTATGTTGCAATATATAGTTCTAGATGTTGCATGAAGTGGTTCAAGATGTTTCAATGAGCTAGCTTCGATGGACATTGCATGAAACATGATGCAATGTTGCGGAGAGAATTTTATCCTTGGAAGGTAGACAATATTTGCGAAAGTCATTCTTGTGCATGTTTTTTTATGTTGCAAAGGTTGATTTCTGATGTTACGATAGTTACTTTTCAATGTTATTACAACTGAGCGTACAATGAAAAATTTGCCATTGGATGTTCGGGCGCTGGCAGATCCGTTTCGATTCACTGGTGGGAGCCTCCAACAATTTTTCTGCTCTCGTGCTTCCCCCTCCATCCCACGTGCCGCCACTGTCCTCCCTTCCTCCAATTCCCGTGCTGGCACCGCCCTCCCCACCTTCAGCTGGCGGCGCCACCATGGAATGAGGAACAACTGAACCAGGTACAAGAAGAGGAGATGAGCCCTACTGCAGCACCCCTGTAGCACACTGCACCAAACCCTTGCTGAGCTGCAAGGGAGAAATCCGAAATCTTTAGAGCAACTCCTTCAAATTAAATGGAGAAGATGAGGAGGTTCCAAGAATACCACAGGAGGAGCAGCTGACCGGAGCTTGTAACCGCCGGAGATTGAGCTCAACAATTGGTGCAGGCGCTGGCTCAGGTGAGAATTTAGGGATCGATTTGAATGGGCCTGGCGGCAGATTTGGATGTCGATGGAGGAGTCTAATAGCAAAACTGTTAAGTTGTGTGGGTGCTAAATTGTAAAATGTATCATCTAGCTAGTTGGTTCGCCATGCGCCGCATATCTCCGAACTTATGGTCTACGATCGTTGTTTCCATGTTTCCATGGTAGATATAGTTTGCACTCCATATTCTCCCAGTTAACCCCTACCCAGGGAAATGCTTATCTATCTCCTGTGAGGTAAAAGAGATGGAAGAGGGCATCACAAAAAGCAAAAGAAGACAAAGGTTGGAGATGATCTGGGTGGGTCAGCATGGTGAAAACTATGAGAGGTGTTGGCTCACATGAGTTGATTTGCTTTCCCCTTGTGTCTTGTGTGCTTTTCCTAAATTTGTTTGTGAGATCCCCTCTATCTTCTATTGGAAAACAGAACAAAATTCATGTAGATTGGTTGCTTTTTTTGGAGGGAATAAGGGGAAAAGTGTAATCTCCAAACTGATGATATGAAAGTAAACACAAGTGTGTTTGAAAAAAAACCGCGCAGATATTTCATTAGTTTTTAAGCAGATGCAAAGAAACATCTAGGTTATGTGTGCTTCTGGTACCATTTATATGAAATTTGTGTTAAAATTGATTATCGCTGGTGATTTCAGGTCGAGTCAGCTTGTTAACAAAACAAGCAAAAATAGCTGCACGGCTTGTTAAAAAATCTATCGAGCCGAGCCGAGCTACGAACGAGCAGAGCCAGCTCGCGAGTTCCTAGCTTGTTGTCTAGCCCTAAGCAGGACAGATACAGTGCTATATTCGGAAGAAGCTCACCTTATTCTCACAATGAGAGTGAGACGGTTGGGGTGACGACGTAGTCCGGTAGCTCAGTTTCAACTTTTATAAGCTCCTGCTGTGTTCTCAGGATGGTGCAGACTCGAGAGAGAGCTGTAGGTACAAGGGGCGGATGTCGTACGTCTATGGACCCACCAGAAGAATTGGACAGTCTTAAATATAGGGCTGGACACCAAGACGTATCTGACATGGAGACTATAGCGCAGGACGGCATGGTCTATGTGGCAAGACAGGAACTCGATTAGAAAAAGTACTTGTAGCAATAATTGTAGCAATAAGAGTAGAACTCGTCTGGTCGAATCCGACTAGTATTCTTGTAAATCAACGGACCTATAACCCTACCCCCGGCAATATAAGGCGAGGCAGTGACCCCCTCCAAAGAAATTTAATCCAACCAACACACAGGACGTAGGGTATTACGCAATCTAGTGGTCCGAACCTATCTAAATCGTGTGTTTGTGTTCACCTTCGAGTTCCTGATCTCGGCAAGCCCCACTAACCAAAACACTACCTCAGGCACCCCCCCTCGATAGGTTGCCAGGTCTCAACACTGATAGCTGGCGCGGCAAGTAAGGGCGCTCGCCGAGAATCCATTGGCAAACTTGATGGCACAAGTCATCATCAAGCCAATCATCGTGTTTGAAGCAGGCGCGATGTTCATCTTCGGCTCCTGGGTTTGCATAGCAGATGGCGCTAGAAATTTCCGCCGCCACATTGCGTCAACCCCGAAGAAGAATCAGCAAACCATGAAGCTCCAACACCAAGTTCTTGGGGATCTCGTTGAGAATTTCGATGAATTTTAATTTTAGACTTAGAGGCTGGGAGGACGAGTTCGAGTACAAATCAACTTCTCCCGCCAGTCGGATTGACTTTCACGAGCCGGTGCATAAGCCATCGTGCCAATTCAGAAATTACTATATGCAATACTACTCACCTCATAGAAACTACGACACCACTTCTAGGAGCACAACATCTTCATCGTCACAGACTTCCCCCTGGGAGAAATTCTCCACAATCAGGATGCAACGGGAAGAATATCTAAGTGGGCGGTAGAACTTGGAGCATTGTCTCTAGAATTCAAGTCGAGTACTGCAATCAAGTCCCAGGCCCTAGTCAATTTCATGGCAGAGTGGCAGGAGAATCAACTACCAACTCCAGCAGAACATCCAGAGCATTGGATCATGTATTTTGATGGATCACTCAAACTCGAGGGCATTGGTGTAGGAGTACTCTTGATATCTCCCAAAGATGAACAACTCAAATACATCCTGCAAATCTTCTGGGAAGTATCCAATAACGAAACTGAATATGAAGTGCTTCTACACGGGCTACGCCTGGTAGTCTCACTAGGAATCAAGCGATTGTTGGTCTATAGTGACTCACTGGTCGTGATCAATCAAGTCAACGATAAGTAGGATCATCATAAAAAGAACATGGACATGTATTGCTTAGAAGTACGCAAACTAGAGAATAAATTCTTTGGTCTGGAGTTCCACCATGTAGCTCGCGACAACAACCTAGTCATGGACATCCTATGCAAGCTCGAATCTACTCGTGCTCAAGTTCTAGCAGGGGTTTTCATCCATGAGCTACACAAGCCATCCATAATGAAGCTGGCACCATCAACAACTAATGATCAAGGCCCTACCACACCAGATCGGGAGGTTATGATGATCGACTTTGACTGGAGAGCTCCCTTCATCAACTACATTAAAGAGCAGAAGTTACCTCCAGATAAAACAGAAGCAAAGAAATTCTCACGACGCAGCAAGAACTATGTTCTAGTCGGAAACAAGCTTTACAGAAGAGGCGCATCACTAGGAGTACTCATGAAGTGCATCTCGCGACAAGATGGCAAGGACCTACTGGAGGAAATCTACAAAGCCATTTGCGACAACCACGCATCATCACGAATGATCGTGGGCAAAGATTTCAGAGCAGGGTTCTATTGGCCTACAGCTCTCGCGGACGTCAGGTAACTAGTCCGCCGATGTCAATGATGCCAATTCTTCACCAAACAACAGCACGTCCCTGCCTACAAACTGATCACCATACCACCCTCTTGGCCCTTCGCATGCTAGGGGCTCGACATGATTGGCCCACTACCCACGGCGCCTGGAGGATTCTACCGAGTACTGGTGGCAATCGACAAGTTTACCAAGTGGATCGAGGTTAAGCCAGTAACCTGCCCCAAGGCAGACAAAGTACTCGACTTCCTCGACAAAATTATCCACCGCTACGGTTTCCCCAACGCATCATCATAAACTTGGGCTCCAATTTCAACAATCACGAGTTCTGGGAATACTGCAAGAACAGTGGGATCGATGTTTGATACATCTCCGTTAATGGCTAGGTTGAGAGCACCAATGGGATGGTACTGAAAGCTCTTAAGAAGAGGATACATGACATCGGAAACAAAAAGGGGGGCAAGTGGCTCAAAGAACTACCCAATTCCTCTGGGGGCTCCATACCCAGCCATGCAAGCCTACAGGGCAATCTCCCTACTTACTGATCTACTAATCCGAAGCTATCCTCCCTACCGATGTCATGTGGAAATCTCCAACAGTCAAGCAGTATGAGGAAGGCGCAGCAGGAGAAACAAGGCGTCTAGACTTAGACATCCTTGAAGAAGCTCGTTGTGCAGCACTCATCAAGTTTGCAAGATACCTTGAAAGAATCCGCTGCTATTATGATCGCAACGTCGAAGGACGTTTGTTCAATATAGGCGATATGGTCCTCAAGCATATCCAAAGCACCAATGGATTGCACAAGCTAAATTCACCATGGGAGGGATCGTTTATTGTCTCTACGGTCACCGGACCTAGGTCGTATAGGCTCCAACATCTCTCTGGTGAAGACATCGATAACTCATGGAACATCGAGCAACTCTGTCAATTTTATCCCTAAATTTTGACTTACATATTTATGTATATCGGCCATCGGCCCTAGTTGTAGAATTACAATTCAATAAAGTCTGCAAAATCGCCCAAATTGCAGCTTGTAATGACAAGTCTGCACATCTACAACAAGCTATTTAGCTCCCTGGGCAAAATTTTCAAATACGGCTTATAATAACAAGTCTGCAAAGTTTTAAAGAGTTATTCAACTCACTGGATAAAATTATCCAATCGCTGGCTTGCAAAAGCAAGTCTGCAAGTAAACTTCATGTGTTCGTCAAATCATTGGACAAATCTATCCCTTATCGGCTTGCAGAAAAGAAGCCATCAATACTCCAAGGGTTAACTAAACTACCTGAGATACTTTCTATTAGATAAGTTTGTCTAGTCGCGGCTTGTAATAACAACTTTGCAATTCCATATTTTCTAGAGCACAATATCAATACAACGCAGAGAGGTTGTAAAGATAGGCTCTAGTCGAAGAAACCCTGAAGAGACTACTCGCCCAAGAGGTCTAACTACCCAGATACCTTGAGTACTCGTACTCCGCAGAAAGCAGCCGCATCCTAAGTACTCTACATCATGTATCTGAAGAGGCTCATCAAACAAGCCTTGTGCGTAGACACTCACATCTACCGTATGAGCAAATATTAGGGGAGATCGTGGGATGCACTAAAAATAACAAGTCGAAAGCAACAAAGCTTGCAACAAGACTTAGAATTATTTACATTTCAAGACATTCATATCATATTTACAGTACAAGAACTAATGTTTTTGATATAGAATTACTCAAGGACTAGATGATTTGCTACTTCTTCCATGATGGGATCCATCTCTTGCAAGTACTGCTGAAAGAGTTCGTCCAAGCAGTCCTCCGCTATTCCCTCTGCAACAGGAGCTAGATCAGCTTGAGGATAGAAGGACTTAACGAAGCTCAACAACTGCTTGGAGACAGACTTTGCCATGTTCTGAATGTAGCTGGTGAATTTCGCTAGCACGTCCTTGAGAACTTCAGACAGCGGTCGGGGATCTACACCCTCAACTGGGGGCTCCACCTTGTCCCCTATCGACTGGAGTGGTTTGGAAATCTCCTTCAGAGCAAGTTTCATAGCCTCCAGCTTGGCTTCACGCTCCTGAATGGTCTTCATGGCATTGACCAAGTTGATCTCACCATCTTTGCGCATCTTTTTCTCTTTCTTCAGGTGATGATCCAGGTTCTCATATAATGATACCAGCTTATCATGTTGATCTGTCACCCAGTAGTAAGAGTTCTTCCAGTTGGTGATTGTCCCTGGAGATCTTCTTTTGACTTCTCGAGCGCTGCACAAATAATACGCAAGAGGATCAGTATTACAAATATCAATACTCGAAATCCAATGAGGAAGAGCAATTACCCTCCATCTGCTGGTTCAATGACTTGTTGCACCCCTTGAGACGGTCATTTTCCTCCTCCAGCTGCTGGATGCGGTTCCGATACTCAGCGGCTTGTCTGTCATACTTCATCAGTAGCCGAGAGGAGTTCTCCCTCTCCTTAGCAAGTTCCTTTTGAAGCACCTCAGCACTGAGTACTTAGTCCCTGTAGCCTTGAAGCATCTGCGACTTCCGGCGGGAGCATTTAATGACATCCTGCATCACAGAGTAAGTGCATCACAGAGTAAGTACTCGAATCAGAGCATGGGTACTAATTACTAATTACAAGTTATGGAAGAAGCTAGATCAAGCATACCTCTGCATAAGCGCCAATACGACGGTATATCTCCAATATCTCGGCTACCATATCCAAATCAAGCAACGGGTCATCGATTAGCTGGATATCTTCAAGAGTGATTTCTCTGGCCGCTAGTGGATCCGCATGAGTTTTAGAATCAGTTGCAGTGAGTGGAACCACATCAAGACTTGTCGACAAACCGGGCTCGTGAGATGAGTCGGCAGCCATGACTTCTAGCACTTCGGCTGCTTCAATTTCCACCTCTGGCTCGGGGGCTACGAGAGTAGCTAAGGTACCAGAGGTAGTCAGCACCATGTCTTCAAGCACTTGTTGCTCGGGGGCTGGCACTACAACATCAGTCAACGACAATATAACATCCTGCATCAATGCTGCTACAAGAGATACAAAACCTGAATTGCTTATCATCGCAGGACGTTCTTTTGGCTGCAGACTAGCTTGAGCTTGGGAAACATCCTAGACCGAGTGGCTACTGCCATCAGTCACAGGCTTCAGCCTAGGCCCTCCAAGTTCCACATCAAAGGATTTTCTACATACAGTAAAGTTTCAGAGACATAAAACAAGTCAATCATGAGCTACAATTAGTACTCAAAAGGAGTAGCAAGGCATACCTTGTAGATCTCCTCAACTTCAGAGAAGGTTCCCCTGTCAGGTGCAATGGCTTGATGGTCAAAGACGGTTTCTTTAGCACGACTTGAAGGGTCGCAACACGACCATCGCCAACCTTCGTTACCGTCTCTATTTTTTGAGTAGTTCTTGCGCCAGCAAGGTCCACCTCAGCGACAGGAGGTTTTGGATCATCTTCAATTTTGATCACCTCCTCGATGATCGGCAGCTTGTGTTGAGCGGCTTCATCAGCCGCCTTCTCCATCTTGGTCACCTCTTTGAGTACCTACAAACCACCAATGCCATCTTGAGTAGACATGGTGGCATCAAAATTATCTACTGGGAGTACTCGATCCTCACGATCTTGTCCTTCCTTATAAGTAATTACCACAGGGGGTACGTCTTCTGCGGTGATAGACTTCTTGATGGCTGGCTTCGCAACGATGGACTATTTCTTCCTTGTTGGTGGAGGAATCGCAACCTCAAGATCGTCATTAGCCGTGCACTTCATCGATCTCGACGACGACCTGACCTTATTAGATGGTCGGGTCTTGACTTCGAAATCCTCCGCAGCATCAGAACTAGAGCTGCTGGAGGCCTGGAGTACTTCTTCTTCCTTCTCCTCGTCACTTTCCGCGCTCTCTGCTATATGAACACGAGGAGCAACTTTGCAAATGTCTTCCGATCCAGGAGGAGGAGGCGCAGAGCAGTACAAATTGACATCTTCTTGCACAGAAAGATAAGTTAGTACACTCAAACACTATACAATAAGTACTCGGGGGCTATGGCCACGGGTACTTACAGGAGGCGGATTGGTGGCACGGAATTCTTGTACAATGGTGGGGATCTCGCCCACATTCTTGAACATCCGTTTCAGCCTCACCATAATCTCGTTTTTGCTGAGTTCCTCAGAAGACAGCCTTGATGGGTCATTAACACCCGAGTACTCATAGCCCTAGTGGCATCGCTGCTGCAGGGGCTGAATTCACCGCTTCATGAAGCTGAACGCTACTCCGACTCCAGTTAATCCTTCTTGTTTCAGTTTGGATATTATGTGCAAGAGTTTGGGTAGTTGCAGGAAATCTCCATGAGTTGGCTCATCCAGACACCGGTTGTTCCAGGTGGGGCGGTGTCCTGTCAGCTTAGGGAGCTTGGGGTCGTGGTTTCCAATGTAGCACCACTTCTCCTTCCACCCAGCATTTGAATCTATCAGCTCATAGTCCAAGTAGAGGTTGTTGAGTTTCTCTCTCATCTAAATTCCGGCACCTCCAACTACCTGGGTGTGCTCCCTCTTTGGTTGAGGCTTCACTCGGAAAAACTTTCGGAAAAGCTTCACATAGATGCACAAAAATAGCGGTGTGCAGAATGTCATTGGGGTTTAAATGAACTAGCTCTAACTTGTAATATTCCAACAAACCTCGGAAGAAATCAAATGCCGGTAAAGTTAGACCACGCTCGATAAAGTGAGCGAAGATTACTGTTTCATCCGGGTACTCCTCCAATGGCCATGGGTTGTCACAGGCGGATCTCCAGTTGATGAAATCTCGATCTTGGAGCAGATTGGCAGCCACCAGCGCCTTGATCTCTTCCACTTTCAGAGATGATCGTTTCCAAGCACACACAGGAGTTGGAGGCGCCGTTTGATCTGTCTTCCCGTACGTGGGTGCCGGCAATTGTGGCTCCTTCTTTTTAGACTTCTTCTGCTTCCCGCCCTCAACCACTTTGGATGCAGCAACTTTCCTCCCCATCCTCGATGTCACGCGTTTCTTCTGTCGCATGTGCTTGGGGGCTGAGTGGTGGGGGACGGCTGCGCTAGCGCTCAGACATTGGGCAGCGGCGGCGCTAGGGCTACAGTATGGAAGTTGAAAGAGCAGATGGCAAAGTTAAAGCGGAAGGGATGATTTCCTCCATTGTTTATAACCGCAGCGTAGTAACAACAGCGAGAATAAATAAATATTCAGGTTCCCGAAGATTTCACGGCACCTGATTTGCAGTTACCTCTATTTTTCGAAGAGATAAGATTTCCATTTTAGAGATGGTCACGTTGACCATAGGTTGACCCTTATACCCACGAAACTAGTCGGATAACGGCTCGGTGGCTGTGTGCCACGTGCCCATCGATAAAAAGGTTTTTTCTCTGGTTTTTAAGGTGAAAGTAATGCAAATTACAGATTGACCCTCAACCTGATTCTTCGATTCAACCTAAGGCTCAAGGGCTACTCCATATGGAGTGCAACTTTTGTTGACTTCCATATAAAATTCAAGGTTGAAGGACTAAGTTAGATGAGACTTGAGCACATTCTAGCCGCATGGCAATACTCAAGTATCTTTGAAGACTCAACCAGATGAAGTACTTGAAGAGCACCAAAACTAGTCGGAGAAGGTTACAAAAGTACTCGGATCTATTGCATTTAACTAAAAAGTACTCGGGGGCTTGTCAAACGTACATCTATGGGCCCACCAGAAAGTTTGGACAGTCCTAAATATAGGGCTAGACACCAAGATGTATCTGACATGGAGACTATGACGCAGGACGGTGTGGTCTACGTGGCAAGACAAGAACTAGTCGAGGATTAGGAAAAGTACTTGTAGCAATAAGAGTAGAACCCGTCTAGTCAAATCCGACTAGTATTTTTGTAAATCAACTTATCTATAAGCCTGCCCCTGGCAATATAAGGCAAGGTAGGAACCCCCTCCAAAGCAATTCAATCTAACCAACACACAGGACGTAGGTTATTACGCAATCTAGCAGCCTAAACCTATCTAAATCATGTGTTTGTATTCACCTTCGATTTCTTGATCTCGGCGAGCCCCACTAACCAAAACACTACTTCGGGCATCCCCCTAGTAGGTTGTCGGGTCTACACCGATAGTGGAGCAAGAGGACGCAGAGGCCTGCGCCCCCTCGCCCCCCTCCCCCACTACACACACCGTAGCTCCTTAGTTATTTTGCTAATTACAAGGATTAGTCCAAATCAATATCAATCCACCAGCCCATGAGGTCACAACAATATGTTCTAACCTTCCAGCGACATGGTGCACGTCGATTCCACTCCAGTTCTGTCCGTGTGCTAGAGACATCGAGATGCCGTCGTCCGACCGTCTGCTTGCCATGACACCACCATGCGGCGGTGCCGTTCTCCCAGGCCAGGGCATCCGCTGCTACAGCAGCATCATATAAGATGGCAATTTGGAAGCCTCCGGTTCAATTTCATGTTTGCAACTTGGTTAGATTGATTGGGTGGAGGATGCTAAATGCACATGTAGATCACTCTCTACTCAATGCCTCGACCCCCTATGGTCAAATCTTGGCTCCGCCCATCAGTTACATGACATGTCTCCTTTTCCCAACTCAGTTCCGACGTGATACGGCGATAAGGAAATACGGTCTTAGGTAGGAGCGAACCTAGGGCATGAGTCGAGAGAATGCATCCATGAAGAAAAGTTGAATTTATGAATCTTGTAGGTGGTGAAAGTTTATCAGTCACCTTTGATTCAAAAAGTTAGGTGGGGGCATATGCCCTCACTGGAGTACATATGGGTCCGTCCATGGTCTTAAGTGTGCAAAAATTGGGTGGGGGCATGTTAGGGACTACTGCTCCATCCCTCGAGATAGGAAAACATCTCAATGGGCGTTGCTTGTATTGCATCCATCCAGCTCTCTTCAGCTAAGTTATCTACTAAATAGCTGGTCATTCAACCATTATTGTTGAGTGCCAGACAAAAAAACACCCAAGTTGTTGTTGGTGCTGTAGCATCACATCGTTTTTTTGTGTAATTGAGAAAGCTTTAGATTGATACAGAAAAAAGGACAAGATCAAGTGAGTGAATCAGCTTGAACAGAAGTTTGAGCGCATTTTCATTGCATACATACTCGAAAATAGTTTAAACGCATGCAGTGGCAAATCTAAGAGAGACTAGGGGGCTCAAGCCCCTCTACTGCCTGCTACATCATGGAGCCCCCTCAGCCCCCCGGTGCCAGACAGAATAAAGCAAAGAGGATTGGAGTAGAGGAGAATCCGATCGTCCCGAAATGTGGAATGTCTCATGGTAGCTGCACACGATCTGACTCAGTTTACTCCTATGGAGGGAATGAGTGCTGCAAAACTGATAAACGTCCTAGTTGCGGTGGCTTCAAACTTTGGGCACTGCTCTGTAGCAGCAACACATATTTTAACATCGTAGTGCAAGTATAATATGACGCCTGATGCCACACTCGCGGCAGAGAACGTCGCCACACCTGTGATCTGTGAAAATAAAGCATATACGTGAGGGATCAAGATTAAAATGACTGAAAAGGATGGCATTACAAAGTCTCTGAGAGCTCACCGCATCTCCGAATGCTACCTAGTGGTTTCTTAGAGTAGCTATGGTGATTATTGCGTCAAGGTCCAGTAAGCCTAGCCCGAACGACCACACTGATTGGACACCAGTTGCTGCGACAAGGAAGCTAGCAAAACCGCAAAAGAAACACTTCAGTTAACTAGATTTCTCATTAATTGTGATAAAAATAATAAGACAGTTCAACTTCAACCTGAATCCAGGCACGGTGAAGAAGTCGTTCGCGGAGACCATTGCGGCGAGCGCCAAGGCAGCAGTAAGAAACTGCACTGCGCGTAACGCAAAGCCGGAAACCGTCATCATGTACTGACCAGCAAAGGGATCTACGTGAAAATATAATGGTAAAGGAATAATATCTTGACGCAGTTTCGGTGATGCATCAATGAATCGAATCCGATGTTTCAGAAGATGGCAATGGAATAATTCCCTGTTCACCGTTGCCGCCACCGCTGGGACGGAAGCGCAGCGCGAAGGCATCGTGGCAGTGGCGGAGGCTACATAGGAAATCGATCTACGAGATTAAAGTGAAGCAATGCACGACACCTCGCTAGCGAGATCCAGCAAAAAGCGCATATGATGCTGAACGACGGATGGGCATTGGAGCTAGTGTGGCACTGCTCCATTCCTTCAATCCTCCATCCCCTAAAATAGGCAAAATTGGGTGGTGGTGGTGCATCCTGCATACATCCGTTCCTCTCGGTGTACATAATCATCGAGCCTACCATCGAGCATCATTTGAGTGCGAGACAAAAAACAATAGTTGCCCTTGGTGTTGTGCTGCTGTATAGGCATGCAGCAGCACAAGGCCATGGTGGTTCATAGTTGGTAATTTTTATCAAGGGCAAGAGAAATGGTAGTAGTATGATACAAACCGTTCACTTCAATTTATATACCCCTAGTCAGATTCATCCTACATATTAGAGCAGAGGATAATTGAAGTTTTTGTACAATTATTTACAAAGAAGATGATGCTCATTCCGAAAAGAAATAAGAATAGCAAGTATGAGGCCTGTCGTGCAGATTCCAACATCACCTCCAAAAAATGCATATAATTGTGTTCTCCATTCCCAACGCAGTTCTGGGCGTGCGGTGTGATTAGGCCATATATCCTTGTATCCCCGGTACATGCACATGATAATTTTTTTTTCCAGAGACAAGCATGGAACAAGGCGCGCACTAAACGAAGCATAGATAAATAAATACACCTATTAACGATTTGTAATCAATAAATACATGAGGAACGCTATAATCAAAATAAAAAAGAGTTGCTTGCTCTAAATTTAGTGTCTATGCATATGATATTTTGGCGAACATGTTTGGACGACACCCCCCAATGTATAATTCCTGGTGTTCGTGGTTGTGTTGGTGTTCCTCCGTGGTGCATTCATCTTTTGGAATGCTGGAATGAAGTGGCTTTGCACCTGTTTGGGGTGCAGGACCAAATTGAAAGATATATCTCTACCTTTTTGGTCTGTGTGATGTCTTGTCTTCTTACTCTCTTTTTTGAGGGGAGAAATGAACATCATATGTAAGCAGCTGGCAGGATATCTCTTTGGCAATTTTCTCTAATTGTTAGTAACATGTCCTTGGTGAAAGTTCTTTTTTGTTAGGTTCTTACTAATTTGGTCCTCCATGTTCTTGCCGGTTACACTTTTATTTCACCCAACAGTAGCTTACAGTACATTAGGCACAAATTCTTCAGATTGTGTCAGCTAATAGTTGAACGCTATTTATTTAATCTTGATCAGCTGCTTGTTTGAAACATACAGGATATATCTGCTTTTTTGTCTGTGTGGTGTCTTGTCTACTTACTCTCTGGAGGGGAGAGATGAAGATCATATGTTTGTCGAAATACATGAAGTCTTATCTTTGTCGGCCCAAATCCAGCTGTCTTGGCTGCTGCCTGCCTTTCCGCGGGCCCCCCTCCTTGTGTGGGCCCTGTATCTCAATACAGTTGGGCCGTGCACGTCCAGCGAGGGGCTGGAAAGCTTTGGGCCCTTAGATTGTACCCAAATAAAACCTTCTTGGTCGCAATTCCCTCGCCCTCTTTTTTCGTCCTCCCTGGTCCTGCCCGTGGTCCCGAACATTCCATGATGAACCTGCCGGAGCCGTCCCTGGCTCCCTGCTGTTCTGGAGGGAACGAATCAACAATCCTCAGCTCTCCCGTCACTCGCCGTATGTACGTATCCGTATAGCTCGAGTTGAGCTCTCACGATCAATACAGTCTTTCAGGGGGCAGAACCCAGCTGTCCCGTATAATTGTCCGCACGGACACAGGGGCGGGGCATGCTTCGGCCCTGTCCAGTGTCCAACGCTGGCTTTACCTCCTGCGTTTCACGCTCGTCCAGACTCCAGACCATTCACCGTCGTCAGAAAACACGACCATGAGTTTTTCTTTTACTCGGATCTCATGAGAGCTGAGTCGGTTTATGTTCTTCTTTTGTCGGAGTCACTTGATGTGTTGGAACTGAAGAACAGTAGATGTGTAGGATTGCAGTGACGTGGATGCACAAAAGGAAATCGTAGACAGCGATACTGACGGAACATAAACATATATCAATTCAAGAGCCAATGAACCGAGAACCATTACGCAAAATGTCATCCGATGCGGTCTGGCAGCATGTGCGTTTGCGGGGACATGATTCGGACCTCTCCCCGGTATCGATAGCATCGCTTGCGGCTGTTGCTTGACGTGATCGGCTCGGCCACTAACGAATTTAAGGAGGCGCTGCAGAAAACAATATAATCAAGCTCCCTCCGATCATTCCTCTTTGTACAGTTTCTGAGAATGAAGAAGAGTTGTTTGGAAAGCTGGGCAGGTATTCACTTGACAGAGCTAGTTTTCAGTAACCCAGTTTCTTCCAGAAGGTATAACGCATTCTTAACTTACAGGCTGCCGCCATCGATGCTGATCGCTGAATGAAAAGTTCAGTAATCTATGCCCATTGCATGGTCCGTCAACTCATGACTGTCCGTTATCTGAGTTTGACTTTAAACTAAACAACCAGAAACAAACGGCACAATTCCGGCAGGATGCGGCAACGGCGGATCGTCGGCGAAAGAACGAAACGAGCCCGCGGAAGGAATCGCGCGCCCCGTCACCCCAGCCCAAGTGCCCAACTTGCAAATAGTTACCTCGATTTGCAAATAGTTACAAACTCTCGCAAGGGGGGAATTGGACGGATCGAATCGTGGCGCCTGCCGATCCGTTGGATTCGAGATCCGACGGCTACGACGCGTCCCTCCCCGTCATGCAAAGACGCTGATGCCATTACCAATCGATGCGACGGCTGCCGAGTTGGGTCAGGCTCAGGCGCGCGCATTCGCACGGGAGCGCCGGGCTCCTCGCTCCGCCTCCGCTTTATAAGCCGTTAGTCGCGAGCCGTTCCAGCCTAGCTGCACGAAACCCAGACCCACACCAGTGTCCTCTGTCCAAGGTCTCTCCATCTCGAGCTACCAGCCTACCACCGCGCCGTGAGCTAGCGGCAAGAGTAGAAAGCCATGAAGAACCCTGCCGTTCCGGCCAAGAGGCGCCACGGCGTCGGCGGCGGCGGCGCGGGGTTCGCGCTCGGGTGCGGCTGCAAGGACGCCAAGAGCGTGTCGGTGTCGGTGTCCTCGTCCGCGTCGCCGTCCGCGACGACGGGGACGTCGACGACGACGACGGTGACACGTCGCAGGAGCGCCGGGGCGAACCCGTGGGCGTCCACGACGACGGACACCCTGACGACCCTGACGTCCGCGTCGTCGTCGTCCCTCTGGGAGGACGCCGTGGCGGAGCTGGGATACAAGGACGGCGGCTGCAGGATGCTGCCGGAGAGCTCCGTCGTCACCACGCCGAGCTTCTCCGGCCTGCTGCGCGAGCTCAGCGAGCTGGAGCGGAGCGTCGCGTCGTGGGGCACGCGGAAGGGCCAGAACCGCCACGAGGACAAGCTCTCGCCGCCGCCGCCGCCGCTGCCGCCGCCGCCGCATGAGCACAGGAAAGCCAAGGGCGACACCAAGGCGGCGGGCGACTTGAGGGCGGCCAAAGAGGCCCCCTTCGGCGATGCGGCCGGCGACGGCGGCGGAGCGGGGCTCGAGGGCAGCGTGGCGGTGGTGAAGCAGTCGGACGACCCGCTCGGCGACTTCCGGCGGTCGATGCTGCAGATGATCGTGGAGAACGGGATCGTCGCCGGCGAGGACCTGCGCGAGATGCTCCGGCGCTTCCTCACCCTCAACGCGCCGCACCACCACGACGCCATCCTCCGGGCCTTCGCCGAGATCTGGGACGACGTGTTCGTCGCCGCCTCCCTCGACTGCGCCACCCCCCGCCGGGCCTCCTCCGCCTCCCACCGCGAACCGGGCTGCAGGCCGCCCGTGCCCAGGACGCCGCCACGCCACCGCCGCTCACCACAGGCGTGGCGCGTATAATGCCTGCACTTACCGTATACGTGCATCGTCTTTTGTTACCCTGGCAATGTACGTCACCTGGAACCAAGATAAGTTCATTCCATCCCATTTTCCCCGTGAAAAAAGGAAGAAAATGCGGCAGTAGCTTTTTGTGTATTTGCACCGGTGAACATGCTAGATCGAGTGAAGGATGTTTGTGGTACTAATCATGGCGCGACCTGGTGAAAAGGGAAAGGACGTGAAAAGGCGTTGCTTTCTTTGTAGTTTCGGAATCTGGATCGATGGCGACGGGCGCCATGGACGGTGAACGGAGGCCGGGCCCGTCGTCGCGCTCGCACGCGTGTGCCCGTGCGCGCATGGAGCTCAGCAGCGGTAGGCGCGAGCGCAAGCGGGTGGCAACAGAGCGAGGCGCGAGCGCGGCCGCTGCCATGCCGCGCCCGCACCGCGACCTGCGCCATGATCAGCACGGCAACGTCGGAGCGCGTCCCTTTCTGCCACCACGGCATTCTTTTCTCCTGTCGTCCGTCCCCGCGCTCCCCCGGGGGCCAAGGTTTCCTGGCCGTGCCAAAAGCTCGTACTGTGGCCGACACTGGTCCAGCTCGTGCGTCGCCACAGTCACACGCGCTGAGCGTCGCTAGGCTTCAAATGACATCGCTGCCAAAAGTACCAACCTGTGTTTGTTGCGCTCGCGAAATGACCCTAATAATGAACATAAACATACCCATCGACTGTACCGGATCAAATCCAAATCAAATCATCACGCTCTGAGCCTGCGAAAGATCTGAAGTTTCCGGCCCTGCTCCGGTCGCCCACCGTGGGCATCATATCGGCATCGTACCTGGCGCCGAGCGGCGAGCGGAATTGGATGCACTCGACGCAATGATGCGCGGGTACTGTACGGTGTATGTACGCTGCAATGATGCGCGGGCACGCATCGTATACGGTCCTGCACTGCATACGGTGTATGGACGTATGCTGCAACAGCAAGGAATCCGGGCCGGCCGGGGCAGCCACCAAACATGCCGGCATGTAAGGTGCACCTAATTTCTTCCCGAGGCGGACACGGGCGCTGGCGCCCTTTGTTGTTTCGCGTGGACGCGATCGGGCCATCGGGGCACAGACAAATCCCTCGCCCAGCCCCGGCGTACGGGCCACGGGAAGGGACAAGGAGGGGCGCGCCCTTGGCTCGCAAGCGCTTGTCCTCACCTCCGTCTCCGGCATCCTCCCTACGTCACCGCGGTCAGGCGATCGACGACGCGTGCGCCGGTCTCTCTGGACTCTGATGATCTCCGAGAAATGCTCCCGCGGTGCGAGCAGTGACCGTCATCGGAAGTATCGGACACAGGTGGGGGCGTTAGCGTCGCATCGGAATCTGATTCGTTCACGCGGGCCATGATGTTGTAGGCAAGGACAGTTTGCTTCAGTTTTCTTAGGTCAGTTTGGTACTGTAAGTATACTGTAATAAGAGTACGTACGTACGTACGTACGTACGTACGTGTGCGCGCGCGCGCGCGCATAAGATACCGCCATAGGACGGTACATGCACCTAGGCTTGGGGAGCACTTGCAGCCTTTTTGAATCGGAGCAAGTTGATGTTGAACGAACTGGCGACTTGAACCCCGCCGGCAAGATGCAGATGCGGCTGCTGCGGCCTGCAGGCCACCAGCGTACGAGAACGTGCGTTGTCTTTGCTTGGCTTGTCAGAGACGAGCGCAAGACCTACGGGGCTTACGGCGGTGACGACAACTATACGCCACATTTTTTGTCTTACTGATGCGTCCTACCTTTGGCCCCGCTCGATCCCTGCTCGCTCGATTGCAGATCTACGGAGCACTAGCCACAGTTTATTTGGAGCTTGACAACAGCAGTGACGACAGCTATACGCCACATTTGTCTCACTGATGCCCCGTAGCCCTGTGGAGCTCCCACCGGCTTCAGCTGCACCTGACATGTTACTGTATATGCAGTGTAGTGATGTTGCGGGAGTTAATTTTCTCTTTCCTCCTGCCCCTCACAGACGTTGGAGGAGCCGGTGGAACCACAAATTGTGGCTCCTCTAGCTCCGGCTCCGACTCCTTTGACGCAACAGTGTGCGTGTCAGGAGGAGCCGGAGCCGGCCAGAGCTCCTACAAACGCGCCCTAAGTGCTTACTCGTCTATAGAGTAACCAGTTGTCCCCAAGGTGCTTACTCGCTTATAGAGTAACCAGTTGTCCAGTTTGTTAGTGTTTGAGCGCTACTAAACAATACGTAATGGGTAGCACTAGCCGCAACATAACTCGGGGTATCAAACACTCGTGGAGCAAAACTTACGAAGTACTCCCTTCGCTCCTGTTCATAGACGCACATGCATATCAAGATTCAAACTTTATAATCTTTGACCAATGATTTCAATTTTTTATTTTTTAATGTAAACTTGATATGGTTGGATTTGTAATCAAATATACTCTCCAATGATTATAAATTTATAGCCATAAATAATATAATATAAGATAAATAAAGTTTAATTGAGAGATCGTGCCATATCATATCACGACTAATAAACAACAACGGAGGAAGTAAGCACGAGAGGAGTCGCTGGATTACTACTTCCTTTTACTGCTTGACAGCAGGTACTTTGATTAATGGGCAGTGGTCGATCGAGACTGCCCACAGATGGTCATCATCTAAATCCTGCAGAAAAGCAGGAAGACTGCCTGAAGAATGCGGCGTCTTGCCTGCCTCAGGGGTACAACAGCAGTTCAGATAAGACCGTATCCACCATTGCCTTTGCATGGTGCAAACTGCAAAGGTTCACGCTTGCACCTGACGAATGACGATTGCTGCCACCCAAGTCCCGGTTCACGGCACGCACAATCAGCTAGGTTGCTTCCCCCACCCCATCAGTGACGCAGCACTCCCGTTAGCTCTCCCAATATCCGATCAATAATTTATCTTATAAACTTCTGATTTTAGTTTAGTAAGTGCAACAAATTATTTAAATTTGAACAATTTTTCAAGAATAGATTATGCGTGTAATGTGCACCTAGAAAGTTAAAATATTACCTTAAAAGTAAAAGATCATCAAATAAAGGTTCACCCTTTAATTGTGATGAAATTCACTTCATTTGACTATAATTAAAATATATCTATGTAAATTAAGTTTTTATCAATTTAATTAAATGGTAATGCTTTTAGAAAGTATATGGATCTAGATGACACCTGAAGCCAAGTTTAAGGGGCTAGATCTGCATTTTAAGAGTATAAGGATTTAAATGACACCTGAAGCCAAATTTAAGGAGCTAGATATGCATTTTGAGAATACGAAGACCTAAGTGACACAGCTTTATCAATCCAGTTGTTTTTTAAAGTATGTCCTCACTCACTTAACATTTATCTAGCTCCATCCTGTGAGCGCGAGCCCGACGGCTCGAGGACATGCGAGGCCCTGCTAGGAGGTGCTGGCCCGATGCAGTGCTTGTCTGTCATCCTGAATGATGCATGCCCGCCATGAATTGTTGTGTGGCAGAATGTTGGCCCGGATGCAGAGCTACTATTTTCTTGCTGTTTTTTTTTTTGGATCAACTCGTTGATGGCTGCTTCTTTCTTTCTTTGTAATTTTCCAATCCTTTAACTGGTCTATAACGAACATGGGAAAGGGTACGAATGTCCTATCCTATCCGTATTTCAAAACCAATGGCCATCCAAACATCACGGGCCTCCATGTCAGCAGACAACGCGGTCCAAAGTTTCGTTGAGACACATTTTTGGACCATATGTCAATGTATTTTGCAATTTGATGTATCGTATTACTATGTTTCCTACTTGTTAGACTAAACTGAAACAATAGTGCAACTTTAGTAGGATGACACTGCATTTCAAGAGTTTAGGGACCTATATAACACACGAAACCAAATTTAGGGAGTAAGATCTGCATTTTGAGAGTATATAAATGACATTCGAGCCCAAGTATAGGGAGCCAGATATGCATTTTGAGAGTACGGGATCTAAGTGACACAGCGAGGCAAGTTTAAAAACCGGCTATGCACTTTACTCAAGTTTTAATATAGTGAAAAATTGCTAATACTATGGCAGCACAACAGTGACAACAAGGAACTATGCCAAAAATCCAGACACCGAGAAACTTGACTTGACATAGGATGCCCTAGCAGATAACATGAGTCAAGCATGATTCCTCAAGTAGAGAACGATTGCATTGGAAAGTCTTGTTTTCATTTTGTTTTTGAATTATATTTGTATAGATCCAGAATTATGGGATATTATTTGCCTATTTTCTTTGAATTTGTTTAAGTTTGGATGATGTCAGTCTTCATTTAGAACTGTGATATTGAGAGCATCATTGCTTTTAAAAATGCAAGTCAGACTATATTTGTCTATTTCTTGTCAACTTTTCTCACTTACGGATGTTGTAGGTTTGGATCCTGCCCAAATGCTATGGCAGTCAATTTAGCATCTGCACTCGAACAACTTTAGTGATAATGAGCTTGTTTTTTTTTTGCAACATGCTAATTTTGTGTCTTAGCCCTTCTCATGTTTCCAGCATGCGCAGAAACTCTTCCCTATCCTCGTCAGCATGCCACGTGTACGTAATACACACTTCTTATGTACGACTGTATATGTAAACAACAAACAACTAACATCGATGCAACTTCGTCTATGGTGGATGCACTTTACTTTTTTATTAAACTCTAAAATTGTGAGAAGAAAAAAAAAGAACAGAGGAGCTGGAGATTCTTTTTGGCATTCTGGTGTCTTTAAAAGAATTTCTTTCTTTCTAGATCCGGAAATTGGAGTTAGAAGAAGTATGTTTTTAGGATCCATAACAACAAAATCTTACCAAAATTAGTGAAGGTTCTTGTAATTAAAATAGTAGAATAAGGATGAACATAATGGTTAAGATTTAGAATAAGGATGAACATAATTTTTTAACCACCAAAATAATTTCAATTGTTATATTATCCGGTGTCCAAGGCAAAGCAAAAATTGCCAGTGCTACACTGGTTCATACGCCATTAGTTCACACAGAGATTGTGATCTGACACAACAAGAAACTGCAACTGTACAACTACACATGCGCCAGCCTTGTGACGGTCCAGCCAGCATGCATGCAGTAGCAATTAGAGACCGGTACAACTGTTTGCGTCCAGATAAGAAGATGATCCAGAATGAGAAGCCCATGAATACAGTCGATTAATACACGTCCTAAATCCTAATAGGACTAGTAATAATAAGTTACTCCTTAGTCCTTACGTTACACAACTATAATAGCTCACGCTCATTAACCCCGTGCCTCATTTAGCATTTGCATTGGCGATATGTCTACAGCTTAAGTTACAACTACAGTACTAGCTAGAAAGTTAACTCACCATATTTGGATCCTCATAAGCGACAACCCATGTCATCGAATTCTCATAATCTCATCTCTCCAAGCCACCACACAGCTTAAATTACACCTACTTTACTAGCTAGCAAGTTAACTCGCTATATTTGGATCCTCACAAGCGACAACTCATTTCATCGAATTCTCATAACCTCATCTCTCCAAGCCACCAAGTATTAGCTATATAAGACGAACCTTTGATGATCTACCACACCAAACTGCGCCGACGCTAGATACATTGGTAGGGCTGACACAATCGACCTCCGGCGGCGGCGACGTGCATAGGTACGCAGAAGCAATGGCGCCTCCACGCCGGCCGAGCATGGGGCGGCAGAAGATCGAGATCCGGCGCATCGAGAGCGACGAGGCACGGCAGGTATGCTTCTCCAAGCGCCGCGCGGGGCTCTTCAAGAAGGCCAGCGAGCTCTCCATCCTCTGCGGCGCCGACGTCGCCGCCGTCGTCTTCTCCCCCGCCGGCAAGGCGTTCTCGTTCGGCCACCCCTCCGTCGAGTCCATCCTCGACCGCTTCCTCGACACCTCGCCCGGGGCGGGGGGCGGCCTCTCCTCTGCAGGCGACCGCGCGGTCTCCGAGCTGAACCGCCAGTACGGCGAGCTCCGCGCGCAGCTGGACGCGGAGAAGGCGCGGCAGGAGCGCGCCGACGAGACCATCCGCAAGGAGCGCGCCGCGAGGAGCCAAGCGATGGCGTGGATCGACGCGGACCTGGGAGCCATGGGCCACGACGACCTCGTCGCGTTCTGGGGCGCGCTGATAGGCGTGCAGGCCGCGGTGGCGGCGAGCGCTGACCAACTGCTGCGCGACGCGCTGCTCGTCGGGCGCAGGGGGCGGCAGCCGGCCCAGCTCGCCGGCGGCGCGGCCTTCGACGTCGGCGCGTTCGGCGTTGGCATGCAGCCGCCTCCGGGGTTCGCCGGAGTCGACCTGCAGGTGCAGGGGTTCGGAGGACAGGCTACCATCCTCGGCCCCTCCTTCTGAAGTGATCGAGTGCATGTGTTTCTTTTAGCTTCGGAGATCCATCGTCACAAAAAAAAGTCAAATGTCCAGGCAAACAATATACAAAGTTCCAAGTATCAAAATGCGTTCAACACATATGCACATACGCTCAATACTCTTAACGGTTGAACCATAGACAAAGTTCCCAGTACCAAAACACGTTGAACACACATGCACATATGCTCCAAACGTGCAAATGCTACGAAACATAGAACCACACGGATGAAAACAAGGTCAGGTATGTGATGATGCCCTGACCACAGCTGTGAAATTCGCAAGGCACTTGCGTGTCAACAGATCCCCTTCAGTCCCTTTATTCGGCAAGTGGCCCGTGAACTGGACAGGAGCTCGTCCGAACTGCTCGTTCAGCCAACCAGCCACTTCACCTTCCATTGTTGGTATGTCAGAGACATGTTGCTATGGTGTGGATTTTGGAAGGATCAATGCCATAAACATTGTAAAGAAAAGTCGGTAACCGATGCTTATATGCATTTGTGATATCATAAACTGCATCAATCAGCAAAGTCATGCAACAAAATTGGTAAATGTTTGCAGCAAAATGTCGCGAACTATTCACATTCAACCAGTTGCATTGAAAGTATATCGTTACTAAAACTTAGCATGTTAGTACGTTCATAAATGCCACTTGCAACATGGGTTCGCTTCATGCAGTACATCCAGGATAGTGAAAAATTAACAGTATTTAGAATTTTATTTCGCAATTATCATGAATAGAGTTTCGGGGCAAATCAGCCAGCTGGTACAACTAATAGTGAACTGAATTGGCCACTTGGCTAGAAGAGCCCACAGTCTAGAGTAAGATGTCAACTTCTAGTGAACGAATGCCCAAATATTTGTTTGCAAATGCTACAATAAAGAAGTGAAATTTTCCAAAGGGAAGTATGAGTATTTACCAGCATCTATGGAACTCCTCGGCTCTTGCAAACAGCTATTGAATCCCTTTGTCTTTGGAAGAACATTTTTCAGAATAGGCAAACTATATCTGATGCATACTCTTGACTTTTGATACATTTCTTGTCACTGAGACATTACTGGCACTAGTTAGCATCCAGATTGATAAAATGGCAGGCATAAAGCATAGCAGATTCTCATAGATGCAGAATGTTACATAGGTAAAAAGACAGGCATAAAGTACAGATGATTCTCACAGGTGCAGAATGATGTTGCGCATGCGGTGGAACAAACAGCATGCATATCTATACAATGTACATGCTACTATACACAAAATCAATCTTATAGAGCATCAAGCCTGGAGTCTAGGCTACTTTGGTGTTACAAAAAGCAGTAATTCATAAAGGCAAATGAATGAATATATCCTTCTAGGCCCTCTTAATGATGTAGCTTCATGATACTAATTAAATTGTTTGCACATGGTAGCCTCCGACAGGTTTGGCACTGTCTATCGAGAAGAAGAGCAGAATAATAGAGATATCCCTATACTGCCTTGCTAGAGCCATTGAGAGCTTTTTCACATGCATGATCAATGCAGGACTGTGCCAATCAATAATACGGATAAAGGGACACTGAACTATGGAGTTTTAATGGAACACTGTACCATCAAGCATAAACTAATCATCCTCTTGTATACTTATTTTGTAGCAATTGTGTGAACGTATCCACTACTGTGGGATAAAACATATAATCAATTCTAACTTAAACTATCATATTGTTGAAAAGGATAAAATGAAACACATGTCATAGTTGAAAAAAATGCAGAACCCAAACAAGGAAATTTAAGATTGTCGATGAAAACATCTCTATGCATTTAAATATATATGTATCAGAAAAAAATATAGAAGGAAATCACCAAATTAGTTGATTCAGAACCCATGCAGTTCAGATATATTCAAATATTGATATAAGCTAGAGAAAGTAAGTATACTTATTCTCACAATGTTACCTGAAGGATTAGCATAATGAGACCCATAATTAAAAGCAAAAGATGTAATGGCAAAGAAGCAGACACTGACTCTTCTTCTCTGGTATCCGTGATTTCGACCATGACTGCTGCTCAATGTTTGGAGTTGAACGCCCTCAAAAAAAAAAAGTTTGGAGTTGAACTGTTAGGATGGAGTATAAAAAAAACTGTTAGGATGAACTATTGCCATGTTCATTCACCAAAAGATATTTTTGTTGTTAAAAATTGAATGAAAGATTATCAGTAAGAGTCAAATGATATTGTCATTCTTTAGAAAAATTTATTATAACTTAATAGTCTTGCATTGCTCTGAAAGATCAGAAATAAGAGGGAATGTTTTAGACATTCTACATTTCTACTTACCAGAAATATATGAGAGGAGGCTGAGGTTCCTGAGCCAGACTGATGGGAGAATTGCTAAGGGCATTGTGATTACAAATAGATCATGTGCATTCAAGTTGATGCCGGTAAAACCTAAATGTTCCAACGAAAAAACACTAATGATGCTACCTCCTAGCAACGCGATGTACTGCCAGTCTGCCACACAACTTGCGTGCAAATATAAGAAATTTTACTTGTGTTCAACAGTCAAAGGCATACTGGCAATTTACACAGAATTCAGATTATACTTACATAAAGCTCCAGGTGAAGAACAACCTGCAAAAGAGATGTGATCAGCCAGGTCAACAATAGAAGAGTCCAGTTTTGCATAACTCTGTACTTTCAGTGAATGCCCACCAATACAAAGATTTGACCAGTATACCAAAAGCAATTTATCCAATATCTGGGTATGTCTCAATGTATGTCGAGTTGTCTATGCATTTCTTCGGAAGCAAGCCAGTGTAGCACAAACTGCCACCCAACAAGAGCAGCAAAAGGATGTGGTGAGAACTCCGACACCGCACAAAACATCAAAACCTGCAAATTCGACCATAGAGGTTCAAAACAAAAATTTAACATCATGATCCTGAAGCTAGCTAATTATTCAGTAACCAATTCAAAGTTTCAGACAAGATCAGATATTCAGGTATGATATTTTCGACATGAACAACAAATTGAACACACACAAAAACAAAGATTAAGTGGACACACCATTGGTTATCACTACTGAATTAGCATCCATGTATGGGAAAATAGGTTCTTCTCCAGAACCAAGCAAGGCAGATGTGCAAGGCCAGTTTGTGCCTGAGATAAGTCTAGCCGTTGTGTTTAAAAAACTGAAGCATAAAGAGCCATGCAGTGCACAAAATCTACGACCAAAATGCAAGAATCATATGGATCTCATTACTAATTTAGTATGAAAAAGGTCCACAGAAAAAAAGAGACAAGCGATAATGTCAAAGATAGGGATTAGTATTATGTACTATGGCTTTAAGATTTGAGAGTTCTCCTCAAAGCAAAAACTGTCAGTATTTCCTTAAGCACATATGTGTGGTAAAGAATTGTGATCTCCATGTTTACTTCACAATGTGTGCATTTCTGTTTTGGACTAAAGCATAGAAACATTTTCATTTGCTGATTCGATAAGATACAAAATTTCTCTTTTAATCTTATATACAAACAAAATACACGAGCTGCAGTTAATTGATCAATTTTAAACCAAGGCACTGAAAAAATAAAGCTATCCAATGGTTATGTGAAGAAACAGCAGCTGTCACAAGAAAGATGATTCCACTTATGGTATATGAAAACTTCCTCACCTTTTCCAAATAATAATTTTTGCTGGTGAGTTAGAAAGTTAGCATTTGTTTCCTACAATGTGAAATAACAGTCTTAAGGAAATTTCTGGCAGTCATGTTACAACCAACCCTAGAATTTTCATTATTACTAAACCAAAGTGGTCAACTGCTCACTCCATCTTAAAAGGTACAGTTAACACTAGAAGGCTCTTTGTTGGTTCAATTACAAAGAACTGGAGATCTCCCTATACCAAGTTCGTTGGGTGCTAATATATGATCAAAATGAGTCCTTTTAGATAGCATGAGCATAAGGCAACTGGATCGCATCAGGAATCATATCCTATGCTGAACATGTAGTTCCATAGATAATCGACGGCACCCCATGATAACTTGACAATAGTACCCACAACTGCTAACCAAACGTAATTTGTAAGGTTGCATCTTAGAAATAGCTTCCAAACTAACCGTACCGGACCACTTTGATTATATTTTGAGTTCATGCATCAACAGATCTGCAACACAACTGAAGGACATACTTCGAGAGTTTAGACGTCTGGGGCAATATCCCTATCATGAAGCGCCATTTGTCAACTCCCAGCTTCTCCATGAATTCAAAGTGAGCTCTCACTACAGAACAATTCAAACAGAAGTTACTCCCAACATATGGGTTAAAATAAAACCTGGAAGGCTGGAACTTTCCCATGTTCATTTACACACTGAAGGAACATTTAAAACTCTAGTTGCTTAAAAAGTACATGATGGAACAATTAAACTATTATAGTTCTTTACAATTCTGGTTACAAAATGAGATTCTAAAAAAAGCACAAGTATGGAGGTAGGAATACCTATAAGCATTGAGGCGTCGAGAAGGTAACTAAAACCCTTGCAAGTCTAACCGTTGTCCTTGTGGTCTGCTGTCTATTGTATCTACAAAGAATTGGAGATGACTGGTGAGGTGTTCTGTACAAAGAATTAGAGATAAATAAAAAAATTTAATGCCAAATACAGGTTCTATTGCAATACTGTTAACTCTTGCAGTCTTGTTCATGCACTAAGAATTTCAATGCCAAATTCAGGTTATTGACCATAGATTATTCCTATTCTATGAAGAATGATCAACTACTGAAAATAATATATGACTTCCATGCCTGAAACTGGATCTAATTATCATTATGCAAAACTTGAAAACACAGAAAGATAATAGTTCACTCAGATAAAACATTTCATACAAGGCAAATGCAGCCTACCCTCTAATTCCAAAATTGCTCATGTATTTTGCCTTTCGTTTATACTATCAGGTGGTAGAAGTGACAGGCGGATGTATTTGCATCTTCTTGTATCTCAAACAAGGCAATGTTGATGCGTCATAGTCTCCAGCTATCACAATTCACAAAAGCAAATGAATATACCTTTCAGTCATTCCCTCGAGCTGGTTGTGTGTGTCCTCCATGCTGGAGTTGGAAAACATGGTGGCTGCCGCTGGTTGCTTGCTGAAGCTGTAGGTTGCGAAGAAGAGGACAACGGGGTTGATGTCGGCTTCCTGGCGGTCAGCACCTTCCTCCAGGCCGCGCCGATTGGGGGGCACCGAGCTCGCAGAACGCATCGCTTCATCTGTCATGATCAGTGAGTGCCATTAGAGAGGGCGCTCTGAACTCTGATGGGCCCGGGTCATTCCCTCCCTCCCAGTCGGACTTCGTTCCGGTCCAGCTAGCGGAGGCCGGCCTGGGCCTTTTCGGCCCATGTTTGCCACCGGTTCGCTGTGGTGGGCTAGAAGGCCCAATCCTAATCCATCATCGATCTATGCAACGGCCCATACGGCCCCGCGCCATCAGGGAATCGTGCTGCGGACGAGTACGACTCGTGCAGTGGAAGGAGCCGGCGCCCGGAGCCAAGCCGCAGGCAGCAGCCAACGCGGCATGCTTCGCTGCGAAGCCGCGGACTTCAGCCGGTTCCACCCAACTCCGGCGTAGAAGAGCGCGGCCTCCTGGACGCCGTATTTATACCTTCCTTCCTTCCCCAACTCCGGGCAGCGGAATCGAGCAAAGCATCCGTACCCGCACCGCGTCACGCTTCCCCCGCTTCATAATACTCGCCACTCCCGCGCGGCCCCGATCCGTCGCCCTAGCTCCGCCTCTCGGTTTCCGAAGCTCCCCCGCCGCCCCGCCTCGCCCGGCTCCAATGGCGCTGCCCTACCTGGAGGCCGTGCTGTGTAAGTCTCCGCCTCCCTGCCGCTCCTCTCATGGTGTAGCAGTCGCTCGCTCAATCCTTGTGGTGTCTCGGGTTTGGGTGAGACGCGGGATCCGCGGTTAAACCCTAGGTTTTGTTGAGGTTTGGGGAAGGGGTTCTGCGCGGCTGGTTTTGACCGTGGCGCAGAGGTGATTGGGCGCCGCGGACGCCTGATGGGTGCTTTGGTTCCCCTGGTGAAATCTAGTTAGCGTAATGTGGTGTGGGCGGGATGAGCGCATGAAGCTTGCGATTGCGAGAGTGATGCACCGACGATGGTGCTATTGAGTGATTGAATGCTGTCTGGTGTTATCTAGTGATTCGATGTTCCAAGTATGCACAGCTTGCCTTTTTGGGTTTTGGGTCAGTTCCCAATTGTTTAGCTGTGATCTGGGAAATAAATAAGTCAGAACACAAGGCCTGAGACACTGAAGCTAATAAGTTAGTGCAAGGAAGAGCATCCATAATTTTGACTAGTGGAGTGAGTGAAGGGGTGTCTGTGAGCTTCTAACTTACTATTGAGTATTGATTAAGATTGTTGTAGTCAACTGACTATGCGAACTTGTGTTTGTGATTCGAAGCTCTGTTCTTCTCTATCAGTAATAACATGCAGATTTGAAGATGTTTAATTAGTGTAAAATGGTTCCTATTAGTAATAGAATTTCTTAATGGGTCTTTTCAAAATTTTGTCATTACCATCTTCTGTTACCTTTTGTATGGGGTTGCATCATTTTAAAGTTTTTTCAGCAGTTAATATGAATGAACCCAACAATTTAGATCTTATTCACTGGCTACATGATATGTTTACTTTCAGTCTTATTTACTTGGTATGACCGATGCTTTTCTCAATGTGTATCCCTGTGCAGGCTTTATGATTCTCATGTACATATTTGAGACATATCTTGACATCCGTCAGCACAGAGCCCTCAAGTTACCAACTTTGCCAAAACCCTTGCTCGGAGTAATTAGTGATGAAAAGTTTAAACGTTCTAGAGATTATAGCCTCGACAAAAGGTTCATACAATGCTTCTGTGTACCTTTTTGCAACCTTCATTTTGTAATAATTTCTGACGCTCAGATTCATTAGCTTACTTATCTATCTAGATTGTCGATACTGAAATTTGTGATTTATCTTACAGCCACTTCCATTTTGTTCATGAGGCTGTGACTATTTTAATGGATACCACAATACTGTACTATAGAGTTCTTCCCTGGTTTTGGAAGGTAAAACAAATCCCCTGCTTCCATCACTATCCTTATGCCAGTATTTTGGCTGATCATTTCTTTCCGCAGAAATCTGGAGAACTAATTACAAATGTTGGTCTGAATGCTGAGAATGAGATAATACACACCCTTGCATTCTTAGCTGGTGCCATGGTCTGGTCACAGGTACTAATAACTTGCCTCCCTAAACTATCTATGTTAATTCAGTTATTTCCCCCTACATTGCATTCTGATTAGCTTAAATAATCTTTCGGCACTTAATGGAATATGTATAAAGTGAGACATTTGCCTCCTTTCGTTGAAACTGATATCACTATTGTTATCAACGTTGGATCATACACGGGTCTGATGTCACTAGTTGATACGACTTACGAGTCAGGACTGGCTAGTGTAGCATTTTGCATTGCAGTATCTATAAACCCTGTTGCACACGATGCCCTGCTGTGCTTTGGGGCCAAAAATGTTTGTGACTCTCCCTCTACTTGCTTTTTTTGATGTAATATATTTTCATGACTTTTTGAACTTTCTTTTTTTGGCAAAACTAGA
The DNA here is from genome assembly GCF_005286985.2 of Setaria viridis. Classification (NCBI taxonomy): domain Eukaryota; kingdom Viridiplantae; phylum Streptophyta; class Magnoliopsida; order Poales; family Poaceae; genus Setaria; species Setaria viridis. The sequence continues at coordinate 33,988,934 of NC_048263.2, forward strand.
GAAGCAGACGTGATTTATCTATTATCATATTACTTCCACATGTCTATTTAACATTTTGCTAAATGCTTAGGTTTTGTTCAAAAAGAAGGTGCAAAGTGCATTTGTCTACTTTGAATTTGCATGGATCAAGATTTTGAATTGTTTTGGATTCAGTAGTCAGCCTTTTCTGTTGGTTGCTTCAGTGACTAACCATTAATTTTGAACCTGGAGGATCATAGCTGTGTCCAGTGTCCACAATCAGCCCTACTAGAACTGTGCCATGTTGTTCTTTTATGGAGAAACAATTCCTGTTTAGAGCACAGTGGTTGTCAAATCTACTACTTGATGTCAAACTTTAATGCATACTTCATGAAACGCAGATTACGGACTTGCCGTTCTCTCTTTATTCAACTTTTGTCATAGAGGCTCGACATGGTTTTAACAAGGTATGTTCACATTTTACAGTTTTTCCTTTTATTTGTTACTAGCTAGGATATCTATTTGAAATTTGGCTTATGAATTATTATGTTCATTTCCTGGTATATTTATACTAAGATTTCTCTTGCTTTGTACCTTGTAGCAAACTATATGGCTCTTCATTAGGGATATGGTCAAAGGAATTTTACTATCCATGATATTGGGACCACCAATCGTGGCTGCTATCATCTACATAGTACAGGTAACTTCTCTTGTTCTATTCTTTAACGTTAATTAATTAACTATTATGTGTATACCACATGTTTTGTCCTTTGTCCTGTTTTTGTTGGTTGTTTTTCTAAGGTCCAAAGAATCAAAATCACAGTCTCATCTAAGTGTATCAACTGATTCATTCAATCTTTTCTGTATTGTTTCAGATTGGAGGACCTTATCTGGCTATATATCTCTGGGGTTTTATGTTTGTATTAGCTCTCCTGATGATGACAATATACCCCATCGTGATAGCTCCTCTGTTCAACAAGTTCACTCCTGTGAGTATCTTGTTGTACTTGTAGTGATAGCTCCATCGTGCTTCACTTGCTAGTTCTTTTTTTGTACTTAATTGGCATGATCTTATCTTATAAGTACGAAGGTTCTTCTGAGTTAAGATTGAATTTTGTGATTGCACGTGTGTCAACAGCTTCCTGAAGGTGTACTCCGGGAGAAAATAGAGAAGTTGGCAGCTTCCCTCAAGTTTCCTTTGAAAAAGCTTTTTGTGGTAGATGGGTCTACCAGATCAAGCCACAGTAATGTATGTTAATTGCTTTACGTCCAGAGTCAGGTTTCATTGCTAGCTAGCAGACAATAATTTAATGCTTCTATTTAAACTGACATTTATCTTTCAGGCTTACATGTACGGTTTTTTCAAGAATAAACGCATAGTGCTCTATGACACGTTAATTCAGCAGGTTCTATGCTTCAGAAAACCTTTCTCTTTGCACTTATTTTGTTTCATAAAAATGTTAGCATGCATGCACAAAGTTAACATGTTTCTTTTTTTGTTGATTTCAGTGCAGTAAAGAGGATGAGATAGTTTCTGTTATTGCACATGAACTTGGGCACTGGAAACTCAATCATACTGTCTATTCCTTTATAGCTGTCCAGGTATTCTCTCATTCCCATAACTAATTATGACCTTTCAGTCTTTCACCTTTGCATACTATCTAGTTGTGTTGCACTAGCATTTGAGCACTTGTTGGCTAAAGGAGTGTAGTTATCCAGTGATATTTTCTTTAAGATGCGAGTTTTCCCCCAAAAGAAAAAGGTTCTCCATGGGTTTTTCTTACAAGGCATGTGGCATCGCTTTCCTTGAAAGGATGTGTTTAGTATCATTATATCAGCCAGCACCTAGATTAGAAAGGTAAGACTGAAAAGTAAGGTTGGGCGCTGGGTACTAATAAGCAAGGTATACCCACAGATAGAAGGGGTTGACCATTGGGACTAGTCATTTATGTGCCACCTATGCTTGTCCAAAGTGAAAGGCCGTTGCTCTGATGAAGCCCCTACGAGATGCCAATTGTTACAAGTGGGCATGGGTGGTTGTTAGGTTAAGCTCCTTGCTTAGAACTGCTAAATTTAGCTCAGGTAGGCAGTTCATTAGATGAATGAGTATTTAAGAAAGCAAATCCTAGCATTTTATTATCAGAGGACTCAATATTGAGCATCATTTGAGCACCAAGAAACAGTGGACACCGTTGAATACAGTAAGGGGTGGTTGTCATACAGTGCTTGAGCTTTTTTAGTTTATTTTGTGCATATAATGTACCATAAAACCATCTGATCTGTATATTAGTTGGTCGAACAAAATGAGAAAGATTGTTATCTTTCTAGCCTTTTTTGGCTGTTGAATTTTTCATTTTTCATTTCATTATTGCTTTCTGTGCAGCTGCTTATGTTTCTGCAATTTGGAGGATATACTCTAGTAAGGAACTCCAAAGATCTATTTGAAAGTTTTGGTTTCGAGGATCAGCCAATAATAATTGGATTGATCATTTTCCAGGTATGTTAAGTGTCATATCTTGCAACAACTGTTGTCAACTTGTCATTCTATTTCATTCTTTCTCGAGATTTTTGGTGTCAACTAAGTTCTGGCTAATAAGACAAATCTGATTGAAACGAAATCTAGGTGTTTATACTGTTCATTTAAACTCGTCTTGAAAATTGAGATGCATTGTACTTTTGAATTTCTAGCATTGTTATCTTTGTTGCTCCATTGACACGTGTTGCTTTGGTTGCAGCACACCATAATACCTCTCCAACACCTTCTGAGCTTTTGCCTAAACCTTGTCAGCAGAGCATTTGAATTTCAGGTTCATTATTCTATCTGCCTCCAAGTTCCGTGCTATTGATATCTTTAAAGCTTTTGGTTGCACTCACCTTAATCCAATTTCTAGGCTGACGCCTTTGCCAAGAACCTTGGATATGCCCCTCAGCTCCGAGCAGCCCTTGTCAAACTACAGGTAATCATCTAGAGGCCATTTTAATAGAATCTGTGTTTCTTATAGTTGGCAATGGCATTGCTGTATTATTTTTTTTTCTGAAGGACATAATATGGCATGCTTTCACTCCTGTAATAAAGTAACTCCATTTTTCACCAGTATCCTTGTTTTACTCGTTAGTTTAGATTGTAGGTTTACCCATCATAAACTGCCACAAGATCTGAACCCAGTAACCTGAAGCATTTTCTAAAATTTCAGGAGGAGAACTTGTCTGCAATGAACACCGATCCATGGTATTCTGCATATCACTACTCCCACCCACCTCTTGTGGAAAGGCTGCAGGCTCTTGAAGATTCAGACAGCAAAAAAGAAGACTAATCGATACCTGCCAGAGCTGATGTTGTTCTTGAAGGGCAAAACCCTGATATCCTTGTTATGTGGATTTCCCTGCCACGCACAAGGCACCGATTCAGTGTTTGGATGTTGAGGGGTTTGATACAGTAGTGCTGTCAAAGTTCTTTAAGCATTCAGCACGAACGTGCATACAGGGTAACATGGGCACATAGAGGGGTTGCCGTTCATCAATCGATTTCGTAGATGCTCTGATGTAATAGTGTTTCGGATATCGAGAAATATAAGCAAATCAGCTATTCGAACACTAGGGCTTGTTTGCTTGTTGACTGCATCTAGCTGCCTGGTCCAGGCAGTTAACCCAGGCCGTCGATTTTGGCTGCCTGCGGTTGGATGCCCCTGCCTGGCGCTAGCTGCCTGAGCCAGGACTGCAAGATGCTCCGATGCATCTTTCTGAAGTCCTTGTGTCGGGCCTAATCTTCTGCAAGTTTTTACGTCACGTTCCGGGCAAAAAACAACGTGGCTTTCACCTGTCCTAGGGTCTGGGGACAGCACGCACCTGATCCAATCGAGGTTGCGGTGAGGATGCGGTGAGTTGCTAAGGGGTGTTTGGATGTGAGGGGTAAAACTTTACCCCTTGTTTACTTCACCCCCAACTCCCAACTTTGACACTATGCAAAAAGAAGATTCCCCATCACATCAAACTTGCGGTACATGCATGGAGTACTAAATGTAGATGAAATTAAAAACTAATTGCACAGTTTTATGTACTTTGCGAGACGAATCTTTTGAGCCTAATTAGTCAATGTTTGGACAATAATTCACAAATACAAACGAAACGCTACAGTGTGCTACAGTACCAGCACAGTAATTTGGCACCTCCCAATTTGGCCAACTAAACAAGTAAGTCCTGTCACATCACATGTTCGGATGCTAATTAGAAGGACTAAATATGAGCTAATTACAAAACTAATAGCAGAACTTCTAAGCTAAATCGCGAGACGAATCTATTAAGCCTAATTAATCTATCATTAGCGAATGGTTACTGTAGCACCACATTGTCAAATCATGAACTAATTAGGCTTAATAGATTCATCTCGCAATTTAGCGTAGGGGTTGTGCAATTAGTTTTATAATTAGACTATGTTTAATACTCCTAATTAGTGTCAAACATCCGATGTGACAGGGGCTAAAATTTTAGCCCCTCCCACGCTCCAGCTCCGGAACGAGCTCACCTGGTCACCCAGGCCAGCCGCTGCGCACTCATCAGACCGCGATGCTCTCACTCTCGAGCCCTTCGTCGCCACCGCTTGCGCACGGCGCCAGCACCGCCGCGGCTCCCGCCTCTTCCGTCGCCTTCCTCCGCGGGGCCGCGGCTCGGCGCGACGCGCCGCTCACCTCCGCAGTCCACGCGGCCCTCCTCAAGTCCGGCGAGCTCCATCCCGCGCAGCCCCTCGCCGTGTCGAACTCCCTCCTTCACGCCTACCTCCAATGCGGCCTCCTCTCCCCCGCGCTCCGCCTGCTCGACGAAACGCCCCGCCGCGACGCGGCCACCTACGCCTCACTCATCTCCGCGCACTGCCGCCGCGGCGCGCCCCTGGACGCCCTCCGCGCCTTCCTGGACATGCTGGCCCGGGGCGGCACCGGCGACCAGGCCGAGGACAGCGCCGTCCGCCCCAACGAGTTCACGGCGTCCGTGGTCCTGCAGGCCTGTGGGCTCGCCAGGGACGGGAGGCTGGGGAGGATGGTGCACGGCTACCTCATCGCAGGTGGGTTCTGCGGTGACCCGTTCGTGGTTGGCTCCTTGGTCAACATGTACGCCAAGGTTGGGGATGCGGCCAGCGCGCGGAGGCTAGTCTTTGGGTTATCCTGCAGGGATGTTGTCTCTTGGACGGCCATCATATCAGGGTGCGTGCTCAATGGTATGCTTGACGAAGCCCTGGAGGTGTTCGTCATGATGCTGGAAGATGGTGTCCTACCCAACAATGTCACGATGCTGAGCGTCATTCAGGCGTGCTCTTTGATGGGCGCCTCGGAATTGTTCGGTCCAGTGCACGCTCTTGTTGTTCTGTTGGAGCTCAAGAACGATGCCTCGGTGGTGAATTCTCTCATCATTATGTTTGCAAAGAATGGATTTGTTGAAGAGGCTGTGTGGCTTTTTAATGATCTGTACCTGAAGAGTGGAAATGTGTGTTCTAATGAGGATGTTCTTGCGGCAATTCTCTACGGTTGCACCATTTCAGGATCCCAGAAGAATGGGGAGGGAATCCATGCTCACCTGATTAAAATGGGTGCTTTCCCGAGCATCAGTGTTGAGAACTCCCTCATGGGCATGTATGCTAGATTTGAGCAAGTTGATGCGGTTCATTTGGTGTTCGGTGTCATGGAAGTTAAGGACATTGTCTCATGGAACACCATTATCTCGTGCCTTGCCAAGAGTGACCATGTGAACGAAGCCATGGAGCTTTTCAGCGTTCTTCATGCCGGGGGCGGTGGGCTTGTGCCTGACTTGGTCACGGTCTTGAGCATTGTGCAGGCTTGCTCCAATGCAGGATTACTGCATCAAGGGCAGATGCTCCACGGATGCATCATGAAATCTGGTTTCGTGTACGATGTTTCAATATGCAATGCTCTCATTAGTATGTATGCGAAGTTAGGTAGAATTGATTTTGCCGAGATGATCTTTGAGAGGATGGATATTAAGGACCTTGTTTCCTGGAATTCAATGATCACTGCTTATGGGATGCATGGAGATGGTCATTCAGCTCTAAGGATTTTCAACCAGCTGAAAGATGCTGGAACTCCTGCGCCAAATGCTATTACATTTGTGAGTGTGATATCAGCTTGCAGTCACGCTGGTTTGATCTCAGAAGGCTACAAGTGCTTCGAAAGCATGAGAACGGACCATGGCATTGAACCTAGCATGGACCACTATGCATGTGTAGTTGATCTGCTTGGAAGATCTGGGAAGTTTGCCAAAGCAGAAGAATTCATTAGGGATATGCCTGTCACTCCCAACTCATCCATCTGGGGGCCTCTTCTAGCTGCTTGCCAGCTTCATGGGAATGTTGATCTTGCAGAAAAGGCTGCTAATGAATTGTCAGCCTTGGAACCTGAGAGCGACATATGGAGAGTCTCCTTGTCTAATACGTACGCTTTTGCTAGGAGATGGAAAGATGCTGCAATGATTAGGACTGAAATGAGAAGAGTCGGTTTGAGAAAGGAGACCGGGTGGAGCTTTGTAGATGTTGGAGGGGTTGAAGGTTTTAAGTTTGTGTCAGCAGATACTAGACATCACGATGCAGAGAAGATATATTCAGTATGGCACAGTATGAACAAGCACATGGCAGACCTAGCTGCTGATGTGCATAAACTCAGTCCAATTGGCACAGTTTAGTTGATGTAGAGATGTTTGATAGGCACACACATTTGTTGTGGTTAGGCCAGAGTGATGAAGCGACCTTTGTACTTTTAATTCATGAGCCTCGAATTAAAATTACGATAGGGTTATTGTTTCGAATGCTGAATATAGGTAATGATAAGAAGTAAATAAATAGAACAAAAATGGTGGACAAAGCTGCAGCATATAGCATTGATGTTTGCTTTGATCTTATATCTGCTGTCTCCCTTCATGTTGAAACTGTGATGTGCTTATTAACTCTATTTTGTTCTCTGTTTGGACCGTTCATGTTTGCTGTCAGCTTCGAGTTGCATCGCTTATCTAGTGTATTCTACTGTCAGTTGAGTAATAGTTATGAGTTCATTTAAAAATCTATATGGATTTCACCAGTAATTTTACGTGTATCTTGTGAACGTTGACAATTCTGGTAAGCAAGGTTAAATGAATATATTGATGTATATGGACTTTAATGGATGTTCACTCAGATGTCCGTTTACCAATATGAACCTCGATCGCAAGAAAGCTCAGCAATTATACTTTGTTGGAGCAGGTGGAAAACAATCCATGGAGCAAATAAACGAAACATAATATAAATACAGAAAACTTCTCTCATTGCATTCAGCTTTATTGTTTCTCCAACATGAAGATTCCCATAGTGACTAGATCACTTAAGTACTGGTATAACATAACAGCCTTTTGTTCACTACAATTCAATCCCTGTAGTACGATACAATTCACTACTTCCACTTTTCTATTTCCGCATCAGGAGAACTACAGTATGGGCAGCTATGCTCCGGTTTTCTCCTAGACTGTCAACTTTCTCGTGCGTCTTGGCCTTGAGATTGACGACAGATGGGTCTGCCCCAAGTAGGTCACACAAGTTAGATCGGATGGTCTCCTTGAATGGACTGATTTTTGGTTTTTGCAAGATCAGTGTAGCATCAAGGTTGCCCAGCTCATAGCCTGCCTCATGCATCAATTTCACCTGAAATTGCATGAGAATCCAAATATGTTAACTAGTGGCATCAGTTCCATCAGCTTCTGTATTACATACTATGAAGCTTCAGTGTATAAAATATAGAAAAGTTCTAGTATGAGAAGAGGAAACAATTATATGCTCAGATTGCTTGAATTTACTAAAAGGATAATTGATGTTTTTTGGAACAAAGTAATGCTAAATAATTGGAGCTAAGCTAAATTTCAATGGTCAAGTGGGCCAATGTGGAAAAAGATCAGATGATGATCCCAAATTCTAAGGCGTGTGAAATTTCTGTCCAGCGAGTCCGTGCCCAAAGTAAACGTGGAGTCAGCGTTCTATGCACATGGCGCATGCCTTGCTCAAAATCTAAAACGTGGAATACTTTCTGCCTTTGAAGTGTCCAAAGGTCAAAGACCACATTTCTCAGTCAGCAACCCGTGCAAGAACTGCCAGGACATCTTGTACAACATGTGGACATAATTAGGACTGCCCATCTAATGGCTGGGGACTTCGGGTGTTCAAAATACGGCAAGACACGTAGGGACTGTTACATTTGTTCACAAAAAAACTACTGTAAGTCTATAACAAATACGGGTAGAAAAACTAGTTAAGCAACACAATATGCTATACGATATGAAATTACGAATTATTCAACAGATTTCTTGTAATCAACATACAGTATGTTCTGATGATTAATAAAGCACTGCAAGCACACACAAACCGCCAGCCCTTTTGCATATGGCATCATAAATCCTGACACGCTTTCATATCAATCGGTATGAACTATCCAACTGTTTTCTCTAGATCCTACCATGCTTACAGAAACTCTGCATTTTGTTACGATGAAGCATTCAACTAGCACTCGGCGCTAGAAAGAAGAGATACTCACAGCTTCCCTCATGAAAACCGAAGAATCGGCACCCTTCCACCGCGGGTCGGAGTCTGGGAAGATCTGCCCGATGTCTGGCAGCCCCAGCGCGCCGAGAATTGCGTCCACCACGCAGTGCAGCAGCACGTCCCCTGCGTACGAGGCCAAATTCCCCAACAACACGCGCGGTCACGAGAACTGGGGCACGAAACGGATACCAATCACGAACAGCAAGCGGATATATCAAGAGTACCGTCGGAGTGGGCCTCGCAGCCACGGTCGTGGGGGATGTTGATGCCGCCGATGATGAGCGGGAGGTCCGGCTCGAGGCGGTGGAGGTCGAACCCGTGTCCGACGCGGAACGGGAGCGCGGGCGGCTTCGGCGCCGCGGCCACCGCGGGCTGGTGCTCGGCCTGGACGGCGGCCGCGACGGCCGGGGACGGCCTCTGCCGGGGGCGCAGGGACGGCCGGGCGGAGTGAGGGCAGGGCGCGGCGGGGCCGGCGCGGGTTCGTGGCGCGGTGGAGATGGGGAACGAGCCCAGGAAGAGGGAGGGGGAGGGGGCCATGGCGCGGCTGCTACCGGTGGCCAGTGGCCTGGTGCCTGGGCGAGCGAGATAGCGCAATGGCCGAGTTTTTTTTTTAAGGTGTGTGTGTGTGTGTGTGTGATGTGTGGGGGGGCGCTCGGCGAAGGGGAGCATCTGGCTGCTGGAGATTCGATGGCGGCACCGTTTGGAGGCTTTACATTTTGACCGGGATTAGCACGAGCGTTACAGTCAAAGTGACTGCAAATTTGAAGTTTTGACGCCTTTAGCATTTTTTCCGGTTGCGTTTGAGGAGGAGTAGCGCATAGTTTTACGTAGCTGAGGGTTTTCAAATTTTAATGTACCCCATGGTCCATTAAGAAAAAAAATTATTTGAAAAAAGAAAAAAGAATTGTTTGAAAATGTTGGTCAACAATTAGTTAAATAAAACATGTTTTAGTGTAACCGATAGATTCGTATTAATGTAGTTTTAAAATAATGTTGATTTTATAGCAATAACTATAACTATAGCGCTGTAAGGATTGCTGTGCTAGGAGAGCTCCTGCTACTGTTCACGAATGGAGGTCCGCTAGCTGTCGCATGAGGTCATAGTTTTAAATAGCAGGCTATGGAAAATAGCGGCATCTTTTTCCAACAGCTAAAAGGCTATAGCGAAGCTATAGTGCGCTATAACAAATAGTGTTTTATAGAAAAACGTGAAAATATAAATAATTGATCACAAAACACATGGTAATTAAGAAAAGTGATGAACACAAGTCTTCAAAGAAAGGTCTCCCGTTGAATTAGCATCAGCTCCAGCAATTTGCATTGTTGTGGCGGAACTTGAGCTAATAACGTCGCACCTATCCATCAAAATCAAATCAGGAAGCACAAAGTATAGATAGATCAGGAAAAGGGTTGTGGGTGTCAAGGTGAGATGACATTATATTGCATGGTTGGGAAATGACTATAGATGTCGCTGGGCTTCACATTTTTGTCTGCCGGTATAGAAATGGGAATAGCTTTAGTGCTAGCACTAAGCTGTTTAGCGCGGTTGAAGTGCCTTTTAACTGTCATAGCTGCCATAGCGGCACAAATAGCAATAGCTTAGCGCGGACCCTTTCTGAATGCTACAGCGTGGGGCTATAGCCCACTATTTAAAACCAAGACCGAGGTTCGGTATCAGCGTGGCCTTTTTCGTTTTTTTCCATGGAAAACGGACGCCAAACTTCTCCGGCCGCACACGCGGCCTCCGGTGGGCACCCAGGTGGCCTTGCGCCGGCGTGCCGCCGCGGACGCCAGCGCGCGTCGGGGCCGGCATCTAAGGTGCGATGGGGCCAAGCCAAAGCCATGCAGCGGCGCTGGTGAAGGGTTGCGTCACCATGCCCGGAGGCGGAAGCGCACTGCCCCAACCTCGTCACCCACGGATCTGTGCGCCGTACCTCGGGACGGCGGACGACGCGTATGAGGGCAGCGGCCGCCATGGTAGCAGAGGAGGGGAACGATCGGTTGCGGCCAGGGCGCGCGAGGCCAACGGCGGCCATGGGAGCGGAGGGAGGAGGGCGAACGGTTGGCGGCGGGGAGGCCCAGGGGGGGCGCGGGGGCGCGTGCGAGGCCGACCATGGCCTCGGGAGTACATGGGGAGGGGGATGGCCAGCGACAGGGAGGCGTGAGGGTGAGGGCGGCGCGTGCGAGGACACCGGCGGTGAGAGAGAGAGAGGGAAGACGACTAGGAGGGACCGCAGCCCTGGGCCACTTTGCCAGGCTACCGCCGATGCAGGCGCGAGCACCGCCATGCCGTTTCCCCGCCGCCCAGGTCTCCCTCGCCACCTGGGCCTCCCCACCTCCCGTCGGTGCCGCCGCTGCCTAAGCCTCCCCGGCTTCTCCGGCCGCACGCGCAGTCTCCGGTGGGCACCCATGCGTCCTCACGCCAGAGTGCCGCCGCGGACGGCCGCGCGCATCAGGCCGCCACCTGAGGCGCACGGGACCGACCCATATCGCCGGGTCACATGCTCTACGAGTGCAGCGAAGCGCGCCATTCTTCCTATTCCTAGTTAACAATATCACTAGAGTTGTTAACTCTAACTCTTTACAATTGTTTGCCAATTTGGAAAATTTTGTACAACTTTATGTGTAGCATTGCAAAAACGGAAGTAAAACCAAAGCATTTGAAAACATCACTTCAAATAAACAAATTTACCCTTGCAATCAACTCATTGCCAAAGCAACCATGCTGCTGATACAACGACCAAAATTGTTTGTGGCAAGGACAAGTCGCTGAGTTACTTTTACGCTGTATAGAATTCAAATGATAGTGCTAGTGCACAAGTCTCCTTTACATTGTGATTCTTTTTTCTTTTACACAAGAGTGACACCTAATGCACAATGAACAATAATACATAGGAACAAGAAACATTCGTTCGAATGGGGAAAGTAAACCGCTTAACAACATTTTGATCACCTCATGTGAAACTTACAGACTTGCTTGCTTAGATAGAGATGGCCACATGGGGCAGAAGCTCCATACCAGATAGCAGCCAGAAAACCAAACTGATATCAGTAACATAACTCAATGGAGGAAAAAGGGAGCAACCGGCATTACTCAAATTTTCCATTCCTCTTTCCATTACTAAGGACAGGGACATTCTTTAACTGAAGGAGCATTCAGGAACCTATATGACCGAGCTTGGGGTACCACCGTACCAATAGGATAGGATGGGTACACGCTTCAGGGCAAAAATTATATATACACATCCGGCCACAGACCAATCTCACCTTTCGGAAGCCTAGTGTACATGGGTCACAGCTGCACCCTTACACAATCTTCAGCCGAAGGCTTGAAGCGCAGGAAGCACAAAGGTGCAAGCGCCTTCATTGCTCATCGGTGCTATGGCAGAGCACCATCCTGAGAGTCTCTCGAACTGAAATTATATGCCGAGGACCTGGTCTCACTATTCGCCTTTGATCCTGTAATAGTTGCTAAATTGTCAGTAAATTGTAGTAGAAAAGAGGAGGGGAACAACAAAAATTCACACCTTACATGAAAGGAGCACTCGTTGCTAGAGCTGAACTCCTGGAACTCCCTAGCTCAAGTCCACCAGAAGTGCTATATGAGGACAACAGCTTCCTCTGCATCAAAATGCATAGGATACAGCTCAGTTCCTTTTTTCCAATTGAGAACAACAGAAATCGCATTCTGGTTAAATGATGGAATTGTACTATTTGTCATAGTTTAATAGCAGTGCAAATCGTTTCCCAGTGCTATGGTGCTTAGCTAACCTGATATAATTAGCACATAGTTCTTTACTGAAGACTAACATTCTGAAGATAATCTGTGCTAACCTTGTATGCTTAGCATGCATTAATCTTGTGTCTTCTCACTTGTGAAATGTGGATGCCAGGGCATCAAAAGTTTGAGCTATAAGATAGTGGTCCAAACTTAAGATCTGCTCTACTAAGTACTGGCATCACAACTGGCAAGCCCAGGTAGAAAAACCAATCAAGATCATGAACATCAAAGTTCAAGAAGGCATACTACACAAATCATGTGTTGTTTCTTTACATGCTGACTGAATGGGATCTGTAAAATTGGCTACCTCTACTGTATACACACAGCAAAATAGGCATGACATGATGGATGAGATAGTTCTGAGCACAAATATCATAGAGAAATGATGCAAAACAACCAAACACAGCAACGTGAAACAGACAATTAAAGAAAACATAATAATTGCTAGTAAGTCGAAATACAAAATCATCAACTAGCGGCAAACGATTTAGCAGAGGCATCACCTAAAGACATGTTGTTGAACTACTTACTTGATCTTCAAAATCAGGACTGGTCAAATTGATGGAGAGATTCCTCATCAACAATAATGCCTAATGGGAAATAGACATATATCAATCAATGAACACAGGTAGAGAATTCCAAACCATAATGCTAAGGAAATAACGAATTTCAACATGCGACATAATGTTTTCAACAGAGATAAAAAAAAATGATGACTACTAAGTTTGTCCAATAATTGAATGAGAAGAGCTTAACTAAATGCCAGGAAACAGTACATAATAAAGACTAGCAGAACATTGTTTATCTTTTGCTGTTGTAACTATGAATTTGACAGAAGCCATTATTTTGAAGGAGAAATAGTGCAATACTACTGCAGACTAGTTAGGCCTTAGGACGTGTTCATGATTATAAAGAAAGACAGGAAAATAAGGCATGTCCATGACTGACATACCGTTTCAACATCAATTGGATTCATCTCCTTAAGTTTCTGCAGATGACCACTTGTGCTTGGATCAAAAACACTACCTAAGAAGCTGTACACTTGCGCAAAATCCGGCATAACTGTATCACATATTTGAAAGACAGCACTGAATTGTCAATAATGCCAGTATGAATAGTATGAGCTGATAAATATTAAAGACAAAACTGCAATATTGGAAATATCAAACTTTGGAAAAGAATTGAACAAAGAAATGGATTGCACCGTTTCGTGTCATACCATATAAATTTGTGTATGTTAAGCATCATCAACAGATTATTGGAGGTTCAGTTCATTCTAAAGAAGGGGCCAGTTGTTTCAAGATCGAAGCTTACAAATCACAAGAAAAGGTGCACAGGTAGGATGATCAAAACATAAGTCCTAGAAATAGTAGAGATGGAGAGAATCTAATTAATTATTTTGCATTGTAAGATAATTAGCAGAAATATCATGAGGTACTGACGGCGAAGTGACGGAACTTGATTTATTTGATCATTTGTTTCACCAGGTTGCCATGTCCTTGGAGGGCCTTCGGTACTGCTCGAGCAAAAATTGTTTGGACCCAGTGTTCCAGGTCCTAAATCTTCTGGGTGAAAAATAAGAATCAGCTGAGGAATATTCCAACAAAATCTTTTGACAGAAGCAGGACATTGGAATACAAACCTTTCACCATCGATGAGGCAACAGCTGGTGGGATGGAACTAACGGCCCATGAAGAAACAGTTGCATTCATGCCAGAGTTCCTATGGATGGAAGATGAATCTGTCTTGAGTCCATAGTTTGGTTCTGCAAGTCAGCAAGAGGACACTAAAGTAACTATTTGATATACAAGGGGTGCTGGTAAATTTGATGCCCCCACAGCGCATGAGAGAGATAGATATGCTTGTTTTTCAAAGCCTTCCGAGGATACGAAGTATCACCATTCTTGGAGGCCTTCTGAGGATATGGATGAGCAGCTTTTCGCTTTGGTCGTGGAGGTGGGACATGTTCGCTGGTTCCATTTTTCTGAACCTTCAAAAAGTATTTCTGTGCATGGCTCCTTATCTACAACACCAAAATGAAGTGCCATATGAAAATGGTTCAACGATAGAGTCAATTGATAATGAACAGATAGGAACTTATGCAACAATGGAGAAAAGGAGCATTAGGAAATGAGGACACCCAAACCGATTGGATTTTTTTAGATGTTGTTACACTGAGAAAAAGAACAGAATCTTGGCAGAACCTTCAGCGTTTTTTAATCAGTATCCATCCAAATTAATAATATCAAAATTTAATGCATTAATTCACTTGGTAACAGCACAAGCTAAATAGTTTGATTACCAGGGTTCTTAAACAGCTAAGCAACTTCTAGTTCCATTTACAAACGAAATACCTGTATGACAGTCTTGGAGCCAACAAACGCCTCTATCTTCTTCCAGTCACGGTCAAAGCTGAAAAAGAAAAGAAACAAGGTATATACATGAATATTACATGCAAAGTGTGGTCTTATAATTCACTGGCAATTCTTTGGGCCAGTTATATGGATTCAAGCACAATAAATGTTGGGCTCTTGGGGCAACAAGGCACAATATTGCCACAAATAATATGCAAAAGGTTGCAGCCATACGCACTGAAAAGAACATCATGCGGAAATAGTGGTAGTGTGAACACGAGAGGCTATGGGAGTTGGGGACCAAGAGAATGGCATCATGCACTACAAATTATGATGCTCAAATATGTCCATAGATTCAGGTGTCTCCAATCAGGTCCAGGTTAATAATTGCAATCAAAATACTATGAAGCAGAGAACGAGAGCAGTCGGAATATTGCTTATGACCCATGTGTGTGAGTGCATTTCAGAACAGCTATCTGCAAAGCATGTGCTGATAAAGATGCATAAGGCCTTTTCAATTGGATGGAAGGGATGCTTGATTTTTGGATCCTGATTAACTTCTGTCGGTAGGGTAATTGCAAGAACACATGCTTCGCCGGCTTAAGGAATCTAGTGTGTGCGCCCTACCCTGCTACCCAGCCAAATGACACCACCAGTAGGGAGCACTAGAGGCTTCATCAGTTGTAAGTCCCAACATCTGCAAATTGTATGCTTCCAACTTGAACTACATATTCTTGTGAACCACGGTAGCTCAATAGATCTTATTTTCTTATGTTTCACATGAAAAAAACTGAAAATTCTTCAGACAGTAAAGTCGTAGGTTGAACTGAAAACAAAGAAACGAAGATGTAAAAACTAAAAAAAAAAGGCCAAATGGTAGGTCACCAGTTGAGTAAAGAGCACAAGTGCCTTCATCATTTCAATTTCCAACATCTGAAAATTGTATTTACATGTTCTGCTATGAACCACTATAGCTGAATATACATCATTTTCCCCTATGTTCCACCTAAAGAAAGGACCCGAAAATATTTTACTAATAAAGTTCTAGATTGAAATCCTAAATAAAGAAATTGAGTTACAAAAATGAAAGAAAAATCCCAAATAAGTAATCAAACATTTAGTACTTCTGTTCCATACCAAGTTTATCAGAAAAATGCGCAAACATTAAAATTCTCCACGACATAACTAACGCATAAATAAGGGCAGGAAACATCCAAATCTTTATCTTTAGCCAAAAAAAAAACAGAGAGAGACACTGCAAAGCCCGGTGCTTCTTCAGACTTGCGAACAGCAACGTCGCGCGCTTCAAAATCAATCGAACCGCGGCGAATAGACAAACCAAGCCAGGGGTTACGGTGTGCTTACAGCTGCAGGGCCTCGAGGAACTTGTCGTGCTCCTGCTCCGTCCAGCTCTCCCGCGACTTGGTGATGGTGTACGGCTTCCGCACCTTCTTGCTGGCGTCCTCCCCCGACCCGGCCGCGTCGGACTGCGGCTGCGTCGGCGGCGGCAGCGGCGGCGTGCTGGCGGAGACCATCGAAAGGGGGGAGAGCAGGAGCCTACGGGGGATCTCAACGTGCGGTGACGGTCGCGTCGTGCTCTCTCGCTCGCTGGGGAGGAGGAGGTGGAGGCCTACGCGCGGCTATGCTGCGCCCCTGGCTGTGAGCAGCTGCCGCGCGGCTGCGGTCCGCGTGGTGTGGCGTTGGCGTGGGGGCGTGGCGATGGGCGGGTGGGGGACTGGGGTCTGGGGGCAGTGATGATGTGGGTGGTGGCGCCGCGCGTTCGTCCCAGCGCTTGGCTGCCCGTTCTCGCGTGGTGCGCGGCGACTGCGAGCGAGGCGAGGGCGAGCGTTTGTGGCTGCGGGGGCGGCTGCCACTGCCGCCCACTTGCCCGCCGTCCCTCTCGCGCTGTCGCGCTCAGCAGCGCCCTCGCCTCGCTTGCCGGTCGCCAGCTATAGTTTATAGGCACGCAGGGTTTGTGTGGCTGCTGTGCGCTCACAACCGCAGCTCGTTTATACCGGACCAAAGACAGAAATTGACTCTGTCGTATCACGACTTGTCCGGCTTATTGTTTGTCTGATAACGAATCAGAAATACTTAATAGCATTTCTGCATTTGCCATGCACGCTTATACTATTAGGTATGTGATTCATGCAAAATTAAGCATGGTGCATCGATTCCTAGAGTTCATAAAAAGAAAAATCGTTTGCTGAAATCGTTTTGCATATTCAGTATTCGCACGCAGATCATTAATATGGAGAACCGGCACCAAAAGTAAAGTATCATGTCGTAGTTTTCCCATGCAAGCAGTGTCCTCTTCCTCTTGTCAGTGTGCCAATTAATTTCGATTGGTACAGACGTACTGCAACGTTTTTGTCCACGAAGATGAGCAGCATACGAGTGTAAAAGCATTTGAATCGGCTGTTACCCCTAGCTAGTACAGTAAGTAAGCAACAAGCACGTACCAACAATCACTGTCATCGTTTTCGTTTTTTTAGAAATCACTGTCAACATCCAATCGATGATAGAAAACATTCAGTGCACACAGTAGTACTAGTACCTGTATTAGGTAGACACAGATCGATAATGATAAAAACCCATCAATCACTGTCAACCTTTAAACTTACCAATGCAAAGAACGAGTCTCCCATGACAACATCACTCGCATTTTTATCATATAAATCGAGTAGTATAGTCCTAAAGGAATCCAGGGAACTTTTCTGTGTACTTTCATGTTCTGAGATGTCTCTGGAATACCTTCTACTACTACTTTCATCGGTTAGTTTTTGTACTGTAGCTGCGAGAGCCGAGTTCTTGGCGTAGTCAGGCTGACCAGGGTCCAGGGCCCGCCACGGCCGTCGCATGATGCCGCAATCGAGCAGAGCTCATGGGCGGCACCAGCTCTCGTGAAATGTCAACAAGCCTGCCCTCTAGCCTTCATGACCGACCGGGAGCATCGTCGTGGCTGACGGCTGGCGCCGGTCGCCGGAGCCGACCCCGTGGATCGTGTGAGGGTTTGACGCCGCGAGGCCAGTCGAATCCTCTCCAAAACTCGGAAGTCGTCAGATGCTGCCCGCTCTGGAGGGCCAACCTCGTTGCCAATTCCTCGTGGGCCGTTCGTCGTGACCGCGCAGTTCCTTCCTTCAAGCCTGACCGAAGTCGGCCCAACCAGTATAAGAACCCATCAAATCGGTCGCCTTATCATGCCAGAGCTATGGGCCAAGAGGAAGCCATGGCTTGCGCGTGTAACGAACGTTGGTTGGGCCAGCCCTGTCCGGATGTGACGTGACTGAACAAAGTACTTCAGGGCACGCAAAGCATCGTTCGCTGAAGAACATGAACACGAGCAGAGGCAAATCGAACCAGCAAACTGTTCATCGAAAAAGGAATGTTGAAAAATAGAGCTGTCAGCACTTGGGTTTTCCCTAGCCGACCAGGTTCAGGCACTGGCCACATTCCTGCCTGCACTAGGACATACTACCAGGAATCCAGGATCAACCGCACTGCAATTAACTCCTCTGCTGATAGCCTGATTGATTCGCATGAAGCGGCCAAAGCTAAACACAACGTACGATTGACAGTCAGGGCATCAGGCACTGCGTTATGCTAAGGGATATATAGATGCATGAACACGTCCCGCCTCCTCATGCAGTCATGCCGGGTTAAACTCACGGGCTTTCCTGATGCAGAACAGCACCCCGCATACTTCAGCGAGCACTAGCGCAACGACGTCAATGATGCCGGCGATTCCGAACACTGCAAGGACAGATACCACCATCATTGATCTTGGTCGTGCGCTTGATTTCTCTTTCCAATGATAACGACGAAGGGGCCGGAAGAGGGGGAGAGACAGCTCACGGTATTGCAACCACAGCGGCGTCGGAGGGAACAACGGGACGCGCAGGTAGCAGGCGTAGCCGACAACCACCACCGCGTCGCGGTGGACCATCGAGAGCTGCCTCCCCACCTTCAGCGCCGGCACCACCTGCACCGACTCGTTCAGGCACCGGGCGCACTCCGCCGCCGTGCGGTTGGCCGTGCACTGCCTCCCTAGCGCCACGGTCGGCGAGTCGCCGTCGCCGTCGTCGCTGTCTTCGTAGAACCAGCCGCGGAACGCGTCCTCGCGGGCCGTGGACCGGTTGGTGTCCGCGTACGACAGGAAGCAGCCGGTGCGCCAGGCGCCAGCGCGGCGGCTGGCGCCGCACCCGTTGGCGACGTCCTCGGCGGCGGCGGACAGGCACGAGCGGCAGTCGCCGGGGAAGGAGCCGCCGCGCGGCGCGCCGAAGCCAAAGCAGGCGCCCCGCGCGAAGGCGCAGTCGCGACCGGCGGCGCCGGACCGCGCGAAGGCGGAGCCCGTGGGCGCGGCCGCGGCGGCGGAGGGGAGGGCGGCGAGGAGCGACAGCACGTTGGCGTGGAACGCGCTGTCGTTCCTTGAGGGCGACGCGGTGGTCGGGGCGCAGTCGAGCAGAGGTGGAAAGTGCTCGATCGTGCCGGTTGGCTCCAGCTTCAATGCGACTCCTGGTCCTGCGGCGGCCACCGCGAGGACGAGGAAGAGGAGGACCAGGGAGGGGAGGCCCGAGGGCTTCGTGCACGCCATTGGCGAGACCGCAATGGAAACAGCGACGGTGGTTGGCAGCAGCAGGCTGCAGCAGCGGTGAGCAGCTTCTTTTGAAGAGCAGCTTGATCAAGCAAGCGTCGCTGCGTCAGTGCGCGTGTGGCCGCGAGCGATCGAGCGGCCCGTGTTTTTTTCGCATCCTGAAGACTTGGTGGCGAAGGCGATCGCGCATCGGCTTGGGTAAAAGTTGGACGCACCTGCTCTATGGTCAGTCAAGCCTGCAGCTCCGTCCCCTTCGGAAGCAGAGCGCTTCCCCTTTAGAAAAGTTGGGCGCGTCCGTCTTTTCTCCGATTTGGTTAGACGTGTGCTACGGCTAACAGCTAATCTAGCCATTCGCGGCAACCGCAGGCGGCCCTCCTGTAATTTCTCCCTGTCGCTTCACGCGTCTCGCCATATTCCCGTTCGATGGAGTTTGGCGAGGCTGCCGGCTGATTCCAGGAACTCCGCCAAACAGCTTTTTTACGATTTTGTGCTAATTTTGTGAAATGATTCTTTAAAATGAATTAAGAGGTTGGAAGCTGGAAAAAGTAGTTACTCCTGGTTCTGTGTGAGGTGATTCCCGAGTTTATGCTAGAGAATCAAAGAGAATCACTTTCAGTTACAGAATCATTTCTATCGGAGAATCAGCTCCCACAGAGAAAATCAGATGGAGCTCTACCGAACACACATTTAGAGATGTTGCCGCTCTTGCCAATTTCCCCTGCGCTGGGAAAAATGGGTTCCAGAGTTCCGGTCGATCACAACACGTGCAACCACGGTGCCACACGGAGCGTCGGACTGCCGGACTGGGGGCTATCTATTATATGGAAGATAGATAGGAGTCGAAACTTTCAGCCCACCAAGACTCGTCTTAATGTTATCTTCTTCTTCCTCATCTTCTTTCCTAACCCTCCCATTTGATGATGCCCAACTGAGAAAATGTTGGATAAAAAATGTTGTCTAACATTTTTTAAAAGAAGTTGGACCAACATTTTTTTTCAAAAAGTTGAACCAACATTTATTCAAAAAAGTTGAACCAACATTTATTCAGAAAAAGTTGAGTCAACATTTCTTTAAAAAAAAGTTGAATTCAACATTTTTAAGAAAAAAGTTGTATTAACATTTTTTCAAAAAAAATTGATCCAATATTTTAAAAAAAATTCTTGACTTTTTTTTCCGCCGCCGGCCGCACCTTGTTCTCGAGCTCCGGCGGCCAGCGGCGGCAGCCGCATGGCTGGTGAGCCCGCGCGGGGGCTGCTGCGGCCCGGCTGCAGGCACGTGGGTCGGGGGAGGTGGCGCGCCACGGGTGGGGCGCACGGGTTGGCTGCGGCGGTGCGGGGGTGGTGGCGCAAGCAGAGGAGAGGGGAGCAGGGAGGGAGGAGGGAGTAAGGCTAGGATTTGGATAGTGACAATCCAACGGATGTGAATGTTTGCACGCATCTCAAAACATTCTTTTCGAAAGATGGATATTTTCGAAAGATAAGATAGGATTTCCGCCCGGACTGGTGCGCGAGCCGGATGTGCAGGGACACATGGGCCTCAGCAGCTACAAGGCCCCTCATTTTTTTTGAGAGCAACAAGGCCCCTCATAAACTCGCTCGCGTTAACGTGGGCCGTGCCTTCCGTCGATGGCCCACAAACAAGGATCGGCCCTTAGATTTATTAGCATGCGCTCGGCTGCAAGGCCGATCGTTAGCAGGCTTCCTGGGCTCAGTTCTCGTTTTACTTTAAGGCCCAAGTTCTCTTTCGTATGGGCTCTCGAGGTGATGCTGATCGGCGGACAAGAGAGAGAGGCCAAGAACTAAACCAGCGTTCAATGTGAAATTGTGAAGGCTCATTTATCTTGTTACAAAGCATGCGTGTCCTTTTGAAACTCGCCAGCGTATATGGTTTGACTCCTCGTGTATTCTTTGGATGTAAACGTTTTGAATTAAATAAAATCCCTGTCTTCCTCTCAAAATGCTAAGACTTGTGAGAACGTAGGAGCCCATCGCAATCATGGCTACAGCCCACAGGCCAGCGCAGCGCCTGACGTTCTTCCTGTCCAGGTGTCGGAACTCGGAACCTCTCGGGGTAGCCGGGTAGGCGAAGCGCTCCATGATTCTTCTTTTCTTTAGATCATGGAACGGCTCCATGCTTCCAGTCGCAGCGCGCGTCAGCCGAACCTTCTCGCGCATGCCTCTACAGCTTCCACCTCAGTCTCGCGCACGCTGAGCGGAATCGCACGCGATTTCTGGCTCTCGCTGTCAGCCTGCCATTTGAGCGTTGGTTCCAGCGCAGCGCAGGGGGGATTTTCCGTCTTGCCTCACTCCTATTTCAGTTTGGATGTTGGAATGCAGATGGTGATACGAGGTCACGCTCGGTTTGCTTGCTTGCTTCCGCACGGGACACGACAGTGCTGCGATTATCTCCGTCGGGTGATCTGGTGAGTCATTTCGTCAAACACCTCGCGATCAACTACGAGTTTGAATGTTTGATATGGGTTCATGAGACTTTAGTTTGATTTCCGAATCCCCCTCCTCCTGAATTGTCCTCTGTTCGTAGATGTGTCTGCGTCCGTGTGAAATAATCGTAAGGGGATTGTTGGGGATACTGTGGGATCACAGAGAACTAGTTCGACAACGTGCAAGTTAGGATTATTGGGGACACAAGTAAATGTCAGCATCTGAATTCGCTGTCCAATTGGTTTTGGAATTTTGCTTACACGTATTTAGTTTTCATCCCTAGATGTACAGCCAATTTCTTAGCAGTTTTGAGCACAATGGAATGCCCATCCTTGTTAACAGCCCACTATGCCCCTCTGGTGACAAGCTTGCCAGCGAGTCAGCGACGATGGCTCATGTTGGGCTCCATCGTTAGGTGTCGAGTGGTGGTGAGCCGCTCTGGTTGCCGCACTGCTTGTTCTGCTGTTGTCTGGGGTTTCTTGCCGGTTTTTCGGTTCGGTTTCCCTTATAAACAGGGTCAACTCTATTCTTTTATAGGAATTGTAGGAATTCCCTGCCCTTTCAAAGGTTCTTTGAAATACTTGGTTTAGCAGTCTTTTTGTTTTGTCATTCATTCACTTCTCTGTCATTGCTTCATCTTTCCTCTTCCTTTTTAGTTTCCGTGGTGTTGTTGTCCCTGTGTGTGTGAATTTGCTCTTCATCTGTGACTATCATTAATTTGACAACGTGCATGATGGATATCCATGTCAGTGCATGGACTTTTCTGGTAGCTGCCATGTCAAGTTAGATTTGGAACGTTACAATGTCTAGGGGTGCTGCAATTTTGCGACGGTCATGCCAAGCAGCAACTACACAGAGTCGCAGAGAGGCATCTCCAGAGCAATGTTCACATTTTGGTGTTCCTTGGAGATGGTTCAGCTGTGCTGAGCACACTAAAAAGCCACGCATTGCTGCACCAGACCAGATAAATTCTGGAGATCAGTACTCTTCTGTTATCATTGCTGCAAAAAGAAGCACACCACATCGTACAAATTTTGTAGAGAATTGTTGGTTGTTTACATCAAAGCACCACTACAATCAATCACTGGGATTCTCAGGTGTTCCAAGCCTTCATCGCATGTGTTCCTCATATACTAGGACTAAACCAGAAGGTGCTGAAAATTCTGTATTAAAAGTGTCTTCTACAGGAACTTCTGAAGTTGACACCTCAGTTGATGGTGGGAACACCTGGATTGATATGTCAGAAAATGCTTATTGTTCTGCTATGCATGCTAGCACCTCTGCAGGCAAGAAATTGAAGGATCTGAATGATGCAATTGCACTTCATGTCCAAGAGTTATTTAGTAATCATGCAGACCTAGAGAAGGTAGTTGTTCCAGTCGGCGGGACACTGATTGGTGCAGCAATGGCATGGTTTGTAATGCCTATTGTTCTAAGGAAGCTCCACAAGTATGCATCAGCAGGCCCTCTCATGACAATCTGGGGAGACTCTACTAAGAAAGATATGTCCTATCAAACAAGCTTGTGGAGTGCAATGGAGGATCCTGCAAAATATATCATCACGTTTATGGCATTTTCTCAGATGTGAGGACCTATTTCACCTTCTGAAATAAACTTATTTTCTTAGTACCTTCTTATAGTAAAATAACTGTATTGGCAACATTATATATTTTTTTAATCTATGTAAATGCTTTTCAGGTTCACACCAGATTCCAGATTTTTCATGTTCCTTTTATATATTTTGTATATTTTCTCAAAGGAGATTCCTATGATGTTTCTCTGCAATATATACATTTTAATTATGCCTATCTATGGTATTTTGCATTTGTGCATACTGATGTTGGTAGCATGATATTGTTTTTCTGTTACAAACCATACTACTATGATGCAGATCATTTTATGGTCAGATGTTAAAGTTTGCTCTGAATCTGTCCGAGGTCTCTGATGTTTCCTTTCTTCCTCAGGGCTGTAGTTATTGCACCAAGCATTTCAGATTTTCTTCCACAGGCATGGAAGGGGGCATTTGTCGTATCTTTTGTGTGGTTCCTTCACAGATGGAAAACTAACTTCATTGCCAATGCTATGGCCAAACAAGCTGCTATAGCAACTGACCGTGAAAGATTGTCAGCATTTGATAAGGTGTCATCGTTAGGACTAATTGCACTTGGAGTTGTAGCTCTTGCTGAAGCTTGTGGGGTACCTGTGCAGTCAATATTAACAGTTGGTGGTGTTGGAGGTAATGTTTTAATCTACAGTGTTCATCTTCGCACGAGCATTTCTTGTACTTCATGAACTCAAGACTTTTTTGTTGTGTGGGCTAAGTAGGCAAGCTGCAAGTCTACCTGAATCAGACCTTTATCACGTCACTAACTAATATATGCAATGCAGAAATATGATCAATAATATTTCCTTACGTCTGATTCGGTAGCCTTTCTATGTTTGGATTTGTACTGAGCGTTCTTACAACAGTCCCGTTCTTGTTTATCTTCCCTGTTGCCACAAGAATGGATACGTAAATTGCACTAAAATTTCTACTAGTTTGAACTTTGGTTGGTTACGCAAGAATGGTTTCTGGCTTTCTGCTGAACCTGTATTAGGTTTGACAAATATATGTAACAGTTTCTTTGCTTTCGATATCTTCAGCAGTATACATATGTCCAATAATATACCTATACTTTCTCATAAGTAAGAGCTGGATCTTTCTTTTTAACTAATGATTACATGTACCAACTAACATCCTCTTTTGTATGCTGTATTGCTGTTACAGGTGTTGCTACTGCTTTTGCTGCTAGAGATATCCTTGGTAACATCCTGAGTGGATTCTCTTTACAATTTTCAAGGCCCTTCTCAGTTGGAGACTACATCAAGGTCCCTGGCTAATTATCTAACTAACCTTTTGTTGTATCCATTTATTTTCTGAAACTACCAAGTTCAATTGATGGGTCATTAGAGTGCTAATAATATCGTTAAATTTCATTTCATTTCTAGATCATAACCTTGCTGAAAAAGCCAAATACATTGCCTGAGTAAGTTGAATGCCAATTGGATGAGAATTAATTTACCTCATCAAATTAATAAGGCAGCTAAACAATGGAAAATTACCAGATATCAGTGCTGGATAATATATGAAATGCTGGGTAATATATGAAAAGAACCACTCTGCATCTGGTCTTTTTTTTGTAAAATTTAAAGAAATGCTACCAAGTGGGGAAATTTGCCTTTAGAAAAGTTAAGGAATCACCCATTCAAATTGCATCTAATGAACTTATTTAAGATTCCAAGTTAGGCATAAGAAACAAAATAGTCAAAATGTGGTTGCATGAGACAGCATTTTGAGATGTTTTAAGTAGAGTGAAAGGCACTTAGAAGACAAAGTTCAATAAAGTGCTCTGCTTTTGCTGATTCATACTTCCAACCATGCCTCTTTATAAGTTCATATTTGATACCCAGATCAAAAGTTCAAGAAGAAAGTGCTGATACTTGAAAATTTTGAGCCAGGGCTCAGCTTCTTCCAACAAAAGCATTTCATAGCTTAGATAGCTGAAAATTTTGTGTCAGGGCTCAAGTTTCTTCCAACAAAAGCATTTCATGAAGAGATGCAAACTTTGAGTGGCTAAAAGTGCTTCCATATTGCAGGCTGGGTCAATAGAAGGGCAAGTGGTTGAAATTGGACTGACTTCTACTTCGCTGATAAATACTGAAAAGCTCCCCGTTGTAGTTCCAAATTCCCTATTCTCCAGCCAAGTAATGTCTAAAATGCTATTCTTTAGCTTATCTTATTAAGTATATTTTGCATATGAATTGTGGCATATTGCATGTATTACTATTTCATACCCCATGAAGCAAAAAGTTTGTTTTGTATTACTATTTCAGTAGTTAGCTTATCTTCTTAACTGCTGTCAAGTAGTGATTCTTCTCCCCGTGAAAAATCTGCAGATGATAGTGAACAAATCGAGGGCCCAGTGGCATGTTAGCGTGTCCAAACTTCCTTTAAGAACTGAAGACATTGAAAAGATTCCTACTATAACAGAGGAGATAAAAGCAATGCTGGTGTCCAACCCAAAAATTGATGCTCCTTACTGCTATCTCTCGCGATTAGAAGGTTCACATGGAGAGCTTACAATTGGCTGCAACATCAAAAGCACGGTATGTTAACTGCGGTCCTCTTAAAAAGGAAACTTTGCTGTTCTCATGATTTTGACATGCATGTTTGAGGTTCCATGAAACTTCGCTTTTCTCATATTTCTGACATCTTTGAGGTTCCTCTACTTTAGAACCACAATGTTAAATGACTGGTATATCATATGCATTTCTCTATGTGCTCTGTTAATAAAGTGAGCGCACATTAATTTTATTTTGTGTGCAATTGCATATTGGCACTTTGCTCAAACAGACAGTCAACATACTACTCTGTAGGGATCGATAAGCTCGTTACATCACTTCATCACTGGGGTACGAAACAGGAATATATGACTTCCAAACAACATTTTGCTGCCAAGTATCAGGCAGGGGTTGTCACCCTAGTCATCTTTTGCATGGATAGATTAGTCTGCAGACGCCCTTGCACAAGTTTGTTGGAGTTTAGTGGATATTGGCAATCTGTGTGGTGGTTTTATGTTTATTCTCTGCATATTTGTGGCATTTAGGAAGCAGCCTGGCATCAAAGTTGAGCAGAGCTGAGCTTTCAGACTGTTTTGTAAGCTGTTCCGGTTGAGCCCATGAGATTTAGAGTAGCCAGTAGCATGATTGTCATTTCTCACCGTAAAGCGCTGCAGGCAGCAGGTTCAATTTACCAGAGCCCGATCTCCTGGCTGACAATTGTTTCTCTATGACCACAGAAAACAGAGGAATGGTCGTCTATAGAACAGGAGATTCTTCTGAAAGCTGCCGGCATCATGAAGCGACATCAACTTTGGACTGCCGCGTGAATCAATAGCGTGTGTGATTGTTTCAGAAGACCAAAAGACTCTGGCATGATCTGATGCTCATAGGGAAGGGAGGACGTGTAAATATTCCTTCTTCTTTCATCTATCTTACTGTTTATAAGGAATAAAATACAAAAGTGAGGTATGAATTACCTGTACAATTTGTTCTAAGTATGTGATAATTACAGTTGGTTGATCTCCCAGTCCTCACATACACCCACGTCTATGGTCATCGTCTTGTTCCCGTTCTCTCCTGCCCCGGGAGACGACAGCACCCTGCAGCAATTCCGCCTCGGAGACTGCAGCAGGTTTATGCAAAAACTAACCAGTCAGCATCGCTACACTAGTAGACGATTAGAAGACAAGTGTTCAATCAATCAACATGAAGAGAGGTCGGCGAAGATTACCCTATCCCACAGTGCGGGGTCGGGCTTCTTGACCACGAGCACGGTGTCGAGCAGCGCGTCCGGGTCCGGTATCTTCCACCTGCACGCGGGGCGCTTTTCGTTTCGCCGCCGCCACCGCTGGTACCTCGTCACGGTGGTCTCCCCTCCGCGCGCCACCGCCCGCCGCGCCGCCGCCAGGTAGTACAGCGCGGGCATCTCGCACGGGTTGCGCGCCAGCGGCCGCGTGTTGAACGCGTGCGACTTGTAGTCCGCGCGGCGGTACCAGTTTTGGAACGTCCGCGCGGGGGTCTCCATCTCCCGCGCCGGGATCGCGCCCCTCGCCACCATCACCACGAACCCCCACGCCACGGACACCGTCCACCGCCGTGCCTCGTCGTAGCAGATGGACTGCTGCATCGTCCCCGCTGAGTCCAGCATCACGGGCCCCTCGAACAGCCTCCGCACCGCGGCCGGGCGGGACCGCGCGTCCGGGAACAGTGGCCGCACCACGTCGAGGTGGTGCAGCGACACGAGCGGCGCCACGGGGTGCGCGGCGAGGAGGCCCAGGAGGTCGCCGTACACGTCGTACTGGTGGAACCCCGGGTGCCTCGTCAGCGGCACGCCCAGCTCCGCCATGCACGCCTGGATGCGGTCGTCGCTGCCGTACAGCGACGGGTACCGGCGGATGCACGCGTCCTGCATCCGCTCCAGCCTCGCCGCCAACGGCCGGCTGATGGCGAAGCCGCCGCCGCCGAACGCCATGCCGTAC
Organism: Setaria viridis; assembly: GCF_005286985.2. Classification (NCBI taxonomy): domain Eukaryota; kingdom Viridiplantae; phylum Streptophyta; class Magnoliopsida; order Poales; family Poaceae; genus Setaria; species Setaria viridis. The sequence goes on from NC_048263.2 coordinate 34,016,705, forward strand.
GAGAAGTAGATGTTCTGCAGGTGGCTCTCGGAGGGGGAGCCGATGTAGTAGGGCTGCCGGTGGTCAAGCCTGCTCAGGACCGCGAGGAGGTTGTCGGGGAGGAAGACGGTGTCGTCGTCACCCATGACAAACCACCGCGCGTCGGAGAGGCCGAGGCGGAACGTCTCGGAGACGATGCGGGAGATGCGGATGGCGGAGCGGTGGCCGCGGCGGTGCGTGTAAGGGAAGCTGGAGGTGTCCGAGGAGACCATGATGGGCGGCAGCCCCTCCGGCACGCTGGAAGGCCGCACGGGGCGGTCCATCCACACGAACCCGCGCATGCCCCCGCCAGGGCGCCACCAGATCTTGATGTACTCCTTCCGCTTCTCCCACAGGCGCGCCGACGCCGCGATGCCGAACACCACGTGCTGCAGCGTCGTCGCCGGGGGCACCGCGGGAGGAGGAGGGGGAGACGGCGGCGATGGCGTCGAGGATGTAAGGTTATTATTGTTGGTAATAAGGTGGGAGGCGGGCAGGGCAGTAGCCATGCCCTTGGCGGTGACGAGGTCATCCGGCGAGCAAGCGGGGGTGGAGGAGAGAATGGCGTGGAGGGTGTAGAAGATGTAGAGGACGGTGAGCGGGAGCAGGAGCAGAAGGACGAAGCGGAGGAGGGAGGCCGCCGGGCTCTCCTTGCCGCCTCCTCCGGCGGCGGCCTTCATTGCCCGCGCCGTCTCCGGCCGTCGGTATGTCCTCCGGCGGCGGCAAAAGTTTCCGGTGGGAGCGAGCAGATTGGTGCGGGAAGAGAGAGAAAAGTGAGAGATTTTTACGGAGCTCGCGGAGGCGGAACGGTGGCGTAGGGGAGATCGGCAGGCCGCGCATTCTCCTCGCGCGTTGGTGGGAGCGGTTCAGGTTCAGCTGATCGGCTCCGGTCGTTTCTCGCGCTTTCGGTTTCAGTTCTTCGTTGATGAAGCGATTCTTTGGCGTCATTGCGCATCGCAACTCTGGCACACACGGCGGCGGAGTTATACAAGATGGCTTTAAAGCCCAATACAGCACCTGGAAGCCCAACTGCGGTTCGGAAGCGGAAGCCACGGCGTGGACCACCTTTCCGACCTTTTTTCCTTCCGCCCCAACGCATGCAACAATGGAGATTTGATTTTATTTTATTCTGGCACCAAAATACAACTAACCTCCTATTTGTCTTTTTTGCGGGGCATGTGGTTAAAAGTGGGAATAAAGGGTGGGAACTTGAAAATAGAGATTTGAACTTGCAATTCAAAATTTGAAGTAACAACAGAATATTTTAAAAAGCTCAATTAACAAGTACCATAAAAATGTATAGAAAACCTATGGTAAATTTAGAGGACCATCCGCAACATCATTCGGATATAATACAAACTTATAGTTATACGCTCATAAAAAATCTAATAAGTTTGTACAACTAAAAAGAGTAATCCTCCAACAATCTGAATGTCTTCTCGTGAAGTACTGCACCTGTAAAGTTTCAAAAAATAAGATATACTCAGTCAGCAAAAATGTTGAAAACAAGAATATGTTTGCATAATTCGTAAAGATTAAATAAATGTTTGGATTAGCATTTACACAATTCTTAATTGGATAGACCAAACTGAAATGTTAAGTACATTATATTCAGTACTTTTAAACTAATTCACAGAAATAGTTGAATGTAATAATATGAAATGTTGATTACTATAAATTTGTAATGTTGAACTAGATTGACACGATTGTTGAACACAACAATCTAAATGTTGAAATAAAGAAATGCTCTGTTGGATAGAAAAAGCTGAAATGTTGAGTACATTCTATTCAATTCAGTGGTATTGAACTATATTAACAGATTATTGTAGATTTGTAGTGTTGTACTAGATTGGCACAATTGTTGAACATAACAATCTAAATGTTGAAAATATCGAAATGCATTGTTGGATAGAACAATATGAAATGTTGAGTACATTATTTCAGTAGTGTTCAACTATATCCACGGAATTTGTTGATTGTAATAATATGAAATGTTGATTACTACAGATTTGTAATGTTGAACTAGATTGACACAATTATTGAACAGAACAATCTAAGTGTTGAAATATTTACAAAGAGAATGTTCATCAATGTCAAAAAAGTATTAGAATAAAAAAATAATGAGTTTGGTAAGTACTCAAGGCAGCATTGCACTTATAGAGAACCTATACGCCTTACTGTACGGAATAAAAAAACTAGTAAAAAACATATGCTGCTTCAACCGATATTTATCCCCAAGTGTCTTCTACTGCTAGACAAAGTGATAGCAAGAGTTGATGTACTGCTGCTACTAAGAATGAGATCAAAGTGAACTTCCTAGCAATACCGCTAGACAAAGCTCTAGTCTATGCAAAGCTTAAATCAACACTTGGCAATGAGACTCATTCTAAACAAGAATAACTGAATGAGATAGTGACTTAAACAATAGCCCACACTTTCAGATCACTTGCGAGTAGGAAAACTGAGCAAAAAACTAATATTCTAGGGGGTAATTAATATGAGCAGCAAAGGCAAATATTTGAACCATGCAATTGGAAATATTGAAACTGCAAATACAAAATGTTAGATAAACTAATGGAAAATGTTGGGTTCAAAGAGTAGAATTGTTGAAACAAACCATTGGAAATGTCGAATTCCATTAGTAAAGATGTTGAATCAAACTATTGAAAAAGTTGAAACTGAATTTTAAAATATTGCATTGAAATAGTAAATGTTGAATCATACCATTGGAAATATTGAAACTAGAAGTATTAAATGTTGGACAAGCTAATGGAAATGTTGAAATTGAATATAAAATGTTGGGTTCAAAGAATGGAATTGTTGAACCAAAATATTGGAAATGTTGAAACTGATGTTGCACCGAAACACTACAAAATGTTTAACCAAACCATTTCCTGCTAATTGCTCATGTAAGTAACAAAGCTAACAGATTCTGTGTATAGCAAAGATGAAAAAAACAATACTTGCAAGCAGGAAAGCTGACCAGCACACAAATATTCAGCAAAAGGCAAATATTTTAGGTAAATATGTGTACTAAAAAATAAAAAGGTATCTCTTACATGACCAACATTCTTAAGCTTGTCGCCAAGAATATTTTGTGTAAATGTAGCTCCGAGATCAATCATCTTGTTATGAACAAAGCAAGCCCTAATGCAGTAATTTTGTCTTGCTAGTTAAATATTTTTTTTGAAACGAACCGGTTAGGAGAGCTACCAATTATATTAAAAAGAAGAATGCACCCAGACTGGGCACAACAACAAACAGTAGAACAACAACACTGGCCGGTTGGATTGGGACATCAACACAGCCACACAACTCCACTCGAAACACCAACTCAAAACAACAACCGGTTGGATTGAGACATCAACACAGCTGCACAACTCAACTCAACTCCACCCAACTCACCATGCCGCACCACCACAACCTGAGAGAAAAGTCCACAAGTGACACTCATCGCAAGCGCTGTCATTCCTGACGATGTCCCATGCCAACCAGCCTCTGCCATGCAGAACTGGCCGCCGCAGTCCGCTGCAAGCCATGTAGCTACCACGACTGTTCCATCATGCCACCGTCATCTTCAGGCCACACACACGATCCTCGATTTCCCACCCACGGTCTTGCATTGGCAGAAGTCAAAAGAGGAGCCCACTATACCTCACCGAAGAAGCCACCGCTATGCAGGACCCCTCGCCGAAGTAACGTTGTTGCACCTTACATGCCAAAATGACCGAAGCACGGCACCGGATCCTGAACCTCCAAGGCAACGCAAAACGCATGGGGGCCTCGCCACATCCACCGCTGCACACCACTCCTCGAACTCTCCTCGAACACACCACTCCTCGGACACACCACCTTAAAGTGCACGAGGGCCTCACCTCTCCCGCCGCTGGACTCTCCGAGGATCCGGGTTTGCTTCGCCATCAGGGGTGACTTGGTATCACCGAGCCACTCCAGAAACTTCACTTTCACCTTACCATCACCGGAATCACAGCTGGACCACACATGCGGACCCAAATCTTCCAACGAGCATGGGCCCTCCGCTCCTCCTCGCTAACATAGTCCCTTCCCGCACCTCCTCACTCGCAGCCACAACATCTCGATCACCACCACCACGCATGCGGCCACTTCAACGCACTCTACCACCGTCTCCGCCATGCTTGCGCCGCAAAGATGGCCCCGCGGTACCAACCACACCTCCATGGTGCCGTTGGCACGCCACTCGCGCGAACCATGGCTGCGCTACCACAACGCCTCCAAGCCGCGCAGTGCCGCATCCTCGACGTGCCGCCGCCGACACCCACACCGCACACCACCGCGCCGATCCCAGGTTCGCCGCCTGCGCACCTGTGCACCACCGCGCCGCTCCCAGGTGGCCTGTCGCCGCGCGTTCCTCCCGGCCGCCGCACGCCGCCTCCATGGCCCGCGCCGGCCGCCTCCGGTCTTCACCCGCTCACCTCCGCGCGCCGCCGCGCCTTCACCCGCGCGCGACCGCCACCCACCGGGAGTCCGACGCCAGCCGCCACCTCTACCACCTCGCGCGCGCACAAGCCGCACCACCACTGGATCCGGCCAGCGCCGTGCCAGATCCATGGCCCCTCGACCTCTGCTGTCGCTGGGTGAAGCCCACGCTGGCGAGGTCCCTCAAGTATCTCAGGCGGCCGCGCCCACCCAGATCCATCGGAGGATGGGGAAAGGGCCTCGCCGCTGCCCTCCTCGTGAGCCGCACAGGGTTCTGGCGGCCTGCTCAGGCGGCGTCACGGTGAGAGGAGGTGGTGGGGAAGGGGCAGCGACGGGGTCCTGGGGCCGCCCGAGTCGCCCACGCGGGGGTGACGCGAGCGTTGACGTGTTGAATTCCACTAGCTTGCTAGTTAAATATGATTTCATCATAATAACTTCTAGCTACAGGAAAGGCATACCCATCCCATACAAGTGGTATTAGACCATCCCATACAAGTGGTATTAGACCATCCCATACAAGTGGTATTAGAGCAGGAATTCTTGCACTAGTATCACTCGGAGTCCAAGGCCTTCTATTCTGAAATAGAATACTTCCTAATGCTTCAAATGTTACTTAAATAAATCATGAGGGGAAATGTTTTATGTATTAGCAGTACACTATACAAGGCCTAAGCCACTCCTTTGTTTATGCATTGCCACGAGCTCCCACTAGATAGTACCAAAGCTCTAACAGTCATGCTTCTTGTTGGATGGCTTGCCATAGAGAAATTTTGGTGCGATCAATCGCGGCTGCTGCAAGAATACTTAGATATTAAGAAACCAAAAATTTAGTGCCAAATTGCTATTTAAGCATAGAATTAAGCTTACTACACCCCTGACTGATGTGCACGATCTGATTATATGAAGGTATTAACCATGAATGTGGACTATCCAAAGTCAACAAAACATAACAAAAACAAAAATCACCATCACGCGGAATAGCAAAAAAAAAAACCAACAAAGGGATTGCCTTTTTAGCAAGTGAGTACGAGGGATTCCTGACCCCTTATAGATCAAACAAAATGACCCATTAAAATATAGTAGTATGGGAGAGCCTATCTCTACCCAAGCATGAGGAGCACCCAGATAAAGTCATTGTTGAGGATCCAAAATTTTAAAATAAAAGGACAGACACATCGAATGAACTGAACAAAACATAACAAAAATCAACAAGAACTACAAAGTTGAAAGCACGGCAGAGCGCTGCCGTCCAGAATCCAACCAGAATACCGTTATAGGGGTGGTTGCTCACCTGGATCTCGATGGAGCTCCGACAGGCGCGCAGGATGGGAGGGCGCAGGATGGGAAGGATTCGTGGCCAGGGGCGGTAGAAGGGCTATCTAATTTATCTAATTTAGTCTAGCAAATTTAAGGATCAGGTTCAATAGTCTAAGCAAGGATCAGGTTCAATAAGAACCAAATTATAATATTATATGATTTTAAACTAAAAATTGATAAGGCTGAATTGGATCGTGAAGGAGCACGAGGGTCTGTGGCGGCGCGTCGCGGGGTCGGAGCAGCAGCGCGCGGTGTGGTCAGGAGGAGTTGCGGTGGGCTAGGGTTGAATGAGAAAGATATCATCCAACTATAAAAGATATCCGCACGAATCTCAAAGACCGGAAGCCACGTAACCAATGGGCTTCCGAAGCCACGTAGGATTCCCGCTGCAACATAACGATACTGTCCAATGAATGAATCAGGGTCAAAGCTGAGTGGTTGCGGGCCTCCAATGTGAATATACAACATTCACATTGGAGGCCCGCAGCCGGGTTAATGGGCTTAAAACTTCCATACTGTTTTGCACCGGAGGTCCATGGGCTTTTTAAGCACGAAGGGAAAGTGACCAGACGGCTAACGCAAAGCGTCATGGACCCTTCCGATCATGTGGCTTTCTTCCTCCCTGTTGCAAACGGAGAAATCCAACCGTGAAACAGACCAACGTTGACAGGTACAGAGTGCTGGGGATGTTACCGTGAAACTGGAGTGATGCTCTGCAAGAAAGAGCTCGCATCGCATCTGTCCTCGAAGCAGAGCCGAGGGGATATTCGTCCCTTTCCTTGGTGTAGACACGACAGGAATTACAAAGCTTGGTAGGCCACCCGTTTTCCGGCACGTCGAAAGCGTGCCGGGGCCGGGCCAAAAGCCCCACGTCCCATGCAAGCAAGACGAGGAGCCCCGCGTGGGGCCTATGCTCAATGACCCATCGCCAATTATGGCTCCTGAGTCCGTCCAATTTTCTTCTCTCTCGGACGAAACAGCCCGTCCAATCCAATCCATCATCATTGGTGTCGTTCGCAGCGCAGCAGAGGCTGCCAACAATGATCACCTCACTCTTCCGTGTCCGTTACTGCATGCTCATCTTCAGCAGAGATCTGGCCATGTTCGGAATCTGCAAGTGGTGGCATAGATTTAATCGCAGTAGAAAGTTCCCTGTTATAACGTGTGCTGGAGCTCAGTGTGCAGGAAGGATGGAGGTAGCTTCTAGAGCTTGCTAGCTTCACGCTTTGTTTAGTGTAGTGGCCAGCAAATTACAATGGGGGCCAGGTGAATCGTATCGTCCTTGTGTTCTCTTAACAAAGGAATGTTCGTTGCAGCTACGTGCTTGGAATGATGGGAATTACTTACTGCGTAGAATAGAATAGTGCCCGCCCGCGGCTGCCGCCTGCCAGTACTCGGTCGCTGTCGAGCGCTACGGATTGACCCGATTCGGTCGCGTATCTTACGGTTGCGCCTTGCCTCTCAGGCAGGTCAGGTTATCTGGTTACGCCACGCCAAAGTGGGTCAAACGCGATCAGATCGTCGGGTCAGCTTGTTAAATCCCGGTCATTCACATTGTTAAACCAGGCGGAAATCGTAATAAAGAAATAAAGTCGAGGAAGTGGTTTTGTTTTCCTCGTCAGGTTAGATTATATCGAGCCAGATTTGTCTTCAGCTAGACACGGACAAATGGGTCGAATGATTTGAGGCGAAACGGGTCCAAATGGAGCAAGAACTGCACGGGATCCGGAGTTCTTGTAAAGCAAATTTGATTTCATCTGCAAAAAGATTCGCAACTCCGCGGACTTGAAGATGGAATCGGGCTACACAACAATCTACTTGGCTAATTTCCTACTAATTTTCTCTTCTTTTTTTAGTACTTTTTTTTCTATCCCCTTGGGGAGCCGCTGTAAAAACCGGGGCGGGCTCCTTTGCCGTTGGTTTCGCCCTTCGCCGGCGGCCGAGGCCGTCGAAGATCGAGGGGCACGAGGCCAACCGTGTGCTCCACTGCTACTGCTGCAGACTCGAGTGGTGGTTGAGCAGCTTTGGCGGCGGTCACCCTTCTGACCGACCGGCCGGCGTGGGCCGCACATGAGGACGCGGTTTGCCTCGCCACGGTTTCGCGTGGCCTGCCAGCCACGCGCGCAGGGGCAGCGGCTCACTGGAAGCCGCCCAGGCCGTTGAGCAGCAGCTCGTGCGGCCGCAGCAGCGTCGGGGTGGGCACCGTCAGCAGCGGCGTGGACGGCAGGGACGACGGGTATGACATGTCGTAGTCGGCGGCGGAGGCGCCCCAGGGGTCCCCGGCGGCGGCGCCGGCGGCTCCGGGGATGAGCGGCGCGCGGCAGAGCGGGCAGGTGCGCTGGTCGTGTGCCATCCAGTGGTCGAGGCAGCCCCGGTGGAAGGCGTGTCGGCAGTTGCTGAGCCGCCGCACCTCGTCGCCGGCGCCGATGCCGCTCAGGCACACCGCGCAGTCGCCGCCACCGCAGGCCGTGCCGGCCAGCTCCTCGAACCGCACCACGGGGAGCGCCTCCTCGATGTGCACCGCCGGGACGGTCCTGAACTCCGGCCGCCGGTGCTGCAGCGGCGCGAGGACCGCGTCGCGCCCGGGCTGCTCCTGCGCCGCCGCCGCCGCGGAGGCTGGCAGCGGGTAATTGTTGCAGCCGAGGTCGATGAGGTCGCCGAGCCCCACGGCGTGGAAGGCCCAGAGGAGGAAGCGGTGGAGGTGCCCCAGGAGGAGCAGGACCTGGAGCAGCACGCGCGGGAGCAGCATCTCCGAGTACCCCACGGGGAATCCCATCGTCGCGTCGATCTTGGATGGAGCTGCGGAGCGGAGCTTAGTGGTGGCGGGCGATGTGGTGCCTGGCGCGTTCGTGCGTGGCGTGGAGGTGGAGGACTGAACCGGGGGCAGGTCGTTTATAAAGCGGGGAGCTGAGCAGGAGTGCGAGGAGGAACGCGGAAACATCGGTGACGGCCGCGGGAGGTGGTTGGTTTGCGTGTGCGGGCGCGTTGGCCTCTGGATTGGGCGAGCGGTGGTCTGGTGGACTCGGACTCGTGTGCTGGAGCTCTGCTCGGCGACCCACCCGGACCCGGGTCCCGGGCGCGACGGCGGAGGGGGATTTTTCTTAGGCCCACCCGTCTCGGCGTGCTACGTGATTTTGTTCTGTAGCCTGTAGTCGTACACTAGTCAGTGTAGTTCTACTTGCCTGCTATGCCGATCTTTTTTGAAAAAAATGCAATGTTTATTCAGGGGTCAACTGTTATTTTTTTTGAACGAACGACCACAGACTGCGCCATTTTTATTAATATAGAAGAGAGTTACAAGCAAAAGATCTCAACAACGGACCGTTTACTGGCGAACAAAACCTATTAAAAAAAAGAAACAACTATACACACTATACAAGCCTGAGAAGTGCGCCCTACACCCCTTCCAGGAGGGCGGACAGATGCTTGGCGGCCGCAAAGGCTCACGCCCCTCATCCTTGATTTTGAGGAGCGGGTCAACTGTCATGACATGTACTCTGGAGTATACTTTCATAGATCGATAGACCAAAACAAGTCCTCAAAGTTTACAGGCCCGTATATTGTGTGACGCAGCTTAATCTTTGTAGAGCTGGCATTTGTTTGAGAATTAGGTTCTAGAAGCTATTTTTATCTCCAAATCGGGAGAGTTTAAGGTTGTGAGCTGTGGGCTGTCCTGTCGGGGCTTAAAAGGGAGGTGGTGCTTGCAGGAAGGTTCTCTGTATATCCTTTTGCTACGCTTTGTTATAGCAAAAGGGACAGAGGCCGAACGGGGAGGTTGGTCCCGGTTTGTCTCGTCTCACCCGCAGTCGTAGGCAGCTAGAGGCTCCCGAGCTCGTCGTCTGCTCCAACTTGGCCCGGCTACTTGCGGTCCGTTCGTCGATTGGGATCCCATCGTCTTGCAATTATTTGACCGAGGGACAGCCGGCTCTAGAATTTCTTCCCCAGTTCCACACACGGCGACAGTTCTACGAGAAACAGAGAATTTGGTTTTGACTCGAGTTCCTCTCGTTCATGCAAATCATAGTAAAGGCCGGCTGGGCCATTTTGAAGTTGGATTGGCTACCTTGTCAGATTTGGTGTCATTCGTGTAATCCATCCCGACCTGTAATTTCTGCTAGTACTAATATATATTTTTTAAAGAGGGATAATATTCCGATCTCTACGACCGCACACAGCTAAGTTCTAATAATATTCTAAGCTCGTAGGCTGATTTCAAATAAAATGGGTATATTACGCAAATGGTAGGAAAAAATCAAAAGTAAAGCTATTATTGCTTCTCCATCCATTTTTGACAAAAATATCCAAGGCGACGACCTCCAACACCTTGCTTGCCAAATGAATAGTCTTCCTTGTGTCCCCACGCTGGGACTAAAATCGCAGCCAGCAAGCAAGGTTCCTGAAAACAGCCGGCATAAAAGAGATAGATCTTTTTTTTCTCAAAAACCAAATCGTTACACGTACAACAGAATCGGCCATATAAGAGCTGCAACTTCAACATAAATCAAACTTTTATCCTTCTTTTTTATGCTCGTTAACCAATTTCCAAGTACAGGTGCTATATTGACTTTGATGAATACTAATATCTGAACGATAAATATCCTGCATTGCCAGCACGATGGCTATTTTATCCAAACATGAGGTCCTTAACAAAGCGATGCGTAGATTAAGCCCCACCGAACCACTTAGTGGTTGTTTGGAGCTTTAGTTCGGACTAAAATTTATGTTGCATCGAATGTTTGAAGACTAATTAGGAAGATTAAATATGAGCTAATTATAAAACTAACTATACAGATGGAGGCTAATTCATGAGACGAATGTATTAAGCCTAATTAATTCATCATTAGCACATGTTTACTACAACATCACATTGTCAAATCATGGACTAATTAGGCTTAATAGATTCATCTCGTAAATTAGTCTCCATCTGTGCAATTGGTTTTGTAATTAGTTTATGTTTAATACTCCTAATTAGTATCTAAACATTCGATGTGACAGGAATTTTAGGAGTGACTAAGGGGGTGTTTGGATACGAGGTGCTAAACTTTAGCAAGGTCACATCGAATGTTCGGATGCTAATTAGGAGGACTAACATGAGCTAATTACAAAGCTAATTGCACAGATGGAGTCTAATTCGTGATGAATCTATTAAGGTTAATTATCCATCATTAGCAAATGGTTATTGTAGCATCACATTGTCAAATCACGAACTAATTAGGCTTAATAGATTCGTATCGTGAATTAGACTTCATCTGTACAATTAGTTTTGTAATTAGACTATATTTAATACTCCTAATTAGTATCCAAATATCCGATGTGATAGGTGCTAAAATTTAGTAGCGGGTATCAAACACCACTAAAGAACAAACACCCCCTTAATATTGGAGCCTAGAGACGTTGTTTGGTGCCGGCAGGGGACCACGATGGCATCTTCTCGGCGATCTGCTTGCAGCCCACCTCTTGGACCGGCTAATCAATTGTTGCTATCTTTTGTTGGGCATTTGTAGTCTCCCCGTTTAAAATGTAGCGTTGTATCCTGAAAGCCAATCAAGATCCGTTCCATTAGTAACAGCTCGCACTGCTGATGGTGAGATGACTTCAGGTGAACCGTTCCATTAGTAAAACCAATCAATTGGATTACCGTATTTGACAGGCTTAACAAACGGTAGTAACATTTTGAGCTATCCTATTATTACTAACTGGAGGCATCTTTTAAAGCCTTCAGGTGAAGCCACCTAGAATTTTATGTGGACACTCTAGAAAAATAGAAAAATTATAAAAATTCTCAAAAAAATAAAACATCTGATCATCAATCGGTAGTCTCAAACTAGCCATTAGATCTATTATGTTTTCTAAAAAATTACCCACCTATACTATTATAAAAAAAGCCTAAAGTAACCCCCTAAATTTATATCTAAATTACCCACCTTTACCATTATATAAAATAAACTAAAGTAACCCCTAATCTTCATCAAAATTACCCACTTATACTATTATAAAAATAATTTAAAATAATCCCTAAATTTTCAACTAAATTGCCCACCACTAATACTTAAAAAATAACTTAAAGTAACCCCTTAATTTTCCACCACTAATACTTAAAAAATAATTTAAAATAACCCCTTAAATTTGCATCTATATTACGCACATATGCTATTATTAAAAATAACATGATGTAACCCTAAATTTTTATCCAAATCACCCTAATTAAAACTATACACAAATATATGATTTAAATATTTTATTTTTTACACTATTGATATATGATATAATAATTAAGGTATATACGCATGATGTGTATCATCATTTATAAAGATATAGAGAAAGTAATGAGAATATAGATTTCTATGTTAAAATTATAGCTCAAACTTAAGGTCCATTAAACAAATTCAAGCACATACATGCGATGCAAAGCGAAGAGTTAAAGATTATAAATGTGGATCAAAACATTATAGAGTCACAATCAGATGAAGATAATATGTATATATCTATAAAAGTATTGTTGTCGAATATTTTACAAATTAGAAGTAGCTAAGGTAATAGTTTTGTAGCAATGTGATCTCATTTTTTTTCATTGGAGACTCCACATTAGTTCTCACAATACACACTAGAAAAAAAGACAAATCTTAGAAATTATTAAAAACATGAGAAACATGAAACATGAGTCATGTAAACTCTAATAATCGTAGCCATTGATCTATTATATTTTCTAAAAAGTTACCCACCACTATCATTATGAAAATATTCTAAAATAAACACTAAACCTATATCTAAATTACCAAGCTCTACCCTTATAAAAACTAACCTAAAGTAACACTATAATCTTCATCCAATTTACTCTTTAGTCATGTGTATCATTATAGAGTAACTTAAAATGCCTTTCTAAATTTGTACGTAAGTTACCCACGTATATTGTTATTAAAAAATAACCTATAAACATCTAAATCTTATTCTAATTATCTTCACATGCATTATATAGAAATATACAAAAGTAAACTAATATATATGATTCTAAATTACCTATTTATGTTATTGTTAATTTATAATACTAAGCTAAGGTATATATGCATGATGAGTGTTACCACATAGACCATTTATACAGTATTGAGGAAGTGATAAAAAATATTGGTTTTATGCTAAACACAATATACGGAGGTGCGATACAAAATAAAAAAATGTGAATGTGGATGAAAAAAAGTATAAAGTAATTACTTTAAAAATCAATCACAATTGGACAGAGTATTATGTTGAAGTATTGAAAAAAATGAGAGAGTAGTAGCTAAACAATTTTAGTTATTACTCAAGAGTTTAATTTCTAAATAATTTTCAAACTCAATAGCTTATAAAATTAGCTTGTGTAGAAGCACGGGTTGATGGACTACTGTATTGAATTGTACTCAATTATAACAAGCAACTCTCCTGCGTGTCATTCCAAAAGGCAAAAAAAAAAACCCGCCCCTAAACTCACACCTTGTTTGTATCCACCAGCTAAATTTAGCTATTATGAATCCAAACAAGATCAAGCTAAAGTTTAGCTAGCTAAAGATTCTTTTATCTGGTTCAACCTAGTTAAACTGGTAAAATAATCAAATTGTCCCTCCACCTTCCTCAGGAAAAGTTTCTAAAGTTGGAGGGAGGGGTAGAATAGACAAATAACTCTTCAACTACCATTTAGCCAGTGGATCTAAATATCCCTAACTAAATTTTAGCTAGCTAAACTAGTTAGAGCAACTCCAAAAGTACCATAAAAAATTCTTTCCCAAAACTATGTATTGGGGGTTCTCCTAAAAAAATTCCCCCAAAAACATATCAATCCACAGCAGATCGCTAATAAATTGCCCCCAATATTTCAAAATAGGCCACGTCATCGTATTGGGCCCATCAAAAGAGACGCGCGGGCATGTGGGAATCAGGATTGGGGGAGAAACGCCAACGCTAAAATATACGCAGTGGCAGGCTATTTTTTAGCGTCGCTAAAAAAATTAGGGAAGGTTTGGATGGACTGTTGGAGTTCGTTTTTTCTCTTTTTCTCCCTAAAAAAGATATTGGGGTTAAGATTAGCAGCCTTTTAAAGTTGCTCTTAAACGTTAGTTGGGTGGATCCAAACATGACCATAGTAGCCAAGTAACAAACCTGTGGCGGTGCATGCAAACCTCACGGTTAATGCAATCCCAATCTTGCTTGATGAAAACCTCCTTTATTTTGCCGTTCCCTAATGATTGAACACCACCTGTTTCTGGATGTGTAAGTAAGTAGTTTGCTGATCACATCAACCAGCAGAGCATCCTGAACAGATCGAAGCAGGACAGACAAGTAGGCAAAGGATTCGGTGCCTTTGCACGTACCGAAAGAGACGCCCACGAACAGCCACCCACCAGCAGGCAGCAGCGTAGTCAATCGATCGGTCGCTCGTGACTTTGAGAGTCTCCAGCTGCCGGCGAGAGACGCCACCGCACTGACGGCCGCCGGCATCACAGTACTCGTCAGTTACTCACTTGCGATATGGCTGCAAATTAGGTGACAGCATAATATAATCGGAACGATAGGGCCGAGATTAATTAATTCGTGATCGGTAGCGTGTTCTTTAATTAGCTAACCCGCGCACCAGGCCAAAGTGTACGAGATTAACCTAACGACCGACGATCCATGCTGTTAACTTGCTCTTTGTAACTGAAAACCAATTTAATTCGATGTTGTTAAGCTCTTTAGCTCACATGGCACACGACCATCTAAAATAGAATACTTTAGCTTCTTATATAGTTCGTTGGCATAATGGCATGCCAAAATAGTGGTTTTTAATTAATTAGCTCATGCTTGTTAATTTCCAAAATAAAAATAAAACAGAAGCCGACAAGCTACGAGGCTAAGGCTGTATCTTCAATTTGTCTTCGTAGCAGCGAGTGTATTGTTCATGCATGTCATGTGCGCATTACGTTAATCTTTTTCCATAATTAAGGTTTAATTTTTCTAGCAGACATGTAGTACCAACTAACAAAGATAATGAGGCCTCTACTTGAGCGGCAAAAAGTTTGGCAGTACAGTTAATGGCGATCCAACTGAGCTATGCGCTCTTGCTGTACTCATCATTCACAGAGATAATCTAGCATAAATCAAATGCCATGTGATCTTGTTCATTTATCTGATATACTAAGCCGTCGCAAGCCGATCGCTACGAAAATGACATAAAGTGCAACGAAAAGGAACGGAAAGTAAAGCAGATCGAGCAAACGATCGGTCGAGTTGCCTTTCCCCGTTCATGGATCGATCACTAGTCAGCTCTCGCTAGTCGCTACCTTGTAGGAGTAGATCGTGTCCTTGGAGCTGCTTAGCATTTCGTTCTCAGTTTGGCAGCAATCTGATGGCCTCACGTAACAACCAACTGCGTGTTTTAATACGTTATCAGATCCCGTCAGCTTTCGCCCTGCCGTAATAATCCATCCCCTTTTTCTACCCGCAGGGCTTGCACGCAGATGCAGCATAGTACTGCAGCGCATAGTAGATACTCCTGGTACTGTCACTGTGGCCACAAATAGGAAGAGCCCAATGAACTCGATCGGCAGCTGACGCGCTCTGACGCACCCAATCATCAAGTGACACTGTACGGTGACCAAACCCGCTGCAGGCTGTAGCCCGAGGTGGTGGCGCCGGCCGCCGCGTGAATTCGGCGCGAGCGGTAGGCTGGCGGATGGGTCGTGCACGTACAGTGGCCGGCGGGACAGCCCGCCGCCGGGGCAGGGAGCTTTGCGGCGCCCTTTTCTGCGCTTCGGTTGCTCTGCGGAGGTGCGGCAGCGTAAGAGAGGTTTTTGGCTTCGTTTGGCAATGGCTGGATCTGGATGGAGATGGATCATTCCTCATGGATGGCCTTTCGCATGCACTTGGTTGCTGCGCGTGGGGGCAACCGTTGGCAACTTGGCATGAAAAGCATCGGGTATCGCTGCGGCGCAGCCCCATGGAAGTGGCCGGGCCGCTCATAGACCAGAATACCAGATGTCATGGGCTTGCTACCCTACTCGATCTGTAGAAACTAGAATCCGTTAGTAAGTTTCTCAAATCGAGTTGATGCCTTGAATCTTGATGATGATGATCGATCACGCGCGCGCGGTGCACCGAACCTGAACGCCTGTGCTTTTGCGGCTGCATGCTCTCTCGTAGTCCCGGGGGCTCCATATTTCCACCGAGGGTTGAAGTAAAATCCTGCTCCTCAATGATTTGTTGCAAAGACTGTTGGTGCCCTGCACTGGTCTCCGATTCGTATGCATGCACCAGCGCCAACTCTTCCCACCGTTCCAAACAATGAGAGCTCTCAGAAGCTACATGGTAGCTAGCAGTACTAGTCAAGTGATGCGACTTGCAACCTTAAAATTTTGTCCCCGCCATACTTAGGGGTATTTGGTTCAAAAGACTAAAGTTAGTTCCTATCCTATTAAATGTTAGATACTAATTAGGAGTATTAAATATAGATTAATTACAAAATCAATTGCATACATGAAAGCTAATTCGTGCGACAAATCTATTAAATCTAATTAGTCCATGATTTGACCACGTGATGCTACAGTAAATATGTGCTAATCATGGATTAATTAGGCTTAATAGATTCTCTCGCGAATTAGTCTTCATTTATGTAATTGGTTTTGTAATTAATATATATTTAATACTCCTAATTAGTATCTAAACGAGATTAAATTTTAATCCGTGCAACCAAACACCCCGTAAGGTTATAGAAAGGTGGAGGCTATTTAGAACCCTGCGTTTTGTGGGTGTTCTTATGGACTTGTAGAAGCTATGTGGCTGAATTATTGTTAGTTGGACTATAAGCGGCTCTGTTTGGACCAGCTAAAGCTAGTTAAAAAGCCGATAGCTAGAGATATTAAAAACAGAATAATAAAAGTTGGGGTTGTTTAGATGCCAGGATTATGGAGGTTCCAAATTGTTGTTTTTAGAAGCAGGGATGAAGCTAGGATTGAAGGATTGCGGGACCAGCCAAGTTAAATTTGGAAGAAAACACTGGAATATAGGTTTAAATTCTTCTTGATCTACAAGATTTTCAGTAAAAAAAAACAGAACTATAAGGGGGCCATGGCTCCTGTCAGCCCCCTAATGGCTCCGTGCCTGTTTAGAAGGTAATTGCATATTATGCTCTCACTGTCTCTCTACCCTCATAGGCATTGTATGAAGAGGCGGCAGTGGGGAATTTTCAGGTGGAGGTCCGCTAGACATGTAGGCATATAACCGAAACCACCATGTTTGCTGACCTTTTTCTTGTAACCTCAAAGCAATGTCTCTCTTCCCTTTTAACGATCGTCACCTATTCACTTTCCAGACAACGAAATCTTTACTATATCCTGTTAATAATTACTAGTAATAAGTAAAGTTATCCTCCCTCCAACTGAGTCACTCCCTCAATTTCAATCGACAGCGAAACCAAGTGCAATGCAAGTCCCAGGTGGATATATCGTTCGAAATGAAGCACGAGGTTCACGAGTCCGCGTTGTGGTCATTGACTTGTTGTTATATGCGGCGATAGGGATCTGTGGCTCCAAAGTTCCAACAAAAATAATACTTTCATACACGCCGTATCATCGCAAGATCAGCCGAGTTGGGTTGTCCCTCTCACCAAGTGTGCTTACTCTATCATAATAAAAGGGTGTTTGGATCCATGAACTAATTTTTAGTTCGGGTCACATTTGATATCAATTAGAAGAATTAAACGTGAATTAATTATAAAACTAATAGCATAAGCCGTGGCTAATTCGCGAGACGAATCTATTAAGCCTAATCAATCCATGATTACCATATATTTACTGTAGCATCACATGGTCAAATTATAAATTAATTAAGCTTAATAGATTTATCTTGCAAATTAATCTTCATTTATGCAATTAGTTTTGTAACTAACCTATATTTAATACTCTGATTAGTATCAAATATTCGATGTGACGCGAACAAACAGCCCTAATCGAGCGCAGGCTGCAGACGCGTCGTGAATTTATCGCGTCGCCCGCCGCCCGGCCCCTACCTGCGCTGCGCAAATGAGCAACACCAGATACACGATTGAGCTAGAATGGTCTGAGAGAGATACATGGTGCCATATCCAATCTGAACGTCTCAAGTCCGAACCACGCTCATTTCCGCAATCCACCGAGTCAGATAACAAGAAAGTTGTAGGCTTGTAGCTCTAAGAGGGGACATCGCTGGATACATCGTGGCGTACGCGCATCCTAGTTCATTTGACTGCTGGCAAAGCAGCGTCCCCTTCGATAAGCACCCCGTGTGAATGGCTGTATACAGCTTTAATTGACGGTGCTGTCGAGTGTCGTGATCAAAATTCAAACCTCCATTAGGCTTACGCTCTTTTTTTGGTCGTGTTTTGACCATTTGCGCCGGCACCGACCTGATTCAGCCCAGCTCAACAGACCCAATAGCCATCTCGAGCCTTTTTCACGCTGAAGTCCGAAATCATTACACGGTCCGGCCCAAGCTAGTAAGGAAAGTCCCAATGGAGTATTTATGGTGGTTTCTATGTCTACTAATTATCTTGACAGCTCAGCTTTTTTGCTTATGTGGTAAAATAATTAATGATGAGTGAGAGCACAAAATAGAGAAATGATTTCCTCCTCACGGAACCGAGTTGACGCAAGGACCGAGACACCACAAAACCACCCAAACCCTGTTGGGAGACTCGAGTAGTTTTGAGCGGCATCCATCCGGATCCAGTGCGCCACCGCCGCCGCGCAGATGGCGGGAGCGAGCAGGGCTGCAATTCCTCTCCCGCGCGCTCGCTCCCGCGCGTCACCCTCTCTTGCGCTCGCTCACTGGAATCAATAGAGGTGCGCCCCAATTCCAAGACCTAGCCTCCTCTGCCCCCAATCCATCCCAAATATCTGAGAAAATGAATCACCAGGCGACAAATTTCAGGAGAGGCACTGGTACTCCCTTCGCCCTTGCTGCTGGATCCAGTTCAGTCGATAGTGCTCCTGCCACCCTTGCTACTGGATCTCCGTCGGTCGCTGTTGCTCACGCCACCCTGGCTGCAGCATCATCTCCACCACCCGCAAGTATTCAACTCACCGGTTTTCCTGCGTGGTGGACAAGCTCATCTCCTATGGCCTCTTTCACTGAAGGGTATGTTTATTTCACTCCTACACAAGTCCTTCAAGCAGTGCATCTAGTATGGTTTAGCAAAGAGTTGTTAATTTTATTCTAGTAATCTTCTGAAAATTACTAATATTATTTGCACTAGTATATCTTTTTCTGATAAATAATCAGTATGGTTTAGCAAAGAGCTGTCATATTTTTTTTATACTTCCACATGTTTGTAGCACATTAGTTCCACTGAACATATCTTTTTTTTTCTTTTTTCAGGATTTACCCACCAGGTGGGTTTACCAATCTGCAGTTAGATCAATCTCCTAACCATCTCAATGAAAATTTCCATTTTGTTGGAACTACAAAAAGGAAAGTGCAACTTCTCCAATTGCTCCAAGTTCTGAACAAACCCCGACAGGTAGAAGCAATGTAAAAAAATAAGAAACAATTGATGTTGATGCGGATGCTGATGAAAACCCCCAAGATCCTAGGACCGACAAGCGATTGAACTGGACGAAAGATGAAGACATTAGATTGGTAAGCCACCTTTCTTACTTTGTAAACTTTGTAGGCCACTGCTTGGTTGTGTAACTCAAAGGACCCAGTTGATGGAACTGATAGAAAGGCAGATCAATATTGGGTGGATGTTACTAAAGAGTACAACCACACCACAAAGAGTTGCCACAATAGAAACTAGAACCACCTGAAAATCCGTTGGGATCGTGTTAAGAAACCAATGAGTGAGTATCATGGTTGCTGGATACAAACCAATAGAGTGCACATAAGTGGGTTTAGTGATGACTAATTGACGGATCTTGCTGACAAGATGTATGCCTCTACACAAAATGATAAAGATTTCATGCTGAAGCATATATGGAAGGTTGTTCGAGATGAAAGAAAGTGGTCTGCATATGTTAAAAAAATGGAAAAGGAAAACGATAAGGGTGCAACTACTAAGCCAACTGAAGTGGTGAATTTGGATGATAATTCTAATATTCGTCCTATGGGTCATAAGAAGGCCAAGGATGAGCGCTATGGGAAAAAGAAGGCATCTGATGCTTATTCAGCTATTACTGAGAAGCTAGACAAGTTCATTAAAGTAAGCACAATCGCTAGAAAGGATCGTGAGACGTGCAACAAAATTTGACAAACAGTAACCTTGAAGTGGCCAAGCTTGCACATAAGGCAGCACAAGAACAAGTGAAGTGTAAAATGCTAGACACTTATAAAGAGCTATTGTTAGCACCCAGAAGCAATTTGAGTGCACATGCTTTGGCTGAGAGGGAGAAAGCAATAGAGAGCATGAGGATGGTCTTATTTGCTACAGATAATTAAGGTATTTGCTAAACTGCTATGCTATTTTTTTATAGAGTTACTAGTTTTATTTGCTATCAATATTTATTCCTATGAAGCTGAAAACTGCATGTGAACACTGCAACTTTATTTGCTTGGAAAATAGTCAAACTTGTGTGAACGCTACCTGCTGGTGTGAACACTGCATCTCTACTGTGCTCGTGGGGGGCTGCCTATTTGTTTCCTGTGTCACTGTAGTATTTAATTGTTGTACACACACATATATATTTATATATGCACCGACAGTCTGCCCTCTGTGTGCACATGTAGTTCTCCTCTCTATCTACCCATAATGTCTCACCAGCCACCACATGATGCTGATCCTAATGATGAGGATGGCAGCATAGATCTAGAAGATTTGTACATAGTCAATGCTTTTGTGGCTGAGCAAGATTTATTAGAAGACCTGCAAGATCAAGTGGTTGCAAAATTGAGGGATGAAATTGAAGTGCTAGAAGAAGGGAGTAGACGTAACAGTGGTCCAAGGAGATATTTGGCAAGGCCTCGTGAAGAAGCCAATCAGCGGCTTATGGATGACTATTTCACGCAGAATCCTGTCTACAATTCTACAATCTTTTGTAGAAGGTTTAGGATGAGGAGACCTCTGTTTCTGCGCATTGTCGATGCCCTCGGTGAGTGGTCTCCATTTTTTACCTTAAGATTCGATGCTGTCAATCGCCCTGGGCTATCGCTAATCCAAAAGTGCACTGTTGCTATAAGGCAGTTAGCAAATGGGAGCCCTGTAGACCAGCTTGATGAGTACATTAATATTTGTGAAAGTACTGCAATAGAGTGTTTGAAGTTATTTGTGAAGGGAGTGATTGATAAATTTGGAGCGGAGTATTTGAGGTGACCAATAGTACAAGATGTTGAACACTTAATGGAGATCGATGAGCATTGTGGGTTCCCTGGTATGCTAGGGAGTATTGATTGTATGCATTGGTATTGGGAAAAATGCCCTTATGCATGGAAGGGCATGTATACCTGCGGTGATCACGGTGTACCTACGATCATTCTAGAGGCAGTTGCTTTGCACGATCGTTGGATATGGCACGTTTTTTTTAGTGTTGCTGGATCCAACAATGATATCAACGTGCTTAACCAATCACATTTGTTTGTCGACCAGCTGAGAGGAGAAGCTCCTAAGGTGCATTACTCTATCAATGGAAGACAATATGATATCGGCTATTACCTAGCTGATGGCATATATCCAGAGTGGCCTGTTTTTGTGAAGTCTATATGTGAACCACAATCAGACAAACATAAACTTTTTGCACAACAGCAAGAAGGGGCAAGGAAGGATGTTGAATGCGCTTTTGGTATTTTGCAGTCTCGCTTTTGTGTTTTGCGTCGACCAGTGCGTCTCTACAAGCAAGGGGATCTTGAGAATATCATGCTTGCTTGTATAATCCTCCACAACATGATAATTGAAGATGAGAAGGATATAGAGCAGGTTCCACTTGATTTGAATGAGGAAGCTAGCACATATACTATTCACGAAGCTACAATCTCTCATGGAAAAAACCCAGAGATGGAAGACGTGCTTAACAGAAATACCACCTTACACGATCGTGAAGCGTACAAACAACTTCAATCTGATTTGATTGATCATATTTGGCAAAAGTTTGGGAATTCAAATAGGCAAAATAATTAGGTACATATCTTTGTGTGCAAATATTGCTAAGTCATCCTAGTAGCTCATGCTAGTTCATCTTTGTGTGCAAATATTACTAAATAATGATTTTTTAAAAATTCATCTGTTTACTGTTTTGCCCTTGTAGATGATGATTTCTGGAGTGTTGTGTGACCTGATGGCTACTGGAGTCCGTGTGCATCCTACCTGACATCAACTATATGCATGAGAGATGATGGATGATGCCACCTGGGAGTGGCGCTGGGGCCAGCCAGGGGAGGAGCAGGCGCCAGGGAAGGGGCTGGCGTGCGCTCGACCAGGAAGGAAGGAGAAAGAGGAAGGAAGAAGAAGGAGGAGGAAGGAAGAAGAAGGAAGAAAGAGAGAAGGAAAAGAAAAAAAAGAAAAAAAGGGAAAAGGGAAAAAGAAAGAGAGAGAAGAAAGGGAGAGTTGGCGAAAAATGCAGAAAACGGTCAGGCACGCGTGACGGATTTTTTACGGGCACGCGGTGAAATTTGCGGAGGAAGAAAAAGATGGTTGTCGGCGTTGGGTGCCGGGACGGCGAAGTCGCCAGGAAGAAAAGAATTTCCGGGAGCTCAACGGTCAACGGATGATTTGAGTTAGTAAATTTTTACGGATGTTACAAAAACATATGTGATGTGCAAGTGTTGGATGCAACATGGCTGTCGACGACATGAGGTGAAGATCAAGCAAAAGGTTCATGTCGATGTACTAAGGTTGTGAAGGGTGAACACGAGTAGGCTTGGACTGAGGGACCCGAGAAGTCCGGATGGAGTCATAGACGATCCACATGCTGCACGGAAGAACGAGATTATACGAGATGGAGACGGCGCCGGTCGAGTCAAGCGGGACAAAGGCAAGTCGAGTAGTCGGCCTGGAAGCGGGAGCAAAATACTTGGAGACGTCGAAAATTTGACGGAGGCTAGACATGCGTCGACATCGGTGAGTTACGTCGGGTGCGGCGTGTAGGCCTTAAAATCGAGGGTGAGTCCAGTGTGGCCGGACGACGTCCCGTCTGAGGACGCGTGGCACCATCACGAAACTTGCATCGAGGCCCGTTCAACGGGGTGTTTGGGATGTAATTTGCCAAATGCATTTATATATATATATATATATATATATATATATATATATATATATATATATATATATATATATATATCTGTGTGTGTGTGTGTGTGTGTGTGTGTGTGTGTGTGTGTGGAGTGAGCTGGGGGCACCCATTTCTCAAGGCTGGCACGGGAGAGGGAGAGACGAGAGATCTTTTTATCATCCATAGTTTTTATTTTGCTGGGAGTGGCTGCTAACCGAGCATGAGTTTCAATCTCGTACACAGTTGCTCCACCCGAGCGTTTATCTTTTTGATATTTTCGGGTGATTTTTTTTTGGTGGTTTTTCGTTCTTGCGACTTGGCTGCGATTTATGTCGGATTTCTTGAGGGTTTTTGTTGCTTGGATATGTGAAAATACATCTGTGTCATCAATTGATCTAATCCTCTCGCAAGCATCTTCGATTTCGGGTTTTTCCCCCCCGATTTGTTCTTCATCTAGGGTTCCACGAGATCTCTGAATTTGAAGTTAAAGGCTTATCTTTTCAGGTGTTTTCGGTTGGAATAGCTTGCGCATGATCCCGTGAGGCTGTGGTTCAAATCTTGTGTGAATCCGAGCTGTTTTGATCGAGTTCTTGGTTTTCGAAGGGAGGCTCGAGGTGCTGTTCCTGTTCGAAGCGAGGGTAGTCAGCTGAGATTCTTGTGTGCTGCCCTGTGCTCGATCTTTTCTCTCAGGCGGTCAGCATCTGCAGCAACAAGCTTTCTTTCCTTGATCGATTTTGCATGTTGCAACTCTGGGTTTCGCTCGGTTGCTGTTTTGGTCTGCAGGTCATCGATCCTTGCGGTGCAGTGCTTGGTTTTTCCGACGCATCAGCTAGCCTGTCGATCTTTGCACTTGAGTTTCCATCGATTCAGACGGGCGGCAGCAGCTCAAGCTTTGCCTTTTCTCTCTGCCCGCTGCAGCAGCTCTTGGCTCTCTGCTATTTTCTTCGTGATTCATTTTTCAGCTGTTCAGAGCAGCAGCAGGGTTTGTCTTTTGCTTTATCGTTTAGCCAAAGCAGTAGCTCAGTTGCTTCGGTTGTTTGACAGTCTACATTTTGACGATCAATTTTCTGCAGCTGCTAGCTTTCGATCCTCTCTGTTTTTCTTCTGCAGGTGCAGGTGGACAGTAGGGGATGCTCGGTTCTTTGCAGGTAATTAAGCAGCTTAGGAGGTCATTAGCAAGATGCACTGTCACTTTCATGCTACAGTGATACAGCTATTGATTCAATTGTTTAATCATTGTTTGCTTTGGCTGGTCGGTTGAGTACTTTCATTAGATGATCTTTGAGCTCCTGTGTGTGACCTATAGCATGTTTATTTGAACAGTGAAGTAAAGCTTTGCTCTGAGCATTTAGCAATTTGTCAAGTTCTTTTCATGGATGCATGTGTTGGTCGGCAGCAAGTTAATTGTTTTTATCTCTAGCTGTTTCATTTGACCTCCTGGACCTTGTCTCGATATGTATGGATGGATACTGTAGCATTGCTAGTTAGATCAGTTTTTTAAGTGCTTTATCAATCTGTCAGGAACTTGTAGTGGCTGCGCTTAATCTCTTGTGGTTGTGGTTGTGCTTAATCCATACTGTAGCATGCTTAGTAGTCTCTTGTGCAAACTTTTCAGAGTCTCGTTTTGCATTTGCTTCCACTGCACTTTAAGTGTTTATAATCTTGAGCTTGTCACGAGTTACCTGGTGTCATCTTGACGATTAGAAGCGATGTGTATTTGGAGTGGCAATCGGGATATAACCCTTATTCTCAGAGATAATTTTTAAAGGTTCTCATTGATCCCCCTCTGGTTGTGTGTCCCGGTCCCAGTCCTTCAGTTAGTAAGATGGTTTTTCCGTCAATTGGAATCTCAGGTTTTGTTTCAGCGAATTGATAGAAAAAAAAACTAATTCTAATTTTGGCCGGGAATAAAAGAACTCATCAAAATTGAATGAAGAATCAAACAAATCTAGAATGTAGAAAGTAGAACAGCTTTTTCCAGTGCTTCCAAACGAAGCCGATGATTATGGTGTTTGCTGCCGAACGTCTCCTCTACGTCGCGAGCATGACCCTTGAAATTTGTCACGGTGCCAGCTCCGTCTTTCACGTTAGCGTGATACTGACTGAGTCACACTGGCATCACCCTCAAAAAGTAGCGCTAACCAATCACCGCATCTCTGAGTTTGACGAGGGAGCAAGAGGTGACACGCATCAACATTTACCAAACCCACCTGCCTGTCAACTGAAGCGGTAACACACGGGACATTTCTTGGGTTTCCACTAACACACCCACTTCTCCAATCGTTGAGTCCCCCTGGAGTGGCTGGTAAGAATCATGGAAAATTTCACGGGCCCGGGCCAATCTGTTGCCAGTCCAAGCGCGATTGGAAAAGTAACGGGGCACCACGGGCACGGGGGACTAGTCGTCCACGATGGTGACCGGAGTGCAAGGAATTCCTTGCGCCCCGCCTACAGAAACGAAAAATATCGCGCCCCCCTGCCCCCACAACCCGAGCGAGTCAAGGGTCAAGCGAAAAGCCCCGGCTCCGGCAAAGGATCCCGACGAACGCAAGCCGCCGCCCACGATTGACGATTCCGCCGCTCGCGACAACCACCGAACATAAACCCAGGTGACTATTGCGGCTGCGGCAGCCTCGCCCTCGCCGCTCGCGCATATATCACTCTGACAATCTCTCCCAACAAAACCCGCATCAGCCTGCAACTTGCTCAGCCACCGCCACCACCAACCCAGCCCAGGCGCGCGCGTGCCGGGCCTATCCACATCGCTAGCCATGGCGAGGCCGCCGCGGCTGCTGCCCCCGCTAGGCGCGCTGCCGCTCCTGCTGTGCCTGTGCACGCTCCCGGCCCCGGCGCGGTCCCAGAACGCGACCGCGCCGGCGCCGGCGTCCGTCCAGGGGTTCAACTGCTCCAGGAACAGCACCTACCCGTGCCAGGCGTACGCGCTCTACCGCGCCGGCTTCGCGGGGGTGCCGCTCGAATTCGCGGCCATCGGCGACCTCTTCGGCGTCAGCCGCTTCATGGTCGCGCACGCCAACAACCTCTCCACCTCGGCCGCGCCGGCGAACGGGCAGCCGCTGCTCGTGCCGCTCCAGTGCGGCTGCCCCTCCCGGTCGCCCAACGCCTACGCGCCGACGCAGTACCAGATCACCCCGGGGGACACCTACTGGATCATCTCCACCACCAAGCTGCAGAACCTCACGCAGTACCAGGCGGTGGAGCGCGTGAACCCGACGCTGGTGCCCACCAACCTCGACGTCGGCGTCATGGTCACGTTCCCCGTCTTCTGCCAGTGCCCGGCTGTCACCGACAACGCCACGGCGCTCGTCACCTACGTCATGCAGCCGGGCGACACCTACGCGACAATCGCCGCCGCCTTCGCCGTCGACTCCCAGTCGCTCGTCTCCCTCAACGGGCCCGAGCCGAGGACGCAGCAGTTCGCGGAGATACTAGTGCCGCTCCGCCGGCCGGTTTCTGATTTTATGCCCCCAATCGTGCGAGTAAACAACGCCTCGGTGAAG
The DNA here is from genome assembly GCF_005286985.2 of Setaria viridis. NCBI lineage: Eukaryota > Viridiplantae > Streptophyta > Magnoliopsida > Poales > Poaceae > Setaria > Setaria viridis. The sequence goes on from NC_048263.2 coordinate 34,043,196, forward strand.
CCGGCTTCCCCGCCGCCGTCCGCTTCCCCCAACACGACCGTCGTGAGCAACGACCGGAACGGGGTGGTCACCGGGCTGGCCGTCGGGCTGGGCGTCGTCGGCGCGCTCTGGCTGCTGCAGATGCTGCTGCTGGCCTGCCTGTGCAGACGGCTCAAGGCGAAGGGACGACGAGGGGACGCGGTGGTGAACGGCGACGGCGTCGAGGGCGGCAGGTTCGCCAAGAGCTCGTCCGGCGGTGGCGGGGAGAGGTTCCTGGTCAGCGACATATCGGAGTGGCTGGACAAGTACAGGGTGTTCAAGATCGAGGAGCTGGAGCGCGGCACGGGGGGATTCGACGACGCGCACCTCATCAACGGCAGCGTGTACAAGGCCAACATCGACGGCGAGGTGTTCGCGGTGAAGAAGATGAAGTGGGACGCCTGCGAGGAGCTCAAGATCCTGCAGAAGGTGCGGCCTCTTTCAGTCTTTCTTCCCCAATTGAATTGTTTGCTCCAGTGCTGTCACAACTCAGAATTAAAAATTGCTTTCGAATTAATTTGCTCATCACTAACAAAGAAAACGATAATCACTAAGCCTTGCTTGCTGATCTATTGAGATTGATTTCACCATTAGAAAATTCATTTATGATTGGGACAGTATGATTTAAAGAACGTTCGTGCTCATATCCGTTAGTTTTTGTTGAGGAGATTAAACAAAAGAACGCACTTCTAAACAAAGAGCACGCACTGCTATAACTCTATCCGTTCCAAATGAAATGATCGCAGTGGTTAATTAATTGGACTAACAGCAGCCAACATAATAACTAGTGGAAGTAGTGTTGTAGCAGTATTTTAAGGCCATGTTTGTGCCTGAGTTCCCTTTTGTAAGGCAATGGGTCATTGGTTTGGAATCTTGCTACTGACATGGACGTCAACTGGCGAGGGGCCATCTCTCTATTGGCTGATTCATCTTTCTTTTGTTCGATTAATGACAGGCCAAATTATTGATGCTAGTGGGTTGAGGAAGTTTAATTTTAGATCTGTCGCTGTGTGAGACTGCCATCAGATGCCTTGAAGCGGCTCTGCAGGGCAGAACTTGGATGGATCGCACAAGCCTTCGAAAAATACAAGAACATCCAACCATAGATCACCCAACCACTTGATGGGGTACTTGTTTAATTCCCTTGCCCTCTCTAATGGAGATGCCCTGCGAACCATAGCGTATCGTGTAGGGTATGGCTTGGGAGACGGGAATGGCTCCGAGAGTATGCACATCATCCCGATCACTGCATGTCAGGATGGGGACATGGTCAAAGCTGTAGGAGTATAGATTGCTCGTCACCTCATCAATCACCAGCCAGCCGCTGCCCACTGGGTCGTAGGAATCTTGTGTGCGCGACAGCTCCACAAGGGTGCATTGCATTTCATTTGTACTTTGCCAGTCTGCGGCACGATCACATGCGCAAGTAAATATCACCATACGTACACGGCTACATGCCTACATCTCCGTTTTTCAACAAAGTCTGCTGTCTCAATAGCTGACACGTAGGGGGACATTGACTAGGTCGTTGAATTTCTTCGCATCAGCATCACCAACTCGTCAACCCACGACGCGATGTATAGCAAAAGATGACGACGGTCGACGGACGTTTGTGAAAAGGCAGCAGGATTTCGAGTTTCGCAAGATTCGGAGCTAATTGTATAATAATTCGTGCGGCAGGTGAACCACAGCAACCTGGTGAAGCTGGAGGGCTTCTGCATCAACTCGTCGACGGGCGACTGCTACCTGGTGTACGAGTACGTGGAGAACGGCTCGCTGGACCTGTGGCTCCTTGACCGCGACCGCGCGCGGCGCCTGGACTGGCGCGCGCGCCTCCACATCGCGTTGGACCTCGCCCACGGCCTGCAGTACATCCACGAGCACACCTGGCCTCGCGTGGTGCACAAGGACATCAAGAGCAGCAACGTCCTCCTGGACGCCCGCATGCGCGCCAAGATCGCCAACTTCGGTCTCGCCAAGACGGGCCACAACGCCGTCACCACCCACATCGTCGGCACCCAGGGGTACATCGCGCCTGAGTACCTCGCCGACGGCCTCGTCACCACCAAGATGGACGTGTTCGCCTACGGGGTCGTCCTGCTCGAGCTCGTGTCCGGGCGCGAGGCCGCCGACGAGGGCGGCGAGCCGCTGTGGGCGGACGCGGAGGACAGGGTGTTCCGGGGACGGGACGAGAGGCTGGAGGCCCGCGTGGCGGCGTGGATGGACCCGGCGCTCAAGGAGCAGACGTGCCCGCCGGGGAGCGTCGCGAGCGTGGTCAGCGTGGCCAGGGCGTGCCTGCACAAGGACCCGTCCAAGCGGCCCAGCATGGTGGACGTGGCTTACACGCTGTCCAAGGCGGACGAGCACTTCGCCGACTACTCCGGCGAGAGTGTGTCCGTTGACGGTAGCGGCGAAATCGCTGCCCGGTGAACCATCCTTTGGTTTGGTTAGTACTCGGTAGTAATACTTTTTAGCCATCAGTTCGCGTTGTAAATGTTAAGGTCTAGCGAGCGGACGGTGAGTGAGCAGTGAGTAATAACGCCGGCACTATGACGGCCGCGATCAATCGGCTTGAGGTGTACTCTTGTTAAAGCTGTGTAATTACGCAGATGAGGATCAATCGTAGCAAATAAAGTTACGACTAGCAGCAATTTGTGGCTTTGGTTTATGTATGGTATCAGATGTTTGCAAACATCGTTCATAGGCCCTCTAGCCCAGTTCATTTTCAAAGAGCTATCAGATCGGACAGCCCAACTAACTAGTCCAGCAATGCGCGCGGCCCGTTAACAAAGGACAATGGCCGGCAATGTTTTCGTTTATTTTTAACGAACGGGAGAGCTGTCGACCGCCAATTATATTAATAAAGAAGATGAAGATTAGGCTGGACGAAAACATTAAAAAGGGAAAACAAGACAGATTGGATTAATCCTCAACGTATGCTGCACCATACCCTCATAGCAACACAACTCTACAACACATTGGCCGGTTGGATTGTGACATCAACCATCGCCGAACTTCACTCCTCTCAACACCTCGGCGACAGAACCGAAGCCTTACCGCAAACCGTACCACCGTACACACGGTCAAGAAGTCGCCGAAACCTCCCAGCGTAACCTAGCGTCGACGTTGAACCGAGAAGTAGGCTACACCGCACCGAGAAGGCTATCGTCATGCAGGACCTTCTGCCATCGTGCCGCTGTAACATCACTCTCCACCTGATAGGGTGATAGCACCGAATCCGAACCTCTCGCAGCCTACCTCGTAGTCGTCGCCGCGATAACACAACGTGCGGGAGCCTCGCCACATCCGCCGTTAGACTCTACCTCTCTCGTCGCCTTGAAGATACACTGTACGCGGGGGCCTTGCCACGCCTGCCGTAGTACTCCACATCACGGATCTGTTTCTTTTGTTGCTGTCAGAGTGTTGAGCGATATTGCCTCATTTCCCAAGATCTCCATTGATCAGCCAAGCCACCGCAGTGTGTCGACCTCTCCTCGTTGTTTACCCTCATACGTACCCTTCTCCGCAGTGTCAGCAGGCTAGAGAAGTCGCTTGCGCCACCTTCCGACGATGTACCGCACCGGATAGCCCAGCTAAGCTGAGCAACCCGCCGCGATCCGCTACAAGCCTAGTCGTCCCACGCTGCCGTTACCGTAAGCGCTGTCCTCCGACGCAGTCCCACACCGCACTTATCGCTACCAAGCAACGTCAGCCGCCGCGGTCCGCTGCAAGCAGCCAAATCTGATGACCATGCAACAACCCCTAGCCACCACCATAACTTCGATCGCCTACACATGGGCTCAGCAACACCCATTCAGCTCACCACGCGGCGGATTTGCCACCCTCGGCAATGACCTCCCATGACAATGGTTCAGCAATGCCACGAACCAAGTTGGGTCTCTAGAGACGATGCCTCCAAGGAGGGCACAACACCAATAGTGCCGCCATCGCTCATCCAGGATCTGGATAGAATTTTCACCCAAAGAACCCCGTGCAGCAGGGTCGTAATTCCAACATGACGCCCCCAACATGGAAGACGACGTCCTAGGACACCGCCGTGATGTCCACTAGCACGAAGGCCGGTGATGGCTTTCGCTCGGAGCAATACAACCCCTCACTGCACGTACATGGTTCGACACTCCTGGACCACTGCTACGGCAACCCAGCCGAAGCGACGTCGCCGCCGCGCCTCCACTTGCCATGCCACCGTACCTCCACCTCCGTTTCTGTCGCCGGCCTCCATCGCTACCCACGCGCAGCGCCCTCCACCGCCAGCACCTCCCTGCCGATGCTGCGCGTCCGCTTGCCATGCTCCTCCTGGCCGCCGCACTCCTCTTAGCCACCACGTGCTTTCCCGGCCGCGCGCTCCTCCCAGCGACGGTGCGCCTCCCGGCGTCTCGCGACTTGCCACCGGGCATCACTTGTGGCAGCTTCTCGCTCCCCATCATCTCCGTGACGTCCGCGCCAGAAGGATGGCTCGACATATCATGCATCACCACCATGGTGCCACGAGCATACCCTGCACCCTCCAGCCCCACCACCATGGCGGCACCGCAAAACTGCATCTGCATCGCCGACGAGGACATGAGAAGGGTAGCGCTGAGGTGCTATCAGGCACCATTCCGACGACCTTGCCTCCACTCACACCACCAGCTGTCCTGGCGCCTCTCCGTCGCCGCCGGCTTCCGTCGTGACTGTACGGGCCACACACACCATCCTTTCCGCATGCTACACGCCGCTTCCTTCCTGCCGCGAGCACCTCTGTGCCCTGCCTCTGCGCCTCTCGTCGCCAGCGCCGCAGCGCGCTGGCCTCCACACTGAACCTCGCATTGCCGAGCCGGACGGTGAGCGCGCATCACGCTACGGCATACCGCCTTGCCGCCAGCACCCGTCTCCGCGGCGTGTTCCTCCGCCCAGACCACCGCCATCCCACAACCCTTGCAGCCAGATCGCCGCCGCCCCTCGCAGCCAGACCGCCGGCGTACGTTGCCACCACCGCTACCACCCCTCGCAGACGGACTGCCAACACACCTCGCCGCCACCGCTCGACCGCTACCGCCCCTCGTAGACGGACTGCCGGTGCACCTCGGCACTGCCGCTCGACGGATCCGGGGGCGGGAAGGTCGGATCCACCCACGGAAGGGTCGGATCCTGGCTTTGGCCGCCCCTGTCACGCCGCCCGGTCGAAGCTCGCCGGGTCGAAGCTCGTTCCGCTCCCGGCTCGGCGTAGAGCCCCAAATGACGGGTGCCCTGCCGCCGCCGTCCTCGGTAGCCGGTCGGACTTCCGGTGGCCTCCTCCGGCGACGGCGAGGTGGGAGGAGAGGCGCGCGCGGGGGGGGGGGGGGAGGTGTCGCTCTCAGGGGAGCGACGCGGGGGCTGACAAAATGCCCTCCACCTAGGTACCTCACCATACAAATTGACATCTATGTTTTCTTTTTCTTGTCAAATGTTCGTGTTACTAGTAATTTACTAATTTGCTTTTAATGTTTTTCATATTCGTTTATTGCATTCAACATTTTAAACAGCTTGATACAACATTTCTTTAAACTAAAGCCAATACTTTGGATATTAGCTTTAGTTTTCTTTTTCATAATGTCGATTCAACATTTTGAAAGGCTTGATTCGATATTATTCAACACCTAATTCAACATTCCAAATATACTTAATTTAACATTATGTCCGCTCAAGCATTTGAGACCTCATTCGAGGGCACTTGGAATCAGTGGGGCAATGTAAGGAGCCAATGTGCGACGCGGAGAAAAAATAGAATACCTCACGAGTACTATTGCTTCATCCGTTCCAAAATGTACATCGTATTGATTTTTCTATGTACATAGATTTTGCTATGCACTTAAATATAGGATTTTATTTAGGTGCATAGTAAAATTTATGTATTTAGAAAAGCTAAAACGAACTATTTTTTAAAAAACGGGGAGTAATTCAGAACCAACACAACACGACATCCATGCAAAATGGAAGTAGAAATACGTCAACGCGAGCAACGTTAATTGAGCCCACACGTAAAAGTTTAGTAAATAAAGCACCAGCAGCTGAGAGCGAGCTAACCAACCACGCCGGTGCACCAGTTATGTGCTCCACTAGTACTGTCACGTACGCGTCAGTACCACACAGCTAGAGAATCTGTGTGCTCATGCTCACAACGGGCCTGCAGCATGCATGGCCCTCCTGGCTCTTCTTTGCACGCATGCGCTCTCTCGTTCGCTGTCCCGTAGACACAACACACAAGGCTGGAAGCCTGGAACCGTGCCGGCCGGCGGCCGCACAAAGTCAGCGTCCAGAACCGAACACGTAACGCGTGCAACGGAGGATATGCCCCCAGGCCCCAGCTAACTATCGGGTGCTTATCATGAGCCCTTGATCGATCGGTTGTCATGACCGGCGGCCCCCTGGATCAGACACGTTTATTCAAATTCACCCAATATGGCAAACGAGACTAGGCTGTTAATATGTTATACTCTGCAGGTCAACGCTGTTCTTGCCGAGACATCACGCATTCGTGCCCCGGCGCTGCATCGCCCCCGCAGTCTCAGACTAGGCAAGATTTTGAACAGTCAAATGTCCATGCCCACCACATTCATTCCTGCAGTAGATTAACAAAGGACCAAGGCGGTGACCTTCTTTGAGGAGGAAACGGAAGGAGCCCTGTTCCTGTTGGTTATGCAGGGCTGCGGCTTTTAAAAGAACCGGAGGGTCAAAAGCGCAGATATAAAACGTTCGCCTGGCCTAATCGCTGGCACACATCGCATATGCATTTTGCTGCCTTGATCGCTCACGCAGTCAGGCTGTATTCGGTCACGGTCTCACGGAGGAAAACGTGTCAGCCAGCGCGCGGATTCCGCGTTTTCCACGTTCACGCTCACCCCGGCGCACGACCGACCACCGTGTTTCGGAACCTCGCCGCGAGACCGGGGATGAGAGGCATTCCGTTCCGTGCGCACGAGCGCAACCCACCAAAATACAGATGCCGTTCCTGCGTAGCGTCACGCTGCAGCGCGAGGGTTGACCGGTTGAGGGTGATCATCAGATCGAGATAAGAGAGGACTATAACATGTCTGAGCACACCGGAGGACTATAACATGGTTGATGAAAGAGAATTTCGCAGTTCCGACAAAGGACTGAGGGGACTTGTCACCGAAAGCACCCACACCCTGCGCCAACGTGGCTGGGTAGCATTTGATCGTGGGAAGCAAAGCAGGCGACCGGGCCCCCATGCAACGTATATTTGCCACCGGTTTTTAAAGCCTGAACCAACAGCAGACTACACAAACTGAAAGCGTGCTCCTGCGTTTACAAGGAAACAAAAGATATCCAGGTCATGTTTAGTTCACTTCAAAATCCCAACTTTGACACTATATAAAATGAAAATTTCCCATCACATCAAACTTGCGGCACATGCATGGAGTACTGAATGTAGACGAAATCAAAAACTAATTGCACAGTTTTGTTGTACTTTGCGAGATGAATCTTTTGAGCCTAATTAGTCAATATTTGGATAATAATTCACAAATACAAACGAAACGCTACAATGTTGCTACAGTAATTTTGACACCACAAAGTTGGGTAACTAAACAAGGCCCCAATCTTCAGACTGAAGATACGCTGCCTAAACTATAGGATCAAAGTTAGGTAGGTGAAAGCGCTGGAACGGGGCGAGGTTATTGCCAGGTGCTGCTGCCGGGCGCGCTACAGGCGCGAAAAATACAACACCAACAAGGAGCCACGGCAAGCATGAGCTGATGAACAGAGGACGTCAATGAACAGGAGTACCAACGACGAATGATGTAATCAGATAGTACTCTCCAACATTCAACAAGCGGTGGCAATAAAGAATTTCGAGGGATTACAGCTAGGCATCTTCGGATGGCTCGTCCAGATTCCTAATGGATTTGGTGACGGCAACAATTTTGTGCCCCGGGAGCCGATGAGCTCATCGCACCAGGCAGGAAAAGGCTAACGCCAGGCGGATGCGACGGTGACCACGCGCCCCATCCACCCGACCCCGAGCCGGCCGCTGTCCAGCTTCACGTCGAACCCCGGGCGTGCGTGGCCGAGCCGTGCCTTGACGCGGTCGGCGATGCCCTGCCCGATCGCCACTGGCCGGAGCCCCGCCATGCCGAACCGGGCACGCCACTTGCCGAACACCTCGCACCGCTCCATCCGGTCGGGCCCCTCCCGCGCCAGCGCGTTGGTCGCCTTGTTGGCCAGAGCCTCCTCCGCTCGGGCCCTCTGCGGGCTGTCGCGGGCCAGCGTCGCGTCCAGGGACTCCAGCACCGCGCCGTAGTGCGCGCACGCGTCGGCGAACCGCGCCGCCAGCGGCGCCGTGTTCGTGTTCAGCTCCTGCTCCACCAGCGCCACGACACGCGGGCCCAGCGCGCGCACGCGGCGGAGGAGCTCGTCGCGCGGGTTCGCCGGGGACACGCTCTCGTCGGCGACGCGCGAGAGCGCGAAAGCGAGGTTCACGGCCAGCGCCTCCCCCGGCTCGCACCCGAGCCTCGACGCGTCGATCTCGCCGGCCCGGCAGCTGACCGCGTTGAACCTGAACTCCAGCCCGGCTTGCTGGGCGTGCCTCTTGAGCCGCTGGCCGGTGGCCGCGAGCGCCTGCGTCAGAGCCGGCGTGAACGGCGACGCGGGGTCCGCGACGGCGGTGACCTTGAGGCAGGTGCCCGCCACGCGGCGGCTGGCGAGGGCTTGGATGAGGGCGATGTGCTGCGCGACGCTGACGTCGAAGTCGATCAGGTGGATGGCGCGCTGCCCGGCCACGGCGTCGAGGATGGCGAGGTTGGCGCCGTGGAGGGCGAGGCCGAAGCAGGGGGAGACGTCGTGCAGGAGCTGGCACGCCGCACGCTGCTCGGGGCCGCATAGCTCTGCGAGTTGTTGAGACGAGGGCGGGCCGATGCGGGAGGACAGGGCAGCCGCCATCATGGCCACCAGCCTCTGTTCCGCGTCGCCGCGCGGGTTCACGGTCGTCTTCAGGGCCGCGAGGTGAGCCGCGGCCGCGGTGCGGTTGCCGTCGGCGACGGCCGCGGCGGTCTCGGACAGCAGCTGCCGCGACGAGGCTACCGAGGTCGGCGGTGAGCTGGACGCTGTCGATGAAGCCGTGGACGACGAGGCAGAGTTCGTCGGCGACCTTGTTATGGGCACGGTGTTGTTGTAGTTGTTCGTCGCGCTCGCCATGGGAAGAGAAGGCAACGACGCCGCGGTGATGGAGTTGAGCTCCTGCATCGTGTCCCCCCACGCGGAGCTGGTGACCGTGGAGCCGCACGCGCTCCCCGCGGCCTCTGCATCGCCGTCGTCGTCATCACCCAGCAGCTTCTTCTCCAGCTCATGCAGCAACACCATCTCCCTCGCCGTCGCGGGCCTCGCAGCCGGTCCCCTGGCCACCACCGCTTGAGCAGCCTGCGGAGGCGCGGGCGGCGCAGCCGCCATCTGCCGCCGCAATAGCTGCTGCATCGGCGGTTGCGGCTGCGGTGTCGCCATGTGGGACCCGGTGGTGAGCGACGAGAGCGTCGACGACGGCTGCGGCGAGAGCCCGGCGAAGCCAGCCGAAGGCGGCCCGGAGAAACCCGAGCTCCGCGAGGCGGCCCTCGCCAGCACGGCCCCGATGTCGATCGGCGGGTGCGCGGCCTGCGCCTGTGCCGTGACGCGCTGCCTCACCGCGCGCAGGTACAGTGCCTGCTGCCACCGCTCCACCTCGCCCAGGCTCCTCTTCAGCACCCCGCCGGTCGCCACGGCCGCAGCGTCCTGCCGCGGCGGCTGCTGCGGTTGCCGCCTCACCCCCGGCGCCCGCGCGACCGATCCGCCGCCGTAACCGTAGCCGTACCCCCCGCGAGGGTCGCACCACGGCGCGCCCGCGGGCTCCATGCCGCCGACCGACGAAGCCCAGAGCAAAGCAAGAGCAGCAGAGACACCCCGCACGCGAGCAGGCAGGCCCAGCGGGAGAGAGATGAGAGAATGACAGAGGGATGGGACGAATCTACCGTGCAGGCGGAGGTGGAGAAAACAAGGAATCCCGTAGCGAGGAACCGGCTGCGCCCATTCAATTCCTTGCTCCGCTAATAAAGCGCCAGCCTTTTCCGCAGCCCGCCCTGACGTTAATATGCCTCTTCTACCGGACCTCCCCCGGTGCGAACAAGCGCGTACGTACTCTTTTGCTTTGCTTGGGATCCGACGCCAACGCCAGTGCGGCAGCGATGACGCTGACGGCGTGGCCGTGGCCGCGTGGGGCTGCGCCTGCGGTTGGGGGAATTGACCAATCGGTGGGTGCGGGGCTTTACCTGGCTGGGACGTGGAGGATCAGCGGAACGCGGCCTGGTTTGGTTTCCTTCTTATTTTCAAGCACATATCATGTCGAATATTTAGATACTAATTTGAAGTATTAAATGTAAATTATTTATAAAATTCATTACATAAGTGGAGGCTAAACGACGAGACGAATCTAAGCCTAATTAGTTCATGATTTGACAATATGTTGCTACAGTAAATATTTGCTAATGATGGATTAATTAGGCTTAGATTCATCTCACCGTTTAGCCTCCACTTATGCAATGGATTTTGTAAATAGTCTACGTTTAATACTCCTAATTAGTATCTAAATATTTGATGTGACACGTGCTAAAAATAAGCAAAAGTAACCAAACGCCCCCGCAATCCTCGTCGGCTTGTCGCAGTCGCCAGTCGCAAGGTCCGGTCCGAGTCCGGAGCAAGGTTTTGGTGCAAAAATATGCGAGGGCTGCCGTATGCACGGTATGACTGGATGGGGTGTCGTGTGGTGAGGCTGCCGGATGCAGCTTATCAGCAGCGTATGTAAGTAGTGACGAGGAGCGGAGCAGGCAGGTGAAGTGGACTCGTGGAGATGACGGGGGCCGTGGTGTGAAGGGATGGGAAAACGGGGAGGGCGAGGGAGACGTCGCGTCAAGCCATGCTCCTCGTCCGGACGCCACCGTCTCCACGGGCGGGGCGCCCACGGCGACGCCTGCCGGTGCACCAGACGCGACGCCACCGACTAAGATTGGGGAGTTCCACAGTAATCACCTTCGCTACCTTCTTTTAAACGGATCACTTTCGCTGCTAGTACGTTCATTGGTACAGACTACAGACGACGAGACCTCAGAACCATGTGACGACCGCGGACAAGTGGACAAAAGGACAATGGCACGCTTATCTGATTATACTGTAGGAGTACGAGATTGAGGGAGGTGGTAAGAGGACAACAAAGTCAATGGAACATAGTATTCTTTTGAGGGGAGGCGGCAGTCTCAACTTTTTTATTTTTTAGTCTTTTTTGAAAAATTCTCACGAATACGTCCCTGGCTGAATCATTTCAAAATATGGACCCTTAGCTTGGCGTCATCCATGCTGGCGCCAAGCTTACACGTCTCGGCGCCAAGATCCATGCGCAGCGGCTGACGCGGATGCCGACGTGGTGGGGGCTTGACGCCATCATGGATGGCGCCATGGATCTTGGCGCCAAGCTTGGCACCGAGCAATTTACCCCATGCCTCTCGGCGTTTCAAACGAAACAAGTATAATTATTCCGAGGAGTATGCAAGAAACTATGTTGTGGTTCAACTGGCAGCCCACATCCTAACCAGTTAAACCACAGCATAGTTTCTTGCATACTCCTCGGAATAATTATACTTGTTTCGTTCAAAACGTCGAGAGGCATGGGGTAAATTGCTCGGCGCCAAGGCCTACGGCGCCAAGCCCCCGCCACGTCGGCATCCGCGTCAGCAGGTGCGCATGGACATTGACGCCAGGATGGCTGGTGCCGAGATGTGTAAGTTTAACGCTATCGTGGATGGCGCCAAGCTAAGAGTCCAGATTTTTGAAATGGTTCCGCTAGGGATGTATTTGTGAGAATCTTTCATAAAAATGACCTTAAAAAAAAGACGGAGCGGCAGTCTCTCTGGACTCTCGAGTTGCTTGTGCGTGGGATGCAACGAAGTTGGCTGGAAAGAGAACTTTCCATCCAACTACCTCTTTACCGACTTTGAGTGTGAATTTACAACTGTCTCGCTAATTCCTATCGGATGTCAATTCACACTATATCTGGTTTCAGTATGAGTTCACAATCGTCTCCACCTCTTTCCTGTTGGTTCGTATTTTATCACTGCCTCTACTTGCAGTCTATAGGTCCATACTATGTCTTAGAATTCCACATAGTATGACCTTTGTATTTGTTGACTCATGTGGATTTACAAATAACAGTGTTTTCTAATATTCGATCGTGAGCTATAAATCTTGGAGGAGATAGCATATTTAACATATTGTATTATTACTGTGTTTTCTACTGGTAAGTCATATCCAGATGGCTCTAAAATATTTATCGGTTTGTTGTGAATGTCATTGTCCACGTGTTCTCTACAACGACGGGGACATTTGGATGCTAATAAGAATTTCATCCAATGCTTTGGCACGCCACTATTAGTGTATAATATATGTGCTAGATTTTTTTTAAGAAAAAAAAGGCACGATTCTTGGGTGTTTTTTTAATACTTAATTCTTGGGTGTTATAATTAACTAACTACTGGGCCACTACTTCAAGCTGCACAGCCAAAGCTACCAAAGGGAAAAAAATGCCATTCCTGTATTGCTTGAGGTATCTGACCTTTCCCAACACGGGGGCATGTCATTGCACTCTTTTCTTTCTCAACAGTTTCCCCAACGGGATTCGCCTAAAAAAGATCCATACGTTCCGTGACATTTCAGCCTATAAGCCGGTTGAAAAGCTGAAACGGCTGATTTGTTGTGAGAGTAAAACACTGTTTGGAGGCTCATAAGCCGGCTGAATAAGCTGAAGCGAACATGTCCCAAACGACATCGTACGAAACACCCTATGACACGTGGGTCCCAGTGGTTTAGGACGATTGATGGAGAACGCAAGTATTTTATTCAGGTGAGCGGTCAACGCCTCTCTTCAGTGGAGCACATCCCAGACCTGGCTGGGTCCCAGCAGCCAGCACCCCAAGCGGCTGTCGGCTGGTTATGTGTTGCTTGCTTGTTGATCTTCCCTCGTCGGATCAACGCATGATGAGCGAGGCCTCTCCAATGTGCGCTCCTATACGCGTTGGACCCGCTCCCATACATTGCGAGGTCGCTCCTATCTGGAGGAGACAAAGAACCTGCAACCTCCAACTTTCTCTCCCCTATCATTGCTGCTCCCACCGAACCTGCGTGGCGGAGCCGTCGGAATTGCTCCTGGGCGCCATCGTCGATCTCTGGCGCGCCGGCTGCATCTTCGTCTGAGATGCCATCTTCAGAGCCGCGCCGAGGTCGAGCAGGTCCACAAGATCTTCAGGCGGCTCGCCACCCTCGACCCCGCCGCTGGCCTCGACGCTCCATGCTCGAGCCGCTGCAGAAGGTCGGAGAAGCCACCAAGAGGAAGTAGCAGCGACCTGGCCGTCGTTGGCCGCCTCCTCTTCCCCTTCCGGGGCGCCGGCTACATCTTCGTCGAGATGCACGAGGGCCGCACCAAGCTCGAGCTCTCCGGATCTGATGACCGCACGACACACGGAGATGAGCCCACAGGAGAAGTGCGGATGTCTCGCAGCCAGCCATCTCCTCCAAATCTAGCACCGTGCACTTCACATATGGCAACTGGGGGCTTCAATTTGCATGGAATGGGAATTTGTGAGGAAGCGTTGAGAAGGATTGGAAATATCAGAGGTCAGAGAAAGGACGGTATTCCGCGGACGCATGCTGGTGGAAGATGAAGAAGTCAGGGGAGGAACGGGTTGTTGGAAGGAGCCGAATTTTTTATTTACTAGCCGAAGTTAGGGTTGATTGGATATTAGGTGTTAAACTTTAACAGTGTCACATCGTATGTTCGGATACTAATTAGGAGGACTAAATATGAGTTAATCATAAAACTAATTGCAGAACCCTGTGCTAATTCGCGGGATGAATCTATTAAACCTAATTAATCCGTTATTAGCAAATGGTTACTGTAGCACCACATTATCAAATTATTGACTAATTAGGTTTAATAGATTTGTCTCGCGAATTAGACTCCATCTGTGCAATTAGTTTTGTAATTAGTCTATGTTTAATACTCTAATTAACATCTAAACATCCGATACGATAGGTGCTAAATTTTAGTGGGGTATATCCAAACACCCCTAAGCCGGTTCTAGGACCAGGGTCACTCGAGCACCGAACATCACTCATCCTGTGGAAAAGAAAAGGTGCTCAAAATCACGTCACCATACCGTCGATAGAGTTGACACATATGCGCAAACAATCAGGTTGCCACGAGGCATCCGCGGATGCTTCCAACTGCATGCCAGCTCCTAGGTTTGGCGCCTCTTGCAAAAACTCACGGTTTTTCGGTTTTTGCGGGGCGGCGGGGCGGCACTGGGGCAGGCAGGGCTTGTTTGTTGGAGTCGGACAACCTGAGAAAAAATTGGAGAGCAGCGTGAAAAGTTGATGGTTTTTGGTAAGTACGGAGAAAGCATATTTGGTTGGTGGCTAAGCTTGAGATGCTAATAAGAAGAAAAATACACAATATAAATGTGTTTTCTGATACGTATAAATATATTTTCTTATTCACGGACATATATTATTTAGCACACTTTCTCATTTACTTACATTGTAGAAGAAAAAAAATTAATAAAAGAATTTGAGTATGTAAACACGATGAAACGAAGTTTTTTAAAACTGTTACAATTATTTTGTTAAGTGAAGCTTCCACTATTTGCAATGTGTTAAGCAGTAAAAGTAGTGAACCAACCGAGCCATAATATTGTGGGATCCAGCTTTTTTTTTTGTAATTATCCACCTTTGTCTGAATGCTTAGCACTCGATTAGCAGTCAAGCAGAGTCATTCCCAGCCAGGTGCTCATTTTCGATTGCCTGGGCCTAAGTTTGTTGCCTGAACCAGGCAGTTGATCAGGACAGCATCCAAACAGGTGCCAGGCAAATTACCCTCCACCCAGGCAAATTCACTTAAGGTCACAACCAAACAGCCCCGCAGTGCTGCTTCGTTTAGCTGTGGTTCGTCAGTCAGGATTCAGAAGTGACGGTGTGCGAGCAGAGTGGCCAGCGGCTGCAACGTTTTCTAGTGCTGTTCATGTTCTCTTGGACTAGTACGAGTGATCTTTTTGAGGCCTGCGCTGAGTGGTGGGGGCTGACTTTGTGGCTTCTGCGAGACGCTTGGGTCGCAGGCCAACCGGTTTAGGGTTTACATGCGCGTATAAACAAGGAACGATCTCCAATCAGTCAACTCATCACAATGGAAATCTGTACATTGTCAATGCATATGGACACACAAAACCAGCAGTAATTCCTTGTTCTGAGCTTTCTTGCCCTGAATGAGTGAAGGCTTATACTACGATCATGCACAAGCACAAATGCACGACAGAGGAGGAGGAGCAGGTATGTTGTAAAATTGCCAACCTGGCTCCGTTTTGGGGGTCTTTCGGCGAAGAACAGAGCAGAGCAGGGTTTTTTCCCCCCTGATTGGTGGGTTCAGTTTGCCGGGAGCGTAGGCCTGCACTTTGAGAGACAACATAGACAGCGTCGCATCCACCGTAAGTTGTTGGAGAACCAAACAAGGAATCGTCTGCATGGACCCCTTTTCGCAGGCCGTGTGCGGTGTGCCCCCAAGTGTCGGATGCAACAAGTGCTCGCTGAGGCAACGCACACTGCATGCACGCTAAGCTGGCGCCAAGCAAAGCAAGAGAATCCGACCTGCCACAGCTACCGGTATGTGTCTATCCTGATCTTGCGCTTGCTGGGTGAATACACAAGCCCCAAATGCCCGGCGCCTCCAAAAACATAAACAGCCCAAGCACGAATCCGCGGACGATGACGGATCACGGCGACAACGACATGAAATGAGCCGCAGTGTGCGGGCGATGGAGACGGCCGGTGCTAACGGCTAGTGGCTGCCGGCCGCCGGTAGCACGCCGCGGTGCCTAGCGCGCTGGCATGCGCTTGATTTTGGCGGCGGCTCGGCGCCGAGATGCTGCAGGATGCGCATCAATGTTCAGTGCCATGGCACGACTCGATTGCTAGTGCCGGTTCAGCGCTCTGCTCTGGTGTGCTAGAGTAATAGCCGCCCTGAGCTGCGCCGCCCGAGCGCCGAAGCCGCCGGCGGCTGCCACTTGGCGAGTCGGCGTGCCGGGAATTCCATAGATTTTCCCGATGGAAAACTGGCCATACGCACCCACGGGGAGAAATCCTCGTTCCGTTAGCCCGCGGGCACAGGTAATAAAAAGGGCAGAAACGAAGGAAAAGTAGATAACGCAGGGAGGGCGGCGCCGGCGCGCGCGCCGTGACTTGGAGAGATTGTGGTGGCTGTTTCAACTCCAACCTGTGTTACGGTGTTACCTCAACGGTCATCGATTACGTAGACCTCTGCCCGCAGCAAACGAAAGGAGGATGGACACGCTGCGGACGGCCCGGCCGTCTGAATTACGGGCGAACTACGCAGGCAGGCGAAGTCAAAGGCCATGTTCATTCCGGCTGCAGATTCACCCAATTAGGACATGTTTGGATCCATGGGTAAAATTTTAGTTGTGCACTTTTACCTCATTTTTTTAGCTCTGGGAATCCAAACAGGTGGCTAAAGAGAGTAAATAGTTAAAATTTGGATAAAAAATGTTGCTCCCAAAGAGGTCCTAAGAGGAGCTAAAAGTGCTCCCGGATGCCATTATTCCCCTGTTGTCCCCCTCCCCGCACTCCTCTCTCTCCTCCCCGCGTCACCCCTGCTGCCCCGCCGCCTCCTGCCCGCTCTGCTACGCCGCCGTCGCGCTCCTGCCGCCCGTGCCCTCGCCGCTCCCATCCGACGGAGCAATCGGCGCCGGCTAGCCCGGACCAGCTCAGCCCCGCCGTGAGGTGATCGGTGGACTGCGAGAGGGAGAGCGCCTCCGCCTCAGATCCACCGAACAAGTCTCTGAGCCCAATCTCCCCCCACCCATGCGCCCGCCGACGATGCTCCGCTGGGCCACGGTGGCGCTCGTGGCGACGCTCCTCGCCGCCACGCCGGCCACCGCCTTCTACCTCCGCGGCGGATCTCGACAGCCAGATCCAGCGTGCCGCGTGCGTTTGTTCGTTGGGAGCTGCCTGTGTCTATCGAGTTAATTGCAATAAGGGTTCGGGATCTAGACATGCATCCTGCTGGCTGTTTTGCTTCTGTGTGGAGTAGTGTGATCTTACGAATTGCATTTGGCTAGGTCACTTGTTTCAAATCTCTCTGTGTTGAAGAAAAATGAATATCCTCTGATCTAAGCGGCGACGATAAATGCTCTATAGTGCGCCTTACGTTTGATTAACGTTTGTCTAATCGAATATGTGCTGTGAGTATGCTACAGTATACCCTCTTACATTCAAAATATTCCGTTATTTATGTTTTTGTCCACTTGGTTCCGGAAGGCGATTATATGAAATCATATAGTATATGGAGTGCACGTGCACATGCATGGGGCAAATCAATCATTGTTTGATGAAAGACTAAAATTTAGCCCATAGATCCAAACAGCTCAGTGGGACTAAAATTTAAGAGCTAAAATTTAGGAGCTAAAATTTAACCCATAAATTACTGATCCAAATAAACACCGTCTTAGTGTACGAGATGTACATGTCCAAGAGACCACGACCAGTAGTTTAGTTCCGGTACGGTCGGGCGCTGTTTTGCAGGAGCCGAGTCACGTGCCACTTGCAAATCTTTGCATTCCAGAATCCAGAGTCCAGATAAGATTAGACAGAGAGAATTTATCGTGCGCAGAGTTTTACATTTCTCTCCGACTTGTTTTATTTTATCTGACCTGCAGGTAACAGTAAGACAGGAACTTAACAAAAAAAAAACAAGAAAGCATTAGCACTAGCAATGCAAGGACAACCGTGTCAACCTTGGCTTTCATTGATGTGCACTCACTACATATAGAAGCAACCATACATGCAACGGCAATATGTGGATTATGTAGTGGTTTCCATTAGTTTTGTCGGCGAAAAGCTTGGTGCCAACAGACCTTACCCACCTTCGACAAGATGCGGTGAACTAACCTGCAGCCTGCTGAGGGGCTGACTGATCATAACTCTAGTACTCTACCCGTCAACTTGCAATCTTTTTTTAATCGCCGTCGTTTCGTCGCTACTTCATATCCCAATCGCAACTAGTAGCAAGTTGGAGGCTTTAATTGCTTGTTTTCTCGCCGAATTGGCAAATCGTCTATTTAAATGGCGAGGGAAGCTGCCACAGGCAGACGCCAGAAAACCGTCTGGTGACCACGATTCACGATGGCGCACCATTTTATCAGCAGTTCAGCACGCCACGCAGCCACCCGTGATCCACCAGTGACGACACCATGCCGCTACCCGGTGTTGGCCCAAGTCCATCAAACGGAGAGGGACCCAGAGCAAGGCCCATTTTTCTTTTGCTGGGCCTCATAGAGCTGTACCATGTCCTGCTTATTTTACATTCGGTGGTGGATATTTTAGCCCCAAAGTGCCAGGCCAAAACTCGCAACAAAAGCGTCGTATAAGCCATCCCCCCTGGCCCTCTCTGATGAACAGCTGCTGGGCTCCATGGGCAAACAGGAGCCATGCCAACTCCGGCGAGGCATGACTTTTAACTCGGAACAGTGCGGTCGACGCGACGCATTTCCTTCCGGCCACTGTGCTCCTGCATAAAGGCAAGCGGTTGTGATGCGTGACCCAACAGGCACGAACTATAGCCAAGAGGGGCGCCCCCCGCGCACACATGAAGGGCATCGATCACACACTGAGCACGAACAGTGCCATGTATAATTGGCCAGGCTGAACTGTCAAAGGAAGTGCTAATAAGAGGTGCCTGCAAAGTCCTATCTCGTAACATGCTAGCTTTGTACGTGATGTCCTTGACAAACCCATATGGAAGGCTGTCTGAACATAATGTTGCATTGTGTGTGTCCAACTGTCTACGCTGCGTCTCTCTTGAGACCAGGCCCCGGCCTATCTCGCTTAACTTGCATTGGGGGCAAAATTCAGAAAAGGAAAAACGAGCAATGATGCATGGTCCCGGAGAAACAAACGATCGTGCATGCGGCTCGCGTCTGAACATATGTAGTGAGCAGTGAGCTGATGAGGTATGGAGCGAAGAAAAAGGTTGCTGGATGCCGTGTGCTACGGAGAAATGTCTAGTTCTGCTTGTCAAGAATTGGTCACCTCTCTCTCTCTCCATCGATCAAGCCATCACGAGGATCAAAACTATACGCGCCATACCAAATTGCTAAAAAAAATACTCGCAAAAAAAAAGCTAAAAAAATGGCATATTTTTTGGTCAAGGAATAATACGCATTTGGACGGAGAAGAGAGATTCTCTGTGTGTGTGCCTCCAGTTTCATCCTTCGTTTCAGAAAAAAGTAAAGATTCTGTGCAGTAATGAGTGTTCCCGGTTTCCTGGGTTAGTCTCTGGTCGTCTGCATGACGTCGTGGCTGGGAGACAGAGACCATGCCCCTAGCGACGACTACATCACTACACCCATGCGGCCATGCCTACGTGAAAGAATTCACCCAGGAAACGTAACAGTATACAGGAATATACTGGACATATATAGGAGGGTTTCGAATAAGGAAATGTTTATACACAACCTACACAAATCGACACGCCCTCATCCATGGACCTGACGTGCACTTCATATCTACTACTACTAGGTCATATCTGTACGTGCGTATCGATCGCTTTCGATCTCCACGCTTTATCTCCAATCAACAAGTCAGATCACGAGTGGTGTTATAGCTCTCTGGTAGCCGCGCGGCAGTGATGTATATTCAACACAACGAAGGGCGAGACGTCACAGCATGCCAGGTCGCGCAAATTCAGCCCAGGAAATGAGGGATCTGGCCCCTGTCACGAGCCTCCTGTATGGAACTCCAGCCAGGTCGCCAGGAGGCACCGAGGTAGGAGTAGGCTATACCGGTAGGCGGTAGAGATCAAGAGCAGCCAGTCTTTAACCAATTGCTAGGCATCGATAGATTCCCGGGATCACCGATTCTCGCTCGATCGCTCTGCAACACACAGCAACGCGCGCCTTCTCTACCCGGGAAATGGCATACGTATATACAGTACATATGCAATTTCTACAAAGTCGACTGTGTGTACCAGTACTAGTCCAGTACTGCTACATGTGCGTGCTTAATTATCGTCACATGTTGGACTAGCTTTATTAGTTCGAAATTAGTTTAATGCTTTACCTAAAGTATAATGAGGGGGCTATATGGAAATAAAGTGAGGAGATATTATTTGGAAGTACTCCCTTCCGTTTCTAAACATATGACGTCAAGATAAGCTAATATGATTGCCTTGTCCCAAACATCATCCGAGGGAGTAATAAAAAAAAAAAATACTACCACAAGTCATCCACGCATTGAATCATATTTACTACTATCTATATCTATTTTTGAGAGGCACTAAGCAAAATTTCTTGAAACCACTAATTCATTTCTTTTTAGTTCCCTATTTGTTCTGAAATATACAGTAAAATGTTCTGCATGCCATTTTAAATCATCCTATATTTTTCTAAGTTTGACTTAAATTAATGTATTTTTTAATATTTCAAAAGTACCATCTTTAGAATGTTAATTTATGAACTTCACCAACTGTAGGAAAAAATAAATTTATTCGACTACTACAATAGAATTAAGACCTCATAATTTTGATCCTTTACAAATAATATTTTCGCAAAAGCTCCAAAAATTAGGTCATCATGTTCTAGCCCTGCATCACCATACGCTCGTTCATAATCATAATATGGTTTTATTTAGTCTTGTTTTCTTGTCAAATATGGATGACCTTACGCTAAAGGGCATTTTGCTCTATGAGCTAAGCGTGGCTCCATTCAGTTATTTATGTTCTTCATGGTTGAACCTATGTCGTCTAATTATTTTTTATGGTATGTGATGTGCTCACTGACGGTGAGGCACATTTCGATCCCAAAAATCTTCCTACAATCTTCCTACGTAGTGAGTGAACTTCACTGCCACTTTTTTGGTCCCACTTCGCGCACCCTCCACTTGCTTTCCAGGGCTCTAGTTATATGTCCCGGCCTAACACTAACCCATCACATTGAGTTGCTCCTGTTGTGACACTTCCCACCTCGGTCGGTGCCTTGGTCGCACCCCCACTGTCTTATTGGTGACAGCCCCATTCATCCATCTACATCCCTCTCGTATCCTAATAAACACCGTCAATCCACCACCTTAACCTCAAAGTCCATGACTCTAAACCGCTAGGGAAATCTAATCTCACCAGAGATGCCAAGATGGGCAAGTAGAACATGACAGATCTTGGCGTAGTCAAAATAGGATGGAGGAGGAGGAGGAAAGAAGGTTCAGTTGTCAAACGGAGGAGAAATTTCATGGTGCTATTGTTTAGCTTTCCCTTGCTAATAATAAGCCACCAATTTCCTTGTACCAAACCTTGAAGAAATTAGATATCTTGACGTGCCATTCCCTACATGCATAAAATCTTGGGAGGATTCAGAACTCTACAGGGCGTGCAATTGTGCTGACTACTACTGCTGACAGAAAAGTAGATGTAGATACATCTATGCGCAGCAACGCCGTACCCGTCATCAAGTAGCTTTATTTCCATGTAGACCCAGCTGTACTCGCGAGATGTACAGTACCAGTACGCATACACGATTGGCCATTCGCTGGAGTAGCTTTAGCAGGGCCCACGCTAATCGTGCACGAAAGGAACTGGACTACTGGAGTTAATTTCCGGCGACGCCGTACCCGTGCAAGCGGGAGAGAAAGATCAGGATTCAGGAGGAGGGGGTTGTGGTAGCCTGGTAGGAAAAGGGACGCACGTCTGGGCAATCCAAACCCGATCGCCTATGCGCCTGCCTAGTCTACTCCGTAGTTTCAGCTCCCATCAAGTCTTGGCGCCCCTCATTGGATTTGGACTCGGCCACTTGGGGGCAACGCTTGCTTTTTTGAGACGCCAGGCCACCCACCCAGAAATATCTAGACCCTTTCCTCTCCCGGGCCGCATCGCCCGTCGCCCCGGCAATTTGCTGATTTGCCTCGCTACAACCTTTGCCGCTCGTTTGCAACAAATCTGTATGCGATCTAGACTTTCCCCATTTGCTCTCGGCGCCCCTTTTCTCGATCGGCGGTGGACTAGGACTCCTCACCGTGCCGCATGCCCCTGCAACCAATCTTTTGCTTGGATTTGGTCCGGCCATTCAGGGCACGATTCAAAGCGCCCCGGCCGGCATTTGGAGATGCCGGAGCGGGGCGTGCGCAGCGCGAAGGAATATTGACGCTTTTTGGGGTGCGGAGGCCGCAGGCAGGCACCAGGCAGCATGGGAGCCTGTGGTGGCAACGCAACACGCAAGGCAAGGGGATGGGAATTGGGGAGGACGATGCGTGGCGCGCGCTTGCCACAACCGGTCGCATTCGCGTTTCCCGTTCTGGCCGGGGCCGGGGAACCGGCCGGCGCGGCCAGATCGCTATGCAGAGCGTGCTTTGTTGGTGCTCGCGCTCGCGGGCGCCTAGCCGCCTAGGACGATGACGGCTGCCGGTGTTCGTTGTTCGTGATTTGTATTCGTGTGCCGGGTGTGCAATCATGCCTCGCCCTCCCAATTCTGATCAAACGGCACAGAGTCGCCTAAAGAAACTACTCTGTCGCGAGATTATATACATCGGTAGTGTGCGTACCACGTACCGGCATCATATATGTATGCATGGTACATTAGGGCACTGTGCGCGTTGTTCGGCCGGTGCAAAAATTGTTCAGCCACAGCCACGGCTGCCTCACCAAGCTAGCCTAGCCCTGCCACAAAGCTGGGGGCGGGCGCGTACCCGGTAAATGCGCGTGTGTCAGCGAGGGCTCGCGATGGAGTGGCAGTACCACGGAAGAGACAACCAATGCCGGCCTCGCCCGCCCGCGCATGCATCAGCCTAGGCTGCGCGCCGTGGATGGACGAGGACATGAGAACCTGAGAGGCCTCCCGTCTCCTGCGCCCTAGTAGCAGTACGAGCTAGAGCGCGGGTGCCAGCGCCCAGCGGGAGTTTATGGCCGGAACCGCGGCCTCTCCCTCGCTCGCTCATCAGTCGCTCGGTTGCAGGGTGACCGGCGAGGAAAATCCGCGTACGGCCGCCGCGTATCCCGATGCGCGCGCTCCCCTGGCTCGGCACGATCAGGTGGAACCCCACCTGGTGGCTGCCGGGCGCTGGCACGGTCGCATGGATGATGGATGGATGCTTGGCCTGGCCCAGTGGAAGGGAAGAGACGGTGGTTGGAGGAGGGAAGGAGCGTGGGCGATCGAAGCGGGCGAGGACAAGGATGAAAATGGGCTGGTTTCATGACTCCCGTGACAGGAATGCGCGCCAGTCCACAGCCGACACGTAGCTCAGCCTACGGTGGTGTCTCGCCTAGGACGTACACCCTCCACCACTCTCTTTATCTCTCTGGCCTGTACTGTGTTTGACATGGCTCCCGCTCCTCCTCCCGTTGATGAGTGTGAGTCCTTGGTGGTGTGACTGCTGGATCCTTGAAGTATCAGAAAAAGCTGCTCTTACGACCAGTTTATTTAAACAATGGAAGAGACTTACGACCAGTTTAGAATCTTCGCCGGGGAAAGAAAACGATGGCTAAGGCGGTGTTTGGATACACCCTCATAAACTTTAACTTAGTACCTGTCACATCGGATGTTTAAATACTAATTAGGAGTATTAAATATAGTCTAATTACAAAACTAATTGCACAGATGGAGTCTAATTCGTGAGACGAATCTATTAAGCCTAATTAGTCCATAATTTGACAATGTGGTGCTACAGTAACCATTTACTAATGATGGATTAATTAGGCTTAATAGATTCGTCTCGTGAATTACTATAGGGGTTCTGCAATTAGTTTTATAATTAGCTCATGTTTAGCCCTTCGAATTAGTGTCCGAACATCCGATGTGACCCTCCTAAAATTTAGCACCTCGTATCCAAACACTCCCTAAAGTTTGGCAGAATAATTTGGCTTGGACACGTTCACATTCTATCAGTCATACACAAACGTGTACCAGATCAGTTGAATGGTTTTCTCCTTGAGAAATGAAAAGAATAAATATTAAGAGCTAGTCGTATTTTTTTCGTTGAGATTTAAAGATCAAATAAAGAGTGAAACAAATTAAAGAAAAGAAAAAACAGTTCCCTGAAGAATTAAGGAAACCGCCCATCTACCCAAACAGGGGTGAAGCCACGTTCAGCTTCCCTTGTGCCCATGCACCAGGGTCAGAAATTTTTGTCCACTAATTAGGCTCGAAATCACCGTACAAATCAAGCAAATTATGAAAGTTCCTTGAGCAGTTTTAGGCCTAGCTTCGCCCCTTATCCAAACACACTCAACAAGTGGTGGTATAAATGAAAATTCCCCGTAGAACTTTATGTTATCTTTACTATTATAAGAACTTGTCTCTTTCTGTTTAGTGCCGTACTTGTACAATTTATATTTCAAATGTAAAAGAACAAAAAAACCTATTGGCCTCCTGATTATCGTGCTGTTGCTCAGGCCAATGCAATTCATTGAATAACTCTGTTTAAACTTGCATTGCAGTACTTCGAGAAAATAACTTGCATTGGCAGTAGCACCACAAAAATAAATCGTAAGATATGAGTTGTGGTATGCTGGCCAACCCACCCATATAGCATAAAAGCATACTAGTACCATATTTTTGCGGATAATTAATTGATAACAATTTTAAGATTTTACATTCCACTGATATGACCCAAACAGACGTACACATTCTTTTCATCTCCAAAAAGTTTTTTTTTTGGAAATTGTGTTCTCCTTCTTGCACTATTGGACAATTGATCTTTAGCACCGATCAGTAACCCCCTTAGTACCGGGCACCTGACAGGTACCGCTTGGTTAGTCTTAAATGGCGTGCCGGTACTAAATGCGCCATTTAGTACCGGTCGGTAGTACCAACCGATACTAAAATGCGAGCTACGTCACGCTGTTGTGGAAGACAGTTTAGTACCGGTTGGTTTTATTAACCAGTACTAAATGGTTATTCCTTTTCTTTTTTTTTCCTTTCATTTTAATTCGTATTCATATTCCTGTACAATATTTGTTTGCGTATAGTAGTAATATTACGCTAATATATATTAATCTAGCATAATAAAGGTTACATATATTATATTTATACAATTTATATACACTTTAAAAGTTACAAGTATTCCGAATATGCACTACATGTCGTCATCTGAGTCCCTGATTGGATGAAGTTGACCCACACTTGTTCCATCGTAATAAAATTCTCCCTTTGGATTTATGACCTCCTCCAAAAGGAATCCACATAGTTGTTCCTAAATTGCCCTGAGTCATTCTGGGGCGATGAGTTCTTCTCTCATTTCAGAAATCTGTCACGTGCAAATTAACATCATCATTTTAAACAAATATATGTGTAGAGTGAAAAAGTTACGAATTGTGTCTACGCACTTTGTATTCTTGGGTCGTAGTTTTCTTAGGACCTACAAAGCTGTAGATTAACTCACAACAGTAGTATCCGCATAAGTTGTTTCCATCCTCCTATCTCAAATACTAAATATGGAAAAAGGAGTTATGAAATATTCAAGCAGTTGTGATTTTTAAATAAATGACACTAGATGTTCAAATTGAACTCATACCGGAAAGTTATCCTTGATATGAAGTTGTTCCTTGAACTGTCCTGTGTGTTTTTTATGAAGCAAACCCATACCCTGTTAAGCACGTCTATGAGGCTTTGGTACGTACTCTGCTTTTTGTCTCTTCTTCAGGTCCAGCACCGTGACGTGGCTTCAATCAATCTCGATGGCAAGCAATATCCAGTGGAAGCTGTTCATATACATATACACAAGCAATGTTAGATATACTTATTATTAACTTGAACGGATGAAAAAAAGGATGAATGACTCACTTAAAGTTGTATGACAAAAGTATGAATTTCATGTGATGCTGCTTATCGAGGAAGTTGAAAATAGTCTTCATGGTCCTATTTGGCCATTTCAGTAAGCATTCCTCATTTATAACATGCGGGTCCATGAAGCCGACATGATAGATAGTTTTTCTCCAGCAATGTTGAATCTCCATTCTGCATGATACAAAATAAAAGAGGAGATGAGACGACACACAATTAATGTAGGAGTTAGGATGTAGAAATCAAAGCAAACACTTACATAACCCATGCACTAATGAGGGACTTGTCAAGGGCGTCTTGATGGTACAAGTAATGAAGACTTTCAAACTCAATCCATATATCATCTGGCCCTCGAAAGTAATCACGATCTTGAACTCGAGCAGCGAACATGATCCGTCTATCTGCAGCTGCCTCCATGTACCATTTATGAAATGCATACATTTTTGTTGGCAGGTGAGGCACCAATTGTGGCCGCACAAGAGGTTCCCCCAACTTAAACTCCTATTTACCAGCACCTGGGTGAGTTTTGATATCGTCCCCCCTTAGGAGTTGCTCTTTTGTGAGATTGGTCTCAACAATCCATTGAGCTAGAATCTCATCTTCTTTTGAAAGCACTTTGAGCGGATTGATCGATTGTTGAGATTGTTCTCCGAGCTGGGGAATGGTGGACCGTGATCATTTTTTCTTCTCAAATGACTTTGTGATTGAGCGGTCATAGTCTGAGATGGGTTCTTTCACCACTTTTTTAACCACCAGGGATTTAAAGTATTTCTTCGTTGCTTCATCAATTGGTGGTTCCTCGAGTGTCTTCTTTGGCCCGAAGTGAGCATCAGCCTCAACCATAGATATCGCATGACTTTCCTCCATAGTTCGTTCATATGGAAGCTTCGGAGGTGGAGGCTTTGCTTTCTTAGGAGGTGGGTTCTTCTTCTGCTTCGGAGGTGGCGGGACCAAAGCCTTCGAGTTTTTCTTCTTAGGAAGTGGAGGCTGAGATAACGCTGGACTCATGCTTTGGTCCCTTGTAGCTAGTGGGGATGATGGATTCATGCTTTGGTCCCTTGGAGCAGGTGCATCCCTGGATGGTGGCGTTGGTGATTTTTGCCTTGAGATCTAAGGGGATGATGCGAGAACTGTGGCTGCTTGCAGAAACCTTATGTAGCGCTTGGCCCAACAAATCCAAGTGTGGATGGCGTGTCCCAGTTTTGTTTCACCATCGCTACCAGGGATCTTGTGGTCCAGGTCTTCCCATCCTGTTTCCACTCAGTCAACCTGGACTCTAGCATATCCTTCAGGAATCTGCATGCCATGAATCGTCCCGCCTGGTACCGGTACTTTAGCAATACCGTGAGCCACTACTTTGACCATTTTTCTCACCGGAGTAAGAAGCTCATATGGGGTCCTCACAGTGATGTCATCCACAGGGTAGTGTTGGTTGTTGTCCGCAACCATGTCAGACGATTCCTCTACTGCTTGGAACTCCGTGGAAGCGATGCTGCTATGACGCTGGGAAGCGGGTCTTATTATGTCCACATTAGCACCTGATGCAGCTCCTACTTGGCTAAGTGCTAACGCCTCTTGAAGCGGATCCATTCTTTCATTAGTTGAAGCTACTTGTTCTTCTAGGATACGCAGCTTCTCTTGCTGCGGCCTTGCTTCTTCTTCGACTTCTGTAAGACTCGATATCTTCACTAAAGCCTTTTCTTCCATGGAACTACACCCATGCCTCGGACATGTCCAGTGTGTTCCGGATTCCCATGTGCATAAGTCAGCTTGTCTTTCTCTTTGTTAGGCTTGACATTTCCTTGCCTTTTAGCCTTTAGTGCAGCTTGCAACCTGGTGAATTCTGCTATTATTGAATCGGTAGTAATAAATGATCCATCTTCCCTATTTAGTGTGCCGCCATGAGTGTAGAAAAAGTTCTTTGCTTGCAATGGCCAATCGAGAGTTGCCTGCACGATTCCTATTGCCATTAGGTCATCTTCCATCCTTTGCCCTTTCGGCATCGTCGTCTTATAACCTCCTTGGCCAAGATGATGATAATGTTTCTTTTTGCTTGCATTATCTTTAGCCTTTAGAGCTCGTGTTTTAACATCTTTCGACAACTTGTATTGCTTGAATGCTTCCCAATAAGGTGCAAGCTTCTGAAACTTGTTCTCCAAATCTGGTTTGATGCCCTTCTTGATAAAGTCTTTGTGCAAGTTTTTCTTGTACGTCTAGAAAGCAATTGCCATCTTCCTAAAGGCAAATTCCTTCAGTTCTTTTGCTTTCACTTCTAGATATGTGAAGTGCAGTATCAACTATTGCCAACACAATTCCTTCTCTCGCTTAGGGATGAGGTCTTCAGGTGCATCAGTAAGTGCGGTTGCTCTCCATTTTAAATGCTTATGGGAATGTTTTCCCGAACAACATACCCACATTGATTGACAAATGTCGTTAACACATGAGGGGAGCAATTGGTGCACCTTCCTCGTCCACTTCTTTGATGATGGTACGCCCCTCCAACTTTTCTTTCCCGCCTCGTTTCTGTTTAGGCCTCATCGAAGATGCAGATGGCTACAAAAAAGATGCATTAATTATAACCATTGTTGATAGGTAGAAATTTGAAATCATGTACATGTATATTGGGATTCATATACCTCAGCAATTTCTTCCTCCTCTTTAACTGGAGCATCATCACCTTCATTACCAGTCATATTTAGGTATTGGCTGCCATCATCCTCTTTGCTTGAAGCATCATCTACTTCTGTGTTGTAGTTGCTGGCTTCATTACTAGTATTTTGAATAAACTCCTCTTCGTCCCTGTCTCCCATTTTGACTAGTAAAAGATAAAACAAGGTATTTAGAAAGTAATTCTAAATAAATAATTTCTTAATGATTTCTACCAATTTCCTATATTTTGTAATCGTTTTCTGTATTATTATATTCCATATTAACAAGTAATTCTAACCATTACTAAAAGAAATAATTAAAAAAGTAATTATAAATAGAATGAAACTAAATTCAACAAAATAAATAATTATAGGCATCATGTAAGTAAGTTTCCATGCCATTTTCTAGTAATCTCGATGATTTCTACCAATTTCCTATATTTTTATCTTCCATATTAACAAGTACATTACTAAAAGAAATAATTAAGAAAGTAATTGTAAATTGAATGAAACTAAATTCAACAAAAAAAAATAATTCTAGGCATCATGTAAGTAAGTGTCCATGCCATTTTCTAATAATGTCAATGGTTTCTACCAATTCATTATTTATTTTCTAATTTCTAGTTGTTGATGTCATCATAGGACTTGCTAACGTCAACAATTGGGGTGGGGGGTTAGTGTCAGTGTTTTAGACCAACAACCCACCTAGGGAGTACCAAAGATGGTCTTTTGTGTGGTGGGTGTCGTCGAGAATCAAGAAGTCGATGGTGATGCAAGGAACACAATTTAGATAGGTTCGGGCCACTAGATCGCGCAATACCCTACGTCCTGTGTGTTGGTTGTATTGAACTTGTGTCGAGTTGCACTTGTTGTGTTGTGAGCTTAGGTGAGCTGCCAATCTAGGTATTCCTGCCCTCCTTTATATACTACAGGGGGCAGGAGAACTAGTTGGATTACAAGGAGGAGTCCTAGTAGGAGTACTCGGTATGAGTCCTAGTCGGATTATAGGGAAATCCTAGTAGGACTTTGACTTCTTCGTTCCTTACGGGTATTGGGGATCTATCCCCGTCAAACCCCCGAGCGCTTCCTAGTTGAATGCAGTAGTCTTCGAGTAGTCTTAAGATATTCGGCGAGTAGTCTTGGTGCTCTTTGAGTACTCCGTCTGAATCTTCAAAGTTTCTCAAGGCTGCCATGAGGCTATGGTGTGCTCAAAGCCTTTGATCATCTTGATATGGTAGTCTTCATATATGGAGCGCGGCGAAAGTCGCACTCCATATGGAGTAGCCCTCGAGACTTAGGTTGAATCGAAGAATCAGGCTGAGGGTCAAAATCTTGAATCTTCTTCTTTCGTCTTGAAAGAAATATTGGGTGTAGCTTATCAGCCCCCGAGCCTTGAATTGATTGAGTAATCAACTCAAGGATCTTGAATCTTGACTCAGGTCATTATCTGAGTAGTCTCGCGGTGACCAGCCCCCGAGCTTATGCGCTAGGTGAGCCGTAGGAGCCTCGTCGAGTAGTTATTGACACTTAGCCCCCGAAGCTTGGAAGCTAGTTGAGCCATTGGAGATATTTCGAGTAGTGATTGGCGCTTAGTCCCCAAACCTGGGAACTAATCTGTGCCTTTGGAGGTACGCTTAGCATCATCGCTGAAGCTCAATCTGAAAGAAAAGATGCATACATTATGTAGCATTTTTGTAGGATATTGAAACTGCTGAAATTTATTCAGTCATCAATATGAAAGTTGTGTGTCATGCTCTTGTTTGGGTCATATTCTTCCCGAGTGGTTAGCCTGTTACGCTTAGGCTCTCAGTCTCCGTGTAGCCGTTGCCACTGCGTGTGTGAGATCTTTGTCTCAGATACGCGTATGGGCTTAGGCGTGATAGATGCGCCTGAGGCTTTCACGAGTTAAGGTGTATTCTGCTCGAGAAGAGTAGTGACCTTAAGAGAAGACAAAAGTGAGTAGTCGCTATTTTGATAAAAAGAGAGTGCGATTGCGCACAAGAGTTTGCTGCCCTCCGGCGAGTAGAGCGCGTGTTGTGCGCGAGAGTTCGGCGAGTAGAACATGTGTGGTGTGCAAGAGTTTGCTGCCCTCCAGCAAGTAGAGCGCGCGTTGTACGCAAGAGGAAAGCAAGCTAGAAAATAGTTGGAAAAGAGACTTAGCTTGATTCGTGGACGATTGTTGACAAAGCCGTGGTGGTCATTGATGAAGCCAACTAGCCGGAGTTGATTCCGACTAGTTGTCGAGGGTGCGAGACCCGCCCTAGACTAGTTTTCTAGTCGAGATGGGGAGTCGAAGTTGTCGTCGATGAAGCCGCGACAGTTGCTGGTGAAGCTGGTTAGTTGGAGTCAATTCCGACTAGTTGTCGACGGTGCGAATTCTTTCCCGACTAGTTTTCTAGTCGAGACGAGTAGTCGAAATAGTCGCCGGCGAGTCGCCTATTGAAGTAGTCGTCGGCGAGCGTCCCGACATAGTCGGAGTAGTTGTCTTTGACTAGTAACTAGTCGAGACAATTAGTCGAAGTTGTCGCCAGATAGTTGTGTCCGAGTTGTCAACTGACTCTAGTCCGGATTGGACTTCGAGTAAGGATTGCTTGATGGACCGCAGTTGCATTGCGGAGTCCGAACGGAACACGACTTGGAGTTGTAGTCGGTCTGCGCGATGACTTGATTGCCAGCTCACATGGACTAATCCGAGCTGTGGTCGAGTCTGAGTTGTAGTCGAACTCGGTGTTTGAACAGATCGAAATTGTTGATTTTCTCGACAAGATCTTCTCGTTCTTGTCAAAGAGAGTTTTCATCGAGATGCTTCTTCTCTTAGTTGTTGATGATGCAGCATTGGAAGGATCAAGCACCGTCAGCAATGAAAAACCAGGAGCCGAAGACGAAGATTGTGTCCGCTTCGAAAAGCGAACACCAGCTTGATGATGACTGGTGCCATCGATCTTGCGCGGAGAAACTCAGCGACTTCCCCTACTTGGCGCGCTAGCTGTCGGTGTTTTAGACCGGCAACCCGCCTAAGGAGTACCCAAGGTGGTCTTTTGTGTGGTGGGTGTCGTCGAGAATCAAGGAGTCGATGGTAACGCAAGGAACACGATTTAGACAGGTTCGGGCTGCTAGATCGCGTAATACCCTACGTCCTGTGTGTTGGTTGTATTGAACTTGTGTCGAGTTGGACTTGTTGCGTTGTGAGCTTAGGTGAGCTTCTGATCTAGGTACTCCTACCCTCCTTTATATACTCCAGGGGGTAGGAGAACTAGTCAGATTACAAGGAGGAATCCTAGTAGGAGTACTCGGTATGAGTCCTAGTCGGATTATAGGGGAATCATAGTAGGAGTCCGACTTCTTCCTTCCTTTCAGGTAAACTGGGGATCTATCCTTGTCAGTTAGGGGCTTACGTACGCAGATGAAGGGCCGAGGGTGCGGTGGCGGGGGCGAAGGCCGGAGCGCGGAGTCCGCGATGAGGGCAGAGGCGGTCAGGCCGGGGGCGGCTGGCGCACGGCGAGGACGGGGGGCGGCCGACTGGGGCGGAGTGGCGGTTGGTGTCAGGGAGTCTGGAATGCTGTGGGGGCAGAGTGCACCGCGGTTCTGGGGGAGCTTCGGGTGCGGTCGGACGTCAAGAATGTCGAGGAGGAGACGAGGCTGCGGTCAGTAAGGAAGGGGGGCTTTTGGCCGGGGCGGCGGATGGTGCTGACTTTGAGGAAGAGCGCTCCGTGTAGCAGGGTGGAGTGCGCCGCGATGCTGTGGAGCGCCGGGCGTGACCGAACGTCGAGGAGGAGCCAGGGCGGTGGGTGACGGTGGACGACGACGGTGGGGGCGGTGGAGTGGCGGTGGGATCGGGAGAGTAACGACTACGCGGCTAAGTGTTGGAGAAGAAGAGGGGTGGAGTTTTTGTAGGTTAGGCTAGATTAGTACCGAGCGGAGGCCTTGCTCGGTACAAAATGACTTTTAGTACCGGGCAACGCAACTACCCGGTACTAAATTGATGCATTTAGTACCAGGCAAGACCACTGCTCGGTACTAATATGGCCAAAAAGGTGGGAGGCAAAACTGGGGGGAATTTAGTACCGGGCAAGGCCTCCGCCTGGTACTAATCTTCCCCCAACGTTTCATTTCCTGCTAATATTTTCTTTTGTTATTTCTAAAATTGCTGCTATATTTATTTTCTATTTAATAAATGGAGTAACTTAGGAAACAAAATTGAAAAAACTTTCATACCTTATTGTTGACTATCTCTATACCATACAACAATTTATTATATAGTGAAAATAGAAAATTTTGATTACTAATAGGATATGAAATGTTTCCATACTGCTATTAATCCAAGAAAAAGGAAAAAACTACTATTTTGAACATGCAAAAATATTAAGAAATAATAGCTATAATAAATTTAACAATTATACCATCAGTATACGATGTACTTGTGTAATTGTCTCTAATTTAATGTTTGAAGACTTTTGATGATCCAAAATAGTGCAAATATTTAATATTTTGACCATGCAAAAATAATTTATGAATTTGTTTTTGTTTTATTTGATTAAAATTGTACAAATAGTATCGTTAATCGAGAGAAATACCACATAATTGTTCGAATTGTACAAAATACATTACATAGTTCATCACATGACCACATAATACCACATAATATTAAAGTTCTAAACCTACTCATATATCCAATCTTGTTGAGGTTCACTATTGTTATCCCATAACAATCTTTCATTACGCCTCCTCCAGCAACCCATTGGCAGCAAAATCGAGGGACCTTCAGAGGCCCATAATCAAGTTCCCATATCTCCTCCATGACACCATAGCAGCTATCTTTATTCCCATTATTGTCTATTGCAACTATACAAACATCACTATTTTGGTTGGTACTCTTTTGATCTTGGGCTGAGGGATATTGGTATCCCATGGGTCCCTGCCGACCAGGATACTGGCCGGACCTGACAAGTGGGTCCACCCGACCAGGGCGTACGGGTCGAGGACATGAAGATACTTGGAGTACACGTCAAGGCAATAGGACAATTCAAATAAGCCCAGATATCGTGAAATGTGTATCCTAGTCCGACTCAGATTACCTTCCATGTAACTACCAATTAGATTAGATTCAAACCGACTTGTAACCCTAGGTCGTCAACCTATATAAGGCAGCCAAGGGCACCTCCCGAGGGCAACCTAACACACCTCATCTCATACCAGCAATACAATCCACGCATACACGACGTAGGGTATTATTCTCTAGAGGTCCAAACTTGTCTAAAACCCTTGTGTCCCTTGAGTTCTCGCGATCACCTTCGAGTTCTTGGTTTTGCAATCGCCCTCACCTAAAAATCAACCACTTGGGTAACCCCGTGGTGGACTGCCGGGCTTATAAATACGACAATTGGCACGCTAGGTACGGATGATTGTGAGATCCTCCCCAGCGAGCTCGATGGCATCCCGTTCCGACGTTGTTTACTCCGAGAGCATGAAGGACTACATCGTCAACCCGATCTAGATTCGCTTTGGGACCATGCTGACGGATTATGATCCAACTGCTTCTTTCTTCGATTCAGGGTCCAGCGCTAGCTCGGCTTTCGTCGGATCTGCTGCGGCGGGACAAGTTCTCCACCCAAGGATCATCACGCCGCTTGCCCAGCAAGTCGGGAATCTCTCTCTCTCTCTCTCTCTCTCTCTCTCGCCCTTCCCGAGAGGGTTCTAGATCTACTCGCTGTCGGTCGCCCACCCATAGCCTCCGACTTGATCGCAGGGCTAGATCACATCAGTAGTACTATTGTTGAGTTCATAGATCTGTCTGAGGCGGCGCTACATTCAACAAGGTCGGCGTAGGGTCCGTCCCGTATCCCCTTTGGATTGTGGAACTCAGCTGTCGTGTACTCCACCAAACTCAACCAGGCTTTCTAGATCCAATCTGGAGACCTACCCAAACCTACCTAGTTTCTGGACTCTGGTGAATTCCAGGTGCCCCGTACCATCCTGACGCCAAATCCCCATGGAAGCAACGACAAGAGCAACTTCCCCACGCCAATTCGCGAAGCCTTCGTGGTCTCCACTGATGAACCACCCTAGGATGGCGAAACTTCTTCTCAGGTTGGAGGCTGTAATGCTAGGAACCAGGACCGCACGACACGATGCCAACAGGAGCAAGCCAACACCCAGCAACAACCCGTTGTCAACGTGGAGGCAGTAGGCGACCAGCGTCAACCACCGCGCAACGATCATGATAACGCGAACCACGGCGACGCCCTGGACAGATGCAGGCGCCTTGCACGCTCCCACAATTTACTAGCCGACCTCAAGGAGGCTGGCCACAACATCTTCACTACACCGTAGGCCAACCTAGAGGCTGTGTACGCCGACCTGGAAAATCTCCTAGACTCACACCCAGTTCAGTGGATTCGGGCACGACTCTAATTCACTAATGCCTAGATCAAGGAGTAGGCCAACAGCCGACCCGCACACTCTCAGTCCATAGCCACCCGGCACTCCCAGAGCCAATCCGGGAATAGCAGATCTAACCACCGCCGAGGCAACCGCGCGGGAGGCCGGATGAAGCCAGTCCTCAAAGAAGAGGTGGAGCAGAACGCTAGCCCACCCGCCAATGACAACGCCAACAACGACTGTCAGTGCGACAACAACGACAACCGCTGCCGCGGTAGGAGAGGCGATGTTGAGGACCGTGGCCGACCAGGTCGGCAACGTGATCTCCATGATGAGCTGCACGACCTCCTCAACCGCCGCGATCTCAACAATCACCACAAAGAGCATGACGAGAATGAGCTCCGCTGCCGTGCCTAGTACGACCGCGACTACGGCGCTCCTGGACTCAACCACGATGCTAAACGCCGGTATCACCATCATTAGGAGGATGAGATGCGTCGCCGCGCCGACTACGACCGCGTGTACGGTGCCCCTAAAGACACTTACAACCTGCCCATGTGTGATAACGGCAGACGCCCTAGTGCTCCACCCGTCGAGTACTACCTCAACGACAACGACACCATGGTGATCGATGGCTTCGCTGCCTTCACTCCACGCCTCAAGGCTGTGGACTGGCCGACCATATTCAAGCCGGTCATCAATGAAAAGTATGATGGTCGCTCTGACCCCACCATCTGGCTCAAGACGTATAGCACCGCGGTGAAAGCCGCCAATGGCACCTACGACCAGATGGCCACCTTCTTCCCGGTGGTGATGGGTCCCGCTCCACTCCTGTGGCTGGAGAATCTCCCTCCGAACAGCATTGATAGCTGGGGTCATCTCACTAGAGCTTTCACTCAGAATTACCAGGCTACCTATAATAGACCTGGCAACATGGAGAAACTTGGCCAAGTCCGCCATAGGTCGGGAGTGACGGGTCAACATCTTCGTGGGCCGCCCCAATGCTTTTTGTAGCAACTGCAAGCAGAAGCTACGTGAGCGAGAGGTGCACTTTGTCTCCATACAACCAGTCCAGTATCCACATTGGTCAGAGCAACCCATAACCTTCTCCAGGCAAGATCATTGGGTCCACATCCCAGATCCCGGGTCCTACCCGTTGGTGGTCTACCCGACCATAGACTGGGCCCTACTTCCCAAAGTGCTGATCAATGGTGGTAGCGGCCTTAAAATTATCTTCACAGAGAACTTGAAGCGCATGGACTTCGACTTCAAGCGGCTCCAGCCCTGTGAAGAACCCTTCTAGGGCATCGTCCCTGGCAGAGGGTCCTACCCGATTGGCCAAGTTGTTTTGCCTGTCACCTTTGGCGCACATGCCAACTACCGCACGGAGTACGTCACATTTGAGGTGGTGAACTTCAAGACTTCCTACCATGTATTCCTTGGTAGGCCCATGCTGGCGAGGTTTATGGCAATCCCGCACCACACCTACCTCGTCCTCAAGATGCCAGTTCCAAACAGAGTCCTCTCCATCTATGGTGTCATTGAGACATCGTACAATTGCGACGCCAAGGCACTTCAGCTCGCGGAAGCTATGGAGTACTCAGCCAAGGCCACCGCTATGGTGTCCGAGGCCTAGAAGATAGACAAGAACCAGCTCACAATCCCTGAGATGGAGCCGATGCCCACGATGCTGCAGCCTGACCCTAAGGTCAAGAAGATCTGCCTCGGCCTTTAAGACCCGACCAAAACGACCCTCATAGGGGCCTACCTCTCCGAGAAATAGGAACTCGCGCTCACCAGTTTCCTCCATGAAAACTCGGATATATTCATGTGGAAGCCATCCGATATGCCTGGTGTCCCCAGGGAGCTGGCTGAGCATTCGTTAGACTTATGCAAGACTGCACGATTGATCAAGCAGAAACTCCGCCGCTTCGCCTAAGATCGCAAGGAGTCCATTAGGGTAGAACTAAACAAGCTCTTAGCCACTAGATTCATCCATGAATCTAAGCATCCTGATTGGTTAGTAAACCCAGTTCTTGTAAGAAAGAAAATCAATGAATGGAGAATGTGCATTGATTACACTGACTTGAACAAGCTCTACCCCAAAGACCCCTTCCCCAAGTCGTAGACTCTTCGGCTGGGAGCATCCTGCTCTGCTTCCTTGACTGCTACTCGGGCTATCACCAGATCGCCCTTGATCCTGCCAACCAAGATAAGACGGTGCTCATAACGCCCTTCGGCATATACTGCTACAACACCATGACCTTCAAGTTAAAAAACGCTGGTGCCACCTACCAGAAGGCAATCTAGGGTTGCCTCGCAACACAACTGCATAGGAATGTTGAGGCCTACGTCGACGATGTGGTGGTCAAGACAAAGGACGATGAAAGCTACATAGCCAACCTCGCTGAGATTTTCAACAGCCTCCGAACTTACCGCTGGAAACTCAACCCCGACAAGTGTGTCTTCGGTGTCCCTTCTGGAAAGTTCATGGGCTTCATGGTCAGCTAGCGTGGCATCGAAGCCAACCCCGTCAAGGTGGATGCGAATAGAAACATGGTGAAACAATCTAACAAGAATGACATCATGAAGCTTACTAGCATGGTGGCGGCCCTTAGCTACTTCATCAACAAACTTGGAGAAAAATGTCTCCCCTTCTTCAAGCTCCTCAAAAAGGGTGACACGTTCGAGTGGGACGACAAGGCCAGCAAGGCACACGAAGAGCTCAAGGCTTTCCTCACTACTCCTCCCATCACGATGGCCCCGGCCGACCAAGAAACGCTGTACGTCTGCATCTCTACAATAATGCATGTTGTCAGCACTGTGCTAGTTGTGGAGAGCCAAGAGCCCGACCATACACACATGGTGCAGCGACTGGTGTACTACGTCAGCGGGGTCCTCAGGGACTATAAGATCCGCTACTCATAGGATCAGAAATTGCTCTACGCATTTCTGATTTCATCAAGAAAGTTGCGCCACTACTTCCAGACGCACAAGATCCGGGTGGTGTCATCATACCCCATCGGTGAAATCTTCCACAACAGGGATGTCAACGGCTAAGTTATCAAGTGGTCTATGGAGCTCGGCGAGTTCGACCTCAATTTCTGCCCACGTCATGTGATCAAGTC
Organism: Setaria viridis; assembly: GCF_005286985.2. NCBI lineage: Eukaryota > Viridiplantae > Streptophyta > Magnoliopsida > Poales > Poaceae > Setaria > Setaria viridis. The sequence goes on from NC_048263.2 coordinate 34,081,266, forward strand.
GCAGATCCTAGCCGACTTCGTGGCTGAGTGGACGGAGATCCAAAAGCTACCCTCCCTAGAGAGGCCTGAACACTGGACTATGTACTTTGATGGTGCCCTGAACCTCAAAGGAGTCGGTGTAGGGGTCCTCTTTATATCCCCCAAAGGCGAGCAACTCAAGTACGTGCTCCAGATCCACTACAAGGCTACTAACAACGGCGCCGAGTTTGAAGCTCTCATCCACAGCCTTCGCATCGCCATCTTCCTCGGAATCGAATGCATCCTTGCGTATGGCAACTCCAAGGTTGTCATCGAGCAAGTCAACAAGAACTGGGACTGCACCAAGGAATCCATGGATGCTTACTGCACGAAAATCCGCAAACTTGAGGCCCATTTCGATGGCCTTGAGTTCCACCATATCCCTAGGAACCATAACGTCGCTGCCGATGTCCTGTCTAAGCTTGGCTCCAAGCGTGCGTAGGTTTCGGCTGGCGTATTCATACAAGACCTCCGAAAACCTTCTATCAAAACCCTAGACCTAGACCAGGTCAACGATGCTGGCGCTCAGGCTCCGGCCTACCCAAAATCCACTGACGTCATGATAATTGATGCAGAAGAAGATTGGTGCGCCCTATTCATAGCCTTGATCAGTGATCAGATGGCTCCAATGGACAAAATAGAACATGAAAAATTAGCTCGATGTAGCGCAAACTATGTCGTTATCGGCAAGGAGCTCTACAGGAAAGCTGTATCTATAGGCATTCTGATAAAGTGCATTCTATGCAGCGAAGGCCTCAAACTCCTGCATGAAATCCACTCGGGAACATGTGGCAAGCACGCCGCCTCGGGCACTTTGGTCAGCAAAGCCTTCCATTCTAGTTTCTATTGGCCAACAATGGTACCCGATGCAGAGTTGCTCGTCCAAAGGTGCAAAGGGTGTCAATTCTTCTCCATGCAGCAGCATCTGCCGGCTCAGGCCTTGCGCACCATCCCACCATCCTGGCCCTTTGCATATTGGGGACTGGACATGGTCGGACCCTTCAAGACCGCTCCAGGCGGCTACACGCACATCTTCGTGGCAGTTGACAAATTCACCAATTCGATTGAGGTCGAGGCTATCACCAGCATTGAGCCGGCTAAAGCCACTCAATTCGTGGAGGAAGTTACACACCGTTTTGGAGTGCCGAACAGGATCATCACCGACGTTGGCAAGCAATTCACAGGCTCCGAGTTTTGGTACCAAGACAACCTCATCGATGTGTACTACTCCTTAGTAGCGTGCCCACGCTGCAATGGTCAAGCTGAACGCGCGAACGGGATAGTCCTCCAGTCCCTCAAGTCATGCATCTTCGACGATGCATCCAAGTATGCCACCAAGTGGCTACACGAGCTACCCCATGTCGTCTAGGGCCTACGAACACAAAAGAGCTGGGCTATCGAGTACACCCCTTTCTTTATGGTGTACGACTCAGAGGATGTCCTACCATCTAACATGGCTTTTGTCTCCCCATGCATCCAGTACTACGAGAAAGGTGAGGCAGAAATAAGTCGGTAGGTCGACATCGACAGCCTTGAAGAGCATCACATGACGGCCCTCATCTAGCACGCACGCCACAAGCAGTAGATACGGCGCTACCCCAATCGTAATGTCAGGGAATGTTTCTTCAACGTTGGTGATTTGGTGCTTCACCGGATCTAGTCTACCAAGGATGTGCACAAGATGTCCGTCCCCTGGGAGGGCCCCTTCATCATCAAAGAAGTCATCCAGCCAGGAACTTATCGACTCCAATGGGCGGACAGTTCAAGCGTCCCCAATCCATGGAACATCGAGCACCTACAACGCTTCTACCCTTAGGATTCACAAGCTATGTATTCTACTTTTCCCTTTTCATTGAATTAGTACAACCTCTGTGGTTCTTAGCGTACCTACTGCCTTACTATTCCTTTTACTCGAGCTGTTCCTGACACTCGGGGTCTATCCGACCTGTTTAACAGCCCGCTCATTCTCAAGCTCGGGGGCTACCCCTAGGCGCTAACCTCCGGGTCCTGCATCTTTCTCCTTCCCCTCTCGAGGCAATACGACTAACTCGTGTGGTCGGTGTCCCAGCTCACGAAACCTAGACAACCTTGCGTTCACCCCCCCTACAAGCTCGAGATCCAGTCTCAGCAGGACGCTGGTCACGCAAGGCTAGGCGCTTAGCGACTATAGGCCTCAGCTACATGCTGTCCTGTTGTATATACCAAGGGAGGCATGGAGACTCTTTTTTCTCCGCATACGGTTAAGTTAATTACATAACTTGTCTTTTAAGACAATTTAATACACTGCAGAGGTACTGGTTCACCAGATCAGGAATCAAGTCCATGTTGAAGTCGGCTGCGGCCCCTATCGTAGCGCGCTCCAAGGGCAGCCACGGAAAGTATGACACCAACAGAGCGAAGGCGTTCGTGACGCATTCCATCGCAGTTTCCTTCAACAGTGTCTTGAGTTGACCTAGTGCAGCCTTGAGATGGTCCAGTAGTGGTGTTGGCGCGGTTGGGTCGGCATCCGTTTGGACCATGTCCATCACATAGCCGGCCCTTCCACAGATCCTCTAGCTCCACTTGCAGCCCTGCAATCACACGTTGGTCATTTTAAAGATTACTTAGAGCAGCCTCTAAGTAGCGCTCGGTTTCTTTGCGTGTGTTGGCTTCATAGGCTAGCTTCTGCAATATTGCATACTCACGCTTGACCACTGTGTCATGCTCTTGCTGAAGGGGCGCATTGGAGTCCTCACACTCCTTGAGGTACCGCTGGAGCCTGCTCCCTCATCGTGGCATCTGCTTACCCAAACAGGTCTACATCAATATCAAGATTATAAGGAAAAAGCTGAGTAAACAAGTCGGCATAGCCTACCTCTCATGTGCGAAGTCAGAACATCCTTCTCCAGGTCCTTCAGTAGGAGCTGGTCAGCGGCATCTTCCTTAGCTCTCTTGAGCTCAGCCTCAAGGTGCTCCACCTTCAGGTGATAGTGCTCGGCCCGCCGGGTCCCTTTCACCCTCTTCTGCACTTGTGCAGCCAAACCCTGTTTACATTTCAACATTTTGAGTTCTACAAGGAAACTGGAATTCAAATACAAGTCGGCAGATGCACTTACAAACACCAGCTCGCCAACATCCAGGAATGCTTTCCACATCTTGAGAAGGTCTTCCTTATCCTGCGCCGCATCCTCAGGTAAGTCCATGTCAGAGAAGTCATTGACGTCAGACTGATCTTCATGCAGTACACCAAGATTAGCATCCTCGGCGGACGTCTCTGGTGGCATGTCATCCTTGGCAGCTCATTTTATTGAGGCTCAGCTCTAGCCCCCTCATCAGCCGCCTTCTCGACCTTGGGGTCGACCATGGCAACGTCTGTAGCCCTGGAGCCGGCTCCATCGCGTCGCGGCGCTAAGGTCAGCACGACCTCTCCGGTGTGAGCCCCTTTATCAGCTCCGACTTCCAGAGGCGGTGATTGTTCCACAGTGCACCTGCTTGCTGCCTCGATCTGGGCCAAAGCAACTAGTCAGCTACGCTCTAACGTCATTGGCCAGCACGACAGTCCTGCATCACCAAGTTCAACAAGCAATTCAAACAACTGGTTGGCAAACATAACTGCAACACAGACAGCATAAGCAGACGACACTTAAAGGGTGCTCTTCTTCTTCACTCGGTACTTGGGGTGCAATGGTGGCAGTGGTGCCAATGTATCTTTGCTGGACCCGCCGCGGATCTTCGTTTTCAGCGCCTCCTTGACACACGCCGCGTCGGCCACGGTGGTCTCCTGAAGCTCACTTTTTCTTCTTCGTGACCGGGCTTGGCGTGTCGGACTCCTCGTCCGCGTCGCTAGCCGACTTAGTGGTGCAGGCTGTGCTCGGGGCGGTCTTCTCCTTCCCCTTCCCCTTCTTGCCGGCCATCTTCCTCTTCATGAAGCTCGGTCACTGCGACTTGGTGGTAGGCTCCTTGTGCACGACTTGCCATGTTCGACGCCCAACCAGCTCAGAGCCTTGAGCCTGACCGACCTCTTTTGTCATACCCTCGTCCAACCCAATGAAAGAGTCAGACTCCCACTAAAGGTCGGCGGGCGGCATGTTGGGCTCGTCGGTCGGGCGAATCTTGGGACACTGCTGCTCGACCCCTCTAGGAAGTGGCACTGGGGAAAAGAATATAAATTCATCATCCTGGACAATTAACAAAGCATAAGTCAGAAACAACTCAACATCAAAATAGTATGCATAACCAATATCAGTACAGGTCATACCAAGTTGGGTGGCGGATGCTTCAACGAATATGCCTTAGGGCAGTTCCTGTTCTTGATCATGCCCCCGAAGAACTCGAACACCCGTTTCACGATCTCCTCTATGGGCACCTTGCACGGGACCTCCCGGGTCAGGTCCACTGGCCCCGAGTATTCATACGCCGGGTATACTCGGTGCTTGATTGGTTGCGTCAACCTTTTACTGAAGTTGATACTGATGGCCCCGGCTGTCAGTCCCCGTGATTTTAGGTCGGCGATCTTCACCAGCAGCTCATTCATTTGGACTCTCTCCTCTGAGGTTGGTTGATTTGACCACTCGGGCATAACCACTGGCCCGTACCCTATACGCGGTGGCAGCTCGGGCTGCTGATTGGCAACGGTGAACCACTCCTTATGCCAACCCTTGTTGGAGTCCTTCAACTACAGATCAAAATATTCCTGCACCTTCTTCGACCGCAGAGAAAATCCACTACCCCCGATGACTCGCTGCTGTTTCCCATTGGTGGCCACAATCTTCAATTGGCACAGATAATGCCACAGAGTGAAGTGCGGCGGGATTCCAAGATACGCCTCGCACAGTTGGATGAACACCGCAATGTCTAAAATTGAGTTGGGATTGAGATGTACCAGCTCGATCTTATAGTAGTGCACGGTATCCCGAATCCACGCTCTAAGAATGGCGCAAAGACCACCGTCTTTGTCATTTCCACCGATGGGAAGTCTTGGCCGACGGTCAGCTTCCAATCGAGAAGTGCCTGCGGCCTGAGGAGGCCCCAGTTGATGAGGGCCTGGATGCGCTCTTGGGTCATCACGAACTTCATCCAGATGGTGGATGGCTCCGGGATGTCTGCCTACGCCATTTCTTCAAGCTCTAAACCTTGAGATTTGGCTGTAATGGACGCTAGGATTTTGGTGCGCATACGGAGGCACGACAGCTTGGGCGGCGGAATGCGCGCGAGCTGCTTTAGGGCTTGCATCGGCGCGGCCTAGCGTTCGCAAGGGCGGTGATGAGGAGCTCAGTGGACTGTGGCGGCAGTGCTGTGAGTGTTACGGATGGAAATGAAATGGCAATGTGACCCCTTGCGCTTTTGAGAGGCGTAACGACGTTACTTACGGATGGAATTTGCGGGACTTCCATTATCTGTGGGTTTTGCATTAGGACGGCATGCACGGGATGGAATCTGCGGGTTATCCATTATGATTTTAACGACCTGCCTCCACGGCTCCGCCAGTCCTCATCCTCAGGGACTAGGCGCCTAATTCTAGTTGGCGTGCCTTCGTGGCCCCGCCAGTCCTCGTCCTCGGGGGCTGGGTGCCTAATTCTGGTCGGCGTGCCTTCGTGGTTTCGTCAGTCCTCGTCCTCGGGGTCTGGGCGCCTAATTTTGGTCGGCGTGCCTTCGTGGTTTCGTCAGTCCTCGTCCTCGGAGGCTGGGTGCCTAATTCTAGTTGGCGTGCCTCCGCGGCTCTGCCAGTCCTTGTCCTTGGGGGCTGGGTGCCTAATTCTAGTCGGCGTGCCTCCACGGCCCTGCCAGTCCTCGTCCTTTGGGGCTGGGCGCCTAATCCTAGCCGGTGTGCCTCCATGGTCGCGCATGTCCTCGTCCTCAGGGGTTGGGTGCCTAATTCTGGTTGGCGTGCTCTGTGGTCTCACCAGTCCTCGTCCTTGGGGGCTGGGCGCCTAATTCTGGTCGGCGTGCCTCCGTGGCTCCTCCAGTCCTTGTCCTCGGGGGCTGGGTGCCTAATTCTGTTCGGCGTGCCTTCGCGGCTCCGCCAGTCCTCGTCCTCAGGGGCTGGGCGCCTAATTCTGTTTGGCGTGCCTCCACGATCCCGCCAGTCCTCGTCATTAGGGGATGGGCACCTAATCCTGGTCGGTGTGCCTCCGTGGTCCCGCCAGTCCTCATCCTCGGGGGTTGGGTGCCTAATTCTGGTCGGCGTGCCTCCGTGGTCTTGCAAGTCCTCATCCTCGGGGGTTGGGCGTCTATTTCTAGTCGGCGTGCCTCCGTGGCTCCGCCAGTCCTCGTCCTCGGGGGCTAGGCACCTATTTCTAGTCGGCGTGCCTCCGCAGCTCCGCCAGTCCTTGTACTCAGGGATTGAACACCCTATTTCAAGTCGGTGTGCCTCCGTGGCCCTATCAGTCCCTACATTCGGATGTAGGTGCATATATATATTCGGCTACAATAATATTTCATGGAACGATCACTGGCATTATGTATTACAAATGCCTGTGGCAAATCTACGATAGCTGATATCCCAGGATACCGGCAAAGAAAGTACAACAAAAACAAAAGTTACACAGAACACCTCCTTCCCAACGGTGTGCTCGAGAAGGTGGCAGGGTTCACGATATAGCCTCTTCATGAGGATTCTTCTAGCATCGTCACCTCATGACTTCATCAAAGAGACTACGAAGGGAAGGAGCATCCTAGTTTACCTCACGAGAATTCTTCTGGCATCAAGCTTCCGGGCAGGTGCTACTCCTATCAAAGACTACAAGCTTCCAGCCTACAAGTGCTATTTTTTGGGCCATGGTTCTTGTAATGAACGGTGGTCTATTTATAGCAGGATGGTTAGTATACCACCAAGGTGCTACAGTGGACTTGTGAGGGTTCACGACAAGACTCTCCCATACTGATATGGCTCCACAGTGTTCACGTGATGCCTGGCCTGGCTTCCGTAAGGGCCGGTAGTAATCTTGCAGTCGCTCAGGCGGTGCAGTGTTTGTGGACAGACATCTTTGTCGTGTCTCTATCGTTGCACCAATCCTTATCTTCAAAGATTTGGGCATGTTCTTTTGGTTGGCGGGCTTCCATGGCTGCGCCTATCCTTGTGCTCGGGCACTAGGATCCACTTCAAGAATTACCTTTTTTTCTCTTTGACCATTGGACCGATTATACTAATCGCTTCAATGCTCGGGGGCTATTCCTACGGTTTGCATCTTGCGACGCCCTCCGTAACGTTTGTTTCGACCTGTTGGATGCTAGCATCCATCAACTCGGCACTCAACTTCGCTCTGCGCGTTGGCTCTGCGTTCGCTCGGATTTTCCTCTTTTTTGAGCACTGCGCAGCCTCTCCGTCACCATGATGCCATCACAGCTTCATCCGATTTCATTCTGAAGCTTCACTGTGATGACCTCAAGTTTTGGTTCACCTACACATCGCTTGGGGGTTTGAGGGATATGGGTACCCCATGGTCCCTACCAACCAGGATACTAGCCGGACCTGACAAGTGGGCTCACTCGACCAGGGCGTGCGGGCCGAGGACATGAAGATACTTGGAGTACACATCAAGGCAGCATGACAGTTCAAATCAGCTCGGATATCATGGAACGTGTATTGTAGTCAAACTTAGATTACCTTCCATGTAACTACCAAGTAGATTAGATTCAAACCGACTTGTAACCCTAGGTCATCAACCTATATAAGGCAGCCAAGGGCACCTCCTGAGGGCAACCTAACACACCTCATCTCATACCAGCAATACAATCCACGCATACAGGACATAGAGTATTATTCTCCGGAGGCCCGAACCTTTCTAAAACCCTTGTGTCCCTTGAGTTCTCGCGATCACCTTCGAGTTCTTGATTTCGCAATCACCCTCACCTAAAAATCAACCACTTGGGTAACCCCCTGGTGGACTGCCGGGCTTATAAATCCGATAGGCTCTCGTATAAAATGTATACCCATTTATCTCGTACCCTTGGTATTGCAATATCGAGACAGATGGTCCCATAGGCAAACATTGAAGTTGTTCATCAATCATCTCATTACCCATGAGTTTTCATTGGATCCATGTTGCGAAAGTATCTATGTGATGCTGTGTAATCCGGGCCTCAGACTTCCCCGGGTTTTTGGACCGTACAATATCCTTGTGCTCCTCCATATATGGAACCACCGAGGATGAATTCTGCAGCATTGTGAAGTTTGCTTTGTTGATTTCAGTCTCATGTATGTTCATATTAGTTTTCTTCACGTGGCCCTCATGGCGTGATACGTGGACCCCTATCAGACTAAGTTCATCAATAAAGTCAACACAAAACTCAATGACCTCCTCTGTTCCATATCCTTTGGTGATGCTACCTTCTGGACGGACATGATTGCGAACGTACTTCTTTAGGACCGACATGAACCTCTCGAAAGGCCACATATTGTGCAGGTATACTGGACCCAGAATGGTTATCTCTTTAACAAGGTGAACCAAGAGATGAGTCATAATATTAAAGAAGGAAGGTGGAAAGACCATCTCAAAGCTCACAAGACATTGGATCACGTCATTCTGTAGCTTTATTAGATTGTTTGGATCGACTGCCTTCTGTGAATGCTCTGAGAATAAAAGTCTCCGGTTTGTCCTCATCCCATATAGGTACACCTTATTCCTTCCAGAGCAGTAAAAGTTCATCAACCAACGGTCTTAGGTACACGTCAATGTCGTTGCTAGGTTGTTTTGGGCCTTGGATAAGGACTGGGATCATGCTGAATTTCCGCTTCATGCACAACCAAGAAGGAAGGTTGAAGATACAAAAGGTCACATGTCATGTACTATGAGCACTACCGAACTCACCAAATGGATTCATTCCATTAGTGCTTAAACCAAACCTTATATTCCTTGTGTCCTTCTCAAAGTCTGGAAATTCTCTGTCAACATTTCTCCACTGGGAACCATCTGCGGGGTGTCTCAGCTTCTCATCTTGCTTACATTCTTCTTTGTGCCATTGCATCAACTTAGCGTGCGCCTTGTTTCTTAACAAATGCTTCAAACATGGTATTACAGGGAAATACCACACCAACTTTGCTGGAACTCTCTTCTTGATAGGCTGCCCCTCAACCTCACCAGGGTCATCTCACCTGATCTTATACCGCAATGCCTCGCAAACAGAACAAGCATCCAATTTCTCATATTCGTCGCCGCGATAAAGGATACAATCATAGGACATGCGTGTATCTTCTGTACATCCAATCCTAGAGGGCAAACAACCTTTTTTGCTTCATATGTGGTTGAGGGCAGTTTGTTACCCTCGGGAAACATGTTCTTTATGATTCTCAATAGCTTCGCAAATCCCTTATCGGTCACACCATTTGCTGCCTTCCACTGCATCAATTCCAATGTGCTACCCAACTTTTTGTGGCCCTGTTTGCAATCGGGGTACAACAACTTTTTTGATCCTCCAACATCTTCTCAAACTTCTTTGTCTCCTTCGTATTTTCGGAGTCTTTCTTTGCATCTAGCAACACCTGACCTAGTTCGTCAGCTGGTTCATCTTCTACAAAATCTTCTTCAGCCTCGCCCATTTCAAAATCTACAAAGGCACCACCTTCAGCCCAGTCAGTTGGAATGTTGTTATCATCATCATCTTCTTCTTCATCGTCTTCCATTACAACTCCTCTTTCACCATTCTTCTCCAAAGAATATAGTTATCCATGAAACCCCAACGAAATATGTGGCCGTGTAGAGTTTTTCTATTAGAGTAATCCTTGTTATTTTTGCACATTCACATGAAACCCTTCAGCGACTTGTTGACCTCTGCTGCTTCGAGAAAAGTCTTTAGACCATTATGAACGACATGGAGCACTGTTCCCGTACATCCATTGCCGGTCCATCAGCAAAAAGTTTTTAATTTACTTCTACATTTGTAAAGCAACAAATGTAAAAAAAACTTTCTGAAAAATATTGCTGACCTTTTATATATGGACCACTTTCGATGAGTAAATTAAATCCCTACAAATTTTGTGGGGAATTTCGGCAGCAAATCCCTTTGTCCCGAATCGTCGTTAGGTTAAGCTCAACTATGTTATTTATGTAAAGCAACAAAATTAGTTGATTATTTTTGTTTCAACATTGTACTTATGTTATTTATCTAATGCAAAGCAACAAAAGTAATTAACACAACACATATTTGTCAACATCCAATACGAATTTCTCAATATCAAACAGACTTTCATAAATAAAAATTCTACATTCTACATGCATGTATGCATGTATAAATTGAAAAACTCTCCATTCATCCTCACTCTAAAAAAGCATAAATTTCTCTAGCTACAAAGCATAAAACATAGAATACTAATCATGATAGGAGGGAGGATGAAGTTCCTAACTTTTAGAACAGTTGGAAGGGTGAAATCCCCCCAAATCGTGGGAAAAATGGGCAGCACCTCCCCTAGGTCGCCATGGGAGTGAAGAAGCCCGAGCTCTCGATCAAATGGTTGAGCTCGAGCTCAGGGAGGAAAAATGAGCTTATTTTATAGTTTGTACATTAGTACCGGTTGGTGGCTCCAGCCAGTACTAAATTGTGATATTTAGTACCGGCTGAAGCTAACAGCTGGTACACACGTACGTGAACACCATTTAGTACCGGTTGAAGCTACCAACCGGTACTAAATGGCTTCAAGGGGAATCTAGCCGTTGGCCACCCGGTCCCCATGCCGCCATTTAGTACCGGCTGAGGCTCCAAACTGGTACTACAGGGGCTCCGGTGGCACTATGCGTGACGACATCTGATACTAGCGCGTTGGACGAATGCTCAGTTTCTAGTAGCGTTGGTGACCATCGTCTTTGACCTACACAAGTGATTTTATCCGCATAAACAATTTTGCAGGTTCCGGATATGGGAACCCGTGGTACATGTGTTGATGCCCCATTTCTAAACGCCTTTTTATACTTAAACTGCATAATACTTCCAGAAGGTTAATTGTTTTACTATACTCGTGTAAGTAGTAGTACAGTTGCATGATTTGCGATACAAGGGTTTAGAGCAACCGTGTTATGTCGTTTTCAAGAGGGAGCCCTTAATTAAGAACGATGTGATTGAAGTGAACTAGATAGCCAGAAGAAGATCCAACCGGCCAAAAAGCCCAAGTGTACTTTCTTTGGCACTGTTTACTAACAAATTGAGTCGATCATGAGTCACTAAGCGAGCCCTAACTCCTGCCTTTAAGTTGGCAAGCTGTCCTCAAAACAAACTCCCAGAAGAGCATGGATCCAAGCGACGTCGAATCGCTATATAATAACGCGACGTGAGCTACTCATTTTGCTACATATCCAAGTTTCCCATTTCATGCAACAATAGCAGCACGGATCTCAAGTCTCAACCACTTTCATGGTGGGTATCGTCCCAGACGTGCCAAATTAAAGAATTTTCCACAAATTAATTAAGATTAAGAAAGCCGGAATACACAGGCCACAGTACACAAGTACTAGCAGCACCCAAGGGCAAACTGGCAACTCGGGGATCAAACAGATCTTCCCACCCGGCTTAAGCCACTCCTTCCTGCCTCTATATTTTTGGGCAGCCTCCATCCACCGGACGGAGGAGTTGGGTGGTGTGGTCCAAAGCCGAGGCGCGCGCGCGCGGCAGAGGGCCGGCCGGGTCCCAGAAGAGGTGGCGACATGCATGGTTCGGGTTAAGCCTAGGAGGTTCTCTCTCCATGGGTAGCCCGCCCTTTGGCCGCCGTTCTCGTGTAAGAGCATGCGCCATGCACCGCGCCGTGTATATTTGTGGCGTGGGGGGCGCAGCATTGGAGCGCACCCATTTCGGTACGGGCCTCCCAGTTTAGGGTAAACCCGACCAGAGTGGGTAACTGCGCAGCTCCCCTCCAAAGTTACCCACCTTTGAAGCAGATGAGAGAGATATAGAGATGGATCCATGGATGGCGACGCGTGAAAAAGATGCGAGAGGAAGAGACCGGCAGCGCGCTACAGGGCAGCCGCACAGTGACCCTGCCCTCTTTCCCGGTCTCCACTAATATTCCGCTCCCCGTCCTCTCCTCCCCCATGCCGGCCGGCTCATTATATCAGCGCGCACAATGCAAGCTGCTTAGGCCTTGTTTGTGGCATCGTGAGGGTGTGGCCTAGCTGAGCTGGGGCGTGCTGATCAGCAGGCGGCAGAGCTGAGAGAGAGCTAGCGGCTGTGCGAGAGCGAGAGCAAAGCTCGGAGAGGGGAGGAGGAAGGAGAGATCGTCATGGGGAGGGGACGGGTTGAGCTGAAGCGGATCGAGAACAAGATCAACCGTCAGGTGACCTTCTCCAAGCGCCGCAACGGCCTGCTCAAGAAGGCTTACGAGCTCTCCGTGCTCTGCGACGCCGAGGTCGCGCTCATCATCTTCTCCAGCCGCGGCAAGCTCTACGAGTTCGGCAGCGCCGGGTAGGCGATCTCGACTAGATACACTCACGGCCACTAATTAATTTTCAACTCCTGCAAGCAGATCTGCTGCTTTTACCCCTTTTTCCCCCCCTTTGTCGAAAAGATCTGGTGATGCTTTGGTCCGTTGCTCGGTTTCGTTTTCCTCTTATTTGCTGCTGCTGGCTTCGCTTTGGCTTTCTTCTCTGTGATTTCTTGGCTTTTTGCAGCGAGTAGCCGGGCTCTACTCCTGTAGTTCCTGGCCTTGGTGAGGCATGTTATTTTATTCCTGCTGCTATCTGCGTGTGTATCCGTGCGGTAGGGGCATGGCGGTGTTCATATAACCCGGGTGCTGGATCCCTAACTGGCATGAGACATCCTTTCAGCAGATCTACGAGCCCTACCCTTTGCCTCTTTCTTCCACCTTCTCCGGGCACTTGAAGACTGAAGTAGTCGCCCACGCACGCACGCGCCTCTTTCCTCCATCTTCTCCGGGTACTTGGGGTGGCCATCTTTCGTGTGTTGGGCCGTGCGTGTGTCAGAGACAGTTCGATTGCTGAGCTAACAGAGGGGATCCTTGGGAGGAAGGGGGTAGAGAGAGTTAACACGATGAGGTCTGCGAGGGGAAAGGGAGGTATGTTCTTTCCCCTTTTGATCCAGCGCCTGCTTATATGAAATTCCTGCTGGCCACACACTTGTCTTGGCACTTGGTTTTGCTCTGGCCACCTCGTCACAGCAAACCTCTTCATCTTGCCTGATCTATCACATGCTGATTTGCTCCTTGTTGCTGCTTCTTTTATCTTTTACAATTTCATGCCAGTTTGCTCGGCAATGACAAAATTGAGGCACATATCTTAGTATATTATTAGCATGTTTGCCCCATAAAAGATTTAGATCTATTTGATTTGCCCCTTCTCCTTTTCATCCTCCTCCCTTGTTTCTTAATGTTCTTCGTTGTGTTACTTTCATTTACTAGATGGTTTTTGATGTCTAGATATAGATATTTTTTGTTTCCTCTTAAGGTATTTTGATCGGAAGATATGTGGAAGAATATTTCTTGTTGTTCCTTTTCTTGCTCTCATTTTATGGCTATATATGCATCAGTACTACTGAGTCATGGATCACACTTTCGACTTTATTGATCTTGGATATTGCTTGCACTTTGATCATTTATTTCCCATTTCTTGTTTGTCAGTTTAAACCAATTTCTTGGTTTCATGTATTTCGCAGTTTATTGACCATGCTGCTTGAATATCCTTTTTTCCTTCTTCTGCATGTGGCAAGATCTAAACTAATGCTTCAGTTAAAACGAAGTTATATATCTTCTCAATTAAATCTAGTTTAGGAGAGAAAGCTCCCCCTCCTGTAGTGGATCCTTATCTTTGTGAAAAAAATCAAAGTTCACTGCACGCATGTTCAATTTTTTTTCTTAACCACTGGTGTTCGATTTGTTCGCAACTTGAATTATGAAACTGTTGATTTTCGCTGAAAATGATAATATCGAAAGTTCCAATTATATGCTTCAGGTTGTGTACGTTGTTCATATTTCTAACATCAACTAACCAATGCATCTGATAAATATTGAGTGATGTATGGGGGAGATGTCTTACATTATGCATCTTGGTGTGATGCATGTTCGATCTATTTACAAACGAAAGTGTGAGCATTGTTTGCTTTGTCGTAGGAAAGTCAGGTAAGCTTGAGATTAAATCCTATGAGTTTTATTTGTTGAAAAAATGTTTAATTTGCCAAAGAAAGTGCTAAACTTGGTAACCACCAATTTACTGAAATTTTATAGCATCGTAGAGCTAGTCTGCTTTCTCAAGGCTTTTGCCTTCTTTCCATAGAATCATCAGTTCATGGCACTGTTCTCCTTACTCTCACTATATAGTGCCAGCTGGATGTTAATGTTTAAAAAATGAACCGCATCCGGAGTGTGAAAATCTATATCTTCTTGTGCCTCTCTATTTTTCTATAAGCATGGCTTTTTAGATTTGGGTGCTTTTTCATGTTCACGATAAAACTTGGATTAGTAACCAGATGACATTTGCGAGGCAACAAATTTTCTTTGCTTAGGCATATATACATAGAATTGAATTTTCAGAGTTGCATACGAATCGCTGTGCAGTATAATAAGCATAATGGTTCTTACATAATCTTGTAACATGAGACGTCATAGAAATAGAGAGCTGTGACTGTTCTTATGCATTATAGAAATCATTTGCAGCGTTTTTTAATGGCATCTAATTTGGTTTCTTTACACATAACTTCCTGTGCAGAATAACTAAGACATTAGAAAGGTACCAACATTGCTGTTACAATGCTCAAGATTCTAACGGTGCACTCTCTGAAACTCAGGTACACCATCAATTGTTGCTCATGATTACCTGTACTTTAAAGTTTCGTTTCCTCCAAAAATAAATATGCATGGTTTCTCTTTACTTTGCTTATCTACATATTTTTTAATTAATTATCTTTAAATTCTCCAACATATTGAATACAACCATTAACTAGATCTACAATTTTTCTTCATTTGATCCAACATGCAGTTTGACTACCAGGTTATATTAGTTGTCATACAAATAAAAGGCAAATACTATATAATAAGTATATGGTATATACCATTATCAATCTTATGGTGGAGATATTAAATCTGATCCTAAAAGTTAAAGTGAATTGTATATAACTAGACGTTGTTTTTGGTGTATCAACAATGTTTAAGTATCTTTCCATTTTCACAAATTTATAATTTATAAACAAAGGAATAATGTCAAAATGAAATGAATATAATGCTTTCTTGTTACAAGTTACAACCACAAGTAAAGCTAAGAGAGAAACTACTACTGTGAGAACTGAATTCATTTTCAGATTTAGTTATCATTTTCAGATTTATTTATCACGCCTTCTAATTTAAGAATATTTATTCCATGCTCTGTTCTTAGATTCTGAGGTATCATTAAGCTGCGAAGTAATCAAGACCATTAATCAATTTCTGTCTGTTATACTAGTACATGCGCATTCAAGTTAGTTGTTGTTCATTGTAAACAAGCTCCTAATGCAAGCCTAGATATTATTTCTGAATTTTGGTAAATTTATACAACATAGACTTGTTTTTGCACTGGTATTTGACATTGTAAAATGGCTATTCCTGCTAGTCTTTCACCGGTAGTTGTGTGTAGTAAATAAGTTATAAGCTCCCAGTGAAAGCCAAAAAAATTAATTATAGAACTTAATTAGTGAAGTTTCTGCAAGAGTTCATTTTTTTTACATGATATTTGTTAAAAGGTCATTCTTGCTGTTTTCCAATGCACTAAAACTTGTAGATAAGGTCAACGGGCAAATTAAAATGTCATGTAATTGATCTAGTAATGAGGTTGACTATGCCTTTTTTTTTGTTTAGGGCTGGTACCAGGAAATGTCAAAACTGAGGGCAAAATTTGAGGCTTTGCAACGCACGCAAAGGTTAGATTTTTCATATTTTTACATGTGGTAATGCAATGCCTCAACAATGGAATTATCATATTTGTATTCCATTATTTGAACAGGCACTTGCTTGGCGAGGACCTTGGCCCACTGAGCGTGAAAGAACTGCAGCAGCTAGAGAAACAGCTAGAATGTGCTTTGTCCCAGGCGAGACAGAGAAAGGTTCATATCTCATTTTCCCCTTATGTTACAGAAAACAGTAACACTTGTTTTTGGAGCTAATTGATGTATATATTCGGTGTAATCATAGAACTCACCTTACTATGGTAGCAGCATTAGTAATGACTTAGTCTGTGTAAGATAACACATAATTAATGTATTATGGAGTTGAAATAGGACATAAGGATGATTAAACATATTAGTCCATTAAATTTGACCTTATCTTATTGGCTTTATATATTGTTATTATTACAGGTAATGAAAGTTATAAATTAAGTAGCATGCTGGTCTTTATCTGTGCTAAAATTACCAACATTAGCTTTGATACGAAAAGTATGGTATATAACCTAGCTATATATGCATCCTATCCACGAAAAGTATAGTATATAACCTAGCTATCCACTAAAATTACCAACATATATTTGTTTTAAATCTTTCTAATGGCAAAGCAAATAGTCCGTGTTCCAACATATTCCATTCTGAATGCATGGGGCTAATCACCGTACCAACCATCCAAACGAGCCCTTTACAATATGAAAAACTGTTTTTTCGATTTAACGAGTTCATTTTATAAATGGAAATGCACAAATACATACTTCTCTATTCGTGCAGTATGGCTAATTATTACCCCAAATTCTTTTGCCAGACACAACTTATGATGGAGCAAGTAGAGGAGCTTCGCAGGAAGGTATTTTGTATCAGACTTGTTTATTCAGAAAAAAGGGCTTGTTTATACAGTAGTAATGGAAGTAGTACAGTCGCATGGGCGTGTGGCTCCAGAAGTGCTAGTTTTCTACTACTGCCGATGACTTGCCATAGGTTGATACACTGTAGCGAGCTTGCCTATATCGTATGCACACTAGGGTAGATCCTATGTCCTTCATTTGAACAATCATAGGGTATGTGCTATATATAGATTGATATGCATAGGTGGCTTCCATGTACTTTCTTGTAAAAGAGATCCAGCTGTTCATCTTAATGTCTAATGCGGCAACATTTCTGATGGACTGGGCAGGAGCGTCACCTGGGAGAAATGAACAGGCAACTCAAGCACAAGGTCCTTATCTGTTTCCTAGTAAAACACTTGCATTGTACATTAGAGTTATACTTTACCATGGACATTATTTATTTGTTTACGATGTTATATGTTTTATTTCCAATTTTTCAGCTCGAAGCTGAAGGTTGCAGCAACTACAGAAACTTGCAGCATGCCGCCTGGCCAGCTCCCGGCGGCACCATCGTGGAGCATGACGGCGCTACATATCATGTGCATCCGCCTGCTCACTCAGCTGCTATGGACTGTGAACCCACTCTGCAAATCGGGTATACAATTTCTAGCTGATTATTGCAATTCGAGAAACAGACATGTAGCTGCTACCCGGTGATCAAGCTGATCACTCATAAAAACTTATCATTGTAGAGTACTAACGAAACAAAGATAACTCTGTTGCTAGGTATCCTCATCATCAGTTTCTGCCTTCCGAGGCAGCCAATAATATTCCACGCAGCGCCCCCGGAGGCGAGAACAACTTCATGCTGGGATGGGTTCTTTGAGTTCCCCTATTGCATCCATCAGATGAAAGTGGCAACAAATAAAAGGCATATTCAGCGCTATATGTGCATATCCATGCTCAGTGCTGGATTTGCCGCCATCTTTTAAATTTGCTGTTCTGGTGTGTAAGATCTAATTAAGAACTGCACCTTTATTCTATGTGATTGTATTGTGGCACTTTTATATTTTTGTGCAAGGCCAAGAATCTTGTAAAAATACTTCTGTGCTGCCGGTGCATGCAATCCAAAATTATCTCTACCGGTACGTATTATATCTGCTCATGCAAGATTCAGTGACTTCGAGTATTTGTTTGCTTTATCTCTTTCTTCTGGCCCTGGTTCCTGTCAAAGCATGCAGATATAATCAAGCCCTTGTTCACTTCCCACAAAACTCCCAACTTTAGCACTATGCAAAAAGAAGATTCCCCATCACATCAAACTTGCGGTACATGTATGGAGTACTAAATGTAGACGAAATCAAAAACTAATTGCACAGTTTTGTTGTACTTTGCGAGACGAATCTTTTGAGCCTAATTAGTCAATATTTGGACAATAATTCACAAATACAAACGAAACGCTACAGTGTTGCTACAGTAATTTGGCACCTCCCAAATTCCCCAAGTAAACAAGGGCCAAAGCCAACTAACCTTTAACCTCGACCGCACCAATGCAACATATTTGTAATTTTGTTGTTCCGGTGATTTTAATTTTTATGATATGTCTGCAACTTTCTTTGTCAAGTACGGAGTAACAGAAAAGGCAATGCTATCGACAGAATTTCGTTTCAGGTATAGTCAGTTTAGTTGTTTAATGATGACAAGGACATGTCAGAAATCTTAGCAACTGTTCGTGCAAGGATGTGTAAGCCGCCGGGTGCGAATAATTGTGCTGTTTTGAATGATGGAATCTAATCTTGCCAGAATTGATTGTCTGTTAGAATGTCGTGTGCACTCATTGATGGATTTACAGATTTTTCTCTAAAATTTTCTGTAGATCGCTGATGAAGTAGTAGTGCTACCATTGTCTTTATCTTGTACAGAAGTGTGGTGGCTGTGGACGGCCATCCATGTGCTTGTCCATCCGACCATATCACCAAGAGTAGTTGGCGTTGTTGATGCAACGAGAGCACACTTCAATTTGTTTGCTTCTCTGCACGACGAAAATATGATGGGAAGCTGTGGGATCACTTTTTGCAACCTTTTTTTTTAAACGATGGACAATAATATGAGAAATTTTATCTGTCACGGATGCAGAAATAATAGCATGATATATTTGAGTTTTATGTCTAGAATAGTTAGTTTTGGAGCTCTAATGTTTTTTAGGCAAACTCTGACGACTAGTACTCTGGTAG
Organism: Setaria viridis; assembly: GCF_005286985.2. Lineage (NCBI taxonomy): Eukaryota > Viridiplantae > Streptophyta > Magnoliopsida > Poales > Poaceae > Setaria > Setaria viridis. Next base: position 34,100,170 of record NC_048263.2, read on the forward strand.
TATTTAACATGCTTGATCGCACATATCAATTTGGAAATGTTTTGTATCGATGGATGAAGAAAGTTTCCTTCACACAAAAACTGAGATTTTGGATATTGTTGGGATTATGTACGTCAAACAAAAATATCTTTGACTACGTAGTACGCTACGTCGCTACCCAAATCAAATGTGCAAAAGCAAACCGTTCGAATGAGACGATCATCTAGTGTTCAAGTTGCTTGCTAAATTATTCGATTGCCGACCAGCTCCCCAAGTCGTGACCAAGTAGTTGCACAAAAGTTGATGAACTAATTCAGTATAATTGCTGTAATAGAAAATGGTGACAGAACTTCATGTACAATGAATATGGCCGATGATATACTCCCTCCGTCCCACAAAGACTGTTCGTTTAGAAAAAATTAGACATGATAGTAGCAATGTTAAAAGTCCAAAGTACCCCTATTAACTCTTCTTAATCCCGAGCTGCTGGATGGATTACCGAGTAGAAATTAATTTAGCATGCACGCTTGCAATAATTGTCGGACCTGTTAGCCTTCCTTATATAGTGAGTTGGCTCGGGCATCGATGGTGGGAGTAAATAATCAATTCGTTAACTGGACTAGAAGGTATTATGAGGGATTTTATGGATGGTCTGAAAGCTATATAAACACTCTTTATTAGACAAGTTTTGGAAGCTAAACAAACAGTCTTTGTGGGACGGAGGGAGTATATCACTATGAATATAATGTACATCCTAATAATGAGTATTATTAGCTGCCGAATAATGCTTTGACAGATACATAATCATCCCTCGTATCAACTCACTACTAGAAAACTCAGCATTCGTCCCGATGCTTAGTACCGATTGGTGAGCATTAGTACTGGATTAGTACCGGGTCTAACGGCTAGTATTCCAGGGGCTCCCCGTGACCCCCTTTCGTACCGGTTGGGGGCTCCAACCGGTACTAAAGGTCACCCATTAGTACTGGGTGGAACCTCCAAGTCCCTCAGGCACTCCACCCGGTACTAATGGGTGACCTTTAGTATCGGTTGGAGCCCCCAACCGGTACTAACTTCCCTCCTATAAATCAGGCGTCTTCTTCCTCCTGCCCGAGCCGTTTCCTCCAACTCGGGCTTCATCCATTCATGGTGAAATAGGGGAGGTGTTGTTGGATTTTTGACCATTTCATGGGGATTTTACTCATTCAATTGTTCTAAAGGTTACAAACTTCATCCTCCCTTGATACATGATTAGTATACTAAGTTTTATGCTATAGAGCTATAGTAATTTGTGATTTTTAGAATAAGTACAATGGAAAAAAATTTCATTTATATGCTTGTGTTATTTAGAGCTCATATTTGTGATTTTTAGAATAAGCTACAAATTTTTGGATTCTATATTTCGTATTAGTCAAAGAAATTGAAATGAGGTTAGAGGAATAATTTCATAGTTTAGTCCTTTACAAATATGAGCTAACTAAATTATGGGGAAAAATAGAATTTGTTCATATTTTAGTCATTTGCAAATATGAGCGAGTTAAATTGTGGTACATAGAGATAATAAGATGAAATAGAGGTATGTATTAGTCATTTTTAGAATAAGCTACAATGGAGAAATTTTTCATTTATATGTTATGTTTGAGCTAAATAAATTGTGGGGAAAAATATACTTTATTCATAGTTTAGTCATTTGCAAATATGAGCTAAATAATTTGTGGTACATAGAGATGGCTACTGCTGCTGGAGATAGTGGCGATGGTGGGGGCGATCGTCGTTCCTCTCGCCGCAAGGGGAAAACCATAGTTGGCCCTCATGATAAGCCGAAGAAAATGAGCATGTGGGAGAGAGCAATGCTTTGTTATTTGGAAAGATGTCATGAAGATGCTGTTGCGGTAGGTAGGAACCTCCTTTTGGTGGTCGTTATGCTCCATCGCCAGTCCCGGGTGTTTCAGGTCCACTGGGTACTTCCGTCGTAGGAGTCACAAATAAACCACAGGATGAGGCTGGGTCAGCGAAACCTTCGTCTTCACCGCCCAAGGATGCTTAAAGTCCTCGAAACCTTCGTCTTCACCGCCCAAGGATGCTTAAAATCCTCCTAGATAGCACTCAGTGGATGGTTTGTTGTAGTGTATCATGTTGTTTGGGTCTTAAATTTAAATTTGTGTATTTATATCTAAAGTTTTAGCAACATTTGAGTTTGTCGTAGTGTATCATGTTGTTTGGGTCTGAAATTTAAATTTGTGTATTTCTATCTAAATTTTCAGCAACATTTGTGTTTAATGGTATTTGTATCATGTTTGTTACGTTTAATGAATAATTATATAGATGATCAGAATATCTTTGGTTCAGTAATACTTTGTAGATGGATCGGCAATGGAAGTACAACGTGAACAAGCATTCCATGGAGTACATTAATGGCTTGCGTGGTTTTCTCAATCTCGCAGAGTCCAACAAGCCGCCGTCTGGTTTCATTTGTTGTCCATGCCGAATTTGCAAAAATGATAAGGATTACTCATCCCGACAGACTATTCATGCCCACATATACATTTCAGGATTCATGGCTAACTATTTCATTTGGACCAAGCACGGGGAAAGAGGAGTTATGATGGAAGATGATGATGATGAAGAAGATGATAACTATATTCCTGACTAGACTCAAGGAGGTGCCTTTGCAGATGCTGCAATGAGTGAGGCTGAAGAAGAGATGGTTGCAGAAGAAGGTCCTACCGATGATCTAGGTCACATGTTGAGAGATGCAAAGGAAGACTGCGAGAATGTGAAGGAGTCGAGCGTATGTTAGATGATCATAAGAAATTATTATACACAGATTGCAAACAGGGGCATAAAAAGTTGGGTACCACACTGGAAATGCTGCAATGGAAGGCAAAAAATGGAGTTTGTGACAAGGGTTTTGATGAGTTAATAAAAATCATAAAGAACATACTTCCCGAGGGGAACAAATTGACGTCCTCAACATACGAAGCGAAAAAGGTTGTTTGCCCTCTGGGTTTGGAGGTACAAAAGATACATGCATGTCCTAATGACTGTATCCTCTATCGTGATGAGGAATACAAGAAATTGGAGGATTGTCCTGTGTGCGAAGTGCTGCGTTATAAGATCAGGCAAGATGACCCTGGTGATGTTGAGGAACAGGCTAGCAAGAAGAAAGTTCCTGCATAAAATATTACAAATTTGATGATGCCTACTAATTTTTTTAAGTCATTTATTGTAAATCGAATCTATATATAAATAGTGGTAGAAATTAGTGGAATAGTGGTAGAAAATATATAAAAAGAGCTAGAAATTGTTAAATGGCTATTAATTGTAATTTGATCTTCTTTGCAATCAATTATTTTTACAAAATGTATAAATATTTGTCATTAATTCCGCAGTCAATTATTGTTACAAAATGTATAAGTTTTATTGTTACACTGTAAATATTGTTGTAGTCATTTATTGTAACAAATTGTATAAGTGTTTCATTCTTTTTTTAGTCATTTATTGTTTTGTTAAAAAATGTATAAATATTGTTCATTAATTTTGTAGTTAATTATTGTTACAAAATGTATAAGTTTTATTGTTACACTGTAAATATTGTTGTAGTCATTCATTGTAACAAATTGTATAAGTATTTCATTCTTTTTTTAGTCATTTATTTTTTTGAAAATGTACCACTATTAGTCATTTATTTTAAAAAAAGTATAAGTTATAGTCATTCTTATAATAAACCCTACTATTTCTTAGAATAATTCCTTTTATATTATATTAGTTACAATGACATGATTAGATGAAGAGCGGGATCGATTGGACGACGAATTCCTAATGGACTCGATAAGGGAAGGTCCCACGAACGATCACCCAAACAAATAGGTCGATCACAGCTAGACTGACATCTACCTCAACATGTCTAGTGATGGCAACAGAGGCAAAGCTACACTATGATTAGTGGGTGCTAATGCACCCCCTAAATTTTGCAAAAATAGTGATTATGCTTAAATTTTCACCATACATGCACCCTCCTTAGCTCAACACTATGCACCCATAAGGCAAATGCATCCCCCACTAATTTACTCTAGCTTCGCCATTGGATGGCAATGAGGAGGAACCAATTGCCGAGGGAGGCAATGATGGGCAACAAGGCGAGGTATAGCCATTATTATACGTAAACATGATTTGAATTCTCTACTTATCAAGATTATTAGGAATTAATAGTTCTTTCATTTTCAGCCATCTGGATCGAGCAGGCCTAAATGGAAACGAGACAAGAAGAAGAAGTTAGAGGGTCGTATCATCATCATGGAAATTGATGAAGATGGTGAACCAATTGCTCTAGACAATGCTAAGACCAAATTAGTGAATCAAATTGGGTTTCTTGTTAGGGATAACATCCCAATAAACTTTCAGAATTGGAAAAGCCATGAAATCGATGAGAGCGTGGTCCCCACAAGCACGATCCTCTAAAATCTGTGTGAACCGTCTTCCACAAAGATGTACAAATTGCACCAATGGTACATGGAGGCTTCAACCACCAATTTACTCATGCTAGAAGTTCAGATTGGAGATCAGCATTATTTCCGTGGTGATGCCATTATAAATGTGCCGCTCGAGGAACTTTATTTCCTTTATAATTAAGACGCACTTGATAAATCACTCATTAGCTCCTAGATTCTGTAAGTGTTTAATTTGCTCTAACTTCAAAATCCCCGCTCTAATCATTGTCCAATGTCTTATCTCCTATTCTATTTTGTATCATGCAGGATGGAGATTCAAGCTTGTTTGAGGATAGGATTGTATGACGTCGGCTTCATGAACCCGGATGTTATAAATGAGGTAAATGTAAGAGATAAACCAAATTGGATCTTGAAGAATATATATAATTTCTTGGACAAGCAACATTACAAGAAGTACATACTTCTGCCGTACAACTTCAAGTGAGCGTGTTTCCCATCTCTTTTATTTTTCGAACTAGCAATTAAAAATAAGACTAAATAGCCTTTCACTATGCATATATGTACATCTTTCACTGGATACTCATTGTTATCGTGGTTGATCGAAGCATGATCTATATCCTGGACTCTCTAAGGAGACCAAGAAATCAATACACTGATCTCATAAACATGCTTAATAGAGCATAGGCTCGCTTCCGTCAACATTACTCAGGTGAATTCAAGGAGCAACTTCATATCCACTCTGAATTCCCGGTATGTATTGAATTTGCACATCTCGTGTCACTTCCTTAAACACAACAAATACTTCATAAGTTTTTTTTACCATATATATAGTGTTTGAGATAGAATACGGGAAATAATTTATGCGAATACTACATATGTGAGTTCATCCATGGCTTTGTACATCCCAAGCATATAACTAACCACGAATTCAGAGTACGTGTACAAATTTCTTAACAATAAATTAGTTCTAATTGTACAGATCCATTGATCTAATATAATAACCTTTGCTAATGACATAGATTATGCACATGAAGGAAGAACTCCTCCAGACGGAAAAAATCAGGGCAATTCAAGAACAACTCAGTAGATTTCTTCTGGACGAGGTAGTAAATCCAGCGGGAAAGTTCCATAATGATGGATCAAATCTGCATTACCGTCAAGATTCGGGTTCAGAATAGTTGATCCAAAATGTTGAACTTGGAGAGTTAATACAATGTAATATTATTCATATATGTGTATACATAATATGTCTATGTATAATATTATCTCAAATGTAATATTATAGATCAAATACAACTTTATATATATTGCGTATTAGAACTAGTATACATAAAGCAAACAAATATGAAATACTAATATAGAATAAAAAATAAAAAAGAAAATGAGAAAAGAAACAGAGAAAAAAATAATTTAGTACCAGTTAGGGAGACCAACCGGTACGAAATTGGCCTCGGCCACGCGCGACGTGGCAACCAAATTAGTATCGGTTGGTCTCCCCAACCAGTACTAAAGGACGCCTTTAGTACCGATTCGGTACTAAAGGATCCCTTTAGGATCGGCTTAGCAATACCGATTGCACAACCGATACTAAAGGCCGGTACCAAAGGCGTTTTCACCAGCAGTGACTGTCAGGTGGGTCGAGCTAATCAGCTGCCAATTAAGCCCCCATTGATTAATGAATGGTTGGCTCAGATAGCAGAGCTGCCGCGCTATCCCACCAGGCGGCCATGTCGTCGTCGCTAACCTGTCCGCGCCATTCCGGCGGCACCACCAGTCCACCACCTCCTCCTAGCTAGAGATGGGCTGCGACTGCGATGGAGGCCCGGCCGTCGAAAAGACAAAACTGCCCTCCAAGAAGAGGTCCTCACCAAACGCGCGTGAGGAGGTTGGCGAGCCGGCCCAGCCCGCCCCGGCCCCGTGGGCGCGGCAGCAGGTCGGACCGGCACAGCGGGCACGTCCCCCGGCCAAGGTCGATCCACCGGTCGATGCAGCCGCGGTGGAAGGCGTGCGCGCAGTTGCCCAGCCGCCGCACCTCGTCCGCCGCCTCTAGCGCTTCCAGGCACACGATGCACGTCGACGACGCAGCAACTGACTCGGCCTCCTCGCCGTCACCGTGGTCACCGTGGCAGGACGCGCGCCCACCGCTCGGGGACGACGCCAGCCGCTCGGCCACGAGCTGGCCGTACTCCACGGCGGGGAGCTTGGCCTTCACCTCCTCGGGCCGCGGGGCGCCCTCCGCCGACAAGCGGCGCGAGCTGTCGTCGAACGGGAAGCGGCAGAGCCCCACGACGGCGAGCATCAGCAGCACGGCGTCCCTGATGACGCTGAGCACCTTGCAGAAGGTGACGATCGGCTTCGGCACCGCGAGGCAGTAGCTTACCAGCGGGAACCCCATGATCGGATCGAGTTGGAACCAAAGCAGAGTCTCAGAGAGCGTTGTGCTCCTCTGAGTCGACGAAAGCAGGGTGCTCTCTTCTCTGGATAGATAGAATTCTGGCGGGACCGGGACGAACGAACGGCGAGGGCGGAAGAGGAGGATATGGTGGACGAGTCAGAGCGAGCTAGAGCTGGCCGCTAGTTATATAGCAGGGCGAGCGAGCGGATGCGGCCGGGTCGCCGGTGGGAGGGGGATGGAGGCGCGCGCCGCGGAGAGTGCGAGACGCGGGTTGTTTTCACGTGGTTTTTTGGTGGGATGGTGCGGGGGATTCGGCCGGTGCCCGGCGAGGAAAGGTGCGTGCACCTGCCGTGCCCGCCACCCGTGGGGGTGTTGCCGGTTGGAACGGGGTTTCCACCGGCGCCCGCGGCTCTGCTCGTGCGACGTGACGACCTGGCTCGCTGGTACGGCGCGCCGAGGTGAAAGTACGAGTCCACGGGCGCGGTAGTGGGAACATGTGAAACACCAGGTCAAACTCGGAATGTTCGCCGCGGATTCGGCGTCCGCGTCGGTCCGGCGCTGGCGTCAGCGGACGTGGCTTGGAAACGCGGATATTCCAGCTCGTTCGTTGCAGGTGGCTCGCGTGGTTTACTCCACAGCTCAGTCGCGGCACATTTTCTGCGTGATAAACGCCTGGCGAAAGTAACGGAGGGAGCCTGAGGACGACGCTGCACATGTTTCACCCGGCGCGTAGTGGAGCGTCGTCATGTCAAAAAAGCACGAAAGGTGCAGCGCTTTGTGTCACTCCCGCACACGTACGTGCCAACGTTGTCCGTTGCTGAGACAGATCGACTGTTTCTGTGTGTAGTATTTGTGAAGTGGATGTCGCATGCATACTGCGATCGTGAGGCCGACGGCGGAAGCAATTCAGTTTCGGCCATACCTCATCCGGTCATCCCCACCACATACGAAAAACCAGCAATACTGTACTTTATCTATTGGATAATGTATAAAGGCCCGCTTGCCAAAAAGAAAAAAAGACAACGCCCCTACTGCTAGTTGCTGGCAAAGTGGCAACCGTGCCGCCTGGTGATGATGGATGAGCCACTCTGATTCCCGGAGCCAACAAGACGAAGCAAAGCCAATTTCCGGTAAGCCATCCGCCATCAGGATGGGACGCACGCACGTCTTCGCCGTGGCGCGCGCGGGCACATGCCTTCTTCCGTTAGTTGGGAGGTCCCTGTCGTCGCGGCGGGAGATGGCTGCGCGCAGGAAGCCGTCAGCGATAACCCCTTCAACGGCAAAGCTTCATTAAAGCTCCGGCATGTGCAAATGCGTCGTCCCTTATGCCTTTGCGCAAGTGCGTGCACGCTCCGAGTCGGCGGCTGTCTGCCGTCCCATGGAAGACAGACAGAGTTCAGAACGTCACGAGTTCAGAACGTCACGAGTTCAGAACGGCAACCAATGAGAGAAGAAACGGTGCCGAATGTCCCAAATTGGAGTATGATTAAGCGATCGAGTCATGCTTGTCAGAGATCGACGGTCGAAACGGCAGAAACAAGACAGGGAACAACGACACGGAAGGGTCCCAAGTCGGATTGGAGATGGGCGGCAGTTCAGGGAGAAGATTCAGGACTTCTTGTCTTCTTCGGGCTATAATTTTTCGTCTAAGTTTTGTCTAAAAAAGAACTGCTGTGCTGCAATGTAAATAGAAATAAAACAGTTCCCAATTTTGTGAGTTCGAAAGAGACAAAATTTGACATCGTTATGATGTGTTAATCTTAACAAGCAAACACAATTCAGCTTGTCATCTGAAAGTTCGTTGGCCCGTTGAAACAAGCCATGTTTAAAACGCAGGAGTCTTTTCCTATGTAAAGGAATTCCACGGTCCTATGAAATTCTAGTAAATTCCACGCCATTTCTACATTCTTTAGATACATTTCTGCCTGTTGGTTGTGGTATCAGTTAAAAAACGTCTTGTTTGCTCCCATTATCTGATCACGGTACTGTACTTCAGAGACGACGGCCTTATTAGAGCCCTTACAGTGTTTTCATATTTCAAACAAACGATATTCAACATCAAATTTCAGCTAGCCTCTTTCTTCAAATATTTTCTTCATAGTCGCCTGCTGCCATTTACTTAGGAACCTTTTTTTTTCATAACATAATTGGAAGGTCTTACATACCTGAATAATAATTAAAAATAAAGATAACTACTAGATAGTATATACAACCTGATCTGTGTAATCATATAACACAAGGGATTTCTTTAAAGGCAAATGATTTTCTAGTCCATTCAGGAACCAGTGCTGCAGTACGTCAAAGCTAGAAGCTCTATATTTCTACATTAACAGGTAAGTTCAGAGACAGACAAATCCAGCTCTATATTTCTACATTCACAGGAAGTTCAGAGATAAATGCAGCCCTATATTTCTACTTCACAGGAAACTCATGTAGCTTTTGCTGAGATTTAAGACAGCAGGTTCGTTCCTTGCTGGCCAAATAGGTGGCTTCCTGAAACAGAAACTATTGCCATAGCTTAGTAGAATGGCTGATTCCGGTGTTAATGGTGTACCAAACATGTCAACAGGTCTGCCAGCACAAGCTGCATATAAGGCTGATGGTTCCACCTCCACAGAATTGAGCTTTCTTCAGAGTAGTTCTGCATTATAAGGGGGCTTTCCATCAAATATATATGGGATATCAATTAACAGAAACACTACTGTTTTAGTGGATTGATATGAAATTAAGGCAAAGGATAGCTCGAGATAAGTTCTTTAGAAACATAGTTAAAACTTAAAACACACGATCAACTTTCCCAAATACGTTCTTTAGAGCAATGTTCAATCTCTTGAAAGTTGATCATATTATATATGCAGTTATTATTGATACTGGTTTACAACAAAAACAAATTCTAATATTGCTAGCAACGCCTGCTACTATGAAACAGTACAATAACTGTAATTTGGTGGTGAATAGCATGCAAATGCAATATACATGTCATATTAAAACCGAAACATGATTTCCACCAGTAATTAAATAGGAAGCAAGCCTTGAAGAGAAAAGGGCAAGACAATTGAATTCTGTAAGAAATTAGGGAATAGGGTCAGATCTTTGTAATTATAGTTTTCTGTATGAGAAAGATAACTATAGCCTCATGGAACAGTCTTTCAGAACAGAAGAATGAAAAGGGAAATGGCTCCTCAACTCTCATTATAGTCTCTTTATCATATATATAGCAAACCTACAATATCAACGTTATGAGCGGTGTGTTTCAACTTGCAGTCAATTAGGCTATATGATCTTTGCTTCAACACCTGCAGCACAAACCCATTTTTGACCAGTTGGTCCGTATATCATAGGCGATTGAACGGCCACCGCCCGTCTTTACTTTTAATGTCTGAATTTATAATCATGAATAGGGTGTTTTCGAGTTAAGACTAAAAAGACAAGTTTTCACCTGATCCTATACAGTGTTGGGAATAATGCAGAGCATAAGTGGCCCAGCTACAGGATGCAATGCAGAACAAGGCAGGCGTCTGTTGAAGCGTTTGCTTGAACCATGTACCTTTGTTGAGCTGGTACAAGACTAGTTGGACTTTCGTGGTGTATTAAGCTGGACCTTCTAAGTTCAGAAAATGTGGACTCAATTCAGAACAGTAAATTTGCTACTATCCATTTGGCTATTCTAATTTCCAGGTAACAATCACACGAAGATGAACTTACTCCAAATTTGATATTTTATCAGCATACATATTCTAAATACATTGTATTTTGCACTTGCAATCATTAGGCCATCATTCACATAAGGAAAAAAAAGAAGCACCTCGTGGATAGTTAATCAGAAATTGCATGGATGCACAAATTAGCGACTTTCAAGCTTAGCACGACTGGTCGAATTAAACTACTTCCAAATATTATGGGAACACCATGATAATTAGTTCCATCTGGTTCCTATCAGACTATTACAATTCCAAGACCTCACACCAATGTGCCCAATCATCTTCAGTTAAATTTTAAATATATTGACATAAATAGACAAAAATTATATAAATAGAAGTGGCGAACCACATATCACCATGGTACCAACCTTATCAGACCCTGAGAAGCTGGACCTTGTTCTCAAATGCGATGGCCATCCAGTCTGGGTGGGCGGCCGACCACTGAAGCTGGTTTATCTCGGCGCCTGCATCATACACTAGCACAGGATCAATCCCCTCGGCAGGCACAGCTGCTGCTGGCGCCGGTGCCGGCGCCGTTTCGGGCAGCTCCCATATCATTGCCTGCCCGTCGTCCCCAGCCGAACAGAGATGCCTGCTGGCCTGTGGCGCCCACGCCACCGCGTTGGCGCAGGCCCGGTGCCGATGCAGCTCGGCCACAGGCACCCCAGGAGCGCGTATGTCGAGCACGACGACGGCGCTGCTGTCCATAAGCAGCGCGGCCATGTAGCGGAGGTCGAAGCGGTTCCACGCCAGCCTGAGGAGCGGCGTGTCTGGGCGTGGGCTCTCATAGACGATGGTGGAGTGCTCCTTGTCCCGTAGGTCGAAGACGCGGACGGAGCCGTCGGCGGAAACGGATGCGAAGACCCCGGCTTCGCCCCAGGCGATGTCGTGCACGGCCTTGTCGTGCGCGATGAGCTGCGTCTCGACGACGCCGCGGTCGATGTCCCAGACGGTGCAGGTGGTGTCGATAGAAGCGGTCCCGATGCGGCGGGGCTCGGCCTCGTTCCAGTCGAAGGAGGTGAGGGGCGCGGAGAACTCGGAGGAGGCCTTGCGGTTGTCGAGGACGGAGCGGAGCTCGGGCGGCGGGGCGGAGGCGGAGAGGTCGTCGAGCGGGGCGCTCCAGATGCGGAGCGTGTCGGCGGAGGAGGCGAGGAGGGAGGGCGCGGCGGGGCGAGGGTTGAACTGGAGCTTGGTGGGCGGGTAGGGGTGGTCGAAGGAGAGGGCCGGGAGGGCGCGGAAGGAGGCGGCGGAGGGGCGGGCGGGGTCGAAGGAGAGGAGGGAGACGCGGTTGTGGAGGTCCTCGAGGAAGCTGCCGGAGGCGAGGACGGGCGCGGTGGGGGAGAAGGCGAGCGCGTAGATCGAGTGCGGGAGCTCGCAGGTGAAGGCGTGCGGGTTCGGCGCCTCCGACCCCGCCGACGAGGCGGCCGTGGACGGCGGCTTGGGGAGGTCCATGGAGGAGTCGGGTGGAGTGGATTGATCCGGTAGCGGAGTCGGAAGGGGAGCGATGGTGCTGGGAATTGAGAGGGAGATGATAAAAAGGGTTCCGCCGAGCGGGGGTGCGAACTCGGGAGGAGGGTTCAACGCGCGCGTGCGGGCGGCAGGTCTACGGCGGACGGGCACGGGGGTTGAACGGCGCGGGCGGCGCTTGCACGGCTGCGCCTAAGCGGGCTGTGGCTGGTGCGATGGGGAGCCGGGGGCGAGACGGGTCAGCCGTCGTCTGGTCAAAGTCTGCTGCGGTGCGTGCTACTTGCTAGCAGGCTAGAACTAGCAGTCCACGGGATGACGGAACTGGTGGTGGCGGAGGCACCGGGATCGTGCGACGCGGTCGTCGCCTGCGCGTCCGTCATCTCTGGTAGTGACGGGGGAGTTTTTTTTTTCATAACTCTTTATTCACCAACAGAAGTTATAAGAGTTCCAACCCTCTTGAGTCAGATTTAACAGCCAAACTTACCTACCAAACTCATCATAAATCGCACTCCTTGTAATATGTGAGCATCCACCAAACTGCGCTGCTGTAGCTTTATCTCCCTGATAATATGGCCATGAGCGGCCATTTCTCCCTCCACGTTCCTCTGATCACCTTAACATTGTCCGAGGCTAGCCTGAAGTGTTGAATCATGAGGTTACTCGCCAACGCCAGGCCTTCCTTGCACGCAATAGTCTCGACAATAGAGTCCACGAATCACCAGCGCAAACGCTCCCAAAAAGTTTCTTGCAGCGTCCCTAGCAATGGCAGCCGCCACTGCCTTACTTTAATTCTTCGAAGTGGTTGTATCGACATTGATATTAACAAGGCCTAGTGGTGGAGGGATCCACCGAGGTGGGATACCTTGGGTACGTCTCACCAATACCGCATGCACCGTCTTGATCATCTCCAGGTCAACTATAAAATTGTTCACAAAACAGTGAGTAGATAAAGAACTCTGAAAAGAGTTCTCGTGGATCGCCTTCCTGCGAGCATATGAGATGGGCCAAAGAGTGACCACCATCCTCGTCAGATCCGCATGCTTTAACGAGCTGATAATAGCTGCTAACCATCCTCTAGGCTGAGTCTCCTGAGTTTCACTCATCAGCTGTGTAATTTCCTCGCATTCTAGAGCTCATACGCATTTCGCCATATTGCACTCTATCAATGAGTGCTTCCAAGAATCAGGCATACCACAGATCGAACAGGTGCTTCGAGTAGCCATGTTCCTATGATGCAGTACACTTGATGGCAAGGAGTGATGAGCAAGCCTCCACAAGAACACATGTATCTTTGATGGCCTTAACCTGCCATAACGACTTCCATTCATTTTTCTCAGACCTTAAATCTAATCTCCTAGCAATATTCTCTAGATACGTTGTAGCTCGTTATTTGTTTACAACCAACATCCTGTAATCTGAACGAACTGAGAAAATACCCTTCTTTTCATGGTGCCATGCTCAGAAATCCCCTTGTTTCCAAGTGCAGAGGGATATATTTATAATTGCATCAACATCAGATGGACAGAAAACAGCATGAAGCTTTTGGACATCCCATGAGACCCTCGTGTGATCTATCACCTCGTTAACCATCTACGGAGGATCTGTCAAGTCCATCATAATAGGGTGAAGATAATTTGACGGGGGAGCCTTAACTGAACTCTAAGGGTCTGTTTGCTAGCCCGAATGGAGATTGGACCAGACCCAGCTGGTGCAACCAGCTGTGTTTGCTAGCCTAGTCGGCCTCCCGGGCTAGGCCCGCGCGGTGCAAAAGAGGCCTTCTAGCCAGCATCGCGTGGAGCGCCAAAATCGGTCGTTCCACGTGGTGCAGGCCCAAACTAGAACTCGCGAGGTGTTAAGGTAACCCCCGGTTCTTTTCTCCTCACGCTCGCAACGTGCCGCTGCTCCCCACGTGCCACTGCCGGTCTGCCGCCTCCTTCACCGCGCCATCCTCACCGACGGCATCAATCCTGACCCTAAAGATTCCACCTGATCTAGCCGTCCATGTGCCCCATGCCTGACCGTCGATGTTGTTTCCCCAATCCACCCCTGTCCGATGCGCGCGCCATGGATGGCCCCACCATACCTACCCGAGCTTCCCTGAGCTAATGTGCGCCTCAAACCTAGCAAAATCGAGGAAGGAGCGGAAGAGGACGAAACTGGCGGAATCGACAATCCGCCCGCAAGCTCTCCTGCCGCTCAATCGAGTCTCGTAGGCAATCCCAGGCTGACCTGTGGCACTGTGGCAAAAATTCTATCTTGCCACTTGCTTTCTCTTGAATTGATCGATTCTGTTCTTACTGCTGCTCGTTTAATTTATTCTGCTGACATGATGTGTTCTTTTTCCCTTTTCAAAATCCTCCTTGCTCTTCAATTTATACAATTGGGATTACTAAACAAGGAATGTAGGTTTTAATTCGATCAGGAATTCATTTTCTTCTTATATGGTAGCTTGAATTTGAGTAATGCTTGCACAGTCTGTGTTGTGCTGGACAATAGAGCGATAGTGAGAGGAAGAGTTGGAATTATCGGTGGTAGATCCACCACATTTTCGGTGAGGAAAGCGGTCGCGGCAGATGCAAAGCAGAAGCGGCGGCCAGGGGTTGCGACCACATGAAGGAGCCACGCTGGGCAAGGGTGGCGGCCATGCTAGGCGAGGTAGCGGCGGTCGCGTGGCCGAAGCGGCTGTGGTGAGCGGTGGCGTGCAGTGGCGCGAGCGCGCGGGTGCGGGCGAGCCGCGTCGGGGGCATGCGTGGCGGGTGGGGCCGCGGTGGGGCGAGCTACCGCGGTGGTGTGCGTGGCAAGCGCGGCCACGGTGGCACTGATAGACGCGGGCGAGAGTGTGGTAAGTCTACCTTAGATTGGATGCAAGGTAAGCCTATCAGATGCGGGCAAGAGTGTGGTAAGTCTACCTTAGATTGAATGCAAGGTAAGCCTATCAATTTGTGCAGGTTAACAAACATAATTCTAAATGAACTAGGCTCATCAGATGCAAATTTGCCAAACATAATCTCTGTATGCCATGAGCCTGGCTAGGCTAGCCAGAGCCTGGCTGAGCTGGACCAGGCTGCCAAACACTGCCTAAGTATGCGAGGATCACACGAGTGGAGGAAGAGGCCGGTCGAGCACCATTCTACTCCTGCTCTCCACCGACAGTGAAGGTCCGGGGATCGGCCGGCAGCTGGAGCCTGGATCTCTCCAAGAGTCCAAGTCTAAGCAACTGACACGCACACAATGGTCAAACTAAATGTTGTTTTTCCTAAATGCATATAATCTGAGGAAAACTGTATCAATACTTCAGTTTGAAGCATGATCGTGTGAAATGCCCTTACTCCTAAATCCTTATAGCTTCTTCTTGAAAGGATCTAGGATGTCATTTTACACAACTTTAAACAAGTTTATCAGCAACTTCCATAGTTTCCAGAAATTGTTCCGAAAATTCCGCAACTTGCGGAATTTTTGGAGAAATCTACGGATTCTCCAGAGATTAACGTGAGTGAACTACAACCCTAAGAAATACTTGTCCAAAAGTAAATCACCAAATATAGGATAAACGATAGGGTATTCTAAGTCTTAGGGACAAGATAGAATAGCAAGTAACCTTCTAGAATAGTAGATCGAGCGCAAACCTTAGAAATATGTTCTATACTTCAATATGAACGAAATGAAGAACAACAAGCAGAAGAGACACAAGGATTGTTTACCGGAGTTCAGCTCCACACTTGAAGCCTACGTCTCTGTTGAGGAACCCACAAAGGGTGGGCTTTTCTCACCTAAGCCACTTTCCTCACTCTAGTGACCACAAAGATCGAGCTAGAGTCACTTACTCAATTGTCGGGGTAATACAAACTTCTCGTGGGCAGCCACAACCTTGGATGCTCCATGGGCAATGCCTAGCCAGCTAGGAGCTTGAAGCTCCAAGAGTAACAAACATGAAATCACTAGCTTGACGAAGAACAAGGTGCTCAAGAGATAGGAAATTAGCTCACTAGCACACTCTCTTGCCCTTCCCTTGAATCCCTCGTTAAATCCCCACCAAATCTCACCAAGAATGCCAGAGGGGAGTAAAGAGGGGGACTTGAATGCTTTTCTGAAGCTCAACATGAAGTTAGATCAAGAGAGTAACTGTGGGAGGGGGTGAGGGGGTATTTATACCCCTTCACCCCGAAACTAGCCGTTGGGACGTTAAGTTCCGGAGTTTTCCGGAGCTTTCTCCGGAAACTCTGGAACCTCCGGAATATTTTGGAACTTTCTCCGGAATACTCCGGAGCTTTTATATCAGTACCATTCTAAGTATCCCCAAGTGAATGCAGGTGCAAAGGTGTCTCTTATAGGTTGGTTTAAGTCATCTTGAGCACCTTGTTTAACGTAAAGACCAAAGATTACGTACCCCTCTTAATAGTACGGTATTCCTAATACTCAAATTCAAACCAAAATAAATTTAGCCTTCAAGGTATGCCTCATATTCATTCATTTCCTTTTTGAGGGTCATCCACAAGTGCTGCATGTCCACCAATCATTTGAAACCTGCTTATGCACTTGAAAGTTCATTAGACACTTAAGCTTGTATCATTAATTCATCAAAATCTACTTGGAAGGCCAAGATACTCTTCAATCTTTCCCCTTTTGATGATTGATGACAACATGCTTAAGTCTTATAAATAAGAGGATAATGTATCTCAAAATTAAAAACAAAGCGAGAGCATGTGCAACTCCACCTTAATGTATGCCATAGGAATTGAATTCCATGATAACTTTCAAAAGTTTATTGACACAATGTGAGAGGAAACATGAGAGGAGCACATGTCCTAGCAGCAGTGGGGTGCCTAAAAGAGTGTGAAACATGTTCTCGTGATGCATATGACAGACCATGCACTCAACAGCAGAAAAAGAGAGAAAAGTGACAGAATGTCTGGAGATTCCGTAGAAATCTTCGGAAACTTTTGCAAGTTATGGAATTTCCGAAAAAGTTTCGGAATCTCCGCACATTCTAGCATGCTCAAATAACAGTCAAAACAGAAAAATTTCACACTAACACACAAGCATCCTTAGATAACTAAAAGTAGTTCTAAAGCATCCACAACACCAATTACAAGTTCTCATGGTCACATAGTCTTACATACAATTAAGAAGTGAAACTTAATTTGATACACATGAGATAGATAAATCCATCATCCATCCATTTTCACTCCCTCTTTGGCATCAAGCGTCAAAAAGGAAATGAAACAGCAGCCGCTACTCATCGTCGTTGTAGTCGTCGTCCTCCTCCTCGTCATCATCCTCGTCCTCTTCCTCGTCCTCCTCCTCGTCTTCCTCAAAATAGCTAGTGCAGGTGGAGCGGCGAGGGTGACAAGAGCTAATAGGTGCTGCTAGCATAGGAGATGGAGCAGCAGTAGCGGCGTCGACGGCGGCATCCATGGCATCCCATTTGGCGAATGGATCATCAAACTCGGGGAGCTTATGATATATATCAACAGGGAGGCCTTGTGAAGCCTTGATCTCGATGATGTCACACATGTTCTCATTAATTCCCCAAACTATATGCTAGCACATGCATAACATGCTCCTAAGCACCCTCTTGATCACGGAGCCTCTTGGCTTGCGGAACTGCCTAGGAGGAGAAGATGGATAGGGCTCGTCATCATGGCGAGGAACATGGCTAGAAGAGTCGGCATAGAGACAAGAAGTAACTGTCGGACGTGGACCATCACCATCATAAAAGCGAATGTGAAGTGGCTCATGAGCGCAATCCTTGGGAAAGATGATCTTTGTTACCCTCTCAATCATATACATGAGATATGGAGCATAGGGAAGATTCTTCCTAGAGTCATTCATAGCACGGCGAAGCTCATTCCAAATGTAGTCAAAGATGCAAAAGGGGTTCCCTGTTGGAGCAACACGGTTCAAGGGATTTCCTGCATAAAAGTGAAGAAAGGTGGCATCTCCTCCCTTAGGATTGACTGTGTTTCTAAAAAACTAATTGAACACATAGAAAAAAGGTTGCAAATTGTTTTTCTTCCCCTTAAGAGCCAACATAGGAGTGTTGAACATGAAGGGTACATTCTTGGACCGGACCTTGTATTCAACATGAATAGCATCACGCTTCTCATCCTTTCTTCGAAGCCCCAAAACATGAGAGAAGATCATATAGTCAATGCAATAGTGCTCACCCATAGTGGTCCAATGAATAGAGTTGGTGCTTGATTGGAAGTAATAGGAACTATGAAATTGGCCAAGGATCTCAGCATTAAAAATGATATCTAAAACCCATGAGCTCATAAAGGCCAAACTCCTTACACTTTGCAATCACCTCCTTGAATGTGGCATCATCATCCTTCTCATAGTATGGCCAATCCACATATCTCATAGGGACAACAGGGGGCTTGTTTTTCTTATGTAGCACCACGGAGCTATAGAAATCCATGTGAAACTCATTCCAAAAACATGCATCAATCCCCTCCATCTTGTCATATCTAAAAGGATCCTTCCTCCTTTCTTCCTTGAGGGCTAAGGACAGCTTGTAATAATTCTTTCCCAACCTAGGAGTGTATCCCATAAGAGATGTAACATCGTGAAGAGTTGGGCAAATGGATTCTATCCTTTGATCTTGGTCAAAAGTGGGAGTGAGATGCTCTGGAGTTTTAGGACAAATGTGATATGCTATACTTTGATTTCTCTTGATTGGCTTAGGCTCAGGAGCTAGGCAAGATGGCATGATAGATGGAGCTGTGGGACGAGAAGATATACGGGATCCTTCAGCTGCCTTTTCTTTCCCCTTCCTCCTCTAAGCAACCACAAACTGTTCTTCTTCAGATTCTTCTTCCTCAGACTCTTCTTCACTTTCAACTCTAGGAGGATTTGGGTCATGCCTTGCCTTTGTCCTCCTTTGCACCACACAAGCACGAGTTTCCATTTTCTCTCTTCCCATCTGGATAGAACAATGAACAAGAAAATGAGGGAAAGGGACATGAAAAATTCAGAGAGTAATCAACATAAGAGGTTTGAGCTGCGCGTTACGAAGATTTCGAAAAAATGTCTGGAGTTTCCGCAAGTTGCGGAGATTCCGGAAATCCTTTCCGGAATATTTAGGAACTCGCAGACCAAAACCCTAACATCTCATATAATATGAATCCATCATGGGATTGATATGAAATTGAATATCCTAGGCCTACTCATGCTAGAGAAGAGTTCTATGCAAAAGAAATCCTAAGAGACGACCTACATTGATAGATTAGGCGAGATGAACTTGGGATACCTTTGGGGAGGAGATGAGGGAGCCTTCAAACTTTGATTTCAAGAACAATACGTGAATCCCCCGCTTGATTGGAGCCTTCCTTGATGATATAGCGAGTTTTGGGTGGTGGAATCCCCAAATCACCCTAAGGGGCAAGAGGGTAGATAGAGAGGAGGAGAGAGAAGCTGGTGGGGTAAATGAAAGAGATGAACTGGTAACTTCCGTAGGGTAAAAGTAAATACCCATTAAGTTATGGAATTTTTCGAAAAAAGTTCCGGAGATTCCGCAACTTTCAGAATTTCCGGAAAAGCCCAGAGATTTCGTTCCCTCTGGCTAACAACCATGAGATTTGAGTGGAATTTGATCTGGGATAGATTTAGTGAATTAAGGTAGTAATAAATATGAGCATGAGATGCTCTATCACTTGAGATCATCCACCAATCAACCAATGAGAACAATGATCCAAGTGATAGAGCCAATTTACTGCAAATATTTTTCAAATAAAAAACACACTCGAATTTTTCAAGAAGATTTTTCTTTTGAAATACATCTATACTAGGTCACACAAACATGCACATGGTATCAAGCCAAGTTACAAGAATCCAAGATATTTAGTTCACTCCTCAAAACACAAAACCTTTGCTCATCTATGGGCTTTGTGAAGATATCGGCTAGTTGCATTTCGGTGCTCACATGGCTAAGAGTGATATCTCCTTTGGCTTCATGGTCCCTTAGAAAATGGTGTCTTATGTCTATATGCTTTAATCTAGAATGATTTACGGGATTGTTAGCTATCTTGATAGAACTCTCATTATCATACAAGAGAGGTATCTTGCTAAACTCACAACCAAAGTCTTTCAATGTGAGCCCTCATCCATAGCAGTTGAGCACAACAAGCACCGACTGCAACATACTTGGCCTCGGTGGTGGATAGGGCAACGGAACTTTGTTTCTTGGAACTCCAAGACACTAAGGACCTACCAAGGAATTGACAAGTCCCGGATGTACTCTTTCTATCTGCTTTGCAACTAGCATAATCCGAATCGGAATAGCTAAGTAGATTGAAAGTGGAGCCTTTTGGATACCACAAGCCAAGGTTAGAAGTGTGTACTAGATATCTTAAGATTCTCTTAACATCCATTAAATGACATTCCTTAGAATTAGCTTGAAATCTTGCACACATGCACACACTAAGCATAATATCGGGTCTAGATGCACAATGGTAAAGTAAAGAGCTAATCATGGAGCGATATACCTTTTGATCCACAATCTTACCATCCTCATTTAGATCAAGATGTCCATTTGATGGCATTGGGGTTTTGATGGGCTTGGCATTCTCCATGTCAAATTTCTTGAGCATATCTTGAGAGTGTACTTGGTTTGACTTATAAAGGTGCCATCTTTGAGTTGCTTTATTTGAAATCCAAAAAAGAACATCAACTCTCCCATCATGGACATCTTTTTTTGATGAGTAGGAAATGCTAGTAATATGCGGATAGCCTCAAGTCTTACCATCGGTGCATAGGTTTCTCCAAAATCCAATCCCTCGATTTGAGTGAACCCTTGAGCAACCAACCTTTCTTTGTTTCTTGTCACCATACCATGCTCATCTTGCTTGTTGCGAAACACCCATTTTGTTCCAATAACATTTTGCTTGGGGCGTTCCACTAAGGATCAGGCTTCATAACGAGTGAAGTTGTTCAACTCTTCTTGCATGGCCAACACCCAATCTGGATCATCCAACGCTTCATCTACCTTAAAAGGTTCCAAAGAGGAAACAAACGAGTAATGTTCACAAAAATTTGCTAATCTTGAACGAGTAGTTACCCCTCTTTGGATGCTTCCTAATATGTTGTCCACTGGGTGATTACGTTGAACACTTTGATGGACTCTTGGATATGGGTTAGGAGCTTGATGCTGGATCAATTCATCATCCTCAGCTTGACGTTCTACATTTTCACTAGCATCTTCAAAATTTTCGGAGATTTGCCCGGAGTTTCCAGAACTTGCGGAATTTCCACAGGTTTCTCCAAAATTTTTGGAGCTTGCAGCGGTTTCTTGATTTGTAGGCCCACGACTTGTGGCACAATCATCTTTCTTCTCTTGAGGCTTGATTTCTCCAGTTGCCATCTTCTCAGTGGCTTGTGATGGAGGTTCTTCATCATCTACATCATGTGAAGCAACTTGCTCTACTTGAGAACCATTAGAATCATCAAATGTCACATCCCACGCAACTTCAACGCAACCGATGGTTTTGTTGAAGAGACGATAGCCATGAGCATTTGAGGCATAGCCAAGAAGAAAACCTTCATCAACTTTAGGTGAAAACTTAGAGCTTTTGAGGTTCTTGTTGAGAATGGAGCACTTAATTCCAAAAACTTTAAAGTAAGACACATTAGACTTTTTACCGGTTAGGAGCTCGTAGGCGGTTTTGTGCAACATCTTGTGAAGATATAGATGGTTGATAGCATGACATGTTGTGTTGACCGCTTCCGTCAGAAATTGATCTGAGGTCTTGTATTCATCAAGCATTATCCTTGCGGCTTCAATAAGAGTCCTATTCTTTCTCTCCACAATCCCATTTTGTTGTGGCGTGTATGGAACGAAGAATTCATGACCAATACCTTCCTTGTCAAGATACTCTTCAATATTGGTGTTCTTGAACTCGGTGCCATTGTCATTTCTTACTCTCTTATCTTCACTTCCAACTCATTTTGTGCTCTAGTTGCAAACTTCTTGAATATTCCTTGAACTTCACTCTTGTCATGCAAAAAGAACACCCATGTATACCGAGGTAATCATCAACAATGACAAATCTATATTTGTTTCCTCCAATGCTAACATAAGCCACGGGACCAAAAATATCCATATGAAGTAGTGAAAAAAATATCCATATGAAGTAGTTCCAATGATCTTGTGGTAGTGAGAATGCTCTTGGAGGGATGAGGAGCACCAACTTGTTTCCCGGCATGACATGCACTACAAATTCTATCTTTCTCAAAGCGCACATTTGTTAGTCCTAGGATGTGTTCCCCCTTTAGAAGCTTGTTAAGATTATTCATCCCAACATGAGATAGCCGGTGATGCCAAAGCCAACTCATGCTACACTTTGCCATCAAGCATGTATCAAGTTGAGCTTTATCCGAGGCAAAATCCACTAGATAAAGCTTTCCCGTGATTTCACCCTTGAAAGCAACAGAGTCATCGCTTCTTCTAAAGACGGTTACACCCTCATTCGAGAACAAAGAATTGTAACCTATCTCGCAAATTTGTGACCTAGATAACAAATTGTAGTCCAAATATTCAACCAAATAAACATTAGAAATTGAATGATCGATTGAGATGGCAATTTTACCTAGACCAATAACCGTACCTTCACTATTATCACCAAATAGAATATTTTCTTTAGGATTTTTCTTCATCTCACAAGAAGGGAACATCTTCTTCTCACCGGTCATATGATGGGTGCATCCACAATCAATCACTCATTTAGTTCCATCGATAGAGTAAGCCTAAAAAAAAAATTAGGCTTGTGTTTTAGGTACCCAATGAGACTTGGGTCCTAGAGCGTTAGTCACGAGAACCTTGGGCACCCACACATTCCTTTTGATTAATGTGTCATCCCAAGTCAACACATAATCAGTATAGAAACCACTTTGTGAGGCATATGACTTGGGCTTCTGTGACGACCGGCCCCAAATCTTCCAAGTTAATCTTAATCCGAGCCCCTGATCACCTGTCTTAGCTTTCCAAGCCTAAGTGTTCAACCTCCCGACCGGTCCCGACCCCTGAGACCCGACCCCTCCCCACTTGTTTCCAGTTCTGACCCCGCCAACCCCGACTCACCGTCGGATCCTTCTAAGTCCTTCCCAAAATAACCGTTCTATCTGACCGGTGGACCCATGAGATCTTTTCCCCCAGATCTTCCGCGACAGGCGCACTCAAGTTGCATGCCCGCTTCAGAGTCTCCCCGCCGCGTGGCTCAACTTCTCTGACGCCCGCCGCTCCGTCTCGTCTCTGGCCCGCGACCGAATGGATTCTCGCGCCCCCTTCTCCAATTGCAGCGGAAGCCCCTCTGCAACCTTTCTGCAACGCCTCGCCTCCCGCGCCCATCATCACACCGCCAGATCCCGGCCGCAGAGCCCGATGTCACCCGTCTTTTCCGTCACTTCGACACAGTCGCGCCGCCTGGTCTTCGCTACCCGACGATTCCTCCTCCGCCAACCCTGACCACGGCAGCGACAGCTCCTTTCCCCGCCCTATCAGAAGCCGCCCGACAATCTGTTGCTCCGCGCTCGCCCCCGGCTGCCTGTCTTCTCACCTGAGCGCCCTCGATTCTAGCGCCGTTAACCTGGTCACTTCCATCAACTCTACCGCACGACGACGCCCGCCTCCGCCAAATCTCAACCACCGGCATACCCGCTCCTGCGCCGCCCTGACGCCAGAGCCCAATGACCGCTGGCGTCATCCCCAAAGTCCTGCACCACCGCCCTCGTCGCTCAATTGCCGCCCAGGCAGAGCACTCCATTGCTTCTTCCCCGGCCTTCGCGCCGCTCCCCTTTCGCACTCCCGCGCTGCTTTCCCTTCTCCCTTCTCAGCCGCTATAAAAGGGAATGCGCGAACCCCGCCGGAGTTCCCTCCGCCATCACTACCTTTCCGCCATTTCTCTTGTTCCCTGCTCGAGCTCCCAGCGCCACACACTAAGTTCCTGAGGAACTCTCCTCTCCGCTCCACTCCGTTTTCCCCAAGCCATCCAGCCGCTTGCTCCTCCGTGCTGCGTAAGAGCTCACTTGTGATCCACAAGAAGCACTGCCGCCGCCGGAGTACTGCCGGACCTAGCCGTTGTTCAGAACCTTAGGCCCTCCGCC
The DNA here is from genome assembly GCF_005286985.2 of Setaria viridis. Taxonomy (NCBI): domain Eukaryota; kingdom Viridiplantae; phylum Streptophyta; class Magnoliopsida; order Poales; family Poaceae; genus Setaria; species Setaria viridis. Next base: position 34,124,262 of record NC_048263.2, read on the forward strand.
CAAGCCTGTTTCTTCCCGACCCCAAGCTTTCCTTGTAGGAAGAAGGTAAGCTGCCGACCCCTGGTCCGCCTCGTCCGACCCCTCTTATCCGCCCGACCCCGGTTCCGTCTCGCCCGACCCTGTCTGTTCCGCCGACCCTTCTCCGCCTCGCCCGAGGGCTCGGCTGTAACCTTTTTCTTCAAACCAAGGGTGTATGTGTAAAACTTGGGAACCCTTCAGCGTTGAGTCTGAGGATCCCTAGCACACCAACCCTCTAGTTTAAGGGTCAGATCACAAGTTCCTTTCCTCAGACCCTTACCTCTTGATCTCCACCAGCTCCCTTGAACCTTCCCACCCTCTTGCTTTTCGTCGCGAGTTTCTGGGCTCAGACTTGCAAGTGTTGCTGTTGAAATAACCGTCTATGCTAACTAATGCATTGCATTCGTGTAGAGCTGCGCCTCGCCGACGGCTTCTACGAGCTGCACCCGGCGCCAGAAGACGACAGTGTAGCTGAGCTCCTGCCCTCTAAAGCCGAAGCCGCCCCAGAAGTCGAGCAGTTCTCTTCCTCCTTGCTCGAAGGCAAGCCCTGGTTGCATGAAAACCCTATGTTGTTTTACCAAACTTGCGCATGCCTTCTTGAACATGCTTGTGCATTTACGTATAGGAGTTGTTTGGAACCCTAGACGCATAACGTAGCTTCCCTGATCTGAACACTAGCTGTTGGACCGAGTAGCTGCTTGCTTAAATAGGAAGCGGTAAAAGTTGAGTGATTTCCTGTCACTCGCGAGTTGTAGGAGTTGGTTGTCTACCCTTCTGTTACAACTGTAAGGACGATGGACGGGGCAGGGTTTGGGTAACTCTTTGGTGGTCGGTTGATCGCCCCGTCTATCTATGAAACTTGCTAAGGCCCAACAGTGGTGGTGTTCGTGATCAAGTGTTTGAAAGTACTAACCTCATACTTAGTATGGGATGAGGAAGCCTAGTACCGGATTGAACCTAGACGTGAGCGGTCGCCCCATTGTTCTTGGAATGGAGTTTCCCCTGCTGGATGTCACACGTGGTGGCATGCGTGATCACAGAACGGCAGAGGCCGGGTCTGTGGAACCTTGCACCAAAGGAAATGGGCCCGACACGGGTTAGGGGATTGATGGGGAAGGCCGACACAGGAAGCGACCTCCGGGTGCGCGGATGTCGTGAGGTTAGGTTCACCATGCATGGTTAAAGAACTCGAATCGATTCGTCTGCCTCACACAGTTTGAGATTGCTTGATCGCTATGTCACCCTGAGTAAATGAGGAATCTGATGATGACATGGTTTTGTTGATATATATATATATATATATATATATACCTACCTTGGTTGGTTCTATGATTGTTTGGCATAGTTGCAAAACCTAGACCGGATAATGAACTTAGAACTTGAGCTAAAACTTGAAGATAAGGTTTTATTTAGTGCTTTTGGGCAAACTAAACTCTCAGCCAAAAAGCCTTGCATATCTAGAAGTGTGGAGTAGCTTTACTCCTGTCGGTTAAGTCTTGTTGAGCTTAGTAGCTCAGCCTTGTTGTGGCTCCTGTTTTTCAGGTGAAGTTGCTGCTCCCGACCCTTCTCCCGCTGGCACTTGGCCGCCCCAGCTCCCTCCGGGTTGGACGGTCGAGTGGGATCCCTCCTCGGACGGCGAGGAGAGGGATCAGTGATGTCCCGGCTGGCCTCACCAGGGATGTCCGACCCCGACGTTTTGCTTCCGCTAGTGGTTTTACCTTCTGTTGTCTTTCTGGAAAACCTTGTAAAACTCTAATGTTTATTTTTCCTAAACAAAATAAGTGAATAAGTTGTTAACTCGGTGGACTTGTTGTATTCTCTGGAACCGCTCACCTTCGTGTGGGTCTGCTAAAATGGTCCTGTTTAAGTGGTTAAATCGGAAGAAATCCGACGGCACTTCATGTTTACTCGGCTTAGGCATGAGCGTCGCGTATTATGCGGCTACATCATGTTTAATCAAGTAGATTCGAAGTGGATCCGCCACAGCTTCTTAGCTTGTACAACCATAGGCTTCACTTGCCTTGGTTGAGTTACCTTTGCCTTCATTTGTTGAGCTTGCACCTTGGGTTGCACTTCTTGTGATGTGACAAACTTGACGGGCTTGTTGTACTCAAGTTGTTTACCAACAACTTGTGTTGCCTTGCTTTTGACATAGTTGTGCCTTGTGAATGGAATTGGGTCACATGTGCCTTGTTCATTCTTACTTAGACCCTTTTCATTCTCAAAGCCAAACTTCTTCATATAGCTTGAGCGAAATGCCTTGGTGTGATTTTCAAACTCACCCCTTTTTGTGGTACTCTTCTCCTCATTGAGAAGTGAGTTTGAGAATCTAGCAATCTCTTTTTCATGGCACACATCTCGGCAAGGTTAGTAGCACAAGCATTCATATCAATTTTATAACATCTAGCACAACCATTACTAGTAGAGGCACTAGAAGATATGGATGCATCATTAGAGTTAGATGAAGTGTCTTTCTTAAGAGTGCCAAGTTGAACTTCAAGTGCAATGTGATTAGCTTTTAAACGTGTGAAGTTCTCTTGAAGCTTAACCTTTTCATTCCTAAGACTAGCACTAGTGTCCTCAGCTAAGGAGAGTTCTTTAGTTAATTCTTCCACTTTCATATTCTCTTTAACAAGAGATATTTCAAGGCTAAGAACTTTCTCCATTTTAGCTTTGAGCAAGTCCTCTTGCATCTTGAAACCCTTCTTTTCATTTTCAAGGGAATTCTCAAGAGCAATGGTTTTCTCTTGCTCAAGTCTAAGGAGCTTTTCTTGCACCTCGAGAGTCTCATCCCTATCTTCTAGTTCCATCATTAGTTTCATTATTCTTTTAGAAGCCTATTTTCCTAAGCCTTTTATCATTCTTTCATCATCACTATTTATATCATCATCATCAATAGGTGGTTTGGAGTCTACCTTTGGGCTTCGAGCCATGAAGCAAGTATAGCTGACGTAATCTTCATCATCGGTGAGATCTTCAAATAAGGATGACTAGGAGGTTGATACTCCAATAGCCATTGTGGTCAATCCCACTTCTTCATTAGAGTCCGAGCTTTCTTTATTGGAATCCTATTGTTGACCCAAGTGAGCTTCACTAACATTTTTCTTCTTATACTTGCTCTTGTCAAACTTGGAGGATTCATTCTTCTTGATCTTGACTTCCGGACAATCCGCAATGAAGTGACCTTCCTTGGCACAGCCAAAGCATGGCCTCTTTGACTTTCTCTTGGTTTTGTTCTTGTCCTTGTTGTTGTCAAAGAAACCACTCTTCTTCATCACATTTTTGAACTTTCTCATGAATAAAGCCACTTCTTCATCCACAAGTGTTGCATGTCCACCAATCATCTTAAATCTTCTCATGCACTTGAAAGTTCATTAGACACTTAAGCTTGTGTCATTAATTCACTAAAACCCACTTAGGGGGCCAAGATACTCTTCACTTATTTATGAAAAAAAAGGAATTGATATACCATGCGCGAGTGTTTCTTGGGCTCCCCACACTGAAATTTTACCTCTACCATCCCTTACAAATCCAAGCCACAGGAGCTTCTCCTCCACCTCCTAGTGTGCTCTTTAGCGAGGTTAGTGCTAAGGGGTTGTGGTGCTTAGAGTTCGGGGTTGGGAATTTCAGGTTTGGGTCAAGCATCGGCATCATGTCATAGACGAAGAGAGGGTACTTGTCATTGTTGAACTAGATGGGGAGGGGAATTTGAAAGGTCTGGATGAGACTGTCATGGAGAGTTCATTGAGAGGATTTTACTCCACCTACAAAAGTCGCACTCCATGCGTCACCAAAATCATAGTCACAAGTCGGTCCGAAAAGATTGCAAATTTCGGGATAACAAAGCCTCTTAGCTTAGAGCATCTCCAGCAGATTGCTCATATTCACCTCAAATACCCAAAAACCTACCATTTAGAAGATTTTGGAGATGAGAGAGAGCTCCAATAGACTACCAATCTCTTTCCCAATACCAAAAATCTTTTAAGCAATTGCCAAAATCTCAGCTCCTCTCCCCTTGATGTAGGGGAGGTGCCCGTAGCCCCCGATCGTGGGCGGTGTGGAGCTTCGGACCCGCCGGCGACGGAGCGGATGGGTAATCGCCAGCGTGGGGAGGAGTAGCGGGCGGGCTACCACTGCCGGAGGAGCGGGTTGGTGGTCGCCGCCGCAGAGAATAGGCGCCACTGGCAGAAGACCGCAAGGGGCGGTGGATGCGAAGAAAAGAAGATGAGAGGAAGGGGAGGTGCGGGATGCGAGGAGCTGGGAGGAAGAGTCGGTACAGGAGGGAAAAAAAGTAAACTCTCTAATGTGTGGACCCCACGCGTTGGTGAAGGTATTGGAGATTGAATTTTGGTAGTCTGCTGCAATGGTGGGCACAAAAAATGCAAAAGTACCTATTGAAGATGAAGAGAGAAAGTATTTTAGTAGTGAGAGATGAGCAATCTGTTAGAGATGCTCTTACACCCCTGAGCCAAGAAGCTTATTGGTACTTCTTCGAGGCTTGCGTTTTTTGGAGCACGGACGCGCCAAAACACCCGAAACTGGTATCAATTGGCATGGAGATTGCAGATGAGATGGACCGCCAACATCTTTGGTGGACTAGTGAGATCAAATTTCAATCCTCAGTTTTGGAACTTGGATTGGAAGTCCGGAGAGAATTCAAGAAGAGGAATCTTATCAAATATGATGCACACCGAAGTCAAACTGATCCTTTGGAAATTATCAAACAGTCATACACCAACGAAGTAGCCGAGAAGTTTGTGTGTCTCGATGACTATCAGATAAGTTCTTCTATGCATGGAGAAGTTCCAAAGGTATCGTTGCAAGATATTCTGTTTGGAGGCGCTAGGCCTCAAGGGAAGTTTGATGTCCTGGCTTGGAAATCCACCGTACCACCTAATTACAGCTATGCGTATAGATGTGAGATCCAGAGGCCACAGCGTATGGTCGCCATGGCTTTGAGAGCAGACAGGCATAAGAAACATGAAAGCCAGAGAAACAAACCACATGATGAGCGTAATTAAACATCTGCGCCACTTGATAGAGCCTCTTGTTTCTTCTACTAAAGCAGAAAGGCTTACAAGAAGAACCTGGAGTCTTTAGAGGACTAACACTGCTTGTACAACCAAGCATCAAATGTCATGTATTCTGACAAGTCAAAAATCTCAAGGGTACATCATTCTCATGAGCGATATTTGAAATTCTTCCTTTCATGTGTTCCTAGCGTTGGGAGCTGAACAAGGCCCGGCTGACAATACCGGTGGCCTCAATGTAGCGGTCAACACAACGTGATATGCAGCTGCTCTCGCTTCCACTCAAGCTTGATCCTGGCTTGGTCACGCACTTTTCAAAGCACTTGTTCCCCACGGTCTGTAGAGAAATCAACATCATCACTATGAGTTTACAAACAGAAATTTGGCACCATGTGAAATAGGTAGGAAATTCCTAGATACATCGTTTTTGTCTTTTCATGTGTAACCATTGTTTCCTACAGAGTCTGTAGAGGCAGTCAACATCATTCTACGAACTTATGAAAATAAATGTAGCACCATGTGAAATAGACAGGCAATTTCCTAGAATCATCGTTTTGTCCATTCATGTGTAACCTCAGTTACCTATGTACAACAAATCAAGAACAGCAGGCATGATGTTTGCTGGGTTGGGAATGTTTGAAGGCAGCGAAACAGCTTTCATTTCCCTCTTGTGACCCCAAAGGTAATAATGACACAGCATCAAGAATATACAAACTTTGCTTCTTCTTATGCCATCCTTTCAGATTGAAAGTACTACCTCAACAAAACTTACATCCCCATTTAAAACACAGCTCAACGAACAATCATCCACAGAAAAAGGGAAAACAAGTTTAGATCAAATGGATAGAGGCAAACAGACTCAAAGATGCATTTGGCTATGGTTACCAGGTGTAGAGAGCTGACTTGTGGGACAGTTGGCTACCAAACTAATTTGGGATCTCATAAACCTTGGGTGTGCTTTTATTTATAGGTTTCGCAATGGAAGATACAGAACAAAACATCAACTGAAAAGAAATTTCCTAACAAACTGATTGATGTTATGTTCTATGGGGTGTATATGGCAAAAAATCGAAAGGAAAAGATCATCATGCAAATGCTACACTGATATATCTGACTCTGAGACCGAGGACGGGTCCTCTTCAGGTTACTAGTTCTGGAAGTAGGAATGCTAGTGGTTCTTAGTTTGTGTTGTTGATGTGTGACCATCTAGCTAAATATGTTCGGTCTTTGTTTTGTGCTCATGAGTGGTTGTTACTAAGGGGGTGCTTGGATCCCTAGCCGGACCTTGCTTTGCCTAGATAGGCAAGAAAACTTGCATTTGGTTTCTGAGCAAGCTCTTCTTGAGGTCTGCAATGGCAAGCTTTTTGCTTGCTTATGAGGGAGAGGGATTTTGGCTAGCCTGGGCTGGCAAGGCGAGCCTTGCTCGCGCTGGCGAGGCGAGGCTAGGCTGGCCAAGGTACCAAGCGCACCCTAATACTCGTATAGTTGACTGGTAACCCAAGGATGTCAAAAGGATGCTGTAAACTCCTTACTGGTTTTCAATATAAGCCAAGAAATCTCCCTTTTCTAAAACAAAGCGGAGGCACACAGGCAAAGAAAGAAGCAGTGCATTGACGCAGAGCATGTATAGAAAACAATCACAATGTGGAACATCACATATGTGAAGGAGGACAAGAACATGCACATGAATGCAGCACTTGAAAGTATGAAGCTCAAATGTGCAATCCAAATGGTAAGTAAGCTAATGAATTTAGTCAAGAAAATCAATCCAGTTTACCAGATGCCAACTGGGTGCAGTAATGTGTACTTCAATTCATGTATCTGGGCATGGATCGTAAGGTATTATTACGTTTTAACGTTACAGATCGTGTAGCCACATCAGTCATGAATGATTTAGGCTTAGTGCTAATCATATAATAGCTTGTATCTTTATGTGCAAAAATAAGGTTCCAAGAAAAGGCGGTAACTGGCTAATTACCTCCAGAAACAAGAAATACAGAGATGCAGCTCTAGCCATGTTTTAAAAGCATCTACTAAGCAGGGTGGTGCTGTGCACCTAGTGCCTAGGTGGCAACTAGGTCGGCTCAGCAGCCGCCTACGCAGTTTAGACAATAGATGGTAGGTGGCACCTTGTGCCAAGGCAGACTAGACAGACTTTTTTTTTTCTAAACGACTATTGTGAGTGCTATTTTGGGCCTTGTTTTAATCGCAACGCTATTGACCTGCTGCCTTGTTGAAAGTTGTCTAACATTTGCTACGAAAATGAGAGGAAACTGAAAAATTCACCAGGACTGTACCAGGAACCCAACAGTTATCTGTCCGATTACCAGCTCCCAGTCTGATTCTGGCTCCCATCAATAGTCACTACCGCATAAGCATGTCTTTACCATCTTCAGATTAACTTATAAATCTATAGATGATGCCTAAGACAAGGTTAAACCAACTTATACGAAGAAAAATTAAACTGTGTTACCCTGTCAATTAAGTTTTCAATTCAATAAAATCACCTCCAACTAATCTCTTAGCTACTAAACTTATATCGAACGAGCTGCTGACTGCTTAAAACTTAAAGCTTCTATACGACTATACTGCTTTCCCCTTAACAATCTTCAGTTCTCTTCTTGCATTCATAATGGGGCATGGATTCAGTATTTTTCCGAGCAACCATAATAGCTAAAGCACTCTGAAGCGCAATCCATCTATCCAATCTAACAACCAGTTCGCCAGTTCAATACCTTTCCAATCAATTGCAACAAAAGGAGCCCTAAATAATTGCTCCCGACAAGTAAAGGTGCCATATGCGAAGTCAGGAATCCTGACAATCCAGCAATCAGCAAGCAGAATCTAACCATCCATACATATTGGCAGCAGCCATCAGCAAGGGGGGTAACATGAGAAGAAAAGATTGGAAGAGATCTGACCTCGAGAAACTCCTGCGCGTAAGCCTGGGCGAGCTGCGCCTTGATCTGTTCCATGACGGCCTCCGGGTTGGGGCTGGAACCTGACGACGACAGCGAGGGCGACGAGAAGGAGTCCATGGCCGCGCGCTTGCCTTGCTTGCTCTCCAAGTCCTGCGCGGGCGATCGGTGGCTGGTTAGTTCGCGTTCTCCGTCGAGGAGGAATTTTGCCGGCGCGGCTGGTTGGTTATACTGCGCTGGGGCGGCAGGGGGAGCAGGGAGAAAAACCCTAGCAAGACGATCGGTTTCCGTGTGAAAAACGAAAGGTCCGGCCCATCTTCAGCAAAAAGGCTCGGCCCAATACGTATGTAAAGACCATAAGGCGCCCTATGGACTTGGTGGTAGGTAGGTGAAGGCCCGGCTTATGTGTCATGGGCCTCATCAGTACTCGTTTCGATCGGTGTGCTTAAAAAAACAGTACTCGTTTCGCACACTGTCGCCTGTATCTTGTTCTTCTTTTGTCCGAAGATTCTTGGACAATTTTTAACAAGGGGATTCAGAAAACGATTAGCATATAAATTCAAGATGTTCCGTTCACAAAAAAAAATCTATACAATGTACTACTAAATCATAATCGTCGCCTCATGCCCCTCGGATGAGGTATTCCTAACGTTCTACTCTCAGTGACCTCTCGCCCATCAATTTTACAGGGGTGGTACTATGCTACTAGCCGTATCAAGGAAGGCATGCTGAAATTAACCGCGCCCGCGGCATGAGTACGCATTGGTGGGCTAACAACGCTGCCGCCTGTCGCCCACCCGCGCTTCTACTGCGGCAGGCAAAGCCTGCGCGGCTGTCCTGCCACCTCGAGCCATCCAAATGTATCGCTCAATAGTCCTGTTCATGTAGCTGGCGGTGGTGGCTAGCATGGGGTCGTTCGACGTCGTCTCCAGTCTCCTCCTCATGGCAACAAACACCGAGAGCGTCCGCCAGCAGGCAGGCAGGCTCCACCCCACGGGCCACGGGTCACCGTTGCTACGCTACTACGCAGGCAGAGGCGCTGCCGGCGCCAGTTACACTTGCACCACCACCTCGGCATCACAGCGATAATCTGCGACGAGCACGCTGCTGCGTGCCGCCCAGGTCCCACTGCCTGGTGGCTGCAACTGGTGGGCTCCGCTGCAGCACTGGGCCGACCGGACCTGCCGATGGGCCCTGCGGATAACTGGCCATGCTCATTGTCACATCGATGGGTGCCTCGATATGGGACGGGGCCGACGGGCCCACTCGTTCCACCGGCCCGAGCCGTCGTTTTCGAACTCTCTCAGCAAATAGGAGGGAAAACGGAGATCAATCATCCCATCCCTCTCCACCCGCGCGCGCACAGTCAATTTCGTCTCCCAGCACCACCAGCAGGCCTTTGCGCCCGAACGACCGGAGCCCTTTACAGCCTTTTCATCCTTTTCGACCAGCGCGTGGCGAGGCGGCGCCATCATACTCATGCCGCCGTTCGTGCGCCCCGTAGGGCTCATCTGCACTTGTCTGCAGCTAGCTCATATGGTCTATCATCTAATCAGCTATCATATGCTGCGCGTGGCATGCATCAATGTCCGTGTCGAGACCTCATGATGGTCGAGTTGATCGATCTGAGCGCTGCATGCGACGACACGGACAGACAGACAGAACACACGATTGCAGTACTGATCCGGCCAAAAGATTGATTCCTTGGTTCGTGGGTGATCGAGCGAGCACGACCGGCCGTGACAGCAGTGCGATCGAGACGGGATGGGGATCGATGTCTCCTGTTCTAGATGCCGCGGTGCATGCGGCTAGCACATGTCCAATCACGGAACCCAAAGGCGACCAACAAAGCGGACAGCGTCCGGGTCTCCTCCTACCTTCGGCAGCGACACTTGCCGGCCGGCCGGCCGGATCGGAGCCCGCACGCCTTCCGGCCGGCCTTCCTGTGTGCGTTCTCCTCCGCCTCCCTTCGATATCGTCGGCAACCGGCAACCGAAGCACCACCACCTACCTACCCTCTCTCCGGAGCGGACGGCACCTCGTACGGCGCATCGACGGCGGCGTGGATAGATAATTAAAGTTCGCGGATGGAGGGCGTGGAAACAAAAGCACGGGCAGGTTTTTGCATGCATGCGATGCTCTGCGAACCTGCCGCGGCAGGCAGACAGGCACAGACGGCTGGCCTGGCGGGTCGTAGGAGCCAGTCCTCGCTCTGCAAGGCTGCGCTGCGTGCGCGAGCCTGCGCTCGAGACTACCTGTCGTCGTTGACATGCCCTGACACCGTGTTCGTTGTTTCTTTCTGCAGTGTTAGGTTTCTCCTTTCTCTTTTTTCTTTAAGCTGTCAGCTTCCGGGCGCTGCTTAAGTGGAGTTTGGATCACTACTTCATGAGCTAAACTTTAGCTCCTAAAATTTAGGGCCTGTTTGGTTTAGGATTGCTTATAAATAAGTTGCTTATTTGCTTATTGTAGTTGCTTATTTATAAGTCTAGGTGTTTGGTTTGGGTTGCTTATATGATTAGGATTGACATATTTGCCCCTGCTATCCATTTTCCTCTACCCCTGAAAATGGCCCAGCTCCTACCCCTTGGTTTGGGCAGCGGCGGGTGCGAGTGGCGGGCGGCCGGCGGCGGCCGCGGGGCGCGAGCGGCGGGCGGCCGGCGGCGGGCGCGCGGAGCGGAGGCGGGCGGGTGGGAGCGGCGGCGGCGGGCGGGAGCAGCCGACGGCGCGGGAGGAGGAGCAAGGAGATCCAGCGGGCGGCCGGGCGGGAGATCCAGCCGGCGGCGCGGGAGCGGGCGGCGAGCGGGCGGCGGGCGGGCGGGAGTGGCGACGGGCGGCGCGGAGGCGGCCGGCGGGCGGGAGCGGCAGCGGGCGGCGCGCAGGCGGGCGGCGGGCGGCAGCGGGCGGCGCGCAGGCGGGCGGCGGGCGGGAGCGGCAGCGGGCGGCGCGCAGGCGGGCGGCGGGCGGGAGCGGTGGCCGGCGGCGCGCAGGCGGCCGGCGGGCGGCGAGCGGCCGTCGGCCGGCGGAAGCGGCACCAGGCAGTCCACACGGGAGAGAGGAGAGAGAAAGGGGAGAGAGGAGAGAGAATGAGGGTAGGAGGAGTAAAGTGCTCCATAAGCAACTATAAGCAACCCAAAAGTTGCTTATTTGCTTATGCAAAAGCAACTTATAAGCAAGTCTATAAGCAAGGGTGTTTGGGTCATAAGCAACTTATTTGCTTAAATATAAGTTGCTTATTTATAAGCAAGGCTAACCAAACAGGCCCTTAGCCTCTAAACTTTAGTTCTGCTGGGGTGTTTGGATCCATGGGCTAAATTTTAGTCCCTCATCAAACAATGACTGATTTGCCCTCTCTTAACCCTCTCTCCCTCCTCCTCCTTTCCCTCTCTCTCTCCTCTTCCCTTCGCACCTCCCTGGCGGAAAAAATCATGGCCGGGAACGTGCGGCTCAATCATGACGCCATCATGGCCGGCGGCACGACGCTGGCGGCGGGGCACCCATTGCCGCGCTCGCCGTCGGCTGCCGAGGCGACGGCCCACCGCCGGCATATCCTGCCAAGCGACGCGGCCTTGCGCCAGGCGCGCTCTGTCCCGGTGCCCATCAGCTCCTAGATGGCCCACTCCATGCCGGGCACGGCCATCACCTGCGTCACCGCGCGCGCGCCCAGCCGCCGGCACAGGAGCACCAGCGCCGCCGTCGCGTTCTCCCGCGGCCCCCAGATCTGGAGGCGGAGAAGGAGGTGGCCGGCGGTGGCGGGGGCAAGGCGAAGGCAGAGGAGGAGGTGGCGGCGCCGGTGGAGGAGGCGGGATCGGGCGGAGGCGGCGGGCGTTGGAGGAGAGAGGGAGTGTGGGAGGGGCAGGGGGACCACGCAGAGGAGAGAGGAAGGGGGGCAGGGGTGGAAAGGGGGTCTTGGGGAGCACTTTTAACCCCTTTTAGGGCTTCTTTGGGGGCTAAAATTTAGCTCCCAAAGTTTAGCTATTTGTCACTTTAGCCCTCCTGTTTGGATCCCAAGAGCTAAATTTTGAGCTAAAAGTGCAAGACTAAAATTTAGTCCATGGATCCAAACATGCCCTTAGTATGATCCAGTATATCTTGTGCGGGAGGATCAGGTGTGTACACTTACTGACAGGTTATCTTTTTACTCTGTAATCTGCATACCACAGAGAGGCTTGGGACGGAGTTCGCACGCTTTATACATTACTTCTTTTATATGTTCGGACAATGATTGGTGGATGTTTGTTCTTGGCAACGTACAAGAATAATTTGCTGGCGGAGAATTTTGCGAGAAAAAGGGCAAACACACTGAATGCGGCAAACTAAAGGGGTTGCACTAATACTGCTTTGCATCTGGAAGGAGTTAGCTAGAGTGCATCTGGAAGGAGTATGTATGCTTCTTGCTTTGCTTTATTAGAAAACTAAAGCTAGTACTCTGTGATGTTTCCCTGTCTAATTAAGTGGATATTATGCCCTACGTTTGTGTCCTCCTAGCTAATAAATTAAAGGAATCAAACCTAGACCCAGGCACTTAAAGAAAGGTGAATATCTTTGATTATTCCAGTCCATAAAGTGCTATAGTATTTCAACTGAACATAAAAATATACTGAACGTCAGATGAACTGTATTCCATCATCGATAATAACTTCTGGAGATGATTTCTAAAAGCGTGGAGAAGTACGATGCGCAATTCACTTTGTGCTGCGATTATTACAAACCTCTCTAGCGCTCAGTTAGCCTCACCTACCGAATTATTGGCTCGTAGATGGAATTAGTATAGCGTACTGTACAACTCATTGAAGATACAGAGAGTATATCTGCGAGAGTATTCATGCAAGCGTTCTGCTTTGTAGTTGTGACCACCAGCAAATATTAAAGAAGCTTACAGTACAGTACGCGCGTGCTTCATGCATGCACTAAAAGCAGCTTCCATAGGAGTATCTATTGACCGTCTGCACAAGTTTAAAATTCCTCAATAATTGCCAGGATCGGAGGGTGATGCACACTCGCACGTACCAGTGCGAACATATGGGCACAATTACCAGGTCTATATAGTATACCAACGAAAGTGCTATGCGTCCAAATCATGGCAACATGATTTGGTCCTCGTGGATGCAGAGTGGTTCCCCATGCAGCACATGCATAGCATCCTATCTGTATACCTCTTGGAATAGTCGCTCTCGCATGCACGCAACACATGCATATAGCATCCTAGCTGTGATCATTTTGCCCAATTGCTCCTGTGATTATTCCTATTATGTATGTGCCTTTTCTAATACTCCAAGACAGATGGTACGTATGTACCAAGGTACGACAGTTAGAGTAACATTAAGAAGAAAAACATAGAGACGGCAAACGATCGATTAATCCATAAAGTTAGGGGATTGCTAACTACTCCACCCGTTTCAAAATATAATTTATTTTGATTTTTCTAGATAGATAGATTTTGCTATGAACATAAATGTAGGGTTATGTCTAGATACATATATAGCAAAATCTATATACTAAAAAAAGATAAATGTCCTAAATTTTGACTAAATTTTGAAACAGGGGGAGTACGGACAAAACTTTATCCAATGCTAGATTCTTACCTAGTGAAGTATCGTTACAAACTTATTGCTGTGTTTTTTAAATAAATTGTTGAACTTGATTTCAAGAAGGGTTGTTAGGTTTCAAAATTTGTTGAACTAGGTATATAGAAATTATTGCAAATGTTTTAAAGGTTAAATTAGTTTATTATATGGTTGAAAGGTTTAGTAGGTTAAAAAGAAGTTTACTTCTTTTTCAAAATTACTGTAGATATTTTATAAATTATTAGGCTAAATATGTAAATTGTTTTTTGTTTTAAAATATCTTAAACAGGTATTCAAAAGATAATTACTCATACAATTAACATTAGTAATAATTTTAAGATGAAAAAATATTTTACTACCCTAATAATAATTTACTTTGTACACTTGAAATAATTTAATGAAAAACATCAGGGGAGACGGTGGTGCAACAGTTCCAACCATCATGAAGATAGCATAGAAAAAAATCCTAGTAACAAGTTTGTGTCTATCCATGAAAATTTCTTTTCTGTAAGTTTGCAACCATACATACAAATTTCAACTCGTCTTACCTCCTCAAACTATATTTACTTAATTAACCCCTTAGTAAAATTTCTTTTCTCCTCTCAATGGAATTTTTGGAATTCCATCTTTTCCGAGGGTGAACGAAAAAAATATTGTATCAGCCAAATTATTTCGAAAATTTTGAATTTCGATATACTTATATAGCCTCTACATGGTCAACTTAACAAAAAGAAAGCTATGGTGCAGGGTCATGTCTCTTTTCCCCCTTAGAGGTCCTAGGTTCGATTCAGGCTTGATTTTTGTGGCATTTTTCTCTCGCTGACAAATGGGATCCGCTTTCTTTATACAAAATAAATAAATAAATGAGGTCCGCTTTCTTTATGAAAAAAAAGAAAAGCGCACAACCATCCGCTTCGAACTCGGATCCACTGAGCTCGCGAACACCAACCCAACCACTTCACTACGAATCAAATTGTGATTATTGTTTGTGTGCAGAACAAAATAACTGTTCGGAATATTCAAAATTTCCAAATTTCAATAAATTTTGACTGAAAAGAATTGAAAATTCGTGAAATTTTGGGAATTTCGCAAGGGGACTGAAATTTTTTTTAAACCGGAATTGAAAACCCTGGAAGCATGTCAGTACCAGCAAGGCCGTTGCCGCCGGTGAGCAGATGCAGCGGTCGATTCCAAGTGCTACACAGAGCTTCCGATGGGTCCCTACGCTGATTTGCATCGGCTTTCGGCTGTTCACCTGCAAATCTCTCCATGCACCGTCGGCCGTGTCGTCGTAGTAGCCGGCCGGCTGGGGCTGCTATGGAATCATGCTGTTGACGTCGACACCGACGTGGTTAATTGATGTTGATGCCGTGGAGCTCGGGGTTCATGATGGTGTTAAGCTCGACCGCCAGGACGCGGTCGCTCGCCGTGCCGTGATCGTGCCGAGGAGGCACAGGTACTGCCACTACCAGAGAAATGGCTTTTCGTCCCGAGGTTCAGTACCGGTTGCATTTTAGCTCGGTACTAATGTGAGCATTAGTACCAGGCTTAATGGATAGTCCCCGAGGAGACCACCATGCCCCCCTTCCACCTGGTACTAAAGGCCCTCAAGCACATTAGTACCGGGTGGAGGCTCCACCCGGTACTAAAGGGTTTCCTCCACCCCGTACTAAAGGGTTTCCTCGCGCAAGTTTGCACCGGGCCCCTCCCTTCCCTCGAGACGCTGGCCTTAATTATTATCCTCCGCCGATCCCTCACCTTATCCATCCGCTCAGCTCACTCAGCCTCTGCTCCTCCGCCTCCCTCACCATCTCCCTTAGCTCCCTCTCCTTCCCCCTCCACCAGTCTCCTCCCTCCCTCCCCAGCCTCCCCTCTCCTCCCCCTCCGCTCGCCCCTCACCTCGTGCCTAAGGCGAGGAGCGGCGGTGGCAGGCAATGGCCATCGGGGTGCGGTGACGACGGATGGGCGGCGGGAGGGGCGGCAACAGCGGGTGGCGGGGCGGAGGCAGAGGCGGGGCGGGCGGCGGGGCGCGGCGACGACGAGCGGGCGGAAGGAGGGGTGGTGACGGCGGGCGGGCGGAGGGTGGCGGGGGCGGCAGGACAAAGGGCGGAGGCGGAGGTGGGGCGAGCGGAAGGACGGCGGGGCGGGGGCGGAGGGACGGAGGCGGGGGTGGGGCGGTGGGCGGCGGGGCCAGGAGGATTTTATTTTTTTTAATTTTTTAATACCTTTTAGTACCGGTTATTTCAACTGGTACTAAAAGATCCCTTTAGTACTGAATTGCCAGTACCGATTGGGAAACCGATACTGAGAGAGGATTCCCAACCAGTACTAATGATGTTTTTCCCTAGTAGTGTGCCCCGCTTTTGCTGCGGAGACCGCCACGAAGGCGAGGCCATGGTTGTTGAGCCCGTCGTAGGCGGACACGATAGCGAAGACGAAGCACGTCGAGGTGTCGCCGCCCCATGGGGCGCGTGCGGTCGATCCGCTCGATCCTAAGGTTCTGACACGTTGCCCCTACGCTGCTTCGTGGTTCGAATTAGGAGCCCATTAGGGTCGTTTTCCTGGATCGGTTCGACGAACCGCTGGGTTGATCCGAACCACGCCCATCTTTAATCGGAGTTAAAATGACCGCATTATTTGAGGACAGTAAATTGAACTTTCGCTAAGTTTTACGTACAGGCTGAAAAGCTAGCCGTTGATTATCTACTTGAAATGATGCCTTGCTTCGTTGCATCACAAGAAAGCTCACAGCAGAGCAAACCACATGCATAAAGACGATAACGTCTGGCACGCAAGCCCACCGTACCCACCACGGCGTCGTTTGCAAAAACTCCACAGCACCGTGGATGCAAACCACAAGAGACACAACTGCACGCACAGGCGGCTCACAGTACAGCTGCGAGCGCCCCTGTCACACACAGTTCAAAGGCATCGATAAGAAACACCGGCCCGGCCGGCCGGCCAGGCAGGGGGGGCACTCGTGCATGTAGCCGGTCGTCGTATACACGCGCCGCATGCATGCGCGTGCAGCGCGCCTGGCACAGCGCCAAACGATAATCGCCGTACCAGGCGGCGGCAGCAGCACCAGTAGCAGGGGTAGCAGCGGCATTATTATTGCACCACGTGCACAGTCACGGCCCGCGGCACAGTAAAATCGGACGACGCCCACTGGCCACTGCTGCAGCTGGGAAGCATTTTCTGCAGGGGCGCCATGCATGCATGAGCCCATCATTCTTGCGCTCGCTAGTCGCTACCGGAAGAAATTCTTGCGCTCGCTTCCGGAAGAAGCCCCGGTGGGTTCAATCCTGGACGTCGATCCAGCGTCGGGTCACGTATGATCTTATCCTCTGTTCATCTGTATTTTTCCCGTATCTCATTTATTTTGTATCTTATTTATTTTGTGACTGTATTTGTACTGACGTTCCATTGACGGGACGGAACGTAAAGTCCCCGGATGTCAAGGACAAAGGTGCAAGTTTACATGCATATATGCATACATATTTCAAAACAGCACCACCTTAGGGCTCGTTTGGAGGGCCCACTTTTAACCCTTTTAGCATATGGGTTCCAAACAACGGTGCTAAAGTGTGTATGCTAAAGTTTAGCATCCCCATTTTCTTTAGCACATCCAAGGGGTGCTTAAGGGTGCTAAACTTGCTAAAATTGGTCCCCTGTCCAATGTTTTCCCTGGTTGGCCCCCCTCTCTCCTCCGCCGGCCACGCTGCCTCCCTTCCTCTCCTTCCCGCACACCCCCGCCACCCTTCGCTAGCCACGCCACCTCCGCCTGGCCCCGCTGCCTCCGCACCCCCCTCTCTCTCGGCGAAGGGCTGGCCGTCGTCGGCGCCGCTAGGCCTGTCCTCCCCATCGGCAAGGCGCGCGGCGAGGGAGTCGGCGTCACGCGACAAGGTCCCGCGGCGTACTTCCTCCTCCCCGCACCCAGCCGCAAATCTCCACCCCTCCATCCCTCCCTCCCTCCATCCCCACTCCCGCGCCGCCGGCTCGCCCTCTCCGGCACCAACGCCAACCCCGACCGGGGGGCCCTCCGGCTGAGGAAGCGATGCCGGAGCTGCGGCCTCGGGCTGGACCGTTGTGTCAACGGCGGCTGCCGCAGCAGAGGCCGGGACGGGGACCGCCTCGCCACCACCAACACCCCCTGCGCCGCTGCGTCCCCCAGAGGACCCGCAGCAGCCGGCCTGGGACACGCTGCTGATCCCGGGCCTCCCCGATGACGCTGCGCTAACCTACCTCCTCTGCCTCCCCATCATGGTGCACACAGCCTGCCGCCTTGTGTGTCGCCGCTTGCACCACCTCCTCGCCGATAAGGCCCGGTTCTTCTCCCAGCGGCGGGCGCTGGGCCTCTGGTCCCCCTGCTCTTCACCCTCGCCTTCCACCGCTGCACGGGGAAGATCCAGTGGAAGGTGCTCGACCTCGTCCACCTCGCCTGACACGCCATCCCGGCTATGCCATGCTGGGATCGGGACTGCCCGCGCGGCTTCGGCTGCATCACCATCCCCGGCGATGGCGCGCTCCTCGTCTGCGGCGACCTCATCTTCGAAGAAATTGCGCGGCGGCTAAAGGAAGAAGTTGAGGAGCGGTAAAGGAGAGGGGAGAAAGGAGGGGTATAATTATCTTTTACCACCAAAGGAGCTAAAGTTTAGCACCCTATCCAAACATCCAGGGTGCTAAACTTTAGCCCTCCATTTGATGGTGCTAAACTTTAACATTGTGCTAAAGTTTAGCACCAGGTTCCTAAACAGGGCCTTAGTGTCCCGTTTGAAGCATTATGCATGTACACGGTGGGTACTGCACTGCTCACCACCTGCACACAAGGCTCTTACTGCACACCACCTGCAGGGCTTCCCATGTTGTACATTAGATGTACCTATAGTGTGCTGCACATGCTCAACCACATTCATGAACTTCCCATGTTGTACATTAGATGTACCTATAGTGTGCTGCACATGCTCAACCACATTCATGAACTTTTAACAGTAATTTTCGACGTTGCACAAATGATGTACCGAGCAATCACATGTTCATGGAGAGGAAACTTTGAACAGAGCCAGAAATATGAAAAAACGCATGTACAGCAAAAGAAATTAAAGAAAAAAAATGAAGAACCATAGCTTTTTGCTACTTGTGAAAAGAGAAAAATATCACAAAAAGAGGAGAACAAGGAAAAAATGAGACAGGAAAGACCGGCTTTACACAGAGGAAAAAATCTCTCACCCAAGGAACGTAGAAAAACAACTGAAGTCCATAATATTACTGTATCCCACAAGAAATCAACCTTTGCTGAGATTAAAAAATGAGCAAAGAAAGGAAAAGAAAAAAGAAAGACGCATCATCGTGCGTGGCAAGGGGGCAGCGCCGGCTCTGGATGCCACCGCGCCAGACCGCGCATCACTGACCTGCGCGGCTCGTCCTCACGGCCTCTAAGGGGTCAGGGGCCCACCGCCCACCAGCTGCTACTGGGCTCCAAGACGCGCTGAGTAGCGTGCCGGGTGCCGCGACGGTCGCCCGTAGTCCACGCCGCCGCAGGAGGACGACCCGTACGTGTCGCGCCACGCAGCAAGATGGAGGCCGCCATGAAGGTGCGGTACAGCGCGCCCGACCGTGCCGCGGGATCCATGGCTGCGTGCCTGCCTCCAGCCCGCTCGTCGGCCAGCAACCATGCGGGGGACGGTGGCAGCCCTGTCAGCGCCCTTCTCATCGGCCGCGCAGGGTCTCGCTGCTACGGCAGGACGTCCTCGTGCCAGACGACGGTAGAACCGCACCCAAGCCTAGCCGCGACGGCACGCCCAGCGACGAGCCGGGCCTCGGCAGCCATCGCATCGAGCTGGTGCCGCACAGGACACCGGGCGGTCCCCTTGAACCCCGTGCCTGGCCGCCGCGGCGACGAGCCGGATCCGTCGCCCCCGCGCCAGACCAACGTCACGCCAAGCCAGTTCCATGCATTGCCCCGGTGAGCGGTCCATGGCTGGATCTGGCCCCATGCTCCACCGGCCACGCTCGGCGGCTCCGCTCTGAGTTGGTGCCCGCATCGGGGGCCGAGGCCGCACGCCAAGCCGGCGCCCTCCCGGATCCGTCGCCGGCGTGGCCGGATCCGTGCGTCGGCGGCTACGCCAGGCTCGCGCAGCGCCGAATCCGGACGCTGGAGACCTCCGCGTGGCATCCGGCTGCCGGGCGTTGCAGTCATGCCGAGGCCGTGGCAGCCGGCCCCCGTCGCTGTGCACCAGCACCCCCGCACCGCGTCGCGTCGGATGGCCAGTGGCACGCGCCGTGCCGCGTCGCGTCAGTGCCAGTCGGCGAACACCCACGTCGCACCTCATCGGCGCCCAATTGCCCTGCGCCGTGCCACCCCAGATCCGCGCCGGCGGCCCCGGCCGAGCACGCGCTGCATGAGATCCGCTCGCGCCCCGCACGGGCACCCAGGCCGACGTAGCGGCGGCACCCCTTACCGCGCCAACAGTCGCTGATGCCGTTGCCGCTTGGCACCGCGCGCGCCCGAATCCGATATGGCGGCAGCGGCCACGGCCTGGCCGCTCCCCGCACCACGCGCTGGTCCTCTCCGTTCGGCGACAGTGCGCCTCCGATCCAGATCTAATAGGAGAAAGAGGGATGGAGGAGAGAGCTCCCGATTTTCAAACGAATTCGAAACGAGTAGATTGACATTTAGGGCCTGTTTGGGACTACTCCGCTCTAGAAAAAATAGCTCCACCCCACCAACTCCACCTTCCTTCAGCTCCACTCCACCAAATCCATGAAAACATAGAGTCGTTACGCTTGTTTGACAAATGAGAGGACTCCAGCTCTAGGAGCATGATGTTTTTATGTGCATTGTCTATTATACCCCTGTATCGTGGGACCCACGGGTCAGTGACTCATCCTTTTTTTAATCCTCTCTGACCTCTTCTCTCCCACGCTCCTCTCTTCCTCCAACTCATGGCGGCGGCGCACCCGTGCAAGGCCCCACTCCCCCAGCTCGCGGCGGCAGCGCCGAATCGCCCCAAGTGGCGGGGGAGCCCGAGTTCCATGCAACGGCGGTGGCTGGGGAGCTTGAGCTTCGGGTGGCGGCAGCCAAGGATCCTGAGCTCCAGGCAGCCGCAGCGGGGGACCTCTCTCTAGCAAGGCCATGCTCATTCAAGAACTTGCTGGAGAGGAGCGGGGCAAGCACAGCAGGCAAAATTGAGCGGGGAGGAGCAGAGCAAGCGTGGCACTCGGTTCTTGAGGGTGAGGGAGGAGGCAGAGAGGAGCGCGAACTCGATGCGGAGCTAGTCCCCGCGATGAATCAAGACTGTCCGCTTGGAGCTCGAGCTCCCTGCCGCTGCTCAAAGCTTGGGCTCCCCCTCCCTTTGCCGCCCGAAGCACAAGCCCACTCCGAGCCTGCGAGCTCGGGCTCCTCGCGCCGCCTGGAGCTCCATTGCCTCGAGCTCGGCACGGAGGCACTCATAGTCCGGGTTGTTCCCGCCCTTGTCACTCTTCCACGGCAGCGCCTCAATCTCGCGCCACATGGTCGCGTCGGCGCCGCCGACGGTGCTCCCAGCGCCAGCGCACACAACCTCCTCGGTTTGGAACTGGACGTCGAACTCAACCGCCTTCGTGAGCCCCCGGCATCGCGGGTTGTGGTAGCGCTAGTGCGGGAGCCGGTGGTAGGAGAAGAATGCGGCGGCGGCGAACACGACTGCCGCCGCGAGGTAGGGCAGCATGGCCCCGGCGTGGGCAAGCACGGCGGCGACAGGGGGCGTGGCGAGCAGCGGGGAGAGCGAGCGCCAGACGTGCGCGAGTGAGGAGGTGAGCAGGAAGGAGATCGAGAAGAGCACAAGTAGTAGGATGAGGAGAACGACGCCGACGACGAGGAAGGGGGCGACGGGAGAAAGGAAGGAGGCGATGGGAGGAGGGGAGAGACTATTTTGTTTTGCGAACTGGTATCTTGTGCAATCGGTGGTATGTGGGTAATTATCCCCCAACTCCAAGAGAAGGTTTGAAACTGGAGTTTTCAGAAAACCTTGGAGTTAGCCCCTAGATCCACCTTTTTTTGGAGTTGGTGCTAGTGGAGCTGGAGGTATTTGGCAAGATGAATCTGGAGCGGAACTGCAAGACTTGGTGCGGAGCAATCCTAAACACGCCCATACTATAAAGGGAGAGAGATTTTGTACGTGTTATGTTCCAGCCTCCGCTGGGTGGACGGGGCAGCCGCTTTGTACAATGTGCAAACATGGTCCCACATACATATACGAAGTGGTATATGTATTCCATACGAGCTGACAGAAAGTATCCATACCGACAGGACATAATCCCTGCAACTCTGCCGCTGGTCCAGATCTCGAAACCAAAAGGGACCACTATCCTAGGGTTCTGATATACCCTGACTGCCTTCCATGCATAATCTTGGAGTGTTTGGATACCAATTAGAAGGACTAAATGTGAACTAATTATAAAACTAATTGCATAAGCCGTGACTAATTCGCGAGACAAAATTATTAAACCTAACTAATCCATGATTAGCACATACTTACTGTAGCATCACATGGTCAAATCATGGACTAATTAGGTTTAATAGATTCGTCTCGTGAATTAACCTTCATTTATGCAATTAATTTTGTAATTAACTTATATTTAATACTTAATGAGTATCTAAACATTCAGGACCTAAACTTTACTCCCTCCGAAACTTTAATTTGGACTGCAATTGGTTCGTCGCTACCAGCTCGATCTCAAATGCATGCATGCTTTGGATGATATGGACTGCCCAGTGCCAGTGAGGAAGTACTGGCTGCAACTTTAATGCTAAATTTAGTTGTATTTTATTTTTTTAATGTTCGTCTTGCATGTATCAATGCATGTTGGCGCGTATCTGCCAAGTCCCTCTCGGACAGCACAGAGGTCAACGAGAATTTATTGCCAATGAAAAATGCATAGAGGAATAATATGATGATCTAAGAGTTCAAATCAAACAAAGTGATATGAGTATACTACCCAGCTTCATTCGTACATTATCCACCATCAGTACGACCTGCCTTGATTTTCAGTAAGAAGCATGGAGGAGTACAATGTAGAACAACGCACCTGAATTAATATGGGTTAAGAAATTATGCACGCATGCCTGTATTTATTGATAATATCATTACATTATTTGCATTCTCGTTATATTAATATCAAATCAGTGTTTGCAATGACAAATCAATCACAACCAGTACAGTAGCTGAGTGAAAAAAATAGTTATGCTACTGGGAGACTTTTAATTTATCGTTTATGTTAGCCTAGGAGGCATATATGACTACATATTAGAATTATGCCATAAGAGTCAAACTATGTATGAGCAGTAGCTGTGCTACTTTGCGAACAATAATTTTCAACTGATTGATTACAAGTACTACTACAATCTTTAGCTACCTTTATTTGGTATTCCAAGAAAGAAAACAAAACTATCGTTAATTCCTTAAACTTATATAATGGTGTTTCTTTGTCAAGGCTTATATAATGGTGTTTCTTTGTCAAGGCTTAAGTAATTAATCAAATGGCCCTATATATGTACAGTTAATGACAAAGATATGAAAATTGTACTACATATTTTCTGTGAATGTCTCAGGTCTCCAGAATGAAATGTAAGCCATCATGTTTTTTATATTATTAGAACAAGAGTGTTAATCTAATGTTATCCATACACATCTAATGTGCTACAAATCGATTCTTTTACTAACATACATAATTTCTTACACATCACCTGATCCATCCCCGGATATATAGAGAACATGTCATATTCCACAACATACTGCACCAGCACGTACAAGTAGACAACTGCGTTCTCTCTTTTGGTGTTTCAAATATGTTTAAAATAGAAGTTTTCTGAAGTCCAACAACCATACCTATTCTTTAACAACCTATTAGTTAAACAGAACTAACAAACGGGAGTATCTCAAAAATGCATGTCATTTGCTATATGTATGATGAATAATGGTACACACAGCTGGATCCTAACATACATTGCAAAAGTTTAAAGGATGCGATGTGAAAAAAATGCATGATATAACAGATACATTTAATACATAATATACATCAATTATAGTATACATATACACGCGTGATCCTAAATATATTCAACTTCTTCAAATAAGATCAAGTGATGATATCTCACCATATTATTTATTAAATAAGATTACTAATCTTCTTGGAAAATGCATGCCATTTGCGATATACACATACTCCCGTCTAATATCTCATTTGAAGGTTGCGATGTACGTGGAAAACCCATGATATAAAAATAAACTTAATATGTGCACATCAATTACAGTGGATATATATACACATGATCCGAATATTATTTTCAAGTTAGATTAAGTGATGATATCTCACCATATGGCTTATTTTAAGGTGGTCATCGACAGACCGTGTCAATTACAAGTATAGTTTCAATTGGTAGCGTATAGATTAAGGACTGCTGGTGTGTAGTGCATAAAACAATATTACACCAATTGTACGTCTAATATGGCATACAATGTTGATGGTAAAGAAATAACATCTTATGCATAGGTACCTTATTAACATTGTTCAAATCACTGTCATGGCCAAGAGAAATATCACAGGCAAGACCCGCAAGAGTGCCTTTTCACCAGTGTTAAAGGTTGTGCCTCTACAGGAGTTCTACTGTGTAATTCCGCAAGGGAGCAAACAGATACGGACAAAATAAACCCATACACTGTCCTTTCATTTTCAACAATCAAGCTGTTTAATCTGAATGTTTACCTCAAAATCAAGATATACTAGCTAGCTCCTGAGATTATATCAGAACCTCCAATTTGGCAGATTGGTACACCACACATATTCTTTTAAAAACATTTTCATAAATGTTCCTACAAATTTGTAATATTCAAGCGTTATTCAAGTCAACCTTTCAGTCATTTGAACCTATAGGAAAAATAAAATAGACCAGTCTAGCTAGATCGAGTATAATAACATATATGAAGCTAAATGATTTGTTTTTCTTCAACCAGATTGTTAATTAGAACTAGATCACATCTCGATCTAATCTGTTAATACTAACCCTCAGCCACAATGAGCTTATAATGTTTTCAGATATTAAAAAGGCAAGTACTTCTCCCTCGCGGTGAAAAACAAAGACAGTTCTGAAGCATGATAACTTAGATTGATGTAGTGAAATCAATGAAGATGCTACATCGATCAGAAGGTTTCGGGGTAGCAAACTAGCAATATGTTGGAGATTAAAAGGTAATATGATCCTTCCAAACTAAAGTAACTAATGAAGCCATTGCACTTGATATTCAGTAATCATATCATTTACAAACCAAAAATAACAAACCAATTTTCCCTATCAAAAGTAAAGAAGTTAATATGATGAAGTGCAGAGATGAGGAGAAGGAACAATGATGTAGACAATAGGTCGATAAAAGAAACTTCTCTGCAAATTAAACTTAGGACATCCAATTATATATTTTTTCCTGCTTATTCTATAAAACAAACTAGTCTTAGGCATCAGTTACTGAATTTCTATTTCCATCAAATAAGCTAGATTTCAAGGCCTAGGCCAAAATGCACGACCTGGACCTTTCAGCCTCCTGTTTTGATGTAGGATGCAGTTTTTCAGTCTCGGCCTAGGCCTATACATGGGGATTCTAATAATAAGTAGCCTGACAGAAGAATGTAAAAGAGGACAGCACGCGAGCAGAAAAAGGCATCTATCTAAATCAAGCTATATCCCTACTTCAGAACGATGAACTATCCAGAGGCATGCGTAGGCGCATAGCGTGGACTGAGTTTGGACTTGGAAAGAAACTACATCTGTACATGCTGAACACAGCAAGGCAGAAGAAAGAGTGAGCAGGCACTTACTCCATATGAGAGGCTTCCATTCCATCTTTTATGAAGAAGGCTACAGCTACAAACACAGCCATGGCCTTTCCCTTTTCACCTTCCCAATACCACACATCCCTCTTGCCCTTTCCCCTCTTTCAGTAGACGACCAAAGGCACTTTTCTTGTAACTGTGAGGTTCAACGCCCATCCCTTCTAAGTTTCCGACCCATCCCATTGCAAAAAGAATTGCACCGTACCCATGCCCTACAGATTGCTAGGTCGTTACGGACATCTAGCCCCAAAGCCAGCTGAGCTGACGGGAGGCCGGTACGTGGCCTCTCTTGCTCCCACACCGCGCCCCTGCAGTACTCGCAGGCTGGTGCAGTAAAAAGGGACAAGGGGATCGAGCGAGCTGCGAGCCCCCTCGATCGAAGCAACACACTACACATCGAACAAGAAGGGGGCAGGAGCTGGCAACACATGCAGGCTGCAGCGGCAGCCATCAGGTTTGAACACCTACGCACTGTTCCTACTCCCACAGCAACAGTGCGCAGCTAGGTTCGTACGCCGATCGTCCTCCTCTCGCCCCATAAATTCCTGGCAGGCGTACCATGGCGTTATGGCCAGTGGCGCGCCATTGTTGGCAATGCCCAGTAGCTCTTTACAGATCAGTAGATCACTGTTACGACCATAAAGGGTCTCCCTCTCTCTCTCTCTATAGCTTGACTCCCTGCTGCCTGAGCTCGAACTGTACTGTACATATGTATACTATGCAGTATGCCGTCGAGGCCCAGACAATCCAAACTATACGTAATTTGGACCACAGATGGGAGTTACTTCTGTGTTCCCCTTCCTTAGCAAGAAAAGGAGGAGTCCTTGTTTATTCTTGCTGCGGTAGCCTCTTCAATCCTCGATACATATGTATGATACGCATAGAAGAAGAACAGCAGTACAGTACCAGTGCAATAAGTGATGTCCATGTCGACCTCCCCGTAGATGTGAGATGATGAGATAGCAGTACCGAATGCGAGGGATTTTAAGATCTCACCTGCAATTTGTTGCTTCAGGCTTGTCTCTGTCGTGAACGCGCGATCCATGAATATCCTCCATCCGTGCTTCTGCAGTTGCGAGTCAATTTGTTCTAGAAGATTTATAAGATCACGACAAAGATCGATCCATGCTGCTTCTTCATCGATTGCACCGCATGATTCCGCTGATGGATGATGTCTTCAAATCTTGACACATGTTAGGAGATGATAGACAGATTTGCACACACATGTTATCATATGTAGGGAATTTCCTATCAAATCGGGGTGCTCAGGTATACACATGAGCGGAATGTAACAGCGCGAGAAAATTCAGATCATGAGTGCTGAACAAATGAAGAGCATGACACGGATTTGGGAAAAACACTGATCGATTTTCCTAGTGTTTATCTGTATCTTCTCAAACCAACTCATCAAAAAAGTTAAGAGCCAAAAACAAGGAAACCGTCAAATCCTAGCTCCTATCATCATCAAAAGCTATAATGGATTAATCAAAAGAGAGGTAAGGAAAAACGAAAACAAGCAGAAGAAAGAATTGTTGAACTTTCCTTTGATTTTTTCCCTTTAGGTCACAGATCGAGATCCAAAGCTGAGCGCGCCTCCCTCTTGGAGGAAGACGACGACGACGGTGACGACGCGGCGGAGGACTCCGCGCCATGACGAGGCAATTCGAGCAGCCTTAGAGTCGGTGTTGACCTTTGCTGCCACCCGGGCATCTGCAGCGACAATACATTCCCTTGATGGCTAGCCTCGCCGCCGTCTGACTGCGAGTTGTTGTTGTTGTCGAGGTTGACGCCGAAAAGTCGCACGCGCTTGGCGGCAGTCGTCGGGCTCTCAATGACCGGCACCGAGTCAAGGACGACCGGCCTTGACGCGGCGGCCGCCACGCCAGCGGAGCTCGGTTGCAACGTGTAATGCAGTGGCATCGGCGGCGCGCGCGGCGGGTGGAGCGGCGCGTGCGGAGGCATCGTACTCCTGGCTGAGCCGAAAAACAGGAGCTGCCTCCCCACGGCCGGCGCGGGGTAGGTCATGCCGCGGAAGTCGAGGCTCTGCCGGAGGCGGTGGTGCTCGTAGAGCGTGGCGGGCGGCGAGGGCGGCATGAAGAATCCTCCGCCCCCGCCGCCGCCGCCGACGCCGAAGCCCCACGGGCTGTAGTGGTGGGGGCCGCCGAAGTGATGCGACGCGAGCGGCATCGGCAGCGCGAGGCCGGAGAAGCGGAGCGGGCCGCGGGTGTCGACCCGTCGCTTCCAGTCGATGAAGAGGCGGTGGCCCGCGTCGTCGGCGGCGGCGCGGGAGAAAGAGACGGTGTCCCCGGCGACGAGGCGCTTCTCCTTGACGAAGCGGCTCCAGCCCTTGGTCATGACGTAGCTCTGGCTGCTGTTCCAGTAGGAGTAGCGGAAGCGCCAGTGCTTGCCGGCGGTGTCCTCGAAGCTGAGGAGGAGGCCCTTCTCGCTGCCCGCCGCGTCCAGCGGGAAGTACTTCTCCGCGTACTGCTTCGGGATCACCAGCCGGTTGAGCTTCCCCACGTCGCTGGGAGTCACGACCTTGTCGAACATGTGCTCCTTCTCCACCGCCTCCACGTCCACCGCTCCGCCGCCGCCGCCGCCACCACCGCTCCCGGACGCTCCGGCGCCGTCCCCAGACGCGGAGCGGAAGGGGGCGGCGCTGCTGGTCCCCGAGGCGGACGCGGATGCGCTCGTGGAGGCGGATGCGGAGGCAGCCGCCGAAGACAACGACGCGGTGGCGGCCGCGGCCGCCGGCATGAAGGAGATCTCGCGCCGGGGAGAATTGGACGCGTCCTCCTGCTCCTCGTCCGCCTCCTCCTCTCTAGAAAATCGCCCGCTCGCACCAGCGAATTGATCCATAGCTACCAGCACCACAAACCAGTAGCGGCACAAGCGCGCTCCACGCTTTCTTCCTCCGGTATTTCTTGTCGCCTCCGCCGCCACCTGCTCCTTCCTTACTTCCACTCGCTGCTAGTACCTCGTCGCTAGGTTCCGCTGCGACGACAGCAGCTGGAGCCTGCCCTGCCCTGGAGCTAACAGCTGGGAGCCTGGTAGATGGGCAGAGAAGAGACACTGTTGCGCAGCGCGGGCGACGACGCCACTATAGGGCAGCGTAGCCGCGGGGATCGGATCTACCTGTGTATGCGTGTACGCACGCGCTTCTGTTGCTTGCTACTCTGGAGCGGAGGCCGGAGAGAGAGGGGAAGAGGACGGGAGCTAGACGGGGAGGGAGGGAGGGAGAAGATCAGAAGAATTAGGCCGCAGGCGTCCGCATTGACGGCTGCACAGCGCGGCGGACGGACGCCTTTGGGATGTGGCCAGATGGGATGGGGATGGCGACGGCGACGCGGATAGCTAGCTAGATAGCCTAGATGGTGGTGCTGTTGCGTTGCTGCTGGAGCGCTGGTGGTGAGGTTAATTTGTGGCTGTGGCCAAGCTGAGCTGCCTGCCTGCGCAGCAGCACACCGCGGCGCGCGGCGGGTGTGTGTTCCTTTCGCACGGGTAGGGGGGGAGCGCGACTGCGCCAAGAAGATTCGTCGAAGGCGACTAGTTGTGTGGTAGACTGGGACTGGGAGTAGCTGCTGTGCAGTGCCACGTATTTCCCTTCTCCGGGCAAGCTTCCCATTCCCTTTCCATCACTGTGCCGCGCTGCTGCTACAGGGTTCCACTGCTCACACGAACCTCCTGAATTTTCTTTTCCGGGGGGGGGGGGGGGGGGGGGGGGGGGGGGCTTCTCCAAAGCGTTTCAAGTGTAATTAATTTCGATAAAAATGCTTTTGCTCCTGGAAAAAAAAGAAACGTCTTAGAGAGGGATGGAGCTGGGGGAGTGGGGTGCACTGTACAGTGCAGTGTGTAGCTACCTTTATAAAGGAATCGGAGAGGGCGTGTGGGGCCCACGGATTTTTCTTCCCGCTGCTGTTGGGCTCATGTGAGCGATCGTCCTTGTCACCATGCATACGGGCATCAAATGTACCGCACGCCACGCCTGCCTACGGCTGGCTTGCCTGCCCAAGGGATATATACCCCGCCCCCGCTGCTTGCTGCTGCCTGCCCTAGGGGTGGTGCACTAGGCCTCTAGCTCCTAGCCTGGGCCCAACAAATACCATTTCCATCAAGGGAGATTTCGAGCGGCCACTTGCAGCGTCTCGATGATGTTTATTGAAAAGGTTTGCTCCTAGAGTCCGAGTAGAAAACTTTCTGCCGTCCTTTGCGAAATTCTCCAAGCAACAATTAATACCGAGCTTGCGACAGCATGAGATCGTGACCTAAGGTAGGAGTATGATACCACAGGATAACGATGGATGTCATTTTGGATTTTATTGCAAAAACTTGGACTAGTCGAACATTTCGTAGTTTGGCTATTGATAACTTTAAAAACATTTAGGTCGGAAATATGTACGATTTTGTCTGAAAAATATTTCATAATAGACTAAATGGATTTATAGATGCATATTTATTTGCTCTACAATAGGTGACTAATATTTTTTTTTGCATATCCAACCGTCGAATTATGAATGTTCCACGTGAGGAAAAAGGCATTTCCCTCAAAACACCAAGTATCTTGATTGAAGGGAGTATATATTGGAAATGATGGATGAGTGGCAGTGTCTCGTATTATTATCGGAAATGACGGGTCAGAGCGAGCTTAATTCTGTTAGGTGTTTCCTCCTCCTACTTTTATATATAGAGTAAGATATAGCGCGTGTTAGAGGCTTCATAATGGCTGCTTTAACTAAAATCAATAAATAAACGACAAGTACAACTGCACGACCCGTGATGAACCTGAGTGTATGTCTTAGTCCATATATAGACAGAACAAAGATTTATGTTGTGGGATTTTATTTTCTCCAGGTGTGTGTGACTGGATCATCTATCGGTTCAGTAGATTTTTAGCCTTTTGCTTCGAGTTAATCGACGATCCAGTGTATAAGCTATTCAGTTTCTCTTTTGCATGCTGCTCTACTTTCAGATGTCTCTCTCCAACGCGAGTACATATCACCTTTTTCATAACTGCATTAATGCTTCAAGCTCCAACCGGACAACACAAGTGGGTGTTCTCAACAGAAAAATGAATGGACGGATCGTGTCATCGCTATGTAGTAGATGAGATGCACAATCACCATCTCACAATGCACAAAACGTACCACAAACTTTTCCCCATCATGTTAAGACAGTGAAGGTACGGTGGAGGCCTCTGTTTTGAGAGAGTAAGTCATGGAGATACGTTAACTTGGAAAAGAAACGCATTTGGTATCCCCATACGTCGCCTTCTTTCTTTTTTCCCCCTGAAATTTTGTTTTACATCTCAACGTCCAACAACTATATCAGGCATGCGTGTCTTGGTGGCTTGGTGGAACCATCATCTTTCGGTGTTAGGTATAAACCCATCGTGCCAGCGTAGAAGTATGAACAGTGTTTCTTCAAAATCTAGCTTGTTGAGTAGGCCGGCATCTCGATCCCCATCAGACAAACCCTAATTGTACACTGCAAAGACTGGTGGTTCATCCTTTCCCTCCTCAACAATGGGGTCCATTTTAGTGCGCATGCCGTGGCATGGAGAGAGAGAAAAAGATGTTGGAGAAATGGGAGGTAAGAGAACATACATAGGGAGAGATAGGGCGGTCTTCTCCCTGGACCCCAAGCTCACCTAGAACTTGTGCAGAGAAAAAGATGCCTATCTCAACTCTCAAGACTTAGCAGAGGTTGATAAGGGTGACATGCATGCTTCTCCTATGGTGATTCCAAATGGCAAGGAAATAAAGCAGCATGCGACTTGAGGTGCCCACTTTACCTACATGGGATCTAATACTCTAGGCTAAGCTAAAGAACTCCTATGAAGCAGTTATCTTCACATACTTCCAGTGTACCTTAGTATATTTTGGTGTTAACCAATGGGGTTGAGCCTCCTTTTTTTCATTTTAAATTTTAGTAACAACGCAAACATGCGCGTGTTGTTCCTATTGAAGTGGCGTAGGAATAGGATCTCCAAGTTCACATGAAAGAAGATGACTCTAGCGCATAACCTAAATAATATGCATATATCTAATAATATGTATAAATATATTAAATTGTCATGTGTCCATGCTATCTGTACATGTATATATAGCATACAATACAAGCATGCAGCATATAGCTGCATAGGCATACGGCTTCTTCTTGATATATAATAAATATATGGCCTCAAATCTGTCAAATTTCTAGCCACGTGATGAAGATTAGATGCTCCAGATCAATCTCAGCTTTAATCCTAACCTCCTTTCTTTTTTTTGTCCACCTGCGCTACCTCTCTTCACCACGGCGCCGCCTCTCCTCGGTCGGCTCCTTGCGAGCGACTCGCCACCAGCATCCATGGCGTCAACACTACCTGCCGGCGAGCTCATCTACCACAGGTGCTTCCACCATCCCTTCCCTCCTCCTCCGTGCGCTCCATTTTCTTCATTCCGGACTCCCTGCCGCCTTCATCTCCCCGGCCAGCTCCGGCGGCGCCACCGCCGCTAAATACTCCGACCATGACGCCCCCACCTCAATCCTTGCCTAACCATCCACCACCACCGCGGCGGGTGGCGCCCCCGCCGCCCGCCTCCACCGTCGGGCTTCCGACCTCCCCGACCATCCTCTACATTGAGGCCTCTGAAATCCCCAAACCCAACCTCGAAACCCTAACCTGCCGGAGTTAATGGAGGTCGTCGGACATAGAGAAGAAGGATCCAAACACACTTAGAAGAAGAGCTGCAAATTTCGACAGATTTCTACCAAAGGGTCTGTGCTTAATTCTAAATATATTAGGAGTCGATCCCAGCATGTACATAGGATTATGTGAAGTTGTGAACAATTCTGGCTCTAGATCAGTAACTGGTCCTGTACAGCTCCAAACATATGTAGCCCATGTAATACGGTTTTCAGCTCCAAACATACCTGTACGTACTTTTCAGCCCGGCCCACCTGTCTGGTTTATTGCAGTGCAGGGTGCTGGACCTTTGTGCATACCTTATTCTGTCACCATGCGCATCTGGTGGTCGTAAAGAAAAGGTTAAAAAAAATGACATAGCTTGGCGCACGAAGCGAAGAAACATGAAGCTTTTCCAGCGTATTAGCATTTCTTGAGTATTTTCTCAAATGGCCGAGGATTATTTTTCTTCACACATTTTTTTTCAAGTGACCAAGTATTTTTATAGTCCAATTGCAACAATCTCCGAGAGGAAAAGCAAATCAGTAACCAAGTATATCCCCAAATAAAGCTTACCAATAAAAAACTGTCGGGCACTTATAAAATAACTCTCAAGAAATATCATAATATTAGACTAAAAATCCTTGGCTATTTGCGAAAATTCTAAAGAAGACCAATAATTGTGGGCCATTCAAAAAACATCTTGAAAAAATGTTTAGATTTAGTAGTGATTGGAAGCCATCGTCAATTCCTTGCCCTGTACATCTTGATAAACTACATACGGCCATTATTTGTTTCATTGCCCTGTGCTTCTTGATAAATGACCAGGTGTTTTTGTCCGTATATATACATGTACGAATCGTTAATTGTCATGTGTAAATTTTACTATTCGAGTTTGTGATTTGAAGGAGTCAGGATACTGCTAGACTGGCTACCTGCCCTTGCAAATTGCATGCATGTATAGTACTAGGATATGTATAGCATTGTTGCCCATTTCATATCCTCCTGTTTAAGCTGACTCAAGGCCAGCGAACTGGAGCATCTTGGCCCACTACTGGGAATGCGCCTCCAGTACTGGATCTAAACCCCCCTAGTACCGGTTGTGCAACCAGTATTGCTATTTTGGTACTAAAGGGAGGCCTTTAGTACCGGGTCAAATAACTGGTACTAAAGGGGTATTAAAAAAGAAAAAATAAATCCACCGACCTGAGCCCCAGCCGCACCCCGCCACCGTCTGCTCGAGTGCTGAAGCCCCGGCCGCACAGCACCTAAGCCCCCCTCCCCCCGCACCGAAGAGAGAGAGAGAGAGGGGGGGAAGGGAGGGAGGGAGGCGGCATACTTACGCTGCTCAACCACTGCCGCCGCCGCTCCTCAGCCCGTCGGTTGGCGCCTCCGCCGGATCTGAGGGAGAGGTGGATGCTACTCCAAGATCCACAAGCTTCTTGCTCCACCACGCCCCGCCGACGCTCCGCTGCCGCGCCCTCCCACCGGAGCTCTGCCGCTCCTTGCCCCGCCACCGCTCCTTACTCCGCCACGCCCTGCCAACGCTCCACCGCCTCACTGCGCTCTCCCTTCTTGCCTCTGCTGCTCCTCGCCATATGTAAGAGGTGAGGGGCGGCGACGGGAGGGGCGGCAATGGGATCTGTGTGGGGGAGAGTTAGGGACTCAGCTGGGAGGGAGGGAGGGGGGATTCGGCGGGGAGAAGAAGATAGAGAGGCACGGGTGAGAGGATGAGGGGATGAGCGGATAAGTGTGGGGAGGGGGTGAGTGTGGGGTGAGAGAGAGAAGGGCAGGCTGACGCGTGAGGGGAGGTTGATTTAGTACCGAGTGAAGCCTCCACCCGGTACTAAAGGCCCTCAGGCACATTAGTACCGGTTGGAGGCTTCAACCGGTACTAATTTGTGATCTTTAGTACCGGGTGAAGCCTCCACCCGGTACTAAAGGGGGGTCACGAGGGGCTTCTCGGGGACTAGCCGTTAGACCTGGTACTAATGCTCACATTAGAACCGAGCCAAAACACAATCGGTACTGAGTCTCGGGACGAATGCTGAGTTTTCCAGTAGTGGCTGGTCTTATGGTGCCCTGCAAGCTGAGATAAACACCCCATAATTCTTAGCAATTCTGATTGAATGTATGTCCAGTCTTGCTAGGTGACGTGGTAGGGATTTTAAGACTGACGTTGTGCACGTTTTTACTTATTAACGGCAGGTGGCTATTGAAGGGAGATCATGTGGGTTGTTTTTGCGTACCACACAGGAGGCATGTATACATATCTCTCCAGAAATCAGATCGACCGATGCAGTTTGTCTTTTGCGTTGTTCATAGATGCACTCCCTCTGGGTTAGTTAGCGTGCCCTATGGCCTGTAGAAGAAAAGCCAGTAATAAAATGTTAAGAAACATTTTTTTTGTCATACTACTACTGGGCTCTAGCTCTAGAGTGAGGATATATGAATAACAGGGTTCGAACCCCATGAACAATAGGGGGGAGTTCATCAAGTATAGTTCAGACCAGCGTAACGTCCCTACTGCATGCATACAATATTTTTGAATCAAAAAGGGGTGGGCAACTTCATAGCTACATTATTGCCTATATAGACCCTAATGATCTAGGAAACAATAAACACCAATCACTACTTGGTCATTGTATAATCTGCAAGATATAAAAAAATAGCATTATATTTTTACCTACATGTACGAGATTATAATTATTTGAACAAACATGCAGGTTCAATTGTATTTTTGATATATATATATATATTAATATATACCATGAATGATATTTTGACGATATACCCAGAAATATGGAAATTTGAGGTACGGCTAAATTAGAGTTGAGCACGATCTTACTTGATTCTCCAATTATTCCTTTGGGGACTGAATCGTTTCATTTGAAATTCCAAGTAAGAGGTCATGCTTTTCTAAACTTGTCCGAAGTTCTTCACTTGCAAGACCACCTCTATGAAACTTCGTAACACTTTTTATTTTTAAGGAAAAGTATAGCTAAAGTTAATGCATATTTTAAAGAGAACCACGTTTCGAAGCTCTGCTTGACCAAGCTAAGGTCGTCAAGCTGAGCGTGATAGTGATCAATTGACTAATTGAGGCACATTTATGTGGGGACAGAGCTAAGCTAACGGTTAATATATCTATATATAAGCCGTTTGTCGCGCACTAAACCAAAGGCAGAGATTCTTCTCTACTACTCGAGCCTTGATCATCTGTCCCGGGATATAATAGTAGTACACGCTAGGATACTTAGGCCGTACGATCCTGGTATAATAAAAACTCAAGCCTGTCTTAGCAACGCTCATAATTAAATTATCATACTACGTAGCGATAGAAAGTGAAGCACAGGACCACCATGTAGTCGTCCTGACGCACAGTTTTGCTAGTAATTAAAAGCTGAACCGATTACACATAACAATGCTACATCAGATGCGATCAGGACCATGGCAGAGAAGAAGATTCAAACAAACAGCAAAATCCAAGAAATTCATAGTATCAGACGACGTAGGGGTCTCAGTCAGGCGCATCTGAACTGCAGTTCAGAGAATTTAAGGTTTAACTAAAACTTGAGGATTCTACAACTTTTGGGTTTCACCATCTACCGTCCAGAACACAGAATATTGATGATGACAAGAACAGTCTTGGTTACCGGCCCGAGCTGATCAGAAAAGAAAAATGCTTCTCCAAGATAAACGATATACCAGTCCTGCAGTCCAGATATGGTAGTAGTGGTCGTCAGAGTTTCAGACTTTTGCCGCACAAATACCACCGCGACCTCGATGTATACAGTAGTACATGTGACCTGCAGATCGAAACTTGCAAATTCCAGGAGACAAGGAACCCTATGTGGCTATGTACGACGTATACATGTACGTAGACCCAGTGCAACTTTTGCAGGTAGCTAAAAGCTTCTCCATGGTGCTGCTGCTGCTGATCGTCAAGAAAGCAATCGAGAAGGCCGGCGTGCGAGCACGCACTCTTAGACGGGACAAACCGGACGCCTTTGCGCAGACGCGCGCACATACACGCACGCTGCATGGGCATGCTTTGTATGGAGTACTTCTACTACTCCAGTATCATTTGAACTTTTTGCATGGGAAGAGATCTGAGGTTTTTCACGTCTTTTTCAGCAGGGAACACATGACTTTAAAGGCCGGAATCATGGCCGGCCGGGCTCCCTTTGCAAGTACGTACAGGCCCATCGCTACAGCTCGGCGCTCGTTTGCTAGCTGCTCCACGCCCACACTCAGAGAGAGAGAGAGAGAGAGAGAGAGAGAGAGAGAGAGAGAGAGAGGGCTTCCTCTAGCTCTGGCCTGGGGCGTGGTCCAAGGAAGAAAGAGGTGTCAGCTGCTGCGACAGTGAGCAGGGTGCATGGCATGGCACTGCTCACATTCATGCCGTCACGCAGACCCATGCATGCGCTCTGAAGCAGCTGGCTGGCTTTTGGCCAAGATCAGCGGCGATACTAGGACACGTTAGTCCCAGTCGTACCTGGGCACACCATCAATTATCCCTCCGAACGCCACCACACAATAAGTTGACGGCGTATAAGACTACAAGTGCTCTGAATACGACTGTACGAGGACGTACTTGCCATTTATACATGTTATTGGGCCTTCTGGGCCACGCCGGAGACGAGGTTATCCGGCGACGTGGGGCGCCTATGTACGTGACCAGTAATGCATGCTGTTCGCATTTACAGGCACCCATGTACCGTTGCAGTGATGGCAGTGCGTGATGAGCAGGTGCAGGATCGATGCCGCTTGGCATCTTTCAGACCTGCAGAGGCTTCTAATTCCACACCTGACACATGCATCATGATGTTTAATCTTTTCCTCGCCCAACTGTTGGGCGTTGTACAGGCTACAGGAAGCTAGGGAGAAGCCTCAAGATATATAGGGAGGGCCAGCGACTGGAGACTGCAAGCTTGTTAGCGCGCACATATTGACGGGAGACGGAGACAGGAAGCTGATCGGATCCATGGACTAATTTTTAGTTTAAGTCATGTTAGATGTTTGGATACCAATTAGAAGGATTAAATATGAACTAACTATAAAACTAATAGCATAAGCTATGGCTAATTCGCGAGATGAATCTATTAAACCTAATTAATATATGATTAGCACATTCATAGCGTCGCATTGTCGAATCATGGACTAATTAAGCTTAATAAATTCATCTTGCAAATTAGCCTTCATCTACACAATTGATTTTGTAATTAATCTATATTTAATACTCCTAATTAGTATCTAAATATTTAATGTGATAGGTACTAAACTTTAGTTGCATAACCAAATAACCAAACATGCCCTAAGGAGGGTGTACGGGCATCCGGGCAATGGCGATTGGCGGAAAAGGGAAGCAAAATCTGATGGCGCCCAAAGAGAAGGCCAGCAGCCTTTTGCCATCATAGAACATGCAAACAAAAGGTGCCTTCTTTAACTCAGAGCGACAGGCAGGCGCTTTCCTCGATCGATCGATCCCCTCTCATCTACCGTCTCCGATCGATCCCTTCTCGATCGCATATAGTAGCATGCATGCCATGGATGCATGGTCCTACACTTTGCGATCTGTCGATCGGTCCACCCCTTTGCTTGGAATTGAATAGATCTGCGCCGAACATGCTGTAAGCAGTAAGCATCACATCGTATAACTCACGGGAGTAATAAGCTAGTACTCCGTAGTATGCAAGGGCCAAGGCAATCACTGCTTGACATGTAATGCTTGTGCTGCAAATCGCAGCGACGAAAGGATTATTCGTTGGCGGGCTGCAGGTAGCTGGCTGCTCACTTATCCCTTGGCATCTGCGTGTGGGATGCGAGAGCGTACTAACACAAGATCACTAGAGCAAGCCGCTTGTGCCGTTGTGCGTACAACAGCCTGATCAATACTATATTCTTCAGAGAGAGAACGTCGTAGTACCGGCACAAGGTCGAGGCATACCATAATGTGATTGTTGGCTCGGCGACACGCGCAGTGTCCTGCAGATTAATGCATGCTGCATGGCGACATCACTCCCCGCTGCATCGTGCATGCTATATGCTAGCATCTGCAAGGCTCTGCAAGTTGTGTGAGAGAGTAAATGAACCTAGCTACCAGCAGCGGAAAGCAAAATGTAGTGTTGGTTAATGATCCAACGTACTACACACTATCCAGCAGTGAGTGTGCTGCTCACCGATCGATCGAGCTCCAATAGATCGACTTCCTTATGCGCGCACGCATCAATCAGCTCGTTCGTACGCACGTTGCCGCCGTGAGTTGTTGCCTGCGAGACCGACCGCGAGCCTGCTGCCGGAATTGAATTAACCGGCTCGCATCGCGCCGGCCGTCCGCCGCGCGCCCACACTGGTATGCATGCGATGCGATGCGGCCGGCCTCGCCGGCTCTGAGCAGATAGGTACCGTACCGTGGCGGCATGTGCATGCCCATCCCAGATAAGCCCCCGCACCGGCCGGATCGGCGACTCAGGGCAGGCCATCGCGCCAGCTGCTGGACGGCTACAGGCGCGCGCGCAGCACTGATATGAGGCGCGTGGGCGGCAGAAAGGAGTAGTACACGCGATGCATGCATGGCCGCTGGCAGGTAGGCATGCAGTAAGCAGGCGAGCTGCTAGCTTCGCGCATGGCGTCTGATCTGCATGCGGGCGGGGGAGTGGGGGAGGGAGGCCCACGTCTCGGTGCTCGCCACACCGAGTAAGACACGCACATGACATGCTGGCCGCCTGTCTCGATCCGCACTCTCTTCTACCTAGCTGCAGCTACGCGCGCGCCCTCGATCGCTATGGCTCCTGCGCTCATGCCCAGACCAGGTCACGCCGGCAAGCCTGATTGGACACAGAGGCTTGCCCCCGAGCCATCGTGTTGATTCGAGGGCTCGGGACCTTTGTCAGCGCATGATCGGAACCCATACGTGGTCCAACCTCGCCACCATCAACATCCCATTCTCGAAATTTGGCTTTGGACGCAACCAAATTATCGAAGCAATGATCAGCCTGCACTTGATATTACATAAAACAGTGACTGATGATGACATTGTTTATTAGCTAAAGACTCAGGGCTAATTAAGCTGTGACGGTTGTGGCGTTTTCTGCATCTTTTCCCCACTTTTTTGAGCGAAAGGCAATTGTGAGGGGTGGAGTGCTCAAACTCAAATGTGCATGCCTTTGGGTTCTTAGCTAAGAATCGAGAGAGATTAAGCTGACATGTATTTTTATTTTCCAACATCATAGGGGATTGTTGTTATGTTTTTCTGTCTTCTCGTTACGTGTTGTAAGTCGCAACAGTGCAATAGTGCTTCGGGCTTTTTGCACCTCAGCATGAAATCATATATATGAAAGATTTTACGAGTATATACGAATCGCAAGGTAATACTTAATCTGTCGCTATAATCTAATTTTTTTTGATTAAATGTTAGTCAAATATTGACAATTGAATCATGAGTTTGCGTGCACCGCTTACAAAAAATAAAAGGAGGGAGTACAATGAAAATGGATAAAACAACTTATATTTCCTACATACAGAGCAAACAACTCTTAACTTCTAATACTATGATTCATGAAATCATATTTGTTTCCAAATCTTTATCGATATGCTTTTGAGAAAAACTCAAACATCAAAAACATTGCATGGGGTATATATAGAGGAGTAAAGAAACAAAATATAAATGACGAGGCATCGAATTGGTGGAGAAAATTTAATCGAAAATGTATTTGCATTTTGGGATCAATAGTCATCATGCATTAGGAGAATCTTATATCCAGGTAAGCTAATGTCATGCATCAAAATGTATATTATTTATGAGTTTGGACAAAAGGAAAGATATGCAATCGTCTTAGCATGTGGAGTAATAAAATACAAAAAGAGTAATATCAGAATTATATGTTCCTTTTCCAAAGAATAAGGGAATTATATGTTCCAAAATAATCTGAACAATCATTTGAAGATGACGAAGTAACAGCAAAAGGTGGCTTAGGTAACTTTTGCTGAGTAATGCGTAGATGGAAGTATGGAACTAGAACTAGCGCCGGGCCTTAATTTTGCACCCTGTTGGTGTCAGTCTCTCCGAGAGACTCTCTCAGTGATCTTGTTATGAACGACGTATGGAAATATGAAGCAAAGAATCAAGCCACAGAGGAGACACACGATTTAACGTGGAAAACCCCTTCGATGTGAAGGGGAAAAACCACGGGCACCAGCCAGCAACAATCTCACTATCTCAAGAGTTTTGGGTTACACGCCTATGACGGCTTACAAAAGAATCAAGTCTCCACAAAACCCTAGCAAGGGTGTATATGCTGTACCGTACCGCAGGGGGCTCCGCCCTCCGCACGCTCCGGCCCAAGCCTCCGGCGACGGGCCTCCGCTCCGTCAGAAGCCCGGCCTATATCCTGGAGTGAATTTGGAACAACTCCAACAGATCTCACACTATCCCACATTCCCACCCCACTTGAACCGCTACTGCTAGTCTGCTACTGCATGTCGATTCCCACATGCTGCTTAATATCATGATACTTCAGATCTCGGGCTCCAGAACTCTGGCCAACACAAAATTTCGAATCCCACATGCTGCTTACGTAGTCACCGCAGCAAAACGCCTGCAACTAGCGCCTGCGCCAATGGATCGGATCGACCCTGTTCCCTTGGTTTTACCCCCCGCGCGCGAGATTAACTGGCGCATGTGAGATGGAAACATCCAAGCAGAAACCAACAAGTGCATTAAGGCACGCTTGACGCTCCACTGGTAACGCAACTACTCACTCCTGCGAGGAGAAAGCGGGGCCGGCCGCGGCCGGGTCGCCGGGGTCTTTATCTGTGTTGAGAGACAAAGGGAGATTCATATGGCCCGGGCTTTGTGTAGCATTACAACAGGAGAGAGAGGGAGAGGAGAGCATAAAGCAGACCGCGATGGAATCGATCGATCTGGCGCCGGCCGGCCGGGGGCTCTCTCCCTCCCGGCCGGCCGCCGGCCTGCCGGCATTATTGCATGAGACGCGTGGGATGACTGGAGGAGTGGAGAGGCGTGAGAGAGCCCGAACAAATTCCTTCGCCCCGCATGCGGCCGTCCTGCCGGGTGATGCCGGGGTCGGTCCCGGCCCCCTCTCCTCCTCCGCAGCACGCGGCACTGCTCGATTGCCTTCGCCCGGATAGATGCCGATCTGAACAAACCGTTGAGCTCCCCGCGCGTCACGTCGCTTTCCAGGCCGATCGCGAGACCCCTTGCGCGCCTTGCATTATATCTCTCTCAGTCCCCCCCCCCCCCCCCTGTCGCGACGGCCACCTAGACGTACGCATGGGCTCCCGTGGGCGTGGGCACTGGGCAGGCGGCGTGCTCTCGCGCTCGCGCTCTCGGAGGATATCCCCGTCCGTGACAACGATCGACGCCCTAATCTCTTCTCGCCAGCTGCATGGCCCCCACCGCGGCCGGGCGGCGCGCGCCTGGCTGCCTCACCGCGCCTAGTCGTGGGTAGCCGAGAGCCTGCCAGTCCCCGCGCACGGGGAGAAACGAGAAAGTGAAGTCGCGTATGGGGAGTACGTAGCTGGGGTATGTATATATGGGATGGGAGAGCTCTTGGCGACGTATAAATAGTAGGCATGGGAGCATACGCTTGCTTGCTTTTGCCTGCCCCCTTTCTTTGGCATCTATAGATTCAGTTATGGATGATTGTTGCCTGATGTAGTTTAAATTCATTGCACAATGTGCAAAAATACTATACTATACATACCCTTCCAAATTATTTGTGTTTTATCATAAGTCAAAAGTATCTAGCTTTAACCAAGTTTATAGAAAAAATATCAACATCTATAACATCATACTAGTTCCATAGAATTTTTAGTGATAGTGGTATTATGAAAATTAAAATATTTTCATTTAGAGAGGTTTGACTTAGATCAAACTAAATCTAAGTGATCAATAATTTGAAACCAAGTGAGTATTATTGCAACGACGCGGAAGGAATTTGGAGATTGTGTGTCGTGTCTCTGTTGGTGGTCTTTCTGATCGCTGGGATGATATATGATCTTCTGACGCCGTTTGTGGTTGCTGATCATATCTCTACAGTACATGGGAGGACCCGGCTGATGACTAGCTACATGTGCGAAGGAACTAGCATGGAATGCACGAATAGCCCCAAACTGTAGCAAATCCGGGTCCACAAAACCACGGGCTCGCTCTGCTGTAGCCACTAGCTGACAGATAGCTTTACTTACACTTACCACGGGTCCTGTTCCGATATCCTGCCAGGTAGTTTCATTTGTCACCGTACCTCTCGCCTGGACGAGCCAACGGTTTGGCATATGCGCGCGGCAATTATACATTGCTGGTTGCATGTGACCGGAGATCTGCAAAACCGAAGGAAGCTAGGCCTGGACAGGACCGTCAACAGTGGACCCTCGATCCAGAACTGACATGATCGCCCATCTGGATCGCCATATGACAGGAGCTCAAAGACCAGAATCCAAATGCATGGCTACCATCACGGAGCAATTGATAGTATAGCAGATTTGCAGTTGTGCTGACTTCATACTGCAATGACCTTGAGTATGGGGAGAGCTAGGTAAAACCCAAAACAGTGGCACGCTGCCGTTGTGTCGAGCACATCCGGCCCAGAAACAAAATTACAACTAACTATTGGGCCTAACACTACTATCATGGGCTATCTTGATTAAATACGATGTACGAGCAACACAAGTTATTGGGCCGTTTTTCAGGGGTTAATCCAAATAAATCTCAACCCGGCAGATTTTGGCCCAGCGCGGTGGTAATTACGGCGAAAAAAATTGCCATCATGGTTTGCCCCCCTCCGGCCCGCGGGGAAAGCTGCGAATTCGGCCAGGTGCAGGAGAACGGGCGGGGTGTTTCGTCCTCTTTTCGGGCGCCTTTATCACGACGCGAGGACGGACAACAGAATGAGAGAGCCCGTGCG
Source organism: Setaria viridis (assembly GCF_005286985.2). NCBI lineage: Eukaryota > Viridiplantae > Streptophyta > Magnoliopsida > Poales > Poaceae > Setaria > Setaria viridis. Next base: position 34,167,252 of record NC_048263.2, read on the forward strand.
CTGGCTGGGGAGCGGCGAGAGTCCACCTGACGTCAAAAGTCTTAGGCCCCGTTTGGATCATTGGAATTGAATTCCATCCTAATAATTATAATTTAGACACAAATTAATTAAGCTAATATAATTGTATGTGGAATATAGTTGTATATTATAGTTGGTGATATGGGAGAGATACTTGTATGCTGCACTTCTACTATAGAGAAGCGAGTCTAAGAGCGTGCTATAAGAATTGAATTCCATCTAATAACCATAATCTATAGAATCAATTTCCATCTCCCACCCCATGAATTTAAGATAGGCTTATATCTAAACTTTGGAAAGTTGTGGAATGCCACATTCCAACATAAATTAGCCTACTCCATTAAATAGATTCCAATTCCTTGGACCCAAACGGGACCTTAGGGTATTTGTTTGCTAAGGTTAAAATTTAGCCACCTGTCACATTAGATGTTTAATACTAATTAGAAGTATTAAATATAGGCTGATTACAAAACTAATTGCATAGATGGAGGCTAATTCGCGAGACGAATCTATTAAACCTAATTAATCTATGAGACGAATCTATTAAACCTAATTAATCTATGATTTGACAACGTGGTGCTAAAATAACCATTTACTAATGATGGATTAATTAGACTTAATAGATTTGTCTCGTGAATTAGTCTAAAATTTTTGTAATTTATTTTATAATTAGTTCGATCTTTTATCTGAAGATTCAGACGTGAGAAGTCTGAAACTTTACAATCAAACACATTTCGACGTGACAAGTCTGAAACTTTACCCAGAATCCAAACACGGAGGATCATCGGGATATCGGATAAGGTGCCATGCATTTTTCAATCCTCCGCCCCCCGAATCCTGCCACTGCAGCAGTGGGCACATCCCGCGGTGCGGCGAACCTAGATATATTCCCGCCGCCGAGCCGGCATCCGTGTGCCCATGCCACACCGCGCGCGGGCACCCCGGCAAACCACCAGCCGCGCCCACCGGACGGACGCCAGAGCAGCCAAAATTATTCGGGGTCCCATTTCCAGGAATCCCAACCCAATCCATCGGCGGCCGTTTTAAAAGCCCCGAGCGCCGCCCGCGCCCAATCACTCCCTCCCACCGCACCACCAACACTACTGTTCCCTTTCCCGCTCCCACTCCCGCGCCTCTCGCAATCTCCTCATCATCTCGTCTTGTCAGGCGGACAGGCCACACACCAAATCACTAGCCTTGGAGGCGGGATGATCCTGGTGGCGATCGTGGCGGAGCTGATGGAGGAGTACATGGTGCTGGTGGCGCGGGTGCTGGAGCAGCTGCTCCACGGCGCGCCCTTCCCGCGCCGCATGCGCTTCCTCATGCTCCGGAGCCTCCCCTTCGCCGCGCCGCCGCTCCCGCCGCCGCCGCCCGCGCACGCGCTCCACGTCGCCACCCGCGGCTGAAGCTGAAGCTGAACCCGTCGGCCACGCTGATACCTTGCTGGTCAGTTCAACCTTGAAAAAAAAAAAGCTTTGCTGTAGATTTCCGGTGGCTCCGCGGCTTCTCGTCGTTGAGATGCTGAAGCGAGAGCACTTTCTGTTCCACTGATCTTTGTAAATCTGTTACTACTTTGTTTGTCGAAATCGTGGTTGATGCAGACGAGATTCGGGTGGTTCTGTTTTTCCACTTCGGATTGGAGTTTGGATAGCTCGTTGAGCAGTGTAGTACTTGGTACTTTAGCTGGTTCAGGATGTGACTAGAGTTCACCTTTTTCCCATGGCGGTCACGGTCAGGAGTGGAAGGGCGTCTGGATATTTCGGACAGCCACGAGGCGGCGGATGCTACCTGCCCGGCGTTGGATCACGATCTGACGCCTGGCTGCCGAATCGCCATCGCTGGCAAAACAGGGACAGTGGGTGGGATCGGGCCCCACCTCTGGCTTATCGGTGGCGGTCCATTGCTGACGTTATAGGCGGCCCACATGACGCAGTTGCTACCGATCCGTGTCGCTCGTCCGACGGCTCAGGGCTCACGGCTCTCTAGTGCTGAAGCCAATCGAAGCTCAACGACACGTGTGCGGTGTCTGCGTGTCACGGATCCAGCTCCGTTGCTGACTTGCTGGCGCTGGTCCAGTGGTCCGACCGTGCTCAAAAGATTCTCGTGAGGGTGAAGTCCTACATAGCGAGTTTTCAAGCGCCTTGTTCTCTTACCTCCAAACTCCCAACTTTTACACTATGCAAAAAGAAGATTCCCCATCACATCAAACTTGCGGTACATGCATGGAGTACTAAATGTAGACGAAATCAAAAACTAATTGCACAGTTTTGCACAGTTTTGTTGTACTTTGCGAGACGAATCTTTTAAGCCTAATTAGTCAATATTTGGACAATAATTCACAAATACAAACGAAACGCTACAGTGTTGCTACAGTAATTTGGCACCTCCCAAATTCGCGAAGTAAACAAGGGCTAGGTCAAGCGATTCCTGTGTATAATACTGTAAATCGCTATTGAATCGCAAAGTTGTTTCGTAACTACACTTTCGTACGAGCCTACGAGGCAAAACTACAGGGAAAAGGGGGCCATGCATGTTTAAAAAGGGTTGAATGGGTTAGGTCAGCTCGTCCAGGGATGTGCACATCCTTGGTACGCACATTTGTTATTTGTGTCCTGCTTCCGAAGTCCAGACGTTCCCAGCTGGCCGACTACTTCCGACTAGAAGTTTTGGACCTTCTTTTTTTTTAATCAACCCCACACCACAAAGATCGGCCTCGCATCACTACAGTTCGCCACCAGGAAAGTGAGCAGTGGCAACTTTACTCCCTATCCAATTATGCATCACGATCATGGGGGCCGTGCAAGGGCAAAGAAAAGTTTGACCAACTCATCGTTGTGCCGGGCAAGCAGGAAGCCCATAAATTGGCAAAGTTTTTTTTTTATAAGGATAAGGCTTTATTTAGTTTTCAAATTGGGAGTGGCAAAGTTTGCATTTTGCCATAAATGCGCAACTGTAACATTTCGTTTGTATTTATGAATTATTATCCAAACATTGACTAATTAGGCTCAAAAGATTCGTCTCGCAAAGTACAACAAAACTGTGCAATTAGTTTTTAATTTCGTCTGCATGTACCGCAAGTTTAATGTGATGGGGAATCTTCTTTTTGCATAGTGCCAAAGTTAGGAAAAAAGGAACTAAACAAGGCCAAAATTGGCAAAGTTCGTCAATTCCACCTGCATAAGGTCCAAGACGTCAAACAAGCCCAATGCATCGGCTCTGAGCACAAATGATTCGCTTCAGCTTCAGCTTCAGCTTATAAGCCGGCTGAAAAGCTGAAACGGCTGATTTGTTGTGAGAGGAAAACACTGTTTGGTGGCTGATAAGCCGGCTGAATAAGCTGAAGCGAACAGACCCTCGAGTGTTACAGGGCGTTCCTTCCAGAATGAGGCCCACGTTACTTCGGAGGGTGTTTGGATACACCATCCTAATTTTAGTACCTGTCACATCGGATGCTTAGATACTAATTAGAAGTATTAAATATAGTCTAATTATAAAACTAATTGCACAGATGGAGTCTAATTCGCGAGACGAATCTAGCCTAATTAGTCCATGATTTGACAATATGGTGCTACAGTAATCATTTGCTAATGATGGATTAATTAGGCTTAATAGATTCGTCTCGCAAATTAGTATAGAGGTTCTGCAGTTAGTTTTATAATTAGCTCATGTTTAGTCCTCCTAATTAGCGTCCGAACATCCGATGTGACCCTTTTAACACCTCATATCCAAACACCCTCATGCTATCATGCACAGCTCACTAGCACTGTAGCAACCTGTGATTGTTTCCAGGTGGTAAAAATAGGTGCATCTAGACACAAAACTGTAAGAAATGCTCCAATGAATGGTGTACACTGGACCATACATTGCGAAACTCATTTTGGTTTTGGTTTGTTTTTTCAATTTCAGGACTTTCAGAAACATCAGTTGTATACACCGGACTATCTGGTGCGAGAAGGGCTTGGTGTGATGAGAAACATGTTATTGTAGGTAAAGCATCCAATGAGTAAAATGTTGAAATTAGGACTTGCCATTTTTGCAATCACCGGATGATCAGAAAATTAACAGATTGTAGTTTTGTCATCACAAACTCTTTCTTTCTTTTGTCCCAACAGGGGTTATGTTTGCGCCTTTTTTTTTCTATTTTACAATGGAGGTTAGTTTAGTTGTGTTTTCCTATATTTTTGAGATATTTTACTAAGCTAAACCAGAAAATAGTTAGAGGTTCAGATTATGGAATGTAGGGAATCTTATTCTACAAGGAGAAGTCCATGCCACCCAAATAAATAGTGGAAGAGGCGTAGGCCAATTGCATCAACGATGATTGATTAAATCAAGGGTTTATCTCCTTGTAAGGTGATTGATAGTTTGCTTATCATTCTCTTTTTTGGATCATTTGATCTACATCGAATCTTCCATATCAACTTCTAAAATTTATTATTTAACCTAGAATATTTTTCCAGAGTGGAACAATTTTTCCTCTTGAACAAAACATTTTGTTTTCTTAAGTGGAATAATTTATTTCAGGAGCAAAACATTTCTTTAAGCCGTTTTTTTTCTTAAAGCGGAACATTCATAAATCTTTACCTATTATTAAAGCAAGTAACGTCTCTGCCTGGGGTTTTCGTACGTCGTGGTTATTTTGCAAAAATCCCCTGACGTTTCGTGAAATCAACCTGCAGTCCAATTCTGAAGAGACGGGAGGCTTGGGTGGAAAAAGGAGGGAAGGGAGGGGGTTAAGGGGAAAAAGCTTCTCTTTCTTCGGGAGATTGGGCGCGCCCCCGCGCAGCCCCTGGGCGCGGCGAGGGCGAGGGGCGACCCGGCGGCGCGTCGCCGACCCGACCGCGCCGCCCTCCACGTCCCGCGCCGACCGAGCCGCCCCTCCCCGTGCCGCCCCCTCCTCGGCCTCGGCCCCGGCCGCCCGCCTCGGCCAGGGGAGAGGGAGGAGGAGCCGGGGGAGAGGGAGGAGAGAGAGAGAGAGAGAGAGAGAGAGGAAGGAGAGGAGGTGGGGACCGGAGGGAGGAGGAGAGGAGGCCTGTGGGTGCGCCGCCCGCCCGCCCACCACGGCCGCGCTCGAGTTCCTCCGCGCCTTCGAGCAGCACCGCTGCAGGGCCTCCTCATCGGACCCTTCCTCCCCGTGCCCCCGCCGCGCGTCGCTCTCCTCCTCCTCGTCGCGGCTGCGGGACCGGGGCAGGCTCTTCCCCGCCCTCTGCGACCACTCCCTGCTGGCCGTCGTCCCGGCTCGCTCCACCGCTTCCTGCAAGGTCCGTTTCCCCTTCGCGTCATTTGCTTTCGACCCAAGCTAGCTCGGTAGCTCTGAGCAAGGCTAATCGTGCGAAATGATTCCTTGATTGTTTACTCGAGTGTTGGTACTCCCATTGCTTGGATTTACTGCAGAATTTGAAGTTCACCTCAGATTTAGATGATTATTTACCTTTTGTTATCCGATATGTATTACACGAGAAGGAGGAGGTCGGTATTACAGGAGCCAGCGGTGAATGTTTTTATGAAGCTGTATGGGTCAACTTACTATAAGGTGCATAGAGGTTACTATTTTTCTTATTTCATAACCTTTTATCTTCTCTCACATGTGAGATTTGGATCAGAAGGGATATCTTGATATGTCTGTAGCTTAATGATCAAATTGTTTGCGGCAGGAATAGAGATCTGAATATGCATCTCTATTGTACTATGCCTTGCTGCTTAACCAGTCTATCAATACTCCATGTCACCATACATGTATTTTTTTTCTTGGATCATGTTTTGCTTTAGGTTTTGCCTTAGCATTCCTCAGTGATCTTCACCTAATCTGAGAGTCTTTTATTATTTTGTTTTTCTTTTGAGGTAAGGGTTAGAAAGGTGGATGCTTTTAAAACAATGAATCTGTTTAAGCAGGTTCTAGAAATTGGCATAATGGAAGCCTGCAGTTTGCAGCTTACGTATATGCCAGTTTCAGTGTTTGTTCATGGGATGTTCTGATTTGCCTCTTTGCCAACCTGATGATTACCTCTTCAATAGTATAATGGAGATTGGAATACACTTGACCGTAGAAGCTGGCTTGGCCGCTATGGTGGACCATATACTCCCTTCGTTCCAAATTACTATAAGTCCATCCATCCATGTACACCCCACTCTAATTTTCTTCCACCAAGCTGGCTGAGCTGGCTCCGGATAAGATGTGTGTAGATAAAATGAAATATGAAGGCTTTGGCAGACACATGTGAAAGGAAAGATGTTAAATTTGGTTTTATTATGGGGGCATTCAAATGTACCAGCCTGATGATCATGGGTTATTTGCATTGAGAGCAAAAATCTGAATGCACTTCTCCTGTTGAAGGTTGCTTAGCTGCTCTGGTTGATGGTCTGCTGCTGCTGCTGCTGCTACTCTCTTGCTGCTGCTCCTACAATATCTAGAATGAGTCTCTTCCCCCTCTCCGGATGTGTGTGTGTGTTTCTATCAACCAAGCTGGCTAAGTGGGCTCCTGGGAATGCATATGTAAGTGCAACGGTTATGAAGGCTTGGCAAATATAAAGAATGCCCTCATATCGAACAGGTGCGCCGGATCAAGAAGTAGGAGGCTAACCGAAGGCTCTTCTCTCCTCCTACCATGGCGAGAAATAATGATCGAATCATTACCGTGGCTACTCCATCGCAAATGATTACAGTTTCTACATCGCAAATGATTACAGTTTCTACATACATAATAGTATTACAGTTCCCTGCTGTCGTAGTATTTATAATGCGCATAAGGAGAGGAATAAAGGGGAGGTAGATACAGGGTCATCAGCGACCATTCCTTGGATTATGACAATAAGTGGATGTTGCCTGTTCGTATATAAATAAGCGCAGCAGAGACAGATTCTTTTAGGTTACTTGGAAACTCGTTTATGCCATCTGAATTACCATATCTTTTTAGTTAATATATGCTGATTTTATTCTGTGTTACTACTAGGCGATGACTACGAATGCTGATGGCTGGTTGGAGAAATTGCTTTCGTTACTATTGTACTTTTATACGCTATCTAAAATGTTACCCAGCAAGGGTAGCAGTAGTCCCTCGGTAGCAACTCATGCATTTTTCCTTTTTTTTCAAGGTTTATTAAACCGAAAGTTTAGAATGTTAGGTCTGTGGTGGAACACATAGTTTGTGCCACTAGATTGATTTAGCAATGCTATTTGAGATGCCATTTTTTTTTCTGTTTCTGTTTTTCTCACTGCTTGACCTTGGAAAAATGGTGTTTTCTTTATGTTGATGAATACTCCTCAATTTGTTTCTCTTGGTTTCTTATAATGCTGGCGTTCCCTTTGTTGCTATTATCTACTTCATATCCTATATCCTGTGAAATCTAATTTCATTGTTTTATTTGCGTGCTTTCTTACGTAGACTGTTCGCCGCCCCGCTCCCGCTGAATTGTGCTAGGCAGGCTGGCCGCTCGACCGGCCGTGCTCTGTTAAGCCTGGTATTGCAGCGAGTGAGGACGCCGCGTGGCCGCAATGCCGACGCGTGCGAGCTTCGCCGTAGCTCTCCAGCTGCCGAGCGTCGCTCGGCTCGCCATTGGATCTGTGCAGGAGCTGCACTCGCAGCGGTGCCACCACCGTTGCTCAGCCACACTGCTACGCTCGCTGGATTGGAGAAGCCGAGAAAGAAAGATAAGAAGATCAGAAGAAGAGAAGGGGGAAGAGAAGCTGCCTCCTTTCCCTCTCAACATCATGCTCAAGCTCACCGGCGGAGCTCGGGAGTGTTGACTGGTGACCCAGGCCACCACCTCCTAGCAGGAAGCGCATGCTTTGCTAGCTCCGGGATCTGAGGGAAAAATAAGCAATGGTGAAAAGAGGAAGAAACGAGTAGGATGAGAGAAACGAGAAGAGGAGGTGGTCTGTGCGAGATAAGCTCTAGCACTCCGCAACGTCAGTTGGAAAGAAATGGGCAAGCGCTTTGAGCTCGCTCAGAACATAATCTCTATCTCTACCTAATATTAAAGCAAGTAAGGCTTTTGCCAAAAAAAATCATCACTTGTCAGAGAGCTCCCGCGCCGCCTCGGCCCTGGCTGCTTGCCACGGCCGCGCCCGAGCCGCGCCGCCCGGCCTCGGCCCCAGCCGCCCGCACCGCCCCAGCCAAGCCGGGCGGCGGGCACAGGCCAAGCGGCGCGACGCGGGCGGACGGGGTCGGGGAGGCGGCTCTGGTGCGTCCGGACGGTGTCATTAGTTTGAAAATTACAATTGATCTTTTACCGTAGCAACACACGGGCATTTTGCTAGTATAACTAATGGATGTTGAGCAAAATACCAAACACATGAAGTTGAGCAAATCTGTTAAATCAATCAACCAACACTTATTATCTCCTTTTTATATATTTTTTTCAACTTCCGTTGTTGTTCATATAGTGTCCTTACGGCGCTAGAGGACGTCCTAAATTACCCATCTACGCTAGATTTTGATCGTTGACCCCTTGTGGTCGTGGGTGCAAGTTTCAACGTTCTACTTCCTGCAGCTGGCACGTGTTGCTTCATATTGCACACAAAGGTGCTCATGGGCTTTAGCGCGTAGCACATTTTTACCTTGGCACCAACTTTTGCATTCTTTTTTTTTTCTCTCGATCTTGGTGAAAATCTGCTAGCAATTTCGATAAATCAGTACTCATGGTCCGTCTATAAAACGACACGAAAATAGTGACGACATGGAACCAGGCTGGCGACCGGGAAACGATTGACCAGACGCGAGCCAAAAATCCCATCCAATATCCGGCTCTGCCTGTGGTGATACGACATTGTTCTTCCCCCCAACATGTCAGAGGCGTTCCCCGCCAACCGATCTAATTCCCAGGAATAACATTTGCTCGCCGCGCATCGGTGCACACATCCCCTCGTGTTAGGGGGCATCGATCCTGGTAGCATCCACGTGCTTTGGCATCTACGGAGTACTCCCTACATATCTGCGATAGATGTCGATCTCCCGCAACTTACCGTGTCATCGGCGGTCGGCCTCTCTCCTTCCGCGGCTGTATTTATACGCCTCGTCCCTGCACTCCTCCGGCGCCCATCGACGCCGGCGGCTCGGTCCCGACGACGGTGCTTGAAAAAATGCTGCGGTTCTGGAGGTGGCCGAGGAGCTCTACCTTGTCAAACGCCTTATCCGTGAGTAAAACAGATCCGTGTAAATGAAAAAAAGACGGTATTGTTTGTTTCTGCCGCTTCAGTTCGCGTGTTCTTTGTGTTTTCTGTGACCAAGGTCGTGGAGATGAACGTGCACATGGACTGCGACGGCTGCGAGAAGCGTGTGAGGAAGGCCATGTCCCGGCTCGAAGGCACGGCAGCTATAGCCATCCCTCCGTCCTGTCCAGAAACAACGAAATGCAGGGTCGGGCATGTACTGATCAGTGTCGTGGTGGTCGTGCAGGTGTGAGCTCGGTGGAGATCGACATGGACCGGCAGAAGGTGACGGTGACGGGGTACGTCGACCGGCGGGAGGTGCTGCGGGCGGCGCGGCGGACCGGGAGGGCGGCGGAGTTCTGGCCTTGGCCCTACGACGCCGAGTACTACCCGTTCGCGATCCAGTACCTGGTGGACGACACCTACTTGCCCACCGACAGGTACTACCGCCACGGCTACAACGATCCCATGATCGGATCCTACCCTTGTCACGCCTTCACGCACGTCCTCGACGACGCCGCCCTCGCCGTCTTCCACGAGGACAACGTCCACGCCTGCGCCCTAATGTGATGCACGGAGGAGCTAACTGAAGAAGAAAACACCGTAACTGCTATTCAGCTATTCACAAGTTACTTTCGTTATGCTCTCAGAAAACAAGAGTTAGTCCCGTCTTAAAAATTATCAGCATAGGTGTGGTCGATAACAAAATTGCTGCTGTGAACACCGTAAAGAAGAAGAAAGAAAACTGCTTTAACATTGTAAAAAAGATTGCTGCTGTGTAAATTTGACTTTGTTCAAAGCCAGTGGCTGGTATTAGTCAGCAAAAGGTATCTGTTTGTTTTCTCCAGCAGATTGGAATCAGTGGATGACACGGGGAGTAGCAAAAAGGAAGCACTGTTCTTGCAGAGTTGCAGTTGCCCAATGGCCCCGCCAAAAACTGATAATAAACTCGTAGCATGAATATATTCCCAATTCTGGACCTGGTTCCTGGAAGATATTTATGTCATACACCAGCAGGGCATGACATGAACAATGTCCGAATATGCCTTATCCTTAAACACTTGATCTGATGGATTAGTACGCTGAGGTACGACAGGTTGATTTTGCATACAGCAAGCAGGGGGTTTAATATTCGTAAGAACATGATGATATGATGGATTAACAGCTCCTTTCACGCATCTGACATAATAAATGCAATCGGTTGAAGCTTGCAGAAGAATTTTTTTTTTAAAGTAAAGCAGGAGCAGAGGTGGAGGTTCAGGATTACAAATGCTCGATTACATAAATAAACTACTTTACTTGGGACTCGAAATAGTAGTTTAAACATTAAATAAAACTAAGATACATCCGGCTTGCCGCATGGACGCGGCGCAGTCCAATCTCCTCCTTGATGTAGCCCTCAACTTGCAATGGTGTCGTCGCTTGTCCTTCAAAAATACGTCGATTCCTTTCCTTCCATATTTCCATCCTGTGTACATCAGAACTGCAACAGTCAACCTCCTTTGCTTCTGCATCAGTGATCTTAGTGAAGCTGTCCACCATTCTTCAATTGTGCACCCTAGAATTGGCAGCTGAATTCTGTCATTAGACCAATCTCTAATCTGTTCCCATACTTGAGTTGCAAAAGCGCAATGCAGACACAAGTGAACCGCCGTTTCTTGCTTCGAATTGCACAGCACACACACTGGATTGCAGGGCTAATTCCGCGCTGCAAGTTTGTCTACCATGAAGATCTTGCTCTGTACCATGAGCCATGCAAAGAACTTATACTTTCTTTCTGCTTCAGCCTTCCAAATAGCTTGTGCATCAAAAGAGCTGTAGGATCCCTGGAACTGAATGTTATATGCCGACTTGGTATTGTATTCACCATCTGCAGTCCATCTCCAACAGATACTGTCAGAGGTGACGCTAAAATGGATATCTTGCACTAGGTTCCAGAGTGTTACAAATTCAGCCATTTCAGTTATAGTGTTCATTTTCCATAGTCCTCTTGTCCAGCAATGATTCAACAGCTCCTCCCTTACTTTCCTTTTTTTCCTCCATGCCAACTTGTACAGGTTCGGTGCTACAACTCTGGGGGCTTTTCCCTGCAGCCATGAAGAGTTCCAGAACTCGGCTTTCTGTCCATTGCCTATGGTAACCACTATGCTCATTCTGAACAACTGTTTGTCAACTACATTAACCGGCAGGTCTGTTCCCAGTTCCCACCCAAGGTCGGTCAGGGTCCTTCCACTCATACCATAACCATCTCAGCCTTAATGCTCTAGGGAACAGGTCAAGGTCCAAAACACCTAGGCCTCCAAACTTTTTTGGTCTTATCACTTTGGTTCATTTAACTAGATAGTGTCCTCCATTTGCCTCCATGGCTCCTTTCCACAGAAAACTCCTTCTCATTCTATCCACCTTCTTTATTGCTCATTTCTTCGGTGCAAAGACAGTCAAGTAGTAGGCTGGAATAGATGTGAGAATGGAGTTCACTAAGGTTAGTCTCCCAGATTTGTTGAGAAATCTTCCCTTCCAAGTTGGCAGCCTTGCAGCCACTTTATCAATGAGGGGTTGTACTTCAACTCTTTTGAGTGCTCTTGTATGCAGAGATAATCCTAGGTATGTGCACAAGAACTCCTTGATGTCACAGGGAAACCACTTCATTATTTCAGCCACATTGATACCTTCACATCTTATTAGATACACCGTACACTTGCTTCTGTTAGTAATCAGACCAGATGCCTGCCCAAATTCAACCAATATTTCTTGTTTTATCTTGATCTCTTCTTTGATGGGGTTAAGAAATATGGCTACATCATCAGCATACATGGATATTCTTAGCTTAGCAGCTCGGTTGGTTATCTGTGACAGGACACCTTGGCTTGTCGCAATGTCCAACATTTTTTATAGAGGTTCCATGGCCAGTATGGATAGAAAAGGCTAAAGAGGGTCGCCTTGTCTTGGACTTGTTCTATGCTTGAACCAGGACCCCCTAGCCCCATTGAGAAGTACTGATGTTGTTGTAGTGGACATCAGTATTGAATCCCAACTTCTCCACTTTTTTCCAAAACCCATTTGCTCTAGCAAATCCAGCAAAAAGTCCCATCTGACACTGTCAAAAGCTTTGGCGATGTCTAATTTCAAGAAAAGGGCAGGATATTTTGCTTTGTGTAGTTCCTTCACTAAATTTTGGGTGAATAGGAAATTATCTTGAATACTTCTTTTTTTTTTGATAAAGCCACTTTGTGATTTGGACACTAGTGTACTCAGATAAGGTGCTAATCTATTAGCCATCAACTTAGATACAAGTTTTGCAATACTATGAGTGAGGATGATCGGTCTGTAATCCCCTACTGTCAGTGCATCAGCTTTTTTGGGATCAACACCATGTGAGCTGAGTTTAGTTGCCTAAAATGTTGATCATGTTGCTGGTAGAAGTAGTTCAAAGCATCCATTAGGTCCTGCTTAATTATTGGCTAGGAGGATTTGAAGAACATCCCAATGTAACCGTCGGGTCCTGATGCTTTGTCAGCTGCCACCTCCTATATGACATTCTTTACCTCATCTTTAGTGAACTCATCTTCTAAATGCTTAAGATCTAGCCATGGGAGCCCAATTTGTTCCCAATGTAGTGTATGTGTCCTACTCACTGGACTGCTAAACAGCTTCTTGAAATGCTCAAAGACATATTTCTCTTTTTCCTCATGTGTATGTACCATCCCATCATTGGTCGTTAGTTGCTGAATGAAATTCTTCCTTTTTCTTCCATTGGTCTGAAGGAAGAAAAGCTTGGATTGCGCCTCTGAAGCCTTGATATTTGTGAGTCTTGACTGTTGCTTTATTCGAATCTTTTCAACTGCTGTCATAACTAGGTATCTTTCCTTGAGGTCTCTCTTTAAATGGATTTCAGCTTCACTCAATTGTCTATGTTCTTGCACTACATCAAGAATTCCAATCAGTTGTCTTGCTACACAAAGAAGCAGCTTGTTGTTACTAACCTTTGATCTTGCCTAGCCTCTCAGTTTCTTGGCTACCCGTTGCAACTTGATATGTAATCTGAGGAAAGGATTATGCACTTAAATTTGTTGCTCCCATGCTACCAAAACTGTTTCATGGTACCCTTGAATCTTTGGCCAAAATACTTCAAATCTAAAACCTCTATCTACACTTTTTCCCTGTAGCATTCCCAACAAGAAGAAGTGGGCAATGATCTGACACAAGGGACGAGTAAACTTTCAAAATGCACTCAGGCAACATGATGTCCGATTCAGTGGTGCAGAAAGCTCTGTCGATTCTCGTCTGGGTGCTGTCATTGGACCATGTGAATTTCCTTCCTCTAAGACTGAGTTCTTTAGGCTCCAGATCATCCACCATGCTTCTGAAAGATCCTGCTCATATTGAAGTTGCTTTTATCCTATGCCTGCAGGATCATGTTGAAGTCACCTATTATGAGCTACTTTTCAGAAACTGACTGCTTCAGCCCCGTAGTTCTAGGAAGAATCTTATTTTTTTCATTGTCTCCCTAAGGTCCATACACAACTATCATCCACCATTCATCCAGAGATGTTGTTGCCTGTAGCTTTGCAGACACTGAGAATTCACCACAGATGCTCTGTGAGATCCTATAACAGTACTCATCCACTGCTAAAAGAGCTCCTCCTCTTATACCTTGTGCTGGCAGATATACATAGTTACTAATGAATTTCTGACCCAGGGTCTCTCTAACCAGTTGGTCATCAAACTGGTCAATCTTTGTTTCCTGCAGACTTGCTATGGAGCATCGAGTTTCCACGGTTAGGTCTCTCACTACCTTCCTTCTTGCTGGGTTATTAAGCCCCCTAACATTCCAATTCAGAATTAAACACTTCTGATTACTCATTTGGAGAATCTTGAGTACTCATGCCACCCTCAGCCACCATCCCTGAGACCACAGTTCGGCCAAACCGAACCTGAAGCTTGCACCTATTGTGACCTTGGACCACACACTTAACATAGTAGTACTGAAAGGGCAGCCCTTTCCAAACGCATCCCCAGAACTAATACACACTACCATGGATACATATGGATACACATGATAACACACACGCATACACCCACACACACACACAACACACACATAGAGGACGCAGCAGAGGCGTCCATCAGGCTTCAGCTTCCATAGCAATGGCACTAAACACCTCTGCGTCGTTGCCTTCATCAAGGCCAAACATCTCCCTGAAGCCTCCCACAATTGGATCCCTAAGCTTTTGAACAAACTGTGTTGTGAATTTAGTTTTAACCGCAACATTTGGGACTTCGTTCTCCTCCAGGCATCCACTCTTCTTCATGAGGAGTGCAGTTGCTTGCTCCTCCATAGTCATATTTGTTGGGTCTGCTTGCAATTCTTTCACTCTTTCACGAGTATTGGCTCTAATCAGCCGCTCCTCGCGACGCTCTTGGAGTTTTCTTGCCCACATTCTCTGGTGTCTGCAACACAGGTGCTTCCAGTTTCTTCACAAAGCTAAGTTTCTTCTGTACCTTGACAGCATTGGGTCCTTGAGACACGATTTTGTCAGTGTTGACCCGTGCTTCCATTGCTTCCTCGTCGCCCGCCAGCCCAGCGTGTTGCAGGCCATAAGTGATTATGTGCGATGCGTTCAGCCCGCCCATCACATCAGGTTCATTCAACTGATGAGGCCTATTCATCCCCAACTCCTCAGGCCCAGTCACCCCTAACTCCTCAGGCCCAGTCACCCCCAACACATCGGGCCCAGTCACCCCTAACGCATCCCTAGAGCAGGCCTTCAGCAACAGCGGTCAGGTTTGCGTGCTCTAAAGCGTTTACCTGATCAGCAACAGCAGGCTTGTACAGACTTGGCTCAACATGCCCTGATCCATCCGACATTTTCCTCCCAGGCTTTGTACAGTGCACAAAGTCTGCCTCCTCCAGCATGGGGTCTGCTGCAACCTTGTCTCCCTCCTTTCTTTCGCGGAAAAGGAAAGTAGTGCCTAGGTCATGGAAAGCAAGTCCTTATTCCGCTTCTGACCTTCATCTTCAACCTTACGTTCTTCCCCAGCATCTCCATGGCCATGGCCCTTGGATTGTTGTGTGCTCCTTCCTCCTCGACTCCCAAACTCGCTAGGTCCGACACCAGGATGGCCAAAACTAGAATGAGCAAGATCATGCCAACTCAGTGGTGGCATCTGCCTCATGTTCCCACTACCCCTGCTTCCACCTCCCGGTGGTGAGCGGTCCCTCCTTCCTCCAAGGCGAGAATGCACCGACACCCGCAACACAGACAGCAGACCATCAGGAATACCTACCTGTTATACAAACTAGTGCTTGGCAAGCCATTCCTCCATCGGCTCATCTCCTGGCATCCTACTTATGTCGGACTCATAGCTTGCATAGGATGAGCTGCGGGGTAGTGGAGAGTAATTTGTCACCCTATCAAGATGAAGAATGACCTTATAGTCTAGCATGGCCGCTGGAAAAAGCCATCCTGACTCATCCCCCTCCCAAATGATAAAAGACGCATGTGCCCTTAGCCTTTTGCAAAAAAAATTACAAGGATTTTTCCATGCTGCTCTCTCTTTCAACTCTCAAGGTGGCGGCGCACCTAATCCTTGCCGAGACACCAACGACCAATGGGCGCGTGCAACATGGGACCTGCGGATGCCGGATGGAGCGGATGTGTGTTGGCATAGGTCGAAGCTGAGCGGGGCGGCGGACGGCACGGGATGGAGGTGCAGAGCTTGCTTCCCAGGCCGCGCGACAGTCCCAGGTGACGCGAGCCACAACAGCCGCGTGAACACCTCTGGCTGTCAGCCCCGCGAGCTCCTCTGATAGTCGGCCGCACGAGCATCTTGGTGGGCGAGCTGGAGGTCAACGGCTGCTACACGTTCATTGTCACTTGCAAGAGTCTAGAAGATAAGGCACGCCTAGTAAAAAAGATAAAAGAGGAGTCCGGGTGAGCATAAAGGTACACCCAAGAAATAAAGAGTAAGAAAAAGGAAATGGAAAAAAATGAAGAAAACTGAATAGACATAATAAAAGAGAGAAAAGGGCTGCCGCACATTCATCGCCGCTTGCAAGAGTCTAGAAGATAAGGCACGCCTAGTGAAAAAGATAAAAGAGGAGTCCGAGTGGGCATAAAGGTACACCCAAGGAATAAAGAGTAAGAAAAAAGGAAATGGAAAAAAATGAAGAAACCTAAATAGACATAATAAAAGAGAGAAAAGATAAAAAAAGGAAGAAGGTTATTACGGACATTTAGCCACTTCCATCTCTACAGCTTAAAAAAACAAAAAAGAGAGAAAAAAAATATCATCATACTTTTTTACTCCGCCGATGGGTCTGCCTTGCTCCACCGCGCCCTCCCCCGCACCCCGTCATCTCGCCCGCCCCGCTACCTTTTTTTTTTGGCAAAATAGCTAATTTCATCCTCAAACTCTTGTCCTCGGGTCAACTTCATCCCCCGACTCTCTAATGGTCCAATTTTGACGGATCCATAGACCCGGGGTCCCCGATAGGCCCGCTTTCCCACAACGCCTGCCCCAACAAGAGGTGCAGCGATACTGCACGCCTGGACCGGCCCAGCAACGCAACGCAGGCCGAGACCAAGATCCGGCCACCGACCGGCTCCTCCGACCAGGAGGCCTAGTCGGCGCCCCGACCAGAAGGGTCCAGTCATGGGTGGGACCACAGTCCAACCCCGATTAAGTTCCCCTGATCGGGGATACGTCGTACTGACCATACCACTCCCCCCGACCGGCACGGCCGGGGCCGACTGGGACAATCAACCAGGGATGCTCGCTCGACGTGGGCCCAGGGAGCAGGTGGAACGGATAAGAGGAAGCGCCCAGGTCAACTACCGTATGAGGAACTGTACCACACTACGCCTTGCGCATGCCCCGCACTGTGTCGACGCAACCTACCTGCCACAACGGAGTGGCCTGACAAAATGAATACGGACCAAGGATGGTGGCCATACCGTACTCGACGACGTGAGTCTCAACATGACTGACATGACTGGACGGCGCCCGCACTCTCTCTCTGACTTGTAAGGCCGTCCCCTTGAACTATAAAACGGGGCACGCTCTTTCTCTCTAGACAAAGGACTCTGACTCTCTCCAACAGATAGCGCACGTTCGAGCCCCTCGTCACTCTCTTCCACTCGGACTAGAGCACGACCGTGTCTTGGACACCTCCTTCTCATCCCTCATTCGTTTGTACCCCCACTACAAATTTTGAGCACCTAAGCTCAGGAATATAATCGACCGATCGATCCCGAGTGGACATAGGGCCCGTTGCCCGAACCAGTATACATCATGTGTTATTGCGTGCTAGGACATATCCGATTTAACACATGGCTAAACTACGATATTTACTAGTCGGTCAGATTTCGCACAGACAAATTTAGTCCCGAACTCTAGTAATCCGGTTCAATTCCGCCCCTCATTCAAGCTGGTTGTCCACGTAGTCATGCCACGTTACCTGAGCGCAGAGTCCGTTATTGTAAATGTACAATCTGCACTTATGCCCTTCATTTTTCCTTCCCTCCTGACACTCTCTTTTTGTTCCCTCTTTTTTCCGCTCGATCCGCACTAACTGGCGCTTGCGCCGTGCACGCGCATCCGGCCCAACCCACGTCCTCTTGGGTCTTTCCGTTTGTGTATCAATCCCTCCGTAAAATTCAGTCAAAAAATCCCTCCTTAAAAAGAATTATTTAGGTCCGGTTGGTCAAGTTATACATAACAATATAGCTTGTGAATTGTAACAAACTAACAACTCAACATCTAGTATTCTTCAGATTGTGGATTTTTACCATCTGAAACTTTTGTTTTCCCATAGTCTACAAAGCTGAAACAAACATTTTGCTTGCTAGTTTATGCTACTCCAAAGCTGAAACAAACATTTTGCTTGCTAGTTTATGCTACTCCAAAGCTGAAACAAACATTTTGCTTGCTAGTTTATGCTACTCCTTTCTAAAAACAAGTTGCTTTGCTTCTACCCCTTCCGTTGTCCCCAGAAAAAAAAAGTCCCTCTTCTTTCTCTATCCCTGAAAAAATAAAGTTGCTGGGACTACCAATGCCATAGACAACTAGACAAGCAAGCAGCTTCAGTAAAGGATGGGAAAAAAAAAAGCTTGTGTCAAGAGCTTAACCGAGTCAGAGCTAATCAAAACCGTGATATGACGTGCCTACTTAACCGGAGGGAAGGAAAAATGAAAGGCACAGGGGCATATATGATATTTACAACAGCGGACCCTGCGCCTAGGTGATGTGGCACTCGGATGAGGGACTCAGGCCTATTTGGGAAGGAGGTGTTAAAGTTTAACACCCTATTTTTAACACTTTTTAACACTTTCCTATCCAAACACTTGTGTTAAAAGTGGGGTGTTAAAGTTTAACACCCTATTTTTCATAAACACATGGAGGGGGTGTTAAAACTTGCTAAAGGTGTTAAAAGTGATCCTCCTCTTCACTTTTTCTCCGGTTACCCCTTCTCTCTCCTTCCTCTCTCTCCGCCGGCCATAAATGAGGGGGCAATGGAGTCATTTCCCACCAAAGGTGTTAAAGTTTAACACATCATCCAAACACCCCAATGTGTTAAACTTTAGCACTCTATTTGAGAGTGTTAAAACTTTAACACGTGTTAAATTTTAACACAGGGTATCCAAACAGGCCCTGAACTGAACCGGATTACTTAGAGTTCGGGAACCGAATTGGACCTTTGGAGAGTTGGAGGACGAACTTGACCGGATGGCAAGAGTTCGAGGACGAAATCGCTATTTTGCCCTTTTTTTCTTTTTTTCCGCGCGTAACCCTATGCGCCGCCGCCGCCCCCATCATCCATGGGTCTGTTCGGCTGGACTTATAAGCTGGCTGAAAAACTGAAACAGCTAATTTGTTGTGAGAGAAAAATACTGTCTCGTGGTTGATAAGCCGGCTGACGAGCTGAAGCGAACAAGCTGCATCTCGCCACCCCCATGGTGCCGCCGCCACCCCCGTCAGCTCGCCGCCTCCTTCCCAATCCCCATCCTCACTGCCCTCCACCCCCTCCTTCCCTCTCGACGTCCTCCTTCCCTCCTGCCGGTCCACTCCCGCGCCGTCCGCCGCCACCGCCGGCGTCATCCTGCTCCTCGGCGCAGCCACGGCGGGGCTGCCGTGGGCCACCGCTGCCCAGTACAGCAGCCCCGCGCGGGGGACGGCATCGCGGTCGCGGAGGTGGCGGCGGACGCCGCTGCCGCGCCAGGCCGGCGTCCGCGCTCGCCTTCGCCGCGCCCTCGCTCCCCTCACCCAACTCGACGAGGGTCGTGCAGGGCCTGCTCCTCCCCAACTTCTCCTCGCCGCCTCCTCCTCCGACGCGCTCGCGGGCACCGACGTCGCCATCACTATCGAGGTCCCTGACGCGCTGCTCTAGCCCCTCGCCTCCTCAACCAAGGCCGCCGCCGCCTGATTCTGCCGCCACGCTAATTCCGTCCGCTGCCACGCCTGGCCGCCTCCGGGAGGCCCAAGTCCTCCACCCCGTGGTTTGTGTAAAGAATTCAGGTTGGCCAATAGCGTGGATGTGGATGGTGCTGTAGAGGGGATGATAGCAGGTTGGCCACGCGGCGAGCCGCCGGACATCAGCATGCCACACGACGCCGAAGAGCTCCATCAGCCTTGAGAGTCCACGGGTAAGTTCCTTCCGCTCAATCTGTCTTCTTCTTGATTGCTTTGTTGATTTCCGTTCTGTGTTGTTTCCGCTTGGGTATGCGAGTTAATCATCATAGCAAGTGGTTGCAATTTGATTTCTATCCTCCTGTCCTTGGCTTGATGACCAAGTGTTCACGAAATGCCCATGTAATCACTTTGTTCTATGAGTAATCGTTGTTATTTCTGTTGCATCTGCACAAGTACAACTGGGCGATCCATCTTCCCATTGAAAATTGATGCAGTTGAGATGCAATGTTAGCTTCTGCAACATCGATGCCCCCTGTATTGTGCCCTCAAGATCAAAAATCCTCAGTTTTGAGTATTTTTCAAATGTACTGTGAACACTCACAATCTATTTGGTTAATTGCTCAATAGAAGCCCCATATCATTTTTAGAACGTAGTATTGTATGATGTCATTGTGGAATTTCCATCCCAAAACTCTCATTTCATTTTAGAGCGTAGTAATGTATGACGTCATCACTGGACTACATTAAAACTTTAGCCTGTAATATTGTGAAGCATTCTGAGAAGAAGTGATGAAGAATGCGTACTTTCATATTCTAATATGCTGTACATTTTTCATCCCTTTTCTTCTTCAGCCATTTGTAGGTAGCGCTGATGGAGCACTGCAAAATTCCTTCCATGTCGGGAGACAAGTGCCGTCATTACCGATTGTCCAATCTGATAGGTGGATTCAGAAACAGTATGTATACCTTTTGGTCATATTTATGTCTGTGATATGTTCCTGTTCCGTTTCACTTGGCTTAACTATAATGTGGTCATTTAGTTATTTTCTAATCTAACATTTAGACACCACTTATGTAAACTGTAAAGGGAGAATTAGCTGACACGTTAGTTATCTAACAAACACAATGTAGTTGCTTGATGATTGTTAAGCAGAAAGGTGGACTTATAGGGAACACATGGTACTCATATGTAGTAACATAATTTCAAGGGTGGTTATTTCAGAGGAACTTTGCAAGAAACAAAAGCATAATATTTGAACATCTTTTGATTTTCTTTCATTACAAACAAACACGGCCACATTGTCCAATCAGTTGGTTTTATCTATCTGTTCAGAATTTACTACAATTAGAGAAACAACATTCTAGCGAGAGGAAAAATATCAAGAGGCTTACAAAATCAGTGTTTTTGGCATAGGCTAACAACTTATGTAGTTAAGTGCTTTGGCAGAATCATGACTAAGCTTCTATTTCCTTTCTTGACTTCTATTTTCCTTTACTCCTCTAGATACTTTTCTTATCTTGTGTGCTTTCTGTAGATAAAAAATGGGCTATCCTTTCCCTGATGTACCAGTAGCCATTTGTGTTAGATAGTTGTATCTTTGATCTTTTTCTTTCTTTTGGTGTTTTTATGAACTGAATCTTCTCTTGTTCTGTCTAAACTATGCAGATTTATGAATCTGCCTTATCCAAGTGAAGAAACACTAGCTAGACACTCCATATTAGGACCTAATGGTCTAATGGCCGATGGAATGGGCGTGTTACTGGAATTAAGGTATGATTGTCTCACTTTCATTGTCTTAATGTGTTTGGCTTAGAATTTGACCACAATCAAGCATTTTCTAATGTTTCTCTACCATTCTTTACAGGTTCACCATCAAGCAGTGATGGTGAGGGCAAGTCCAGGAAGCGACGGTCTTCTCCCACAGGTATCTAGGGATGCCTTTTGTCCCCCTCTCGTGGTTGAGCCCATTTGTTTGCTATAGAATTTTGATCTTATTTTCTTTGGTTCACATGGTAATATCAGCTGCTCATTTAGGAGCAGTCCTGCTTTCTTACTCTTCTGTGAGGGTTTACACTATGATATTACCATAAGATCTATATATTGAAACAGATGAGGTGTACTCACCGTGAAAGTCTGTCAGTCTGATACTTTAATCATAATGGCTTTCAGGAAGAGGTTGCTTCAAATAACGAGCAGGAGTGCCAATCTGAGACTCAGGTAACTGAATACAGTGAAATTGTACAAGTTGAGCATACATCTTTCGAGCTGGCTGCAATGTAACTTGCTGAATTGCAGGTTGTTGGTAAATCAGCATCATGCTGTGATAGCTGCGGTAAGCCTACCATCCAAGGGTTCTAAGAAAAAGAAGCAAGGGGGTGAGCAACTACTTTGTAAACACTGTGAAAAGGTATGCGGCTAGCCGTGTGAGTTGTAAGATACTTCTTTATCTTTCAGGTGTGACTTCCACAGCTTTCCTTCCTTTTGGTGACTTATGTGTATGAGATTTACTTCTCTGCAGCTATTGCAGTCGAAACAATACTATGGCATATGTAAGAAAATTTGGCACTACACAGATGGTGTAAACTGGGTAAGGGCTTAGAAGAATACAAGTTTTGGTTGCACATGATCCCTTGAATTTTCTTTGTCCTGACCTGCAAGCTGCAAGGCAACTTCTTGCCAGGTCTGTTGTGATGAGTGCCAGATTTGGGTTCATGTTGAATGTGACCTGACATGCAACAACTTGGAGGTTATTTCGCCACCTTGTTCTTATGCTGATACTTAATGTCCTTACTGCTTGATATGCAATTATTCTACGAATATCCTTCACTGACTCTTCGTTATGTCACAGGATTTAGAAAACCGATTATTTCTGTACGGACTGCAAATCAAAATACAAACCAGTGGTAGATCGACTTCCAGTCTGTTGTTTTTATGAAAATATATGCATACAGTTAATTGCCACATTGGTACAGAATAACAAGTCATTTATTGCAAACATTTTGAGTATTTTACGATGTGATGTATTTCAAGTATACGAATTAAACTAAAATATGGAGATTTTGGAGGCAGCGGGTGGAGGTGAGGATGTTGAAAGCATGCTGACAATAGGAGTGGCACGTAGGGGACTTCTTAGAGAGCTGAGAGGAAGACGATGAAGTTGCAACGATTTGTAGATTTATTATATTGTATTAACACCCAATGTGTCAATAATTTATTTGAGTACTTTAGAATTAAATGGAGAATAAATATTGTTCAAGGCAAAGTATGGCTTTATTGCTATATGTCCTTACAAATATTTAGTACAATGAAAATTGATGTCCATACAATACTATTCTTTGGGTACTTGATGAGTCTTCTTCATTTTGAGAAGTTCGCTATACTGGTATAAGTGAATGATTTATCGCCCGTAGCAACGCACGGGCATGATTCTAGTTTATTTTTAAAAGCCAAGAGAAGTAGTTTTATCAAATGTTTTTTCAAAAGACAAGCTAGGGTCAAAAAAAAGCTGCTTCACCAGATGAGCTAGAGCTATTTTTGCAAGAGCTAAAGCCATACCAAACATACCCGTAATGTTGAAAAATATGTACAACAGTACGAAGATATGAACCCTAAATACGACAAAGGAAAGAAACAAAGGCAGAGCTCAAGAAAGATATCAGGGGGCCAACCTAAGAAACTAACCCAAATACATAGTCAAATTGATTCTTTTGTTTTTTTTAGGGTCAACGGGGGGAAGATCCCCACCTGAAATCATTACTTCATGGGCCTTTTGGAGGCCAAAGTCTTTACACTGTGATAATTAGCATTAGAAAACAACAGGGGGGGATGGTTCCATTTTGTTTCAGATTACATTGAACCAAAGATCAGGCACCATGCATCAGGGATTGCTCGCTCGTCCATTCGGAAACGCTGGCTCCAGAGACGGGCTTCGTCTCGGCATGCTTGCCAGAACCTGGTATGGGACGGAGGGGAGCGCTGGAAAACTACCTCATTCCTGTGCTTCCAGAGCAGCCAGCACACAAGCAGTAAGAAGGTGGAGAAATGCCGAGCCGGAACTGTTGTCGGACGACCAACAGTCCATAGCTCCTTAACAGAAGCTCCAGCAGTCGAAACGCCCAGCGCGCTCCACGTTTGTTCCGCGAACTGGCAGCGGAAAAGGATGTGATTGCAGTCCTTAGGGCAGCCACATATTGCACAAGATGGATCGGTCAGGACATGCTTCTTGACGAGGTTCTCTCGACACTGAATCCGTTCTTGTACTAAAAGCCATCCAAAGAACCTAATCCGTGGCGGGGCGCGGCTGGCAAAAGGGGATGTGGAGGACCCTGATGCAATCTTGAGCTTGGCGTATACCTCAGCCGAAGACAAGGTAGTGGGATCTCGCCCAATGAGGGAGAGGCGCTGGTCACTTGCATTCTGAAGTGTCACGGAGGCAAGTAGGCAATTCAGTGCGTCGAGTTCTTCAGTAGCAAGGCCCGATAGGCGTGTGGTCAGGTTGCCCGCTAGGCCTTCATTCAGCGTTTGGGCAACTGTTGTGTTTGCACGAACAACATGTGTGTACAGTGCCGGGAACAGGTCACATAATCTGCCTTCTGGGAGCCACCGGTCGTGCCAGAAGTTGGTCGAGCGCCCATCAGAAAGGTACACCGGCAACACCTTCCTCAGGTCAGCCCAGTGTGCCCCCTCAATCTCGCCATGGAGATCCATCGGGCTGACAAGCTCACGCGCCCACTGCGCCCATGACGACTCCCCCGGAAGATGTAGGCAATTCTTTTGTTAGGTAATCTTTGGCGAAAATTAGTATTTTACTAAGAAAAGTTCCTAAAACAGTGATGCTCTGCCCCTGGAAATAAAGATATATTGTGCTTAAGCAACATCATAGGAATCCGCATTCATTGGTTTTCCATCTGTTCTGTTCGTTTTGTCAGGGAATTTGTGCTGGAAAGATGACACGGACTCAGAACTGGATGTGCTATAGGAGCAGGTAGGTGCATTGATCTGCTCTAAACAATCCATTTGGGAATTTCAAATCCGCAAACCTGTCAACCAATTGCTCCCTCCAAACTTTCAGAACACCCTTTCAAATCGCCACTCGAACCTCTGCAACCGTCCCATGACCAAACAACTTGGGAAAATTATTCGTTTTACCAAACAACGTGACCTCATCCCATCCCTCTCCTACCCCCGGGACTGGTGCACCAACAACAGCGCTGACGCCGTAGCATATATCGGTCAGATACTATCATCCGTGCAAATTTCGTTCGTCAAGCTTGAGTGCTTGACCATACCACACATGGTAACATGCTCCAGATTTGTGGTAGGTTTGATGGCTGTTCGGACATAATTTACGCAAAACAAAAAACGCAAAATCCATCCAACAATTACGGTGCTGAATCACGAACGAGCTCGCTAAAGATGCGTCACCTCCGCGGATGTCAACTCGCCAGCCCGGACGCCGTCCAATTTGCTCGTGAGAAACATGCCTCGCATGACAAATCGAGTGCTGATCTCAGCCGTGTCGACCAAGTCCCAAAACCTGGCCAATCACGATCAGCTCGGCTGCAACCACGACTCAAAAACCACGTTTTCCGACCTCGAATATAAAAATGCAAGTGGGTACCTGATGGTGTTTCTTAGATCAACTTATTAATTACGATGGTATGCCGCAGAAGTTCATTTCACCTCCCAAATTATTTACGCATGATGCTGTTTTAATTTATTTTATCAACTTTTTAGTCGATCCAATAACTAAAAATATATTTTTATATAACTTGCATCCCTGCTGGAATCGGCTGCGGAGGCCAGAGCTCCAGTTTGAGGCCAACTAATAATTAATCGATTGTTTATAACGGATAAATTAATCCAGTCACGGGTGCCCAGCGCGAGCGGCCCGTACCCAACACAGCCGGACACCAACCTGTGCCCCCCTGTTGGAGCGCGACGAAAGCGACGCGACGTCGCGACCCGCCCGTATAAATCCACGCCGTCCGTCGCCGCCGGATCCCCGCCGCGAGCACACGATAACCGGTCGGAGAGAGGAGGCCTTTTGGTGTTGTCCTGTCCCTTTTTCTTTTCGAAAAAGGATCTCTCTGCGCGCCGGGCGGCGATGGCGGCGGCGCCGGCGCCCCTGCCGGCGGCCGTCGCGGGGTGGTGGGAGCGCGTGAACGGCTCGCCCGCGTGGCAGGACGGGATCTTCGGCGCCCTCGCCGTCCTCTACGGAATCATCGCCGCCGCCTCATTCGTAAGCGTCTCGTCTCATCTTGTTGATGTAGCAATGGACGCCGCTAGGCGGCTGGGGGAAGATGCTTCTTTGTTGAATTGTATACTCAGACATGATACCGTCGAAGGAATAAGCCTGTACCGTTTGCTTTGGTGTCATGACAGGAGAATAAATACTTGATTTTCAGCCTATTTGACATGAGTACCATAAATTTGCCATATCGCAATCAACAAATTTTAGGTGGGAATAAAGAGAGGTTTAATTGGTTTGTACCTTGAGCATATCAGTGTACTTGTCCAATAATCAGTGCGAATATATACACACATTTGGTTCAATCAAGATTGCAAGTACGATTTGGAATAGAAATTGATAGTTGGACAAGTACTTGAGGAGTTGAGGTTACTTGCCAGTACTCATCTTTCTGAAACATTGAAATCTCACCTTATTGTTAGTGCAGGATAAGAATTTGGGCATAGCATCTGAATATTTGATGAAGTAATAAGAGTGTAAATATCTTTCTTTATACCTGTGGTTGCCATGTAAATGCTCACTGTTTGTTGAATAAATTAAGTGCTTGATAAACAGAGGTCAAAATGATTATAATGTGCCATGCAGATTCAAGTTGCCAGAATACAGCGCAGAGTTCCTGAATATGGATGGACAATCCAAAAGGTTTTCCAGTTCCTGAATTTCGTGGTCAATACAGGTACATTGTTCAATCTTCTGTGCAGAAAAAAAATTACATGCTCCACTGTCTACTGCCTATTCATGTGCCCGGACTCTGATTTGTGGCTCTTGTTGTGTTTCAACTCTAGCCCACCCCAACTTGCTTGGGACTGAAAGGCTATGTTGTTGTTGTTGTTGTTGTTACTGTCTACTGCTTGATGCTAACTTCACTGCATTGCAAATCTGCAGCCAGGTGTTCTATCTTTGCTTTCCGTCGCCTGGTGCAGCAAGTGAACCCTCCGGTTTGCATGCCTTAACTTTCTCGTGCAACATAAATGATAAATTTCATTTGATCGACCAGAGTTAAATTCCTCATGTTTGTTTCAATTTCAGATCTTTCAGCATGTTATCCTTGATCTTCCGGGGCTTGCATTTTTCACTACCTATGCAATGTTAGCACTTTTTTGGGCTGAGATACTTTATCAAGCGCGTGGGCTAATGACTGATCGACTTCGATCAGGTTTCTACACCATTAATGGTGTTGTATATGTGTTGCAGGTAAAGCAGGATCTTTCTAAATCTGCGCTGCTAGTTTAAGTAGTACAAAATTCTGCTTGGATTGTTTATGCAAGCAACAGATAGTATTTTCATTGGAGGTGATGTCATCCTACATTATTTAGAAGCCAATTGGAACTGCGAATTTTATGAAATTTGGCAGTGAAAAAAGATCTCTTCGTTCTGGAAAACACTAATGGCAAAATATATATTTAGTTGTTTACAAACATAAATATGCAGTTGTTAGCAGCAGATAGAAACAATGGACAGAGGTAAAAGAAACTAAGTATCTCTGATCGGCAGCACTTCCTGGTTGTCATTTATGAACGAGTGCTTAGTTTTGTATTACATACAGTTCCTTGTGTTTATCTTTGGCATGAATCTCCTCGCTTCAATTGCTTGCATGTTTATATTTTTGTCACCTATTGTGCTATTCACGACATACTGATGAAAGTGTATGTGTATCCCTTCAGGGTTTTCTGTGGCTATGTTTGTGGTGGAACCCAAATCATTCTATGCTAGTCATTTCGAAGTTATTCATCGCAGGCCTTTCCTTTTTCACTGCCTTGGGTTTTCTGCTATATGGAGGGAGGTAAGATCAGGAATACTACTCGATGTTTCTTTTGAAGTTCTGAACTGCGATGCATTAGAATTTTGTATCTTGTTGGCCAAATAGACCGCCTAGACTATCTCCAAAACATAACATCGAAGTGTTAATCTAAGAATTTTTTAGTAATTTAGTTGATCCCCATTAGTTCATGTTTTGATGTAGCCAATTAAGAAGCTATCATACTTACTGCATTAATACATGTACTTAATGGACTCCTGGTTTGGTTGGGTAGGCTTTTTCTCATGCTGAAATATTTCCCCCTTGAGTCAAAAGGGAGGCAGCAAAAGCTAAGAGAGGTCGGCAGAGTTGCCAGTATATGTTTCTGTTGTTTCTTGGCACGGTGCATAATGGTAAGGATTTCTATTTACCGGCAGTTGTGCAAGTTTGATTTTCACAGTTCATTTATGACAATTGTGCTGCATTTGCTTTGCAGATGTGTTTCACTGCGTTTAACAAAGAAGCTGACCTCGACGTTCTTTATCATCCCGTCCTTAATTTCTTCTATTACCTGGTAAGTGCCACACATTTTTCTACTGTTCTATTTCTGCTCCAGTGGTAACTCCAAATTGATGTCTACTGCTATAACTCGCTGTTCTACACTTATCTTCTTCACCTTCAGCTTGTCGAAATTCTTCCTTCATCACTTGTCCTGTACATACTGAGGAGGATTCCGGCAAAGCTACAACTATCGCAGTATCACCCCATCAGCAGAAGTTAGAGATGAGGCGTTGCTTGTCATCTCCTGAGCTGAAAACGTGGTGGCCGCTGTGGAGTCATACCATTGCAATTTGCAAGACCGACGCCCTTTGTATAACACCTATATAGGTAACAATCCGAAATTTTCCTGTAACTGACCCTGTTAGTTCAATGTAGGATGTACTGATCCCATGCAAGTAATTGTTTCTCAATGGTATTGAAACCGAGCACATTGAGGGAAAGCACCATTGTAAAACTGGAAAGATGTGAAAAGTCGAGCAGCGAGTTTTTTTGGATGAGTTGGACAGCAAGTTAGACTTTGGAATCATTTGGCTTATTTTGATCGTGGAAGATTTCCGCTTCAATAACTGAATCCGCGAGATGCTGGATTCAGAAAAAAAAAATGCTGAACAGCTAAAAATTCAGAACGTGATGAATAACGCCGAGTGACGCATAGACGGGGAAAAGAAGTTGCAACTTGCAAAGTAGTGTCCACTATCTTAGCCTTCACCTGAATATTTTAAAGGAAACTAATGGCACGGGCGCACGGCTGCCGCGCAGGGCGCCGACGCCGCCGACGACGCAGCCTGCCGCGCAGGGCCTTCGAGTCGAAGACCGCACCTACCCTCGCCGCTGCCTCGTGCTCCCAACGGTCGTCAAAGCCCCACCCACCTCCGACTCCACGTGCTTGGACATTACATGCGTGAATTATCACTTCCAGAGTTTGATGGTGGAGTGCCTGTATAGTTAATCTGATTGAAATTTACCGATAAGCCATATGTATTGGTTCACGTAGTGAAAAGGAAATTGGTTTGCTTCCGACCAATAGTAGCGTCTGTTGAGACTTGAGGAAAGGGTATGAACCCAAACTTATTACGCTCGATCCAACTGCCATAATTTTTTAGCAAAATATTTTTTTTGCAAAATATTTTTTTTTCAAGAATACACACGGAAGCTGCGTAAATAAATATTTGTGAATTACAATGCGGGTCTATCGGGTGCACGCACACCATTCCGTTAAAAAAAAACGATTATACGGCGAGCTAAAACAACCTAAGAAGCAGGAGGAGGAGCAAAACTAGGTGAACTGCAGACTACTCCTTGCACTTTGCGCCGCCGGCCAGCCCAACCCGGCCTGATGTTTGGCCCCTGCCTTGATCCATGCTTGTCCTTCCTCGAGGATTGCTTCCACTAGGCGAGTGGTCGTAGAAGAAGGGTCGTTGAAGACCTAGCTGTTACGCTCCTTCTAGATCATCCATGAAGTTAACATGACCACCGAATCCATATCTGGAGCTTGTTGGAGCCTTGGCGCAATTGCAACCACCAGTCTAGTAGTTCCAAATCTGTCGATGGCATGAGATAACTGCAATCCATCAGAGTGAGAACAGCAAGATATCTGAACTAAAACTTATGGTACAGACCGCCGGGCCCTGGCCCTCCTTCCAACTTCAAAGCCTTGGCAATCTCCCACCAAACCTCCTCGACTCCAAAAATCTCGTCCCACCAAACCTCCTCAACTCCGCCGCCGCTCTGCTCCTTCCAACTTCAAAGCCTTGGCAATCTCCGCGC
Organism: Setaria viridis; assembly: GCF_005286985.2. Classification (NCBI taxonomy): domain Eukaryota; kingdom Viridiplantae; phylum Streptophyta; class Magnoliopsida; order Poales; family Poaceae; genus Setaria; species Setaria viridis. The sequence goes on from NC_048263.2 coordinate 34,197,148, forward strand.
CGCAAACCCTAGCCGCCGCCATGGCCTTCCTCGCTCCCGCCTCCCTCCGCGCCCCCATCTACGTAGTCGCCGCCGCCTCCGGACGCCGCTCCGTGCTCCCCGCGGCCGTCAAAGCCACGGCCAGCTCCGGCTCCGCCACCTCTCCGCACCCCATCCTCTCCTCCCTCCGCATGGCCGCCTCCGCTGCCGTCCTCCTCGCCGCCACCTCCCCGGCCCTCGCGTGCACCCCCTCCGCGCCTCCGCCCCCGCCCGCTCCCCTAACGGCCGCGGTCCACCCCGACGACACCATCCAGGACGCCTCCCACCCGTTCGAGAAGCTCATCGTCGAGTCCGCCGCGCTCGCGCGCGCCGGCAGAGCGGAGGCTGCGCGCGCCCGCCTGTCTGCCGCAGAGGGATGCGAGAGCTATGCGCGCCTCCTCGCGGCGCAGGCGCTGTTCGTGGAGGGAAAGGTGGACGAGGCGATCGCCGCCTTCGAGGAGCTCGCGCGGGAGGACCCCGCCGACTACCGCCCTCTGTTCTGCCAGAGCGTCCTGTACCTCGTCCTGGGGAGGGAGGCGGAGGGCGAGTCCATGATCGAGCGCTGCCGCGAGGTCGGCGGCGACGCGCTATTCGCGGATCCGGTGATGATGGTCTCGGAGGCCAGTGCGGAAGCAGTTGACGCGGAGGCGGGTGCGGAGAAGGTAGAGCCGGAGCCGGCGGAGGTGTGACCTGACTCTTGAGCGGACGATCCCAAAATAAGAAAGCATTTTTTGTCTTTTTTTTTTTCGTGAAGGGTAACTATGATTGGAGCACATGCTCTGGTGATACACGAATTGAGGGAAACTTGAAACGGTTGCTGATTTTTAGGATCCGAGTAAAGATGTTGTCAAGAAACAATGTTGATTCACTTTCGTCAGAGTCTGAATGGCTGTCTTCAGTTTCGTCAGTTGCATAGAAGCAGAAAGCAGAGCAAGTCTGCAACAAGATCACCGGTTTGACGAGTACGGCGGATACCGTCCGTGGGGCATCCAACGGCTGTCATCAACTGGCTAGGCGATACCTCCTAAGGCAACTCTGTTTTCAGACATTAAACAGTATTTTGCTTAACTCTGATTAAGTTAATGACCACGCCATTGTATTGAAGCGTTGCTCCGGGTATGTAATGAGCATGGAGTACATGAACCGGTATACGCTGTATTGAAATTAGCTTTAGCCGCAGATGTTGTCGTGTTGGCGGCATCTGTATGGGGGAATGTCTGAACTTAACTTCGATTCAGTAATCTACAGTGGCTAGTTTCTATCCGATCCGGTTTGTGTGCTTATTAATTTCCAGTTGAATTGCTTCCTTCTCATCCGTTTTCCCCCCCAATTCGCGATCTGTGATCGTGAGTTCCTCACAGATGTCCATTTACATAACCTGCTAATAAGGGGGTGTTTGGATAACAAGTGCTAAACTTTAGCAGTGTCACATCGGATGTTCGGATGTTAATTAGGAGGCCTAAACATGAGCTAATTATAAAACTAATTGCAAAACGTTGTGCTAATTCGCAAGACGAATCTATTAAGCCTAATTAATCCAACATTAGCAAATGGTTACTGTAGCACTACATTGTCAAATCATGGACTAATTAGGCTTAATAGATTCGTCTCGTGAATTAGACTCCATCTGTGCAATTAGTTTTGTAATTAGCCTATGTTTAATACTCCTAATTAGCATCCAAATATCCGATGTGACATGTGCTAAACTTTAGCACGGGGTATCCAAACACCCCCTAAATTGAATCGATCTTGATGTTGGGCACTTCAATTTGAGTGCTAATCACACTGATTTAAGCCTCCAATATAGTCCTCATATGCGCGGATTCCTCACCCCTGCTGGTGTGGATAATTTCAGTGCCACGATGAAGTTGATAAAGATTTTACCCATCAATGTATGTGTCCGTGCTCTGATGCGATCAATGTGCAAAATTGCAAATGGAGCTGCCTTACACTTAGATGAAAACTTCAAACAAGCAAGCAAAGTGTAGCTGGGAAGGCCCCAGCCCAAGGCAAGCGCTGTACTGAATGGCTGGTGGCGAAGTTGAGAAAAAGGAAACGAGAAGTGCTTTTTTTGAAGATGGTGGTTGTTAGTGAGGATAGCAAGCTAGGAACTCAGTTTCATGGTTGTGAGAGCGGATGGCAAGTTAGGGTTTCAGTTGCCTCGAGTTAGTTATGTGTACTTGCTTTATGCTAACGACTTACACTATTTGATTGTGATATCCGTGCACAATCAATATGGACAGAAGTACAGAACCATTTGATTTCAGTCTCTTGACTTGCTAACGACTGGATACTGAAATTAATTTGTGAGATATTTGCTAGCTATTTGTTCTGTATGAATTACTTGTGATTTTAACTCTGCACAGAAATTTAATATACTTGCTTTCATTTTCTTTTATTTCTTCCATTTTGACCGTGCCGATAACTGTAACAGTATGTGTCAGATCACTACTGATTAACAATATGTCCAAGATCACTACTGATTAATAATCAACAAGGGTATTCTGTTGGAGAATATTGCCAGAGACAACCAAAATTAATTCGTGTTGCAAATCAAATCAGTTTTTAACATAGCATCTCAGAAACAACATGTTGTAACCAAATTAAGAGGCTCTACATATAACCAAAAACTTCGCTAGTTCAAGATGACAGTTTTTTGTTACCGTGCTATGACAATTTTATTCCGCCCAATCCCGAACGCCAAACCAACAAAGCCACCACAGCGTGGGTCGGTCTTATAGTTTGGGCTAGGACAAACCAGAGCCAAACCTGAAACAGAACACTTAATCAGCATAACCCATTTCCATTTGAAGATCTGCAAGACGTAGCTGGTGATCCGCACCGGCGCGACGCGCTACCGCGATGAATTGCCAGTGAGAGCCCAGATCCTCGCAGCTTCTCCTCCACGATGCCGTCGAGCCTCTGCGCCATCTCCGGCGTCATGTGCGACTTCCAGTCCCCGACCTCCCCCTTACGGAAGAAGGCCGAGTTCTTGAACGACCAACTGGCCGTCCCGTGCACCCCGCTCCGGTTGGCCTCGACGCTCCTCATCCTGTCCATGCTGCATAGCGCAACGGCAGCTTCAGGGACGCCTCGGGCCACCTCCTCGCCGGTGAACGGGCAGCCGAGGAACTTGGCCAGCCTCATCACGCTCCCCACGGCGTCCTCCTTGAGGTGCTCGTACCGGAGGAATATCGATCACCTCCCCCGGCCGCGTCACGCTCTCCTTCCAGTACTCGGCCATGTGGTCCCACACCGGCCCGAACGGCGACACGCCGTCGCAGAACAGGTCGAACGCCTCGGCGGACGGCGTCATGGCTGACCCCTCTGGCTTGATCTCGTCGAGGTAGTGGCGGAGCGAGACGAACGCGTCCTTGGGGTCCCGGCAGAGGTAGACGACGCGGCACCCGGACTCCCGCACCGACGCCGGCAGGGCCGTGAACGGCGAGTGCACGGCCAGGACGCGCGGGGAAGGCATCTCTTCCAGGAGCTGACCGGGCGGTGCTGAGGGCGATCGGCTCTCGTAGAGGGAGTGCAGGAACGGGACCAGCTCGTGCGGGCTGGAGGCGAGCAGCGGGTGGCGCTCGTCGGCCGGCGCGTGGCGGCCGCGGTGCACGACGCTGTAGACGAGCGCCTTGAGCCACGTCGTGCCGGACTTGGGCATGGTGGCGAGGATGACGTCAGTCGGACGGGCGGCGAACGCGTCCCGCATGGCCAGCGCCGGCGCCATCAGGTGCTCCGGGTACCAGAAGCCGTCGTGCTTCCGGTACGGTAAGCTCCCGAGGCCCTGCCTGGAGGTCGGGAGGGACGACGCCAGCGCCTCATACTTGGAGAAGCCGTCCGCGCACCCGTCCTCGCCGGCGACCATCTCGTCGTGGACGCTGTGCCTGTGTTGATGCTGCTCTAGACTTTATGGGGCACTCGACAACACTCCTTGGAAACTGTGTTTTGATACTACTCCGGTTCGATCGGTCATCTCGAATTCTCGATTAAAAAACGTTGCACGCAGAACTCGTGATAGTTTATATAATTAGCGCTAGCTTTGCATGCGTCTTCAGGAAATAAAAATTTATGCTACGTGGCTCACAATAATTATTACTTGCCCAAACATGTTTTTGGAGTGCAGTAAAATTTAAGTAGCATATGGTATAATGGCATGGCATGGAACAACCATGATCATCAGTAGTACTTTCTTGCACATCATACCACCTGCGTATGGGAATTTCTTCAGTGAGCCTCAACCTGGAAGCTGGAACTGCAGCAGGCCACCTCAGATTCTCTGTCCGTTAAAAATACTTCGTGCTGGATTTCTGCGAAGAGCAAACAGGAACATATTGTGAAAAAAATCACTGAAACAGTTGACGCATTAAAACTCAAAATATACTAGGTACAATTTGTGGGAAAGGAGGTATTTCTATACTATGGCGTCAAAGTTTGAACGGTTCAAGAGCACATATTCTATACGACTATACCGAGGGGGTACATGATTGTCCAGACGTAACCTTTCATGGTTTAAGTTTTACCCGCATGCTGCATAAACAAACTATGGTAGTACCAAAACAAGCAAGAACGTATCTGCTTTCGAAGTTTATTAAGGGGTAAGATCCCAAACAAGTAAAATTCATAGCGACGGCTAGTACGGCCAAACTTTTCTAAATTTGGAAGCGAGTTTACGATCGTACCCCTGGCCGCGACCCGCTGCCAATACGCAGGCTATCTAACTTCAGCAGATTCTCCACTTCGTCCAGCTCGATCGCGGCCTTGATTATGGCATTGGAGAGGTCCTTGTCGTCCTTGGCGTCAAAGAAGCAGCCCCTGTCCTTGGCGTCGGCCACGATCTCACGCCAGATCGTCTTGCCGCACGCCAGCGTCTTCGCGTTGCCCAGGATCCACAGGCAATGCCTGCGACGACACAGAACAGGCTGCAGTTAATGAAACACGAAATACAGACACAAACCGCACAAACGTTCGGGCTAGGCGCTCACTTGGCCCGCGTCAGGGCGACGTTGGTGCGGTTGATGTCGGCGAGGAAGCCGATCTTGCCGGCGGTGTTGCTCCGCACGGCGGAGAAGATGATCACGTCCTCCTCGGCGCCCTGGAACCCGTCCACGGACCGCACCTTCACCGAGAACCCTTCGTGCATCGCGTACGCCCCGGTGAGCTTCTCCTGGACGGCGCGGACCTGGCCCTTGTAAGGCGACACCACGCCCACGCGCACTGCCCTCCCTGTGTCAACCGACTCTGCGCGCACGTCGATTACACGTACTGCATGATTCGTGAAGTAATCTCATGAGGAAACAAATCAATCGAAACCTTGGCAGATACCTTTAAACAGCCTTTGCACGATCCGGGCAACCGCCGCTGCCTCGACTGGGTTGATCAGGCTGCGGTCATGCTTGCCGGTGCTCTCGTTGCCGCCGTCCACGTTGATGAATGAGTATGCGCCGTACATGCGACCGGTCAGGTGTCGCCTCTCGTAGTCTCTGTTCAGGACGTTCGGGCCGTCGGTAATCTGGCCGCCGTAGAAGCTCTGGACAGGGAACTTGCTGATCCATGGGTGCATTCTGTACTGCACGTCGAGGAGGTTCTTGGGCTGCTTTAAGGATGTCAGCCTCTGGAACAGGCTCCTTCCAAATTCTGCATCCTCACAAACCTGTACGATTTTACATAGTAGACCACAATAATTTTCGAACATCGAAATTGTTTACCACAAAAAAATAAGAAAATTAAACATTTTGGCACGTAAAATACCGTAAAAAAATGAGTCACCTTGCTTTTGACTAGTGCTGGTAGCTGGTACTCATCACCGATGAGCACAGCATGACGGACCCCAGGGAGTTGCAGAGCTATCAGCGACTCGCACTCCTTCAGCTGCGCTGCCTCGTCCACGACAAGGACCTCGAACGGCTGGGCATTTGGCAGGTAGTGCAGACGGTATGAGCTAGAAGCTGTGCAGAGCACGCTCTTAGCCCTCCGAAGCAAGAACTCTTCGATCATTCGTCTGTCAAACATGTCCGGAAGCTGAAAGCTAACAGACAGGTCCCGTAGCTTCTGAACACACGAGGATCTTGCTTCCTTCAGCTCGAAACTAACTTGGGCCTGCACCTGAGTTACCAGACTCCGGAACAATGAAGAGAGTGATCTTTCATCTTCTTCATTTTTGAACAGTGCTTGTAGCTGTTCATCTGGTTCAGACTGCACAAGTACGCCAAACCCTTCAAGCAACGGCGGCACCTCTACCATGAGGCGAAAATTTTCTTCAGATGTTGCAGATCTAGGAAGATCATTACCAAAAGTTTCGACACAACCGCATAACTCATTCACAAGCGGCGTGTAGTTGCTTTGGAAGTAGGCCTTAAATGACATTTTGTCTTTCTTTATTTCCCGAACTTTTTTCTCTATAACCAGTAATTTTGTCTGCATCCCCTGAACTTTCTCGGCAGTCTTTTTGTTAGAAAGTAGCTCTCTCTTTCTTAGAGAAAGGGCAAGTTCGTCCCTTATCTCATTCTCTTCTGAAACCAAATCACTTATCTCTTTCTCGATGCCCTCAATGTACCTGTCATACTGAACCAAAGGATGCTCAAGAAGTCCAAGCATGGAACTCAGCGACTGTGTCCACCCTGTGCCTGGCATCAAGCACTGTTGCAGACGTCCAACACGGGACTCCAAGAAAATCTTTGCTAGGTTCCCGTGCAAGCCCATCCTGTCCTCGTTGCCGAACAGCACGACATCACTCAGAAAGCACTTCTTTCCACCGCCGCCACCGGAGGACTCCTGCATGAGACCAAGGACCCGAGATGCGACCTCCACCACCGCGGTGTTAGTCGGAGCGCAGGTCACTGTCCTGTGGTTCTTGAGAAGCATGGACCACAGGAGAACGCTAATGGTCTTTGTCTTGCCCGTCCCAGGAGGCCCCCAGATCAGGCGCACCGAGCAGGTCGGTCGCTGCACTGCTGAAACGCAGTCTTGCACCGCCTTCAGTTGCGATGGATTGAGTTCGAAACTTTCGAGGCCACCAAGCTCGCCATCCAGAAAACACGACGCATTGTACTCTTGGCCAAACTGACATCAGAAAATAAAAAGAAATTATACGTAATGTAAAGTTAAAGAAATACAAAATATTCTGCCGCTAGATAAGTGGATTGCTATATACCTTTGGATTAAGTATCTTCTCAATGATTCCAGTGTTCTTGCACGCTGCAGCGTGCACATCCACAGCATTCTGTATGCGATTGTACGTGGTCATGTTGATCAGAAACACAGCAACGCCCCTCGGCAGGGCTGCGCGACAGCCGCACGACCGTGCCGTCACCGCCCTCGGCTTTCAGCACCGAACCGATCAGGTAGGATTTCCCCGTCCGAACCAGGTCGGAGCTGTGCTTGGGCTTCTGATCCGTCAGCACCAGTATGTCCGCGTCTCTGGGGGCGTAGACCTGATCACGCTGGGTCAAGTTGGGGTCGGCCTTCCTCACCATGATGCTGAAGATGGCCTGGTCAGTGGCCAGCTGCTCCATCCTGATCACCTCGGCCGCCGGCGCGTGCTTGATGCCTTCCAGCGCGGAGCAGAGGTCGGCACGGGTCTCCTCGATCAGTGGCACCGTGAAGGATTGCATGTAATCCTTCAGTGAGGTGAAAGTCTTGGGTATTTTCTTAACCTGCATTTGTTATTGGCTCATTTCATACTGTTATTGCTAGTCACTATGTACTTCGTCCGCTGACAGATTCAAGTTTATTCCTCAACAAAACAAATCAGAATAAACAATGTAGGTTTATCCCTGACCGGATACTCCTAAATCAGAACAGAAAATTGCATATGCACCTGTTGTCCTTGTGCGTGGAGAACATGCAAAGAAGATATAGAAGGAAAAGCTAAAAAGCAGATGCTCGCCTTTTTCTTTAGGAGATTCTTGTTGAGAACATCCTGAATCGACCACGAGAACATGTGCATCTCCAGCTCGCTCTGCTCCCAGCTCCCGTACCTGCTGGCCGCCTCCTTCCCCCTCGTCGACGTCGACCTCGCACGAAAGCCGTGGCCATCAGGCGATTCCTGCCGCATCAGCACGACGTCGTCGTCACTGTCGTAGTAGTCGATCATCGCCGCCACGACGTCGTCGTCACTGTCGTAGTAGTCGATCATCGCCGCGCCTTGCACGAACGCTAGGCGTCGCGTCGGTAATTTAAAGGGGCGAGCACCAGTGGGTTCCTCTCGCAGTGGAAGTGCCGAGTAAATTTTGAGTTGGATCGGAATGCCAGGGGCCAAGCGATTGATCAATGCAACCCGCCGTTCCAGGTTCCACTTCTCGGTGGTTGTTGGGCTGCGCATTTGAGTGCGGATGGATGGCCATCAATTCATCGCCCGCGGGAGGAAAGCGAGGAGCGTTTGATCAATCGGAAACAATTCGAGCGGTCACGGAAACCGCTGCCACTGGCTTCCGCGGGAAATTGACCGCATTTGGCAAACGGTCCCTAGGTAGATTGCTGAATTCGGAGACTATTCCTTCTTTTTTTTAAAAAAAAAGGTAGATTACTGAATTAACCTTACAAGATGCGCCGCTGGCTGGCACGTTTCTCCGGTTTACTTCCAGGATGGTCCACTGGACCGTAACCGTACTATTGATTCTTGTATCTTTTCAGCACTATACTTTGTGCACAAGGAATTTTGCTTCTATATTCTCCTTTTATAAAAGCTTACTATGAATCAACATCCACAACACATTTGCGGAACTCTTGTGCTCCGGACTTTCGGCTCCGACTGCTCAATTTGTTTTTTCTTTGAAAAAAGAAGACATCACCTAGCTTAACGATTAAGCTACGAAGGAAACGCTCACATGGTAGCAGTCGCCACTCCGCGTGTCAACCACTTGAGCGAAGCACAAACACGCTCAAAGCAGACAAGACCGCAGCGCGAGAGGGGGAAAAAAACTCGAGAGATTCAAAACCTCCCAAAACCCTCGCCCACCGCCGCCGCCTCCCTCCGGCGCCGCCATGGACCGGGCCCCGCCGCGCGGCGCGCCCCGCGACGCCGTGGGCCAGCGGTGGCTCGCCGTCTTCGCCTTCCAGGCCGTCCTATCGGCCGCCGCCTCGGCGCTCCACCTCGCGGCGTCCCCGCGCGGCCGCCGCCACCCGCTCCTCGGCGTCCCCGCCGGCCTCCTCCTCGCGCTCCACCCGCTCCTGGCCTGCGCCGCCGCGGGGCTCCTCGCGCTGGCGCTCCTCCTCACCGCGTCCCCGCACCCGCGCCCTCCCCCGCTGCAGCGGCGCACGCTAGCGACCGCCCTCCTCGCCGCGGCCGGCGCGCTCTTCGTCGGCGCCGCCGCGGCGATCCTCCCCGAGGACGCCGGGTGGGCGGCGGTCGCTGGGCTCGGATTCCGCGGGGCCGTGCTGGGTGCCGTCTTCGCCGCGCACTACTTTGGCCGTCGGAGGTGGTTGCTCCAGTTCCCCGTCGTGCAGGTGAGTGGATTGGGGGAAGTTAGGGTTTCTCATACATCAAATTATTTCGATTCTTCTCAAACATAAGGTGATCTGTAAGTTTTCACGAGACAATAGAAGTTGAACTTTGAGGCTTAGGTATCACATTGATATGCAATTGGATTACCTGCTTAGGGTGACAGTAGTGACTTCTGTTATTAACGCAACGCAAGCATTCACTCTATTTCTGATTTACTCTAGTGTGCTGCGTGATTCCTGCTGACTTCTACAGCTTCAGTATAGTTTACGTTTGATTCTGTGTGAACTGATCAGATGAGGGGATGGCTGCCAGCATTGTTGTAATCTGAGGTGAAGAAATGGACAAGAGAGAGAGGGACATATTATTCTGTTTTGAGATGATTTATTCGACTTGTACTAGCATAGGCTTGCTGCCTGCATGTCATCCATGAGGTTTTATGGTTTAATTTGCATTGATACTGTGGATCATTCCTTCTATTTATGTTGGTTGGGTGTGTTATCCAATTAGATTCACTCTGATGCGATAAGTTGATGCATGGCGGCTAGTGGTGGCTTCACATTAGTTACAGAATCAATAATTCTTTGAAAGATCCGTGGTTAATTTTAAGCGCAGATGATTTTAGACTTGCTTGCTTATTCACATGCTAATACTCATACTTCAGAATTACTAAGTCATTGTATCTTCTTGAGAAGAAAAGACCAAGGAATAATACTTGAGGTTATCACTTGTTTAGCCCTGTAGAAATGGTCATCTATCAAATACCACTATTAATAGCGGCACATATTTAAATTGTTCCCATGAAAACCTGAAAGGGTCATCTAATTGCAAATCAAAACCAACTTGCTAAATCATCAATTATTTTTGGATTGTGCAGTACTCCCCCCATCTCCTTTTGTAGGGTGTACTAGGATTTGAAAATATTAAACTTCATAAGTTCTCACTAGCGATTAGTCAAATTATTTGCATATTTGCTGTACAAAAGTTGTATTAATAGATTCTTGTCACAGTAATGATTTCGTAGCAATTGATAGTAGATCGTAAGCGGAATTAATGGTCTAGGTATATTCAAGTGCTTTCCCAAACTCCTAATACACCATATAAAAAGAAAAAAAAGGGAGTGTCGTTTAGTTCCTCCTACCGATCACTTAAGCAATGGGCCAGTACTCTTAACTGTCGCTTTTCTTTTTTGTGCAGCGGCCTTTATTCTACGGATTGAAGATGGGACTTCTGCCATCTGGGAAAAAGTCCCTAAAATTGTCGCTTCAGGCCTTCTGCCTTTCATTTGCCCTGATTTTACTCCTTCCTTGGCAATTCAGAAATGGAGGCTCTATTGGAAGCCAAATACTCACTCAGATCAGCATTTTTATAGTGACTGCTGGTGTTTCCTTCTGTTTGGAAATAAGCCATCATTTTGTCCAGGTTAGCTTTTTTTTATCTGAGTCTTTAGTGTTTGGAGTTTGTCTAACTTGGAATCCTTTTTATCTGTAATTCGATTTCCCTTTCAAAAAATTGCAGGTCGTACATACAAGGAGGTGCAGTTTTGCTCCACCTCAGAGCACTGCCGCTGCTGAGACTAATCCCACTGAATTTATCCTGGAAACATTGGAACAAAGTGATCCACGATCATTAATACAATATCTTGCTTACCAAGATTTGTGTGTGGTATCTGAGTGTAACTTGGAACCTTGGCGCCGAGCTGCCTTCTTTGAAGAATCTGGTGAAACATATAAAAGAATTGTGACAGCTTGTTTGAAGCCACTTGAGGGGTTTTCTTCAAAAGTCGCTCAAGCCCTTGAATACGATCCAGAATTGATATCGCAACAGTACGTACTCATCAACGCATTTGATGATTCTCAGGTAAACATGTATTTGTATAAATATCAAACTCTATATTACTTCTGATGTTGTATTTTCAGCTGTGAATTTCCTGTTGTTATTCTTGTTTGTGTATTGGTGTACATATTGCATTCTTTTCCCATGTGGAGCACACTGAGCAAATTGATAGAACCTCCTGTTAGATTGTTTGTATCTTTGGTTCTTCTTATTTGTTCATTCGTGAATTTTTTGTTACCGCTTAAAGGATCTTCTTTATAAACATTGCATCTAAGTATAAACTTAGTTTGATATTGATTTGTTAGGCTGACTGATTTGAACTCAAGGTCTTCATAAAGATTTGGTACGGTTTACACGGATGCCATGTGGAGTTGTTCATGTGTTTCAGTGTTGTATGCTGTAAGCTATTGAATAGTTAGTGTTGACACGTGTTTTGCATGGTACTATGTAGTTTATGTTTTACTTCTGGTGCCCTACCTGATGAAATTATGAAGCATAGGAAATCCAATTTTCGTAATCTTGGCCATTATTTATTGTATTAAGAACAATAACTTTTGGAGCGTATTTTGGCTAATTGGCTCTGAATCTTTAGTTGCATTCTGGCGAGAAATTGTCTGCTTGAATGCAAGTGGGTATTGATTAACATTTCTTTATTTTCGTTAATAGAGGTTAAAATGCATACTGCCAGTAGTGTTACCAGAATGGGACTGCTAACACACATGTAGGATTCACAACGGATTCTTGCAAAACATGATCCATTTAATAGCAGCCTTTTTTTTGGTATTTTAGATCAACGCATTTAGTTTGAACCCTTTTTTTCACGTCAAAAAATTATTCATGTAGTAATATTGTTGAAAATGCAGTTTTTATATTGTGGTGAATACAACATTACAGATGGGCATTCATGTCTTCTTTGATACTGTATGCTAGGACAGACCTGTAGGTGTGCGCAAGCACAACCAGCCTTCCGCCACTCTGTACTTGGCAGTGTACCTGGTCTTCCTTTTCAGTTTACGCTTGTGCAAGCTTGCAAGTTCGAAGAAAAGTATTGTAGTGTTGACCATGTCTTTTTTGCTTGAGGCGAATGTTTATACTTGTTTGATAGTTGAACTCTCAAAAAAAGTTTGTTTGATTGTTGGTCATTTCATGTCACGTGCCCAATGCTGCTTTCATAAACTTATGCCTAATGAAAATATATTTTGTGACTTGTTGAATGCAGATATGCACGTGGTGTGCTCGGACATTGGCAGGATTAACCGCGCGCTCACGCCAGGAGGATCGTTATGGAGTTGCTCAGCTCACTGGCTGCAATGCTGCCGTGATGACTACATTGCTATCTGCTCTAGTGGCAATTGAGGCATGTTTAGGAAAGAAAACGAACCCACTGCCTGTGCACTTGGGTCCTGAAAGCATTAGGTGGGCTCAGTTCTCCACAGTACGAACTGGCACTGGAACTGCAATTGCAAGCAAGCAAGTTGGTTTGCACAAGAAAGCTTGTGCCATGGCGGATGTTCTTAGGACTTCAGTTTATCAAATAGTTTCTGCATTCATCGATGACCTGCGAGCAAATGCAAAACCAGCAAGTTTGGAGAAGAATTGGATCAGTGAAGGGAGAAAGCCTGTATATGGTTCCCAAGCAGTGTTGGTTCAGAAGTTGAGTTTGTTTATTGAGTACCGTGCTGTCTGAACTATGGTTCGTTGTCTCTTAGATCCTTAACTGCACATCAGAGCATATTTGAAGGAAATGTTTGGATTTTTGAACTTTGTTCAAGAACCATTGTTTTCCTCTAGAACCAATGAAGATGGATTTTTCCATTCACAGTTTTCCGTAGGGGATATGGACCATGACTAGTGTATTCTGGTGAGCAGCTGTGCAGAACTCTCTTCAGCAGGTTCACTGTACTCCTGGACATTGGAAAGCGCCTCCTGTAGTTGGGAAAGTATAATGGACTCAATCCGTGCTTGTACCATGAATTGTATCCTTGCAAACTAAAGTTGAGATATTATATCATGGGAGAGGGAAATTGTCCAACTTTTTTGATGGCTTATAGATTTGCGACGCTGAAACTGTAACTGTGGTTTGGAAGAAAAAAAAAGGTTTACTTCTAGCTAGCTCCACTTTCGAACGATAGCACAATTCTATATTCGTATTATCAAACGATAGCCAAATTCTAAACGTCTTTATTTGGTGGGATTTGTATTGTCAGGTTTCTGGATTTCATGCTGGATAAGTTGAGCCGTTCAGGGTCATTTTTCTTCCCCCAGTAATGCAATTGCAATATCTGGGTCCTGAAATCAGGTCCAATGGCCAATGATGGCGTTCAGTGATCTGAACTAAAATTATTGTAGGTTGAGTTTGACCTTGTTCATGGTTTTCTGTATGATAAACCGAGTATTCTTTATTCGTTATTACACTTCAATGTTCCTGGAAAAATGCGAGTCAATGATTTGGCTACTATTTCAGTACGATGAAAATGCACTGGATGCTGAAATGTTTCTTGCCAGTTGGAGTAGCCATTCTAATTCAACCGTGGATTTGCATTGCAAAAGCTCACGAACGCATTAGGAAACAACAAACAACGAACACGCCATTGCCTTGGCTGTAGTTCAGGCTGTCAGGCAGGTGGTGGATGCGGCGCCGCGTAGCTGTAGCCTGTAGGCCTGTAGCTGTGTGCCTCCGCCCCACCATTTTGAAGCGAAGCCAAGCCAATCCGACGAACCCCTCAGCTAACGACCAGAACGTTGCCGGCCACGGCGTCGGGCCTGGGCGCCGCCACCAGCGGCGGCCTTCTCGGCGCGGCAGCCGCGAGCACGGCGAGCGCGCCGGTCCTCACGGCCGCCTTCCTGGCGACGGCCTTGGTGCAATGTCTTCGCGGCGAGAGGATGCGGCCGCGGTGCGCGTCGAGTCCCCCGCCGCAGCTCCGTGACGGCTTGAGGCGCTTCCGCGGCGGCTTGGCGAGGTCCTCCAGCGACCCCACGGCGGCGAGCGAGGCGAAGGACTGGGACTTGCCGTCGAAGAACCTGGACAGGCCCCTCTTGAAGGGGAGCTCCGTCATGAGGCCGGACATCTCGAAGCGGTCGGAGCCGGTGGAGGAGGAGGAGCTCGCGTCGTCGTCGAGCTCGGAAGACTCCCCGGACGTGGACGGCGACGACGACTCGGAGGACTCCGACGGCGAGCCGATGTCCTCCTCCTGCTCCTCGCACGCGGTGGCCGCCTCCGGCCTCCCGCTGCGGAACAAGTAGTACGCGGCCTCCATGATCCAAGATCCTCCGAGACCCCGAGATCAGACCAGACGAAGAGCACTCAACGATCAGAGCAGGCAGAGGCAGAGAGAAAGAGATGGAGCAAAAGCAGCGCTGTGACACGGCGTGGGTGGCGGAGGCAGGGACGGGCAGGTAGGTATAAATGGGTGGGGATGGACTTGGTGTGGCTGGCCCCCGGGGCGGGGGGAGGATAAGAACGCGACGGGAGGCGCCCGGCCGAGCGGAGTCAGCGGACGCGCGCGAGAGGTGGGGATAAAAGAGGCCGCCGGTTTATTTTTGCGCAAGTAATGCGACGGGATGCGATGGATTCGGCGTTATCATCGACAAGCATCCCCGTGCCGTGCCGTGCCGCTGTGGACCGCCCCGCCCCGGCCCGGCAGGGCGGGCCCGCACAGCTACTTCTTTTTGCTCGCAGTTTTTTCTCGTTTTTTTTTTCCTCGGCGAGGATCTTGTGGAGAGGATAAGGCCGCCACATGGTTTCAGCTCGCGCGATGCTTGGGAACCCGCGTGCGCTTGGACGGACCGAGGGGGTTTTTGATCCATGCGCTGAATTTTAGCGGGTCACATCAATTTGGATTGTTTGGTTTCCTTTGTTTATTTTTATCACATGTCACATCGAATATTTAGACACTAATTAGAAGTATTAAACGTAGACTATTTACAAAACCCATTACATAAGTGGAGGCTAAACAGCGAGACGAATCTATTAAACCTAATTAATCCATCATTAGCAAATGTTTACTGTAGCAACACATTGTCAAATCATGAACTAATTAGGCTTAATAGATTCATCTCATCGTTTAGCCTCCACTTATGTAATGGATTTTGTAAATACCTAATTAGTATCTAAACATTCGATGTGACGGGTGCTAAAAATAAGTCAGAGGAAGCAAACACCCTCTAATTGTAGTTGTATCACATCGGATGTTCGGATGCTAATTGTGAGGATTAAATATAAGCTAATTATAAAACTAATTATACAACCCCTGAGCTAGTTCGCGAGACGAATCTATTAAGACTAATTAATTCATCATTAGCCAATGGTTACTGTAGCACCACATTGTCAAATTATGAACTAATTAGACTTAATAGATTCGTCGTGAATTAGACTTTATCTGTGCAATTAGTTTTGTAATTAACTTATATTTAATATTTCTAATTAGGCCGAGCTGCTTGCCCCCCGAGCTGGGGCTGGGGAGGAAGGAGGGCCACACGCGTTCAATTCTTACCTGCGACGCGCGTTTTTGGGGTTGCCCCCTCCCTTGCCTTCCCTTTCCTGCAGGATTTTTGGCTTTCGAATTTCAATTGACCTGCGCGGCCAGTGTGTGCGTGGCATGCCTATCGACTGCATAGCACCACGCTCGGTTTATCTGCTGCAGCAGCAGCGACAGACAGGCATCAGGCATGGGGGTTTATTCGCTGGGAGAATTACCTGGCTGAAATGAAAGCCGTGTTCGGTTTTTTTTTTCGAGTTGCAACTTTTTTTTGTAATATCTGAGTTGCAACTTGAAGTAGCAAAGGAGCAGAAACTAACTTTTGGGAGCACGACCAGTTACAGTTATCTGGAAATTTCTGAGAAGATGTGGTCTGATACGTGTGGCACTGCAGCTCTACAAAGCAGTGTTCGGTATTGTTTTGCGGGCACCTATCTGATTTTCATGCCAGGGAAAACACTAAACACATGTGTTGGTGCTCATCCCTTGTGGACCAAAATATCTTTTCCTTTGCTAAAAGGAAAAATAAAAAAAATGAAATATTGCACCTTACCTAAAGACTAAAGTGTTATAGATTGGATATGACACTAGCCGTGCTATACATATTGAATCATACGATAATCTAAGGGTCTGTTTGATACACACTTATAATCTTTAGGACTTGTCCACTTTTAGGACTTGTGCATCCAAACATATGTCATAAAAGTGCATTCATAATGTTTAGGAGTGTTGTTTTCATTAGGAGGACCAAACCATCGTAATGGGTTATTTTTCTCCTAAAAGTGGTCCCAACCCATCCTTTACCCCTGTTGCCCCTCCCCTTCTCTCTCCACGGCGCTAGAAACTGAGCAGGGGTGGAGTAATTAGGGGTACAAAAGTTATTTCCCCTCTAACATTCTAAAGATTATGATTCCATCCACACAGTCCACTCATAAATTTTAGAACTACCAATTTCTAGCTCCTAAACTTTATGAGTGTCCTAAAATTTATGAGTGTGTATCCAAACAGACCCTAAGAGCGGAACCAACAACTTGCCCAAAGCGAGAAACAACACAAGAAAGTAGCTGCAGCGAGCATCAGACGTTACTGTCTTCGTCTAAAGGGGGGGTTAAAGCGCCCCCGGAGGAAACCCAAAGAATTGGTGAGATTCCGTTTGGTCTCGACGCTCCCTCTAAGCAGATGCCCTCTTGTGCGGAGCTGACTCAGCTGGCCTAGTCTTGCCCCCCTTGACCACTAACCTATGGTCCAATCTTCGCTTTTGGCCACACCTTTTTTTTCCGCAGAATGGACTGGCATTGTCTATTCCTGTACTACCTGATCTTGAGAGCTTGGCGGTGATTGTTAATTTACACCCTGCCCGTGAATTCAACCGTTCCCAAATCCCAATAGCAAATGCTGCCACAACACGAGGTTCAGACCACAGCAGGAAACTCTTATCCGAAATTTCTTGAACAGTTGGCAGTCATGCCATTCGTACAAGTTCAGAATCTTTCAGCTGGATTGAGCCTCTTGCTAGTAGTATATGGCAAGAACCCCAAACGTTTCCGCCGAAGAGCATCGCGGCATACGCTAAAGGAATCCAATGAGAAGGCACCAAGATCAGCGAGGATACGAATGTGCCATCCATTAGCCTCGCCGTCACCGAGCCCCCCCGGCAGGTTTTTTTCTTTAAGACCCCCGGCAAGTTGTCCAAAGTGCAGTGAGTCAAATAAAAAGGATAGAAATATTCAGCTCAGGTAATGGGAGAGAAGAATACCATATCCCTTCCTGGGCTGGCCTACGGCATGACCTTATCTGCTTAAGGGGACAAACTATAGTCTACGACAAGTTAGTTAAAGTTGAAGACCGGAGCTAGTGCGGCTAATCGATTACGCTTATCCACAGCTGCGCGCCTGCGCGCCTGCGTCTCGACAGAAACAGAACTACTAGAGGGTGTTTGATACGAAGTGCTGAACTTTAGCAGGATCATATCGAATGTTTATGAATGTTCGAATGCTAATTAGAAAGACTAAATATGAGCTAATTACAACCATGAAAAAGCAGAATAAGCAGTTGAGCACCAATAAATTCCTGTTTCAAGTAAGTAGGAAGGGGGCAAGAGAGACTGTCATAACTAATTGTACAGATGGAGTCTAATTCGCGAGACGAATCTATTAAGGCTAATTAATTAATCATTAGCAAACGGTTACTGTACCCACATTGTCAAATCATGGACTAACTAGGCTTGATAGATTCGTCTCGCGAATTAGACTCCATCTGTGTAATTAGTTTTGTAATTAGACTATATTTAATACTCCTAATCAGTATCCAAACATCCGATATGACAGATACTAAAGTTTAGCACGGTGTTCTCAAACAACCCGTTTAAAGCAATGGACATGGTCACATGGCTTCGAGTTCTGACAAGAAAATTATGGAGCCGTGGGCCAGATTATCCTAGTCAGAAAATGATAACGTGTTTTTGGGCGACAGGTTTGTGAGTTTCGGGCCCAGACGTGACAAGCAGGGCACGAAAATGAGAACACGATGACGAGTGCATTAGGTCAATAACCCAAACATTGCGTTTCGACGCAGAGGTGACAGTTTCAGCAGGTTCTTTATGCTCTTACAATTGAGGCATCTCATACATTCCTCCTAAAAAAATAAGGTTCTCGAATTATTTATACATTATGCTCATTTCTCAAGGAACTTTATGATACTATGCCTGCTTAAAAAATAATGGTGGCCTGGCCTGGCAGGCAGGACGACGACTGCGTGGCCGGCGGCAGCAGCAAAACTCAGGTGGGAGAGCATTTAGGATGGGCCGTGTACATGTTCCAACGAAATGGGCTGGGTTTATCTGAATAGTAGAATAAATGGCCTGTTACAAACTTCATTTTTAGGAAAGATGGCCTGTTACAAACTTATCAGCAATATCCGTATCCCAAAATCTAAATTCAAAAGTTGATCAATAGGGTTCCCTCAAAAAGGAGATAGGATAGCTCAGCAGCAGTCATGTTCAGATCCAAAATAACACCAAACATCTCACAAAGTCACAACTGTGAATTAACATCATATCTTCAAGTAAGCAGCTTCAGATATGCTGTTCAAGTCTGTTCCAATTTACTTATACCGTGGATCATACAGTCAGCACTCAGCACAAAGCCACAGAACGCAGCAGATCTGCAAGAACCGTGCCACAATAGCAGGAACCATTTCTAAAATCTCATCAGTACCCTTACCAGAATAAAAGGGGAAAAAAATAGAAAACTAACAACTCATGAGTTAACGAGAATAAGAATCTCACAGTTGTGAATTAACATCACGTCCATTGCTAAAGATCGCCACAGATATGCTATTCGAGTATTGAGGCCAGATTCAAATTTTACTGTAGTATCCTGGATCCTACAATTGCCAGCACAAACAGCACCTGATTTGCCAAAAAAGAAAAAAAATGAAAGAGAACTGAAATCACAAATGCATGAAGAGACATGGGATTGCTGGCATATGAATCAACAGCATATTGCCCTGAATAGAACATCAACAGGACTTAAAAACCAAATCACAATCCAAGGTTTCACAGGAGCTGTATGCCCGTTACAGGAGAATTACCAATGTGAGTAAGAAATCAGCTCAAGTTGCATATACAGTTAAACTGATAAACATCCACAATTTAGATTAGGGATCTGGCACCACTAGGCTTGCAGAAATAGAGTTCTGATGCTTATCATCCAAAATCACAAGTGCAAAAGGAACCATGAGAATTGCTATCTGATCAGGGTTAACATTTCTTTGCAGCGAGGGAAGCCAGCTGAGATTTAACAAGGAGTTGAACTTCAATTAGACCATTACATAGCATCCACCACCTAGGAATAAAGCACACCATAGATCAATCATCTATGAATCTGACCTCTCTACATCGCCAGAGGAAAAGCACAGCACAGGGAACACAAAGGAACAAAGCACCACCATCAACAGCTGCAGACGAGGTAGGGGACGCGCTCAGCCGCCGAATCCGTAGAGGGTGCGGCCCTGACGCTTGAGCGCGTAGACGACGTCCATGGCGGTGACGGTCTTGCGGCGGGCGTGCTCCGTGTAGGTGACGGCGTCGCGGATGACGTTCTCGAGGAAGATCTTGAGCACGCCGCGGGTCTCCTCGTAGATGAGCCCGGAGATGCGCTTCACGCCGCCCCTCCTCGCCAGCCTCCGGATCGCCGGCTTCGTGATGCCCTGGATGTTGTCGCGGAGCACCTTCCGGTGGCGCTTCGCGCCGCCCTTGCCGAGCCCCTTGCCGCCCTTGCCGCGCCCAGACATCGCCGAAGCCGGGGAGGAGGAAGACTCAGCTGCTAGGAGAGATTTGGTGGAGGATTCGAATTCGCCGCTGTGGCTGGTGCGGCGGACCGGTGGATTTGGGGTGCGATTTATAGGGGAGGAATTGGGAGGGGGCGCGAGGGAGATGGGGAAATTTTGGGTGGGGGTTTGGGCGGGAGGGGAGGATTTCGGGATTTTGTTGGATGGGTGCGTTCGAGACGTCAGATCGGGGTTGGAGGGTGCGATGGGCTTTGCGGCTGTTGCCGCGGATCGCTGAGGTGGACGGGTCGATCCGTGGCAGTGTGGTGCGCAGGCGTTGGATGTGATCCTGGCGGAGGACTCGTTAGCTGGGGTGGGATCGCTGACGTGGCAATGGTTTTGGACTTTTGGTGGACCGCCAGCTAGTGTTCCACCGAAGCGCATGGTGAGGGGCTGCCGGGAGCGGTGCGAGACTGCGAGTCCGTGGGCTTATAACATCTATCCACTTTATCCATTTAACCTGAACAAATTTAGGCTCACTCCGTTTTCCTGAAAAATTTCATTTGGTTCCATCTACCTCTAATTAGATTTCTCTTTTTGTTATTTCTCCATGTATGACTTAAATTTTCAGTTCAAATTTTGTGAGCAGATACAAAACATGATGCCTTATGTTAAAAAATTATACTATAATTTTCTTATAGTTATTTTCATAGGAATATTTAATACGAAATTGATCTTAGATATACAAAACTGTACAAAAAGTAATAATGAAAAATTGCTAATGTATTTTTCTAATGTAGAGCATCATGTTATAAGTCAACTGAAAAAATTTGAAATTAAAACTCAACTTGTAAGTGAATGAAGAAACAAAAAAGAGAAATCTAGGGGGTAGATTGGACCAAATGAAATAGTTCGGGGAAGTAAAGTGAACCTAAATTTTGCTTAGGAGGTTAAATGGACAAAGTAAATAGGTGATGGGAGTAAAATGAACTTTTCCCTTCTAAAAAACAGTATCTTTTTAGCGAACCTTTTTACCAATTGTGAACCTGAAAAATATTGTCTAGTTTAGATGGTCAGCAGCTGACTTTATCGTACATGAACCTGTTACAAATTTGAGAGTAGAGGTAGGAATCAGTTGAAAGATGTGAACACTATCCACACGAGAACAAAGTTTGATGAAACATGTACCCTCTGTACCCTGAAATAAGATTGTTAGTTTATTCTAATGAAAACTAATATATGAGATTGTCAGTTAATCTTATTCAAACTATTGTGAGATTGACCAATTCTAAATAAAGAACAATAATATTTTATAATATAAAATGAGCATATAAAGTATGGTTTATTATAATCTCCTGTATTTCCCACGGGGAGTAACTATTTTTATAATCGCAAATATGATTTATTATAAATATTATCACGGCTTCCAAGGTGGACTTTCAACTAGCATTTTTATGTCAATATAATTAAAAAACAAAAAATGCGTAATTTAAAACATGAAAGTATTCCAAGGTTAATCTACTATAATTAACCTTGTATTGTCTATCTACCTATTCTCTTTATGTGCTAATAAAAGTAGACAAAAAAGGCTTAATGGACAAAAATACTAAGCAAAGCTTATCAAATCTCCCAAGCAAGCTGTATAAAAGAAAAAAGAATAGTTGTTCCTAACTCAAAGCTACGTATTTGGTTGTAATCACTTCCGATTATAAAGTTGCCTTGTCTATCGGATTCTTGACACCTAAGGCATTGAACTATAGCGTTGCCCTTGTATAAGGATATGCCTAGAGTTAAAAATGCAATGAGAATAAGATGTAGGGAGTGGGTGCTGCCTTGCAACAAACTATCTTTGGATTGACATTGCATCTAGGGCACATATGAGGCCTAGGACTAGGGTTTAGGTGTTGGGGGTTTTTGGTGCTATCTTTTTTTTCTCCGTTGATGGTGAGGATGTATGTAAATTGCTTGTCTTCTCATAGTGGATGCGGCAAAAAGTGGTGGCAACGACGATAATGTGCGCAACTTCCATAACAATGCGGTGGAGAATTAGATAGATGTCTTGGTAATGATAGAGAGGTGGAGATGACATTAATTGCCACTGTGGCATAAGGCTCTTCGATCCCTTCCCGCATTTTTGTCATGGCTCGATCTAGTAGCCCCCACCAAAGGTTGGTAAGATGGGATCGTTCCCTTCTCCCTCTAGTGGAGGTTTTGTCAATTCTTATTCATGAGATAAGATCCATCATAGCGGGTAAGTTCTAAGGTAGTGGATGGTACGGTTTTAGTTGGTATCTTTTACTTTGTGTCCGAAGAGTAAATGAATTTGATTCGATTCTAGCTTTCAAGCGACATCAATCTCAAAAGTGATGAAGATGAATAAAACACTTAGTGCAGTTACTTGTCTTTTGAAATTCTCAATTCAAGAGCTAGCCATCCTAAGTGCCCATATGACTTCAAGAGCTAGCACCCTCACCTAACAATTTGAAAGCTAGGTATAAAGTTGCATTTGTTTTGCTATCTTCTTATCGTCGAACTTATTTATGCTGCAGCATTGCACCGTTAGTATATTAGTACATCAATGTGAGTAAAGGCTACTTTGTCTTAGTTGCTATAGCAATGTAATTGGCTAGTCACCTATTTGGTTTGTAGATTAACTCGTGAAAAGAAAATAACTAATACGTGAATACGTCACATGATCGTGATTCCAAAAACTCTCTCCCATCACAAGTAAGCAGCGTTTTGATAACAATGTGCAAATACCGTTTTCAAGATACAAATTTAACTACTACATTGTATTGTGACATCTTATAACATACAGTAAAAACACGGACGTTGCTAGCGCTCGGATGTCCGATGGGAAAACTTCTCATCGGACGCTCCATTGGCCCATCACAACATCAAAAAATAACATCTTCAACATAGAAAATAAACATTTGCAACCTAGAAAATCACCGTTTGCAACATGTCGTTGTCAAGATTTGCGGATCAAGACTTAGACTAGTAAATTTCTTTTATGCGCGTAAGACTTCGGATGGTGGCGTGGGAGACACGGGGTTAGACTGGTTCGGGCAAGGGGAGCCCTACGTCCAGTATCGAGGCTGCTCGTGTTGCCCACGCGGGGTTCTGTAGTATGGGTTACAGAAGGACGAGAGAGGGATCTGATCCTAGGTCTCTTGAAGGTGCTTGTCCTCTAAGGGAATGCGAGAGTGTGTTGTTGGCTTTAGGGGAAAGAATCCGACCCTCTGTCTCTGGCCCCCGATGCCCCTTTTATATCGTAATGGGACTGCGGGGGTTACAGGTGAGACCGGGTGGTGAGAGCAGTAAAGAGTTTAAACGTAGTATGGTAAAAATACAACACGAAGGGAGGAATCAAGTTCCTAGGTGCCCGGGGTCCTCGCCGGCCTTCGGCGTCTGCCGGCGCGTATGCTGGAGGAGGAGGGTGGCCGTGAGCCAACTGTCGTCGCGCCTTGCAGATAGCCTCTTCGGTGGCTGTAGCCGCCGGGTCATGATGAGGGCGTTTCGTCGCCACTCTGGTGTCTGTTGGGAGGGACGGCGGATGCCGCCGTCCTGCTGATGGCTCGCGGAGAGTAGGCGTCACATCCCTGCTGCCGGGCGCGCGGGGCCCGAGAACGGGCGAGTCTTCCCTCTGCTCTGGGTGGCGCAGGCCATGAGTGCCTTGCGGCGAATGGAAGGAGGCCGCAGGTACTGTACAAGGTACAGTGCGACCGTGCACGGGTACTTGTAGCGGGTTGCGTGAGGAGCGCGGTCATCCTTCTTCCTGACAGACCTACGGTGCATTTATGACGAGGTCGATAGGGGGACCCACGAGATCGTTGCCCTGATCACCCGGTCCGCGCCCGAGGGGAATATCCGTCTTGTGACCTCAGTGAGTCCGACCCCCGTGCCCAGGGTCGGGCGAGGCGGAACCTTGCGGCGAGGGGTCGGGCGCTTCTGACCCCGGGGTCGCGGTCGGACGAGGCGGAGCCTCGCGGCGAGGGGTCGGACGCTCCGGACCCTGGGACCGCGGTCGGGCGAGGCGGAGTCCCAGTCATGTTGGGCTTGACGGCGATTTCGCTATCTTGGATGGGCCTGGGCCTTCATGATTGTCGCTTCAAGCGGTATTAGGGGATCGTTAATATTTCCCCCCAACACAACATAAAAAAACACGTTGAAAAAAACTTACTAGCCATCTGTTGATGATGAAAAAACCCGCCGCAACATCTGTTTCATGTTGCATAGAATATTCAAATCTCTCATTGAAAATTGCAACATCCAGATAAAACACTTGCAATATGTGTGTGAAGCATATGTAATATCACAACATCTAGATCTACTTTGCAACATCCATATGAAACACTTGCAACATTCTTCTAAAACATCTGAAACCCTTGAAATATACGCTTGCAATATGCAGCAACCCCTAGCAAGAGGAGCACTACACAGTTGGATCCGACGCTAAGAAATGGTGGAGGAGGAGGAGGATGGCGGTGGCCGGTGCGGCTCGCCCCTAGCCCCCCGCTGCCGCCGGCCACCACCGCCGGCCCCTCTGCCTCTCCGCCGTCGCCGCCCACCGTCGCCGCCCGCCTCCGCCAGCCCCTCCGCCTGAGCCCCCCACACTCCACCAGCGCTGCCGCCATCCCGTACTCCGTCTTCACCCTCCTTCCCCCCACCGGTCTCCCTCCGCCCGCCGCCTCCGCCGCTCCGCCCCACTGTCGCCGCCTCCTCCTGGTGATTTTTCTCCTAACGAAAGGATAAGGAAGGACGGTGGGAGAGAAAAGATAAGGTGGGAGGAGAGAAGGTGTTTTTAGAACTCGCCCTAGATATTTTTAGTAACAAGCATCCGATTGCGTCCGGATACACGATCCATAGCACACACCATCATAAAATTACTTTTCGATACTATTTTTAACGTGCATTTTAAATATCCAAACCCGTGGGTGTGTGGTTGACTTTAGCATCCCAACGGTGAAGAACCGAAGATCGAGCGCTCGCCGTCCCAAAGGACGCCGAACCGCGCCGTCCTCGCTGCCAAATCATCTGTCGTCTCGTTGGCCTGCCACGCGCCCGCCACCGAAAACACCGGCGAGCCCAACCGAGCCCCCCTAGCGCCGCCGCGCCTCTGTTTGCGACCCGTGCGGCGTGCCCGTGCTCCGCTGCGATATCAATCGCATGGCCTGCGCCGGCGCCTCGCGGAAGGTCTCGGCGGTGCTCTACCACTACCCGTGCCCGGACGGCGCGTTCGCCGCGCTCGCCGCCCACCTCTACTTCTCCGCCGCCGCCCGCCCCGTCCGCTTCTTCCCCAACACCGTCTACGACCCCATCAGGTAGCCCCACGGGACTAAAAGCTGGCCTGCCTTCTCTTCCCCTCTTTCGCTCCGGATTTGCTTATCCACCGCCACCCCAATGCACACACGGGGTCTGCTGAGAGCTGCAATACTGCAGGAAGTACCCGCGTTTCAGGTGTTCACTCTGGTAGTGGTGTAGATTTGGACAAAGCTTTACCATATCGCAACCACCTGACTATAGCTGCAGACTTCCAATTCGTTGATTCCAATTTCCAAAAGTGTAGTGATCTTATTGTGAACGGTGCTATATATATTGAACAAGTGCACATAGCACAGTGAACTTCTGATTAGAGTTTGAAACCTAACTGATTCTAGGCATTTTAATGTTCTGCTTCCGGCTATTGAAGTTGTGTTTTGTTTGGGGGGGGGGGGGGGGGGGGGGGGGGGGGATTCAATCTGGAGTCATGCCTAAGTTTATCATAACAGGAGCTAGATGGAACTACCTCTGTTGCATTTCATTAAATCACAAAATTCATAGCATCTCTTTTGGTATTTTTGTGGGATGTTTATCTTAGTCAAACAATCTCTTGCGCTGATGCTTTTGTTCTAGTGTGCTTCTGCTGTGACATTATCTTTTCACTGTCTGCTTTATAGGAGCGATTCACTTCCTGTGGATGAAATAGAAGATGTTTACCTCCTTGACTTCGTGGGACCTCCTGGTTTTGTTGAAGATATAGCCCCTAAGGTTGAAAGGTTTGTAAGTATTTGCACTCACTTTTCATATCTAAAGTTCCTTTTTTCTTGGAGTCCTGTGTTTTTTAGATTTTTTAATATCTGGTCCAACGTTAAGTACCATGGGCGGAGAGTTGGAACTGATTTATGTAAGCAATTGTATTAAAGTCACCTCCATTCTCGATTCCTATTGTGTTGGGGAGAGGTAATGTCATAATCTAGATAAAATCACAAGTAAACTCAGTTCAGATAGAAAGATTTTGTTCAAAGCTAGCCTTGGGATTACCAATGTGAGCTGCTGGTGCTACTGTAGCTCAATTGTAAAACACAGTTTTCTGGTGACTGCACAGTGGTTTCAAACCGTAGTTCTTCTTGAAAAACAATGCACATCTCGTCCTCAATGTTCTCATTTTCTTTAATGCATACAAAGGTTTGTCCAGTGTCATGTCTTGGGCACGTAGCTCAATAGTGATTACCTTACACCATATTCTGTTTCATGAAATTCATCACTCAAAAATTAAGAGATTTCCGTCTAGTTTTTTGTACACATTGCAGTCATTTTGAGCAGTGTGAAGCTGTGAATTTATGTATTGGATCATTTTTATACTAAGTATAAGTATTCTTGCACTCCCTGTTCATTTGAATACCGATGACACTGAAATGCTTATCCTTTTCAGAGTAACAATTCTAGACCATCATAAGACTGCTTTTGAGAGTTTGTGTGGGAATCCCACACTTGGGCAAAATGTGACCAAGGTGATAGACATGCAGCGTAGTGGAGCGACAATTGCATTTGACTTCTTTAAAAACAAGCTCTTGACAGAAGCTAGCATCTCAGGGGGCAGTGGAAGTGGTAAAGATGTAGCTGAGATCAAATATGTACCTGACAACAAGGTTGAAACAGTGCACAAACTTTTCAAGTTTATTGAAGATGGGGATTTGTGGAGATGGAAAATTCCAAATAGCAAGGCCTTCAGCAGTGGACTCAAAGATTTGGATATTGAATTCAACGTCAATGCAAACAGTAAATTGTTTGATCAGGTAAAGATCTGCCTGCTGCAATCCTTTGTTGCTGCAGTGATTCCTGCGTAAAAAAAAGAGAGAGTTGCTCCGTACATCACATGATGCTGTTTCATACCTGAATTATTGATTCCTTGAAAACTTGAAGTTGGCATGATTATCATCTCAAAGAGTGAAAGCTGCATCTAAATGAAACAGTTGCTTAAATAATCATCATAACCATTTGCTATTGCACTCAAGAATGTTGATTTCACAGTTAGTGTTATTAGTTGAATAATATTCATCTGGTCGTATCAAAGCTTCTCTGGTCAATAGATTATTTTTTAGATAATCATTTGCACCACAATGTGATAAAAAAAGGAATCAGGAGATGTTTCCGGAGAAGTTATCTTCCAAATTTTGCAATACAGTGTAGCTCTGTGCTATTTTCTGGTGCTACTACTCAGCAATAGACACATTGTCATCTTCTGCTTCTAATGTTTATTTCACAATACCCTGCTTGTGACAGTTGCTGGAGTTGGATCCCGAGCATGTCATTTCCCGCGGACACGTGACATTGTTAGAGAAGCAAAGATTAATAGACGATTGCCTGGGGAAGTCCTATGAAATTTCACTGGGATGTGGCCGGTTTGGTAATTGTCTGGTAATTCTGCTATACTCACAGATTATTTTTCACACTTTCTGTTTATTTGCGAAGTTCAGCTTTTAGTGGCCTTTTGTTTTATTCATGCCGTTCCTAATTCAATGCTAGAGGTCTAACGTAAAAAATGTTAAATATTTTATTTCTTTTTACTACTTTTGATTCATAGGTCATACTTATTGACTAATATAGTTTTACGTGGCATGGTCCATTAGGCTGTTGATGCTGATGCTATTTCAAACTTGAGAAGCGAACTTGGACATCAGTTAGCTAGCAAAAGCTGTAATTTGAATCTGAGGCAAGTTTTTCTGTCTTCCTCCTATCGATATGTATCCAGGCTCACTTAATATGTGGGTTTGCACTTAACTACACCATATTGTCATTATGTGAGCTGTGCCCTTTATTCCAGAGGTATTGGGGCTGTTGTATACAAAGTTCCTGAGTTGAATAATGACCAGATGCTGAAAATAAGCCTAAGAAGTTTAGAACAAGAAGACACCACTTCAATCTCTCAGGTACATCATTTCCCTTATGAGGATTCTAAGGCCTCACCTAGCTTGTGAAAGGGGTCTGTCAAGAGTCAAGATTGTTTCTACCATAAAGAGGTTTGACTGTTGATCTTGCTTGCTTGTAGGAATATGGTGGTGGGGGACATCGGAATGCAAGCTCATTTATGTTGAGCATTACTGAGTTTGACCAGTGGAAGGTTGGAGCTGAACCTTCTCAATAAAAGGTGCCTAACCATCTGGCTTCGTTCATTTTTCTCTACTTCTATTAATAAGAAGCTTCATAGAGAAGGACACAACATGCGGAGAAACTTATGCAGCTTGTTAAGACGCTGTAGTGTGGGGCTGTGGGCACTTGCTTTACAAAGTTTGGAACCATCAGCAAGAGCGAGTTACTTAGACGCTAGCTTAGATTCTGAATAGGGCTAAGGTCATAAGGGCGCTAGCATGTACCAAGTTTTTTAAGTCATCAAACGCTAGAATGTACCAAGCATTTTTAAGTCATCGAATACATTGCATCATACGATTGGCAACTATAAGCAGTTACATGCGTCTTGTTACATGATTTGCTATCATGTATGAGCATATGGTCATTATATCTGTTGTGCCATTATACTGTCAACTCTGTGCCACCCCATGCTGAAACTGTGGACTCAACAATGGAGAGGACATTTCCTCTTTGAATTTAAAGTTCTTCGGCTTTCCTACATGGTCTCACTCACCTGCCCTCGCTGGTCAGAACGACCTCGGGTACGCATAAGTTCGCCTGCTTATGCGCTGCCATGGTGGGACTGTACCTGGCATAGCACCTTAAATTGTGATGGCGTGATTTTGGAGGTCATGGTCTTATGGAGGTGCTGTGGCCTGTCAGGTTTGTGCTGTGACCATGACGCCATCTTCCCCAGTCCCCACCAGCGTGTATGTCAGCTGTATTGGGTTTGACGGAAAATGTATAGATGAATGGAATGGCATCAGCATGTAAAATTTCAGGTTAACTGTGCCCGGTTATGGTTAAGGAATTGTGCATGTTATATATTTGGACATTTGGCGATACCAATACGGCAATACCTGCCTCGATAAATGGTTTTAGGCTGATAAGTAGCAATTTCTATCTGAAAATTGACTTGCTGAAAGGTTAGCCTTATAGCTGTGGGGAAAGCTACTACGGTGGCCGAATCACATGCCACATTCAGAGACCCGTGGCCGGTGTGGATTTAATTTGTCATTGTATTTCACTCACCACAGTGCAGCTACAAGCTTCGTGGATGACAGAAGCAGGACTGCATGCGTGCTCGTCCATGGCGGCTCTAGCTCTGGTGATCAGTGCAGGTGTTGGTTTCAGTTGTCGTATTTGGTTTAGACAAAGTTGGTAATGCGCAACTGGATGAAATTTTATCAGCATGTAAAATTTCAGACTGGACTTAAATTGCTTTGATGCTGCTGTAGTGGATGGGAATGTGAGAAGTGCGTGCCTGCATACGTTGTTTCTGGTTCAGGAATTGTGCGTGCAGGATTTGATGGTATGTCATTTAACCGTACAGGCCATACGCTTGTTTCTGGACTGGACTTGTCATTTGATCTAGGCCGCCATACGCTACCGGATGGGCCTCCACCTGAATTGGTGAGTTCTCTGCATCACAATTTTGATCAGAACCTGAGCAGGATTCCAAGCGGGCTCTTTGCTAGACAAATATGCGTGCCGAGCGTCTGAGCTGCTGGTTCTGCTTCAAAGCAGTATTAACATGTGATCAGAACAAGGCTAGCTGTTAAGGTTTTGGCGGCCATGTTAACGAAAACACAGTTGCTCAAATGAATGCTCCCATGAGAGAGGCCTGCCGCCTACAGGCTGCCGGGTCCCAGCCACAAAGAAAGCCCTGCACTCCTGCCTGCTGGACGGTGGTCGTGCAAAGCATAGGCTCTGCACGGGCTTTATTTAGCAGCTTAACCCTCCTCGCACTATCTATTTGGGTCCCGACCCGGTCCAGAGTCCGGACGCCTAGCCGCCTAGGGCTAGGACCAGCGGTATGCTACTTGCTACCTCCTGTTCACGGTCGCCATGTCCGGCACGCGACCAACCGCGCAATCATCCATGTCCCTCTCCACCCACCTTTTCACAGCGTGTCTTCTCCCCCGTATCCCCTCAGGCTTGAAACTTGAAAGATTCGAGGGAGCTTCTTTTCCCCTTGCGGTGAGCGTGGGGTCGACCAACGGCGATGGACTTACCGGACCGGCGGACCCCCACCGCGGACGCACGCATGCGCCGGCGAGGACATGTGCAGGGGGCGGGCGCTCCAGAGGATGGAACACTCCTGGCCTGGCCCCTGGGCACGCTGCTCGTCGCTGTGCGCAAAGCGTCCCTACAGTTTTTGAATCGATCGCTCGTATGGTTCGTGCTCTTCTTTTGACACCGAATTATTACCGCCCGCGGTGAGGGAGGAAGAGGAAGGACGCATGAGCTGGAAGGGGGCCTACGAATCAATGCGAGCCAGAGCTTCTCTAAAAATTCTTCACCAAAATTATATATCGTGGGCTCTTTCGAAATTTTCTTTCCTAAAAAATATGTCATACCACAACAGATTTATAATAATAACTTTCCCAATATTTCAAAACAGATCATGTTAGCACGACGTGGAGGCGACGAGCGTGTTGGACTAGCAGTACAGTAGAACACCCGACTGCAGATGGCGCCGGAGCACGCCAGCCCAATGTTCGCCGCGCTTTTCTGCGGCTTGGCCAGTGGCGGCTGGCTCGTCCTCGTGTTCGACTCGTGCCACAGGTACGCGCTCTACAACATCAACTCCGGCCAGCGCATCCCGCTCCCGGCGAGCTTCACGACACCGTGGGACAAGGACGTCCCGCTCGTCGTGCATGCTGCCACGTTCTCCGTCCTACCGTCTGACCCCAACCAGTACATGGTCGCCGCCATCATGCTCGTCGGCAACCGCTCCACTGCCGCGTTTTGGAGCGAGACCAGGAGATCGTGCAGCAGCTAGCCACCTCGGCGAAGGTCGCCAGGGAGCAGGACATCATGCAGCAAGTCCCTGCGGCGGAGGTTGGCAGAGAGCAGGAATTGATCATGCAGCAGGCCAGGCAGTAGGAGATGGTGATGCTGCTGCAGGCCGCCGAGGTGCCCATGGTGTAGTAGGGCACCAGCTATTGGTGCAACAGATGTTGCAGGGAGCTGAACATGACGACGATGGTGTAGCATGTCGCGGCCTACGCTGATGCTGAGCGTGGGAGGGACTCCGGTGCGACGACGGTGTTTCAGCCGTCAGGGCTGCGCGAGGCCACGCCATTCCTTGTCGAGCAGCAACCGACGCCACAGGGGCAGACGGGGGAGGGGGGGGGGCGGGGCGGCGCTTGTGCAAGTGCCCCAACTTGATTCATCTCTACCGCCGCCGTTGCCGTCGTTGGGCCAGCCGCATGCCCGAGTGTCGCAGCAGCAAAGCACAGATGGTGGATGGCTGGATGATCTGGGAGAACCTCCCTCCCAATCCGGGGATTGTCTAGCAGCGTCGCCTCCAACCCGGAGGAGATCAGGGCACGCGTTGTCGTCCTCGGTGCTCCCAATGTCGACGCCGCTGACGAGTGGGCACGCCCGGTGTACAGCGTGTCCGTCCATGATGCCGACGAGGAGAAGCTCGTGGGGAAAAAAAACCTCGCGGGAAAGGAGTGCGGTGGGCGATTGGGGGAAGAGCAGGCGCACGCAAATATGCGGGGTGGCAGCGGATGGATATGGGGTGACGGATTTTTTAGGAAGGTTGGGGGAGTTGTTGGAGGTAATTTTTTTTCCTTAAATAAGATTTTGTGATAACTGTAAGAGAGTTTTTGGAGATGCCCTAAGATAGGTAGGGCATAGAAAAAAGGACCACCGCGCAGGCATCATAGGATGCTTTGAGAATTGAGACGATCCAAGATAGTACTACTGCGAACCTGCTGGCTTTGATAAAGATCGAAAAACTGGTGGATCACATGCCATCGATCTGCACTAATCTGTGAATGTTTGGGGCTTACAAGTTTTTTTTAATGAAACCCGAGGGCTTGCTCCCTACTGATTATATATATTTAAGAAAAAACAGTTTACAAATAAGAAGGCTGATAGCTGAACAATGAACGGGAGACAGAGACACGCATGATTAAATTCAGACGACGACGCGTCTTTTTTTTTCCCCTTTGGCTTTGGAGAATCCTTTGGTGGTGGAGCATGCGGCCTGGGGCCTGTGCTTGTGCTGTTGTGCATCGTTTTCAAGCGCTTTATGATGTCACGGTGCCCTAAAGAGGAGGCAGCAAGCTAGTACTCCTAGGTGAGAGTGAGAGCAGCAGCAGGCAGCAGGAGCAGCCAGCAGGGAGCCAGAGCACTCGATGGCCATCTTTTGATCCTCCTGTGCCAAATGCACGCTCGTCTCGTCTCGCACGAATTGTTGCGCTGGTTGGGGACATTTCTGCTACGGCAATGAGTAGCGGTCTGCATGCATGCATGGGCACAGCTCGTCGCGCTTGCCGCTTGGCACCTTCACCTGTACGCTACCTGTACGTACATGGAGACACGTTGGAGGTGCCAGATACTCAGGAGTCGATGAGGACTGTAAATCCACAATGGCACACGCACATCTGTGGATCACAGGAAGTTGGCAGATTTTGGAGCCCAAATTAATCAAAGCAGCGTCAGTGAGATAATGTCTTCTCCGGGCGTGCTGCATTCTGTCAGGCTGCTTTGTCTGAAAATTCTGAATAGCAGCAACAGATCGAACAGAGCAATGACTGTGCATCGGGCATGGCAAGAAGGCCGGCCACCAAAATGAAATTACCAACGTCACTGACATGAAGCCATTCAGTAGCCTACTGGTAGCATCAACCACCACAAAGTGAGTCCAATCAGCTAGGGATACGTTCTCTCGCCTAGGAGGATGGATATGGCTTCACATGGTTCTCACACAGTTTCCACTGTCCAGCTCCACCTCCACCGCCATGCATCAATGGCAAGCCAATCTTTTGGTTGGATCTGCTATTAGCTTCACTAGTTTTAGACTTTTAGATAGCTAAAAATAGAGTAGTACTACTGCAAAACCCGATCGGAAGCTACAATTAGATATACTACTCCCAAAGAACAGATCGAGAGGGCACATCTATGGTGCCGGATTACTCTCTCTTGTACCGTGTAGATGCGTAGGACAGTACTGATGCCGGTTGCCGCCAGCATTGTTCAATGCCACTGCAGTGACGTTGCACGGTAAAAGCAAGGTACGGGAACCACTCAATTACGCTCGCGAGCGCGAGGGGGCAGGACGAGCCTTGTCGTCCCCGTGGCCGTCAATCCGTCATGCCTTGTCCGTTTTCACGTGGCCATGGTCGCCGCCACCCTCTCCTCCACATCTCCTAGCCGTAAACCTGTAACGGCTTCGTCGCCGCGTTACAAACGCGCCAGTCTATTTTTCTTCTTTATTGCCGCGTCCACCAGAGCGTCATACTCAGTAAATCTCTGTGCTTGGCTGATCGCTGTAGGCCGTAGAGACAGCACGGCGTCCTTGGCGATGCACACGGGACATGCAGCCGTTTTAGTACGCATTGATGGCGGCGCGGCCGGCGGTACGATGAACCGGCAGTAAATGGACACGTCGCGACACGCGAGTAATTAAAAGGCAGTGGTAAGTGTAGTGTTGCGCTCGTACTGCACGGGGTAAATGGGTCCATGAATGTTCACTTGCTCACGGTGCAATTACTTACAGAGGTCCCGTGGACGTCGCCGTCCGTCACGGCCGTGACAACAGATTAGCAGAGGACGGCAACGGAAAAGGGAAAGCCTCCGTCCGAGACGGCATCATTTGCGGGCAAGGCTGAGGAACACCGTGACTCCTCGTGCAGGCCCGAGCGGGGCGGGGCCAGCGCCTGCCTGCGCTGCGCACGTGCTGCGTCCCTAGCATAGCCTCTGCCATCCCCCATACCATCCATCATTTGCTGCCCCAGGAGGCCAGAACTCCAAAAGCATAATCCGTAGATTAGTTTAGTCCGTAGAAAGCAATGTAAAACAGTGATTCAGAGCAATGCCCGTTTTGCATCCCATGCATATGCAGATTTTCACATTGCTGGGCCACCGGAAGACAAGCACAATCATACTAGACCATAGGAGTAGGGGCGAGGACCTCGCACGTCCGTGGCAGCTGTTGTGATTGAATCCTGCGACGTTAATGCAGTCGGAGAGTAACAGGAGATTAGATCACCGAGTTGTGCGAGATCTTCCACTAATCAAGGGCAGCGGAGTACTGTCAGGTGCCCGGGAGAGGACGGCAGCGGCCAGGTTTCCTCGGGACTTTGCTTCCAACTGCGGCAGATCCTGACATGAAATCCAACATTTCAGAAGCGCCCCGTACAAGCACTGAAAGCTAGAGACCAACATTATGCTGCTACCCAAAATATACTGGTAGCAGAGAGCGAGGGTTGGAGCCTTTGGAGAGGGAAGGGTTAGCACGGAGATGTCTCGTCCTGTGTGTGCTGTGTGCATGTGCGCGTCCAACAAAGCCTGAAGTAACCTCCCCTCTGCGGCTCTGCTGCGTCTCTGCCTCGTCTCTCTCCTCTTTAAGCGCTCCCAGCTAAAATCGCTGCCGTTTCCGGCCCGTTCCGGTTCCATTCCCTGGAATCCCGCAGCTCGCCTCCTACCTCGGTCACAGTCAGTCCTCCCCTCCTCAAGCTCACAGCTCTCAGCTCTGCACCCTCTCTTTTACCTCCTGCTCGCTTTCATCCTTTCCCTGCGCCTCTCTTTCTGTCGCTTCAATGCCATCTTTTGCTCCCTCCCACTGTTGAGCAAAGGAGGTTTGGACTTCGCTCAGGGTGCTTGCCCTCCTTTCCGTCCGCTTAATCTTTCCCGCTGGCTGCAATGGCTGGCGGCTTTGAGGGGAGGAGCGCTTCAACTACAACCAGAGGAGTTGAGCAGGTATGTACGTAGCCGTTCTTATTGCGCCTTCTTCCAGAGCATTGTGGTACCTCAAGCAGATCTATGCGTAAGACATGGCCAGCAGCTTCCGCGCTCCTATGTCTCCGCTTTGGTTGCTCGTTCCAGTTTAACATCTGCATTCTGTTTGAATGGAATGATATGTTCTTCCTCTTCTTCGCATCTCTTTCTCTGGGGGAGACCATAAGCATCCTGCATTTTATTCAGAACAAGGCGTGTGCATTAGACAGCATGGTGCACATGATTCTCCCTTTTTTGAAGCATGATGTGCATGATTTTCTTTTATGAATGCGCATTCTGAACGTGCACATGACATTTCCTTCTATGCATGTCCAAGCTCTGTTCAGTACATATTTTATTGTCAGCGCCCTTTTGGATTCTAGATTCACATGTACAAGACAATATCAATGCTGGAAAAGACCCATCTCAGATAGAATACAATTTCGTATTTTGACAGCTTGTTTCCTTCCTACAGGCCATTGTTGCTCTCAAGAAGGGTGCACATCTCCTGAAATGTGGCAAGAGAGGGAAACCCAAATTCTGCATTGTCAGGCTATCTTATGTGAGTAGCTTTGATTATGTAATTATGCAGGGCACAATGCTTCAAGGTTACATGTTCTTCCATTTGCTTCATAGTTTTCATTTTTGAAGAGATTGTCCTATGCAACCCTGCATCGGCGTGTCTATCCCCTATAGGCTAACACTTAACATCGACACCTCCAGAATTCTAAAGCCTGCTGCCTGACTACCTAAGTAGATGGGATTGATGATGGTGATATCGATCTTTTAGAACTTTTACCACGAAATTCCATCTATAGTAACATCTACCTGCTTACATTTTCTATTTTTCTTAAAAAAGAAGAGACTGATCTGGAAATTTCATATTAAGAAGAGAATAGCACCCAAATTCAAGCAGGAGAGAACTCAAATCTGGGTGATGGGAATGTGCACCCACACCTCCCACCAATTAGGATAGGTTCAGTTCCTCTATATATGTAGAAATTTCATGGAAAAACTCAACAAGTTGAGAAACAAGTCCGTGTGAAATTTATAACGAGGTATACTAAATGCTGCTCTAAGGGTGTGTTTGGTTCTGGGGTCGAAGTGGGTTGGGTTGGAGCTGACCCACTTCGACCCATGTTTGGTTGGAGAAGAGGTGGGTTGGAGCCGACCCAGATGGAGAATATTCCCAGTTGATCCGGGTTCATCCGATCCCTAAAAAACGATGGAATCATCCCAACCCACTTCTTCTCCGTTCGCCCGATGCTCGGTCCGTTTCTCTCGCTCGTCCGACGCCGCCGCTGTCCGCCTGACCCCGCCGCCGCTTGCCCACCATCGGCCTACCCTCCGCCCACCCCGTGCCCTCCCGCAGCCGCCTCCCCTGCGGCTCCAACTCCGGCGGCGCAGCTCCCCCGCGGCTCCAATGGGGCGACGACGCAGGTGGGGGCGGCGCAGGGAGCAGGGTGGGGGGAGGGCGGCGTGCGGGGAGAAGGGGAGGCAGGGGCGGCGACGCAGGTAGGGGGCGGCGCAGGGAGCGGCGTGCGGGGAGGGCGGTGTGCGGGGAGAAGGGGAGGCAGGGGCGGCGGCGCAGGTGGGGGGCGACGCTGGGAGCGGCGTGCGGGGAGAAGGGGAGGCAGGGGTGGCGGGGCAGGTGGGGGACGGCGTAGGGAGCAGGGGGGCTGGGTCGGCGCGCCGGCAGCCGGGGATCGGCCGGCGAGGATGGGTTGCGGGAGGAGAGGAGGAAGAAGATGGGAGGGAGGAGAAAAAAAAATAAAGAGACTGACACGTGGACCCCACGACTGACAGGTAGGGTCCACAACTAACGGTGTTAAAAGGACATCCACTCGACCCTCTCAACCTCTCCGACCAAACAAAAGACTGGGTCGACTCCAACCCACCCATCCAAACACGGGATGGGTCGGCTCCAACCCAACCCTAAGATAGTCTTTTCATTTTCATTTTCTCAACCATCTCCTTCGTTAGCAATGGTCAGAATCCTATCGATGTATTCTGCTTGACTTTCCATTGATCATTTATAGCTATCCTTGTTTCCTTACTGTTGACAAAAAAACAAAGCAGATGCTATGGTTCTGTTGGTGATTTTGAAATGGCCATGCTTCATTATTCTTACACCTATGATGTATTCTTTTTACCAAGATAAACTTGCAAGCAAGTTGGTGCTCCAACAAAATCAACCAAATAAGCACATTTCACTAGATCCCAACAATATATTTGTCTCATTCAAGCTACATAGAGATTAACTACAGTTTGCCACAGCAAGGAAACTAGGCTTGTCTCCTGACTAGGCCAGGAGAAAACAAGAAAAGAACAAAAGAGACTGAACCTTACAACAAGAAATGGGAAAACTGACAACCAGCCTTCCAAGATTACGGTTTGCTCTTGTCCCACCCAACAATATCCAAAGCATCCTCAGCTTTGGTTTACTATATTTCTGAGCTTTTGATAGATCAGCCAACTTTCCTGCTTCCTTCTTAATTCAAAGGGGGGGGGGATTTTTTTTTTTTTGAGGGTCCCGTCTCATTTTTTTTATAGATCAGCCAACTTGAGTAAACTGAAAATGGATGTCTTCCACTTTTGCATAGCATGATACTCAAATATTAAATATCTGAGATTTTGCTCCTCTGGATCGCATCAATGTATTTGATATTTTGCTATTTGCAGGATGAGAGAGCACTAATATGGTACTCCAAAGAGAGGGAAAAACGTTTGAGCTTGAATTCTGTGTCCAGTGTAGTTCTTGGACAGAAGACTGTATGTGGTTTTCCTTTTCCAAATGTATGCTATTATTCCTTAGTAGTTGACATTATGGTTGGAAGACACTGATTTTCTTAGCATTCAATATTTTACAGACAAAACTTTTGCGTCTGCATTGGCCAGAAAAGGAACCTCATTCCCTGTCAGTTATATATAAGAATGGTGAATCCTCACTTGACTTGGTATGCACTCCTCAGTTGGCCACATTGTTTATGATCTATTTACTTATATAATGCTTTATTTGACAATCATGTTTACCCAGGTCTGCAAAGATAGACATCAAGCTGAATGTTGGTATTTAGGCCTTACAACCCTAATATCAGCTCCATGCACCCCACTACTTCTGGTTAACTCAACAAACGGCTGTCAGATAAATAGCTGTACAAATAGCCCTCCTAGCTACATTCAGCAAAGGAGTAGGCTCTTTGCTGTGCACCATGGAAGAAATTTCACAAAGGTTCATTTTGGAATTCTTGCATGCATGATTTTTATGCAGGAACATGATAGTGTGCCTGAGTGGAAGTTTGACATTGCTTGTGAATTTTCTTATATCACACCGAGTAGCATGTTCGAACTCAAGAAAAAGGACATATTGATGGTGATTGCCATATTAGGTCGTGCTGACTGCTGAGGTTATATTGATGATGGCTGACCAGTTAGTTTGTAGTGAATATATTTCATATAACTATTTTCTACACAAAAATTACGACTACAATGCATGCACTAGTTGCATTTAAACTAAGATGTTCAACACAGCCTTTAAACCGCATATATACGTTTTCGATTAAGTATGATAGTATGGCTGATGGTTGTAAATAGCCATCTCAATTTCCATACTCCTTCCAGTCACAAATAAGTGACGTTTTAGGGTTGTATTACGTCAACCATTTCAAACTTTGGTTACAAATTACTATCAATGTATTGTTTTTTATAAGTGATTTATTTGAGTTTAGATATTTGAAAATGGTATAAATTACTATCTTGAAATTTAGCTTCATAAAAGTATTACTTTTGCCATGTTTTGTAAATATTTGGTAGTGCCAGTCAAATTTGTGTTTTGAAGACCATGGTGATGTATTATTTGTGGCTGAAGGAGTATGGTCTAACTGCATCATGCTTTTACTTGTATTGTTCTAATGAAAACTTATCCAAGCAATTTATTCATGAAGGTACACTCATTATATGGCAGTCCTAGGTTGATACAGAACAAATACTCGCATAGTAATTTGGATTGCTCAGAACCATTCTTTTCTCCAAGACAGAGAGCATGGTCAGAACTAGATTCTTACTTGGAAAAGATTAGCCCCGAATTGGCAAATCGAGTAAAAAATGATTTGAGGGACATAAAATCTTCTGAAAAGATTACGGACCAAAGAATTATGCATATGCCTAAACTGAAACAATCTGAGGGATCAAATGCAGCATCAGATTCTCTGAAGGACATCTTTGTCTGGGGCGATATTCAGGGTCGTATGCTAGATCGCGGACATTTATCAGCGGCCAATGTCTCACTTCCAAGGTTATTGAAATCAGCACAAATTCTTGATGTGCAGAGTATTACCTGTGGAGAGAAACACGCAGCAATAGTTACTAAGCAAGGTCAGGTATTCTCATGGGGTGAGGAGAATAGTGGGAGATTGGGACACAAAACAAGAGACAGTGTCTCTCATCCTAAAATCATCGACTCTCTTTCCTCCATACCGGTGAAGGCTATCGCATTTGGGGCAAAGCACACCTGTGCAGTTTCAGTTTCAGGAGAACTTTATGAATGGGGTGAAGGGATTCATAGCCTAGGGCTGTGGAATGATCAGTGTCGAAGAAGCCAGTGGTTCCCGCATAAACTGATCAGTACTTCAGATGGCATCTCTGTGTCGAAGATTGCATGTGGTCAGTGGCATACGGCTATCATATCCTCCACCGGTCAGCTGTTCACTTATGGAGATGGTACATTTGGTGTTCTTGGACATGGTGACACATGTTGTGTTGCTCAGCCTAAAGAAGTGGAGTCCTTGAGAGGGTTAAGAACCAAGTCTGTTGCATGTGGGCCGTGGCACACAGCTGCTATTGTGGAAACATCAGGAACTCCCAAGAGCAATGCTCCTGGTGGGAAGCTATTCACATGGGGTGATGCAGGTGAAGGGAAGCTGGGCCATACTGACAAAAAATCGAAGCTTGTACCAACTCGTGTCGAAACACTCGTTGACTGTGATTTTATTCAGGTATCCTGTGGTATGTCAATAACAGTTGTGCTAACAATAACAGGTGTTGTATTTACCATCGGAAGCAAGAAGCATGGACAATCAGGGAATCCTCGACCTGAGGACACATCTATTTGCATGGTTGAAGGGCCACTTAAGACTGAGTTTATCAAAGATATATCCTGCGGCACTTCCCATGTCGCAGTCTTGGCAATGAATGGGAAAGTCTTTACATGGGGCAAAGGCACAGAAGGGCAACTTGGTTTAGGTGACTATGTTGACAGGACCTCCCCAACTCT
Organism: Setaria viridis; assembly: GCF_005286985.2. NCBI lineage: Eukaryota > Viridiplantae > Streptophyta > Magnoliopsida > Poales > Poaceae > Setaria > Setaria viridis. Next base: position 34,237,592 of record NC_048263.2, read on the forward strand.
GGTGGAGGCCCTGGAAGATAAACAGGTGGAAAGTATAACTTGTTGTTCCAATTTCACTGTTGTAATTTGTGTGCATAAGGCAATCTCGTGCAAGGAACAATCTGTATGCAGTGGTTGCCGGTTGGCATTTCGGTTTACAAGGAAGAAACACAACTGCTACAACTGTGGTTCCATGTTCTGCAATTCCTGCAGCAGCAACAAGGTTCCAAGGGCAGCCCTTGCACCAGATAAGAGCAAAAGGTGTCGTGTTTGTGATGCTTGTTTTAATGAGCTGAATAACACTGCAGAGCACAGCAAAATGAGTTCTGGATCAAAGATCCAAAAAGAAGAAACGTCTTTAACAGAAATAAGAACATACACACCAAAGTTATCACGCATGCTTAAGGAAGCAAATTTCATCATGGAAAAAATGGGCACGGCACACAGCCCCAGCCAGAGAAATCAGGACTTGGCCACTCTGAATCAAGTGCAAAAACAGAGGTGGGGACAAGTAGACTGTCCCAATCAATTCAAATGTGCACGAGACAGCATTCCATACCGGTCGACATCAAAGAAACAGACAGTCGATGTTTGTTGTATAGGGAGAATGATTGATCCAGTATCACAAAAGACTGCTACCCTTTTGCCACAAGCCACAAATGATAGGAGAAAAGAACAAGATTTGATGGAAAAGATACTGCTGGAGGAAGTGAAACAGCTTCAAGCACAGGTTATTTCTACAACTTCTAAGAGACCCGCATGTTAACTTTTATATCCTTCTACCAAATGATTTTGTTGTTTTTATTCTATGTTGGAAATCCTTGATTCGCTTGAGACATATGGTGATCTTGCTCTTACTTACGCAGGTAACCACTCTAGCAGAAGAATGCCGGCATAAGAGCTTAAAAGTTCAGTTGTATAAACGAGAACTTGAGGAAACCTGGTTGATAGTCAGGGATGAGGCCACAAAGTGCAAAGCTGCGAAAGATATTATAAAGATTTTAACAAATCAGGTATAATGCTGACTTGTAACAAATATCAAACTGTTTAAGATTCTTTCAGCCTGATGTCAAATTAAGTTATGTCCTGCAAACTTATGCAGAGGAACGCTTTATCAAAGAAACTTTTAGGTGGTCTGGAACTAGATAATTCCAGTATCATACCTGACCCGCCCGACAAAACTCTTGCCACTGGCAAAATTCCACCGCTAAACAGCATCAGGGATCAACGCTACATAGAGGAAGTGGATATACAATCTACAGCATCTTCTAACACTGTTGCCATGGATGACTCAGCTGTGCATCAGAATGACAGAAGAGCCTCCAATAGCAGCAGAGGTTATGATGGAGGAACAGATAGCACAATTGCTCCTACTGATTCCAATGGTGTGATCGAGCAAATTGAGCGTGGAGTGTACATTACAGTCGTTACATCCCCCAGTGGTAAGAAGGGAATCAAGCGCATCCGGTTCAGGTGAACTGTTGAAACCATTGGACATACTTTTCTGTCAATACAATTGGCTTATAAATTGAATAATTTTTACAACAACTTGCTCTTGATTGATCTCGCAGCCGGAAGCATTTTGGAGAGGCGGAGGCGCAGAAATGGTGGGAAGAGAATGAGAGCAGGGTATTTGCAAGGTACGCCAGCATGGAGTACCTGGCAACATAATCTACAGATGAAAAATGTACATGGGTAGCCAGTTTTTTTATAATGTCAGTAGGGCATGCATACAGCAACACGATACTGTTCAGTAAAGAAGTGGATAGATGAGGTAGAAGGAATCCTGAGATCATCAATTGCTTTCTAGCAGATGAACGGCCGAACGGGGTTGTATCCTCGCGGTGGGTTAACTTAGGTCCATGATTTTGCTTCAACTCAATACTAATTCGACACGAATTGGAGTTTGTGTAATTCGAATTGGGGATCAGGGAGGCTGGTGTCTGTAATTCGAATTCCAGACGCAATAGTAAATTTGCTGGCGGCACCAGTAGGCGATCATTCAGATCACTGTAAGCTTGTAGCACGGATAGGGGATTGGCACCCGTTCCCTAACCCTAGTTTACTCATATCAGAATCAAACAATACAAGGAGCAGAGACGTACCAGAGTGGCTACTCGCCGTAGCCGCCTGGGCGCATCCCTCCCCGGCGGCGCCTTCTGTCCATGGCACGGCCTCTCTCCTCCCGTGGCCCGCTCCCTCCAGCCACCGCTACCGCCTCTGCCTCTGCCGCCGCCTCCTCCAGCCCGCCGGGCCGCCGCGAGGACTCAACGGTGGAGCAGCGCCCAATTTGGATTTCGGAGGCTTCGTTCTGTTTGAGTCTTCCGTGCTTCCGGGCTCCAGCGGCGCATTGCAGTTGCAGGCCGGGCCCTATGCTCGTGTCCTGCACGCATCTCTACAGTGCCCCTGCATTTGAACGATCACAATCCACAGGCTTCCAAACCCAAATTCAGAACACAGCAATGGCTCATTCAGAGATTCAGACTAACAGAGAATGGAACATTTTGTTCATCTTCTGTCCGTTACGTTTCGTTTCAGATGGTACAAGCCTAATCTTACATGTGGTCAGACTATCGACAGACATACTCGCATACAACCCCTCTGAGATCCAGGTCACCTATGACCCCTGAATCTCCAAATTTGGAGCAAAATTACACAAGCACACGGCGATCAAAAGCGGAATATTACAGATTTTTTTACCTATACGTGTATATACCGAGGAGTAACAACCTGGACTGCTCATCCATTTCTGGAAAACCCATGTTGGTTGGTTTCCCAGCTGCTTCAGACTAGCCTCAGCTGCTTCTGCTGCTGCACGGCCATATCCGGCAACTCAAGAAACCGGAGCAAACCTAGCAAACATCCAAAATATGTGAATTGTCTCACTGAGGCTCGTCACTTGTTACAAGCACAGCCTCGTCAGCTCGCCGTCGGCCTCCTCTCCGGCCGCCACGGGCCGCGGCGCCTCGCTCTCCGCCGCGCACCGCTTGTACGGCACGAACCCTCTCCGGCTGAAGGAAGCGGAGCTCGGGCACTTGGTCAGACGCGGGACGGCGATGGCGCTCTCGCTGGTGTTTTCTTGCCGGGGACCATGGGACTCCGCGGCGTCCGAGTTCTGCGCCGCCGACGCGGCCGGCACGGCGCTGGAGGCCGTGTTCGAGCCCGTCAGCGACTCTTCCCTCTGCACGCGTTTGTGATTCAGAGGCTCTGAAGGTTGGTTGTGGTGGTGGTGCTGAGCCGAAGGCGCGGCCGCCTGCGGGTAGAACAGCGCGCACGGCAGGGCCCCGTTGTAGGCGAGCCACGGCACCGCGGACTGCGCGGCGAAACCGTCGGGCTGCGGAACGAAGTACATGAGCTGCTGCATCTGCACGCCGGTTGGCCATGGATTCCACGAGCTCCCTTCTGCGGCACCGAAAGGGATTGCGTTTCTGGTTGCCTGGGCAACGCTCGTGGCTGAAGCATCCGTTTTCAGGTGTTCAAGGGGATCCTTCACCACAACTTTCTTTCCGAACAGTTTAAAGACTGAAGCCTCTGTTCCTATGCAAGAAACTTTTCCATCGCCGAACACCTGAAATTCACGTTCAAGAAACATGTAAGATTTTTTGAAAAGCTAGCATGTAAGATTTTGATGGCGACAATTCATTTAAGCAAAGCACACTATTTATGCAGAAAACAGAAAAGGACACAACATGAATACAAAACTTTGATCCAGAGGAATATAAAATCTGTGTTTTGAAACTGATAGTGATTTCAGAATAACTTTCTCCATGGAAAATTGACCTTTACGCAGATTTTCCAAAATTCGATGTTGGAAAAACTGAAAGAACTTATGCTTCACAGCCGCGAATTATATCATGTAAGCTACTTAACTGCCCATGAAAGAGAATATACCTTGGTATTTGCTGTTCTCGCCACCAGCTCAGCTGTTGCGACGCTTGGCGACACGCAGCCGTCCTCTCTGTCGACGGACGAGGGCTCATCCGAACCGGTGGCTGACGGGGCCGGTGACCTGCTGCCGCTCGAGCTGTTGGCAAACACGCTGCCCAGCGCCTCCGCTCGTAAAACCGTCCGCGCGGTGGTCAGAACCGACGTCGGCGACCCGTCGTCCTGGTCGCGCAGGGACTGCGTCCGCAGGGGCGGCTTCTCCAGCTGCTTGAGCGCCGGCACGTGCTTCTTGGCCGCGCCGTCCACCTTGCGCGGGTACGGGTGTGCCGGCTTCCTCTTGGGCCGCGGCGGCGGAATCTGGATAGCCGGCGCGGCGCCCCCCGCGGTGTTGCTCCCCGACGATTCTCTGACCACCTGCAGCACGGCGCGGCGATTCCGACATCAGAAAAGGCGTAGTAAATAAAGCGCCAAGCCCGTAAGAAACGCGAGACGGCCGCCTGATCTACAACCATGATCGATTGGGAGGGTGACTTACTTGGCAGTCAGTCAAGTAACACACAACCCATTGATTGGTTTCTTTTTTTTTCATGGCAGGGATGAGAGAATTGGTTTTGTTTACACTTGGACAGAGGCGGAACGGTTAAACGACCTTGGTGAAGAACTTCTGCGCGTGGCTCCGGATTTGCACGGCAGTCTTGGTGCCGATGTGCTCTGCACGAACGGAGACGAAAAGAGGGGGTGAGCGTTTCATATCAAGAACAGAGCGGGGCAGACCTGCGGGCAGGCACGTACCTTGGATGCGGCGCCATGCGCGGCCGTGAAGCTGCAGGGCTTCCAGGAAGCGCTTGTGCTCGTCCTCCGTCCACTTCTCCCGCTGCTTCGTGATCGTGTACGGCTTCCGCGCCTGCTCGGGAAAGAAGCGTGCGAGCGAGGAATTTTCAGAACGCGCGGGCAATTCGCCATTCGGGCGATGGAAAGGGAGCGGGTGGCCGTCGCTGTACCTTGGGAACGTGCTCCTCCCCGGACAAATCCATGTCGCTGGGATCCAGGGGATCCTTGCGATGATCCACGGCGGCTTCACCGCCCGCGCCAACGGCAACGGCGACCTCGTCGGTCGCCATCTGGTTTTCCTGTTGAAGAAACAGGGGAAGCATCCGACGATCAGGTCCCTACTTGAACACCGTGCAATCCCAATCGCCGAGGCGAAACGATCCCTCGATCATGCCAAGAAAACAAAGATAGAAAGATCAACGAATTACCTCTAGATAGGCCATCTATCTCCGGTTCTCAAGACCAAACCAATCGAACCCAAATCGACCAATCCCCAAGGTTGCCGCCACTAGGAGGTCCGACCGTTGCAAATATCGCAGCCTCGACCCTGTGCAAGCTCGTGTCGTTGATGAGGACGGCGAGCGTGGGGTGTGGTAGGAGGAGAGGTGAGGGAGGCGAACGTTACGTAGGCCCGGGCGCCCGGCTCGCACTGGAGAAGAGAAGAGGCGGGGGGTCGAGAGGGGACGGGAGAAAAAGAGCATGGGCGAGCGCGCCACGTCGGACGGGATTTTTCCGCTTTCCCCGTCGTGTTTTCTTTTTCCTCCCCCGCTTCTCCTGGCTGCGTTTTTCTCGGCGGAAATAATCCAATCCGGTGAGTTGGAATTCAAGGAGAGGGTTCGGGAGGCCGCTCGTTCTCGTGGCTGTGGCTGCTCCTCCGGCCCCCGTCGCTGTCATGTGCTGCAATTGCAGATGCGAAATGCTCCCTACCCCAGAGCCTTCAGAATTTTTTAACTCGTGGCCGGGATTGCAGCCTGAAGTGTAGGCCCTCCATGCAGCGCGAATGGGTTAGCACAGGTGATGGTGTAACAAGCTTCACTGATCAGTGCAGAGGATCCGAATGCACGTTTTGTCCTGTGCTTCGTGCATTCTTCGTGTAAGCATGTGCAAATCGAGGTGACGGACTGACGGTGTGGTTACGAAATTATCGAACCTAATCGTTGAGCCAATCGAGTAGCAACGTTCTTAAGCGGGATCGAGGGGTTTGTATACGAGATGCTAAATTTCAGTAGGGTCACGTCGGATATTCGGATGCTAATTAGAAGGATTAAATATGAACTAATTATAAAACTAATTGCACAGATGGAATCTAATTCGCGAGACGAATCTATTAAAGCTAATTAATCTATCATTAGCAAATGGTTACTGTAGCACCATATTGTCAAATTATGGACTAATTAGGCTTAATAGATTCGTCTCGCGAATTAGACTCCATCTGTGCAATTGGTTTCGTAATTAAACTATGTTTAATACTTCTAATTAGTATCCAACATCTGATGTGATAGGTGCTAAATTTTGGCAGGGTATCCATCTAGCTGTTTAACCGTAACGTCTGACTGTCTGATGCTTGCGCACAGTTAAAATGCTTGACGCTTTCTACGTGACCTGGCTGTTGACATCTTCTATGCCATGAGCCTGTTCAGCTGGACTTATAAGCTGGTTGAAAAGCTGAAACGACTGATTTGATTTGTTGTGAGAGAAAAACACTATTCGATGGTTGATAAGCCGGTTGATAAGCTGAAGCGAATATGCCGAAAGGAGAAATGGAGGTCTGAACAAGTTGTATCGACGCGATGAACTGGCGTCACGAAACATCTGGACGAGACAATATCTTGTCTTAATTTCTCATATCATCCTGCAACATCAGGAGCAGAGAAAGCTAAACTACAATACCAGAAAAGAAAAAGAACCGTGCAGCAGGAAACAAACGAAAGCAGAAACTTTGTGACCATAAAAATCGGGGAAATATCCCCAGCCTCTAAATTTGGAGCGACAGTGACCGTGGCCGCGCCCTGTGTGGACGGATAAAAAAAGCGCGGCCGCCGCTGCTGTCTGCGGATAAAGCGGGTGCCGGGCTTTCTCTGCGCTTTATGACACGTCACGCGCGCCCACCAGGCCGCGGGCCGCCCGACACGCGGCGGGAGCCTCCAGAAGCGGAGCGGCAAGTCGCCCCGGCCACAAGTGGCGCGGCTCCTGGCCACAACCTTCCCCCGGGTTGGCCCCATACACATTCACAACCCAGGAAAATCTCCTGGCCACATGTTTCCCGGGCGAGGGCCCCGGCGCCAACCTCGTTGCCGTTCGAGGGGATGACGCGTGGGGCCGCGGCGCCATTTATCCGCGGCAGGGCAACGTGTGGTGATGGTTTGTTTTTGCTTGCTTGCACGGGGAAACACAGCGGGGACGCGGGGGCGCGCGGCTGGTACGTGGCGGGGAGGCGAGGCGAGGGCTCGGTAGTGCGCCGTGCCCGTGGGGACTTTGGTGGGCGCCCACCCGATTCGGTCTCTGTCATCGCTCAACAGATTGTTTGCTGTGGCCTGTGGGTCTTGGATTGGGCAGGTCAGAGGCTAGATTTCCTTTTGACGAGAACGCAAGGATGGATAAAGTTGGAGCCAGTTTGATCTGCTCCCTTTTGCTGGTTACGGCCTATGGGGGAGTCTTTCCAATCCCTTCCGAGTTTTTCTTCTCAACAGCACACGCTCTAATTTGGGCTAGGCAAAGTGTGCATGTGAAGCTTCAGCCACTTATGTGTCATCCCTTTCATACATTAGCACCCATTAGCACCTTTTAGCATCCTTTGGGTGTGCTAAAGAAAATGAGGGTGCTAAACTTTAGCACACTCCTTTTAGCATCCCTGTTTGGGAGCCCAAGTGCTAAAAGGTTGGGGTGCTAAAGTTTTTTTTTTAAAAAAGTGGGTGCTAAAGCACCCCTTTCCAAACACCCCTAAATATCGCTTGGGAAGAAATACCAGTAATGAATTGCCAATCAGCCATACTCGGTTCTGCATTTCTCCTTAGAGCATCAGAAATCAGAATTCAAAACAGAGGCACTAACTCCAGTGCCTTTTTACAGTGCAAATGCTAAACGTGCCGAGGATTACGAAATCACACTAGTTCAGCTAAAAACCAAATGCATTTCCATGGTTGTTACCCAGAAACCTGCGATTCAAAGGAGAAGCCAAACCGGATGAGAGTAGTTCGATGGGCCCTGTACCGGGAAGCAGCGGTGGGCACGTGAAGGCGGCCCTTCCGACCAGCGCCCGTTTAATATTTGCTAATGATGGATTAATTAGGTTTAATAGATTCGTCTCGCCGTTTAGCCTCCACTTATGTAATGGGTTTTGTAAATAGTCTACGTTTAATACTCCTAATTAGTATCTAAACATTCGATGTGACACGTGCTAAAAATAAGCAAAGGGAACCAAACGTCCCCTTGCGTTGCCCTTCGCGGGGTTGGACCGTTCAAAAGCAAAACCTGAATGATTAACTTGTAACACTATGCCACCAAAAGAAGACCAGGGAAGTCCCAATCCTTGAGCACCAACTGATTCCTGATACTGAAACCGGCAAAAGAAGAAAAACAAGAAATATCCCACCCATGTGATGAGCTGAGTACAGTTTGCACATATGTACAAGAAACAAAAAGAAAGCAAAGGAGCTTGAACGGCGACGGATCCGGCACTGATATCTCTCATTTCCCCGTGTATCCATCAAAGCATGTGGCGCGACTGGTCCTCCACGCTGGCGCAGCGTGCACGGGGTGGTCGAGCGGGACGCTAAGCTGGCCAGCTGAGTCGCGCCACATGCTTTGGTGCGACTGAGTCGCGCCATGCGCGTGGCGCGACTCAGCACATTACACAGCGGGCCCGCGGACCCCTTTCTTTCTTCCTCCTTACTTCGTCCCTTCTCCTTCACTCGACCCGAACTCTCTCCTCTCTCCCATGGCGCCGCCCCTCCCACTCCCCCTCTAGATCCACTCCTTCCCTCACCGGATTCGAGGGAAAATTGGGGGGAAATTGCTCCTTGAAGGTATCTCCTCCACTTGAACCAAGTAGTTTTTTCTCGATTTGGTTGTTTTGGTAGGATTTGAGAAGGTTAGGGTTTGGGTTTGAATGGGGGATTGAGTACGAATCAGGCACTATTAGGTGCGTTGTATCGTTGCATTGATCAATTGTAACGTCTGTCTATCGTGTAGTTTCTATTGCATGTTCGAATTTTCACGATATTTAGTGGTGTAGATGTTGAAGTTAAATTTGAGCATGAATAAATAAAATGTAGCATTGGAAATATACTGTAGTAAAAGAAATGGTCGATTGATGTTAGTGAAAATGTAGAAGTTGTGAATGAAAAGTGTTTCTTTGCCGATAAAGATATATAATATTTGAATTCATTATTGGTTATGATATTGAAAGTGCATTTAGCCCCCTAAGAGTTTTGGTGTTGATGACATGCACGGTTAGGGGACTAATAATTTTATCAAGTGACTAACAGGTTCTAACTATAGAGAAGTGCAAAGGCATATGAAAAGAATCTCAAGAAATCCCAAATTGCAAAAATGGAATGGCGTTAAGCTCAAAAGAAGACTCGTTTATAATTTCTAATTTTGAATTTGAGTATAGGAACATCGTACTATAAAGGGGGATGCGAATGGATAGTTTGAAGATGCTAGAGTGCTTATTTGAAATGCTAACCACCCTTTGAGTGACACATCTCACTCACTTGCACAACCTTTAACTTAGTTTTTCTATGAGTATCGGAAGTTCCGATACTAGTCGGAAGTATCCAGTTACTCATGACAGAGGTCGTCTGCCGATTTAATTTGAAGTATCAAAAGTTCTGATAAATATGCGTCGGGTGTTTCTTGAAACTCCCGATAGGGTTCCTCGGCCATATGTTCTAACTTCATCGGAAGTTCCGACCCTGTGTCGGAAGTTCTGACCCTGTGTCGGAAGTTCCGACAGGTACATAAATCTACTGTAACGGCTAGTTTTGGGGGCTCGGGTATAAATACCCCCTCAGCCCCCCCCCCATTCAATGCTGATTGACCTACTCGTAAAGAATACCCCCTTTGAGCATTGAACACTCCTCCCCTTCACCCCTTAGAGCTAAATCCTTGAGAGTTTGAGCTAGGGTTTGGGTGAGAGCAAGATTGAGGGTGCTAGACTTGAGGTTTTGAGTGTGAGGTTCAACTAGTTCATCTCAAGAGCACTCCAAGCATCCTCGGCTTCGATTCGTGTTTGTTACTCTTGAAGCTTGCTTCTAGATGGTTAGGCATCGCCCGTTTGAGCGTCCTTTTTGTGTGGTGCGCCCAGGAACATTTGTATCACCCATCCTTCGTGGATTTATAGTAAGTGACTCAATCCTCCTTTGTGGTTGATTGAGGGAGATAAAAGGTTAGTGAGGACCCGGCTCTTTGTGAGCTCCTTAACGGAGATGTAGCTTCCTTTGTGGGAGTGAACTTCGGTAAACAAATCCTTGTCTCTTGTGCTTGTTGTGTTCTTCGATTTCATTTTGACCTAGAAGCTTCAATTTAGCCGATCTATCAATTTGTGTGGTTCCTTGCTCGCACATATCCTGGAGTAGTCTCTACACTTCATTTACTATCTTTTAATTCAAATAGAATTGGCAACTTCAGGTTGCATTTTGAATTTTGTTCAGCTCACTCTTCTGTCGGAAGTTCCGATCCTATACCGAAAGTTCCGATCATTCAGATATTTCGGCACAACGTCGGAAGTTCCGACACATCTAATACCTCTGCTAAGTTTTTAGGAAAAATTTGAAGTGAGCCTATTCACGCCCCCCTCTAGACATCACAAGATCCTTTTAGATATTAGTTTTTCCTATGAAATGTATGCTTAAAGATTTGGAACTTATGAATGGTTGATTAAAATGTAAAATTTTGTAGTTATCATGAATGGTTGATTCAATTGTGGCATTTGAAATTTATGAACAAGTAGCACTCATACAGAACTCAAATTATAAACAAGGGAGATAGCATGAGGACATTGGACATCGAACAAGAGTAGCACTCCATTTTTTTGTAGTAGCATTCTTCTATGATCATTTCTTTTCAAAAACAAGTATCGTGTGGCATATGGTTGAAGATTTGCATTACATTTACAAATTAATTTATTTTGATATTTGATTTAGAATGATGGCGCACCATCCGCTATATCCACTCCTTGAGATGTTCTACGATGAGCACCACCATGGGAGGAAGCTTGAAGAGCATGTAGAGGTATGTGAGCTCCAAGTTTATGAAGTTGTAGTTAATCTTGTCATGGAGGATTGATATTAATGATGTGCTGATAATAAATTTTTGTTTGCAGGTTTTGAACCTTTTACGACCCCGCACTGACACTCCTCTAGAGTAGAATGATAGGTACGCCCCGTACCTTCGACGGGCGGGTTTCCTCCCGCTTGCAACATTGGTGAAGGCGGGGCTGCCGAAGATGGATAATGCTACCCTGACAGTGCTAGTCGATCGGTGGAGGTCGGAGACACACACACATTCCACCTTCCCTCCGGTGAGATGACAATCACACTTGATGACATATCCATGCTTTTTGGGCTTTGGGTGAATGGGTGAGCGGTGACTGGGAATATAAATCCGGTTGAATGGAGGGACACAGTGCATTTGTTGCTTGGAGTCCGGCCTGAAGATCCCCCTCAAGATGTGAAGGATAGGAAAACTACAGGAGTGAGTTCGGCTTGGCTAGTCTAGCACTTTGGTCATCACCCACCCGCTACTACTGAGGAGGGAGTTTTTGCTAGGTACGCCTGTGCATAGTTGTGGCATATGGTGTCTGGATTCCTATTCCCCGATTCTAGCGGGAACACCATTTCTTGGATGTGGCTACCAATCATTGGGTAAGATTGGGAGAACGATGGAACTTATAGCTGGGGGACTGCAAGTCTTGCATGTTTGTATTGTCAGATGTGTGATGCCTGCAGGAGGATCGGGGCTAATGCTAATCTTGGTGGGTGTGTCTACCTTCTCTAGTTGTGGATGTGGGAGCGCCTTCCAATAGGCCGGCCAGAACGCCACGTATATGGTGTACGTACTTTGCAGCCAAATTTAACTTGTTTCTAAGCATTTGTTATTTTAGTAACATTCGATTCGGTAATGTGTTGCAGGATTTGCCATATGACGGCGATGAATCCTTGACTACTGTCAAGTATCTTTGGAACAACATTTCTACTGTCCACGACAACCAAGGACGGCGCTACATAGACTACAGCAACGCCATTGACTACCTTAGCAGTAGCCATGTAAGTGCAATATCTTTTCACTACTACCATGTATGCCATAGAGTGTTTATAGGAAAGCACATTTGCTTAGAGAGTTCAAATTGCATATCTAGGTAACTTGGCAACCGTATAGTAGGGATGAGGTTGAAGAGATGGAACTTATTCCCATGTGCAAGATGGATGAAGAATACTGGTGTAATGTTTGCCCCCTAATTTGCTTCTATATTATCGAGTACCATCTTCCAAATAGGGTGATGCGGCAATTTGGAAAACTTCAAACTTGCCCTCCAGAGTATAACAACATAGGCTAAGACCTGCACCGGTACGTATTTTTTTCCGGTAAATACCCTTGAAATTGATTAATTTGTAACCATGTAACCTTGTTGGTTTACTAAATAAATGTAGAATCGATCGTCGCAAGCAAAGGGGTGCCAAGAATTGGGAGGAGGCGCACATTCACGCAACCAATGCATGGAAATTACGAGCAAACAACAGGGATTATGGCGGGGTTGTACACCGTGATGTGCCGTTCAATCAATATTTGGACCGGCTAAAACAAAACACACGCCTGAAGCTCAAGGTTGCAATGGACAATGCCAACATTGAGGACCTACCTTCGGATCCATAAGATGTTTTCCCGGAGTACGATGAAGTTACAAGAAGTGGTAGGCAGCCAGAGCGTGGTCCTTTCGAGGATTACATTGTAAGTTCATATGCAATGGATCTTTGGTTCAATTATTTTATTTTATTAATGATATAATTCAAATTTGTTCTTACAGAACCAACAACTATGAGGCTGGACAAGTTTTGAGTGTTCCAATAGGATCTACAGAGGAGGCTAGTGTGTTGAGGGGGTCCTTACAGGTTCATTTTTTTTGCCTTGTCACTTGTGTGTCTATGGGAAGGTGGTTGTGTCTGAGCAAATGTTTTGTGTGGTTGTGTCTTGAGCAAATGTTTTGTTTTTTTTATGTGTGTAGAGGCTTAAAAGGGGATCTAGGAAAATGGCTTTCAAGATGAATTGCTTGGCGGCACCGGCACCTGCCATTGATGAGGTTGGACCTTCAGCATCTATGCATCGTGTGTCCTCAAGCATGGCAAGGAGCACAAGTCGGGCAGCATCTAGAGGTGTGAGGGCATACATAGTAATTTTGGATGATATTAACACATTTATCTTGCCAACATTTAAATTTTCCATGGTTGCCAATTTAGGAGGAAGATTGGTTTCCCTCAAGGTGCCCCTGATTCTGAGATTGCCGATGATTCCGATGACACTACAAACTCGGAGCACGATGACCCGATGTACGACCAAGAGGAGGTTGGCCCTTCTCAACTACAAGGCACTCTGACCTTGACACAAGGTAGTCCACCACCTAAGAGGCAGGCACGGGGATGGGATCGCACAGATGTTGGAAGCGTCAACGTCCCCCTCACCAACCCAGGCCATCGTTGTGTGACGAAGAAGCCGTATACTCCGCATCGATCACATTCTAGTGGCTAAACTCATCGTTTGGGCTTATTTATGTAGTAGAATTAAATTTCATGAACTTGATGAACTAAATATGTTTGGACTATTTCATGGACTAAATGTGTTTGGTAGAACTATTACATGGACTAAATGTGTTTGGACTATTTCATAGTTGTACTATGTTAATGTGGTTGTACTTTGTGATGGACTTTGTGTCGATGTGTGCAATGTGAAGTGATGTGTGTATCCATTAAATGAACTATTTCTTGAACTATGTATCTTGTGTGAAATGTGAAGACTGTGGTGTAAAAGTGTAGGAGTGAAGGGATTTGTCGAAGTGAAGTGAAATAGTTAGTCGTGCCAAGCCTCCTGGCGTGACCAATGCGAGGAAAATGAATACCAGGTACATTGGTGGAAGGTTCTTTTGGCACGACTAACAACGGAGTCGCGTCAGGCCTCCTGACACGACCGTGATTAGAGTTGCGCCAGGCCACTTGGCGTGGGCGCAACTCATATGGGAGCCGCGCCAAGTGAAACTACCACTAGTGTTCCCGGTATTCATTTTTGACACAAGATGACGCGCCAGAGGCCTTGGCGCGACTCTTATGTTAGTCGCGCCAAGGCCTTTAGCGCGACAACTTGTGTCGAAAATGAATACCGGTGACACTAGTGGGAGGTTTACTTGGCACATATTCCATATGAGTAATCCCTTAAGAATCTCATTTCCTTCTCTATAAATAGCTCACCACTGTCGGGTTCCACTTCAGTAAGGCGTAATCCTGAATCACAATAAGCCTTCTTGGAACCGAATGGGATATGGAAACTTCATGGACATGTACATGTACAACTTCCAACTGCCTCAGCTCAGTCAGAGTGAATTGCGGCAACTGAATTTTAGAAAGAGTATGTACCGATCCTCTGAAGGCCTCATCCACCCTCTCATTAAATAATGGAGTTGCTTGGCCCACCAAGACTTGGTTCAACTATAGGACTACTTCGCACCACAGGTGTTTTTTTGGGTCATTGGAGTTGGAATGGATTGCACCACAGGTGTTGGTTGCGTCATTGGAGTTGGAATTGATTGCACCACGGGAGTTGGTTCTGTCACCCTTTCATTGATTGATGGTCTTGCTTCATCAACAAATGAGACTTGTTCTTCACCACCATTTACAATGTCATCTTCACCACCACCACCATTTTCAATACACTACTAGAATCCCAACTTTAGTCGAGTGTTGTAAAAACTCCCCGACCATCCATCGGCAAATACATGTATAGCTGATAGTTTTATAATTTCCGATCGTACATCTTCTACCCTTAGCTATTATATAGAATGAGTGACGGTTTTTCATGGCTGTTTGATTGCTCAATTAACACGGTCGGCTGTTACTGAAGTGACCGATAGTCCATGAGTTCCTCTTGGTAACGCAGCAGGGAACCTCCACAAAGTAAGTAGCACCCACATTCTGAGTATAAAACTTGTTTATATTTTTTTTATAATAATCGAGTAGCCTTGCACCTTAGATTCAGAAGCTAGCCTGCATCTAAGCCGCGCATTCTTAATCGTATTGGTTTTATGAGGACGATCTTCTCCAAACCTTGTCCATCAAAGTAAAAGCAGGTCAAACACCGGCGGGTAGTGCCGTACTAGCGATTCCGATCTACATCGCAAGTTCGCCACCAACGTTCAGTGCTCCGCCCAACACGGTCGTGACCAAGTCACCGTCACCATCACCGGCGGCCCTAAGCAACATATGCAGTTCTGTCACCGGCGACAATTTTGACGCGAGGCAGTTGCCGTCGCTGCAAGCAGCACTCTGTGTCGCCGACTTGATAAGCGCGGTGGCCCCAGCAAAGGTGCGTATATCTTCCTGATCTCTATTTACGTATTGTATTCCTCGTTACAAATTGCGCAGGGCTTCCTGCCGTTGCAGCATTTAATTTGCATCTAATTTGCATCCATGGGATCAGATGTACGTGTACTGGGAAAAACCTATTCAATAGTCATTGGTGTTGATCCAACTTCTTCAATTATACGAGAAGGTACTCCTAGATCTCAATCTCTTCTACATTTATGTTACTTGTCTATCTACGTCATTTTTCTAATCCATATGCTTTTCTGCATCCTGAATTCCAGATTACCTTGGTGTCAAAAATAGTCATGTGATAAGCTACAGTGGTATAAAGTATAAACAATGCATCAAGACGTGATACTTCACGAAGAGATGCATGGATTGACTAGTTTCCTCTTACCATTTTTTTTCCTATGTGATCACTTGTATTAGCGTCCTGTAAGTTTTCCTACAGAAGGAGCAACTCTAATCGCTATCAAAGGTTGGACTTCACGAAGATGATTAACTGCAGTTTCTTCTTTATAATTTTTGTTTCCTTTGTGATGACTTGTACGATTGGAGTCCCGTAATTTTTCCTAAAGTAGGAGCAACTTTTTGTAACCATTATCAAAGATTCAAACTTATATATTGAACAAATGCATGTTTCAGATCTACTGTACATTCTTGTTTTCTATATTCCAGAAAACATATATATGAGCAAATGCCAAAAGTTGAATGCGGTTAATATTATTGAGCACCTAATTATCCTTTTCGAATTGTAACTACCCAAATAATAAAAAAGAAATATATCAGAATATTTTATTTATAAAATAAAATACCATGATGGCCGAGAGTACCACAGCAGTAGGCAAATTGAACACATATCCACACGCCTGTGGTACCTCTGCCTACGGAATAGGCGACTGTGGATGCTTAGGCATTTTCCGTTGGCGACTCAAAGGCCGACTAACTGTTAGTGATCGGGCAAATGGCTGACCAAGAGTGGCCGAGGGGAAGTCCCCGACGGTATACCGTCGATACCGTCGGGCTATTAAAATCCCCGAGTGTGTTAATATATATCCGACGGTATAAAAACACTTGGCTAAAGTTTGGATTCTAGTAGTGATATCATCTTCACCACCACTTTATTCTTCTTCAGAGTTCACAGATCTATCATTCTCATCCTCATCATCCTCCAAGTCGGCAACATCAAAATCATTGTTTACTCTACATGTATCAAAGTCACCTTCATCACCACTACCATCTGAACCATGAGAACAATCATCATCACCACCCTCTTCATCATCATCTTCCTCATCAACCTCATTGGCCAGTAACACATCTTCCTAGTTAAGTGTTCGATAGGCTCATCGCTATGTGGAGGCATACACCAAGGACAAACATCAACAACTAACTTGGCACAAGCAACTTGAAAATCTTTCACCAACTCTTTGTAAAATAACCAATCATCATCACATGCAAGAGGCATCAACACATAGTGAGATCTTTTGTCACCGGCATCAAACCTTTCACGAATCTTTAAATCCTCTTCCTCATTTTCAACTTTGAACAAAGAATTAACTCAGCCTATTATATCATCAAATGTTGGAGGACTATCAAATCTTGCTACTTGTTGCCTCATTCTTGCAAACTCTCCATTATCATCAACCGTGCCACCCGAGAAAAAATGAATTAAACGATCCATTTACACACAACCACAAAATTAAATGGATTATATGGACCTTCACCTATTTTCTTACGACTTCTACATTACCAAATATATAAAAAACTATATCTTGAAAGCATTAGTGAAGAATTTTCAAAAAACAATTTACCCACAATTCACACTTCGAAATCCTACTATGCAATAGAAATTACACGATAGGAAGGGGTTACCATCGACCAATTGCACGATACAACATACCTAATCATAGCCGATTCGTACTCAATCCACCTATGCAACTCAAACCATACACAAAACCTAACCACCTCAGTCCAACTAAAACGACAGAATCGAGAAAAACTAATTGGTTAGAGTGAAGGAGTTACCTTCTTGGAGCAATTTCCCTTCATTTCCCCTTCGAATCGAGTGAGAGATGGAGTGGATCTAGAGTGAAGGAGTTGGGGTGGCGCCATGGGAGGGAGAGAGCTCGGGTTAAGGCTGGGAGGGGAAGGGAGGAAGTGAGGAGGAAGAAAGGAGGGGATCGGCGGGCCCAGTCGTTATGCGCTGAGTCGCGCCATGCTGCCTGGCGCAACAGAGCATGTGGGTGCAACTCAGCCATGACAGCTTAGCTGCCAGCACGGCCACCCCATGCGCGCCGTGCTAGCGTGGAGGGCCGGTCGCGCCCCATGCTCTGGCGCGACTCAAATATTAGTCGCGTAAGATATTGTGGCACGACAGAAAGTGTTGCTTCTTGAAATTTTACTTTCACCTATGCTGTTTTAAAAATTTTAGATTGAAAAGGGTTAAATAAAAAAATTCGGTGAAGGAGGTAAGCATGCTCCCGCCGTGCAACCCGTGTATAGTTGCAAATGAAAGCAGCTTTCTGTGAGCCATCTCTGACATTGCAAATGAGAAGAGACTCGAAATCGAGATTAAAAAGGGTTAAATAAAAAAATTCGGTGGAGGAGGAGGTGGGCATCCTCCCGCCGTGCAACTCATGTAAGCAAATGAAAGCTGCTTTCTGTGAGCCATCTCTGATATGGCAAATGGAAAGAGACTCGAAACCGTATTAGGCCCTAAACATACGTGATGATTCATGCCTTTTTTTTTTTGAGAATAGGCATGCTGGAAAACTGAAGCTTAAAGATACGTGTCCTGCGTTTCACATTTTGCATTATATCCGTGCACGTTCCACACAGGGTGAGTGAACTCTCTACTTAATTAGAGCAGGATTTTACTAAGCCGTGACAGTGACTTCTTGAAGCATCCAAAATTTTAACTCCCCTACCATGTGCATTGCCCCTGGTCAAAGATGTCATCTAGGGGCACTGCACGTGTCCGCGCGGGCCCAGTACAGTTGCTGTGGTGGAACATATTGACCTCCGAGAGGCGGCAATGCCATTTTGGCAAATTCATCTGTTACCAGTTGCGCTGAAATGCCTATGGCATCCATATATGGTTGACCCCGGGACAGAGCTGTGTTCAAAGAGCCTGAATGATCGAGCCTTTGCCGTTTCTTTTCGGCCAGTTCAACATCCACGGTTGCCGTCTTGAAGCGTCACGCGTGACATGCAGTACAGTAGTCAGTAGTGTTGCATACTTGCATGGCAGGAAGAAATGGATGCACGCACAGGAGGGCTTCACCTTCTCTCGCGTCTTGGTTTCGTCCTCAGCAGCGAGTATTCGGAGCAGTGCCCTTTCATTGAACGGAACAGACAGGCGCCCTTTGGCTCCGACCCATGCTCACGCAGGCACGAAGTAGGCTGACATTTCGGTGCACCAGTAGTATAGTATACTCCAGCAGCTCCCATATATCTCTCCCGGTTTCCTCCTCATCGGCGAGAGCCGAGAGCATCCGCCTCCGAATAAACAACAACATAAAGCGCCTCACCTCGCCACTACCCGGCGGACACTTGGCGCCGCGGGCGCCACTTTGCACCGCGACGCCGCGAGAGATCTTTGCGGCCCTACCACCGTGGACGAGCTTGTGGTCGTGAGACGCGGGCGGGTCAGTGCCTCAGTGGAGTGTGGAGGGAACTGAAGCGGTGAGCCGGCGACGCCTCCGCAGTCCACGCCGGCTCCAGAAGCCTCCGCCGCACTTGCGAAGACGCTCCAGCTCACGGGTGGCGTCCGGGCGTCGGCAGACCGGGGCAGGCGCGCAGCTGCAGGCCCGCCTGGCGGCCGGGTCCCCGGGGCCCGGGCGCACATGTGGCTGCGAAGGGAGCACACCCTCCGCGGCTCCGCGAGACGTTGCTGTCGCCAACGGCTGTACACGTCCGCTCCGGGTTTGATAATGCCGGCGGATCGCTGGGCATCATCGGTCGCCGCCGTTTGCTGCGGGAGGACGCACGATTGCTCCAGCTTAGGGTGTCTCCACCAATCTGCCGAAGAAGATAGCTGACGTGGAGGAAAGAAGCTCCCTGCACAACTCAGGCAAACAGTACTCGGGAAGCGTGCGTGTGAGAGGGAGGGAAATCGGGAGAAGTGCGAGATAGGCGCGGAGTGAAGCGCCTGCCTCTTGCTTTTTTACTGTGCATCGAATAAACTAATACACCTGCTAGCTTCCTTACGGGGGACCATTTGAACTGATAACTTGACGAGTGTCGTGTCATTTTTCTCGCCAGGATATTTTTTCGGCGTGTCTTTGATTGGCTCCTAGCATGATGATATGTCCCATTCCATACATCTACATGTTTTTATTAAGAATTCCAGGGCATCATAGCCCTGGCCCTTAGCGTTGCGATGGGACGTCTAGAGTTACGTGGGAAAAATATTATGATTAAACTCAATAAATGTTTTGAGAGGGACTCTAAAAAAAATGTTTTCAGAGGTACATACGCTAACCGGTTGTAGGGAACAAATGCGGGGTGATTTGGTTTGCTCGCTACACTGCCGGCTATAGCTTATTGCAGACCGCCGGCCTGCTAGTGGCCCAGCTAATCTCATTGCTCTTATAGGCCGGCCTGCCTAGCGTGACCCGCCCGTACGGATCCCTCCAAAGCGGATCCGCTCGCGTGTATATATAACCGTATAATAGGCAGTGATGTAACGGCCCAGTCCATCCAAATCCCGCCGGGCGCCCGGGCCTGCAGGCGCACAGGTTTTGCCATTGCCAGCTCTGCCAGCAACAGCAACACCCGGCTCCGGCTGGCCGTCAGAACCACGAGTAACTAAAATCAATCACCACATACTCTCTGTTAAAAAATCACCACATACCCAGCAGGCCAGCACTCAGCTAATATATGTTCAGACAACCAATTCCAGGCATTCACAATTGCACAAAACATTTCACATCATCATCAATATTAATTGTACTAAACATCGCATAGCAACATGAGCCTCTTATTTCGAGAAATATCAGGCCTCACAAAAGTGCCATGAAAGTATTTGGAGTACTCGGCAAAAGCAAAACTGAAAACAGCCTGGTGAAGCATAACACTCTTATAGTCAGATGCCACTGGAATACGGCTCATCAAAATTGTGCTGCTGAATTAGCAGGTCAGGATATGGCAGTTACCCCTGAAAACCTCGAGGGTCCAACTGAATCCACAAACCCACGGACTGAGAGTTCTGGCAAGGAAGCATCCCTCTGTTGCAGTAATCCATGATCAATGTAGACGACCACTACTGTAATATCATCGTGGAAGAAGCGGCGCACTCCCTTCTCGACTTTCTTCAGATCATCATATCTCATTTCCCTCTTCTGCGCAGCTTGTTTCAATGCTGTTCTTACTAGTCTCTTTGCAATTCCCTATCAGAATTATGGACATTAGAGTTAGAATCTTTCTATATAGATAAACTAACCACTGCCACTTAGACCTTTGCCCAAAGACCAATGGAAAAAAATATTGATTTATGCACATGCAAGTGAAGGTACCAAACACGTACTCTTCGTGGATTGCTCTGGATAATTTCAACAGCTTGTTGATTTGTCAGGTGCTCCCAAAGACCATCAGATGCAAAAATAATAAATTTATCTTGTGGATGAAGTGCTCTTGTATATATAGATGGCTCTGCTGTAAGAACAGGGCGGCGGAGAGGCTCCGAAAGTCGAAAACGAGTAATGGAGGGATCAAGAGCAAACTCCCGCCTCTTCAAATAAGCATCCCCAATTGTCCTTGAAACCTATATGCAAAAAACAGGAAAGAAGGTCAAGTGGACATCAATAAGTTTGACGTGAACTTCTATTTCTAACAAGCTGAAATATTACCAGTATGTCACTAACAAACACTAAACTGTAAGTTTGATTTACCACCACAAGTACCCTACATCATCTACACCAAAATATGTATTATGTTGCAGTAACAACTGTTCACCAACCTGAATTATACCCTTAATGCGCCAAACACCATGCTTGAGAACAACAATTTGAGAATCATCTGGATGACGGGATATAAGTTCATGCCTCACTTCCTCCATACTTGCATTATGATCTCTTGTGAGTGGCTCAGCAACAATCTTGTTTGATCTACCTAAACGGCCAATTACAGCCCTGGAATCACCTAGATTAGCCACATACAGCGTCCCTCTCCATATGACACCAACGAGACAGCAAGATCCAACTGCAGCAATTAAAGGCTTTATAAAATGTGTTCTCCGCACAAGTGTCAAGAAACCTTCCTCAGTAGCAGCAAATGCACTCCGGACAACATTCTCAGATATTGTTCCATTTTCTTGAGCAAGTCCTACAAGATAGCAGAGCAGAAGATATTATTTTAGCACAATGAAGATAATTGGATCAGTTGTAGTATGTTTGGCATTTTGCAATGATAAGAATTAGGTCACAGTAGCCGCAGCCCACAGGTACTCACTACTCAGTAGCACCTCAACAACTGAAGTCAGTCTGCCAGAATTACACAACATAAAGTTGAGCAACTGAACACAATAAGAATCCACCTAATCTGCTATTTGCAAAGGACCACGAATACTGATAGCTCGTCCAATGATCAGAATCCACTCAGTCACTGGCAAGAGTATTGCGTTGTCCATTTCTGCTCATGAAACAGCAGCATACTTAATAAGAGAAGTAATACAACATGTATTGTGCCGAGAGAAAAAAAAAGCTATCAGCAAAGGTAGCTCCAATTTTTCAAAGATGACAGGGGTTCATACTTGAAAACAAAACTAATAACTCCTCCCCCCCCCCCCCCCCCCCCCCCCCCCCCCCCCAAAAAAAAAAAGGTATTATTATACCATTGGCAAACAAAACTCTAAGAGGGAGCTCTTCACCTTATAAGGGCTCAATGAAAAAATGGTAGCACAAATTGCAACCGACAAGCAAAGAAAAGATTAATAGTAACAGCAAAAATATATCGTCATCAATCAGTCTATCAAAACAGGTGTGAAACCTTGGGAGAAAAATCATCATCATTATTCTACAAGCGAATTGAGTGCTTCATTCACAAGTTGAGGGTGGTGACTACTTACGGATGAGGTGTGCGAAGAGGTGGTCAGATATGAAACGGGCCGCCTCGGCGCCGCCGTGGCCGTCATAGACGCCCACGAAGGTTGCGGCAGCTCCCGTCTCCACCTGGCTGTGGTCCTCCAACGCCTCGTTGGCCTGCGCGACGGCAAACGAGAACTCACCCGCCGCGTGGCGCCCGAGGTCCCGCGACCAGAGCAGGTCGTCGGCGACGCCGCCGCGGCCATTGTCGCTGCCGTCCTCATCCTTCCTCGTACGCGCGTACCTCCGGACCGGGCCCAAGCACGCGGACGCAATCTTCCTCAGCCACGACCACATCCCTCATTTCCCTCCTGCCTCGCCGCTTCCGGAACCCCAGGACCGCACCGAATGGGGGATTCGCCCCTATTCCTAGCGTGTCTCCGAGATCAGTGTACACCTAGAATCTGCAAATTTCACCGTGAACAAGACGAAAATTAAGAGTACTAAGAGCAATTCCACGTCCTTGATTAAAAATTCTGACAAGGAATAATGCAAATTTTTATTCAGAGCACTTCTCCACGAAGCACGAGAATCGCAGATTGAAAAAGAAAAGCTTACCGAAACGCCCGCGTATGAGTGCAATAATCGGAATTCGCCTTATGAAACCAGAGGAATCATCGGTTCACGGAGATTTTGAGTCTGGAGTTCGGATCGCCAGTGAGGTGGGGACGGAGACCGAACAGTTCCTTGGTATGGAAGAAGAAGAGGTGGGCACGAGGACAGGCGGCGGCTCCGCGTGAGTTTTGCAGGGGACTGGATTAGCAGAGCAATTTATAGAGCCATTTCGCAGGGACACCCCTGAGGTTGGGGGTTATTTACGAGCATGGCAACCTGGAGAAAAGTGCAAAAAGTGCTCGAAAAAAAGCAAAAGCGCGCACCTGTGACCGCGACTGGAATCGTTGGCTTCGTCAAGAGAGCGAGAACGTGCACGGATTATTTCAAGCGCGAATACCCGATTTTGGCTTAGAGAGCGAGGCTCCGTTCGGATCACTGCTAACAACTAGCCGGGGAGCTAGTGGTTGGTAAGGATAGAGCAAGAGTATTTTAAAAAATTCTTCTTCAAAATTATGTATGGGAGTTCTTCAAAAAAAATTTCCCCCAAAAACATATCAATCCACAGCAGATCGCTAATAAATAGCCTCCAATATTTTAAAATAGGCCACGTCATCGTATTGGGCTCATCGGAAGGAACACGCGAGCGTGCGGGAATCAGGATTGGGGGAGGAATGCCAACGCTAAAATATACGCGGTGGTAGGCTGTTTTTTAGTGTTGCTAAAAAATTGGGGAAGGTTTGGGTGGACCGTTGAAGTTCATTTTTTCTCTTTTTTCCCTTAAAAAAAGTATTGGGATAAAAAAAAAGTATTGGGATAAGATTAGCAGCCTCTTGGAGTTGCTGAGTACCGGTTGGTTTGGTTGGTTTATTTGGTGGATGTCAACCAATTTTCAGCAGCTAACAACTATCGGTCAATATATTTTACGCACGGCAAGTTGTGTGCAAAAACCTTAAATAATTGGACAGTTTTTCCCGGTAACGTCGTTGATTATGGTCATGAGTGCCATGTTTACAATCTTTGCTACATCTTACGGTCTAAGTTTCTATTTTCTGCAATAAAAAGAACTTCGTCGCACCTTAACCATGGTTTAAAAGTTTGATATATAAAGAGGCGTGATAAAATGTGGTGATGAACAAATATTTCCTAACTTTTTAATTTCTTTTCCTTAGAAGACTAGTGCTTAAGTCAGTCGTTGGCTAAAAATTAAATCATTTAGCCTATCTATGAAACTATGCAATAAAATTATGCACTAAGAATGATAGTTTTATTTTATTAAAAAGCTGACATGGCATTCTTAGTAATAGTACAATGAAACCATACACTGAAACTAGCCTTAGATAGTTCTAGCTATGTATAAGCGTTTAATTACATGTGACCACAGTGGGCCTGCTCCTCCATCGCGACTATAGGTAAACTTTAGCCCCTGTCACATCACAGGTGTTCATAATTTGACACTAATTAGGAGTATTAAACATAGTCTAATTACAAAACTAATTGCACAACCCCTAGGCTAAATCGCGAGACGAATCTATTAAGCCTAATTAGTTCATGATTTGACAATGTGGTGCTACAGTAACCATTCACTAATGATGGATTAATTAGGTTTAATAGATTTGTCTCGCGATTTAGCAGAGGGGTTCTGCTATTAGTTTTGTAATTAGTTCATATTTAGTTTTTCTAATTAGCATTTGAACATTCGATGTGATACAAACGCCCCCCGGATGCCGACGAAAATAAAACGCCGAGGATGTGAACGGTGGCAGATTAAAGAGTACACAAATTAAGCTTTCGCCGTCATTCAGCAGAAACGAAACGCTCGCGACGCTGAGAGCAGTGTACAAAAGACGCTGTAGCAAAAGGCTCCTTTTCCGATCCTCTGAGCTCCAGATCAGGCCATCCATGATGTGAAAAGCGCGAAAAAAAAGTGCGGAAAAGAGCCCACGGAATGAGGTCGGAGAAGCAAGAACCCCGCGAGAGAGGGGAGACCGGACAGCTGCGTGCGTGCGTGGACCCAACACCCAACAACCGTTGGAACACCACCGAAGACTATAGCAAAAACTGCGAATGCAACCATATGGTCCAACAAATTGTGCTGAAAAATATTAAGGATATGTTGCAATCAATGGACAAAGACATATGGTCATTTTCTCTTCTAGAGGTTGACGAACAGCAAAACACGACAAACAATGTACTTAGAGAGATCACCGAGGAATCATGATTGAGGTAGACCCGGAGGACGCATCTTTGCATACATACCTAAACAAGGAACAGAGAGCTGCATACGAAAAAAATTCTAGCCGCAGTTAATAGTGATTCAGGAGGCCTATTCTTTGTCAATGGACTGGGAGGCACAAGATAAACTTTTCTATATAGAGCGCTACTGGCTATAGTCCGTGGACAAGGTAAGATTGCTTTAGTTACAGCAACATCTGATGTAGCAGCTTTAATAATGCCAGGGGGGCAAAACCGCCCAATCTAGATTCAAGATACCACTAAAGATAGATGATAGATCTATTTGTTCATTCACAAAATATACAGACGGCTTCATTAATTATTTGGGATGAAGCATCTATGACTAAGAGACAAACAATTGATGAGGCTTTAGACAAAAGTACGAGGGACATAATGGACAACCCAAATCTTTGTGAAAAAAACAATAGTTTTTGATGGAGATTTTAGACAAATTCTATCTGTTGTGCGAAAGGGAACAAGAGTGCAAATAGTGGATGCATCACTTAGGAGAATGGTATATATGGGAATTATATTTTCTCAGTGGGATTAAGGTTTATACAAATGGCATGTAAGGAATTTTCTCAAAGAAAGAATTTTCTCAAAGAAAAAAGAACACGCAAGGCATGTCACTCTCTATCCTCCTTTTTCTTCCAACACCAGCAATGTCTAGTGGACACATGGCATGATATCACAGGAGGAAACGTGCTGAGGCTTCTGAGAGCTGTAAAACTTACAGATATATCTAAGGGGGTGTTTGTTTGGGGCTGCTAAACTTTAAGACTAAAGTTTAGTCTCTAAATTACCAAACAAGATGAGTAAAAGTTGCTAAAGTTTAGTTCTTAAAGTTTAGTCCTTTAGTCTTAAAGAGGTTGCTAAAAGGGACCTTGGACAAGGTGTACCCCTCATTAATGCCCCTGATGGCAGATGATGATGAAAACTATGTTGCACCGTCAGAAGCATCGTTGTCTCAAGGAAATATAGCTACTACCCAACATGGGGACGAAGATCAAAATATGAATCAATTTCGGGATCAGATAGCTGATGGATTGTTTAATAGATTGTAGCTCCTCTATTTTGTAATAATGAGATTAGTGTATCCAATGAATATTATTCGGCATAAATGAATTTTTTTGGCAAAGCGGGCTAGCAGCGTGGCAAGGCACAGAAGGCAAGTGGTAAGGCAGAGAAAAAGGGCAGAGGCGGGCAGGGCGCGAGTGGCAGGAAGATGGCGGGAGCGCTGGATAGCACAGGCGGAAAAAAGGGCAGGGGTAGATGGGAGGAGGGAAAAAGGGTAGGGGCAGGTAACGATTAGAGGCAGTTTGATCTTTGTTCAACTTATTTAATGTTCTTTAGTCACTAGAATCAAATAGAGGGATTAAACTTTAGTCAGGGATCAAATGAGGGACTAAAGTTTAGTTTAGTCTTAAGAGAACCAAATAGGACCTAACTATTGGAGGTCTCAAGTATGTACTAAAACGTTGACCATTTGAGGTCCTGTCGCAAGCTTTCCTAACACCAGTTGTATAAACATGCATATATACGTAGGAGGCAGCTAACTTACGGCTGGCCATAAAGTAGACCTACCGTACGACCACACCAGTTTTAGAAAGCTAATCAAGGGTCTGTTTGGTTTCACATGCTTATGCATAAGCAACTTAAAATAAGCAAATAAGTTGCTTATGAAACCAATCACTCTTGCTTATGGGGTTGCTTATCATAAGCAAATAAGCAACTCTTGGGTTGCTTATGGTTGCTTATGGGGACTAAAAGATGCACTTTACACCTTTTGCCCTCATTGAATGCCTGGTTGCCCTCCCTCTCTCTCTCAATGATTAGGGGCAAACATGACAATATCCACCTCATTCAATGCTTATAAGCAATGGTATCCAAACAGCTGAACTAAAAATAAGTAACTCCAAATAAGCAACTTTAAGTTGCTTATAATAAGCAACTCAAACCAAACAGGCCCCAAGACTGTTTGCACACTTTCCTATTGTAGTAAATTTGACTTTACACGTCATGTTGCCCCGCGCTGTTTTTTCTCATGCTGACACATCGCCTCCACCAAGACCACACTGGGTACTGAATCCCCGTAGCTTTGCATTATTATGCAACCCTGGTATACAGAAATCCAATTGCAGATCAAAACTGCATAAACATCATTCAATTCTCTGCCTAGCTAATTTATTTTTTCACCCATACAATTCAGAATCAAATACAAAGACATTCACCAAACATCATTTAGTACCAGATGTGTGGCTCGGGGGAAAAATGGTATCATCATGCATCTTCAGGCAAAAAAAAAACTGACATCAGCAGAAGCTCTGTTTATAGTAGCATGTGCTACTCGAACAAGAAGCTACACTACTTATTTACAGCATTTGCACATGCAGAACATAATACTCCCAAGATGAATGAACACATCATATTTGCTTCCATTGCATACCGTCTTTGTATTTTCCATTGATGACCTGCAAGTATAATGAGCAAAAAAAGAATCAAATCGGATAGCCTGTAGCACAGAGCTGGGGAAAAATGATTGAGTATGTTTTGATGATATTTTGCTTGTACAGCAATCAATATTGTTAGAAGTTGTAGACACATTATAGTGAACTCAGAGGCTACTTAGAACAATGTTATAATAATCAACTTTTTGAACTCAGAGGCCACTTAGAACAATGTTATAATAATCAACTTTTTGAAACCTCATAAGCAAAGTTTGAGAAATTGCGAGCACATTAGAACATGGATAAAAAGCATTCTCAACCATAAAGAAATTGCCATCTAACCATGCACCAAACATGTAAATGACATTTCAATGATAAATTGCTCCAACCAAGCTACTACTGTCAAACTGCTGAACTAAATTAGAAAACAAACCATCTTGACGTTGCTGGACATGCAGAAACCAAGGACATGAGGAACTACACAAACAAGCATAACAGAGAAGTCAATCAAACTGTTGTCCCGTGTGGCTGAGCAAATCAACCAAACTGGAAACCAATAGGGATCAAACCAAGCACGGGGCTGTAAGCTGCTATAGTAACACAGATCAAAATGAGCGAAGAGCATTGCTAGTAGTTGTATGTTTACTATTTACTGAAGGGGGCCAATATTGCAAGATATTCAAGCTGAATTACCTAATGAAGTATATTGTTATGCCTAAATAGAACATTGTATATTGCTTAATGAAAAACGAGAACTGAAAATTGAAACTATGAAAAAGTGGCTTCTTCTATATCTAGTATAAGTGTTGCGAGGTCTATATGACCTACTACTGAAGGCAAGCAAACAAAAAAAAGATTTGTAAAATGCTCACTATTATTGCTTAATAAAAATACACTATTTTTCTTAATTCAGAAACATATTATTGCCTAATGCTTAGCAGTATTATTGCCTAACCACCATCTCTTGTGTTCTATAGGTAAAAAGAGTAGGAGAGGCAGTCAGAACAAGGAGAGAAATCTAACAGAGCATACAAGAATCTCATAGTGATGCTATAACATTACTGAAAAGGGCTAGATTGCCAATGCTCTAAATTAAAATAAATG
Source organism: Setaria viridis (assembly GCF_005286985.2). NCBI lineage: Eukaryota > Viridiplantae > Streptophyta > Magnoliopsida > Poales > Poaceae > Setaria > Setaria viridis. Next base: position 34,266,275 of record NC_048263.2, read on the forward strand.
TAATATAGTATACTTACCGCTTACATATAATAAAGTGACTAGCTGCTGGAACAATTTGCTACAGATCAATAATGAAGCCAACAACTAGTTATTGGAGCCGTAGAGTAGTTAGTTTGCCTAATTGAAACTTTAGATAGCCTGAATAAGCAGTAGATTAGCCTATTTTAAAACAAACAATTGCCAAATTTGTATCCAATTTGCTTACACCTAATTCAAAAAGACAAGGAAGGCACAGTAATGTGATGAATGTACAACTGAAAGAGAACGGCGTGCATCATTTGCCATTATACTAAGCACATCATTACGATGTGACCGAGTAAAAAATATGAAACATTGGAAATATACAGGGATGCTTTTTTGAAGAATAGTATGCGGTTACCACACTTGAACAAATCCATCGCTTTTATACAGTAAATTCCCAATTGCTGCTAGTGTTAAAATCTATTGATTACCCCTTGACAACATGAAGGACCCTGCAGATAGTCTCAAATGCTAATACTTTGCCTACAAAGAAGGCTACGTTGACATAAAAACATAGGAACCAACTGGGGCTAAGGAATAGTACTTTGCCTACTAAAATAAAATGAACAATAATATGCGTAACTAAAAATAATACGTTGCCTAACTACTAATAGTACTTTGTCTAACTAATAACAATACTTTGCCTATCTAAGTACTGTAATTTACCTAACTAAAGGCTTAGCAATGTTCTGGTCTAATTTGGGAATTGGGAACATCGTAAATTTCGAATGAGATAATCAGAAAAAATTCGGAACAACCGATAAGTAAAATGTTCTTCTAAAGATGGATCATTAAACAGCTATATAAGTTTCGAAGACCAAAATATACGCGGCAAATGAATTGTGAACTTCCGCACACTTTTAGAACACAAGCGACAAACAACACAAATATATATGGCAGTGACGAGCAGCACAAACTCCCTCCACGTCCACCACTGGGTTCTGAACAGCCCTCACGACACCCTGGAATGCATGTCTCCCAACCCCAGCGCACCTGACAATAACAACACTAGAAGTTCTGAACATGAACACACCTCAAACAATAAAAATTGCACGCAGTGCAGAATCCTAAACACACCCATCAACATCTACTGTTTACACATGCAAAAACGTGAATACATCTTCATGCTGATTCTGTTAACGACGGGCAGCATAAAAGAAAGCTGATAGACAAAAACACTATTGACAGATTTTGTTTTAATGCTTCAAATTTACACTCAACCTTCTGTCATGCAAATAATCACATTCTAAAGCATGCATCTTGTATATTTCAGAAAAAAGTTACTACACATTTCAGTCCACCAAACCACTACCAATCAAGCTGGTAGAGTACCAGAATTTAGTAACTAATCCAATAAAAATTTTAAGAAAATTTCCTAATCAGAATGCAAAAATGCTAAATTAAAATAAATAAATTGCTTGATGATTTAGCAAAAATTGCCTATGAACTTGAGAGGGGTACACGGTACTGACTCCAACTCAAGAGGGCTAGGACACATTTCTATTGCTCCTGTACATGATGCGCGCTCCCTATGAAGACCATCATCATATCCTATATTTTTAATTGTTAGAGAGCAAACACAGAACTGCAATCCGTTGCATACCCCTGGCGTTACTTCCGTTAGCATCCATCGTCAAGGAACCTTCTAAATACAACCACTAATCCTATCCATTAAATTAGCATCTTGATTTATAGTTTTCAAAGTTGCACGAGGTAGATGGTTTGCACCAGGTATGTTCCCCTCGGCACGGATGCACCTGGCGGCCGGCGTGGTCGCCGCGGCAGGGCCCGAGCTGCAGGCCTGCAGCTCATGCTGCTGGTTGTGCCTCGCCGTGGTGGAGAAGGCCGCGAGATGGCTGCGCACGCACCTTCTGCTTCGTCTTCCGCGCCGGCGGATGCGGCGGCGGGAAGGATCGGCCAAAGAGCATCCGCATCATTCTGCAACGCGGCCGGCGGCGGGCTGGGTGGACGTGGCGTGCGTGGCGCTGTCAGCGGCGTGGCTAGCTCGTCAGGACTTTGTGGATGCGCGGACGAACTGAATGATCCGTGCTCAACATCTTCTACAGGTTATTCCTAAAAAAAACATCTTCGACAGGTTAGTGATTGCCAAGGCACTGCTGTTTGGGAAGGTGACGTGAGAGTGGGAGGTCATCCACGGCCGCCTACTGGAGCGTGCACCGACGAGTGCTTATGCTGATTGCTCAAACTGATTTGATGGCAAATTTCTGTCCAGCTAAGGACAATGGCAAATGGGTCATTTTAGCATGTCTTATGTCTATGACTACCGGAATAGAGTCAATGTTGGCATGAAAGAGATTAAACTTTATGGTCAATGGCATTTGCAAGATATAAGTTTTTTAGTTGGCAGACGAGGGATAAGAGTTTTAGCCAATGGCATATAGGAAAATTTCCCTTTTTCTTTTACCGTCCATGGGCCGTTGTAGTCCGGTTTATTTAGGCCGTTCCGTACGTTGGGCTTGGGCCTACGCATGCGTCGTCAGTGTGTGTACAGTGTTTCGGCCTACTGTTCTGCCGCTCGGTTGCCTTAAACGCTATATGTAAATTAACAGGTGGTGTATGTCTAATCCGGATAATGTATGTTTGTATGGATACACCCGGTACCATTGTTTACATGTGAAACATATTAAGTAGCTGCAAAACAAATGGTTTTATTGTGGCTCCTGTTTAACTTCGGCGAACCAATAGATAAACACTTAATCATATCGGCTCATCTGTGCCCGGCATAAATGAGCCGGCATAGATAAGTCATCCATATCAAGTTTAAAACGAGCCACCGCAAATATTCAATTATCTGTGTCGGCTCTCTTATTCGTGTCGGTATAATTTTGAGCTACCACGGATAATCCATTTTCTGTGCTCGGCACGAAAAAAATCCCCGTCTATGCAATTCAAATTTTAGCTTATATTCAGAAAATTTGTAACTTTTGCGTTCAAACTTGGATGGAGGCAAACTTTATATGAAAATTATACAGGTTCACCGGTTCTACGACTTAGTTGAATAGTTTTTTATTTGAAGTCATTTAGATGCTTAAATTATTGATGAAAATACTAGACAACAAGGGTAAAAAGAATAAAACTTCCCTTTGTGTGCAGATACGTGGTATATGTGTGATGGTAACGAGGTATCGCGTGAGGGGGAAGGTTGTGAATTTGAAAGCTAGACACTTCACACACGTGACTTGGGACAATAGAGTGGCCTCCATGCCTAGAATTTTTTTTTTGCTATCTTAATTTGCGAGTTCCCATTTAATTTTCCACTGGCAGGTATAATCCGTTATTTGTGCCGGCGCAATTGTCCACCGGCACGAATAATCCGTTATTCGTCCGAGCTTCGAGGTCGGCACGAATAACCATTCATATTCGCATCAACTTCATGGTACCGGTTTATCTACCGGCATGAATGAGGTTTTCGTGCTGGCATAGATGAGGTGCTTTGCAGTAGTGGAGGGCCACACATTTACCATGTAACTTTACATGTACAATTCGCTTTGTGTAATGTAATGAACTAATTATCACTTACTTATTTAGCCTTCCGTGCGCCACACATTTACCATATAGCTTCACCTGCATAGTGTAATATAATGAACTAATGATCGCTTCATTTGATCTGCACTCTGCACTGTAGAAGCTGTGGTTTTTAGTCTATTGTTATTAAACCTATAAGAGAGTCTTCCACTATGCCAATTTTCAAATGTCCTAATTAGGTAATTACAGAGACCGAACTACCGCTGTGCTACATTTTCGCACTATTCATGCTATTGCAGGCAATCTTTCCATTCAGTTCGAACCTGCCAAAAATGCAAACATATGAGTAGAAAGAGACTTGCCGCCCTTTTAGTGCAGTATAGAGGGAAGTTTAGGCCAGAAATTTAGAACAAATCCTTCACTACTAATCTACCACCAACACCAAGGATACGAACCTATGGCGGGCGCGGCAGAGCGTGCCGCTCTTCCAAGTTGATGACATCCTACACAGCTTCTGTTTAATATTTCTCTGTAATCTTTTATTGATTTGGTTCATCGGTGTTAGAATGAGGGATTTTGATCTGAAATTGGGAGTGGTGACTCTAGAGCACCTAATTTCTTGTGCTAATCTTCGACCTGATATAAGAAGCCCCTTACATTTATTGACAGAAGCAATGCACAGCCTTTGGCATTGGGGATCAAATCTCCTAATGAAAATCAAAATGTGTTATAGCATTCAGAGAGTGACTGCGAGTGAGGGGTCCCATCCTCGACCTTCTCGCTATGTTGCTACTGCGGCACTAAAACTGTGTACTACTATGCATGCTATGCTCTAGAGTCTCGTACAGACAAGACAACTTGTCATGTTAGTTCTGTTACTCTGTAGTACGAGTTTTGTCAGTCCGTGACACGGCTTTGGAGATCATCTTTCTCTTTCTTAAGCGCTGCAAAGAACAAAAACAAAGAGCAACTCAGAATAATCAAGTGCAAATTAGTACTCGAAGACCAAGGGGGATGACAAGTTACCTTTCAACTGATTCATCAACGACTTGCTGCGCCTTTGGATGCGGTCCTTCTCCTCCGCAGCTTGTTGCATGAGGTTGCGGTACTTGGCAGCTTTGCCGTTGTACTTCATGAGTAGCCAGGAGGACTACTATCGCTTTTTGGCTAGCTCCTGTTCAAGAGCTTGAGCCCGCATGATGGTGTCTCCATAGCCTTGGATCATCTCTGATTTCCGGTGGGAGCGCTCGATCAGCTTTTGCAGAAACAGAGCAAGTACTCGTATAAGTAAAGAGTACCGATTTCAAGAAGAAGACAAATGCAGAAGTGAAACTTACAACTGTGTACTCGCCTACATGGCGGTGCATCTCCATGACCGTGACCTCCATCTCCACGGTGGTCAAAGGGTCAGCAAGAAGCTGGATCTTCTCCAGATCCACCCCTTCAGGTATCCACGGTTCCTCGAGCTCTTCGGCGATTGGTGCACCAAGAGGAACCAGTGATCGGCTAGTCGAGGGACCAGCTTCAGAAGATGAGAAGATAGCCATGGTGCGAGTAGTAGATGGTCCTGCTTCAGATGACGGGATGGCGGCCAACACTTGCAGAGCGCTAGCAGCTCCAACCTCCACTTCTGGCTCGGGGGCTACAAGCGTAGCCGCAGTCCCTGAAGTAGTCGCCATCGCAGCCTCGGTCTCCGCCTCTGGCTTAGGGGCTACCAACGTAGCCACCACAGCAGAAGAAGTCACCGCAACGGGCTCAGCTATCGGTAACTTGGGGGCTGGCATTGCAGCAATGTTAAGTGAAGCAATAACATCATGCATAAGCGCAACGACTAGGGATACAGCACCTGGAGCTATTTCTGGTGCCAGCTGCTGAACAAGGAGAACCCCTCCTCCTCCTCCTCCTCCTCTTTGATCGCTTTCTGTACAGCCGCAATTGTCTGTACACACGGAGCAGCGTCAGAGCCATCCGATCCGAGTGGAGGAGGAGTGGAGCAATATAAGTGAAGTTCTTCCTGCAAAAGAAGATAAGTCAGCAAATTGAAAAGTACAAAAATTGGTACTCAGAGGCTAAAGGCCACGAGTACTTGCACTGTTTGGCGGGTTGGCAGTGTAGTGTTCTCGCACGATCGTCGGGATCGCCCTGGTGTGCTTGAAGAGGCGCCATAATTGCGGCATCACCTCATCCATGGAAAAGTCATCCAACATCATCCGGGATGGGTCGTTGGGGCCCGAGTAGTTATACCCCCAGGTGCAACGCAACTGAAGGGGTTGGACTCGCCTCCTCATGAAACTGAAGGCCACGCCTACCCCAGCTAGTCCTTCCTTCTTGAGCATAGTGATCTTCTCTAGCAGCTCTGGCAGTTGAAAACTATCTGCATGGCTTGGCTCGTCCAACCACCGATTGTTCCAGACTGGTCGGTGGCTGGTCACCTTAGGTAGTCGGGGTTTATGATTTCCAATAAAGAACCATCGCTCCTTCCAGCCAGAGTAGGAGTCAATCAGTTCATAGTCCAAGTACAAGCCTTTCACTTGCTCCCGCAGTTGAATACCTACCCCCCCCCCCCCCGTTACTTCTGTGTGGTCCATTCTGGGTTAGGACTTGACTCTGAAGAATTTTTGGAAGAGTTGAAGTGCGGCTGGATTCCAAGAAAAGCCTTGCACAAATGCACAAAGATGGCTACGTGCAGAATCGAGTTGGGGTTAAGGTGGACCAACTCCAACTTGTAGTAACTCGGTAGCCCACGGAAGAAATCAGATGAAGGGAGAGCCAAACCTCGCTCAATGAAGTGCGCGAAGATCACTGGCTCGTGGGTGTAGCTCTCCATGGGCCACGGGTTGCCGCAGGCTGCCCTCTAGGTGATGAAGTCATGCTCCTAGAGAAGATTGACATCCACCAATGCCTGTATGTTCGCCTTCTTCATCATGGACTTCTTCCAAGCACAGGCTTAATTTGGCGGAGCCGTCTAGTCAGTCTTGACGTACTTGGGTACCTGCAACTGAATCTCCTTCTTCTTCTCGGCCTTCCTCTTCTTGCTCTCGGCCGCCTTGCTGGAGGTCGCTTTCTTCCCTATTTGTGTTGCCACGAGGGTCTTCTTGCGCATGCGCTCGGGGACTAAGTGGTGGGGGAGGGTGGCACTCGAGCTTAAGCTTAGGCGAGCGGCGGCGCTAGGGCTACAGTGTAGAAAATGAACGGGCAGAATGGCTAGGGTGAAACGGAAGGTATGAATTCCTCCGTTATTTATAACCACGGCACAGTTAAAATAAAGGTAAGATTAATGGGGAATATTCCATTTTAAACACCCGAAGTTATCGCTTGACAGATAAGGTTATTGTTGGTGAACGGTCACGTTGACTAGTGGTTGACCCTTATACCCAAAACTAGTCGTGTAATGGTTCAGGGGCTGCATGCCACGTGCCCATCGACTAAAAAGTTTTTTCTTTGGGTTTTAAGGTAAAAGAGATGTGAAATTATAAGATTGACCCTCAGACTAATTCTTCGATTCAACCTAAGGCTCGGGGGCTACTCCATATAGAGTTCGATTTTCATTGCACTTCCATATAAGATTCAAGATTGAAGATTCAAGATCAAGTTAAATGAGGCTTGAGCACATTCTAGCTGCATGACAGTACTCATGTTCCTTTGAAGATTCAATCCGATGGAGTACTCAAATAGCACCACAAACTAGTCGGAGACGTCTACAGAAGTACTCAGGACTGCTACATTTGACTAAAAAGTACTTGGGGGCTTGTCGTCCATACATCTATGGGCCCACCAGAAGGTTTGGATAGTCCTACAATACGGGGCTGTACACCGAGACGTGTCAGACATGGAGACTACGGTGCAGGACGGTGTGGTGTACACGGAGGAAAAAACTAGTCAAGAATTAGGAAACTACTCGTAGCAATTAGAGTAGGACTCTCTAGTCGAATCCGACTAGTATTGTTGTAAACAACCGACTTGTAACCCTGCCCCCGGCAATACAAGGCGAGGCAGGGACCCCCTCCAAACAAGTTTAATCAATACAAACCAACCAACACATAGAACGTAGGGTATTACGCGACATAAGCAGCCCAAACCTGTCTAAATTGTGTATTCGAGTTCACTTTCGAGTTCCTGATCTCAGCGAGCCCCACGCATAAAACACTATCTCGGGTACCCCTTGGTAGGTTGCCAGGTCTAAACACCAACAACTGGTGTGTTCTGCATCATCTCCTTGAGCGGTACAAACATACGACGGTCAAATGGAATTTTACCAAACTTCCCCAGCAAATTTTCAGCAAATATTAAATTCAGATGCATAATCATTCACTTACAATTTTAGCATATGCAAAGCGAATTCACAAGTGCCACAAGCAACTAATTTGCTGTGGGACAATATACCCACAATTATATTCAATTTTAATGAAAGCCACACAAATTGACTATACTGCCCTGACCTGAACCCAGCTCAATTCACCTCTCTCTGTTCACTCATACACCACCAATAGAATCTGCAGAGGAACTCCGCCAAGTTGCACAGCCTACCCCTGCGTGCATGGCGGAGTACCTCGGCAGACTTCAAACTAAAATCTCCTGTCCTATCCACGCCGGTCATGGCGAGCCGGCCAAGACGCAGGCCAGTTCGACCACCCCTCCCTCAAGTGCGGGTGTAGGGAGCGCCGACCATGGCCATGGCCAGCCCGCCGAGCCGTGGACTGTCCTGTTGGAGCATCTCCAATAGATTATCTATTTTTGGCTTTCCATTTGACTCTCTATTCAAGTTGGCAAAAAAATTTCTCTCCATTTGAGTTTCTCGTTCCAACAGACTATCCATTTCCCACTCTCCAAATCCTAACAAGTTCATCTGTAAAAAGATACACTCTCCATCCACTCCAACAACCTCTCCATTTCGCACTACAACAGTCTCTTTATTTTGCACTCTCCATTCTGACAATTACTGCATGTGGGATCCACACTTTGACAAGGCAAATTGACTTGCCAAGTTTGACAAGTTTAAAGGGAAATTTGGCAAGTCGGATGAGATGAAGAGCCTCCACGCGTGCTACTTTGCCCGCCCATCCATGTTGTATGTACCCGTGCGATGCAAGTGGAGGAGAAAGGGACCGATCCCTTCTGATCTGATGGCTTTCTATTAAATTGGAATATAATAATAGGTCTGGTGTCCTTCATCAAATTACCACACTTGTGCAATTTGTTTTAGCAAAGCCATCTTTTTTAGGGGTGTTTGTTTCTTTAGTCGCTTCTAAAATTCCGATCACATTAAATGTTTAGATACTAATTAGAAGTATTAAATATAGACTAATTACAAAATCAATTGCACAGATGGAGACTAATTTGCGAGACGAATCTATTAAACCTAATTAGTTCATGATTTGACAATGTGATGCTACAGTAAACATATGCTAATGATGGATTAATTATGCTTAATAGATTCGTCTAGTGAATTAGCCTCCACCTGTGTAATTAGTTTTATAATTAGCTCATATTTAGGGGCCGTTTGGTTCCTCGAGCTAAAGTTTAGTCCGTGTCACATCGAATATTCTAAGACTAATTAGGAGGACTAGATATAAGTTAATTAAAACTAATTGCACAGATGAAGGCTAAACGACGAGACGAATCTATTAAGTCTAATTGATCCATAATTAGCAAATGGTTACTGTAGCAGCACATTGTCAAATCATGGACTAATTAGGCTTAATAGATTCGTCTCTCCGTTTAGCCTCCATCTATGTAATTGGTTTTGTAAATAGTCTATATTTAATACTTCTAATTAGTATCTAAATATTCGATGTGATAGGGACTAAAATTTAGGAGGAACCTTTAGTCCTCCTAATTAGTCTCCGAATATTCCATGTGATATAACTTTTAGTACGCACTAAAAATGCAAACTCCCTTAATGACCTGCGGTAAAAGCCAGTTTTGAATAGTGTCCCGCAGTAAATTTTGCCATGGATATTTGTGCATCAGCAGACTGCAGACGCGCTGAGCCGCTGACCGCGCCAGAGAAGACACAGCGCGACCGCAGCAGCGTTCGCTTCGCTTTCCTCGCGGCGTGATCGCGAAGTCGCCGTGAACCCTCCTCCTCTCTCCTCCATCCACAGGGGGCTCCACCAGCGGTCAAGCCCCGCACCACCACACCCACCCACACAGCCCCCTCCGATTCCACCTCCGTCGCCTGCCACCGCCCGCGCGTCTCGTTGCCGCGGCGCGACTCCCTAAACCCCGCGAGAGCCCGAGGGTACATGCGAGAAGGACCGCCCCGCCCTCGCGCCGCGCCCGCGCCCGCGCCCGCGCCCGGGGTGTGATGGGCAACACGTGCGGCGTCACGCTGAGATCCAAGTACTTCGCCAGCTTCCGCGGCGGCGCGTCGCAGCGGCACGACGCGGCGGGGTACGCCCCCGTCGCCACCGCCGCCGATGACCCCGCGCCGCACGGGAACGGGAAGCGGACCGCGCGCCCGGCCGAGGCGGGGGCGGCGGCGGACGGGTCCGCCCCGCCCCCCGCCCCGGGCATGCGGCGAGGGGCGCCGGCCCCCGCGGAGCTCACGGCCAACGTGCTCGGCCACCCGACGCCGAGCCTCCGCGACCACTACGCGCTGGGCCGCAAGCTCGGGCAGGGCCAGTTCGGCACCACCTACCTCTGCACGGACCTCGCCACGGGCGTCGACTACGCCTGCAAGTCCATCGCCAAGCGCAAGCTCATCACCAAGGAGGATGTCGAGGATGTGCGCCGCGAGATCCAGATTATGCACCACCTGGCCGGCCACCGGAACGTCGTCGCCATCAAGGGCGCTTACGAGGACCAGCAGTACGTCCACATCGTCATGGAGCTCTGCGCGGGAGGGGAGCTGTTCGACCGTATCATTCAGCGCGGGCATTACAGCGAGCGCAAGGCCGCGGAGCTCACGCGCATCATCGTCGGGGTCGTCGAGGCGTGCCACTCGCTCGGGGTCATGCACAGGGATCTAAAGCCCGAGAACTTCTTGCTGGCCAACAAGGATGACGATATGTCGCTCAAGGCTATCGACTTCGGCCTCTCAGTGTTCTTCAAACCTGGTGAGTCACTGTGGGTTGTCGTGTTCATTGCGCTTGGCTGCTTGTTTTGTCTTCACGCTAATTAGTGAATTAGTGATATGATCTGCATTGACTTAGTAATAGGCATGTCTGATATATGCTTTTGTAACGCGATAAAGGAGATTCTGTTTGGGAATAACACTGGTGTGAAGGAAATGATGTCATTGCAACTCTAAAGAACTGTGCATCGCAATTGTTACTGGGTGTGACACTTACATTACGATTTGTTATGCAGTGGTTTGTGACTCAATGTAACTTTTCTTCTTACTGTTTCGGATAAGCATAAGAATATTCTGTTACTGAAGTGACTGGCAAAACATTATTCAAGATGGCATTGAAAGGGGAAAACATTACTGGCAAAACCTTATTCAAGATAAGGTTCCTGAAAATTGCTGGCAAAATATTATGGCAATTTTTCTATAGCTGAGGGAAAGTTTTGATGGCATTCAAAGGGCCGTGCCATTTGTTTCCTTGAGACGTCAATCAAGATGAACCTTCATTCGCTCCTTCTCTTGTGTGAATGCATTCATTTGATTAGGATGCTGATGTTTTCATTTCAATGATGTGCGCCGTTAACCATATTTCCCTTTGTTTTTATTTTAGGTCAAATTTTTACCGATGTCGTGGGAAGCCCTTACTATGTAGCTCCAGAGGTGCTGCGCAAACGCTATGGACCAGAAGCTGATGTGTGGACAGCTGGAGTAATTCTTTACATACTGCTAAGTGGTGTACCACCATTTTGGGCAGGTACTGGTTCATATTTATTTTCTTCCTATCTTAAGTCAAATTTTTTGCTGTTAATTTTTAGTCTGTCATGTCATAATAAAAGGACTCCCAAAATGATTCTGAAACAAGGTATTGGCGTTCTATTGACTCCGGATACCAAAGACCCAAAGTCATTTTTTAATGGAGGGATCTTTTTCTCTTCTAGACTGATTTTCTAAAAAGGAATATTTGATGTACTTGTTACAGAGACTCAGCAAGGAATATTTGATGCTGTCTTAAAAGGTGTCATTGATTTCGATTCGGATCCCTGGCCTGTGATCTCTGAGAGTGCGAAGGATCTTATAAGAAGAATGTTGAATCCTCGCCCAGCAGAGCGCCTGACAGCACACGAAGTTCTATGTAAGTTCACCTGTACATAGCTTCTTTCTTTTCTTTTCTCTACTAATTTCGTCGGTTTGTTGAATATACTGTTCTGCTGTACATTTCTTTGGTGGAGATACAAGTATATCTAAAAAAAGATACAAGTGGATGCTAATCATGGTTACTTGTAATCATATACAATGATTGTGGACCCATTTTTTTTTAGTTCCTAACATTGTTATGTTATCTGTACTATTGTGATATCTAAGCCCAATTTTCTTGTGTTCAGGTCATCCATGGATTTGTGACCATGGAGTTGCTCCTGATCGGCCTCTTGATCCAGCTGTCCTTTCTCGCATTAAGCAGTTTTCAGCAATGAATAAGTTGAAGAAGATGGCTTTGCAGGTGATTCCATTTTTTTGTTTTGGTGGATTATATAGTTATTTTCATAGATGTAACAATGCTTGATCCTTCATAACAGTGAAGTTCCTGCCATTTGTCTTGTGAAGTCTAGTATTTCCACTAGATTGGATGTACTTTTCATTATTTGGATTGAGAGGGTTAATGATTTATATATATCAACTGGATTCCATTATCTGCAACTGATCTAATGAGAGGGTTAATAATTTATATATATCAACTGGATTCCATTATCTGCAATTGATCTATCGATAATGTAAGCTTACCAATAATGCTTGTGGATCAAAATTGCTAGTATTCTTAGTATCGGCCCAAGATTATTAGTATTCTTGATATATGTTCAGTAATATGGTGGCATCATTCCTGTATTGCTGCATTATATTGGGGCACCTGTACTAAGTTTTCTGTTAATAAAGGATTTGTATTTTTCTGCTAGGTAATTGCTGAGAGCCTTTCAGAGGAAGAGATTGCAGGGCTGAAGGAAATGTTCACGGCAATGGACACAGATAATAGCGGTGCAATTACATATGATGAACTGAAAGAAGGATTGAGAAAATATGGTTCCACACTAAAGGATACTGAAATTCGTGACCTCATGGAGGCGGTAAGAGATCAATTTTCGCGAGGACTTGCTTTTAGATTTGGGATCTGCTATGAGGCAGCTTATTTGTTGACAGAAAAGGGCATTCCCGAAGGCTTCAACCAGTGCGTTTTTCTTGGATGTGTACAATGAGGCACTATATTGCAGTGGCGTGTTTATAATCTGTATTCTTGGATGTGTGATTTTATTCATTTGAGTGAAAACACAGCCTGTGACTAAGATTAGAAAATCTGATACACGCCCTAATATTGTTTCACCTTTTTAGTGTTAAGGTTGTCTCTGTATTTGCCAGAGCTAGGAATATGTTGGATATTAAGATCCCTCTTTACAGATAGCTAATGCTTCTGACTGATCTCCAGAAAACATATCAGATTTTTTTTTCATTTGAGTGACATCAATGCTTTTATTTCTGATCAACATTTGCTTATATGTTACAACCGAACATGCATGAAAGCCATTTTGATTCTGCATGTCCCCATGATTCAATAATCTCCATATTGAGTCTATGAATCGTGATATACAACTTTTAGAATGAGGTGGCCATATTGAATCTCTATAGTCTCCATATGTAGTAATCTACATGACAGCTGCTTACATTTTTGTTTATTTGAATCTTTCAGGCGGATATAGACAACAGTGGGACGATTGATTATATAGAATTCATTGCTGCTACATTGCACCTCAATAAGCTGGAGCGTGAGGAACATCTAGTTGCAGCCTTTTCATATTTTGACAAGGATGGCAGTGGTTACATTACAGTGGATGAGCTCCAGCAAGCTTGCAAAGAGCATAACATGCCAGCTGCTTTTCTTGATGACGTCATTAAAGAAGCTGACCAGGATAATGTAAGTGTACTGATCTTCATAGATTAATAACTTTGCATTAAATTGGATTTATATTTTAGTTAACTCATGCATAAAGGATGTAGTGATCCTGCTTTATTCTCTTTTTGTGATAGCATAAAACTTATATATCACCTCGTACAATGATCGTTTTGTGATAGCATATGAAAGCGATCTGACTATCCTTCCTCTTTTTTCTTATAATCAGGATGGTCGCATTGATTATGGAGAATTTGTTGCCATGATGACAAAGGGCAATATGGGAGTTGGGAGAAGAACAATGAGAAACAGCTTGAACATAAGCATGAGAGACGCCCCTGCTGCTCTCTGAAGTCGCATCCAAGAGGTACAGCCATACAGGCTGCGGAGAGCTGCTCCCAATCCCTTCCTCCACGGACTCTGCCTACAATTTTTTTTTTTGTTTGCTATTTGTTGTAGCATTGTAGTTGTGCGTTTCAGTAATTCAGGGTACCGTAGGGTACCTCCTGTTATTACCTCAGTGGAATGTGTGAAAAATTTATCATGCATTAGTTGGGTTGCAACTGTTCATATTAAGTCGTTGCCCTTCCACTAACTGCAAGCCATCATCTGGAGCTGGTCCAGAACATATAACACCCAAAAAATGTCTCTACCTGTAAACGTGGATATTCGAAATCCTGTATGAAAAAAGAGGAAATCGCAATTTGGCTTATGCAATCCTGTATGAAAATGCCCAGTTTGCTTCAATTCTTTATCATGTGGTAAGGCCGACTTGGTTGTTCTGCATAACTCGGTTGCTGAATGGAGGAACCAGATATGACTCCGTAGCCCGGCCGGATCCCGTGAGTCTTCGCCTGTTTTTGCGGCTCGCGCAAACCTCTGTGTGTGGGCCTGACTCCAAATCCGCACAACTTCAACTGGGCCAGGCCCGACTCTGACTTTCTGAGTCGCCTAACGAAGACTCACACTCTCAAGTCTCAACCTCGAGGAGTGCCCTCGTTTGGTCGTTTGGTTGCTCAGAGGAGCCCCTGCTTGCCATCGGCATCGCGAGTGACATCACATGCCATGGCACCGGCGCACCGCAGGCCAGCACTCCATCAGTGAGTGGCTCGAGCAACCGGCCGTTGACTCCCGGCAACTTGCCGACGGGTCCAGCCGCCAGCGCGGCCGCGCAGCGAAGGATACGAACACCTGCCGTTGTCCCCCTCAATGATGCCACACGCCATTTGCTATCCATCTCCGCGGCGGAGGGAGATATGGTTATCAAAACCTCAGTGCGCGGGTCAAAATCCTCCCTCCATGGCCGGCCGCTCAGTTGAGCCGAGCGGTCGTCAAGCCAATGCGCGCGGCAACACTTGGAGCTCCGAGGTCCAACCACACAACCCATGTGCGCCGCCGCCTCCTCCGGTGAAGCTTCCGCTCCGACCCATCCACGGCGGCGCCCGGCCCTTTCCACCGCCGGTTTCGTTATCCCCACGCTTTACCCGTCAGCGAGGAAGCATCCGACGATATTGGAGCGCCGGCCCAAGAAGCTTCAAGAAGATCTCGTTTTTTTACAAAAAAAAACACCACCAGATAGGCTCTAGAATTTTCTGAGACCCATCGATGGATTTTAATTATATTAGCTCTTATCATCCATATGGTTGGTTGGCAAAGTGCCAAGGCAAAAGAATGAGCTTGGCCTTCTTGCAAGCGATTGGGTTCGCTCCGGCCAGCCGCCCTCAGCTGCACAAGCCTACCCAACCCCACTACACTGTCTCAGTGCACCGCCATCCATCCATGGATACGAACGAAAGCGCAAGCGAGGAACCACAAAAAATGTTATCTTTTGGATTAAACTAAGCTCGCTGATTTGACTTGCCAGCGTACACACAGACGCAGGTGCCAAAGATATTGGTTGACCCCAAGTAATCTACTGCCGCTGCCACTGGCAAATGGAAACTGGCAGGAAGCGTCTCAGTGTTCGTGTGTGGTCCTTTTTGTTTGCTTGCCGCACACTTTCTTCTTCCGACGCTAACAATAAAACTAGTGCCGCGCTCGCATCACATGTGTGCATTGTGGTTTGCATGGTGGATTTGCTTAGGTGGCTGAGCCACTTCGGTTTGGATGGTGTCATGGGTGGCTCAATGGCTCGGGGAGCAGAGGCTGCGAGCGTGGTTGACTCCTTTGGACCCGAGAGGTCGTGGTCGGATAGAGATTTTCCCAGGATTTGGATCCGGCTCTCCTGCTTTGCGCTAATGATCCGCTGCGAAGATTCTAAGTACTGTTGTTTGTCATTGCTCGTTGTGAAAAACGATGTTTTGCCTTGCTTTTGATGATATGACACTATCATTTCTTCCAAACAAACAGCACGCTGCTCCTTGTACAAAAGGCCATACATCTTTTTTTGGGTGGAATAAACGGTTCGGAAAAGGCCAAATTAATGTGTGCTTCGCTGAGTTTAGAGTTTGCGCTTCTTGTTATATAATACGATCTATGTTAAATTCTGCTTGCTTCCCTTCTTAAATGAATGGGTGGTGGTCCTGCTTTTTTTTTCAAAAAAAAAGGAGAGAAAAAGCCAAATGCCCCGCAGAAAAAAAACCCTGCAAAATGTGGGGACATTGTTCAAATATCGTAACACGAGCAGTGTTTTTCAAATTTTGGAATAAAGATCCTGAGTGTTTTTTTTTTGATAAAGGAGATCCTGAGTGTTGTCTATCTTCAACGGCTTCCTCAATAACTGAAATTCAAATGAGCATATTGATCAACAGTTAACCTCATGATACGAATGGAGACTTGAATAAACATCCTCATCAGTAACAAACTAAACCACAGCTTCACCACTGATTCCAGACTCCTCCAATTGCAACCAACCACAAGCTTTATATCATCGAAATTATGTACAAATAAATTACAAGGACAATTTTTGGCCATCAATCAGGTACACACATCTTGACGCTTGTCCCATATACTCCCCATTGGCAGGTCCCAGCTAATCACTACTCATCACACCTAAAAAGCAATGAAACCTACAAGGCTAACCAGCTAATAAGGAAGAAGTTCACCAATGAGTTTGCGCATCAGTTGATTCCTGTGCTGAGTGCGCTCGGCACTACGGCAAGAACGCCGGGCCCTCGGCGCTGCAGGGCGCCTTCCAGAGCGCGCTGATGGCGCCGAGGCCGGGGTGCGCGCCGCAGCGGCGGCACCGCTCGCCTGCCGGCAGCTC
The DNA here is from genome assembly GCF_005286985.2 of Setaria viridis. Taxonomy (NCBI): domain Eukaryota; kingdom Viridiplantae; phylum Streptophyta; class Magnoliopsida; order Poales; family Poaceae; genus Setaria; species Setaria viridis. Next base: position 34,282,991 of record NC_048263.2, read on the forward strand.
GGCGGCGAGCACGCGCCGGCAGGACGGGCAGGAGGAGTGCCCGCGCAGCCACGTGTCGACGCAGGCGGCGTGGAACGCGTGGCCGCACTGCGGCAGCACGCGCATGGCCTGCCCGTCCTCGAACTCGGCGAGGCAGATGGCGCACTCGTCGGCCCCTTCCCCCGCCGCTGCCTTGCTGCCGTCGGGGACGTACGTGACCGTCGGGAGCGAGCGCAGCACCTCCTTCTTGACGCCCTTGTTCGCCGCGGCCGCGCCCGGCGGCGCCCGGGCCGCGGCGGCCCAGCGCCGCGAGCACGCGCACCGGGCGACGAGGCCGAGGCCGAGGACGCAGACGAGCGCGCAGAGCAGCCCGGCGAGGATGAGGATCATGTCGGAGTTGAGGGAGTCCGCTGGCGGTGAGCTCGAGCCGGCCGGCGCTTCAACAAGCAGTCTCGCCATGGTTTGCGCTTGCGGAGATGGCGCAGAGTCGCGAGCGGAGCCTGCTGGCGTTGGCTGTTGCAGGAGGCTTTGGGCAGGCAGCGGGAGAAGTGTGTTGGAAGGGGTTGGCTTGGCTGCGCTTATATAGAGCGCCCGGGGGCAGTTTATCGGTGACTTTGGTCTTTAAAAAAAAGAGGGGAAAAGAAATGGTGGTCACACAGCAGGTCAGTGGAAAATGGCTTGCGTGGTGGTTGAATCTGAAAGCAGGGAATCCTTTTGGGTTTCAATAGCCATTCACCGTTTCAGGGCTTAAACTGGCACTCGTAATGCTCTCCTTCAGTACTTCTTTTAGCCAAACATCCATAACCAGTGAAAGACTTCCGGTGTAGTGTCTTCAACTCTTTTTCGAAATTCCTGGAAATATTTTATACACAAATTTTCAATAATATCTAAGCAACCGGAGCTGCGGCTGCGATTACTTGCATTTGCATCAGCTCATCACCACCATCTCCTTCGTCTATGGTTGCTTGCCGTTGCTGCCGCTACTTCACACTGCTACATCCATTGCCACCCATCTGTGTCTGTGATTACCCCTTCCTCTCGACACGTTCGTCCTTGCACTGTCGCACCTTTCCTTGCCCGTCAATTGATCTAATTAAACCTAAAATGACATGTGATCATGTCACCGTGACTGACAAGATCCAAATCGTACGTGCTCTACATTAACTTAGCCGTCATCACACCACCACGAAGCAGATCCGCCAGAGAAAAGCGTTCGTAGCACGGGACACGCGTCCTCCCCTGCATCCACACGAGCGGCGCACTCCGCCGTGGGTACAGACACTTTCGGTTTCGTCCCGCTACCTGTCACCCGGCCATAGCCCGCATGTGCTGTTCCACTGACTTTCTTTACCGGCGCCGGGTGACCGGTGGTCACGTCCATTTCCAAAACCCACCCCGAGCGAGACCTCCTCGCGGCCGTTCTTTAGATCCCTCGCACGCCGCCGCGCCGCGGCCTCCAGCCGTACGCATCGCCCGGCAGGCCGGCACGTATGCGCCCCGAAAGGCGCGGCTCCATCGGCACCCCCGCCTCCATTGCCGTTTCTGTGGCACCGGAAAGACGATGCGTGCGGCGCGCGGCGAGGAAGGGAACGCTAGCGGCTGCCGCACCGCCGGCGATCTTCGCCGCAAAACGCCGCGGCGTGTGCCGTGCGAGCGAGCTAGTGCGCGGTGACATGCGCGCAGGCGCATCCGGCATCCGGAGGCCGGGAGACGGACGGACGGCCGTGCTCGCACCGCTGCGGGGAGAAACGGGCACGGGACTCCGCGACCCCTGCTTCTTCGGGGGCAGTGGCGGTAGTGGGCGAGCCAAAGCGCCTCCACTACGCGCGGCTCGCACATGGAGGCCGCCGGGCCTTTCCCGCGGGGGCAGGCACATGCGGATCACATGCCCATGCCCGGCCGGCCGGTCATGGTCTGAACCGACGGCCGGCGGGGCTCGATGCGAGTACGACCGCACTGCTGGTCCGGATGGATCGGCGACGTGTGGTCGGATCTCAGCAGCAGGGGGTGCCGGGCACGGCGGGCGAGCTCGGTGCTCGTGTGTGGTGATCTGTCGAGGCGCGGCGGTTGGGGGCGTCGCTTTTCGGCCCGGATTCCTGAAAACCGCATGTTCTCCGACCTGATCTTTCCTGCTTGCTTTTGCTCAGAGGGGTAGGAGCCGCGGCAAACTTTCAGTTTGCTAGCCGGAATGGTCCTGTGGCATGTACGAGCACGGGGCTACGTGTGCGATGCAGAGGAGGGTACGCCCTGCACCCAGTAATCGACCGAATAATGGTCTCGTTTGGACTTTGGAGGACACAGCTGCATTTCCTACTTGGAGCGAAGAAGCTGCAGGAGAATAAGGTAAGGCGGGAGTTGTTTCGTCGACTCGCTGAATAGAACCGAGAAGGTGAATCCATTTTCCAAGGATTAAAAGAGAACCATCCGAGATCGCAAGGACTAGGTGCGAGTGACGGTCACTTCAGCTCTTTAGAAAAAGATGAACGCCCGCCCCCTTGCCCTTGCCTGGAAGGCTGGAAGCCTTTTTTTTTTTTTTTGGGGGGGGGGGGGGGGGGGGGGGGGGGGGGGACTGGAAGGGTGGAAGCCTGGAACAGCTCTTCAGAAAAAGAGGAAGGCAGGTGGAAGTGAGGATGTCTATATCAGTGGTCTTGGTTTGCTAATCAGAGCTTCAAGCAACAGATGGATGTTTCTCTTCCTCTATATTAGATTTGGCTAATGTCGACATTACTAAATAACCCATGAAAGGAAGACTACTGAATTTGCAAACTGAAGATTTTGGAGTTCTTCATTTTCTTTTAATTTGTCGTTTTCTTTGGTACATCGGACTGTGATGTCTTGGCTACGTGCTTCTCAAAAAGTGTCTAATATACTTGTTGTCTAGTGCATTTTCGAAAGAGATTGTGCGAAACCGAAAATATATTATCCATTATTAGAAAAGAAAAAGATGAATGCCCGCCCCCTTGCCCGGAAGGCTGGAAGCCTGGAAGTCTGTTTCAAGAGATGGGGACTGATCCAAAGGCGAGTATGCAAAGCCGTCTAGTTACCTTTGGAATCCACCTGAAATAGTCTTGCTACCACCTCACATTAGCAGCGGCCCTGCTTTCTCTTGGGTCCCGATTAGACTGTGCAGGGTTATGGGAGTGTTTGATACGAGGTGCTAAACTTTATCAGGATCATATCGGATGTTCGGATGCTAATTAGAAGGACTAAACATAAGCTAATTACAAAACTAATTGCACAGATGGAGTCTAATTCGTGAGACGAATCTATTAAGACTAATTAATCCATCATTAGCAAATGGTTACTATAGCACCACATTGTCAAATCATGGACTAACTAGTCTTAATAGATTCGTCTCGCGAATTAGACTCTATCTGTACAATTAGTTTTGTAATTAGACTATATTTAATACTCCTAATTAATATCCAAACATCCGATGTGACAGGTGTTAAAGTTTAACGGGTGTTTATCCAAACACCCCTGTAGCATCCACAGATTGGATGGGATGGGGCAGCTTACATGCACATTGCACACTGTGCACTGATTTCGATTGGGCGGCGCTTTAATTCGCATCGCACGACGTAGCAGTGAGTACCAGAATGCCAAAGAAAGGAGTTTGGAATGGCACGAGCTCAAATCGGGAGCCGCATACGTGGTTTCTCACTTTCTCTACAGACGTGGTTTCTCACTTTGTCTACAGACGTGAACGCATCTATAGTCAAAACATTTCTCCGTTCTGGACTTCTAGTTGGCCAAGAGCTCTGTCATCCGAGATCGCGAGGACTAGGGGTGCAAGTGATAGTCACTTGACACTCAGAGAACGCGCTTAGCGCGTATTTCATTACGAGAAGATGAAAAGTCATAGAGTTTCGTAACAGGGGGGGGGGGGGGGGGGGGGGGGGGGGGGGGGGACACCCTAAAACAAGCTCAACAAGAGCGCGACCAAACACCCACAGTAGCAGGGAGCAAGGGAAGAAAAAAACACGACCTAACCTTACCCTAGTACCGTAAGCGATGATCACTTGACACTTGAGCTCTTTATTAGAAAAAGATGAGCGCCCGCCCCCCCTTGCCCGGAAGGCTGGAACAGTCTGTTTCAAAGAGATGGGGACTGATCCAAAGGTGAGAACGCACAGCCAGCCGTCTAATTGCCTTTGGAATCCACCTGAAATAGTCTTGCTCCTACCTCACATTAGCAGTGGCCTTGCTTTCTCTTGGTCCCGATTAGATTGTGCAGGGTGTAGCATCCACAGAGATCTACTGGATGGGACGGGGCAGCCTTCACGCACACATTGCACTGTACGCTGATTTCGATCTTTCATTCGCACGATGCAGCAGCGAATACCAGAACTTTGGAATGGCACGAGCTCAAATCGGCAGCTGCATACGTGGTTTCTCACTTTCTCTATATGCATGAATCCGCTGCCCGGCCTCATCGAACCCCTGCACGCATCTATAATCAAAACATTTCTTTGTTCTAGATTTTCTAGTTGGCCAACAGCTCTGTCATTGATGCAAAAAAAAAATGACGGCCACAAAGGTTAAACAGAGAGTTTGAAACATGATTTGCTGGCATGTTTCGAGGTCCCAAGTGAAGGATGAATTCCTCCTGTTGAGGATAGAATGAATAGATGTGTAGATTAACCGAGCTTTGTGAAAAAGGTAAAGGGGCGCTGCAACTTTAGATCCAAGGTGATTAGGACTGGCAAAGCGTGCGGGCACCTTGGATAAAGACACTGGTTTTCGATAAGATAAGATTTGCCCTAAGTGGGTGGCACTGTAGGGCGATTTTATCTTTTCTTAGCCATCTGAATAGCAACACTACGAACTGCAGCATCTGATGCACATGGCTGAAACATCTAGGAGACGATCATCCTGAGGAAAGGTGCATTTCAGGACCACCGGTTGGATTTGTTAGTTGCTGAGTGAGCTGACGTGGAAGGTGATCAGCTGACTTCTTAATTCTTATAACACCCTGCCCAAAGACTAGGGGAGTTTTTCTGTTCGGCACCACGGATTAATTAAATTGACCGTTCATATTTCATCCTTCTCATTTTCCCACCTAAAGTAAATTAAAGAGTAAATCAATATTTCTCGAGGAAATTGTTCATGTCGAAGTAATGCCCAAAATTGAGAGCCGTTGCACAAGTGCGCTTGAAGAACAATTGCTTCATGTACCAAATTTTCTGACTACCAAGAAGAGAATCTCGCCCTCACCTGGAAAATGGGACCATGCCAATAACAGGTGGGCTGCCACTTGTCCCATGCTCAGAGGTCAGAACCAGCTTACTTTACTTCTGTTGGACAACTTGACTCTTGCTGTCGCGCTCACTACGCAATTTAAAAGATTCACATATATGGATGCAGTTCGAGATCAACCATTGTAGAACCAAAATGTTGAGAACTGCAAATAATATAGAAGGGGGAGAAGGAACCTTCAACGCATGGTTGATTTTCCAATGATGAGATGCACAGCATTAGTCCAATGTATAAAACTGGGAGAAACGATATTAACCGCGCACCAGACTTTCCTGAAAGACAGGATTTTTGAGTAAGCTGCTATCCAATGGACAATGCATCCCGGAAATTCAAACCAACTATTTTTGTTGTACAATAAAGATCCTAAGGTCTTTTGTAAAAGATGGCAAGAGTTCGGCCTCTACATTAGATTAGGGAAACCAAATATTTACAGAATAGCTCCATCAGTGCAGAGTACTTGACAATTTCGGATCCTATTAGATAGTTCAAAGTCCAACAAGTAACATCAGGTGAACATAGCACTTCATCAGATACCTTTCTTCACGAATGTTTGAAGCAGTGTAGATTACTAATCTCTTTTGGCGTTCCTCATTGTTTAGCCCTGTTCAGGCTCCTAATTTAAGTCCATACTTACATTAGTGACAGTGACTGCTAGCTACAATATATTAAAGTAAATAAAAAGAAGAAATGGTATAGCAAGTGTGAAACTAACCTTTGAAGTATATCCTTCCAAAAGCATACACTCAAATGTTGACATGTTTTGCAGTAATGAACTGTTTCGACTCCACAAGCATGCCTCATGGGCTTAGTAATGAGAGACTGGAAAATTAAATCAAACAAGATCAGCATGCCATCAACAGAAAGAAACTTGTTCTCATATGCAGAAGAGCAGCTACACTTCATTGAACCACAGAATGTTTTTCAAAAACGACTATTAAACTCAAATCGAAGGAGGCATCACACCTGCAATTTTGTGGTACCCTCCATGACAATGCTCCAAAACTTTTTAAGCTTGGTGGCATCGACATATAGTTCCTCCAGTCTTCCATCATGATTCTTAGGTCATGAATTTTGCTCTGCAGTCCAATACAACAGTTTGCATGCATGGTGCAAACCTTGTTTAAATCTTTGCTTGGCTCACAAATGCCACCAAAGTATGAAGTACTTAAGAACTTAATTGTCAGACCAATATCTGTAGTGTAAGGATCATGCTTTATAAAATTAAATACGTCCTGATCATGATACCCAGGATATCTATATCGAGAAGAATACCAAAACTTGTAAAACTCTATGCTTTGATCGTTTGATTTCACATAGTTGAATCCTCCATTGGCTATGTTCCTCAAGTCCGTTGCATTGCCTACATAGTGATCGCATGCAATTTGAAAGTCTCCATCAGAATAAAAGAACGGAAAAGGATTACGGAACCACATGATATCGGCATCCTGAAATGCAGGGGGGAAGAGATAGTTATATCAAGTGAAACCACCAATAAAAAACTCACAAAGAACAGTTCAAAAGCTGAATATCGATGCATTAGCACAGGACGAACATAAAGGCATAAATTTACCGAGAAAACGAAGCTGTAACCTTTTTCAAGCACTAGCCGCAAGAAATCCAGCCTTTTCCACATCATTTGCAGATACCCAGCAGTCTGAAACCTCTTCTCTTGAGAAAAATCCACATCCTCAGTTGTAAGAGCAAAGCAGTAGGGATGGATCTTAACACATCGTTGATATGCCTTCCAATCAAATGCAACTATCACAAGATGCCTCAAAAGGGAACTAGTCCCAACACCACGACGGAAACTGTCAATGAAAAGATCTATCACTGAGCCCGGTGAAGCCCATGCAGCATTGAGAGTCGTCAATATTACGGTCTTATTGTCCATGGAAGCCTCCTGCAGAACAAGCTCTAGTCTGAGACCTTCGCTGTCCTACAACAATAACGATTGTGTTAATTCAATTGGGATACAAAGTTACAACCTCTGCCTCATGAGTCATGACTGAACTAGATATCACATTAATGAGGATGTGAAAATTGGAAGTAACTTCTTGGCTGGAGCATAAGAGTAAAAAACACATCAGGTTTATTTCTGACATAACAGAAGGACATTAGTTAGGTGAGAGCACAAGAGATCACGCACAAGTTTGCACCAGAAATGCACTAATGTATTTTATTTCACAACATAGCACAAGACAAGCAAGTTGATACTTGTTTATTCCACTCAGAATACTCCAACTGAGAAGTAGGCTTGCAAAATCAAGTATCATAAAAAATGACCAGTTTGTCCAACAAGGCAACAAAGTTCGCATTTATTAAGATATATCAAGAATCAGTGCACCCGCCCAAACACCACTATATCAGGGTCTGGGATGCAGGAATTGCTAGGTCTGAGATGCGAAATCAACAGGATCAGGAATGCCGAGACCGCATTTAAGAGCCTCAGTAGAAAACATCAAGCACACCCAAAAACATGCTAAGCACAGTGGACAATTAGGATCGATAGAATTATCTGGAAAATAGCAAAAACAAATTAACAAGGGTAGTAACAAAGAGGAGGAGGTGGCAAACCCCACCAGATCGCCGGTGGGGAAAGGATCGAATTCGCCGTCCTCCTCGGGGACCTCAGCCGGAGGAAGCGGCGGCGGGTCCCACTGCAACAAGGGCCGGCGCGCCCGCGGGACGTACACCGGCGCCGTGGTATCAACCGCCGCGCGGTACAGCACGGCGCAGGGCAGCGCCACCGCGGCGGCGAGGAGCAGCACCGCCGCCGCCCCCCGGAGCGCCGACGCGCGCGAAGGCGGCAGCGGCGAGTTCCCGCGGAAGCGGCGGAGGGATGTCAGGGAGGATTGGGCCAGGGTCGCGCCCGGCGGCCTCCCCATTGCAGGCAGGCAGGCAGGCGGCGGCCGGGGACGACGGCCACCGACGCGGAGGCGAGGGCTTCACTCTTCAGACGAGACGCCGTGGGAGTCGGTCTCAGACTCAGTGTAACGGTCGCCGGAGGCGCAAACCAACCAGGATCCGTGACCGCGCTTCGTAGGCGTAAAGTGGTAACCGCGAAGGCGGAAACCGCCTTCCACGGAGGCTTTGAGGCCCAACAGCCGCGCAACGCACGTGAGACAGGACACTGCCAGATGTGCCACCGCGCGTGTGCGAGAGGTGCCGCGCCGCTCGCGTCCCGAGCGCGAGCAGAGACACATGCGCCGCCTCTATGACCGTGCGGGCCCTGCGCCGCCTGAATCCCGTGGGACCCAGCGTCAGTGAAAGAGAACATTCCCCGCACTTCTCTGGCGCGGTGTACAGAGTTTACAGATGCGGCCGCAAAGGGTCCGCAAGCGGCATGCCGTTGGCCGCAGGCCCGCAGCCAACTACCGCGGGGGACCAACGAACTTTGCTTCTCCTTCCCGCATGTTCTTCTCCTGATCTCCTCCACTCGTCGTCCATCCCTCGAGCTCTCCTCCTGCAGCTCCGGATCTGGAAGGCCGGGGGAGTCGCACGCTGGCAGAAGACTAGAAGAGAAACAGCAGAATTGAGCCGTAGGCAGAGGAGAAACAGGGCAGGGCTGTTGACTCGCATGCCTCTGAGAATTCGGGGCAGAGGCATCGCGTAGCTGCTATCGGAAAAGCTCGAGGTGAAGACATGGATTGGTTGCCTGGAGAGCTGTGCCTCAAGATCTTCCAGCTCCTGGATCACCAGTCCCTCGCCTCCGCTCCCCAAGGTTTGACGCCTCCCCGATCAGTCATAATTCAACTACCCAGCGTGGCAGCGTTTGCAATTGTTCTGTAATTCTGAAATTCTCCATCGTCTGAATTCTCAACTGGTATATCCAACTTAAGACGACCCTTACTTGGTTCACCTTGACAATTCCAATTTTGGCTGGCAAGCCAGGACTTACTTTCCATTCTCAAACTGTGAAATTGGATCGGCTCTATATACTTTGCCGAAGCCTGAAACTTATCCTGCCATTTCATGGAGAGATAGATGTAGCAGGTAGCAGGTAGCACGTAGCACGTAGCACGTAGATGTAGCACGGCGGTAGTGTCTCGTTTTGGTGAGCTGCACATAACCTTTTGACTACGATGCTGCTTGCTCCGAGCTCAGTTTGCAGGAAATGGAGGGCGTTGACCTCCGACGATGAGCTGTGGCGCAAGCTGTTCAGCGACAGGTGGGGAGCGGACGCCGGGGCGTTCTACGCGCCGGAGGGCTCCAAGTCCTGGAAGGACGTCTTCGTCGTGCAGGACCGGTGCGACCGATACGGACTGTAAGCCACTCAATCGTTCATCCTGATGTAGCCAATTGACACCGGCAGTTTGCACTGCCTTCGAGTGTGACACCTGCCACGTTCTTCTCAGGGGTGTCAGGATCATCAGGGAAGGGAAAGACTACTACCTGATCTACCAGGGCGAGATCCAGAGGTACCTGGGCTCGCGCCAGGACACGGACGGTGACGGCGGCGGCAAGGACGCGCCGCGGCAGGACGCTGAGGACGAGCAGCGGCAGATATCCAACCGGATCCTGTTCTTCCTGGGGGATCTAGAGGCAGCCTGTGCGGACGCCAAACGTGTCAAGGCGTGAACGTGACCTCCTCTGCGGCTGCGCCCCTGTCCAGGATTCCAGGAGCACATTGCCGCCTGTATGATGCATAGCTCGTGCATAGTGTTGTTCCTATACTAAATGTATAGTGCTTCACCCACAATTTATTTCAGTTCATAATCATGTTAACATTCACAGTTCATTTTGACTCTAGTATAGTCATTTAGATTGTAAGTTGACTTGATCGTATATGCTTTGTTTGTATGAAACTTTCATCTATCAATGGTTCAATGAACACCCAGAACCGTGGCGCCTGCCAAACAAAGCAACAAATAACATAACAGGTTCCACCATTTTTTTAATAAATTGTCACATTCTAGTCATTATAAGATTCAATGGGAAAAAAAGATGAATCGACCTCTTCTGTAAGAAGAGGATAGCAGAATCCGAGTACTCTCAATGTCAGCTATGACTATGAGTCAATGAGAGCATGGACGCCCAATTTCATACTGTGTTTGCTGAAACTCTGATGTGTTTACTAAACCAATGGTAACATGGTTAAGATGGTTACTGATGAATGCTTTGGTAGAATCAGCATTTCAGGGCAGCTCTTGCCATTTCCAACGCTCCCTCATAGGTCTTGTTGCCCCCGATGAAACCACTCATATGGACAAACACACAGCCAGGAATGCCAGTTTCTGCGGACAGTTCATCGTCTCTCATACCCCTCCACTTCTCTGGCAGAGCCTTTCTACTCTCAAACCTGTCAGGGGCAACAGCAACAGCTTGCACTCGCCAGCTCTTGCTCCTCTCATCCTGCAATTATGTTGCGAATCAAATACATATGTGGCAATGGTATTTGAGTTCAAAGTAGCCATGCTATAAAGTAGAAGTAAACAAAAAGATTGAAAATTTTATTGCAAACAGTTCAATTCTATTGATTAGGACAGGGCCAAGGGGATGTTACCTTATAAGATTTTACTATGAAGCTATTAGATCAGATAATACAAAACATTGGGGAACAAGCAATACCAATTATTACACTTTACAATCAACAATCAAAGTGTACATAAACTTGTTTTTTCTTTAGTGGCTGAGAAACAACCAGTTTGTGGCTACAATGTAAAGTGCTACTGATTTCATCACAAGTGAATCACGATGTGTAAAATCATACTAAATTGTAGTATGAGAAGAGCAGGACCCCTTACCTGATACAGCACATACGTGGTCAAAGGATCAACCTTCAGCTCCTCTTCAAGCTCAAATAGATGAAGCTTCCACTGTCATTGTGGGATAAATATTCACTTGTTCAGGTTACATATTTCAATATGCCAGTCAATCAACTTAACTACTTAAGCAAATACGAAGACATAATATGATTAAATTAAATGTTTAGTTACAATTGGCTGACAGATCAGACGAAGTATGAAAGAAGTACTTAAAGCACAAGCACCATATTTTTTCCAATATCTCAGGTGCAACAATTCTCAAATGTCCCAACAATATTGTGCATATGAAAGCTTGTAAAATAAAACAGCCAGACAGGTATAACATTTACGGCTTTCTTTAGTATCTGAAACTGAGAAGCGAAAAATTCAGTTGTGGATGTTGGTAATATCCAGATTAATGTGACACGAAAAAAAAAGGTCAAGATCTTACCGGGCAGAATCTATCCAGAACCATGATTTCACTACTTGGGTCAACCTTTGATCTTGAAAACAAACACTCCAGGACAATAGATCTTGCAGGTAACCATGATTTAACATGAAAGCGAACACTCTATCATTGAAGATGGATAATATTGTCATATAAAAAGAGGAGCGCTAGCAAAAGACATAATCTGACAAGAGATTATAACGCAATGAATGGCACTAAGGCATGAGTCGAGTATCAAATACCTCCATAAATTCGCTTCCAGCTAGCATCATGGCCTGTTGAAATGCAGCGTTCTCCTTCTCAGGTGACTGGTCTGGATCAGTCCAGTCCGGATTAAGACGCCCAACGCGTGAAGACAAGTGTGTATTGTTCACATACTTTGGTGGTTGGTCTGTGTCATATTGATTGATTCCATTGTCAATTGCATCAAGTGCCTGCAACATGATCAACGTATTGAGTCTTGCTTCTTTAGCCATCGGAAATATATGGTAAGAACTTATAAACACATTATGAGTGAAAAAGTGCAACTACATGTCTCATGATAGTTGTGGGATTGAAGCTTGCCAATGATAAACAAATGCATGTCTCATGATAGTTGTGGGATTGAAGCTTGCCAATGATAAACAAAAAGTGCAGCCAGTGAATAGTGACGTTTCATTGCTGGTTCATTAACACTTTCTTTCAGTTAAACAAGTGGATAAATCTTGCCTCTGCGGAAGTCAAAACGAGTCTATTGTACAATAATGGGCTGAGCAAAGTGGGGCTCAAAAACCCTAAGCACAGAGATAGTCTCATTTGCCATAAATTTTACACTGAATACCTGAAAAAATTACAGAGTCCATAATTCCCTAAGAAATGAGAAAACATACCTTAGCAGCTGGTATTTTCTCAGTTCACGAGATCCAATCAAAGTAATCAATATAGAGGGGGAAAACTGAACTATAATCAACTGGTGGCTACTATGAAGTTCCTCAGTAGCCTATGTCAGACATATGTTCTAGAATTGAAAGACTAACTAGGTGTTGATGATAATTACCATTTTTTAAAACAAACTAAAAAGACAGTACATGGGTTAACTTAGACATTTAGTCATGATAAACAAAAAAAGATATACTGAACTATGTTGGTCATGTAATCAGATTCACACCTCAACAAAGCTTTTATATATTGCAAGATACAGGCGGTGAACATCTTCATGATCCTCATTAACCCCAAGCTCCTTAGCAATTATCTCCTTACCAAAATGCTGCAAAATCAGGGCAACTTTAAATAATAAGCCCTCTATTTATGTAAAAAATTGAAGATAATATAAATACAAGAGTACTAATAACAATCTTCAATGTGGAATTTGTAAGCCTCAACAATCTAGCACATTATGGCAATATTGTGCTTACAAATTTTTTTAAAGTCATGCATCCCATCCACCTGATGCCATGTGGTGCAGTTAGAAACCATTTAGCAAATACCAAACTTCATAACAAAGATTTCGCTTGGAGGATAATATGCCTAAGTGTTATTGCTGATTGCCCCAGAGCTGTTTGGAAAAGAACTCAGAATTATTATCCATGGAGATTACCTTGTAGACAAGTCCAGCGCTGCTAAGCTTAGTGTTGAATCCATGTCCAAACACCTCATTGAAGCCTTTCTGGTGATGATCGTATCGATGCCGGCTGGGATCATAGACACCACCGACATCAAGCACGGCATCCAGTGTATCAAGGATCTATTGCAAACAGATATCGCAAATGGAGGCAAACAAGTGAGTGCAACTGCAAGATACAACACTAACTGTTGCACTTGTATATCAACAACAGATTCAAAGGTAATGAACAAATGCATCATTCATCCATGTATACGACATTATAACGGTGATTCAACAGCACGATAAACAAAGCAACACATACAGCATCCATAGATATGTTGAATTCATGTCCCAGATGACAGGAGGTAGAAAGCATGTTCATCAAATTTCTAAGGTTTCAATTCAGAACTAGTAATGCAGTGGTGTGAAATCTAAGAAAGTGCAATGGTATCACTGATGTGTTGGGAGACGTAAGAACATCCTTATCCATTACTCTCAGTATCAGACTATGAAATTTGGAAATATCAACACATTCAGCCACATAAATTCGTATCTTAGGGTACCTAAAGCCTCTGTAGTCTACGAATCCTCACATACAAACATATAAGCCAGCGCCCAGAGCCCGAGACACAAGCAATCTTCACTCTTCAGTCTTCACCAACTGGGTTTTGGGGAGAGAACCCAGGAATGCTAGGCTAATCGGGCCGGTAGTGAGGCGAGAAAGGGACCTGGGAGTCGCGGGTGCGGACGACGTCGGCGCCGGCGAACTGGGAGGTGAGGCGGATGAGGAAGCAGCCGAGCGCTTCGTCGCAGTGGAAGCTGCCGTTGTGGGTCCCCACGCGCTTGCCGCTCCCAGCGCCGTCGCCGTTGACGTTGGCGGACGAGTAGACCCTCAGCCTCTTCGGCGAGGAGGCGGCTGCCGGCGAGAGAGACGCCATGGCGGGGAATGGGTTCCGGATTTGGGATCGCCCGGTGCCGAGAGGAGACGTGAACGTGACGGCTCGCTGCGACACCCTCCAGGCGGCGGCGAGCATACTAGTCTTCCTGTGAGATGCGAGCGATGGGATGAGCAGGTAGGGTTTTGAGGGGGCTCTATGTGCTCCCCCTTTATTTATTTTTTAGTCCTATTCTAACTTAATTCATTGTTTTGTACACTATAAATAAAATATTTGTTAGGCATATAAATATGGAAAAAAGTCTAAATTACTACCTATGGACGAAGTACACGTAACGCCCCAACTATGAAACCATTTACTTAGCCTTCTAAAAACAGCTCATTTTTCACCTTTAACACTCAACTAAAACAGGTTTTCGCGATGTACATAGTGGATTGCTTATTTTGATGATAAGGATGGCCACATCATTATCCATCGTCCAAATGCCTAGGAGACGTCTTCTTGCTCCTGTGCCACTTCCTCTGGCACCTTTAGCACCGTCCCCATAGCGTTTGCTAGGCGTTGCAGGCGCAACTCACCGCTCACCTCCATCCGTCTGCCGCAGCAACTCACCGGTGGCGGCCACAAGAGTCGGCCCTGCAATCCCCGCACGAGCAAAATTTTCTGCTGCTAACGTATATAGATGGTTGAGGTCAAGGACGACACAGAAAGCCTAAACATTTGTCGTTGTTGACATGGGAGCTCGAGCCAGTTGCTGCTAGCTACCGATCAAGAATGCCACTTCTGTCCATGCGGTGTCTTCCGTGCAAGATGCTTGCAGTCATGAGTGATTGCATGGCAATAAAAAGCACATAGTTTGTATTGGCATTGATTGGCACCGCGACTTCAATGGTGCCATATAACACACAGCGCTTCGCAGTGTTTACTGACTAGACCCAACCTTTAGAAATCGGCAAATGGGTCTTGTCCGCACAGGGTTGATGATGTGGCTGTCCCGATCATCAAAATAAGCAAATCCATTCATTACACGGGCAACTGGTTTTAGTTTAGTGCTAAAAGTGAAAAATCAGCTAGTTTTGGAAACCTAAGAGTTAAATAAACAACTAGTTTGGGAAACCTAAGGAGTTAAATAAACGGTTTTATAGTTTAGGAGTTATGTGGACTTTGGCCTTGAAGGTAGTAATTTAGATTTTTTCCTATAAATATTGTGTTTCGAGACAACTTAAAAGATGATATTCCAACACGAAATAAGTCAATTATTTGGCTCGGACTAGTCAGAAAATAGCTAAACACTTCTGGGTTGAATTTGCAACATGTCTACTATGAAAAAAACACTATGTATTATACTCTAGGGGGTGTTTAAATTGTGGGAAATATGAAGTGGAAATCCTTTTGTTGGGAAAGGGATAAGATGCAGGCTGAAATTTTGTTGGTCCTTTTCCAAATTATAATTAGGCCCCTAACTTATCACTACAATCTCTAGGGTAGCGTTTAAATTGGGGGAAATGTGGAGTGGAAATAGGATTTCGTGGGCCAGGGATAAGAGGAGCTCCTATGTAGCTAGTGGAAGCTAGATAAACAATATAGCTTTAAAGCCTATTAGACCTATTTAGAAGTTTAGGTCAACATTTTAACAAATTAGTTTCAACATTTTTTAACAGTTGAATAAACATCTAAAATTAATAGATTCAACATTTTTAAAATATAGATCAACAATTTGCAAGAAAAATACTACATTCAACATTTTTAACTACCTACTTTAGTATTTTTGCAAAATGGATTCAATATTTTTTTAAGGAGAATCAATATTTTCGGGGAGTTTTTTTCTTCTTCTTCCACCTCCGACCACAGGCGCGCACGACGCGGGCGTTGGCGCGCGTGGGGTGGGGGTGCAGGCTCGTGCGCCCGCACGAGGCGGCCTCGGGGCTCCGGCGAGTGGGGGGCAAACGGCGTGGACAGCCGGCGGCGAGCACGGGACAAGCCGCGGCAGCGGCCGGCAAGCCCATGGGCACCGGGGGGGAGGGGGGTTGGGTGCGGCGGCATCCGGCAGGGCCGATGCAGCTAGGATTGAGGATGTGGGTTGCATCTAACAAAGGAAATTATTTCCACGAATCTCAATACAATGGAAGTTGTATCTCAAACAATGGAAGTTGTGTAGGAAAATAAATTCGGAAGCCATACAGGTTTCCAGGGATAAGATGTAGGCTGAGATTTTGTGGGCCTCGTTCCAAATTATAATTTTAGGCCCATAACTTATCACAACAAAGTATTTTACCCAGTGAGTCATTTGTTGTGCCCCACCATCTTTAGTGTAATCACGATGGCAGCTATAAGAAAAACAAATCTAGCACATGCCATTAATGATTTTGATGATTTTATAGTGATGCTAACCTGTGGTAGTAACAACGCTTGCTTGCTATTATACAGTGTTTTAGTCAAATAAGTATAAGGTGATGGCTTGGATGATCAAAGACCTCAAAGAAGGTTAAGATGACATTTACGAGACGCTAGAAGAACCCAAGATGTTATAAAAGAGAAGACAAAAAAAATACGCGAAAATAAAATAAAACACTGAAAATTCCTCGCAATATTCTCAATATCACCGCATCATCGAGGCCAGCGTTCGTCAGCCCATGAAAGTGTCCGAACAGATTAACATAAGTTGAGATCATAAAAAGGCCTCTCATTCCAGTGCTTTCATGTAAATGGGCTTAATATATGAACCATCTTCATTGGTCATTTTTGGCGGCCACTTTAGGGCCCAACCGTCCCAGAGCTCAACATTGTATTCCACCCATGATGAAATTGATGATGGAACTTGCAGAGAAATGGACAAACTGACTTTGGATCAAAGTCACACGATTTCCGATCACGAATCAAGTAGTCAGCCCGGCCTGTGATTGCCTTGATTTGTCATGCCGCGCCCCTTTTCCTTCTCCCCGGCTCGGTGAAGCTTTCTGACACTGTGCGCGTATGCTACAGTCCGAGATCCATGCGTATTCGGCGCAGCACTGTCCTCTTCCCCTTTCCGACCGTCCGGCGGGGCGCGTCACGGAGGCTCGTCCATTTCCTCCGCCCCGTGCCGCCCCAGCAACGACAGGCGACGAAACTGACGCTGACGGGTGACCCAGCGCGGCCGCCCACGCTCCGGTTCTGCCTGCTACTGTTGCTGCCACCGCCACCTTTTCCTAAGTGGAGCAGCTGGAGCCAGTGCACCGGCCTGCCGGCGACCGGCCGGGTCTCTCGCCATGTGTACTGTACGCTCGCCAACCTGTCGGCAACTCTCGGCGCGGGGGTGTTTGATGTTAAATAGCAGGGTTAATTAGGAGAATTAAATATGAATTAATTATAAAACTAATTGCAGATGAATCTATTAAGCCTAATTAATTCATCATTAGCAAATGATTATTGTAGCACCACATTATCAAATCATGGACTAATTAAACTTAATAGACTTCATTTGTGCAATTAATATTGTAATTAAACTATGTTTAATTAAGAGTTTAATATTTCTAATTAGCATCCAGACATCTAATATGATAGATGCTAAACTTTAGTGAGGAGTATAAAAGACCGAAGTCGGTACGCACGGGCGGGCGCATGAGAGATGCTTGCGCCGGTCCCTCCCCCGGTCGATGAATTTTGTTCACGGGTGCGACACCCATCAGATAATCAGATGCGACGATGCAAGGATCAAAGCGCCTGCTCCCGTTTTTTCCTCAGAGGACTCATCTCTGTGGCTCTGTACGTGCGCATCCGTGTGTCCGAGGTGGTGTGCACGGTGCAGCAGCTTGCGCTGCAAAGCATTGGTTCGCGCGAAGAAAAATGTGTTCTCATCAGTGATCGGATTGGTCCACGTAGTTTGTTTGCACGAGCTGAACGGCTTCAAAATTAAATTAATGGATGCACGACTGAGCCGCTTATTTAGTCAGAATTGTAGTGCAGCCCCCATTATAAATACTGTCGTCACACCGGTCCGTGTTCCTGTGAGCATCCACACGACACCAGTCCCACCAGATGTAAATAGGGGTGGTAAGAGCTCTCTAATTTAGGTCATGTTTAGTTCACTCCAAAATTCCAACTTTGGCACTATGTAAAAAGAAGATTTCCCATCACATCAAACTTGCGTTACATGCATGGAGTACTGAATGTAGACGAAATCAAAAACTAATTGCACAGCTTTGTTGTACTTTGCAAGACGAATCTTTTGAGCCTAAGTCAATATTTGGACAATAATTCACAAATACAAACGAAACGCTACAGTGTTGCTACAGTATTTTTGCACCCCAAAGTTGAGCAACTAAACAAGGCCTTAATCTAGTAAATTTAAGGATCAAGTTCAATAAGAGCTAGATCATAATATTATACGGCAACTAAACAAGGCCTTAATCTAGTAAATTTAAGAATATTTAAGAATCAAGTTCAATAAGAGCCAGATTATAATATTATACGATTTTGAATTGAAAATAGATAAGATTGGGTGGATTGTGAAGCAGGCACAAGATCCATCATCCATTACCACCCTAGATGTAAATAAACCGGAAACTAAACTTTCGTACACGCGATAGTAACCATACGTACAGGCGGAGACGTGTCGACATTTCTTGAAGCAACACAGCGTTTCCACATCACACTGTGTTGCGGTACAGTCACCTTAATTAATTCCTTTGTAGACTAACCAGCAATACATTGTGGAAACGGTACATACGTGCAGTATTGTATACATGGATCACCAAGCAAACCAGCACACACCAAGAAAAGAAAAGAAACACCACCAGATGATCCCAAGGGTTTTTAACAAAAAACACAAACCCGTGAACACGAAAGTGACGACCTCTGGTGGTGCGTTTCGTAAGGTAAGAGGAGTACTCCACCTGCTAGATGGAAAGAAAGGAAAAGAAAATGCCATGCGTAGAGATACTCTCCTCGAGAGAGATTTGGGAAGGAACTTTCTCGTTACAGGGCCAGGATGGACCCGGCCCGGACCTTGCCGCGCTGCTCCTGCGGGCCTTCCGCTTCCCTGGCGGGCAGGGCCCCATGTGTCACCGGCGCCTTGGCGCTCCTCGCGCTCGCCTTCCTCTCCGCCGCCTCGTCCGCCGCCATCTGCGCGCTCCGGCACTCGTCGCTGCAGAACGCCGTGTCCCCTCTGTGAGATGGCACGCATGGCCGGTTACGTTAGGGCGCCGCTCGAACGGGGAAAACGGAAATAACAGGAGGAGAATGAAAGAAACGAACGATTAGAGGGTACCTGTACATGAAGATGTCGCTGTTGCCGGCGAGCGGCTTCCGGCAGAGGAAGCACGCGTCCAAGAAATGCACGCCGTGGCCGTGCCCCGCTCCCCCCATCGATCTCCTCTCGCTGTCCCCCTACCGCTTCGGTAGCGAGCGATCCCGGCTACACGCGGCCGCTCGACGTCGATCAACGCCAAAGAAAGAGGGGCCGACTCCGGCGAGACCGGGAGTCTTCCTCCTCGGGTGCAGGCTTCGCTGCAGCTGCAAATAGTCCGTGCTCCTTTACCCAGCGATTCCTTCGAGCGCGCCCTGCCCCCGTGCTTCCTTCACTTGCGCGTCTGCGTCAGATGCGTGATGATGCTTGGTGGGGAGGCAGGGCAAGGTGGTGCCGCTGCCGTTTAATAATGGTGCAGGAAGGGCTGCCCCCCTCCCCCCCCCCCCCCCCCCCCCCGGCCCCAAGGGGTTGAAGGACCACCTGTCAGCCGGCGTCACCTGATTTCTGAACCCCGCGTGGAAGCCGGCGGGATGGTCACGGCCGGGGTGCGGATCCGCGGGACCCACGCTCCCGATTCTGGCCACTTGCTGCCCTCCAGCTTTCCCGGGAGACCGTCACGCGACGCCGCGTGGGCCCGCTTAGCTGTTGGCCCCACTTGCCAGCGAGATCTGGGCGGATCCTCGGCGGTTGGGGAGAGGTGACTGACGACTCCGCGGACTAGTGCGCTCGGAATGAATCTTCTCGTCAAAGTCGTCAGGCCTCTTGATCATCAACATTTTTTTTTAAAAAAAAGAGTCGTCAGGCTTCTCGAGTGCCCGTGGGATCGCAACAGCCTTGCATTGCAAACGCAAAAGCCATACAAAATGAGCTCGTGCAACGTGCAACTTGGGAATCTCCAGCCCTGCAGTTGAAGTCTCGAAGACCTCGTGCAACTTGTACAGGAATGCAGCATCGAGTTCAATCTGAAGCCTTGCTGCTAGCTTCTGAACTTTTGATGCCGTTGTGCCTGCCGTATCAACTTGCTCGAGAATTTCTCGGGAGGACATCAGGTAGCACACCTGTGCGAGAAGAGAGGAACAGATTCGTCGGTGTTCGGTGCGGCAGGGACCGCAGGGTTCAGGCCTTCAATCAAGGCCTCTTGTCTGTGGGAGGCATTTTCCCAAGTAGTTGAGCTACTCGCATCGAAGCATCAACCGGCCTGCGCTGCACTGTAGCGAGATCGAGCCAGGCCGTGTTTAGTTGGGGAATTTGGGAGGTGCCAAATTACTGTTACAGCACTGTAGCACACTGTAGCGTTTCGTTTGTATTTGTGAATTATTGTCCAAATATTGACTAATTAGGCTCAAAAGATTCGTCTCGCAAAGTACAACAAAACTGTGCAATTAGTTTTTAATTTCATCTATATTTAGTACTCCATGCATGTACCGCAAGTTTGATGTGATGGGGAATCTTCTTTTTGCATAGTGTCAAAGTTGGGAGTTGGGAGTAACTAAACATGGCCCCAGTGATTGCATTGCTCCGTGGCCCGAATTCCCGAAACGCTGAGAAGACCTTGACCCCGTAGTCCTCCGATCAGTAGTGGACGTCCACCATGGGCGTTTCTGCAGCGCTTCTCCAAGGATCTTTCCGTGCCAGTGCTTTTGCACAGTCGTTGATGTGTGGAATCCATTGACTAATACGAGTGGCGGTGCTTGTTTAAGCGGTTCGTTCGAGGATACAAAGTTACAGACAGCTATTGGCAGTTACCGCTGAATTAAACTTCAGCAACGGCCAAGGCAGCATGCCAGCATCAGTCACTCAAACTTCAGCAGTTCATCTGAAAGTCTCCAGCCGGCTGGTGTAAATGAAACCGAAGTGTGACGAAGGCAAAGACTGCTTCAAATTGTGTTCTCTCCTGGATTCCTGACCCGCGGCTCACGGCAGGAGAGGGCACCGTTTGGTTCACATGCGGAGACGGAATCTTCGACAAGGCTGGATTCCTCCCGAGTCCCCGGCATTTTCTTCGCGCTTCGTTGTCACTTGCTCCAATCAATTCAGAGTTTCAGGCATGGCATGTCGAGCTAGCAGCCTATTATTGGAGCCATCCCACCGTAATCGTAGTGGCAGTAGCGCAGCTTACCGAACAGCCTATTATTTGTGCAAAATGTTTTTGCAACGTCGCAACGAAATTTGGACTTTGGAGGCAGGTGATGATCAGTTTACGGTGGAAGCCAATGACCTCTGTTTTGTGGAAATCACACGCGATTCTTCCACAAAATTAGCACACGAACTTGTGTAGATGAAATAGCTCATTCAGCAGTCGATGGACACAAAAACGAGCGATGCTTTTGAATTGCTCGTTGTGATTGCATTGCAGGACACAGAAAAACCTCCGCTACCTTTCGTTTCGCGTCGGATTCATGCAGACGGAAACAAGGGGGTCGTGGCTACTTGGTCCTTACGAGGGGGGAGAATCCTTGTCTGGTACTGCTAGGAATGTGCAAGAATTCATTCGTCATCCTTGGGTACGTGGGGACGATCGAGTGTGCCCGGAACCGGCGTGTGGTGTGGTTCCTCCGTCTAGTGCTGTGGCTGGAGCTGCCGCTGGGGACGGTGGTCCCTCTGCGCCATCGCCGCCGCCGCCGCCTGCTGCTGCGCCAGCATGAGGGAGTGCTGCTTCTTCCTCCGGTGCCTCACGCGGTCCGTCTCGATCTGCTCCCTCCTGCACTCGTCGCTGCAGAACGGCGTGTCCCCTCTGCGCTCCCGGGCACGCACGCAACGCGGGTGTTAATCGCTTCCTATCAATCGCCGCGGCGAAGAAACAACAGCAACAATGACACGAGAGCGGCGGCGCTAGCATGCGGCGTGCCGGACCTGTACATGAAGATGTCGCCGCAGAGCGCCTTGCGGCAGAGGGCGCACTCGTCCAGGAAGCGGTTGGGCTCCTCGGCCTCCGTGTCGGGGACGCAGAACATGGACGGCGCGCGCCTCGTCGAGGCGGGGCTGCCGCCCTCCGCCGCCGCCCCGGCGCCGCCGTCCGTGGAGCGACGCGGCCGGTGGGCCTGCGCGCTGCCGCCGCCGCCGCCGCCGCCGCTGCCGCCGGAGAACACCGCCGCGAAGTCCGGATTGCCGAACGCGTGGAAGTAGGACGACGTGAACTCCATCTGGGCGGCGGCGGCGTCCCCGAGGCACGAAGCGCGCGCGCGCGGGGCCGGTCCAGGAGCTGTCACACCGCACACGGAGGCGCAGGACGGCAGCTGGGCTTGGAGGGAGGAGAGGCACGAGGGGTTGGTTTTAAACCAAGCCAAAGAGGGTAACGGCTTGGCGGTTAATTAACCAACTCGTACCTGGCTTCCTTCCTTGCCAGGGAAGGGTTAGCGAGAACCAATCGATGGATGCATTTGTGGTTAAATCTGGCATGCCATGCCAGAGAGGTGACTTGCATCGTGCTCTGGCAGACAGCTCTATTTACCTCGCATCTGCATCGCCTAAAGGGGGTGTTTGGTTCCCACCACTAAACACCTGTCACATCGAATGTTTAGATACTAATTAGGAGTATTAAACATAGACTATTTACAAAATCCATTGCACAGATGGAGGCTAAACGGCGAGATGAATTTATTAAGCCTAATTAGTCCATGATTTAACAATGTGCTCTACAGTAACCATTTACTAATGATGGATTAATTAGGTTTAATAGATTCGTCTCGCCGTTTAGCCTCCATCTGTGCAATTAGTTTTATAATTAACTCATATTTAATCCTCCTAATTAGCCTCCGAAGATTCGATGTGACGCGAACTAAACTTTAACTCAGGGAATCAAACACCCCCAAAGATAGATAAGACCAGTTGTAGCTTGGCGTGTGCTACACTCCATGCATAATGTCATTTGAACAAGCATTTGTCATTTTACAGTTCATTATTGTGTATATATATGAGCTAATTAAAAGCAATCTTAAACACTAGTGGTTGGGTACTTGGGTCACGCTTCAAGTTCAAGTCTCCTATCAAAAATACAAGTTTTGATACAAGCCCATTAGGACATAGGCACGGTCTCAAGATCACACTTTAACTAGCAGCATCTATAAAAACGAACTATATATACAATGAGAAAATGTTTTATAATTATAACTTTTTTTAAAAAAAAAATCCAGTGATGCCAATGTTGTGTCGTCGATCTATACAAAATTTTATATATTCATGTTCAAAGAAAGAAAGGTTTAATTTAGAACAATTGTAAACATTTTTGATCGGAGAAAGCACTTCACAACTACAGGTAGTATAACTATCGCTCCTCAAGTCGTAGTCACGACTCATGAGTTCCTTGACAAGTGGGATATTTAATCTACGAAAGGAAAAAAAAGAAAAACAGATTCTCCCATGGCGACATGCAAAAGAACATTGTTTTTTACAACCAAAGTACCCAGCCCCCCTTGCCACCAATCGTGTACATTCATGAACATATTGACGTTCCAATCAAATGAGTGTTAGTCCACATGACGACATAGTAAAATGGTCCGATAACCAAGCTCTCCCAGCACAGCCAGTGACGAGCAAATGGTTCCGTGCACGCTGCTTCTAGAAAACAACAACATAATTACATAATTTTCACTCTTTTCTACGTCCTGCTGCCCATTTCGCGATCGATGCATTGGTGTTTACCAGGCGATCGAGCGACTAAACTATCCCGGCGTCGCCGTTCGGTTGGTCGCCCGGCGTCATCACAGGCCCCTAGCTCACATGGCGCGGCAGCGGCCAGAGGGAGCACGCACCAGCTAGCAGCCGGCGGCCGGCGCACGGGCCAGCGAGGCCGCGCCGGGCGCCCGGCACTCGCCGCCGGCACGAGGCGATGGCGAGGCGAATCGTGCCTCGGTTTGCTGAGATGTCGTAACGTGTCAGGAATCTTGTGGGGGGAGGAGCTCCACCTCCGCAAGTGTGGTTTTCTTTGGGGTTTCGGAGGGCGCGCGTAGGCCTGCCTAGCCCTAGAACGATTCTTTCGCTCGCTTTGGAGCGTGCGAGGTGGGCACATGGTTGCAACTTGCAAAGCACCAGCGGTGGAACGAAAGAAAATCTGACCAAAGGAGTTCGTCGATCATCGGCGGGGGGTCTTTTGATTTGTTAACTCCGAAGGGCACTTTTGCAAGTACTGTTCCATTAGTACTTTCTGCCTTCTGGTTAATTATATGACCATTTCTGCTCGGAAAGTCAGATGAGATCTTGCAGGGTTTGGGATTGATTCCTGTGGCATGCCCTCCGTACAGACAGTACGGGCCCGTAGCCTTCAGGGTTTCTGCTTGTACCCTGTACTAGGAGTCGTTCCATTTTAGCTCAAACTGAAGAGATGCGTACCTGTTATCTTATACTGAAGACAAAGTGGCATTTTTTAGATTTTCAGTTTTTGGATGAAACATTTTTCTAGTTAGCTCGTGAAACACAAGAAGTGATATACTACTCCATGATGAGTATATATATGCCAGGGAGGCACGAATCATAAGTTTATTTGGTGCTTTGTACCTACTGTACTTCAGCCTGGACATGATGGTGACAGGTGAGGGGACGATATGGCTCGCCCTTTTTGTAGTGTCCAGCGTATTGTAGAATCTTGCTCCGTTCAGGTCGATGGTACAGAGTGCATTGCTTGATGGTTCCCGCCGTAGTAATCTTTTGCAAATTGATAGTGGCAAAACCACAGCTCGTATTTTGGTATTTGTTCATGGTAGTTCGTACCAGCATGATGGAGACTTAGCTTGGAGTACATGGCAATCGCACACAAACACACAAACATACCAGTTGCTCGCGCTTGGTTGCGCCGAGCAACGGAACAAAAACCTGCACTAGTTCGGTAGTCCACCCAAAAACTGCGCCAAGAGACGATCTATCTGTCCTCTGTCCGAGACAACAGGGACGAACAATAGGGACAAGCCGATTCCGGCAAGGCTAGCCTTGCTTGCGTCCCTCAACGGCTCAAGGAGCTTCTCGTCACGTTTGTTCGTTGGCAACCAACGAGCTAGCTGGAGGCCACATGCGAGCCGCCAACTTGATGCGAATCAGTTCGTGCGCCGATGTTTAGTTCATATGTCGTAGGAGTGTTTCGGTTGGACGCCGCCGGCTCGATCTTTCTACCGCGCCCAGAGGGGGATCTTCTGCGGGCTGCCGCTCTGCCGCTGCCGCCGATCCCTCTTCGCGGCGGCGGGCTGCTTGGACCTCTTCTCCCTCGCCTCGTCGGCCTCGATCTGCTGCTGCCGGCAATCCTCGCTGCAGAACGGGGTGTCGCCCCTGCACATCCACGCGCGCGCGCATCGATCAACAACCAGAACGGCTGGTTCTAGAAGATTTTCACTTAACAAGTTTGTTGGCGTTTGGTGGTTACCTGTACATGAAGATGTCCTTGTTCCCGCCAAGATGCCGCCCGCACCGGAAGCAGGCGTCGAGGTAGTGGTGTCGGAGCTCGCTGGCGTCGGCGTCTTCGCGGGACGCGCGGCGGGGCCTCGGCGACGGCGAGCTTGGGTTGCGAGACACGGTGTGGCCTTGGAAGCCCGCCTCGACGTAGCCGGCGTTCTCCCAGGAGTTGGGGAAGTAGTAGTAGTCCTCCATTGGTTCCTTGGCTCGTCACCCCGGCCGGTGCGTTGCTTTTCTCTTGCTGTTTATTGGCCGGGACCAGGACAAGGGAGGACCGGAGGAGGAGGAAGGTGGTGGAGTTTGCTGGGGCGGTAACGAGAGCTCTGTTTTTAAAGGGAGGAGGGGACGGGGAAGGGTGCGCTTTCCGTTTTGGACCCTCTGTTTTCTGTGGGGTTCCCCGGTGCTCCGGTGAGCACTCTGCTTGACAGCTTGAGGTGTTTCTGTCTGTGCTAGGATATGGAGGTTGGAGGACCTAGTGGTTTGATTTGGTTGGTGTTTTTCAGGTATTTCTTTTGGTTTTTCATGTTCATTAGTCACTGCTAGTGACAATGTCCTATGTGGTTTTGTACCTTCCTTTTCTTTAGGCTCAGCCTTCAGCTTTTTTCTGGTTTAGCTTCCAACTTTACTCTATCAATATAATTAACGGCATTCTTATTCTCTTTTTAAAAAAATCTTCAAGGGGGATACAAAGCAATTCTTTAGACATGTTCAAGCAGACTCTATGATTGATCCAACATTATAACTTGAAGAGAACATGTATAGATGAGTATATGACACGGCATATTGTCACACGATGATTGGAAGAAAATTAAAGTGGACAAGCAAAGGTGAGAGGCCATGGTAACTTTTAACATGCATATACACTTTTTTTGCGCTCACTTGTGAGATGCTAATACCATAGTACCTTTGTAAAAGGGGAAAATACTCTAGAAAAAACAACAAACCAGTCGTAGAACAAAGACATAAAGCTGGAGGCGCACACATACTGAAGGTTCCTCACAATCACGGGGAGCAAAACAATCTAACAATACAAACATCCTCCAATGAGAGGTGGATCTTCCAAAGATAATAAGAGGAAGGTGGTTAAGCAACTGGCCAAGTTGCAACAAAATCTAAAGCTGGCTCCTTTGAGTGTTGTGTGGCGAATCCGGCGGCCAAGCAAAACCAGGGTGCAAGGCGGCATGGTGCCCTGCTATTATTATATCAAGCAGCAGCACCTCGTGGGCTCGTGGGACGCCAAATCCAGGTATTCTATGCGTTTTCCGTTGGTGTTTTAGAAGTTCAAGTACACGGACCATCCAGTTTGAAGCCTATTAAATGTTGGCTTCTAGAGCTCAATTGGCTCCATGTTTTGGGGTGGCCAAGTCAGATGGGTGTACGGAGCAAGGCTTGGTTTGCTTGATCTCGCACCAATACTATTTGAGTATTTGAATTAGGGTGCAAATTGCGAGTTGAACTTAAGTATTAAGTACTGCAAGATGGGGATTAGTCAAAAGGATAGGGTCAACTTTGTTGTATTGGATTTCAGGTCCGATGATAAGTGGTATTTGTATTTTTTTTTAAAATATAAGTGAGGGGTAAGGTACCCATAGATCCCCACCGATCAGGATATTGGCCAGCCTGACAAGTGAGCTCTGCCCGACCATGGTGTGCGGGACAAGGTATGAAGACGCGTGGAGCACAAGCTCGAAGGTCGGGCGAACGGATTCTACCTGGATATCGCGGGATACTTGTTATAGTTCGACTCAGATTGCTTTCCATGTTGATTAGATCCTATCTGACTTGTAACCTAGGTCATCAGCGTATATAAGGCGGCCAGGGACACCCCAAGGGTAACTCATTCTAACGCATCTTATACCAGCAATACAACCACCAGAACACAGGACGTAGGGTATTACACCACCTTGGTGGCTCGAACCTGTCTAAACCTTGCGCCTCTGTATTACCATTCGAGTTCTTGATCTTACGATCTTCCCTGTCTACAAATCTACCACCTAGGCACCCCCTGTTGGATTGTCGGTCACTAAATACAACAGTTGGCCTGCCAGGCAGGATTGATCGTGAGATCCTCCTCAGCAAGCTCAATGGCATCCCACCCCGGCATCATCTTCCCCGAGAGCATGAAGGATTTCCTCGCCAACCCGATCCAGCTTCGCTTCAGAAGCATGCCGGTGGATTCTGACTCCACTGCCACCTTCGCCAGCTTGGCATCCGCTGGATTTGCATCGACGGAGTAAGGTCTTCACCCGAGGATCATCGCACCGATCATCCATCAGGTCGGCGATCTCCCTCTTGGAGAGAGTTCCGTTCGCAGAAGGATATATGAAACACAAGTAAATTATAAGCTTTGTTCTTTTGATTTGTTTTATTAGATGAACGAGGTTACTGAGAATGTACTACGTAACTTTTCTCTGTTTTTTTTCCCAAACAGAACCCGAAGTTTAACTGCCGGTCAATGATAGAGAAGATGACACGGAACTTTTTTACTCTTTTAGAAAAAAAATCTTTCCTTCTTTTTGGTGAAACACACGGAAAAACTTTTCTTTGATAGGCCACTGGCTAACTTGAGGGTAGAAATGAAATTTTGAAAAAGTCCAGGCTAAATATATGCAATATACAGAAGTGTGAATGTTTCAGTTTGCTGGACTTATTTGAAAAGGAGTGTGTTATTTTTTAAAACTATGATTGAATGCAGTGCTTGTGCACCATACTTGTGGTATGTCCTTGTCAGATGTCGCTTTCATGACACCCCCAATACACGGGGTGCATCCTTCATATTTTTTTCTCAAAAAAAAAAGAACCAAACGCTTATGACCGGCATGAGGTAAGAAAGCGTTATTGAAATGGGAAGTGGAGGAGGTGCAATTCTGCGTACGTGCATCAGCAATCCATTTTCACCAAGCCAAACAGGCAACGCTTGCTGCCTTGCTTGTTGGCTTTAATATTTACGACGGCACGAGCCAGAGCCAGGCGCGTGCAGTGCCAGGAGTGGCGCCGTCGATGAAATTGCATTGATGGAACCCACAGGCCTACACGCGCACCCGTTGGCTGTGTTCATGTGCAAGTGCAGCGTCGTTTTCGCCGGGAACGCGACGGGAACGTGTGGTCTCGGCGGAGCGTGCTGGGGACCTCGCCTTGGTTAGACCGTTTTCGCGAGACGCGGTTGCAGTTTATCTGGACTCGAAGTATGGGCTGCGGCGCCGCGGGTGGGTCATGGCTGCATCTAGCTAGGAGCCCAGGGAATAGGACCAAGCGTGAGTCCTGTTGGTGAAACAAGCAAGGTGGCCAGTCCGTTCTACCAGTGCCAGGTTGCGTCAATGCGTCGGACGATCTCGGAAGCAAAATAAGGTGGCACACGGAGATTCAGGGGTGTGGTATCGGTGTGCCGACGAGGTGAGAAGGAGACGCCACATGGAGCAACTACTGACCCACAGTCACCGCATGGTAGCCAGGTAGACGGTAGTACCGCCGCACGTGTGCCGACCCACGAACGTCGATCACAGAATCTCTAAAAAAAAATATTCTGCTAGCACACCCGTTCTCTCCCATTGGACTGCAGGAGGCGCTCCCCGTTTGCCAGCAAACTAAGCTATAAACAAGAGCTGAAATACTATACGAGTATCAGCCACTTAATTCGTGTAATGATCTCCATGGATCTGGTTGGAACCATGTGCCAGCCTCGAGCTAGTCTAACAGTATCAGGCAACATCTCTAAAGTCTAAACAACTAATGCCGCCTTCTGGCCCGAAATATGATCGAGCGAGGAATAATATGGTTTATGATTTGGTACGAAAATAATAGAGACACCACCGATCGGCCATCACCAAGCTCGCAATGGCCTAGCCACAGCAGGTATAAGCCCCCTTAAAAATCCCCCCCTCCCCTTTTTTTTAAAGGCAATACAAATCCAAATACACACATGCACACTCACCATTGGCGAAGCACATGGGTGGTGACATGACACGTATATCTTTGTACTAATGCATGTTGTTGTTCTATGCTTAAGTCTGCATGTGGAGATGAAGTGAAGACCTGCCCTAGGTTCTGCTACGATATATCGTTTTCTTACGATTGATTCATTCTCGAAAGTCAAATGATGTACTCCAAATATTATGGATGTTAAGGGATATTTATGTAATTTCTATGTGATATATGTATGGATGCAATATCTTTTGAGACATGGATTGTACAGTGGGTGATAGCCTCTGAGTGCCGAGAGCCTGAGACTTTCACGGAGGTATGAGAGCTAGAATCTCAGTTGGGGGTTTTTATTCTTTCATACGCACTATGAGATAAGCAAACGCATGTCCTATTCCAAAACCACATTGGCCCTTACAACCACTTCTGGTTAGTCTCAATCTCTCGAGCCAAATAGACACATTTGTTAATTAGGACGTGTTTGGGACTGTTCCGCTCTAGCTTTTATATCTCCACTTCAAAATCATCTTGCCAAACACCTCCAGTTTCAACAATACCAACTCAAAAAAATTGGATCTAAGGGCAACTCCAAGGTTTTTCTAGAGCTCCTCAAAGGGTACTCCGAAAACACAGTTTAATACCTTTTCTTGGAGTTGGGTGGAAATTACCCACCAATACCACTGGTTACACATACCGGTTCATAGAAAAAACAAGATCGACACTTTCCTCCGCCGCGCCTGTCCCCCCCCCTCGCGCTCTTCTATTCCGGTGCCGGCCCCATCTCCCCTTCCTCCGGCGCCCAAAAAATCAGTGGCAACAGGAGGAATAAGCCACGGTTGGGGTACCGGACGCCTCGCAGTGGCCACTATAGGTGCACAGAACGGGGTGCGGGACGCCCTGGTACTCGCACTTGAGCCGCACCGCCTGCACGACTACAAACCTCAGTATAGTAGAGACTAGGTAAATAATCATGGTTCTTCATCAAACGCCACATGGAGCAAGAGCAACTACTGTCCCACAAGCACATGCATTATGCATATGCACGGTAGGCAAGTTGGTGCCACTGCCGGTCTGCCACATGAGTGCCAGTTCACCCAACATTGATCACAAAGGGCGCGTTTGGTTCGAGGACCAAGCGAGCCTGGCTCGCATCTACCAGCATGATCGCATCTACTAGCCATGCTAGGATAGACCAGGCTAACGGCATGCAAGACCTCAGTGTTTGGTTCACTACATGATGATATATAGGACGCAAAGAGCACTTGATTGGCTGCCTGAATTAGCTTCAACCAAGTTCAACAGACATACAGATGCATTTGTTTCGTTGACTGCATGCAAAAAGAGTTTGAACACCCGAGGACTCGACTTGGTGAGGATACCATCTAGTTTTTGGACATCCCAGGTACTCATAGAACATAGATAATTACACACGGTTAGAAACTAAAATTAATATGCAAATAAACTGAGCTAAGATCATAACAAACTGCACAATAATGATGGCATCTTTGCATGATGTGAATTCTTTCTTTTGTTTGATGGCCTTGCCGTCATCAGGCTCTTCTCTTTTGATGACTTGATCACCATGCTTTTGTGGTAAGCTGAAAAAGCGTGAAACACTTTGTCTTGTATCCTTTGTAACAAGCTCCTTTGAAGCTATTAACCTGTGCATGGCATTCTTCCTAGGTGGCAAAAATTCCAGTTTGGCAGCCACAAAAAAAAACATACCAAGTCATAATGGCAATCATAAATATGTAAAATGACACAGTGAAAAAAATAAGATAGAATACATAATTGTGAACACAATGTTTGAAAGCTAAGTAATTATAGGCAATGGATTGTGCTCGGTTAGTGGATAGATAGCTCAGATTCAACAAGTATGAATGGTTCACATCATAGGAAATGAACACGTAGTTCAGATCATGCAAGTATGAATGGTTGACATCATAGGCAATGGACATATAGCTAAGATCATGCAAATATGAGAGGCTCACATCACAGACAATGGGTAGAAAGCTTAGAATCAACAAGTAAGAAAACAAAACAGCAAAGGCAAAGGAGAAATGGTCATGAATTAAAGCCATGGTCATAATTGCAACCATGGTCAAGTGTCCATCACATTACAGGTAATGTAACTGATCAAATACATCATCACAGAGCTAATGCATATCCCAATGTCACTTGAACCACACCCCAAGTTTGTGCCACACAGACCTAGAACTACCCAGCCATGAGTTACCGACCTACAGAGACAAGCATGTTGTCTCAAAATAAAAGAATTGGAGCCTAGTGTTGCCAGCTCCAATTAGCTCTATCCTGCACAAAATATTCACCAAACTGCACAAAAGGAGTAAGCAATAGGATAGCAGCTTCACTCCACAAAAGAAAGATCAGTTAGTAAGCATGTGAGGAGATCTACATGTAGTAGTGCTTGGCAAGCCAAGATCTGAGCCAGAGGACACGGTGGGAGTCAGTCATCTTCACAAATGCATCACCCTGAGCCTTGTTGTCTACCAGATGAGAGAATGCATAGATCAACGCCTCCTCAATAAAGCCAGGCATGTACATCACTGCACCATAGAGCTCAGGATGAATCACCTCAACTTTGGTCTCACAAATTGCAGCTGCCGCATCCTTCATTGCATCAATCATGTAGGATAGGACCAGAGTGAGAACAACCCTCTTCCTCTTGTTGCGAGGACCAGAACCTAGTAGCCTCCTTGGCATCCTTAGATGCTTCACCCCAAATCTTGGCAACATCATACATGGCCTTGAAAGTCTTCTCCTTATCATATGGTTCTGCCTTAATGGAGCTAGTGACACCGTCAGATGGGGAGCCTAAAGCCTCATTGGAACCTATAGCATACTTGCCAGTGGCTAGTCCTATCCTAAATATGGTCATCATCTCCTTGTAGTTCTCTATGGGCTTGTTAAAGAACTTAGCATCCTTAGGGTGTGCCTGATTATCATGGATAGGACAAGTTAGCAATGGATCACAAGAACAAAAAATGAATGGATGATAAGACCGAATGATGTAAACAAGGCACATACCTTGACGTGTCCCTTGTAGTGCTCATCCTCAAGGCTTATCATGCCTAAATCTCCATCCTAGTTGGCACCACTCAACTCTCTAAGCTTGGACACCCCCGTCCACCTCTGTCTCCACTTATGTAAGTGGTTGTAGACCTGAGTTCCAGTGACCTCATTGCCAATGAACTCATGAAGAGCCTTGGCAACTTGGTTAAGGTGCACCTCCTTAAAACCTTTGTCAGTTCTAACCCATTATGGAGATCAGCTGGTAGAAACAACGAAGGACAAAGGAAGGCATGAAACTGGTCCAGTGCATTGCACCCCTACCACACTGCTCAGAACCAGCCTGTACTTCCTGAACCACTTCCCCAACAGCTTGAACATTCTCCTCAGCCATCATTGCCTTAGTGTAAGGGAAAAACAACATAATTTCATTGCCTCAGTAAAAAAGGACAGAATATGCAAATTGATCATTACAGTATCAGTTCATTGCCTCAGTAAAAAAAGGACATAATATGCAAATTGATCATCACAACATCAGTCCATTGCCTCAGTAAAAAAAGGATAGAATATGCAAGGGGATCATCATAGCATAAGTGATCTGAGGAGTTG
Organism: Setaria viridis; assembly: GCF_005286985.2. Classification (NCBI taxonomy): domain Eukaryota; kingdom Viridiplantae; phylum Streptophyta; class Magnoliopsida; order Poales; family Poaceae; genus Setaria; species Setaria viridis. Next base: position 34,316,061 of record NC_048263.2, read on the forward strand.
AACTTTGTGCCACCCTAAGCCTACTCATGAAGTATGCATAGACAATAGCAACAAAAGCAGCAGCTTGAGTCACAAGCATGCGTCTCTGGTGAACTAGGTTCATTTATTTTAGTGCAAGAATGAAAAAGGCATTGCTCAGAATAAGAACAAATTATAACAAAGGTGCTACTGCTCAACAATCATAGAAAAGAACAATATGCAGTGCTCATATATCATATTTTTATCATGTTATAATCAAACATCATCGACTAGGGATATGTGCTCATTTATCACATTTTTTTCATGTTATAAACAATCATCATTGGCTAAAGATATTTGCTCAGATTCACATTTTCAGCATGTAGTCAACAACCTTCAATGACTAAGGACATGTGCTCAGTTACAACATCAGTTCACCATATCCGCAAACAAATCAAGCATAAACATCACACCAGGGAGCAAGAAAAAGAAATAGCACATGAAGGAAAGAAGAAAATTATCCTCGTTACCACAGTATCTCGAGCAACAAGGACAGAGAGGAATCTGAACTTCAGGAGACCAGTGAGGAGGACAACAAAACTACAGATCGAGGAAATGAGTTAGTACCATGTCAGATTGAAAGAACACATGCACGAATCATAACCCTAGGGAACAATACTTGCTTTTTTACTTTCAACCTAAGCAACAACACAGATTGAACCCTGCAGACAACAAAATTCCTTAGCACTTGCAAAAATCACCATGGGAACAAGGGGAAATAAAAGATCTACGAGGGATTTCAGGTTACTTGCTCTGTTTGTCACGAACCCCTGATGAATCGATCCCCAAACCTGCACAAAATCAAGAGGAAGAGGGGAGAGGTTAGGAAAATCATGGATGCATCACCATGGATCTTGCCTAAGAGGAATAGGAAGAGGGGAAGGGCACCACGCATCACCTGCTAGCACCGGGAGTGGAAGGGTGGGGTGGAGGCAGAGAGGAGAAGAGAGCACAAAGCAAAGAGGAAGAGGGCGAGGGTGAGAACAGCGTCGGTCCTAAAATTTCAAGGGTCCTCTGGCAAACTTGTCGCGACGACCCCTCTAGACTATATATAAATCTTATAATATATGTAAGCGCTAATTTTTCTTGCAAAGCGAAAACAAATCCAATGATATATTTTTAATTTAACATGTTTGATAATTATCGAGGAACAATATAGACTAAAACTAATATGATTACCTTAAAAAAGAATAGAACTTCATAATATCCATTGCTTCTCATAAAAAGATAGTTCTTCAGCCGTTTCTTATGCAAAATCATCAAGGACGGTATTGAGATCAATAGTGTCCAAGATATCCCTCTCGATGGTGCACATAGCCAATCCATTTAACCTTTCTTGTGACATAGTTGATCTTAAATAGTTCTTCAACAACTTTAATTTTGAGAAACTTCTTTCAGCCAAAACTATAGTCACAGGTACAGTTAAGAGGATTCGATAAGCAAGTGAAACATTTGGATAGCAATCTTTAGCTATAACAAACTCCAGAATCTCAAACGCTGACATCAAAGAATATGGCAAAGTCACTTGTAGCACCTTTAATTCTGAAAAAAACCCCATTGATCTCAACATCGGATGAGTTATCATGAGAAATTATTTCCACAAAATTCTTGTAGCGTAGCCAAAGATCAACTTCATCCAAAGATTTCAAATTTTTTAAGTTGAACAAGAACCCAAAAACGTTATCAAATTCTTTCATCTGCTCAAATCTACTAGTCAATGAAGCAATTGCAGCATCAATCATAACATTAAAGTACTTTACTCTAAATGAGTCCACAACATATCGTTATATTTCCTCATCTTGGTCATCTTGTTCATCAAAATGTTTCTTTCCCTTTCCTTAACATTTTGTACGAAATTTTAGCTCTATATCCATACTAGAAGTGAAACCTTCATCTCTATACTTCTTAAAATATGATATGACACCTTCAATATGTTTGAGAGTATCATCTATACTTACAATTTTAGCTTGCAACTTCTTGCTCACCTTATTTATAGAGAATAAAATATCGTGCCAAATAACCAAACCAACTAAAAATTCAAAATTCTCTAGTGCACTCACCAAAAATTGGCATTCACTACCTGCCATTGGGTCATCAATGGAAGCCTTCTCTAGAGCTATTAAAGCTGATCTTATTTGAGGAGTTTGGAATCTCATAGCTTGAACACTTTTTATTCTAGTTTTTTTCCATTTTCTTTTCTTAGCCCCCGACAAATGTTTCTTAGGTAACATTCTAAGATTCTAACACCTAAATTAGAAGAAAAACACGACTATATGAGTACCGAGTACTAGAAGTCCAAAGTAATTAATTTAGATTAAAACACAATCAAGGAAAAAAATACCTAGGGGCTAGGGTCTGATCGACTGATGAATTGATGATTGATGAAGTGATGCTCGATCGACTGCAGTGATCAGAGGGCCTGAACGCCGCCAAATCAGCAACAAAACTACAAGAGCAAATCAGCATCCACCAAAAAGCACCAAGCGTCGTAGCCTTGTAGGAAAAAAAAAACCCAAGCGGGCGCTGGGCGACGAGGCGTTGACTGACAGAAGCACGCACTCACTAGCGATCGGTGGAGGTGCGGAGCGAGGCAATGTCGTGGAGCGGTCGGCAGTGGAGGGGTACAGCGCCGATGAGGCGGCGGGAGCGGATGTGGACGGTTGGGGTTTTTACTTTTTAACGCGGCCGCCACAGCGCCGTGATCAGATCAACTGCCACCTTGCCGCCTCTTCGCATTTGCTTCGCGTTCAGACTGCCGCAGCCTCTTTGCGGCGTACGGCCGGGGGTCTCTGTATAGGTATACAGTATACCTGGGCCTGGGCCCCTCCCTCCCATGGGCCCTCGGCCGTCGCACCTCTCCAGGGCCGACACTGGGTGAGAATGGAGGGAGGGTTGCGGTGGCGGTGAGGATATAAAGCTAGCGAATGGTGCGAAAGGAGGCGGTAACCCTAGACTTTCCCACGTGTGCGTGCATGCATCGTGTGAGCCAATTTTTATGGCCCCCGCGCGCTCGCTATCGTCCCGCGCGAGCCAGGCCGCCAAGAAACGGATTTCATTTTTGCTCCACCGGACCTTTTGCATGCGTTGGGCCAGGCCTAGCACTGAGTGCAGGCAACCAAACTCCCCGAAACTTGCATCCCGCAGGCCAGGCTGGGCCAAATGCAACGAACCAAACGCGCCAAACAACCCTACATCCAGCATGCTTGTTTTCTCCCATGGGAAGAGCAGCCTCGTGCTTCTAATTTTTAGAGCTGCAAAAGACTAGCTCACTACTTAATTTGATGCGATGATATGATCTCATTCCCCTCGTTGGAACCATGTGCCGGCCGGCCGAGCTAGCCTACAGCATTAGGCCGGGCCATGTCTTACATCTAAGCTTTGCTCTAAACTAGTGCAACCATCGTTCTAGGCCTCAGAATTTAGGGGACTTGTTGCCTTTAGGAAAAGTCTCGAGCGCACTTCATCACATGATCGCATCACTGCATAGAATCTGGTTAGGTGGATGGACCGGTGGCCAACGTACGTTGAGTTGATTGAGAGAACTCGCACCGGCAGGACAGAGTGTGGGGAGCGCACCACACTTGCGCGAACACGAATGAGCGGGTGACCAGTCACTCGCGGTTCCGCGTATCCAAAAAACCTTAATTTTGCGGAGAAGGTTATACATACCTTTTGTGAGCTTTTGGGACTGAGTACTGAGTATTGACAGAGTGACAGGACTAAGGCGTCACTAGCAGTAGGTTCGGCATGTGAATCTATTGATGCTTCTTTTGTATGTTTGATTGACATAGGGAAAGAGAGGGAAGAACCATGCACCGCCCGGCAAATCTGTATGGGCCTAGTGGAGCTGTCGGACTGGCCGCTTAGTACTGGAGGCCAGTAATTCTTTTCTCTGTCTGTGTCGTGAATCAACGGGTGGCTAGGGCCGGCATCATGTAGTACTTTGCCGGTTAGGCGGGCCGCACACATTCGATACTGCTCGCGTGTCCTCCGCTCCTTCGTCCCGCGCTACAACCAATCAGTGTCCTTCGATTTTTTTTCCACCCATCCGCTTCCCTCCATACTATCCGGCATCCGCTCCCCTCCCCCACCATCCACGCCGACCCGATCCCCCACTCTCGCCGCCCCCCGCTGCATCCCCACCAGCCCCGCCCCCTGCAGGCCTCCCCTTCTCCACTAAACCCTAACCGGGGTCCTACTCCCCATCCACATCGTCAAGGGCAAAACCGGAGGGAGCTCCCTCTGCTGTAGATAGATATCGGAGCTCTGGTGCCAGCCCCAACCGCCCGCCGCTGCAGCCGCCTGAGTTGGACCCGCGCCGGACCAGGACGCGCCCAATTTGCATCTGGGCGGCGGTGCATCTGCCACACGTGAAATAGGGTAGCGGCGCATCTGGAGATGAATCGGCCGGCCGGCGGTGGCGACCGTCGCTAGAGGCTGCTACTCCACCAGGTCGGCTCATCCTCAACACGACGAGTCGGCGGCGGCTGCTGCGAATCCCTTGCTCAAGGCCTTCGCCGATGGGCCACCGGGCATCGCATGGCAGCCGCGGGCGGGCAGCAGGCAACGGCAGTCACGTGCAGTGGTGGATCCAGAAATGGGCTCCGCCCTGGGCTAACTAATATAAGGCTTAGAATCTTACTAGCCATACACTATTAGATATAACATATTTTTCAAAGAGCACAAATTATTATATAATTCTCTAGATTTCAAGTGTTCAACCAATAGACTCAAACAATACATAGAACATTGAAGGTAGAAAAGTACCAAATTAAGAGTCTTTCATGACAAAAAAAAGAACCATACATGTCTTCATGAATTAGCACCACTTCCACTTGTTCCGACATCCTCAATTCTACATAAAAATTTTCAACATCTCAGCCCTATATAAAGCAAGATAACATTATGTATTGAAATATACTAATACAAGTAAACAACATGCACCTTGAGTCCTCGTTTGGCAAATTCATCTTACGATTTCTTAAGCCTTGAAAGCGCTTTAGAATTTTTTCATCTTCAATCGACGCAAACAAATCTCGCTCAATATAGCACATCATGCTACTATTCAACCAATCATTATTCATTTTATTTCTTCGTTCCGTCTTGATAATATTCATAGCAGAGAAGGCTCTTTCAATTGTTGTTGTTGTCACCGGCAAAATCAATGCAAGTTCAATGAGACGATACATCAAAGGAAAAGCTGTATCTCTTCCAGTCTGAACCATCTTCTCAGCAAGGTTACAAGTGTCAAAATTATCATCATTTTTGACTTCATTAATGAATATATGAAGGTCACCCGCAAGCTTTATGCAGTCATAATCACAGAAGTCATCTTTATAAATCTTAGCAAGCTCAACTAACTTCTGTAATTCAAAGTTGGCAAAAGAATCCCTCGGATCAAGACAAGCAACACATCTCAAGAGTTGAGTTGATCTTTCTGGAAATCGATTGTTTAACTCACAATAAATTTTATCAATCACAACAATGAAAATTCCATAATGAAAATGATGGTAGCAACTCACTAATTTAGCATCACGACATCTCGAACAACCTCTAACTGGTATCATATCTTCCATATTAGGAATTTCTATGTTGTTGAGGAGGCAAAACTCCTTTACCTCTTCAAAAAGAGCATCCCAACTATTTTCCCTCATTTCATTCATATTTCTCATCACAGAGCCAATTAATCCTATTGCATGAACAATGTTTTGATTTTTCTTTTGTAAACATTGTGACAAGTCTTGAGTCATCCCTAGTACTCTGATCCTAAGATGTAATATGAACACAAATTCAAATGACTCCATTCTTTGAATCAATCCAGAGGCTGTAGTTTTCTTTTCCCCATCAGTTCCATCTTCACTAATATTCTCCAACACCTCCAGTACAGAGGACCACATGATCTTAAGACGTGCTAATATTTTATGATGTGTACCCCACCGTGTATCACCAGGCCTAGCAAGACTAGTTTCTTGGTTTTTTCCTCTCCCAGAAAAAATAGCACTACTATCTAACTGCTCAACAAGCTTATCATGATGACTTTGAAGGAGTTGATCTTTCATCTTGCAAGAAGCACTAACAACATTGACGATTGAAGTGACATAATTGAAGAAATCAAAAGTTGAGCCACAACACTTGGCTACAGAAACTACCACAAGCTGCAATTGATGAGCAAAACAGTGGATGTATAAGGCATATGGGTTTTCGTTCAATACTCGTCTTTGCAACCCATGAAATTGTCCTCTCATATTTGAAGCTCCATCGTATCCTTGCCCTTTAATTTTGGAAATAGATAGACCATATCTTCTAAGCATAGTATCCAATGCTTCTTTTAGTGAAGTTGATGTGGTGTCAAAAATATGTTCAATGCCAAGAAACCTCTCAATCACACTTCCTTTATCATTGACAGACCTACAAGAGAAAAGAAAAAATAGTGTTACTTGAAAGCAACAAAACAAAACCAACAAAATAACCAAATGGAGAGGAGGTATATACCTCACAACCACAACCATTTGTTCCTTAATAGATGCATCACGAGCCTCATCAACAAGCACCGCACAACAACGATCTCCTATTTCACTTTTAGTTAACTCACTTGTCTCCTCTGCACAAGCCCTAGCGAAATCTTTCTGAACCATTGGACTACTCATTTGATTATTCCCTAGAGCATTTTCACCGGTCACAAGTGCAGCCTTAGGATCCTTCTTTCTGTACCATTTAAGAATCTACATAAAGTTCCCTTTATTTCTTGATGTTTTAGACTCATCATGTCCACGAAAGGCTAGAGCTTGCAAAAGGAGAAATCTAGCAATGCCTAACATGATACTTAAATGAGCTTTATATGCCTTCTGTTCTGCTGCACTTGTAACAGTCCACACATGTTCAACACTTTGCCTCTGATTTTTGAAATCAAGTGCACGCTTTCTTGCATTATTATGAAAGCCATCAATTGATTGAGCATGCTCCTTGAAACAATTCTTTGCATTCTTCCAATTTCTAAACCCAACTTTGGTAAATGTATCATTACTATGAAACCCAGCTTGTTGTGGCTTAAAGAGATAGCAATAAAAGCAATAAGTTGCATCCTTGGCTACACTGTACTCTAACCAATCAAATTGATCAAACCATGATCCAACAAATCCTCTTGATTGGCCTTTACCATCTTTTTTCATTTTTGGAAACTTATGACCAGCTGACCTGTATGGACCTATTTGTAGATATGCTCTCCTTGCCTCATCCCTAATGTCATGACGAAAATAATCAATTGGTTTCCTTTCTCTTGGATCAGCAACTATATCTCTTGTATCAAGTTCAATCCGTGGTCTTTTTTGCTCAACCCGGCTCTCTACACTTTCGGCACTACTCTTTTTAGCATAGTATTTCTCCATTCTAAGTTATGATTATGAAATGTTGCAATTGCAAACTAAGACTCAAATACTTCCTCCTCAAATCAATGAAATATTCTATGTAAAAGGTAGCAGACTAGCAGTCATGGAGCAATTTCAAAAACAAATGGCATACCAGAGCTTTTTCAGCAGGGGACCGGCCGCCGGCGTGGCCTGGGGCCTGGGGGCGCCGGGCGTGGCCGCGATGCGCGCCTGGCTGGGCGGCGGGCAGCGGGGGCCCGGGGGGTGAGTCGGCGACGGGCCGACGGCGACTCGGCGAGCACCTGGCGGCGCGCGGCCTGCCGGCGGCCGGTGGGAGCGCGGGGCCCCGGGTGGCGGCGTGCGGGCAGCCGGCGGGCGCTGGTGGCTGGCTCCCTGCCGGTGGGGCCGCGGGGCCGCGGGGGGCTGGGGGTGCGGCCGACGCCTAGCGGCAAGCTAGGGCCTGGCCGCCTGGGGACGCGTCGACGCGGCGCCTGGGCAGCGGTCGGTGGGCGCTAGCTCTAGTCCCTGCGGATGGGAGGCGGCTGAGTCAGGGGTGGGCGGACGAGTCATGGGAGCAGGCAGGCAGCACTAGGGTGACGGCATGGGCCAAGTTCTCTTCAGGGTGGGCTAATGGGCCAGAAAGCCTTTTATGCTATTTTTATGAAGGACTTTCACACTGCTCTTGGACCTCACCCCGGGCTACAGCCCGGGGCCCAGATCCGCCCCTGGTCATGTGGGCAGGTGAGCAGCGGCCAACGGTGGCTGTGGGCGAGCAGCGGTGGCCGGCGTGCAGTGGACAGCGGGGGCCGCGAGGACCGGCGTGCAACAGTGTCCAGTGGGAAGCTCCACCTCTCCCTATCCGGTGCTCCACGAGGAAGCAAAATCTGACAACATGGCTAACAGTCAGTATCCTAATTTCTGAGTTCTGCACTCCAATCGCTCAGTTTCTATCCTGATCCCTGTACGCCTATTTGTGTTTGGCACTTTGGTTGCGCATTGGTTTCTAAACCATTCTATCTATCCAGGTTCCATTCTATCTGAAATAGCTAGAGCTAACAATTTCTAAATTCGTGTTAATTTCTAACGACTGAAGAAAATGGCACCCATGTATGTTGATCCTCTACTTCAGGGGTCAGATCAATGCCAGTTAAAATATCCCAGTGCTGAAGATTAAAGTATCATCTAGCTTTAAATTGCAGCAATATTTAATATACACTACAAATTATCTATACGTTTTTTTAATTTTCATGATGTTTAAAGTATCTTCATGTCCCTATCCAGATTTTACAAGCAATATTTTTCAGTAGATGAATTGTATCCAATGAATGCTCATTCTTGTACAAATACTACATGCCTGCATGTATCACTGATTTTTCATTTCATTTGTTTGTCTTCAGATTTTTACTGCATTTTAATTGTCCTCAGATTTCTACTTAGATGCTTAAACTCATGTAATACTTTGTGATGGGTTTGCAGTTGAAGATTGATGGATCCAGTTGAAAGAAATAGTGCTAGAGCTCTGTTTCTCAAGATCTGCCAAATAGCACCACAAGCCTTTGATCCTAAGGAGGTCAAGAGGTAGAGGGATAACTCTGGAGCTGCATCAATGTCTGATGAACGTAGGAATGAATTGAAAAAGATGCGTCGTGAGTCATACAATAGGAAGAAAGGGCAAGAATTCAACAATGAAAACATGAACCCTAAATCACAGACCAATGTTAATGATAGAATGTACATTGGTATTATGAAGATTTTTCCTCATACTTAGTCTATTAGTGGTTAATTTTGTACTGAGACTCAATTTTTTTATGCCAACATTACAGTAAACCAGGTAAGCAATGGACTTGATGAGAATATCGATTGGATGCATAAGAGCGTGGCAAGGAGCTCGAGGAGGAGAAGGAGGCGGTCGTCCATGGCAGCACGCAGGCCGGCGAAGGGGCGATCTCCAAGGAGGGAGGAGGAGGCAGAGGAGCACCGAGTCCTCGACACTGACCTGGAGTGAGAGAGATGTGGTCTAGGAGGAGCTTGAGGATGGCTGGCAGTTGTCATTCAAATCGAGCAGTAGGAGGTAGCCTACGATGCACTGGAACAAGGTTTGCTCCGTGCAATTGTATCACATTCTCCTCCCCTGCGATTCCATCTTTTATTTACTCCTGTAATTCCATCGTTTTTTTACTCCTGCAATTCCATCTTAATCCCCCGTACAAATCAATCTGTACCTACTTATGCATCTCTATCACGTAAAATTTTAGTTCATTCTATCTCAGATCCGACCATACTATCTTATTAATCAAGCATGTCACTAAGTACTTCAGACTTATTTTGATTTAGCACATGTTTTACCTGCTACATGAATTGCAAATGTAACTGATTTGCTCCATAATTAGAACTGTTAGTTGTCCTTTTAGCCGATGAGAAAGATTGGTTGCCCCATGAGGAATTTATATTTGCTTTTGGAATATAAGGAAATTCATACATATTAATTCATTTTTTGAAGACAGAATGAGAAGAAGAGGACCAATAGAATGTCATCAAAGGGAATATAATGTGTCAAGTTTCTTGTTCTTATCAGATCGATCAACATAAGCAATGGATTCTACTGCCACGTCAGGTGGGACTGATATTACCAAGATTTGGTCAGAAAATGGACTAGCTGGTAATTATTTGCAATAATAAGAAAGTGAAGAAATTTAGTCCAGTTAGTAACAACTAGTACAGGATAATTAGTTATATGTGCAGGGAGGTGTAACCATAAGAATGCCTATTTGTAGCTGACCCATGTGGAGGTTGGATCCAACGCCATAGGAACACACAAGGTAACTGCACATCGTTGACCTGCTCATTGATTTCTTCAATTTGTTCATGTAAAATCTAACAAGTTTGATTAGTTCACTTAATTAAGTTGTCTATTTTTCTTGTGTGGAACTATAAGCTCAATACCTCTGCGCTTATATTCTTTGTTTTAGTGAAGATTAACTAGGAAATTGATCCAGCAGCTTATCTTTTTTTTTTGAAACAAACAGTGCTGTCCTTGCTTGCTCAACACACAAATATGATATCAAAGATATGGAAATGTAGGTAGTTAGCTATATGAATGTAAGGTTCTCGATTTTGTGATCTGATTCGCAGGGATAGGATCATTTTGTGGAGTTTGTGAGGAACATTCGGGCGGGAGAGGAGCAAGAGAAGCAAGAACCGGAGCTGTTCACGTGGGCTCCATTAACCAAATGTGATAAACTTATTGAGTTTGGAAGCGGATAAGGAGACAGCTTCATGGGTATGTTGTAGATTTATTTCATAGTTTATATGATTTGTCTTGTGCTGCTGTGCCTTTCATTATGCAGACTTGTTCTTTGCTAGTGGATTGCAGACGGGTTCATACGAAATTCAGTTTCATCTTTTTAATGCCTATAAAATGGTACTTAATGAGTTATGTTCTTTGTTTCTGAAATTTCAGATGGTTCAATTTCCGAGAAATAACAATGGGTTCGAGTCGAAAATGGATGCAAAGCTTAGGGCCACCCCTGTACCAGCATACCATTTATCCCTCCTACTAATCCGATCCTTGTTATGTACTGAACTTTGCTTGCATTGTCCAAAGCAATTAGGTAAACATCCTGTACAATTTAGTTGTTTCAACTGTTGTAGTACTCAGGGTTGATTGTAACTTGTAAGCAACCAAACTTGGGGATATTTGATTAAATGTTCAACTAATAGCTGAACAACCTGCAATGTTATGGTATTGGCTATACACATCTTTACTTTGCATGATTTAAGGCTTGGAAACTATTTTTTTGTTGTTGTGCAAAACTGAAGCATAAAAGCATGCACATTTGGCAGAAAAAAATAATCAAGAAAGTTTTCTTTTGTGCATATTCATGCTCTGTTCGCTTCAACTTATCAGCCGGCTTATCAGTCACCAAACAATATTTTTCTCTCACAAAAAATCAGCCGTTTCAGCTTTTCAGCCGGCTTATAAGTCCAGCCGAACAGGCCGTCAGTTTTAATCTTATGTCTGAGCAGATATGATGATCTATTCTTTCGTCATGGTTATTTTTCGTCATGGTTATCTATAGATAGTGTTTCTACGATTGTCCATCAGTACATGACTTAATTGCACTATTGCAGGCTAAAGATGATGCATACATATGTTGTTCTACTTGTTTAGGTGAATTGGTCCTACAGATTCAGATGGAGTTACTGTCAGGTAGATCAGTAGAACCACTCCATGTTTAATTCTAGAAATTTTATTTTGATTTGTAAAGAGGTATAATCCATTTGATGTGCAGCGTCCATCGTGAAATGTGGCCTCATGGAAAAACATTGTTGATGCTCCTTTTATGAACACTTGTGTTAATTTAGAATATGGCTTATCTAATGGAAGACAGATTGATACTGACTTGTGACTTTTTATGCTCTGTGGACATGTGATCTGAAATATCTTGAGTGTGTCATTTGTGAATGTTAATTTCTCCGTACTATTTCTGAGTTACTTATTTGGATTAGCCGGGAGCCTGAATACTATCTATTAATCAAATGAATCATCGGAACTATTGCCAAATATAAATGTTTCCAAACAAACATGTAGTTAGGAGTCAGGATTTTGGAAACAATCATTTATTTTGAAACTCCCAAATTTTGTATTGGTTTTAAGTTCATCTTTTGGCTCCTAACTCTCAAATCTGAATATGAGGTGGCTTTCATTATCAAGAACAGTAGAGTGTGCTACTGAATGTTGCATCTCCTATTTATTTGTACATAAAATGGTTCTCATCATCATATGACATCGTGAAACTTTCTTGCGCATCTATGTTAAATTTAAATATTTTGCCAAAAAAATCTATACGAAAATTAAATGAGTCCAATTCATAGTGCGTGTCGAATCCAATGCATATATGACTGTATTGTTTAAGGTAACTAGATAGGTAGTCTTAGACGGAATTTTATTTTATCCGTAGCAACGTACGGGCACAATCCCTAATTTTTATAGCACTCGCGGAACCAACTAGGGGGTGTTTGTTTCTTCAGCACCTCCTAAAATTCCTGCCACATCGAATGTTTATATACTAATTAGGATATTAAACATAGACTAATTATAAAACCAATTGCACAGATGGAGACTAATTTGCGAGACGAATCTATTAAGCATAATTAGTTCATGATTTGACAATATGATGCTACAGTAAACATGTGCTAATGATGGATTAATTAGGCTTAATATGATGCTACAGGAAACATGTGCTAATGATGGATTAATTAGGCTTAATAGATTCGTCTCATGAATTAGCCTCCATCTATGTAATTAGTTTTATAATTAGCTTATGTTTAGTCCTCCTAATTAACATCCGAATATTCGATGTGACAATGAATTTTAGGAGGTGCAAAAAACCAAACACCCCCTAATCCATGGCATCTTTCCCAAAAAGATCATACACGTAGTGATTGCAAAGGGACAACACTGAAAAGCTGGGAAATGCCGTCATGTACACCCATTTCTGACACTCGCGCTCATCACATAAAAAAAAAGTGATCGACAACAACGAAAAAGGAAGAACACAAAGATCTCGAGGGCGTGGTTGCTTGCTTGCGTATATTCTGCCGCTACTCATCTCGATCGGGGCATGGGGCTGTCAGCTCCTTCTCAATCCGATCGGATGCTGCTCCGTGCCCGGTGCTTAGATAGCGACGGGAACGTTTGCTGCGATCTGGACGCGGGCGGGCTCGGCGGCGGCTGGCCTCTCGTGCATATGCCGCTGCTGCTCTTTTTTCATCGCCGGAAGCTCCATCATGAAGGGCTTGCTCTTCCCCGCGCCCAAGTCATCGCTCACCATCTGGCGGTACCTGCACTCCTCGCTGCAGAACGGCGTGTCCCCTCTGTTGTTCGCAATCAGAACACCAGCCGTATCAGCAAATCAATCCGCAGTGGGTTGGAAAACTTGAAGGAACATACAGGTGCGCGGCAGACAGACCTGTACATGAAGATGTCGCAGTCTCCGGCCAGCCGCTTGCCGCAGAGGGAGCAGGCGTCCATGGCGCAGCGGCAGGTCGCACCACACTCGAGCGGCTCGATATCGAAGAACGAAGAGGAGGAAGACGTCATTCTTTTCAGGGTTGGAGCTGAGCCTTAGGGGAGACTGAATCAGTGAACAGTTTTAAAACTTGCTGCCAACGACGAGCATAGAATAGAAGTCTTTCCCCGGCCCTCTTATAAAGGAGCAGGGAGAGGACGAAAAGGTGGGTGTTGCGTTAGGTGCCGGGTGGATGCGCGAGAAACCACGGCTATATTTCCAGGAACCTCTTCCCCTTCCTCTCCCTGTCCCTCACTCCCTTGTACCGCATCGCAACCGGCCAGCGCATTCTGGCCGTACGCGCACCGCTAGGGGCAACAAGAAAGAAAGCTACGGCGCCGGTTTTTGTTCGCTTACCCGCGTGCCAGGCGCCCCGGGCCTTGGTGGCGCCGGCGGTCGGTTGTTAACTGCGATGTCCCGCAGGACCCACTGGAAGATCTCGTCTGCAACAACGGAGATCCGATTCTTTGGTTTCTTTCCGTTTATAAGCGGTTTATCGGTGAAAATAAGTGAGAATTCTACCAAATATTTTGTTTATTTTTCTAGATTCTTATTTATATGGTAAGCCGCTTTATAGATTTGAACTACGAGAAGTGAAAAAATATTCGTTTAAATTATAATAAGCATGACTACGAGAAGTGGAACCCTTTATTGCCCCTACTCGTGGGGGGCTTGCCCGTGCTGCTGGCTGGTACGCGCGCCGGTGCCGCCACGTGTGGTATTTGCCATGATTAGGACGCCTTAGATTACAGCCTGGTAATCTTTGCACAACGTTTTGGAGTTTAGTTTAGTGCAATTGAGCGATGGTGATCGTCGCAAAAAAAAAAATTGAGCGATGGTGAAAGTTTGTTAGTTCGAGAAACTGCGCTGTGCTAGCGTTTCGAGTCACAACCTTGGCAGCTGAGACGTCATGTTGTGTTGGCTCAACGACGGGAACAAACAAGCAGGGAGGTTGGAATCCGGAGGGAGCCTTGTTCTCTCGCTGTTTTAGGTTCTCAGATCGAGAAGTTCGCGGAGAAAAACGGGCGAAACGGCGAGGAAGCTGTGCGCGAGACGGTGGTGTATTACGATGCCGAATCGGCGACGCGCGCCGGCACGCGGCTACCGCTGCTGCTGCTTTTGCTATGTGCTCTGCTCGGTGTGCTCGCCTTCACCACACGCGCCTCGCCGTGTCTCTGTCTTTTGTCTTGGCGTCGTTGGGTTTTACTGAGCTTTACTACCGGTGGATCCAGGCACACGCGCTGCGAGCCTGCGACAAAGGCAACGTGCCTGACGAGGTCGATGCCGCCGTGTGATTGGGTGTTGACCCGGCCTGGAACGAAGTCTCCCTGACGAGACCTTGACCCCGTGGGCCGTGGCGACCGAGCTGGACCTGAATTACGGCGTTCTGCGCGGACAGTAAGTGGCACGAGGTTACCGTGCGACGCGCGGGAGATGGCAGAGGAGGTTCACGGGCTTCGCAGTAAATATCCGTGACGCACACGGACTGTCCGTGGCGGAAGATTTCCGTCTGAGCTGAGCTGATGACCTCACCCCAGTTGGCCGAGCTTGCCGGCCATGATCCTCCTGAACGGCGTAAAAGATTGCAGGTTTGCAGCTGGTGGTCCAGTTCTCCGGTGCAGGGTCTATTTTCCAAGTACCAGTGTGTTAGGCCCAACACGTGATCTAGTCCCAAAATGGGTTGGAATAGGATCGCGAATGTCATCGTTCACTGAGCCCAAAGTGAGTTTCGTTGCCCATCTTGCAAGGCTGCAGCAGCGTTCAACAGCCTATTGTTCGGCCATTGGGCCATTTGATGTAGGCTTGGCCTAACCGTACCTTCTTTTTTTTTTGTCTCAACAATCCTGTAGGATTGCTTCTTTCAGATTTTCTCAACACCCACCTATAAAAGATTTTGAAAGAATGTGCAAAGAAGTTGATTGATGATAAACGAATTTGTCTTTGAGCTAGTCATCTTATATAGAAGATCACAAGGGGGCCAAAAAATTCTGTTTCTTGCTGATGCATGGGAGAAGGCAAACATTGACACAAAGTGTTGCATCCAGATATTCTAATTGCAAGTGCTGGGACATAACCATCACTTAAACATCAGGGTCAACGAGCTCGGAGGCTATTTCTGCACCCATAATACACTCGGGGGTTGGCCTGCTGATGTTCAATGGGGGTTGACAAACGCATGTGATTCTAAACATTATCGAGAGAGAGTCCGTCAGTCGTAAGCTTAATCTGGACGGATTTCCACTCCATCCGCGCATCCATAACCTTTCTGTGGAAGCATTCCTTTCTTCTCCCCGGATCAGCCGGTAGGACATGCCGACGGCGTGGAAGTGGAACACGACGCGTCGGCCCATCGCAGGGTGACAGGGGAGGATCAGGTATGGAACGATTACGATGTGGTTCGCGGTAATCCCGTGAGGCACCGGATCAGATCACTGGGCCGGCCGCAACAGCGACTGGATTCCCCGTAACCCCGTGAACGAAGAATCAGATCAGATATGCACGGCATGGAGGCTAAAGGAGAAGGCACATCGGGACGTGTAAAGCGCATGGTCAGGTAGAGGGGTTTGCCCTTTGCACTGCATCTGCATGGGCTGGTAACTGAGGACGGTTCGGTCACGGTGCCATTGCACAACTCACAAGCAAGCCGTGCTGGCCGCCCCTGGTACTACCGCTGCTGCCGTGCCGGTACCACTACGTGCTCGATCGTCTGAATCTTCCCCATCTCCCGGCAACATCACTGCGACGGGGCTCGTGCGTGACACTGCATGATGGATGTGCATATCGGTTAATGCGTGCAGGACAAGCCTTTATGAGGCGTACAGCGTACTGGCGGGCGGGAATCGGTACGCTTTGGAAACTGACGCTCGGATTTGTACATGTACAGTGCCCCGCCCGGCGTCGCCTCCTTGGCTCCTTCAATTGCCGATAAAGTCTCCGCGGCAGTACAAAGAAAGCACCCGAGATGCGCACGTCAAGGCGGCGGGCGAGTTGAGTTGGAGTACGAACCTTGCCTACGGTCTAGCGTAGAAAAGGAGAGGGATTGCATGTGGTGGCACGTCGTGCACTGGACCGGGTGTCCGGTGGTGGTGGTGGTGCCGAACTGCCCGATGCGACGGCGATGAGCAGCCGTAGGCGCTGGCGCTGCCGCCGCTCCCGCCACAGTGACAGAGTCTGACAGCCCTCCACCCACCCACCCCGCCCCCGCGCAAGGCCGGTCGTTCCTCGTGGCAGGCCGCTGACTGACAGATCACGAGCCCGATCTCCGCCCGTGCCACCTCAGATCCGCTTCCTCTGGCTGCCCACCGACGGGTGGGGCACGCATCTCCTCCCGGGGCCGCGCCGTGCGCCCCCGCAATAACTGACCTCTCGCGCCCCCGCGCGCGTCCGTTCGTCGGTTCCTCCTCCCACGCCGGGGATCGGCAGAGGCGGCAACCGGCCGGCCGCGCCGCGCACCAACCTCTCCGTCCGTCCTCGGCCGCTACGGAAATCCCGCCGTTCCGCCCGGGGTTCGGGCAATACCGCTGCAGGCAGGCGGGCCTCGCGTCGCGTCGGGGCGGGACGACGTCACGAGCGGCACGGCGGTTGCGATCGCTTGTATAATCCCGGGGACACCGCTCGCCTGCCATCGCGCCATATCCGGTTGCGCGGACGTCAAGACAAACGCCGGGAGCAAATTAGGCGCAAACATGGAAAACCTGCTCTCTGATTAGTGTACAGGAAGGAACACGAAAGGGACGGATTGAATGAGAGAAAGAAATCAAAGGTGTGCCAGCCACCAGCGTTCACCTGCTGCACTTGCTGCTTACTATTAACAATGAACTTATCAATTGAATTCTCCTAAACCCCTAGTATGAAAGGAGATTTGAGGAGGGATGCTCGGAATTAATATGAACAAAAACTTGAGACAAAAAAGAAAGAGAAGATTCTAGCTTTCCTACGATTTTTTTTCTTGTATTTTTCGGGAAGGCATTGATGGATTCCTGCACATCATGCACTCACCGGCTCACGGGGGGATGGATGGCCGGATGAGGCGAGGAGGACAGCTCAACAGAGGATGGCCTCCACGCTCCCCGTCCGCACGCACAGGCACACCGGGCACGCCATGGCGGCGTCCGCGTCACTGGCCACGAAGCACTCGCCGCAGAGCGAGAGGTGCCGACAGGGGAGGAGCACCACGGAGGCTGGCCTGAGGCGGCAGCCGAGGCACGCGCGGTCCGGCGATGGCCCGGTGCGGCGAGGGTCCACGTACGCGGAGGACGACGACTCCGCGGGGCCCGCGTCGCCGAGCTCCTCGACCGACGCCCTCGCCACGGCCGCGGCCTGCTGGAGCTGGGCGTGCAGGGTGACCGCCGCGGCCTGCTCCGAGAGCGCCTTTGCCTGCCACGCCGCCGCCTCGCCGCGGAGGCGTGCCAGCCGCTCCTCCAGCTCGGCGCCGCGCCGCGCCTCGCGCTCCGCTTCCGCCGCCTTCTCACGGAGCCGGCGCGCCGCGGACTGGTCTGCCTTGACTAGAATCGCCCGGTTGTGGCGCCGCAGCCGATCGGCCATCGCCCGCCTGAGCTGCTCGCCCTGACCACGAACACGAACGTACGGGCCCATCAGGATTGGAACAAAGAAAGTAACTTGACGACGAGAACGAACGGATCGCGGGGGCTAGGATTACCTGCTCGCGGATAAATCGGTCGATCTCGTCATCATGCTGCTTCACCTGCGCTGCAAGCTCGTCGGAGACGGTGGAGAACAGCGATGGCGACGACGAGTAGCGCAAGGCATTCATCTGTTTGGTGCTCTCCTGTTGTTGTTGTTGCTGCTGCTGCTGCTGCTGCTCGTCGAATGCCAGGCGGAGGCCGGTGGACACGAGCGCCGTCGCGGCGGGGGACGGCGACGACGAGACTCTGTTCTGGCTCTGGAACTGCGCCATGTTGGCGAACGACGTCGACTGCTGCGGCTGGAGTGTGAACAGATTGACGTACTCCTCCTTGGCCGCCGCCGGAGGCGGCGCCATGGCCTCCCTCGGCCGCTTCCTCCGATTCCCACTCGCTGCAAAGAAACCGAAACCGTCACAATCCAGGAACCGTAGGGCCGCGGTGTTAATCAACATGGGCGCAGTGGCCGGCCGGCACACACCTCCACCGCTGGCGAAGTAGACTGCCGCCGGCGAGACTCCGGCGAGCTGCGGCGGCCGGGGCATGTCCATCTCCTTCCTCTCCGGCTCGCCTCTGCGACAAAGACCACGGAGCACAGAAACCCGTGAGACCACTCCCCACCAATCAAAGCTCCCTTGTACGGGCGGGAGGAGGAGCGAGACGACGCGCCCTGGGGCGGAGTAGTAGGAGGGAGACGCACCTGTCGTGGAAGAGGAGATTGGACGGGTACTGCGCCTGTACTGCCATTGTTAAGGAGGTGGGGAGGAGAGGCAGGCAGGGAGGAACGAGAAACGGATGGGTGGTGGGTTGGCGCAGCGGGCGGGCGGGAGGTCACGGAGAAGAAAACTTCCTCTCGTGGTTTTAATAGCTTTGCTTGCAGCCGAGGAGCCGAGTCCAATTCCGCGCACCCACTTCGCACGCTCGCTTTTAAAAACCTCCCCTCTTCCCTCGCTCGCGTCGCGTCGCGTCGCGTGGGACGGGACGGAACGGACGGGGGGATCGCGTCGCGCGCCCTGCCTCGGCGGCGGCGGGCGAACGGGAGAAGCGAACGGGGAAGAGGCCTCTCGGGTCTAGGCTAAAATTGCTCGTGGCGGTGAAGAAAGATACGGGCGGATGGTTAAAATTAGGTGGCGGATCGCAGAGGACGTGCGGGGGCGATTTACAGCGCGATTTGGTGGCGTAAATGCGGGGAGATTAACATGGAGGGTCGTTTCGCTTTGGCGCTAGCTCGATCGATCGGCCGGGTTTCGCTACGCAATAATGATGGCGGAGGCGTTTGGAAAAGTCAGTCAGGGGGGCGTTGGAGGAATGCAAGGAGAGGAGGAGGAGCCTTCCTTGATGCACTAGCTTAGCCGTTAATCTTTCAAAAATTAGCTGGGCTGCCGGAATAAAGGAGTGCGGTAGCATGCCCTGTCAAGCAAACGCACTGCATTTGTAACCAGCTAAAGGTATCGGCCATAAATGTTCGTGTGACCTAATTTAAGCCATTGGCATTTAGTAGCATCTTATTTGGGGCTTATTATTTGAATGGGTTAAAATTTGGGAGGATCGTTTTGGGTGAATCATATCCCAAACAGATGGCCGATTGGCTGCATCTCTACCTACCTTACCTAGGGAGAGTCTGAGGTAATGCCTTTGTGGCATGACTAATTAATTTGGGATTGTCATGCATGTATTGGCATAATCGGCTACAATTAGTCCTACAGTCACAAATACTACGTGGCATCAGGAAACCGGCATGTATCTACTATTAAACACAACAAAAGTGTAATATAAAACTAATTTTCGAGATTAATATATCGTTTTCAAACATCCGAACAAAACACATAAAAACGAATTTACAATTTATAACCAAAGAACGAAATGGCTGACTGCATCCGACCCAAATTGTGAAGTGTGTGATATGGGACCCTTGAGCATTTTGTTTGTGTATCTTAAAGATTTATAGAAGCAACGATGTGAATAATAGTTATTTCTTTTGGAAATGCAAAAAGGAGATTGCATATATATTGATCCTTTGATATGGATCAAAGAAACATCAAAGTCAAGTGACAAATTTCAAATTTGCATTCTACCCTAGAATCTTCCAAGCACTTGATTTTTCCTAGAGTCTTCATCCCAGCTGTCAGATATTCAATCAAATGGTGGTGGTAAGCGAACCAAGCAACACGTCGCATCCCTCTTTGGCAGATAAGCTGTGTGTGTAAATACAGGACAGCAATCAATCGTTGAATTTTTAGTGTCGGCTCATTTTCATGCGCATGTTGTTGATAAGAAGGGGTTTGTGTTTTTCTATTGGAAAAAGAAAAGTGTTGTTTTTTCCTAGAGCAGTTTGGTTTTATTGGAGGTACTTGTTTGAACTTCCTTTCATTTTCAGCACTTTCATTGTCTCGTGAAAAAAATACAAAAAAAATGAAGGCTTAGAAGTCCGGAGGAGATTGAACCATCCAACCCACTCCTGAGTGGTTCAGATTTTAGGGATTCCTTAAATGAAAAATGATGAATTGATCCGAATCCTTGCAACCCACCAGTTTTCTTTCTTTATCTATATCTCTCCATAATTCTCCATATTTTGATTAGGTCTAGCCAGTTTCATATCCCAAAATACAAATTGCCAAACTTGATGGAATGATTAAGGGATCTGAAAGTTGCCAGCAGCACGTCGTGTTAGGAATATTGGAGATTAATAGTAACAATGCAACAAACAAGGACGCCTAGCTAGCTACATGCTTAGCTCCTTGCACACTGCTACTATATTTGATAGAAAATTATTGTTGCTTTCCAGTTGGTTCTTCCTAGCCCAGCAGCAACAGCACACACATGCATAGCTTAACTGCCAAGTACTAGCGAGCATTGGCGTGCGTAGGACCCAAAGCTAACATGCAGGTGGAGTTTATTGACCAGTACGTTCTAGTTGTGAGTTGATTGAGATTTGGTAAACATCTTTAGGACAACTAGAAGAAGCCTCTCGCTGCCTCCTTTTAGAAGCACGGCGATTGAAGCAAGAAGCAGGCAGGCTATAAAAAGGCAGGGAGGAAAAAAAAAAGAAAGAAGAGAAAGAGATATCCTTGCCCGATAATATTTCCGGAGATCGAAAGATGCAAAAGAGAGCCGGCTGGCTCGCTAGAAAGAATCAAATGCTGCCATCTTTGTTCCCAAGGGTGGCTGTCAGCTGATGCAGCGCTGCATCTACCTTCCTTGCAAACAACCTCTCCGTGTTGTCAATTATTTTTCGCCCCGGCCCCGTTTTTATTTGGCATGCTTTTCTTTCCGTCCCCCTCCTCGGCGATGCACCAGCACGTGATCGTGATTGATTCTAGGTTTCACTTCTACGGCCATCTGGAGGTGGAAATAATGTAAAAGTAATCGACTGACGAATCGGCGGTGACAAAAGGGCAAATATATCTTGGTGGCATTGGGTTAGCCTCTCGATAGCTGCTGCTTTGCCATCTCTGGCGCCGAGTGCGACCATTTGTCAAATTAGAGGTGAGACCGTCTGGACTAAAAATAGTCGTCCCCGTTTCTGCAACGCTAATCCGTGACATAATAGCAGTGTACTGGCGTATGCATCGCTCCATGGCCAAGCCAAAGTATAGTACTCCATTGGAAACGCATGGCATGCCCTTGGTCAAACCCAATGTGTGCGTTTGGAATGTCAACCACACCAAACCAACACACTATGAAACAGGACAAGCAGACTGATACACACGCGAGTATTTCAGCTGGTAGCCAATCAGCCGTCGCGTACACACGGAGACGAAGCAGGCACGCTGCTGGGCGTGTTGATTAGACCCAGGCCGGCTCCACCCGTGAACGAACGGCCGGTAAAACGCGACGACGACACACGGGAGGCAGGCGGGCAGCTTCGTCCGCGTCGGCGGTGGCGGCCGGCCGGCCGGGGCCGGGCCGGGGCCGGGCCGGGCGCGCGCGCGGTGGGTGCGTGGTGTCGTGTGGTGATCCGATGACTGGATGATGGTGGAGTGGTGGTGATAATTGAGAGGCGCGCGCGCGGCAGGGCACCGTACGACGCCCGTCTCCAACCCCAACACACATTAAGTGCGGGCAAAGGAAAGGCAGGCGCGCGCGAGGTGGAGGAAGGGGGGTCGGCCGGAGCCCGGAGGACGGAGGTGGACTGGTGATGCCGGCCTGCCGGGCGTGAATCATCGGACCGAGCGATCGAGCGGATGCCATGCCGTGCCCGCGCTCCCTTCGATGGGATCACAAGCATTTCATTCCGGGTGGGGTGGGTGCATGGGCGTGGTGGCATGTGATCCTCCTCGCTCCTCCCTTTCAAACGCCTTGGGTCCCGCCCTCGAGCCTACTAGCCCGTTGGACGTAATCGCTTGCGACGCCGCCGCCTAGTCGCCTACCAGTTCCTCCTCTTTGGTTTCGTCGTGGTGGACTGGTGCTGGTGGTTGTTGCTGTCATGCATGCCGCCTTCGTCCGTCCACTCGGTGCGATGTAATTGGATCCGTTCGTCGTCGCTCGTGCTTTGAGTTTAATTTCTTCTGGTGTGAATGTTTTAGTTTGATTGATCTATCGTATTGGGATTAACTACGCGTTGGTTTCTGTTTGGCGTACTCAACAACGATGTTGATCAGGCTGAAAAGTATGAGACAGTGATGGTGCCCGATGAACCTAGAACGATCTACTATCCGGTTGTTAATTAATCATCAACGGTTATATACACAAAAAACTGTCGTCCCTTCTTCACACCACACCAAGAATCCAAAGACCAAGTTGAGCCACATCTTATATTTGCACCGTGCCACGACGACCGCCCGCCCGTGCCACATGTTACATGCTACAGAGAACGCCAGTAGAAACAAGAAAGGTATGGCCGGTGTTGCATACGATACGAACACTCCAGCGCAAGTCTTGTATATTAGGCCGGATCGTGATCGGTGGACGGACGCATGTGCCGTCCGGACAAAGCATGATGACCTGCGAGCTGTTCCCGTTCTCGGCCATGGTGGCCACTGGCCACACCGTCAGATGCGACAACGGGCTCCCCGTCTTGACATTTGAAGCCGCCCGCGCGCTGGACCAGCAACTAACGAAACAGCCTACCTGTCGTCGCTCAGAATACATACACGTACGATCGATACGAGCGCGCCCCGGCCCGCGTTGCCCTCTCCATACGCTTGGACCATGTCCACGGCTGCAAACGCGCACACACATGGACATGGAGATGCCTGCCCGGAGGTCATGCGTATGACCTGACCTACTGCCAACAACCTGTGGCCTGTGCGATCTAGAAACCAACAGTGTTCGCCCTGTTCATCTGGTCTCATGAGAGCGCATGCATGCATGATTCAGTCTTATCATCACGCCACTCTTACAGGCATCATCAGCATACCGTCTCCAACACGGACACGTCGCCCGGGCTGTGTTTGGAACGGTCCAAACTCGCCCATCGCTCACGGTTCGTCGTCAGTCCTCTCGTAGCTATCCTTATCGCCAACATGTATAAAAGGACGACGACGCATGATTTCTCCTCCTTTTCTGAAACGGAAGCATGCGTTCAGCGTTCCAGATTATTTCTCGAACTGTACTTATGCCGCCTGTCGAACGACGTATCCTTGCGTGTGAACACGAACTGCTCCTGATTAATCCCGGCGGTACGGTGTTCTTTTTCTCGGAAGGCTCTAGCTCCGATCCTCGCTTTTCCTGCCGACTCCACTGCATCGGACACGGCATGCCGGAGCGACTTCTTTTTTTCATGCGTTTCAAGCGACTTTATACGAGAATGGACGGCGAGGAAAAACGGGTGTGGTGGCCGAATCGGAGGACGCCTCTCTCTTTGCGTTGCGAGTAGACTATGAGTGCTAAGCTTCGCGCCAATCTTTGGTGTTTGTGCACCCTTTCCCTTTTCCTTCTTTTGCCGAGCTTCGTTTGCCTTTGCAAGTAGGAGCGGCACCCGAACGAAATGCGGACGGAATCGTGCGTTCCGTGCGTGTGACGCCCGTAGCGGCGAAGCCAGCCGTCCGTTCACCGATCCATCGTCGGCGCGCGGCGCCCCACCAGCTGCCGCCGAGCAAAGTGACGCGACGCGACGCATGTGCCGCCAAGTTTATTAGCCCTGTTTGCCTGGGCCTAAGCTCTGACAGCAACGAGGGATCGGAGGCGCGATAAGCCACACCCGTCCAGCAGGTCAGGTTCGTGTACATGCTCTCTCGAGTCTCTCGACCGATCCCGACGTCGCCCGATTCAGCTAGATTTTCTGCCATTCACTCCGGAGCATAGATTTCGTTTCCAGAGTAGTCGTCGCAAAGAGCGTTCTAAGTACAGGTCGAGACCATAAACATGACCGGATCGATCTGGGATGGCATGCATGCATGGTGTAAACATAGGCGGCAGTTAACCTCCTAGTTACCGGTCTTATCGACCGGGACCGGCACACATGACGATCGACCAAGAGATGCCGCCGGCAATAATCGACGCCACTCGCCACTATAGAAAACCTAAAACCATGGCAGGACTCGCAAGCGCACCACTTGTTTGACGATTAGCAACTCCCTCCTACGTTTTTGACATTGGGATGTGCTACCTGCCGCGCGCATGGCGATATCAAGATAAAATTCCTTATTTGCCATCGGAATTTATATCGCTTCCTTATTTGTCACTGAAAAAGTTTTCCTTCCTTATTTGCCATTGGCTCAAAATTGCATTCACTGTTTGCCATCAAACTTGACGTGAAAAGATGATCTTACCCTTATGATATAAAGACATATTGTTGTAAAATTTGACCGGCTGCATACGCATGGGATCAACTCATCTTTAAGAAACATTAGGTTGATATGAAAAAAGCAAAATAAGTTGCGATACAAATTATACAATAATGTGCCCCTATGTCATGAGGGTAAAACCATCTTTTCATGTCCAACTTAATACTATTGATGGCATACAGGGAATACAAATTTAAGTCCATGGTAAATAAGGGACAAACTTTCTCGATAGCAAATAAGGAAGCGACATACATTCCGATAGCAAATAAGGAATTTTCTCCGATACCGATACATGACACCAGCTAGGCAGCTCCATGCGGTAGCATGTATATGCTGCAGTGGAGAAAATGCTTGGAACTTCTTCTATTTCCCTGAGCTGACGTGAAGAGAGGTAACCATTTCTAAATGGACCTCCCGGCCCCTTGATAGAACCGTTTGGGAATATAATCTGGCCAGAATTATCGGGTCAATCGCTGCGAAAACAACGGGTGCTTGTATATATATATATATATACACACCACATGATGATGGTATAGCTCTACTAGCTCGGAAATGTATTTGTTTGTCGGTTTCAAACCACGGCCGTGCGATGAATGATACATTAGAGACTGGCTTCTGGGTAGCCGGTTTCTCTATATCCAGGAAGGGGAGATGCATACAATACGACGCAATCATGCGCGATATTTGTATGGAGATTTCTGGTCCCTGAGGCCTAAATACAGCCGGTTTTGTGGGTGAGAATAGCACTGGTGTCATTTTCTCTCATAAATTTGTGAGAGTTTTGGAAGGGAAATCGAAGAATTGTTATGTCGAGAGTGGTGGCTAGCTCTTCGTCATAATATTATCATGTACTATACTTTCTTTTATTTAATTAGACGAGGAACTAATCATGTACTTATCCATTTCCAAGCATGTAAAGCAAATACTACCAGTACATAATTGACCAGGGGGAAAAAAAGAAAGAAAGAAAGAAAGAAAGAAAGAGAGGGGAGAGATAGACACGCCGAGCGCGCATTATTGTGGCTTTGAACGAGTGCTTAAGAATCACATTGCTGGAATCCCCATGCACGCCTGGTGTGCCATATGCTTTGTGCTTTTGCTGGTGTGCTTCCATTGTCACGCTCACACAAGTCACACATGCATGACAAACGGGACAGGTCCACAGCAGATGGCCATTGACATGCATGATGAATTATATCCTAGTGGCGGCCGGCCTGACGAATGATCTCCGATCGATCGATCTCGATCTCTGCCGCCAGCGCCAGGAATTCAGATCACGCACACCTCCTCCGCTAATTCGCCGACGACGATGCAGCAACGACGACCAGTCAAGCGTTGCTACAGATGCGTTGTTAATCCAGGCTAGATCGGCTAATAACAGCTGCCCGATCGATTACTTTTTTTTCTTTCCTTCCTTCCAAACAAGTTCCAATCACAAGATCAGACGGCGGAGAACACGTGCAGTGGTCAGGCCATGTGCCTGCCGTGCCGTGAGGCGCGGCCTAGTGCTACCCGTTCGCCTCGTCCGGCTGCAGCGGGGACGTTGCTGTTTGTTTTTCTCGCAGCCTAGCTCGTGGCTCCATGCTTTGTGATCGTAGCTAGGGATTCCAAAATCCATCCAGGCCAGCCTTGGCCTTTGTAAATGGAGTCGCCACTGTCCTGCATGGAGCTTTGAGCGCACAAAAGAGCCTAGCGTGCAAGTTGATGAGGACTTTTCGAGATGCCGGCCGGCTTCTCATCTCATCTACTCTACTCCGTTGTAGAGTATACATCATCTCATCTGCGAGAGAGAGAGAGAAAAAGAAAGAAGTATAGAAAGACAGTCTGTGTCAGGCTGCTGAATTGCTTATTGCCACTGCATGCACTCCCACTTAATCAAATATGGCCATCGGGTTGGGAATTCAGAAATGAGTTGGATGCCTCAACCAGAGGTGGTTGTCAGCCTCAATAAGACACGGCACTTTGTGTGAATATTTCCGCTGCCAGAAGCTGCTGCTGCTGATGGCAAACCACTCAACGAAACCATGTATGAGTATGATGGCACGCTAGCCGAAAGATTTACATAATGGCGAGAAATCCAGCAATCATGGCCGACGCACACACGACCATATAGCCATATACTACTACATACGGATCAAATAATGCAGCTAGTTATAGCTAGCAGACGTGCGTGACAGGCACAGTGCCGCGTTTGTTCATGCTGCTGTCCTCTTCACCAAGACGGTCGATTCAGAGAGCACGCATGATAACAAACAACAACAAGGCCGGCCATTGCTGTTACCATTACCGTTTCACCACCGCAATCAATTCGCAAAGGACACGGGAATGCCCCATCGCCATCCAAAAGATCCAAAGGCCATTACCACGGCTCTCTTCTCCCTGGCGGGGACCGTGGCGCGAATCGGCGGCAGGCTTCATGTGACATCCTTGAATACCAGAAAGACGGGCATGAAGCCAACCCAAACCAAATCGGAGAAAGGAGATGCTATGGCCTATGGTAAGATTGGTCAGAGGGCAAGCAAAGGCATGGCAGCGGTGGGGGGAGTGGAGAACCGAATTCCCATGACACGCCAACCCCACCACCTCATGCTCGGCAGCAGCAGGCTCATCCGGCTGGGTATTTATTTTCTCCCATGCTTTAAGGAAAGAAGAGACCAAGGAGATCTGAACAAAGTGGGGGAGCAACGGCTCGGCGACCTCCGTGCAGGTGCGATGCCGATGAGCAGACGGTGCAACAGCAACTGAGGAATTGTATATGATTTGCCCCTTCAAATTGGCAGGCAGGGCTGGTGACAAAGGGCCTGTCAGGCAGCCCTGCTTTCAGAGACCACTCCACCCAACCGAACGGGGCGAGCATTATTGCTTGCCGCTGATGGCCCTTTGAATTTTACAGGGGAAACGTCAATTGAGGAATCGGATCGCATTCACAGCTACAATAATTGGTAATTGCAGAAATGTGTGTGTGTGCTCCTACAACTGTCAAGATATGCTGCAAGTAATTGCAGAAATATATGAAAGTGCCCTGAGGCATCTACCTGAACAGTGTACGTGACACTTTCAGGAGCAGTTTCAGTGCCACAGAGGCTTTCAATTTTCACTGCAGATTCAGTCCAGCAAACTAGTAGATAGGGGGCTGACACAAGGCTGCCAAACTGTACAAACCAAGCTCATGGCTGCTTAGCGCTAATGCGCTTTCACAATTCTCACGAATCATGGCCGTCACCACCGGTGTCTTTCTCCACTAAATGCAGTGCTCGAACCGAAGCATATGGGTGCTGTCAGAGCGGGGGCGCCCCCTTTCCTTTGGCCCCAAGCTCACACTTCTCCATGCCATTGCCATGCTCCTCCCCGTTCTTTAGCCCGCCCACCTACTCTGCTGTTGCTCACATTGCCATCCTTGTCTCCATCCTTTTCCATCCTTTTCTTGCCTTCCATCCGCATCTTTTTTTTCCTCCCTCTCTAATCTCTTTCATATCATGCCCCTTCTTGGTTGGATAAACACCACAGGCTCGCGTACAGCTAGGTGCTTCAGCCTTTAATTATGGTAACTGATGCTGCCGGAGACTGATGAGAGTGTTTCCTGGAGGAGCACCAATCTCGCCAATCGCCATCACATGCACTGCCTTTATATTATTACACGCTTCTGGTCTTGCTCATGTGAGCAAGCCCCAAGGTCACACCACACCTCTCTGGTCTCAACAGCTCCCCCTGTCTCGCCAACCTTGCTTCCTCTCCCCTCTCTCACACCAGTCAGGCGGTGTCACCACAGGCCACAGTGCCTGACTCCTCTTGGACGTGTGCGACCTTCAAGAAATGGAGTGTGTGCGGTGTATGTGTGCCACTGTGGTCTGTGTGTGATACATCATACGACTGCACACTGAGCCAAAGCTGGGGGCGTCACAGCTACCCTCCTGCGGGATCCAAGGCCATGATGATTTGATGCCACAGCTAAACCAAAAATCCTCCAACCCTATAATAATGGTTCCAACTTTCATACAAGGAGAGGTTATTCTATGATGGACCAAACGTATTGATCACTTTACTCTTCGGTTGAAAAAAATTAGTCCTGAGAATTATAGCTGTTTCTCTCTAGTGCTTCAGCTTCTACTCCTACAGTCCTACGCAAAGCAAGCAAGGGTTCGAGATCGGCAGCTGATTTGCAGTGGCATGTGCATTGGTCCTTCCCTATGCATAGCAGCCCGAGATTAGAGGTGGGAATGGATTTCAGAAAATCCACATCCAATTGGACTTTTCCGTCGTGGATTGTGTTGGACTGGACTTGTTTTGGATTTGGATGTCCATGTGCTTTGAGGTCCAAACTAAATGTGGCTATTGGATACAAGACATGCAAATTTCTGGATGTCCATTGGACTTTTTTTTGCATAATTCAATTCAGCCGATACATTGAACAGTCCATGGCCGTGTAGGGTCTCGTTCGTCGGAATCGACTGTGTCAATTGTCAAACATCGCCAGGTCAATGGCGGCGAGCTTTTATCTGAATCTAAGGGCCATGGTCTATGGCGGCGGCGGCGGCGCTAGACGTCGTCGAGGTCGAGGTTGACGACAGCAGCGCTGCGGCTGCGTCGAGCTCTACGTCAATTGCGCTGGGTCTCGATCGATGCTACGTCGGCGGCGTCCGTGCTCGCCGGATCGTCATGGTCGTTGCCGAGCCCAAAGGGGAACTGGCCGCACGGTAGCCGGCGAGGCCGAGCTCGACGCACCTCGTCTAGCCGCTTCGACTCTCGTCGTCATGCGCGGAGGACCACCCCAACCTATCCTCCTCTTCCCTGGCCGATAGTAGGAGCACGTCGATCGAACGAAGCAGAGGAAGATGATAACAGAGCAAATTAGAAGAGATTGGATATTTGGATGGATTTTGGACTTTTCTAGTGTTGGATTGGACTTGGATTGGATTTTCTACTCTGCTGTCTAAATTGGATTGGGTGGACATGGACCTAAAAATATTTGGATTTTCTTTGGACTGTTTTGGTTTGGATTTGGATTTTCATCCATTCCCACGTCTACCCGAGATCACAAGGGGAAGTCCCTTCCCCATGACCATGACGCGGTGCATGCATGGCCTCTGGGCCTGACCCCAGATTTGTTTCTACTGCTCACCGCAGGGCAGCACGCCCGCAGCAGCGCAACCATTACTCCGTTCTGGCGAAGAGCGCCGGGCCAGGTACCTAAATTGCGATGGCCCGATATTATTGTCAACTAACGTGTGCCTGGCATGCCCTTCCAAGGGGTCGGTCCTGGGACGCCCTGTGCTTTGCCCATCTAGTCCACAGCACCATTTGCACTGTCTTTTGATGCCGCCCTAATGGGAGCCAGGATCGAGGCCAGGCCAGCCGAGCCCAGCACTCACTCACTCACCGGCTGATCTGATTCCCCCATTCAAAAATGTGAATAGGGACACTAGGCTACTGGAGAGGAAAAGAGAAGGGAAAAAAAAGAAAGAAAAGGTCGCCATTGTAGACAGGAATTGATTTGGACTTTGCGAACCACATGAAGGCAGGCCAACCTCTTCAGTCCTTCGACAACCCACTTGGCGGCAATCACATGAAATGAGCGATGCTTGTTAGTATTGTTTACTGTATTTTCAGATCTTCTTTCACCAGGTGTACAGCATATCTTACTGCTTACTACCTGGTTTTCAGTAAGGTGCCGACCTAACTAGATTTGAAATGCTAGCAGCATCTTACCACACACGTCAAAAGTCAAAACATATATATTTTTTTTTTGGCTATGAATTTACTAAAGCGTACGCTAAAGCAGTGCCCATTTCACCTTTACTATACTAAAGGGATAAACTCAAAAATATTTTTTTTGTCAAACAACGTTGATAAAACAGTAAGCTGGTCATCCTATTCAGATTTTTTCCATAACCCCTTTTTGTGAATGTGGTGGGCTACCTATAAGGGTTGTCCACTCATGCTGGTTCACGAAAGAGTAGTCCACCTATAAAAAGGGGTCCAGATGGTGCCAGCTAGACAATTGTTTTGAAACGAACTTATCATACTGAATAGGCCAAGATGCAAACCTAATGGACCAAACCGAATCCAATCAGCATACTGCAACGAGGAAAGGAGGAGCACATCAGTTGCTTCGAGCATAATCTAGATACCATGAGCGTGACCTAACACATCTGATGGGTGTTAGTTTGATGCAGGCATGCACATGGAACAGGTTCCAAAGTAACCATGTCCCATGCATGCCAGGAACAGTAGAGTACAAGGCTACAAGTTTTGAATGGACAAATATTTTTACAACATTTTTTGCTCGATCTTAAGGTGCGAAGTACTTCACTAGAGTTCACAGGTAAGCATGGAAAAGGTTATATGCTATCAATGAATCTAATTTTGTATTTTAGCATTATAATTAAAGTTGTTTTTTATGAATCAGGAGGGGTTGGACCCCTACTGATTATATATTAATAAAAGCATTACAGAGTTATGTACAAGCAATGGTTAAAAGAAAAATTACAACCAAATCAAACTTCGGATATCTTAGGATGGTATGTCTTCTTTGCCCGATGTCATGCACTAGAAAAGAATCATGGGTCAGTGCACAAGTGATGCTTAGAGTACAGTTTCACAATCTATGCTGAAATTATGCATTGAAAAGTTAGTTCGCAACCATTTAAAGCATCAGTATTGCTGTGGATTTAGTCTCTTCTATTATCCCACTTCCCCTTGCACTCCACATATTAGCTATTTCTTTGATTCTTTATTTACACAACTGAAAGCAAAGTTCACAGACTTTGGTGCTAATTAAGTTGATCCATGAGCTGGAAACTTCTTCATGGTAGCATATAAGTAAGGTAAGACTGATAATTGCTCTGTGACTGTTTATCTTAGGGCAGAAGCATAGGCTGCATCAAGTCACCATCTGATGATCCATCAGCATTGCTAGATGAAAGTCAAGAAACATAGAGAGAGGAAGAAGAGTGAAAGGAGAGCTGCAGTAGAATAAAGCAGGAAATATATATAAGGCAGATGAGGAAAGCCGCAAGCAAAGCCCATTGGTTTCAGGGGTTTACACAAAGTAAGCCAGAAAACAAGATTGGCATCATCTTCTCCGTTATAGTAAGCCCACCCTACTGATACTCTCTAGGATCCTCAAAAGAATAAAACAGCCTGCTCCTTATAGATTGCCACCAAATGGAAGCTGAATTCAATTCTTTTATGAACGTGACTCCACCAAGAGAAGAAGCTGAATGAAAAGGAAAATTACCAAAAGGAAGCACCGAAGGAAGAAAACTTTGGCAGGTAAAAAGAGGGGAGGGAATTGCTTCCGAGGCGTCCATGGTGGGTTCGTTACATGCTTATGTTGGGTGAGCATAAAGATGCTAAAAGCAAAGTAGATAGGGATGGATGGTCCTCAGTACCAGCTCACAGATAACAACTGAGGCTGATCTTCTTTAATGATAATGAGTTCAGCTGTGATCATTTTCCGACTACCTCAGTTAGAAACTTAAGGTTGGATACTCCAAGGGAAAAGCCTTTTAATCTATTTGCTAAGACGATTGCACAAATGAGAAATGCAAATATTGTGAAGTGGAAAACAAGTCATACCTCACACTCTGCCAGTCAGTTACAAAACAATGAGCACTGATTACCAAGTTTGAACAAGTTATCCCTAGAGACAACGCAACAAACATATATTTTACTATATCCCCTATGAATGCAGGTCAGTCTTTTTGGCATTTATGCAAAGCATGTCCACACTACATGCAAGCTAGCGCTAACTATGGACGTAGCTTCTAAAATTGATGAAAACACTTTGGGAGATGGTTTCACCGTGGTCCCTGCTAGTCCACGCCCCAATAGCATATCCAAGTATCCAACATTGAATTTTTAGTGCGCCCTGGTGTTGCAGTATGTCACACCCTCCATGAACTTATATTTACTCGAGAATTAGTAGTGAGTCTCTAATCACACGTCGGCATCATTGTTCCGATAAGATATTTCGAGATAGTTTTCCTGATGCGATGCAATCACCTATTACAAGTAATAGCAATCTACAATACCCGTGACACAACTGAATGAGATAAACACTTGAGTGCAGAATCCTTGCAGATGTGTATGATGTTACTAAAGAAATATCATGTCGCCTTCATCACTTGGCACTTGCTCCCATATGTCAATTTGGCTGGCCACCAGGCCCACCACCAGTAAATCTTTCTCAATAAAAGCTTGGCGAAGTCTCCTTTGCCAACCAAATCCAAACAAATTTGCCGATGGAAGACTACCAACCAACCATGCATTAGACGAAAACACAATGCACAGAATATTACCCATTCAATTTGTACCTAGATCAAGTGCGAGTTTGCACCCAAAAAAAACATGTGTGGCCAAACAAATATACCTGGACGCAATGAAGTTTCCAATTAGAATGATCCAGAATTGCAGAGGCACAAATTGAGGACCAGGTGCCAATATGTAACATGGAGTGGTAACCACTGTAACCTGGGGGCATCGAAATGGCACAGCTCAGTTCAGATCAAAGTTCTACATTCCAAATGCAATCTGTGATTCAAGTTTCAGCCTGGCTTTGCTCAATTTTATATTCAAGCATGTAGTACAAGACTAAAATCAAGAAGTTTCGTTAAAAAAATGAGAGATTGAAATAAAGAAATACCAAATACTCCCTCCGTTCCAAATTGTATGCGTTTTGACTTTTTCAAGTGCATAGATATGCATATTAATATCTATATATCTAGAAAAGTCAAAACGTTCTACAATTTGAAGTGGAGTACTTCTCTACGATAAGATGTAGCGGTAATAAATCGCCCATAACTTAAGCTGTTAAGCCACTAGAGAAATACACACGGGATGTATTTAGCGCTTTGCAAAGTTTGCATACCAGCATACTGTACGGATCCACAGAGTACAGACGCGGCACTTGCGGCAGAAGCGCACGCCCTCGACGGCGAATTCGCGCACGAAGACGAGACGGCGTCGGCGATCAGCCTGCGGGGATGTCCGCCTCAAATGGCTTGCGTGACGGCCGGCTCGGTGATCAGCGCCGTAGAGTGCCTGAGGATTGAGGAACTTGAACGTCCGGCCTGGTGGTTAAGTCAAAGGTGGAGGCGAGGAGCGCGCTGCGCGTCTCGCAGTCGCCGGTCGCCGCGGCGTCGAACGCCGCCGCCTGCTGATCTTGCGAGCAAGATGGGACTCGGCACCGGCCCAGAAGTGGGCTATGGATCTCTCATTCTCTCTCTTCGTCGCGAGAAGAGAAAACGCTCTGACACACAGCCCAAAAAAACATCAACGGCCCAAGAAGAGCCCAAGATTTCACTCATTCAGTTCATGAACCATTTTTTATCTTCAGACTTTATTCACATCGTGATGTACAATCTTATTTTCGAGAACATCAGTAGAACAGATGCTAAGAAATAGAACGAATGAAGCAGACAACTGTCCATGTAGTTTATAGGTTCACAGCAACTTTCCGGCCAAGGACAACGTCCATAAGTCACCCCTGGAATTGTGTTAAGACCAACGCTACCTGGGCAGCTCTGCTGCATGAAAACTTTATTCAATTATCCAAGCATCATCTTTTTTTTTCTCTCCAATACATTTCAAGAATCATGAATTCTCATGATCTAGATCCTCCTGCCCCTTGAGACCCATGATCGCTTAAACGCTTACTTACTCGTCAGCAGATCTATGATGGCACCTGCTAGGCGGACCAAGCTGTCGTTCTCCCCGTTCTCCTTGGTGAACGGATCCTTATGGGCGTTCCCCTCAAACAGCAGTATATCGCAGTCCATCGGCCGAGCGGAGGCATTGGCCGATATCCCGAACGACGCGTTCTCGAACCGTCCAGCGCCGAAGTCGACGCGGGCGTCCGCCAGAGACTGCAGCATGTTAGTGTAGTACCCGCGGCAGGTGGTGAACTCGTCGACGAGGTAGCTGATGACGCGCAGCGTGGACGCGACCTTGACCGCGGTGATGTTCACCGCGGCCGCCGCCACCCCGCGGACGTCCGTGGCGGCAGCGGCGGCCGGGTCGGCGGAGAGCACGCCCACGCAGTAGTCGTAGGGCTGCAGGGGTTTGAGCGCCGCGCACGTCGCGTTGATGACGGACGAGCTGCCGACGGCGAGGGCGGGAGCGATGTCTACGGCGAGGAGTATTGGACTTGTTCGCTTCAGCTTATAAGTCGGTTGAAAAGCTAAAACAGCTGATTTGTTGTGAGAGGAAAACACTGTTTAATGGCTGATAAGCCGGCTGAATAACCTGAAGCGAACAGGCCGATTATGGCTATGGGTTTCATCATGGATGATGAGCTCATAGTGCGCGATGTATGCCTGCAGGTTCTTTGCATCGACCATCGGCCACAGATCGTCCCGTCAGATTTAATTTATGGAAGAGAAGGGGTCTTGAGAAGGAAAGTTGAGGTAGAGCAATAATATTATAATTGGATATACTATACCGATGGAAGAATCGATTTAGGTGTTGAATACATGATTCCTATCCCGATTCACCAACATGAAAATTGTCAAATAATGACACCGCTCACCAATTAGGAAGCAGTAGAACAGCTAGATGCATCGCTAGCGAAAATCCTTTTGAGTCCCGGCAAATCAATTGCTTTTCATGTAGACTACCATTCTGATATTTTGCTAGCGATTTGATACATTTGTGTTTTTTTCTTGACTTCCTCGAATAAAGAAAATGCATGTCACTATTCTTGCCAGTCAGATTATTTAAATTGACGGTGAACATATTAAAAACATTAGGTAGATTGTTAATGCAGGGTATATATATAACTAGGTTCACCATAAAAAAGGTACTTTCAAAATTATTTCTTTCAAATATCAGATTTTTATAGAAATTATCAATCAAAGTTTCACTTCATAGAATGCCTCGATGTCCTAAAACGATGAGTATTTTGAACTAGAGTAATCGCATGCTCTAGCTGGTAAAATTTGGGGTCAAATCGTGTTATTAAATTATCAGCAGGTCTTAAAACGCATATTCGAAACACATGAGCAAGATAAAACGCATATTCGAAACACATGAGCAAGATAGTATCTTATTATGAAACTATTTTCTGACACTAACCTAATTATATTGTTTTGAAATACTCAAACAAAACACATAAAAATAATTTGCAACCAAAGGATTGGAGTGGTGTGACAAGAGGATCTAGAAAATTACCACGTTAATAAATAGAAGAGAAAAAAATATGCATCGTTGATCTTCTAACGTTCTAGAATAACCTAAAGAGCCCATTTCGAATATTTTTAAATACATAGATTTAGAATTTAAAAAGGAAAACAATTGATTTCTATACGGTTTGGGAAGCTAAATAGCTAAATAAAGAGTCCATGCATGTCATACACAACTAATAAAATTACTAATTTCCAAATTATCAGAATAAAAAAATTGTATTCGAATTTCTGTTGAGATTGTGAACTAGCATACACCATTTTCAAACCAAGATTGAAACTATTAACTCAGGTGTTGTGCCCGACTATGATTTAGGCATGCATGTGAGCATGTCTGCATGATGCATGTAGAGCTGCTGTACTACTCCAAGTACGAGATTACTTTGCATGTAGAGGCGTCAGATTAAGCTGATGGACCATCGACCTCTGGTACCGGTCGGGAACCCTTTACTACCGGGTGCCTGACCGGTATCGTTCATCTAACCGGTACTAAAGGGGCTATTTAGTACTGGTTGGTGTTACAAACCGATACTAAATAGCTTTGCATGAAAAAAATAAAGAAATTTTTTTTTAGCAGTCGGGAAGCAAAAATATTTCTGAGCCGGAAGGCTCCCACACACGTGTATCGTCACAAATCACGCGAATTTCAAGCATAATGTGTGTGTGCGCGGTTCATGACCCACGATCTCAAGCCATGCGTGAACGTTCCTTACCTTCTGACCTACACAACACATGTGATAGAGACTTTTAGTACTGGGCAATAACACCACCCGGTACTAAAATGTACCTTTAGCCCCTCATGGTGTTATTGCTCAATACTAAAAGTCTCCGTGGCTTCAGTATCGGATCACAACACCACACGGGTGGTGTTGTAATCCGGTACTAAAAAGATCTTCGAGGACTGAAAATTTGGGGGAAAAGTATACATAACCCCTCACCTATTGCAAGTAGACTACTTAACCCCCTTAACTACAAAACTAGGTATTTTATCCCCCTACCTTTGAAAAACCATTCAAATAACCCCTCATGGTGGTTTTGTACGGTGGTTTTGCCGTGTTGGTGAGCTTAGGTGGACGGTAAGGCTGATGTGGTCAGGCTGAAACGTGGGTCCCACCTAAGAACGAATAATACATAAAAACTCTCTCTTCACCCACCCAACCGGTCATCATCTTCCTTGAGTTCTTTCCCCTCCCGCACAGAAACAGCAGACCAAGCAATAGCCGCTGGAAAAATTCGACGTTTCTAGCGATCTTTGCCGGCCCAGTTAAAATCGATCTCCCTTAACAGCCTCTACCTAATCTACTCTCATTTTACCTCTTGTTGACTGTAGTTAGCGTGTCAATTCGTGAACCACGAGCGCGCGGATCAGTTGTAACTTTTCCCTTAGAGTATTCCCCAAGATTTATCAATCCGTGGAACAGGTGGATTGCTGAGTGTATGTATTGTGTAGAGAGACAAACTTAAACTAATAGCAGAGATTTAGGCAATATAGCAAAGATTAACACAAGATAGGAGATAGAGATAGATATAAATGTTCCCTCCCTAAGATCTAGGTTTACAAGAATATGCATCTACTACACAGATGGGTGCTGCCCTCACTAGCTATCATAGCGGTTACGTTCTCGCTCGGCCTTTTCCCTCCCGCATACTGTCACTACACAGGGATACTCAACCACCTTGCTCACACAAATACACTATATGGAAGCATCCGCAAAGTTAAGCTAATCACCACGATTACTAGAAACTCTACTAACAGCATATATTGTACACAACAAGAGCTCATATATGTAAACAAAGCATTGCAACGACATAGACCATGATGCACTAAAGGGCATAAAGAACATGTAGCAATTACATATCAAGGACCATATCAACCTTAGGGATGAACAGAGGCTTTACCCTATGATCTTACACATGATGACACAAAAAAGGGGGTAAGGAGCACCTGGAGAACACCCTGACCGAACACGAAGATGATGGGAGGCACGAGGGCCTCACGCCGATCGGCCTGGGGCACCCTTGGCCGATCGGCATAGGCGTTTTCTGTGGCGGAACCGTCCAACTTAAGCTGGTTTAAGTGCGCCTAATCGCTGTCGGAACAGCAATTATCCGAAACGCACCTAAAACAGCATAAGTCCGGTAGTCCGTCGAGTGTCCCTAGGACTCCTCGAAGGATCCACGGCGTGTTTCATAACCATACATCAGGATAATATCCGCGATGGGATAATATCAACAAACATTACATTTTTACATATATATATATAAAAGGTACGAGTTATTACAGGACATAAGTTGAAACAAACTTAGTGATGCAGTGTTAGACAAGCTCTAAGATTTAAACATAAAGAGTTTAGGAAAAGATGCGCAAGTAGAACTTTTCTCTAGGGTATTGTGAGGCTCAGGTCAATACCCTAGGGCTTCGGGATCTCCTCCTCTGTAGCCTCGTGTGGAGCTTCTGAAAGATAGCCACAAGGGAAAAACCCTGAGTACGGGGTACTCAGCAAGTCTTACCCGACTAACCAATATAATAGTTTTCTATGGAATGCATGCCAGCTTTTGGGTGTGCTTGGTTGACACAATTTTTGCCGAAAAGCTTACTACGAGTAAAGCCTTAGTTTTATCTTTTATTTGGGTTAAGTCATTACCTAACCAGTCTAAATGATAACAGAAGTAAAAGCAACCATAGCTGTTAAATCATACATCAGTTGATAACAGAAAGAATACATATTGCATGAATTGATACTACGATGCTCAACAGTGATCAAGTGCATTCATAACCGAGAATTGCGGCGATCCGGATCTAATTACATCCTGCAGGAGAGTACCCTGATCACCAGCGTTATACGACTGTCCAGGTCGTATCTAACAACCTCTCGATTAGCAAACTCAATGATTAGGAATACGACTACCCGGACCCAGGGATGCACCCCCACATGGGACCCCACGTTTGGCTCGATCACCATGTGAGTTTCAGGCTACACC
This sequence comes from Setaria viridis, assembly GCF_005286985.2. NCBI lineage: Eukaryota > Viridiplantae > Streptophyta > Magnoliopsida > Poales > Poaceae > Setaria > Setaria viridis. The sequence continues at coordinate 34,355,047 of NC_048263.2, forward strand.
CCTGCCAATCTCCAGCACGTCAAGCGCGGGTATGAAGTATTCCTGATCATAGAGTTTACTAATCTACTGGGCTTTACTGGTCCCATACCCAGTAAGTGATCAGATGCTTATCACTTGATCAAAGGTTAAGACAACGAATCGGGCCTTAACCAAATTAATCTAGCGGACAGAACTACATCTCTAGCTTCTGTCCGTTTTCACTTTCCAAGCTATCCTTCATAAGCAACATGTATGATTTAAGAGTTTTCCTTAAGGTTGGTAAACCAAGCAGGTAAGCAAGTAAGCAATTCTAGACTTGGGTGTCTTCTAAGGTTTGAACAAGTGGCAAAGATGTCCTTAAAACAAGGCATGATCATACACAAAAATAGGTTTCAAGCAACTCCTAGACTTAGTGCATACATAAAGCAAATAACCTATAACTAGTCACATGAAATAACAACTCTAAAATAGATAGGTATAAATGCACCGGGGCTTGCCTTGTTCGCTAAAAAGATTAGTAGTCTCTGACGGGTTGGCTTCACAGGGAACTAACTCAAATACTTCTTCGGACTCCGAAGGTCCTTCTGAAAATTCCCAATAATCTCCTTCCGGTGCTTCAGGATCTATGGCATAATACATGCACGGTTAGAAATGCAAAATTTTGAATAACAGACTATACAACTTTCCTTCATGATAAAGTTGCAAGCCAACAAAGACTATACGACTTATCATGATAAAGTTGCAAGCCAACACACAAAAATCTAAAAAGATTAACCTACAATTTTATTTTTCTTATTTAATCCTCCTTATAGCTTTTTCTTTTATCTTTAGAAAAGGTTATAATTATTTTCTATCTTGAAAATCTAATTTCCTATGAGTTAAGAATTATTTGTGATTAAGAAAGTGTTATTCATATTTTATACATTTTATAAATATTAAGTATTTATTTAATTACCTTAAAAGGAAGGCATTAAATAAATACCCAAATTTTTATTATTTTTCTAGGGTGTAAAAATTTTAATGCGTAAAGGAAAATAAAACAAGCCTAACAAAATTGGTTTCACTAATTTTGGACACTCCTATAAATTTCTGTGATTTAAATGGTGTAAAACGGATTTAAACGAATTATTTCACTAAAGGAAATCTAATTTTTCCCGAAAATCACCCGGACAACTTTTCTTACTCAACCCCTCTCTCCCCTCTCTCACGCGCGTTGGGCCCCATGGCACGGACCCCACCTTTCCCTATTCACTTCTACCCGCCGGCCCTTTTTCCCCTGACGGGCCCCGTGGGCTGATTCTCCTTTCCTCCTTCTTTCTTTAGCCCGACACCGGCCCACGGCCCTCCTTCTTTTTCCTTCTTCTCCCACGACACCGGCCTGCTGGTTGCTTCTGGGCCCCCGGCCTTTTCCCTTTTCCGGCCGACCCGCGCGCGCGTCACTGGGCCTCAAGGCCGCGGCCCAGCAACCGCCCGCGCTCGGCCTGCTTGCTTCTGCTGCGCCCCCCCTTCTCTCCACTGACACGCGGGCCCGGCTCCAGTGCCTTCTCCTTCCTCCCGCCAAAACGCGCCCGTGACAGGGGGCGGCGCGGCTCGTCGGCCGGCGCCCCACTGGCGGCGAAGCTCGGTCAGGACAGCACCCCTACACCCTCACGTACTCGTGCGCAGCGACCGCTCCCCGGGAGATGGCCGGAGCCATCCCCTCTACGGCGACGGGCGGCGACACCCTCGGCCGGTGGTGACTACTCACGACAACGGCATAACCTACTCAAACATCTACCTCTACACCATCCTAGGACCCTAAGGACTCGACTACAACTACTCAAGAAGGAAGAGAGGCAGCGCAAAGTGGTTCTCACCGTGAGCGGGCGGCGCGACGGCGGCGGACAGAAACAACGGCGAGCACGGTTACTCTGGCATGGATGTTGGACAACAACTGGTCCGGGGTGTCGCTGGGGTGTCTGTGGAGGAGTGGGCGAGAGGAATCGACGGGAGGCGAGACGTGGCGGTGGAATTTTGCTCGGCGGCGGTGCTTGACAGAGGAGAAGCTGGCGGCGGTAAAAAGGACGGCGGTGAAACGGCGGCGCGGGAGCGGTAAATATATGAACTGTTTACCGTGCGCATGGCTGCCACCGTGGTCTACCCCTAGGCTTGCGTGGTGAGGAGGTGGCCTAGCTAGACGCGCTGGTGGACGACCGACGACGGCGGCGGCGACACGTCTTGGTGCTCTGTCACCGCTCCTCCCCTTTTCTTTTTAACACCCGATCTTCAGAGCCGAATTGTGGTCGATCTCCAATCCGACGGCGCACAGGTGTTTTAACCAAAGTTGCAGATAAACTTGAGCTCTCCAACTTTTATTTTGGCTCTACCCCGAGATAAACATCAAACCGGATGAATTTTGGAAGTGTTGCTCGGGTTTGTTCTGAATTTTGACTAAATCAGAAATTCAGTTCGTCAATTATCGACAGTGGTGTTGATCTTACTTGGTGAACCGATTCAATGATCCAAATCTTGTTCTTTCAGTCCCACTTCTTCCTAAAGGTGTTCTATAACATCCCAAGGTTCCATTTTGCTCATGAACAAGTACCCCTTTTGATCTACATTGCTCTGAATTCGAGTCCCAAGTTGATACTTTGCTGCTGTTTCAGACTTAACCAAATTCAGAGCGTCAGTTAACTGTGACAATGTGCTGACTTTGAGCTTGAGTTTGACTTCCTTCCCTTCACTGTTCCTGACCAACAACACTTGAATATTGTAGTCCAAGGTTCATACTTCAATATAGTGTAGTTGTCCTGGTGCACTTATTTGAAAAATTCTCCAGAAATCAATTTCCAAAATGGACTCTGAGGTTGTTTTCTCTGAATTCCTATTTTCGGACGGTGAACAGTAAACATCCTTTTCTTTTTCTTTTCTCTGATTCCTTTGAGATAATTAGCACTATTTCAATTCCGAATTTTTGATCCTTCAGTTCCAAACACTCTTACACTTGTATTCCATATTTTTGACAAATTTTTCTGAATTTCAAATTTGAATTTCAAATTTCGGCCAAATTTGACCCGAATTTGATTTTCGGCCCATTTCTTTTTCTTTTATTTTTAATTTGCTTTTAATTTTCCAAAGTCACTTACATGACTAGCTTGGCAACTGTTACATTTTCTCCCTCTTATGGAGGTCCCCTTCGAGGATGAAGCTTCTGATCACATCTAATCTCTATTTCTTGTCTTGTGGCAGCGGCGGCTAGGTCTAAACTCATCAGGATCCCCCTCCTTGTTGAAAGTCCTTGATATTTATAGTTGGGGTGTCGGTTGGCGTGCCTTCGAAGCTAAGTTTTTGAAAAATAACCCTAGGAACGTCGTGGGCTTCCTCCTAGTGAAAGGGCGCGATGTTCGGGGCCAGAAACGGGCCACGTCGATCAACCTGGACCCTCTGGGCCGATCGGCACACCCTCTATTGGCCCCCAATGCTTAAGCGCTTCATACAAAAGTTGTAGATCTTGTCAAGCCATGCAATTTTCCCTATAAATTCACCCCAATCGGAGTTCGGATGAGGAAGATATGGCTCTTGCAAGTTTTAGCTCCTCCTGCGGGCCTGGAGTTCCATGTTCGTGTTTGAACCTTCCAATATCCAAAGTCTGAGCCCAAGTCCAACTTGTAGAAAAATCCTTCATTTATATCGTATTTGCTGTGATTTTATAATATGATCCAAAATATAACACATGCGAATGTGAAGTTATTTCAGGTGCCAAATGACGGGTGAGTATAAGAATATGCTTGAAAATACTAGTTAAATGACATTGAAAGTTGTCAACACGTCTTTGCTCAAATTCAAGCCATCGGGAGCTCCAGCTTGTTGCTCGAGTTCAGCTAGGACGAGAACGTCCGGCAACTGAGTCGCCATGTCTGCGACTGGGAGTAAGTCACCGCAGCCAGATGAAGTGGTTGGGTGCGATACTCAGGTTGAAGCTAGCAACGTTCTCCTTGGCCTGCCACCTAATAAATCAAGCTTCCCAATGCTGGAATCGAGAACTCCATCATCCAAATCGAGTTTCTTAGCGCTGCAGTTCAGATCCCCATCGCCTGAATTGAGGTCCTAGCCACTAGAATCGAGTTTTTCCCTTAGCCCTCGAGCAGGCCATGGCCCAGATTGAGCTTCTCATTGCCGGGCTTGAGCTCCCCGCCACTTGAATCGAGCTTTACAACGCCAAAACAAGAACCAGACTAGGGAGATGCGGAGGGGAAGCTACAACGAGAGGAGCAGCAAGCTAGAGGGCGACCACACCCTAAGGGCCGGCAACACGACTAGGATAGCAGGGCGGCGACGCCGGTGGGTGATGCAAGAAGCTTCACTTGTCCAAGGACCAAGCCGCTTCCCTCGGGGGAGGGCACTTGCGCGCCATATGGTGGCGCTAGCGCGGGCACAGCACGAGCTCGACACCATCGAAGCGTGCAACAGGAGATGACAGGGTGGCAGGGTGCTTGTCGGTGAAGGGTTACAGGTTGGCCTGCGTGCCAGCGTGGCTGATCAGGTCAACGTGGCGTTCCATGATGGCAAAACAGCTATAGAAAACCACTTAGGGGTCATCTGCATGGTTTTACATACTTCAAAGTTATAGTACATGGTTTTATAGTTGAGCAGGTTATGAAGTCTACACCCAATACATTGGGGTTACATAGACTTTTTCCAAAATTTAAGCTTGGTACTGAATCGGCGCCTTAGTACTAAATAAAAACCTTCTGTTACTAACATCATGGATGAATGCTTACTTCTCTAGTAGTGTTAACTCTACCAGCACACGTTTTAAGGCAGTACTGAGGATAATTTGGACACCCAAACCGCTGGATGAACACACCACAAAGATTGAAACATCATTTTTTTCTCTTCAATAGTACATTTCAAGTCAAGCACTGTACAAAGAAACATCATAAAGTTTTGAGCTAGATCCTCCCACACCTTACGACCCATGATCGGCTAGACGCGCTTACTTATCAGCAGATCTATGATGGCACTTGCTAGGCGGGCCAGGAGGTCGTTCTCACCATTCTCCTGTGTAATTGGATCCTTATGGGCGTTCCCCTCAAACAACAGTACATCGCAGTCCATCGGCACACCGGTGGCATTGGCCGATATCTCGAGCGATGCATTCTTGAATCGCCCAGCGTCGAAGTCGATGAGGACGTCCGCCAGCGACTTCACCATGTTGGTGTAGTACCCGTGGCAGGTGGTAAGCTCGTCGATGAGGTAGCTGATGACGCGCAGCGTGGACGCGGCCTTGACCGTGGTGATGTTCACCGCGGCCGCCGCCACCCCGCGGACGTCCGTGGCAGTGGCGGCGACCGGGTCGGCGGAGAGCACGCCCACGCAGTAGTCGTAGGGCTGCAGGGGCTTGAGCGCCATGCACGTCGCGTTGATGACGGACGAGCTGCCGACGGCAAGGTCGGTAGCGATGGCTACGGCCATGAGTATTATGGCTATGGGTTGCACCATGGATGATGAGCTCATAGTGGGTTTGCCAGGTCCTTTGCATATCCCAACAGATCACCGTACCGTGAGATTCATGGAAGAGGAGCGGGGCCTTGAGAAGGAAGGTAGGGATAAATCAATAATATTGCTATCAGCGTTACATTGGATATATTAGGCTAATTCCAGTGGGAGTTTCATAGAGGTTTCATGCATATTAAATACGGTGACACATCAGCATATGTGATGACATGGCATGGTAGTTATGAAGTGAGAGAGGGAAGGAGTTTCATCAGGATAAAACTGTGTATACACTGTTTCCAAGACTATGAAACCTATTGAAACTTGCATTGGGGGCTATAGAGTTTCATTTCATCTAACCATATCCAATCACATGCCTCACAATTAAATATCATGGGCATCCTATGAAATCGTGAAATGAAACTGTGCACTGGGACTCTCTGTTTCATTTACGAGAATACACCTCATGGGATGATGTGGCATCTTTGGAAACAGTGCAATGAAACTTTACACCGGGACTAGCCTTATATACTACCATATATATTTGCGATTAATCCCCTTCCTGATGTGGTAATCGATTTAGGTGTTGATAAAATATTTCTATCCCGATTCACCAACATGAAAATCGTCAAACAATATCACCGCTCACCAATTAGGAAGGACGCAAAGTACATCAGTGTCAACGGTCTCATTTAGAGCGAAAATCCTTTGAGTCATGACAAATGAATTGCTTCTCATGTGCTCGCATTCTAATATTTCGGAAGCGATTTGATTAGTTTGACTTTTTTATCCTCTCCGATAAAATATACTTCTTCCTAATATCACGTTTAGTACAAGATAATTACTTTGTTTTAAATTTAATATCTTGAAAAATTAATTAGTCCATTTAATAAACTCACCTCCCTGCCTGCCGGTGGGAGATTTAGGCGAGAGAGGAAGAAGATAGGTGTCATGTCAGGTCCACATCAATACACAGTTAGTGTGCTACGTAAATAGTTTAATATGGATACTTTAGATTTGGATCCCACGTGAACTAATTAGCAAATTTGAAGATCTTATTATGCATTTTGGAAGCATGAGCCGGCCCATTTTTACTTCTTTCTTCGAACTCCAACGTATGCCTGGCGTTTCTGAATTGCCTTTAAAAAACGAAATAGAGCATGGCTCAATGTTGGCCGGTTCATCTAAAAGCGGAAACCTTTTTATGGGTCGAGCGAGAGGTCCGTTGGTCAGCAATCATGAAGCGAGATGTTTAGAGAGGCCGCATGCGTGCGCGCGGTGGACCGCGGAGGAACCTTGTGGGCCTATTTTGTTTACTAGACCGGACGGAGGCTTTAAGAGGCCTAGTTGTGTCAGTAAGGCCCATAGAACGCACAACGGCTAGCGCTTCCCTCAAAAAGAAAAAAGTAGGGTTTGGTAGAGCTTCAGCTTCTCATAAAACGGCTTCGACTTCGGCTTCTTCGGTGGAGTGGCTTTTTTAGTGAAGCTGAAGCCGTTTTGCAAAACGTTTGGTAAAACGGCTTCTCAATGGCAATATATGTAATTTTATGATCACTTAATGCTTGGAGAGAGAGGAGAAGCCGGTGAAGCCACTTTTTTCGGCTTCTCCTCTCTAGTGTAAGCCGTTTTGCGGCTTCTCCACGGCTTTGGTGGTGAAGCCGTTTTGAAATTGACCCTTTGGTAGGGCTTCATCAAAAGCCGGTGGAGAAGCACTTTGAGAAACCCTACCAAACGGGGCCGTAGTATAGTCCCGGCTCCGGCGTTCCCGCTCCCGCCGCGTAGCTCGCGTCGAAGACCATTTTTTAAAAAGAAAAAACCTCTGCATCTGCATCGATGGATACATATATATGTCCATTATTACAAACAAGCATAAATAGCAACGGGTAAAATCCGTACGGATACAGGTTCCAGATATCCATACCCGCGAGTAAAATACCACACCTGTGCCAGCACCCGCCGCCCACCACGAGCACAAAACCATGCTCGTGCCCGCCATCGATTGATACATACAGCTGTCCATTATTACAAATAATGAAACAAGATCATGGTCCGAATGAAAGTGAAAGAACTCAAGAAGACAATCATGGCATACATCATGCTTATGTCAAAAAAAAGGTAGTCTATTACTAAACACCAGCCGTTTGAGGCAAAAATTTCCATGACCGCATTGTCAAGCACACAACACCCCCAGTTTATATGGGTCTTTCTCCTTCCTTTTGTAGTAGCGTCCAATAACAGCACCAATGCATTCCTTTGAACACTACCTGCATAGATGAAAGAACTCGTGTCTCTCATCATTTTGGTTGATCCAAATTGCCCAACACATAGCACATGCCCCCACGAAGGCTTGATACTTAATTTTCCTGTCTACCCCTTTAACCAATCGGTAAACATGTGGTTAACGTTTAAAGGAGGAGATAAATTGAAAGAAGCTTGTACCAGTCTCCAAATAAACTTCTTTGCCCATGGCTGCCATTGGATTCAAGCCACGACCAACATTTGTTTCTTAGCACGTATACTCATGTAGTCATGTTTGAGTATAATGCGTTTATGAGGATGAGTGCACGCCCGTATATGAACTTCTGTGTAATTGTTGTGTGTTTTGGAGGAAAGAAAAAATCACCGTGCCGGCCGTCAACCTTTCATTAGTAGTCTCCGTCAATCAAATATCATGGATCAATCAGATTACATCGAGGGTTTGTCTACCTATATCGTGTCATTCGCTTCGACAGGATCGTCTCGCGTCGGACTCGCACGTGCATGAAACTAAAAAAGCCTCTGGATGCCGACGATGCGGCGATGCTCCTCGAGCACGGACATCAAGAGGAGCATGGCCTCGGTTTTCCCCGGCACGTCCACGAAGTGCTTCCGCGTACACGTACTCGCGTCGAAGAAGCTCTCGCTGCCCAGAACGCGCAGCGCGCCGCCCTCGAGGACCTCGGCCATCTCGTAGCCCTCCGTCACCGTGAACACCGTGGCGCCGAACTCGACGCAGCCGCCGCCGCGGCAGGCCACCTTGCTCTCGCCTATCGTCGGCGTCGCGAGCGAGCTGCCCTCGGTGGAGGAGCCCATCATGCCCATCCCGCGATCGAAAACACGTACCGTCGAGCTCGATGGACGGAGCCACGCCGCGGTGGCTTTTGAGAACGAGATTTAGTACGTCGAACTAGAAGTTGGTGCCGCGACCGAGTCGGACCTGTACGGCTGCACCGGACTCGCTCCCTGCGCGGTACAAACCTCTCCCCGCCTCAGAGTGGTGCGCGCGCGGTCGGCCCCGCGCTCGCCGACGACCGCGACGGCGAACTCGCCCTTGGAGGCCTCGTTTGCCGGTTGCGCATGCATCTGGGCAACGGCGATGGTGCGCGCGGGCATATCAGAGCGCGATTGGATGCTTCCTGGACGGAAGGGAGGGGAGCAAGCGGCGTCCGGAACGCAGCAAGGCACGCGCGGTAACGGAGGCGATGATCAGGGGTGGAGTACGGTACTTGAAATACCGACCACGCCAAGGGTGGGTGTCTGGCGGCCGTTTGATCCGACCCACACGGCCCAGATCATTGCTCGTCCGCCACGTAGCTCCTCGCCTGGCAGGCGCGGCCGCGCGGGAGATGGATGGCGCCACGGCGGAGGGGCGGAGACCTGGATCGGACCGTGCGAGCGTGATGGCGCCACGGCGGAGGTCGGGGCGTCGGGCTCAACGGCGAGCCCGCTGGCCACGGACGCGGGAAGCCTCGTCGCCCCGCCAGCCCCAAGCGCTGCCATTCTCTTGATGCAGTTCCGCGACGCAGGATCGAAGTGGACGATGGGTCAGAGTGCGTGACAGGGGCAGCCGCAGAGCGCAGAGGTCAACCAATCTCCATCCTCTTATTGCTGCCTCCAAGTCCTAGCCAAGTAACGAGTCCACTCTTCTGTTCTCATCTTAGCGCCTAGCGGTGTTCAGTGACAGTGCAAGCGTGCAGCAAAAATCTCTCATGGCCAAGCCTCTCGGACTAACTCCTGGTATTTTGCAGTAGTGATCCTCGTCATCCGCTGCTACCTCTGCAGCGACGTACGGATCCTAGCAGCGGCGTACACGGACAGCCAGGCTACCAGCGCCACCACCGCCCGTCGACGAACTGAAGATGTGGAGGCGTGGCATGGTGCCGGTGCCCAGCCAGGACGCGCGGAACGGCGACTGGCAGACGACGCTGGTGATGATCACCAGTCCACGCCGGGGACGGACCACGGGCACACTGTGTATCAACTAAACTTTCATACTGTTGTAACAACTAGCAGGCGTCGATTGTTCACTAGCAGCAGTTTTACTTTTTAAAACAGTTTGTAAAAAGTTTGTTTCACATAAAATATAATAAAAATATACGACGCCAGCAAAAGCAAAAGTGTGACTTTTGTTTAGGGAACCAATTGCAGCCAAAACCAACAGGGAATCAAATTCAGCTGTCGATGTTACTTAATCCAAGGGCTTGCATGTGGCGATCGTGATTGTTGCTGATATAGTGAAATGGGCCGATGCCTCTTTGTTGTTTCACATGTAGATTACCACTAGTAGGCCCATCGTGAGAATTTGTTGCCACGATGCACGAGCATTTGGTAGCTGCTACTAACAACAAAACAAAACAAAATCTAAGATTAAAATGTGAAAAATGGAGCGCGTTCACGCGGCATGGCGCCACATGCATCCTACTCCTTATCTTGCCATTTTCAAAATTAAGATGACTTGTCGATCGGGCTTTCTGAATTCATCTTGGGCGGTGACCTTGACAGGAACCAAAATGCAGTCTAGGAACGAAAATGGATTTTGCAAATTGCAAGCACTGCAGCAAGCGCGTTGCTTATCTCGAACTCCCAAATCGAAAATGTGATCACGCGCTGAGCCGTCCAACGATCAAAATGGTAAGCTGAGCTTGGAAATGTCATGCAGTAGCCATTGTTGCAATGCGAGCTCTCTCAATGTAGATGCAGGTCGGTGAGATTGAACGTGACAAGAAGCAAAAAAGGAACAAATGAAAATGGAATTTTCGTTTTTGCAATGCTGTACTCTGCCGTGTTGCTTATCTGAAAATTCAAATCCAATCTCAATTTCTCAGTATAAAAGGACCTGGAGTCCTGCACATCATCTCCAGGCTTCTTCAGCTTAGCAACTCATCTCTCAAACCTTGGAAATTTTCTGATCAAAACTTCACAAAAGCACCTCAAGAGTCAAGATGATCCGTGCAGGCGTAGCTGCTGCACTCGTGCTCCTCCTCTGCCAGCTCTCGCCAACAGCCAGCACGGCGTGTCTCCTCCCACCAAGCTTCCCGCCGCCCGAGACGAGCTCCACGGCGGTCTTCTGCGTCGACAAGAGCGGCTGCTGCAACTACACAACAGTGCAGGCAGCTGTCGACGCTATTCCCGACAACAGCCAGAAGAGGACCATCGTGTGGATCAACGCCGGCATCTACGTGTAAGTGCACAGTACAGCACTGATGTGATGTGAAATTCGCTGATCATCGTGCGTTTCTGCTTTTCAGGGAGAAGGTGACACTGAAGAAGCCCAACGTCACGTTCCAGGTCCAAGGCATGAAGGCCACCACGATCGTATGGAACGACACGGCGAACTTTGCAAAAGGCACTCGCAATAGCGCATCTGTCCATATCGATGCACCAGGCTTCGTTGCAAAGAACATAAGCTTCAAGGTAATCTTTCGTGCTGCCATTTGATGTTTTTCTTTTTTTTTTTCCTTCAGCAAACGTTGCAGGCATGATGTTCTCTCTCTGATTTTTTTCATCATAATGCAGCACCAGCTCCGAAACCTGGAACTGAAGGTGCACAAGCGGTTGCCATAAGGATCAGCGGTGACAAGGCAGCTTTCAGCGGCTGCGGCTTCTTCGGCGCTCAAGACACTCTTCTTGACGAACAGCACCGACACTACTTCAAAGAGTGCTTCATCGAAGGAAGCGTTGACTTCATTTTCGGGGATGGACGATCCTTATACGAGGTGATTATCACGCTGCTTTGCTATCTCAATAACCGGAGCATTCTGAGGTGCTAACCTGTTTAATTTTTCAGAACTCCACGCTCAACAGCGTCGCGGAAGAATTGCCCCAAGGCCAGCACTCCATCAATGGCGCAATCACCGCACAGGCTCGCCAATTTCCAGAGAACAACACCGGGTTTTCCTTCGTCGGCTGCACAATCCAAGGAACAGGCTGGATCCTGCTCGGAAGGGCGTGGCAAGCCTACTCTCGCGTCGTCTTCGCGTATACCTACATGCCGGGCATCGTGGCATCAGCGGGATGGGACAACTGGGGCGATGAGAGAAGAAACAGGTTCTCGTTTTCACTCTTTTTCTAGAAATTCTCTTTTTTCAAGTCAATTGCAACTCCACATTGACAGTTCTAACTTGTTTGTGCATGAATTCTCAGAACCGTCTTCTACGGCGAGCATGGATGTCTCGGAGACGGCGCGAACGTGGCGGGCAGGGTGGCCTATGCCCGGAGCGTCGACGACTCGCAAGTTCGCCCATTCCTCGACGCCTCGTACATCGACGGAGAAGAGTGGCTCAAGCCGTTCGATGATGCGCTGATCGCCTGAAGAATCTGCATCAAGCTCCAGTAAATTCAGGACTTCAGGCCTATAAGCGTTATTCACTCGTTCATCAAGATCGGTCACAAAGGCTATGTCACTGAGATTACAACCCCACATGAATCCAATTGTCTCCAAATGCCAAAGCGCGTTCATTAAGACGCAGAGTATCCATGACAACTTTATGACAGTGCGAAGTACGGCAAGAAGATATCGTAGAAACAAAGTGCTGTCTATTTTTCTTAAATTGAACATCACTAAAGCCTTAGACTCCATACGATGGGACTACCTTCTCCTACTTCTGTGTCACTTGGGATTCCCCGCTCGCTGGTGCGATTGGACTGTGACCATTCTGTCTACTTCTTCCTCACGCGTCCTCCTAAATGGCGTCCCGAACCCACCAATAAAATATGGCCGTGGTTTGAGGCAAGGCGACCATTATCACCGCTGCTATTCGTTATAGCGATCGATCCTCTACAAAGAATCCTGCAATTAGCAATAGATATGAACATCCTTACCAGACTACGCGGAAGGACGCCCTCATGCCATATTTCGATGTACGCGGACGATGCGGCATTATTCATTGCACCAAGAAAAGAGGAAATTGATTAACTAACATCTTGGAAAATTTCGGGGAATCAACAGGTCTCAAAACAAACTTTCGCAAATCGACTATCGTCCCCATCTGTTGCGAAGGCGTGCAATTGAACGTGGTACTGGAAAATCTACCGACGAGGAGGGGAGTCTTCCCGATCAAATACCTTAGGCTACCACTATCCACACTACGACTGAAGGCTGTAGATTTCCAACCCTTATTAGACAAGGTTGTGGCCAAGTTAAATAGTTGGAGTGGTAGAAACATGACGACAGTTGGGAGACTCACTTTGGTCAAATCGGTACTAGCTGCTCAGTCTGTTTACTTACTGTCGGCCCTCAAAGCGCCCAAAGAGATACTGAAGATTATCCATGCTAAGCGAAGGAAATTCCTATGGGCGGGGACGGAGCCGCTCACAGGCGCAAAGTGAATTGGACGTGGTCTGCAAGGCTTAGAAGGCGAGGAGGGCTAGGTGTGTTACACCTCGTAAAATTCTTCAGGGCCTTACGGTTATGGTGGCTCTGGCAGGACTGGATAAATGAAGGACCTTCCTAGGATAGTCAGGACATCCCTTGCTCCCAAACGGACCGCAAAGTCTTTGCGACGGGAACCAAGATCATAGTGGAAGATGGCAACAAGACTTCCTTCTGGGACATCGGCTGGGTAAGTGGACAAAGGCCAAGGGACATTGCACCAGATCTATACCATATCTCCAGAAGGAAGAACAGGACACTATATGATGCAGTCACAAATCGCACGTGGATAAGAGATTTAAACCTTGTTCATCAAGGATTTACTGCCACATATTTCACTGAGTACTACCGACTATGGGTTGAGACCAACTGCATGCACCTTACGCCAGGTATCTCGGACACCATTACATGAAAATTCACGCCGAATGGGAAGTATAGCATGCAATCGGCATACAGAGTACAATTCATAGGATCCATGACAAACTAATCTCGAGAATCTAATCTGAAAAACATGGGAGCCACCAAAGTGCAAATTCTTCAGCTGGTTGGCCGTGCACGATAGAATTTGGACAGCTGACAGACTCCAACGTCGGGGATGGACCAATAACCCAACCTACGCCCTTTGTAGCACGATGCAGGAGATAGGGTATCATCTGTTCGCCGATTGCAGTTTCACACGGCTAATTTGGACTGGCTAGCCCGATTGCGGGGGAGAACGGGGGAAAGGGTTGCGGACCCTCATTATCCTCGTTCTTTGGGAGATCTGGCTAGAAAGAAATCGGAGGGTCTTCCAACGCAAAGACAAGACGGTTACCCAGATAACCGACGGCATCAAGAACCAAGCTGCGATGTGGGTTGCTGCGGGAGCTAAATACTTGGGGGACTTTCTCTCAGGTTAGGCGTCCGTTTTGTACTAGTTATCATAGCGGAGTTCTGCCTCCCCGTTTTGGGGATGCGAGTGTATAGCTTGTATAGTACGTTTATATACGGCCCGTCAGGCTTTTCCTCTCTTTTAATATAGCAGCAGCTCTCCTGCTGACTCATTTCAAAAAAATCTCCAGTAAATCAAAGTACTTGTGTAAAAATGTGTCGGACGATTGAGCAATGTAGCTGAAGAAATCCAGAGTACATTATCTGAATTTTGCCTTGCCATTTCCTTTCTTTCCCCATCGTCTTCCCGGCCGAATAGAGCAACAAGAAAGATCGAATTTGTCAGGGATGCCTTTTTATTTTTGCCAAAATCGCCTAAGAACAAAAAAACGAAAATAGTCTGAAACTCTGAATGTCTGAACAATGAACACCATGCACCGAAACCGCATGAAATTCAGCAGGTCTGAGCGTGAATCCAAGCATACAACATGGTCATGAGTCGATTCATGTTTATTCGTCTTCGTTTTGGGGGGTCGCTTCTCTTCGGTTTGGGATTGGCAGAGTTGGGGGAGAATCGCCTGTTAGCGGGAAGCAGCCGAGGAAAGAAGTCGCGCGCGGGGGAGTGGGGGAATTCAATCAGAAGCTGTGGCAGCGGTTGAGGCTTTTAGATCAAACATGGCCCGCCCGACTGAGCCTATTGCGATGCAAAACAAAGGCCACAACTTAGAGAAAGGAACTTTTTTATTTTTTTTATTTTTTATTTTAGCATTTTGTAAAAATATATAGTCGGATTAAAAAAATTTGCAAAACTAGACTATTGTCGCCGGCTGGGCCGGCGAAAGGGCCTTACCGCCGGACCAGGCGGCGAAAGGGGTGCACCCCTCCACACCACACTTTCAAAAAATTATAACTAATTCATATCAACTCGGATGGAGATAAACTTTATATGAAACTTGTAGATATCTACGTTTCAAAAAAAAACTTGTAGATATCGACGAGATCTACAACTTTAGTTAAAAACTTTTTTCATTTGATGTCATATTGGTGCTCAAATAATCGACACAAGTTTCAGATCTAAAATTCAATTTTTAGATCTGAAACTTGTATCGATTATTTTAGCAATTAAATGGCTCCAAATGAAAACAGTTTGAACTACAAAGTTGTAAATCTCGTCGAGGGCTATAATTTTCATATAAAGCTTATTTCTATCTGAGCTCGTATGAGTTAGTTATCATTTTTTAAAAGTGTGCTGCCCAATTTCAGATCTAAAAATTGAATTTTAGATCTGAAACTTGTATCGATTATTTAAGCACCAATATGACATCAAATGAAAAAAGCTTTAACTACAAAGTTGTAGATCGCGTCGATATCTACAAGTTTCATATAAAATTTATCTCTATTCAAGTTAATATGAATTAGTTATGATTTTTTAAAAGTATGGTGCGGAGGGATGCACCCAGCTGGCGGTAAGGTTTTCCATCGACCCAACCGCCGCCTGGGCTACGGTAAGGACCTTCCGCCGACTATATATTTTTGCAAAATGCTAAAATAAAAAATAAAAAAAGTTCTAGAGAAAGAGGCTCTGTGTTGGAAGCCCAACATCTCCGTTATCCCGAGCCCAGATCGCGATTGGGCTCCTTAACGGGCTACAGCCCAACGCTACCGTGCGCACCTTCCTTCCCACACGGTCGTGCGTGCTCCGCGCCACGTCCTTCCTTGGTCCTTGCAATTCCCCTGCCGGACCTCAGATGCCATTGCAGCGCCACCGAGCCGGGGGAGCAACGCCCGGCTGGCGAGTGGCGACGGCCCCGCTCTCCTCGGCCTCGGCAGCAGCGTCGTCTCCGTCTCCGTGCCCGGCACAGAACTCCCGCGCCGCCGACCCAAAATGCGCCCGCCGACGGCATCACGTCACGGCACGAAAACTGGGCCCGTTCTGTAGCGGCCCAACAAACCCCAAGACCCGTAGTAGGACGCAACCCCACCACTCCCGTTCCCAGATCTCCAACCCGAACCACACCCGCGGCGCCCAGATGGCCGCCAGCACCTCGCCGCCGGTGGCGGCGGCGGCGGCGGCGGCCTGGGCCTTCGCCGTCGCGACCTGCGTCAAGCTCCTCCTGGTCCCCACCTACCGCTCCACCGACTTCGACGTCCACCGCTACTGGCTCGCCCTCACGCACGCGCTCCCCGCGCGGCAGTGGTACACCGACACCTCCTCCCAGTGGACGCTCGACTACCCGCCCTTCTTCGCCTACTTCTCCCGCCTCCTCTCCCTCCCCGCGCCGCTCGTCGACGCCACCCTCGTCTCGGTCCCCGTGCCCGACTCCCCGCCCTTCGCGCACCTCCTCTACCTCCGCCTCACCGTCGCTTTCTCCGATCTCCTCCTCCTCGGGTCCGTCCTCTTACTGGCGAGGGACGCGCGTCGGAGGCAGCGGCCGTTCCTCGCTCTCGCACTCGTCCTGTGGTCGCCGGCGCTGCTCGCCGTCGACCACGTCCACTTCCAGTACAATGGATTCCTCATGGGGCTGCTGCTGCTATCGCTGTACTTTCTCGAGCAGGGGTGGGATCTTGCCGGGGGAATGGTGTTCGCTTCGTTGCTGTGCTCGAAGCACCTGTTCCTCGTCGCTGCGCCGGTGTACTTTATGTATTTGTTCCGACATTATTGCTGTGGCCGAGGTGTCGTGAAGGGGTTAGGAAGGCTGGTGTTGATGGGTGCTGGAGTGGCTGCTGTTTTTGCCGCAGCATTTGCACCCTTCGTGTACTATGGACAGGTAAGTGAGCTTGCTTGCTTGATTCAGTTTTGATTGAACAACTTGCCGGCATCTTTGTTGTCTCCATACACTGATTATTATTAAACCTCTAGTTTCTGATGAGAGTAGGAAAGGTGGCTTATGAAGAGTTGATGCAGTTACTTCAGTTAATAGCTTAATTTGATATTGAATCTGGTAGAAAAGGTTTAAAATTGAGTACCTTACCATGTACCTGTTTTATCGAATTTCTTATGATAGGAACTCCAGCAAGGTCCCCCTAACAGTTAACATTGGTTTTAGTTGTGATGATTGCTGTCGAGTTTTATTTAATAAGATTAATGCTGATTCTTTGTTCTGTCTGCAAGCTCTAAGTTAAAATGATGTTCCCGTACAGCTACCCATCATGCAAATTCTGCATTTTTGTTCTATTATTAATTGTTTTGCCAAATGAGTTCTTGAATTATCATGCTAGGATATTTGAATGTTTAGAACTCTGCACTCTTAAACACTCTTTAACGTCATCAGGATTTTGGTGCTCCACTTTGCAATATATATCTGTGTTATTCTCAATTTGGCTTCATGATGGCATTCCTTGTAATACAGACATTTTCTGTAACATCTGCAATTTTCCTGGAGTTAATTCAAAGTTGAATCTGTAGAGAAGGCTTATAAGTTAGTAATAATGCACTATGTAGCAGTTTTACCAAATTTCTTATGATACATGTTTAAGCTTGCGTTAAATCCCCTAATTTAGCTGTGAAGTTTTTCTTAGTAAGACCATGTTGTGAACCTTGGTCTGTCTGCAACCCCTGAGCTAAATAGTGTTTCCATACAAGATTTACCATTGTGCCATTAGTGCCATGTGCCAAATGAAAGCTTTTGGAGTCTTGTAGATTATAAATTTTCAGAACTCTGCACTCTTCAACACAAGGGGCTGGGTAAATTGAACTTTGTTGGAAGATTAGTGCTAGCCTTTAGCAGTATACACCCTTCTGTCTATCA
The DNA here is from genome assembly GCF_005286985.2 of Setaria viridis. Lineage (NCBI taxonomy): Eukaryota > Viridiplantae > Streptophyta > Magnoliopsida > Poales > Poaceae > Setaria > Setaria viridis. The sequence goes on from NC_048263.2 coordinate 34,372,750, forward strand.
CGCTTTATTTTTTGTTTGGCTTCAAGGGCATTCATTATAATACAACACGGTAATAATATATGCCTTTGCTGTTGTGGACAATCATATCAATATGTTTCACATGTATAAATGTGGTATTGCTTTCAACATGACTACAATTCTTACTGCACTAATACTTTTGCAGATTCAACAACTCTTTAGCCGATTGTTTCCCTTTGGTCGAGGCCTATGCCATGCTTACTGGGCCCCAAACTTTTGGGTATTCTATATAATATTTGACAAGATCCTTGCATTTCTTCTTAGAAGATTAGGCTTCAATATTGCCATACCTGAAGCTTCATTTACCGGGGGGCTTGTTGGTGATTCATCTCCTTTCGCTGTTCTTCCCAAGGTTCTCTCAACCATCCATTCCATCTGTTCTTTTTGTTTGTTCCAATGAAACGAGAGTTTTCATATCTTTGAACTTAATGGATTGCAGGTCACTCCAATTACTACATTCTTAATGGTCATTCTTGCCATGACTCCTTGTCTTGTCAAAGCATTCTCTAATCCCCAACCAAAGCATATTATTAGATGGGTCTCATATGCTTGCACATGTGGATTTATGTTTGGATGGCATGTACATGAGAAAGCATCACTTCATTTCACCATTCCGCTTGCCCTAATTGCCATGGATAACTTGCACGATGCCAGGCATTACTTTTTTCTGTCCATAGGTATGTTTTACTCTTGGTTATGCTCCAATATTTACTCGGTTCCGCACTTTCACTTGCAACTTTTCATGAAAAGCTGAAACAATGTTCCTGGGTACCTTTTCTTTCCACGAAGAAAAAAAAGATTCTTTTTCCATATTGCCTGCCTCAGTATATGCAATAGTTCCCATATTATGTTTCTTTTTTCGTAGTAATATACTAATATAGTGATTGAGATGTCAGAAATGTGATAAACCTGTCTAGCAGGCAATTCAAACACTGACTGTTTGCTTAAACAAATTGTCTGCAGTTTCATGCTACTCTCTGTTCCCGCTGCTGTTTGAGAACCAAGAGTACCTGATAAAGGTGATGCTGCTGTTGACCTATGCTGCCCTCATGTGGGTAGGTTTTACGTCCCATTTTGCTGCAAACTCTGACCAGGAAGGAAAGAAAGTAAATCGGTCAGGCAGTACAGTGAAGAAGAATAGCTTCATTGGATGGATTGGTTTAAGCTATCTTTTGGGAATTGCAGCTATAGAACTGTGGTCTCAAGTATTTCACCATCTTGTATTAGGTGATAGACTCCCCTTCCTACCTCTCATTATGGTGTCATTCTATTGTGGTGTTGGAATGATGTACTCCTGGTTGTGGCAGCTCGTATATATAGTCAGACATACATGATATATAACCAGCGATCAATAGAAGCATTCACTTGTCTTTCTTGGGTTGAGACTAACTGCGATGACATACTGCCTGGAATGATGCATTGAACAACATTGTCACGACTGGGACGGCCTTTTCTTATAGTTTCTGAAGTCATTGTTCGTGAGAAATTTTGGAGATGTGGTGATCGTGCCATGATGTAATGTTTTTTGGATATGTGGTGATCATGCCATGATGTGAAGTTTTTTGGAGATGTGTGATCGTGTCATGGTGTAAATGATACTTTCTGTAACAGCTGTTTGTATCAGTCCATGCCATAGGTTGGTTCTTCTATTCCCTTCTTTTTGCAGTTACATCTTGAGTAATTGAGTGTATGATGTATCAATGATTCAATTTCATAGGAAGAAAAGAATAATTGGATGTATGATCTCTTTGTCGTGGTGTTGCGTGCCTCTTGCATTCGTGACATGGACATGGATGCTTGATCAGTGCATCCTGAATCCTGATTGTGTTTGCAAAACGCCTTTCTGGGACCATGGTCCATGGACGCCGAGCTGTCGGACTCGCAAGTATTGCAAGCGAGTCGACGCCGGCTGCTATCGTGTTCTCTGCTCAGCTAACAACTTCCATTTGCTACTAGTAGTTTGCCAACGCCACCTTTGCAGAATGCCAGTTGCCAGAGCTGCACGTCTGCTGATCCAGAGCTACTATCGCAAGTTCGGCTGCATCTATGGCTCCAGATCCTCCGGTAAATCTCGACGAATCAAGAGATCAGATCACCCGGCCTAGATTGAGGGTAGAGCAAGTCGAAGCGATTACACTATCGCAGCGATTCAGAAATCAGAACTCCAGAATCCAGATGCGCTCAAGTCTGTTAAAACTTTTGCTCTTACCAGAAAAAGATGCGTGGTTACACCCCTTCTGTCTGTCACGGTCTCACGTACAGTACCTTGTTAGACGGAGGATGTGTGAAACAATAGCGAAAAAGAAAACAAACAGAGAGAGACGCAGAAAAAAAGATTTAAAACCCACTGGAAATTATCAGAGCCAGGTTTCGATCCTGGGACCTGTGGGTTATGGGCCCACCACGCTTCCGCTGCGCCACTCTGATCTTTGTGACGGATGTCTAGTACAAATATATATATATTCAAAAAATTATCAACTTGTCCAACGCCTAACAGCCAGACGCACGAATTTTATATATTACCCTAAACTAATTGCGGATCACATTCCACAGGATTCGCATACAAAAGTCTTAGAATTCGAATTAATTCTTACTTTCTAACTTCACCGCATATGTCACAGGGAACCGTCTTCTACTGGCAACTGCGATGCTGATTCTACGCATCCAACAGAATTCTCACACAAGCTTCGCTTAGACTTGGCATCCACGGCACAAAACACACAAAAAACAAAGAGCTCGACAAACAAAAGCCAAAGTGGAACGCTGACCCCTTTTTGCCCTGATCCCAAGCCCACGTAAAACGCCGATCACCTACGAACTTACTACCAACATCTCTGCCTTTTTCCAGTTGTCCAAAAACTGAAAAAGGCGCACGGACACCTGCTTTCCTCTTTCCACCGTCCCGGATTAGGATGTGCACGTTCTTGGTGAACAACAACCTGCAGTCTCGCAGACATGTTTGACTCGTTTACCTTCACAAACATCTCTCTCACACACACACATGTAGCGTGCATGGATAGGCTAGTTAAAGCAGAATCATCGAACCAAGTTGCAGCCTGCAGTCACCAGTCAACCACGGTTCCTGGATTTTCCGTATGGGTCCAAACGCCTGAAAGCTCCTGGTTCTGTGGCAGCATCTGGTGCTCGGCAACCGGTGATGTCACGGGGAATTAGGTCACATGAGAGAAGCCGCGTCACTTCACCTGGATTTGCATCTGCCCTTTCCAAGCAACCAGTACTGACAATATTGTAGTAGCTGGTAAAACCTCGATCCAGAGTCGCGATTACTACTGTAATTTTGTTTAATCCTTCAGGAAAGTAACATCACGTGTTGTTTTACTCACACCAGGTGTTACTCCGGACGCGGATCAAGCAATTGACTAACCAAGAGTCGTTGGCCGGCTGCACTTGCCTTGCACGTCAGCAGATCACCTTCCATGAAGCTGTTACCACGTCGGTTTTAGGATAAGATTTACGTTGCTAGTCAAGAATTTGATCCGATGATGACGTTCAGGGTGGCAAGTAAACACGCGCTTGTCAATGGCTCAAACAGCTTCACGGCAGGTAGACTGAACACGCGCCTGGAGAGCAGCATTCAGCCGGATGAAAGACTCCGGCAGGGTTCAGTTTCAGACCCTTTTCTGCTCCATTGGATGAAACTGGGGTAAAAAAAAGGAAAAGAATGTTCGGTATTGTCTGAGTATCATATAAACAGTTCGGTTGTTCTTGACGACTTCCATCATGACATCATATCCCTGGGAGATCGTTCAAAGACCAAAAGGTCATGGAGCAGGCAACTGCAATTTGCTGCTGATGCTCATCATGCCATGGCATCTGGGATGAGCGAATGAGCTGCGAGAGACAAAGAGGCGGGGAAAGACAGGAGGATCTTGTGAATCATGAGGCATGGAAGGGACAAGAACACAAATTGAGCACCAAACAGCCGCCTGCTTCCCAGGCTTCTCATGTCTCAAATAGCATGACTGCATGAGGTATCCAAGAAGATGCAATGCAGGCATGCCGTGTGAAGCTGCAGCCTTAGCATTAGTCGCCATTTTTCTAAAAAAATAAAAATCCACATGCCATCTATTGCAAGGTAGCGCTTTCTTCTGGTCCATAATAACAGAAAAGAACAAGGAATCATCTTTTGCACTTTTTCGGCTACTTATAAAAGTATAAATGTGATCATTAGTTCAGAAAAGTGCAAATGTGTAGTAGAACCGGAGGACAGTAGTTCAGCAAGTCCAAGTGCGATCTAACTGTTAAAAAGAGTTCACTTTTACTACAAGATAGTGCCAAGTACTGCTAGCCACTACTGGTAGGAGCTAACGGCATTTCACATCTCAAGAACAGATTCCAAATGGAACCACGCACTCGATCCAGAGCCAGTACGAACCATCGGTATTAGCAACAAATTTGACCGTTAATGACATCATAAACAAGAAAAAATTGCCACTCTCGATCATGTCAAAGAAAAATGACGGTGCCTCACACAACACCTCGGTCCCGGATCCCTAGGCCCCCTGCACTGCCCTGCCGGCAACACGCATGAGAAGAAGCTGTAGAACCAGCAAGCCTTGCGTTGCCATGTTGCCCGTAGTTTAATCATCTCGAAGAGCCTAGCACGCTCGCGGACACTGCAATATTCCTGAACTCCCTCCCGGTTCCAATGCCCCATGGATTATAGCATTAAACAAGGCCCACACGCACTAATCTAGCTTTGTTTGTTCTCATGCTCCAGGCCACGGCGAATCGGCGATGTGATGGGTGGCGTTGCGGCTTGCTGCTTTGGAAGGTCTCCCAGGAGGACAAAGAACAAGGTTGTAGTGTGTCTCAAGGTATCTCTAGCTCCGTAACTTATGCAGCTAGCTTATCCAGCCTCTCGGGCCCAGGTTGTGCTATGCGTCAAAGCGTTTTGAGTTTTCTGCACAAGGGACAAGGCACAAGACTACAAATCTTGGGGGCTGGGGCACATCAAATGTGTGTACGCATGTTTTTCCATATGGACCTATGCTGACTCTCAACATAAGCCTAGTGAGATAGAGTGCTTATAATTATGCAGTAACATCAGAATTACAGGTCTGTTAAGTTGACACATGGTCAGCAAGCAGCATACAACTTCTCAGGGTGTAAAAAAAAGGTCATTATTCTACTTCTAGAAATCAGCATCGGTCATCAGATCCAAGCAAGCAGTTGCATATGCTTGGTTAAAATCTAATGGCTGCTGTGTACGATTGAATCCCGAGCGATCAGTGCAAGGACGCGCAGAGGTTGGGCGGTTAAATCCTCTTGCCCCGTGCCGGGTACAGTTCCACCAACTCCTACTGTTTGGCTTTACGATACGAGAGGCCGCAGCCATTGCCGCCTCGCCGCCGTGCATTCAGATCTGCATCAACTTTGTGTGCGCGCGCCGGCCATGGCAGTATGGCTCATCCCATCTCGCGTGCACATCTACGCGACTACGCCTTTGCCCCGGAAATGTCGTTGGAACAGCATGAGGTTATCCATCATGTTGGGAGCATAATGTTCCAGACACGACTCTGGCCCATTCTATATTGAGATGCCAAGTGATCGATCAAATCCCACCAGTAGCAACTCTGGTCGATCGCCCCTTTTTTTAAAGTGCACAATACTAATAAGGTATGTTTCATGACAAATCTATTCATTAGAAAAGTTTCAGGCATTTTTTCTGAAAAAGACATTGGGTAAAAAAAAAATTTGCCACAACATCTTGTCAGTAACAATAAAACAGAATATTAGAAAGATGGCAAAGTTCTTGTGAACCCCCAATTTTGCAGTGGAATGAGATAGAGCAGAGGTTAGTGTGTGTGTGGGTGTGTACCTTGTGACTCACTGTGCTAGGCAGGCAGATGCTCGTCGTATAATCTTTTTTTATTTTCACCAGCGAATGTTAGATCTCCTGTTCATTAATTTTATCATTAATTTTTCCCGAAAATAAAAAGATCTCCTTATCATTCCTCGGAGGAAAAATCCCTCAAAACAGATATGCTATAGGATTGATTAATTAATAGAATGAAACATGGCATGTTCAACGACTTCCACTGGAGTATTACAGATCACCAATAAATCCTGCCGACGCGCTTTGCAGATACACTATACGAGCCGTATTAATTTATGCAATCTCATGCAAATGCTTGCACCACGCATTAGCATTTGCGTATGCCCGTCAACGTGCATGTGAGGCAATTAATCGATCAGGCAACAGCATATCTCGCTGTGCTGGATGCTAGAAATTAAATATTTCCACTCCTATTAATTCCTGTTTAATCGATCGTGACATTATCCGTACGTACGTGATGTTGTAGAGATAGTTTTCTGTGTAAATATTATTGTATGCACTAATTTAATGGACCGTGCTCACTGCTCAGTATAGCCAGTACAAAGTTTTACCGGCCTATTGTTATTTGTAGCCGCACGACGCTCCTACCCCCAACAACCACTCTATGCATGTGCAAGGGAATTAGGAAATGGCTAGATAATTCCAGGTCAAATTCCAACATGCCTCCAATTATCATCTTTAACGATTGCAAGCAGATTGTTTAGTCAATGCAAAATTATCAAAACATTGGTTGTCAACAGATGTACTACGTATTAATTCAGTGTGTTTTTTAAATCTGATTTTTTTTTTTAATTTAGTAATATGGTCTCTTGCATTTATCAATACCAAGAATATTTATAATAGCCAAGATCAGCATTTCTTTTTAGGGAAAAAAGGAGCAACAGGTTGTGCACCAGCCTAGAATATGGAATCTAATCAATCCAAGAGACCTTTTCTTCTAGATTTGCTAGTAATTCTTCATTCGATGAGCCATAAGTGCAGTGAAAGCAAAGGGTCCCACAAGGTTGATACGTGTCTGATGGAGTTCATAAATTCCCAGGCGCAAGATGTTATGGCGGCAGCATGGCACGTACCGAGAACGTACCAGCAGGGGCATTACATTGCTCAGAGTACTTCTGCTCGGTCGATCTGATGATGTTGCTCCCTATCGCTAGCTGTTTTAATCTCGCAACTCGACAGGGGGGAAAAAAAGAAGTTACTGCTCCACGCATTTGCAAGTACACTATTTTCATCGAGCAAACAGAGATTAATCGCATGGGTTAATCAATTCAACCGCAAGCAAACGTCGTTGGTCGGTAGAGATCTCGATCGCTAGCTAGGGTTTAACCACAGTACACTAAGCTAGCTACCCAGGCACTGCTAGCGCTAGTGATTTGATGCGAATTCATGGCTGATTTGATCGAATTAATTCTGCCTCAACCGATGCCTTGTCGGTGCTGTCATTCTAGCTCGCGATCGTGGCCTGCTCGTCACAGTGCTGCGCATGATCGGAAAGGGCCCGAGCAGCTTCTTCCTGAAGCCCACCCTGAGGCTGGACCTTTTGAGGTGCAGCTTCCCAAGTAAGCCCCATAGATTGTGTTTGATCCAAAAGCTGATTGGTGTGTAGACCCCAAAAAACATGAGGTTCTTTTCTCCACCCATACGGCTCAGTTTCTGAGAGTCAACATTATCCCAAGGGATCCTTCAAAAGGGGAAAAAACATTGTCAGAATTCAGAAGGGGCATTAGAATCTAATGTTGATACCTGAGGTGATTAGCAAAAGAAAACTAGATACACGGTGGTCGGGAAGACGTCGTCCCCCGGGTTTTTGGACTGCGATATATGATGATGACTCGAACAGAAAGCAGGTAATATATAGTGGCAACATCTGTGGCCTACCATAAGCCCAGCACGCTCCATTCTTACCTCCATGAGACATCAAGGCATTCATCCAAAGGAATTAAAGCTGAGTTGAAACATGTTTTTTTTTTGTTGGTCCTGTTCCGGTACTGTCGCTCTGTTATCTTTGATCTTTCTGAGCCATTCACATTTTTTTTGGTGTTGTGAGCTGTGACACTTTGCTTGCCATGGATGATGTTAGATACTACTAGATAGTGACTGATTCATTACTTTGCAGGACAAGCTGCGAATGCAGCTTCAAGTTTGTGCTGTGCAGGGATGGCTGCTTTGCCAGATGATGAAAGTGCATGCATTAACTTACCTTGACACTTCATCTGAAGGGATATGGAGCCCTTAATATACTGGCGGTTAATACTATCCTTTACTTTCAAGGAAAATCATTGGGATGGCTCTTCTTTGTGAAAGTTACTTTCGCAAAGATGATGTTGTAGACTCGGCAACTGTCATATTGCCTATTTGGATGTGATGTGCTAACTCCTACTCGCATACAAATCTTTTACCTAGTCAGAGGAACCATTTCGCCTCGAAACTACACGGTGTGGTATGATGATCTGATCACGAAAAAAAAGCATTTTCTAAAAGTACTATAAAATGATAATATTTCGCAAAAATGTCATAATTTTGTATGCTCGATCTCCATAGTGTTCATGATGGGCATTCCAAAAACCGTGGCCACACATTGTAGAAAGCACTTTGGTGACCAGATCAAACTAGCTTGAAAGTAAAACATAGAGCAAACCACAATCCCCTGGAAATTACAACCACCGGGACCAAAGAAAGTTCATTTGACTTGAATTGGGAAATAACAAGAGCAATTGGATGAGTCATCTACTAAACTATACAGCCGGTTGACCTTACCTGTGCAATTTTGCTACACCTCACACCCCCAAAAGAGAGAAGATTAGCCAAGGCAAGTCACCAGCACAAACCCCAGATCAGCAACGAAATTGTAGATGGGAAACTGAAAAAAAGGTGTCACATCCTCATCTAACCACAGGCTACCACCATTACTACTAGTAGTAGAGCTTTTTGCCCCGTTTCCACCTCACCTCTCAGCTCATCGCTTACATATGGCTGCAGCGGCCGCTGCCCCCCGTACACCACGCCACGCACTCCAAAACCCATAAATAAAAGGCGCGAGGCCACACACGCAGCAGGCCGCCTTAAACACACCACACCCCTCTCGTGGGATGCGGCTGCTCCCCCCGGTCATGAACACCCTCCCGCCGCCCACGCCGCCGGCCGCCGGCGACCCGTTCGCGGCCACCCTTCCGCCGTCATTGCCGTCGCCGCCCCCGCCGTCCTCGTCGTCGTCGCTCAACCTCTCGCCCTCGCTGCTCATCATCGCCGCGCTGCTGGCGTTCGTCTTCTGCGCCTCCGTGTCGATCCACCTGCTCCTCCGCTGCCTCGCCCGCGCGTCGTCGTCGTCGCACCCGTCCCCGAGCCCGTTCCAGGCGGCCAGGGCGCGCCGCGCGTCCGACGCGGAGGCGGAGGAGGTGGGGGCGGGGTCGGCGAGGAGGAGCGCGGCGGCGGTGGGGCCGGAGGAGGCTCAGGCCGCGGAGGTGGACGATGAGAAGGAGCGGCTGATCGCGTCGCTGCCGCTTTTCACCATGGCGTCGGCGCTGGCGGCGCTGCCCAAGAGCTCCCCGGACTGCGCCGTCTGCCTCTCGCCCTTCTCCCCCGACGCCGAGCTGCGGCTGCTCCCGGCGTGCCGGCACGCGTTCCACGCCGCCTGCGTCGACGCCTGGCTCCGCACCACCCCATCGTGCCCGCTCTGCCGCGCCGCCGTCTCGCTCCCGCACCCGCCGCTCCCCACCGCCGCGCCCGCCGCCGCCGCCGCGGGGCCGGGCGCGCAGGAGCCGCTGGACTCGCGGGTCGGCGGCAGCAGCAACAACTCGAGGAGCTTCCGCGTCGAGATCGGCAGCGTGAGCAACCGCCGCTCCTCCGCCGCGGGTGACGACCGCCGCACCTACTCGCTGGGCTCCTTCGACTACCGCGTCGACGAGGAGGTCGAGGCCGTGGTGTCCCGCATCACCCGCCCCGCGGTCTCGGCTGCGGCGGCCAAGTCGGCGGCCCAGCAGGCCGTGCCGGCGACCCCCGTCGAGGCGCTGGCGGAGGCGGCGGGGTCCCGCGGGTGGCTGCGCGAGTACGTCGACCGCCTCGCCTCCTCGGCCTCCTCCCTCTCCGGGCGGTGGAGCGCGCGGTGGAGCCAGGGACACCACAGCGCGCGGTGGAGCCAGGGCCACGGCCACCACAGCCGCAACCACAGCCAGAGCCACCGGCAGGAGGACTCGTGGCGGTGGGACCCCGAGGCGGCGGCGGGGGCGGCGATGCACCGCGCGCCGGACGAGGAGGAGCCGGGGTTCGTGGCCCTGTACCGTTGGATCGTCGGGGTATAGCCAGCTGTAATTACGGGACCTCACGGGGCGTTTTTGCCAACTCCTTCCGCATTCTTTCTTTTTTATTTAGGACTCCGTTGTAAAAACACAAGAAAACAATCGGCTCCAGTCTCCAGATGTGAGAGAGTTTAGCGTCTCCGAAGCTTCTTCTCCTCCTTCCATTAGTTTGTTCGACTTGTTCGTTGTTGTTTTCTGGAGCTGCAATGCAAGGCGATTTTGGAATTTGAGCGAACCGAACCAGGAAGCCCGTGCGGCGACGTGCTTCTTCCTCCTGTGGCTCGCAGCTGGTTGTGTCGTCCTCTCCTCTGAGACCAAGGCGGTGGTGGTGGGCGAGTGGTTGTCACTTGTGTCATGTGTGGCATCCATTGATCCATGAGATCCATCCATCCGTTCGTTTTTTTTTTTTTTAGGGAATCCATCCGTTCGTGGCCGTAGTGCGCCGCAGACTTGCCAGACTCGCAGTCAGTCGCGTCCACTGCCCAGTGAGATACGTGGATGGGCCGACCGGGCCCGGTCCGGTCCGGGAGCACGCGGACTTCAGGTCATTGTTGGGGATCCTTTCATGCGACGGCGGAGTGCCGGAGTCCATGGCCGTTTCTTGCGTTCTTTAGGATCAAGACAAATCCAGTCGAGCGAAGTGTAGCAGTACCAGTCCAAATTCTAGAATTGTTAGTTGAGCATATACTTCTTTTTCTGCATATGTATCTTCTCTGCTCATCTCGGCCTTGGCGTATACCGGCAAGTCCGTCTTTTTTGTCGTGGCTCCGGGGAACTTAAACCTGGCTGCTGGTGAGCCTGTGGTCCATGCCCTCCTTGGATTCGGACAGGTTTGGTGCTAGCGTCGACTACCATGAGCACACGCAGTCCGTTCGTCAAGTCGGCACGTCTCAGACCAACTAATCGCTAAATTACCAAAATTTAGGGATGTTTGATTCGAGAGGTCGTGTCGTATCGAATGCTTAGATATTAATTAGAAATATTAAATATATGTTAATTACAGAACTAATTGCATAAATGAAGGCTAATTCGCGAGACGAATTTATTAAGCCTAATTAGTTCATGATTTGACCATGTGGTGCTACAGTAAATACGTGCTAATTATGGATTAATTAGGTTTAATAGATTCGTCTCACAAATTAGTCACGTCTTATACAATTAGTTTTATAATTATTTCACGTTTAATCCTTCTAATTGGTACTCACACATCCGATATGACCTGAACTATAGATTAGTCCACCTAGGTCCTTGTTTATGAATCCGGGCTGCATCCTTATTCATGAATTTGTATATACGCGTCGAGGGTGCATGTATACAATTATACACACATCATGGTACGATGGCTGCATCCTTGAGACCTCTTGATCGATCTCACTGCTCAGAGTGTGTATCCCGTCTCCGTCGATGACTTGATGTGGACCCTGCCCATCATTAGCCGGTGATCAAACGTTGACGTACTTGCCCACACGTACCTGAGGAAACCAACCGGCTTTGGCAGTGCCAGCCACCAAACGCACTGCCCCGGCCGGCCGGTCCGGCCGCAGTCCGCAGAGTATCAGGCGATCGGAGTACCGAGACAACGGCGAGGCACGGCGGTGGCGGCAACGCATTGAATTGAAGGTCTGGACTCTGGAGCAGCGATCGCAGTAGTACTCTGGCTGCTAGCAGCGGCAGCGAGCGCCCAACCGCGCGCTCGCTCGCCCCCGAACGGAATGAATGCCCCCGCCCGCCATTAAACTCCGCTTCCTACCGCGGCGGGGCGGGGGTGACCTGACCTTGACCCCCCGCATGGCATCTGCCGCTGTAGAGCTGCCTTGCCCTGCGGAAGAGAAGCCATTCAGGCCGTCGGTCCAGTAAAAAATCGCACCCGCGTGTGTGTGCAGGAATGTGTGATTTCTCGCCGGCAGGCGTCCTTGGCTCGCTTGCCCGGTGGCAGTGACAGCACGGGCGTCACGAGCTGGGTGCCTGGGTGGGTGAAGGGATTGAATACCGCGACGTGATCGAGCGTCGGTTTGACCCCGCGCCCATGCCAATGCCATGCGTGTACTCCTGTGTGTGTATGCCGCGACAGTGTCACCACTCACCAGTGTACGCCTCCCTGTGGACGTTGCACAGGGCTGGGGCCTGGGGGGCTTCTCGCCATGGCCGAGCTCCATGCGGACACGTAAACTTGTTGCGTTATCACCACTCCGTAGCAGGCTCGGACGCTGTCACGCTGCGGCAGGGCTGAGCCCCACTGCGCATGCGCAGTCGCGCAGGGACCTTAATTCACTCTCTGGACGACGAGCATGGTAGGACATGGGTTCAGCGGGTTCATTTTTTGGAAGGGGGAAGCGAGAAAAGGGCAGCTTAGCTTGCCCGTGTTTCGCTGACTCGACAACTGATGAGAAGGTCTCTCGTTTCCGCTGTGCGCGCTTGCACTGTAGAACATGAGCGAACGCTTGTATGCACATTTGATCAGGGTGACCGAGTGAGTGTGACACTCTCAGCTAGGCAAAGGAAGGCTAGTGGTATGGCACAGTACCTGCCGAATGCGACCGCTGTTTGTCACGTAGCCCTGTGCGTGATTGTGCCTCAGCGCCAAGGCGTGAGGCTACTGCAGCGGGACAGTCCCAGAAGAGGAACCAGACGACGACCACTCGCCGGTCTCCGGCCCCCTGGCGGCCTGGCTGCGGCTGCAGATGAAAGGCTTGCGTGACGGCATGGGCGGCGGCCATTAGCAGCCGATCCAGTTTGGCCGCCTACTCCGCCCGCGTCGCCGTCGGCCGCGAGATCCCGGCCCGCTTGCCCTCGGCGCCGCGAGCCAGCACGCGCGCGGGGGCGAACCGTGAGGCCACGCGACGCTAGAGCTGACATGCGCGCGCACGGCTTTTCGCAACCAACCAACGTGGCTCGGGCGTCGACGGCATGCGATCCTGATGAGCACAGCATGCCATTGGTTTCCCTCCAGTTCCGTATAACGGATGGAACCGAACGGGTTAGGTGGTTAGTAGTGTCATTTAGGTATACAAGAACAGTATCCGCAGCAGCACTGGAAAGATTTTGTTGGTCTGACCATCAATCGGGTTCAGTACAGTTACTGGTAGCAGCAGGCAGTGCCACGGACAAACGGTAATGCCAGAGATTTCTCTTCTCTGCATATAAAAAGGACTCGATCTCAACGGTAGAATAGCACTGGAGAGCAGACGTGTAGCCGTACACAGCAAAGTTCACGTTTTGGGACCTGACAGTGAAAAACAGAGGTAGTTCCTCCACTCTAAATTGTAGGTCGTTTTAGTTTTTTTTATTCATAGATGTTATTACACATCTAGATATAGTGTATGTCTAAGTGCATAAGAATATCTATGAACCTAGAAAAATTAAAACGACCTGCAATTTGGAATGGATGGAGTATCCAAAGTCAAGAGAGTGCTATGGTAATTTTAATTTCATTTTCATCAGGCGAAGTGGCGAACCGACGGTACAAAATTGTACAAGTTGTCAATCCAACCATGCCGGTACCGGAAGACTGACATCACAGAATCCACACCGAAGCTCGGCACTCTACAATTAGTCCGAGTGACTGCCCTTTCATGTTCCTTCAGTCTTTGTTAAGGAGTTGTGGACCAAGGACTCAAAGGAGCACGCTGCAAGGTCAAAGCCACAGCCATTCCAGACACTTTGATGTAGCCCATGACCCTATAATCGATCGGTGTACAGTCTCCTGCATGCAGCGTACACAATCACAGAGAGCCGAAAGCTTGAACCCTTTTTTTTAGGAACACCGAAAGCTTGAACTGTGCAACCTGACAATCGCACGCAGGCCGGCATAGAGGAAACTAAAGCCCAAACTTGAAGGGCGTGCAGGTTACTATAGGCCCAAACTAAAGCCATGAATCATGCAACTCAGTATTGGTATCGGGCCACGCATGGGTGGGCTTTGACCCTTTTTGTTGACATGGCTTCTTTAGTTTCCTGTCCCGGTGGGTCGTTGCCGAGGCTGCTGTGATGATGGATGGGTGGAGGTCTGGAGGATGATATCGAGGCGTTGGCCAGCATCGCGGCCGCCTCGGCCACGGCCAGGACCTGGTCCGCGCCGGCGTCGACGGCCGCGAGCCAGCGGAGGAGCGCGTCGCCGGCGTGATGCTCGGACGGCGAGCCTCGAGGGAGGAACAGGTGGCGGCGGCAGGTGAGGCAAGGGGGGTCGGCGGGCGAGAAGCGCAGCTGCGCAGGAGGGGAGCGATCCGCTTTGACTTGGTCTTGTGATCCTGGCCGCGGGAATGGGATCCGACGGTCCAGGTGGCCTAGAGTCCGGACGGTAAATGAAATACCGTCCGGGGTGGACCCATCCCCATCGTCCATCGACGGCCTCCGGCCTCTGCTCCGGCGGTCGTAGCTCTGCCCTGCGCAGTGCGCAGCTCACCTTTGATCCGCCCGCCGTGGCGCCATTGGTTCCCCGTACCTTTCGCTTCAGTCGCTCGCTCCCGCAGTCCACAGACCCGCACGCCCGCACCCAAATACTCTTCGGTGCGGGACTCTGCCTTTAGCCCCGCCGCTTTTTTTCCGCCACCAGCTTATTCCCCGGTTCGTGCCTCAGAGTGGTCGTCGACCTCCAGGAGCGCCCGCGCCATCCATCTCCAGCCAAGACCCCGCGCGCCATCCAACACTAGGTTACGTGCCGAATCCGTTCTCCAACTCCCTGCTACTGTTTAGCTAGCTGCTGTTCCTGCCCGAGCTTCACGATGTAGCTTCAGAAATATTAGGTGGCTCCGTCCATGATGTTTCCCTTATGGTTAAAAACCTGAAATTCATGTCACTTTTTTTCTCATGCATTAGTTTCATGTTGCTAATTCTTGATAAATAAATGTTTGATGAAGCGACAACAACTACAATTTTGGGTGGACAGGAAAATCTCACAGAAGTTTGGAAATGGCAAAAGGATATGCAGGAACCAGGAATGTCTGATATACACCATAAACATAAAGCTACCCTTCAGGGTGATCAATGCGCATGTCATGTGTGTGAATGCTTGGTTTCCCATTTTTCTTTCATTCTTTTTCCCTTCTCTGCGAGGCTATCAAGAACTAATTAATTGTTTTGTTAGTCCATACTCATTTATTATGCAAATCCTTATCTTCACATTTCCTTTTAGGCTTGTTTTAATTTATTTCCTGTGCAGCTGCCGAGTTTAATCTGTTGGTCTATGCTGTAGGGATCTCTGGTGCCAAATGGGTAAGACGACAAGCATCGAGTTGGTGTATGGAGAATCAACATAAGGATGCCAAATGACATATCATGAAGTGCTAAAGCACCTATCTCCAGTGGTTCCAACTCTGCTTATGGTATTCATGTTTTTATCATGATGTGAGATACGTGTTTATGCCAAGGAACACATGTTGTCGCATTATCTTGCAGAGTTAAGTTCTTCAGTTGGCTTCCATCCTTCTTGGCCGGGTTTCCAATACCTGAACCTTCTGCTCCTTCTAAAGCATGTCGAATACGTAGAGCAGATGTGAGTCTCAAGGACACTCAGTTCATTTGCCGTGCATTTTGTGCCAGAGTTCATTTGGTTACTTTGTGCATGGGCCGATGGGCTAACGATTTCATATGTATAATTGGTTCGGTTCTCTTCATATTGCAGAGATGAATGCTACTAAAGCTCATTCCTACCTTCCAGCTCCCTCCCAAGAGCCCGTCATGATAGGATCCTGTAATGCTGCATCATTATCCTCTTCAATATCTACCCTCGCCGCACCACCCTTGGCCAAGCGAGTGTCGCACGACAGCAGTGTGAGAGCAACATAGATACAAGTGATATTGCAGGGGATCCTACTCTTCCACATCTCAATCAACACCGATGTAAGTCTCATTTTATAGCTCCTGTGCTTTCTCTGTTTAATCATGCTTTATGTCAAAGTTCTATATCTCATATGACTTCTAGGGTGCATGTCCCTTTCAGATATCATCTCGCAGCAATGTTCTACTGATTGGAGGCTAAATTTGGGGCTATATATTGAGGCTAAATTTGGTGCTATATACCTATGCTGATATTTCGCCTCAAATCATTGATATTCAGAATGGATGCTATGTCATCTGGACTCAAGTATCACTGCCCAAAATCAATCTTTTATATCCACTGGTGATGTTGCTGCACTTAAGATGCCTATTCAGCTATATTTTCTTTCTCCGTATCACCTTAACTATTCTTTCATTGTTTGTTTTCTAAATGCAATATTAATATTTCTGTTTCATGAGTGTTTGTCCTTCATACCACCAGTGATTCATACTACACTACTGCAGTACTGCTTGTCTCTGTACAAAATATGCCTCTGTTTGTGACATCTATACATACATGGTTCAGTGTCCATTTTATTTAACTGAATATAATGATTCGCTAAACCATTCCTTAATGCTCCTGCATAGCTAAACTTTATGTCCTTGTTTATCTGATACATTAATGTATCTTTGTACAAATTTAAATAATTAGTCCTTTCTCCCAGTGCCGTTTGCTATCCAGCCAGCATATATGAATGAGGCATGTACACTATATTGCTTATACAAAAATACATGAATTGTATGATATGTGCCAATTGAGTTTCTGATTACAGTATAGTTACCTCCCTGATCATTAGGCTTGTTCAATGTCAAGGTAGATTAATCTATAACTGTGTTTGTTCATAAATGCAATCATGTTTAAATCACACCTGTTTGATTTATTTATTACAACTAGCTTTGTCTTCCCAGCTATTTCCATAATTATACTTTGTTAATCTTATTTTACACTGCAAGCTCGTCATTTATGGAACCACTTCAATTGTTATCCATGAATTTTACTTTGTAAAGTTAATCCTGTCCTGTACTGCAAACTGGATGATTGTTGGCCATGAATTTTTACTTATGCTTATACACAACAGCACTGTGCTACCTTTTCAGGCAGACAGTTTCCTTTCAGATATACACCACCATGTCAAGCTTTCTTTGCCAGTTTTAGACAGTATGATGTTATCATCTTTTTATAAGTAATGTTAGTATGCTACCCTTTTGTGCTTACCACAAGATCTACAATGCCAATGCCATCAGCTGAGCTTCTTGCCAATTCAACGTGAATGCTGTTTCAGGTAAGAGTTTGGCTGTACATTGTTTTATATTCAACGTTAGGCAATAGGCACTCTTAAGGTACCAGGAAATTGAGTCATCAAGCTTACGTGAAAATGGCATCTCAAGATATGACACTCATAAAAACATTTCATCACCAGCGGACATATCTACCTTTTTTATGAGCATTGCCATTCACCTGTTCTATTACAAAACTGTCTATCAAAATAGCATCGTTATACTATTTACACGGACAGTAGTACTTCTTTTACTTGATAATTGCCACTAGCAATATAGAGAGATGCCTGACCCTAACGTACACCGGTCAGATGTTCCGCAAAAGCTGAAACGTTTGTTAGATTTTAGATCAGTGCGTTGCATTGATGCATCGACTTTGACACCGCAGCCTGTTATGCACAGCAAGGCATAAGTTTTCAGTTAGGAGTCCAGGTTCTACGGGATCAAGTTGTTAGCTTCTGTTAGAGTTTGGTTGTGCTTCTGTTTAATAGGAGATTAGTTGGCAGGTTTTTGTTAAGTTGGGCAAAGGGAAAGTAGCTGGTTATTTATATGGAGCTGATGTAATCAGGAAGTCAGCCAGGTGATGAAATCAATCAGTTTTCCCCTATCCCTTCTCTCGTCCCTGTCCTCTCTCTCCTGCTTGATCGCTGACCACTGCACCTAAACCACGGCCTCGAGGTCCTGGACCACGGCCAGTTACCTCCCACGATTACTCCCTGCGCCATCCACCTTCCACAAATATCCCCTTCACATAACACAGCAAGTTTGGTGCCATCTGTTTATCTATATTCTACCACAATCCCTTTACTCCAGGGATCTGATATTGATGCACTTATTTCTGTATTTTCCATGTGATTTTGTCACTTCAAAATGTTGCTACAGTTTAGCTGTCTCTTTTAGATCGATTGATGCACTTTTGGCTGGATTTGCCGTATGATATTGTCACTTCAAAATGTTGCTATGGTTTACTTGGGCAGTACATTGGCTCAGGCTGAGTATTTGCTGCTTACTCTCATTCATGGGGCAGGTAAGGCCTGCAGCACAATATCCGAGGGGGGACAATGAAAATTACAAACGGGCAGATATTCTTGGAGATCAACCATTTGGCTTCGGATGAACAACAGTAAGAGTGTTCTAATTATAATATGGCTCTGTATGACCACTCTTAAATAGTTTTGAGTACTCAGTAGTTTTAGAATGAGGAAAAAAAAAGCTAACAAGACAGCTGCACAACCAAGGA
The DNA here is from genome assembly GCF_005286985.2 of Setaria viridis. Taxonomy (NCBI): domain Eukaryota; kingdom Viridiplantae; phylum Streptophyta; class Magnoliopsida; order Poales; family Poaceae; genus Setaria; species Setaria viridis. Next base: position 34,391,255 of record NC_048263.2, read on the forward strand.
GCTCTGAATGATTGTTTTTTTTCCAAAACCACTGATGCCTAACGCTGTGACGCAGATTGAAACAGACAAACAGTTACACCTTACAAAAATTCTCAGTAGATGCGTCACAATGACGTTTTTGATATGACAATGACTGTTTTTATTTAAGTATCCTGATTGTGAAAACAGTGAGTGCATGAAACTATTCTTGGTTCATTTGTGTGATTGTGTCGGCTGTTTTTCAGTGGCTGTTTTTCGTTTGGGTTCCCGCTGGTTACATCTGGCCGCGGTAGGTGTGAAGCCAAAGCCAGATCTGCGCTGCTGCACCCCGTGGGGGCCCAGAGCACACTGACTGGTTGGCCACGCGCACGGACCACCAACCACGAGGCAGCCAGGCAGGCGGGGACAGCCGGACGGGGACAGGCGTGTCCGCGCGTGTGTGCAGTGCATCTGCTCCACAAGAAAGAAAGGCACCCGTCGGCGTTGAGCGCCCGGGCCCGGCCGTGGGCGCTCCACGCCTCCACGAACCACGAGGCAGACGGGGAGTGGCAGAAGCAAGCAGAAACGATCGAAGCGGGTCGTTGCCGGCGAGACACGCTCGAAGCGGTAGCATCAACGATCGTGCTGGGCATGGGTTGACAACGTAGTAGCGGCACGTGTCGTAGCAACAGCTGCCCTTTGGTTTGGTTTGGGACAGGATCACTGGTGACCGGGAAGCTTCGGTGCAAAAATATCTGGCCGGGTTCCGAATTCCGATCCATTGGCTTTTCGATGCGTTGTGGTGGGGGTTCACGGAGAGAGTGACCGAATTGTGGCTGTTTGGTATTTTCCTCCAACAGCCAATGTTTCAGCGCCAAAATAGCCTATGTGTTTTTTGGTGCACATATATTCTTCTTTCTTATTTAAATTGTCTCAAAGATTTGGACTATATAAAGTGTAAATACATCCAAACATACGTTGTTGAGTTTATAATCGTACGATTACCTTGACCGTCCAGATTATATAATTTGTTACATAAATTATAATTTAAAGTAATGTGCATGAGACGCGTGTTTTTATATTGCGGTCACCTCTAACCGTTTTAGATAGTTCTAAGAGCATGTTTGTTTAAACTTCTAGGCACGTGAAAAGTCCGAAGTTCAAACAGACATCAAACTTCTCATGGACCTTTCGGAAATGCAAAACCTAGAAAAACTGAGTTTATATGAAAAGCTGAAAAACTCAGTTTTCTAAATTTTTTGTAGCTTTCTCTTTCTGACCCAGAACGCTAAAAATATTTTCCAAAACCTATTGTTGGATTTTCAGAACGAAAATCATCAACAACTTTTCAGAAAAACTCCAAAGTTGCAGCTCAAACAAACGAAACTTAACTCTCAGACCTCCTCTAATATTGCCATCCATACTAACTCTAACTCTTAGGATCCATTCGTCTTTTTTATTGTATTTGGAGGAGAGAGGAAGATGAAAGAAAGAGGAACTAGCTCTTTATGAAGAGAGCGTCTCGCCGGTGCGTATGATTGCTAGGAGATACTCCAGCTGAGCTTAGCGCTATTGGAGAGGGCCGTGCTAATAAAACATCAAGTGCGCGGTCGCAAAACATTATGACCAGATAGTACTCCTATTCGGTTCATTAGTTAGTCAAAAAAATGATTAATGAAATCCACTACTCGAGCAGTTCGTCCCAACTACCAATGGAGACTGGTGAACGTGCTCCGTGTCACAGAGATCGGATCTATGGTTGGTGGTAGGCATTATAGCCTAGGCAACCTTACTGTACGTTGACACGGGCCGCAGCTGCAAGCAAGCACTTGCACTGCTACCTGCTACTGCTAGCTCTGTGGGTTTGGTGTGGTAGTAGTTCTACGTTGCTGTCAAGGCGTTCGACCAGCATTGGAGAAAAGAGAGGTAGGTTGCGGAAAATTAGCTGCCATGGGCACCTCGCGGGATAGCGATGTTCCGACGAGTAATCATTTTAATTTCGTCAATGGATCTCAGCCAAAGTTTGGCTCGAAAAATCTACTGGACAGCCGATTTTTGGTGGACGATCGTCGATCGACATAGCCACGCGCATCATGGCGAAAAAGGATATTCCGTTAGGCACATCTCGAGTTTCAATGCAAATTGATTTACCAATCCAGTCAATTCTGAGATCTTGATTTATTTTACGTTTGAACGTGACGGAACCGAATCACATCATATTAAAAGCACTTTGAAATACAGAATCTTCTACCCTCAAATGCGAATTCTCACTCTCTCCCACGAAAACACTTACAGTGCGCACACTCCTATAGACACATGCACATACATTCTATCTTTATGAATGTTTATGAGACATTAAGTTGATAGATCTTGAAATTGACAAAGTCACAATAATTACCTCGTTTCTAAGGGACGACATCATCTATCACCAAAAGATAATTAGTCAAAAAATATGAGCAACCCTACTAAGTTGAAAAGAATGACAAGTTCCATCATAAGGAAAGCTTTAGTTCATGAGAACTCACCTCACGTCACGTCATTCATGTATTAAATATCTGAATTACATTTTATTTTGAAATATCTATGTTTTGAAATGATGGCAATATAGCAATGCAAACCCATACTCCAGCCCTACTAAAAAAATTATGACAGTGCAAACAACATTTATGGCTAATAAGGAGAGCAACTTGCAGAAAAATATAAAATCATGGGAGTGCCGGTGGCAACAAAGGATGCCTATGACACCAAAATAACTGCAATGATATGGGGTGGTAGTTGCATAGAACCTTAGAAAAATGATGGGATGATGTATGTAATTTGTAATTGCATTTGTAAAAAATGTTGCTTGAGTAACAGTTTTGCAGAAGAATAAAAAAAATCAATGGCACATTTGCAAACGTAATGTGCCGTATCTTATTTTAACTTCAACTTTAAATACTTAGATCCAGCAGTAATTGCATGAAAAATCTCACTATGCAGTTGTAGCATCGATTTGGAAGGGGTAAATCATAATATCTCTCGTGTACATATAAAATTATAATACCATCGTTACATATAGATGGATAATAATGATAGATCTTAAAAGCATGAAAAGAAAATATTGATGGCACGGATCAAATTAACCCCTATCCAATTGCACTGGCTAAAAGAAACCTGACCTCACTGACCTTATATTTGGTTGCCGAAAAGGAAAAACCTTTTATTTGGTTGATATGAGATGCAGTACCACCCACTGACAACCCAATACAACAATAAAGAAAAATCTGGCCAACCCTCCAAAACCCCTCACCCACCCCCACCAATCCCCCACTCAGATCCGATGGCCGCTGATCGCCGCGTCCGGAAACCAACGGCCCCGCGCCTTCGTCTCTCTCCATAAAAACATCGTCTCCCCCACCCTTCCCATTCCGCCAGCCGTCTCCTCCCCTCCTCCGATTCCCTCCCAGATCCAATCCGCGAGCTCTCCCTCCACCAGCCCACTGCCATGGCGCTCTCCGTGGAGAAGACCTCGTCGGGCCGGGAGTACAAGGTCAAGGACCTGTCTCAGGCGGACTTCGGCCGCCTCGAGATCGAGCTGGCGGAGGTCGAGATGCCCGGGCTCATGGCCTGCCGCACCGAGTTCGGCCCGTCCCAGCCCTTCGCCGGCGCCAGGATCTCGGGCTCCCTCCACATGACCATCCAGACCGCCGTCCTCATCGAGACCCTCACCGCGCTCGGCGCCGAGGTCCGCTGGTGCTCCTGCAACATCTTCTCCACGCAGGACCACGCCGCTGCCGCCATCGCGCGGGACTCCGCCGCGGTCTTCGCCTGGAAGGGGGAGACGCTCGAGGAGTACTGGTGGTGCACCGAGCGCTGCCTCGACTGGGGCGAGGGCGGCGGCCCCGACCTCATCGTCGACGACGGTGGTGACGCCACCCTCCTCATCCACGAGGGCGTCAAGGCCGAGGAGGAGTATGAGAAGTCCGGCAAGATCCCCGACCCGGAGTCCACCGACAACGCCGAGTTCAAGATCGTGCTCACCATCATCCGCGACGGGCTCAAGTCTGACCCCAAGAAGTACCGCAAGATGAAGGAGAGGCTCGTCGGCGTCTCGGAGGAGACCACCACCGGAGTCAAGAGGCTCTACCAGATGCAGGAGACCGGCACCCTACTCTTCCCCGCCATCAACGTCAACGACTCCGTTACCAAGAGCAAGGTGCGTGACTTCCTTTGCTTGTCCTAGCGTGGATCTAGATCCTTGGTTACCCTTCTTGTGGATAAATGATGGATGCATACAGCCTACTCTGCAGGGTAGCTCTCTAGAAGTGGTTGTTACTTGTTAGCTTGTTTAACTGGCATTATGTTGGATATTGATCTGTGGTTTAGATCTCTGGGCAGATCTGTTAATCGAGATTGATAATGTCATGGTTTTTCCCTGGTTATCTGTGCCGCTCAGTTTCTCTGATAGTTGTGGTTCGGTTATCGAGTGGCTCCTAAATTACAGGAATTATGGTCCATGTTGACTTACTAATAGTTTATTGATAACTTGCTGATAGTAGGCGCATGTTTGGTGGATGTGACGACACTATGACATCATAACACATCTGTACCCTGTTTGCTTAGTCTGCAAGTAGAAGCATCATTCATTTTGTATTAATATACATGTTTAGTTTAAGGTATTGCACTGTATGGCGGGTCTTAACTTAAAAGTGTACGCAGTGCGTTTCCTAGATTCTTTAATGTATTCTTTCTGAGATGTCTCTAGTATCTGTAAGCAACTCCCTCCATATCTGTATCCATTAGTCTTTGCAGCTACAAATATGTTTTCTTTTAAACAGTCTGGCATGTTACTAGCAATGTAGTAAAGTAATGCAACTGACAAGTTAAACAGTACTGATGTGTTTCTACCTCTGAACAGTTTGACAACCTGTATGGTTGCCGCCACTCCCTCCCTGATGGTTTGATGAGAGCCACCGATGTTATGATCGCTGGCAAGGTTGCAGTTGTCTGCGGTTATGGTGATGTTGGCAAGGGCTGTGCTGCTGCCCTCAAGCAGGCTGGTGCCCGTGTCATCGTGACTGAGATCGACCCCATCTGTGCCCTTCAGGCCCTGATGGAGGGTCTTCAGGTCCTTACCTTGGAAGATGTCGTCTCTGAAGCTGACATCTTTGTGACCACCACCGGCAACAAGGACATCATCATGGTTGACCACATGAGGAAGATGAAGAACAACGCAATCGTCTGCAACATTGGTCACTTTGACAATGAGATTGACATGCACGGTCTTGAGACCTACCCTGGTGTCAAGCGCATCACCATCAAGCCCCAGACTGACCGCTGGGTGTTCCCTGAGACCAAGACTGGCATCATTGTCCTCGCTGAGGGTCGTCTGATGAACCTTGGGTGCGCTACTGGCCACCCCAGCTTTGTCATGTCCTGCTCATTCACTAACCAGGTAAATTTGTCAGCCAATACCCATCTTGTCTTGCCCATGTTAGCTGATACATTAGCGGTTGAAATCATACAGGTCATTGCCAAGTCATTGCTTACCCATCATACTAAGTCTTGGTGCTTAATACAGGTCATTGCTCAGCTTGAGCTGTGGAAGGAGAAGAGCTCTGGCAAGTATGAGAAGAAGGTGTACGTGCTCCCCAAGCACCTTGATGAGAAGGTTGCTGCTCTCCACTTGGGCAAGCTTGGTGCCAGGCTCACCAAGCTCAGCAAGTCTCAGGCTGACTACATCAGTGTCCCGATTGAGGGTCCCTACAAGCCTGCTCACTACCGGTACTAGGCAGCACGACAAGAAGTTCACTCGGCCGGTTGTGTTGTGTGCCGGTATGAAGTTCGCTACACCGGCTTGTCAATTAACTTTTGCATGGATATCAAATGCGCCGTTGGCGTAGGAGGGTCATCGCTTGAGCCTGGTTGAGTGGGAAGAGGAGGGAAGAGCTGTTTGCTTTTGCGGAAGAATAATGGCGTAATTGGTCGTGGGGTGAAGCGGGCGTGCGTTGCCAGAAACTATACCGTTTCTGATTATCATTTGCAAGCGATTTATTTTAGTTATGTGTCTTTCATGAATAACTTGCTTTCTTTAAGAGCATATTTAGTCAGATACTGAGTTTTGCATATGTCTGTTTCGTTGAGTTATCCAGCAAGCTCGTCGTGCCTTCTCGGTTCATTCTCTTCTATTGTGTCTCTGTATGCCGTTTAGGAAATGCATTAATTCATGCCTGTTCTACGAATTCTGATAGCATGTGGATGGGTCAGCTGGGCTTTGCTAGAGTTTTTGAATGGTGTTGTCATGTGCTTCAGCTTGCCTGTCGGGGGTGTCATTTCCGTTGCCAATGTGTGCAAGTTCCTTGAAGAACCTGGTCTGCCAACTGCTTGTCTGGGCTACTGTAGTCGCTGTTCGAGAACAATGCAGCAGCTGAATATATGGGAGCTTGGCACCGGAGATGTCCATGGAGGAATTTAATCCCGGTCAAAGTATTTCCTTGTTTAGAGTTAGGTGCTCCTACGAAATCTGAATAATAAAGTGCAGAGATAATTTAGTCTCAAACGATGAAATGCTCAATCTCAGAATGGGGACGAACATGACAATGATTGTTTCTTCTGAGTTCTGATCAACAACAATTTCCTGTGCTTTGCCTGAAGATGGGAGTAGTGGGAGTGCAAGCAGTGTCAATAGTTTTCAGTCACAAACAAATCATTGTTTCATGTTCACAGCCTACGAAACAATGTACTGAACAGTATCGGCAGGACACGAGCAACTGACACAGATTTTGTTGGTCTGACCATTAATCGAGATTCGAATTCCAGTACAGTTACTGGTACTCTGGTAGCAGCAGCAGCAGCCAGCATTAATGGAGACAAACGGTAAAGCCAAAGACTTCTCTGCAAATTCGTAGAAGGATTCAATCTCCACAGTAGAACAGCACTGGAGAGCAGACGTGTGTTGCCGTGCACAACAAACTTCAAGAGAATGGAGAGAGACTCGACAACATCACGTCTGGGGACCTTGCAGTGAAGAACTGAGGTATCCAAAGGCAAGAGCATGCTACGGGTAATTTTCATCTTAATCTGGCAAACAGACAGTACATATTGTACATGTGCTCAATTCAACCATGCTGGATGATTGACATCACAGGATCCACATCGGAGCTTGGCACTGACTACAATTAGTCTGAGGGACTGAGGGAGAACCCTTTCGTGTTCCTTAGTCTTTGACTCTTGTGGTCCTTATATTGTACAAAAGTGGTGGTGTACAATACAATATGATACACAGAATGCGAACCTACTACAAACTTCAGGATGACGAGCCGTCTGCGTTCAGGAGCACCACAAGGAAAATTGCAGCTGAGGGGCCAAGTTAACTCGTCACAAGTAGTCTTAGCTTTCTGTCGTGCTTTATCATTGAACCTACACTCTCTACAACCAACACAGTCTGCAAAATTGGCAAACAGCAATTTAGGACCTAGATATAGAAAGGAACAGGTATATGGCTTTGGTAAGTCTGAAAAACCGCTATCTTAGAACTGATTGGCACTCAATATTAGAATTCCAAAAACTGCCAGAAACCAGCAGGTTACCATACAAGAAACTAAAACCAAAGCACAAGCATCTCAATTAACACACGCACAAGCATCTCAAATCACTTCTATAAAAATAGATGTGCGTTTTTTAGGGCAAGCCATAAGTTTCCCACATTGGATTTTAAAAGATACCCAAATTTAAAATTGGTTTTCAAGCCAGACCAATTTATGGGTTAAGGTTTCAAGCCCCAAAACAATATATAATATCATGCTAAGAAGTCCAGATATGTTAAAAGGGGAGGGGACTATATCTTAGCTTAAGGGCAATGCAATGACCAGCATGGTCACTAAGGAACAAATCTATAGAGGGGTATTAGTTACCTGAAGGCAAGTATAAGCCAAACCGGTGGCAAAGTAGAAATTTGCATTACCAGTGCCCTGAAAATAACATTGTGTTACTGATGATGATATGCTAAGCACAACTTTGCACTACCAGTGCCTTAGAATTGACATGTTAAGCAAGAGAGATAGAGAGACAAACCCTCCAGATCCACAGATTGTGCATGACAGGGCTAAGGAGAGATACTCCAATATATCCGAAAAACAAGAAGAAGGTGAACTGCATCTCTGCAAGATGTGAAGGTAAAGAATGAACTCTATAGTAATCATTAAAAAATTCTGTAGCGAAATTTTAGCTACCTGCTAATTCATTGGCAAATAGGCCCAGAAGACCTAGATACAGAGCTGAATCTCCAGCCTTTACAAATCACAAGATACATATCAATGGATTTAGAAGAACTGGAGTACAAAAATATAAAAAGGACCCAAGGCACTAAATTTATTACAAATATCATATAAAATAACAAAAAGCATACTCACAGAGGGATAGGATTTCAACATAGCGATAATTGCTGTGTAAACAAACGCAAGAAAGCACGGACGGTGCTTCAAACGAATGGCCAATGGCAAGACCATGAAAATAATGTTCATATTGAAGACTATAAGAAAGAAACTTCTGAAGAAGTCAAAAACTTCAGCAAAGAAGTACCTGCATTAATTCCCAAATGCATGAGATGAATCGAAATATGCTTACTGATAATCACACACCATCTTGTTATCAACACTCACCACAAAACACCAATATTAGGCGATAGGTCCTTCACAGTAAGAATAAATCCATAGGTCCTGCATAACCACAGCACAGTAGGTAATTTAGTAACAAATGAAAACCGGTCAATAGGAAACAAAAAGAAACCTTTTACAAGATGAAGCTCATAACCGAAGTTGACATAGTATCTTGATAACTCCTAATTCGGCAAAGTAACAGTACCAGGATGCAACAGTATGCTAATATCTGAGATAGAACCACAAAGCAAAAGTCCTGATCACTCCATTCTTAGACAAACTAGTGAATGCTTTCAGATGAATTATATGACTACAGAAGAAACACATATCAATGAAGAAGAACTAAGCATCTTACTTTCCAAACATCTCATTCAGGCCACCAACTTTCTTCAGAATTATGCTGCTCAACAACAACACATAGCAAGACCAGATGAATAGCCAAAATATGAAGTGAACTACTGTCATCCATGAGAAATGTTGAACTTCCAGGCTAGTTCGTTTATCATATTCTGACATGTCACTTTTACTGGCACTTGAGCTTTTTAGAAGAAATACTTTTGATGGGAGAGCATCTGGACCATACCCCAACAAAAGAATGACCTGCCAAAAAGTTAAGAAGCCAACAAATGCAGTTAAGTGGCATATATGATAAAAGTAATTGAACGAAAAAAAGAATAAATGGAAATTTGCAGTTGTGGCACGAACCGGTACAATTAGAATTGCAGGATAAAGTGAGAGGTGTGTGGCTAAAACATATCCAAAGGCAGCAAGAGGAGCCAGACCTACAAAGTTACAAAGATGTTTAAGTATCAAACGTGGGATTTCAGGTTAATCCAACAGCAATGTCTGAACTTCTGTGTGAATGATGCTAATTGATGCCAAAATGAAAGATCTTATCAACGTACCATGTTCAATTTTAAATGGAAATCATAACAAAATGAATGGTTAAAATTTGGGTTACAGTTTCCATATTAAAAAAAAGGGCAACACCAAATTGAGTTGCTCTTACGTGAACAGGCTCCATAGATCATTATCACGACCATTAAATTCTCAATTGGTGATGTACATGAACCCACACAAGTGACTATTGCCCAAGGGTTCCACAAATATATGAGAGAGGCGATACCTCCTGCACATACATTAGCTGCAAGAAAAGTATAAATAAGAATAATAAGTAGCAGCATAGCAGATAGTAAGCAACCACAAGCAGAAAGGATTAGACTATTAAGTATTAAAAGCTTGGATTTCTTTTGATGCCCATTTCTAGCTTATCAACAGTAATTAGCAGTATCCAGCAAGCAAAGGTCTATTCCCCTTTAATTCAATGAGACAAATCCATGGGTTCTATATTCTTTCTGCACAAAAAAGAGTAAGATGAATTCTCTGTCTTCCAGGAAACATCAAAATTTGGAAACCACTGTCTTTTGGGGGGAAAATCTTATATTTTTTCAGTTTTGCAGTTTGTAAATTGCAAGTATCAAAATCATATTGATATTGTAGGGGACATTGAGTGGCAAATAGGTACGACAGTGGTGCAACTGATATGACACACCGTGCAAGCAAAGGACAGTATTTGATAAAGCATATTCCAAGAGGAGAGACAGAATTAAGGAAAACAACATAACCTTAACTGATATGGCACACCTGAATTATTTACTGCTTTTGTGAGGTCAAGTGACTTCAAACTTATGTTCCGCGACATTTGGAGTCTACGCCCAGTAGCTCGAATAAGCATGGCAGCTAGAAAATCTACAGCCACAAAAATCAAACTGTGCCGTGGATTGATGAGTGATATAAATTACATGATTGCTAACTGAACTGAAAAACAGGGAAGACATTGGGGGTTTTAATTTTTATTTGTTCTGAACAATTACATGCTAATACAATATAAGGACATAAGGAACAGTGCCTACAATAAAAGAATTATTAAAAAGGTGTATCTTTGAGAAACATAGATTAGTTATTTACCTGCAATAAACATGAGCATGCTTGCCACCAGATCTGTAATGCCATGGAACATCAGGATGTTTACATTTCAAGTGTCGATTGATAAGCCAACGAATGCTGTAAAGGTATAGCAAGTGTAATGTATATGGTTAAATAACAAGAGGTCAATTACCTGGTCCTAGTTAATGGGCCAAGAACAGTCAGCAGCAAAGGGGAACCGTGATACATAGATCCTGAAAGAAAAATAAATCCACAAGATAATCATCCTTCCAGTTCACACTACAACAATAAACACTAAAAATAACCCAGTTGAAAAATAATGAGTGTAATTGACAAAACGATGTGATGACATCACGCACATCTGGTAATAAGCAAGCATAATGAGCAACACTCTGCTATTTCATTTTTCCCGGTAATAGATGCTATGCTACTTCATCATTTATTATCAAATACACAATGCGCTAATTCATTCACTATAGACAAGAAACACAGTTCAGAATCTAATGCTTAATTCATCCACTAGCGTGTATATCCAGTAACACCATTCATCACACATACCGGAGTAGGGCGACATGGACGCTTGCTTCAGCCAGTAGCCTTCCGCCACTACAATACACAGAGGAGGTATACAAGAAGTCCAATTACGGCGATGTCAGACAACGGACGCGGGAAGGCTAGGAGGAGGTTGGGGAGTGAGGAGGCGCTTACGGCGGCGTAGGGAAGTGAGCGGGGTAGAGACCTCGGGGCGGGAGGCGAGGTGGAGGTCTCCGCCGAAAAGGACCAGGACGAGGCGGAACCCAACGGCCGCAGCGACCATCGGCCAGTAGAACCGGGTCGCCATCTCCGCCGCCGGCGCCGCAACTCCGATCTGAGCGAGGAGCCGGAGCAGTTTGTGGCAGTGGGCCTGCTTTGCTTGCAGTTTCGGCTGATCAAGAATTTCGTAGACTGGACCCGGCCCAAATAAGCCCATTTCATAATCACTTCAGGCCCAAATCAGTTTTAAGTGCCTAGTTTCCGATCTTTCATGGTTTTTTTTTGAAAGCTTGGGTGGCTCTATGGCCTTTCATTACCATCACCGGATTCCGCTAAATCGCGGATCACCTGCACATTTACAGATTCGGGAAGAGGGCCAGTCCATATGCATAACTGTTTCGAACCCCAAAATAAACCCAGTCTTGCAAGCTCGTGCGTAGACGAGTTAGTACAACGTGGAATAAGAGAAACAGCTAAACACACAAACTCATTAGCTAACAGGTTTCGGATATCCCTGAAAATCACTCCACAGTAGCCACGATCATGAGTATCACATGTAATAGCTTCCTTTAGAACACTTGAGTCAACCTCCAGCTGCACATGGGAGATACCATATAATTCTGCTGTTTCCAAAGCTTTGAGACAGCCAACCGCTTCCGCCATTAACGCATCATGAAGCAGACTAGCGTTGCCTGCACCTGCCAGCACGTGTGCACCTGTGTAATCTCTAATAATGAAGCCCCAGGCGCCATGCTTAGTTGCCTTCACAAAAAGCTCCATCAGTATTGATTTTCAGGACACCTTGGGGAGGTCTGAGCCATCTCTGTTGTAGCCTAGCAGTCGGTCTAATTTTTATCGTTGGCAATTCCAGCAGCCCCGCCATCTCTAAGACTGAGTGACAAACATTTTGTATATTTTGAATTGGATCTCCAGCATTTACCTTGTTTCTTACATCCCACCACTTCCACAGCAAGAGGCTAACCTTACATGCCAAGCTTTGTTCAAGTTGCAGCACATTCCAAACAAAATCCTTCGATGATTTGGCCAACAGCAAAGCAAGGCGTGTTTGTTCCATTTCCAAAATACGCCAACATCTCTTTATTAGCTTGCATTTTAGAAAACAGTGACCCCCATCCTCATCAAAACGCATGCACACCGGACATCTCGTGTCAAGAATAACCCCTCTCCGTTTGATGTTTTGCTTCAGTGGTAGGCTGTTATGAGCTAGGCGCCAAATAAAATGACGTACCTTTGGAGGACATGGCAGCTTCCACAATTTCTTCCACTTCTGTGTTTCGTGGTCTCCCTCCCGACAGCACACGCTGCTTTCTCCTTGCTGGTACTGCCGCTGGCGTCTCTCTTCATCTACTAACATGTGGTATGCCGACCTGACCGAAAACATCCCCTTCCTGTCATGGTGCCAAGCAATAACATCATCCCTGCCGATGCATACTAGGATTGATAGAATATTTGGAACGTCTTCTTCCCAAAAGATTTCACGCACAAGCTGGGAGTCCCATGTTCCAGTAATCGGATCGATAAGTTCTTCAACTTTTGAGAGTAGCACCGAACCCCGTGGTGTTCTTGGTTGGCGGGATATACCTGTTGGGATCCAGGGGTCATCCCAAATTCTTACTTGGGACCCATCGCCAATCCGCCAGATCAAACCATTCTTCAAAGCTTTAAATCCCCGAACAATGCTGCGCCAAGTATAAGAAATTCCTGACCCCTCAGACACCTGCAAAAGGTCACCACTTCGGCAATACCGAGCTGTGAGTAATCTCGCACATAAAGACTCCGGGTTTTGCAGAATGCGCCAAGCTTGTTTTGCTAGCATAGCAAGATTGAAAAGATGCAGATCTCTGTAGCCCAAGCCGCTCTCATCTTTCCGACTTGACAGAATCTCCCAAGACACCCAATGCACTTTATTTTCCTTCTCCATTTGAGCCCACCAAAAACGGCAAATCATAGTACAAATCTCATCCGACACTGACTTTGTGATATCAAAACAGGCCATCGCATAGCTTGGAATTGCCTGGGCCACCGCTTTTATAAGAGTTTCTATTTCGGCCTTCGACAAAAGCTTCTCCTTCCAGCCATGTATGCGCTTCCAGACTCTGTCTTTTAGATATGCAAATGTTTGTGTCCTTGAACGACCCATATAGATAGGCAAGCCAAGGTACCTGTCTGTTCTCACCCCCTGTGCAAGACCGAGGGTGGATAGGAATTGATCACCTGATGTTTGACTTGTGTTCTTACTGAACAATACAGAAGACTTATCTTTGTTTATCATCTGACCCGAGCATGCCTCATACACTTGGAGTACATATTGCAGATAATTTGCATTCTCCTGGTTTGCTTTTAAGAGAAGCAAAGCATCATCTGCAAAGAGCAACTGAGTAATGCTGGGCGCATTAGCACAGATACTGATCCCCTGCAGCCTTCCGGCTTCCTCCGCTACATTCAACATTGATGAGAAACCCTCGGCACATAACAGGAACAAATACGGGGACAACGGGTCACCCTGCCGCAACCCTCTCGTTGGCTTGATTTCTTCTGTGAGTACACCATTCACCTTAACTCTATAAGTCACCGTAGAAATGCAGCACAAGATCAAACTGACCCATCGCCGGCTGAAACCCATCTTCAACATAATTTTCTCCAAATAGTTCCATTCCACCCTATCATACGCTTTGCTCATGTCTAGCTTCAGTGCAGCAAAGCCCTCACCTCCCGATCTCTTATTCTGCAAGTAATGAGTCATCTCATAAGCAATCAGAATATTATCAGAAATGAGCCTGCCCGGGACAAAAGCACTCTGGTTTTGAGAGATGATCTCAGGAAGAATTAACTTGAGCCGATTGGACAAAACTTTGGAGGTGATCTTGTATATGACATTACACAAACTTATTGGTCGTAGATCTTTTAGCCGCTCAGGATTTTGCACCTTAGGAATCAGCACCACCACCGTCTCATTCCACTTTGCCGGCATGCTGCCATCATTGAGGAAATTGAGAACTTCCCTCACCACATCCGCCCCCACAATATTCCAATGCTTCTTGTAGAACAGAGACGACATGCCATCTGCCCCCGGAGCTTTAAGGTCCCCGATGGCATCAAGTTCTTGGCGCACCTCCTCCTCTGTGAAATCACGTAGCAGCTGATCGTTCATCTCATTTGAAACCACCTGCTTAACATGCTGGAGGAGTTCATCCATACGGTCCCCTGCATTTGTGGTAAATAAATTTCTGTAATAATTAGTAATTAGTGTTTCCAGCTCCCCATCTTCCTCCACCACCCTCCCGTCATCCTGCACCAATCTCTTGATTCGGTTCCTCTTTCTTCTCTCCGAGGCGTATTGATGAAAGAAATGTGTATTCCTATCCCCCTTCGAAACCCAATGCGCCTTAGCTCGTTGGCGCCAATACAAATCTTTCTGCTCTTCCAGTCTCTCCCAACGGAATTTTAGCAACTCCATTCTCCTTAAAGACTGCTCATTAATCGGCCCTCTTCTACATGCCTCCATTGCCTTTCTCAACTGCTTCATACGCTTCTCCAAATCCCCTAGTACATTTCTATTCCAGTCCCCCAGATCAGTAGCAACACTCTGTACTGCCTCCATCACCGTCCCCCTCCTTCCTTCCATCACAGTCTTCCAGGCGTTCTCCACAATCGGAGCACACTGCTCCTCCTCCACCTAATGAGCTTCAAAACAAAAGCTTTGTCCACCCCTTCGAGCACCACTATGGACATCCTCCTCCGTCAACACCACCACCGGCCTATGGTCTGAGTGGCGCGGCTCACCATTTATTACTTTGTACAGCGGAAAGTGAGCACGCCATTCCTCATTGGCCACCGCCCGATCAAGCCATTCCCGAACATACTCGTTGCTATTATGGCTGTTGTTCCACCATGTGAAGAGATCCCCAGCAAACCCCAAATCAGAGAGCTCGCAGTCCTCCAACGCCGACCGGAAACGATCCATGCAAGCTTGCCCTCGTGGCAGTCCACCTTCCTTCTCCGCACCCATGAGAATCTCGTTAAAATCCCCCAGGCACAACCATGGTTTGCGCCTGGCAGCGTTCAACGTCCTCAACGCCTTCCATGACAAGTGTTTATTCTCCGTGCTCGGTTCTCCATAAAACCCCGTAAGTCTCAAGAGAAACTATCTGCCTCCCGCACGTCTGCGTCAATGTACAAACGTGATATCCACCTCACGTGCACATCCACCCCTGTCCTCCAAAATAGGGCCAGACCTCCACTTCTACCCACACAGTCCTTCACCACCACGTTAGTAAGTCCCAATTTCCACCTCAAACCTTTTATTCTGTGCTCATCCAATTTTGTTTCGGACAAGAACAAAATATCGGGGTCCTCTTCCTTCTGAACATTCAGAAGGCCTCGAATTGCCGCGCCGTTCCCCAACCCACGGCAATTCCAAGCTATGATCTTCATTTTGACTCGCAGGGCTGTTCCGACAGCCCCGCGCTGTTTATGTTCGTCTCCTCTGCTGATCCCTCCACCCTTGCCTTTTTCTGCTCCTGTGACTTTCCTCGCTCCACCTCCATCAACTCCACCAAGCCCCTCTTTTTTTGCTGTTTCTTCTCTACCCCAGTCCCCTTTTCCTTTTCTTTTGAGACCCGAGGTTGTCTTCTGAACTTTTTTGGAGAAATTTTCCTGCCCTCGCCTGACCCTGCACCCTCCAGTTTCTCATACGTAATCTGCATGCTACTGTTCTCCTGGGCTCCTGCAGTCGTACTAGAAAATTCGACGTTTGTCCCCATCTTCTCATTCAGTAGCCCCGACAGGAGGGCATGCTTTGCAGCACTAGATTTTTGGCCAAGTGTTTTCTGCTGCAGGCTTTTAGATGGAAATGTCTCCTCTACATCTGCTCCCTGCTGGCTCTTCTCCACACCCCCTAGAGCAACATCCTTTCTCCAGGTTAAAGAATCACTCCTAGACCTCCCACCATTACTTCTACCACCTGATCCGCCATGACTCCAGCTCCCTGAACCCCCTCCTCGATAGCTTCTGCTTCCCAGAAAACGTCCTCCATCATACTGTCCACCTTCACCTCTCCATCCCCCACCACCATACCTCTTTTTTGGGGGAATAAATCTCAGCGCCCGGTCAAAAGGTGCCCTCTCCTCCTTTCCAAGCTTCTTTGTACAAGTTTTGTCAACATGTCCGATAATACCGCGCACATAACAAAACTCCGGGAGAAACTCATATTGTACAGGACACCAGTGATCTCCAACTCCCTCACCCAAGTCAACCGTAATGCCACGCCTCAGAGGTAGACGGATGTCCAGTCTGACTTTGACCCGAAGAACCCTTCCCGCCGCAAGATCATCACTCTCAAAATCCACCTCCAAGAATTTCCCAAACTCATCCCCTATCACCTCCGCCGTCGCCTTGTTCATGAGACCCATTGGGAGACGGGCAACACGAATCCAGATAGGGATGAAAGAGAAAATGATTTCATCCAAAGACTTTGTCCCATCGAAATCCGCAACCACCAGCGCCTCGTTGGAGATCATCCATGGCCCCTCTTCTAGGGCCCTCCTCTTCGCCGTTGCTTGCGAGAAAGTGAGCAGAAAGCAGTTGTCTCCCAAGTCCTTGCATTCGATTCCCTTCCTAGGGCACCAAATCCATCCCAAAGTCTGCTCCACCACCTCCGTTCTCACCTCGCGATCAGACAAAAGTTTTCCGAAAGCTTTCAGTGAACCATCGCCAAGTCCTCCCTCCTTGTCACCCCCGATGCGAATGCTTTTCTTCTCCACTTCCGACAGCTTCAGGTTCTTCAGAAGGCCCTCCATCCCCTCCATAATCACCGCCGCCACCACCCAGCCGAGGGATTAGATCCCGGCAGAACAACGACGCCTACACCACCCAGCCGATGGGATTAGATCCCGGCAGAAAAAAAACGACGGCTCCTCCAACAACTAGGTTTATGGCTTTGTGGACGCATGAAAGAACTGAAAGAGTCTAAAATCCAAGATGGATCCGACCCTGGGAGACCTAAGACACGACGAACAGGCAGATCAACCAGGAAAACGTAGGGAGGAAACAGGAGAATCGAAGCAGCCGTCACCCAGAAACGTAACCGCTGCTCGAGTCGCCCAGGACGTGGCCTAGGTGCCGAGACCCATTACGGCTGCTCTACTACTATATGTTTGTCTTTCATGGTTTTCAACTAACGTAGCTTGAACAAATTCTTCGAACATTTCGTATCAACAAAATTTTTCGAATGCTTCGGGAGGAAAAAAAACAAAATTCTTCGAATATTCTACACTCTGAAGCCATCTGCAGTTGCACTACTTTTAGCCACGAGCCGGCCACCAACACCAAGGCAGCACCAACCAACTGCTGTCTACTATCGCCATCAAATACTCTCAAAACCTCACGACCAGAAGCCATACCTACCGGAGCTAACTAGCAAAGCAAAACCATCGAGGCCACACCATGAAGCTGCTCTCCTCCGTGCTGTTCCTCTTGCTCGTCGTGCCTACGTGCAAGTCATCCACGCTGGAAGACGCGTGCAGGTCCTTCGCCGCCGGCCACCCCTCCATCGGCTACGACTACTGCATCAGAGTCTTCCAGGCCGACAAGGCGAGCGTCGCGGCGGCCGACGCGCGCGGCCTCGCCGCCATCGCGGCGATGATCGCGGGGGCGAAGGCCAACGCCACGGCCGCGCGCGTCGCGGCCCTGTGCGCCGTGGAGAGGGACGCGAGGAGGCGGGACCGGCTCGCCGTGTGCGCCGAGGTGTACTCGGACGCCGTGGATCAGCTCGCCCAGGCGGAGGAGGACCTCGCCCGCGGCGAGGGCGCCGGCGGCGCCGACGACGCCGTCACGCAGCTCAGCGCGGCGGTGGACGCGCCCGCGACGTGCGAGGATGCGTTCGGCGAGGCCGACGACACGTCGCCGCTGGCCGCTGAGGACGCCGAGTTCAAGAATCTGGCGACCGTCGCTCTCGCCGTCGCGGCGTCACTGACACCGCGGCCACCATCGACGCCGATCGAGGACAAGGATTAGCGATTGACGCGCATGTACCATACGTGTTCAGTAATAAGCATAAGAATAATGCAGGTATTTGGATGAGAGAGTATATGTACTACTAGAATATGTTTTTGAGTTCTTGTTCTGGTAACCTAGTTTCCCTTGTTCCATTTTTTCCGCGAACGTGTCCAAGCACGGTTTCCCTTGTTCTATGGAGTTTGGTTTGCGTAGTGCCGTGCATGCAATTCAAGCGATATGGGGTGGTGTAGTGGGATAGTGGCATGTGGAATCTGTGTCGCGCGCCTTTTTCTGGTCTTTGAACGTGGATTGTTAGCTGTGCGGGACACTCGAGCCTTGAGTGGAAGCAACGCGTGCTGCCGGCTTCACGCTGCAGTGCACTTTTGCCTTTGGGCCTCTCTTCTTTTACTTATGGCATGTGAGCAGTGGTGATCATGGCCGTATGGGCAAAACAGTTGCTGGTAGTAGCCAGCAGCAGGCTGATCAGATGCCAAAATTGTTTGGATCGGGTACGGTAGTTCGTAAAGAAGAAAGAATCACACTGCGCATCAGAAGAATTTATAGGTTCACGGTGTGCTGCACTGTTTATATCGTGCGTGATACCAGCTACCAAAATACTACGCTATGTCATACAATTTTGTCCTTTTTTTTGACAGGGCAAACAATTTCGTGGATCAGTTCTGAAGCAGGCCCAAAAGGCAACTGGGCTGGGCCAATTACGAAGGAAGGCCACGAGCTGTTTTCTCTCAGGGCCTTCTTTTGCCCACGAGCTGGCCGATGGATGATCCAAGCCTGAAAAAAGCAGGCCGATGATACAAGCCGAAGCCCACGAGCTGAACGGTGTGGAGAGAGGCTTCTTTTCCGCCGCTGTTTCCCCTCTCTCGGCGAGGCTCTCGCTTCCGGAATCAAAATGCGGTGCGCTGCCTGGCTCGTAGAGAGACGGAGAGAGGGCGAACCGGCGAAGTCAGAGTTGGTGGACGCGCGAACAACTTGCGGCCAGGAGCTGCGGGCATCCGACGCAGAAAAATCTCGCGGCCACGTAGGCACCACCGGCATCGCTAGTCCGGCCGCGGAATCTCATTCCTGTGCCCGATCACCACACGGCAACAGCAGTAGCATCCATCCTGCTCCCGTTTCACGCTATCTTCTCGGCACCGTCTACGTCTACAGCCGCAGTCCGTATCGTGCGATAGTAGCGGCGCACAGTATCCTCATCTAGTCATCTCATCATCGCGTAATCGTTTCGGTGTCGGGTCAACTCAGGCGGCGTACTACCGATACGTGACCAAACCGTTCGGGTGGGGTCCCGTCCGAAAAGAAAAAAATGATGGCGATTTGGGATCCGGAGCAGGCGAATGGGCGATCGCGCAAGTCCTTGGTCGCAGCCTCGCGGGACAGCGACGGCGAGAGGCCAGCGGGAAGGGTCCAAAAAGCCGGGTGTTCCACGGACCACGGGAGGGAAGGATGTGCCCCGCTTTTCCAACCCCCCGTGCGGCGCTCCCACGCCGAGTCGCTGACCACTGCCTCTTCCTCTCGTCCTCCCCTCGTCCCGCGCCATCTCGTCTCCTCTTCGTCCTCACTCGTCGCGTCCTCCGCTAGCCCAGCCCACTCGCATCGGATCGCGCGCGGGGGCACGGCATGGCCGGCGACGACGGCAGCAGCGGGGGCGCGGGCGTGGGAGGAGGCGGCAGCAGGGAAGATGAGGTCCAGATACAGATCACGGGTCAGTCCTCCGCTCGTCTCTCTCTGCTAGAACTTTCGCTTTGTTTGGTTATCGTTGTGCGGAGTGACGAGAATAGCGCAGATATTGGATTCGCTTCCTCGGTGCGTGGCTGTGTGCGTAGCGGATTGATATCTTCTTCGTTCTGTTGCCCTGTTGGGTTTCCGGTGGCACGTCGTTGGCCCGGGTTCAAGTTCACGAAGTGTTCGATGAATTGCCTGCTGGGGGTACGTCAGCCTGTTGGCTCGATGGATTTTAGCTAGCAGTTGGGATTGTTTTTTTTTATCATCCTTCCTTTTCGGTGTGCACGCCCATGATTGCCTTGCCACTGCTGCATGTTCTGGTGATGTGCGCACGTCCGTTTTCAGTTATTTGTTTCGAATTCCCTGTACAATGAACCGGCCGTTTAGAGCATGTGTTAAATCGGTTGTATGCAGGAGCGGGTTCAGTCGATTAATTAGAACACCAGATATTTGCAGCTTTCCAAAAATAAGTGTTGCAAATCTTACTTTTAGTTACTATAATCAGCCCTGTTTTATTCTTTTCTTCTTTGGGGATAATGCGAGTTTGGTTCAGAATAGCCCTGATGGTTTTCGGCAACACCGTGAGCTGTAAGAAAGAAGTCATAAAGGTATCGTGGACGAATTTCTTACAGTAGATTTGGTGCACTATGGGATTAAGTCCCATTCGTCAGGACAGCAGAGTTCGGTTGGTTAGGTTGATCAGGCATACTTAGTTCATAAGGAAAGATAATGTACTGTTTTATTTGGTGATGTCCTGTTAGCATCAGTTCTTGGCATTTGCAGTTTGACATAACCTCTTGACAATGCCTTCCACCTGTTATTTGCAGGATCATCCAAACCTGAAACTTCTTCTGCTAACGAAACAGCTCCTCAGAACTCTCCTACCAAGCATTGGCATTGGTGGTTGATGGTAGCCCTAAACATTTTCTTCCTCATTGCTGGTCAGACAGCATCAACACTCCTTGGGAGGTTCTACTACAATCAAGGTGGAAATAGCAAGTGGATGTCCACATTTGTCCAAACTGCTGGCTTTCCTGTGCTATTCATCGCCCTATACCTGTTCCGTTCAAAATCTACACAAACAACCACCGCTAGCCCTGAGACTTCTGTCACCAAAATTACCCTGATATATATTGCCTTGGGGCTCATCATTGCTGCAGATGACTTGATGTATTCCTATGGCCTGTTGTACCTTCCTGTATCAACATATTCGCTCATATGTGCTAGTCAGCTGGCCTTCAATGCTGTCTTCTCATATTTCCTCAATGCCCAAAAGTT
The DNA here is from genome assembly GCF_005286985.2 of Setaria viridis. Lineage (NCBI taxonomy): Eukaryota > Viridiplantae > Streptophyta > Magnoliopsida > Poales > Poaceae > Setaria > Setaria viridis. Next base: position 34,412,587 of record NC_048263.2, read on the forward strand.
CACTGCATTGATTTTCAACTCTGTAATCCTCCTTACCTTTTCTGCCGCACTTCTTGGAGTTGATGAAGATTCTCAGGGTACTAATGGTTTATCGCATGGGAGATACATATTGGGTTTCATGTTGACGCTAGGAGCATCGGCCACATACTCACTGATTCTGTCTTTAATGCAAGTTACATTTGAGAAGGTTATTAAGAGGGAAACTTTCTCAGTCGTGCTGAACATGCAGATATATACAGCATTAGTGGCAACAATAGCTTCTCTTATTGGGTTATTCGCAAGTGGTGAATGGAAGACTTTAAAGGGGGAGATGCATGCCTTCAGCTCAGGGAGGCTGTCCTATGTGATGACACTTCTGTGGACTGCTATATCTTGGCAGATAGCTTCTGTTGGAGTGGTTGGTTTGATCTTTGTGGTGTCATCCCTCTTTTCAAATGTGATAAGCACACTAGCTCTACCCATCATTCCAGTTTTTGCTGTGATTTTCTTCCACGACAAGATGGATGGAGTGAAGATTATTGCTATGTTGTTGGCCATCTGGGGATTTATTTCATATGGCTACCAGATATATGTTAATGACAAGAAAGCTAGGAAGACTTCGGTTAGTGTGGAGTAGAATTCCTAAGTGCTGGTTACATTGTTCTTTGTGCTTCTGCCAATGTAAGTTGTTGGCATTGAGCAAGGTACTAGTTATTGTAGCCAAAAGAAAGCTTTTTTAAGAATCTCATGATCAGAATTCTTAGGTATGTGCCTCTATTAGTTTATTGTCCTATGTATGGTTGTATCATCCCGAAAAATAAGATGATAATATTTTCAGAGGCATATGCTCTCTAAGTTTCTCATCGTCTCTTAAATACTTGCTTGACTTGATTTGTTCTTGTTGCACTTACTAAACCACTGCGATATTGTGGTGCTATTGGTTCAACTCAATTTAGTATTTCGTGGTGGTGGATGCTGGGTACTGTTTATACTACTACCCTTTTGTGAGGGGACTCTGGGTAATGTTGATCTGATACTTGTCGTAGTTTGGGTGGGGAGTTGCTAATGCATGTTGTCAGTTAAGAACTTTAGTACCACTTTGACTTGCATTTATATTTAAAACTCTTGCCTCATGTGATGTAGAATGAAGCCCTTGTGCTGCTTGATCTGAAAACTCATAGGTTGTCATTACTTTGAAACTTTTGACCATAGAAGAATCTGAAAACTCATAGGTTGTCATTACTTTGAAACTTTTGACCATGGAAGAACCCATTGAAGAAATTCCTATTCAACATTTGTTTCCTAGAGCCCTTTAAAGCACAGGCTGAAATATAAGATATGTTTCCCAGCACTCTAACAAAAACCCTCTCCATAAATTTCGAGTTTCCCCTTGTGTGGGTGTCTGGGTGAGGCCTTGGGGATGTTTTCTCAGTCATGCAGCGAGAAAATTCTTCTGCTGTTAATACCAGGGGTGTTCTTTCCCCAGGACCGAGTTTTAAATTTTGAGTTTTATGTTTTGAAATGAATCATGATTCGACCATTGTGTATTGAAACCTTGAAGGCAGTCTGGCCGAGTATGGATAGCATTTGTCACTTCAAGATCTGCATGCTGAGGAAGCAGGCTCATGAATCCTTGTGAACATGTCTGAATCGACATTGTAGCAGGATCCTAAAGATGTGTAGTTAACAGTGTCAATCTCTGTGTATAAATAAGCTAATGATTTTGAATAATTGGATTTGTCAGGCCTGAAAATGGTAGTATAAGCTAGTAGTTTACTAATATTTTGCTCACTGGTGAATGGTGATGTAACAATTCTGCTTCAGAAAGGGTGTTTCAATTTAGTGCATTCAACGGTTTGGTATAAATTACTGTTGAATCTTACTCAGAGAATCGTTCATCGTTTCTCAGTTATTGCTACATCTACTGAAGCCTGACTGAGCTATATTGTTTTCACCTGAATTTATATGCACCCAACTTGAATTTTACCACTTTAGATATCCTAAGGAGATATAATCTGCAATCGGTGAACCTGAACTATCGTATTGTCATGGCATATTGGACATGTTTTGGTCATGAGAATTCTGCTGCCTGCATGAGTAGGCTGATCATACCTTAGCAGTGGACCTTGATCAGAAGTACCATATTCACGCGTACCCTTAAGTTGATTTTATACGTCCTAGAAAACGTTTTCCAGGAGTTTGCATTTTGGATGAAGTGCCAAAATATACGTAAGCATATGAAATATTGGGGACTTGGTATTTTTGAATCCAATGCAATAAGTCTTCAGTCTATCTCGGGAAGTAAGTATTACCTTGCAGAATTTCTAATTACTTTACTTATTATTAGTAGAATATTATAAATGTAGTACATGACACTGCAGGCTGACTGGCTGAGCAACCTGTTGCTGTAACGAAGGAAATCGAGGCCACGAAGATGAATGACGGTCGTTTCTTCTCGAAGAATGACATGTCCGCAACAGTTTCGCTCAGAAAGTCAGAATCGGTGAGGCAGCGCCTCTTGGCTGGCTGAACTGTGATTCAGCAACGAAGGGGTGGTAGGAAGTATTCACTTGGCTGCGTCAATGTATGCTTCGTTTGTGCATTTCAATACCTCAGATTTTGCAGAAAAATGCCCCTACGATCCTATCACCTCAGATGCACTCGTGATGAACACAATTCTGTTGCCAGCGATGCGCTGTTCATGTTGGTAAATATGTGATGAGATGGCTGGGTTGAATCGATTTTCGACTCTCGTGGATGTCTGGGGAATCCTCCATTAACATCAGTTTCTTTTGATGACAAATCCACCAGACAGTCAGAAGACTTCTGTTGTCAGACAAAACTATTACTACCTGCATAAAATAAATAAGTGCATTTCTGATTATGCACCTGTACAAAATACCTATTCAGGTACAATCCAGAAATACAATTATTTTGGTACAGTGTATACATGTGAGCTTCAGGCTCCAGCCGTTCCGTTGTAGAGAAGCTCCTGCCGGTTCAGGATTGCTGAGGATGCACGTTGACCAGTTTTTGGCCTGCCATTCTGTACTCCTACCAGAGCTCCCTTAGCCCTCCTCCAATGATACGAGCTAGTACCTAATTTTAAGCAAAGACAACCCTTCCAATGATCTGACTCTTAGCAAATAGCTCATAATATGAATAACCCTACACGTCATTCCCACGTAATCTTGAAGTGACTGTACGAGATTATCTCTTGATCAAGAGATAACTCTTCTCTCCCCTATTAAAAAATGAGAAAATATTCTATAAGATAGCTCATATGTAACTATTGGAGTAGGTCTTACTCTGCACTCACTCCCTGATCTCACACGTCATCCCCACGTAATCTTGAAGTGCTTGTATGAGACTATAGATAACTTTGCTCTCCCTTATTAAAAAATAAGAAAATATTCTATGAGCTAGCTCATATGTAACCATTGGTGTAGGTCTTACTCTGCACTCACTCCCTAGCAATGTTTTTAAGTCGTCCGACTAATCGCGATTAGTTGTGATTAGTCGCCCTCGCCGTTATCGCTCAACTCATACCAATAAAGACCACCGATCCGACTTGACCGACTAGAAAGCTAGTCATCCGACTAATCATCGACTAACCGCGATTAGTCGTCCGATTAGGCTGAGGACGACTAGGTTTGAGGGAGAGAAATTTGCAAGCATGAAAAACACATGGGCTTAAATTGTTTTGGGCTGGCATTGGGGCCATTAGATTTGAGATATACACCTCCACAATAAGATGATAAGATCCAAGAGTGTGGGACTAGGAGCTGCTAGTGGATATTTCACAAATCAAAACTCACCAGTAAGTTACCACCTACCAAGTAAGTTATCACCTAACCATCAAAATTATCATGATCATAACTTTACACTATGTACTATATAGTATATTGGTCTCAAATATATAGGACGACTAGACTACCGACTAGCCTAGACTAATCGGGCTGATTGACGACTAATCATGATTAGTCATCTTATTGGTACCCTTACGATTAGATTCGATTATACGATTTGAAAACATTGCTCCCTAATCCCTTTGAAGTACACATTGCTCCCTAGTCCCTATGAAGTACTCCCTTGTAGATCGTTTTGGTTTTAGATGTATAGTTTTTCTATGAAACTATCTATGAATCTAGGAAACTAGCCAACTTAAAATAACATACAATTTAAAATGCTGGGACTAACCAATGAACTAATTGCGCTCCAGATTGACACGTGGCAGATCAGCGCCCTTTGACTGGCTTGACCACTTCGGTCGTGGTCCGGGCCCTGCGTCAGTTACAAGCTACCACTCCAGGAAAGTACACATGATTAGCTATGGGACGGAGCCACAGTACCACGGATGGTCCTGAACGAGCGGCACTTCATTTAATCGCCTTCCGTTCCGTTGTGAACGCAGTTACGAGCCATCGGCTTCACCTCCGCTGGCGTTGACAGTTGACACACACGCACCAACTCCGGCCAGGACAGGCGCTTCCATCCATCCGCGTGTGAGAGAAAACATTCCTCTCAACCCAGACGTGGATCCGAAAAGCCGAAAAGGAGAGGTGCGTGCACGACAGCACGAAGCAGCCATGGCCTTCAAGCTCAATCCTCCAACCCCCGGACAGCACAGTCACCGCCGGATCAAACTGTTCACGGAGCCCGAGACCTGAACAGAAAGTTTGTTGCGATGAAGCACTCACTCCTGCCGCTGCTGTTCCGCTACTAATTTATCTTGGCAGCAAAGGAAAAACAGCACGAAAAGGAGCTGCGGCGACCAGACTGCTCTCATGTCACGCATCCGCCGCCGACCCGACAGGAGTCGCCACCGCAACTAGGCGCGACGCCACCTGACGCGCCCGATCCCACCACCACCGGAGAAAGGCAAAAGGCGCGACGGGAGGAGGATCGGAGGAGATCGGAGATTGTTGTGCGCGCGCTACGGCTCTGTCGCTGCAGGCCGCAGCGACGGCACACGCGCCGCGGTCGGTCAACCACACCGCACTAGCGCTCGCGCGCGACGGATCGATCTGGGGCCTAAGCCGCGAGTGCCCGGGCGCCCGACGAGTCCTCGCCGTCATCATCACAATGGCGCCTCCACCCCACCCACCACTAGTGCGCGCGGGCGTGTGTGCCGCCTCGTCGCCGGCCGTTCACGTCCGCCGGCGTCCCCGCGAAAACTACCGGCATTAAGCGTGATCTCGAAGGGAGGCGAAAGCGTCCCGGCTCGAGTGGCAGACTGGCAACCTCCAGCCAGGCCCCGATCGACGCAGGGTGCGCGGCATGATTGCGTGCTCCACGTACGGTGGAGTTTTTGTTTCGACCGGATAGATAGAATTACCGATCGATCCACCTCTCATGGGGATAAAAAAAAAAAACAGACCGCCCGCATCGCCCTGCTCGCGCAACTCGGGCAACTCGGGCGGCGACTGCCCGCCCCTGCTGCCACCACCCCCTTCCTCCCTTCCCTTCCCTCGCCGCCGCTGGAGGGGTTTGCCGGAATCCCGCACGGGCCCCTAGGACGGCGGCGGCGGGGTCTTCCAGCCCAGGTTCGCGGTGGCGCCGGTCCCGGACGGGGAAACGGGCGGCCATGGCGGATCCGCTAGACATGGGCGATGGCGACGGCTCAGGAAGGCGGATCTGGTGCCGTGGAGGCCGGATCCGGCAACGACAGCGGCGGTCTCGGGTGAGCGGCCCAGTAGATGAGCGAGCGGATGAGGCAGATGCGGCCGTCGTGGAAAGTGCTGAAGGTGATGGCCAGGTTGACATGACCGCCGGAGATGTTGAGGGTGCAGGTGACGGCGACGACGAGTGCGAGGGCGTGTGCGAGCGCCACCGCCACCAGCTCGCCGCTCGTGCCCCTCCCAAAGGCCACTCGTGGCCGCATAAAGAGAGCCCACGGGTGAGGCGAGGCGTGGTGAGGCGGAGCACCACGGCTGCGTCCCCCGGGTCGGCGTCGTTGGCGACGACCCGCAGCATGGGGAGCACGGGCGCCGCGTGGGCGGCAAGCGCGGCGCGGGAGCGGCCGAGGGCGAGGGGGTCGGTCGAGTGTGGGAACTAGAGCTCTGGGAGGCACGCATAGAGGCGGCTCCAGCAGCGGGAGAGGACGCTGGTCCGCGCAGCGGCTGCGGCGGACAGGAGGCGATGGAGGATGAAGAGGAGCACATCGTCGGGGAGCGCGTTGAGAAGATCCTCGTCGGCCCAGCGTGGGGCGAGCGATGGCCAGGGCGTGAGGCGAGGAGGCCGTGCAATGGAGGTCGTGCGATGAGGCCGGCATGGTAGAAGTGAGGCGGCGGAAACGAGGCAGCCTGGCAAAGAGGCCGCGCAATGCGGGATGAAGGCGCCAGGACGCGAGCGCGCCGGCCCGGTGGAGGAGGAGGCGCGACGGCCTGGCAGAGGCCGTGGTGCCCATGGAGGACAGTGGCGCGGAGGTGGCGCTAGCGCGGAGGATAGCGGTGCGGAGGAGGCGCTGCGCGGAGGCTGCGGGCGGGGCGGCGCAGGGCGACGAGGATGACTGCCAGCGAGCGAGCGGAGGTGGAGGTACGACGGCATGGTACGAGGAGGCGCGGCGGCGACGCTGCCTTGGATGGGCTGCCGTGACCGTGGTCCGGGAGTGCCGTGCGCGTGCAGCGACGGGTTGGGATGCTCTGGGCAAAAGCCCTTGCCAGCGTTCTTACTGGTGGAGATTACGACGGCACCCTCGGGCGTTGTTCTCCCCTTTGGAGGTGTCATGTCTGAGCTACAACTCTGCTGCACGGGGTCCTCTGGATGAAAACCCTGTCCGGATCTTGGACGAGCGACAGCAGCGCTATTAGCGTCGTGCCCTCCTTAGAGGCGTCATCTCTAGAGACCCATCTCGATTTTGGCATTGCTGGTTCGTTGGTCATGGGCGGTCGCAGGTAGTGGCAATAATTCCGCCGTGTGGCAAGCTGGACGGGTGTTATCGAGGCCGAGCAGAGACGATTGCAGTTATGATAGCGGCCAAGGGTTATCGCATGGTTGTCGATCTTAGCTGCTTGCAGCAGACCGCGATGGCTAGCGTTGCTTGGCAACGGTCAATGCGGCGTGGGATTGCGTCGAAGGACGGCGCTTGCGGCAATGGCATCGTGGGACAACTAGGCTTGCAGCGGACCGCGGCGGGTTGCACAGCTTGGCTGGGCCACCCGGTGCAGTATATCGTTGGAAGATGGCGCAAGTGATTTCTCTGGCTTGCTAACATGGAGGCGGAGGCTTTTGCGCGGGTGAAGCAACGAGGCGAAGTTGACCTACGGTGGTGGCCGGGCTGATCGAGGGAGATCTTGTGGAGCGGGGCAACATTGCTCACCACTCTGACGAGGACAAAAAAAATGAATCTGGGACATGGAGTACTGTGACGGGCGTGATGAGGCCCCACGCGTGGTGTTTCTTCGTGGCGACGAGAGCGAGGTGGAGTCCAATAGCGGATGTGGCGAGACCCCAGCGCGTTGTGTTATCATGGTGGCGACTGCGAGGTAGCCTGCGAGAGGTCTGAATTCGGTGGTATCACTCTGTCAGGTGGAGTGTGGTGTTGCAGTGGTACTACAGCGGAGGGTTCTGCATGGCGATGACCTTCTTGGTGCGGTGCAGTTTGCATCTATCAGTTCCCTGTCGATGTAGGGCCACGCTTGAAGATTTCGACGAATACATGAGCAGGAATATTGGTGGGTGCCGCCATGGCAAGTGGAGTGGTGAGGCCGCGTTGACGTCCCAATCCAACCGATCGGGTGTGGCTGTTTTGAATCGAGTGGTTACTCGCATTGACATCCCAATCCAACCGGATGAGCCTGTTTTGTTTTTCTTTCCTTTTCTTTTTCATGTCGTATAGCCCCAAGGATGTAGTTTTATATTTTTTTCTATAAACACGCACTATCCTTGGCCGGTTCATAAAAAACAAGTCAGGAGGGTGTTTGGATACAAGGTGCTAAACTTTAGGAGTATCACATCGGATGTTCGGATACTAATTAGAAGGACTAAACATGAGCTAATTATAAAACTAATTGCAGAACCCCTATACTAATTCGCAAGACGAATCTATTGAGCCTAATTAATCCATAATTAGCACATGTTTACTATAGCAGCACATTGTCAAATCATGAACTAACTAGATTTAATAGATTCGTCTCGCAAATTAGACTCCATCTGTGCAATGAGTTTTGTAAATAGTCTATGTTTAATATTTCTAATTAGTATCAAACATCCGATGTGACGGGTAATAAACTTTAGGAGGTGTATCAAACACCCCCTGGGTCCTGGTCTTTTGGATGCTTCAGGTTCACTCTGGGTATGATATCCCGACCAAACGATCTGAGCTTCGATGTAACGGCACATAGATGAGGTTCAAAAGGTACGCGTGGGGCGTGGCCGGCACATGTGTGCTGAATCGCTGATCGAGCCGGTGGACTTTGCTGGGGACAACTTATCCAGGTTGACTTTTGTATTTTTACCCGACCAGACCAGGCAGGTTGACTTTTGCAGCAGCCCACTGGCGCGCTAATCCCCAACGTGTTGCATGATTAGGCGTCAGGACACCACGAGTAGTACGAGTACTACGTAGAATTCCTAGATCTCAGCGTCCCATGGGAAGACGCAAAACGAGTTGAAACCAAGGAGCTCTCTAGGATAAAAAGCTTACTCTATCTTTTGCTTTCTGTCTAGGATAACAATAACATGTATGGCATTTCAAACACGGATCGATAGAAAACTACAAAGCGAGCTCAAAAAAGTCCAACTTTTTCCCTCTAATAAACTACGCTTAACAGTTCAGCTTACGCAGGGGGCGAGCTACATCTCCCAAGAACATGCCAAAACCGACAGTTTCTTATATTGGGTCTGGGTGCACTGGTGGTAGCAGCTATCTGTGAGCTGTGATAACCGATAACCCCATTGTTTACTACTGGTGATTTGATACGGTGATGGCACATTGGCACCAGGAGCAGGTTAACAAAAGAATGCCTCGATCCAAGCAGGGTGCAGACACGGCACGAGGCGCCACTAATGTGTACGTTCACACATCATCATCAGCCAGTCACTCACGCCTAATACCCACACGAATACAGCACCGTCATCATGGCATGTTTCACATCGTGGGCAGCCCGGAAGTCACTAAAGAGAGGCCCTAATGCGAGGAGAATCATGTCCAAATCCCCCGAATTGATGTCTGACATTAGTGAATTAAGTGTGTACATACTGAGTACCTCCTGTGTTGAAGAAGACGTAGCACTTTGTGACCACGGTCTATTTCTTTTCCTCCTCGCGTGTGTCACCGTACAAAAATTCTGAAAGAACAGAGAGCCAGCCAATAGAGGTCAGCTGACTCGAATACGCACAAACAACACAAAGGGGTTGAGATCATTGAATAGGTTGGTTTGGTGTACCAGCAAAAGAGTAATGAAGGGACTGGGCAGCCATCCACCATCAATATGCTGCCTGCCTCTCCATGTGAATCCTCTGACCAAATGGAATTGAATTGAAATATAGAATTGATGTTTGTATCATGCACCTCTCTCGTCTCATATTCATAGGCTATAGAATAGAATAGGATCAGATTCAGAACTCCTTCATTCACACACAAAACGATCAAGAACCTTCTTTTTTACCAATCTCCAGCTCTGTACGAATACTCTCCCTTTCGCTATCTCCAGCATTTAATTCTGCACATAGGATCTGTTCCTGTACCATAGACATCATTAAGTCTAATCTTTGTTAATAAATCCAAGCATGATCGAAAAGCTTGGATTAGAGGAGGCCCATTTTGCAACAAAGAAAAGGATTAGACAGCTAGCTGTACAAACATGAACAAGTACTTTCATACAAGCAGCTCGTTACATTGCCACATAATGTTGGGCCGACAAGCAGTAGTAACCTACGCAGCAGTATATGTCAACGGAGTGGTTTGGAGTTTGGACTTTGGTTGTGCCCAATCTTACAGACTCTTCTTCACAGATGGACAAAATGTAAATCCAAAAAAGGAAGAGAAAAGCTAAAAATTGGACTAGTAATCCGGATTAGGTGGCGAAATCATAGGATGGAAATGGAAAGATCACCGGAACCGGCCGCCGTCGGCAAGCTTTCTGGAGCGGCAGCGCGTAACGGAGGCCGCGGACGAGAGGTTGTGGAGCGGCGACGGCCGGAGCTCGCAGGAGAAGGCGGCGGGGTCCGGCGGCTGGACGCCCCGGTGGCGGCGCCACGGGCTGGGCCGCACGAGCGGGCTGAGGCAGACGGCGAAGCCCGACGGCAAGCTGTTGGTCTGGCGGCGCCGGCACGGGGTCTTCCGCATCGGGGACGGGGAAGGCCGCCACGGCGGATCCGCGTTGGGCGAGCTGCTCTCATCGCCGCTCCCGTGGCTGTCTCGCTCCGGCGAGAGCCCCCGGTTGCTGACCACGCGGCAGGAGCGCCTGGGCGGGGCCGACGGCGGCGAGGAGGAGGCGGCGGCCGGCGCCTGCTTCTTGCGGCGGCGCGGTATGATCCCGGCGAACCAAGAATATTTCTTGCGCTCCTTGGCGACGCCCCCCTGATGCTTGTCCTCCTCCGACCTGTGGTGGTGGCCGAAGAGCATGGCGAGCACGGAGAACTTGCCGGCGCGCCGCTTCTCGTACTCATAGGCTATGTCGCCCTCCTCGAGCGCGCCGCCGCCGCCGCCGCCGTAGGCGGGCCCCACCTGCGGCGTCCGGAAGAAGAGCAGGCTCGGGTGGTTCCTGAGCGCGCCGCCCCCGCCCGCCGCGGCGTCCGACTTCCTGCGGGACACGTACGGCGACACCGACCTAGGGAACGCCGCGGGCTCGGGCTCGGGCGCGGGAGGAGCCTGCGCGGGCGAGGGGGGCGAGGAGGCGCCGTTGCGCTCCGCCGCGAGCGCGAGCAGGCGGTCGCGGAGGCACGTGGCGCAGACGCCGCCGCCGGCCTGGTACGTGTGCTGCTTGCACCTCATGCCCGTCCCGTCGCGCGTCTTGTCATCTCATGTCGCCGCCGGAGCCCCGCGCTCCCTCGGCGATTGGTGGGGTGGGTGGATTGACGAGGAGAGGCGGGGACGACGCGGCTGCGATGCGAAGCGAAGCGGAATTTCCGACGGCGCGGGACGCCACCTGCCTTCCTTGCTTTGTTTTGTTTTGGGTTCCCTTTCCGGGCTGGGAGGGATGGCTTAAATTTGGGTGGGTTTTGTTTAAGCTGGCAACGCGGCAGCTGTTGTTGCAGGTGTGCGTGCGCGGGCGCGTGCGCTTGGGCGGATGCGATGCGAGGGGAGAAACGAGAGAGAAGAGAAGGATCTTTTCGCTTCGGAAGTTGCGGTTCCCGGTTTAAATAAGGTGCGGATGGAAGAAGCAGGTGGACGGGGGCACGGCGCGGAGGAGATGAGATGGATGATGACTTGATGAGGTGCCGGCAGCCGGCACGGGGAGAGAGGGCTTGGGGTTGGGGGCGACCGAGCGATGCTGTGCTTGGCGGCTCGAAGGCATTGGCAATTTGGGGTTTCTTTCGGTTGTGGCTTTGGACCTGGGGTGGTGTTGGGTGAGCCGACGAGACCTTATGATCCCGTGACTGGATGGTGGACGGTGGTAGTAGATTGACACTGATTTGGCGTTGCCTGGGCCTGGATTGGATCGGTTTGGGTCAAATTTTCCGTTCACCTTGGACTCGGATGGGCCCCGTTCGTTCCTGGTTCGTGCTTTGCAGACTTGCAGTGCTGTGGCCACTGGTCTCGTGTCGTCTCGTGTCAACGTGGTGGGTTTGGATTCTAGTAGTAGCGTCTGGCGTGCCACATCTGATAGAAAAAGGTGCGTTTTGGAATTTGGCACGTTTGCCCTTTTCGTGCATGCTCGTAAGTAGGTGCGAAATCTAAAGATGGCCATGCCTAAAAACAGTATAGTAGTACATGACAGAAAAACAGCGACGGAATAAGCTGGCCAGAAATGGAGCAAGTGTCTTGCTGGTTTTCCACGGCCCCGTGCAGCGATCGGTCCCAATTCAGAAAATTGTCCATCAGGGTCATCCTGGGAGGACCTGGTCGGGACCTGGCCGCGCGGGAGCATCAAGGGCTGGGCTCGTTTATTAGGGCCAGATGACTGACCCCACGATCATGTTGGATCTTTCGCCGACGACGCGGGCAGACGACCACGTGCGCATTTCGCCATTTTGGCACCATGTATGTACGGAGTAGTAGTGATACTCCAACGCTTCTTCCTCACTGAGATATTCACGAGCTAGTACCAGGATTCTCTGGTTTCAGCCGCGCCACGGAGGAGTTGTCGCATGCCCAACTGCATTTCGACCCCGACCTCAACTTAATCCGCAGTAGGCACAATAAAGTCGATGATGTGCGACGCGTCGCACCGCACGGACCTCGCGATCGCGTCATGTACCGGATCTCCAGAAGGTAGTGTTCCATTCCATCCACAGAGCCGTGCTCGTGCGCGCGGTTGCACGCATACGGGCGTACAAACACCTTGCATTTTCTCCATGGATTTGGTTCGCGAGTACAGCGGACTCTTCAGTCTCAAGGCTCAGCCCAGTGCGAGCGAGCGAGCGACGGATCGCGACCCTGGTTTCGTCGTTCAGCCGGTTGTCGTTTGTTCTTCTAGAAAAACCGGGGTTGCTGGTCCTGGTCGGAAGATGTGGAGAAAGGCGAAGCGGGAGGCGGTGTGTTGTGTATGTGTCGATCGTGCACGAGGCGTGCCTGCAGGCGTGCATGGGGGGGGGGGGGGGGGGGGGGGGGGGGGGGGGGGGGGCCCTTGGTCCTCTGGGTTGGGTGAGCCGATCGACGAGACCTCGTGATGAGTGGGTACGATGGTCGTAGATTGGGCGTCGGCTTCGCCCGGATCGTATTGGGTCAAATTCCCTTGGCCTCCGACTTGAATGGTCCCTATTTGCAGTTTTGCTTGGAGTGGTGTGGCACTGTGGCGGCTGCGGTGGCCAGGCCGACGCCCAAGAGGAGAGAGTAGCAGTAGATCGCGGATCCGCCCATAGTTAGTTAAAGTTTGAGTTATTTATCTATCCTGCCCCTCATTTTCACTTTAGAAACTTTTTCTGAGAAAGGTGGAGGAGCAATTTGATCTTTATCGGTTTAGCTGAGTTTAGCTAAACTTTAGTTAGGTCCTGTTTGGATCATAGCAACTAAATTTAGTCAGCTAAAATTTACCTAGTGGATCCAAACAGCACCTAAATGTGGTGTATGGTAGCGTACACCTCCCTTCAATTAACTTCATGGATCAGGATTGTTTTGTTTTTTTGAATATTGACATGATTATTACTATACCGTGATATTATTTTCAAGATAAATCTCGCTGCATCATTTTGAAAATCTCAACCAAAGTACTCCCAAATATATTGATACTCGATGGCCAAAAGATTATCTCTGTCGAATGTAGAGAGCACGAGCGAGCAAATATAAGTCTCATTGATGTAATTTTTTCGAACACGGACCTTTTCTTACCCTTTCATTCATGAATGCATGTAAACACGAACATGGCTGTTAGGACATATTGGTTGCTACTTAAGATTCAAACATTTCAATCTTTGACCAATACTTAATCTAAAATGCATACAACCATACAAAGTTAATATTATTGGATTCGTATTTGAAAAAAAATCGCATAATGTCAATTTTATGATTATATACAACTATAATAGTCAAGAGTGTGAGGTTGGATTTGTATTTGAAAAAAAATCATATAATGTCAATTTTATGAAAATATACAACTGTAATAGTCAGAGTGTGAGGTTGGAGATCGCAATAGATCAAATCACGCCTTATATTTTGGTGGAGGGAGTACTTCTCAAGTACATGCGCAAATGAAGATTCTTAGATATAGACATATAGTGCTATAGTGCTTAGGCAAGCGAATGGTTCCTTTCATGTCTTATGCACCAACTGTTTACGAGAAGGATATACACAATGTTTAAGGTCTGCTCGAGGTGTCCTAACATGATAGTTAAATATATTTAAGCACTACTAATTTTTATACAGGTGTTTAACAATGTGACAATGATGTATCTAAATTCTAAAGAACCATGCACTGTACGTGCCTTTGTGCCACTGCCACCCTACATTCGAGATTGCAAGTCACTGTTACGCCTCGCTACTTTCCATCCCCACATATAGCGACGAGAATAGTTTTTTTTTTCACCCTTTAGAAAAGGTCCAAATCTAGAAATATTATCCATTAGGATCAGCCGTACTATTTTTCACAAAAAGAAAAGGATCAGCCGTACTAAAGCTCTGGTTCATTGTTCTCTGTTATTCAGTGCCACTTACTATTTGCATATACTAGTCATGTAGTCATACTCATCACGAGCTCTTTTAGGGCCAGACGACGGCCCCACGATCATGTTTGATCTTTCGCCGATGAGGCGGGCACGTGCGTATTTTAATATCATACATACAACAACATTTCCAAGCTTTTTCGTCACCGAGATATCCATGCAGGATTCCCTGGTTTCTGCACCACAGAACAGTCGCTCGCCGAACTGAATTGACCACTGCGGCTGGAGAAAAAGCTCCCGGCTGCACGCCCGGCCCAGGGTCCGTTGTACGAGTGAAGCAGACGCACAGCTGCAACGGCACAACGCACGGAGCTCGATCGCGTCATGCAACTCGTTCTCCAGAACAGAAAGCTAGCAGCTCCATTCACGGAAGCCGTATGTATCCGTGCGCAGTTGCTGGCGTAGTGCTTGCTCGTGCACCTGCGGTTTCCCCCGTGTCAGCGTGCGAGACGGGTGCAGCGCAGCGATAGTCTCTCTGAAGATATGGAAAGCCAACGGCTTATACCTGTAGTACTTCATTTTCTTCTAGAAAACCGGGACTGCCGAGTCGCTTGATGGAGAAAGCGAGAGCTAATATAAGGATCAGATCAAGTCCTCGGCTCGGCCTGCCGTCGTCTCGTCCGTCCCCGGCAGGGGAGGCGTCGGTCGTCCTCACGTCGCGGCCACGGGAAAGCGTCCGCCCCGTCGGGTTGGTTCTAATTACTTCCCGGCCTGCCGCGCTCGTCGTCGCGAGGAGGAGAAGGGAGCACGCGCGCGCGCGCGCCAACACGCTACTACCTCTCGAAGCTTCGCGGCGCCAGGCCGGCGAGGGAAACTAAACGCAGCGCGCGGCCTGCCCCTGCCTGCTGATCCCGTCAACGTTGTGGAAAGATCAAAGGCGGTGACGGTTCCCTTATATCTTGGGGCGGCTGCCGGCTGGTAGAATTGAAGTGTACAGGCGTGACAGTGCACGATGCTGGTTGCCTCTGTTTACGGAAGCCGACGTCGCCGGGCCGGGTCGACGCAGCAGCGACGCAACCGGGGGGTGCCTGACGCCTCAGAGTTCGCGGTTGCTGGCTATTGGCAAGCATAGTACGTCTCGAGTTGTTCGATTCAAATTGGAGAGGAAACTCACAAGGCAAAGCAAGCGTCGACATCGCAACGTTTTTATCAAATCCAAGATGGAGAGAGAGGGAGAAAAAACAAATCGTGTCGGTTGAACCGGGCTAAGAGCATCTCCAACATCACATGTAAAACGGATTGCTATCTCTAAAAACTACAGGTACCCAAAAACAGCAAAAAAAAAATCCTACTCCAACAGCATATCTATATGGATTGCTATCCCTAATTTTTTTAAGACTATATCTTAAATTTCTTTCTCTTATACGCAAATATACCAATCCAGAGTTGGATTGGTAAAACTTGCAATGCTCCCGCGGGAAGGCCAACCGTCCGCTTGGGATTTTTCCCTGCCGTACCCACCGCCGCGCTCTCCCCCAACCACGTCGCCTCCGGCCGCTGGAGCTCACCGCCGACCATGCCATCGCTTGCCCTCACCCGTCCACCTCCGATTTGCTCTCCACCGGCCCTGCCCCGACCCTCGATTGGAGCTCTGCACTGCCGGTGGGTGGAGTGAGCAGAGGTCGGTGCTTGGGGAGGGGAACAGGGGATGGCCATGCGCGGGCGGAGCAACGGCGGCCGGATGTGGGGAGAGTGGCAGCGCACTGGCATGGGTGGAGGAGCGGCCCTACACGCAACCCCTCACCAAGATTGAGCTCCGTCGCGTGGGGGAACTCGGTGGGTGAGCTTCGGCGCGCCACTCCTTGCTCCCTTCTCCTCTCGCTCCGACAGTCGCCCTCGCTGGAGAAGGAGGGGGCGCAAGAGGGATGCGGTGGCGACTTGAGCTCGAATGGTGAGGTTGCCATGGTCATCGCCGATGTGGGTGAGCAGAGGCGACAGGGGGAGGGAATAGAGGGCGCGAAGGGCTGGGAGGAGAGGGGCAGCGGGGGAAGGAGGACAAGGCGGCGAGGAGGGAGAGGGAGAAGAAGAGGAGCTGCACACCTAGAAAGGTGGGGCGAGGGCGGCTCGAGGGGGGAGCCGGCAGCGGGACGAGGGGAAGAAGATGAGTCTAAGTTATAAATTGTCCTCTGAAAAAAGATTTTATTCTCAAATTAGTCATTGAAAGGATTATAGGTCACCAGCTGTTGGAGAGAGCAACTTTGAAGTACCTAAATTTTTCTCTCTGCTATACCTAAAACTGATTTTAGACTATCAATTTTACGTATGCTGTTGGAGCGTATATCACGATTCACGATCGGGGTTCAGGCGGCGCAGCTGCGGATGCGATGCGTCACCTTCCCAGATTATTTTACAAAAAAGGGGGTCGATTTACGATTAACCAGGTAGTATCTCAGCAGCCATGTCACCGGCCGAAACCGAGATATGAGCTGCCGGCAAAGTCAGCGACTCTATTTTAAGGCGATGGGCGAGACAGCGACGTTATTATCTTCTAATACATGCTCAGAACGTGAGGATTCAGCCGAACATTTAATCCTCTGGGAACCATTCTGAGCTGCCCGTCGGTCGTTGCCAGAGTCAGTTCTGAAAGCTACGCCTCACGCTTCTTTTTCCCTGGCAGAAGTGGTGAAACGAATTGATAGTCTCCATCTCTTGGGTCGATCCACCCGTCACGGCCCTGCCACTACTGAGCCGAGCGGCGTGGAATCAGTCAGATACTCAGATTCCCCTCCCCGCGCGACGTCGGGAAATCGTAGCAGCGGAGAATGTAGTGGTGCCTGCCATGGCCTCGCTGGCACGGCGGGGCAGGAGGAATGCCGTCGCGCAGCAGACTGATGGAGTGATGACTGCCGTGAAGCGCGGAGATGACGCGCCAACTTCGCAATTTCGCATCTCCGGGACATTCCAGGGGGAGGCGTAGCCCCGCTGGCTGCGGGCGCCATGGGTCGGGGACTCGGCTGTGGAACTTGAAGGAGAACAATGTCACCACGGACTCGGGACTCCCATGCGGCAATGTCGAAATGGAGGACGTAGACGGCCGGTTCGATCGCCAGAGCGGGGCCGCCACCGTCGTCCTGCCACGACCGCGAGGGGTAATGTCGAAATGGAGGCGAGCTTGCTGATGCAGAGCGCTCATGCTGGGCTTTATTTTTTAGAGGACGCTGGGCTCTTAGAAACAGATGTTCAATCATATTGAGGGCCTCTGATTAGAAAGATATATGCTGAAGGGGAACTGGGCCCAGTTTCCATGGGGTGCTTTTAGTCCCGGACCTGCATGGAAAACAGGTCCGTCACCGTCTGAAATCGTTGCAGCTGCTCGTACTTCAGAACTCCGCATGAATGATAAGATCGGTACTCGGCTGGAGACGGAACCGCAAATGATGAACTCCAGTTACATCACGAGGAAGATGGAAAACATACCAGTTACCAGTCCTCAGACTACATCGTGCTCAATTGGGTCATTTGAACTCCAATACCTGAAACTGGAATATCAGGAGGAAAATGGGAGGTCAGTAGAGGCAAATGGAACATCAGGCAAACAAGACTGTAGAGTGTACTGTAGACATTACAAAGCAGTGGTGCCATAAAGGGTTCCCTCCATGCGCCCGTACGAAAGGAGAAAGAAAATCAGAATTGCACCAGAAACGCTTCAAAGAGTCTCAAAACGAAGAAAATCCCAGGAATGCCTTCAGGATATGTAAACACTCAAATGGGACAACTTGTTCTCAAACCAGGGGTAAGTAGATCCAAAATTGCTTTCTTAGTAACACTTGGACGGAAGAAACTAGCAAACTTCATGGTCCCCTTCAATAATATGGTACCAGGAGGTCCCAAACCTCGGATATGATCATTGATTAGAAAAAAAGGTAGGCACGAGATCATATGCTATGATAATGGCACACTATCAATCCCTGTGACAAACAGGGGCATGATCATGTGTAGCTTCCACCGTCCCACACTGACTGACCAGTTAAGTAACGACATAATGAACTTTTTGGTCACAAAGATGCAATGCTTCATAGCACAAGAATTCATGTAACAAAATCAAAATGATGTCACTTAAATATGAACGAGAATTTTCATAACTAAGTATGAATGGCAATTTCCAAAACTTAGTCATGCATCAAAACCTTGTCTGAGCATTAAATTCCACTCAAGTGAGAACAATAGATTGTAGAGTTTGTTTTCTATATGAAAACTGAAAACCTGTAACATCCTTATCCAATCACTACCTTGAGCATGCCAAAGCTTCTTAGAATTTCTGAGTCGATTTGATGTCACGTTTCAAGCCACAAGAAGATATCACTAGTTTAGGAACCCCACCACTGTACCCCTTATCACAAGGATCATTAATATTGTTGCCGACATCTTCTAAAAAATACATACAGAGAAGGTGAAACTCTATTTAAATGAAGCGCAGACTGAAGAGCTTACCAAGTCAACAGATGGTTGCTAACTCCAATGAAGGCATACTGCTGGAGAATCCGCTGACAGTCCATCGGAAAATGAGGAAACCATTCTAAAGTTTGAACCACAGCTTGTGATTCTTTAAAACTAACTTCTGTATATAGAAGATATATAAGGGCATCAAGAAGTAATCAGCAGCTAAGAGAGTTCATCACGCCCAGGCCTACCCTTTAGAGTAAGCATGCCCTTCCCTTTTGAGTAAGCATACGCACTGATTGCTAGTCATGTGAAAGCTTATTTGAAGACATTTTAATTCCTAATGTTGCTTCTTTCAACATTGATGTTTTTGAGTCAATCATAACATCGTTTTTCATTTATATTGGAGAAGCATCTCCACGAGGTCATGTGGGGCTCCTTGTTTTGTCAAACATCGACCAAACTGAAATCTAGCATATATGCATGTGTTTCCTTGATTATATATGTTCAACTATATGACAAAGATAGAGTTTAAATGAGGTTCTTCACTCCATTGCTTGCTATTTTCAGCATTGCTTGCTATTTTCAGCATTCTATTTTCAGCAATTTCTTGTAATATGAAATGCATCATATGCATAAATATTAGAATTATAGATTTTCCAGGAGCTGGCTTTGTGATTCTAAAAAATGTCTGTTCTTATTAAGTGTTGAATTTGAGCTACCTTCAGATTTCCAAGTTCACAGGAAAGTTCAAATCATCAGCAAATGGGGCAAATGGTAAATTTTGGACGAACACTATCCCAGATTGGTGTCTTAAGTGTCGATCCAAAGGTGAGCAATATGTGCTTTGTTCTCGCCAGTTTGTCCACTTTTGCCACATATATGACAGATTGAAGGATCTCCAGGTCAAAGTGCTTGTGATTACCATCATTCTGTGGCAAGATGAAGAAAGTTAACCGATGGAATGATATAAGCATCTAAATTAATTTAACATAATCATGTTTCGTGGCAGAAAGGATGGCAACAGAAGTTGAATGAGCAAAGAAGCCTGGAATTGTACAGAAAAATTCCAAATAATTCAGAATATTCTGAAGCAGAGGAAATGGAGAACCATCTACAAACTGCAAAGCTTCATTCTAAATCCCAAAGCTTATCTTCTGCTGAAATTTTTTATCTGCTGTCTGTAAATGTAAGTATATCAACCCAGCAAGCATCTCCTATGTGCCTAGTAATCCGATGCTCTATTTTACTTGTAAAATCAAGCATCCATCATGATCTATCCAAAACCACACACAGTCCAATACTGCTCAATAGGGACCATGCATGTTCTATTGAAGACTGAAATATAGTAGAGGAGTGTAATTTTCATGTTAATCCACCACATAATATGATACCTAGTCATGCTCCATGGTACCAGTAACCTTCAATTACATATATCATCCAAAACACTATTGTACACTACAATACTTTAGATGTGTGTATGATTGCATATATTAAAATAATTTCTGTACTCAAGACAAATGACGAAAAAGGTAACTTTTGGTGAAACAAAATGAGCTTTTCTTAAAAATAATAAAAAATGCCCATTAAAGTGAAATAACCTATCAATGGTGAACTACCAAACATATCTAAAGGTGCAATTTATACTATAACTGTGAAACATGGAATTACTTATCTTATGGCCCACAGTTAGTTCTTGCTTTACTGATATTCAAAAAAGCCTTCAATGCGGAGTAAGATGCCCTATCACATTATACTAAACGAGATAGTTGAGATGTCAAAATGAATGGACTTTTTCATTTGATATGATATTGGTCCAGTAGCCATTATATTTCATGGAATAAGTGTCATAAAGTGATCTCAAAATACCACCCCTATGTGACTGTGCTGTGTTTCTTAGAGTATAAGTGCATTCTCTGGGAATGGTACACTGGATATGTGCAAGGACGACAATGAGAACAACATGCTCAATCTCAATGAAGAAATCTAACAAAGGGTGGATGGAATTAGGGTAAAATCAAATACCCAGTGATTAAATGCACATTATAGATGTTTGTAGACCTGATCCAATGGATGCTTTAACAGGCTCTACTATCGAGTGGAAATGTTCCCCACACAAGGTTTCAGAATTACAAGACTAGGCACACAAACTGTGTAAGCAAAGATTAGCTTTTCAAAGATAGGCAGGCTTTCTATTTTGCCATTGACACATACAATGTTCTCCAGATGATTGTAGGCCCAGTGGCAGAATGGTTGAAAGCCAAGCTAATGAATATAATGCAGAGGGGATATGGAAGGAATTGAGAGGATAAAAGACTCCGAACTGCCCAGATGCATGCAGCCCTCTCAGTTGCAAGACTATCTACAGTAGTTGCAGGGACTATTGGAAATTGCTCCTTTGGGTCAAACAATCTGAGTGGCATTGCCATGACTAACAGAAGAGAAGACACTGACAAAAAGATGCATGCTGCAATCACATCAGCTGCAGCACTAGTGGCAGCCTCATGTGCTGAGGCTGTGAAATCTGCTGGAGCTAGCAGGGAACAGGTTTCATCAGACATCAACATGGGATTGGAGACTAGGGAACTGGGAGATTTGCTCACACTGACTACTAACACAGCAGCCTGTAAGTTCAAGAAGCAGATCAGCCAATTTTCTCCAGTTAACATAATAACATGAAACCGTGATTCTTGCTGCTGCAGGCCTAAGAGGGTTTGACGGCCTTAAGATGCGGACAATAAGCAATTGTTCCTTGGAAGGCCAAATGAACAATCAGAAAGATGCCATACTTCT
Source organism: Setaria viridis (assembly GCF_005286985.2). Classification (NCBI taxonomy): domain Eukaryota; kingdom Viridiplantae; phylum Streptophyta; class Magnoliopsida; order Poales; family Poaceae; genus Setaria; species Setaria viridis. The sequence continues at coordinate 34,434,004 of NC_048263.2, forward strand.
TGTAGGGACACCCCAGGGTATAGCCAATTAACTCACCACTGACTGATTTTTCATCCCATTATACTACTTCATTTTCAATAACAGAATAAAGCTTGGGGAAAATAATTAAGTAGATTCATTTGTGTATCCATGCAGGAAGGTTCCATATCAGGATGGTTTCTGTGAACTGCAAGTATGACAACATAATACTAACATTAGGCAAGAAGTATCGTTTCACAACCTCTGAAAAATGTGAGTATTAAATGAGATCTATCAATGTATCTTATACAAAAACAAATATAATTCATACTAAGATCAAGAAGAAACAATGATGGGCACTTTAATGATAGATAAATTTTCATCATTCACCGGTGAGGAAACATTCCAACACAGTTATGACAAAGACAAACAAACTCAGATCTAGATGATACACTTCAAAAAAAGAACAGATCTAGAACTATGTTACCTCCACTTATTGTACCATTGTTATTTCCTTTAAACAAATTGTTGTTATAATCTCATTTCTCTTATTGCACCATTTACCCACTTTCTTCCAGATGTAATTTTCCATGAACAAGGCGGAGGAGAAGAGTTCAGCTATCCAATGAATGAACATAATTACTGTGCAATGAATCTCTCAACATCTGGTGGAACCATTCAATTATATTCGAAGAGCATGAAGAATACAGCTCCTGGAGGACATTCGTCAGCTACCAAATGAACAATAAGGGACGGAATGGAAACCATATTACAGAGTCATGACTTGTGCCTAGCTCCAACTTCCAGCAAAGCCATGTATTTCTTATATTCTGATGTTTGAAACACTACCAGTAAAAAATATCACATAATAAAACTTACTGTTATCTCACAAATAAGTAGACAAGGATGATGAATTTGAGTGAATGGTTCTTGGTTCCTTCAGAATTTTGAGTGGAATGGGGACAGTCACTGGATTACTTTGTCTTAAGAAATTTCTTCATGTTTCAGAACAATAGTCAGCTCTCAAAATACTGACTCAGTAAGCCTCCTTGAACTGACATACTAGTACTATTCATTGTCACTAGAAGCACAACTGGCAATTCATACTTACCATTTGACAGATTTTTATTGCTTTATTGGACTTCTGAACTGACAGGGGTGTGAGTCAATCCGGAAAACAGTGTGGTCATTGGTAATCTAATCAAACTTCTGTAATTTTGTGAACCGAGGGACAGGTCCAACCGTCTAAGATCCTTTCGTGTTAATATAATTTGAGTACTCAACAAGGAAACAATGGCGAGGTAATAGGAATCGTAACTAACACACAACAGCACTACTCCTACCCTGAAACTTGCCTAGACGAATATGATGCCATGTTCCTTAATGGTGTCGATGATGATCCCGAGCTTGCCCTCGATCCGCTCGTTCTTCTTGGGCTCGTAGGCCAGGGCGAAGACGTCGGCGTCCATGGACCGCTCCGCGATGAGCCTCCCGATGGTCCTGCAGGCGTTGTCGTCGACGAGGGACGGCAGCGTGAGGCGGAGGTCCTTGGCGTTGGTGGTGGCGACGGCGATGACCTTGCTGGTGCCCCTGTGCATGACCTTGGCGTGCACGAAGCGCTTGGAGAAGAAGACGTTGAGCTGGAAGGGGCGCATGTACATGTCCGTGCGCTGCTTCCAGGACTTGCGGTTGGGCCGCTGCTCCGCCTCGCTCCGGGAGCGCCGCGTCCACGCCGCGCACACCACCAGGCTCTGCTGCGGCGGGTTAGATCAGCGCGGGGACGTCGTCGCGGCAACGAATCGAATCGACGCGCGGTGGTGCGTGCGCGAGAGGGGGGCTAAGAGGGTTCGAACCTGGCGGTTGCGGGGCCCGTGAGCCGGGGCCAGCGAGTGGAGCGCGAGTCGAGGGGGCGGCGGGATGCGGGAGACGGCGATGGAGGCGTACCACGAGAGTGACGACGCGCCGGGAGAGGGCGCGAGGGATTGCCGCGGGGGTAGCGTGGCCGTCGCGGGGTGGAGCGAGGCCATGGTAGCGCTGGGATGGCCGGATGGCGGATGGGTGAGGCGGCCGGACGGAAGGGGGAGAGGAGTGGGGGTTTTTTGCCGAAGGCCGTCTTATCCAGTTTTCCAGTATGCAGGCAGACTGGCTTGTTGCATTGCAGCAGGTTTTTTCCTGGTCAGAGATCACATGTCAGCAACAGCAATGATTTTCTCAACGAGAAATAAGCGTGTGGAAAAGTTTTTGTCCCACTTGCATAAACAAACTTCTAACCGGAGCTCTTTTTTTTTTATCAAAACAGACTGCTTCGCAAAAACTTGTTACCAGTTTGCGGACGCTTAGATATTGCGAAAATTTGTTATTCTGGAAAATGCTTAAGTAGCGAGAGCCCCTTCCTCAATCCTGGTAGCATGTAGATCAAATAGGTCAGCTTATGGATAAGTCAAATATGTCCTTGCAGGTACTGACAGTAACTGAATACTAGCTCGAAACTAGTTTTGAGCAAAACAATTGACCTCCACCAACTCTACGTTGTTTTGCACTGATGCAACATCTCCGGATCAATATGGAGACGCGCACAGTAAGTTGCAGAGTTACAGGCCTATATAGGCTATAGCAGCACCCAGCAGTTCTACAAGCCCCCTCACCTCATACAGCTAACTAAGCCTGACTGCCAATCTGCCATAATCACCGAGAACAGGGTCCACAGGGCCACAAGTCCACAATGTGACAATTGGGATTACTTACTACCTTCATCATTTTACAGGCATGTATACATGGCCTCTTACCACCTATGAAGAAGCCGACGAATCAAAAATTTGGCTTCAGGATCACAATCAAACCAGAAAATCCATTCCTCATGTGAAACTGGAACACCAGTTCTGATGATATTGATCCCAAAGCATTGATCATTCTATTGCAGCTACATTGGCTCTAATCATTCTTTTGTAGCTTCACCGGTTCTGACCAAAGATAATGCTCCACATAAGCTGCAGCTGGCCCTGGACATTCTTTTGCGGCAACACCGCATCCTAAATTTCTGATATAGAGATGGCAACCACCAACTTGAAATTTGAAATGTTTCCAATGGCAAGGTTACGAACCAGCCATGAATTAAATAGAGAATGATCAAAACACGAGAAACGGCGGCTAATTGGTGATGCCAAGGGCCTCCTCTTTCCCCTTCCTTGTCAGTACCTGCTCAACAAAATTTCCATGTGGTCGAGTTACAAGGTCTGCCCTCAAACACAAACGAGGGAGACATTTCTACATCTAAGATTCTAGACTACCAATATACATACATGTATGGAAATTACCCAATGCCGCCATTAGTACAAACCCATCCCCCAAGCTTGTCGGATCAATGTGACCTCACCAAGCCAACAGCTTTGCTCCAGCCAACCATGATCAAGCTTACAGCACATCTGTGCCTGGCTGAGCACCTCAATCTATATCCTTGGGCTCCTGCCAGAGGAAATCTTCTATCCTCTTGGTAGGAGGGGTATGCCATCAGGAACAATTTGCTCATCTATGTTCATCCAATATCTGTGAAATCTGAAAGAGGTTCTAACTCCTCAATACCAGGAAGGAGACCAGAGTCATCCTGGTCCAGGAGGAACTCGTTGTAGTCAACCTCTTGCCAGAGATCCTCGGAGTAGTTGAATTCAGAATCGCTGATACCAAAGTCAGATAGGGACTCGCTAATGTGGAAGTCAGCTGCACCTGGGAAAAGTTGACCAGGCATCCGAAGAAAATTACTCGAGGTACTTGGCCCTTCCTGATGCGATTCAGTAATCTTCTGGATTTTTGATTTGGGAGGTCTTCCACATTCTGATGCTGCTTTGTGCTTTCCTATGGACTTTGGCCCAGATTTATGCCGGGTGGCATCATTTATGTGGAAAGCTGATGATGCCCAATGAGAACCTTCACCTTCATAACAAGCTTCTGATGCCATTCTGCAAAGAAGAATGTAAATTTCACTAGCATTAGTTCGTGTACCAAAGGTGGGCTAAATATTAAGAAAATTCAAGGAATTCAAAGAATCAATTTACATCGCACTAGCATTAGTTTGTGTACCAAAGGTGGACTAATATTAGGAAAATTCAAGCAATTCAAAGAATAACTGTTTTATCTGAAATGAAATGTATGGTATTGGTCAACATCATCATAACAGCAAAGCATGGACACTTGTACCACCACTAACCTGAGTCTGGTCTCAGCTTGTCTACAAGAAAGTCCAGACAATAGTGATTGTTCCACTGGCTCCACAGCCTGTTTGATTGGTTCTGGTTCTAGTATGGACACATTTACTATAGATGGGAAGTCCTCTTCATAATGATGCTGATCTGTCAAGAAATCCAATTCTAATTCTAAATGATTCCGGCAGTATTCTTGATTTCTCATCGGTGGCGGAATCACAATTTGTGTAGATTGAGCCTGAGCATCTGCAAGGGCTGTCCTAACTAGATTGAAGCTTGGTCTAAAGTTTACCATGGACCAGTTCGCACTTGATCCAGCAGGATTTTTCACAGGAGAAAGCATGCGTAGTGCACTAGAGTAAGTACTTATAACACGCCGGGGATCACGCCGGCATTTTGATCTCCAGACAGATGAAAGTACAGCCATGAAGTGTTTCTGGAGAAGCAACTCATTGTTAGGAAGTTCACTGGTCACATTCACCAACATCTGAGCTTGATCCTGGAAAAAGACATAATAAATCAGCAATTTGCAACACAAACAAGTATCATGTGAGCAGTTGATTGCACCTAAAAACATGCTAAAAATGCACTTTAACAGGCTAAGACCTGAATTAAGTAAGGAACAACGGGTACACATGCTCTTCCAGCATGGATTCAAGCTATGCTGGATGGTAATTGGTCATATAGACAATTCAAACATGAGGAATAACACTTGTTGGTGCTTACCACTTCCAGTTACCTTTTTACTAGTATATCCTGTGCCGTTTTTTCTTCCAGATTTGCCAGTTTTATGTAATTCTAGTTCAAGTCACTTTAATTGAGGGTTTCTATGGATAATACGAATTATATCCGGGACGTTCACTTGATTGATATCAGAACTATTTTGAGAAATTATAATAAAGCTAATCCTTGTCAAAATTTGCACAGTACGAAGCTTTCTTGTATGAAGTTAGTTCAATATCTAGAAGGATAAGATATCAACTCACCTCAGATACTCTCAGTATAGCCTTTCCAGTCCCAGAAGGAACCTTTTCACTGTTAGAATTATCTGTTGCTGACATTGCATGTTTGCAGAATAGTTCTCGGTATCTCTCACAGCAATGCACTGGATGACGATATTTTCCCCTATAAAAAGCACCACCTGGTAAGGAATGAAGAAAATCACTTGCCAGTTCCCAAAGAGGACCATACTCATGCACAGTTCCGCAAAGAACCGCATCCTCCTCAGATGTCCATGAGTCTGAAGCACAATCACGAGACCATATTCCCTTCTTTTTCAGCCTCTCAGGTTTTATTACAATAACACGTTTTACTGACATGCAAGGGATGGAAATTCTGCCATCACTCTTAGTTCTAGCTGCCGATTTTGGATCTGAATCATTAAACTCTTCCCTCAAGTGCCTAGGTGACAAGGCTTCTGAGGCACTACTTGATTTAGTGGCTTTCTTGAACTTCTTCAAACTTCTGTTACTGTTTTCTTCTTCAGTAGCAGACATAATCTTCTTACGCTTGTTAGAATAATGGCGAGGTGATTCATCACTTATGAGTTCAGGTGAGGGTGCATTGTCATCAATGCTCATTGTATCTACAGAAGTTTCCTCCAGTATGACTTCTGATTCAGATGACAAACGTCCTCTTTTCAGGGACTTGAACTTGCCGGTCTTCTTTTTGTTCTTTTTTGACTTTCTACGGTGAGCGCTGCAGAAGGACACAAAAAAGAATAATCAATAGTGTATCAGAGGGAAGTTATAGCCTAAGGAAAAAAGGTCAACAGCCACAAAAACATTCAAAGTGGGTACATAACAAAACATGCTAATACTGCAAATTGACACAAGTGAACAATCAAGAAACAAAAGAAAAGGTATAGTAGTCTGTATACATTAACTAGAACTGTCCAAAAAATAAATTTCCATTCACTACCTCATATTATCATTTTTCTCCTCCAACTCTTTTGCAGCTTCCCGAGCCTGTTTTTCCTGTTCTTCCAACAACTGCAAGTATCACACCATGTCAAAACAGGCGTTATGTTTCAACAGAGGCACATAAGCATACAAGTTAATAAGTCTAAATGACCTGCTTTTGAGTTAAAGCCTCAACATGTTGGCGATAGGCTGTCGTAGCAAAATCAACATCCCAGGCTGCAATTGAGATGATGTCAATATAGTAAAGTATCAAAAAGGAAAGATAGCCATGTTGATGTGGACGCTAGCTCAGCTAAAATGCAGAAAATGCCAGTGTGACACTGAACAAATTGTTCCAAAGTGGTAAAAAGGACATTAACATTGATATATAATTACTTACATTCATAAGAAAGCGGTTCCTGGTCTTCATCAATTTCTGCTTCTAAATCCTCTTTGAGTTTTTCAATGCGATCGAGCTCCCATTCTTCCTCTTCAACATTTACTTGACGATTTATAGCAGCTTTGTCAATTACTGGATCCCAGAGTTCCATAAAGCGCATTGCATATCTATCAATTGGCCGGAGCTGGTTTTCGAAGGACGAACTTGCTTGTCCTGCAGCAGCTGCGGCGGCAGCCATCTGTTTCACATCAGCAAGCATGTCTGTATCTTCATCACCAACAGCCAATGTAAGAGCCTTTTCTTCATTTAATTGATTGGACAAAGCAGCATTCTTCTCCTTCTCCATATCCGAAGAGTTATATCTATGTTCTTCGATAATGTGTTCATCGTGTCTTGCATCCTCCTCATTTACCAAATCATCATCCTCTGGTCTACCAGCAGCCTCCTCGCTGAACTCTTGATTGTCCACGGCTTCTTCCTGCTCTAGCTTCTTGAGAGCCATATAGTCAGCTTCATCTTCTGCTTGTCTAATAGCCGCTTCAACATCTGCATTTGACAACCCCACATCCGCATCATTTGAAGATCCGGCAGTCATAGAGCAGTCCTTCTGCTGGTCTTCCACACGAAGAGACGTGTGCCCAGAAAAGAACTCCATAGGATCGAGCTTCTTGAAAAACTCTGTATTGTAGCTACCTCGCTGTATCACTAGATCATCAAGAGCTCGTTTCTGATTCGCTTTCTTCAGAATGTTCTCCTCTATAGTGCTTTCACTAATGAGTCTATATATGTGAACTTCACGAGTCTGACCAATCCTGTGACATCTGTCCTGTGCCTGTTGGTCCATTGCAGGGTTCCAGTCACTGTCATAGAATATGACAGTGTCCGCACCTACTAGGTTGATTCCCACACCACCACTACGAGTAGACAAAATGAAAAGGAAAAACTTTGGATTTGTATTGAACCTCTGCATGAGGGTCTGCCTCTCTTCTGGCGGTGTAGAACCATCTAAACGTAAATATGTATACCCATATAAATTTATGAACTCTTCCAAGACATCAAGCATCTTAGTCATCTGAGTAAATATCAAGGCTCTGTGCCCTTCTGACTTCAAACGCCTCAGCAGAATGGCAAGTTCCTGCAACTTGCCACAATCAAACTGGATCAAACGCCTATCAGGAAAGTAAACTTGGCGGCGAACAATAGCAGACCTTATAGGAGACAGAATGGGGGAAAACTCATTCGTGCATTTTTCTCTATATGCCGGATCAATAAAAACAGGAGACTTCCCTTTGCTGCACCAGCAAACAGGGGGAGGAGCTCGAGCAGCAGGAATTGCAAATGTAAATGATTCCACAATATCAAGCAGTTTCTGAAACCGTTCCACTGATGGAAGAACAAGGTCTGCTAGGCTCGATGAATAATCCATGTGGCACAAAGGGTTGTTCCTCTTCTCAAGAATATCAGATACAGGATGCTTTACAGTCAAAACCTCTCTCATATTTGTGCCATAGACAGGCCTCTTTTCACATCGTAACCTATTCCACCATGCAATGGAAGCTGCCCTTTCTTTGGATTCCTTTATTCTCTCATCCTGTAGGGCTTTCTGAATATCTTCAAAAATATTTGTTACATTACTCCCCTGATGATCCTTTTTCGAGCAGGATATATCCAGCTGAGAGTCCCGGGAGGTGATACTTGGAGGAAAAGCAGCAACCACCTCGTCAGCTTCCCAGGAACTCATGCCAAATTCATTTTGAGTAAACACAAGATTCATATCAGATAGGTCCACATGAGAAAACGGATTCTTATCAAGGAGCATGCATACTGAATAGCTGAGATGCATGTTAATCCCAGCCATGTCAAATGAGCTTATTATTGGGCGACCTTCAAAAAGATCTGGGTGGTTACAGACCTTTCTAAGTTGCATAATGATACTTATCATGCCAAAATAATTCCCACTTGCTAGTGTTGTTTGTGTCTCTGAGCTAGCAATAAAATCTTCATACAAATTCCTTTGTCTTCTAGAAAGTCGGCAATATATGACATGCTCGTGCTTCTTTGGTAACTGTTTCTCGACATCTCTTTTCAGCCGCCGCAGTATAAATGGACGAAGGACATTGTGCAATCGATCTATGACTTCTTTATTTACTTTATCTTGGCCCTCCACCATTCCTGAAATTGGATTGCAGAACCAATCCTTGAACTCCTGGTGAGACTGAAATACATGAGGCATCAGAAAGTGCATCAGGGACCAAAGTTCCATGAGGTCATTTTGCAGCGGAGTTCCAGTCAAAAGAATGCGTCGTTTTGAATTAAAATTAAGTAAAGTCTGCCATCGCTGTGATTTCCAGTTCTTTATCAGATGAGCCTCATCAAGAATAAGATACTTCCACTTTTTTCGCTTAAACACTTTAGAGTCCTGGATGACAAGCCTGTATGTTGTGATGCAAACATGGAAGTAATTTGGTTTCATCCAGCCCTGACGCTTTTGCTTTCTCTCCTTTGCACTTCCAAAGTAAGTCAATATTTTAAAAGCAGGACACCACTTGAGAAATTCAGTCTCCCAGTTTAGCATAACACTAGTTGGCACAACGATAAGATGAGGACCCCATATCCCCTTCTCACATGCAAGATGTGCAAGCAAGGAGATAGTCATGATTGTCTTGCCTAGACCCATTTCATCTGCTAGAATTCCATTAAGCCTCTGCTCATACATTGCAACCAACCAATCCAACCCTATATGCTGGTATTCGCGAAGCGAATGCTTAAGAAGGAATGGGAATTTCGTGCGCACATTTGTTGTCAAGAAGGTGTTACCAGTTGGTTGTGCTGATCTGGCAGCAGCTGCAGCATCAGCAATTACATCGTCACTTTTATCTCCATTGACCGTGTTAACATCAGCGAGATTATTCTCTTCCACAAAATTCTGTTGTGCGCAAGGCTCTGGTACTATTTCTGATTGCATAGAATTAGCAGTCACATTATGCTCAGTTTTCATCACATCCGCAGATAGGTGACCCACAACTGTATCACTGTTCACTTCAAGAATCTTTGCAGATTGATCATCCAACGACATGTCAGTATTAGTCTCTTCAACAATACAGGGTGAATTCTCCAACTCCGTTGTTTCATGATCTGCATAGCCATCCTATATATAAAAAAAGGTATTACAAATTGATCAACATATATTGTTTCAAAAAAGCAAGTGGAAAAACCAAAATCTACCTTCTGGTACATCGCAAGAAGTTCTTCTAGTGGTATCTCGCTCTCCTTTTGCAATAACTTAATCTGCATTAAATGACCACCAGACCATAGTTAGCAGAGCTCTAGTGGGACATCTGCCATTGCGAAGCTAGTAAATTGGGAGCATATTTGTAATTAATGAGCATAAAATAGCCTTAGTTCACTCCAAGCTCTGAAACCCATAATCACAAAAGAACTTGGCTACATAAAATTTTGGATGGAGCAATACTGACCACCAGGCCCTTCTGCATACACTAAAATACAGTGCATGTTGGCCTTTAGGCATGGTCATGGTTCCATTTAATAAAATGTAACATACTGTGATCCTCATTTAAATATAGAGACTATATCCTTGGATGTTAGTTGTACAGTTTCCCATTCAACTCGCTAGTAGAAGTTCACCAGTCAAATCACATAACGTTATATGCCAGTTCACTGTTAGCCATACGGTCTCTGATTCAACTGTCTAGTTTCTGTTCACCAGCCAAATTAAAAAGGAAAAAGTCCATTTTACTCCCCTCACCTATCCACTTTGTCCGCTTAACCCCCGAACAAAGTTTAGGCTCATTTTACGTCCTTGAACTATTTCATTTGGTCCAATCCTACCCCCTAATTAGATTTCTCTTTTTTGTTTCATCGTATGAGTTGAATTTTGAGTTCAAATTTTGTGAGCATATACAAAACATGATGCCTTATGTTAGAAAATTATACTAAGAATTTTTCATGGTTATTTTCATAGGTTAGGAATATTTAATACGAAATTGATCTTAGATATACAAAATTGTACGAAAAGTAATCATGAAAGAATTCTCATATATTTTTCTAACATAGAACATCATGTTATAAGTCAACTGACCAAATCTGAAATTAAAATTCAATTTGTACATGAAGAAACAGAAAAAAGAAATCTAATTAGGGGGTAGATTGGACCAAATGAAATAGTTTTAGGGAGTAAAGTGAGCCTAAATTTTGCTTAGGGGGTTAAGTGGACAAAGTAAATAGGTGAGGGGAGTAAAATGGACTTTTCCAATTAAAAACCCTAGAATTAGGTTTGCCAGAACATGCACGTGCACGGGCAGGTCTAGGAAAGGTATAGAAAGCCAGTAGCAGGAACCTCAGGGCACTTCCCTAAACAGTCCACAAATGGAGGAATCCCTAATATACACACGGTCTCATCAACAAGATGGGAGTCAGATTCCTTCTCAAAAATGTGCACTTTTAAGTGGCATTCATCTGATAACAAGCTTGCATGACTAAAGGAATCTTTGTACATGTTAATCCAACATAAAACAAAATTGTATAACCAAAGGGTGCCCAAACGAGATTTTTTTCCACTAATTTCATCTCTTGATGCAACTAGAGATTTAAAGTTCAGACCCAAAATAAAACACGCAAAATTCTGAAAATGGAAATCGATAGCCTTACATAGTTGCACGTGATAACAATGCTAATGGATGAATTTTCATGAGCTGGTGTGTACTGCCAAGTTTATGCTCATTGCAATCAAAACCGAATTAAGCATGACAATGCAAACAATTCGATGATATTACGTATTGATGGCTGAAATCACCTCTTCCAGATGATCAGGAACTTCTTTCTTTGCTAACTCTTCCTCTTCAGACAAAGTTGCTTCATCATCCTGTCAAAGAGATGATCAAATATTATTAGACAGACATGACAGCTTTACTTATGGATTGATGAACTACATTTTCCCGATTTTCAAATATAAACGCACATCCAGGTCAGATGATGTAATGGTAAAACTATTAGAGGAAATAATAAAGAGATGAGTAAACAAGATGGATATGGATATGCTACCTTTCCTTCATCAGCAGCAACATAATCTTTGTCTTCCTGAAAAAACAATCTCAGTTATGTTAACCAAACAACCATACAATCCCCGAATAGGAGTTACAGAAAGCAGTGTTTTTGGCGAACGTTCATCTAGTTCACCTAAAAAACAGACCATTGATCTAGCTTTACTTCCCATTAAGAAGCCAAAGCTGCTGTTAGACCCCAGGTGCAGTTAGTGGAAAATAATTGAGCAATTCAGTCAGCATCAACATTGACAAATTAGTTTGTTTGAAAATCTAGCAACATTATTAATGTTTCCAATTACTTCTCCATGCCACAATGTATAAGTGGTAAGTGCATGGTAATATCTATATTTTACTAGGATTGTAAGCCTAAAATGTGCACGTTCAGCAATCAAGAATGTACTGCTTATTGCTATCTTTTTCCACTCTTCCACATAGTTTTTAAAAGCTGTCAGTGGAGGTTGAATAGCTGAAGATTTCACGAAATAGGGGCACTGCTTTCTTGATTCGATATCTAATTCATGAAATAAGAGTAATCTTTTTCCACTCTTCGATAAGAAGTTTAGTTGGGCAGATACTATGAAATCGAGGGGTCGTCCATGCATAGCTACTGTTAAAATTTAGTTTCATACCACTCAAGGAACTGATTCAAAAAAGACCACTAACTAGTTACTACTCCCAACTACCGCACATAAGAATTATTAACCTAGAGCTCCCCGTCAGGCAGTGATCGGGAAGAAATTATACAACAGTGGAACAAAGGATAAAGAAACTATAGACAACAGCACAGATGATTAGAACATGCCTGCTCATCTATAGAAGAGATGTTGCCATTACTTTTTCCCTGCAAAGTTCAGAAAGTACGGTGGTACAGTTAGAGAAAATTCTATGTCCAGGATTTCATCCCAAAAAAATGAATAAAGAATAAACCCAACACAGGCAAAAATAAGATGCGGAAAGCAAGTGTACATGATTCTTCTTAACAAATTCAGCATAAGAATGGCCATCGTCTTCTTCCTCAGAAGAATTGCCATCGTCACTTGAAGAGTGAGCAGTATCATGATCGCAGCCATTGGCCTGGTTCGAAGAATCTGCAAAAAGAAACTCTGCATCAATCAAAAGAAATGCGTTCAAGGGGTCTGAAGTAAATCATCTTACTAGTGCCATGAGGGTCCCTACACTATCTCACCTACAATCAAATTCTTCGAGCCTAAGTTACTTAACATGTCTTTGCTGTCTGGACTGCTTTCCCTGCTAACTGAGAAACATTTAACTGATCAAATTATCAATTGGGTGTCAAGTAGTGTGCAGCGCTGTTCCCTTCTATGTATAGAACTATGAAAGTGGGTAAAAGAGAACTGTTGTTGGAGATCACCTTTGGTTTCTGTATACATTTTGAGAATATCATCCAGTGGTAGGTCAGCTTCTGCCTGTAAAGCAGCTAATTCTTCGTTGCGCTCAGCTTCAGTGATCTGAGCTTCATCCTCATCAATTGTGTGCTCATCATCTTCCTGCAGCATTTACGCATACAAAGTATCATTCATATGCAACAAAATACTGAACAGTTTCCCAACAAAAACAAAAATGCCGTTCACGTACTGTTATGCACCTAACACAAGTTATTAGTATGTTAAAAGCTATTTAAATATAGTGAATTCTCACATTGACAGAATATAACAACACGCCTTGATACATAATATTCCCTACAATTACTTTCAATTAAAGAAAAAACTGAACCAGGTAACTGAAATAGCTTACAGGCTCTTCATCCAAGGAGCTCTCATAATCACCGTCCACTTCCATGTTATCTGCAAACACAAACAGTTTAAACCAAGACAAGGGAAAAAAAAGTCATTGAGATGCAAAGTATATCACTAAGGTACATACCAGGATCATCAGGTATTGCTGCATTTTCGTTCTCTTCTGCAACCTCCTCAGTCTGTGATGATTGATTTGTCTGCAAAGTTCCATTTTCTAGTTTCTGGGGATACGGCATGTCCACAAGGTTTTCCGCCAACATTGTCGAATACCTGGTAAAATAATACCATAATGTACAGATAAGAATTAAATCAAAATGCTACAGGTCAGATGAACCATAATGAGACTGACGTACCTCTCAGTCTGACCTAAAAGGAAATCAAGTTGTTTATCAAGGGCCTTTTTCTTCCTCTCCTCAAGCTCCAGTTGATGCTTATAGACAACCTGTTTTCCCCGAACCAAAAACAATATAGCTAAATTTCCTTGAAAAAAGGAATATCCTAAAGCGTGTGTTACAGTAATCCATGACATTAAAAGGAATAAATAAACTTGCCAGCTTTTCTATTTTGATCCAGAACTTCTTCACATCCTTGGAAATATTAAGTGCGACTTTTCTCATTCTATGTTCCTCCTCCTGAAGAGAAAAATTCATCAAACAAAGAATAAATTCTATGGATTCATTATCTGAGTATAATTCAACTTTTGGGGTTCTTAGGGCGCCATATCTTCATTCAAAAGCATTTTGGATAATAACTTATAACTAATATTTTATAGATGAGCTATATAACACAGACGACACAAACAGCCAAACCTTCTGTTTTCGCTCGCCCTTTGTTGCTTGGTCAACTATGCTCTTGTTGGCTCTTTGAGCAATCTTTTTTGCCATGGACAACTTCCATTTTCTCTCAGAATCAAACTCCTGCAACAAATACAAATTTAAGCATGCCAAAAGAAATGGTAATTACAATTTTATAATAAAATAGCACGATTCTTCTCCTCGATGAGGTAGAAGGACTGCAAATTGAAACACAATGATAGCAAACAACCTTTGCCAGCCACACCATCTCAGCAAGGACATGGTCCCAGTGAACTTTTGGCCGTCGAGGCTCCCTTGGGGCTTCAAGAGCCTAACCAATGATATTACAGTTTCAGGAATTGTAATCCAAACCAAAGAGAAAACGAGTTTACATTTTTACTGACATTAAACAATATAACAGAAAATGTACAGAGAACAACACTTTCCCCCTTTATTTTACTCTCCAACGGGGCATGGCACCATAAAAAATGGCAGTACACAAGTTATAGGTATATATGAATAGAAATGACACAATAAATACATGAACTATCAATTCTGTGAGCGAACCTTCTGACGCCTAGCTCTTGTCTCATGGTCTAGTTTTGACCGAGGACCTTTTGATGCCATCTTTCCGATCCCTTTCACAAAACTATCTCATATCTTAGGGTAAGTGCAGCGAACTGGGACTGGCATACCAACAGTGCAGTCACTGAATTAGTACCTGCAAAACTCTAATGATTTGTAGTGAGTAACAAGGAAAGTAGCTGACATAACTAAGCAGATGATGCAGTATCATGACTTTTGATTGCTGCAGTGAAAGAATGAACATTGAAAGCAGGTCTCCAAACCATACTGGCATATATTTCTGAGACCCCAACAGGTCTTACTATTAAATTGTGACAAAAAAGATGAATTTTCACACACTCTATTCCATCCTCTGCTATTATCTTTTTTGAAGAATTAACAGCTAACATAGAGGAATTTGTAGATCAAGGCCCTTCATATCACACTATTAGGACCGACAACAGGAATAACTAAATTATGTAGCTATCTGGCATTCTGATTCACTAAATGATCAAGACCAAGAACACAGTTAACACCTAGAACAATAAGAAAATGGAAAATGGAGATGGATCGATTCACTGAAAGGTGAAAGAATACTGCCTCCTTAAATTGCAACCAAACAACTCATCTGACATCAACCTACAACTCGTGGTCAGACACAAGCTTGTGAAGCCTGATCTTTTGTATTTCAGTCATGGAAACAGCTAAAAGGAAACCCACAGCTACATAGCACAGTAACATTTCCTCTAGTTACACTGAAGTTCATTCCGCAGCTATTTAATCAAGTACTTCGTAAAACTGCCTACAAATACTACTTCACAGCTTGGTTACAGAACTAACACTCCAGACCAACAGACAGAGCCATGACACGATAGCCCCGTCTCCAGCCACTAACTGAGCTAATGAAGCATGCATTGAGCTAATACAGGCTGGCAACAACTTTAACGAAATCAACTGATACCCCAATAATACATATAAAAGAGACAACACCATGCAGACTTCAGGGCCTCTCAGAGTCTCAGACATGGTAAAATTTCCACTCGAGCAGCACTAGTACAAGGTACTGACATCATGTTAGCCCTACGATCATGCAGGATAGCCACATTGCCATTGTTCAAACTCCAAACACATACAGCATTGCCTCACAACATACAATTACACAGAATGGAAGATGGAACCTCAAAACCTGAACAGCAAACACTGCAAGTCCCTAATCACCAACAACATAAAACCTGCTGAAAATGGCTAATACCCCCGGGGGCACGAGAAGAGCAGTGCAGACAAACAAGTTAACAACTGCTGGCAGGAGGCCTAGTCTACAGCTACCGGCTGAATGAGCGTGGAGGTTTTCTTGGAACCACAAAAGCTCGGAAAATGAACCAAATCACCCCATACACACAGTGTGGATGTGTTGGGAAGAAAAATATAAATATGGATTCGAGGATCGCCGCAATAAAGGGAATAAAATTCTGTATAACACAACGAGCAATCCGTCCAAGGAAGCTAGGGGCCCTAGCACCAAACAAGAAGCATCCAACACAAGATGGATCGGATCTCCACTTACGACTGTGGCGTCCAGCGGCGGAGGCCTCAGAAATGGTGCAAGCATGCAAGTCTAAGAGTCCAGCTAGGTTGAAATTAAACTATGCCACAGTCAAAGTACCAACCTGCGGGTGCCGCCGCGGGATCTGGGAGCCGCGAACCGGAGGCAGCACACGCTGCAGCACTGGCGGGCGCCGTCCGGCGGCTCTGCCACCCGTGGTAACGTGCAGACGGCGTCGGCCTGGCGGTGGTCGGCGTCGAACTCACGTTGGGGGCGCACAGCCCGAAGGGCGCAGGTGGCCGTGCAGCCCTGGACGGGATGCACTGGCGGCGGTGGGTTCTTGCACCGGCGCCGGCGTCCGGCGAGGGAGCGGACGCACCGGCGGCCGGAGCGCGGGAGCAGGGAGGCTAGGGTTTAGGCCTTTAGGATGAATGGGGAACGGGGAGGAGGAGGCGAGTCGCGACTGCGAGCCGGAGGGCATCGAAGCGACGCGACGGGCGGACGGGCGTCGAGGGGCTGAGTCTCGGGACGCATCGGGAGGATGGAAGATTGGGCTGAGGACTTGGGTGGATGGGCCGGGTATTACGTGGGTAAGCTAACGGGCCGGACTAGTGCATCAGCCCCGCTGCTGGGCCCAGCCCAGGCCCGCCTCGTGTTGTTTCAAGATGAATATATCACACTCAACTGATTTCTTAACTTTTCCTCGGGGAAAGAGAAGCTTCTTTCTGTGGAAGAAAAAAAACACTTTCATCGACAAACTTCATTCAATTCAGCGTGAACTCTGAATGAGTTATGAAAAGTTCATTTTCCTCGAAAAAATTAGAATCCACAATTTAAAATTTGGTAGCATTTTGAAACTTGCTTCTAACTCTATATTTAGCATTTGATATGCTCGTCGACTTTCTTGAAGTTCAAAAGTCCGATTCTTGGAGTTGAAATACCTACAAAATGAAACGCAAAAAATCATTTTTTTTTTACTTGGAACATGTTAAAATGTGCTTAAAACGCATCTTCTAAGGGTCTATTCGGTAGAGCTCCACCTCCTCCTAATTCTCAGTGGAAGTTGAATTCATGGCTGAACATTAACTTTATAGAGAAAGTTTTTTTTACAATAAGTGAATAAAGGAGAAGCTACTTTTTTCCGCCCAACCCTTTAATTCATTTCAAATAATCACCTTACGGAATCGGTAAAAAAAATCACTTATCTTTCCAAAACTGTTTGGCAGAACTCCTATTGGATTCATCCTAGAAGCTGCTCTAGGAGCTCTGCCAAGCATACCCTAATTTGTTCTCTATGACTCGCGAGAAACCTTGAAGTTTTGTTTTTCCGATATTCGCCATGGACGTTATTGATATAGATGTTTTTAGTTGTAACCTATGTCAAAATTCTTTAACTTTGACCAAGTTCATAAAAGTATACATTAACATCCCAAGTAATCGTACTTGTGCTATATATGATGGTTTTCTATAACCTTAATCAAAATTAGATAATTTTGATTTTGACTTGGGACAAAATTTAAAAAAACACTTCAGTTTAGCAACAGATGGAGATGTCAATTGAGTTCTGAGATTGCGTGCGAATGCACACATGGGACCATTCTGATACTAGCCCTATCTTTGCTCATCATGATTAATGCTACCATGCAATGATGCAAACAACTCAACTAGATCACAATACCATGTGGCTTTTGCTCATATTAACTCGGAGGGTACTAGCATCATACTTCATCTACTTCTATGATCCGGAATTTCTAGTACCACCACCACATAGTGCAAAAGGAAAAAGAACATACAATGCAATGTTAAGGTGTTGGTCCATCTTGGCAGCCCTTTCTCCTCTCCAGCCTGCAACGGGACCTAAGATGTCCTCTTTGATGGACTCTACAGAAGGGAACAATATTCGTGTAAACAGGTGAAAACGTGAAAACCATTCTAAAAATCATACCTAAAAGTTTCCAAAAAGAATTGAAACAATGCACATCCATAGATGTGCTTGGTTACGAAACTGGTTTTGTAAAAGTTCATACAAAAATGATAAATTTGAAGTGCATGTGGTCCGTAGCGCCGGACCCCCCAAAAAAAATCGAATGTGTATCTTTCTCGTCAAACTTAGACCAATTCAATTTATTAGCGCTTGCATTTTCGTAATTTATATCAATTCCGTAGTAAACAACCCAAATACCCTCCATGTTAGGAGAACCCTATATATGTGTACACATTGTCACCATATAAATAAAAAGATGGACCACTTTATGATATATTTTCTACTTTGTAACCCCTCGTCACATTCTCCTAAGTCCTGACTCTGCCTCTGATAGACGATGTATCGTCAATAACAAATTGCTTGTGCTGACTTTTGAATCTCAGCGTGTGTCAGTCCAATTTATCATAAGTATTCATGATGGTGAGTGTTTATATGTATATATACCTGAGCATTGTCTATATATGTTTCAAAAAAGAAAAGAAGCCGTCCTTAATTAAGTGAGGGAGCGGGATACGAGCTCGCACTTTCATTAGTAGACGACAAAGCAATGGTAGAAAGAACAGGGTTGGTCAGTAACAGTCGTTGTCTCTTGTTACATTGGCCAAAAAATGCGAACAATAATGAACGGCATTCGTTATACTACGTGACACAGCAGCATGTATCTAGGGGTGTACCACGTGCTAAAATTTAGCACCTGTCACATCGGATATTTGGATAGTAATTAGGAGTATTAAACATAGACTAATTACAAAACTAATTGCACAGATGGAGTCTAATTCGCGAGACGAATCTATTAAGCCTAATTAGCTCACGATTTGACAATGTAGTGCTACAATAACCATTTATTAATGATGGATTAATTAGGCTTAATAGATTCGTCTCGCGAATTAGCTCAAAGTTCTGCAATTAGTTTTATAATTAGCTCATGTTTAATCCTTCTAATTAACATCCCAACATCCGATGTGACACTGCTAAAGTTTAGCACTAGTATCAAAACAACCACCTAGTTGCTGGTCCTTATTCTTTAGTCATATCAGCATCCCCCTCCCCATGCTTGTCCTATCATCAATGAAAGACTCGTCGTGCTAAACCAGTTCCCCTCGAAATTTGCAGTCTCCATCTCAAGAACGCCCTGCGTATGACGCC
This sequence comes from Setaria viridis, assembly GCF_005286985.2. Lineage (NCBI taxonomy): Eukaryota > Viridiplantae > Streptophyta > Magnoliopsida > Poales > Poaceae > Setaria > Setaria viridis. The sequence goes on from NC_048263.2 coordinate 34,453,310, forward strand.
CGCCGTAGACGTACAGTCTCACGTCATGCGTTCGGCGCCGGGGATTTCCACCTGACCGGCCGTGCCCTCCTCCTCGTCGTCGCTGCTCCTCCCGTCCACCTTGCCGCTCCCGTAGCGGCTCGCGCACACGAGGTACACCGCGAAGTCCGCGACGGCGATAATGGCGAGCAGGAAGTAGAACCTGTCGAGGTGGCCCTCGTTCAGGTCTGCCGGGATCCACCCCGCCCGGCCGCGCGTCGTGGTGACCCTGGTCACCGCGCTCACGATGACGTCGCTGAAGTAGTTGCCGAGCGACATGGACATCATGCAGAGCGCGCTCCCGAAACTCTTGAGCCCGTCGGGCATCTGGTCGTTGAAGAACTCGAGCTGCCCGACGTACATCATCACCTCCGACACTCCGATCAGAGAGTACTGCGGCACCTGCCACATGATGTGCAGGTCGCTGCTCATCGCCGCGGTGGCCCCGGCCTTCCTGAAGTGCTCGACCGTCCCGGCCGTGGCCATGGCGAGGGCGCCCACGACCAGGCCGAGGCCCATCCTCTGCAGCTCGGTGGGGCCGGCCGGGCGCCCAGTGAGCCGCGCCAGGAACGGGCAGATGGCGCGGCGGTACAGGAAGATGGTGGCCGCGACGGTGAGGATGTCGAAGGCCGACATGCTGGAGGGCGGGACGGAGAAGCCGGCGAACGGGGTGGTGCGGCGCATCGCGGCGCCCTGCACGACAAAGAGCGAGGCCATCTGGGTGAAGACGACGGAGTAGAGGATGGTGCAGAGCCAGATGGGGAGGAGCCGCAGGATGCTCTTGACCTCCTCCACCTGCGTCACCGTGCACAGCTTCCAGGGGTCGCGCTTGCCGAGCTTGGAGTCCGTTTCCGCGCGCGCCGCGCGGTCCAAGAAACTGCGCGCATATGACAGAGGTTCGAGTCAGATCGGTGCACCGTGCACGGCGAGATCAGCTCATGTATAAAGGAAAAGCAACTCGAACTCGATCGTAGCGAAATTAAAGCTGCACGTACCTGAAGCCTTGCGTGTGCAGAAGCCTCCTGCCGCCGGCATCCGTCTTCTCGTCGCCCTCGTACAGGGTGACCACTCCAGGCGACGCGCCGGCCTTCCAGTTCCTGCACGCGGCGAAGGCGACCTGGCAGACCCTGCCGATGGGGTTCCCGCCGGGGTTGAAGTAGCGGTACCGGAGCGTCCCGCTGAGGAACAGCAGCAGCGCGGCGGCGGCGGCGGCGGTGGAGGCCCAGAAACCCAGCGCCCACCTGCCCTCGTCCTCGAGGTAGCTGAGGAAGGTGTTGGAGAAGAGCGAGCCGAGGTTGAGGGCGAGGTAGAAGTAGCTGAAGAAGGAGACCTTGGAGTGCGCCTCGGCGGGGTCCTCCTCGTCGAACTGGTCGGAGCCGAAGGTGGCCACGTTGGGCTGGTACCCGCCGTTGCCGAAGGCGATCATGTACAGCGCGATGTAGAAGATCCCCAACTCCTTGCCGGAGTGCGGGCCGCAGGGCGCGTGCTCCATCCCGCACCCTTCCGGCCTGATCAGGTAGAGGTGCGATGACACCGACAGCAGCGCGAGGCCCTGCAGCAACAGCAGCGTGACAGACACTGATGGTCAGCCCGGTAATCTTGGATCGATGTACGTACACATCAGGGAACTGTTGATTGATACCTCTACCAAAATTTCAGACTCAGACAAAAAAGGTATATATGTCGTCGTCGATGACCGGATAATCTAGGTGTAGACGTGCAGGACTTACGAGCACAAAGATGGCCTGGAAGATGGCGCAGGTCTTGTAGCGCCCCCAGTAGGAGTCGCTGAGGAAGGCGCCGATGAGGGAGAACATGTACACGGTGCCCGTCCACTTGCTGACGTTGTTGGCGGCGTCGCCGTTGCTCTGCCCCAGCACCCGCGTCAGGAACAGCACCAGGTTCACGTTCACGCCGAAGAAGGCCAGCGTCGCCAGGCCCTGGTTCACTGCAAAAACCCACCACCATCACCACCGTCAGCGCGTCGGTTTCCAGTAACCAAAGCCGTTCCACGACGTGTCAGCGTCTGATGGCTAGTCGACAGGCGTCCGCGTACACACATAGTACCGGGCGGCAAAAAGGTGATCGACAACGCAAGCACGCAAACAGTATGGGGGGAACTCGGCTTTCGGCACTTCCCATTGAAAGCAATGCAGAACCGGCCGAGCAGCCAAAGCACATACATTTATCGCACTAGTTGTTCCATCCAGTAGCACGAGCTAGGCTTATTGGCAGCCACACACACACATCACTACGGAGTACTGATTGATTGCTACTCCGTAGATCATGGACCTCCGATCCATCCCCTAATGAGAATCGAGATCCTAATGTGGCAGTAGTAATGCGCGCAAGGAGCCTCCCAGTGACCAGGGGAACCCCCCAGTTCCGGGCGGCGTTGCATGGCCGATGTCACCTCAGCATGCAGAATCCGCATACTCAGAGGAGCGGCACTTCAGACGGAGCAACTCAACCGTACATTCATGACGTCGTTGCAAGCGTAAAAAGTGTCCACTTTTAATTTCATTTAGCTAGAAATGATTTTACGTGCTGCTAGCTAGGAGATTATTAGCAGAGATTTTATCTCAATTTTTTAGTAAGAAACCAAGGGCATGCAGGAAGGGATGGAAAGCAGAATTATACCGAGGATGAGGCCGCCGGCAAGCCATCCTCCCGATTTCCCCTTCACGGCCGGGCGGCCCTTGATGTCGACGGAGCCGTCGAGGGTATACTCGCAGCACTTGTCCTGCTTGGGCGGCAGCGGCGTCGGCGCGGCCATCTCCTCGTCTTCCACGAGGATCACCCTCATCTTCATGTCTCCGTCGTTGGCAGACTGCAATAAGCATCGAGCTAGATACTATTAGTTGCCAGCGTCTCACTCTAAAGCACTCTCACATATGTCCATCACCTATTCAGAGAACTTCATGGAAAAAGAACAGCATGCCAGGGACGAAGGATGATGTGTGTATCAAGAACGAGCAAGAGAGTGTACACGCACTAACCATTTCTTCCCTCCTCACGAGCTCTAGCAGTCGCCTCTACCGATGGATGCAGCGCGAGAAGCCGAGGCAGCTAGCTAGCTGCTCGTGTGAGGAGGCCGGGCAAGAGGAAGGGGATGGGCTGATGGTGGTAGAGCGAGGGGGAGGGGTTGGTGCGATTTATAGAGTTCAGAAAGTAGCCCGGCAGTGTGGCTTACAGCTTATGTGCAGAAAACAATGCAAAAGTGCCGGGGCGATGAGTGTGCGTCTTACTCACGTGATGTCACTCGTGCAGGTATCTTAGGTTACTGTCTCGCCCCCCCCCCCCCCCCCCCCCCCCCCCCCCCCCATTTTCCCTCCTCCATCTTTTTTTGGCAGAGTCCCATTTTATCACGCAATGAATTCAGCCTGTTCTTGGTAAATCCCTGCACTCTTTTACACTCAACCTCTTGGCTGGGTTGGTGGTGCAAGACAAACATGTTCTGTTTCAGTAACTCGTAGTGGCCGTATAGCTTATCACTTACCGGTATCGGCACGACCAAATATATATATATATATTTTTATTTTAGTAGCCGCACTATCGGTCTGCATTTAGCCGGGTGTGACAGCAAGCGTAGCGCCGTGATTCCTTGGATCGCTTCTGCCGCGAAACGTGGCAAGAAGCGCGCGTCAGAGACGTGCCTTGTTGCTCGCTCTGGCAACCTACGGCAGGAGTGGCGTTCTACGTTCGGCGACCGTGGGTTTTGTCATGGACTCATGGGTCAACAAAGGCATTCCTCTACACGGTCACGTCTGATTGTCTCATTGAGTAAACCAATGCCCGGCCTGGCTGGAAATTCTCTTTGCTTCCTCGTAAACGGGATGTTGCCTTTGTCCAAAAACTACGTTGCCCGTGTGATCTGAATGTACTTTGGTCTGGGATACAGTGATGACAGATGGACCAAGCAGCTGCATGCATCATCAAAGAATCAGTTCCGATGTGCGATTCTGTTAGTTGCACATGAGTTGGTTTACATATGTAACACATTTTAATGACAAGTGATGGATCCAATTTATTTTAGAGAAGTGGTCGATGCGGACATGCAGTATAATATACATACATAACACAATTTAATGATACACAACTCTCCTGTATGACTGAGAAAATTTAAAAGAAAAATCGTGATAATGCACATATGGTTTAAATCGAAACAGCAGTACCCTGTAAGAAATGGTTTGGATGCCACGCCAGGTCACTGCTTGGCACATACATACGCAACTTATTCGTCAATTATATGTCTCGCAAATCATAGGACATTGCACTAAGATAGTATGCAAACCGTTTGGTGACATATTAAAATTTCTGCGTACTAGTTAGAATAACAAACTTTGTAAGACCTATTACAATTTCTTAATACTAATTGAAACAATAAACTTTACAAATAAAGTACAGTAGGAGGTAGGCGGACCACACGTGCTATTATATTTTATTTAATATTAGCTGAAATAGTAGACATGGGAAATACAATATACTCGGAGGTAGGTCAAAAATATTTGATACTAGTTGAAATAATAGAATTTCAAAGTACTGTACAATTGGATGGCATGTTACAATTTATTTAGTACTAGTTTAAATAATAGACTTTAGAAATACAATATACTAAGAGTCACCCCGAAATATTCAATACTTGTTGAAATAATAGGCATTAGGATCGTGACTTGTGTACGTTGTATTTTTTAGATGTACGTGACATTTGTTTTGAAAGTACTACGTCGAATTTTTGTTAAGATGCATGTCACACGTGTTTTAAAAGAAGTACGGGACACTATGTATGTGACATTATGGTCGTCAAAGTTGTACAGAATTACGAGAATGTGGGCAAAGGTTAGGCAGAACGTGACAGCCAAAAAAAAAGTATGACAAACAAACTATGCGCCACATTTATGCCCAAGTTTGGCAAGAAAATGACTACGAAAAATGTAGTGTATAGCTAATAAGGTTTGGCAAGCCATAATTATAGTGTACTGTGAATCATACATACACATATTAAAAAAAACCACGCGCCTAGCTACTTGCTGTCCGAGAAATGTCTTTGCTGTTGGTTGCAACCAAAAGTAATCAAACTGCATGTATACACGTTAAGGTAGTACATTTTTTTTAAACGAACCGGGTAGAAGAGCTGCCGATTATATTTTATATTAAAAAGAAGATGAAGTCTAAACTGGGAGAAAACAACAAATGAAAAAAATAACACAAACACCCATATGCCGCACCACACCATCGCACTCAACTCAACTTAACAACACATCAACCGGTTGAATTAGAACATCAACACGCGCCGAACTCAACACATCTCAAGTGGATTTAACTCCGCCGACAACAGCAGCAGAGCCGAAGCCTTTCCGTGGCACCCACCAACATTCACGCTCATGCAGTCGCTGAAACCTCCAGGCGTGATCCTGCGTTGACAGGAACCCGATAACAGACTGCACTGCACCGAGAAGGCCACCGCCATGCGGGACCCTCTGTTGTAGTCCCATTGCAACACCACACTCCACCTAACAGAGTGATACCATCAAATTCGAACCTCTCGCAGACTGCCTCGCAGTTGCCACCACGCGCGGGGGCCTCGCCACATCCACCATTGGACTCCGCCTCGCTCTCGTCACCTCGAAGAAACACCGCGCGCGGGGACGTCGCCACGCCCGCCACAGTACTCCACACACTAATGCAGTACATGTTCCTCTTGTAGACGGTGGTAACCGAAATACCCAATTATTTACTTTTGAGATTTAATTATTAATTGTTTGATCTCTCCTAAATTAAAGGACTCGGATTTATTTGGCCTTCTACCTCCTACGTGGTCATCGGAGTACCGAAACAAAGCCCCCCTCAATTATGTATTGGCAGCAGCAGTGAACTACGGCCAATGTTCCTGAATTATTTAAGCGCTTTTCCTTCAGATAAGTACTCTAGTACATAGCAATCATTCAAGCCCCTGATACTGATATGCGAGTGGTGGTGGCCTCATGCATTAGGTACCAGGATCATGTTCAGGTGTGGCGCATGACCAGTCAGAGCCCGAGATCATCCAAGTACGTGGCGTGACAGGCGCACGCTAAGTACCGCTCGCGTGGAATCGAGGCATTCGATTCAGGGACTGTAGATCAACAGGGAGCGTCACATTTACCGCCGTCCACAAGTGAAGTTCTGTGGACGAGGGCGTCGCGCGGGCGAGCTGCTCGGCCGGCCGCTCGCTGTCGGAGGTTGCGTCGACACCGGTGGACCGCCGGCAGTGGCTGCCGACGCGCCACCGGTTTATTTACCACCAGTCCTGGCCGACTGGCTGGCTCCTGAGCCCGTGCACATGTCGCTCTCGATCGGCCGGCCCTAGCGCGCGCGGCGGCAGCGAGCTCTCTCGCCGATGGCGTCTCAGGCGCTGCAGCGCGAGCAGTGCGGTGAACAGCCAATGCCTGCGCGCGCGGGGGCTCTGTGGCTGACAGCTCCCGCGCGTGTTTTACAGCTCACCGTTGCGCACTGTTGGCGGCTGTGATCCGGTTGGCGCACGCACGCGCGCGCGCGGGGGCCGCGGGGGTCCGTCAGCTTCGATGTGGCGCCTGGCCTGATCTTCTGAGCGTTAGTCGCCGCGCGCTGTCAAATCCTCCCCCTCCTGTCTTCTCGCGGTGTCCACTTGCTGTTGCAGGCTTGCAGTGCTAAGGGAAGTCAGCTGTTTGCAGGAAGGCATGGCCGGACGGGTCGCGAGTCGTGAACGAACTTTTATCCCCTGGAGCGCCAACGTAGAAGCAGTAGCAGGTAAGCTGCGTGAACTACTTGTAGCCTGTTGATTAGGGCTGGGCTAGGGCTCCTAAGGTAATTAATAGGGCTTATTATGATGTAGCCAAGCGCAGCGCTACCTCAGCCTTGAGCAGAGCAGGTTGCGAGGTCCGGGGGCTGCTTGTTGGTTTTCTGCTACGCTCCTTGCGCTCAGCCCGGCGCAAGGCCATCTGCCCATCTTCGTGTCAGTGCAGCTTGCTACTGGCTTCAGGAGTTCAGGTGATTATAATCTGACAAAACTTCTCTCTCTACCATTCTACCTTTTACTTTACAGTTACAAATAAGTAGATTTTCTCAAAAGTAACTAGGGAGCAGGCAGGGCTAGTGAACCTGCAACAGAAAAGGGTCGAGGAGGAGCACGCTTTTGCCACGGTCCAATGGTGTCAAACGACACTCTTGCTTTTCTGCGGGGCGCCCTCTGACGAATTGCACGTTCTGAACTTCTCATCCGGTCATACGATTGTGGCACGTTGGCAATGATTCACAAGCCCGACGACCATTTGGAATCCTAAAGGCCATCATCAAGCATACAATCAAAGCCTTTCAGGAAAGGTATAGTACATCAAGCAAATGGTTACCAAAGAGGACACTCCAATCCTTACGACACCTTTAGCGCACCAAATCTGCAGATCATCCAGTGCGAAGTAGACTTGTGACTTCACAGGCATGCACGCCGGAGTATTGCCGATGATCAAACACCAACTAAGGCAGACATCCCCGCCTTTTCCCGCGCGCGAACGATGTCCTGTTAGGCCAAAAGCAGCAGATCGACCAGATCACCCCCGAGCTCCGTCGTCGTCTCGTCTGGTCCATTTTCCATTCCATCTTTGGACGCCGAGGCGCCGTGCACGGGAGCGAACGCCGGCGGCCCACGTCGACACCCCCGAATCGCCCCCCGCGATCTCCCTGCCGGGACGGGGAGCCTCCGCGTCCTCCGTTTTGCCCCCTCTTTTCGTCAGCAGCCCTGCGTATAAGCGGAGGGGAGTATCAGGGCGTACGCGCGCGCCCTGTGGTTGGCTTATCGCTCGCACGCGTGCTCCGGCCCCGCCGCCCCGTCACGCCCCACTTCCCGGCCCGCTCGCTCGATCGTCCGCCAGCGGCTCTGCGGCCGGGCGCGGGCGTGTCCGCCGGCCCCATCGATCGCGACCGTTCCGACGACGACATCGGCGTCGACCACCCACCCGATCGACGCCTCGACCGGTCATGCGTCCTCCCGCCCTTCCCCACCACCCCGCCGGAGATTGGCAGACGCGGCCGGGCACTGCACGCTCCATGCATGCAAACGTACAGCGCTACAGCTACCGTGTAGCCAGCGCGCTCTGGGCAGCTGGCGACCCGTGCGCGGGACTGTGACGACTGGCCGGGGCGCTGCCTGTGCGGTGCCCCGACACGAAGACGTTGGGCGAACTATTTCAGGTTCCGGTCGTCTTATCACCGATCGAATGGTGGGCGGACGTACAGACAAGAACACGCAGCAGCAGCGATCCACGACAGTGGGCGCGCGCGCGCGCACGAGCGAGCGGCTGGCGGCGAAGTTACGTGCCCAGCAACTTGCCTGCCGATCGATCGGGCGTCGTCTTTTCATTCGACATGTGCAGCTTTCGTTGAAGAGCCTTTCTTTTTTCCTTCTCGCATTGCTGGCGGTCCTGCTCCGGTAGACATTCGCATAGTTCAAGGGATCCTGACCTACCGTTCCTCTCTGCACAAGTCCCTTTACCGCGGCAGGGCTAGCGCGTGACAGTGTGTTATTCCTTGTCATTCCTACGAGCTAGCCCCTTTCGTGTGGGGGGAGTGCCGTTGAATGCGCCCAAATCTTCCTGTCGGCAAGTCAGATATGATGACAGGGATTCAGGGAATATATGAATATAGGCCACATAACAGCATTGTCAGATCTGTATCTGTGCATCGGCACCGCTTTACCTGCACTGTGGCATATAGATAGGCGTGTTGCATGTGATGCGTGAATATACATACTTGTACACGACCAGGTGCAATGTCTCACGGATTAAAATGAACTACTGTTATATTATGCCCTATAAAAAGATATTGTGTGTGTATATATATACATACATATATAAATGAATGATCCATATTCTTGTAAAAAAAACTATTCAGACATCTGATGAGGTAAAGTTCTCGAGACAAAATATACGACATCTGATAGAGTAAGTTATTGCATTGTGCTTTTCCAGTGCGTAAAGACCAATTTGATAAAGTGGGGTTGAATTAGGTAGTCCGTGTCGTTACTGTCTTCTTTTTTTCCTTTTTCCCCGTGCACAATGCAGTGCTATTGGTCTGGCAAACTTCCCCGGACAGGACATCCGTCTACTATCTGTGGCGTATGCCTGCATTTTACAGGAACAAATCTTCAGGTTAAACAAATCTAGCCTGTTTTTAGTGCGTTCATATGAGTAAAGAGCGATGAGTAAATTTAATTGACTCGACAGCGATTTCAAATAATCTATTTAACTTAGGACTTCCAATCATTGCTTTCCCAGCTCCTCTCCGAGAATCGTATGCCATACATACCTAGCTAGTGCTATTATTTTAGCACAAAGCTAGACATGTATGACACGCAGCTGCGTTTTCAGGTCACCAAGGAGCAGCTGGCAGCTCACTTTATGATCCGGGAGAGCAATTTAATCTGGCTGATGCATTCCATCCATCCCTAACCTTTCGCTTTATTCCTAATCCTCGCAGTCGTCATGGATCAACAGCACTTTCGCATGCAAATCTTCCTGCAGGGCCGCCTCACCAATCTGTCGCGTCACAGCAGCCCCGCTCGCCACGAAGAACGCCCGGCCTAATTTGTTACGGCCACTAGGCTGGTAGCTAGGCATACCGGTTTCTTGATGTAAACCGCGATATGACACTAGCTAGAGTGACATACCTAATTCTCGTTCTACCCCCAGGCACTTTAGGTGGTTAACACGCTGCATACGATGCTGGACCGACCTGCCTGAAATCAACCGCGTGACGTTGCTATCAGTGCGTTTTCGCCGCTAGAGCCTCCTCCTTTAGCCCGGCCGTCGCCCTCCGATGGCACCCCACTACCACCCCCGGTCCTTGTCCGCCGCTCGCTGCCTCGCTCTCGCTCGCGCGGACGGACGGCGAGGTGGACGGGTGCAGCGCTGGAAGCTGAGCCATGGCAACGCCATGACAGGTCGAGCTGTCACTCACTCGCATTGCCGCGCTGACGAAGGGGCGGGTTCCGGAGTTTGGACGTCGACGAGGCGTGGCTCCAGGCACTGCGGCTGTGGTGGTTGATCCGTTTGGTAGCTTGTTGGAAATCGTCGTGCCTGCCGGTGGAGTGGCGTGTGCATCTCCTGCATTTCTGATGGATACAGACAACTAAAAACTCGCGCGCTCGCTCACGTCCCTGCAGTACCGAGCACTTGATTCTCGGAGGGCTTTCAGTGGCTGCCATGCGTTTCGGAGGATGAGATAAAGCCTCCTGCAGCGCAGATAAGTGAGCGATCCATGTATCTGTGATAGGGTAGGTTAGGTCTATATTTGCTACCTTTTGTTTTCTTCTGATTGCTGATGGCTTCTCCTACGCGCCGAAGACGACAGGCTTGTGTTGTTGTCAGTGTCATACTGTTGCTGATCATATGAAGAACACTGACGGTTATAATTTATCCATGCATTGTGCAGGTACCAGCCAAGTGCAGGGTATAGCATACTAGCATCATAGCACCAAATTTTCCCCACCACTTTCTTCATGCTCACTGTAGCCTGTAAAAACAGGCGAACCTAATTATTGTTGTAGAGGTATCCTGAGGTAGTAGATTGGTTGGTGGGAGATCGTCGGACCTAGAACTTGAAGGTAAAAGTGAGGACACAAGACACGGATTTATACAGGTTCGGGCCGCCGGAGTAGCGTAATACTCTACATCCTGTTTGGAGTGTTGTATATTGCGCCCTGCGCTTAGGTGTTGTTTGGTATTGATGATTTGGTCCTCTGTTGTGGTTTTACGAGATCTTCACCTACCGATCTAGGAATCCCTGCCCTCCTTCCCAGGGGGCGGGATTACTAGTCGGTTACAAGGAGGAGGTGCAGGAGAATTCTAATAGGAGTCCATCTTCTTCCTTCCTTGCTAGTACTGAGGATCTATCCCCGACACTAGCCGAAGATAAGTCAAAAAAGTAGACTTTTTGCAGCAAATTCTTTGGTCTGAAATCTGCAATGGAAAACAAACCCGGTATATGACAGCAATAGCCAATACAAGGTAGGTCTGCTCCCTGCTTTTCTTTCTGATAACCTTTTTCTATTATGGAAAAATGACACAAAGGGCAGAAAGCACCTATACGCAAATTTCATGTAAAATTCAAAAAAAAAACGAACGTTATAACCTGTCACTTCGAATCAGTTCATGACCAAATGTCATGATTGCTTTTGACAAAGCATGCCAAACATAAAGGATGCTTTCAGATTTGTGTGTTGTGGGAGCGGGACTGGACAAACAGTACATCCAGAGACTTTCAGTATCCTGTGGGAGCATAAGCTCCACGACTAAACCCTTTTCTACAGCCACATATGACCTGAAAGTCATTCTTCTCGTGCACAAACGTGCCCTGAAGCAAGCTGTCAGCATGATCCGAACCAGCATACTTCTACAGTGTCAGGTGTTGTCAATAGTTCCGACTCCAAGAACAAAGTACTCCAAAAACAGAATATTGTTAATAGTTCAAGGCCATTCAGTTTGGGGGCCATATCCGAGACGTCGTTTCATTCCACATCACCTTGGATCAGCTAGAACGGTTTTAGGAATAAGACTCTCTGGACCTGATACAATGCGGCTGAGCACAACCACTGTTTGGACATTACTGTACCATACAGCCACAAACAGTACTCTTTAATAAACAGACTGGAATAGGCAATGTCCAAGAACGCTTGCAACGATGGAACCGGAAAATCAAACCAACGTACTGAGCATACTTTTCTAATGTTGTTTTGTAGTTTTATCTGGATAATCCACGTCGTCATACCCTAGCCACGGACACAAATTGTCTGTATATTGACATGAACGTTGTAGCAAATTTTGTTCTGCGTATTAATATGGGAAATCTAAGTGCCTATTGCGGAGTGGTGTCCTGAATCGCACCACTTGCTTGCATGGTTTCATTTCTAGGAACATAAAGGAGTTGTTTGGATGGTTCTCCTTAAAAGCACATTTGAACTTTGAGCATGAAAGCTCTCCTAAGAGATAAAACCACAAATTCTAATACAAAAAGATACCTAAGTTGGCAACCATCCCCCACTTTGACACTATTTTTTGGGTTAAGAGTAGTAGCATCTCTTGACTGTGACAAAACCTAGTCTTGATAAGGATATCGGGTCGGGCGGGCCAAACAAAAAGGATGACAGCAATCTCGCGAATTTTTTTATTTTTTATTTTAGTATTTTGCAAAATTTATGTTAAAAAAATTTACAAAACCATATATACCACCGTTTCAAATGGCGGAAGGTGCACTGTAGCAACTTACCGCCAGTTGAATCGGCAGAATTTACCTTCCCTGGACAGCACAATTTCAAAAAACCATAACTAATTTATATGAACTCGAATGAAAATAAATTTTATATTAAAATATTTACAATTTGTAGTTTAAACTTTTTTTCATTTGGATCCATCTTGTATCGATTATTTGAGCACAAAGATGGCACCAAATGAAAACATTTTGAACTATAAAGTTGTAATCTCATTGAGAGCTACAATTTTTATATGAAACTTATCTCTATCTGAGTTCATATGAATTAGTTATGATTTTTTAAATGTGTACTACCCACTTTCAGATCTAAAATTTGATTTTTAATTTGAAATTTGTGTCGGTTATTTGAACACCAAGATGATATCAAATGAAAAAAGTTTGAAGTACAAAGTTGTAGATTTCGTTGAGATCTACAATTTTCATATAAAATTTATCTCCATCCGAGTTTATATGAATTAGTTATAATTTTTTGAAAGTATACTGCCCAGAGGAGGGAACTTACCGCCGGTTCAACCGACGGTAAGTTTGCAACAATGTACCTTCCACCGTTTCATTTGGCTATAGCCGTTTCAAACGATATAGATTTGTAATTTTTTAGGATATATATATTTTTGCAAAATACTAAAATAAAAAATATAAAAAATAAAAAAAATTCCATCTCGCTCGATAGCCTGTTAGATTAGTCTGGTCCAGCAGCCCATTCTACTTAGGCCCAATTTGGAACAGAACCTAGGGTCGTGTAGCAGACGGACACACGGGCCGCGTGTGATGATGTGATGACCAATCTTTGCGCTTGCGTGCACGGCAACCCATCATCATCCAACGCAACTGACGCAGCTACCTTGCCTATGGTTGCCTCGTTGGTGCCGGTGCGATCAACAGTGGACATGGATGCAAGGGATGCTGTTGCAATCATCATCAATCCCTGTCCGAGGCGGCGAACGGATCAACGGCGTAAACTTCGGTCCATGGACTTTTATGCAAAATCCCAAGCCATTATTTTTCAATTGACAGCTGTAGGAGGGCCTGCTTGCCCCTAGCGGCTCATTTCGAATGGGAAGTTTCGCCGATCCAGTCAGCCTCAGAAGATCCGCGCCGCGATGTCAAAACCGTGGAAAAAGTTACGAGTCACGACACGTTTCTCTCCCGGTCCACCCTCTCTCTTCAGTCTTCACCCTGCGCCCGCGGCCGTCCAGTGCAAAAACTCCAAACTGATCAAATCCTCCTCCTCCGCCGTTGCCTCCCCCCTTCATTCCCTAGACCTGCCACGGAACACGCGCGCGCTTCCATTCCTAGCCCACGCCGAAGCGAAGCACGCCACCGGCCGCCACCAAGGGTCTTCCCTAGCACTCATCCTTGCCGTCCTCGTCCTCCTCTTCTCCAGGGGACCGCCGCGTAGCAGAGATCCGCCCGCGACATAGCCTGACTTCTTCGCTTGCCGGTAAGGAATCTCTAGCTTCCTTTCACGGGTTGTTCGGAGAGCAAGCCCCGTTGCGGATGATAGATAGGATATTTTCTTTGCTAGTATAAGGCTCTTAGCAATCGGATCCGGATCTCGCTTGCTGGGATGGATGCTCCGATCCACCCATCAAGCCTGCTGCTGCAGCGTGATTCCGTGTCAGCGGCGGAAGGATGTGCGGATTGGGTTTAATTGGCCGCGAAACTCGTGTTATCTTATCTTTGACTCGCTGTAGAAATCCATCTATTCTTAGCCTGCGCAGCTGGTCCGAATTAAGGTCAACGGATGGCAGGATAGGCAGGCTGGCCGAATCTTGGCTATTACTGGCTGTCATGTGCGTGGTGGTCGTCGAAACGCAGATCGTACCAAACACGAGCTAATTGAATAAGTGAATCAATTATAGCATGGGTAGATGGTATTAATAAACTAAGGGGGAACCTCCCTTGAGGTTGTGGGAAGAACCAACCGCTGTCTCGTTAGAGATCAATTAGTTCATCAGAGGGACTAAACTCTAACGAGGCTAGAGGTTGGTTCTTGAGGCCAGACGGAGATTGTTCATACCATCCGTTGTTGTTTCTAGTTTTCTAGCGTAGCTGCTTCAGTAATTCCAACTTGTTCAGGGTAAGTTGCTTTGCAAATTTTTTAGCCTTGTACCCTTGTCATATGTTGTTGAATTTCATGAACCTAATAAAATGGAGGGTTGGTTCCCAATTTCTAGTTTGGATAGGGATTTGTCCTGTATGTCAGCAGGCCAGCCATATTTATTTGATTTGACTATTAGACAAAAACTAGCGCAATTACAAGACGATTCAGATCTTCTTGTCCTTGGCCTCGCCCCTTTCTAGTCATGTGAGGGGAAAATATATGATGCAGATAGGACGTTCTGCAAATTCCTTTCACAGTAGAGCATAGAAACTTGTTTTTGCTTCTTTTGTCCATGTGAACTATTTAGAGTTTGAGACACTGCTTTGCCTTGCGATCAGAAGAATATAACATCTACGCACCTTTGATTTATCTCAATTGATAGAACAAATCATAACCAGTTAATCCAACAGCATCATGTATATGTCAAGAGTGAAACATTGTCTTGTTTATGCTTCATCCACTGAAATTCACACATTATATGTGAGTATTTTCTACATATACACGAGTGCCCCCCTACCTAATGCAAGGATGTAAGTGTAACTGCAGTTGAGAAAACTTCCGAGTTCTGAGGATGCTTTGAGTCTGTGATCTCCTGTCTTGGTAATGTATAAAGTAAATGCAGTGATAATTTCAAAATGCAGATTCCTGCTACTGTTTCCTTAATTCCAGTTAACCTAAATTACTAAATTTGTGCTTCAGGTATGATTAAGGTCCACTTTTCTTCTTGAATGTATTGTTGGTTCTAATAATACTGAGGTAGTATTATCGCTGTGTGCACTTTGTATTGCTACTGGGATGACAATATAGTAGTTTGGACCTTGTTGGTTAATACCTTGCATTTTGTTTCTTCACTCCACTCAATGTGGCAGTTGACAGTGATGGAAGTTAATCTGTTCTTTGCTCTCTGATGTTTAGCTGACTTTAAGACTATTGCATTTTCATTTTCCTTTGGAAGTACTAAGTAGAGGGTAGATAAACTATTCAGCTGGGATCTTTCTTTATGACAATAGTCCGTTGCAGCATAGCAGGTAGTCCAGAGCTTTCAGCAATCAATTTAGTTGCCAAATGATGAATTCTTCCTTCCAAATTGTTTTCTCCCTAGCCTTCTGGGACTCTGTTCCTGCAGAAATAGGAGTGTTTTTTCCTGTTCCTTGGTTGTGTTACTACTTTTAGGTTTTGCCATGTCATGTATGCTTTATATGCTCTTCCTAATCCTACTACATCATTTCACAAGTCTCTAGAGTTCTGATGGCCTTCAACCCTCGAAATGCAGCCTTCAATTGATGGCCTCACCTTCAGCACCAACCGACAGTCAGGAAGCTGCTCGTCAGTCTCTGATCGCAATCTCCCAGTCTGTACCGGAGACACCTTCACCCCAGACGGTGAAGACACCGACCTCCACTGAAGAGAACGGGAAGCTGGAGGATGGGGCTGACAAGTACAGATCGAAGCTGATGTCCATCACAGACCTGTCTTCTGACGCCCAACCTACGCCGTGCCCTCCCAAGGATGTTGCCGCTTAACCGTGTGATGCTCGTTGCTCGATGTGCGGACATAATGTATCAGTGCTTATGCTGATGCTCTGAACATTTCACTGTCTTGCATTGAACCGAACGTCCTTATGTTACTAGTCTTTCTTGGCAGTTGGTGCCTGTTTTATGACGAATTAAGGGAAACAGGTGGAAATATATTGTACAGTTTCCTGACTGATGATAAAGAACAAGTTAATCTGAACATGCTGTTATGCACTCATGCTTGGGTTCTTCTTAAGGATTTGCTTGGACAGGTAGGAGTAAGGCCAAATCCTGTCCGATTGGCATGCAAATCTGAAGTGACCCCATCTGACCCCCCGTGTTCCATTGCTAAGGAGTATGATGCTATCTGATTTGAGCATTTGAATCTTGAGGGCGACCCGTGAGGATCTTTTTCCTTTTCCTTTTTCATTCTCAATCATGAATTTTCAATGAAGCAGCAGAGGGACACGGGAGAGGGAAGAGCTACGTGCTCATGGCTTCATGATTCATGACCTCTTAGAGAAACACATCTTTTTTTTTTCGAAAGAGAGAAAAACACATCGAAGCTTCTTAACCAGATTATTATATGCGCCGTTTCACCAAAATAAAAAAAGCTATATGTGCATTTGAGCAAGTGAAGGGCTACATCGTTGAACAGGCCCAGACGCAGTTCGCGTGCCAAACGGGCGGGCAAGATGCGTCTCTTGGATCTTTCAAAAAAAAAAAAAGACGGCAATTCGCGAAACTCGTCCTTCCATGCCCCCAGTCAGTCGCACCTTGCAACAGGCGCGCGCACGCCAGTACGCGGGGACGGTGAATATGGCGGCGGCAGCGGCACAGCGGCAGGCGGCTTGTCCTCGCCGGAGGCGAAGGCGCCAAGGCGGTGCATCTGCATAAGCATCTTAGGATCGCCTTCATCCACCCCGATCTCCGGACTCGGTAACGTCTCTCTCTCTCTCTCTCTCTCTCTCTCTCTCTCTCTCTCTCTCTCTCTCTCTCTCTCTCGCATTTTCTCATTTGAGTTCGGCTATATCTGACAGATATCAACCGCCCGCAGGGGACCATAGTCATCTATCTACGCTTTAATTGCTCGGGGGCTTTAATTGTTTTGCATTTCAGAGGGTCACACCCAGATGTCCGGCAACTAGGGCGAAGTGTTACCACTAGTGTTTGATGATGCAGATTTGCAGAGTGATTGCACGACCTAATGCTTTTTTTTTTTGGAGACATGAGTACATGACAAACTGATAGACTGAGGTATATCTTTAGATTGTCAGTTTACCTTTTTGTAAGAAGTCAGTTTACTTGCATCAACCAGGATGTTTATGTAGACACCCCTATTATCCTGATAGGGACTGAATGAAGTTGGTAGAAATAGCTATTATCAATCTTAACGTGCTCTGCGATTACAAGAGCATTCATCTGGTAGGATCAATGTACATGTGCAAATCAGCATTTTTCTGGTTCTGATGGCTGTGCAACTCGTGAATTTTATCTGCTTGGATCTTGAGTCAAGAAATAGTGGAATTTATCCACAAAATAGTGCTTTCCTTTCCTAGGAATAGATAAGTCTCATTTTGTCTGATTTAAGAATATAGTAGTTTACATATATAGCTTTTGCACAGAGACAGGGACTGATGAGTGATGGATGAGGATGTACGGCTCACCTCATGTGGGATTTTACTAATCCTCTGGCCTGGAAAATATTTACCTTTTGTTTCTTTATCTAAATTGTGAACTGGCAGATTACGGAGTAATTGGCCTTGTGAATGTCTGAAATATTATCCTATGGACCAAACTCCGGAACATTTTGCAACCATATGATCAAATGGTTCTAATGCTTTAATTTTAGAAGATTTATCATGTCCAACACTAGGAATGTTTTCATATGATGCGACTATCTCTTCATGGTAAACTTTTTCCGATCGAAATTAAGACCATCGTCCTTCTTGCAGGTGGCGCAGAGCGACTGATGGTTGATGTGGCATGCCAGCTCACTGCCCATGGACATAATGTTCAACTTTTCACATCTCACCATGACAAAACTCGGTGCTTTGAGGAGAATGTGTCCGGTAAGGTTCTAAGCGCTAGCAAATTTGTATATTCCTATAACTCTGCAAGTACATTACCCTGCAGTCCAGTCTGTTGTACCAAATGCCAACCACCCTTCAAATAAGTTTGCAAGAAGTATTAGCCTTGACTCTTAAATTGATTTTAGTGGCTTAGATTAGTTTCTAGATGCCATCGACATCTGTCTGGAGATCTCTGAATCATTCCACCTATACACTTGTGTCCTGTCCAACTTCTAGTGACAATGGTCTACCGTCCTTGATTTATACACCGTTGAGCTTGATGCTTTACTCTCCTATTTGTTGGTGGTTCTTACCTGATAAGTTCCCACTTCCTACTTTGCATTGTCTTTACATTGCTCTGTTGATCTTTCTCTTGATGCACTGTAGCACCTGTTGTTATTAAGTGTAATTTCCATGCAATTCATTTTGCACTTCCATTTGTAAATAAAAATTTCAAATCCTCTGGCAATCTGTTTTGCAGATTTCTAGACGGTTATAGATAAACTGATGCATAGATATTACCTTTCTGCATCTTTTCAGAGTGTATTTTGTTGCCATTTCCCTGACTTGTTGCTTGCATTGCATACTTATTCTTCGAAACTTCAGAAGTTGTATCGCAAGCCCATTGGCAAGCTAGGGTTGATCTTGTCTTGTGCCACTGTATTTCAATCTTGTGATGCATGTAAAGGTGACAGTTTTTGTTTTGAATCAAGGTATGGCGGACTTAATTCCAGTTAACAGCAAGTTAACTGCATCTTCATTTTCCAGGACCTATTTTTCAGAACTTCATTTGCCAGGACCTTTTGTGGTCTTTAAGCCAGAGGAACTGAACCGGCATCTTCTATATCCAGCAGTCTCTGATGAGCAGTTTGATGAACCCCACGCTTAAGTTAACCAGAATGACCATATATATTTCTGTAGCTCAGGTTGACACCATATAATCTAGTCTCATATAGTCACAGGCAAATAACTCTTGTTAATGTCAGTTCTTTAATGCTATAATTGATTGACTATTGTGCAGGCTAAATTTTCTACCAATCAACTGTTTTGAAAGAAAAAAGAAGCTTGTTCTCACCATCTCAGCATTTGCATTGATTAATTCTGTTGTGTCCATGCCATCCAGTAATGATCCACATGAAGCAACTTTGACAATTTCTGGCAACTGATTATATTCTTTTTTCCTGTCGAATATAAACTAATCTCATTGAACATTAAATATATAAAAGTACCAAGTGCTTATTATCTTCATCTTGAATTCGGTACATAAGGTGGGCATGATAAGCATCAGAAAGAAAATGTTGAATATCTTGAGCCAAGAAGGTTGGCTGTAACTGAAGGGGTTTCTGACCATTTTACTTTTGTAACATCATGCTCAGCATCTGAAAGGACCGAACTTATTTCCAACTGCCCCTGTGTCTTGTACACTCCAAAGACATAATTGCCATTTGTTTTATTTTTTTTGGGTTCTTCTGTTTTGGTTCGATTGCGTATCTTATATCATGCAGGACGAGCATTTTGGCATTGTTCCTTTAGAAGCTATGGCAGCAAAGAAACCTGTAATTGCATGCAATAGTGGTGGTCCTGTTGAGACAATTGCAAATGAATTGACAGGGTTTATCTGTGAACCCTCCCCGATTGAATTGTTGAAAGCAATCTCCACGTTGTAAACGATAATGGTCTTGCTGTTAGGATGGGTACAGAAGCACAGAACTGTATGGTGCAGAATTCTCCACTAGGAAATTTGGTGATCTCCTCAACTGCTACGTTCTTAATGTCTACAATCAGAGGACTGAATAATATAGAAGTTGTTATTGACAGCTTTATATGGAAGAGCTTTCCAGGCTAGATAATGTGCTCTCTTATGCTATTCTTCTACTTTGGACTTCTCCATACTTATATAGTGATATAATGGACCTCACCTGGAACTTGGGCCCTGGCTGTCGCAGGAAATCTGCATTAACCCTTTGAATCAGCAAATCTGCATTAACCTTTTGTTTTGTTGGTTCCTTATGTTAACATGTCCTTTTTAGTTCTTCAGGTTTCATATTTTACTTAGGCCTGGTTTGGTTCGTTTGCTTATTTTTAAGCACCTGTCACATCGAATGTTTAGATACTAATTAGGAGTATTAAACGTAGACTATTTACAAAATCCATTACATAAGTAGAGACTAAACGGCGAGACGAATCTTTTAAGTCTAATTAGTCCATGATTTGATAATGTATTGCTACAGTAAACATTTGCTAATGATGGATTAATTAGGCTTAATAGGTTCGTCTCGCTGTTTAGCCTCCACTTATAAAATGGGTTTTGTAAATAGCCTACGTTTAATACTCCTAATTAGTATCTAAACATTGATATGACACTTGCTTAAAAATAAGTAAAGGGAACCAAACGCCCCCTTATTTTGCTGGCATGACACATCTGGACACTGGACATATGGATTTTCTTGGGTCGATGAATAGCTTATTGGACTTTCCACTTATTATCTTGGCTTTAAATTTCAACAGTTCCTCTTGCTAAGGGCTGGGAAAGTGTTGCAAATTTATTTCCATTTACGCAGTATCTTTGAGTAAATGGTAGCTAGTGCTGTTATAGTAAAAAATGCTGTGGATTTGTGCCAGACAAATAGGTTTTGATGGTCTATCGCTCTATTATTTTAGCGTGACTGGTCCAAAGTTTCAGGCATTTAATTTATTTTATCATGTCATACTTCCTCCCCCTTTTTTAACAGTATGAAGGCCTATCTATCCAAGCAGCTATCGAACATCAATAGCACTTCTTATTTCTTTCAAATAGCAAATTATTTTTCCTCACTTGATCAGTGTAGGAATATCCTAATACTTCAGATAATTTGATCCATCTGTCATAATATATCACTCTGCTTTACCTTGACTGTACAGCTTTCTGTTGACAACAATTTCCATGGTTTCTGATAGACATTTCTGAGCTCTCTGAGTGGATCGAATTGCAAAGAGTTGGTTGATGCAATGGTAAGTAATGAAATGCAATACATGTTCTATCGGTGTAGGTTGCACATGAGTATAGGATTATGTGTTAAAGGGTAGCAATTTTCATTTGGTAGGGTTCATTCTCCTAGCTATACTTTTCTTGGCACCCTGCAGGGCCAATCACTCCCTGAATAGTGGATTTGGTCTGCTGGGTCCTGCTTCCTGAAGCTAAGCAGCTTTGCTGCTTGTATCACAATAGATTTGCTGGCTTTTGGCCGTCAAGAGGGGTAGAAGGCTAGCTTGATGGTACATTTGTTTGATCTCTAGTCTCAAAACAAAAGGTCAATGGTCTGTGCTGCAAAAGGTGCACCGGGCTTTCTTTACTTCATTACCGATGCCCTAGTTCTCTTAAGGGCCCATATCTCTACACATTTGTAATTTTTCAGTCCATCGTGCTCCAGTCCGGTCCGGCCATAGCCCCGGGCTAGGCCCTAACCATTATTCTATCTGCCTGCCTTGGACTTGAGAAATTATATTGTTCTTGCAGAACTTTTAGCCCCTATTCCGATGTTGCTCTATTCTAAATTAATCTATGCTTATCTTAATCGAGGGACAGGGAGACTAACAGAAGTCCAAGATTCCTTTCTCCCGGATGGATGGTCCCAGTTGAGTTGGACGTTTTTGGTGGGAAGGACAAACCAAAGCAGGTTCCCATTTGATACCTAAATAAACTTTCCTAAGCAAAATTAGTTCTTGCAGGACCTTTTCCAACAAAATGTTTACGATTTGCATCCTGCTAATCCACATATTCTCACACCTGGATTGTGCCCATACTTTAAAGCACAGGAGAGTCTATTCCTTGCCATGGGAGCAATCAAGAGATTGCTTAAATCACTAGCTCACTGCTGGTTGACTCGAGCTTTGTTTCGAATCATCAGTCGGTGGGT
The DNA here is from genome assembly GCF_005286985.2 of Setaria viridis. Taxonomy (NCBI): domain Eukaryota; kingdom Viridiplantae; phylum Streptophyta; class Magnoliopsida; order Poales; family Poaceae; genus Setaria; species Setaria viridis. Next base: position 34,475,193 of record NC_048263.2, read on the forward strand.
GGTTTGATCCGTTCATCTCTTTGTTCTTTATATTTGAGAACTAGGTTGTGCCAAAAATGTAAATTCTTACTAGAACCAATTCTTTGCTGGCAAAATTAAATTGGAAGTATTTATAGAGGGTGTTCTGTACTTTATGATTTTAGGATGCTTTTTTTTTTTCGTTTGGTGGCTCAGTGGGTTCCAAATCACTAAGCCTGGTCAACCAATCTGACCCAGTGCTGCATCGTGGGTCCCGACTAAGTTAACCTACTACGCTTCCACTCATCAAGAACTTTAACTACTGGCTTCTTACTTGCAAACAGTTTGTTTTTCTCTTGGTTTGAGTGGTGTCGTACTCTTTAGTCTTTTTTCTTGCACGTGATAGTGAGAGTGTGGTGCAATGGCAGAATTAGGCCTTGCTACGGTGCTACGTCCGTCTGTATGCTTTCCCATCTCATTTTTTTTCCTTTAGGAAAGACAAATTGAATTGTTCTTTTTGCCACTATGCTTCGGCTGAGATAAAAATAAGGTAAGAGTTTTTTTTAAAATAAAAGAATAATGCCTTGCTTGCATAAAAGTACCTTGGTTTTGAAAGACTTAAGTCCTGTTATTTCTGATGCATCCCTTTCTTCGCTGGGTGGTTTTATCCTACACAAATGCACTGTTCAAACTCGGGATGCCCCACCCACCACGTCATTCAGTTCTTCAGATGTTAACATGCAGTGTCGTCAAAAGATTAGTTCTTTTGTCTGTCCTGGCACAGGTGGAGTCTCTGATTTTTTTCCAATCAACTTTTCGATCTGATACATTTGTCTGTTGCCTGCTGAGATTTTCAGAGTGGGACGGGGGACAAGTACACGGCAGAAAACAACGGGAACACAGTTCGGCACACTGCATCCATCGCCGTACTGTGAATTTTGACTTGCCAGGTACCCGCAGAATCCAATGCCCCTCCAGCCCTCCTCTCGCTATCTTTCGGCCCCCTGCTATCCTCACGTGAAACACCCTGCAGAACTCTTCTGTTCCTACATTTGCCCATGTTTTTAATCCTTCTGTTTGTTTGCGACAAGTTTGAAAAGGAGAAATAAGCTGTTCCTAGCTTACAACTTGAATAACAGTTGATTCTGTGATGCAAACGGCCTTTTCAAAATATCATGTGTAAGCTGTGAACCTGTTTCGTATGGGTAAAATTGATTTACTTGCAATATAAATTTATACATGGCATACTTCCTCCTCGCCACTTTATTCTTTCTGCCATTCACCTCGTGCTAATAAACTGTTAGCTTTTCTGATCTTTACGAAGCTTTAGCTTTGTATAAAATGTCATGCTCCACTAACCAAGTCAGAGCGTGTTTAGTTTGAGACTGATGAGGGTGAGCCCACTAGCCAGCCGGCCAGCCCAGTTCGAGTTTCCTAGGCTCTAGCTGGCCCGCCAAAGCCGTCCAATTTGCCGCGCCACGCCGCGCGGATTTACGCATCTGCCCCCAGGTGGAGTCCCATCCCCCGTAATTAAACCCGAGTGCGGGTGGCAAGCTCGAGGCGGAACGTTGACTCCTCTCCACTCCCCATCCCCTCCACGTCAACACCGCGCCGCCACGTCACTTCTCCCCCTCCCTGCTCTGCGGCGTGAGGAGGGCGGGTGCGGACAAAACGGCCACCCACCATACCAGCTCCACCTGGTACTATGCACTTCAACCCCTCAATTCAGAAACTATTCACATCGCGGTACTCCGGGGCAAGGAGTTTGCCTAGGCTCGTGTCTTCCCATATTTGCAGGGAAGACACTAAGGAAGAGTGCTTTTCTCAAACGGGCCCCTCACGGCTACTGCGCTGCGAGCCTGCGACTAGTAGTCATAGCGCACGGCGCACTCACGCACGCCGCCCTCGTCTCCTCGGCCAGTGCGGCGTACTGGTAAAAAAAAAGAGGGCACTCGGAGTAGCTTGGCTAGTGCTCCACACCGTTCGCTTTCCCCCGCCGGAGACGGAGCCGGAGCCGGAGCGTCGGATGCCATGGGCAGCGGCGCGTCGCGGCTGCTCACCGCGTGCGCGTGCTCGCGGCCGGCGCCGGCGCCCGCGGACGACGGCCCGTGCCTGGACGACGCGCTCGGCCACTCCTTCTGCTACGCCGCCAACTCCGCCGCCGCCGCCGCGGGACACTCGTCCTCCTTCCGCCACGCCATCTCCGGCGCCGCGCTCTCCGCCAACTCGTCCGTGCCCGTGCCGATCTACCACTCGTCGTCCGCCGGCGGCGGGGTGCCGCCGCAGTACTCCTCCGCGTTCCACACATCCTCGTCGTTCTCCTCCGCGCCGCTGCAGCTCTCCAACCTCTCCTCAGGGCCGCTCTTCCTCTCTGGGCCCATCGACCGCGGCCCGCAGCTCTCCGGCCCGCTCGACCAGGCCGTGCCCTTCTCCGGCCCGCTCCCAGCGAAGCCCACCAAGCCCGCCCCCTCATCGTCGTCGCGAGGCTTCTCGAGGAGGTTCCGGAAGCCGTCGTTCGGCAGCCTGCGGCGGAGCGTGTCCGAGAAGAACCGCCCGTGCGTTGTGCCGCTACGCCGCGAGGACGGCGTGCAGTGGGCGCACGGCCGCGCGGGGGAGGACCGCGTCCACGTGGTGGTCTCCGAGGACCAGCGGTGGCTCTTCGTCGGCATCTACGACGGCTTCAACGGCCCGGAGGCCCCCGACTTCCTGGTCGCCAACCTCTACCGCTTCCTGCTGCGCGAGCTCCGCGGGATCTTCTACGAAGAGGCCGACCCGGACTCCAAGCGACTGTGGCAGTTCCTGGCGGACGGCGACGACGACGACAGCGAGCTCGACTTCTCGGGCTCCGGCCGGTTCGCGCTGTCGCTCGCCAGGCTGAAGGAGCGGCGGCATCCCATATGGGCCCACGCTGCTGCTGCTGGCGACGGTCAAAGCGGCAGGGAGTGGGAAGTTAAGAGGTTGACGGCTGCGCCGGCGGTGAGGGACCACAGTGCTGTACTGGCCGCGCTCACCCGGGCGCTAGCTGCTGCAGAGTCGGCGTACCTGGACATGACCAACCAATCGATGGGAACCCACCCGGAGCTGGCGGTGACCGGTGCGTGCCTTCTCGTGGCCCTGTTGAGGGACGACGACGTCTATGTAATGAACCTTGGGGACAGCCGCGCCATCGTGGCGCAGCGGCGGGACGACGATGATGATTGCGTGCTTGGAACCATGCGGGTGGAGGACATTGGTGTGGCCTTGGAGACCGAGACAAGGATCCATGGGTATTCTGCGATTGGGCTTGAGGCATTGCAGCTGTCGACTGATCATAGCACAAGCATTGAAGAGGTAACCTTTTTGCAGACATAGCTGATTCAGTGTATTTGTGCATGTGCTGACTTAGCTGAAAAGATGAGCCTGCGTCCAATATAATTGTTCAGACCCAATTGCATTCTGTGAATACATGTGCACTGTGTGCATTGTCCTGCTCAGCAGCATGGCCTTATGACCTGCAGACCAATGTTCTTTTGTAGTACTCCCTCCGTTCCAAATTGTTGGTCTAGATATTATTATGCATAATAATATCTATGGACCTAGAAAAGCCAAAACGACCAACAATTTGGAACGGAGGAAGTAGTTGCATTCATATATCATTCATAGGAGTAGTCGGGAGGCAGTGATACTAACATCTAGCCATATAGAACAATCTTGTGGTTCATGCCATATTGTCAATGGCTCATCTCTCTTTTCCCTTCATCGTTGGCCGTTTACATTTTGATCCACTAGCCATGTTTTTTTTTGTTTAAATGTGTTAATGGAAAGTAACATGTGTGCTTTAGCCTACGAATTCTTTCTGCATATGAACTCCTAATCTTTTGTGTCTCTGTGCAGGAAGTGCAGAGGATCAAACGTGAACATCCAGATGATGATCAATGTATTGCAAATGACAGAGTTAAGGGCCGTCTAAAAGTTACCCGTGCTTTTGGGGCAGGGTATCTCAAACAGGTAATAGAGACTGCAGTTTCATCATTATGATAGGTCCCGTGATAAGAGAAAACTGGTAAAATTTAATGAAAAGTCTATGTATGTTTGTACAGGCAAAACTGAATGACGGGTTGCTAGAGATGTTTCGCAATGAGTACATAGGTGATACACCATATATATCATGCACACCTTCTCTTTGCCACCACAAGCTCTCCACAAGGGATCAATTTCTGGTTCTTTCTTCAGACGGCTTATATCAGTACCTGAGCAACGAGGAGGTAGTTCTACATGTTGAGAATTTCATGGAGAGGTTTCCTGAGGGTGATCCTGCACAGAGTTTAATTGAGGAGGTACTCTCCCGTGCGGCAAAGAAAGCCGGTAAGCTTACAGTGCGACCCTCTTCTTCCATACTGAATGCAAATGCATTCATTTCTTCATCTATTGGCATTGTGACCATTTATAAGTTCTGTAGCATTACAGTACTTCTTGCTGCAAATGTTTCTGTGCTTGGGTGTTCACACATGTTCATTTCGGATGGTAGACCACACTTCATAGAATAAACATATTTGTATGCATAAAAACTAGAAGTAATTCTAGACAGCAAGGTTAACGATCAGTTGTCAACACTATGCCAGTTCATAACATGCAAGAACCCTTTAACCAAATTTTACCCACACTTCATTTGTCCTATAAGAAAGTTCGTTACACTAGTCAGATTTTTCTGAACCTGTTTGATGCAATGATATGTACTGCTTTCCCTTCTCACTTTTGATAGAGGGGGTTTACTGACCTACCACCTAAAGTCGTACATTATGGGAGTGCCACTACAGTTCCTCGCTGAAATGTGGCCCTGAGTCTCACCTGTTAATGAGGGACACATATCCTATGCTCTACTGCAGATAGGAACAGTAGTGCAGGTCTTGCTATACAGTAGCTGGCAGTACCACAGTAGCAGATGGGGATCCTCTTCAGTTGCTCTATTATTGTAGAGGTGGCATTGATGTCCATCAAAGAGTCATTGCTGTTGCATCAATTTTTTTTTGAAAAGTGATGTTGCATCAATTATCAATGCATAGATATGAGCTAAAGTTTCCAGTGTTATTTTATCCTAGTGCCCTAGGATGCAAACCGGTTCATAGTAGAATTTCATGCAAACTTATCTTTGTGGGGTTTTCTTCCATGAACAATATGCCGATACTAACCTGAGTTGGTCTTCTTAGGTATGGACTTTTACGAGCTATTAGATATACCTCAAGGGGATCGCAGAAAATACCATGATGATGTCACCATCATGGTTATTTCTCTCGAAGGGAGAATCTGGAAGTCCTCTGGAACATATGTGTGATGTTCAGCTGATGCATCGTCGGTGTCAGTATTTATTCTGATGCAACGTTCAGCTGAAACCTCTTCAGCCGGTCAACACTCTCAGGCAATTGCATATATGCTCATCAAGAGAGAAAAGTCAGCATGGCATACAGATATGCAGTCCTGATACAAGCGGAATTATCCAGTTGGAGATCATTGCTGATCCTGATATCAGCTTTGGCACAGCTTATGCCCATGAGTTAACTCCGAGACACATTAAGGTTGCAGAGATCTGACAGCCCAGGTGGGGAGGAATTCCTTGGCAAAGCAGAGCCAATTTCGCTTTGTTTGCTGCCACAGCTTTCGTCGGTCGGTTCCGTACTCACCGCTGACAATTTTTTCCACCTCACTGTGCTGTCATAGTGTGGGTGTTCCATTCATCCTTGGGGAAAGAAGACCTGTAGGTACATGCAGTTTTTTTCCCATTCGTGTGAAGAATGAGCCTGTATTATATGGAAAACTCGAACTGGTCAATGGTCATGGCGGAGAAATTGATGATTGGCACCTCAATTTGTCCTGAAGGTGGCTCTCCTTCGAGTCTTAGATAGTTCTATGTATGAGATTGAGGTCCCTAAAAGAATGGGCCAGATCTGTTAGTGGTCGCCTCCCGGCAAAAACTACCCAGTGCCTTCTTGCTCTTAGCAAGTTCCTTGCCTCAGAAAGGTTGAGCTAAAAGATATATTTACGGGACTGTCTATTCATTCATCGTGTGCATGAATAAGTCATAATGATTTTTTTTTTCATCATGTGCATTATTTATTTGTTTGTGAATACTGACAGATTTAACTTGCCAACATGATGAAGTCATTTTGTTTACTAGGGCAAATAAGGAATGGTTAGAGGCTTAGAGCATGTAATTTCTGTAGTGTAGACCGAGTGAGCAAGTTGCAAATCTTACAGCAATGAGAACTGATTTTGTTCTGATCATATATCCGCCACTGGACACTTTGTGAAACGATATTAGTCGATTACTCCCTCCGTCCCAAATTATTATTTGTTTTGGCTTTCTAGATACACACCTTTTGATATGCATCTAGATATATACTTTATATCTAGATACATAGCATATATAGTAAAAGTGATGTATTTAGAAAAGTTAAAATAAATAGCTAAAATGAATAGTAATATGGGACATGTGCCGCATGCACCCAACAGCAAGGCCTCTTTGCTTGGTCATGTATCGATTAGGATATCCAAATTTCGGTTGCAGTTTAAGAACAGCAATGAAGCTTGAAACAGGATCGTCTTTCTGTTGGGAGGATCGATCTCCTTTGGGCCTGGGTCGCCGTGCCAGATTGTTCTCAAATCTCAAACGACAAACACCCGTTTGTTGATTCGGTCAAGGACTTTGAACACTTGTCCGGCCAATTTCTGCCATTTGCTTTTGCAGTTGGCAAAGCACGAGCTGACTAAGGGAGTGTTTGGATACGAGGTGCTAAACTTTAACAGTGTCACATCATATGTTCGGATGCTAATTAGGAGAACTAAACATGAGCTAATTATAAAAAAATTGCAGAACCCTGTGCTAATTCGCGAGACGAATCTATTAAGCCTAATTAATCCACCATTAACAAATGGTTACTGTAGCACGACATTGTCAAATCATGGACTAATTAGGCTTAATAGATTCGTCTCGCGAATTACACTCCGACTGTGCAATTAGTTTTGTAATTAGTCTATATTTAATACTTCTAATTAGCATCCAAATATCCAATGTGACGGGTGTTAAACTTTAACACGTGGGAACAAACAGACCCTAATACCAAAGCTGTAGGTAAATTCATAAAGGAAACTTTGAAACGAGAGATCCACACCTTTTTTTTTCTTGAAAAGGGCTCTCTTAAGCCTTAACCCCAGAGCCAGAAACTACTGGGATTTCATCTTTCCAAGGGCCACTCAAGTATTCACTGTATTGGATAACTGAAATCGAAGATGTCCACTAGGTAGAACTGGATTCCAGTAATCCGCCAAGCAACCGATCAGCAATCTAGAAGACTAGGTAGAATTAGAACTTGATTCCAGGTGAGGTTCAAAGTCGCCGAGATAAGGTAAACTGTAAGCCCTGCGACGGGGAATCCGAGACGAAAAATATGAAATCACCGGGATACGCTTACTTATGATTGGGTCATCGTGTAATAATCAAATCCGTATAGAACAAATCACTCGTACGACCAGCACGATCTCGCGGTATTCTAATGGCTTGCGGCCGGCGACAATTCTCCGCTCGATTCTTCTACACGGCGTAGTCAACTTTGTCGATGATTCGATGTGATCATGAGACGCGTCTAAGCAGTTTCAAATTCTCTCTTTCTTTTTTAAAAAAAGGAGGGGAAAGCAGTGGAGTTTATCGTGTCCTGTGTAGTGAATGCGGCTTTGTCAAACCGTAGATTGTGGTTTTCAAAAAAGGAGGTTCAGAAAAGAGGTTAGGAAAGTTGTACTACAGTGACATGGATTGAATTTGCGGAGCCGCTGAGGCCGAAACTTGAACGTAGAGCTATCGCGCATTGAAGCATGGTTCGGTGGCAGCCAGTTCTTTGATTGAACTGTTTCCGCTCCTGCAGACGAAAACTTTGCCTGCCAGTTGTGTTGATGTTTAGCGGTCGCGACACCACGGTCAGCTTAAGGTTGTGACTTGTGACAAACTGACAGCCGAGAGATCCAAGCAAAATGATGTTTGATCTGGCCAAACGAAATGCAGCCTGGAGACTTTTACCTGTAGTGCGTGTAATGCACGTTAGCCCTGGCTATCAGTTGCGCGTCACCACTAACTTCCAGTTGTGCAAGCAGAATTAATAAGCTCCCAAATCTGAAACTTCTTTCCTTCAGATACCCAGTCGTCATTTGCAAGTTACCAGCAGCTGTTTGCAAACACAAGCCATTTGCAGCACTGCAAAGGCCAATCTTACTTCGAGCAAAGACCATCCTTACTCAAAAAGGAAAACGTACAGGTTATTCGTAAGTTTGAATGTTAGAACCTTCGGAGCTTTGACCTGCCACAAGTGGATCCCATTTGTTTACTATGAAAAACAGGGAATGCATCTCACATTGGGGACAGGAAATGCGGGACGAAACATCGTCGCCCAACCGCTCGCAACCAATGCACAGACATGAACAGAATGACTTCAGCATTCACAGCACTCGGCACAGGATCTCATCTCACGCTGTCCCCCGCCAAATCTCTCTACCATCTCCACTGAAACAACTCCTCTGAAGATGCACCTCACATTTCAAAAACGTCAAATAAAGCTCACATCATGTAGGGCCTCAATTTGCAAAAAAAATTCCACAAAGCTTACATCAATCGGTATCAATCTGCGTAATTTTTGAAGGCCCAATATCACTCGAAGTCTCATGAAGGTCATCATCATCCATCAGTCTATAACAATTTCGGAATTTTTCTCATGGCTCTCTATAATACCATAACCACTCACCACTAAGGCACTAATTGTGCTTAAAATGCATTTAATCTAGTTTATTGGCCAACCTTGCGGTGTGCAAAGCATCTCTTACCATTCCGGCCTCTCTGACTATTGACTTGCACCAACGCCAACCCATCATCTTGCCGCCTGTATAAAGGCCTCGTCACATCACGGCTTCCTTGTCCGGCCAGCGCAGAGCAGCGTGGTGGTCTGCATCGGCATCGGCGCATCGTGATCTGCGGCCATGGACGGTGAGCCAGCCATGGAGGAGCCCCCTCACCTGTTCCTGTGCCCCATCTCCATGGAGCTCATGGACGACCCCGTCACCGTCTCCACCGGCGTCACCTACGACCGCCGCAGCATCGAGCAGTGGATCTTCGGGTACGGCAGGGCGACGTGCCCGGCCACCATGCAGCCGCTCGCTAACCTTGACCTCACGCCCAACCACACCCTCAAGCGCGTCATTGGCTCCTGGCTCGACCGCGGCTCGCCGTCGCCGTCGACGTCGGCTTCCTCGTCGCCGTCGACGTCGTCATTGTCGAGCCCGGCGCACGAGCTGCTGGCCACGCCGCTGTCCCGGATGCTGGGGGCGGAGCGGCTGCGGTCGGCGCTGGCCGATCTCGAGGAGACGCCGTTCAAGGTCACCGCGCTCAAGAACATCCGGGCGTGCATGGCCGGCGACGTGGCCATGCAGTGCGAGTTCGTGTCCTCGGGCGGGATCCAGGCGGTCGCCCGGGTCATGGCGCAGGCGCTCGCGGAGAGCGCCGCGGGCGGCGACTTCTCGGCGTTCACGGCGTGCGAGGAGGCCGCCGCGGTGCTCGCGCTGCTCCCGCTCGCGGACGCGGCGTCGGTGGGGCTCGTCCTCGCGCCGGAGTGCATGAGGCCGGTGATGGCGCTGCTCCAGCGCGGCGGCGCCGAGGCGAGGCTACACGCCATGGACATCGTGACCAAGATCTCCAATGCCGGCGCCGGGGACTGGACCGCCGCCGCCGGAGTCGAGGTTGACGACGTGCTCAAGCCCCTCCTGGAGCTCCTGGCCGACGAGGTCTCCACGAGGCTCAGCTCCCGAGCGCTCGACGTGCTCCTGGACGTCGTGGCGCGGTCCCGGGACGGGCCCGCCAAGGCCGTGGAGGTCGGCGCGGTGCACGTCCTCGTCGAGCTCCTCGCCGACGCCGACGACCGCCACGACGCCGAGCGGATACTGCTGCTGCTCAAGCGCCTGTGCAAATGCCCGGAGGGCCGCCTGGCCTTCGCGGAGCACGACCTGTCGGTGGCTGCCGTGGGTAAGACGATGCTGCGGGTGTCGCAGCTGGCCACCCAGCTGGCCGTCAAGGTGCTGTGGCTTGTCTCCGTGGTGGCGCCCTCGGAAAAGGTCCTGGAGGACATGGTGCTGACCGGTGCGGTGGCGAAGCTGCTGGGCCTGCTGCACGTCGAGACCCCGCCGGCGACGAAGCAGAAGACGGTGAGGATGGTGAGGATCAATGGTGGGTTCTGGCGGCAGTACTCGTGCTTCCCTACCGATCTCAGGGATTACCTGCGGCTGCTCGACTGATTTGTTCATTGCTTGGTTCATTGGTTTGGCCAATTGTATGTAATTAAGCAGAAAACTTCGTCCCTGCAATACAACTTCTCAATGACTTTCACCAAGGAACCGCCGACCTCGTCCGCATCAATAAGGCTTACTTGGCGCTGCTCCAAAGAAGGAATCCTCCCTGCAACCAAAAGATTATCATCCTATCTCCTTGCAGAACTGTCACACGAAGATTTGCACTAAAGCTATGACCATGAGTTGGTTCACTCTGATCAAACTGGTTTCCTTAAGGGTCGCGGCATAGCAGAGAACTTCGTATACGCAGCAGAGCTAGTTCAGTGCTGTCACAAGCGAAGAGCCCCTGCCATTGTTCTCAAGTTGGATTTTAGAAAAGCTTTTGACTCTATTAACTGGGATGCATTGGATTTAATCCTTTCTGCCAAAGGATCTGGATCAGGCTCCTCAACGAATTGACCGCAGTTGTCCTCAATAGAGTCCCTGGTAAATGGATCCAATGCAAGAGAGGACTCCATCAAAGTAACTTACTTGTCGATGTTTAAACCTAACCAACCTACCAAAGGGTGACCAAGGTAGTGTTTTGGATGGTGGGGCTCGTCGAGATCAGAAACTCGAAGGTAAACGCAGACACACGATTTAGACAGGTTCAGACCGCTGAATAGGGTAATACCTTACGTCCTGTGTGTTGGTTGGATTGAATTGTTTAGAAGGGGTCCCTGCCTCACCTTATATAGACGGGGCAGGTTTACAGGTCGGTTAATTTACAAGAATATTAGTCGGATATGACTAGAGGAGTTCTACTCTTATTACAATGAGTACTTTCCTAATCCTCGACTAGTTCCTATCTTTCCATGTAGACTACGCCGCTCTACGTGATGATCTCCATGTTAGATGCGTCTCGGTGTCCAACTCCATATTTAGGACTGACCAAACCTTCTGGTGGGTCCATAGATGTATGTACGACAAGCCCCGAGTACTTTTTAGCCAAATATAGCAAAACCGAGTACTTTTGAAGTCTCCACCGACTGCTCTTGATACTCCTCGAGTACTTCATCTGGTTATATCTTCAAAGGTGCCCCAAAACTACCATGAGGCTGGAAGGTGCTCAAGCATCTTTTGAGTAATCTTCGTCTTTGAATTTTTATGGAAGTGCGACGAAAGTCACACTCCATATGGAGTACCCTTCGAGTTTTAGGTTGAATCGAAAAATCAAGCTGAGGGTCAATCTATAATTTGCATCACTTTTCCCTTAAAACCTAGAGAAAAAACTTTTTGTCGATGGACACGTGGCAAATAGCCCCTGAGCCTTTGACCGACTAGTTTGGTGGGTATAAGGGTCAACCTTTGGTCAGCGTGACCATCTCTAGAAGGAGATCTTATCTCCTCCCAAAATAAAGGTAACCGCCAATTATGTCTCCCAAATTTTGGGATCCTTTAAATAAGAAACCATTCACTTCGCACAATATTTATGGTGCCACTTTTATAAATAACGGAGGAAGTTTATCCCTTCCGTTTTGCCCTTGCCATTCACTTCGCACGGTATCAACATGGATGAATTCATGGTGAGGGCTCGGATGTTCAAGAATATGAGCGGGATTCCCACGATTGTACGGGAATTCAACACCGCACACCCGCCAAAGCCTGTAAGTATCATGGTTGTAGCCCCCGAGTACTTATTTGAAGTTTCAGTATATGTTGACTTGTCTTTCTGTGCAGGAAGATGTCGCCTTATATTTCTCTGCTCCTCCTCCTCGTTCTGAAGATGCTTGTGAAGCAGCTCCTCATGTGTTCACACAGGAAGTTATGAAAAGTGATGACCAGGAGGAAGAAGTAGTCGAGTCCTCCAGCGGCACTAGTTCTGATGCCGCGGAGAAATATGAAGTCAAAGCCTGACCATCTGCTAAGGCCAGATCGTCCTTCGGGTCGAAGAAGCGCTAAGCTACAAATGAGCTTGAAGCCGCGATCTCTCCGCCACTAAAGAAGAAGCGGACTGTTGTTGCAAAACGGGCTGTGAAGAAATCCATCGCTACAAATGATGTGCCCCTAAGGTAATTACCTATGAGAAAGGACAAGATCCTGTCGGTATTTTATGTCCGGCAACCTACCGAGAGGTATCCCGAGGTAGTAGATTGGTTGGTAGGGATCGACGGACCTGGAACTTGAAGGTAAAAGCGAGGACACAAGACACAGATTTATACAGGTTTTGGCCACCAATGTAGCATAATATCCTACTAAAACGGACCCGAATTCCCATTTCTAAGAATTCAAGCCTACGCACCTCGGTGTTAGTTCCAGGAAGGCTATCATGTGCAAATTTTTATCTCAGATAGTACAAATCCATACCAACACAAAAATAGAAAGAGCAATAGGGTATAGATATCATAGATAACATGAGTAACGAGTCCATCTCAATGGCACATACCGGTACAAGTCCATCTGGACTGAATCAAGAAAGGTAAAATATCTATGCAGCGGAAACATAAGCTATGGCAAACTCCATCTCCAGAGGGGACTCGAGCGAAGAACGGTCCCTAGTCTTCCCAACCAGAGTTGTTGAAGTCGTAGTGGGGTTCCGACCCTAAAAAACCACCATCTACCCGAGAAGCGGGTAGGTCATGTCAACTCCCAAAGCAGCAAGCTAAGAAAATAGGGGATTATACTATATGCATGAGTAAAACCTATATTTGGTTGTAGGGAATTATGCAGCAGCAGCAGTAGCAGCAATCAAGGAAGCAGCAAAACAACATCATCTCCGAGGTCAAAACCTCAAACAAGGAAGTCGGCACAAATCATCGGAACCTTCACCCAAGGATCCAACACCCAACACACTAGGCAATGTGAGGGCTCCCTCCCCTCACATCTCAACGGCAAACACCGACCTATCTCTAAAAGAGGAGGCAGAAGCACAAGAAAAGTCGAGTCATAAGTAGCGGTAGTCAACAGCAATGTCCATAACTAGTGCACACAGACTATAGATATAGCTTTATACACTCTGCAAAGGTTGTACAACTGCACCCGCATGGATGGAGCCTGAACGGTAGCGATCCGTCCAAACCCTACCTTACAGCCGGAGCCCTAGTAAGTGGATAGCTCTCTCCTGTTTCCTCGAGTCTGGAACCATCTTCAGCTGCAGGGCACGCCGTCACCAGTGAGGATCTCGAAGCTGTGAAACCTACCCACGCTGGGGTGCAGTCTGGTCAGAGCAGGCCAACGCCTCGAACTCCTTACACGATCCTCCAATCCACCTACAGGCAGAGCACTAGAAATCAAAACGTCATCAGCTCTAGAAGCCATGGCCTACGTCATGGTCTTCAAGTCAGATGTGTCTCGGTGTCCAGCTCTATATTTAGGACTATCCAATCCTTCTGGTGGGTCTATAGATGTATGTACGACACCACTGTTGCCATATCTTTTCATTTTGGTTGCTGATCTCCTCCAACAGATGATTCTCAATGCTTTAAGTCACGATGACCTGGAACACCCAATCATAGCAACTTTGCCTTGCCTGTCCTTCAGTACCCTGATGATACCTTGATCATTGTCAAAGCGCAGGCATGTCAACTACAATGCCTCAAAGGAATCCTCTCCACCTTCTCTGCCATCACTGGACTTCATATCAATTTCAACGAGAGCACATTTGTTCCCATCAGTGTTCCAACTATTGCTGCTGCATCGATGGCCTCGTCCTTTGGTTGTTCGGTTGCAAGGTTTCCTCAAACTTACCTAGGGTGCCACTATCTACTCACAAGCTTCGGCCAGCTGACCTTCAACCCCTTGTTTGTGCCATGGAAGGTTACATTCCTGGTTGGTGTGGACCGCTCCTCACGCCTACCGGCTGCACTGTGTTGACTAATGCAGTCTTGGGAGCATGGACAGTTTATGCCATGGGCTCTATCCTTCTGCCTGCAGCCACGATCCACGTCATTGACAAGAAGAGAAGGGCCTTCCTTTGGATCGGTGACACCACTTGCCAAGGTCGCCTGAGAGATCATATGTTGGACACATGACCAAGGGGGTCTTGGTGTCAAAGACCTGGCCACTCAGAATCACAGTCTCCTCTCCAAGTTCTTGAGTAAGCTTCATGAACCTCCTACCACCGGTTGGCAACTGTGGTTCCACCGCATGTACGGCAGTGGCACCGGCCGCGATCTTGGAGACCACCACCACCTAGATACTCCTGTTTGGTCTGCCCTACTGCAGCTCCTACCATCCTTCAGTCAAACCACCAAGACTCACCTGGGTGATGGTGCCTCAATCAGTTTTTGGCATCATCACTGGTTTGGACCTGCACCATTAGCGGTCACCTTCCCAGCTCTTCTGTCACACTACAACTGACTGAACATCACCGTTCGTCAGGCTTGGAATCAGGGGCTCTAGGACCTTCACCTGCATCATCATCCTAGCCTTGCTGCATCCACCGGCTACTCTGCTCCAGGTGCTTCTTCTTGCAGCGCCTACTGAAGGCGTCCCCAATTGCCGCGGCATCGGTGCCCAGCTCTTGCCTTTCACCTCATCCACATTCTACCTCCATCAGGCCAAATTTCGCCCCCACGACCTGTTCTCCTCTTCCATTTGGGATAACACAGCCATCCCATGCTGCAAACACTTTGTCTAGCTCCTGCATCGCCACCGCTTGCCATCTGCTGCCCTCCTGTTCCACCGCAACATTCTGGAATCACCATTATGCGATGCCCCATGGTGTGACAGATATGGTGCCTCATCAGGTAGCTTCAGGCAGCGTACCTGCACTCCTTTAGGGACTTATGGAACATCCATGAGCTGGCGCTGATCCCTCATGCAAAGGTCCACTCCGGCATCATCACCGTGGTCCTTTGGAACATATGGAAGTGCCGCAACAACTTCGTCTTCAACAACGTGCTGGTCACGCCGCAAGTCATGTTGCATGTAGTGGCTTCTGACCTGGTGCTTTGGCGCTACCGATTGCGACATATGACTGCTATAGCTTCTCTTCTTTCGTGAAGTGACTTCTTTTGTAATATTTTAACATAGCTCTAACATAACCTCCTCTACCACCCCCTTCTCAAAATCTTGTATGGCACAACTTTGCATATCAATATAATTGTTCAGGCCAGCTCTTTACCTGCCGTAGCACCTCTCAAAAAAAATTAAGCAGAAAACAAAAGCTTCTAAAGAGAAGATTTGAAAGAAATGAAAGGAATACATGCACTTGATGCGCACATGGAAACGCCTGTTCCGTTCTACTGCTAGTATCTATATAGTATATGAGCTATTGATCTTTTGTGATCTCGTCAATGCTCACCATTAATTGCCCTAAAGGCCTAGAGAATGCGTAAGGTATATGAATTTTACAAGAATCTGGCAACGAACACTGTAACATCTTTCGGAACTCCTAGTATATATGAAACCTTTCAAGTCAAGAAGGTATATTTACTCTCTTCAAGTCCATTTAAAAAAGGACTAATCCCCATGTATAAACAAAAAAAAAAGTGTTTTATCACACCTCCTCTACTTTAACTGATTGTATTTGATCCTATTTACAGCTGATATTTAAATTATACTCCGTCTCAAATTATATGTAGTTTTGGGGTTATCGGACCGACTCAAAACTCATTAAAATGAAATTAATCCATATTTTAGAGCAAGGTAAGTGGGGAAAAAACTGAACCAGCTAGCTAATCCCACCTAAAGGTGTCACCAGTTGCATCCAGTCACGTGGAATCTTCAAAATAAAAAGGTTAGCGTCATAGGCATTTATACGTCGGAGATAGCCAAAGATTGAACAATGTGAGCATCTACGAGAAAGATGAATGAAGCAACAAAGAAAGAAATAGGACGCGCGCCGCATGATTTAAATTGACCGAGAGAGTTTTCATATGATCGAGACCTAACATTGCGCCTTTTCCCTCACTATTTTCTTAAACTTTGAGAGGTTGATAATCAGTAGGATCAAGCACTTCATCAATTTGTCAATCACATGGTGTTGGGTTATATTTCCTAGCTAGCTCCAACAAAAAAGCTAGTCTTCAAGTCGAAACTAATGATCCAACGGCATGTGTGGACATACTTTAGCCGGAGCATAAAACGTG
This sequence comes from Setaria viridis, assembly GCF_005286985.2. Classification (NCBI taxonomy): domain Eukaryota; kingdom Viridiplantae; phylum Streptophyta; class Magnoliopsida; order Poales; family Poaceae; genus Setaria; species Setaria viridis. The sequence continues at coordinate 34,491,518 of NC_048263.2, forward strand.
TTTCTCTCTTGCAATTAACATTTATGTTTTAGAAGTTTGGCTTCTCCGGCCAAAATGGCACCTAAATGTATTGCCTATTTTGGTTCTTCTACCTCTTGATCTACTACTAAGCAATTCCACAGTTTCTGAAATTTGACCTAAAGCTCTTTTTTGGAGGGTTTTAGTGCTCTTTTTTTCTTTTTTATGCTACTTTGCTGTTGCGAGTTGCGAATTTTTCATTTTTTTGGGAAAAATCCAGTGCTGACCTCAGCGGTAGCTGAATTGAAAGTTGAAGCTTCGTGGGCCCAATTCCAGGTCACCCACCGAAGTTCCAAAAGCGACCAAGCAAATACGCCATCCAGAAAGGTCTATTCTGAAAAAAAGAACACACCGAAAGCTCCCGGACGGGAAGACGACTTGGTGCTCGTGCTGCCGCGAGATCTAACCAAAACCCGCGCCCTCCTCACCGTCCGGTGAGCCCCGGACCCCGGCACCTCGCGGATCACCGGCGCTCGGGTGGTACCCAGAGGCGCGCGGTGGAACCCGCGAAGAGATAAGGGCGGCGCCAGACGCTCGGGCCGCGGGCGCGTGGGCGGGCGACGATGCCGGTGGCGGCGTCGGCCATCTACTTCCTCAACCTCCGCGGGGACGTCCTCATCAACCGCCTCTACCGCGACGATGTCGGGTACGTTGTGCCCTCGTAGGCTTGGAGCTGTAGATCTAGGGGCTCAAGGAGGGATCGATTCGTTCCCTTCTAGCTTGCGGCTGCGTAGATCGCGGGAGTGCTAGTTCGGTGGATTGTGGAATTCTATCCATTTTGCTTGGAGAGTGATGAGGGTTTAGCTCGGGGGAGCTGAAATGGGAGGCAGGCCTAGCTGATTCACACTTCGGGCGCTAAAATCTGGCGGTGCCATGGCTGCTGTTATATTGAGTAGTTGGAATTTGGAAAAGATATTGAGTTTTCTGGCTAGCGAAGCGATTGTGGAGGTACTTCCTTTCTGAAGTGGAGCATAGAGACTAATCACTGAGTCAGAGAATTTGTTATAAGTAATTACCTAGACTTCTGGAGCAGTTCACCTCTTTGTCTTAAAAGAGACGTGACTATGTACTAGGCTACTAAATTTTATCATTTCAGACTAGCGATTGCTCCACAAAGTTGATCACTGTGCAGTTCACTCGATCATTATTTTGTTGTTAGGTGAACATTTGCAGTGAAACTTTATCATTGGACATTTGGACCCTATTTTACATGTTCAATTCGGAAAACTGTTATATCATTTCCACTATAAGGCATATGTTCAATAACATACACATTATTTTCTGGGAGACATTGAAATATGTAAATTACTAAGGATATCACCTCAATCGTGCTGTTATCTATTCCCTTGTTGCATTTATCATTCAAAATTTATTCAGCAAGGATCAACTCCTGAGGATACATTTGGCTCCATTCATTTTAAATTCCATGTTTTACTTACCAGTTCAACTCACATTTAGTGACTAAATCCCACTGTATTCATGTACTGTTATGCAGGGGAAATATGGTTGATGCGTTCAGGATGCATATTATGCAAACAAAAGAACTTGGTACATGCCCTGTTCGGCAAATAGGAGGCTGTTCCTTCCTTTACATGAGGATCAGTAATGTTTATATTGTGATTGTGGTTAGCAGCAATGCTAATGTTGCTTGCGCTTTCAAGTTTGTTGTTGAGGTATGCAATTCCTTTTGAGAAACTTCTACAACAAAATTTGCATAACCCACAAAGTCACTGTACAACCTTGATGATTTAAAAGATTTAGATATACATCGCAAACTGTTAGTACTGATGAATTTAGCAGTACAGATGATCACCCTGTTCTCCCACAATGTTGCAAATTAACTTGATGAGAGTAAAAAAGAGATGACTTGGTCTCTTTTTTTTTTTGAGAATCCATGACTTGGTCGTGTAAACCATTACAGAAGCCAGACTATGTGTCAGATATGAGTAAAGAGAAAATATAGGGTACAAGGATACATCAAGACTTGTGAGATTAGATAATTGAGTCCACAGACATATAGTTACCGAAGTGGTACCAATTGGTCACTTAATGAACTGTTCAGTTTTTAGGAGTTGTGTAATAGGCATCCTTGTGTTATGTTATATCACGAAGGTGGTTTTACATTGCAATTAAAATTTGTTATTTGCTAAGGGTGAGGTAATTCTTTAGTTAGCAATAACTAAATGCCAAAGTTGAAAAGTTATAAGCTTGTTTGTGATTAGGAATGAGAAGATGTTTTCAATGGCTACTTGTAGTGGTTCCATTTTCATTGATATTGAAAAATAGTGTGATAGGAATAATGGAAGCCTAGCCTGCTGTATTATTTCCTTTTGAAATTAAACCCCAACTCTTCTTTATCTGAAAAGGTTAGCCTGATAGAGAAATGGGAGTTTAGCTCTTCTTAATTAAATTCAGAGATCTTGACATCATCCTATAGTTTTCTGAACCATTCGCACTTTGGTGGAATATTATTATTTAAACTGAATATTATTTGAAACTATCAGGCAGTGGCTCTCTTCAAGTCCTACTTTGGTGGAGCATTTGATGAAGATGCCATCAGGAATAACTTTGTTTTAATATACGAACTTCTTGATGGTAAGGCAGCATCTTGAATTTTACTTCGCTCGCTGCTATGATGGATATTTCTGTGTCTTTATATAGTCTTTGATACTGTGCAGAGATTATGGATTTTGGTTATCCCCAAAATCTGTCACCTGAAATCTTGAAGTTGTATATAACTCAAGAAGGCGTCCGGTCACCATTTTCCTCCAAGGTCAGAAAATGTGGATCTGAAATTTGATATACTGGGCTAAAAAGTCACCAAAAGCTTTATGCTGATTGTTTGTTCTGCTATGAAACCATCTGAGTACTATTTCTCTTGAATTTCTGCACTGACAGGCCTCGGACAAGCCTGTTCCAAATGCGACCCTTCAAGTAACCGGTGCTGTTGGTTGGAGAAGAGAGGGTCTTATGTACAAGAAGAATGAGGTGCTTGAACTTTATTTATAAAACTTTTAGGATCTTATGCACTAATTTTCCTTTTTGAAAAAATGGCCCCATGTTATCTTATTTTATTCTGATCTCTACCTCCTTTAGTTCATTAGTGGTGGAGTAATATTACTTCTTTTTCTCAGGTTTTCTTGGACATAGTTGAGAGTGTAAACCTTCTTATGTCTTCGAAAGGTACTTTACAGACCCATCCTTTGAGCTGCTCAATTGTCTTCCCTGTTGTATTAACTGATGCATGTATATGTGCCATTCCTGCAGGGAGTGTTCTGCGATGTGATGTGACAGGAAAAATTCTGATGAAGTGCTTCCTTTCTGGAATGCCTGATCTGAAGCTGGGACTAAATGACAAGATTGGGCTTGAAAAGGAAGCCCAACTGAAGTCCAGGCCTACAAAGAGGTCAGTTTCTTGGTTATTATAAAAATAGTAAAGAAAGCTGTGGACTGTTTTGCTGATTACTATTGTTAATAGCATGTGTACCTGTTATTTTTGCTACATTTTTACTGATCATTTGTCTTCTCTTTCTCTACAGTGGGAAGACCATTGAACTTGATGATGTCACATTCCACCAGTGTGTTAACTTAACAAGATTTAACTCGGAAAAGACAGTCAGCTTTGTGCCACCAGATGGTGAATTTGAATTGATGAAGTAATCTTCTCAATTTCTTTTATGCTTTTAATTCCTTCCCTGCTAGAAGCAGATTTTATTATCTGCACTTTGGCTGGCTTTTGATGGATAAATTTTGTTACAGGTACCGAATCACGGAGGGTGTCAACCTTCCATTCCGTGTTCTTCCGACAATCAAGGAATTGGGCCGAACGCGGATGGAGATTAATGTGAAAGTAAGTGAGGCATATTTTGATTGGTGGTGTGGTCATGATCAATTTTACTGACATGAACCTTAATGACATAGGTCAAGAGTGTTTTCGGTGCCAAGATGTTTGCACTAGGTGTTGTTGTCAAAGTACCTGTTCCAAAGCAGACAGCGAAGACTAGTTTCCAAACAACGTCAGGCAAAGCAAAATACAATGCTTCGATCGATTCACTGGTGTGGAAGTATGTACCGGTTACCTTTGTCTAGCATTCATCTGCAGTTAGCTTTTTTCAGAATTTTTTTCTACTCAACCATATTGCAAGTGATAAGTGTACTTGAACTGATAACACATTTCTAAAACTACAGGATCAGGAAATTCCCTGGACAGACTGAGGCAACTATGAGTGCAGAAGTTGAGTTGATATCTACAATGGGTGAGAAGAAATCATGGAACAGACCACCGATTCAGATGGAATTCCAGGTAACACCCTCACATCCTTTTGAAGAACACACTTATTTCCTTGTTGATCTGTACTTCATTTTATCATTCTACAATTTGGAACTGAAAATGAAAAGTTGCAGAGGGCTCAAATATATATTGTTCGTTTATGAACTGAGCTTGGTCCTACACAAGAAATTGAAATGTAGCTTTTGGTATTGGAACTTGTTTATTAGAGGCATTGCCTGCCCATGCTAGGTCACTCCGATAGAATATGCTAACCCAACTGATTATATGGCTATGTTGTTTGGCTATTTTCTCAACACTGTCCTCCATGCTCTATCTGATGTCTGGTTCCTGTAGGTTCCAATGTTCACTGCTTCTGGTCTTCGTGTTCGGTTCCTTAAGGTATGTGCAATAAGTGTTGATATGAAACCTTGCAACATCTGGAGATGAAAACCCTCACGTGATACATTTTCCAGGTCTGGGAGAAGAGTGGTTACAACACCGTTGAGTGGGTTCGCTACATCACGAGAGCAGGATCATACGAGATAAGGTGTTAGCGACAGATTAAATCTTTCAAGCTCCTTTGAACAGTTATTTCGAGGATCCACAGAGGTCTCTCTGTACGGCGTCATGCATGATTATAAAGCACGGATATTGTGACAGAACTATCTGAAAACCTTGTACTTCAGCAGAGGGGGCAGGGCAGGGCAGACCAGGCAATTTTCCTTCATGTTCTTCTATTCATTGTAGTCTGGGATATCTATTCGCCCCCCTCGTGTCTTGTTTGTTTGGTAGAAAGTATTTTTGTTTGTATATTTGGCGGTAGCATTCCTTGTTGATCAATATACACCAGTTGTCAGTTTGTATTGTTTTTCGCCTTAAATGGATGAGTGGATTCACCTGGCATAACAGTGTACAAACATTTGAAGCATAAGATTTGGTATAATTGCAGATTAGCAGTGTTTTGATGTGAAGATGCTACAGGCCACATTGTGTCCCTAATCCCTACCTATCTAAGGGCCTGTTTTCTTCCACCTTGCTAAGTTTTAGTTGCTAAAAGTTGCTAAACTTTAGCAAAGCTGTTTGGATACTCTTGCTAAAAGATATTTAATGAGCTGTAAAAGGACCTATCTACCCTTATTAAAGGTGCGCAGGAGGGGGAAGACAAGCAATAAATGAGGGGTATATGTTGTCCAGCCCATCTTTTAGCAAGTTTTAGCAACCAAAAACTTGCTAAAGTGCTAAACTTTAGCAACTCAATTTTAGCAAGTTTTAGCAAGGGTGTTTGGCAGTTTAGCAGCTAAAAGTTGCAAGGTGGAAGTAAACACCCCCTAAATATCTTCAGAAATATTTGTGAATGATGATGACTGCCGTACTGGTCATGAGTGGCTCAAAAACAAAAAATTGTAAGCATGAAAGAGTAAGTGAGAGAAGATCGGGTGCACCCGGCCCTTGGGATCTCCCGTGCACCCTGGATGCACCATCAACGCTCCAGATGCACGAGAATTTTGCACGGCGGGTTGGATTCGTGAAAAAAACAGGGGCTAAAATGTAAAACATGCATCCCACAGTACATGCATCTGGAGCATTGTGCATCCGACGGATGCACCTGGCCGGGTGCAGGGGAGCACACCAAGGGCCGGGTGCACCCGATCTGCTCTCAAGAGGAAGTACTGCAGCCAAAATATTAAAATCTTAAAATTTTAGTAGCATCAAAAGTGCCGAATTGCGAACAAAGTAATCACGAAGTTCCCATTAAATTTGGACGTTGCCAGTACATTAAATTAAATAAGTCCTAAAGATCAAGTGAAAACAACAGCATTTTAGCTTTCTGATGAAATAGGTTACAACTTACAACCTATAAAAGTAACAAATCATCGGTCCCAAGACGCCACCACATATTGGGACGTCCCCATGAACTGGGACCTCGACGGTTCATAACTCCCCTCCAAAAAATCTTCACCTAAAGCTCATAAGGCTCTTGCCCGACAAGACATTCATCAATTTCATGCCCTAGAACAAGCTGAAAACATTTATCCCGTTCATGTTCACAGTGCTAAAAAACACAGACACGGAGTACCAGTTCTTCATCCACTGGGACAGCTACTAAACCACGAACAGTTCCATCACCTCCATAGCCAGCCACTTCCTTGTTGTACAGAACGATCTTGTTTTCTTCATTTCCAGAAGTCCAAGCAGTTACTTTGCTAATGAAATCAGATGGCCCCTTCAAGATACTGACTGTGAAAGATGCTTCCACGGCAGATGGAACAGGCGTATACACCAATTCCACAGTACTCAAACAGTTATACAGAAACTGAGTAGTGGGTTGCTGCAAATGACGGATGCCACTGTGTTCTAGATAACCTTTGCTGAAATCTTCATCGAGGTCACCATCACCCTTGATTTTCAAATGGAACTCAAAATACATGCTATCACTTACAGCAAGTGCTCGATACAGGCCCATCAAAGTCAGTGCATCATCCTGTGCAGGGATTTAGGCAAAATGTAATGTAAAACGCATGACAAAAAGAAATCAAGCTTGATGAGTCAATTATAATTCAGACGATACCAAGAGAAATTTGGGTAGGTTCGGTTAAGTTACTTAAAAAGATCCAGTACTTGATAAATGTATAAATTTACCACCGTCGGCAGGGGCTGATCCGGGGGGTGCTGGGAGCTTAAGCCCCCTACCTCCCCACAAACAATGGATACCCTTCTTGAGCTCCCCTCCATTTTTAAGGAGGCGGAAGGATGAAGAAGGAAGATCAGGAAGAAAAAAATGGAGAGGAAGAAGAAGGAAAAAGGAGGAAGAAAAGTCCCCCTAAGTTTGGAGGCCGAATCCACCGCTAACTATCAGCTTCCATCCGATCACTTTATTCAGATATTGCAAGCGAACTAGACTGATTGCTACTCTCACTGTACAGGATTGTTCCAATCACGAAATGAGAGATTACGTCATGTGCATGAATCAGATTCTGACTAAATATTGTTTTCACGAGCCAACGAGCGAATGATTATGGAAGCTTAATGTACGTAACAGAATCTTTGGGATGGATTGATTCTTTCGGTGGTAGGTCTCTTTCAATGGTGCATGCACCAAATATTGCATATTTAGATGGTTTCTGACAATGGATGTAACAGAGTCTTTGGTCATGCCTTTGTTTAACCGCATGCATAATTGGCGAAAAAGAAAAATAGGCACACTGATGAATGAAATTGGGTACAGACCTTGGAGGTTATGACTTGGGGCTCATCCCTGCCACGCCTGAACAAATAGACACATATGTAGTCGTACTCGTCCCTTGCCAACACAGTACCTATTGGAAGATAGTAGATTGATTATTGGGCTAACCCTAGAGGGTAGCTATATAGATGTCTTACATGGGCCTATTGGGCCATAATACACACACTACACCAACACTCCCCCGCAGTCTGAACTACCGACGCAGCGGAGTTGCAGACTGGACATGAAAAGAAAGGCACACACACAAGCCCCCCCACAGACGCAACTAGCCACAGGTGATGTTGAGGCTGGAGCGAAACTCGGTGAAGGCGGGTGACGGGAGGCCCTTGGTGAAGATGTCAGCAAACTGAGAGGTGGTCGGGACGTGGAGGACCCGAACATCGCCGATGGCGACCCGATCCCGGACGAAGTGAAGATCAATCTCCACATGCTTGGTCCGCTGGTGCTGAACAGGGTTGGTGGAGAGGTACACCGCACTGACGTTGTCGCAGTAGACAAGAGTGCTCCGGGAAGAAGGAGTGTGGAGCTCGACAAGGAGCTGCCGAAGCCAGGATGCCTCGGCCACGCCGTTAGCGACAGCGCGGTACTCCGCCTCGGCACTGGAGCGGGAGACCACCGGCTGACGCTTGGACGACCAGGACACCAGGTTGCCGCCCAAAAAGACGGCGTAGCCGGAGGTAGAGCGCCGAGTGTCCGGACACCCGGCCCAGTCAGCGTCGGTGTAGACAACAAGCTCAGTGGAGGGAGACCGGTGAAGAAGGAGGCCGTAGTCCACAGTGCCCCGGAGGTAACGGAGTAAGCGCTTCAGAGCAGTGAGATGGGGCTCCCGGGGATCATGCATGTGAAGGCAAATCTGCTGAACTGCATAAGTGATATCTGGCCTGGTGAAGGTGAGGTACTGAAGGGCCTCAGCTAGACTCCGGTACGCAGTAGCATCGGTCACAGGAGTGCCGGCGGCCTCTGACAACTTGGCCTGAGTATCAACTGGAGTGGAGCAGGGCTTGCAGTCAGTCATCCCAGCTCGCTCCAGGATATCAAGAGTATACTGCCGCTGGTGAAGAAAGAGGCCGGCCTGACGAGGCTCAACCGTGACCCCAAGAAAATGATGGAGCACACCCAGATCCTTCATAGCGAACTCCTGCTGAAGCGAGGTGATGATCCGCCGTAGGAGGGACGGACTGGAGGCAGTGAGGACAATGTCATCAACATAGAGCAGTAGATAAGCAGTCACAGCTCCATGGTGATAAATGAACAGCGAAGTATCGGACTTGGCCTCCACAAAGCCCAGCGTCAGGAGGTAGGCAGCAAACCTCGAATACCAAGCTCGAGGGGCCTGCTTGAGGCCATAAAGTGACTTGTTGAGCCGGCAGACCATATCAGGCCGAGAAGAGTCAACAAACCCCGCTGGCTGGCTGCAGTAAACAGTCTCAGTCAGAGTGCCATGCAAGAAGGCGTTCTTGACGTCGAGCTGATGCACGGGCCAGGAGCGGGAGAGAGCCAGTGAGAGAACAGTCCGGACAGTAGCTGGCTTGACCACCGGACTGAACGTCTCGTCGTAGTCGACACCAGGGCGCTGAGTGAAACCCCGGAGAACCTAGCGAGCCTTGTACCGCTCAAGGGTACCATCAGCCCGCCGCTTGTGAGTCCAGATCCACTTGCCGGTGACGACGTTGGAGCCAGGCGGACGGGGCACCAGATCCCAAGTCTGGTTGGCGAGGAGCGCCGCGTACTCCTCTTCCATCGCGCGGCGCCAGTGAGGATCCGACAGGGCACCGCGGACGGAGGAGGGTACAGGAGAAACCTGCGGCGCACCGGGCATCGCTGAAAGAGCCCGGGGCCGCAGGGTACCAGCCGCAAGTCGCGTCACCATAGGGTGAACGTGATGCGGGTGTCGGTGTAGGAGAGGCGGATGGTACACCGTCGGCGCGACACGGGCAGTCGGGGCCGGTGGAGGTGGTGGTGGTGTAGGCGTCGCCGGCGGAGAAGAGTCCACCGGCGATGACTGAGGCGGCGACGGCGGTGGCGGGGCCGGCTGCAGGTCCAGGGGAGCCGGCCGCGCCCGGCGCTGGTAGACGCGTACGGGCTGCGCAAACCGGACAGCAGGTGCTGCAGGCGGTGCCACCGGTCCCGCGCAGGGCGAAGGGGAAGAAGCAGCACCAGAGGCCGGCACCGTCGGACCCGTGCGGAGCGCAGGGTCAGGGACAGCACCGGTGGACGTCGAGCCCGAGGAGAACCACGGCGGAGCAGTACCTGCAGGACAGAACGGTAGCGGTGGCGGGTCCACCGGGTCAGTGGGAAACAGGGAGGAGAGATCAGGGTCGGAGGTGGAAGGAGGTGGGGAGGTGGTGGAGTAAGGAAAGACGGACTCGTCAAACACCACGTGGCGAGAGATGAGGACCCGCCGAGATGAGAGGTCAAAGCAACGGTACCCCTTGTGATCCGGGGAGTACCCGAGGAAGACACACTGAGTCGAACGGGGAGCCAGCTTATGAGGAGCGGTGGCTGCGGTGTTAGGATAACACGCACACCCGAAGACCCGAAGGTGATCGTAACGGGGGGAGGTACCGAAGAGAGCGTGGTGTGGAGTGGGAGCGGGGCAGGCAACAGAAGGTAGGCGGTTAAGGAGATAGGTGGAGGTGTGAAGACTCTCAGCCCAAAAGGGGGCAGGGAGAGAAGACTGGAACAGAAGAGAGCGCATGGTGTCGTTCGTGGTACGAATCATGCGTTCAGCCTTACCGTTCTAGGAGGAGGTATATGGACATGACATGCGTAGGTGCACGCCGTGAGAGAGGAAGAAGGCACGGGAGGTGGTGTTATCAAACTCGCGGCCATTGTCACATTGGACGGCCTTGATGGTGAGACCGAACTGAGTGGACACCCAAGCGAAGAAGTGGAGAAGTGTGGGGAAAGTGTTAGACTTGGCACGCAAGGGAAAAGTCCAAGAATAATGAGAGAAATCATCAACCACAATAAGATAGTACTTGTAGCCAGAAATGCTCAGAACAGGAGATGTCCATAGATCGCAATGTACAAGGTCGAAAACATGGGTCGCATGTGAAGAAGAGGTAGGGAAAGGAAGGCGAACATGACGGCCCAGTTGGCACGCCGGACACAGGTGCTCATCATGAGCCCGAGTACATGGTATATCGGAACTACGACTAAGCTGTGTCAGGACAGCACGACCAGGATGACCGAGACGCCGGTGCCATGTAGTGGAAGAAGCTGTGGCTGCAAAAGCGGCTGAAGAAGCGGAGGGCGAAGCGGAAGAAGTGGACGCAGGAAATCGGAGGGAGTAAAGGGGCCCGGTGCTGTCACAGCGGAGAAGAGGTCGCCGGGTAGCCACATCCTTCACAGTAAGACCAGAAGAGTCAAATTCAACAGAACAGGAATTATCAGTGGTAAAACGGCGAATAGAAAGAAGGTTGTGAACCATGGAGGGAGCAACAAGAACATCAGAAACCCGAAAAGAACCGGGAGTGTGAGCAGTACCCACGGAGGTGACAGGAAGACAAGAACCATTTGCGACCATGATGGACGAAGGGTGGGAGGAAGAAGGAGGGTGAACGGAAGAGAGTATACCAGGGTCGGGTGTAGTATGGAAGGTGGCACCCGAGTCTGCGATCCAGTCCTGACCGACTGGAGGTGTCAAGGCCATGGTGCCGAAGGAGCGTGCCAAGGCAGTCGGGTCCCATCCGACAGGCCCAGGCGAGGCCCTAGGAGGAGGAGCCCACGGCGACGCAAACTGAGGAGGAGCCCACGGCGACGCAAACTGAGCAGCTGGGACAGCGCCAGCGAGCATGGCGGCCGGTGGACGAGGCTCGCCTCCGGTGGCCTGGAAGGGCCACATAGAGATGCGCCCTGACCATGGGTGGGTGAAGGACGGCCAGGGAGAACCCCGTGGAGGCGTCGGTGTGCCCGCCGGTGTGCCCCCACCGCGCCCCCCACCACGTCCCCCACCACGGCAACGGCGGCCGCCACGGCCCCCCCCACCCCCGCTCGGCCCAGGAGGAGGACCAAGAAGGGACGACGGTGGCGAAGCGGAGGGTCGTGGCGGTGGAGTCACAGCAAGCGCGGTCGAGGAAGACGCGGACCCCGGCGTAGGAAGGGACCCAGGCTGGATGCCCTGAGTAAGCTCCTCCATGACAAGATCATCCCGGACCTGGAGGAAGGTGGGGAAGGGTCGCTGCCGGGTGATCCAGGTGCGGAGGTGGGCGTAGCGGTCGCTGAGGCCGCGAAGAACGTTGAGAACCAAGATCCGGTCCTCCACGGCCCAGCCAAGATCCCCGAGGGAGTCCGCCATGGTCTTCATCTTCCGGCAGAACTCACCAACAGAGAGGTCGCCCTGGACGAAGGTGCGGAAGCTCGCATCGAGACGAAGGGCCCGGGCTTCGGCGTTGCCCAGGAACTGGCCCTCGAGCGCCAGCCAGGCCCGGCGGGCGGTGGTGTCGGGGGTGCCGCGGACGAGATCGTGGAGGTCGAGGGAGATGGTCCCCAGGATCCACGACAGGACGATGCTGTCGAGGCGAACCCACGCAGCTGTCCGGGCCGCAGGGAAGGTGTCGGTGAGGACATGGTCGTCGAGGGCGTAACGGCGGAGAATGAGCAGGACCATGTCCCGCCAGCGGGCGTAGGAGGGCGACTCAGGGTCGAGGACGACGGGGACCAAGCTCTTGATGTTCTGGACACCCCCGGCCTGGTAGTGGAGCTGTGCGACAAGTGGATCGGCCGGATCGGTCCAGGCCACCACAGGCGGACGGGGTGCACCGGAGCCGGAGGAGGTGGCCGTGCTGTCGTGGGACATCGTGAGGAGCTGCTCTGCCTCGGCGATCTGACGGGCCAAGACGTCGGCCGCATCCCGCTCCCGCTCCCAGGTCAGGGCTGCGGCGCGCAGGCGCGCCTGTCCCTCGGCAGCGGCAGCCCGGGCAGCGACGAGGGCTGTCGCGAGGTTCCCATCCGGAGGTGGTAGAGGAGGCGGGGCGGGGAAAGGTAGGCGAGCGTGCCCCGCCCCCCCGGCGCCTACTGGAGCAGCTGCCACCCCTGTAAAAACAGGGGCAGCAGCCCGCCCCACCCCCGGTTGAAAAATAGGGGCAGGAGGCGTCGGGTAGAGGACGGCGGCGGCAGCGGCGGCGGCGGCGGCGACGGCGGCGTCCCCGCCGGCACGCCCCCCACCGCCCGCGCGGCGAGCCGCGGCAGCGGCGGCGGCGGGATCCGCCTCGGCGGGATCCCCGCCCGCACGCTCGCCCGCGCGGCGAGCCGCAGCGGCGGCGGCGACGGTGGCGGCGGCGGCTGCGGGATCCGCGCCGTCCGCCGCCCCGGCGGCGGCGGCGGCGGCAGGGCCCGCCCCGACGGCCAGAGCCGCGGCCGCAGGAGGCCGGTCGGCGCCGCCTGCGCCCACGAGGGAAGAAGAGAGGGGAAGGAGGAGAGGGGAGGGGGGAAGGAGTCGCCGGCCATGGCGCCGGCCGGCGGCGGCGGCGGCGGCGACGGCCGGCCAGGTCACCAGGTAACCCTAACTGATACCATATTGGAAGATAGTAGATTGATTATTGAGCTAACCCTAGAGGGTAGCTATATAGATGTCTTACATGGGCCTATTGAGCCATAATACACACACTACACCAACAGTACCAAATACGCTAATCGGATAACTCCTGTCAGTCTCGGCAATCAAGGCCAGTGACAGGAATCAGAACAAGAACATGGTTTCTATACAGGTACATCCGTCGACACATGTGCGATGAACAAGGACAAATAGCTAAAAAAAATGAAGATAAATGAACAGATGTGATCACGAATGTACTCACACTCTTTGTCCATGTCTCTTTGTCCATGTCAAAGAAGGCGACGTTGAATTCGCAAAAGCTCCGGCTTCAGCTCCATCTTCTCCTCCTTCCAAGCTATATCAACAGTTGCCCGCGCCCACAATCTGAGGCGATTTGTAGTTTTGCAACCGGGGGAAAACCCCGACCTGGTTTTTATATGTGTCCCGTCAAAAAAATTTATAGGAGTTTTTGGTGTGTTACCGGAGTCTGACATGATTTGTAGGAGTATTTGGTGTGCTACCGGAGTCTTGGCATGATTCTTTCTCCGATAAGAACAAGAATATAGACGAAGCGGGGGGAAACGATAGCCAAATAAAAGACCAAAATTCGGTAAGAACAAACAAACTTATGGTAAAGTTTTTAGTGGAGGAAAAGCTGTGACTTGTGATCTGGAAACGCCGGCGGAGTTCGGAAGTGGCACGCATCTCCAGTGTTTTTAACGACGAAGCGGTGGCATAGCTTTTCTAGTGCCCACGGCCCAACGCAGAACGCACCAAAATTTTCCTCCAGCTCCACTAGCCCACGCCGGCGCCGCCGTCGGAGCACCCGCATCCCCGTCCGTCTGAGATGGCATCGCCGTCGCCGGCGCTGCTGAAGGACGCCGTGGGCGGCCTCGACCGCGACGGCTTCGTCGCCCTCCTCTCCAAGCTCATCGGCGAGTCCGCGCGCCTGCAGAACGACCCGCCGGCCCACATGCCTCAGGAGGACCTCGTGGCGCAGCACGTCGTCGACGCGCTCCGCCCGGTGTCCACCGAGACTGGGGGCGGCCCGCTCGTCGTGCGGAAGGTCAGCTACGCCGAGGGCAGGAGCAACGTCATCGTCGAGTACCCAGGCACCGTCCCCGGCCGCGTCGTCTCCTTCGTTGGCATGCATATGGACGTCGTCCCGGCAAACCCCAGCGAGTGGGTAAGTTGCGTTGCGTGAACCCCTTCTGCCTGGTTATCTAGATTCATCTGATTTTGCAACTCCTGTCGATTAGTTGGTAGTTTCCAGTGTGTCTTACAGCTGAGCAGATTCGTCTTTGCTTGATCTGGTAGTTCTTCAGTTGTAAATGCCAGTACAAATACATCGTTTTGACTTTTGAATAATGAATCGATGGCCTGCTTAAAAAAAGTAATGAATCAATGACGCCGGTGCTAAATTCTGCATACTGATACATGTGATTAGGTCTACTGATATAAAAATTGCACAGGCATTGCAATAAGTGAACTACTGGGATTCTGTTGGGAAAGTGTTTATTCTGTTAGTTTTTTTATACCGGTGTGCTTTCCTTATGTAAAATGAATAGTGAAGTGTTTCAATAACAGGATCTCCATCAGCCATCATAGTTGATTCTTGATTTTATAACTTTGGTCATCCAAATTTCTGCAGGACTTCGATCCTTTCTCACTAACCTTTGATAGCGAGGACAAGGACAAGCTTCGGGGACGTGGGACAACTGACTGTCTCGGCCATGTTGCGCTAGTGGCTCAGCTAATGCGGCGGCTTGGTGAGGTCAAGCCACCCTTGAAGCATTCTGTCATTGCCGTGTTCATTGCCAATGAGGAAAACTCATCTGTCACTGGCATTGGTGTTGATGGCCTCGTGAAGGATGGGTTGCTGGATAAGCTCAAGACCGGACCCTTGTAAGTAGTGCCCCATCAAAAACTGATGTGTTGTTTCTGGGAATTATGTGCTGATTATTTGGTGTTACAAAGGTTCTGGATAGATACAGCTGATAAGCAGCCATGCATTGGCACCGGTGGAATGATTCCATGGCATCTCAAGGCAACAGGGAAGCTGTTCCACAGTGGCCTTGCACATAAGGTATTTGATTCAAACTTGTCAGATTGCTTCAGTTCGGTCACGTGTTTTATGGCCCTTGCCCCTTGCAGGATAACCTGGACCATTGGAGTTGCTTAGCTAATTTGAAAATGTACTTTTGACCATTGTGCAATTTTGGAGCTATTGGCAATGTAGTTTTACCTGTTACAGAACTATCATATCTATATCTGATTGACCTACACCGTTCTAATCTAGAATCACCTACATGAACATTCTATTTCTTGACCTTGAATTAGATCTGGGTGCCTTTAGTATCACTAATTATTAGTAATTGTATAGATAAAATTAGACTGCAGCTTTGTAGCAACTGTAGCTATATATCTGCATGTGCCTGTTCATCCTTACCTTACCTAAGAACCTTTTTCTTTGTAAGAATTTTCAGCACATTTTGTTTACTCTTGGCAGCTGTAAAATATCTGTCATCAGCTGTAGTTTTACCTGTTACAGAACTATCATATCTATATCTGATTGACCTACACCGTTCTAATCTAGAATCACCTAAATGAACATTCTATTTCTTGACCTTGAATTAGATCTGGGTGCCTTTAGTATCACTGATTATTAGTAATTGTATAGATAAAATTAGGCTGCAGCTTTGTAGCAACTGTAGCTATATATCTGCACGTGCCTGTTCATCCTTACCTTACCTAAGAACCTTTTTCTTTGTAAGAATTTTCAGCACATTTTGTTTACTCTTGGCAACTGTAAAATATCTGTCATCAGCTTTATTTTTAAATTATTTAATTTTTTGGAGACAGCAACATTATTTCTTTTGAAGTATGTTGACCTTGTGTTTATTTATTGCTTTCGCTCCAGGCCATAAATTCAATGGAGATGAACATGGAAGCACTAAAAGAAATCCAAAAACGGTTTTATACTGACTTCCCTCCACATGAGAAAGAGAAAGTCTATAAGTTTGCTACTCCATCTACAATGAAGCCAACCAAATGGAGCTGTAAGGCCAATTTGCCCCTTTTTAGTAATTTATTCATGTTTGTTAGTAAAATATATGAGTAACAATTGTGTACTGCTTGATGCTTTCAAGATCCTGGTGGAGGCCTCAATCAAATTCCTGGAGAATGTACAATTTCAGGAGATATAAGGTAAACTTCTTGGCCCATTTTCATCCTTTGGTCTGCAGTCAAAATCAGATGGACAAATTGAGGTTTTGCTTGATGTAGGCTTTATATTCTAGTGTGGGACCTGTGGGGCACGATCCCGTACAGAGCCCTAATGAAATTCCTTCTAGTTTTAAGGTTGTGGCTGCCTTTGCCTACTAGTGAACAGTTGAAATCCTATCTGATGAAAAAGAACGGCACCACTCGAAAATCTCCATATGAAAATGTCTGTTGGGCAGAAAGATTTTGGAAATCATTGTTCCTTCCACGTTCAAGAAAGTCCCCCCCCCCCCCCCCCCCCCCCCCCCCCCCCCCCCCCCCCCCACCCCCCACCCCCCCAACCCTCCTTTCGGCTGTCTCTTTCATTATATTATTGATGAAGCATCTAATTTGGAATCCTTCCTGACCTTGCATTTATTTTGTCTGTGTATTACAGGTTGACTCCTTTCTATAGGTAAGCACATTCCTATTGCTCTGCTCCTGCTTATTCTTCTTGTGCTGCAAATGGTCTGTTGAATTGATAGTTGCCATTTTCATACAGCACTTCTCATGTCGTGGAGAAGTTGAAGGGATATGTGGAGGACATAAATGAGAGACTTGAGACAGTGCTTGATACTCGTGGTCCCGCATCCAAATATGTTCTTCCTGATGAAAATCTGCGGGGAAGGTGAACTTTTGACATTTTTAGTCTGTTATTGAGCATCCTTTAGCTGTAACCCTCCAAGGTGGGAGGGACAATTAATGTTACCGGTGCTTTGTTTTCATAGGCTTGAAATCACTTTTGATGGAGATGTGATGAATGGGGTGGCCTGCAATCTGGAGTCTCGAGGCTTTAAAGCATTGTGCAAAGCAACCGAGGAAATAGTTGGCCACGTGGAGCCATATTCCATCACCGGTAGTCTACCTTTGATTAGGGAATTACAGGTCTGGCGAGGAGCTTAATGTGCAGACTTACTTTCTGAGCCGTATCTCCATGAACTAAAGTTGTTTTGAAACTTTTACAGGACGAAGGATTTGATGTTCAAACAGCTGGATACGGTGAGTACTTGAGCAAAAATATTGTCTTGGACTTTTTTTGGTCATGTCGCCAATGAACCAATCAATCTCTTGTATTCACATAGTTGACAGCATATATATTAAACTGTGATTACTACTTCCTCCGTTCCAAATTGTAGATCATTTTGGCTTTTCTAGATTCATAGATATTATTATATATCTAGATATAGTTGCATAATAATATATATGAACATAGGTAAGCCAAAACGACCTGCAATTTGGAACGGACGGAGTAGTAGTGAATATTTCCTCTAGTGTCACCTGCACCAAATGTAAATGTACATGTCCATCTTATATCGCTACTATTTTCCTGCAGGTTTACTGAAGACATACCACGCGAAGAACGAGTACTGCTTGTTTTCAGACATGACCCAGGGCTTTCAGGTATTTGTGAGCATCATTTCACAGCTGGAAGAAGAGGCCTGACCCGTCTTGCAGGGATAGAAGAGTGCCTTCAATTGAAATTACTCGTGTTGCTCAGTGGTCTTTTTAGAACTCTTTTCAATAGTCTGTGACAGGGACATCTAATAATAAGATTGAGATTGTTTGGCGCTCAAACTCGTCTGTTTCGCGTGGAGACCAGTCCCGTTTTTACCGAAGAGTTTTTGTGGGCCTAACACGGTAACACCAGTTATGCTGTAACTCTACGGGGCGCCTAAGTGACTTTCTAACCAAAAAATCCGAGCTAAGGACCCGTGTTACATTGAAGAAGACGTTTGTGTTTGCATTTCATGTCAATTGGTTGCTTGAACTTCCCGCGCATGATGTGTTGTTGCTTGATTGCTTCAACCCCTTGGGGTTATACTGGCACCCAATATATATTTAAAAAAAAAGGTGGCACGGGGCCGTAGAAATCTTTAGAGTTTCCGTACAGAAGGGGAAATATGAAATTGGCCAAACGTAACTTAACGTGGATATTAAATACGCAAATTACGAAACACCCGTTGATGGTTTCTGAGCTATATAGTACTTGCAGCTCAAACTTGCTCACAAATTAGATCTGAGTTAAAACCCTAAAAAAAAGACCTGCAAACAAGAAAGACGTGAAATCAAGTAAACAAACAATACATGAGGCTTGAGGATTTTTTTCTCTCTATTAATGAGCTCTCAAAGAGCCTGGTCTTTTTTTCAAACAGTTTTCTCACCCTAGCGAGTACAAAGATTGAGATAGAGTTTGCTTACTAAAAATGTTGAGATGATACGAAATTTCCGGGGCGCACTACAAGATTTGGACGCTCAACACTAGATGTTTCAAAGTCTTGAGCTCCAAGAGCGACAACGAAATCCACCAGCTTGATGAAGACCAATGTGCTCAAGCGATAGAAATTGAGCTCACTTGCACTCTCACTTGCTCTTCCTTGAATACTTATTCAAATTACTCACCAAATCTCACTAAATGGCTCAAGACGAAATAGAAGAGGGAGCTATGAATACTTTGAAGGAAGGTTATTGAATATAAATACTCCTCACCCAAAAACCTAGCCGTTACAGGGTAAAGTTGCGGAACCTCAAAAAACACCCGAAGCAAGAAAAGTTGCAGACTTCTGCAACTTTTGAAATCTTCACATAGATCTACATAAACTTCACAACTCTCCGAACAAACACCAAATTCATTTTCCAAGTAACTGCACACATGCAAACACATCTGTAATAGGTTTGTTGGATTTTCTTGAGCATCTTTTCATCACATGCTACTGATACTGATATTCGCATACGTACTCTCAAATCGAAAATCATATAACACGGATTGCAGTAGAAAAGGAAAAGTCATCTCACACCTAACAAGTAGGGGAATCTTAAAATAACATGAGCAGGATAAGCAAGTCCAAAATATTTAGAAAGGATAATATATTGGGAAACAAACATTATTGCATCGAGACAAATAAAAATCATATGGAATCTATTTTTCAAACGTAGGCAAAGGATAATGAGACATGGCGGGAGAGGGGCACATGCCCTCCATATGTTTCTTTAAGGATCAACGGAAAGAAAATCTTACTCCCCACCTAACTCATTACATTGGACGACATGACAATTGCCACTCAGAAGGATTGTAGAATTACAACATCATGAGCAAGATAAGCGAGCTCATGCTGATGTATTGTAGAATATAGCATTAGCTGTCCCATGGACATGTATTATATATATGCATGATCTTTGCATAAGCCACTTTCAAATACACCATGTATAGATATAAAAATCCGTGCACATAGGAAGAAGATTCTGTATGCTACTCGACATCAAGTAATTAGATTACCATCATATCCACTGTGCTCCTCAAGCAGTCACCAGTCGGATCAGATATGATTTGAAAAATAGCTATGTACTCCCTCCATCTTTAAATATATAACATTTCCAACAAGTTAATCAGTTTGTTCTAAACATCATATATTTTAAAGACGGAGGGAGTATATACGTAGCCAACAACCTTCGGTGCTTGTGATACAAATAAAGGCCTTCGGGGTTTTATCCTCTCGGAGGGATGTCGTTCGACCACGGCCGCGACTTTGAGCGCTGCATGCCTGCACACCAATAAGTGCGTTCCGTGCCAATCTCTCTCCTTCAATTCCGATGCTGGACGGATCCATGGTCCTGGCCACCACGCATACGAAGGCAGGCGCACGCATCGGCACGTACCGACTGGGATGCTACGCCCACAGCTTTTGTACCAGACTACCAGTACCAAGCCGGCCCCCACGCGCGCAGAAGAGACCAGAGCAGGCGCGCGGCGGCCGGCGGGTAATCCGGGTGCGCAGCACACTAGAGCGCGCGCAATGCAACGCAACTCATGGACGGACCTGGCCGGCCCCATCATTGGACTCACTCAGCTCTCTGTCGCCGTCGCCGGCCGGCCGGTCCCCAAGCTCTCAGCCGCATGCATGAGATGAGCTGGTCCGTTCCGCGCTGGTCCTGCCAGTGCCGACGCGCAGTGACCTGTCACGCTTTGTTCCTTCGCTTGGACGCGCCCTCGCCCAACGATCGACCAGTTCCCAACACATCATGCACTGATGCACGTACACCGCCGCCTCGGGTGCGGCCTGGCCACAGCAGCTCGCAACTGCATCGGCATCGCCCTCGGATTGTTCACCGGTGCCTCAGTAAACGTAGTAGACCAGTACTGTAGGTGAACGTAGCACCTAAATGATGTGATCGACGCACTGATCATCATCCAGAGCTCGCTCGCCTCACCTGTTAGTTTTGTCCAGCACCGACGACTAGCTCAGAGCCTGCCGCGCGCCGGTCTCGCAGCGAGCGAGCGAGACGGCGCCAGCTTTTGCTCGCCAGCAGCAACAGCTGCCAATGGCGATCGACCACAAAGCCGGCCGGCCACAATGGTATCGGTCGCCCTGCCAGCGCGGGATCTTGGGTCTCCGCTGGCGAGTCACGCACGCACGCACGCACGCATGCACGCATATGCATGGTCGCAGGGCGCCGTCCAACCGCGGGCAGTGTGCAGTGGCGTCCCCGCGTACGGCGCGAGCTGTTGCCGAGTCGGCCACAGCATCATTCCGTGCATCGTCCTTGCAGATGCGGCCACCCAACCGGCATGACAAAGAGGCGCTCCGATCCAATCCATCCGTCGGGTACCGGAGGGTGGCATGGCGAGCTACCACGGGCATTATACGCGTGTTTACGTACACGTTTTGAATCGGGGATGGCGCGCGCGGCCCGGCCGGGGGCCATGGACGTCGTCGACCAGCGGGCGGCGCCACAGCCGCGTGTGCTTGCCGGCGGATCTCGCATCATCTCATGCGTTTTTGTGGCTAATTCTGCGCGCACGTTGGGTGGCTCTGCCTCACGTTGACGCTGTGTGTGTCGATGATTGTGCCCCCTCGCTTTGTTTATCGTTGCAGGAGGGACACTATTGGCAATTTAATGCTAGCTTCCGCTCACAGTGTGCCTGACTGCCTGCATAGAGGCTATAATAATGATGTCCGATCGGATCGTGCTGTGGCTCCTATGTTATTGATGGGGAGCGTATGACCTGTGCAGGCATTTGGCAACAATGCTGGGTGTCACCTCACTTAGGTAACTTCATGAACAGCTCCAGTACTAAACCCCCACGTTTGGCACACTCACTTGGCTTGTGTGAGGTCCTTCACCTAGTTGTTTTTTAGTTAATGACTTCCTACCGTATTAGCTTATTGCCACTCCAGGTACTACTTCATTTTCGGTAAAATATGGAAGGGATCTTTTTTTAAAATAAATTTTATTCCCAACTCAGTATGAGTTATGTACTCAACTATGCATTATTGCAAGTCACATCCAAGCGCTAAACAAAAGTTGCTAAATTTTCGTAAGAACAGATTTTGTGACGTACTCACATAACCGTGTATACTCTCTTCTTCTCTCGAACCCTCACTTCACAATAATAGGAGTAAAACCTTATCCTTTATTTACGGCAATCTTCGCTAACACCTACCGTAGAGTTCCTCGAAAAAATAAGAGTCGTGATACAATTAGCAGAATATGGAATTGAGTTTCGTTCAACCAACTGAAATCAAGCAATGTGACATGTTATTCGTTGATTTCCATCGGATTACGCACATCTTCCCTTTTTTTTTTCTTCCTCCTCGTGATGGTACCATTTCTCTAAACTTGGGGAACATCTCCAAGCCTACTCACCGAATACCAAAGAGAATGTACTGCGAGATTAGATTTTTTTTTTGACCAAAACGAGATTAGATTAGAGAAATGCTATTTATCTGTTGACAGATTTCTTGAAAAAAATCTGTCAGATTTATGCCCGATGGGTATGCTTCATGACGTTTGGATCCCTCTTCAAGGACAGCTCGTTCGCTTGGCTGCTGCGTTCGGCTGGCTGGCTGCTGCGGCAGAGAGCTGCTGCGTGCTGCAGCTGCTGCGGCAGAGAGCCGAGCAGCAGCAGCCAGCTGCAAAGAAGCCAGCCGAACGAGCTGTTTCTTCTCATCCCTTTCCATCCCCCTATAATTTCAAATAATCTAATAAATTTCTTGTTGTTTTACCTATTATATTGTTTCTTTTTGATGTGGCAACTTTATATTGTTTATAATCTGATAAATTTTGTCTAATAAATCTGTCATATTTTTCTTTGTGATGTGGCAACTTTCTATTGGTCGAGAATACGGCAGATTTTGTCTAAAAAATCTTTCATATTTTTCTTTATGATGTGGCATCTTTCTATTGGTTGAGAATCTGACAGATTTTGTCTCATAAATCTGTCAACAGGCATCTAGACACTCCCGATTAGATTATTGTGCTTAGGGAAACTTTTACAAAGACAGAAGAACAATGCTTTGCGCCATCAAGGATCGATTCTATTATCTTCCAGTGCCGTCCAGATCGACGTGCAGTGATGAACCGTCTTCTAAACCTTCACCATCGACCCATATCATATACCGGCGTACGTCTTTCACTCATTCTCCCTCCATGTGTATACAAACCGTCTTCTACAAATAAGGACATTGCCGTCACCCTAGATACTGGACCACCATGTGATGGAGGCATGGAGCATGGAAGACGCAGCTTCCGACATGGAATTAAACGAAACGTGACGCGTAGCACAGCATCCACGTCTCGGTTCTGAACGGCTTTCCTTTCAACGTCACCTTAACGGCACGTAGCAGCAGGGAGGATCGGATCGGAGTCGGAGCAGCCAAAAAACGGAAGGATAGCGTATGGAAAGAAAGGGCATGAGTGCAGAGGACGCCGTGGCGATCCCCTCCACGTCCGTCCACTGGCAACGGTTGGCGCGTTCCGGTCAAACCGCGGGCCGGCGCCGGCCAGCGCCCAGCGGCAACACGGAGGCAGGCGGCCCCGCATGGCAGTATGGCACCAAGCGGCATTAACCGCCGCCGCAGGCCCGGCATGGCCGCAGCCGGCGTCTCTCCCGCGCTAGCCGGCGGCCGGCGGTCGGCCTCGCTCCCCCACGCGCCGCGCAAGTGGCCACCCGCGTCGCACCAAAGCGCATTGATTCCGCGCCTCGTCGCGCAGCTCGCTATCCCCCCGATGCCCCGGTGGTGAGCCCTCCTCGCCCCGCCCCGCCCGGCCGGCCGCGCGCGTCAGCTTGCCGCAGGCCGCAGCAGCGAGCGCGCGCGCCCCCGCGTCCCTCCAGAAGCGGCCGGCACGGCGCGCAGCCGGCACATGCCGCCGTGCCTCTGCCTGGGGCGGCCCTGCGGCGCGTGAGCTCGCAGAGGGCAACAGGTCCATCACGTACACATGTCTGCACGGCGGCCGGGAAACCAGAACCCCGTGAACGTGTCGGCCGGGAGCCGTCGCCCTGTTGCGTGCCACAGTGACGGCCGGGAGGCCCGCAGCAGCGATCGACGACGGCCACGTTCCGGACATCCATGGCTAGGTGCATGTACGTACGTCGTCGACGCATATAGGAGCACTAGTAAACAGTCGGATCCATGTAGCTACATCTACGTTGCTGCAAGCCTGCAAGCAGCTTAGAAATGGCCGGTTCTGGGAGGAAGCATCAGCCGCTACAAGTAACCATGCATGGTGAAACATGTAGGAATACCCGTGCTAGCGAGCTGCTGCTGTGGGGCGGACCCTGCGGACTGTAGGCCATTCCAAATTCAGGGTCGTCCCCAGTCTAGGTTAGGTTTCTTTCTACTGGTAGTGTATGTTCTGGCTCCATTCGGGCTGTTCTCCTTGGACCACCGTCGCCATGGTCCAAGACTCCAAGTTGTCAGGGCGCAGGGCAGTCCATGTGGTGACCGAGCAAAACGATCGATCTCCTCGAAAGCCGCGTCGCAGCATGGCAGCGATGGGTACAAATCTCGCTCGGCGCAGACCCACCAGACGAGAGTGTACGCCGCGAAAGACTGCGAGCGTGCCATACGCAGTCGCCTTTTTGGGGCAGCTCTCAGTCTCACCAAGCTTTCTACTGCGAGGTGGTATTCGTTCTGAGAAAGAACGTTCCACAACAATACCCCGTATTGTAGCGCAGGCCCATTCGGAATTCTCTCCAAGATGTTTACAGGAGTTGAGAGGTTCAAGTTTCAAACGAGGCATGAGTATTTCTCTGCGCCTGTCTACGCGGATACAATAGCTTCACGACAAGTTAGGATCCTAGTAGTCTCAGAACCACCGATTTCTACGCTAACATATTTGACCGTGCACATCTTTTAGGTCTGGTCCAAGTACTTGTATACAGAGATTTATATCGTTAAAAGTTTTAGCCTTTTTTCAGTGCACGTGTTCCAAAACATTTTACTTGTTCATTGTGCATAACTATTTGATATCCAGCACTCCCTTTATATTAGCGCCTAAGAAACGTACTAGTGATAGAAATGGACGACGTATCATGCTAGCGATGTTAGTTTTATTGTGATGAATAGTTGTTTGTGCTTTGGCACTAAAATGAAGGTGAAACAAAGAGATATCAAGTTTGATTATTGGACCAAAAGATCTCATGGATGAACCACACTCTATACTATGAGTCTATCACTCAGCCTTTGCATACACTTTTTTCTTCTTTCTTCACGAGCAACGCATGACAACCTCCTCCACCCACAATTCACACTAGATCGCAATCACCTTCCTCGCAAAAAAAAAAAGAAAAAAGAAAGAAAGATTGCCATCACCTAACTTACCATTGTTATCTCCGTCACTCGTAGTGATACGTTTAGAAATGACGCCCCTTCATTTCCAACGAAAAATGGAGTACTTGGTTGGTAACTAAATTGTGGCAAAATTAGAGTGGATGTTGTTTGAATTGCTGCCACAAATGTTTGGCAAAAATATTGTGGCATCTATTTGGTTGCTAGCCATATATTGGTAAAAACATCTCAAAATCATTTAGTTTCAATATGTAACTCAATATGGTGACATGTACATGTTTTAGTAAAAATATTGTCAAGTGAGAACTCCCAATTACAATAAGATAATGGATTTTTATATCTATAATTTTTTAGTTTAGATAAGAAGAAATGCTAAACTATTTTGCATTCAAGAATGGCTACCTCCGTATTGTCCATATTTTATTGTAAACGTATAATGAACATGGCTACCAAATTAATCTAACAGTGCTAACAAATAAAAAAGAAAAAAATACAGCATATTTCTTCACCGCTGGAGGAGCTACAGACAGAGATTTGCAACTTGCGAGCTGCAAGAGGCTCCGCCATGCTCCTCTGACGGTAGCAGACCAATCCACAAAAGAAATCGATAAAAAAGAGTTATCTTGTCTCGGGCTGGAGCGGTCCACTGCGCAGCGTCATCTGCATGCGTTCGTTTCAGCATATTTCAGCAGCTGCGGCGCGCCGCGGGGCTCGTGGCGCCAAGAAAGCTCGCCACACATTCGAGGCCAGTTTGGCAGGGCTCCGACTACTTTCAAAACGGTTTCAGCTCTGACTCTT
The DNA here is from genome assembly GCF_005286985.2 of Setaria viridis. Lineage (NCBI taxonomy): Eukaryota > Viridiplantae > Streptophyta > Magnoliopsida > Poales > Poaceae > Setaria > Setaria viridis. The sequence continues at coordinate 34,517,215 of NC_048263.2, forward strand.
CTGGTGAAGCGGCTTCTCTAGTGTAGATGGAGCCGTTTTGGAAAGTGTTTGGCAAAACGGCTCCTCCTGTATTTTTAGGAATGGATATAAGAGATCAAATGTCCTATATGCCTTTGGATATATATTTTTTATAGATGAATTGAATGTTTAATATTAGTTTATAATTTAAGTCTATTTGAATTAAAAAAAATAAATGAAAAGGGACTCACCTCTCCTTTCCTTTTTTTCTATTTTTCCTTCACCTCTTCGTTTTTCTTTGTTTTCCTTCTCCTTTTTTTTCTCCGCGTTCTCCATCTACCTCCATGTGCCTTGTTCTCATTTTCCCCATCTCCTCTGCGCTTCCGTCGCCCTTCTCTGCCTACCGCGCATGCCCCGCCGCCCAGCTCCCCGTCGCCTACCTCGGCTCGCCGCCACCCCCAGGCTCTACCGCCATCTCCGTCACCACGCTGTCTCGGGTCGCCGTCCGACCCTCGGGTCCCCCGTCGCCGTGCCGCCTTGGCTCGCTGCCGCCCCCGGGCTCCACCGCCATCCCCGTCGCCGCCTCCCGGCCTGCCTGCTGCCGCCCCCCCCCCCCCCCGAGGGAAAAGGTGGGAAACAGCCGAGGAGGAGCCGCGGGAGCCGTTTTTTTTGCTCCACCTTCTCGAAAGGGCTCCAGAGAGCGGGATTCGCGGGGCTCCGCCGCTGAAGCTGGAGCCGTTTCGCTGGGTGCGCGCCCTTTGGCAGGGCTTCAGGAGAAGCCGCTCGAGGAGCCGCTCCCGGAGCCCTGCCAAACGAGGTCTCAGAGAGAAAAGTTGTGGCGAGAGAATATTGTGGCTGCGAATGAGCGAGTAGCTCAGTGGTCAGCCAACCCACCCGCGTTCGATCCCTGGCTGGGATGAGCGCTGCGAGCGTCGCACAGGGATCGGGCAAAAGCTCAGTGGCACGTCTAAGACTTCTCGGCAGCCCATCTGCGTATGAGCGCGCTGTTTGCGCAGGTGCTCCTGGCTACTTTCAAAAAAAAGAGAGAATATTGTGACTGTGGTTAGGTGTGGCAACTCATATATATATATATACCATGGACCATGGTAAACTATTACTATATACCAATCAGGTGATATACTAGAAGCATAAATCTGTATAATGGACAAATCTATCTTACTTTTGATGGACCGCTTGTTACCCTGTTAAGTCTTAGGTCCCGTTTGGATACCCCCTGTTAAAGTTTAGCACCTGTCACATTGGATGCTTGATGCTAATTAGGAGTATTAAACATAGACTAATTACAAAACTAATTGCATAAATGGAGTCTAATTCGCGAGACGAATCTATTAAGCCTAATTAGTTCATGATTTGACAATGTGGTGCTACAGTAACCATTTGCTAATGATGGATTAATTAAACTTAATATATTCATCTCGCGAATTAGCATAGGAGTTCTGCAATTAATTTTATAATTAGCTCATGCTTAGTTCTCCTAATTAGGATCCGAACATTTAATATGGTACTGCTAAAATTTAGCACCCAGTACCAAATACCGCTCGAATACACAATTACCCCAAAAGCTGCTTAGATTCTCGCCGAGGACTATGAAACTGTCACCTGGGGCTCTGCACATCCCGTGTCCTCTAGCTGCTAGCTGCACCTTTTGGCCATGCGTGTTTGCATGTATCTCCCAATCTGCTACACGCATGCACGGCGAGTAGTAAACAAAGCAGAGTCACCCCGCCGTAACAAACATCTCCTCCGGGCCCGTTTAAGCCACCTAAATTTAAGTTTAAACCAACTTAAGTAAACTAACTATTCTTTTAATAAAATGGTATAATCTAGCAATTTGCCGGGGTAGTTTCCAATTTAATCACCGATTTCATTGATCGAAACGAACACCAAAAGTCTTACACGAAGACGAGCACACCTAAGTAAAAGAACGACAGAGTTTTACATAAATCCGATTACACACAGAGTACATAGTTTACAAACCAGGTTCAAATATATAAATATTACAAAGAGCTTGACGCGAAAGCAAAAAATAAAAACTGACATGATTAAAATAATCTAGCACGACGATAAAAAAGCGATCGAGCTAAAGATCACACCCTCTGTCGACACCGAAAAGCTAGCTCGACACAACGCAGAAGCGAGACTCCTTGGAGAGTAGTGGTGGGATTCAGCTCAGGGCGAATAATCAACTCCTTGAAAGACCAGCTCGCTGCACCGGTTCCCTGCAGCCTACTGCGCCCTGTGTCCCCGTAGCTTGGACAGGGGCAAGCAAACGCCTCCGTAGGCACTATGGTAAAATCAGGGCTCGGGTACGGTGTGAATCCTGATTCCTGCATCGATGTCGACAACGACAAGCAGGGCGTGTACCGGTGTACCACAAGTTCAGGCTGAGCCCTGAATTCATGGGTCGGTTGGGCTGGGGGTCGATGATTGACGGCTCTCTAGGGCTTACGGCCATTGCTACTGCAAGTCTGCAACATGCAACCTCCTCGCGTAGCACAGAAGTAGTGCTAGCCCACGTTACTCATGTGACCTGCTTGTCCCCGTTGCCACTCCTTGCAACTGTGAATGCATGTGGCCTTGGTACTTACCAACTCCTTGCAACTGTGAATGCATGTGGCCTTGGTACTTACCACTGTCTCCAACTCCATCCCGTGTGTGTGATAGATCGATCCTCTTCACGGGCATTGTCTGGTGGTCTGGCTCTTGAAAGCATTTGGGAAATCAAGCTTTCGTACGTGGTGGCATCTCATTAGCTCAGGTGCTAATTGTCGTAGTCGCCATTGATCTCAGCTGAGATTGTTGCGCCATACTCTGTCTGATACTCCACATCTCTCTTCTCTGACTTTTCTTGCATCCCCTCCTCGCCTCGGTTCTGAGCTGAGCTCTGCTGAGTCCTGACCACTCACCCAACTCGGCGTACATAAAAAGAAGGCAGCTTTTGGCCATTTGGCGGCTTGGCTACTCTACTGGGAGCGAGCGCCACTGTGCCGCAGCCGACGCCACGGCTACTGGCTCCAGTCCTGCTCCTGCCTGCATCCCCTGTTCCTCGGCTACTCGGCGAAACCTTATCTTTTCCCCGTATGCCCAGCCCACCACTACTCCACTAGGGAGAAAGAAACATACGCATGCCACCAACGCAGCGACCTCAGAACCTCTCAGATACGCATCAGTTGGCAGAAGCAAAGCTGCCGAGGGGAGGAGCCATAAGTAGTAGAGAGAAGGGGGACGGCGTGCGGCGTGGTGCTGGTACCCGCAGCCCGCAAGTAAACGATACCGACACCGAGAAGCAGCCACGCACGCGCGGAGCGAGAGCGAGAAGCGAGCGGGCAAGTTAGCTAGCTAGTGCCGTCGGCCACAGCCCGCCATGTCGGCGCTAGTGGACGCGCTGTGCGCGCCGCCCGGCGACGCGGCGCTCATCTACGACACCTTCAACGCCGCCAGCTTCCTCTTCGACGGCGCCGCGGCGGCGGCGCTCTACGACGGCGCCGGCATTGCCGTCGTCCCGCCGCTTGCGCAGCAGCAGGCGGCCGGGGAGGTGGCGCCGCTGGGTGATGAGGCGCAGGCGGCGACGTCGTCGGCGCCGACCAGGGTCAGGAAGCGGCGGCGGCGGGCGCGGAGCTGCAAGTCCCGGGAGGAGACCGAGACCCAGCGGATGACGCACATCGCCGTGGAGCGCAACCGCCGCCGCCAGATGAACGAGTACCTCGCCGTGCTCCGCTCCCTCATGCCGGAGCCCTACGTCCAGAGGGTACGCCGCACGCGCCTCTCTTCCTTCGTTCCCACTCTCTAGCAAACGGACATCGCTTCGCGTCAACCATGTTCCTTTCCCTCCCTGTCCTCTACTTGCTCTTCTCGTGTTCGCCAAAGGAAGAAAGCGATGGCGGAGCAACCATGGTGGAAGCATGTCCTTTTCCCGAAAGAGACCCGCCGCCATTGCTGTTCAAGCATCGCGCGAGCAGTTCGTGCAAGGCATTCCCTTTTTCTAGGTCAAACGCCACTATATACATTACCACCTGCCATTCGCTAGCTTTCCTCTACTGTTCGATTTCTTTGTTCAGTCTTGGTCCGGCACCCACAAACCATGCATTAATGTGTCCCCCTCTATCATTAACTCCTCCCTCGTTCTTGCAGAGAGTTTAATTCAATGCTCCATGGCTACTGGCTAGCACTCCGTCCAAATTCTGACAAAATTAATGCTCTATTATTTTCTGGCTCGAAATCTTTGGCAGGGCGACCAAGCTTCCATTGTCGGAGGGGCAATCGAGTACGTGAAGGAGCTCGAGCAGCAGCTGCAGTGCCTCGAGGCGCAGAAGCGAACGCTGCTGGTTCATCAGCACAAGGCCGCCATGCCGGACGCGACGCCGATGCACCACTCCGGTAGCAGCACCAAGACGGAGTCCGCGACGACGCCGCCGACGCCGAGCAACTGCAGCAGCAGCGTGACCGAGGACGCGGCGGACCACGCGCCGCCGCCGCCGTTCGCGCAGTTCTTCACGTACCCGCAGTACGTGTGGTGCCACTCGCCGCGCGGCCCCGCGGCGGCGGCGGAGGACGCCGGGCGGCCGGGGGTGGCCGACATCGAGGTGACGCTGGTGGAAACGCACGCCAGCCTCCGCGTGATGACGCCGCGGCGGCCCGGGCAGCTGCTCGGCCTGGTCACGGGCCTGCAGGCGCTCCGGCTCGCCGTGCTCCACCTCAGCGTCACCACGCTGGACGCCCTGGTCCTCTACACCATCAGCGTCAAGGTACTACCACGCGGCGCGCGCGCATTCGTAGCTGCTTTCGATCAGTTTCTTCTCTCAGTTTAAAGTTTCCACTTTTAGTCCCGCGTTTCGATGGTAGGACAGAGATTCGCAGCGAACACAGCCCAATGCAATGCGCTCGAAAACTAGAGGGATCTTGCACATTAGGCTCACGAATCGAGTGATTCCAGCGCAGGAAAGTTTGCGTGTGTCTCGGCGCATCATTTAGGAATCATGAGCTCACTCTGCACGAACCAAAACCCAATAGAAAATCCATTAGCAACGCTCTGAATGAGCGAGCTGTGTCCGTTGATTCGGCACAGCACGGCATCAATCTTAGGTCTGAACAAAAGAGCGTCAGATATTCTCCTGCCGTAGGATGGGTAGACCAAACATCCAGGGGTCAGCAGGGGGATCATCAGTGATCACATCGCTGCTGCAGTCCGGCACACGAGAGGTCCTTTCGTGCACCGAGTTCGAACCAGCGCATTATTGTTGGAGGCGAATCATATATGCTTTTGATTTCCCCCGCCAAAATCTAAAATCTTGTATGAGAGAATCCGATGGAGCTGACACGAACACTGGACACCTGGGTCTTTTCTTGCTCCCCGCCGGTACGACTGCATGCTACAGAGGCGGTGTTGGTGTGTAGTGCTTTGCTTTTGACCGGGGAGTTCAGCGAGGCACCGGGGCCCCTGCCTGCCAACCTGCCATGGCGAGCTGAGCTCGCATCGGCATCGCATGCAGGGCAGCTCCACTCCTGCCTTTGTCAATGGAGTTGTCGCGTCGGTCTCCATGTTCATGGAGTGTGCGCTGCACTGTGCCGAGCTAACAGTAGTAGGAGAGCCTAGGAGTAGTAGTCGGAGTAGACACTGTGGCGAGCTGCGAGCTGAGATGCGTAGCGTGTGACTGTTCATGGAGATGGATGTTTACACAGGAAGAAAAGAAAAAGGAAAATACTGGCGGCAGGGTCCAGGGGGAGAATCTTTTCGCTGAATTGAGCGGAGGAGATCAAGATTGGCATCGAGAAATGGGCGGAAAAAGGCTATGCCTATGCGGCAGGGAGACAGCGTACATGTTGCTGCCGTCCTCTCATCTCCTCACCTCTCCGCTTGTGTTTATTTTGGCCACGGCCGTACGGCACTGTGCCGTAGTTTACGACCACGGGCAGCGGTGGTGGGTGGTGGCAGCAAGTACCGGCAGCAGATTCCCCTTCGGTTGATCCTGATGCATCAGTCATCTAGGCATTCACATGCGTGTCGTCCTTCACCTCGTTCATGCATAGGCAGGTGGTCTAATCGTGGCGTGTGGCTTTGGTGTGCAGATCGAGGAAGGCTGCGGCCTGGCGACGGTGGACGACATCGCCGCCGCCGTGCACCACGTGCTCTGCATCATCGACGCCGAGGCCACCGAGAAGCAGCAGATGCTCGCCGCCGCGGGCCCGCGATAAAGGCCTCCCGGCCGCGAGCCGTTCGAGTTCGACGACGTCCCCGGCGATCGAGGTCGGTCGAGGAGAGAACCATTGCTGCAGGATGCCGTGGCCCCAATCACGCACACGGCCGGGTCCTTTTCGGCCGAGGCGCGGGGCTTGTGAGCGAGCGGTGCCAAGGCGCGTCTCCTGTGCTTGCCGTGCGTCTCCCCCCGTTTTTGCTGTGGAACTGCCGTTTTGCAGGGTTCGTGTGGGACGTCTCGTCGTAACTGTGTAGTTTGTTCCTTTTTCTCTCACTGTTTTTTTTATTGTTTTTCTAGATGTCCAAGCGTGTTGTTGGCATGTCGTCGCAATGTTTCGTCTCGCATTCTATGTGTGATGGTTAGCTTCTTCTCCTGCCACATATATGTTCCAGAGCCGCCTGTTCCTCTCTTGGCACATTCAGTTTGAAGTCCCAGGGACGAATCATGGGCTGCACGAATTTGTGGCTTTCTGGTGGCTTCAACAGGCCTCAAGTGGGCTCATTATTGTTACTTTGTGGCCCAAATGGTGGCCCATTTATCTCTCCATCGGCCTAGTAAGCGCATAGAAGAGAGAGGTAAGGAAAGTCGCAGGAATATCGGCCCGCCGCCCAAACCAGGCCACTGGGCTAAAACTGTGTGCTGGACCTGGACCTATCACGCGGAAAGGCCTTTTCCTCAAGACCACCCGCCCGCCCGCAAATTTCTGCTCGCAGCTAACAACAATTACAGCCCACTGCAACATCACTAAACTGACAGGCAGGTCCTCAAGAGTCAACAAAAAGTCATTTGTTATCTTATTCAAAAACAGTCATTTGTTATGCAAGTATATAACGAAATCCTTTATTTTCTAGCAATTTTACTATCAAGACTCGGAATTCTTGAAGAAGGCAGAAGTAATAAGGAATAAAACAGCTCCTCTCCCTATCAGGGCCAGGAACGCCTACGCAAGCTCTCGTCCGGACATCAAATCCGACCCAAACTTCGGCTCATCTCAACTTCAACATCCCCAGAAAATAAAATACTACCGCCGCTGTATGGACACCTCTGGTGAGATCGAGCACGAACGCACGACCTCTTTTCTGTCTCCTTCCCCAGACGCCATGTGCAGCCCTGACCCCTGGCCTATTTCCCCACCGGCCGGCCAATCATCTCAATGCTTCGGAGTCACTCATGTCGCGCGTGTTCCAATTCCTGACGTCGTGTGACCAGTAACCGTAGCACAGATGACCACGCTCTTCGCTTTTCTAATCACTTCCCTGAGCAGAATCAGCGTTCATCGAGAGCACTCAAAAACATTCTGGCCCAAAGCCGGGTAGCCCCCCGTTTTGTCATTCTACAAGGCTCCAAAACTCGCAATAATAAAGTGCATGATGCAGGGGAAAGTCGCACTAAGCAGGCCATGATTTGTTATGCAAGCTCGCGCTCGCGCGCACCTACCGCTTTTCCATGGCGAGGATCCACATGCACTGCACCGACGTCTTAGACAAAAAGCAGAGGCCAAAACGTTGCGTGAGTTCCACATCAGTACACTCCAGCTCTGACCCAACTTCGCAAGCATCAGTCCTGAGTCCTGACTGCTGACAGTGAGCTAAACAAAATGATACATGTCAACCAAGGACACTAGCTAGAACAAAATATTTGTTACCAGGAACATCTGCAAGTTAATTTTCCAGCTGAAGAGGACTTGGAACTTCTTTTTTCTTTTGTGGTTCCTAGCTTACTGGATTGAGTGCAAGTTTCATACTAATATGTACTAAGCAGTTGTTGATCCCGGGTCTGCATCAACCTACCCCCCAACTACAAATTGACATCGAAAAATGCATGTTAATGGCCTAACCACAGGATGGCCACCCAAATTGTTGTGCTAATAAGTAACAGAAACTTGAATGAAGGGTGTCAGTGCAGCGTTATGAGCAGCGAGGCACTGGTCACCTAACGAGACCAAACACCTCCGCAGAGTAACCAAATCATACAATAATTCAGGACAGGAGAGTGAGTCACGCTTCCTTTTCCAAGTTCAACACGCACATCAGCAAATGATTGCTCTAAATTGACAACTACTAGAAAGGTAATCGCCAGTGCTGAAAATCACTCACTTCTCACCTGGAGAAACCCTTTGGCCTAAGACTTAAAACTCACTAATGCAGGGAGAATTATCTGGTGTAGAATCCAATGTTATGAGAGAAGTAGCAAGATGGAAGAAATTGGGGTGGAAAAGGGAAGTTTTTCAAGCCCTATACAATTATCCAGTAGAGACACCAAGCAGGTGCAGGAGAGGAGATCTCACCAGTCACCATGCACCAAGCATTGCAGACGAAGGGTTTCGGCAGTCTGTGCCACCACAATTCACAAGAACCGATCGAAACAGGATGAAATCTGCGGACTCTTGGTGTTGGCACCTTGATCTTCACCGAAAGCACACGCACACAAAAAAAGTATCGATGTCATGTATCCTAGTCAGAAGAAGAACCACCGAGAATCCATGGCCTCACATTGGAAGAACTGAATCCTTTCCCCTGCCACTCCTGCTGCTGAAGCATGACCTCCCCACCGACGGCAATCTCTTCGCTGCATCCGGCAATGCGCGGCCGCTGCGGCCGCCGCCGCCGTCCTTGTTGCTGTGCTCCCCGTGGCACCGTCTTGACGATCCCGAGGAGCCTGCCAGAAGGCCGCTCTCTCGGGCCATCATCAGCTCGTCCTCCAGGCTGGCCTGCAGCACGTCGGCGATGGACATGCGGCCTTCGCGGTGCGTGTCCGACAGTGACGACGACGCCCTCACCGGCGGCGCGCCGTCCTCCCTGATCTCGACAATGCCGCTGGCCTCCTCCGATCTCCCCGGGCAATCTTTCGGCGCCTCCTGGCTGCCTCCACCGCCGCCGCCACCGTTGCCGCTGGCCGCATTCTGATTCTGGGGCTCGTCGCGCGCCTGCTCCGAGTAGTCGTCTATGGTCAGGACCAGCTCGGTGTTGTCTCTCCGGTGCTCCTCCCGCGTGCCGCGGCGCTCCGGCTCCGGCTCCGGCGACACCACCCCGACGGTGACGAACGTGATGTTGCAGCGGCAGAGCGGGCAGTTGGAGTGCGACTTGAGCCACGTGTCGATGCACGGCAGGTGGAAAGCGTGGCTGCACTTGGGGAGCAGCCGGAGGCTCTCGCCGTCGCGGAACTCGCCGAGGCAGACGGAGCAGTCGGTGCTGTCCACGAACCCGTCGCCGCGCTTGTACTTGCACACCGTGATCTTGTTGATCAGCGTCTCGTCCAGCCCGTCCGGCGGCACGGAGCTCCACGGCTCCTGGCTCCGCGAGCCGCCGCCACCGCCGTCGCCGCCGTGGCCACGGCCCCTGCCGGAGCCGAACAGCCTGTTCCACAGGGAAGTGAAGGTGCCGCAGTACTTGGAGATGATGGTGTAGTAGCTGACGAGGAGGAAGGCGCTGGCGAGCACGCCGATGATGGCGATGACGAGGGGCGAGAAGGTGGGGCCGGAGGAGTCGTCGCTGCCGCCGCCGAGGTCGAAGGCCGGCGGCGGGGGTGGGAAGATGAAGTAGCACCACTGCGGGCAGTACATGCTGCAGAGGCCCTGGGAGCAGTCCCTGGTTGGCTCATAGGGCACCCACGTCGGCTGCGGCCCAACAATTGCCGCCGGAGGAGAAGACGACGCCACTGCCGCCATGGAAGACAGAAGCACAGTAGCAACAACCAACACCGCTGGGCTAAAGGGGGAGGAAAGGATAGAGAAGCTGAGCCCCAACGCTGGGTGAATCTGAGCTACTCCTATCTCAGACAATCCGCCTGAGGCTGCCAAGCTCTAGCAGAAGGCTAGAGCAGAGGATCTCCATGAGTTTCTGGTCCAAAATCCAAATAATTGTGGCCAGATTGTGGAAGCAACCTGCTAGAGAGGTAGGTGCCTGTGCTTGTACTCCTACCTCGGCACTCCAGGTGTTGGGAAATGTGAGAGGAGAAGGGAGACAGATCACGAGATGCTGCCAGTGTGAGGCATGCCTTGAGACTCCGAGGAACTGCTGCTACAGAGTACAGATCAGTGAGAGGAGTGAGAGCCAAAGCAAACCAAACTGGAATGTTCTTGCTTGGAAAGCAAAGTATTTTGCGAGTGGGAGAGGCTGACAGGGGGAGGGGAGGAGGAGATGGATGGTGGTGGTTGGAGGCTGGGGCCTACGCTGCCGCTCTGCTTTCATTTTCTTTTCCTTGATCTTCTTGATCTGCTGCTGTCGTTCACGCCTCCCCTTTACCTATTTTGTCTCCTTTGGCAGACAAGAGAACGAGGGCGTTAGGATGATAAGGTGATAGAAGTAGAAGTGAGTGATTTGGGATGCTTACTTCCCCTGATGCAGCTGTACGCATGTACCAATGCAGTAGGTGCCTGATGCGTGATGCCTAACTCACTCACATTGAGCAAACAGAGTCCTTCAATATTTTGTCACTTGGCAGAGGTGACTGAAACTAACCATGGCACACTTCAAGTTGGCACTTGGCAGGTAGTCAAAATGGTGTAACTAATTTGGAGCCCGATGACTAAGGTTGTACTACCAAGATTTTTTTTATTTTTAACCTTTTTTTAAAATATTTTTTTAAAAAATCCGTCCCCAACTAAATTTGCACGGGATGACCCTTTTGCATGCGCCAGTGCTCGTGGCGCAGCAAAGGGTGCCAGCATGGCGCGGCGCGGGAGGGTGGCTAGCGTGGCATTGACGTGGGCAAGCCAGCCCACCTGGCGCGTCAGGCTTGCCACGCCAACTCGCCTGCGCGGCAACGCCCGCGTATGAACCACGCGTTGGCTCCCTCCTTCCTTCCTTCCTCCTCCAGAAACACCTGAGCCCGACCCCAAGCACACGCCGCTAGCCGCCGCCACCCCTGAATCCCCCCAAATTCGGTGATTTTGATTGGGCAAAGTAGTGGGAATCGACCACCACTTCGTTTGGAAGGTATCCCCCAACCTTTTCCCTTATTTTATTATTCCATTTGGTAGATCGAAGGATGTTTAGGTGAACTAGGGTTAGGTTGTTGATTTAAAATTTTGATGAAATGCAATATTGTTATGTGTTAGATGATGCTTAATTCATACGCACTAGATTTGACATGTACCCGCGATATTGACGTGTAGAACTTGTTGCATGCTTCAATTTAGTTAGATATTCATGCAATTGTGTAGTGAACATGGCATTGGTAGGTTTTATTTTGCAATATGTCCAATTAATATGTCCAATATGTTTATTTCGTAATAAACTTGCTATAGTTTTTATGGTAAAGTGATTGTATTTTGTAGATGGATTGTTTGGTTCGTATGTTTGATGGTGGTATTGTGAAAAAGAATGGGGAATTTGGGAATATGAATGAGGTAGTGGAATTGATTGATGCTCCTCCAACTTTTAAAGATTTAGTTGACCGTGCAATGAGAAAATATGGATGTAGAATGGATGAGATTACATTTAGAGGCCGTTTTGATTGTGGGAAAGGTAGAGCTCATTATGTTCTTATGAACTTGGCATCCGATTCAAACTGGAAGCAATATAAGGACATAGTTCAGCAATCCAATGTTGCATGTTTGGAGGTGCTAGTTGAAATTTTTCGTATGCGTAGTCCAAATGTTGCCTTGAGAGATGAAGTGCCGGTAGTGAATCGTAATACTACCCAAGAGTCAGAAATTTTGCAGCACGGTTTAGGTGAAACACAATCTGATTTTGGCTTGGCCATTGTGAATGATGATTTTCCCAATGATACTTTTGAGCGGGATGAAGCAAATATAGATGATGATGACATATTTATGGGTTCCGAAGATGGTGAATTCGAGGATGATAGGGTAGAATATGTCGAGGAAGAGGAGGAGTCACAATCTTAGAGTGATGGGCCTGAAAATGAGAACGAGAAGTCACAATCTAAGGAGGATGGACCGCAGGTCAACACTACAACCGTGCATGATGTAGAAGCCATTGTTCGTATGAAAGAATGTTTTTCTTACACCCATAACGAGTTGCAGTTGTTGAAAGAATGTGATGTTGAACTGCCATCCGTTCCCAATGATAAGGACATAAGTATGGTCCACAAAGCCATATGTGAATCTAGTATGGTGAATTTCGAAGGGATACCCTTTAGTGAGAGTGCAGTAATTAAGAAGGGAATGAAGTTTAAAAGTCTCGAGAAGCTCAAGTTTTTCTTAGCTGACTACGCAGTGAGGTTACATAGGCCTTTCAGCATAGTTCACTCTGACAAGAACATAAGGTACGATGTCATGTGTAAGCAAGGATGCCTTTGGCGTGTATGGTCTCGGCTAATTACAAGCATCGGACAATGGAGGATTTCAAATATTGTGCAACCGCATACTTGTCATTCTTCACTGCCGAAGTGAGTGCATGCCCAGTGCACAACAAAGTACCTTGGGCGGCGTATCCTAGGCATTATCCATAAAGACAACGAGACATTGGTGTCATCCCTCGTGGAGTCCATATTCGCTTTTAGTGGATACCGTGTCAAGTATTCAAAGGTATGGTGGACGAAGCAACATGCATTGTCCTGCTATGGGAGACTTGAAGGAGTCCTATGGCATGGTTCATAGGGTACTCATAGCTATGGCCTACTACAATCCTAGGGTTAAATGGTTCACTGACTCATGCGGCATGATGCAGTCTGACAATGGTGTTTTGAAGCACGTGCTCCACAGGGTATTTTGGTGTTTCCATCAATGTAGTGTGTCATTTCAACATTGTCGTCCTGTGATACTTGTGGACGGTACATTCTTGATAAGGAAATATAAGGGTACACTACTGATGGCAGTTGCAGTAGATCCAAAATAGCAGCTTGTGCCTCTAGCTTTTGCCTTTACCGAGAGTGAGAACAATGACAGTTGGTCATGATTCATGAAACTCGTTCAGCGACACGTACTTGGATCGTCACGGCAAGTATGTATGATCTCGATAGGCACCATGGGCTCCTAAATTGTGCGAACGACCACATGGACGGGTTTCCACCGCTCGTGCATAGGTGGTGCATGAGGCACTTTGCCGCCAACATGTGGCGTCGACAAAGGAACAAGAATGTGATTGGAAAATTGAAGACTTTATGCATGGTAGATACGGAGACAGGTGTTATGAGATGTTAGAATATCTAGTGAAGGACTTGAACGATGATGAAAAAAATGGTTGAAGGGTGAAATGGAGGATAAGGACAAATGGGCGCAGGCTTTCTATGAGGGAGGGATGCATTGGGGTATTATGACCAGGAACTACTCGGAATCCCTAAACGTTATTTTCAAAGGCATCTGAAGTAGGCCCGTATCCGGAATTATTGAATACTCCTTCGAAAAATGCAGCGCCTACTTTGTGGATAGATAGTAAAAGGCATGTGAATTGTTGAATGAAGGTCATCGGACTGGGAAGGTTGCAGATGAACATATATAAGAGGCTGAGCTTAGGTCCGTTAACCAATTACCAGAACCGTACATGCCAGAAAGAATGGTATATTCTATAAGAGGTTCCGGTACTACTAACGTTAGGGTGAGAGCCATGGAGGCCGACACTATAGAGTGTATCTCAATGAAGTTTTGTGCACCTGCAATGTTACTCAATTGTTGCACCTTCCATGTTCACACTTTATTACAACTTGTAATGTAAGAGGTATTAACTATGAGAGCCCCTTATACATGTCACCCTTGTACTCTAGGAGCACACCATTAGAATTTAGGAATCAAGCTTTGAACCTTACCTAGATCCGTCACAATGGCCGTTATATGAAGGGCTAGAGTATGTCCCAAACCCCAATTTGAAGAGAAACAGAGTAGGTAGGAGGCAGAAGAAGCATTAGAGAGGCGACATGGACGAGTCGCAAGGGAGGCTTTCAGTAGATTATGGAACTGACGATTTTGATGTGGATAAGTCGGAAAATTGTTGTCGAAGCGCGAGAACCAGTCTGATGGCGAAGAGCTCAATACTGCCGCGCCAGCCAGAGTGGCGCGGTAGATATCTGACCTACTGAAAGGTTGGTGCACTATGCGCGGCAGCTTAGCTCTGCCGTGCCAGGCGGCTAGCGCAGCAACATTGTACTGCCACGCCAGCCAAAGTGGCGCGGCAGAGCTCTAACCTGCTGAAAGGTTGGTGCGCTATGCGCGGCAGCTCAGCTTTGCCATGCCAGGCTAGCTGGCACGACAATATTGTACTGCCGCGCTAGGCTAGTTAGCGTGGTAGAGCTCTGATGTGCTAAAAGGTTGGTGCGTTGTGCGCGGCAGCTCGGCTCTAACGCACCAGCCAGCCTGGCACAGCAATATTGTACTACAGCACCAGCCAGAGTGGTGCGGTAGAGCTCTCACCTACTAAAAGGTTGGTGCACTATGCCGTCTTGTCCTCTATCCCTTTTTTATTGCATGCTACGACCCTCTTGTCCTCTATCCCTTTTTATGTGTGTGTTCACCTAGATCCTGGCTACATTAATATGATCTAGCATGCAGTTGAGCCACTAGGTTGGGCTAGCTGCGGGTCTTGGATCAGAAGAATGGCTTACACACATGGATTAGAGAGTGCAAATACTTAGATTTGTATTACCATCAATAGATGGTACGATCGATGTTGATTGCATACCGTACCCTCTCGTTCTCTATTCCTTTTTACGTGTGTGTTCACCTGGATCTTAGCTACATTAATGTGATCTAGCATGTAGTTGAGCCACTGGGCTGGGTAGTGGGCTTGACGCGGTAGCAGCAGGGCATGGGGACCATGATATAGGAGATAAAGCTGCACACTCACATGCAAACATTGACCACGATCACGCACGCACACTCAATGCAAATAACATAATACATAATACATGTTTCTCATAAATATTTCTCACAATAAATATAGTTTTCCACAATAAACATAGCTCTCTAAAAAATGAACATAGTTTTCACAACTAAAGAGAAACATGAACCAACTGAATGAAAATGTTCATCTAGTCAGAGTCACCTCACATAGTAACTCATCATCATCATCCCTCGTAATAACAACTCCCTTCCCTTTCTTATCCAAATTAACCTTACCAACAGGTAAATTGGCAACAAATACCTTCATCGCCTCCATTTGCGCCTCTTCCGCTCTTTCTTGTAACTTTTCCATTTCAATCTTTCTTTTCCTTGCCCTAGCCTGCTGCAAATATTCTTCCCTTGAACACTTAGGGTATTTTGCAATCAGATCAACCACAAAACCTAAGCGATCTCTCTTCTCCCTCAACCTTTGTTTCTCCAACTCCCTCTCCTCCTGCAACTTCCTCCTATTTTCTCTCTTCTCATCTTCAGTTAGAGGGCGTGGATACTTGGTTATATTCTATCTCCAATACTTAATAATAGTTTCCTTCGCATAAAGTCCTTCGGGCTTCACTCCAGTCTCCTGAACCATGTCTTGGTATATTTTCCCCCAAAACAAGTCACTGTCAGGTTTAGGCACACCATACTCCTTCCTAATCTTTTCTACCAGTTCTTGTGTTTATCTTGACTTCCATGGTTTCGATATACGATCCAACTTTAACAATAAATCACGACGACCAGAAAAGTCTTCCCAATCACATGTCCTTCCCTCCTATAACAAGATATTCATAATGTTACAAATTTGAAACAATGGATACACATTTCACATGTAATGGGATAAACATAAAAAAAAAGAGATGAATAGTTACTCATCCAGTAATCGCCATGTGCATTGCCACAGAACGAACCATATCCAAGCTTAGAAGGCACCACACCTTTTGTTGCCAATATACCACACTTGCATCTACGACTAGGACAGGACACACATGGCCATGGTGCCTTTCCACACTCGAACTCCCGCACTTGCTCACCCGTTGGCCACATCGGCTTAGGCCCATAGTTATACTCATTGAAATCATATAGCGGCCACCCATCCTGCATAAAATCGGTGACAAGATTAAACGGTGCATTTTAAAAAACTAACACTGCTTGCTATACATCATACTAACATTCTCCTACTAAACTTACATGGGTCGTTAGCGAGCATCAAAAGAATTGAGTGAACTTAGGTGGAACCCCTAAGTTAGGACGCATAAGCTTAACAACAACTCCACACTTGCACATGGGAGGATCCCTCACACGCCTACAAGCAGCCTCATGCTTCTCCTCCTCGGTCATTCTAAGCTAGGTTTGGTAGAGTAGGAACCCAACACCTAAACTGATGGTATGGTTTAAGCTTTGTGCTATCGTATGGGAATAGGCGGATCCTAGGATCATATTTGCCGGGTCCATCTATCCACTGAACGAAATCACAAGGCACGGCAGGCATTGGATCAAACATCCACTTGCACACATAGAAGGCTCTTCCAGCTGTCTTTGAGTGCCTTGATTGTTTCACCTCAGCTTGCACGCCACATCTACAAAGAGGTATCGGAAGGGCAGGAGGTACGGGAGAATCCGCATTCGACTCGCCCACGTAATGCACGTACCACATACGTCGTTTGTATTCACACCCGGACGACGTCATCTCACCTACACATCAAGTGATCAAAAACTAATACACAAATAAACTTTAGACACGTAATCCATCAACTTTACCATACCAACTATAGACATCAATTGGACATATTGCAAAATTAAACCTACCAATGCCACGTACACTACACAATTGCATGAATATCTAACTAAATCGAAGCATGCAACAAATTCTACACGTCAATATCGTGGGCAAAAAGTCTAGTGCATATGAACTAAGTATCATCTAACACATAACAACATTGCATTTCATAAAAAATTTCAAATCAACAACCTAACCCTAGGTCACCTAAACATTCTCCGATCTACCAAACGGAACGGTAAAACAAGGAAAAAGGTGGGGATACCTTCCAAACAAAGCGGTGAACAATCTAACTAGTTTCCCTAACCGAAATCGCCGGAATTGGGGGGTGGCGGCGCCCGGCGGCGAGGAAGTTGATCGGGCTCGGGGTTACTGGAGGAAGAAGAAAGGAAATCGCCGGAATTGGGGGGATTGGGGGGTGGCGGCGGCCGGCGGCGAGGAAGTCGATCGGGCTCGGGGTTACCGAAGGAAGAAGAAAGGAAGGGAAAAGGATGAGGGAAGCAACCAAGCGCCCGTATGGTTGGCGCGGCAATCTTGACGCGCCAAGCGGGCTAGCGCGGCAAGCTCCCTGTGTCAGTGTCGCGCTGGCCCGGCCTCCCGCGCCATGCCACGGTGGATCCCTCTGTCGCGCCAGTGCATGTGGCGTGGCAGAGGCTTCCTGCCGCGCCACGAGCGTTGGCGCGGGCAAAAGGGTCACCCCGTGCAAATTAAGTTGGGAATAGGTTTTTAAAAAAATATTTTAAAAAAAATGTTAAAATTAAAAAAATCTTCTACTACCAACCAAACATCTTAATCAATTGCACATAAGTATTTTGGTTCTTAGTTTTGAGATTGAGCTTTTGGCAGTCAAAATCACTAGAAAATGAAGAATTTTCTCATGACGCGATTCAGGCATCCACAGAATTCAAGAAAACAAAGACCACATAACATAACTATTGGCATAAAAATATTTTACTGTCTACACAGGACAAACTTACATGAAAACTAAAGCTCCAAAGGACCAAAGAACGTCCATTTCTATCAAAGCATCCGCAGGTATAGCGACTGAGGATCTTGAAATCGTTCTCACATCAATCTGATTCCCTTGTCGCTTCAAGTAAACTAAGACAACGGCGGCCAGTCCGCCAGATCAACTTTCTTCAGATTTACTTCTCCTGATTCAGACACCTTTCCTTACTTTTGTCATGATAAGTCGCTAATCGCTCTGTATTGGTGCAACCACATGAGAGCCTGCTCACCTAACCCAACTTCATTTGAGGTCCAAGTTTAACCTTGTCTATTCAGGTCTGGGCGCAAGCATACACTCGACTGTTCATATCCTCATGTTGCATCTAATGGTCACGCCTGAATGAAGCAACTGATGGTAGGAGCCAAATTATCTTCAGCAGTCAGGACAACAAACAATTGATGAGTACATAGAAGTAGGCAACAAGCCCATAAGGAAAGGTAATTTAATGTAATGGACCAGATCGTCAAGGCCGAACTGATTTAATAGGCAGTGTATTTATTTTCTTTTGGATGGCATGAACACGAATCATTGTCACTCAGTGGGGGCAGCAGTGTGACCAGCTACAGGAAATGAAGATGACGACAGAAAAAACTGGGGACATGCGGATCAAGGATCAAGGACGATGTGTGGCTCCATTCATTTGAAAGGTTAAGACCACCTAATTTCGGGTGCTTTTGATTTTGGAAGGGTGAACGGCAGAAGACTATCAAATGATGCTCAATGTTTTCATGTACTCTGTAAAACGCAAATAAGCATCAGTACTGATTGCATTTAAGATTCTGGTGAACAATGCCATACAAGGTGCAAACAGAGTGGAAAAGAGAACTCTATCAGCATGCCAAAGAAAATGAAGTGAATGGAACTATAACAGAATGCTAAAGTCGATAACAAACACATGGGCTAATTGCTGGGAAAAACTAACCCCAAAAAAAAATGTGAATCCAGCTGGGTGATATCAAATGCATCATGTGTCGGTGTGCGGACATCTTTTTCAATCCATCATCTATTTCTCGTATTCCATCCATACCATTTTGCCCTTTTGTTCTGTTTCCTCACATATAGATCTTATCGAGAACGCATAGCTCTGAGTATAGATTATATTTCTCAAAACGAATAAAGGTGCGCCTAAGTCAAGTGCTGAAAATTCCATTTATTTCAGAGTTCAGACTAAAATAGAATCGATTATAGCCGTAATTTCGTGGTCCAACAATGACAGAATGAAATTAGGAGTTCCTATACAGATGACCATTATTCCCTTTATTTTATTTTTCCAATGTCATATCATGAGGATTTATTTTGCCTTGTCATATCATGTGGAGACATGTAATCAAATAAGTTAATGGAAGATTGGTTGGAGAAAATATCAGGGACAACAAGAACATGAGGCAAAGGATCATCATCCCATCTTGTTTTTCCAAAAGTATGAGTCCCATTAATAAGGATCGGATCATTCACGATTTTGTGCTTTCATGGTTAAGAACAAAGTGAACTATCCTTGACATCAACAAAGTAAACTAACCCCATCGGTGCATCTTTGTTCTGTAGATTTCAGGTTTGCATCAGATAAATCTAACCCACTTGCTCTTTAAAGTCTGCCAAAGCGGCTGTTCTTCTCCTGGATTCCTCATTAGAGCTGCAACAAGGAAAATATTATGGTTGTAAATACATGCATGCAACAAATGACCGATTTATTCATCACGCTACTTTACAGAAATGCAGTTTTTCCCTTTTTTTTTCTTGACAGATCACGACATTGTAATTGTCATAAATTAAATGTATTTTACATGAATCCATTTGGTCCCAATATGAGAAACAGACACTTCAGATAGAGAGTATCAGCGCATAAGCTGTCTGCTTTAAGTACTCAGAAGTTTTGCAGAAAAAGGTAATCTCAAATAGTCTCAGTCCAAATCACAAATGCATGACTTTATTCTTAATGTAATAGAATATTAAGGTTGACAGTTAGAATTTTACGAATTCAAAAAAGATCAAACACAGAAGCTATGATGAATCTGTTATCTGTTATCTGTCCCATATGAAATCAACATAATACACTCCAAGATATCCTATAAAACACAAGAATCTAGTCGAGTTTGAATAAAATGTCAAGAATGTCCGACATTTTCATGCAGACATAAACGTGGAACAATCTTGATAGTTTGTATAGGGTAGGGGATAAATGGATAGCATCATAGTACCGTAAGGATGAAAAGTACTAAAGTAGTGATCAGATCCATGGGGAGTATGGAATAGTTAAATCATCGCTTAGCTGGAAAAGCATGGACGAGGGCTACCAAGTTCAATCTTTCCATGGCTTTGTTGCAATGAGGTGGAAAAGGGCAGATCCCACTTGCTGCACCCCACTTTTCACAATAAAATAAAGCTGGGCACTAGGAAAGAGAGAATGTGGAGCTATGTCGTAGCAGCACATGCCAAACCGATTCAGCAACAGCAGCCATTCTACTGTTCTAATCGTTTCGAGCAAAACAGGATGATGCAGATGACGCGAGTAGTGGTAAGTCAGTCAGTGACAACTGGGCTAGACGTTGTGGTTCTCAGAATAGCATGTATAATTCCAGCAGAAAGCAACATGGCACTATGGCAGTATGTTAGAAGCAAAGGTACAATAATTACAGCAAGTTGGTGGTAACTGGTGCAAAATGGCCGTTGCAATTGGATTTTATCTAAAGGTAAAGCTGCAAAACACACACTTGAGCTTGGCTTTCCTACATTTGGGGAGCTGGCAGCCTTTCTTGGGCTTACTGATCAAGCCACCGAGTTCTGAAATTCAATCTGGCAGCATCGTTTGCATCTTGCAAGAAACAAAATTCTCAATGCGCAGCAAATTTTTTTTCTTTGATATTTGATATTACCATGAAAAAGTCGCCGTTCCCACAATCATATAAAGGTGTAATTGTCGATGAGATGATAACAGAAGAATCTGCCCTTCAGCTATCCAACATTATCATGCCACGTCAAAAAATAGTTTCAGCAAAGCAGAGGAAGTTGTCACCTCGGCTACCATAAGCTTAAAGTAGCTGGGAACAAAAGCTGGATAGAATCAATTCTTCAGCTGTATCGAGCATAATCAAGCCACATGAAAGGTATGCTTCCTATAAAGCCAAGCATATGCGGCAACCATTTGTCTAGCTTTCCACCATCCTTCCTAGTTTTTGGATTCAAGTTTGCTAAGTGATGGTGTGGAGGCAATCCTTTGGCACTATTGTAGGAGTGTACTCAGATGGCGGACTAAAGCGCGGATATTAATTTTTTGTCAGCTGTGAACTTCCGGCAAGCAGTCTAAATGCCTGTTCCATGTGTTAGTCAGACTGGAATTGCAAAATGCCCAGTTCTGACGATCAGGCTAACTGCCATGACCGAAGGCTTTGTCCAATGACCTTGAAGGATAGCCAAACACCACCAATGGATGCTGTAAGCTATTGCTAAGTTCAGCTCAAGGCAGTAAATCTCAGATTCTTGGCGTTTCCTCATCAATCCGACACGCTCCCACAGCCACCCAATTTGTGGAAGCCGCTGCACCTTCACTTCAGCCTACGCCCTTGAATGCATCACCGCACAATACAAAATGCACACTGAATTATATAGTCGGGATAGGGTTTGGCATCTCACCTCGATTGGCGCTTGATGCAAATGTCGCAGTGTCGGGCAAGAGGCGATGGAGATGGGAGCGGACACTACCGGTTTGTCCCGTGCCGCTAATCCTTGGCAGCGCACCCCTCTTCCCCACTTGCGGCAACTTTCGTTGGACTGAATTCAGCGACCGGCAGGAGGCACGCGACATTGCGAGGGAGCCACCGCGAGCGACAATTTTTGCAACCGCCTACGCAGGCGGCCGTCGACATCTTCACACCCGCACGGCCGCTCCGAATCAACAAATCGATCGGGCGGAAGGGACCCCGAGGGGGCCGTCGCCGCCTCGCCGGAGATGGACGGGAAGCCACGAGGGAGAAAGCGCGCAGATACGGAGGGGTTATTTTGGAAAATCATAATCCCGTTGAGGGGGGTAAATGAAAATAATCGGATCGCGAGTATTAATCGCGATCCAATTTAGGGGTCTAAATGAAAATAATCGGATCGCTATTATTAGTCGCGATCCAATTTAGGGGTGTAAATGCAAATAATTAGGGGGTTCGATGTAAATACAAAGGGATTTCTTTTTGGAAATTATCGGGTCGCGATCCGATTAAGGAAGTCTTTCTGCTAAAAGCCTGTATCGCCGGCTCGCCGCCGCCACGGCCGTGCTCCGACCGAACTCTCCGAAGGCCCGAATCCATCCCCGGACCGACTAGACTGGAAAGTGAAGGGAGCAGATGATCAAGGAGGAGGGATCGGCTCGGCGGCGGCGGCCATGGAGCTCGACGCCCGCGAACTCCAAATAGGGCGCCGCTGCGTGCCAACATGACAAGCGACGCCATTGCCGAGGCCCCAGATCTTGAGCTTGTCCCCTCGGTGGTGAACTGGTGAGTTGTGACTGACGGAACGATTGCGAGAACGTTCCCTAGGAGCTTGACAGTTGACACCGCCGGCGCGCGCCGTGTCGAAGCTGCGCGCGATGAAGGCGCGGGTGAGGGCACGGGTGAGAATCTCAGGGACAGGGCCCTGCGGAAGTAGAACGCCGCCACGCCGGGCTGGATGGAGGAGGAGCTGAGGCCGCACTATGCCGGTATGCAGAGCAGGAGCAGGAGCAGGTTACTGATCAAAGCAGAGAGGCTCCTGCTGTGCTTACAGCTAGTCTCCTTTCCATGCTTTGGATCGTTTCGATCGGCGACAGTTTCTTTGCGAATCGAGAACGCCGCGATCCATGAATCCATTTCAGCATTGCCATCTTATGAGCACATTTTGTTCACTGGTATTACAGCATTGCGTGATTGCGTCAGTATTCGGGCTCCAGGAACTCAACACATTCAGGTTGGGGTGCAGGTCTGGTGCATGGAAGAGGGAAGATAAGATGGGTAGATAATGCAGGGATCGCTACGTTTTGCTTTGCTTTTCTTGCTGTGACATCACAAATCTCAAAAATCTAAGAAGAAACCAGAAGTACACACACCTCAACCACAACTAGTCAACTAGTACGGACAATCCAGCCTGCTGATGATGTTGCAAGCTTGCAACCAGTACCAGCGCCTGAAGCCCTGAATACTGCTATGAAGTTTGAACTTGCTTGGCACAAGACCAGTTGTGTTGCTTTATGAAGACAACATGCACTTCAAAATTTTGGGAACGCTTCGGCAGCTTTTGTATTTTTTTTACCCGAAGCAACTTCAGCGGCCTTATGATGCTCCTTCAGTGCAGAGGTGCTTGAGAAACTTGTCCTTAATTGTTTGCAAATTTTTCAGAGCTTCTCCAATTGGCAGACGATCTGTTGGCATCTCCTCTGAACAGCAAATCCCAACATCAAGAATGCAAGTGACGCTAGCAATTCTCATATCTCTACTGCTGCTGGAGTTCAAGCTGCCTGTTGCTTCGCCATCTTTTGTTTCTGTTAGTAGCCTTTTGTCCGCAATAGTACTCAGTCTGTCTGGCTTCTCCAAACTCACTATCAGTTGGCCTTTTCCTGTGAACATCTCCAGCAACAAAATTCCATAGCTATACACATCGCCATGGGTGGTGACTTCGTTGCCCAGCCCATAATCTGAAACCAACAAAACTGAGTTTCTCTTAAATCAGGACCTCTAGTTTAGATATGCTGAAAGCCTGATGCAATGATTACCTATAATCTTTTCTTCCAAAGCACTATGCTGTAGTTAATCTAATTTCATGTATGTTTACAGAGTTACACCCCCCCACCCCCAACCAAAAAAAAAAAATCTTGAAAATTGAGTTTCCTTCAGCAGTGCATATCAGAGTGAGTTACACACCATTGAAGTCTTAAATTCTGATTGAAGATGAAGTATATTAGAAGAGGATAAAGTTAGAAAATAGAAGCACACCTGGAGCTGCATAGCCAATTGATCCTCTCATTGATGCCCACCCACTTGATTTCTCAGTGTCTCGATGCAGAAACCTCGCAAGCCCAAAATCTCCAACATGAGCAACCATATCATTGTCCAGGAGAACATTGCTTGACTTAAGATCACAGTGAATAATTGGTGTTGGCTTATATTCGTGTAGATAATCCAGTGAGGCTGCCACATCGATTGCAATACTTAGCCTTGCAATGAGATCTAATGCCTTTTGTTCGCCATCTTCCATGCTTTGTTTGTGCAGCCGTTGGTCCAAATTCCCATTTGGTAGAAACTCATATACAAGAGCCTTGAAGTCACAGCCCTGAAAATCAATACTGGAGCAGACCTTTAAGATCTTCACAAGGTTTCGATGTCGAACACATCTTAAAGTCTCGCATTCTGCAATAAAACTTTGCCTTGCGCCGCGTTGCATGAGGTTGAGAACCTTAACAGCGACAACTACATGCTGACGATTGCCTCTCATTGTTCCTTTGTGGACTGTACCAAAGCCCCCTTCTCTGATGAGGTCGTTGGACGAGAAATCATTTGTTGCACTGGCCAATTCAGCACAGGAAACCCTCATATGTTGCTCATCGATGACTGACCTTTGCAGGTTTGCTTTCGTTTTTCAGCTCTTATGGTAAAACAAAGACAGAGCGCACACAAATGTGACAAAAGCAAATGCACTGCAAAAGGAGACTATCATGGCAAGTTTCTGATGTGGCTTCTCGGAGGTGTGGTTGGAGCAAGGTGGCAATTTTAGTTGAGATATACCACCACACAGGCCATCATTCCCAGTGATTAAGATCGTGGTCGAATTGAGAAATACCCCAATGATTCAGGGAAGAAAACCTCTCAAGCTCCCAAGGACTTCATGGATAGTTCCAGATAAATTATTGTATGAAAGATCAAGCACTAAGAGGCCCGTTAGATTGCCTAGTCAAAGTTGAATTGACCCTTCAAGTCAGCGACAACTGGGTTAGAGTGTGTGGTTTTCAGAATAGCATGTATAATTCCAGCAAAAAACAACATGACACTATGGCAGTATGTGGAAGCAAAGGTATAGTAGTAATTACCTAGTTGGTGGTAACTAGTGCAAAATAGCACTACGATTGGATTTGATCTGAAGGTAAAGCGGCAAAACACACATTTGTGCATGGCTTTCCTACATCTATGTATGGGGAGCAGGCAACCTTTTATTGGCTTACTGATCAAGCCACCAAATTATGAAATTCAATCTATCAGCATCGTTTGCAAAATGCTTATACAGGTGTTAGTAAAGTGCCGAGTTCTGACGATCAGGCTTTCATGACGAACTGACAATCAATCTGTGGAAGCCGCGGCACGTTCACCCTACACCCTCGAACGCATCACCGTACAAAACAAAATGCACTGAATTATCGGGACGGGATAGGGTTTGACCTCTCACCTCGATCGGTTCTTGATGACATGACGCGGTGTCGGGCAAGAGCTGCGAGCAGGCCGTTCATCCTCGGCTGCGCGCCCCTCTTCCCCATTCGCAGCGACTTTCACCGGACTGAATTCAGCGGCGGAGGCACGCGACACGGCGAGGAAGCCGCCGCCGCAATCGACGAAGCTTGCAACCGCCTCCGCAGGACGCCAACTACGTCATCACACCCGCACGACAGCCCGAATGAACGAATCGATTGGGCGGAAGGGACCACGAGGAGGCCGTCGCCGGAGCGAATCGAGAACGCCCTGATCCATCGCAGGATTGCCGTCTTAAGAGCATATTTTGGTCATCGGTGCTGTCGACGCAAATCTTTAGGCCAACACACGAAAAGCACTCGAACGTGCAGCGAACGTGCGGAGGGGCTCCTTGCTGCTTCTCTTGCACAGGTTGGTCACGCCGGTTAGACCGGTTTTGTCGATAAGCCGAGTGAAGAAACCAACAACGTCCATTCGGGACGGACCCCTTCAGGGCAGGTGCACCTTATGTTGCCTTAAGCTCGGCAAGCTAACTAGGACGCCTCCTCATACCATGAATACAGGAGAAAAACAACACATGAGATTGGAAAGTAAAAAGATAAAAGGTAAAATGATAAAAGATAGATTGACTTGTGATCGATTGGATACCGTCAATCGGCCATGGCCCTTTATATTTATAGGATGAGGAGATCTTGCTTCGTTAAAAGTTGAAAAACTGATAAATCTCGTATCAAAATATAACTCCTAACTCGGACTACACAGACCAAACCGGTCTAACCACCCTGTCAAACTGGTCTGATCAGAAACCGGTCTAACCACCCTGTCAAACTGGTCTGACCAGTTTTTCTGAGTGCAAACTTCCCGAGATCATAACTCTCTCATCCGAACTCCAAATCGGACGTTCTACATATGTATTTTGATCTACATAACGAGAGCTACACAAGGGTGAATTCCAATTTGCATTTTGAGGACTTTGGTCCAACCGATCTGACCGTTGAGGAAACTGGTTCAGATTGTCCAGATCTGCCAATATTGACCTCAAACACATGCCCCCTATTTTATGGTAAAGCTTGCATGCCAGATGTGGCAAAACCGCCCTAAATTAACCTGATTAAAATGCGCTTAAGTCGCCTGACACGCGATCGTGTACTTTAAGCAAGTTAACTTGGTCGTTCGTCGGTTTTCATCCGATAAACCACTTATTCAGGATCGAGAAGCATTGCTCACATGAAGGTGAGTGGGTACAGAGATTACAACATTCCCATCATATTAACATAGTTTAACATTTTATTACATTAGAGTTTTCCAAATTCAAACAGAATTTGCAAGGTTTCAAACAACGAAGAAGTAAAATATGCGGAAGCTAAACATCGATACACGGTATCATGACGAAGCCGATCATGACATCAATGATCCCTATCCTCGCTGTCCGAGGAGGGATCCCACTCGACTGTCCAACCTGAGGGGAGCTGGGTAGGCCAAGTAAGACTAGCATCCAAAACAACAGCAAACCTGAAAAAGGTAGCCGCAAGCAAGGCTGAGTATACTAATACTCAATAAGGCTTACCCGTCAGGTGGTAACTACTTCACCGACTTCTAGATATGCAAGGCTTTTTGACTATGCGTTTGTTTTTGCCAAAAGCGTCTAAAGTTGGTCCTTACTTTTAATATTTTAGCTCAAGTTCTAAGTTCATTAACCAATCTAGATTAGAAACTTATACTAAGCAAGCATTGTTTTCAAACAATTTAAAATACAAGCATCAAGATCAACATCATCATCATGTTCCATCATTACTCAGTGCGGAATAGCGATCAAGCAGTCCCAAACTGAGAGAAGCAGACGAAGCGATTCAAATTTATTAACCATGCATGGCGAACCTAATCCCACGACATCCGCGCACCACGAAGGATCATTTCACTTGTCAGCCGTCCCATCGATCCCCAGGCACGTGTCAAGTCCAAACTTCCATTGGCATGCAATGCTCCACAGTCTCGATCTCTGCTGTACTGTGACCGCACTTGCACCCATATGATGCACCATGGGAATGACGTTCCAAGGACAGCAGGAATATAAGCCACGCTCCAGTTCAATCAGGTACTAGGCTTCCCCATCCCATACTAGGTATGAGATTAGTACTTTCAAATACTTGATCACAACGTCGACATGTTTCGACCTTAGTCCATTTTCATTTAGAAAGACGGGGCAATCCACCGACCACCAAAATAGTTCATAAGGCCCTACCCCTCCCGTCATCCTTATGGTTGTAACATAAGTAAACAAACAACTCCTACAACTCACGCGTGATAGGAAATCACTCGACTTTTACCGTGTCCTATTAAGCATTGCATCTACGTGACTTATCATGCTAGTGTTCAGATCAAAAGGGTACTAAGTCCATGCATCTAAGGTTTCAATCAACTCCTATAAACGTAAATGCACAATCATAAGCATCAACATATTGCATAATTTAAAAGCAGGGAAGCATGCACTGGGGCTTACCTGGAATCCACACTAGGTTAGTGTTGGTTAGACGACACTCGCTTGGCGAGCATCTCCCATCTCGGCACTTGCTTAATCCTTCCATTTTCGGGATAGGTCCACCATACACCGTCTTCGGGTTCAGTTCCATTATCACGTCCTTCACATGGTTTATCTAGTGTATCTAAATGAGATGCAAGAGCATGATTACGAAGAACGAAAAAATGAGATGCATCCCACAAAAGCATTCAGGACAAGCATAAGGTTACACCACAAGACATAAGTACTTAGAGAGAAAGTTATTTAACTAACTATCACTCAAGTCTCCATAGAGATAGCAAGCCTAACAAGCATGGCACACTAGTTAACTCAAGTCAAGCTATTGCA
The DNA here is from genome assembly GCF_005286985.2 of Setaria viridis. Classification (NCBI taxonomy): domain Eukaryota; kingdom Viridiplantae; phylum Streptophyta; class Magnoliopsida; order Poales; family Poaceae; genus Setaria; species Setaria viridis. The sequence continues at coordinate 34,545,234 of NC_048263.2, forward strand.
AGTAATTAACAGTCAAGAGCTAATTAAGCTTAGCATCATAAAAGAACTAGGGTGATGGTGCTTATCAACATGGAATACATAAGCACATCACACAACCAGCAAGTTGAAGGTGATCAAAGTATATTATATTTATTTTTAAACCACTCATACACAAGCAAGTCACACACCACCATCACTAAGGTTCTAGCAAACTATGCAGCAAGGTTATTTTGTAGCAACATGCATACATGACCATTTATTAGTTTAAGTGCTTGACCAACATTATAACACATTTATAAGATCCTCAGGTTGATCAAGTTAACTCTAATAGTGATATGAGCTAACTAGCCAACACACAAGGCAACATCAAGTTAAAGCTAATAACTTAAGCACATACACAAAATCTGGACAGCAGCACAGTAGTCACTTTTTTAAGCTATAATTAGAGATATAAGCATCCAACAAGGGTGACCCTAGACTTTATATAAAGTTAAGAAAATTATCTAAAACTTTGTTATTCACACCAAAACTGATTTAACAAATAACAAGGTGAAAATACACCAATGAGCAGATCTGTACAAACAAGGACACAAAATCGTCATGAACTTCAGAGATGCATAATTGGAGTTCTAACCATCAAACAACCATGATTCTTAACTTGGTAGAAACCTTGTTAAGTTATCTATAACTTTATTATTTTCATCTCAAGATGATTCAATAGTTAACAATACTATACAACACAAAGAAGCAAATCTGTCCAAACTTGAACAGATGCTGACATTAAACTTTAGACAGCCATATCTGGAGTTATAGCTTTCACAACAAGGTGGTTCTAGACTTTTTTTTTTGAAATTTTAGCAAACCATGCACAATTGTGTTGTAAACACCACAAGCTAAAACCAAAGTTAACCATGTCACAAAGAAGACATCTCTGTCCAGATTAGGACAGATTCTGTCATTCCAATTCACAAGCTCATAACTAGAGATTTAGACCATCAAAAGGGGTGATATTTAACAAGTGGAAGGCTAATAAAAATCACTACACTTCTTATATTATCTCCAAGATATGATTCAAAGCTTAGCTAAGTCAAACAACACAATTATTCAGACATATACATAGAGCACCCAAAACCTGATGATGAACTTGTAAAATCTATAGCTCCTAAACCATCAGGCTTATGGTCACAAAAATTTAACACAAGCTATATTATGAAGTTACCTACAGCTTTTGTATTCACCATATTTATAGAAAACATCATTATTATCTCAAAAACATTGCCACAACAGAAACTACTCTAGCAGCCATTTCAGCACATATGCAACAAGGCTCTTCATTTAGTTCTTTAACAAGGTAACATATGCATAATTTAAACACATAGCTCATAAATACTATGAACATAGTTAATTAGCATTAGTTTTAGGTAACATGGAACACCGTAAACACCTTAAGCAAGAATTAAAGCAAAGGTGAAGAACTTATATAAGCAACATAATCATTAGTTGTTATATTAACATAAGAGAACATATGAGTTATATATTCAAAACATAACCACTGCTTATCATAATTTAGCATCATATGTACCTCTTAAAAATAAATAAAAGCATCACATGACTTAAGTATATGCATCTACTAGCAAACTTTCATTATCCAATTATATAGTAAACATATATATATATTAATATAGGTGATGTAGCAAACATCTCATTTGGAGCTAAACTTTTATGGATGATAGATGTTATCAAGACATGGCTACTGTACAAATCTCACAAGCTCAGGTTTTATAATTTAATTGCTATGAAAAAGACAAATTGCTATTGCAAGAAAACATGTAAAAATAATATAATTCTAAAGATCATCATTTTATATAAACATATAGCCATATAATATATTATTATGGTAGAACAACATCATACAAAGGTAGTGGAACTATATTGACACTCCTTATATTTATAAATCACATAACAAGCATTAAACAACTCAAATCAATAACTCAGTCATACATGCACCAATAAATATAAAATTTTTACCAAAGAACAAGAGAATAACTTATAGCCTACCATAAATGTTTCACAGAAATTGGAGCACCACAACTTTAGATATGAAAATAACAAGCTAAACAAGCTAAAAATTACCTATTTATCAAGATTAAATCAAAACATGATAAAAACAGTACACAACTAGCATGTTAAATATTTTTCTTAGCTAGAGAGTGTCATCATAATACTAACACAATTGGAATCATAATCTTTGGATTTCTATAACTCAAAATATGCATCCAACCAACTTAAAAGGATTTCTAAAAGCACTTTGCAAGGATAAATAAAAAATCAGAAACTTTATACTAACATATATCATATTATGACTCTAATGCATATTTCTTCTCACAAGGATTCCAAAACATCTTCATTTTCTATTTTAGAATTTTTCTACAATTTACTACGAATTTCCAAAGTTGCAGCCTTTTTAGATCTAGGAAATAAAGAAAACCGAGGCAAACTTGCAATCTAGCCCCTGAATCTACGGGTTAATTGCGCAAAGGTCTCTAGATTTCACCCATAACCCCCTACACTTCCTTCTTCTCCAATGAGACCCCCCACGCACAAACAGCACACAACACAAGCACGCACGTCACGGCACAAACTTGGCCATGGCCCTTTGGCTAGCGGCAGAAGGGGGGAAGTGTGACGACCGACCCCGAATCTCTTGAGTTAATCTTAATCCGAGTTCCCCATCCCCTACCTCAGCTCCCCAAGTTGAAGTGCTCAACCCCCAGTCTGGTCCCGACCCCTGAGATCCGACCCCTCTTCGCTGGTTCCTCGTTCCGACCCTGCCGACCCCAAAACCCATACCGCCGGATCCTTTTAAGTCTTCCCACAGTATCTCTCTCAATCTGAGCAGTGGAACAACCGAGACTGATCGGTGGACCCACAAAATCTTTCTCCCAGATCTCCCGCGACAGACGCACTCGAGTAGCATGCCCGCCTTAGAGCTTCTCCGCCGCGTGGCTCAACTTCTCCGACCCTTTTGCCTTGTTCTTCTCCAACTCAAGTGAACTTCCTCACTCTTTCCGTAGCTATGCTACAAAGTTTCTGAGCTAGAATTTGCAAGTGTTGCTGTTGAAATAACCGTCTAAATGCTAACTCTTGCATTGCATTCGTGTAGAGATGCGTCTCGCTGACGGCTTCTACGAGCTGCACCCGGCGCCAGAAGACGAAGTTGTAGCTGAGCTCCCGCTTCCCGAAGCCAAAGCTGCCCCAGCAGAAGACCCCTTCCCTTCCTCCTCGTTTGAAGGCAAGCCCCGGAGCATGAACCCCAGTTTTCCAAACTTGCGCATGCCTTCTGCTTCTTGTTTGTGCATTTACGTATAGGAGTTGTTTGCAACCGTAGATGCATGACTTAGTTCCCTGATCTGAACACTAGCTGTTGGACCGAGTAGTTGCCATGCTTAAATAGGAAGCGGTAAAAGCCGAGTGATTTCCTGTCACTCGCGAGTTGTAGGAGTTGGTTGTTTCCTTTCTGTCGCAACTATAAGGACGATGGACGGGACGGGGTTTTTGTTAACTCTTTGGTGGTCGGCTGATCGCCCCGTCTGTCTATGAAACTTGTTAAGGCCCGACAGTGGTGGTGTTCGTGATCAAGTGTTTGAAAGTACTAACCTCATACTTATTATTGGATGAGGAAGCCGAGTACCGGATTGAACCTAGACGTGAGCGGTCGCCCCATTGTCCTTGGAACGGAGTTCCCCTGCGGCCGCACGTGGTGGCAAGTGTGGTCACAGAACGGCAGAGACCGGGTCTGTGGAACATTGCACCAAAGGAAATGGGCCCGACACGGGTTAGGGAATTGATGGGGAAGGCCGACATAGGAAGCGACCCTCGGTGGTGCGCGGATGTCGTGAGGTTAGGTTCACCATGCATGGTTAAAGAACTCGAATCAATTCGTTTGCCTCTCATAGTTTGAGACTGCTTGATCGCTATGCTACCCTGAGTAATAAAGGAATCTGATGATGACATGGTCTTGATGATGATAAATATACCTTTTGGTTGGTTCTATGTTTGCTTAGAGTAAGTGCCCACTTAGACCGGTTAATGAACCTAGAATCTGAGCTAAAACTTGAAAATAAGGATCTACTTAGTGCTTCTTGGCAAACAAACCCCTCAGCCAAAGAGCCTTGCATGTCTAGAAGTGGTGGAGTAGTTACTCCCGATCGGTTAAGTCTTGTTGAGCTTAGTAGCTCAGCCTGGTTGTGGCTTTCTGTTTCAGGTGAAGTTGCTGCTCCCGAGCCTTCTTCTGTTGGCACTTGGCCGCCCCAACTCCCTCTGGGTTGGACGGTCGAGTGGAATCCCTCCTCGGACGGCGAGGAGAGGGTTCACTGACGTCTTGGCTGGCCTCACCAAGGACGTCCGACCCCGGCGCTAGCTCCGCTGTTTTATTTTTTTCCGCTGCTTTTGAACTTGTAAAACTCTGAGGTTTGTTTTATTGTCAAACTAAATGGCCAAATTTGTTTAACTCAGGGGACTTGTTGTATTCTCTGGAACCACTCACCTTCGTGTTAGTTTGCTAACTCGTTATTGTTAAAGTGGTTAAATCGGATGAAATCCAACGGCATCTCGAGTTAGCCCGATTAAGGCCGAGTGTCGCATGTTAGGCGACTTAACCGGGCCTTGATTTTTCTAATCCGAGGTGGATCCGCCACAGGAAGACGGAGCGGCTGCAGAGGGGATGGTAGCGTCTCTGGCCAGGGCCTCACCAGCGAGATGCAGCGACGAGGAGGGCAGCGCTGCAGTTCCAGGAATGGCACAAGAAGGGGGCGGCGGTGGAGCTCCCGTGGAGAGGGTCGCCCGGCGAGGGAGGGAGCCTGGGAAGCGGCAAAACGGAAGCGTGACGTTGAGGAGGCGTCGTGGCAGCAAGGAATCAGCCGGAGATGCACCAACCGTGGCGGCTTTCGCTGGCAAAGTTTGGGGAAAAGTGGAGCTCGGTGTTCTGTTAATGGAGATTGGGGAGGGAGAGTTGGCGGCTTTAAATAGGAGGAGGATGGTGAGGATAAGGATGGGCGGAGTGACTCACCATGGGGCGCAAGGATTGGCGGGGAGGGAAGCCCCCATGGGCACCGGCCAGGTGGAGCACGGCCCCTGCAGGCCAACGGGAGAGCTGGAGGTGGAAGAAAGAGATACAGGCGACTAACATGTGGGCCCTCATCAAAAATATTATGATTCAACTTTCCTCCCTTAAACAACCTAGCTACAGGTGTCCAAAAATTCTCCAAAAATACTCGTTGGAAAAATAAAATCACCACAAATCAAACGCAATAGGAATAAACTCAAAAGCTATTTTGGTTTGCACACAATCATCAAAATAAAACAGTTAAAATTGAACTTTACATGAATTTTTAACCCAATCAAAAGTCTCTGAAAAATTTGGTAAAAATATTTAAGTCACTAGATGGTGTCTAGTATTTGAATAAAATTTTTGGGGGCACAGTTGTATGGAATAAATTGGGGTTCTTTCACAAATTTGATTTTTCACCAATAAAAGATGAATTTCTGGGCACTTAAAAATGCATGGCCAAAACATTAATTTCTGCACAAATGATGCTTATAATGGCCAACTATGCACAAAAGGATGTTCATGGTGCTTAATTATGCATGATGGTGCTCATGATACGTGTCGTGGTGTAGGTGTTGGGTTTACCGCGTGTTGTCACACCAAGTTCGAACTGCGCGATTTAATTTCCAAAAGTGAAGGTTCGGGAACAAGGTATGTGCTATGAATTTTATAAAGATCAATAAGGAAAAGCTCAACGAAGTTGGTGATAGGATGGTAGGATCTTTGATGGAACGTCGGTCAAAGTTATTTTGGAATTGGATTTGAAATTTGACCGATCATCTACTCGATTTTGGAACATCCTCTGCTCAAAATCAGAAGAAGTGCTATGAGTAGAAGGTGTTCAACTTGAAAAGTTCTACCACTAGTATATTGGTCAAGATTTAAGTTCTTATATAAAATTTGTTTTTATCTACTTCACAAGTGATTCTCAACAGGAGGGAGTTTTAACATTTGGTTCAAAATCTAAGGTATTTTTGAACCTTAACTCTCAACAATTTGGAGTTAGCTTTGATTTGCTTCTTAATCACTTTGATGATTCCCTAATTTAGTTGCTTAATTGCTAGGGTTGTCACACCAAAAAACATTCTCAATGATCAAAATTGTCTAAAGACGATGATAAACAATACATCATCCATATGATGGTTTCTTTGTGGATGCTAATGTAGCCGAAATAGAATTATAGTAAATACAGTATGTATGAAACTACTACTTTCAGCTTTGAATATCTAAGCATATCTAATAACAGAAATCTTGATGCGTCCCTGGTGACCAACTTTGGATCCTTGGTAAATCATAATCATAATATTGATAATCATAAAATGAGAACCAAGGATTATACCAAAATCATGGATTATAATTAGATGTACCTGAATACACACTCCACGGCATATGCATCGACGAAATAAATGATGAAGATCAATATGATGACCGTTGATGCTTCTTTGCTCTTGGTAACGAAGAAACTCCTACTTTGATCATCTCCTAACCGATTGCTTCGCTTTTGCTCAGCTATCTTCTGGTACTTATGCAACAGCTCAGTAAAGCTTGGCTTTTTCTTCATCACCTTGTTCCTCGATGTGACGCTTTCAGCTCTACCACAATTTCTAGCAAAATTGATCCGACCGATTTGAACACCGGTTAGACGAGTTCCTTCAGAATCAGCTATTTTGAGGTCATCTTGCCCCCCAGCCGAACTCACACATCGTTCAGCTATTTTATTTGAAACATGTTCAAGATCAAGGGCAATATGATCAATAGAACTATCCGATGATTCTTCAATGTTCGGCTTTTCTATGTTTAGTGTCAAATCTGGATTTTTATTTAATCTACCATCCTTTTTGACACGATAGACTTGCTTCATCACCTTATGCTTATTTTTCTGCATAGACCGATTCTTTTGATCAAAATGGTCATTATGTATGGATGGTAGCTCATTAATTACGGACTCCCTATACGTAATTGAAGCGTCCCCACATAAGTAGAGACTAAATGTGATACAAATATCAGTCCCAGGAGGCTGATAACACATTTATTCGACAGATAATTCAGTTACCGTACAACTCCCGAGGGAGTGGGCGTGAAAGCCACGCAGCGATAATAAGTAAATAAACAACAGCGGCTAACCAAGCGACTGCCAAAAGACAGCACTCGGGACTACACGGCAGCAGCAGCATCTTGGAAAGGGCAACACCACAGGCAGCGTCGGGTGCGGACACAACCTCTACTCAAGGTCTTCAGCGATGAAGTCAGGGTCTTCCTCTGTAGTAACGAAGCAAGGGTGAGTACAAACGTACTCAACAAATCCAACCCCATCCACGGAGGGGGATACAAGCAAGTATATGCACAGGTTACAACAGGGATAGGCTAGAGTTTGTTTGCAATAAAGCTAAATTTTCAACACATGCATAGGCTCGTTTTCAAATAAATTGTTGTAAAACTTTTCTTTAGTAACTGAGCAAGGAGTGGGGTTGATCCTACACAAAGGATCCAAGTTTTTATCGCTATTGGACTCCCCGTCTGCCATAGCGCACGGCACCACTGCCGGACTCTTCCAAAATCCAACACACACACACACACCCACACGTAACATCCATGCCCAAGTACTAGTTATGTGACCAAGCCGTAACTCGTCCAATGCCGTGGACACGGCTACCCGGATAGGTTTTAACTCTGCAGAGGTTGTACACTTTTCCCACAAGTAGGGTACCGCAGCACGATCACCTTAGTGCCGGTGCGGATCCTAACAAAGCCATTACCCACCTTAGCTAAGACTCACTAGCCCTCGCGGAAGCACCCAAGGGGTTCACGGCTCGTCCACGAGACCGTAACCGGGACCTAATTCACCAAGATCTTACTCCTTTTCCATGGGCTCCCGTTGCTCACCAGCACCCCTGAGGACTAACAATTCAGCTAGTGGGGTTTATGCTAAGCCGTTGCCCATACAACGGTCGAGTGGTTGCACAATGATGGAATTAGGCAAGATGACACATCAACTCGGTCCTTAAACACGACAAGATGGATATCTCCCGACATTGCTCAACCACCAAGGTACGAGCACAACATTCTGGCATCCCACACAAGGAATACCCATCCATCCTGTCTACACATCCTTTTCCCTTGAACCCAAAAAGCCATTTTTCTCATTTGAACACACACACGCATTTATTTTCCGAATACACCATTGTAATAATGATTGCAGTTAAGTAGTAATTTCCTAAGCATTCTAGCAGTGGCTATCGACCAAATAGGGCGAATCATATTTAGAGACAACCATAGGATAACAAGGAATGTTCATAACAATCAAGGGGTGGCTATCCAACCATGTCTTGCGATGAAATAATATGCATTTTGTAAAACAGGCCAATGGGTTGTGTTTGAAAAACTAGGTATTAAATATGCATCAAAGGGTGAGATTGGACTTGCCGTCTTCAAAGCCTTCTGGGAGTTCCGGCTCGCGGTACTGGTCCTCGGGCTCGGGCTCACGGTCAAACTCCTCCTCGGGCTCCTCCTCGGGCAATCCGCGATCTACGGCACACACAAACAGACACACAAATAAATAAAAGAAAGATCGGTTTTTAACCGTGAGCTCCGAACAGAAAACGCGAACGGAAAATAGGTAGAAAGATTATTTTTGGGAAATTTGGATATGGATCGGCGAAAGTATTCTGGAGGATGAAGTGGTGAAATTTGGGATTGATTGGAGGGAGTTTGGTGCATGAAATGATGGGTTAAACATGAATTAGGGCTTAAATAGGAGGTTTAGGACTGTTTTGTACTAAACCAGGGACCTATTGGTAAATACTTTTGGAGGTGGAGGGGCTTATTTGCGAATAGGTTTATGAGAGTGGTGGAAGGACTGTTTCGCGAATAGTGGATTTGTTGGGGTTAGATCGGAAAGGAGGGGTTTCTTCTTCCCTTCTCTCTGTACCAGAACAGAGGAGATGGAAGGGAGGGGCGGCCGGCCTGGGGCGGCGGCCTAGGCTCGCTGGCGGCGAGGGGAGGCGGCGGGAGAGGCTAGAGGAGGCCGTGGGGGCTCCATTTTGCCCGATACCTTGGAGCTTCGGATAGGGAAGGGGCGGCCGGCGGTGGTTCGGTGGAGGCAGCGGCGGAGGTACTGGTGGCGGCGGCGCTTGGCGAGTGGTGTAGGTTGGGGTGGCGAGCTGAGTGGTGGTGGAGTGGCAAGGGAGGCCGGGCGAGCGGCCCTTTTTATAGGCCGGCGAGGGGCGGCCGGCGGTGGGGGACCGGACGACCGGCGGTGTGCGGCGTGGGGGTGGGGGCCGGGCAGGCCGGGCGGGGCTCGGGCGCCGGAGGTGGGTGTCGCGGGGAGGGCGGCACGGCAACAGTGGCGGGCGGCGGGCGGCACCGGAGGAGAGGTAGGGGCCGGCGGCGGGCGGCGTGGAACGGGGACGGAAGTGGGGCTGACGCAGGAGGGGCGCGGGAGGGGTCGGGCGGCGCGGAGCGGGGCCGGAGGCGGGGTCGGCGGGGTCGGCCGAGCGGCGGGGCGCGGAGCGGGGCCGGAGGCGGGGTCGGTGGGGTCGGGCGGTGCGGAGGGGCGCGGCCCGAGGCGGGCGGGTGCCAGGGAGGAGTAAATGCGCCGGTGGGAAGGCGTCCAAAGGAAATGGTGCCAGGAACCGAGAGGAGTGGCGCCAGGAAGAAGAAGAGAGGAGGAGAGAGAAGGAGGAGGAGGAAGAAGAAAAAGAAAGGAGAAGGAATAGGAAAAAGAAAGAAAGAGGGAGGAAACAGAGAAAGAAAGAGGGGGAACCGGCGGCCATTGCGGCACGCGGTCGGAGCACGCGCGCGGCGGTCTGACGACGGCACACGGCGAGATTTACGGGCACGGGTAAAGATGATGGCTGTCGGCTTAGGTGCCGGGACGGCGAAATTGCCGGGAAAGTTTTCGATATCCGGGAGCTCAGCGGTAAAAAGATTTTGAAAGCGATTTTAACGGGTGATTTTAGCTGGTGATTTCTGCGGACGTTACAGTAATGTAATCTAGACACAAATATTTAGGAACAGACAGCATACACGAATTATAAGACCATGGAGGATAAGAATAATGCATATTAAAATAAGCTTCCCATGGCACATGTAAAGGTGATAGATTATAATGGAAACGGCATTGATATGTGAGAATTATTCCATTGCCAATTCTGATCATGGAACTTCTGTTTTGGAACAGATTTTGAGTGCTTGGAATTCTTAGGCCAACTAGCATGTTTGATATCATTTTGTTTTGAGGATTTAGCCAGAAGCTTCGTATTGTGCTTTAACTTTTCCTTTTGACGCTTGCTACAGCCTTTGGGTTCACCAATCTTGAGTTTTTTAGTTTAACCATCTTTGGTTTAGATTTATTTTGCAAAACCCTAGAAGAAGTGGTTAGACCGGTTTCAGCACAACCGACACCTTTGCTTGTTGCCCCCCGAGTGTGGAAGTACTAGATACAGCTTCTATGCTCTTGCTAGGGGATTTTGGGTCAACAATTTTGGCTTGAGACTGCCGACTTGTTTCTTGACCAACAACATCACTAGTCGACAAGTTTTTGCAAGGATCAGGAACAGGAATTTGATCCACACTATTCTTTTTGCTAATTAGTTCATCCACAAATCTAATTAAAGTACTTATAAAGTTGGATGTGTAATCATCAAATTTTGGTAAATCGTACCTTCTTAGAATGTTGATGATAGATTACTTCGTCATGATGATGCCTTGCTCAGTTACCAGATAACAATGAGAACACAATTTTTTGTCGATGCCCTTGAGTAATTCTTCACGTAATCCTTCAAGTGCCACCATATTGCTAGGGCTTAATGGATTGGCTATGATAGCCAGATTCTTCTTTCCCAGCGGAGTCACCAAAATTTGTTGACGCAAATCTAGGACCAACACATGAAAAGCACTCGAATGTGCAGCATGTGGAGGGGCTCCTTGTTGCTCCTCTGCACAGGCCGGTCGGACCGGTTTCGCCGGTGAGCCCGGCGAAGGGACCAACGAACGCCTGCTCGAGAGGGATCCCGTCGGGCAGGCGCACCTTGGGTTGCCCTAAGCTCGGCAGGCTAGCTAGAACGCCTCCTCATGCCATGGAGACAGGAGAAGAACAGCACATAGGGTTGGAAAAGTAGGGTAAACAGGATAAAAGGTAAAACGATAAAAGATATATTGATTTGTGATCGATTGGATACCCTCAAGCGGCCGTGGCCCTTTATATTTATAGGGTGGAAGATCTTGCCCCATTAAAAGTCAAAATCCTAATAAATCCCATGCCAAAATACAACTCCTAACTTGGTTTACACAAACCAAACTGGTCTGACCGCCCTAGCAAACTGGTTTGATCGGTTTTCCTAGGTGCATATCTTCCCGAGGTCATAAATCTCTCATCTGAACTCCAAATGGGACGTTCTACATATGTATTTTGATCTACTCAACGAGAGATGCACAATGATAAATTCCAATTTGCATTTTGAGGACTTTGGTCCAACCGGTCCGACCGGTGGGGAGACCGGTTTAGAGACCTGACCATCCAGATCTGCCAATTTTGACCTCGAACACATTGCACTAGTATACGCCCCCCAGAAACTCAAAACATTCAGGTGGGGTGCAGCGTGCAGGTGCATCCTTGGATCACTATGTTTTGCTTTGCTTTGCATCACAAACTCAAAAATATGGAGAAACTAGAAGTACTCATCAAAATTCTTTTTGAAAGTACTCCTCAACATGTACAAGTACCATCCCACCTGCCTGCAGGAGGAGGATGCTGCAAGCCTGCAACTCTGAAGTCTGAACTTGCGTTGGGCTGAAGAGAACGCTGCTCACACCCGAGGTGCGTGCCTGCGTGGTGCACGCGTGGATCGCCAACGGATAAACCACTGAAATCAGTCCAAACATTGGTTGCTCTTACCAGAATTTGAACTCCTACAATGAAAAAACAAGAGGACAGAGGACAGAGGGAGAGGTTTTTATGGAAATATATTTTTTAATGGAACCCTTTGCTTTTTTTATATAATACTCTTTGTTCTCTGTTGATATCTGAAGAAGGCAACTGGAAATCTGAGGATTTCCATCCTAGGGCCTAGTTTTGCGTTTTTGCTCCTGTAGGGTGTGGTCGACTTTCATATCATTGATCGATAGGGGTCAAAGACAAATCTCAATTTGAGCTCACCTAGTGGCAGGTATCATAGCTTTTCCAGACTGGAAAACAAATAAGATCGGTTTTCTCCCATATTCTTCCCTGATCGTGAAAGGCAAAAGGAACAAAATATCTCGTCTAACTTATGACTCTGCATGTTTCTACTCCCTCCTTTCCAAAATATAGCTACATTTAGCTTTTTCAAAAATCAAATCAGTTTAACTTTGACTAACAATACCTCTAAAAATAATTTATTTCTGAAGGACCGAAAGGGTGACCATAGGGGGGGGTGAATGGGAGCCTATAAAAATTCTTAACGAGAACAAGGCCTATGTCCCAAACGCAACCCCAAAGCACACTGCGCGTTGTATCGTCAAGATGACGCAAGTCAACTCGTGACAGGCTCACCCTAGGAACGATAAGAAATATTCAATTCACAGCGGAAACAAATCATGAATCGACTCCATCAACTTTGCGCAAATGAGATTAAGCAAAGACACTACTGACCACGAGCAAGCATCACTTTATCTGATCATGCAACTATTAAATAAAGATACTTATCTAACATACGAGGATTAGCAAAGGAAAGTGCTAATTAAATATCTAAACAACCAGACAACAATTAATTAGCAATGTATAAAAATAAATGACTCGCACAAAAGAATTGCTTACAGTGGACCACTTGCTTTGCTACGCTAGCTGATCTGGTGCTAGGCCTGCAGGGAAGCTTGGGCCGCAACTTGTTGGCCTGCTGGCTTGCAAACTGAGCTTCACGAGCTGGGCCGAAGAGCTGGCTTCCTGCAGCTGATCGGATGGGCTGCTAGCCTTGATCTGCTCCTGCTAGGCTGCTGCTTCACGGCCCGCCTGCCGGTTGAATCCTCCTGGGCCGTGCGTGGCAGCAGGCCTGGGTTGCGATGTGGGCTGGCTCAGCTTGCTCCTCCCGGTGGACTGCGACCTGCCGCTGGCTTGCTGGCCTGCTGTGCTCCCTCGGCCTGCTGGCCAGGCTCGCACGCGGCTCCGTGCGTGCGCCGCCACCGGTTCGTCGGATCGACCTGGAGAACAGAAAGAAAACGAAGAACACCAAGAACTAGAACCAAACTTCAAATCGTAAGATCTCTTCCCATACTTCGCGGATCGAGATGAAACTTGAAACAAGGATGCAATACCCTAAGGGCAAATAGATCCATGAAACTAATCCTGAAAAGCTCAATAATTCATCACTAATTTTGGAGAAAACCGAAACCCTAACTCAAGAACACGATTTGCGAAAAACTCAAAATCAAGCCGGATTCGTGAGGGATTTGAAAAGGGGATCATATCCCGAATGCTCTCCAAGGTCCTAGCAACATTTCCCTTCAACCAATCTCACGAGATTCGGGCTCAAACATGATGAACGAAAAATCCCCAAAAATAGTTCCGAAAATAGGGAAAAAGAAAAACGCTCGGGAATCAAAGATTTAGCACGATTTGAGACAACAAATAAAGCTAAATCACGAGAACATCTTCTATACAAGATGAGGACTAGCCTCCTCCCTTCATCCACCCACTAAAGATGAAGAAATCAAGAGAAAAGAGTAATCACTCCCTAATCCCCATCTCTCTTCTCACCTTAAGCACATGACTAGCCTCTAAGCAAATAGATAATGAGTTGCTAAGCAAAGAGGTGCTGAAATAACCAGCCCCCCATCCCTATTTATAGTCCAGGACGAAAGACTATACTACCCCTACAGCTACAACTAAGATAACTACCCACGCAGGGGCATTTTGGTCCAAGTTTTTATCCGTGCATCGGACGGACACGCCGCCTTCACGACTTTGCTTCGCCTCGACGCAAGCTTCGCGATGACACCACGTGCCCTCCTTCTCGAAGCTCCGGCCGCACCGGGCTCGCCCTCGGTTTTGAGGCCCAAACCGGGAAACCTGCCTGCGCGGTGGTTTTGAGGCCCAAACCACCCAAACCGTCCATTGACGCGTGTCCGGCCTCCGCCAAGCCTCCCGCTTGACTCGACCGACACCGTCTCATCCTGTCATGTCCTCTCGCCATTCCGTGCACCATGTGGACCGCCCGTGACTTCGCCCGGACTCCTCGGGTCCATCGGTCCAAGCCTACTCGCGTTCATCCTTCACCGCCCTTGGTCCATCGGCATGAACCTTTCGCTTGACCTTCACCGCACGCCGTCGACCGCCACGTCGCATCCTACATCTGCACATCACAAGCCAAGAACAACATCAAACCAACTCAACGTTGTCAATCACTCATCATCCAAGGGTGACCACCATTGGTCCTCAATCTTCCCCTTGATGAGTGCATTGACAACACCCCACAAAGTCATAGTATTGAAACAAAAAACAAGAAACTCAAAATAGAAAAATCTCAGTCCCCTAAGATAAGGGCAACGGCTCTACACAACTGAGATAAAATCATGTGATCCCTCAAGTAGAGGCAGAAAACGGGCTCAACACCAATCACATGAAAATCCAAACTCAAATCAAAAACCGGCTCCTCAAGAAGAGGTAAATAGCTCAACGCGACCGGTACAAGAGCACAAGATCATAACAAGAGTATAACAACTCAGAGATATAACAACTCATAAATACTCCCCCTGAACATATGCACTCCCCCTGAAATCATGCATACATGCAAAGTCTCCGCCCTGACAGATGCATGAGTTTGTGTAGATTTCTCTCCCCCTTGTTGACAATGCAACCATCAAGAAAAGCATGAAAGCACAAAGTGCATGCCATGGAAATGCAGAACCTAACAAGCTTCTCAAATATATCACAATGCACTCTCAAAGGCTACTAGGGAGATAAAGCTTGATAGATCATAAGAAACAATAGCATCGCCAACAAGATGATATCAAGTTACAACAGTGGAGGTGAAGCAAGTATCAAGTTTTAGCAATGTATAAAAAGATCACCACATGAGTATTCACCTAGTTAAGAATCACCCGAGCAAGAATAGACTAGTCCATCAAGAGCTCATACTAGGAAAATCTGCTCTCAACAAGAGATCATTGCAAACACCCACATATGCATCCCAAGTCATGTTTAAAGCTTGTTGAAAACAAGTGTCTACTTCTTTTGGTAGACATCTTGTAACAACTAAGCAGGCAATAATATCACATTAAGCACAAAAACTTGGTGAATTTATGAAGTTTTCAGCATATTTCTTTTCAGTATTCACACAAAGCAAAATACATGAAGTGCCTTTGCGGCACAAAGAAGCCATGCTTCCCCAAGGGGTGCATCATGGGCTAAACATTTGCAATGATACCTAGATCTTTGACCCAATTGAAAAGAACATGAATTCCAAACATAAGCTAGATATGGAACCAGTATTCAGCCAAGGGCAAACCATAACCAAGCATCTACTCATGGGTGATAAGCAAGTTAAAAGAGTAGAATTTAGCATTGAATTTCAAAAACAGTTATCTCAACAAGTATATAATATCATCAAGAGCATAACTGCACATTGCATCAAAATCACCAACCACAGCACTACCTCACAAGTAGCATAAGGGAGTACACAAGATATATAGGAGAAGCTCATCTAGTGCAACATGATACAAAATGCAATATGATACAAAATGCATGGAAACTAAGCTAAAATGATACAGATGAACAACAGGCCATACCCAAATGTGAACTAAGGTAAAGCATGACATGATGTTCATATGTATCATCCACCACAATATATCACAAAAGATAGCATGATAAGATATACATGAAGAACTCAAAGCTATCATGAACAAGTGACTATCCTACCATGTTTTGTACAAAAATGATACAAGTATAATACAAGAGAAGCTCCAAGAACCCAACTCAGAAAGGAAAGCAAACACCCAACTCCCCCCGCAAATGAGCAAAAGTGGCTTGATCCAGGGGTTTGGTGAAAATGTCCGCGAGTTGGTTTTGGGTAGCAACATAGCCAAGGTCAATATCCCCTTTCTCAACATGATCTCTCAGAAAATGATATCTCACATCAATGTGTTTAGTTTTTGAGTGGAGAACGGGGTTCTTGGCTACACTAATGGCACTCGTGCTGTCACAAAGAAGAGGTACACGAGTAAAATCCAAACCAAAATCTCTCAAAGTGGAAATCATCCAAAGCAGCTGAGAACAACAGCTAGCAGCAGCAACATACTCAGCTTCGGTGGTAGACTGAGCAACACTAGATTGTTTGCGAGAAGACCAAGAGACCAAAGACGAACCGAGAAACTGGCAAGTACCCGAGGTAGACTTGCGATCCAAGCGACACCCAGCAAAGTCCGCATCGGAGTAACCCCGGAGCGTGAGTGTCGAGGAGGCAAAATACCACAAACCGAATTCAGGAGTAAAGCGGAGATACCTCATGATCCTCTTCACTGCTTGACGGTGAGATGTCCTCGGTGAAGCCTGAAAATGAGCGCACAGACACACGGCGAAGTGTATGTCCGGCCTCGTCGCCGTCAGGTACAAGAGGGAGCCGATCATGCTTCTGTACTCCTTCTGGTCCACCGGTTCACCATCTTCATCCGCATCTAGTGCCGTCGTCGTACCCATGGGTGTGGAGAGTGGCTTAGCATCAGCCATGTAAAACTTCCTCAACACGTCCTTCGTGTACTTCCCTTGGTGCACGAAGGTTCCTTCCTTGCTTTGCTTGATTTGTAGTCCGAGGAAGAAGGTCAACTCACCCATCATCGACATCTCGAACTCCCTGCTCATGTCATCTGCAAACTTGGCAACCAAAGCATGAGAAGAACCACCAAATATAATATCATCCACGTATATCTGAATAATCAATAAGTCATTGCCTTGCCTGAGGAGAAAGAGTGTTTTATCAACTGATCCCATTTCAAACCCATTCCCAAGCAAAAAGGATTTCAATCTAGCATACCACGCTCGGGGTGCTTGTTTTAGGCCATAGAGAGCTTTCTGGAGTTTGAAAACACGATCAGGATATTTAGGACTCTCAAAACCAGGGGGTTGTTTCACATACACTTCCTCCTCTATGAAACCATTTAGAAAGGCACTTTTCACATCCATTTAGAAGAGCTTAAAACCTTTAGCCACAGAGAAGG
Organism: Setaria viridis; assembly: GCF_005286985.2. Taxonomy (NCBI): domain Eukaryota; kingdom Viridiplantae; phylum Streptophyta; class Magnoliopsida; order Poales; family Poaceae; genus Setaria; species Setaria viridis. Next base: position 34,562,506 of record NC_048263.2, read on the forward strand.
CTAGAAGGATTCTAATTGCTTCCAAACGGGCAACAGGGGCAAAGGTTTCCTCATAATCTATCCCCTCTTTTTGACTAAAACCTTGGGCAACCAACCTCGCTTTGTTTCTCACAATCAACCCATCCTCACCTTGTTTGTTTTTGAAAACCCATTTTGTTCCTATAGGATGGCAATTTGGAGGTGGTTCAACTAAAACCCAAACCCTGTTTCGCTCAAAGTTCTCCAACTCCTCATGCATGGCATTAACCCAATTTGAATCAGATAAAGCATGTCCAATATCTCAGGGTTCGAAAGAGGCAACAAATGCAGAATGTGCAAAGTGTGAAATATGCCTAGAGCTGTGCCTAGTGGTGCGTTCATGTAAGTTACCGATCATCTGTTGTGGAGGATGACGACGCTGAATGCGCCGTGGAGCCTCTCGCTCTGAAGTCGCCTCCCCCTCAACAGCAGCTGGATCACTCTGATCTTCTTCTTCTTCATCCTGTAGTGGTACTGGTTGATGGCTTGAAGTAGTGGAACTAGAGGTAGGGCCATCAACTCTCGTAGTTGAAGTAGAAGGTACAGGTGCAACAGCTGGAGCTCGGTCAATCTCATCATCCTCTTCCTCACCACCATCTACACGCTCTTCCTCTTCCTCAAATATGCTTTGCCCCATTTCATGTTCACCTGCAACTTCAAAGACAGGAGTTGTGCAAGGCATAGTTTCATCGAATGTAATCTCACAAGTTTCCACGATCCGGTTAGTTTCAAGGTTAAGCACACGATAAGCACGACTATGAGAAGCATAACCAAGAAAAATCCCATCCGTAGAACGAGACTCAAATTTATCCAAATTTCCTTGCTTGAGAATGAAACACTTGCAACCAAACACCCTCAGGTGACTCACTTTGGGGGAACGTCGATGCATCAGCTCATAAGAAGTTTTCTTCAGGAAAGCTCGCAAAAAGATTCGATTGGACACATAGCAAGCAGTGTTGACGGCTTCGGCCCAATATTTTCTAGGAGTCCTATGCTCATCAAGCATCGTCCTAGCCATTTCACAAAGGGTCCGATTCTTCCGTTCAACAACACCATTCTGAGGAGGGACATAAGGCGATGAAAACTGGTGTTCAAGACCAAGATCATTGCAAAAGGCTTTAAAACGAGCGTTTTTGAATTATGTGCCATTGTCACTGCGGATAGCTCTCATGGCATCTTTTGGTCGCTCATTTCTCAACCTCAAGATCAAATCTCGAACAAAAGGAAATGCCTCATCCTTAGATTCCATGAAGAAAACCCATGAATACCTCGAAAAATCATCAACGATCACAAGCACATACCACTTCCCACCGACTGAACAAACACGAGCTGGACCAACAGTGTCCATATGCAACAGCTCGCCTGGATGTTCAGTCATCACCTGATTCACAGGTGGATGGGAAGCAGCAACCATCTTCCCATGTCGACAGGGAGCACAAACAAGATCTTTCTCAAACTTTAATTTAGGCAAACCACGAATAAGATCCAAAGTACTCAAGCGGGAAAGCAAATCAAAACTCAAATGACCCAATCTCCTATGCCATTTCCAAAGTTCAGAAGATGAGCCAGCCACTAAACACCGAGAGAGACCAAATGACTTGGAAAAATCAACTCGAAACACTTGACCCTCGGGGACGATCATACACACAAGATCACCTCGAGAGTCTAAAATCCTTTAGGTCCCTTGCTTAAAACGGACCTCAAAACCATCATCAAGCAGTTGCGACACAGAGAGCAAATTGAAACCAAGAGAATCAACTAGAGCAACTCGCTTGAGCATGAAATTCTCACTCACCTTGATAACACCTTCAGACAACACCTTACCTTTGCTATTATCCCCGAAAGTGATGTACTCCTTGGTCATCACCGGGGTGAGGCTGGAGAACCATCTGTGATCACCGGTCATGTGTCGAGAGCAACCGGAATCAATAAGCCACGTGTTCTCCAGGCCTCCGACCTGCTCAAACAAAGGGAGACCAAGGATGAGCAAATGACTCAACACTGGGGTTAGAAAAACAACTAGAATACCAGTGTCGAACCATTTGCTCAAGAGTGGGGTTATCAAAATCAACCATCTCTCGTCTCACAGGAGGACTACGGCCAACGCTAGGGGGAAAACGTGGTCCGTTGTAGCTCCGAGACTCAAAGCCACGGCCATATTGTCCTGGGCCATATTGATCTTGGCGAGGAGCATGCCTAGCAAAAACACGCGAAGGAGCAAAACGCACACTATCCACACGACGAGGTGGAGGAGCTGCTCTAGGCTCATGTACACCATGAGAAGGGTGGTACATGTCCCTGTTGCCCCACTCACGCTCACGCCTCAAAGCCTTCTTCTTGCGAAAGCAAAACTCCTCAAGGTGACCCCATCTCTTGCAATACTCACAAAGGAATCTAGCAGGCTGTTTTGGCTGAGGATTCACTCTAGGTTGTGGCTTGTCTTGGGGTTTTGGTGGAGGTTTCTTAGGAGCAATATCTAGAAGTGTGTCAAGTTTGTTCTTGAGGTGGTTTGGCTTTTCCACCCAAATAGCTTTCTTGGGTGCTTTAGGTGGTGTCTCAATGAAAATTCCATCTCTCACACACTCAGATAAGTTTTGCTCACAAGCTGGATTGGGTTGCTCTCTATTTTTAGTGGGTGATTCTCGAGGGGTGTAGTCAATTGGTGGCTCACACTGATTGTAGCTTGGTTTCTTTCTCTCACCACTGTTTTGACCCACCTTCTCACACAACCCATCAAAGAACTTGTGCAACCCATTAAAAAGACATCCCTTCATAACCGACCCAAGCCCAAAACCATCAGCCCTTTTGAACTCTTGAATCATCATGCCTAACTGAGGTTCCCTACTTGACACCCAACTAAGAACAGTGCGCAAGTAGGAGTTTTCATCCTCAACATGTTGCAAATTAAGTTTGAGTTTAGGACAAACAGTGCATTCAGGAAGTTTAGATCTAGCAATAAACTCAGACTTCTCTAAAGCACTAAGCTTAGCACATGCATCATCCAACTGAACTTGCAAAGCAGGGCAAGACTTACATGCACTAAGCAAAATAGGCCTATTCTTGACCTCATCTAAAGCAGCCCTAGTCAAATCCAATTCATCTACCAACAAAGCATGCTTAGATTGTAAAGATGCAAGACTAGCCATATGAACACCACATTCATCACACTCAACAACATCAGAAACAGTAGAAGCAGATTTAAGCATGTCTATCTCAATCAAGGCACTTTCTAACTTAGCCTTAAGCTCAACTCGCTCTTTAGCAGCCTTCTTAAGCAGTTTATCTTGATTGATTAGGCAATCATTAAGTTCTTCTACTTCTAGAGCAAGTTGTTCAGGAGTAGACTTTACCTCAGTTTCTGTGTCGGAGTCACTTTCCTTGTCATCCTTCTTGGAGTTGAGAGCCATGACACAGTACCCGTCGCGGTTCTTGTCGGAGTAGAAGCAGAGGCCATTGAAGTTCTTGCCGTCCTTCTTCTTTGCCTTGCGGTCGTCGTCCTCCTCGCTTGAGCTTGAGTCGGTGTGGTCGTCGGTGTCGGAGTCGACGTCGCTGAGGGAGGCGATGAAGGCACGTGCTTTGGCCTTCTTGCGATACTCCTTCTTCTCGCGATCGGTGTACTTCTTCTTCTTCTTGGTGCCGTCCTTGTTCTTGTGCTTGTTGTAGTCGTACTTGCTCTTGGTTTTGTTTTTGTCGGGGCAGTCGGCGGCGAAGTGGCCTGGCTTGCCACAATCGAAGCAGTTGTTGTTGTTCCTTCGCCTGTTCTTGCGGTTGTCGTTGAAGCGCATGAATCGCCTCGTGATCAAGGCGAGCTCATCATCATCAAGAACCTCCAGCTGCTCCTCTGAAACAGAAACCAAAGAAGACAAGGCAAACGACATAGAAGAAGAGTTACTCAAAGATTTAGGCTGTCCAGAGCCTGACATGAGAGCCATACTATTTGGATCAGTAGGGCCTCCTTGTTTTGCTCGGAGCCTCTTGTCAACCTCTGTGGATTTCAACTTGGCAAAGAGTTCATCAATGGAAAGTGTTTCATAATTCGGTGACTCGATGATAGCATCAACCTTCGTACCCCACACTTCGTGATCCAAGGCATGCAGGAGCTTTAAAGCTCTATCATGATCAGTGTAGGGTAAGACGGTGATATTTGCTTTCATCTTGTTCACAATAGCCAAGAAACGCTGAAACAAAGCATCGGCAGACTCACCAGGCAAATGAACAAAGTTCTCATACTCACGCCTATAAGTCTCAAAGAGTCTAGCCTTCACCTGACTGTTTCCCTCGTGGAAACTCTGAAGTCGAGACCAAATCTCATGAGCAAGAGAGAGATCTTCGACTCGATCGAACTCAGCACGACTCAGACTCGCAAACAGAATATCAACCGCCTTGCTGTTGGCGTGATACTTATCCCTTTCATCCTGAGTCACACGAGTAGCAGGAATCACATAAGTCACATCCTGAGTGATTTCCCAAACCCCTGCTCCCCTACTATTTAGATGGGCTCTCATGCGAGTTTTCCAATACCGATAATCAGAGCCATCAAAGTAGGGTGCAGCGGTCGAGGAAGAACGCTCAGAGGTCGCCATAATAGGTTTCGAAACCGATTAGGGTATGAAGAAACCTTAACCTGCTCTGATACCAATTGAAGGACCGAAAGGGCGACCAGAGGGGGGGTGAATGGGAGCCTATAAAAATTCTTAACGAGAACAAGGCCTATGTCCCAAACGCAACCCCAAAGCACACTGCGCGTTGTATCGTCAAGATGACGCAAGTCAACTCGTGACAGGCTCACCCTAGGAACGATAAGAAATATTCAATTCACAGCGGAAACAAATCATGAATCGACTCCATCAACTTTGCGCAAATGAGATTAAGCAAAGACACTACTGACCACGAGCAAGCATCACTTTATCTGATCATGCAACTATTAAATAAAGATACTTATCTAACATACGAGGATTAGCAAAGGAAAGTGCTAATTAAATATCTAAACAACCAGACAACAATTAATTAGCAATGTATAAAAATAAATGACTCGCACAAAAGAATTGCTTACAGTGGACCACTTGCTTTGCTACGCTAGCTGATCTGGTGCTAGGCCTGCAGGGAAGCTTGGGCCGCAACTTGTTGGCCTGCTGGCTTGCAAACTGAGCTTCACGAGCTGGGCCGAAGAGCTGGCTTCCTGCAGCTGATCGGATGGGCTGCTAGCCTTGATCTGCTCCTGCTAGGCTGCTGCTTCACGGCCCGCCTGCCGGTTGAATCCTCCTGGGCCGTGCGTGGCAGCAGGCCTGGGTTGCGATGTGGGCTGGCTCAGCTTGCTCCTCCCGGTGGACTGCGACCTGCCGCTGGCTTGCTGGCCTGCTGTGCTCCCTCGGCCTGCTGGCCAGGCTCGCACGCGGCTCCGTGCGTGCGCCGCCACCGGTTCGTCGGATCGACCTGGAGAACAGAAAGAAAACGAAGAACACCAAGAACTAGAACCAAACTTCAAATCGTAAGATCTCTTCCCATACTTCGCGGATCGAGATGAAACTTGAAACAAGGATGCAATACCCTAAGGGCAAATAGATCCATGAAACTAATCCTGAAAAGCTCAATAATTCATCACTAATTTTGGAGAAAACCGAAACCCTAACTCAAGAACACGATTTGCGAAAAACTCAAAATCAAGCCGGATTCGTGAGGGATTTGAAAAGGGGATCATATCCCGAATGCTCTCCAAGGTCCTAGCAACATTTCCCTTCAACCAATCTCACGAGATTCGGGCTCAAACATGATGAACGAAAAATCCCCAAAAATAGTTCCGAAAATAGGGAAAAAGAAAAACGCTCGGGAATCAAAGATTTAGCACGATTTGAGACAACAAATAAAGCTAAATCACGAGAACATCTTCTATACAAGATGAGGACTAGCCTCCTCCCTTCATCCACCCACTAAAGATGAAGAAATCAAGAGAAAAGAGTAATCACTCCCTAATCCCCATCTCTCTTCTCACCTTAAGCACATGACTAGCCTCTAAGCAAATAGATAATGAGTTGCTAAGCAAAGAGGTGCTGAAATAACCAGCCCCCCATCCCTATTTATAGTCCAGGACGAAAGACTATACTACCCCTACAGCTACAACTAAGATAACTACCCACGCAGGGGCATTTTGGTCCAAGTTTTTATCCGTGCATCGGACGGACACGCCGCCTTCACGACTTTGCTTCGCCTCGACGCAAGCTTCGCGATGACACCACGTGCCCTCCTTCTCGAAGCTCCGGCCGCACCGGGCTCGCCCTCGGTTTTGAGGCCCAAACCGGGAAACCTGCCTGCGCGGTGGTTTTGAGGCCCAAACCACCCAAACCGTCCATTGACGCGTGTCCGGCCTCCGCCAAGCCTCCCGCTTGACTCGACCGACACCGTCTCATCCTGTCATGTCCTCTCGCCATTCCGTGCACCATGTGGACCGCCCGTGACTTCGCCCGGACTCCTCGGGTCCATCGGTCCAAGCCTACTCGCGTTCATCCTTCACCGCCCTTGGTCCATCGGCATGAACCTTTCGCTTGACCTTCACCGCACGCCGTCGACCGCCACGTCGCATCCTACATCTGCACATCACAAGCCAAGAACAACATCAAACCAACTCAACGTTGTCAATCACTCATCATCCAAGGGTGACCACCATTGGTCCTCAATTTCAAATAGAAATTGTTATATATTATAATAGCTAATAATGTTATTAGTCTCTGTGATTATTTCTCTATTCTGATTATTTCTCTATTTACAGTTAATGTTAAAAATGTTTAATGAAAAAATCTAAACATAGCTATATTTTGGGACGGAGGAGTATCTTACAAAGCTCCTCCGTTTCTCCTCCGTTTCTCCGTCTAACAGTTTCTTCTCGTGTTCAAACCGCTCGTCTTGTTCCCTGAGATTGCTTAAAATCAGTACCAGGCAAGAACACGGTTCGTGTATCCTTATACGTTCCTTTCAGATCAAAAGTGCCTGTTGATCAAACTAGCAAGTTGCCCCACAAGCCAACGGTATTCATGTCTCGCTCTCCAACAAGGCAAGAGTTCAAATACTTGCTGCATCATCAACGTTGTATTTATTTCTACCTGCAGGCTGCAGCTACTATGGCCTCAGCGGCTCCGGTCCGTAATCCTCGGCATCAGTCATCACTCCTCAGATAAGATCAAGAGAGCAAATCCAGATTCTCAACATGTGCCGTTTGGGATCGGTATGATGCAGCAGTCCTACAATGAATCTTTGGGACCAGACCAAATTAATGAACATATCCAGCTACGTTTTTTTTTTCAGAGGACCAGATCCGGCTACGTTGGTTCAGAATTTCTCAAGTCAAGTCAACGTATGCTTAAGGAGTGGAACTGTGCAGCGGGGCCGGTCGTGTTGGTTGTGGCGCCACTTTGTTATGCAACCGCGATCTCTCTTCATTGGTTTCGTGCCTAATCAGTGACCACGTGGGGGCCTGGTGGCCTGATTATCTTTGATACCTGAAGAAGGCACACAACTTGTGGGTATCTGCGGGTTGCAATCATGGGGCCTAGTTTTTGGCCTCTTCGTACCGTGGTCTCGTATCAGAAGGGAACAGAGATGAAAGTTGAGCTGAACTAGTTGTGGCAGGTTTCGCAACATTTCCACACTGGTCCCTTGTTTAGTTTACCCCCAACTCCCAATTTTGGCACTATGCAAAAAGAAGATTCCCCATCACATCAAACTTGCGATACATGCATGGAGTACTAAATGTAGACGAAATTAAAAACTAATTGCACAGTTTTGTTGTACTTTGCGAGACGAATCTTTTGAGCCTAATTAGTCAATGTTTGGACAATAATTCATAAATACAAACGAAACACTACAGTGTGCTACAGTGCTTAACAGTAATTTGGCACCTCCAAACTTTGCCAACTAAACAAGACCTAGGCTACAAATCAAGTCCGTTGGCATTCTTCCCTCGTGACACGCGTTTGATGGCCCTGAAGAAGGGGGAGGCAGAAAAGGAGCAAAGAAAAGCTCCATTCCTGGGTCAAAAAGCTCACTCGGTTTTCTTCTTGGAATGCTACTACTTCCATGTTCAAACTACCATCCCGGAGATAGCTTGGAATATGTTCCCAATGAACGATTCCTTGTGTATTATTAAGCATGTCCTCGTCGTTTTCAAATGTACCCACTGATCAGCAACTTACCCCACGAGCTAGCGTATAGAACCACGATCTCCATCAAGGCAAGTAGTCAATAAATAACCAGGAGCTAGCAACCTAACATCTGTAAGACAAGAACAAATCCGGGCAGTCCCAAAAAAAGGACTCGCATGAGTGCATGACGATCCACCATGATCTCCCATTATCTCGCGACGGGCCGCCGGGGGGGTGTGCAAGTGCAAGTACAATGCATCCCCGTCGCTTTCCTTATCCAAAGCAAGCGAGCCGTCCACGACGCGAGCGATCCAAATCAAGCATGGGCACCAAAATCACCAGCAGCGCCCCGATGCGATGCACAGTCACACCACACTCTCGACGCGATAGGTAAATGGAGAGGAAAGGCAAATAAGCCTGCCGTCCAATCAACCGAAGGCCGATAAAACCGGCCGTCCGATGTGAAGCAACGACACCCCGCGCCCGCGTGCACGACGCGTCACGACCGACCCCGACGCCGGCCGGGGCGAGTGGTCTCCGTCCTCCTCCTGGTCCGGGCGCGAGGTGGTGGGGCTGGGACGTGGTGGGACACGGCCACACGGGACGGCGAGGTCGGTCTACCCCCGGCCCACGTCACGGCGGCGACCGATCGGCCAGAGCTTGCGGGGCCGGCAGGTGACATCACCGTTGGTCAGGACGGTGGACGGCATATGCCGCCGGTACGCGGGGGCGTTGGGTGGTGGGTGGCAACGTCAACCGTCAACATGGCACGGCATGGCTTTGGCGTCCCGGTGGAGGCGGTTCCCACTTCCCAGGGCAGGAGTAATTGTGCCGGCGTGCGCACGAAATTCTGTCGATGGCTGGCGGCAGGACCCTGCCTCTGGCGCGTGCACGTTTGCGAACATGGCGTTGCCATTGGGGACAGAAACGCCGACTCGATCCGTGCAGGCTGCTGCAGAGCGATGGGCGCTGTGAATGGAGCACGGACGCATTTCGATTTTTGACCCACCCACCATCACCAGAGGCCGGACGGAGCATCGTGCACTCCGAGCGGGGGAAGAGCACCCTGCAGGCCTGCACTGTCCGAGCAGCAGCGGCAGCAAGAGCGTGGCTCCGCCTTGTCCTGCTTGCCAGCAGCAGAAGCCATCGCCGGCCCGGGACGCTGGTGGAGAGCGGCAGAGCGCAGAGCCGTGGGAACTCGGCTTTGCTGCGCCGATAAATGCGCGACGTCGACCGCGGGCACGGCTGCTTCTGGACGGGCGGGAACGGGTGCGCGCGGGGGAGAGGAAAAAAAGTTAAGGCGGTCGACGCCGGGCGGCGTCCACGTCGGGCCCGCCGCTTTCGGGGACAAATGGCGGGTCAAGCAAGTTAGGCGGCGTCTCACGGCACGGCTCGGCGACGAGGATCCCCTCCCTCAAAGCGCCCTAGTCCACGCCGGGCGGACGGACGGAACCGAGCCGCCCGGCGGCCGTGACTCGTCGCTGCGTCCAGAAGATACCGACCGCGCCGCGCGGCGCCTCCGCACCCGCGCGCGGGGCGCGTCCACACACGTGCCCACCCCCGGCCGGGGATCCCGATTCCCATCCTCTGGCGCGCGGCCGCAGGGCAGGCCAGCGGCGAGGGGCCTCCAGTCTCCAGACGCGCCGGCACGACGGACCTCGCATGTGCGCGCTCTCGCCGAACCGCTTTGTTGGACGTGCGGTTGAAGGGTCCATGGGTTGGTTACTTCCTCACCGTACCAGCAGCGGCCACGCATGAGCAATGCCGCGGCGGCACCTGGATCGGGGGTTCACCACAGAATGTCAGGTGCCGCCGGGTGACGACACGGGCACTGCTCGGCACTGAATGATGTGCCACTCTATCAGAGACCAATCTTATCCTGCCTAGCAGTCCAGCCCCGGCAGCGGCATTGGTGGTAGCAACAAACTGGGGCCATTCCGGCATGATTCAGAGCAGCAGTATTTCTTATTTTTTTTGTCACATGGCTAGTGAACATGCGAGCACCTTGCCTCGCTGCATCCTATCCCCCACATTGTTTGATTGAAAGTAACATATATATATATACATCTAGCATACTGAGAGTACTGGTATATTACAATGTACAAGGCTGCAAAACTTAGTCGCGGTTACGAGGCCGTAAGTAGCAGCTATCTTACTGGTACCACCGCTAGTAACTAGCAACTGTAAATGTAAACTAACAAAACCTGAAAAGAAGCAAACTATAGCACTATAGCAGCACTACTAGGTGTGTTCTTACCGCTCTCGCCCTTCGCCGGCATTTGCGCCGCCGGCCGGCCGGCCTCCACGACTCCACGTCCAGAGGCGCACGGTTATTCCTTCCGGGCTAGGCTATGTCACGTATACAGTACAGAGTACATTGTCACAGTGCTGATGGAGTCTGGAGAGTGCTACTAGAACTCGACGATGAGGCTGCCGAAGGGCGACCGGTGCGGGACGCCCTTGCGGCGCTTGTTCCAGGGGCGGCAGCTGGCGGAGGTCGGCGGCGGGGTCGACGGCGAGAAGCACTGCACGACGCTGCTCTTGTCACTGCTCCCGCCGCTGCTGCCAGTGCACGAGTCCTCCGAGTCGCAGCGCACGTCCTTGAGCGCCGCCTTCTTCTTCTTCTTGCTATCGCCGCCGCCGTGCTTCTTCTTGGGGCGGTATCCTCGGGCCGTTCCCACAATCTGCGCGGCGAAATCGAAGGAATGTTGACGTGTTAGCTGCCAGCCGTCTTGGAACGCGCAATGCAACAGACTACAGAGTTTGTGCAGTGCGGCGCGTACCTTGCATCCGAGGGAGCAGAAGCGGAAGCAGTCGAGGAGGCTGCGCTCGCAGACGTCGCAGGTGTTGGTGACGCCCTTCCCGGGGCGGGGCTGCGGCCGCTCGTTGAGGAACACCACGCGCGCGCTGTTGATGATGTACGTCTGCACGCCGGTGATGTCCAGCACCTTCTGTATCTCCGACACCCGGATCACGTCGTGGTACGACGACCTCCGAATCTGCAGCTCCAATCCAATCCGCGGCCAAGTGCATACGCGTGAGTCACAGAGAAACAGACAGGAATCGATGGGACAGGGTAGGGGAAACGCGCAGGATACATTGGGGAATGGAATGCGCAGAGCGCAGGCTGACCTGGATGGCGTGGTGGTCGCGGTGGTGCCCGAGGCAGAGGGAGCAGAGCGCGCCGTTCATGCAGTCGAGGCAGTACATGTTGCACTCGCTCTTGTGCGCGTCGGCGTGGACCCTGCATTGGACGAAGAAGCTCGTGGACAGCAGCGGCTTCAGCCACGGCGGCCACCGCTGGTTCTCCGCGTCGTCGTCGCACTCGTCCCCTCCCTGCGGTCGCAGGCCAGAAGCACACATTCAATCCGACATCGCCAATGAAATCAATGAATCAATCCGACATCGCCAATGAAATCAATGAACAGCCAAGAAACAGAGCAACGCAAGGAAAACAGGAATCAACCAGTCAATTACCATGGCGTATCTGCTCTTCAGTCCCAGAGGGGTCGCGTGATCGATGGCCATCTCGTCGCCGGCGAACCGAGGCGGTCGAATGCGGGTGGAAGGGAGAAGGGAGAGGGAGACGAAGCCTTCGCGACGAAGCACTGAGCCGGGGCTGCGAGTGTGAAGGTCTTTGTAGACAGACGGGGGAAAAGACGAAAGGTTTTGGAACACCGGCGGCAAGTAAACTAATGTAGGAGGCGGGGTGACTCGGGGGGTGGTGCTTGATGCTAGCGCTTGACGGAGACCTCTCGATCGTTCTTATCGCCTCGTCGCGGATCCGGGCTGCGCCCGAACCCGGTAAGCGTGCATGTGTACATATGGTTGGATTAACAATCCTACAGTATGGAACAGTTGAGATCCAGCACAGTTCAAATTGTCTCGTACCGCCTTGTCTTTGTCATGAGGTCTACACGTCAGCAGTTGATTTCAAACTGGTATGTGGTCATCGACGGCGATGTAATTGTTTTTCATGGATCCCAAACTAACCAGGTCCCGGATCCAAATCCAATTTAGCTGGGAGACAAAATATCGTCTCCTCTTCTTCTTTTTTTACAGAAGAATGCAAGATATCATCATAGTGTATTTCTTAGTCACACCCTTTACACTTTGTTTTGAGTTTCACATCCCAATCTACTTGTTTATTCTTTTATTTATTCATAGTGCTCTGTGTTGATTTCTCCGTCGCATGCCACACCATTTCTCCTCTAGGAGATTCTATCGCATCACACGCATGTGTTTCAGCTCCCTCCAAAAAACGGTGAGAAAACAGTAACCCCACGTTTTCTCCACACAAAAGGTTGAAAAAAAAAGGCAACCAAAAAAGGGCCAAAAAGTTGCCACTAACACGGCATTACCACGGTAATGTGTGTCCCCTTTGGCGTCCATTAGCCCCCCTCTCCCCAGTGGATCAAAAGAGAGGATCAGATGCATCCTTAGCCGTGCGTCCATACACTCACTGCCATATAAACTAGGGCACCTTTTCTGGACGAGATGCCACACGTTCTGGAAGCGGGAGGAGGATGGATGGATCATGGATCCCCATTTGGCTAGTGCGTGGCCGAGCTCGTGGATCGTGCGCGCGTGACCCTGACTCATGATCCGGGCCTGTCGCGAGTCGTACGTGACGACTGACGAGCCCCCCATCAGCAATTCCGTTTGCCGTTCTGCACCTGACCTGATCGGGCAAGTAGGTGTAGAGGCAAGTGATGCCACAGGCCTTTTTTGTTTTCCTGGCCGTCGTACCATGTCTGGTGGCGGTTCGGCCACCCACTCCTGTAACGTCCCAATGGCGACTCCCTGGTCGGTGCGCTCTCCGATTTGGCGATTTGTTCCGTTGGGGTAATGGCTATCCAGCTACGCGTTCGTACGTGGAACCGCATTTTCCATGCGTGTACAGTCGTTTCAGCCTCAGTGGTCAGTGCTCATCGGTGCAGAATGCTGTGACTCACTTATCGGAGTGAGGTTACACGAAAAGTCAGAGCACCGTATGGGTTTAGTCGCGCGGCGGTTATACGTCGCGTCATCGCGCTGGAGGTAAACCAAAACCAGCCGTCGTCGCTTCTTGGTCCTGGGCGAGGGCGACAGCGACGAGCGACAACTTTACCTTCACCGGCCAATAAGCGGATGGATCATCAGTAAACAAAGCGTATGGTATCATGCTGATGAAACGGGGAGGGTCCCTCCAGGTTGCAGCCTTGCAGGAACGAGCAAGCAAACGTTGACATGAAAGCTTTGTTTCGCTCTCGTCTAGCCCAGCCGAGCCGAATGCGACGCGTTAAGTTATTATTCAAGATGCCGGCGTTGCTTGGAGCATCACGGCACATGTGTCTTGCCTTTGCATCAAGAGATCGCGCGTAATCAGGCATAAGGCCCCGGTAATCAGGGTCCTGGTCTCGACGAAATTATGCACACGAGCTGTTCGCCATCTAATAATACGGTCGTTGAATATGCGATCCTACTCCTATTTCCGAAACCTCAGCTTGTCTTCTATAGCTACGCCCACTGAGCCTGTGCGCTGCAGGATCAGGGCCGCCGTCCACTGCCGCGATCTGATTCGGGGGGGGGGGGGGGGGGGGGGGGGGGGGGGGGGGGGGGGGGGCTGGGTTGCGGGCCGCACCGCATTGGCATGGCATCTCCGGTTCTGGAGAGTGGAGACACCTCAAATGTGGGGCTCCGGCCGCCCAAAGGCAGGATAAAGCTGCCGGCTGTGCGCGCACCGGCACCGCGATCCGCTGGCCCGACGCAGACACTTGTGGCTTGGGGCGGGTGCAGTTCCTGATTCCTCAGGCGCTAAGTCATTCCGCAATCATCTAGAGACGAGAAAGGTGCGGCGTCCCATCCGTCCTGCATCTATCCATGCATCCTTTCACCGGAGGCGCCCACCCGGCCAACCCCCGGCCGGGAGGATCCGTGGGCTTCCAGGGCTCTACCGAGTCTCTGACACATCACACATGGTATGGTGGCGCGTCGGCTTACGTTATCATGTTGGCACGACGCCGTTGCAAGAGTCTCATATCATTGGCTCAGAAATCAGGATGCCCCATGGGCTTTCTTCCTATGGGGTCAGCCGTCAGCATACTGAACTCTGATCTGTGTTGGTCGTCAGATAAAGAAAAACGTCGGCATTTTCGGTTCCAACCATCTGGACATAGCGCCGTCAATTCAGCTCTAAAATTATAGCGTAGCCGTCGACTCCGTAGGCGTTGCGTGCAGCTGCTTTCCATGGCGGCTGCCGAGCAACGCGGAACCGGTCGCGCACGGGCGACAAATGATCGCGGCGTTGTTTAAGCATCCCAGATTGTTTTCGCTTTGCAACTTGTCGAATTAAATCCTTGCGCCGGTCACATTGCGTGGATTATCAATGTGTGAACATGTGATAGCCTTCAGAAAGATCGAGCCTAGAGCAAATTCTTTATCTTTAGTGCCGCTGGCTGCTGTGGAAGGCTGAGGCTGACGCGAAGATGAGCAGAAAGCGGCCAAGGTGACGGCAGGCAAAGAGCCAAAGAGCATAATTGATCGAGAAATGGTTATTCTGAATCATTGGTTCTGCCGGTGCTCGACACGTTTGTGGCCGCGTCCTTCGGAAGTTTGGATGGGTACGTACCTGTACCTTGCGATCCTCTTCCAGCTAGCGCCTTTTGGGTTGCTCAAAGTAGGGCGTGGAACGTGTGCGTGGCGGACTCTAGCGGCGGCGCTAAAGACGCGGCTTTGCTTCTCTTGGTGCTGGTAGTGCAGGCTGCACCATGAAACAGGTCCTACTAGTTCCTTTGGCCTTTGGGCCATTTCCATGCCGTTCTGCTGTCATTTTGTTTGCCATTCTGAAGATATCCGAGAACAGTGGATCGTCTGCCCAACACCAAACACTAATACACGGGCACCCGGCGTCCCAACGTGGTGACCTGTGCTGCTGCATGCAGCCGCCCAAAGGAAATCTTATTTGTTTATTGCGTTTTACTGTGCCCGCACCACATCATCGCATCACTTCCCTGCAACTGTGCAAGCGATTCCCGGGCAGCTTCGGCGAGCGGAAAGCACATGCGGCCTTGGGACTCTCTGGACTCCCCAATCCCGATGCAACCTGCTGTCTCTACGTTTGCAAGGTTAGATACGAAGACAACGTGTCATGTCACTCGTGGCAAACTACTGCAGTGCGACTGGTACTCTAGCAAATGCTAGGGCTTTTGCCTGTCGGGAACAGATGAATCCAACTTGGAAGAGTTAGCGGCGTTTTCTTCCCGTGTCTTATTTTTAGCACGTGTCACATCGAATGTTTAGATACTAATTAGGAGTAGTAAACGTAGATTATTTACAAAACCAATTACATAAGTGGAATCTAAACGGCGAGACGAATCTATTAAGCCTAATTAAGCCTAATTAATCCATCATTAGCAAATATTTACTGTAGCAACACATTGTCAAATCATGGACTAATTAGACTTAATAGATTCGTCTCGTTGTAGATTCGTCTTATGTAATGGATTTTGTAAATAGTCTACGTTTAATACTCCTAATTAGTATCTAAACATTCGATGTGATGGGTGCTAAAAATAAGTTAGTGGAAGAAAATGGGGCCAGTTCGGCTCTAGTACGGAAAGTTATTGCGACGGGATCATGAGGGGACAGGACCGTGCGTGGATCCGGCACGCCCATGCATGGACGTGCAGAGACGTGTCGGTTTGCAGTGCTCCAAGTCCAAGCCATGCACTCCGACCCTTACAGTAAAAGGAAAATCGTGTTGGTAGCATGGTGTCAATGTGGTTTACTGACAGAACTGTCGGCACTCGCCACTTAACAAACACGCTTAGAGTCTACTAGCCTTGTTGGGCCTGCTCAATCTGATGAGCCTTCCTTTTTAGTTGTGCAGTAGGTATGATGGGATGGGCCGTGACTTTGGTGCATCGCGTGATATTTTTTAGTGGGCCGGTCAGTGTGGTCCATGGCCCAAACTGCAGCACCGTCTCTCTCTCTCTCTCTCTCTCTCTCTCTAAACTGCGAATTTTCGCCATACATTTAGTTGCGTTTGCCCGCTTGCATGGTATTCCAAAAGCGGGGCCTGATTGAACCTTTTTTTTCGACAAACTCTACTGGTTTACGATTCACGTCCTCCGTGTCTGTCTCGCCGATTCTTTCAGCCTCCATGGCGATCCAGGGCATCTTACGACGCGTCCTCCAGTACGGCTACCACACCTATTTTGACAAGCTGGAGTCCAGGTACCGCTCCATCGTGTACGTTATCGTGAAACTGGCAAGCGCATATGCAAAGGCACAGCGCTACTGTTACGCATCCATCCACTATCCGGCCGGCGTCCAAAGTTCCTTTTGGGCCTTGTTTAGTTGCCAAAGTTGGGAGGTACCAAATTACTGTTACAGTACTGTAGCACACTGTAGCGTTTCGTTTGTATTTGTGCATTATTGTCCAAACATTGACTAATTAGGCTCAAAAGATTCGTCTCGCAAAGTACAACAAAACTGTGCAATTAGTTTTTAATTTCATCTACATTTAGTACTCCATGCATGCACCGCAAGTTTGATGTGATGGGAATCTTCTTTTTACATAGTGCCAAAGTTGGAAGTTAGGGTTGAAGTAAACAAGGCCTTGGCTTTTGGACGCGGCGCGACAGCCTTCCACTCCCGGATCCAGCACGAACGATTTTAAACTGCGTGTTTCTTGTTTGCATCTGTTTGCCTCGCAGCGACAGACGGAATGGAATGTCTCGAGCAGCTAGCTGGTGTTCCACCCACTCTTGCAACAGTCATCTGAACCCTAGTCAATTTACGCAACAGGCGCGGTTTTGGAACAGGCACGATCCCTGTCCAAGTCTTCCGGTCATTAACTTTTTCTTTCTTGACGATGGTGACAGCAGAGGCGAGGGGTTTGCATTATAGTCTTTTCCTTTCTTGTGAATTTGTGATGTTGCCGGTGATTCGAGTGACTGACCACCAACCTAAACATTCTTGATGTTCCTCACTATTGTTCTTTGTAGCCAGTAACGGGATGTTTGGATCCATGGACTAATTTTTAGTCTGGATCACATCGGATGTTTGATACTAATTAGAAATATTAAACTAATTATAAAACTAATTGCATAAATGAGGGCTAATTCGCGAGACGAATCTATTAAGCCTAATTAATCCATAATTAGCACATGTTTACTATAGCACTATAGCATCACATGGGCTAATCATGTACTAATTAGGCTTAATAGATTCGTCTCGCGAATTAGTCCTCATTTATTCAATTAGTTTTATCATTAGACTACATTTAATACTCCTAATTAGTGTGCAAACCTCTGATGTAGTAGGGACTACCATACACCCATACGACTGCGGTCCAATAGTCCATGCTCACTTGCTCAGCTCCAGAAAAGGACATAAGCTGACACCGGGTAGATACACATGATCTAGCCACCTTAAACAATGTCACAAATGACAAAGGCTACTCCACTTAATCGCCCGTTGCGGTTAGTTAGTTAAGCAGGTAACCTACCTGGTTCGTCCACGCGAGCTCAATTAACGCAGAGCAACGTGACGGCGAGACTAAGACCTCCGCTAAAGTTTTGGCCGTCCAGTGGGAACCGGGCTTAGACTAGGCTAATTTGATCCCCGTCGCCGTCCTCGGGATACTCTCTCTGACTTGACGCCGACCGCCAGCGCGCGCGCGGGCCGGGCACCCGTCGCCCATGTGCCGCGCGGCGCGGGCGCGGGCGGCACCTACCGCTACCGGGACGTGGAGGACGGGGCCCGTACGCGCCCGTGCGCCGCTCTGCAGTATCTTCTGGACCAGGGAGGCAGAGGCATACGTGTTGCCTGGCCTCCGCCGCTGCTGTGTTTTGTGTTTGTTTGCGCTCCGATGTTAGTTGGCGGCCGAGCCCATAGACTGGCACGTCAGCGGTGCTAGTTTCAGATTATTTTTTTAAGTTTGGACCAAGGAACAAAGTTTTGTACACGGGTTGGCATTGTTTAGCTAGGAGCATTTTAAGGACACGGCTGGGACGAGATTTTTTTTTATTTGATTTTTCGCCCTGCCGACGGTCGGAAACAAGTGATCGAGCCTTCAACATCGCTAAGACGGCACATGGAACTATGTTCGCGGACTGATACGTGGAGGGAGGCTTGGCATTGGTCCCTTTCCGAACAGAATTGGATGGTTTCGGAGGCAGCAGCATCCAATCATGACGAGCACGTTGATAGTTCATTCGACAACGAGATTTCCTACAGACTCCCTGAAATTTCGCGTGACTCCAAAGGCATGGCTGTAGCCTGACCCTGTGCTGCCTGTACGTGGTTTTTGCTTGGCTGGAGTGGGGAGTGCCCTTGGTTTGGTAACCGGTACGCGCCACGGAATCTGCTATCTAGGTTGTCTGATTTGGCATTAGCCATTGTCGTTAGGAGCCCCAGATGATCGTTTAGCGTGTCATTTGTCCACACACAGCGCAAAAAAATTATCTTGCAAAAATGCAAATTACATACGTGCACTCCTCGTTACGGACGCGCACGGATTTGCACGGGACGTGCGTGCACGCATGCAGGCCGCCCGCGGCCGCCGAAAGAAGCACCGTGCCGTCACAGCTTGACGCCATCAAGCTTTTTAGTCGCCACGCTACGGAGGATCTTGAGTTATTAGAAGCAAGGGACCAAGACCTAGCTCAGATAAAATGCAGGGAGAAAAAACATGGTAATTTTATACTGAAACGGAACCGTTTTGACTTGCCGAGGAGCAATACCGAACCAGACATCGCGCGGCGCGTGCGGCCGGGAATTGTCAAGCACACGTGCGGTACACCCGTTGACATCGCGACGCACCGCGGCAGCTCGCGTACAAACGTGCGTGTGGCAGTAGGCACGGCACAATACCTACGAGGAAACCAGCCCGCAGCTGCAGCTCTGTACCCTCTGCACGTCAGGCGCTCGCAGTCCCACCCCGCACGTGCGGCGGCAGCCTTATCTTTCGACCCCGCACCAGGATCCTCTGTGACAACTAACGGCGTGGAATTCCCAACTGGGGAAAAAACTAACCACGGCTGCTTCTCTCTGGTGTGATTTGCTCAGTATGTTGCACAGTTGCTTTGGTTCGTTCGGCTGCATATGCTGCACAGTAATTATTTATTTCACGTAAGGAAAGGAGGTAAAATGAGTCAACGTCACTGTTCAGACTCAAACCAAATTTAAACAATTCCCCGGATGGTTTATGCAGTTGCGGCTCAACCGCAGAAGATCCCCGGGCAACCACTCGCCAACTCCTCCAATGGCACCCCCGTAGATACCTCCAAAGGCCATGCCCGTTATACTCGCCACGAAACCACACGCCGTTAGCCTCCTATTATAGACTCCGTGCCGTTCCCTCGCTCTTTTTCAACAGCGACGCTGCGAGCTCGTAACGCCCGTCCCCTCACACGCGCACAGAGAGAGCGAGAAGAGAAGAGGAAGCGAGAAGCTTGGGAAGGAGGGAGCCAGGGAGAAGAGGGAGGGCAACCGAATCGATGAAGGCGGAGAAGGCAGCGGCGGCCGTGGCAGCCGGCGGCGGCGGTGGAGGAGGAGGCGACGAGTGGCGGTGCCGGAAGCACCCGGCCGCCGCGAGATCCGGCGGCGGGGTGTGCCCGTACTGCCTCCGCGACCGGCTCCTCCGCCTGTGCCCCAACTGCGCGCACGTGCGGCCCTGCCCCTGCGCCGCGTCGTGCGCCTCCCCGTCCTCCTCCTCATCGGCGTCCGGCGACGCCGTGGGGCGCGTGCATAGCCTCATCGAGCGGGAGCACCGGATCGCGCGCTCGCGGTCCGTGGCCGCGGGCTCCTCCGCCGCGTTCGCCGCCGCCGGCCCCTCCGCGGCGCCGGCCTCCGGCGGGAGGCGGAGGGCGCGGGTCTGGGGCTGGCCGCAGTTCTGGAAGCCCGCGGCGCGGGACGGTGACGCTGACGCGGAGCCGGAGGAGGACGAGGAGGAGGGGCTGGGGCTGCCGCGCTCGAGTTCCGTGTCCGCCACGGCCGTGGAGGCCAAGACCGCGGCGGCGGCAGTGCGGGCGCGGTGGGGGTGGCACTTCCCGAGCCCGCTCAAGGCGTTCCGGCACCGGAGGTCGTCGGCGAGCGTGGCCGGGCGGGCGTGAGCGCAGCGCAAGGTACCACCTCCAGATGGCCGGAAAAGTGATCAGCGGGTGGGGTGGGGGTCATGTGATGGCCGGGAATCGTTAATTATTAATTTTAACTATATGAGGCGGTGGATTAGAGGAGGAGCGTTCGATCTCCTTTTCTCCTTTTGTGGTGGCGTGCCGCTAATTCCATGATTAAGTTAGACCGAAACGTGAAAGCCTGTGATCTGGGCGGGATGTGTGCATATGCTAGTGGGTGATGACCTCCTCATGGTTTCCTTCACTTTTAGTAGTGTGCTTGTACCCCACTCTGTAACACCAAATTGGATATTTTATGCTCTCCAATTTGATTATCTTTTTTTTGTACTGCTACATTCACCCCATGAACTGAAGTAGTTTGCATTTCCATTTCCTTTGATGACTTTCTCGTCGGCAGTTGGCAGATGATATTTAGGCAATACAGTACTCATAGTAAGTAGGCGCACGACGATACAGTAGGAATTACAGAAGCGCACGCTCGGCTGACAGATCAACCACGCGTGCCTTGTCAGTTGGCGGCATATGCATCGTTGGTGCACATTTCAGTGTTAGCATTAGCTTCAAAGGGGGAAAAGCATCATTAGCACCAAGAATTGCGTAGGTTTCATTCATTCGCTTCACTCACTCACTAACCTAACGAAGCTTAGGCTATGTTTAGTTACCCCCAACTTCTAACTTTAACACTATGCAAAAAGAAGATTCCCCATCACATCAAACTTGCGGTACATGCATGGAGTACTAAATGTAGATAAAATTAAAAATTAATTGCACAGTTTTGTCGTACTTTGCGAGACAAATCTTTTAAGCCTAATTAGTCAATATTTAGATAATAATTCATAAATACAAACGAAACGCTACAGTGTGCTATAGTACTCTCATAATTTTGCATCTCCTAAATTAGCCAACTAAACAAGGCCCTCCAAGCTTCAGGCGTGCTCGTCCTGATCTCTGGACGGAGCAGAGCGGGCAGATGAGGAACGCTCTTCGGCGACCGACAAGCTGGGCCCACAAGGCGGAAGCAGCGTGGTACGCGCGAACGCTGCGATTGCGCTGCTGATGCAGGGGCCTCTCCGTCTCTTCCCTGCTCTGCGCTTGCTTCTACTCCTAGGCTTCTAGCGCGCCGCCTGCCCGCCTGCCCTGTCTCCCGCCGCTGCGTCTGCCTCCTCGGCAGGCGCAGGTCGCGCAGCAGCGAGCAGCGAGCAGCGAGATGAGCAGTCATTACTCACTACTGGCTCATCGGTTTTCCTTTTCCCTTCTCTTTCCAGCTACCCAACTACACAGCACGTCCACACGCTCTACCGGTTCATTTCTTGACGCAAATTCCTTTCAAGATCGCGGATTCCGTAAATCGTTTACCCACAGCCACAGCACATGTCTCGTTTTGTCCAATCCTTCGCTGACTCACGAAACGCGGGACAGGAGCTCTCCACTGCCGCGGCGCCAGAAGGGATGTCAGCCTGTCCATCAGCGACCAAGGTAACTTGCCATACAAGCATGCCCCGGCCCAGATCCGCTGCGGAAACTACTGGGGAAGGGGAACGTACGTGCTACAAGAGTCCGAGGCTCGGAACACTCTGGAAGCCGAGATCACAGGTGCCCGTCCACCGCCGCTCCCGTCGCCACGGTGTGTGGGGGGCCGCCGCGCGGTAGGCGCCCCGTCCTCGTCTTGCCATCTCCGGGTGGCGGATCTGCGATGGGAGCATGTTGGCGCGCCGTTCCCCAAGAAGAATATCGTGATGTGCCGGGTCATAGGTCGGGTCGGGTGGGCACGGCACCGAGCTGGGATCCTCCCCTCGCGTCCTCGCACGGCGAAGTGCCAGTCCGCCATCACCCAACAGCGCCCTCCTCGTCTCCGAGCGGGACAACTGTACCGGGCCTGTACATCAGGGACTCCGGCTGCTTTCCGCCGGTTATCTCAGCTGGAAAAATTGTTTCACTGACGAACAATAGTCCGGCGAGGTTAACGTCCCGTCCGCTCGAGAGCGGCCAAACCAGAAACCACAGACGACCTGCTTGCTCCCTAGCCTAGCCTGGGGTTGTCCGCGGACCGCGGTAGACGCATGGAGTGACCGCTGACCCAAGCCTGACAGCCGCCTGGCTGGTCCTGGATGGCTGATGGCGGAATGGACCGGCGCAGCTTTTGTCCGCCGCGTGCGGGAGAACATTCAATTTTTACTCCGCCGCACCGGTCACCACCACCCACCCGAGCCCGAGGGCCGAGGGGAGAACCGAGAACGGGACAACGGGTGGGACTTTGGGGGGGGGAGTAGGGACAGTCCCCGTCTGACGCCAACATGATGTTGCCTTGCTCATCAAGCCTGTCGTACAGGGCCAGCCCACGCACGGCACCGTCCGATCCTATCGGCCCGTCCGCCTCCACCCGATTCCGAGGCCCCCTACGAAAACCGTGGGCCAACGGAGGCGGGTACGGTTGCTTGCTTGCCAACTTGAGATCTGGAATCAAATCCGTGCCACAGGGCTAGTCTACATGCAACAGTGAGGCTATATGCTGTCGCGGATTGATTGTCACACCTGACAAAAAGCTGTGATGGCATAAACAGCTCCCACTCGTTTGTACAGCGCGGAGAGAAGGAAAATAAGCTACACTAATATACGGGAAAATAAGCTAAAAAAGCGCTTCTCATCTAAACGGATGGAGTCAAGCTTCTACGTTTTAAGCTGTGGGGAGGAGTGTGGGCAGGAGAAGCTTAAAAAAAGCGTACTATTTAGCTACTAGTCTCAGCTTATTTTAGCTATAAATAAGATTTAAGCTGTTCCAAACAGAATCGATGCATATTAGGATATACTCCCTCCATCCCAGAACAAGTACATCTCTAAAGTTCAAAATTTGTCCCAAAATAAATGCACATATGGAAATGGAACCACCTAATTCTAGTTGTCTTTTTCTACTTTCTCTCCTCCCAAAATGTAATGATTACATCTTTATACGGGTATATATGTAATTTTTTCACTAACAATGATCTTTTCACCCAAACTCTAGAAGTACATTTATTTTAGGATGGAGGGAGTACTACATTTGAACTAAAAGATATGCAACCCACTCGGTGATTTTCAGTAATGCACGCTGATTTTCAGTAGTGTGCGACCATTATCCAAGAACGTCAGGAGGTCTCAGGCCTTCAGGCTTCAGCAATGCACGCTGATATTCAGTTCCTGATTCTGTTTCGGACGCCAACGTCTGTAGTCTCCCTTCACGTGAATTGCTCGTAGTAATAGCACAGAACAATTGTTGATAGTGGCTGGCCTACTGGATACCAACAACACACAACGATTGCCATACAACGATTGTCATACATGAAGCAGTGAGCCTATTCATGATTCATTGCGATTTGAAGATCACGCCTGGTACGCGATTATTGAGACAAAAGCTGACATGGCACGACTAGCTTCCACACACTTTACAGGTCAAGACACTGCACTTGGGGATCAGAGTGCATTGATTCAGAAGCAAGCCACTTGCTGATTTTATACCACGCAGATAATAAAGGAAGCGCTGATCTGGAAAAAAAGAGAGTAGATTTCCAGTAATGATTAATATCTTGTCCAACCAAAGGCTGCCGGTAGCGACGTCGGCTCACAGAGGTTTCGGTGATGCAAGCTGGTCTACACTCTACAGCATACAAGCGTACCGAGCAATTCATCCTTCTTGTATCAGTCTTTTAACATCAAAATCTACGATTTTGTCTTGGTTAAAAGAAAAGGAAAACGTACCTGACTAAGATGAAGGTTTATGATTTAAATAGTCCTTCTAGTGTTTAGCTTCTTTTGAGCTGCGCTTATATTGACAAAGGTGCTAATTTGTATTAGTAACCAGTCAGTCACCAATAAGAGCAACTGGAAATAATATACATGAATCTCTTTTGGCAGAAAGGGGCAAATTGCCATTGTATGAGACACACCACATTGTATCTTACAAAGAACAGTAAATCTGATCAGCATCAGTGATGGTACATCTATACCTGTTGATCAATGGGGCTTCAATTCCCTCAAATGCCGAGACCTGCAAATGATAAATATTTAACATCATCATTCTTGTACAGGATCTCCAAACATGTGTGGATCCAAAAATAATCAAGAGTAGAAAACAAAACATTAAATCGATATAAATTAGTTGCCTTTACCATTTTGAGGGGTGACCTATGCCAAGGCCATTGCAGGTAAGTATCATACCCTTAAATCTTGTAAGGTACTCCTGAAATACAAGAGAGGACCGAGACTATAAGACAGAGTGCAGAAATGCTAATGGGAGGTGACTGCTGTCTGGCTAAAGAACAATAAAATCTTACACGCAAAGTATATTGATTGATCTCGTAACAGCCGGAAAGGTCGTATTCTAGTCGCTTAGCTGGATCACTTAAAACTGGAAAAAGAAGAGAGCCAAAGATGTAAGTTAGTAAAGTTTGTGAACAGTTCATAATTGTGGGTGCTAGTGAGGTCATCCGTTCTTATTTCTATGGAGTCACAAGAATTGTAAAGACTAAGTGCCTAAATACTATGGACAGGAAGAATACCCTTGTATGCTTCATTAATCTCCTGAAATTTAGCTGTGACATCGCTATCACCCTTATGCTTGTCTGGATGCCACATCTACAGAGGAAGTATGGGGTGCAATGAGTTTATCTACAAACCGTTTTTTGCATGGATGATATTTGCTTGAAGCACAGAGGTTGGACAGCAGCTCACCAAAGCTAATCTTCTATAGCTCAATTTGATGGTGTCGTCAGATGCGTCATAGTCAACCTCCAGAACTTTGTAGTAGTCCTGCAATTACAATGAAGTTCATGAAATAAATGCAGTGAATAAGAGATGAATTACTGTAGCTGTGTGGGAACCATATATGTCATATTGCAATGGATATTGCCAGAATATGAATAGCATTTGGATCACCATACATGTGAATTGCAGTAACCGGATAAGTAGGACATGTTACAACATATTAACAAATATCGAACAAAAACATAATAATAATAATAATAATAAAACAAACCAAATATAGGAGTGCAGTATCAAGGAAAATAGTGATAGGGTGAGCATATAATGGTATAAAATAAACCTTCAGTATGTAGATCAAAAGGTAACGAGCATGGGTTCTACATGAGACAGGTCTTGAGCACTTAACATGAGAAAGTTGGGTTTTCATGACAACTTGTTTCTTGAGTTCACACCATATTGAGCACCAGCAAACCATTAAAACAATTAACTACATGAGTTAAATTCGTGCAGTAGATAGCATTTGCTAGAAAAAGAATCCAGTTGTAGTGTCACACTAGACAAGGAATGATTAAGTCACTAACTAAGTATTTGTTCACCTCTGAAAGCAACAAATCACAACAAGCGTGGCTGGAGGCAGGAGACAATATGGTAGTCAAATCGACTTACGCAAAGCAAACATCAAGTAGGAACTTTGTCACGAATCTATTTAAAAAACGATGAGCCCAATTTCTGACCAAATTTAGCTCTTCAGTGGACCAATACAAATAAAAATCTCAGAGTCCTGCACAGCACTAACTCATACAATTTAAAAGCTTGACCAACGGTCCGGAGAGGTGAACACTCTACCCAAGGGTGGAGCTTAGTAAGGTCCAGGATGGGCCATGGCCCCTCCTCAATTTTGCTAATTTATAGAGGAAGTATTAGGTCATTAAGGCTAACTTGGAGTTGAAGCAGGGAACTAGCCCCCTCTAACTCTTGCAATCTAAACTCTATTAGATGTTGGCCCCATTGAATTTACAGTCTGCCACTGACTGCGCCAGGAGTGCAATGAAAGTATTGTTCCAACAAGTGAGCGTTACTGAAGACGACATGTTTACTTCCATCAAGCAAGGAAGCTTGAATTTGTGCAGGGACAAGGATTCTCTTGCTTTCTAAGAACCGACTGGGCTCTCATCCACTACGAAGTATTTTCTTGCCTACTAGCAAGGCTAGGAAAGAGAACGTACCCAGAATGACATTCACGAGCCATACATAATTCAGAAAGATGCCATTCAGAAATAAGAAAACATTCATTTCATCTAGCAGATACAAGGCCGGACCAGTAAGCTAACAG
The DNA here is from genome assembly GCF_005286985.2 of Setaria viridis. NCBI lineage: Eukaryota > Viridiplantae > Streptophyta > Magnoliopsida > Poales > Poaceae > Setaria > Setaria viridis. The sequence goes on from NC_048263.2 coordinate 34,588,845, forward strand.
TAACAGAGTTCCCGTGGTAGCCGATATGCCAGCCATAGTCTGGTTCATGAGTCGTGACCAAACTACCTCTGAATTGGGATCATTTTGGCTGCTGCATCTCTGATCAGCTCTAAATTTTAAAAGCAACTGCAAATGTTGCGAAGAAAATTGAACTGAAAGTACTTGTGCGGCAGACGCAGACGGGAATGCAGCCTACAATTCAACGAGGAAAACAAGCCACTCGCCACGGTTGAGCTGAGCAATCCTAATTATGGCCACACAGCCCTGTGCAGTCCACTAGCGAGATCGCAGCAAAGCAATACTACAGTACAGCCAAAACTAGTTGTGACACTCACGCAAACGCTAAAAGCAGCTCGAAAATAAACCAATCAAAAAATAGCGCAGACTCTGTCCGCCTTTTCAGGCCAAAGTGACCACGATTAGCCGCCTCCCCTCCTGCACTTCGATAAGAGGCGGCGGCGCTCAGCCCAGAAATTCTAAATCCGGTGTTGTCTGCATGGTAGAACTGAAGCTAAAGGTCCAGGAATCAAAGCTGAAAGGCCTAGAGCACCCGATCTCTGGAAATAATCGGAGATTGAAGAGTAATCGCGTGTGTATGTTGGTTACCTTGTGGAGAGGCTCCTTGCTTGCTCCGTCCATAAACCGAAACAAATCATCACCTCGAGCTCGCTTCGCGCAGCGGGATTCCCTTCTTCCGCTCGCGCGTTGGGATTCCCGGGCCCGTCTTGGCGGATTGGGGAGTAACCGGAGTTGATTGATCGATGGGTAGGTGGGATCGGAGTTCTTGACTAATTCCCCCACCTTTTCTGTTTTCGTCAGATTATTATATTTTGCGTGATGGATATGGGATAACAGGGATAGGTGATGACGTGGATCTGACCCGCACACCTGTCCTTTCGTGTCCCGGAGGGCTCCACGCATCCGCCCGTCGTGAGGCCCTGACCGCAGAGGGCTTTGCTTACTGGGCCGGCTGAGAGCAAATGTGTAGCCCTGTTAGGCCGAGATGTACTGATACGGAAGTGGACCCTTATGTTTGTAATGCATTACCTCTCAAAAAAAAATGTTTGGAATGCATTACCTTACCCTGAAAATGGTTTGGAAAATTAGCCGAGATACCACCCAGCAAAAGAACTTATAAAAGATTGCTGAATTCCAGGTTGTAGATTAGAAATCAAACAGGGGCAGGCACAAAATGAAAACATATAATCTTTATCTTGAAACATACAAAATGAATTTTACACTCTGCAGTAGCTTCTATGAGCCTACTTTGATTCACTTTCATTCACAAAGATTATCTTAAAGTAACTGTATTTCCATGCTCCAAATATGAAGTATGACTGTCTGTAAAGCCTTTCATTTTTCTTAAGGCAACCACAATTGTATATGTATAAGTGATTGTCAGTGTGTTCATTTTGAGTTAGAAAATACAGTATCCAAATGTCAGATATGGATGAGTCTTCACATCAAACGGCCAGCGTAGCTTGCTCGTGGATATTTTTGCTGCAGCTGGGGCCACTGCACGAAGAACTGGTCAGTTATCCGTAGCTTGTAAAACAGTAAACCGCTCAACGAAAGCTTCTTCACTCTTGCAATGCTTTCAATGTAGAAAATGGAGGACCATCCCAAACCAAGCACCTAAAGAAAGACAGCGATCCAAAACTAGTTAGATACTAGAAAGTATGGCATCGACTTGAAATTTGGGATGAAGAAATTAGCCTCCAAGGTGATGTTCTATAAGGCTAACAAAAATTTGGGATGGATAAATTAGTAGTTATCATCAGATTGATGGCAATATTAACCTCCAAGGTGATGTTCTATAAGGCTAACAAAAATAAAGGTCGAAGTCTTATATGGCATCAAATAAGCGAGTATAGAAGCTATGGACTATGGTGTCAGGGCTACCTTCAGAAGGAAGGCCGAGACACATAGAGGAAAGCATGTCCCTGGACCATTGCAAAATATCTGCAGGAGTATCACAAAAGTTAAGTATTCTGAGCTCATGCTGCAAATAGTTGATATAATTTGAACAGCTACACACCACTTGTGGTCTGATTCTTATTACTAGCCACATAGCATGCAATGTGGCTAGCAATGTTGTCGCGATGGAGGTAATGTAGGATTGGCCTACTTCACGACTACGATATATCTGCATGAAATGGGCAGTCTCGGCGGTCTTCTTTCCGCCACTCTGAAGAGGCATTAAATATAATCATATTCCAGATAGTAGCTAGTTTAGAAAGTTCCCAGCATATGTTTAGTTCAATGCAACATGATACTTGAACTCCACCTGAATCAGTGATTGTTCACAGACCTCTGCTTTTTGAATACTCATGTTGTCAGTAAGTGCAGCCACATAGTACCTTGGTGTGAACCTATCCTTCTGAAGCGTTTTTACAATATCCATCATTTCTGCTGTATGCCCTCCTAAGAACCAATTCACAAAATAGTTCATGTTTCATCATGCTACAGATCTTACAGCTTAGACACTTGATTACTCAAAGAACATATGCAGCTCGACTTCGAACAGGATAATGATCTGAAAAAACTGTTCCAAGCTTCGATTCAGGTACAAGTAGGAGATGGCAACTTAGCGTTATTTTGGGTCGATAACTGGATGGGTCAGGCCTCGCCGTGTACCTTGGCTCCGGAATTGTGCAACTTGATCAGGCCACGAATCAAGAATCGACGGACAGTAGCGCAGGGGATGCACCAAAAGCAATGGATTCATGATATTGTCAGACACCTAATAGTAACTGCGTTAACTGAATACGTCACCTTATGGCATCACTTACAGCAGGTTCAGTTAACGCCCGGGGTCGAAGATTTGATGACTTGGAAATGGGATATCTCTGGTTCTTACTCCTCTAAATCGGTATGCAAGTTCTTCTACAGCACCTCCGTCAAGTTTGCCGCAGTGGAACCGATTTGGAAGGCTTGGGCACCATTGAAAGTGAAGGTATTCATGTGGTTAGCTGTCAAGAATCGGCTCTGGACAGCTACTAGGAGGCAGAGGCGAGGATTGCAAGATCATGCGCGTTGTGGCCTGTGTGACCAGGAATCAGAGACTGCAGATCCCCTCTTCTCCAGGTGCCCATTCTCTATGCATGTGTGGCATTGAGTCAGTGCGGTACTGAACCTGCACAACGCCATCCCAGCAAATGAAGTCGGACTGCTAGACTGGTGGCTCAGCAAGAGAAGCGGTGTCCATTCCGGGCAAATGAAAGGCTTCGATTCAATGTTTATGCTTGTTTCATGGAAAATATGGAAGGAACGCAATGAAAGAGTGTTTGCAAGATCACCACCAAAGGATGCCTCACAACTGCTGCAGGAGATCATTCAGGAAGGGCAACTCTGGTGCGCCTCTGGTGCAAAACACCTGGCTGCCATAGGCTGGCCGATACCATCAGGTGTTTTAGATCAGCATTTCTGATTTCGGCCTTTCTGTGCCATCTGTGTTGTCGTTGCGGTGGTGTAATGTAAGCTAAAACATGCCTAAACACGTGTGCGTACGCCCGGATAGGCCAGCGATGTACAAAACTTTTTTCTTCTTAATACAAAGATACGCAGCTCTCCTGCGTATTCACGAAAAAAAAAGATTACTCAAAGAAGCCACCAAATATTCTTCCAAGAGTGTGCGCAAGAGTCCAGTATAATAGTAATAATGCTAGAGATGTGCTACTTGAAAGTCATCCAATGTGTCAAAACAGAACAGAATTTCCAAATGGAAAAAAAAGAACTGAGCATAAATAGTAAGATATATAAGACTGCTTTGTAATTGGAAATCAGAAAATGTTAGAGATCCTGACAGTTTTAGTACTACTATTAAACAAGTGAATACGTGTTAAATAAGGCACGAATGAATATGTAGCTAGGACAGGTCTTTTGAAAAAAAGAATATGTGACTAGGACAAGACATTGTGACACTAGCAAATTGGCAACTAAGATTTCATTTGTACATGAACAAAAAAACTAAAGGAAGTCAATCAAAGTGCAAACAGATTAAAAAAAGGAATGCGCGCTGCTTAGAATTTGCTGGGGCTGATAAAAGTCAAAGCTACAAAAGGGGGACTCAAAACTCAGTTCAGGGTCATGAAAGTTGCAGGAGGAGCATGAATTTTAAAAAACTTGCAGAAGGAGCATGGTGATTCCTAGAGTTGTAATAAACATCATATATATAAGCATTACATATAACATTTGTCATTACACTAATACGTTTATAAATCAGGCAGAAACCTGATTGTTCAGTTAAATGCGGGCATAACGGGTCAGTGTCAAAAAGGACTAATCTCCGGTGTGGGTTTGATGACCTGGGCGCCTAAAGCCACTAAACATCATTTTAATTTATAATGGCACAAAACATCAGCATACCATACAGGTCATAAAACAATTTGGTAAGAAATGAATTATAAATGTAGAACCACTGAAAGTTCAAAAGTTGACCGAACAGCTCAAATTAAGGGCCTGTTTGGCAGAGCTCCACGCAGCTCCGGATCCTCAAAAACAGCAGCTCCGCCACAGAGCAGCTCCAGCGTGGATTTATACTCTCACCATGGAGCTGAGAAAAAATGTTTGGCTGAGACAACAACTCTAGATCCAGAAACAGAGTTTTTGGTTGGATTGTCCACTAATGCCCTTGGTGTTTTCCCTTTTTTTTCTCATTTTTTTTCTTCACGTGGTGTTTTCCTGTTACAGAGGATCTAACCCTACCGGGGTGCTTGGCTGCTTGCTATGATTTCTACATAGTACTCGTACTACACTCTTGATGTAACAAAGGAAAAATCATGCTGAAACACGTCGGCCGGTTGCCTTCTTCATCCTGAATGCACCAGCACGCGACCTTGCAGACCCTCTCGAGCTCCTCCATGTAGGCATCTCCGGCTAGCTTCTCGTCCAGTAGGCCGACCACGTCGCCCGCGTGCAGCTTGACCGCGGCGTGCACCAGGAAGTACACGGCGGAGCGGCCGCCCTCCTCCAAGCTTCCCCATGAAATCCCGCGTCGCCGCTTTGACGGCCTGGTAGTCGAACAGCAGCAGGCGGTGGCGCCTCCGAGGTCGCGACACGAGGTGAAGCACGGCCCCCGCAACGCCTTGGTCACCTTGATCGTTGGCAGGAGTCTCCTCAGGTTCACGAGCTCGCCGCTCCACACAGAGCACTTGGCTCCGTCGTAGAGGTTCGCGGTGCACGAGCAGTCTCGCTAGCAAGCGACCGCGCACGTCTTGTCGCTCCGTGCTCCGGCCGCCGCCGCCGCCGAGCCGTTCGAGAGCTGCACAACGTATGGCATCTTGAGGAAACCGTCACTGGGGCACTCCGGTACAGTCCACCTCGCGCACCCCGACGCGGTATTCCCCAGCGCCCACGAGCGGCGACGGAAAGAAAAAAAAAGCGAACCGGTACGGGGACGTGTAATCAATGGCATTGATGGGTAATTTTCATCAACTCCACGAGAGGTTACAAAACCAACATTTTGAGAGCACCCTCTGAGGTGCTCCGTGGATTTGGTGGATCTGGGAGCTAGATTTGGGTTTTTTGCGGATCCGGATTTCACGGAGCTGGACCGTTTGGATGGAAAAACTGGGAGCGCAGCTGTTTTTGAGGATCTGAAGCTGCGTGGAGCTCTACCAAACAGGCCCTAAGATATCTTTGTCGAATGACAAAGCACGATTTAAACAGTACTACCTTTAAAAAGAATACTCGGGGAAAGAAAGGTAATCCTTTAGCCTGTCAAGAACGATAGTGCTAAGAGCTCCTTCCAACATCCTATCATATAACATTATGAATCTCATAGCTATTCACGCAGCACATAAATTAGCTGAAACTTTAGCAAGTAGCTTACCTGATGCTTGTGGGTTAGTCGTCAGTCCAGATGAGCTGCTGCCGAAACGCCGGCCGCTGGTACCTGCCACTTCATGGCCTGCCGGCCGTCAGTGATGGCCCCATGGATGCCGAGCATCCTGCCGCCTGCCTGCCCTCCGTGATCCTTAATTTAGCATATTCATCTGCAAGAATATTGGATGTGCTGTTTTCCCCCGTCACCGACATCTCTAAATAACCAACCGCCAACAGCAATCTCTTCACCGATTTAATCGCTGTCAGCCAAATACACGCCCGGGGCGGATCGGAGTGGTAAACAACGACTGTGAGCCCACTTCTGTTGCAACTGCAACGGCCCCAACCTTCCGTCCCCGCCTTCTACCCCTTTTTGAAGTTCAACGCGTGGTGGCAGTGGCACACTGGCAGGGCCAACCGTGCAACATATTTTTCGGGATCAACACAGTGCAATAGGATGCGGATGGAGTTGCTCTCTCCCGACAGCCGCACGTGCAAGCACGACGGCCGGCGTACACGAACACAAGGCTTCGTATGCATAAGAGCAAATGAGAAAAACAAAATACCATGTACTACCTCTGTCCATATTTTTTGGTAAAAGTAAAGTCATGTATAAGCACAATCCATCCCATGCGACGGCCCGTCCTTATCCCCAGCTACAGTGTAGACAGGCGAAAAGAGTGAGTTCAAGGCGACGGCCGTTTCTGACGGCGATTCTGCTGGTCCTCTTCCTTTCCGACGGCTGGTTCGGCGTCGGAGAGGGAGGAGGACTGACGAATCTTCGTACGGATGTATATAGGTTAGGTAGGAGTCTATTTAGGTCTAGGGTTTGCTCTGCGTTGGAGGTTAACGGCGGAGCTAAGGTTTGCCGGAGGAACGATGTCATCGATTTTGTTCGCCTGCGAACAGAAGGGGTGGCGTTCGTTCCTCTGCGGGTTGTGTTCCTCTCACCGGTTGTCGGTGACGGCAGCTCGACGGGGTAGATTTTGCTCCTCCGGGATGGATCGGGTAAGATCCTCTTCTTGATTTGTCATGTGAGGTCGGTTTGGGTCCATCTGAATGCTAGCAGATGGGACTCTTCTTCTAGGGTGCCCTCTTTGGAGGAGTTGCTGGTGTTCCCTCTGTGTGTGCTCGTGCTACGCTCTGGATCTTTTTGGGTTGGATGTTTCACATCCATGGTGGAAGAAGGAGGTTGTGGGGTCAAATCGACGGGGCCGACAGCTAATGGCCTTCTACCGAGGATCTCATGCAGTTTACCAATGTTTGGAGTTCGCCCTTTGATTTGCATAGGTGAGTTTGGAGGCTTGAAGTTCCTGGGTGCGGTCCGGCAGTCATGGCAGTGGCTTCGGCGCGAAGATGAACAGTAGGGTGCTTGTTGTAATTTTCATTTTACACAGGAACTTTACTGTAAAACTAAGATGTTCTGTGCTACCTGTGATGTTTTAATATAAGTTGCATCTTGTTCTCGCAAAAAAAAAAAGCACAATCCATCCCATGGATTTCCATGGAGGCCTAATTCATCCCAGAGGTCTCCCCCGCATCGGTCTTGGCATGTGGCAACCGTTGGATCTTACTATTACTATAATTGGAGGCTCTTTCGAAGCCACCTAAGATCCTAGGTGGACACTACATAAAAAGAAAAAATACAAGAAATTCTCAAAAAAAATCTGACCACCAATCGGTAGACTCAAATCATCATAGACATTGGACCTATTATATTTTAAAAAATTACCCACCTATGCAATTATGATAATAACCTAAAGTAACCCTTTAAATTTATATCTAAATTACCCACCTCTGCTATTATATGAAATAAACTAAAATAACCCCCTAATCTTCATCTAAATTACCCACTTATGCCATTATAAAAATAATTTAAAATAAACCTCTAAATTTGAAACTAAATTGCCAACCACTAATACTTAAAAAATAACTTAAAATAATCCTTTAAATTTGCACCTACATTACCAACATATGCAATTATTAAAAATAACATAAGGTAACCCTAAATTTGAATCCAAATCACCTCTATTAAAAATATACCTCAATATACACCCACATTTATGATTCTAAATTGTCTATTTCTTACACTATTAGTATATGATATAATAATTAAGATATAATGTATGATGTGTGTCACCATTTATAAAGATACAGAGGAAGTGGTGATAATATATATTTCTATGTTAAATATTATAGCAAAAAACTTAAGGTCCATTAAACAAATTTAATGCAAATTGAAAACTTAAAGATTTTAAATGTGGATGAAAATATTATAGGGTAATTACTAACTAAATTCTATCACAATTGGATGTAGATAATAGGTGTAATCTATATAAGTGATATGTTCTAAATTTAACAAATAAGAGGTAGCTCAAGGTCATAGTTTTGTAGCAATGTGGCCTTATTTTTTCTAGGAGATTCTGCATCAGTTCTCATGAGGCACGCTAGAAAAAAAATCCTAGAAATTCTCACAAAAATCAGAAACATCAAACATCAATCATGTAAACTCTAATAATCATAATCATTAGTCTATTTTATTTTTTAAAAAAGTTACCCACCACTACCATTATGAAAACATTCTAAAGTAAACCCGTAACCTATATCTTAATTACCGAGCTCTACCATTATAAAAAATCATCCAATTTACCCATGCATATTATTATAAAGCATAACTTAAAATGTCATTCTAAATTTGTTTCCAAGTTACCCACGTGTGTCATTATTAAAAATAACCTAAAGTAAACACCTAAATCTTAATCTAATTATCTTCATGTTCATCATATATAAATGTCCAAAAGTAAATTAATATATGATTCTAAATTATCTATTTATGTCATTATTAATATAGAAATACTAAGTTAAGGCATATGCGCGTGATGGGTATCTCCATGTAGACCATATATACATGTATCTCAGGAAGTGATGAAAAATATTGATTTTTATGCTAAACATAATGTATGGAGGTGCGATACCAAATGAAAAAAGTGTGAATGTGGATGAAAAAGTGTATAGAGTAATTGATAATTAAAATCAATCACAACTGGATAAAGATAAATACACATCTATATGAGTATTATGTTGAAGTATTAAAAAATAAGAGAGTAGTAGGAAAACTATTTTGATTATTATCTAGGTGTCTAATTTCCAAATAATTTTCAAATACAATAGCTTTTAAAAATACAATAGCTCTAATAGGTGTCTTCCTCAGTGCCTCCTTCCCCTTCTCGATTTAGATCTCAGCGTGCTTGGGTGCTCCGGCAGCGCAGGTAAGTTCTTCCCCTTCTCGATCTAAATCTTGTTCTTCTAACCTTCTTCCCCTTCTCACATATTGATCTTGTTCTTGTTCTTGACTTCTTGTAGGTCGTTGGTCGAGCACGATGCCATCGTGCTCGCGCGGGTACGGCGTGCGCCGTTGAGGAGCCTAAGCCGCCGAGGCATTGAGAAGGTGAGGAGGAGGGAGGTCATCAGACTCTTGGAGATGGAGACTGGTACACCGACCTCCGATACACCTTGGTCGTTAGAAGAGGATATCCTCCGGGTTGGCTTGGCCGGTGGCAGCACTGCAGCTGCTATCAACCTTGATGGTGTCGGGCCTGCTGGCACGCCCAAGGTGCCGGCGCCGCCGGTGATCTCCGGTGCGAAGAGGGTCAGGAACTCCACCTCTAAGGTGTGGACCGACTTTGAGGAGCTCTTCACCATGAGGAACGGCAAGAAGATCAGGTATGGTGCTAGGTGCCTTCATTGCAGTCATGAGTACTCTGGCAAATCTTCTAGTGGTACTGGACATTTGCGCCGGCACATTCTTGCTTGCAGGAAGAGAAAAGAAAATGATTGCATGGCTCAAACTATGCTAAAGTTCAACCCTGATGGTTCTATCCATCAGGGAGTACTCTGATGCTGTTGCTCGTACTGAACTTTGCCGCTTGATAGCTAGGGAGGATCTGTCTTTAGGGTTTGGAGAGTCTAATGCCTTTGAAGAGTACATAAACCATACTCATAACACTAGATTTTCTAAATCCTCTAGGCAAACCACCACCAGAGATATGGTAAAACACTTCAGTGAACGTCATGGTAAGCTTAAGGAAATGTTAGTCTTGTCTATTTCCTCTGTTGCTCTTACTTCTGATATATGGTCTGGAAATGCTAAGAAGGATTATCTTAGTGTGGTTGCTCACTTTGTTAATGTTGATGGGAATTAGAAAAAAGATTGCTAGGTCTGAGATTCATTGATAAGTCACATACCGGTGCTAACATTGCAGAGCATATAGCCATGGTGGTTGATGAGAATGGCTTAACTGATAAGATCTTTGCTGTTACTCTTGATAATGCTTCTTCTAACTCGACAGCCATGGATAAGTTAACTCCTATTTTTTCTGGTTATATATTGTCTGCTCTTAATTCTAATAATGCAACTGATGAGGAGATAGAAGAAGAGCGTTCTCTTTTCATGCATCAATGCTGTGCATGCCATATTATCAATCCTATTGTTAAATATGGTATGAAACGTTTGAAGCCTTGCATTGTGGATTTCAAAATTGCTATATCATTCTTGAATTCATCTAATCAATACATTATAGCATACAAAAGCTATTGCTTGAGCATGGGTGTACGTCCACGTAAGTTTGGTTTGGATATGGATGTTAGATGGAACTCCACGTACCTCATGCTCAATAAGTAAAAAATCAACAGTAACTTTTCAGAAAAATTTAAAAAGCTGCCGCTCAAACAAACATGCTCTAATTGCAATTGCAAGGAACGCAGTACATTATGGCGTTCCACGTGCCTGTATCAACGATTGTCCCGATCGAGGGATGGAGGTCAATATAGGCCAGCATCGGAACCTTCTCACAAGCGCTGAATAGTGTATCTGATTACCAAGGAAATTGAGAGCTCCGGGGAGAAGAGATGGACGAGAAAGATCGATTTAGTTCGACGGCGTGAGCTGGTGACCGGTGGAGAGCAATTTCAGGCAGCCCTACGATGGTGGAACGAGAGGCGGCGGCGATTGTTCTAGCTGCGTGCCTGCGTCTGCGGGCATGCACAAGGGGCTTATGACAAATCATGTTGGATTGAGTGGGCCTTTAAATAATACCCCAATAACATATCTCTTTCTTTATTCTTTTCGATTTTGTTTTTTATCTGTTTTTTTTCCTACGTGCCAACTTACTAATCTGGTCTAAAAATAGTTGGTTCACGTTACCAAATCTCGAACTATCGTCTCGAGGAGTTATACTCTCTCGTACTAGGAATTTAAAATGTGTTGATCCTGATGTACTTGTTCTCAATTCCATCTTAATCCGAGTCCGCCAAACATATTGATCAGATTGGGTATTTTCAGGTTCGTCGAATCGGGTTCGTTGTGGCAGGTGGTCCATGATCAAGTCTGTGATGGCTTTTTTTTTTTTGCCTCCATCCCTTATACCTAAATGGGAAGGAAATAAAAAGTAGGCCTTCTGGATCATTTACGTCCTCCGTTCAGGAAAATAAGTTATTCTAAAATCTAAAAAATACAAGTTATTGCTATCGGATTTAATATGTAGTATACGTGGCGGCGGTATTCTATTCGAGGACGATGCTTCAGGGCCTGTTTGGCTCCAACCTGTTGAAGTTTAACACCCGTCACATCGGATGTTTGAATGCTAATTAGAAGTATTAAATATAGACTAATTACAAAACTAATTGTACAGTTGGAGTGTAATTCGCGAGACGAATCTATTAAGCCTAAGTAATCCATGATTTGACAATGTGGTGCTACAGTAACCATTTGCTAATGGTGAATTAATTAGGCTTAATAGATTCGTCTCGCGAATTAGCACAGGATTCTGCAATCAATTTTATAATTAGTTAATATTCAGTTCTCCTAATTAGCATCCGAACATCCGATGTGACACTGTTAAAATTTAGCACCTCGTATCCAAACACGCCGTCACAAGAAAACCAAGAAAACAACGAAACGCCTGGCGGGTCCACACACCACTGACCACAGGGGCACTGGTCTGACTTTGACCCACAACCACAAGTCGGCTCGACGCGGACAACGAGCGCGCGTGGCGAAAAAAAATCCCGCGCCCGCAACCCACGACCCCACGCGCCGCGAGCGGGAAACGCGAAACCCACTTCCCCTTTCCTAGCCGCCCTCTTCCGTTTCCCCCCTTTTCCATTCCGCCCAATCCATCGCCGCTCGCCGCAGCGTCACTGCGTCAGGTTAACCGAAACGCGCCGCGCCCGCCTCCGTTTCAAACCCGAAATTTTTCGCCGTCCCCCCCCAAATTTTTTCCCTCGCTTCTGCCTCCGCGCAACCCAACAAATCGCCTTCCTTCCCCTCCGCCTGATTAGTCTCGCCAATTCCCCCCTCAACCGAACCAACCTTCCTCTTCCCCCGAATCTCAGGTCTCCCGCCCGCACCCACCGGCCGGCCACCTACCCCGCCGGCGCGAAACCCTAATCGGCGGCCGCCTCCCTCTCCATCCCATGGCGGAGCAGGACGGCGCCGCGGGACAGAGCCCGCTCGACTCCCCTCCGGTGAGATTCGCTGACTTTTGCTTGGGTTGGTCTGGGGACTGGGGTTGCGAAGTTTCTAGGTCCCGCCGGAAGCAGTAGCTTGCGAGGTACGCTTGGGGTTGGGGACTTGCCCCAACTCCGGGAGTGGTTTCTGTGGGGCGGTTCACTACTTCACTTGATGTGTGGTGCTTGCGTCAGGGCTTTGGCGTTTTGGGTAGTTTTTCGTCTGGGTTATTGCGGTTGGTTTGGCTCGAGTCTCGTTAATTTGGGGGCACGAAGAGTTCGTGCGGGTGGGTACCCAGATTTTGGTTAATTCGGGCATTCGGCACCGGCGTCCCCCGTTGTCACTGGCTACGGCAGTGATCGCTATTACCAGCTCTAATATAGAAATGTCCGTGATGTAGTGATCGTGTCCTTTGCTCAAATCGTTATGGACTTTCAATGCAACGTTCTACCATGTTCAAACGAAATTAAATCGGATAATTCCGAGCTGCCTTTGTCCTAACCTTCCGTTTTTCTCTATTTGCACTTAACTGGCAGTAGCTGTCATAGAAGGTAATACAGTACTCTATAGTTTTTGTGTCATGATGAAAATATGGATCTAACTGTAAGGATCCCTTCTATTAGGGGGTCAGTGCTGAAAATGGGGATGAGAATACTGAGCAGCATCAACCATTTTTCTCCATGTGCCAGCCAATTCGCTCTGTTGTAAGCTCCTAACTCATGCTCCTGTCCAAATTTGTAGTGTCAATGTGTTATTATGCTCAAGTTTATAATTTGTCTCTATGTGTTCCTGTTTCTGCTTACAGAGCTACGCAAATTCGTGGGAAAGCTGTTTTGCTCCTGCTGCAAATGAAAATGACCACAATGTGAGCTCCTAACTCGAGATTTATGTGATCTTTTGGTATCTTATATAGCTTGTAATCAGTTCGTGACTCCTACTCTCTGATACAGAGTGGCTTGAACTCAATGGTGAATGACCACATCCTGATTACATCTGCTTCTCTTGGAAGCAAGCAACCTCAACCTGAGGTGCGTCCTTTCTCCCAGCCCTTATTTAAGAACTTGATGGCTCCTGTGAATTTGTTTGGGCTCATCTGTAGTAATATCTGCTTACTAGTTCACGGATGTGTTGTTTTAGGACATATCTGGTACAGTAGATGATGAAGGCAAGCCTTGTTCACCACATTCAATCGATAAGGAAGCCAGTTTGGTGCAAGATGTCATGGAAATGGAACAATCAATGGTATGAAGTGTTTGCCTTGCCATTTATTTTTTCTGCAATCAGCCCAAGAAACTGCATTTACTTCATATACCTGTTTTTTCTCTTAGTTTTTTTTTTAAAATTGTGACAATCCTCACTCAGACACCAGATGTTTGGAATTGCATAGCATGAAGCAAAACTAAGCCTGCCTGTTATGCTAAATCATGTTCTCTTCGAGAGGGAACTTGGTTTAATTTTTTATAAAATTTGTAACTTAAATGTATGGATACAATTCATATTATGGGCAGCTGATCTGCAATTGTAATTCCATATATGTGATCTCTTTAGCAATCCATGTTCCTGAATCATCTCTAGATCACTGCAAACTTGTTTGGGACAAAAAGGCTTTATTGCTGTATATAACATTAATGGCGAGTTCTGTGCCTAGATGATCCCTAATTCTTGTTTCTATATTGTAGGATGAAATTGATGTGCCACATGGAGAAGCAAGTGAGCAGCCAGAACCCCTTAGCACAGAGCAACCCGATTCAACCGTAAGTTCCACCTTCTGATATGGCCTGCTAACTCAGGCCTTTAATGTGTATGCGGCCCAATTTTGTTATATTGACGTATATACTTATACAAGTATTCTCAGGGAACTGCAATTATTTCATATATAAACATTGATCTCTTTGTGTGTCATGCGCGCATGACTGCATACACAATTACACATGCATAAGTTATTTGGCTTAGGCCTCTTAAGTTTCCTAATATTATTTTTGGGTGGTGCTGCAGGGTGGAATGGATTTATGGGATGACAAAGATAATCAGAAACTGTTGCCCCTTAACACTGATCGGTGGAACTCCAGTGTAAGACTGTTATTGTCTTAATCACATTGTATGTGCAATTTTTATTTGGTCCTTCCTTACATCAACTCATTGTATTGATGGGCTTTGTTCAATAGATTGGTGAAACTTGTGATGCTGAAGATAAGCAGTTTCCTCTGTCCTTTTCTTACAGAAGGCAACCCCAATCTGTGGTAATCTTCTGCACTAAGTTCTATACATAGTTGGCATCCTGAAGGACATTGTTTTTCATTACATCACAAAGTTTTCCCATGTACAGGGAGCAGGTCTTAGCAATATGGGGAACACATGCTTCTTAAATGCAACTCTTCAGTGCATCACTCATACTGTACCACTTTTTCTCAAGCTTCGCTCAACTGATCATTCCACTCCATGCTCATGTATGGATAATTTCATACAACTTTTTATTATTGTTTAAAAAATGTTTTCAGATTTTCTATTCCATTTTAGTTTGCATGATTTGGACTCCTGGTACCCTGCAGATGATAAAGATGGATTCTGTTCTTTCTGTGCCCTTAAAGAACATGTCGATGAATCAATTCGAAGGTCTGGATCTGTTATAATGCCCGCAAAGTTCAGAGATAATTTAAGAAGTATCCTTTCCTCTTGAACTTTTGCCTAGTCTGTTTAATTCTCCCCATTACAGCTGCTGTTTGCATATATGTTTTTCATTAGTTCACATTCTTATGCTTCCTTTCACCATTCAGTTTATCTTACTCTTCATTTAAATAATGTGCTGAGCTAGTGGATACTTTTCAACTGTTGCCAGCTTGCTATAGTCCTTCCATGTCAAGTTGTGTCATATGTGGTTCCTTAACAATATTTTCCAGAGCTATCTTCAGATTTTAGACCGGGACAGCAAGAGGATGCCCATGAATTCCTACGTTGCTTGCTTGATAACTTGCATAAGTGTACCCTTGATCCCATGTCTAAGGGCAAGGGCTCATCCTTTGATGAAGAAAGTATAGTCAAGGACATTTTCGGAGGCCAACTGAAAAGCCAGGTAATTTAGTTTTTTATCACCTATTTGTTCTCTTGTCACTTGCATCACAACTAATGCTACTCTGTGTGTCTAGTTGTCTTGCTGCGAGTGTGGTCACAGCTCGGAGACATTTGAGCCCTTCCTGGATCTAAGCTTGGAGATCGATCAGGTTGATCACCTGGTAGATGCCATGGAATCTTTTACCAAGGTAGAGCAGATCGGGGACTCTGAAGATAAGCTCACCTGTGAACGATGCAACGCTCAAGTTTGTAAGAACAAGCAGCTTACACTTCATAGAGCACCAGATGTTATTGCATTTCATCTGAAGCGTTTTACCACCCTTGACAATTCTGTTGAGAAGATTGACAAACATGTGGTATACCCTTCAGAGGTTGATTTGAAGCCGTTCCATAGTAACCCAGACACTGTGGTGAGCTTTTCTTTCTATACTGTGCCTGTTTGGAAGATGTAAGCTGTTCTAGGAATTTCTAGACTAAGGATTTGAATCCCAGTCCATCTGTTCAAACATAGTCGATAGTTTTGCCACTTAGGTAAAATTAATTTTTTGTTATACTTCCAAATGCAGGGGGAGCTGAAATATGATCTTTATGGTGTTGTTGAGCATTCTGGGTTACCCAACTATGGCCACTATGTGTGCAGTATTCGTTCTTCACCAAGCACTTGGTACTTGATGAATGACTCCCATGTATGTGCCACAAATCCTTTTTTGTTTTGTTACCACAAGTCAGTTGCTACTGCTTTGTTGACATGAACCTTTTCTCCATTTTAATATGCCAGTTATTTTGCAGGTTGATTCGATTACAGATGCAAGCGCGTTAAACAAGGAAGCATATATTCTCTTCTATGTTCGGCAGGGCAAATTTCCATGGTTCTCTAGTTTGCTAGAGGTCAAAGATGCCCTACATGCTGAGGATGCTCGCGGTGCATCTCCTGTGTCTGTTTTGGAAAATATTGATGCAAACTGTTCAACGTCTTCTGGAGGAGGCAGTAGCAGTAATTCTGGTGATAAATTAGAGAAAAATGAAGCCAGGCAGTTGGAGGAGTTAGAGAAGGATGAAACCAGTCAATACAAAGTATCATTCTGTCATGAGGAGCCATCTAAGAGAAGTTCACTTGGTGCTTCCAACATCAATAATACAAGAGATGAAATCAGTCCACCCAGAGCATCTCTCCAAGATGATGTTGTTAGATGTCCCCGTAGTGTAGAAACTACCAATCTGGATAGGCCCTCTACTCCTCTGCCCTCGAAGCGATCATTCTCACATAATGAGTTTGGTGTGTTTGAGTTTGAGGACTTTGGTAAGGATGCATTTTAATTAGCTGGTATTAAGTTCTGGTTTTATTTTTGCAAATCATCTATCTTATTTCCCTTGATAGAATTCCAACCTCAATTCATTGTCCAGTTGACATTAGTTTTGTCACATTTATTATTCATCGATTAATGAACCCCTAGACAAAGTGATCCTAATCACTCCACCCTTTAATTTTAGACATCAGACTTGCAGTGTTGTGCTAAATATCTTGAATACGACTTAATTGTTTTTCAATGCTGTTGATTGCCTTACATGTCATAAAACATTGCTCATTCACCTTTTTAAAGGCTCATGTTTCTGCTTGTCTCATTTACAGATGATGACGAAGACACTCCTTTGCTTCCAGATCTGAAATTTCACCCTAAGGCAAAGAAACCTAAGGCTGCATCTGCATCTAAAGCTGTGAAGGGCCCCAGTATTGATCAGAACGCAAGACGTTTGATGAGTGGCATGCCATCCTCAAGAAGAAAAGGTCTCCTGGACTGCATGGTCACACAACAAAATGCACATCAGGAGTCTCGTAGTCGCAGATGCCCCACAAGCGACCCTATGGACAAAAAGAAACGGAAGTTGGTTCAATGCTAGGTATTTTCAAGTTTGGGCACCACAAATCTTGTATTTCTGTATATCCTTTTTTGTTTTCTTTTGCTACTCTCTTGCTGTATATCTTGGTCTAGCATCCATGCTGTCCTCCACTGCCCTTTAATCTAATTTAGCTGTCATAAACTTTATGGCCGGCTAGATTGGTTGCAGGGTACATGAGAGCATAAGAGTCAGTTAATCTATCTACTTTTTTTTTTTGCTTCCTCCTGATGTGCCATCGCACACCTATCAACTATGCTGTATGGGATTTGCACCTGCACCAACTGCCCATTTTGTTTAGTAGGTAGCACTACTTGGACAGAACAGGGCTTATCTTGTATGGAACATAACCAGGGAAAAGAAATGAAATCGAGTTTATCTGAAATCTTGTTCAATTCTGTAACATAGCAAGCAGCAATTTTGTTAGTCGACAGTGATGTTAAAAAAAAAACTCGACAATGATGTTTTCTTAACTAATCTTCTCGTCTGCTGTCTTTGTTACTGGTCTTGTGTTTTCCCTGTGGGGGTTTCAGTTTGATATTGTACTCTGAAACGACAATGTATGCAAGTCAGGGATAGAGAACTTTAGCTTGCAGGTGGTATGCCATCTAACAACCATCGCTGTATACTCGTGAAAAGAGGGATAATATCGTAAGAGATTTCGGAGGAAAAGAAGATCGTCTAGTTCTGGCTATCTGGGACACCGGACGAGGAGTTGAGGACTTGCCAATCATACGATTCAAGGATCGCAGAACGAAAAAACAGTGAGGTGTCTTGATAGAAAAAACTTATATTTCACTAATTTACTATTGTTATATAGTTCTTTAATCGGCCGAACTATCACCGAAGGGGTGGTGGCGCAGTTGGCTAGCGCGTAGGTCTCATAGCTAATTGAGTTATCCTGAGGTCGAGAGTTCGAGCCTCTCTCACCCCATATTTTTCCCCCTTTTCCCACCTGATTTTTTTTAGCTAACATCGTCTCATCTCTGCCTGACTACCCATATCTGCGTTTTCCCTTCCCTATCCACCCCGATTTTTTTCCCTGACAAAGTCCCTTCCCATTTTTTTTGCTGATACCATCTCCCCATGTCCTCGGAGCTAATATAAGCTATTCACACTTCACTCTCTTCCTCCTCACTGTCAGCACGCCGACACGCTACTCCCGCCCCATCTCACTTGGTCTTATGCACAGGTAAGAGCTCCGGACTACGCATTACATCGTGTGGATAGTCACCAGCCGGTCAGACTCCGAAATCGAGCGACTTCTTTCACAGGTATATTAGCATGCTTGAGGTCACTGTAGTAAAATCCAGCATTCATTTTTATGCAAACAAAGCAACATGGTTGAGAAGCTCAGATAAGATCTCTTTTTAGCCAATTCAGCACCTTAATTCTCCAGATAAGATCAAGACTAAGACCAAAACAAAAAAATGGTAACATGGATCCTCACAACATCATAGGCTCAGTTCATCTCTTGGCATTATACTTCCACAATAGTTAGGGAATATAGAACACAACATACAGTGACTAGCCGAACATCCTTTCACAACACTGAACAATCTCGCTAATACCGCTGCATCCGCTGGATTTTGCTACTAATACAGAAAAGATAAATTTGTTTCTACACCAAAAGGGCACTAGAGGAAATCCTCTCCTCAAGAACCACCAGCACCACCACCTGGGCCCTCATTAGCTGGCTTGCGGTTCAGGTATCTTATAACAGCATCCTCAACCCTATTTCATCGTGGAACCAAAATCACGTTGTCAGCACATGGATACATGATGTTCAAGAAAAAAAGGAGGTCAATCGTAGGTATTGTTAGAGCTTACCATGGTTGGTTGTAGAAATCTGCGCGTCTTTCCTTTTCAATGTTCCTATTCGCTTCGCCGGCGACCAGCTTCAAATCTTTGCTCTGAGAAGCTATCAGGCCGTTAATGAACTCCACCGGGGACTGACTGAAACCCAGGAAGAAAGCCCTCCTCCTGCGGTGCTCATGGATCTTCTTGATCGAGGCAGATATCACATCGTCGCAGGCCTCAATGTCCTTGTGCTTCTCAGTGTTGGCAAGGAATGCCATCATCTCCTTCTGCAGCGGGAAGGGCACATCCACCAGCACATCATAGCAAGCACTTGCGGAAGCTCCATTGCCTGATAGCTTAATCTTGTGCTCCAAGTTGATGGGCGGTGGGGCAGACAGATGCTGAGATATCTTCTGCGACAGCATTGCAAACTTCAGTTTATCCTCCCCAAACACCTTCTTCAATTGAGGGTCACACATGAAGAAGGAAGGGTCATTTGGGTTCTGAAGCTTCTTCGCCTTGATGTACTGCCAGAGGGCAGCAATCACCCGCGCGCGAGTGTCCACCTCGACCCCGAGCACCTCCATCAGCGGCTGTGACAGCTTAAACTTCTCAGGGTTGTAGTTCATCTCCAGCCGGATGTTCGCAACAAACTCCTTATCCCCTTTCCTCTTCACCTCGAAACCTTCCTGCTGGGCGGCAGAACGCGCATTTTCCCAGATGATCAGTGGGTTTTCAGGGTACAGCTGTGGGTCCAGCGCAATGGTCACCCTCTTGAAGAATTGGGAGAACTTCGGATACACCGGGTTGTGCTTGGGCACCACGCTGGCAGGGTCCAGCTCGGCGCCATCCTCGAGCACGCGGCCGATGATCTTGAGCGACCAGGTGGGCGGGTCGGCGTTCTTGGGCGGCGGGATGGCGCGCGGGCCCTGGTTGGCGAAGGTGTTGAAGACGTAGATGCGGAGCGTGCGCTGGAGTGAGGGCGGCGTCTTGAGCGCCTCCTGGATGTCCACTTTCTTCCGCGCCAGCGCCGCGTCCACGCGGGCCTCGAACTCGAGCAGCTGCGTGTAGAGCGCGGACTCCGGGAGCAGCGCGGCGACGCGGTCCGGGAGCTGCTTCTCCGGGAGCTTGCGCTTCTTGTTGCGTCGCGCGGCGGGGGTGAGGTCGACGCCTCCGGAGTTCGCCACGGCCGCCGCCGCCGCCGAAGCCTTGTACGCGGCAGCTGCCGAAGCCGCCGCGGCGGCCGAGGTAGACCCGGGACCCGGGGGCCGCACGGGGGGCTTCTGCGGGGGGCGCTTGGCCGATTGCGCCGCCGCGGCGGCGGCGGCCGCCATGAGCGGGGTCTGGGGCGAGGAGGCGCCCATGTGGATCTGGAAGGCGGGGTTGTGGGACGGCGGCGTGTGGAAGAGGCCCTGGAACGGGGAGCCGGCGAGGGAGGGTGGGCGGAGGTGGGTCATGGGCGTCGCCGGGGAGCCGCCCGGCTGCGGCTGCTGCTGGGGATGCGGCGGGCGCGGCTGGGGCGGGCCGCCGGTCGGGTTGGGGTTGCCGCCGGAGGCCATGGCGGCGACGGCGGCGGCAAGCGCGAGATCGGATCTCGGTGGGGGTGGGGAACTGGGGATTGGGGAAGCTAGGGTTTGGTGGCCCGTTGGCGTTGCATATCCGATGGAACAGCCACCGGATCGGTATTGGACGGACAGGATCTGCGCGTGAGCATCCACATCAGCAAATGTTTCCAAAACCCCCTAGGGAAAGTGTAGCATTTGAGAAGGAAGTCCTGGTCCATATCACATTCACAATCACATCCCTAGATTTGTTCCCCTTCACATTCCAGATCCCTCCCTCTTCTCTGAAAACGACGACAATCCAATTGTTTGCAACTCATTGTCAAGTGCGTAATAGCCATACTGAGTGGTGTGCAAATCATTATTAGTACAAGATTAGACTACATTTGCAGGGTTGCTCTAGAATGATGCCCTACTATGCTATATCCATTTTCTAGTTTTAGGTTCGTAGATGTGCAATGTCATAACCACAAGCGCTTCTTATTGGTGCCTTTTGGCATGCCATCTGTTATATATTTCCTTGTGTTCTAGTACAATAGTGTAGATCAACAATTGTTCTTTTTGTTAAGCTTTTACATTCCATTGCTAGATGTGACTATTTCATAGAGTTAAGCATGTACTAGCTTATGTTGTGTAGTAGATTGATGCTAGGTTGTACTCAGCTTGATCAATCAAAGGGTAGCTCTGTTCTTCTTTTATTGTCAGGTCTTGTGCTAGTGATGTTTCTGTTTTCTCCACATCAGATCAGTGGGCTGTACAACCAATGGACAGTCTTGTGCAGAGATTTGGCTGGACAAATTGCGGTGGGAGCGGATGTTCCTCGACAGCGTCCACGCACAATGTGTTTTTCAACTTGATATTGTACTGTGA
This sequence comes from Setaria viridis, assembly GCF_005286985.2. Taxonomy (NCBI): domain Eukaryota; kingdom Viridiplantae; phylum Streptophyta; class Magnoliopsida; order Poales; family Poaceae; genus Setaria; species Setaria viridis. Next base: position 34,610,376 of record NC_048263.2, read on the forward strand.
AACTACAATGTGTGGGGTTCAGAGAAGAAGCAATGTCTTCCACAGTTTACTCTTGCTTACCATTGGCCACTTGCTTGCAGATAGCATGCCATCTCAACCATTGCTGTGAAATAATGTAAGAGATTTCAGAGGACAGAAGGTCTTCTAGGTTTGTCCCGCTGGGATAAGGGATGAGGACTCATGCAGGTTTACCAATGATGGCATGGCAGAACAGCATAACGTCTTAAATGAAGAGCGGTGGATTAGCACTGATATGTTAAATCAAACTAGTTTCTTCTCCAATCGCTTTGAGAGTTAAATTCCCGTGAATCCACGATTCGTAGCAAAACCGGGAACTACCCGCCGTTCAAATCAAATCATTATATATGCATAAACCATGACAAACTCAATGGAATACCGGCACGCTGCACGACCGACGGCGTTTGGGGAGAAGCCCCCGCGGAGGAAGAGACAAAGAGACGTTTCAACCTCTACATCCAAGATCGAATCGGGGTGGTGCTTGCCACGACGCCACGACGGGGGACCTGGTGAGGCTGACGCCCTACAGCAAGTTCACGGTGTTGTTCAACTATGTGGAGCGGCTGAGCCTGAACATGGCGAAGATGAGAGTTCACAGGTGGGAGGAGTACCGGGGGTGTCCGGAGACCGTGCATGGCTACCTAATCAAGTATCGACCACAATTTATTCCTTCTCTCTATTCCTTCTCTCATGGCAGTTCACCAGCGAAAAGGTAAGTAAATATCTTTAGCAAGAGGTCTAACAAAAATATCAGCCTCAATTTAGTTGTTTATGTAGATGAGATCTATTTTATTTTTAACTAATTTCAACATACAACATGTATATGCATTATTTTGCGTAATTAATGAACTAATCTCTCATGAACGAAAGTTGCATTATGCGCTCAAAGTCAAAGCTCTCGTCTCTCAGCTTTGGCGCCAAAGCTTCCAAGAGTTTGAGTATTTTCATTTCGATTATAATTTTATCAAATTTGGTATATTTTTTCTCCTTCGTGGAGAACATTAGCGGGATCTCTATTTAGAAGTTTAGATAGATATCATGAGTGAGATTAGAGGTCTCAAAATAAATTTTCACAAAAGTGAGATTTTCTACTTTGGACAAGCAAAAGAACATGAGGCCTTGTATTTGCAGCTTTTTGTTGTAAATTAGGCTCTTATCCTTTTCGCTATCTAGGCATACCAATTCATTTTAGAAAGTTATGTAACAAGGACTAGAAATTAGTCGGAGAGAGATTTGAGAAAAGACTATGTGGTTGGAAAGGTAAAATGTTATCTGTTGGTAGAAGATTAGTGCTGATTATTCAGTTCTATCTAGTTTACCAATGTTCATGTTATATTCCTTTGAGGTTTCAAGGGGAGTCCTTAAAAGATAGATTATTTTTGATATAGGTTTTATTGGCAGTATGATCAGCATAAGAAAAAAATATAGACTAGCAAAGTGGGAAGTCTTATGCCAACTAAAGAACCAAGGAGGTCTAGGGATTTTGAACCTAGATATCCAGAATAAATTCTTGTTAAGTAATGGCTTTTCAAGTTGTGTAATGAGGATTGAATTCGGTAGGAACTTTTAAGGAGCAAACACCTTAAAGGCAAGGCATTAGGCCAAGTATATAAGAAACCCGAGGATTTAAAAGTGCATCTTGGCCCCCCTAAATGGGTTTTTGTGTTGATGACATGGATAATTAAGGAACTAATGATTTTATTGAGAAATTGATAGGCTCAAAGTAAAAGAAATAAAAAGATGCAAGAAAGTACCCTGAATTTGTTGAAGAACAGTGTTGGAGCTTAAGAGAAGATTGTTTATCATTTTCTAATTTTGAATTTGAGTATAATAACACTATACTATAAAGGAGGATACGGCCTGTTGACTTGAAAATATCAAAGTGCTCATTCGAGACACTAACCACCTATGAGAGACACCTTAATCACACACATGCACATGTAGTTTCTCATAGATTTTGCATTTATCCAAAGTTCTGACTGGTTGTCGGAAGTTTCGACATGTGCTGGAAGTTCCCAGTAACTTCCGACTGGGGGTGCTAAGTGAATTTATTTGAACAGGTCTAAAGTTCCGACTCGGTGTCAGAAGTTCCGACAATCAATTAATAGCACAACAATGGCTAGTTTTTGAGGCTCAGGTATTTATACCCCCTCAGCACCCCTTCATTTGTTGCTGACCCAACTCGAGACAAATACCTCCAAGAGCATTCAATACTCCTCCCCACTTCCTCCTTGAGCTAAATCTTTAAGAGTTTTGAGCTAGGGTTTGGGTGAGAGAAGGATTTGAGGTGTGTGACTTTAGCTTTGAGTGTGAGGTCAACCAAGTTCATCTCAAGAGCACTTGAAGCATCTTCAGTTTTCGATTCGCGTTTGTTACTCATGAAGTTTGCTTCTAGATGGTTCAACTGCCCATTTGAGCGCCTTCTTATTGTGGTGCGCCCAGAAAGTTTGTATTGCCCATCCTTTTGCAGGATTCGTACTAAGTGACTCAATCCTCCTTTGTGATTGATTGAGAGAGGTAAAGGGTTAGTGAGGATCTAGCTCTTTGTGAGCTCCTCAACGGAGACGTAGCTTCCTTTGTATGAGTGAATTTCGGTAAACAAATCATTTGTCTCGTGTGCTTGTTGTGTTCTTCAAATTCTTGTTGACCTAGAGCTTGATTTGTGCCGATATATATTCTTGTGAAGTTTCTATCATAAAGATTACCTGCAGTAGTCTCTATAGTTCATTGCTGAAATCTTGATTCAAATAGATTCTGCTAAAACCTATTTAAATTTTTATTTCGTAGAGTACTTTTTACTCTATCGGAAGGTCCGCTCCTGTACCGGAAGTTCCGGCACAGTGTCGGAAGTTCCGATCCATTTAACTCTGCTGCGAAGAATTTTCAGGTTTTAAAGATTGAGCCTATTCACCCCCCTCTAGGCATCACACGATCCTTTTCAGGATTCATAATTTTGGATGCGTTTAATGGGTGCGAAGGAAGATTTTTTGTAGCTGGGATGATTTAAAGTGAATTCAGGAAATCATACTAGATTTTGGGAAGATGTTTGGATGGGGAACCAAACTTTGAAAGATAAGTATCCTCATTTATACAATATCGTATGGAAGAAACTAGTCACAGTTGCATATGTTTTTAGTACTACTCCTCTAAATATCTCTTTTAGGAGATTTCTGGCGGGGGTTAAGCTAATAGATTGGTACAACTTAGTGGCTACAATATTAAATTTCAACCTTCCGGGGGAAGCGATGTGTTCATATGGGCACTTAGTAAGAAAAATAATTTTAGTGTTCATTCAATGTACAAATTTTAGTGTTCATTCAATGTACAAACATCTCATCAGTAACTCATCAGTAATGGTGTTAGAGTCACACAAGAGATGGCAAATGAAAATACCATTAAAGTTCAAGATCTTTATGTGGTATATAAAGAAAGAATAATCTTAATAAAGGATAATTTAGCCTAGGAAAATTGGAATGGTAACAAATAATGCAGTTTTTTTTAGTTGTGTGGAAACCATTATGCTAAATTCCTTTGGCAGGCTCTACACATATTATTTGGAATTGCTCCACCAACCAGTACTGATCTTTTTAATCTACTATATTGAGGGGCCACAACGCTTTGTTGGGCTATTTGGAATACATGGAATGAAGTGCCAACCGAAAACTTTTTTGCACGTACTGTTTAGGGGGACATACTAGTTTAGGTTTTGGGTCAAGTTGCAGCGAAGTGAGAATGATCAGGAGGCTCTAATCATAGCATGTCATTCGCTGGAGATGGCTACCTTGTGTTTCTTCACTTTGAATGGATGGTCCTTTAATTTATGGATTAGTGTTTAAAATTTGGTTTGCTTACGGATGATTCATTTGAGTGTAGCTTTTATGCTATTACTTGTAATAATTAAGATGTGATACCTCTTCATGTAAGAGAGTGAAGTCGGATGCCTTTTCCATTATGAAAAAGAGATAGATATTCATGAAAAAGGAGATTTCGAGACTCTCAGAGTTGCGTAAAATATACTTCTAAAAGGAAACCATACAATGATATGTGGTCCTTGTGCCTACTCGAGATTTTGTAAAAAAGAAAAACAAAACCTGCACCTCCTCTGTCATAGTTTGGCCACTGGCCCTAGGCAGCTTGGTTGGGTTCGTGGAATGTGGCCATTGTGGCTCTTAAATCTGTACAATCCTTGGCATCACTAAGGTTAGTTGAGCTTACACCTTGGTCACCACCTGGTGCTCAAAGGAACTGGTGAAATGTCGTGTGCCAAATTTGCATTGTCTGTAGTACTGATCCCAGAAGGAAGGCAGCGGGAGTGTAGTGGCGTCTGTAAGCTGTATGCCCAAGGGATTGGTTTCGTAATGAAGTGTTTTAGTGCTCATTGCCTCGAAATGCCAACAGTTAATCGTGCTTGAAGCTGCTGCATCTTCTTTGACGGAGTGTCAATTAGTAGAGTGGTGATATTTTCTACTCAGCTCCCACTTCTTTTGTTACTGCAGCAGAACTATATATGTTAATGGGTTGTTCGGTTACAGAGTTAAGGCTGATTTTGCATTTCAGCCTGTACAGCAGCAAGCAATGCATTGCTACATAAGACGAAACTATTAGAAGAAGCTACTCATTTTGACATAGTACAGTATTTTGCTTGACAACAACAGGACCTCGGTGACAGTGAAGGAGTTGGCCAAGCAGTTGGTGAGTATTTGTTTGCTCAAGACTTAAATTCTTGGCTGCATACTTACTGTGCTGAGTTGAACCATGGCAATGATCTAGTTGAGCTACCAGTACTGAACGATTTCAATTCACCAATCTGTTGTGCTAATATTGAACGGACTGAGATTAGATATTCACCGACCATGGCATGGGTGGAAATATTCAGAACATGAACTAATCCCCTCCTCTCTACTGAACCTCTTCCTCCTCTAGATTATCTTCTACGAAAAGTCGAAACCACGTGAGAAACCTGAGGCCCTCCGCGTCCCTCCCAGACGGCGCCGAGGGCGACTACCACCGCCAGCCAAAAAAGCCTCGCCTCGACTCCTGTTGCTCGTTGTTCCCCCTTCCAACTACCTCTGTTTCTCCCTCTCGTTTCTTCCTTGAGGCTAGCGATGGACCAAACCAAGGGGCTAGCCACTGGACATAGCTGCTCCTCCCCGTGCAAAGGACACATCCGGCCTGAAGGGGCTTTCTAGAGGCCTGATCTAGTGCCGAAGCACATGGATCCAATGCGGGCACGCAGTGACCGGGCACCATAGGCTGAGGTCGGCGCGCACCTCAGGTGGGCAACGCCCCGAGCAGCGAGGGGTAAGCCGACCGCGGCCTTTGGAGGACTAGTAGTTTGCGGACTAAGCTGATGCCGGTCGGCATCGTGTTGTGGCTTCCGTTGTGCTCGATGCAGGTGGATCCACCAGTGCTCCTTACCGTGCATTGCCTGGACATAGGATTGGGCTGGGGTGGCGTGTGGTGGCGGCGGCCGATGAGGCTGCTGTCTACATATGTGTGCCAATGGTGTGAGTCGCCGGTGAAAGCCTGGTTTCCTACCTGCAACAACGACGACGCTTGCGGGCGCTGTTCTCCTCCATGGAGGTGTTGTCTTGTGACTCCTATACCATCTCCACCGTCGGTACCGTTCACAGATGTGGCGGAGGCTGTTGTGCAGCGAAAGCTTCGCGCCCGAAGCAGGAGGGTATCTCACCTTTGCACAATAAGTTGTGATCCTCGGCTGCTCGGTGCCGCCTATCTTCTTCATCTCTTCATTGTCGGTATACTTCTTGCACTTGTTGACATTGGTTGTTGGCTATCGTTCTGGTTCGGTGAGTGTCCCCCATTTGGCTCCTCTACTCCGTCGATACTCTTCTGTTGATGGTGCCATCAAATTTTATACCGGGTGGTGTTTCCACCTCTTCCACCATTCCCCTTCGAGGCTTCCTCCCCTCAAATAGCGTTGGATGATGGTATGTGAAGCTCGGATGTCCTTCTAAAGGTGTTACCATTAGCTTCAAGGAAGATCGTCGTGTCCGGTAGGCTCTGGTTTGTGCACTTCTCGCCACCTTTAGTCCCCCTTCGTTGATGGTCCCTCAGATGGAGGGCAACAACGAAGCGACGCAGCTACGAGGGGTGGTGTGGTCGTGCAATGGTCAGGGAGTATTGGCGAGTATGTTGTTCAATGGTGGCTCTAATCGGCGAACGGTGGTTGTTTTTCGGCTTGTGTCATGACTTGTGTCTAAATTATATACGTGTTGTATTTCTCTTTCTTTGTGGCATCTAGTTGTACACTTATTTTGTTGCTGAAGATCTTATACTGTTTTGATTTGCTCAAGACCCTTTAAATGAAATTCAGGTGGCATTCTCTCCCCCGGTGACCGTAAAAAAAAAAGAGATTGTCTTCTACTTCTGATGTATCTCTGATCCCAGCATCACTTGCTTTGCTGCTCTATCCCGAACTCCATCTCTCTCAATCCGTATCCTCGTTTGTCTGTATCGTGGATTGGATTGGATTTGCAGTAGCACTTGATGCTGTTGAGTTGATCTGGCATCAATCGGAGAGTTGCTAACATGTATCTTGATCAGCCCTTTTTCTTTGTTTTTGTTGCTGTTGACATCTTATTTGCCCTCATCATCACCCAACTGATGTAGCCGTGCCACACGATTTTCACGCATCCCATGCTCGGCGAGCATCTTGGATCCGTTCACACTTCACTCTCCCTTTTCCTTTGTCGGTATCAGCATCACGACACGCTACTCCTCCTCCCGGCCCATCCTTTTTTAATCAAACCTGGCTTTATTAGGAAGCTTAACAAGGATACAAATGATCAAGATGCTGGGTTGCCAGCTTAAGCACTCCCTCTGCTCACGGTACTAACAAGCTTGAGCTAACTCTACTAATTGATTTTCACAAAACTCTACTAACCAGTTTGCCGTGGCTGCGACCCCGCCAGCACCTACCGAAACCCCACACAACGTAGGTGCGTCTCCGGCGGAGTAGACGGAAGCTCGATGACCAAAGCTTGCAGCTCCCGCTCCGCGAGCCGCCTCGCCCGCGCGGCAGCCGCCGCAGGCCACCGCCCCTGTGCGGCCGTTGCCGACACCGCCGCAGGCCATCGCCTGCGCGCGGTCGCTGTGGACCGCCGCCGACGTCGCAGGCAACCTCGCCCCCGTGCTGCTGCTGCAGGCCACACGCCCGCGCGTGGCCTTCGCCGCCGCGGGCAACTCGCCCTTGCCCAACTCAGCCCAAATCCGGGCTAGAGCAGCCCGAATCGGAGGATTCCGCCACCGCCGCGCCCTCCTAGCTCCCGCACGGGCATCCGGTGGGCCAGCTCCGACGACATCGAGATGGGAGGGGGAAGGAGAAGGGGTGGCAGCGCTAGGGTTTCCGATGGGGAACGATGGCTTGGGGGAGAGGGAGGGAAGATGCGCGGGAGGAGGCCTCGCCGCCACCGTCCTTGCGCCCGCGTGGGCTTCCGGCGGTGCGCTCCGGTGGCGGCGAGATGGAGGAACGGGGGCGGAGGAGCTGAGGGGCGCGCGGCGGTGGTCCACCTGGGTCGCCCTGTGGGGATGACGCGCTCGAAAGGGAGGGAAGGACGAACCTGAATCAAGAGCTGAGCTAGCCCCGGGGGTGCAACACCACCGACGGAGCCGGGCTCAGCGAGCCATGGGATACCGGACTCCTCGTCATCGCGCGCCCGGACTACGCATCACATCGCGCGGACGGTCTCGGGGCCTCCACTCTCCAGCCGGTGGGACTCCAAAATCATGCGACTCTCATGACTCCGACCCATACCCCGGCACGACTACAAGCAGCACTGCAGCAGTGTTCCGATTGGGCTGTGACCTCTGGCCTGTACTCCATACGAGCATAGCGCAATGATCACTTGATCAGTGATCGGCGTGGGGAGTGCCCACTGGGGGAGAGGAGATCGCGTTGTTTGATCGGTCAGTGGCATCGATCGGGTCCGGGCTGTAGCAGCAGCACGCAGCCTCCAAATAATTCCCCATGGGCCGCCGCTGGCCTCTGGCCGTGGCCTTTTCGTGCCAACTAGATCCAGTTCACGTGCCGGGAGAGAACGAGAGGATCCCGCCGGTGCCGGCGACTGTTTGGGTCGCGGATACGAGAGATCTGGAGGCTTTTCTTTTTCTCTTTACGAGGACAACAAAAGATGGAGGCGGACGAATTGGCCGCTCGATGCCCTCATGGAGTGGATCCTGTTGATCCGGAGAGGAATATTGTGCTATGTCCCAGTAGGGCCCGCTGCTGTAATCAGTGACCCTAATTCTGGAGCTGCGATTAGTGGTAGGTTTGTACTGACGCGCGTGTACAAATTTGTTCCCGTGCTTCGGTTTCTCCGCATGCTTTAGTTTGGTTTGTTGTGCGTAAGAGTTTTGTAGCCGCGTGATTTCGTGTTTAGTGAATTGACAGGCACGTTTTGTAGAATACTGTATTTTTATGTGTACAATAATTAATAAGGTGACTGGGAGTGTCTTCTTTTCGCCGCCTTTTGTAGTGTACTGCCGCTGTCTTTTCGAGGGGTATTTTTTTCTCCCTGTCGGTGAGAGGAATTTGCGGGTACATTGACGTCTCATCTGCTAGCCCAGCCACCGGCGCATCGATAAAAGCCACGAGGAAAGGATTCCCATTAGCTCAGCGACCGTCTACGATAGTGAAATGGTAGTTGGGCTTCTATTATGCAACGGGGGATATTTTAAAGCAATCTACTCCCTCCGTTCCAAATTATAATCCCTCCGTTTTAAATTATAAGTCATTCTAACTTTTTTTTAAGTCAAACATTTATGTTTGACCAAAATTATAGAGAATATCATAAAAGTTTATGACACCGAATAGATATACTATGAAAAATATTTAATGAAGAAACTAATGATACCTATTTGATATCATAAATGTTAGCACTTTATTGTATAATTTGGTCAAACTTGAGATGCTTTGACTCTCCAAGAAAGTTGGAATGACTTATAATTTGGAACGGAGGGAGTATTTTATTATTCTGAATAATCTACCTTTTCTTCACTTGACTTTATGTATCATATTTTGGCTCGTTTTACTTCTGCAATCTAGTTATATATTCGGGTTGCCATTACATGGGATTGCTTCACAGTTTACTGGACATATCTTATGTAGTGTCGCCATCAGAAAAGCTTCCTTTTGCATTATAATAATGGCGGGTCATGTTTGGGTCTTATGCTTTCTTTGCTACCGACGGGGAATTTTACCTGAACAGGCTAATTTGCTGATTCCAGAATCCAGGCATAGTAATGGCAACCAAGAGGCCAGTTTGATACCATATTTCGTTTCCAATTTTTTTCCTGAGGACCCAAAAGAAGCTGAAAAGAAACCCTGAATCATGTCTAGTCAAATCAATCAACTAGCATTAGCACAGAAACAATAGTCCCTTTGAAAAAGAAGAACCAGTGGCAAGGGAGAGTTGTTAATTCTGAACCACAAAAACTATATACAGTAAAAAACCACGGAATCCGTCAGTACTGTACCATTCAGGCATTGAAAGAGATAAGCGACCCTTTTTCTTCTACTCATTAGACAATTGAGTACAAGCCCATAATGGAGAAGCAGTATATAGGGCTCTTTCGTAGGGGCATTATTTTTCTCCGGCGCTGTTCCAGTGCGTGCACGCTGGCCACATTCGTATCCTCCCGTCGGCGCAAACAGTCCCCCAAGAGTAATTAACGTGGCTCCAGGACGACACGCTCACGCGCACCAGTACATTGACATTTGACTCGCATGTCTTACTGTTCTCTTGACCACTCGGGTTTCCGGTCGTCTGGACAGCATCGCTGCCCGCGGCACCGTACTGTCCTCGAGCTTTCACTGCGATACTATACGCTTTTACCGCCCGGATTCCGATGCCAGTTCAGCGTGCACGGTCTTCTTCAGTTCTTGCTCCAGGCTCCGGGAGTCCGAGACTCCGAGTCCTCTTGAGCATGTTGCAACTAGTTAATGCACATTCCGGGATGAATCAATTGGGATTTTAGTAATGCAATGTAATCAGGGTTTGTTTAGCCACGAATGCCGGCTCGTCCGGCGTGCAGAGCTGGTTCCCCGGGGGACAGAGATGGACGGCACCGGCGCATGTTATGGCCGGAGCACGTTGCCCGGATGAAAACGACGGTGTTTATGCAGCGGCCATGTTCGATGCTTAATACTCCAATCAAATGCAGTACCTGCTCTGCTCTGCCGTGGAAGCTTCTGCGGTCTTTGCTGCCGAGGCTTCCTTCCTTCAGAGCCCAGATTTTCACACGTGAAGTTACTGAATCCTTTTCCATCCCGCATAATAAATGTTCTGAAACCTCAATCAGTTCAGTTCTCTGGAACATTGATGCAGCAGGAACTAACTAAAAATGGTTACCAGGCAGGCTGGGAAGTGTCTGGCAAAAGGCTGGGGGTTTTCTTGTGAAATCACCTGGCACTTTTGGCCTTTTACACTTGCCGCGGTTCACAAGAGACACCGGCGTACAACTCTGTAAAAGCGAGGAGGCCAGGAGGGGGGATTGGACAATGGAGAAAGAAAGAGTGGAAAAGAAGCAAGCAGGTGGTGTCTTTTTCCGCGGTCACCCTCTGTCTGCTCGCTCGGCCAGCGGTGGTTAGAGGGGGCAACAGCTGCAGGCTCAAGCAAAGCGTGCTCGTTAACCATGCCACACAGTGTGATCTTATTCCCTCCCTCCCTCTCTCTCTCTCTCTCTGGTAAAGCACTGATACTGGTATTAGTCTAGTGCTTCAACTGGCTCCAAGCCCTGCCTTTCTCCTGGCTTTACACTTCACCCCTCAATCACTGTCTCTCCCTCACTCTCTTCAGCCAGATAATTCGAGATCCGTACACGAAATCACACACATACACCCGGCTTAGCTGTTCATGACGCCAATGCTGGTGATCAGATTCTATTCCCCTTCCCCCTAGCTACCACCACGGCTGCCCAGTGCGGTGCTGTTGCTCACAGCGACCAACACCGACGCACCGACTACTTCTTCTTCCCTCCCAACCTTGCGCCGACGCCGCCCACCATCCCCGTTTGGAGTCACAGAGAGCGGCGAAGCGGCTGTAGCAATGCTGGGAGGCAGGCCGAAGTAAGCATCGACCTCTCTGGTTCCATGCGGGAATTCTCTGTTTTGGTTGCAGATCCTGGTAGGTTGCGTGGTTTTGTTCTTGATCTGAGCAGAAATTTCGCTTCTTTGGACGCAGATCTGCGGCGGCCGAAGCCAAGAGCGGCAAGGTCACGCCGCCGACGCCCAAGGGGGGCAGGGCGAGCAAGCCGGCCTCCGCCAAGCCGGCAAATGGCACCCCGCCGCAAGCGCCGCGCGCAGCCGATAGGTCCCCCAGGTCGGGGGACAAGCCGCCGTCGGGCGACCGCCGCACGCCCAAGGTCTTCGACCGGCTCAGCACTCCCCCGGCCGAGGTACACGTTTCTTGATCCTTCGGTGTCGTGTGATCTTGGTTTGCTTTTGAGGTATTGGATTGTGACTGATTTCCGTTGGAATGGCTGCAGAAGCAAAGCAGCGCCATGAAGCTGTCCCAGGAGCTGCAGGCTCAGCTCGCCGCGGTCCAGGAGGAGCTCGTGAAGGCCAAGGAGCAGCTTGTGGAGAAGGAGAAGGAGAAGGGCAAGGTCCTTGAGGAACTGGAGGATGCCAAGCGGCTGGCCGACGAGGCCAATGCCAACCTGATGGTCGCGCTTGCCGCTCGGAAGAAGGCGGAGGAGGCCTCCGAGACCGAGATGTTTCGGGCAGTCGAGCTGGAGCAGACGAGCATCGAGTCGATGCAGAAGAAGGAGGAGGAGCTGCAGAGGAAGCTGGAGAGCATGCGGAGCCAGCAGGAGTCTGACGCTGCAGCACTGCGGTCGACCGTGGAACAGCTCGAGAAGGCGAGGTATGAGCTGGCTGATGCGATCGATGCCAAGAACTTGGCGCTCAACCAGGTGGATGATGCGACCCGGCTTAGTGAAGTGAATGCTCACAAGGTGGAGCTCCTCAATGCAGAGGTTACTCGCCTGAAAGAATTGCTTGACACTGAGCTGGAGAGCAAGGAGAAAGAAGGTGCTAAGCAGATCATGAGGCTCGAGGCAGAGGTCTCGGCATTGAAGATTGAGCTCCAGAAAGCAAAGGATGCTGAAGAGAAGGTAGCTGAATTAGAAGATGTGATTGAAGGGCTTAGAGTTGATGTCGCCAATGCTACAAAGGCCAGGACCGAGGCAGAGGAGCAGGCTGATGAATGGAAACAAAAGGCTGAAATACTGGAAATTAAATTGGAGGCAGCCAACCAGTCTTACATGTTGAAGGTCGATTCCTTGAATTCAGTGATGAAAGAATTGGATGAAGCAAGCACCTTGCTTACCGAGAAAGAATGTGAACTTTCTGACCTTCAGAACAAGCTGCAAGCCTTGGAAGATGAGGTAGCTAGGCAGAATGAAGATATTAACGCGTCAGATGAGCGTCTTGATGTTGCAGAGAAAGAAGCGATTGAATTGAGGGAAGAGATCAATGAGCTCCAGTCGAAGCTCCAAGCACTGGAAGAAGAGAAGATGGATGCTATCAACAATGAGAACAATGCAAGTTCACAAATGGAGTCAATATGTGAAGAGAAGGACAAGCTGGCTCAGGAACTAGAAGCTAGCAAAGATGAATATGAGAAAGTTAAGAAGGCTATGGAAGATCTAGCCTCAGCATTGCATGAAATGTCCGGTGAAGCAAGAGAGGCACGGGAAAGGTACCTCAACAAACAAGAAGAGATTGAGCGAGCCAAGGCACAAATAGAGGAGCTCAACATTAATCTCAAGAACACCCAGGAGAACTATGAGGTTATGCTTGATGAAGCAAACTACGAGAGAGTCTGCTTGAAGAAGACGGTGGAGCGAATGGAAGCAGAAGCAAAGAACACATCTGAGGAATGGCAATCCAAAGAGGTCAGCTTTATGAGCTCCATCAAGAAGTCTGAAGAAGAAATTAGTGCAATGAGAGTTGAGATGGATAAGGCAACAGAGACGGCGAGGGACTGGGAGAACAGAAATGCTGAATTGGAGGAGAAGCTGAAGGAGCTGGAAGCTCAGGTGGAGGAAGCTAACAGAGCCAAGGATGAAGCAAAAGCTGAAGCACTGGAGTGGAAAGAGAAGCTATTGGACAAAGAGAATGAACTGCAGAACATAAAACAGGAGAATGATGAGCTGCAGGTCAAAGAATTGACCGCCTCCGAGAAACTCAAGGAGCTTTCTTCCATGGTTGGCAATGCAAAAGATAGAGTGTTAAATGGCACGGGTCCGAAAGACGAGAATGAAAAGGGAAATACCAAGGAAGACGATCCTGTGGTGGTAGTTGCGAAGATGTGGGAGAACAGCAAGGTTACCGACTACGACTTGTCTACCGAGAAGGAGAAAGATGGCGAATCAGAACTTGATCTGGAGTCCAACAAGGGAGATGCTGCCTCGGACTGCCACAGGCTGTCCACAGACACCAGGATGAACAACAACACGAAGCTGATCAAGCAGCAGCAACCGAAGAAGCCTTTGATGAAGAAATTCGGTGGTTTGCTGAAGAAGAGAAGCCAGCATTAGAACAAACTGTACCATCCCAAAGAAACAAAATATCAATGTATGCTATGGATGACTATTTCTCTAGCTTCACCTTCGCTTTGGTCCTGCAGAGTTGGGAGTAAACATAATAGTGTAAGAAGTTTTCAGAAGAGAACAGAAGGGTGATGTATTTTCTTCCCTTTTTTCTGTCTAATTCCTTATATCGTGTATGTTTGAGGAGCATTCATACTCTAGTTCATGTATTTGTTGGCCTGCTGGGGTAATGTTAATGTAAAGGGATGTGAAGTTTCGATTCATTTGTTCTCCAACATAGTTCACAGTATTGCTGAGTGTAAAATATCTGAAGCAGAACCAAGACGGAGTTGCACTTCCTCTGTTCTTGATGTCTCCAGTGCGAAGGTCTGTGAACAGTGGATGCAAATGTACTTGAGTTAGTATTTATTATGTTGGCGTCGTATCCTCCTGACCTCCTGAATGGAAGGTAAGTACAAACCGGCAATCCGGCACCACTGCATATGCATAAATGGCAGTCAAGGGCCTCACATGTATGATGCCGTGAAATTCATGTGGTGTTTGATACCACCCGCTAAAGTTTAGCACCTATCACATCGGATGTTTGATACTAATTAGGAGTATTAAACATAGGTTAGCTACAAAATTAATTGTACAGATAGAGTCTAATTCACGAGATGAATCTATTAAGCTTAATTAGTTCATGATTTGACAATGTGGTGCTACAGTAACCATTTGCTAATGATGGATTAATTAGGCTTAATAGATTCGTCTCGCGAATTAGCTCAGGGGTTCTGCAATTAGTTTTATAATTAGCTCATGTTTAATCCTCTTAATTAACATCCAAACATGACACTGCTAAAGTTTAGCAGCTAGTTTTTAAACACCCCCTCATAAGCCGTTTTTACTCTTTGTCCTGAGCCGCATTGGTGGATACTGAATTCCAGGTTGTTCGGTGCCTTCCGGAACTCTGAATTTCGCCATTGGCACATGCAGGGGACGATCAACACGGCCGAGAGGGTGGGAGAACATGTGCGGGTGGGGTTTATTTCCGGTGGCAACATGTGGGTCTCTGACACATCCGCTCCGGAGAAAGAAGCTGTGGGGTTGAACGCTCATGCGTGGCATGTCTCGGATTAGCGTTCTTGGAGGGCCAGCGTCTTAAGAAAACAATCTGGCCCTCGGCCCCATTCCCCACGACTTGTGTTGCGACATGATCAGTCTCCCTAAATGAGACGATCACGGATCATCCCTGTAGTCAATGCCAGGGGGGAAGAACACTGCGTCGGCCAGAGAGACTAAATGTGGCTTGGGCCTGACCAGCGAACCCCGGCGCCATCGCGTTCTTCCAGCCTGAATGTGCAGAGGTAGCAGGGCACAGGAACATTACTCCCCCGACGCTAATGTGACAGCGAATCGGCACCGGGCAGGGATAGGTACCGCCACCGGCTACGATGGACGAGGACGCCGCGAAGCCAAGAATGGTCGCAGGTCGCGCACGCACGTGTGAGAGTAAAGAATTCGCCAGGCGAAATGCTCGTTGCGCAATCAGCATACGCGAGGACCGGACCCTCCCACATGCTGTGACCCTGGGACAGGAGGATCATAGTAAGGAATCACCGTCCCCGCAACCGCAAGGAAGCGGCAGGTGGCCGCCTCCGCCTGGCCTGGAGAGTGGAGACAGCTCGGGCACCGACGTGCGGTGCGGCGCCGGGCAGGCGGGTGCGGCGTGCGGGAGGTGCGCGCGCACCGGACGGACGGGCACCTCCACCTTCCAACGGAATCCCAGCACGGCGCTGCGGGAGAAAGCTGCCACCGGGCACCGGCAGTGGTTTTGGCGCGGCCGTGCGCCGCCGCCCGCCATCGCGCGGCTGGGACGGGCAGGCGGTTTATTGTGTTGGGTTTCTGTTGCGGAAACGGGCTGCGCCGTTGTTGCGGACGTGCGACAGTACCTGGGCCACTTTGGCCCAATAAGCCCAATATAAAGGCTGGGGCCCATGAAAGGTGGAGCCTCTCCTCCTCCTTCCTTCTTCTTTGGTAGTGACTACTACTTACTTTTTCACGGGCCCAAACCTTTTGTTGGGCTTAGAAGGCCAAAGTCGAGTGGAGCTTTCGTCGTGGAGGAAGAAGCCCGACGGTCACGACTGCTGAGCAGAGCTAGCCGACACGTCAACGTGCAAATCGTGGACCAGACAGCCAGAAACTACCATGAACGAATCCTTCATACACACCTGTGGCTTTGCTCGGTCGTACGACACAGCCACGCCAAGCCCGACGCACGGTCATGCATGAGC
Organism: Setaria viridis; assembly: GCF_005286985.2. Taxonomy (NCBI): domain Eukaryota; kingdom Viridiplantae; phylum Streptophyta; class Magnoliopsida; order Poales; family Poaceae; genus Setaria; species Setaria viridis. The sequence goes on from NC_048263.2 coordinate 34,626,242, forward strand.
CACAAACGTAGCCTCCTCCCCTGCTATAGGATTGCAACATGGACGCCCCGTCAGCAGCTTTGCAGCGCCAACAACCCTCTGCCGAACATGTGGTCGTCCACCGAATCATAACACCCATCGTCCACGCCATTGCACGGCTCAAGAGGTCCCAACAAAGACACATATTTTTTTTAAACGAACCAATAGGAGAGCAACCTGTTATATTAAAAAGATATAAAAATAATGCCTCCCTCCGAATATCTATGAATGATCACGTATGAATGAAAATAAGCAAAGTGAAAGATCGAGAATGACAGGCCATTTGCATCTCGTACCGGATCCGGACAAACACCACATCTCCACAGATCACACGCAACGCACTGAAGGAAAGATTTCACAGGTACGGCAAACGCAGCAGATGTTCAGGAATCACCGAATCAGCTGTATTGATTGAATCTGGTCAACGTGTGCAAGATACAATCAGTGAATCTGAAACCTTCCATCTAAACAATGTTAAACACAACAAACGAAAAGCAGTCTGTTCCGATGTCCGTTTCGCTCGCAAGATTCACGATGAGGCGACCATGATATTGGGATATCCCTTTTGCAATGTTAGCACAAAAGTTTTTCGAGAAGTGGAGACAGACTGGGACCCTCGCCATGTTCGTGGCCAGCGACAGGCTCCATTTGGTTCGAAGTCATGGAGCCACCACCAGACGATGAGTTTCAAGTATCTACAGGAGAGGAGGACTTGGGTGGCGTGCAAGTGATCAGTTGGTGGTGCTAGCTGCCAAGTCTGCTGGTGCTTTGCCTTGCGTCTCGTTCTTGCCCAGCAATGTTGGCGTCACCGAAACAAGCCCGATCAGGAACAGCACCGCAATCGACTTCGGATCGTATAGGTCGTTCAACGATCTCAGGTCGCTCAAAGCAATTCCAGCCTGGAATTCATCAGAAAATAAAAGTTAGGACAACTGATTAGCGCACATGAGGAGTGCAGTGTAGGAATTGTTGCGACATGTAAATACGGAAATACTGTACCTTGACAGTCACATAGGCAGCTGGGATGAGGCCAGTGGCTGTCGCTAAGAAGAAGATATGGTAGGGCACATCCACTATAGGTGAAGCAAAATTGATGAAAGTATTGGGCAGTGTTGGAGTGAGTCTCAGGAAAAGCATGTAATTAAGCAGCTTCTCTCTTCTCTTTGCAACCTGAAAAGAAGTAAATAACATCAGCTACTCCCTTCGGTTGTGTGCATTTACATTGTAACTTCTGCAATGACTTAATATAAACAATGGAGTGACAACAGACTCTTATAAGAATATCAAATCAAAGAAGTACCAATGCCATTGGCAGAAAATTAAGCATAAGACAGCATGCGATTTTTGAGCACTATCATAACTAAATGTCAACTAACAATGCATGCAGGTCCTGGCGTCCTGTCCTGCTGTTACCTGCTTTTGGAAAAACATGAGCTTGTCCGGCCACAACGAGGAGACCAGTGGTTTGCCGACCAGCTTGGACAGGAAGTAGCAGGAAGAAGCACCGGCAGTGGCAGCAAAGATCACCAGGGCCAGGCCACCGAGCTGCCCAAAGAGGGCCCCAGCAAGCAAGGACATGAAAATAGTCCCTGGGATCATGAACGTCTGCATGAAGATGTACACAGCGCAGTAGCCCACCAGCACCTGGATGGTGTAGTCACTGGTGTAGCCCTCCAGATGGTCGCTGCAAGGTAGGTCTTCAACAGTAAGAAACATTGGAATCGGAACATCCGTACATCCTACAACATCTTCGGAATACTCTGAGGTCAAACCGAGTAAAAATACTGAGTTGCAGATGATAACTCCATGAAACAAAGTTGGACTTTAAAATATTCTCCTATTTACTGATAACTGATAAAAAAAATGCAAACAAGGCTGTACTGTACACTCGATGCTGAACTTACAAACATCTGCAACTCAGTATTTGTTAACTTTACAAGTGATGACACTGAACGAGTACTCACGTGTGTACACAAAATTACAACGTGTGCTGTTATCTAACAGTATATAAAAACTGAACAAAAACACATCTCACGAAACACGCTCTGAGAGCTCCCAGGTCCAAAACGTACGACAGTTACAGCTGGACAGAAAGCTAACATCGATAAGAAAGGATTATGTACTCCACCGACTCCGAAAACTACGGGATTAATTACTTTCTTCAATGAATTTAGAGGACCACAGGCAGAAAAGTGCATGAACCTAACATCCTTGGATTTGGATAACCATGTCACAAGTTCATGTTCTACTTACACTGTATTGCTAAACATTTAATTGACTACATCAACATGACAAAGCGTCAAGAGCATAGCGCAACTACAATACTCTTGCAAGTTCCTAGTCTAGCTAATTTCCAATCAATATTTGCAGACTGCTGCTTCATCGCCCACCTGCAAACATGGATTATTTTTGCAGCACAAAAAGGAAATTCGTTCAACAGAACCACTGAATTCTTGTTCAAACTTCCAATCAAAGAAAGACCCATCTCACATTCCCACGTCCGCAAAAATCCACATAATCTACCGCAGAACACAGCAAAGAGCCAGTTATACTACCAACGAAGCAGAACTGAATAATTTTGACCCAAATCTTAGAATGCAATCCAACAAAAGGACAGCTTGAAAATAATACTGTCATGAAAAAGCAAAGACAAGTAGGATGTTTATTGACCAAAAAACAATGAGCTTATATAATCGCAGATTTGAATTAGAACCACAAAGACGGGATTTATCCCCTTGTTAACCTCTAAACTACAAAACAACAAAAAGAGAGAGAAAAGATTGACTTGTTGCACGGAATTAGAACAGCTACGAACGGAGAGGATTGGATTACGTGAGGACTCGGAGCTCCTGGAGGTTGTGGGGCAGCTTGAGGAAGCTGTAGTCGGAGTGGGGCATGGAGACGTAGACGCCCGCCAGCGCCGCGGCGAAGACGGCGGCCACGGCGGCGAGCAGCGCCGCCTCCCACACCGGGAACTTGTCCTCCTTCGCCATCTCGTCCTCTTCCTCCTCCCCTCTTCCACCTGCAAACTCTTCCGCGGGTTGGCCGTTTGGGCGAGGTCGTGAGCGTGCGGGGAACGAGACGAGAGGAGAAGAGGAAAAACAAAGGGGAGGGTCCAATGGAGAGCGCCGTGCCTTCTATTGGACTTCGGTTACGCTGCTCTTCTTTCCTGTCTGATCGCTTTTAGGAAACGGAAAGATGTTGGAATATTCCCTCCACCTGTTTTTATGATTTTTTTTTACACGGAGTTTCTCTGTTCTTTGGCAGAATTTGGTATGCTTCAACAGTTGGGTTTTCCAAAGTGTGGTTTTGCTGTTTGTATGACACCATGATGCATCTCCCTTCTCTTTCTCCTTGTAGGACTGAAATTTAATTGAGGTATTAACTATTCTTTTGGATTTTGAAGTTCTTCGTCCGATCCGGCCTGATGTAGCCTGGCCTGTGTTTATCTCCTTTTATTTTGTTTTTAAGGCATTGTTTGAGAGAATTTTAGTTTCTTTTTTTGGGAGATGCTATGTTTCAGGCGTCTGAAATTGAATATTTATTTAGGCAACAAAATTAGAATAACAAACAAATGTTCTAAGCAATAAGATGGAAATGTTCCACACAATATAAAAAGCTTCCAGCTTCATGGTTTAATAAATGTTCTAGCAATACAAATTATTTGTTCTTGAATAATGTGACGAAAGAAAAGCAACATCTAAAATACTCGTTAATCACAATCCAACCCATGCGTTGATGCAACAGTTGAAATACTTCGCATGAACAAGATTGATATTTCAGCCACTTGAAAGTATAGGAAATAGGAGGTGTGTTAATTTTTTAGGAGAGAAAATAACTCATCTTGAGGAAGTGAGCTTTAGCTCGGTGGAATGCGTGAACGTGTATCTCACCCTACACCATCTACTTTTTTTTTTATCATTTTCTAGTTCAAATCCTTGATCGAGTTTTTTAATTAAAAACCCCTCATTACTGACAGTTGGACCTTCTTTTACCTAGTACAAATAACGGTTTCCTAGAGGCAGGCTCCAAAGCTCGAAGTGTTTTACCTAGGGAGCTTGAGCATGCCCTTAGATTAGTGGCTTGGTAAAAGGCCACCCAAAGTGAGGTTTAGCAGACGCGCGTTGTCAAAGAAATGTAGTTTTTTTAAACATTTGTTGAGTGCTTTAGTGCTGGGACGGTATAAACCCCTGCTCTGGCTCATGCTGGTTCTGATTTTCCGCCTTCATATGCTTAGGTGGATCTTTCTTGTGCCCACAGATGTCATGTTGGGTGAGTCACGACGAAAATGCTGATATGCAGGCCAACCATACAAATGTGCAGATATCAGGTTGGCTTATGTGCTCGAAACAGGAGGATTTGCAGTTGTTGCACGACATATATCAAGCCCCAGCACGTTTTTGCAGGCCTAAACGAGGCACAACGTTCAGTACATATCACAGGCGGAAAACTCCATGTTTCATCGGTCAAATTAAAAGCCTCCAGTCCTTCACCAACCATCACCCGTTGCAAGGAGAAAGGGGCAAATCTTACGGAACCTGATCCCACGAATCCCTTGTGTAGCCCCTTGATGGGTTCTCATCGGTACGGGTACGGCAGTCGGCAGCATGCAAAAAGAGCAACCTCTGCAACGTGCGTGGGTGGGTGGACCGGCTGTATTGGACCATGGCATGTCCTCTCTCTGAGAATTCTGTAACATGTTTTTTTGAGTTTTTCCGACGGGACAAGGTGGCGCTTTCAGTTGGATTTCGGAATTCCAGCCACCCATATCACTTGTGGCTCGTTTTCTGTTCTGCATCACAGGCTGCTGCGTAGGATCGTCGTCACACTCGCACTGAGCCACTGGCGTGTTATATGTCATTTCTGAGCGAGGGTTGCAGCTTGCAATGCAAGCAGGGGACATGCCGAGACAAGGGATGACGAATTGATGATGGTGAGATTGTACCACGGTAGGAGTTGCTACGTATTGGCACACGGGAATAGGATTGTATTACTTCAAAATTGCCATTGGCCATTTCCGATCCTTTTGTTGTCATCATGGGCATATACTGGACGGGCTATCCCAAAGTGTCCAACATATCTGAGATTTTGATGGATCTAGTCAATGTGTCTTATCGGCTTGGACTACCAGCCAAACCACTCGAAAGAAAAATGAAATCCCTATCTTCCTCTTAAAAAAAAGAGAAATTAAATATGCTCACCTTAATATTCTCTATATCTGCCAAGCCTGTATATGATTGGCAGATGATAATTCTACTTTGTCAAACCTAGGGTTATTGGTGCTCTAGCAGACTACTAATTTCACACCCTGATAAATATTTATTTTGGTAGCCATAAAAAACTAACCCCCCCCCCCCCCCCATTTGCACATTTTTTTCAGCAGGATGTTGCTCCAATTCATGTCGCCACCCTCGTACGCCTAGACGACTGCGTCGGAATGCTACCCCATTTGCCCCTAATCTAGAAAATGTTTTTAAGAATTGCCCTTAAACAACTTACATGGGGAACATATTATTGGTAATATGTTAGAGATGCTCTTCCATGAAAAAAAGGAAAACCAAGAAGATAGTCACATCAAGACACAGAATCACATGACATCATCAAGATATCTCATGAGTCTTGTAGCCTTGCTGCTGCTGCTGCAACCAGACATGCTTGTGGTCTCTCACTTAAGTGCTTGTGTGCTTCTCACTGTACGATCTAGTGCTCTAGAAAGCACCGGCGTAGCTTGGCATTCAATATTGTTGAAATGTCCTACTATTTTTTTTTATCATGACATAGATTTTTTTGATTATCAAAATGACACCTGGTCACTCTCCCATCTATAAAACAAACCTTATGTGAGCAGAGAGTCCTCCTTGTGTTTGATAAATCTCTCCCTCTAGCTCTTTGTAAGGTGATAAAGGTAGCATGGCTACCCAACGTTTCTAATCCTCACGTGATACATTATTTGTAGCTATAAAACTGATTTAAGTAGAAATGACATTAATATATGGATGTAGTTTAAAAAATATAAATACTTGTATTTTTAACACTAAAATTGTCTAATGTAGTTGGAGAAACTTAGTTAAGCAGTTTAAGTTTAAACTAGACTTAGATAAAGCAAAATAGAGGGCTTAGGCTTTTTTTATGAGATGAATTGTTGAGAAAACAACATAATTTTTTTTATGCTGGATTCATTAGTTGTTGTTGCTAATTTTTCTTAGGCTAGTTTTTGCTTTAAAGATGTTTTTCGTAGATGATAATTCTACTTTATTTTCTTTATCCATCGACAGTAGTGAGTGGCGAGGTGTCCCTCCTCCCCTCCTCTTCTGTGAATGCACACATATGAATGAGACATATATTTCGTGCACACTCATCAATGATTCTTATATTTGAATGTGGTGTGCTGCAATTGTTCGGAAATAGATTATTCATCTTGTCTGATGTGATGTCATTTCCTCGTATTTGCCTTACTCTTGGCTAAGATCATGCTAGTTTTGATTATTTTATTATCTTCTGACTGCGGTTCATAGTTTGCGTAGAATAGATGTACTATTTTAACCACATTCTTTGGAAATCGTATAAATCAGTTTCACTTGCCTTTGTTTATTGACAATTTTTTTGTGCCGTTTGAAGTTACTTAGAAGGTCACTTTCCATTTGCCTTTTTTGTATCTATATGGCTTTGAAGTTACTAAGGGAAAAGAACTTTTATGTGTTTCTAGTTTCTTGACCGTCCATAGCTTTACATGTTACTCATCGCTGTTTAGACTTCAGTTTTCCTCCACATTTTCTAGAGCATTTTTAATGTCTTGTAAATTATTCAGCTGGCAACAAAGCAAGAAGCCAGAACTTCTATGTTCAGTTAATCACATAGTCATTGATGTCATGGATGTGGTGCTAATAACTTTTTTCCTACACCTTGCAATAGACTGCTTAGTCATTGAGTGTTAATCCTTGGGCAATATACATTGGAGCGATCCTTGTTCTAGAAACTTAAAAATTGTGTAATTTGGATACAAGCCCACTGTGATCAGTAACATTGGAGTAAACATGATTATTGAGATGGGCAAAGTTTGCATATATAAAGGATAACAATGTTGGCTTTTATTGTAATGATGCACATAATTTGATTTGCTTACCCTATTATTGGAGCTCAGACTTAACCTTACTTTGTTATATACTATTTAATTTGCTTTCTATCCCTATGACCCCGATTCAGAGTATCGAATTAATGGAATTGTTTTAAATCATGTAGCCAAGGCTCGATCTATTGTTCTGAATGAGCCTACCGATTCCTCGAAGGTCCAACGTACTGTTGATGCTCACCAGGAGCATGATTTGGGGATAGGTGTTAAACACTCTTAATCCCTTATCAAGGATCCATCATTTTGCTATGTTTTCTTAGAGTATGATATTTTCACTTTTTCCATGGTGTACGGATTATCGAAATGCATTAGTGTTATGTACTGTAGTCTTATAAGTGATTTACCATTTTTCTTTTCCTTGTCACATGAATCTTCAAATGTAGGATCAGGGGCTCTTGAAGTTTTCGACTGTGTAAGTTTACCTTATACTGCTAAAGTTACAAATATGTTTGGTATTCTGAATTCTGATCATAATGATGGACGCCAGTTTGAAGCTTTATCTTCGTACTTTCATTAAGCCTCATATAGTCATATGATATCATAGGGACTAATATTTGTGATCTGGTTAGCGGTCTTGTATTAGCTCTACTGAAACTTGGCGCAACAATAGAACTTCAGTTATCTTGTACCAATCCTTTGTCATTAGATTCAATGTCTGCATCATTTTGGCTGTGATATAAATGTATGATCTACTGGTTCAAACATATCTCAAACTGTCTTGTGTTACTGGGGTGTACTTGTACTCACCGATCAATGGTTTTGCATAAACTAGCTATGCTTACGTACTAGTAGTAGTAGATAGCATCTATTGCAGCCTAGACCCCTTTATTTACATGTGTTTAGCGTGGTGCTGAAATAAAGCATACATCAAACCTATCTTTACCAGTACTTGTTTATTCCTACAAAGTGAATTTACATGCACATGTTTGTTTTTCAATTTTTAGGTGGTTGAGCTTCCCCGAGTCAAGGGTAGGTATGAGTCGAATAAATCATCTGGTGTGACGAAGGTGACGTTTAATGTCATGTTCAATACGTTAATGTTGTTTAAATGTGTTCGGTAATTTGGAATCGCACCGTATACTCCATGTTGGATAAGGAGCAATATTGCTGACATCTCGTTGTTGTGCCAAAAAGTTAAACATTTTGTCAATTTGCACACTGCTCCAGACAAATATAGTCTTTATCTTAAACGAATGAAAAAAGATAGGCCTTAATAATGTTTCAATTAACAATATGTCGATTAGTAACACTTAGGATTATGGTGGGCTTGATTGCTATAACATCTTGTTTTTCACATTGACAATAGATAATCGGATGTTATTTTTTATAGGCTGACCTTTTCCTTTACGATGGTTCCATTCCACACACGTTTTGTGACTGTGAGGCTAGCGACCACATGGTTGTCCTCATCCCGGTGAAGGCATCGAATGTATATAACACATAGATAATGTTCAATTAGGAGCTTTGCTGTTTGCTCTAACATCGTGTGCTCTTTTTCTGGCAGGAAAGTTTTATTTGGGTATTCACTTCGAGTTCGTCCTATTGGGCTTATGCCTATGATTGATCAGGTCTAGTTTCTCCATCACCTGATTGCATACTTTGTTTCACCTTCGGCTAGGGGTGCCTTGTATTCATGCATGTAATTTGAGATCACTTGATGCTTTGATGTGCTTGTTGACCAAACCAGCATAAACCTTGTCTTTGAAAAAAATCTATCTTAAGCTGAGTTCTTACATCTTATTTAATCACCAATCAACATCTCTAGGGCAAGAAAGATGATAACATCAAGGACTCCCCCCCCCCACCCCCACCCCCACCCCAAAGCCTTCAATTGTCCCAAAGCTTCTTTGAAGATGGTATGTTTCTAAACTATGAATAGTAGTGTAGCTATGGATAGTATGTTTCAATTGATCAACTGCAGTAACTAGAGTTTAATTCCATATTCATGCTACATTGACAGATGAGAATGAAAAGAAAATGTTTGTTGTGGATGAGTTCCTCCCTGCGAAAGATGCCATCAAGTATGCCATGTGAGTTTTTCTTTATACTCAGGCGTAATATGATCCTAGCCTATGCTAGCTTGCTTTGATACTATTTTATACAAGAAAAATTTGCATGTGTTGAAATTGAGCCATTTATTAGGCTATTTCAAATGTTATGCTTCAGGGACTTACATGGCTCGAACATCCTTGAAATTTGAGAGCCCATTGCGCTACAATCCAGCTTGCTCAAATGCAGATCAGCATATGCTACATATTCAAGAGCTAAAGAACTGTAGTATGACATGTTAACATGCATGAAACTGAAACAATGACCAGGGACATTACGTTCTGTTCATTCTTAGACAAGCAGCAGCGCTTTCCTTTCGATTATGTATGTCAAGTCCAAACACTTGGCTGAAATCTCTGTTGTCAAACCAACATTTGACAGAACGATTGCCTGACAGAACGCCTTTATCAACCTGCAAACTTAACGTGGCATTTTTAATAACAAAGTGAACCTTTTATTATACTATTCACAAGTCTGCTCTTTTTGAACCCCTGCAATTTCTGGGTCCAATATTTTGATTGAACTATAGCTTTATACGATGAGTGATGGTATTTTAAATATTTTATCTGAATACAGACTGTAGCTCATATTGCGCATATATACAGAGATTCAAATACTCCTAACAAATCAATAATTCTTTATCCTGTAATTCTGAACACTCGTATTCAGATAAAAGATTGCCAGCACATATCTTTTACAGAAGACCAAGAAAGACACAGCCACACCAAGATATAGAAGCGCACGATTTTATTCAAATGTCTCATGAGCTCTGCTGACTCTGTTGCTGCTGCTGCTGCTGCAAGCTGACAAGCTTGTGGTAGGCGCCGTTCCTGTTCTCGATCAGCTGCTGGTGCCCCCCCTGCTCGATGATCTTGCCGTCCTGCAGCACCGAGATGACGTCGGCGTTCTTGATCGTCGACAGCCGGTGCGCCACCATCACGGTGGTCCGGTTCTTCATCACCCGGTCCAGCGCCTGCTGCACCACGCGCTCCGACTCCACGTCGAGCGCGCTCGTCGCCTCGTCCAGGAGCAGGATGGCTGGGTCCTTGACGATGGCACGCGCGATGGCGATGCGCTGCTTCTGCCCGCCCGACAGCTGCACGCCGCGCTCACCGACCTTGGTCTGGTACCCCTCCGGCAGCGAGCTGATGAACGAGTGCGCGTTCGCCAGCTTCGCCGCCTCGATGACCTCGGCTTCCGTAGCCCCGTCCTTGCCGTACAAGATGTTCTCGTAGATCGTCGTCGCGAACAGCGCCGGCTCTTGCTGGACCAGCCCGATGTGCTTCCTCAGAGACTTCAGCTTCAGCTTCTTGATGTCCTTCCCTGCAAATTGCATCCATGTACATAGGCTTAGCAGAAGAATTTATCTGGAAAAACGGGAGCCGTTGTCGTTGAACGAGAGGTACCGTCGATCAAGATTCTTCCGGCGATCGGGTCGTAGAACCGGAGGATGAGCGACAGCACGGTGCTCTTGCCGGAGCCGCTCATCCCGACGAGCGCCATGCTCTTGCCGGCCTTCATCAGGAGGTCAAGGCCCTTGAACACGGTCACGTCGGGCCTCGCTGGGTACCGGAACTCGACGCCCCGCAGCTCGATCAGCCCCTCGACCCTCTTGATGTCCTCGCCCGTGTCGATCCGGACGTCCGTCTTACGATCCAGGATATCGAACACTGAGGACACCATCTGGTTCCCTTTGATGATGTCAGGCGCCATCGCCAGTGTCTCACCCATGGCCAGCGCCGTCACTATGAGCACCATGAAGGACTTCATCACGGACTTGAAGGTGGCCAGCTCCTTGCTCATCAGCTGCGAACCATACCTGATTTTTGTAACATTTTAGTTCTAGTGTACAAAAAAAAGCCTGAATTCAGTGTCCTCCATCCAATATTTAACACTTACCATAAGGCCAGTGCATAAGAGGAGAAGAGGAAGAACTGGGATACACCGTAGAACAGGCCGGCGCCCTGGCCTCGCCGGAAGGACCTCTTGGAGGGCTCCTTAAGCTCATCTGCGTAGAGCTTTATCACCTTCTCCTCCGAGCAGAAGGCTGCCACCGTCCGGATGTTGCTCACTGCCTCCGCAGCAAGCATATTGGCCTTCAGGTACGACTTGCCAAGGTTGCCACCATAACCTTTCATGAACATTTTCTGTTTCCGAACAAGCACACGAGATCATGAGTAGACGATCAAAAAAATGGTCATCAGTTTGCTATTGATAAGGAAGGTGAGCAAAGCAAGAGACGTTCTGTCAGTTCACCTCGCTAATGTGGCCGCTGACCATGAGGGGGTAGGTGGCGAGCACGACCAGCGTGATCCTCCAGTTGAGTATGAAGGCGATGATGAGCGACGTCACGATCATGCCGACGTTCTGCAGCAGGATGGTGGAGCGATCGACGACGATGGTGCGCACGAGCGTGGCGTCCGCCTCGAGCCGCGACGACAGCATGGCGCTGGTGTTGCTGGTGTCGTCGAACCACCCGATCTCGTTCCGCAGGATCGCCGAGAACATCTTCTCCCGGACCCGCAGCGTGAGCCGCTCGCCCATGATGCCGAAGCTGAGGTGCTCGATCACGTGGAACACCACCGTCAGCACGGCCCCGCAGCAGAAGAGCACGGAGATCTTGCGGACCTCCTGCTTGGTGGTCTCCCACCCCATGTAATAGGACACCAGCGCCTGCGTGACGCCCAGCGCGAAGAGCGGCATCTGGGAGCCCGCCACGAAGGCGCTGAGGGTGCCCGATACGCCGAAGAACCAGTCCGGCCGCACCATGGAGTAGAGCTTCTTCATGGACACGGGCTTCCCCTTGTGCGCCTCGTCGTGCGCCTCACCGGCGCCGTACCGGCTGATTGAGTCCTTGTCAGAACGGAAGCTGGCACCCGTGCTCGTCCTCCCGGACAACTCCCTTGAATACTTGAAACTACAAGCAGACAGGTTTTATAGTTCATCAGAACATGATGACACACTTGTTATCTCTGACAATGTTCATAACTGGTCCAGCAGTGTTACCTTAGTGGCCTGGTGATGCTTGCGCTGTCAGATAAGGACGGCTTCTGCTGAATCTGGGCGGCCTCCTGCAGCTGGATCAGCGAGGAGTACGCGCTGCACGGGTTCGCCATGAGCTGCTCGTGCGTGCCCGTCTCGACGATCCTGCCGCCGTCCACGACGGCAATCGTGTCGGCGTTCCGGATGGTCGACAGGCGGTGCGCGATCACGACGGTGGTGCGGCCGACCATGACGCGGTCCAGCGCCTCCTGGACGCTCTTCTCGGACTCGGCGTCCAGCGCGCTGGTCGCTTCGTCGAGGAGCAGCACCGACGGGTTCTTCAGTATCGCCCTCGAGATGGCGATGCGCTGCTTCTGCCCGCCGGAGAGCTGGATCCCGCGCTCGCCGACCTGCGTCTCGTACCGGCCGGGGAGGTGGTTGATGAACGTGATCGCCTCCGAGAGCTTCGCCGCGTGGTTGATCTCCTCCATGGTGGCGTCTTCCTTGCCGTAGAGTATGTTCTCCCGGATGCTCGTCGCGAACAGGGCCGGCTCCTGGTTCACCAGCCCGATCTGCCTGCGCAGCCACTTGACGTCGAGCTCCTTGATGTCGTGCCCGTCGAGCAGGATCGAGCCGGAAAGTGGCTCGTAGAAGCGCTCGATGAGGGAGACCACGGTGCTCTTGCCGGACCCGCTCCCGCCGACGAGAGCGACGATCTTGCCGGCCGGGAAATCCAGGCTGAACCTGTCGAGGATGACGACGTCCGGCCGTGACGGGTAGCTGAAGTGCACGCTGCGGAACTGGATGTGCCCGTCGACCGCCGGCAGCGTGCGGCCGGTCTTGGAGCTCGCCTTGTTCACGGTGCTCCTCTCGATCATCTGGAAGATGGGGTACGCCGCCGTCCTCGCCCGCAGGAACGTCGATATGTTCGGCGCCGCCTGGCCGAGCGACCTGCCATTCACACCGGCACATTCGAATTCCCAATTAATTGCTTGCCGACGTCGACGTCCGTGACGGACATGGGGTTAAGGTTTGTGCACTCACAGGCCGGCGATGACGACGTTGAGCATGGTGGTGAAGGACTCGCCGCCGTTGGAGATCCGCTTGTGGACGACGACGCCGGTGAACCAGATGAGCAGCGCCCAGGAGAGGAAGAGCACCGAGTGCATGGAACCGAGGCCGAGGCCCTTGGCGAGGCCGCCCCTCTTGCCGTACTTGTACGTCCTCAGCAGCGCCTCCCGGTACGACCTCACGGCCTTCTCCTCGCCGACGAACGCCTGCACCGTCCGGACGTTGCCGATCACCTGCAGGAGCGCGCACGAACCTACGGCAGCGTCAGTACGCGCGTTTCGTAATCGATTACAAGCACAGCACGCATCGAGAAGGGATGATTCGAGGCGGTCGACCTCCTCGGCAATCTCGCCGGCCTTGACGTAGGACTTGCGGACGCGGGCCATGAGGCCGATGGTGACGTAGGCGTAGGTGCCGCCGGCGATGGCGATGAGCGGGACGATGGCGAGCGTGACGAGGCTGATCTGCCACACCTGCGAGAAGCCGATGGCGAAGCCGGCCACGAACCGGCTGATGTAGTGCATGAAGTTGCCCACCTGCAGCGAGCCACGGAGACACCATGCCACCATCCATTAGTTTGTGAACACGTGCACATAAACTCAGGTACGTAACGTAACCATGCGTGATGAGCTCGCCGGCGTTTCGCACCGCCCTGAATCTTGCGGCGGTGCTCTGCAACTGTTTTTTTTTTTACTTTGACTGACTAGCGGAGATAATGGGCCGAAGTTATGTGGGCTGGATTTAAGTTAACTAACGGGCCAGGGCGCAAATAGCAAAGGTCAAGATGCAGGCCCGTTACAGCTGGAGTGTACTCTTGCAGCCCAAATAAAAGTGTTTCACAGACAACGCGCTTCTCTGACATGAACAAATTCTATTCTAGGTGAGAGGCGTCAAAAAAAAAAAACGCGCTTCTCACTCCAAATTGTACATCAACTTGTCCCAACTTTACTTCGACGTCGAGGAAAAAAGGGGAAAACCATTATTTCTGCCCTCGTGTAACAGGAAAAAACTTTTACGGGAAAGCAACGGGAACACATCATGCTGAACTGCTGAAGTTTCTTTCCGAAACAGCCCGTGAAAAGTTTCAGCTCCAAACTTGTGAACCATTGCAGTACCAGTTTGTTGGTCGCCGTTGTTTTAGCAAGCACGATAAGTTGGCACGAACTAGAAGAGCTTTTAGGATTACGAGAGCAACCAACCCCGTCGAGATACAGAGAGACCTCGGTCCCTGTCATCACTTATACTCCGCTGACTTCAGGGAGCGTGCTCGAGCAAGGAAAGCGGCCGGCACAGATTTGGGTGTGGTGCGGCGCCATCCACGGCACGCGTCCTGACTCCTGAATGGAGAGTAGCGTGACCCCCTGCCGGCAAGTGGAGTGAGGTTTGTCCCTGACCATTTGGGAATAATAAGCCTGGATTGGTGATTAGCAACCACCTTGAGCGGCCCATAACTGATGCAGCTAGCGACATCAAAGAGGGTGATGAGGAGTGAAGAATCCTCACATGGTGTTTGGGAGACTTCAGGTTTCTCACTAGGCTATACGAGGCTTGATCTCCTCGGGTGGCTAGGCCCCAGAGGCAGATCCGGTGTATTGTCACTTGGGTAATGCGCGAAACATGACAGCTGCTTGCTAATCATGTATAGATTCTGGGCATATACAGCAAGTGTCACTAGTGACTCCGACCAGGCAACGACTCTAGTGTTCTAGAAAGATTGACCCCTGAAGAGACAATTTTCCTGGATCCGTCCCTCTGTCCTTGCCTAAAGACCTCTTTGGAGCTATGCTTTCTGCAGGAAACAAAATTTCTCTCAGATGAGTTCCTCCTCGGCGAGAAGAAATGAGATCCTAGAAAGAAGAAAGAGTCGGCCATGGCTTGGGCATGAACGCTGGGGGTGGATCACAAGTGACATGCATGAACATTGACGCCTAACTGGCTGGAACGGGAGAATGGCCTGTGCGCGTCCTAATCTGTGAATACTACATTAGTAGACTGGTGGCCTGTTCGCTTCAGCTTATTCAGTCGATTTATCAGTCATCAAACAGTGTTTTCCTCTCACAATAAATTAGCCGTTTCAGCTTTTCAGCTAGCTTATAAGCTGAAGCGGAGAGGCAATGGATTACTGGCGTGTGCAGAAACTCGCGACAGGGTGCAGTGTGCACCTAAAAAGAGGCGGCCATGAATTATACTGCTGTTAATGGTTCCCGTGCATGTAGATGTAGAGGAGAGGGAACTGGGTCTGGGGATCATAAATTGGAGGCCAAGAAAAGGGCTCTAGCACATTCATTGACAGAGAGAAAGCCGTACGATACGACCAATATCATAAATTGGTATGCCGATTTTTTTCTCAGGTTAAACGCCGAATTACTATGCTCAAAACAGGCCCACCGGCCGGTTGTATAACTTGTGGGGGCAGATTCCACGTGTGAAAATTAAAGGGTGACTGACTTGCCAGGATCGAGCCTAGGGCCCACCCTAAGAGACATGCGCCAAGACGTTCTAGAAGCTGCCCGTACTGCCATAGTTGAGAACAATGATACCGCTAAAAAAAGACGAGCCCAACATTTTAAAACCTTTACGGTTAAAGAAAGGAAAGTTTGCAAATACTGTAAAATGTACCAATTTCATTTATATCCAAAAAAATTCATATTTGTCCTTGTCAACTGTTTAATGACACCTCCAGGCTCCAGCTTTTGTTTGTTAGGCTCACCCATCAACCCAATATATATTTCATTTTAATCCATATATGTCATTATCAACTGTTCTGTGATACCTACAGTTTGTTTATTAAACTACCTCATCAACACAAATACTATATACACTGCATTTTAGCAGGAAATAATTAATATTTGTCCTTATCAACTGTTTTATGATACCCACATTTTTGTTAAAGTCACTCATCAACACTAGTAATATGTTTCTTTTTCACCTAAAAGTCTATATCATTCTCAACTGTAAAAAGTTACTTCTTCTGAACTCAAGCCTCGTTTGAGATAAAAAAAAAATTCTCATCCATACGTAACCAGAGGGACTGACAGGGGGTTTACCACTCCAATCTACATATATTGGGAGCGAAGAGTTTTATCGAAACAAGCTCAACGACCCAATTTGGTGGACCAGGAATCTTGTGAAAGTGATAGGTAACACAACACATGTTATGAGGAGTGTTGGAGCGTACATGGTGACGGTCATACCGCATGAGCTAGCCGTGCTAGGATGGCCCTTTATGAAGCCACATGGTATGGTATGGTATGGGAACAGACTACAGATCGAGTGCAACAAGGCGAGGTACGTACGATCCATCTAAACAGACGGTGCATCATGACAGACATTGATTGTGCTTTATGTCAATCTTGAGATGTGATCATGAATGCTCGCTTGCTACTTTAAAAAGAAAACAATTCCTCTAGCCATGGAAGAGTTTGTTGCTATTATTTTCTTTTATTTTTGAAGAGTTTTTTTGTTTCTAAACAAATACAAGTAAACTTTTTAAACTTTGGCAGATGATTTGTTAAGGAAAAAAAATCGGCGCATTGACATGATGATGTGGATAGGTCTATCGCAAGAAGGTACTCTCATAGTAAGGCAACTATCCCTAAAACAACACTTTTTTGGTGACTGATTAGAAAACATGCTCACTGACTTAACTGTATGCGGACTTAAATAAACACAGTACTCTCCCTCCGTCCTAAAAAGAATGATTTTTTAGGATTTTTTTCAAATATATCTTACTATTACTAATTGGAGGCTTCTTTTGAGGTCTTCACGTGAAACCACCTAGGATCCTAGGTGGCCAAACACTCTAGAAAAAGAGAGAAATTTTAGAAATTGTATTAAAAAACAAAACATCTGGTCGTCCATTGGTATATTGTAATCGTCAGTGATAATAAGATCCGTTGGATCTACTCATAAACCGAACAACCTGATCCTTCTAACGGACTCTTCCCCCACCGGATCTGAACAACCGCTCCACTTTTCCTCCTCGGCACGTGTCGCCCGAACTCATCTAATGGAGCGACGAAAACCTAGAGCGCCGCTTCCTCGATCCTCCGATTCATCTCCCAGGTCAGCTTTCTACTTCCAAGCATGGTGACATGCCATTGGAACACGTTGCGAATGTGGTCGTCGTTTCGAATGTGCACGAAAAGCCTCAGTAATCCCTGCTGCTGTAGTTTTTGCCATGCAAATGGGGGTAGGAGAAATGAGGAACGGATCAAGCACCTGCACGTGCATGGCTAGCTGGTGGCGGCTGTAGAGTTTGACAAGAAGCCGATCACTGGCACCAGCGCCGCTATGTATCGTCTCTGCTCAAGGGCGGCATGACGAGGCTTAAGTGAACGAGTGTACCCCGGCGCCGGCGTGCTACCATCATGGTCACAGTGGCAGGGCCAACCATGGGCAGGAGGTCGGTGACCTTGCTTGCATGTATGCGACCACTTTGACTGCTTAGGAGGATTCAATTGCCTTTGATTTTGAATTGCAGGTTCGCTGGGAAAAGAACCAGATGATGTCCGTCATCCATGACTTCATGCATGCAACTTCCATTTGATCCTTCATACAGGGCAATCTTCTTTGTTTATATCCTACCAAAGCCGTTGCTTCCTATATGTGCCTAATTTGAGATGCTTGATAGCAAAGTTTCGCCTTCACTTCCACCTCTCCAAGATGAGCTTAATTGGTTATATTAGAGCGAGAAAGCCAATCAAGCCGTTGCATGATGCCTGGCCAAATGTTCCAGTGGCCCTGTTCTATGCTTGATGTCCCTATTGTAAAATGGAAGACTCCATGTTTTTATGTTTATTTTTGTTAATGCCAGGTAACATGCATTGTCAACCTTATAGAAGACAACGAGGACCACATGAAAATTATGCAGTCCTCAAGAGCTTGAGCTAAACATTAAGTTTCACCTGCAATGATGGGTACGAAGGACCTATTGCATATATCTCTACGTAAACAACGTCGCTACAGTTTTTATTTTCCCACCTATTACTTTCTGGGAAGGAAGCAAAAGGCTGACTGTGACTTATTTATAAGCTGTTTATATAACTTTAAAATAAAATCCTAGGAAGAGAGACTTCCTGAGCTAGCTGTTGCCAGATCAACAGTCTGGCCAGTGGTGGGATGGAAAATAAAACTACATATGCAAATGAAATTAGATTACCTCAGAATGTTTTTTCTTATGTACAAAGTTATCATACTGAATTTCAACAAATTGACATTTAGAAATTCCATATTATGTTTTTTGTTATGCTGTCTGTTCTATGGGATTATGAGTTGATGTTGTATAATGGATCGAAACTTTTCTTAACAAAAGATCTAATTAATCATAAAATTACTGTATGAGAAAAAAATGTCAGAACATGTGCAATGGTAAGTATATTATTGTACAAATAGTTAGTCATATAAATTATTGTCAAGGTTACCAAGCTTTTCTCGGTAACTAGGATATATTTTATATTTATGAAATGAGAGGGTATACATATAGCCTTACTACAATAAAACTGACCAACCCAAGTGCAAGTAAGAAAACTTCTTTTGATATTGGGAGTTTTCATGTTCGAGCAACCTGTCTGTTTACATGTGAGTCAGCATTTTTTTTCCATTTAGATCAATTATGCCTTGACTTGCATGGTTTTGTACAAACATGTTGAATGTGAAGAAAACAATTAAAATCTATTTGTGGTGTGGTAGAATATGGTTATGTTATGTTAATATCGAACATAATAATTTTCGCGGTCTTGATGCCTTCTTATGATTACTATACTTTTGCCATATAAGAAAAGGTATACTGAATCTATTCATTCATACAGATTTATGAGCACTCTGATACTCATTTGCAAGTATACTTTTCTTTTGCTAGAGGGTGTATAAGTTGTTACAAATTGGAGACTCCCTTTTTAAAATTTCTATATTTAACCACTTCATTTTAAATTATACTCCAAACACATATTGACATTCAAACTCTACGTGTACATCACTTATTAAGCAAAGAATATATAACTACAAACCAGTAGCCGTGCTAGTGCATATGTTGATGGACTAGTTAAGGGTGAATGTCTGGAAAAAAGACGCATGTATTCTTAGTTAGTTCAGTTTGTATATAGAAAATGGAGAAATATGTTTCCATTTAATCATGCATGCACGAGATCAACGCGCCAGATTATGTATGCATAAGATTTAAATTCTAAAACATCATTCTTTTTGAAACAAATTTTGAATTCTAAAATATCATTCTTCTTAGGACAGAGGAATACTTCAAAAAAATACTCTACCAATCGCCACGTCATAGCTGGTGAACACACGAACGGATAAATTCAAGTACCAAACCTACACTCGCTCGATATACTTGGCACATGGGTGAAGAAATCCTTTGGTTGAATTTAGACTGCCAGAAAATTAAAATCGACCTGTTCCCCCAGAAAGCAAGAAATGAATTCAAACAGATCGAGAAGCTCTAGCAGCCTAATAAATCGGCGCGGTACTTTGCGGTTGCGGACTGTGAATCCCTGCGGCGTACTGCTGCGCTGCGCCCGCGCACGCCTTGAATGCCCCTCACCAACCCCCCTCGTAACTCCGCGCCGGCCCCCGATCAGATCAGCGCACCCGCCGCCTGCTGCCCGGCCGTTAATTCCTCTCGTCCTTTTCCCCTTCCGGCTCGCCTGAGCTCGCCGGCCGGCAGCCGGGCGCGCAGCGGCAGGAATGGTAACGCGCGCAGGTGAGTGAGGTTTACGTGTGCGGGTGCGTACCTTCTCGGAGATGGCGTCCTGGACGACGAGGATGTCGCTGGTGATGGCGTTGATGACCTCGCCGGTGGACGCCTCGGTGTCGAAGACGGCGATGTCCTGGTCCAGCATCGCGCGCAGGTAGGCCAGTCGCATCTTCGCCGCCTGCCGCTCGCCCGTGTGCATCCAGCACGCCACCTCTGCAACACCATACGCATGTCATCTTACTATCTGCTTGCTTTGCTGGTCGCATTGCCATAGGAGCTAGCAGGGCGGTGTCTCGTTGCACGCACCGGTCCACGACGAGAAGAGGATGACGATGCCGAGGTACACGAAGTCCAGCGAGTACTGTGCACGCGAAACGAAACGAGACAAAAGGAAAACATCAGCCCGAGTCGTTGTCGCTAGCTACCTAGCCAGTGCACGACAAGGTTGTGTGAGGTGAGATCTCCGAAACGGCCGGAGATGCGCGTGCGTGGCGCCGTCTGGAGACAAGCAGAGGTTTACCTTGGCGACGCGGCCGGAGACGGTGGTGGGGAAGAGGTAGGCGAGGCCGATGATGTTGATGAGCTTGCCGAAGAAGATGAAGAAGACGGGCACGGAGGCGCCGTGCGCGCAGGCGCCCAGCGAACCCACCGCCATGAGCACGCAGTCCCACTGGTCCGCGAACGAGAACAGCTTCAGGAACGGCACCTTGGCCACCTCCTCGGCCGCCTTCTTCTTCTTCCCGCCGCCGCCCTCCTGGGCGGCGCCATTCGCCGACGAGCTCATGCTCCCGCCGCCCGCCCTGCTCGACAGGCCGGAGATCGCGGCACGGAGGGCCCCCCCTGTGCCTGTGGCTGCCCTCGCGTCTGGGAGTGATGGCGGTGTCTGTGCCCGCTGGTGGGGCTTTAAAAGAGTTTGAAAGGGGTTTGGTTTGGTGCGTGCTGGCCTGCTAGTCTGCTAGCTGCCGTGCTCGCCCACGGTGGTAGGCTGTAGGAGCGGTGAACTCGCCAGCATTTCAGCTGCGCGGGGCACAGGTGGTGGAGCCGTGGAGCAGAGCAACCGACTCGTTAATGGCGATCGGAGGAGGCGATAGCTTTGACTCTGGTAGGGCCAGGGCGTCAGCTGGCCATGGCTGCTGCCTTGTTGGGGCAGGGTGACAAGTAGGTGCAGAAGTGAAGTGGATTTGTCTGAATTTTGATTAATGCTTGCTGCTAGAGCTAGAGGGCACAGGTAAGATAAATGCTGCTACTTTACTTCGACAGCTTACAGCACTCTCAATTTTCTGAAATAAACAACCACGTAATGCCGAACTCGTGTGCGTGCGTCCAATGAACCCGTGTTGTAAACTCTACTTTTTTTTTTCTTCTTCGGGGATGTTTGGTTCCACGTACTAAACAGTTTAGTCCCTCTCACATCGAATGTATAGATACTAATTAGGAGTATTAAACATAGACTAATTACAAAACTAATTGCACACATGGAGACTAATTCGCGAGTTGAATCTATTAAGCCTGATTAATCCATGATTAGCACACATTTAATGTAGCATCACATTATCAAATCATGGACTAATTAGGCTTAATAGATTCGTCTCGCGAATTAGCCTCCATCTATGCAATTGATTTTATAATTAATATATATTTAATATTTTTAATTAGTATCTAAACATTCGATGTGACAAGAACTAAACTTCGGACTACAAAACCAAACAGCCTTTAATATGAAAAAATACAGCCGACTGATGTCAACGAATGATTGCAGGCATTGCTCAGAAACACTCAGAAAAATTGATGGATAATTTGTACGCATGCAGTATTTGTCTGTATTTCAACTCGGTCAAGGATGGTAGACACTTGAGAGCTGAAGTAGCCCATACATTTCTGCCTTTTATTTTTTGTCTCCCCTTGAAGCAGCTAGAACTACTGTGAACTGAAGCACATGTGTAGTTATGCAATGAAGGATGCACAGTACGCTACTGTGCTGTTTTGTGGCTGTGGAAGCGCTCGTGTTTCCCCTAGATGATTGGAGTAGTTGTACAGGTGAGAGTTGCCATAATCTATCGTACAAAATTCTTGTTCAGATTACGAGTAAAATTAGCAAAAAGTATAGCCTCAACTTGAGTGCTTATGAAGGCAGACAAAGCCGTACTTAAACCGTAAAGCCATCAATAATCTATAGACGAGTTCACCTAAAACTAAACCCTACAGCACCAGTCGCATGCACTACATTCCCAAGCAGGGCAACGCCGTAATAGGCCCTTTGGGCTTTCGCCGGTTTGGTTTTTGCAGCGGCGCAAGGGCAGCTCGCTAAAGGTTATGTTTAGTTGCCAATTTTGAAGTGCTAAAATCACTGTGCTAGTACTGTAGCACACTGTAGCGTTTCGTTTGTATTTGTGAATTATTGTCCAAACATTGACTAATTAGGCTCAAAAGATTCATCTCGCAAAGTACAACAAAACTGTGCAATTAATTTTTAATTTCATCTACATTTAGTACTCCATGCATATACCGCAAGTTTGATATGATGGGGAATCTTCTTTTTTCATAGTGCCAAAGTTAGAATTTGGGGTGGACGTCAAAATTTCATGGGTCATGGAAGACGTCGAGGAGGTCATGGAGACGAAAAGGAGAGGGAGGAATTGAATGTGGGAGGAAAATACAGTTGGGGACGGGATAGGTGACGGTGTGTGTGACACGGGCCACTGTTCACACGGGGGCGGGGCAGATAGGACATAGGAGGGTGCCGAGGTGGGGTCGCCGACGTTGACCCGCTGGCTCCGCCGCTCCGGCGGGCTACGCTCCCAACTTCCCCGGAGAGGCCACTGGCCGCGACACGCGATTTTATGGCGAGGACCGGGAATCTTTTTCGCGGGCCCGTCGTTTCCTTTTCTGCAAGAAATGGGGGCGTACGCGCAAGTGCCGGTTCTTGCAGGTGTGCTTTGCTTGCGTCGGGATTGGTTGCCGCGGAAAGCCAAGGATCCGCCTTGCTGCTTCTTCTCCCAAACACGCTTTACGCCTGTACGAGGAGAAACATTGCAGCGCCGTAAGCACACTCTCCTCCACGCACGTACGCTACGCAGAGAAAGAGATGTGGAAACGTGAACTTCTGAAGATGATCTGAACTTGTGAAGTCTGCAGTGGCATCCGTCTCCCAGAGTCCCATAACGCGATCGCTTTCTTTCACAATCCAGTCGGCTGCGTGGTCAGCGCGCTTGAGGATGGGTGATGGGTGGCAAAGAATAGGCAGTAAGGCACGCCGTCATTGCTCAGCCTCAGGCAAACGGCCGAACGGGTTGTTGATTCATGGAAGAACCCATGACCATGGGGTTCACGCGTTCTGCGTTCAGCTTATGGTTGGCGCCCGCACGCGGCACGTCACAGCAGCCAAGAGGAATGGCGGATCATATCGGCAGAGCCACGGAGGCTTTCAGTTATCTGGCTTCGACTACTGTTGAATGATGGGGTCGGTTGCACGCATGGGCGCAACCGCTTCCAACCAAACTAAACGCGATAAGGACGGGGACGGGTTCTGGCCAACTCACACCGCCGACTCCTCGAATAGGAAATAACAGCTGATCGTCTCTGTCCAGCCAGCGCAATCGACGTCGGGAAGTTGGGCGTCACAACATCGACGGTTGCATGTCTAGTGTCTACAGGCGAGTTTAACTGGCGCAGGGGGGCCATCGCCAACCAGAAATGGCTGCATCGTGAGCTAGACCTAGAGGATACCGGGCTAAAGTTGTATGAGGTGGTGAACGTGCCAACGAGGCGGGAGGGTGCAGCAGTCTTTCTGACCTTGACATTAATAAAGTTTTTCAGTGGTTGAGGTAATGAACATCAGGGCAAAGCAATAAACGTACGTGAAAAGAACACGTGCAGAATTGGAAGGCTGAAGAAAACAGCAAGAACAGATATCCAGATTGACAGCTCTAGGCACACAGCGTGAAGGTCGGCCTCGACCAACTTCCTCGGTGTTTCATGTCTTCTGATAAAGATTTTTTCCCCCCAACGAACCAACACTTGCATCCCAATCGAAAACCACGAAGCGGCGAGTACAGGTAGCCGATTTCCCGATAAATAATTTCACGGTGATCTCATAACCCCTAGCAGGACAATAATGTTTTGGTTGCCATCAATAGGAGGAAGAAGGAAACAGAAGGCTGATTTCATAGCTTGAGCACAAGACACCCGGACGCTTGAGCTCGTAACGGGACAATGATATTGTCTCACGTCAACGTCACGACTTTCCCTTTCTTATCAGAAGAAGGTAAGCTTATAAATACAATTTATGCAACCCCACGATGAAGTATATTTTCCTGTTGTATGGGAATGGCAGGCCGATTTCAGAACTATACTGTTTGTCAGGACACCTGACTCAGGGTCCAGTTTTTTTTTCAGGAAAAAAAAATGGACTCAGATGTCAAGAAGAGACTGAACCGCATGAGAAAACACTACTACATCGAATTGAAGAAGTGTATAACTGACCGATACATCGGACCTTTCTTGGCCCATATACCCCTAGCCCCTCCCTTGTTTGTTGTTTCGGTGGTGGTCTCTACCTTTTTCTATCTCTTGGCTAGTTTGTCTTCCTCTTCTTTATATTCGAATAAGTGCGCCAATCTGGCTTTGAACTAGTAATTTCAGTCTTTTCGGTGGCAATTGAAATTGCTGTTCACCCAAAATTTAACCGAAAGACTACTTTTTTAACCTGGATTTCGGTTGAAATTTCACGGATTGCTAGCCAGAAAACGAAATTGAGAACCCTGCTTTGAACCGGATTGCTAGCCTAAAGCAAATAAAGAATTCCCGCCCCCTTGTCAATCCAATGCCGGAACTACAGCTGAAAAGGGTCGTGCAGGGCCACTGTCAACTCTGGGTCACTCCAGCCTACACTGCCTCGTTGGCTCCCTACATTCTGTACAGGGTTTTAGTTTGCCGAGAGCACTTGAGTTGCTGGTTGGTTGGGACCTTGGGATATCTGTCAGCCAGCCTGCCCTCCTGGTGGGACTTCTTGCAAAGGCCCAAGAGAGATGCAGAGAAGAGCTCAATGAAGTCAAGAATACAAGTTGTTCCAAGAAGATAACAAACTATACAAGGCCAGTATCAAACCATCAGGAATGCTTGAACACAATGTTTGAGCCTACCGTCAGAAATGGATATGCAGCTGCAATTGTTTGAAGATTATTATGTACATCATAGACAACTATGGGGCTTACATTCGGGAAGAATGTATTATGTATCAGCAGACATAAAAGGATGGCTGTTTCGAATAATAGTAAGTGTATAGGATAGCCAGATCATGTTTCATGGGCATAAGGAAAAATGACAGGGCCGCTTAGAACAAAAACCTAGGGGAATCTCGCCCTGTGTTTGAGTTTTTTTCCCCATCTGAAAAAGAGGGATATATGGCTGCCGGTTGGAGTGCTATTTTGCTAGCACCCAACGTCTCAGAAGTAGGATAGACAGCCAAATAGGAGGCCGTCTCTAATGCTCATTACCCAAGGCTGTTAATACATGTTTCATTTAACTAGCAAGATGAGGGACCCCTCTTGGTCTAATAAGCCAGGGCCAAAATTGAATCAAATGAATGTAGAAGGATTCAGCCCTTCTGTTGCTGATTCCTATGGGAGGACAATATAAGCCAGAGTTGTAGGTAAGCAAAGATAAAGGGGATGCTCACATGGCCTTGTCATGAAAAATGGCTTCAAATTCTTCTCACCCAAAAAAAGGAAAGACTCAAAGTATACCCAGACACTCAGGAAATGAAGAAAACTGTTCAAACCACCAAATTTCTAGTGGAAATGGTTTTTAATTACATGTGAAAACCCTACCATGATAGAAATAACAAAAAGATTAGCTGAATTTGGTGCAAAATGCCCATATCTAATATGAAGCGATTCTGGGAAAACCAGTTAATATTATCAAAGGGGGTTTTAAAAAGCAATTATAAAGCCTACATATCATCTGCACTTATCCATTCATAATCAATTAGACCAAGATAAATTTAAGAATATCAGAAACGAAGTTTGCTTAGATCCTCTTCAATAAAGAGTACAATGATGGTCAAAGGAGGCTTACCACAACAGCCTACAGGTTAAGTTTGTAGAATTAGCCTATAGCAAGCCCGTTTGTTGGCTGAACACAAAAGTGTGCATTTAAAGGATTATTTGTTTAGCTTTCAAGGGAATTTGTCACCCTATTTTCATGATTATCACTTATCAGAGTGGATTGCTGATTGGTGTCCAACAAAGATACTTTGAAGATAACATCAAACAAAGATTAACTTTCTGTTTAAGTTATAGTCACCAAAGAGTTGGTAATTGATGACTGCCAAGCTAAATGAATCTTGGGCAACGATTCCATTAAGTCTAAGAAATTCAGCAATAGTTATCAGCTATATACAGATTAAGTAACCGGACGAAGACAGGAAGAACCTTATTGACTGTTGCCAAATAATTTCTTACTTTCTGGACTGCAACATTGAGCATTGCTAATGGACTACACATCATCCAGCTGTGCAAAACTGGATGCTGGCATTCCGAGAGGACTTCCTGAACTTCAACACCCTGCGCCTAAACTTGGCCTGCTCAAGGCCATCCATGGAAGGCACAATGTTCATCGTCTCCAATTGGGGTGCATTCTTGAGCAGGAGCTTCACCAGTTCTAATCCACTTTTGCTCTCATCAATGTACTTCATCCTAACTCCCTTGAGATGCTTCACCGCCACCCCCTTGCTACATAGCACACCATGGCACTCTCCATCACTACACCGTCTACGTTTGCCCTGTGATGGCTGCAGCAACGAATATGATCTGTTTAGCACTACAATTTAACAGAGATAACATAGCAGTGAACAAAAAGGCATATCTCACCACAACAGACACACGGAGCTCTTCCACATTTGGGCAATTTGAGAGCAATGGTGCAATGGATAAAGCACCTTCTTCCCGCCTCTCAATTATGCATGACAACTGCCTCACCCTGTCTAACCGCACCTTCCACCACTCCTCAAATTGCTTCAAGTTATTTTGCAGTTCAATAATTAGATTCATCAAAAACTAAATTCAACCTCCAGATCAAGAGTATTTGAGATACACTATACCTCAATGCACCACGGTGAGAGCAAAAGGCTCCGTACATTGCCAACCAGAGCAATAAGCTCTCTGAGAGTAGCCTCCCGGGGCTTGACCTGTGGCTTCTCGATGGCAAGAAGGACTTCGTCCAAAGAAACTTCGCCATCAATTATGTGCCTGGTTGCCATTGCACCTGAGTAGCGGAGGGTTCGCAACTCTGGCATCTCAAAGAGCGCAAGAGACGACTGCTCCGTCCAAGTACAGTCCGTGATCGCGAGCGAGCAAAGGCGCGACGGACCGGCAAGGCGGAGCGCACTAATGCGGCATTGTTCAAGGATCAGGTAGCGGAGCTCCGTGCAGTGCGAGAAGAGATCTCCGAAGAAGTCATCGTCCCCTTTGAGCGAAACGGACGCGAGGTGGAGGCGGGATAGGCGGGTGAGTGGGGTGAGCGAAGGCAGAGGAAGTGCATAGTGGTCGAGGCGCAGCGTCAGGGACGTGAGGCCGGTGCAGGCGAGAAGGGAGGGCGGGAGGACGGCGAGGCGGGAGCGCGGGAGGCGGATCTCCAACCGCTCGACGCCGCGCGCCGCGGCGGCGGCCAGCCACGAGGCGAGGTGGTCGGCCGCGGAGGCGGCGAACGCCTGGTCGAAGAGGCCCTCGAGAGCGAGCCGGAGGCGGCGGAGCGGGTGCGGCGGCGGCGGCGCGGAGCGCGGCGCGAGCGCGGCGGTGGCGGCGGCCGCGAACGCCGCCCTGCGGCGCGGCGCCTCGGGGAACGCCACGGCGAAGTCGATGTCCAGCGCGGGCGCGGCGGCGACCGCGCCGCGCCACCGGCGCGAGATGGCGGAGGCGGCGACCGCGGACCGGAAGGGCAGCTTCGCCACGATCAGCCCCAGCACCGCGTCCGGGAAACCCTCGAACGGGTCGCTGCCGCCGCCGTCGCCCCCGCCGTAGTCGTCGCGGATCGCGTAGTCGCGCGCCGCGTAGGTGAGCCCCGCGGCGTGGTTGGGGATGAGGTGCTTGGTGCGCATGGCTCCCTCTCTCCCCGCCCGCCGGCTCTCGACGCCCCCGATTGGAGAACCGACTCCTTCCTTCCGGAACTGGAAGGTAAAGTACGGCGCAAGCAGCGGAACCGGAGTGGAGCGACGGGCCCGCGGCCTGCGCTTTATGGCGATCCCTCGGGCCTCGAGCCTTCCCGCGGTGCGATTCGTGCGCGTGGGAGGCGGCACCAGGCACCGGGTGCAATGGCGCGAGCGATGCTGTGGGCGGGGCGGGGCCTGCGCCGGACGGACGGGGTGGTGGACTGGTGGTGCCGTCACCGCGCCGGCGCGTGGCGGATCGTGGGGTTTTCGGCCAGTTTTTGCGTGCCGTGGCCGTGCCCCGCGCGGGGTTTGGTTTCGCCGCGGACCCGGCGAGCGCGTGTGGTTCGTTTGACGCAGGCATTCAGCCGCGGGTGGGTCGGTTGCTCCGAGCGCAGGCCCGCGTTTTGTTTCCTAGGGGTGGTTCTGGTTTGGTTTTGGCCTAGCCAAACGGATCGCGAACTTTATGCAACTTTGCGTGGTTACAGAGTTAAACTCGGATTTGTCTATGATCTCGTTGTTCTACTAGTCTACTACTACTACTACCATATACCATACCTGGCCATGTAACATTCTTATCATTCAATTCAAGTTATAAATAACGTGTTATGCGAAGCTTGTGGCAGTCGACGCAGAAGATTCGACAGATCGTGTAGTCACTTTGGTGCCAGAGGATTAAAAAGGTGCGGTTGCTTGTAATCGAAGTAATTTCTGACATGCACTAACGCCTCTGGTTCAATAGGCAATTGATATCTATGTTCAGTTTTTTTCAGTCCATCCAGGCTTCCTCTTTGGACTCTTTCAAATCTGCAGACCAATATTTTCAAAAAAACAAAATCTCCAGACCAATGTGGATCTTGCTCTGCTCATGCCAATCGATCAAAATTAACTTCACTTATTGTGGTAACATGTAGTAGTAAAAACAGAAGTAATTATTTTAAAACAGTGAAAGGTACTTCTGATATTCATCTAATATGCCATACAAACCAAAAGATTTGCTTCAGTTCAACCAACACAACATTTCAACATTGCAAGGCCAACGTTACCAGAAGCAGATGACAGTTTAACTTCTCCTTTCCTCTCTTTACAATAAATGTGACTATAACTATTGAGAAATTATGTACTCGTGTCAGAAGTGTACAACAGCATCGCAAGTGACTGTTTCAAGAAACTCCAGTTTCCCAAGAAAAAAAACAGGAGAAAACATCGTCACAGCACCTAAAATTAGACATGACATCTGGTACTATCACCGCTGATGATCCGCTTATTGCTCTGTGGCGCCAAGAGGGTGTTGGATTCCTGACATCTGGCCCATCTCGGACCACAATGGTCCTCTTTGCTCCAGAACTTGGCAACCAGCATCTTCACGAAAGCCCTGAAGTCAACAACAAATGAAGTTACAATCTCCCTGCACAAGATTGCCATGTGTTATTACCATTTAATGTCAGGATAATCTTGAGATGATTTCACAATACTAAGAACCTAGAAATCTAAAATCATACCATTTGAATCTAGAAATGAAGTTTAATCTTCGGATCACAACTTCTAGAAGTGTTATATGTCCATTATGGTAGGTTGTATCCAATCTGGTGCTACTAAAGCAAATAAGGCAATAAAGATAGGAGATGGTAATGCAATGGAAACAACCCTCGGCTTTCATGCAGTGAATCTAAATAGGAACTCATGTCCAGACAAGCATTGCCGCCCATATCCTTATATGAACCCTATATATAAAAAAAATCTAAAATACAGTAAATGCCTACTCCAAAATCATTACATTAAATAGCTATAGTAAAAGTTAAAAACCTATGATTTCAAAGAGTATTACTGCCCACCAAACTGAAGCCTTACTTGGTCTTTCTTATAACTATGTTTAAAAAACACCTGTCATTTGATGATTTTGTTTTATGTCAAACAGTTAGTCATCCCTGGTTGAGTGTTGAGAACTTTGAAGTACCCACACTTCTTGCAATGACATGGCAGTTCTCATCATTCGCTAAGCATGATTATTCTTTTGAAAGGAAGCTAAGCACAATTATTGCATTATAAGGCATAACTTGCTATGATTTGAGAGGGAACTGGAAGCATCTTGACATCTGTATTACTAAAATAGTAGAATAGTTTAAATTATAATCCTGCTTATTTCATGGAAGTAATCTAATGGAAGGTTCATGCTTCCTGTCATTCTTTTAAGATGCTTCATGGAAGTAATCTAATGGAAGGTTACCAAGGGTTCATGCCCTTTAATTAAATAATTACACACAGGCCAGAACGCAGGCTGCATAAGGAGGTAACAGTAACCAATGCGAGCAAAGAAGATGGCTTTCTTAGCTGATCGGTTGAACTTGGTAGATACATTGGATAAAAGATTTATATATTTGCTATTCAGATTAGATTTAACATCTGGTTAAAGTGCTCAATGAATCTCATTTGTCTAAACGATGAGTTGCATCCTTCTAAATTCAGGATTGCAGTAAACCCTTTCAAAAAAAAGGTGCAGAGTGAAGCTAAACATGTAATGAGGTGCATAAAGAAATATCATATATATGAAACATGGGCAAGATGAGAAATAAAAGGGCCTAATACATTTTGATCTCAGAAAGGCAATTCCTTAGAGGAGGTGCAATATCTATAGGCTCTCCCGTGCGGACAGGTTCAGGTCTGTAGATGTTCATTGCCAGGATCAGTTCAGACGATAACAGTCCATAAAGCTAACTAGAAAGTCAGGCAATCAGGCAATTGACTACAGAATATATGTGCGTGAGTTCACAAATTATCCTGACAAGGAATCAAGCATCGCGGACCAAAAAAACAACATATTGAAACACAGCATTGGACAGTTACTGAATGTGAAATTGTATGGTCCTTGGGTAAAGCAAAAGGGAATACTTACAGTGGTGAGCAAGGCGAACGACCACCGTTCACATAGTACACAAACAAGTACGAGTCATAATGTTGTCCTCTTATGTAGTAAAACATTGGAAGCCTTCTGACTAGCTTAAATAGCATCTTCTTATAAAAGCTGATAGCAGGCTGGTTGTATGAAATGACATGTAAATAAACACCTCTGCAATTTGATATACTTGCTGCATATTTAACCACTTCTCGAACCAGCGACGATGCTGCAAGCGAGAATTCTTGTAAGATCAACCATATCAAATCCACAAGATAAACTGTAAATGAGGAGACAAGGTAACAAACCTATGCCAAGGTTTCTGTAGCTATCCACCACACCCAGCGTCAATATATACACAAGTGTTAGATCTTTGCGTGAACTGTTATACCTAAACAAGTCCTCAATCTGCATATCAAAATCATTAGCTTCACTGAGCTCACCAGTTATAATACCATTTTCAGGGCCTTCTGTATGGTGATACCTCGCTATCTTTTGCCGCGATCATCCTCGTGGTTACAAAACCTATTATCTCATCCCTGCGGTCGTCTGACCTGCTGGTGTCCACAGCGCCCCAGGAAACAATACCATGGCCGCTCACAACATTCAAGAAGAACTCCCTCTCGTACCTGAACAAAATGGAAAGGATTACATGACCAAATCAACCAGTGATGGTAAATTTGTCAGCAGGTAGTAGAATTTGGTAAGAGTAAATTTGTCAACAGGTAGCAGAATTTGGATATAACAATAAAAGCAAGGAACAACCTAGCAAAAACAGCAACCGTTTCTAGTAGCTACCTTATGGGAAAGAGAGCGAGATGAATCTTCTCTAGAGCTTCGAGGTCGGAGGGTTGGATAGGCCGATACTCTATAGTGGGGTAGATTTCGGATCTCGGGTCCAACATGAGCAGCTCCGGCGGCGGGGACGACGACCGACCAGGTTCTTCGCCGGGAGGCCCGGGAACCGTCGCGTGAGGGAGAGGGGACTCCTCGCTCCGAGGCGTGCAACCGTTTCCGCGCGTGTCAGGGGCGCCACGGCGAATCACAGCTTGCTCGGTGGTGGCGCCGCCGCCGCGATAAAAGAGTGGGGAGGGGAGAAGAAGGCGCCGGCGCCGGCGCCAGAGGCCGATCGGCGAGTGGGACAGAGAGAAGTGGGGAGAAGAGCCAGTGAAGGCCGGATCGCGAGGCTGGGAAGCAGGGGATCAGGGGAGGCGGTGATGGACGAGCGGCGGCGACCTGGACGTGGACAGGAAGAACAGAAAGGAAGGAAGAGTCACAGGTCAGGATGCTAATCGGCTGATTTGGGTGACATTAGCCGATGCTGAACTGTTAGAGGATTCGTAATCCAAATAGGTGACGTTTCCATTTCTTTGAGTTAGTTCCGCCGTCCATTCTCCGCGCCATTGCTGATTGCTCTATCTTATTTACCATTAATAATAATTTTTTTTGTCTCATTTCAAACTTTGGATCTCATGGTTTCGAATGATATGAATAGTTCATGATTCAACCTTAACCAACTCAATCCATGTCCTTTTTAAGAATTTTTAGTCATTAGCCAAACCCAATGACTTTTATGTTCTCTTTCTTTTTTTCTATCTCTGATCTTGCAATATTCCTTCCCCACCACCGATTGAAAACGTTCACGACACTACAACCTCCCTCCTCTAGCCTCTATGTTCGTCCCAATCCTTCCTCTATAATCATTCTCTGTTACCGTTAGTGCTGACACACTATTGTCTCACATCACATATAGATTAGCCTTCCATTTAAACTCCGGAATTAGAGACTCACCATAGTCAAAGCCACCTAAACCTTGCTAGAGTTTGATATATGGTTAAATTTTCACCGAAAAAGGTACATAAGGTTAAACCTACTTAGAATTGGAGATAGATATGAAGATCTTAAAATTGGAGATAGATATGAAGATGGGTAGCGAGAAAAGAAAAATGAAGTCTGGGATGAACAATTTCATGTGGTTGAAAATAGAGGCTAAGGATTTACATGTACGAGCCGATCAGTTAACTCTCGGGAGAATCACAAATGTTCATTTTGATAGGTTTTGTAATACTAATTGTACACATCCTCAACAAAATCATTTTTCGTATCATGTGTCTAGAGCACGAAGCATGACATTGTTAAAATAACTGGTTAATTGGCAGAATTGCAAAACTATTAGTCCAAGTGCCTTTATGAATATTTCTAACCCACTTATACAACTCTGAGCATACACATCACATCTAAAATATTGACGAATGGAAACATGCAAACTTAGGTCTAAATATGTTGTAAGCACGTCCAAATTGAAAGAATGATTTGTCATCTCACTTTTCATATGCATTGGAGCTCGAGACAAAATAATATAAAAAGGGCACACATAATGTCACAATGATCAAGATGACGTTGTGTAGGAGCCTAAGGATGGTCGTGTTGATCTTATTGGTTTCTGTGTATATGTGCGCGAATGGATTTGTGGAGGGTTTTTATTTTTATTTTCACTTTTTTTTAGTCTCGCCGAAATAAGTGAAATGCACGTTTAGCTAAATTTTGATCTAATAGGTGGATCTTTCAATCGGAATTTTGATCTCGATGTGGGTATGCGTATGACTTAAACCACTAAGTTGGTTTGGCTTAGACGTATAATAGCAGTGGGTTGGTTCTTGAGCAGGGGGCATTTGTGTTCGTACCATTAGCAGCTTTTACGAGGCATGATATAAATAGGGATCCACGT
The DNA here is from genome assembly GCF_005286985.2 of Setaria viridis. Classification (NCBI taxonomy): domain Eukaryota; kingdom Viridiplantae; phylum Streptophyta; class Magnoliopsida; order Poales; family Poaceae; genus Setaria; species Setaria viridis. The sequence continues at coordinate 34,659,964 of NC_048263.2, forward strand.
AAATAATACCCAGGAGGCATGTGTTAAAATTTGTTGTATGGAAAAAGGAGTATAGATGTCGGTCGATAACTGAACCAGACACACTTTCGGACCGGTAAAGCGGAGCGTAGGAACCGGCCGTCCCGTTCTTGGTAGCCGGGAGGGCACCGTCCGCTGCACCGTCCCGAACCTTCCCATGCACTCTCACGTGTTCGGTTGGCCTTCCCGAACCGAAACGCCGCACTGCCCCCCCCCCCCCAACGCCCCGTTCTTTTCTCTCATTCCATCCCACATCGCCCCTTCCGCCTAGAGGGCTCCTTCGCTCGCGAGCCGGGATTAAGCGATGCTGGCGGGAATTTTTCGACGGAGCGCGGGAGATGGCACCGTCCCGGGGCTAAGGCATGGGAGGCTTACGGTGACCTCCCATCCTCCCACCACTGTCTTCGCTCTCCTCCTCCCTGGTGCGCCTTCTCCTCTCTCTCCCCCTGTTCAACCTCGGTTTGCCGGTGGATCAAGGTACTCCGGTGGCGTCCTGTGCCCCTGCCAATGCTGCGACGGTACATCTCCCCCTCCTCTTACGCTGCTTCGTCCCCTCTCCCACGTTGATCTGTTGATTCGTCTTATTTTGCTTGGTGTTGATGAACCCTAGGTTCTTCTTCTCTTAGATCCATGCGCTCCTTTTATTGTTCTGTATCTGGATTTATGGTTGTGATGAACCCTAGGTAGTTTGTAATGTGGATCTATGGTTGTCACGTATAGAGGTCGATCTGATTTTTATGTTCTTGTACCATCCTCCCGGTGGATCAAGGTCCTCCAGCGGCGCCCTGTGCCCTGCCAGTGATGCGCCGGTGCATCTTGCTTGGTGTTGATGAACCCTAGGTTGTTTCTGATGTGGATCTATGGTTGTTCTGCATCTGCATTTATGGTTTTGATGAACCCTATGTTGTTTCTGATGCGGATCTATAGTTGTCATATATACTTGTTAATCTGATTTTTTTGTGTCCTTAAACCTTTGCTTACTCCTTTGCAACCAATCACACCCGTAGTACTGAGCTGAGCAAAGTGTCTAGGTCGATAATGAATCATTGCCGTCGGAGGAGCACCTTCGGGTGTGGCAGCCGCGTCTAGGATAACATGTACTTCTGAATGTTTGCTTGCTTAACAACATGACCCCAAGTTCTTCTACTAAACTCTAATGAACACTGCATTGTATTCTTAAACATGAATTTGAAAGGTAGGCGCCGGGTTGCGGCTGCTCTTGTTGCTGCTGTTGCTGCATGATTTTTCATGTGATTTAGGAGGAGAGCTGAGGATGCTCGGTCCATTACCTATGGACCCATGGCAGAGAGGGACAAAGAGAGGAATAGTAATCTCAGATTCATTTATGAATCTAATGATGTTCATTGTGTTAACTTGCTAAAGATGAGGAGGGCACCTTTCTTCCAACTGTGTGACTTGTTTTGTTCAAGATAGTTGGTTATGGATATCATACATGCCACTGTTGAAGAACAAGTTGCGATGTTCTTGCATGTAGTTGGACACAACCAGAGGTTCAGGGTCATTAACATGACATTTAGGAGGTCACCTGAAACTATCAGTTTGTTCTTTCACCAAGTCTTGTATGCAGTTGGTGAGTTGAGAAATAAGTTGATTGTTCCACCATCTACTAGTGTTTATCCTAGGATCCTTGGCAGCAGGAGATGGAACCCATATTTCAAGGTTGGTGGCCCTTTCCTGATTGTAAACCAACTGACCTTACCCATATGGTAGTAACCTGTTAATATGGCTATTTGTTTTTAGGACTACATAGGAGCAATTGATGGGACACATGTCTTAGCTAGAGTTCCTTTGAAGATGCAAGCTGCCTTTAGAGGCAGGAAGCACACCATCACTCAGAATGTTTCGGCAGCAGTGGACTTTGATTTCAGGTTCACATATAAGCTTGCTGGTTGGGAGGGATCTGCGCATGATGCTCTAATTTTGTCAAATGCTCTTGAAAGGGCTGATGGCCTTACAGCCCCACAAGGTACCATACCTCACATATACACATGCCAACAAATTGCACCCACTAAACTGATAAACCATCTCCATTTGTTACATTGTCTAGGGAAATTCTATCTTGTGGATGCTAGATATGCAGCCAAGCCTGGGTTCCTACCACCATTTCGTGGTATAAGGTACCACTTGAGGGAGTTTGGTTCTAATAGTCCACAAAACCAAAGAGAGTTGTTTAACCTGAGGTATTATTTTCTTAGAGTGACAGTAGAGAGGACCTTTGGTGCTCTAAAGAATAGGTTCAGAATCCTTGACAACAAGCATTTCCATCCTTACAAAATCCAAGTAAAGTTGGTTCTTCCTTGTTGTATTCTGCATAATTGGATACTTAGGCATGGACAAGATGAACATGTTCCCACTAAAGCTGCTTGGACTCCTAACTCCACTGATACTCCCCTTGAGTCAGAACACAGTCTTGACAATGGAACCTGGGCACAACAGAGGGATGCATGGGCTGCACAGATGTGGCAGAATAGGGGATCTATTCTTCTAGAGTTTAATTCCACTGAAGTACTTGGGGTTCATGTACTATTTAGTAGCATTGATGAATTTGTAATATGTACTGAGACCTGTGACACCCTGCTGTGATATGTACCTGCAATCATGAATAATATCTTGATATGATGTTTGCATGCAGTATTTACTTTGCTGTTTGATTCCTAAATACTTTGATGTTTCTTTTTCTGATGGTATTGTGGTTAGGACATGACTGCGATGGGTGAGGAACTTGTTGGTGTTGCCAATGAGGTAGGTGTTGAGGGTGGGGTGGTTGCTGTGGAGGAAGGGAACCCAACAGCCCCTCCACCCAATGGAGCTCAGCCTGGGAGGCCAATGCAATGGACCAGTGTTCAGTCAGCCTTCATGCTTAGTAGGTTTCATGATCTGGTTGGACAAGGGGTCAAAATTGACAAAGGCTTCAAGGAAGTTCATGTTAGGCAAGTTGCTAGGATGGTTTCTAATTTTGCTGAAGTCAATATCACTACCAACCAAATTTACAACCACCTGCGCAAATGACGCCAGAGATGGGTTAAAATTGCTAGGATGAAGGATCTCAGTGGTGCTCTCTGGAATGAGGAGCATCACATGATAGTTCTTGAGAAGGAGCATCTGATAGGCCACACTAAGGTTAGGCCACAACCATATATCAAACTGTTATGGTTGATAATTACCCTTTTCTCTAACTATTGCACCATCTCTTTGCCCAACTAGGATCATCCTGCTGATGCTAAGTTCTTGAACACCCCAATTGAGAAATATGTCCAGATGGAGGCCATTTTTGATCTAGCCAGGCTACTAGTAGGTTTGCCATGGGTTCCAATGAACCTTTAGGTGTACCAACTGACCTTGGTCACCTTGAGGGGGGAGATGTTAGATCAGAGACAATTGATTTAGGTGGGAGTGAGGGTGATTCTGGTAAGTAAAATGAAGCCTCCAATGAGGTGGACAACTCAAAGAGTAGTGATGATAAGGAAGGAAGAGGTGGTAAAAGGAGGAAGTTGTGTGAGGAAGAATACCAGTTGATGCATGGTATGAGTGTTGTTGCTGCCTCTGTTGTAGATGCTCTCAAGGCTCCTCAGCACAATGAGGTCCATGAGGATCTTTATGGTTGTGTCATGTCCTGCCCTGGGTACTCACAGGAGGCGCTGATGTTTGCATTTGTGTTTCTACTGAAAACACAAAGCAGAAGGCCTATGCTTTGTTCAGATGAGTGAAGCCCATAGGATCCTTTGGCTTAGGACCTACCTGAGCCAAGCCTACTTCATCTAGATGCTTAAGGACTGCCATCAGATATTTTGCTTGCCTATGCTATAGTTTGACATCTTGGGTTAGCACTAACCACTAATGGTGAGGGTAAAGATACCATTTGAAGTCTATCCAAGGCTGCATATATTTTTGTATAGCACAGGAGGTCACTGGGAGGAATCTGTTAGGTGTAAACTTGAACGCCTGCAATTGTGGTTGTGATGGATGCATCTTGTCTTTGTTCTGGTTCTTTGATCTTTCTTGTTGGTTGTGCCCAGAGTTGTTGCTGGGTACCTTCTGGTGATTCCATATTTATTTGATCTATCTTATTTGCCGTGCCCATGTTGTCTAGTGATGATTCCATCTTTCAAGGTAAGAAATTATGCCTATGATGATTGAAATATTTTCCCAATTATATGTGGACGGGTAACATCAGATGGCCTTGAGCTTATGAGGGACTATGACATTGTTGTTGTTCTTGTCCACTGATCTTAGTTGTTACTTCTTTCTTAATTGTCCACTGATCTTGTTGCTGTTCTGTTGTCGATGTGCTATTGCTGCTGTTTCTGTTGTCAATGTGATGTTGTTTCTGTTCTGCTATTGCTCTTGTGTCACTGATGCTTCAAGCTCAAGGTCAAGAGAAGATGAAAATATAAATCTGAGACCAACATTTACTATATCACATTTCTTATCATCATGTTTTATTTGTTTCATAAGGCACAATGGCTTGGTATGTTGTGTATCGAGGTAGGAAGCTTGGGGTCTATGCAAATTGGGTGACCTGTTAGCAGGTCACGGGTTATCCTAATTGTTGCTGTAAGAGTTTCAGTTCTAAAGAGGAGGCAACTGCTTCTTTCCTAGAGTACACTGGTGATGAAGATGTCAAAGAAGCTTCTTTCGGTCCACAAAAGACGGCAAATGAATTTAGTTGGATCCATATCATAGTTATGCTACAATTTATTGTTATTACTGTACTGCTACTTGCTAGTAGTAATTAGTTGCCTTTGGAAATAGTTCATCAACATCAACCTTTGTAACATGAAAACAGCTCCTCAAATCCTCATATTCATGAACATTGGTGGTAACCTTACCAAAATGGTACTAGGGTTCTTTGATCTCCTCCCATTCAAGCTACCAAACAAGATCTGGTGCGCAATATCATACACGATAACGATGCATCCAGTTCAATCAAAGAACAACTCGCATGCTTCAGGACGACAGCAAAGTGCAACCAAACAAACCTCTTTGCATCACTATATCCCGCCTCCCCCGATCCGGTACAGCCCATCCATCCCGGATGGCTTCCTCCTTTGCAACCAATCACGCCCATAATCGATGTGTCGATGATCCGATTGTGTTTTTGTGCTAGGATGACTCGACAACTTTGGTCCCGTTTAGTTCCGTTGCTTATATTTAGCACCCACATCGAATGTTTAGATACTAATTAGAAGTATTAAACGTAGGCTATTTACAAAATCCATACACATATAGAGGTTAAATGGCACGACGAATCTATTAAACCTAATTAGTCTGATTTGACAATGTACTGCTACATTAAACATTTGCTAATAATAAATTAATTAGACTTAATAGATTCATCTTGCGTTTAACCTCAATCTTTACAATTAGTTTTATAATTCATTTATATTTAATCCTCAGGATTCAAATATTCAATGTGACACCTTGGAGGGACCAAACGCCCCCTTCGCCTCGTCACTGTCACGACTCTCTCCCTCTTCTCGAGGAGGGGTGTGCGGCCAATCTATTCTCCCGGATACTCCAATGTCGAGTGGGGCCTCATCATCGTCCTCGCCGCCGCCGGCGGAGGCCGGGGACGGATACTGGGTGGCGCGGGAAGAGGCGGCGGCGCGGCTGGAGGCGATGGCCGCGAGGGCTCTTGAGGACGAGCTCTCGGCGGAGCAGTTGGAGACCAACAACCAGCTCCAGGAGGACGAGGTAATGTATCGCGCGCCCCCGACTGCTTGTGAGTTCGTCTGCTTCCCCAGGGCGCGCCGGAAATCGGTGGATAATATGTGGGATCCTGATTACTTGATTAGGGCGAAAAATATATGGAGTTGCAGATATTAACTCGTGACGACATTCGCGTACAGGATGCGCAGTAATCGTTGTACTTGTACTTAGTAGTCTGAAACTGGAATTCAATTACGCCAGAGGCTGCAGTGGAATTGCCCTTCTGTAGCATTGCGATAATTGCGGTTTTCTTCTCCTGTAAAACTATATAATGATTCTTGTCGTGTTCAGTTAGGGTTTAGGATTGGAGGATAAGGATGGTGAATTTGTGCATCTACTGCGGAGAACGAGTTAGGACTTGGGAGTTATGATTGTCAGTTCTAAGAAATAGATGTGTTAAAGCTATTCGAACTACTGTTGTCGTTAATACCCAGTAGCATATCATAATATGTTCAGGTGTTGGCACTGCAAGCCATTTATGGGGATGATATGGTCATCTTGGAGGATAAGGCGGGTCTTCGTTCTTTTAGGTTTGTTCCACAGCTTTGTCCTTCTCATGAACTCTCTCATTATTCAAGAGTGTAATGTTCATGTCTTCTTCCCCAGATTTTTGTGCAGTATCCAGTTCCCAATGACACTAAGGTCTTATTGAATTTTCGTCCAAACGGAACTATGGTTGGAACTGATAATAATTATGGGAGCCAAGATGTTGGTGAACTCTTTTGTGCTTGCAGCTTAAAGCATTTACCACCTCTGGTGTCAACATGTTTGCTGCCACGATCATATCCCAGTACATGTGCTCCTTATTTTACTATCTCAGCCAGGTGGCTGGATGAACCAAGTGTCTACCTCTGTGCCATGTTTGATGAGATTTGGACTGAGCTGCCAGGACAAGAAGTGGTGTATAGATGGGTGGACTGGCTGAATGTCTCTTCATGGTCTTGCATTTCTTTGAATGACAACATATTATTAGTCCCAGATGCAGATGTTGCAGATGAACGTGCTATTGCAAGAAAACTTCTTGTTGATGCTACTATTCCTCTGATGCAAAATTACAGTGAGAAGAGATCTCAGGAAATATTTCTGAAAAGCCTGCATGAGTGTGGAACTTGTCTTAGTGAAAATACTGGTGAGTCTCTTATACCTTATCTATTGTGTTTGGTTTTGCTGACTTATTTACCTTTTCTTCAAGTTTCTTCCACTGCTCTTTGGTCTATCTTGTTGGTCATCCCTTCTTTAGAAATAAAATTAGGAACTCAAGTGAGGAAGCAAAATAGTACTTTGTAAACAGCAATGGCAGGATGTCAGGATCTATAAAACTATGGATTCTAGGTGGCTTAGCCGCCATCCCTTTATTCTCACCAAAATACGAAAACATGCAAACCATGGTGTCTTTTCAGTATTTTTTATGCTTGAAGCTTGAACCCTGTCTATTGGTTTTTGACTGTTTCCGTCTTCATTTCTTCACTCTACCAGGCTTTAATTTCACCAAGCTCCCATGTCACCATTCGTTTTGCATGAAGTGTATGGAGTCTCACTGCAGAATTCACGTGAAAGAAGGGACTTTAACCATGCTGACATGCCCTGATACAACTTGCCGCAGTCCACTTCCATCGTCAATATTGAAAAGCCTTCTAGGAGATGATTGCTATATGCGATGGGAATCATTCGCTCTACAGAAACTCTTAGATACAATGCCTGATTTGGTATATTGTCCAAGGTGTGATGCTGCTTGCTTGGAGGTTGACAATGATGCTCAATGCCCAGAGTGTTTTTTCACCTTCTGCTCTTTGTGCAAAGAACGATGCCATGTGGGGAAGGAGTGTCTTACACCAGCAAAGAAAATTAGCATTCTGAGGGTAAATACTGCATAATGTGTTAATGATTTAACTTTCTTTAGTGAAATCATGCGTACAGCCAGCATCTTTAGACTTTGTTAGGGGTACTTAATTTGAAGTCAAATTATCGGTATGGGATGGGCATATGGTTATTTGTCATAATTGTAGTATCTGTTACTGTTCCAATATTCAGATGTGACCTGGTTCATTGAAGTTAGGTATTCTGCTTTGATGCATTCCATACTGTATGTAGTTCAGGATCTTAATAGTCTCAGTGAAATCAATTGTCCTTTTCGGTTGTACTATGTAGTCGAACTTATTAAATGAAGATGTATCAATACAAGTACAGCAGAAATTACTGTCGCCAATGTTGTCCAAAATGTCACTCATTTGTAACTGGAGGGATTATTTTGTTAATAAATATCTAATTCTTAAGCAACGATGTGCTTACGTAACAATTGAAGAACGAGAATGATATTATTTTAGCATGCTACATATTGGGCAGTGCTTCATTTGTGTTTGCATGATTCATTCGCTATTTCTTCTTTATACTGTTGTTTCTTAATATCCATTCACAGTGCCATGGCACATTCTACTTTTTGACAGGAACAACACCAGAAATATTCCCTGCCAGAAAAACAATTGTTGAAAGAACAGAAGGAAATAGATGAATTGCTAAATGTCTGTGAAGTGCTTCGCAATTCTAAGCCCCCTCTTGTAAGATGGCTATCTCAAAAACTCAAGGCTGCAACCACATGACCTGTAGGAACTGTGGGAAATCCTTCTGCTATCGTTGCAACCAGAGAGTTAGTGGATATAACTATTTCTGGTAATGCTGATTCATGTGCAAATATTTTGTTTTCAATCTTTTTTGTACTCATCCAAAAGCTAAAAGATTTTTGCCACTTAAGGTCTGGAAATTGCGAGCTGTTTGAACACAACAATCAAGGGAGAAGGTTCAGACTGGATGAAGATCCTGATGATGATGATCCAGAGGAGCTAGAGCCTGAACTGCCATGGCTTTGTCCTTGTCCAATCTGTGGCTGTTGGAATGAAAAGGTTAGCAACAGTCTCTAATCTATTTGCATCTAGAGCATGGCAACTTCCACTAATATCCACATCGCATCTCCAAACACTTATTTATGTATCTGTTAGGCTGTTAGCCTTATGCTGCTAAAGGAATATTTATGTAAATCCTGTGTTTTAAATTTAGCTAAAGTTATATCACCCTCATTGATCTTTCTTTGTTCCTGTATCTATTTTTAAATCTACTTTTTTTTAATCTGTCATATGGTCACCATACATGTGCAGATAGTCACTGGAAGTAGCTCTCTTTCCTTCTAAAAAGTTGAATGAATTCTGCTGCTTATACTTGCTTTGTTACTTATGAAACATGTCAACTAATATCAACTAATATCTCAATGCAATGCCGTGTTTTATTGACAGTTTGACACAAACAATCATATATCGTGCATGGGTTGCCGAGGCCACTACTGCGCGTTATGCCAGAAGAGGGTCTTGAAGAGCTCTGAACACTATGGACCGAGAGGTTGCCAGCAACACACATATCCTTAGAGATTCCAATGCTTGCTGTACAGTACGTAACTCCTTTATAACATAACATCTTGCAACTCCCAGCGTTTTTGCATCCACTTGTCCAAAAGGAGAGGATTCCTGTTGGAAGGGACAATGTAAATTTGCAACCATTAGGTTCCATAGTACTAGCATTTAGCCAGGATCATTGATGTCAAGAGCAAATTGTTTGCCATGTAATGAACAGCAGAACAGGGCATTCTTTTTTAGTGTAGTTTGAAGATTCAATTCCTGGCCAACGATTGAAGATCCAGTTCGGTTTATGCATTTAGCCGATCTACTCACGATTTCACACACCGGGTGCGTCGTGCATATCCTTGCACGAAGCCTGAAAGACACCTAAAAAACGCTAGCGTGATTTGGGTTCTTGCACTCTATTTATTTGATATGTTTTCAGCGCCAATAACCTGCAGCAGGTGTAGAACTAAACGTGCTGCTTTTTTATCGGTTATTATGTGTGTCCTTAGAAATATTAATTGTTCGTCGGGCAGAGAAGTTGGAAGTATGCTTTACTGTGCAAAAAATGACGTGCGATGATACGAGTCGTGTGCGATGCCATCAACCTTACCAGCAGTAGTCCAGACCGGTTTATATACGAGTGCCTGCCGCAAGCGCAAGATTACTTTTATTTTTATCGCATGATGAGATGAAGGGCCAATCGATACGAGCTGTGCGGATGGGCGACGTGCCGGCGTGAGCATCCGAGCAAAGACTTTACCAAGCTGTCCAGCGGCGGCGAGGTTCTCGCCGGAATATAAACACGATGTCAGTGGAACCATCCTCCTCGGCATCGGCCGCGGAGGTCGGTGCCGGGTACTGGGCGGCACGGGAGGAGGCCGTGGTGCGGCTGGAGGCGATGGCTGCCGCTGCCGCGAGTGATCACGAGCTCTCGGGGAGCAGTTTCAGGGCAACAGCCAGATACAGGAAGACGAGGTAACGGATGACGCGATGCCTTCAGTTTCTTCTCTTGGTTTCAGCAGTTCATCGCTAAAACCGAATTCGATTCCACATGGGGTCGCAAGTCTCGCAGACCGCCGTGTGTCCTGTAGTAGTGTAGCAAGTTCAGTTACGTTCAGACAAGAAAATTGCATCTGATGACATGTTGTGATTGACCTCCAGCTGCTGGCACTGAAAGCCATCTACGGGGATGACATGCTCATCTTCGACAACATGGACGGCCTTCATTTTTTTCAGGTAAACTGAGCATCTGAACCCCATCCCAATTCACAAGTATTCATAAGTTCAAAGTTTTTTATTGATCTTGGTAGTTCTTAGTCCTTGAGCTGAATTTATTTAGGCTCATTTTGTTAGAAACCTTGGATATACCATGAAGTGGCAGTTTCAAATTATTTTGTGCTGTTCGTTACTACTGTATCATTGAAAAATCTATCAACCTTGGATCTGAATGTTGCTTTTGGGCATTGCTAATTATAAGTAAACAGTGCTGAATTAATACTTGCTGCAGTCATCAATACAATCATAGAAAAATGTAGGTACTTTTGATTCACTTGCATTGACTAGTTGGATTTCTTTTATAAGTAAAGCAGATATGTTTTTTGGGCTGCATAATGTCTTTTTATCTCTTGTGTTGCCAGAAGATGAAATATGTATGAAATATCACCTGAGCATGGATTTACTTTGATTTAGTGTCTTTGCTCTGTATCCAAAACATGTCCTGAACTCCTGATCATCACACTGCATAGCTCTTCTGCAATGCTTAAATATTTTAGTGTGAAAGACATCCTTTTGACGCTGTGTTTCGGAATAACAGCAAGCACTTGAACTGATATATCTACTCTTATATTAGCATCATACTACTCTTGTTTTGCTTTACTTTCTGCATGTGGTTATTAATTTTGAAAAGTCAGTTTAGTTTATAATGCATATTTGGGATCTCAATATGCCAGGAATGCTTGGCATAAGCTTGGTGCTATGCCTACACAAGAAGTTGTGCCGGAGTACATCGCATTTGTTCATGAGCTACTCCCTAACTGGGCTGAGAAATAAATTAGCAGGAGAGTGAGAGATTGCTGCAACCACTGAGCTCAAGGAGTGACCATCGATCTGCACTTTTTCTTTCCTCACTGTTGGATGCGTGTGTTGCCAACTTGCTCCTGTGCCGCTGAGCCAGCTATATACCCTGCAACTTGTTTGGCTACTAGTAGCTACCTAATGGTTTCTTATTGGGTTGTAACCATATTTGACCAACAGTTTATATAACTTATGCACTGGAAAGTTTATATAACTGATTGTGAAGGTTTGAATTGGAGTGGGTTATATTTATTTCCCTTGTGAGAATGGGTTGGTGGGTTACAACTTGGGTTACAGCCCAATTAGCAGGGCTAGATGCACCGCTACAGTGAGGAGAGGTCGCAGGAAGCATTTGATCAGAGCGTCCACGAGTGCGGAGTCTGTCTCAGTGAAAATACTGGTGATGATGAGCTCCCTCTTGAACCCATCGATGGCTGTCTGGTCAGTACATTTTGCTGGTGAAATTTGTTGAGAATTTCACCCTTTTCTTTCACGTTTTTGCAGGCAGAAACTTCATCCAGCTCCCGTGCAACCATTCCTTCTGTGTCAAGTGCATGGAGTCCTACTGCGGCATCCACGTGAAGGAAGGCAGCGTGACCAGGCTGGCGTGCCCGGACACGTCGTGCCGCGCGCCGCTGCCGCCGCCGGTGCTGAGGCGCCTCCTCGCCGAGGAGGGCTACGCGCGGTGGGAGTCGCTGGCGCTGCGGCGGACGCTGGACACGATGCCCGACGTGGCCTACTGCCCCCGGTGCAACGCCGCCTGCGTGGCCGCCGGCGACGACGCGCAGTGCCCCGCCTACTTCTGCGGCGCCACGTCGGGGACTCCTGCGTCCCCGCGGTATGCTACGCACGCGGTGCCGTGGCCATTCAACATGAGAGAGCCACTTCCTCTCTTTTGTTTTCGCTGACTTGGTACATATGCAAATCGGCCGTCGGGGCAGGAGCGGCAGAAGCTGATGAGAGTGTCGGTGAGGGAGCAGATGTCGGAGGCGCAGCGGCTGCGGGAGCAGCGGAAGGTGGAGGAGCTGCTGAGCCTGCGGGAGGTGCTCCGCAGCACGAGGCAGTGCCCGTCCTGCCGGATGGCCATCGCCAAGACGGAGGGCTGCAACAAGATGGTCCGCGACAACTGCGGCCAGTTCTGCTGCTACCGCTGCAGCCGCGCCATCAGCGGCTACAAGCACTTCGTGTGAGCAAACCAAACGCCGCCGACTCAACCCTCTAGCAGCTCGTTGCAACTATGCTTCATAACTTTCGTTGCCACTTTTGGGGTTCTCGCAGCAACGGGGAGTGCGGGCTGTTCGAGCGCGTCGGCAGGGGGAGGCTCCCGGGGCAGCAGGCGCCCGACCTGGACGAGGACGTCGAGATCAAGGAGCCCGGGTGGATGCGGGCGCTCAGGTACAAGTGCCCCGCCTGCGGCGCCAAGCGCACCAAGGTGAGCAGAGACGCTTCTTCTTGTTGCTTGCTACACATCAGCTTAGGGGCATGTTGATGAAGCTATCAGTTGCTTTGGTTTTGGATTAACAAGCGGGCGCCAACAACCTTCTGGTGTGCCGGTCGTGCCAGACACGGTACTGCGCGCTGTGCTGAAGAGGGTCTGGGAGGTCTCCCAGCACTACGGGCCATGGGGTGATTGCCAGCAGCGCAGCTGAATGCGGTAGCACCCAGCTTCAGTTCAAACTGCAGCAGAACAGAGACTTTCCTCATCAGCTACTTGCCAACCCAAGCAGAGATATGTTGAAAGGGAGAAACAGTGAACATGCATTGTTCATCCAAGGATGTAGTATCGGCTCTTAGCTCGCTCAGTTTATTGTATATTTACAGGTTTCCGTGGTAGTTTAAACAGAAATTGCTCGTCAGTAGTTCCTTAAGACAGCCCCAGTTATAAACCTATGGTTCAGTACAGCCTCGGCAGTTGGCCGCTTGCGGTAATCCGGATCAAGCATTGCCTGTCAGAATATAAATTAGAGTTAGCATCTTTGCTGAAGATGTGTATCCTGGACCAAAGCTCATAACTGAATCAGAAGATTCCTAGCTGCCCACTGCAATACCGTGCATGATGTGCAGGTGCAGCAGTAAACTGCATAAGTTTCATGAATAGATAAGGTTTGACTTTAGCAATTAACATGATGAAGGCAAACCTGGAGCAACTCCCAGCCAGCACCATCCCCCAAATCTAGAAAATTTACGGCTTCCGACAACCGGTCATCTGCCAGACAATACCTACAAGAATTGCAAAGGTAGATAAGCATGTGTTGAATCTGAATATAATGACTGGTCACCATGTTGAGAAAATCAGCAACAATGAGCTTATTCACTGAACATGCTTTTTTGCCTAATAAAAAAATAATTGCTAGGACTAAGCAAAGGGAAGTTTTATTTTGTGTCAACAACTCGTACTCTCTTGCCGCATAAATGTCAAGCCGGAAAGTGCTCTCCAAAAGTCTCTGCACCATCAATCAATATTATGATAAGCGTCTAGTTGGAAAATAGGAAGCAATACGCCTCTTACATGAAACATGAAGTTAAGACATATCCTCAATCACCTGCAAGGAAATGCCATCCATAATGCCTGCTTCACAAAATGGAATAAATGCCATGTATGCAATAAGCAGCCCGGCTCCATAACTGTTTTGTCAAGTACACGCAAATGTAAGTGATCGTTTTTGTTGAAGTAAAAGAAAAGGAATACTTGCATGTCATCAGCTATTCCAAAGGCTCGCTTCTCCAAAGGAGTTGATGCTCCTGCAGCAGATGCTCGGCGCCACAGTCCGTCTGACAATGCTCCAGCACCAACAGATGAATACCTTCATTGTCCAAAGTATTTCTTAGATATATCCTCACTGATATTAAACAAAGGTAGGAAGGGGATGAAAATATACCCAATATCTACAGAAAATGCCAAATCTCGCAGCCTTGGAACTAGATAGGGTCCCTCTTTCTCCATTACAGTACTATATAGGACAGAAAATTACATTAATCTATAAGTCAATCGAACATAGGCACTACAATGTGGAATGGAAGGTAAGACAAGTACACATCGTACTTGAGAACAACAGAAGAAGGCCCAAGGCTTTGATGCAGTCTATCATGATTGTGCATGTGGACAAGGCCACTCATAGCTCCATTAAGCAGCTTAAGAACAAAGTATCTCCTTAGCTCCAATTTGTATGCTCGACTGAAAGGGTTCCAAAATGGCATGTCTCCAGATTGCTCTTTCAGTTGCCTCTCACTGGTTATTTTCGCATAGTCTGCAGCACTATATCTCCCATCATCACGGAAGGCTAGCCACTGTAGTAAAGCTATGTCAGTCTCGCACACAACAAAGTTTGCCATATGTCGGGGAATCCGAGCACAAAAAATTTCTATAGTACTAAACCTGTTCTCCAGTTGCTGTCTCAAAGGCCCCTAAAAGAAACTGAATGTTGTCACATATGTCACTAGCATCACTCTGCAAATAGAAGACAACGGGAATTTTTGTGTGTGTGTGAATAACATGTCTAAAATAATCATTCATGCTTGTGGTTTCTGTTATCAGTCTATGATTTACCTAACCTGAAGAAAAGCATGAGTCCTTAGCTCATTCAGTGCCATCAAATCAGCTTCAGAAGCACCAGCACGGGCTCCAGGGTATACCTTTGTTTCAAATCCTATGTCTTAGCATGTATAAGACGGTCAATATATTCATATATCTATGGTAGAGAAAGGTGCCTTAATAAATCGCAACCAAATTAAAAGGCTAGAAGTATATGTCCTGCTACAAATAATCATTTGAATGGTCTGTTGCACAAATTTTCAAGGAAAGGCATTCTGCTGACGTACTGTTTTCGGCTGATTACTACAAAATGCTGTGTGACTAAACTTAGCAAAGTGACAATTCTAAGCACACCTTAAATACAGCCTGTGTTCCCCTCAATGGGCCTTGAACAACCCTACCCTCGTAAAGTCTGGAAAACAGGCCATGATAAATAAATAATGAGTAAGGAGTATAAATTTACTGCATTAAAAAAATTCAGTATGTAAGTTCCTTGCCAAGAAAAAAAAAACAGCACATCAGTTGGAAGGGAATGACCTAATCGTCACTTCTCCTTCTCCAACGTCTTGGACCCTCAATCGTTCAATCTCTTCTGCTGAATATCCGAGACCAAGATCTTGAATACCAGCAACATTTGAAGGCTCACCAAATTGAGAAGATGAGTAGCTGAATCACGTGGGAGGAAGTTAGAAAACCTTCATACCATTTATTTTTTTACACTAATCTTATAATTTTTTAATCGAATCAGGCCCTTCATTTATGCTACAGAAAAATGGCAATTTGCACTAATATACAGATGCAGGGCTAAAACATCTGATGGTTCTTTCAAGAGGTCTCTGAATAACATATATGCAACATCAAGACATCATGTAGAACAAAAATATGTGGAAAGTATTCTCTATTTAGTTAAGAGAATCCAACTTATGTGGAAATTAGTAACCAACCACCAAGGAATCATCGAAGAGTATATACTATTGATATGATAAACAATAGTGTCCAAACATTTCTCTGAATTGGTTATCCCTTGGTAGTTTCCTAACATAACCAGAAAAAAAAATCCCAAGGATGCCGACTCATTTCAAAAGAAATAATAGGAAGGTGAAACTAGGGGCACAACAATGGTGAATAATGCCATTAATCATCACTCCAAGATCCCAACTTTACTCCCATGTCGAAGGGATTTCAAGCGGCCTAATCAGTCTAAAGCAACTGCTAGAACACTGCGAATGTTCGAACCAATCCCATACACAAGACACTACACAACCAGCTCCAACTTCCGAATGAAATCAGAATGCAACCGCACCGTCCGATCGTAGTTCTCGAATAAAACCAAAATGGAACCAGAATCAAGCAAGAGTCAGAAAAGCTGACCTTGTAATATTCATGAAGCCATAGCCACCCAGGAACCTGCCCACCTCGAAGTAAGCGGGGTTGGTCATGAGCGCCGCCGAAACCGGCTTCAGCGACCCTCGGCGAGGCCGCCGGCGCCACCCGCCGGGTTCCGGCGAGGCGAGGAACCGCGCAGGCAGGGCTTTCAGCATCGTGACCGGCGGACTGACAGTCTGAAGTGTGTTTTGGGATAGGCATCAGAAGCCACTCTCAGCCACAGAATGACTGCAATTTCTGCTCTTTTTCTTTTTTTTTTGAAGCGGCAATTTCTACTCTTTTTCTGTTTTCTCCCAGAAAATAGCCATTCGTTTTCTCGTTCTCGTTTTACTATTTAAAATAGAGAGAGATTTTAGAGTGATTGAAAAAAAATGAGAACTTGTGAATTTTTTTTAAAAAAACTAGAATTTGTATATACACCGTGTCCACTGTTTTTTTTTTGGTTACGGACTCACCATTACGAGATATGTTATTAATTGTCAATATGCTATGCATAACTTTGAAAAAAAAAAATCCTCTGAGGCCCAACATGTTTTTGGAGCTAAAAAACTGGTGACAGGAAGCTTACAAAATCGAAACCTTTGAAATATGACAAGTAACGTAGCACAAACTGGGTGATTGTGTCTAGTTTTCATATCAGATTTACCACTCAATGAGTTAAACCATTTTTTGTTTGTTTGTTTCAGTAAAGCAATAGTGGAAGTCTATTCTGAGCTGCTGTGGAGCTGACAGCCTAACACCCCCACCCTCCCCGTAATCCCTGCAGTTTCCGTTACGCCTCGGAGCCTCAGAGGAGAGATACTTCCATGCATTACGGGCAAGTGGTCGGTTAGTCCGTTACACCGCTCGCCTAATTTATCACTCTCCTCTCACCACCTCTCAGGACTCGCGGTAAACGCAAACTAGCAGCTACAAGCTACTCTCCTCCCTGTCTTCCTCTCCTCTAATCCATTGCGAGTTGAGACTAGCAGCCCTCGAGGGATTCACACACCAGGCACAAGAACTGACCTTGCCTTTGGCAATGGCAATGGCAATGGCGAAGCTGCGAGAGCGCAGGCAGCTCAGCCTGTCCGTCGTGCCGCCGGCGTTGCCACCGCCGATCACGTACCAGGAACACCCGTTCGGCGGTATGGACACCACGCCGCCCGGCTCGTCCGGCCCGGTCATCGAAAGCGTCGCGGAGCTCGAGAAGGTGGGCGTCCTCGGCCACGGCGCGGATGGAACGGTCTACAGGGCGCGGAGCTCGCGATCAAGGCGCTGCGCGTGCGCGACGGCGGCGGCGCCGCGCTCCGCGAGGCCGACGTGCACCTCCGCGTGGCCGCCGCGGCGCCCGACAACCCGCACGTCGTCCGCCTCCACGGCGTCTTCCCTGGGGCCGCCTGCGGTGACGAGTTCCTGTGCCTCGTCCTCGAGTACGTCGTCAACGGCTCCCTCGGCGACGTGCTCCGGCGGTGCGGCCGCCTCCCGGAGCACGCCATCGCGGGCGTTGCGCGGTGCGTGCTCCGCGACCTGCGCCACCTGCACCGGCTCGGCATCGTGCACGGCGACGTGAAGCCGTCCAACCTCCTCGTCGGCCGCCACGGCGAGGTCAAGATCGCCGACTTCGCCGCCAGCCACCACGTCTCCGCTGCCGGCCGCGCGCACAGCGAGCCGGCCGCCATGGGGACGTGCGCGTACATGAGCCCGGAGAGGCTAGACCCCGAAGGTTTCGGCGCGGGCCCGCCGTCGGCCGCTGCCGACTTCTCCAGCGATGTGTGGGCCCTTGGAGTTGTCCTACTAGAATGCCACATGGGCAGATTCCCGCTTGTGGCGGCCGGGGAGAGGCCGGACTGGGAGGCGCTGGTTGTTGCCGTGTGCTTCGGCGGCGCGCCGGAGGTGCCCGTGGCGGCGACGCCGGAGTTCAGGAGCTTCGTGCGGCGGTGCCTGGAGAAGGACTGGCGGAGGAGGCCCACCGTGGAGGAGCTTCTTGGTCATCCCTTCGTCTCGGGAAGTCCGGCTTTCTGCGCCACCAAGGAGTGGCTTACCAACTTCGATGAAGAACTGACAATCGTGCGGAAAGGATTCACTTAATACTAAACCAACAGTTGGAGTGAAGACGAAAATAAAGTCACAATGATTACCGAAGATGCAAATCCAGCTGCAAATCACGAGGGGCAAGAGAACGTCATCAGGATTTGGAAACAAGAGGCGGCCGATTTCCATGGCGGTCGATCAGCTGCAAATTGAGCCAAAACCGATCAGATCCGTCTGTGGCGCACTGGTGCCTGCTGAAGAAAGTAGTGATTTTGTAAGTAAATTTTTGGGGATTTTCAGCTGCTGGCGAGAATAATAGGTCAGTTTCGGCCTCAGGTAACTGTACTAGACCTGCCAATGGTTGTTTCTAGGTACCAACAGAGACATCGCCAATGGGTGTTTCCAGGTACCAACAGAGACATCAAGACGACATTACAAGATCTGATGAACAGTTGATGAAGTGACTCGAATTATTTTTTGATGGAATGAATGTGCACTGTACAATTTGCATGCTTACAATACAAAGTAGCAATAAACTTCTTCAAAAGAGAAAAAGTCAAAGAAAAACTTTTTTAAACGAATACACAAAAGTCCGAAAACCACAATAAATTGGCGGCATTTGTATGGGCCTTTAACAACATTCGGTGCAATACCAATTTATTTTATGATGGGCTTCGCCTTATGGACCTTCCTTCCACCAATGAATAATGAATGCACCTTGTTGTGACTTGTATGTACGTAAGTCTTCGCCCAGGCCCAAATATGAAATTGTGCTAAAAATCCTTGTCGTAAAACTGTCTTGACCCAGGCGCAGAGTCAACTAGTAGTGGTTGACCACGGAGCACTTCTCCCTGATCTCACCCTCTTGGCCGGTGAGTACCTCGATGGCGCCCATCTTGACCATCGCCGCGGCGAACTTTGCCTCCCACGCCTGCCCAACGGCGGCGTGGAACGCGACGAGCCCCGCGGTCCAGGGGCTGTCGAGCAGCGCCTGGTCGGAGGTGAAGGGCACCTTGTGCGCCAGCACGTTCTTGAAGTACTGGTTGTCGAGGCCGGCCGGCGTCACCGGGTCCAGGGGCACCGTCGTGGGGTAGTCCATGTTGCTCATCGACGGCGGGCACCGCCGTTTCAGGTCCGCCGCGTACGCCGGGTCGAGCTCCGGGTCCGTCCG
The DNA here is from genome assembly GCF_005286985.2 of Setaria viridis. Classification (NCBI taxonomy): domain Eukaryota; kingdom Viridiplantae; phylum Streptophyta; class Magnoliopsida; order Poales; family Poaceae; genus Setaria; species Setaria viridis. The sequence continues at coordinate 34,679,276 of NC_048263.2, forward strand.
CCCCGGCTCGCCCTGGAAGTTGTACAGCCGATCCGTGACCGACGAGCAGTGGGACCGGCCGATGCTGTGCGCACCGGAGAGCGTGACCATGTCGTCGGCCGAGAGCCCCTTGCGCCTGAAGTTCTCGACGAGCTCCCCGACGGTGAAGGTCGGGAACGGCACGTTGCCGTCCAGCACCTCGCCCTCGACGGACACGCGGCCGTCGCGGCGGCCGGAGGGGACGCGGTAGTCGATGCCGCCGGCGAGCGCGGCCCCGTCGCGCGCCGCGAAGGCGACGATGTCGGCGCAGGACACGGTGCGCGGGCAGTGCGCCTCCACGATGGCCTTGGCCTCGTCGATGACCTCGAACCCGCGCAGGCTCGGGTTGTTGGCCGTCGAGTCCCGCTCCGCCTTTTGCCACGGCGTCGACTCGAGCAGGATCGACGCGTCGCAGCCCCTGACGAAGCAGTCGTGGAAGTGCATCCTGATGAGGCCGGCGGCGAGGCCGGGGTCCCTGGCGACGGCGCGGCGGACGGCGTTGCGCACGATGTCCTCGGCCTGCGGGCACGAGTGCTCGTAGAACCCGACCTGCAGGGGCGGGGACGCGCGCGCCACCGCGGAGGCCGCCAGCACGGCCCATGCAAACAGTAGCCACGGCTTCATCATGCTTTCGTTGCGGTTGCTACCAACCCACGGTCACTGGATTGATCTCGACGGCAACAAGCTCGATCAATGCTAGCTTCCAACACTGCAGCTCCTAACCTAGCTCGCAGACGTTGATGAGCTAGTCAGCTTCTGAGCTGAGCTGGAACAGGAGAGGTGAGGAGTGGTGATGGGTTGATGATCAGTGGGATCGTATCTATACATGTGCATCTCTAAACATCGCGACGAATAATCGGTGCTGTTAGCATCATCAGCAGTTGGGAAAATGCGAGTGTTTTACTACGATCATGTCGTGCCGAGTCAATAAGAGACCCGATCCAAGCAGTGGGTAGTCGGCCTCTCCACCAACCCGGCCACCACCAGGCCAATCACAGGCCTAGTCACCCAACAAGCAAGCGCGTGCTCGCACTACGCATGCATAGACCTCGTCGACCTTGCATTGGTTCAAATCAACATTTCCCGTTGTTCTGCGGATCTCGAGGAGCAATGAACGGTGCTTGATTGGACCCTGATTGATCATGGACAGATTTATGTCAGAGGTAGCAAGTAAATGTCAGAGGCAGTGGTAGAAATCGATGGATCCGTGCATCGCCACCTCGCCAGCCGGATCCCGCTGGATCGACGAACTGGTAATAAGAGTGGGGGCCGACGACAATGCAAGTTTGCAACATACGCTGTACATGATCATACATGTCACAATCCACCTGACGTTTGCTCAAACTTTTGGAACTGCGAGGACCTCTTTATACAAAACCTGTGTGGAAGACCGAAGCCTACTTGCGAAAAAAAGTTGTTTTGTTAAATAAAGTGTGGGTTCATGAGCTTTTGACATGGTCGATGGGGCGCGTGGTGCCGAGGTGTGCGTTCAGACATTGTTAGAGTAGAGCATGGCGGACTTTTCCATTTTTCTTTCGTTTTTTTCGTTCTGCCTGTGCTCAATCGAGTACTCTCAAACGGCATAAGAAGAGTCTGCAGTTTGATTAGTTAGGGGTGTTTGGGAGAAGGGGACTAAATTTTAGTCCTCGTCACATCAAATGTTTGGACACTAATTAGGAGTATTAAATCTAGACTAATTACAAAACTAATTACACAACCCCTAGGCTAAATCGCGAGACGAATCTATTAAGCCTAATTAATCCATAATTTGACAATGTGGTGCTACAGTAACCATTCGTTAATGATGGATTAATTAGGCTCAATAAATTCGTCTCGTGATTTAGCCTAGGGGTTCTGCTATTAGTTTTGTAATAGCTCATATTTAGTCCTCCTAATTAACACCCGAACATCGGATGTGACACAGCTAAAGTCACCCTCCTACTCGTTTAGGTATGAGCTAATCAACCTGCTTTTACGTGCACGATTGAACTCGTGAGCTCAGGCTTATTGAACCCGGAGAGTATGCACATTTTTTTTAAAAAAAAACTGTGGACAGGATTACTGAAGATACTAGTTTGTTGTCCAAAATCTAAATCGTTCTTCATCATCATTCTATAAATATTTAAATGTCAATTGGCAGGGCCGCCGTGCAGACGCATATGATGTCTACTCCCATTTAAAAGATGGAAAGCTAATGCTCTTCCCAAGTGCAATGGAGGCTATGAGCTTAGCTGCTTAGGCCACATGGCCCATATGTATTCTTGATCGACCGTAGAGTCCAGCTACTATTCAATCGTTAGTTACGTTGCAGACGGGGCCTGTGGTGGGTGATCCCGCGATTTCGAGACGTTGTTAGGCCCAGCACGTTTTGCAAAGAAGGCCCATAAGGCCTTGTGGATTTCTCTCTACTAGCCCATTAATATATATTGGCCCGTAAAAGCATGTCCAATCAATAACTGTTGGTTTTTTTAAACGAGAGCCAAAGTGCAAAACAAAATAAAGCTACGTACAACTGCACACTCACATCCCGGCTAGCGCCCGGGGAAAAGGAAACGGGGCGTCACTATGTACCATTACGTACGCCTCACGAACTCAATGAACCCCTCTAGGTGCTTAGCCCCTGCCGCCACCCATGTACTTGCCTCCTCTTTTATCTTGGCTACTATGGATTGTTCCTGGTGTTGGAAAATCCGTGCATTGCGCTCCTTCCATATCTCCCACAGCACTAGGATGATTAGTGTTCTCAATCCTTTCTTATCGACGACCTGCACGCCCGCTAAAGTTGACCACCAGTCGTGTAGCGTGTCATGCGGAATCCAACGGTTTGGATCCATGTCTTCACACCTTGTCCATGTACTCAGTTGAGTCCAAATGCTCCTCGTGAAGCTGCATTCAGTGAATAGGTGTATTCAGGTCTCCTGAGTTGCGTCGCAAAAAACACAACGTGGATTACTCGGCCATCCCTGATGCGCCAACTGATCCGCCATCCAGATTCTATCCTGAATGGCCAGCCAGCTGAAGAACTTACACTTTGGTGGCGCCCACGGTTTCCATATGAGTGCCTCGAAATTAGTCATCATGGACCCAAATAACTGCACTTGGTATGCTGATTGCATGTTGTATCGCCCATCTGCTGTCAACTTCCACAGGATGGTGTCCTGGACTCCCAACCTGAGTTGTACTCGGCTCGCCGCCATCCATAGTCGGTGGTACTCTATGAAGTGTGTCACCGAGAGACCATGAAGTAGGAGGTCTAAGTCAGGGATCCAAGCATCATCAGTGAGAGCATCGTGCAGTGATTTGTTCTTTCTTCTTGAGATGTTAAATAGGTTCGACGCCATGTCTCTTGGCCTTTGGCCATCTATCCATCCACTGTCCCAGAACGATATTTTGTTGCCTTCACCAATTGTTAAAATCGTGGCTACCGTGAAGAGCTTACAGTCAGCTTGCATGCAGGGGACATCACAATCATCCCAAAGTGTACCCTCGTTAATTCACTGCTGCCATAGCCAATGTAAACATAGAGCCCTGGAGAATTTCGCCATATGCAACACTCCTAGACCGCCTCCTTTCTTGTGCCTGGCTGATTGGGTCCAATTGACTTTGCATTTTCTGTCGGTTAAGTTTTCATTGTTGGCCCAAAGAAATTTCTTCCTCTTAGCATCAATAATCTTCATGATCTCCTTTGGTGCATTTAGAGCTGTGAGAAGATAAATTGGTTGGGCGGTTAGTACCGATTTGACAAGTGTCAATCTTTCAGCTGTTGTCATATTTCTAGCGCTCCAACTGCTCAGTTTCCCAATTGCCTTGTCCATTAATGGCTGAAAGTGCATCGCCTTTAACCGTGTCGTAGAGAGCAGTAGACCCAGGTATTTGATAGGGAAGGTGCCATGCTTTGCTGGGAGGTTTTGCAGCACTTCGGTTAGCTCTATTCCTCGACAACGAATGGGCAGCGCTGTTGATTTTTGGAAGTTTGATTTGAGCCTCGTCGTCTCGCCAAACATATTTAGGATGTTTACAAGTGCATCTATCTCCTCCTTTCTAGGCACAATGAACAATGCCGCATCACCTGCGTACATTGATATCCTACATGAGGGGCCACGTCCTCGCAGCTTAGAGAGGATACCCATATCTGTTGCCAATTCAAGTAGCCTCTGCAGTGGGTCAATTGCTATGATGAAGAGGAGCGGCAAGAGGGGGTCACCTTGTCTTAGACCCCTACCATGCTTTAGTGGTTGATTTGGGACCCCATTTAGGAAGACTCTGGAGGTGGATGTCGATAGTAACGCCGCGATCCAGTCACGCCAACGCGTCGGGAAACCAAGGTGTTGCATGAGGGTTAGTAGATAATCCCATCCAACTGAGTTGAATGCCTTTGCAGTGTCCAATTTAAGGAATATTGCTGGCACTTTGTTGCGATGATAGTGCCTGGCCGTGTTGCGCACCAACATAAAATTATCGTGTATGATTCTCTTCTTGATGAATGCACTCTAGCATTTGGAAACAATTGAGTTCATATGCGGTTGAAGCCTTAGTGCCAATGCTTTAGTGATGATTTTGATGAAGGAATGAATCAGGCTTATGGGCCTGAAATCCTGGACGGTGTCAGCCCCCTCTTTCTTTGGCAACAATACGATGTTTGCTGAATTTATACGCCCTAGGCTGTTGCAACAAAGTGAATAAAAAGCATTTGCCGCCACCATTACATCTTGCTTAATTATCTCCCAGCATGACTTAAAAAGAGGCACCCAGTGTACCCGTCCGGTTCTGGAGCTCTATCACTCATCAATTTGTCGATGGCTCTTTTGATTTCCTCCTCTGAGAAAGGTGAATCTAGAGAGGACAGGTCATGGGTGTTGATTCGCAGGTTGCCCCAATTGAAATCAGCCTGTCTCAACTGTGGATGTTGCATGGTGCTATTGAAGAAGTTATGGATCTCGGTTGCTTTTTCATCATGTGTGCATGCCCATTCTAAGCCCTTTTTTAATCTGCGAATGAAGTTTTTTCGGCGCCTGGAGTTGATAGGCGGTGGAAAAAACATGCGTTCGCATCTCCCAGTTTTAGGTTGTTCATTCTGCTTGCTTGGTTTTTCCGCGCTCATTCGATGGCGGCGAGACCCAATGCTCTAGTCTTTAAGAAGCTACGAAGAAGGCGTTCTTCATTGGATAGTGCATGCTGCTCTTGCGTTATGTTCAATCTTAGAATAATCTCTAGGGCCATGAAAATTTGCATTCTAGCATGAGGTATGAGACGGTTTGACCACTCCCGTAAAGCGATGGCCATATCATGCAGTTTGTGATATAATCTGTGGAAAGGCTCAGCATGTGTTGTTGGTTCATTCCATGCTTGGGCGACTGTATCCTTAAATCCTGGAAGTTTAGTCCAAATTTTTTTGAATTTGAACGATTTTGGATGTCTTGGGCCACTCTGGTTGGACAACAATAGTGGACAATGGTCGGATAGGGAAGTGGATAGGGCTTGCAGTGTATGTTTGGTGAATGCCTATTCCCATTGCTCATTGGCGAATACTCTATCGAGTTTAACAAGAGTGGGATTTCTTCTCTCATTGCTCCACGTGAACTTTCTATTTTGGAGGTGAATCTCGCGTAGATCACAGGCGTCCAAGGTGTCTCTAAACATGGTCACGTGGCTGCAGTTTAGTCTAGTGTTGTTCTTGTCGCTCGCTTTGTAGATGAGGTTAAAATCACCTAGAATTAGCCATTGGGAGTTGTTTCCTGGCTTTAGAGATTACAACTCGGCGAGGAACTCTGCTTTCCTGCTAGCTCTGGTCGGGCCATAAACAACCGATAGGACGAAGCTATTTGACGTTTCTTGCATTTTAACTGTTGCCGTGATATGGTGTTGTCCTATCACCACGTCTGACAACTCAACGTGGTTGGTGTTCCATAGGAGGAGAATGCTTCCCCATGTGCCACTGATGCCCCCTGTTGGCTTATACATGTAGCTATCGAGCCGATGTCCTCCCAAATACGCGACTGTGAATTGGTTAATTTTGCTTAGTTTAGTTTTTTGGAGGCAGGCGATGTGGCACAAAGTTGTTGAGATTGTCTCTCAGACGGTGTCTCGTCTTACTCTCCTGTTTAGCCCCCTCATGTTCCAGTATAGAATTTCAATGTTCGTTTGCATCATTGACAGCTCCTGGCGGTAAGGCAAGTGCAGTTCAGCAGTGAGAGCGGCGTGGCCCAGGGACACAGGAACTCCCCCTGCCCCCTCAGCAGTAAGTCACACAGATGCAGAAACTCACCCTGCCTCCTCAGCAGGAAATCACACAGGTGCAACTGGGAGAAAAACTGATGGAAAGACGATACAATAGTTGTAGCGCAGTCTTGACAGTGCCGTGACATTAAGGTTACAACCCAATTGAACAAGTGGTCTCTGATGAACTGAATGAAATTGCGGTGATGCCGTGCACTGCACCAAAGTTCTGGAAGTGCTAATAACATTACAAAATAGAGACTCTAGTCAACGCAGTTGCATTGCAGCTAAGTGGCCACCTGGACCTGTGCCTGCATTGCATTGACAGCTTCCTGGATATCATCAATGGCATCTCCAACCACCGGCGCCATTGCTTCATCTAGGCCTTCAGTGTGTGCTTCTTCTAGGTTGAATGCCGCCGTGAGCACCACAATCACCTCTTGAGGGAGGGGTCCCTGAAACATCACAAGGTACTCCTGCAGGGCAGCCTCGACGAGCTGCAGATCATCATTCAATAGACCAAGCTTACGACACAAATTATGCTACGCGCGTTGAATGGTTGGCATCGGCCGACGAGTAGAAAGCCGTGCACTGCGATGTACTGATGACATGTCGAAGACTCGTCGTGGGCGGCGGCGCTTGGCTGAACCCTCTTGCGCCGGTGGGATCAGGTGATGCAGGGGTTGCTCGTCGTCCTGAAGGAGTGGCTCCAGCCCAGTGAAGAGAGTCGCAATGAGCATGTCGTCGCTCTAGCAACTCAGTGTCGCAGGAGCAGGCACCGTGGCCACGTTGCTGATGGAGTCATCAGTTTGGTCTTCTGGTGGCATGTCGTCTGTGTCAACTAGCAGCATCTGTGAATCACAGGACAAGTGAGGGGAGCTCTGGACTGGCAAAGTGCAGAGGTCAGATAGCATGGGCGGCGGGGACTGGAGGAGAAGCGGCTCTTGGCTTAGCCTGGTAGCTTGCACCTGGAGATATTTCAGAGCATCATCAACCTCCTGGATGGAGATGACTTCAGCAGCCAACTGAGTAGGTTGCTCAGGTGGGATGGCTTCCAGGATGCGTGCAAACGCGTCCGCAACCTTGACCATTGGTGGCTCCTTCTGCTTTGGCTTGGACTAACGATCTTTGGACTAGGCTTCAGTCCCCTGATGGGGAAGCTGGAGCCTATCCGCCAGAGCCGGCGCCTTGTCGATGTAGTCAAGGAGGAGATCGTGCAGGGGTGGGAGCTCTGTGGCCGCCAGTCCCTGTTGCCGGCGCAGGTAGTTCCTGGCCGCCTCTTGGAGCGTGGATGTCAGCTCTCAACCGAGCCTGGCAATGGTGACTTGCACCGTCGCCGATGAAGAGAGAATGAGGAACACACACGAGAGTGGATGAACAAGTCGAAGCTCAATGAACACAAGTGTATCACCTGATTTGTGCCGCTCAGAATCAGTAGCTTTTCTGTTCTTTTTCTCTGTCTTTTATTATGCAAAGCAACAGCTAAACATGCAGCGGTTCTCGCGTCGTTCAGTTCCACGATCACCACAACGGGCGCGAGCTATCCTCGGCACCCCGATCCTATCTTCACGGCCACCACAAGACTCGGCGCTCGTGAGATGCTAGACCGAAGTAGAAACATGCAGACTCTAACAAACTAACTGACTCGTGCACAGCTTAACTAACAAAGCTCCCCCTAAACTGTGCACTAGTGTTTAAGCTTCACAAGGCCCAACTTGTCGCGAAGTTCACAGAACCGTTCTCGCGGCAACGCCTTGGTCAAGATGTCCGCCAGCTGCTCAGATGTGCTAACAGACATAACACACACCCTGCCTTCCTCTACGCACTCGCGAATGAAGTGATATCTCGTGTCAATGTGCTTAGAACGATCATGAAAGACAGGATTTTTACTTAGTTGTATGGTGGATTGGCTGTCAATGTAGATCTTCGTCGCACTCTCCCTCTTCTTCTACAGCTTAGACCAGAGGCGCGACAGCCAAACTCCTTGACAGGCAGCAGTAGTCCCTGCAATGTACTCTGCCTCACAAGAGGAGAGGGCCACGACCTTCTGCTTTTGGCTCTGCCAAGTGATGACATTTTTCCCCAGGAAGAAGAGGACGCCGGTGGTGCTCTTGCGCGTGTCAATGTCCCCGGCATGATCGCTGTCGCTGAATCCGACGAGTTCCACGTCCTTCTCCTTCCTTGTGTAGTGGCAGCCGTAGTCTATGGTGCCCGCGATGTAGCGCAGTACCCTTCTGATAGCTGCCATGTGCTCGGGGGTTGGATGCTCCATGAATCGACTGAGGTAGCCCACCGAGAACCCCAGATCAGGCCTGGTATTCACCAGGTAGCGTAGTGCTCCCACGATGCTCCTGTAAGCCGTGGGATCAACTGCTGGTGCGGTGCTGTTTTTGCTCAGTTTTAGACGCGACTCCATGGGGATGTGACTGGCGTTACACCCTGCCAGCCCGGCGTCCTGGACAAGCTTGGCCGCGTACGCTCTCTGGCTCAGCGTGATGCCATCCGCTCCTTGGTTCACCTGCGGACCAAGGTAGTAGTGGAGGAGGCCCAGATCGCTCATCTGAAACTTGTTCTTCATCTGGACCTTGAAGTGCTCGATGTCGCCCGTGCTGCCGCCAGTGATGATGAGGTCATCCACATACACTCCTACGACAAGGCGGCGTGCGCCCTCGCCGCGTAGGTACACGGCGTGCTCAGAGTTGCTGCGACCAAACCCGAGCTGGAGTAGGGTACTGTCCAGCTTCGAGTACCAGGCCCGCGGCGCTTGCCGGAGCCCGTACAGTGCCTTCACAAGCCGCAGTACCTTGTTCTCGTGTCCTTTCAGGACGAAGCCCGGCGGCTGCTCGACGAAGACCTCCTCCACTAGCCGATTTCACGTCCATGTGGTGGACCGGCCAACTTTCATTTGCCGCGTGTGCCAGGAGTAGTCGGACTGACTCCAAGCGAGCCATCGGCGCATACACCTCGTCAAAATCGATCCCTTGGCGCTGCACATACCCCTTTGCGATCAGCCGGGCCTTGTACTTGGAGATGGTCCCGGCCGCGTCCTTCTTCGCTTTGTAGACCCACTTGAGGCCTATGGGCTTCACCTCCGGCGGACGCTCTGTGAGCTCCCACGTGCCGTTTACCTCCATCGCCGTCATCTCGTCGAGCATGGCGAGGTGCCAGTTCTCATGTTGAACGGCCTCAGCATAGCTTGTGGGCTCGACGTCGCTTGCCAGCAGCAGGTGCTCAGCCACCTCGCGCTGCGCCGGGCCAGGCGGTGATGATGGGCCCAGCAGGTTGTCGAGCCGATGAAACCGGAGTGGTGCGTCCTCGTCGTGGTCCACGTCGAGGTCCTCCTCATTGATGGTGGGTGGCGTCGCGAACTCTAGAGCATCTCCTGGTGGGTGTTCACCGGCTCCCCCGACATCGAGCACCGGAGTGGAGGGCGACGCCATTCGGGTGTCGTACGATGCAGATGGGGATGGGGTTCCTGGCGATGTCGAGGTGGAGCGCGGCGTGGTCGTCGTGGTGCTGGTGGCCGTAGCACTTGGTTGCACCTGCACTTCAAACTCTGAGTCAATTCTGAAGTTCGGTTCGGCGTCGTTGAGCTCCCCGTTCCAGCTCCAGTGTGCTGCCTCATCAAAGATGACGTCGCGACTCACGTGAACATGGCGTGTGCTCGGATCGAACACCCTGTACGCCGCGGAGCCAGGCTCATACCCGACAAAAATGGTCTTGCGGCTCCTGTCATCAAGTTTCTTTTGGTTCGGGGCAGTGACCTTCATGTGCGCGATGCACCCGAAGGTGCGAAGATGCTGAACTCTCGGTTCGCTCCTGGTCCAGAGTTGGTACGGAGTCTTGCCGCCACTGCCTTTGGAGGACACCCGGTTAAGAAGATAGACAGCCGTGGTGACGGCCTCTCCCCAGAACACGCCGGGCAGGTCCTTGGCCTTCATCATGCTCCGGGCGGTGCTCACCAGCGTCTGATTCCTCCTCTCCACCACGCCATTCTGTTGGGGTGAATATGGCGCGGTGAGCTCACGGTGCATTCCCAACTCGGCGTAGTACTTCTCGAAGTCACCAGCCAACAATTCTCCTCCGCGGTCCGTGCGCAGAGCGCGCACGAGCTTGCCTGTCTTCCGCTCCGCAGCAGCCTGGATCTGCTTGATTACCGTGGGCGCGCCATCCTTGGAGGGGAGCAATGCTATCCACATGTACCTTGAATAGTCATCGACGAGGAGGAGGAAGTAGTGGTTGCCACTCGGCGTTGGTGGCGTGATGGGGCCGCACAGGTCGTCGTGCAGTAGCTGGAGCACCTCGGTGGAGCGTCGGAGCGCGCGCTATGGAAACGGCGTCCGACGGTGTTTGCCGGCGAGGCACGCGTCGTAAAGCTGGTCAACGTGCTCCAGCTACGGCATCCCTCGTACAAGGTCTTCACGCCCCATCTTCCTCAATGCCCCGAAGTTGACGTGCCCGAAACGAGCGTGCCAGAGCCATGCATCCTCCTTGGCGTGCGCGGCGAGGCACACCGGCCGCGCGATGTCGACGTCGAGGATGTAGAGCTGGCTCGGGCTCCTCGGGACCTTGGCAAGGAGGCGTCGCTCCTCGTCACGGATCCTCATCACTCCTTTGTCTACCAGCACCTTGAATCCCGCTTCATCGAGTTGGCCGATGCTGATGATGTTCGCTGTGAGCCTGGGGATGAAGTAGGTGTTGGCGAGGGCGCGATGTTCGCCATTCTTGCACGCGAAGAGGATTGTTCCGCGCCCCTCGATCTTGACGATGGAGCCATCACCGAAACGGACGGTCCCGACGATGCCGGTGTCGAGGTCGGAAAAGGCACTGCGCACGCCGGTCATGTGGTTGGTGGCGCCCGTGTCCAGGACCCATCGCTTCGGGTCCCGGTCCTCCTTCCCATGGAGGGCGGCGAAGACCTTCGCCTCCACGAGCTCGACGTGATTCCCCACGGCGGCCGGCGCAGCATCGATGGAGACATGCGACGATGGCGGAGTGAAAGAGGGGAAATTTGGATCTAATGGGCGCCTCACCTCGGTGGCGTCAGCAATGTACATGAGTGTGGGCTCGTCATCTTCAGCTAGGTGGGCCTGGGCCGCTTCATCCCGTTTCTTCTTGCGACATTCTTTAGCCCAGTGGCCCTTTTTGCCGCAATATTTGCAGTTGTCGTCGTCGCCGGACTGGGCCGCATTGCCTCCGGCCCGCAGTTCGCCTCCACCGCCGGAACCACGCCCGTGGCCGCGGCCTCTGTTCTTGGCCTTTCCTCGCCCGCCGGAGCTGGAGCCACCTCTCCCGCCGGCGTCCTGCTTGTACTGCTCAAGCCACTGCTCCTTTGTGAGCAGCAGCTAGCCAGAGGCGTTCTTCGTCGGCGCAGGCGGGTCGTCGTCGCTCCCGGCCTTGAGGCGGCCGGTCACCTCCTCGACGGTCAGCTCGTCGATGTTTAGCAGCATCTCGATGGACACCACCAGCTGCTTGAAGTGGGGACGCGCCACCCTGAGGTACTTCCTCACCACCTTCTCCTCCGGTTCGGGATCGCCGAGGATGGCGAGGCGCTGGACGAGGTTTGAAAGGTGTAGCGCGAAATCCTCCACGGACTCGCCATCCCGGAAGGAAATCTGCTCGTACTCTGCCCGTAGCGCCTGGGCAGTGGACTTGCGCACTCGGTCGTCGCCGATGCGCATGGTCCGAATGGCCTCCCATGCTGCCTTGGCCGACTCCTTGTTCGTCAGGGTTGGATGCATCTCCACGGGTACGCCGGAGCAGATGGCTTCCAGCGTAGTGCGATCTTCATGCCACTCCACGGCACCATTCTCGACGATGTCCCACAAGCAGCGCGCCTCCAACTTGAGCTTCATCATGGAGGACCACGAATCATAGTTCGTCTTGGTGAGTTGCGGCTAGTTGCCGCTGCCACCACCGTCACGGATGACACGCTCAACGATGACCTCGCGGGGCCGTCGTGACTCTGCTCGCCGGCCACGACGTCCACGACCTCGGCGTGATGGTGATCGACTCGGAGGAGGTGAACAGCTCGGCGACGGGGTGCATTGCGGAGCCTTGTCCTTGCCGGAGCCATCACCCTGCTCCACCATCTTCTTCGGATCCGGCGGCGGCGTCGCGCCGGTGGGCTGCCTTGGCGCCCTGGAACGTCCTCGCGGGGGCGATGTCATGGCTGACGTGGGCGGTCCCTCTCGACGTGGCTCTGATGCCAATTGTCAGCTCTCAATCGAGCCTGGCAATGGTGACTTGCACCGTCGCCGATGAAGAGAGAATGAGGAACACACACGAGAGTGGATGAACAAGTCGAAGCTCAATGAACACAAGTGTATCACCTGATTTGTGCCGCTCAGAATCAGTAGCTTTTCTGTTCTTTTTCTCTGTCTTTTATTATGCAAAGCAACAGCTAAACATGCAGTAGTTCTCGCGTCGTTCAGTTCCACGATCACCACAACGGGCGCGAGCTATCCTCGGCACCCCGATCCTATCTTCACGGCCACCACAAGACTCGGCGCTCGTGAGATGCTAGACCGAAGTAGAAACATGCAGACTCTAACAAACTAACTGACTCGTGCACAGCTTAACTAACAGTGGATGCTTGATTAGCAAATAGAAACTGAAGCTCGATCACCTGTTTGTCGCGGAGGGCACCGAGTTGAGGCAGTTGATGCGGTGGGCTGGTGTTGAGGCTGTTGCTGTCGTTCAGGCGGTTGCACCTGTCGTGTCTGCTCCCTCCCGCCCAGCTGAAGCGCCTGGGCAAGCGCTCCCTCTCGCGGTAGGTGTCTCCGCCTGCATGCTTCTGCGTGTCCTGGCCATGGTGAGAGCGTTCACCATGGCCGTGACTATCGCGGTCGTCGTCGTCCTCCTTGCGCCGGTGCCACGCGTTGCCTTGGCCCGGGTGGTTGTTGTTGTAGCCCCAGCGCCGGTCGCATTCATCTCTGCCTCCGCGTCGACGATCGTCCTACGTCGCGTTGTTCTGACCAGGTCGCTGCTGGTCAGAACGCGGCGGCGAGGGCTGGCGCGCGGCATGTTCCACGGCCCGGCATGGCACGGTCTCCTCGTCGATGCAGCCAAGGTGCCATGGCGGGAGGCGGCGGATCGTTGGCGTGCAGGAGGTCCTGTTTTCGAGGTTGACCGAAGCCAACGTGTAGTCCTGGATCTCCTCCAGGTGGATGATGATGCAATGCTTCACTCCTCGCTGCTAGTGCTCTGGTGGCGTCTAGGACACCAACACAGACTCCACCCTGGCGTTGCGCGCCCGGCCGGTGAAGGTCAGCCAGACACACTAGGGGATTGTGCTTGGATTCGCCATCCACGCCTACAGGTTGATGGTCTTCGTCTCCTCCGGCTGGTCCAGGTTTGTGTCGATGGCTTCCAGGGCGCAGTAGCTGCCGATGAGGCGTTCCGCAATGTCAGCTCTCCACGGAACAGCAGCGTCGCTCCCTCTGCATCACGGAGGCTCCTCCATTTGGTGAAGTGAACCTCAACGCCGGCGCCTGTTGCTTTGCCTTTTTGGAGTGCCGTTGTGCAGAGATGTGCATGCTTGAACTTGATTAGGAAAGCTTCAAGAAAGTGGTGCGAGACGGTCACCTCTCCATGGCATAGGTTGAAGTCCTCCCTGATGGCCTTTCTCGATGTCCCGTGGCTGCATTGGTTCAGGACCATGCACCGCCTAGGTGACAGCCGTCGTCGCGTCCCACTCCCGCAAGTCGGCGTCGATGTCGCCCGTGGACTGGATGAGACAATCCACCTGTCCCGGCCGCGTCGCAGGCTCGCTGAGTCTTGACATTGTCATTGATGTAGTAGGCAGCGGTGGGGGAGGAGGAATTTGACGGGTCGTCGGTCTTGGACTGTTGGCACGCTCCGGAGGACGGCTAGCCCGCCGGCGCGCGAATGAAGGGTCCCTCAGCGTACGGTGCTTGCTTCTGCAGTTGCGCGCACGGTGGCCTAAGCGATGGCAGAGGAAGCAGCGTACTAGATCCCGGTACACGGCGGCGCGGTGGTTGGCGGCCAGGCAGATGAAGCAGCGGCCGTCGGTGATGTCGCGGAAGGCACGAGACCCGGAGCTGCCTGGTGCTGGGGGCAAGAGTGGTGCTGTGGGCGAAGAGGGTGCGGCATAGCTCTGTTTGCATTGGGGCGTTGCGTGAGGCTTGAATGCTTCTCCTTCCTCCACCAGTACGACGTCCTGACCGTCTTCCATCCTGCATCGTGGGGGGAGTTAAGGCGTCCGCCTTGCGCCGCGCGCCCGTCACCTCAGCCGCGGCTTGACTGGTGAGGGGGACGGTGGTTGAATAGAGGTGACCTACAACGGGAGGGGGAGTAACTGCTCCGAGGGGACATAGTAAAGGCGGAGCTCCCCCTCCGAGACCGCCGTGCCTGGCGCGAATCCTCGTCGGTGGATCCTCTGAGGACCTGGGCGTATGTGCGGCGTGCCGAGGGAGAGCAGCCCCGGCCTCCTTCCAACGGGATCTGCGGAGCACTCACCTGGATCTTTGTGTTGACCTTGGGCCTGGCGCGCGGTTGCAGTGCGGCCGGATCTGCGATTGGCTTGGGCGATGGGGTGGGGGCGGCCGGCGTGACCGGCCAGGCGGCTGCGGAGTTCCTGGATTCGGCATGGGGGCGGCGGAGGAGTCTGGTTGCGGTGGTGGGGGCGTTGTCGCCGGGAGCGGAGCGCGTGGGGGCATGGCTGGGATGTCTACCCTGTGATAGATTCGATTCCTGCAAATAACTGTTTTTGTGTTCTTCTAAAAGAAACTGAAGAAAGCCTGTGCATCAGCGTGGTAAAATGTCAGGCTGCGTGCGGTTGCATTGTGTCTAGGCTATGGCTATGGCTGTGGTTCATTTGGCTAAGGTTAGCATCATACTCAATAATTTATTGTGGTTGATGTAGAGTAATCATGTTGATGTCTTGTGCTGGCATGTAACATCTGAGTGAGCAACTCATCATCACTGACCGGCATGGAGCTTAACAAACCTCTTATAATTTTCAAAAAATTGTCCGGAATTCCAGATATAAGATATGAACCCCTACGTTTCCAGTTCTCTGATTAGGTAACCTACCTCGGCACTTCGCTATCATCGAGTAACATGTGATTTCCTTTCACAGTCCTAAGGTAGACGTAACATTGCAAAAGAAGAAACAAAAACAGATATGCAATCTTATATAAAGAAAAACCAAAGAGCGAAAACAATGGCAAATGAAAAAGAGAGGAGAGATAAAAAAAAGGTTACATCGCATTATCAAAAGCAAAAGCGTTCCAAAGCATAATCAGAGCCCGGTGATGATTCACAAAAGGCATCATCATACATGGTCGGTAGTGGTAGGAGTAGGACTCTTTTGGATGATCAAGAGCTTACATCACGATGACGACATGCTACATGCACGCTGCACAAACCAAGCAACACAGATGGCGTACAGCACTTCTCGTTGCCTCCTTCAGCACCGGAGCGCCGTGTTCCATACCAATCAAACCTTAATTAGCTACATCTGCGTTAAGCTGTTAAAAGAGGACTTGTTTTTTCACTACTACTTGGCCTCTTCCTTGGACGGATTTGCCCTTTTGTATGTGCATTCTAATTGACCTAGGGATAGTGGGATACTTGCCACCTCATCAAACAGATGGCTCCCGGGTTTGCATCGAACATCTCCAAGCTGTTCGTTGCTCTTGTAGCCGTTGCTGGTGGTAGTGTACCAATTGATCATGTCCGTCCGATCAGATCTTTCCGTGTTCTGAATTCTGATGCTCATAGCAGAACTGCAGATGATGGCTCGAGTTCCACATCTAGCAATTCAGTTTCAGCATTGGAGGGCCCGGTCTGGAAGTAGGTGGAGACTGGGTCCCTCTCAGAGTCGACCAGTGGGCCCAAGCCCGTATGGTCCTGAGGACCCCCTACTGGGCCCCACAGGCCTAGCTCCTTCTCCAAATTCTCCAACCACCAATCGTCGTTCGCGGCCTCCTCCCCTGCTACGCTGGTGGTGCTGATGGCGGCGCCCGTACATGGGGCTGTTGCATCGCCATGGCGCGCGCCCGAGGCGTCGGCGCACTCGCCGTCGATGATGCTCCAGATATCCGGCTCGATGTCGATCACCGGCAGCTCGATCAGCTCCTCCACGCCGCGGCCGATGCACGTCGTCAGGGACGACGAGGAGCACGACGACGACAGCATTGGCTGCGCCGCCGTGGGCGCGTCCACCAGCATGTCGGAGACGTCGATGTCCTCTAGTTGGAGGGGGGGCACGTCGACCGCGTCGGGCTCCTTGCTCGTGCCGCACTGGTCGCCGGAGTCGCTGCCCCCGGAGCTGTTGTTGGTCGTCGTCGAGGAGGACGCCGAAGACGAAGCGGTGACTGGCGTGCCGGCGTCGTTACCGCTCGCCGCTCCGCCGTTACTGGTCGCGCCAGCCTTTTGCTGCTCCCGCAGCGCCACCTTCTTCTTCAGGTGCGTGTTCCACACGTTCTTGATCTCGTTGTCCGTCCTCCCCGGCAGGCACGCCGCGATCTTAGACCACCTGAACAGATCAAATTTGTTCAAAACATCACAACCAATGATGGAGTTGAAAACTCGAATCCCTTATGCGACGAGCTAATGATGGACAGTTTAACGCTTACTTGTTCCCGAGCATGCCGTGCAGCCTTATGATGGTCTCCTCCTCCTCGACGGTGAAGTTGCCGCGCTTCAGGTCGGGCCGCAGGTAGTTGATCCACCTCAGCCTGCAGCTCTTCCCGCACCGCAGCAAACCTATCCAAGCAAGCCAAGGAAATTCGATCAGCAAAAACGCTACGAAACACACTGCAATCCTCTCCTCTGCCTCCTGCAACTCGCCATGCACATTTTGCAGTGCCCAGCTAGTAGTACACAGTAGCTACCTGCTTGCTTGGGTAGCGCGCGCCAGTTGGCGTGGCCGTGCTTCTTGATGTAGGCCATGAGGCGCATGTCCTCCTGCGGCGTCCACGAGCCCCGGTTGAGCCCCACCTTGGCGCAGCACGGCGCTCGCCCTCGCCCCATGCCGATCTCTCCCTGTGTTCGCCGAAGCTGTGACCACTCCCGGGGTACTGGCTGGATGATGCAGAGAGCAGTGAGCACGGCTCGGGGAGGGGAAGGGTGGTGGTATATATGTGCACGCGGCTGAGGTGGGCAGCAGCTAGCGCTCCCCTCCGGCAGTGACGCGGCGGTGACAGGTGACAGACCCAGCAGTTGCCTTGCCCGCCCCTGCCTCTTCTACCTGTAAGAATGCGCTTACCAAACCCCTGTCCCAGGAAAGCAACGCCCTGTGGAGAGCTTTGGGAGAGAAGGCCGTTCGTGTGGCTCAGATTTCTCAAGCCAGGGCCTGCGGACTGTTGTTAATCAGGACATGGCCTCATTTTTTGGGGGCTAGCAGGCCTGGTGATCCTACACGTGTACGAGCTAAGGTCTAAGGATAATCTTAAGCTGCTAATGCTTGTAAAAGAAAATGGTGTGGGACTTTTTGGAGTAGTTGAAATTTTTTTAAAGTGCTTGCCTTTTTTCTGTACTGGATTGCAGTGTATATTCAAGTATATCCTTTGCTATTTGTATTTGGAGCTCTATTTGTTAATTTAAAATTTAGTGCCTTTTTCAGTAGTCTAAACGAATTCATATTATCTAAACCATTAATCTGATTCTGATTGCATCAGGTACATATGTTAATCTGAACTTGCGATCCACTAGTATAAGTTAACTTATATTAAGAAAGGAAAAGGAAAGGTCAGTTCATGGAATGGTGAGGCCTGTAATACGTAACATCAACCGTCTAATATTATTCTCAATGTTGCCACAGCTGTTAACCTGTAAGATCAGGTCTGGTTAACTCGGAAGGGTGGCGAACGGGCCTGAAAAAACTTTACTACAACTTATACTCTTATAAGCGAGACTATCTTAAAAAAACTTAGAAGGGTGCTCATCAACTGATAAAGATCTGGGCAATATTTGGCTGAAATATCATGCCGCATGATCTCGTGGGGCCTGTGGCTATCTAACTCCATTTTTCTTCTGCTTTTCTTTTTCGAGCAGTTGAGTCTCTAATGTGCATTTGAGTAGAACATTTAAAATAGGGCGTGATACCCTGTTTAGGTGCCTCATAATTTTTTTGGGCTTCCTTTAGGAACATGGATGCTTTAGTATACTCGCAAAGTAATTTTATTAATCACATCAAACCTAAATCAAAGGGAACTGTGCTCACATAACAGTACTTATGAAGCTAGGTCTGTTTGCTTGAAAATATATCCATATAGGTATTACTGTTCTTCCTTTAGATTACTATTTCAATAGCACACTGGTTTTCTAAAACTGTTCATTGTGTGACGGCGTACCTGCGACACAGTGATTGCAGCTTGCTGTAGAATTTCATTTCAATGGAACAAACCGAAAGAAAAAACAGGTCCAATCAATACTAGTACCCTCCACAAGTCAACGTTAGTTTTCAGACGACGCCGAGTGTTCTGAACGTCGAATGAGATGGTTTCTGGATGTGCTAGGTTTTCAATCAGAACATTTAAATGCCTGAATTCCGACTACTTACTGTAGCTTTAGAGTCTTTCTAAAGGTTTCTGGTAGTCCCATACTCACATGTGTCTTCGAGACATTGGCATTTGTTCCGAAAAGAAAGTAACAGATGTGAATTTTTTTTAACGAATGGGTACGAGATTGTGCCTATTTCTATCAGAAGAGAGTCTCAGCCAACTAACCGATTAGGGTACACGCAATTATACTTACTCTTTAGACGAAAATAACGCTAAATCCTTTGCCCCTGCTATTATCCATGCTCCCGCTTCTTCCTCGATTTTTCATCTAAAGTTTGCGTTATGACAGTGTCACTCGGTGCGTCAGTGAGATTGTGGGTATCTGGTTTCTGTACGAGCGCACATGTTACCTAGTACTCCGGCTGTCCAAACAAGTGGAACAAAACAAACTACCTACTAGTGTTTTAAGTCAATACAATTAAGCAACTAACTTATCAAATTTATCAGGCATGCTTCAACGATCAATAATCATGCTATCAGGCATGTCATGAAACTATTTGAATACCACTCCATGCTTTTGGCAAGAATCCACCTAATTCAAAACACTCTAGTCGAGTTGACCATGAGGTCCCAAAATTCCAAAACTTTAGGTCATAAGGCCCACATTTTTCAAATCGCAATTCAAAACAACGTGTACCAATTGTTGGAACCGTGCGGAGGAGTCCTGTAGAAAATCCGACAACAGCGGTGAAGATCAAAGACCAAGCATTTCCACTAAAACAGCAGCCGTCGCCAAGCGAAAATCCCATTTACAGTCGTTGTTGAATGTTGATTTGTGATTCGTGACAAGTTCCTCATCAGCTGCCATCGCTGTACCCGTTCTCACCTATGGACTTTGCTGCATACTCCTGGTGGGTACCGATCCAGTATGGTTCCAACCACCCGTCCCTTTCCAGTTTCCAGCGAGAGCAAGCCTGATTGGATTGAGATGAGGCACAAGATCCCAAGTCATTTGAGTTAGGGTGACCAATACTCGACTGGTACCTGCTACTGTTTTACCTTCTCGCACCTAACCCTTGACATGTTTCCAATTGATTTGGCTTTGGCACCTGTATGAATTCGTCATGTGTCGAAATAGCGATGCCATAGGCCGCTGCACGCTCATAAGCCTACAGCCTTGCAGAGGTCAGGGGCACGAATCAGACGACGCTGGCTTTAACGACCGAAGCATCCTGGGTAAGCTTTTGGCTCAGCTCAGGTCCCCCTACCTATACCCGAGTGACGTTCTAGCTAACCTCATTGAACGCCTGAACAGACCATCAGGCCTGGTTGCGATCAGTGAACTCGTAGCAACGAAAGAGACGTCCGGGGACCCCGGACACTACAGTACTGGTGTGTATATCAAGTAAACAAGATGTATGCCTCAGTATCTATCTAAAGGCCAAAAGCTCAGTTTTGGGAGGTGAAGGAAAAGACATGCATGCGCATCACGCAAGGGGACTGGACGACTGGTGGCCCTGTCCTTTGGTACTATTGTTTCAGGAAGGAAAAGATCAGCAGAGAAGGACAGTCGATGGGACCTGTACTTCGATAGAGATTGCTCAAATGATTCTGACGATAAAACAAAATTAAAAAGGAACATTAATAAGAAGTCCATTATGTCCATACACTGTAGCACTGCATGTAATTATGCATAGTCAATTAGTCATATATAAATGGGATTAATGATCAAACATGAGGTAGCAATGGTTCCTGTCTTTCTAGGATCTTGATTTTTTTTTTTAGTTTGTGAAACTTCAGTTCCTGTAACATGACTTCTTCTATCTTGAATGAAAAAGGCAGAGCACCTGCCACTTTCCCTAAAAAGATAGAAATGGAACTGCCCTTCATACTGCTACGAGAAATACATAATGTGAATGGACAAAGGATGCGAGACATTTTGCATCCGCGATGCCTTTGTACATCGTACGAGTGCACTGACTAACGCACAAAGTGTTGCAGCTCCTTTTGCGGTTCAACGTGAAGTCCATAGCCCATACACACTGTCTTTTGAAGACGGACTCGGAAAGCCGGGATGGCCAGCGAGCGTACAAGACAGACACCCGAAAAGACCGGAGTAGGTTCACCAGCTCATGTGACATGCGGAGATACGAGGCCGATCGATCTCGGTTCGGCATCGTGCATGTCGACCGAACTGTACTGTACACTGTACACCGAGATATATTAATAGCCAATCTGTCTCCTTTGGCTTTTCTTTGTTTTGCGAAGATGGATCGAGTTGGTGATCGACAAAGGCCAGGTATACACAGTGTTCAGTCACGCCAAATGGTCGTTTGCAAAGCTGGCAGCCTTCCAGCCGGGCCCTCCAAACCAAGGCAGGAAGCTGAGTAGAGTAGCTTGCTGACCGCGCGGTGATGTAATACGGGGAATGGAGGAAATGCGCGAACGGCCGGCTAGCGTGGAGGCCAGGATGCGGTGCCGGCCTGTCTCCGAAAGCGTGGGCGAGCCGTGGCCTGCGAGCACGGGATGGGGCATCGTCTGCGGGCTGCGGCTGGACCCGGCGAAACCACGTCGTTGTGCCCGAATGGTGCGGCTCCGTGGGATATTAGCACGGTGCACGGCACGGCACCAACACCGACGATGCACGAGGCCGCGATCTCGTCTGCTCGACCGCGGCCCTTTGGCCTATGGCCAGACGAAACGCGCGCCGCCGTGCCACGTCCCGGTCCAGTTCGAGAGCTAGCAGCGAGCCCGTGATCGTCAACAGACAAGAGCACGCATCTCTTTCCGAAGGCGGTGTAACCACCCTGCAGTGGGTTGTGGGCAGTAACTCCTCCTATGTACCGTCCCACACAGCCGCATTGACTTTCTCGCCGGATGCCGCCGTCACCCTGCTCGCTCCTCCAAAGTCCAAACGTTTCATTTCGTTCACGCCTACTCTCACACGAGTCGGGACGACGCTGCCGGCCCGCGCTCGTCACGTCATCCTCGAGGCCGCAACTACACACGTTTTTGCTGATGGATAGAGAGATCTTGCGAGGAAAACACTCGCAATCATTAGCATTTCGCAAGTCATCGAGGTGGACTGGCTGCGAGAAGCTGCTAGCTGAGAGCCTGAGAACAGTCAGAAACGGGGATGTTCTTCAACTTCAACAGGGATAGTCCAACTGCTGGGACATGTTCACGGGTAAACCACGGCATCTTGGTTCGGTGCATCTCGAGATTCCGGAGGCGGCCGAGCTGCCAAACCAGTTCCCCTACCCCCTACTACCACTATCAGTTTCCACAGAGGCATTGCCATTGGGTATCTGCCTTCTGTTTATGCAACTGAAGCCATGTACGTTTCCCGTCAAGGAGCTGAAGGCCCCATGTGAACATATCTTTCCAGATCCAAACAATCGTTGAAGCATCTTGAATCAGAACGTTTGTCTCTTCTGAAGCTGCTGTTGAATTTGTGTTTGGAGAAAAGATATACTAAAACCACTTGCACGCATGGCTGCCTGTCCTTTTGTAAGTAGTACTAGCTATCACTATCAGGGACCCGTTTCTTCGTTTGACCAGTTTCGTTTGCCTGCACCATAGTCTCTAAGGTACAGCAAGTTTTCAAGGATAGATACACAGATATACTACTTGCTCTCCAACTAACGGAATTCTGAACAACTGGCCGTCCAGCTGATTTAGCATTGAAAACGAGAGGTTTGAACTTTGGATTTGGTATGTGTCAATGCTTGCTTTACTTGACTGATTGAAAAATCCCTGCATAAAATCAGTTGTTTACTTGTTTTAGGTTGTGATTTCCTCAATCATTTTATAATTTGACAAGTCTGATAAACAGATAGCTTGCTTCATTTTTTTTTTCGCAGAAAGAACATTCTGGAGATTTCCGTGCGAGTCAAAAACCATGTCAACATCTGCACGGGTACGTTTGGAAAATGTCGTAAATTAGAAATAGAATATTAAAGATACTGGTACAAGTAAAGCTTATCGTCAGATATTTTGTGTAAACTATGATTTACTCCATCCAACAAGTATGGAAAAAGTAGACACTGCCTATCACACTCTATAGTCTGCAGTTCTGCATCACGCACTAGCTAGCTAGACTGTACGCTGTCATGCCGATTAAAAGTAAGCTGCTCATCATGCATGAAACATGGCCGATCTATTCGCACTCTAAAGGGTATCGTGTGAGTAGTCTCGGTAACTCGGTATGCATTTGGTTTTGAAGAAATGAGTACGGTTTTTTTTCTAAAGGATAGATGAGCTCAAACATGCAATTTGTTCATGCGTCGTCTCTCTGATTTTGGTCTTGAACGTGGGCTTTGTTGCGTGGTGTCGTGTGTTCTTCATTAGCCTAAGCAAGTGTGAACCATCATACAAGGTTTTTGCGGTGGATGTTGACTACTCGAAAGGGATTCCACACGTTATTAATTAACACTCGCCATTGATAAGAGAATATTCAGCACAGGCCTATAGCCTGTCATGATCACTTGGTTCGGAAGAGGGTAAAAATTGTGGAACCTTTGGATGTCTTAATTTCATATGGAAAAATGGATTGTTTCACACAAAAATCCTATGTCCCATACTCCCGTAGGTCAGTATTCACTGGTGAAAAACGCGGTATTAGTTCCGGTTAGTAGGCCTCAAAGATCACGAAAATCCATCCGGGATAAAATTTTCAAGACGAAAGGGGACCGAGACTAAGGGGCGGCCACACCACGTGCAGCACGGACCCCTTTAGAACCAACCAGGACTAATGCGCCTGCATGCGCGCCTGCATGGCGCATGCACGTACCCCTTTAGTATTTAAGATCTTTTTTTAAAAAAAAATCATATTAATATTGGATGCAAGTTATATATATAAATCATGGCAGTAGTGTGTATATATCTATATATCTATATATATGCAATTATACAATAATTTGTCCACTTCATTCCAAGGATCCTTCCCTCGTGGTGTTGCTCGGTGCATCTATTGAACATCCGTCGTAATAAAATTTTTCCTTTGGATTTATCACCTCTTACGAGACCTTCACATATTGCCCCTATTCTCTCCTTCTCCAAGAGTTTTTGTTGAATTTTAAACATCTTTAATTTGGAAATATGTGAATGTTACACGAACAATTAAATATAAGGAGCTAGAAAATAATTAATTATTAATAGTTTTATTTTACGTACATTTATATCATGCAACGACAACACCTTGGGTCCCACACAATTGTGCATGTGCTCAATCCACATAGATTATTGCCTTGTTCCTGTCTTAAGCACTTTAGTGAGGAAAAAACAAGTTATGAAATATTCGTGTTATAGAATGTACAAAATGTGCAAACTTCATACGTACCGGGAAATCTGTTCTGAATGTAAGTTTTTCTTTGAATGGACCACGATGATTCTTAAGGAATATTTTTGATGCGTTGCGGATTTAAATAATGAATGCTACAGTGTTAGGTGAAAATTTGGGAAACAAACTTTTGCATAGAGATAAAGGTCTAGAATTATTCTGAGTTTAGCATGTCTTGAATGTCTTGGTACTCCTTCGGTGGTTTCCTCAACGGATCGAACACAACGACGTGGCTTCTATCAACCATAATTATAACAAGGATCCAGTGGAAACTGCGTACGTAAATGTTCATATTAGAGCAAACTAATATTAATTAGGTAAGGAAAAAGAAAATGAAAGTAGACGGTACCCACACTTACTTAAAGTTGTATGACAGGAGTTTGTAACTCTTGTAATGTTGTTTATCCAATAAATTGTATATCGCCTCCAATATTTTCTTTGGCTGATCCCGTATCTACTTTTGGTTAACGAGCGATGGATCAATGAAGCCAACATTGAAGTACGATTTTCTACGGCACCTCTGAATTAGCATACTACATAAAATGTAAGATGAAGTTAGTAGGACGACGCACACACAAAAAATAATAATATGAGCTAAAATTTACATATAGATAAACATACACTTACAGAACCCAGGCGCTGATAAGAGAGACATCAAGGGCATCCTGATGGTACACTTCATATATATTCTTGAATTCCATCCACAGGACTTTCTCACCTTCACTGAATAAATCAATCGGTTTAACCCGAAGACCGAACATGAGCCTCTCGTCGGCAGAATGCTTCATGTACCATTCATGGAAATCGTACATCTTTGTGGATAGCTTCCGTACCAATCAGGCATTACTAGAGGCTTCCCTACCTCAAAGGTTCATTTAGGTACAACTGGCTCTAGAGCTGGCAATTCAACTTGCCTTATAACTTCAGCAAGAGACATACCTGTATCTTGCATAAATCCAATGACATGGATTTGTTGTTCTAAGGCATTGCTGCTATAATTTGAGCGTTTTTATCTGGTAGATCCCCGAGCTGGGGGACAGTACATCTTGAAGACGACGCTCCTCGCCATTTTTTCTTCTTATCAGCCTTAACTAACACCCGGTCGTAGTTCGATAGTAGAGTCTTCTTGTTTTCTTCTGACATGCTAATAAAAAATTTTAATCTTGCTGGATCTACTGGCTTTGGCTCCATCTCCTTTGCTTTTCTTTCGTCAGCACATTTTTTGAAGAACTCCTTGCAAGTTGCTTGGGGTTTCTCCCGCAATTCCTCATCAGTCATATCAGCCGGTAGCTTCTCAGTGGGTTCAGACTTCTTTGTTTTCTTCTTTTGCTGCTTTGGCTTGGAAGGTGGTGGTCGCGACTTCTTCATAGGTGCTGCAGGTTCCTTGCTTGATGCGGGTCTTAGTTCTAGCCACGGTGATCGGGGAGGGGTGTTGTTGTCGTCGTCGCTCGCACCACCAGGATTCGATGGAGATGGAGACAGTGATCAAGCAGGATGCGACGGTTCTGGTGGTGACGACGGTCTTGGAGCAGGATGTGCTGGAGATGATGGTCTTGAGCTTTGAGGAGATGGTCGCTGCGGGGGATCTACGGGGAGCAATGATGCCTTCGCACCGGGGATGATGATGTAGCATTTGCGCCATAGAATGATCCTGTGAAGCGCATCTCCTAGTGTCCTTTCCCTGTCACCTTTCGGGAGCTCGAGCTCTAGGCCTTCATATTGACTATCAACAATCTGCTCTAGGCCGACGCTGGTGTAGCCAGGTGGAATCTCCATGCCATGGCTTGTCTGCCCTAGCAGGATTGGTAAAGCACTCCCGTACGCCACCTATACATAGAGCAGAAATAAAGAAATTATTGAACTCCCAAGGTGTGGATCAATTGAGAAGATTGCATAAATTATATATACGTATACTTTAATAGTGATGTTGCCGAACGGTCTATGTAGCTCACATAAGGTGCGTTGCATGATGTCATCCACAGGGTACTGTTGGTCGTCCATAGGTAATCTTGGCATCTACTCATCGGGGATCCCTGTGGAAGCACATCTGCTTCGGCGTTGAGAAGGTCTGACGACGTTTGGATCTGACAGTGCTCCAGATTGAGCCATCTCAATAACTACCAGGGCCACTTGATGATTTATTTCCTCCTGCATTCTTACTTCTTGTGAATGCACTTTGGCTTCTAACATGCACCGCCAACTCTCCTCTTGTTGTTCCTTTCTTCGCTTGCGGCTTCTGTACGAGTCGATGTCCCTTCGGAAAGCGTACTTCCCCGGAACAACCCCGTAGCCTCGGCAACATCCCGGGTGCTCAAGATTCCCAAGCGCCAATGTGAGCTCATCACTCTCTATCCACTTTCAACCTCTCAGCTTTAGCATCTTCAATGTTCTTGATAAGCCTTTTGACCTTCTAACGTATTGTTTCATTGAAGATAAGTGTCCCATCCTCTTGGCTCAGGTTGCCTCCATGAGCGTAATACCAATTTTTTTATTGATCGGGCCAGTCAATAGTTGCTGATACGATACCCCGATCGATTAGGTCTTGTTCCATTTTGCACTGTTTGGGAATTGCAGTAGTGTAACCACCTCGCCCTAGATGATGATGGTACTCCTTGCTAGCACTGGCAACATTGACGCGAACCTTACTCGCACTACCTTCGCTCATCTTGTATTCGACAAATGAGTTGCAGTGGTCCCTTAACTTTGGCCACTCATCGAAATATGGAGTTTGGCCCTTCTTGATAAAGTTAGCATCCATCATGTTCTTGAATGCCTGGAATTGGTTGCCATCTTTTTCAGCGTCCACTCTTTCACATCTTTTTCTATGACACCTTCCGAAGTGTGAAGTATTTCTTGACATCTGCCCACAACATATCCTGTAGTGTCTGCGGGAGCATCTATGGATCATTTGCTTTACCCTTCCATTCTCTGATGCTGATGGGCATGTTGTCCCTTACGATTGCCCTGATTTGACTCACGTACTTTCTACCCACATATTCAGGAGCAATCGGCTTGCCCTCTTCTGTCACTTCTGTGATGTGAAGCCTTCCCTCCATTATCTTTGTACGACCTCGAGGCTTATTTCACTTCGTCGATCCAGAGGGCTAACGGTTCAAGATTCGTTAATTAGTACATAGTAATAATGAATATGAAATCATAGATGGGGTAAAACAATGGAAATGATATATACCTCGTCGGAACCTTCCCTCACGGCAAGGTTTTGTTCGGGCTCGAGCTCTTCATTGCCATCATCGGACATGTTGAGAAACATATCCGCCTAGCTACCCTCTTCGTCGGTGTATGTTACGGGCATGTTGGAGCCACTACCACCAGCAATAATATGCTCCATTAAATACCTTGCATTCTCTTCATCTGCCATCTCAACTACTTTAAACACACATAAAATCATAGATACATTAAATTAAAAATTGTATCAAGTAGTACAATTAAGGTATAAACATGAAATCATAGAACAATCATGAAATAAAAGAAACTGATTGAAATATACACATGAAACCACACATGAAATTATATATACAACGCCTCTAACAAATTTATTACATGATTACTTGAAACTTACATGAAATTTAACATTAAAAAATCACACAATTATATACAACACCTCTACTTGTACATTATCACAAAAAATGTCCTTAAATTATATATACAACACCTCTACCAAATTTCTACTAAATTATACTAATTTTCTAAGCATTTCTACAAATTTCTTCTAATTTCTACTAATTTTTGAAGCATTTATATTAAATTATACTAATGTACTAAAAATTATATTAAATGTATACTAAATGATACTAAGCTTTTATACAAATAATTCTAAGCATTTCTACTAATTTCTAATAATTTTATAAGCATTTATACTAAATTATACTAATGTACAAAAAAATATACTAAAGGTATACTAAATTATACTAAGCATTTTATACTAAATTATACTAAGCATTTATACTAAATAATTCTAAGCATTTCTACTAATTTTCTAAGAATTTATACTAAATTATACTAATGTATTGAAAATTATACTAAATGTATAATAAGCATCTATACTAAATTATACTAAGCATTTATACTAAGTAATTCTAAGCATTTCTACAAATTTCTAATAATTTTCTAAGCATTTATAAAAACAATAAAAGCTAATTTTCTAAGCATTTATAAATATATAGCATTAAAAGCCGGGGCCTTTGCGTTAGCAAGGGCCCCGGCGGAGCGCGCGTTTCGGGCGCGGGGGGAGGGGGGGCGGGAATGTACCGGCCGGCGGGAAGATGGCGTGGTGGTGGGGTGACGGTGACGCGACGGCAGCCGGGGTGACGAGGCGGCGGCGTACGATCAAGACGGGGTGAAGGCGGGGATGACGCGCGGAGATGATAGGGCAACGGCGGGGGACCGTGGAGATGAAGGGGCGGCGACGGACGACAGGGACGAAGGGATGGCGGGCGGCGGCGGAGACGAAGGGGCGGCGGCGGACGGAAACTAAGGAACGACGGGGTTGGCGGGTGATGGCGGAGATGAAGGGATAGCGGGCGACACCAGAGACGAAGGGGCGGCGGACAGGCCGCAGACGTAGGGGTGGCGGCAGATCTTGCAAGTGTGGAGACGAGACAGCCGGGGAGATGAGCGGGCCTATATAACCCCCTTAGTCCCGGGTTGACTTTGCAACCGGGACTAAAGGGCATTTAGTCCCGGGTTGACTTTGCAACCGGGACTTAAAGGCCCTTTTTGGGATCTTTCATTTCCAACCTGTTTTGCAAATAGAATTTATATATGTTTTCCACTAGTTTCTAGGAAGGAAAAAATAAGAACTTTACAAATTTGAACATGCAAAAATATATTAAATTAGCAAGTATATTTAAAATAGGTTTAAATCATTCATAAATTCTATACTAGTTGATTTAGTTTCTAAAATAATTATTTTAATGCATCACTATCATCCACAAACTATTCAATTAAATAATTTTAACGTGCAAAAAATTCAATTGACGTATGTGATTAACATTTTTTATATTGATCGAATAAATCTTCACCTCAACTAATTTAAACACACATGAAATCATAGATACATTAAATTAAAAATTGTACCAAGTAGTACAATTAATGTATAAACAGGAAATCATAGAACATTACAATATAATTGACCATAGAGCATTACAATATAATTCAAAGGTTTTGATGGCCATAGAGCATTACATCACCATATTTAGTGCATTACAATGTAACATTAAAAAACTTCTTCTTGACGAAAGTTTCATGGTCATGATCGCGGTTTAAATACAGAGCCTCTTCTTTGGCTAGCATGATGCTTGGGTCAACTTCGACAACGAGTGGAGGCATGCATCAAACTGATCATAATCATCTAACTTGTTCATGTGATGATGTATAATCCAGCATCGGATTTCGTCGGGTATTGGGAAACAATAGAATCTGCTATTGTTCCTCGATATACGGAGCCACAAATGATGATTGTTACAGAACAGTGAAGTGTGCTTTGTGGAACAAATCAATATCATTGCTCAAACTTGATTTACTTCCAAGGGTCCCTATTCCCCGCAGCCTCCCCTCGTGGCGTGATGTTGGAACCCTAATCGAATTAATTGAGTCAATAAAATCAACACAAAATTCAATGACCTCCTCTATTCCATATCCCTTGGTGATGCTTCCTTCTGGACGAGCATGATTAAGAACATAGTTTTTTAGATTGACATGAACCTCTCGAAAGGAAAACTGGACCGAGAATAGTAATCTTTTTGACTAGGTGAACAAGATGGTGCGTCATAATATTGAAGAAGGATGGTGGAAATACCAACTCAAAACTTATAAGACATTATAACACATCATTCTGTAGCTTTACTAGCTTGGTTGCATCGATTACCTTCTGCGAAATCGCATTGAGAAACGCACATAGCTTTACGAGCGCCAATCGTACATTCTCTGGTAGAATACCCTTCAGTGTAACCAGAAGCAACTGGGTCATCAACATGTGGCAGTCATAGGCCTTGAGATTTGTGAACTTCTTTTCTTTCATGTTTATTATTCCCTTTATATTTGAGGAGTATCCAGACGGAACCTTGATATTATTCATGCATTCAAACATGCTATACTTCAATTCTTTGCTGAGAGTGTAACTGATAGGATGTAAGTAGTGCTATCTGTTATCTCTCTTTTCCGGATTTAGGTCATCTCGTTTCTTCGTACATTTCAGGTCCTGTCGTGCTTCCAATGTATCTTTTGAGTTCCCATAAATACCCATGAAGCCTAGCATGTTCACGCAAAGATTCTTTATCAGGTGCATCACGTCTATTGCGTTGCGAACCTCTAGGATTTCCCAATAATGTAGATCCTAAAATATTGACTTCTTCTTCCACATGGGTGCACGTTCATTATCGTCATTCGAAACAGGTTCGCTACTAAGACATTTTCCAAAGACTACCCTTACAACCTTTATCATCTCAAATACACGCTTTCTATTACGGTGTGCAGGGCTTTTACGATGGTCTGGCGCTCCTTTGAAATGCATCCCTTTCTTTCTTAATGAGTGATTAGCAGGAAGAAATCGACTATGGCCCATATACACGACCTTCCTACAATGTTTCAAATACATGTTGTCTGTGTCATCTAAACAGTGGGTGCAGGCCTGATATCCCTTGTTTGTCTGTCCTGAAAGGTTACTCAATGCAGGCCAATCATTGATGGTTACGAACAACAATGCTCGTAGGTCAAAACTCTCTTATTTTTCCTCATCCCACACACGTACACCTTTTGTCTTCTAGAGCAATAAAAGTTCATAAACCAACGGTCTTAGGTACACATCAATATCGTTGCCGGATTGTTTTGGGCCTCGGATAAGCACCGGCATCATAATGAACTTCCACTTCATGCACAGCCAAGGATGAAGGTTGAACATACATAGGGTCACAAGCCAAGTACTATAACCGCTACTCAACTCACCGAGTGGATTGAATCCATTAGTACTTAAACTAAATCTTATGTTCCTTGCATCACTTTCAATATTCAGGAATCCTCTATCAATTGATCTCCACTGGACCCCATCCGCGGGGTGTCTCAGCATCTCATCTTGTTTACGTTCTTCTTTGTGCCATCGCATCAACTTAGCATTCGTCTTGTTTCTGAACAAACGCTTCAAACGTGGTATTATAGGGAAATACCACATTACCTTCGCGGGAACTCTCTTCTTGGGAGGCTGCCCCTTGACATCACCAGGATCATCTCGCTTGATCTTATACCGCAGCGCTCCGCACACAGGACAAGCATCCAATTTCTCATATTCATCACCACGATAGAGAATATAGTCATTAGGGCATGCGTGTATCTTCTGAACCTCCAATCCCAGAGGGCAAATAATCTGTTTAGCTTCATATGTTGTGGACGGCGATTCATTATTCTCGGGAAGAATGTTCTTTACAATTTTAAATATCCTCTAAAATACCTTATCGGACACACCATTTTTGACCTTCCATTGCAGAAATTCTAGTGTGGTACCCAGCTTTTTATGCCCTTACTTGCAATCTGGGTACAATAATTTTTTATGATCATCTATCATGCGCTGCAACTTTTCTGATTCCTTCTCAGTTTCGCAATCTTTATGTGCATCCCGTAGCACCTGACCAAGATCATTAATAGGGTCGTCTTCTGCAAACTCATCTTCATCAGCCTCACCCATTGTAGTATCTGCAAAAGTTTGGTCTGCAGCCCAGTTCAGAATGTTGTTATCCTCCTCTTTTTCATCGTCTTCCATTACAACCCCTCTTTCGCCGTGCTTGGTGCAAACCAAATAGTTAGGTATGAAACCGTATCTAAACAAGTGGTTGTGAACCCTTTCTCTGGTTTCTTACTGCATTGGAACATTGGACAATATATGAACCCGTTCTCTGGTTTGTTCACTTTGGTCACTTCGAGAAAATAATGCAAGCCATCAACAAACTCCTTGGTCCGTCTGTCCGCGTTATATATCCATTGTCGGTCCATCTGCATCGTATTACGTGAGAAATGGATATAGGTCTTCGCATTAGATAATTAACTTGATCAATATTAGGTAGGGGGAAAATAGAATTAATGTGATTATAATATTAGGCCTTGGAAAAAACATTAGATAAATAAATTATTACATGAGAAATGGACATAGGTCTTTGTATTAGATAAAGAACTTGATCAATATTCATAATTTACATCAATCAACCTTCGTAAAGATAAAAACAATTCACATGAAAATTATACCATTCAACCATAACAATCTTGAAATAATTGTCCAAACATCTTTTGGAGCAAGTGCCACATTCTCATAATAGAAGTATGGTGGCACACACACAATAGCCCGTCTAGGCAAAAGATCTGTTCATTGAGCATGACCCATGGTGGCAAGCCAAAACCAACCAAAAGTCGCTAGATCAAAGTCAGTGAACAGATCTTTGCCTGAAGAGGATATTGGGCCAGCATACTTCTATTATGAGAATTAGCCTCCAAAAGATGTTTGGAATACTATTTCAAGATTCTTTTATGATATTCAACCTGAGTTTGTGGACTCGAAGCTCTTCTATTCTACCATTATTTTATGGTACTGGAGGAGCGGAGGTGACTCTCCACAGACTTCGAAGAAGATTGAGTTATGTGTAGACTTCCGTTGAACCGTTTTGGATCAGATCAGAGATGAACAAGAGGACCCCCAGGAAGACTAAGGTGACGGCGGATGCGGCCCCATCGAGGTCTTCACCAAGGAAAAATCCTACCACGGGGAGGAAAGACGATGACGAAGAGATGGAGAAGAATATTTGGTTTCTACTTCATGAGCTCCATCATTACTGTGCTGTTTCAACTATTTGGTTTGTACGGTGGTGTATCTTAATCCTTACTGTTGTAATCTCTTACACCTATAATTTATTTATCTTAATTTTATTGCAATGATTAAATATTAAAAACATATTTACTCTATTTTGTTGCATACCTAATATTAATCAAGTTCTTTTAACTAATACAAATCATATATAACAAGCAATCTATCCATAAAATTCTAGCTTGAAAACATGTATAAATAAAAATCCTCTCCATTCTCCTTCATTCTAAAAAACTTATTTTTCTCCCTCTCTAAAGCATAATAACAATAAATGAAGGGAGGATGAAGTAGCTAACATTCACAACACTTTGGATGAGTGAAATCCCCACGGAAATAAGGAAAAAAATTCAGGCAGCACATCCTCTAAGGTTGCTTGCTCGCCATGGAGAGGAGGCCAAATATCTCTAGTGGAGTGGAGTGGCTCGGGCTGGGGGAGGAAGAAGACCTCTCGGTTGGGTAAGTTTATAGGGGAGGAGATTTTGTCCCGGTTGGAAATTCCAACCGGGACAAAATACCAACCCTGCTGTCCCAGTTGGAAACTCCAACCAGGACAAAAGCCCCCCTCCCCCTTGGCCTTCGGTGGTACATTTTTGACCTGGAACTAAAGCTAGTGACTTCGGTGGTACATTTTTGATCCGGAACTAAAGCCACTTTAGTCACTGGTTCAATGTTAACCGGATAAAAGGGGTAGATGGAAGGTCAATTCTCTACTGGTGGTTTCGGTGTAACACAGTTTATTTGGTCATGATCACTTGGTTCGGAAGAGTAAAAATTGTGGTACCTTTGGATGTCTTAATTTCATATGGAAAAATGGATTGTTTCACACAAAAATCCTATGTCCCATACTCCCATAGGTCAGTATTTCCGTATAACACAGTTTATTTGGTCATGCGTACTGATACGTACCGCAGTTATATCCTTTGACTGTTGAAGAGACGATATGGCTACGAATGGAAATAATCAAACATAAGAAAAGCTTTAGATCCATCATCTTTGGCGAGAAATACCAAAAGTCTAGCCGATTGACGTTGAAACGTTGACCCAGTCAATTCAGTTTATTGATATTGCAAAAACTCAAAAGCTTTGCGTTTTGACTTTGTACAGAAAGAAAAGAAAATTAAATTATAATGCTGATATGGTAAACTGCGTGGAGCAATGCACGCCACGCTGCAAATGCACGCCATTTATCTCAGAATCCACGACATACACAACACGAGGATGCTGAACGAGGGCTTAAGTGCTAGCATCATGTTACTCACAACTGAAGTCATCAACTGCTCGTTTTACTTGGTTCAGAAGAAAAGCAGGCTCAGACAAGCAAGATACACACACACAGAAAGAGAGACACACAACACCTCTAGCTCGTGTCGCTTTTGGGTTTTGAACACTAGGCCCTGCATGCCCCTTTTATATTCAACCACCTAGCAGTTCGTATCGTCGAAATTAGGTAAAGCTGGGATCTGGACTCGGTTAAGTCCAAAGCACCCGTCGTTGTTGAGAAATATTGGTAGGGTGGACGGAGCAGTTTGGTTTGGGCGGAGGATGTCACCGTTGCTGCTGTCAGCCGGGCGTCGGTACTGACGAAACGGGGCCTCGGCGGACGGGACGCCAGGGCCGACAGTGCGCGGTGCGGCTGCCGTCACACACCCTCACACGTGCGAGGCCGTGGCCATCACGGGCGGGCTCCCTCCAACTCCAAAGGCAGCTTTGTTCTTGTTGTTTCAGACTTTCAGAAGCTTTATTACTGTCTGTGACAGGGAATTGATTAAAGGATGGCACCTTTGAGTGTACACGAGGATCAACGAGTGCAAAGAGAGAGGCTGGTGATGTGAGTTTTGAGGGTTACTGGTTTGATTTGCTTCGTACGCACAGTGAACGGCTGGCGCGTCACCACCCTTTCCCCCACTGGTAATTTCGGCTCACAAGTCTTGTAGCAACTTTTACCCTGCTTGCTTGTGATGGGTATTGATCTCGACAAGTGTAGATGTCGCTTACCTGCTCTAACACACATCAAGGTGAGGATCTACGCGCATGTGTGTCTTGCTTGCTTAATGGGTGGCATCGTGGCAGCTTACCTACATATCCGTACGTTTGTGCAGGTCTCTAGAGAATACTGCTGAGAAAGAGGAAACAGGAGCCCGAATACTGCTAAGAAAGAGGAAACAGGCCCCGCGTCGCTCCTCACGGACGACTCGGGCGGCGCCCCGAGCAGCCGCACCGCGGCACCCTCCCCCGCGTTTCTCCCCCTCGCTGCCGCTGAGTAAGCTAGCGGAAGCCCGCTCGTCTGTAAGGACGGCGGTGGTGAGACTTCTCCATTTCATCTCCAAGTTCAGCTGCCGTGGATTTGCGGCAGCGCTCTTGCTGATAAGTCTCTGACGATCTAATCCAGTATATTCGAGATGGGATCCAGTGTCTCCTTCCGGATCTATATAGGAATATGCCGTTCTTGCCAGTGCGTGGGTTCGAGCAACCTTGTGCTTGACCCTGCGACCAACATCCTTCCAGTCGGACCTCATCAGATGTGCGACATGGAGGCAGTATAGTGGACTTGGTGCGGTGTCGGTCATGACACGACACACGCATCTAGGCCTTGCCGCGATCGGCCCTTACTCAAGCGCGGTGGGCGTGAGTCGCGGCGGCAGTGGATGGCTCTCGATAATGATAGCCTGTCGCGGGTGTGCTCGTCACCATCAGCAACTCGATAAGATACCTTACGTACTTTTTTTGCTTAGGCTACTGCTAGCATGGCGTGGTGGAGGTCAGGGTGAAAGTTTTGTCGGTGACGCTAGCGGGTACCGCTACCTCCTTAGAGGCGACTTGTTCGCACCTCCCCATGTGGTCATGTTTCGATTCTCCGAGTGTAAACCCAGCCCAATACTCGGGCCGACGATGATGGCGCTATTTGCGTCATGTTTTTCATGAAGGCGTCGTCGTGCAGATCCATGTGGTGGTGTTTCGGCATTCTCTGTCCTAGCTCGGCTGCTTGTGCTTTGAGGTTACCTTTGAAGACATAGCGTGAGGATATAAGTGAGACCGCCGGTTTGACAAGCAGAGCAATTGAGGCTTCGGACACTTTTCATCAAGAGTGGATGGATAAGCAATATTAGATATTGCTTATAATTATTCTCTTTTTTTTTACTCTTCCTCCTTTTATTTAATCTTTTAATGATCAACTATTGAGCTAAATACTCTGTAAGAACTTGGCTGCGTTCGTTTATCGCAGGCAGGATGTATTTCCATTTCAAAAAAACTAGAGAATACTGCTGGAACAACACCTCATCTACAAAGCAGAGTATGATGCGTAGGCAGATCACAAAGCAGAGTATAATGCCTACGAAATAACAACACCTACATTGCACGGTCCCCTCCTTTGTATGCGAGTTTGCTTCATGTCATAACAGACCCGTAATGTCATTTTATTGAGAAACCTGCGGTATTGCTAGCAGCCTAGCAGGAACCAATCCTAACGCAAAAGGGCACGCGGTGAGTAAGACAGATTAGCCTGAGAGTTGGCTAGTTAATAAGCGAAATCGGATCCGAAAACTATACAACCTATTTCTATTCCTTTTGTTCCAAATTGTAAATCTAAGTAAAAATTATATATTTAGAAAAAATAACTTACAATTTATAAATGAAGAGTAGAGCCAGTCGGGTAGCTCGTCGTCTTGACCCTCCCCTATCACGGCCGGGTATAGTGTACGCGGTATGCCGCGATCGCCAATCGGCGTACGTCATTGATGCTTGATGCACTGCCACGCCTCTACACCGTCAACGTCCAGCATCCTACTGGTTGACTCCTCATTTGGTGTGTCCTAGGACCCGCTCCTCCTCCGATCTCCATTTTGCCTTGCTCCATTCTATCGGCCGCCGGCCGACCCGAGAGCAAAAAATCATGCAGTGACACAAAGATACATGTCGGTGTTTATACCTGACAACTTATTGAGGGGGTACCTGAGGTAGTGTTTTGTGCGTGAGGCTCGTCGAAAACCAGGAACTCGAAAATGAACTCGAACACACGATTTAGACAGGTTCGGGCCGCTTATATCGCGTAATATCCTACGTCTTATGTGTTGGTTGGATTGTATTGATTGATGAGATGAGATAAGATGTTTGGAGCTAAGCTCCGCCGATCTAGGTACCCCTGCCCTCCTTTATATACTCAGGGGGCGGGATTACTAGTCGGTTACGAAGTAGTAATTCTAGTAGAATTACATGGTATAAGTCCTAGTATGATTATAGAGGAATCTTAGTAGGAGTCCGTCTTTTTCCTTTCTTGCGGGTATTGGGATCTATCCCGACAAGCCCCGAGCGCTTCATAGTCGAATGCAGCAGTCTTTGAGGATTTTCCATATCCTCGCCGAGTAGTTTTGGTGCTTTTCGAGTACTTTGTCTTGCTGAAACTTCAAAGTTTCTCGAAACTTCCATGAGGCTATGGTGTGCTCAAGCCCTTGATCGCTAGATTTTGTAATCTTCATCTTTGGAATGTGATATGGAGGGCGGTGGAAGTCGCACTCCATATGGAGTAGCTCCCGAGCCTTAGGTTGAATCGAAGAATCAAGCTGAGGGTCAATAAGATCTTGAATCTTCTTCTTTTATCTTGAAAAAACTCAACTGCTGGGTGTAGCTTATCAGTCTCCGAGCCTTGGAATGATTAAATAATCAATCCGAGGGTCTAGCAAGCTTAATGTTCTCACCAATCATCTTTTGAGTAATTTTACGGCGTCCAGCCCCTGAGCTTATTCGTCAGGTGAGCCGTAGAAGCCACGGTGAGTAGTTATTTGACACTTAGCCTCCGAGCTTGGAAGTTAGCTTAGCCATTGGAGATATTCCGAGTAGTAATTGGCGCTTAACCCCCGAACTTGGGAGCTAGCGAAGCTATTGGAGGTACGCTGAGCGTCCTGCAGAGTTGTCGCCGAAAGTTGACCTGCAAAAAGAGATACATACATTATGTAGCATATTTGTAGAATTTGGAACTACTTAAATTTATTTAGTGATAAATATAATATAAATATTGTGTTATGCTCTTGTTTTGGTCATATTTTTCCCCAAGTAGTTAGCCTGTTATGTTTAGACTTTCAGTCCCTGTTTACCCATTGCCATTGCGTGTGAGATCTTTGTCTCGTGTACGCATACTAGCACTACTGCTACGGAGATTTTTATTTCGCGTCCTAGCGTTTAGGCATGACAGAAGATCCGAGGCTTTCACGAATTGAGGTGTGTTCTACTCGAGTAGATTAACAACTGCTAAGAGAAGACATGTAAAATAAGTAGTCGGCATTCCAACAAAAAGACTGTGCGATTGCGCGTAAAGTAGTCATTGACACTTCTTTGCCTTTTGGCGAGGAGAGTGTGTGTTTGCCGCGCATAGGATTTGTGCCTCCTTAGGGTGTAGCCTCTGCGAGCCTCCAGCACTTAGTGCACCAAAACCATGGCCATAGCCTCCTAATTCAGTGTACCAAGCCTGTGGCGGTGCCTCTGGTACTCAATGCACAAAACCCGTGGCAATAGCCTCTGTAATTTGATGTACCAAACCCGTGGCTGTCGGTCAACATACCCCAAGAGTAATCGGCGAAGTGTAGCTCTAGAGGGTAATTCCCGTCGAGCGGCGTACACAAATAAGTAGTCGGCGCACTGGCCAACCATGCTGAAAACAAGCTAGAGAAAAAAAATAATTATTAAAAAAGTGACTTAGTTTGATTCATGGACGATTGTCGATGAAGCCGCGACTGTTGTTGATGAAGCCGACTAGTCGGAGTTGATGCCGACTAGTCGGAGTTGATTTTTTCTAGTTGTCGACGATATGAGGCCCGCTCTCGACTAGTTTTTTAGTCTAGATGAGTAGTTGAAGTAGTCATTAGCGAGCCGACGTAGACATCTTGCTCTTGCAGAAGAAGTAGTCGACCGCATCGTCGGAGATTTGTTGGTATTGCCATGCAAGCTGAAGTCCTTCTGGTAGCTTTTTTGGCGTGCGCATAGCTGAATACACCATTGATTTCCAGCACCAGAGGGAACAACGATAACGTTTCTTTATTTTGATGCTTGGCGTATTTTTCCGTCTCCGATCAACAAAGTTGATCTCCGCTTCGGACACGACTAAGGAAATTAATTCCCTGTAGGATTTCATCTTGACGCTGTCCAATTCTATTCCATCTCAATCTTGATGCTTGGAGATGATCAGCGGCAAGTGATTGCTCCACTCCGCACTCCATTTCGAATTCCAATTCAGCGAGAACAGATGCTAGCTCGAAATTAACCTGTCCGACGATTTCGCCTTGGACTCCGACACAGTTGCACACGAGTCATCGATTGGATGGGAGAACAACATTCTTGTCTTGTAAAGTAGATTAATCTTGATGGGGTCATTCAAACTCACCCGATGATCTCGACGATCACCCCTACATGGTGTGACAGATGTCGGTGTTTTATACCCGGCAACCTACCGAAGGGTATCCCGAGGTAGTAGATTGGTTTGTGGGGGATCGCCGGACCTGGAACTCGAAGGTAATAGTAAGGACACAAGACACATATTTATACAGGCTCAGGCCGCCAGAGTAGCGTAATACCCTACGTCCTGTTTGGGGTGTTGTATATTGCGCCCTATGCTTAGGTGTTGTTTGGTGTTGAGGATTTGGTCCTTTGTTGTGGTTGTATGAGATTTTCACCTACCGATCTAGGGACCCCTGCCCTCCTTTATATACTCCAGGGAGCGGGATCACTAGTCGATTACAAGGAGTTCTAATAGAATTACATGGTATGAATTCTAGTAGGATTACAGAGGAATCCTAGTAGGAGTCCATCTTCTTCTTTCCTTGATCTATCCCCAACAGATCCACCCCTGCTGGAATACACTACTTTTCATTTACCATGCTACATACTTCAGCGACCGCACCTCGCCACATCTTGCGCCCATCCTAGGAGCCCGAGACCGCTTGCAAGTGACTATCCAGGCTTATCTTAGGTTTATGGTAAGTAAAGAGTACATAAGTACACAATTATCTCTATCGTGCAATACCACATATGATTTCCAATGATATTAGAGAGAGATGGAGTTCAAATGATACCAAAGAAAGATGGAGCAAGGTGAACCTTGAGAGTGGTTTGTGAAGAACCGGTCTTATAACTTATAATTGAAGTCTATGAGGCTACCTCTTCATCGTTATACAAGTCATGATTGCCAACTACCAAGCAAACTGACAATAATCTTCTATCACAAATTATGAGATTTTGAGATAACTTGGATAGGGATAGCAACGGGCAACGTGCCCGTGGGCAAAAACCCTATAGGGCGAGGATATAGGTTCCAATTTATACCCATGGGCAAGGATACGAGTTTCAGTTTGTGCCCGCGGGCAAAAATATGGTGTACATAAAAATATTTTACCCGTGCCCGCAAACCCGCTACGTATCCCTAGCATGTGGACCCGCATAGAAGTATATAAGGGAAGCATCAGGTTTTCTAAGGTTCCCTTTCATTTCACTCCTCCCCACCCTTCCAGTTCCAGCCGCACCCCTGGCCCTTCCCACCGTCGCCGCCCCTCTGGTCCTCCCCACCGCTGCTGCTAGCCCGTCCGTCTCCATCGCTGCCGCTCGCCCGACCCTCCAGCCCTCCCCACTGCCGCTGCCCCTCCCCACACGCCTGTGCACGGCGCACCCCAGGCGGCTAGGCCCTGACCGGCCGACCTTGATTCGCTAAGCAGTCAAGCGACCAAGGCGTCGCCCCGACCCCGTCACGCCAACGCCCGGTGCCTCGGCCCCATCCTCCGACCTCCGATTCCGAGCGGCAAAGCCCCAATGCCTGGACCCCCTCACGTTGTCGCCCCTGTTGTTGTGATATGCTCTGTTGTTTGGCGGGTACGGGTGTGCCCGCAGGCAACGGGCACGGGCACGAGCACGGGCACAGGGTTTCCCTCGCGGGCGAGGGTTTGAAAACCCTCTGCCTGCGGATCTGCTCGTTGACATCCGTAAACTTGGAAGAAATACGGTCCATACATTAGACTACCTACTCTGGTAGCAATGATGCACTTACATAGAGATATAAAATCATGCGAAAACCATCAACCATTTGTTCACCAATCTACAGCTAGTTGCATGTTGTCCTTATCAACTTATCTACTCCCTCCGTCCCAAATTACTATTCGTTTTGGTTTTTTAATATATATTTTTTGCTACGAATCTAGACATAGTATATATTAGATGCATAGCAAAAGGTATGAATCTAGAAAAGCTAAAACAAATAGTAATTTGGGACGGAGGGAGTAGCTTTAAGACCACTATAGTCTACAATAGCAAAAGGCCAAAATTGACAGCTCTTTAGTATCTGAACTATGGTGCACACATGCTAAACAACGACTTAGTTCCTCTTTCTCTACCTTCAGCCGCAGCTTGCAGTGCTTGCACATCGTGATCCATCATTGATGCGAAGTAGTATGTTCCATCAGGCCACAGCTCGTTCCATCACAAGTTCAGCCATGGCCAGGGCAGTCGCCTACAACCTGAAGAAGTGAGGGAGGGAGGAGAGCTCGGAGCTGTGGAGGCAGCTGGCGCGGACGGCGCCGAGCACCCTCCCGCGCGTGGCCACCTCAGAGTGGGAGGAAGTCCGCACGTGCCAAATCCACTCACCAGAGGCTCCGCAGCTACGACATCAACGTCATGCTCTGGGCAAGAGACGCGGGTTCGGATAGGAGGGCAACAGGGACGAGGGGAGGTGCCGCCTGGTTCGGCTGGGAGGGGAACGCCGTTGCCGAAGGGGAACGTGAAGAGCATGTGAGAACGGCGTTAGAGCTGCAACCGACGTGCGGACTGACACGTCACGCGGCCGGACCCTCGACGCCGTCCAGCGCAAGGTCAAGCGCCTCGTCGCGCTCCACGACGCGGCCGGTCACGTCCTCGCCCTCTGCGTCGCGCGCCTCGGCCTGCGATGGGAGCATGGGGGCGAGGGCGACACCGACGCCCGGGCGCGGTGGCAGGCGTGGCAGGAACACCGTGCCATCGCCACCCGCCAAGCCGCCGACGTGCTGGCGGGCTGCGCTCCGCCCTGGCGGACCTCACGGTGACCGCGCACATCCTCAACCATGTGGTCTCCGGTACGGGAGGCCGCCCGGGTTCCGGGCAAGGGTGGCGTCATCCCATATCTCCTGCGTGCAAACATACGTTGGGAGAAAATTCATCAGTGGAATTATAAAGGCAGGAACCCATCTGGAGTTTTACCATATCTCAAGTAACATATCCATAATGAAATTTTGACACCGTACCGTGCCTTTTTTTTTACGGTCGGGGGGGGGGGGGGGGGGGGTGTGGAGCGCCCCCACCTGATTTTCATTTCAGTGAGGGCCTGTTGCAGGCCAAACGTCTTACAGGTAGTTTTCAGCAGATCAAAAGGAGGTAGAGAGAGGCAGGGTACATCTAGTTTTGGGATTGTTTTACGTCGAAGCGAAGACAGTGCACCAGGAGTCGGTTATTACGCGATCCTCTATCCGAAACCGTTCGCGCCAAAGTCGGGCTTCGTCTCGGCATGCCGACCAGAAGCGTTGTCGAGATGGAGCGCAGCGCTGGAACACTAGGTCATTCCGGTGCTTCCATAACATCCACGGCAGAAGGAGTAAGAAGCTGTTATAGTGTAGCACAGGGATACTTGCCGGACGGGGAACAGCCCAGAGAAGCTCGACTGAGGAGGTTGTTGTGTCAGAGCCCAGCGACGACCAGATGCTTGTCGCGAAAGGACATCGGAACACGATGTGATTGCTGTCCTCAACCTCGCCACAGAGCTCACATGAGGCGTCCCGTAAGATGTTCTTCTTCAACAAGTTCACGCGGCACTGTATTTTGTCCTGAACCAGGAGCCAAGCGAAGAACTGTACCTTCGGCGGCGCACAATTCTTCCAAACAAATTTTGCAGAGGGGGATGGAGGTGACCCCGCGGCCTGCATAAGCCTTGTGTAGACAGCCTTGGAGCGCAGGTGGCAGGCCTCGTCAATGGCATCGGACAACCACTGATCTTGTCCATCTCTGAGTTGCACTCGATTCAGGATGGCAGTTAGCAGGTGTAATTCTTCCCCAGCTGGCACGTTAGGCGCGGCACTAGATGCATGTCGAGGCCATCGGTTAGCATTTGCTGTACTGGGAGCTCTGTATGGACGGCGTGTGAGAAGAGTAGGGGAAACATTTCACACAGTCTGCCCTCCGGGAGCCATCTATCAAACCAGAAACTTGTAGATGCGTCATCAGCCACCGCAGAGTAGGTAAGAGCTCGGTAGAGTGGAAGCAGGTCTTGTAGAGCGTGCCAGTGAGCCCCCTC
Organism: Setaria viridis; assembly: GCF_005286985.2. Lineage (NCBI taxonomy): Eukaryota > Viridiplantae > Streptophyta > Magnoliopsida > Poales > Poaceae > Setaria > Setaria viridis. Next base: position 34,722,481 of record NC_048263.2, read on the forward strand.
GACCTCGCCCTGCAGGTTAACGGCACTTATGCGAGCACGCGCCCAATTGGCCCAGGAAGAATTGGCCAGGTGGTGCAGGCGGTGCAGGTTTTGAGCTAAAGGCTCTTGTTCTGCAGGGATAGGTCCTTGAGGCCAATACCTCCTTGTTCTTTCGGTTGGCATGCCGTCTCCCATGCAACTAGGCATTGGGCACCACTGACAGTCTCGTCACCAGACCATAGGAATCGTCGACGACGCCGATCCAAAGCAGCTAGCACCCCTGGCGGCAGCAGGAAAGCAGACATAGCATAAGTGACTTGGCTGTCGACAATGCTGTTTATCAGAACTGCTCGGCCAACTTTGTTAAGCAGCGATGCACTCCACCCACTTAGGCGTTTATCCACCTTAGCGATGAGCGGACTGAATGCGGAGAGCCTAAGTTTATTGCTGGATAAAGGCAGCCCAAGATATGTTTGGGGGGGAAACTCCCTAGCTGGCATCCCAATATCTGCTGCAGTTCAGTGGTCATCTGGGGCGGCACAGCCATTGGTACCATTGTGCTCTTCTGATAGTTGATGTGTAAGCCAGTGGTCGAGGAGAAAAGATCAAGTACCTCCTTTAGAGCAACCAGTGCACCCACATCTGCTTTGAGCAGAATCAGCATGTCGTTCGCGTATTGCAACACAGGACAAGGCTGATCCGTGACGACAGGGTGGGAGATGCGGCTATCCTGCTTGATTAGTTGCTGGAGCACATCGGCAATGAGCAAGAAGAGGTAAGGGGACAGAGGGTCCCCCTGTCGCAAACCTCTGCTGCAAGCGAACCAAGGGCCTGGTACACCGTTAACAAGAACAGATAGCTTGGAGGTGTGCAGCATAGCAGCGACCAGGCGTTCCATAGCGGGGGGAAGCCTTTAGCTTCCATTGCTGAGTTTAGGCATTCCCCATCCACATAGTCGAATGCCTTTGCAAAGTCGAGCTTCAGTACCAGTGTAGGATGGCGCCGGCGGTGATAGCATTGAATCAGCTCAGTGGCGTAGATGAAATTCTCCGTTATAGAGCGCCCTTTGATGAATCCAATTTGGTCAGGGTCGATCAATAACGCGATCTGCTGCTGTAGGCGTGTTGTCATCATTTTGGAGAGTATCTTCAGGGAACAGTTTTGAAGACAGATGGGCCGATAGTCCCCCGGTGCAGAAGCTGTTAAGAACGACGTATGGAATATGAAGTAAAGAATCAAACCGCAAAGGAGACACACGATTTAACGTGGAAAACTCCTTCGATGTGAAGGGGAAAAAACCACGGGCACCAGCCGGCAACAATCTTACTATCTCAAGAGTTTAGGGTTACACGCCTGTGGCGGCTTACAAGAGAATCTTCTGATCTACCCGAAACCCTAGCAAGGGTGTATGTATATATAGTACCGAAACCCTAGCATGGGTGTACATGCAGTACCAACCCGTCCCGGGTGAGGATGTAACTCCGATTCGCCCAACCCTTGAGTCCTTGGTCCGGGGTCGGATGCGCCCGACCCCTTGAGGATGGATCTCCGCCTCGACCGACCCTGAGTGAGACTCCGTCTCGCCCGACCCTGAGTCCTGGGGTTGGGAATGTCCGACCCCTGAGCGGGACGCTCCGGCCTATCTTCTGGAGTGAATTTGGAACAACTCCAACAAACTCCACCTTGAGACAAATTCATCTTGTATCATAAATCAACCCTTCATCCTGAACATAACAAAAATAGAAAACCACTGGTGCCAACAATAGTCTCTTGGACTATCCAATTAAACCAACTAAGCTTGAGCACAGCTCAAACTTAGCAACAGGAACAAGCTTTGTCATCATATCAGCAGGATTATCATGAGTACTGATCTTGCATACCTTCAGCTTACCTTCTTCAATCACATCACGCACAAAATGATACTTGATATCAATGTGCTTAGTTCTTTCATGGAACATCTGGTCTTTAGTGAGGTAAATCGCACTTTGACTGTCACAGTGCAAATTTATGCAAGATTCAACTCCACAAAGTTCAGCGTACAAACCTTTCAACCAAATTAATTCTTTGCACGCTTCACAAATAGCCATATATTCTACTTCAGTAGTAGACAAAGCAACAACCGACTGTAAAGTAGCCCTCCAACTCACAGCACAACTGCCAACAGTAAACACATACCCTGTAAGTGATCTTCGCCTGTCCAGATCAGCAGCATAATCTGAGTCCACATAGCCAATAAGACCCTCATCAGTTCTTCCAAACTTTAAACAGGAATTTGCTGTGCCTTTGAGGTACCTGAAAATCCACTGAACTGCCCTCCAATGTTCTTTGCCGGGATTAGACATATATCTACTGATAAGACTCATAGCATATGACAAATCTGGGCGAGAGCAAACCATGGCATACATCAAGGACCCAACAGCACTAGAATAAGGAACCTTTGACATGTATTTAATCTCTGCATCTGTACTAGGACACTGAGCAGCTGACAACTTAAAGTGAGGTGCAATAGGAATACTGACAGCCTTAGCATCTTGCATGTTGAAACGCTGAAGAACTTTCTTGATATAATTTTGTTGACTAAGAAATAGCAAACCAGATTTTCGGTCTCTACTAATTTCCATACCAAGAATTTTCTTAGCACTACCAAGATCTTTCATATCAAAACCACTACTCAATAGCTTCTTTAACTTATTGATTTCATTCTTACTCTTGGCAGCAATCAACATATCATCAATATATAACAGCAAGTATATAGGTGATCCATTAACATGCTTGATATAAACACAGCTATCGTACTTAGATCTTTTAAAGCTGTGTGATAACATAAATGAATCAAACCTCTTGTTCCACTGTCGAGGGGACTGTTTCAAACCATACAAGGATCTCTGCAACTTGCACACATATTTTTCCTTGCCAGGCACTATGAAACCTTCTGGTTGGTCCATGTATATGTCCTCCTCAAGCTCTCCATGCAGAAACGCAGTCTTCACATCTAACTGCTCAAGCTCAAGATCATGTGAAGCAACAATACTAAGGAAAGTGCGAATTGAATTGTGTTTTACCACTGGAGAGAAAACATCATTATAGTCAACACCCGGAATTTGACTGTAGCCTTTAGCAACTAACCTTGCCTTATACTTTGGAGGCTCGCTTGGAGATAAACCCTTCTTTCTCTTGAAGATCCATTTGCAGCGGATGGCCTTCTTATTCTTAGGCAAAGGTACAAGCTCCCATGTACTATTCTTCTCAAGAGATTGCATCTCCTCATGCATAGCAGACATCCAATTCTCAGTATCACTACAATGAATAGCTTCTTTATAGGTTGCTGGCTCATGAACATTCTCCACCTGTTCAGCACAACTCAAAGCATGGTAAGACAAATTACACTCTTCAATAAGACGGTTAGGAGGTGCAATTGTCTTTTTTGACTTGCGGTGAGCAATAGGTAAATCCTCCTCTAACTGCAATATAGGAGGAGTTTGCTGAACATCATCATGAGCATCATCCGACCCCGAGCTCAAGGGGTCTGCATCATCCGACCCCGGGACCAAGGGGTCTGGCGCAGCAGCAACTTCCGACCCCGGGACCAAGGGGTCGGGCGCATCCGACCCCGTGACCAAAGGGTTGGGCGCATCAGCAGCGTCCTGAACATTCTCCACCTGCATGCGCATCCGCTGCAGTTCTTTGTCTGGAACTTGATCTGAGGGCAAACTGTCAGTAAACATAACAGATTCATTGAAAACAACACTCCTGCTCATAAAAGTCTTTCCTGTTTCCGGGTTCCACAATTTATAGCCTTTGACACCCGAACTATAACCAAGGAAAAGACACTTAACAGCTCTAGGCTCTAATTTTCCATTATCAACATGAGCATAAGCAGTGCATCCAAAAACTTTCAACTGTGAGTAATCAGCACGCGTACCAGACCATACCTCAATGGGAGTTCTTTTATTTAGTGGAATAGAAGGTGACCTGTTGATCAAGTAATGTTGATCAAGTAACAGGTAGTATTTGCAGCTTCAGCCCAAAAACGTTTGCTCATCCTGGCATTAGACAGCATGCAACGGGCCTTGGATATGATGGTTCTGTTCATACGTTCGGCCACACCATTCTGTTGTGGAGTATGGGGTATGGTGTGATGCCTAACAATGCCTTCCGATCTGCAATAATCATTAAATTCACGCGAACAAAATTCTCCACCATTATCAGTACGAAGCAATTTCACCTTCCTTTCAGTTTGCCTTTCAATCATGACTTTCCAGTCCTTAAAAGCAGCAAAGGTATCATCTTTGTGTTTCAGAAAATAAGGCCAAACCCTTCTAGAGTAATCATCAATAATTGTAAGCATGCAACGAGCACCACCAAGCGAGGACTTACGGGAAGGACCCCATAAATCAGCATGAATATAATCAAGAGTACCTTTAGTGGTGTGAACAGAAGTGTTGAAACGTACCCTTTTATGCTTCCCGAAAATACAGTGCTCACAAAACTTCATTTTACTCAAAGTGCAGCCATCCAGTAGGTTTCTCTTCATCAATTCTGCCATACCATGGTGACTCATATGTCCCAGACGCATATGCCAAAGATTAGTTTTACTAGGTTCCTCATTGAAAACAACACTCCTGCTCATAAAAGTCTTTCCTGTTTCCGGGTTCCACAATTTATAGCCTTTGACACCCGAACTATAACCAAGGAAAAGACACTTAACAGCTCTAGGCTCTAATTTTCCATTATCAACATGAGCATACGAAGTTGGCAAAGAACATAACAGTAAAAGACCTAAGTCCTCATCATCATACTTCACCTCCATTGACACTAGATCGGCGACGATCTTCTTGAATTCAGCGATGTGGCTCATCACTGAATCTTCCTCCTTCATCTTTAGGGTGAACAACTTCATCTTCATCTGCATCTTACTGGTTAGATCCTTGGACATACAGATCGATTCCAGTTTCAGCCATAGTTCTGCAGCAGTTTTTTTTCTTTCAGACACTCCTGCAAAATATCATTATGAAGATGCAACTGTATTAAGGCGAGCGCCTTCTGATCCTTGCGGATCTCTTCTGGAGTCCACTCGGCTTTTCTCTTTCCGAAACTATCCAGCGCCTCATCATAGTCATGAGTTTGCACCAGAATCCCCCGCATCTTGACTTGCCATAGCGAGAACCGTGTGTCGTAGTTCAGCAGCGGTAGATCGAACTTCATCGACGTCGACATGAACCGTAACAGCAACCAAAGCTCTGGTACCACGTGTTAAGAACGACATATGGAATATGAAGTAAAGAATCAAACCGCAAAGGAGACACATGATTTAACGTGGAAAACCCCTTCGATGTGAAGGGGAAAAAACCACGGGCACCAGCCGGCAACAATCTCACTATCTCAAGAGTTTAGGGTTACACGCCTGTGGCGGCTTACAAGAGAATCTTCTGATCTACCCGAAACCCTAGCAAGGGTGTATGTATATATAGTACCGAAACCCTAGCATGGGTGTACATGCAGTACCGACCCGTCCCGGGCGAGGATGTAACTCCGATTCGCCCGACCCTTGAGTCCTTGGTCCGGGGTCGGATGCGCCCGACCCCTTGAGGATGGATCTCCGCCTCGACCGACCCTGAGTCCTGGATCCTGGGGTCGGATGCGTCCGACCCCTTGAGGGTGGAACTCCGTCTCGCCTGACCCCGAGTAAGGCTCCGTCTCGCCCGACCCTGAGTCCTGGGGTCGGGAATGTCCGACCCCTGAGCGGGACGCTCCGGCCTATCTTCTGGAGTGAATTTGGAACAACTCCAACAGAAGCAGCAGCGTGTTTTGGGATCAGGACGTTGAAGGACCCGTTGAGGCGCTCGAGGTCTGCAGACCCGGCGTGGAACGCCTCAGCCAAGTGTAGCACAGTCGGCGCAACAGTATGACAGGCGGCAGTGTAGAACGCCAGGCCGAAGCCGTCCGGGCTAGGTGAGCTAGACTTGTTCATCGCGCGAACCACTGCACGCGCCTCACGTTCCGTAAACGGAGCGATGAGCGGGGCAGCAGAGGCACGTCCGGCGCCAGGGTAGAGGCGATTGTAGTCGATGTGGCCGGCGCCAAGTGTACCGTACCTTTGGAAGTTGTGGCCCTGCATAGCCCTGTACTTGAGCTTCCAGAGAAATTTCACTTTGTTGGCAGGATGAACCCTTCGTTTCAGTCCGTAATGAAGCAATGGATTCATATTCATCTACAAACAAATACATTACGCATGCTTATGAACAAGACATGAATCAATGGAAGATTATCCATAATAAGCCTGCTCTGATGGAGCCTTTTGCCATTTTACCTCGAGCTGCAACATGATGTCAGATCGGGAACTCGACGGCGGTGCCTTGTGTTCTCTCTTCTCTGCGCATTTTATAGAGAAGATCAGAAGTGGAGACCAGGGGTCAGGAGATACCAGGATGATCGGCTCTTGGGATCGGAAATCCACAACGCTCAAGAGTTGTCGATCGGTTTCCGGATGATCGGCCGGCGTCGCCGTGTTCGACGACGCGACGCCTCCGATGCTCGGCGCCGCCGCGACGCTCGCGCGGCCGCCACCTCGAGGACAGCGGAATCCCACGACTGCAGGGGCCGAAGCGCTCCTCCGTTCAGTTGCGCGGCGAGCCACGCGCTGCTCGCTCGGGGGAAAACCCAGGCTGCCCTGAAAGTGCGGCCGCGGCGCCGTCGCCGCGCCAACGCCGTCCTACATCTACACCCGGCGGCGAGCAGCATCCCTGAACGAGCTATGGCCGCGGGAGGCGAGCGCGGGGGCGGACGGGCGGTGCGTGAACCTGAGGAAGCAAGCGCGGGAGGCGACCTCGCCGGTCGCAATGTAGCCGGCGGCCGGCGCTTGAATATTCTCAAAGAGAACCCTATTTTGGATCGCGATCAATACTCGCGATCCAAATATTTTCATATTGCCCCCTGAAATTTACATATAATCCCCTAATTTGGATCACGATCAATAATCGCGATCCGATTATTTTCAATTTGGACCCTAACATTTGCACATAGCTCCCTGGTTGGGGTCCGCTCGCTCCTGGCCGCTGTCCTCCGACCTCAGTCGGTGACTGGTGCGTAGCGGTGCTTCTGGTGCTCGGCGTCGATTCGTTCATGGCCTCGGCCTCTCCCTGCGCCTGCGGCGCTCCATCCCCATCGCTGCGATGCCCCCTCACCTTGTCGCCCCCTTTCGTTTCCTTTCCTCCCGCCGTCCGGCTCGCCGCCCCGCCGCTTCCCCCGCGCCGTCTGCTGGCCATCTCGCGTCCAAGGGCGGCGCCAGCGCTGGAGGCCCTCGTGCTGGAGTCTGACGACGAGGATGAGGACGGGGACGAGGAAGCGGAGGAGGAGGCCAGGGCGGGCCTGTTCCGGGCGAGGCGTAGGCCGTGGCGGCCGACGAGAGGGACGCGGAATCGAGACGCCCGTTGCCGGACGGCCACCACTCGTCAAGGAAGTCCAGCGACCACTGGCAGTTCGGATGGGGAACACGCCGGCGTTGAGCCCCAGCCACCGCCTCCTCTCCTACACCTCCTTGGCCCAGCCGTAGATAGGACGAGGTTGTAGCCGCCGTACTTGGCAGCGAGCGGGAGGGAGAACTCCATGCCGGTGAAGACAGCGTCGGCTTCGACCCACCACAGACCCCCTCCGCGTCCGGGTGCGCCAGTATGGCGGCGCGCACGGCGGGGATCTTGGCCCAGTACGCCGCCATGGACGGCTCCAGCAGCACGTTGTCGTAGAGGAGCTCGGTGCCGTGGAGCCGGCAGTAGTCGAGCTTGTTCTTGAGGAAGGAGCAGGTGCCAAGTGGTCGCCCCCGGCGCCCCTCCTGCACGGCTCCGGGCCTCCGGCTGTGACCCGGTCACCATCACCATGCGCTACCGGCGGCGCCCGCGCCGAGCCCGCGCGACCACAGCCACGCCGCGCGCTTGGCGTCCCACCCGGTGATGCGGCAGTCCAAAGCGTAGGAGAGGTCCGGGTCGTCGTAGAACGTGCGCGGCCCGTCCGCCAGTCCGGGGACGGGGAAGGCGGCGAGGCCGCCGCCGCCGCGCCATCCGGGCACGAGCACGGAGGACGAAAGCCCCAGGAATGCCAGCACGGCCGCCGCCACGCCGGCCGCGAACACGAGCACGTCGCGCGCGCAGTGGGGCCGCGGTGCCGATGGCGCCGCGTCCTTCTTGCCCGCCGCGGCCTTCCACGACGCGGCCATAGGAGGAGAGGGATTGTGTGTGTCGTTTGGTCGTGGCTCCGGGAGTGAGGAGGAGTACGCGCGGCAGGTTCGTGGAGAAAGCGCGAGGCTGCGATGCAGGTATGCAACCCCGGCGATCGATCTCCAATCCCATCCACATCAAGAATGCCAAGAACAGGGTGGTGGCCGTCGATCTGCAACTCCGACGACAGTCGAGACTCGAGGCGACCCGAGGAGTCGGGATGCACGATCGATCGACAGCGACGCGCCCATCCGCGGAGGTAACTCTTGTCGATGGGTTGCATCTACTGTTCTAGGAACTGATCCAGGAACTGCCGCAGGCCCTGTTTCTAGTTAGTTTCTTCCTTGCTTTCCATGGCCATGGCCGGTGGGAAGTGGAAGCTGGCGGCGCCATGGCGACACGGGGAGGAGAAAGGGAAGGGGTTCAGTTGACGCCCGGGATGTGGCGGTGCTCCAGCGAACCACGCCGGGCAGCTGAGCCGGCGGCGCAGCGACGACTAGGGGTGGACGGTAAACGAATTGCCGTCCGGGGACCGGGGGTGGACGGTATTTCAAATACTGTCCACCACTTGGGTCCCTGATAGCCGCTGGATCGAGAATGTGCAGTCCAGATTGGGCGTGGACTTGGTCCCGCTGTCGTCCTCATCAGTCGTCAGGCGGGCGCGGGAGGCCGCCATGCTGGAGGCTGGACGGCGCGGCGGCGGTGCTCGGGCTCGGCGGCGAGTGTCCACCGATCGACGGCGCGGGAGACCTCGCCGCTTCATCGTTGCAAGAAGCTCGCCGGATCAGCAGGCCCAGGCAAGGAGATTGGCCGGTCGGCTGGCTTCGGCAGATGCCCACAGTGGCCGCCGTCGGCTCGTACGACATCGCTGTCTTCGCCGGCGCCCGCCTGCCTCCTGGTACAGCGGACGATGGATCAGAGAGCATGACAGGATGACTGTTTCGCATGCTCATAGTTCAGACTTCAGAGTTGAGATTAGCTATGGATTGCAGCATCAGAGTATCAGACACTCATCTTTTTCAGTAGAAGCTAAATCAGACCGTGCTTATCGCCGCCGTTTGCGTCGAGAGGTATGATGCAGCTTTGCGCCTGAATCTACACTTCCACATACTCGTGGAAGGGAACAGGTTGGATGTTTGGCACCACTCCACTTGAGGAAAAATTCTCCATTCCACCAACTCAAAAAATTCGCAACTAAACGCATTTAGCTCCAACAACTACAGCCCTAGGAAAAAGGTGGAGCAGGGTGCCAGATCCACGTTTTTAGTGGAGTACCTCAGCGGGTGCTCAAAAACTCCCTTTTCAGACCTTCTCGTGGAGTTGGTGAGTATTTACCCATCACTGCCATCAGTTACACCCGTACCGGTTCGCAATCAGAAAAGAAAACACCCCGTGACTCCTCCTCCCGTCCGCCTACCCATCTCTTTCCCCTTGACTCCTCCCTCGCGACAAACGCAGGCCAGGCAGCGTCGGGCGCCGCCAGCCACGGGGGCGTCGCACAGCAGGCCAGGCAGCCGCCAGCCGTGAGGGCACCGCACGCTCGCACCCTCCAACGCTCTCCGAACCGTGCCGTCCCCGTAGGACCTTGCTGCTCCCGCCAGACCACGCCTCTCCGAACCGTGCCGTCCCCATAGGACCTTGCCGCTCCCGCCAGACCGCGCCGCCCTCGCCGGCGCTGCTCCCCGGATGCGCTGCCACCACCGCCGCCTGCGCCACGGCTTATCGTCGAAGCCGTGGCCCTGGCTGCGTTGCCGCAGTCCATGGAGCCGCGCCTTTGCCACCTGTCGGTGCTGCGTTGCATCTCCAGTGCCCCACGGCCGTACCTCCTCCGCACGTCGTGACGTGCCGCTACGGCTCGCTAGGGCTAGGCTTGGGGCCACGCCGCACACGCTAAAGTTGGGGCAGTGCCTCGATTCAGAACCAACCGCTGCGACCCCGCCATCGTGGTCTCGCGTCGTGGCGCCGCCGCTCGCCGGCCGAGCCGTCCGCTCCCCCGCGTTGTGGCCCTACCGCCGTCGCCGTCGAGTGCCTTGCGGGAGGCTCGTGGCGAATGCAAGCAGAGGAAGAGAGAGGGGAGAAGATAGAAGAGAGAGGAAGAGGAGGGTAGAAAAGAGAAGAGGATGACATGCGACTCCATTTACAATGGGTAAAATAGACTATTCACAACATGACCTTACGTTTCTGGGGCTGGAGCACTGCAATCAGCCAAACACGTACATCAACTTCATGTTTTTCTAGAGTTGATGGAGTGAAGCACCAAAAGTATAGAGTTGGTGGAGTGGAGCTATTTTTTGGAGGTGGAGTGCTGTCAAACACCCTTATGCAACCTCGTCTGCCTATGGAAATTACTGAATCGAATGCAATTAACTGCTTGCGAAAACGAAGGAGTGTATTTATCTACGGAACCTGCTATTGTTGGGAACACAAGTGTTGCATTGCTCTTTTGCCTGCCGACGTTTACTGCCAAAGGCCACTGAACAGCGAGCGCCACAGCATCCCTTATCTGCAGTTCAGCTCCTCAAGGCAAAGATGCAATTACCTCGCTGCTCATTTAAAAGATCTGTCACAGTCGAGCAAATGTCACATCATTAATTCTGTAACATAACTGTTCATTTTAGATGATGTTGTCAGAAGTCAGAACAGCCCACCACCTCTAAAATGACATGGAATCAGGATACTGGCCGATCAAATGGTATAAATCTATCGAAACGGGAACGGGCAATTCCAAATCTGTCAGATATCGTTCATGTATTACATATAGTTTCCGACCATTTCTGTTGTTAGAAAAAACATCAATTTTGTCATTTACTCCTACAGCCGTTTTCACCGTTTTTGTATTTGTTCATTTCATAAGTATAGGAAAATCCCGATCTGTCTGCTTTTGTTTTTCGTATTACAATACATGATCGAGACCCATATTTTATCCTGTAATTACAAAAGTTCGTCGTCGACATTGTCGTCAGGATCAGCAAGCACCCCGTAGTAATAGTAATCTTCAAAGATGAGCTCAGCGGGCGAACCATGAAGCTGGAAAGGGCCAAGCAGATGAGCGTCTCCATCATCAATCTGAAGTCACCAAGACACGAACCACGGCCGGGTGCGATCGAGAGAAAAAGAAAATGCTTGGATTAGTGAGAAATTGAAGATCGAGTGCGATTTTATTTTTGAAGAGGGAGGATCCAGCAAGTACGGCATCCAATCGGAACACTGACTGGAGATGGCGTCGTCTTCGTCTTCTGGCAATCCGTAGTTGTAGGAGGCCACGGCCGGCGCGGCGGCGGTGGCGAAACACTGACCGGAGAAGTAGAGACCAGGAGTCAGCGCCGCCGTGCTCGACACCACGACGCTTCACTGTGCCACGCTCGCTCGCGCGGCCGCCGCGCCACGTGCTGCTCTCTCGGGGGAAAGCCGGCCTGCCCTGCAGTGCAGCGGCGGCAGCGTCGTCGCCGCGCCCGCCGCGCCGCCGCCACCCGGCGGGCGCGGCCGAGCGTGGCAGTGGGGGGCTACATCTCCAGTCGGCGGCGAGCAGCATCCCTGAACAAGCGCTGAGCGTGGGGGCGCTGCGAGAACCTGACGGCGGGACGCGGTAGCGGTGTCGCCGGCGCCGTAACATTTGCAAAGAGACTCCTGATATGGATCGCGATTAATAATCGCGATCTAAATATTTGCATATTACCCCCGTATAATTTACACATAACCCCCTTGGCGAGGAGGCCGAGTGCCTTGAATGTGCCGACCATGGGCTGCGAAGTCCACGAGCGAGGCACCATGTGGGTGCGCACCGCATGGCGGCGGCGCCCCACGGCTGCTGCTGCGAGGACAGAGGCGGCGACGGTCGAGCTGCGAGGCGGGGGGTATAGGGTCCTAGCGTACGGTCGCGCATAGGCCCCCGACCGACGCCGCGTTGCTGGTGCTCGCCGTTGGACGAACAAGCAGGCGCCAGGAATGCCGCGAGTCGGGCCAGCGCCACCACGCAGTGGAGGCGAGCCGCGGGCCACAGCTTCTCCTACTTGGCCGAGGCGCGGCGCGAGGAAAGGCGGCTGGCCGGTGTAGGCGAACGCAACGGGCGAGAGGAGGAGCAGGGGAGACCGCGCGTAGCGCTCCCGGCGTATTGGTCGGAAGTCGCCGAGACGGCAACGCCAACGAGGCCAGCTATTCCGGACTGTTATGATCTTGGTTTTTCTTGACTTATTAATTTCTTTTCTAAAAGAAGACGGCTCACATTGTCCGATACTCCAATTTGAGTTTGTGATAACAAGAAGAAGAAACCATGATCGACCTTACTATCGTGGTTGAGAACATCTCAGGTGCTCTCAACTCTCTAGGCATGAGATGCTCTCGTGCTCGTAACGAACAAAATTAGCATTCTGCATTCCACCGTACCTGTACTTATAGACGCGGTGTACTGCCAATAGCAAAACTAGGGAACAATGGGCTGGTATACACGTGTCAAAGGTAACTCGTTTACTATACGCGTAGCAGGCCAGTTCCAGTTGGATCATCCATCGACGTGTAGGTTGGCAATTTGAAGCGCGGCGCGTCTGGCTTCCCTCCGCTCCCGGCGCCGGGCGACCTCCTGGTCATGGCTCGCAGCACAGGCCCGTGAGCACCGCCACCAGAACGGGTTCGGCACGGGGCCAGCACACTGCACGCATATGCCTGGCTTCCTTGTCAGCAAGGGCAGCAGCATCAGCTCGCCGTAGTCCTCGCCCACTGGATCCCCAAGCATGTTCTCAAGGTCAGCGAACCACTTCTCGTCGCCCCTGCAGCGGACGTAGTGCCGGCCGTCGTGCTCCTCGATGCGGCGGACAATGAAGTCGCGGCCGCAATATTGCTGGTGATGGAAACACAAGCCTGTGCTGAAGGCGCGCATGCATCTGGTGCAGTAAGCGTCTCTTTTGAAGGGCGTGGCATAATGTTCCTCAACCATGCGTTTGACGATCCAATCCTCGATGGGGTTCCCGTTCGGGAAGTGCTTGGGGAAGGTTGGTTGGCCGGCGGCGTCTACGTGGACAGGTATGGCAAGGTCATCCCACCAGCGTGTGTCGTGGTGCCCGCGGCAGCAGTGGTTGCAGAAGGCCGCGATGCATAAGGGATAGTATCGGTCCCGTCGGCACGTCTGTGACAGGTCCTCCACCGCGAGCCGCATGTTTGCCGTCCGTTGCGGTTGATCTTTCCATATCGATTCCATGGCGAAATTCTGGTGCTCGGTTGCTGGGCCGGTGGTTCCGCTGTATATATGAGCCAGGGAGTCGGCAAGAGGAGAGGCGGACGGACTGGAGCAAGCCTGGGTCCGTGTGGTCGGAGTCGGACTCGTAAAAGCTAAGCGGCGGAAAGCCAGAAACGATAGGGGAATCTGCGTACCTGCTCTCCGAGTCCATTCGTTGGACTCGTACAGAAGGCTGCCCCACATCTACCAGCAGGCCAGCTTTAGTTAGGCGTGATTCAGCTGCAGCTAGCATGTTTATCCACCACCTGCAAGATATTTGCGCGTTCCTTTAATTTGCTTGCATTCAAACCAAACCAGATACGAAGAGTCGCATTCCATTTCAGGTACAAGCGCAGTTAACTGACTATGAAGCCCAAGAGAGCTTAAATGAATTTCAACAATATCTACATGCATTGGACAAGACTAACCAGATAAGAAGTGAATCCAGCACAACTTGTTCATCCCTACAAGGATATAAAGAGTTGATCATGAGCAAATACTACATATAACAATAAGTACTTGAATTTGAAACAATTTTGTCACATCTACATGGAGCTCATAGGAACGACAAGGCTTCCGAAATGTTACGCAGGTACTAGTTGATGAGTCATATATAAATTCAGTTGATATTAAAAAAATACATTGCACCAGATTATGTAAATCGACTGACGATTCATATTCATGGCCGTTTTAAGGAGAACATGGCTCATACACAAAGCTACTTCCTGGGAACAACAGCTTGATGGTTGACTAACTATAATGCATTATCATAATGGCATTCCAACACAGGACCTACCGGTAGTGGGAATTTGGACAGCAACTATGATGACAGGAAACAGTGGGAAATGAATGATACACACCAAATAGGTGAGGTAATATAGATAGTAGCACAGGTAAAGTTTGATAAATCATTAGGACTTACCGGATTTCACTGTCATAACCAGCAACTCATACAACCTGGCAAATGAATGAAATGATCATTTACAATGACTACCTAATATCATATTATGAGGTTAGGAACAAACAGAAAGGAAACTTCTGCACTAGAATTTTGAATATGACAACTATTTAACTTTGATTTTGCAACAGCCATTACAACTTGGACGATGATGCATATGAAATGAGCATCGGAATTGGTAGCTTGATATTTTTATATAGTTTTCAAGGGTAACAACAATCAAAGTGCTGCGTAGTACAATCACTAGAGGAAAGAGTGGTGCAAAAAGGAAATGTTATCAGACAAATCTAACCATACTTGACAACATGAAGGGCACTGAAAACGAAAATGGAGATGGGACTTTGCAGCTATATTTTCAACAAAATCTCTTCTCTTCTTCTATCTATTACAGCTAAAAAAACAAGGAGGCGATGTTTTTACGGTCCGCCCCGTCGCCCTCCCCCCGTGGCCCTCGCTGCGGTCAATTCCCACCCCCGGATCAAACTTTCTCCTTCCGCGTCAGCAGGTAAACATCTCAGCGTCGTTCATTCTTCCGCTCGTCTCCCTACACCTCCGACTCCGCCTCCGCCTCCCCCTCCGCACACTGCCTCTTTCTGATCCACAACGCCTCCCTATACTCCATCGCCTCCCAATACTCCACCGCCTCCACCGAAAATGCACCGCCGCCCGCGCCGTCGCCGTCGTGGTCGCCAACACACGCCAGCCACGTCTTGGCGAGCCTCAATCCCCGCGCCGTCACAATCGCCAACGTCACGTTCTTCTCCATGAACGTGAAACCCTAATCTACTCTGAGCTTGCCTGTCCTATGGCTTTGCTGGGGAGAGCGACGGAATCGCGCCGTCGTCGGAGTCACGCCGCCATGTTAGTTTCCTTCGTCTTTGTCGGACGATCTACAGTACCAGAGTCTGATGGGTTTCCATCGTTGGGATGATCACCGGGGGTTTGTTGTGCATCTGGGGCATTCTTGGCCGGGGGATGTTGCCCGGGGGGTAAAACATGTCCATTGTCAGCATACATGCAAACCCCCAAACGGTTGTGGTGCCTGAATTTTTTTATAAGCACTTCAGCACCTGTCGATTGTGGTGCCTGTGTTGCCAGATGGAGAACAGTATTGGTATATGATGAAAAATGTATTGCGTTTCATTTGTATAAAGACTGATCATTCATCAAGTGATTTACTGTTATTTGAGTTCAATGCAATCGCAATGTCTTACTGTTCTTTGATGAAAATGCATTATGTGAGATAAAAGTTCAGATCATGTTCACTGTGTAGATATAAAAAATGATCATTCATCAAGTGGTTTACTATTATTTGAGTTTAATGCAATTGCAATGTCTTACTGTGTTCCATCAACAGGCAAAATGGCTTGTATATGGTCATAGGTCAGATATCACTGATATTACAAATTCTTATTATTTACTTTGAGTAAATAGCGTTATTATAATCGACTGAAGTTTTGAGCTTGTGATAAGTAGTTGTTGCCTGAAAAAAAGTTCGATACCAGTGCTATCTCCAATTTAATGCATCAGTAGAATAGTAGTGCATAACTGTTATTTTGAATATAGAATTTCAGATCATGTAGTAATTGAACATCATTTTGCTTCATCAAATGAGGTTAGTGCTTCATCAAATGATGATCTTACCTTCTACTGCTATTGTTGTCCCTGAATATCAGGTAAGATTTTGCGATTCTGAGACTGAGAAAAGAATACTTCATAG
Organism: Setaria viridis; assembly: GCF_005286985.2. NCBI lineage: Eukaryota > Viridiplantae > Streptophyta > Magnoliopsida > Poales > Poaceae > Setaria > Setaria viridis. The sequence continues at coordinate 34,738,557 of NC_048263.2, forward strand.
AAGAAACTGTGCCTCCTGATTTCCAATGTTAAGTGCCTTGATTGTTTCTTCAGTAGCAGATTGTTATCCAGGAATGCTGGCAGATTTTAGTTACAGGTCAGTGCTGATTTTCCAATGCTTTGCCTTTGTTCCAAAATGATGCTTCTTTTATCAATTGGAAGTTTTAAGTATTGAAGGCACAAAGCCGTTGCCATTCTTATCTTCAATCTCTCATAGTGCCTCCACCTTGAGCTTCCTGAGCACCTCGCCACCACGCTTGCGAAGCCTAGGTTGCACCACCGTATTCCGCATTCCTCTCGCGCATGCACCGCCGTCGCCGCCTGAGCTGCTGCACTGCCACCTCCTAAGCTGCTGCGCTACTTTATGCGTAGCAAAACCCTAGTCCACTTTAGAACCAAATCTCAAAACCTCAAAGTAATGGCACAGCCCAATGCTCTGATGCCTTTCTCGGTGTGGATGAAGAGTGTGATGACGCAGGAGCGGATCCAGTCCCTCGTCGACCGTGGGCTCCTCGTCCTGCAAGCGCTGCTCGACTGGAAGCCCACCGCCGGTCAGGAGTTCCCATCGGAGGACATGGCGGAGGTCGTAGTGTTCATGCCATTCTTCGAGCGCAGATTCGGGATCCCCACTGGAGATTTCTTCCGCGGCCTCCTCCACTACTACAAGATTGAGCTGGTATATTTGAACCGAAACTTAATCTTGGACATTTCTGTTTTTATCCATCTGTGCGAAGCTTTTCTAGGCATTCCCCCATTTCCATCTGTGGCGCTATCTTTACCAATTGAAACCCATAGTGACCAAGGGAAAAAAGGATCGGGTTATTGGGGGGCTGGATTCTCATGCGCCCCAAGAGGGTGCATGAGTACTTTGAGCTTCAGCTGAAGGATTCCCACAAGGGGTGGCATTCCGAGTGGTTTCCCATTGCCAATCAGAAGCCTGAGCTGCCATCGTGTACGGGTTATGGGCCAGTGTCAGTAGCCAAGTGGCAAAATCTGCCAACCTCGGAAGAACAAGTCCAAGTAAACAAGCTGTTGGTGAAGATCGCCAACCTAAAGGTACGGGGGCTAACACCCGCAGCCATCAGCATCAATTTCTATCAGAGATCGACACAACCAATCAAATATTGAGTACATCCATCGTACGAGTACTCAGGGCTAGATGACCCGACCCAGGAGGTCCCTAGCAAGGTACCTGACGAGGCAGTCGTTAGCTGGGTGTCCGAGTTCTTCAGGGGTGAGGTCAGCAACAGGGACGCCCCCAAGGCCTTTTCGTTGAGGAGGCCGTCGCCTACCCCGGTAAGTTTGTACTTATCTTTATTTTGATTTTGATGTGGTGTGTTACTTGTTTGCAATCTTTCTTACTTGGAGTAATGATTTGGCTTAGGATGACGCATTCAAAAAATCATAACTAATTCATATTAACTCGGATAGAGATAGTTTTATACAAAATTGTAGCTCTCGATGAGATTTACAACTTTGTAGTTCAAACTGTTTTCATTTGGTGCCATCCTTGTGCTCAAATAATCGACACAAGTTTCAGATCTAAAATTGAATTTTAGATCTGAAAATTTTGTCAATTATTTGAGTATCAAGATGACACCAAATGAGCAAAATCTACAATTTTTATATAAATTTTATCTCCATCCGAGTTCATATGAATTAGTTATGATTTTTTGAAAATATACTGTCTGAGGAGGGAAGTTACTGCCGGTTTAACTGGCGGTTGCTTGCTTCCGCCGTTTAGTCAGGCGGTAGGGTCTATTTCTGCAAATTTTTGAATTAGCTATTTATTTCTGCAAAATTGTAAAAAAAATAAAAAAAATTGGAACGGGTCAGACAGAGGGCTTGCTGCGCGACTCTAGGCTCTAGCACAGCCCAGGCTAGCCGGGTTTTTTTTCCTTTTTGGAGCCCGTGCAGGGCGTGCACCGTGCCCGGGCTTGCTTCTCCGAAACCGTCTGCCGCTTTACTGGCTTTTGGCGAAACAGCGGTCTATTGGCCGATCGAGACGTGAATTGCTGAGCACTGTGTTCAATTATTGGTATTCTGAGTCTTAGAATAATCCATCCGACCATCCCTACAGTTTCGGACGTACGGTTAGCTCTTGTTAAAAAAAAACAGCCTTGAGATATGCCATGCACGAAAAATACAACTAGTGAGATGCGTAACGTGCAAAGTACTAGACTCTTTATAAAATTGTGTATAGCACGAGAAAGTGCGACAAGTGTACCCGTACCTATAGAGTTTGCCCGCGTAGTTGCCAACAGCAAAACTAGAGACGAACAATGGGCTCGTGTAGGCAGCTCGATCCATCGACGTGTAGCTTGGCCAGCTGGCGTGCGGCTCGCCTGGCGTCCCTCCGCTCCCGGCGCGGGGCGACCTCCTGGTCATGCTTCGCGGCCAGAGCGGGTTCGGCGACTTCCCACCGCACTGCACGCATACGCCTGGCTTCCGTCGCAGCAAGGGCAGCAGCATCAGCAGTCCTCGCCCACGGGATCGCCCAGTATCCTCTCGACGTGAGCGAGCCAGCACTTCTCGTCGCCCCTGCAGCGGACGTAGCGCCGGCCATTGCGCTCCTCGACGCGGCGGACGATCCGGTCACGGCAACAGACGCGGTGGTGGCGGTGGCATATGCCCGTGCTGAAGGCGCACCCGCACCTGATGCAGTAAGCGTCCGTACCAAGGCGCCTGCTCGCTATCGGTTCCGAGTCATCTGCCCCCGTCGGCTCCATGCCAGAATCCTCCATGTTCTCGCGGGAGCTGCCTTCTTGGGTGGTTGAGCGGCACACGAGAGCTCAGGCTCAGCGCATCTTGGAGTCGGAGGGGAACCGCACAAGGCCTCGCTACTTGCAGCTTTCCGCGCCGATCTCGGCAGCGAAAGCCCGTTCCAACGTCTGAGGTAGGCCCGAGGGTGGACGGTATTTCATTTACCGTCCACGTCCACCCCGGACGGTAGATGAAATACTGTCCACCCTAGGATCGGACCGGCCAGCACCGACGGGCTGACGCCGTCATGGACGTGGACGGCGGCGCGGGCTCGGGCGGCGATAACTGCGTGGTGCAGCGCTTGCGGTGGGGCAGCGGCGGCGTCCTAGACGGCGGAGAAGCCGTCGGGGACGACTGGAGGAGGAGGGTAGCACATCAATCTAGCGACTGTCTTCTTTCCCGTATGCTATGCCTGATCATAAGCAAAATTTAGAACACCCAACACCTAGTAGTGGGCTTGCAAACGTACGTATACCGCCACCTCATGCTTAACAGCTGGTAGACTCCATCCAGGGGTCAAGAGGAATTATTTCCAGCAGGGAAAGAGGACTGAGCAGAGCAGCCGTCGCGGGTTTCCTAGGCTCGCCTTGTGTACTCTAGCTTGTTCGCAGTACGCGTAGGCACCAGGCATAATTTGTTGCCAAGTTGGGCTAGGCCAAGACTCAAGCGTGCGGTGTAGGGATTAAAACGACAGAAAACGATATTAGGGATATGAAGTGCATCAGTTTACCCGGTGCCAAATGTGATGCAAATATATGAACTGCTACACATAGGACAATTATGTTCAGGACGACAAATAATACTCCCTTCCTTTTTCTTTAATATATAAATTTATACGCAGTAGGGGAAACCCCTCCTGATTCCTAAAAAATGCTACACAATTATGGGAACATCTTATTACCGATGTGTAGCTTGGTCATCTTTTTTTCTGAAAAGGAGTAGCTTGTCCATTTGTCGCGCGGTACGCCTGGCATCCCTCCCCTTCCGGCGCTGGGCCACCTCTCGATCATGGTCCGCGGCACAGGTTGGCGAGCAGCGCGACCAGAGCGGATGTGGCACCGGGCCTCCGCACTGCACGCACGTGCCCTTCTTCCTCCTCAGCAACGGCTGCAGCATCAGCTCGCCGCAGTCCTCGCCCACCGGGTCACCTAATACAGGCTCCAATCCGACGAACCACTTCTCGTCGCCCTTGCAGCGGATGTGTAGTGTCGGCCGTCGTGCTCCTCGATGCGCCGGACGATGGAGTCACGGCCACAGCGTTGATGGTGGTGATTGCAGATGCCCGTGCTGAAGGCGCACACGCAGTTGACGCAGTAAGCGTCCCTGTCGGCGGACGTGGCGAAGTCGTGCGCGACGATGTGTTTGACGATGTCGTCCTCAATCGGTTGCCCGTTCGGGTAGTGCTTGGGGAAGGTAGGCCTGCCCGGCGGCCTCCACACCGACACGGATGACGGAGTGGGAACCTACTAGGATGTCATGGTGCCAGTAACAGCAACGGGAGTAGAAAGCCTGCGTGCACATGATGCAGTAGCGATCCCCCCGAGGCCAAGGTGGACGTATGTGATCCGCCTTCACGGCTTCACCCTGCCACCGACACCCGTGAGTCGTGCGAGAGATACGAATGGTTCGTGTCCAACCAATGAACCAAGGCTGCCCCCACATCTCTACCAGCAGGCCAGCTTTTAGTTAGGCGTGATTCAGCTCCAGCCAACATGTTTTATCCACCACCTCACCTGCAAGATATTTGCTCGTTCCTTTGCTTGCAGTTGAAACCAAACCAAACCAAACCAAGCACCCGCTCCAATCCCTTTCGCCCGCATTTAAGCGCGTCTGCCCCTAACCGCACTCACGAAAGCTTCTGGCCACCTCGCACTATCGCGCGCCTCCAAAAATGCACAGGCAGCTCAGCCTCTCGGCAAGCCCGAGGCAGCAGCAGGGGCAGCAGGACGACGGCAGCGGCAGCGGCATCGGCATCGGCATCGGCATCGGCGGCGACGCGGCGCAGGCGATGGCGGTCGGCGAGGACGAGTCGGCCTCGCACTCCAAGGCCGACAGGGCGCGGTCGGCGATGAGGGAGGAGAGGGCCATCCACCTCATCCCGCTGCTCACCTTCGTCTGCTTCCTCCTGCTCTTCCTCTGCTCGCACGACCCTTCCGCCTCTGGTACGTTCCCGGCTCCCCCATCCTCGCATCCGCATGTGATTTGCTCATCTGACGAAAGATTTCCCTCGCGACAATGCGAGCGTGTTGATTGTTTGCGATTCCGTTTCTGTTCGTTTCAAGATATGTCGAGCTTCGCTGGAGGCGGGGGACTGAGATCCGGGAACCGGAGGTTGAGGATGCTATAGAAATTCTTGGCAGTTATCAGATGCGTGTCCGTCCAACGTCTTTCATTTTCAATCACTGTATCTTGCGCTCAAATATGGTGCAGCATTTAAAGTTGTACTTGTCCGGCAGTAAGAAAAGCATGGGGCTTCAGTTCATGCCGCTGGTTGCTTTCCTTGGTAATAACTATCAGCATTTCGACATTTTCCTTATCATCAGAGTTGTCTGACAAGATAATTAAGGATAATACACTCTCACAGAAACACGACATGAAGAGATGGTATAACATGAAGATAAGGACCCTTGGGATAATGTGCTTACACAATGGCTGATATTTGTGGCCATATGGGACAATTATACTGTCCAATGTAGATGGAGGGTGATGGCCAAACAAACCGAGCGTTGCCCACACTTCGAGCAGTGGATAATGGTCCAAATTCACAACCTTACAGCTGAGACATGATTTGCATACAAAATATTTTTTTAGCAAGATCCAAAAAAAGCGCATATAAGGGCAACACGGTCTATGTTTCAAAGAAGGGGAAAAAGGGAATCAACCTCAGAACAAGGTTGAAATGGACAGGTACTGCCATACTTCCAGCAGAGATGCTAAAGCAATTCATCACAAAAGAAAAGAACTGTAGAAGACAACTCAAGTTGCAGCTTCATGAAAATAATACCCAAAGAACACTAATTGATTGTTACTACAATCTTATCACCTCCATTATGCCTGAAAACAACATTGAAGGATGACACTCAACAGCTAAGAGCTGAATGAAACTACCATTTACTGAAAACAACTCTGAAGGATGGCGAATGAAACTATCATTGCCTGAAAACAATTAAGCCCGAAGGTGAAGGATAGCAGATTCAACAACAAGTACTGAAAGAAACTATCGTAGTCACTCCAATCTGTATTTACAATAACGCATTACAGAAATCCCTGGGCAGATTCAGGCTTCTTGGGAATGTTGCTAGAATTCCCATCAGTTGTGGCCATGGTGACTGGAATAGTGACAGGACTTCCAGAGACATGGGTCTTGGCAAACTCACCACTCGGTTGCTTGTGCTCCTGCTCAGTTTGTTCAGCCATCAGAAGGCTATCTGGAATATTGGCCTTGGATAGTTCAGTCTCATGGTGGTTAGGCTCCTTCTCAGCTATTTCAGTGTTTCCTTGCACATGGGTCACTGCGATTTCACCCTCCTGATTTTTCTGTTCCTCTTTAACCATTTCAGTGTTGCTTGGCACGTTAGTCATTTGACGTTCACCCTCTTGATGCTTGATCTCCTGATGAGTCGTTTCAGGACTTTCTAGGTTTCCAGATCCTTCCTGATGCTTGCACTCTTGCTCATCAGCTTCGGAGCTTTCAGGCAAATGAGTCTTTTCAAGTTCACAGTCTCTATGCTCTCCCTCCTGCTCGGACATCATCCTTTCCTTTGCCATCGCACCAACATCAGTTGCAGTGGTTGCAACCTTGTTATAGGCACCAGCTACCCATGCCGCCCCTGTAAGGACATACCTGTTACTCATGATAGCAGAACCGGCAGTAGAGACGGTCTGTTCAGCAGCGGCTAATGCTGACTTTGTCTTCTCTGCAACCTGGTATTTCTCATCCATCTCCTTCATTTTCTCATTTACAACTAAGGTACTGGTGTTGAACTTCTGGCTTAGACCCATTGTTTTGTCAAGGGAAGCGACTTTGGCAGTTGCAGTCGATGTGAGTTGATGCTTTTCATCAAAAGCCTTTGCTTTATCAACAGCATCCATGCCAAGAACAAATCCTTTGGCTAGCATAGAACCAACAATATCCTCTGCCTTCCGAAGGGCGGATTCCATGCCACCAACATTTTTTGACTGATTATGCAAAAGCAGAATTAGGAGTTTGAGATTGCCGAAAACAATTTGCTAATGGAGAGATTTGAATATGGCATGGTTCTACCTCCAAATCAGCTAAAACGGATGCCGGCAGCTTGTATTCAGTGGCTGGTGTGATGATGACAGACATATCTGTTATAGTCGCACCCTGCATTAAAGCACAAATTTGCACAATAGAGTTTAACAGTGTACGAAATCACAAAGTTTATCATTAGTACAGGAAAATATATTATGTTGGGTAAAAGACACAAAGGGGAAATCAAAGGAAAGATAACTCATACTTAGTAACCAAGGACAAAATAAATACACTACACATTACAGTTTCATGGCAGAAACGATATATGCAGGCTGTATTTTCATATTGAACCCAGGACTCACAAGCTAGAAAACGAGAATCGTTAGTCTACACATCTTTCCTTCAACAAAAATCAATGGAGATAATATTACGAAATTCAGAGGTAAATCGTATTATGATCAGCATCATTATCAGTAATTCATAGCAAAGACTGTGTTAACTAATGGAAGAACCTATACCGTAAGAAGCATAGCCCTTTCTGCTCCTTGGTTATCTCCGAACGTTATGTAGGCAAACTGTGACCGTTCATCACAACTGCAAAGCATTCTTGGTCAAATTATGCATGATTTGTACAAATGATATCATGGAGATCATACAGGCACTAACCTTTGCAGTTCGACATGTACTATGTCACCAGAGAACGAAAAGAACTCGCTAATATCTTGCTCTGATGCATTAAGTGAAACATTGTGGACCTTTATCGTGCCAGTCATGCTTGCCTTCAGAAAAATGAAACAAAAAGAATTAATCAGGTGTTTGATCTTGACTAATGGTTGCCATACCTAGTAAGTGGGAGGAATGCAGACAGTTCATCGACAAAGAACTTCAGAATTTGGGGGGAAGGGGAAATCCACTAAAAATGTTTCTTTTGGAAAAATCGACTACAAAGGACTTTGTTTTCTTAAGTATAGTCACATGGATAACCTGTTACAGGGTTAGAAAGAGAGTAACGGTGATTCCTTTTTGGCGGCTATGTCTGACAGCCGTGGCTATATCTGGAGAGCAATAGGGTGAGTCTGAATGTAAAAACTGAGTAAGAGCAGGGCTTGCAAACCCAAATTCAAATGTTGTAAACTGATTATGACCTGTTGGACCTAGTATCTGCTAAAGTGCTAATGCATACGGACAGGGGCTGCTCCCTGCCACTCTTAAAAAGAATGCAAGAATCCACTTACAGTCTATAATTGAATCGATGCCAATGAATTGAAGCGCGCCTGAACAATATCACTTGAAGCCATAACACATGATTTAAATCAAAGATACGTAGTAATGCATTTTCTCGGAAATTTGAAATTGAATCTGCAAATGGACAGGATTGAAAACTCTAGGCACTCGCAAACAAAAACAATGAACAAGATTCAGACAACAACGACAAGAGCCCCTAGAGCATAATCGATCAGGTATCAATCTGGAACCAAGCTAGTCCTAACCAAGATCCCCAAATACACCTATGAACCCATCGTACTTGCTCCGAAAATCCAAGAAATAGCGAATTTCAAAATCTGCGTTCTCACCTCCGCGGATGCAATCCCAACGGCCTCGCGCTCCGTCTGGGAACAGGAATGAAATGGGGCGGCAGAAATGGAACCGTCGCGCGCGCATTTTGGTGGCGGTTTCGTAGGAGCACAAGGCTGGTGCGGTGGTGCCTAAACCTGGAGAGCGTGACGTGGCTACGTTTGGGACCACAAACCTCTGGGCCGTAGCCTAATCATGGGCTGTCAGCCCATTTACTCCCCTCGAAGATACAGGCCTAGCCCAATGACCGACCTCTCTCTTCTAGTCTTCCGTATTCTTCCGACCCCGACGCCGACGGCTTCCAAGTTCCAACCCAGAACCCTCTCGTTCCAGTCGGGGTGGTGCGGCGAGGTGAGCACGGCGGCGGAATGATGGCGAAGGGCGGCGCTGGCAGCGGGCTAATCTGGGCGACGGCGGAGGATCTGGCGCGGAACCGGCCGGTGGTGCTGTCGCTGTACCGGCAGATCCTGCGGGCGCTGAACTCGCCGGAGCTGCCGCTGGGGCACGCAGCGCGGCTGGCGAAGAAGGCGGAGTGCCGCGCCATCTTCATCTTTGGCGCCGAGGAGAGGTCGCTCCACAACATCCGGGACCTCCTCGACGCCGCGCGCCACACCCTCGGCATCCTCAACCGCGGCCGCCTCCCGTAGAGAGGAACGAAGAGTCTCGCAAGTCTAGCCGTTCCCAATCCCCATGGGTATCTCATCTACCATCTTTCTTTATAGGACCAATTGTAAGATTTGGTGCTGCTGCGTGCCGATAAATGGCTAAATTGGTGTCGTCTGCTCTAGTAAGCTGCTGCTCCATATGTCGACTTGTTTCTATGCAGACTGGTGAAAGGATATACTGTAACTTGCAAATTGAAAGAAAGAAGTTTTTCAGTGTGAAACTATGAATGTGTTGTAACTTGAGTCATCGAATAGCTGGTGGTTCTCTTCTTAAATTTGAGATTGGTATGCATGGTTTTGGAGGTATTCTGCAAAGAATGAGTAAATTGTAGCATGGGGGGTATTAGCATTAATAGCACGCCTTTGTGCTATCCAAATGATTGGTGCATTATGTCATTGTTTTTTGCACTAGTGTTTAGATTTGCAATTCGTGTGATCAACTGCATTTCACATACCAGAAATATGTGGCGTTAACATAACTGGAATGGGTTGTAAGTCCATAACTAATCTTGCAGCCATTTTTTGGGATGTTAGACAATTAGAACACAGGTAGGCACTGTCTGGACCCAAGTCCACAACTTAGCGGTAGGCTACTAGGCTTCCCTCTTAGGCGTTGAGGACAGTTGATCCACAACACCAGGGATTCAGGGACTTCCTCGACGCAGCACACCACATCCCTGACTCCTCAAGCATGACGCCCCACCGTATAGAGGAACCTAAAAGAAATGATCTCACGAGCATAGCTGCGAGCTGCCTAATCCCGTGACTTTCTCTTCTTTTTCAGGTTTCAGCCTACGCCGTTATGTGCTGTTGTAAGCTATGGTTCGCCTTTGTGTAGATGAATATCCAAAATTGGTGTCATTTCCTTGCTAGTTGCTCTATGTAACCTGCAGAACATATATATTGTAGTTGCGAACCATTTTTTCCCAGCGTAAATGTGCTGTCACCATAGGAACTGATACTTGTCTCTTTTGACTTTTATTTGAGGTGTGTAGTTTTGGAAGGTATGTTCATGGTATGAATAAATTTGTAGCATTCAAGAACTAGCATGCCTTTTAGATCTTTTCTTCTGTGAAATTGTTCTTCTCTTTACATTTGAGGTGCATGGTTTTGGAGGCTATGTTCATGGAATGAGTAATTTGTAGCATTCAGGAGCTAGCATGCATTTGCATTGCTGAAATGACCAACATGTTACACTAACACCATTGCTGTTGGCAGTTTTTCAGATCTTTCCTTCTGTGAAATTGACTACAGTATACAAGTCTATGACGTTTACATATGGGAGCTTTTGTATTATACTCCAAACAACACAAGGGAATTGATCAATTAATCTTGCAGCTGTACCTTGAGACATTAAACTCCCAGCTTAGAACACTGGGCAGACGCTATCAGGACCCAAGTCCATCCCTTTAGCCGTAGGGCATGAGGCCAGAGGACAGTGTTCTCCAGCTGTGCCCCACCAGTCGATAGTCTTGTTCTCCATAGTCAGCGAGAAGTACAGCACCACACCCATGAATGCAACTCCAGCATCGAGCGCGGCAGAGAGAATGTAGTTGTACCTTGTCCACCACTTCTTCTGGTAGCGGAACACAAAGAAATTGAAGATGGTGCCAATGAGCAGCCATGAGTTATAGTTCACAGCCGTTGCTGGGGGCATGCTTGCAGTGGCACCAAGGAGCACTGGCAGATTGATCAATGGTATCCACCTCTGGTTGGGGTACATCCTGTGGAGAGCGTATACAATAACTGGGCCTGCTGCGCCAATAAGGAAGAACCAGTTCAGGGCGCCATAGTTCCCAGCTGACCCAAAGATGCGCCTCGGACCAACAAGGCCCCAGATGACTGATGCATCGAAGAACACACGGTCACTAGGGCATGTCCATGGGCTCTCTGGTGGTAGTGAATCCGAGCAGATGTCCTTGATGGAGCCGAGTAGCCACCATGCTGTCCCAAGGTTGACCGTGCCAGCCACAATGGTACCAATGAACTAAAAAAACACATTACCTGAAGGTTAGTACCTTTTGTGTCTTTTATACATGTCATGAGTACAAGAGGATTGCATTTTTCATTTATTACCTGAACAAGGAACATGGACTTGGGAGGGATCTTCATATAGTGTCCAAGCTTGAAGTCCGAGAGGAAAGCAACAGCCTGTGACATGCTCATGTAGCCATAAACCTTGAAGCAGACGTTGGCAATAGGATACCCCGGCATAATCAGACCCATGGCATACTCAGTGATCACATTCAGACCAGGCGTCTGCGCAATGCATTTCAGAGGGTCTATCAGTTTTTTTTTTACATAAATGATCACAATGCAAGACAATACCTGAAGAATGTGGCCTTTTTTTTCCTTAAAAACACCAAGCATGCTGTTGTTTTACTTGCCTGGTTGGTTGTCGCAGTGATGATGCTGATGGGAAGGGTGAAGATGAATGCCATGCCACACGCGAAGATGAGGCCCCACCACGGGAGCTGGACCTCGCGCTTAAGTACAGTGCAGAGGAGGAGGGACACTGCAACTGAAAGCGCCATCAACGAGTAGAACCACCACGCAGGGATGTCATCGTACTTCTCCATCAGCTTCGTGTGGATGTCAGGCTTCTCCTTCTGCGATGCTTTGAAGCGGCGGTAGATTTCCCTGCACATAGGTATGGTCCCGTCTTAGAGAAAAATCATGCATTTCAGTTCAGAAGTCACTCGTAATCTGAATCTTTACTTCATGTAATCAGAGCATGTGTTTGTTTTCTGTGTACTAAGTTGAGATGTCATACTTTCCGTAGAAGAGCCCGACGTGCGTGATGGTGGCAGCAATGGTGGCGAAGCTGAACCCATAACTGAGCGCAAAGAATATGCTGAGATTGACTCTGCCGCGCTGATTGTACGCGTCCTTGTCAAGCTCAAACTGACTGTTCACAATTGAAGGGATATCGTACTTGGTGCCGTTTGACATGAACAGGTGCGAGGAGAAGATGGGGAATGTCTTGGCGTTGTACAGGTTGAACCCCCAGTATGCTATCGGCATGATCAGGTAGACGAAGAACACATAGCCAAAGAAGATGTTGACAGTGGCGAAGAAGGGCGAGATGAGGGGACTGAAGAGGAAGGAGGAGACTGTGGACCAGTCGAGTGTGAAGGCGCCGAGACCAAGCCCCTTCATGCCCGAACCCAGCTGCTGCGCCGTCACGGACTTGGAGCAGACCCAGCACACCCATGAGATGGACGTCAGCGCCGGGAAGAGGTAGCCTGGAACGGCGTACCATGCGAAGCTGCATGCCAGCGCCACCAAGAAGAACTTGGAGCGGGAGATCTGGCGCGAACCTTTGCTGGCTTCGTCCTTCTCGTGCAGTGCCCTGTTTCAAGGTTGAGACATGATCAGAGCTGTTGTTAGCGGCATTTCCACCGCCGAAACGTTACGTCATGAAAATATGCAGTATGTACTGTAACTACAGCTGCTCTTGAACTAGATTGTATCATTGTACAAATTAATCAATTATATATGTTTTATTGTGAGGCAACCAATTGTACAGTGAAAAGTTGCAGTCATTCAGAATTCGTCGAATCTGATTTCACAAGGTTGTTGCTTATGTAAACAAGATACTAGTCCTTAAATAGTATGCTCAGGGAAGTTTTGCCAGACCAAACGTATATGCTGCAGCTATAGAAGCAATTGGAGAAATTTTGATACAAGACGATTCTTACAGCAGTCTTCAGATTTTTCTCTCCCAAATGTGCAACAGACAGTCTTCTGATCAGTTAGCAGATTTCAAATCCCTTCGCAACAATACTGGATAACGTAGGTGATCCATCCCGTTTTAAACAATCGCTGTGCGAAATGGTAGATCACATATCAAATTCTGTTTAGTTGTTGTTTCTTGTTTGTTGTCAGTAATCTCTTTCAGTGCGAGTTAAGCAAACATCCAATTTCTAGCCTAACACGCATGAGCACGCAGGCCTGCACGCATGTGCAAGGATCCCTGTTGCTGCTGCGCCTTTTCAGGGCCACTTGGACGCGCCTGGACCACGCGCGAGCAGTCGGCTACCGGAAATTCACCCACTTGCAAGCAGTTTCTTTGATTCTTTCAGAATTAAGACACGCCCATCGCCCGGTCTCCCCTCCCCATCCTCTCGGTCAGAACTGTGCAATGCAAGTCAGTCCTCGCAGACTCGCCATCACCCGCGCGCGCGCGCGCGCGTGGGGCGGGCGTTCCGCCGTTCACATCGCGCCGGCTGCGGCGCAGGCCCAGCGCCAACGCATTCTCGCAGGAACCAAACAGGGCCTAGAACTGGCAGAGAAAAACGCCGACCCGGGATCGCTCTCCCCGCCCGTCAAATTATCCTGGACTAGGACCCGATGATGGGATCCAGCGAGGAAGCGCTGCACGCACGGAGCCCATCGCCATCGGGCGACTGAAAGCTTAGTTTGGCTTCTCATGTCGCGGAGACTTTGATCATTTGGTCTAGGCGTCTAGCGTCTAGATCACGGGACTACGGGAGATAAGGTATAGCCAAGTTCAAGGGCTCCGTCAGCCACACAATGCACTACACAAGTTGCCGTTTTTTTGTATAGATGAAAGATGAGCAACGTATAACTAAACTAGCTGCGGATGCGGCCACGGCCAGTGCGGGCGTCGCATGGCGCCAGGGCCTACTTGGCTTCATAGGAAAACGACTGCCCATTAACAAGAGAAACCTCGCCTCTATCATCTTTTTTTTTTTATACTTGCCTCTATCATCTTGAGATGCAGAGAAAACAATGCTGCGAATGGGACTCATGATGCCGGGCGACGAAGCGGGGCCGTCAGAGTGATGATGCCTCCGCAATCATGGGCTATCGCTTTGGAATCTCGCGTCCTGATGAAAGGGAGATGTTGATTCTTTTTTCAGCTTAATTAAGCGGTATCAGTACGTTTGGTTTGTATTGCAATGTAGCACTGCAAGAAAGATTCAGTATCAGGTAGAGACTAAATGATGGTGCCTATGTTAGGTTAGTTATAGTTCGAGCTAGTCCATAGAAAAAACTAGTACGAACTAGGATTATGATGGGAACTCTGTTCTCTTTAATGTGCAGGTAAAATTGTAGATTTGCAGTGGAGATCTCTATCCACTGACAAACTTTTTGTATCCGACCTGTCACCGCTGCACAGGTATAGCACAAAAGCTGAGGCACTCCTTTCTCTTGTGCGTGCGCTCGTCAAAAAGATCTTGCGACGAGTACGTCGACGAGAGCAAAAATCCTCCCCTACTCACGTTAGTCCTAGCTTTCTTTTCTGAAGAAATCAACCATGTACCGCCATATCAGTCGGCCTGGATAACGCCTTCTACCAGAGTGGACAATGCAATGCATGTCTGAAACAAAACTTGCCCGTTTTTTAGGACAAACCAAACTTGTCCTTGGTGCGTGGGAACACAATTTGCAACGACGAAAATTTCTCTCCAAGCACACTGATTATTGAGGACTCCATCAGACATCTATCGGCGCCCAATCCGTAAACCACCACTCAATCCAGAGCCTGCAGCACACACCTATGTTCGTGGTGGGGTACTAAGCCCATCTATTATTTGCATCAGTTGGTGAGAGGGCCATCATCTATCGTGAAGAGAAAGAGATCTTCCAACTCATGCACCATGATGATGCTCTCAAGATTCTTCCATTTTTTAAAATTTCACTTATTTAAATTTGCTTTTGTCTTGTTAGTAGAACACCTGAGTAGCACGTAACATGTCCAGGTTCGACTTTACGTGGGTGAATTAAACGGGTCTAAATTAAAAAAAATTATAAAAATAGGTATGGGCTACTTGGGTAAAAAAATGTCATCGGCCGTCGGCCAGTTAAGATTAGATTCTCCTACGTCAAACCTACGCTTTGGTGACAACTGTGGCTTTGTCTCCAGGAAACACCAACACCCTAGCATTAAGATCACTAATCTCACAAGAGAGTGTCAAAGATCGCTAAACCAAACACCTAGTTTTGGTTCCTTTGCAAGTTTTGTCAGTTTACTAATGGGTCCATTGTTTTTTCAGTTCCCTATCAACTTTGCGTCCTTATCAGCAGACTAGCCAAAAAAAAATCAGAAAATGGTCTAAAAGAAAGTTGTACTACTAGATGCTCTATGCAGAGCTACAGACGCGCACGAGCAGACATGCGTGTAGCTGTAGGAGAAACCAAACGGCCAACCAGAGTCCAAAGTGAAGAGCAGTAAAAGTTTAAAGAACCCCAATGGTAACCAAAATCCAACCAAACTGAAGAACGCGGGAAAAGAAAATTTAGAATGAAAAAAAAAACCCGAAGGCAAGAACACGGAAAGGAAACACAGCACTGGCATGGTTTTACTGAAGTAGAGTAAGTAGGGTAGCAGTAAAAAACTTGTGCTCACCGGAAGAGGGAGACCTGGACGAGCGTGCTCGGCCACCACATGTGCGCCGGTTCCACCACGTACTTGCGCATCAGCCCCGCCCACCCGTATCCGAGCACCTTGATGCCATTAAAGCAATAGCCAAGAAATTCCACGAACAAGTTAATGCCCGAGTTAATTAGCTGATGGTAATAAGAACAGTAACGATTAAATAACCTCTCAGAGACGTTATATAGGTACCTGCGTGGTGATGACGAGGAGCCAGGCGGTGAAGAAGGAGATGTGGCGGTGGTAGAAGGCGCGGATGATGTCGATGATCCCGACGGCGTAGGCGTTCCCGCCGCCGAAGGCGAAGCCGGCGTTGGCGAAGATGGAGATGAGCACGTGCTCCTTCATGTTGAAGGGCCCCGGGTTGAGGCTCCACTCGCCGCCGCCCAGCAGCTTGGGCGCCCGGTGCCTGGTGCGCGGCAGCACCCGGGCCATGAAGTGGCCCACGGGCAGCGACGCCACCTGCACCGTGATCTGCGTCACGACCAGCGGCTCTGTCCGGTAGACGAAGAACTGGTTGAGGAAGCTCATGAGCGCGCACGACAGCAGCCCGATGCTCCACATCCGGAACGTCCACACCGGCAGGGAGGGGTCGTCCGTCGACGGCACCGTCAGCCGCACCTGCTCGACCGGCGACGACTCCTCCTCCTCGCCGTCGCCGACGATGCCTTCCTCCTCCTTGCCGGCGGCCTGGCCGCGCTCGGCCGTGCCGACCTCAGCCATTGCGCGTGGCCGGATTGAATAATGCCCACCAGCTGGGCCTGTACTAGCTACCTGCACGCGCGTGCTGTGCTCTGAGCGCGCGAGCGAGAAAGAGCTTTCTGCGCTGCCGGCGCGCGTGGAGGCGTATTTATCGACGCTTTGAGCACGGCGGCGGCGAGTTATGCTAATTTATTAATTGGCGACTGGGAGAGGCGTCGCGTCACGTGGCCTGTGCTTTGTGGCTGCCATTTATGACGCGAGAAGGGAGGAGTATATGGAATCCGGAATCTGATAGCGTGTCAACCTTTTTGCTGGCGAGTGAGGGCCCGTTTGTACTTTTACTTATTTTTAGTACGTGTCACATCGAATATTTAGATACTAATTAGGAGTATTAAATGTAGACTATTTACAAAACTCATTACATAAGTGGAGGCTAAACGGCGAGACGAATCTATTAAGCCTAATTAATCCATCATTAGCAAATGTTTACTGTAGCAATATATTGTCAAATCATGGACTAATTAGGCTTAATAGATTCGTCTCGCCGTTTAGCCTCCACTTATGTAATCGGTTTTGTAAATAGTCTACGTTTAATACTCCTAATTAGTATCTAAACATTTGATGTGACGGGTGCTTAAATTTAAGCAAGTGAACCAAACCAGACCTGAGTGGTGTGGTGACTATCCGAATCCGATCCCAAGATTGTCAGCAGCCATGAGCCATGACAACGCAGATCGCCAACCTTTCGTCTCAGGGGTGTTTGTTTTTTTTACCTCCTAAAATTCCTATCACATCAAATCTTATACTAATTAGAAATATTAAACATAGATTAATTATAAAACTAATTGCACAGATGGAGACTATGCAAAAACGAATCTATTAAGCATAATTAGTTCATGATTTGACAATGTGATGCTACCGTAAACATGTGCTAATGATGGATTAATTAAGCTTAATAGATTCGTCTCGTGAATTAGCCTCCATCTGTGTAATTAGTTTTATAATTAACTCATGTTTAGTTATCCTAATTAATCTTCGAATATTCGATGACATGAATTTTAATCCGAATTAAAGATCAAAGACCTCCTCAATTGTTTTTCTCCTCAATCGTTTTTCTCCGTGACTCCATGTGAATGCAAACTGTTCGAGCTCTTGACGAGCAACGTACCGGCACCGCTGCGGTGCGGCAGTTCGGCCTCCGTGATAGCCACCGCGCGGCATTGCCTCACGTGGCCGTCCAGGGCGCGTCGTCTAGCTAGTTATAGACCGCGACGCGAGGCCGCAGTGGTCGTCCGACGCGCCCGCGCGCGCGCGTGCCGACTGCGCAGCGCGTCAACGGTTGGGTTTTTCATGTGCCGGCGCTGGGCGACGGGGAGGTTGAGCTGCAAGCCTGCAAGTGGGAGGGCAGCCTGGCGTTTTCCTCTCTCTCTTGTCCGGTTTTACTTAAATGGTTGGTTACTTGACCTGTAGGTCGTGTCATGTCGAATATTTGAAGACTAATTAAGAGTATTAAATATATGTTAATTATAAAACTAATTGCACAGATGGAGGTTAAACGGCGAGACGAATCTATTAAACCTAATTAGTTAATGATTTGACAACGTGCTGCTCCATCTGTTTAATAGATTCGTCCGCGTCTTCTACCATAGACTAATTAGGCTTAATAGATTCGTTTCGCCGTTTAGCCTCCATCTGTGCAGTGGGTTTTGTAAATAGTTTATGTTTAATACTTCTAATTAGTACCTAAACATTCGATGTGACGGGACTAACTTTAGGGGTGGGAACCAAACACCCTCTAGCAGTTTACGTGGCTCAGAGCCAAAGCTGCACGATGCTGCAGGCTGCAGCTTCGACCTGGATCCATGGAAGGCAATAAACAGTGTGGCACTGATGAAGAGATGATGAGTAGCCAAGCGGCAAGGAACGGCAAGAACCGATGATACAAGACGCAGACGATGTCAATGACGACTGTGTGACGGCATACGGCGTCAGGCAGGGCGACCGGCGGATAAACTGGCGCTGAACCGGGCGGCGGTGCTGTCGCTGTAGTTGCAGATCCTGCTGGCGCTCAAACCGCCGACTCCGCTGCCGGCCGGGGCACTCTGCGCGACTGGCGAAGAAGGCGGCCATCTTCCTCACGGGATTTTCCACAACATCATCGACGTGGGCGTGAAAGTGAAACCGCCTTGGATCCTCCCCCTCGCTGCTAAACCCTCTTGGAGTCTTGGTACAGTTTCGAGTCCTGAGAGAGGAGCAAGTCGCGTGGGGAACGCGGCCGCGCGCGCTCCGGCGAGCTGAGCGCGGAGGAGGTGTGGCGGCCGTCCGAGACGGGTCACCGGAGGCACCGGCCAGGGGGCAACGCGTTTCTGTCGGCGCAAGCAAGGGCGCCGCCGGGAAGGAGTATGCGGAGGGAAGCGCTTCCAGTTCCCGGGAGGCGGCGACGCCCGGGGAGCCACGGCCTGATGGCTGATGCGGTGGGTGAGGCGTTTGCAACGACCAGGGGGGTGAACGGTATTTCCTAGCCCTCGGTAGCGGTTCGATCGAGCACGTGCGGTCCAGATCTGGCGCGGGCGCGGATGACATGGTCAGGGAGGCAGGGACTCGGTCGTCCCGCCCGTCCTCGTCAGGCTCCAGCACAAAGCTCCGTTGCCGTATGTCTTCGCCGGCGCGGCCTGCCTCCAGCTCAGCTGGTGCAAGCAGCTTGTCACTCCTGAGTCCTGGGACGCGGCGCTCCGGCGAGCGGCGGGTGGCGGGCGCGGCACACGTGCAATGGCTCGTGCCCGCATAATCCCGCCACGGTGCTCCGAGCTAGACGTCATGCCGAGCTGCCGGCCACGGCGCGGTGATAGCGAAATACGAACACGGCCGCGGGGACGAGGCACAGCTACTGGTCGGCGCTTGGAGCACCCACCATTGTTGAACGGACGCCGGCTTCCTTCTGATCGCCCAGCGCCACGGTGTTCGGCGCGACGCCGCGCCCCTCGGACGCCGGCCGGACGCGAGCCACGGCCTGCAGCGGGCGAGGCGTCCCTGCAATGACAGGGATTCAGGGACTTCCTCGATTCTTCGTGCCACACCACCGCCTTCGCAATGCGCGCAGCCCGTGAGTCTCTCATTTCTTTCAGGAATCAGCTTTCCCTAATGTTGTGCGCTATTGTAAGGTCTGGTTCAATTTTTTTTAAAGATGAATGGCCTAAGAGCAGGCCCAACGGGGCTTGGATGCCACATGGAGGATGGAGGACGTGAGATGGGCGTTTCGCAGGACGTCAGATTACCTTGCAGAAGCGCCGATAGCCTGGGTAGGAAAAGGGGAATCTTCGGTGAGAAAACTGGTGGTCCAAGCTGGTGAGAGAGAAAATCACTGCAGAAAAGAGAGGAAAAGTGACAGGTGTTGCATAGGCTTGCGTTGGGAGACATGATGGTGGTTTTGATCCACCAGTTCCTACGTGGACAGTAACTTTTTGCTGGGGCTAACGCGCCCGTATTACTGCTTTGGGCTTGCTCTAGGAGCAGGCCCAACGTTACGTTGGGCTTGATCTAGGAGCACGACCAACGCGGGTGCTCCACTGGTTGCAGGCCAGCTCGGATGCCAGCGTGGGGTAAAAATTGGGTGCCCTGCCGGTGTCAGAGGCTCCTGCAGAAGCTACAGGTGCTTGAGGAGATAGAAGGCTGTTTAGGAGAGTCTTGTTTGCATGCGATTGGCTGGTGGGTGAGTGGTGGGCCTAGGAAGTGAAAAATAAGGCCTTGTAGTTGCCAAAGTTTGGAGGTGCCAAATTACTGTTACAGCACTGTAGCACACTGTAGCGTTTCGTTTGTATTTGTGAATTATTGTCCAAACATTGACTAATTAGGCTCAAAAGATTCATCTCGCAAAGTACAATAAAACTGTGCAATTAGTTTTTAATTTCATCTACATTTAGTACTCCATGCATGTACTGCAAGTTTGAAGTTGATGGGGAATCTTCTTTTTGCACAGTGTCAAAGTTGGGAGTTGGGGGTGAACTAAACAAGTGCTAAGATGGCTTCCCTGTGGAGGTCTCATAGAGATCAGGACTGTCACGTTGAATGTTCGATACTAATTAAAAAAAATTAAATATGAGTTAATTATAAAACTAATTGTAGAAATCCTGAGCTAATTCGCGAGACAAATCTATTAAATCTGATTAATCCATCATTAGCAAATAGTTACTGTAGCACCACATTGTCAAATCATGAACTAATTAGGTTTAATAGATTCGTCTTGCAAATTAGCCTCTATCTGTAAAGTTAGTTTTATAATTACACGGTCTAGTTTAGCCTAAACCTACATGTCGCGCACCTTTTTATCTGAGGCCGCCGCTGTTATATGCTTTGCGTTGGGCTGTGCTGTCATTTCCTTTTCAGTATGGATGCGCTGTTACATGAAAAGCTGGTATTCTCCTGTCGTGTTTGAGGTGCATATGTTTGGAGCGTATGCTTATGGTTATGGAAAAGGGCTGAGTTGAAGTGTAGCGTTCAGGAATTAGCATGCCTTTGCATTGCCCAAATGACCAACATATTACACTAACACCATTGTTGTTTGCAGTTGTTTAGATCTTTCCTTATGTGAAATCAGACTAAGTATATGAGAATAAAATTTACACATAGGAGAAGCTGATGAATTACACTTCATACAACACAATCTATGGCACCAACATAACTGGAATGGATTGGCAAATCCTGCAGCTGTACCTTGAGACGTTAAACTCCAATTTGCTCAGAACTTTAGTCTTTTCTACCTCTCTCCTGACATGGACTTACCTCCATCTTAGAACACTGGGCAGATGCTATCAGGACCCAAGTCCACCCCTTTAGCGGTAGGGCAGAAGGCCAGAGGGCAGTGCTCTCCTGCTGTGCCCCACCACTGGATGCGCTTCGTCTCCATGGTCAGCGAGAAGTACAGCACCACCCCCATGAATGCAACTCCAGCGTCAAGCGCGGCCGAGAGAATGTAGTTGTATCTCACCCACCACCCCTTCCGGTACCGAAACACAAAGAAATTGAAGATTGTGCCAATGAGCAGCCACGCGTTGTAGTTCACGGTCGATGCTGGGGGCATTATGGCCGTTGCACCAAGGAGAACCGGCAGGTTGATCATTGGTATCCACCTCTGGCTTGGGAATACCCTGTGGAGAGCATAAACGATGACTGGGCCTGCTGCGCCAATGAGGAAGAACCAGTTGAGGGCCCCATAGTTGCCAAGTCGGCCGAAGATTTCCCGCGGTCCAACAAGGCCCCAGATGACCGATGCGTCAAAGAAGACATGATCGTTGGGGCACGTCCACGGGCTGCCTGATGAAGGGTCCACATGACAGATGTTCTCGATGGAGCCAAGCAGCCACCATGCCACCCCAATGTTGACCGTGCCAGCCACAATTGTGCCAACAAACTAGTAATATAACACAGAATGTTAGAAACATTGATTTCTTTGTACTTGTATAACTGATTTGCTAACTAGATTAATGGATCTGGAATTTTTGTTTACCTGAACAAGGAACATGGATTTAGGAGGGATCTTCATATAATGGCCGAGCTTAAAGTCTGAAAGGAAGGCAATAGCCTGTGACATGCTCATGTAACCGTAGGTTTTGAAACAGACATTGGCAATGGGATAGCCTGGCATTATCAGCCCCATGACATACTCAGTGATCACATTCAGACCAGGCGTCTGCCCATCAAATGGTAGAGGTTTAGTGAACTTTTTAATCTCAGGAATCATCGGAATGCAGAAGAGTACATCATGTTTCTGCTCTTAAGAAAAAATTTGACAAACATGCTAAAATATTACTTGCCTGGTTGGTTGTTGCAGTGATGATGCTGATGGGAAGGGTGAAGATGAAGGCCATGCCGCAGGCAAAGATAAGGCCCCACCATGGGAGCTGAACCTCGCGCTTCAAGACCGTGCAGAGGAGGAGGGACACGATTATTGACAGAGCCATCAGTGAGTAGAACCACCACCCTGGTATGTCATCATACTTCTTCATCAGCCTTGTGTGGATGTCAGGCTTCTCCTTCCGCGATGCTCGGAAGCGTTGGTAGATTTCCCTGGATATTTGTATGTCACATTTCAGACACAATTAATTAATGAGTAAGTTTAATCTCAGCTTGTATTTGCTTTTTCATGTACTCAGTTGAGAAGACTTACTTTCCATAGAACAAGCCGACATGTGTAATGGTGGCAGCGATGGCGGCGAAGCTGAGCCCATAAGAGAGAGCAAAGAATATGCTGAGGTTGACCTTGCCAAGCTTATTGTACTCGTCCTTGTTAATCACAAACTGATCGTTCACGATGGATGTGATGTCATATGCCGTGCCATTTGACACGAACAGGTCATTGGAGAAGATGGGGAATGTCTTGGCGTTGTACAAGTTGAATCCCCAGTACGCAGTCGGTATGATCACGTAGACGAAGAGCACGTACCCAAAGAAGATGTTGACAGTGGCAAAGAAGGGAGAGATGAGTGGGCTGAAGAGGTAGGCGGAGACAGTCGCCCAGTCGAGCGTGAAGGCACCAATGCCCAGGCCCAACATGCCGGAGCCCAGCTGCTGCGCCGTCACAGACTTGGGGAAGACCCAGCACACCCATGAGATGGACGTCAGTAAGGGGAAGAGATAACCCGGAACTGCGTACCAAGCGAAGCTGCATGCTAGCGCCACCGCGAAGAACTTGGAGCGCGTGATCTGGCGTGAGCCCTTGGGGAATTCTTCCTTCTCGTGCAGTGCCCTGGTTCACCATGGAGGACAGGATCAGAGCTGCTGTTAGCTACATTTCTACATCTGAAATATGCAGCCTGCACTGTAACTTTAGCCTGATGATATGAAAACATGCAGTCTGCAATTATGCTCTGTAACTGTAGCCATAGGAGTAATTATTTTTTTTCAGTTTGAACCTATGTTTCAGTGAAAACTACAAGTAATTCAGAATTCATGGACCCTTCAACTGACTCTGAAGCTTGCTTTTGAAAACAGAAAAGTGGTTGATGAACCATGATTGATGGTACAGTCAATGTCAAATTGTCAGGTTCAATTGACGCAATAGAATGTTCTAGCTGGCCAAGCCAACCTCATGATCAATTGATCATTCTACCAGACAAAATATATGCAGAGAGCTATACAGCACAAGCGATGGAAAAATCCTGATACAAAAGCACTCTTTATAGTTGTCTTGAAATTTATTTCTATGCCCTTTTATATATATGTAGAGTGGACCATCTCTGATCAAGCAGTACATGGACGCAAATCCGTTCAAAGCATAAAGATGATTGATTGCCATGTTGTTTAAGCAATTGCTGTGTGTGCAGTGCAAGCAAGTGAGCCATTGCAGACAAACGAGTTTGTCCAGACTTGGCATCGCTGTCCCCGTCAATTCCGTAATCCTGGACTTGGACCCGACAGAGAGTCCAGCTAGGAAATACGTCACGCACGGAGCCTATTTGGTTTTCCTTGACGTTGCTGTCGTAAAATAGGGTCTTGATATCATTAGTCATGGGAGATACCAAAGCATGCACGCAGAGCAGCCTAGTGGCGACGTGTGAGTGCGTGTTACTGAACCAGTTGCGGATGCTGCCAATGTGGCAATAATGTGGCTGTCAGCAAGGCAATTTGGTTCACGGGAAAACGGTTCCTCCATGTTGTGCGCTTGTCAAAAGATAATTGCGACGAGAGGCGAAGGGCGCGTTTGGTTGCTTGTACGCGGCCTGATCAAACTCGGCGCATGCATCCGACGAGTGATTGGTTGGCTGCAGCACCGCTAGCCAGGTTCCGCGCGTGCAACTGAAGGGCGATTGGTTGCTTGCATCTCCGTCTGGCTCGTGCGTTCGCATGCAGAAATCAGCACTCAGCTCCTGAGAAACGAAACTGGATCTCGTTTCTTCAGAGCTGGCTCTCGCTCGCTGCTGGTCCGTGAGAGCCTCCCGAGAGCCGAGCCGGCCGGTACCCAGAAGAGAACCAAACGCGCCCAAAAATCTTCCTCACCCAGACTAGCTTTCTTCTCGAAAAGAAATCATCGTTGGCTGCCATATCATCTCATCAGTCAGTCGTACTGGATAACGCCTACTCATGCTGTAGCCTGTAGCAGAGTTGATCAGGAAAGCACGCAACGGGTGTCTGAAAATGGGACCAAACAAATTTGTCCGTGGTGGGCGTGGGACCACAGTTTTCTAAACAGAAAATTTCTCTCCAAGCATTAATCATTTAGGATTCCTTCAGGCATCCTCGATGATGATGATGCTCTCAAGATTCTCTGTCCTTCAGGTATCAAATGAATGACGTTTTTTTGTCTTGTCAATTTCGTCGGCCAGTCAGTATATTCTTCCATCTGGGACCAACTTTTCTGACAACACTCGGCGACGTTTGTTCCCAAGGATCGGCAGGACGATGCTATGCGTATAATACTTATAAAGATCGTTGACCTCGCAAGAAAATGGTAAGGATCGCTAAACTAACACCTTTTTGGTTCCATCGCAAGTTTTGCCACTTAACTATATATGAGCCCGTAGTTTTCTGTTCTCTATCAGCTTTACGTACGTTCTTGTCGGCAAACTAGCAAAATACTCCCTCCAGGCTGTAGTAAGAAATGGTTTAAAAGTTGTACAAAACTACAAATTGATGCTCTATGCAAAGCTACAGACACGGACGAGCTGCCTTGAGTGCAGCTGTAGGAGAAACCAAAACGACCAACCAGAGGTGAAGACTGAAGAGCAGTAATCAAATTTAAATAACCAATGAGGCAATATGCAAGGAACGCGTTGGTCTGGTCTCGCCGGCCTCCGAAAATCCAACCACAAACGGTAGCCAAAATCCAACCAAACTTACGAACGAGATAACTTTTAAAAAAAAACAAAATAAAAATACCAAAGGCAACAGCATAGAAGGGTCACACAGCACCAGCTTGTTTTTACTGAAGTAGTGTAGTAGTAAAACTTGTGCTCACCGGAAGAGGGAGACCTGGACGAGGGTGCCCGGCCACCACATGTGCGCCGGCTCAACCACGTACTTGCGCATCAGCCCTGCCCACCCGTACCCGAGCACCTTGAAAGCCATTGGAGCAAAAGCAAGAAATTCCAAGACCAAGTTAATGCCATCAGTACTACGGAGTACGG
This sequence comes from Setaria viridis, assembly GCF_005286985.2. Lineage (NCBI taxonomy): Eukaryota > Viridiplantae > Streptophyta > Magnoliopsida > Poales > Poaceae > Setaria > Setaria viridis. The sequence continues at coordinate 34,763,999 of NC_048263.2, forward strand.
AGTACCTTCAAATCTTGCAGAAGCTAGCTATGGACTACGGAGTACTATAGGTATGTAGCTACCTGCGTGGTGATGACGAGGAGCCAGCCGGTGAAGAAGGAGATGTGGCGGCGGTAGAAGGCGCGGATGATGTTGACGATGCCGACGGCGTAGGCGTTCCCGGCGCCGAACGCGAAGCCGGCGTTGGCGAAGATGGAGATGAGGACGTGCTCCTTCATGTTGAAGGGCCCCGGGTTGAGGCTCCACTCGCCGCCGCCGAGCACCCGGGGAGCCCGGAACCTGGCGCGCGGCAGCACCCGGGCCATGAAGTGGCCCACGGGCAGCGACGCCACCTGCACCGTGATCTGCGTCACGATGAGGGGCTCCGCGCGGTAGGAGAAGAACTGGTTGAGGAAGCTCATGAGCGCGCACGACAGGATGCCGATGCTCCACATCCGGAACGTCCACACCGGCAGGGAGGGGTCGTCCGTCGACGGCACCGTCAGCCGCACCTGCTCGATCGGCGACGTCTCCTCCTCGTCGTCGTCGACGCCGAGGCCCTCCTCCTCCTCCTTGCCTGCGCCGCCGGCGCCCACGGCCGCGGCCAGGCCGCGGTCGTCCGTGCCGATCTCACCCATTGCGCTCGCGTGGGCGGCGGATTGGATGATGCCCAGCTGTGCTAGCTGCCCGCGCGAGCTAGAAAGAGGGGCGCCCTTGTGCGCTGCGGCTTGTGTGTTGTGAGGCGCGCGCGTATATATGATATATCGGTGCTTCGAGCACACGGCGGCGGGTTATGTTAATTTAATTGGTAACTGCCATTTTATGACGCGATGAAGGGGAATCCGGAATCTGATGCTGTGTCAAACCTATTGCTGGTGACTACTACCGGATTGACTCCGTTCTACTAGCAGCCACGGCCATGCAGTTTGATCGATCGCCAACATTTCGCTTTGCTTCATGTGAATGCAAAGCATGCGAGTTCTTTACAAGTACCGCACCGCTGCTGCTGGGCCTCCGCGACAGGACCCAGCGCCATTGCCGTGCGTCGCCGTCCAGGTTGCACCGCATCGCACGGCCAGCTAGGATGCAGTCGCCGTCGGACGCGCCCGCGCGCGCGTGCAGACTGCACAGCGCGTCGTCGGTTGGGTTTTCATGTCCCAGCGCCGAAGCAGCACGGCGCTGCAGCCTGGGCCCAGACCGATGGACGGGGACGTAGTTCCCGAGATGCGGGGAGGTGCAAGGCGCCTGAGGATTGGCTGGGAATACTAGCCATTAGCGAATCAAGCTGTTCGTATCCGGTTTGTCTGTGTTGTTCTTGTGCTAATCACGTGTGGGGATGTGTTTAATTGGCTATCAGCCTCTGACCATGTCCATGTGATTCCTTTGGTAGCATCGAGAGAAGGCAGTAGTGCCTTGCCGTGTGCACAAGAGTACATGGTCTACAAGGATCCCTGAAAATTTGCAATACCGTCAACATCACGATGGAGCTCTCCTGGACCACATCAGCGCCGCCATGACTGCGCTCCTCGACCTCGAGGACAATGATGCGGAGCAGCTGAACGAAGCACTACTCCACCACGCAGGCAACGGGGTGGCGAAGCTACTCCCGGAGGACGGTGCTCTCGATGCCTGAAGGACCGTCAACGGCTCCACTGCGCTACAAAACGTTTTTATGCATCTACATCGCTACTGCTTCTGCCACCGGCACCGCAGTCTTCGCCCTGCTAGCTGCGACCTTCGGGCAAAACACGAGACACAAACCGCCGGCCACATGCCAAACCACGACTTAAACCATCCTCCTTATCGCCCTGCTGGCTGCGACCTTCGGGCATCAAGTAGACCTATAACGAGCCTTGCTGGCTTCAACCTTCGGGCACTAATCTAGATTCTGTGGAAACGAACACTCCCAACGACACTCCTACCTTCCAACCGTGTGATGGCTGTGGCCATGCCCGGTTCTAGGAGAGCGAACACAACCCCAGGATGATAGTAGGCAACTATAATGTCATGTGTTGAACGTCTGCGAACTAAATGCAGTAGGGAGATGCCTCACGGTGCATGAAACGATCGCGGCTATGACGTGCCACATTGCATGCCTCTAAGAAACGAAGCTCCACTCCATCGACAGAAGCCTTGCACACTTCCTGGGCGGCTACAGGCTGAATTTTGCTTTCAAGCCGGCGCACGGTACCAAAGGAGGCATCCTGATCATCTGGAACGATAATGTGGTCGACCTCCAGGACATAGAAATCGGGCGATACTCACTCACAACCATGGTCGCCGTTAAGGAGGCTTTCCTCCGGCACCTTCGACACCTCAAACCGGCGCCTGATACAAACTGGGTTCTCTTGGGGGATTTCAACCTAATTTACAGAGCGCGTGATAAAAACAACCGCAACCTAAACCTTCGCCTAATGAGGAAATTCAGAGTGGCCCTAAACTTTTGCGAGCTCAAGGAGATACACCTTCAGAATAGAAAATTCACCTGGAGCAACAAGAGACGCATGCCAACACTTGTCTGTTTAGACAGGTTCTTCTGCAATCAGAGTTGGGACCTCACCTACGACAGCCACATTCTGCACACCCTATCCTCGCACTATGACCACTGCCCACTGTTGTTATCACACCAAATAGGGCCAAGGCGATCGACACCTTACAAATTTGAGAATTTTTGGGTGAAGCTACGAATTTTCAGGAGATCATCAAACAAGCTTGGAATGCGCCAACAATGGAATGCGCCAACAACACACACAGAACCGTTCCACCGTTTAGGCCACAAGCTGTATACAAATGCGAGAGTCTTACACTCCTGGATCCAAAACCTCCTATCAGATGCAAAGCTGAAACTCCACATGGCCCAAGATGTAATCTTAAGGTTAGACGTGGCACAAGACTCCAGACCCCTCTCAGACCAAGAGTTCACACTCCGAGCCAAACTAAAGAGAAGAGTTTTGGGTTGGGCGGTCATCGAGAAAGCACGGAAAAAACAAAGCTCCTGGATAAACTATCTCCGCGGCAACGCCAACACTAAATTCTTCCACCTCAAAGTAAATGCACGCAAAAGAAAAAACTTCATTCCAAGGCTAAGAAAAAACAATGGCTGGGCCATCTCCCATGAAGAAGAAAAATAGGTCATACAAGACCATTTCAACGGCATCATGAGCAGCCCCCCCCCCCCCCCCCGGCAAGAACCAAAGACCTCACATGGGAACCACTGAACCTACCTCATCGGACCTAGACAAATAATTCTCTGAGGAAGAGACATTTAAGGCCATCTCGTAGATGCCTCAGGACAAAGCCCCAGGCCCGGATGGCTTCACGGGCCTTTTCTTCCAGCGATGCTGGTTGATAATCAAAGGAGATGTCATGGCTGCAATCCACGCCTTCCACAACATAAGATGTGCGGACCTCAATTTGCTCAACTCCGCAAGCATCGTCCTAATACCAAACAAGGAAGGGGCAGAGAGCATTTTGGATTTTAGACCAATCAGCCTAATCCATGGGATAGTGAAGATCATCATCAAACTCCTCACCCTACACCTTGCACCTCACATGAACAACCTCATTGCACTGTGTCGGAGTGCTTTCATCCAAGGAAGGAGTATGCATGACAATTTCATTTACGTCCGCAATATTGCCAACGTTTCCATAGGAATAAAACACCAGCGCTACTAATGAAATGTGACATATCTAAAGCCTTTGACTCCGTCAGACGGGATTACCTTCTAAACCTACTCCAACAAAGAGGATTCCCGCCGTGATGAAGGGACTGGATAGTTGCGCTTTTAACCACATCTACATCGAGAATTCTTCTTAACGGCATCCCACTAGACTGGATCGAGCACAGTTGCGGATTATGGCAAGGAGACACCCTGTCTCCCTTTCTCTTCATCCTTGCGATTGACCCTTTGCACAAACTACTGGCCAAAGCAACTGATATGGGGCTGCTAAACAAGCTTGGTGGGAGGATTGCTCGATTCTGGGCATCAATGTATGCGGATGATGCCGCGATCTTCTTAAAACCGACGACCAGAGACATACGAAACATCAAGGAGTTGCTGATCAGCTTCAGAGAAGTCACTAGGCTATGTACGAACATCCAAAAAACAAGCATCACAACCATCAGTTGCAACGGCGTCGACCTTAATGAGATCCTCTTCGAGTTACCGGTCTCACAAGCTAGGTTCCCCATGAAATACCTTAGGCTCCCATAGCGATACAACGTCTCAAAAAACTCGACTTCCAGCCATTATACAACAAGGCCACACAAAAATTGTCAAACTGGCAAGGGCAGAATCTTACCATGGCAGGCCGATTGAGCCTCACTAAATCGGTACTAACCTCACAGCTGGTCTACCTGCTCACGGCACTTAAAACAACGCAAGAGATACTCCAAGACCTCGACAAGATTCGAAAGTGCTTCCTTTGGGCCGGTAGCAGGGAGTTAACAGGCGGGAAGTGCAGGATTAATTGGATAAGATGCTGCCTCCCGAAAGAAAATGGCGATCTAGGCATCCTGAACTTGGAAAAGTTTGCAAGAGCATTGCGGCTCAGATGGTTGTGGCACGAATGGGCATCGCCGGAAAAAGCATGGGTGGGCATCGGCGTACCCTGTGACGAGACGAACCGTCTTCTGTTTGCAGCATGCACCACAATCCACTTGGGAACTCAGCCTGGTTGTGGTTGCAAGGACGCCGTCCAAAAGACATAGCGCCAAACATATACAACATCTCAAGAAAAAAGAAAATAACGGTTGCTGCCGCCTTAACGCAGAATACATGGATTAGAGACCTCAACATCTCAACTACATTCTCTTCCTGCCATATTGAGGAATTGTGGACCTGTGGCGCCTAATTCAAAGCGTCCACCTCGACCAAGACAGTGAAGATCGCATTTCGTGGAAGCTTATAAGATGGCTTGTACTCAGCAGCTTCGGCCTACAAAGCGTAATTTCTAGGAAGTACGAACCAATGCAACTCAGCTCCATCTGGAAAGCCTGGGCCCCACCAAAATGCAAGTTCTTCGCCTGGCTTGCCACCTAGAATAGAATCTAGACAGACGCGCGCCTCGCCATGAGGGGGTGGACACACAGCCCAGCCTACGTTCTCTGCCGACAAACCTTAGAAACCAATATACACTACCTAGCTGAATGCAGATACACTAGGAGAGTTTGGAGTATAGTGGCGGATTGGGTTGGACAGCCAGACCTCAAGCCAACTAACTGGCAGCCGGCTGATGACGCTCTGGTTTGGTGGTTGCACTCTACCTCGGAAAGCGACTACAAGCCTAGTCCTGCTAGTCATTTGGGAAGTCTGAAAGAACGGAACTCGCGAATTTTCCGTAAGGTCGAAGCGTCGGCACATTATTTAGTGTCCAAAATTAGAGTAGAGGCTGAGGCGTGAATACGAGCGGGAGCTAAAGACTTGGCTCCCTACTCGTGAAGGTGTAACCTTTTTGTTCGCAGACGGCTTACCGGCTTATTTCTTGTTCTCTCTTCTATATCAATGAAATAGGTACAATCTCGTACCCGTTAAAAAAAAGAATAAGTGTAATGCCCAGCACAAAGAATTTTCAGTGAAGAGATGTGCAGAGTACGTGTGATTGTGTGAAGTTAGCAGCTGTGACATGGAAAATAAAGTACGCATACTGCCAAGGATCTGAGAACATAGGCTTCTAACTGTGATATGTTTAACCAGTCGTACGTGTATACCGTGAAATTTTCGCAAGCTGTATTTGGATGCGACCAAACGGCTACGTCGACCTCGAAGAAGAGGCATGGCATTTCGATCCACGGATGTTGGTTCCCACGACGAGCAGTAGGCGCGGACGGAAGCGAATTGTTGGCTCGTTCCTACCTAGAGCGACGGACAAAATGCATACCTCGGAGCATGCGGTGGGGTTTGTACATATGGACGCCACCGCTAGCCACGGTTCCGGCAGCCGGATTGGAACACATGCAAGTCAAGTCTAAATTAATTAGACTAGTGACGTGTGATCAGGAGTTAATGACTAAACAACTAAGCTCCTAAACTCCTCGTGTCACATGTCAGACTAGACACCAGACAAAAGATGAACCTAGCTCAATAGTAACGTGGCACGAAAGAGTTTGTAGCTCGATCTCAACAGGTTGCACACCCAACGCGTCGCGATCACGCAAACGCAATGCTGGCGCTCAACGGGAGGAAATGAATATTTCAGTCTGTACAAGTACAAGCTCTCGATAAAAAGCAGAGCTCCTCGCGGCAGTGGCCATTTTCTAGGCCACACCGCCATAGCTAATCACGTGCTGCAGACCCCCAATGCGCAGTGCCAGTCGGGCAGTCGGGCTCCAAAGAAGTGAGCTGAGCGAAAACGACGCGAAGATTCTGAACGGACGCTGCCACAAATCGGGCTCCATTCAGCAGGCATGCAGGGGTGTTTGGTTACTCTGACTTATTTTTAGTACACATCACATCGGATGTTTAAATACTAATTAGAAGTATTAAACGTAGACTATTTACAAAACCCATTATATAGCTGGAGGCTAAACGGCAAGACGAATCTATTAAGCCTAATTAGTCCATGATTTGACAATGTACTGCTACAGTAAATATTTGCTAATGATGGATTAATTAGGCTTAATAGACTCATCTCGTCGTTTAGCCTCCATCTGTGCAATTAGTTTTATAATTAACTCATATTTAGTTCTCCTAATTAGCCTCCGAATATTCGATGTGACACGGACTAAACTTTAGCTCGAGAAACCAAACACCCCCTTTAACGGTCGCTATCTCCGTTCCCTCGTTCTTCCGCTGACACAACATGTTACAGCTACTGGGAGTGGAACTGGAGTCATAGTTTTTTAGGGAAGGACTAATTAAATGTATTAAATATAAACTAATTATAAAACTAATTGCATAATGAAGACTAATTCGCGAGACGAATCTATTAAGTCTAATTAGTCCATGATTTGATAATATGATGCTACAGTAACCATTTGCTAATGATGGATTAATTAAGTTTAATAGATTCGTCTCACTAATTATCCTTGGGTTTCTGCAATTAGTTTTATAATTAGCTCATATTTAGTCCTTCTAGTATCTGAACATTCGATGTGACAAGAGCTAAACTTTAACCCGAGGATCTCACACGCTCTTCATGGGCACCGCGCGCTTGCTTTCTTCAGATTAGGTCTTCACTTGCACATGGACTCATGGAGCTGCACGCACGAGCTTGCAGATCAGAGTTGGGAGGGTTCCATTTGGAATTCCGCGTTTGCAGCTGGAGGACGCAGACACCCTCCGGGGAAAACAGATGAGCGCTTGTTTAGCTGGTAGGTAGAGGCTACGATGGCGCGCAGCTGGATAGAGATAGGCGAAAGAGAGACTGAACAGGGCGAACAGCACGTATAGAGAAATCCAAGCTTTCCCACTGGCCTAGGCGTCTAGCAAGTTGATTCAAGTTGTGCATTGCGATTCTGGGATCGGTATTAACGATTTCTGTATAACCAGCGCTATCTGTGTCTTGTTCAGTTCACCTCCAAATTCCAACTTTAACACTATGCAAAAGAAGATTCCCCATCACATCAAACTTACGGTACATGCATGGAGTAATGAATATAGATAAAATCAAAAACTAATTGCACAATTTTATTGTACTTTGCGATATGAATCTTTTGAGCCTAATTAGTTAATATTTGGATAATAATTCACAAATACAAACGAAACGCTACAGTTACACTACAGTAATTTTGCGTGCTCAAAGTTGAACAACTAAATAAGACCCTAGTTCGGATGGATGAGCTCGATTACCATACAAGTTGCAGGACCCCTGACGCGTGACGCCTGAGAGTATTCTGCATTTCTGCTGGTGTAAGCACTGATAGGCATATGGCAGGCGCAGATGGCAGCAGGCGAGCGGTATCTTCGAATCATGAACTAATTAGGCTTAATAAATTTATCTCACGAATTAGATATTCCATCTGTGTAATTAATTTTATAATTAGACATATTTAATATACTCCTAAGTAGTATCTAAACATGCATGACTGAATTTTAACCCCCTTAAGCAAACACCCCTATGGAAAAACTTGGAAGGGTTCCCGTCACATCGAATGTTTGGACACTAATTAGAAGTATTAAACCTAGACTAATTACAAAACTAATTACACAACCTCTAGGCTAAATCGCGAGACGAATCTATTAAGCCTAATTAGTCCATGATTTGACAATGTGGTGCTACAGTAATCATTCGCTAATGATGGATTAATTAGGTTTAATAGATTCGTCTCGCGATTTAGTCTAGGGGTTCTGCAGTTTTATAATTAACTTATGTTTAGTCCTCCTAATTAGTATCCGAACATCTGATGTGACAGGGGTAAAGTTTAGCCTCTAATATCCAAACATCCCCTTAGCAATACACTACATTCTTCTCCGTTCTCCCCATGTTCTCTTGTACTATGAATCGCAGGATGTTGCCATTCAGGGGCTCAGGGCAGCTAGGCTGGGTTCGTCACAGCTTCCTGATAATATCAAGTGGGCAGAAGTTGCAGCGCTAGGCTAGCAAGCCTTCTACGCTCCCGCGTGCTGCAGGAGCTCGCACACTCGCACTCCGGGTGCCAATCTACCAGCATGTTTTATTTGCAGTGAAGTTTTCAATTCCACTTAAGCCATGTTTTGAAGTGGAGTTTTCAAGCTTGTCATTCTCCAGGTCAGCATAAGTCATATTCTAGCACTACTGACAGATTTAGCCTGGGAAACCAGGCCGTGGCATTCACGCCTAACGCCTTCAATGGAAACCCTGGCACAAATCCGAACAGTAAAAATGTCAGATAACCATGCCATTAAATTGATCAATCAGAAAAGCTAGTGTACCCACCAGACCGTGCCACAAACATCATAGTTGAAAACTGATCAAGCAAGCGCAAAGTGAAACAAACGAATATGCTAAATGTCTGCTTTCCATGTTGAATACTGCACTCTCCCTTAACTAATGCAGTATCAGATATTTAGAGAAGTAAATGCCAAAGACCAGACAAGCTAATTCATTCATGTTGAATACGGCACTCCCTCTTTAACTTTTAGATCTAGACAAATGAGCACAAAAGCAACGAGCATTACCTTGCCAGGAAACAAACTATGATCACACAGAAGCCAAAAGAATATCACGAACGAGCATAAGTGCCACATTATAAAGCAACACAGGTATGTGAGGAAAGAAACCAGGAATACTGAGTACGAAAGCAAAAGTTATAAGAGTTTACACGATGTAACACAGAATACTACGAGGTACTAGGTCCCAAAGGAGTTGCAACATCACACTACAATTTCCAACCACATCAACTTCACAGCAGGACACTCATGCTTGATCCCTTAGTTAACAAGGCCACCACGGAGGCGCAAGACAAGATGAAGAGTGGATTCCTTCTGGATGTTGTAATCTGCCAAAGTACGGCCGTCCTCCAGCTGCTTACCAGCGAAGATGAGCCTCTGCTGATCTGGAGGAATCCCCTCCTTGTCCTGGATCTTGGCCTTCACATTATCAATGGTGTCAGAGCTCTCCACCTCCAAGGTGATGGTCTTGCCAGTCAATGTCTTGACAAAGATCTGCATCCCTCCCCTGAGACGCAGCACAAGATGAAGAGTGGATTCCTTTTGAATGTTATAGTCCGCCAATGTGCGCCCATCCTCCAGCTGCTTCCCAGCAAAGATAAGCCGCTGCTGGTCTGGTGGGATGCCCTCCTTGTCCTGGATCTTGGCCTTAACATTGTCAATTGTGTCAGAGCTCTCAACTTCAAGTGTGATGGTCTTTCCAGTGAGGGTCTTGACAAAAATCTGCATCCCTCCTCGGAGGCGGAGGACCAAGTGAAGAGTAGACTCTTTCTGGATATTGTAATCGGCCAATGTGCGCCCGTCCTCCAGCTGCTTTCCAGCAAAGATGAGTCGCTGCTGGTCCGGTGGGATGCCCTCCTTGTCCTGGATCTTTGCCTTCACATTGTCAATTGTGTCAGAGCTCTCGACTTCCAGCGTGATAGTCTTCCCAGTAAGTGTCTTCACAAAGATCTGCATTCCTCCTCGAAGGCGAAGGACCAAGTGAAGAGTAGACTCCTTCTGGATATTGTAGTCTGCCAGAGTACGGCCATCCTCAAGCTGCTTTCCAGCAAAGATGAGCCTCTGCTGGTCAGGTGGGATTCCCTCCTTGTCCTGAATCTTCGCCTTGACATTGTCAATGGTGTCGGAGCTCTCAACCTCAAGAGTTATCGTCTTCCCAGTGAGGGTCTTCACAAATATCTGCATGCCACCCCTCAGACGCAGAACAAGGTGGAGGGTAGACTCCTTCTGAATGTTGTAGTCAGCAAGGGTGCGACCATCCTCTAGCTGCTTGCCAGCAAAGATGAGCCTCTGCTGGTCCGGGGGGATGCCCTCCTTGTCCTGGATCTTGGCTTTGACATTGTCAATGGTGTCTGAACTCTCGACCTCAAGAGTGATGGTCTTGCCAGTCAGGGTCTTAACAAAGATCTGCATCTGTTTCAGAACAATAGAATAATGTCAGAAAGCTTGCAAACATGAGTTTTGAGCAAAATGAAATATAACTTCACACACAAAAGTCCATAAACTCAATAGAGAACACATATGTACCTATATAACTAGGACATTACAACAGTATCTGTTTGAACAGGCTAACATGTTCAAACAAAGGATGAGAATAAGACAGATGTGCCAAAATATTAACAATGTTCTGTCCTTCCTAGTGAAGGATCAGACAAATTTCACATCGAAAGCTCTGGATTACATATAGGTGAAATCGATGGATGAATAATAGCAGCCTTTAGAATACAAAGCCAGCTACATCATAACCCCTGAACTAGCTTCATTTACATACAATGATTCCATTCACAAATAAAATGACACGATCACCAAAATAGCTACTAAATCATACATTATTAATCACAATGAACTAAACCATGATCAAACTAGCCTCATGTTCCATGATTTTCAGATAAGTTAGGCACCAATAGACCAAAAAAAATCAGATAGATGTATCACAGAACTATAGAACTATAGCACTTAACCATCAATTTGTCCCAATACGTGACTTTCACATCTACTTTTTACCAGGACAACTTGTTGGCAAGAATAACAGGCCAAAAGCATGCAAAATATATTGGACCTAAATTTTAAGTAACTTGTACTACATGGATATCAAAACAAACTAGTCGACAGCAAGAACGACTGAGCCTAATCTAGATTCTTAGATCACGACATAACAGAACCCACTAACCCAGCCTCTGCAAGTAACCGCGTCACATGGCGTGATTAAGCAGGTAGCGCCGACGCCGCATACAAATCCTCGATTACTCCAAACATAAACTACGATGCGCAACAAACGAGCAAATCGCAAATTGCAAACAACTGGGTCGCTCGAGAAACCCTAGGCTTCAGATCGGTGCAAACCGCAGATATATGACATAATCAAGTCGCATCGGAGCAACATCTCAACCAGATTGGGATCGGAGCAAGGAACTGAATCTATACCTTGCTGGGGCGGAGATCGCTGTCGAGCGACGAGCCGGAGGCGTCCCTGGGAACCGCGACACGAGAGACCACAAGGTGATTGGGGAAGAACTGGGGATCGGAATCTGATCTGAGTCTTGCGGCATCGGGATGGGAGGGTATTTATGCCTCGAGGGCGAGGCGGGTCGTGGCGTGCCTTGCTGGTTAAGGTCGCAGCCCAGCCCGCCGGCCGTGTTGGACCACGCACGACTCCTCCGCGTCGGTGGTGGGTCGCTCTCGTGTGGCCTTCCAGAATTCACGAGGAGGATCCGGTCTCTTTCCATCGCCCGGTGACCGGGCCGTCGTTTTAGAGCTTCAGGCCCATGTTATGTGAATCGAAGCCCAGCGCAACATTCTTGGATTCTACCCGGGCCCCTACGAGCCATTCCTTTCTTCCGCCAACGGGTTGCGAGTTGCGACGAGGCGGTGGCCCAGTTTCAAGTTGTCCCGAGCCGCGCAGACAGCAGGGCCACGGGCCACCACCACCTCGGCCGTGCTGGGGCGCATACTGCCGGCTCCACCAATCACCAGTGTTCCGATGTCTCTGCTGACCGGCACGTCGAGCTGTTGGCCGTTGGATGTTAGCGGGCGTGAGTTTCCTGCTTGGCATTTACACAGTAGCAGCTCCATACTTCCATTCTTTCGTGTGAATATTTTTTGTTATGTTCATACCCTGGCCAAACACTGTTTCTGGCGTTAACCCCTTCAACTCGGAAGCGTCACGACGCCCGTGTCACCTGACCGTGCTCCGCTAGCGCGCGCGCCTGGGTGGCTGCGTGCATTACCCGTGTCGTCGCCTAGCGGACGTCGTCGTTTGATGATGGCCGAACGAGTAGTTACAGGGCCAGTTACCTGTAATCCACGTAATGGCATTATGACAAGCTGTCCAACGGCTCAGCGTGCTTGCTTCGGCTTGCGCGGCCGCACGTGGCACAGCTGTAGGCTAGTGGAAACCAGCCCACGGCCCCTCGAGCAGCTGAGCTTTAGCCCCATTCACCCCCGGCTCTATCTCTGCCTAGTGCCTAAGCATGGACCAGCACGGCCGAGATTAAGCAAGCGCCAAAAGAGAAAGGTTACCACAGGTCCACAGCTATAATATAAAAGCGCAGTAGAAGCTTCTAATCCTGGATACTTCAAAAACGGCATGCTGGTTGATAGTATACTGGTAGTATAAGCCTTTTTTTAAGGTTCTACACATGCTTGCTTTAGTGATGCTTACTGTTGTCTATCTGTTGTGAGAAACGGGATAGACGGGAGCAATCATGCATGGAAGAGTGGCACGGTAGGCAGTTGGCAATCTACTGAGAGGGGGGCCTCGCCACATGACATCTTTCAGGCGCAATGACCGGAAGGTTAGCGGAAGTTCACTTAGACGCTGGTGTGCCGCGGCACTGGTCTTGGGCACCGCGTCATTAGGAGATGGAGGGATTAGTGGTCCTCTAATCACCACAGCCCGCACAACCTTATCTTTTCAGCTCTTTGCGCTATCTCTCTCCTTTTCCCTCTCTTTCCTCTATTCTCTCCAATCCAGATCGCTGCTCCGCCGGCCGCCGGGGAGAGAGCGCTCGGAGCCCTCCCGCCAGTGAGGCGTGTCGCGGCAGTACTGGAGGTCCCTCTCCGCGCAGGGAGGGCACAAGGACGGCGGCCGCGGCGCTCGCCGCCCGCGGGCGGACCTGGAGCAGCAGCGGTGGGGCTCTCCCTCCACGCGAGGAAGGTGGCCCCGACGATTAAAATGCATAGCAAAAAGGAAAAAAAAAGAAATTAAGATTGCCAAAATTTAAGATTGAAAGAAATTAATGAAATTTAAGATTGCTAATTTAGTTATTAGCAGGAGCGGAGAAAACGGAAACTGGAATGTTCCCTGGTCCCTTCCTTATTTTCCAAAGAGTTCTATATGGTAAAATATGCAAATGAAATATACGCTTTTAATTTTTTGAAATAAAATGTGCAAAATAATATTTTGCGGATGTTTTCAAGCATTACCTATTTTTGGAAGCGCTCACGCGTAGATAGTGTTTGGTTCAATGATTTGTCACGTAAATAAATTACAACGTTAATCAATTATGATAGATCGTATTTGTTTCCGCAGCTCTATAATCAAATACCCTATAATCGGATAATAGCGCTGTAGTAATTTGATTCCACTGCAAATCGGACGTAACAGGAAATCGAGCTTTTGCTCATTCTGTTACTGTTACAAGCGCCAACCAAACGTATCAAGTAATCACTTACATTATTTACGTTACTAGAGTTTTTCCTTTACATTTGTATTTCCGTAGTCCAACAGTACCGTACCTCGGTCCTCCTCTCCCCCCATCGAGAAAAAGTGATTATTGGGGCGCACTAGCGCCTGGCATTGTCCTCTCTCTCTCTGCTACGTGTTGTGCATCCCTCACATTCACACGTGGTTCGCTCCCAACACCGGCGCCGGGGCACACCGCCTCCAAATCGTCACTTCCTTAGGCTGCCTTGGGAAAGCACTGCGCGGCACGTCTGCTCTGGGGTGGATGGGCGCGGTGGGGTTGCCTCCGCATGAGATTGCGATCTGCCTTTGTTGTGTGTGCCCAGCCCCCCAATCCGTGCGTGCTCGGGCAAGCTTATCCTCTTATCCTTGCTGTGCAAACTGCGATGCCCAGAGCATATGGGAGGCGGCTGAACAGTGACCGTTACAGTGATGGGCAAATGGCGTTGGTTCGTTATTGCACTGACAAGGATTGCTGCGCCTAGTGTTACCTCTAGTCGCCGTATAGCTTCGGTCCCCAAGTCCCGATCGTGCCTGGTAGCTGCAAGCTGTAGATTGTTGGGGAGGCGAGCAGAGGTTCAGAGCCTCCAAGACTCTGCAATGGAAACTGAAAGGAGAAATCGTCTATGAAACATCTGCCTACTGCTAATCTAGGAAGGAAATTCCTTCTGTGCCATCCAAATTTATCCTCATCCCTTCCATGCCATTGAAAATATAACTATCCCTCCCTCCAGTGCCATTAGTATATGCCATTGCCGTTTGTTTCTGTTAAATCCCACCGTTACATGACCGTTTGGAGTGCCCCTCCGTCTCTATCGCCTGCAAGCCGCACCCGCCCATCGAAATCTCATCTCACATCAATCGAAAAAAAAAAATCAAACCACAGTCGAAAGTTTCTCAATTTCTCATCGGGCAAAAGGTGCCCATAACATCATTTTTTGTTGTCCAGTGGCTTCGGTTAGCAACATGAGAACTTGAATCTGATGACGACAAGCTCGATTTCATGCATTGAAGGTTCGGTTTGGACGTGCTTCCTTGAATCTCAAGCGGGAGTCTAGTTCCGGCACCACCCTTGACCCTTCTCGCGGCATCGCAGGCTCGTGCGTAGTAGCGAAGGGGATACACTCAAGCGGAGCCGGGGTCACGCTGGGGCGGCGCGCTCTAGTTGTGCGGGGTCGTTGGCATTGGTGCCTGGGCCCGGAGGATGGTGGGGTCGCGCGTGCCAGGCGAATCAGGCGACTGGTGTCGGCGGCTGTGATCTCCAGGGGAGACCAGTAGACTGTAGACTGGAGCGAGATGCAGGGGACCGGGGACGCTGTCCGCGTCCTCGTCGTCGAAGCAGCACCAGCGTCCGGCCGTGCCCGCGCGCCTTTGGTGCCGCTGACCTCGCGGGCGGGACGGCTTGCCTTTGCCACATGATTTGATTGAGGAAGGAAAGCATCGGGGCACGGGGCAACTCGGCCGTGGCTGCTCGGCTCAGCATCGAATCGACGGCGCGCGTGGGCTCGTAATAGAGAGGAGCACCGCCCTTTATACTATAGCACCTTAATTACATTTTCATTCTCATTTTGTGTAAAAGTGTTAACTCGAAGATACTATAACTGGTTGACAAAGACTTATAAGTTAGCTCCTCCTTTACTCAATCGAACATGTGCAGCTACACTCATGGACCACACTGAGCAAATCAAATTTGGATCGGGTGTTATAGTGCAGGCTGCAACGCACAAGTGAGGAAGGGAAAGGCGCGACGCAGCCGGAGGTGGCCACGGCGAGGTGTGGGGAGGAGCGCAGATCAGCGGGCGAGAGGAGGGAGAGGATTTGGGCGTGCTGGGATGCAGCGGCAATCCTCGCCTGACCTTGCTTGCACAGAAGTCAGAGCAACAAATGCATTTGGTTTGCTTGACGTGCTGCCTAGGGGCCTGTGCAAGCAAGTTTTTGCTTGCTGAAGCAAGCGAGCCGGAACGGCTCTCCGGCACCGGTAAGGTAAGCCTTGCCTGGCAAAGTGTGGTCAGGCAAAGTTCTGTCTAAAACTAAATATGCCCTTCATCTGTTAACAGATGTAACCATGGAATGTTAGTAAAAGTAACGGTAGTGGCAGGGATGAGAAATTAAAACTGATGGCACTGGGATCGTCATATTTTCAATAGCATAGAGGGGATGAGTTTAAGTTTAACCTGAGATCCATGCCAGCAAAATCCGGCGCTCATGGGGCATGAAATTTTGCCACGACGTGCGCGTTTTCAGACGGCCCCATCTTGGACACGATCCAGAACTTGGACAAAGATGGAACCCTGTACAGATTGACGCAGGCGCAGGTTTTGTAGCTCGCGACGCGCGCCCGTGAAACCAACTAGTAGCACGCGCGCGGCTCTCATTGACCACGCAACAGTCGGCTTCACGTACCTCTAGACGACTGGACCTGGACGCAACAGGCGCGTCCGAGGACGAAACGTTCTCACAGGGCGAACAGCGCACCACCGTCTGCAAGCTGCCGCCGCTATGGCCGAAACGGCCAAGGGAACAGGCGGCTGGGCGGGCGAGGGAGACGCCGTCCGCGAGCGCGCGGCGGTCTGTAGCTGTGTTTTGAAGGGCACGGGCGTTTTGACGCCGCGCGCAGGCACGACACGACCCATGTGTGCGTTGTTCTCGGGGGACGACGGCGCACCTGAAAAGGGTGCCGCGGCGCCTGCCCTGTCGTGTTGGCCCAGGCCACTACTCATTAGTCGCGTCATGTGCTCCTTTACGGCCATTCTTTATGCACAACACCTTGCCCCTTTCGGTCCCGGCGGCGGCGCTACTATACGCTAATCATGTGCTGAAGACGCGTCGAGGAGTACAATACCTTTTTAGTATTTCGATGGAGCCATTGACGCGTGTTTGATCTTTTGTTGGTTGGCAGCTGAGCGCTACAGAAGCTTTCCTACTCTGGGTTATACGCATATATAATGGTGTACAGTCTTTGGTTATACACGCATTAGAGATTAATCGCGTTTACTACCGTGAAACTCATGGGCTACCTACTATTGTCTACTGCCTTGGATGCTACGACAGGAGAGGAGCACTCGTGCAGGACAAGGACGCAAACGGACAACGGTAAAAAAAAAAAGTAGAGGAGGGCGTTGCGGCGTTCGCGTGTGTGTACAGCTGGTGCCTCGTTGGACGTTGCATGTACAAGTGCGCTACGCGCCATCCTGGCGGTGGCAGGTGAAAGCAGCAGCAGCACAGGCACACAGTGGCGGATGGCGCACCGCGCAGTCGCTGCCTATCCACTGGATTGGCTCGGGACCGGTGGCCAGGACACGGTGTAAAAATAAATACGCGGTCAAATCACACCTGGACGCAGGACGTTGCAGCTCACCTGCTCCGCTCAGCTCGCCACACGCGCGTCACCCTCCGACTCCGAGTAATTAACCTCTCACCAGACGCCAGTAATGGCGCGCGAAACCGCCCCCTCCTCTGGCAAAATGCAATCGCGTCACCATCCGAAAGTCTCCCGGCATTAACTCGAAATCCAGCCAATTTGCTGCGAAAATACGCTTGGATGCCCCCATTTTTCGCATTACAGCCTTTTGATGGCTACAAACAGGACAAGGCAACGGGTAGCCCAGGACCAAGGCCCTTCCCCGTCACCAGCAAAGCTGAGCTGTTGCCTGCTCGCCCTTCCGTTACCCACCACGTTCCCGCTCCTTTTCCGTGTCAAACTGGCGCGGCACGGCACAGCGACAACCCCCCGCTATAGGCCATGTTTTTTGTTTCTCATGGACTTAAGTATTTTGCACTAAAATCTGCATTTTAGTTGGACTAAACAGCTAAATAATTGACTAAAAGTGAACTAAATCCTTTAATCATTTAGTCCACAAAATTGGACTAAAATGGATTAAAATGTGTTGGGACATCCCTACCCCTCATTTGTTACCCTCTCTCCCACCCGCCCTGCACCCAGTGGTCCTTCCGCCCGCCACCGTCGCCGCCAGCCTCCCTCCCACCTGACCCCCGCCGGCGTCCCTCCGCCGCCCCCGCCATCAGCCTCCCGCCCAGCCCCCGCCGCCTTCCCGCCCGGCGGCGGGACCGCCGCCTGCCTCCCTTTCGCCCGACTCCCGCCGCCCCCACCACCGCCCTCCCTCCTGCTGCACTCCCGCCGGCCCTACCGCTGGCTAGCAGACACCCCAGGCCGCACAACGTCGTTGCAGCGCGCGGGGCGGTAGCGGCGACGCAGTCGAGGATGAGGAAGAGGAGCTCGTCGGCGAGGGCGTCGATGGGCCCAGTCTCGATCTGTATGGAGTCCGACGGCGGCGTGCCTGGAGCACCTGCATGAGCGGATCCTTGGCCTCCCCCGTTGCCCTCCCACCCGGCACCGTCGCCGAGGCCACCACCATGAAGGTCCCCTGCCCCTGCCTCGACCCTGCAACCCGCGACCAACGACGCCGCGTGGTGCTGCAGCCATCGCGCCATGACCGCGTCCTTGGAGTCCCGCGCGGCGGCGGCGGAGACGTTGCCACTCTGAGACCGCTTCTGGGCCGCCGCCGCCGTGCTGGGACCGCTTCTGCCGGCAAGCAATGCTAATCAAGATAGCGTCTGTCTGGTGTATGACTGGAAGCAGAGGAGATGGCGAGGGTACATGGGGTAGGGAAGAAGGGTAAAAATATATTTATTCAATAGTATTTATAGACTTTAGTCCATTTTAGTTCATGGAACTAAAGTAAACTTGGACTAAACTTTAGTCCATGGACATAGAGGGCGTTTGGTTCCACCGACTTATTTTTAGCACCCGTCACATCGAATGTTTAGATACTAATTAGGAGTATCGTAGATTTTTACAAAACCCATTACATAAGTGGAGGCTACACGGCGAGACGAATCTATTAAGCCTAATTAGTCCATGATTTGACAATGTGTTGCTACAGTAAACATTTGCTAATGATGGATTAATTAGGCTTAATAGATTCGTCTCGTCGTTTAGCCTTCACTTATATAATGGGTTTTGTAAATACTCTACGTTTAATACTTCTACTTCTAATTAGTATCTAAACATTAGATATGACATGTGCTAAAAATAAGCAAAGGACCCAACGCACCCTAAAGGAACCAAACAGGCCAATCCATCACCATCCACAGTAGTGGAGGCGTTGGGCCCACGCCGCACTAACCGAGTCCACCTCAGCATGTGCTGCAGGTGCGGCGCGGCGCGGCCTTGCGGAAAGGCGGCTCCGAGCATCGCATCGCATCGCGGCCGCATATCTATCGCGCCCTTCCTCCGGCTCCTGGCCCCGGCCATTATAGCGAGGCCGCGTATAAAAGAAGCCAAGACTTTTAGGCAGGCCAGGCCAAGAAACGCGTCAGAGTCTGGCTCTTGATCGTAACGCCGGTGCAAGAGAGAGGGAGAAGAGGAAGGGAGGGAAGGAGGCGGCGGTAAGGTGAGGTCAGAGGCTGGGAGCAGCCATGGCGGTGAAGGCCGCGCTCTTGCTCGCCGCCGCGACGTGGGTGTGCCTATCGGCGGCGGCCGCCTCCGCCTTCGAGTTCGAGGACGTGCCCACCGTCGCCTTCGACGAGCGGTTCTCGCCGCTGTTCGGCGACGGCAACCTCGTCCGCTCCTCCGACGACAGGAGCGTCCGCCTCCTGCTCGACCGCCGCTCCGGTACGTGATGCTGAACTGCTTATTGCTGGTGCAGCTTCTTCTTCCATCCTTTCCACCCCCCCTATTTTTTTCACACAAACACGCGTCGCGTGTGTGCTCGCCTCGCACACGAGTCTCTCATGAGTCATGCCCTGTTCTTGCCGTTCATACGGCCTCTGAGACGACATGCTGCCGTTCGTTCTGCGCAGGTTCTGGGTTCATCTCCTCGGACTACTACCTCCACGGCTTCTTCAGCGCCTCCATCAAGCTGCCCAAGGACTACACGGCCGGCGTCGTCGTCGCCTTCTACGTAAGCATTCCCCATCGATGCTCAACATTTTCATTTCATCTCGGAACATCCCTGCCCAAAGCAAAGATTTTTTTTCTTATACTAGTATAGTAGCGTTAGCGTATCCCTGCTGCTCTTTCGAGCCGTTGGTTCTTGCCTTGTCACATGGCGTGTCAACACGGATTCGGCAACCGCTGCGGCGGCTGCGCTGCTGCCCAGACCGGCGGAGCCGTCGCAAGTTGCGGGCGCGCCCATGTCCTGCGCCGCGGTGCAAGCAAACAGCGCGACCCACATGGGCTGTTTGGACTCTGGAGCCCAGAAAGGCTGCGCCGCCTGCCCCCGGGAATAAATGTTCCCTCTCCAGTCAGTCATTCACGCCCTGATTGATTATTATTATTAGGCGCACCAGAAAAATAGTTAATGCTGATGAACTAATAGTACTCCGTGTTTGGTAAGTTTCTATTCACACCCCAGCGATAGATATGATTGCAGTGGATGGTGTTCTTGTGGTAGATGGAATATCCAACTGCTCTGTAGTTGCTCAAGCTTGCAGCGTACAGATATTCCAACGAACACATGATTGCGTTTTCAATTGCCATGACTTTCTTCATTGCTACTGTCTTGATGGAGCATCGGTGTAATGTTCTTTTGATGCTGATGCAGCTGTCGAACGGGGACGTATACGAGAAGACGCACGACGAGCTGGACTTCGAGTTCCTGGGCAGCCGGTGGGGCGGGCAATGGCGCGTGCAGACCAACGTCTACGGCAACGGCAGCACCAGCCACGGCCGCGAGGAGCGCTACCTCCTCCCGTTCGACCCCACCCTCGAGGCCCACCGCTACTCCGTCCTCTGGGCTCCCACCCACATCATGTACGTACTCCACGCACAACGCGCTGCACACTTTTCCGGCCGCGCAGAAGCGCAGAACACTGATCAGTGATTGATTCCTTTGCCCCTGCAGCTTCTACATCGACGACACGCCGATCCGGGAGGTGATCCGGCACCCGGACATGGGCGGCGACTTCCCGGCGAAGCCGATGGCGGTGTACGCCACCATCTGGGACGGCTCCGCCTGGGCCACGGAGGGGGGCAAGTACAAGGTCAACTACAAGTACGCGCCGTTCGCGTCCGAGTTCTCCGACCTGGCCGTCGTCGGCCCCCGCGCCGACCCGGTGCTCCGCTTCCCCCGCCGCGCCGGCGCCGGCGCGGACCAGGACCTCCTGGGGCTCATGACGGCCGACTATGCCGTCATGACGCCGCAGAAGCGCGCCGCCATGCGCGCGTTCCGGGCGCGGCAGATGACGTACACCGTGTGCTACGACGCGGTCCGGTACGCGTCCGGCCCGTTCCCGGAGTGCGACAACTCGGACGAGGAACGCGAGAACTTCTCGGCCTGGGGCGAGTCCAAGACCGTCGTCATGAGGCCGCGCGCCCGCGGCCGCCGCCGGGGACGCAAGGCTGGGGCCGGGGCCGGAGCCAAGGGACGCACCGGCGTGGCAAGCAGCTGAGATCAAAAGCAATTCCGATCGGCTGCGCAAGCTATTGGCACAATGGTTGCAGATGATCAGTTGATCCGGTACTGTAATTCGAATTCTTTTGGGGGGTCAGAAGCATATGCAGGTTGTAAAGGTAGGTGTAGGGACTAGTAGGGATTAATGCATTATGATTATTCTTTGATTCCTTCATTTCCTTGGGTGGCAGCTAATAATAATACAACATATGATCGAATTATTAACATTATGGACTAGGATTGAGCCCTCCAAAAGATTTTTGAGCAGCATGAATGATTAATCACGGGGATTTGGTGTTTGTGTTGGGGGCGATCCATTCCAGCAACGGACAGGAACATGACAACTGGAGGGATTGGTGTTTTCCGGCTCCATCAGCTACGTTCTTTCAAGTCACTCGTTCGTTCTGCAGATGCGTACTCCCATATGTCCCTCCCGTCGAATCGATCACAGCTGTTGTGTTTGGACACAGAACTGGTGGTGGTGGTGTTCAGAGAGGGTGGATGGGCCGATCGAACACATGGCTCGGGTGTAGCGTTGTACTTGCCATGTAACGCTAGCGTGCATGGTAGCAGCACCTACCAGCACGATCGCCAGAGAATTAATCTGCTCTCGTGTCTTTTCTGTTCGTCTTTGCATCTCGCCCTCCTTTTTGCGCCGGCCACTCGGATGGCTTGTAGCTGAATCTTTCGCCTCGGATGGGATCCGTGAACGTCATAAAGTAACATCCTCCTTTTTTTCGTTTCAGGTCTTCGAAAATGGTTATTATGTTATTCCTGCTCGTGTAGAGTTACTGCGGCTGAAGAAATATACTGCCTTTTTTCTGTCGAATACAATAGTGACATACTCCATCCATCACAAATTGTAGGCTGTTTTGACTTTTTTTCCTCTAAATATATAGTTTTTGCTATGCATCTATCAAAAATATCAAAGCAACCTAAAATAGATGAGATAGGAATCTTTATATCTTTGTATTAAAAACGAGAACTACATTATTCACGCTCGGTTACACCAAGCTGTCAACAAGAATAAATGTACGCACTCCGTGTATGTACTGGAAACTTTGACCCAAGATGTTCACTTTTGATAGTTTATGAACTTGTAGGCTTCTTTTCCGAGTCTCCAACGCATTTTTTTAGTAGAGGAGAGAAGGAAACGGAAGTTATGAAAGACGCGGCCCGTTTGGACGATGGCAGATATGGGTTAACACAAGTTTCAACTAGGCCTGCTCCGCTGCTCGAGAGCCTTTACGGGCCGTCTAGAGACAGGTCCGGAAATAAGATCTAGCCCAACGTTGGCCTCCCTAGCTCTCAGAGATTCCTCAGTACACGTACGTACGCGCTGATGCACAGCACGCAGTTGGAGCAGGTAGCCGCATCCGTACCGGCACCGCGCCGCGCACGAGGGGGTCGGTCCTCCCTCTTTGCCTGCGCACTGCGCTCGCTCGCTTTCGCAACGAATCGTCCTGAGATTCTTCGGTCGCCATGCGCGCTTGTCCTCCCCAACGTCACCTTTCCCTTTCCCACAGCACACTGACACAGTGCCAATGCATTCTCCTCGCCTTTGCTCTGCTCCTAGATCTCCAAACAGTGCAATGCTTGCGCTGGAGCGCTAGCGTCCGAGCTCGTCATCAGGCCGTGCTCGGCGCCGCAGCTTATCTCTCGGAAGTACGCTGACGACGAGGACGACGACGGCGACAGGACAGCAACGGGCGCGACCGGCCGAGGCACCTTTTTTTGCACGGCGATCTCAGGCTCCTCAAAATGGAAAAGGCGACCCATCCCTCGCGGGCCTCAAAAGAACGAACGGATTGAAAATCGTCGAATTCTTTCCCTTATTTTCTTGCACGAATTATTGGATACTTTCCGGTCCGGTACACCGTGTTATCTTTTGTTTATTCGTACCTAAATCCCGAGGTGCACGAAGAGAAGATGGGTGTTAGGCGAGACCAGCTTCCTTATCCTCACGAACTGATCCACCCACGCCACAAACTTCCCGGTGTAGCGTCCGAGATCAGCCCGCTCACCGTGCGGACTATTCCTCGTTCCAATACCTGGATTTTCTAGCGCGAGCGAATGAGCGATGATGACCCGCAGGAAGCTGGCTCGCGGATCACCGTGGCATTTTCAAGGTGCGCGTGCATGGATGGTAACTCGTTGATAGAGAACGTCGTCGCTCCGGGTAGGTCGGACACGGACGTGAACGGATGTCAGTCGCTCGTCTTGACGTCTTCATGGGCAAATTGGCCATCGAACTGAACTCCTTATAGTCTTATCCTTCCGTGCCTGTCTTTTACTGTTCAGCGACGAGTCGCTTTAGGCGCGTGTGGAAGCGATTATTCCCCGGCCGGAGTCAGCCGGACGGACGGGCTCACTCATCATCGCCCGACGCGATCACGAATCACGAACGATCCGAGCACGACGTGGACGTCCGCGGCCTGCAGGGGAGGAGTTTCGGTTCGGTGGCCGCGGAGCCCGGAGCCGGTCGGTCAAAGCCGATCGACCAGACGGAGCTAACCGCGGCGTGCGGTGGTGATTGGGTGCGTGGCACGGGGACGGGTGGGGTGGGGGGGGGGGGGGGGGGGGTGCGCACTGCTCGGCGCTCGCTGTTCCCTTTCGCCGTCGTCGCCTGATCGCGCTTGCTAATTCCGCCGGCACCCCGATTCGCTGCACGTTTCGCGACCGGCGCGCGAGGGAGGAGAACGAAGCCACAAAGGAGATCGAGGGCCAGGCCGGGCCGGCCGTGCGCGTCGCTGTCGGGCGGAGGGCGCGGAGCGAGAGCGACGGCACTTGGAGAAAGACCGGGCAATGACTCAACTAACGACGAGCGCGCGGTGGTGGCTTTGGCTCGTGAGTCCCGACTCGGAGCGAGCGCCGGACGGGGAGCAGTAGTGCTGCAGGTACAGGCGCCTTGGGACTTTGGCTTTGGAAAAGGGACGATACGCCTTGGCGAGCGACCAGACCCCGATATCTCTAGGAAATCAGCTAATCCCCAACAATTTCTTTATAGTTTTGGTTAGAGATGCAACCACTCTGAACAAAGTTGTTCTGTTTCGGGCTTTTTGAGCAATTCCGAATTCTGATCACCAGCTCGGAGAGACTGTTCAGCAATCAGCGTAAAGCACTGTTCCTTCATATCTAACCTGGAATTTCGGCCCATTTATTGCGTGTGGTTCTCCTGGCTCTCTTGAGAATCCTCACAACTGTACACGTACCTGGAACAGTAGTCCTCTTCCTATCTGCAGCCTTTTCTTGCATGTGGATGAGGTCAGCCTAGAAGCTACGCAGAGGACGATTAGAACATGCGCGAATAGATGTGCGCGCGCAAGGTCAGATTAAGCTCCAAGTCAATGTATGCAATTAGCACCAAAAGGTGCCTTTTGGACTATTATTTTTCTCCCATGATGCGTTGGCCAACTTGGCAGACTGCGAGCTGGCCAAAAGTAAAGTGAAAGGAAAAACAACATATCAAGCGGGGCAGAGATGCCATGCCACTTGCTCCCACTTTCAATTATTTGCGTCCACGTCATCCCCCCTTACACAAAGCATGGAATCTTTTCTTAGGTAAGTTGAAGTGGGTTGGGATAAGTCGGACCCAGATGGATCCATGTTTGGTTCAGAAATGAAGTGGGTTGGGTCCATCCCTACAGAGAATATTTCTACCGTATCCGGGTCGAGATGGTCCGCCCAAATCGAGCGGACCATCCCAACCCACTTCCATTCCGTTGTGCTCCGTCTTCTGCGACAGTTGGAGCGAGTGCGAGGTGCGGCCGACACGGGGAGAAGAGGTCGCCGGTGAGGAGGGCTGAGGCACGGTGGGGAAGGGCTGAGGCGCAGTCGGGGCAGCCCCCGCGCGGGAAGGTCTGGCCGGCGGGGGAAGGGCGGTTGGTGGGGGAGGGTTGAGGTGTGGGCGCACGGCAGGGGAAGCCTCCTCTCGGGGAGGCCCGGCCGGCGGGGAGGGAGGAGGCACAGTGGCGAGTTAGGGAGCTCACGACGGCGGATGGCAGGACAACACTCGGGGGGTCGATGAGGAGCGACGGGCTAGGGAGCTAGTGGTAGTGGAGGGCAGGGGTGCAGGGCGGTGCTCGGCCGCGAGGAGCTGCAGTAGCTCGCGGCAAGAAGATAAGCATCAAATCGAAAAAAATAAAGAAAATGAGAAATATAGTGGATGACAGATGGAACCCATAAATGACTGGTGGAGCTTGCTAATGAATGTGTTAACGATGTCAAAAATGGCATAATTCATCCCTCGCAACCCGTCTAACCAAAACAAAAAACTAAAATGAATCCGACTCACTCAATCAAGACGGGTTGGACCCAACCCAGAAAATAAGGACAAAGCCAGCCCATCCCATCTGGTCCCTAAACCAAACACATGCTTATTTTATTTTACAGGGACAATCCCTACTCCAAGCAACAAAAAGCCTAACTGCTCAGTGTAGTGCAGTGCCTTTCCTCTAATCAAGGCCGCTGTTCTTTAGAATTCGATGGTACAATTATAGAAAAAGTCTTTTTTTTTTGCTATTTTATCTCTCGAGTGATATCCTGTTTCGTTTATCTACCAACTACACTCTGTGTCCGACCGATACTGTATGCCTCAAACTTTATACAGCGCAGGTGAACGGTGAACCTGGTCCTGCTGCGGTTTGCTTCTACACTTGCGACTTGTTCAGGTGCCATGGAAATTTTGGCCGAAACAGACGAGTTGCTTTCAGCAGCTGAGACCGGGGTCTCGTACGAATCGCGAGTTCCCAAAACGTGATGGCCGTGCGCGCGCGGATTCGCTGCCGACAAGCCGGTTTTCGGCCAGGGCGGCCGTGGTGCTCCTCCGTCGAATTTTTCTTCGCCAGACGCCAGTTGTGCGTAAAAAGGCAGCATCGGCGCGCGCACACGTAAAAGAGAACGAACGAACGAAAGCAACCAGAAAAAAGAAAATCACAAATAACGACATGTGGGGAAAAATAACAACGTGCTGGGAGAGGTAATAAGATGCTTCGCTTCTTCTTTACCCGAGTGTGAAAGCCGCCTCTCCGTGCTTAAAACAGCTGACTAACACACGATGCCATTCTTAATCTTCGTCTGCTGAACATGACGTTAACGTGGCTTCGCCGTGCTAACCTGCTCCGGTACCTATAATGTTCTAGAGAGTTCCAGCTGGAAGGCTTTGAGCCCTACTAACGGTTGCTTAGACAAGGACTCGAATTTAAGTACAGGCGCACGTCGTTTAGGATCACTGACAGATTTTTTTTAAGCTGGAAAACCATGGCAAATTTGACTGTAAAATATTAGTAGTCTCTCCTTTTAAAATGTAAGTCATTCTAAATTTGCTCTAAGTCAAATTTCTCTAATTTGAGCTAAAATTATAAAAAAAATACATAAATACCTATAACATCAAACTACTTTTATATAAAATCTGACTAAAATAATTTATAATTTGGAAAAAGGCGAGTATTTTATTTTTGGAATTGCGACGGTGACATGGCCAGTAGCCCTGTACTTCGTATATGCCATAACAATCGCTGACAATTCTTGCTGCAAAATTACCGCGAGATACTCCGACAATCCAACTACTCGTACACCATACATTACCTGACGAAGGGCAGAACAGTAATTAGCGCCGCGGGAGAAGACGGCCCCGTGAGGCCGTGACGACGGCCTGCCACCACAACCACCCCATCTACCAGAAAAGGTGCATGAAAACCCACGCTAATCCGCATTCTAATCCGCGGATTGGTGGTGCGGTTGGATTAGCGAGCCCCCGAACGCCATCCGCGCCCGCCAGTACAGGTAGTTATCGCTTATTAATATCAGCCGCACTTTTCCTTTCCTCTCCTTTCATCCTCCTCTTCCTCCTTTTGGCATCTCCCTGGCGCTCGCTCCTCCTCCGCCGCTCGCCGGAGCACCGCCGCGGGCGCTTACCTCCTTCGCGCTTTCCCCGACGCCTACGCGGTTTCCGCGGCCTACGCGGCGCCGGAGTTTTCGGGAGTCAGTTCCGTACGCTCGGGACGCGGCGGATCGGAGCAGTAGCGAGCGCGGATCGGAGCGCGCGGGGACGCCGGTAGCGCGCTCCGCAGGGGAATGTGGGTCCCCGTTTGAGGGGGTCTCGGCCCGGGAAGCTGAGGCGAGATGAGACGGTGAGTGATCTACGGGTCTGTGGTCTGTGGATTGCTATAATCGGGAATTGGTGGGCGGGTGCACCCACACTGCGGTTGGGTTTGTTCGAGATGGTGCGGTTTCGCGACAACTTCGGTTTCTAGGGAATTGGTGCAGGAAATTTTCGACAACTGTTTGATTCGTCAGAATTGGCTTGGCTTTCTGGACTCTGTTCATGTTTTGCCAGGATTTTTTGTGATTATTACTTTCGGCCCGTTTCGAGGCGTCCGAGTCTACTTAATCGGCGTCGATTTGGGAGTGCGGTTCTGTGAGGAGCTAGCCCAGCAATTCTGGCGGTTCATCGTCGGGATTCGTTTTAGTTCTTCGTTAGTTTTGTGTTTCTGCTGCAAATTACGTTTTGCCGAACTGTTTTGATACACTGGGCTGCGCTGTAGCATATTTGGGCGCTAATTTCGCGAGTTCCCGCGCACGCCTCATTCCATGTGTTCTGCAGCAGCTCAACCCGTAGTTTGGCGTGCTGTCGCGTAATTCTATTGCTACTCATGCCCCCTTTCCTTTCTGGGTGACGAATTAGCTTCGGATGGAGAAACCTCTCTCTCTATTTATTGTAGAACTGAGCCTAATACGGCTAACATTTAATTTCATGGTTAGTTTTCGGGTGTTTCTAAATTCGAACTGTTCCATAGATTTGACCAATTTCTGGAAACGATTTGACCATTCAGTTCCTATTTTCGCCAATGTTTCTGCTATACTAGTTGATAGGTTTGATATGATTGAGTTCGCGGGTTATAACTCTAGGTGCTTAATTTGATCTCATTTATTTACGTGAACTGATCTGAGAAGGAATTTTGAAGTATAGGGATGGTTTTGACTGGAATTTTCCCACTATGTTTTGTGATTGAGATGGCACAGAGCTGTTGGATTCCCTGAATCAATAGGAGAGTTTGACTTATTAGCATCCCACTACGAGTATTCCGGGTATCACCACCTGCGTTGGCTACAGTGCCTTTTATGGTGTGAACAAATTCAGTGACACCTCACCTTTTGTAGAATTCAGTCCTCACCTTTAGGCATATAGACTGGTGTGGAAAAGGAACACAAAAGTGACACATGTTCAGGAACTACTTATTTACATTTTACTATTAGACTCTCCTTTTGGGTCGTAACATTCTGTTTACATGAGCTCAGACAGACTTTTTACGCTGTGCCCAATTCACTTTAGTTTGGCATCTTTTGTACCAATATTATTTTTAGTGATATTTACTATTTAGTAATGAAATGCATATACGGTTCTCTAGCAGGATTAGTAATTGTTTTTCTTGTGTACTCAGATCAAGGAGGCCCATTCTGTTGAGCTCAGGACTGGAAAGCATGAATGGATTTAGTCATTGTGCTCAGGGTGTTTAGATCAAAGGACCAATGCCTCCAGGATAATGGCAGGGAAGGATGGAGTTACTCTAAAACCCGTGTCGTGCGGGGCAAGGTTGCGCAGGAGTTGTGATGCATCACTGAGAGATGGAGGGTCCATGAGAGACCCATTCTTGAAGCACAGAGTAAAGAAGTTTGATCTATCTAGCCTAGATTGGATTGATGATATTCCAGATTGTCCTGTATTTTCTCCATCAACGCAGGAGTTTGAGGATCCAATGGTTTATCTCAGCAAAATTGCTCCTGTGGCTGCAAAATATGGTAATAGCTGCTTCTTTGTATCCTCCTTTTACTATATTCTTCTACGTAACAAGGTCAAGGATGATAATGATGGTAGACAGAGAACTAATGGTTGACAGGTGTAGTTGCATGAAAATGAAATAAAGAAATCAGCAATAGAAGTTGCTATACTTGGGCAATGGTACCACTCTCATCCATAAACTAGTTAATTGTCTCAAGTGGCAAACTCATCAAGTCTATGGACCAGCCAAGATAGTTTTGGAGTTTAAATACCTAAGTGATGCCACTTGCAAGTTTTGGCATCTTGGATGCAATCTTCACAAAATTAAGAAAAACCAGTGGCCTTTCTGAGATGCGCCCCAAAAATTTTGCTCATGAAACAATGCACTCAGAACTGAATCATACAGCTTCTTTGGTTGCAGTAGTATATGGTCATAATCTATGATTTTTCGAGTTTTATGTGCCTGCTGGGAAAAAAAGATGAGCCGCAGCCCACATGTGGAATTGTTCACAACTTTGGTTATGGATCTTTAATAGGTTTTTGTGAATGTATATTTCTGTGACTATATGCAATTTCACAGGTATATGCAAGATCATTTCACCTGTCTCTGCTTCGGTACCTGCTGGTTCTGTACTAATGAAGGAACTAGCTGGCATTAAGTTTACAACTAGAGTTCAGCCTCTCCGTCTTGCTGAATGGTCCAAGGATGACAAGTTTGCCTTCTTCATGAGTGGAAGGTTTGTATGCCCATTGATATTGCATTACCGCATGATAATCTTTTTTTTTTCCCGCTTGTATTGCATAACATGTTTGTATAAATTATCAGAAAGTACACATTCCGGGAGTTTGAGAAAATGGCAAATAAAGAATTTGTACGAAGATACTCTAGTGCTGCTTGTCTTCCATCAAGGTATATGGAAGAGGAATTTTGGCATGAAATAGCTTTTGGCAAGATGGAGTCTGTTGAGTATGCATGTGATATTGATGGTAGTGCATTTTCTTCTTCTCCCGATGACCAACTTGGGAGAAGCAAATGGAACTTGAAGGTACTTTTTTATGTCCCAGTTTTTACATGCTGTGTTTCCTATTTTGCTGTATTGGTTGGATAAAATCTGCTGATATTCGGTTTTATGGCCCTCTGCTGAAACTTGTCTTAATGTGATGTACACATTGAATTTACCTTTAATCATGTCATAGTAGGAACTAGTCTAAAAAATTAGGAATTAGTCTGTCTTTTCTATTTTGTCAAGATTTCTTTCTTTTGATCATTTGGTGACATTATTCTACATTTGCGATGATTGATGCTATCATAAAGTATTTTATTCATGCTTTAATCCAGAGATTCTCGCGGTTGCCTAACTCCACACTCCGTCTTCTCAGAGCAGCAGTTCCAGTAAGTAGACTGCACTGATGAATTTCCATCCTGTCTTTCGTTTACTTACACTTTCTATTATTTCAGGGAATAACAGATCCAATGTTGTATATTGGAATGCTCTTTAGTATGTTTGCCTGGCATGTGGAAGACCATTACTTGTACAGGTGCATGATCCATAGTTTTTGTCATGTTTGTACTTTCTACTACCTATTCTTGCCATGATAGTATGATACTGCTCATTGACCACTTCTGTTGTTCTCATGTGAGTTATCATTTTGCCAGCATTAACTATCACCACTGTGGGGCCTCAAAAACATGGTATGGTATTCCAGGCAGTGCTGCTTCTGATTTTGAGAAAGTGGTACGTGAGCATGTATATGATCACGAAATTTTATCAGGTGAAGGTGAAAATGCAGCATTTGATGTTCTTTTGGGAAAGACTACAATCTTCCCTCCAAATATTTTGCTGCATCATCATGTTCCTGTCTATAGAGCCGTACAAAAACCTGGAGAATTTGTTGTAACATTTCCCCGAGCTTATCATTCTGGTTTCAGCCATGGTAAGATCTCTTATGCAATTACCTGCAGTCACTTACTTTTCAAAACTATTGCACATCTCGAATCTTCTATTCTATTTTATGATTTATAAACATTGAAAACCTGTTGAACAAATTTCAGGTTTCAATTGTGGTGAGGCAGTAAATTTTGCTATGGGTGAATGGTTTCCTCTGGGAGCAGTTGCTAGTCAACGTTATGCACTTCTGAAGAGGATACCAGTATTACCATATGAGGAGCTTCTTTGTAAAGAAACAGCACTTGTTGCTGATGAGTTTCCCATGTCTGATCATCAAGATATAACATTAACTGGAGATGCACATACACAGAGCTGTATGAAGGCCCCTTTTGTGCAGTTGATGCGGTTCCAACACCGTGTTCGTTGGTTGCTTGTGAAAATGGGTGCTCGCACGCACTATAAAGCAGACATTGATGCAACAGTTCTCTGTGGGATATGCAAACGTGACTGTTACGTAGCTCACATTATGTGTAACTGCAGAGCTGATGCAATTTGCCTTTGCCATGGTAATACATTTTTTATCACTTGTTGCAGATATCAACTTCTTTTGTGATCATCGTATTTACTTGTTTACCTTATTTGAAGAGGATGAAATTAGGAAGTGCCCTTGCAGCTGTGATCGTGTTATATTTGTGAGGAAAGACATCTTTGAATTGGAGGCGCTATCAAAGAAGTTTGAGGAGGAAGTTGGAATACTGGATGAAGTAGGAAGCCGAATGTCTCAAAGTGATGGCTCTAGCACACATTCTTACTTGTTCGACGGCATTGACCACAATGCTAAATACTTCCCGTATTGCAAGATCCAAATAGATGCATCCCCTGAAATTCATACCTTTTCAGAGAGAGATGTTCTTGGATATGATTTGAATAAGCCATATCCTACAGCATCAACAATAACTTTTGCGCATGGACCCCACGACTATTCTACACAAAGTGATGTATGACCCCTAACTTTGTTTATACTTGTGCTCTGTATTATTGGGGTAACTAAAAATTTTATGTTACTTTATTTATACAGGAGTGTACTAGTTCTAACCCAAGAACCTTCTCTAGCTCATATCCTGAGAATGGAACAATTAATGCTTATCCTTTATCTATCCCTGATCAAGCATTCTCATCTGACAAGTTGGCAGCACAAGATAGTGATGATTCTGACTATGAGGTATTTAGAGTTAAGAGACGGTCTGGCATAGTTCTGGAGAAAAGATGTTCAGAAGATGTAACAACAAATTTAACTGAGAATCAGGTATCAGTTTTTTTTTGGTTGAATTTTCTACTCTAACTGCTACCTTCTCCATTTAAGAGTGGATGGCAATGCAGTATGCTTGTAGCTGAAACATTTGTAACTTTGACAAATAATGATAATGATTAGAGCGGTCATATGAAGTTAGCTTTTGTACTGAGGGAGGCCAGAAGACATGGTTTGATGGAGAATTGGGGAACATTGGAATGCAAGGTTAAAACAAAAATTGGGCTGAGAGAATATTGGGTATAAAATCCATAAGACCTTGGTCCTTGTTTGCTTGATTTCCAGGATAATATGTCCCTTCCTATTTCCATAAAAAAACGGCCCCCTTTATATGATGATGGATCACTCAACTTCTAATCTAACCAAGGTCCAGACTCAATCTGACTGGGTTCGTTATCCAGACTCAATCCAGGATAAAACTAGATCTTTGATTTCTGTTGGATTTGACTTCTTTGTCCTCCTGGACGTCTTGCTATTCGCTAGCACTGGACTTGGTGCCTGCATATCTGTGCTTGCCTTACCATATGTCGCCTATGCATCGTTGCTGCACCTCCTGTGTGAGTCCAAATCCACAATTTTGCAGCCATTCCAGACAAGCAGGCTCACCTTTGAGCTGCAGGACTTTATCTAACTCAACTTATTGTTCGTCGGACACTTAAACATCTTATTTTTCTTGGATTTCAACTTCTTATTCTTCGTAGACTGTTATCCACTAGTTTTGGATTCCTGCACCTGCGGGATTGTGCTGCAGCATGCCAATATGTTGCTGGTGAACCTGCTGTGATTCGTCCACAATACCACTACAGTATATTTGCGCGTCGAGCTCACCTCGCCTCGCTTGGCAAGGTCAGCCTTGCTGGCGAAGGAGAGCTATTTTGGCTCGCCCAGCTTGACATAGAAAAAGCTTGAAAGCTCGATCCCCGAGGCAGCTAGCTAGACAACCAAATCCATTGGTGCAGTGCCTATCCTTGCTAAGTCAGGCAATACAGTACCGAGCAAGAATACCAAACGCGCCCTTAGTTAACAGGACGGTTTCATTGAGTGAATAGACAGGAGACAAATGCTCAACCCTTTTTTTTCCCCAGAACTTTCAGTATTTACCTAGAGTCACACTGCCTACTCTCTTACTAATGGCTTCCTCATTGTTCCCAATGCTAGGTTTTGAGACGGTTGAAGAAAGCCCGTTCAGATGGCAGACAAGAGAAGAGGGCAACAGAAGTATCCTGTGGTACAAGAAGTGACAGTATGCGTATTGAATCACATTGTGTTGACTCTGTTTCTGGTAATAGAGAAAGCCTCATCAATGGAACCAAATTGAAGATGATACATCAGTTAGATGTAACTATTGTGGAAGATGATGTTGGTTTCAGCCAGAAATCTAATTATTGCAGTTACCTATCTCCATCTGTAGATCTTGGGCCAAAACGCTTGAAAATTCGTGGCCCATCCTTCCCCAGTACAATTTCTGAAGTGGAAATATCTTACAGATTCCAGGAGGACAGTGATTTGGCTAGTCATCACACTCAATGAGGTATGCTGCTATTGGTGCTAACTGCTAACACCACGTAAGTTAACATCAATCGTAACTTCTGGAAGATGAAGGCTCCTTTTTCACTGGATGGTTCAGATCTGATTCTTTCTACAGGCCTCCAATAGAGGCACTGTTATGGCTGGATTCATGATTCTACTGCCAGGTGACCTACGTGGCATGGGACATGAAAAAGCTATAGGCAGACAATTTTTCTGATCCTCCTTAGCTGTACATTTTCACTTATTTCCTTTTCTTGTAGGTTTTCCACTGTGAAGAGGTTAGTCTACTTTTAACGATTTCTTTCATTCTTTTTCCACCACAGATACACCTGTACCTAGAATGCTTAAATACATCGACATACTAAATGGATATTGTACATCTTTTAACGAGTCAGTCTACATTCTACTGGTCTTTCCTCCTTTTTGTAATCTGGAATCATTGCATTTCTTATTCTTGTGTCATTGTTGGTACTGGTACATTTGTCCCCAGATGTGTTGATAACTTTGATATATAAATCGATTGACGCTGACAGGAATTCACCACCACTGACTGTCATGTTGCATATGCAACAAAGTAGATGCTTTGTGATAATGTTGATGGGCATGGAAATGCTCGAATCAATCATGTTCTATGGAAAGTGGGTATAACAGAAGGAATAAAGGAGCAATTCAGTCGCAACTCCTTGCTCTTAGATCCTAATCTGCTTAAATCTGTCACATAAGATTTACTTTCTCTTTTAAATTTATTATATAATATTTGATTACCCAATTATTTTAGTTCCATTACAAATCTGATTGGTTAGCTATGTAGGTAATTTGACTTATTGTCCCATAATTGGCTTCCAATTGTAGAATGAATTCGTCCAATCTAACTCCCGGCAAGACTTGAGGTAGTCTAGGTAGAAATCACTTGCTGTTTCTTGTCTTAATGCTTTTATGAAATTCATCAAGTTAGGCATCATACCTCATATGATTAAGCTTTGCATAGCATACTAAATTACACTATCATGGTGGGACAAGCATAATAGCCCAGTGCTCAACTTCTTACTTTCACTTACCCAATGGACCATCATTCTCGTCCACCTGTTGAGAAACTGACAACACCATGAGGGCATATAAGAGCCATTAACTGGACAGTTTGGTATGATTTTTGCACGACTATCGTGGCTTTGCGTCCGTAAAGAGGCTAGTCCTTCACGAAAAGCTGATGATGGGGTTCATATGGAAAGATTTGATATCTTTTCTCACTTTGCCTATTCACTTTTCATTCTTTTGTGCATGTTCTCAAAAATATACATGTCATCAAATCATCGCATGTCTTTAAAGACAAGTAAAAGAAAGACGGATTCTCTTTGCTGCCACTCTCCAATGTCGATGATGATTAACTGCTGAGTGCTGACTGAAGCTTTGTCAAGACCCAAGAAGACTGCACTTTGTTCCCGTCCTGTTTTCTATGCGGCTTTCATGTCAGCCTCATCCTGATATTAGAAGACTTATTTCCTAATCGGCAAGGGCGCAGCATTAAGGCGGAGATATGCTTCATATAAACTGTAAGTGCGCCTAAGATGCCCTTGGTTTTATGTCATCTCTTATTTATGAATCTTGTTCAAAGATAAATGTTCCATATCCTAATTAGGAAACGACCGCAGCTCCTATGTCTAGGCTAATTGAAGAAAATAATCTCCTGATGGAATCTAGTAATTGCATTATTGCCCGCACATCACATCAGACAGGTCTAAATCACTGCTGCATCCAACTAGTCTGATTGAAGAAGAAAAAATCGATCCTTCCCAACTTTTTCACACAGTTGCCACCATGGTCACAGTCTAAATGCCTCAAGACATTTAGGACGAAAGTACCATCCGCCACTTTTGCCATGTGCTTATTGTCCAAAATGCTAATAACTCAAGCTAGGCATTGCTCGCATGGTCTTCTGCCTGCTGCTAGGCTACATGTGGTATCGGAAAGCTGCAACTGGCTAACATACTGGTATGGTTTAATAGAGTGGGGCCTGTCGAGTCATGCCTTGGCTTCCCAGTTTCCCTTTGCATGCACCTCTGCTCGATTTAAGTTGGTGGCAGAGTTAAGCCAGATGACGCTTCATTCCAATATTTTCTGCGCCGTTGTGGGCTCGTGGGTTCGGCCTCAGCATAGGTCCATGACCATGCTATGCACGCAAGCAGTGCACGCTGATGCGTGTACCTTGTTGAGTAAATTGTTGCATGGCCTCTGCCTCTGCCTGGCCATGAATGGATATCAAAATCCTCAACCAGATGTGACCACACTCTGGAAGGAGACAAATCATTAAAGGCCACAGAGTTCAAGGCCTTCCATATCTTGACCTACCTGCTCACTGCTCAGTACGATGGACCAAAATCCTGGTATACATACGCCTTGGTAGGTCATGTACTCATGTATAGTACTGGTATAGCGTCTCATTCACATGTTAGGAGTCAGGGCTGTAGGAGTACAAAACTTGGGATTAAGGGCATGCCCCCAACCGAGTTGTGCAGGCTTGTTTGGTCTGAAAGTTCTGCACGGCCCAGGAATTGAAATCTTTAGTCTGCTACTGTAGAAACTGGGGAACCAGGAGAGTACGTACAATTCACGTGTATGACTCAGTCTGGACCTTGCAAATTCAAGTGAGACTGAATTTACTGAAACCATGTGGCAGTGCTGATCTAGTTTACAGCACAGCCCTTTGCTGTACCACGACATTTAGCTCGTCTATATTTGAAAAATAAAACAGATGCTTCTTGTCACGCCGGGGCTAACTGCATGCGGTGCTTAGTCATCCAAATCCCCCGCTAAACAAAACAGCTAGTGGCCTAAGCAGATCGGGCTTTTTAATATAGTAATGATTATACAATCATCCCCCTTGTCGGCATCGGGCATATCTTATTCCTACTTACTAGATCAAATCAGATTTGTTCTGTAGTGGCTTCTATTGTCAGTTCGTGAATTGCTTAATGCAGTAGTAATATACCCGCCTCCCGCAGCATATTTTGCTGCCCTTTGACTGATTAGTCATTTCTCCATGTCAACGTCACGGATTTAAGTATTCATCTTGTCTGTGCATGGAATCTGGTGTCCTTGATTATCAAATCCACACAACACTTGTGGATGCCCTTGGTATATGAGTGTTTGCTACAGTCAGCACGAAGATAAAAACAGAACTGCCACAGTACACTGTACCAGCTCCAGTACATTAGCAAGGTCTGGATGGTAGACTAACAATACTGTAATGTAATCCTCCCCCACTCCACCATCATGGTCAAATTGTGGGCGAGGTGCTGTTTTGACTGTCGGTAGCTGGACAGGGACACGGACGGTGGGTTCCCCCGGGGATCTGGCCGTATGATGGGCGGGGGCCAACGGGCCAACCGGTCACGGAGGGTGTGATGGGGCATCATTTACAAGCGGCGCAGGCCGCAGGCGACCCGCTCCTTGGGCGTTATGTGCGTGACTCCACTTCACATTTACAAACAGCACCAGCTGTTGGCCTCACCGCTGCTGTCTCCATCCGTGCACATGGCGTGATGCCGGGGGATTGTTCTTCTTATGTTACCGCTGCTATGGCTTTGTTAAGCAATGCGTGCATGTCTCCCTGCCGTGGACTCTGCACACGTCACGCGGAAAGGGCGGTTGGGGAATCGCTTTCGCTTTAGTTTCAGTGTCCGGAAACAGTTGGGCACGTCGGTTTGGAGGCGATGTTGCTCGCTGCAAGATCATTTCTGATCCAGAACAGCACGACTGCCATGTTCATGCTACCGAGCCCGCCTGAATCGGGTACGTGGGAATAATGGTAGTGTCCGGTTATTTGATTGCCTGTGCTGTGTAGTTTCAGGTTTTTCTCCCCAAAACAAATTTTATGGCTGTGACTACTGGCCAGTTAGCTCTTTTCTCCTTCCACTGGTTGTGGAAAAGTGAGCATTAGTCCCGGTTGGAGAGACGAATAGGTCTCGAAAATCTAACCGGGACTAATCTTTCGAAACTAAAGGTCCCCCTCTTTAGTCCCGGGTATTTCATCCGGGACTAAAGACCACCTTTAGTCCCGGTTGGTATTACCAATTTGGAACTAAAAATGTTCCAAAAAAAAGTGGGCCACCAACATCCTGCCCCCTGCAACTCCGCCTTGACCACCGTACCACCGAGCTCCAACTCCACCACAGAAACAATCAAAACAATTAACACTTCACAAATTGAAGCAAGAGACATGCTAACACACAACCAATCAATTCGCACAAGATTCTGATTCACAATACATCACAATCATAAATGAATCATTCACTAACGAATCATGCACTACCACTCACAAAGGAAACATTCACCGGCTTCTCGTATCCACAAGCTCCCCTGCTCGCCATCTTGCCCGCACGTGCGCTAGCGGCGGCAGGCGGTCAGGGGTCGGCCGAGAAGGGCTCATGCGCCCGCGTGGCCGGCAACCTACCGAGGGGTATCCCGAGGTACTAGATTGGTTGGTGGGGGATCGCCAGATCTAGAACTCGAAGGTAAAAGTGAGGACACAAGACACAGATTTATACAGGTTCGGGCCGCCAGAGTAGCGTAATACCCTACGTCCTGTTTGGGGCGTTGTATATTGCGACCTGCGCTTGGGTGTTGTTTGGTGTTGAGGATTTGTTCTTTGTTGTGTAGCCTGATTGTTGGCTATTGATGATAGTTTTTTCAATCTAGGTATCCCTGCCTTCATTATATATTCAGGTGCGGGATTACTAGTAGGCTACAAGGTAGGATTACAGGGTACGAGTCCTAGTAGGATTATAGCGGAATCCTAGTAGGAGTCCGGTTTCTTCCTTTCTTGCGGGTACTGGGGATCTATCCCTGATAAGCCCCCGAGTGCTTCATAGTTGAATGTAGTAAGTCTTCGAGTACTTTTCAGATTCTCATCGAGTAATTTTGGTGCTCTTCGAGTACTTTGTCTGGTTGAATCTTCAAAATTCCTCAAAACTGCCATGAGGCTATGGTGTGCTCAAGCACTTGATCGTCTTGATTTTGTAATCTTCATCTTTGGAATGTGATATGGAGGGCGGCGAAAGTCACACTCCATATGGAGTAGGCCCCGAACCTTAGGTTGAATCGAAAAATACGGCTGAGGGTCAATAAAATCTTGAACCTTCTTCTTTCATCTTGAAAAAAATCAACTATGGGGAGTAGCTTATTAGCCCCGGAGCTTTGAAATAATTAAATAATCAATCCAAGGGTCTAGCGAGCTTAATCTTCACGCCAGTTATCATCTGAGTAGTTTTGCGGCGTCCAACCCCTGAGCTTATGCGCCAAGTGAGCCTGGGAGCCACACCGAGTAGTTATTGGCACTTAGCCCTCGAGCTTGGAAGCTAGCTGAGCCATTGGAGATATTTTGAGTAGTAATTGACGCTTAGCCTCCGAACCTAGGAGGTAGGAAAGCCATTGGACGTACGCTGAGCGTCCTGAAGAGTCATCGCTGAAGCTTGATCAGAAAAAAGATATGCATACATTATGCAACATATTGTGCAATATTAAAACTACTGAAATTTATTCAGTGATGAATATAAATGTTGTATGTCATGCTCTTATTTCGGCCATATTTCTCCCGAGTAGTTAGCCTGTTATGTTTCCCAGTCCCTGTTTAGCCATTGCCACTGCGTGTGAGATCTTTGTCTCGTGTACGCGTACTGGCACTGTTGCTACGGAGATCTTTGTCTCACATCCTACGTTTAGGTATGACAGAAGATTCGAGGCTTTCACGGATTAAGGCGTGTTCTGCGAGGATATTAGTGACCACTAAAATAAGACATTTAAAATAAGTAGTCGGCATTGCGACAAAAAGACTGCGCAATTGCACGTAAAGTAGTCATTGAGACTTTTTTGCCTTTTGGCGAGAAGAGTGCGTGTTGCCGCGCAAAGAATTAGTGCGTCCATAGGGTGTAGCCATTGAGTCTCCAACACTCAATGCATCAAACTCGTGTCCATAGCCTCCGTAATTCGATATACCAAGCCCGTAGCGGAGCTTCCGGAACTCAGTGCACAAAACTCATGGCTATAGCCTCCATAATTCGATGTACCAAGCCCATGGCTGTCGGTTAACATGCCTCAGGAATAATTGGCAAAGTGTAGCTCTGGAGGGTAATTTCCGGCAAGAGGCGTACATAAAAAAGTACTCAGCGCGTTGCCTTGCATGCGGAAAACAAGCCATAAAAACTATATAAAATAATTAAAAAAGTAGCTTGATTCGTGGACGATTGTTGACGAAGCCGTGGCGGTAGTCGTGAAACCGTGACGGTTGTTGATGAAGCCGACTAGTCGGAGTCAATTTCGACTAGTTGTTGATCACGTGGAACCCGCCCTCGACTAGTTTGTAGTCGAGACGAGAAGTTTTAGGTAGTCATTATTGTGTTGTTGAACGTTCCGGTGAAGCCAGCGCAATCATGCATGCTGAAGTCCCACGTGCATTTTTGCAGAATGTGTAGTGAAGAGGAACAGATTTCCTGGTGGTCGTACGTGTATTGAAACTCGAAAAAGTAGCCTTGCACGAAAAGTACTCGAGCTGATAGTTTCCTCGATCCGCGCACAAGCCGTAGATGAAATATTGATTGGCCTTCATTGCTTCAGTATAGGATTCAGCGACTGGAGGCAATTAGGTTAAGATGCATCGTCGGTGACTTCGACTCGGAGACGGAAAAATAATTCTGCCGATTTTTCCTTCTCACGCGCGTGGAGCAGTAGCGGATCATCAACTTTAAGCGACGCACGGAGCCACAGAGAATGATCAGCTATAGCAGTGTGACATGCAGACGAGCCGACAACCGATTGATGTCCCTCAAGCTTCTCGTATCCGTTTCGAATTGGAACTCGACGACTTGCTTCTCATCGAGTAGATTGATTTTGAAGATGAGGTCCTTCAAGCTCGCCCGATGATTTCGACGATCACCCCTACCTAGCGCGCCAGATATCGGTGTTTTATATCTTGCAACCTACCGAGGGGTATCCCGAGGTAATAGATTGGTTGGTGGGAAATCGCCGAACCTGGAACTCGAAGCTAAAAGCGAGGACACAAGATACAGATTTATATAGGTTCCGGGCTGCTAGAGTAGTGTAATACCCTACGTCCTGTTTGAGGTGTTGTTTGGTGTTGAGGATTTGATCCTCTGTTGTGTAGCCTGATTGTTGGCTATTGATGATGGTTCTTCCAATCTAGGTACCCCTGTCCTCCTTTATATACTCAAGGGGCGGGATTACTAGTCGGTTACAAGGTAGGAGTTCTAGTAGGATCACAGGATTACAGTGGAATCCTAGAAGGAGTCCAGCTTCTTCCTTAAGAACTATTCCTGACATGCGCGCTGGCAGCCCAAGGAGGCTGTGTGGCCGGCGGCCAGGGGGTCGGCTGGGGAGACCCGCGCGCTGGCAGCAGCTAGTGGAGGGAGGAGAGAGTAGGAGATGGAGGAGAGGAAGCGGTGGAGGGAGAGGGAGGCTAGTTGTGGGGAAAGGATAAGGTAGTGGGGAGAGAGATGAGGCCAGTGGGTGATAAAGGCTGCCTGACTGGTGTGGAGGGAGAGAGTCCATCGGTGGAATAAAAAAAGAGGGATATAGTCCCGGTTGTTGGTTTTAACCGGGATTAAAGATCGCCATTTAGTCCCAGTTGAAACGACCAACTCGGACTAAATCTTTAGTCCCGGTTGAAAACACCAATCAGGACTAAATGCCCCCACCATATTTCCTCGCTATTCCTAACCATTACAACCGGGACTAAAAGGGGCTCTTTAGTCCCGATTGATATTACTAACTGGACTAAAGAGCCCCGCGGAGCTAGTTTTTGGACTCGTGACTAAAGCTCTTCTAGTTTCGGGTTAAAAACGGCTGAGAGACTTTTGCAGGTAGATGGAAGGTGACCCTCTCCAAATCTGTCGCCATATCCGCCTATCCCTACAGTTAGCTCGTGTTGCCGCACAGTGTGTCTTTCTGCGCCATCACATTCGTGCTTTCTTTGCTCGGGCGCTATAGCCCTGATCCCTACCCGCGCGTGGTACCCCCGCTCTCTCGCTCGTTTAGTGTTATCCCAAATGCACCCGTCACGTTACTGTGCGCGACACGTCGCGTCACGTCACGTATGTCCTGGAGGAATGTTCAATTCTCCCACCTGGTACACGCACTTTGGGAGATCTCCCTCCCTGGCTCTCCTTTTAAGTCCTGCAGGGAAATTGATTGAAGCCGGCCGGGAGGTAAATCGTCGCAGCAGGGATCGCAATACGGCAGATTCTGATCAGCTTACCCGCTCGGCCAGATTAATTTTACCAGCCTCGCGTGCGGATGCCTCATGCATGTGAGCGTGGTGTATGTACTTAGCGGCCATGCAGGAACACGATTTGACCGACAGTAAGGTGCTTCTTTCCCGCGCCGCAGCCGCGTATTTAATCGGTCTCTGCGATCGATCGATGTCAATCGCGGCCGAGAACGCGCACATGTCCATTCCTGACACGCGCATTTGCTGCGGCCGCATCCGCCATGTGGCCACGAAGATTCCATACACGCGCCAAGGCTCCCTGAATGTTAAATAATGCGTACAGTAATCGGATTAGGAGTGCCTATTGTTGCTACATACGTTGGTGTGAGTCCCAATTATGTAAACTAGAGAATTGTTTGCGTGCCTGCTGTTTTTTGAATTGGTCTGGCATTATGATGAACGGGAGAATAGGTGCATGTCGTTGCCAAGTACTCCCTACTACACCTACTGCTGAAATGGATGTGGGAAACCGCAGAAACGACCAACAAAGCCAGTCTATCAAACGGTCGATCGAGAACAAGGATAATGAAGTGCGCAGGATAATACGGGGTATGGAAAAGAATAAACATGTCAAATGCATTTATTGGAGGACCACGCAGGTCAAAGAAAGAGACAGAAGCTGTTTAAATTACTACTAGTAGCCTTTAAAACACAATGCTTGCTACAGTAGACCGTTAGTAGGTACTCCTTCCATCCAATATAAATATAGCAAGTTTAGGATATGTTTGTAAGATGACATTTTAGCCCACAATTCCTGCAGAACATGCCATGTCAAACAAGGATAATTTCATATTACAAAAGAACCGATATGATAATCTAGCAAAGTTTATCTTGAGCAGTCAATCTACATAATTCTTTATGTAATGATGTTTATTTTTCTAAAAAAAGTTTGACAGGCAAGATTCCTAAAATAACATATATTTTGGATGGGAGGGGACACAGCACAAACACCAGCTAAATTTATGTATAGCAAAACATAAAATGTGTGCGGATATTTGAGGAATTTATATAAAAAATAGGTAGGAACCTCCCTGGCCTGACTTATTTTTTTAGGAATTTAGTTCAACATTTCCCATCAATGCAAGGATAATAAAAAGCTATGAGAACGGGAGGTGAGGTTTCAATGCAACCTATCTAGCTAGCAAAGCTGCTATCGTTTGGTTCTTTGTGCTGATGGTGCACTAGCATGTTTGGCTTGTTGAAAATAATACAGAAGTCCACTTAGATATATAATATAACCTTCGACCTGTCTGGATACACATAAGGCTAATTGTTAGCTGCTAAAAATTAGCTTAGTTGATCCAAACAGTAGGACTAACATGTGGGATAATTGTTAGACGAGCCCTCGAGTAATTCCAAATGAAAGGACTAACGCACAGAGATTATGATAGCAATAAAATCTTCCTCCTCTTGCAGGCATATATAGGTGACAACCATTCGATTGAAGATGATATAGGGAAGAAGCAAAGATGCAGGAAAAGAGGAGGGTTATATACTCCATCAATTAGTAGATCATTTGCATAACCAAGGAAAAAAAGGTGAAAAAGTGTATGTGGGTGTGCAGTGCACGCGCAAGTGTGTGTCCAACTTGTACTTTAAAAAGCTTATACTACCTATATTATTCGAAATCCGAAGATAATTGTGGATCACTATGATCTAGGAGTAATCAGCTGGTTAGCTTCTTTCTGTATTGACCACTGAATTATTAGCACCCAATAATGCCCACAAGAATAAGTACACTCACCTAGACGGCACCTAAATTGTATGGATGTCCATTAACATAGGGAACAAGCACATAGCCTGGAAAGGGAATGTTACCTCACCTCTTACATTCCCTTCCCTCCCACAGCATATATACATCCATCCCTGTCGAAAGTGTCATTCTCCCACAGCAATCTGCCCCGAAACACCCCCAAAAGCGCGTGTGTGGAGGGAAAAGAGGAGAGGCCGGGTAGAGCAAAAAAGAAAGCGGAAAGGAAAGCAAAAGGAGATGCATGGTGTGGGAGAAAAGACCAATCTATATCTTCCTTCCTAGGCCACCTCCACGCAACAAGCCTCGCCCCCTCCTTTTCACACGACACACTGCACATACAAATACAAACACACACTCCTGTCCTTTCCAGTCCAAGTTTCTTCCAACCCTCCCACCCCTCTCTCTAGCCTCTCCGCCTCAACCCCTCTCCCTCTCCTCCCCCTTCTCAACTCCTGCTCTCTCGCACTACACGCACTAGTCGTCTCTTCCCTCCCAAGCGAGAATTCCCGGCCTCCGCCTCAATTTCCATACTTCCCCAACCAAATAAAGAACATACTACACGCAGCCATACTCTCCTCCGATCCATCTACGACGAGATACACCTCCGGTTTCTCGTCACGCACTTCGAGAGAGCAAGAACATGGAGTTGTTCCCAGCGCACCCGGACCTGCAGCTGCAGATCAGCCCTCCCCCAGCCACCAAGCCAATGGAGCTAGGGTTTTGGAAGAGAGCTCTAGACACCACCTCGCCTGCGACCACAACTGCGGCGGCGGCGGCCGTCGCAGCTACCACGGCCCCGTCCCTCTCCTTCGCCTCCTCGGCGCCGACGACAGCCGTGGGATTCCACGCGGC
This sequence comes from Setaria viridis, assembly GCF_005286985.2. Classification (NCBI taxonomy): domain Eukaryota; kingdom Viridiplantae; phylum Streptophyta; class Magnoliopsida; order Poales; family Poaceae; genus Setaria; species Setaria viridis. The sequence continues at coordinate 34,808,557 of NC_048263.2, forward strand.
GGCCGGCGGGCACCATCATCATCAGGCGCCGGGCTCCCACTTCGGCCTCCCGTTCTTGCACCACACGCAGCCCATCCTCCCCGAGGGCGGCGGCGGCGGCGGCGGCCTCCGGGACCTGGCGTCGATGAGGCCCATCCGGGGCATCCCCGTGTACAACACCTCGCAGCCGCTCCCCTTCCTCCAGAGCCACCCGCACCACCACCACCACCACCAGCATTGCTACGACGCGATCGCCGGCATGGGCCACTCCGGCGGCGGGCCGAGGTCCCCCAAGGCCGCCGCGCTCCGGCTCGCGGGGGCACCGGCGAAGCGGGGGGCGCGCGCGCCGAGGATGCGGTGGACGACGTCGCTGCACGCGCGGTTCGTCCACGCCGTCGAGCTGCTCGGGGGACACGAGAGTACGCGCCCCCTTTGCCTTGGCCTACGTCGCCAGCTAGATTGGGTGAATGAATGATTGGGTACTGATGCTTTTGCTGCTGGCTGTGCAGGAGCTACACCCAAGTCAGTTCTTGAGCTAATGGACGTGAAGGATCTGACCTTGGCCCATGTCAAGTCGCACTTGCAGGTGAGGGAAATCAACAACTAGTAAATTAGTACTGCTGATTACTGTCCCTTAATTTGTTAGATACAGTTTCAAAACGGAACGAACGAGCTTGTATTAGGCTGTTAGCTAGCTTCATCTCCCCTAGCTATCAACATGCTTTGCATTCCTCCTTGCATACTCCTACAATCTATGAATGTTCAACCTCTCCCCAAGTCCCCAATACAACGTACAGATCTTGTAATGTTTTTCCTAAATGAAGAGTAGAAAACTACATGGTACATAGTACTAGGCAAGATAACCACAAGCTATACTCGTTTCTTCCATGATAAAGTTGACCCCTTTTTTTTACAGTTTCACTTGTACTGGTAGCTATAGTACTGGCCGGTAGCTCATGCATGGGATAAGATCATAAGAGTAGCCATTTTTCACATCACTTGCCGCGCAGTAAATTCCTCTAGCGTATCACCAGCACCCCACCCCCACCCCATCTCTTCCTCCACGATAGAGAAAGCGAGCGAGATGGCTTGTGGGAGACGAGGTACGGTGCTCGCCACCACTGTAGCTGTAGCTTTTCCCAACACGCCGGCCGCGCAGCTTTTCAACGATAAAACCCCGGTAGAGAGATCACCGGCAGCTCAGGCCGGAGGGCACAAAAGCACGCAATGCGGCGACATGCCATTAAAAGCCCCACCGGACGGCGCATGGCGTGGCGCGGCGCGGTGGCGTCGTCGCAGCCGCGGCGGCCCGGCGGGCTGCGCGGGTGGTTTCGCCCGCGACCGATCCGTCCGCCATGCGTACGCGCACGCAGGGCCGCCGCAGCAGCAGCATTGATATGCATACTGCCCAAGAAGAGGTGGCAAGTACAAGCCAGCATCATTCCGCAATAATTAATCTTGCCCTTGGAGCTGCCGCTGGCGCGCTCGGCTGGTGCTGGCGCGCTGCACAGTAGCTGATCGAGCCATCAATGCCCCGCTTGGGCAGCCTTATTTATTCATTGGCCCTCCTTGTAGACCAGTACCCCACTTTGACTTCAATGTGCTTCCTCGATATTCCTATAGCTCGATCTTGCTAGAGTTTTTCTTCTTTTCTTTTCTTTTCTGCGGTTTGGTCATCACTCATCCGCATGTATGTCATCATCACCACCACAATATAATACATGGTTGTTTCTTGGTTGCAGATGTACCGGACCATCAAGACTACTGACCACAAGCCAGCTTCTGCTTCATCCTATGGTATGTTTACTAGGATGATCATACTGCATACCCTAGCTACGTGCCAGTGTGCAGTAGCAGCTGGGTCGGAAAAATTGATATTCAATTATCTGACTACTCCGTAGATAAATTCCAACCAGTTAAGAATTTATATGAGTATAAAGCCTGTAACATACTGGTAGAATATTTTGCAGGACAAGCAGGTGCCAAGACGATTATAGACATCCCAGACGACAACTTGTTTGACGTCACCAACACTACCAGCGGGTCTGAGTCGTCCGCTCAGCAATCTAATCCTGATGGCAACGATCATGGCTCCAGCATGTGTGCTCTCTGGAGCAACTCCTCGATAAGGTACAGAGATGTATATGACGCCATTCCTTTTTCTAAATCTATATGCGGATATTGAGTCATTTCATTTTGCTAGCCTGGTGTAATCTGTATGGTTAGTAGACCGTATTACCACATTATTACTACTTCTATCTAAATCCAAAGTACTTGCTTTCTAAGATATTCAGGGGTTTTTACCAGCAGATCTAGCTAGAGATATCGATCAATTACATGTGCTAGAGGCTAGACTCGCTCACAAGACTTAGTTGCTACCATTTCATGGGTTTAGGTAGTAACAAAGGGAAAGTTAGCTTACATTATTCATGTGAAACTATGTCTACTCGATTGTATAGGTCCAGGAGGTCTTACACACATGGTCATATGACGGCATAGTGTTAAAAGCACAAACAAAAGTACATACTCCTCAAAATACACATGTACTGCCAATTAACAAGTTTAGGCTACTTCCCGTGCATGCATGTTTCTCATCTCTCTACATGCAGTATGTATATGTTCTTCAAGAATCAGCTGTTACGTCACACGCACAATAGAGTACGTACTAGTCATTATTATTAGTATAACAATGTTCTAAAAAACAGTCAGCTAATGCACAGTTCCCGACATCTTTTCAGATTCAAACTAGTGGTCATCTTCTTTAGGTTCAAACTAGTCATCTTCTAGCCACTTTAGGCAAAACAATGGAGTATTCCTTTGTCTCATTTTCCTTGTTTACTATAACGACCACCTCCAAGTGCTCACAAAAAGCACCAGGGCTCGTACCTTTGTTCCATCTGCTCCCCATCATGGTGCAATGATCTCTCGAATATATTAAGCCCATGATTTAATAATATATGTGCTAGATAGCTATTGCAAAGTGCACACATTTTTCCACACCACCACAAAGAAACATTGCTAGATCGAATCTTGAGAAATTACATGAGAAACAACACGATGTACACACCTTTTTAGTGATCCTTTTTTTGTTACAATTATGTATGAGTACGGTTGCGATCACATTGTGTACTACGGTAATGAATAGTAGAGTACCAGTGGCCAGTCATGCCTCTATCCATATCTCATACATGAATGAACCTTCGTAACACCTAGGACATATTGGTATGTGAAGGCATTGATCGGTGTGCCATATCACATGGGAGGAGAGTAGCATAAGCTAGAATAGTATGTATACGCACAACCTTTTACCTCCAATTAGTCCCTGATCTGATAAAGTTAGCTTGTCATTTACAGCATCTTAACAGTGAAAGTAGGTGTTGCATGCATGCTTTGTTCCCTCTGCCTTCTTTTTCTCTCAATGGACTCCCACTACGGATGAAAAGATATGGAGGCATTTGATTCTCTCGATCAGTCCATGATAATCTTTTTCGATGATTGAATTCCTCTACTTTCTTCTTTGCTCCAGCAGCAGGGGGGCCTGGTTCCATGACAAATCAATAGATGCCACTCCTGGCGACATCAAATCCTTCGAGGTACGCAGCCCCCTTTCTTCTTCTTTTTTTTTTGCGAAACCGAGAGTCCATCATTATCTCCAATACCTCTCTGAAGGGCATCATGCCGTGCTAGTTAGTGCAACAGCGATCATTCGTTCCATGCGCCTTTGGACAGTGCTCCTTGTTGAGCTTTGATCAATGCATATTGTCGGTAGCAATTTGGACTCATCAGTTAGTGCAGTTATCACATCATTTCTGGTCTTTAACCTCACACTTTTTTTCTCCCTTTCCACTCGACGTTTTTTCAGGACGTGCAATCACGAAGCCTTGACGATGTCTCCAACCTGAACTCGTCGCCGTTCCAAGTAGCCGGGATGTTTGGCAGGACCAAGAAACCGAACCTGGACTTCACCCTAGGACGGATATGATCCGATCCGCCATCGGCATGTCACCAAGGACCGGAAGAGGAGACCAAAGACGGCTAGCTATCAGCATATACAGACCAATTTGCTTCTAGGCGGCCATATTTATGAGATCTGGCTGATGGTGCACATACACGGATGCATGTGTTCCCCGTATGGCCGTTGCTAGCAGAGGGAGGGGAAGAACCATAGCTTGAAGAAAGGATAAAGAGAGGCTAGGAGTAAAGAATAAGAGATAAGACAACCGTCGATCCAGGAACAAAGCTAGCTATCGCAAAAGGAGATGCATGGGGAGACATTGCATGGTGCGTGCGTGTGTGCAGTGTGCTTGCTGTTGTGTGCGTGGTGGTGGTAAGAGAGATAGCTCGAGATAGGCTTTATCAAAGGCAGCAGGCAAGGGCAAGGGGTAGCTTGCTTGCTTGCCTGCCTGCCTGCTGCTCGTCAAAGGGCATACGCATATTCTCATTGCTTGCTTCTGGAGTCTGGACTGGTGGTGTACACATGCACTGCAAAGCATGCATGAAGAGCTACAGATGCATGAGTAGTGGTAGTACTGCCTAGGTGGGAGCCGGTTGGCCGGCGGCTAAGGTTAACAAAAGTTTGCTCCTTCGTATCTTTTGTTATACTATATGCTCGTGCCACACACAAAAGTGCAAAGAGAGGTAGCGCATATATGTTGTTGTATGTGCTTGCATGCGTGCGTGTGTGTGTGTGTGTAATGGTGTGTAATGGTGTATGGACCATGGAGTATTCTTGCTCTCTGCTAGCTTTCAATGGAGGATAGAATAGATTCTTGCTTGCCCTGGGTTGGGTCTACCATGCGTACAACCTGGTCGGATCTTTATTAGTGACGATCCATGACGGAAAAAGAAGCTATGATCAATGCTAGTAGCTGAGTACAAGGTTCTCTTTCAAGTTTATTTGGTGCCAATTTGATTTCATCAGGGGGGAGAAAAACCAAGAACCTCAGCAGTAACTATACGCAACTTTATTTGCTACTAGAACAACGGATGCATCTGCACATGTTTTTGCTTATGAAAAAACTCAAATCCTTCCCTGAACGTCAGAAATAGGGACTTCTTCCCTCTACAAAACCGTGCATACGTAATGTGTACATACACCAAGAAACTTAAACCTTCCACAAGAAATGATTTAGGGTGTGTTTGGTTGCATGCATAGATGATCCTGGATGGCGTGGTTTAACCAATTTGCTTGTACCATATGGTTCACTCTAATTAGTAGAATAATGTATCAAGTGGGATAGCCTCTAATTAGTAGAATAATGTATCAAGTGGGATGGCCTCATCTTGGATGAGTTGGTCCAATTCACCCAACCAAATAAAAAGACTATTATTATTTTGAATCATTTCATACATAAATCAAATGATACAACCAACCAAACACACCCTTACTGTGTAACACGAGTCGAATACTGGTAGTAAAAAATTTACAGGTGAATAAGTGCATGCACATGCATGTACGCGGGAGCAAACTGCAAGAGCAGCAGGCGTGTCAAATTGGCCATTTGGGGAACACCCCTATGCATGGAATGGATGCGCGCATGCACTTGTCATCGTCAATCAATAAAGAAGAAGAGGGGAGAGGATGATCGGAAAAAGGCGAGCGTGGAGGGAAGGAAGAATTGAAGTCAAATCTTTTTCAAGGGCCGGAGGCCGGAGGGGAGGACGACGACGAGGGAGGCGGGGACGTCGACGCACGCTGCGTGCGTGGTGGCATGCAGCTGATGGACGACGACGCATGGGATGGATGGATGGATGGACGCGGCGGGCCTGATGCATCGATCGACCGGCTGAAGTGACCTCTCTTGGAAAGCCTTGATCCAACCACCTCCGTTTACCCTCTTCACTAGCCACCTACCTCTAGCTGCCTACTTTTGTTTCCTAGCTTCGTTCCCCGGCCCGGGCCTCCATGCATGGCTGGCTCCATGGATCGATGCCCGAGCCCAGCAGCTCCCCCCAGTTTTTTACCATTTCGAAACTACCACTGCAGTACTGCTGTTACCCAGCTGCCTGATCAACCTGACCCTCTTGCATGCATTTGCTGCATCCTTATCTTCATCTCTTCTCCTCGGCCATCTAAGCTAGCTACAATTTTCAGTAGGACGAATTCCCAGTGTAAACATTTGCTTGCAAAGAAAAGACTCAGAAGCCGACCGAGCATGCTTACTTGTTGCATGTCGCCGTGTATAGTACTACTACTAGAATTGCATGAAGTAGGTCAAGGTAGCCATGGCCGGCAGTCCGTGCTGCAAGCCAAGCAGCACAAGCAAACGCAGCATGCAACGCATAGCTCGCTGCAGAGAGACTCTGATGAGAACGAGAGAGCTTGCGTGGTTGACCGCGCGGCAAGCCGGCGACCGCCATGCACGCACCGAAACAAACAGGGAGAAGAATCCAGCGGCGCGTGATTTCCGCGGGATCCATGCTGTGCGCGCCTGCGCCCCCTCCCCCACCCACCCGTGCATGCAGCCGTGCATGCGAGCGCGCGCGATCGAGCAAGGCGCCCAGGGGCCCCGCGGCGCTTGGTAGCGTAGCCCTGGCTGGCTAGCGTAGCCCTACGCAGAAGGTCGCCATGAACTGGGGTCTGAGGCTCCTGGCTTCTCTTTGGGTCAGGTCAGCTCGCACGTTCGTACGCGGCATACGTGTCCGTGAGGGACGGGACGGGACGCACGGGACCGAGCCACTTGCTCCTCGATCGGTTGCCCTGCTTTGTTTCGCCCGCGTTCGAATTCGCACTGACTTTGAAGCACGCAGGCAGGCAACAAAAGCTACCAGCAGTAGCGTTTCACTTTTGCCTTCGCGGTCGCAGTCAGCCAGTCGCAGACACAGGATGCACGCCGCACGTGGTCATCATCCGTCGACGCTGATGGATCTGAGCTCCCGATCGATGCAGTCAGTCACGTACTGGAAGTTTCAAATCTGTTTTTAGTTTGGCAAAATGAATTACTCCAACGGGTTTAGCCGTTTAGGTTACGTGCAGTGTGCACAGCAATTTGGGATTGTAGCTAGCTACAGTAGTTATTGGTTCTTTGCTATTGACAAGGACTGAAGCGCAAGCCGGGGGCGGAAGAGAAGAATCTGTGGACGGGCGGGCGGCGGGGCGGGGGCAGAGACTGCACGCAGGCCGAGGAAGGAAGGAAGGGCCTTTGAGCAGGAGCCGCAGAGGAAATGCGCGCAGGGAAGAAGCGGGGGGAAATGAATGATGAGGCACTCCATTACGCTATGATTGGGGGGCGCCCCAAGGAGAAGCAACAAGCGATCGAGTAGCAGCAGCTGCCGCAGCAGCTACCCACCAGCTAGCCAGCCAGCCTAAACAATTGCTGCTAGGCCTGCCCCGCTAGGGGCAGCAGCAGGTGCGGCAGGTGCAAACAGTGGCCATGGCCGGCCGTGGGCCGCGCATGGCATGGCTGGCGAGAGAGAGGGAGAGGGAGGTCGCGAGAGGTCTCATCACGTCAAGCGAACGCGACGCGGGCAGAGGAGTGCCGGGCTGTGGGATGGGAGCTGGCGAGCTGCTGTGCTGGGCGCTGTGGCCTGGCCTCGGTCGCTGCGATCGAAAGGCAGCGGCAGCGTTGGCGGCCAATGGGGTTACTACCCATCCGTCCGTCCCCGAGCCCTGACGGCGACCAGACGCCCGCCCGCCCGCCCGGCATTCAAGGCCCCAACCGCTGTCCTCCTTTTCTGCTCTCTCTGCTGCGGCCTCCGGCCACACACCATCTCTCTCCCTCTGCATCTCCAACCACGGCCATGCTACTTTTCGGCTTTTTCCAAGGTTAAAATATATGTGGCGGTAAATAAAATAAAATGCAACATGTGGTCTTTGAGCTATAGTAAAAAAAATGCAGTTTTTATCGTCAGCATAGTAATGTAGGAGTACGCGTTGAGACCAGAATCAGATGATTGATTACCTACTGCTTCAGACGCGTGACGTGAGACTGAGCGACTGACTAACCATCAATCCTCTTTGTTTGGAAACTGATCGCCGCCCATTTCCGGCACTGTACGGACGACGACGCCCCGAGCTCACATGCACGCACGAGAGGAGCGAGGCAGCGAACATGCCATGGACGTGACGTGACCTCCGCGTCGTGCTCGCCTCCCTTCTCTGCTTTTCTTTTCTGCGCCACCGTGACATGACGGCATGACGCGTTGCTCCGAAAAAAATTGCCGCTTCCTTCTTCGTCGGGACTCACAAGGCCACAGCAATCACCACAGGCCTCTAGTATCAATGGGCCGTCCGGCCTACCTGTCTGTGGCACAGTCCGCCCGCCGCCCCGCCAGCAACGTGGTAGACAGCACACAGCCCACGGCCCGAGTTCACACTCTGTGGCCCATGGTCTTTGTTGGACCAACTAACTCATGGGAGTCGGCTCTCAAAAAAAAAAAACTCATGGGAGTCGTCGTGGGCCCAATTGGGCTAACCTGCAGAGTGCGGCGGTTTTCACTTGTCTGGCTTCGCGTGTGCGCCTTTCCCTTCCATTCTCGTCGAAGTGGGTACAGTCCAAGCAAGGGCGAAGAGAGGTCGGCGCGATTCGGAGATGGGCAAGGGCGGCGAGCTGTGGGACGACTCCGCGCTGGTGGACGCCTTCGACCGCGCCGTCGCCACCTACAAGGTACGCTTGCTCGGCCCCGGTCCCGACGGCTTCCCGGATCGCTGCCTCTCGCCGCAACTAGTGCTGCTAGGGTTTAGGGTTTTGAGGGCTTTGCGGGACGGCTTGGAATGGGCAGGGTACGCTGTAGATAGGTGGTTGGGTAGGTGGGGTGGGCACTGGAGATTTGGATTGGGGGTTGGAGAGCTGAGTCGATTTTGCTCTATTGGTTTCGCGATTACGAATTCATCTAGGGAATGTCATGTACATGTATCTCCCCCCTTTTCTGCAATTAGTTGGAATGTTTGTCTGCATCGGGATAACGTTGACGATTGGCAGGAAATGCATGGCAAGAGTAACCGAGCAACGCCATGTGAGGATGAAAAGCCAGAACATGCTGCTGCTGCTGCTGCTGCCACTGCACAAGTAGAGGAAGCCGTCACTGCTGAAACAGCGGATGAGTAAGTAGACTGATGCTTCTAGCTTCACTCGGTGTTGACAATTCGTTGTGTGGTGGACTGGTTGTTAGTTTGTGTCTATGCTATCTGAAACAAATGCAGTGTTGCGTTGTATTAGTACTTACTGATGGTAATGCTTAGAATTGCATGATTGTTGCGGTCAGTACAAAGAGAGTAGCCAGATGGAAAAAAAAACACATGTTTGCTGTTACCATCTTTGTTCCTGGATGTTCTATTTGGAGCTCACTTTTTGAGTAATGGAGAGAATTTAGGGTATGTTTGGTACAACTCCATCTGATTATGATTTTCCATGGGAGCTGATTCTCTGATAGAAGTGATTTTGTGGCTGAGGGTGATTCTCTTTGATTCTCTAGCATAAACTCTTAAAATCAGGATGTAAAATCACTTCACAGAATCAGGAGAAGCTACTTTTTTCAGCTCCTAGCCTCTTAGTTCATTTCAGAGAATCACTTCACAGAATTAGCAGAAAATCACTTCTCTCTGAAAAATTGTTTGGTAGAGCTCCTGCTGGATTCAGCAGGGAATTAGCTCTGGGAGCTCTGCCAAACGCACCCTTAGCTTGGGAGTGACAATGTTATGCAATCATCAATTAGGCATGTATTTTCTTCAGAACCTGACCATCACAAATTGTTCTTTAAGGCCATCTACTTTTGTCTACTGAATGTCTACCCGATACTCACAACGATTCAAAGAATATTGGAGAGCATGCCCATTTGTCATTTGTGTAGGAGAAACCTTAGAAGTAGTCAGATTCCACCATGATCTTGTATTTGCTAAATCCAACCCCTTTTTGGGGAAAACTAGTCACCAGATGTTGCCAGACAGTTTGTAGTAAATCATTTTACCTGATTAGTACCAATACTGCTAAGTGTCAGATTACTGGTGGTGCTGAGTTATTTCATTGAGAAAATTGCGAAACTCACCTGCAAGCTATGGGGGTTCAAATACCCTCCTGCATCTCAATTCCTACTACAAGTTTTATATGTTTTCAAATACCCCCATGTGCCCATTGACCAACTGACGTGATTGTTGCATAGCCTCACAGATGATTGTCTATTCCCTAATGAGCTTGCCAAATAGTTTTCTCAGAGTTTGACACGCTCGCCATCGATATCAAACCTATTTCCCCCAAGTTTGGGTGCCATCGCTTCCCTACATGATTGTCCTACTTGAGCGAGTTTAGGAAAACTTATTCATGCATGAAGCATCTCTAGCACCTCATGGTACGTGAGACAACTCAGATTGACGCTAGAGGCCAAACTATAGGTACATTGGCTGGTCAACGGGCACATGGGGGATTCAGAAAACACAAACATGCGGTATGAGATTGTAAGGAATTGAGATGCGGATGGGTATTTAAACACCCCAACCCCTCCCTCCAATTCACTTGCTGTTGTTTTTCCCTATTTTATTTCCAGTTTTGATACACATGGAATGCACAGCAGACTAAAGATGTTACCTTTTCTCTTCAACCTGATCTATCTTTCACATTTGCTGCATGCGCGTTTGTCATTTATGTACCCAATTTTAAATTCTTATGGTATTCTCTTGGTATCCATTCTTGTGAGAAGTGATCAAGTTTAGTTTCTTTTGTGCATTTTAAAGGCACAGAGAGAAAGATGCCAACCGTGATAACACAGCCTGTGGTATGGCGGAGACACCACAGCTGCCCTCTGAAGAAAAACAAGCAGTTGAGCAAGCTCCTCTTCAAGAAACTGATCCAGGCAAAGAGACACATGTTCCAGAGTCTAAGGCAATCTCAGATGCTACAGATGCTGATGGAAATGTCAGCTCAAGCCAGCAAACATGGGAGTACAACGAATTGCTCAGACAGTACTATGAGCTTGAGGAGAAGAGTCGGAATGTTCTTCAGCAACTCCAACAAGCGAACTACTGGAATTATCAAGCATCAGGATATTCTTCTACAACCCAACAGCAGCAAATTCCTGCCTATAGTGCCACAGCTCCAGATCCTCACTCTTCAACCACTCAATCCTCATGCTGCTACTGGAATGTGCCCCTGGTATCTGTCTCCTGCTGTTCAGCTGGCCAACCAAGTGAAGGTTCTGCTAGTATGCCACCTAGTGGTGGCTGCAGCGTATCATTGACTTGTAGGTGCCTAGTTTGGTTCTGCGCTTTGTTCGTCTTTTCATATAGATCCTGCCTATTCCTTTGCCTGTATATAGATTACATGATGTGCTTTTTTTCCAGGTGACCAGTGCCCTGGTGCAAGCACCACATACCCTAGCATTTCAAACTCCATGCAGCTCCCAACAAAGTTATCTCCCAATGATGATCAAGTTGCCAAGGCTGCAATGATGACCGCTGAAGGTGCCTTGAATTTTATGAGAAGTACAGTGGCTGGACAGCCTGGCTCCCAAGGTAAGTAACTTCTTGTTTGAGTTGCTGAAGAACATTCTGACTGTGCTTCTTCTGCAGATGTCTCAAAATATGTTTGAATCAGGATGCCCCAAAAACTCACATTCTCCTGCAATACTATGTTGTCTCACAAGTCACCTTTTCTCTTCAATGTAGGAAACGAGTCAGAAACTAGAAAGGAGGAAAACACAAGTATGGGCATGAACCCGAACCTTGACATAACTGGAGCAGATAGTGATCTTGCCGCTCTCTTAAATGCATGGTATGCGGCTGGGTTCTACACTGGCAGGTAATCCCTATCCCTTGAACTTTGGGTTTTGACCGTGCTTGGATTGCATGATGCCTTCTGTATCTCTGCATTAGTTTGTATCCCTTTGGCAAACAATCATACATGCTTCTTAATGCTTGTAGCTATCCGCACATTTTGGATTGTTATTTGCATTCACATATCTCCATTAATGCTAAGACATAGCTCCTGCCTCCTGCCCATGTTTCAAAAAAGAGAACACTTATTTGCACTAATAATTAAGGAAATATGAAGAGATTGCTTTTATAAGAGATTGCTTTTATTGATTGACATAAATTATTTAGGGATATAAGATCTTCAGAAACCATGAAGTTTTTAACTCAAAGCGCAATTTTATATTCTATCACACCTGTAAATCCATCAATTCAATTTATTATCTGAATTCTGACACTTTGATTCTTGATGCCATTTCTGGCACCGCTTGTTGCCATTGTACAATATATTCTATCATGGATCTGAAATGCCTGAATTCTGTTTATAGGTACCTCGCGCTCCAATCTACGAAAAATTCAAAACAATAGTTTATGAGGAGGGCCATGGTGTGGTAGATTTCTAAAAAAAAAATGTCAGTTATTGTTTCACCCATGTTGCCAGTGCGGCAATGCCCCCTACGGATGAATGTATCTACTCAATTTGTTATGTAACTGGACATTCCGATGGAGCCGTGCTGTTTTGCGCTTACTAGTGCTTTTTCATGCTAGAATCACGGTATGCTCATGTATGAACCTGTTGTTATTTGACAGAAAAGGCGGTGAAACGAGTAAACTGTTGCCTCAGTTTTCTAGCCCTCATGTATAAGAACTGGTAGCATTGTGAAATTGCTTTTGCAGTTACTGCTGGTGGTGATGTCTAAGAACGCCCTGACATCTGTAACCAGTTGTGCCCGGGATGCCATTTGTGCTACTTCGAAGTCGAATAGCTTCACATATCCCTGTTCTGCTTAGCAGCTTCCATCCCATCCCCAGTTGTCGATTGCAGGATTAAGCCGCGCGACCAGAAAGTGTTTGGTTCTTGTGGTTTGTCAGTTGCGCCACGTGTGAATCCTTTTAACCCGGAGCTGTTGTGATATTGCCCGCCGACCGGCCACGCCTGCCCCGCGCGTCGTGATGTTTGGCGGTGGTGGTCGGTACACGGCACCTTTCAAAAGTCGTGGCATGTGTGACTCGTCGTCGGCCCTGTAGGGAATAAGGAATTTTCTGCATCATCTGTGTACGTACTCGTTGGGGCGTTGACCCAGCTTGTGCGTCTTCTCCAAACTGCCAAGTCGGAGCATGTGGTGAATGCTGTACAGCCCTAAAAAAAAGAGTAGAATTTGGCAAAGCAATCTCTTCTTGATCTCTGCCATTTGAGGAAGAAGGTGTTGCAATATTCTCATTCATCCATTATGGTTAAAAATACGCAAATATCACTAAAAAGTTCAATTCTAAAAAAAAGTATACACAAATATCATCATACTAGATTGAAAAGGACGTGGTAACGGGGTTTATGGTTGGTCTAGAAGCAATAACCGGGGTGGCAACAAAAGAGGCCGCAACTACAAGGCACCGCAGGAGAACTCGCCGCGAAGCAACGACGCGGAAAGACAAATCCAGCCAAGAGGAGCCGCTCGCCGCTGTTGGATTATTCCGTTCCTCAATTCCGTCGCGGAGGTACGCTGCCCTGCGCCCCCAACCCCCCTGCTCCTAATCCGCTTCTCCTGCCCCCCCCCCCCCCCCCCCCCCCCCCCGAAATTCCGCATCCAGTACCCCGGATCTTTCCCCGCCGCTTCCCTCGAATTTTCCTCTCGCAACCCGGTTCATCTCCTCTCTCTTCCGCCGCTGCTGCGCCCCAGGCCGGAGTCTTCTCTCGTCGGGGGGCGTCAGTGTCCTTCGCCTCTACTGGTGCTGGACTGCCGTCGGGTGGAGATCGGCTTGGATCAGCTCTTTTCTAGTTTGTTGTTGTTGGTGAGTAAACCCTAGCCTCCTTGGACGGAATCTTCTAGGAGTTCGTTTTGCTTTGCGGATTTGGTAATCGAAACCACGTACATGGTCCAACTAGGTTTTTCTTCCATAGCGCGCAATATTAGTCCACCCAAGGTGCAATTTAGTGTCCAGAACTTGGGGGAGTTTCAACGCCCGCGTGAAATTGGCCCTGGCCCTGAGATTTAGACTAGTCATCACGTCCATGTGTTATCTTACTGTGAGATGAGATGCCATGTTTTGGGACTAATTTTGGGGTTTCTGCAGCGAAAATGAGTGACAACCTGATGGACAAGGTTAGCGCCTTTGGCGAGCGCCTCAAGATCACCGGGACGGAGGTCAGCAAGAAGATGACGGCCGGCATGAGCTCCATGAGCTTCAAGATGAAGGAGCTGTTCCAGGGGCAGACTCCGGCCGACAAGATTGTCGAGGACGCCACTTCGGAGAACCTGGACGGGCCTGACTGGAACTCAAACTTGGAGATTTGCGACCTAGTCAACACGGAGAAGGTTAACAGCGTGGAGCTCATCCGTGGCATCAAGAAGCGGATCATGCTGAAGGATGCCAGGATCCAGTACCTCTCCTTGATCCTGCTTGAGACTATTGTGAAGAACTGCGAGAAGGCCTTCTCGGAGGTTGCGGCTGAGCGGGTTCTTGATGAGATGGTTAGGTTGATTGATGACCCTCAGACAGTTGTGAATAACAGGAACAAGGCCCTTATGCTGATTGAAGCGTGGGGGGAGTCTGGTGATGAGCTACGCTACCTGCCGGTCTATGAGGAGACCTACAAGGTTTGCAACACAAGCCTTCATTTTGGTTACCCTTGTTTCAACCGAACCAACTGCACAACTTGTGTTATGTTTCAATCAACTCAAACTATTATCACACAGCAGTGGTTCATTTCTGCTACTTCATGCCAAAAAGAAAGTAAAAATAGTCTGTGCTCCATGGTGCAAGTGCAAGTATAGAGAACAATCCTATTCAGGAGCAACACGCTGAAGTGAGGTTGCTATAGAGCATTACATTGCTTCATTCACTGAGCATATGCTTCACGTGGATTTCATACTTTTAGTACTTTGGATTTATGGACATCTTTTTATGGTTATAGTTTTGTACGTCCAGCCAAGGTCACCAAGTACTTGAATTACTAGACCTTAGGCAGCATCAGTATCATTCCTATCTAGGTATATTATTTACAGGTTGTTTTCATGTCAGATTTGATGTTGTTACTTCCTCTACAATCTCTTACCTGATTATTTTAGACATGGGTACAATATCTAATTATGTCATTGGATACTCCTGGTTGTATTTTAGAAAGAAAAACTATGATTTGACATGGAAGGCCTTGTGATGTCATCCTTCCGAATATATTTGCAGTCAAGTTTTAAAGGTTTGGTTGCACTTGCACGCATTCTGGGACACAATATTTGGGAGGGGGAGTACTGCAAAATAGCAATATGATTTATCCTTGTTCAGTTTGTTTTGTACTTCAATAACCAAAGTAGTCCTTACCAATTTCTATAATATAACATGATCATTTCCTTCTTGTGTAGAGCTTGAAATCAAGAGTGCGGTTTCCTGGACGTGACAATGAGAGCTTGGCCCCCATATTTACTCCCCCACGATCAGTTGCTGAAGCTGACATTGATGCAAACTTGCAGCAGCAGGCATTTGAAGATGTGCATGTTCATACATATACTGCCGAAGAAACAAAAGAAGCATTTGATGTTGCTCGTAACAGCATAGAACTTCTTTCAACTGTTCTTTCCTCTTCCCCTGAGCAGGATGCTTTGCAGGTAATTACATTCTCTGTACTTGTGTCCCAATTTCATTTATTTTTTTATTACATTTGCCTAGGTTCTCTACCACCATGACATTAGTAGCTATTTCCACACATGAGATCTTTTCCTCATGGACCAGCAGTAAAAATGGTCTTGAAATTTGGATATTGCTTGTGTCGTGTTGTTGATTGAAAATACTTGGTTGATGTGTTTCTCATGCTGTACCTGAACTATGGTGAGTTGGTGACAAAGTGATAGGGTACTTTATTTACAAGTAAAATATTTTTATGTTCATGTTAATTGCTAATTTAATATAATGCTTACTTTATACAGTCCCTTTAGAAATCAGAATGATTAAAAAATTACTCCATGTTGCTTTTGTTGAGCAGTGTGCTAACTGCTTTCCTTGTTACAATCACATTCACTGCATTAGCAACTCCATCCCATGTAGGATTAGGGAGAACATTTCAAAATATTTACTCCTTTTCTGTTGTACATCAACGAACTAGTTGATTTTGTACTGTGCTTTAACATGCTTTACTAAAGGCAAACTGCTTTTCTCGTGAGCCGGAATGGAAGACTAATGAAGACTTTACTAAGCACCATTATTTGTTAAGCAAGTGCAAACTCTGTAAAGAGAGTTTTGACTGATTTTGTTACTGTCACAGGATGACTTAACATCCACTCTTGTGCAACAATGCCACCAATCTCAGCACACTATCCAGAGAATCATCGAGACGGTTGGTGACAATGAAGCTGTGCTCTTTGAGGCCTTGAGTGTGAACGATGAGATCCAGAAAGTGCTGTCCAAATACGAAGAGATGAAGCAACCCAGGGCCTCGGAGAATGCAGAACAACGTCCAGTGGTTATACCGATTGCCACGGAACACGAAGATTCCGCTGCTGTTGGCAATGAAGATGCCCTGGTCAGAAAACCAGCTGCTGCAAGGGCAAGGTCAGGTGGGGATGATGATATCCTGGATGATCTCGACGAGATGATATTTGGCAAGAAGGGAGGTAGCAGTTCCCAGGAAGCGCCGAAAAAGCCAGATCCGAAGAAAGATGATCTCATCAGCTTTTAAGCACCTTTCCAATATCGCAGCCAGTACTTGCTATTTTATGGTGCTGCACTCAGTCGGTAGAAGATTGCAGATTCTGTAGGATTTGGATCGCTTGTTTATTTGCATACGATCATACCTGCCCCTTTTACAGTTTGTTCAGTTGTTAAGTTGCTGCACTCTCTGAATCCTCTGGTTTCATGGGTGAGCCCATGAATGTATTGGATGGTGAATTATGCTCTGATGGAAAAAAAAAATATGTTGACTGAATCTTTGCTCCTCCCTTGGGTAAGCACATCACGGCTCCAAGCTCATGTCTTCTGCTCTGGCTAATCGAGCAAATGTTCGTATATGCCATTCATCTCTCTATGCCAGCGTTGTGGACTGCGAGGAAAAGAATTGGCATATGATGAGGTCAAAATCGGCCAATCTTATTGACGTCACATAGAAGGAGCATGCGCGTACAAAGCGAATGGATACATCTTAAAATCTCGGTACGTCATGTTTGTTTCACGGTCACACACATAAACTATCTGAATGGTACCACGATGCCACTACCAAATGAATTGCACGTAGCAAGCCAAGGCTCTGAGCCTAACTGCTCAGGCTGTCTCAGCTGCGGCGAGCTTGGCCCGCAGCTCTCTCCTCAGTATTTTCCCCGACGCCGACTTGGGGATGGAGTGGGTGAAGTATACCTTGTGCAGCCTCTTGTAGAACACCACCTGAAAAATCGGCACTCGCGTGCGCAAAATGTGATCAGGAACAGCTACGGTGGCGTCCATCAAGCATTTTGGAAGATGGCGACGCGATCATGGCACACCTGCTTGGATACGAACTCCTTGATGGCATCCTCGGCGATGTCGGAGTCGGCGGCGCGGACCACGAAGGCGACCGGGACCTCACCGGCGGCGTCATTCTTTTGCCTGCCATTCGCATAATCCAGTCAATTCTTCCCTCTGTGTGATTTGATGGTTTCGAAGCAAAACCGAAATGGTGATCTTACGGGACGACGGCCGCGTCGGCGATGGAAGGGTGGGCGAGGAGCAGCGCCTCGAGCTCGGCCGGTGGCACCTGCACGGGTGTCACAGCTGCACTTCTCAGCATCGAAATTGAAACGGACATACGGCAAAAATGCCGAAACAGTTTTACACTGTTACTGGTAGTCTGGTACATGCTTGTCAGGTGCTGGTTTTTCGGGCGTGCTCCGTACCTGGAATCCCTTGAACTTGATGAGCTCCTTGACGCGGTCGACGATGAAGACCTCGTCGTCGTCGTCGACAAACCCGATGTCGCCGGTGTGGAGCCAGCCGTCGACGTCGACGGTCCTCGCGGTGGCCTCCGGGTCGTTCAGGTACCCTGCGCCGCAACCGGGCCACGCGCACCCATCAGTCAGTCAGTCACCCGTGCACCGCGCGATGCACGTGGAGCAACGAGCAAACGCACTTGCAGCTGGCACTTGGTACCGGTACGTTAAACAATGTCACATGGATATTCGGATGCTAATTAGGAGAACTAAAAGCTAATTATAAAATTAATTGCAGAACCTCTATGCTAATTTGTGAGACGAATGTGGTGCTACAGTAATCATTTACTAATGATAGATTAATTAGGTTTAATAGATTCGTCTCGCAAATTAGACTCCATCTATGCAATTAGTTTAATACTCCTAATTAGTATCCAAACATTCGATGTGACAGGTGCTAAACTTTAGCAGGTATTCAAACAGAGCCTAATATTACCTTTCATGATCTGCGGGCCTCGGATGCAGATCTCGCCGGGGAGGTTGCGGCCGAGCGAGAGGCCCGTGTCCGGGTCCACCACCTTGAGCTCCGCGTTGCGCACCACCGTGCCGCACGACCCCGGCTTGGCCGGCGACGGCTCCCTGGCGAACGCCGGGCACATGGACAGCACCGGACCGGCCTCCGTCATCCCGTACCCCTGCGCAACCACGCTAGGGGTCAGGATCGATCACGTCCATTTCGTCCAAAATCACGGCGAAACCGGGCGGTTTCGCAGGGCTCTTTCCTTTGTTCGCGCGCGGGCGATCGCGGCGGCATGGCGTCGCGTGTGGAGAGTGGCGACTGGCGACGCGTCGGACCGTGCGCCGAGCTGCGGGTGTTGTTGACAGTGTGGTAGGTGGAACGAGAGGCTCAGGTGTATTCCATCGGGTTCGGTTGGTTTTCCCTGGGCCCCGGGCTACATGTTGCGATCAGCCAGCAACCAGCATTGCAATCATCAACGCCAGGTCGCCAGCGACGCGTACGTTCCTCCCCCAGGCATTGGCACTTTGAGGTAGATGTGAAAAATTTTCACGGCGTGCACGTACGGCCCCATCCAGCAAGTACCCAACACTCGCTGCCCTCAAAAAAAGTACCGAGCACTCGTGTTCCACGCTACCATTTAATTAGGAATGGCAATGTCTATTTGGAGAGTGTTTTGGGTCCGATCCTTAGCTACCTCAGCTCGCAAAGAAAGTTTCTGAATGATGGTATATCCTAGCTACGACAACATCAGGAGAGGTAAGTTAAAATCATTAGGTATGTGCCCGAATTCTATGTTAATTGAGATTTTCAGTGTTGTTTCTCTTTTTTTTTAAAAGAAAGATGGCTGTCGAATAAATTTAAATGGTGCGCTGCTAATTGAGATGCCACGGCATTATCTATATTCCTAGTTCAAATTATCGGGCATGTCCCATAATGATGCAAAGAGACAAAAATTATTGGGTATGTCCCATATAATGATGTAAAGAAACAAAGATAAGGTCGTATTTGGATCCATTTGGATCCATTAGTGCTAATAGTCACTCCGTATGTTACTAAGAGCAACTCTAGCAATATCCTCCTTGAAAGTATATGTGAAGATCTGTACTTCATTTATTTTAAATTGTAGATCGTTTTGACTATTTCTCTATGCATCTAGATATATATGTTATATCCAGATATATAGAAAAATTTATGCATCTAATAAAAAAGATAAAATGATTTATAATTTGGAAATTAGTGAATACTAATTTTAGCTCTAGTACGAACGATCCATTTAACGACGTTGTTCGTGTCCTTAAAAATCACTGCAGCAGGAACCTCACCATAAAAAGAAAGTGGTCAAGTGGACACTGACCTGCCCGAAGATGGCCTGCGGCACGCGCGCGCGGAGCGCGTCGACGAGCTCCTTTCCCAGCGGCGCGGCGCCGGAGAGCACGATCCTGATGGAGCTCAGGTCGTACTTCTCCAGCGCGGGGTTCTTTGCCAGCGCGAGCACCAGCGGCGGCACGACGGCGGCCACCGTCACGCGCCACCGCTGGATGCCCTCCAGCATCGCGCCCATCTCGAACCTGGGCATCAGCATCACCGCCGCCCCAGCCCGCAGCGCGCACAGCAGCACCGAGTTGAGCGAGAAGATGTGGAAGAGCGGCAGCACGCAGAGCGCGACGTCGCCCTCCCGCATGTACAGGTTCGGGTTCTCGCCGTCCACCTGCTGCGCCACGCCGGACACCTGCCCGCCGTGCGTCAGCACCACGCCCTTGGGGAGCCCCGTCGTGCCCGACGAGAAGGGCAGCGCCACGGGGTCGTCCGGGGATATGGACACCTCCGGGAGGGTAGCCTCGTCGGCGGACGCCACCAGCTCCCAGAACGCCAGGCAGCCCTCCGGTGTGTTCGCCGCGTCGTCGATGGTGACGACGGTGAGGGCATTGCCATCGCCGCCGTCGTCGCTTGCCGCGCCGATCCTCGGGAAGGCCTCGTGGCGGAGCTTGTCGACGTAGGCGGATTGGGTGACGATGAGCCTCGCGCCGGAGGCCCTGAACTGCTTGTGGATCTCCTGCGGCGTGCAGAACGGGTTGCCGGCGGTGGTGACCGCGCCGAGGAAGGACGCGCCGAAGAAGGTGAGCACGAACTCGACGGAGTTCTGGAGCAGGATCATGACGCGGTCGCCCTGGCGGACGCCGAGGACGCGCAGCGACGCGGCGGCCCTGCGGCACAGGAGGCGCGTCTGGGCGTAGGTGTACGTCCTCCCCGTGGCCGCCGCGATGAGGCACGGCGCGTCCGGGAGCTCCGCCGCCCGGGCGAAGCAGTAGTCGTGCAGGGGCAGGTGGCTGGGGATCTCGATGTCCGGAAGCTTCGACCGGAACACGGTCACCTCCGGCGCCACAGCCGCCGCGGCCACAGCCGCCGGCGCCGCCTGCGGTTGCGGCTGCGCCTCCGGTGCTGCCACCGTGATCATCTCCTCTGCTTTTCACGAAACAGAGACCTTCTTTCTTGGAATGGCTGCCGACGACGGGCAGGAGGCTGCACTGAACTGCACGAGAAAACCCTTTCTTGCGAGTTCGTATCCGTGCTCGGGATTAGCTACACGGCGGTGTTGCTTGAGACTGAGAAGGAGAGGGGGAGGTGGAAATAAATACAGCAATAGACTAGCAGCCAGCAGGGGAGGTAGGCGGGAGCGCGCGCGCGCAGGCGCAATGGAGGTGGTAGGTATGACATGAGGCAACTGGCAAGGAGATGCGTGGAAGGGGTGCGTACACGCCCCGCATCGGCCGTCCCTGCCTACGAAAAATGCGCGCATTTTTTCAGTCCGAAATGCGAAGTCTTGCTAATTTCATGCCAAGCTGGAGTCATCTTACACTGGAGTCATCTTACAATGTCCATGTTCTATCTCTCATTTTTGTTCTTCTCGGACCTGTGTCAACTGTCGAGAGCCGTTAGTCACTTTTCGCAGGGTTCGGCGCCGGTCTGTCCACGTATGACTTGCCACCGTCGTCCATCGTCCATGGCATGCCCGCCGGCGCCCATACGTCTTGGTCTTGGCTGTGGTTCGCTCGCACTCGCACGCGCAGTCGCACGCTCGCACCTACCCTCTTCGTGCCCCGCAGCAAAAAAAAAAAAGCTTATCTGCAGCTGAAAGCTCATATCACAGCTCAGCTCGTGTTCCGCAAGCCCTGCGCACTGCTGCTTCCCTGTGCGCTACAGGTCGATCTCGTGCTCCACCTGAGACATCAACCATGGAGGAGCAGCATGCAGTTCAGCAGGGCGTGGGCGCGTGGCGTTGCATGCGGATTCGATCAGCAAAGGAGTCGCTGCGTGTCACTATGCCGGAAACGATTCGATCAGCAAACGAGTCGTTACGTGTCACTACGCCGGAAATGATTTGTGCTGGTACCTTAATTTTGAGTGCTGGCGAGCATGGATGCCACCTGTGCCACCTACCAGCACAAAAGGTGAAGTGGCCAATCCGTTAAAACCCATCACCACAGATGCATGACATAACACAATGCATTTCAATTTATATTGATGAGGAGGGTCAAAAGTTTCTAACTAGCTAAAAACTTAATTGTACACGTCATAATATATTTTTAACATGTATTAGACTATATATATGCATTGTGTAGGAGTTTCAAATTTTTTAGAAGTGATTTGCAATTTTCTAAGATTTAAACGTTATAACCATGTTTATGGAAATTAATTGCGATTTGAACTAAATATTTCACAAATAAGATTCAAAATTGCATTAAAAATGAAAATAAGGAAATATGTTTCATTTTAGCTCAAATCATGAAAGTACGTGTGAAATTTCACAAGTGTTAATGTATTTATCACTTCTATTACAACTTTTGGTGGAAAAAAATTCTAATAATATGAAAATATGGTCGGAAAATTATATAAATTGGTATGGAGTCATTTTGTGAGTCTACAACCTTGATATAAAAATTTCAATATGGTTTACCAAAATTAGACTCTACATTATTCACAAATGTATACTTCACTAACAATATTTTATATAACTCAAGTCACACTTTAAGCTTGTCAACTAACTTAGCAAAAATAAATATCATATATATCCTAATATAATTTTTACATGTATAATACTATATATATGTATATATATTCTGCTGTAAAAGATTCATTAACTTTTAAACTAATTTAATTATCTAAAAAATTAAAAGAAAGAAAAATGTATATAGATTTGTGCTGGTGGGCGATAATGTCACCCGTCAGCACAGACACATCACCCGACGGCACAAAAGATCAAAAACTTTTGTGGACTCTGAGTACAGAGCCAAAAAAAATTGGCGCGTTCGAGCATAGCCACCTCTCCCTAATATTCTATATCTCTCTCATCATTTTGCTCATCTTTATCTCTTTCACCTGCTCTTAAGTCCTCACATCTCTCTCTCTCTCTCTCATCTCTAGGACCTGCAACAATGAGGGCGGCGGACGGCGGAAGCCATGACCGAGCGGCCGGCCTGTGGGAGCTAGGGCCACGATGACCGGCGCGGCCGGGTGGCGGGCTCGCGAGTGCTAGGTTAGATCTAGCATGGGGCAGATGTAGGCTGTGCGACCTGCCAACGGAGGAGCAGCGACGACGCGGGTGTTGATGCTAGCGGAGCACGCTGGCGAGGGCGGGTCCTTCACGGGGCTAATGCAGGTGGCGGGGTAGCTGGTGGCTGCCGGCGCTGTCGAGGGAGGGCTTGCGGGGCAGCCATTGCCGGCGGTGCGTTCGGCTGGTAGGTGCAGGACCCGACGGGGCAGCCGTGGATGGGGCTTACGTGAGCGGCCAGCGGTGGCAGGGCCCTACGGGGCAGCTGGTGGCAGCCGGCGCCTCTGGGGTCAGGGCCTGGTGGGGCGGCCATCACCAGAGGCACGTTCGGCCGACGAGGCAGCCGTGGACAACGCGTTCAGCCCCCGGGGTGGCATATAGGCGGACGGTGGATGGAGTGGTCGACATGGGCGGCGGCGCGAAGTGACGCAAGCAACAACGCTGGGCGGCAACGCGGCCTCGACGGCCAAATTTTTTATTTTCTAAAAATATCTTTGTTGGCAGGCTTCCTAAGCACACGCTAGCCCAAATCGTGATTGCACTAGCGGGTAGACATTCGCTTGCAAAGATGACTATTTATGCTGGCAGGTGCCAGAACAGCTAGCAAAGATGGGTTTTGACCACCACCACAAACGTTTTGTGGCGTAGTGTGTCAATCTGCCATGCGTGGCGGCTCGTGACCAAGAAAGCCCATGTAAATTGGCGACGGCGAGCACCATGCTGCAAACAGCGACGAGCAACTAGGGGCGCGCGGAGCCGCGTCACTACGCTAGGTAGAGCAGGCTGGGGAGCTTCGGAGCTGGAGAGATGCCGGTGGCCACGACCTCATGGGCACCATCGATGTGGCAGTTCACTGTGGCCACATGCATCATTTCGGGTGCAAGGCTCCTCGCGTTTTATGGCTGTGTGGGCGTCTCAAAGCGCATGGTGTTGATGCGCATTCATACGAGGCACGCTGCATTCAGTTGCAACTAGACGTAGATGCGAGAGCCGATCTTGACTGCGAGTGGCGAGGTGACTCCACCTACAATCCTGCAACCGTTGCCTCAGCTCTCCAGTAACCTTATCTGTAACAAGCTCTCCGTATTACCGAAGCTGCTGCAGCTCTTCGGTCACTGTGAAATTTGGTAACGTGGTTGCCAAGCTCGGCGTCCCACGGCTGCATGTTTATATGGAGGCAACAATGCCGAGATTACATGGAGTTTGTTTTAAATATAACTTGACTACCAAGCCAATATCTCTAAGCATATCTCTAGTATATCTCTAGGACTCTATCTCTAGGATTAGATGAGATCACAACTAATTCTAGCAGTCATTGCAGAATCACTAAAGTTGCCGAGTCAGATTGGTCTGTGTTTTAGCCAGTGCCGGGATTACCTAACGGCTTTTGAACCGTGCCTACATTATCAAGAACACTGGTCGCGAAGAAGAAAAAGAAACATTGTGGAATGGGTACTTTTTGTTTTATTGAGCTGATTGTGATCTGTGAAATTGTGTGCTACCATGAACGTAGACTCCTGTCGTTTTCAGGCATACGCCAGAGTTTGGGGATTGGTTGGTTTGCGATCAACTGTCGTGGCCAAACACGGTGCGGCTGTTTTGAGATGTCCATTTGCCAAGCGCCAATAAAGCCTTGGAATGCTGGTCCCTGGCAGCAGGATCCTATGGTTCCAGTTTTCGATGCTTCATCCGATGCCCTAGTGTCCATTGCAGTGACTAGCATCCAGGCGGACGGATGAGGTGGACACCACGCCAGGGACATCGAGCTTGATTTCACCTTGTTCTGCTGACATGGAGGCGGTCAGGCGGCACAACGCAGCAAGGAACCAGAAGGCGACGCCTTGTAGGGTAGTGCCCAAGTACCTGACGACTTGTCGAAGACGCACCTCATCGGCGGAGATGGCGGCCACCTGGTACCCGAAGAGGAGATGGAGGAGAGGAATGAGCCTATGAGGTACCGCCAGCGGAGAAGACGTCGCAGAGTAGCGGTGGCAGAAAGCGGAAGGGATCGGCGTCGCTGTGTGCCTAGGGTATAGATGTCTAGATGGCCCGTAGCCTGACAGCCCGCCTAGGAGCCCTTTTTTGGCCCAGTCCAACCGCGGCTTGGCATGGTAGCCTTCATGCCCGTGCTTGCCCAGCCCGCTACCTCGTGCCAGGCATGGGCCGCCACCCAGCACGCTGAGCGGCCCGCCTCTCGCCAAAGGTTGGGAGCTCGGGGAGGGGGCTTATATAATCTCCCCTCCCGATGGCCACCCCCCTCCCCCAACCATAGTTTCATTCCCCACTCGCCGTTGCCATCTCGCCTCCGGCTCTGGTGAGATCTCCGGCTCTCTGCGTCGCGAGACCGCGACTCCGCTCCGCATCTTGCACCTCTTCCTCCTATCTCCTCCTCGCGACCTCACCTCCTCGGCTCCTCCTCTACTATCTTCTCGTCACCTCCTCTCCTCCTCCTCAAGTCCATTGCATCTCGCCGTAGTTGGCTGTCGTCTTTGCCATCTCGTCGTCACCCTCTCGTCTCTCATCGGCTCCGAGCTCCGGCTGTGTAGGTAACTGCCTAACCCTAGTCGCTAGATCTAGATCTTGAGTTATTTACATCTCGTATCCGTGTTCATGTTCTTGTTATCATGTTCGTGTTTGTGTCCGTGTTCTTGACTTCCTTCACCTTCTTGGCTGCAGGTCTTGGGCTGGTGCACCACGGGGCCACGCGCCATTCAGGAATGGAGCTATTGAGGGTGGAGGCGGGTTGTAGGAGGAGGTCGTCGTGATGGATGACATGGAAGAGTACACCATCAATGACAACCTCACGGCCTATGGGCTGCCCGGCAACGACGAGGATGACGTGATTGCCGGCGGTGAGGCATTGTTAAGTAGCTCTGTTGCTCCGATCAATGTGGATGGCGGTGATGATGTCAGTGCTGCTAGAGGTGTAGGTGTTGGTGTCGACTCGTCAATGACTCAGACGTCATCCACCTTTACTGACACTAGCGGTCAATTGAAGCATGTCAGGTCTGCTGCCTGGAATGACTTTGAGGAGATCTATGAGACTTTGCCCAACGGCAAGAAGGTGATAATTGCTGCTAAGTGCCGTCATTGTTCTCGTGTTCTTTCTGGGCGTTCTTGTGCTAGTACTGGGCATTTGCTCCGGCACAAAAAGGTATGCGTGGCTAAAGCTAATCATGCTGTTGTAGTTCAGTCTCGTCTTTAGTTCAATGTTGATGATTCTGTCCATACCTAGGAGTATAAACCTTATGTTTCTTGTAGGGAGTTATGACATTTAATTGCTAGACTTGATTTGCCTCTCGGTTTTGGTCGCAAAGATGCATTTGATGAGTATATTTAACGTGCTCACAATCCTCATTTTGCTAGTCTCTAGGCAAACCACGACTAGAGATTTAGAAAAGTACTTCTTAGATCGTCGTGCTTCTCTAATTTAATGTTTGAAATATATTTCTTCTGTTTGTCTTACATCTGACACTTGGTCTAGTAATGCTAAGAAAGACTATCTTAGTGTTGTTGCTTATTTTGTTTGCGTTGATTGGGAGTAAGACAAGAAAATCATTGGTCTTAGGCTCATTGATGTCTAACATTTAGTGCTAACATTGTTGAACGTGTTGAAGCAGTTGTTACTCAGTTTGGTTTTAAGGATAAATTTTTTTCCGTGACACTTGATAATGCTTCTTCAAATGCTTCTGCCATGGCCAAACTCATTCTTAAATTTGTTGGTTACTTTGGTCCAGACCCTAAATCACTTGACAATCACGATAAAGACAAAACATTGCATGGTCTCTTGCACCAGCACTGTGCTTATCACATTATTAACCTCATTGTCAAGTCTGGTTTGAAGAGGATCAAGTCTTATCTTGAGGCTTTTAGGACTATAATTTCTTATTTGAACTCTTCTAACCAACGCATTGCTGAATTTCATAACTTTTGCATTGTTACGGGGTTCGCCCTCGTAAGTTTGGTTTGGATATGGATATGATATGGAATTATACTTATCTCATGATCAAGCACCTTATACCATACAAATACACCTTCTCTATCTTTATTGGTGCTAATTATGGTTTGGTTAATGGTGAGCCACTATTAAGTGATGGTCATTGGACTGTTGCTGAGAAGATTATGGAGTTTCTTGAAATGTTTTATGAATCAACTTTGCTTTATCTGGTGTTTACTATCCAACAAGTCCTTTGATGCTGCATCATATTATTGACATTGCTAGTCATTTACATACCAAAGAGACTGATCCATTACTCATGAGCATTGTTACTCCTATGAAACTCAAGTTCCTCAAGTACTGGCAGAACATCCCTCTTTTGTATTCCTTTGAATTTATTTTGGATCCTAGAGCCAAGATGAGAGGTTTTTATAATGTTCTCCAGTTTCTTTCTCAGACTATTGGTGTTGACTATTCTAGTTACATCAGTGAGGTAAAAAGTGAATTATATAAACTGTAAAACAAGTATGAAAACAAGTTTGGTGCAGTTAGGTTGTAGAGGCCCTCTCAAGCAGCAGGATCTACTGGTGACGGGTCCATATACCTGGGATCCCCAACGGGACTGCCTTCCCGCGACACTTGGCCCAACGAAGGGCACAGCAACAATGTACACTTGGGCCAGCCCGTCTACGCATAGCCAGGCCGAGGCCCCGATCTGACCACCGGCCGATTCCTCCGACAAGGAAGCCTAGTCAGCACCCTGACCGGAAGGAGCCAGTCGGGGGTGGGGCCACAGTCCGACACCGACTGAGTTCTCCTGACCGGGTCCTCCCGACTTGGGATGCACCATACCGCCCATACCGCTCCCCCCGACCGACTCGGTCGGGGCTGACCGGGACAACCAACCAGGGATGGTGGGACGGATAACGAGGAAGCACCCGAGTCAGCCGACTGTACGCAGAACCGTACCACGCCATGGCCTGCGCACGTCTTGCATAGTGCCGCCATAAACCTATTAGCTACGACGTAGTGGCCTGACGAGGAGAACAGGGACCAAGGATGCAGACCATACCATACCGAACGACGTGGGCTTCGACAAGACTAGGCAGCACTCGTACACTCACTCCTTATCCTTTCCGACCTGTAAGGCTATTCTCTTGTACTATAAAAGGGGATGGACCCTCCACCTCTACGACACGCACACTCTTACATTCTTACACTCTTGCGCGTTCACACTCTCACATACTTAGCGCACGTCTGAGCTCCTACCACTCTCTTCCACTGAGATGAGAACAAGGCCAGGACTCAGGCACCCTTTCTCATCATCCTCTCGTTTGTACCCCCACTGTAAACTTTGAGCACCTGGACTCAGGAATAAAGTTGACCGACTGACCCCGACTGGACGTAGGGCGCATTGCCCAAACCAGTATACATCCTGTGTCATTGTGTGCTAGGCCATATCCGATCTAACGCACAACAAAACTACAAATATTTACTTGTCGGCCAGATTTCACACCGATAACTGGTAAGAAAAAAACAGCATGGGGTAAGATATTTGGGGCTCTTGGTGCTAGTTCCAGTGGTTCTGATTCTTCAATTGTTCTTGCATCTACATCTTCTCCTGCTATAGGATCTATTTCTGAGTTGTCTTCTTACTTGGACATCGACACTATCACCTTTTATGATGATGATTTCAACATTCTAAGTTGGTGGCATGAGCACAAACTTACATACCCCATTCTGCCCATACTAACTAAAGATGTGATGTCTGTTCCAGTTTTCATTATTTCTTCAGAGTCTTGCTTTAGTCTAACTGGCAGGGTGATCGAGGAGCGATGATGACGATTGTTGCCTCATACGGTGGAGATGTTGACCTGTCTCAAAGACTGAAAGTTGGGAGATGTAAGGGCACAACATGAGGTCGAGAAGTGGATGCAAGAGCTAGAGGAAGCATTCGACAAGTTCCTAGATGAAGGCGAAGGGCAAGCTACTGATAAGCAGTAAGTACTTGGCTACCTGCACAACTAAATGTTTTGTTCTTTTCATCTACTAATTCATATTTTGTTGTTCAAGTTCCTAATCTTTGACTCTTTGTTTGTTAGGCCTACCCCTGCCACTACTGCTAATGCCTAGTGAAGAAGTGATAGCAAGCAACTAAGCAAGGCAGCAAGCTAGCAGGCTACTGGACAAGCTACTCCAACAAACTACTACTATCTACTGGACTTATCTTTTTGACTTCATGATCTATTCATGTGATGTAATGTAAACTTGAATTATAGAGCTGGGCTGTACTCTTTTTCCCTTTCTAAGGTTTTCTTGCAAGGGTGAGCTTTTACCTAGGAAGGTTTTTAATAAGGCAGTCAACACTTGATCACATAGATCAAGTGTTAAAATAGCTCTATAATTTCCATCATCACTTTCTTATCAGTTATGAAGTGATGAACTTGTGTTTATTTGGAGCCTATTGTGTTTATTTTGTGCCTCTTGGTCACTAGAACTTATGTTAAATTTTGCCTATTGTGTTTATTTGTGAAATTTGGAGCTGATGAAGTGGTTAATACTTCAGCGAGTTGTGGGCCGGCATGGCACGCAGATTGTGCATGTGCTTCACGAGTTGGCTAGGCACGAAATAGGCCCGTGGGCCTATGCCTGGGCTGTTGGTGCAGCCCGTGGGTTGGCACGACCCGTTTCGATGGGGGTGTAGTGCCGGGCTAGGCCTGCCACGAAGTTGGCCGGGCCTAGCTAGGCCCGTGCCAAGCTGGATCGGGCTGCCCGTTAGGACATCTATAGCTTAGGGTGCATCGATGGAAAGATAAGGATTTTTGGTGATCTTGCCCCCATTTTTGAACTATGTGATTTTGCCCTCACCTATTCACACGTCAATGGAATTTTGCCCCCGGGCTTTGCGTATTTGCCCCTATTTTGACCATTGACTAGGGGCAAAATCGCATTGACTTATGAGTAGTTGAGGGTAAAATCACAAAGTTGAGAAAATGAGGGCAAAAACACAATTACACTTCAAACCAGGGTATGAATACAATGCCGCAAAGAATAAAAGGTGCATTGATGGGCTATTGGATTGTTCGATGTGATGTTGGCCCATGTGTAGTTCTCATGTTGTATGCTCTTTTTTATTTTTTAGATCCTGTTTGTGGATTCACCAACTAAAATTTAACTGACTAGATTTAACTTAGATGATCCCTATGACCCAGATAAAGGAGCCGCTACCTCTTCTAGCTAATTGGAAGACAACTATCTTTTAGTTGGTTGAACCCAACTAAAACTAGCTAACGCGTAAATGGGGTTAAAAGATTGAAATGCCCACATTTGTTCCCCCAAATTTTCCACAGCGATATTAAATGAAGGTTAGCATGATCGCAAAGTAGTAATTAGCTAGTGGATCTAAACATCCTTAGCTAGTTAAACTTTAGCTAGCTATAAAGAGTCTTTACTTTTTATCTAGATAAATTTTAGTTAGGGTGAGATGTCGGTGTTTTATACCCGGCAACCTACCGAGGGGTATCCCGAGATAGTAGATTGATTAGTAGGGGATCGCCGAACCTGGAACTCGAAGGTAAAAGCGAGGACACAAGACACAGATTTATACAGGTTTGGACCGCCAGAGTAGTGTAATACCCTACGTCCTATTTGGGGTGTTGTATATTGCACCCTGCGCTTGGGTGTTGTTTGGTGTTGAGGATTTGGTCCTCTGTTGTGATTCTACGAGGTCTTGGCCTACTTATGTAGGGATCCCTACCCCCCTTTATATACTCCAGGAGGTGAGATTACTATTCGGTTACAAGGAGGAGTCCTAGTAGGATTACATGGTATGAGTCCTAGTAGGATTACATGGTATGAGTTCTATGAGGTCTTAGCTTATCGATCTAGGTACTCCTGCCATCCTTTATATACTCCAAGGAGCGGGATATCTAGTCGGTTATAAGGAGGAGTCCTAGTAGGATTACATGGTATGAATCCTAGTAGGATTACAGAGAAATTCTAATAGGAGTCCATCTTCTTCCTTCCTTGTGAGTAATGGGGATCTATTCTCGACAAGCTCCCGAGCGCTTCATAGTCGAATGTAGTAGTTTTTGAGTACTTTTTAGATCCTCTCGCCAAGTAGTATTAGTGCTCCTCAAGTACTATGTCTGGCTGAATCTTTAAAGTTTTTTAAAACTACCATGAGGCTATGGTGTGCTTAAGCCCTTGATCATCTTGATTTTGTAATTTTCATCTTTGGAATGTGATATCGAGGGTGGCAAAAGTCGCACTCCATATGGAGTAGCCCCTGAGCCTTAGGTTGAATCTAAGAATTAGGCTAAATGTCAATAAAATCTTGCATCTTCTTCTTTCATCTTAAAAAATCAACTGTTGGGTGTAGCTTATCAGCCCTTGAGTCTTGGAATGATTAAATAATCAATTCAAGAGTCTAGCGAGATTTAATGTTCACGCAAGTCATCATTCGAGTAGTTTTGTGGTGTCCAGCCCCTGAGCTTAT
Organism: Setaria viridis; assembly: GCF_005286985.2. NCBI lineage: Eukaryota > Viridiplantae > Streptophyta > Magnoliopsida > Poales > Poaceae > Setaria > Setaria viridis. The sequence goes on from NC_048263.2 coordinate 34,839,827, forward strand.
GCTCCAGGTGAGCCGTAGGAGCCACGTCGAGTAGTTATTTAGTGCTTAGCCTCCAAGCTTGGAAGCTAGCTTAGCCATTGGAAATATTCCGAGTAGTAATTGGTGCTTAGCTCCCGAGCTTGGGAGCTAATGGAGCCACTGGAGGTACGCCGAGCGTCCTGCAAAGTCGTCGTTGAAGATTGACCTACAAAAGGAGATGCACAAATTATATAGCATATTTATAGAATTTTGAAAATACTACCGAAATTTATTCAATGTAAATGTTGTATGTTATGCTCTTGTTTCGACCATATTTCTCCCGAGTAGTTAGACTGTTACGTTTAGTCTCTCAGCCCATGTTTAGGCATTGCCATTGTGTGTGAGATCTTTGTCTCGTGTACGCGTATTGGCACTGCTGCTACGGAGATCTTTGTCTCGCGTCCTAGCATTTAGGCATGATAGAAGATCTGAGTCTTTCACGAATTAAGGCATGTTCTGCTCGAGGATATTAGTGACCACTAAGAGAAGATAGTAAAAATAAGTAGTTGGTATTGCGATAAAAAAGACTCCGTGATTGCCCGTAAAATAGTTATTAAGACTTCCCTACCTTTTGGTGAGGAAAGCGCGTGTTTGTCGCGCATAGGATTTGTGCCTCACTAGGGTATAGCCGGTGTGAGCCTCCAGCACTCAGTGCACCAAATCTGTGGTCGTAGCCTCCGAATTCGATTTACCAAGTCTGTTGGCGGAGCTTTCGGAACTCAGTGCATAAAATCCATGGCTATAGCCTCCGTAATTGGGTGTACAAGGCTGTCGATCAACATGCCCCAAGAATAGTCGGCGAAGTGTAGCTTTGAAGGTTAATTCCCATCGAGAGGCGTATACAAATAAATAGTTGGCGCATTCACCAACCATGCTGAAAACAAGCCAGAGAAAAATAATTATTGAAAAATAACTTAGCTTGATTCATGGATGACTGTCGATGAAGCCGCGACTTTTGTTGATGAAGCCAACTAATCGGAGTTGATTCCAACTAGCTGTCGATGGCATGAGGCCCGCCCTCGACTAGTTTTCTAGTCAAGATGAGTAGTTGAAGTAGTCGTTAGCGAGTTGGCGTAGACGTCTTGATCTTGCAGAAGTAGTCGATCGCATTGTTGGAGATTTGTTGGTGTTGCCCTGCAACCTGAAGTCCTTCTGGTAGCTTTTTTGGTGTGTGCATAGCTGAATACACCATTGATTTCCAGCGCCAGAAGGAACAACAGCAGTTGTTTCTTTATTTTGATGCTTGGCGTGCTCTTCCGTCTTCGATCAGCAAAGCTGGTCTCCGCTTCGAACTCAACTAAGCAAATTGATTCCTGTAGGATTCCATCTTGACGCCATCCAATTCTATTGCATCTCGATCTTGATGCTTGCAGACAATATGCGGCAGGTGAATTGCTCCACTCCGCACTCCGTTTCGAATTCCAATTCGGCGAGAATAGATGCCAGCTTGGAATTAGCCTGTCTGGCAACTTTGCCTCGGACTCCGACGCAGTTGCACACCGAGTCGTCGATTGGATAGGAGAACAACGTTCTTGTCTTGTAGAGTAGATTGATCTTGATGATTGTTGATGATAAGATCTTTCAAGCTTGCTCGATGATCTCGACAATCACCCCTACATGGCGTGCAAAATGTCGGTATCTTATACCCAGCAACGTACCGAGGGGTATCCTAAGGTAGTAGATTGATTGGTGGGATAGCCGGACCTGAAACTCGAAGGTAAAAACAAGGACACAAGACGCGGATTTATATAGGTTCGGGCCGCCAGAGTAGCGTAATACCCTACGTCCTATTTGGGATGTTGTATATTGCACCCTGTGCTTGGGTGTTGTTTGATGTTGAGGATTTGGTCCTCTGTTGTGATTTTATGAGGTCTTGGCCTACCGATTTAGGGATCACTACCCTACTTTATATACTACAGGAGGCGGGATTACTATTCGGTTACAAGGAGGAGTCCTAGTAGGATTACATGGTATGGGTTCTAGTAGAATTACGGAGGAATTCTAGTAGGAATCCGTGTTATCCTTCCCTGCAGGTACCAGGGATCTATCCCTGATAGATGGATCTAAACAGAACCTTATCTTAGGGTGTGTTTGGATCCTTGACTAAAGTTTAGCCCTATCACATTGAATGTGTGGATGCTAATTAGACGGACTAAACATGAACTAATTATAAAACTAATTGCAAAAGCCCTAAGCTAATTCGCGAGACGAATCTATTAAGCAATAATTAGGCTTAATAGATTCGTCTCTCGAATTAGGCTCCATCTGTGCAATTAGTTTTGTAATTATTTTATATTTAATACGCATAATTAGTATCAAACATCCGATGTGATAAGTTAAAAAGTTTAGCTCCAATGAAACAAACACCCCGTTAGCTAACTATCTATTGTTTAACCTTTGCCACGTTGGTAAGAGACCGCTTCATCTCACCGCAACGGAGTGACAACTATGGCTCCGTTTGTTTCCGCGGTCCGCTTGCGGTGCGGCAGCAGACCGCCACAACCCCGCCGAACGCCACGCGGTATGCGTGATTCTCCGCGCCGTGCGGCCCGCGCGCTTCAGGTTTTCAACGGGGCGCCGCGCGATCTGAGGACCGCGATTGTGGCATACGACCCTAATTCTCTTACTCTTCCCCACTCGTTTAGGTTACAACATTACATGGTCAAATTATTATAACTAGTTACCTACAAGTATCTGAAACCCAACTTTACAATTTCTAGAAAGGGAACCCAACTTTATTATTCAACACTTTTCCTTATTAAAAAGGTTCCACATCTCAAGTTACATGCCTACGTCTTGTCAGGAACATAAAAAAGAACAATATCGGTGAAGAAGTTTGCAAACAAAGTGTTCCATTTTGTATAGAACGGAGTTTTAACAACCTCGCAGAAAAACAGTTCATCATAGTCATAAGCTGGCAATGACGTTGATTTATCCAACCATAAACAATGTATTACAGACCACAAAGTATTCTAACGAGAAAATAAATAATGGTAATTTACAATGAATCATAGCGTGACGTAATATGCAACTGGCAACCATGTCCTCCTGAAAAATATCACAAACGAACTCTAGAGAGCCCTCGTGAAGTCCTGATCCTGCTTTGTGTGATGGGAAAATAAATTGCGTCCCAAGACAAGAAAGAAAAAAAAAAGCCGGCCTTCTTGGGCCGCAAGCCGACCTGCCGAACCGGCACCACCGCAACGCACAAATACGCGCATATCCGCCCACCGCGGTTTTGATCGAGACGGAAGGGCAGCCAGCCTTAAACCCTACTTGCCCAAACCCACGACCCACCACAGCCATGGCCGCCGCCGCCGCCGCCGCCGCCAAGGCCGCAGCCGCGGCCATCTCCGCGGGGGCCGCCGTCGCGCTCTGCACCGAGCGGGCTCACGCCGAGGGGGGTGGCTCCATGTTCCGCTTCCCGGGCTTCTCCACCCCCTCCCCCTCCCCCTCCCCCTCCCCCGCCGCGCCGCCGCCGAATCAGCAGCCCCCAGCGCCGGCGGACGGGCGGGGCGAGGAAGCCGCGGAGGAGGTGCCGAGGGTTTCGACTCAGCACGCTCGCACGAGCGCGGCGGGGTTCGATCCCGCGCCGCTGGAGCGCGGGGTGCGTGCGCTGGATCGGCTGGGGCAGTCGCCGGACCCCAAAAAGGTGGGATTCGTCGAGGCCTCGAGGGCCTTTCTCGGTGGTTCTTTTACTTATTTTGTTCTGCGGCGGGATTTTGATGGGAGGCTGTGTTGACCCGTGGTTGTGCAGTTGTTCGAGCTAATGAAGAAGCAGGAAGAAACGCGCCAGCAGGAACTCGCTGCGAAGAAAGTCGAGGAGCAGAGGCAACTGGCCCAGCTTGAGATTGTGAGACTTCTCTGGTCCCATCATTGCTGGCCTTCAAATTTCTTGGTTATGATGCTTTGGACGAAATAGCGCTTCCTCCAACTATCCTAACAGAAACAAAGCCTTTTAGTCTGAAGCAAGTGATAAGCAAGTTTGTAGAAATATTGTGTAAAAAATAATTTCGAGGTTTTAAGATTCTAAGGGACAATTCTAGTGTACTCTGCACTCTTGCGGAATCTCCACATTGACCGACACAAGTACATAATTGCTGTGGATATATCTTCAGTCATATGGTCCAATAGCCATAGTGTTGCACTCCTGTTGATGCTCTGATTTTATTGTGTTTAGTTAACGTACCGCTTCAAATGATTCTTTATGATAATTCTGGTTTGTGTGACCATATTGTATGTACGACCTGTTAGCTTTAGCTTCTTGGCTGCTTGCAATACAAATGTAGGGAATCAACACACGATATGTTAGATATGTTTATTCATTATTATACTCTTCTTTTTTGGTGGTATTTTAAAGAGTGGCCTTATGCTAGCAATTAACTTGAATTGAGTTCATGTCTGTGCATTGGTTCTCTTACTCATTTAGAATATTTGAGATCACGTCAAGCATATTTATTCAATGAATCGCATGGATCTGTGATGCAGAGGTTGCTAAATTGATGTTTACTGTTGCATACTTTCTCCAGTATAAAAAATTAGTATTGTTTTGCACGCTGACAGTCTCCAGAACATTGTTTTTTCAAGACAAATCCTTTTTTCTATGATTTTTATATGGCTGGTCTATGTATTTGTAAAGATGTTTTGGTGGAGGTGAAATTGTTTTGCAGCAAACATCCTAGGAAGACACATTTTTGTTTTTTATTGGAGAGAGTTTTATTACAGTAGTGTAACTTGCTGTATTCTCATTTTTGCTTTGTTAAGTCACGGATTAGATGTGCTTCTTTTGTAACATGAGCCATTTTGCAGGAGAAAAAACGGATAGATTATGAAGAAACTAAAAAACTTGATCAACAGCGAGCTAAAATGAAGGCACAGTCAGCTCAATATGAAGATGACCTTAAAAGGAAGCGATTACAGGCGGAGCATGAGGCACAGAGGGTGAGGAACCAGGAGCTCGTGAAGATGCAAGAGGAATCTGCAATTAGGCTAGAGCAGATACGGCGTGCGACCGAGGAGCAAATCCAGGAACAGCGGAGACAGACAGAGAAGGAGAGATCAGATATAGTGCGGGAGACTATTAAACTGAAAGCCATGTCAGAGGCGCAGGCGAGAATATTAGAAACAAAAGAAACTGAAGATGTGAAGCGGCGATTGCTTGTGGATCAGATAAAAGCTGACAGGGAGAAGTGGATCGAAGTGATAAATACAACCTTTGAGCATATAGGAGGTATGCCTTACCGAGTGAACAGTTTCTTATTGGATATTTCTGCAGTTCTTATTTATCATAAGCTATTTTTACCAATTTGTGTAACAAAACTTAGGTGATTTAATAAAACTTTCCAGATTTATTACTTTTAATTTGAAACTAGTATTTGGATCAGGTATCACCTAGGGAATAGTACTGTGGGTACCAGCATAGTGTTATCTAAGTTATATTGTATGCAAACTTGTGAAGCTAGAGGTGTTTATATGCTTATATTATGAATCCTTGGTGGAGGAAACTTGGTCATCCTTTCTTTCCGTTTTTCCCTTCAGGTGGTTTGCAGACGATATTAACTGATCAAAATAAGCTAGTTGTAGCAGTTGGAGGTTTAACAGCACTTGCCGCGGGGATATACACAACGAGGTAAAGTTCATAAGTAGTGTGGTCCACATTTTGATTTTTGGTGTTCTACTTGTCATAACTTTGATGTTTCTTAGTGTTTGTAAGTAGTAGTGAAGCGAATCCTACATGTGCATCTGCATTGGAGCTCATAATTTTATTGAACTGCTGCTGTGATCCACTTTTGAACTTCTGAAGTCAAGGAGTATGAAACCAACTATGATAATAGAATTACACCGGAATTTTTGAAAGAAACAGTTGCATTGTAACTTCTCGCTATGTTTCCACTAAATTTGCTGCTTCCTTTGCTTTGGATGATTCCTTATTAACCACACTGTTAGAACAAGGATGAAGATCTTATCGTTCATGTTAGCTATTTATGAATATGCTATAGCACTATTTTTCTTGGAGTCAATTTTTTTACTTTCAATATGTACCTTAAATGTTTTTGTTTTGGTGATTTTTTTGGCTAATTTTAATGCCCTTACATAGATTCACGTATTTTCCCCAGGGAGGGTGCAAGAGTAGTCTGGGGCTATGTTGACCGTATTTTAGGTCAGCCATCATTGGTAAGGGAGTCATCACGAGGGAGGTACCCCTGGTCTGGTTCTTTATCACGTGCTACAAGTAGCCTCACTAGCAAACTGAAGAATGGAAGCAACCCGGGGAAGAATGGGAATGGGTTTGGTGATGTTATTCTAAATCCTTCTCTCCAGAAGAGAGTGAAGCAGCTTGCTAATGCCACAGCCAACACAAAACTTCATCAAGCTCCTTTCAGGAACATGCTTTTCTATGGGCCTCCCGGCACAGGGAAAACAATGGCAGCACGAGAACTAGCTCGCAATTCTGTATGCTTCATAGACTCTACCCTTACAAAAAATGCTGGAACTGTTGCTATCCCTCTAATGTTGTGACCATTTACAGGGATTAGATTATGCACTAATGACTGGTGGAGATGTTGCACCATTGGGATCACAAGCAGTCACCAAGATTCATCAGTTGTTTGACTGGGCAAAGAAATCTAATAGGGGTTTACTCCTCTTCATTGATGAAGCTGATGCTTTCTTGTGCGAGTAAGTGAGCCAAATCCTCAGATTCTTTTCTAGTATTATGCGATTCTTTTAGCATGGCTGATACAAGTTTTCATGATTGATGGAATAATTCAGATCTATCATTGATATTTGCAATGCTTCTACTTAGTCACTCATCTATCACAATCGCAGAGTCACTGGCCTTATATAAACGAGTTTGACTAGTGTTGTAGAGTCCTATGTAACCCAGTTGGCATTGGTTAATGGAATAATGCCTCGTGCATACCATTATGGCTCTGTTTACTTATCCTTTAGCTATCTGATAAAAGAAGTTGCAACTTGTAATAACTGTGCGTGGCTCTATAAGTGATATAAGTATTTATTTTGCAAAAGAAGTGTAGTGCACCAATGATTTTGTGGCACCATTCAGCTATATTGTCATCTCCCCATATACCAAAACAATTGAGCTGTCTTGTTTAGCATGTTATAAGTTCTGATCATATTTCTTGTCCTGAACAACTTGCAAACTGTAGTGACATCTGGGACTGATTTTTTGTTCCCTGCAGGCGGAATAAGACTTACATGAGTGAAGCTCAAAGGAGTGCCCTGAACGCTCTCCTCTTCCGCACAGGTGATCAATCCAAGGATGTTGTCCTTGCACTGGCCACCAACAGGCCCGGTGACCTTGACTCTGCTGTTGCTGACCGAATTGATGAGGTCCTCGAATTTCCCCTGCCCGGGGAAGATGAGCGATTCAAGATCCTGAAGCTGTACCTGGACAAATACATTGCCAAAGCCGGTGACAAGTATGAGAAGAGTTGGCTCCGGTTCTTCCGACGCCAGCCTCAGAAGATTGAGATGAAGGGAATCACTGATGACCTGATCCGGGAGGCTGCCGCCAAGACTCAAGGCTTCTCCGGAAGAGAGATTGCGAAGATGATGGCAAGCGTCCAGGCTGCGGTTTATGGCAGCAAGGACTGCGAGCTCACTCCAGCCCTATTCCGTGAGGTCGTGGATTACAAGGTTGCGGAGCACGAGCAGCGGAGAAAATTGGCTGGAGAGGAGCCGAAGCAGAATGCTTAGGATGACCATTTTTTGCATTCACCCCCTTTTGCCGTGGCATGAAGCTGTGTTTTCCCGCGGGATAGATCACCTCATCGGGGCAGGTGTTCGTTTGCTCCGTCGTTATTCTTTTGCTGCACTCACCCCACTAGGGGGTATTTGGTGGTAGGCGATGGTAACTTGATAAGAGATGAGGATTACTTCGGCGGTAGGTCACACACAACAAGCTGGCCTTTTTTGTGAACGGGCATTTGCCTGCAATGGTCTGGTTCGCTGACCAATAATCCATAGTGGCTGCTATGTTTAGGGGTGGTTTTACAGTTTCTGCAGCTGTATCACAGTTCAGGCAGTGAATGAATGAGCAATTTCTTTCACCAATCTTTTGTCATCCGCTCATGCGCAACAATGTCGTATACGGTATACCCGGCTCTTCTGCAGGTTGAAAACGTTTCTGCCGTGCCACACCACGCTCCATCAGAACCTTGCATTATACGGATTTGTTTATTTTATTTTATTTTACCTGCCGAGGCAGAGATTACTGATGCAACCATCTTTGCTGGATCGCGCCGTGACTCAGCGACGCTTACGGGCAAACTAATTGATATTCGATGCTACTCCCTCCGTTCAGTTCCAAATAATTTAGAACGGAGGGAGTACCTACCGTTGAGCGACAAACCAAACCAAAATTACAGAGAACAGCAGAATCACCCAACACAAAACGAAGCATCTCGGTAACCACCAATCCACCATAGCCTTCAACACCAAAATGCTGTTAATCGTATTTATATAGATACAATCCACAAAAGATCTGTTGTGAGGTTCCAGTTTTTTCAGAAGTAACCTTGCTGTATCCAGCTCAGCTCGTGGCGCTTGACAAGTGGAACAGATACAGGCCCGAGGCAAAACACAGTCAAGACTCAAGATGGAAACTACAATGTGACGGGGTATCGCCCAACCCAAGCTCATTCAGCAGAACCGTGGCTCACAGGGACATCACACTCGTCAAGCAGCGCTCTGATGTTGTTCTCAGGGGCACTTACTGAGGGAAGTATGTGGCGCCTTGGAACTGCGGATCTCGACCTTGTGCTGCTGCTGTCAGCCTCGAGCTGCGACCCTTCCTGCACGATCGGCAAGTCAGTCCTCACCCTCACGCTAACTGAAGACATCTTTTCCTTCCATATCCTCCCATCCTAGCATCCATAAGATCATCATCAATAAAACCAATTATTAAGGGAACAATAACTTTGGATGATCTGATGTTTTGCTACAGAGGAAATGTTGAACTTCAAGCATACAAGAGGGCAGATTGTAAATGAGAAAGGTAAGATAAGATCAGGCATGTTTGTTGTTGTTGTAACACTAAATTCTGCAACAGAAGGAATTTCGCTAATATGATTCAACACTGAAGTCTGCAACACAAGAAAGTTTGCCGATATGGTCTCATTCAACACTGATGGCATCTTCACCTTTCATACCCTCCCTTCCTATCCTAGCATCCATCAATCAAGTAAGACCAATTAGACAACAATAAGTTTGCATTGTATGATGCTTAGGCTACAAGGGAAATGCTGAACTTGGGCAGATTATTAATGATAGACGCAACATAAGAATTGACAGCTTGGGCCTGTTCGCTTCAGCTTATAAGCCGGCTGAAAAGCCGAAACGTCTGATTTGTTGTGAGAGGAAAACACTGTTGCTGGTGTAACACTAGATTCTGGAACATGAGAAAGTTTGCCAATATGGTTTAACAATACATCCTGCAGCACAAGAAAGTTAGCTAATATCGTTTTTAACTCTAAATTCTGCAACATAAGGAGTTCACTGATACAGTCGTTTTTGTCAGCAACGTGATTCTCTCGTGCAATTTGGGCTAAGCATCAAGAGGAATGCTTACATGCAGTATAGAAGGCTCAGGAAGCGGGCATTTCACTGGTTGATCAAGATTGACAGGCTCCACAGGGCGCTCCACCGGCTTGAATTCAACGCCAACCTCAATACCGTGAGGACTCTCTGCAGGAACAGCTGCTGGGTCAGACTCTCCGGTACTCATGTTGGGGGCCAACGTCTCCACAACCTCCTGAACCATCGAAACGAAATTCCCAATCAATCAGGCAAGATTAATCAAGATAAGATACGAATTACTACTTCTTGGCTTTACCAAATCAAAACAAACAAATAAACAACTTGACTGCATAACGCTAATTTCTCGTGGACAAATTTGGAGACAAAACAAGCTCGCAACTTTCTCCAATTTTTGGAAGCAACAAAGGTCGATTAATACCAATTGAACCCCTCCGAACTAAGATCACCTAAAACCAAAAGGAAAAACATGCTAAAAGCATCCCGATTTTGAAGAATCGGAAGAGGAACAGAAAAGGCGAGCTACCGAGTCCTGGAGACAGCAGAATCCACCCATGAACGAGAATGAGATCAAACCAAACCAGCTCAAATCTGAGCCTTGGATGGCTTCATAGAACTGACACTAACCTAGGGTTGACCTGATACAGTTATATACAAGCAGATCCCTTCTTGGACTTGGGGAAGTAAACTACACCAGAAACGACATGGAAGTACAAGTGGGCAAAGTAGGGAAAGGAGAAAGAGGTCGAAGGGAGATCTCACAGCGACGCTCTTGGAGCGGCGGTGGGCGCCAGAAGAGAACCTGGAGAAGATTCCGACCATCGTCTTCTAGCCCCCGCTCTGGCTCGAAGCTTTCTCGGAGCTGAAGGAAGCTGGCCGCTTTTCTTGTTTGCGGGGAGCACTGATCGATGTGTAGCAGTAATTGACCTGTCGGAGTGTTTTATTATTTTATTATTATTATTTATCAATCTTTTTTTTGCTTTTTTCTTAAGCTCTGCTTATATTAGTTAAATAACATTAGAATAAAGTAGGTGACAGATAAGTAGGGGAATCTTTTTGACGCACCCTATTCCTTTCGATGTTTAGACCCTCGACTTGAGAAACGGCGAGTCCTACCAAACGGGACAAACGGAAAGAGCTTCTCCACCGAAGCACCAAGGAGCGGAGCTATTTTTGCACTGCATCTACGAAGAAAACAAAATCCCATTTGGTAGGACTTCTCAAAGTATTTCTCCACTAATTTTTGATAAAACTCTACTAAGGAGCAATTTCAAAATGATTCCACTACCGAAATTGTGGAGAAATCGCAAAACAGCTTACAATAGATAGGAGGAGCTAAAAATAATAACTTCACCGGCTTCTTCTCTCTCCAAGCATAAAGTGATTATACCATATTACTATTGAGAAGTTATTTTACCGAACATTTTGCAAAATGACTTCAACTCCATTAAAGAAGCTGTTCCTACCAAACGGACCAATACAACTCTTCCGGCTCCACCCTTTTACACCTGCCCGTTAGGATGTGCTCCTTAACTTTGTGGAAATTACACCCGAGATGCCATTCGAGGGAGCAGGGCGGCGCTGCGGCAGGCCTGGAGCGACGGGAGAGCAGCATGGTGCTATGGGACCGGAGTTGTGCGGTGCGGCTTGGTGGGAGAGAGGAGCGACGGGAGAGCAGCGACGACGCTGCGGGGCTGGAGCTGCGCGGCGCGGCTTGGCGGGGGAGAGGAGCGGCGGTGGGAACGAACGACATGGTGATGAGGAAAGAGACTAGACAAAGGAGGAGACCGAGGAAAGAGGCGGGTGCGGCGTCTGGATACAAGAAAGACGTACGGAAAAAAGAGAGAAAAGTAGTGAAATCCGAAGGGAGCGGTAAAAAGAAAAAGAAAAAGAAAGGGGAAAAGAAAAAAATGTGAGAAATTGATTTTTAATCTACAATTTATTTTCATCTCATATTATAACATTATTATGAAGGGTACGATCGGATATCTTTCATCTATTCCAAAAAAATAAATACGAGGAGCTGTTTTGCCAAACGTTTTTCAAAACGACTTCAATTCTATTAAAGAAGCCGCTACACTGGAGAAGTCGGAGCTGGATCCGAAGGAGCCGAAATCTTACCAAATAAACCCTTAATGTAGGTGCCTTTGGCAGGGCTTTTGAGGTGGTTTACCACCTGCTCATGCACAAATCATACCAAACGCACAAAATAAAACTAGCTTCGCTACGAAAGTTACCACAAGCTTATTGGGAAAATGAAACCCTACCAAGTACCAAATACATGAAATAAAACTGGTTTCACCGTAAAAGCCGCCGATTGTAAAAATGAGCTAGGCAATGTGAGCGAATAAGTGGCATGAGCCGGAAAAAAAAAAGGCATAAAAGCCACCATAAGCTGATTGGAAAAATTAAAAGAAAAGAGAAAAACAAACTAAGGATATTAAGGATATTTGACATCTTCTATCCATCCAAAAAAAATTGAAGAGAAGATGACCGGTCCCACTACCAAGGGTACCCCAACAGAAGGAACTAAGGCTCCCTTTGGTTGGGCTTCCAAACTGCTTTTGCAAAAGCCAACCAAAGAGGTAAAAAGTCATACATGCTTTTGCCTAAAAGTAGCTTTCACTCTAGTACAAATCCAAAAGCAGGTTTCCCTCCTGCTTTCACCTGCTTTTAGGCAAAGAAATTACCCACCTGCCATTGGTTATGTAGGATACCGATTCGTTTTCCCTTTCTATTTCCCATCCGTTCGTGACCCCTCGTCCGTCCGTGACCCGGTCGCTGCCCTCGCACCCGGCCGCCGCCCCAGCCGCACCCGGCCGACCCCCATCTAGCTGCAAGCAAGCGAGCAATTTGATTCCTGAGACAGACAGACAGAGAAGATAAGCATTGTATCCATGGCGGCGGTGATGGTTGAGGCAGGGCCGTGAGCTGCAGCGCTACAGCGACAGCACGCGCGGTCGCATCGTGGTGGGGTACGTCCCCTACCGCACCAGCGGCGGTGGCGAGGTGGAGGTGCTGGTGATCAACTCGTAGAAGAAGGGCCTCGCGGGGGGCATGCTGATCCCCAAGGGCAGGTGGGAGCTGGATAAGTTCATGGATGAGGCGGCCCGGCGGGAGGCCGCGGAGGAGGCCGGCATGGTCGGCGAGACGGGCCCGGCCCTAGGTCGGTGGTGCTACCGCAGTCGCAGCTACGACGCAACATATGAGGGGTTTGTGCTCCCACTCCACGTCACGGCGGAGCTCCACCAGTTGCCTTGTCAGCGGTAGCGGCCACGGTGAAGGCCGCGGCGATCCTCGACTCCGCCCTATAGGCAGGCGCGCGCGGGCTCGCTCTGGCATCGCTCGCTCCGAGTTGTGCCGGCTCGTGTTTTTCGGTCGTTTCCTGCGCGCGCGGCAGGAGGCTCTTGGTTGCTCTGCTGTCGCCGGCACAAATCTCCTTCTTTTGTAGACCTCCGAGGTCGGGAGACCCCCTCCTTTCTTCAAAACTGGCACCCGGTCCCTGGCCTATAAAAAGGAAACCGGGCCTTCTTTCTTCCACTCTCGACTCCACAACTCACTTACACACATTCTCACACTTCGCACAAACACTCGCTTGCAAGTACCCATTGTAAGCTCTAGTGCACTTGAATCCAAGTAACATGACTCATGCCGAAACTGGACGTAGGGATCTTTCCGAACCAGTATAAACCCTCTTTTCTTGTGTACTAGCCATTGAAATTGAGAAGAGCGCGGTGTATAATCACTAGTCGGCGGTACAAAATAACAGTAGAAATTGTTTTACCAAATATTTTTCCAACAAGACAAGCCAAAACTACAAAAGTCGCTTCACCAAAAAAGTCAGAGCCAAAATAATTTTAGCATGAGTCAGAATTGTGCCAAACGAACCGTAATAACAGAAAATAGCGCGGAGTAAACAACATAATACTCCCTCATTTAATGCATTTTTTATGCATAGGAATTAGGAAGCACATGGAGTCAAAGACATCCTCAAGATATTGTGGGAAAAGAGTAAGTTTGGGCCAAATATCAAAATTCAATGTCATTTCATTTTCAAAATGACCAAACTGGTCATATGGAAGATGTTGTACTCTAGTTGCGCATTTTTTTCTTTTCTCTCATGCTATACTTTATATGCTCATTTATAGGAGCGCTTAACGTCCAAATTTTCATTAAATTCTAGATAAATTTTATTTAAAAATAAATTTGTTAATTAGTTAAATAACTGAATCCTAGTATGAAATTTTCGATTTTTTTCAAAATTCATCTATTTCGTTGGCATCTTAAATTTTTCGCGTTTTGAATCCAATGCACCAACATTCACGAGCGTCTTTCAAAATCCCATTCCGTTCAACTGAGAAAAAGACGGTAAGGTGTCCCGGTCCCAGCTGCCAGCGAAGTCCGCGAACGAACTGAAGGAAACAAAAAACCAAGAAGATGAGAGCAACTTGAACCGGAAGCGACTCGAGTAGGCGGTCAGTCCACTCCCACCACGCCCGACACGCCCACCCCTCCCACCGCTTCCCTCTCTACTCCAGTAGTCCAGTCTCCACGCACACCAACGACCCAAGCCACCGCGATCAAAGCAGCCCGTTCGCCGCTCCGCCCGCCACCCGTCGTCGCCGGCAGCGAGCATGAACCACGATCCCAACCCCTTCGACGAGGGCGCCGACGACAACCCCTTCTCGGTAACCCCCTCTGCTCTGCTCTCCCTCCCCCCATCCCCCATTCCGCGTGGGTTTGGCACGAGCGGCGTGGCAGATCTCGGATGCGAGAGATCTACTCGCTTGGCTCTGGGGGCGTGCTAACGAGGTGCTGCTTTGGTGCCGTGTAGAATGGAGGAGGAGGAGGTGGGGGAGCGCGCGGCGGAGGCGGCAAGTCGCAGTTCGGGTTCCGGCCGGCGGAGCCCGTCGGGTTCGGCGGTGGCAGGGGCGACGCGACCGTCGACATCCCCCTCGACACCATGAACGTAAGAGAGGCTGATGCTCCGTCCCGTTACTACTTCGTTGCGTGATTATTGATCGAGCGAGCTTGTGTGGTAATGTGGCTGTCTTTTGGGATGAAGGATTCGAAGGGCAAGGCGAAGGAGCTGTCGCAGTGGGAATCAGATCTCAGGAGGCGAGATGCGGTATGCGTGCCTTGCTGTTCCCTTGGATTCTCACTGTTAATCATTGACATGGATCTTGACTGAATTTTCTATTCTTCCGTGGAATCTTTCGGGGTCAAGGATATCAGGAGGAGGGAGGAAGCCCTCAGGAGCGGTATGCTTCTGCGTTATACTAAAATTGAACTTAGCTCAATGGTTATCTTCCATTACGTTCACATGGAACAACGAATTGAGTGTTGTTCATTGACTTCTGATTTGATGCCGTAGCTGGGGTGCCCATGGAGGACAAGAACTGGCCACCATTCTTCCCAATCATCCACCACGACATTGCCAATGAGATACCAGCAAACGCTCAGAAGTTGCAGTATCTTGCGTTCGCGAGCTGGCTTGGTATGCATGCATCCTTGATTTTAGTTTTTAATGCACGGTGTGCTACATTTAGTGTTTCCAGGTGTTTGTACAGTTGTACTTACCATCTTACCGAGGGTGTTGTTTTATTGCTATGATGTACAGGCATTGTGCTTTGTCTCTTCTGGAATTTTATTGCTGTCATAGTCTGTTGGATCAGAGGGGGAGGTGAGCTCAGGATTTCTTTCTAGCTAGTTTCTGTCCTTTCTATATACTGCTTTTTCATGCACCTCCACATTTACTGTACTGTTGTACTTGACCTGCAGTTTAAGTACATACAAGTGCTCATTTTTATTGCATTGTTATGCTTTTAATGCAGCAGACCACTAAATCTTGGATAATTTCATCCTTGCAGATTCCAAACTATTTTTCCTGGCTACTATCTATGGTATGCTTGGCATCCCTTTGTCTTACTTGATGTGGTATAGGCCTCTGTACCGAGCAATGAGGTATGCAACTATTGGTTAATGCCTCCTGCTATACATACTGGTTAGAAATTCGTTCATACTGTTAATTTATGAATTGCACTTCCTTTCAGCTGGACATGCATAATTGCATAGTAATGATAGTATTGTAGTAGGCAATAGTACATTGTTGATATTCTGGTTTGACTAAAGTGAAGTACGAAAACAATTTTTTACCAGATGTGTTTAGCTTTAAATGATCTGATGGACCTTCTGCTTTATGTTTTCTAGCACTAACAGTGGTTTTGTACTAATTCTCTGCTAACATATTTGACAGAACTGACAGTGCTTTCAGCTTTGGATGGTTTTTCCTCTGCTACCTGGTAATTTCTTCATCAAGTCATGGTTTCTGCATTCTTGATATTGATGCTATGAACCTGATTTGTTTACTTTATGTATCTTCGGCTGTGCACAGCTCCACATTGGCTTTTGCGTATTTGCCGCCATTGCTCCTCCAATTATATTCCGTGGAAAATCATTAACGTAAGCTTCCTTGCACATCGCACATTTGATGGGAGTATAGAATTTTCATTGACTACCATCATTTGACTCTTTCTTTAGTCACCACTAGTGGTGTTTGTTTATGTTCACTCTTACGTAGTGCGATTAGGAACACCTGACATTACCTTTCCAAAATTAGGCTGTGCTTGTTAAGTTTTGAACTTGAACTTCACTCTAGTTTACTATTATGTACTTAATCTTTGAGTTGCTTTTCTTAATGCTTACAGTTCAGATAGATTGTCTATCTCATTATAATTCTGCAAGACTCAGAATTTTAGTTTGTCTATTTTGTTCTAATAGAAATATGCTTTGTTTGTCATCAGGGGTATATTGGCTGCAATTGACACTTTCTCAGATCATGCGATAGTTGGGGTGAGTACATCTATAGATGTTTTTTTAATCTTTTTGCAGCTCATTATTATAAAAGAGCAACTGCACTTGTTTTCGTCAAGCACTTTTGTGCTTTTAGTCTGCAAAGTCTTCATTGCAATTTATAAGTTCAGAAGATGAGTATCTGACATGTAAACCAATTTCCTTTCCCTTCAGATCTTTTACTTTGTCGGATTTGCCTTGTTTTGCTTGGAGACACTTGTGAGCATATGGGTTCTTCAGGTCTGTGACTCCACTATGCATGTTTGCCATTATATCTCTTCCGTCCTATGCATTGTCCTTTTCTTTCTCAATTTTCATGGTGTTATGAAAGTCCTTTCTGTTAGTTCTTGGCACTCAAATGCATGTGGGATACATGGGCATTTCAATCACGACAGCCATTTACGGTGGATTGTATATGTTTTATTTTCTGTTATGCTCATTTGAGATCAATATAGTTACACACAGAACAATTGTAAATGTTTGAATTTTAAATCTTTAATTCCTTTCAAATATAAACTTCTATAGAATAAGTATGTCTTTTATTATATGTGACTACATTTATCTCCAGGCTTCTAGCTATTCAATTCTATGCATAGTTCTCAATAAACTGAAGTTCTCCTTAAAATGTTGAAAACTATAGGTTCCTAATGTAGTTATGATTTCTACATCTATGAATTTGTACGAATTGTTTTGAGTTTTGCACCTGCAATTTTTGCATGGTGCATAGGTTCCTAATGGTTCCTTTGCTTTTTATGTGTCACCTCGTCTGTTTCTAATCCTTGTCTTTATAGTTTCTATGTTCTTTTTCGTCATAATATTTGTTTCAACAAGGACTGCACAAGCATACACAATTAAATACACATTGTCATAGAAGAATATAGGAAAGTTGAGAGTGAGCATGTCGAGTCATTGTGAACAATGTTACCTTTTTTATTTAAACCATCAACATGTGTGAAGAACTTTTGTTTATACCATACATTCTGCTAATACCAACACAGTTTACTTTCCGACCAATACCAACAGTGGTTTGATCTTCGTTTTGTTTGGTGTGTGCAGAAAGTATACATGTACTTCAGAGGGCACAAGTAGGCCATGGAAGGATTTCCAATACATATGCTTGCGCTGCGGTTCTGTGCATACACATAAGTACATGTCAGTCGTTGTATGTTATGACAATGACAATGTAATTTTTAACATTTAAAGTTTGTATTTTGGAGGGGTATGCCATTATATTGTAGTGTCGTTTCTGGACCGATCTATTATTTACTAGTATACAAAGTACACGTCGTGCTCACTTCTGTTTGCTAGTGTGACTGAGCCGTTTAAGTGTCTGTTGGTGCCTCACAACAAGAGCCCTGGTTGTTGGAACCCAAGATAGCAACCATCCTGGCCTCCTGGGATCTCATTTGTATGTTCTGTGACGTTGAATTAATCTCCCTGTCTTGGAGGTTCAGCTTCTGCCGGTTCTTGCCCTCAATGTTTCCGACTCTGCTTACGTGTCAACATCAGGAGTAGATGAGACTCTCTTTGGTAATATTCTGGTTCTCACATTTTCTGCCAGTCAGCATGGATGCAGCTGCGGCAACAGAGCCAGCATTGCTGTCCACACTGTCGTGACACGATTACGCAACTTTTTTTGGAGGATTTTATGTGGCAAATTGGCAGTGCAGTAGCAAATATTGTTCTCGGCTCGTGAATCCAAATGAATTCATTTCTCTTGACGCGCACGGGCATGTGTTTCGGAATGGCATATCTGAAAAAAGGAAACGAAGAAGGGAGATCCCTCACAGATCACTTGGGCATCAGGCGATGCGGACGCTGACAAGTCCTGGCCGTCGAGTGAGGCGGATGCTTACCTGGCGCACCCCCTACAGAGCAATCAGGTTATCGCGTGGACTGCAGGGGCACTGCGTTCCGAGACCAAGAACGTACATGTCGCGTGAACAGCACGGTACAGGGGGATCATCAGCAACATCCTCGATCCATTCCACCCAAAGTCCTCCCAGGTCTCTCATCTGCAGCCACCCATCATTCCCTCATCTGAAACCAGCCATCCTCGCGCCGCCACGTGGCGAAACCATATCTAAATTCATGGAACCACAACCAAGCTTTCGCTCGTGCGGCCCGGGCCATCACAAGTCAGGGATCAGCTAATCAGCAACGACAAAAGGAGCACAAGTATTCTCCAGGTATTAAAATTTCAGACACGTATAGGCATCTCAAATACGTAACGTATTAGCAGACGAAACAATAATAAGCAGAATAATTTCAACGTATAAACCCTCCAAAACCTGCTATGGCATGTTAAGAACACCAGGAATAGTGGCCACTGATAAAACATTTTCGCTTTCCTGAGCAAGAAAATTCAGCTTACATCCAGCGGAAGAATACTGACAAAATACACTTGTACTAGGAATGAAAGGAAGAACTCATTTTCAGCTCAGTATAGGACGCCCTTGATGTTATCAGAAAAAACAAAGTGAAAAATAGGGACACCACATCATCGACATCCTCTTGTCCTACTTATGTTCTTCTAGCTCCACATCCACCATTCCATTCTCACTCTCTTCTTCTCTTCAAGTTCCACTCACGAGGCTTGGAGGGAAGAAGAGAAGCTTAGCCCAGAACAAAGGCCGGCAAGCAAAAAAATGGCGATCAGCAGCGCGCACACCACCACCTCTCTGCACTCCCCATGCACAACCGTCTCGAACGCAGGATTCAGGCAGAAGCAAGTCATCTTCTTCACCAGCAACAGGAGAGGCGGCAGAAGGCACGGAGGGGCAAGAACCTTCCAGATTTCATGCTCCGTCGAGAAGCCAGTGGTGATTGGCCTGGCAGCAGACTCGGGATGCGGGAAGAGTACCTTCATGCGCCGGCTCACCAGTGTGTTTGGTGGTGCCGCAGAGCCACCCAAGGGCGGGAACCCGGACTCCAACACGCTCATCAGTGACACCACGACCGTGATATGCCTTGATGACTACCATTCCTTGGACAGAACCGGGAGGAAGGAGAAGGGTGTGACAGCCCTCGACCCAAGGGCGAACAACTTTGATCTCATGTATGAGCAGGTGAAGGCAATCAAAGAAGGCCAGACAATTGAGAAGCCAATCTACAACCATGTCACTGGCCTCCTCGACCCACCAGAGGTTATCACGCCCCCAAAGATTTTTGTCATTGAGGGCTTGCACCCAATGTAAGCTCAGTCTATGCCCATGCTCCACTTGCGGCTACTACTCTGGCTCATTCTCTCATAGTATATGGTGTTTGTTCTTTTGTTTCTTCATTATATTCATGGCTACAATAAGTTTCCCCAGACAAACTTCAATTCTCTGGTGCCTTGAGTTAAAAGAGCAAGTCAAAATAACAGGATTGTGTTAGAAACCATGAAAACAAGCAGAATTATTTTCTCTTTCTAATATCTAATTACCACTTATTTGTTTCAATCAGGTTCGATGAGCGTGTGAGGGACCTACTAGATTTCAGTATTTACTTGGACATCAGTGATGAGGTTAAGTTTGCATGGAAAATTCAGGTCAGCTGAACAGAAATAATTATATTTTTCTTGTTCCTCATGAGTCATAAAAGGGACTTTTATGCTGTTTTCTATCATCTAAAATATATCACCGATACTTTGGCAGCGGGACATGGCAGAGCGTGGGCACAGCCTTGAAAGCATCCAGGCTAGTATTGAAGCGAGGAAACCAGATTTTGATGCCTTCATCGGTACAGCATTCTGTCAACTTTGTCTTTTTTAATTGAAGTCGCAAGTTATGTTATGATCAGCCTAAGTTGTTTCTGGATAAAAAAAGACTATGCAACAAAATGCTACATCAACTAATGAAATTCAAACTCAACAAAATGAAGACATGTTAACGCTTACCACTCGGTGTGACAGATCCGCAGAAGCAATATGCTGATGCTGTGATTGAAGTTCTGCCAACCCAGTTGATTCCTGATGACAATGAAGGAAAGGTGCTGCGTGTTAAATTGATCATGAAAGAAGGCGTGAAGCACTTCAACCCAGTTTACCTCTTCGATGAAGGATCAAGCATCAGCTGGGTACCTTGTGGAAGAAAGCTCACATGCTCTTACCCTGGCATCAAATTTGCATATGGCCCGGACACTTACTTTGGCCATGAGGTAATTCATCTCTGTTTATTTGTCTTCTTCAGTCAGGAAAAAGTTTGTCTGTTACTTGGAAACTAACTTGACACCTGATAACGATCTAGCTAGTAGTTCAAATTAGGATTTAAAAAAAGACCAAACCACTTTTAAACTAGTGATCAAGAATTTCCTTGGCTGACAAACTAAACTGTTGATCAGTCTCTACCTGACCCAAAGTTTTTAGAGTTAGCATTTGCTTGATGTATTCAGGTATCAGTGCTGGAGATGGATGGGCAATTTGACAGACTAGATGAGCTCATCTACGTGGAGAGCCATCTAAGCAACCTCTCAACTAAATTCTACGGAGAGGTGACACAGCAAATGCTAAAGCATGCAGACTTCCCAGGAAGCAACAATGGAACAGGTCTCTTCCAGACCATCGTTGGACTGAAGATTAGAGATCTCTATGAACAGATAGTTGCTGAGAGGGCTGGTGCACCAGTTGAGTCAGCGAAAGTTTAATGATCTCCACATTCAGATTTCCTACACCTCTTCAAACTCAATGAGAATGAGAATCCTCGCATTTCCTGTAATTAGTTCGGATATATCACAGCTAGAAGGAGGTAGAAATGTCATTGCAGTGCTCAGGAAAACATGCAATGGAATTTCTAGAAATCCCTCGCCATGGGGGTGCTCTTGCATCTCTTTTTCACATGTTTGAATGTATACCTCTTCCATGCTTTTATGCAGAAAGAAATACAACTGCCTGGTGCCTGGTACCTCTCTGACCAGGAGCCAATGTTTATGCAAGAACAGTCAAGGATCGAGATAGAACATCTATTTTGATGACACAGGTAAATTTATAGGTGGCCCAGTAAGGAGCATGGTGTTCTGGCCAATCCATTCTATATTGTGGATCAGCATTACATTGAAGAAGTAACCATGGATCATTAGTGACAAAAGGGTTATGGAGTTACCCTCCAGATAGAAGTCACACAGAACACTATATATTTCAGATAAAGGACAAATGGGAACTTCAGAACAAATTAAATGAGAAGGACAAATGTTCCAAAAGAATAGGAGAGAATAATCGCATATAGGCACACAGAACAAAAAATATTTTAGCCTGACTCGTACCATTTTAGTGTTTCAGTATGAAAATACAGTGTATTTTTGCTACTACTAGTGTTTTAAGTCAACAAATGTTGGATCATAGCAACCAACTGCTTAATCACTCATTATTGCGGTAGCACATACTGTAAAAGCAACATCTTCAGTAATTCATACAACAGCTGAATCTAGATACGGTTGTTCTTACAGTTGATACAAGCATTGCCACACAAATATAATCAAAAGAAGAGTGGTGGATAAACCCATATCTTTGATGGCCATGGCTGCCGACCCATTGCAAATCTGCTAAATGGTCCATTGTTAGCATCGCCGAGAGGCGCCTCCCACCCTGGAGGGAATGATCTCCAGCGGCGCCCAGTAGCCACAACATAAACTCGGTTCTCCTCCACGCCACAGCTTCCCACATCCATGCACGCAGCAGCACTCTTGCCGGCACAGTCCACAAAGATGCTATACGCCCCAATGTTCTCCACTTCCTCCCACCTCATCCGTGCCATGTCAAGCCCGTAGATGGCCACCTTCTTCACTTCCCTTCTATCCTGATACAAGGAGCCCGATTTCGGCTCCAGCTTGAAGAGCACCAGCAGAAGCCGATCGCCAGCAGCGACCAGACGGGGCCCAAAGTGCCACCGATCGAACGTGGTGGCGTCTGGGAGGCCGGCGGCTGGCAGCATTTGGACGGTGTGGCCTTGGGGACTGGCGCAGAGGCGGAACTCGAGCAGCTGCGCGCGGTCGGTCAAGCCGAGGACGCGACCGCGGAATTCGAGGATGCCCGTGACGAAGGACGCGGGGCGGGGGAGGCTGTGCTTGGTCCAGTGGGGACCGGAGGAGCTGGTATCGGGGTTTGGGTCGGGGAAGGGGAGGGAGAAGAAGGCGTGCTTGGAGTGGAAGACGAGGAGGTGGGTCGGCAAGAGGGCGGCGTAGTGGCATGCGAAGCGAGGGGACGGGAGCACGATCTCGCGGCGGTCGGCGCCGGTGAGAGCGTCGATGATGATGATGCGGGGTTCGCCTTCGGACAGGCCGCGGCAGGGGAGGAGGAGGAGGTGGCCGCGAGAGGCGGACAGGAGGATCGCGCCCTCGGCGGCGAGGTCGGCGCGGTAGGGGAGCGGGCGCTCCAGGACGCGCTGGGAGAAGGCGCCGACGGCGCGGGATCTGGGAAAGGGATTGAGGAGGAACGGGGGCATGCCGGGGCGGAGGAGGTTGGCGGCGGAGGCGCGGAGCAGGCGGCGCCAAGGGCGGCAGACGGCCGCGAAGGCGTAGACGGAGCGGAGGCAGGGGAGGACGCGCCGCAGCACCTCCGAGAGCGGTAGCTCGGGCAGGTTGCCCCAGTCGCGGAACTCCGGCATCGCAGGCACGACGGCGGTGGGCGGGCGTGTCTCGAGCGGTTTCATTGTGGGGCTTCGCGTCGCAGGAAAGAAGACGGGGCTGCGCTGGACTCTCCCACTCCACGGGCCGGACCGGGCGCTCGGCAGGCTAGTTTGTTGTTGTGTGGGCTCAGAGGGAGGCCAGGGTAGCGAAAGAAGTTTGTGGTTGTGCGGTGCTCAGGACTCGTCATGGGAGGAAACGTGGACGTTTTCCTAATTGCCAGTCACCACGCATGCGTGCTGGGCTGCGAATGTGCATGGGCTTTCTAACTTGGTTCGCCTGCGAAAGCCCAGCCCAATGAACTTGGGTCGAGAGGTTTTGACTCCTGCTCCCGGCCGGCCAAGTCAACGATTTTTAAGGATCCGGAGCTCACTTCGAGAAGCTGAAATCGAGGGGGAGAAGATGCCTGTTAGTGGAAGCAAAGGTGATCTGCCCTGTCTTCTTCCTAGTTACTAACCCGGCAACCTAATTAAAATCTGGTGCGTGCTTCACATGTACTCACACGCCTCCCCAAGCTTGGATTGGTCTCGTCACAAGGCACTTGGATTCACGCGTACGTGTCTCATTAATCAGGACACGCATCGAAACAATACCATGGACCGACGGACCCATCAATCGATCGATTGCAGTCTTTGGGTACGCCAAGTACGCGAAACTTCATGGGTAGTTTTGCTATGTTCTCAAGTATCTTTTGTTTGTCTAGCTATACACTTCGAGCATTGGCATTTTAAGTTAAGTGTGAACCGGGCATCGAATTCAGTTAAGTGTGAACCGGGCATCGACGTATGGACGCGATAGGTGATGTACCCCACTCATTACTGTCGCTACTTTATTAAATACTCCCTACCTGCTAGCAAGAGATAATCTAAATATTCAGTTTGTAGTATAATATGCGATGCTTAGCTAGCTAGCTAGACAGTTATCCTTGGCACTAAAGTACGATTGCCTATACTAATTGCTAGCCACCTAGCTTACTAATCCAAAATATTGCGTGTTGTTAGGGTGTGTTTGGTTACCGGGTTGAACTGGGTCGGAACGGGTTCGACCCACTTCATCCCGCGTTTGGTTGAAAAACGATGGGGAACGGGTTGGACCCAGATGGGAATATTCCCAGTTGATTCGGGTCGAGCGGATTCCTCCAAAATGGACGGACCGCTCCGACCCAGTTCTCCCTCGCGCGTCCCGTGAAACCAGCTGGGGCCAGCAGTCACCGCTCCAACCCTATCCTCACCTCTCTCACCCCCTGACGCCAGGCGCACGCCGCCTCCTTGCCATCGCCACCGCCGCCCGTGGCATCCGCCGCCGCCCGCGCCCTGCGCCGCCGCACGCGCCATCCGCCGCCACCCGGACCTTCTGCCGCCGCACGCGCCATCCGCCGCCGCCCGGACCTTCCGCCGCCGCACGCGCCATCCGCCACCGCCCGCACCATCCGCCGCCGCACGCGCCATCCGCCGCCGCCCGCCCGTGGATCTAGCCGCCCGTGGATCTAGCCGCCCGTGGATCTCGCCGCCGCCGGATCTCGGCCCTGCCCGTGCCTTCCGCCGCCGCCCGTGGACTCCGCCGCCGGCCCCTTCCCCCCATCCGCCGCCCGTGGATATCGCCGCCGCCGGCCCGTGGATCTCGCCGCCGCCGCCCGTGGACTCCGCCGCCGGGCCCTTCCCCCCATCCGCCGGCCCGTGGATCTCGCCGCCGCCGGCCCGTGACATCCTCCGCCGCTCCTGACCTCCGCCGCCCCCCTGCCATCCGCCGCCCGTACTGGTGCCGCCCCTGACTGGTGCCGCCCCTCTGCCATCCGCCGCTCCGCAACGCCCCTGTCAAGCTCCATCTCCCCCACAAGTCCCGCCCCTGCTTAGCGCCACCCCTGACATCCGCCACCGTCGTGTCCCCTGCTCTCCAAAAGGTAAGGAAAGTCTACACCATGCTTGACATCTTGATATTTGAACTGTATTAGCTTCGGATGCTCCTGGTTCATAGTATTTTGGGAGATAAATTGAACAAATCATCCAGTAGCAGGACATCCTGGTTCAATGGTCTCTAAGAATAGGTGTTTTTTTCATTCTTGTATTGTAGATGGATAAGAGGACCAAGATTGTAAGTTGTGCTGCTGCTGCATACATGCTGTTGTCAATGATGGCGGTGATTATTCAGTCTAGGAAACGTAAACGATGTACAAGAAGATTTGGTATTACCTATGGGCCTATGGAGGCAAGAGATAGGATGAGAGTAGATTATCTAAATAACAAAATTTGGAAGGATGACACAACTTGCTTGAACATGTTAAGATTTAATAGAGGCAAGTTCTTTCGGTTTTGCAATCTTTTTAGAGAGCGTGGGTTGCTTCAAGATACATGTAACTTGTGTGTTGAGCAACAAGTGGGTATGTTTCTAAATACAGTGGGGCATAACCTTAGGAATAGGTTAGTAGGAACTAATTTTGATAGATCGGGAGAAACAGTTAGCCGTTATTTCAACAAAGTACTCCGTGCTATTGGGGAGCTGCGAGGGGAACTAATTAGGCCCCCGTCTTTGGACACTCCAAGCAAAATTGCAGGAAACAACAGATGGGATCCTTACTTTAAGGTGTGAGGCTTATCCCTCTTTTGTTTTGAGTTTTGTATTAATCTTACCTCATATGGTCCCTAATTATTACTTTTTTGAAAAAATTAGGATTGTATTGGAGCTATTGATGGTACTTATGTAAGAGCATCTGTTCCTAAGAACATTGAGCATGCCTTTCGTGGTAGGAAATCCGTTTGCACACAAAATGTAATGGCAGCTGTAGATTTTGATCTACGTTTCACCTATGTGTTGGCTGGTTGGGAAGGGGCTGCACATGATGCTCTAATTTTACGTGATGCTTTAGAACGTGAGAATGGCCTTCGTGTTCCACAAGGTAATAGAGTAGTAAACTCTCAACTTTTACATACAAATATCAGTTTATAGTATTATAACCAATCTGTCTATCAAATGATAGGCAAGTTCTACCTAGTCGATGCTGGATATGGAGCCAAACCAGGATTTTTGCCCCCCTTTCGTGGTGTTCGGTACCACTTAAATGAATGGGGAAGTAATCCAGTTCAAAATGAGAAGGAATTGTTCAACCTTAGACACTCATCACTACGTGTCACTATAGAGCGGGCATTTGGGGCACTAAAGAGGAGATTCAAAATTCTTGATGATGCTACTCCATTCTTCCCTTTTCCAACACAAGTAGATATTGTTTGTGCTTGCTGCATTATTCACAATTGGGTCATACAAGATGGGCGTGATGAGTTCTTTGCAGAGGATACTAATTGGCCAAGCTACAACCATGCTTCCACACGCACTGGCCAAGAAAATGAGCATGCTGCTATGGTTAATTTCAGGCAGCAGCTAGCAGATCAGATGTGGGCAGACCGTCAAAACAATAATGTTAACTAATATTTGTTTCGAAAATGAATTTTTTTCCAGTTGTATAACATCTTGGCTGATGTATTGCTATTTGTAAGGAAATGTTTGATGTTGAATAATATTTTTACGAACATGTTGCTTGCTGAATTTTATGTAATTTGTGGAGATAATGTACATTTTGTCTACGTATTCTATATTGGTGTAATCTATATTTTGGCTATGTATTGGTGCTGATTTTGTATTGGTCATAATCTATATGTTGGCTATGTATTGGTGCTGATTTTGTATTGGTGATAATCTATATTTTCGCTATGTAATGGTGCTGATTTTGTATTGGTGATAATCTATATTTTGGCTATGTATTGGTGCTGATTTTGTATTGGTAATCTATATTTTGACTATATTTTGGTGCTGATTCTGTACTAGTATTATTACTGATTGTGTTTGTATCTAGCAGAACAATGGAGGAAGTAGGTGAAGGGCGTGGGGGAACTAGTGGGCATGCTACATGGACATCCGCCATGTCTGCTTTAATGCTCTCTCACCTCAATGATTTGGTGGCTACTGGTTTGAAGACATCAAAGGGCTTTAAGAAACACCTTTTCAATGGTTGTGCTAGGGCTATCAATGAGAAGTTCACCACAAGGATCACTGGTGAGCAAGTCAAGAATCATTTGAAAACATGGCAGAAAAGGTATGCAAAGATAAATAGATTGAAGAAGTTGAGTGCAGCCCTCTTTGATGAAGAAAACTGCATGATTACACTAGATGAGGAGCACTACAACGGTCATGTCCATGTAAACTTACTATCTTTGCTTAGTTCTTAATTGATTGACCGGTGTTAAATTATATTAACTTATTTGTCCTCCATATGTAGGATCACAAGTCTGATGCTGAGTTCTTGAACAAGCCCCTCTTGCACTATAGAGAGATGGAGGCAATATTTGGTAATAGCATGGCTACTGGAAATTTTGCAAAAGACACAAGTGCACCTCTAGGTAGAGAGGAGGATGAGGGTGAAAGTCAGGAAGAGGGGGATGAGGTTACTGGTCATGGTCTAAGTGATGGGCCTACCAATCAAGGGGCAACATCTTGTGCTAGTAGACCAAGTAAGAAGGCCAAGGTAGCTGCAATGGAGGAGGATGGGCTGGTTGCCGCTTTCAAAAGTGTAGGTGAGAACCTTGCTGCTGCCATAAAATTGGTTGCTAAACCTGATAATGAGCTGCCAGCTGACCTATTTGACATCTTGAACCAACTTCCTGGTTTTACTTCAGCACACATATCTTTCTACTATGCTCATTTGGTGGCCAATCCTCACATTGGCAAAGCTTTCTATAATCTGCCATTCGAGCACAAGTTAAATTGGATCACAATGTTCATCGCTGAGAAGTTCCCTGGAATGTAAGGTTGATTTGTTGAGTGGGATGTTTCTTTTGTTATAACTTGAATCTTATATTAGTGTGTAAGTCTTGAACTTATATTATGTAAGGCTTGAATTTGGTGTAACTTGTTGTATTGCCTTGAACTTGTTAGATGTAAGTAAGGCTTCAACTTGATTAACGTTGCTCAAGATTGATGAATTGGTGTGCCTGCTTGCTGCCTCTGTTCAATTGGTTAATTGCCTTGACAAGTGATTTTCTACTCGGCAAATGCATGGTGTTATTCCCATCCCTCCTGGTGAATGTTCTGTTCTTTTAGGATGATTTATGCCTATGTGTTTATAACTAGAAAGAAAGGAGCATCAAATCCTATTTTTACAAGTATGACACAATTGCTACAAACATGAAAGTCTGGAGAAAAGCTTGCATTTCAATAGCCTATTTTGATATATTCTGTAGATCGGTTAAGAAGTTAAGAAGTTGATGATTCTATATTATTTTCTAAATTAAACAATACTCAATAATTTTTTACAGTACATAATAGTGCTAGAATGTTGATAGTTTTCTGTTGGTACGGCGTGTGGTCACAGGAACAATCGGCGGTCGTAGGGCAGCTATGTATGTGGTAATCTCACCAGATAGGTGAGCATATTCAGTGTCCAACCCGCATTCTCCAACCAAACAAGAGATGGAACCACTCCGACCCACTTTATCCCCCCAATCAAACAGAAAACTGGGTCCAACTCATCCCTGCAACCAAACAAGAGCTGGGTCGAACCCAACCCAGATAACTGGGTCG
Organism: Setaria viridis; assembly: GCF_005286985.2. Classification (NCBI taxonomy): domain Eukaryota; kingdom Viridiplantae; phylum Streptophyta; class Magnoliopsida; order Poales; family Poaceae; genus Setaria; species Setaria viridis. Next base: position 34,868,423 of record NC_048263.2, read on the forward strand.
GCTCCGACCCAACCCACATGGTTCCAAAACCAAACACACCCTTAATTGCTAGACCTGAAGATGGCAAAATGTATATGTGCACCAAGGGATCGAGACGATACATTTATGCTAGCCACCTAGCTTACTCCATCTAGTGGCAAATGAGTGAAGTTTAATGGTTGTCCATTCTCCTAAATCAAGCATTTCACACTTTGGTTGCATATTGTTTTTTTATGGGTTTTGATCAGCATTATATTCTTGAAATTGATATGATGAGTAGATTTGTTTCGAAAGGTACTTTTATAAAAGTATGTTTTACTATATATGTTTACAAAGATTTGTAATAAATGCAATAGTCAAAATTGTGTTTCGTTTCTAAAAAATGTGTTTGGGGTACTGTGTTAGTGTCCAAAACATCACTTATTTGTGACTAGAGGGAGTACTTTCTAACAGGATTTACATAAATTGCTTGAAGTCAGTAAGAGTATTAGGATTTTTTTTGGAATAATGTTTTCCAAAGTTGGCCTTTTAGAAGACGCTGATGAAAAGCTGGTCCTAGAGAAACTACAGAAAAGGGGTGTCTTTTGTATTATTGGCTTTTGAATGATATGAGATGCATACCTCAAAACATCATCTCTCATAAGCCAGGAAATAAAAGCTAGCTAGCTATTCCAAACTAGTTTGTAGCTAAAATAGAAATCCAGGTTTTGCTTTTTAAAATTCAAAAATTTAAAAGCCGGTTGTGCTTCTGAGAAGCAAAAGCCAAAAGCTGGCTGAAACGACAAGCAGGCCTATAATTACAAACTGCAAGCACGCATACATGGTACATGCCCATACCAACTGGTTTAAGTAATATATAATCATGGTTAATTGGAGCAATATAGGCAAATTTATACTTGGCAACGGCTCCAAAAATTATGTCAAGCACACCATATTCACACTTTTGTTTTTCTTAATTTCTTTCTTTTTTTAACCAAGTGTCACGATCAGCTAAGCGGCCAGGTACGTCGACATGCATGCAAGGGGATGCCTTTATATGTACTATTAACACGTATAGGAATTTTTTATACAGTAGAAAAAGACACCAACGGCATCTGGGTGGAAATAACTAATATTGTGATTACGGAAGCATATTTGGACTGATCCGTAACTAATCTAAGATAATCACTGGCTTAATCTGATATGGCTTGTGAGGATAAGCATGCACAGGTCAAGTGCACAAACAAAAATAACCTTTTGCATTCATATATCATTTGATTTTTCTCCAAACATAGATGCCAATGCAAAAATATAGTGGTGAGATATATATGTTCATGCACACTGCTTTCTCTATATATTTATTTATTTCCATCCTTCTCCAAGCTAGGGAATAAAATAACAAGGTGAGAATGAATGCATGTGCACAGAACTGAACATGGCTTTTGCTTAATTAAATCGATCGTTGAAGGGTCTCACATCATCACATGGCATGGGCATTTATTTGGAAGTCTGATGACACATTCTGTTGATAACCATGACGGCATCGCTGAAGTCATCACGGATTCACAGCAGTTACATAAATCCCTTACACACACATGGATATGGATCGACTAAGATAGCTCTGTATAATTACGGGGCTGATTGGTTGCCTGTGCGGAGGCGGAGGCTTAGCCAGGTTGCTGGGATGCAGTCTGCGACTAGTTTGGTTGCCTGCACACTCATGCGAGCCTGATCCGGCTCATGCAAAAGGCACCTCTCAGCTTGGCTCCCGGGAAACGCAGGCAGTCCGTTTCCCGCGGGCCTGGCTCGGTGGGTACAAGTAATTTTCACTAATGACGATGTTAAGCAAGTGAGGAACTTATATTAAGTGGTATTAGTATTTTTCAAAGATGATTAAGACTTAATGAGGTAGAACTATTAAAGTAAACTTAAATAAAATAAGCATCATAATAATATTTATTTGTAATAGTTCATCTCATGCGGGTAACCAAACACCTTCTGTCCGTGCCTGAGTGAATGAATACAGGTAACCAATCAAACCTTCGTTACATCTGCTGAGCCTAGCTATCAGGAGCTTGGCTCCCAGATACGAGCTAGGCTAAGCTCAGCAGCAAACCAATCACGCCCCAGAACAAAGGCTCAAAAAGCTTCAGAAGTGAGCAATCAGTGAAACCGTAAAGCTCACTGTACTGTTTCTATGCCGGGATGCCTGCTGAGGAAGAATAAGCACTGCACATGCAAGGAACAGATCGACACGGTGCTAGCTTGATTATAACTAAACGGTCAGTGTCAGCTACTAATATAAGATATGTTTACAAGTACTCTTAGTTAATTAGCATCAGCATGTTGCGTTAATAGTATATGCATGCTATATGCCTAGGTGGCACATGGCAGGATGCTTCTTATTCCCTCTCTTGCTGCTTCTAGGCCCCCATGTCGTTCAACTGTGCGGGCGCATGCCTTTTCCACGATCAGAGTCGTCAGAGAGAGAATCCCACCAGTGAATCAGTGGCGACTGATGAGCAAAAAGGTTAGGGCTTCTTGGCTCCTAATCAAGCTAGCCTCTCTCTCTCTCTGAGAGAGAGAGAGAGCGAGAGAGAGATAGTACTTGATGCTAGATTTCGAAGCACATGCCTGAACGTGCATGCTGCGGGTGTTGTTGGGCGCAAAATTTTTTCAGAAATAAGTATAATCAATCGTGTGATGCTGAAAAGATGCATGGAATCACTTCACTGCCTGCTGCGACGCAAGTGGTGTGTTTCTTTAACGGTCTTCGAACACGACGCTCTCTTAAAATTCAGCTGGCTGTCGTCATGTGGCCATCCTTAATGAGTTTGTCTTGTCTCGATTATTTTATGGCAGTAATCAATTAACCACATGTTCCTGCATTAATTACCGTTGTTAGCTTTACGTGCGAGATGTGTTTACGCCTGTCCGTGGTTACTGACCACCAGGTCGATCGAAATTGACATGCCGGTTAATTTTTTGATCCGTCCTGCAGCAGGGAAGAGAGACAGCTCGCACATTTCAGTACCGTCGGCTGCAGCAAAGTCAAGAGCGTGATCAAGAATTGATCTGTGAGAGAGACTGAGACCGCTGCGTGGCCGTGTATTCGTTCAGAAATCAGAATCTATCCTGGCGAAAGGAACACATGGAGAAGATATTCCCAACGATTAGAAGAAATAGGGTGCCGTCAGTAAACAATTTCACGAAGCATTACCACGCACAGACACCAAAAGATACGCACGTACGCGACGCGCGTGCGGTTAAATGACGCGAGAATCTTCTTGCAGCTGGCCTTGACCAAGTCTCCTGCAGGACTCCAATTCTACCACGTACACGCACGGCGCGGGGTTCGAGGATATATATACGTATGTATTGCAACGCTGCTGGAGTCAAACTGCTGCTGAAATAGTAAATTTTCGTGCGTGCACGAAGGCTTAATTGGTTTATTTTACCGGCCAGACATATGTTTATTTGGTCTGAAATTTACATTACATATTACTCCTTATCGACATTCGACAGCATGCATGATGCTGAGATAAGAAAAAAGAAAGATGGGTTCCTTTTTTTTCATTTTTCTAACGATGGATGCATGCAATCTTCATTTTAGGTAATGGTGGTAATAATACTCAGTCTTTGCAACAACTAAGGATGTATGCACACTATTTTTTATCCTATTATTACTCGTAACGTACCAGGATTTATTTGAACCTTGGTGAGTGAAATGATGGGCGCACAAACTTCACCCTGCCCCCTCAGGCGAGTCCTGACCAACCTAATGTGGACTGACACCGTTCGTGTGCAAGTGTGCTTTACTGTACAAAATAGCAAGATCGAGTGCCTGCCTGCCTGCCTGGAGCTCTGGAGTCTGGACCACGCATGGACTCACTGAGCGCTAGCTAGCTGTTCCATCAAGCTGCACTTTTACAACAAGAGCATCGCCTTCGCCTCCGCCTTCGATCGGCAGTAGAGAGTTATTTTTTTATGAACCGCGGGCGCTCGAGCCGAGAGGCACAGGTCTGACGTGAGGAAGACGAAGGCGCGCACCGGCGCACGTTATCAGCCAGCAGGGCGTGGCTCCGCATTTTTTAATTAATCCGTGCTAATTAAGCATATCATTTGCGCCGCGCCACGGACGCCTGTTCAAACATGGCGTCCGCATTCTCTGCTGCGAGCCAGCAGAACCGCCAGCTGGTTCATTCAAGCTAGTGTTGAAAGGAATGCAGTGGCTTAGCATTTCCTGGATCGATCGACTGGGCCATTACAACAACTAAGCAGCACGATTAACACTAACCGCCGCCGACTGGGAAAGAAAGGACGAAATCCTGGTACCGACAGGCACGCGTACTCGCGCACCTGGCTACCAGCTATGGCTAGTGTGTGCACAGTGAACACATGTAACGCGTCGCCATACCATATGGCTTGCGCTCTTGGACCTGCTGGTCGCTGCCTCTCTGCCATGCCACTGCGGCAAGGCGGCAGGCGCGGCACGACAAGGACAAGCGTCCATGAGCTCCCTGATCCGGCGACCCCTCGATCGTCCCCCGGCTCCAAAATTTTTACCGCGCGCGCGAGCGGCAGCGCGCCATTTCTTACCTTTTTACTGCGTGCTCCGAGCTGGCGAGCTGTGTGTGCTGCTCCGCGCATCGAGAGCACTCGCAGTCCGGGGAAAAAGAAGTCAGCGACCATGCATGATGCATCTCCTACTTTTCCATCAGGAAAAGAGCACTAGCACTCCCAGTTCCCTCTCTCCTCTCTCTCTCTGCCACAATTTTGTCCGCTCCGAGCTAGCCCAACGTACTGTGCCTGCCTGCCCCCCTTGCCCTCCCTCTCCTCTCTCTTTCTCTCTCATCCGTTCTCTCTCTTCTCTCTCTCATGTCCTTGTAAAGAAAAGACAGTTTGATTGCACAGCTAGCCCACCGGCCACCGCTCATATCATACGCTTCCCCTCGCCCCCGCACGGCACAAACAAACAAGCCCGGCCGGATCGAGCGAATTCAGCCGAGCAAGGTAGCCTTGCGAGCAAGAAGCTCTCTCTCAAGACTCGAGCTCTCCTCTCTAACCCTAGATCAGTTGGCTTTATTCGGTTCTTCCGAATTGCCAACCAAGAGCTCACTCTCCTGTAGAGCGGCTCCGGGAGAAGATCAGTAGCTAGCAAAGCAAGGTTACGGAGGTAGCCATGTGCGACTACTTCTTGCAAAGGATGGAGGGCGACCACCGCCAGGCCAGCGGAGACCTCACCGACGTCGTCCGAGCCGGCGGCGCGATGCAGGCTGGTGTCGCGGACCTCTCCTCCGCTGCCACAGCGGGGTGGCAGCTCCCGGCGGCCGAGCCAGGAGCCGGCCTCTTCCCGCCACCCCAGCCGTCGCCGTCCGATGGCGCCGGCCCGAGCGATGACGGCTTCGGGGACGCGTTCGCCGGCCTCTCGGACGCCTTCGGCACCGGCGGCAACTTCCGCGCCTGCTCCTCCGGCGGCGCTGCCGACTTCTTCGACTTCGAGGCGCCTGTCGGTGGCAGAGGAGGCGGAGGCGCACTGGTGGATACCGGCGGGGGCGGAGTGGTGGCGAGGGGGATGCAGATGGCGCCGGCGCTGTCGCCGAGAGAGATACGGCCGTACCCAGTGATGATGGCGGGCGGTGACGCCGTGAAGCTCGGCGTGCCGACGATGATGCCCGGCCTGGCGGTTGGGCCGCCTTGCGCGTTCGACGCCGTCGCAGGGATGCAGATGCCGTCGCCGCACGGCGGCGGGATCAAGCGCAGGTTCGGCACCGTGATCGCTGCCAGATCTAAGCAATTCTTGATCATTGTCATGCATGAACCAAACCCTTCCCTAATTTCTTTTCCCGGGTGCGTGTGAATTTTGCATGGGATTTCTTGTGTAGAGTCAGGGTTCGAGATTCGTAATTCAGGGAAAGTGCCGCTGCTCACTTTTCCTGCTCCCATTCTGGTCTTTTCCTCATTCTGCATCTTCCAAGGATTAAAAGGGAGAGTAAAAAATCACAGCTATTATTCGGTTCTAACAAAAACGGCAAGATCAGATGTTCTAGAATCTAGATAAAGACTATAAACTTACAGGTAGCCACTAGCTGCTTGTGAAAAACTTCCGAGAATAAAAAATCAAGTAGCGTCTACAGGGGATTGAAAAAATACAGTAGTAGACAGGATTTCAACTAATAAGCTAGCATTTTGCCCAAAACAACTAGGCCTAGCTATTTCTTAAGCTCAACTTGCTGTCTTTGCAAACCCTACCTAGTCATCTCATTTTGTGCAAGATGCATGCTTTTATATGATCATACAAAGATATATAAAAAATGTGCTAGCTCAAAAATTATCTTTTGGTTAAGCATATGATCACTGGCACTTGTTGCTTATTGGTGCTTTCATTTGTGTTTGATATGCAGGAAAAACCAGGCAAGGAAGGTTGTCTGCATCCCAGCACCTGCAGCATCAGCAGGAGGGAGGACCACTGGAGAGGTTGTTCCTTCTGATCTCTGGGCTTGGAGGAAGTATGGACAGAAGCCCATCAAAGGATCACCTTACCCGAGGTAAATGACTGGTCTCTCTTCTGATCCATGTATGCATTTGGGTATGTGTGCGTATATAATTATATGGTGATCATCTAATCGTAATAATATGAGCATGCATTGCTCATCAAAACCCCCCAATCAGGGGGAGAAGACACGGATTCCTATTTCTTTCCTGGTCGTAGTATTCTATTTGGTCAGTTGTAGAAGCTAGCTAGCACATGATAAGGTAGCAGCTGAAACTATATATTTCAGTTGCAATTGGCAACTGAAAGAATTAATTGAACTCCATCATGGAATTTCTAAATAACAATCGTGAAGTTCAAGAACTCTGAGTAGTATTTATTGTCCTTCTCCTTCGAGCCATGCCATGTAATTTTCAACGTTCACAGTTGTAGAGTTCAAAAAATATTGTGTCGATTCTAAGGATCTTTCTTATATTACTACGTTGTCATAGAAAATTAAAGCATTAGAGGTTTAAAACTTACCAATGTTGAAGCATAATAAGATGTACTCCCTACATCCCAAATTATAGGTAGTTTTAACATTTCTAGATTTATAGTTTTTCTATGCACCTAGATATAAAATCTAGATACGTAGCAAGTTATGAATCTAGAAAACCAAAACAAACTACAATTTGAAACAGAAGGATCGGAGTATATACGAGCTTACCCTAATAAACCAAGAAAAGTTAAACGAAGAATCAAGTTTCCTTACAATTTGCTTCACGCACAATTGATGATTCACCACCTCACATTTCGTGTGCAAATTTCGTCCTATCTATATGACAGTTGAAATTGAAACTATGTTGCATTTTGCACTAGCCCTTTCACATTCAGCGATGACACGCACAAGTATACCTACAATATCTTTCATTATCAAGCATAGCTCACCAACGAATCGATTGAAATTTTCTATAAATTAAAAGATTAAATAAGCCCACTATATTTTTGGTTGATCTCATGCTGAGCACTAAATATAGTTAATAGTTCCATCGCTTTACATTGTATCCCTTTCTTCATGGATTCTTCAGTGTTTTAATTTGGTGATTTCACACATGCATATATACAGAGTCTGAAAGATGCAAATTATCGTTCTTATTCTGCAGCAGTATATTTGTTAAAGTGAACAATAGGGTGTACTTAGGTTATAATTCTAGCAAGAATTCTGAGCATTGGATATGTTTAGAGATTGTTTTCGCTAGCTATAATTAAAATTTTCATGTTGCCGACATAAGTTTAAACAATACATTTGTCCCATACAGAACAAGTTTTAATTTTCTGTGACATAATACTTATGTATGGGAAATATTTTGACCAAAAACTCACGGCAAAGTATTTGTCCCATACAGAACAAGTTTTAATTTCCTGTGACACAACGCACAAGTTTTAATTTCCTATAACTACATGCAAATATATAGCACTAGCGCCTAAAATTTTGGAATATTTAGAAATGCATGCGCTTCTGTACTATTTTTAATTTAGTTCTGAAGAAAAATATGTACATTGTTTTCAGAGGGTACTACAGATGCAGCAGCTCGAAAGGATGCCCCGCGCGGAAGCAGGTGGAGCGCAGCCGGACAGATCCAACCTTGCTCGTCATCACCTACAACTCGGAGCACAACCACCCGTGGCCGACGCAGCGCAACGCGCTCGCCGGCTCAACGCGGTCTCACCACGCCAAGAACAGCAAGAGCAATTCCTCGCACAACCTGCAGAAGCCCATCGTTAAGGCGGAGCCGGATCAAACCGCGACGGCCGCCAGCGCAACCACGGCGACCGCAGCCACCAGCACCACCACCACAGCGACCACAAGCACTGCCAGTAACAGCACTCCGACGACGACGACGATGGCTGTGAAGGAGGAGGCCATGGTCGGGTCAGAAATGGAGAAGGGCACCATAGACCATGGCACTTCTGTGGCGCTGGATCACGGTGATCTCATGCAACAGATGTTCAGCCAGAGCTACAGGCCGATGATACCGGAGGGCGGCCACCACGTCGACGACTTCTTCGCCGACCTCGCCGAGTTGGAGTCAGATCCCATGAGCCTGATCTTCCCATGTGGTGATCCGGGCAGGGAGAAGGCAACAACACCCAAAGGCTTGGGCGCCGATCCATTGTTCAACATGCTGGATTGGGGTACCATGGCCACCAATGTTGTTGCTACTTCTGCAGGGAGCTCATTTGAGCAAGGGGAGAGTGGCCTACTATGACATTGTTTAGCTTGGAATTGAAAGAGCAAGCATATATGCACACACCACATTTGATGATCTCTAGGATAATAAACATTGCATTAAGATGGCAAGAGGTAGAAAAGGAAAAGATGAGAGATTTTTTATTTCTCTGTCCCCCTCTTTTAGTAATGTTTCTTCATTTATTTGTTCTGATTGAGATGTGCTTCAGATCATGTGTAAACATTCTGTCTGCTCTTGTTAGGAGGTTGGTGAGTATAATATGGACGAATTGCACTCTCGCACACATTAGTTTCTTCAATGCTCACTGTTATCTAACAGAACAATATACTCTATGTGCTCGGAGGAAAGGATATATAATATAGAATCAGCGGAGCATATAAAGACAAGTCCTTCGAGACGTGACAGAAAGCTGGGGTGTGAGCAAGGCTTTACCTTGCATCTGTTTTGGGCCAGGGAAGTGCACTCGATATGACCCCAAGTGGTGCGTTGCTCTCTCTCTCTCTCTCTCTCTCTCTCTCTCTCTCTCTCTCTCTCTCTCACACACACACACACACACACACACACACACACTGGGGGCAGAACAGTGTACGTCTGCCGTCTGGCCTGCGTAGAGAATCTGACGAGAAAACTGGGAGAACAAGTGCTGGCTCCCTTGCTTGCACGAGAAGGGGATATGTTGGATCTGCCATGGGTACATACTTTTGTCTCCTGCTGCACGCACTGCACCTGTGTTACTGCACGTCTGCACCTGTTCCTCAGAGCATCTCTGCTTCGATCATCTCGTGGCCACACGGCCCACACCCACAGTGCACATGCACAATATACACTGTACTACTCCTAGTCTCGTACTATACGTCGCTATGACCATGAACATACGTGCGTGTAGCATTTCTTTCCTAATGGCCGACATGAGTTAAAACCCCTCTCCCCTCCCACAGTCCCCATGGCGCGCGCGCTGCTAGGGGCACACCGTCTTGAATACGAGCCCCGCCAGTCTTGGGCGCCATTGATGTGCGTGTTCCGGCGCCCGCGTACAAGGCCATGCAGATGCACATCTTGCGTTGGACCCCCTCTTGCATATGTCGCCGGACGCCGGTAATAGTCTGACGAGACCGGTCGTGCACGAACCTTTAATTCCCCCAAGTAAAGGAGCGCGTGTCTCCGGCGGCCGGCCGGCTGGCCGGCCTGATTCTTGCATGTGGTACGGTAGTAGGAGGGCACGCATGCATGTCCCAGAAGCTAGCTCTTGGCAAGACGCCAAGAACAGCGTCCCAGCTTGGCAGCTTCGACCTCGTCCCGTTCTGTTCTTGGCGCGCGCGTGCTTATATGTGTAGGGGGATGCGACATGTCTGCTGCTCCTCCTCTGAACGTTGGATTGCCTACTATTTTCAGATATACGTGATGATCCGTTATTGGCACATCGATGAGTCGTTGTGTAATATCATGCGTTATGGAATAACAAAGATATATAATTTATATCTAAGACCGTGTAGCTGAGTGGTTTAATTTTACTGGTTTTCTTTCGCTCAAAAAAGTGTAGTTGTGCTTAGAGGTACAAGTCTGAGCGAGTTGCGCTTTCACCTTTTCTTTATTTTCCAAACGTCAACAAGAGAACTGCTGAAATTTTATTAAAATAAGAAATCCAAAAAGGAAAATGAAAAAAGAAGATATTACTAGGCTCGAAATATTTGACGAAGGGATGCATGCATGGGGATATCATCAGCTCAAGCCCTCAACTGCGTTGTGTACTTGTACCATCTGGCCTTGTAGCCAGCAGCCTGCCGGGGCAACAAATCGTGGCCGTTCGCGACAGCACTGATAGGTCGCTTTCGCCTTTACGCCCTGCATGCGGTCAAGTCAAAGAAAAGCCGGTGGACAAGAAAGACCAGTCATGCATGCTTTTCTAGAATCCTTTTCCTTCAGCTTTGCCCTCTCCTCCTCTCCGCTCCTTTTTCCTCTTGAACCGGTTAATTATAAAACCAATTGCATGAATGAAGACTAATTCGCGTGATAAATCTATTAAGACTAATTAGTTTATGATTTGACTATGTGGTGCTACAGTAAATATGTGCTAGTCATAGATTAATTAGGTTTAATAGATTTATCTCGCGAATTAGCCATGATTTATGCAATTAGTTTTATAATTAGTTCACGTTTAGTCCTTCTAAAGAAATCCAAATATCTGATGAAACCCGAACAAAAATGAGTCCATGGATCAAACACCCACTTAATTTCTTGATCTATTTATTTTTTGATCGGTGATGCGCTTCACAGGATCGGAGCATGCATGCTTGGATGGCAGATGGTGTGTCGTGGTCGAGCATTATGCCAGCAAATATATGGATGATTGGCTAAGTACTAGCGTATATGATCATTGGATCAGAGGTTCAGCAGCGTAGATTAGTTAAGATCGCATGCTCGAGAGAGACAAAAAAAAAAATGCACGAGCAGTTTGAAACTGCTCAGAGATCATCATGCAGCTGATGACAGTTCAGATAGAATCTCACTTGATCTAGTTCGTACGTGGTAGCCAGTTAGCCACGCTAATTGATTCGTGCTATGCGCCTATGCCCATTTTGTTTCTTAAAAACCAACTGATGGGATGGTTTGGTGCAGTACGGTACGGTACTGCAAACCGACCGCATTAGCTGTCTGGCTTAGATGACAACGGGGGGTTGGGAGACAGGAGCTACTTTAGCCCCAGTCACATCGGATTTTGATACTAATTAGAAGTATTAAATATAGACTAATTATAAAATTAATTGCACAACCCGTAGGCTAAATCATGAGATGAATCTATTAAGCCTAATTAGTTCATGATTTGACAATGTCGTCTCGCGATTTAGCCTGGGGGTTCTACTATTAGTTTTGTAATTAGCTTATATTTAATCCTCCTAATTAGCATCCAAACATCCGATGTGACAGGATTAAAGTTTAGCTCCTATCTCCCAAACACCCCTAACATAAGTGAGGATTTGTTGTGTTGGTATACCCTTCAAGTGCATTGCTGCAGTTCTCGAATTTATACTACCTCGTTCTCTAGCAACTTCTATACTCCCACGGTTCCCGTGTTCCCCCTACTGAGTTAAAAAAGAACACCATTAGATGAACATGAAAAATTATAATAAAAATATAATTAGATAGAACAAGCAAGCATCTAGCATCATACAAATTTTTGCAACGAACAAATTTTTCTTGACTGATTTCACTTTTTCGTTTCTCTTTGCAACACGTGAGCATAGATCCTTACATAATCTAAGCAACTATATTTTTGGTTAAATATTTTATGCAACTTTTTTTGGAGATGTTCTTTTGTACTACGCGAGCACCAGTTCATGGAGGTGCTCTCCCGTTTTTAAATATATGAGATCATAGATTTTTTTTGTTTGTTTGATTTTTCATTCTCTAAAATATCTATACGAATAGATAAATCTAAAAGTAAAGTATAAAGTGCATTCGACAACACATTTAGTGGTACTTACTTTACTTTACTTAATTAATTGAGTAATAGTATTTTTGGTCAAATTTTAAGAAAAAAATTAATAATACCATCATATATTTAAGAATGGGGGATCTTCCAAACTTTGTTTTTCCCCCTCACGGTTCAGCCCTGCGACGGCACCGTACGTAGCCTCAGTCGTCGCTAGCTGTATCGGCCCGCGGTGGAGCTAGCAGAAATCCTTTCCTCCCGCACCGCACGAGCTGCTGCTCCCGCTAGCCGGCGGACACGCATGATTCGCAACTTACAAACCATCGCAGTCACACGCATAGCGCCCAGGGACACGGATTCTCGCGGCCATCGGCGATTGGCGAGTATGTAGCCAATACTCCAATCCAAACCAAACAGGCCGGGGTGCCGGCCGATGACGACGCGTGCGCGGTGCCGGTGCGCGGTTCGTCGTTGGTGTGATATGTTGGCCGTCCGGATTGGAATCGTTGGCAGCCGCGTTGGAGTGGCGTGATCGACGATGACGACGCATGGAGCCGCCCCTCGATCGGGCCGGCCCAACAGATGTGGGCGTGGTTTTAAGACGTGGGGCGACGGGGGCATGGTTTGTGTGTGAGGCAAAAATCATTGGCAAGTAGTAGTACGGCGGCGCGTCCGCAGCGCAGTGGGCAGCAGCGACCGGGCCTGTCGTGTCCAGGCACTGTTCGCCGGTTGGGACGTCGCGCCCTCATTGGTGCCAAGAATTGATTCGAACGGCGGCGTGTCGAGGGCTGGCCGAGCCGAGCCGAGCATTGTAGCAGTCTAATGATTGGGCAGTGCCGAGTTGGCAAATCCTTCCCAGTAACTTTGTTTTTTTCCGTCATGGTTCAGCTCTGCGACGGCACCATACGTAGCCTCGGTCGTCGCTAGCTGTATCGGCCCACGGCGGAACCAGCAGAAATCCTTTCCTCCCGTACCGCACAAGCTGCCGCTCCCGCTGGCCAGCGGACGCGCAGGATTCGCAACTTACAAACCGTCGCAGTCACGCGCGAAGCGCCCGGGGATATGGATTCGCGCGGCCGTCAGCGATTGGCGAGTATGTAGCCAATACTCCAATCCAAACCAAATGGGTCGGGGTGCCGACCGACGACGACGCGTGCGCGGTGCCGGGTGCGCGATTCGACGGCACCATACGTAGCCTCGGTCGTTGCTAGCTGTATCAGCCCACGACGGAACCAGCAGAAATCCTTTCCTCCCGTACCGCACAAGCTGCCGCTCCCGCTAGCCAGCGGACGCGCAGGATTCGCAACTTACAAACCGTCGCAGTCACGCGCGAAGTGCCCGGGGATATGGATTCGCGCGGCCGTCAGCGATTGGCGAGTATGTAGCCAATACTCCAATCCAAACCAAATGGGTCGGGTGCCGACCGACGACGACGCGTGCGCGGTGCCGGGTGCGCGATTCGTCGTTGGTGTGATATGTTGGTCGTTCGGATTGGAATCGTTGCCGGCCGTGTTGGGGTGGCATGATCGACGATGATGACGCATCGAGCCGCCCCTCGATCTGGCTGGCCCAGCAGATGTGGGCGTGGTTTAAGACGTGGGGTGACGGGGCACGGCTTATGTGTGAGGTGAAAATTATCGAGCAAGTACGGGCAGCGCGTCCGCAGCGCAGTGGCCGGCAGCGACCGGGCTTGTCGTGTCCGGGCACTTCGCCGGTTGGGACGTCACGCCCCCATTGGTGCCGAGAATTGAATCGAACGGTGGCGTGTCGAGGTGGCCAAGCCAGGCACTGTAGCGGTCTAATGATTGGGCAGTGCCGAGTTGGCAAATCCTTCCCTGTACAGTGCTCGCCAACAGAGGACGGGCGGGCCGCCGACAGTGCGCGCCACTGCTCGAGTGTCCCGCGACCCAGCGAGAGGAGGAGGAATCGGCCCTCGGCTTTTGTTTGTTTCCTAAGGGCAGTTATATGTCCCACAGGGCCGTCGCACGCAGAGTAGAATTGGGCCTTCAACGCATACAATGCTGGCTGAGACTGCATTCCAATTCTGAAGAGGGCCGGCTGAAAAAGGAGGCCCATCAGACTCACGTCCTCAGAAAGGCCCATGTTTGTTGCTGACGAAGGAAGGAGGCGCGGAGCAGCGAGGAATGTGGTGGTTTGGTTGCTGCTGAAGGAATGTGGTGGACAGGCGGTGGTGGTGCATCTGCTGAGGAAGCAGCGTAAACACAACACCAGTTTCTTATCCACGTCGTCATCTCAGTGCGGAAGATGCCCTCGTGTACGCACTCTTGCTATATCAGACTCCATCCATGCACCCGTATTCCAGCTTCCAGGTTACGCGATGTACCCTCGCCCGCGCAACACGATCTAATGACAGTATGATACTCTGAAACTCCAACGTGCTTAACGATCGCGTAAACAAAATTAAAGTTGTTGAAGTGCGCGCCCTGTTGCCGGTCGTCTAGACCCTCGATCGTATCGGCCTAGAAATGCACACGGTCTGGTCTCTCTGTGCGGTTGTTTATTACTGCACTGTTCTGTTCGTCGTTGGTTTTGCTACTCATTACCTACTTTTTCGAACATGACATCTTGATCGAACCAAAAATTGTAGACTCGTCGCAGGTCAAACACTGAGCAGGTCTCTTCCTTCCAGAAATCCAAGGTGTGGCTCGCCGACCGTGGCTGTCGTCGAACCATTCCCGTCAGTTTTCTTGATTCAGACGATGTTCGTTCTACCAACCTGTTCGCATACACATGACGTGCAAACAAGTTGCTTCCGATCTTCCCATGAACTCCTACAGAAATGACGCCGCGCAAGTAAAGTTCAGACGACTGCATCGACAGCAGGATAATAGAGTTGGAAATGGACAATTTTGGGTGATGGCGGATTCGCGGTGTCGATCGCGTCTTGACTACACTGCGTGCTCGCGTCGATCTTCCTCAACGAGCGGCCACACCAGGCCTGAGCTCTCGACGACCAGATGGACAGGTCGTCGTGACAGGTTATACGCAGGCGGCTGCGCTGACAGCGAGCAGCAGAGAAATGGAAATGGAAACGCACGTGATACAGATCGAGATCGAACGTGGCGGTGTTTGCGTTTGACCATGCACCACCGCATCATTCTTCTTCTCAACAACCTCACGAGGTGTACATCCTGCGTTGTGCGTGGGTCCGTCGTCGAGAAGAGTCTCTGAACTCTTCAACAGCTGCTTACCACCTTAATTATGGGAAGACCAGTGATCATGTCAGTATATCCAAGCAATTTCATCTCTTACAACAACGTGCTCATTGTTATTACACGCATGACCTCTTCAATACCACGTGTTCTAACCTGTTTTTGATGCACAATAACTAAAGGATCCAGTATGAAGACCAAATAGAGAGATGATTTGTCAATAGTTTTGTGTAGAGTATATGAGATTAGTCAAGTATCTTGACCACGTGTGCGTGATTCTTCTATAGTTTATTATCTGAAGAATAGATTATAGATGCCGCGCAAACACCTCAGCAGCCTGCAAAATCTAAGCTATCTGAAGAACAGCCCCATTTCTAAGGAACATCTAAAAATAAGCTTCACGCAAAACATTAAGTTCCACGTTTTTTATTTTGAAAAAGTAATCTGACTGAAGATTAATTTTTTGGGCTTGTTGAAGGTGAAGTATTAGGATCCCTTCCTTGCAATATATATTAAGCTCCCTGATGATAGATTAATCTTTCTACCTTGACTAACGCAACCATTTCTGTTTACGCCCCATCAAGAGAAAGGCTGACAAAGCCCAAGTGACAAAGCCCACCGCTAAACGACAGAAGTTACAGGCCCGCGAAGCCCAAGGCATGCAACTCCAGGTAGCTTTCAGGGGATTTATTCTGTGAGGTGGCATGTCTTACCTGCTGCGGTATTTGATATGCATCTGTTCATCTTCTCAAGTATGCATCCTTCATCGTAAGCTGAGCACACGAGGCAAGAGAGTTTTCATCTTTGACTTCCAACTACAGCACGTAGTTGAGCAAAACCATAAGTTTTCTATGGCAACAGGCCGCTGCCTTGATTCAGTATGATGCCATGCCAACGATGCCATCATATT
Source organism: Setaria viridis (assembly GCF_005286985.2). Taxonomy (NCBI): domain Eukaryota; kingdom Viridiplantae; phylum Streptophyta; class Magnoliopsida; order Poales; family Poaceae; genus Setaria; species Setaria viridis. Next base: position 34,884,618 of record NC_048263.2, read on the forward strand.
CTGGACTCTGGAGCAAGAGCAACAATGAAATGAAGTCATTTCTGTAGGCCATCGTCTACAATCATTTCGAGTGAGCAAATAATTATTTCTAGGCTTACATGATAGAACTGTTTTGTTCTTAAAGGCTGAAACTACTGAACCAAAACTTAGACCCTGAAGATAACTTCATGAAGTCCTCCAAAAACAGATGAAGTACATAATGCTAGTTTGCTATTGTATATGTGTACTTTACCCGATAAAATGATCAACGTTTTTTGAAAAGTCTAATGACCCAGGCTTCTCCATAATTTCTGGTCTTAGCACTCGTGGGTAAAAGGAAGTGGAGCGATTATTGATTGTGATGTTTCAGGCGTTGAATACTTGCAAGGAACTGCTTTCTTTGAGATCTAGACCAACTTAGTTGTCTATATCCACTTGTCCTACATGGCAACAATGCTTCTAATTCAGCAGCTATCAGTACTTGACTTGGGATAAATTTTACTATACTCATGTTAGGTGCAGTTTTAGCACTCTTACTGGGGAAGGTACAGGATGACAACCATCTCCCTCCTCATACTTGTCATGGCAAGCTGTCTTTGCACGGTTGTGTCATAGAACTCGTACCAAATCATAGAGATTGTAATCCATTTTCAGGCAGCCAATGGAAGGGATTGGTTATCATCACCATATCAGTTTCGCTGCCACCTCTAAGGCATGTCCGAGCAGACCTTATGCATTTTTAACACTCAGAAGCTTTTCTTCTTCTTTTTGGCCTGTATATCTTTGCCCTTGGATCTTTTTTTGGTTAAAATCGACTTTGCTCACATTCACAGCGGAAGAAAATTTGACAAGTTACAAGGAAGAGATTATTACAGTTCGATAATGCACTCTCAACTTGGCAGCATTCACTGCAGAAATTTGTTGGCATGAGCTAATGAGAGAATAACAAGAGGGCCTTAGATGATATCTGCACATGATGCGTTACAGTTGCTGCTATGGATATTTGTCAGAGAACAAACACATACGTATTGAATTTTGATGCCTGACATTTAACCACTGTATCTGCATGCCAGGTCTCATACAAGTGTTATCTGCACCGTTGAGCAAGACAAACATGAAAAATACCTGTCGATGACCTAGGAAAGACAGTAGATCCCTATTATGTGGCATGTGTGTTGTCGCGGGTTAGATCTGTCCAAGTGGTGAAGATAATGTTTCAGTTTCCTCAATTACCATAGCAGTAGCCATAGCAGTGCGTTAATTTGGCTCTTCCGTTACACTGAGTCCCTGACTGATGGCAAAGCATATTGACGGCTCTGCTCGTCCTGTAGGGAATCTGCTGATCTCAGAAGTTGTCACAGTTGTTTCGGCTTTGATTACTTCTGGAGGAAGATGGTGGTGGATGCACTAAACTTGGACGATGGGCACCTTTACTACTACTACTACTTGGTTCCTGCAGTCATTTTCCTGATGAATTCTGTTACATATGTACTGCTTTGCTGTAAGCATGGAAAGTATGGATGACCCCTTTTTTAACCCTGTGCACAAGCTAATTGCTAGCATACAAATTATGGGTGAATTTGTTGGTCTCGAGTTGAATTCAACCTTTTGGTGGTTTTGATTTCTTATATAAGTTTTGATGTTTGTTTATTGCAAGTGTGACATGGCAGTTATTCTAATTCTACATCCCACGTGTTCGATTTAAGTTATAGAAACATGTAGTAGGCGATTGTGCTACTACATAAGTCTGTCAGCTCAGCTGAAGTTGTTGAACACCTAGTCAGACATAACAGGATAATGTCTTTTTTTTTTTCAGAATACGCAGGAGAGTTATGTATATTAAGAAGAAAAGTTAACATACAACGCGAGCCAAGCCGGGCCCACGCACACGGTTTTGATTCTGGAGCTACAAAGATAGTTATTAAATTGTTAGCACCACATAAAAACATTCCCTCCTAGAGTAGCTGTTAATACCAGAAACTCTGTTATAGCTATTTATAGAGGAATACATCATTTTCCTCTATCCATCATTTTCCTTACTTATTCAGTTAAACCAAGGATTCGTTATGGAAGCAGATAGCAACAACCATTTCATCAGACATGCGTATTTTTGATTATCCGGTGGATTTACACAGTTTCATTAATGCAAATTGTTTGATGTAGTTAGTACTCAGGTTGTTCGACGCTCAAGAATTCTTATTTAGGTAGTTCATATCATATTGAGTATCTGTTCCTTTCCTTTTCACCCTAGGATTAGAAATCCTAAATCCTCCTTTTTTTTTCTAGTGTTTGGAAACGGAAAATCCTGAACCAGGAGGAGTTAGGTATGTAGGATATGGTTTTTCTTTTTTGTTGGGGACTAAAAAATCAACAAAGTATTCCATTCCAAATTTGGAATGGGGTAGGTAGTCCTATCAAATAGAAAATAAATCATCTATTTAATGAATAGCATAAGAATTCATCGAATTCTCGTTGCACTCCTTTGTGAAAGAAAGAGTAGAATGAGAAAGTTAATGAATCTTAAACCCATTGATAAAAGAAAAAAAGGATAACTACTATGGTTAGGGAATAAAAGAGGGTTTGGGTGGGGATAGAGGGACTTGAACCCTCACGACTTATAAAGTCGACGGATTTTCCTTTTACTAGAAATTTTATTGTTGTCAATATTGACACGTAGAATGGGACTCTCTCTTTATCCTTGTTCGATTAATCCACTTTTGATCTCAAAATAATGAATTGAAGGATTTGATTACTCAATATTCGATTGGAATGGATTCACAATAATTCTAAAAAAATTCAGAATTTTCTATTTCATAATCATTCCTAATTTCATTCTAAAAAATCTAAAATAAAAAACCTATAGGGGTTCTGTGATTAATCGTTTGCTATGTCAGTATCTATACGTGTGTATTAAATGTATAAAGCCCTTCTTTCTAGTATTTCGAGGGAGTTCCACTACCAACACAATGTAATTACTTCGATTCGTTAGAACAGCTTCCATTGAGTCTGTGCACCTATCCTTTTCCTTTGGGTTCTAGTTATAACGACTGCAAGGAGCTCCTAGGACCCAAAATCAGAGTTAATGATCCAGTGCACCTGTTGGTGCCGGCCAGCCCATTGCTGCTAGATGCTTTGCCCCGGAGGCGCACCAGAGCTGCCCTTCTTGAGTGATTCCTGCTAGCAACCGCGTGGCGTTCTTTGGAGGTGATCTGTCGAAAACCCGATCGTTGCGCTTTTTCCAAAGTTTCCACGAAACAAGCATGAACGCCGAGTCTAAACCTTTCCTTTTGGCCGTGCTGATGCTCTTTCTCTTGTCGAGCCACCAGTCTAGCAACTGCACCTCACGCGTTGGGATGGTGTTGTGCAAATTCAGCATTGCACTAACTTCATGCCACAGTTGCATTGAGAAGGAGCACATGGAGAAGAGATGGACAGGATAATGTCACATCCTCAAACCATCCACAGTAAACCAGACAGCAGTCTGAGATGCATTTTCTGTTTTCTCTTCTGATTCTGGTAAGGCCTATTTTTGGCCTGTAATCTTACCTACTTATGACTTATCTACCAACCTTTTCAAGCATGATATCTTGGTCAAAATCTAGAGAGCATGTTGTTTAGGGTGGATTTAGGTACAGTTGGGTTCTGGTAAGACGTGAGTAGCATTCATCAGGTATTAGTTGTACCAACCAATTGGCCCAGGCGAGACTAGTTTAGTCAGTCATGCATGCTCTGTAAACTATTCCGGGAAGCAGACACGATTGTGTATCAGCTTGCAAATTCTCTAATTGCTTCAAGCAAGCTTCAAACCGAAACAAGATTTCCCACAAGTAAGATGTTGATGGCTGTGCAGAACAGAAGAAGAATAAAAGAAAGGGAAGAAACTGTCAAAATTCACAGCTGAATGCACATCTGTACTCCTCTTATATCAGTTTAATATAGTTTATATTTTTTTAGCTGAAATTTCCCAAGAGCTGCAAAATCAGAATGGTCCTGTGATAGTGTGATCCAACACGAAGGTTCTCCTAATTCTGCATGTGCTAAAATCACCGTTGTTTCCTTAGGGGTTGTTCGGATAGCTGCTAAACTGCAGTGTCACATCGGATGTTTGGATGCTAATCAGGAGGACTAAACATGAGCTAATTAGAAAACTAATTGCAGAACCTCTGTGCTAATTCGCGAGATGAATCTATTAAACCTAATTAATCCATCATTAGCAAATGATTATTGTAGCACCACATTATCAAATCATGGACTAATTAGGCTTAATAGATTCATCGCGCGAATTAGACTCCATCTATGCAATTAGTTTTATAATTAGTCTATGTTTAATAATCCTAATTAGCATCTAAACATCCGATGTGACAGGTGCTAAACTTTAGCAAGGTATATCCAAACACCTCTTAGTACAATGCACTTCATTAGAAGAGACGACCAGTAGTAGTCTTCCGTTGACAGAAGGCCGTTTTCACCATTCAACACAGGCATTCATTGCGAATCTTGTGGCACACGTTCCTTGTTCCCATACAGAAGATTCTGAACTCAAGAAATGGAACTCTGGAAGGGTATAACCTTCACACATTACCAAACTTTTGCAACTTGTCCAATATTTTCCATCGACACCTTCTTCTTTCCAGTCTGTCCACATATGAAGCCACCAGATCATGATGAAAATGAACTGAGCTGATCGTTTCTTTTTTATCCATACCTACTTCGTCAATCGTCAGCACAATTAGCATGTCGCAAAAAAAAAGATTCATATGACTATTAAAATGGGCGTTGAAAAAAATTTGATGCGTTATAAAATCATGTGTATCACTCGCTGAAAGAAGATTTCATGAGCTGAACGCGAAAGAAACTATATCCATCGGTGATTCCCATCCAATGCATGGTAGCCAGCTTCAGGGAGATCGCGTGAAGTTTAGCACGCAACTACGTGTGCTTATCTGCAAGGCACTGCTTCTAAGATAAAATAAAGAGAGAAATATGGATGGAGTCAATATGAATAAGAAAGGCTAGAACTCTCAGTTTGTTTATCACTTGACCTGGTTGTTTATCTTCACGGTATTGGAGCTCGTTGCCTGAAGATCGTCGCAAAGTGCAAGCAACCTACCACAGAGACGAGTGACCTTTTTTTTAAAAAAAAAAATAAGAGGAGTGACCTTTAGTAACAAGGTAAACTCCCCCAGTCCCCCTGGAGAAAGAAAAAGAACACCGGTACAGTGTACAGCAGGACTGAACTGCATGCGTCGTGATGCGCTGATGGCTCACGGCTACGCTTTTTACCTTTCTCCGGACTGCAAGAACCACTTGTGTGCTGGTGGTGAGGATTTTCTGGCCAGCGTGGGGAGAAAAAGGGCGAAATCTTTTGGAAGTGGAGGATTCCGATTCTCCTCCGTGCTTCTGCCTGGCGGCTGGAGCTGCTGAGTGCTATGCTATGCTATGCTACCCCAGCAAAGACAGAGACACGGCAAAGTGTGTGCAACCCTGCAGCTCACGTGACAAAATCGAAACTCAAGTGGATCGCACACCCATCACAAGTCACGATCGCGTCGACCACATCCGACGAAAAGTTTGACCCCCCGATCTGCCACCGCCGCGACAAGTACGTCCGAGACGAAGCCATTGGCATTGGCCATGCACATCCGCTCCCGGCCTTTGGCACCTACCGGGCTAATGAACAGGCAGCTACAAGTTCAGTCCTCGGCTTCCGAATTCCAATCCCCCTGGTCAAACACCACGTGCCTGCAGTGAACCAAAAAGAAAAAAGAGCACCGGAACAAATCCGACATGGCACCCACTCCGGCCGTCCCGGCGGCTGACCGGAGACCGGACGCCGGAGCACGCGCCGGGCCCCTCCTGCCCCCGCCCCGCTCCCCCCCCTGCAGCGCAACTGCAAGCCTGCTGCTGAGCAGCCAACTCCGATCCACCACCTACTGCGTTGAAACTTTCGGCTCGGCGACGGCGAGCCCGCGACAATTCTACCCAGGTCGACATCAGCGGTTGTGGTTGCGGTTGCAGTGCAGGGGAGGCAAGAAAGAGAGAGAGAGATCTCCTGGCGTTGGCGTGTTGCCCTTTTCGTGGGTGATGCGCGCGCGGGGTGTTTTTTTACGTGCGGCGACGGCGACGCTTAACCGATCCCCCGGCTCACCCACCTATCGCGTGCCGGGCGGCCGGGCCGGGGCGATATCTCTGCCACCTCACTCCGTGAGTGCGTGCGTGCGGGGAGCTTTCTATATAAGCAGCCGGCTGTCCTCGCAGCTTGGCACAACCAGCACACCAGAGCAGGTAGCGGCCGGAGCCCCAAAGGAGCAGAGCGCCAAAGCGAGGAGAACCGCAGCTCAGATCACTCCCACTTCCCACAACCACTCGCGCTTCGCTCGCAGCCGCAGCTCCCGACCGAGATGGAGGCTGGGGACGCCATGGAGAGGGGCGAGCGCGCGCCGCTCCTGCCCGAGGTAACTGTCCAGAAATCTCTTTCTCGCCGTGATCTCATTTTAGAATGATCGGGGCAGTTTCAGCTATTAGGAGCCTGTTATGCTTCCGTAAGCAATGTTCATGCAATAATCATGCGAATTCCTCGTCGCTGAAATGGAGTATGCTTCTGCATGCATCCAGCATCCGAGTAGGTATTAGTTTTCCTTTTTTTCCTCCATCTGGGATGCTGACGTCGAATGCAGCATTTCTCAAGCAAGAGAGCAGTTGCGATGGGGTTACGGAGTTGGTAACACGCCATCCACATAGACCAAGTCTAAAGTAACGAGTAGTGATGAAAAGGGATCTACGCATACAAACTTCTTAAAATGATCAATACAAACTTCTTAAAATGATCAATACAAATTTGCTAGACACATCAAACTCAAAGTTTTAAAAAACGAGGTTTCTAAAGAAGGTTCCAGGAATCAGCTTAGACTATATAGTAAATAAACACATGCATACACACTTGTGCCTGTCACTGTTACAATAGTCTTTCTTTCTTTCTTTCCTCCTTGGAAAGAACAAGCGCTGATTGAGATGACATCCACATCATTCTAGGTCACCGTATCCATGACCTTTCCGATATGCAGATTCCATTGTTGTTGACAATTTCTGCAATTTTTCTCCATTGCAGAGCCACGGGCCGAAGGTTGAGGACGATAGCCTGCATGTGCCGCTCCTCAAGGACAAAAAACGCACAGGCAGCAAGGCGCCAACGGTTGTTCTAGGTGAGCAAAGCTCAATGCTGCAAATTAGTTTCCTTGATGAAAACAAAATATGCGCAGCACAGACACAAGATGCTAGCTATAATTTTACAAAAATTACAAAAAGATAAACAAGTACATGACTGAAACATAATGTTCCAGAGCTTGTACTAATCGCTGGATGCTGCCTTTGCTGCGTGCAGGGTTCCAGTGCTTGGAGAGCACAGGGTTCTTTGGCATCTCCACGAACCTGGTCGTATACCTGGAGAAAGTCCTCCACGGCAGCAATCTGGCCAGCGCCTCCAAAGTCACTACATGGACCGGCACCAGCTACCTGACCCCGATCTTCGGCGCCATCATCGCCGACACCTTCTTGGGCAACTACAACACCATCCTCATCTCCCTCGTCGTCTACCTTCTTGTAAGTCGTAGATCGTTCATGTTGATCCATGGCATGCGCATTGATCGGTCACGGCAATGATGCTAACAGATTCTATGCCTGTCGCGTGCCACCTGCAGGGGATGATGTCCGTGACCTTCTCCGCGTTCCTGCCCACGGCCGCGGTGCTCGGCGGCTCCTCGGTGTTCGGCGCTCAAACCGTCGCGTTCATCGGGCTGTATCTCGTCGCGATCGGGAGCGGCGGGGTGCGCTCGTCGCTGCTGCCGTTCGGCGCGGAGCAATTCGACGACGACAATGAGAAAGACCGGGAAAGCAAGGGCTCCTTCTTCAGCTGGTTCTACCTCTGCGTCAGCTTCGGCCCGATCGTCTCCGGTCTGTTCATTGTGTGGATACAGGACAACGTCAGCTGGGGCCTCGGCTTCGGCATCTCCACCGCCTGCATCGCTCTCGCTTTCGGCGTCTTCGTTCTCGCCACACCCATGTACAAGCGCCGCATGCCCACCGGCACGCCGCTCAAGCGCCTGAGCCAGGTCATCGTCGCCGCCTGCCGGAAGATTAGCCGCAAGGTGCCTGCCGACGCGAGCTTGCTCTACGAGGTCAGCGACAAGGTGGACCCCCAGCCCAAGCTCGCACACACCGGTGATTTCTCATTACTTGACAAGGCGGCCGTCATCACCGAGTCGGACTTTGAGGAGGTAACGGAGGAGGCCGGCTCGTCGTGGAAGTTATGCACCGTGACGCAGGTGGAGGAACTGAAGATCCTGCTGCGGCTTCTGCCCATCTGGGCGACCAGCATCATCGTGTCCGCGGCGTACGCGCAGATGAACACTACCTTCATCCAGCAGGGCAGCGCCATGAACATGTCCATCCTGTCGGTGTCAGTGCCGCCTGCGTCGATGGCATCGTTCGAGGTAGCTTGCGTCTTTTCTTGGGTGATGCTCTACAGCAAGGTGATCGTGCCAGCGCTGAGGGGCTTCAGTTCCGGCGGCGACGGCGAGCCATCGCTGCTGCAGCGAATGGGCGCCGGCCGGCTCCTCATGGCTCTTGCAATGGCGGTCTCTGGACTCGTGGAGATGAAGCGGCTCGACAGCGCGGCGCGCGGCGAGGAGATCTCCATAGCGTGGCAGCTCCCGCAGTACTTCTTCCTGGCCGGCGCCGAGGTGTTCTGCTACATCGCGCAGCTGGAGTTCTTCTACGCCGAGGCGCCGGACACCATGAAGAGCACGTGCACGTCGCTGGCGCTGCTCACCATCGCGCTGGGCAGCTACCTCTGCTCGTTCATCTACGCCATCGTGGCCGCCTTCACGGCCACGGCGGACAGCCCCGGGTGGATCTGCGACAACCTCAATCAGGGCCACCTCGACTACTTCTTCTGGACCATGGCCGCAATGTGCACGCTCAACTTCGTCGTGTACAGCGGCTTCGCCAAGAACTACAAGTTCAAGACTGTGCTCTCATGACGTGCTTCCATTGCACAGTGCCCATAATGACCAATTGGTGATTGGTGAAGGGTGACTAGCAAGTAGCAATGCAAGCACTAGCTCAACGGCTAGTACATAGGAAACGTACAGCGGTAGAGTAGAAAAAAAAATGCAGGAATTTATTTTGCCCTTTTCCTTTTCTTTTTAAGTTTTGAAGAAACTGCACAGATTTCTGTCGGCAGCGACAGTTTTTCTTTTGAAACTTTGTTTTGTTTTTTCACATACAGACATACAGTTGATGAGTTGAAAGACTAGTGACATTGGTGTTAACGTGCCTTTTCTCCTGACTCAGCGAAGGAAATTTGCATTTTAAATTGGATGTCGCCATTGCAGTGAATTTGTTAAACACAATTTATATACACCATGTCGCCTCGACTGTGTTTTGACTTTGCTATTCAATGTTTGACCCTTTGTTATTTCTCCGAGTATTTGTGCAAACAGTTAGAAATATACGATGTGCTTAACTTTTTTTTTGAAACTGTAAATCGGCAGGAGTGCTGCCATATCATATAAGAGAGATAGAGAGAGTTCAAGGTTACATTGTGGTGATTACATAAAAAACGGTTATGCTCACAAATCTCGAAATGAAACGACTCTATCATTGATACTATGGAATTAAAGGTGCTCCACATGCTCTTTGTCTCAAGCCGATTTCTTCCTTGATTAGGCCGAGAACTGATTGGTCCGTTTATACCACATATTCCAGCATGTGTCATAACAGTCGCAATTGCTCTTTTTCTTTCCTTTGTCACTTCCTGCAAAGACCGGTGCCACCATTCTTGGAGATCAACGTCTGTCCGCGGTAGTGGCATGGTTTGTCCAAGAATGAATGAGCTGCCAAACTTGAGCTGCATATGGGCACTGGATGCAAAGATGCATAGCCGTCTCAGGTGCTCCCAGACAGAGGGACATATGGGGTTACACGACCAATTTCTCTCTATCAGTCGATCAGCAGTGAGGATTCTATTCTGCAATAGGAGCCGAGTGAAGAACCTATGCTTTCCCTCAGCCTATGCTTTCCATATTGCTTTAGCTTGGAAGGTGCAGAGAGTTCCTTTGAACTGAATAGCATATGCTGATTTGGCAGTGTAATTGCCACATTGTGTCCATCTCTATACAATTTCATCTTGATTGTCACTGAAAGTAGTGTCCTGGACAAGTTCCAAGGGGTTAATAAATTCAGCCAATTCAGTAGCAGAACTCATCCTCCATAGACCCCTCGTCCAATTGTGGTCAGTTAATTCCTCATAAACATTCAGAGCTCTACTGAACCTTTCCAGGTCACGTGTGCCCACGGCTTCATATTCCTTTGGTCTCTGAACATCTGTCATTCATTTGACGAGGCAGTGTCCTCCATTAGTTTCAGCTTCTCCCTTCGAAAGGAAATTCCTTCTAATCTTGTCTATTTTCTTTATTGCCTACTTTTTCAGCGAGAAGACAGATAAGAAGTAAACAGGGAAAGCTGATAGAACTGAATTTACAAGCACCAATCTTCCTACCCTGTTCATCAACCAGCCTTTCCATCTTGGTAGCCTTGCCGCAACCTTGTCAATGAGGGTTGTACATCAATCTTTCTGAGGGCTCTCGTGTGAAGTGGCAATCCAAGGTAAGTGCAAGGGAAGCTTTTGACTGGACATTGGAAACTTTGCATGATCTCCTCTATGTTTAGTGTATCACAGTGAATTGGATAAACAACACTTTTGCTTCTATTAGTTAGTAAACTTGATGCTGTGCCAAAAGCTTCTAAGATATCAGCCACCACTCTTACTTCCTCACTGTCAGGCTTCAGAAATATGGCCACATCATTAGCAAACATGCTGATTATAGCTGTAACATTCCTATTTTGAATCTCAGATAGCAGCCCCTGGGATGCAACAATGGTGAGGATTTTTGTAGTGGCTCCATGGCCAGGATGAACAGCATAAGGCTTAAGGGATCTCCTTGACGCAGGCCTGTCCTATGTTTGAACCACGGTCCTCTAGTGGCATTCAGCAGAACTGATGTTGTAGCAGTAGATAAAAGGGTTGAGATCCAACTTCGCCATCTTACTCCAAAGCCTATATGTTGCAACACTTCCATAAGGTAATCCACTTCCATAAGGTAATCCCACCTTACACTGTCAAAAGCTTTTTTGATGTCCAGCTTTAGAAATAGAGTAGGTTTCTTAGCATGGTGTAGAGCCTGAACCATGTTCTGAGTAAAGACGAAGTTATCTTGTATGCTTCTTCTCTATGCTTAACTTATTTTGGCTTAGTGATATTTTTTTCACTTAACTAAAATATTTGAACAAATATCTTTACTCAAAGTTTTGCACTAAAAGTCAAAAGTAACCGTTGTGAGGAAATTAAGATTTAGTACTAAATAGTTTCATCTAATCGGATATGTTTAAATTGCAAAAAGATTAACCATTGATGTTTGAATTTGAACGATGCCAAGACATGTCTATATATTTAACTTTTGTGAATGGCTGTTGTATGAACTCTTAAGATCAGGTTTCAAGTATGACTGGGTGGGGGGGGGGGGGGGGGGGGGGGGGGCACCAGCCTGGCCCCTCCTAATGCTGCAGTTTGTCCAGAGGATCACCCCTTTAGGGCCCATTCGGTTCCCAGGGAACCATTGTTTGGAACGATTCCTAGCTGGATTGCTTGCCTAATTTATATAATCTTTTGATCAGCTGGAATTGATTTCTGGATGGATTCCGGGCTAACCGAACGGGCCTTAATCTTCATGCTAATTAAGAAAGTATGGCTCCATCTCATGAACATCTGCAGTTCTTAGCTCAAGATGAGAATTAGACCAGCCTAAGCCCAACAAACAAGCTTTTGCTCAATTGAAGAGGAACCCATCCGTCCTCAGCCTGCCAGGCTACTGATGGTTGATGGATGCTTCCGCTTCCGCTTCCTCTCCTTTCTTCGTGCCGCTGTTGCTCAGGTGGTGCTCCGATCTCATGATTCCAAGCCACCATCCGCTGGTTCGGCCGTGTGCAAGATGCAGCACCAGTAGCCACTAGCCCGCTAGGCTGCTAAACCATGGACCTATGCTCCAAGCTCCCTCCGTACGATTTTAATCTCCAATTGCAACTATGCTTTAGAATTAGATTGAGGTAGGGGTTAGGGCTAATTAAATTATGCAATCCATGGAAAGCTAATTGAGTTGGAAGAGCTTTCAAGTTACAGATCTTGAAGCACTAGCTTTAATTGCTTGTTATCAACAAACATATGTATGATCTTGCCAAATTCGTAGCTTCAATTACTCGTTATCTATATATGCTCTGTCTATGCTCTGTCCAAGTTCGTATAAGTATACTATATGCATATGTCATCATGTACAATTGTTGTCGGTATTGCTTGCCTGGCTCCCCTATGTTCAAATCCTGACTACGCCCTTACCCTCGGTAGTCATCTTATCAATTTATTTTGGAGCGAAATTTCTCAACAACCACATAATCATAATGGTTCTGTGGTCAAACGTGATGGTTCTGCTAATTTTGCATGTGCTGAAATTACCTTTCCTTTATTTTGTAGATTTATTTTATCATCAGAAGATATGACCAGTAGTCTCGCGTGGACAACAGACAATATTCACCCTTCAATTCAGAGATATCTTGATGCACATGTTTCATGTTCCGGCACAGGATTAATTCTGAACGCAAAAAATTGAAAGTTAATTGGACATCACCAAATTTTTGCAACTTCCAAAATTTTCTTCGAGTTCTTCAATCTGTCTTTAAAAAAACAAAATACATACCTACCTCCTCAATCGTCAGTTCGTCATCGCAATAAATTTCAAAAAAAGTTCTTCATCGCAAAACATGGAACAAAAGGGCTCCATACGCGCGCCTTCTTAATTAAACAACGTCGAGAGAAAAACTGGTGCACTATAAAATCATGCGCGTCACTGGCTGATAGAAGATTTCAAGGTTTGAACAAGAAAGAGACTAGGTTCCAACCAATGCTTCGCTGCCAGCTTTCATCCTTCATGAAGGATAAGTTAGGTTTAGTACCTACTCCTAATTAGTAATTGCGTATGGTAATCGGCAAAGTACTACGTCTAATTAAGTTAAACACAAGAGGAGATGGATGGAGTTGTTATGACCAAGAAAGTCAAGATGCTTATGGATTGACCTGATGGATGAGAGCGTCTTTGAGCACCTTGTCTGAAGAACACCGCGCTTTGCAGCAAGCAACCTATAGCATGTGCTGACGTGCCTCTCCAACCACAAATCATGAGGAGTTTATTATTAGGACACATCATCATGTCCAACGTGTTTCAGCACTACAAAATCATTTTCCGTTTCATGAAGATATATGACAACCCAACATAACTTTAGGATAAGCTCCTCAAAAATATAAAGGAGCTTTGCCGCGAGAAAAAGGAGTAACGTAACCTGTGGGTTGTTGGAACTAGGCAACCAGCAGTCATAACGACTCACGATGTGCTTTCTCAAGAGTCAAGACTTATGGAGAAGCCCTTGTGTTCGGTAAAGAGAAGCCCTTGTGTTTGGTAGTGAAAAGAGTCCTTCTGACCATGAACGAAATAGGCAAAATACAAAGTGGTGATCAGATTCTCCTCGCCGTCCTACACTCCTACCTGGAGGCTGGACTGTACCCACTTTTCGTCCTTCACTGGCTACTGATGCTAGCAGTAAAAAGTACGTTGTACGATAAGTGCTAAAGGTAGGACAAGAGGATATGCAATCCTAAAACTCATCCAACAAGATGAGAGATCTCCAATTTGTGATCACGATCACAGCCTCACGTCAATCATTTTGGACGACAAGTCTCACCCCGGATCTGGTAACCTTGACTAACGAAGCCATTAGCCATATCCTCTCATTTTGGCGCATGTACCAACCAAATAGACGACTGCGGGCTGCGGCTGGGCTGGCAATATGCAGCCACAAGGTCTGTAGTCTTCCCGTTCCTGTCGCCAACTTAAAAGACCACGTGTCTGGAGTGAACAGAATATGCACGGAAACACACCCGAATCCGACCACGGCCCCTGCACTCGGGCCCCCGTGGCATCTGACCGGAGACTGAACCCACCAGCACCCAGCCGAGCACGACAGTTCTTCTCAAGAACGAGACATGCCCGTGCCGCAGCCTGCAGCCACCCACAACGCACCTACTCATGCGTAGAAAACTAGAAACTTCGGGTTCGTCGCGCTGCGACCATTCTACCCGGGTCGACGTCCGTTGCTGCAGTGCCAGGGGACGCAAGGTTGCCTTGTTCTGATGGGGAAAAAAGGACCCCGCTGTTTTGAAGCGTTCTCGGCCGCGCGCGTTTAGTTTAGCGGCCTAGCGATTAGTTTATACGCCTAACAAATCCCTTGCTCACCAACCAACTAACCCATCACGTGCCGGACGGGACGATCTCTCCGTGCGCGCGCTTTGCTTGCTTCCTATATAAGCAGAGAGAGGCAGCATTGCACCACAGCAGCGGACAGAGCACAGAGCACCGAGCAAAAAGCGCCGAAGGGAGAGCACAGAGCAAAAAGCTTTCTCTGCATCTCATCACTTGCGTTTCCCACAAGGCCACTGGCCACCAGAAATCCAGAATCGCCTCGCGCTCCGCTCGCAGCTAGGCCTCCGTCGGCGATCGGCATGGACGCGGGGGACGCCATGGAGAGGGGCGCGGGCGCGCCGGTCCTGCTGCCCGAGGTAACGATCCAGAACTCCGACCCCTTCGCTCGCTCGCAAGCCACATTCGCGGTTAGCCGCCGCCCGCCGGCATCTCCCTTCCTCCATGAAGTACTTTACAGAATGACCACACTGATCAGCAAATGGTGCGATGTTGGTTAGTGATCAGCAAATGCAGCATTTCTATCAGTCGCTTCACCGGTGAACAGAAAATCAGTGCCGGTGTAGATCTTAGTTGATGTTTTTCGTTGCTGGATATTTGATACACCGCGACGTCACACTGATGCTGACGTCGAATGCAACTTTTCTTGCTGGATATTGGATGCACCGCGACGTCACACTGATGCTGACGTCGAATGCAACTTTTCTAAGGAACAGAACCATTGGGATCAGGATACGGAGTTGGTAGCTAGCAGCACGCCATCAACATAGACCAAGTCTAACCTACTGAAGAGAGAAAGGGATTAAACATCTTAAATGGTCGATAGTTGCTAGGCACATTAAAATTGAGCTTTTAAGATTCTTTTTTTTCCTTTTGCCTAAAATTAAACTTATGTTTTCACGCACGAGGTTTCATAGAGAAGATTCCAAGAAAAATCAACAAAAGCACATGCATACACACATCTGCCTGTCACTTTAATACTAGTCTTACATTCATCGTCAGCCAAGCACAAGAGAAACACTTATGCATGCAAATAGCATCCACATCATACTACTACATCATATCCATGACCATTCAACATTCAACAAGTAGAATATGCAGATTCTCCTTGTTGCTGACAATTTGTGGAAATTTTCTCCATTGCAGAGCAACGGGCCAAAGATTCAGGACGACAGCCTGCAAGTGCCACTATTGAAGGATAAAAAACGCGCAGGCAGCAAGGCACCAGCAGTTGTTCTAGGTGAGCAACCCTCTCCACGTTCAATTCTACCCTTTTTACAAATAAAATTCTAGTTTTACTGCGATAATTTACAATAACAAAATCTAAGAAACAATAACATTATTATATTTTGACATGTACTAATTACCGGATGCTTGCCTTTGCTGCGTGCAGGGTTCCAGTGCTTGGAGAGCACAGGGTTCTTTGGCATCTCCACGAACCTGGTCGTATACCTGGAGAAAGTCCTCCACGGCAGCAATCTGGCCAGCGCCTCCAAAGTCACTACATGGACCGGCACCAGCTACCTGACCCCGATCTTCGGCGCCATCATCGCCGACACCTTCTTGGGCAACTACAACACCATCCTCATCTCCCTCGTCGTCTACCTTCTTGTAAGTCGTAGATCGTTCATGTTGATCCATGGCATGCGCATTGATCGGTCACGGCAATGATGCTAACAGATTCTATGCCTGTCGCGTGCCACCTGCAGGGGATGATGTCCGTGACCTTCTCCGCGTTCCTGCCCACGGCCGCGGTGCTCGGCGGCTCCTCGGTGTTCGGCGCTCAAACCGTCGCGTTCATCGGGCTGTATCTCGTCGCGATCGGGAGCGGCGGGGTGCGCTCGTCGCTGCTGCCGTTCGGCGCGGAGCAATTCGACGACGACAATGAGAAAGACCGGGAAAGCAAGGGCTCCTTCTTCAGCTGGTTCTACCTCTGCGTCAGCTTCGGCCCGATCGTCTCCGGTCTGTTCATTGTGTGGATACAGGACAACGTCAGCTGGGGCCTCGGCTTCGGCATCTCCACCGCCTGCATCGCTCTCGCTTTCGGCGTCTTCGTTCTCGCCACACCCATGTACAAGCGCCGCATGCCCACCGGCACGCCGCTCAAGCGCCTGAGCCAGGTCATCGTCGCCGCCTGCCGGAAGATTAGCCGCAAGGTGCCTGCCGACGCGAGCTTGCTCTACGAGGTCAGCGACAAGGTGGACCCCCAGCCCAAGCTCGCACACACCGGTGATTTCTCATTACTTGACAAGGCGGCCGTCATCACCGAGTCGGACTTTGAGGAGGTAACGGAGGAGGCCGGCTCGTCGTGGAAGTTATGCACCGTGACGCAGGTGGAGGAACTGAAGATCCTGCTGCGGCTTCTGCCCATCTGGGCGACCAGCATCATCGTGTCCGCGGCGTACGCGCAGATGAACACTACCTTCATCCAGCAGGGCAGCGCCATGAACATGTCCATCCTGTCGGTGTCAGTGCCGCCTGCGTCGATGGCATCGTTCGAGGTAGCTTGCGTCTTTTCTTGGGTGATGCTCTACAGCAAGGTGATCGTGCCAGCGCTGAGGGGCTTCAGTTCCGGCGGCGACGGCGAGCCATCGCTGCTGCAGCGAATGGGCGCCGGCCGGCTCCTCATGGCTCTTGCAATGGCGGTCTCTGGACTCGTGGAGATGAAGCGGCTCGACAGCGCGGCGCGCGGCGAGGAGATCTCCATAGCGTGGCAGCTCCCGCAGTACTTCTTCCTGGCCGGCGCCGAGGTGTTCTGCTACATCGCGCAGCTGGAGTTCTTCTACGCCGAGGCGCCGGACACCATGAAGAGCACGTGCACGTCGCTGGCGCTGCTCACCATCGCGCTGGGCAGCTACCTCTGCTCGTTCATCTACGCCATCGTGGCCGCCTTCACGGCCACGGCGGACAGCCCCGGGTGGATCTGCGACAACCTCAATCAGGGCCACCTCGACTACTTCTTCTGGACCATGGCCGCAATGTGCACGCTCAACTTCGTCGTGTACAGCGGCTTCGCCAAGAACTACAAGTTCAAGACTGTGCTCTCATGACGTGCTTCCATTGCACAGTGCCCATAATGACCAATTGGTGATTGGTGAAGGGTGACTAGCAAGTAGCAATGCAAGCACTAGCTCAACGGCTAGTACATAGGAAACGTACAGCGGTAGAGTAGAAAAAAAAATGCAGGAATTTATTTTGCCCTTTTCCTTTTCTTTTTAAGTTTTGAAGAAACTGCACAGATTTCTGTCGGCAGCGACAGTTTTTCTTTTGAAACTTTGTTTTGTTTTTTCACATACAGACATACAGTTGATGAGTTGAAAGACTAGTGACATTGGTGTTAACGTGCCTTTTCTCCTGACTCAGCGAAGGAAATTTGCATTTTAAATTGGATGTCGCCATTGCAGTGAATTTGTTAAACACAATTTATATACACCATGTCGCCTCGACTGTGTTTTGACTTTGCTATTCAATGTTTGACCCTTTGTTATTTCTCCGAGTATTTGTGCAAACAGTTAGAAATATACGATGTGCTTAACTTTTTTTTTGAAACTGTAAATCGGCAGGAGTGCTGCCATATCATATAAGAGAGATAGAGAGAGTTCAAGGTTACATTGTGGTGATTACATAAAAAACGGTTATGCTCACAAATCTCGAAATGAAACGACTCTATCATTGATACTATGGAATTAAAGGTGCTCCACATGCTCTTTGTCTCAAGCCGATTTCTTCCTTGATTAGGCCGAGAACTGATTGGTCCGTTTATACCACATATTCCAGCATGTGTCATAACAGTCGCAATTGCTCTTTTTCTTTCCTTTGTCACTTCCTGCAAAGACCGGTGCCACCATTCTTGGAGATCAACGTCTGTCCGCGGTAGTGGCACCAGGTGGTTTGTCCAAGAATGAATGAGCTGCCAAACTTGAGCTGCATATGGGCACTGGATGCAAAGATGCATAGCCGTCTCAGGTGCTCCCAGACAGAGGGACATATGGGGTTACACGACCAATTTCTCTCTATCAGTCGATCAGCAGTGAGGATTCTATTCTGCAATAGGAGCCGAGTGAAGAACCTATGCTTTCCCTCAGCCTATGCTTTCCATATTGCTTTAGCTTGGAAGGTGCAGAGAGTTCCTTTGAACTGAATAGCATATGCTGATTTGGTAGTGTAATTGCCACATTGTGTCCATCTCTATACAATTTCATCTTGATTGTCACTGAAAGTAGTGTCCTGGACAAGTTCCAAGGGGTTAATAAATTCAGCCAATTCAGTAGCAGAACTCATCCTCCATAGACCCCTCGTCCAATTGTGGTCAGTTAATTCCTCATAAACATTCGTGTGCTTTCTCCAAACTAATTTGTATAAGTTTGGCGCAGGATCTCTTGGAGCCTGGCCATTCAGCCATGAAGAACCCCTAAATTCGGCCTTTTGGCCATTGCTAATCTGCACAACTATACTAGCTCGAAATAGCTGCAGATCTAGCTCATTTACAGGGGCTTCAGTGCCCATCCAAGGATGATCTGGCTCTTTCCACTAAAACCATACCCATCTCAGCCTCAGAGCTCTACTGAACCTTTCCAGGTCACGTGTGCCCACGGCTTCATATTCCTTTGGTCTCTGAACATCTGTCATTCATTTGACGAGGCAGTGTCCTCCATTAGTTTCAGCTTCTCCCTTCGAAAGGAAATTCCTTCTAATCTTGTCTATTTTCTTTATTGCCTACTTTTTCAGCGAGAAGACAGATAAGAAGTAAACAGGGAAAGCTGATAGAACTGAATTTACAAGCACCAATCTTCCTACCCTGTTCATCAACCAGCCTTTCCATCTTGGCAGCCTTGTCGCAACCTTGTCAATGAGGGGCTGTACATCAATCTTTCTGAGGGCTCTGGTGTGAAGTGGCAATCCAAGATAAGTGCAAGGGAAGCTTTTGACTGGACATTGGAAACTTTGCATGATCTCCTCTATATTTAGTGTATCATAGTGAATTTTATAAACAACAATTTTGCTTCTATTAGTTAGTAAACTTGATGCTGTGCCAAAAGCTTCTAAGATATCAGCCACCACACTTACTTCCTCACTGTCAGACTTCAGAAATATGGCCACATCATTAGCAAACATGCTGATTCTAGCTATAACATTCCTATTCTGAATCTCAGATAGCATCCCTTGGGATGCAGCAATGGTGAGCATTTTTTGTAGTGGCTCCATGGCCAAGATGAACAACATAGCGCTTAAGGGATATCCTTGACGCAGGCCTGTCCTATGTTTGAACCACGGTCCTCCTGTGCCATTCAGTAGAACTGATGTCGTAGCAGTAGATAAAAGGGTTGAGACCCAGCTTCGCCATCTTGCTCCAAAGCCCATATGTTGCAGCACTTCCATAAGGTAATCCCACCTTACACTATCAAAAGCTTTTTTGATGTCCAGCTTTAGAAATAGAGCAGGTTTCTTAGCACGGTGTAGAGCCTGAACCATGTTCTGGGTGAAGAGGAAGTTGTCTTGTATGCGTCTTCTCTATGCTTAACTTATTTTGGCTTAGTGATATTTTTTCACTTAACTAAAATATTTGAACAAATATCTTTACTCAAAGTTTTGGACTAAAAGTCAAAAGTTACCGTTGTGAGGAAATTAAGATTTAGTACATGAATAGTTTCATCTAATCGGATATGTTTAAATTGCAAAAAGATTAACCATTGATGTTTGAATTTGAACGATGCCAAGACATGTCTATATATTTAACTTTCGCGAATGATCGTTTGTGGCGGAACCGCCCAAATTAACCCGGCTAAAATGCACTTAAGTCGCCTGACACGCGATCATGCACTTTAAGCAAGTCAACTTGGTCGTCCATCGATTTCATCCGATAAACTACTTACACAGAATCGAGAAGAATTGCTCCTACGAAGGTGAGTGGCACAGAGATTACAACATTCCCATCACATTAACATAGTTCAACAAATTATTACATCAGAGTTTTAAAATTCAAACAAGTTTGCAAGGTTCCAATAAAGACGAAGTAAAACAAGCGGAAGCTAAACGTCGATACACGATATCATGGCGAAGCCGATCATGACATCAATGATCCCTGCCCTCGCCGTCCGAGGAGGGATCCCACTCGACTGTCCAGCCCGGAGGGAGCTGGGTAGGCCAAGTGGTACCAGCAACCATGCTATCGACATCACCTGAAAAGTTAAGCCACAACAAGACTGGGCAACTAATACTCAGCAAGACTGACCCGACAGGTAAAAGCTATTGTCACCAACTCCTAACATGCAAGGCCTTTTAGCTCTGGGTTTGTTTTGCCAAAAGCGTCTATGGTCGGTCCTTATTTTCAATATTTTAGCTCAAGTTCTACGTTCATTAACCAGTCTAGATTAGCAACTTATACAAAGTAAGCATAGTTTTCCCAAACACTTAAAGAACAAGCATCAAGATTAATATATCCTCATGTTCCATCTTTACTCAGTGCAGAATAGCGATCAAGCAGCCCCAAACTGTGAGAGGCAGACAAATTGACTCGAATTTATTAACCATGCATGGCGAACCTAATCTCACGACATCCGCGCACCATGAAGGGTCGCTTCATTTGTCAGTCGTCCCCATCGATCCCCAGGCACGTGTCAGGGCCAAACTTCCCTTGGCATGCAATGCTCCATAGTCCCGGCCTCTGTCGTATTGTGACCGCACTTGCACCCACATGATGCACCATGGGAACCTCATTCCAGGGACAGCAGGAGTATAAGCCACGCCCTAGTTCAATCAGGTACTAGGCTTTCCCATCCCATACTAGGTATGAGATTAGTACCTTCAAACACTTGATCACGAACGCTGACACGTTTCGACCTTAGTCCATTTTCTTTTAGATAGATGGGGCAAACCACCAAGTACCAAACATAAGCCCGGCCCTGTCCATCGTCCTTATAGTTGCAACATAAATAAAGCACTCAACTCCTATAACTCACGAGTGATAGAAAATCACTCGACTTTTACCGAGACCTATTAAGCATTGCAACTATTCGACCTTAGCATGCTAGTGTTCAGATCAAAGGATACTAAGTTCATGCATCTAAGGTTTCAGACAATGTCTAATAACTTAAATGCACAATCATAATCAACATAATTCATTGCAGAAGTTTACAAAACCAGGATATGTTCCAGGGCTTGCCTTTAGGAAAAGTTAGCGGTTCCTCGGGGTCTTGATCTAGCTCGAACTCAACTTCTAAGTGATGAAGCTCCGCAGCAGGTTCGTCTTCCGGCGTAGGGTGGAGCTCGTAGGTTCCGTCGGCGAGATTAGCTTCTACACGACATGCACATGCAGGAATTTAGTTTCATCCATGCGCGAACACAAACGATGCACGACATGGATTATGGTAGAAAGGAAGTTGCATATAGGCCACATTCACCTAGACAAGGTTTTTACTTTCTTTAACTTCATAAAGTAAGGTGGTTGGTTTAAACTTGAGGTTGACTTTGATGGTGACTGTGTACACATTTAGGTTTTTGCAACTTAGAGTTGCACAAAGAGAGTGGAAGGTCGTGTTTGGGGTGGTTCAAGTGCATTTGGAGAGTTATTCCCGCCTGAATGTTTTTTTGTATCTCTTCCAAAATTACTTATTTAGCTTATTAGGATTTATGTATCTTTTTGTTCCTTTAAGTCGATTATTTAGCCAAAGAATGGTTCCACAACAAACAGCAACCCAAGGTACTGAGAACATTACAGCACCTCACTAAAGTCATTAATAATTTACTGTAAAATTTGAGGAGCTATTGGATTACCACAAAAAGAATTAGACGCATATAATCATTAAAGGTAGCATGCACTTAACTATTTCTATCTCCAAACCTACAGTGAATCTGAGAGTGAAAATTTACCAATATGTTGAAGGTGTGTTACAAAAGTTTTGGTAAATTTTTCATGATTTTTGGAGAAAGACAACTATTTCCCCTATTTATCTCCTATTTAAACATGCTTTACAAGGAAGGTGGGTTTCTTTCTAATTCTGACCACAACTCATATTTTTCCTGTAATCTACCTCTCAAAACTGAGCTACTCCAAGTGGTTTCATATTTTTCTCAGTTCTGGATTAAAACTTATGCAAAAAGTAAGATTTAACCCTAGATTTCAGATATAAGGTTAAAACAGGAACTTTAAGTTCTACTCCAGGGCCCTAAATATTTTTCTGAGCTTCTACTCATTGCAACATTCACCATAGAGTTGAATTTACCTATTTAACATTTTTCTTCTATTTACTATGATTTAAAAGGCCTAAACAAGGAATAAAACCATAGGATATTATTTACAATAGTAACATGAGCAAACTTAATTTTGTAAGAAACTAGACAGAACAAGGATCCCAACAAAAGTGATTTGGTATTTTTCTGATTTTTCTACGATTTACTGGGCATTTACAAAATTTAACCCTTTTTCTGCCGATTTTTAAACTAAAACCGTGGCAAACTTGCACTCTACCCCCTACGTCTATGGTTTATTCACGTAGGGGTCCCTGAGTTTTGCACCTAGGCCCCTAGAAAGATCGGGGAAGACCCAATGTCGTCCCCGGGGGTGCGCACGGCGGCGGCGGCGAAATCCTCAGCGATTCGCCGGCGGAGATCGGGCAACAAGTTGCCGGAGAGGCTCAGGGGCTCACCTGAGCTCGACTTGGCGGAGTTGTGGTGACGGAGATGGCCGACGAGGGTTGGAACATGGCGGCGGCAACGGGGCTTGGCGAGTGTCGGTGCGGGCGGCGTTCCGGCACACCGGCGGCATCGGGAGGGCAACGAGCGGCTCGGGGACGTGCGCGGAGGGGTGGTGAAGCAGGCGGAGAAGTCGTCGGAGTGCGGGGCGGTGCGGAGGTGGGAGCTCCACGGGAGCCTGGCGGCGGCGCAGAGCAAAAGCAGGGGCGCGGCGTACGGGAGGTGGCAAAAGGGTGGCGCTAACGGCGAGCTCGGCCCTTTTGTAGGGTAGAGGTGGAGCACAGGGTCAAGGCGGGGCTCCAAGCATGGGAGGATAAGGCCGGGGAGAGTGGGTGCATGGGCGAGGTGGCCATTGGCCGGAGGCTCCATTGGCCTTGGGAAGTAGAGCTCCGGGGACAGGATCCTCAGGGCATTGGGCAAGGAAGATAGTGTCAGGCAAGCGTGGATTTGCCGGGCGGGAGGATTGGCGAGGTCGGGCGTGCGTCTGGTCGCGTCAAGCGCTGGATTGGGGGGACGGCACGGCCAGTGCCTGGCGGTGGCGTGGCGTGCGAGGGGGAGGAAGGCACGGACGCCGGTTGGGCGGAGCGGCTCGCGCGCACGGGGAGGGAGACAGCCTCGGCGGTGATTGGCCAGCACGGCGCTCGCCCCATCTTGTCGTGGGCGCGGGTAGGGCAACGACGAGCTCGCCGGTGGATGGCGGCCATACGGCGGATGGCGTGCGGGTGAACATGCCCAGGCGCGCTGGCGTCGAGGCAATGTCGGGCAGCAAACCAGACCAGCTTTGAGGGTCCTCCACTCAAGATTTTCAAACTAAACGGTCGAATATCTATCACACCCTGAAATTTCCGAATTTCAGGATGTGAATAAAAAGAATAAATAAACAATAATTTTCTCATAATTTTAAAATTTTCCCAACATTTATTTTTCTTTACAGGAAATTTAGTATAGGAAAAAAAAAGTTGCTTGCTTTTATAAATTAAATAATGTTGTTCTATGTTTGTGCATTCATGTCGTTGCATCTTGGTGTTCCTTGAGTGCAAAAGGTTTTAAAATACGTTTAGACGTTGCCCAAACCCTTGTGAGAATTTTCCATCTTTTTCCGGAAATTATTCTCCTTTTCCTAGATCTAAATCCAATTTTTGGAAGGTCCTAAAATCCTTTTCACGAGCTCCAAGTATTTTATTTGGATTCCTTGCATCCCAATCCATCTCTAAGATTTATCTCATTTTTTTCTGAATTTTCTAGATATTTTTCTCGCTTTAGAAAACGAGTCCAGCTATTTCTGGAATTGTTTTCGCGCAGATAAATAAAATCAGAAATTCCGAAAATAAAAAGTCAACACGAAAATATCTTTTTCCGAGTGTGGCCTATATATATATCACCGCGTTCGTCTCGACGCGAGGATTTCAGATCTACAAACCTTTTCACGAGTTACCTCTCCTAACTCCGTAGATCTGAAGTCAAAGTTCGGTCTTCGTCAAACTCCGGCGAGCTTTTCCGGCGAAACCGTGGACTTCCGGCGAAAACCGACACCACCATGGAGTTCCTCTCTTCGAGCTCTACGCCGTGGTGTGGTGGATTGCATGAATCCGATGTCGGCTCCGTCGTCTTCCCCAACTCCGGCGAGCTTTTCCGCCGCCATTGTTCATCTCTTGCCGAAGGTGAGCACACCATCTTGTTCGCCTCGTCGATATCGTTCCATTTTGCCGTTCATGCGCGAGATCGGACTTCGTTTCCGGCTTTCCCATCTTCTTCTCTCTTTCTCCTGTTTCTTGCAACAGGAACTGTGACCGTGCTCCTGTTTCTCCTGTTGCTGTGCGTGCGCACGCCGCCTGTGCCATCACCGGCCGTGCCTTGGCCCTAGCCCGGCCACCGCTGCACCATCCACCCGAGCCCCCGCCGCACCGGAGCCCCGGCAGGCCGCCGGCCAGGAGCTGCACCATGCCCCTGCCGTTCTTTTTCATCCGTGATGCAGTCTGGAGGAAGAAGACAAGCCAATTTTGCAAATATATCCCGGAAGAAATAGGTAATTAATTATCTTCTTCTTGTGTCTTGACAACTTCACAGAAAACCCCTTAATCTTTCCGGTTCCATTCAATTTAAACCGAGCCTCACAATCTTTCGGATCTAACCCTGTTATTTCTATTATTTGCGAGCACTATTCCTGGTGCCTTGCAAATTTTCCTTGCTAACCCCTGAGGTCTACGGTTAATTACATTTAGACCCCTGCAACGTTGTTTAACCCATAGATTCTACGTTTTAATTCCGTTTTTGTCCGTTCAAGTTGCGTTAGATTCATAATGATGTAAATTACACGTTAGTGGTAATGTTTTCCTTCACACATGTTTTTGAAAATAAAATTTATATTAAAATTGATTAATGCCTGTCAAACGAGTTCTTCTCTAAATAAAATCTATTTAGTGTTAAACATCGTTTTTCATAATAATTGTTAATTTGATTAATGCCTACTTCATACCCTCTTCTAAATAAAATCCAATTAGGTTATATATCGGTTTTTCATAAACTAAAGTTGATTGGATTAATGCCTATCTAAATAATTCTTCCAATTAAAAGCCACTTAGAGTTATACCTCGGTATTTCATAAATTAAATTCAATTTGATTAATGTTTATTCAATTTGTTTTCTAAATAAAATCTGTATAGGTTATATCTCGAGTTTTCATAGTTAAATATTAATTTGGCTAATATAACTATAAATGTGTTTTTAATTTAATCTACTTAGTTGAACTCGAGATGTAAAGCTATACGCTTAGATGTCTACATGTATCTTATTTTTAAATTAAATGTTTAATGTGCATAAATTGTACTCAAATATGTATAAATAAAATTAGAGTAAGATTTACACCGTCTTTTCTTATGAAAATATAAATATGACTTGATTAATTCTAACTAAGGATATTTCTCTGAAATATCTTTACATTGCTTTTCTCAACTAAAATAAATAAAGCTTGTAGCTCTTATCTTTCTTTTATAATTCAAAACTCTCGATAGCTTTATCTTTTCAACCATAGTTCCGTTTTAAGCGTTCCTTACGTTCGCGTGACCTTAGATCGAGCCTTGTCGTTAGTACGCTCTTTTAAAGCTTTCCTTTTGTTTTGATGTACTGCTCTTAGTTGTATTTGTTTGCTTGCTTGTATGACTGTGCCGGTGATTGCTTCGAGTAGAAGGATCGTTGTTCGAAAGCTTTGAAGATTAAGAGTTTCAAGAGAGCAAGAGCTGAAGAGCAGTAAGAAGTAACTTGTCGCTGGAGAAAGGCAAGTGTGTCCTTGTGCTTTTGTCCCAATAACTTTATTTAATCACTATTGCATATGCTTGCATTAAATTTGATGGGTCCTATTAAGGTTTGCCTAGTTTTTATGATTATTCCTTGCCAACCTGGGTTTACCTTTCTGTTGGGTAGCTACGCTTAGCTGCTATACTTGGGTTATGGTGGTTCTAATGAACAACATGGTGAACTTATTCTGTTTATGATATACCTTTTGTTAATACAAGATTACCATATTTAATTGGAACATGGAGCGACCACCCAGGAAAACAGTGCTACCACAAGACTAAATGGCTCTGGTCTTGGCTGAATAATTAGAAACTCTAGTTTGGGGTAACCTTACCGAAAGGGCAAGAGGGGAGGCGTTGATGGGATATAGCACTCGCTCTCTTGGGAAGTGGGCTTGGCTAAGACACTATACCCTCTAGGGGACTGCTATGTTTCGCTTCGACCTGAAACCTTAGCGGGTTACCACATTGCTAGCGAATCTTTGTAAAGGCCTCGTAGCGTCCCTATGCAATCACACCTCGGAAGTGTGGTATTGTGCCTGATCAGCACAAGCGTGGTTGGGTCTAAAGTTCTTTTGAACTTTTACGCGACTTGTGGGTAAAGATGTGCAACCTCTGCAGAGTGTAAAACTGATCGATCAGCCGTGCTCACGGTTAAGAGCGGCCTGGACCCTCACATGAGTAATATACTTGAAGATGGATTTAAATTGTGGTTTATGCTATGGTTATGGTTGTGCCATATGCTTATGGCTTATGTTTATGTTTCTATTAATTGTGGGTTGGTATATACTTATACCTTAGTACTCAGGTGCTAATAAAATTTGATCAACTAAAAATGCTTAATGCAGTAAACCGGTCAGCCTTTCCTTGTTTAACCCTTGCATTCATATTCTCCTCACACTTGCTGAGTACGACAAGTGCTCACCCTTGCTATAAACAACGTTCCTCAGAAGAAGAAGCTGCTATGAAGTTGTTGTGAAGATGGTGCTGAGTTCTAGGCGTACGCAACCCCCAGTCGTTTGCCTGTGAAGTTTGGAGCCTCCGTCTCCAGTAATTAAGCTGTATATCTCTGATGGTTTCGTAAGTCTTTGTATCTTTTTACGTGATACTGTTGTTGTTATTCACTTATGATGTCACTATATGTATGAAACTTGATCCTGGCATACATATAGGTAGCATTCGGTTTTACCTTTAAAACCGGGTGTGACAATATCCCTTAAGAAAACTTGTAGTAATTTGGTCATAGTTCAAACTTTATTAAAAGTGTTTGCTCAGATTTTGAAGGGATTTGGAGATAACTCGAGCCAAAGTTTGCCAAAAACTAGAGATTTCGTACTTAGGCATTTCAGCCGAGTTGGTGGAATTTTAGGAGTTTAGCTGTTTTTTACTTGACTTTAGGGCAGCTTCTGAGTTGAATTAGACCAAGGTGCTATTGAAAGAGTTTCTCTTCGGTCTTAGGACTTTAACTTCTATTAAGGGTTTTTCTTGAGTTTAGTTCAAAAATTTGGAGGAACACCCTCGCCAAGAGGCGCACTCTGGACGGTTTCCAGACTTGGAGCTGGAAGGCCCAGAGGGATGAGTTGATTGTTTTACCCGACTTTGACCAAGTTTTTGAGTAGGTTAGGTGTCAATTTGGACTAGGGTCAGTGTAACAAAGTTGGAACAGACTCAAGGGACTACAAGTTTTATTAAAGGTATGACTTGATGTTAGATATGAATTTGTGAGATAACAGGTTGGAAAGTTGAAGAAAAACTTGAATTCCAGGACTCAAGTTGTTTGTAGGGTTTTATTATACTCCTGTTTTGATTATTATTTTTGACCTTCTTCCACTTCGAATTAGCCAAAGTGTCTTTAACAAAAGTTGTTTGAAATTAAAATTTTTACAACCCTTATTTGGGCAAAATTTTATGTTTGTATATAGAAACTCAAGTTTTATTTTTAACTCAAAAAGAGCTTTGTAGGGTCAAAATGGACATTTCACCTCTTTTGCTTAGTGACTAACAACTTGTTTAGGTTTAATTATACCTAATTAAGGCAGAGTTGTAACACCGCTGTATGAACACTCAAGATCGGGTTTCAAGTATGACTGGGTGGAGCCAACAGGGGCCTAGCCCCCCTAATGGTGCGGTTTGTCCGGAGGATCACCCCTTTTGGGCCCGTTTGGTTCCCAGGGAACCATTGCCTGGAACGATTCCTAGCCGGATTGCTTGCCTAATTTATATAACATTTTGATCAGCTGGAACGGTTCTAGATGGATTCCGGGCTAACCGAACGAGCCTTAATCTTCCTGCTCCGACTTTTTTGTTTTTTAGCCCTTTTTGCGAAAGATTCTCACAAATACGCCCCTAGTGAAATCAATTCCAAAAATGGACCCTTAGCTTGGCGCCATCCACGCTGGTGCCAAGCTTACACGTCTCGATGCCAGGATGGCTGGCGCCAAGATCCATGCGCATTTGCTGGCGTGGATGGCGACGTGGCGGGGGCTTGGCACCATGGATCTTGGCGCCAAGCTTGGCGCCGTACTCCTCGGCGCCGAACAATTTATCCCATCCTCCTGACGTTTTGAACGAAATAACTATAATTATTCCGAGGAGTGTGTAACAAACTACGCTCTAGTTCAACTGGTTAGGATGTGGGATTCTTTTCCCAAAGACCTAAGTTCGAACCCCTGTGTTGAATCAACACAAGGATTCGAACTCAGATCTTCGGGATAAGGAGCCCACGTCATAACCAGTTGAACTAGAGCGTAGTTTGTTGCACACTCCTCAAAATAATTATACTTATTTCATTTGAAATGTCAGGAGGATGGGATAAATTGCTCGGCGTCGAGGACTACGGCGCCAAGCTTGGCGCCAAGATCCATGGCGCCAAGCCCCCGCCACGTCACCATCCACACCAGCAGTTGCGCATAGACCTTGGCGCCAGCCATCCTGGCGCCGAGACGTGTAAGCTTGGCGCCAGCGTGGATGGCGCCAAGCTAAGGGTCCATTTTTGGAATTAGTTTCGCCAGGAGCATATTTGTGAGAATCTTTCAAAAAAGGGCCTAAAAAATAAAAAAGTTGGTCTTTCTGCTAATTAAGAAAGTATGGCTCCATCTCATGAACATCTGCAGTTCTTAGCTCAAGATGAGAATTAGACCAGCCTAAGCCCAACAAACAAGCTTTTGCTCAATTGCAGAGGAACCCATCCGTCCTCAGCCTGCCAGGCTACCGATGGTTGATGGATGCTTCCGCTTCCTCTCCTTTCTTTGTGCCGCTGCTGCTCAGCTGGTGCTCCAATCTCACGATTCCAAGCCACCATCCGCTGGTTCGCCCGTGTGCAAGATGCAGCACCAGTAGCCACTAACCCACTAAGCTGCTAAACCATGGAGCTACCCTCCAAGCTCCCTCCGTACGATTTTAATCTCCCCGGGTTCCTGCACCCTTCAATATTCACCCTTCAATTCAGAGATATCTTGACGCACATGTTCCGTGTTCCTGCACAGGATTAATTCTGAACGCAAAAAAATGAAAGTTAATTCGACATCACCAAATTTTTGCAACTTCCAAAATTTTCTTCGAGTTCTTCAATCTGTCTTTAAAAAAACAAAATACATACCTACCTCCTCAATCGTCAGTTCGTCATCGCAATAAATTTCAAAAAAAGTTCGTCATCGCAAAACATTGAACAAGAAAGAGACTAGGTTCCAACCAATGCTTCGCTGCCAGCTTTCATCCTTCATGAAGAATAAGTTAGGTTTAGTGCCTACTCCTAATTAGTAATTGCGTATGGTAATCGGCAAAGTACTACGTCTAATTAAGTTAAACACAAGAGAGATCGATGGAGTTGCTATGACCAAGAAAGGCAAGATGCTTATGGATTGACCTGATGGATGATATATTTTGAGCGTGTTTGAGCACCTTGTCTGAAGAACACCGCGAAGTTTGCAGCAAGCAACCTACAGCATGTGCTGACGTGCCTCTCCAACCACAAATCATGAGGAGTTTATTAGGACACATCAATGTCCAACGTGTTTCAGTGCTACAAAATCATTTCCCGTTTCACGAAGATATATGACAACGCAACATAACTTTAGGAAAATCTTCTCAAAATAGAAAGGAGCTTTGCCGCGAGAAAAAGGAGTAACGTAACCTGTTGGTTGTTGGAACCAGGCAACCAGCAGTCATGACGACTCACGCTATGCTTTCTCAAGAGTCAAGACTCATGGAGAAGCCCTTGTGTTCGGTAAAGAGAAGCCCTTGTGTTTGGTAGCGAAAAGAGTCCTTCTGACCATGAACGAAATAGGCAAAATCCAAAGTGGTGTTCAGATTCTCCTCGCCGTCCTAGACTCCTACCTGGAGGCTGGACTGTACTCACTTTTCGTCCTTCACTTACTACTGATGCTAGCAGTAAAAAGTACGTTGTACAACAAGTGCTAAAGGTAGAATAAGGGGATATGCAATCCTATAACTCATCCAACAAGATGAGAGATCTCTAATTTGTGATCACGATCACAGCCACACGTCAATCATTGTGGACGACAAGTCTCACCCCGGATCTGGTAGCCTTGACTAACAAAGCCATTAGCCATATCCTCTCATTTTGGCGCATGTACCAACCAAATAGACGACTGCGGGCTGCGGCTGGGCGGGCAATATGCAGCCACAAGGTCTGTAGTCTTCCCGTTCCTGTCGCCACATTAAAAGACCACGTGTCTGGAGTGAACAGAATATGCACGGAAACACACCCGAGTCCGACCATGGCCCCTGCACTCGGGCCCCCGTGGCATCTGACCGGAGACTGAACCCACAACGCACCTACTCCTGCGTAGAAAACTAGAAACTTCGGGTTCGTCGCGCTGCGACCATTCTACCCGGGTCGACGTCCGTTGCTGCAGTGCCAGGGGACGCAAGGTTGCCTTGTTCTGATGGGGGAAAAAGGACCCCGCTGTTTTGAAGCGTTCTCGGCCGCGCGCGTTTAGTTTAGCGGCCTAGCGATTAGTTTATACGCCTAACAAATCCCTTGCTCACCAACCAACTAACCCATCACGTGCCGGCCGGGACGATCTCTCCGTACGCGCGCTTTGCTTGCTTCCTATATAAGCAGAGAGAGGCAGCATTGCACCACAGCAGCGGACAGCGGCCAGAGCCCGAACGGAGCAAAAGCGCCGAAGGGAGAGCACAGAGCAAAAAGCTTTCTTTGCATCTCATCACTTGCGTTTCCCACAAGGCCACTGGCCACCAGAAATCCAGAATCGCCTCGCGCTCCGCTCGCAGCTAGGCCTCCGTCGGCGATCGGCATGGACGCGGGGGACGCCATGGAGAGGGGCGCGGGCGCGCCGGTCCTGCTGCCCGAGGTAACGATCCAGAACTCCGACCCCTTCGCTCGCTCGCAAGCCACATTCGCTGTTAGCCGCCACCCGCCGGCATCTCCCTTCCTCCACGAAGTACTTTACAGAATGACCACACTGATCAGCAAATGGTGCGATGTTGGTTAGTGATCAGCAAATGCAGCATTTCTATCAGTCGCTTCACCGGTGAACAGAAAATCAGTGCCGGTGTAGATTTTAGTTGATGTTTTTCGTTGCTGGATATTGGATGCACCGCGACGTCACACTGATGCTGACGTCGAATGCAACTTTTTCTAAGGAGCAAAGTCTAACCTAGTGAAGAGAGAAAGGGATTAAACATCTTTAAATGGTCGATAGTTGCTAGGCACATTAAAATTGAGCTTTTAAGATTCTTTTTTTTTCCTTTGCCTAAAATTAAACTTATGTTTTCACGCACGAGGTTTCATAGAGAAGATTCCAAGAAAAATCAACAAAAGCACATGCATACACACATCTGCCTGTCACTTAATACTAGTCTTACATTCATCGTCAGCCAAGCACAAGAGAAACACTTATGCATGCAAATAGCATCCACATCATACTACTACATCATATCCATGACCATTCAACATTCAACAAGTAGAATATGCAGATTCTCCTTGTTGCTGACAATTTGTGGAAATTTTCTCCATTGCAGAGCAACGGGCCAAAGATTCAGGACGACAGCCTGCAAGTGCCACTATTGAAGGATAAAAAACGCGCAGGCAGCAAGGCACCAGCAGTTGTGCTAGGTGAGCAACCCTCTCCACGTTCAATTCTACCCTTTTTACAAATAAATTCTAGTTTTACTGCGATAATTTACAATAACAAAATCTAAGAAACAATAACATTATTATATTTTGACATGTACTAATTACCGGATGCTTGCCTATGCTGTGTGCAGGGTTCGAGTGCTTGGAGAGCACAGGGTTCTTTGGCATCTCCACGAACCTGGTCGTGTACCTGGAGAAAGTCCTCCACGGCAGCAATCTGGCCAGCGCCTCCAAAGTCACTACATGGACCGGCACCAGCTACCTGACCCCGATCTTCGGCGCCATCATCGCCGACACCTTCTTGGGCAACTACAACACCATCCTCATCTCCCTCGTCGTCTACCTTCTTGTAAGTCGTAGATCGTTCATGTTGATCCATGGCATGCGCATTGATCGGTCACGGCAATGATGCTAACAGATTCTATGCCTATCGCGTGCCATCTGCAGGGGATGATGTTCGTGACCTTCTCCGCATTCCTGCCCACGGCCGCGATGCTCGGCGGCTCCTCGGTGTTCGGCGCTCAAACCGTCGCCTTCATCGGGCTGTACCTCGTCGCGATCGGGAGCGGCGGGGTGCGCTCGTCGCTGCTGCCGTTCGGCGCGGAGCAATTCGACGACGACAATGAGAAAGACCGGGAAAGCAAGGGCTCCTTCTTCAGCTGGTTCTACCTCTGCGTCAGCTTCGGCCCGATCGTCTCCGGTCTGTTCATTGTGTGGATACAGGACAACGTCAGCTGGGGCCTCGGCTTCGGCATCTCCACCGCCTGCATCGCTCTCGCTTTCGGCGTCTTCGTTCTCGCCACACCCGTGTACAAGCGCCGCATGCCCACCGGCACGCCGCTCAAGCGCCTGAGCCAGGTCATCGTCGCCGCCTGCCGGAAGATTAGCCGCAAGGTGCCTGCCGACGCGAGCTTGCTCTACGAGGTCAGCGACAAGGTGGACCCCCAGCCCAAGCTCGCACACACCGGTGATTTCTCATTACTTGACAAGGCGGCCGTCATCACCGAGTCGGACTTTGAGGAGGTAACGGAGGAGGCCGGCTCGTCGTGGAAGTTATGCACCGTGACGCAGGTGGAGGAACTGAAGATCCTGCTGCGGCTTCTGCCCATCTGGGCGACCAGCATCATCGTGTCCGCGGCGTACGCGCAGATGAACACTACCTTCATCCAGCAGGGCAGCGCCATGAACATGTCCATCCTGTCGGTGTCAGTGCCGCCTGCGTCGATGGCATCGTTCGAGGTAGCTTGCGTCTTTTCTTGGGTGATGCTCTACAGCAAGGTGATCGTGCCAGCGCTGAGGGGCTTCAGTTCCGGCGGCGACGGCGAGCCATCGCTGCTGCAGCGAATGGGCGCCGGCCGGCTCCTCATGGCTCTTGCAATGGCGGTCTCTGGACTCGTGGAGATGAAGCGGCTCGACAGCGCGGCGCGCGGCGAGGAGATCTCCATAGCGTGGCAGCTCCCGCAGTACTTCTTCCTGGCCGGCGCCGAGGTGTTCTGCTACATCGCGCAGCTGGAGTTCTTCTACGCCGAGGCGCCGGACACCATGAAGAGCACGTGCACGTCGCTGGCGCTGCTCACCATCGCGCTGGGCAGCTACCTCTGCTCGTTCATCTACGCCATCGTGGCCGCCTTCACGGCCACGGCGGACAGCCCCGGGTGGATCTGCGACAACCTCAATCAGGGCCACCTCGACTACTTCTTCTGGACCATGGCCGCCATGTGCACGCTCAACTTCGTCGTGTACAGCGGCTTCGCCAAGAACTACAAGCTCAAGACTGTGCTCTCATGACGTGCTTACAAGCTGCTCGCTTCCGTCTTGGAGATTCCATTGCATTTTTTGCACAATTGCCAATTGGTAATTGGTGATGGGTAACTAGCAAGTACTACTGGCTCAACGGATGGTGATAGTGCATAGGAAACGTGCAGCGGTGCCGGTAGTAGGAACTAGGAAGAAGTCGTTGCCGCATCTTTTTGCTTTTACGTTTTTGTTTGAAATATGAAGCTGCAGTAGGTGGCGGCAAAAAAATTTCATTTCAATTTGTAATACAGTTTTTGAATGTCAATATATATGGCGGCAAAGGATTTTTTTTTCTGCATTCTAAAGTGGATTCCAGTATTGGTACCATTGATCACTTATTCATGTCGCAGAAGAAGGTTCTTCAGTATTTGCAAATCTTACCGCATGCCATATCTATCTGGGCAGTCAAATTATTTGGAGATGATAAAGGATTGGTACTTATGCTGGTCTTGTGGAATCAACAAAATCTAGGTTTGTCTAGTGGGCAAAGGAGTTCAGAATTTGCATGCTTTGAGAGTTATCATTATCTTTTTTTTAGAGAATAGGGTTGGACTTTTATTAATAAAGTAAAAGTGGTTTTACATCCAGCCCCCCAAAAGGGCACCCTTCGAGAAAAGAAAAATCGCAACGAAGTGCTTTGGAGGAGCACCTTGCATTGTGGCTTTCGCCGTCGCTGATGACCGTTGTCGCCGCAAGTCGGTTCTTCTCCACCTCCCGCAATGAAGAAGATCTAGGATGAGGCTCATGACCGATCTCCGGATCGATGCAGAGTCTTCAAAGTTTGAGGAGCCCATAAGTGGCATGCCTAAGACATGTTGTTGATTCGTTGAACGTATTGGCCAAAGGTGAATTGACGTCTCCTCTTGTCGCTAGGATCTGACGCCAATTTCTCACTGGCAAACCCCTAGACGACGCATAGCAAACCCACAAGGGGATCGAGATACACCAACTCAAACATATGGGAAGGTGGACAACTAACCTCGCAAGTAAAGTCCTGGCATATGCATGTCCACAAGAACTGTCTTGAAGGGAGAAAACACTGATGGATGATTCTCCATCGATACATCTGACCGCCGCCATGTTGTGGTTTACAAGGCCAACATCGCCGAGAAGAACACAGAGGAATCGAATACTGACGTAGAGAAAAACATCGATGACATACCTGTCGGTGTCAACACCCCCACAAAAGATATCTTCCTCGAGCACCACTCAACACCCCCACAAAAGATATCTTCCTCGAGCACCACACGCACACCAGCTATCACCTAAACTTGCTCACCTCGGATGAAGACGACGGTAGAGAAACTTTGGAGAAAAAAAATTACCAGCGACTTTCTTATCGGGATAAATTCTAAACCTAACCTACCTAAAATCTAATAGGAGGGGATATGTACACCACCCACCGGATCCGAGGCTCCCCTGCTCACCAGCACCGCAGAGGCCACCGGAGGCGAGAGAAAGCCGACGAAT
The DNA here is from genome assembly GCF_005286985.2 of Setaria viridis. Classification (NCBI taxonomy): domain Eukaryota; kingdom Viridiplantae; phylum Streptophyta; class Magnoliopsida; order Poales; family Poaceae; genus Setaria; species Setaria viridis. The sequence goes on from NC_048263.2 coordinate 34,920,329, forward strand.
CCGACGGTGGAACTGTTGTCGCTGCGGAGTCGTTGTTTTTTACCAACTTTTTGGAAGAGTCGATGGTTTCTCACGAGTCGCATGGCTTCCAGACTCCTATCGTCATCTTAAAAAATACTTTGAGAGTAAGAATTTTTTTTATTTTTATATTTTTTATTTAAGTATTTTGTAAAAATATATGGTCTAACAAAAAATTGCAAATCTATAACTATACCGCCGTTTGAAACGGCGGAAGCAGGCTACCGCTAGTTGAACTGGTGGTAAATTCCCTCCTCTGAGCAGTATACTTTCAAAAAATCATAACTAATTCATATGAATTTGGATGGAGATAAACTTTATATAAAAATTGTAGATCTCGATGAGATCTACGATGTTTTAGTTCAAACTTTTTTCATTTGTTGTTATCTTGATGCTCAAATAATCAACAAAAATTGCAGATCTAAAATTCAAATTTTAGATTTGAAACTAGGAATTTTAGATCTAAAACTGGGCAGCACACATTCAAAAAATCATTACTAATTCATATAGAGATCAATTTTATATAAAAATTGTAGCTCTCGATGAGATTTACAACTTTATAGTTCAAATTGTTTTCATTTGGTGCCATCTTTATGCTCAAATAATCGACAAAAGTTTCATATCTAAAATCAAATTTTAGATCTGAAACTTGTGTTGATTATTTGAGCACCAAGATAATACCAAATAAAAAAGTTTGAACTAGAAAGCTGTAGATCTCGTCGAGATCGACAATTTTCACATAAAGTTTATCTACATCCAAGTTCATGTAAATTAGTGTTGGCGCTAGAAATCGGTCAACCGAATCCCCAACGTCTGACACACGACCCGAGAGAATCTGCTTAACTCCTGTTCGGGTGATTGCCCTGGTGCGGTTCGCGCGGCGTGCCAGCCAATCTGACCTGTTGATTGGCAAGGAAGAATACGTGTCAGTTCCAGAAATCACAATCGGCTAAATTTCCGATCTCGAGAGAGGTTATCAGCGAATCGGCCGATTTGCCGTAATAAAAAAATCGGCTATGAAGCAGTCGATCACTGTAGCCGTGTAGACAAGAGAATATTGGAGTAATCGACACAATGCTATAGTAACAACACTAGGAATAGATCTAATCGGCTATATGTGAAATAAGTGAATTTAATAGCAGAAAGTAAAGAAAGCCGAAACCGCCGATTTCTAGCTGGATAACTGGTGATAAAACTAGAAAGACAGGTAAAACCTATGATTCTAGTAAATATCGATAACTAGTGAATAAATCTAAACGAAACGACAGCAATGCGCCCGAAGTTAAAGCTTAGAATTTACTCGGTAAACGGAACTTACAAGATCGGCCGGAGATCAAGTTGATGCAGCCCTGCCAACCCGTACGAACTCGTGAAAAAGGAGAAAGTATTTGGCGAAGTCGCCTGCTTGAAAGTAAGTACGAGGAAACAGTAGTTGGTTGTATTGATTTGTTGATGATTACAGATTTACAAAGGTAGCTATTTATAGCCCCGTACATATGACTCCTTAACTGACTAGAAATCTATCCCTAATTCAAATAGAAAACGAATATTTACAAGCACGATTCGTGCTAGGTTAGTTATTATACGCTTCACGGGCTAATCTCCCCTTCATCCTTCTATTCCTTTCCAAGCCCATACCGGCCCAATTATCCCAACCTCCTAATCGGCCGATTCCTTATCGGTAAAAAGGTAACCGATCGGGAACCTGGCGTGTCCGATCCGAACCCCAAGGGTTAAGCGAGGCAGAAATCATCGGCCGATCCCGTACTGTAGCATTAGCCGATCTTGGACTGTAGCGCCATTCGGCCGATTCTCATCTGTACTTTTCCAATTTCCCCTTCTCTTGGCGCTGATTCCACTGGTGACGAAATCTGGTGTCAACAATTAGTTATGATTTTTGGAAAGTATACTGCCGAGAGAAAAGAGAACTTACCACCGGTTCAACTGGCGGTAGCATGCGGTATAGATTTTTCAATTTTTTTGTTCGGATATATATTTTTGCAAAATATTAAAATAAAAATATAGAAAAATTCTCGAGGGTAATCACAAATGCGGAGAGTAATTGAGATGGTCCAGCCCACCGCTCCTTGGGTTGCGGCCCAACGTTTCTCCACTTTAGCGCAGACCAGCCAAGATATCTCCTTTTTCCCTCTGGTTGCGGCCCAACGCTTCTCCACTTTCAGCCCACGATGGCCGAGTGCGATCCATGCCCCTCATTTTTTATTTTGAATAAAAAGGTGTATGAGCTAAATTATGAATAAATGCAATTGTCAAAAGTGTAATTGATACACTGGTATAGATAAAAAAAAATCTCAGAACATTATGGATCACTTGCAAAGAGAAGATCTCATCAGTTGAGCGAGAAACAAACTATTTTCTCTGGTGACATCAATCCAACGCATGCACCCGCTTGATATGCGAGGGGGCAGTGTTAACGCGAAATAGAGAGAGAGAAAAATAGATCGATGGAATCAAGGTGACTAAAGTCAAGAACTGCACCGGCTCCGCGTGTAGCTTGCTTGAGTAGCTAGCAAACGGCGACTATTCTACCGTGGTTGGCATCAGCTGCTGCACAGCAGTGCCAGGGTGAAAGAGACCGGCAGACCGCGATGTTTTGAAGCGTTCTCTCGCGCGTTTAAGCGGCCAGTCGAGTGCCGCGCCGCCATTATTATTTTAGGTGCGGCGACGTCCATCTCTCCCCGGCACCCGACCCCGAGCTCGCCAACCGGTCAACGTGACAGCGCCTGCGTCTGCGTCCGCGCACGCGCGCTTCCTACGTAAGCAAGCAGACTGTTGTCCCGAAACCTGCCACTGGCACGTTTAGGTCCGTTTGATTTGGGGTCGAACCGGGTTCGTTCGAACCCATCAACCCGTGATGAAAATGCATCTGGATTGAGTCGGATCCGGAAGTGAATATTCCTCCTAGATACGTGTCGAATGCATCCGTCCAAAACGAGCGGACGCACTCGATCCGGATAGACGCCATTTTTCTCCGTTCGTGCGACAGAGAGGGAGGGGCGCCGACCCCCGCAAGCTCCAACTCCGCCGCCGGCCCCCGCAAGAATGAGCTCCTCCGCCGTCGGGAGGCCGCGGGGGAGGGCGCCGAGGAGGCCGCCGCCAGGGAGGGTGTCGGGGAGTTCGCCGCAGAACTAGCTTCGCCCAAGTTGTCGCAGCCTCGCGGGGAGAAGGTAAGGCTGGCTGCAAGGGAAAAAGAAAGAAAAAGGAGGATGTCACATGGGACCCACGGGTGACAGGTGGGATCCATGACTAACGGAGTTAAAATAACATCCATCTCAACCCTTCCAACCAAATCCAACCAAACAAAAAATTGGAACAGACACATCCCTCTTAACCAAATATGAGATGGGTTGAACCCAACCCAGAAAAGTGGGATGGACCCAACCCATTCCACTTGGTCCCAAAACCAAACACATACTTAGGGTGCGTTTGGATGTAAAGACGGGACGGGGCGGGACAGTCCCATGTTTTAAGGTGTTAGGTTTGGGGACGGGTGAGACGGAGTCATCCCACGTAGAGAATATTCTGTCCAGATTGGGATGACCCTGTCTGCCCAAATCAAGCGGACGGGCTCGTCCCCGATCGACACCGTCTGACGTGCATGAGTGAGCAGGAGCTCCAGCTCACGAGGCGCGGGCGAGGCTGCGGCTGGCCGGGAACCCGTCCCAGGGGCGGCGCAGGCGAGGCCGCGGCCATGGCTGGCCAAGGAGCTAGCTCCGCCATGGGACCAGCACGACTGCCGGGCGAGCTTGGGCCAGCTCTATCGCGGCCGGCATAGGTTAGCTCCGCCGCGACCGGCGCGCACGTGCTGAGATTCGTGGCTGGCGCCCGCGAGTTCCCCCGGCGGTGCGCGGCCCCATGGAGCTCGAGGCCGGCGGGACCCAATTCATGGGCGGCAGGGCCAGGGCGAGCTCCCTCAGGCGGCGCAACGGCGAGCTCCTAGGGCGGGGCAGCAATGAGCTGCCCAAGACCAGTGCCACGAGCTTGCCCAAACAGAACGGGGAGGAGGAAGAAGATGGTCGCTAGTATGATAGGTGGACCCCACAAACGGTGTCTAATAACAGAAGTAAAACGTTGTTGCTCTAACCAAACAGAGGAATCCATCAATTTCAACTAATCACACGACGAAACGGTCCCATCCTCAAAAATTAGGATGCGACTATCCCGTGTCTCTCCAAACCAATCCAAACCAAACACATAGCACTGCAGCCGAGCCCGCGCGGGGCAAAGCGCGACGCGACGCGAGGATAGATATCACCATCGCGTGGAAGATCCCGCAGTATTTCTTCCTGCCCGGTTGCAGAGGTGTCATGCTATATCATATCGCGTAGCTAGAGTTTTTCTACGCCGAGGCGCCTGACATCATGAAGAGTACGTGCAAATCGCTGATGCCTGATGCTGCTCACGCCATCGCGCAGGGCAGCTACCTGAGCTCGTTCATACTTTAGCACTGCAGTGGTCTTGTGAAATTTCTGCCTCTCGGCTGTGCTACTTTGTGGCTGGCTGCAGCTGCAGGAGCAAACAAGCAGCGTTAGCTTGCTGGCTGCCATGAGGCCAGTAGGACCATATCAATGCCTGGTCAACAAAAATAGTGCGGACCCACAATAGCAGGCAGCAGATGTCTCCCGCTTGCCGTTGCAACCATCTCCTAGATCACATTAATTGCACGATTTGCTTTTCTTTTCTTTCTTTCATGGGACCCACAGGCTATTCCTTTTTCTAAAAAATGGGACTCACAGACAATACTTTCACACAGCGGCAAAAATAAAAATCTTCGGAAGCATCGTTTGTGACAAGATGTTTGAAGCATGAAGCTCTCACCCATTCACGCATAACACTCTGGATGCTCTATATGAATTTCTGCATCAATGTGCATTGGCAAAACGAGAGAGCAAGTCTTTAAAGCTCCTTGATCCGTTGGATTGCGTATCGTGTTCTTCGACTACATTGATGACGCATTTGAGACTATATGTTGCTCGTTGTTTTTTCTTCTTTGACAGATCAAACATTTACTATAACAACTGTCGGAAGGAGCATTTTATTGTGAATCACTTTGATCCATTAGTGTAGATGAACAAATCAAAGCTATTATGGCCTGGTATACCTGCCACCTGCCTCCACGCAATGATGCAACCCCCAAATTATCAGAACATGTTGACACGCTCAGTGGAGTTGATAAGGGAAAAAAGAACTTGGGAATCGCAGGACGTGTACTGTCTCGCATGCCTTTTCCAGGACCCATTAGTCTAGCAATGATGAAGAGTGAAGAGTTCCTGGGTAATCGATCTCTTGACCAGTGCGAACTAAGGCAAAAATCTAAGAACAAAATGGCAACAGATCGATTTTCCTCCGTCTTTCTGGCTCGGAGGCTGGATTGTATCCACGCTTTTATTGGGCAGCTGTCAACTGTTGCTAGCAGCTAAAAGCGAAGGTCCGGACTAGATGAATGGCCCTGTCATAGTGTCATGTCCTGATGTCCAACATACCGGACTGGACTGAGCCCGGATTTGGTCGCCTATCATTTTGGCATTATCCATATCCTATCATTTTGGCACCTACCGAGGAACTGGTCAGTGTAAACAGAACATAACTCTGTAAACGCATCCGACATGGCACCCACAGGCCACAGTCGCCGTCGCGGCGGCCGCTGACCGGAGCCTGAGCGTACGATCACCGGAGCACGCGTGGCGAGCTCGACAGATCACCGGAAGAGCCCCATCTCACTTGCCGCCCCCTCTGGCCCCATGCGGCGGCGCTGCAAGCCTGCAGCCGAGCCAAGCCACCCACCCACACGCAGGCTCCATCACCCGCCCGGCGCGTCGCGAGCAGCGACCGTTCTACCCTGGTCGACATCAGCAACGAGTGCAGGGAAGGTTCAAGGCTCCAGAGCGCATCGTGCTCTGCCTTGTCCCGGTGAAAAACCACGCCGTTTTGAAGCGGTCTCGCGCGCGCGCGCGCAATTATTTTACGTGAGCCGACAGCAACGCTGCCCGCTGCCCCTTATCAAGTCGCCCCGGTTCCGAGCTCCGCCATTCCACCAACCTATCTTCGTCAGTGCCTGCGGCCTTCCTATATAGAGCCTGCCGTGCCGCAGCTTGGCACCAGCACCTAGCTAACCGGAGCAGCCAGCGGCCGGAGCCCGAACAGAGCAAGGCGGCGCCGAAGCGCGCGCCGACGAGAAGCACGGCGGCTCTGTTAACGGGAGCTCGCACCCGATCCCAAGAGCTCGTACCTCTCGATCGCCATGGATGCGGGGGACGCCATGGAGAGGGGCGAGCGCGCGTCGTCACTCCGGCCCAAGGTAACGGTCCATACATATAGATCAAGTTCTTCGTTCGCTTCCAAAAAATCTCTCATGAAGTAGCTTCTCGCTTCTGCATGCGTGGGAGAGAAAGTAGTTTCCATTTCCATTTATTTCACAAGAAAATTCTTTTATAGTACACAATATTAGGTTATATTAATATTATACTAGTGTTATACTAGTGTTCCTAAGAAACTTAGGATCTGGAACGAGGGTGGACATGGGAGTAGGTAGCTTTGGCAGCCATCGACATAGACCAAATCGTCTAACTAAAAGGGATACAACTAACTTATTAAATGGTTGGTAGTTGCTGTACACACACATTAAACTTTATTCTTTACACCGGTGGTTGATACGGCACATGCATACCCACTGGCACATCTGATTAGTTTTTTTTGTTCATTATGGCAAATGTCCTTAGCTTCAGAACAATTTAGATCCAATGTCATTCTTGTCATTTGATATCTCCACCTCTCCCCCATCAGCTTAATCTTTTGGGTTAAATTGGTTGGTGCATGCAACTCAATAAGTATGACGACTTTTGCCTCTGCTTTTTTCTCTTTACTTTTCGGCTGTAATTATCTGTTACCTTCTATTTACACTTATTTTTCGAGAATTTGTTTAATTCAGTCAGTAGATGCCATGCCTCTCCTGTTTTATCAGAAAAAAAAAGCATGAGGACTGACAACTGACGCTGGACACTCTGCTACTTGTAGCTTCTCGCTCTCCCATCAAAACTCAGAGACTTCAGACGCTCGCCCTCCCTGTCCCTGGGCACTCCGCGCCACCTGACACCCCGCACGCCGGAGCGGCAACTATCCCTTGGAGCGAGGAGCACACCGTACGGGCGGACACCCCGCACGCCGGCTGGGCTGCGATGGATTGGAGCGACGAGCCCGGGACCAGGAGACACGGAAAAGGTACGAGAATTATTAGTCTTATTATCGTGTTCAGTTCATCAATTTAGTTTTTTTTCTGAAGATTGAGTGTTGATCTTTTAAACCAGTCAAATTTCAAGGCAGAATAGCCACTTGTAAATAGCACAGTAGTAACTGCTAAGTTTTTTAGAACCTCAAATAGGAACAGGCAGCAACCTGTACTCTTTCGTAGAGTGCTCATGCATGATCAGAAAGCACAAAAGGTCTCAACCAAAGATAACAAATATCGGCACTGGTGGTTAGATTAGATCATATTGCTTGAAATTTGGTGGCACACTGCCGCTTAAGTTCGCACCGGCATGGTTGAAATCTTGGATCCTCAGTTCCTCACTGCTGATGTAGATGGCATCCACATCATACTACTGGATAGTTCCTCACTGCTGATGTAGATGGCATCCACATCATACTACTGGATTTATCCATGACCTTTCAACATTTCATAGAGTAAACTGCGCATAGTCTCTTCTCATCAGTGACAGTTTGTGCAATTTTCTCCATTGCAGGGGCACGGTCCAGAGACTCAGGACGATAGCTTGCAAGTGCCGCTCCTGAGTGATGAAAAATGCGTTGGCAGCAAAGCGCCATTGGTTGTTCTCGGTGAGAAGAGCTCTATGTTCCAATTTTTCATTTCGAAAAAGCAGAATACGTGCAAACACTCTTTTCTAGAAAAAAAATCACAAATACATGGTGCTAATTTTACTGTGATATAATTTACAAAAAAAAAATACAAGAACCGTGAAACATTATGTGTTTGAGCGATTGAGTCTGTACTGATCGATGGAGGATGGTGCCGCCGCCGCCGCTGCGTGCAGGGTTCGAGTGCTTGGACAGCATAGCGTTCAATGGCATCTCGACGAACTTGGTGATGTACCTGGAGACCGTCCTCCACGGCAGCAACGTGGCCAGCGCCTCCAACGTCACGATGTGGTTCGGCACCAGCTTCCTGACACCGATCTTCGGCGCCATCATCGCCGACGCCTTCTGGGGCAACTACATCACCATCCTCGTCTCCCTCACCATCTACGTTCTTGTACGTGTCCTACTCCTCTTTTTTTTTCAATAAGTTATCCTAACAACTGAATTCAGTCGCTGCATATATCCAACCTAACTAACTGATTTGCTAACTGATTCTATCTGTGTGCGCCGTCTGCAGGGGATGATCCTGGTGACCACCTCCGCATTCCTGCCCACTGCCACGGTGCTCGGCGGCGGCTCTGTGTTTGGCGCGCACACCGTAGCGTTCGTGGGGCTGTACCTCGTCGCGATCGGAAGCGGCGGGGTGCGGGCATCACTGCTGCCATTCGGCGCGGAGCAGTTCGACGACGACAATGCGGTGGACCGTGAGAGCAAGTTGTCCTTCTTCAGCTGGTTCTACCTCTGCGTCGACTTCGGCCCGATCGTCTCTGGCCTGTTCATCGTGTGGATCCAGGAGAAAGTCAGCTGGGGCCTCGGCTTCGGCATCTCCACCGCCTGCATCGCGCTCGCCTTCGGCGCCTTCGTGCTCGCCACGCCCATGTTCAAGCGCCCCATGTCCACCGGCAAGGTGTCCGCCGACGCTGGCATGCTCGACGAAGTCAGTGATAAGGTGGACATCATCTCCGAGTCGGGCTTTAAGGATATAGCGGAGGAGGCGGGCTCGTCGTGGAATCTTCGAGCCATGATGCAGGGGGAGGAGCTCAAGATCCTGCTGCGCCTACTGCCCATCTGGGTGACCGCCGTCATCCTCTCCTCGGCGTACACGCAGATGAACACCACCTTCATCCAGCAGGGCAACGCCATGAACCTGTCCGTCCTGTCAGTGAAGGTGCCAGCGGCGACGATGGGCTCGTTCGAGGTGGTCTGCGTCCTGACATGGGTGCTGCTCTACGGCAAGGCGATCGTGCCGGCGCTGAGGGGATGCGGATTCTCGTTTGGCGGCCACGGCGAGCCGTCGCAGCTGCAGCGCATGGGCGTCGGCCGGATCCTTATGGCTCTGTCGATGGCCGTTGCGGCGCTCGTGGAGATGAAGCGGCTCGCCAGCGCGGCGCGCGGCGAGGAGATCACCATCGCGTGGCAGATCCCCCAGTACTTCTTCCTGGCCGGCGCGGAGGTGTTCTGCTACATCGCGCAACTGGAGTTCTTCTACGCCGAGGCGCCGGACACCATGAAGAGCACGTGCACGTCGCTGGCGCTGCTCACCATCGCGCTGGGCAGCTACCTGAGCTCGTTCATCTACGCCATCGTGGCGGCATTCACGGCCACAGCGGGCAGCCCAGGGTGGATCTCCGACAACCTCAACCAGGGACACCTCGACTACTTCTTCTGGGCCATGGCAGCCATGTGCACGCTCAACTTCGTCGTGTACAGCGTCTTCGCCAAATACTACAAGCCCAAGAATCAAGACTCTGCTCTCATAGTCTCATGAGTCATGATAGCAGCTTCTCGTCTTGTCCACTGCATTGTTGCGCATTTGCCAAGTTGTGTGATATGTGAAGGGTAATTAGCAAGTTGTGGCTCGACGGCTGGTACTTCTATCCATAAGAAATGTACAGAGCACAGGTACTGTAGGAAGAAAACACAGGATTTTTCCCTTTTGTGTTTTCCGGTTTTGAAAGAAGGAAAATGTTTTTTTTTCTAAAAGAATGCGAACTTTTGTCACTTCTGTTCTGTCTCATACAGTTGAAAAGATTACATGGCATCAATGTCAATGTGTACCTTTTGTCGCAAAAAAATGTACCTCCTGCACAGTTGCACTTCAATTCAGCAAAGGAATTTTTGCATTTCAAAATTGATGTCGCTAAAGCATTTCAAATAAATCGAAGAAGGGGTTGGATTGGGCCTACATCTTCCTTATACAGATCTTTCTGGCCCAGCATGAGAACAGGGAATAAAACGGTGTGCGCCGCCGTACGCTGTATGCATCGTTTGACGGGACGGAGTCGCAGACCGCGTGCCTTCTACGCGGTGCCAGCTCTCCGTCCCACCGCTCGTGTAAGGACGGACGGCCCAGATGCGTTCCCAATAGGTATATTCTCGAGAAACTTCTACCCTTCGTCACGAAGCCTTGCACGACTAGTTCTACGAGATTACTCCGATAGGGCCAAAAACCTCCGGCGACTTGGAGAAGACGAAGCCACAAAATCCGATCGAAAGTTTGGTGCTCGCGTGGCGAGGAGTGGATTTCGGTGCGCGGATGGGGCAGGCGTTCCGCAAGCTGTTCGATGCCTTCTTCGGCACCAGCGAGATGAGGGTATGGTTGTACCTTCTGCTGAGATTTTTCTTTTCGCTTTTTGGTTGTACTCTTCACGAACTGCTTGCTTGTATCTTCTTGTTGATTTTGTTTCCCTGATACTTAATTTTAGGTCGTGATGCTTGGGCTGGATGCCGCAGGCAAAACCACCATCCTGTACAAGCTGCATATCGGGGAGGTTTTGTCGACTGTTCCCACGATTGGTAAGTTCCAGGAACTGATTACTGCATGGTGATTTTTGTTTTAGTTGAATTAATGTTACCAAGAATTTACTGATGTGTTGCCGAGGCTAAGGATGTTTCTGCTATTGAGAGGAAGAAATTTGTGCACGTGCTAGATGAGGGTTGTTGCTTTGCTATTACATATATTGTCCTAATGATTAGATGAACACTTTTATTATTAGTATATTTCTCGTAATTAAATACTTAGTGCTCTATTGATAGCAATCTTAGTGCTCGAGTATTGATAGCAATCTCTTAATAGCCAATCAGTTACCCTGTAAACAGCTTTACCCTATCAGCTAGTATGTTTAAGGGTTTAAAGAGGTCAATTTGAAAGAACGATGTTTCACTTTGCCTGCAAAGTGCAAACTAAGTGATGATTTTTGTGCTACTACTGCTAGGTTTCAATGTCGAGAAAGTTCAGTACAAGAATGTGATGTTTACTGTTTGGGATGTCGGTGGCCAAGAGAAATTGAGGCCCCTGTGGAAGCACTACTTCAACAACACGGATGGCTTGGTATGTTCATTTACTTTTTAGTTAAAAGAAATTTACAGAATGATATTGCCCTGTACCCTTTACTGTGTAATCTATATGCTTACTAAGTTGTGTTATTTATGGTTCACGTAGTGAATTAGTGGGGGTACTCTTGAAAGTATCTTGCAATGTGAATCTCATTGCCTGTAATCTTCAGAGTAGTTTCTGAAAGTATTTTGTTCAGTGAATTAGTGGGGAACTGGGGATACTCTTGAAAGTATTTATAAGTGAAACTTCTTCATTTCTGTCTTCTTCTACAAGAGATCAGTTTCGATTCAGGAGCTCTTTTTCATGATTATGACCGGTTATACTTTATAATATAATGATTATTCTTTATGAATGTCTTGAGTTGCAGATATACGTGGTTGATTCATTGGATCGAGAGAGAATCGGAAAAGCCAAAGCTGAATTTCAGGTCTTTTTTGTCATACAGACCTGCTCATCTGTGAACTGAGCTTTCATTAACCCAGCTAATATTAAATATCTTTGTCGCAGGCAATAATTAATGATCCTTTGATGCTTAACAGTGTCATATTGGTATTTGCCAATAAACAAGATATGGTGAGGCAACAACGCTTGACCCTTCCCTTATATTTTCCTCTTCAAATCCTTTATGCATCCTATGATTTAATATGTTGATTTCAGAACATTTGTTCTTGTGCTGAAAATTGATGACCAAGCCTTTCGAATGTCCATTGTATTCCAAGATCAAGAGGCACCTTCACTTCATTTGAATGAAGAATAGTAATCATGAATATAAAACTGTGTCTCATCGTGTCATATCAAAATCAATTGTCATGAAGAATGCTTCAGTCACAAACTATATTATGTTGGATTGCTTTTACTCCCAATCTTTAGTTTAATTTATTTGTATATGCGATGCTGACATCCTTGATATGAGGTGAGCACTGCTTGAGAAAAGAGTATCATGTGCCATGAAACATATCATTGCAGGCTGCAAGTTGAAGCTCATTTTCTTGCTTGTTGCTAAGGATAATCTGTGTTTAGATCAGTTCTTGTCTCTTTACAACATAAACACCCTCACATTTTCGATAACGTTACCGAGTAGACATATCTTTGCTGCTCCTCTTGCTTCGGACTTTTTAAACTTAGCTAACTGAAAGGGCTGATGTAAAATATCCTTGTTTCTTCAGAAAGGGGCAATGACGCCAATGGAGGTGTGCGAGGGCCTTGGTCTTTACGATTTGAAAAATCGCATCTGGCACATTCAGGGCTCTTGTGCCCTCAAAGGTGATGGTCTATATGAGGGCTTGGACTGGTTGGCAAGCACGTTGAAGGAACTGCAAGCTTCAGGTCGCCTACCATCAGGAGGGACCTTGTTGTTCTAAGCATCAAGCCTGCCTGTAAGATCCTTGGGCTGAAATTTCATCTTCAGTGATATTAAGATCTTGATGAGAATTTCCTTTCAAATTCATGTTGCGCTGTCCAGGCAAGGCGTTAATTCTACTGAACAAAAGGCAACACATGGGCTTGTCTGCGTTGAAGTTTATGAGCTTTTTGTCATGGTTTGTGGATCGTACTCAATCCCTGGGGACAAGGGAATAACCATTTCTTGGCAATGATTTAACCAGTGATGTAGGTCTTGTAAATTTTGTTGCGAGTTTATACAAAGCTAACCAGGCGGATCATTTGTTCACATATGAGAACTGAGTTAACATCTTCGTGATATTAATGTAAATGTTTCTGTAAATTTGAGTTGGCAAATGCAATTTATCTCGACAAGCTGGTTGCATTACAATGTATATCTGATCTGATGGTTCACCAGGATGGAGGTTTACACGAAAGATGAGACCTTGTGCATGCTTGGTTGGTTGCTACACTTAATTCTCTTCTACCTACTCTTCTGGAACCCGTGAATAGGTGATGCGAATGGAAAATTTGTTTGATGTGGTGCTAATATTTGTACGAACAATCCAGGTCGAGAACAGCCAACGTAGGCTGTACTCGTGCCATTTCTTTTTCAAAAAGAATCTTCAATCATGTCTAGCCGATACAAAATGAAAAAAATAAAAATATCCTGGAGAACCAAGCCGTGAGGCCAAGAGACAGCAGCAAGTAGAGGGAGAGCAGAGAACCGTGACGAACGCAGCAACAGGGAGATGCAGTCACGCAGAGCAAAGCAGCAAGCGAACGCAACTCGGCGTGCGCCCCGTGACCCAGTTCCCAGCAGCAGCCACACAATTACACAAACCGTCCGCCCCCTCCCGGCCTCAGCTCTCCCCACCTCACCCCCTCCACTCCTCGTCGGCTCGTCGCCACTCGCACCCGGTGTGAGTGACCCTCGTCGCGAGCGAGGATGAGATAGAAACGGAACCGCCCGCCGGGCTCGCTCGCATGACGCCATCGCCGGCGTCAACGTCAGCCTCCGACTCTGGGATGCTCGGGCGCCGCCTCTCGCTGCTCCCGGCGGTGCGCGGGGCCGCGACGACGCGGGCGCGGATGACGGTGGGGTGCGTGCTGCTCGACCACGTGGCGCCGCGTCTCGCGGTGGCCTCGGCCGCGCTGGTGGGGGCACGGGAGGTGGTCGCGGCGGCGGCCGCCGCGGGCGCGGGGGGCAGCGGCGCGGTGCACGGCGCAGTGGCGTCGACGCTCGCGCAGGTCGCGGTCACGGCCGTGGCGATCGCTTCGGGGGCGTGCCTGTCCACCAAGGTCGACTTCCTCTGGCCTCGCATCGAGCAGTTGCCCGGTAACAACGCTCTCTGTGCAATTGTGTCGGTCTCTTGTGAATTGGCTACCTAATTGGAAGTATAGGAGTATTTCATCAAGCAGTTGAAACATGACAGCTTGTTTGCTGCAATAAGCAGTTGTGTTCAGCCATAAGAGATTCAGTGACATGTGCGCACAGTTCTATTTAGAATGAACTAATGAACTTGCAATTGGCATACTGCATACCTTTATGCTTCCATTTCTTTAGCGTGGATCTGTGGTGACTCGTATGCTGTTGTCATTGTGTCTTAGATGATTTCGATTTTTGTCTTATTTTATCAAAAGGTGCTTGCTCCATATCCAAATGTCAGACGCCGACCTACATGCTAGCTCACTGGACATATTTTTTGTTTTGTAGTTTAACATAGTAAAACAGTAATCCACTTTGGTTTGATGCAATTAGGCAATAGCAATTTTGTGACTACAGGATCTTCACCCATTAGATGTTTTTATTCATTCTGATGACTATACCATATTGTATTCTGTGCCTTCGCAGATACTCTTATATTTGAAGGAGTAGAGGTGACAGGATACCAGATATTTGAGGATCCAAAGGTGCAGAAAGCAATAGTATTTGCTAGTACAGCCCACCTTGGGCAATTTAGGAGAACAGGAGATCCATATGTTACACACTGCATACATACTGGGAAAATTTTAGCCGCTTTGGTTCCATCAACTGGAGAAAGAGTATGGCTTCTCCCTCTTGTTTTGTTTTCCATGAGTATATAGGAATACTTCATTTTTTTCTTCACAAGCTTTAATTGATGAGTATTTCTTATTTGATTAGGGTTTTTTTCCTCATTCCCTTGTAGGCAGTTAATACAGTTGTGGCGGGCATTCTTCACGATGTTGTTGATGATACATCGGAGAGCTTGAAGAGCATAGAAGAGCAGTTTGGGGATGATGTTGCAAGCTTGGTATCTGGTGTATCAAAATTAAGCTACATAAATCAGGTAACGTATATGTTAGTGGAATGTGCCATGTGAGAATAGAAACAATACCTGCTAACATTGATTGATAAAATCATAGGCGACTTGAGTACTCAAACATATATATGGTTGAAGCGTGCCAATTTCCATTTATATTTCTCCGTTATAGTTGAAGCATGCCAACATATCCATTAGATTATACACCTTATACATGATGATTCCTTTATTCCATGTTGTTTAATTTAGCTCATCTAATATTGATCTGTCCAAAGACTTCATTAGTGCAGTGCGAAAATCTTTTTGTCAATAGTACTCCATCTGTTCCTTTTTAGATGTCGTTTTAGCACTTACCGTATGGAACTTGGAAACAGAAGCAATCAATTATTCAATTCTTATACCTATTACATGTTAGCCCCATGCCCCCATCTTGATCACTCAGACATCCAATCCAATCAACGGCACCCAATCCGCCAACCCACCACACTCATTTGATCCCAAACTACGCTTTCCAATAACTCCAACTTTCCCTGTTTGAGACTAGAGGGAGCGCTTTATTCCCCTCAGGAATGTTCTTACTATTGTTCCTTACTGTTTTTGTGCGTTGCAGCTACTGCGGAGGCATCGACAGAAGAACACAGGTGGAAGCACTCTTACTTCAGAAGAAGTATGTTCCCTTCCACTAGCCTTTAGTGCATGGTGATGAGATTATATTGAACTACTGAAGTCCTTTTTATTTTATAGACTGTTAATATCTTCAGTCTTTTTGGATTATCTTGCTTGTCAGTGCATGATTGTGAACAATTAATCAGCATGCTGTTATCAGATGCCAGAAAGGGCATATAACACTGCTTTCTGAAAACCCTGGCTTGATTATCCTCCTGTTGTCAGTCAGGCAAATAATCTGCGTGTTATGTTATTGGGGATGGTTGATGATCCTCGTGTGGTGCTCATCAAGCTGGCAGATCGCTTGCACAACATGCGAACTATGTATGTCACTCTAGGCCTTTCATCATTATTTAGCTTGTCCTGCTTATTATTTGTTTTGGACATGTAAACTATGCCTTTTTTTTATCTTGTAACTATTTTAATGATTCAGTTCTGATTGATATTCTCTTTATTCATCGTGTTCCCTTTCCATGTTCTGTTCTGTCAGCTTCTAATATTATCATCAGAAAATAGAAAGGCTAAACCCAAAAATTGGGATTGTTCATGGAAAATGAGCCACAAAAATGAATGCACTAGGGAACCTTTTTTGTCCTCGAACACGCAAGAGAGACGTGTATACTTGCATTAAGGAGAAGAAAGTAACCCATGAAAGAAAAGAATGACCCTATACACACTTCAGATCCTAAACTGTATAATTGGATTCCTGTGTTTGTATTATCTGCTGATACTCTTTTTTTCGCCGAAGAGTCAACTAGTGCTAAGATAGCCCACCTGAACAGTTTCAATTAATCTGCTGGTTCTTGATGCGAAGGAATGGAGCCAGAAAATTCCTTGATCTAATCCATTGGACATTATCATTGGCTCCACCCTAGGCTTCAGGTTTGCAGACCATCTTATTATGCTCGTACCCGTAACAAAATTACTGTGTTCCTGTTCCCACAACCACAAAAAAGGGCATACCTAGTGCTGAAAGTTCCCACACAAGGTGGGGCCTTGGGGAAGGGAATTTATAGGCAGCCTTACCCTTGCTTATTTTTTGCAAGGAGGCTGATTTGAACATAGGGTCTCAAGGACACAATTGTAGAGGCTCTACCACTCTAGCAGGCCCTCTCTTCTTTCTAAAATCCACAGAAGTAGTCATTTTGAATCATTTCAGCTTATCAAAAGACAGTCCAAATCACTTTTTTTTAAAGAAAGTCCAAACCATTTCTATGCTTATCCTTTCAGGTGCTTTACTTTACCTGGACGTACACATGCTTCATTTTTATTGAGATACTCGTAATCTTGACTTCATTATTCTTTCAAATAGCCATTGGATTCCGTAAGTCTTGAACCTTACAGAAAGCTTTATTGCAGTTATGCTCTTCCTGTACCTAAAGCTGAAGCTGTTGCTCAAGAGACATTGGCTGTCTGGTGCTCACTTGCTTCTCGTTTGGGAGTGTGGGCTTTGAAAGCTGAGCTGGAAGATTTATGCTTTGCCGTTCTTCAGGTTTTAATTCTGTTCAATATATGGATCGACTGAAATGTTTACTTTATACCATAGAACTTTAAGGAGTTTAACCTGACATCTAGATGCTTCGAAAATTTCAAAGGAACAATTTTCTTGTCGATTTTTTACTAGTGTCTATTCATTCAAATGGGCACACAAACCTATGATGGTCTTCTATCCTTTTCACCTTTTTGCCTGGGTATCAATTTTGTAGCTGCAATAATTTTCCATTTTACCCTTTATTTTAAATCAACTTGCTATGTATGTGCTTTTTTACCGTGTCTATCTGTATATTTAGTTATTAAATACCTCTGTTATACATGCAGCCTCAAATCTTCAAGAAAATACGATCTGAACTTACTTTAATGTGGAATCGTACGGGCAAATCTAAAAGTATGAGAAGATCATCAATTAGAAGCGAATTGCTTGCCTCAATGAAAGATGGACATATGACGTCTATCCATGATTTGTTTAGTTCCTGCAACCAAGAAAAAACAAATATGAAGGTGAGTGTATTGTAAATTGCAAACGTTTAGGTCTTCAGTGATGCCTGCACACTGATCTTTTGTTGCCAATTGATTAGCATTGACATTTTTGAGTATTCTCATTTTTGCTTCCTTAAGCCATATTTGGGGGGTTTTTTCAGTGGTTTTCATATAACAGCCATTACCTCGTATGAACAAAAGCAATTCATCCTTTCTGATGTTCGTTGCCGGGTAGAGAGACTGTATGTGACATCTAATATCTTACTACATGAATTATGCTTTTCTATGTGCAGGACCTATTGCAGGCTGTATTGCCATTTGACATCTTTTTGGATCGGAAGAGGCGCTCATACTTCCTTAGTAATCTCAATAGTAGTTCTGGAGAACCCATATCAAATCCTAAGATTGTTGACGATGCTGCTGTTGCATTAGCATCTTTAGCATCTTGCGAGGAAGAACTTGAGCGAGAATTACTCATATCAACATCGTAAGTTCGATTCGTAGTAATTTCCAGAATCATAAATCTGTCCTCGATTTGTTACCATTGCACACTACTAATATGGTGGTGGTTTTAATTCTTGAATTATGTCATTTCTTGTTCAGGTATATACCTGGGATGGAAGTGACTTTGTCAAGTAGACTCAAGAGCTTGTACAGTATCTACTGCAAGGTATTACTACTATATACTGAAAAACATGTGTGCTGACAAACACGTCTCATTCACCATGACCTTAAACTTGATTACTTGTGCTGGAGTTTTGAGTTTAGTCAAATTATTTTTCTTTTGTGAAAAAATATTATTTTAGTCTAATCAAAATATTTTCCTTGTAACTGTATTATGTGTGATGATTTCCAGAGTAACACATTCTGTCTCCACAGATGAAAAGGAAAGATGTAGGAATTAGACAAGTGTATGATGCTCGTGCATTGAGGGTGATTGTTGGAGACAAAAACGGTGCATTGCATGGGCCTGCTGTCCGGAGTTGTTACAGCATTCTTGATATAGTACACAGGTAACTTAAGCATCTATTGATGGAACTATTCATGTCAAAGGCAAGACATACTAGTGCACTACTTGACAACAAAAAACTTTACTTCAAAGCATTGCACATAGGCGGACTTGTTTCTGTATTACCTATGAATTAGGTGGTGCTATGTTTGTCTCATGATTGTTTGATCTTCGATTTTGGCTAATTTGATGTCTGTGTTTATATCTGATAATTTGAGTCCACAGTTCACTAGATGACACTTATTTCAGTTTAAAACTTTTCACTTATGTGCTTCCAAGCTTCATAAATTGCCCGCTTCACCTGCAGGCTATGGACTCCAATTGATGGGGAGTTTGATGACTACATTATCAATCCTAAGGGTAGTGGTTACCAAGTAAGAATCATCTAACATCAATCTAAACATAACTTGCATCATTAATTTGAGTCAGTACCCTCAGCAACCTGGAGCCAGTAGCCCAGTCTAACATGCACACGCTAGCCAGGTTGAAAATTCCAAATGTTAGCATTCTGAGTTTTTCAGTGGCATTGTTGTGGTCGTCCAGGCCCCAGGCTAGTATTATGCCAGTTTTATTATGGACTGGGATAGAGCTGAATTCTTTTGCTTACAATTAGTAGATGCTGAGTGCATAGTCTGATTTCCCTTTCTTTGCTTATTAATTACTGGTGTTTTCCCCCTTTATAGTCACTACACACAGCAGTTCAGGCATCTGATAGCTCACCGCTGGAGGTCCAAATTAGAACCCAGGTAAATAATTTTCTATCTCTTATTTGAATAGAATCTGATAGTTCATGTTGATCCTGATGGAGGCCACTCTTCACAGCGAATGCATGAGTATGCAGAGCATGGGCTTGCTGCTCATTGGCTTTATAAGGAGAGCAAAGTTGAGTACAGAAGTGGCATGAGTAAGAGAATAGGCCAAAGTACATCGTATTCACCTAGTTCTTCAGAAGATGAAAGTTCTATACAAGATGATATTCCGTCAAAGTACAGTTCTCTGAAGGTGGGGCATCCAGTGCTAAGAATTGAAGGTAGTCACTTGCTAGCAGCTGTCATAGTCAGGTATAGCTTCATTCAGAAACAGAAACTGTATTTATTCTGGAAGATCAATATTTCAGCTGATATCTGTTTAAATATATTTGCAGTATAGATAAAGGAGGGAAAGAATTGATTGTTGCTGTAAGTTTTAGCCTTGAAGCTTCTGAAGCTGTAGCTAAGCTTAGGTCATCTTTTCAGTTGAAGCGTTGGGAAGCCTATGCTAGGCTTCATAAGAAGGTCAATGTGATAGCAATTTTACTCTTCCTGAGTTGTTGTGACAAATCAGTTATTTTCTGTCTAATACAGTAATACCAACGATAATTTCAGGTTTCTGAGAAGTGGTGGTGTGCACCTGGACATGGTGATTGGTCAACAAATCTGGAGAGGTACACATTATGCCAGGATGGGATATTTCATAAGGTCTGTACAGCTGAAACATCATTATCTCTTTATCAATCTGTTTCTCTTCTGTCTTTTGTTCAATTTTAGATTATCTGAGAATACAAGACTGATCTTGCATGTTCATTTGGAATCATTGCACAAACTGAAAATTGTAGCAGCGATACAAACTACTTTTTTTGTCCTAAACTCCTAATATGCCATTTCAAGTCATGGTTTTGATTATATCCTGCACATCTATAATTCCTTTTTGCAGCAAGATCAATTTGGGAGACTTTTACCTACATTTATTCAAATAATTGATTTGACTGAAGAGGAAGAGGAAGAGTATTGGATGGTTGTATCTGCCATATTTGAGGGCAAAGAGACTTCCAGTCTACCATCTGAATCGAATTATGCTGATAAATCGTCATCTGATCCTCCAAGTTCAACTCCTTTAAGTGATCCCATCAACAATAAGGTTAGCGTAGCCTGTCTGTTTCCACAACACACTCTAGAGAAAGGAAAGCTCGTATACAATCATTGTGTAGCTGCTATTTTTGCACAGTTCAGTGTCTACACTTCTCTCTCTGTCTCTCGCTTCTTTCATTGTGGAATTGCTAGGTGTTCCCAAAGGAAGGAATAAAAGGAATAACATGAATCCTTATTGTTTCCATATGCTCCCACAGGTGCATTTGCTCAGGACAATGCTTCAATGGGAGGAGCAAGTTCGCCGTGGCGCATCTTTGGCAGAGAAAAGTCTTGGTGTAAGCACCGTGACAAAACCAATCCTGCGTGAGGTGGCCATAATCTTCTGGCCGAATGGGAAGATTATGAGGATGAGCACTGGTAGCACAGCCGCTGACGCTGCTAGAAGAATGGGCGTTGAAGGGAAGCTGCTTTGGGTCAATGGCCAACTAGTGCTGCCCCAAACAGAGCTCAAGGATGGGGATATTGTTGAAGTGAGGGTATAGATGCAAGTACAGTTTCCAGTACACCTTTCTCAGGATTATTGATCTCAGATTGGTTCCTCAGTTCTTGGCATAGTCTGGCAGTGCTCCAGACTGGAGAACTGTAGGCAGAGAACCAAGCCCAAATTGTACAGTCCATTTGTCGAAATGAATCGAAGGAAGCAGGATTTAGGTGCAGGAAGTGTTGTATCGTACAAGAGTTTACTGTGTACATAAGCAACTGCAAGTATAAGCTTTCTTTCTAGCTGTGCCTATCCTTGTCCATAGTTACTGTGGTAGTGTAAATTCCTGTAAGTAAAGCTGTAATATTGTGTAGTCAGTGTCTCAGTGATCCACAGTTCAGTACTTGTACGTAATGGCAAGTCAAGCTGGCAAGAAAACACTTGAGAAATGTACCTGCCGTAACAACTACAACTACTCCCTCCGTTCCAAGTTCCAAATTATAGGTCATTTTGGTATTTTTAGATTCATAGCTTTTATAACCTATTATATATCTAGATATATTATATATTCAACAACCTATAATTTGGAACATATTATATCTTTAGGTTTAGGTACATAGTGTTCCAAATTATACCTACATAGTGTTCCAAATTATATCTTTAGGTTTAGGTACATAGTAACAGATATGTACCTTTAGGTTTAGGTTTTACTATGTACCTTTAGGTTTAGGTACATAGTAACAGATATGTACCAAGAAATACCAAAACGATCTAAAATTTGGAATAGAGAAAGATTTGCAACAAGTGCTAAGCTTAAAGGGAGAGGTTTCAGAACAACCCTGTGATGTTAACTGTATGGGTGGGCTGATTTTAATATCTACATTCGCAAAATGAAAACAGAATGCAAAATATCCCTATCTGGCTGGTTGCTTGTTCACACCTACTCCTGGCGAGTCGAAAATATTGTCTTAATCGAATGGCACCTGTTCACACCGAAACGTGTGGTAATCATTTTCCAAATCAATCAACAAAATCACAATTCCAAGAGGAAAGCTTTCAAAACACCCGTCCCTTGGCCGCCTCAATTAACGCCTTCCAAATTCCAAGGGCAGCCGTGTTCAACTACTCGTTAATCACCTCCAGGCCCCACATGCAGCGACGTTTCACAGCGAAGCTAATCAACGGAAGAGTAGCTATAGACAGCGGGCGGCCCCGTTAATCACCTCCGGGCCCACCTGCAGCGACACATCATGCTCCACTAAACGCCATCGTGGTCACATGGCTGGGTTGGCTCGAACAGCTTACAGGATACGCCGCTCCGCGAAGCCGCCACGAGGCGTCCCCCCCTGACCCGAGCTGAGCAAGCGTTCAAACTTCAAACATTCAAACGAGAGGGGGGAAAACCCTAGACGAGTCCCCTCGCAACGGTCGGATCCATTCCTATATAATCCCCACGCCGCCGCCCTCCTCCCCCCCATCTCAGCTCTTGATTCGCCATCCGCAAATCCGCCGCACCCGCACACGCACCCGGAGGAGAAGGTAAGAGAAGGTAGGGGAAGACGAGATGGAGGCGGTGGCGGCCATGGACTTCAACGCGCTCTCGCGCCGCGAGCTCCAGGCGCTGTGCAAGCGCAACGGTGTCCGCGCTAACATGACCAACGCCGCCATGGCCGAGGCGCTCCAGGGCCTGACCACGGTGAGTCCTCGATCCCGCATCCGTGTCGATGAATTGGTTCCGGATTTCTCGTTTGCGTCCTCAATTGTTCCCCAATTTGTTTCGATGAAATTCGGTCGCGGATCCTCGTGTGAGGCCTTTTGGGGGTGGGATGGTTGTTGATGTTGAGGGGTTTTGTTTGTGGATCAGGTCGACGGGATCGACGAGATCGGCACGACGCTCTGCCTCCCGACGCCGGGGAGGTCGGCGATGAAGTCGGCGGGGATGGCTGGGGAGGAGCAGCACGGTAGCCCGCTCCCCCGCGGCCGCCGCGTGTCGGTGAAATCGCCCGAGGCCATCCGGATGGAGGTCGAGGAGGGCGAGGACGAGATGAAGCGGGATCTGGTGAAGGAGATCGTAAGGACCCCCGGAGTGGCGCTGCGCAGCACCAGCCGCCGCGCACGTGCCATGCCCGCGCCGCTCCCGACTCCGGTGCCGGCGTCCAGCGCTCGCGCGACTACGAGGAGGACCGCGGCGCGTAAGGAGGAGGAGGTGGCGCCGACCCCAGCCACCCTGCGGAGGAGCCAGAGGACGGCGGGTAGGAAGGCTGCGGCGCCGGTGGAGGTTAAACAACCCGCCGACGATGTTTCCGCGGAAAAGAGGCCAACGAGGTCCGAGATATCTAAGATGACGATGGCTTTGGACCAAGAAGAGGAGGTGCAGCAAGAGGAACCGAAAGGTGATTTGCTTTCACTTTCTCTGACCGACCTGTTTCTACTGTTCGATTGCTGGGGGCAGAGTTTGATGCTGGTTTTGCTATCATGTAGCTGTCGCCTCTGATGTGAAATGTGAGGACCCCGATGAGGATGAAGTTACCAAGCTCCTGGAAGGAGACAACAAAGAGGAGGAACCAGAGGAGGGCGAGGAAGGTGGGATTTATATTATCAATCTCGAAGTTCTTCCTTTGCTCTGTAATTCGAAATCTCATGGTTGGGTATTGTTTCCGAGCAGTCATTGATGCAATTTCCTTAACGTGCAGCTGATTCTTCTGATGTGACCATTGGGTCTGCAGTAGCTTCGGATATTAGCTGCGATGGTACTAAGATGGAGGATAAGGCCACAAAGCCCCAGGAAGGTGAGCTGCATTCCTGAATCTTAATTGTTGATATTGTTATGAATTGTGGCATCATAAATGTCTATGTTTGTTTGTTGTTTAGGTTCCTGAATCCGACCTTTTGCTCCTAGATTTATCTGTAGTTGTTCCGAATTGTGGACCCCTAAATTCATCCAGTAGCTGTTTCCTTTATCTTAGTAGCTGATGTCCGAAGCGCAATTTGTTTTCGAACCCTTTTGCTCCTAAATTTATCTGTAGTTGTTCCGAATTGTGGGTTCCTAAATTCATCTAGTAACTGTTTCCTTTGTCTCTGCTGAGGTTCTGAACTGCATGTGATTTGTTTTTTCTGACCTTTCTGCTCATTGTTTATTGTGATGCATCTCTCAGGAACTGTAGTTGTTCCAAATTGTGGATTCCTAAATTCATCCAGTAGCTGTTTCCTTTATCTGCAGTAGCTGATGTTCTGAAGCACAATTTGTTTTCGAACCCTTTTGCTCCTAAATGTATCTGTAGTTGTTCCCAATTGTGGATTCCAAAATTCATCTAGCAACCGTTTCCTTTATCTGTAGTTGCTGAGGTTCTGAACTGCATGTGATTTCTTTTTTCTGACCTTTCTGCTCATTGTTTATTGTGATGCATCTCTCAGGAATTGTAGAAGAAAAGGAACCGGCCAGTGTTCAGAAGCCTGCTTCCTTAGCAACCATGGAGGATTCACCAATCCTAGGTGTTCTGTCCAAGGCTGAAGCCTCAGAACCAGTCATTGAGAAGGCACAAGATGCCTCACTTGAAGATGATGAGGGCTGTGCTGAATGGTCACCTGTGATGGAGATGGCTGATGAGATCAATGAGGAGGCCATCAAGGAAGATGCTTGCACTACCACTGGTGAGACTGATCATTCCCCTGAGGAGATTCTTCCCACTGCCGCAGAAGATGAGACTAGCGAGGAAGACTGCCTCACTGAAGTAAAAGAAGGGGCTGCTGATGAGATGACGCAGGCTGAACTGGCAGGTGATGAAACAAGTGAAGAAGATGAGGATGATGACCTCGCTGAACTGAAAGGAGCTGTTGATGAGATGCGGCAGGCTGAATTGCCAGACGATAAAACAAGTGAAGAAGATGAGGAAGATGGCCTCGCTGAACTGAAAGGAGCTGTTGATGAGATGCGGCAGGCTGAACTGACAGATGTCGAGGCCATTGGAGAAGATGAGGAATGGGCTTCAGATGATGCTGAGTCCTCTGAGGAAATTTACTCCACTGAGGAGAGTGATGAAGAGGCTGATGAGACCAGTGATGAGGGTGACACCGCTGATGTGGTCCAGATGCTGCCGGGAACTGTGATTGCTGAAGAGGCCATTGAAGATGCTTCTACTGAAGATGATGATTTCAGCAGTGACCTACCACCAGAGTTTGACAATGTAGTGTTCAGTGATTCTGATACTGAGAGTGACATTGCTGCTCCGGTGCTCGAAGAAAACCAGGTTGTTGCATCTGCAACCAAGACTGCTGTGAAGTCCCTGGATGATTCTGCCATCACTGAAGAGCAGGAGGAAGAGGTTTCTGAAGAGGCTGATGCTACTGGAAAAGCAATGAAAGAGGTTGACAACATTGTGAAGTCCCTGGTTGGAATCAACATCAAGGAGGGAGAAGCAATGGAGGAAATGCAGAAGCTGCCACAAGTTGAGAATTATGAAAGCATGAGCTTGAGGAAGCTTAGAACCACGTACAAGGAGCGTGTTATTGCTTCAAAGGTATAAACTCGCTGGCTCATTTTGTGTAATATAGCGTGGCTGTTACTAACTTTTGTTCTTTGCTATCTGCAGGAAGGGAAGGTGGTCGCTGAAGGGAAGAGGCTGCCGCTTGAGGAGGTGGATGAGAACGCCAGCGCCGACTGCTGAACGGCACCAGGTGGATGAACTGGATTTGAATGCCATGGGATTTGAATAAAGGAATGCTCTGGTTGTGAAGTGATAACTAGGCTACCGTTCATATCCAAAAGTTTTCGTGTGTGTGGGAGGTGGTGATCAGATGCTGAAACTGTGGTTTCAGCCAACCAACTTGTAGTTCGTGTTGGTTCTATCCTTTTTTTTCTTCTTCTTTGTTTTGTGGTTGTTTCGTTTCGGTTACATGGTTTACCCGGTGGATCTGGGATTATGTTTCAGTTAAAGTATAGTTTGAAGGTCTTGAGTACCTCAATTTTTGTCCATGTTCTACTTAATACTTATCTGTATTTTTTCTTATGTGTCTTGATCGAATGGCAACTTCCATGACAGTCATCAGTTTGGGAACTGAATGGTTCAAATGGTAGGGCGCCATTGTTTCATATTCTGCAGCATGTTCCATCTGATGCTACTCCAGCACTCGTTCCTGTGTGAGTTAGGGCAACGCAAACTGAATCTATTTGCATATGCTGAATTTTCTAGCCTTTTTTGAGAACTGGAGGCAGCTGCAAAACAATAAAAAGTACCATTAAATTATTCACTATTTCGGAGTAAAGAAATGGCGGAAGCAGTATTCCTACTTGATAACCTTTAGAGCCTGTTGGGGAGCACTCCACTCCAGAAAAACTAGCTCCACTCCACTAGCTCCACACTTTCCTAGCTCCACTCCATCAACTCTAAAAAACATGGAGCTGCTGCACGTGTTTGGCTAATGGCAGTGCTCCAGCTCCAAAAATATGAGCACGTGTTGTGAATGGTCTATTTTACCCTTTGTGAACGGATCCACATGTCATACTCTTCTATTTTCTCCTCTCTTCTTCCTCTCTCTCTCTCTCCTCTCCTCTTCTCTTCTTAGTTTCCAGAGGGATCTCGAACACATTCATCGCGACAGCAGGGATCTCCAGCTTCCAGAGGGAGCCGTCCATGGCCTGCGCCTGCTCGATGAACACGGATGGCCGCCGCGGGGGAGGTCGCCCCGGTCGCGCCGCCGCGGGGGAGCTCGGCAGGCGGCGGGTGGTGGGCATGCGGCGCAGTGGGTGGGCGGCGCGGCAGGCGGGGCGGCGAGCGGCGGGCGGGCGGGGCGGCGGGCGGGGGCGGCGCGCGGGTTGGACGGGATGACTGTTTTTGTTTCATTTCGCGAACCGGTATTGTGTAACGAGTGGCAATGGTGGGTAAATACCCACCAACTCCACGAGGAGGTCTGTACAGGTGTTTTTTGGAACACCTCTTAGGCCCTGTTTGGCACGGCTCCACTCCTAAACTCCAGCAACTCCATCAAAAAATTCAGCCAAACACCCCAACTCCAAAACTGTAGTGCAAATGGAGGTGGAGTTTTGGAGCACCTCTTTTGCTGCTCCAGAAACCTCTCTTTTGAACCTCCTCGTGGAGTTGGTGGGTAATTACCCACCAATGCCATTGGTTAAAAAAAAAACGTTTCATTCTATTCTCCCTTCTATTCTCTCGAGCCCCACTCGCCGCCAGAGCCCCGCCAGTCGCCGCGCCCGTGGCCGGCCGGCCTCGCCGCCCGCCACCCGCTGCCCGTCGCCGCGCCCGTCACCCATCGCCGCCTGTCGTCGCACGTCGTCGCCCGCTACCCGTCGCCACCCGCCGCCTATTGTCGCACGTCGTCGCCCGTCGCCACCCACCGCCCGTCGTCGCCCGTCGCCGCCCACCCCGCAGCCCGTCATCGCCCGCCGCCGCCCGCCGCCGCACCCGTCGCCCGTCGCCGCCCGCCGCCCGTCATCGCCCGTCGCCGCCCCTGTCGCCGCCCACCGTCGAGCCCGCCGCCCACCCCGCCGCCCGTCGCCGCCCAGCCCGCCACCCACCCCGCCGCCCGTGGAGGGTCTCCCGTGTGCAGCACAGCGCAGTGGAAAAAGGGGAAGAAGAAGATGGGATAGAGAGGATGACAAGTGAGGCCTTAATTAGGGGGCAACAATGGCAATCCACACTGAAATCGATCTTTTTTGGAGCTGAAAGCACCCATCTAGCCAAACACCCCATTTTTGTTCTGGAGTTTTGGAGCGGAGCTGGCTCCATATGGAGTTCAGGAGTGGAGCAGCTCCACCCGGAGTTGGAGCCATGCCAAACAGGGCCTTAAGGTACTCCAAAAAAACGTGGATCTACCCCTACTCCACCTTTTTCCTGGAGCCAGAGTCGCTGGAGCTAGACGCGTTTGGCTGCGAAATTTTCGGAATTGGTGGAGTGGAGCAATTTTTTTAGAGTGGAGTGCTCCCAAACACCTCTTACAAACAGCAGATTGAAAATAGACTGGATGAACAATACCGAAATTGTTCGGTGCAAAGAAACAAAATAATCTTCGCCCTTGGTCCATACTTATCAATTGAAACCATGTACTTTTCTCGTGGTCAGAATCGTTTGGTGCTCTTTTCCAGGTTACACTGAACGAACTCAACACCAGCTTTCTGAAATTTGTCCAATTACAAACTCTCCTCTGAAAGTCATGAACTCGTGAGTTCGGATGCGACTCGGCCCAGTCCACGACGGCCCAACTACAGTGCTGCGGGACGGCCTTAATATACCCATGCCACCGAACTAATCGCCCCTCGAACCCTAGCTCCTGCCGCCGCCACCCCCTCGCCCGCAGCCATGCCGCCCAAGCTCGACCCGTCGCAGGTGGTGGAGGTGTTCGTCCGCGTGACCGGCGGCGAGGTCGGAGCGGCCTCGTCCCTTGCCCCCAAGATCGGTCCGCTCGGTCTCTCCCCCAAGAAGATCGGAGAGGACATCGCCAAGGAGACGGCCAAGGACTGGAAGGGCCTGCGCGTCACCGTCAAGCTCACCGTCCAGAACCGGCAGGCCAAGGTCTCCGTCGTGCCTTCCGCCGCGGCGCTCGTCATCAAGGCCCTCAAGGAACCCGAGAGGGACCGCAAGAAGGTCAAGAACATCAAGCACAGCGGCAACATCAGCCTCGACGACGTCATCGAGATCGCCAGGACCATGAGGTCCAGGTCCATGGCCAAGGAGTTGGCCGGCACCGTCAAGGAGATCCTCGGCACCTGCGTCAGCGTCGGGTGCACCGTAGACGGCAAGGACCCCAAGGACCTGCAGCAGGAGATCGACGACGGCGAGGTCGAGATCCCGTCAGCTTAAGAAGGTATAGTGTTTAAGTTTGTTATCTGATTGGAATATGGATGATACCTTTTGATTTGCCGTTTGCTGTTTATGCTATGCTGTGCTCATGTTGCGTTCACGGAATCACCTTCATTGAAGTGATGCTCTAGTGCTTCTTTTTTAGTCAATTATTAGAAGCTGATGTCCATAGGTAAAAATACGGTTGGAAAATCCAAGTGTTAGTGCACTGAATTAGTAGTTCCTTCTCTGTTGTTCTATGGTTTAAATGTGGTTTCAGTTATGGATGTCATGATTACTCTTTATGTTTCTCATATTCAGTAGCTTGACATGATTCGTTATAAACATTGCAGGTTTGGAGTCCAGGATGTTGCTATGTGAGGCTGCTGAAGTAGTTCTTTCTATCTAGATGTTTCCTGATTCAGTTGAGGGGGAATGAGTGTGATACATGCACTTGGAGTTCCACTCTTGATGAAGAAGAAATGTTTATCATGCCTTAGTTGTTGAGACTATTTTTGTCAAGCTTTAATGAACATTCACAAGCAATATTGAAGTTATTAATGTGGTTAGAATCATATGTTGTCCCTCTGAGTTTTATTGGAAATTTTGATATGTTTTTTGAATGCTTACTATATCGCGGGGTTTCCTGATTGCATTGAGGTTTTAGTGCACTTGATAGCTGTTTGGTGATCTCATGTCTGGAGCTGAAATATAATTCTGTTGGCCCTTTTGGCGATCTTGGTTCCTGTTGAACGAATGCTAATGCAACGATGATTCCATCTTTGTGATAAACAACGATTGATCCATCCTGTACTGTGTGCTTTGAATAGTCGACTTGACTGAGGTTGGATGGCTCTTGTTCAGTTGTTCTAGCTCTCACCCTGTGTATCCCGGCATTACCATATCAATCCCCGCCTGTTTATTGTGGAGAATTGCTCCTTTTTTTATTTCTGTTCAGTTCACAAAGTTCAGCCCAATCTCTTTGTTTAGTGCAAATCATGTGTGCAGGATTTATTTTCTGTTTACTAGCCCAGATTCTGTTCAAGCTCGGCCTATTTGCTTTTCTTTATTTCACTTCCCTCAGCCCCAGTGCAGAATGACACCACCATCTGCTTGTTCTGCCCCTGAGCCAGCCATGGTGGCTGTTCAGACAGTGAAAGAAATGAAATGTCCTATCAGCACGTTACCGTATCTTGGCGCATAAGAAAATGCACAGAACAGTAGCAATCAGCTATGTTTTAGAAAAAACTGCAAGGAGTCAAATGGATTAAAAGGTACGGCTTGGTTCTCATACTAAAGCAGAAGCATTTTTTTGCGGGTATTATTGCAGAAGCATTGATACTCGCGGGAGCTATTCTTCTTCAGGAAGCAAATCACACAACACTTCAAGTACCGCGAGAATGGCATGCTTTCAAGATGAAGCAAACAAAGGGGTGTATGACAAGGCCTGTTCGCTTCAGCTTATAAGCCAGTTGAAATGGCTGATTTATTGTGAGAGGAAAATACTGTTTGGTGGCTGATAAGCCGGCTGAATAAGTTGAAGCGAACAGGCTGAAGATGGACAGTAGAAGATACATACTCTACTCTGGAGTGTCGTACTTTTGAACATTGCCATCCGAATCAAGCAGGTGCATGTTCGCAGTTCCAATTGTAGATGTCAGCTTAAACTTGTTCTCCAGGCCTTGTTTCGTAGCTATATTCATATTTTCCTCACTTAAGATGACCTCGAAGTCGATATCCTCGTTATAACCATTCATCATAAATTCCTGTTAATTGGATGTGATTGAAGAACATTATTTTATGAGGCCCCAGTGAGGAGTTTCTTTGAATAGTCGGTTACCTCGATAAAGGATCTCCTACCATTTTTCGCGTCTGGAGCCAAAGATTCAAGAAAATCCCTGTAGTCCATAGTCCAGCAGCGGATTGGCAGCTCGGTAATTCTCAGCCTAGTGCTATCAACAGCCTCTATAACTCCAGTGACAGTATACGTGTCGCCACCTGCCTCTGCATTTGTCTTCTCAATAGAGCCCTGTTGTTTTGTGACAAATTTTTGCACCAAAACAACTATAAGTTTTTATATTAAAAAAATCCCAAACTTCATTCAGCTCAACAGAATTGCAAACCAACTCATACTACTAACATTGAACCCCCTGTACCATGGATGCATTGGTCTAGTATACTCATCATTCAAAAGCTGCCTTAGGTTAGCGATGATATCTCTCGGATTATAGTTTTGTATATAGGTGCTGCATCTAGTACCAGTTTCTTCACCTCCATTGACCAAAATCATGGGAAGGATTGGCACACACCTAAACAAAATGTGGCATGTATCAATACCCAAATGTCAATAGCACCGGCTGAACCTTGAAGATCTGATCTGACATTAGTTACCAGGTTGGCTCAATCAACTTCCCATCTTCATTCAGATAATCAAGCAGAGCATCATCATCCTTGGGGAAAATCGAACAGGTGATGGGCAACAATTTGGTGGCGATGTGCTCTGTATCCGCACAATCTTCGCCTCCCTGAAATAAAAACATTAAAGCATGCAAAAAAAATCATCATGACACAAATTGATTGGATTTTTGGTCTTTTCAATTCTCGAGGTAGCTTATCCAACTCAGTTTTTTTTTTGATGAAATATCCAACTCAGTTTTTGCCGCATTGTTAGTTACTAACAAAAATTCTGGTGCCGATCTGGCCTCCAGGGTGCAGTAGGTTTATATTGTTGCTTCCAACAAAGCTGTGAGTCATTCTGATGATCGCGGTCGCTAGACGCTGCTCGTCATGGCGGTGGCATGCCGTGTGTTCTGACACGTGAGCCGAGAGCTTTGAGACCTGCGGGCAATGTAAGTGATAGCAAGAAATTCAGATCATGATTAACTGTGTCTGTGTGTAATGCAAAGAAATACCGAAAAGTGAAAGATCGCACACACTACACACACCTTAACTTCCTTATCAGCTTGGCTCTTGAGCAAGCAGAACATGATCTTCCTCTGGTCTGGTGTAAGGCCATCGACCACTGAAGGTATCGATAGCCTCTGCAGTTCCGTCATGGAGAGTTCTGACCTGTTCGCTTCAGCTTATAAGGTAGCTGAAAAGTTGAAATGGCTGATTTGTTGTGAGAGGAAAACACTGTTTGTTGGCTGATAAGCCGGCTGAATAAGCTGAAGCGAACAGTGCCGGCTGATAAGACGGCATGCTGCTGCTGATAGATGATGCACCTCGCTGGAGTTCGAGCCTTCATTTGTCCTCTTTTTCAAACTGCTTGCTTCAGTTCTCGCTCCACTCTCCCCGGTTCCAAGATTGGAATTCGAGGCTTGCAGCGCGGCCGCGCCACAACCCCCGACCTCGTCGGCGACCCACCCCTGCGCCCCCCCCCCCCCCCCCCGCGCTACGGGCGCTCGTCAGCGACAATGGCGTGAGAGAAAGAGCAGGGGGTGGCTGATCCCCACGGGAACAGCAGCGGCCGCAGCCGTCGGCGGACTGGCGGGGCGGCGAGAGCAGGGCCCGCTCAAAACCAGGGGTGCATCCGCAAATAATCTGGATCGTGACTATTAATCGCGATCCAAATGAGGGGCTGTACGTAAAACAATAGGGGTCGATATGAAAATAATCGGATCGCGCAATTTAGGGGTGTATATGTAACCTTTTGGGGGCTATCGGTTATATTCCCGCCGGCTGACATTACAACTGCGGCGAGCTCTTGCTGCCGCCGACGACGTTCGCTAGGCCCGCCGGCGTGCATTCTGCGTCGGCATGGGGTGAGGGTGTTGACTACGATGTTGGAGGCCGAAGCAGAAGCCGCCGGCGAGGGTGCGCACCGCCATTGGGGGCACCTCTCCTTGCTGTTGACCGTGAGGCGCTCGGACGCCTTGCAGTGTGGATCTTCGACAGGAGACGCGATCTGTGATCGGCACTTTCCTCGCGCGACGACTACTCATTCTTCTTTGCGGTTCAGGAGGCTCCTAGTAAGTTTTCAGGCCGTCTCTTGGGTCCTGCTCTGCATGCAGCTGCAGTTCGGGCTCTATTTTCAATCCTAGCTTT
Source organism: Setaria viridis (assembly GCF_005286985.2). Taxonomy (NCBI): domain Eukaryota; kingdom Viridiplantae; phylum Streptophyta; class Magnoliopsida; order Poales; family Poaceae; genus Setaria; species Setaria viridis. The sequence goes on from NC_048263.2 coordinate 34,953,062, forward strand.
CCTTTCCTCCACAACCTCTGCATCCATTCTATCAAGGACCTGCATCAAATTTGAGGCATCAGAAAGTAGAACACAAAACAAAAAACAACACAGCAGAGAATGGCATTGCTTACATCCAATTCCTTCTCTAAAGCATTGAGGTCACTTAGCCAAAGTGATCTTGGGGACGTTTGGCTCAGTTTCTCCAATTCATTCTCTAATTTGTTCTTCTCGTCAATGAGCTCCTGTATATTTTCCCAAGTCAAGGTACTAATTGGCACTGAAAGGAGATACTCGTAATCACTTTTGGTAAGTCCTCTTGCAGCTTCAGGACTCTCTTCATTTTTCTCAGGTAAAGGATCAAAATTCTTCTGCTGAAGCTCAAGCAAAAGCTCTGGCTTCTTCCTCTTACTGATTATGATATCATCATTAACAATACAGAAGATGAACCTAACTTTGTTGTTAAGACTTTTCAAGCTCAGCTTTATCTTTTCCAATAATGCTTCCTGCGTAACACAAATCACTTAATGCGGGATTTGACAGTCAGTCTGAAGAAAACAAAAGGTGGAGAACTACCTTTCTTTTCTCATAGAATTCAAGCCTCAATTTAAAGAACTCTTCAAGTACAAGAAATGGCACACTTTTAGACACAAGATGACAATAGGAAAAAAGTTATCTGTAACAAAATGTAAAGATGGACATGCGACACAGACTTTGTTCCGGAGTGTCATACTTCCGAATATTGCCATCCGGGCCAAACAAGTGCATATTTATTGGTCCGATTGTAGTTGCCAGGTTAAACTTCTTCGCTAGTCCTTCTTGCTTAGATATAACCATATCTTCCTCACTTAATAAGATGTCAATGTAAACATCCTCGGAATCACTTAGGATGTTGCATTCCTGCAAATTGATTTTGATTAAACAACAACATTCATGAGGTTAAAACAGCATAAACAAGTGAACGAGTTTGGTAATAAGATATCTTGTCATCCGGAGCCAATGACTGGAGAAACTCTGTAATCCTGAGTCCAGCAGCAGATTGGCAGCTCCGTAATTCTCAGCATAGTGTTGTCAACAGCCTCTATAATACCAGTGATGGTATAAGTGACACCAGCTGCTTTTTTTTCGTGTCTTCTCAATAGATCCATGTTGGTTTGTGGACAGAAAATTTGCATTGCGTAATACAACCATAAATTTTCCTATTTAGAAAATCCCACACCGTAGTGCAAAAGAATTATGCAGGCGAACTCATTTTACTGACCTTGAAACCCATGTACCATGGGTGCATAGGTTCAGTATACTCATCATTCAGCAAGCGTCTCAGGTTAGCAACGATGTCTCTAGGATTATACTTTGGGATATAGGTGCTCCATCCATTACCATTTACTTCGATTCCGTTGACCAAAACCATGGGAAGGATTGGCACAAACCTAAAGATAATGAGGCTTATCTTAACTGATTGTATCACTATGCAATTGAAAACATTCAGGATGGTGCATTCAAAGTTAATGTTCCCATGTGTGTTCAATTGATTTTCCATTTTTCTGCAGATAATTGAGAAGCACATTATCATCCTCCGGGAAAATTGAACGAGTTATAGGCGACAATTTGGTGAGCATGTACTTGGTTTCCCAACGGTCTTCTCCTCCCTACAATGAAACATAAAGATGCAAACAAGGATAGCAAGACTGGGTCAAAATGCACGAGATTATTCCATCGCAAAGCACTTAACTTTTGACATTGTTATCCTACCTGATATCTGGTACCGAAATGGCATCCAGGGTACATAGGTTTATGTTGTCAGTTCGTACAAAACTCTGAGCCATTCCAATGAGCTTATGTGCTAGACTCTCCTGGCCATGCCAGTGAGTGTAGTGTCACATAATCACAGAATTGAAGAACCTGTAGTCGACAGATGAGACGAAACGGTAACAGTTAGGGATAGGTATTGCACTGATGATCCGTAATAATATATACAAAAAAGAATGCACAATGTTTTTGGTTGATGACACACCTTTACTTCCTTTACTAAATTCCTCTTGAATGCGCAGAACAGGACTTCCTCTGATCCGGCGTAAGGCCATCAACCACTGAAGGTATCGATGACCTCTGTAGGCTGTAGCTCCATGGAGAAGACGGCGTCGGCTCTGTGCTGACGATGAAGTCTAGCCATCTAGCCCTAGAGTGCAGGCGACCGAATGAAGGGGAGGGGAGAAGCGTTGGGAGGAGCAGTAAAAATTTCACTCCCTTAAATAATGGGCAGTGCAGTAGTGGAAGTTTCATGTTTTGAAATTCATATGGTTTCCACTTTTACATGTTATACGCGGATACGTATCGGATACATGATACGGGGTCATGTTGAAGTATCGGGGTAACATAGTTGCACACCATCTCACTCCACGCCAGTGAACTTGTGCTTGTCGGCGCAACACCGTAGACGACCAACGGGGTGAGGAGGCCTGACGCTGCAAGTGGAACCGTGCCAGCGGCAGCAACGCCCAGCAACACACCGTTGGTGGCAACGATGCTTGAAACAGGTGGGAGAAGGTTCAAGCATCGATGCATCCCACATGCGGGAGGAGCATGGATGCCGGTTGCTGAACACTATGCGTCCTAAAGCATTCTGAACGTCCGTGTGAGATGGTATGACATGATTTTTTCAACATCGGGGCATGTGATTTTTTTCAGCATCAGTCTAATGGTCGCCCGTGGCGAGCAGCATTCAGGAGAACTCGTTGGCACTGGCCACTCGAACCTTAGAAAGTTGACACGCAGAACTCAGAAAAAACCTCTGTTCACACCAGCGAAGCCAACAGACACCACATACAACGCACAAGATATGCATCACATAGAGTACACCACCGAATCATCAGAGTAGCTAATGTAACAACCCACATACTAGATACTGGCGCACGCAACACAAGGGACACGGCTAACTTAGTTCGACGTAGCAAGGCCATGAACTCACTCGTCAGAGTCACCATCCACGTCGAAGTCAGAATCATCAGTTACCTCCACCACTTCATCCTCGCTTTCAAGGTCGTAGACAGGCGTCTTCTTGGTGGTAGCCCTGGCTGTCCTCCTAGGTTGCGGGGCAGCAATTGGCTCTGCAGAGCTGCCAGAGGGTGGTGATGCCTCAGCAGTAGATTCAGAGCTTGTCGAGGCAGCGATCGAGCCTCTCTGCAAGATGGAGCCACTCTTCTTGTTGAAGGGAGACTCCCTCATCTTCCGGACCTTTTTCTCAGGAGAAGGAGCGCTGGTGTTGCTGTCCTCTGTGGGCTTGAGCATCATGGCCTTGCCCTGAGCTGGCGCCCTCTTCCTGGTGGCAGTAGCCTTGGGCTTCACGGGGGCAGCAGGCTTCCGTCCTCTACCTTTCTTTGGACCTTGGATTTCTTCTGGAACTTCCAGGGAAACATCGACATCCTCATCCTCATCGTCATGTATCACTGCCAAGGATGATGAAGCCTTCTTTCCTCCACCTCTTTTGCTTACTCCCTTCTTCCCCTTGCCTCCAATCTGCTCTTCTGTTGTTTCAGTTTCCATGGCTGCAAAGTTGTTAGACCATCAGCTCAAATTTTTGAAACAGAGAATAAGGCCATCAGCTCAAATTGAGAAATTGTACTTGGGCACTACCAGAATTATCCGGAGAGGAGTCATTGAGATTAAAAGCTGCAAGACGTTCTTTTAGTGTGGGCAAGTCATCTTCGTCTTCATCCACAGGTGGAGCACTTGCCTGTGAGATTGTTAAATTTGGATTGTAAATGTAACCAGTAAAAGAAGTTATTACAAACAAATTAGCTTAAAAGATAGCTTGGAGGATCTTACCTTCTTAGATTGTTTCTTCTTCTGTTGTTCAGCTTTTGCCTTTTCAGCAACATAATCTTCGTCATCAGACCCAGCACCGTTTTCCTTAGGAAGTAATGAAGTATGTTATTTTGTCAGTAGGGTGCAACTAAATAGATAGTCAATTTGAGGATTGGCATCGTAGGTTCTAACCTTGGCTGGTTTTTTCCGTTGACCTCCACGCTTTGCAACCACTGGTTCAGCAGCATCTCCTGTAATGCATGGGAAGAGTTTCAAGAATGGTTGAAAGTTCAAACAGAGCTAAAACAACCCAACAGAACGTGCCATGAAAAACTGTTGTGCGATGCAGGAATATGAGATACCTTCAGTATCACTTTCCACTTTTGGCTGTTTAGCAGCCGGTTTTTTACGTTGTTTCTTGGGAGCAGCTTTCGATCCTCCTTTTTTGGCATTCTCATCCCTTAGCCTTTTCCTTTCCTGCGCATCTGCTAGATCCATTTGATCAAGCACCTGCATCAAAGTTGGCGGATGAGCTAGCAGAATCAAAAATAGTACACAGAACATCAGAGAATAGCATTGCTTACATCCAGGTCTTTCTCAAAGGCGTCAAGGTCTCTCAGCCAAAGCGATTTTTCTGTGGTCTTTTCCAGTTCCTCAACTTCATTCACTAATTTCTCTTTCTCAGCATTGAGCTCCTGTATCTTCTCCAAAGTCAAGGTACCAATTGCCATTGATAGGAGATACTCATAGTCACTAGGATCAACTCCGTTTGCAGCTTCAGGACTCTCTTCGTTTTCCTCCTCTTCTGTAGCTCCTACAGCAGCTGGTTCAGCTCTCTTCTTTTTCTTTGGGAAAGGATCAAAATTCTTCTGTCGAAGCTCCAAAAAAAGATCTGCCCTCTTCCTGTTATTGACTACAATTTCATTATTAACAACACAGCGGATAAACCTAGCTTTGTTTTCAAGCTTCTTCAAGTCCAGCTTCATATTTTGCAATAATACTTCCTGGACAAAAGAGAGAGAGAGAGTTAATTTGGTGTTGAGCAAATATTCTGCAAAGAACAAAGTTTAACACATGTACCTTTCTCTTGAAGTAGAATTGAAGCCTTAATTTAAAGAACTCTTCAAGTACTGCAGAAATGCCACACTTTTAGTGATAAGATGACACAACAAAAAGGGTTCTGTAGCAAAATTAAAATGAGATAAACTTACTTTGTTCAGGAGTGTCATACTTCCGTATTTTACCATCTGAATCAAACAAGTGCATGTTTGTTGTTCCTATTGTTGTTGTCAGCTTAAATTTCTTCAGCAGTCCTTCTTCCTTGGCGATATTCATATTCTTCTCAGATAGTTTGAGCTCAAAGTAAACGTCGTCATTATCACCTTGTGCGGTGCAGTCCTGTAAAATAATAGCAATTGAAGAATAATGGCCATTAAGGAGGAAACATAACGAATTCAAGTGAAGTTTTTCGTTGACAATTACCTCAATAAATGCTTCCTTGTCCTTGTTCTTTTCGTCTGGACGCAAAGAATCAATAAAGTCTTTGTAATCCTGTGTCCAACGGCGGACTGGCAGTTCAGTAATCCTCAATGTAGTGCTGTCAACAGCCTCTATGATACCAGTGATGGTATATGTGGCACCATCTACCCTTGCATTATTTGCCTTCTGAATGGATCCCTGTTTATCAAAGGAAATTTGATTCAATACAACCATTAGTTTTCTTTTTACAAAACTAAGCCTTAGATCTTAGTGCAACTCGACCTGCGGGGGTAAGACAGCCCCCGAGCGAAGAAGAAGACCTTCTCACGCAGGTCGAGAAAACCCCCCGAACCCCTGCCCCACCCTTACATAGCGGCACCATAGCCCGTGTGAGACGACCAACGACCTAGGCCGGGCCTTAGACCTATGTTTTGGCATGGGACAGACGAGGGGATTTTTTTAACCTCAGCCTAAAGTTTGCTCCCACAGGGAGTCAAACCCATGACCTGAGGAGTGCTACTACAGCCACCTAACCAACTCATCTAGAGGCCCGTTCGCAACTGTGAAAACCAACTTGTGTTACTGACCTTGAACCCCCTGTACCACGGATGCATTGGTACAGTAGCCTCATCATTCAGCAACCGCCTGATGTTAGCAGCAATGTCTCTTGGATTGTAGTTTGGAATGAATGTACTCCATCCAGTACCAATTCCTTCACTTCCATTGACCAAAACCATGGGAAGGATTGGCACATACCTAAAGAAAAGAAGGCTTGTCTTATCTACTCCAAACAATATATAATCACAATAAATGAGTATTGATCATGCAAGTGCTAATATTACCAGCTCGGTTCAATTAACTGTCCATCCTCATTCAGATAATTAAGAAGAGTATCATCATCCTTTGGGAAAATTGAACGTGTGATATGTGATAGTTTGGTGAAGATGTACCTAGGACTCGCAGCATCTTTGCCACCCTGAAAGTAAACAAGAACAACAAAAACTGAAACTATGTAATTGCAAAACACCTTGTGGTACATAGCATTTGCGCTAGTAGCCCACCTGAGATCTGGTACCGAACTGGCCTCCAGGGTACAAAAGGTTTATGTTATTGCTGCCAACAAAACTCTGAGCCATTCCAACAATTGTACTTGCTAAACTCTGCTCACCATGGTGGTATGCGGAGTGTTCTGACACATAACCAGAGAACTGAGCAACCTGTATTCAAGAGAAGAAACAGCAAAAAAGGAAAATTAAAGAATCCCCTGATATAATCTTTAATATAAGAAAATGTTGCATTTCTTTTGGATGGCACACCTTGGTTTCCTTAACAAGGTTCCTCTTGAATGAGCAAAACAGAATCTTCCTCTGACCTGGTTTAAAACCATCTACCATCGAAGGAATTGATCGCTGCAGGTCCGCCAATGAGAAGAGAATCAGCTCTTTATTGATGAAATCACGGTACTTGATTTCTTTCTCACGTTGGTCAAGGTAAGTTCCAGGCTGAAAAATGGTTTGCACATTAATAACCATGCAGCATAAACAGACCATGCCAAACTGAAAAAAGATGCAAGAGCTAACCTGAAAGTTTGTAAGCCACTCTTTCCTATCAGCAATCCTTTTTTTGCTGAATGCTAACTCGATTTCATTGCCATCTTGATCATCTACCCAGACAAAATCCTTCTTGTGTTGGTCAATATTTGTAAAGTAATCTTTGCCTTCTTTGGATGTGCTTGTTCCCAACCCCTGTACCAACCATGATTCAGTCAAGTGATTAAGCATATAATAATGGTGGTGTCCTCAGCTAATGACAATAGAAACAACACAAGAGAGGACTTCCATGCTAAGGATAACAACAAAAGAAACTAGAGGGGTAAAGAAGACCTTATAGTATTTTATGGTCCATGAACTTGCACTTGCTCCTAAATTCCTTTTCCAGTCTTCATACTCTGGCATTGTGTAAAATGATTTGGTCTCATTTTTCTTAGTTGCCTGGACAAGTAAATTCAAGAATCATTATTGCTGCCAAACATTCACTTTACAGATTACAAATCTGGAGAAAATAATCCCTTCAGTGCAACTTAGTATGGGATCAAGAATAAATGTTGAAAGTACAGAAAAGCTGCACACAGATAAACCCCAACTGTTACCTACCTTGATAATTGGAGTGATGAACTCAACCAAGAAAGATGGAACTTTAAGAAGAGATGGCCAGAAAGAATGAATGAAGTTGATCAACAACCCTTTGATGTGGGAACCATCATGGTCCTGAATTTATTTGTCAAAAGTCAAAACGAGTGAACAATCAACTTGAGTTTGATTATTTCATAAATAACTGAAGTTGTTGTATGCCTAACCTGATCTGTCATTATCATGAGATGGCCGTATCTCAAGCCTTTGGTGCTATCATACTGCTTTCCATGCTGCAAACCAATAATTTGCTTTATGTGCTGAATTTCTGTGTTATCCAGAATTTGCTTGTGATTTGCTTCTCTAACATTTAATAGCTTTCCCCTGAGAGGAAACACACCATAGTGATCTCTACCAACTACAGCTATACCAGCCATCTGCAGGGGAAAAGGTGCAGCATTTCAGTCCAGTAGTTAAAGTATACACTGTGCTATATTAGCAACTAGCAAGTTTAAATTACTCACAGCAAGAGCTTTTGCTGAATCGCCTTCAGTCAGAATCAATGTGCACTTGCTGGAGTCCTTCCCACCAGCTTCATTTGCATCCTCAAGCTTTGGTATGCCAGAAATTCTTGACTTCTTGCTTCCATCAGTCTTCTTTAGTTCTTTGCTTAGTTTGAAATCGGCCCAGGAGAGGACATTGCTGACAATACTTGATTTCTCGACTGCAATCATACAAAGTAAGGATTATCATTGGTGATGCAGCCAAACTACAGGTTGGAGGCTACTACAGTGCATTGTATCACATACCTCCCTTGAGGAATTCATTAGAAAGCTCACACTTTGACCCAAAGCTTCCCTGACGAGTGGTCAAGGTCTCCTTGGTCTGTGAGTCGAAGGCGGGGTTGTCAATGAGGGCATTAACAAAGACCCACAGATGGTTCCTCACATTATGCAGTTTCATGTTTGCATTCTTGTTTTTCTTATTCACAACGGTCATCACATGGTTTGCAACTTGGTTGGTGACATAATCAACATGAGTTCCACCCCTTATTGTTGCAATTCTGTTGACGAAGCTGACCTGCAATAGCACAACAAGTGTTTAGGATGCAAGTGGAACCACAACAAGAATCTGCGTGCAGATAACACATAACCCAAAGTTACCTGCTGAAACTGTCCTTCACTCGGAATAACACACACCTCCCACCGATCATTTACTTGATCAAAAACCCTGAAAGTATAAAGAAAGTCTGAATGATCAGAAACACCCCACGATAAGTTTTGTTTATAGACATCACCCAAACTGATGTTCATACGAAACCAACACAAACCTTAGTTTTGGGTCACCATTAGTAGACTTGATATACAGGTTCACATAGTCAGAGAAGCTCTTTACAGGCAACCTCTGGCCATCCATTTCAACCTTCACCGTTTTGCCAAGAGTTCCTGCCATGTCAACAACTCTTTTCCTCATAAGGGCTACTACATCATCTTCAAGATGGGTCATGTTGAACTTGGCCAGATCAGGCTTGAAGGTGATCCTGGTCCAGTTCTCCCCCTGCTTGCACTTCGTAATCTGGGGCTCTGACTTCTTCCCCATGTTTTCTGAGAAAACCTGCATTTGTTTTCATGTGGCATCACACTCTGTATCTGGATATTTGGGAGGGTTGTCCCTTAACAGAACAAAACGAATCAACATATTGAGTGTGCTAGCCGGTGGGCTCTTAACTAGTTGCGACTTGTATGGTTGATACTAAACCATACTAACCAATGCTGCATCCAATAATATTCAACTGTTTATGCATGAAATTGTCACAATTCAAAATTTAGCATTATAACAAAAGAACTATAGTAGATCAGTACTAAATTTAAAAGGAATCTGAAATTAACTTGTCACGTAGAGGACAAAACTAGGGACCTAATCACTCCTAAACATTTAGCCAATCGAAAGAGCAGAGATACGGAACTGCTGATAAAATTTTGTGCAGACCTACAATTCCAGTCTTACACTCGAGTATTCTACTCACCAGATTATAAACTGACAACAGAAGGCACTTAGTCCTAGTAAACGCATGGCTAGTTAACAGAACTATCAAATCAGAAGCAAATAAAATCCAAACTCTAATGTGTTTTTTCCAGATCTGCGCAACCCTTCTTTTCTAAACCAATCCAAACTATAATAGCAACCCAAAAGGCAAAATAAGCGTACGAAGAGCGGTCAAGAGACAGCCAAAACATCTCACCTGCTTGTACTTCTTCTGGCGACGCCCATCGGCGGTCTCGATGACGAACTCCGTGGAAAAGATATTGGTGAGCTTGGCGCCGTATCCGTTCCGCCCGCCGGTGGTCTTCTTCTCGTTGTCGTTGTAGTTGCTGCTGGTGAGGAGGTGGCCGAAAATCAGCTCCGGCACGTAGACGCCCTCGTCCTGGTGGACCTCGACGGGGATCCCGTCGCCGTTGTTGTAGACGGAGACGCAGCAGCCCTCGACGTCGATCTCGACCTTGAGCGAATCCATCCGGGGGTCCCGCTGCTTGTTGTCGGCGGCGTTGACGAGGATCTCGTCGAAGATCTTGTAGAGGCCTGGGACGTAGGTGACCGCGCGGTTCACCATGGCGCCGCCCTCGTAGACCCAGAGCGTCTGGGTGTGCTTCTCCACCGAGCCGATGTAGGTGTCGGGGCGCAGCAGGATGTGCTCCAGCTGCGTCTTCTTCTGGTACATCTCCTCGATGGTCTTGCCGCCGCCGCCCCCACCGGCGGCGGCGTTGTGGCCGGAGCTGGAGTGGAGAGGGCCCGTCATGGCGGCGCCGCGCAGCACACGGAGGTCGTGTGCCTGCGCTAGGGTTTCGGGTGGGGCGGCGAGCGGGGTGGGGGAATTGGGGATCTGGAGGTTGAGAGGGGAATGTGGGGGTCGGGGGGGTTTATCGGAGCCGAAGGGGTGCGGTGCGGGTAACGGTGCCGCGGTTCGAAATTTGAATTTTGGGTGCGGGAGGCACGCGGTGGGCTGGGGAACGGACGGTGGGGATCGCGAGGGAGGGATCGTGCGGCGGAAATTGAACCCGCGGGGGTTATCCAGATGCTTCCCTCTTGCTCTGACGCTCCAGGGACAGGTGTGGCTAGTGTGGACGGAAGTATTTTTTTACTCCATTGTGGCTAGGGGGCAGCAGATTTGACCTGTGTGTAGTGGGTCTGTTCGCTTCAGCTTATTCAGCCGGCTTATCAGCCACCAAATAGTGTTTTTCTCTCACAATAAATCAACCGTTTCGGCTTTTCAGCCGGCTTATAAGCTGAAGCGAACAGGCCCACTAATGTGTTTGGTTTTGGGATTAATGTAGAATGAGTTGGATTCATTTATGGATTGAGTTCAACTCATTTTATATTTGGATAAGAGGGATAGATCCGTTTTAATTTTTTATTTGGCTTCACCCCTAACTCCTAACTTTGGCACTATGCAAAAAGAAGATTTCCCATCACATCAAACTTGCGGTACATGCATGGAGTACTAAATGCAGACGAAATTAAAAACTAATTGCACAGTTTTGTTGTGCTTTGCGAGACGAATCTTTTGAGCCTAATTAGTCAATGTTTGGACAATAATTCACAAATACAAACGAAACGCTACAGTGTGCTACAGTGCTGTAACAGTAATTTGGCACCTTCAAACTTTGGCAACTAAACAAGGTCTTGATTGCAGGGGTTGACAAGGTTGGGATAGGTGCCATTTTAACACCGTTAATCACATCTGTTGATAGACCCTATCATCCATTAGGGACCACATGTCATCCACCTAACATTTTCTTTTATTTTTTTTCTTTTACCCACCTCCCCCTGCTTTCTCCTTTCTTCTTCCTCGAGTTTAGAGGTGAACCAGGCCAAGCTCCCTTGACCCGTCGGCCGATTCCTCCCAAACCCCTCCACCGTTCCCAAATCACCACCGCATACAGCTCACGCACCCTCTCAGATCCCTCCTCCACCACATCTTGCCATGTGCCTTGGCTCCTGGCGCTAGGGATTTAAGATCTCGCGGCCTCTGGCTGAAGCTCAGGCACTGCCGCCGAACACCACCTCCCCGACCTCCTCGTCCCTAACAAGATGACAAAATAGGGTCGTGATGAAGCCCCGATGCTCCTACGCCCATCATCGGCCTCTCTCCCTCGTCGTGCTGGTCGGACCGCCGCTGCCCATCCTTCCATTTTCCCTGGTGCTGCTCGCCCTCCCTTCTCCCCGCCGCCAGCTGCTCCCTTCTCCTTGGTGCCGCCCGCTGCCGCCCGCCCCTCCCTTCTCCCCACCTGCTCCTCCTCTCGGACAAAACGGTGGGAGACGTCGTGCATGTGGGTTGGATGCGTCCGCTCGTTTTTGGCGGATGCATCCAACCCGCATCCAGGGAGAATATTCTCTTAAGTGGGTCTAACCCATTCCAACCCCCTCCAACCAAACACCTCCCTAACTGGGTCCAACCCATTCCAACCCCCACCAACCCTCAAACCGAACCCACCTTAAGAAGCTGAAGTTAAAAGGAGGACATGATTAGCTTCTAAGCAGACATACGAACCATTAGTCGGTTAACCTCTGTTGTCTGTAATGCATCAGCGCGGTCAGTTAATCGCTACGGTGTGTGATGCATCAACATGATCAGTTGATTATATCTAGAGTTGTGGTTTGGTACGTGCACTATTACCAAGAGTGCCGTGTTAGCTTTTTAATGAAATGAAACTGTCACTTTCAATGCACAGTTTCATAGATAGCCTAAGGGGGTGTTTGGATACGAGATGCTAAACTTTAGGAGTGTCACATCGTATGTTCGAATGCTAATTAGAAGGACTAAACATGAGCTAATTATAAAACTAATTGCAGAACCCCTATATTAATTCGCAAGACGAATCTATTGAGCCTAATTAATCCATGATTAGCACATGTTTACTATAGCAGCATAGTGTCAAATCATGGACTAATTAGGCTTAATAGATTCGTCTCGCGAATTAGACTCCATCTGTGCAATGCGTTTTGTATATAATCTATGTTTAATACTCCTAATTAGTATCCAAACATCCGATGTGACGGGTACTAAACTTTGGGAGGTGTATCCAAACACCTCCTAAATCATTTAATTTTTGCGTTGTCTTATGACCAAATATGTCATGCCATGAAACTATAACATGCTCAATGCAAGTTTCATTAAATTTTATGGGACTTGGTAACTGTGCCAAATGGGTTTCATAGGGATGAAACTCCCCTCTCTCCTCATTAATAACCTACCAAGTCAACAAATTTGCTGATATGGCAGGGGTTAAATGCCCATAAAACTTTCGTGACATTTCCATTAAAACTGGCTTTATGGATCATCCAAAACTTGATATTTTAACAGCAAGTATAATAAAGGGCTGTAAGCTGGCTGAATGCTGACGTGGAGGAGAGAGAAGAGGTGAGAGAGGAGAAGCGGGCTATAAGCTTACAACCGACTTGGGTACAGGAACCAAGAAACTTTGTGAGAATGACTTGTGGGCCATGTATTAATGGTGAAGAGCTAACCATTGTACGAGTGGGGCTAGGAAAAGGCTGAGAGAAACCTTGCAGCCCGCTTGCTAGCTGTGTTATTAAACTTGCTCTAACACAGATAAATTTTAGACATTGCTTACAACTACCGTACCTACAGGCGGCACGGCACGGTAAGCATCCCGCCTTTAATCCTTGCTTACACGGGGAAAGCCACTCAAGATAGGTCAACCTGCACATGTCTCGAATAATGAGCACACGGCTAAACTCTACATGGCAGAATGGTTGATGAATCTCTGAGATGTTCAAGCATCCAGGTCCATTTGGATTCCTTGAACCCTTATCTCATTTAGTTTGGATCCATGAATTAATTTTTAGTTCAAATCACATCGGATGTTTAGATATCAATTAGAAGGACTAAACGTGAACTAATTATAAAACTAATTGCATAAGGCGTGACTAATTCGCCAGACGAATCTATTAAGCCTAAAGGGGTGTTTGGATACGAGGTGCTAAACTTTAACAGTGTCACATCGGATGTTCGGATGCTAATTAGGAGAACTAAACATAAGCTAATTATAAAACTAATTGCAGAACCCTGTGCTAATTCGCGCGACGAATCTATTAAGCCTAATTAATCCATCATTAGCAAATGGTTACTGTAGCACCACATTGTCAAATCATAAACTAATTAGGCTTAATAGATTCGTCTCACGAATTACACTCCATCTGTGCAATTAATTTTGTAATTAGTCTATGCTTAATACTCCTAATTAGCATCCAAACATTCGATGTGACGGGTGTTAAACTTTAACACCATGGAGCCAAACAGACCCTAATTAATCCATAATTAGTACATATTTACTGTAGCACCACATGATCACATCACGGACTAATTAGGCTTAATTGATCTGTCTCGCGAATTAGCCTTCATTTATGCAATTGATTTTGTAATTAACATATATTTAATACTCCTAATTAGTATCTAAACATTCGATGTGACAGAGTCCCTGCAACCAAACACCCCGGTTTGGTAGCAAGCTTTGAGCTTGTTTTGCGCAACTAAGGAATCACACACTGTGTTGCTAATGTTAGATTGCTCACCGAGATAAATGCGAGACGAGCATGAAATGCCACTGGTACTTGCTCGTTGCTACCAAATCAAGGTCTGCATAGTCGAATTGGACTCGTCGTCGTCAAACCGGACCTTGCCACCGCTGAATCGGACCTGAGCGCGGTTAAATCGGATCTTGCCGCCATCGAATCAAACCTCGCCGTAGCTGAGGTAAGGGAGTGGCAGGGTGTATAGGAGATAGGGATTAAATTTTAGTACTGTCACATCAGATGTTCGAATGCTAATTAAAAGGACTAAACATGATTTAATTATAAAATTAATAGCAGAACCCCTAGGCTAAATCGCGAGACGAATCTATTAAGCCAAATTAATCCATCATTAGCGAATGGTTACTGTAGCACCACATTCTCAAATCATGAACTAATTAGGCTTAATAGATTCGTCTCGCGATTTAGCCTAGGAGTTATGCAATTAGTTTTGTAATTAGTCTATATTTAATACTTCTAATTAGTATCCAAATAATATGGTAGGAACACCCTCAAAACCAAACGTGCCCTGCCATGCCCACCGAGGTGACCCGGCGAGGTGAGGCGAGGCTAGCGGCGAGCAGGGATCCAAACGGACCCCAAAACTCAACGCACAATGCGTCCACATGCTCTATTGTGGCTCCTGGCACTTTGGTTTGCACGACACACATTGCGCTCCACGGTTCCAGTCTTGCTGCCTGCCTGCCTGCCTATGACACGTAACACGCCTATCATTTTGTTTTCTGATGAAAGTCACGGCACCATTCAGGCCTTGTTTAGTTGTCAAAGTTTGGAGATGCCAAATTACTGTTACAGCACTGTAGCACACTGTAGCGTTTCGTTTGTATTTGTGAATTATTGTCCAAACATTGACTAATTAAGCTCAAAAGATTCGTCTCGCAAAGTACAACAAAACTGTGCAATTAGTTTTTAATTTCGTCTACATTTAGTACTCCATGCATGTACCGCAAGTTTGATATGATGGGAAATCTTCTTTTTGCATAGTGCCAAAGTTAGGAGTTGGAGGTGAAGTAAACAACGACTCAGCCACCGTGCACTCGCAGTACGCCAGTACGTGACCCAGCCGATTCAAATGTTGCAAAGTCATGACACGCACGGCAAAGCCTTTTAAATCTCGACTGTTTGTGCGTTGCGAGCAAGCTCTTTCTTGCTCCGAGCTTGCCGAGGGGCCGTCGGCGACCAGTGTGCGCTGTGCAGGAACGGAGAGCACGGGCCAGTGCTGCTGTCATCCGATCATCCCATCGCCTCTGCGGCAGTGGCGCACGAACACGAACCACCAGAGTGCTCTCCAGTTCCTCCTCCCCTTCGGCGTCGACGGAACGGCTCTGCCGGTCAGTTCTGAGATGGTCCGGGAACACACAAAGGCGAGCCCATGCTGCCCATTGACAACAACCGTGCCAAATCGACAGGATATCGCTGGCCGGCGGCGTCCACGCACACAAAAAAGGTCTCGCAACGCCGGCCATGCGCAGCAACCAGCAAGCACGCTCTCCACGCAAAACATACTGACGGTTGGTTTCCATCAGCTCAGGTGGCGGCTCGTCCGTGAGGGCCACCACCAGATGGTCTGCCTGGGCAAACCTGGCGTCAAGGCAGCACCTCAGATGCCAGCCAGACTGCCAGACCCAAGCCCAAGGCGTGCAGTGAACATATTGTTTCTCAACAATGCAGTGAACAGGTAATGGGTGATAAAATCCTACAAAATTAGCTGTTTCTGGAGGCACACGAACAGCAGATACGAAAGTGCTAGCATTATACGATGGCGTAGTGCGACATATGTTGATGACTCAATCCAACCTGCTGGTGTTTGTATTATTTTTTCATTTGATGTTTTCGTCTAGTCTGAACTTCAATATAATCGGCAGCTCTCGTGCCTGATTCATTTTTTAAAAAAAGTGCTAGCATTATAACGTGTGCACATACGAAACGTGTGACCAATAGACAAAGGTACAACAGGATATCCTCACAGAGGAGGGGGGGAGGGGGGGGGCAGTTGTCAAAAAAAAAAAAGATCACAACAGGCCATATTATGCTGAGTATATTACAACAACAAAGGTAATATGAAACTCCGGTGGGAGTTCTACATAACCAAATCCTCAAAGGTGAAGGCTCAAGAAGTCCTGGAACATTCATTGAGAAAAAACTTGGATAACTCTAGGAGCTCTGTAAATAATAACAATAACCATCAGAGTAAGACTTAGAAGCTCTATGAATAACAAAAAAAAGTGACCTGTCAACGCAAAGAAACAATGTGTCCATTTTACTTACCTTAAAATGGTCCAGCCCAAAATACTTCACGAAGCCCTGAAAATAACGATGTTAGGTCTCATAGTTTATATAGATATATAAATAAGAAAATGGTGAAAAAAAAGAAGCATACATGCAACCATGCTGCGCTTTCCACCTAATGTCTCATCAATCTGATGTTTTATTGACGACATTTCCAGTCCAACGAATCCGATGGCCCTCTCGAGTTGACAAATTCTTGTTCTGCACTGATGTAGTTCATCCATCCTTATCTCCGATGAAAATTGATTGCTAGAGCATTCATCCTGATGGCTGACATTATCAGAATGTTCATTTCTGATATTAAAAAAATACAAATCAGCTAAGTCACAATGTCCATGATAATTTTCTCAATAACTAGACGTATTCATAACGCTACCTTTTCGTGTTGTTTGATAAAAACGATTTAATCGGTAAAATCAGTACGAGCACCATTTGTAGCCCAAACGCCATGTCCAGCTAAGAGAAGACAGTGAGATAAAATCAATGCAACATGAAACTCATGAGACTTGGGTCTCACACACAGTCCAGTAGCAGGTGACGTAAGAGTATGCAACAAATCAACCGAAGTTCAAACCATAGGACCTACCAGGAACAAGGTTGTTTGCATATGCAGTAAAGAATAATTATCTGTGTTCCCTTCTGTTTTCATAGTTTCCATAGCTTTTAGCATTCTGATACACAGGAATAAACAGATCAATAAACTCATAATCGCTGATTATTCTCTCAGTAACTAGATATAATTAGAAAAAAATACCTTGTAATGTTCTCTGATCCAGAGAAGTAGACCAACGTTCCAATCAATGATTGTAACACAATCAAAACTTCAAATATCATCTTCTGAGGAAATGCAATGCAGATAAAGGCATGAGATAAGACTAATTATGGCCAAGAAATAATGCAATAGCAAGACTACAAATGCTTACTGCACACACAGCATAACCAAGGCAGATTAAAAAAAAAGGCATGTTACTTTCCAACAAGATGCATTGCAGAGCGACAGGCTGCATGCGTTAGCACTAATGCAGGCGCCACAAACCATGTATACTATCATAGCGATTTTTTCAGGCAATTGCTATGCAGAGATAAAAAAAAACACGGTTTGCCTTCATTTAAATGGGAGGTAAAATCTCAGTAGATGATGATAAAATCCAACAGGTTATGAATGATAAAATCTGGGATCATGATGATAAAATCAGGCCGCTAATGATAACACTTTGGTACATGATGATAAAATCCTAGGACATGATTATGATTAAATCCAAGTGGACTTAGGGGTGTTTGGTTCCAGGGATTAAAGTTTAGCCTCTGTCACATCGAATGTTTAGATAATAATTAGGAGTATTAAATATAGGTTAATTACAAAACCAATTGCATAAATGAAGGCTAATTCGCGAGACGAATCTATTAAACTTAATTAATCCATGATTAATACATATTTACTGTAGCATCACATGGTCAAATCATGGACTAATTAGGCTTAATAGATTCATCTCGCGAATTAGCCTTCATTTATACAATTGGTTTTGTAATTAACCTATATTTAATACTCCTAATTAGTATCTAAACATTCGATGTGACAGGGAGTAAACTTTAGTCCCTATAACCAAACACCCCCTTAGAATGATAAAATCACCAATGTAACACTTTACCTAAAAAGGAACATCCTAGAGACAAAGTAATAGCATACTGAGCTAAATGGAACATAGTTAGAAAAGAGAGAGATATGATATGAGATGAAGCAAAGGAACATTGACACTAAAACTCTAAAAGAAACATCATATGACCAAAGCAACACCTTAAGCACAAATAAAGGAACATGCTCCACTAAGGGCCTGTTTGGCAAGGCTCTGGCTCGTGAAAAAACAGCTTTGGCTCTGGCTCGTATGGAAAAGCAGCTTTTTCTAGCTCTGGCTTATTTTGTACGAGAACGTTTGGCAAAACGGCTTCTCCTAGGTTTTTAGAATGTATAGAAGATGTCAATTGTCCATTGTGCCCTTGCATATGTGTATTGCTTGGAGATATGAGTTTTATGTGTTGACTCTATTGATAATGTGATTTGCGTGAAATAAAAAAAATAATCAATATAAAATATAGGTAAGCTAATAATTAGGTGGTCGTTACAAAGTGTTGTTGACAAAATAATACATTCAGGGATACACATAGCATCCAACCATACAAACAATACAATATCACGATGATCTAGAAAGAAATATTGCCCTTGCAATGTCATCACGGAATCTATCCATGCTTCGATCATTAGAATGTCGAGTTGAACTATCTGAAGCACTCCGAGGAGGATGATGTGCTGCATATCTCTCAGGTATTATAGGCACAAAATCAGGATTTCGATCGCACTTTTGAAAATGTTTATCTAGGGTATGATTCTCACGAATATAGTTATGAAGACACATGGTAGCTGCAACCATCATCATTTTCTTTTCCAAAGGGTAACTCAACATATTGAGAAGGATTCTCCATTTCATTTTCTAAACACCAAAAGTACGCTCTACCACATTACGAATACTGGAGTGCAAATGGTTAAAAAGCTCTTGCTCACCACTAGGAGCCGGACCTCTCCGCCAATCAGGTACATGGTATCTTTCACCCTTGTATGGCGCCAAGTATCCAGGACGATTTGGGTATCCGGCATCGACAACGTAATATTTTCCTGGACACAAATGTGGAAAGACAAATAAAGAAGTAATTAGAAGATGTACTAACGTTAGAATTCTACATACAAATAGGTTAACATACCTACAGGAGGGTGTGGGAATGTGTCATGATCATTTTCCAATGCATGAAAGAGCACACTAGTGTCATGCATAGAGCCAGGTTGCCCTATAGAAGCATATGTAAATCGCATATCAAAGTCAACAATAGCAAGAACATTCTGGGTTGCTTTCCCGGTTCGACCAATGTATCTAATAAAATCATGTTGAGATGGTGTCGCCCATCTAGTGCTTCAATGCAATCCTTAAAATATGGCATCATCCTGCGATCTCCAGTAATTCTAGTGTGTGTTGTACAGAAATTAGGATCAATTGGTCGTATGTAATCCTGACACATAGCCACCACACACGTGAGGACCTCATCAAATTTTCTGCTTATTGTCTCCCCAGAACGCTTGAATACACCATATAGACCACTATTAGACCAACCATGACCACACACAACTAGAAAGATGGCAAGTGATTCAATAGAGTTCATATGAAGGGATGACTTGAGCCCATAAGTACTCACTAATAGATCATGCGGCCTATAAAAGAGAGATGCAGTCATCCTGAACATCTTATGACTTTGGCCTAGAGTGTTTAGTTTTTCTAGAGTCCATCCATATCCACTTTGACCTGGCATAGCAGTTTCATGCTTGTCATGATATGTCATAAAATATTTCCCTGCAACAACAGCGCTTGCAAAAAGATTGTTCTGCACCGACCGAATCAACTCAATAGTCTTTGAAGCCCACTCATCAGCATCAGAAGAACCACTGTCATTTAAACAGGACACATGAATAAGCAACAACTAATACCATGAATAATAGTAGTAACAAGACAACAAACTAGCACAAATTATTGGAATTCAAACAAACTAGCACAAATTATTGGAAGTTATACAGGAACAAATGTACTACAAGGGTTCATGCAAATTAAAAAGGATACAAGGATTCATACAAAAAATGCTCTGTTCTACTTATCCACAACATTTCTATTCATCCACTCATACTTTTTCGTCAGTCACTGGAATCTCTCCTCGGCAGTGTCTAAAGTCATAAACATCTCCCTTTCCGCTCTCTTGGTAAAAACTATGGATGCAATGAAGTGTTCATTTGTCCCAGTTGTAGCACCACAATCCTTAACCAATGCCATTACATCTTGGATGGAACAACCAGATGTATCCTCCCTCCTTGCAATAGACTCACAAGATGCGGTCGTTCTCTCATTCATCTCCACAATTTTTCCCATCTGTTCTTGAAACCATTGACCACTAGCAATCTTTGGTTTCCTTCCCCTGGTGCTCTCAGTCACTCTAGCTCTCTTTCCTCTCACACTTGTAGGTGTCACTTCTTGCCTCACTGTCATCATCATCGTCGGCTGCATCATCATCCTCATCATCGTCAACAGGCAATGGTGCATCCTCACGAGTCAGGTTTGCTTCAGATGGTCGTACACCACTAGAGGCACACCAATGATCATCACTAGTGTTGCGAATATCTTCAAACATAATCCCCAGCTGGTCCTCATTTTGAATGCCCTTATTCTTAAATCTGTTAGCTCCCTTTATAGCTTGCAATGAAATAAAAGAATGGTTTATCACATAACTATCATAAGCTATTAGTGCCTGAAAAGAGGCAAAAAATGCAAGCATAACAATATTTGTATGAGTTGCATCCCATCCAATGCCCATCTCCTTATTTATCAATTTCTTCCAAATAACATAATCAGTTTTCAACCTATCCTATTTATTTTTGAATTGTTTTCTATTGTACTCAATCCCAGTCCTCTGTTTGAACTTTTCCATTACATTCTTATACCCAGCCTTATTTAAATGTGTGTTATCACGATTTCCTATCAGTACTTCGGCTGCAAAAAGCTCACACACTATTCGGGTATTCTCATCGCACCAATCGGCAGTGCTATTGGCAACAAAGAAAAGGTTGTTATAAGTCGAAGTATGGCTTTTTCTCAGTTTTGACATGTATGGCTTTGACATGTTATAAACACGCATCACAAACATGTATGGCTCATCAATTTCATACAAAAATTTCTATCTTCTTCTAACACAAGGCATTCTCCATTAGCAAGACATTATGGAATGTGTATTACAAAGAGTAGCATTTATCACCTGGAATCAGTGAGGTCGACATCAACATCCGTAGACGCAGCACGCTCCGGTGGCCTCGTTGCACGGCCACCTCTCGCACCAGTACCACCTCTCCCAGCACGACGGCGACATGGATTGGCCACAATGGGCACTTCCTCTTCGATTCCTCCGGTGGCACCGGCCTCTGGACCAAGCCAGTCGAGCCAATTAGGCCCTAGAGCCTCCGCAGCTGTAGCCGAAGCCCTCCACCAATCCGGCCATTCTCCAGTGGCGGCGGCGGCGGCGGCTGCAGCAAATGCTCCAGCGCCTCCCCCAGACGGTCCAGCTGCCGCGCTCGCAGCCGCGGCAGCAAGAAAGGTCGTGTGGCCGCCTCGCCATGCACCCGCACCCAAGGCAGGGTCGCCCGCGCCATGAGGGGAGGCGGCACCGGCGGCTTGAAGGGAGGCGGCGCCGGCGGGTTGAGGGCCGGCAGCCTGATGGGAGGCGGTGCCGACGGGTTGAGGGTAGGCGGCGCCGGCGGGATGCAGAGAGCCAGCGCCGGCCGGACGAGGGGAGGCGACGCCTCCGGGAAAACGGGCCAGTGGATCAGGATGGCCTCCGCCGGATCCATCCATTCTGCCACCATTTCACCCACCTGCCGCCCCTGCCGATTCATCCCTGAACGGCGCCGCCAGAAGGTTCGCGGGAGGAGGAGCGTGAGAGAGGAGGCAGGCGGATGGGGGAGATAGAACTGGTAGGGAATTGATGAGGGCGGTGGCAAAAGTTGTAATTTCTATCAACTTGGATGCATGTGGACGGGAGAAGCCGGAGGGAGCCATTTTTTTGGCTCCTCGCGCGCCGTTGTTTTTGCGTGCGGCTTTTGGCCGGCTCACGGGCTGAAGCTATTTTCGTCTGACACGTTTGGGATAGCTTGTGCTGAAGCTGCAGCGAGAGCTACTCGGAGAGCCATGCCAAAGGGGCACTAAAGGAAACGGATTGAGATCCGGTGAATATGTTCTCAGTCCAACGAAAACATATACGTAACAAAGGAACATAGAAACCAAAAGAAACATCCAAGGACCAAAGTAATATACTTACCTAAAGAGAACATATTCAGAAAAGAAACACATAGGAGGCAAAGGAAATCCCCAGCACGTGATGATAAAATCACATGACACGATGATGATAAAAACCAAGTGATCCAATGATAAAATGATAAAATCTCAGTAAGCGCTGTGATAAAATCCAACTGGCCATGAATGATAGAATCTGGGATCACGGTGATAAAATCAGGCTGCTAATGATAAAATTTCGGTGCATGATGATAAAATCCTAGGACATGATTACGATTTAATCCAAGTGGACTTAGAATAATAAAATCGGGTTCGATTATGATAAAATCAGCGCGCGGGTGATAAAATCCCAGAACATGATAAAATCTCATCACGCAGATTTTATCATCAGCTACGGTAGAAAGAAAGAGAGACCTTGCTGCTCGCGTGCTCCACGACCGTGCTGCCTCCGGGAGAGAGAGAGAGAGAGCGCTTGAGGCACTAGTTTGTAGAGGCCGGGAGAGAACGAGCGCTTGAGGCACTAGCTAGGCCGGGCGGGAGGGAGAGAGAGAGCTTGCGGTATCCGGCAGTAGCTGACCGGCTAGCTTGTTCGATACACCAGTTGTCCAGTTTGTAGCTTGTGGCCCAATCGGCTAGCTGACCGACCCAATCGCCATAAACTCTCGGTTGCAACCCAGCTCGGTCGCAGTGCCTTCCGCGAGGACCGAGGATGACCGAGGCGACGGACGCGACGGCACGTATTTAGGGCGCGTTTGGTTCTCTTTGCTTATTTTTAAGCAAGTGTCACATCAATATTTAGATACTAATTAGGAGTATTAAATATAGGCTATTTACAAAATCCATTATATAAGTGGAGGCTAAACAGCGAGACGAACCTATTAAGCCTAATTAATCCATCATTAGCAAATGTTTACTGTAGCAACACATTGTCAAATCATGAACTAATTAGGCTTAATAGACTCGTCTCGCCGTTTAGCCTCCACTTATGTAATGGATTTTGTAAATAATCTACGTTTAATACTCCTAATTAGTATCTAAATATTCGATGTGACGGGTACTTAAAAATAAGCAAATGAACCAAACCAGGCCTAATGTGAAAACGGTGGAAAAAAAGAAGAAGAAGCATACAGACAGACATGCTCAAGCTCAACACATACAGATACAAGGCGAGCATGAGCAGCTGAGCAAATGCTCCGATTCTCTTTTCTCGAATATGAAGGAAGACTGAACATCATCAATATTAAGAACAAGATTGAGTTACAAACGCGAGACATCAGTTCACCAAAGAAACCAGGCTAGTACGATTTTGCACAAACTAAACTAGAAAAAAAACAATAGAGAGTCTCCACTACAGCTAAAACAACAGAAAGCGCGGCGCCACATCGCGCTGCAGCTCCTACCTGAATTTTTTTTTCTTTTCCTTTTTTTTTTGACTTCCGGTCCTGAATAACCGTTTTGTTCCTTCAACAGATGCGAGGTTACCAGCATAACGAGAGTCCACACATATCATCTTCCCCTTGACAGCCATAGAGCAAGAGCACAACTGTCACCACCAGGAATCCGCGTCTCCACCAAAGAGATGCTGAAGGCCAGGAGGACCAGAATGCCAGCCCCAGAGAGAATGCGTCACCAAATTTGTTTTCCAAATTGGCAGGTCAGTAGGATTTGCACAGGGGACTGGGCTATCTCTGCAGGTGCCATCTAGAATTTGCATGAAACCTTGCGTGGATAACAGGAATCAGGGTACACGCCATCTTCTGAACATACATTGTACAGCTTCATATATGCAGACACTTGCTTTGTGGCCTGAAAGAGAATGTTCAAGTTTAACCTGGGAAGACTTTGTAGTAGACGGCAACAGAAAAATATTTTAGAAATAAGGAGGTAACTGTGTTTCTTTGTCGTGTATCTTATCAACTTGAAGAAAAATGCTACAAAAGAACAGAGCCTTGCTTCAGGAAAATATGTTATGGATTTTTAAAGTTAAACAACAATTATAGAGCTTACCAAATGCATAGCCTTTTACAGTTTTACCTTTTGGTTAGTGCAACATAAACCAAGAATTATGTCAGCCGTGCAACATGTCTTACTACAAAACCCCACCCACCTGTCGCCCTCAAAAAAAAAAAAACCCCACCACCTGTCTTTTTATTGCTATGAAAAGTACATCCGTGTTAATCTTCAGGTGATTGCTATCAAAAGTACCTCTGGTGATTTCTACCACGTCCGACGCACCTCAGAGTTCAAAATTGCAGGTTTACTGAAGAATTCATAAAATCTAGGACTTTGCTCTGAACTGAGAAGCACAACTGAGCTGGAGATCTGCACGACTCTCATGAATTCATTGCATTTCTTTCTGACCACAGCATCCAGAGGAAGGTGACTAGCTCGACTTGCACATCATCTGGTTGACTGTAAATGAGAGTGCAGTCCAGTGTTCCTCCAATTGCTTGTATTTCCTTCCAGCAGGCTTGAATTGAATATACTTGCATCTAAGAAAGCGTGCCCCTATTCATCAAGTCAACCCCTTGTTTACTTCACCCCCAACTCCCAACTTTGACACTATGCAAAAAGAAGATTCCCCATCACATCAAACTTGCAGTACATGCATGAAGTACTAAATGTAGACGAAATTAAAAACTAATTGCACAGTTTTGTTGTACTTTGCGAGACGAATCTTTTGAGCCTAATTAGTCAATGTTTGGACAATAATTCACAAATACAAACGAAACGCTACAATATTGCTATAGTAATTTTGGCACCCCAAAGTTGAGCAACTAAACAAGGCCTCAATATCGATGTCCCTCCCCATGATTTTTGTACGCAAAGGCAGACTGTCATGTGCTACTCGCCATATGAACATTTTGATCTTTTTTTTAAAAAAACTTATGGATACTTTGATCTCTTTTTCTAAAAAAAATGGACATTCTGTCATTCTGATCTTGAATTCTTGATTGGGCAGCGTCAGCTCCAAATCTTTTTCCAAGGGGGAGCAGCAGAGAAGGAAACGTGCTTACTAATGGGCCAGGCCTAACATGGGCCTACTTACTAGGGACTTATTCGTATTCGTATATACCCAGCCCGAAAGCCGAATAACTATCCCCCACGTGGCCCTGTCCTCCTACGATTCTGAAGAAAAAATCCCCTCCAAAAAATAGAAAGAAACAACCACTTTAAAAAAACACAAACCGAACATGGCATAAAACCACCGATTGCAAGGATCTGACCTCTAGGGTTTTAGGCTTATTTTCTCGCCGTCGCCGCCATGTATGGGGACTCCGGCGAAGCACCCCCGTGACGCGGCGGCGGCCTCGCGCATCCCCCAGCGCCTCCAGGCCGCGGCCGCCACGGTCTCCACCGCCCAGATCCTCCGCGCCTCCGGCTACTGCGCCGCGGAGGCCGCCGCGCTCCGCGCCCTCTCCGACATCGCCGGCCGCTACATCGAGTCCCTGGGCCGCGCCGCCGCGGCCCTCGCCGAGGCCCACGGCCGGACGGAGCCCAACGTCGCCGACGTCGTCCTCGCGCTCGAGGAGCACGCGCTCGGCGGCTTCCCCGGCGCGTCCAACCCCGCGCGGCCCGTGCTCTGCTCCGGTGCGCTCGCCGAGCTCGCCGGGTTCGTCGCCGCGGTGACGGAGGTGCCGTTCGCGAAGCCCCTGCCGAGGAGGGATCCGGGCTCCGGCTGCGGCAAGGGGTGGGAGAGCTTCGCGGCTGCGGAGCGGGAGCCGCCGCTGAGGCACGTCCCGCACTGGCTGCCCCGCTTCCCCGAGGGGTGGGAGGAGCGGCTGCGCGGCAGCGTCGAGGCGGCGGCGGCGAAGGATGACGAGGACACCGGGGGAGTGATAACGGTGATGCCAAATGGTATTGTCGTGGAAAATGGCAGGAGAGCGGCCGTGCCGGAGAACAGGGAGAAGGTGTCGTTCCGCTTGCGGGAGAAGCGGCGGCGGCGGCTTGCGGTGCCACCGGAGAAGAGCGGTGGTGCTTTGGAACGATCCGGGAAAAAACAAGAAAATTTCATGTAAAAGTTTACTCGATGTATGCTGATTGCGCATCGAAACCGCGACCGAGATGGACGCGGCACGCTGCGCTCGACACTGTACACCACCGAAACAGAGCATGCTCCGGTTGTAAAATTGCACGGATTTAGTTATTTATCGTTTGCACAAGTTCAGTTCATTCACCGAAGCAGAGCATGCTCTGGTTGTAAAATTGCACGGATTTAATTATTTATCACGTTTGCACAGGTTCAGTTGATACAACGTGAATATTTTTTATTTTAGTTATGCAATTGTTTTTCAGCTGCTCTCGAGTAAAGGAAGTTTTTTTTTCCAAGATGTTGCACACGCGTTGTTTGGAGTTTTTTTTAAACAGCCCGGACAGGAGAGATGCCGATTAGTACAAACAATCAAAAAGCAAGATCATTTGAGGAGAATCAAATGAATCGTACCCCCTCCGTTCCGTTCCAAATTGCAGGTCGTTTTGACTTTTCGAAAAGTCAAAACGACCTACAATTTGGAATGGAGGGAGTAGCGCAGGATGATTTTTGTTTATACTCGCATTTGCTACTTTTGTGATGGCTAACAACGACTACAATGATGACGAGCCCAACAAAATGGAGAACAATTAGCGACGAGAGTAATTTAATAAGCAAACTGGACTCTAATACTTGAGTGGTTGCTACTTGCTAGGCAACGGCTACAATTTTTTTGGGTAATTGGCAGGTGCTCTGGCTTCTCATTTAGCAACGGCCAACGGAAACGAGGGTGAATACAAAAGTGGACATAAGCAAACCATAGAGACAGCTATTTCGTTCTCAATTGGAGTTAACATACACAGGACAGTTATTTCTTACTTAAAAGAAATATGCTTAGCAATTTATTCACTCGCCAAAGTAAAAACATTTTGTGAGAATCGTCTCTGCCTCAGTGCCTCACAGTGCAGATCAAGCGTATATACGTACATAAAGCAAAGAGCATTGACAAAAGGTTGAAAGTTTGAAACAGCAAAGAGCACGAACTTGACAGGATTTTAGCACACATCGCGTGAGGTGGGACCATCAGGTTGGCGATGGCTCACGCGTCCATCTCCGTCCAGGTCAGCGGGAAAGCCTCCTCGAAAACAGCCTGGTCATACAGCACCGGCTTCCCCTTCCCGGGCTCCTCCGGCCACACCAGCGTCGCCGTCCCGGCCGCGGCGCTGAGAGCCTCCATGAACGCCTCGCACGCGGCGATGACGCGCTGCCAGTTATACCCTTGGTGGCGGCCTCGACGCGCAGCATCTCCTTCTGGATCCGGCGCACGCAGGGCTGTTTGGTTGGAGCCCGGCCAAAAATGCCTGGTGAGAACTGCTGCCTGTATACTGCCTGGGAGTTCGTTTGGTTGGAACCCTTGAGCTTCTGCCTGCTCAGAGCTGCCTGCGCTTGCTGCCTGGACGCCAGGCGTACAAAATCGGTCGCCTGGCTCCCGTCGGACCTGCCTGGGACTAATCAAGCGATTCACCACCGCACAAACACACTTTGCCCTTTTAGACTTCCCATTCTGTCTTTCAAAAAATAATTCTGTCACCTCATTTTCTCGCATGCATGGAAGAAGAAAACAGGAAGCTTGATTTTGTGTTCCGAGTTGCACTTTCCTTTCGTTCTTACATTGTAATTTCATCCGGGAAAAATATTTCTGAACTTTTTCTTTCTTTTTTTCAATTCAACCAGTTCCATTTGATCTGCTTGCTAGCATTTGATTTACCACTTTACTTTTATTTTCTAATCGTGCTTTCATTTATATAGAAAAATATGCAACTGTATTAAGGTGACAAAATTTTTGTGCTGACCGAGAGAGATGGTAATCAAGATGTACTTGTGGTGTTGATACTACAAAATCCAGGCAATTCATGACGTACCAAATGCTGCCTGCCCCTTTTCTTCGTGCAGGCATGATTTCATGATCTCAACCAAACGACACCATGGAATTAGGGTCTGCCTGACCAGGCAATTTCGCCATCAATAACAGGCAGTTCACAGGCAGCTCAAATGTCCGGGCAACTTGATGAGAGCTGCATCCAAACAAGCCCGAACTTACCGTGGTCGACGGAACAGGCCCCGGACGGTGGCCCTCGCGTCCTCGCGGGCCGCCTGCTCGAGGAGGCGCAGCGCGGACACGACGTCGTCGTAGCGCGCCCAGCGGTGGGCGCGCGCCATCTGGAGGGGCACGGCCGGGCCGTAGCCGCCGTCGGTGGCGTTGCGGATGACGCGGGGGATGTGGCGCCGGTCGTCGTTGTCGGCGTCGCCCGCGTCGCGCGGTGCTGCTCGCTTCATTGTTCGGTGTGGGACGAGACCAGAGAGGCAGAGAGGGCTCGGCCTTGGCATTATGAAGAGGTGGGGGCGTGGGGCCTTGACTTTGAGGTGGGGTTGACTTTTGAGACGTGAACGACGGAGCAAGTTGACATTGCAGCGGCAGCGGTAGTGGTAGTAAAGTAGCAGTGGATGGAAATGAGAAGGCGAGAGAGATACATGCTGCCAGTAGTGCCGGTACAGCGTGACAGTGCAAATAGCATGAGCACGACCATGATTCCGACACTGAATTAAACCCCGTACTACTCCTACATTACTTTTTTTTTCCAAAATAGTCATCATCCTCCCTGAACTTTGCAACGAGGATCAAGTTCGTGCCTCAACTTCCATATTGGTCAATCTAGTCCCTCAACTTTATCAAACTCGTCCTTTGTGCTCATATGGAGCTCCATATTAGCATGAAACTGATGCGAAAAATCTTTTATACCGTTGTCTCCTTTCCCTCTTTAATTTCCACCGTTAGCAGTACAAATCCAAAATAAATATGAGCATATTGTGTTTATCGAGAGAGTATGAATACATATGTGGAGAGTGTATACCGTACTTATGTGAGAACATGTCAATTTCAATTTTAAAGCATGTGTACGTACACTGAATTGTATATATACCAAAATAATATAAGTACATACTTGTTTGATTACATACATTTTGCATATCAAATTCGTATGGGCATGACTAGATACATTTTTTAGAAATCATATTATTTTGTATTAGTTAAAAATATATTGTTTTGTGTATATATTAAAGGAGCATGAGCACATACATGTTTGACCTACAAGAGTCAAGGGTAAAAGTGACTTTTAGCATTAGTCTCATGCTAATTTAGAGCACTGCATCAACATAAGGACGAGTTTGACCTAAAAATGGAAGTTGAGGGACTAAATTGGTTAATCTAGGGATGAATTTAACCCTCGGTGCAAAGTTCAAGAACCACAATACCTATTTTACCTTTTTTTTTTGAAGGTACTCCTACATTACATCTGTGATACATAATCGGAGAATCCAAAACTCTGCCGTAGATTAACTAGCATGGCAACATTTCCGTATTTTTAACCTGTAAAAAAAAACAAGCGGAGTGCACAGCTT
This sequence comes from Setaria viridis, assembly GCF_005286985.2. Classification (NCBI taxonomy): domain Eukaryota; kingdom Viridiplantae; phylum Streptophyta; class Magnoliopsida; order Poales; family Poaceae; genus Setaria; species Setaria viridis. Next base: position 34,982,656 of record NC_048263.2, read on the forward strand.
TGTCCCAACAAATAAGACAGCGTCGTCCCCTAGGCAGCCTAACGACAACCACCGGCGCACATCCCGTGTCATTTGCAACGCCGCCGGCGCGCGGGACCCGCCTGTTGGCTACAGCCTACAGCTCGGGCCTGGCCTTTCAGATGGGCGGCGCCCACTGCTCACTGCTGGGCGTCCAGGCTGCCGCGGGGAATACCAGCAGTTTATGGTCTGCGCGTGCGAGGCTTTCATGGTTCACGGATGACGGATCGTGAGAAATTCATTCTGGTTGCTGGCTTGCTGCTGCTCTTTGGTTTTGTTGCCCGCTTTCCCTCGCTGATTTAGTCAGTTTGTTTGTTTGGCTGCGAAAAGACGATTTTCGGAAAACGTTCGATCCCGTGAATCAAATTATGGCAAAATGATCATCCTTTCAGCGACGAACGAAAAGCTACCTGCTCAATCTACATTGCAATCTCCCCGTCAGCCTGGCACAACACAAAGCCGCCTGCACAGCGTCTTTCAGCGCAATGGCTTGATCGAGCTCGACTGCAGTGGCAACGGAGCAAGCCATCCTGGCTACAGTGCCATAGATGCATGTCAAGGCAATCACGTCCACAGCGGTTTTCCAGACGCTAAATTTTGAAACACTGCTCCAACAACCGCTAAGTATTCTCGAACAAGAACAAGTATTCTCGAACATGCAGGAGAACTGCGTATCAATATATTAAGAAGAGAAAGATTTAAAAAAACCTAAAGTTACAGCACAGGTTTTTGTTTTGGGCAAACCTGTACAAAAATCTCTTAAACTATCAAGCAACTATCAAGCACCAGGACCCAAATTAGACCAAGGACCCTAACTGCTCTTGTGAGGGCACTCGAGTGAGGAGATGTGAAATTCCTCGAGTCCCAGCCATACACCACAAGTGCATTTCATTTCTTATAAAAGACAACTAGAATTATGATGGAGTCAAGATCCTTCAGCACTTGACCATCCACTGTACCACTCACTCTTGCCCACCAATCATCAAAGGAGGAATCTTCCAGCTGAGGAGCTAAAGCCTGCAAGTCGACGCTGTGAAGTATGCTAAACCATACTTGACGGGTGAAGACACAAGAGACCAGCAGGTGATTAATTATCTCCTCCTCTTGATCACACAATGAGCAGCGCTCAGGGTGAGGTAAATTCCTCTTGGCAAGGCGATCGACCATCCAACATATGTTGTATGCTACTAGTCACATGAAAAATTTTCACTTTGCCTAGTGCCTATCCCTTCCAAATCATTTCATAAGGTCTGAATTGAGTGACACCAATGAATAGAGCTTCATAAGCTGATTTTGCTGAATATCTTCCTGAAGCAACCGCGAAGTAATGTGGTCGAAACTTAAATATCATTTCACTTCGTCAACATTTCCATTAATATAATATACATACCGGTGAATAATAGGTACAGTTGCTTCGTACTCCCTCCATCTCAAATTATAATTATAGGTCATTTTAGTTTTTCCAGATTCATAGATATTATTATACACGTAGACCTAGGATGTATCTAAATATATAACAAAATTTATAAATTAAAAAAGCCATAACAAAATTTATAAATTAAAAAAAGCCAAAACGAGGACGGAGGGAGGGAGTAGTTCATATCAACACGACAGTAAGGAAGTATGGAATAATCTTTTGTTGATTATGGAGGAAATTTCACATGGACAGCTAGATTGTTACATCATTTGGATTTTTGAGTAATTGCCCGATATATTACATTGACTACACACATGCTTCTAAACATACAGTTGAATCAACTACTTCTCGACAACAAATAACAGACAGATCAGGATATAATTGAGGCATTATACACGACATCAGGAAACCTATGGCCTATAGACTATATATATGATATGATGATGCAAATGTTTTACCTAAATAGACACCTAAAATGCTGAAGTTAGACTTTACAGGAGACAGCTGTGAAGAAACCAAAAGACATTGTCACCAAATGCTAGTTACACCAAAGAATGCCCCTTCCTCTCATGGAATCAATGGCTCAGCTGCTCGACTGCTGTGAAGCATTCATGATTTCAGTCTCCAGTCAGAAATACACAGGCGTTATTGATCTTTACATGTTGTCACCACTGCTAATACAGTAATAAGAGATCAGCTGTTCCAAGTTATCATGACGCAACCATATCAATCTGACTCTTCACAGGTGTTACCAGATGATTAAATGGTCCGCCTCTTCAATTAACAGGAATGTACAGGTACCTTGCAGGTCTACGGCTGGCAACACCAACCGTATGCAGTATTATAGTTGAAGCCTACGGTGGATCTCGCAATGAGGGACTAGCCATTCTAACACGGTGAGCAACAGATAGAGGTGGCCTGCCAACTGCTTCCAATATCCTAGTGAACACAACCTTTGTTGGAACACATGTCACTAGAGGAACTGCTCCCCCTGATTTGATTAAACCACCAAATATGTCATTGCGCCAATGTGCCTTTGCTTGGCTACCTTCTCCATGATGTTTTTTCCCAGTGGAAATGGAAGACAGGGCTCGAACTTTCTGGCTTGAGAGGTTTGTTTTCTTGGATGATTTCTTATGGGACTTAGATGACGACCTCCTAGCATTTGAACTGCTTTTTTTATTTGCCTTGACCTGGTGATTCGAAGAAGATGAGTATTTTCTTAAGGTTGGTTTCATCTCCCAATCAGAATAAGCAAGGCCACCATCATTATCGCCATCCAACAATGCTCCTGATGGATTTGAACGCGGAACTCTTTGCATGTTAGTCCTCCTGCCTGTTGGCCAAGCAGGTGGAGCAGTTGTGCTCTCTTGCAGACTACTGTCACCACAGAATACCAGATGATCTGTGGAACCATCTTCAAGTATTTCGATTTGGATAGGGTGTCCAACAATTGCTTTGCCATTCAGTCTGCTCATTAAGGAGACAAGAGGGACATGCTCTCCTTGGTAGCTGGCCTGAACTTTCAGGTTAACATCGAACAACATTGGTCCCATGCCACCAAATCGTGAAGTGAACTTTCTTTGGTAAAATGAAGGTCCATCCCAATATACATTTCGATCAACACGATATATTCGATCAGCATCCTTGTTTAGGGGAGAAACATTTGAAGAGTCATTTTCGTAGTCATTAAAGTAACTGTAGCCCCGGTTAAGATCTCTTGTGGCTCTCAAGGATGAATGATAGTTTTTACCACGGTACAAGTTAGCCTCTGAATGGCTTGTGTCCTCAAATAAATCAGTTTCATCAGAATCATAATTGGGCTCCTCCTTGACTTGGTAAAAACTTTGCCCAATAAACTGCTCACAAGAGGTTTGCATACTTTCTTTTCTCGGATTTCCACCATTTGTCTTATGCCAAGACCCTTTCAATGAACTATTGTATTTATCTAACCAGGTATTTCCATCTGTCATATCCACCAATCTCTTTGCTGCATTGCGGCTGTTACGTTTACCTTTCATATGCCACTGGGAGACACCCAGCTCAGAAGAACCATCCTCTTCCTCTGATTCATTCAACTGGGACATATAAGTACAATAGGTGGCCTCATTGTCATTATAATCCACATGCCTGAACTTGTCAGAAACTGGAATGGAGTAAGGATCAGGAGCACATGACTCTATAGGCAGAATCACAGTTGCATCTGCCAAAAGATTGCCATATCAAAAGTCAACAAACAAGGAAAAGACTGAAACCTCTACAGAAAACTAGGATGCAAGAAATTGTATTAGTAACATAATATGAATTTCAGTAACAAAGGGCTTGCGGCAAAATAGAAGGTTAAACAAAGGTAACATTAAATATTTCAGGTAATTATTTATTGCTTTCTGGCGACCTTTTCGTTATTTAATCAGGCTCCAGGGATGCCCCAGTTCCTTGTTTTGCATGATTTTTTTACAAAGTTATATTAATTCAGCTATATTCTGATTATGATATAAGACCATGCAAGCCAAAAATGCAGTAGTAAGGAGCAATACAACTGCACCTACTGTTTCACCTCTAACATACCATTTTCAGAAACACCCACACAGAGAAGTACAGATAATTTTAAGTGATGAATTACTTAACGAAAACGCTAATGATCCAGAATATAGTTAATGACTATTGCATCTTTGAAGTCTCAATACTATAAAATGTGACTAATCTATTCCTGATTCCTCCAACTTACATGCCCAAAAATATTTTAACCATCATGTTGAGGGCATCATATCGCTCATACCTATAATTGTTCCGGCTCTGCTAACATATTTACCTCATAAAAACGAATCAACTATTCATCAACATCATCCAACACAGCCTTCCCCATGGTTTGAACAAATGATCACAACTACATGTACAAAGTAATTACAGCAATTAAGTTCTTCGTAACCCTTAACCCTGTGTGTGTATTATAAATAATACAAGTAGTCAAACGGGGTCCTGTGTATGTATATACTTACAAATGATTCAAGTAGTCAAAAGGGATATATATGACGGTCAATCATGCTATATATAGGTAAGTCGAGAATGCAATCTGAAGCATGTTTATGCGAAGTAAAAGCTTAAAGTGTGGTTTATCGAGGGAAATGAAACGTCTACCATCAAAAGCCACAGCAGCCAGGTGAGTCAAACATCTGTCTTGCCATATTTAAAAAGGGAGATATGTTTAAAATGAATTCCAACTGGAAATTGTAATTTTCAGCCCTTATGATGATATTTGTGTCACTAAAGCAGTATGTGTGATACTAATACTAATGTTTTAGTATGTAGTGCTATGCTATAACCCAGCATTTTTTTGACAGTGTAACGTGAATTCAAGTTGAAACTTCATAGAAAGCATCGGAAAGAAGAAAAGTGAGGTGTATACACATACTTTGCAAAAGTTCAGCATCGTCTTCAGTCTCACTCTCTGAGCATTCCCTCTCTGAAGACTCAGTTATTTGTTTTTCAACAAAGTCAGAAGAAGTCTGCTCCTCAGAAAAATAACCAGGCTGAAGATAGCTTTCATTCTCAAAATCAGCTCCTGTAGAAGTCATTTGTACAGAAGGTAAATCACTGTGACTCTGAGTTTCACCAGAATCACTAGCCATATATGTATATTTACTTCTTCTGGCCCTGGAGGTGGCAAGTGATGGACCATTATTCTCCCCAATTAACAAAGTCCCATAATCATCATTTTGCTCTAAATGATGAGGTGATTTTTCACTGATCTGCAAAACATGAGCAAGTGGTCGACGCCTATCAGATTTTGAAACAAAAGAGTCTTCAAAATCACTTCCATCCGACCTATTCTTCTTCACAATTGTACTTCTCTCCTTGCTCTCTAAAGTTGAACCTCCCTGAGAGGATCTCAAATGGGAGAAATCACCCATGTGATTACTTACAACATTTCCTTGAGCAAGACATTCTGAAAAGTTTCTCTTTGAACCAGCATGTACAAAACAATGGCCTGCTTCTTTCTTTACTTCGAGAGGAACAGATGCATCTTTACGTTTCTTGCTCTTTTTGCTCTTGTAGCGAGTACTTCCAAGGTCTTTGCGGTGTTTAGTACAAGCTGCATTTCATGAAGATAGCTGAGTTTTAGATGCAGCGTACTTGAAGGCCATGCATAATGTACAAGTAATAACTTAAACAAGAATATTTTACTGTCATCTTAGAGGACCTACCAGAAATGTTACCAGTTGGTTCAGGTTTGAAACCTTGAGTCTGATACTTTGATGCAAGCTGCTTCCTCTCCAATTCAAGGGCATGAAGAATAGCATCCTCTCTCCGTGCATATTTTTCTCTTTTCTTCACAAGAGTCCCTTGAGTAGCCTCTGCCTTCTCAATACAGGCATCAAACTCCCCACACCTAAATGCTTTAACACGCTTTGATTTCTCAAGGTTGTACCAATCCCTAAGAAACATAAGGATAACAAGTAAATACAAAAGGAAGAATATGTGAGAAACAGCAATTTTCAGAAATTACGAGTACACCAGGTAGTTAGCAGCAGAGAAAGGGACTTGAGGCAGCAAGTATCCAAGGAATCATCTTTGCATAGGAGCATGTGAAAATTAGTGTTCCACGTGCCAGAATCATCACCTAGAAATGAATATTATTATTCCTGGTATTATATTGCTAATTTTTACATTGTTACCATCTTTTATTATTTGTGTGCCCTTGTTGGTTTTCATCTCTAGGGCGTGTTTGGTTTCTTTGACAGGCACAGACGCACAGTGTTGCCTTGCCAAGCCAGGATAGCAAGCGAGGCGAGGCGTTTGGATTTTGAGCGAGATTTTCTTGGGGCTCGTGTGGCAAGGTTTGGCTTGCTAGCGCGAGAGAGCCGAATCTGCTCGCCTGGCAAGCACATCGTTGCTGCACCAGCAAGATGAGGCGAGCCTTGAGCGGAAACCAAGCAGCCCCCTAGCCTAGCCCATCTTGCTTGGGGCTAATGTTTTGTTGTTATTATGGTTTTAAATGAAATGGAATTGGAAATGGAAGCGAAATACATGCCCATCTACTGTTCAAGGATATTGACTAGCAAAACAACTGGAACAAGTCTTAAAAAGGATATGCTTAAAATTAGCTGACAAGCATTGAAGAAAACAGATCAAGTGGAGAGGCGGAGAGGAAGTTTTGACAGTATAACATAAGAGGTAATAATAAAGTAAGAAAAAGGGAAGAATAAGTATAATCAAGGATACATAGTAACCTCTTGAGTCTTGAATCATTAACACCTCAACACCTCACAGAATAATAATTCTATAATTTGATATTTTTTAAAATGCGTTATATCAGTACCATGTCTGCCGTATATTCCAAAGGAAATCACACGAGAGGATCCACACAAGAGCCGAATCATGAATGGTGCCTTCCTCGAACTAGTGAGTGTGAATGTCTTTTATTCTTCCTCAAACTGCTTATCCATTCAGGATATCAAAAGCAACCTACTCTATTTTTTTATCTGTACTGTCTCACAAAACAAAATACGGAAACTAACATGGAAAAGCATTAAACCATATCTACCAACAAATTTAGCATCTTAGAATATTATTGCACAATAGATATGTCTACTCACCGATACATAGCAAGTGTAAGGATTGTAATCTTATATACAACCTGTTTCAATTCCACAAGGAAACAACTCTTTGTGCAACATAATATCTACACCCTGTGATCATAGATGTTATCACAACCGTATAATACATATGCCCAGGAATTTCAGGTTCTTCAGAAAGCATGGGGTACAGAGCAACCGCAATTCCATACATATCCTATTGTTCCCACTGCATATCCTGAATTTGCTATTATTTCCCACTTCTTAAACTTTCATAAATCAAATTGTTTCCACTACATATCCCCAACCAAAAAATACCATGAAGTCGCCCAGGAAGGTTTTCCAAGAGACCAAGACAGGGAAAAAAAATGACAATTAGCAGATTGAACCTTAGAAAGGAAATGGACTCACTCAGTGTCCTATGACAACAGCTCTAAATTTTGTAACAATAAGGTACACAAGAAAGAAACTAGCAATGAACTTGACTACAAGCAAGGAAGATCATATGTCCTGGTGCACACCTATTCTCTCAGGCACCCAAGTTCGTTCAAAGAAATAATTCAGCATCCCAACTGGATCAGAAATAACAGGTAGTCTAAAATGTAAATGTAGCACAGACTCTGGGTTAAAAAAAACTTAAGGCAAACAAGGGAGAGGAAGCTTACACGCTTGCGTCCTCCCGGCCGAGGAGCTTGACCGGCGTGCCCGACCTCGGCGACATGATCTGCGACGGCGGGAGCTCCTCGGGGCCCAGGATCCTGCCAGGCCACCATGACCCGTTCCTCCGGCGCACCCACACGATGGTCCCCGGCGAGGTGTCCCCGACGCCGCAGCAGCCCCCATCCCCGTCCGCTCCTCCCTCCACCGAGCTCCCCACCATCCCGCCTCCCACCAAACCCTAACCGCCGGCCGGCCCCGCCCGCCTCACCCCGCTTCGAGAAGCTCCCCTCCCCCTCGAGATCTGGCAACCATTCAACTCCCGGAGGGTGCCGGCGTCCAGAGGCGCACCCTCCCCGGCGCCGTCCCCGCGCGACTTGTCCGGCCGAGATCGCGCTGGCCGCGGCGCGCGCTCTGGCTCTCTCGCCTCAGGCAGCTTCTAGAAGCTTCTTCTTCTTCTTCTCCGGGGCTCCCAGAGCCCCCTTTCTCCTTGTACTGCTCCTCCTTCTCCCTCCGCCCCCGCCGGCGCGGGGGGTAGGGGGCTCCGCGGGGTCTCCGGCTCGCTGCCGGTGAAGCGGTCGGTTCCGGCGCGGGCGGCCCCCGGAATATTATTTCCCTCTCTTTTTGTGAAGAAAAAAGTGTGTAATAAAAAGGTTTTCTTTTCTTTCGGGGCAGTTTGGCTCCTGGTTTCGGGACTTCGGGTCGTCCGGTCCGCGTGGGAGAGAGAAAAAGAGGGTGGGGGGGGAGCGAGGCAAATGCTGCCACTGTGCCAGGGAGGCAACCGGCGCGGAGGGAAATGGAAAGGTAACCGACGGGCCGGCGCGAGCCCGGAGGGAAACGTGTGGGCCGAGCCGGGGCGGGCTCGCCCGTAACCACCGGCGCTCGACGGGGGAAGGGGGTAGACAGCCCACGTGGGGTGACGACGTGAGGGGAGGCGTCACGGCTTTGTTTTTTCCCGTTTCCAAGCTGGACTGGTGGTACACGCGTACGAGTAGGATGCAATCGTACGTGACCACGTATTCGTTGATGGATGATGATGTATTTTCTAAAAAAGATCCCTCTATTTATTTCAAAAAATCCCTATAGCGTTTTTCTCGAACATGCTGCTATGATATTGCTGATCGAGACAAATTTTCGTTCCTTCCCCCAGGTCATTGGAATCTTTTTGCCTCTCTGTACTTTTTTTTTTTACTTCATTCATATTCATAAGCATTCAACAATCAACAGCTCAACTTTGATTCAAGGTTGAGCTCGTTAAATGGTTGACTTGAGTACGTTGATTGATTGAAAACGGTGAATTAATAGCATGGAGTCTTGTACTCGGAGGACTCTAAGATGTGTATTTGTGTTCATGAAATTTCCATAGTTTTCATATCTGTGTATAATTAATTAATATTTTTATTATTTTTACCAAACCGCTAAATGAATTAGCTACCTTTATATTCCGCTTTTTTATAGCTTCTAAAGAGGGTGCCGCTAAGTGGCATAGCTCGCTATTAAAAACCTTGACTTGTACGAATATAGGATAGCGTTGCTAATACTTCTTCCGTCTCAAATTACTATTCGTTTTAACTTTTCTAAATACATAATTTTTACTAAGTATTTAGAAAATTCAAAATGAATAGTAATTTGGGACGGAAGGAATACGCCTATGTTCTTTGATCTATTGGTTGTGTACATAAAGTGCATCGATGGCACATAGGTATTAGCGTTAGATCTGCCCACCACAAAATATTGACCTTACTATAGCCAATAGCCTAGCATCATTTGGCTGTCTAGTGGTATTATACTTCGGATCATCAGGTTTTGTTCATTGTGGATTTTGAGGAAGAAAATCAATGCCAAATGCAGTACTAAATGTGTTGATAGAAAGATACGAGAGGATTTTGACTGTTAGCCACTGTATCCATTATCACTCGTGTACCTCCAACTCATGTTACTTTGTACCATATTGGTTTGCCCCCTGAAACAAGCCAATTAAATTTGACAATGAGAAACCCACATGAATTCTATGTTTTGAAAGGTTACATGATATGAATTGGAGTAGCTTGCTTTTTCCCCGCGTTGTAAAGAGTCACCGTATAAAAGCATCTGTAAAGTGAAAATAGTACTTCAAACATACGCTAGGAAGATTATACTAGTTTCCTAAAATAATATATGTCATGCTTACACCTTTCTTCCCTCTAAATCGTATTTTTTCTCTCCCTCCTATTTTTAGTAAAACATAGTATAGACACAGACACCCACCTACACGCACGCACGCTTATTTTTATAAACGCCATACACACACTAGCCATATAAATCTCTTCGAAGAAACTAGTAAATCTTGAAATTGATGAATTCATCACGAGCGTCTCGCTGCCAACAGAGCATGTAGCCTAATAAAAAAATAATATAATTATTTAATACAATAAATTTAGAAAAAAAATACAAATTCATATTATTTTCTTATCTCTAGCTCTCTACATCCTATCCACAAATCGAGCCAATTTTCGTTGGGACAATCTTTTTGTTAGAAACTCTATGAGTGATTCTGGTTCTATCCTCCTACTAGCAGCCATGTATTTCTATCCTTCTACTAGTAGCCATGGATTTAGTTAATATCAACATTGAACTTTGCCCAGTTTGTCACACCACGAATGCGCTTCGCGCATGTGGTATACTGGTATGTTGACTTATGAATCTTTCACTTAAGTTTATTTTCACAATTTATTACTATTATTATAAACCATCCAGTTAATTCCAAGCAAAGACGAAAAAACTAAGACGGTAGACTTGTGGGTATTTTTTTAAAAAAATGGTGCAAATTATATTCACTCTACCAGAAAGTTCGTCAAATTCTTCTTGAAAGACTTTGACATTTGATTTCACAAATACTTAATTAAGAATGGCACAGTATTTTTTTTTCATATTTGAAATCTTCCATCTCTATTGATTTTGGTTCGAAGACATCGTATTTGACCAGTCACCGAAATATCCTAGAGGCTAAGCACTGTAGAATCAGGCAGAGACCATGGCACAACGATCGCGCGCTCGACAGTCGCCACAGGGCGGTTGCTGTAGCTCGGCGACCTAAGCGGCGGGGGCGAGGGGCGTGCTCGGCAACGGGATGAGAACCACGCAGCATGCCAGATGACGAGGGCGGTGAGGTGCGGCTGTGGCGGCGTGGTGGCACCGGCGAGGTGCTGGATCAGGTACCGAGAGCGGAGGGGAAAGATAGGCGTTCGGATCAGCTACCGCTCCTGCCCCCAGTTCGTCCTCTGCAACTACGGCAATTTCGACGGTACGGACGGGCGCGGCTGCCTGAATTGGTTCCACTCCTTTTGTAATCTTGCCTATACTGTTTGGTCGATTGATTGATTCCTCCATGAGTTCAGGTGTTTCGTTTAGATCGATCTCCTCTGAGACGTCGTCCGCATCGGGAGCGTGATGGATTGAGCGACTGAAGGAGAAAACCATCCCAGTTGTTCTGCGCATTATGCGGTAAGGATCTCATCCAGCAATTTCTGCAACAGTTTCGTATCACAGCTCTAAGTCAATTTACATGGATCTTAGGTCTTATGTCATTGAATTCGTACCGGGTTTTTATGGAATTGAGATATAATAGCAGTTTCATTGTAAACAATGCATTCCACTGGACTCCTGAGCCTGACATATGTAATTTGGGTAGTGGATGGACTTGCTATGTATGTTCAGAAAAAAAAACGATTCAACAGAATAAAGGTTGGGTGGCAATTCCGGTAAATGCTAAATCAGAAGCATCACATATTCCAGCATGACCATTCAAGTTATAGAAGTTAAGCATGATCTAGTTGTCAGCAAAGTTTTGTAGCAGAATTAACGACATAGTCTTATCAATTCCTGCAGTCTTCTCTGATAACTCAGCACCGTAAGATGCTAAACAATAGACCAGCATGGTATGTCATCTGAATAAACATTACAGTGGATATGGCTAGTTGAAGATATTAAGAGCCTGGTTCTTCATCTCGATAGCTTCCAGGAGCTTCTTAGCCACCGCGCACACATACACTGAGGAGCCCTTAGGTATCTGCACAGTATCAAGATCTGAACTTATGAAGTAATATAATTAATGTTTATGCCATGAGAACATCGAAAAGGATCAGGAACCAACTTTCAGTAAAGAAATTTATTGTTTACCTTTGTATTAAACATGAATATATGATGATCTCCTATAATTCCCCCGACAACATGGATGAGCTCAAGATGGAACTCCTCTAGAACCTTTGCAGCACAAAGCAAAGAGTTGGCCCTCTTCTTCTCAGTGAATTTGATGTTTATTTCATCATCAACTATGCGGACATCAACATCGCACTCCTTGGACCTCCTTTGAACCCAGGAGCTCCTTATAGGCCCATTCATCTGATTGTTTTGGTCATCACTTACTGGCTGCATTGAAGAGCTTTCCCCATCATCAGCTGCCTCATCATCCAACTTAAGCTTCTTCCTCCTATCAGTGCTGTTCCTCTTCTTTTCCATTAGGATCCTCAATTGTTTCAGTGTTCTATTAAGCTCATTGATGTATTCAATGGCATCTCCAACTATAGAGGCCCTGTCATTCTGGAGAATAATTTTGCAACAATTTATAGCATCTCATTCACTAGGAATATAAGAAATGTAAATTTAGTGGTTGTTTGGATGAAGAGTTTAGAGCCCAGTTTAAGTAAAATGTGTTTCATGATTAGTTTCCAGAGAATCAGTTTTAAGATCATGGTTATAGAAAATCCTGTCTGGTAAAAAAAATGAGTATTATTCATCTGGTGTTCTATTTTGAGAAAAAAACAATGCAGAGTCCTTTTTCATAAAACTCACTGTTTCACGTTTATAGGAAACTGGTTATTGCTATCCTAGTTTTATGCTCACTAAACAGATAACGTTTTTGGCTGTTAGCAGAAAAGCTAATCTAATGGAAACTGGTTTTCCTAAAACTAACTATCCTAACAACCCCTTAGCGAAGAAAAACAACATTTTGTTGTGTGTCATAATTAGTCTTAAGTTTCCTGCAATGGAAATTACTCATATGTGCGCTAACTGTAGAATTGCATTCTATTTTGTTGGATGTTTATATTTAAGAAGTCAATTTACTTGAATCGGGCCACTTAATACATGCAAAACACTTGAATAATTGCCCAACATAAATTCCATGATCTACCTTCCTCAACATACTTGAAGAACTAATACCACTTAGCTTTGTTTCTTGACACGCTTAGCTTTGTTTCTTGATAAACCTATATCAGGTGGTGTGCGCACAAAGAGTAGGGCTCTATAGGAGTAGTTTGCTAATGATGAAAACATCTTTAATAAAGTTTTTTTACCATGCATGTTTGTTTGAGTTTGTTTTTCTAGGGAAAAAATCTGGATGGATATATGCAGAAATTTCACTATACCCTGAACCAATAGAACGTACCAAAAATTCTAGAAAATCCATGTGACTTCCAAAATGAGTTTTCTGTAATGTGAGAAACAATTAAGAAATTTGTACGTGGAAAGATGATTTAGACAAACCTTAGTAGGGTTTGGGAACAGTGATCTTAAAGCCCCATACTTCACATTTAGCTGCTCCCTCCTCTCTCTTTCAGTTGCGAAGTTAGCTTTCCCCTTGCCCTTGCCTAACCCACCTTTCTGTCTTCTACTCCCCAGTATTGAATTTTCGAACTGCCTCCCATCTATCTCCTGGAAAGTATTTCCTGAGACCCCTGGTATCCCAATCATTCCATCTCTCTCGTCATCACTGGTAAATAACCCGTAGTTTTGTGGCAGTGAATGATAGAGATCCTTCAACATATGAGATTGAGTAGCATGGTAACTTGACGGTAGAGTTGAATCGCTGAACATTATTCCACTTTCATGAATTGCTGCTCCTGGAAGGTCATTGTTCATGTCCAAATGATTGACCGTGTTCTGCTCTGGACCACCAAAGAAATGTTCTGTTGAAGGAAATTCAGGAGTCAAACTGCACCTTTGGATATGTAGAGAATTTAGAAGATCATGTCCAGCTGCATAAGCGCCATTTTGATATGAAGCAGCATCATAGTCCAGGATCTGTTGTTCCACAGTTATGTTATGTGGACCTTCTCCTATCTGGTGGCTGATGATATGATCTTGGACACCATAGATAGCAGGAACCAAATTTGCAGTTTCTACTGGAGGCACTTCGTGTATCATGTGGCTACTGTGGTCCTGCTCCTCGCCAATCCCAAGTTGGTGTTGAATATGGTCAATCACCCTTGCAGGCTCAGAGGTAAGGTTGGCTGGACTGGAGTGGTCTTCTATGGAAAAGGGGGCAAGTCCGATGAAGTTCTGCTGTTCGGCATTTGTATTGTCATAGATGGAGGATTGGGAAGAATCATGTATCATTGATCCTTCCATGAGAATATGATCATGGGAACCATCAAAATAACCTCCTCCAGCAATCATATTGGCTCCAGCTACCTTCTTTGAATATCTAAAAAAGGACAGCATATAGGAACTAGTGAGCACCACATAAGCATCTAGATTCTAGAGTAGCAAAAAAAAAAAAAGAAACAGATGCAAAAGATGAAACTGATTAACAAATAAAGCAGTATCATGCTGGAAGTGAATTTGTTTCAATCTGAAATGGACAAAAAAAGGGGTGCATCGCATGTATTCAGGACAAAGAAGGCTCAACCTGTATGAAACAGTGATAGACTGGATTAGGCAGAGAGGATTGCAGCTGGCTTAGTTGGTTGATTGTTTGAGGGGAAGAGAATACGTGAGGTTTAAGCTAGGCAATCTGTTTCTCTCTCTTTTCCGTGTGGGGAAGTTTTATTAGTACATTGGATGAGACAGGAAGCCTTTTTGCTTCCTTGAGACCCAACAAACTCCCTTGAGTCTTTATTTGCTCCCTACTCCTAAAAATATGCTTCTTGCTAGTTTGTGCTTCAACTACCAAGCTCAACATTAATCAGCAGAACAACTAGTGTAAGTATAGACAATGACCAAAGTGCCCTTTACCTTCTTGCAATTCCATCTCCTAAACAAAGCACTACAAGTCCAATAGTTGAAAAGGTGGTGTTTTTGATGCTCAAAGACAATACTTATGATGTAAGCAAAACATTTCCATTCTTTAGATTCACACACTGTTTCTTCAGGTTGGTATAAAGAAACAGACAGATTCAATCTAGCATTTGCATCCTGCCAGTAGCACTAAAACTGAAAGTAAAGAGAGGAGAATAATACCAAAGATTATTTTGAGAGATCAGATGGAGGAAACAGTGTTCAGAGATTAGTTGCTGAAAACCATCTTTATGAAGTAGCGTCCTGCCAATTATATATATACATACACAAGGTCATAGTAATAGGCAAAATGTAATTAGCATGTGGAGGCGCTAGGACGGAAATTTGGTTGTCACGTAAAATTGATGAACAAATAACAGAATATGTCGATATCAACACCAATCATTTCCTGAAAGTTTCTCTTGAACATTCTAAGAGTTCAAAGTGAAGGGCTTCAGATCATTATCATTAAGAATGGCCATGGGAAGGACAGAAAACTCACACTCTTTGAACTGGGCATCTTTGCTGTTACTCATGCCATAGGAAGTTGGGAAATGCAAGTCATGCCTTCTCCATTCTTCCGCATTTTATGAACATTATGCTGTAGTGTGCTTTCAGATACTACAAGGACGAGTCCAACTACCTGAAACAACCGACAATGGCAAAGGTAGTGATAAGCTTACATCAGTGCATAGAACCTAATCAAGCGGGAAGGGCTACCTTTCAGAAAACAGGAGTAGAGTAATGGACCTCATCTGCCATGCTTGTATCTGCGCTTAGCTTTGTACCTTTGGTGATGGATGTTACAACCATCTTTGAATCTGTTCATGGGTGCTAGCCATGATAAACTGCATGTTGTAACAAAGGCGGAACATGGATTAGACAGCTAGAATGCTGATTCTGGACGTCACTTTCTTGGAGATGTGAAAAATGCTTGGCAATGAATACGTAACTACGGTTGGTTTACTAAACTAGCATTTTTTATTCTTTTGCAGAACTGTATTACAATAAGACTGAACAATAGGACACAAGCATCTGTGAATCAAGCTGGAAGTTGAAACTAGTGAGATGTGAAGCAGCTATTAACACCTTGTGCCAACTCGGGAGGTGATTGCAAGATGTGGTAAGCTGAATTAGTCGTCTCTCGCTGTCAGTACCAAAGTCTTAAAGTGGTCGATCCCCTTTTCTGACAGTGTTTTCTGTTTGGATCAGGTGGAGTAACTGAATGGATGGATGGTTGGGTACATTGATTTTGGAGAGTTCAAGGGCCACGCCAAGTTTTTAACAGAACTCATTTTTTAAGTGAACTTATTATTTCAAACAGCCTGAATTTTGTGCGTGAGCTCCTGCCAGTATTATTTGGCATCACATTTCCCCATCTGACAGAATTTCTTATGAATAAAAATGACCAAGATTTGCCTGGAATTTGGTGTCAGCAACTTGTTTTCGAATACAGGGCTTTGAAATTGTACATGGACATAGCATAAGTTTTTTTTCCCTTCAAATATAAGAGTATTGCCTACTCCCTCCATACCCAAAAAACCTGACGTTTAGGACAGGATTGTGGTAACCAAGGAGTGATTAATTAGGGGTTAGTTTTCCTTATTTGCCTCTAATAAATATGGTTGCACTTGCTCTCTGTACGAGAAAGTTAACCAGCTCAACTGGCTAGTGCGTGGAGCCTGCATTGCTGCGCCCCAGGTTCGAATCCCGGCTGCCCCACCTTTTTTGTTGCCCACTTCATGTCCGCTGCATGGCACTGTTCGCCCTGCGTGGCGTGCGGACAGCAGTTTTGCTCGGCGACTGCATTCCCACCTTTTTTGTTGCCCACTTCATTTTGCATGGCGATGGTCCGCTGCATTGCCCACTTCATCTTGCATGGCGATGGTCCGCTGCATGGCACTGTTCGCCCTGCGTGGCGCGCGCGGACAGCAGTTTTGCTCGGCGACTGCATTCCCACCTTTTTTGTTGCCCACTTCATTTTGCATGGCGATGGTCCGCTGCATGGCACTGTTCGCCCTGCGTGGCGCGGACAGCAGTCTTGCATGCGTGCGGGGCAATTGTTTTATTTTCGTTTGGCACTTGTTTCATTTTCGTTTGTTGCCTGCGCGCTCGGATAGCTGATGGTTCGCGCTCGTTTGGAATAAGAAGACCGACGTTTGAGCTGCCTGTACTCCACGCCACTGGCTTATTTATGCGGCAACTTGCTTTCTCTCTTCTCCACGCCATTTGCTTGCTTGCTTAAACGTCTCTCTTTCCTTCTTTCTCAACCATCTATTCTTGCCATCTTCTCTGTCCACTTAACCGAGCAATGAGTGCTTTTTTCCCTGCCTTTGATCTAAACGTTCGTTTGGAAGAAGATGACGACGGCAACCTTCCCATCGATCTCAACGAGCTAGTTTTGGAAGATGAGAACCACGGTAATGTGTCTTTCTCAGTTTGTTCTTTCTCATTTATATGAAATGCACCCCATGCAAATTATTTTCCTTTCTAAGTGCGGTCTTTCCTTTTCAACAGGAATAGATTTGAACTTACCATTAGATGAATTTGGAGCTGTTGACTTTGATTACGTACAAAACCTCACTGGTACAGTCCTCTCACTTTGGTTTTTTTGTTTTACTAGTCATGTCGTGCCTAATTTGGATCTGTTTTTTTACTAGTCATGCCGTGCCTACACGGCAACCTTTCTCATTTATATGAACAGCAACCCATGCAAATGATTATTTTTTCCCCCTATAATTACATCATGTCGTGACTACTTTGGACTGTAAATAAGCTTGTTGTTATCATTATTAAAATGATTGGTTTTTTCCTTTAACTACATCATGCCGTGACTACTTTGCACTATTAAAAAGCTTGTTTTTTCGTTTTGCTAGAACAAGATGGTGATGCTCCCGTTCCACTACACCAACCGAAGAATGACTATTCTGATCGTGTTAGACAACAAGTGTATCAAGCATTGTTGATGAGAAGCAAAAATGGGAAACTAGGCAACCATGATACAACAATTGTATCTAACCAATTTGGAGTAAAAATTAGATCAGTTCAGCGCATATGGAGGCAAGGTAAAAACAAACTTTCTCAAAACATTCCGGTCGTGGTTCCTAATCTAAAGAAAGGTAGAAGTGGCCGCAAAGCAATCCCTCTAGATTTGGAAAAGTTGCGGGATATTCCTCTCAAGCAAAGGATGACCATAGAAGATGTGTCTAGTAAACTTGGTATTAGCAAATCTAGGATACAAAGGTATTTGAAAAGGGGTTTCATTAGGCGCCACTCTAGTAGCATCAAACCTTACCTCACTGATGATAACAAGAAGACTAGGTTGAAGTGGTGCATTGACATGATTGATCAAGGTTTGCTTGATGATCCAAAGTTCAAGGATTTGTTTGACTTTGTGTTTATTGATGAGAAGTGGTTCTACCTCACTCAAAAATCAGAGAGGTACTACTTGCTACCCGAGGAAGATGAACCACACCGCCTTTGCAAGAACAAGAACTACATCCCTAGGATCATGTTCTTATGTGTATGTGCTCGGCCACGATTTAGAAATGGAGTATGTGTGTTTGATGGCAAAATAGGTTGCTTTCCACTAGTCAATTTTGAACAAGCTATTAGAGGAAGCCACAACCGTCTTCGTGGAGAGGAAGTAATCAAACCAATTCAATCAATCACAAGGGATGTGATAAGAGATTTCATGATAAATAGAGTGTTGCCCGCAATTAGAGCAAAGTGGCCAAGAGAAGATGTCAACAAGCCAATATCCATTCAACAAGATAATGCTCCATCTCATTTAAAAGTTGATGATCCTCATTTTTGTGCGGTTGCAAAGCAAGATGGGTTTGACATTAGACTTATATGTCAACCACCCAATTCTCCAGATTTTAACATTCTAGATTTGGGGTTTTTTCGAGCTATTCAAGCCATTCAATACAAGAAAGATGCTAAAACAATTAAAGATCTAATTCCAGCAGTGCAAGAGGTAAATGATCATCCATTCGATTGATTAAATTGATCTTGAACAACTAAATTGATCTTGAACAACTAAAGTACTCTACTCACTACAATCTGTTTTTTGTAGGCATTTTTGGAGTACTGTCCAAAGAAAGCAAATAGGATCTTTGTCACACTACAAACTGTTTTGAAGGAAGCAATGAAGGTAAAAGGTTGCAACAAAATCAAGATTCGTCACATGAACAAACAAGCACTAGAGAGGGAAAAGAGGCTGCCATTGCAAATCCCTTGTGAAGCTTCATTGCTAGCCGAATCACTTGCTAGTCTTCCTGTAACAAATTAGAAGATGCAAGTTTATGCAAATTATTAGATGAGTGTATCTTAGGTTTGCAATGGCCAAATTGAGAGATGCTGTACTGTACCTTAGTGCTCTTTGTTTGCTGCTTCTTAATATGCTCTTCCACCTTCTTCAAAACGTCATCAGTCAACTTGATTCTAGTACCATCCATTTCAAGTTTGGCCACATCAGGAATATAGAACTCGCAATCGAATTTGTCCATTAGATGGAACCACTTTACTAGCATATCGTAATCTTCGTGTAGAAGTCCACAACGGCCACACCTGCGTGCGTTCCGGCGAGCTTGGTAGCAAGCTTCTCCGAAGACACCGCCAGCGTGGAACGTGCCACAGCGAGGGCATAGAGACTCGACGGAGTCGGGCACCATGTCGACTGAGTCTGCAACCATGTCGACAGAGGCCGCGACCTGCTCGACGGAGTCCGGCACCTCTTCGACGTCCACGAACGTCTCATCCGAGTCCGCGAACACCGACGAGGCCGCGACCTGCTCGACGGAGTCCGGCACCTCTTCGACGTCCGCGAACACCGACAAGGCCGCGACGGCGAGCACCTCCTCCGCAACGGACTCCGACGAGGCCGTGACGGCGAGCGCGCGGCGAGCGGCGAGCGCGCGGCGAGCGGCGAGCGCGCGGCGAGCAGCGAGCACGCGGCGAGCGCCCTGCGACGAGCGTACAGGCGAGCGAGCGGCGAGCGCGCGGCGCGCTTCCGGCGAGCGTGTGGCGAGCGTCATGGCGAGCGTGCGGCGCGAGTGATCCATTCGTGGCGGCAAGGAACAGCAACGAACTCTAATAGCGAGTTGAGCGTGGAGAGGAAGATGAAGGAGCGAGCGTGCTATGGGAGATCGTGCTGAGGCAAATGAAGGAGTGGCGAGCGTGCTGAAGGCAGCTGCCAGCGTGAATCGAGGCGACGCAATTAATGGGGAGTGAAGACGGGCGGACGGGCGGACGGGCAATCGAAGCGAACGGGCGGCGTCGGCTAGGTGCAATCTAGTCCAAAGTTCACCCTGCCATGGCACAACGTCAAGTTTTGTAAAAACGGGCCAAAGGCCCAGAACGTCGACTTTTTTGAGTACGGAGGGAGTATGTATCTCCAACAAGCTCACGTGTGTTTCGCGCGCCAGGTGAAACCGTGGAAGGAGAGGCAGGGTGCAGGAATCGATGCCCAAATAGCACGTACCTAACTCCGTCCAAAACAGGTAGTCTTTCAGCAAATTTACTGGTGAGAAATGAGCATGTTATCCTACAAATTGTGATTGAAAGCTGAGCTGTTTATTTGTTTTTCCGGATCCAAATAAATGCATGCGGATTGTAATTGATTATTTGATTGGCTCGATGTACTTCTCGATATATTTTATTTTATTATTGTGAGCGTTTGCTTTACTCAGATGAGGTTCACTAAGATCTAGTAAAAGACCAATCTTTGTATGATAAAATTTGAAGGTTAAAAGAACATTTATTTTGTACTGGAGGGTGTAAATCGTTGTCACAGCCGATTGGAGACGCTTTGGCTTTGACACGGTCGTTCTTGGATTTCACTGCCGCACCGCGCGCGAGACGGTCATGGCCACTCCACTCGTGCTGCAGGCTGCAGCTCGCCGTCGTGGGTAGAGTGATCCAGCGCACGCGCACCTCGTGTGGAAAGCAGCGAATCAACTGCTCCATGTGTCTACTGCGTTTAGAG
This sequence comes from Setaria viridis, assembly GCF_005286985.2. NCBI lineage: Eukaryota > Viridiplantae > Streptophyta > Magnoliopsida > Poales > Poaceae > Setaria > Setaria viridis. The sequence goes on from NC_048263.2 coordinate 35,003,348, forward strand.
GAGGAAGAAAACGTCGTGACGTAACACTGAAACAAGATCTTTCTCCCAACATGGGACCCAAATAAATTAAGAAACTGCCTTGGCCCTCCCCTCCATTCTTCCTAACGCCCACGCTATCTCTTCCTTCTTCCTCCCACCATGAGTCCATGAAGCCACCTCCAGATCCGTCGCCACCGGTGGCCGATTTCACCGCAGGTTAGTGCAAACGGACTATCCGCGCTTCTCTGCTTAACCTTTCTCCCTTTACACACACCCCCACCCCCACCCCCTCGAAGATCTGGTCTCTGTTTGTGCATAATTTAAAACCACTAACATCGATCGCGTCATCGCCACCAGCTCCCTCGCGCGGCCGTGCTTGCCCCATGTTAACCCCGGTCAAGTTTCACCCGAGTAGACGGCGAGCCACCGCGTGTGGAAGGCAGCGAGGCACGTGTACCGTGCTGCTTGTGCTCGGACGGCGCGTAGTAAATTCTCCTGGCGCCAGACTGACAAAGATGACGCTGCGTGGTCTTCCGATCCCGGTGGGGACTGGGGAGATCAGAGCCGTCCGTTGGTTGCGTCCGCGCCCATATATGCCCATGGATGGCAGGGCTCCGCCGGCCACCCACAGTCAGAGAGCACGCCGTCTCCTCTGTCGGCTCCCCGCAAGTCTATGGGACGCCGCATCTGTAGGGTGTGGTTTCCTTTCTTTTCCTCGCACGGTCGATGCGGCGTGGAGAGATGGAGAGCTCGCATCGGGAAGGCAAGAGGAGTTTGCGTGTGGCGGTGGGAGCAGGCCGCGCGGCCGCGGCCCCGGGTGGTGTGACTGATTTGACGCAGCTGCGCTGCCCTGCACCGTCCCTTTGGGGTGTGTTTGGTTACTGGGTTGGACCGGATCGGGTTCGACCTCTTTCATCCCATGTTTGGTTGAAAAATGATGTGGAACGGGTTCAACCCAGATGGGAATATTCCCACTTGATCCGGGTCGAGCGGATTCCTCCAAAATGGACGGACCGCGCGGACCTAGATGGATGCCGTGCGGCTCCGTCTCGTGCTCGCCCGCGCGCCTCCCTCGGTCGCCGCCGGTGCGCGGGGAGGAGCCGGCATCGCCGGGCGGGGAAGAGGCGGTGGTGGCGGGGAGGAGCTGGCATCGCCGGGCGGGGGAGCAGGATGGCGCACGGGTGGAGGCAGGGGCGTCGCCGGGCGGAGGCAGGGGCGGCGTGCGGAGGCCGGCTGGGGAGAGGGAGGGAGGGGCAGTGGCCGGCGGCCGGCGCAGGAGGAGGGAGGGATGAGCGGCGCGCGGCCGGCGCAGGAGAGGGAGGATGGCCAGCGCGGCGTGGGGAGCGGGGGCGGCGAAGGGGCGGCGCGGGGAGCGGGGGCCGCGAAGGGGCGGCGCGGGGGTAGCCGGTCCGAGGAGGAGGCGGCGCAGGGGAGGTGGGGCCCGGCGCGCCGGTGGCCGGGGAGGAGAGAGGAGGAAGGAAGATGGAAGGGAGGGGAAAAGGAAGAAGAGGCTGACAGGTGGGCCTCACGGCTGATAGGTGGGGCCCATAACTAACGGTGTTAAAAGGACATCCATCCCAACCCTCTCAACCTCCTCAACCAAACTAAAGACTGGGTTCAATCCATCCCTCTCCATCTTTTTCATCCAAACACGAGCTGGGTTTACTTCAACCCACAAAAGTGGGTTGACTCCGACCCGACCCACATCGTTCCAAAACCAAACACACCCTTGCAGTTTCGGTACGTCCCATCCCTCCTAATCTCTCTTCGTTGCAGTGAATAATTGCTCAGCGCTACTCGCTCCTCTGCAGCAGCAGCAGCAGCCGGAGCCGTACCGGATTTGCGAGTTGGATGCAAAACAAGCAAACGGCCCGCATGGATGTGGGGGCGCCGAAAGGTTCGGGGCTGATGGTCTTTTTATCTCCTTGGATTCTGGGTGAGCTCATCAGTTTCTGACTGCAGTAAAAGATTCTCTTGCCTGTCCCTGACCCTGAGTTGGAGTGGGGAGCGCCTATCAAGGAGTTACCCAAAATACCAACTTTAACACTATAAAAAACAAGATTCCCATCATATCAAACTTACGGTACATGCATAGAGTACTGAATGTAGATGAAATTAAAAATTAATTGCACAGTTTGGTTGTACTTTGCGAGAAGAATCTTTTAAGTCTAATTAGTCAATATTTGGATAATAATTCACAAATACAAACGAAACGCTACAGTATGCTACAGTACTGACGCACGCAGTGATTTTAGTTGTCCAAAATCTGGCAACGCCCAAGTATCTTTTTGACTAGTGTCTCCGCGACTCTTCGAGCCTTCTGCAAAACGGCAACAATTTGATTCTTTTTTTTTCCGACGAAAAGCAACAATTTGATTCTTTTAACAGCAAAATCACACAAAATAGAGTATAATGAAATAGAATCTCAACAAAGTCTGAAAGTATCAACCGAGGCCAAAGCTTCAAAATGCACGAGTTGAGCTTAGTGATTGATCTACACTTTTTGCGATATCACTTGTACAAACATTTTGGCTAACCGGTTCATCATGGTTTCGTGTAAAGTGCTAAGCAACCTGGATGATATTTATCTGTTTCTTATTTTGAGCGAGACCATTTGAAGTTTTGATACTGCATTGTAGTGTGCAGCCAGTGTTAGCCATATTTCTATAGGTGCTCTGGTTCGATGGTCAAGCTTTTGGTATGACGTGATTGGGCACCGATCCTCCAAATTAAATTTTGACTATTTATCTTATCTTATCTTATCTTATTCATAATTATGAATCCTTTGCATTATAAAATAAAAATGATAGTTAAATTATCGGTTAAAGATTGTAAAATTTAAATCTTGAGATGCATGCCATAGTGTTCATGAATAGTGTCTATGATGCCACGTAAGCAAGATATCATTTTAGAAACCACACTCTCCAACACAAGGTTTCTTAGAAACCACACTCTCCAACCTAAGGTTTCTTGGTGTAGTTTTATAATAAATTCATCATTTCTCCTCTCTACCAATTATATTTGTTCTTCATCTATCATGAAGATACTATACTCTCCCAATGCAAAACTCGGTGGTGTCTAGTGCATAGGTTCTCATGTTGAAACCGATGTCGGTGTTTTAGACCGGCAACCCGCCTAGGGGGTACCCTAGGTGGTCTTTTGTGTGGCGGGTGTCGTCGAGAATCAAGGAATCGATGGTGGCGCAAGGAACACGATTTAGACAGGTTCAGGCCGCTAGATCGCGTAATACCCTATGTTCTATGTATTGATTGTATTGAACTTCTTAGCTGTTGTTTAGAGGGGGTCCCTACCCGCCCTTATATAGTTGGCGGAGCAGGGTTACAGGATGGAGTCCTAGTCGGACATAGTTACAGAGTTCTACTCCTAATCGGTAGAGTAGTTTCCTTGTGTATTCCGACTAGTATTCAGGAGTCCGTGCAGGCTACGTTACCCTGCGGTGTAGCCACCCATATCCTGATCATGTCCGAGTATGTCCCTGAGTGGGCCATACAAGGCCTACTCATGAGCCTGGGGATGTATGCATGACAACTAGATCTTGCATGAGATCCAGTTTCTTCCTCTCTTTATTCTCTTTCTTATTTAATATAGTGATACATGAGCTAAATGTCCTATGTGGCATGATAATTAATGTTATGAAAACCATCCTAATTGGAGGGTTAGGATTGCTCTTACAAACAAAAGTTGAGGTTGAGAGTCTAGCATTAAATGGATGTGTAGAAAATACTTCTAAGTTCTATATTAGTTCTAAGTGCCATGTCATTTATTGATCATTGAGTCGACGAATGAAACTAGATCTCTCAGTACAAAGTTTCACTTCACAATTTCATATGTTAGCATATTATTTAAATGTTTCATCTAAATGACCAATGAGAGTTGATGAGTGTGTAGATGAAACACAAATCCTCTCAGTGGAGTTTCATTCCAGTTTCATGCTCTTGGTAACTGTGTACACAAGTTTCATCCTCATGAAACTCTGTTCTTCTCTTCCATCATAAATTACATGTCATGTCATCACTTTTACCTATATGGCATGCTATTTAATAAGAATAAAACTCATATGACACTTGCATTGAGAATGGCCTTAGGCCAGTTCCAAGTTTCCATCCCTCCAATTAGGATGGTTTCATGGCATTTAGAATCAAATGTTAGCATTGGATACCGTGTCAAGTTTGACCCGCTGTCTTACATATTAGGATGGAGGGAGTAGTAGGCAAAGGCATCTCTCTCTGAATCTCAAATGAGTTAATTTGATGGACTGTCCTAGCAAAGAGCCAAATTTTTGGCTAGGTTTTCCTCAAAAACTCTTCTTACCCATGGAGTACTCTTCATTTTCAGACTGCACGAAATGTCACCTCCAAGCTCTAGCTAATGCGGCGAGAGGAGTGATGCACAAATGTTGTACTAAGTTACTACCACGCGGGCACTCGTGTAATATACAGGAGAGAAGTCGTGGCAGAAGTCTGGCATGCAAAGAAGGTACCCTCGGCCCGGGCAGATGTGCACACAAGAGGGTTGGTATAACTTGCATCGCATGGAGCTATGGCAGAAACATTTTACGTCTCAAAAAAAAAGCTGATAAGCTCATTCACAGGTAAGCTTTGGTCCCAACAATATGTTAGGCACTGTCAAATTTGTTTTCTCTAGGCTGGTTGAAATTTATTTTGTGACAATACTTCTACCAACCTTATGAATATTTCGCTATGAAGTTTGCAAGGAGTGTTTAGTAGCTGAAATACAACTCTAAAAATGACAAACAATCATCTTCTCAGCTTTTCTGTCCCTGGAAATGCGTTTATAGCCTTCCTCTTGCAACTCTAAGGGCTGACCATAAAAAATCTCTAGGGTCTCTGGAATGTAGAAATGAAAAATACAGTAATATAGAATTCAAATTTTTCCCCTATGGTAGAGGCAACCAAAGAATGAATATACAATGAGTAACTTGATGGATGGCAAGCTTGTGAGAATACTAACGACTCTCTAAATGAGCCTGAAACTATACATATTTTTATGGTGTGCCTTGTCAACTAACACCATAGCTTTGAAATGCATTGAGTTGAGCTCGGTAAATGGTGGTACACACCAGGGATGGACTTTGGGGGAAACTAGATCTAGTGGGGGCATACCATAAGAATTAGCAGATTCTTTTGAGGCATGTAATGGTGACAACAATATTGATTAATTTAGCTTAAAAATCTTGAGTGAGGGCATGTGCTCTCACTCGCTTGAACCTAGGTACGTCCCTGGTACACACTACAGCATGTTGAGTTTCAGCTTTATTTTTCTTCCAAAATTGTTTTATTTTATAAGCTGATCTATAGTTTGCATGTGGTTCTAGCTCGTCCAGTGATCTGCATACAGAAACACCAATATTCCAAGCAGTGCCATCATAATACAAAACTGCGAGAAAGAAAAAAGAAAAAGGTGCAACGTCATGTTTATGGTCACACCTTTCACTAGTAGAAAATTTGGCATTAGTCCCGGTTGATAGGCCTTAAATCTCTCTAAAATCCGTCCAGGATAAAATTTTCGAGACGAAAGGGGGTCTTTAGTCCCGGATCGTTCAATTGGGACTAAAGACCTCCTAACTGGGACTAAAAAGTTTCGAAAAAAATAAAAAAAAACGCCCCACGCGGGCTGGCTGGGGTTTTACATTAGCTGGGGCTAGGGACTGGAGTTTTATATCTCATGTTGGCAAAGACGTTACTATCTGGTCTTGAGAACGTGCTGTAATTCAAGGTGAAACCCCAGTTCTGCCCAGTTTAAGATGCAGTTAACTTTTGTTGCTTATCTTATTATCAAATTGCCCAGTTTAAGATGTAGTTAACTTTTGTTGCTTATCTTATTATCAAATCATCAAGATATAGGATGATCCATATACTAGCATGACGCAGCTGCAGGCAAGCTGCAAGCGGCACAAGCAATGGCTGCACCGCTGCAGTGCGTACAGCAATATAAAGCGCGAGTGAATTTACAGATGTCGCGTCTTTAGTCGTGGAGGATGTATTTGTTGATCTACTGTCAAGGGAATTCATAGGGCGCTCTAAGCGGGGGGCCGCGTCTCCACACTATAGCATGGTTCTCCCATCGAGTACCGAACAGGTTGCGATATACTGCTAAACGCTCCCTTTTTTTTCTTTTTGTAACGAACTGAAAGAAAGCCCCTTGCAAACAAAAACCCGGACACCCGCACACTGGCAGGATGACCAATGCCGGAACGGAACCTAGGTCACTGCATAGTAAATTACGCCTACAAATAAGATCAACCGGACATTCATTTAGTCAAAACCTCAACAGGTACCTGGGGGCATGATAAGTGACAGATGCAAAGGGAAATTACGAGACAAGTCTATTACAATACTAGCTAGCAATTACAAATTATTTGCCCAAACCTTTAGACTCACTAAATAGAACAGACTCCACTACACAGCAAGCATGCCGCCCTCTCTGATCAGGTCCATCAGCATCATCAGTACCGCTTCTTTGCAGAATTAAAATTATTGGATTTTGTACTTGCTTTGTCGAGGCGGTGAAAGGTCGTAACCATCGTCACAAAAGAAGACATGCCAACGGTATATACCAACACGAGCTGAATGCGTGGGCCAAAATGTCTAAGCCATGCCAGGAACCGCGTCTTTGATGTTCTACAATAAAGGAAGTACAGAAGCACAGCATTGTTAGATCAGTATAAATGTTTAAGAAATGAGAAAGATAACGCCTATACATTTTGAAATAGTGAAGAAAAAGCACAGAGCTACAAGAATGTTTGGCCTTAGTATTCCACTATTGATATTAAAGCTGTAGCTAAAAAACTCAGATATAGTGTAGAGCTTGCCTGTCGCTTTATATGTGAGGTAAAACAGTACAATACATCCTTCAATGTGAAACAACCTACTAGTAGGTTAAAACAATAATGCACATGGGATTGACTACAATCAACAGTATCCTTACTCTTTCCTTTCCACCGAGAGGAACCTCTTCTGCTGTAAGCACTTCACACCCTCGGTCCCAACAGGGAAATGCTGCCAGCCCTGCAGCAACAATTCCAATCAGTATTAATGGTAAACAATAATCATAGCAAACAAGTTAATTGTGACCCAAAATTATTTACTAAACTCAAGTTTCAGATAGAGCAGCCTGTTCCTTGTCAACAGAAGAAAATATTAGCCAGCAGATTAGTTTTCTAGAACATGGCTTTGTACTAACAGTTAGCAGAAGTCGTGGACAACAAAGATAATACTATCAAAACCTACTTTCAGTAAAAGGGACAGGTCTGAAATCTCCAGAGCCTAGGTGTAATTCCATAGGCATTAGTATTACGATCAATTGGGTAGAAGTAAGAGTTCAGGCTTCAACATTAAAATAACTACACAAAACAACTAACAAACACCATGATTCCACCATAAGCACACAAAGAAGGAAATTGTTTTCAAACAAAATTCAAAACATTAGATGATAACAGCAATAGAGAATATATCAGTAACGGGGCATCAAAAAATAGATTCAATGGGAAAATCTTTATTGAAAAAGGGGGGACCAGATTCAATGGAACCCAAAGGTTTTCTGGCATACTGCTGAACTGTGCTCTTCAGTGCATTAATCAAAGCTTAGCAGATGGCAGTGGCAAAATTGAATATATACTTAAACATGTAAGCCATGTTGGCCCTAAATGTAACTTTTTTAGGTTTGCTGTGTTGGGTATAAAGAAAATGTTGGGCCCCAGATATTGTGACAATGGCCATCACTAAATTTCTGAGTTGCACAACCAAATCCAGCAATCCCAGGAGTACTCTTTAACCAATGCACCCCCAGCCCTTAAGACCCACCCAATCCTCGAGCTCTCAGGGTAAACACCGTTTGAAGCCTAATGAACTGAGTTGCAATTCTATGATACCATGTTATTCACAGTTCAGATGCAATGCATATGAAATGAATGGAACATTCAGATAGCACTCCGTGATTAAGATAGGGGACGAGGACGCCCCACTGATAAATGACCTACCCTGAAGGAACTGAAGCAAATGTGTGGGGGTGGCATCTCGTGATGCTGGAGGATAACACAAATGAATGATGCTATTGCTACCACTCAGTGTGGACAGCAAGGAAAGCAACTTGCTTCAATGCCAGGTTTGACGAACGAGTTTATACGGTGAATCAGCAAAGAGGTGAATTCTGATTGGGCAAATTGTAATGTGCATTCAAGGAATTGCTATCACTCCGAGTTTATACGAGTAATGAAAATTGTGACGAGTTTTCCCCTTCGGTCAATAAGAAAAAATGATGCCTCTTGCCTGGATCATTCAAGGAGTTCAGGTGCCTAGATTACGAAATCAACTGAAGTGAGGAGCAAGGTGCGATTTTTACGCAAGCGGGCCAACTACGAAGCCAGGTCCTAAATTGAATACGTGGTCTCACCTGGAAATTAGGGACGCCGCGGGTGCGCGCCGCAGTACCAGTAGCGGCAGGAGACATGAAGGTCCTCATCAGCTGGGCCGCTGGTTCGGGATGCGGAACCAATAGCTCCGCGGGGCGGAGCGACGGCAGCGTCGGGGATCGGAGGATCTCTGCCCCGCGTTGGCTCATCATCGAAGGAGCTGCTGAGGGTCCCGATAGGCGGCGGAAAACCCTCCCCAACGCCGAGCGCAACATCGCCATCTCTTGTTCTTCACCTCCTCTTCAACTCCTCTCCTCCTCTCTCTCTGGTCGGGTCGGGTCGGGTCGATTAGGGTTGGCTGCTGTTCTGTTCTGTTCGGGTGCTGCGGCGCAAAATATAGGTAGGGGTTACTCCTACGATCCGGACTGAATTCCACTTTTCCCTCTGACTCGGCTCCCTTCTCGACTAGGACTCCAGCGTTAAACCTTGGCAGACGGGGGTCCGCGTGGAGCAGGCCCGTCGAGACCGGCGGGGCGCGCGGGGGTGATTGAGGTAGTCATTTGAACTAATATTTTATTTTAGCTAGCATGCACTTTACAGAGCATGCACTTTATAGGTTTTCTAGTTCAGGCATGGTTTAGTTACTCTTGTTTATTTTTAAGGTCTGTTTGGATACGCACTCATAATCTTTAGAAGTGTTCTAAACTTTAGCAGCTAGAAATTAGTAGTCCTAAAATTTGCGAGTGGGTTGTTTGGATGGAATCATAATCTTTAGGATGTTAGAGGGAAAACGACTTTTGTACCCCTAATTACTCTTGTAACCCTGCTCTGTTTCTAGCGCTGCCCCTGCCCTGGTTATGGCGAGCAACGCTGCTTCTGGCGCGCAAGCGCTGGCTGCCGTTCTTTTTTTTTTGCCGACCCTTTTTCTTAACTTTATCAATAAAATATTTTTGCAATGTCCAATAAACATTAAGCACAGTCCATCGTCAATGTCATTACAACTCAAAAATACAAAACCTCTACGATCTATTGAACAAAGCATTAGCTATATTATCACAGAATTCGCTCATATTTTGGTCTCCGTCTGACTCTTCGGTATTTCCCTCATGTCCTTCAGAGCTTGATTCTTGGGCTAAAGGAACAAAATTTTCATCACGATCACATATATGAAAGGCCCTATCCGCATTATCGTTCTCCCTAATAAAATTGTGAAGTGCCATACATGCTACTATTATTTTGCTTTGCTTTCCATTGGAAAACTGTGGAGCACCATGCTGCAACTTCCTCAAATCAGGACGTTTCTGCAAGTAAGATGTGATTCTAAGCAGGAGCACTACATCCTGAAAATAAAAGGGTTAGTTGAAAATTTATTTCTCACCTCTGTATGTATATCCCACCACCAGTTAGGAGCTAGCACTGTCCCATATGAATTTCTACCTAGACCTGATTCCTTCTGTAGGCTTTTTCAAAAGGTATATATCCTTTTCAATTGATCTCTTCTATTCCTAAATTGAGAGAGGTCATGCTTCAAACCAGTAGCCATGTAGTACTTTTCCTGAATTATCTTCAACCCTCTAGTAGACATGTTGCCTTTGGGACAGTTTCCTTGTCTAATTTGCTCAACTGACAAATCACATAAGATCCCAATATTCCTTTCTGTCCACTGTACTTTGTCACTTTTAATCTATTGGATACCAATACAAAAATTACTGTACTATAATAAAACAGCCAATATAGTTTCTAAAATGTTGTCTGTATTTCAAGGCAACACACTAATTCAAGTCAACAAAGTAATTCAGCAACTAATTCAGGTAGTATGTAGGCAACTAATTCAGCAACTAATTCATCAATTTATCTAGACACAAATTGCAGAATACATGAAGCCACAATTTCATCAAGTCACTACATTCAGAATGTCACAATTTCAAGACACAATTTCAGCAAGTCACAATTTCAGAAAGTCACAATTTTAGCAAGCCACAATTTCATCAAGCCACATTTTCATCAAGCCACAATTTCAGCAATTCACAATTTCAGAAAGTATGAAGTTCTTAATTCACCCTAATTTCATACTAGGATACATGATCTAGGCAGTAATTCACTATAAATTCATACTCACTCACTTCTAGACAGCAATTCAATTAGTACCAAGGGAGCAAGTATGAAGTTTTACCTTTGAGGCAGGAAACACAACTTCCACAGCTGCATCGTCAACGACATTGTGTTCATAGACATCAAAAACATCCTCTGGAGGGCCTGAATTTCCTCCACCATGATCACCACCTCGACGGTCTCCTCCATGACCTGCACTGCCAAAACCACCACCGCCAAACAATGACCTTGCACGCCCTACTCCACCTCTACTACCAGGCTCTCTGCTGCCGCCGGCCCCTCTGCTGCCACCAGCTCCTTTGAATGCTCCACCATTTGGACCTGCATTGCGAGCCGCGCGTATGCCAAGAGTACGGCTACCGCGGCCCCGGGGAACATCATCTCCCCGAAGGTAGTCTGAGTACGTGCTTAGATCTACAAACTCCTCAGCCTGGGAGTTGAGGTCCAAGTTCTCCAAGCCGTGATGGGGGGGCACTGGAAGACTCGGACTGAGAGAAAAAATGAATTTGGCAGGGGCGAATTTGTGGATCGGCCTGGGGGAACAAATCCTCCAATCTGTCATCGTCGTTGCCCGCCATGAGGAACCGACGGATCTTTGGTGGCACGGCGGAGGACTGGAGGGGTTGAGGAAATCGTGGATCTTGTGGACGGCGTGGGGAGCCCCTGACCTCCTGGATCTGCGGGTGGGTGGGCAATAGGTTGAGGAGACGACGACCGAAGGAAGAGGTGACGGCGGGAGGAGATGGTGGCGGGGAAAGGTGGAGGAGGCGGCAAGAGTAGGAGGCGGCGGTGAAGGGAGGAGATGGCGGCGGCGAAGATAGATGCCCCGGAAGGATGCGGCGAAGGGGGGAGATGGTGGCGGCCAAGGGATGAGATGGCGGCGGCGAAAGGAGTAGGGGACGGCGGAGGTAGGAGGTGGCGGTAGGAAGAGGAGGAAGCGGCGGAGGGAGGAGGTGGCGGCGGAGCGTGCAGATGCGATAGAAGAGCGGAAAGAAAGAGATGCGTGCGGGAGAAGAGCCGGGGGAGGAAGGATAGGGTGCGGCCGTGGAGAGAGAAGGGGAGGGGCAACAAAGGTAAAGGATGGTTTGGGGACCACTTTTAGGAGAAAAATGACCCATTAGGATGGTTTGGTCCTCCTAATGAAAACAGCCCTCCTAAATATTATGAGTGTACTTTTAGGACCTATGTTTGGATGCACAAGTTCTAAAAGTGAACTAAAAGTGAAGTCCTAAAGACTATGAGTGTGTATCCAAACAGGCCCTTAGGGGGTGTTTGGTTCCACCTTGCTAAACTTTAGTTGCTAAAGTTTGCTAAAGTTTAGCGACTTTTAGTTGCTAAATTGCCAAACACCCTTGCTAAAACTTGCTAAAGTTAAGTTACTAAAGTGCACTTTAGCAAGTTTTTGGTTGCTAAAACTTGCTAAAAGGTGGGCTGGACAACCTATACCCCTCATTTATTGCTTGTCTCCCCCTCCTGCGCACCTTTAATAAGGGTAGATAGGTTCTTTTATAGCTTATTAAATGCCTTTTAGCAAAGGGAACCAAACAGCCTTGGCTAAACTTTAGCAACTAAAGTTTAGCAACTTTTAGCACCTAAAGTTTAGCAAGAGGAACCAAACAGGCCCTTAGCACCCATCACATCGAATGTTTAGATACCAATTAGGAGTATTAAATGTAGACGATTTACAAAACCCATTACATAAGTGGAGGCTAAACGGCGAGACGAATCTATTAAGCCTAATTAGTCCATGATTTGATAATGTGTTGCTACAATAAACATTTGCTAATGATGGATTAATTAGGCTAGCGGTCAACACTAAGGCTTTTAGGCATCATTCCTGGTGTCTCAAGCCTATGTTTGTTCATGTGAGAAATCTTGTATTTGTTTCCCCCACCATCTTTCATCACCTCAATCAAACAGCCTTATAGTGTTAGGAAAATCCTATTCAAAGTAGATAGGTCGTATTCATCAAATTCTTTTGTACATTCTCAATCAGCTCATCCATATTCCTAGAGGTTGTACCATAGGCTAATGATTGAAGAGAAGGTACATTCATATCTGAGGAATTGGGAGGTTGGTTGATGATCCGTATGTCCAGCCCTGTCTGTTCTACAGCAGCAGCAAATTGTTCATCATACACAGGCACGTGAGAAGGGGTATTATCTTGCTGGATCCAAATGGTCTTTCTTGCATCTTCTCGAGGCCATCGTGCAACAATAGCTGGTAGAACTTTAGCAATCATATACGACCTCATAATATCTTGATGTACCTTGATAGACTTGGTGACTAGGGTTCCCCTTCCTCCCTCTGCTATGACTTCCTTTTGCTGGTTCCAATATGAAATGAATTGAAGTTAGGATCACAAATGAGTACCACAAACTAATGTAAGAAAGTGAAACAAGTATGGTACCTTTCTGATAAATGCCCACACTCTTATCTTTCTATCAAAAGTACAATTACCTTTATCATCATATCTAGGTCTGGCCACTGCCGTCAGGAACATGACTTTACCAATATAATTCTTATTTAGCACGATCTTGTACGGTTCCTCCTCTCCAGGGAGAAAATAGTAGTTCTTATCTTTTATTTAGTACCACTTCTCGTCTAGGTGGATGATGTTTTCCATTTCGATGAACTTAGGTTCATTTGGCAATGTCCTTTGATCTAACATGAAAATACACCATCCTAGTCTCTCTTTCTTGTTTGCTTCTATCAATAGAGGCTTTAGTGTGTTGGAGTGGCGTCGTAGTTGCTCTTGCTTGAACCACCTATGTAGAGTGCTTTTTGTTACACCATGGATTCAGCTAGTAGTCCTTTTGCGTAAGGGAACACTAAAAACCTCATATAGATCAGCTTGTATCTTTTTTTGCGGTTACAGTTCTTAGGATTCCTTGAATTAACATCCACTGGTCTTCCTTGTGCACGACACTCCTTCACTCTCCGCCAAACACGTTGCACTTGATACCTACTAAGTTGTAACATTTCAGCAACTCTAGCTGTAGTGTTCCTTTTTAATCTTCCATGTATACTTCTCTCGAGCAATGCCGCATAAATTTCATGCCTTTCAATTTTTGTCAAATTTCTGGACTGATGTGAAATATTTTCATTTGCATGGTCATGTTCAAAATCTGAATCCTATAATTCATCTTCATGAAAGGCTATGTCTGAAGTATCAGCGTCTACACCATAGTCTCGCATGTACTTGATTATATCTGTTGGAGGGAAATATTAACAACCTCCCGAAGCCCATGGAAACAACAAAACATAAAGACCCAGGCCCACCTAAGATAACAAAGATCGACCGACGGCGGCCCAACGCGGGAGGAGAGAGCCGTGCTCCGCCTCGCCCGACCCCGTGTCCCGGGGTCGGGCGTCCCCGACCCCCGGAGGACCGAGTTCCGCCTCGCCCGACCGTGGGTCTGGGGTCGGGAGCGCCCGACCCCCCGTCGCAGGTCTCCGCCTCGCCCGACTCCAGGCATAAAGGGTCGGGCTACCTCGGGCTCCCCAGACAAGTATCCGCCTCGAGTGCGGATCCCGTGGGCCCCCTGTCAATCTCGCCATAAATGCACCGAAGAGCTGTCAGGGGGAAGGATATCCGCACCCCCCACGCAACCTGCCGCAAGTACCCATGCGCGGCCGCATAGTACTTGCTACAGTAGCTGTGACTTCCTCCGGTTGGCCACAGGGCACTCATGGCCTGCACCGCCCGGAGCAGGGGGAAGCCTCGCCCGCTCTCGTGCCCCGCGCGCCCGACGGCAGAGATGCGACGTCCGCTCTCCGCGGGCCGTCAGTAGATGGCAGGATCTGCCGCCTCCCCCAACGGACACGAGGGTCGCGATGAAATGCCATCATCACGCCCGGCGGCTACAGTCACCAAGGAAGCCATCGATAGGACGCAACGCCGGCCACCTTCCTCCAGCAAACACGCCGGTGGAAGGCGACGGGCGGCGAGGACACCGGTGACCTAGGAACTTGTTTCCACCCTTTTCGTGTTGTTTTTTACCTAGCTATGTTTATCTCTTTACTTCTCCCCACACTCGGTCTCGCCTGTAACCCCGGTGGTCTCCTTACGCTATAAAAGGGGAATCGGGGGCCTGAGACAGGGGGGCGACGCACAACTAAAAGCACCACAATGCTTCCAAGCCAACAGGACACACGCACACACCCTTCTAGAGCATCAGTGCACACCCAAGAGACCTGGGACCAGTTCCCTCTCTCGCACTTCTGTAACCCCTACTACAGAACCCCGCGTGGATAACACGAGCAGCTCCTGATATTGGACGTAGGGCGTTCCTTTGCCCGAACCAGTCTAAACCCCGTGTCTCCCACGCCACCATCTGAAGCCTTACGCGCATAAAAGAAATTTACTAGTCTAAGTCTTGACCCGCAAATCTTGACAACGACAATATCTATAATGAAAAAAGGTGATAAGTTCTTTTACCTAATATTGTAGCCCAAAGGTTACTTGTTTGATCGCTTTCTAATGAATGTGCCACGTTATAAAATGATTGGTAGTCTTGGTAGACTGATATAATTAAGAGAACACGTTACCATCATTTGGTTGTTGCAGCTCAGAAACATCAACATTGAGATCTAATCCATGCATAGCAACCTACTCATCTTCATGGAGAAGATGGGACTGAGCTTCTTCAAGCCGGTGGACTTCATCTGCTTGCTCATCTGGTGGTTCTCCATTAAGATCAGGCAAGCAATATTTAGCTACTTCATTTGGTATTGTGTTTAGATCATTGGCCATGACTGATGGTGAAGTGGATTGCAGGCTATAATGGACGATTTGGAGCATGTGATGTGCCTATATAGTGGGGCACTGCTGCTATGGTGCACAACAGTTCAAATTTTGAATGTGTATGTAATGGCATCACTTTTCTCTTTGTAATGGTTTAGATTGGTGTGATTTTTCTCTTGGGAGATTCTGAAGTGTAAACGTGGCACACAACTAGCTTTCAAGTTTATTTTGATGCTCGAGTGTAAACGTGATACACAACTGGCTTTCACTTTTATTTTTCAACCTGTGCAATCATTATTGCTATTCTTAGTCCATCCATAACCTTTAAATAGGGGTAATCATATCATTTGCTATCTACACTAATTTGCTCTCCTATTCCTTAAAATGCACCTATATTGGGACAGAGGGAGTATCTGGTGTGGGCGGCGGTTTGCATTCCGCGGGGAATCCTAGGTCCCGCTCGATAGATCCTGCGCTCTTATCAGAAACCGTTGCGAAGTCGATACGTCACGGCCCCATCAATATAAGCCGTAGGGAGGGGACCTTTGGCTTACTTGGTCACCAATTCTCCTTCCGCTTCTCATCTTCTTCCTCGCACCATCTCCACCCTTCTCTTCACCTTCGCTATGGCAAGGGCCGGGGTGACCGCACGAGCCGCCGGGCGACCCCGTCGACGGGTGACGCTTGGGCTCCCTCTGCATCGTGGGTGCTAGTGATATCCACCCATGCGGGCAAGGCGTATCCTTGTCGTGCCTGTTGGGGCAACCCCTCCGGCTGGCCGATCTTCACCCATGGGTGCTTGGGAGTGGCTGGATCTGGCCTAAGGTGGGATTGATCCATCCCTTCTCGGTGCCCCGTCCCTGCTCAGTGGTCGCTGCGGGTGGGGAGCTTGTGTCATTCAACCGGCTGACAAGTGGACTGGTCAGGATTAGCACGCTGCGGCTGCTCGGAGTGTGTTGCAGCCCTTGACACTGACATAAGACTGCTGATGTCGTCCATGTTGTTGCTACTTGGGTGTGAACACGCACTCGTGCAGGAGCACCTGCCGAAATCTTTGCTCGACTATGTGCTGGAGTCAGCAACGGCGACGCCCTCGGGCATCATTATATTACCCTTCCTAAAGGTGTAGTCATGGTGCTTCTTGCATGTTATGGTGGTTCTTCGATGAAAATCTTTTCTGGCTTGCCGGACAGGCAGCATCAGTGTCATGTACGTCGTGTTCTCCTTTGAGAGGTCGCTTAGGAGATTCGTTTTATGCGGTTTGGTGGCTATGGGATTTGATTTAGGTGCCTTACGACCACGATTATGCCTAGTTCAGCTAGGTCGTTGGTTTTTGTTGCGGTGTTTAGTCCTAATTTAGCTAGATACCGCAATCGTGTTTTGTGTGGTTTTTGCTCCGTTTCCTAACTGAACGACGTACCGTTTGAACTTATTTCTCTTAATATGAGGCAGCTTCTTCGTAGATGAAGCTGTAGTGCTTCTGTCTTTTAGTTTAAAAAAATGTATAATTGTGTACCATGCAACAACAATTAGGAGGAAACACCGGAACATCTCTTCCTAAAATTATCCTTTATCTCGATAATACTGGAACATTATCAATATTTTAGTCACATCACAGCTAACAATATACCAATGGTTAGAGGGCATGTTTGGTTTGAGTTGCTTATTATAAGCAATTTCTTAAAGTTGCTTATTTTTAGTTCAGCTGTTTGGATACCCTTGCTTATAAGCATTGAATGAGGTGGATATTGTCATGTTTGCCCCTAATTCTTGAGAGAGAGAGGGAGGATAACCAGACATTCAATGAGGACAAGAGGTGTAAAGTGCTAAAAATAAGCAGCCCCATAAGCAACCCAATAAGCAAGAGTGATTGGTTTCATAAGCAAATAAGTTGTTTATTTTAAGTTGCTTATGCATAACCAACCCAAACCAAACAGGGCCAGAGTCATCCATTCATCAGGTAGCTATTCCATTCTTCATGGAAATTACCATCCTCGTATCCCGGAGCACTTGGGCCCTAAGAAATGGAGTGATCTTCACATTGCAGCCATAATTGACTCGTGCAAAGTTACTTTCAAGTTTCAAGTATGAATTTGCTACAGTTATTCATGGCGCAAAGAAGTATTTTTTTCACAGATGTTAGAATAGCTGCATTCTCCTTTGTAATCAGCTCTTTCGTTTTCCTTTTTTTTCCCTTTATAAATGTTTTTATTTAGTATCCTTTGGCAGGGCTTATGGTTTTGGGTCAAAAAAGTTGGCCCGCGTCTGGCCCGTGCCAACCAACGGGTCAGATTTTTGGCCCGCACCGGACCCTCACATGGTTGGGTTGGGTCGGGTTAAACCCATGTTTTTATGTGTAATTTTTGGGTTGGGTCGGGTTTTTTGGATTTTGGGTTAAAAAGTTTGCCCTCTGTCCGATCCGTGTTTTAGATCGGGTCATAAATATCGGTCCGCGCCCTAACCATGGAAGGGTGGGAAGGAAAGAGAAGTAGGAAAGGATTAAAAAGGGAGTCGGAAGAAAAGAGAGAAAAAAAGAAAAATAGAAAGGAGGATAAGAAACAAGAAAAGAGATAAGGCTATTATAGTCATTTCACCTGAAGAAACCTTTTTACCAAATATATTTCCAACAAACAAGCTAAAAGAAAAAAGAAAAATAGAAAGAGAAGAAGAAACAACAAAAGAGATAAAGTTATTATGGTCATTTCACTTCTTCTTACTAATCCGTAAATCAGAATAAACCATTTTATCAAATATTTTTTCAAACCAAAAGTGAGCCACCTCTATTTTTAGACGAGTGCCGTGCCAAACGAACCCCTCGTGGACGCCCATTGGAGCCAGCTCTAAACCCCTAACCAGCAACGGCTATATTCTCCGCCGTCTCCTCTCCCCCTCGCGTACTAGCCGTTGCGCTGCGGTGGCGTTCCCCTCCCCCAACTCCTGCTACAAATACTCCTCAGCGGCCGATTCCTAAACCCCACAGCGCAAGCTGCTCTTCTCTCTCTCTTTCTTTCATTCTCCTCGCCTCCCCACGCCGATTTCAAGCGCTTGGGGGGACGAGATCGCGCTCATCAAAGCTCTCGACGTTCTTTGCATTTTTTTTCGCTGTTAATCTGCTCGTTTAATTATTCTCGTATTAATTTGTGCTCGATTCTAACTTGCTAGTTTTTAGTTCGCGTTTAATTTCGTTGCTTCTGCTGTTGCTATTACTATTCTCTGTTGTGCTTGTCTTGTTCGTTTGTTGCTGCTATAACCATGGACGCAGGTTCCCTCTCGATCTCCTCCGAGAAGAGCCGCGCCGCCGCGCCGCGGCCGCCGCTGCAGGAGGCGGGCTCCCGCCCCTACATGCCGTCGCTGAGCACGGGATCGCGCAACCCGTCGGCCAAGTGCTACGTAAGTCGTCTGCTCTTCTCCCCAATAATTTGTGCGCTCGCGTAGGGTGTTCGACGATTTGCCTGACCGGGCTTGGCGGCTTCTCCCTGTCTTGTTTGTGCGCTGCAGGGAGACAGGTTCATCCCGGACAGGTCGGCGATGGACATGGACATGGCGCACTACCTGCTCACGGAGCCCAAGAAGGACAAGGAGAACGCGGCGGGTGTGGTGGCGTCTCCGTCCAAGGAGGCGTACCGGAGGCTGCTCGCGGAGAAGCTGCTCAATAACCGGACGCGGATCCTCGCCTTCAGGAACAAGCCGCCGGAGCCGGAGAACGTCTCCTTCGCCGACGCGGCTTCCTCCAACCTGCAGGCCAAGCCGGCCAAGCAGCGGCGCCACATTCCCCAGGTATGTGCACGAGCTCTTCTTATTCCGCTTCCTAGTCATCTAGATTGATGCGTCTGATTTAATGGCGCTGGAATGGTGGATAGCTGACGCGGCTTGAATCAATTTGTGCAGTCTGCAGAGAGGACTCTGGACGCACCGGAGCTCGTTGATGACTACTACCTCAACCTGCTCGACTGGGGGAGCAACAACGTGCTGTCCATTGCTTTGGGCGACACGGTGTACCTGTGGGACGCATCGAGCGGATCCACATCCGAGCTTGTGACCGTCGACGAGGACAGCGGTCCTATTACTAGCGTTAGCTGGGCTCCTGATGGTCGGCACATTGCTGTCGGGCTCAACTCGTCTGACGTTCAGCTCTGGGACACCAGCTCCAACAGACTGGTATGCACATTATCCTTCATCCAACCTTGTTGTAGTGAACTTGTGACTCACTTCCATCCAAAATTGTTATGGTGATGGTACTGCAATACACGTTCTCTGGTGCTGAATTAGATCGTTCTTTCTGTACAGTTGAGAACTCTCAGAGGGGTGCACGAGGGAAGAGTCGGCTCGCTGGCGTGGAACAACAGCATCCTGACGACCGGCAGCATGGACGGAAACATCGTGAACAATGACGTGAGGATCAGGAACCACGTCGTGCAGACGTACGAGGGGCACAGCCAGGAGGTGTGTGGCCTCAAGTGGTCTGGATCAGGGCAGCAGCTGGCCAGCGGGGGCAACGACAACCTTCTGCACATTTGGGATGTGTCAATGGCATCCTCCATGCCATCTGCTGGCCGCAACCAGTGGCTGCACAGGCTCGAGGACCACATGGCCGCTGTAAAGGCGCTCGCCTGGTGCCCGTTCCAGAGCAACTTGCTGGCCACTGGCGGTGGTGGGAGCGATCGGTGCATCAAGTTCTGGAACACGCACACTGGTGCATGCCTAAACTCTGTTGACACCGGATCACAGGTGTGCGCTCTTCTCTGGAACAAGAATGAGAGAGAGCTGCTGAGTTCACACGGATTCACACAGAACCAACTGACTTTGTGGAAGTATCCATCAATGGTGAAGACGGCTGAACTCACTGGCCATACCTCTCGTGTCCTTTTCATGGCTCAGGTGAATTTTCACACACTTTTTACAGATACCATCTGCACTGACTATATGCAAAGCTTTGCTGATGGTTCTTGTGTTGTTAAACAGAGTCCTGATGGTTGCACAGTAGCATCAGCTGCTGCGGATGAGACCCTCCGGTTCTGGAATGTTTTTGGAGCCCCTGAAGCACCCAAGCCTGCAGCCAAAGCTTCATACACTGGGATGTTCAACAGCTTCAACCATATCCGATAGGATGAGACGATTACTGATGATCTTCTTTTGGATATGGTCCCAGTGTTCTTCTAGTTCATATAGATCGCCTCTCACTGGTATTTGTTAGAAACTCATCTGTTCCTAGTTTAACCATCTTGAGCATTGACTTTTTGTTGTTGATTTGAAGCTTTTGGGTTGGATTTTTTTTACTTATTGGTTCTCCTGTGCAATGTCATTGCAGATGTGATCTACCAAATTGGCTAAGCAGGCAGCTTGAGGGAAGCATTGCAATCCAAATACATCATTTTTAGGTATTGCTCAATTGCTCAGTACAAACACAAATCCAAGCTATTGTAAGTGGAAACTGATATGACGCCTTGTTCGCTTTCTTCTTGATAGTTTTCCGGAGGGTCAGAAATCAATGACACAGGGTTGCCTTCGTTGCCGTCTTCATCATCACAACATCACAGGCACGGAGCAGCATAACCTCCACATGTAGAGCCTGAGATTGAAATGCAGAATCGCAGAGCCCTTGACTTCGGACAAGACACGCTGCGGCCTAGCCTCAGAGATTACAATGCAGAGTCCGACAATTTTGCTACTTCTCCTGTCATTTGTAATTTGTATGCCAGTCATTAGTGCTGTTCGATGTAGAATGTTTTCGCCTTTTGATGCAACATCAAGAGAGCTTGTTTGATGTGGCATTAATTGTAAATCAAGACACAACCTTTCCTTTCATAATTATAATGGAATATTTGTTCTCATTTTCCTCTTCCAAAAGTGTACTGTGTTTGAAGCTCACTAGTTCAGTGTTCAGACATATGCAACTGGTAGATTAATTTAAATGACAAAAGATTGGCTGTAAGCAAGGCTGTGATAAACTGATATCCTTACAAAATGTCGAGACCAATGGCAGCTGGCAGAGTAGTTTGAACACATTACATTTTCCTGATTTTGAAACCATTTTCCATACTCAGAGAGCATTTTCTGTACTTTTTTTAAAAAAAGGAATACTCCATCAGTTTTGAAATGAATTTTATTAGCTAATTAGCTTGTCAACACAGGGTGCATGGAATAGATTTGGGCACGTAAGAGTTAAGACATTCACACCAAGGATGTTCCAACTAAGGACGCAAACGTAGTGAATTCATCTGGAACCGATGGAAACATAGGGCCGGTTTGGAAAAACTGGTGATGCGCACCACTGTATCACTACCTCACCAAGGTACATGTTGACTGAAGACATGTGCCATTACGATTCCGGCATTGACACGGCCAGCGGCAGGGGGAGAATTCGTTGCTACCTAATATTGGTATTTCAAATGTTCTTAGGAACAATGGTGATGATGATAGAAAATGGATATGCCATGAACAAGACCAATCTCAAAGTGCAAGTCCATCAAAGTTGAACTTTCAGTTCGTCGGCGGCCCGGCAGTACTTCATTGGAAAAGCCATAACTCCTTCATCCGGAGAGAGTTTGAGGTCCATGAGCACTTGATGGAAAGATTATTTGATAAGATTTCAAACGAATCTGGTTTGACATCAAGATCACATCGGCACGGTCTCCAAACCATCACGACAAGTTGCCGCTGTTTCTGTCGAGAGTTGTGTCGTCGTCATGGGCCTGATATTCACCCTTCAGACCCTGGCCCAAGTTGGAGCATGCCCCAAGGAGATGAAGAACACACAAAGAAAGCCCTTGGACGTCCTCTTGGCCACCTCCTTAGGAGGCCAGCAAGGGCGTCCAAGCCAAGCCAGAGTCCCAGTCCAACTCGAGTTCGAGTCTGCCTCGGCCTTCAGGACCAGTGTGTAGTAAAATGGACGCATTCGGACTCCGTTTTCAACGATCCACGTATGGATGGAAATATAATTTCATAAGATAACCAATGGATTTAGTTTGAGGTCCAAATTCGACCGGGGTGAATGGGAATCGTCGAAACAACTCAGCATCCAGAATCTGTCAGGTGCTGCGTCCCTGTTTTTGTCCATTAGGCTGTGTATGATCTTAGAGCCTGTTAGACAGCGCGTCCAGGGGGTGTGACAACCCTTAGACCTTACAATCTGTAGCCTCCACACACGTTAGGGTTTGGATTTTGCTTTAGATCAATCCGTCTTCGAACGGTCATCGTCTTCGATTGTGAAACCCCAACTTCGAGTGCTTAATCATTCATCTGCAATTGTCACTTTCAATTGAGTTGCTTCTTTTGAGTTCTTGTTTGTGTTCTTCGTTTCACAGGTAGGGATTAGCCTTCTTGGCGAGGTCAACTGGATTAGTGACACGATTGGTAACCAAAGGAGTCGTGGTGCTAAGATTGCAGAGTTTGGGTCTTTTGATCTGAAGCCGGATTGGTGTGTCGTGCTCCACCAAAACGATAGTTATCTCTACCTGACGGAAGATCGGGAACCCTATCTCCATCAATTGTTCACCTCTAGGACCCATTAGCGGGGTGTCTCAACATAACGTCCACCTTACGGTCTTCTTTTCGCCATCGCAGAAACTTTGCATGCTCTTTATTTCAGAACAAACGTTTCAAATGTGGTATTATTGGAGCATACAATATTACCTTGGCAGGGATTCTATTCTTGGGGCATTCACCCTCAGTATCACCAGGGTCATCTCGCCTGATCTTATACCGCGATGCACCGCAGACTGGGCATGCATCCAAATTCTTGGACTCCTTACCGTGGTAGAGGATGCAGTCATTATGATATGCATGTATCTTCTGCACCTCTAATCCCAGAGGGCAGACAACCTATTTTGCTTCGTATGTAGTGATAGGCAATTCGTCATCCTTCGGAAGCATATTCCTTATGATTTTCAGTAACTCCCCAAATACCTCCTTTCATTACAACAATTCCAGTGTGGTACCCAGCTTTTTCTGCCCCTCTTCGCAATTTGGGTATAGCAATTTCATGTGATCCTCTAACATGCGCTCGAACTTAATCCTCTCCTTTTCACTTTCGTAGTCTCTTTGTGCATCACGAATGGCCTGACCAAGATAATCAGTGGGCTCATCTTCTACCGCTACCTCTTCTTCAGCTTCCCCCATTGCAGTTTCATCAAAGGCACCGTATTTAGTGAACCCAGGAATGTTGTCATCGTCATCTTCTGCTTCATCGTCTTCCATTATAACACCACTCTCTCCGTGCTTGGTCCAACAAATATAGCCAGGCATGAAACCCGACCTAAACAAGTGTTCGTGAAGGGTCCTTGATGAAGCATAATCCTTCACATTCTTGAAAAGAACACATGGGCAGCACATGAAACCGTTCCGCTTGTTTGCCTCAGCCACACTGAGGAAAAGATGCACGCCCTCAATGAACTCTTGGGAGCGGCGGTCAGCGTTGTACATCCATTGCCGGTTCACCTGCATTACATGAGCATATCAAAAACTTGAACATGCCAATATCCATATATTACACAACATGCATGATTAATTAATTAATGAAAAGGTCCAAAATATCCATTACTCAACATGATTAATTAGTACCCTACCATAGCTGTTTGACTTGAACATTAATTTATTAAAGCCTTGATACAATGTAGGCAATCCCAAATAGCACTAAACAAACCAAACCTACAAGGCACTTCAACAGAATAAGGATTTCACGACCAATTCCAACTAAAACAGACAAATTCTTCGTCATTTCCTCATCAATGGGCTTCTTTTGCTGGTTCACCTCTTCATGCACATGTGCATTCTCATCAGCCGCCTCAGCCAATTTTTGCACGTGCTTAACATGCTCTTCCTCCCAGTACCAACCGGGACATCCAGTACTATCTGGCATACATCCATGGGCCCACCATAAGGTTTGTACTGATCCATACGAGAAGAAGTACACCGAGACATACCAAGACATGGAGACTATGATACAGGGTGGCGTGCTCTACATGGACTACCAGGAGACTAGTCATAGACAAGGAAACTACTCTTCCGAGTTAGAGTAGAACTCTGCAGTCGTATCTGACTAGTACTCTTGTAAAATAACCACCCTGTAACCCTGCTCCCCCAGCATATAAGGGTGAGCAGGGACCCCCTCAAAACAAGTTCGATCCAATACAAACAAAACAACACACATGACGTAGGGTATTACGCGATCTAGCGGCCCGAACCTGTCTAAATCGCGTGACTACGTACACCATGGAGCTCCTGATTTCGGCGACACCCACCAACCAAAACTCTACCTCGGGTACTCCCTTGGTAGGTTGCTAGATTTAAAGCACTGACAAGTACCATCCCACTAAAATTAGAACACCAAATCAAGAACTTTAATCAAAATCATCACAAAAAATGGCTACAATCCATAAAAAACATGGAGAGAACTCACATTGCGATCCGGACACCTGTAGAAGATGTGGCCCTTGTTGGGACACTCCTTCACTCTATACTCCAACACAATCTTATTCTTACACTCGCCGCACGCAATGAGAGGGAGGTCCGGCCTCAGTTGCTCACGAACTCCATGCGAGGCTGAGGACTCAAAAACAGTCGCCATCTATGCTATACCCATTTTGGTCAACTACTATAAATTTCTTCATTTTTAAACCATGAAATGAGCTATATATACTAGCAATGAAAGGTGGATACTCATTTTGATCAACTACTAAAAGCTTTCTTCTTCTACATATGCAAACTATCAAGTGAGTTTGAGCTCAAATGGGTATAAATAAAAAAATCCACCATTATTCCCAATCTAAAAGACCTCAAATTTCTCCATTACTAAACCATGAAATGAGCCATATATACTAGCTATGAAAGGTGGATACTCATTTTGATCAACTACAATCATGTTTCTTCTTCTACATATGCAAACTATCAAGTGAGTTCGAGCTCAAATGACGTTGTAAGGAAAATGGACCCTTGGCCCATTTAGTTTGGATTTTGGTGTTTGATGATCAACACGACCAAGTTGGACTAATGAATTTGCAAGGGTTTATTTTGTAGTTCAATATGATGCACGTGTGGAATTGGATGTAGGCGACATGGTGATTTGGATGATCAGCACCTCAAACAAGACTGAGAAGACATGTTGAAGACCTTCATTGATCAAGCATAGTCCAAGACTCAAGATAGAAAAGACCCGGAAGAAGACACGCGAAGAAACCAAACAAGTCGGTGCTGCACAGGAAGCACTGGACATGTCCGATGTGCTCAGGGAGGAGCACCGGACAGCATGGTGTACACTAGGCAACAACTGCAGCAGGCACATCGGACATGTCTAATGCAGCATCGGACATGCACCGGAGCCCTCACTGGATAGGGGTTCCATAGACAGTTGCAGCCCAGTTGGAGAGGCTGTTAAGGCACCAGACGTCTCCTGTGCTCATAGGTCTGGTGCACCAGAAGTGCACTGTAGCTCCAATGGTCAGTCCTGATAGCCTAACGGCTAGTCCACATGGCAGCACCGGACATGTCCAGTGACGGTGCAGAATTTCTGAGCCCGCCCCAATGGCTAGTTTATAAATAGGGGCTATAAATACCACCCCCAACCGGCCATTTGGGAGGTAGAGGATCAAGGAAACAGACCAAGAGAGTTGAGGCTCACTTCTAGTGCTCTCCATATGCATAGGGCTTAAAGAATCACTTGGTGATTAGCATAGGTGGTTTGCGAAGTGCTTAGGTTAGTTAGACCACGCTCATATGTGCTTGCTCTAGGCTTAGGCTTAGTACTTAGTGAGTTTTGCATACCTCAAAAGAAGAAGGTGCTTGCGCGCACCGTGTTTGTACTCGGCGAGGCTTGTAAGTCTTGCAAGACCACACCAACCGCGTTTGTGGTGTGGCCGCCATTGTGTACGGAGGGAACAAGGCCCGTGGCATTTCGGCTGGAAGCTTGATAGTGGAGATGGTGGGAAGCATTTGGGAGAGGCTATTTCGGAGACCCACTTGCGCATGGGAAGGCCTGGAGCTATCCATGGAGTTACCTGATCGGGAGCTTGGTCCCTGCGAGAGCTTCCTTGCGAGGAGCTCGAACGAGGACTAGGGGAAAGCTTGCACGCTTTTTGATACCTCGGTAAAAATACCGGTGTCGTCCAACGGGAGTTTATATCTCTATCTCAATTAAGCTTCCGCATTTACTTTGAATACCTAGGTTGTGTTCTTTATCTTCCTAGCTTAGTTGATAGGCTAGTTGATAGGATTGGAACGTAGATTGCATAACTCTTTTGCGGTAGAGACAGCAACACACCTAGAAAAACCGTAGTTGCACATTTAGATAGTTTTTCTCTCTCTGTTGCATAGGTTTTGCCTAGGTCAGAAAACTGAGGCCATAGTTTAGAAATAGATTTTAAGTTGCCTAATTCACCCTCCCCCTCCTTAGGCATCACGATCCCTTCAAGTGTTATCAAAGTTGGTTGGCTCATTTTGGACCTTTGGCTTCACCGCTGTTGAGCTGACACTAGATAAGAGTGGGAAAGGATGGATACCTTTAGGCCTTCGCACTTTGACAGGACTAAATTTCTCTACTATAGTGCTCGAATGGCTTGCTACCTTGAGGCGGTAGATTTGGGAATTTGGAGAGTCACTCGCGACAGGATGAAACCCCTAAAAAATCTCGAAAAACCAACCACAAGTGATGAAAAAGAAATTCATCTTAATGCTCGAGCCAAAATTGCTTGTTTGAATCCTTGAGCATTGGAATTTTTAACCAAGTGTTAACTGTCACACCCTGAAATTTTTGAATTTCAGGATGTGATTAAAAAGAATACATAAACAATGATTTTCTCATAATTTTAAATTTTTTTCCAACATTTATTTTTCTTCACAGGAAATTTAGTATAGGAAAAATAATTGTTTGTTTTTCAGAATTAAATAAGGTTGTTCTGTGTCTGTGCATTCATGCCGATGCATCTTGGTATTTCATGAGTGCAAAAGTTCCAAAAATGCTTTTAGACATGCATTGTCCAGACCCTTCTAATATTCTCCAAGTTTTTCTAAAATTTATTCTCCTTTTCCTAGAGTTAAATTCAATATTTGGAAGACTCTAAAATCCTTTTCACGAGCTCTGTTCACTGAGTCTAAGGTATCTTCCTTGCTAGTCCCTGTAGTCTACGGTTTCACAAATAAGTCCTTAGAACCTTGTTCAATCTAAAGGTTACACGTTCTAGCTCCGTTTCTATCCGTTCAAATTGTGTTAGATTTATAACAACATAAAACACACTTTAGTAGTGAGGTTGTCCACCATTGCATGTCTTTAAAAATAAATTTAATATTAATTTGATTAAAGCCTATTTGAATGTCTTTTCTTAATAAGAATTTAAGTAGGGTTTACATCGATTTTTTCATAATCAATATTAACTTGACTAATTCTTATTCAATTCGTTTTCTAAATAAAAGTTGGTTAGGTTCTATCCCATTTTCATAAACTAAGATTTAATTGGTTAATTCTTATTTATAACCAACTTTTCTAAATAAAAGATATCTAGTGTTATCCATCGGTTTTCATAAATAAGGTTAATATGCTTAATAATATTATAAATACCTATTCCACATTAACATGTTTAGTTGAACCCAAAATACAAAGTTCGATTAGATGATTTATACATGCTCTGAGTTTCTAAAGTTAATTGTTAAATTGGCATAACTAGTACTATAATATCTACAAATAAAATATGATTAAGTTTACCGCGTTTTCAATGATTAAATATAACTTGCATAATTCCAAATAGGGTCTTTCTTTGAAATAAGCTATGTGCATGTTTTATTTAATTAAAATGGATCAAGCATATAGTCTTTTTTATTTCTTTTATAAATCAAACCTCTCAATAGTTTTGCTTTGTCAACCATAGTTCCGTTCTCAGTGCTTCTTGTGTTCACGTGACCTTAGATTCGAGCCCTATCCTTTAGCATGCTCTTTTAAAACTTTTCTTTTATTTTGATGTATTGTTCTTAGTTATACTTGTTTGTTTGCTTTGTATATTTGTGCCAGTGTTTTCTTCGAGTAGAAGGATCGTTGCTCCAAAGTTTTGAAGATTTAGAGTTTCAAGAAAGCAAGATCTGAAGAGCAGTAAGAGTAACTTTTCGTTGGAGAAAGGCAAGTGTCCCTAACTATCCTTTTATCTATGCTTATTTATAATACCATGTTGATGTTAATTGGAACATGGAGAACCACCCAAGAAAACAGTGCAACCACAAGAACTATCATGGCTCTGGTCTTGGCTAATTAATTAGAGACATCAGTCTGGGGTAATCTTATCGAAAGGGCAAGAGGGGTGGCGGCAGATGGGGTATAACCCGGCCCTCAGACTGATCTGCTCTATGGTAGCTTCGAAGTCTTGAGAGAGGTTTATGCACACTACCGATCCGGAAACCTTAGCGGGTTACCACTTACTAGGGAATCTTTGTAAAGACCTCATAGTGTCCCTATGCAATCACACCTCATAAGTGTGGTATTGTGCCTGATCAGCACATCATGGTTGGGTCTAAAGTTCTTTAAACTTTTACGCAACTTGTGGGTAAAGGTGTGCAACCTCTGCAGAGTGTAAAACTGATATATCAGCAGTGCTCACGGTTAAGAGCGGCCTGACCCTCACATGATTAATTACACTTGAAGATGGACTTAAATAATTATTCTGGTTATTTCTTATGGCCTTGCTAAGAACCAACCATAAGTGTACTCACCCTTGCTTACTGCTGCTCAGAAGAAGAAGGTGTGTGAAAAATTCTGAAGATGATGCTGAGTTCTAGGCGTACGCAACCCCCAGTTGATTGCCTGTGAAGTTTGGAGCCTCCGTTTCCAGGGTTAAGCTGTGTATCTCTGATGGTCTTGTAAGTCTTTGTTTTCCTTTACGTGATAATGTTGCTGTTATTCGCTAATGATGTCACTATATGTATGAAACTAGATCCTGGCATACATATAGGTAGCACTTGATTTTGTTTTAAAACTAGGTGTGACATTAACCCCTGCTAATGTTAATAAAATTTTGTTAAAATTACATGAGCACCTTGAAGGCACAAGTAATGTCCATGAGCAAAAACATTGCCTAGCTAAACAAAGCTATGATTCCTTTAAAATGAATGAAAATGAGCTTGTTCGTGATATGTACTCTTGTTTGAATCTGATTATCAATGAGCTCAATTCTATAGGATTGACAAAGCTAGGTGATGCGAACATTGTGTGGAAGATCATCTCGGTACTACCACATAACAAATATGCAAGCATGATCACCATACTCCACAACATGGAGGACTTGAGCAACATGACCTCGGCCATTGTCATTGGTAAGTTGGTGGCATTTGAGATGTCACGCAAGATGGGTTAAGAAGAAGCTACTTCATCAAGCAAGAACATTGCTCTCACTTGCAACGAGCACAAGAAGATGAAGAGCAAGAAGCAAGTTGAGTCAAGCTCAAGCTCCTCAAGTGAAGAAGAAGATAAGGATGATGTTGATGATGATAAATCAAGTGATGATGACCAAGCCTCCTCCTCCTCCTCCTCTGATGTTGATGAAGAAACAATCAAGCTTATACAAGGAGTGGAGAAGTTGATCCATAAGTTGAATGTCAAGGGTGTGCCCATCCAAATTGAAGATTGCATCTTCACCAACCAAAGAAGAAAGCAAAGAAATAAAGAATGCTATGGTTGCAGCAAAAAGGGGCACTTTGTGGATGACTGTCCAAACAACCCCACACCCAAGGCAAAGAAGAAGGCATGCAAGGCCAAAGCCCTCAAAACAATCAAGACATGGGATGATTCTTCAAGTAAGGAAGAAGCCCATCACAAGAGACGTGACCGCAAGCACTCATCATCAAGATCTTCTCACATGTGCCTTATGGCACGAGGTAACGAAATCTTACCCTCTAGTGAGAATGATAGTGATAGTGATGATGATGAAAAACCTTCTTACGAAGAACTTGCTCATTCCGTCAAATTCTTTAATGAAGTTTGCACTAGACAAAAGGCTCAATTTAGTGAACGTAAAACTAAGTATGCAAACTTGAAATCAAAGTCAAAGAATTGTGACAACACTACCGATATGCAACTAATCAAAATAATCAATGATCTAAAAGCAAAGTTAGCTAGCTTTCAAGAAGGTCATGAAAATTTGCTAATTAAAATGCAAATCCTTGAAGGTGAAAACAATGAGCTAGCTAGCAAACTTGAAGCTATTGGTAGTACCCCCACCGAGGCACCTAAAATTGAGGAACCAATTAAAATAACTAAAAAGGATGCCTCTACTTCTTGCGATAATTTATTTAAATTGGACTCACCTCTTTGCGACCAAATTTTCTTTAAGAATGTGTTTTTAGAAACATGTACACAAGAAGTCGCAATGGAGAATGAGCAACTTAAGCAAGAAGTGGCTCGCCTCACCAAGGACTTGATTCAAGTAAAATGCAAGATGGAGCAAGCCCAACCTCATCAATATAACACCGTCAAGGGAGTGAAGAAGCTTGATGAGGGAGCAACCGTGGTTTGCTACGTATGCCACAATGAAGGACGCAAGTTGACAGGTCCATAGATCTGGGGTCCCCAATGGGACTGCCTTTCCGCAACACTCGGCCCAACAAGAGGTACAGCGACAACGCACGCCTAGGCCGGCCCAAATATGCGATGCCAGGCCGGGACCATAGTCCGATCCCAATCCAGTTCCCTCGACCGGGGGTATGTCGAACCGACGCACACCGCTCCTCCCGACCGACACGGTCGGGACCGACCGGGGATGCCCGCTCAGTGTGGGCCGGGGAGTACGTGGAGCAGCTAAGGGAAAACACCCAGGTCAACCACCGTACAAAGGATCGTACCTCACCACGCCTTGCGCACGCACCGCACAATGTCGTCATGCCGTGTTAGACGTACATTGTGCTACCTACCCGTCACAACGGAGCATGAATAGGGAAAGAGGGTGATGGCCATACCGTACCCGACGATGTAAGCAACGACAAGACTAGGCAGCGCCCGTGCACTCTCTCTCCCTCTCCCTGACTTGTAAGGCCGTCCCCTTGGACTATTAAAGGGGGAGGGCCCTCTTTCTCCCAGACACACACGAAGCACATCAAAACTCTCTCTAACTCTCTCAACACTTAGCGCACGTTTGAGCCCCCGTCACTCTCCTCCACTCGGACCTGAGCACGACCGGACCTCGAACACCCCCTTCTCCACTCCTCGCTCGTTTATAACCCCACTGCAAACTTTGAGCACCTGGGCTTAGGAATACAATCGACCAACCGACTCCTGACTGGACATAGGGCCCTCGACACTAAAAATGGCAACAGGTAAAACCCGCGCGGATATACGAACCACAAACCCGCACCCGCGATAATATATTCGTGCTCGCGCCCACACCCACCACGGGCAGCACTATGCGCCCGCGCCCGCTATCCGCTATCCGCGGGCATACCCGCCAGAAGTATAAATGGATGACATTTAACATATAAATAGATCACAACGTTCATAATCTCAATTCATCACAATCACAAATCACACAGCACAGTTCAATAGTTCACCAATCACCACGGTCCACACACTCAACAATACAGTACAGGACTACAAGCCTACCATACAGTACACATTGTTTAACTGCAAAGTCTTCCAAGTGATGCAAATAAACAAGACATGGACAGGTAATTAGTCGGAATCCGCTCTAGTGATGCAAGATTCATCTTTCAAATCTTCTTCATTGTCTTCAAGGCATGACCAAAAGCTATTGAACCTTCCATCACCCTCATCTACATTCAAGTTCAAACATTAGTAGCTGCAGTATACAATCCATGTATTAATGAAAACAATTCATTGTAAATGCACATTTTTATACCTTTGAGATTGTGATGAAGCCAACTTTGACTGCACATCAAAACTTCCAACATTTTAGGAGTAAGACGACTGCGATGCTCACTTAAAACCCTCCCACTAGTACTGAAAGCCGATTCAAAAGCTACTGTGGTGATTGGAATAGCCAAAATGTCACGAGCAATTAGCCTCAAAGTAGGATAATGAGCTCCATCCAACTTCCACCAGCCTAGGATATCAAAATAATCATTCTCATCATGAGGAAGAGTTTCCTCTTCTAAGTAGCGATCAAGCTCATTCTTACTTCTAACAAAGCTTGTAGTCTTCTTATTTGCAGTAAGGGTTTTAAATATGGACAACACAGCAGCTGCACTAACTGTAGAAGGGGCACCAGCAGAGGATGTGGCCTCATTATCTTGGTTCTGTCACATGATAATATTTCATTAAACTAGTAAGCAATTCCTGAGCCTCTGTAACATATTTTCCAGCAGCCTCTTTTCCAAAAAGAGCAATATAGCAAGCATGTAACATTATCATCTTAAGATGTGGATCAAGAATAACAGCAACAACCATAAGACCATGGATGTCAGCCCAATACTTATCATACTTTTCTATCATGGCAGCAGACATGTTCCTAATAGTTTCATCTTCATCATGACCCCAAGAGTTGAGTTTAAGTTTAATCTCACATACTTTAGGGAAGAACAGGTTAGTTGTAACATATTTTGTCCCAGAAAATAACTCAGTAAGCTCATAGAATATCCCTAATTTCTCACAAACATTAGTAGCAAATGTCCAATCATCTGCTGCTGGACAATCATAGTTCCTATCGAGCTCACCCAAACATTCCAAAACCTTCCTATAAGGTATAGCAATACTAAGCATGATGTAGGTTGAGTTCCATCTAGTTTTGCAGTCTAAATGCAACTTCTTGTCCAATTCAACATTTTCATCTAGAGCAGTTTTCTCAAACTTTTCATACCTTTTTGGAGTAGCAATCCAATAAGCAACACTTTCTCGGATGTGCGCAACCGCAGTTCCAATTACTGCCATGCCATCTTTCACAATGAGGTTGAGAATATGTGCACAGCACCGCATGTGCAACCATTTTCCTTTCAATAGCACATTAGCCACCCCAAGCCTTGTGTCCATTAAGCCAATCATGTTATCATTGGCACTGCAATTATCAAGAGTCACAGTTGATACCCTCCGATCAAGATCCCAACTCTGCAGGCATTTATGCAATGCGTCACAAATAACCTCTCCTGTACGGGGGCATGGCACATACATAAACCTACACCAAAACAATGCAATAATTCAGCTGAACAGGTCATAAAATATCCTGGATAGCAAGCAATAATTTAGCTGTACATAATTAACATAATTATACAATCTGGACAGCAAGCAGAATTAAGATATTCACCTCAATATGCAGCTTCTAAGCGTCCATGAGTCATCAATAAAATGTCCAGTCACTGCCATATAGCCTCTCTTTTGATTTTCAGCTGTCCAAAGGTCAGTTGTGATAGCAACACGACAATTTATCCTTTGGAAGAATATCCTAGCTTTCCTTTTCTCTCCCTCATAGAAACTCACGATGTCCCTTCTAATAATGTTTCTAGTTGCCATTTTGAACAAAGGTTGTAATGCACTAACAAATTTACGAAAGTCATGGTGATCAACAATGGACAACAGGTACTCATGCAGTATAATCATGGAATAAAGAGCTTTTCTAGCTACATCTTGATCAAACACATAGCTTTCTACAGCTACTGCCCCCTTTTCAGTGGTTGCAAACCTCAAATTAGTTTGAACTTTTGTTCCTACCTTATTGTTATTGTAGGCACAAGTTTTCAAATGAGTTTTCAAGTGAGTTATACCATTTTTTGATGTGGCTGAAAGCTTCTTGGTGCAGTGGTTGCATTTGGCCTTCCAAACTCCATCAACACGCACTTTTTCAAAGTCATTCCAGACTACAGATGTGAGCTTTCTCTTTGAAGGCCGCCTACCATCATCTGAGTCCTCCTCCCCCTCTGATACGTTCACAACATCCACAACTTTATCCTCCTTAGTACCAACTGCAGCAGTTGCATGGGAGGTTTGCACTTGGGAGCTACCGGGGTCGACATTGTAGCTGCACATCACAGTATGTATTAAATTATCACTTGATTTGTTACTCCAGTAGACTAGGCAGATCTACAATATGAAGACAAGCACCAAAAAGCATAAATATATCATAAATATATCATTGACTTCATTCTGAAAGTTGGGCCTTCTATTCACAAGTTGATCTTGTTTTATTCTGCCATCCATCCACTATATCCATGATCTATTAGTATGTGTAGACAATGGAATTGCTAAGAATACAAATTCAGGTAGTAAAAGATGTCTAAACATGCAACTCAGATTGCTTATAGTTAAAGGTGCAGTGAGTCAGATAGGAACTAGAGAGATTGAACTTCTCTCATAAAAACATGATGATTTATCAAACAATTCGAAAGCAATTCATTCATTTTATCTACTGAACACCACTGAAAAAAATCACAAAAAAACTAGTTCATGGATCTATCATTCTACTGAATAGAGATTGAAGAAAAAGAGAGAGGAAAGTGACTGACCTGGGGCTAGGGGCTGAGGCGGTGAGGCGGCGACGGGGGGAGCGAGGGCGTCACCGCGCCGAGCAGGGCGGGCCGTCAGGACTCAGGACTCGGGAGGGCGGGCGGCGGCCGGAACTCGGGAGGGAGGGCGACGGGCCGTCGGGATTCGGGACTTCGGGTGGGAGAGGCGGAGCGGAGGGCTGCGGCGCTGCGCCTGCGGGCCTGCGCCGCCGCGCCTGTGGGCGGCCGGCAGCGAGCCTGTGGGACAACAAGAGCGGGAGGCCGGAAGCCGGATTGCGGCTGTGGCGCTGTGCACCTGTGCGGCTATGCGGGGGCCGGGGATTGGGGTCTGGGCGTATGGGCCCGGGGGCGGTTGGGCAGCTGGGACTCGGGAGGATAAGGATTAAGAAACCCTATCAAATTCAGACCCACCTGTCATGCGGATTTGCAGATTTGCGGGTACGGGTAGTGTATTTTCATACCCGCAAATTTTTTACCCACAGGTATAAAATCAAACCCTCACCGATACCCGTATCCTCACCCTAACGGGTTTTTACCCGCGGGCACGCGGGTAATCTGTGCCCGTTGCCATCTATACTCGACGCGCCTGCCTCCAGACCAATTGAACGGCGCCGCCAGCCCTCCTGCCGCCAGTGCCCGTGCCTGCCCCTGCGGCCGTCGCGGCGCCGCCGCCCGCCCCACGGCTCCGCCCCCGCCAGAACATCACCGGCCGAGGCGCCGACGGCCGACCACCCGACCCGCCAGGGCCAGGCAGTGCCGCCACCCGCTCGCGCTCGGCCGCCGCCAGGCGCCCACCGCTGACCGCCCCACCGGACCGTCGCTCGGCACCTGCGCGGCCGCGCGGGACGGATCCAGCCGCCGGACCAGGAGCAGGACTGCAGGAGGCCCCGCGCGCTCCATCCCCAATCCCCGATCCAGTGGCCAGTGCTGAGTGCTCGACTTGATCTGATTTCTTCGTTTAGACGTAATGAAAAATTCAAACTCCCCTTGCCCTACACACCACCACCTACACACCGACCGCACCACCACGCCTAGGACTAGGAGGAGAACGCAAAGTGTCATTGTTGCCCAGCATCGCGACAACTACGAGCAACTCCGACTTCGCCCCTGCATACAATCGAACTGTCTTCTGTTTACAGTTTATAACTCCACAACTCACTCTATTTACTTCTTTGTGGATGCATGCAGCAGCTTTATGAGAAAAAGTTAGAACGGAAACTGAAGAACGATCAGAAGGTATTGATTAAATTCCATCTAGGGTTGCTCTCAAAAGATTTTTTTGTTTGTTTTCTTTTTTTTCTTTTTGTGTTTGGTGTGAATGGCTTAGCTGTAACCTAATGGCCTAATGGCAATTGGAATCTCACTGAATGGTGATTTTAGTGAGGACATAATTTTTTTGAATTATAAAATTTGTTTCTTTGTTACTCTTTGTGTGAGTAGCCATACGTGTCAAAGTATGTTCGCAGGCTAAAGAGAAAGAAGAGAAAAGACTTAAAGCAAAACAAAAGGAGGAATATATGTTTCAGGTTCAAATAAAGTTTTTAATTTTTATTATGCGAATGTGCAATTGATCCAGATCTGGTATAAATGAAATGATAATTGGAGATGACTTTACTTATTTTTTTTTCACACTGCCTCGGTTTCTGTAGGCAGAAGCAGCTTTAGATGGGCTCAAGAAGGTTGATAAGAAACAGAATAGAAAAGCTTTCCAGAATGGAAACCCTGAGGTTTTTATTGATCAAGACACTCCTTATGGGAAGAAGAAACAGCTATCACCTCAAATGGCCAAGCAATATAGTCCAAGCTTGGTTGAGAAATCGTATGATGCCAAGTTACCTTTTTACATTTCTTGATATTGTTAGGCCATAGCTTTGTAAATTTCTACTGAACTGCATGCCTTTAATTTTGTGTATCTTCATAATGCAGATGGTATGCCTGGTGGGAAGCATCAGGATATTTTGGGGCAGATTCTGCAAGCACAAAACCACCATTTGTCATAGTAAGTGTTTAATGCTCTTGAAGGTTGTGCATGATATGCTGTAAGCTTATTTAGCAAACTTCATCTTATATAATCACCTTTAGTGCTTTTATGTGGTCCAACCGTTGGCACAAATGCTGATTAGCTTCCAGCAAAGGGTTAAGTAATTTCTTTTCAGGTTATGCCACCTTCAAACTTGACTGGAGCTCTTCACATAGGCCATGCTCTTACAGTGACTATAGAGGTAGCCTTTTTTATGCTTGTAGAAATCTCTATGCTGTTTTAACTGTACTGGTATTTACTAAACAATGGTTTTGAACAATGCAGGATGTCATGATACGCTGGCGGAGAATGTCAGGTTATAATGCTCTTTGGGTCCCTGGAGTGGACCATACTGCCATCGGTATGCAGGTATGCATCTAGCAGTTGGTTCCATCTGCTGGAGTTCATCATATGAGACATACAGTATAGACAGTAGAATTTATTAGCCAATGTATTCCATGGTAGCACGTTCTGCCATTTGACTTATGGAATGGACATATAGAACTCAGTACTAGCAGTGGTAGCTGTCCATGTGCTGCCATTGGAAGAAAGCTTTCAACAATAGTATTTGTGCCATGCGAATAAAAGCACTTGTATAGTTTCAACAGAATTTTCAGTTTTAACTGAATTTTCATAATTGTGTTTTGAATCATGCTATTAATCCGTATACTTCTAGACTAAGCAACTGCTAATTCATCAAATATATGGCCGACTTTTTCCTTTACATACCGTCTAATCTTTTTTCTTTTGTTGCTTCTGCATCCTTTAGAAACTTGATACTGTGCATTGTTGTGCATATGCGACTAATTTTTTTATCCATTTATACTTGTATTTTTTTGATAAATTTAATTTAGTTTGGCATCTTTAGTTCCAAGTTCCTTTTCTGTGGACTCGGCATCTGTGGATGATTGACTATTTCAATTTTATGAACTTCCTTACTAGTGTGCTTCGTTTTTTTTGCGAGTTAGTGTGCTTCGTTTTGACCTCTGTCTGTTGCTGTGTTGAACATCAGGCTGTAGTAGAAAAGAAGCTTATGCGTGAAATGAATATGACAAGGCATGACATAAGACCTGAAAGTTTTCTTTCTGAAGTGAGTACCTTTTTCATAACATGTGATTACGTTTGTCAGCCAATGGTTTATTGATGTTAATTATAGTGTTGTCTGCTTTTTTTTAATTATTAATTCTGTACCTGATGTGATGCAATGCACTATATTGGAGGAACCACCCTGATGTGCTGATAAGTAGATATAGCGTGAAGTATTGAAGGAACAGATTCAATGTGAGTAGTATATAAGTCCCTAAGGACTGTCTGAATCCGACAGATAATAGATCTTAAGCCAAAGCTCACAGAAGAGATCTAATCCAAGATCTGAAATAGGAACATCTAGATAAGGTTCTGAGCATATGTGAACTACAAAATTAGAGGACGATGCCTCTATTTATAGGCTCCAAGGCCTTACACAGCTCATATACAACTAAGATGAGAACTAAAGTGACAACTAAGATATTACTCCTAAGTACTCTTCTTTACTCGATGACACCTAAGAGACAAGTTGTAGGCAATGTTTTAAAAAATGCTAGGCGCTAGGTTGGCGGTCAAGCTCCTCCTAGTGCCTAGGCATTCATAGGCAATAGTATGTTTTTCAACCGGTTAAAGTAATGCAATGTTAAATAGAGAGATTTGGCACATTACTTCTGTAACCATAAATTGTCTTCATCTCCAATGTATTCCAAGTTTCACATAGAGCAAACCCTAAGTCACACTAGGTGGAGAGGTGCCTAGACAAAGCAGGGCAAGGCGAGCTGCTGCTGCTCCATGTAGTGCCTAGGCGCTGGATCAAACCCTAAGTCACACTAGGCGGGAAAGAGCCTAGAAAAAACTGGGCTAGGTGAGGTGGACCGCCTTTCTAGAACAGAGCTTGTAGGATAGCCAAGTATCTTCTAGCTATATAATGACATATGCTATGACATCACCATTCTTCTTGAGCAAGGTTACCTTCATGAAACTTGTATTGATTAGTCATATGATTTTCCACATCATGATGTACCATTTCCCTTTTGATATTTTCTTATTCCATTTTCTCTTCCATCTTTTGTGAAGATTCGCAAACGGAAAGAGCAGTATTGTGGTACCATAATGAATCAATTGCGCCGCCTTGGTGCCTCACTTGATTGGTCTCGCGAGGTAACTTTTCTATTTTTTTCTCGAACTGACAGTTCTATTTTTTTCAGTTAGGAAAAGGCATTACTTGCTCTTGAACCATGCATGGTTCTGTAATTCGAACTCTGAGTTGTAACTTAGTCTCGTCATGGCATCAGGCTTCTACAATGGATGAGCAAAGGTCAAATGCAGTAACTGAAGCTTTTGTAAGGTTACACAAAGAAGGCTTGATATATAGGTAAGCTACCTCACTTTTTTGTGTTTTTAGTGTTAACATGGACAATATTCAACTATCAGTGTTGCTATGATGTTTTACCTGTTTATCTTGTACATTCCTATTTTCAATTGCCAGCCTAGTTTTTCACATGCTATGGATGATTTATTCCCTTGCAGAGATTATCGCCTTGTGAATTGGGACTGCACACTTTTAACTTCAATTTCTGACATAGAGGTTTGCGGAACTTTTTATTGTTCATTGTAGACATTAAATCTGCGCATACACGACTAAGATGTTTTTCTTTGTTGGAAAATGCTGTGTTTTTAAGGTTGATCATATAGATCTTAAAGAAGAAACAATGTTAAAGATCCCTGGTTATGCTGCTCCCGTACAGTTTGGTGTGTTGATATCTTTTGCCTATCCGCTTGAAGGACTAGGTGAGATTATTGTTGCAACAACTCGAATTGAAACAATGCTCGGTGATACAGCAATAGCTGTTCATCCTGAGGATAGAAGGTACCAGCATCTGCATGGACGGTATGCAGTCCACCCCTTCAATGGCCGAAAACTCAAAATAATCTGTGATCCTGAATTTGTTGATCCCACTTTTGGTACTGGGGCTGTCAAGGTAGGGGCTTGTGTGTAGCTACTTGTTATTGCTGTCTTGTCTCACATAGTTGGGCCTTATTTGCTAAATGTTGTGTGCTGGTCTTGTATGCAGATTGCACCTGCCCATGATCCAAATGACTTTGAGGTTGGACGACGGCACAACCTTCAGTTCATAAATATCTTCACAGATGATGGGAAAATAAACAGCAATGGAGGTGCACAATTTGAAGGAATGCCAAGATTCACTGCTCGAATTTGTGTTATTGAGGCATTGAAGGCAAAGGTATTAATGGATTTGTTTAATTATACTTTCAAAAATGTCTACATCACCAGAATCTCTAAAAGATAGTTACTGCATATTGATGGCATGGTATGGATTTGTATGCATTATAATGTAAAGCATGGCATGCATAACTTTAACAGAGCTATATTAAAACTAATGTGCATCATGTTATGGCTTTGGGATTTAGTAATGGGTATTCATAGTTAGGATATTATAAGTAGATCTCATGTTTTCGTGGGATCCTTGATATCTATGGATACTAGTGATAGACTTTACCCTTAATAAATCATGATGATTCCTTGTTTTTCCTGTGTGTGGTGGGTAGGGGTAATAGTGTTATTGCCTTCTTTTTTTTGTCTCATATTGTTTTAAGTAGTTCTGGACTTCTGACGATGTTTGATTATGCTAATTAAGGGCTTGTACAAGGGTACAAAGAAGACAGAAATGACTTTGTGCGTTTGTTCAAGAACCAATGATGTACTGGAGCCTATGATAAAACCCCCCCAGTGGTTTGTTAATTGTAACACCCTGGCAAAGGTAGGCCTTGATGCTGTAAGGTCTAAGAAGATTGAGATCAGTCCCCAGCAGTACGAACAAGATTGGTATAGGTATATTTATCCTGAGTTTACACACTTGATATATTGTCATATCTTTTTTTTAAAATCATGTCTTTTTGTCAAATCAATTAAATAAACAGAAAAAATTATAGAAAAATTGTCGCTATCTTTGCAGATGGCTTGAAAATGTAAGTGATTGGTGTGTTTCAAGGCAACTTTGGTGGGGACACCGTGTACCTGCATGGTATGTGACACTAGAAGATGACCCGGAGAAAACACTAGGTTCTGACAATAACCGCTGGATAATTGCAAGAAATGAAAGCACTGCAAACCTTGAGGCACAGAAAAAGTATCCAGGAAAGAAATTTCTACTGACTCAGGATCCTGATGTGCTGGACACATGGTTTTCATCTGCTCTGTTCCCATTAACAGTACTTGGTTGGCCAGATGATACTGCTGACCTCCGTGCTTTCTACCCCACTTCGGTACTAGAAACTGGACACGATATTCTCTTCTTTTGGGTAGCACGGATGGTGATGATGGGAACACAACTTGGTGGTGATTTGCCGTTTCAGAAGGTATGGCACAAACCCCCCCCATTTGATACCATTAAAACTATATGTTATGCTTAGTGGTCTAATATATGCATTTCATTCTCTTGCGTATTCGAGAAAAAATATATGCATTTCATTCATGTTGGATATTATTGACTTATTGTTTGGAGCCTATCATTGCCATCTATATCCCCATAAGATGGTTAAATTTTACTTTGCCAAACACTATAATCTAGGACCAATTGATGAACAGCTCTTCTGATGCTGACAAAAGACTCAATCCATGTTGCCAACAAAAACAAGCTGTAGGCCGATTTAGCATAGGATGATCAGATGTCAAGTGTTCATCTGCATGTCGGTTGTCGGTTGCAATATTTCCCAAAGCGGTAAATGTTCAACCAGCATAAGGATGGCTAGAGATATCCCTTAATGTCAGGAATTCCACTTATATTGATGAAGGGGTTGCTGAACCATACTTTGTTTCCTCGAACACTTGGTAACTAAGGCCAACTAATCATGAGTCAGGTCAGCTATTGGCATCCCATGTAGCCATTTTTCGGTCGAGAATATAGGTCGTCACCCACTAAAGATCAGCTACCAACGTCTCATTTGTTGTATTTACATCCACTGAGAGAAGCTAGTAAAAAGAGATTGTGTGTGTGTGTGTTAAACACTGAGAGATTGGAGTGAGGCAGGGGTGGATCCAGGGCCTGGGGGGCTTCAGCATGGGTCAAGGACGCAAAACCTTTATACTGCTTGCCCCACAACATGCAAATCAGCCCGATTCAGGGCCTGTTTGGCAGACGTCCCAGAGCAGCTTCTAGGCTGAATCCATGAGGAGCTCTACCAAACAGTTTGACTGAGAAGTGATTCTATGCTGATTCTGTGCTAGGAGGCTGGGAACTGAAACTTCCCACAAAGAATCAGGAGCGAGCAGGAGGAGCTCTACCAAACAGGCCTTCAATGGCATCTATCACCTGCCAAGCAAGCAGCGGTATCAATTGTGTGCTTGTTTTGTTGAATCTGCACGAACTCTACATGCTCCCACGCCACCACCCATCCTCCCTCATATCATATGACTCATCGGCACCCATAGTTCCCTCCTACCTATAATTATCTCTGTCCTCAATTCTCAACTTCTGGGAGCTGGTGCTTGATGGTCTATGCAACTGTTGAGTCATCACAGCCATATGCCCATCTCTACCTGGCCACAACTTTACGGCCTGATTGTGCAAGGGCACTCTGATTTCATTTGGTAGTAGTTTTGGTGATGAACTTGAAGTGTTTTGACAATATAATGAATAGACTATACACTATAGGTAATCAATGATTTTGCAACAAGTGTCAATGGTGTGGGACTGGTCCTGAATGATATTTATTGGTGGCCGCAATTCTAAATTATTGGATATTAAATTGAATACGTAGGCTCAACCTGAATTTTCAAACCCCTACAAGATGCAACACATGTTCTCTTTGTATTACGTCTATGATGTTGATGATTTGGATTTTTGTGAAGCATACTGGATGGGTCAAAGATTCAGTATCTTAATGCTTCATGAATACCAAAGGTTTTTCTAGGTCACAATGAATTAAAAAAATAAAAGGCCATGTATTTTGTGTTACTACAAATTTTTTGTTATATATCTGTATTCTTGTCGTAATTACTGATGTTTTGTTAATCGTTAGCATGGCATGGACATAGGATTTTGTTACTTATTATATCTATGCAATATATAGTTCAGCCCCCTTCTTGATTTCTGGATCCGCCACTGGTTAGGCGGAGTTGATTGGCTGGGTCATCTCCAGCAGTGGTCGCATGGTGAAATCAGATAAAAATACTGGTTTCCTTCTGAATAATTTCTGTTTCTTGGTAATATCAACCACATATTACTCACATTTTTGCCCACACTATCCTTCATCTGAGTGGTGCTGGACTGCTGGTGACATGGGTTCGTACTTTTAACAGATATAATGCCACCACCTTTCCTTTTACTTTTGGCTGTAAATAATATATTTCTGAGTCCTTAACTCACTTTGTAAATCAACCATGAGGGAAGGTTCTATTAGATATTAATTGACTAGGTAAGGCA
Source organism: Setaria viridis (assembly GCF_005286985.2). Taxonomy (NCBI): domain Eukaryota; kingdom Viridiplantae; phylum Streptophyta; class Magnoliopsida; order Poales; family Poaceae; genus Setaria; species Setaria viridis. Next base: position 35,046,484 of record NC_048263.2, read on the forward strand.
GTATAGTAGAATATATGTGCTAATTATCTCTTTTGCCATATCTAATGACTATGCCTTCTTAGGTTTATCTGCATCCTATTATCTGTGACGCACATGGCCGAAAAATGTGTAATTCACTTGGTAATGTCATTGATCCTCTCGAGGTGATAAATGGCATGACACCTGAGGGTATCGCAAAACGTCTGGAAGAAGGTAATCTGGATCCAACTGTATTAAACATTGCAAATGAAAGGAAGCTGAATGATTATCCTGATGGCATTGCTGAATGTGGTACCGATGCCCTCCGCTTCGCACTGATTTCTTACACTTCTCAGGTTTGTAATCAGCTTTTCATTTGAGTTTTCTGCATTACACTCACAGTTCAGATTTTATGGCAATCTCCTTTTCTTTCTCAAGTCTGACAGGATAAATCTCGATATCAAGAGAGTGGTTGGATACCGACATTGGTGCAATAAATTGTGGAATGCCAGCCGCTTTGCCATGGGTAAGCTTGGTGACCACTACAGTCCACCTGCAACTGTTGATGTGTCTCTCATGCCACCAATCTGCAAGTGGATACTTTCTGCACTAAACAAAGCTACTGGCAGAACCATCGCCTGTTTAGAAGCATACAAGTTCTCTGATGCAGCATCTGCTATATACTCTTGGTGGCAATACCAGTTATGTGATGTATTTATAGAAGCTATAAAACCATACTTCTTCAATGACCCTCAAGAATTCGAATCCGCAAGGGTCGCCTCCAGAGATACTCTATGGGTTTGCCTGGACACTGGTTTGCGCCTGCTCCACCCATTCATGCCTTACTTAACAGAAGAGCTCTGGCAGCGTCTTCCACAGCCCAAATATTCTTGTAGGCAAGCTTCAATTATGATTTCTGAATATCCATCTCTTGTTGAGGTAATATCTATTTGCAAAAGAGGTTTGACTGATATTCAGAGAACTTATTCTTTAAGTACCTTTTTACTCACATGGAAAAAATCTGGTTCTTTATGACAGGAATGGACTAATGACAATCTTGAACACGAGATGGACGTTGTCTTAGATGCCGTGAACAAAATAAGGTCTCTGAAGCCTCCAACAGAAAGAAATAAAAGCTGTGTGTGCATGGTGATCATGTTTCTTTGTCTGGTGTTTGCTTGCTTTATTGGTCTTGTTAACAATGCTGTCACTTTTTCTTTGCTCTGAACAGACGGCCTGCTTTTGCACTCTGCCGAGGCCAAGATATCATTGCCACTATTCAATGCCACCAATCTCTCATCGTATCACTTTCTTCCGTTTTACTTCTTAAGGTTCTGTCTTACACTTCTGTATGACTGTTTACATTTTTAATGGAAGCTTTTCCTTGCACAGTCTGCAATTATTTTCTCCTTTGTGGATCAAAATTTATGTATATTTACAAATGTTTTAAAATCAAGTTAAGTTTAAGGGCTTTCAACAAAGTTGCTGATCTGGTACTGGAAATTATTCAGATCTTGACCGAGAATGACGAAACTCCAGCTGATTGTGCAACTGCTATTGTTAACAAAGATTTGTCGGTGTACCTTCAGCTTCAAGGAACTCTAAATCCAGAAGCTGAGCATGAAAAGCTAAGAAAGATGACAGTTGAAATTCAAAAGTAAGTGTGCTTATCTTGTCCTACAAATTTGTAAGGATCTGGACATACTTCTCTTTTATTCCCTAGTATCAGTAGCATGGTCTCGTGTCATACAATGCAGGCGACAACTTGCTCTGACTCAGAAGATGGATGCTTTTGGTTATCGCGAGAAGGCTCCTCAAAGTGTACAGGAAGAGGGCATGAGAAAGCTCACTGCTTTCTTGGAACAACTGATCGTCATAAGTGAAGCTGAGAAGAAATTAGATGCCAAAACCGACAATGATTGACTCTGATGATCACTGTCTATAAGATAATCATAATTTTGATATTTATTTTTCATCTTGTGTGAAAAGTTGATCCCACATTTTTAATGAACGGCAAAGTTATGTGTATACTTACAGAAAGACATTTGTGTTGGATGTTTTTTTAAGTACTTTATACTCCCCTCCGTGCCTGAAAGTTAGCAGTTGTAGCATTCAATTGTTGACCCCAAAAGAAACTTTTAGGCCTTGTTTGGATAGACGTGGATTGGTCGGGTTTGGGGCCGAAACCCTGTTGCCTGGGGGAGCAAACCCACGCTGGGATGATCTGCGCCTGGTGCGTTAAAATCGCATTTCACAAAACCCCGTCAAACCGCGTGGATCTCACGCCACGCCACCCCAGGTTGGGAATTATTCCTGCGCTTAGCGACCTCAGTGTTGTCTCAGCAGCTGAGACGGCAGTCTCTGCTGAGATGCTGCCGTCACCGCCGCTCCCTCGCGCCATCCTCCAATGACAGCAGCAGGTATGCCTCCTCCATTTCTTACTCCGCCTCCTTCCTTCCCTCTTCCCCTCCTCATCTTTTTTCCTTGCTAGGGCTGGAGTCAGACGGCGGCTGTTGTTGTTCTTGCCGGCCGTGAGATGAGGATTCTTGCTGCCGTGCTAGACCCAAACCTGTGCAAGCTGCATCCTCGGCCAGCCGCATGTGCGTGCTTCTCCTCAGGACAGGTTTGGCGCCTCTTCTTTTTCTTGTGCCGTGTTTTTGTTGGATCCATTGGTTCCTGCTTCCTGGTAATGCCTGCCATGGACTAAGTGCTGAAACACATGAGGAAGATGAGTCCATTGTTCTTGTTCTGGCTCTTATGCTTGTGTAATTGCTTTAGGCATTGGTCTAGTATGTTGTGATTAGTAACTGTTTAATTTCTCTAGACATTGAATCTTTAAGTAGCAATGAGTATCCGCAGAAAATTGTTTTGCTACAGAGCCCTGTCAATTACTTCAAACTAAGCTCTCAGTGAGCTACTCTTTTGCAATGGAAATTGTTTCCTGAATTGGAGATGTGGTCTCCCGTCTCACTAGTCCTTGATTGATGATGTGTGGATGGATGATAGCGATACTGGAAAATAACTAAAGATGCTCCTTGCATTTTTTTTCCTTTTTTCCCAGACTATATCTTGCAGCTCTTATGGAGTATTTGGTTTGGGGAATCAACCAATTCTTGATAAGATGATGCATCATGAGTCTATCTCTCAAATTTAGTGGAATGATTTCATTCCTTATACTAATACTAGTACTATTTTTTGGCTTGTGAGGATGGATCAACTCATTTCATTTCATAAACCAAACAAAAAAATGAAAATTGAGATGATGATGGACGACCTCATTCCACAAACAACCCCCCCCCCCCCCCCCCCTTGTGTTAGCATGTTTACTTCCTTCTTAATTGATAGTCGACTGATGCCTGGGTTCTCCCTCAAGCTGTCCACCAAAATCTGGAATTTAGTTTGCCACTCCTCACTTCGCCCTGTTCGGCTCTCATCCCTCCTACTCTCATCTTCGGGTCTTTGGCTGTGCTTGTTATCCTAACATGTCCACCACTGCCCCTCACAAACTTTCCCCTCGTTCCACTCTTTGTATTTTCCTGGGATACTCTTCCAATCATAAGGGATTTTGATGTCTTGACCTCTCAAACCGCATCATCATCCCTCGTCATGTCACCTTTGATGAGACAAAGTTTTTCCTTTGCCACGACATCGTCTCCTCCCACCACTAATGATTTTGATTTTTTGGTTGAGTTTGAGCCTCCAGTGAGCCTTCCTGGCCTCCTGGCTCCTCCCTTTCAGGTACTCCTGGTGGAATCACCCCTCCTGGTCCGCATGGCGTCACGTCACCTGCTGCTGGGACTCCTATTCCACCACTGCTGGCTGTGCCCCTGGCCCTGGACAGCCCTTGCCAGCCCTCTCCCGCGCCACGCGCGGCCTTGGCTCCCTTGTTGGAGCATCATGGCGCCCCTCCCGCTCCTCCAGCTCCACCGGCGCCCCCTGTGCGCACCATCACTCATGTCTACACCCAGCATCACCCAGCCCGTGTTCCTGTCAGCTCTCCGGCACGTCCGTCTGTTCAAGCTGCTGCAAATTCTGGGCTGTCACAGGGTACTTCAGCTGCTGCAGATTTTGAGCTATCACAGGTTGCTCCGGGTGCTGCAAATTCAGGGCTGTCACATGGTCCCTCGGTCAGTGCTGCTCCTGCTACACTGCCCTAGGGCACTGTTCCAATTCCTCAAGTGGTGAACCATCACTCCATGACCACAAGAGGGAAACTTGGCTTCCGTCAGCCAGCTGTCTATCATGCGGCAGCCATCTCTCCCATTCCGAAGACATATCGGAGTGCTCTTGCTAATCCCAACTAGCGAACTGCAATGGAAGAGGAGTATGCTGCTGTTCTGTCCAACAACACGTGGGATATTGTTCCCCGACCGTCTGGTGCGAATGTGGTAACTGGCAAGTGGATTTTTCGCCAGAAGTTCAATGCTGACAGCTCCTTTGATCGGTACTAGGCTCATTGGGTTCTTCACGGCTTTACCCAATGTCCAGGTGTTGACTATGATGAGACTTTTAGTCCTGTGGTAAAACCATCAACAGTCTGCACAGTACTCTCTTTGGCTCTCTCATAGTAGTGGCCTATTCATCAACTAGATGTGAAAAATGCTTTCCTCCATGGCACCCTCTCCGAGACTGTTTATTGTTGCCAACCCACTGGATTTGCTAACACTGCACTTCCTGACCATGTTGCCGCCTCAACAAATCTCTGTACGGTCTGAAGCAGGCTCTTCGCGCTTGGTACAGTCGGTTTGCCACCTACCTCTTGTCTCTCGGGTTTGTTGAAGCCAAGTCTGACACTTCTTTGTTCATCTACCACCGAGGCAATGAGATTGTTTATTTGCTGCTCTATGTTGATGACATTGTTGTGACGGCCTCCAATGCCTCTCTTCTTCGCCGCACAATCACTGCCTTGCAACAAGAATTCTCCATGAAAGACCTTGGTCCTTTGCATCACTTTCTGGGAATTTCAGTGAAGCAGCACTAAGGCGGTCTCTTCTTATCACAGCAGCAGTACACCATGGACAACTCAAACATGCTGGCATGACTGATTGCAAGCCGTGTAGCACACCAGTTGACACTCACGCCAAAGTTTCTGCTAATGATGGTACCCCTGTCACTGATCCTACACACTATCGCAGTCTTACTGGAGCCCTCCAGTATCTTACTTTTAACCGCCCAGATATTGCTTATGCTGTTCAACAAGTGTGCCTTCACATGCATGATCCTTGAGAACCTCACTTGGCTGCTGTTAAGAGGATTCTCCGGTATCTTTAAGGAACTGTCAGTCATGGTCTCCACCTTCAGCCCTCCACTACTTCAGAACTAGTGGTCTATACTGATGCGACTGGGCTGGGTGTCCTGACACTCGCCACTCTACTTTGGGCTATGCTGTGTTTCTTGGTGCAAATCTGATTTCTTGGTCTTCCAAATGCCAAAACACAGTCTCCCATTCAAGCGCTGAAGCGGAATACCGGGCTGTGGCAAAAGGAGTTGCTGAAACCTGCTGGCTCCGCCAACTTCTACAGGAACTGCATTCTCAGCTGCCTCGGAGCACACTAGTCTACTGTGACAACGTTAGTGCAGTCTATTTGTCCACCAATCCCGTTTAACATCAACGCACAAAGCATGTCCAGATTGATCTCCACTTCGTTCACGAACGGGTCGCCATTGGTGATGTTCGTGTTCTTTACGTACCTACGACGTCCCAATTTGCTGACATCTTCACCAAAGGGCTTCCCACATCTGTGTTTCAAGATTTTTGCTCCAGTCTTCACATCAGCGAACCTGCTGATTCGACTGCCGGGGGTGGGAGGGTGGGGGGGTGGTTAGCATGTTAACTTCCTTCATTGTTAGTCGGCTGATGCCTGGGTTCTCCCCCAAGCTGTCTGTCACCTGTTTACTTCCCCTATTCATTGCTAGACGGCCGTTGCCTGGGAATCTCCCCTGGCTGTCACATGTGTACTTCCCTCTACCTCTTCTGTTAGTTTAGGTCCGCTATATATCCCTGTAATCTGGTTTTGCTATCTATCAATGAATACGAGAGCTAGTTCATCCTCTATCACCTTCATTCCTTGTCTTTAGGGCAACTCCAACTAACCCCTCAAAATTTGCCCCCCTACTCCCACAAATGAGAGTCCCCCATCCAGATTCAAGCCCTCATTTCTCTCTGCACTCCAACCGAACCCTCATTTCAGCCTCCCTATATTTCTCACCTATATTTTATACATTTTACACATAATTTCTAACTACCAAGTCCAGCATTTTGTATCTACACCGAGTTATTTCAAATTGGTATTATTGGAATTCACTGCCAATAGGTACTACGAGTTTGATCAGTGCCTTGAACTGGATCCAATCTAATTTGTAGCCATGCCAACACCAACATATTGTCTTCCTGGACAGTGAAATTTCTAGTCCTCTTCTTACTTGCTTAAAAGGAGGAGTAGATTGTTCAACAACTTGTTCAACATGTGTTTCAGCTTGAAAGTAATCAAAAAATAGATCATTGGTGTCCCCATTGCCCGAGACCAAATCAACCCAACTCTGCATTTTTTTGTTCCTGCATATATGAATCGACTTGAGTAGTTCTAAGAACACACATAAATCAACTTCAACAACTAAGTAATAAGACCTTAATCTTTCTAAAACCAGTAAATAATACTCAATAGTTCTAAAAAAATCTCATAATCTTCATAGTAGTTCTGCTGGAAATTTTGACCATCTCATAATCACATAATGTTCAGAATAGTTCTTCAGCTGTTAAATAAATCTGAAAAATGAAAGACCTCTAGCACAGCAAGGGGCGAGCTGCAACTGGCCATGCAGCAAGGAGCGAGCAGCAGGTACGAGGTCCATCAGGCCGCGCAGCAGGGGGTGAGCGGGAGGTGGCTCGGGCGGGCTGCGCAGCAGGTCGTGACTGAAAGCTCCATGTTTGGTTTTGGTAATTGAGACAACTAGTGGATTAAACTTGTACTCTAGTGTTGTGATTGAGTAGGTTAAGTCCACATCCAAGTTGAGCAAGAGATGGCAACCATGGTGGAGGTGGTGATGGCCAAGTGAGATGATCAAGTGCTCAATTTTGAAAATAAGAAAGGGAAAAACAAAATGAATTGGCTCAAGGCAAAGGTATAACCTAATGCCATTTTGTTTTGCCGGTCAAGACGCAATAGAGTGCGTGACCGGGTTTAGGATAGATGGTCGTACTATAAAGAGGGAAAATCTCAAGGCTAATACGGTTATCAAAGTGCCACTAGGTAAAATAATTCCATGCATGTGCATTAGGACCTAGTGAGCTAACAAACCATTGAAAAATGCTTTGGAAAATGCTAACTCGCGTACACAGGTGATAGTACAACTTGGAGCTAGCACGTTTGAGCAAGGGTTGAAAGAAAAAAAAAAGAAAGGGTGTTGTCCTAGGGCGTCGGACCCTGGCAGTGTAGGCGTCGGACCAATAGGGGCACGGTACGACTGCTACCCTAGTGGCTGAGAGCAAGCACAAGTGAATGCGGGCGTCGGACCCAGTAAAAACGCGCCATCGGACCGCATGGACACACTGTTCATGCGTCCGATGGTTGGCGTGCAGTGAGGGCGCGCGCGGCTGTAGGGCATTGGACCGGACCACAGTCCAACGGTTTTGGTGCTCTCAGGAGCTCTCTGTGTGGCGTCGCACCACGGGACAAGATGGTCCGATGGTCGTCGGACCCTGGTGACTCGGTCGCGCGTGAAAGAGACGTTGGGTGCCAACGGTCGAGTTTAAACGGTCGACTCCATGTGGCGCGTCCTGGAGGCGTCCGACCCTATCGGAATTGGTTGGGAGATCTATGCTTGGTGAGTATAATGTAAGTGATGCCTTTTGGGCGGAAGCTATCAACACGGCATGTTATTCAAGCAATAGGCTCTATTGTCACTGGCTCTTGAAGAAGACACCATATGAGTTGCTCATCGGAAGAAAAGCCCAACATTGCTTATTTTTAGAGTCTTTGGTTGCAAATGCTACATATTGAAGAAAGACACAACATTGAGCAAATTTGAGAAGAAATGTAATGAAGGGTCTATGCTACATATTGCAAATGCTTCATCAACTTGGATACTCCACACCTAGCAAAGCTTATAGAGTCTACAACAAGACACATGGTATTGTGGAAGAAGTACATGATGTTGAATTTGATGAAACCAATGGCTCTCAAGATCAAGAAGAAAATCTAGATGATGTGAGAGGCATCCAATTGAGCAATGCAATGAAGAACATGGCAATTGGTGATGTGAGACCAAGAGAAGTGATTGAAATTGAAGATGACAAAGATCAAGTGATCCCTCCAATAAGTGTGCAAGCGAATAATCACCTAGCACAAGTGGCTCTCATGATCAAGTTCAAGTCCAACAAGATCAACATGTGGCTAGTTCATCCCAAGTGGCACAACCAAGTGATTAAACAAGCTCAAGCAATCAAGTTCAAGTTGCCCAACCGGTTCAAATTGCAAGAGATCATCCATTGGACCAAATTGTTGGTTATTTGAGGAGTGATGTTCAAATAAGATCAAGGTTAGCATCATTTTGTGAACACTATTCATCTGTGTCATCCAAGGAACCAACCAAAATAGAAGAAGCACTTATGGATGTAGATTGGGTGAATGCAATGCATGAAGAACTCAAAAACTTCACCCGCAGTCAAGTTTGGAAACTAGTGGAAAGACCCAAGAATTACAATGTGATTGGTACTAAATGGGTGTTTAAAAACAAGCAAGATCAAGATGGCATAATAGTAAGAAACAAAGCAAGATTGGTAGCATAAGATTACACTCAAGTAGGTCTTGACTTTGGTGAAACATATGCCCCGGTTGCAAGATCGGAAGCAATAAGGATCTTATTGGCATATGCTTGTGCCCACAACATCAAACTCTATCAAATGGATGTGAAGAGTGTATTTCTCAATGGCTATATCAATGAGCTAGTTTATGTTAAACAACCGTCTGGTTTTGAAGATTGCAAGAAACCCAACCATGCGTACAAGCTCAAGAAGGTTGTGTATGGTTTGAAGCAAGCACCTGAGTATGGTATGAGAGATTGGAGGACTTCCTACTCTCAAAGGGGTTCAAGATGGGCAAAGTAGATACAACCCTTTTCACCAAAAGGATTGGTAAGGATTTGTTTGTGTGCCAAATATATGTTGATGACATTATCTTTGGATCAACAAATCAAGAGCTTTGTGAGGAGTTTGGAAATATGATGGCTAATGAGTTTGAAATGCCAATGATTGGAGAGCTAAGCTACTTCCTTGGACTTCAAATCAAGCAAATAAAGAATGACACATTTGTGAGTCAAGGGAAGTACATCAAGGACATGTTGAAGAAGTTTGGGATAGATGAAGCAAAACCAATTCACACACCTATGGGCACTAATGGTCATTTGCATCTTGATACAAGTGGTGATGTGATAGATCAAAAGTTATATCGGTCTATGTTGGAAGCCTACTATGTGACTACATTAAGGCCGGATGTAATGTTTAGTGTATGCATGTGTGCAAGATTTCAAGCCTCACCAAGAGAAAGTCATTTGAAAGCAATAAAAAGAATATTGAGGTACTTGAAGCATATACCCAATGTTGGTCTATGGCATCCCAAGGGGTCAAACTTTGAGTTGATTGCATATTCGGACTCCGACTATGTGGGTTGCAAGGTGGATAGAAAGAATACATCGGGCACTTGTCAACTCCTAGGGAGATCACTTGTTTCTTGGTCATCAAAGAAACAAAATAGTGTTGCACTATCAACTTCCGAAGTGGAAAACATCTCGGCCGGTAGTTGTTGTGCACAATTTATATGGATGAAAGCACATTTGCAAGATTATGGGATCAAGATCAAGCAAGTGCCATTACCATGTGACAATGAGAGTGCCGTGAAGATTGCCACCAACCCGGTTCAACATTCAAGAACAAAGCACATTGATATCCGTCATCACTTCATTAGAGATCATCAAGCAAAAGTGGATATCACAATTGAGAGTGGGCACCAAAAATCAACTTGCAGATATATTCACCAAGCCGCTTGATGAAGCAAAATTTTGCAAGCTTAGAAATGGATCGAACATCCTTGACTTCTCCAATATGAATTGATGCACCCCACATATATAACATGCCTGTCCTCCAACAAAGCAAAGGTAAAATCGCTTAACATATGCATACATCCTTACTAGTATGTGTAGGTGCATATAGACATATTTAGGGACAATCTAGGTCATTCTTTGAAAACCAAATAATTTTAGAGTTCATATGGTACCACTATTGCTTCTATGTTTGATTGATCTAGTGATAAACATATGACTTGTTCATGAGATTGTGAACCTAGTGTTTGATGTAGTGTAGTTGCTAGTGTGTGCTTGTGTGATTCAATCTAGAGATCATAACAACTAGAAGATGTGTAGGGGCTTGCATGTGGTGAAATAGAGCTAGAGCAATAGTTGCATAGTCGCTGCCCCCTCTAGGGCTTGTGTGATTTAATCACTAATCAATCTTGCTCTAGTGCTTTGTAGTGATTTTTATAGGCTATTCACCCACCTCTAGCCATTTAGATCCTATTAGCGACCTCCAGCAGGCCGCGAAGCAGGGGGCGAGCAGGAGGTGGATTTGGCAGGCGCAAAAGCAAGTGGTGAGCTCCACCAGGCCATGCGAGCAGGGGGGCGAGCTCCACAGGCTGAGCAGGGGCTGCTCCGGTCGTCCGACAGGACTCCACAGGAGGGCACAACCGCAATAGAAGGGGATCGGCGAAAGCACGTGCTGCACGGGAGCAGCGGCGGCCATGGGCGACACCACAACGAGAAGAGAGGGACGGGGACATACCGGCTCGGAGAACTCCGGGGCGGCGCGGGAAGACGACCGTTGCTCCTCTCCGGCAGGTGAGGCTTCGGATCGGAGGCCCTCAGATGTGGGTGGTGAGGAGCGAGGAATGAGGCACCCTCATCCGTTGGGGGCCGGATAGGAGACCGGTTGGAGAACGATTTTTTGCGTTTTGGACCCTCAAAATGAGATGAGGGCTCGGATAGGACCTTGGTTGGAGTTGCCCTTAGCAGTTAGGCCCCACTTCTGAACCTGAATGCCCTACTTATGGGTTCTCATCTTCGTGTTGACATATTCTTTTTATCCATAATTTACTTTGCAGATAAGGATGATTAATCATCATTTATTCAGATGAATCTCTAGATCTTTCTCTATCAGATTATCTTGATAATGAACTTTCTAGGTTGGTAAGTACGAGGAATGTAGTACGATGCATAACCTTTCTATTTGCAAATCAGAAGTCGATAGTTGTTTTCAGGAAAACTGGTTGGAGGGATCTTATCAGAAGTTTCTTTTCTTTCCTTTTTTTTTGAAAAAAATGTACTGTGCTTGCATTTTTTACATCTCAAGTTCCAGCTTCATTGCAATGCATTTATTTACAGGAAGCAGACATGGAATTCCATGATATATGCGTAACTGAATATTATTTACAGGAAGCAGAGATGCAATTCCATGATATGTGTGTAACTGAATGTCGGAAGCAGTTTTTGGAGAAGTTCACCAAGTCAGTCCACAAGCTGCTGCCCAAGAAGTCAGTCCACAAGCTGCTGCCCAAGCCCACCATCCACAAGCGGCGCTCCACTCTACCTCGTCATAGCAGACAGGTTGATGGGGTGAATCCCTGCTCGCCAGGCTTGGTGGTCACTAATGCCAAAAAAGAGTAATCGGACAGGTTTGCTTTGCTAAATATTCATTCAACTTTAGTTTGCGTTTGTACAAATTCTATGTTAGCAAGAATGGTTTTGGTCTGCTGGCTAAATATAATAGAGAGCTAGATTCCTAATTATCGTGAGGTGAGTACATGGGTAGCTGAAGTGCAGAGTGGAAAATAGATCAGGCACCATTAATCTAGCCGAAACTTCAAGCAGGAGGTCCAAATCTAAATGCAGAGAAGCAGGTGTACATCTCTGAACAGAAAACATCCTTCTGACCTCATAATTATCTCTCTGCTTTGCAGATGGCATTTTTGCACTAAAATGGCGTACCCAGTGCAGAGAGCTCCCGCTCTGTGCGGGGTCTGGGGAAGGGTGTCAGTGGCAAGCCTTACCCTCGCCTGTGCAATGCGAGGAGACCGCGACTCGAACCCGGGACCTTCCGGTCACAGGCGGTAAAACTCTACCGCTTGCACCAGGCCCGCCCTTCAATTTTTGCACTATTTAGATATTTAGATTACAGATAGACACTTTTGAGTTTGATTACAGTTAGACATTTTGAGTTTCATTTATCTCTTGTTTGTGGTATCTCAGATGAGTATTTATTCCTTATAAGCAGTTCTTGTGCTTCTACTTTTACCGTTTAGAGGCTTACAAGCAGTTCTTGTTTAATGCATTGTACACTAAACTTTGATTTTGCTTATTGGCCTCAAAACATGCCTATCTGTGTCCCTAAATCAGTACGTATAATGTACTCCCTCCATCCACAAAATAATGCAATTATGGAAACCGTGCCGGTCAAACTAGCTCAAGTTTGACCAAGTTTATAGTAAGTAGTATTAGCATTTATGTCTCCAAATAAATTTATTATGAAAATATATTCTATAACAAGAGAAGGAAAGTACAAAAGTGGTTGGGGTGAAAACTCATTAATTTACCAAGTGATTTTTTAGAAACTATTAGAGATGCTCTAACAGAGCTAACAGAAAGTGAACCATCGAACTAAATTGTTTTTTCCATCATCAAAGCTATTTGCAATATCCGTAACCTGTTTGACCAATACTGGCAGGGACTGACTGGTGGTGCAAATACCTACTTTTAAATTATTGAAACTGGGAGCATGAAAGATAATTTTGCCTCCCTGTCATGCATTATAGGGAATCAGGGGCAAGGTTAACAGATGTTGTGATTTTTTTTTAAAAAAATCTTGTCTACTTTACTGTATACCAGTTGCTGTGTGTTCTTTGAGGATACGCCCCTTGTGATTTCACTTGTTCGAAGTAATCATATGTTTGTTCCATGTTTAATGGAAGTTTCTGTGTTTGTGATATTGGAATCAACCATCAAGATAAATGTTATGCCAATGAGCTATAGCACAACTGCAGTTGCTCTAAGATGAATTTGTGCTTAAGATGAAATTTTACAAGCAAGCATCTTTTGTAACTTCAGTCAGATTATTCAAGCTACAAGAATATATAAGATAAAGGCCTGTGATTTTCTTCTTACACAAAAGGCATTCCCAATCCCATCCATCTACATAGATCTGAGAATTTTAACAATGTTATAACCTGCAATATGTCTTTTGCACTTTTACAAGTGTTATGACCTGTAATTTTGTAATCTTTCTGGTTGATCTGGATGGGAAGAAACATCTGATCAAATTTGCAATTGTTTTCCAAGGGTCAGGACAATCATTGATTTTGGACAAATAAGCTGGAACCATCCTCACAGCCTCAGCCAGTGATGGGTGTTGGGTCACAACCTTATCCTGCTGCTGCTGCCTATGCACCACTCACAATGGTACCTGGAGCTCCTGCTGTTCCTCCTGGCTCACAGCCAGCAGCACCATTCCCCAATCCAGCTTAACTCAGTGCTCAGCACCAGATGGTCTACCAGCAGGCTCAGCAATTTCACCAATAACTTCAGCAACAGCAGCAACAGCAGCTCAGAGAGTTCTGGACTACCCAGATGGATGAGATCGAGCAAACAACTGACTTCAAGAACCACACCTTGCCACTTGCAAGGATAAAGAAGATAATGAAAGCTGATGAGGATGTGCGGATGATCTCTGCAGAAGTGCCCGTTGTCTTTGCGAAGGCATGCAAGGTATTCATATTAGAGCTGACATTGAGGTCATGGATGCACACAGAGGAGAACAAGCGACGGACCTTGCAGAAGTACGACATTGCAGCTGCCATCACCAGGACTGATATATATGACTTCCTGGTGGACATAATTCCGAGGGATGAAATGAAAGAAGAGGGACTCGGGCTTCCAAGAGTTGGCCTGCCGGCTGCTATGGGGCCCCAGCTGATCATAGTTCTTATCCATATTACTATGTGCCAGCACAGCAGGTATGATGTATGGTGGCCAGCAGGGTCACCCAATGACGTATATGTGGCAGAAGCCGCAAGGGCAAGAGGCAGCAGTCTCCCTGAAAGTAGCCAAGGATAGTAACAGAAAAGCAATTACATCTTGGTCTGAACTTAGGCCTCTAAGCAAATATGATTTGGTTATGTTAACTGCCGATGATTGCTGGCTGAAACAGTTGCCATTAATTAGGTCATAGGGTTTCCTGATGGTAGTTTCGACTCCCGACGCTGCCATGGCAGCAGTAGAAAATGATTGTGATTTGCAAACTAATGTAGTATAAGATTACCCTTTTCTGTCTAGTCCAATATACCAACTGTTGGGCCAATGGAGGCCCTTGTAGCAACTGAGTGATGGGACTTCATGCGACGCCTGTGTTTGTTTGCCTAATTTGTTAGCCATTGTGCTCTTTGCTTGACTAGTGTTTTGCCTTCCTGATCACTCACTCAGTCACCAAAGTTTCATAGTTAACACTTAACACAAATGCTTATTTCAGGCTAAACTGGAATTTTTCTTTCACTAGATATATGCCCGTGCGTTTCACGGGACTATGAATTTTTGTCCACGTCTATGGCGGCAAAGAGATATTTTTCATGAGCCCCATTCACCTATGCTGTTGCAGAACCAGAGCTGCAAGCATTGCTCCTTGCTGAAGACGCGAGGCACAGTCCGCCATGATCCGGCATGTCTGCCACATAGTAGGACTCGCCTGCATTCCATGGTGGTTGTGCCCAGCACCAGGATCCTCTCTACGAGATTGTAGTGTATGCTTTTCTTCGTGGTCGAATTCGCCAGTGCGCGAACCGCTCGTCGCTGGAGAGTGGGTAAAAGCGATGACCTCAAACGAGACGCTACACAATATACATAGATATAAATTATAAATAGAGACAGGTCTCCAGTTCCAAATCCATACATAAATTAGTAACACCAAAGTGTGGTGGTTGAAACATTTGATTCAGAATTAGGATTCATCCTTCCTTTTAATAAAAAAATCATAAAACAAAGAGAACAAAAGTGCAGGTGTTGGAGCCACCTAAAATGCTCGGATAATATTAGATTTAAGGTAAACGTTATGGTCAGGGCGTCGGACGTTTGGACGCTCCCCACCGCTCCATTCCTTATCTGTTTCTACCGTTTTTTTCTTCCCCATCCCTTTTCTTCTTCAACCTTCCATCCCGACGTATTCCTCATCCATTCCGGCGGCGGCACGCTCCCCAACCCCGGCAGGTTTGTCCCGCACCCCGGTGGCCTCGTCCCCCACCCCGACGGCGACGCGCTCCCCCACCACAGCGTCCTCCTCGTCCACCCCGGCGGTGGCGCGCTCCTCCACTCCAGGAACCTCGTCCCTCATCCTGGCGGCGCCCTTCCCCCCACTCCGACGTCCTCAACCAACCGGGAGCGCCCAACGCCCTCGGATCCGGTGGCCCTCTCCCCGACCCCGGCAAGATCCGAGCGGGGAAGGATCGGTCGGCGGCCATGTTGCAATAGGTATCTCACGATGTTGCAGTAGGGATTCTTGAATGTTGCAAGCGCTGTAGATGCGCACGGGTGTTGCGGATGAACGTATCGTCTGATGTTGCACGATTGATTTTCTGAGATGTTTCGATGTTGCAATAGTTGGCTTTTGTTGTTTCATCTGTCAATTTTTCATGTTGCAATATTTCTTCCCGTACGAGCTCAACCCCAACTCAACATATGATGATTTTTTGGAAATGTTGCATGAAACATGTGTTCAATGTTGCAGTGGGAATTTTTCCTCACGAATATTATGTTTACATTGAGCTATTTTTTCGCATCTTTTCATGTTGCAACCATAGATTTTCAATGTTGCAGCTATTTTGTTTGATGTTGCAACGGAATGTCGGGTAATTAGTGGTATTTATTATGGTACTACTATAGCCGTCAGATTTAAAACGGATGGTGATGCATGCGTCCGACGAAAGTTGCTCCGCCAGACGTCCGGACGCTAGCAAGCCCGTAGATTTAAATACTATATGGCCGGATGGGATAATACCCATGCTCAACTCTGATAATGAACCCCAGGTCCCCAAGCTGGCCAGCACTGAGCATTACCACATCACAAATCGGATTGGACAATGAATGCTATTAGAACGGTAATGTCGTCCGGCTTCCCTTTGCGCAATCGCTTTGAGCTTGTTTGATTTGACCTCTCGTAAGCGACGCCGGCGATGATGTCCGCCATGTTCTTGGGCGAGAAGCCCAACCTGGTGCCCATCTGCACGGCGAGCTCCAGCTGCTCCTCGAGAATGTTGTCGAAAAGCCCGTCCGTCCCGACCACCACGACGTCCCCAGCCCTCACCGCGAGCTGCCCTGCCTTGGCATCCAAGACGCTGTCGCTGTGTTCGCCTGCCGCGCTGAGCTGAAACGGCGGGTCGGAGGAGGAGAAGAGACGCTGTTTCCGCCGGGCGGCAGTGGAGGAGAAGCGAAGCTTCTTTAGCGAGGTGCGGGACAGGTGCCGCTGCGGCGTCGACAGGAACACGATCTTGCTGCCCCGAAGCACAGCGAAGGCACTGTCGCCGATGTACGCCCACTCCAGAGCGTTGCCTGCGAGCGACAGGATCACCGCCGTCGACGCCCCCGGCGCACCGGACGCGGCCGTCTCGTCGTAGGCCCGCTCCAGCAGCGCGCGGGGGCAGACGTGCGCGCCGGGCTCCAGCGCCGCAACCTCCGCGGAGGCGTTCGTCATGAGACCGCGGGAGAAGGCGCCAGCGTCCACGCCGGACTCCGCGTACGCGCCGACGCCGTCCGCCACGCCGAGGACGCCGGCCTTGGTGTTCCCGAAGTGCGCGTCGTGGTCGTGCAACGGCACGTAGCATGACGCCCAGTCAATCCTCGGCGCCGCGGCGTCGTGTTCCGTGGGGCCGCGGTCACCGGCACCGTCGTCCGTCGCCGGCGGCTGCAACAGGGAGGCGGCGAAGTCGGCGACCTCGTCGTCCTCGCCGGGAGCTGGCGTGGGAGACGCTCGGTAGCCGAGCCCCAACGCGACGCGGAGTGCGTCAGGGACGCGGGCGTCAATGTCTCCGAGGGTTTGGTGGATCTGCTCTAGATTCTCCATCGTCGTTGCCATCGTCCGGCGCCTCCTGCTTGCTTAGATCGCTTCCTCTTCTAGTTTGGAATTTATAATCTAAAAATACCAATCCGCCAATCCGGACGTACTGACATCGGACTCGGAGAGGGAGATCGACGGGGTGACCGACTCATGGGAGATTGGGAGGCGTCCGACGATGGATCTAGTAGCAGTTGATGTTCGGGTCTGTTTGGTTCAACCTGTTAAAGTTTAACACCCATCACATCGGATGTTTGATACTAATTAGAAATATTAAATATAGACTAATTACAAAACTAATTGCACAGTTGGAGTGTAATTCGCGAGACGAATCTATTAAGCCTAATTAATCTACCATTTGACAATGTGGTGTGTAGTAACCATTTGCTAATGGTAGATTAATTAGGCTTAATAGATTCGTCTCGCGAATTAGCACAGGGTTCTGCAATTAATTTTATAATTAGCTCATGTTTAGTTCTCCTAATTAGCATCCGAACATCCGATACGACACTGCTAAAATTTAGCACCCCGTATCCAAACACCCCCGAAATCGATCGATTAACTTCAATCACGGACGATGGATCTAGCAGTTGAAATCGATTTCGCAGACTGTAATCAAAAAGGAAAAAGGAAGAAACCAAAAGGAAGGAGAAATCAAGCAAGGAAAGCACCAGAAATACACAAATCGACGTCGAGAACTCTATATCGAGGTCAACGATGATGATGGGGATCGGACCTGGGAGCCTACAAACGGTGGGTGGATGGATAAGAACGGTGCTGTACAGAATTGCAGGAGCTACAAAAGCTTGGTTCATGGACCGAGGGTCCCACGTGTAAGTGTCACATTTTTTTAAACCCAAACCACAGGGTTCCCATATGTACTTCGATTTAAACATGCACTTGTGGCAGATTAATTGTCAAACATACAATTTATATTTTTGTTTGGTCTTGACACGTAGTACCTGTCGAAGTAGTAATCACATGTGTTTATTTGCTAATCAAAACTTAACAGTGATTAAAGAAAAGTTTTCTTCTCAAGAATTTGAAAGTCTCGGGCATTTGGTGCAGAGATATCGGCTCGTGAAAGCCGATTCCAAGAAATGCGTAAAGATAGATATCAAAGGAGGGTTGCTAATGTTCGATCGTATTCTTCAGATTCTGATGAGGAGTTAGAAGTGGGGGATTGGCTGAATGGATCAGAAATAAAAAGCCAGTTTCCTGTCCTTGGGTGAAAAATTCGCTGGAAACATATAGTTTTGATATTTCAAAAGCTAATAAGATCTTTGGTTAGTTGTTGCAACAGGGACAGATCCAGTTATCCCCAAATCATACGATCCCATCGGTTGAAGAGTTTAAAGCAATACTAATGATTGCAAAGTTTTTTATCAGCAGATCCAATCAGCTATTGAATAAGGTGGAATCAAGTTCGAAGGAGTCAAAAGGTCGATGAAGATAGATGGCACCCTTTTCCGACGGGCACAAACATGGTGGAGATCAGCTTGGTGAAAGGAAAAGCTAAAGGCCTGCTTGTATTCACTTTTCTGAAACTCGCTTATCTGGCAAGCAGGTTTAAGAATCCGCTGTCTGAATAAGCAGGGTGTTTGGCAATCCTGATTATTTTGTATCGATTGTCTGTCCTGGCTGGTAAATTGACCTGAATGCCCCTAAGGCTAATAATAGCTCATTTTTTTTGTGAATATGAGGAAAAGACAATAATTCTAATGTCTTTGGGTTTGTTAAATAAAAATTGCATTACAATAATATGAAATTGATATGATAGATCGGTCTAGTATGAAAACATTCGTCATGGGTACAACAACGAATCACGAAATCATAGCGACAGCAATAGCATCACGCAATGCACCCAAATCCATATCATCTCCTAAAGCAGCAGCACCACCATCTGTGCTAGGCTGGGTTGGATTAGCATCATCTTTCTCAAAATCCTAATCAAAATGCACGTCATGTACGGCACTATCTCTGATGAAATTGTGAAGGGCCATACAAGCAACTATAATTTTGGACTGCTTGTTAACCGGATAACTGGGCAAATTTAAGACAATGCGCCACTTCATCCTTAGAACTCCAAATGATCGCTCAATCAAATTTCTAAGGGATGAATGTGCATGATTAAACACTTCTTTCAATCCCACCGGATGCTGACCATGCTGCCATTCAGAAACATGATACCTCTGTCCCTTGTAGGGTGCAAGAAATCATTTTCTATTAGGATATCCAGAGTCAACAAGATAGTACTTGCACGCATGTTATATTTATATATTATATCACAATGAGCACATATTCTCTGGAAAATAAATTGCAATATAACTCGTTCTTACCATCGGGAGGATGTAAAAATTTTTCCTTGTACGTGAGAAGCATGTCCAATAATACATGAGTGTCATGGATAGAACCAGGCCAACCAGTGACAATAAATATGAACCGCATATCAAAGTCACATACCGCCATAATATTTTGTGAAGGATACCCATGCCGGCCAATGTATTTTGGTTGATCAGCTAATGGCACAGTTACAGGTATATGGGTACCATCTATTGCTCCTATGCAATCTTTGAAATGAGGCCAGAACCTTGCTTCTTGTAGTTTAGGATGAACAATAGAAAATTTTGGGTCCTTAGGTCTCACAATGTCAACAGCTAATCTCATGATAGATTCAAGAACCTCTTCCAATTTCCTACTGACAGTTTCTAATGAGCAACGAAAATTATTCTTGCATTGCCTAAAAGATTGAGGTGCACCACAAGCCCATAGAAACATTCCTAATGCTTCCTTGCTACAAAATTATCTACTTGATCTCAATCCATAATCTTGTACCCAGGTGTCATGAAGGCTTAAGAAAACTGACCTTCTCATTCTGAACATGTTAAAGCACTCCACTTAATCTTATAGTTGCAACTCAACCCATTGTATTCCAGTCATCCTTGGTATCGTAGTAGTAATCTTCTTCTTGTTCATACTAGATGATGCCATGTAGTCCAGATCAAGCATTGCCACTATGTAATCATCATCAGTATCATCAAATTCATCGACATCCATGCTATGAACAGAGTCACTGTTGCCTTCACATTCACTAGAGGTACTCATAAAAAAATGCAAGCCTGTCAAAAAGTACTAACCAGATAATTAGATGAATTTTTATTGGTACAACACAACTGATAAAAGGTATATAGTCTCACACAGCATACTTAGGAACATAAAAGAAACAAAAGAGAAATGGCATACTAATGCAAGACCCTAGTGCTTCTTCCTTATCTCCCAAGCCCTCCTCAGCCAATTCAACCTTCCATTTGATGTCTTCAATGTAATGAACACATCACGGTTCTCCTTTTTTTAAAGAAGTTATGTGGCATAGAAGTGTTCATCACTCCCCTCCTCAGCCTCATCCTTGATGACTTGATCCAACATACTTCCAATCTCATCTCTAACGTGATCAACAACTTGTTAAGTGGCTAAATATTTACTACTTTGAACTTTCAACTCATGCATCGACCAAATGGTTCATGCATTGGTCTCTAAAAATCTTCTTCTTCTTTCCTTTAGGGGAACTAGGAGCTGGCCTTTTTGCAGCCCTCCACTCAGAACTTGTTGGGGCCTTAGGTGCCTCCTTATCAATGTCACCCCCGGCATCAGCAACATCATGTTCATCAACATCAACATTGCCATCACCACATGGAACATATGAAGTCTCATTTGTAACAATGACAGATTCAAACATGATTCGCATCTAATCCTTATACTCAAGCGGGGCTGTTCTGAACCGGATACAACCTTGCATAGCCTGTAAAATAACACCAAAACAGTATGCCATTAGACCTTCTGTTCAAAACAAACAATGTGTATGTGAACTATCTCTAATCGGGAGTGTTAGTGGGCTCACCGCATTTTGTTATTCCCACCATTCATTATCAGCCACAATACAACTAGTAACAGGATCTCTTCCCAATTCGGTTGCTCTCAAGTTCAAAACCTTCCATTGGGTAAACATTTTTTTCAATATATCCCACCTGTTCTTCATTTGAGTCTCATTTTATGGCATCTTGGTACGCTCATAAAACTTTCTAACAAGATTTGCATATCCCACCACATTCAAACATTGTTGCGGCCAATTGAAAACAAGTACTTCTTCCACACAAATGTCATTGAAAGCTTTCACGGCAAATGAATCCCATTTTGCCACAATCTTTGATGACTTTTCCATCTAAAATTTGATTATAGTACTGTACAATTAAATATAAATCTAGAATCTTGTTTACTGACCATAAACTGAGAGCGTCATTAATCAAGAAGTACTACTATGCAATTCACAATCTGCCATTTGCACAATCCATCAAAAAATTCATACCAATTTTACCTTGCTCTTGCTCTTGTGCAATCCGTCTCAACAGCAGCACCTTCTTCTCAACAGCAGCACCTGAGGGGAGCCAGCACCTGCGGGAAAACAGCAGGGGGTCACCACACAGGTCCAGCACATAGGGGACAGACGGGATCTGCAGGAACAACAACAGGGTGGCGGATGGAATCTGCGGGCCAGCACCTGCGGGCAGTAGCAACAGCAGGCGGAAGGGATCTGATGGCCAACGCCTGCGAGCAGGAACAACAGCAGGCGGATGGGAACTCCTACAAGAATAGCAGCAGGCAGGTGGACAGGATCTGCTCAATAGGGAGGAGCCGGGCTGGATCTGGGCAGGGAACCGGTGGAGGGTGGCGGCCGAAGCCGGATGGAGGTGGCTGGAGCCAGTGGCGGACAGGGTCGGCGGCGGACGGGCACGGGGAACGGACGGCAGGTGTCGGTGGGGTGAGGGGTATCGGGAAAAAATTGGTCTGCTTGCGGGAGAAGCGTCCCAGAGGCCGCGTACAGGAGAATCGGAGCGGTAGTTCTATTTTGGATTGTGGGCTAAGCGGCTTGGTGGGTAAGCAAGAAATAACCAAAGTGTTTGGGTGGGCTTATGGCTTATTTCCACCGATAAGCGGGAAATAAGCGGATACAAATAGGGCCAAAGTATTGACATTGGCTAGAGAAAAGGAGTTTGGAGCCGTGGATCCCAAGGTGCAGCTCTCAGCCGATGAGTTTAAAGAGGCCGGGAAGCATCGTGCTAAAGCCGATATGAACAAGGCGAGACATCCAAGTCTAGTGCTAGTAATCGTCCACGTGTCACGACTCAAATGCTACTAAGTAAATACAAGTGCCAACAAGAAAAAGAGTATCGGCATCAGAAAGAGGAAGAAGAATACTTGCGCCAATATGAAGAGAAGAGATATGAAAGAGAACAGACTGAATTGCATCAAACAGAAATCCGACAGAAATCAAGTTTGGCGCATCAAACAGAAAGCCAATGAAGGTAAGCCATCGGCTCCAATAAATATGGTTTTTTTCTTACCTGCAGGTTTTAGGGCTTATTTTGATGAAAACCATGGAGAACCTAAAGAGATTGAAGAAGCAATGGCACAATTAACTCTCCAACCACAACATGCAGTATTTGATAAACCAGAGAAGCATCAGCACCTAAAACCATCGTATGTCAAAGGATATGTTGATGGAAAGCCGATGATGAAGATGTTGGTTGATG
Organism: Setaria viridis; assembly: GCF_005286985.2. Taxonomy (NCBI): domain Eukaryota; kingdom Viridiplantae; phylum Streptophyta; class Magnoliopsida; order Poales; family Poaceae; genus Setaria; species Setaria viridis. Next base: position 35,069,167 of record NC_048263.2, read on the forward strand.
GAGGAGCTGTTGTCAACCTTATACCTTACACCACATATCGGAAGCTTGGGAAAGGACCTGAAGATTTAATCAAGACCGATACGATGCTGCTGGATTTGGAGGAAACGCATCTCAGACCAAGGGGGCATTAAATGTTGAATTGATGATTGGAAGTAAAAGTCTTCCTACTACTTTCTTTGTCATCTACGGAAAGGGTTCATATAGTCTGCTCATTGGTCGAGATTGGATTCATGCTAATTGTTGTGTTCCTTCGACAATGCATCAATGCCTAATCAAGTGGCAAGGTGATGACGTTGAAGTGGTCCAAGCTGATGCATCAGTTAGCATGGTTACAGCCGATTCATTAGTATGGGAGTTTGAAAATGTCGAGTGTCTCTCTGAAAGAATTTGGGAATGAGATTTTATTCAGACTAATGATCAAGGTCTTTGGAGTTTGTCCAAGCAGACAGCTCTGAAAGTTTTTTTTAATGGATAATTGATCGTGATGTTTTAAAGATTTGATAGCCGATGATTATGAAATCTCTTATGGATGATGATTTGGAATAATTAAATTGTTATTGGCTACATGCACTGGAACCTTTTCCTAAGCGCTCAATGGAAAATATGGGTTGATACTTAAAAGCTGATGGATCCTACATCAGCTGGGTAATAGCCGATACCGCATGGTATTACCTTTAGAGGTAAAAAATGAAATGATCATGAAAGCCGATGTGACATGCATCGCCTCTAGAGCAAATAATATTACAAAAAGAAACGTTGTTCATCATTAAGCATCATGGAGTTTTTCAAGTTAACCAGATGAAGGGCATAGTTTTTACAATGATCCTAGAGTTTTCTGGATCGCGTTCACCGCACGCAGGTGGATCTGGTCAATTTCATCAATTATCCGATTATCGTCTTCAACAGTTCCTGGAATCGGTTTGATACTTTGATGAAGAGTGCGAGCTTGACGAATCTTAAGGACCACCTCTTCTCTGATTTTACCGACAGTTTCTGGAAGTTGATTCAGTTTCTGCTCTTGATCGTTGATGGCGACTCGGACGTCCTCTAGTTCTTCTAGAAGCTAGGCCTCTCTGACTCTAAGTCGATCGAGTTCCTAGTTGATCTAGGCTGGGGCTTCTCCGAGGGTGTCGATTTGTTTCTTCAATTCTGCAACTTCCTGTCGACCGGTGTCCCTTTGATTGATCATACCTTGCTGAGCAGATCGGTCGGCCAAGCGTTGTTGTGCTTGAAAAACTTGGAATTGATGGCCTTCAATAAAAGCTGCAGGTATGATGGCTGATTCAAGTTCTGGGGTCAGGTGATTTCTGACAGATTGAAGAATGGTGCAGATCAGCTCAGCATCTTGAACCAATTCGATTATATTCTAGTCCAGAAAAGCCAACATCTCTTGAAGTCGATTCTTCACCTCATCGGCTAAGGGTGTCACTATTGTTTGTTGAGTCGATGTGCTTGAAGGGCCTACTTCGTCTTCAGCCATGAAATCATCAACATTGAAGGAGAAGAGACTATCGGACGGAGAATCTTGGGCCTGCAAGATTAAAGATAAGATTAGAAACAAATTGTTAAAATTAATGCAAAAGACTGAGGTAAAGAGATATGCTTTTTTCAATTGGATTTCTTAGTGAACAGAAGGAACAATGGCCGATGAGCCTGATGTAGGCATTTGGGGAAACGTCTCATTGGTTGATGGTTGCGCATATGGATCAGAAGAACTAACAGCCGATGAAGTGATAGGCAAAATTTGAGTTTCTTCTACCCTCTGGACAGTCGTCGGCTGGATATCAGGAGCTGGAGCAGATGTCTAAGAGAAAACTTTGGTCAATATAGACAGAGCATAAAAGTCAATTTGTGTAAGAAAATGAGTTACCTGAACAGTTTCAGTTGACGATGGTATCCCAGGAGCGGTAGATGATGAAGAGCCAAGTTTGCGCTTCCTGGATGCCGGTCCTCACATCAAGTCAGTCATAGTAGGAGCATCGGCTCCCATAATGGGAGAGGTTGATGGTGGTGCGCTGCTCGCTCCTGCTCATAGTAGGAGGCTCCACATCAGCATCCGGTGAAGAAGCCGATTAGATATTGTTTAAAGATAACAATAGTGAATTGGCTGATAGAGATTTCTTACTTCATCACCAGATTTGATATATTTGGCATCCAAGTGTTGACAGTAAGTCTTGGAAGATTGACAAAAGAGATGTCTCTTTCGTTCCAACCACCACTGACTGAACAGTCTCGAACTAAATACGTCGTACAACCATTGTATCAATCCGATTGGTGGAAATGACTAAATACGTCGTACAACCATTGTGTCAATCCGATTGGTGGAAATGTCGATGCAAGGGTCTGTATTCTATTGAATTCCAAGGTACTATATTTCCAAAAAAAAAGAATCATAGGAACTTAATTTTGCAATAAAATTGCTGGCTGGTTGGAGGCATATTAGTATCAAATCCACCGTAAAGGACAAAGAACTAAAGAATACTCCTTTGGAGTACTATCACTATGAGGGGCCCTGTAGAAGGAACAGTGCTTCCATGTGGACCGCGGACTCAGGGTCTGTTTATTCTACATACTAAAGTTTAGTTCTTATCATATCAAATCTTCGGATGCTAACTAAAAAGGCTAAACATGATCTAATTATAAAACTAATTGCACAGATGGAGATTAATTCGTGAGACGAATCTATTCAGCCTAATTAGTCCATGATCTAATCATGGACTAATTAGGCTTAAATTCGTCTCACGAATAAGTCTCTATCTATGTAATTGGTTTTGTAATTACTCTATATTTAATACTCCTAATTAGTATCTAAATATTTAATGCGAGGACTAAACAGTCCGTGGAACCGAACGGGCCTCGTTCTACCACCCCCTTGTCGCGTTGCGCGCCCCGCTGAGCTTGCCAGCCTTGCCGGTGGCGGGCGGGGAGACCGGACCGGAGAGCCGAGCCGAGCGCGAGCAGCGGCGTGGTGAGCGCCACTGCGCAGGGGGGAGGAGTAGAAGAATGGTGGAGAGCACGAGAGATTCCGCGTGCTCCCCTCCCTCCCGCCGTTCCCACGGCCGCACAGCTCATCCCCCTGGCACACTGCCGCGCCACCACCCAACAACCCGCGCTCGGCTCTCGGATCCCCCTGCTGCTCGGACACGGCCAGCGGCATGTGATCCCCGCATTGACAAGCCGCCGCTCCGCATGTGGTGGAGCGGGGGCTTGGCATGGCAGAGTCTGGCTGCGAGCGACGACCCCGTCCCGGCCCGCGGCGCGCCGCGCTGTCATGTGTCGCGGCGCGCCGCGCTGTCATGTGTCGCGGCGCGGGGCATGCGCGCGCACGGCGTGCCCGCCCGGGAAGAGGGCTGGTCCGTTCGGTGAATTCCCTGTCACGTAGTAGTCGCGGTCCATAGATGCCTGCAAAACTCACAGGCGGCTCAAGGAAATGCGTGTCTGATGGTTGTGATTTGTGAAATTGGTTTGAGCTATCAACAAAAGTCACTCCGTACTAATGTACTCCCTCCGTTCCAAATTGTAGGTCGTTTTAGCTTTTCTAGATTCATTGATATTATTATGCATCTAGACATATGCTATATCTAAATACATAATAATATCTATGTACCTAGAAAAGCCAAAACGACCTACAATTTGGAACGGAGGAAGTACTATGTAAGGATTGGATCCGGGTATTCAATCCGCCGCTGAGATGCTCAGTTGACTCGCGGAGTACTAAATTCGTGCATAAGGGTAAGGAACTTTGGATGAATTAATGCGAATGGGTGTAAGCCTCGTAGCTCGGAAACACCCAGTGCAGGTAATGTCAGTTGGCGAAGTGGCGTTAAGCATCCCTAGCGGTACGCAAAGAGAGATCGTGATGATATCATCTACGTCCGTACCGCTCTCCTCGTGGAGTAGATCCCGCATCCAGGCCAACCCTTTTTTTGACCTGCAGGCAGGCCAGCTGGGCCGTGAGCGCGGTGGGAACGGGCTTCCCAAAAAGCGAGCCCCGGCCCGACGCAGTTTATGTTACTGATAACACGCGAGGAAGTAGGAACTGATCAGAATTGTGCGACGTCCTCCCTTTAAGCATACGATTCCAGCTCCAAAACTGAAACCTAAGTATGCGATGCCGCTGAAAGGCGTTTGCTTTAGACTTTAGGGTAGGGTAGAGTGGGAACGCGAACAAAGACAAACGAATCGTAGCTCGGATAGCTAGCTCCTCAACCAAATCTATACGTGCCCCGGCCCCAAAGAAGAATATCTCAACCTCAAGGTGGCCTACAGTCCTAGGCATGGGAATTGGGAACGGAACGGCATCTTCTACAACCTACATACACTATTTCTTCATCTTTATCTTCCACCCTTTACTGTTACTCGCACCTAATTGCCACCAAAACCGCCCTTTAAAATCCCACGCCTCGGATACCATTGTCCGATCATGTACAACAGTACAGAGATCACTTATTTTAAGGGAGATCGAGGCACAGTTCCTTTCGTTTTCTTTTTAAGTTTTGAACGAGGCAGGGGCACAATTCAACTCCGTAGCTCACGTTATGCGGAGTGCTAAGTACTAACCATGTGACGTGCATGCGTGCCATTAGCCATCATGATTTTCAGTAGCATGAGAAATGAGCATTGTGCATCGAGCACGGGCACGGCAGGAAGGAACATCATGCACCGGCGGCGCGCAACGAACGCCGGGCCGAGCCAGGCGTGTAACCGTCGGCACCGAGCTACCAGCAGCTAGCTAGCTCCTCGGTCCTCGCCACGCTAGCCAGAGCTCACGCTGACGCTTGACGCCCTCCTCGACGTGCGGTCCGGCTCCGCGGCCAAGCGATCGGGAGAACACAAGACGACGAAAAAGCGGGAGGCGATTTGGGCGCTCGGCCTCGACGGACGGAGGCGGGGGTGGGGCGGCGGTCACCGCCAAGTTGGCGCCGCGAATATTCCCTCCCGCCGGGCCCGGGGGAGGGGCCACGCGACGCCACCGCCAACATCTCCCCGCGTCCCTCTCGCCCGCCTCGCCCCCAGGGCCCCACCCCGCTTCCCTTCACCGCCCGCCCTTTCGCTCTCCGCCCGGCCGCTACGTGCCGCCGGAATATTCCCCCTCGGCAAAGGCCTTTGTGCAGCTCGCTGTCGGTCATCCATCACCAAATTCCGTCGGCATATCCACTGATGGCATAGGAACGGTCGTTCTCGCGAGCTGTTAATTCCGTAGTGCTGATCACCACCTCCTCGTTTGGCGCTGGTATATCCAGTGGCGTCGTTCTTGATCCCGAGCTCCCGGCCGGCGAAGCTCCGGCTGTCGCCGGCATTGACCGCCGGGATGGGCAGGACAGGCAATGGCGCCTACTAGGCACGTACAGCGCACGGTGTTCTCGAGGCAAATCTAGCAGCGATCAGACAGACAGCTTCTCTGGCCTAGGACCGGAAGACACAGCACGGCACGCACACATGCCAGCCCCGCCCTTGTCGGGGGCCGGCCTCCACGTGGCGCGCCGCCGCACATGCCGATTGACCTGTCCTGTCCCGCGCGCGCGCCCTCCCTCCCGATCTCCGAACTCTGAACCCAACAGAAAGCGACCCCGGATCGGACGGCGTGGGCGCCGGTCGCCCGCGATCGGACGGCCGCGGTGGTGCGGTGCCGTCGTGCCGAGTGCCGACGACCCGCTGGCGTCTGTTAGTTTTTGGTTCCGGCCGGGGGCTTGCCCCCCGGCACAAGGCTCCCCCAAGATTCCGCGCACACATGACTGGCGAGTACATGGCGATGATGATGGCGAGGCGATGCCGATGCGCTCCTCCTCGCTTTCTTTCTCTGTCTACTACATATTCTTCCTCCAGTCCTCTCCCCCCCCCCCCCCCCCCCCCCCCCCCCCCCCCCTCTCTCTCTCTCTCTCTGTGTCCGTGTCTCTCCGCCCAGCTTTCGAACGCGCCACTCATCGCACACATTCCCGTCGGGAATCCGCCTCGGGCTTCGCCGAAATTCTACGCTACCTCTCATCTCCCCCGCGACCGCGCGAGCACCAGATTCACACCGCGCCGTGTGCGGAATCTGCCTCTAGCAAGCTGCGAGCCGCAGCCGGCCGGGCGGACGTGCGCGCGCGCAAGCGTACGAGTCGCAGCGTGCGCCGGGCCAGCCAGACCAGCTGCGGCGTGATCGGACAGCCGGCGGCGGCGGGTCGGGGAGCGAGGAGGCCAAGACCGAGAGATACACAGGCCGCGGGGTCAGCAGCATGTTCGAGGGGATGGAGAGGGCGGGGTACGGCGGCGCGGCGGCGATGGGCGGGGTGGTGCTGTCGCGGGACCCCAAGCCGCGGCTGCGGTGGACGCCCGACCTGCACGAGCGCTTCGTCGAGGCCGTCACCAAGCTCGGCGGGCCCGACAGTGAGTACCTGCACTGCATGTCCTCCATTTCATGCTTCCTTATTCCTCTAGTAGTGTACAAACAAGCACAGACAAGCTCCCATCAGCTCGATGGAACAGTGGTGCTAAACAGCAGCATGCATGCTCCATCTTCGAATCCATCTGAATACTTGCTCTAACTGATTAACAGCTTCACTGATCAGGGCTCCTAGTTGCCATCACATTACTACAACTTCTGCTTCGGAGGTTCTGACCATCGTTTTCCATTTGATTTTGCTGTGCGACGGCAGAAGCGACGCCCAAGTCGGTGCTGAGGCTGATGGGAATGAAAGGGCTCACCTTGTACCACCTCAAGAGTCATCTCCAGGTACCAGCTACTCCCATCTTCTTCTCTACAAATTCATGTGTAAATGCTGTCCGTCGTCCACGTTGTATCGCTTTGTCCCGTGCTGATTTCTGCTTGTTGACGACGGTCCCTCTTGTCGCAGAAATACAGGCTTGGCAAACAGAGCAAGAAAGATACAGGCTTGGAAGCCAGCAGAGGGGGTATGTACCTTGCAAATACCACTACTGAATACTGAGCTGCTAAAATGAAAAAAAGGATAAAGCGTTCTTTTCCAAATCTTACCCTCATTTTTTTTTATCCTTTTCACAGCATTCGCCGCACAGGGCATCAATTTCTCCGCTCCAGTGCCTCCTAGCATTCCATCTACTGCCGGTAACAATACGGGGTGAGTAGCAGTCACCATCCTATCCGGCACGCTTCCTTTAACATCAGTGTCTCAGTGCCTAGATTCATGCATGTCTGCTTTTTGGCACGGCCATGATGTGAAGAACATGCATCTATCGTCTCCCTCGAGCAGCAATAATTCAAGGACAAAAACCTATTTTGATGATGTGCATCAGTAGAACTGAACTGTCGCTGCCAAAACGCCATGATGACCATGAAGTAGCATAGAACGAATTAGCAGCGGTTTTTGTTGGCAGTGTCTGAAATAAGATGCCTTTTGATCGTAATATCTTCGTCCAAAACAAAGGATATAGGTCGTACTATTAGTGATTCAAATATACTCGGTCTACTCTGATAGAAGAGAAATATCATCCTCACAACGTGCTTACTCAAATAGCACCGGACGGTCAATGATTGGGCAGATGAAGTCACACGAAAGGGACGTTGATGTGTCAAGGTATAGGGCTTTATCGAAGCCTACAATTTAGGTGTTGTTTAATAAATTGCATAACTGAATTTAGAGTCTCATCACACTTGTTAATTGTTTAAAAAAAGTAAACGAAAAATAACGTATTATATGATTGATGAAGTGATGCAAATTATATGCCTGGGTTGGGATTCAGAATAGCTATACCTTTGTCAATCAATTGATGCAAGTAGCAATGTATGAATCGGGAGCTGGATTAATCATCTACTCGAACAAAAAGAATTAAAATTTGCCAAGCAAGCTGCATTCCGTACAGTCATTTTCTGGAGTCTGAATTACTAGTTCCAGTTTTAGCATTTTTTTCATCACAGTTTTCATGGTCTTGTTTCTGTTTGGTTTACCGTTTCTGAACATGGATCAGAGAAACGCCACTTGCGGATGCGCTGAAGTACCAAATTGAAGTCCAAAGGAAACTCCACGAGCAGCTTGAGGTGAGACTACCAAGCAATCTTCCCCATTACAGCTTTTGCAGCCACGAACAGAAAATTTTGACCTCTTAATTTCTTTTACACATGCAGGTGCAGAAGAAGCTGCAAATGCGAATAGAGGCGCAAGGCAAGTACTTGCAAACAATACTAGAGAAAGCCCAGAACAACCTGTCCTACGATGCATCAGGAGCTGCGAACCTGGAGGCAACCAGGTCGCAGCTGACAGACTTCAACCTCGCGCTCTCGGGTTTCATGGACAACGTGTCACAAGTGTGCGAGCAGAACAATGGCGACCTGGCGAAAGCCATATCCGAGGACAACCTCAGAGCGAGCAATCTAGGCTTCCAGCTGTACCATGGCGTTCACGACGGCGATGATGTCAAGTGCACTCCGGATGAAGGGTTGCTGCTGCTGGATCTGAACATCAGAGGAGGCTACGATCACCGATCCGCTGCGGATTTGAAGATGAATCAGCACATGAGGTGAAAGATTCAGTAGATGGACGGCAACAACCGTAGTTTAATCTAATAGTTCCCCTTGTGTTGTGAGAAATTCTTTCAGCATTCCGGAGGATGCTTGTTTACAGCGTTGGTCTAATGTAAAATTTGTGGTAAGAGGCTCCGAATAAGCATAGAAATTGAGCTAATCTTACACGAGATCTGTGTAATTCATATGTATCTAGAATCGAAAGAGCTGCAATATGAGGTCATGCAGCATTTGCAGCAGGCCGTTTGCAAGCAGGGTAGTTTTGTTTGTCTGGTCATCCGTGTAATTCATATGTATCTAGAATCGAAAGAGCAGCAATATGAGGTCATGCAGCATTTGCAGCAGGCCGTTTGCAAGCAGGGTAGTTTTGTTTGTCTGGTCATTTTGGTTGAGCATGTAAAATCAGATCAGTTGGTCTGTTGGAGTACTACAGAGGACCTACAACTGAAACTGAGCAGGGTGGCATGCTGACAGGAACAGGTCATTCAGAGTGCAGACATACGGGTGGCTGCATTTAGTTTATAAAGAGCATTAGTAGATCCCTGAACTGAAAGTGGTCACTGAGCGAGAAAAATTACAAAAACAAGGCTCCGATCAAACAACAGAAATGGGAAAACAAACCAAGCAGGTTGCTTTTGAAGCTGATGGTATTGAGAAGATTCAGTAAGCTGAATAGTCAAGGACGTATCAAGGTCTGATCTCTACTCACAAACACAAGCGTACAAGATTTAAGAACAACCCATGAGACTCCATTAATTTGTCAAGTATTACTAGCTACCTCCATCTTATTTTTTGAAATGGATAATGAAGAACTGAGCTGATTAAAAACCGGTTTGTTCAATGATATCCAAGCGGCGCAGGCACCTCCTTGAGCTCCATCCCCTGGAAATGGACGTCCTGCACATAGCGGAATTCAGAAATCAAAATCCGTGTGCACATATAAGATTTGAGTATTTGACAGAGGTAAATCCTGCCAAGTGCCAATGGACATACCGAAGCAAAGTGGTTGACGTCGCGGTGGTGCGCCTCGTCGGCCCTCACCACGGTAACGACGTCCTTTAGCCTGGCATCGGCCGGGAGCTGCCAGTAGTCGATGGCGATGACCGGCGCGGGGACGTTCTCTATCTTGCCGGCCTCGATGTCCTTGAGGAACTCGGTGTAGGAGTGGATGGCCTCCTCCTCGAGGTAGCCGACGACGCGGTGCGCGAACTTGGGGGAGACGAGGTAGCCGAGAAAATAGGCGTTGAAGAAGACCCCCTGCACGGCGAGGACGAGCGCGCGCTCGTACCACCTGGGCTTGGCCACCTCCATGAAGGTCATGAGGTGCATGCGCTCGTTCTCGGCCTCCTCCATCAGCGCCCGGATCCAGCCGCCGCTGTGCTCGAAGCGGCGGAGCGAGCGCAGGTGCAGCAGCATGCCGCCCACCATCCCCGGCACCGCCGCCACCGTCTCCAGCATCATCGCGCGGCAGCCGTACCTCCTCTGCGTCCAATTCTAGTCAGAATTGGCATGTGTGCTCTGCTCCAGGAAAATGGGAGAGGCGAGCAAGAAATTGGGAGGTCACCTGGAAGAATATGTCGGTGGGAAAGCGCAGGGATTTGACGGTCCAGTAGGCGATCTTGTCGAGCAGCACCTTGGGCTTGTGGTGCCTGGTGAGATCGATCGAGGTGTCCGGTTTGTACGACTCCCACGGCTGCAGGATTAGCACACGGGGACGGGTCACGCCAATTGAGACCCAGATCAGCAAAAGGTGCGCGGTCTCTGAACGGGAGACGGTGAGCTACGACTTACCCTGAAGCAAGACCACCTCCACTCGACGCCGTCCTTGCTCACCAGCTTGGACGGCTCAATGCCCCAGTAGCTGCTGACCACGGGGCTCTTCTTCCCGTCCCCCTCCCTCGCGGCCTCCGCCGCCTCCGCCTTGGCGGCCGCGGTGCTGCTGGCGTTCCCCTTCGACGCGGCCGCCTCCTCCTTCACCTCTGCGGTCGATGTGGACAGCAGCCGCACCCACACGGCGGCGGCGGCCTGGGCGAGCAGGGGCCTCGGCGCCGCGGCCACCGGAGAGGAGACCGGGCCGAAGACGCGCGGGCCCAGGTGGCGCAGGAGGACGGATCCGGCGGCGCGGGAGCTCATCGTCGCCGGCGAGTTGTTCGGTGAACCAAAGGATCTCTCTGGAATGAGCTTGCGAAGCTGCAGCTGTGGTCGGGTGCGGTGAGCGAAACGTGGTCGATCGTGATCGCGGCAGGCGTCCCCAATTTTGGACGCGACGGCTGTTGGGTGCAAAATCCAATCAGGGCCCACCTGTCATGCTAATCGGAGGCTGCTAAGCTGAAAAAGAACACGATGAGGCGCGGCAGCAAGCGGAGTGGAGCCATGGGGATGTCAAATCATGGTGGCTGCTAAGCTGAAAAAGAAGAACACGAGGCGGCCGCTAGCGAGTGGAGGCTGCTGCTCCACGATTTAGGGGTGTTTTCAAGCACAACTTGGGGCTTGGACATCATATGGTTGCCGATCCTTTTTGCTGCAGTGTCCTGAACAGCCTAGCCATATGCGCGACAAACACAAACTACTAAAAATACCACCACTTGAAGTTAAAAAGCCATGCGTGCCGTGCCAGTTTGGTCGGTTCCTAGGCTTTCGGCTTTGGATTCAGGGGTGCTTGGTTCCACGAACAGGTCACTGCCATATCAAATGTTTAGAAGTCTCATGTGCTGTTGTTCTTTCTCTAAAATTGTAAAATTGAAGCGTGCACTAGAATATACTGTAAAAGAATTTTGGTTGATGCCTCCGGAGTTTTTTGGTTGATGCCTCTGGAGTTTCCACAACTAGCTAGGTCATGAACAGAAAAGACTACAGAAAAGCAATATGTTGGGGATAACACCTTCGAGCGCCGCCCACAGCATAAGAAACCCTTTGACCTCGCAAGTTCTACATTGGAGTGTTTGGTTCCACGGATTAAAGTTTAGTCCCTATCACATTGAATATTTAGATACTAATTATACGTATTAAGCATAGACTAATTACAAAACCAATTGCACGGATGAAGGCTAATTCGCGAGACGAATCTATTAAGTCTAATTAATTTATGATTAGCACATATTTACTGTAGTAGAGCCCTTCTAGCCTCGCGAGTTCCAAACCGAGAAGTAAAACTCAATTACCCTCGAACGTCATTAGCAGTTCTCAAGATTAACCTCGCAAGTTGCGCTTCGGTAGCAAGGAAAGTGGAACTCATTTAACCTTGCGCGCTATATGGAGGCACTTCTGACAGTAAATCTCGTGTCCTTGCATCACCTATGCTCCTAGGAGGACTTGAGGGCAGTGATTGACAACAATAATAGCTAACTCCCACTAGATTAACCCTCGAGTGTTCTTGGTCGGTTCCGAACACTATGCTTTTATCTTTTTTTCTCCTTACTTAGGAATGATGCTCAGAAAAGAACTATGCGAGGTTGGAACCTTAGATTAACCCTTGAGTGTTCGTGGTTGGTTTCGAACATCGTGCTTTTATCTTTTTTCTTTTACTCAGGAATGATGCTCGGAGAAGAACTAGACGAGGTTGGGACCTCTCGACAGGACTCCATGAAGGAAGCGCCTTGAGGCTAGACATTCGCCTTAGATCGCAGATGAAGTCTTGAGGCTGGACGATTGACTTCGAATGAAGATGAAGTCTTGAGGTTAGAAGACGGAAGGCGTAGTCACGACGATTGACTTCGAATGAAGATGAAGTCTCGAGATTAGAAGGCGGAAGGCGTAAGAAACGTGACTACGTGGTTTCTTCAATTACCTTCATCTACGGCATATCGAGTAAGAATATTTTTGGAATGTAAGGTCATGAATCACTACGAAGGTAAACAGAGACCTGTTTTTCCAAATACGAGTATTATTCCCACCGAAACACGGATCGTTCGGTGTCAAATTCCTTTGACACCGACACAATGGTTGTTAAAACTACCAGAACTACCAGAACGCTATGCTTCATCCTAGGCGAGCAAAAGCCAAAACAACAAGCCTCCAGCGTGTCACGCGACTTAAATCAAAGTCGCGTAAAATAAGGGAATGCGAACCTCCACGAGCTACCTTTTGATATCCGAGCCCACCCCGGCCTCCAAGCCCACTCACATCTCTTGCCGCGCCATGTGAGCGAAGCCCAAAACTAGCTCGGTTTGGCCCTTTGACGCAGCCCACCCTACGGGCTACGGCGCCAGCGGCTCGTCCGCCGCGTCGGGTGCGCGCCCCACGCCGATGTCCGGGAGGTCCGAGTTCACGGCGAACCTGAGCCACCCCTTCTTCTCCACGAGCCTCAGCAGCGGCTGCAGCACGAGCCCGACGGCCACGGCGCCGAGGCTCACCAGCGCCACCTTGAGCGTCGACAGCGCGAGTACCACCACGATCAGCGCCGTGGGCGGCACCAGCATCGCCACGCACCCGGCGGTCCCGAGCGGGACGCGGTACGGCCGCGGCGCGCCGGGCCGGCGCACGCGCAGCAGCACGAAGGCGACGAACTCGAGCAGCATGCCGAAGCAGTAGAGGAAGTTCTCGGCGGCCACGATCTCCTGGAAGCTCATGGAGGAGAGCAGCAGCACGCCGGAGGCCGAGAAGAGGATGCCCACCAGCGGCGTTCCGTGCCGCGACCGCCGCGCGAAGAAGGCCGGCAGCATGCCCCGCTCCGCCATCCCCAGCAGCTGGTACGAGTCGCTGCTCATCTCGGCGACGAACATGCCCATGTTCGACAGCGCCGCCGCCGCCTGCACCCACCACATCAGCCACGCGCCGCCGAGGAGCTTCGCGAGGTCGGCGAAGTAGCCGTCGCTCCACTGCGACCGGTCCAGCGGCACGGCGCCGGTGCCGGCGAGGAGCGGGTACAGGTAGCCCACGACCACGAAGATCACCGCGTAGAAGAGCGCCTTGGGCAGCGTCTTGCCGGGGTTCTCCACCTCGCCGGACAGCGTGCTGATCGAGTCCCAGTAGTTGAGGTTCCAGAACAGCGTGTTGAGGTACAGGTTCCAGTCCACGTCGTGGAGGTCGACGACCAGCCACCTCGCCGGCCGAATCTTGGGGAGAGAGATGAGCCCCATGACGAAGAACGGCAGGACGGAGAACACCCCGAGGCAGATGGCGACCCAGCCGACGACGGTGAGCCCCCGGTAGTTCAGCAGCGTCAGCACCGCCGTCAGTCCCAGGACCGCGAACGCCCGCGGCGGGCCGCCGCCCAGCGCCGGCACGGTGGACTTGAGGTAGTCGAGGAAGAGGACGGGGTAGAGCGCGTTGTCGATGACGCCGCTCAGCCACTTCATCCACCCCTGCTGGAACCCCCAGTAGGGGCCGAGCGCGGAGGCGACCCACACGACGTACCCGCCGTTCTCCGGGAACATGGTGCCGAGCTCCGCCGTGATGAGCGCCTCCGGGATGCTCCAGATGACGGGGAGGACCAGGAAGCCGGCGATGGCGAGGAGCGGGCCTGCCGCGCCCACGCTGTCCTCGATGCCGAACGGCCCGCCGGAGACCTCGTAGAAGATGAGGAAGACCAGCGGGACGATGGAGACCTTGCGGAGCGTCTCCGGCACCGACGCCACGCCGTCAGCAACGGCGCCATTGCCGTCGGGGAGGCCCCTGTACTCCGTGCTGCATTCGCCCATTGGAGCACTACTTGCTGCCGGTGCAGTGTTCTGGGGAAGCTTCTGCATGTTGGACAAAGATTGATCGATCAGATGATTGCACGCATGAATTGCAGCAGTAGGATTCGAGTTCAGCATGGTGCTAGAATATCAAAGGAAGGGGAAATCAGATGTCAGACCAAATCATACCACGTATGATCACGAACACATGTAGCAGATTGGAAAATGGAGACAGAGATTCACCGTCACCGCCAGAAACACCAGCTGTTCAGTTTGGCCTTGCAATGTCTCTTCTCATACGACATTCTCGCGTTCTACGCTTCTGGACTTGAAACATTGCAATTGGAGATGTATCCTGTGTCTCAGACTAGTCGAAGTCGTAATCGAGCGGGAGGCTACACAAGTGTACAAGCACCCCGAGACAAGGACTCTGCTTCAATTGCTCGTCTGAAACGAATTCATTGGGCGAAGCGGCGGCGGCGTTCAGGCTCCAGGGTGGCGCCCGGGGACACCTGTCGCTGCAGAGACGGGCATGCAGCCTGCGCCGCAGCGCCGGGGTTACACCTGTAAGAGCAACTCCAAGAGTATCCTAAAAAATTCTTCCCAAAACTATGTATTGGGGGTTCTTCCAAAAAAAATTTCCCCCAAAAACATATCAGTTCACAGCAGATCGCTAATAAATAGCCCCCAATATTTCAAACACAGGCCACGTCATCGTATTGGGCCCATCGGAAGGGACTGGCGGGCGTGCAGGAATCAGGATTGGGGGAGGAACACCAACGCTAAAATATACGTGGTGGCAGGCTGTTTTTTAGCGTCGCTAAAAAATTAGGGAAGGTTTAGGTGGATTGTTGGAGTTCATTTTTTCTCTCTTTTTTCCTAAAAAAAGTATTGGGGGTAAGATTAGCAGCCTCTTGGAGTTGCTCTAAGGAAAGGAATCACGGCCAGATCGGGATGGGCGCCCACTCACTCCACTGCTGAAAAGCCCAGTTCCGTTTGGGCCGGCCAGACTACCTACTAACTGGACCAATTTTGGGCCTTGGCTGCCTGACTATACGGCCCGGAAAAAAGGACGGCTTGAAAAAAAGTGGCAAATCATTGATGGGGTTACCAAGACGACAAAGGTCAACGGATACCGGGATACGGGATTGTCCGGCGGCGAGGCAGGCTGGCGAACGGGGAGTCCCAAGCAAGTCGAAGCAAAGAGCTCCACGTGCGCCAGGCTGCCGGCCACCGTGACCGGAGAGCAGGGCCAAGATGAACCGTTCTAGCCAGCTTACCCGCTGCTCAGCGGCGGCGAACACAAGGAGGGTGCAGCAAGAAATAACTTAAGACAAGTACGGGCGGAGACGTGAGCTAGACGGGAGCTAGAGCGAGGGAGCTCACCTCTTGCTGTCCGGTGTCGGTGCCAGGCTCCGCAGGCTGCGGCACCGGCGACGTCGCCGTCGAGGCCGGGCGGTCCTGGAGCACGGCCAGCGGCACCTCCGACCGCGCGTCGCCCATGTCCAGTCCTCCGAGCTCCCCGGGTGATGCTTCTCCCTCTGGCGAGCAAGGCCGTGCGGTCTGCGTATAAGTACTGAGCAGAGTGATTTGGGGCCGAGCGAGCGAGGCAAAGAGGTCGCTTTCCTTGCGATTGCAGCGTCAAGGACCCCGAAAAGCACACGCTTGCACGATTGGAGTTCGCACCAAATCACGCGTTCACGCAAAAGGCGTGCGGTTCATGGCACTGATCGACATGAGAAAAATTCAGAACACAAAGCAGCAATGGCGCACTCAGTCTGCAGGAATGGATATAAAAACAGAAAACAACAGAAAAGGCTTCGCCTTTATCTGGGAGCAACCGCCCATGCGGCGCACATGGCCAGTGCCGTTTCTTAACATTTTTCCTGCTACCGCTCGATTTGTTTCAGCAGTGCAGTACAGTAGGTTGTGGTTGCCTCGCTAAACCCCTAGCCAGTCCAGCCTAATGCAGCTCTACGTGTTTGGTTTAGATCCTATTTGGCACAACTTCACTCCTAAACTCCAGCAACTACATCAAAAAATTCAGCCTGCAAATGAAGGTGGAGTTTTGGAGCACCTCTTTTGTTGCTCCAGAAACCACTCTTTTGAACCTCCTCGTGGAGTTGGTGGATAACCAATGCCATTGGTTATGGAAAAAATGTTTCGTCTGTTCCCGTCCCCTTTCCCCGTCCCGCGCCTCCCTCCGTCGCCTCTGTTCTCACGACAGCACGGCGCCATTCGGGTTTTGGCCACCGCCGGCCGCCTTCGCTGCCGGCCAACCAAGCCCCGCCGCCGGCCGCCCTAGCCCCGCCGCCGACCGCACCCCCCGCCGGCCGCCGCACCATCCCGCCGCCAGCCCCACCCCCCGCCGCCTGCCGCACCATCCCACCGCCGGCACCAGAGGCCCCAGCCACGCTGGTCGCCGCAGCAGCGAAACCATTGGAAGGGGCGGGGCTGCTAATGGTGCCTTCCCCTTCTCTTCCTTCGGGTGCGAGTTCCCATGCCCATCCTCGATGGCGCAGCCCCCCGACCGACGAGCCCCGCCGCAAGGGTGGGGGTTGACGCCATCCCCATTCCGGCCATGGCCGAGGCCGAGGCCGAGGCGGCCACAGCCGCTGTCAGCCGCGATGGCCGTGTCAGCGCCCCATCCTGCCATGTCCATCACGACGCTCGGTGTCGGTGGCGCCGCCTGCTGCAGGAAGTCGTCGTCCCTGTTGTTGTTGTGTTCTGGTGGCGCGGCGTGGAAGACGATGGCCGATGGCGCCTGCGTCAGTGGCGGGGACGAGGACGGTGACGCGGCGGTGGCGAGGATGTCCCGGCTGCGCTTGGCGAGGGTGCGCTCGAGCTTGTGCGCGTTTTGGTGGCCGCCCAGCGCCTGCGAGCTGTAGAACCTGCGGTGGCAGTAGTTGCAGGTGAAGGACTCCCACAGGCAGCAGCCGCCGTCGATGGCGGGGACGGCGGCAACGGCGGGTCCATGGCAGCGGCCGCGGGGAGAGATGTAACGCCCGTAAAATACACCCAGTTAAATCACCCGTTAAAAACACTTTCCAAAATTTTTCCGACCGCCGAGCTCCGTCAAATCCTTTCCTCTTCCGTCGGACTCGCCGTCCTGGCCCCGGCCCGTCAATTCTCCATTTTTCCACTCCCCGTAATTTTCGACGCGTGCCCGTCAAATCCGTCACCGCGCAGACGAATCCCGCAATTTCCGCCATCTTTTTCCCCTCCCTTCCCTCTCTTTCTCTTCCCTCTTTCTTTTTCTTCCTCTTTCTTTCCCTTCTCCTTTTTCCTTCTCCTTCTTCCTCCTCTCCTTTCCCTTTCTTCTCTCTCCTCTTTTACTTCCTGGCACCCCCACCCACTTGCACCGCCCCCCTGCCTGGCACGGGCGCCGAGGCGCCGGGCCGCGCTCGCGCGCGCTGGGCCGCGCGCCCGCGCGCCTCGCCGCGCCGCGCCCGCGCGCCTCGCCGCGCCGCGCCCGCACCGCGTCACGTCGCCGTGCCACGCCCGCTCGCGCCTTGGCGTCTAGCGCTTGGCTCGGTGCGTCGCGTCGCGTCGCCGGTCCCCGGTCGCCGCCCCTGTGGCCTCGTCGACCACGCCGCCACGCCATCCACGAGCTCCACCACTCCGGCACGCCACCGGTCAAAAGTCCGGCCGCCATCATTACCTCGGCCCTCGCCCGCCCGCGCGCCGCCTATAAAAGGAGGGAGCCGAGCCTTCACCTCCACACCCTCACCACGAGCACCTTGCCTTCCTCCACTCCCACCACCAGAACGCCGACGGCCATTTCTCCTCTCAAGCTCCTGATTGTTTCCAGGAAGAAGAAGGGGTAAATCCCTCTCCTCGCGACCCAACCCACAAATTTCCCTGATTCGCGAACCAGTCCTTCCACCATTCCAAAAATAATTACAGATAGGCCCCTACTCTCGCGGTTCAGTCCTAAGCCCCGTTTTAAAGCCCCTAATACTCCTTTAACCCGTCATTTCATGCGCCAAATCTCCTCCGATTAACCCCAAACTCGACCACGGCCTCCTCTCATATATTTCCGCCGAGGCATATCAAAATCCCACGAAAATACCCTTCCTACCTATTTTCCGTTCATGTTTCCTAATCGGAGGTCATCGGGTAAAACCCTTTTTCCTTTTTATTTATTGTGTGCTCGTTTGTGTGTGCCGTAGATCGTGGAGTACCCGAGGAGGAGCGCGAGGAGGAGTTCGACCGCGAGCCCGAGCCCGAGGACCAGTACCGCGAGCAGGAGCTCCCGGAAGGCTTTGAGAACTGCAAGTCCAATCTCACCCTTTGATGCATACTTAATACCCAGTTTTTCAGACACAACCTATTGGCCTGTTTTATAACATGCATATTGTTTTATCGCAAGACATGGTTGGATAGCCACCCCTTGATTGTTACGACTATTCCTTGATTGTCCCATATTTATCTCTAAATATGAGTTGCTCTGTTTAGATGATAAATACTGCTAGAACGCTTAGGAACTCATTATCCAAACTCAACTTGACTACACTTGATTACTCGAAAATTAATGTGTGAGTATGTTTAACTGAGGAGTAGGGTTTTCGGGTGTTAAGAGAAGTGGTGGATGAGATGGATGGGTGTTTCTTGTGTGGAACGCCGGGTTGATGGGCTCGTACCTCAGTGGTTGAGCAGTGTGGGAGATATCCATCTTGTCATGACTAAGGACCGAGTTGATGTGTCATCCTGCCTAATTCCATTATCGTACAACCACTCGACCGTTGTATGGGCAACGGCTTAGCATAAATCCCACTAGCTAAACTGCTAGGCTTCAGGTGTGCTGGTGAGCAACGGGAGGCCTTGGAAAAGGACTAAACTCTTGGTGACTTAGGTCCCGGTTACGGCCCCGTGGATGGGTTGCTAACCCCTTGAGCGCTCTTGCGTTGACTAGTCAGTGTTGGCTAAGGTGGGTAATGGCTTTGTTAGGATCCGTACCGACACTAAGGTGATCGCGATACGGTACCCTACTTGTGGGAAAAGTGTACAACCTCTGCAGAGTTAAAACCTATCCGGGTAGCCGTGTCCACGGCATTGGACGAGTTACGGCTCGGTCACACAACTAGCTTTTGAGGATGGCTGGTATTTCTACTGCGTGTGTGGGTGCGTGGAATTTTGGAAGTGTCCGGCAGATGTGCCGTGCGCTACGGCGGACGGGGAGTCCGGTAGCGATAAAACTTGGATCCTTTGTGTAGGATCAACCCCACTTGATATATTGTTTATTAAAATGTTTTCATGAAACTTCTTTGAAATGGAACCCTGCATGTGTCTAAAATTTAGCTTTACTGCAAATAAACCATAGCTTATTCCTTGATTATTCTTGTGCATACTCTGTTGTATTTCCCCTCCGTGGATGGGGTTGGACTTGCTGAGTACTTTTGTACTCACCCTTGTGTTGTTACTTCAGAGGAAGATCCGGACTTCGTCGCCGAGGACTTCGAGTAGGAGGTTGCGTCTGCACCCAACGCTGCCTGCGGTGTTGGCCCTTTTGCAGGATGCTTCCGCTGACGCTTAGCTCCGATTGCAGCCCGGAGTCCGACTGGACTGCAACTTGGATTTGTGTTGTTATCGCTTTAGTCTTGCTTTGGGTGTGGCTTGCCCGCCCGCTCCTTCGGGAGCTGTACGGTTTCTGAACTATCTGTTGAATAAATGTGTTATCAGCCTCCTAGGACTGATAATTTGGATCACATTTAGTCTCTACTTATGTGGGGACGCTTCAAGAGAGGTCGTTGAGGCTGACACCGTGGGCACCCGACATCGGCAGCTCGTTCTCCA
Organism: Setaria viridis; assembly: GCF_005286985.2. Classification (NCBI taxonomy): domain Eukaryota; kingdom Viridiplantae; phylum Streptophyta; class Magnoliopsida; order Poales; family Poaceae; genus Setaria; species Setaria viridis. Next base: position 35,089,060 of record NC_048263.2, read on the forward strand.
TCGATCGGCGGCCGGAAGTGAGGAGGAGATCGAGGGAGGAGCTAGGTGTGACCGTGGTAATGATGACCAGTGGGTAACGGTAGAGAGACAGAGGGAGAAAGAAAGGAGGAAGAAAGGAGAGGGAGAGGATGACAAGTGGGGTCTGAATTGGGGGCAACAATGGCAATCAACACTGAAATCGATTTTTTTGAGCTGAGAGTACCCATCTAGCCAAACACCCCATTTTATTTCTGGAGTTCTGGAGTGGAGCTTGACTCTACCTGGAGTTCTGGAGTAGAGCAGCTCCACCTAGAGCTGGAGCCATGCCAAACAGGGCCTTAGCCAGGCCACCGAGGGCTCCGGCTCCTAGCCTGGCTGAGCTAGTACGCCCAAATCAAGTTAAATTGTAGCAGGATCACATCAAAGGTTCAGATGCTAATTAGAAGGACTAAATACAAGCTAATAGTATTAATAGATTCGTCTCGCGAATTAGACTCCACCTGTGCAATTAATTTTATAATTAGACTATGTTTCATATTCTTAATTAGTATCAAACATCCGATGTGACAGGTGATAAAAGTTTAACGGGTGTATCAAACCCGATGTGCCATGTGATAAAGTTTAATGGGTGTATCCAAACGGCCCTAACTCGGCCAGGCTCTGTTCAGCCCCCGTTGACCCAAGTGAATGTTTCGCCTCACTTCCTGCACCGCTCCAGCTGCTTGTACCCCGCCACTGCCGCGGCGCAGCGCGAGCATCCTACCACGCCCGTGCGCTCGGCCCACGCCTACTAGTGCCCCGCCGCCGCCCTCACGCCCAGCTCGTCGGCGCTTCCCTGGCCGCGCTCGCGCCGGCTCGTTGTTGCTGCCCCGGCACCGCGCACTCAGCTCGCGCATCGCATACGCCTCGTGGAAGCAGCGACGAGGACCGCATGGCCGCCGCGGAAGCCGGAAAGGGTGGCGACAGCCGTGGACGCGGTGGCGTCGGGGAACACGCCGGATTCGGTTCCTCGGGCTCTCGCCGAGTGGTACTAGCGCCGCTCGCTGACGCGCTGGAGAAGGCGCTCGATCTGCTCCCTCCAGCTTGACCTCGACAGGAGCATTACCGATGGATTGGATCAGGGGGGAGAAGGATGGGTGGGATGGGTTAGCTTTTGGAACCGGAAGAGATCGAAGGGAGAGAGACGCAGCAGATGAGCTTGCTGGGCAGCAGCAAGAAGCCAAGAAATATGTAGTGGAGACAGGAGATAGAAAGGGAAGATAGCGGTGGAGGTAAAAAAACAGAAGAAACGGAAATAGATTTATGTAACAATAAAAATAGTTGAAGTAAATAATTAAAGAGAAAGATAAATGAGAATGGAGTGTGAAAGTGGTGATATGCACCCACCCATAGAAGGGCTAACCATACACAATGAGCTTGCTGGGCAGCAGCAAGAAGCCAAGAAATATGTAGTGGAGACAGGAGATAGAAAGGGAAGATAGCGGTGGAGGTAAAAAAACAGAAGAAACGGAAATAGATTTATGTAACAATAAAAATAGTAGAAGTAAATAATTAAAGAGAAAGATAAATGAGAATGGAGTGTGAAAGTGGTGATATGCACCCACCCATAGAAGGGCTAACCATACACAATAGAGTTCACGCAACTAAACATGGCTATGCAACCAAACATGATTACAAATACAGTCCACGCAATCAAATATGGTCATGCAACCAAACATGATCACAATATAGTCCACGCAACTAAATATGGTCATGCAACTAAATATGATCTCGAGAATTTAAGTCAGCAAACCAAACACGGATTTCTTGTATCATACGGGCTCGATCTAGGCCAGACAACAAACACAACTCTAGAAACCTAGAGCGCCAAGGGAAGGGCGTGTCGCCTGGGATGCTGTGCGGCGCCTGCACACAGAAAATGTTTGTTGGTTTCGTTCCGAGCAAGGGGAGGCCAGTTTCGTGGTGAGCTTGACCCACCTCTCGGCGCACAGGCACAGCACAAGACGCGGCGCGAGACTGTGAAGCTTGGGAGAGCATCTTGCCATGTGCGCGTGGCAAGGGTCATTCACCTCATCTGTCTGTTGCCTCCATGGGTGCTGCAGCCAGATCTAGCACGTGAGCGAACAGTGGGATTTTATCTGTACGTCTTGTTTAGTTCCTAAATTAATAGTGACAAAGTTTGCATTTTGCTATAAATGTGCAACTGTAGCATTTCGTTTGTATTTGTGAATTATTGTCCAAACATTGACTAAGCTCAAAAGATTCGTCTCGCAAAGTACAACAAAACTGTGCAATTAGTTTTTGATTTCGTCTACATTTAGTATTCCATGCATGTACCGTAAGTTTGATGTGATGGAAAATTTTGTTTTTACATAGTGCTAAAGTTGGGATTTTGAAGGTAACTAAACAGGCGACTGATCCGCGCCGTCCCGTCTGATCCGGAACCGCTCGGTCCCATCAGATCAGAGGCAGGAGGACGACGACGAGAAGAAGCAAAGGATCCTCCAATAGAACGCTGGGATACGCAGGCTGTACCAAGCTTGGAGTTATGATGGATTGCAGTGCAGCTGGGTAGCACCCAGACTTTGGGGGCGGATGGCTGATTCCTTGTGATTGGGGAGCTGGGAACTTGGGATTCAGTTTCAGCATGTCAAGATTTTGTCATTTCAGGCTTGGCCAGCAACCGATCGCTTATATAATTCCTGGACACTTCTGTCATCTCACCAGTTCTGGAGCTCACACGATCGAAACACCGAAGAAATCATTGTACCCGATTTCCCCAGCTAGGGTATTGTTTACTTCCCAATTTGGGAGTGGCAAAATTAGTATTTTGCCATAAATGCGCAACTGTAGCATTTCGTTTGTATTTGTGAATTATTGTCCAAATATTGACTAATTAGGCTCAAAACATTCGTCTCGCAAAGTACAACAAAACTGTGCAATTAGTTTTTGATTTCATCTACATTTAGTACTTCATGCATGTACCGCAAGTTTGATATGATGGAGAATCTTCTTTTTGCATAGTGCCAAAGTTGGGATTTTAGAGGGAAGTAAACAAGAGATAGAATACAAAATCCGCGGAGAATAGAGAACTAACTAAACTCCCCCAATAATAGCAGAAACAAGCTTATAATTGAGCATTCCACACTATTAATCGGACCGACTCGTCCGTTGGAACAGAGCAGCCTACATACCACGATGGGACTAGCGTCGCCGAGCTCGCAACGGCGACGGGCCACCAACCGGGAGCGGAGATCCGTGTCAGCTTGCTTGCTCGCTTGCGTCAGGACCAATCCACCGGCATTAGCTCACTACTACACACTTCCCACTCGGCAGCGCTGCGGCGGGGACCGGCCGTGCTGTCGATGGCACGGAATGTGGAGACGCCGGCACGGCATGGTGCTGTGCGGGTGTGGGGGTGGCTCGTGAGCGCCCGGGCCCTCCTTTGTGCCTTGCAGGTGCGGTGCGAGGGCGAGTGCCAGACCTAACAGGCAGCAGGTAGCTAAAAGCTAGGTTGGTTGGTCGTCTAGGGCCATCGAGCTCCGTCACCATCCGGCGCTGGCCCGGTGGAATGATCCGAGTGGAGATACCGGTGAGAAAGCAGCAGGACCCGTGATCATCCCGTGGCGAGAGAATTTTTGGAATGAACTGCAGCTTCGAGCGTGAATGGATATGAATGAATATTCAAAACGTGCCGTCTCGGGTTAAAACGGAAACCGGATGGAGCGGGTACGGATTTGCTTAGATCGCATCGTCGCAGTTGGTATGGCTTGATCGCTAGCTAACAGAGGCGTCGCGATCGCGCAGGAAAAGTCCACCCGAGGAGATAAGTGGCCCATCATCTCGATCCAAATCGTGATTAACAATGCATTAGGCCGTGATCGCAAGCTAGCCAGCCAGCCGGCTGGCAATCGCTGCCATCTCCTTTTCCCCAATCCAACGCCCTGACGCCCACTTGCTTGCCAATCGCAGGAGTCGTCCCCGTAGAAAAAAAAAAACGAGAAGAAGAGGACGGTGAAAGAAAGGCGAGCGCTTTCGCGTCCGCCGGGGCGACCGCGAAAACGAGCTGGGAGCGGTTAAAAGCGGGCAAAAAAGGGGAGGGGCGCCGCGAGCGGCAGGCAGACAGGCAGGCAAGCCCAAGCAAGGCGGGGGCGGAGTGCGAGAGGCGACGCAACGCGAGGAGAGCAGGCAGGGTTGCTGGCGGTGGCCTGCCATGGTTATAAAAAGTAACGGGGCGCGGCGCGGGTAGAAACCGGAAGGCCCGCGGCTCCCCCATCTTCCCTCCCCGTCCCACACACCCCACGGCGCCGCCGCCGGCGCGGCGAGCTTCCTTCCTTCCCCCCGGTCCGCGCGGCAGGGAGGCAGGCAGGGCAGGGCACGCTGCAACCACGTGGGGGGCGCGACTCGCCACCACCCTATGCTCTGTCCTCTCCCGCAGGGTAAGGTATGGAATCGATTCCTTCTCCTGTTCCGCCTCTACGCACGCGCCCTCGCGCTTTTTTGTCCGCGCCCGCCTGCCTCTGCGTTTGCTTCGCCGCGCCGCGTTGCTTTGCTTGCTCGGCGGGATTTTGGCCCCGGATCTGCGCACCAGGCGCCGGATCTGGGCGGCGTCCGGGCGCGCCGCTGTGGCCCTTGCGTGATGCTGTGTTTTGTGGTACGATGTCTTGGATCTGTTTCATTGGATTGGTTGATTTGTCTTAATGTCGGAAAAGGTCCCCTTTCTAGCTTCATCTAGGATGGTAAAAGTCTCCTTTTTTTAATCTCTGCAAGGATGATTAAATGTTGCTTTTCGTTCGGAGAAGGTTTACATTGCGATTAAGGGTCAATGCAGGTCGTTTGCCCCATGTTCCAGCTTAATGCTATCATTTTCCTGCTCCGTGGTGGTTGTATGTCCTTGACTGTCTTTGTGCGATGGATTGTTGTCGCCGCTAATTGCCTGATGGAACCACTTTCTATGTTCTTTTTCGGAGTATACCATCGTTGATTGCCACGCTGAATTGTTGTTGCAACTGATAGAAAAGAAGCTAGCTTTGTTATGCTAATGTGCATATCCAGAGTTGTCATGTTCTACATTGATAATAAAGTTCATCTTCCATTTAACTGCAATTGCAATTATGTTGGTTCTCCCATGGGCATGATCTTCAATTATTTAGTATGTGCATATGAATGTGGCCTTGCTAGCAAACACGTGGTGGGTAATAATTTCATTATTTTTCAAAAGAGGAGAAAAGGTGCCTTTTATTTCTATGTATTCTAATATATGTTGGCATGGTAGATGGATTCATTGTGCAACATTTTTGTCTTGCATTTGTAGCTGTGAATGTTGTCAAGTTTGATGAGTGTAGGCTGTTTGAAACTGGTTGCATATGGTACATGTTGGAAAGCTGGATGTCGATGGTTTTAGTACCTTTTGCATATTTCGTGTCCATCATATGTGCAAGAATAGTGCCTGTAGATACTGCAAAGCTTTCTGACTTAAATTGTTGACTAGATTGCACCAGCGGTGAATTTGGGAGCTTGAATTGTTCATCCGAGACATGGAAAAAGTGGTCTGCCGGGCATATCCCCTTCAATGCAAGCAGTTCTTTTCGAAAGAAACACTTGATTGGCGTGCCTTTGCTCGTGAGAACACCCATCTCTCCTCTCTGGTGAACTACACATAGCGGCTATATGCCCCTCTATGCTCAACAATAAGCAGGCCGGTGCGATCTTTTCCTGAAGTTATATTTCAATGTATGCCAGACATCTACATGTAACTTCACCAATTTGCTCTTCATTTCTTTTGTGTTACTGTGCTGTGCATTTTGGGTTCTCATTTTTCCCTTCTTCCTACCAGCACATCAAATCCTGAAAAGCTTCTTTTCAAGTAGATGGTGATCATATAAGTGGGGTACGCACATCTTTCTGCACTTTGCCACATACATTGGCATGCGAAGAGATTCTATTCTAGTGGCTTACTTGACATGTTCTAAATTTCATTTCTTGTTTGCAGGATATTAATCTTTGCTGCATTCAGCAGACATCTCTTGCTGCCCTAGTTAGTTGTTTTGTTTTTGAGTACCATTTGAGGTCAGGGCTCAATCCTTGCTACATTTTGCAACTCCATACTATGGTTGCAACGGGCTTGTAGTGGAACAGAATCCCACACACTGAGGTATTTTGTTATCTTTCAGAGCTTATCAAACCTTACTGATTATTTATTTTTCTCTGCTCTAAAACTACTAATTGACTGAATCATGTATCTTATTTGCTATTGCAGACAAGAGATTACTCAGCTAAAACTTGCGAACACACTTGCGTTGGCTGTTCATATTTCTCTGGACTTGGTTATTCTGAAGGGAAAAACTTGCACAAGGCAGCTGGGGTACCTAACAATGGATAGGTAACTTTTGTATTGAGTGGCTATTTTACGTTGCTTTTTTTCTTACATGTCACAGTTCTACAGATCCTCTATTTTAGGTTGCTTTGCCTTACAACGTGTCTTCTTCAGATTCAAGTTGATAAAGGAAGTTGGTGATGGGACTTTCGGGAGTGTATGGCGTGCTATAAATAAACAGAATGGTGAAGTTGTATGTATCCGAAGATTTAGTTTTTTAAAGCTTTTTACAGTGAGCTCTGAATGAAATAACAATAATGTGGGAATGCTAATGTAGGTTGCTGTTAAGAAAATGAAGAAAAAGTATTATTCTTTTGAGGAATGTATGAGTCTGCGTGAAGTAAAGGTATTCTAGACCAGTGATGTGTTTTCTGACATCTTATTTTTTGCTTTGTTCTTTCAACTGACATTTCTTTTTTTTTTAAGTCTTTACGGCGCATGAATCATCCTAACATCGTGAAGCTCAAGGAGGTTATCAGGGAAAATGATATACTTTACTTCATAATGGAATACATGGTAATTAAGGTGTTTTTTATAGCAAATATTCAACTGCCCCATTATTGTGCTCTTGTTGAATCAGAACCCTTGTTTTTTCAGGAGTGTAATCTCTACCAACTTATGAAAGATAAGGTCAAACCTTTCCCGGAGTCTGATGTCCGCAACTGGTGCTTTCAGATTTTTCAGGCTCTTGCTTACATGCATCAGAGGGGCTACTTTCATCGTGACCTAAAACCTGGTTAGCTCTCGTGTTTTGTCATTATTCAGTTGAGATGTTTCCATAGCCTGTCAGAAGCTACTCCAGTTGGTGACAATTTTTTTGTTATTTTTGGACATCATATGTTACTAATACGCTACTTTGACTGCTTGTATGAATAATGTTGCAATGTATGGGGTGGTCTAGTAAATTCAAATACTCCATATACATTTCGTCTCAGCCGAGATACTCCCACATTGTGGGATACACTAGTTGCAGTAACAACAAACAAGAGTAGAACAAAGGCTTCTATTGCATTATATTCATAAAACCTACTCTTGAAGACAAATCTGCCCATATCATTTTCAAATATTCAATCTCACCTTATATAAAAATGTTATTTATGGCTGAAGTTAAGATTATAACAAAAAAACAATACTTTCTTGTACTAAGGGAGTGTATTGCATCAAAATCCGGAGCACAATCATGCTTTACTGATAATTGCATGACTTGATTGTGCAGAGAATTTGTTGGTTAACAAAGATGTCATAAAGTTAGCAGACTTTGGTCTTGCAAGGGAAGTCTCATCAGTGCCACCCTACACAGAATACGTCTCAACTCGCTGGTTAGCACTGTGCACTCTTCAAACTAGACACCCAAGCACACATCAATAAAAAGGAAACAGTCCTGTCTTTTCTTTTGTTGATCCCTATGTTTGAATGTCTTAGGTATCGAGCACCGGAAGTCTTGCTCCAGTCATCTGCATATGATTCTGCAGTTGGTATGAAAATAGTTACTGCTTGCTTAGTTTTAGGCTATCCATGGAACCAACTCAACTGATAAATTGGCATTTCTTCCCTTTGCGAACTTGTAGATATGTGGGCTATGGGTGCCATAATGGCTGAGCTGTTGACACTCCATCCTCTTTTCCCTGGCACCAGGTAATGGTTGACTATGTACGCTGCTAAACTTGACACTTTCAAATCTGTTTGCTCGTTTTGTTTGGTGCTTTCTTGTTGGTGGCACCTCAATGATTGAGTGCGCACTAAAGGTTGTCTGTTGATATATCTTGATTTTCAGTCCAGACTTGAATATTTTTGTCGCAAGATTTAATTTCTTTTGGTTTTATTATCTGTCTAGATTCTTTGCAGATCCCTAACCCCTCATTTCAATTAAAATAATTATCTATTTTGTTCTCTTTTCTCTTCATGGTTGTTTTCTCTTATCCCTTATTAATTTCACCATTTAGTGAAGCGGATGAGATTCACAAGATATGCAATGTTATCGGTAGTCCAGATGAGCAATCTTGGCCCCAAGGATTGTCTCTTGCAGAAGCCATGAAGTATCAGTTCCCACAGGTCAATATTCACTAGTTTCTTTCCTCTTTGATACTGTCTCAAGTCAAAAACATGTGCCCACCTAGAAGGATGCAGCCAGTGTATATGAATCTAATAATAAAAGTAGGGTTTCCAAAAGAATACATTTTCTGAAAAATTATTTTTTTAGGTTTAAAAATTATTTTTCACTAAGTTGTTGATCAAGATTGCGTTTAAGAAACTATGTCACTGTCCAAAACAATGCTTATTTGTCAATGGAGGTAATTCTCCTGGGGATACTTTCTTTTGGTTCTTGTTTATTGCAATAAATGAAAAATACATCATACATGTCACTTGAGTCAGCCTGAATTGTTAGAATCTGTTATCCCGTACTAAGTTTTTCTTGAATCCTTGTCCATTCTTATACAGTTCCATTTTATTCTATTGCCATTGTACTGTGCATGCTTCTGCTTCATGATTGCTAGTTAACCCCAATGGATGGATTGTGCTACCTTTGCCCGCCCCCCCCCCCCCCCCCCCCCTCCCTCATTGTGAATACATGTTGAATGACATCCTGATGTTTAATCTAAGGTTGAGTGTGTTTTCTAACCATGCAGATCAAAGGCAATAAACTATCGGAAGTGATGACATCAGCTAGTAGCGAGGCAATCGACCTCATATCAGTGAGTTCCACATTTATATTATCTTTGATGGTATATCATTCAATCATTGCATTAATTGATTGCTTTTATTTTATTGTCACATCTTGCAGTCACTGTGCTCATGGGATCCTTGCAAGAGACCAAAGGCCACAGAAGTCCTCCAGCATACCTTCTTTCAGGTAATTGTTTTTTTCTTCACCATTTCCATTGACAAGGTTCTGTTCTTTTCTCCTCAGCAGAGTAATCTGTTTTCTGGTTGCCAACTTTTAGGGTTGTACATACGTTCCACCACCTGTTCGGTCGAAAGCTTCAGCACTTCCTAAAACTCCTCCATGTGGTTAGTTAACAGACTAGTATTTTTCTTTGTAGCTAATTCATTTAGGATACTCTTGTTTTATCTGTTCTCGGTTCATTTGTTTTAGTTGGAGCGAAAGGAGTTTCAGAGAACAATGTTGCTCGAAGATACTCAACTGGAACTCTATCCACGATGAAATCTCATAGCACCACATCCACAAAATTAAATAGTTTATCTAAAACTGGTAATATTTCTTGCCTGTTTTTTTTAATTGGGCGGAGTAAGCCAGCATTACGGCCTTGCAGAGTGTTTTTTGATTGTTTATTTCATTACCGGCCTTACAGGTGTCCAAAGAAAACTTCACATGGATCGTCCGGCACCGCAGAAGAGTACGAGGCCACCAGAGAACAGCAATAAACTAACTATGAATCGGGTACCAGCTCGGAATAGCCCAGGCAAGTCTCCTATAAATAGTTGCCTTGCCCAATTCCCTGCATGGCATTTGGGTTTTGATTGTTGGAAATATCCTTTTCTTTTCTTGGGATTGCAGGGAATCCTGTACTTAGGCATTCACGCAGTTTGCCCGAAACTGGACGGGGAACAATACAGAAGGTCTCGTCAATTACAGAGAAACTTTCCCATATGTCTGTGACATCCAGAACACGAAGCACTCTGAAGCCTGCTGTACCGATGTTGAAGGCTGGGCATGGCAAGTCGGACTTCCTCGGGAAGTCTGACGATATCCCTCCAGCAAAGAGGCTGACACGAAAATTGGTCAGCTAAATGAGGACATGTTGAGCTAAAAATTGGTCAGCTGCAGGAGGGGTATAGAGTATACTGCACAAAACCAGTGTGCCGAAGAGGATAGCAGCAGTGTGATGGTTACGTGAATGTGCCATCTCCCTAGTTTTGTTGCATTCAGGCGACATGCATGGTAGATTGGGTTGCAAATTCCACTGTAGAGGGCTCGAGCCTGCTGACCTTACCCTCTTCTGGGCCGTTGATATGCTTTTTGCCTGCCTCGAGCTTGTCCCCCATGTTTTTATCAGCATGATTGTGCTATTAATTTGAATTTGGTTTGTCATGCGATGTTTCTTGCGCCAGTCCTGTCAAACTGTTTGTTTATATGCACATTAACAGTCTGTAAGTCCTTGGAGCCCTACAAGGGGAGAACATATGGTTTGAATGTACAGTGCACAAGTTTTTTTGGTGAGCACGCAGTATAGTATCACTTTTGCAGTACTTTATGTTGGTATGAATACTACACATGACCAGCCAAAAACCCTGAAACTGCTGAGAGTTTGTGTATCGCATCTTTTGTCATTGCTAGATGGTGGTTCTGCTGTTATTAAACGTGGGCAGATGTAGGTATGCAAGGAGGCAAAGAGCCAATGATTGAAAGCTGGAACAGCTTACAGGATTTGTGTATGATTCGTGCCTGCACTCAGAAAATGTAAGCACAGAATCTGAAGAGACAAACACCATATCAGCACATCAAACGAAAACAAATACATTGGTCATCAGCACACAAACCCTGATCAGCAGCAGTAAACATGTTTTACACAAGCTCCATCCCCCACAACCTCTTTCACCTCTCTCTGTTCACCCAGTAAAAACTAACGCTAACAGATAGTAGCCGCACTAGTATCACAGAACCCTACTCTAAACGTTGACCGTGGCATGATGGCTCGGCTTCCAGCTTCCATCAGCTCCGCTAGAGCTCACTCCGGCGTCACAGGTACTGCGCGTGTATTCTGTCCCTGTTCTGCTCCCACCACACCTTGGCCCTCTCCTCGCCGAACCTCTCTCGGCTGCAACAAGAAAGGAATTCAGTTCGAATTAGCATGAGCAGGCTAGATGTTTGAAGGTGAATTTTTGCATTGGCAGATTGAGCAGCTAACAGTGCGCATTTGACTTGCCTGAAGCGGACGCGGCGGAGCTCGCGGGTGCCGTCGCCGAACTCGCGGATGGTGATGCACACGCCGGGCTCGTCCTGCTCCACCCACTCCGTGGCCTCCAGGTCGCTCGCGTTGCTCACGGACACGGACGCCTCGTCCAGGGACGACGTCGTCGCGCGCGACGGGTCGAAGTGCGGTGGAGCCGGCGCGGAGTTGAGCAGGTTGAAGTGGTGCGCCCACACGTGGTCCGAAGGGTCCGGCACGGCCGTGGACGACGGGTTGCACGCGGCTCGCGCCGTGGAGGACGCCGCGGCCATCGCCCTGCACGACGCGGCGCGGGCGATCGGCTGCTGCCGGCCGGCCGCCGTCGGCGGAAGGATCACCGGGCTCTCCCTCGTCGACCCGGCGCGGGAGTAGAACGAAGAATCTCTCTGCATATACATACGTAGGATACCGTTTCAGACGGTGATCTGATCGGTGACGAAAAACAGAAGACTTGTTAGCTACGTGCAGGATCCACACGCACCTGCGTGGCGTCGTCGACGGAGGACGTCGGCGTGGAGACGCCCTGCTGCCGGCTGAACGTCTGCACGTTGTACAGCTCCACCACGCGGTCGTAGTTCTCCCCCCACCACCGCTGCGCCTCCCACTTGTTGAACATCTCGCGGCTGCGACACGCACGCATCCAATGCTCGCGGTTAGTTGATCATGCACCTGATCACACACAATTCAACTGATCGCGGTAAGCGCACCTGAAGCGGATGCGCTTGAGGTCGTTGCCGGCACCGCCGGGGATGGAGACGAAGGTGATCTGCACGCCGGGCTCCACCTGCGCCGTCCACTCCCGCGGCACGCGGTCCTCCTCCAGCACAACAACCCCCTCGTCGTCATCCTCCTCCTCCTCCTCGTCCTCCTCCCCGATGCTCGGTATCCAGCTCGCGCTCGGGCTCCTGGTGTGCTGCGGGAAGCCACGCACGACCTTGGCCGCCTCCCAAGGCGGCGGCGGCGGCACGGATCTCGCGGCCGCCGCCGTCCTCATGTAACCGTAGCCCTCGGCGGCACCGTCCGACGCGAAGCCCGAGTCGTCGATGACGCCCGGGTACGCGGCGAGGCGGCTGTTGCGGTGGAAGCGGTTGCCCCTGAACGAGGGGCTCCCCGCGGCCTTGTACTGCCTGCTGCCGGAGCCGGAGAACTTGAGCACCATGTCCTTGAGCTGAAAGCACATTTGCGGAAAAGCTTCCTCCGTCAGATGTGATCTCCACCGCGGTGCAGAATTATCATACAGCAACTAATACATTTTTGTGTGAATTAATTAACGTTCGGTTCTAGTACTTCGCTTATTGTTCCGTACGACGCCTTTGAGCAACCTCAATTTGCTTAGCATTCGGTGACAAATCTTGGAACAAAGATGATTCCTTTGGATGATATGCGCACATTTAGTTCCCAACAGCATACAAATTACAAGAGGAAAAGCAGCGCACCTTGACAGACAAGCAAGCGTAAGCGAGAATTCAGTCTTTAAGTAAAGTGTCAATGATAACAGCAGACGGTTGATGATAGACACGCCGCCCTGATTAGGACCTAAGCTTAGCAAGGCACAAACAAGGCACTTGAGGCTTTAGGTTACTAAGTAGCAGATGGCTCGAGAGAGAGCACGAAAGCACACTCCTAACCCGGAACATCTTTTGTCTGAAGCAAGGAACAAAGCACCAACAAAGCAGTTGGGTGCTGGCCATAATAACACCCAGAGGGGATAATCGGTCCATAAGTGCATGTGTTGATGTGTGCTGTGCGGACACGCTTGTACCTTGCCTTAAAGCACAGCAAAGGCAAAAGCAAGCAGGAAGCCAAAACAAGGATACTCGAGTCCCCCAGTGATGCATGAGGCCTGGTCGTGTCATGAGGATGCGAGCTGAGAGGGTTGTTGCAGCTACATGAGGCCCAGCCTGGGCCTAGGGCCCCCGAGCCAGCCCATTCACTGGACCAAACCACACACAAAGTGTCATTTTACTCTTTGCGTCGCCAGAAACACCCTTTCTTTTTCTTTTTTCATTTTGCTTGCCAGGGACCAGAGGAAACATTCTTGTAGGACGGAGTAAAGCTCAGGTTAAATCAACCAAAGAATGTCTTTCCAGCTTCGGAAGATCGCATCTTCGCAGATCAAGAAAAGAGAGAGTAAAAATATCACCTAGGAGTACTAGCAAGCAGGATTATTTTATCTTTGGAGTAAAGATGACAGAAGAATGGCAGCAAAGTCAGGAACTAGTAGCTAGCAAGTGAGAAAACAAAAAAAAAATAAAGGGTAGGGGAATGGGGGAACAAAAGTGGCCGAAATCAAATCACAACATCACATTGCGCACAGAGTCCAAACTCCAAAGCCTGGGGTGGTGTGGGGATCCATGCAACGCAATGCAAGAAAAAGCAGCCTTCCTTCGCCACATCTACTCATGTACCCACTCGGCCACATTCCGCTGGGCGCTGGCCCCTTGACCAGCTTTACCAACGGGCGGACGTCTTGAAACCGCTACGCTACAAACACGCCGTACCCGTACCACGTACCAACACTGTACTGCAACGCAACATGAAAAAAAAATGGAGTTTTTTACGTCGAGAAAAATAGAAAAGACGAGTACGAGCGTCCCAATTATTTTGTGACAGGGAGAAAAGCTGCGGCAGTGCTCCCCTGTCCGTCTCAGGCCCTCTGTTGGGGCGTCAACAGCGTGGAGACAACCGGGCCGGACAAGCAGCCAGCAGCAACAGCTGCGCTCGCACGCCGTGCGAAAATTATGGGAGGAGAGACGATGACGAATTGACGATGAAGCTGCGCTGCGCAGACAGGAGGCAGCGCATTCAATCCACGACGGATCAATGCGTCGCGTGGTACTGCTGGCGGCGGCTGCTGGTCTGGACGACGGCCAGGAAGGCAGGAAGGAAACGGAAAGCAACGCGGCTAGCAGCCGTATCCTCGTTTGCTCCCTCCTTCTCTCGGCTAGCAGCCGTATCCGGCCGCGTCACATCCATGATCCACGTATGGGGGAGCGTGCAGAGGGCAGTGGGGTTGGGTAATTGGGGTTACCTGGGAGGTGAGGGACTTGCCGGCGTCCCTGCCGTGGGGCGTGGCGGCGCGGGGGCCGTCCTGATCGCCGCCGTCCTTGGCCGAGCACGCGATGCACGCCAGCATTTTCAAACCTTTTGCCGCCCGCACCCGATGGATATCCTCGGGCTCGGGGCTCACCTGCCGATGGAATGGAACAGTGCTGCTGCTGCTGCTGCACGTACACCAGAACAAGCTCGTCAGTAAAAGCAAGCAGATAAGCATACTACCTCAATCATAATCTTCACAAGTTGGAACCAGATCCAACAGAGATTTCAATGATGCGGCGAGGCACAGAGGCCAGAACAAACAGCTGCGCTCGAAGATTTCCAGACCGGATACGACACCTTGCAGCGCGCAGGAAGCGCATAAACACGGGCACACGCACCCGATCCATACTACCTAGGCAGTGTGTAGGACGGGAAGGCGGCAGGCTATCAATTCCAAGCCAGTGACGCCGTCCGTTCCGTTCCAACGCACGCCACCATCAGGATTCAAGCGGAGCTGCACGGCCGGGGACAGTGCCCGCTAGAGCCCACGCGTGCGCGCGAGGGGCCCGACCCGACCGTCCCCGTGGCCCGGCCCCGTCCGTGCGTGCACGCGGCAGGCCGTAGCTCAGACTCAGCGAGAGCCTCAGACTAGCTCCATGCATGTCGCTGGCCAGGTCGGGCACTGTCTCTACCCTCTAGCTCGCTACGACGTGCAGTGCGTGCTTGTCCCACTGGTCGAGCTCGCCCTAGCTACAGGCTACACAAGGGAGTAGGGGCACTATGCGATGCAGCAACGAAGCTGGACACGAAGTCAATGCCGAGTGGCGGGGGACGCTTCCGCTTTCTTTATACACTACCACTACCACGGCACACAGAGAGCCAGAGAGGCTACGGCAAAGCAGAAGGATAGACGGATTGATTGATGCGTGGCACATGCATGCGGTGACGGTTTTGGCTGCAGCAAAGCTGGCTGCTGCGCCGGGTAGGCTCTTGAGCTAGAAGAGCACGAGCAGAGTGTCCTTCCAATTCCAAGTGATGGCTCCATTCATGACCGTGAAGGTTCTGATGGATCTCCGAGGTGTTACGTGCGTATCGCTCGATCTGAAACCAGAGGGTGCGGAGAGAGGTGCGGGAAGGACTGAAGAGATGCTGTGCTGGAGGAAAACAGGAAACAATGAACAGCAACAGTGGCCAACAGTGGCTGGCAGCAGCACACCTAGCAGGTTGGTTGACAAACACTTGGAAGCCAATTAAGCCTATGCCACGGGTACGTGGGGTCCCCTTGTGCTTTGAAAGCCCTTTGTTTCCATTGAGAAGAAGCTGGTTAAGAATGAGCAGAAGCAACAAGGATGCACATACTGCCTGGATAAATAGGGCCTTTTAGGCAGGCCCAGGGGGCCACAGCATTTGTTTTTTCAGGGACTGGGGAGTGGTGCCCACTACGGGAAAGATTGGCGAGCACAAGCTGTCTGTATCAGCCAAATCTCCCCCAAGAAAGATGTTATTTAGAGATTAACAACCGCCTAAGCACCTTTGCCGGGAAGGAAGAAACTACGTACAGTAAGCAATCAATAATGGCAGTGGATGATGCCAAAGCGGGGCACAGTTAACTTACTGGTCAGCGAGCGACCATCGACTCGAATTTGGCAGCCACGGAAATGCTCCTTGCGCCGCAGCAACAGTGCCACCTGCTCACCGCAGCCTCTGACTCCGAGACGAGCTGAAGAACACCTGCAAGACAAAGAAAGGGGAATGACTGACTATATGAGCAAGTGGGCATCCAAAACTCG
The DNA here is from genome assembly GCF_005286985.2 of Setaria viridis. Lineage (NCBI taxonomy): Eukaryota > Viridiplantae > Streptophyta > Magnoliopsida > Poales > Poaceae > Setaria > Setaria viridis. Next base: position 35,105,154 of record NC_048263.2, read on the forward strand.
TGCCACGAATCATTCCGCGAAGGGCCTGGTGCGCTTATGAACAAGTAATCGTGTCGCGGCAAAGGAGCAAGCGAGTACTCATTGCCGGGGCAAGGGTGTCCGCGCCAGAGCAAAAGGCAACAGCGGGAAACAATGGTGATTGCCACGGACCGACCCCTCACGGATGGACCCCGAGAAAGGGTCGGAGATCTTGATGATCGACATCATGTCACAGCCAACGCAGAGATAAGCCACTCCCGAAAACTCTTTTTTATATATAAAAAAAGAAATGCGTCGACGAGAAATGAAAAGCGAGAAGCAGAGTAAACGAATAGCCCGAATGCGAGGTCTGATAGAACAAGATCTCCTGATGGAAATGAGGAGCAGCAGAGTAGTCTCCGTTACCTTGTTGCTTCTCTGATGAGTCGTCTCCCTCCCTGGCTTCCGCCGTCTCCCCACGGGTGAAGTGTCTGGAGGCAGGTGGCGGTGTTGGAAAGACGGACCCCTGTGGGCGGCGGCGGAGCAGCAAGATCCCCCCGGGGGCGACGACACGGAGAGCCGGAGATGCAGAGCAAACGCGCTGCCGCCTTTTGGATGGTTGCGGCGGGCCGCGGGCGACGCCAAACGGGAAGAACACGAGGAAGAGTTCTTCCCCTTGTTTTTTTCCTCCGAGGCCGAACTCAGCAGCGGAGCAGAGGAGAGGAGGCGAGTGAGGAAGAGGGGAAGGCAGGCAAGGCAGCCAGGGCGCCAGGCAGGTGCCGGACGGGGCCCCGGATTCGCTCCCCGCCGTCTGATCCGCGACCCCCGAAATCGAGCGAGAGCACGCGCGGAGCGAGAGCCCCTCTTCCTGCCTCCGAGTATTTATACATGGGGTTGCAGGGATGGCGGGCCCCACGCGATCCGGGCCGTCCGTATCGCCCGCCGGGGGACCGCCGGGACACTGGACTGCCTGCGTGGCGCCGTAGGCCCCATCGGACGGGCGGGTGTGGGTCCGCCGCCGCCGGGCCCCGGGACCAACAATCGCACCTGCGCCACTGCCAGCGGCTCTGCACGGCACGCAGCGGCGCGTGGGCGCGGTAGCCTGGTAGGGCGGACATGATGCGCCGTGCCGTCGCGGGCTCGCGACCAGGCCACGGCCACCGTCCGGCCGCCGCTGTCGTCGTCGACGTGCGCCGGGATGGGGTCGTGGTCTCGATGGCTCGGTGGTGCCACACGCTAGGCGCTAGGGCGCGCATCATCCCCTCAGGGCATCATGAGGGCGGGCGGTGGCGTTCTCGGCGTTCCATCATTCGGACCGCGCCGTGTGGGTGCCCGGAAATGGTAAGCACGCTGTTGCCTACTGTTCCCGTGCCCGTCTCCGATCTCGCCCGCCTGCAGTGGGCAGCGGCATGATGCGCGGTCAGAACACGAAGGGCACGGCGATCACTGATCAATTCAGCGTGTACTTAAGAGTGGTCAAGTCGATTTGGTGGCCCGATCACGATCAGAACGAAAACAAAAAAGGACCATTTGGTGGCAACTCGTTCGTGCGCGCAACGGGCACTGTCTGCTGCACAGGCGCCACTCTACTGACCGGAGAGGAACCGGCGGTTCGCGTGGAAGCATCGATCATCAGTCACCCATCAGTTGGTTCTCCAAGTACAGTGGCCCTGATGTCAAAGGAGAATAGTTGATGTGTGACGAGCAGTACAGTTGCCTTAAAGGGAAACTGGACTTTACAAACTCTTCCTCCATTGGTGGTTAAATACAAGCAAGCTGTAAGCTCAATTGTTCATGCTCGCCGCAGTTGGTGCACACCAAATTTACACAAGCTTCGAATACTTTAACTTCAGTATGTTTGAATGCTTGAAATTGAATCTGACTGCATTACTGTAAGACGTTCTAGAAATAGTATGGACGGCGAATTGTTCCCTTCTCACTGAAGCTTCAACACAGGGAATAAACGAGCTGCCTTTGGCAATACGGCAATACGGCATGGCGCACTCGATTAAGTCCGATCTGCATAGTCCCTCGAGAGGCTTTGCGAAAAGAAGCGTTGGCGACGTTAGGCCCGAGCGCGCAAAAGCTAAAGAGAAAAACTAAAGCGGTTGAGTTTGCGGTGGCTGCATGATAGTTTCTTGAGAACACCGAAGAAAAAAAGGCAGGCTGTCATGCCATGGCATCGAGCGACGGGCATCGTCACTTGCCCCTGCCGGCTGCTGGCGCTGCATCCGCGAATGGCCATGGGGACAGACAAAAGCATGGACACACGATAGCGTGATCACTGCGCAGTGCTGCGTTTTGGTTCAGAAATTTAGATTATCCACTCCGTGCTGCGACACCGTGAGAATGATATCAGATCAAAACGCTAGAGTTTGCCAACAGAAACACTCTTCCTCTTCTTTTCCCCTGAAGAGTTTGGGTCTTTGGGGGTGACAATGGCATGGCTAGCTTGGCCACCGCTCATAAGGTAGCTGCTTAGTACCATTGCTAGTACAAGTCCGGTCGGTGTGTGCCTGCTGCAGACGACACGCCATTGTTGGAGCACCGTCTCGGCCATGATGCCTTTCCGTTCCATCTCCACATGTTTTGCCGGCACGGCGGTAATCACCGGTGTAAAAGGCAATCATTAGGGCGACAACCCGCGCTGTCGTTGCTGAGTTATTTATGGGATCAAAAGAAGCAAAAGGCGCCTGATATACATGGCCGATGCAAATAAACGGCTACCGCAGGGAGGCAATCAGGCAAAGAATCTATTCAAAACATCTAGAGGGGTAGCAGTAGCAGATTGGCACTGTTGTGGGAGGCGTCCCGGGCCGGCCAGGGCAGCAACAATACTGCGTTGGTTTCCTGATCCCGAGGCGCATCGCATCTGCCGCAAAGGGAGATTCCCGCTGCAAATCGGCTGCGAGTGGCGGAGAGCTCGGAGGTCGGACCAGCAAGATGCCGGGCGCCTTCTTTTCCCCGGCGCGAACTTTGCTGCAGGGGAGGGGGGCAACGGCGGCCGGCAGGTACGTGATACTGTTTTGTTTATCACCGTGTGTGCTCCCTTCCGTGCACACGCATCCCCACACGAACGGGAAGGCGGTCAAAGGGGGGCACATCGAGCGCGTCACTTCTGTACGGATCGCGCAGCCTTTTGTGCGTCGGGTTTCTTCCACGGGCACTACTTCTCGATCCTAGAACGAGGACGACCGGCCGGCTCGGAGAACGCAGTTCAAATCCGCTCGGCACGCCTTCTGAAATCAGAAATCTAACCAACCTTGGTTATTGTCCGCTGAATTTCGTCTCCTAATTCCTGAAGTCCTGGTACCAATGATCATGCTGTAGCCGGTTCAATTGAAGAATGTTCAGTACGGCTGTACTGAACCAACCGGAACCGGCTGGTTGGTGGTACTGGTACGTCTTTTGATGCATAGAGATGGTGCGTAGCCACGTAGTACTCTGATCGCGAGACGTCTGCCTCTGCCGGGCCCAAAGTCTTCGGCTGGACAGATTTGGATAGGGCAGGTCGGATCCTAACGCCATCGAACACTGTGCTACGCCACTAGTAGTGCTACTGTGCCACCAGTTCCCGCTTTCGCTGCCCATCCCGCCGTGCACGAAAACCGCCAACCACTTGATTTCTGCCTGCCAAGCACGAAAACCTCCCCGGCGCCGCGCGTCTTTCTTTACGCCGCGGCCCCCGCCCGGTGCCTGTCCGTTCCAGCGCTAGCCGACCCCCGCCGCCCGGCCGCGCTAGCTCGCAGCGGCGCTGGGCCGGGCGAGCGAAAGCGACTCGACGACGCGGCCCGGCTCCCGCGCCCTGTGCCGCCGCGCCGCAGCGGACAGATCGAGGTTTTCGCGATAAAAGCAGGGCGCGGAGGAGGAAATCTTTCACGAAAGGGGGCGGGCAATGAAAGATAGCGGCTGGCTGGCACTGCCTGGCCGTGGCCGTGACCGCGGCGAGCAAAGGCGGGCGGGCGCGAACTAAAGGCGGCACAGTGCCGGATGCGATCGCGTCGGGCTGGGCGCGCGGCGCGGCTAGCTGCCTGCTGCGGGAGCAGCCTTTGGGAAAAGGCCACTCGATCGAGCCAGTTAAGTTCCCCGCCGCTGTTGGGCGGCGAGCGCGATGGCAACGCGACGCTGCGTCACTGTGCCGTTGCTGTTCCTCCCCAACAAGCGCGTCGTGTGGCTGGCTGTGCCCGCCTGGCCGGCTTCGGGGCCAAGAATGGGACAGTGTGCCCTGTGCACGGGAAAGCCTAGCCCATCTCGGCCCATCGGAGCAGCAGGCAGCGCAGCCTAAGAAAAGACCCGGCACCCTCAACGTTTCAATTCCCGCCTGCTTCCTAGTACCACGCGTCTCGAAAAGAAAACGAACTGCGTTCTGTGTTGTTACAGTAAGCTCTGCAGGCGATTGATTGCGAGTGAACAGGAAAGTATGGAGGATTGATGGAGTGCACACTGAGCACGAACAAATGGAGCAAAAAGCAGGCGAGAGGTCACGCGATTATGCGCACCTCTTTGGGCGATTAGACGGTTCGCCCGATCGATTCACCAGCATTTGACCCGGCTGTCACGTCGGCTGCGCCATTTTTTGATGGTTTTGACGCGCACTACTGACATGCCAAAATGCCATGACCGATCGAGCTCCCCCTCTGCTGGCCACTGCCAAAGCATGTGTACGCACCCTGCGCTCGCTCTCTCGCTTTCGCTGAAATCCACTTCCACTCCGCGCGATGCATCGGCATTGCTGCACGCCTGCACAGCACCTCCAGCAGCTCGCTTTCTCGCGGTCCGAGTCGATGATCGGCCATGCACGCGTGCTTCAAAGGAGGGCGACGTCTACTCACTCTCTCGCCATCTAATCACAGCATGCACTGCAGGGCAGTGCGTGGACCGCAGCCTGTCTGTCGCGATTCGCGAACGCATCCAGCTCTGGGTGCAACAGGGCGGCAGCTAGATTCCGTGTTACCTGACAGAAAAGGTAGCAATCCGTACTGTCCCCGAACTCGTCAACGACCAACGGGAAATGCGGTTTAGAGACGTAGCGAGTCAAATAAAATAAAATGGACCGGAAGTCAAGTGCAAGGTACTGAATAGCATTTGTAATATCCGCAATAGTGGTCCCTACAGCCGACTTTTTTATTTTTTAACCCTTTTTTCGAAAAATTCTCACAAATACGCTTCCGACAGAACCAATTCAAAAAATCCCCTTAGCTTGGCGCCATCCACGCTGGCGCCAAGCTACAACGTCTCGGCGCCAGCTACCTTGGCGCCAAGGTCCATGCGCAGCTGCTGACGCGGATGCCGATGTGGCGGGGGCTTAGCGCCGTAGATCTTGGCGCCGAGCTATCTACCTCGTACCTCTTCACGTTTCGAACTAAACAAGTACAATTATTCCGAGGAGTGTACATCAAACTAAGCTGTGGTTCAACTGGTTAGGAGGTGGGCTTCTTATCCTGGAGACCTAAGTTCAAACCCCTGTGTTGAAATCAGTTGAACCACAGCTTAGTTTGTTACACACTCCTCGGAATAATTCTACTTGTTTAGTTCGAAACGCAAAGAGGTACGGGGTAGATAGCTCGGCGCCAAGATCTAAGGCGCCAAGCTTGGCGCCAAGATCCATGGCGCCAAGCCCCTGCCACATCGCCACCTGCGTCAGCAGCTGCGCATAGATCTTGGCACCAGGATGGCTGGCGCCGAGATGTTGTAGCTTGGCGCCAGCGTGGATGGCGCCAAGCTAAGGGTCCATTTTTGGAATTGGTTCCTTCAGGGATCTATTTGTGAGAATCTTTCGGAAAAAGGGCTAAAAAACAAAAAAGTCGGTCGCTATAGCGGTAGCGGTACTCTACCGCTACAAGGTAGCGGACCTATTTGAACTTAGCGGCCGCTATTGCTTATGGTAGACCGCTATTCGCTATATTTACAGTTCAAGTGACATATGAATATGAATCAAATGGTAATAGTTATGTTTAAAATGGTTATTTAGGTAATGATAAAGAGTTATTGGATGACAAATGAATTTTTTATTTATTGATATGGTAATTTAATGTTAATATATATCTATACATCTTAAGTATACCTATTTATTTGTGATTCTTACCATGAAATGTAATAGCTAACTTAAAATTATAATAAGTAAATTTGATGTTAATATTCATATATGCTCTAAAATTGTGACTATTCTTTGAATTCCGCTATTTGGACTTAGCGTCCGCTATAGTACCCGCTATTCGCGATCCGCTACACGGGCACTAATATACTATTATGTCGCTAAACACTATTTAGTACCTTGTCAAAATGTAGTGAGAGTTACTTTGATATACTATGATATACTAGTACTATTTTCGTGACGAGTAATATACTGTCATGTGTCATGGGCACTGCCGCATTGGAGTCCTGGACGAAACCGTTTGCGCATACGGAGTAGATTGGTTGTGAACTTGTGATGGTCTGATGGAGCGCCGATACGATAGGATGAGACGGTCCGAGACCTGTAAGGACGGCCGCAGCTCTGAGGTGCTAGGGTACACCTGAATGAACAGATTGTCACGTAGATGTACCACCGTGGCGCGACAGTGCGTCAAACCGAAAGGTTACTGGAAAAGGATGACACTGACTTGGAGGAAGAAATATACTCTTCTATCACGTAGGAAAAGCAAGTTTATGATGGACATCGACAAGGTTTCAAACATTTAGCTGATGATGTGGTCCGTTTGAGTTCCTGTCATATCGAATGTTTAGGTACTAATTAGGAGTATTGAACATAGATTAATTACAAAACTAATTATAGAGGCTAATTTGCGATGAATCTATTAAGCCTAATCAGTCCATGATTTGAATGTGATGCTACAGTAAACATATGCTAATCATGAATTAATTAGACTTAATAGATTCATCTCATGAATTAGCCTCTTAATTAATTTTATAATTAATTTATATTTAATTCTACTAATTAATATTCGACGATATCCTAAACTTAACGATCCAAACACCGAACGGCTCTGCATCTGTTGTGCAGTACTGATTACTGAAACGGGGCCGCCGGACAGAGAGGCTTGGGCTGCCCCCGGGGACAGCAATGGGCTCTTCAGCGCAGCCCAAAAGCAAGTGGCGACCTCGCAGGTGGGCTGGGTCACTAAAATAGGCCCACTTGGCTGGCTTGATTTCAACCATTCAGGTCGGCGCACGAACTCGGTCCATAAAGGACCACTTGGCCAACATAAGATGGCTGCTCTGAAATGTTGTCCTCCTTCCTTCCTTCCATTCCCGTCAGTGAAGAAATGACGAAGCAAATACGAACCGGGTAAATCGAGTACGAACACTTGTAGTGGTGGTAGCATACAAGAAGCCGAAATAGCTGTGGAACTGTGGAAGTACAAGTACAACGTGTGGATCCGTGAGATCGCAACCGAATCGGTACCAGCGTACTACCACGAGTCCCAGCGGCAGCCTTTTTGTTTCATCCGCCCTGTAGGAGTTTTCACGTGCTCCTTGAACGGACTTGACTAGAGATTTTGACATTTGGAATTATAATTCGTGAACCTTTTAAGAATTTGAGTCATTGACACATGGATTAGTGTGTCAAATCTTGAAGAGCTCAAGAATTGGATGTCAATTTTCGAAATTACTCGGAATTGAGTCATTGACAAAAAGGAGACAAGTTAATGAGATTTTAAAGCTCGGGATCCATCCGAGGGCTGCTGGATCTCTGGTTTGCCGTGACTTTGCAAGTGCCCAACTGGACCCAAAAGGTGCATCACCGCAACTACTGGCAAGTGGCACGGTGTGGTCACGCCCTGAGGCTCTGGCTATTGTCCTTGCCGCCTTGCCGGAAGATCGGAAACCACCGATCCGCCCGGCCAGGGAACCCGTCACCACCCCACCATGGGTTCCGCTGAAATCGAGCTCCTCCTTTCGCGGCAGTCACATCACATGCACCACCGCACCAAGGCACCAACACGCGCCCACATGCCGCCTTCCTCACCCGCCCGCGAGGAGGTGGCCTCATGGCACGTCCAAAAAGCCTCCAAAGTCTAACCGTACCAATCAACCGTAGCCTTTGCAGATCGCTCGCCACCACGTCCGGACTACGCCGCTTGCGCATCCCATGCCATTCCCAGGATGCCCGAGTCCCCCCGCGCCGGGACGCGCCGCCGAGCACAGCCGGGAAGAACTGCACGCTCCGCCCCTGCCCGCGCTCGGCGTCCAGCACACAAGCCTGTTTCACCTCGGCCACCCAACTTTGGAAGCTCTGGTAATCATAGAGGAGGGGCGGCGAGGTGGAGCCCCGGTAACATGCGGGGGTGGGGGCGATGAAAGGAAAGGCGCCTGCTTGTTGGTGGTGGATCTCGGGATGGCGTGGGGGAACTGGGGTGACGGCCATTGCTTGTCACGGGTTCCAGGTGACAAAGCGGCGGATCCTGCTGCCCGATCATGTTCCGGGAAAAAGGGAGCCACGAGTCGCCTCCGTTGTGCGCTGCTAGCTGGCCGATTCCGGCCGGCCTGCCGCCTGCCTGACGAATTGCTACTACCTGCAGCTGCAAGCAAGCCCCGCGTCTACTGTCTCCACTTACAAAAGGAGTTTGTTGGTTACCAGTACCACTAGCAGTTGAGTAGGGCACTCGCATGATAAAAGGGCTCCATCCATGCAGATCGGGGGACAGCCCGAGAGGGCATGAAGCGTCACGTTGGTGCACTGTCTGTCAGTGCCTGCTTCGGCAGTTGGGTTTATGCAAAGCAGGCTTTCAGATACAGGGGAGAGAGAGAGAGAGAATGAAATCCATCAGTGGGGGCACACAAAGCTTTGAGCCTAAGGAAAACGGTCTCATGTTCACCCACGTGAGGCGACGGCGGACGGAGTCCGGTCACTTTGGTTTGGTACAAATCTGATCTGACACGGAAAAAAAGACCGACGAATTATACAGAACAAGCATAGATTGGGTTTTTCAGCTACTGCGTGGTGGGGAGCAGACAAAAGTGTCCTTAAGAGTCTAGAGAAAATCAGAACGCAACGAATCCAATACTTGGCTCAGGGACATCCACCAGTCCAGTCCACGGGCACCATTAGTCATCTGCAGAGACAAAAGACATGGTGCCAGTCAGTAATCGAGCTGGACTGTGTCACAGAACTGGCAGTATAACAGCCGTTAGTTTCTCGTAGCAACAGAGCTAGCTTACCGTTCGGCGACTGAGAGCTTGCCACGGAGAAGTCCGAGGACGCCATGGGTATGGAGATCGACAGCTGGGTCGCCGGGAACGAGGCGAGGTTAGTGTTGTCGTCGGAGAGGCCCGGCCAGGAGTCCCTCGCCTTGGGCCACTCATCGAAGAAGGGCCGCAGCGTCTGGTTCTCCTGCTTCCCGGAGTCGACCGCCCCGAAGTCGTTGCCTAGGAAGGAGAGTGGCTGCCTGTCCATCTTCGAGAGCGAGCTGACCGTGTTCTGACCCAGGTCGCTCAGCGCCCCGAGCTGGGGGTAGCTCGAGAGAGGGAAGGAGGAGTTTTGGGACGGCGGGAGGCGCCACTGGCTCTCCATTGATGAATCGATGGCTTCTGCAATAAGCTGATTGTGCTCGTCTGCCAAAGTTCTTATCCCATAAGCATTGTACCTGAATTTCAGAAAGTAGGGTGAACACCGGAAATTAGTAGGGATTGGTATATTAAACTACAAATAAAGTTTCTTAAAAAGAACAGACAGCTGAAGCACGACACAAGTGACAATTGTACTGAGCTATTCTTCCAGAAATGCAAGGTTTTCAGAACGAATCAGTACATGGTATTACAAATACAACCAAAGCATTCAAAATTAAATTAAATTAAATTTGCCTTTCAACAAACTGTTTTATTTTAGACTTACATAATGACCAAACGGTACCTAAAACGAAGTTACCATGATTGGTTTCTAAAAGGTATGACAAAACGTATTATTAACAGATGAAAAATTGTAGTTAGTTATCAAATCCTACATCATTTTGAGTAAAAGTGATCATGTCTCGGTAACTTAGCAACAGCTCGATAGTACACAAGTAGCAGCAAAGTAAAAGGGCAGATGTTCATCCGCTTAATTAGAACATCTGTTCAGTTAAATCAACAATATGTATAGGTGGAAAGAAAGGATTTGTATGGGCAAAAAGAGATGCACTTCCACTATAATGCCCATGCTGCCCTTCCGGTAGTTACAAGGACCAAATTTATTGTATCCTGCGCCCTAAAAGAGTTGCAAGAGAAACGACTTGATTCTGCAACAATAAAGACTTGTAGTAATGGTCAGGTGATGCCAGCATCAGCAGGCCCAAGCACTGCGACCACTGAACACAAACAAGCTTCATCTTTATGGGCAGTACGTGTTCTAAGCTTAGTCTGTGCCAAAGCCAAGAAGGCTGTGCACTGCGCTTCCACCTGACCTGAGGACAGATATCGCGTAGAGAAATGGACACTGCCCTGGGCTTCAGCCTTCAGGGTCTTAGAACTGAACCCAGAAAGCATGGCCAGGCAATGAACCAGACTACCAGACCCTGAACACTAACGTAATTTCTTGCAGTGAGTAAAGTCCCAGTAGGTCATGCTTATTGCGCGTGGCAGCAGTAAAAGTACTGAGCACGCACTACTGGTTTTGATTGCCACTGATGCAAAACGAAATGTAAGGCAGTGATTGAAGGATCACAGGTAAACAGTTATCTGCGTGACCATCTCTGACGCCAATCAGTTAAAAGGATAGCACTGTTGAGAAACAGGATTGGCATTGGAGAAGAAAGAAAAGCAAAGAAAGAACAGTCACCTGAGATCTTTGGCCGTTCCACTGCCAAGAGATGCATAGCTGGCAGCATTGTCCATGTGCAGCTGAGGCGACGACCCCAACGGCGAGGAGAACGTGCTGGAGATGTTGCTGGTCCCGCCGCCTCCACCGGTGCTGCCGGCGATGGCCGGGTAAAGAGAGTGGTTCTGGAAGCCGCTGCCGTTGGTGGCGACGGCAAGGGGCGCCGCGGCGGAGACGGCCGCGGCCGCGGTGGCCGGCGGCTGGGACGGGGGCACGAGCTGCGTTTCCACAGGCTTTCTTGAACGGTTGCGGCCGCGGTGCATGTGGCGCTCGCAGTACTTGGAGTCCGGGGCGGCCTCCTTGGAGCACCGCCACTTCTTGCCGTCTGTACGCCGGCAACGGCCCGGCTCCGGATCCAGCTTCTTGCCGAAGTACGATCCGTACCCAACTGCACAAAGCACACCGAGCAAATCAGACGCTGTTATCCGTTATTTAAGCATCATTTATGCGCTAGCTTTTTATCTGTGCATCTAGCTGTGCAGCATCCAAATGGATTGGCATTTGGTACAGGACAGTACCGACGCAGACGCAAGGCAAAGCTTCCCATTATTAGCAATGGGCAGAAATGGCGAACAGTGGAGCAGCTGCCGCTGCATTCAATGGATTTGCTTGCTCGCGACCTCACCATTATTGATCATGCAGAAAGAGAACAAAGAAATGGCAAGAGAGCGAGCTGGTTTCTAAAGCATCAGTACTCTTCGTCCACAATGGTGCTGACGATATTAACCTCTATTTCAACCACCATCAGGTGCAGTATAAAACCAAATAGCACAACATGATGGCCTAGTTCTCCCAAATCGTATGCTGAATCTTGAAGAGAGCACAAAGATCGGATTAAAAAAAACAGAAGCTTTCCAGGAACAAATCGGGCTATTAGTATAAAACTGACGCACGGTTCTTGAATCGCGCATCAGTGATTAACAAATGACCGGAGCAGATTAACTAATGTAGGCAAAGTACACCTGATCGGAATAAAGAAAGAGTCCGGAATAAGCAACACGGCAAGTATTCGGGAGGAAGATGCCGTACGTGTGGGGTGGCCGTAGAAGCGGGTGGCGAGGGAGTCGAGGCCGCGGCGGATGGGGAGCACGAGATCCGGCGGGACGGGCACGCCGGCGACCAGGTACTTGTATATGAGCGCCTGCTGCTCGAGCTCCTCGTACTGCGCCGGCGTAAACGGCACCGGCCTCGCCGCCCACCTCGCGCTCATCTGCGCGCCCTCTGCCAGACCGCCGCCGCCGCTAGCCCTGCGCCAGCAAACATAGCCACGAGGTCAGAACTCAGAACCCAAGAAGAACCACCAGGGAGCAGCCCTACGGGAGGACCGGGCCGAAATGGCGGTGAGAGAGAGCACGGAGTGAGAGAGGAGATGGGCACTCACGCCGAGACCGAGAGCGGGGTGGAGCGGCAGAAGGGGAGGAGGGAAGCGGTGGCGGTGGGCGAGCGGTGGTCGGCGCCTGCCGGGGAAAGAGAGGCATACGGCATCGCCATCCTCTCGCTGTCTCTCTCGCGCGCTGCTTGCTCCCCGCGGCCGGCCGCACCCGCACCCCCCTCTTTAATGAGATCCCCCGGGGGCTGGCTGGCTGGCTCGGCTGCGGCTCGTGATGTGCTTTGCTTGCTTCGCTCGCTCAGCTCAGCACCCCCGCTCGCGCGCGCTCGCCTTTATTGCCCGCTTTGTCTCTCTCTGCGTCGCTGTCTGCCCCGCGCTCTGCGTGTCGTCTCCACGCGAGGAGGCGGGGTGAGGCGAGGCGAGCGGCGAGCCTAGGCTGGTGGTCTCGTGTGAGCGAGCTGCGAGCCCGACACTGGGATGACACGAGCGCGACGGGGTGGCTGCGCTCCGGCCGGCGATCCAGCTGCAAGATGACAAGCGACGCCTGCCTCGCCGTCTGTCCCTCTAGCGTTGTGGTAGTCCGTAGCAGGCGTGGTGACTGGTGAGGTAGTGTGAACCGTGTGAGCGTGCTTCTCTCTCCTACCCCCCTCCGGCTCTCCCCTCCTCACGTGCAGCTTTTTCTTCTGTTTCCTATGCGCCTTTGTTTCTTCCGGGGCCTATTTTTTGGGCGAGCGGAGTGGATTTGGATGCAGTACTGTAGCGAGGGTGGTGACAAGCATCGTATGGGAGGAGAGAGAGACCAGGCGAGGTGACTGTGGATTTGGGCGTGTCTGCGTCGCGGTTACCGATGCGAGGCCGGCACAGGAGGGTGTGGGGCGCCGTTGCCGTTGCCTCCTCTCCTGCCATTTCTTTACTTGCTTCCTGTCTTCCGTCAGGCGACGTCTTGATCGGCCCCTAGTGGCTAGTGCGCTAGCTAGTACGCAGCTTGGCCAAGTTTCTTTTGTTTCTAGACTACTATCTTCAAGATCGAAACTTTTGTGAAAAGAATCACGTTACAATTTTTTGCATGATGGTGGTACCGCTGGATTTGTTACAAAAGCATTTGTAAGTAGACTACGTAGGATCAACCGGCGTCGACCGTGGATCGAGAAAAGTTTAGTAAGAAACTTATTTTGGAAAAATTTAGTAAGAAACTTACATCAGCGCTAGCAAAAGCCAAGTTTTTGGACATGACACTTGACATGAAGTTATCTTCACATTTAGAATGGAATTTCTAGAAAAGTCATCAATTGAATTGTAACAACGTCAAAGTTCGAATAAGGGTCATCCGAAGCGGTGGCAAGCTTGATGAGGCTCAGATATCACTCATTACATGGTAAAATTCAGTGTTCACTAATGGAACTTACTAGCAACATGGGGGCAACGGCTACCCTTGGCCAGAATTAAGCTCCGCCCCTGATCCAAAGGTACTATATGAAAGGCGATCATATCATATGTCCCTTTGGTCATTTCAACTCATTCCATTTCTTTTCAAGATCATTTTACAAAAATTTAAAAGGCGAACCAAATTACAGATCAGATGGCCTTGCGTAATCCAACTTTCTTTCAATTCAGCACCAACTCTCACACAATGCTTTTTGAAAAACCTTATATAGTTCTCATGCTTCAATTTCATCGGGTGTTACTAGCTCCTAACTTACTCGTCAGTATTTTCCTTTTGAGGAGCACCGCATTTTCACATAAGAAGAAAATCAAACCTGGATTACATAGTCGTTATGATTACGCATCACCATAATTTGAGTTAACCCGCTGAACCAGGGGCGGAGCCACCCTATCGGTGGGGTGGGGCGGCCGCCCCAGCTACCGGCGTGCTCAACTCACTAGCACCCCTTCTTCCATTGCTCCTTGGCCGATGGCTGCCCCCTTAGCTACCTCTCCGTGTTCCTGTCGAGGAGGCATCGGCCGTCATGGCGAGGACGAGTCGGCGAGAGAGCCGCGAGCGCAAGAAGATGACGCACCCATCGCGTCTATTAGTTTTTTCCTAGGCCAACCCAACAGCAGCCCAAAGATTGAGGGCCCAAGTCAATGAAAAACAGCGGACTGTCCTTCGCTAACACTACCAACGCTGCCCGCCAGTCCTTGCTTCCAACGCTGCCTGGCTTGCGGTTGCAAAGGACGTGGTACCAACAGCAGCGCGCACAAAGATCAGCATTGGTTAGAGTATAGCGTGTCAATCGATCTCTTTATACAATTTATTACTGGTGCATCCATTTCTATTTTTGTACGCATTGGTACCAGAACTATAAATTCATCATTCAACGGCATGATCGGCTGGTCTTATAAGTCGGCTGAAAAGCTGAAACGGCTGATTTGTTGTGAGAGAAAAATACTGTTCGGTGGCTGATAAGCTGAAGCGAACAGTCTGCAAATTTGAGGTAGCATCTTAAAATTCAATTGTGTTGTTCATCCACCTTTCCGTTATAATCGAGCACTTGCAATATGTGGATGTAGTGTGCATTAGTGCATTTTTGCTTTTGATTACTCTCTCGCTAGAAGTCGCCCCACCTATAATTTTTTCATGGCTCCGCCACTGCGCTGAAACAAGATTGTTTCTTAACAGAGCACTACACGCGTAACTGGATGAGATATTGCAAAGATCGACAGTGTCCGACTGAATGCCATACCTGATACCTATACGTACTGCTTAATACAAAATAATATATTGCCGGAAAGCTGTATAGCTGTCTGATAGGCTAATCCCCAGTTTTGCCAAGTCAGAACTGTCAGCTGAAATCGGCCTTGGCATTGTTTAGTTGCCCAAGGTGTACCAAAATTACTGTAGTAATACTGTAACGTTTCATTTGTATTTGTGAATTATTATCCAAATATTGACTAATTAGACTTAAAAGATTCGTCTCGCAAAGTGCAACAAAACTGTGCAATTAATTTTTGATTTAGTCTACATTCAGTACTCCATGCATGTACCGCAAGTTTGATGTGATGGAGAATCTTCTTTTTGTATAGTGTCAAAGTTGGAATTTTGAAGTAAGCCATTATCTCTCGTGGACTGTTGAAGCGTCGTTGTAGCAGATGAGCAATGCTGAAAGGATCTGGCCAGTGCCCATCAGGATGGCCGATCGATGCACCGGGCGCAGTCCTGAAGTGTCGAGTCTGGTGCTCTCATTAATGGGTGAAAAGACGAGAGCAGTAATAACCAGCTCTCGAGTCTCTATATAGACAGTAAATGCTTGCACAAAAGTGGGCAGTAAACTGTCATCTCGGTCAAAGGGGTACGTATCTGTTCGGCCGTTCCTCCGCTCTCTTCTGACAACATTTTTTTCCTCTAGTCTCTACGAAAGAACCTGACTACAAAGACAACTGACATATCAACGTTATGTACTCCTAGACGCCATGTCACGTGCCAAGATGAAAAAAGAAATCCTACTGCCAAGCACAAGCAGTGCTGATGAACGGACCGAAAAATTGTTTAAAATGCCAGGGCCATCGTGCTCACGTACTCACGTCCCAGCACCAGCGAGCCAGCGACGTCACACTGAAGTGAACCGCGCCAGCCGCCAGGCTCGGCTGCGGCCTCTGCGAAGCTGAGCGCCGTGGCGAGAGAGCCTGCGCGCTGCGGCGTCCATCACGCCTGGTCGAATCCATCTCGAAGCTGCCGTGACGACTCGCGCCGTGCCGTGCCGTCCACTGGCCAGTCAACAGCCCGCGTCGACGTTGCCGTGGCACGGCATTGATTAACATATGCCGCCGCTGCTGCCTGCTGCTGCAATCTCACTCCGAAGCAGTACTGTGCTGCACAGTCTACTCGAGGCGCAGACCACACGTCAGCGACCAGGAGCAGTGGAATCGGGGTAAAAATATTTGGTCGGTCGCGTCCAATTTTCAGCTTTGCAGAGTAGTAAAAGAAAAGGAATCCGGACGGAGCAGCAAGCACGCATGGGCCGGCCGTGCGTGCGTACGTACGTGCATGGCATGGCGCTATGGCAGAATGAGGGAAATGGAACCCTGGCTCCGCCCGGCGTCACCCAGATGTCTTCCGTGATGTTTCGAAAAAAAGATGTCTTCCGTGCAAACGAACGGCACCGGGCAGCCGAAAAAGACGAGACGACCGCATCGAAGAAAAGAACCGAGAAAAAAAGGGCAAGCTCGGCGCGCGCTTGGGCAGCAGGCAAGGGATCGCCGGATCGGTACGAATCCACACGCGAGAATCTCCCGGACGGCGGCGGAGGGGTCGGACGCCCGACGCCGGTTTGGGAACAGTGGCGAGTTGGCGACCGGTGGAGATTCGGTTGGCGGAGCGACAGGGGCGGGAGTAAATGGCCGTAGGGGCACGGCCGCCCCGCGCGCCTCGGTCGCCATGACACCTGCAGCATCGGCCCCCTGCATGCATGCCATGCATGGCAGCGGCAGCACTTAGCAGCACAGGGGCAGGTAGGCAGCGAGCGGCCAGCGCCCAGCGGGCTCCGTTCCTGGACGCACCTTCTACTGCTGCTCGGCTGGCGACTGGCTATGGCCTAGCTTTCCGTTGGCCTGGTTGGGCTTTGCAGGACAGCTGGTGCACGTGACGGGGCGGGAGGGCGCATGCCTCCCTATATTAGCCACATCTAGCCGCCGTAGCCCCCCGCACCTAGCTACTCGTAGGCCCGGCCGGCCGGCCGGCCGGCTGGCTTTTACTACGCGCGGCCGCGCGGCTTGTGCATGGATGGAGCTGGATGCCATTGTCACATCACGCACCTGCCGCTGCCGCGCACTTGCCCGCAGGCTCCCTTCCCGGCCGGGGCCTTTCGCGTCAGGCACCGTCACTTCAGGTTGTTGGGGGAGCATGGCTGCATGGTGTGCCATGGCATCATGCCTAGTACAGCTGTTAATCGCGATCGATCGGCTAATGGGGATCGATGGGTGGATAAGGATAAAGCGTTGTGTTGTTAGCTGGCCTCGTGCTGCTGGCCGGAACTACTGGGGCGCGATGCGTTGCTTAACGCCGAAGCTTCGTCATTAGGAGTGTCTATGGTTAAAACAGCTCAGATCCCTACTCTCTCTTCCTTGTCGTCTTCCTCCCTCCAGGCCTCCACCCTTTTCTTCTTCCTCCCCCACCCCTCCGCCGCCTGCCACCGAGGCCCTCCCCCACCCCTCCGGTGTGGCAGGCTAGGGTCTGCCTGAGCTCCACGCCGGCCGGCCCTAGCCCGCCCACGCCGGCTGCCTCCTACCCCTCCCGCCGCCACCTTCCACCGCCGCTGTCACCATCGACACCCCCGCCCCGGCACTGTCCAACCGCCATCCTCCGCCGCCCGGCTGGCGGCGCTACCACCACGCCTCGCCGCCCCCGCGCCCGCCACCTCCGCCAGGCCGGCCTGCCGTCGTCGGCCCACCCTCTAAGGCTGGCAATGAGCAGCCCCACCCTCGGCAACCCCCGAACCCCTAACCTCATGAATCTCGCCGGAGTTGGAGAAGAAAGGGGAATGGGGTGAAGAAAAATTTAGATGAGATGAGATCCCATCTCACTCGGATGAGATTTAGCTCTCCCTTCTTTATTCGGAGAGTTCGTGCATTGTTCCGCTGCTCGTATTATGTTAGGGTGCGGAAACCACTTGACGCTGGCTTATCACTTTTTGTGCAGCCACAACTGCTGAGACTCCGCACAGTAAGCTACGTGAGGCGTATCGATCGGTGTCGCGTGGGGACAAGGTTAAGTAACAGAAGAACCAACAGGAAAAGGCAGCAGCGAGCTGCAGTGCGCGCCCAGCGCAAGCAGGCACCAGGCAGTACGTAGCTAGGCCTTATCCGCTCACAGCACCTGGTGGCTGCCCGGCTGGGGGCGCTGGGATGGCGCCTTGAGTCCTTGACACAATGACACTGGTCGTGGCAGGTGAGCCGGCACGATCTGTACGAGCTGAGCAATCCAATAGGCAAGGGACCGTACGTAACGTAAATACTGCTGTATGCATTTGGCACGAATCTCAGGCTCATAGACCTATTTCAACTCGCACTTCACGACTTCCCCGTTCACGGACGATGACTATTGACGGGGTGTTCTTGCACGGAGAAAAAGCATATACGACACGCTCAGAAAGTCACTGATACGTGACTAAAGTTTACCCCCCTAGTAGTGGTAAGCTGTAACGAACTCACACTGAACTTTTACTGCATTTGACTCCCGCAAAGCTTGGTCAAGGAAAGTGACCTGACCGGCCTGGGTGCCCTGGTAGCAAGACGCTTTGCCGCGAAAAGCAATCGAAGTGACGATGCTGGGCTGTAACCTTTAAGCCGAGACGTGATTTCCCGCAGCTGATTGACGTTGATACCTCCCAGGCTGCCACTGCTACTCCAAGCAGCAGCAGCAGCAGCCGGACGTGGTGGGATTTGAAAGTTCAAGCAGTATATATGGTCAGGCGCCGCCGAACAACAAGAGGACAGCATTTGCTCCCAACGGAGCGGTCCTGCCCGCGTCGCACCGCCGGGCGAGCGGCCGCCGGCCGGCGACGCCCTGGCAACCGGTGGCATAGGCGTGTGGTCCAGGTCGCCGAGCGGGCAGGCGCGCAGGCACGAGCGCGCGGTGAGGTTCTGGTACCACAAGGCCCCGAGACGTCTGGCGGTCTCGCGGAGCAAACTGCCACGCGTGTCGTGTAACGATCAGATCGGAAACCTAGCTTTCCGCTTTAAGCTTGCCCGTGGTACGCCGCATGCGACGGAATTGCAGAAAAGCTGTGCCGTCAGAGCTTGCCGCTTTGCTGGGTTATTGCTGACCCTGAGACGCCGTTCACGTGCGCCCGGGAAGAAAATTGAAAGCTGAAGCACGACGACGACGACGACGATGCTAGAGCGAGGCAGCGCCGTGGGCAGTTTTTGGCTTCATTCTGCTGCGAGAGCCCCTGCGACTGGCTCGACCGTCAGCTAAGTCAGCATGGTTCCAGCTACAATGGTCAACGAACAGCATGAACTGATATTGTAGACATAGAAGTCTAGACAAATAAGGTACAAACATGTTTACCGCAGAGTAAATCAGGAACTTGAGCTACCAATGCAATAAGCATACGGTTTACCCAAGCCATTTGCACCCAATCGGGCGAAACGTGTCTGTGGCTGCCCGACCCGGCGACCCCCTCATGGCTGTGCAATAGAACTGTGCAGCCTCAGCAGTGCCAACAAAGTCATGAACCTGACCAGCAGCGTAACCAGAAGTTGCTACGTGTTCACGGGGATGGCCCCGCAGGACAGTGTGGCAAGGACCAGTAGACCCCGGCCCGCGGCCGGTGCTCCATCCCGGGCTCCACGGCGAGGCCCAGCTCGCTCCGCCCGGCGGCCTGCTCGGCCGTGCCTTTACCGGACAGCACATGCACGTGACGGCACGGGGGAGGCATGCCCCCTCCAGGACCAGTCCCTCCTCCCTCCGTCGCGCCTCCTTGTGCTCGTCCCCGGCGGCAGAGCCGTCCATATCCGCCGACTGTTCCGCTGGCAGGTGGCCCCGTCGGCTCCTCTCTCTTCCCCCTGCGCCATTATTGGAGGTAATGATCGGCTTCTGCAGTCTGCACTGTAGACTTACTTTGACTGCAGGAGACGACGGTTTTGGAGCTACTGTAGAAGTCAGCAGAGAAAGACGTTACTGTATGTAAGTTTGAAGAGGAACAGTGAAGCAGTGAGCCAGTGACGAGGATTGGCGCCTTGCACTGCAGCAGTAGCCGCTCCTGCTTACAGGAACACGGGGGCGCCCTGTTGGCCGTCGAGGGAGTAAAAAAAGAAGCAAGGGATCTGTCATCTGAGCGGAGGCGGCCGAGTCGAGCAGCCGAGCAGCGAGCGCCAGGGAAACGGGACGCAATAATGTGGGAGTAGACGAGATCAGTAGTGCGGCTGCTGCATGCAGGTCTACGTGCATGTGGACATCCATCGCTACAGGTAAAACATGGTCAACAGTGAAGCCATTCTGTCCTCCGTTGCCCTGTCTTTTATCCGCTGGGACAAAGACGCCAGATTTTACTGCTTCACAAGATGCCCTACGTTTTTTTTTATAATGCAAGATGCCCTAATAGTGATGCGATGCAGTGCAGGCAACAAACAAAGTACGAGCTGCACAAGTATGGCGATTTTGCGAGGTGTGTTGTGATCGTAACATGTTAACCACATTGCTGCGATATGACTAGCGAGCTGCGGCCGACCCAGGATTGGTGATGGACGGACCATCCAATGGAGGGTGTCACAGGGCACTGATGGCGCCAACGACTTTACCTTTCCAGAGGAAAGAGAAGGGTTTTGGTGCATTTGACATCCAGCTAGCTGGTAGGGCCATTTGCCCACTCAGTGACAAGACAACGACCTGTCAGCCCTATTGTTGCTACCCAACTGGCCTACTCCGGCCCATCCGGCCGCATTCCAGCTGGACGCTCATATGCAGTTTCGTAAGGGCGTGTACATCAGTCGGACGGCTACCGTCCGCAAATATTCGCCACATCACATATACAAAGTTAAATAGAAAGTTTTTACTGTAGATCGTCTATTTAATTGTCCGTATGCTATTTAATACATGCATACATCCATGATTAAGTATGAATAAGATCCTTGTATGACATTCCGTTGCTTCTTTAATACTAATAAGATGAACATATATAGAATGTTTATAAAAATTACGTTATGAATCAACTCACGGATACATAGATCAACTCGTAAAAGATTAACTCACATAAGCTCCAATCTAAAACTCAGCAAGAAAAGAAATTGCAAGGCAATGCCTCTTCTCCCTTCAAGAATTACAAGACTGGCAAGCCGTCATCGTCCTGTGCCTCAGCTTCCTCACACCGACAGCATATTGCAGATAACACGAGCTGACATCTTTCTCAAAATAACATCTCCAAGTAGTTCCTGACCAAAGCTTTGCTGTTCACACAAGATAGGTTCAGAACATTAGAGGACGTTGAAAGATTTTTTGTTCGCACTAGATAGTTTAGAACATCTTACTATTACTAATTGGAGGCTCCTTTTAAAGTCTCTAGGTGAGCCACCTAGTATTCTAGGTGGACACTCTAGAAAAAGAGAGAAATCTTAGAAATTCTCACAAAAAAGAAAAATATCTACCCATCAATTTGTAGACTCGAATCATCATAGCCATGGATCTATTATGTTTTCTAAAAAAAGACCCACTTATACCATTATGAAAATAGTCTAAAGTAACCCCCTAAATCTGCCTCTAAATTACCTACCCATGCCATTATATAAAATAAACTAAAGTAACTCCTAATATACTCCTAATCTAACTTACCCTAACATGATGTGTACAAAAAATTCAAAATAGATGCACGTAAATCTAATTTGTTACGTGACAGATGCACGTAAATACGTGATCTATTTTTTCTAAAAAAAATACTAATGGTTGCATGTGAGTAACCCCTAATCTAACTACCCCAACGTGATAAAACTTCAAAAGATATGTATGCAAATCTAATTCCATTACGTGACAGGTGCACGTATGTACTTGATCTATTTTTTTAGAAACATATATCCTAATGGTTGCATGTGAGTTGCAATGTACATATGTAAATATATTTCTTGACATCTAATAGATTATTCTTTAGGTAAGTAATAATTGCGTTATATGCAACATATTTCAAAAGAGACGTGGCAAGTCAAATTTTTAGGTGAAGTAACAATTGTATCCTATGTAACATTGTAACAAGAAATTGCTTGGCCATGAGATTAAATTGTTAGCAACATCAGAAATAGCATACATGTGCAGATGTGACAAATAGAAATCATACTGTGAGACATGGCAGACATGGACCTACATGCCGTTGCACGGTAGTAGAGAAAAAAAATGTGGAAAAAAAATTAAATGTTTATGATGCTATGCACGCATGCTGACAGGACTTTAAAGAGATAAAGACTGGATGGATGCAAGCATACATGTCACCGGTAGTTGGAAAGAAGTGGGTTGGTAGTTTTTTTTCTAATTGGATTTTTAAAAATATAGACCAATATATGGTTCTAAATCATATATTAGTATATGATATAATTATTATGGTACATATGCATGATGTGTGTCACGATTTATAAAGCTATAGAGTAAGTGATGAGAACATTGATTTCTATTTTAAAAGTATAGCTCAAACTTAGGATCCATTATTAAAAAAATTGAAGTGCATAACTGCGATGCAACGTGAAAACTTAAAGATTATAAATATGGATGAAAATATTATACAGTACTAACTAAAATCTATCACAATTGGATAAAGATAATAAGTATATATATCTATATAACTATTGTGTTCGAATATTTAACAAATGAGAGGTAGATCAAGGTAATATAATTACTAACTAAAATTTATCACAATCGGATAAAGATAATAAGTATATATATATATATATATATCTATATAACTATTATATTTGAATATTTAACAAATGAGAGGTGGATCAAGGTAATAGTTTTGTAACAATGCAGCCTCACTTTTTTTCCATTGGAGACTAAGTTCTATGAGACACGCTAGAAAAAAGGATAAATTCTAAAAAATTCTCACAAAAATTAGAAGCATCAAACATCAATCCAGTAAACTCTAATAATCATAGTCATTAGTCTGTTATATTTTTAAAAAAGTTACCCACCACTTTCATTATGAATTTTTTTTAAAATAAACACTAAACCTTTATATAAATTGCCGAGCTCTTCCAATCTAATTTACTTATGCATATTATTATAGCATAACTTAAAATGTCATTCTAAATTTATATCTAAGTTACCCACGTATGTTGTTATTAAAAAATCTAAAGTAAGCACGTAAATCGTAATCTAATTATCTTCATGCGCATCATACATAAATGTACAAAAGTAAGCTAATAGATGATTCTAAATTACCTATTATGTCATTGTTAATATACAAATACTAAGTTAAGGTATATACACATGATGAGTGACACCATATAGACCATTTATACATGTATGTGAGGAAGTGATGAAAAATATTGATTTTTATGCTAAACATAATATATGGAGGTGCGATACAAAATGAAAAAAATTGTGGATGTGGATGAAAGGTGTAGAGTAATTATTAATTAAAAATTAATCACAACTACAAAAATATAAGTAGACTTCTATATGAGTATCATGTCGAAGGATTAAAAAATGAGAGAATAATAGGTAAACAATTTTAACTATTAATTAGAAGTTTAATTTCTAAATAATTTTTAAATACAATAACTTTTAAAAGCATTAACCCGTAGCACGGGTTGATAGACTAATTAGCTAAATTAGAATGACAGCATGAAGAACCTATGGACCAGCAGTCAACCATCAAGTAAGAGCATTTTCCTCGAGTTCGTTCAAAAAAAATTCCCTTGTGTATTGATCAGACCTCCTACGCTCCAAAGGATCACAATTGCATTTTCCCACTAACTCAGAATAGCTAGAAAATGTTAGTCAGGTAAGATCACAGACACAGGTTTCGACCTTTTCTGCATCTGATATTTTTGTGCAACGTCCTTTGTTAGGACAAGGTTATAATCTCTAACAGTTTGGCCTCTTTCTGCTCCTCCTCACCGCAAGATGGGCAATCGTCATTGATTCCATCTTCTCAATTGATAAATTTTCATTGATTGCATCTTCTCGACTGAGGCGGTTTGCATGAGATTCATACTCAATTTTACCGTACTGGAGGAGAAATCGGAGGCTTCCATTGGCGGCTGCATACCACAAAGCTCCTCAGTGAGGATGGTGGTGCTGGTGAGGAATTCTGGATACGGAACCTACCGATGAATGAAGGGGCGCCGGTGCAGCTTGCCACGATTGCCATCGTCGATGGAGAGAAGGACGGTGCCGTCAGCAGCACCCTAGGCCGCAGCCGATCTGCTGGTGCCACATCTAGGCCCGGAGCTGGCCGCTGCTCAGCGCTGGCTGACCACCGCCGATGTGCTCTCCTATGCGGCTGCCGCGCCGTTCCCCCCGCGTCGCCGCCTGTATCGTGCTGTTCTTCCCTCGTGGCCTAGCTGCTCGCAACGAACTGACTTGGTGAGGGAGGGGGAAATCGACGCGCGCACGACGGAGCTTCGGCACCATCATCGATTTCTCCACATGCCAAAATGAGCTCGCCGCAGTGGATCAGCGGACACCATCGTCGGGAGGCAACGATACGTACAACGCACCTTGCTGCGTTGATTTCTCCTTAGAGCACGGGTTGCGGCTGTCGTCTCGCGAGGCGACGGCTCGCTCCTCTCTCATCATTTACTGCGGAACACGTCAGCTCATTTTGCATCTGTGGCACAATACAGACGACTGCTGACTATGGGTTGTACATACCCTTAATCAACTCATCCAAGACCTTTTTATGAATGCATGGTATACTTTACTACTCCGAGCCACATGGTACAGGTTGAACATATTATGGAGTACTCCATAATATGTAACATATATGCAAAAAGAAACGTACGAATTGGCCACACTAAACAATATATACTCCTTTGTTCCTAATACATTATCGATGGGCATGAAATCAAAAGGTTGTCACAATGCATCATCGAAATGTTGTACCAAGAAAATCCCCTCCAGCTCCAAAACGCCTAGGAAAGGAAATATATGGAGTGATATCAAAAGATGGATACCTGGCTAACTGCAGTTAGTCAAAAGATTATAATAACACCCAGTCTCCTTTGAGTTTAGTGCTAGGCTTAGCCAAAATGGGTCCTGGCTCATACACGATTTGAAATTAAAAGCTCAAACCAATGCAGTTTAGATTCTAAACCTTTTTTCTATGCTAATGCTTGTGGAATCTTATATTCTGCGAGCTCAAAATTACAGATATATTACTCCCTTAATAGTTGGTTTTCACAAAATTATAATGATAAGTAGTAAGTATTTTTAAAATATAAATCATATAGTAACTTCAATTTTGTGTCAAAAAGTCATTCTTTGATGAGTAACGTTGATTATAAGACTTGTCTTAACTCGAGGAAATAAGCCTTGCAATATCAAACAGATAAGGAGTATGAAGCAACAGACATCCTTGTTCTTTTGCACACTTCAAAAGTTACTATCTCGAATTCTCTCTCTTCATCCCCCGTTTTATCGATCCGTATCCTTTTAGTTTTGCTTCACAGCCTAAAATCTGATTTCTTTTGTAGAGAAAACAGCAGTTACAACAACTACATGATAGATCTTCTTAACTTTTTGGATGTATTTATTCACATAGTGACAATTTCTTATAATCTCTACGATACGAAGAAGTTTGGTTAGGCAAGGGTGGAGTTCCACGAAGTGATTGGGTCATCTGATCTAATAAATGAATTTTAGCTCCATTACAAAATAGAAAATATCTTGTAGAAAGACAAATTGGCAACGTACTTAGAACAAAGATGCCGGGGCATAAGTAAGTCCCTTGGCACCTAGAGTTAGGAGTTGAGGTTGGTGTCAGATCCTTTAAGTAGAGCTCAAGTAGCTCACGAACCTCGCAAGCATTCCTACGGCCTACCCGAGACTCTAGAGTCTGAACCTGCTACCGTCTTCTAATTAACCCCATAGCTAGCCTAGGTCCACAGTTCTAGCCTGCCCCTCGATACCTCCACGATGAAGTATATCATGTTCTAGCAGCCTATGTTCATTCACCGCACTAGACCGCTAAACTTCCCACGTTGCACGTACTACTGATGTTTCGAGTGTGGGGGCGTCAATAATTTCACTTCCACGGTAAAAATAACAGAGTTTACCACATAGTACGAAACAAATGAGCATGAACAGCAGAAAGGATAGTCCTTTTGAAAGAAAAAAAAGAGAGAGGGATGAGAGCACGTCGACAGTCAACCTCAGCTAGCTGGATGACGGCGATGTGAACTCAACCGAACCAATCATGGAGAGGCAGGCAGACATATCTAACAACACTTATCACATGCGAGCACCCCAAAACAGCCCATCTCGTGATCTCGAGACAGGAGCGGCCCGGGACGACGAGATGGAGTTGCAGTCGGGACAGGTTGGACACGGATGGCCCGGCCAGTCCCGTCACTCGATCAAATCGCCGCTATTACCTCGCTCGATCTCCCCCTTCCTTCAAGATGGCTCAAACTCAAAGCCAGCCGGCCGGCCATGCTCGAGTAGCCGAGTGTGGGCGCGCACCGGGGGGCACTCACGTGGCTCCGAAAGCCATGGATGCTGCGCGCAGCACGCTGCTCCTTGCAAAGAAAGGGAAGGGGAGGGGGAACTGATTACTGATGAGAAACTGAACATGACCGCCCGCGAACATGTGTCGTGTTAGTTGGCGCCGCTGTTGCTCCTCGGTAGGTGGCAGGTTGGTAGGCCACCACCTGGGTTCGGAGCGAATGCATGCAGATGCAGGAACGAAAAGGCACCCTGCTGCCTCCATGCATGGCATCTCGGCTGGTCCGTGTGGCTGGCTGGCTGGCCCCGGCCGGGCCGGATGCCGTGGATCGGGTGGCCCTGTTGCCGATGCGCCGACAGGTCCGGCCTCGCCGCGTCAAGACGACAGTTGTGCGAGCTCGGCTAAGCTCCGATGGGCATGTCATGATAGCGTGCGGTGGCACATCTCGGGCGTATACGTACGTACGTATAATTGCGGACCCAGGCACACAGCTAGCGCCGGCCGGGGCCCTGGCGTACTGCGTATCTGTCTGTCGCGGCGCAAAACTGACACGACACTGCTTGTGGACCACAACTGATCACTCTCCAAGCCTCTCTCTCTCTCTCTCCTAGGCGGCCACGCTCGGGCATTCATGAGTATTCAAATTCCCTCGTCAAGAGCGCGGTCCTGAAGAAATGGAATCGAGTGGCCTATGGGCTGGTAGCCTGGTACTGGCCCAAGCCCCTATCGCCCAGACTTTGTTCGAAAAAAAAGGGGGCAAAAGGAAGAACTACTTTGTCCATGGACTGGGCCACCATGTGGGTAGAGTCGGGCAGAGAGAGACCAGGCCCACATTAAACAACCCAAAGAAAAGCCCACACGATCACGGGTCTTTGCGACAACTAACGATTGGTTGGCTAGGATGTGTTAATTCTTTTTCTTCCTAATGGGACGGACAAGCGATATAAGGGCCTGTTTAGTAGAGCTCCACGCAGCTCCAGATCCTCAAAAACAGCTCTGCTCTAGATTTTTTAAGCCAAACGGTTTTAGATCCAGCAACTCCACCACGGATCTGCTCCACGAAAACGGTGGATCTACCCCCAGATCCATGGATTTGGTGGAGCACCCCCTGGGGTGCTCCACGAAATCAAATTTGGTGGAGTTGGAGGAAATTACCCACCACTGCCATGGAAAATGACCGGTTCGTTCTATTTCTTCACAGCTTCCTCTCGCGCTGCCATGGCCGCGCCCCGCTCGCCGCAGCCCCGCCGCGCCCCGCCCGCCGGACCGCCGCCCCGTACCCGCCGGAGCACCGCCCCACCCGCCGGAGCGCCATCTCGCTTCGCCGGCGGCACGCGCGCCCCACCCGCTCGAGCGTCGTCCCGCCCGCCGGCGCCCCATCCCGCACCCGCCCGCCTGGTCACCGGCGAGGCCGCGCCTGCCATCACGCCGCCTGCTGGAGCGCCGTCCCGCCCGCCGGAGCCCCGCCCCACACCCGGCCGCCGGTGAGGCCGCGCCCGCCCGCCGCCCCGCTCCTCCCGTCGGAGCCCCGCCCCGCCCGCCGAAGCCCCGCCCCGCACCCGGCCGCCTGGCAGCCGGCGCGGCCGCGCCCGCCCGCGCGCGCGAGGTCGCCTGGCCGCCAGCGTGGCCGCGCCCGCCAGCCCGCCAGCGCGCGCGAGGCCGCCGGCGAGGCCGTGCCCGCCAGCACCTCAACCATGCGTGCAACAGCGCTAGGAAGGAGATATTTTTTTATTCTGATGAATGGGCCCAAGTTGCCAGTGAGATAAAGATAAGAATGGAGCTGTACCAAACACTTTTTGAGATATTAGATCCACGGTGGAGCAGCTCTATGGTGGAGCTAGCTGGATCTATGGATTTGGAGCTATTTTTTCAGAGCTGGAGCTCTACCAAACAGGCCCTAACTCAGTGGTTTCCTTCGTCGCTGCTCCCAGTCGGAGCGCCACCTCCTGATTCGCCAGAGTCAGGGAAGGAGCACCGTGATCAAGAGACGAAGAGCTCCACTAAGCAGCCTAACGAGACCTCCAATTTTTTTAACTATGCTTCCTGCCCTTAGAAAGGGAACAACAACTTGGAAAGAAATTGATAATATCTTAGCTTGTGTGAGGCGTAACTAAGGCTCTACGGTGTAAATCAAGGGGGCATGTGCCCCTTGCCCCTTCCAAATCTCCACCCATAGGTGAGGAATTTGGTGGTTGATAAATTTTAGTTAACAAAATGGACAAACACTATTTTATATAGATAAACAGTCCAAGTGTAATAATGTATGCTCCATTCGTTCCAAAATGAAGATCATTTTGGCTTTTCTAAACACATTGATTTTGCTATGCACCTAAATATAATGTTATGTCTAGATACATATCAAAATATATGTATCTAGAAATTAAAAGCCAAACAACCTACATTTTGACATGGATGGTGTAGGTTCCAAGACAATAAATAATATTTCTATATGTAATTTTTTCTCCTTTATAATTCTATTACCTTCATTTATAGCAATCTCGACTCGACTAGTTTAGGCCTTACAATATTATTTTGCTCCAAAATTGTATGGTTTGATCGATTTACTTTAATGGATAACTAGAACACACATGTACCCTATCAGATATTTCCTAGTCTTTTATCGTGCCAAAATATTGACTTCGCTAAGAGTTTTCTAGACGGAGCTATCTATATACTTAGGTTAATCCTCAATATATTTATGTGTTCTAGAGTACTTGGAATATCCTCCGATGGATAATGCAACCTAATGAGCTCAGTATTTGAAGTGCTCGTCGAGGCCCAACTAATATTTCAGAAATTTTAATTTTTGAAATTAAAATAACGACATTCAAAATACATTATTCATTCATCGTGCCAATGTTATTTTAATCTTACCAAAAAATCATGAAGATGTTTTCAAAATCCGTCGGACAAAATCTAGAGAATCTTTGACATTGTGTTTTTTTAAAAAATATTTTACTATTTTAAACTATGTTTACAAAGTATAGAATTCATTATTTAAAATTACAGAGTGTCCTTGATACCATGAAATGTAAGTTCTAGCAAAAACACAAAAGGAAACAAGAGAGAAAATGGAAGCGCGGCCTTTTACCTTTTAGACAAAAAAAAAGAAATCATGCTGGGTCTGGGCTTCTAGGGTCAGGTCTCTTACTTTGGGCCGTGCATGCGAGGTGATTTTGGTCCAAGCCTAGGCTGATTGTTCTTCATTTTGCGGGTCTCGCTGGTTGATTTTTTGGAAGGCACGACGCTCTTCTGCCTCACCTGTCTCTCTCTCTCTCTCTCTCTCACTTGATCTTGTAATCCCCACCTGCATCACAATCACTACCGTAGCAGCCCGGATGGTCCTCTGTCCTCCCATCCCGTCGGGGGACGTGGCGGTGGCGGTGGCACTAGCAGTTTCACTTCTTTTGTTCCTCACACACTTTTTATAGTATTAGGAGGGTAGAGCGCTCTCAGCCGCCACACCTGCCTCGCCTCCGCCTCCTTTAAATACCGCCGCGAATGGCTCACGCGGCGCTGCTCCACTCGGCCCTCCCTTCCACGAGCTCTGCCGCATCCCGCCGCCGCGGCCGCGGCCGCCACCACCGCGCCCCTTCGCGTGCCCCGCGCCGCCGCCTGCCGCGCCTGATGGCCTCGTCGACGGCCCAGCAGGCCCCCGCGCCGGCGCCGCAAGGCCTGAAGGAGGGAATCGCGGGGCTGTACGACGAGTCGTCGGGGGTCTGGGAGAGCATCTGGGGCGACCACATGCACCACGGCTTCTACGACTCGGGCGAGGCGGCGTCCATGGCCGACCACCGCCGCGCCCAGATCCGCATGATCGAGGAGGCGCTCGCCTTCGCCGACGTCCCAGGTGCGTCCAGTCCAGTGCTCCAGTCCACGCCCCGCATCCTGGCCGTACGCTTGTGACCACCCGGGTTATCTCTAAATCGATTGATTGGAACCGGGCCGGCGGCGGAGGGGAGGAGAGGTGGAGCGGTGGCGGCAGCGGAGGGGAGGAGAGGTGTTGCGGTGGTCCCGGCATACTCCCTGCGCGCCGGCGCCGGCGCCGCCCGCTCGCCCCTCGCCATGGCAGCCACCAAGCTTGCCGTCGCCGGAGGGAGGCCGTAGGGGAGGCGGATCCTGGAGCTTGGAGGGGAGGCGGCTGCCGGAGGCCGGAGGGGAGGTGGCCGCCGGAGGCCGTAGGGGAGGCGGGGGGACGGAGGCCGGAGAGGAAGGGGAGGATGGAGGGGAGGCGGAGGGCTGGAGGGGAAGGGGAGGTCGGGACTCGGGAGGATGGCAGGGGAGCCGGGGAGGCGTTCGTGTGGGTGGGATTCTGAGACAGGGTAAGATTGAAGGAGTTAACGGGCCATCTCGAACTGGAAAAAATCGTGGCGGGCCAGGTGGCGGCCCACGCCTGACACGAGCTACCGGGTCATGGATCCGAAGAACTTCGGGCCGGCCTGAGCTAGGTTCGAGAGAAAAAAGGGCTTCGTGCTGGGCTAGCGGGCGCGGGCTGCATGGACATCTATAGAACCGGCCGGCCAATCCCTGCCTTTTGTGTGCGATTTAAATAAAAGAAACGGTAATGCTTCGGATCATGCGTCCGACGTGAGTGCGAGTCGTCGGACGGTTCTACCGTGGACGCCCAGTTACCCTGCCTGCCCACACGTCCACACTTGTGGCTAATTATTTTCAAGCAACATGGCCTCTCTCCCATCCACAAGACTACCCAACACCAGACGTTCTTATCCATTCAGCCGGATTCAGCCGGTTTCTTCCCATCCTCTTCGCAAGTGCACCATGACGGTACGGAGGTCATGGCAGTCCACCTCCCTGGCTCCCTTCCCCTCTCCTTCCTTGATGTGCCAAGTTAAGGTCCGGTGACTTCGCAGCCTATCCATAGCCGGCTGACCGCCCTATCGCCTCCGACGGGCGGCGGGAGATCCGGGGTGATGGCGCGCGAGGCTGACAGAGGGCGAAACTAACAGCAAGAAATCCAGGGAGGCAGTGTGCGAGGCCGGCGGCGGGAAATCCGGGGCAGCGAGCCCCGCACGAGCGGCGCATGAGGCGAACTTTGCGCTCTCGACTCCATGTTGCATTAGGTACCCCATGATGTTGCGTAGAATTTTTTGGATGTTGCAAAATACTATAGAGGTGTGCGGTATAAATGGTGCAACAGTTGAGTTTTGATGTTTCATCTGTTGATGTTTCATGTTGCAACTTTTGTATTTTAGTGTTTCACCGTGCTGAAGCTCAACCTATCATATAGTTGAGAAATGTTGCATGAAACAGACATTCGATGTTGTCGCGGGAATTTCTTTCCTTTAGAATACGATATTTACGTTGCACTATATTTTTCACATATTTTTGCAACGTTGCAATGTTATGTATTCAATGTTACGGATATTTACGTTGAATGTTGCGACGGCCGCTAGCAGCGCCGCAAAAGAAAAGAACCGGCAGGCGCCACGGGTCTGCTCAGTGTGTTTGTTTTCTTGCCTTTCTGTTTGCTCCGGGTGGTTCTGCTCACTGGCCAGTCTCCGCACGGCACCTCGGACTTGGGGAGCCACTCACGATAAGGGCAAATTTGTTCAATCCTACGAGTACGCATGTGGAGTATGCTCTTTCACCATTTCCAGGCATTTCCAGGAACAGTGACATGATATGACCTGCTGCCTGCTTAAGCGAGGGCACTGTAGACTTCATGATTTCCATGTTTTTTTCTTTGAAACGACATGGTTTCCATGTTTGATTTTCGCGTGCAGATGATCCGGAGAAGAAACCCAAAACGATAGTCGATGTAGGATGTGGAATTGGTGGTAGCTCAAGGTACTTGGCCAAGAAATACGGGGCGCAGTGCAAGGGCATCACGTTGAGCCCTGTTCAAGCTGAAAGAGGGAACGCTCTCGCTGCTGCGCAGGGGTTGTCGGACCAGGTGCTCTCTGCTGCTACTTCTTATCTAGCAAATTGATTTCGATCGGTGAAGTAGCTAGCCACGGTAATTCAGTGATTCTAATATCAGCCGACGATTTAACGTCTGCTTTCAACCCGGTTTGGTGGGGCAGGTTTCTCTGCAAGTTGCTGATGCTTTGGAGCAACCGTTCCATGATGGGCAGTTTGATCTTGTATGGTCCATGGAGAGTGGCGAGCACATGCCAGACAAAAGGAAGGTAACCTTTCTTATTCAGCGTGGGTCACTACAGATATAGAACATTTGGAGATTTGCTATCAAGTTGTTGTGCAACCGAATGGGTGGCCATGCATCCATTTGAGGAAAACGTTACATAAGTTTGTTACAGTTGAACAAAAAAAAATCCAAAGAACATGGGATTACACTCTTCAGAAAATCTACAATCTGCTGACATCACATAAATGATCGCCGGCATGTGCTGAAAAGCTGGAACTAGTGTTCTAGTGCTGTTTTGTTCAGCTATTACTGTCAAACAACAGGAACCATAATTAGACCAGTGAGGGTATAGGTAGTACAGCAAACATCGAATTATTTCAAATCTAATCCCAAAGGAGAAACACTGAATCCCAACCTACTCTTGGAGAGTTTGAATTATTTTCTCCATATACTATTACAAGTGAATTTCTGTGTTTTCCTTGAACTCTTACCGGACTCTTGTATTGTATTAGTTTGTTAGTGAGCTGGCACGCGTGGCGGCTCCTGGAGGGACCATAATCATCGTGACATGGTGCCATAGGAACCTCGAGCCATCTGAAACCTCGCTGAAACCCGATGAAGTGAGCCTCCTCAAGAGGATTTGCGACGCATACTACCTACCGGACTGGTGTTCACCTTCAGACTATGTGAGCATTGCCAAGTCGCTGTCTCTGGAGGTAAGAGTCTTTCCCCGTTCTATTTGGATTTTAGGTAGCATACAAGTCTGTCTCTAATATCATCCTGACAAATCTTGATCTACCTACTCCCCTGGACCACTCCAATTTGGCAATTTGGTTTATAGCATATTTTGCTTATTTTGTTGTTGGGTGTGGTGTCAGGGTATCAAGACAGCTGATTGGTCAGAGAACGTGGCCCCATTCTGGCCGGCCGTGATAAAATCAGCACTGACATGGAAAGGCATCACCTCCCTCCTAACAAGCGGTATGCTCACTCAGCTCACCTTCTTACGGTTCTGTTACTGAGCATGGACTGCACCAAATATCTTGAACCCGATTGGGATCTGAAACTGTTACTGAGCATGGACTGCACCTAATACCTTAAACCGATTGGGATCTGAATTGTGTTTGGCATTGAATTTTGCCTCTGTGTGAAGGATGGAAGACGATAAGAGGGGCGATGGTGATGCCGCTGATGATCCAGGGCTACAAGAAGGGGCTGATCAAGTTCACCGTCATCACCTGTCGTAAGCCCGGAGCAGCGTAGGAGGACAAGCTACTGTCGCGGCGGCTATGTTCAGTGCTATAACGCAGATCTCTGACGAGCAAGAAGCCGCCCCGTCGACGTCTACTTACCGTGTACGAGAATCGACAGACCTACGACTTTGTGCCCATCAGCCCGTGTCAAATAATTTTTCCAACACTCGTCGATATATTTCAAGTTCACGCTTCCACGTGCCTGTCGTTGCCAAGATTGGCGTCTCCATTGGGTCCTCCCTCCGGAAGTGGCAGTGTACTCTCTGAATTGAACACAGCCACCCGTCAGCTAAGCTCGACGTGCCAATGGCCGTCCCTCGCGGGAGAAAGCGCCCAGTCTGGAGTCCCCCACTCTATGGCGCGCGGTGACCTGCCCTGCGCGGCAGAGCGCCGTGCCCAATCTCCGCCCGTCACCGACTTGCGAGGGCTTGCGTTTTCGGCTATGGGCAGCATGTGAGATTGTGAGCCAAGTTGAAACGGCGCGAAGGCGCCCAGGGTTGGTGCATGCGGGCTTCGCATGGTTGAGCGCCTGAGCCCCGCGATACATCCTTAACACTGCTTATACTTAACACTGCTTATACGTACACGCTCATATTGCGTGTATTTCATGATAGTATAGGTATAGTAATAATTATAATTAAGATATATATAAAATTATTAGTATATTACATGGAAGTAGTTTATATACAATTAATAGTATATACATAATAATTTGTTCTCTTAATTCTTAGGATCCCAACCATAATCTCCTCTTTTGGACAAGTGAATGTCCATTATAATGAAATTCTCCTTGAAAATTAACCACCTTATCCATAAAAAATCCTATAAGTGCTTCTTGGATTGCCGTGATCCTATCCTCCTCCTGGAGTTCTTCTTACTCCTGAACAAGACGCGCCAGGTTGATCCTATGGTGCCGCCCTCACTCAGACAATTTACTTCTCAATCAGGATGAGCCCCGGGCGATTTGGCGTGTCCCAGTTCCAATTCCATCCCCATCGGGCATAGTGAGAAGAATTCCTCCCTATTTTCTCAGGTTTATTGCTTGTGCTTGCTGTCTTTCGTTTTTGCATCGATCGGCGTGCAAAGAATGGACAGGTGCTGCAGCCTGCAGCGGGCGACGGGCAAGCAATGAAGCAATGCTGCACTCACCTCGCAGCAGGCCAAAAGTGTGGCACGCAGGCAGGCAAACTACAGAAGCAATTGACGCAGCCAGGATGCAGGGCAGTCTGGCAAGAGGGATTTTTATTTAGGGACTGTCTCCGCGTCAGGTGACTGACGGTTTGCTTGGGTGTTCGGGAGCTGAACTTTAACCAATTCACATTGGATCCAATGTTCGGATGCTAATTAGGAGAACTAAATATGAGCTAATTACAAAATTAATAGCAGAACCCCTAGGCTAAATCACGAGACGAATCTATTGAGCCTAATTAATTCATCATTAGCGAATGGTTACTGTAGTACCACATTGTCAAGTTATGGACTAATTAGGCTTAATAGATTCGTCTCGCGATTAGCATAGGGGTCGTGTAATTAGTTTTATAATTAGTCTAGATTTAATACTCCTAATTAGTGTCCAAACATCCGATGTGACGGCCCGTCAGTTACCTGTTTCATCCGTCGGTTTGTTGGTCAACCGCTCAGATCAGTCTTACTTTTTCCCCTTTGAAACAAGCTGTTTTGGGGTCTGCACTTTTCAATTTTACGCCCAACAGGTGATAACGGGTTTGTTGTTTGTTTGTTGCTGACCCTTTAAGCTTGGTTGGGCCTGTACACTATTTTTGTTGCTGTCTGTACCACACTTTCAGCCCAATAATAGGCCCAGCTGACTGTATATCACATAACGGTTCAGCTAACTGTCTACCGGTATATTTTTCTGAAACTTAGAAAACATAACAGCCTGGGCTAACCGTCTGTCCAATTTTTACCCACATTTTTGACATAAAACATTTACAACATTTCACATACACGCATATGGAAATAACAGATACCAAGACATTATTAGAAGACTTCGATGAAGACCAATGCTTTCAGGACCCTCCATTTTCGAATAGAAATCCACCTGATAAAAAATATTAGAATAACATTACATATTCAGTGACTTAGAACACAACAAACAAAATGTCAAAACATACACAACGCTAGAAGAATTGCACAGTGCAGAAGATAAGTTATGAGCTCAGATAGTTCTGTAGTCCATTGACAAAAGAATAACCTAGTCTTTACTGGAATTGCTTGGAGCTAGAAGTAATTCAAAATGGGTAAAATTTTTGTTTGTTTGGTTCATAAGGCCAAGATTGCCCTTAAGACGCCACAGCAGTAGAAATACGAAAACCATCATTATTGCGTACTATAATTAATGTCCTGGTCACCATCCATAACAATAGACAAATCATGGAAATGCAAAAAGTTGTACAGTCTGGACCCAACAAGATAGAAGGTTATACATTTTGCAGCTATAACATTTCACAGGCGAAAGGACACAAAGACAACGTTTCAAACAAAGTTATTTTGTAGCTGTTTTTTTTTTCAAAAATTCTAAACATGTTTCTTCCTTGCCACCATTGTAGTTGCTGTATACTGAAAATAGAGATAAACATGTCTGAACTTACACTATAAAATTACAAAAATTATAATACCTCATATTACTGGAAGTTTTCGTAGTAGGACTGCAATTGGAGGTACATATAGGTGGACAACAAAAATAAAGAGGATATGAGACTTGTGTGAAAAGGAAATACATGAGATCAATATGGGAGATACAAATACTATCTCTGAACATACAGATACAGAGCTTGATCTTATTGAATATTTTTAGTGTAAAACAGGCAACACATATAAAGTTAGATGCTACCTAAAATTTAAGAAAACTTTGAAAATAACAATTCTCAAGTGAGATGTTACTTATTTACAGTTTCAGAGCACACCACAAGCTTAGCTCGTTTCATTAACCAGAAATATAAAAAAGTCTACCTAAACAAACTGAGAACAGCATAATAAGCATGGCATGCGCATAAAAAATGATTTTCAGAGCACATCACAAGCTTAGCTCCTTTCATTATACGGATGACATACACAAAAGTGGGCAGAAACTAGTAAACTCATTTTTATTTTTTTTGGCACTATGCAAGTTTATAAATACCTTTAATGATTGTATGTAATGGAAATGAGATCTATGTGAAATTAGAAGCTAAAAAAATAGAGATGATATCATGAAGAGGGGATCGAAACAAGGAACAAATGAAGGAATCCCCCATGGTCATGCACAATCTTAGAAATTTTCAATGTGAACCCTATGGGTGAAAGCTGACAGCATAAGGATAGCAATTCTTTTTGAACTACAATGAAGTCAAGGAATAATTTGGATGATCTATAAACTTTACAACTTACAAGCACAACTTGACAACACTATAGTCCTGAACTAGAGGCAAATAAACTCAAATTTCTATGAAACTTACACACAAAACCTGTTGTATTCACAAAATAAGAGTACATAAAAAGATTTAAAGTTAGAAGGCGGCTAGACAATGCAGGGTTATAAACCTTAATCGCCTTGTAAGTTAGATTAGGCTGTGCTCCTCCACAAATAGAACTACCATCCACTGTGCCATGTACAACCTGCCAGTAGACCAACATACCAAAAACTGAACAGAAGCGGAACATGAATCTAACCTATAATACCGCATGTTGGACACAAACAACAGAAAAAGGAAAAGTTGAATAGTAACGAGCCACAAAATCAATAGGTAAATCCCACAATTAAACCTGTTAACTGCTTTCTTGGAGTCCCATGAGGTCAGCTCTGGCCAGTGAGGGCACGGTACTGCTGGGAGCCCCATGAGGTCAGTTGAGCGAATTAGACCATGAAGTGGAGACGTGGGAAGGAGATCAGGTTGACTGCAAGCTTTCGGAGGTCAGAATTCAGCTTACCAGGAAAGCGAAGGCAGCATGTAACACCACTCATGGTTGCAGAGATAAGGTGGTTGAAATCACCAACTGCAAAACAAAATACAAGGTTAACACCACTCTGCAAACCCATCTTGTTACAAAGCATGCTTTTGACAATTCGATGCCTCTCCACCTCCGCAACTCTAGCATCTATGAGCCTGCACACACAAAAAGCAAAACAAGGATTGGTCAATACAACAGCTTTATGAAAAATGCACTAAATGTATTCTTTGATTCATTAGCATGACACAGATGACAGATGATCTCATAGAGCAACTGACCATCAGATCTGACTACAGAAATTGCCTACAAAACATATGAATGTGGAACTCACTTTAATACTTTACACAAAATCTCAAAGAACAAAGAAAACAAAATCAATGAAACTCAAACTAAAGTGAAACTCATTTTGTATAAAATAAGGCTAATGTTTAAACATCCTGAGACAAACAAGAAAAGTTTTAGGGAGAAATTAAATTGTTGTCATCTTACTACATTATTAACAACTCAGTATACACAAAAATGCTTAGAGACAAATCAAAAGTCACCAATCCAATCCCTTTGACAAATCGGGTGAAAAGTTAGCCAAAAAAGCCATAATTTTCTTCTGACCTAGACAAGAAAATATTGACCATGGTGATAAGTTTGCTACAGATGACATGTAACCAAGAAGCTATACAACTTGTGTCTCAAAATCTGTTCCGGTCATGCATGATTACAAAATAAATAGTTAAATAAAAAATAATTACAGTATTACATTAGGATGTAATTCTGGTACAAGTTATGTGTGATTTTATTTTTTATTAAACTTAAATTAACTACAAACTGGAAGTCAAAGGACAGCCTGGAACCTTGCTTGTATTAATTGTCATACACTAATTCATTTGGACTTAACAAGTATTAGTTGATTCCTCCCAGGGTGGGTATGCAAGGCAGTGTCAGACACATTATGGGGAGGGGCAGTTCACTCCTTTCATCCCTTGCACCCCATACACAACTAATGTAACACTTTGAATGTACAATGCTATAGAGAGCTCACACACCACACTCTGGTACCACATTGACACAAGATTTTGCCATAATCACCACAAATGAAAAACCCAATCGAGAACAAATTGGACATAAGCAGACAACAAATCCCGAACATGGAACCCTAGTGAGCTCAAATCGAACGGCAAGGGACCAAAAAGCCCCAACCAAGCTCAAAATAGCACAATAAAAGACTACAAATTAGGAAACCGAATCGCAATTGGGCACAAAGGAGACCCTAGTACACTAGGTGCAGTTCTGATCATATTTGGATATAGGCTGGATAGTGATGACAAGGCAAAAATGCAATCAGATTTACCCTTCCAAACATGGATCAGAGCTTCTCTGCGATTAGTTCAGTGCGCGCGCGCGCACCGCACACACACATACACACACACACACACCTGATACCGAGATATGAATACCATCTCTTCTCCACCCCTACTAATCAGCTACAGTTATGAAGCAACAGAGCACAGATCGAACCTAATTCAACAAAATAACCCAAGTACCCAACACAACCTACCAGTAACCCCCAAAATCGATTAATGCACATCAATCGACAAATCCCAACCAAACAGAGCACGAATCAAACTATGAACAGCCATTACCACTACCTGATGCCCCCAATCATTGAGCTCCAACTGAAACTGAGCAGTGAACACTAAAATTGAGCATGAATCGAACCATAAACAGGCACTGCCACTAGCTGAAGCCACAAATCGTCGAGCCCCTAAAATGGCCATTACCGCTACCTGATCCACCTCGATTGAAGTACAGAATAACCAACACAACATCTACAGGGGGTCAGGAATTTCTTGGGCTCACCGTGGTCTCTCGCGGGTCCTCGAGGACGGCGGCAACACTCCCAGGCACCACCGACGACGAAGAAAGGGGCAGGCGTCGCGTGGGTGGCTCAGCCTTGTCTCTGACGCGCCCGCCTCCTTCAATCTTGCCTCCACTGACCCCAAGACTGAGTGTTTAGCTATATCAATTTTTTCTGTCTAATGATGAAAAATCCCATCCATTATAGACCGCCGCCCGGCCGTGACTAGAATTCTCGTCAACCCCCCGCCATCGTCATCGGTCACAGCCTCAGATCTGCCGTTCCCCGCCGGACGGCCCTCGCGTACGGTTCGTCGACCACGACCAGACCTCCTCCAACCCGACAGGCGCGACCGCCCAGAGTCCAGACGAGTGTGCTCTGCTCCCTCCTTTCAACGCCACGGCCTCGCCAGCTCGCCGTCCTTCCCAGATCTGACCACCTCGTGTTCCCGTTCCCTCGCGCATCCCGCCCGGTCCACTCCGACGGCCGCCCCGTCCCCTTCTTAACTCCGCCACCCCGATCCGGCCCCGCACTCCACCACCGCCCCCCACAGGTTCGCCGCTAGCTCCAGCCAGCAGACCTCCCGTCGCCATGGCAGCGGCGCTCCTCCTCCTGCTGCTCACGCCCGCCGGCCTCCTCGCCGCGCTCGCCTTCCTGGCGCGCCCCCGCGCGGCGCGCGTCCCTCTCAAGGGCCGCCACGTCTTCATCACGGGCGGGTCCAGCGGCATCGGGCTCGCCATGGCCACCGCCGCGGCGCGGGAGGGCGCGCGGGTCTCCATCCTGGCCCGCAACCTCGCCCGCCTCGAGGAGGCGCGCGCCGCCATCCAGCGCGACTCCGGTCGCGGCGACGTCGGCGTCCACGCCGCCGACGTGCGGGACGCGGCCGCCGTGGAGCGCGCGCTCCGGGAGGCCGGGCCCGTCGACGTGCTGGTCTGCAACCACGGCGTGTTCGTGCCGCAGGAGCTCGAGAGGCAGGACATGGAGGAGATCAAGTGGATGGTGGACATCAACCTCATGGGCACCTTCCACCTCATCAAGGCCGCGCTCCCCGCCATGAAGGCGCGCACCCGCGAGACGCGCCTCCCTGGGTCAATCGCGATCATGTCCTCGCAGGCTGGCCAGGTGGATGTTTCACCTGATTTTCTGATGCTTCGTTCACCATGCAGTTAAGGTGTTCGATGTAATGCTGCGTGCTTGGGAGATTTATCCCTTTGTTGGTAAATGTCTTTGCTGCAGGTTGGTATCTATGGGTACACTGCGTATTCAGCGAGCAAATTTGCACTTCGTGGATTGGGAGAGGCGCTGCAGCATGAAGTCATCACCGACAACATTCATGTCTCGTTGATTTTCCCTCCTGACACTGAGACTCCGGGTTTGGAAGAGGGTATGTGTTGCTTATGAACTGGCCAATGCATATTGGTTTTGTTTGAACTGGCCACTGAGACTCCTCTTAATTCCTCTCGCTCCCCCTTTTCTCCTCCGTGCTTATGAACTGGCCAATGCATATTGGTCCTGACACTGAGACAAGTGAAGCCATCGAATGCCTGAGTTCAATTTGATACTGAAAACTTTTCAACTTGGCAACCTTGAAAATTTCGGAGCATTATGCTGATGAAAATATTGTCCACCCCCCACTTCAGCACCTGTTGGAAGCAATTGATTGGTTTACCTTTACACTTGCACTTGCCTGTAAATTCTTATACTAAAAATCATAGGCCTAAAAGTGTTGCTATTACTCTCTAATTTGCTTCATTGGGTATATGTTTAATAGTACCATTTTTGCAAGTGCACCAGCAAAAATGGGAAGAAGGGAGAACATTTTCACTACACTTGGCATCCCTCAA
The DNA here is from genome assembly GCF_005286985.2 of Setaria viridis. NCBI lineage: Eukaryota > Viridiplantae > Streptophyta > Magnoliopsida > Poales > Poaceae > Setaria > Setaria viridis. The sequence continues at coordinate 35,146,324 of NC_048263.2, forward strand.
ATTCTGAAGACACTTTTGCACATTTTGTTACCGAATGCTGACCATGTTCTTTGTCTGGTTTCAGAGCATAAGAGGAGGCCAGAATTGACGAACATCATAGCGGGTTCATCTGGTGGAATGAAGGCCAATGATGTTGCGAAGAAGGCTCTGGATGGCATCAAATCTGCGAAGTTTATTGTCCCCTGCAACTTTGAGGGTGCAATGTTGGCCGTAGCAACTGCTGGTTTATCCCCGCAGAGTTCACCGGTAATGGCATTCCTAGAGGTGATTGGTGCTGGACTCATGCGGTTTGCAGCGCTTTGTTTCCAGTGGAATTGGTTCTCTACGATAGAGGGCTACTATGCCAAGAACAAGAAGCGCGAGTAAGAACAAACATACAAAATGACAAACATGGACATAATTTTCTTGAGTCCATGGGAGCTAAAAGGTCAAATAAATCATCTTGTTGGCAACACCTGATCTGAATGTAGTGGGTATGCAGAGAAGCTGTAGTTCTGCTTCTCATTTTTATCTTTGCTTCGTCGACTTTGAGATCTTGTGTACGATGTATATTTCACATTTCAGGAAAAAACACAATAAAGGCACAAATTTCATGGATTAGTGATTTGACCCATTTACATAGGGAGCTGTTTTCGTGCAAATCTCTGTTTTGGAAGAATGTTGCCAGTCTGCAGTTTAGTGTCATGTTTTCACCATGTTATCTAAATTTCCTAAATATTTGGCATGTTTTGGGGTAAATTACATGGCTGCCAGGCAGTAGTTTCAAAGTTGTCAGAGGAAAAAAAAAAACACCCGACTCGGTTCCAAATTTCATATGAAGCGTCCAAAAGGTGAGTAACGGACGAGATTGCACGGACCCCTGGAGAGGCCAATCCAAGGTTTACTCCCTCCTCTCGCGGAAAGATTAGGCTGCTGCGTGCAGCGGTGACTGGGTGAGCAGCGGAGCTTCTGGTGCTCGGCGTCGATTCGTTCATGGCCTCGGCCTCTCCCTGCGCCTGCGGCGCTCCATCCCCATCGCTGCGATGCCCTCTCGCCCTGTCGCTCCCCTTCGTTTCCTTTCCTCCCGCCGTCCGGCTCGCCACCCCGCCGCTTCTCCCGCGCCGCCTCGCCGTGTCGCGTCCAAGGGCGGCGTCAGCGCTGGAGGCCCTCGTGCTGGAGTCTGACGACGAGGATGGAGACGACGCGGACGAGGAAGCGGAGGTGGAGGAGGAGGCCGGGGCGGGCCTGTTCCAGGGTGTGGCGTGGGCGGCGGGGGCCGACGAGAGGGACGCAGTGAAGTCCCCCGAGCTGCAGGTGTTCGAGCTGGAGGAGCTGCCGGAGCAGTGGCGGCGGTCGAGGATCGCCTGGCTCTGCAAGGAGCTCCCCGCCTACAAGCACTCCACCTTCACCCGCATCCTCAACGCCCAGCGCAAGTGGATCACCCAGGACGACGCCACCTACGTCGCCGTCCACTGCCTCCGCATCCGCAACAACGACGCCGCATTCCGGGTCAGTATGCAGTCCTTCAAGCTGCTATCTCCCTCCCGTTGCCTATTCAGTCCTTCTTGCTCACGAACTGTTCGATGAATTGCCGTAGTTGTAAATTCATAGTAGGTTGACATATGGATGATTCGGTAATTCCTTTCAGGTGTACAGCTGGATGGTGCGGCAGCACTGGTATCGCTTCAACTTTGCGCTAGCTACAAGGGTGGCCGATTGTCTTGCCAGGGAAGGCAAGGTTGAGAAGTGCCGAGAGGTGTTCGATGCAATGGTGAAGCAAGGCCGAGTGCCTGCCGAGTCCACCTTCCATATATTGGTCGTTGCATATCTCAGCGTGCCAGGGGGGCGATGTCTTGAGGAGGCATGCACCATCTACAACCAGATGATACAGATGGGTGGCTACAAGCCTCGCCTTAGCCTACACAATTCATTGTTCCGTGCACTTGTGAGCAAGACAGGAGGCACTGCGAAGCACAATCTCAGGCAGGCTGAGTTCATCTATCACAATATAGTCACGAGCAATCTTGCAGTGCACAAGGATGTTTATGTGGGGCTCATCTGGATTCACAGTTACCAAGATTTCATTGATAGAGACAGAATCAAAGCTCTTAGGGATGAGATGAAGCAAGCTGCGTTTGAAGAGACTACTGATGTGCTGGTATCACTGATGAGGGCCTTCTCCAAGGAAGGTGATATTAAAGAAACAGAGGCAACATGGCATAGGCTTCTTCAGAGTGATTGTGAGCTCCCTGCTCAGGCTTATATCTGCCGAATGGAGCTTTATGCACGGACTGGTGAGCCTATGAAATCCCTTGAAATGTTCAAGGAAATGAAGGGTCATAATGTACCTCCCAATGTTGCATCATATCATAAGATAATTGAGATAATGGCAAAAGCTAGAGAGAGAGAGACCGCAGAAAAACTAATGGATGAGTTTGTTGAAAGCCACATGAAACATCTGATGCCAGCCTTTCTTAGCTTGATGTATTTGTATCTGGATCTGGATATGCATGAGAAATTGGAGCAGACATTCACAAAATGCCTTGGTCGGTGTCGTCCAAATAGAATATTGTACACCATTTATCTGGAATCACTGGTGAGGATTGGAAATGTCACTAAGGCTGAGGAGATTTTTGGTGAAATGCATAAAAATGGGACGATAGGTACTAATGCCAAGTCTTGCAACATCATGCTTAGAGGCTATCTTTCTGCAGAGGACTATAAGAAAGCTGAGGGCATTTATGATTTAATGTGTAAAAAGAAGTATGATGTACCAGTGGATTCTTTGGAAAAACTTCAAAGTGGTCTCCTCATTAGCAAGAAAGTTGTCAAGCCACCAAAACCTGTGAGCATGAAATTGGATGAAGAACAGCGTGAGATTTTGATCGGTTTGCTACTTGGAGGCACTCAAATAGAATCTCATGCACGGAAAGGAGTTCACATCGTCAACTTTAAGTTCCAAGAAGATTCTAATGCTCATTCAGTTCTAAGGGCACACATTCATGAACGTTTCATTGAATGGCTGCCTTCAGCATGCAGATCATTAAATGATGACAGTGAGATCCCTTATCAGTTTTCAACCATACCCCATGCACATTTTGGTTTCTTTGCAGATCAGTTCTTTCTGAAAGGCCAGCCAGTTCTCCCAAAGCTTGTCCATCGATGGTTATCCCCACGTGTTCTGGCATATTGGTTCATGTTTGGGGGCTTCAGACTCAAATCAGGTGATATTGTTCTTAAGGTCAGTGGCGGGAACATTGATGGCGTTGAAAGAATCGTGAATTCCTTGCAAACGCAGTCTTTAACATGCAAAGTGAAGAGGAAAGGGAGATTCTTTTGGATAGGTTTCCAGGGAAGCAATGCTGACTCGTTCTGGAAAATAATTGAACCTCATGTATTGGACAGTTTTACTGGTTCTGCGATGCAGGAAAGTCATAGAATCGGTTCAGATGGCTCGCGAGATAGTGATACCGATTATGAGGATGATACACAGAGGTATGATACAGAAACTTAAGGGTAAGGACAGTGTATGTTCACAGGTATTTATGAGTTCATCAAAATTATCTTAAGTCTACGAATTTGGTTAGAAGCTTGTGATGTATATTGCTCATGCGTGGTTTCCTACTAACAGCAATCGCTCAGATTGATCTATCACATATCCATCTGGTCGTCTGGGTTGTAGAGTTGTACTCTAGACAGTTTTAGGCAGAAAGATTTATGTTTCAATTTGCAGATGAGTATGTTCTGTTTCTACTGTCCATCCGCTGTTGGTTTCCATTTCCAGCAGGAAATACATCTTTTTCAGAAAGCCTCTTACGACAGCATTTTCTAACATTCCACTACCTGATTCCCTAGAGCTCTAACAATTCTACTGATTCATATTCACCTGCACTCACATAGGATTATTTCCATGTAAAGATGAATGAAACAAAGCAATCCTAGCCGGCTATAACCTATCCTAAATCTCTTGATGGTCTGCCAATGGAATCCTACCTCCTACAAGCTACAGGTCTCCATGTAGGAGCCTGGTGAGCAAGCTCGTGAGGATCGCGTCCCTCCTCTCGGCCCTGGCCTCCTCCCTCGCCCTCCTCTGCTCCTCGCGCTCCATCCACGCCTGCTCCAGCATCAGCCGCTCCCGCTCCATCCGCTGCATCGACCGCCGCCACTGCTCCTCGAAGAAGAGCCGCTCCCGCGCCTGCCTCTCCATCATCTCGTGGCGCTGCAAGTCCAGGCGGAGCTGCTGCTCCAAGAAGCCCCGCAGCAGGCCACGGAGGGCAGCCGTCGGCGCCTGCATCATCCTCCGCTCGTCGTCGTCGCCGGCCGGTCGTTTCTGCTTCCTCCTGGCCGGAGCTCGGCCCGGTTCGGACCCGGGGGCCTGGCTCTGCATGTTTGCTCCCCGCGCGGCGTCAGCCCAGGTGTGGCGCGAGGACATAAAAAGGAAACGCGTACGTGCTGGTGAATGTGGAAGGGGCGCGCACGCTGACAGCGCCCGGAGTGGTCAGACAGCGGCCTGCATGCAGCAGCAGCAGCAGCTACCAGCGGCCGTCGGTTTTTCATCGTCTCTCTGACGCTTCCCGACCTCCTCGTCGCTCCAAATTCACCGTTTCACACGACGCGCCGGGTGTGAAAGGCTTTGCCCCCGTCCACACGGGCAGTGCAGCGCGCCACGTCATCTCGGACCTCGATCCCCCATGGTCTTCCGGCATGGTTGATTCGAATGGAATGCCGATGGGAGATCTCGCGACTTGCATTTCTTTTCGACCTTTTTCAGCCGTGTCAGCTCGCGACAATTGACCCGTGACCTCTTCTCGTCCAGCACGGCTCAGGGGAGTCAGCCAGAAAAGCCAGTCAGGGTCGGGGCGGCGGTCTATGCGATGCATCCGTCTGGCGTTTTCGCACGACAGCGATGACGTGCACGCACGCTCGAACGAACGCGCCTGACCGGACCGCCCGCCGGTCTCCATCGCCGTCAGTTGGAAGTTGGAACGCGCCGCCCGGCCGTTTTTGAGCCTTTTCACCATGTCCCCGAGGGGATGCTCGTCACGATGAGGTGTGCTTGGTTTCTGCGGGTGACGGCACGATTTTTCCTCTCTCTTTTTTCCCTTCTTTTGAGATGAGAATGAGATTGGGGGAGGGTACAGCGAGTCACATGCGTGGGTGGGTACGACAGATCGCGGCCAGCGGAATCCTGCAGGCAGGGTGCAGACTGCGGAGGCATCGGACCGCTTTCTGCAGCGAAAATAGTACTGCAGCGTGTTCCCCCGTCAGTAGTACTACTACGTGCAAGTCTACAAAAGACTAGCAGACGAGACGAGACCGTCACCTCTTCAAAGGCTCTCGGACTACGTTCAGGGCATTTCCAGCAGAGGCACTCCGCCGTCGAGGGGCGGCGCTGGCCCGTCCGACCACGGCAGCTCGACGTCGCGGCGCGCACGCATGTTTCATTGTTTCTCTTTTCTTTCGTGCTGGCGCTTGTTGTTTTCGTTTTGAGCAAATCTGGCGGTTGTTTCGTTAGTCTATAATTTCTAATATTAAAATGGGGTTATTTCTTCCGACCGTCATGGTTGTTGTGCAAAAAAGTTTCTTACCTTTTTCGTAATCAACCCGCCATCTTTGAAATTGTTCTTAATAATTTTGCAAAAAGATCTCCAAATTTTAATGCAATTGACCTGAGGTCACTCCCGTTCTTTGTCCCACTAGCCCACTCTCGCTGCTGCGCGAGGGAAGCGAGGGAGAGCCCATGCAAATCGGTGGTGGCCGTGCCTCTCCGCGCCCCCTTTCTGCCGCCGCCGCCTTCTTGCTCGCTTGCGCACCTCCGGCAGCCGCGGCCTCCCTCTCCTCTTCCTCCTCCTCCGATGCAGGCCCTCGCGCGCGCCGCGTCGTGGCCCGTGCCAGCAAGAAGAGGGGAGGCGAGGCGAGCTCCAAGCAGCAAGCAGCCCCCATATCTGGGTCTTTCTCCATCCTGGTCTTTCAGAACTTCCTGGACGGCTGGGCCGAATTCCAGGGTATACCGAATATGGCCCAAACTTTCTTGTAACCCGAGAAGTACAGCACGGCCCACCACCTCCTCCTCCTGTCGCAGACCGACCTTGAGCACAATGCCCCAGTGAGTATATACAGTAGCTGCAAAGGCCTCGTCGAGAGACACGAGACATCGGATACACCGCAGCCAGGATGCACGACGTGACGGGTTCCAGCAAAACACCGCCGGCCACCTGACATTTTTATTTGAAAAGGAGAAATTGCTGGTAGCCGCCGCCGCAGTATTCAGAAGCAGCAGAGGCCATCCAGTCCAGCCCCGATCCTCCTTCCAGAGATCGCGTATGCGGTATGCGTGCGATGCCCGTCGCTTTCACCACCGGACCTTTGCCGAGTGCACCCATCCCGGCACCCTATGCACAGTGCCGGCCGGGCGGGCGGGCGTGCAGGGCGGCGCATGACCATAGCTTTTTTTTCGAAGCCCCGCCATTCAATTCACCACCGGACCACCCCCACCAGGCCACCATGGCATCTGCGGTGCTGTACAGCGCTGCCGCTGGAACCCCCTCCCCAAGACAGCACAAACGGCAGCCATTGATGGCCGGATCGTTGCGTCGCGTACGCGCGCACTCAATGCACGCGCTATAGCTGCGGAGACACCCACCAGGGCACCGGGAAGGAAAGGCACAAAAGAGGCGGGGGCAGGCCGCCCCGCCCTCGGCGTGGATACCAAACGCGGGGGGGCCGGCGCTCGGCACGACTGGCGCCACCCACGCGGTGGGGGAGAACCCGAAAAAGAGCAAGGAACCTTTGGTATCGCGGCTGCTGGGCTCCCCATACACTCCCGTGGCCTGCCCTCCCTCCCACGACCCCGTGACTCGCCGCACGGCCGGGGGGAGGAGCATACTGCGCGACGGCAGCTGCTTCCAGGTCCGTTCCCGTCTCGTTTCCATGGCTACCTAGCACAGCGGTTGGTTACTGGGTTCTCCGTCCTGGGTTGCGTGTTCCCGCGACCTGTTCTCAGCGGCCGTCCGTCTCGTCCTCAGGATGGCCAACGGGAGGAGCCTCTACTACGTCTGGTGGTGCTGCGCGCTGAGCGCGCTCGTCAAGGTGGACGCCTTGCTCGTGGACATCACCTATGTGGAGAGCGCCGTGGCCAAAGGAGCAGGTGAGCGCAGCTCCTCTTCTTCACCGATTCTTTCCTCCTCTCCTCTCTCGTTCTGTGCGATGAGGATCGAAGTGCTTTGATGCGTGCGCCTGATGTGCTTGTTGCTGCTAGTGTGTCTGGATGGAAGCGCGCCGGCGTATCACCTCGCCCGCGGTTCCGGCTCCGGCGTGAACAGCTGGCTGGTTCATTTTGAGGTCAGTTGCTAGGAGAGTGGTGAATCTGTAGTTCAGCAACTATTGCCTCTGGGAAAATGTTCGGTTCAATTCTGCTCACTTCACTCAATTGCTGATAGGGGGGAGGATGGTGCAGCAACGTCACGACCTGCCTGCAGCGGAAGCGCACACGGCTGGGGTCGTCCAAGGAGATGGCGACGCAGATTGCCTTCTCTGGAATCCTGAGCGACACCCCGGATTACAACCCAGGTACTGAGTTTCGGTATTTCCTCGATGGAGAGTTGGAGACATTGCTCTGCGTACTGTTGTGTCATCTTCGTTTTGTAGCAATTCAGACCGCCTAGAATCCTAGACTTTAGCTTCACATGCTAACTGCTTGTGCAATCATGGAAACCAGACTTTTACAATTGGAACAAGGTCAAGGTTCGGTACTGTGATGGCTCATCTTTCACCGGTGATGTCGAAGAAGTGGATCCTGTGAGTTCATATTTCTGTTTTTCATAGCATCTAGTAGACTACTACTTTAACACCCCGCCTTAGTTGTTTTTCCCTCTCTTTCCTTTTGTTCAGACAACAAAGCTACACTACAGAGGTGCAAGGATATGGCAAGCTGTCATGGAGGACCTGCTTGCCAAAGGGATGGACAAAGCTGAAAACGTATGAATTCTTATGAGCATAGTTCTTAGCAATCACAAGGGTTTGCAAGACTAACTAAATTGTGTCAGGCTCTAATTTCAGGCTGTTCTGCTGGTGGTTTAACCTCCATACTACACTGCGACAGATTTCATGACCTCCTACCTCTGGGTGCCAGAGTTAAATGCCTTTCTGATGCTGGTTTCTTCATCAATGAGTAAGACAATAGTACTTGTACTAGTAGCCAGTTCATAGCTAAAAGAAATACCACACCATTAAAACAGAACAAAGTCCGGTGCCTGGAAAACAAAATAAAATTCCTCACATGGGCTTTCTGGACGTTGAAATGCTTTTCTAACATATCTGATCTTTGTGCTCATAGGAAAGATGTTGCTGGAGTGGGGTACATTGCTGCCTTTTTCAACGATGTGGTTACAACACATGTATGCACTTTTACTTACCATTTGTACTGGTACTTGATGAATATCATGTGGGGCTAACTGAAACACATCCAGTGCGTTATAATGAGAGGATTCCTATGCCTGAATTCAGCTGCTTAAATAAACTAGAATATAGTTAATTTCATTTTACAGAATGCGATGTTAACCTAGTATTTCAGTCATTTTTCCGAACCTGATTATGTTTATTTTCAAATGGCTTAGGGGTCAGCAAAGAATTTACCATCTTCATGCACTTCGATCTTACCCCCAGGAGTGGTAAGATGTAAATCGCAAGCAGCACCACAATGCACCTGTAGCGAAGATAACAGATTTCACGGACTAAAACAATTGATTATTTTAATGCAGTGCTTTTTTCCCTCGAACGAGGTGAAAAAGATACAGACACCTCTATTCATCCTCAATGCAGCGTATGATTATTGGCAGGTTATCATCCAAAGACCTTCATAACTGTAAATATGTGCATATTTTGCTATTCCCATCAAACATTTTTGGCGTTACCACCATATAAGCATTCTTGCTGCAGGTAAGGAACATTCTGGTGCCAGGGGTTGCTGATCGTCGTGGTACATGGCATAGCTGTAAGCATGACATAGACCAGTGTTCTGCAGCACAGCTTCGGGTACTGCAGGGTTGGTTCTACTGCATCAGTATTTTCCAACAGGCCTTCCGAGTCCATGCTTAACCAGTCTGTATTGCTATAATGTTCGGTGCAGGATTCAGGGATGATTTTCTGAAGGCGGTGGCCGAACAAGGGAACTCCACCTCCAGAGGGTTGTTCATAAACTCATGCTTCGTGCACTGCCAGTCCGAGATCCAGGAGCTGTGGTTCTCATCTGACTCCCCAATGCTTGGAAACACTGTAATGCACCCTCAAACTCTGAAGCTTACACATTTCCATAGAATCAAATTGTGTTTTCACAGCTAGAGGCGCCTGATTAGTGATGCAAGTTTAATTTACCTTGGGTCATCAGGTCTTACCCAAAAATCATCAAAAAGAACTAACTCGGAATTCAAAACAAGGGAAGCGGGATAAAAAATGAACTACAGCTAGATGACCCACTACTACTTATTGGTGTCATCATCCCAACGTCCAATGCTCGATCTGATGGAGCTTTTCTCACTTGTGCAGACAATAGCAGCCGCTGTTGGCGACTGGTTCTTCGACCGCAGCCCGTTCCAGAAGATCGACTGCCCTTACCCCTGTGACTCGACCTGCCACAACCGGATCCACGATGACCCATCGCATGCATAGCAATTACAGCGGCCTCACTTCGTGCTGCCATTCATCACGCTATTACTACATTTTACGCTCCAGCATTGCTAGCGGTATAGGGCAATGCGTTGATAGCCATTGATTGTCATGAATAAGACCCGGCGCCGGAGGCTTAACTTGGCGGCTGGTGCCGGACTGCCGGAAGCCAGATGCAGCTTCCAACGGCAGGTACAGTCCAAGGGATAGAAGCCGTTTCCTATGTTCCACTGCACTGTATTTTCTTGTGATACCTGTAGGAGCCACATTGGCTCTTCCGAAGTGAGGCGGCACAGATTATTTCAGTTGAAATATTATGTCACTTCCTACAGATTAATCTTTGCCTCTGGTCTGATTCTGCTCCTTCCGTTCCAAATTATAGTTTGTTTTGGCTTTTCTAGCTTCATAGATATTATTATGCATCTAGATATACACTATATTTAGATATGCACCTAAAATATCCAAAACAACCTACAATTTGGAACGGAGGGAGTATATGATAACTGTTGAGGTGGCAGTTGCTATGTTCACCTAGATCACCCTATCTAAATGGCTTTCGACGGGTACACCTCGTCGGCACTACCTGAGGAGCTATTCCCACCCGGTGACCTCCCTCAACGGCATGCCGATCACCCAGCACTGTTACAAATCCAAAAATCCAACGACATGCGGCACAGCGGGTGGTGAACACCAAATTGTCTAGTTTTGATCCTGTTCCTACATTATCCACCATGCCAACTTCGAAGCATTTCCATGGTTCTCAGGGGCGCTAAACCAAGCAGGCAGCAGCAGCCACCCCTAGAGCGCGCGGGCCACCCCGACTGTACGGCACTACGCAGACACGGAGATTATCGGCGGCGCCTCTCAGCATGTGTTTGTTTTTTACCAAGTAGAATGGAGTAGCTCCATCCTAATTTTCTTAATTAGGTCCGACCCATTTCATATTTGGTTGAGAGGTTGCGTTTGATCCAATTTTTTTGTTGGAAGGGTCAAGAAGGATGGCCCATTTTAACACCGTTTGCAACCGTTCTGCGCTCCTCCCCTTCACCGAGCGCCCCCAAAAAGCTCTCGCTCGCCCGGCACCAGGCCACCGGCCACCAGTAGCAGCGGCGCCATGGCCACCACCCCCTCCCTCTTCCTGGGCTCGTTCCCCATCTCCACCGCGCCACAAATCCGCGCCGGCCCCGCCGTGCCCTGCCCTCACTCCGCCCGGCCATCCCTGCGCCCCCGGCAGAGGCCGTCCCCAGCCGTCGCGGCCGCCGTCCAGGCCGAGCACCAGCCCGCGGTGGCCGGCCGCGGCGGGGCTCGAGCTCACTCGGTCGGCGGCGGCGGGGCTCGAGCTCGCCCGGCCGGCGGCGTGGGGCTCCAGGCGCGCGTCGACCTCCACGAGCGGACGGAGAGCGACGCCGTTGACGCGGGTCCAGTGCGTGTGCTCGTTCTGGGCAGATGCATTTGACATGCATCTAGGGAATATTCTCTTTTCCTTCTGGGTCCAACCCAACCCAGCCAAACGTAGGTTAATGGGTCGAACCCGTTCCATCCTTATTTAACCCCAGACAAACACACCGTCAGAGCACGACGAGAGACGCGGTTGCCAATGGCCCAACGCTCTGCGCCCCAACCCTGACCTCGCTCCACATCCAGCAACAGAGCCGAAACGAGCAGACCTTTCTGGCACTAGAAAACGTTCTGTAGCAGAACAAGAACTGAAACGCAAAAGCTCAAAATCATTTGCCTTTTTTCCCCCTCTCGATACCACCTACATTCCACCACTTGCTGTCACACCCTCCCAACAAAAGAGAACATATACCACCCACATGACTAAGACCAGACTTAGTCCACACTTTCATTGCACTGTTGTATCATGGGGATGAAACTCCTCTCCCGTATAATAAAACTCATCATTTTTGCTCGTAAAGATATTACCAAGTTAGCAAAATTACTGATGTGACATGAAACTCCCATTGAGATTGACCTAATACGACCAGGTGGCCTTGACTCTTAATTCTTAGACATGTTCAAGAAATTAAGAATAAAAAAGAAACAGAGAAAAATAAATCAATAACCAGGACAGGAAAACTGTCGAGCCTGCAGAACTCACAAGATTTGTACCAACGAGCACAACTGTCATTTTCCACTGGAGTTCGTGCAGATAAACTCACAAAGAACTAACGCTATAATCATAGCCCATACTATATCTTATGAATCGGAGCATCCCAGGGAGACAAACGTCGGAGGAACACAACAAATTGCAAAAGCAACCACGCCCACAAACAATCCACCCCAGAATTGCGAATGCAAGCAACTGATGCCATCAATTTGGTGGCATTCCGCATTCCTCCAGATCCAGGACTAAAAGATCCTCCCAGAATCCTTTCTTGCAACGGAAGGTGGCAGTCCACTTGCTGCAAACGAGTGACCAGCTCTTCCTCCTGAAGAGTGATGATTTTTTGCATCAGTATCATCTTGAATATAATTTAAAATGGATGCCAATTGGAATACAGATCTAAATAATACGAATCTTAGATGTACAATAGGATAACAAGATATGATATTTCCTGAAAATAAATACAATTACATAGCAAGACTTGATCAACAACTACAGGTTCATATAAGATGCACTGTCACGCAACAAGTTAATAACAAGATATGGTACTTTTTTATAGTAATTCAACTAATGATGTGTACTGCGCAACATCCGTTTCTCTGAATCTTAATAGTGAAGCTATAAGATACTGCAAAAATGACACTGTGCGACTGGTTACGATGGGACTAAAACAAGATAATGCCAATTAAATTTCTAAAGCATCCCTTAACTAAGATCAAAGGTGAAAAAGAGAACTGTAACTGTAAGTGGAAGGAAATATAATATCTATGCAACGCACACGGCTATTCCGTCGACGACACAGATAAGAGAAATCTTAAGTATGAAAGCATGAAAATTACCCCAGGGCATTCCATCACGCATAGTACTGGGTGGAGGTTCTGCCAGGTTATAATTAGTCCAGACAGGCCGACCATTGTGGTGAGTCCTCATCGGACGGATGTAACTGGAAGTCATATTGTTGTACTGCTGAAATGGCTGTCCACGAAAGCTTGGCAAACTCTGCTGAGAATAATTTGCATGGTTGTAACCATCCAAGGTGACATGACCTGGAGGACGTGCCCTCTCTCCGAGAGATGATGCATGAAACAGGTGTCCACTTCTGCAGCAAAAACATGTATAGTAATTAGTGGAGGGGAAAATGTCTCTTTGTGCTTCAATTCAAATTAAATATTGGTTGAAAAAATAGAAAACTACAGCTATGTTGCAAGCACCATCCAGTCCCGAAAACAACATAATCACTTGCCTAACAAGTTTTTATCATAAAAAGTTCAGGTTCCAGAAAGGCATTAAACACAACAGTGTCATAAAGTAGAGCTGAAAAGGTGTCCCCAATTTCACAAGCAACAACTCCACTAGAACTAACTTAAGGACAGTAGGATAAGCATGATAAACGTGCATCTGGGTCCTTGCAAAACAGACTCTCAGGAATATCTAATGAAATGAAGTGGGAAAATCATTACTATTTTCATATGTGGAACAAGTTTCAACAATGATTGTTCCTTGAAGGCATGCAATGGTGCAATGTAGACAAACTATGTAAATGTATTAAGAATTGATCAATGGCATAATGTAAAATCTAATGACACATCAAGAAAATACTATAATACCTTTGATTCAGTGCTGAAGGGTTTGAACTTGGAATAGGTGCCAATCTGCTAGATCTGTTTGTTTGACCACTTGCATCTCTCAGGTGCAGACCACTTAACTCAACTGACAATGAACGATCCTCTTGCAGAAGTGACTCATCACTGCACATTATAATTAAAAAAGCCTAAGTTGTAGGCTACGTTCCATAGAAGTAACTTTAAAGTGCACCATTACCTATAGTTCGGATCCCAATCGGCTGGATCTAGTATTGTTGAGGTGGAGGGCAATGTATCTGCTGACACATCTGAGGAGTGCAAAGGAGGAAAGCCATTGTAATTGGTGGGTGGAAAAGAACCATGACTAGAAGAAGGGTCCGAGGGTAAACCACTGCCAACACTTCTTTGAGGTCTCCAGCTATGAGGGCCAGAATTAGGGAGTGCGTTGTGTAGGTAGCCAGAATTTCCTTGACCATATGCATCAAAGCGAGCAGCACTAACACCATCACCTTGGTGTCCCTGGATCGATTGAGATGTGTGTTCATGTGGTGGCATTGGCATAGGTGGATAACCTTGATTCCTCCTCCTATTGTACTGGCCTACAGCAGCAGCCTTTCCCAACGAGGAGCCATGGGCACCTCTTGAAGGAGAGGCACCATACTTTCCGTTAGCACCTGGGATTTGCATCTGGGAATTTGGTGGTGTAAATTGCGATGGACTGGCCCCAAGGGACATAGGTCCCGGACCCCCAGGACTTAACCGAATGCCACCATGTGAGAGATGAGGTCTTCGTCGAATATCCGGACTAGATCCTAGAAATGACCCTCCAGCTTGTGAACGTAAATTAAACCCAGAAGGATCCATTGGTGAATTATATATGTTGACACTGTTAAAATCATAGCTACCATAGCTGCTTGCAAGACCAGCATTATCATTAAAGCTACCATGGCTACCATAACTGCCACAACTGCTTCCATACGAAAAGGGCATCTTTGGTTGCAAAGCATTATTAAATCGTAGGCATCTGTTAATGCTTCCAACCTAGAAAAGTCATAAGATGTTAGAGGAATAACCTACGACTTGTCAACTAAATAGAAGCATAAGAGAAATACTTATAACCTGAGGAGAAAGACCGGCACCTAGCAAGTGACCTCCTCCTGGATTGTGGTCAACCACTGCAGCACGACCTACAGGCTACAACACAAGAGAAGACATAAGATGCATGACTTATAAACCAGATATTTCCTAACTTCTCTCACATACTATTTTGGAGTATATCTGCTACTAGCGATCTAATTAATCTTAAAAGAAAGAAGAACCCTTTTTAAGAAACACAATGCCATGCTCTAAGAAATGGAGATGTCCAAATATCTCCTCTCAACTGATGAGGCCAGGGAAGCACAACTGAAGTTAATTTCTGAAGCTTTCACATCACAAGTAGAATGGGAGAACAATTCAAGCAGCAAGCTATCCGGACTCTGGTTAAGATTGTACTTACAATCCGTGGGGTCTCCTGGACAGGCTCATAAGGACCAGTGAAGGCTTCACCAGTGATGAATGGATGATATGAGGCCTGCAATAGGTTTTTGTATTTGTGAAGTACATCAGATGATTATTCCAGAAATAAATTAATGCCATCAAAATCAAGTATCAAACCAGTCATAAGAACATTTCAAACTATTGCAATACAAGAATTTCCCAACATAAAAAAAGTTTCCAGGCATGTGGATAGAAAAATATTCCAGTTCACAAAAAGAATATTATACAAAAAAAGTAAATGCACTGGTATCATCAATGAATACCTGCAGCGGTGACCACCGCTTGTTCGGATCAAACTCAACAAGTCCTCTCAAGAAATCAACCAATGCCAAGCAGTCAGCCTTTTCTGTCTCTGAACAAAATTGCAAGAAGTGAGAATATATTGTTGCACTTCCATATGATGGGCTATGATTTTTTTTAAAAAATAAAACAGATGGGAATGGCACTCTTTTCATTCAAGAAATTTGCACTTGCTATTGCAATGAATTAAGTGCCTAATTAATAAAGCACTAACTGTGCCTCATAACTCCAGTACCGCAAGGACTATAAGTCCATCTAATTTGTCCTCTTAATCATATTCAACTGTGGATGCGACATGTAGCTGGTGTTTTGTCCTAACTATTGTGCATTTCACTGAGCTGCAGACTCATCATCTAAGCCACAATAGTGCACACCTCGCTGATAAATATAAATACCAGTTCATTGACTGAATAAAGTGTTTGTGCTACAGTATTTATAGGAATTTTTATGGTTGAGGGAATGTCATCCCCTGTGAGTTGTTACAAGCTAAGAAAAATGGAAGTACCATTAGATCATTAGTTCATTATGCAATATTTATCATGCAAGATAGATCCTTCTTCAAACAAGATTCGGTGGACCAAAAATCATTGGAACCATACAACAAAAATACAAATGTACTGCACCAAAGCTACCTCCAACATTCACAAAAGAACAATGAAGGCTACATAGTTCCAAACTGAAAGAAAGGATTACAGTACAAACCTGGCAAGTTTTCCTCACTCAAATTCTTCCAAGGGTATGTAAATATGAGTCTGTCAAGCCTTCCACGAGGGAAATACCATCTCCCTACCTTTGGCCTCATGGACTCCCTCTGTGTTGAAGGATGTAAACAGGGTATTAATGGTAAAGAATAAGGTATGGTATTGAAGAAACCTTAAGGATAATGTTTGAGAAAACCATTCAAACTTACGGCTTCGATCTCGTCTTCACTTAAAATTCTGTATGCACTGCCAGTGCCATTTCGTGCCTCACTACCAGGATAGATACTTCCAACATGCTTAAAAAATCGCCCAGTATTTTTAGCCTCCCGTAGCAGATCATCTGGTGGTTGCCCACTGTTTATAGTTGAATTTCGAGAAAGCAGATATTTACAGTGTTCAAGTTTTCTTAATTTAATTGAAAGAGCTCAAACAATTACCACCTAATCCAGTGTAGGTGATTTGCCCACAAAATTATAAACGAAACTTAAAACCAAGAGATAATTTTTCAGCAGGAAGTACTAACCCAAGAATCTCAATCATACGGCAAAGGACATCATATTCTGATGCTCCAGGAAATAAAGGCAACCCTATAAACAGCTCAGCTACGATGCAGCCGAATGACCACATATCAATGGCAGTAGTATATCTAGCATTTGTTAAGAGCACAAGCTCACAAGTTAAAATTCACACAGCTGCAATTCATAATAAGGTGCCGGCATAGAATAACAAAAGCAGAACAACTTATGCATTATGAGATGCTTGTGTGACTATAGATAATGCATCTGATTGTAGAGATGCCACATAGGATACGGATAACCAAGAAGTACTTCCGGAGACCTGTAATAACGGCTCTGAAAAAGGAAAAGGTATAAACTTGACTTGAAATCAACAATACTACTAAATCACAAAAACCAAACTGCTGAGAGAGTTCAAACAAAACCTGAATATATGAATAAATGGTTTTACCCTCCATACACGCTGATCCAAAATCAATTACTTTCACTCCAGCTGCTGTTTTTACACTGCAAAAGTCATCACGTAGTCATCAGGCTATAGGATTGGTGGACACCAGCACATGATATTGATAAGAAAGCAACTCACGTTGGAGCTATAAGGATGTTTTCTGGTTTTAGATCACAATGAATAATGCCAGCATCTTTCATGACAATCAATGCATCCAATATCTGAAAAAAATATACACATCACACACTGTAATAAAACATTAAAAATCCATTCAGCATATTAAAATGAACACAAACCTGTCTTGAGAAAGTCCGGACGTATTTCATTTGCAATCCTCTTAAGCTATTCCTTTTCAATAGCTCATACCTATAAAAATGTAGGTTTATGTCACCACATGTATCAAATCTGATGCAGATAGACTGATGAAGATAGTCAAATGAAAGTTATCTTACAGGTTGTGACCAAGCATTTCAAAAGCTATACACAAATGATTTTGGTACAGGAAAAAATCCAGCATTCGGACAATGTGGTGTTGATCATCAGGATCAAATTTCTCGTTTAACTGCAGGCAATGTTATAGTCACAGTTGTGATTCAAATTTTTCCATGCATCCAGCAAATGTAAATACTAACATACAAATTACAAAGTAGAGTACCGTACCAGGCTCAATAGAGAGACCTCCATTATAGCCTGTTGGTAAAAGGCAGGCTGGTTCTTTATAACCTTCACTGCAACATAACTGCTGGTTTCTGTATCCCAGCATTTCGCAACCTGTCCAAAGGTACCTTGTCCAAGCATTTCTTGGACAACATACCTAATTAACGAAATGTCAAAACAATTTTAGCCTAGTTAAATGATGTCCATAGTATTAAAATCCTGAACTCTGAAATGAAAAATGTCAAATAGTAGTGCAGCAGTGAAGCTTTATCATATAAGCTCCACTTATCGAAAGAACAATCTAAACACCATCTACTCAGGAGTCAGGAATTTCCATTTCACAATATAACCACCCCTACTTTAATGATGTGAAAGAGATTAGGTGGTTGTACTATACCATATAATGGGTGCATGTGTGTTCATTTGCCATAAAGTTTCCCTTAAAATTAACGACTTCTTGGTCTATTCATATGTGGACTTACGTTTTGAAAGGATATTATCTTTTTTGTAATTTTATGTACATTTTTTACCAGATAAATTTTACATCGGGTGAATTTGATTTTAATATAATATTTGAGAATTATTAGACAAGCCTTGAAAGGTTGTTTATTAGAGTTGGGCTGTAATTTGTAAAAAACATAAGAGAAGAAAACTAACCTCCGGTTTGACTTTCTATTAATCAGTTCCAGGTTGACATACAAGATGAGATCGGAATTTGCATTGTCAAGACCATCATTGTGAATGGGAACTGCAGGATTGGTGAGAAAGCGCTTGGGGTTTAGTGACTCTGAGTACTTAAACTCAGGATTGCATTTTTCAAAAGTTTGGACGATGTCTGTGGTTAATCTTGCAACAAACTGCATGAATAAACAGTTGTAGTTTAGAGTAAAGCATCACAGATGTATGGACAAGAGGTGCATATTATATACAAGAACGACTGTAACAAATGGGCTTGATCAAATCCACTCGTTATTCGCTACTAATGGAGAGTGGCAACACACTTGAAGGATGTACTTATAGCATTGTGTCCTCTAAATACCCATAAGATCCTAAAGAAAGATATTTTGACTTAACAGTGACAAGTGCATGATCTAAGTTATCTCCAGTTCACTTGTGATCAAATTATAGTAAATAAGTTCTTGTTGTGCTAGTGTTAAATGAAAACTAGTACTAGTGACTACAAGGCTAGAACAGCAAGTCAGAGCATGAAGCTTATACTTAATATGCAAATGAAATTTGTTCAAGATGCATACAAGATAAATGGTTAGCAATCTGACAGAGGCAAAAGGTTTGCACCTAACGAAATTAAGAATCAAAAGACAATACGAGTGAATCCACTATCCCACTTGGTCAAACCATAGCTGCTTGATACGTGCAAGCAACAGGAAAAATAGCAGCAGGTGTAGCAACTATGATGGTTTCAATAATTCAAGCATAGGAGTTTCAACTTTTAATTTACTAATAGCGTTAAGCACAATAATTACGTCCCAATTGCATCAATATTTGCCAATTGCTCGATCTAACTGACAATTCAGCATGGCGAGGCCATAGAACAGCAGCAGGAAGCAAGCATCTCCGGGTAGCCGCATCAGAGGGGAAGGTGAAGGAAACGTACCGGCCTCTTCCTGACGGCGCGGAGGTTGCTTGAGCGGGCGGAAACACCAATCCCCGGAGCGGACGATGACGCCTCCGCCCGCTCCCCCACCGCCGCAGCATACACCCGGAAAGCCGTGGACTCGCTCGGCGCCCACGACGGCCCCGGGGAGGCCCCCTCCCTCGAGGGCTTCTCCATACGCCTCCCGCAACCACCTCCTCAGCTCCCAGCGCGCAGGCGCCTGTGCTCACGGAGATCAACAAGCCGCCCAACCCACTCCACCTGTACTCCCTCCTATTAGGATCGCGGCGGCCGAAGCATCGGAACTTCAGCAGCAGCAGCAGCAGCAGCTAAGCGGCGGCCGGCGGAGTCCAGCTGCATCCTACACCGCGGCCATCGCCCAATGCTCCTCCGGCCGCCGATCCGATCCTCCGCCTATCCCCTGCTCCGAGGCTCCCCCGAGTCCCGACGCGAAGTTGGCAGCTGGGAATCGGACGGATTGGGAGGGTTCTGGTACCGGCACGAGGAGTGGGGTTGCTTGGCGACGCCGGAATCGGGAGGGCGGAGCGGCGCGAGCGGTGGGTGGTGGCGGTGGCGGAGGAGTGGGGAATTTGGAGGCGGGGGCGGCAAGTCCCAGTTCCTTCTCCCTCTTCCTCCCCTTCCTCGTCAGCGTCAGCGTTCGCCTCCTCTCTCTCTCTCTCTCTCTCTCTCTGGTTTTTTCCGCGGCTTTGCTTCGAGTGAGTATATATACGCGGCTTGATTAATCTTGATGCTAATCAATTTATTAATTCTTTTTATTAGTGGAGAAGGTAATATGCTTCCAGTGGCAACGGCCTCTTGTTATCGACGGGTCACGCGCCCACGTTCGCGCTAAGCACGGCAAATGGAAGTGCTAGCGTGACCGTCTGATCATGTGGGTAGATGGCTATGTGGAAGAGGCGAAGGGGGGAAGTGATTAAAAGCTATATGTTCTATTAACTTTGTCTCATAATTGAATCCATTGTTATCGAAAGACTCTAATTTGACGTGAACGCATAAATTCCGTGAACCGCACGCAACATAAATAGCTAAGCAGTTGAGATAGGATCCATGACTCATGACTCATTTCACGCACGATACGCAATTGTAGTGCATTAGAGATAGATTGTTGCGGGATTTTAATAGTAACTTATGTCGTGCATAATGTGAGATCACAAAGTATTAGGCATAGAAAATTTGTGAAGTAAAGTCATGGTGGTGCAATATATTGCATCATCCCTATCTACTATATAAGCCGGAGAATGGTGGACTGATATATAAAGTATTAGAACTTTTATGCTTTTTACGACAAACATGTATATGAATAGATAGTTACTAGGGTTCCAACATGATCAAACTTCAAGTCTCAAGATTTGTTCACGTTCTTATGTAGGGGTTGAATCTTTAGATAGCACATGCTTCTTTCCCTCCACAGTATAGGGGTGAGAGAGCATATGGGTCGCTTGCAAAATCACTGCGTTGCCTCTCCCACGAGCACGAGATCATAGCCACGCAGTGAACGCACGCTGAACCAGCACTTGGATCAGATCGCGGATCCAACGGAGCAGGGTGCGTGCAATTGTGAGGGAGGTACAGCGAGAGCCATGGCCCGTGGCCCCCCTCGCCGTCCGGCCGCTGTGGCCGCGCCCTCCGCGCGGGCAGCATACTTCCGGCCAACTCAAGGGGCCCATTTGTCATTCAGGTGCTCTTCGAACGAGAGCCACGCTGCTGCCCTCCCCGATGTCTTTGTTGCGCCAACAGATGCGACGAGAACTCTAGCTTTTCACTGACAAGTGATCCACAAAAGATGGTCCATCAAAGCGGAGCACGTGCAGGTCCGTACCTATCGGGCTCTGGTGCAAACACAAGCTGATGGCTCTATATTTCCAAGATGTAAATAAGAAAAAAATGTAGTTATTACGATATTACCATAACCATTAATACCTCGTGGGCTCGCACTAAGTTACAATTTCGCTAAATACTGATTGCATCTGCGTTCACGTTAGCCTCATACCGTAATTGTCAATGGAAGGTGAGGCGTCATGACTGTATACTCTTTTTCCAAAAATACGTGATTTGATCACCTGAGATGTGAACTATTGGGTTTGATGTGAGAAAGACTGAATTGTAACATGTTTTTAGTGGACTCGTTGTTACTTAGGTGGCTCCTTAAAATTGGTGGCCCAGCGATCACGTCCATTGCGTCATGCAACGTACGGCTCTGAGCACGTGCACTAGCTCACGCGATATACTACCATAAAAAGTTGCAGCGTAAATCCCTCCGCCCCGTTGCCTACGGCTATTGTTTGATTTCGGAAAATGGTCGTTGCTTCTTCCACGATGTGGACGGTACGAGGCATTTAGTTGTCGGACACGGAGTTTGGACTTGGAACTTTGGAAGGGACGATAGCGTCCAGACGGAAGCGAGTCGTCGGCCTCGTGGGCAACTCTTCCCCGAACAGGACACGCGGGTCAACGACAAAAGGTACTCCACGAACATGAATGAACTCGATTGCCCCTTTGGAGCAGCAAGCCGGCCACTGCTCCAAGCCTCCAACCTCCAACGCGTGTTTGATCGCGGAAGGCCAGTGCCATGCGCCCCCAGCCAAGACGGCAACCGGGGGACGAGCTCAGCGCTGGTGCAGCCGCCCCGCCCAGGCCCGTGGTGATTTTGACTCCGAAGTGATTCGACGAATTGCTTGCTCGTCCCGGTGCCGGCGACGCGCTCGTGCGCGGAAGACTTGTTGTGCCAAGTGCATTTTCACGCTCTCTTCATTCTTCTCTGAACCCGCGTACTCGTACCGCTTCCAGAGCGGAAGACGCGTACTCGTGAACCCGTCAAGCAAGGTCGTCTCGTCACTCGTCTTCTACACTAGTCTGCTTCTACAGCGTGTGTAGGCCAGCCAGACCTGTACTTCACCACCACCAGGCTACCATCTGGTGCCAGCAAGAAACGCAGCGGGCTGACCAAGGCCAAGGGCATCAGATTGTCCAGACGCAACAGCAACACCCGGAGACCGCGACGGGCAGGGATCCATTCGACCAACGCTGCTCTTAACAGTGCGCTATAAACTCGGTTGCAAAACACATTACATCAGTACGCTATTAGTAAAGGTAAACCTTGTGGAGCGGACAACTGGGCCCTGCATCACCCTGTACACATCGCCAAAAGATTCACAACAGCCGACTCTCGGTCCTCACCACCTCAGCTGCTTCACCCCTTTCTTCTTGGCGACGGCGTCGAAGCGCCCGTCGACCATGCTGATCTGGTCCATGAGGGACCGCCGGATGTGGCCCGGCGGCGTCTCCGTGATGCCCGCAAGGTACACGTCGGAGGAGAGGTCGAACTTGAGCGTCGCCATGGGGGTGTTGGGCTTCTTGATCAGGTCGTCCTCCAGCAGTATCTCCGCCACCCGGGACAGTATGCTGAATGCTACCCCAACAAGAGCCCTAGAGTAGGCCTCTACGATGGCGTGCCCCACGTCCTGCATATGTACACAGCAGTCATTCTTCAGTCCATGTTCAGAGTTACATCATTTAGACCTATCGAACATCTTCCACATTGTTCAGAATCCACAGCTGATGGGATGCCAAACTTACCACGTTGTACTGGACCTTTAGAACATCTATAAAGGTTGGAGGCAGGTTGGGGAATCTGGATTTCAGGAGCTGCACAAGAGTGTCGACCCTTTCGATGCACACCGACATCTTGTCAAGTTCTGACGAACTATCCTTTATGAAGTTCCAGGAATGCCGTGCTGGGGATTTCTTGCTCTTTTCCTCTAAAATCCTTTGGTTCCAAGCAAACACTGCACCCTCCAACCGGTTTATAGTCTCGAGCACACTATGCTCAGTTTTCAAACTGAGAGAAACAAAGATTTCCTCTATAGGAATATACTCCGTGGTTATAGCTTGATACAAATCTTCGCCCAAGCTAGCTCTCCCAGACTGCAAAGACCAACAAAATATTTACAGTGTTATCAGAATCTCAATTCAATCACCAACCAAATTTGTAGGCAAACGTGAAGCTCAAAGCTTGCTGAAAGATCAGCAAAAGGCTGTACTTAACAAATAAATAAGTTAGGTGGATACTTGCCTTTGGGAGGGCATCCATAACAGCTGCAGGAATAGGCATATGGAATAGGACTTGTTCATTGATGGATTTTGCAGCTTTGAGGATCTGATGAACAAGCTTAGCCTGAAAAACAAGCCTTTTTCGCTGAAATTGAGATAGCCCTTGCTCAGGGACACGAGGAGATGGGAGCCACCACTTTTTACTCTTCCTTGGACCAGTAAGTTTCCCCCGCCCATCAGCTCTGCTACCGCTCTCCTCATACCAGAACTCTGTATCTATCATTGAGTCCATCACTTCCTGCATATTTTGTTGCATACACCGTTACTAAATACAAAAATGTACCAGTAAGAATGAAGAGAAAATATGCCACCAAGCAGGAATGAAAACTGTCCTAATTAGAACTATGAATGTAGTAACACAGACAATGACAACGTACAATGAGCATCGCATCAAGCTTCTGAAGAGCAGGAAGGTTCACATGAACATCTGAACGGGCCTTTGGAGTCATAATCTGCATGGTCCAGTTGAAAATAACCAAATAAGACTTGAGTTATTTTACTTTGTAACAAGATATAAGGCGAGGATTCGAGGAACACTTCATTCGGAGACTAATCACCTCAAATGTGCATCCATCAGCCCCACTTTGCTTCGTCGGAACCAGCTCCACCATATAAGTTGTAGGAGACAGCAACCAGTCCATTTCTTTTTTCCACCTGATTTTTTTCTCTTCACACAATGGTTCCAGCTTCCAAAGTTCCCCAAAAACAGTTGCTGTAACAGTAAGTTATCCTTTTCTGTCACGATTAAGGAGAATAGGGAAACTACAATATACCCAAAATTAATTTATTCTAAAAGCATACCCGAGAGATTGATTATGCCATTGGACAAGGCCAGAGCGGTGCAAACGCCCCTAGCTCCTCCTGAAGTATCATCACCGAGCAATAGCTTTGCAAATTTTTCCTTCATGTTTTCAATATCTGAAGCACTCAAGGTATATGTGATTGGCTTCTTCCCTTTGAAAGGAAGTAGATGAACTGCAACGGGTGTACCCAACTCATCAAATAAATGCTCCTCCTGCTTGCTAAGGCAGTGGGAAGAGAAGGAAGAACCAGAGGCATCTTTACTAGAGCAACTTGAGACTTCATCATCAAGGGAATCAGTGGTAACACAGCCATCTCCACCTGTTGTTGCACTAATGCCACTATCATCGTCATAGGCGGAACTATTGATAATGCAGGTCTCGAGGCCATTATATGTCATCACCCCTGCATCAATAGGTGTTTTAACATATCTTTACCGTAATGAAAAGGAGATATGTTAATTCTGGAAAAAAAATGCAATATGTGCTTTGAAACAGATGCCAGCTTGCATGTGCTTAGGGCATTGTTTACTAAAAGGGCAGCCCATTTACAAATTACAGCTATGGGAGTATGGGACTTTGGTTCAGAGACCTAATTGAAGGTCCCCTAACTAATGGTGTGGAAAACAGCAATCCATTCCGTTACTCATGTTTATCTAATATAGTGTGTAAAGCAGCAGAGCCTAAATAACCAAAGGAGAAACACATATATTGTTTGCTGTGTATGTCCGTCATTGATTTTAAGTTTTATCCATAGTGTGATTAGAATGGTATTGTTATCATAACTAGGCCATTGCACATGCTTGTGTGAACTTCTAGAAGCTGTTCTGAATCTTGTACTTTCCAATGCCTATTACAAAAATACTGCCTGTTTGTTCAACTTACTTCCACCAAAACAGAGGGGCAAATTAGATGACTAAAAACTAAGAACGATTGCTAAGGAATTACGATAGCTGCATATGAAACGTCAACCAAATAATAAGAAATTACAATAAAATCCAGTGGCAAGTTGAGGTCTAGTAATAACCCTTGCTGTCATATTTTCACCTGAAATTTCACTCCAGGGCTACAACATCCGATTGTTGATTGCAGGATCGCACATATTTCAGTTTCACTATGGGTGGAACAGTTGGTTTTATACTAAGCACAAAGTACTTAAAAAACTAAAATGCAAGGAGATGAGAAGAGCAATGCCATCGTGCCCCAGCTAGTATCTAGCATCTACTCACAAAAATGCATAAGTCAGAGCCGGTATGTTTGAAATCATAGTGATATAGGGTTACTCTACAATTTCCCCGCCCACATGGCATGCCACTGAGAATTGTTCAGTTGCAAGAATCTTGCAACAGCGTAAGTCCAACCATTGGGGCATGGCCCAATTTTTTGTGCCTTTCCTCTGCGCAGTGTCTAAAAAGCAGCGTACCACTACTCTACCGGCTAGTCTTTTGCGCCCGAAGTCAATGAGGGCGAAGATGCCACTCCTGACCTTGCGGAAAACAGCCAGGGACCACTTTTGAGCTATACAAAACCTGCTAATGAACTCTAAAGATTAAAAAAAAGTAGCTAGAAAACACGGAATAGATGGTGAGATCCATGGGGAGACAGCCAGAAAGACAAACAAACGCCGGTCAGTGACCGAAAAAAAATTGATACATGAGGTGTAACGGCTGAGCAGTGAGCAGTGCAACCAGCAAGTTATGAATGCGAACATGGTGCGGCCCGGCCGGGCCGGTCGCCGGTCGCATCAGGTAGAGCAAGGCCGTGGCTCTTTGCTCTCCTTTGGGTGCCCACGGATGTTCCCGTGACCCCCATTACTTGCACGTTCCCAACCCCATTGGCACGGCACGGCCTGCGCCGCGCAGCGGCTGCAGCGCTGCTCGAGGCGAGAGCACAGTGGGGACGGGACGGGACGCCTCTGATGAACAGTCACGTCGGCCGTGACCTCCCCCACGTTCCCATCCCTCTCTAGCCTCTGCCGCCTACTCCCCTATCCTTTTATTTCATTGTTTTCTGAATTGATCTTTCTTCCATCTTGTGCGCGATTTTGGGCAGGTGAGAAAGGTTGTGAACAGTCTGCTCAGCCCCTAGAATCTAGATCAAAGATTCTGAAGGATTTGCAGATACGGGGCAGGCGGAGGCTGCACCGCCCAACGACTCACCATGCAAGGACAAGTGTACTACTGCTACCAAACCATGAGCCTGCGGTGCTAAGCAAATGCGAGAGAGTGGCAACCAAATCAACAGCACAACCAAAGGTACCGCAGGCATAGGGAATCAAGATTCAAGTACACACAAGAACAAACCAAAATCAAAGGAACCAATGCAGGCCGAAAGGGGAGAGGCAGGAGAGATCCTGGGCAGGCAGGGAGGCAGAGGGGCTTACTGTCGGGCTCCTGGTCCATGTCGATGCTGAAGTCCTGCGGCCGCCGCCGGCAGCACGCCAGCGTCTTCATCCTCATCTCCGCCCTCCTCCGCCGCCGATCCTCCTCCTCCTCCTCCTCCCCAGCCGCGCAGCGCTACCACCACCACCAGTAACTGAAAGAGATGAAGAAGAAACCCCACCACCACAGCATCAGGGTTTGAATGAGGAGCAGATCCGGCAGTCAGACCGCAAACTGCTGCCAAAAAATTAAATGCGCTGCGATCTCGCAAAGATAGGATAGCACCCCCCACCGCTGTGTCTACTGGTACTCCGACTCGCAATAATCACGGGGCGGCGTACATGGCGCCCGCCCGCCCGCAGAAAAGAAGCCCAGGTTTACTACCGCGACGGTCGCACGCCACCACAGTCCCGAGTTCCGACGAGCTCCCTCCCAACCACAAAAACCACACACACCAAGCACCAGGATCTTCGCAGCGCGGCTTTTGGGGCCCTAATGATTAGGCAAAGATGACCCGGTCGAGGAGTACACTGGTGATCTTGCGATTTAGATGCGGCTAATGATAGTGTCATCCTGATAAGGCAGGCTACGAACCAGTGGTAGCCGTGGCAGTGGCAGCCCGCCCGCTCGTCCGGACGCGAGTTATGGGGGCCGGGCCGGTGACCCTGACGTACCGCGGCCACGAACCAGTAACGGGGGCTCGGCAACCGAGGCCGTGCAGCCCGGCGCAGTGCGGAGGCGTTTGAATTTTGAACTGGACAGAGGAACACACTGGAACAGCAACAGGAGCGTGGAGCGTGGACTGTGGAGCAGTGGAGGAGAGGACGTGTCGTGTCCGCTCGCGCGTCGGTGCGGCACCGGCACGGCTGCGGGCTGCGGCCTCGCTTTCCCGAGGAAAGAGGCAGCCGGGAAAGGGATGACCTGAAAAGGCGAGGTGGGAGTAAAACCGGAGTACCACCCCTCTGCACCTGCGAGGGTGAAAAGGGCGGAATTTTGACTGATCTTTTCAGATAAAAGACTCGCGCACCCTGATTGATTACGGGAGCAACCAGGCTTCAATTGACTGTTCTTGTTATCCATTCCAGGCTTCAATTGACTGTTCTTGTTATCCATTCCAAAAGATAGGGGAAAATACTTGAACTAACTGCGCTTTCTCTATTCCTTTCTTCCCCGGCTTTGATGGTGCGGCACAGGCAGCGACCGCCGGCCGGCCTCGCAGGAACAGGAGGGCGTTTGCAAAGCTCACCGGGAGAAGCACACACGGTTCTACTGTGGGTTTTTATTACTAGGTGCGAAATGCTTGAGTTCTCGGTGGCTCTGCCAGAACTTCTATGCAATGCGGCAAGGAGATGAAGGGCCTAGGAAGGGGGAGAACCGAAGAACCTCAGGGGACTGGGACGGCAGGAACTGAAACGCCACGGCGGTTCCTCGCCGGCATTTCAGCAAGTACAAAGTGCAAGCTACTAAGCTAGCAGAAGTTCTTGTCGAAATGTACTCGAGTAGTTAGGGGAGAGCGAGAGAGCGGAGCAGTACCTTTGCAGCGCCGAAGCCAACAGATCACCGGCCGGAGCAGCAGCCGGACATGGATCTGCGAGCGAGCAAGAGGAGAAGCACAAATCGCCTTAGCCGCGGAGGGGGCAAACGATTCGTCCAGGAGGAAGAAGTGATGGAGGATTCTTACCAGTTGTTTACCACTGTGCCGGTGAGGCCGAGGGGGCAGGCAGGCAGGCACTTCAATGTGAAAACATGTGTGAGGAGCAGAGCAGCAGGCCAGGGACGCAGGGCGCTAGCAGGGATGGAACATGGAAGGGAAGGAGAGACGAGGGGAGTGTGCGTGTGGAAAGGGTGTTGGAACTGTCTGACTATCTCGAGCAATAAATGCTTGAGCAGCATAGAGTAGCAACAGCAGGCAGGTGAAGAAAAAGAGCGGAGCAGCAGCAACGGCCGCCCCTGGGATCTCATCCGGTACCGTTAAACGCTCAACGGGGCACCCATCACGATCCAACGCTAACCGTCGCAGATGGACCTCATCATGTGGTGATGTCCACGATTGACCTCTCCCTCTCCAAACTTTTTACTACTCCTACTTTCTTACCAGCATAGCATCTCAGTTATTCAAAAATAAACAAAGCATGGCATTCGGGTATTCAAAAAGATAACTTTGTTACTAGCATCTGACTTTCTGTTAGCCTCCTCGGCCACACGACCAGACCTCCACCCAGGCACCCACTAGATTCTTTGGCTAAAGAAAAATGATCTTTTTCCGGCGGGTTTGCATTGACAAATGACAAACCACGAGGCGGTCAGGTCAGGTCCGCCGCTAAAAAAGGGGTTGGAGCCATCTGCATGCGCCGGGCACGCAGCATCCAATGCTGCTGCAAACCGCGATGCCGGATCGTTTGCTTGCTTCTCCTCCCACTCTCTCCATCCCTCTGCCACCCGCTCCTGTCATTTTCTTTTCTTTTGAGTTACCGTGCCACTCCTGAAATCAAACCACTCCGCTCCCTTCCCTTCACTTCGGTACTTTCACCCAGGCCTTTCTACAGCGGTTGAAAAGTCAATTCCTAGCACGAGTCGTCGGAGAAGGCGTCTCCCAACCGTTGGATCGTCCTAGATGGACGGCCAGGAGCCCATGACCTTTGGCCCCGAACCGAGGAGGTACCCTGCGATGACTAGTCGCTCGCCTGCACGTGAACAGTACTGGGGCCTTCCAGCCGAAAATGTACAGTATTTCTACGGGCGCACATGGATGGAGTACACGGCTGCTACGGGCGCTGATTGCTGAATGCCTTTGCTCATAAGGTTAGATTGGCTAAGCCGAGCCACGAACGTACACAGTCGGAAACAATCGCATTGATGGGCACGGGGGCGAAGAATAGAAGGGGAGTAGAAACAAAGCCGTCGTCGATCGGCTGGGAGGGTGCCAGGGTGGTTGGAGCACGCAAACATGCCAAATTGCCAATGTCCTTAGGTCCCCCGGGTCGCAATTACCCAAGCGCGCGACGCGACAATTGGGCGCATTGTGCTTCTCGGGCCCATCGCGGATTTTTCTCGCACACCACCACACCCTAGCGTCGTGAGCCGCCGGGAACGGCGTGCCGTGACCACCGGCGCACGCACGCAGGACGCCCTCAACCGCGGTGGATTAAAAGGGCGTACGGACGGTTGCCCCACTCGCAGTCGCAGGTATAATAACAGTCCGGTTGATGTCCGTTGGAAACACGGTGGAGAAGCAGGATTTGGGGAAAGAATTTTAGCGCAGGCCATGGAGAGGCCAAGTGGCCGGTAAAATGAGGCTACCCATTTTTACTCTCTTTCTAAGTTGCTAAAAATATTCCTCTTTGTATTGAATTGCTCGTTCCAACAGACTATCAATTTTCTACTCTCCAAATACCAACCGCTAGTTGCCTCTCTAGAATACCCTCCTTCAACTCTCCCTCCCCACACACTGATGCGTGGGTCCCACGCGTCGTCCCCTTCCTCCCTCCTTCCTTTCCCTTCCTTCCCACCGCTAAACTCCTTTGCATCCGACGTCGCACCACCGGTGCCCCACCCCCTCCCCCTCCTGCACCTAGGACATGGAGCTGCTGGCACCGAAGCTCGCACTCACCCCGCGCTGGAGCTCGAGCCCACCCCAACGGCGGCCTCCTTTGCCTCCGCGCCCCATCCCTGTCCCCGTCTCCCTCTGTTTTCCCCTCCAATCTCAAGGCTGCAGCGGAGGCAGCGACCTCGAGGAAGAATGGGGCGGGTCGAGTAGGCAGAGGGCCCGCGCGGGGAGCTCGTAGCGCCGCATCATGGTGGCCTTGTCGATCTCCAAGCGTCTCCATAGAGGTCGTGGCGGCCTCGACGGGGATCCAGCTACGCGTGCCGCCGCGCTTCTTTAGGTTGGGGATGTCGAGCCCCCCGAGAAGCGGCGGCCCGCGGGCCCCACCGGCACCGGTGGGGGTGGGGACGGGAGAGCTGGCGACAACACCGACGTGACGTGGGGCGGGTACGCACGGGGAGGAGCGGCTGCTTGGCGAAGGAGCGATGGTGTGGTCGGGAGAGCGAACGCAAGAGATAGGCGCGTGGGACCCATACTTAGCAAGCCAAATTGGCCAGCGACATAGGCTCACGAAGTTTGGCCAGCGAGATAGGATAGCAAGTCAGATGGCAAGTCTTTTGGACCACGAATTTCTTGCTAGCTCGCTATAATTTAACTTGGCAAGTGGACAGCAACTCTCTTGGTCTAACAAGACAGTCGTCAGATGCTCACAGGAAATCATGCAGATCCATGCAGTTTCAGATCAACACAGCCACCAAGCCTGGAGAAGGACAAGCAGCAGCACCGTCACGGACAGCCAGCAAACCGATTGGCTCAAAGTGGCGCCGTGGCCCATCTCCCCTGTTACGCGCAGCAGGCACAGATCGTAACGAACGGCCACCGTACCCAACTGTACATGTGCTACTACCTGCTGCTTGCATGCATGGACGGACATGATAAGCAAGAGTAAGAACGGCAACCTACCTCGTAAGTCCGGCAGATAGATCTCTCAAGAGCAAAGGATCTGTTGGGATCGCTAAAAAGTCAATTACCTCGGTCGCAGTCGTAGAAATCTTTTAACCTCGTGAGATTGTACGTCAGGTGTTAAAAAGCGCGGAACCTTTCTAGCCTCACGGGTTCCAAGCTAAATACAAAGCTCAGCTACCCTCGAACGACAGTAGCATGACCCAAGTTTAACCTCGCATGTTCCGAGAAGGCATCGTGAATGCTCCTGGAAGGACTCGAGGGTAATAATTGACGACAGCGATGACTAACTCCCAATGGGGCAACCCTTGAGTGTATGGAATCTTTCCCATGCACCGAGCTTTTATCTTTATATTCTTTACTCATGAATGGCACTCGGGAGGGAGTGACTCAAGGTTAAGGCCTTTCGACAACACTCTACGAAGCAGAAGTCTCGAGGCTGAGCGTTCGGTTCGGGATGCGGACGAAGGCTCGAGGCTAGATGTTCAACCCAAAATGAAGATGAAGTCCCAAAGTTAGAGGGCGGAAGGCGTGAGAAACGTGATCATGTGAAAAAGTTCAATTTGCACACGTGTTCCTCAATGATTTTTACGTACGGTGTATCTTTGAAATATAGTATAATGGTTGAGTAAGAATATTTTAGGAATATAAAGTAGGTCATAGATCACTGTAAAAGGAGAACCTTACTCTATTGTAAAGGAGATCAGCTAATTGAGTTTTAAATCTATTTGTGTCAAATTCATTTGATACCAACAGACGGGATGCACCGTCACACGCGAGAACAATGAACACAGCTGCCTTGGACGTGAGGGCAAGCACGCGACACGCGAGTAAAGTGCTGCTGCACGAGTGCGGGGGCATGCCGCGCGTACGAGAGCCGCCGGCTAGCGCGTGCGGTCCAAGCTGCCGATCTGGCGGGTTTGCTAGTGGCCACGGAGTCCGTGGCGAGCACACATGCGGATGCCTTATCGTCTTCTCTCGGGGAAGCTTTGGCAGTTTGGCTCCGTCGATCTCGCGGCGATCGGGTAGGTTAAGCTTGCCGAGCCGGACAAGGGACAGACACCGCTCGCGGCTGGAGGAGCCGGCCGGCAGACAGGATGCGCGTGGGGAGGAGTGGATCGGCGTCGTCCAATCGGGGAGGGAATATGATGGATCGGTATCGGCGGAAGAGAGACTACAAGGCTTGGCTTGGCAGCGTCGTGCCGGTTCCGCGACAGATCGCAGCGTGCCAGCGAACCCGAGGCCGTGGGCGCGGGACACGGGGGGACACGCGCGCGCAGGCGCAGTCACGGCGTTGCGGGTCGTGGATCGATAGTGTGGAAGCACTGACGGCGATAATCGGAAACGAAATCACCATTGTCGGGATGAAGCTCGCTCGATCGGAAATTTACTATATTTTCAAAATCGATTATTTTATCAGAAATGCAATGTAGAGGTAAAAATGATTAGAAATACCAAGTTTTATGTTTGGATAGAATCGGAAATGAAGCTCAGTCGGTCGGGAATTTCCATCACCATTTTCACCGCTACCCGCCGGAAACTGGAGGGATTGGAACGGGGCAACCGAAAGACCAACGCACGGCTAACCATGATCATGCTTTTTTAATATATGAGCGACACGTGACAGGTACAATGGGTAGGATATATATGGAGTGCGCAAGCGATTATGAGTTCATGACCCGCTCATCTTGTCCGGCAACCGGCGCTTATCTCCCTAATCTCTTTCTTACGGAGGTCTGCCGCAACGTGGAGGAGAGGTGTCTCTTGCACATTTGCGCACGAGTGATCGTGCAATGTCCGTAGCCAAGTCGTAATCAAGTGTTGTACAGTTCTGGTGAAACCGATCAATTGTGTCCTACCCCAGCTAAAGCACGGTCCTGCATTTATTTTGCTTCTGCAAATCCTTAACACATGAAAAAGTAAGCCACACGATTCCTTTCTCTTCTTCCTTTACCACTGATCGTTTTGAGGGATTTTTTAGCAGTGGTCCCAAGGGAGATCGAGTAGGTGGTTGGTCGACCCAGCACGACCCAAATCGACGCTTTGCCTTCGTCTTTCTAATCAGTTGCAGTTGTCGTCTTCGTCTTCCTTGCTAGCAGATGGCTTCTTCGTCTTCCTCGCTGTTCACCTTTGGCTTTGAATCACCGGTGGCCGCGCCGGCAGTGCGCATGTTGCCCGCTGGCCGCTGCGTCGTCCCAGCCGGTTTCCTAATCTTTTTGGCAAGATGGACCCACCCCATCCATTTCCACCATCGATTCCACATCATCTAATTAACAACACATGGGCCTGATGGCAACAGAGGCCGCCGGAGCATGTCGATGGGCTGGCTATTGCAGCACAAGCCTGCCACATATCATCAATGGCCGAATTTGTCGGAAAAAAAACAGTGGCCGAATTGGAGCAACCCAATAGACAATGAATAAAGTTCTGTGCCAAAGAAATCATGAGTTCAGGACCAATAGGTAATCGACCGTCTTCGCAACGTTCCTCGCCATGTCAAATAATCAGTGGCAGTGATGAACAAGCTTTTCAGTCACTTTTTTTTAATCCAAGAAACAAAAATAGTATGGAGGAAATCATCTATTTCCTTTATTGGATGCAGATACTTACAGAGTTACAGAATCACACCCAAGCGAACTTCCAAAACCGGAAGGAGCAAACGAGCATCACTGTTCACTCAAGGCAAGCCATTAAAAAAGGACTCACGCATGACAAAGGAACGTGCACTCACAAATCACAAAACGTAAAAGAGGCTTCTAAATCCGCTGTCTATATTTTTTGCACACAACGTGACGGTTAGACAAGAACCATTTTCAGAGATCTAGTCTTCAATACTGAACTCCACAGAATCGCTTTGTAAGATGAAAGATTGCCTGTCTCAAGCTGCCAGAACTATTATCACAACAAGCAGCACGACCCCAAAGATGACCATAAGCAAGCAAAGCTGCCAACATAAGGATTTGTAAGGTGGAAATAGTTAAAACAATTAAGCTTCAGTAATTTGCATTAGTCTGAACATACCAGGGAAGAATTTGATTTCTGAGTCTTGTCTGCTTTGCCGACTTCTCTCTTTGCCTCTTTAGTTGCTGATGCAGAATTTTCAATGTTCGTGTCGATTTCCTCTGGAACAGAACAGTACACTTAAGTTAGGAGGCTGAGAAACAGGGCAGCATATGTACCATACAATGCATAAACTTGCCAATTATAACTCCTTGGGCATGTACAAGTGTAGCAAGATCCTTGAACACTTCATGTACTTCACCAATCTGTTGTTGGATCTCTTGAATGGCTTGCTCTCTTTCCTCGATGATAGCTTCATTGTAAACAATTTCATTATCCAATTGCAGCACCTCTTGCCTTCAAAATAACATGGAAATTTATCAGAAAAGACAGCAAACGGGATTCTACAAATCTTGCCTACAATATTGAAGTTGTCAGCTCACATAATATGTTTAGCTTGCAGGTTATATTTCAATGCGGTGTGCCTCATTGGACACAAACACAATTTTCCATCCACTCCCATCAAACATTGTTTGACTGTTAGCATAAAACTTCTCTCCCTCTCTTGAGCAGACGTTATATTTCTAAAACCACATGATGGCTCACTTGTATCAACTAAGAAACAATGCAGCACCTATAGTGTCACCACAAAATCACGGCAAATTTGCCATGCACAGGACATAAGGTTTAGCTGAACCTTGTGTTTTTTCAAGTAAACAATAGTTACCAGATATCCTAACATGTCTAGTCAAACCCACATTTGCCAAAAGCACAAAAGAGTTTTGAACTGAGCTTCCACCTGAGTACCAACTAATAGCTCGATACTGACCTTTTTGATTCAGCAAGTAGTGCACGCTGCTCAGGCATATTACCAGAGTCAGCACTTCTGTCATCCATAGTATAGCTGCATCGCAATGACCACAACAACATTCAGATGATTAGCAGATAACCCAATCAAAACAGAACAATTAAAATCACTTCTGTCATCTGTAGTAGCTGCATCGGAATGACCACAATAACATCCAGAAGATTAGCATACAACCCAATCAAAACAGCACAATTGAAATTATCAAGTTTGGATAACACTAAGTGAAGCATCAAGTAGATCACAAGTCAATAATAGGGTCGTGATACAGAAGAAAAACGAAGGTCCACTTATAACCATCTGCAAAACCATATGTGTGGATTACAGTGGAATTTCTCCATACACGATTTTTCTGGAGAAACAAAAGAGCAAAAGGCTGGAAGAAGAGCTGCTCCATTTAAATGCCACAGTAAAAAATAGATGATAAACGACTGAATTTGTATGCAAATGCTGCAGCAGCTAGTCAAATGAAAACAGTCAATATTAAACCAGGCAAAATTTCTGGGGGAGATTTTCATGAGCATGGAGGAATCATTTGCCATGAACATTCTAGCAAACTCAAGTCAAGGATGAGTAGAGTTTACTATCGTGTGTGGCCTGCTTAGTCAGCATGGTTCACTTACATACTGCATCTAATTATCCAAAATAACATTACTCTTTCGAACAATTGTGGCAATGTAGTTTATATTAGCTAGCAAATAGTCCATTTTAGCCTGAATTCACATCTTATGAATAGTAACTTGTGTATTTAATGTGATTTATAGACAAACTGAAGCATTTCTATGGCAGGAGATAAACTTCAGTGTGGATTGGTTTAATTGTGAACGGAAATTACTTTGACTGAGCATTCTGGGGAACAATTGGCTTATATGCCGTCTCCCTCTGAATCGCAAGATTTTGAAGTTTCCTGAACTCCTCCATAGTGGCAGCGAAATCTTTGGCAAGCTTCATATCAGCAACCCTCTTGTCTGCCTGTAAGTAACACCAAAAATCCCTGAGTACTGTCACAGCTAAGATTGTACTATACATGTACAGACTGGAAGCAATCACAGATAATTATGTTTACTACAATCAATTACTTCAACAGCACTATGCATGAAAACAATAGCAATGATGAAACTAAAGGAGCTTAACTAAGTAAGAAATCACTACTAACACTAGTATCGATGCTCTTGTCAGCTTCAGCAGCCTTTTGGAGCTTATCTTTCGCATCCTTTGCCAATTGAAGAATGTTCTGACTAGTCTTCTGCCTGCGAGGGAATCAAAGGTTGAAAGCATTAGACCAGAGAGTGACTAATTGCTCCAAACTTGAACTAGGAATTGTTAACTAGTACTCCAATTAGCAAATGACGCATGGGTTGATGCTGATTGCAGAATAAGCAAGCGTAAGAGGAGTTCGAGGACGCACAGTTGATCGCGAAGGGTGGGTGTGTCCTTGGGCGTGCCGAGCGAGTTGAGGAGGCGGCGGTAGGAAGCCACGGCGGTGGTGATCTGGAAGACGAGCCCGCGCGCGTCGCTGGGGCCCCCTCTCGCCTTCCTGCCCAGGGGCGCCCTGACCGCCCCCGCCTCCAGATCCGCGAAGCTCATCGCCGATCCCCTCCCCTTGCTCCTGCCGCCTCACCCTCCTTTATCGGCGTCCGCCGCGCCGGAACGAACCGCAGCCAGCGGCGGAGGTGGGGTGGTGGAGCAGAGCGTGGTTGGGGATAGGCTGTCGCTGCCGTCGGCACCGGCCGCGTTGGAGACTGGAGTAGTCTATTCCATGGATCGTGCTATTGCTACAGGTGGTGAGGTGAGGTGGCGGTGGGCGCCACCACGAAGCGGCACGAAAGGAACAGACGCCGCGTCCGGCTCCGGCCGGGGCTCTCGCTCGCTCCGCTCTCCACGCCCAGAGCCCCAGACTTTGGGAGGGGAGACGTCAGTAGCGTGCTTGGCTGCTGGACCGCTTGGTCCGTCGGCCGCAGCCGAAAAGGCCACGACGGTCGGGATGGGCCGAGAATCGGGCCGAAACATCTGTCACGATTGGGTTTGTAGTGAAGTGGTAACATATTCGGATTGGGCCGGGCCTAGCGTGGTTCCTTCTTTAGAAAGGAGCGTTTTTTTCCCAAAAAAAAAGTGTCCCTCTAAATTCAAGGAATCGTTGCTAAAAAGAGAATCTAAATTCAAAGAACCCAAAATTAAGTCAGTTAGGAAATTTGAATTATATTGTGATATGTATTTCTCATGTTCAATAAAACAACTTATGTTATACTACTTTCTTTGTTTTTGATATTTTTCTTCGAATACTTTCTTCTCTACAGTTAACCCCCTAAACGATGCCATCATGTACCGGATGTTGGGGAAAATGTACTTAGAAATTTACATGTTAGCATGCGTTAGGGTCTTATTAGGGATTAAAAAAGAAAATTGTGACTACGAGCAACTCCAGCAAATCCTCTAAACAGCCCCCTCTTCTAAGTTTAGAACCCCCTATTCTAAGTTTAGAGAATCAAGTAAAAAAACGCACTCCAACAAACTCTCTACTTATCTCCATATTTTGGAGAGGTCTCCAAACTCTTCCCTTCACCCTCCATTCCTGGAGATTTTTCCCTTCACCCTCCATTCCTGGAGATTTTTCCCTTCACCCTCCATTCCTGGAGATTTTTAAGGAGCCCTCTATCCATGAGGATTATTGTTGAAGTTAGAAACATTTTTGTGATCTCAGAAAATAGAGAGAATCATCATTTTATCTTTAGGTGTTTTGATTTAAAGCCTTACTCTAACGCCGCAGCCTTTGTTGGTACGTCCTTGGCACAAAGGAACATGACTCTTGTCCCGTAGGCACGGAAAAGGCGTCACTAGCCTAGCCGATGCATTTGTTTAAGATGCTTTGCTTCGCCGAGTAAACCTGAAACGTGCATAAACTTCTGGTGCAGGGCCGACAGGGCACCTTAATTTTATACCAGGATCGTGCTCAATGCGGGAGACGTGTCGCGGTACGATTCCGCCGACTTAACATCGCGAATAGACCCGAGTTACGTCGACCTGCAGATACCCAATCAAATAGTACTAATCATCTACCCCACGACCCTGCTTGATCGAAATCCTCCGGAGGAAGACGGCGACCTACACCTACTGCAGAGCTTGAGAACGTTCAACCGGGTCACCCCGGTTCATATCCTCGTTGCCGGAGCGATCAGCGATGCAATACAACGATGGGCCGACCACGGTTTCGTTTTCGTTGGTGCGCTATGGAGTTTGTCCGGTGAGGATAAGCAGTCCATGTCGGACGGCGGCTTCGCTTCTTACAAGGCGGCCAGGTCAACGAACGATACCTGCCAGGCTTGGGAGTTGGACGAGCTGGCTGCCTGGCTCCAGCCTCCAGGTCCAGGCCACCAAGAAAAGGCTAACGAACCGCGTATCTCCTGCAGTGCAGGGGCCCGCGCAACGGTTTTGTCTCCACAGATATGACCGAGCGATCGGTTACCGTCGATGGAGATGGTCAGACGGCATCGTCCGTCCGGGTCCGCTCGTGGTGGAAGCGCAATCATCCCGCACCGCCTCCGCCGCCCGGCCACTAGGGTCTAGGGATCGGTCAAATCGACGGCGCAGCGGAGGAGATCGGCGCCACGGATCGGAAAGCGGTGCGTGCGTTCCTTCCGCCGACGTCGTGCGGCCGGATTCGACGGATCGTTGGCTCCCAACTAGCCCGCTGGGCCACACGCGCACTCCCGTAATCCGCACGCGGCCTAGTCCAACGAGAAGACTGCCGGCGTAGCGGCCTAGCCCCAGAGAGCTAGGGGGTCGGGTCCTACGTCGAAGCTGGGCCCAGGTGCAGAGGACGGAGGAGTCCAACCTCGTAGCGGGGGGCCCAGGCGCAGAGGCTTGGTGGGGAAGCGCGGGACCATGCATGCATCGGCGCCCCGCGCCTGCCTGCCGGGGCGCGCCGCCCAACCCGCCGAAAATGGCCGCCGGGAAAAGGCGGCCACGGCGCCACCCGACGTCCCCGTCGAGCTGCCTCCCCGCGGACGCAAAGACAGCGGCAAAGGGAGGGTTGAAAGGCGCAAAGGGGGTTTGCCGATTCCGCGCCATCCGACTCGCCCTCGCTCCTGTCGTCCTCCCGGTCTTTCTCAAGTTTCCCTCCGGCTTTCGCCACTAGCTGTTCATGTGTTCCCCGGCCATTCTGGGCGGCTCGACCATGACACATTGACACGACTCGAGTGGTCTAAAGCGACGCTAAACGATTGCATCATCAGGCTAACACTACCCTCGTGGCGCATAAACAATTGCTGCGATTAGGAGGATTAGGGAGCCACGAGCCCACGATGATGCATAATGATTCTTTCCTTGCAGGCTTTCCGAGCTCTCACGAGCCCAAACGGGGGCCTACCTGGCAGGCTGACCAAGCTAGCCCGCCAACCGGTCCACTCGTCCGCCGATCATTCAATCACCTAGCGAGGATCCGAATTCGGAGCCTCCCCTTTTACCAATTCCCTCCTCCTCCTCCTCCTCTTCTTCTTCCTCCACCCCTTCTATTACGCCACCACAACAAAGCTAGAAAATTCCCCAAACGGACTAGTCCATGTGATTGTTTAGCAGCGTCCAGGCCTCGCCTCCCCCGTCTCTTTCCTTCTCCACCTCTTCCGATATCTTCCGCGACCCACCAACCCTGCTTGATTCAACGCGCCGCTCCTAGTACCCGCCGTCTCGCGGTGACCAGCGCGTGGAAATTCGCTCGTTTATATGTAGAGGTGGGCGCAGATGACAACGACGATCACTTGCGCTCGTGCTTCCAAGAAGGAAAGCGAGGCAGCAGACAGCCGAGAGCGGAATTATTAGTCGGATTAGGTGGGCAGGGACGGAGCAATCGCTGCAATTCAGCTCGGAGTGAAACGCGCGATGGAGAAGGGGAGCAGGGGGTTGTCCGGCCGCGCCGCCGTCTGCGGCATCGTCGCGCTCCTCAGCGCCACCGCCTTCTCCTGCTCCCTCGCAGCCGAATTCCGCAAGGTCAAGGTACGTTACGGTTCCGCTTGCCCTCCTCGTCCTGCGATCCGGCGAGACGCCGCGCGGGTTCCCCGGATCTGACGACGGGCTCGTCTGTCGGTGCGCGCAGGAGAAGGACGTGAAGCTGGACGGCAGCCTCTGCTCGCTGCCCAGGAGCTCCGCCTTCGAGCTGGGAGTGGCCGCCATCGCCTTCCTCTTCGTGGCGCAGCTTGTGGGCACCACCGCAGCCGTGACCACCGCGTACGCCGCCAAGCCCAAGAAGAGCGCCGCCGGCAGAGGCCGCGCCACGTTCGTCGCCCTCCTGGTCCTCTCGTGGTAAGTATAACATGACAGTGGCGATGGCAACTGCATAGAGACATGTAATTCCAGCAACAACAGGAGTCTGAATCGCGTTGTTGTTGCCGCGGATGCAGGTTGAGCTTCGCGGTGGCCGTGGTCCTGCTGGCGACGGCGGCGAGCATGAACCACGGGCAGCGGTACGGGCGCGGGTGGATGGACGGCGACTGCTACGTGGCCAGGAACGGCGTGTTCGGCGGCGCTGCGGCGCTGGTCGCCGTCACGGCGCTCATCACCCTCGGCCTCACCTTCGCCACCGAGCCGACCGCGGCCGCGGCGGCCATGGCGGCCACGCCGACACCGTGCGCCGCGGCATCGGACACCTGCGCGAGCACGACGCATCTCGAAGCTGCAGCATCGGACGCCGAACAACCGGGCGGCGGGCGATCCAAGCAATGAGGTTGGCAGGCTGGAATGTTGGCAGGGGGCACGGGCAGGGCGGACCAACCGGAGGCGGCGGCTGGCAACGTTCGCGGCGCAAAAGGCCGCGCCGCGTGGGGGCAGCGTGGTGGGCTGGCGCGGCGAGGCGGGGGCAACGGAAAGTGGCAGGCGGGTGGGGTCGCGGGAGCGCGCGGATATACGCGGCCGCCAGCCGGGACAGAGGTACATACATTACTGTCCCCATTACTGACACAATTACTGACACGACAGTGTGCAACATGTAAATGATAGTAGTAGCTCCAAGTCATTGCAAAATGCAAAGATAAATCGTACAGAATTTTCGATTATCTTTTTCTTGTGTGTTTGTTTCGTGCTTGTGTCTGTGCAGCACCAACTTGGTGCTAGTGGCAGTGGCAATGTTCAGCTAATCAGCTGGGTGCCTCTCTAGCTGAATCTGGACACTGTACTGTATGTAGACAGACTGGCTTACAATAATGCATTCGAAAGAGCATTCTTTTATTGAGTTCAACAACTTGCGAAATGTTCACCAAGGCAAAACCGCAAAAGGCTATCCCATTCTTTACCTGAATCGCATCAATAATAATGTTCTTATCCATAGACTGATAGTAACTGCAGAAGAAAAGAATGCCAAGAGGGTAAAAAGACAAACAATGCCATGGGAAGAAGGATACGCCATCGCGCACGCTCGCGTAGACAAACCGTTGAGCGGACAGTCAAATTCTTCTCAGAAAGCTGCATTTTTTCCAAGAGAACCGTATAATCCACTGAAACGAGATAGTTTTGGGACGCGACGCATACGGCAATCTCCAAGTCAGGATCGGACGCGCCCGGCGTTCCAGGTCCAACAAAGCGGGCGACCTATGCGTGCAGAATAGTCCAAGATGAAACTACCTGTGCACTTTGTCCGGTTGTAAAGCTGCATGCGATGGTGACCTGGTTGGCGAAACCGATCGAAACGATTGCATCTGCAGAGCGTAACACAGGTACGTGGAACGACTAATTTATGGTTTCAAATGAGGAGAACATTCCACGTGATTGTGCAGCTCCGCTGGAGACAGAGTGGATAAACGTGGCCCAATCTTCGATCATATGCGTGTGCTTTGTTCCAGCCATCCAGGTTGGCGTCAGGCATCAGCAGCATCCTAGGTTTTTCTTCTTTTTGAAATGGCGGCCGTCAAGGTTTGGAAATACGATTGTAGTTCCGCTGGATAAATTTCTCGTGGTGAAACTTGTGCACATCAGTTTGAGTTTTCAACCCTATACATGTGCACGTATTTTTTTTAAAAAAGATTATTTGAGGGTTAGTGGTAGGCGATATGCCCATCGACCATATTGCATGATTTTATCAATTTTAAAATCAGCCATCTCAATTTCTCGAATGTGCTAATATGATGTAGGATTTGCGTCAATGTATTCATAAAGGAAGAGTGTGTGCGTGTATATAAGCATGTGTTTGTTTGTGATCAAAGAAAAATTGCCTCGAACTTCACAAATTTTGAGTAGAAGAAGATGGGAGGAGGCACTGCACCCTAAATTTCATAGGGACAAATAAGCATGGCAACTCGGGTGCTCCTATTTTTTCACCGTCGAAAAGAAAAGGCAGGAACTTCCCACATCGCACGATCCAATAAGCTCACGATGGAAATTGTGTCATCCCTTTTGACCCGCTCTCAATTATGCAGCGGGTCTATCTAATAAGTGTGCGTGGGAGCGAATGCATGGGAGCGAATGCAACCATCAATATCCGACAGGTGCTGCTTTCCCTTTTTAGCTGCCGGCGACATTCCCTTGTTGGGCATTCGTGCCCCCACACGGCTCCACAGACACGCACCTCGTCGATTGTTGTTTTAGCTGTAACATGCATATTTTCGCTTCCGTGCCTGCGCTGCAGCATAACCCATTTAAAAAAAACCCTAAGAAATTAACGATGCAACTTATGCAAAAAGAAAAAAATACTCAGGAAGCAAAACTTATGCATACATTTTTTCCAAATAAAAAGATATATGTTATACACTTGTGGTGCGCACACCCTTCAATTACAACTCGAGAAACAACCCAGTTGCAACCTGGTGAATAAATCAGTTGCAACCAGAGAAACAAACCTTTTGCAACTTGGCAAATACACAAGTTGCAATCAAGTGTTAATTGCAACTCAAAAAAGATACGAGTTGCAATCAAGATATATACGTTGATCACCGTGTTGATAATAGGATTGTAGTAACGTTTTAGGTTGCACGACTGTCATAGTTAAAAGTTTTGTGTAATTGCAACTCATATTTTTTAGGTTTGCAATTGGTTTGCAACTCTCTTTAAGGTAGAATTGCATCTGATGTATTTTTCGGGTTGCAAATGGGGTGCACAAAGGTGAACTATGGTGAGCATAAACACATTATATAAGGTACAACCTTGATTGACACGCCGCTAGCTGAACCTAGAATTCCATCCCAAGGGACCACGGAGGGCAACGTGTATACTCGAGCAGGACTCAGCACGGGTTGACTATGAGGGGGTCGGAGACCCTGTTTGATATATTTGCATTGTGTGCACTTTCTCGGGATGATATCCTTGTGGTGGATGGTAGTAGCCCCTTCTTAGACCCCAGTTGTCGTTGTCAAGAT
This sequence comes from Setaria viridis, assembly GCF_005286985.2. Classification (NCBI taxonomy): domain Eukaryota; kingdom Viridiplantae; phylum Streptophyta; class Magnoliopsida; order Poales; family Poaceae; genus Setaria; species Setaria viridis. The sequence continues at coordinate 35,189,451 of NC_048263.2, forward strand.
CAGCGGATCAAGACTTGGACTAGTAAATTTCTTTTATGCGCGTAAGCCTCAGATGGTTGCGCGGGAGACACGGGTTTAGACTGGTTCGGGCAAAGGAAGCCCTACGTCCAGTATCGGGGATGTTCGTGTTGCCCACGCGGGGGTTCTGTAGTAGGGGTTACAGGTTGACGAGAGAGGGATTGGTCCCAAGTCTCTTTTGTGCTTGCGTTCTCCGGGAGAGTTGTTGTGTGCTATGGCCTGTGGGAGAAGAAGCTGCCCCTCTCTGGCCTCGGGTTCCTCCTTTTATATCGCAAGGGGGTGGCCGGAGTTACAATTGGGATCGGGTAAAAAGGACTGTAAGAGTAAAGCGTAGTACGGTAAAAAACATGGCAGGAAGGAGGAGCAAGATCTCAGGCGTCCGATGCCTCTGCCGGACCTGGGTGAGCGCCGGCGCGCATGCCGGAGGGGGAGGCCGCCGTATGACAAGTGTTGTTCCTCCCTACAGATAGCTCCTTCGATGTTCGTAGGTATCAGATCATGATGAGGGCGTTCCGTCGTTTCCCTAGCGTCCGTTAGGGAGGACGGTGGATGCTGCTGCTCAGGCGATGGCTGCTGAGAGGGAGAGCGTCACATCCGTGCTGCTGGATGCGCGGGACCCGAGGGTGCGTGGGACCCGAGGACAGGCCGCTCTCTCCTTTGCTCCGTTCGGCGCAGGCCATGAGTACCCTGCGGCGAATGGGAGCCGGCCGCCGGCACTGTAGCCTGTGTACAGAGCGGTCGTGCACGGGTACTTGCGCCGGGTTGCGTGAGGAGCGCGGTCGTCCTTCCCTCTGCCAGGCCTGTGGCGCATTTATGGCGAGGCCGATGGGGGGACCCACAGGATTTTGTCTGTTTTGCTCATCTGGACCGCATCCGAGGGGGATGCCCGCTCCCGGGGGCCCCAGCGCGCCCGACCCCTTTGCTTGGGGTCGGACGAGGCGGAACCCCGATGCGAGGGGTCGGGCGGTCCCGACCCCGGGGCTGCGGTCGGGCGAGGCGGAAACTTTGCGGGAGGGGGGGTCGGACGTTCACGATCCTGGCGTCTTGGTCGGGCGAGGCAGAGCTTTGATCACGTCTAGGTGGGTCCGGGCCTCCGTGTCTGCTTCCTGAAATGGTGTCTTAGGGGATCGTTAATATTTCCCCCCAACACCAGTATATCCGTGGATGGACCTAGGGAATGCTGTCTAGAGATAGACGCGGGCGGGTATGGATCTCGTAGGCCAGTACCGCCTAAAGCTAAGGTATAAGCTGATCGAACGTATGGGTACAATGTACAAACTTTGCAAAGTCATTAATCTACATGGATAGCCGAGGCTCATGGTCACAAGCCCACATAGTTAAAAGTCCCGTTGATTAGCAATCATATATTTTCATAACTTGTGTGTTGGTGAGGAAGGGTCGAGGCCCTAAGAGAGTTATTTCAGGATGAGGCGTAATCTGGCCCAAGAGAACCCTGGCAGTCTCTGGTGCTCTTTAAAATATGGGAACTGGTAGGGGAGGTAGCACTCCCCGTCCAGGGCTAACAACTTCATAAAAGTACTTTCTTTCTTTTCCTTTTCCAAAACTCCCCTCAACTTGCATAAAATAAGTTTCTTGATAAAACCAAACCTCGCATCCTTTTCCTTGATCATCCCTGCATTTTATAATTTCAACGTTAGGATTTGCTGAGTAGCAACCATAAGTATACTTAGCCTTACTTTTGTTATACAGGTTAGAGGTTCCGGTTCTAGATTCATTCTGCCTATGGAGTGAGCGACTGCTCCACACCCCGCTACGCAAAGGTGAAAAATCATTATTTTTGTGCGTCTTTTACTATTTTGATGCTAATACGTGATGAGGACTATATTAGCTACTGATCCAGGAACTAATACGGATAATCAGCAGGATTTCCGAAGGGAGGTCCCCAAAGCCTACATCTGAATAACGCCAAAATGAATATAGCACATATAATTGTCCTAACAATTGGATCATACTATAAAGACCAGGATAACCATGTGCCCACTTCGTAGCAGTAAACAATACCTGGAAGCTGGATAGATTTATTTGCATTGCCAATGTTATAATCTCTAGGATGGATGTTTTCCTTGTTTAGTGATTGACCTTTATTCTTTCTTTGGTACGCCTCACGACACGACGCTATTATTTTTCTCATTCCTCTGTTCGTCAGACAATGCTGCATATCGAGCCCTATCCCTCTCCCGCTTACGTTCTTTAGGATCGACTTGTTGTGGACGTAAATTGGATGTGCTGTTAAGATCTACGATGTAATAGCATAGGATATAATCAGAGTGTTTCATGATATGGACGTGTGTATTAAAATGTTATCTCCGTTTGTGGTGTTTGGCAGCCCTCCAAATGGAGTTCGGCCCTCATTATTTTTCATCGGATCCATATATGTTACCCTGGCAACCTGCACATAATTAAACAACGACAAAATAACACACGTTAGATTAGATGTCCATCTAACTGAGCTATATTATGTCCATCTACAAAAATACAAAATAACACACGCACATTCTGCACTGAACTATCAATTTGAAAACGCAATACAATCTTGATGTCAGCATCCAGCATGATATGCAAGCTTCTGTTATTTTCTTTATTAATCAAATGGGAGCATCTGATGCACGTAAAAAAATGATAAGCAATTCATGTAAAAGTGTGTGCAGCTGTGTGCTAGCTCAGCAGAGTGAAGTGGATAGAAGTCTAGGTGGATGGACTGGGGCTGATGTGCGATAGAGAGATTACTTGTTGGGTCATTGTTGCTTTCTCTGGCCAGTTCTCCATTGACTTTATAAATGACATTGTTATATAGTCTTAGTGTTAGCAATGTTGTTTGGTTTATTTCACAAGAAAATTTTAGTTGTCCATATGAAATTTTTGTGTTGCTTGATTGGCTCCATTGAGTAGTGTTTAGGCTGCAGTGACACTGCAAGGAAGTGATGCATGGTTCAGTAAATGTTAAACAATGTTTTCATCGTTTCATATAGCTTCAGGTGCATCTCAGAGTTTCATCTCTACTATAAACGGCGAAAGAACTGACTATTCCAGATTTTATCATTAGCCCTATTCCAGAACTGACTATAAGCCAGAAGAAGGCACATCTCCTATCAATATTTTGGACTGCAATAGATTAGAGCTGAACTTCGCTAAAGGTTGGGTCATCCATTGGGCTGCAGGTAGAAAACAATTCTAGTGGAAGCTTGTTGCAGAATTAGGCGGCATTTTAACTGGTAGCCTTGTGATGAAACTACCATTCGAATTAGTAGACTCCTGAGCAGATTTATATTAGACTCAAATGCTAGCGGCCAGAGTATAATACGACCTTTATATAGATTCTTCACTTGGTATTTCGATGATCTGTCGTGACTGTAATGCTTGTCGTCCTATAGAAGGTGGGCAAATCAGTATCTTGCATGACGACTCCTCTGAATGATGTCCGTATACATTTCATGTGCTATGACCATGTGATTATTAGCAGCTTTAACAGAAATCCTTGAACATTGTGCAAGTCGATGTGTGGACAAATTAATGATAGTAGACTTATTACACGGCGATATGAGACCGCCGGCCATGGCGTACCTCGCGCTCCCGAACGGGAGGATGTTCAGGCTCCCGGAGCTCACGTGTCCAGCCTCCCAGACAAGAAGGCCGCCGGCTTCCTCGGCGCGGCGTGCGACGACTGGCTCCTCTTCCACGACGACGGCGGCCTCTTCCGCGTGACGAGCCCCTTCACCGGGAAGACGAGGCTGCTCCCGAGCTTCCACGGCGTACGCGTCCACGACGGGCCCGTCGAGATCGTCAACGAGGCCGCTCCGAGCCTCCTCGCGGTGACGACGCAGTGGAGAGGCGACGAGGCGATGGCAGTGCGGAAGCTGATGGTGCTAGGAATACCTGTAGGCGTCACGTGCGTCGCCGCGCCGCACGTGGAGGGCTCGTCGATCTCGACCAAGGGCTCCTGGATCCTGGACTTTGTCGACCTCGTCGTCCTATGGCCAGTCGTACCAGGGCTTCTCAACATCGTCCGTTCCTCGACCTCGTCCTAGGGCTCCTTGTTCCTGGACCTGACGACCTCGTCCTAGGGCTCCTCCTCCTCGACCCAGGCCTTCTTGACCTCGACCGGCTCCTCGACCTAGGACGTGGAAGGCGGTGTGGGCAGGGAGCACGGATGATCTCGCGGACGATGGTGACCCCGGCTGGCGATCAGGGCGGCGCGCGGCGCACGAGCGGATATGCCTGTATGTCGATGGCTGCAGGGAGGCAGTTTCGTTGAGGCTTTTTCTCGCGGAGGGAAAAAAGGAGAGACTTTTTCTGCGAGTTAAAAATGACGGGGTAAAAAAAAGAAAAGAAAACGTCGAGGCGGGGGTATCGCACGGGCGGAGCGAAGGGGATTATAGTAGTAGAGACGCGCCTCCCTGCTTTCGCTTCTCCCTCACCCCATGGCGATCGACTAGGTTTCCTAGTGCCGCCCCTTCCATCGCCCCCATCCTCCACCTCCCACCGGATCAGGACGACACGTAGTGTCTTCTCGTTCCTCCGCTCCGTGCGATCTGGGGATTCCTCTTGCAGCCGCTGCCGGCGCGAGTGGAATCGGGCCGTGGCCCGGAGGAGATGACCGGATTCGTCGGGGTCGTCGTGTCCGGCTGTCAGGAACCCGACACCGACCCCATGCTGCAGGGGCAGTTCACTCGGGTCGAGCTCCAGTCGCTCCAGGCCAAGGTGACGTCGGAATCCCCAGGCTGCTTTTTCGCTCCCCTCATCGGCACTGGTTTTTTTGCGTTTGGTTCGTCAGTTTCGTTAAGTTGGTTTTTTGGTTTTGTTTTGGTGTTGCAGTTCGGTGTCTCTGAAGAGGGATTCCGGCCATGCCACCACTAAGAATCTGCTGGGCCTGATGAAGAAGTTGAGGGGGCTTAATGAGTTGGTCTCCGAGGAGGATAGTTTGGGAACGTGGGCGTGTGGTGAGCTTGGCATCGATTCAGTTTGGCACGGCCGCGCGGAGGGGCCGGTCGGTGTTGCCTAGTTTTTGGTTCTGCAGCCCTGCAGCTGCAGGCAAAGTAACGAACGGTGTGATCAGTTAGTTGTTCACGGAGCCTTCCTTCCGCACAAGTTCTCTCTACGCATTTCGCCAATTTCCCTTGGGGACAAGGTGTTCCGTTCGAGCAGAACGCGTGCATCCACGGTGTTCTTCTGGTTCCACATCGAGGGACCCTTCTACGCCGGCATGAACCACCATGCACGCATTTGCGTGCGCGCACTACCCGGTGCCAGTCCGAGCTTGCCAAGGGACGGAATGCGCGTGCCCGGCGTGTGCCGAAACCTTGTGGTGATGAACTGGCTGGCAAAAACGACGCGACTGCATTGCACGCCTCGACGTGGTATGGATCGATGGTTTCAAATGAGAGAACATTGCACATGGCTCTGCAGCTCCTGTGCTGGAAACAGAGGGACAACCGTATAGTGATCGATGGACATGTGTTTCCTTCGTCTTCCAGGTTTGGTGTCAGGCGTCTGTCAGCAGCAGCAGCGATCATGTATGCCTGGCCATAGGCCCATAGGCCATAGCCCAGCTCTGCAAATTTTTGAGCAGAGAAAATGGATAGGGGAACAAAGGAAAAACAGAACAATACTGGGCCTATAAAATTTAAAAGGCTGATGATGGGCCGAACGCCGGTGGACGGACAAGCCCATACCCATCCGCAATACTACCATGGGCTTGGTTCTTTTTTTCTTTTGAGATGGGCATAAGGAACTCTCCTCACACGCACTAGGGCTGGGATTCGAACATTTTTAGTTTTTTACCGATTGCCGCCCAGCAGGCACCAACCGTTGGAGGTCCCGCGTAGTGAGCACGCGATGGAGGAGGACCATTGATGTTCTGGTCAGCATTCGTTGAGGACCATACGTGATATTCTTCCTCAGATGATGATGAGTTGATGACTGTACTATAAATCGGACGATGACTAATTTCCTCTCCAAGAGAACAGAACTTGGTGCCTGCTTGGTGGGTTGTGATATTTTTATCCCTCGCAACTGCGATGGTCAAGAGTCAAGAAAAGACTCGAAGAGCATCTTGAATTTTCTACGTGGTGGAATATTTTTCGGACAGATAGAAAGGAGTTAGTCCCTTCAGAAATGTACCCTCTGAACTGCAGGAAGAAGAAATGCGCCCCGGCAACATCTCTTTGCTACTACTACCACCAAGTGGTCCTCCACTCCTATCAAGAGACGTGATCTCACACGACGAATCACATGTAAAGATTTCCCTGACGTTTTGCGCACCGGCCATTCCTTAACTACCAGCTGAAAAGCTGCAGGTTTCCTCAATCATCGCCCGTTCCATGATCTGTAATCAAGCAGCTTTTGGCTCGCCGCAATCTCTCTCGGGCTCTCAAGCTGCCCTCTCGCTCCTGTGTCCGTCAGACATGCGCACACCGGAATGCGCTGTAAAGCAGATCGCGCCACGTACGCCCCCCTGCTCGACCGGGCTCATGATCGATCGCGCTAGTGGAACGAACAAAAGCCACAGTCTCAGTTCATCGTGACTGTGATCTCAAAATCTAAGGCTTTTTCGCGCGTCCTTTGATTCCCGAAAGCTACGCGTAGCCAGCTGCGAGCCCGCAACGTTGCTCGATCGGGTCCGGCCCGGGGGCGCGCGCACCACTGCTCCTTTGCCTTTCGAGCGAAAGCAAAAGGCGCGGCAGCAGAGCGATGCGAGTGCGTGATATGCATTAACAAGTAGGCTGGGGAAATCCCGGGCGCATTAGCTTGGATCACTATATATTCTCTGCTCCCACCAGCTGACAGAATCTGCCGCCAGCAATTGCATGGATGCGCTATATCCATCTATCTATCCCCCCTGTACTATGTTTGTGACGTGTGGCGACGGAGCCCTAGTGGCGTCTGACAGGGGGAGGCATCAGAAGAAATGGAGCACTGACTGAACTGAACTGCACGGGGGCAGGCAAAGAGTGGATGGTGGTGGTGGCGCATGGATGGATGCAAGCCCACCCAACACTTAACTGGATCAGATCAGCATTCAGCACAGGCGCAGCAGCAGCAACCTCTGCTTTTCGATTCCGCTAAATTTAATGAAAGACCCGATTACTTTACAAGGCGGAACCGCAGAGGGGGTGTCGCTTTTGGGAGATGGGAAACAAAAGGGGATCAGAACAAGGATGATCTGTCGACGAGAGGCGCATCGCACACCGGTGTGTTTTTTGTTTAAAGAGAGCTTGAGACCGGCAGCTGTACCCCAATCTCCCCAGATCGCCACTGAAAAGAACCTGTCGCTGCGCCCTTCCTTTTGGATGTCATCGAGGAGTATTATACTAAGTACGTGAGGAGGACTCAGGAAGCAACCGGGGAAGGAAGCATGAATGATGATGGGAGGAGCAGTAGTACGTGCAAATGCAGCTATCTTAGCGTGTTTTTGTTTTGAGGGTTTGGAACAGGTTGGACCCATGTTTGGTTTGATATTCCTGTGAGTTGGGATGAACTCAAAGGTAATATACCTCCTAGATGCGGGTTGCAATGATTCATCCGAATCGAGCGGACTGATCGAACCCACCTCGCTCCCGTCCGCTCGATGTTTTCTCTATCGGGCGCGGGCGAGCACACGTGCGAAGGGGCTGTGCCGCTGGCCATGGCAAGCTCCGTCTGGGGCCTCCGCTGCCAGCCGGGGCGAGCTCGCGCTCCGCCCCCATGTCGGGCTCCACCCTGGGGGCTCCGCTACCGGGCGAGGTGAGCTCGAGCTCAGCCTAGGGGAGATCGCCCCCCACGGGTTCGGCGCTAGGCAAGGAGGATGCGGACGGTGGCCGGCGCAGCGGGGAGGACGGTGGTGGGGACTGGGGAGGACGGCGCGGGTGGGAGAAAGAAGATAAGGTGAAAAAAATATTAAAGATATTGACACGTGGGCCCCACCATTGACAGGTGGGCTCCATAGATAAATGTTACTAACGGTGTCACAATGACATCCAACCCATCCATCTTAACCTTTGCAATCAAATAAAAAATTAGAATGGATCTATCCTTCTCAACTAAACATCGCAATAGGTCGAACACAATCGGATAGAGCCAACCCGTTCTGCTTGGTCCCCGGATGAAAACATGATTAGCTACAAAGGTGGTCGGACGCGGTGGTCGGTTCGGTTCAGGTAGTCAGGTCAGGGGGAATCGATCCGATGCGGCGGGCCGGCGGACAGGGGAGTACAACTGGAGGTTCAGTGCACGGCGAGCGCGCGCGATCGAGTCCACCCCAGTGACAGGGGAGCGCCCGAAAAGGCGAGGCAAAAGGGGAGCCTCGCCGAGGAAAACAAAGCAAAAGAGGATCCCGGAACGGGCCTGGGGGCTGGGGCGGAAAGCGAAAGCGACGGCACGGCACGGCGCAGGACGCCCGCCGGCCGGGGGCCACGCCACGCGCGAAGCCGGGGGGCCAGCATTAGATTAGTGGTATTCGGACGGCCGACCAGGTAAAACAACAACCCAACGCGACGCAACCACCAGCGGAAACCGCTCCCGCGGCCACGCCGCTTTCGCCTCTCAGGTTTCGCCGGCCGTCGCGTGGTATTCTCCAGGTCCGGGGGCGAATCAATCACTCACCTCACTCCGTCACTCGCATCTAATCCGTCACGCGGGTGGGGGGCTGGGTGCATGCACGAGCGCGGTTACCCCCGCTGGGCTGGTTGGTTAGTGTCACCGGGGCTAGGCAACAAATGGGAGGGTTCTGGGCTTCTGGCGCGGGGGCGCGTCGCTGTCTCTGCCGCAGCGGCCTCGCTGTCGTGCTTGGCTCGACCTCGACCCGGGTCCGGGTCCGGGTCGGCGGCGGTCGCGCGCGCCCGGCGCCGGGTACCGGCATATCGCGACGGGACGCGACGCGTGAAAAGTCAGCCGTCGCGGTCTCGCACGCGCCCGCGCGGGGGATGGCGATCGGAGGGCCAAAAGCGCATGCGCGTCGTCGAGTCGACTCCCCCCCTCCCCGTCCCCGGCTGAGAAAGAGAGACCGAGCCCGCGCGTGCCTCCGTTTGATGATGTGCCGTGTGCGCCGGCGTCACTTTCGTCCTCGCGATGGTGCTAGCTTTGCGGCAGCTGAAAAGAAGAGGGGGGGGGGGGGGGGGGGGGGGGTGGAGAAAACCGATGGATTAGACGACTGGATGATGACGGATGGAACCTTCTTGCTTGGTTGCCCATGCCGCGCGCTTTACAGCCAGTCGAGGACTATTGGCCACTTTTTACGTGTGCGTGCGTTGTCTAGGCGCGCGCGACGGAACTGCGGAATTTGTTAATGCCAAACGCAAATTTGTGTCTTAGAGCGAGAGACCCAATCGTTAAGTGCGTGGTTACCTGATCTCTTTTTTCTCTTACGACCTTCGTTTCGAACGAAAGAAAGGCCTAGATAGAATTACAAACCGGAGAAAATAAATCCATGCAACTTGGAAAATCGGGATAAAATTGTCTTCACTTTGAATTTTCGATTTTGTGATTCTGGGGGGAAAAATTATCGATCCATGCACAGGCTACATAGGTAGTCGGCACGGTGTATGTGGAGCCGAGTCGGCTGCGTGCTTCCGTTCAAGACGTGACATTGATTGGAGTGGGCGTGCGGACTACCGGGGTTGGAGTCTTGCATAAAACAACCGAGAACGAACGCATCGGCACATTTAGTCAGAAGCGGACTTGAGTACGACGAATATCGCTCGGACAAGAGGTCGATCTGCTTGAGATCCAACCAAATGGCCATTATTATGTTGGGACCAGGCCTTTGCATTATTGGCATGTCGATGGGTTCCCTCTAACAGCAGCATATCCATCTACCAGTAACATATGTGAGGATCGGAGGTGATGCAAACTTCATTCACCCCCCCCCCCCCCCCAAAAAAAAAAAAAGGTCGCAGCTGAATAAACGAAACGAAGACCTCTCATCATGTATACTCTAGTTCTCGTGCTTGTTGTAGTCGGCTAGTTTGTCGGGCCATGGCTGGGTCAACCGCGACCTTGACATGCACGCGTGACTTGGCCTCGGCGACCCCAACGCTGATTCCTGATTGGAACCGGGTCACGCATGTGGCGCCGGAGCAGCCACATGAAACCGTCGATCGCCGTATATAGTCGGCATTGACCCCGCGCGCCCTCAGCTACCTCCATCGCGATGGGTAGGGTAGGGACGACGAAATCCGGCGCGCCCTATGGCGTGGTCGTACCTACGTACGGTGCATGGATTGATCGACCTGCACCGCACGCACCCTGCAGGTGCGCTACCTAGCTATCGGCTCCGGCCGGTCCCTGCCGATCTCGACACGTACGGCTCGATCCGTTCGATCTGCCGCTGATGGGTGGCTGTTGCATGCCTTGTACGGCCAATAATGCATCTGGCTGTTTAGATGATGGCCCATGCTATGCTACAACACGACTAGCACACACAAGCATGCATGCATGAGTGGTCTGCAGCACCGCAGGCGTCAGATCATGCATGCATAATATCAATCTATCATGCACCGGCCGGCCAGCAGGCCAGGGCATATGCATCTGCGGGTGCATCTGAAATACGTGGTGACCCGCCACCCGCGTATTGTGTCCTGACGAAGCCCCGAGCAGGACATTTGAGATGCACAGGCCGGCGGGGCCATGCTACGGATGGGCAGAATATGCATGTGTGGCAGGATCCCATGCCGGGTGTCCGCCGGCTGGCGAGCACGGGGAGACGGCCGGACGTGACGAGGGACCAACCACCCCAACCAACGCCTGCAGCATGCTGCGCGCGCGTCGTAGCAGGCCCTGGCGCGCGGCCCCCGGGCTCCACGTCCATCTGTTGGGTTCGATCAGCGCGTGCTCCAGTCGTGATGCTGCATATCCAGAGGATCCATCCGATCGATCCCCCAGCTGCATGCGTGCCTTGTCCTGTTGCTAACAACTTATTACTACTACTTGCTACTGTGAGGAGATCGAAGGGGACACTGCGAAGAGACCAGCGCCGAATAATGGTGCTCGCCACTGTGCACACTGTGAGGAGATCGAAGCGGAGATCCTGTGTCTGCGGGCGGCATGTCCGTACGTGCAGTGTACGCCGCAGTACTGCGCGCGGTCACGGGACCGAGAGCCAGCAACTCGATCTGGGGATGGTTTGTTTCCCGCTGCTGGGCCCTCGCGCTTTGTGTTTGTTCTCTAATTTAACGTGACTTCCTGTGCATGTACATGCATGTGTCCTGTACTAACATCCCTAACCGTAAGCATGGGACGTACGTCTGATACCTCCATTACCTACGTAGCTGCTGCGCGCTGCATGTAGTGCTGCTGTTTCAAATTGGGGACACCAATGCAAGCAAGGCCGCCGGTACAGATATGAGATGCATGTGTGTAATGTGTGTGTATAACAATAATACATGCAGCTGCAGCAATCCAGGATATGGAGTTCGTTTGGGGAACAAGTACACCACTTGTTGCATTATCCGCACAAATTGACGACTTGACCAGGACGACATGCTGGATGCTGGGTCACTGAACCAGAACCAGGGTAACAGCTGGGTAAGGGGCAACGAGGCATCCGGATGCAAGGCTGACTGAACCAATGCCGACTGCCCAGGAGATCCGTTCCCTAGAGGCTAGAGGTATCTGAGCTGATTAGCTGAATAGCAGGAAAAGTAGACGTGGATATGCATGCATGGAAAAAAGTCATTGTATATACACTTTCAATCGAGCAAAGATTATGGATATCGACGTTCCCAATCGTCTCATGCAGACAATATGCTATGGAACTGCTAACGACGATCACGCGCAACGACTTGCATTGCATTTGCGCGTGCCTCAACCATCAACGAGACGAGTAGCTTTCCGTGGCATATATGTTGAGTGTACTAGACCTGTTCGAAGATTCGGCAGCGGTTGGCCTTTGGCTCACCTCAATGCGGAGTCTAGTGCCGACATTGCAAGTGTGCGTAAACTTTACCATTACAGTTGCTTGGTCAAAACTTTACCTGAAACTCAAAAGATCTCACCGCCTGTTTTTTTTATCTGAATTTACTTTTTAATTGTTGTCCACACTAAATCCATTAACACAAAAAGATGTCCGTGCATGGTTAAGGAAACGGGTGCACTTTCATATAAGATATGCCTACCATACACTTTGCAATCCTACTACTAGGGAAAAATCCTAATAAATTAAGCTCTTTCAAAAGTCAAAACTCACTTAGTTTGAAGTATATTTAGCTAGATTTTCATAACTGATTAAATTGCTTTTATTTAAATTTTATGTTTGTTGCATAGTCCAAATTTAGCTTGAGTTAGGAGGTCTCTATATACTCCCTTTTGTGAGGATCGAGATCAACTTATGTGTTTGAAGTGACAATGGATCGGCTATAGAAAGAAATTGGAGATAAACCAAACGACATGTAGGGCATAAAAGGAAATTCTAATAGTTATATGATGCACAATTAATTTGTGATAAAATATTGAAAATCTTAGTTTGTTTTTTTCACCTCCAAGCCCTTCAAGTTCAGAAGTTTAATTCAGCATAGAATTTTTAATGTAGCTTATGAAAAAGAAAGAAACAAGCTACTTTAGAGGGGTGGGGGTGGTGACGGGGGTTGCTCTTAACTATGCTTGCTCTTTGGTTTGCAACCCTAGGTTGCGCCATGCTATGCTTGCTCTTTGGTTTAGCATGTGTCTTGGTGTTCTCCCTCCTAAGTCTCCTTCCTATCTTTCATTCTCCACTAGCACCATGAGCTCTGAACTAATTTATTGTCCCTACTCTACTAATGGGAAGATGAGGGACGGAGCATTGATAGGACACGTGGTATTCGTGGCAAGTGATCAAAATTTCAGCTGAAATTTCACCAATGTTATGAAACTTTTGGTCTTTTTTCAACCATGAACGAAATTAATGTTTACCCAAAATTTTGGTCCATTCATTGGAAAGAGATGGTTGTTACTCCAAATTTTCGCGAATTTTGGTGTTTTTGATGCCTCTACGAGACGGATCTCATGCAACCATGTGGCCAGGCGGCATGTGTTGAGTGATGGCTGTTGGATTTGTTCAAGGTATTAACCCAAAATAAGGTTTCCAATATTAATTTGGTCATGTATAAGCCAATGATTAGACTTGAGCAAATATGGCCTGGCCTGAGCCCGTCATGATAGAGATATCGAGCCCAAAAAATGGTTCGGCCCGACGGCCCCAAGCCGGGCCCAAATAGTTGTTTTAATTAATTATTGTTCAATAAAAAAAGAACGTGCGATCCAACCCTAACCCGAAAAAGTTAGGCCCGATGCTTGCCCATGGGTGGGCTTGGGCACAAAAGGGCCAACACTTGGGCTTTTTGATGGCCCGTTGTAGCCCACACAAATGTTCAACTTTACTACCCATCATGCTAAAAGGATGGTGTTTGATGATACACATGAGGCATCCTCGTTACCAAGTCACAAGTTGTCATCAACTTGGCCTTTGCGTTGGGTTCGAATTCAATTTACCAGGTGTATCGGAAGATCGAGCTAGTGCTACATCAATGTGCCCATCTGACCGGGTTGGGCTCGGGCCATATATGAGATCTTCAAACATGTTAGGTTATGCACATTCAAGCCCATCGAATCCATTAGAGATAGTATTGGGCTAGGGCTATAGGTGAAATGTGGACACCCTTCCATCTTTTTTTCTTAAAATGGTCACGCGTGGCAAAGCGGTACATTATTTTCAATTGGCTCATGTTGATTCTTGAATGATGTAGTACGTCGTGTCCAAAAGGAACTCAAGCGTGTCCATCGTGCCCAAAGGAACTCAAGTGTCGGATGTCTTCTCACTTCTCATGAGCAAGTGAAGAAAGCCATCTTGAATAATGCTTTCTGTGTCTGTCACGACTTACAAACCAGCTGTTGCATCATGCATGCAAGCGTGAAGCGTGCGCTCGGTGCTGGAATCCGTAATGATCAGACATCCCACATTCCCGCACAGGGTTGGCCCGCCGCCGCGCGCTGGCTCGCCGGCCACGTCGCGGGCGCCGAGTCGCCAGGCTGATCGGACGGAAAGGCGCCACGGGCCATGGCCCAGCATGGCGGTCACCTCCGCCGTCGGGGTGACCTCGGCGCTGCCACGCATGGCGATACTCCTGATTGATCGGGCTAGTTTATTATTCGGCGGGTGGACACGCGCGGCGTCGCAACGGGCCGCCTCCGCGCGCGTACTTTTCCGTGCTCCCTCGATGATTACTTACCCGAACTGGCAACGAGCAAATCCGTCGAGCACTCGAGCTGCAACGTGCCGAAGTGGCATGCAATGCAGCGGGCCGTGGACGGCGGCCGGAACTGGCCCGAAGCGTAGGCGCTGGTACCTGCCGTGCGCCGGCCATTCAAGCGCGAACGCTAGCTCATGTGCGCGCGCGCGGGCAGCGGCTTGCGGCGCGGCCGGCAGACTAGGACTAGTCAAGGCGCACGTTTCATCATATGTATAGACGACATGTGAGGCCAGGGATTGGAACGGGCGGGCGTGTACGTAAACCTGGCAATCATTCGTGACACGTAAGGCCTGCGGCGGCTGTGAACGTGGCCTGGCGCGCTCGTCCCGGCGTCGCAACGCCCTCCGCGGCGCGGTCGCCGGCCGGCCGGCTGGCTCCGGATCGGATATTTTGGTCCCTACCGGCCGGTGGGCTACCACGTCGGGCGACCGACGCGCGGGGCAATGGCCACGCGGCAGGTGTACGGCTCAGGGGACCGGCACCTCCGCGCCGCTCCAAACTCGACCGTCAATCCGCTCGAGATGGCGGGCAACTACCATGCACGAGGGCTCGCATGATGGACCTGAGTCCTAGCTATCTCGTCAAAGACAAACACGCCGCTGCGCATGCAGCGCCATCTTTCTGGTCGTAGCGCTCCGCATCAGAGACAAACGCGGCACACATGTGTCCGTCCGTGGTGGCTAGGAGCCGGGGGGAAGGCCGCATTGACCGGCCGGTCATGACCGGGTGCGGCCGGCAGGTGTTGCTGACAACCGGCGGCCGTGTCCATGAGTGGCGCGCTGTTGATTGGTTTCCCGTGGCGGCTCCGCACCGCACCGCAGTGCAGGAGGCTTCGCACGCACGTAACCGCGCCACCGGCCGGCGCGCGCATGTGTCGTCAGGGGTTCGGGGGCTACGTGCTGCTACGGTGCTACCCCTGCACGCGTGCCCCTGCCGGCGGCGTGCCAACACCTCCGTGAACTGAGAGCTCGGCATGGGAGCGCTGGTACGTAGCTGCTGCTGTGGTTCGGCCCACAACCCTGCCAACCCTTCTAGCTCCATCTCTTCCGTGCATATCCTCGAGTGCAAAATCCAAACGCATAGGCAACTAGGACGATACTACCATACACTCCTTCCGGGCACAGCAGAATCTATCCGAATCAAACTTTCCGTCTTTCCGGAGGATCGGAAATAGGGGCTGCTACCTCCCACAACCGTGGGACCTGACTCCCAGGACTCACACACATATTCCTGACAGACATATAACATTTTTTAGGCATGAACTAGCTCGATCGCAACGAATGATCGAGAACACACATGCGCGGATTGCATGCAACTGTGCAAGCACGACCTCTTTTGCTGCTCAAGAAATATCCTACCGGATCTCTCGTCAAGATAAAAGAAATGCACATCAAATCGAACTCTGATTACAATATGCAGTAGTACGCAGTAGCAGGTATATTTCACTGCAATAGAATACTATAAAAAAAGCTAGGTCAAGTTTCACTTGCTCTCTTACGTGAAGCATTGCATGATCCCCCCTGTGCTGATATTTTCCGAGGTTGTACATGCTTGCAGCGCACCGTTGGTATGCAGCTTATGCAGGCGAACTCTGATCGACAATGTCGTCATAATTCTAACCAACAACTTCCATACGCTTTCTTCCCGTATACAGCTAGCAGAGAGGATGGTGCATGCATGCAGGTGCAGGTGCAGCCTCTACGATTCTAGAAGGTCATGGCCTCAGCAATGACAAAGGAAAAAAAGGGAGTTGAGTATACGTTTGGAACGCACGAACAATACCGGGAATTGGACGACGACGATCCACGATGGCCTGTCGCAAAGTCCTCGTGTATTTCCCACGAGAAATGATAAAAGAAGGCGCGCGTACGCCCGCTCCCCGCCACTTGTCCCTTTGCTTGCATGGGGCCGAGGAAAAGATTAGGAAGTAGAGGGAGGGCACACGTGGCGCGAGGCCGGGATATTTCAGCTTCCACAGTGAACTTCCTCAGGAACATTCAGATTATTTGTTCAGAGAAAACGATAGCCTAACAATGCTGCGCAGGCTCGCGCGAATTGATTCACGCCCTCACAGCTGTCGCCTCCCGCGCGTGCGCAAGGTCAACTCTTCTGACCGGCACATGGTTTTTGAATCTCTTTTGATCGGGATGTTAACCTAATAGTACCTCTTCTTTTTTTTTTTTGAGGTAAGGTGTTAGCCTACTATCGGTCTATCACCTCGTTTCTGTGAGCATTCCTGCAAGACGAGAAAAGAGGGCTATTTTTCTTTCGTGTCAAGGAACAAAAAAGGCAGAGAGGCATGCGTACGACCGTTTCCCCCGGCGGACTAGCTGCCTGTTCAACACGTGTGTGTGCACTAGTTCCGTTCAAGATTCAGAGTTCAGCGTTCCTACTCGCATGCTCCGGCTGCGTTTAACCCTTTAACCGGCCGGGCAGTCAGACCGGCAAAAGCTGTCGTATTTCCTTCGTCACGGCTACACCATCAATCCCTGTATTAAGGGTGATGCTGCGATGAGTAATTTTGTTCTCGGTGGATTGTTACGAGTCGTTGGGTGGCTATCAATAAATGACTCTACTTGTAATTTGGACCTCGTTTTCTCCTTAATTGAATTGAATGGTAGAGCCCCTGTCTTTTTTCTTCAACAAAGAAAAATCCCGCTCGCCATGCCTGTCCCTTGCTAATTTCTTAGTTTCGCCGAAAATACCACCAGCCATTCTCCACCATCAGCTAACATCATCTCTTATATCTCATCTCAGTGCTATGCTTGCTTCCTTTGTTGGTCCCCAAACACCTCCCGAGACCCCCTTTATAATCCTAGCAGCAACACTTCCATTTTATTTCCCTAATTTGTTATTGCCGATGCCAACTGTCATCTACGGCTGCTACGTCTCCAAACTAATACATTTTTTTCTTTTTTTTGCAAAACATATTACAAACGCAGACACTTACATTCACCTCACCCACAAAAGAATATGTGCACGTGAAACTTATTCCGATGAGCAGCGCTGAAAAGACTAGCTGTCGTATCTTAAAATTGGTGAAAGACTCTATTATCGGGTATACGGAAAAAATAGCTCCGCTAATTTCTAGGATAATTTCAAGAAAATATGAGCACCCACGTTGCACTGGTCAAGCTCGACTTAATTCACTCTTCAATTTATTTAATTATTTCTTTGATGAGAAAAAACATATACTCCATATAATCGGACAGGACAATGGGTAGATTTGTTTGGGACCGAACGAATTAATTTGAGAAGGTTTGCCACCAACTAAGCCGAGAGCTACTATCAGTCCAGGCAGCCAGGTGATGCAGTGGCGAGGCCAGGAGGACGGATAAGCAAGCGGCTGGCCGAGCTCAGCAGTGGCAGCACGAGAGCGGGCGCGAGCGCGGAGACAGGGGCCGAAAGGGAGAGGGTGAGCTGGAGCGAGCGATTCCTTCGCGGGCACCCGTAAATTCGATTGATTAGTTGATCGCTCCACTTCTCTATTTTCTTTTCGAATTAATCGCGCAATAATTCCCCCCTCCCCCCTCTCGCCGTCTCGCGCAGTCGCACGGCTCCTGCTGGTGAGCACCTAGTGGTGGTAGATTTTTGGGGGAAGAAAGGTTCACCACCAATCTATAAATAGCTGCCACCTCCCTCGCCTTTCCCTCCACCCCAACAGCACCATCGCCCATCTCCCTCTTCCTCCTCTCTCTCCCTCACCTCCGCCCGTTACAGTTTCCTCCTCCGCCGCCGGCCTTTCCTCTCTTCACCGCCGGTAGCAGAGAGCGCGGCCAAAGCGTAAGCCATGGGCGCCTTTCTGCTCTTCGTGTGCCTCCTGGCGCCGTTCGTGCTCGCCTGCGCCGCCCGCGGCAGGAGGCGGCGGGCCGCCGCGCCGGCGTCGGCGTGCGGCAAGGCGCTGCCGCTGCCGCCGGGGTCCATGGGGTGGCCGTACGTGGGCGAGACGTTCCAGCTCTACTCGTCCAAGAACCCCAACGTGTTCTTCGCCCGGAAGCAGAACCGGTACGGGCCCATCTTCAAGACGCACATCCTGGGCTGCCCCTGCGTGATGGTGTCGAGCCCGGAGGCGGCGCGCTTCGTGCTCGTCACGCAGGCGCACCTCTTCAAGCCCACCTTCCCGGCCAGCAAGGAGCGCATGCTGGGCCCGCAGGCCATCTTCTTCCAGCAGGGCGACTACCACGCCCACCTCCGCCGCCTCGTCTCCCGTGCCTTCTCGCCGGAGGCCATCCGCGCCTCCGTGCCGGCCATCGAGGCCATCGCGCTGCGCTCGCTCCGCTCCTGGGACGGCCAGCTCGTCAACACCTTCCAGGAGATGAAGCTGGTGAGCTATTGGCTCTGTCTTCTTCCTCCTCTGCTCGACTGCTCTGCGTCGTGCTCTGTTCCTTTGCTTCAGTATGAAATGTTCCGTGCTGACTGACTGATTATTTGTGCAGTACGCGCTGAATGTGGCATTGCTGTCCATCTTCGGCGAGGAGGAGATGCGGTACATCGAGGAGCTGAAGCAGTGCTACCTGACCCTGGAGAAGGGGTACAACTCGATGCCGGTGAACCTGCCGGGCACCCTGTTCCACAAGGCGATGAAGGCCCGCAAGCGCCTGGGCGACATCGTGGCCCACATCATCTCGGCGCGGCGGGAGAGGCAGCGCGGGAGCAGCGACCTCCTGGCGTCCTTCCTGGACGACCGTGAGGCGCTCACCGACGCCCAGATCGCCGACAACGTCATCGGCGTCATCTTCGCCGCCCGCGACACCACCGCCAGCGTGCTCACCTGGATGGTCAAGTTCCTCGGCGACCACCCCTCGGTGCTCAGGGCCGTCATCGTAAGTCACCGTCCCAGTCATCATCATCCCATCGATTCGATGCGCTCTCGAGCCGCATCCACCGGCAGAGACTGATACTGAATCCAACCCCCAACCGCAGGAGGAGCAGGAGGAGATCGCGCGGTCCAAGGGCTCCGCCGACGCGGCCCTGACGTGGGCGGACACCCGGCGGATGCGCATGACGAGTCGTGTGATCCAGGAGACGATGCGGGTGGCGTCCATCCTGTCCTTCACCTTCCGGGAGGCCGTGGAGGACGTGGAATACCAAGGTGAGCAGGCGTCACCATCCCTCGCTCGCTGCCAGCCGAGTTATTAGTCGGCTGTTTAATTTCATGCCCGCGGCGGCAGTGTCCCTGTCCCCGTCGTGCGCTGCTGCGGATGAACTGGACGGACGGGACGGCTTCCTAACCGAAATCAATGGAATAGACTAACTCATCACTGCCCTCTTTTCTGTTCTGCAGGGTACCTGATCCCGAAGGGCTGGAAGGTGCTGCCCCTGTTCCGGAACATCCACCACAGCCCCGACCACTTCACCTGCCCGGAGAAGTTCGACCCCTCCCGATTCGAGGTCAGTTTGCCCTCCTGCGGCATCTGCTGGTCTGCATCTGTTCCCCCGTATCTGAATTGTGGCCGAGCATGTCATCTGACGTGTGACCGATGGATGCAGGTGGCGCCCAAGCCCAACACGTTCATGCCCTTCGGCAACGGGACCCACTCGTGCCCGGGCAACGAGCTCGCCAAGCTGGAGATGCTGGTGCTCTTCCACCACCTCGCCACCAAGTACAGGTGGTCCACCTCCAAGTCCGAGAGCGGCGTGCAGTTCGGCCCCTTCGCGCTGCCGCTCAACGGCCTGCCCATGACCTTCACCCGCAAGGACTGAACCGAGCTGGTGCCACGGCGGAAGCCCAACACAGAAACCAGGCCGAAAACCGAATCGGGTGGCGGTATCTGGTATCGTATATACTACTACTAGCGAATACCTAGGCACGGCACGCGGAAACCGCTGCCGGGATTGGGCGTCGGCCGCGGGCCGGCGGTCGCCATCGGACGGGGACGGGACGGGCATCAGATCAGGCATGGGATCGGAGAAAGATCACGCAGGAAAGGAAAGGATAGCACCGTCCGTGTACAGATTCTTCTTCTTCAGCTCGAGCAGCTGGTAGGACCGGACCCCAAGAAGCCGGAAGAGGAGACCAAACACAAAGATTAGGCGTAGCCGCGTAGGTGTCAGTCAGACAGTCAGTGTTAAACTAAGCTAAGCTAAGCTACTCCAGTAGGCATCAGATCACCCCCAGCGCCGCAAAGAAGTGGCCCTGACGCTTAATTGTAAAACCAAACCCATTTTGATCTTTCTTCTTCTTATTTTCTTTTCCCCCCTTAGATCAGATTTTTTAAGCCAGCCAGACAACACCCTATAGGAGAAGAACAAGGAAACAAAAAAGAAAGGCCCCTGATTGGGATTGTAAGCTAGCTAGCTTGTCCGCCTGAAAGCAGGCTGGCAGCTAGGCCGAATAATCCATGGACGGGTGGATGCATCGCCTCGCCGGAGTCAAAAGGGAAACACGTCGTCATCCCGCAGCTAAGCCCCGGGACGGCGACGCACCCTCCCCTCTTGTATTGTTTCGTCCAACGCAAGAGACAGCGACTGCTTTTCTGAACAGCTACTGCTTGTACTAATTTAATCAATTGCCAAGTGCGTGTGCGCATTCCGCTTGCTCCGCTGCTCCTTCTCTGGCGATTAAGTTGTTAAGCAATATCGATTGTCGATCGCCTCATGTGATCTGTGCCTCTGTCCGTGCATGCTTTCAAGGAACAAAGCCTGCGCTGCACTGCACCTGCACCTGCACCTCCGGGAAAAATAAAATCGGTTGGACTTTGGGGGTGCGGTACGGCTCTCTCCCGGGTCAAACTGAACAAACCATAATCCATATTGTGGCTCTCATGGTCTTCAGACTACTACTCCTGCTCCTTACTCTCGTTCTAGACTGCTTAAGTATCTTCTACAAAAATTGCCACATAAGTAACTTATAATTTTCTTTCACTGCTTAGAATTTTTATGGAAGAGAGGCAAGGGAATTTTCGAGGGGCAATCACAACAGCCGATCAAGCTAGGTGGCACGCTTCGTCAAAAATGAAAATTCGTCATGTGGTTGTGTACCTTTCCCTTCTATGTCACTCTGTCCCTAGATCATTTGGTTTCCTACGTTATGGACTATTCCGTGTGTACCATTATTCTCATTCTAGAATGCTTAAATTATGGAATCTTCTAAAAAGTTGCTACATAACTTTAAATGTTGTGCAAATGTAATTGTTATTTTTTGGTGTCCTATAGAAGTTGTGTATAACTTCCACATTTTTGTGTAAAAGGAATTATGGAAATATTCAATCTCTTTTCTATCCACACTACCAAACACCGAATACAACTCACAGAGGCAGAGCAACCCTTTAAGATCATGGTTTCATCATAGTGTCAGGATAATCTCATCAATGAGAGACGATGGTGATGTTGCCATACATGGGTTGGAGAAAAGGATAATGGCGCGAGGAGGCAAGGCCAGTGTACATAGGAGCCAGTGTTGATGGTGCACAATGGTGCTAACCAAGTTGATTAGGGCGGTGCAGAGGTGTGGTTGAAGGGGAGACTAAAAGGCCGGGAGGTGCCTGACGATCAGGGTGGATGGTATTGCCACTTGCATCTAGGTTTACAAAAGTTATGACCTATGAGGTGCTGTAGGATGTTTTGGAGCCATTGGATGCAACTACAGGAGGGACCTAACGCATGGGTGTTTTTAGATTCCCTGTGCGCTTCCAAAATTCTTACAAAATTAATTCGTACGAAAAATAGTTTTTGGATTATTCTCCAAATTCTAGAATTGCCTACATAATTATATGTACCTATACATTAAATGGTCTAGTATGATCACATACTCAGTACATACTCTCTGTTAGGTCATACTCTCTGTGTTTTCTCCCTTTTTCATAATTATAATCTGCAGCAGTATGTACTCCTAATTCTGGATTCACTATCCAGCTTACATTAATTCAAACAATGGGATTTCACTGGAAAAAGGAAAATTATGGTAAAATAAGTGGCCACGTGCGTTTTAAATATTGGGAAATGTAAGATCGCGGGCAGTGGTGACTGATGAGACATTACCCTGTGCCTCTCTGACAATGGAAGAGCTAGCATCAGCCTACTTTAGACACTGGAAGGGCTAGGTGCCAGTGGCCTATTGCCTCTCTTTTAATCCTAAATAAACATCCAATCCCTTCATGATGAGACGCCGATTGAGCTGCATGATTGGCTGACTCCTCCTCCATCTCCCTCGGATCTCCCACCAGATTAAGCTAAACTACTTCCCCGATTTCCCTCGGGATGAACCGAGGAAGTGTCCTCGCACGTACAGCCCAGGGATAGGCGAGCGCGATTGACTTTGGAGTCGGGGGCAGTTAAAAACAGTCACGAGCCTGGAACGGAGTTGCCGGCCGGGCCGACGACGCGCGCACGCTTGCGGCCAGGCCGGGGGCCGGGACGAAGCTTCCTGGAAGCGGCGGCGGCGGCAGTGGCACGCAGCAGGTCGCCTGCCTCCGGCCTAGCGTGCCCGCTCCAATGGCGAGACAGATGGAATCCTATCCTCTGTGCCAATTATTCAGCAGCCAGTCGGGCATTACTCGCCAGGGCCCCTGGGCAGCTGCCGGGCCGCCGGACGGATGCGTGGACAGGCCAATCAGTGCCCCGATTTCTTTACTGCCGCCTCCACCGGCGATCCATCTGGACGCGCCCATATACTAATGGCGCCCGTGGCCGTGCGTGGCCCGATCGGTGACGACGGCGATCTCGCCCTTGCCGCGGCGGCGGCTGATCTGATTGGCCTCCCTCGGTTCCGTACTTGCCTTCTCGCCCCCGGCCCGTCCTGTGCTGTCCTGTCCGTTTCAGGGCCTCCGAGCTGGCTCACCGCTAGCTTAGCGTTAGCTAGCTGCCTCTGCATCCATCCATGCAGATGATGCAGGCATCCTTTTTGTCTACTCCTGCATATCTTCGTCAACATTTTGTCGCAGTCTCGTGTGGTTACCTGTAAAGCTGCTTCTCCCATCAGCCTATCAGCGTGCACGAAACCTCGAGTGTCCACACGACGAAAAGGAAAGGGCAAGGGAGAGATCGGACCATTCCAGCAAAGAAAGGGAGAACTGCTCGACTGCTTGAGCTACACGTGGCGCCATCCGCGTCCCTCTAGATGACGGCTCCCCGAAATGTGTCACGTGAAAATTACAGGCCGGAGGAGCATTTGTGCCATGAAGTCAGCCTATGTTTGAGGTGTACTCTCCATCTTAATGATCTCCAAAATCTTCAGACCGAATCTAAATCACGGAGGAAAAAAGTTCCAGAAATTAATGTGTTTAAAATGTGATGAGAAAGTCAGCACGAAAGAAAATGAGAGATGAAAGGTCGCTCGGAGAAATTAAAGCGAAAATCTTAGGTCATGACTTTTGAGCTAGTTTCGTTCGGAACACGTGGCGCACGATATGGCTTCAAGATGATGATATACATGCATTTGTCTCACACGAAAGTTACGTGTTATTGCAAAAAGTCTATCATCTTTCGATGAGATGGGATTTCTACAAGTTTGTATTGCAAGTTGGCTGTGTGCGGTCGCAGAGGCTGGAATCTTATCCATTTTCTAAAAAGTTGCTGCGACTGTTTTTAAATCATTAAAAAGTCAACCTCCGTATGAGCTATATAATTAAGTCCTGAAAAAGACTCTCCAAGAGTTGTTTGGTGGTTGCTAGTGTGTCCCATCCTCTGCAAACAATAAACTTCTAGAAACCATATGTAAATTATTGTTGTTGGAACCAATTGTTATATACTTGCTTGGTTCTACAATGTAAATGTAAATGTTTTAATTTTGTTCTAAAGCTTATAGAAAAACATATTAACGCCAACAACACCAAATAAAAAGCATATTCCATAGTGGATTCATGGACATTAATTTGATGCTGCAGATATTTGTTCATTTTTCATAAGTTGGAGAAGTTTGACGAAAGGTAAAGTTAAAACATATTACAATTTGGAACAGAGAGGTTAAGTGTTTTTTGAGGTTTCTAGATTTAGTTATAAATTTTATTGTATTTACTCATAATTAAAAAATTTATTACTCTATTTTATTCATGTAATTAACCAAAGACGAGTGAAACCGGGTAAGAAATAAATTAAGCAAGAACTTTGCATGTCCTTCCTTAATTAGGATATTGACATAGAGCACACTCTCTTTGGGATCTCCCTTGGAAGATTGATGTGATACTAAGAGAGGACTGCAACTTTCTAGTTTAATATGAAGTGGTTCTACAATCTGATGACATGCATGGTATTTTGTCGTGTCATCTAGTAATAGTTGATTTTTGTGGAAATTGACACTGCAAAGTTCATAGAAAATACAAATTTCAAGGGGGGCAGGTTAGTCAACGTGCAAGGTAGTTCTCAGGTCTCCATCGAGGACGCATCATCTTGTATAAAAGAAGTGTTGACCACAGCCTAGTTTCTTGCGGGGTTCTTGTTTCTGACGAAGCCCAGCTGATGAGTTCTCATTTCTCTGTATGATTGCCGGCTGGCTGCGTGCAATTAACGTCGCCTCTCCAGTGCAAAATTTGACCATATTTTATTCCATTCGATCTACCGGCTAGATCGATTGTTCCTCCTCTTCAGATGCATGCATACATATGTCCATCCATCGTGCCGTCATGGATAATGCAAGCATTATATATTCGTTCTTGTCTGCGTATAAATACTTATCATCTTTATATATGCATATCCACGTTTGGTTTTCGATCCTGCAAGCAAGGTCTGCGAGAATATATCTGTATATTCATTGTTTTCGAAACGAATATAAAACTCGTTCATTATTGTGTTTTCCTGCTCCTGAAAGAAATGGGGGACGACGAGTCTTACTTACGTCTGCTCCGGCTCGATCTTAGCAAGGGAAAAAAAAATGTCAACGGGGTCATCATGCATGCATGCGTGCGTGCATGGGCGACTCTCCCCAGCAGCTCGCCCTGCGCAGTACGCTTAGCTTTCCGTGAGAGACGAGATTTAATTTTGTTTCCACATGTTTTTATATTTCGCAGGTGGCGGAGAATACGCAACCATGCATCGCATCGTATTGATCTTTTTATGCAGCTAGGCATCGTCGATCGAGTCAAACTCTAACTGTTTTCTTCCTGACCTGATCTTATTTTCTTTTGGTGATTGATTTAAATTAAATGCGGGTAGCTAGGTCAACTCCAGTGGCGCAACCGTGGCAGCCTGTGGGGGTGACGAATGAATGCCAACGCGCGCCTTTTTCCCTTAGCTTTGAAAATAATGCCCTTTGAAGAAAGTCAGAAGCCATGACTGCACATATACAATGAATCTCTTCTTAGAAAAAAAAAATGGGAAATCTGGAACCAGCGTTTTCTTGCATACAATAACTCCATAAGCACCTAGTCTTTATTGTCAACTTATATAAATATGATATCAGTCAACTGCTCCACTGTTCCTTTTTTTCTGGCACGACCTTTGTACAGTGTTCCTGGAAGAGAACTGTCTTGTTAGAACATGGCATATGCTAATAATGTAGAGTTTTTTAAGCGAGAAAAATAGTTGTTTATAAGAAGAATATTTGACGCTCAGTTTGACTTTCAAATTTGCGGAGTGTTCATTCAATGTGATACTGTTAGTTTGACAAAAAACCCGGACAGGTGGCAACTATGATCCATGTGCTTCCATCAGCTTCATAAAACCCCACGATACACACTCCCCGGCCGAGTCAGCTCAATTATTTGTTTAGAACAGTACGGATCCTCAGTCCTAACTACCATTGCTGTACTACGTATGGTAGGAGTATTAAAATTTATCTGGAGTCAACCAAGATTGAAGTGCATGTTTTTTTTTTTAAAAAAAAATCTGGCTCATTCTTCAGACAAGACCACAACCTGCTACACTTGAAACGCGACCCGTTCAGTTAACTTTCAGGGTACAGCCCAGGCCCAAATCAGGCAGGTCTAGAGTGAATCACAAGGCCTGAGCCCAGGAGGCCAGCCCATGTGATCGTGTGAGAGCGAGCGAGCCCGAAGAAGCAGCCCGACAGCACGCGCGCACACAGCCAACCGAGGAGGATCAACGAAGCAGCCCAGCCCAATCAATATAGTAAACGCTCTTCACTAAATTCAAGACGACGACCGGCGGCGATGGCGCCCGGGGAGCGGGATGGCGAGGGAAGGCGGGCGCACGCGGCCATGGTGGGCTCGCAGCTCATCAACGCCGGTTACCACGTGGTGGCGAAGGTGGCGCTCAACGTCGGCGTCAACCGCGTCGTCTTCTGCGTCTTCCGCGACCTCCTCGCCCTCGCCGTCCTCGCGCCCCTCGCCTTCTTCCAACACCGCGGCTCGCACGCCAAGGCGCGGCCACCTATTACCTGGAGGCTCCTGGTCTCCTTCTTCGTCCTCGGGCTCACAGGGTAAGCTCACTCATCACTCTGGGCCTGACGCAATGCTGGAATCTGGTACCAAATGCTGTGGTCAACTGGTCATGGCTTGCAAATTTGCTTTGACGGATCTGCGTGTCTGCTCTGCAGCATCTTTGCCAACCAGCTGCTGTTCTTGCTTGGCCTCAGCTACACCAACCCCACCTACGCCGCCGCCATTCAGCCGTCCATTCCTGTCTTCACCTTCATCTTAGCCGTCATCATGGGGTCAGTCTCTCGTCAGTCATGGCAATTAGCACTGCACTCAAATTTCATTTTGTTACTGACTTAAAAAGAAAACCATGTTCCAGGACTGAAACTGTGAGCTTGATCTCGATTGAGGGCCGCGCCAAGATTGGTGGCACAGTAGTCTGCGTGCTTGGTGCTGTCCTCATGGTGCTCTACAGAGGACCGGCGCTGTTTGGTAGCGACGAGCTCGAGCTTGATAGTCACGGTGTCATGCCTGCTATGTCACAGCTTGAGCCAGCCTGGTCATTTGGGCTGCAAAAGTGGCATATTGGAGTGCTGTGCTTGATAGGGAACTGTCTCTGTATGGCTATTTATTTGGCTTTGCAGGTATCCATCATTTGCTGGCTGTCTAGTGTCAATCCACTCTTTTCTTATGTATTTTTATGGTTTATTTCGATTGATACACTTGTTAGCTTAAAAAAGGAAAAAAAAAGAAGGCGAAGAAGAAAGATTGGTAAAGCACAAGTTCAGCAAAAGCTTCTGTAATCTATTTCCGTAACTTGAGAGTTAAAGATGACATAAGTGATGTTGGCAAGTGACAACATTTGGTTTGGTCAAAATTCATCCCCTGCTTGGATTAGAGACTACTTGGAATTTTTAGGATCTAGTTTAGCACCCCCATTTTCTTTAGCACACCCAAGGGGTGCTAAAAGGTGCTAATGGGTATTAAAAGTGGTCACAAGTCCATTTTTCCCCTACTACCCCCCTCTCTCTCTTCTCCACTTTTCCCCAAGCCAATCATAAATGAGGGCAATGTAGTCATTTCTCACCTAATGTGCTAAACTTTAGCACTGTATCCAAACAACCCAAGTACTAAACTTTAGCACTCCATTTGAGGGTGGTAAAGTTTAGCACTGTGCTAAAGTTTAGCATTGTGTATCCAAACGGGGTCTAAATGCTAAGCATCTAGATCCAAAATGCAAGCTCGCCTACCCATAAAGCATAAAGCCTACAGTCCCTCGTCCTCTTTAAATAGCACTTGGTAAAACATGGCCTCGCTTTACTTCTCTCATAGAAAGGTCTATATGCTGCACAGCGAACTGGCAACAACATTTAGAATTGGATTTTGTCTGAGGATCAACGAACAGTCAATGATGCTTTGTCATGGGCTCTGCTGTAATGATGAATAATTTTATACAGGAGATAATCTGTTCAACATTATTGGATTAACATTTTTATGTTGTATTTGAATTCAAGTTTAAAATTTGCCTTTCAGTGTACTGAAACTCTTGCTAATATGTAAATGTGACGTAATTCCATATAATTAGCTGTTTCACTTTGTTCTAATACTATTTCAGGCCCCTATTTTGGTGAGGTATCCTTCGAGTTTGTCACTGACAGCATACTCATACTTTTTTGGAGTTATACTGATGGTCGTTTCTGGAGCTTTTGCAACAAATGATAAAGATGACTGGTCTTTGACCCAATCAGAGTTTGCTGCTGTTGTATATGCTGTAAGATCTGCATTAAATATGCCGCTATCATATGTATTTACTATTTTGTCTCCTCCTTTTGCAATTTGGACGCCCACATTCTTGAATCATTACATGCATTGCATCATATGCGTTTGGGAAAAAGAAGACGAGCGAGAACTTTCTGTTTGCTGATGCAGTGCATTGAATTGCATCCCATAAAACGGGACCATGAATCAAGATTCCGCATCCTTGTTCCCCCCCAAAAAAAAGATTCTGCATCGTAGTTGTGAAATGAAGACACTGATTGCCTTTGCGCTAATCTTTGCTGGACAAGAAAAAAAAAGTAGATATATTTAATGCGTTATTTTTTTCCCCACAGAGATACTCATTTTTCTCTCCCTTGTTCCAGGGTGTTATTTCGTCTGCTCTTAACACTTTCCTATTAACATGGTCCAACAAACTCCTGGGCCCTGCTATGGTGGCCCTGTACATCCCTCTTCAACCAGTTCTCTCTGCTTTACTGTCGATGCTTTTCCTGGGAAGCCCAATTTACCTGGGAAGGTATGGATAAGATTGTTAGTTATTCTACTACTTTTTAATTAATTAATCTTTTCTTTTATTATTATTATACATATATATATCTTCTCTAGCGATCATTGTATTAAGTTTCTGAATTCTGAAGTACAATCTGCGGCTTGTGTTTGCAGTATTTTCGGCGGGTTTCTTATCATCTCTGGTTTATATCTTGTCACCTGGGCCCGACATAGGGAAAAGCTAACCGGCATTGGACCATCTTATACCAAATGCATATTGGAGCCACATGACAGTGATTCTCAAGCTGCAAGGAGTGGAAACTTGGTCTCCGAGTCCTTCATATCTCTTTCTAGGCCATGGAATGTACCATCTTGAGAAGTTGGTGGTCTGAGTCTAATCTATCCCGCATCTTCTTCCTTTTGGTACCCCTCTTACTGAGAATAGTAGATACAGAAACATGCATTACAATGAGTGAATTGTTGAAGAGTATTTGTAGGGTTGTCTAAACAATGTTGTCTGTCCTCGGTTGCGAGCTCAAAAGAGATTTAACAAGTTAGGTTTATGTCCATTTGATTTTTGTGAGACTGGCAACACTGCAGAATTGCGGATGTCGGATGGATGATCCTTGCACCAGATGTGAAGTCAGTTCCACCGGCTAAGTGAAAGCAATAGTATGTATCATGTTAAATTGGTAACACATACTCCCTTCGTTCCAAATTGTAGGTCGTTTTACCTTTTTTAGGTGTATAATTTTTGCTATACACTTAGATATAATGTATGTTTAGATGCATAATAATATTTATGTATCTAGAAAAGTCAAAACAACCTACAATTTGGAATGGAGGGAGTAGGAGATTTTGTATAGTATTTGCAAATTGCAAGTACAGTACTGTCTTATTAGAACATGGATGCTATGCGTACAAATCTTTTCAGAAGAAATTCTTGGACGAATACTTGGCAGTTAGAAAATGGGAGACAGATTACTTAGTGGGATATTGCTTTTAGTTGTTTGACACTTTGGCTGTAAGCAGAACAGTTGACAGAAATGACAGCCAAGATCTTCAGCTATTTTAGCTCAATATTTTTCTTGTATAGCATTTTGTATTTCAAGTTCTAACTTCTAAATTCGAATGTGGTGTAATGTGTTACTTAAAAATTCATTGGAATAGACTAAGAAATAGAGCAAGTTTAATAAAGGGAGAACTACGAGATGACCCCGGTTGTCGGTGAAGACTGAAAGGATGTATCTGGTAGTACGGTAGATGCGTAGAGCACAGTAATCCGCGGCTGTGAGTGGAAATATTAGCGTTTTGGGATAAGTGGAATGGGTTGGCTCCGTTTCACTTTTTTTTTGATTGGGTTCAAATCATCTTATGTTCGATTGAAAGGGATGGATCCAAACCGTCTCGTGTTTGGTTGAAATATTTTTTTTAAAACTAACTTCGGTACGAGCCCTAACATATTATTTAAGGAGAGAATGCAATTCTTTTGCATGATCGATATTACATAATCTTCCATAAACTCATTGCTCAAACAGATATATTATAACATAAGAAAACTAATCAACACTCGGAGACCCATTGCAAGCCAATTTCTTCCTTGACGAAGAACAACACCCAACTCAGGGAAGCCAACACTCCTTCAAAGATGCGCCAGTTTCTCTTCTTCCAAAATATGTAGATGAGGAGTGCCGCACTTGTACGCCGTTGCTTCTTGTTCATACCCTGTAGCGATGTGATCCACCAATCTTCTATGTTACATCCCGATGTCGGTAACGATATCAAATTGCTGGTCTAGCTCTTGATCAACGACCACACCTGCATTGCATATGGGCAGTGCAAACAGAGATATGTTGTTTCTTGCTCTGCTTGATGGTTAAAAGGTTTGAGACGGGTCGGTCGGATGTCATTTTAACACCGTTTGCAACTATTGTACGTGGGTCCCACGTGTCACCCTCTATATAATTTTTTAAGCCATCCTTCTTTTTCCCACCGGTCTCCCCCGCTCCTCCCTCTCTTCCCGCGCCGCACGGTCTCTTCCTCGGCCGCGCCGGCCCTTGGCCCCTACCTTCCTCCCCACTCGGCTGCCGCTCCTCCCTCCCTCCCCTGAGCCGGCCGCTGGCCCCTCCCTCCCTCCCCCGCACCGGCCGCCGCTCCTCCCTCTCTCCCTCCCCCGTGCCACCCCGAGCCAGCCACCTCCTCTACGTCGGCCTCCACCTCTACCGATGGGCAGAGCTCCCCTGGCGAGCGGAGCTCCCCTGGCTGGCTGCGCCCCTCTCTCTCTTGCACCGCTCCCACTCTCGCACGAACGGAGAAAGACGCCGTCCATCTGAGTCGAGTGCGTCCGCTCGTTTTGAGCGGACGCACTCGACCTGCATCTGAGAGGAATATTCCCCTCAGGGACGGACCCAACCCCCTTCGCTTTTCAACCAAACATGGATCCATGTGGGTTGAACCTATTCCAACCCAGTAGAACCCTCAAACCAAACACACACTTACCCGACCGGGCCGACCAATCCCGAGAAAGCCGGGCCTACGGTAGTAGGATAGCCCAGCGGATAAGCCCAGGTGTCAGCCCAAAAATTTAGAAAGCCAACGGCCCGCTTCGACATGGTCTTAGCCCATTGGACCAACGAAAATGACAGCCCACCAGGAGCCAATCGCACAAAAGAAGTGAACACCGAAGGGGACGGCGACCGGCCGACCGCCCCACCGGAGGCGGAGGGAGATCGGGATCGGCGGGGATGGCGGCGCGGGAGCGGGACGGCGAGGGGAGGCGGGCGCACGCGGCCATGGTGGGCGTGCAGCTCGTCTATGCCGGGTACCACGTCATCGCCAAGCAGGCGCTCAACGTCGGGGTCAACCGCGTCGTCTTCTGCGTCTTCCGGGACCTCCTCGCGCTCTCCGTCCTCGCGCCGCTCGCCTTCTTCCAGCACCGCGGCTCGCCCGCGCAGGCGCGGCCGCCGCCTCTCACCTGGCGCCTCGTCGGCTCCTTCTTCCTTCTCGGGCTCACTGGGTAAGCCCCCAACTGTCGGATACAGCAAACGGGGACTAAACAGCAATGCTGACTGCTTTGCTTCCTGTTCCCCCTGTGTTTGGTCTGCAGCGTCTTTGGCAACCAGCTGCTGTTCTTGCTTGGCCTCAGCTACACCAACCCCACCTACGCCGCCGCCATTCAGCCGTCAATTCCCGCCTTCACCTTCATCTTGGCCCTCATCATGGGGTTGGTCTCTCAATCACGATGCTCCACACAAATTCACACTCTTACTTGCCATCGAACTTAAACCTCCCTCGTGTTTCAGGACTGAAACGGTGAGCTTGGTCTCAAACGAGGGCCGAGCCAAGATTGGCGGCACAATCGTCTGTGTGCTCGGCGCTGTTCTCATGGTGCTGTACAGAGGCCCAGCTGTGTATGGTAGCAGTGAGCTTGAGCTTGATGTTCATAGTCATGGGGTCCTAGCTGACATGTCACAGCCCGAGCCTGCCGGATCTCTAGTATCTCTGTTCATGGCATTTGGTCTGGAAAAGTGGCACATTGGAGTGTTGTGCTTGATAGGGAACTGCCTCTGTATGGCTACTTATCTTGCTTTGCAGGTATTAGTGATTTTTAGGCTGCTGGGATACTTGTTTGCTAACAAACGGGATGCTTCGTACTTTAAATCTTTAATTTCCAATCAAATGTTGGTGCAGTGCTAATTCTGCATGCCTCTGAGTTATATCAGCAATTGAAGGGCAAGAATTATCTGGCATCAAGTCTATTGAGAGCATTATAGTTGATATATGTTTTAGTCTTAATAGCTTGCTGGTAGCTTTCTCCGTTTCTGACACTTGCAGTAGAACTGATTCAGAGCACATC
This sequence comes from Setaria viridis, assembly GCF_005286985.2. Taxonomy (NCBI): domain Eukaryota; kingdom Viridiplantae; phylum Streptophyta; class Magnoliopsida; order Poales; family Poaceae; genus Setaria; species Setaria viridis. The sequence continues at coordinate 35,222,057 of NC_048263.2, forward strand.
CTACATGCTGTGTAGCTGGTCATCAGAGATTCAGAGCATTTAATATTGAATTTGGCCTGAGATTTAGATAGCTGTTATAGATATTATCATGGCAGAGAAATCATACCTTGCTGTAGTAGTTCAAACTAGTCTTTACAAAAGGATATAATCTCTCTAACTGTCTTGGATTAAGCCACATACCTGCATTTGACTTTGCCTTTTGTATCTTGCCTTCACTTTTTCAGTATGTTTATATTTGTTTCATTGAAAGCTCTCTTATTTATTTATTTTATTGTGTTTGTGTGCCAACATTTCAGGCTCCAATTTTGGTGAAGTATCCTTCAAGTCTGTCACTGACTGCATACTCATACTTTTTTGGAGCTGTTTTAATGGTCATTTCAGGAGTTTTTGCAACAAATGATAAAGGCGATTGGAGTTTGACTCAATCTGAGTTTGCTGCTGTTGTATATGCTGTAAGCTTTCAATTATTTACTGTCCTTGTATGTTCCTAGTGTGTCATTTTGCATGTAACACTCTTTCACCATTATGTACATTTACACCATTATATACATAAGCTATCATATTCATATATGTTAGTACTTGGTACTGATGCAGTGAAATAGGATCCCATGTATGTGACTATGAATTTGAGATTCTGCATCATGCTGTTGCTGTGTAGGGAGGAGACCCTGGTTGCAGTTTGCATTTGTCTATGTAGGCCATAAATTAAGTAGTTGATTGATGCATGCCAACACTTCTGCTACTAAAACTCCATATTTCTTCCCTTATTCCAGGGAGTAATGGCATCTGCTCTTAATTATGTGCTATTGACATGGTCCAACAAAATTCTGGGCCCTGCTATGGTGGCACTTTATAACCCTCTTCAGCCAGTGGTCTCTGCTCTATTATCTATGATTTTTCTGGGAAGCCCAATTTACCTTGGAAGGTAAAGTTGGTGTTATCACTTGTTGTACTTTTTCATTGCTTTAACTTTCCTTTCTTTTTCGTGTGAAGAATACTGTTCCAGAGTGTCAGCTACATATATGCAGTACCACAATTTTCTTGGATATTGATGTCCTACTGACATCCTAAGATCCGTGAACTGTCTACTAGCAATTCATATTTCCCATTTCTTTTGATCTGAACTCTGATGTATGGTCTGTGTTATTTATTTGCAGTATTATTGGAGGGCTTCTAATTATCTCTGGTTTATACCTTGTGACCTGGGCACGACACAGAGAAAAGATGACTGGCATTGGAGTCTCTTATGTAAAATGTGCATCAGAGTCGCTCGATGGTGCTTCTCATGTTACAAAGAATGTGCCCTTTATATCTCTTTCTAGACTGTGGGATGTGCCGCATGAATCTTGAGAATTTGGAGGTCGTGCTTGATCCATCTGACTTCTTCTAGGTACCCCCTCTTACTGAGATTCTGGATACAGAAAGTATACATAAAAAAGAGTGAAATATTGCAGAGAACAATCTTGATGAATGTTAGATTTATCTTGTAAAACTGTAGCCTGCCCTTCCTGGAGCAGTTGGATTAGTCACAAGAGAGATATAACATGTTAGGTTTGAGTTCGCTGGTTTCGGGAGACTTAAACTCTGATGATGTGGAAGGGATGATCCTGTTTATCTCTACATACACCTAACATTTGTAGCAATACTCTTGACATATATGCAAATAGCAGAATTGCACTGTATATCTGCACTTGCCTGCAGTTCGTGTGGTCATATCGTCCACAGTTTGCTGTCTTGTGCTAAGCAGTCAGTTAAATAACTGTTTTTTCTTTGGCTATATGTCTTGCTCGTTTTACATGTGCTTGATTCCCCGGCCAATATCATTGTGCTGTTGTCGGGTGGCCCCTTGCGTGTCGGAGTCGGACGCTGCGTCGGTTGTCCCACTCCCAACTGATGGGTTTGGCACTGTACGTGTGCCGTGTGCGGTGCTGATAATAATATAGTGGTCGATCCAATCATCCAAGGCGATATGAACCTTGTATATACTCTAGTAAAAACTCGTTAAAATCTTTGTGTTTCAACATATCAACTCACGAAACCCTTTTATGGGTTATGCTACATTTACAATACAACAATTCGTACACTCGAATACTATATGGCCTAGAGTTTTGTTCATACTATGACCAATTCAGTATTCAGTTTGTGTGTGTTTTCTCTTGGAATTCTGTGCTCCTGGTATGCTCCGACCATCGCTGCTGCGCCTGGAGCTCGGCCTGCGTGACGAAGAGGCCGTGGAAGCCGTAGGGGACGCGTGCGGGCAGCTGCACCTCGGCGACGATGTCCAGCGTCGGCGACCGCGCGTCCATCACCACGAACCTGTTCTCCCCCGTGCGCTCGTCGTGGACATAGCACACCACGTAGCCGTCGTCCTCGTTGCCGTCCCCCTCCACGTCGTCGGGCACGAAGAAGGGCTCCCCGGCGAAGCACCCGGGCCCGAAGTCCCGCGTCGCCACGGTGCAGTCTCCAGTGCCGGCGCGCTCCAGGTCCAGCTTCGCCACCCCGCTGATCTTGGGCATGGGGTCGCCGATCCCGAAGTAGCCGTACCGGTTGCGCCGGCCGAGGTAGCCCGGGTGGATGACGCCGAAGTCGAGGTTCCCCGCCGAGAGCGGGGTGCGCGACACGGCGCCCGTGCGCAGGTCGATGCGCACCTTCTCGACGCAGCCGTGCACGAGCTCCATGCGCTCCAGCGCGTGCTCCACGGACAGGACGTTGGGCGCCACCAGCACCAGCTCGTCGCCGCCGGCCTCCTCCCACGCGTTCAGCGTGTGCATGATATTGAAGCCCGGCACCTCGAACCACCGCATCTCCGACTCGTCCGTGGCGTACTTGGGGAGCACGCCGATCCGGGGCACCTTGCCGGAGTCCGATCCGACGGGCGCGCCGCCGGCCACCATGCCCATGGGCTGCATCACGATCTGGATCTCCGGGAAGATGGCGTAACGCTCGGTGACGGCGAAGTCGTGCAGGAACGACGGCTGCATCACGGAGAAGATGGGCACGTCGGGGCCCTTGTTCCCGGCGGCGTCGAACCGGAAGTAGGTGACGAACGGGGGGACGGGCCCGTAGCGGAACGCGAAGACCTCGCCGGTGATGGGGTCCTTCTTGGGGTGCGCGGTCATGCCCATGAAGAGGCGGCCGCCGAAGTCGCACCGGCCGTGCGTGGTCACCTCGCCGGTGGCCGGGTCGACGCGCACGGCGTAGGGGAGGTCTGACTCGCCCAGCGCGTAGAGGCGCCCGCCGAAGAAGGCGAGGCTGGTGTTGGCGAGCCCCACGCCCTCGGCCGGGTTCATCTGCCCCGTCAGCACCCTTGCCGCCACGACGGCGCCGCGCACGAACCCGGCCAGGCCGTGGAAGCCGGAGAAGACGTTCGGCATCACCGGCGCGCCGGCGTCGCGCTCCACGATGTACTTGTACGTCTGCACGTACCGCGAGCACAGAATGGGGTCGGCCGACGGCGGCGAGTCCGCCGCCGGGAGGAGCAGGGAGTGCAGCATGCCGTCGCCGTCGAAGAGGTGGTGCGGCCCGCGCGGGAGGTGCTGCGGGTTGGGCCCGTTGCGGATGTAGGCCCCACCGGCGAGGCAGCGTGGGATGGCGCCGCGCACGACGGGGCAGGGCGTCGGCGGCAGCTCGTCGACGGGAGCCCAGTTGGCCGACAGCACGTTCCGCGGGTCCACCGACGGCCGCAGCGCCGGCGGGTCCACGAACGTGTTGATTGCCTCCTCCAGCGCGCTGCAGAACGCCATCGGCAGGGACGCGGCCGCCGGGGCAGGGCGGCGGCGAGGCCGGGCCAGAGCCTGGCTCGTCGGCGCCCTTGCTCTTGCGGTAGCGGTTCTTGAAGTGGTGGTCTTGGCCGCCACGCGCTCTCCCTTCTCCTGCTGCTCGGCCTGCTTCGGAGCAGAGGGCTGAGCATTGTCAGTGGCTGGAGGAGGGGAGGTGACGACGGTGGCGGTTGCGGCGGCCGACGGCGGTGGTCGGGACGGGGTGCTCTTCTTCCTGTTGTAGCTGGAGTTCTGTGCAGCAGCAGAGGCTGCAGGGGAGATGTAGTGAACTCTCCCAGACGACCTTGAAGGATGCGCAGCCATGGAGAGGTTAGAGGTGATCAGTGTTCTCTCCATTCTGCAACCTGCAGATCAATGTGTTGTCTTGATTTTGATCGAAGCCTAGGGCGGGAAGTAGGTGGCTGGTTGCTGTCTAATTAAGGAGTGGTGTTGCGATCTGCTTGCCAAATTTGCGTGCTAGTAGTGGTTTTGCCACTGGCATATAATGTGGCTATATATAGGCCTAGCACCTGAGGATCCAATCCAAGAAGATACTAATTCTAGAACTGGTGGTTGATCCTTGTCATAAAAAATGACCCTGCAAAGAGCATATGTTTTTTTTAACAGACCATGGGGATTTTGGAGTATATTTTATCTTTGAAGAGGGCACATCACTTTCGTAGGCATGCATGTGTTCTGCAAAGAAAGAAAAAGAAAAGAAAAGAAAATATCCATATCATGACATGCTTGTAGTAACTTTTGTTCGCAAAAAATGCAGTGATTTTTTTTGGCACATTTCAAAATTTTCATTTTTACTTCGTTATACGTAGTATATATCTCAGTACTACAGCATGATTAACTTGTCGGTGCTGCCCTTGCAATTAAAAGAAAAGAAACAATCTGTTGCAGTATCCCAGTGATATGATGGATCTATATTGTAACTCTGTAAATTTGGTTCTTTTTTCATAAACAGTCCTAGAAGCTAGGCGCATTCTTTTTATTCAAGCTTATCCTAGAATTCCGAACATCTGTGAATTTCCAGGCATATATCAGGCAGCCGGACCAAAACAGCTTTAACGAATTTATGACATTTAGGGGGTGTTAGGGAAGGGGGCTAAACTTTAACCCCTCTTTTAGGCTGTCCGTACCGGCACATGCTACACCATCCTCCAGTACCGCGGTAGCGGAAAAAACCCCGCACCGCGGTACTGGGAGGCGCGGATGGCCGCCCCGTCCGCTACTCCCAGCGGACGTGCAGGACGCCCGCTACCCGCCTCCTAAGGCCACTGCCCCAACGACCTTCCTCTCGCGCCTCCGCTTGGACTCGTCGCCGCCGGACCGCTGCTGCCGTTGGACCGCCGTCGCCACCGCCGGATCTGTCGCTGCCGCCATTGGGGAGGAGGAGGGGGCCGGCGGGGAGGAGGAGTCAGCCGCCGCTAAAGGGAGGGAGGGAGGCAGGCGGCGCCGAGAAGAAGGAGGAGGGGGCGGCACCGACGAGGAAGGAGGAGCCGCGCGGGGTGGAGCGCGAGCAGCAGGAGGAGCCGGGTGGGGTGCGCGAGGCGTCGGGGTGGAGTGCGAGGCCTCAGGAGGGGGGAGGGGAAGGGTTGGGGAGAGAGAAGGGGAGGGGTTGAGGGGAATAAAATATGGGGTAGTTTGTATAGAGGATAAGATATAGAGGAATACGAGTGCGGGAGAAATTGATATAGAGTAGAGAATCACGATAACTAGGATAGAATATTCCTTTTAGAGTATGGAAATAGAGGACGACGAGTGCGGACAGTCTTAGCCAGATTTTAGCTCTTCTCATCCAAACACCAGGGCTAAAATGGAGGGGCTAAACTTTAGCCCCCCGTAATCCATTAGCCCCTCCAAGAGATGCTAAAATGAACTAAAGGGGGCTAAAAGTGGTCCCCCAAGATCATTTTCCACCCCCTGCCCCCCTTTCCTCTCTCCTCTCCACGCAACACCCTTCTCCCCCGCGACACCCCCGCCGCCTCCAGCCGGCCCCCGCTGCCTCCGCCGGCTCCACCGCCTCCAGCAAGCCGCCGTGGCCTCCGCCGGCTCCACCGCCTCCGGCTGGCCCCCGCCGCCACGGGGCGGCCTCCGCCGGTCCCACCGCCTCCAGCCGGCCCCCTCGGCCTCCACCGGCTCCACCGCCTCCGGCCGACCCCCGCCACCTCGGGGCGGCCTCCGCCGGTCCCGCCGCCTCCGGCCGGCCCCCGAGGCCTCCGCCGGCTCCACCGCCTCCGGCTAGCCCCCACCGCCGCATCCGTCGAGCCTCGCCGCCTAAGCCGCCTCCGCCTGGATCCGCTTCCGCTCCGGCTGCCCCAAGCCCTTCTCCCTTCTCTGTCGCGGCATAGCGGTAGCAGGGCGCGAGCCCCATCTACGCCTTGGCGCGCTTGAAGCGCTACAACCAGCGAGCACCAGGAGCACCAGCGGCAGATCTTGCGGACGGCGTAGAGGAGTTGAGAAGGAAGAGGAGGGGTAAAGGAGAGAGAAAACAGGAGTAAATGAGTCTTTTGTCAACACATGTGCGAAATTTTAGCTTCCTTCCTAAACACCCCAAAGGGCTAAAGTTTAGCACTGCATTTGAGGGGGTTAAACTTTAGCCCCTTCCTCCCAAACAGGATCTTAACCAAATGCCAATTTTGCAATGTGGATGTGGATCGAGGGGGCCCGCTGTCCATTTCGATTCTCGGCCCGATGCCCCACAGCCACCACTCATCGCCATCCTCTGATGCTCCCCCTGCTTGGACTGTGTCATGCTGTCGCTGATCTCTCTGCTCTCTGTAGACTTTTCCATGGACACACGAAACAGAGCTTCACAGTGCACACAAAAAAGAAGTGTTCTGAAAAAGTTTGCAGTAATCCATAAGCAGCTGCTTTGCAAGTTTGCAGTGTCAGATCAGCGTCACCCAGGCCCAGTTCGTTCAGATTTTTGTTGGTAGGAATCATAGCTCATGAACGCGTGCAAGCAACACCACGAGTACATGGTAAGATTCCCAGGACACATATAGCAGCAAATCCAGGAAGCAGGAACCCAGATGACACAACCCAACAAAGATGGCGCCAGTAATATCTGTCGCAAACAACTGGCTCCCGCACGAATCATGCAGCGGCACGGTGGAACGAGGCCGGAGGACCACAGGTGCTGGGCGGCGTCGCTGTCGCCGTCGCCGCCGATCGCCATCCCCGCCCCGTCATATTCACGCGCCTGCCAGCGGAGGAGCAAACGGATAACCACAGTCCGCCCGTGCACCGATCGCCCCTGCGGCCGCTCGTTTGCTCGGCCAAAAAATCCTCATGCTGCCGGCCCTGTTCACAAATAATCCTCAGGTTTACGGGAGGCTCTCGTTTACGGGTGATCCCGTGCAAATAATGTGAGCTCCACGGCCGGTTGCCATTCCGTGCAGTGGGCGTGGAGCTCCGGATCGGACCAAGATTTTATTGGTGGACTGTGAGTGATCGAGTAGTGATGGGTTCGTCAATCAGCCTCGGCGATGAGGATGTTTCAGAAGGCCGGATCTGCCGGGAGATTTGCTACTGCGATTTACGAAAGAACGAATGTGGAGTGTGTAATTTGGTTTTCCGTTGAATCTTGAGCTGTTTCGCATGAAACGGCGAGTCTTTGGAAAGACTCCAGGAAAGGAAGCTTGTTCCTACCGAGTCTTCCATGACGTCTTGTTACGTGACGGGTGCTCTTGCACTGATTTTGAACCTATTTCAAACACATGGAATTCGCAAGAACTAGTTTAATCCCGCAAAGATTCAGACAAACTAGTTATCACCTTCCGAGAATGCCCATTAGAGAGCAAAGGATGGGCTAGCGTCCTGCGTAACATCAAAGGTGATGGAACAAGAGGCCATGATGGAAGAAAGATTTGATGCTTGGAACAAGGGACCGTTTGAAATGCAAGTGTGTAAACAAAGACCATTTGTCTTCTGTTGGATTGTTGGCAATCTTGTCCTAAATCGATCTGGTCCAGGCGTTGGGGAGATGCACAAGTCACAGCAACGCAGCCAGTCATGTACGTGTCTACCTGACAAACGTATGCTTGTCTTTCAGTACACATGGCTGGTTGCAGCTTCATCACCCAACGATGAAAGCTCCATAGTACATGATACTCTGTTTGCAAAAATGAAAAAAAAATTGCACTGTACATGACATAGTACATAACGGCACAAGTAGTATACGGAATCGTGTTGCGGAAAAAGCTTTCACGAGTTATGGGAGGGAATGCACCTCGCTTCTGTCGAAAGAACTCCAATCGTGTGATATTGTAACAGCAGCATACGAAAGGATGGTATAAGGAAAGTTCATTTGCGTGGGGGGAGCTGGATCCCTCCATGATTTCCCAAGATAGAGATGACTACACGTACATGATGCAGAGCAGCAGCACAAAATTCAACTAGCCATGACAGGGAAAAGACGGGAGTTGGAAGATGGGCAGTTCAGAGATACCTTGCAAATGTCGACTACACGTACATGATGCAGAGCAGCAGCCCAAAATTCAACTAGCCATGACAGGGAAAAGACGGGAGTTGGAAGATGGGCAGTTCAGAGATACCTTGCAAATGTCGACAGCGTGACATGCTGCTCCAAGGACGGAACTTCATAATGGAAAGCACAAACGAAAAGCCTGGAACTCAATTGCCAACTGTCAATGTGCTACACATGTCTGTAATCTGTACCGGGTAACCAGTATCCTTGTTGACGGTAATATATTTACAGGAATAGGAGCATCGTGTCAGGCAAAAGCAAGAGATTAGTGATTGATACTCAGGAGATTTGAGGCTTTCCTCTTCCTGAATACTCATCCTTCTGTTCATCAGTTGAAAAATTAAAATGGAAGACTGACTCACCCCAGTTAACTTTCAACAACAGATTGGCCATGCATCATCACCTTGTGACGCTCTTTGCTGTCCATCCATGAATCACTGTTTGCATCCTCTTCATGGATATAACTGGAACAGGCTGGCCCTATGATTTCTCAGCTTCCAATGCCTTGTGTATGTACAAAGCCTTCAGCTGTTTGCATATGTACATGCTCAGACAGAGTGCTTGTAATTTTCCCTGAGTGTCAACCGATAGAGGGGAGAGTAGGTTGACTGAAGCCGATGCCAGACACCCCATCCAAGGTGCCAGGAGCAACATGTTTTACTTGCCCATACCGCCTGATATGGCGAAGGAGCCTGGCCAGGAAGGTGCTGTGACAAATAGTGGAGGTATCACAAACCACAGTGATGTGCTTGCGTGCCCTTGTAATAGCCACATTGATGCGCCTGCTGTCGCCCAGAAACCCTACGGCTCCCAGTGGATTCGAGCGAACCTAGAATTGATACCAAGATATGCATCGATCAGTAGAAGCACGTTGCGGTCTCAAGGAGTTTGAAACGGAAAACGAAATGATTTGTTATCGGATCGGCGCAGCCACTGTGAATCTCATTCATACTTGTATGATGTAGGAATCAGAAAGAGAGCGGACATGCTACAGTGCTTACCATTGAAATGATCACTGCATCTGCCTCCCTCCCCTGAAAGCTGTCTATGGTTGAAACCTCAACAGCAGAAAGCTCTGGATATTGTTCTAGCTTCTCTCTTAACAATTGCACTTGAGCAATGTAGGGTGACTGAACAGCAATTGCAGTTGGAGACACTCCTGCAATCATTATTTTTGAGGCACTTGTCAGTTCAATAATCCAAGCATGGGAAAAAAGCAGGGACAAGAGGGATCTGTTAATCAATGCTGACTAGTGATTGGTAGTCCTAATGTATAATTAACAGGACTGAAAGAAGGACTGCAAAGAAACATGATAAAACATCGTGAAGATTTCAAGTAAAGAAGTAAAAGATGTGTATATACCACAATGTACAAGATTAAGAACTTGTTGTGTGACTATATCTGCTTCTCCTTCATTATAAAATGAGCCTGTGCCAGCAGGATCTAAGTGCTCCTTGCAACCGATGTTTAGGGCTCCATATGGCATCCGGGTGTCAAGTAAGAGAAGTGGACACCGTGTTATCCAAGTTGCCTGAAATCAACAAATCAGATCCAATTGGTGGGTCTGCATTCCTTCAAGGGTTCATGATAGGTAGCAACACAAAGTGCATTCATGAACAAAAAACTTAAACAAAAAATTTCAAATAGATAGGCAGAACGACTTTAATTGAGGTACTTTGGGTTTGGCCCCAGGGGCAGTTAGGATCGAACTGTTTCTTTCGTACATAAAATTCCATGCAAACAATTACCTCCAACATCTAGATATGATATATGCCTAAATGATCTTGAAAATTAGCGCAAAATTGAACCTAGATGCATGCCCATGCCAATCCGGGTTAGAACAACTTAAGCTAAATAATCCAAGTTAAGTAACACAATCAGGATTGGTAAAATTGTTATATTGAGGGCGTTCTATCCTGAACATCTTAGTGTGTTCTCCAACAATAGGTTATATCCTGAACATCTTTGTGCGTTCTTCGTTGGAATTTTCATATAATTGCTACCAGCTTGAACCGAAAAGTAAACAAACAAACTGTCTACAATCTGTGAACAGGTGTAACCATGTAAGAACTACACGTCTGAGCAGAACTGAGAGGGTACAAATAACTTCATCCAGTCACCCGTGCCATTTCTGGACAGTTACACAGTCATTTTATATCCTAATATATTTACAAAACACAGAAAAATTATAATATAATGAAATTATTACTTTTCAAGAGTAATAATTTAGCCGTATCGTTTTCAAATGTTTGATTCTCAATATTCAAAATGTATTGCCAAAGCTCAAACAGTTTGGCTACACAAACTCAAAATGACACTTTTCTTAGGACATCCTGAAGGTAGATAGCTCATGAAACGCTTGATCAAAAAGCTAAAAATGCCCACTGGAAAGTGCGCCATAATCAAGAAACTGCTGTAAAACCAATGCAAGATAGTGTTTTGTTCAATATCAAAAAATGGATGCTCTTAACAGCTCTATTGCTAGAAACATGACATATCAAGTCAAGAAATCTACTTTCTTAAAGTTCAACAAACCCCTAAATTTAGCCTCAGTGGCCTATGGCAACCAAATAGGAAAAAGTTGTAGAGGAAGTTATAGGATGGATGAACTAAGAAAGGTTATTAGAGATCAAGTGGCGTCGGCTTGAGATTCAATTGAACAAGGGGGTGAATTCAGTGGCCATTCTGAAAATTTCCATCTTTTTAATCCAGTGCTCAAGGAAGCCGGCCTTTTTTTTTAAATCGCCTACATGGCAGTTTGATTTGACCCTTGAGTATTGAATCAGAGTGGCAGGGAAGATCACCCACACTTGACACCTGAAACTGAAAGTGCAAATGCGTATACCTTGACAACCGGGGAGTCAGCAAGAAGATGTGAAGCAACGGAACGAGAGGATTCGAGCAACCCATGATACATCTCCCTAGATGCCCACATCGCTATTGAATCATGCATTCTGTACTGTACTGTCAGTCTTGTTGTCAGTAATCCATCATGCAATGATGAAGCTGTTTCCAACAAAGATTTACCAAGGCCACCATCCAAGGCCTTCCTCGACAATATAACGGGTGCAAGTTGGCAGTGATCACCAGCAAGAATACAGCGTTTTCCCTGCAATATAGGTATCCAGCAGGCTGGTTCAATCGCTTGCCCTGCTTCATCAATAATTACTAAGTCAAAGCTCCCAGTTCTCCTGATGAGTGGATCAGCTGCCCCTGTGTTAGTTGATAGCACAATCTGTGCACCAGATAGCACTTCTCTGATTGTTTCCTTTTCTTTGTTTTCCAGATCCCTTCCTAGTTGCTTCAGCAGTTGGCGAATGCCGGCAGCTAAAGAATCATCTTCTATGCACTGCCTCAGGTCCTTCCTTAAGTCTGTTCTCTTTCTCTCAAGCTCCTTCCTGAATTGTCGAAGTCTGCTATTCACAATCTCTCCCAAGGATTTCGAAGCAACAGAGGGTGATAGTCGAACAGGGTTTCCAACTCGTACAATGTTCAATCCAGTACTTGACAAACTTTCAACCATGTTATCGACTGCCGCATTGCTTGGAGCAGTCACAAGTACACGCTCACCCTGCTTGACAGCACGCACAATGAGCTCAGTGAGCAGGACTGTCTTTCCAGTGCCGGGAGGCCCTTGGATTATTAGAACAGGCCTCTTTTTGTTCAAGCCTAATTTGAGAGCCCTTAACTGGGAGGCATCATATGCATACCTCTCTGATAGACTCAGATCAGGTCCACCTGATTCATCCCAGTCAGTCAGGTTATTCTTTGCCATCTTCACCACATCTTTACTGTCCCCAAACAGTGTTGCCACCACGCCAATGGAAACATTATCTTCCTGTAGACCGTTCCTTTGGAGAAGCAATAGTGCTTCAAGGTTACGCTGCCAAATCAAATGCTTTAGTGGATAAGATGGACTTCTCAATTATGTAATAAGATAAGAATAACATTGTGTTGGAAATACACAAGGCAGCCTCTTAGAACAAGCACTTTGAAAGAATACGATTTATTTACATCATATGTCCCTTATTCAACATTGGCATTCCTTACTTCCGGTTTTCCTATGTGTTCGATCTAATGCAGGATATATCACTATGTATACTGAAAGTAGAACAAGAGTTCAGTTCAGGAAATGGAAAGATGGTCCAATGATTCTGTGATGCGGAGTGGACTAGCCCACAGTTGCACCAGGCAAAGTTGCAGTGCAGATACACCACAAACAATTACATAAGATTCTTATCATATCACTGACAAGTTTCAAAGCGATCTTACATACTGAACATGATGAAATCAGAGACACTTGAGTCCTGTGACAGAATTTCATTACCTCATATGTAAGGGCATCAGCCAATCCCTGAATCCGGTCAATTCGCACACTTTTTCCAAATAGCCTAGAGAAGGTGGCGTCACCGTGTCGTGATTCAAGAGCTACGGTTATGCTACAACCATCCTCCCCAAAATTATAAACAAAGCCTTGCTTGCAAGAAGTGGCACCCTCACCACGGCTATTACATGTTCTCACACAAACCATGTCTCCAGGAGACAATGTAGTTGGAGGCAGCTTATGCCCACCTTCAACTCTGAACAGGACCAAATGCAGGCCTCCCAACCCTGCAGAAGTAGTGATTTGAGACAGCAGGAAACATTTTTCTCATTCAGTCTGTCGAAATAACCAAAGACAGAATTTGAACATGAAAAGAAAAGAAGTAACCAAAATTATTCCCTCACCAGTGGAACTGCTGATCACATTCAAGTTGCAAATGGTGTCGCACTGCTCCTGCTGAGCTTGTCCATGGCTCACCAGGTACTCGACTGGCTTGGGTGGCTCGGAATCATCATCTAGCATGGGAGTTGCATTCAGCTCCTCCTGTGTAAACTCCAGCTCCACATCTCGCTCAATCCGAAGAAGATCTGACATATGCCTAACAAATTCTTCAATTCTGGTCTGCATCAGCCTCACCTTTTTAAGGCTTATACCAATGCTGCTGTGCACGGCCTTAGGCCGTGGAGACGTGCTCCGGACAGCAGGCCGATGCTGCGAAGAATTGGCCATTTCTTTCAAAATCCTGCATGACTGCGTGTCTCTCCAGTCGGAGATGAGCCCCTGGTTCTGGTAACTCAGCAGAACATCACGGAGCTCCCGCTGGAAATGGTCGAACAGGGTGGGGTAGTGCGTGCAGGCCTTGAGGCAGAGCGCCTCGAGACCCTGGGGCATGGGGATGGCCGAGAGGTAAGGCTGCGCCTGGATCACGAACCCAAGCCTGCCTTCCGCCGACCCCCACTCCAGAGCCAATGCGGCGGCGGCGAGGTCGCCCTCCAGCTCGGCTGCGGCGAGCTTGGACGCCATGGATCGCATGCCCTGCCGGAGCCACTCCACCACGCACCGGCCGAGCTCGTTCCGCCCCAGCGGGTCCCCATTTTGGTACAGCGTTCCCACGCAGATAGACGCCTCCTCCGTCGACGGCACGCACTCGCCCCCTCTTTCTCCTCCTCCTCCTCCTACGCCTTGCTCTCCCTCGGCTTTGCTCCTCCGCCCTCGCCTCTTCACGGCGCCGCTGGTGCTCCGGACCGCAGGCGGGGAGGCCTGCTTGGTGGGACTCGACAGCACGGTCCGCACGCGCCGTGGTCGGAGAGATTTGGAATTCGGCGACCTTGGCCTTGACGGCGTCGATGGCGAAGCACCGGCAGCAAGAGACGTGATCAGTTTCTTGCACGGGGGCTTCGCCGCGGCGCAGGACGAGAAGAGGAACTTGCCATAGAGGATATCAAGCGACATGCTTGCTTGCTGCTCACGCTCCCGCCCGACCGGCACCCGGGCCCCGGGCACAGTAGGGCGGCGGAGACAGCGTTGGGGGAGGAGGAGGCAACGCGCGCGGGAACGAGCGAACCAACTGACCAAAGGACCGACCAGCGGCTCACCTCGGCCGCAGGCGAATGAATCCCCCGTGGCAAGCTGATATCTTTTGGGCGATGGCGTGGCACGCGGGGCGCGCCCCGGCGACTGGTGGCGCAGGGCGCGGCTACGTCCCCCTCCATACGACCGCGCGGCGAGGGCCGGCCAGGCGGTCAGTGAGCAAGTAAAGTGGCGTCTTCGGGTTTGGTTTCGCGGCAGCGGGCCGTGCCGCGCCCACGTCGCCCGGGCGCGGCTTCCGTGGTCCCGAAAGGCCCCACGCCGATCGGCGTACTTGCGCGCCAGTCGCAGCGCCCGGCCGCGCGATTCCGCCCCGCCCGACCGCGCCACGCAGGCCGCGCCACATAAGCAGCTGTCGGGCGCCCCGCCGGGTTGTTCGTTCGTGCTGGCTGCGCAAGCTGCTGCAGCTGCATGGGACAACAGGCCGACAGCTGCTCACTTGGCTGTAGCAGCTGCAACCGCAGCGCTGCGGCAGCAATCCCTACCGAACAGGCAAAAGTCTCACCTTCTGGTGCCCCGAGCTCAGTTTTGAGCTCTAGGAGGGTGTTAGCACCTATCATATCGAATATTTGGATGCTAATTAGAAATATTAAATATAGACTAATTACTCAACCTGTTCATGGGTTCGCGGAAATCGGGAACCAACCCGCACCCAACCCTGCTGGACTCGTCAATTCGGTTCCTAGCACGGGTTGGACCCGTACTCGCGTGGATCCAGATGAAGGAAGCGGGGTCAGCTGGTTTGTGGGTTGTAACCCGTTAAAATGTCACACGTAGACCGCAAACGCGGCGAGGGATCATCGAGGGGGAAAGAAAGGGCGGCGCGTGACACCGTCGCTCAAGGTCGGGAAGCTGTTTTCTCGATGGCTGCGTCCCACGATATGGACGTGGACTCCCCGCAATTGCTCACCACGGAGCCGGGCGGCGATGGGTCTGCACTCGATCCGAACAAGGTCATCTTCATCCCTTGTTGTGTCGCTGGTTTTGATTCTTTCTTGCCATGTCTTCTCCGTGTTTTGTGGATTGCCTTCAGATTTGAACCCTAGCTCAGATCGAGATTTAGATTCAATCTCTGCATCTAGAATGTCCCTTGCTAACCTGTTGTTTCAGATGCATACATTTTCCTTGCAAGGATATTAGACAAGGGAGCTAGTATTAAGTTAGTATCCATTGATCCGGTGTCTGAGTCCTTGTTGCCTGAATGGTACCAGTCGCGTTCAGAGACAGAGAGTTTCAGAGTTTCATGCCCCGATAGCCTAGATTATTGATTGTCTGATGACCTGCATTGGTAACTGAAAGAGGATTTTTTTAGGGGAGATGGCTTAGTATTTTGGTGTTCATTTACATAGATGCAGATTTTGGTGTTCATTTACAGCTTAGTATTAAGTTAGCTAACCTGTTGTTTTAGGAATACATTTGCCTTTTTTAGATTATCATATAATATTCAGCAATGTTATTGTGGGATTCAAAGAACTTAGTTTCACTGGTGTTAGACATATTTTTGTTTATTAACTGGATGGAAATACCTTTGAGCAAATGCAGAAGAATCTGCTATGCTGCCTTATCTGTGTACTATGCATGCAGTAACTCTAAATTGTTTTCTGACTATCAGAGATGGTGTCCAATCTTTGGAGACCAATCTTTGAGACACTATTAAAGATCGTGTCCGGCTAATAATTGTTGTCATCTTTTAATCTACCTGGATCTATTTCAGGATGGTGAAGACCAACCTTTGAAGGTACTTGCTGCAAGACCCTTTGAAGATAGCAGTGAGAGATTGAATAGGTTAATTGCTATGCAGAAAAGATTATCAGAAGCAACTAGGGAAGCATTGTCAACTCAAGTGAGAAAGAGAATAAGACTAACTTCAGCAGTTAATACATCAAATGTTCAGTCAGCTAGCTCTCCTACTCCAGTTTCTCCTGTTCACAAGAGAAATAAAAGAACCGGTTTAAAAAAATCACTTGTTTGGAAGTATTTCAGTACGGGATTAAGAGGTCAACATCCTATTGCGACATGCAGATATTGTACTCAAGAATATAATTGTGATCTTAGATCCCAGGTATAAGCTTCAGTATCTGAAATTCTGCTTAGACATTCTGTATGGACCATATGAGGGCAAGGAATTAGCTGAGAAGATTGAATCAACTCTTGATAAATTGTTCTATTGGTATATTAAAACTGTTAATGCCTCTTCTAGCAACAGAGGTTCAAATCAAGCTCCAATTCACATAAGTGTAGATGAAGAGGATGAAGAGAACCCATGGGACATGCTAGCATCTCAATTTAAGCAACACATGGAAGAGATTGAGAGTGAACCAAATGATTCAAAATTAACAAGCTATCTAGCTGAGAAGCGTGAGAAGAGGGCTAAAGAGTCCGACATACTGGAGTATTGGAAAATGAGCTCAAATAAGTATCCTGTATTGTCGCTCTTGGCAAACGATGTGCTAGCTATTCCTGCTTCCATAGTGCCTTCGGAGTCAGCTTTTAGCACGGGTGGACGCATTATAGATCCACTTCGCTGTAGCCTATTGACTAGCACAGTCGAAGCTTTAATCTGCGCACAAAACTGGCTACATACATCTCATAGCAAAGTAAGTGCAAGAGAGACTGCTGAAGAGGTTCAGACATATGAGGAGATTAGAGAAAGTAAAGTTTTTCATAGTTTGGTAGAAGCACCACCTTAAGTCTATTAAAGTTGCTCACAACATTCTATTCCTTTTTATACAGAGTTTCTTTCAAAGGACCGCACAGATAATCAACATTGTATTAGTATGTTCCTCTACCTGTGACTTATGCTCCTTTGCTCCATTGCATTGGTATGTAACTTTGACTTTTGCTGCAGATTTAACTGAGTTGGAAGCATAGCAATTTCTGAAAAGGAGCCTACTATGTTTCTGACAAGGTATGGTGATTGTCTGTAGGGTCTGAATCTAACACAGGATGGATGGTTCACTTTTTCAGATGTGCAACAATGCTTATCTGATTGCTTAGCCTAGTTATCTCAATCTGTCTTGTTTGTCCAAGTGAAATAATAAATGGTCCAAGTGAGAATGCTTATTTGATTTTTATCTGCATGTGCACTTAGTCTGTAACTTTAGATATTTGCATTTAAGACATTACTTGAAGCAGAATTTCTTGTGAATCGGAATGATTGTATGTTGTTATTTGGCATAAGATGACCTCAATTATGTTTAAAATCTATGATTGGGTTGTCTCCATTGAACAAAATTACAAAACTTCCTTTTTTTTGGTTGTAGGTTTCACTGAGTTTGAAGCATAATCATTTCATACAACACAGAGTGGCTGTTCCTTGGTGTGACAGATTCTAATCGGCAGTGGCAGATGCTTATTATTGCTTGTTTTTGGGATGTACAGAACAGTAGCTTCTTAATCGTGTTGCAACTGGCAGTAGCTCAATTAATCCTGAATTCCTGATCATGTTGACAGGAAATATGTTCAATTATCTCAGTTTAATACTTTGCTTCTTTTTCTGTTCTTTACACAGCACAATACTTGGCTTCATTAGTTCCGTATACACAATATCTGCAGGCACCGTATACACAATATCTGCAGGCACCGGGCAGGCGGGTCTCAGCAGCAGTCCCTCTGCCTAATAACTAGCGTAACCCAGTCAAACCAGCCATGCCAACCTGCACCCACAGTTCTCCCAGCTGTTAGCAACCTGTCCAAAACCAACCCGGCCCACACCAGCAAGTTGCCTCTTGGTTTGGTTTGGAAACAAACCAGGAACCCGAAAACCCGGACCATGAACAGGGTTACTGATTACAAAACTAATTGCACAGATGGAGTCTAATTCACGAGATGAATCTATTAAGCCTAATTAGTCCATGATTTGACAATGTAGTGCTACAGTAACCATTTGCTAATGATGGATTAATTAGGCTTAATAGATTCATCTCGTGAATTAGCACAGGGGTTCGACAATTAGTTTTATTGTTTAGTCCTTCTGATTAGCATCTAAACATCCGACGTGACATTGTTAAAGTTTAGCACCCAGTATCAAACACCCCCTTGTCGCGAAATATGCAGGCATACGGGCGTGCCGTTTCTCTTATGGTCTCTTTCCTTCCGGTCTTTAATTTCTCGTTCCTTCTTCTGGGGCCGAACGAAAAGACGATCTGATCTATCTCTAGTAGACGGCGCCGGCCGGAT
The DNA here is from genome assembly GCF_005286985.2 of Setaria viridis. NCBI lineage: Eukaryota > Viridiplantae > Streptophyta > Magnoliopsida > Poales > Poaceae > Setaria > Setaria viridis. The sequence goes on from NC_048263.2 coordinate 35,240,407, forward strand.
GATGCAATACTTCCCCTTCTTTGCATCTCGCTTATTTACTTCTTCCCAATTGCTCACGGTGTCTTGCTACAATCGAGAAATCTAAATGCATGTTCCGGTTAAATGTGTTTGATGTATAATGTGCATCCTCTTTAATGGTAGTACAATACTAATAGATGCGAGATGCAAGCAATTTTGGTTAGATGGGTAATATTCGATTTTTTTTCCTACCATAGAAGGCATGTGCAAGTAATAGATGCAAGCAATTTTTTCGATTGACAAAAACGTGTGCATCATGAAACAATTTTGTGAATCTATTTATGAACAAATATATGATTCTTAGGTCTCTCTGCCATGCACCAAAACATGTTTTTTAGAGTACGTCATGCAAACAATGTTTTGCATTAATATATGTTTTTATTCGTAGTTTTATCTGGTGCACAAAAGCACGTGCTTCATAAAGCACTTTTGTGAATAAATATTTCACGTGTACAAAACTCTAAATAATTATTGTGCATAACTATATGCGGATCTTTATTTGTTGAGCAATTTGGAGAGCCATCATCATGTACGGGAAAAGCGCATCCTGTTTTTTTATTTCCTCTATCTAAAAGAAAATGTGCGTGTGCATATGCATCCTATTTTAGTACTATGTGCACAAATACACAGTTTTCAAAATTTGAGACAAGTTTTCTAAAGCATGTGCATCCTTTTTTGTATTTAATAAATAAAAACTCTGTGCTTGGTTTTTGTTTGGACCAAAAGTTTTGTGCATTTTGCCCCAATCACTGCGGATAGAAGAAACCAAGCTTCCAGAATCCGGACTAAACACAAAATGCGTACCGTTCACAAATGCAAAGTGCTATAAATTTTGCTGTTAACAAAAAAGTGTTCATCTTGTACTTAGAGGATTCTAAGGTTTTCTGTAAGGTTTTTTGTTGCGGGTAAAAATTGCATCCGGTAACTTCAAATTTGAACTACCTTAAAAAAAATCCATTTTACTCCCCTCACCTATCCACTTTGTCCGCTTAACCCCCTGAACAAAACTTTAGCTCACTTTACTCCCCTGAACTATTTCATTTGGTCCAATCTACCCCCTAATTAGATTTCTCTCTTTTTTTTCTTCGTGTATAAGTTGAATTTTGAGTTCAAATTTTGTGAGCGTATCCAAAACATGATGCTTTATGTTAGAAAATTATACTGAAAATTTTTCATGATTATATTCATAAGTTAGGAATATTTAATACTCTTAGATATACAAAATTGTACGAAAAGTAATCATGAAAAATTCTAATATATTTTTTAACTTGGAGCATCATCATGTTATAAGTTAACTGGCAAAATCTGAAATTAAATTCAATTTGTATGAAAAAAAGAGAAATCTAATTAGGGGGCAGATTAAACTAAATGGAATGAAATAGTTTGAGGGAATAAAATGAGTTTGAATTTTTTTTAGGGGTTAAGTGGACAAGTAAATAGATGAGTGGCTCTCCTCGGTGCAGCTTCGGCTCGCCGGCTGTAGGCCTGTAGAAGCCAGCAGCAGCTGTGCCTGCTTGGCTGCCTGTGCAGGACCGACAAGGACATGTGGGCCAGACTGCGCTGCACTTATTCTGTTCATAATTTGTCATCTCACCAAAATACGAGCTGAGTACTGTGCTTACTGCTTAATACAAACATGCTACGCGCGTCCCATCAATCTCAAGATGTTCGTGCACAGCGACACCAAATCCGTCCTCGGCGCCTCGGCGGACACCTATGTTACTTACGATTCTCAAGAGTCCAGTGCTCATCTAGGATCAGCAGTGGCCGAAGGAAACACGCCCTATCAATATCAATTTCTTTGAATGGAGAATTAAAACTACAGGTGTTCCAGACAAATACGTGAGACATAGAATTACTATTTTTTTATAAATTACACAGTATACAAATCCTCGATATTAATGAAATCACCGCTGACACCTCGCGATCGACGGGCATATCGCATACCACCGAAACAATAGCGTCGGTTAAATCCTACAATAAATTCAGAAAAATGTGAACACCAGCACTAAGTTGAGAACTCGAATCTTAGTGGGTAGATACCACGAATAATCTTACCGGCTGAGCTCGTGAAATTACTACTTTGTCTGCTCCTAACGAGCAGCATGACCGAGTATCCATGTTCCGCTCCCGTCGTGGCATATCAGGTTACCAAGCAAACCATAAATTCTCATTAGAGAGACATTCCTTCTAGAAAACTTCAAACATGACATCTTTATTCAAGCACGTTCATATTTCTCTTTCCTTTATTTAGAAAAGAAAAAAAAAGTCAAACAATAGAAAATGTTCATTCCGAATGCCCTTCTAAAAACTTGCAAGCATGTCACAGACCCACTCATACACAGGGACTTAGAGCAACTCCAACGTCTCCTTAAAATAACGTGAAAATTAAATTTAGGGAGAAAAGGAGAAATCCCACGCAACAACTCCCCCATCGTCACCGAAAAAATACGGCAACCCGCATCCTGCCTCCGCTTTCCTGCATATTTGCGCGAGCTAGCGCTTCCCCAATCGCCCCTTGCGCGCTCATCCTTTCCTGCGCGCCATTAGTTTCCCGCGATTTATTTTGCTTGCGGTGTTACGGCGGACCGGCGGCGCGCCGATTCTGATGACCACAACGGCGGAGAGAGGGAGCGAGGGTGTGGACACTAGTGTCTCACCAGGATTCCGTTTTGATGGTCGCTTGGGGAAGTAGATGGCCGGAGGGTGGAGTTCACTGGCGAGGCGGAGCTTCGGGTGGCATCGGCAATGGCGGGTCGAGGAACCTCAATTCCCGGCCGAAGGGGCCATGCCCGGCGCCTAGGAGTAGTGGAGGGTGGAGCTTGGGAGGTGAGGAAGGCATGGATAGCAGCGATTTGAAGGGGATGGTCGGAGATGCTTGGATTTGGCCGACGAAGTTGTCTAGGTCAAGCTCGGTTCGTTCTGTGTAAGCAGGAAGAAAGAAAAGGAAGGGAGACAAAGGGGAGATTGATGTTTTTTTTCAGAGATTCGATGTGGCAGGTTTTATTTGTATTTGGCCGACTTTAGCATAATTTTGAAAGTCAAGACATGATCAAATTTTATCATACAAACTATGGATGTCATGTCCAAACATAGATCGATCCATTTTGATCAAGATTTTTGTTGTGTTTTTAAGCAAAAACTAAAGTTAGTAGCTCCAGAACTTGAAGTTTTATCACACTAGTCAGGGATTTAGATGGGATCGATCCAGGGTGCAGCTCAACTCAGGATCCACGCGTGCTGATGTGGCAAGTTTAAAGGGATCGATCCAGGGTGCAGCTCAACTCAGGATCCACGCGTGCTGATGTGGTAAGTTTAAAAATCTTGGGAAATTTATTAATGGGGATCTGCTGGTATGATTTTGGAGAAAGAAATTTTTTAGTAAACCCACCAACATATAATTTCAGCATACTTTATTAAGCTCTAATTTGTCTTCTCCGTCGTCTCAGCCTCTTCCCCCAATCTATCCACGACGATGGCCATTGGCCAGTCCCGCCAACATCCGCGTGCTTTTCTTTTGACACGAGGGCGCGAGGCGGTCACCGAAGCTGCCAAGCCTCCAAACCTCCAAGATCCCCTGTCCTGGAGCCATCAGATGCTCTCTTCCTCCACAAATTCAGCTCCCGCCTCGTCGCTGCGCCGCAGCTTGCCGCTCCAAGAACCATGCCCTGCTTGCTCCTTCCATCTCCACGGCCTCGCCTCCCTCTGACCTTGACCTCCCCGTCGTCGTGCCGGCACCCGCAGTGTGAAGGACACCTCTTGCTGCCCCGGAGGCGGCCATGGGTGCGGCTTGGCGTGCGCGTGGCCGAGATGGTTTCCACTGAGGGAGACACGATGCCTGGAAGGGATGAACTACGAAGCCCGTTGCGGGAAGCGAACAGGTGGGCACCCGTGGAGGCGACGCTGAATTGGGCGGTTAGTGCTTCTTGGCATGGAACACCACGTTAATAAATTCTTTTGAGAGATAACATATTGATGCTATATGCATTGGATATATTGTCTCTACATTTAGTGAATTTTTTATGACATGGCAGTTTTGATACAATGTCATCATCCAATGTTTTATTTAGAAAAAAAAAGAAATGTTTCCAATGTATACGTGGATGTTTCTACATTTATTTAATAATAGTATTGAGAGTAGCCTCAGTTTTATGATGTTTACATGGAATTTGGATTTTGGGCCCTGTACTGAAATCATAAAACTGTGTGGCAGAGTAAATGGCTGGTGGCGGGTTCATATGTTTTTGCAGTTTTCTGGAAGCATGATGTGGAAATTATGTGGATTTTGCTGGGTGCGTCGGCCAACTATCTGCTTTCACTGATTCTTAAAAAGATGCTAAACCATGAAAGACCTGCACCGGATTTACGGTCTGATCCTGGGATGCCATCCTCCCATGCACAATCCATATGCTTCGCTGCGACGCTCCTAGTTCTTTCATGTAAGAACTTGAAGAAAAACTCACACTGTTCGAATTTACATTGAGTTTGACCATGATACGGCCTGCCAATGCTATACCAGCATACTAAGAGTTACTAAGTGTGTTGATAATAACATTGCTTATTTTGTGCTCTACATTTTTATCCCGAAATTAAGGAAAACAAACATTTTTTGCTTTGAACAGTTGAAACTTATTTTCTCCTGTTTGACGGATGTGCGAGTCATCTATTTTATTTTGAAAATTGCAGGGTACTACTACCTTGGGACAAATTATCTGACGATGATCCTTGGGCCAGCAACTCTGTCAATGGCAACCTATCTTGTAAGAACCATGTCCTGCAGACTAAATGTTACCATGTCTTATTATCTCGATCCGTTGGCTACGTGTTCCTTGGAAGCTCCAACACATGTTCAATCGTATCCTGAATTTTGACATTCTCGTATCATCAGGCTGTTATTTTTTAGACGTCGGCTGCAATCTAACTCTGGTCCTGTTCGTGTGCAGTCATGGCTACGGGTGTCGCGGCGCCTTCACACGGCAAACCAGGTCATGGCGGGAGCTGCCTTAGGATCTGCCTTCGGCGCTCTGTGGTTTGCTCTCTGGCGTTCGCTAGTGCAGGAGGCATTGTTGACTTCCTCACTGTCGGCCCGGATTGCGGTCATCCTCGGATCAGCAGTATCTTGTGTTGGCATTGTCGTCTACATGCGGGGGCGGATCTTGCACCGGGGCGGACGGGGTTCAATCCCCTCATACTGTTGCTAGAGTCATGGAATCCCCCTACAAATTTACATCCATTGAAGTTTGAAAAGAGAGGCTAGAGGTAGAAGATTAAGGGAGGAGCCTCTCCTAATCTACATGAGTGGTCATTGGCTCAATAATGATTGATGATTTGTGTACCTCGCAGCTGCAATGAGTTTTTGCTGGACTTTGGATGATCGAATTGGATGGAGTCGCTCTACAGTGCCTCAGCTATGAACTCACCGTGCTCATCATGAGTCGAGTCAGGCTCAGGCCACGCCTCCAGTGGCCTAACAATGGTATGGGCCGGTTCGTACTGGGCTTTAGTTTCTATCCCCAATCTTTATCCGATCTTGCTTGCATCAACCACCATCGTGTCACTACACTACCAAAGCTATGCGTGGTTCAACACCCAACCTCCCAACCCCAAAGGCAATTAATTAGGATTGTTAAAAAAACAAATGCAATTGAACATTCGTATCACACCACCCGTGTGATAATAAATTTTTAACTCCTGTTGAAAGTTGAAACAGACTATTAAACGCGCACAAACACCGTAAATAGGAACTCCTTTTCGCAAGAGCACAGCCACCAAAGTTCAACCGCACCAAACAAACACCCCAAGCTTGCTTGTCTCGTCCTCCGTCCTCCTCCCACCCAGCCTCTCCTCCAATCATCCCAGGGCCATTTTCTATCCTATTCCCGTCAACCACATCGGGGGCTCGGGGCAACCTGCCAAACACAGTCCGCGATCCATCCAAACCCCGGCAGCTCCTTAATCCCCCTCTCCCGGAGCCGTCGAGATGCTCCTTTCCTCCATTGGCTCAGCTCCCGCCGCTCCTCCGTCTCGCGCTCGCCGGTCGCCGCTCCAAGGACCATGCCCTGCTCGCTGCTTCCAGCTCCATCGCCTCGCCCTTGTCTAATCGCCTCGCTGCGTCGGCCGCCGCACTGCAAAGACCGGTTCTTGCTGCCCCGGACCCGGAGGCGGCCAAGGCTGCGGCTTGGGTACGTGCGCATGGCCGAGATGGCCAGGGTCGGGAGCGGCGAGGTGTCGTCGCCGGAGGTCGGGGTTTCCGTGGAGAGTGACCCGATGCTGGGAGGGGAGGAGTCGCTCGGCCCGAGAAGGGAAGCGAGCCGGTGGGCGCCTGTCGAGGCCGCGCTGAACCGGATGGTTAGTTTTTTCTTGGCATCGAGCTATGGATGTTCTTGATAAAAGACTAGCTTCATGGGTACAAAATGTGCAACTCTAAGATTCTGAGATTCACATTCGTCTTACAGCAGTTTTAGTACATGTAAATGAGCTCGACTTTACTAGACTCTGAAACTTGGTAGCCAAACTGAAAAAAAAGCTTGCATAGAGCCAAACAGCTTACCAAAAGGCACTAAAGCTCCAGGATATTCTGATTCCTCAATCTATAAGGACTGTGCAATGCCTTACCGTTACAATCAATTTATCTTTGAGATTCCTAAAATTGCAGCTTGTAATGAACTCTACTTTTATGAGCTGGACAGTTTTCAAATGGTATTTCGTCATTGAAATGTAGAACCTTTAAATTTGAATTCAAATGCCCTGATTTTTACAATTACATCTGGAAAGTTTCAGCAATGAATTTAGGATGTTCTAGCTTCTTTCTTTCTTTTTAGATAAAGGAATAGTTCTAGCTTCTTTCTGGGTTGCTGACAACATTTTACTACTTGAGACGGACATTTTCACTAGAACTTGAGCTTAGCTCTGTGATATGTACCTTAATTTATTGGCTCTGTACTGAAATCATAATACTGTGCACCAGAGTAAATGGCTGGTGGCTGGTTGTTTTGCTTTTGTAGCTCTTTGGAAGCATGATGCTGAAGTTATCTGGATTTTGCTGGGTGCGGTTACCAACTCTCTGCTGTCAGTGGTTCTGAAAAAGTTGCTAAACCATGAAAGACCATCAGCTTTGCGGTCTGATCCTGGGATGCCATCATCTCATGCACAATCCATTTTCTATGGGGCGACCATCTTAGTTCTTTCATGTAAGCACTACAGAAATTATCCAGTGTTCGGATATACTTTGATCATGATACATTTCAATACACTTTTCCTGCCAACACTAAGCATAAAGGCTGGTTAGGGCAGCTGGCTTAAGTGTGTTGATGATGATATATTTTCTTCTGGTAAGTTTTGTTGTTTTGCTTTGTGGCTCTTCCTTGCCAACCAACAAAATGACAGGCTAAATTAGATACAACATATTTATTTTGTGCTCTAGATTTTTATGGCAAAGAAAACAAAGAGAAGCAAACTTTTCATTCTAAATCATTGAGGCTAGCATATAACAGTTCCTCCATGAGCAATATGTATCAAATACCCTTTTCTCCAGTATAACAAAATGTGTGATTCATCTATTTTCTTGAAATGCAGTGTACTATTTTATTGGGACAAATTATCTGACTCTGATTCTTGGGCCTGCAGCTCTGTCAATGGCTGCCTATCTAGTAAGAACAATGCCCAACCGACTAAGTTTTACCATGTCTTAGTCACTCTCTTTGGTCAAGTGAAGTGTTCTTTGGAGGCTCCTAAATGCTGCTTTTCTCATATCATCAACCTGTAGTTTTCAGTCGTTGGCTGCAATCTAACTCTGGTCCTATTCGCTTGCAGTCGTGGTTACGGGTCTCACAGCGCCTTCATACACTAAACCAGATCATGGTGGGAGCCGGTGTAGGATCTGCCTTTGGTGCTTTATGGTTTGTGCTCTGGCATTCACTTGTGCAGGAGGCATTCGCTTCTTCACTGTTGGTCCGGATTACAGTCATCCTCGGATCATCAGTATTTTGTGTTGGCTTTGTCATGTACATGATCCGTCATTGGCTCAAGGATGAGTGATTGTACTTCACAGCTGCAGTGGGATATTGATTGTTAGAAACTACTGCACTAGAACCAATTGTGGTAGCAGACTGTTTTCCCTGGACTTTGAATTATCACCCTGAAACTATTCTGCTTATGAGTCATGATGGTTTAAAGCCCACGGGACAGCAAAAATTCAGTTGCAATCTAGAATTCTTTTTATTTACCAATGTTGCAAATAATTTATTACGACTCATTTTCCAATCATTGTAAAAATCTTCTTCCTTTTTACTCTTCTTTTGCATGGATTTTTGTTATGACTGAATAGTAATGCTTCGTTGCTTCCATGCTGTTCTGGGAAAAACAAAGAGCACAAGAGAAAACATTCATTATGTTTATGAAGATATGGAGAGATTGTAAATGGCTGTAAAAGAAAACATTCACCACGCTCGGTGAATATTGTTCCTGGCTCGTTCCGGCAATGATGCTTATTGCTTAAGAAAGTATCCACAGCCAAAGCTGTAGGGGTGTAGTCTGATATCTCCATTTGACATTATTTTCCAAGATCAAAGTAGCATCGTGTGCTCTATCTGGATACTAGCAACGTTACTCTTTAAGTACTGTGACGATGACTACCCAACACAAGAGATTAGAGAGGAGTGAAAACTAGATGTGGCACAAGGGAGCCCTTTATAACCGCTGAGCATAGTCACAGAGGGTTCCTATACGGTATTCCACCCACGAAACTTCACTATGAAAAAAGAGTGACTAATCAACTCAGAAACAGAGACTATAACCACGCTAGATGCAAGCGCGAAAAACTGTCTAAACCAATTCAGAAACAGGAAAACAAAACTTCCTTGTGCCATCTCTTAGTTCGAGAACAGGAAAAGGATTTTAGAACAAAACTTCGGTTGACAAAATCAACTCCACTTGAGTTGGGCATGGACTACCAACCATGTTGACATTCCTCGTATTATTTGCTCAACCAGCTATGCAAAGAGCTTTACGGTGATTGGAATGGAGCCAATCCTGACCGGAGATGACCCACCCAACATTTTTACAGAGGATGCGACAAATGAGGATCGTAGCGATCACAGCCGATCGCAAAAAGAGAAAACTTATACAACCTTTTTTCCTCTAAGAGTATAGTTAGAGCTTTGTTAGGCTTCGGAAAGGAGGAGATACGTCTTCGTCCTAGCTCTATTCGCTGGAGGCGCTATTTGAATCTGCACTGGCTTGGGGCTGTGATGAAGGTAGGTAGGACCAGGCAATGGCTGTGGCGCCAAGGGTGACTGCAAGCCCAACGGAACCCCAGAACCACTTCTGTCGCTTCTTACGCTCCTTCCGTTGTTGCCTTGACATCTCTGCAAACCATAAGAAAAAATGATTCAAACATAAATCTACCACAGTACTAAATACGCAGCATAAAAGACAAAAAAAGGAATGATGCATGGTGGTTGTTTGCAATGTCCCATTCAATATTTCTGGAACAAATAGCCAACAATAAGATGACTTAATCAAGACAATGTGTTAGTTTGAACCTAGAGAACAGATATCGTATATATCATAAGGCACCTAACACAGAATGCATGTAGCTTTTTTCATCCAGCTTCCACAAACATTCATCTCTTACCTAATTTATCAAGGACCAGGAAATACTATGCAATATGCGGTGTTCCAAAGGCCACTATGAGTTACAAAAAAGGATAAAGCCAAGTGCCTAGGTGCCAACTAGAATGCTAAACAGTCAAATTTTGAACGATGACAAGCATGACCTGTACAGAATAATCACTGAAACAACAAACATAATAATTGCAATGGCAAAAGGTACTTACCAATGGCTTCTTGGTTTCTTTGAGACATCTCCCTGTTTGCAGCTTCATAGTACTGAACCCTATCTGACAGCCTTGCAATGTCAAAGTTCTTTGCTGCAATCACAGTTTCCATCTCTGATTCCACTTCAGCACGAGCTAAACCCCGTGCAATAGCAGCAGCTACAAGTTGTGAAACAGTTATTTGCTGGCACAACTCAGCTCCAGGATCCACACTTGAATCATCAGTATTCTCAGCTGTACTTGGAGATGGAAGTGATAAGGCAACACGTGATAGGTGGTGACTCAGCTTCTTCCATTCTGCTTGCCAGTTCTCAAGTGCTTCTTCTGCTTGCTTTCTCCTCTCTATTTCCATTAACAGACTTAACCTCATCTCACGGAGGTCATCATCCATGGCACGCGATGATCGAGTTCCACCATCACTGGATATTTCTGAATTTTAGAAAAATAAAAAAATGGGAGTTAACACAAAAGCAACGTTGACCACTAGTTCTAAATAAACAAAGAGGCATCCAGAAATTCAAGTATAATGACTCATAGGACGAAACTGTGTCCATGCAACATTTAGCATACCATAAACATTCCCATCACTTAGTGTAAGAGAATTAGCTCATGGTAACCAGCAATTACAATGCAAACAAGGATCAAGAGAAGACAATTCAACCAAATAAAGATGACTGAGGCGAATCAAACCCTAACTACTAAAGACTTCATAAGAGTGTTAAAGTTCAAAGACAAGGGAGAAACTACACTAAATATCAGGAGGGGAAAACTGGTCCATCAAACTTTAGAACCGACCTGTCAAAGGATTAACTCATACAACCAATTCCACTTTATGACAAAGCTTACATAACCCAAAGCAGAACGTGATTAATGTTACATCTTAGGAAGGAAACCATGGAAGGATATTTCGCCAACTCAGTTGCTACTTAGTTTTGTCTGTACCCTTTGAGCTGTTCTAAATATATGAGCTATCACTATAGTGAGCAAGGAAAATTACACTCACTAATAGGCTAATTTTCAATATTGTTTTTAACAGTGCAATACCATCAAACCCAGCATATATATAGATAGGAAAGAAAAACAACATGACAAATAAAGTGTAGCAAACTGAATGGTACCTTCAAATGCATCATAGAATTCTGCACCAGGTGTGCCAACAGACGTCCCAAGAGGAGAACTGGGCTTCCACCACCGCTCATGCACACCAGCCTCATCAGTCTCAGTATTGCTAGCCACACTCATCGAATCCTGAAGTTCAAAGAAGGCATCACTCTCAGCATTATTTGGTGCCGCACCATTCGAAGGCCTTGCGACATTGACAGGCCTCACTAATGCTTCAAGACTTCCACGCTGAAACTCAAACTCAGGCTGATCCTGCCCATTTTCAGCTGCCACAGTTCCCTTGCCCTTCTGGAGTATTCCATCCTGCCCATTAAAAGGCTCTTCCACACCACAGTCACCTTCAGCTTGACCATTGTTCGCTTGCTGAAACGCAAACTCAGGCTCATGCACTTCAACGGCTTCACAACTTTTGGACAAACCAGGCAGTGTCACAGGGAGCTTCAGCTCTCTAACCTCACCCACAGCATCGCCCTGAGAGAGGGTCTTGGCAAGGGAGGCGCCCCGCCTCTTATGGTTGATGAGGTACGGTGACCAGGTTCCTGGGAACGAGGAAGGCGAGTCAGGCAGGGTCGTGCTCTCCGGCGTGGCGTAGAGCGATGCCGGCGATGTCTGCGTCCTAACAGGAGCCACCGGCACAGGCGTGGCCTTCTCCGGAGGAGGTGGCGGCGGCTTGGGCACGGCCTTCTGGACCTGCGCTGGCGACCCCGTCTCAAGGAAGGGGTCCAGCACGTAATGCGTGATGGTCGGCATGGGGATGCGGCTGCAGCTCGAGGGTAATCACCGACAGCTGCACCTCCCTGACAAAGCCCTGAATCGAAATTGAGGAACAAAAATCGCCGTCAGAATGAATCAGACCCTCCTTGGAGAGGAAAAATAATAATAAGCCACGATTGGGGGATTCCGATCCAAAATATTCGGAAACATCTCCAGCGGAACACGTATGCACCCTATCCTCTGGAAAAGTCGGCTGCATGAGATGCCGATAGGCAGCACAAATCATTCACCGCGAAAAAAGGAGAAACGCTCGATATTCCCCACCCCGCGATTACCCCTACATACCCACACGAAATCGCGCGCACGGACACACGAACCATACGAGTCCCAAATCCAGCAGTCCCATTTGAAAAATTTCAAAACCCCGACCAATTCCACCGCGCGGAAGAGGAACTCCCAATCCGCCTCACCGACGGCCCAGCACCCCCGTCAGATCAGGCGAGACCGCCCCCCGTCGCCGCCAAACCCGCCACCCGCAGCCCGGCAGCCGAACGAATTGAACCCCGTCGGGCGGCGAGATCCCCCCACCTACCCAGCACGGCGTCGAAGGGAGATAGGATTCGCGGGAGCTGGAGGCGGCATCACTCACCTGACCGAGTCGGGGTCCCGGCGGCGCGGCGCGGCGCCGACACCAAGAACGAGGGGGGAAACCCTAGCGAGCCAGCTGCGGGCCACCTCCTCGTCGTCCCCTGGCCTCGAGGAAGAGAAGACGGCGTTGGCCTTTCTCTCTGTTGTTCCCCTTTCCCACGGCCGCAGCAGCCCCGGTCGCGTTTCGATTCGAATTTATGGGGCCGGGGGGCGAAATAGGAGTAGGCGGCGCGGCGCGGGGCGGGGGGGAGGGGAAGAGAGGCGAGGCGAGACAAGCCTGGCGCAGGCAGGCGAGCCGCGCAAGGCAACAAGCGCGGAGGGGTAAGGGGGAGACTAGTGTGGGGAAGGTAAGGTGCGCGATTTTTGCTGCGGGATTTATTACCTGGAGTGATCTATTTATTTATCCGCTCCCTTTTTATTACTGCGCGGAGGAGGAGGAGGCCACGAGGGGAGTGGAGAACACGAAAGAAAAGGGCAAGGAACAGCGAAAGCTGCCGCACCCAATCCCTTGCGTACCTTCCACGGCGCGGTCGCTGGGCCCCCGGTGTCAGCGTCGGGTGGGCGCGGCGGCTCCCCTCCCCTGTTCTTGGAGGGAAAGAAAGGGAGAGGCGGGAGGCGGGAGGCGTCGTGCACGTGGCCGTGTGGGGGACTGCCTGGACGGTGGGCCTGGTGGGGTGGGGTCACTGGTTCGGTGGGGTACGCGGCACGGGCGCGAGGGGTTTGTGTTCGGTTGGCGCGGCTTTTGGACAGGATGGGACGATCAGGACGGATCGGTCGGGGATGGACGACCCGTGGAGCGAGCTGCAGTGAGCAAAGGGTTGTTGGGGTGTTCGGTTCGGCTCCCGCGCGGCACCGCGTGGGGCGCTGGCAGAGGGGCCCGGGGCTCGGTCCAGTTGACCACGTGACGCACGCGCTGGCGCACGCGGGGGTTCAGGGGCCAGGCGTGGCAGCGTGGATGGTTCGGCTCTTTTCTCGTGCGCGGGAGGGGAACAGGTATCTTTCCGGACACGTCGTGAGCCGTCCGGTTGGTTTGGTGTTTTCTGTTGGTCAAGACTGCAGGTGGTGATGCTATCAGTGATCGAAACGACGGAGATAAAAAGAAGAAGAAGAAGAAGAGAAGAGTCTGCGGATGATGATGCAACTGAAGGAAGAGTGGAAGACGCGATCCGCTATAGTTCAATCGCAAAGTCAGCCGGTCAGGCACGAGCCGAGAATCTTCTTGTGCAACAAGTCCTCGTGACGTTATCATGTTATATGTTATATAAAAAAGGAAAGGATAAGGGGGGAGAATATGTAAATTACATGGTCTTCCTCACGTTATCACGTTATATCATGTCTCCTACTGTCGTCGGGAGAAAGAAAAGCAAAATCTAATTGCATGGTCTCTTCAATAAGATTTTACGGTGGTTCATCTTATTTATCTTCAAGCGTGAACAACGATATTTAATTTTTAAGTTCTTTCTTTATCACCAAACTAAATTGTCCCGAGGTGGGATGTAGATATATAATGCTCTCTCAATTCCAAATTGTAAGTATTTTAGGCATTTCTAAATTTATAAATTTTGCTATACACTTGGATATATATTGGTTCCCTCAATTCCAAATTGTAAGTATTTTAGGCATTTCTAAATTTATAAATTTTGCTATGCATTTGGATATATATATATATATATATATATATATATATTGGATCTAGATGCGTAGTAAAAATTATATATTTATAGAAAAATTAAAATAATTTATAATTTGAAACAGAAGGGGTATATACAAGTGCTCGCACAAACTCACATGGATGCACCTAGCATATCGTTTAAATAATAACATTAGGAAACTACCATAGGATAGCATATATCACGAGGATTGTTTCACGATATTTAATTTTCTCCGGCCCATTAGGAAACTACAGGATTGAAAGTTGGTTGAACAGCACATCTTCCGTTCCAAATGATAAAGTCGTAATATGTATTTAGATATAATATATATTTAGATGCATATCAAAATTTATATATTTAGAAAAGTTAAACAATTCGGAACGGGGTGACAAAGATCTAAACTCGAACATACTAAGCTCGCTATTCCCATATTGCGTACGGACTATCTCCTTTCATAAATGGACCTGGTGGATAATAAGATTACTAATGGGCTTCCTTCCCTTCCCTAATTGTTAGACCATTGAAAAAGTATCTTGGTCCTCTCTAAATGGATTTTGGTAAGTTAATGACATAAAGCTTAGGTGACTAATGAGTTTTTAAGTGCATGAGCAGGTATAAAAAAATTGGATGACATGTAGCATTTTTGGATAGCCCTAAAAAAGCAAATGAAATGTGAACAAGGCATATATTGAAGACTAAATTTAATTTTGGTTTGAATTTGAGTTTAGGAATGTCGCACTCTTAATAGGATACGTAATTTGCAATCTTTATGTTGAAAAGTGCTGAAAATAACCTAATCAACCTATAAGAGACACCTTTTGCCCTTGCACTCCATATGAGATACACTTAACATGGTGTTAATATGAGAGTTCCAGAGTTTCCGTAACTCGTTGCAAAATATTCCGAAGGCTCCGGAGTTTCAGGAGAAAGTTTAGAAATTCTTCAAAACTCATCGCTCCAATACATACTTTTTGGTGAAGAGGTATAAATACCCCCTTCCACATTAACTCTCTTAACTTAGCTTCGACATGAGCTGTTCAGAAACATTCAAAAGCCCTCTTTACTCCCCTCTTGCCTTCTTGGTGAGATTTAGTGGGAGATTTAAGGGAGAGCAAGAGAGAGTGCTAGTGAGCTGATTTCCCATCTCTTAAGCACCTTGTTATTCGTCGAGCTGGTGGATTTTGTGTTTGTTACTTTTGAAGCTTTAAGCTCCTAGCCACCTAGGCGTTTGCTCGTGGAGCATCCAAGCTTGTGGAGAGCCTAGGAAGTTTGTATTACCCCCGATGATTGAGTAAGTGACTCTAGCTTGATCTTTGTGGTTGCTAGAGTGAGGAAAATGGTTTAGGTGTGAAAGTCCACCCTTCGTGGGTTCTTCAACGGAGATGTAAGCTTCAAGTGTGGAGTTAAACTCCGATAAATAAATCCTTGTATCTCTTGTGCTTGTTGCTTTGATTCATTTACTTGGTCAAGTATAGAGTCCATTTCTAAAGTTTGTGCTCGATCTACATTTATAGAAAGTTTCTAGCTCTTTTGTATCTGGTGTTTCAGGCTCAGTATCTCTGTTGCTTAAACTATATTTGTCAAACTACTTTTGGTCAAGCATTGCATAGGTTGTAAGTGAATTCTTGCTAATCCCCAGAGAATCCGAAGATTTCTTCAAAAATTCCGTAAGTTACGGAAACTCCGGAAGTCACTGATAAATTTATTTGAAGCTATGATAAATTTCAGATTCGATCACAAAAGGTCAAGTTGAGAATACTGTGAGAGCCGACCTTTGCATGTTAGAATAGAAATCGAACTCGACCTTTGCATGTTAGAATAGAAATCGAACTCGAGTTAGGGGGTGTTTGATACTCCCTGCTAAACTTTAGCACCTGTCACATCGGATGTTTGATACTAATTAGGGGTATTAAAGTCTGATTAGTCCATGATTTGATAATGTGGTGCTAACATGAGCTAATTACAAAACTAATTGCACAGATGGAGTCTAATTCGCGAGACGAATCTATTAAGTCTGATTAGTCCATGATTTACAATGTGGTGCTCCAGTAACCATTTGATAATGATAGATTAATTAGCTTTAATAGATTCATCTTGCGAATTAGACTCCATCTGTGCAATTAGTTTTGTAATTAGTTTTTTCCTAATTAGCATCTGAACATCCGACGTGATCCTGATAAACCTCGTATCCAAACACCCCTATGGAGTTCAACTCAACGGAATAAAATAGCACACCAATGAAGGAAGACTGAACGAATTTTTCTCGTATGTGGGCCCCTACGAACCAGTGTTCACACAGCAGGGTGCTAACGCTGGTTGTATTCGACTTCGGTTGTTAGAACCAACCGAACCGAGCTGCCCTTAGCTGCAAATTGTATTACTTTCATTTTAGTCTTGTACAGTGCAATCTGCAAAAATATAAAATAGGAGATGCTGCAGAGAGAAGATGGGGACTTTTTCTCACATAGGAAAAACAAGATGCTTATCATGTCAAAATCGTTTATACATGAATGCTTGTCATATAATACTTGTATGTGACGTGGATGTGGTGGTTGCGTCGAGAAAACATCTAAGCACCGCCAGCGCCAATGCGGTATACTACTTGGATCTGCAACTAATAAAGCCTTTTAAGATAAAATGTTTTGATGATGTACTGGAATGTACCTGTTCAAGTACTCGATTGTTTTTTTTAGCATACGTGATTACTCTTATTTAGCCTGATGGGAGAGTGCCGGCGTGACGCAAGAGACAGCTGATCACCCCGAGCGTACGAGTTTGAATTCGACTCGTTTAGAATTTGAACCGAACTCGAATCAAACTTAAAACGAACCGAATACGAGCGGGTCGCGAGCCTCGAATATATTATACTGAATGCTAGCGTGACCTCGTGTCCTCGCCGACGCGCTCAACCCTAGACTAGCCGTATCCAACCCGTATCAGACGCCGGCGACCGCCAGACGCCAGTATCCCTAGTTCCCACACTCACACACCCACCCCGCCATCCATCACGCCTGTCCTGATCCATCTGCCGCCTGTCCTGATCCATCTGCCTCGGCGCCCCAGTCCATCGCACGCGTGCCACCCGCGATGACGCCGGCGGCGGCGGCGGCGGCTATCTCCGGCTCCAGCGGCCACCTCGTCCTCCCCTCCCCCCGCCTCCGGCAGCCGCTCACCCTCGCCCCGGGCACCGCGCGCCCAATCGCCGCTTCGCCCGTGGCCCGCCGCGGGGTCGCGGTCGCCGCCGTGTCCACTCCCGCCGCGTCCCCCGCCGCGGGGAAAGATGGTAAGGGATTCTAATGCCGCATTGGAGTATTCTTCTACGACTAGTTTCCGGGTTGGGGGCTCGCTGCTATCTAGGGTTCTGCCGGGGGATATGGCCGCCGGTCAGTGCGCGGTGCGGTTGTGCGATCCGATTAGTTTGAAGTAACCATGCCGTGAGATGCAATAAACTATAAACTGCGAGGCTTGTTGATTTTGTTGATTCGGGGCAATCAAATGTGATCGAGTACTTCAGTTTGTGGCTAACTTTGGGTCCTAGCTGGAGTGGATTTGCCGATAGCTCTTAAAAGTCAACAGCAGGTTTATTTTAACTTTTGACTAGAAATATAGAATGGATGCTATGCTAGCCACTAGACTGATGGCGAATGTTCATGTTTCTGTTTTGGTATTGCCATTAGACTGACAAAAAAATGCTCATGTTGAGATACACATAGACTGACTACAAATGCTCATGTTGAGATACACATACATGAATTACTAAACACTGCATTTTCCTTGAATTGCTCAGCATACATTATGATTTGTGCATAGTGTATTGATTTTGCTTCGCGTCACCATTGAGCTGTTCCTACTGTAAAGGTTTTAGTTTTGCTGCTTGACACGGTGTAAAATGTACAGGGACGACCAATCTGACTTTGGTTTAACTCTGAATGATCATTTCATACCCATATATGCACTCAAATGTTTTAGGCATCGAAGGGAGCTTTCATTATATAGGAAGTAGCATTTCATGCGAAGCCCACTTTCCTTCTAACTGTAGCAATTTCTTGCAGCCAAGCAGGTTCCTAAGGATTTCCTTCATATCAATGATTTTGACAAGGATACAATCATGAAGATCCTTAATCGGGCGCTTGAGGTTAAGAAAGCGATAAAATCTGGAGACACGAGCTTCCAACCGTTCAAAGGAAAATCAATGGCGATGATTTTTGCCAAGCCATCAATGAGGACCCGTGTTTCATTTGAGACAGGATTCTTCTTGCTTGGTGGACATGCTATCTATTTGGGTCCTGATGATATCCAAATGGGCAAGCGCGAGGAGACTCGTGATGTTGCTCGAGTACTCTCTGGCTATAATGACATGATTATGGCTCGAGTTTTTGCTCACCAGGTATGATCTTGAATTTCATGATTAAGATTTTTTACGGTTGACCCTTTTACCTACATAATCTGCTAGTACTCATATTCTGGATCGTTTTCTTACAAATTTGATCTGCCTTGCCATGCTGCTTGAGCACAAGTCTTAGATATCTGCTTCTAAACTATGAGAGTTGGCAGCTAAAGCAAGATTTTCCCAATCTGAAATATATTAATATGAAGTACCTGCCTCATTTTATTGTAGATTTTACACTTTTATTGAAACAGTATGTTAATTCTAATAATCTAGAAGCCAATTTGGTAGGTGTATGGATGCATGATGTGTTTTAGCTGATATCATTATCTTTGCAGTTAGTAATATCTTTTTGGTTTGATTATATCCATTGATAGTATATTGAAAATTATCTTACTGAATGCTTCAAGGGAATATTTAATGTTTTTGATTGATTGTTTGCTTTGCAATCATAATGTTTTGTTGACATGTACTGAGATACTTGATCTTCCAAATTTACTGTTGTCATTCTGCCTTCATGCATTAATCTTAAAATAATTCCATTCAGTGTTGGTTACCCTTTCTTTTTGGCATCTAAACATTATCTCCCTAACTTCCCATTTGGTATTGGCAGGATATTCTGGACTTGGCTAAATATGCATCTGTACCTGTAATAAATGGCCTCACCGACTACAACCATCCGTGCCAGATAATGGCTGATGCACTTACTATGATTGAGCACATTGGTCGTATTGAAAACACAAAGGTAGATTATTACATGTACCATTGCAGTAGTTGCATATGCTCCTTTTCTTTATATCTCAAAGTTTTTGGGATGTGACCAATTCTCATTTTCAATTGCTATGCAGGTTGTCTATGTTGGAGACGGGAACAATATTGTGCACTCATGGCTTCTATTAGCTGCTGTACTTCCTTTTCACTTTGTATGCGTTTGTCCCGAGGGATTTGAACCAGATGCAAAGACAGTGGAGATCGCCAGGAGTGCTGGAATCAGTAAAATTGAAATAACAAATGATCCCAGGGAGGCAGTTAAGGGAGCAGACGTTGTTTATACAGATGTCTGGGCCAGCATGGGCCAAAAGGAAGAAGCTGATTATAGAAAACAGAAGTTCCAAGGATTCACGGTTTGTCTATTTTTCTCATTTAGGAGTACACCATAAGTTGTTGCTCATGTCGGTTGCACTGATTGGTTGATAGATGCTTATTAGAATTCATTATTGTCTTACTGGACGCCAACTACATATGCTGGTACTGGTACATATGGTGATTTACAAGAAACTGGAAAAGTAATCATTTGTGTTCTTACATTCAGACAGTTCAAGAATAATACTAGCCTTTATCTCATAAAAATAAGTATGGTGCTCTAGTGATGGTGAAGTGTACAAGCAACACTTCTGCAGATGTCTTGTTTTGGAATGATAGTTGCAGATATGGTGGCCCGCAGTTAACACACTTATTTTACCCTTTCTTGCAGGTGGATGAAGCCATGATGGAGATCGCTGGTCCACAGGCCTACCTCATGCATTGTTTACCTGCAGAGAGAGGGGTGGAGGTGACAGACGGTGCCATCGAGGCTCCCAACTCAATCGTATTCCCCCAGGCTGAAAACCGGATGCACGCTCAGAATGCCATCATGCTTCATGTCATGGGCGCTTAATACCCCTTTTGCACACCACTATTACACCTTTCTTAAATTCTAGGGCATTACTGAGGGATAAAGGCTGTTTCAGCTTTAGCGCTGAAGCTCTAGAGTTTCTTTGGAGGCTTGTGGGATAGCGGTTTTCGAACACGTCACTGTATTACGATGAATCGCATTGTTCGACCAGGTGGTAGCTTGTTGTACTGTGAAAGGGTTGCAATCTTTGAATAAAAACACAAACTTCCGCGGTATACTTCATTTGCGAATCACAGTTTTGTGTCAGTTTTAGTGACTTGCTCCTATGGGACCTGACAAGTAATATTGGCGTTTTATAAGAGGTCTACAAGCCTTGAAACATCATCTGAAATAGCCCATGTTTCCTATGCTTATAGCTTCGGGGCTACAGTACTCAGTCTGATAAGGGTAATTACAGGCAACTCACACCTGTCTGACAGCTGCTGTTTCTCCACTGAAACATGCAGAACTCTAAAAACTCTGCGATGGCCTGTAAGCAGAAGCTGAGTGAAATTGCGAGGTAGTTTCTGCAACCCACTAGTTAGATTCTGTGCAGGCTAAAGCTGTGCTAAACATGGCCTCCTAAGCATCTTCTGTGCAGGCTGAACTAGTTAGCTAGCTTTCAGTTACCAACGGCAAATCCTAAGCATCTCTTGAACACAAGGAATGAAAACATACGAAATGTTCATGGTACATCGAAACACACGGTGAAGATGAGCGAAAGGCATTTATGTATCAGTGATTTTCTATCAGGCAATCGCAATCATTCTGTCAAATGTTGGTTTGACGACAAAGATTTCAGCAAACGTCAAGTGCTTGGACTTGACACGGCATATATAATGGAAACAAAGGCACTGCTGCTTGTCTCGACATGAACAATAAGGTAATATCCCTTTTGTCATGATTTTAGTCCGTGCGTGTTAACATATGTTGTACCACGGTACTTCGTACTCTCGATGAGCTGCTCAGTAAATCATGCAGCATCCGCAATCTAGCAGCTATAGATTACTTCCTCAGGCTTTCGATGATGTACGAGCCATACAGGTCCCTGCAGCATAACATTCAAAATGGTTCAGTAAATGGATCAGTTTTGGCATCATGCAAATTATCGCGTTGTATAAAATAGTATCGAAGAAAGTATAGAGTAGCATCATATTATGCCCGAGTATGGGGAAGAAAACTCACATGGAGTACTTGATTGCCTCGATGGCATCTTTTGCTGGGAGGAACTCATTCACTGCAACCTCTTTGTTTTCATTCTTCTTATCTGTCAACATAGCAGATTTTTAACAATTAGACTAGTTGTAACACTTGGGATGAGCTTGTATACAATCTAGAACATACAATCTTCAAAGAAGCGGCGGATCTCTTGAAGGCGATGCGGAGGAAGATCCTTGATGTCCGTGTAGTGACGGTACTCAGGGTCATCAGCACAGACTGCTATGATCTTATCATCTTTCTCACCCTAGTGATTTTGATCAATGATTAAATAAGATGTAAGAACTAAGCCTTGAGATAGAATTACTAGGAGAACTGTCATTCCATAGAAAAGCCCTACGCTGGCTTGGTCAAAGCTCATGCATCAGCAGATCTCAAATTACATGCAAGAGCACGAGGCAATAAACCATAGCCTAAGGTGAAACAGAGTATGCAATAAGCTGATGGCGAAACTAGACCTGATCAATCATAGGCATGAGCCCAATAGCACGAGCTCGCAGGAAACACCCAGGAACAACTTGTTCCTGCCAGAAAAAGAGCACGCGATGTTAGAGTAAAGCTGATAATGGAACATTATCTAAACGTTACATACATCAGATACCTGCATCAGGATGAGGACATCCATGGGGTCGCTATCTTCACAGAGTGTGCGTGGTATGAAACCATAGTTGTGTGGGTAAACAACAGAGGAGTAAAGGACACGATCAACCTGTAAAAAAAAATCTCTGATTATTTATTATTGTCAATGTGAAAAACATGATGTTGCAGCAAGAAAACCACCACAATCCAAGGTGTTACTAATCTACACATTATTAAGACGTGTCCTTTTTTTATTCCTTTGAAATATAAGACTACATTTGGATGGAGCACTGCTAATTGACGGAATGTTTTACCCTCTTGGCACATTTTAGGCACAGCAACTATATTTCGGCAATATTGTTCCAAATTAACAAACACGTTCAAACAACATGACATGGGACCTCACCTTGATCAGACCAGATGCCTTGTCCAACTCATACTTAACCTTGGTGCCTCTAGGAATCTCAACCACCTGGCAATTGAAAAAAAAAGACGTGCGATGCAAATTTACTTTACAGGAATAAAACAAGTACAGGGAAAGATAGGTTACCAACATGCTTTATTTCAGCACCACATCTAAAGACAGGTAAATAAAGAAGTCCAGTCTGCAACAGATGCTATCTACTAGTATGCAGGCACAGCTGGTTAGCCACTGATTGGTGAACATAAGCATACCCTAGTAACACAAAATGAGACATGGTTGAACTGGTGCATCATATATTTCTGTACTACAGGACAGTTTGAGATATTTTTGAACCAGTAGATCATATATTCATACCATGGCCAAAAATGATGTACAAGTAGGGATATCATGAGATTGATTTGTTGCAATATAACTTAAGCTCTATTGTCCCAGCAAAAATCAGTAGATCTAATGTATCTGGAGTTTATAAATTGTGAAGTCCAAGACTGCTAAACAGGCCAGGAATATCAGTCCTCATGCTGTCATATGAGGCTTAATGTAAGTGTGAAGATAAAGCTTCAAATTGGTGTCCATCAGTATGATCAGAATTCAGAACAACATTATTTGTAAATTTAGTAGTAAAAGGTTAACTTACACAGTTGAAAACTTCAGGAGCCCCTGGTCCTGCATTTGAAGGCGCATACGATAAGGCAAAGAAACATAAAATCACTTTGGTATTTTATCCATGAGGGAACGAAAAGGTGACAATAACATAGTCTAAGAAAACATAGCAAAATGATGTATCATTGAACAGAGATAAGCGTTTAGTACCAATCTCCAAATCATGCCACGGGTGAGCAGCAACATGTTTCTGGGACATGGAAGAAAGGATACGCTCATTGAGAACAGGAGTTCCAGCCATGGCTACATGATTTAAAACAATTTCATTAATTCAAAAATTAATCTAAATCAGGGACAATAGGAATAGGAGGCAAACTAAATAGTATAACAAAGTAAGGTTAAGTATGAGCTCCATGAATAGTGTAAGAAAGTCAGATTATGTGCATCATTACTACAAAAACCAGCGTTGTTTTCCTGTGTACATGCAACTTTACCAGTTTACCCATCTCAATAATCCTGTTTAGCCCACTGTCACTGATCTCAGTGGACTTTGTCCAAGAGTACACAATTTTAAAGTTTCCAGAACAAGGATCACTCCAATCTCTATTGCCTGAAGATCAAAACGCAATGCCTAACCAGACTTTAGCAAACGTATGCAATTTTACGCCAAAATTAACCACCACTTCAAGATCCCAACAACCAAGTGACTAACGGAACACAGACGTTCTTGGCTTCTTGCTCTGATGTCAGCAGAAATAATTTACAAACACATTGAACATGATCCAAAAAGATGTAGAGAGAAAAAATGGAGGTCTGAACAGGGACTGAGTACTTAGTAACTTTTAAAGCAGGGACAGCCAACAAATTGGGAACGCAGAAAAGTTCTTTCTCCTGAGTAAGTTCAAAGGCAAACAGATACAGAAAAAGCCAAACGGAAAGTGGCCTTCTAAGTAACTTCAAACAGCACAAAGAAAGAGCCCACTAAACAATGCCAAGTGAAATTAGTTTATGCGATTGCCACAGGACGCGGTTAGATTAGTACATCTGTTCTATGCAAGCCGTAAGCAGCAGAAAGAAGGATCACAACAAATTAATCGAAGCTACCATGATCTTAGTCAAAAGTTAAGACAAATACGAGGAGATGACATCAGTATCCTAAATATTGGACCCAAACAACTGCGGCACCACATTTTGCAAATATAGGAATCATTCACAAGTATAACCGGTACAAAGAAACACATGCTCACAGCTAGAACTATATCCCAGATGGGAAAAGTATAGCAGATGGGGGAAAGCCAACGAGGTTGCAGTGGTTCTACACTTCTGGTGTTTGTAGCGAACTCAACAGAACAAGAAAGGGACGCTCGAAAAGGAGAGCGAAGGAACACCACACAAAGAGGAAATGACCTAATCCAAAACAAATCGAAGCAGATCCAAACCAAGAGATCCGAACCAAAATAAGTCGAACGCAAAACGTGTTCGCATAATACGGTAATCCGAAAAAGAAAAATGCTAGCGTTGTCCTTGATAGCAATAAAGAGTATTGAAGAACACCAAAGTGTACGCAAAAGAATGGGAAAGAATACAGGATAAAAAGCGAGAAAGGAAGGCACGCGAATCATTCCCAACTTCATGAAAACGAAGAAAAAAGTAGAGAGAAAAATACACCGCCAGCATCTGATCACAAACTACACCGCCATCAGATCAAACACACGAGAGCATACCAAAGAAGCAGAAAAGGAGAAGCAAACGGCTCCAACGGGCGAACGGCAGGTAAAACAAATCAAACACCAAGCAAGAAAAGGCACCCGAGCACCCAAGAAACCAAGAAATGCTGTCGTACAGCACGATGCCCCCAAGAAACCAACGCCATCAAAACCGCAAGCGCGCGACGACGCGGCCACCGATCCACCCGGCCGGATCGAGGGAGAGAGGAGGGGGGCCTCGCCACTCACCGGAGCCGATCGGTGGCGGAAGCGCGGAGGAGAGAGGCGTCAGGCAGGCGAGCGCGAGGTGGCGGAGGGAGCGGCCTCGAGTCCGCTGCTGCTGTCCAACGCCAGGGGCTCGAACGAATCAACGTGATATTTCAGCCAGCCCAGCCCAGCTTTTGCTTTTCCGTGACGCGAGGGGGAGGACGGGTGGGCCCCGGGCGTCCCCCTGGTTCGCGGGCCGTCCGATGGCCGCGCGAAGGCGACGTGGACGGCAAGGATCGCGCCACGCGAGGGATAACGCATTAGTGGAAGCAGCGGGGAGTGGGGAAGCTGGGGTGGGGGGAAGGGCGGGAGGCGCGCACCGCATCTGGTTCCCGGCTCGCGTCTCCCACTCCCCACGAGCCGGGGAATATACGGGGAATCGGGCGCCCCCGCGTGGGTAGACCTCGTCCACCGCGGGCGTGGACCGGAGACGCCGACGCCCGTCCGTACAGTCTCGGGCTCCATTCCGGAATCCGGAGCTTCGGGGTGGGACCACGGGTCCACGGCACGCCGGCGGCGGCAAGGGGAGAAACCGGACGCGCGTCGCCACGCCGCCACACAGGCACACACAGGCCGCCAAAGCTCTGCGCAGGCCGTCGGCGGGCCCTCACAGACTGGGCCGCCAAAGCTCTGCGCAGCCATGGTGGGCTCGTGTATGATTCGTGTCACCTGCGCGCCTGGGCCCTGGGGCGGCTTAAGCAAAAAGCGACCCACGTACGCGTGTCGGCGTCCCCTCTCAAAAGAAAAAAAAAATACGTGTCGGCTTACACGTGTCGTTAGCGATGGTAATGGATCACAACCCTCGTACCTCATTCATAATTCAACTCAGATTCAAAATTATATATTATTATGATCCGATTCTTATGAAATCCGATTCTTAAATTTGTCAATCAGGCTAAATAAAAGAGTCCTTTACCACACTAGCACCCCTAGTGTGGTGGATTGCTAGATGATGTATCGTATTCACAACAAATTACGTATTATGTCTCCCGAGCATATGTTTGCAACAACGCGTTGCCACCAGAGAAGGTATAGGCACTTATTCGATGTCCATATTCATAGTATGATGCACGTGGCTATGCGGAGGCAAAAAAGAAAAAAGAAAAGAAAAGGGTATGCACCATATACCAACTGCACAACACAGACAGGACGTACGACCATAGTACCATGGAACCAGAAAAAGACGCACCATGAGTCAATGACCGATAGGTGATAACACAGACAGGATTTCGACACAGCTGAACCACATTCAGACGTGCTTGCGTTTGGTCGTTCCGTCCTTTTCACATTTTCACCGCGCCATCTCCGGAATCTTGGACTCATTGTGAGCTGACTGACAAGCTCTTGCGGTGGATGCTCATGAACTTGGCAACAAACTCTGCCGAAGTAAAGGGGGGAAAAGGGATCAGATAGCCGTTAACTTTCCAGGAATCGCAGCAATCTGCAAAGCCCATGGAACACACAGAAATATGCTAACAAGTGACAATATGCCATTCCCCTAGCAAAAATCAGCATTGATCCAGAACCAAGTCTAATAATTTCCTTCCAACTAGATCCATATTTCCCTAGCACTTAGCCAACTGTGTATCAGAATACTAAATAGTAGTAGTGATTATTTGAATACAAGGAAAAAAATGGCAGCTTACCTTCCAATTTCAGCAGAGCACTTGCACCGACTGGCAACCGCTTATCCTGAAATTCATTATTCTCATATATCATTAACATAGCTCATTACGTAAAGTGCATGCAAATTCGAAGTACGAGCAAACTCACATAGTAGGCATGCCAGTAGTAGACCTCCCTCTTCACACTAGTCTGAATCCCCTTCAGGAAGAGTTCTACGAGCTTCTGCAAGAGATTCAGGAGTGATGTTCATATGTGTGGTTATTGTTCTGTTGAGACAAAAGCATCCTGAAGCACAAAGAGAAACTTTTCATCTCCGGTTCGCATAGTTTACCTGGAGTATTAGCTTAGGAGGTACAAATTCCACCAGGAGCTTCTGGAGCTTGCCTCGTGCCAAGAATAACCTACAAAACATTTTTCATCTGTTATGCAAATCTATAAGATGCAATCACACAGTTCAATGCCATTTCTGTGTGCAACGCATGCACAAACTGATGTACATAGTGACCGATCAAAGTCACCACAAGCTATAATGTGAAGTTGGTGGTGGGAGCAACTCGTTCCAAGGGCAATGTGAATGTATGACAGTTAGTGTCCCACCTTTTGGGAGCAGGATCATCCAAAATTTCTGCGGAAAGTTCCTCCAGAACCTCCTCCCATCCAAGTGGTATAGCTTGTCCATCAATGAAGGGATAACTGGTAAATTGAAAGGGAAACAGAAAAAAAATCAGAGAATAGTGAACTGCGATATTAGATTGAGAGGAACTAACTTTCACAAGACAGAAACAGAGAAATACTACGATCGTACTTGTTGGCTTTACATGCCTCCAACGCCAGTATGGCCTCCCTCAAGTTCTGTCTGGATTGACTTGCAATGGTAGTAGCAAAACTTGAAGGAAGATCAAAACTCTCTCTTTTTGATATATAAGTAAGGACATCCACAATCTGACAAGAATAAAATAAAATGTTAGTAAGTTGTTCTAAACTATTAACAAAATACTGGAGTGGAAATTTGCCCATGCTTCACAATATGAAGATAGATCATCAATAAATCACATATAAAGATCATATCAAGCAAAATAACATGCTAGAGTTGAATAGCTATCTCATGTAGTCATGTGTTCTGAATTTGGGACTTAGATAGTTGATGAAAACTAACATGTAAGGGCTGGCTTATAACTGAAGTGAACTCACCTCACGTGCACTGGGCACACCAATTGTAATAAGCTTGCAACGACTCTTTATAGAATCTATGAGATTAGATTCATCCTGGCAAGTCATTATTATCTTGCATGCATCAGAGGAGGAATCAAGTATCCATTTTATCAACCGCTGATTATTCTCGCTGACTTTATCAACATCATAGAGAACAATTACTGGAAAGAACAATTAATCATGTTATGAATAGTTCAAATAGAATGGCATTTCAAGAATGTTACAGAATTCCTGAGCATGAATTATACCTTTAAAGTTCTTTCTCAAAACTGGTTCAGTGATTTTACGCTTATCTGACATTTCATTTGCTAGAGTCATCAAAGCGTATCTAGCGTTCTTGGATTGAGACCTCATGTTGAGTTCCACATGGTGATTGCTTGATGACACTGGCACAAGAATGGGCACAGATGAAGATCCCTGCAAAATTATGGAAGCCTTAGCTCGCTCAATCTCATAAAACACAACTACTTTATGTGGTGATTTTTTCAAATAAAAAACACTAATGTTGAATAAAAGGAACGATGACAGGACTATGGAGAGATCTTTTAACGTCAACTATGGGCATGCTATTCGGCTATTGTAAAATCAAAGAGTTAATTAAAAAAACTACAATTGCACCTAAATGTCAAGGAACTACAACTTCTAGGACCAATTTTACAAAACTACAACTACTTGTGCCCTTAGTTTCACAGCGACCCGCATGTCATCCACATAATGACGGTGGGTCCATGCAAAATGTTGTAGTTCTGTGAAACTGGTATCGAAGTTGTAGTTCCTTGGTAGTTAGGTGCAAATAGTTGTGGTTTTGTGAAACTAACTCAAAATTAAAAGGTAATGGCAAAACATGGTATACTGCATGGACATGTTCAAATGTTGACTGATAGCCATTAACAACAGAACAAACCTGCCCATTGCAGCTCTTCAAATAGTGAGAGACCTGAAAAAGCCGCAACAAATATTTGATGAAATCTGTACATAGTATATATATTAACAGAACTTTCCATATTCAGTATTTAAGTTTGTACATTCAGAGAGGAATCACCAAATATCTCAGTGAGGACAGCTCTGCACAAAGACCTCTTTCCTGATCCTGGAGGTCCTTTGAAAATGATGTGTGGGCAAAACTCCGTGGAAACCTGTCACAACAGGATACTAACATTTATAAGACAAGAGCACCAGCTTTAAATTACTGGGACCACAACATGCAGAACAGTATGGCCATGCAAATGCCAATTAGGCACACTCATTAACAAATTCTAGTCTACACCTAAAAAAATGGCAGGCAGGATGAACTGAAAGGAAACTTTTTGGGCTGTGAAAATTTCAGAAACAGAATGCAGATACTTTGTTAAAGAAAAAACTATAAATTTATAATGGATAAAAACACATTTTATCTAAGAAAGATCTCGAGTGATTACCAATTGTTTAAGCTGCTGAACTTGCTCCCTGTGGCAAGTAAATCCATTTAAATTACGTGGACGATGTTTATCAGCCCACAAAAGTCTAATCTTCTCAACAACAAGTGCCTTCTGAATGAAACTTGATTCAGATTCATCTTTTGTTTTGTTGTTTGGCGTTCTTGACTTCCGGCATGCCTTGCCGGTCATGCATGGAAGCCAAGCATCATTTTGCACTTTGCTAGATGTGAATTTCACGACGCCTCCAACTAGTTTCCCAGTGAAATCACTAAACTTTCCACTCTCTCCACTTAATCTGCCACCACTATACGGGCTACTCAAAGTGGTAGTGCTGCTTATTTGGGAATGGCGGCCAGTAGCATAGCTGGATTTTGTAGTTGTACGCGATAGACCTGTCTGGGCTGAAACGAATTGTGACAGCTGGCCTAAATTACTGCTATTTTCTTGAGTAACACCTCCACTCTCAGCATGGGCATTTGGATGCATGGTAAGTGATTCGTCAATATTGCTATGCTTTGTTGATGTTTTCTCCAGTGGTGCCCTACAATCGCGGGAGAAGAAGATGTCACCTGTAGGTATCGACTCTGTGCTTGTAAATGCATACTCATTATATCTGGAATTAGGCAACTTGCCATTTGCGATCAACTCATTGATCTCCCGGGAACAATTTTCTGAGTTGATCTCCCGGGAACAATTTTCTGCATGCGAATCTTCTTCTATATTGTCAACAGCTTCTCTGGCTGGATATGCTGAGACAGAATTAGTGCCAGGAAATGCAGGAGCTCTAGCAGGTAGTTCCTTCTCTTGTGGCCGTAGTTTTGGTGTAGAAACTGATCGATTGCGCGAAAACCTTGCCTTGATTGATGATTTACTAAAGCTTTCCATAGAGGAACGAAATCTGGGAGGCGTCCGGCTATTCTTCTTACGTGATTCATTCTTTCCAGACACATGTGAAGAAGGTTGGCGCCTTTGTTCTGTTACTCGGGGAGGTGTACGACTGTACCTCAAGTTTGAAGTTTTCTCAACATTATAATCTCTTGCGCGGTTAGGGGATATGTTTTGCCTCCTAATACCAACTTGGCCATTCCTACCAGGATCTTTAGGAAGACGAGTCCTCTCTGATGTTAATACTCCATCGTTCCAAGGGCTTTCATGCCACTCGGTCTCTGTGTCTGAAGGTTCATAGCCACTTTTGTGCTTTATGGAAGAATCATTGCGAGAGTGCCTATTATGCCGTGAGTTGCTCTCTGCAGCTAGCATATTTATAGCTTGAATTTGAAATCCTGTGGTTCACAAGATTTGCAATCTTATAATATTGACAAAATAAAATAGAATAGAATAAAAGTATAAGCATAACTAAAGATAGAAAATGTCAGCATAGTTAAATTACTAAAGCAAACAAAACCCATCATGGGCAACACTGCTAGGAGTTTATAAAAATTTAAATTCACCTTTTCGTTCATCTTCAGTGGGATCTGAACCATGCTATTCACCAGGATGGTGTCTTACTAAATGGAACACAAAGGTTGGCATAAAGCTAAAAGCAAGGACATGCTCATACTCTGTGTCATGATTTGAAGTAGACAACCTGCTAATGTCTAAGTTTAGATCCATATTAATGTATAAGCAAGGTTACAATTATTGATGGATGATGGATTAGCAGTTTAGCACATATCTTAGTTACTGAGACTGAACTGTACAAAACATAAAGTATAAAGAGTCAAATCATCATTCCTATTCTTATTAAGATGCTGCAATCCGCGGGCTAAGGAAACATGTGATGCAAATCCTCATCAAATAAATGAATCAAAGCTGAAACAGGAAAGTAGTTACCTCAAGGATCAAGAACAGCATGTCATTCTTCAACCACCCCACAGTTGGAGGTCCAAACGAAGGACAAAAGCAAGAGTTATAAGGAGACAACTAAGAGGGAAAGACGAAACAGATGCCTTTTGTTTTGCTCTATTGGCATTCTTGTCCTCTTCTACTACTCCACCAAGGGTAGAAGAAACCAAAGAAGAAGAGAGGAAGCAGCCATTCTTCCCCATTACCTAGGCTGCTTATTCCAAAAAATCCATCGTCTATTCCTAGGAACAAAAGGCATATTTTTAAAAGGAGACAGCTTATGTAGGACCCAGCAGCTATACAATATTGCACTATGACTCCCTAATACTGATCTCTATCCTTTCTCACTATTTTCTAATTCTGTAAACCTTGCAGGCTTCAGTAATGAAAGTTTGAGAAGTCTGCTAAATCATCAGCGAGTATTTATTTGTTTGCGATTTGTCTGTGGCTTGGATATGAGCCTGTTACTGATTCACACGTGCCCAAGGATCATGTCATATATGTAGGATCAAAATTTGTCATGTCATCACCGCATTCACTTTCAGACAAAGATGGACAGATATTCATCACTCTTCACTTCTTTCAATATTCCACTTGAAAGGGCATAATTTATGAATTACAAGAAAGATATAAATAGGTCAATGTTCTAAACTAGTGTATCTAAGTACTTGCTCACTGTTGTATAATTTACATGGGGATACAGTTGAGTTCCTTCAATCAGAGGGTCAATTTCAAAATATGTGTGGTCACCCTTAACAAATGCTGAATAGATAAAAATCAAATCCATCTTCAAGGGAAATGGCGCATCTGCAATGAGAAAGAAAAAAAAAGAATGAGAATGCATGGTAATACATGAAACAAATGTCTTTTAGGAGATAATTTGCAAATTGCAATCAGAAAAGGAGAGGCTTCACAGTTTAATATTTTCATCAAATCTATTCTTCTTTGTTGAGGTAGCAACAATCTTCTACTCCATGATCCCATATACAAGTATAAATTTGCAACTATTCAGGTGAAGGTAATAAAAAGAATGAAATGTACTGATCAAATTATAAAATATCACAGTGCAGGAAAGTGCATCAGAAACTTCCCCAAACTTGGAGTACATTAAATGTTACGATGGTAACTAAAAGCATTGATTGTATTGAAGAAATTACACGGACACACAGGGGTTTAAAAAAGTAACAGAAATGCTACCACCTAACCTTGAGTGGTTTTAACTTACCAAGGATTTCTTTTAGGAGTTGCTCTTCTGTTATACATATCCTTTTCAGGGATTTATTGATTTTTGTCTCCCAGAGGTCAGCCAACTCATTCATTGAGCACACGTTTCCTGGAGGTCTCAGATACAACGTATTGTTTAGTGTCCTGGGATCCTCTATGGTACATATTGTAAATTGAGCAACATCACCCTCTTGAACAAACACGCCTGCAGAGAAATGTTCTTCCTTCAGGTAATATAATACACATGTAGAATGGCCTTTTACTTTTTCCCAAATTCAGAAAGCGGACCGAAAAGAAGAGAAGTGGAATAATATTATCAGACCTTTAGTGTTTCCTTCACCAAATATCTTAACTTCATCTCTAGGAGGAGCAGCTAGGCCTGGCTGCACAAGTGAAGGAAGCAAATACCGCATAAAGAAGTTGCAGCATATGTATGTATGAGGAATGCCTTCACTCTCGATCAAACGGCGGATTTCAATCTTCTTTTCATAGAAGCCATAATCCATGTCACAAATTTGAACCTTTGTTGGATCAAGTCCAAATTCAGCCGGAATAAATCTCTACAAGAAATCACTGAAAAATCAGAAGCGATGCCTCGTGTTTCCCAATGCAACAATGGTAGCAATAAATTTTCTAGTGGAAAAAGTCATAAAGAAAAGGTTCCAAAAATCCAGAATGCCCCTCCTACATGTCGTGAAAAACTAACACACGGCCAGTTATATGACCACAGAGACCTCCTTTCCAGTTTCCCAATATGATTAATCAGAAACCACCATAGTGCCAAAACCAATTTCATTCCCTTCATTAACAACTATAGCCATCTATTTTGCTGCATGTTTCCATTTTCAAATCATTACACTAAAACATTTTGATATGGCATGACAGCAGGTTCACAGAAAATCTAGAAATGTAACCCAGTTAAATGGAAATGCATTATGGATTTGGCTTGCAAGCTCACCTTCACACATCCAGCTTCCTTTATCGCCCGAATAAGGGGCTTCTGCTCGAGCGCCTGCTTCGTAGGCACCGCGCAGATGACAACGTCCACCTGCCGCACTGCCCTGAGCAGGCTTTGATAATCTTCCAGCGACCCCTGAACCACACCCAAGCGAAGCCTTATAGCGGATTGAACCACGCTCTAGTTGAGCAGAAGAGACTAGGGATGCCGCGCGTTTACCTCGAGCAGCGTGGCGCCGGCGGCTACGAGTGGCTCCAGCGAGGGGGAGTCGGGGCGGGCGAAGTGGTGGGGCCGGACGAGCGCGAAGGTGGGCTGTCCAGCGGCGAGGCTGGCCCGCGCGAGGCTGCCGCCGAAGCGGCCGGTGGCGCCCACCACCAGGACCCGGCTCCTCGCCCCCGCCCCCGCCGCCTCCGACATCGCCGCCCCGTTCGGTTCGATGCGATCCACGGCGTGATTGGCAACGCGCCTGGCGTTTGGCCAAGTGATTACCTCACGATCGAATCTGATCAAGAACCGTTGGTTCAGCACATCTCGCTGATCGGACGGCTTTGGAGCGAAGTTTAGGAGCAAGTGTTTCCTGTTGGAGGGTTGGTGGCCGAATGATTAGCCCGTTTAACAGAGAATTTTTGTTAATTATATTTCGAAGTAAATTGTTTTATGCGAAATTCATACATTTTTATCCTGAATTTTGATCGATCACTTATCATTCATTCAAGAACCCAATTCTCCAATTGCTACATGGAAATCACCGTATGAATTACTGGATTGCTATACAAGATATTCTAGTATGCTACACTGGCACTGTGGCACACGGGCCACCAAAATCAGCCCTGGGCCCCTGAACCCTGATCCATCATCAGACGGTCTGGAGGCTGGGCTCGGCCGGCTTGGCGCGGGCGTCGATGGCGGCGAGCCACTCGAGCAGGGCCCGGTTGGCCTGCTCCGGCGCCTCGTCGTGCGGGCAGTGGCCGGCCTGGAGGTGCACGACGGCGGTGTCAGCGTAGAACTCCTGGATCCGCGCGGCCTTGGCCGGGCCGACCCACGGGTCCAGGTCCCCCCACAGCAGCAGCAGTGGGCACGCCAGCTTCCCCAGCAGCCGGTCCAGCGTGTACCGGCTCTGGTTCGACATGAACCGCGACATCAGCCGGTAGTACACCTCGCCGGCGTTCGGGTCCGCCGCCGGTGCCGTGATCGAGCCGATCAGGTACTCGTCCACGTTGCTGGAATCAATGTACACCTGCAGTTTTTTTTAAAAAAAAGCAGACGACGATCTGAGTCAGATAAACCTCGACTGGCATGGCAAATGAAGAACCAGCTCGTGCTCGAGTCACGTTACGCTTTTCAAGACTTTCTCCACCCTGGCCGGCTGCTTGGACTGCCAGAAGAGGAACCCCAGCACCACCCGCTGGAAGGCCTCCTTGAGCGGCTTCACGACGAACCTGGACAGCGGGCTGCTTTCTTCCTCCTCCTCGGCCGGCGCGGCGGCCGGCTTGTTGGGGTCGGCGAACTGGCCGGCGGAGTTGAGCAGCACGACGCCCCGGACCAGCTCCGGCACCTCGGTCGCCGCGAACAGCGTCGTGAATCCTCCCAGGCTGATCGATCGAATGTTCACTTTCATTCAGGCATGTGCTGTACCGTCTGAATTTTCTGAAACTGAAGTAGGTGTGTTGAGTTAACCGCGGCGTACCTGTTGCCTACGAGGACGGCTGGTTCCTTGACGATCTCCCTGAGGAAGTCGGAGACCTGCTCCATCCAGATGGTGGCCTCGTAGTCGACCAGCGCCTTCTCGCTCCAGCCGAACCCCAGCAGGTCTATGGCGTACACCTTGTACTTCTTCGCCAGTTCAGGGATGTTGTACCTGAATCGATTGACAGCAGGTCACAGACTAGTACCAATGCATCACCTATTCACCTTGTCTCTGCCTCCCAGTGTCGCAGCAGGCAGCTCA
Source organism: Setaria viridis (assembly GCF_005286985.2). Taxonomy (NCBI): domain Eukaryota; kingdom Viridiplantae; phylum Streptophyta; class Magnoliopsida; order Poales; family Poaceae; genus Setaria; species Setaria viridis. The sequence continues at coordinate 35,275,463 of NC_048263.2, forward strand.
AAATGTTTGCCCCTTACAGAACATTCGTAAACTGAACTTGTTTCAGTGCGAGGCTTCATTTGGCCCATAATTCAACATACCTCCAATGGAAGGCGGAAGCGCCGAAGCCGTGGATGAGCACGATGGGCTGCCCGGCGCCTTGCTCAACGTAGTGAATCCGGCGGCCCCGCCACGTCCAGAAGTTGTACCCGTCCGGTTTGAACGGCAAGACCTCCAGCCCTGCACGCACAACAGGCGAAACCGAGTCTCTGAAGATACAGACACCAGACATAATTTGATATTCCCAAATCGCATCGTTCAGACTTCAGACTTCAGAGCGTCTCGAATGTTGAGACGTCGAGCTAGGGTCAGGTACCTTGAGCGGAGCCGTTGGCGGAGGCGGGGGACGAGGTGGCCATCGAGCAGGAGACGGCGAGCGCGATCCCGGCCTTGGTCACCAGCTCCCTCCTCTGCATCATCAAGAACCTGCCCCCTGCCAATTGCCGGGCCCAAAGGATCAGTCTTGGGCGATAACCACAACAGAGTCAGGAGGTGGCGTGGACTTGGCAGAGACCCACCGTTGAGGCCGACCTGCGGGGAACCCGCGCCGCGGCAGCGGCCGGAGCCGCCGGCGGTTCGGAGGGCGGCCACGGACGCGACAGGCATCGGCAGAGGAGCAGGCAAGGCTTCTGGAGAGGGATGGAAGCACCGGAGCTGAGGAAGGAGACCGGGGGAAGGCTCGCCCGTCGGTTGGTTTTTGTGGGCTTGCGCCGGGGATCGTGTGGTCCGCCGTGGCGCGGCGCGCGATGGGGTAGCCGTGGACGCGCCCGGGCCAAAAGAGTTTGCTTGCGAAGGAGGCGAGTCGGCAACGGTGCGGTTCGGCCAGGTTTTTTCTTGGCCTGGGCTGTTGAATCCCCGCTGCCGAAGAAATATCTGTCGGAACGGCACCTGGGCCTTGTTCGCCGGCCGCGGCTGGGCCACGCACGGCATGGTTCCGAGCGGAAATCCTATCCATCTTCGGAAGATTTTTCTTTCTTCAGCAACTTTCAATGTTTGAGGTTGGTGCAAATAACCACGTCCGTCGGATTCCGTCCTCATCTCCTTCAACCCTAACACCCCGCTGCCGCTCCTTCCCCTGCTTTGCTGCGCCGCCGCTACCGCTCGCTCACGCCGCCGCGGCCGTCGCACTCGTTGCTGCCGCCCACGCCGCCACGGCCGTCGCGCGTGGCGCTGAGCTTGATGCCGCTTGCATGCTGCTTGCTGCCGCCCTGCCGCTTGCCTGCTGCAGCCCTGCATGGCTGCATCTTGCTTGTTGCCAGCTGCTGCTTGCCTCCTGCGCCGCTATGCAGTTTGCCTGCTGCAGACCTGCCGTCGCGGCCTCGCGTGTGCTGCTGCCCCTCGCGCCGTTGCTGCTCATCCTGCGCCACCACCCGCGGACGCTGCGTGCGCCGCCGCCGGGCACACCTTGCCGACGAAGAAGAAGAAAACCGAACTATATTTTTTCGGAAATGTTTATCTACATTTCTCAAAATGTTGAATTTATTCTTTGAAAATGTTGGAATAGGTCGAAGAAAATGTTGAAAATAATGAACTATCGCAACATAATGAGCGTAACAAAAGTTGGTGAATATAAAAAAATATTGAACTAAAATGTTGAATTACTCCCATCCGTTCTAAGGTGCAGGTTGTTTTGGTTTTTCTAGGTGTATAGATATTATTATGTATATGGATATAGTGTACGTCTTAGAAAAGCTATAACGACCTACAATTTAGAATGAAGAGAGTAGATCTCAATAAATGTTGAACCAATATTTTAAAAATGTTGAAGTAGGTTTAAAAAATTGTTTGAATATAGTATTCCAAAATGTTGAATTCTCGACCTCGTTTCAACATTTTTAATGTTTATACTATTTCAACATTTTAACTAGACTGTTGAATATGTTTCTTAGATGGTTAAATCAAGATTTTTTTAAAAAAATTGAAACACCTAAAAGTGTTTCCTTGAATTAGAACCATTTAAAAAAAGCACGATGGTAAATCCCTAACGAGATATTCGTTTGATAGCTCAAAACAATATTTCTAAATTCCCACGTGCTATCCTCATCTTGACCACATGTCGCATAAAAAAATAATTAACAAACCAGCTTACTGATGCTTCTATAGTTTTATGGGATAAAGCCGATTCGTAAACGGACGGTGGGTGGAGTAGCTGGTTCGCTGGGCTAATCTTGATTTGTGGGCCGTTTCCTGGGCTCTGTGCGATATGTAACGTTTCTTTCTTCCGGTAGACAGATAGGTGTTCCGAGCCGCCAAGCGAAGTGCACGCATCACACATTTCACACGTACTACCTGCGAAACAAAATACAGACAGAAATAGTGTCTTTTAACTTTTCCATAGAAATGCTCAAGGGAGGTAAAAAAAAGATCAGGCCAGGATTTCAGTTGGATCTTCAGGAGCCAGCGACGCTCTGACTCTGAACATCTCCAAGGCAAATCCTCCTTGCGAGATTCCCATCGTTCGAGACTTGGGACATTTCGCAGCCTTAAAACCGTCAACCGGTGGAGGATCATTCGGTGGTGCACATGTGAAGGCGCTGCAAGCAAAGCACGCACGATTCAGCTCTGATGAACAGCAGCAAAACAGCGCGCAGCTGCTGCTACTGCTGCTCCTCGTGCCAGTTCAGAATCTCTAGACGGCGAGCTCGTGATGGCACCAGCCGCACCCCGGGGGGGGCCTCGCTAGCGCTCGCAGCTCGCTTGAAAAAGAGGCTACTCGGCGCGAACCGCGAAGCACTAGTTTATGCAATGGACCACGGGCGCCTCTCTGAGCGCACGTCGATGGGTGAGCTGAGCTCCACTTGGAAAAATTATCACCTCTGCTGCAGCCGGGAGCAGCACACCGGGCCGGGCACACAGTGTTTTTGACCGGGCCAGGCACTGACAGGTGGACCGCACTACTCCTGGGCCCACCTGACAGAGTCAGTGGGGGTGGAAAATGAGTGATGGAAATAAACCATAACTCTTCGATTTAAAAAGTGCAGGAGCATAATAAAATATGTGAAAGTCCCTGAGGCTGGGAGACCACTTGTGAGAAATGAAACCTTTCTGCATGGTGCCCATTTGAAAATAAACAAAGGGAAGAAAAAAAAGGGGGGGGGGGGGGGGGGGGGGGTGGCATCGATCAAAGGGTGAGATTAAAGTATGGCCTACTTGCCTGTCAGCGTCGGCCTAAAGAGGGACCGGTGGTCATCGTGGCGAGGGAACTTGAAGGAAAAAAAAATTCTGAAATCAAACGCCAGGGACCAACGGTCCTCACCTCCTCGCTTGACGAGGTCCACTGCCCAAATAGGCTGCGAGTTAACCCCTTGATTACCATCCTTCCTAGATGTAGTTAGGTGAGCCGTTCCATCTGCATCCGCTGACTGGGCCACCACATCACGAGCCAAGATGAGGTGGCGCGTCCAGTCAGCACTGCAGGCTTGCGTGCCCAGTGAGATGGGCGCGGAGCTAGGTCTTGTTTAGTTGGTCAAATTGGGAGGTGCCAAATTACTGTGCTGGCACTGTAGCACACTGTAGCGTTTCGTTTGTATTTGTGAATTATTGTCCAAACATTGACTAATTAGGCTCAAAAGATTCGTCTCGCAAAGTACAACAAAACTGTGCAATTAGTTTTTAATTTCATCTACATTTAGTACTTCATGCATGTACCGCAAGTTTGATGTGATGGGGAATTTTCTTTTTGCATAGTGCCAAAGTTGGAAGTTGGGGGTGAAGTAAACAAGGGGCTAGTCAGCTAGAGATCAGGTTAACTTGGGCCACCTATTTTTTTGCACAGAAGATTTTTTTTTTTGCAAGAAAAAGCTTAACGTTATAGTTTTCCCATGAAGTTTAGTGCTGAGTGCTGACTGTGAAATTTGCACGCTAGGAATGCAGGATTCCAAGATGAATCATCATCACTGAGTGAGAAAAATCCTAGGTCTAGGTGGACAAAATGCTTGAGCAGTGCCAAGCTCAGCTCCTCTCCAACGTTGCCTCTTGCTTGGTCAAAAAGGGCATGAAGAAAAGAGGCTCCAATTGCGCAGCGCGGAACATGATTGGGAGCCTCATGACGTGCAAACCCAAAAATATTTTCCGGATCATGCACACCATCATGTGCTTCCGTCGAAAATTGACCATAAACCTGCACCCTTTTTGACAAACTTTCACACGTACTGTCACCTGATGCCGTCCTATCCGTATCCGGCTGGTGATTTGGAACACCGACGCCGTATTTACACACAGACCCCTGCTCATCATTGCATTAGCAGAGCCTTCCTAGAGATGATGCCTGAACATGGCGAGTTATTGGCCGCCGCGCCGGCATCCCGGCCGGGGACGAGATGGTGGTGGCGTGGGCGTGGTCACCACGTCCACGCATAGGAACGGAGCGGAACGGAATGGAATGGAATGAATGTGCTCTCGGCGGCTACCTTGTGAGTGCCCATGCCGATGCCTTGAATGCAGAGCGAGCAAGAGATGGTGCGATGATGCCAATGGCAACCCAACGAGCTGTCATCCTCATGAAAAGGGTGCGAGCACACACACCGTCTGCTATCATGTCCAGTAGGATCGGTGTTGCTGATCAGGAATTTGATCTTTGTGCTTCGTCGAGAGGGAAATTCCTCCTCCTCCTTTTTATGTGCCTTGATTGACCATTTCCTGTGTTGATTTTTTTTTCATGAGCATGAGGGAGTTTGATGTCTGATCACATGGGTGTGCAACTTGCTGAACCTATTGTGCGCTTTTTTTTAAAGATAGTGCGAGTTTCAATTGGTATAGCAGAAAAATACAAGACTACAGCTTTGAGAGGTCATAGTCAGGAAAAAGAAAAGAAAAAAAAGGCAAGAGAGCCCTCTCCATTTAGTGATAACAGGAGAGCCCCCATATTCTCCAAACCATTTATCGAATGGGCAGCAACATGCAAGAGGTTCCTGCGTGCACCAGCTACCTATGCTCCAAGCCGTTTAGCACGGAAATTTTAACGTAAAACTCACATAAAAAATATTGGTGAGAAAAAAAGGATGAGGGAAATTTTAGCATGAAAAAACGCAGCAAAACAATATGTGCCCTGATAAAGTAAAAAATCTGGATGTGGTGCATCAAATCCAGGTTTGGTGCATCAAAATGATGACTTATTCATATCTACAAGGAAATCTTATAACACACTATGTACATATAATTCCATCAGCTATAAATATAATCTAGATTTAATCCAGATTTCAAAGTGAAATGAGGTACATCCATCAGATAATGATTGATTCATATCTACAGGCAATCTTATAACACACTATGTACATAATATAGCGCCTCCAACCAAAATAAAACATACTTCTCCCTGCACCTCATATTTAGATCTCTATCCCTGAAAAGGATAACAAACAAAGTCATACTTAGTAGCCCCATTTTCAGAAGAGAGAAAACAAAAAGTTACTTTCAATCTCATGTGGACATGTGATAAGTTACTTCCGGATGCTTTTCCAAGTCATGTACAGTTACTTCATATGTCATATGAATCGGTTACAAAATTACTTCCTATGTGTTCCAAATGACTGACTAGTTACTTTCTACCTCAATTAGGTAAGATCAAAGTTACTTTCTACACCAGATTAGTAGAACACATAAAGCAGATGTGAAAATGCAAGCTATATATATGGTAAAAATGCCATGTGCATGCAATGAAATATTTTTCAAGGTACTATATCAGAGATATGGTGCCATAAAAAAAAGAAAAGTTTGTGGTAATTAAAAGAAGAAAAAAGTGCAATTGGCAATGACACTTGCAACTTCATTATATTAGAATAAGAAAACCTGTATCAAAATAAGTTACTTTCTACTGTTTCAAGTCAGTGATATGTTCATATCAGGATAAAATGACAAAAGGCACCTCACTAGATCAGATAACATATGTTTAGATTAGTTGAAGGTGTGCAAGTGATTATTTTATCCCAAGTAACAAATGTTACAGCATGACTGTGCGCATGCGGTCATTTTTATCCCAAGTAAAGCACAATTCCCATCAGCACCAAAACTTGAAAAATTATCTAAAATCCTAAAAATAGGGGTTGCATTACTAGCAAAACTGACCTAACAAAAACATGGAGTATGGATGTATAGCAAAATTGCAGCAATCATGATTGGGAGGTGGAGGTGTGTATGGTTGTGACATACCTCCAGAATATGCATCGTCACTATCTTAGTTGTACTTGAAATGTTGCAAGGAGGGGAGGAAGCTACTTTTTATCTGTTTCAACTAGGGGCAAAAAGTTACTACCTATCTAATGTAAATAGATGTATAATGTAAATAGATGTATAGTTATTTTCCAATCAGGGGAATCAGGGGAATGTTTTACTTCCTATACAAATGTAAATAATGATTAGTTACTTCCTATGTGCTTTAAACTAAGGCAATTTACTTCCTATCTAATTTAAATATATAACTAGTCACATCCTGACCGTTCTAAACCAGTGGCAAAGTACTTCCTATCTCATGTGAATAAATGAGTAGTTACTTCTAAATCTCATGAATATCAATAATAAGTTACTTCCTATCCCATATTTGTAGTAGCACATTGCCTGTTACCTCAAAATGAAAACGAACATCAAAAGAGATGCCATGAACATGTCATGCCTATAGCTAACACTATTTATTCAGGTTTTGTGATTTTGAACCAAACAACAATATGAGGTTGACTAAAGTAAGCATGGCTAAGAGATCCTGTGTAAATGGTACATAAGGATTATATTATGAGCGTTCACCAAGAGCTAAACAACAGATGCATTAGTGGCAGAGTAACATACCAAAATGCTATTGAGTATCAACATGGCATAATTGCAGGGATCATGGTGAGATGATATATGCTTGGTAGATACATGCGGCCTGTTCAGTTGTGCTTCTTTTAAGCCACTGCAAGTTGTGGCTGTTTTGCAGTTGAAGCTAGCAAGCAACAACTCAGCTACTTGGGCTTGCAGCTGCAGCTTCAGCCGCTGCAAAGTAGCACAAACGAACAAGCCCATGATGAATATGTGCCAAGCACTGATCAATTGATAGGAATAACTGATGTGGTATGCTTTAAACATAGAAAAGGAGTTGATGAAAACTTTGTACAACAGGACTGAGTTAGCAGCACTTTCAAAAAGGGCTACAAAGTAAGCTAATAAAGATATATCACCATACTTTCTAAATGAAAGGCACCTAAACTACTACTTTATTTATCAGATAAAACATCAAAAAAATTATCTGCTAATTTCATGCGCACCGGGAACTTATCTAGATCAAAACAATGACATTATGCTTAATTATTTCAATGACAGAAAAACTTGTACACAGAATCTGAATATGAAAAATCTTATAACCCTACTCCATCTTTTAGAAACAAAAAGAAATTCAGCATTTTGCTAATCACTAAATGTGTAAAATTCTATGATAAAACTAACACACCATGAAACTACAATTGGCAAACATAGCAAAAGAAAGTAGGTCCAGAAAAAATCTAGTTACTTCCTGTGAGTTTCAAAAGCTAGGTGGAAGTTACTTCCTAACTAGTGTAATGGCTAGTTACTTCCTATGTGTTTCAAATCACGGGCTAGTTACTACCTATATAATGTCAACCAATGATCAGTTACTTCCTATGTCTTTCAAATCAAAAGACTGGCTACTTCCTATTTCATGTAGATAAATGATTAGTTACTTCTAATCTCATGCAAATCAACGATTTGTTACTTTATCGTTCACATAAACAAACCGACAAGAAAGTTTATGTGTTCCTAGTTCGTTTCTCGTGTAAATATCAAACTGCTCTCGCCCAAATATAATAAATGGCACATATGAAACAAAATAAGAGATAAGTAAAACTAAATCAGAGATAAGTTACTTTATATGTGATGCAAAATTAATGTAACTTACTTCACAAAGTTACTGGTAGAATCCTAATAATTATGAGGATGTTTTCAAAAAAAAGGAGCTACTAACTAGCACAAGCAATAAAAATGATTGCAACTTCAATATAGTAATACATATTTTGATCAGCACATTTGCCACGTAAATCATCGAGCAAAAATACCAGGGCCAAAATAGAAGGGAATAGGGATTGGACAGAGCTCCAGAATAGATGTTTCCCACTGAGGGATAAAGATCCCCACCGATCAGGATACTGGTCGACCCTGACAAGTGGTCCTGCCTGACCGTCCCGTGGAGGCCAAGGCATGAAACGCGTGGAGCACAAGCCAGGAGGCCGGGCGAATCAATTCAGTTCGGATATCACGGGATACTTATTGTAAAATGACTCAGATTGCTTTCCATTAACAACTGACTAGGATTAGATCGTATCCGATTGTGACCCTAGGTCATCAGCCTATATAAGGCAGCCAGGGATTGGCCCCCGAGGGCAAATCGACTCTTCGCATCCCATACCAACAATACAATCCACCAGAACATAGGGTATTACTCTCCGGAGGTTTGAACCTGTGTAAACCTTACATCCCTATGTTACCATTCGTTCTTGGTCTCACGATCTCTCCCGCCTACAAATCTACCACGTGTGTAAACTCCTGGTGGACTGCCGGTCACTAAATCCTATAGTTGGTGCGCCAGGTAGGGGTGATTGTGAGATCCTTCCCAGCGAGCTCGATGGCATCACGCCCCGACGTCATTTTTCCCGAGAGCATGAAGGACTTCCTCGCCAATTTGATCCAGCTCCGCTTTGGGAGCATGCCGGTGGACTCCGACTCCACCGTCTTCTTTGCTAACTCGACGTCCGTCGCCAGCTCGACATCCGTTGGATCTGCTTCGACGGAGCAAGATCTTCAGCCGAGAATCATCATGCCGCTAGCCCAGCAGGTCGGCGATCTCTCTCTCGGAGAGGGCCCTACACATTCTCACGGCAACCCGCCCACCTACGCCCTTCAATCTAATCATGGGGCTCGATCACATCAGCAACACCATTGCTGAGTGCATCAACCTCTCTGAGGCGACACTACGCCCCGAAAGGTTTGTGCAGGGCTGTCCCCGTGCCCCTTTTGGCATCAAGAACTCGGCTGCCGTGTTTTCCGAAATACTCGTAGAGTCTTTCCAGATCCAATTTGACGACCCACCCGAACCCACCCAGTTTCCGGACTGCGGTGAGTTCCAGGTCCCTCGCTTCGCCCTAACCCCAAACCCTTACGGTGAGGGCGATGATGGAAGCTCTGCATCATAAGATCGGGAAGTCTTCGCTGTCTCCGCCAACGAACCTCTTCGTGACGATGAAACTTCCTCCCAGGAGGAAGGGTGCAACAAGAGGAACCGAGGCCGCGGCGGGTGCCGCCAACAGGAACGAGCCAAGCACGTTCGTGGGCCACCCGCCGCCCCCGCAACGGCCGACACACCGCCCATCTCGCCGGCACCCAATGGCACCGTCAATGGTGGCCAGGACAACGCTGGAGGTCAACGTAGGCGTCCCTTACGCGCCCGCAATCTGCAGGCCGATCTCGAGTAGGCCGATCATGAAGTCTTCGCCACACCCTAGGCCAACCTGGGGGCTATTTTTGCTGACTTAGAAAATCTTCCAGACTCGAAGCAACTGTCGTGGATCCAAGCGCATCCGTGGTTCTGCCTCGCCATGCCTCCATCGGTCGCCATGGCCACAGACTCCTCGTCCCATGATGGGATGCTGCTTGCCCTGTAGCAGGTCGGTACCAAGCAGTCGCCTCGCATCTGTTGCACCGGCGGGCCCTGCGCAACTCCTCGCATCCTCGCATCTAGCCGCGCCGGCCGCCGTCGCACGTCCTCCTCGTACATCACCCGGCCGCCACTTGCCTCGCATCATCCTGGCCGTCGCGCCTCCCAGCCGAGCCGACATGGCGGGCCGCTACCGAGCAGTCGCCTCGCATCCGTCGCGCCAGCCTGCGCAGCTCCTCGCATCCGGCCACGCTGATCCGGCGTCGCACATCCTCCTCGCGCAGTGCCCGGCCGCCACTTGCCCCGCACCATCATGGCCGTCGCACCTCCCAGCCGAGCCGACATGGCGGGCCGCTACCGAGCAGTCACTTCGCATCCGTCGCGCTGGCCAACCCTGCGCAGCTCCTCGCATCCGGCCGCAGCGACCCGGCGTCGCACGTCCTCCTCGCGTAGTGCCCGGCCGCCATTTTCCTCGTGGTATCATGGCCGTCGCGCCTCCCAGTCGAGCTGACATGGCCGCCGACGAGCCCACGCACCTCAGTACTTCCCCCAGCCTCCAACCACCGGATCCACTCTCGCAAAAGGATAGATCAGGTCGTGGGGGACCATGGATCTAGCCCCGGCGGGCCTGGTCTGGTGAGGCGGTTGGCGAGGTCGATGGCCGGCCAACGAGGACGCGGGTAGCGACAGCATGAGAGAAGAAATGCCTCGCCGCCACCTTCCTTGTAGCCGGCGGGCTTCCGTCGAAGCTGCTCAGGCAGCAGCGAGGGGTTGGAACGGAGGGAGAGGGGTGGCGGTGCGGGGGTCAGCGTATGGCCGAGTCGCCCCGGGAGGAGCGACGCGGGGGCATTGGGAAGAAGGGTCCAACAACAGCTTTTATTGTGCGATTTTTCTAAAAAAAACGTGATGTGATGGCTGCTGCTATAGTGGAAGAATCAGGAATGGGTGCAAAAGAAAATGACTAGTATATATTTCGGCGGAAGAACGTGTTGGTATTTCAAAAAAAAAAGGTAGTTTTATAGGAGAGGAAAACATTTTTATGACGACAGGATCAACTCATTGAGCTCCTAATAAATAGTGCGACTGTAAATTTTATCTGAATTCTTAGATTTTTGAGAGCCACCAAGTGAGCGATCGTGGGCTCGTGGAGTGAACTTGCAAGGAAATTTCTTGGTACGGGACATATTCCGTAAGATCAGGACGTAATTTACTAGAGCACTGTGGATGAAATGCACTTTTAGGACCACACGCGCCTTTTCCTACCCAGAAGTTCATGAATGTCGCTTTTTTCTCAAACTTACGCACATAACTTCTGACGTCAACAATTGTCACAGAAAGCACATCTGATAAATACATGTGTTAGCTTGCCATCTTCATTGCTCTGGAAGCTGTACAGCTTGTTAATTTCCCTTTCAATAGACATTCAAGTATTCACATGAAAGTTGGTCGACGTCAAGTATTCTAACCCAAAAAAGTAGCTTTACCATGCAGTAACTTGTTCAGCTACCTCATCAGTGCAGATCAACTTCAAATCCAGAACAGCAACCGGTAGAGAGCGGTTGTTGTGCGCTTGTGCGTATACAGTGTTCTACTGGAGTTACAGTATTGCATAGGATTCTTGCTGGGCGGTTGTGAGTTTTGGGAGTTGATGAGCTGCAAGTACCACACAGGAAAGATAAACACCTTGAAAAGTGAAAGCTCAGGGAAAGAAAACAAAAGCTGCCCCACCGTGCTTAAAAAAATCGTCCCCACTTTTCCCGAACCCTTTTTATCCTCAGCCTAACACAAACCCACACACAAGCGCGCAGAATTCACAAGAGCTGCAGTGAGGAGAGAGAGGGGGGAGCGGCACTGGAGAGCGGAGAGGGATAGAGCCTGGAAGGTGGAAGCCAAAATCCACAGCGTATAGAGGGAGGCAAGAGGATCTGGAGCTCCTGGGGAGAAGGAGCAGGAGCTGGGAAAATCCCATGGAAACGGTTCGCAGATGCGCAAGTGGGGCTCCTTGATCTGTTCTTGAGCGGAGAGTTTTGGTCTTTCGAGCTGCGGAGCTGAAGAAAATAGATCCTGGGGATATCGAAGTGAAGAGGGGGCTCAATTTTTCCGGCTCCCTGTTGCTGCATTGCGGCCTCCTTCCAGATCCGAGCCGCCGCACGAAGAAAGGTGGGATCTTTGCTCGCCATCTCCACAAACCCGCCCAAAATTTGGGCTTCTTGAGCTGTTCTTGGGAGTCCCGTGCTTCAAATCTGTTGAAGAAAGTCAAGCTTTTTTAGTTGGGGGGTAGATGCGGGAGTGATGTCAACTACTTTATGAGCTGTCCCCTGCAATTTTTGTGGGTTAGATTCGCTAGTTATGGCGGATCTTGCCATGGAGCACTAGCTGTTTCTTTCGGCGAAGGCGAAAGGAACTTGCCGTAAGCTGCAATGTCTCTCAAGAGCATTGTGGGGCAGCTAAAGGAGATGAGGGACGGCATCGGGAGCATGTCGAGGCGCGCCGGGGCCTCCGACGGGCGCGCCGGCCATGGCCGCGCGGGGTCGCGCCATTCTTGGCCTGGCCTGTGGTCGGAGCAGCCGCAGCCGCAGCGCCATGGCCACGGCCAGGAGGGGTCGCAGCAGCAGCATCAGGGGCGGTGGGCGAACCTACCGCCGGAACTGCTGCTGGATGTGATACAGAGGGTGGAGGCCAGCGAGGCGACGTGGCCTGCGCGTCGCCAGGTCGTGTTGTGTGCGCACGTTTGCCGTTCGTGGCGCGAGGTCACCAAGGAGGTGGTGAAGACGCTCGAGGAGTGCGGCAGGATCACCTTTCCCATATCCCTCAAACAGGTATCGACCTCCTACATCAATGTCCTCCGATGTCATGAGTTCATGGCAAGTTTACCGTGTAAGGTGTAGTGTTTGGATGCCTTGATGCTTAACTTCATACTTTGCACAGCCCGGGCCTCGCGAGCAGCCAGTGCAGTGCTTTGTGAAGAGGGACAGGGCGACATCCACATATCTCCTCTACCTAGGGCTCAGCCCATGTAAGTTCTCATGCCTGGCTGTTGATTTAGTGTTCTTGTTCAGTTGTTTTGTTCTTATCCCTTTCGTAGTAGTGTGTCTGCATGAAGATGAACTATTTTAGTTATGGCTATCTTGCTCTAGTGCCAATTTGCAAGAATAAACTCACAAATAAACATGTCCTTGCAATACAAATCTAATAATGTAAACGTGGAAAAGGAAGTTAATTCTATGGTTTATTCATTTAGTTGAATATGTGTCAAATAGGAATAGGTTTGGCATCACAAATGCCTAGTTCATGTCACGCAAACAGCAATATGGTTCTGTTCTTTTATATATCTCAAAATATTTCCTACTTCATGGAAGAGCATTGGATCCACTCATCCACAGCCTATTGCACGCCTGGATGTTTTCTTACCCTGCTTGTCTGTTTGAGCATGCTATGCAAAATTCAGCTTTGAGTTTACAATCAAGTCTCCAAGACAATCGGATAGATACCTTTTTTCCTATGCAAGAGCGTTAGTGGCTGGCTGGCTGCTAGTCTGGTCTGAGAAAGAAGCCAGCTGTAATTAGTGATCTGTGAGCGTCCCCTACAGACTGTGAGTATACCTGTCTGATCACATTGAAGTTACTTTCCTTACATTCATAGCAAACATAGCAGGGCTCAAAGATGAGCTCAACTGTTGGAAGAGCGGTGCATTATGTTTTACTAGAATAGGCAACAATGCATAATTGTGGCTATCCATGGTGTACGACTTCTATGCACATTCCTATTTGTGCCAGATGTGCACAGATATCTACTCCCTTGGCCCCGTATTAATGTGGATGTGGTCCTATCCTCTTAAAACTCGGTGTGCCATTGAGTAGGATGCATTCAGAATTGTTAAACAGCCTCCACCTCCTGTTTAGGATATAAGTCTTGATCATAATACTTTTACAATTATTTATACAGAACACCATACTGAAGCTTATATGTGCTCAATTAATGTGAAAACACATCACTTACTGGTGACTTTGTATGTTACACAGCTCTGAATGTGGAGAACGACAAGCTTTTGCTTGCAGCTCGTAAGGTCAGGCGTGCCACGAGGACTTCTTTTGTGATCTCATTGGCGTCTAATGATTTCTCTCACTCCAGTAGCACCTATGTTGGTAAACTGAAGTAAGCTTATTATGTCAACTTAAGTGACATGATCATTCTACTTTGTCTTAGTAACTTTCTTTACTAACCTCACCATTTGTTTCTCATGAATCAGGCCAAACTTTCTTGGCACAAAGTTCACAATCTTTGACAGCCAGCCTCCTTCTGATGCTGTGGTGCTACCAAACAATAAACCAAGCAAAAGGCAGTCGAAACAAGTATCACCAAGACTGCCGCTAGGCAATTACAATGTTGCTACAGTCACATATGAGCTCACCGTCCTACGCAACCGGGGACCAAGGAGAATGCAATGCACCATGCACTCAATCCCAGCCCAGTGCATTCAGGAGGGTGGGAAGTGCCCAACCCCTACTGGCACCATCCACTCACTTGATGAGCCGTCCACATTACCGAGTACCAAAGGAAAGGAACCAGCTGTAGAATTTTCGTCGACAAGCCTCAGTGCTGATCTGTCTGGGCCAGCTTGTACGAGCGAAGCGCCTCTAGTTCTGAAGAATAAAGCCCCTCGTTGGCATGAGCAGCTTCAATGCTGGTGCCTCAATTTCCGGGGGCGCGTCACGGTAGCATCGGTCAAGAACTTCCAGCTTGTTGCCTCTGTTGATCCTTCCCTCAACGTCCCCGCGGCGGAGCAGGAGAAGGTGATCCTCCAGTTCGGGAAGATAGGGAAGGATATATTCACAATGGACTACCGGTACCCGCTCTCGGCGTTCCAGGCCTTCGCGATCTGCCTGACCAGCTTCGACACCAAACCCGCGTGTGAATAACCTAAGGAGGTGTAAAGCAGGGTGCGGATCTTGCTTATGTTCAGACTTCAGATACAACCTGCTTCATGGGCGATGTAAATTCTCTGGCCTTGCTGAGCCACTGCCTGGGCAAAATGGTAGCTTGCGAGGTGGAAACAGGTAAATGACATCTGTACCATTGGAAGATTTGAGCGACCTGGTGTATCCAACTGTTAATGTATTAGGGCGCCCTATGTATTATTGTTGGGATGTTTGGCTGCTAAGTATCACAGCCTTATGGATAATGGACGTTGTGATCATCTTGCTTGCCTGCTCATTTTGAACCTTTGCTATCCAGGGTTGCGCAGATCATCGCTTGCTTCTGCTGTCTGTTCCTCAGTTTCCCTACTTGATGTTCTGATACGTAGACCTAATGCAGCATTTTGATCTGGCAATTAGTTGCATGAGACTGCTATCACGCAACTGCCATTACTGGTAGCTGGGTATCTCGCCAATCATCACGAGAGCGCCACCAGCAGGGGCATCCATGATTTGCTCCCACCCAAAAGAAAAAGGAGCGCGTGCAGCAGTTGCTCGCGGATATTCAGCGATGTGGTGCCGGCGCATCTGCCGCCATGTCTTTCCGCATCCTGGCCATCTCACTCACTGAACCCATCACCCCCCGTTGTCCGCATGATCTCGTCCGTATCCGACCGAGAGAAACAGATGTCGCTCGCCGCGTTCCGCCCCCATCACGACGGGCATGCCGCTCCATGGATGCTACATGCTAGTGCGTAGTGCCCCGTTTAGGCGGACTGTGCAGTGGCCTCTGACTGCAGCGCAATGCGCATGCGCGACAGCGCGAGCTCCCTCGCTGAAGGCAAGGAAGCCCCCTTTGTGGCTGTCTTCTTCCTCGGCGGGATGGTGCCGTGCTGGAAGCCACTTGCCTCGTCCTTGTTTGCGTGACACTGCCGCCGCCCCACGAGCACGCACTCGAGGGCAGCGCGGTGACGTGTGACCGCACACGGCGGCGGCGCCGCCGCGCGTCCCCCACGAAACGTGCGAGGCCCCCGATATGTGGCGGCTGCCCCCGTATCGCCCGTGGTTTCTCCCACGCGATGACGTGAGCCACCTCTTTTTTGACCCATGACCATGCAGCGCGCCGAGAGCTCGTACAGGAGATTCATGCCGTCACGACGTAGCAGGAGATCATCTCCGTCTACTGAACCGGATCTTCTAGAAGGAGGAGGTCGCTGACGCGATCAGGCTGCTACGGCTGGTGCCTTGCTGACATGGATGCCAGTAGGCTTGGAGAGGCACATCTTCTGATGCTGAATTTTCTTCAAACCAACGAGTCACGTCTCCTCCTGCTACCACCAGTACGCGCTGTGAATGATCAGCCGGTGATGAGACTGAATTGATCTCTTCAGCTCGTAGGAAAAACCGTAGAAATTCAAAGGGGACGGAAGGAAATTTTGATCCGCCTTTCTTCTTGGTGGCAAATTCAGAGGAATTTTCAACGAGGGAGACGACGAGTCCACGAGTCACGCCTACACGGAACCCCGCCGGGAATTAATGCGGCCGCCCTCGCCACAACCACCGCAATCCCCGTGCGGCCATATACTCGCATCCGTGAGGGAAAAGCGTGCCGTGCTCTGGGCTCCGTCGCCGCCCGCAACCGCCGTCGATAATTTCCTGAAAGGTAGGGGGAGAGGGAGCGGTCGATGGAGACGGTGGAGGAGGACGTGGAGGAGTACAGCTGGCGGGAGGTGGTGCTGCCGCACCTCGTTCCCGTGGTGCCAGACGCGCCGCCGGAGCTCGAGCGGGAGACCGGGGAGCGGCGCCGCGGCAGGGACCTACTCGTCGCCGTCGACTTCGGCCCCAACTCCAAGCACGCCTTCGACTGGGCGCTCGCGCACATCGCGCGCATCGCCGACACGGTCCACCTCGTCCACGCCGTCTCCAGTTGAGCACCTTCCCCGCCGGCCGCCGCACATACACACATCCTTCCAAACCTTACCTGCCTGCTTACTCCATCTATCTAGCTATCCTGAATTCTGAAGTAGGAGTATTAATTAACTTCAAGGCAGTTTAGATTATGCCGTAGGTTGGTGAACTTACGACTAGTTAATTAACAGTTCGAATTGTTTAGTGTGTCGACTGATTTGGACATCTGACCCCGATTTGGCGGCTTCTTCGTGTATCCAGCGTTCTGGCTTAAATCAGTTACGTCTGGGGGTCTGGTCATGCATGTTGAGCGAACCAATTATGTTTGTCTTGCTATGCATGTTAAGCATGATTGGTGATGCCACAGATTGATGAATGGAAAGGTCAGGATAGTATAGCGCTGTCACTTCAGATCTTACAAACGGGAGGTGTTTCTTCATATTTTGCATTTTGTTAAAAAAGATCAATCAAGCATCTGAACTGCATAACGCTGAAAGAGTACGTTAAATTTGTGGTCAACTGATGCTCTGGCTCAATGTGAAGTTTGATCTGTGTAGGTGTGCATAATGATATCGTGTATGAGAAAAGTCGGGAGCTAATGGAGGATCTGGCTATCGAGGCATTCAAGACTTTATTGGTGTGATCTCTTCACCCTTAGTATGTCTGCGTGTAGTTATGCTGCTTCTTATACAAGCATTTTACGTTGAACATATATAAAACATACAAGGATTTTATGTTGATAGTTATGTTTAAGACGCAGAGGGTTAATTCGCATACCTCAGTTACTGCCTTGCATTCTAGAAAAATAGTGCTAGTATATGCTAGTAAATGATTTCTGATGACTAAAATTGAGCTGATGTGAAGTATGCACATTTGTGAATTCCTGTTTTTGGTTATTTTCCACATTTTCCTCAAGGAATTAATAAGTGTGCCTTTAATTGGAAATTTATAAGGTCCGTACCAAGGCACGGATTGTTGAAGGAGATGCTGGTAAAGTTATATGCCGAGAAGCAGACCGACTGAAACCAGCAGCTGTCATTCTTGGTACACGTGGTAGAGGACTTATTCAAAGGTATACGCCTCTTAAACCATCAATTATATTTGTGCCACATTTAGACACTCAGGCCTTTTGGATTCGCTTGGGACTTGGGAGCTTATGGTACTGGGCCTCTTGACCAACTTTGCAAGTAGCAGATTTTCTTGTCATAATTCTGCTGCTATCCCATCACAATGAGATCTTCCATGCTACGTGCAATCCTAAAAGTTGTCATGCAAATGCCTTTTTCACATCTTTTGTTCGATCTACAGATCTTCTTTGGAGTATTGCCATGATTAAATTCCTGCAATACAGGTCATACACTTGTCCTGTTGCTTGTAAGTTGCGGATGCAAAAATTTTGCTCGTCTATACAACATCTACCATAATTACTCCCAAAAAAAATTCTGAGTACTGAACCACTTTTCAGTTCTGATATGAAGTCATCTTTAGGATCTCCACTCAACAAGGAAAAATATTTGTATGCTAACTTGTTAAGGGATTGCTGGCCTTAGAACGATCTACTGTTGATAGCATGAAACTCAAATTAGGGCATGTACGGTCCTCTTGTCTGGAAAATTAAAAGGTCTTCATTTATAGAAAAATATCTTGCAAGAGTCAGCTATGAAATATGCTAGCCTTTTCCCTTTTGAATGGTGTAAAACGACTCTTTATGTCCCCGTAATTCTATGCCTGGATCTCCTACTGCGGAAGTTTACTGAGAAATGCTGAGTGCTATACCCATGCTCTAATTTAATGATCCAGGTCTAATTGATCAGTATCAGAAACGGCATATTGCCTGAATTATGGTGAGGCACTTGTACAAATGCATGAAAAGACAATGGCTAGAGTGCCCTTTAAAGAACATGATAATTTGCTGAACCGATCTGAAATGACAAGAAGGATTGGGCACTAAAGCAAATGAATGCAATTGAATGTTCTTTATTATCTGTTCTTTCTACCTTTTGGTGCTAGTTCATATTTTATTGCTGAACATGAGCTGGAGATTGCATTTCTAAGTATATCTTGCCTTTGTACTGTAGTGTGCTGCAGGGAAGTGTCAGTGAGTATTGCTTCCACAACTGTAAAGCAGCACCAATTATCATTGTGCCAGGCAAAGGTTGGTTCGAGTTCTTTACTCTTGTTGCAAGCATTACATGAAAACAAGACTGGGTACCAAATAAAGGTTTTTGCTATAGTGCTATGCTACGAAGCTTAGGGATGGCTATGGATAAGTGCAAGAAGCATCTAGTCATGTTGAATCGCAAGAAAATAGTTTGTTTTATGTCTTTAAATCTATCCAGTGTCCTGTATCAAATAATTGCTAGCTATTTTGGACCTTTCTGACGGCTAAACATGTGAACAATAAAGAACAGTTTGTTTCCTCTGCACACTGAAGTCTTGTTGACGAGATCAGCACAATGGGGGGGAAGGAAAGGTTGGATCCGAGCTCCTGGTCTAGAGGGAGTAATATTATGGTTCCAGATCAACAAATTTCTAATTTATAAATGGTTTTTGGGCTAATACTTTTGTTGATCTAGCCACAATGAGAGCAAAACTTTGTTTCTGAAACTAAAATTGCTAATCAGTTCTGAACAAAGACATGTTCCGGGATTCAAAAGTAATTAGTCGTACTCATGAAAACAGAAACATGATTTAACTGGTATCTCAATGCCCTCAAATCACGTGCTCTGTGCCTCTGTCAGTTTAGGTACTCGTAAATATTGAAATAAGATTCAGCTGATATCCCAATATACTCTAATACTTTGCAGTGGTTGTTTTAGTGTATATTGTGCAAGTGAATATCCTTTACTTTCATTGCAAGTGAGGTCGAATTATGTCTTTGCAGAAGCTGGTGAACAGTCTGTGCTTTGAAGGAAGATAAGTGAGAGATGGTGGCTTCTGTTTGTTGTACTTTCAGTTTAGGTGATACAGTGTTGTATATTGTTGTTGGTTTGTTGTGGCAACATGATTTTAAGTGTTTTGTTTGTAATCTGAAGTTCTGAACCCTCTGTGTAGCTTGGCTCAGAAGGAACATTTAGAAATTGGGATTGTAGGCTTGTAGCAGACATACATAGAACACTAGAAATGTACTTGTATTGACATTGCTGACAGAATACTTCATTAGTACAGTTGCTATGAATAAAGAATCTTCAGCCACAAATTTTTCTGTGGTTAAAAGTCCAGTAACGAGGATTAATTCTTCTTACATTTCCATTTTGAGGTTGTCTAGCAAACAGTCACCTGCAAGAAAGCAGCAGCTGGATTCAGTAACTTTTTTATGCTGAAGAGAGGCACAATTCACACAAGTATGAATTTGTTCACCCAATTTTACACAAAAATTAGGCAACTATTACTCGAGGTGCTCATATTTTTGTAAAGTTCTTTAATCAGCTGCCAGATTTAACAATTCTGTGATGGCAAGTGTTCGTTCTGAACTCTAAACTGTAACCTTATTCAGGGAGGTCCTTTTTTTCTAACCCTGATCATCTAACCACTACTGTGTTTCATTGCACATGAGGCAGAGTGACTGCAGGCTTGGCGTTCGAGAAGCAGTTACTCACTTTCTACTGACTGAAACTGTGCATCAAATCCACCGAACAAATTCTGGGAGCCAATATCCCAGGCAGCAGCAGCAGCAGCTCCATTCACCTGCAGGGAGCACCAAGCACTCAATTCAGTTCAGAGAACGGAAGCTAGCAGAGTCGAGGACAACGGATTCCCGGTCACGTACGTTGAGGCACGGCTCGATCGACGGCCCGGCCGCCGCCGTCACCGGCGTGGCAGCCGACACGGGGCATCTCGCGGCGGCGGGCGGCGGGTACAGGTTGTTGACGACCATGTCCAGCCCAAAGCCGGTGGAGCCTGCTGCTGCGGACGGGTGCACCTGCTGCATGGGGTTCATCTGAAGGCAGGCCGGCTCCAGCTGCCCGGCCGGCAGAGCCATCGCGGGCAGGGCAGCAGGGTTGCACGCCTGCTTCAGCTGCCTGCCGAAGAGGTCCTCGACGATGTCGAAGCTCACCACCGGGTTGGATGCGGCGATCTTCATGGACAGGAACTGCAAGAGGAGAGGAGCCTCCGGTGAGCGATCGCACAAACTGGAAGAAGCAGAGAAGACGAAGCAGGCCGGCCAGTACCTCGACTTGCTTCTGCAGGGACTGGACGTAGTTGATGATCTCGTCGAGCATGCCGGCCTTGCCGGTGACCTTGCTGCACCCGGGCACCAGCTCCTGCAGGTATCTCATCCGCTCGCTGATCCTCTCCCTCCTCACCTGCACATACATTCGGCGATTGATTCTGAGTTCTGACAGCAGCAGGATGCATACGCAAGGTAGGATCGGTGGTGATGTGCGGCATCATCGAGCGTGCAAAATGGTAGCTGTGGCTTGTGGGTAGTACCCGCTCGGCGAGGCTGTGGCTGTCCGTGGCCTGGCCGCGGCGTGCCCGGACGTGGATGTAGTCGGTCTTCTGGCCGGCAGCCGCCGCCGTCGACGCCGCCTCCGCCTTCTTCTTGGTCCCCGCCTTTGGCCTCTCCTGCTTCCCTTTCCCGGGCGCCGCGATCTCACCGAGGCCACCCAGCTGCTGCTGCTTCCCTCTGGGTCTCTTGCTCATGTCGTTGCCATCACCCTGCCCAAGGCCAAGTTTCGACACACGCGTCAGTCAAAGACTTCAATCGAATTTGCACGGCACTACGGCAGTGCACATCTCCGGTAGAGGATTGCACCGTGATAGCATAAATCTCTCACCTTGGCGTCGAGGTACGCGTCCGGCCGCCTCTTCCTGAATCCGCCGGCGCCGGCGCTGCCGCTGCACGAGGAGGTGTCGTTGCCGTCGCCGGCGCCCGGCGCCGCCGCGGCCGGCGCGCCAAGGCTCGCGCCGCACATGGCGCCCAGGTCCGGCCACTCCTGGAGGTAGCCGAACGCGCTGCACATTGCGCCGAACTTGTCGTCGTCGAGGTCCAGCAGGCCCTGGCACAGGCTCTCGACGGTCCCCTGGCATCGCGCCATCTGCAGCCCTCCCGAGGCGATCGAGCTCAGCGCTTTGGCCTAAGCAGAAAACCAACGATGCCCGACAAGGCTTCCTTGGCTCAGCTGCTTGGCGCAGGCAGGCGCGCGCGTGAGCTGTGAGCCCCCGATGAAGAGAGAATTCGAGCAGCGTGGCTGGCAATTATGCAGGACAGGAGGTGTGTGCGCGTGGTAGCGTAGGGTGGGGGGAGGGTCTTGTGGGTGAAGCTTGCGCGTCCCTTTCGATCCCCTGCGTCTGTGGCCTCCTGGAAAATTTCCCAATCCATATATATAGGGAGAACGGCGGGTGGATGGATAGGGGAGGGCCTTTGCTTGGGGGCGATGGTACTTGCATTGGCCATGGGGAGATTGGATTTGGCCCTGCTGCCTGCCTTTAGGTGCGGTCATGTGAGGTAGGGCTGGATAAAGGGGTGTGGGGCAGTGTGTTTCTTCAGCTGGCAGATGCAGTGGCTCCTAGGGCCCCAATCTGCCGGGCGGGCCCTTTGGTTACCCATAGACCGCAACTCAGCTGTGCACGGTGCACCAAAGAATCAGCAACACCCAAAGATCAATGCTCACGAAAAACTGTTTGTTTGTTTGTTTTTGTGCTGAGAATTTCCTTATTGCATGTCACCGGAAAAACTATAGCCCCTCGTATGCTATCAATGTGTAAATTGTCTATGACACGTGGGATCCTCACGGTCAGTAGCATATCAGTTTTGTTCAAAAGGGGGTTTAGGTTCCATTCCTAGTTTCGTAGCACCTGGCTCACGCACAAGTTTTTCATAATTGACGCGTCCTGAAAAAGCTTTCCATTGGGAGGTATGAACAGGGTGCAGATTAAAACGGAAAGGCTTCTCTTCGGAGAGTCTGAGATCAGAGCATCAACTGAAACTAGCTAGGGGTTCCAGCTGTACGTGTGCTGAAAGTGAGATGCGCCCAAAATTTCTTCCTGAGGCTACAAAAGGACGATTTGGGGAGGTGACAGCTGCTCCAATAACAGCATGGACAGCTCTATCCTCTCTGCGCTGGCCGGGCCCCGGTGACTCACCAGCCACCACAGGTTACCTGCCACGTGGGCTCTCCATATTAACAGGTAAGGCCATCTCAGATTAATAAAAGTAACCCCACTGGAAATTCCCGTTTTTATGATCTCTGTTCTTGAATTGAACGATTTTGTGAAGAAAAGCACACGCAATATCTAAATGATTTTTGAATTTGATCTTATCGCCAATTTTATGTGGATACATATATAGCTACGAATCTCATCCAAACAGCGAATGATTATCAAATAAAAAAAACATTTTTCTTCGTTCAAAGTTGAAGGAAACGAAACTTTCCTTGAAAAAAAAATGGAAGCAAAGGGAGGAGTAGCACCGTGCCACTGTACACGTGCACATCGCCTGGTCCAGCAATGATCAGTCCTGACACGAATCCGGAAGCATAGCGTTCAGATCTCTATCATCGCGTTTTGAAAGGAATCGAAGCTCGAAAGTGAAGGCCAGGGCATATCGCTTCATCAGAAAATAATTGAATCTGGATGCGCAGAGACCAGAACGGGTGCCTTTCACCTGGCAGTGTACAGGATGGATGAAGGTCAGGAGGATTGCATTTTGGCGTGTGCACATATGCTTGCTCCCATTGCTCTGTTGCTCGATCCGAACGATAGCCCAAGCTTGAAACAGTCTCGCCTTGTTCTCGGACAGTAGCGACACACTGCATACATGCATACACGCATGCATGCACTTGGCGGCCCTAGCTAATGCCTGTGCTTCTGTTGTTTTTGCGGCCATGATGCCGCCGATTTGTTCGATAAACCTGAACGAATGAACTGAAGCTCAATTTTATTCGTTTTGGGGTGTAAACAAAAAGTCTGTGTTACGGTGATTGGCGAGTGGCCACCGTGCACGCTAACAGGCGGCCCTAGCGGCCCTTACTGTAAACAAGAAGAGAGCAAAGGAAGGGGACGAGAGCGAAGCAGAGAGCCAGAGACGGATGTGCCTGGCGACGTGCCGGCACCATGTGCGACGCCAGCGCCCCTCACAGGCCGCGAACTCGAGAGGCACCACGACTGCTCCGCGGCAAGGCTCCATGGCCATGGCCATCACCGGGCTGTGCCCTCTTGGAACCTTGGCGCCCATGCATTGCACCCCGAACATCTTCTGAGTCATCAGCCATGGATCGATCGCTGGAGTTCCAGAAAGAGCTACACTGCCCTTTGTATTGGCAATTGGCACGCGCACAAGTCGGCCAAAAGTACAGAGAGAAGCCCTGTTAGGTGTTAGAGCTTTGTAGATCACGAGCACACCTAACAATGCCGATGCCGACACGACGCCAACGCCAGTGTTTCCCAGTGGCAAAGCTCGTGCCCGCGCTTTGGGAGACCACGAGTATGTTTGAGCCTGTACATGTCGCAGAGCATGAAAGTGCTCACATTGTCCCTGCCCTTCCATTTTTTGCCCCGATCAAAATACGGGACATGCAGGCAAGTACGCAACCTGATCTGACCGGGCGCGGCTGCAGCCGGCGTCGTCCCCTCTCCGCAGACGAGCGCAGGCACCAGGCAGGCCGTTGGGCGCCGCTGCGAGCGCGGTGTGGGGGCGTTGTGGGTTGTCTTCTATTTGTCGCTGCCGGCGGGAGGCGGGGCAGAGGGGATCTCTGCCGGTGCAGCCGAACAGGGGCCCTGAAAGCCACCCCCTGGGCGGACACCCCACATGCGCCGTGCGTGCCGATGCCGCGGCGGGAGGGGGGTGTCGGGGCGGGGCGATGACGATCCGGCACCTCCGGCGACCACCCGTTGGCCCGGCCAGCTAACCCAACCCGACCACGGCTGGTCTCTGGTCCACCCGTCCAAGTGGCGTCCTCGCCCGGTGGACAGATGGGAGGACGACGGCGCTTGTAGTAGAGAGACTGGACAGCGTGCTGGATTAGCCTAAGCTGAAAGCAATGACGACTGGAAGAAGTGAAGCAGATTGAGCACTGCACATCTGAATGCCATTGAAAACAGCTCGATTTTAATGTACGTATATGAGAAAATTCCTCTGTTTCCAATCTGTTCTCATTAAGAGGTGGCTGTGTATGAAAATGGCCTTTTGAGAAAAACAACGTCAACGGTATCTAAATATGAGTTTGCATCAGAGAATTTTACTTTGCTCCGCTACATACGGAGTGCTCTGTTTTTTTTTTCTCTATGTAAGGCATATTAGCATTTGAAAACAATTTGTTTACTACTTCCTCCGATTCAAATTTTAGGTCGTTTTGATTTTTCTAGGTTCATAGATATTATTATCCACCTAGACATACACTATATCTAGATGCATAATAATATATATGAAACTAAAAAAGCTAAAGCGACCTACAATTTAGAACGGAGGGAGTATTAATTACTTTTAGAACAAATTATCATTTGTTACCGATCAATATCTTATTGAAGATATGTGAAATATGAATCTGCTGATAAAACTTTTGGACATTAATCATGCATATAATACTAATTGTTGGTCAAAACTTGCAATATTTGTCTTTTTTAGATCCTAATATGCCCTGCATATATTGAAAAAGGATTCTTATTTATGTGGGATATCTATAAGATTTGGTCCATGCACCTTAATACATGACCAGACAAAAAAAGTAATGATTTTGGTGGCTCATGAGAGAACTACTAATAAGGTTTTTGCCATTAAGACGTCTCCACCACCCTCTGCTTTGTTGCATCTCCTTGTCACCAACTCTTGTTACAGGCTATCCCTCAAAAGAGACCACAGATGCGGCATTCCCCATCACACATCCATCGAGAGCACTTTCTTTTTCCCAGGACTTTGATTGAAACCGACTGGATTACTCCAGAGTCAAGAGGTTGTTAGCACCCTCATCATCTCCTGTTCAACGATGCACCTCACCTTGCTTCATCATCATGGGCACTCGAACTTTTGTTCTCATGCAGTGTCAACTTGGCACGGTGGCACCGCAGCAACCTCATCTTTACAGTCCCATTTTCTGACAAGAAAAATGACTTGGGTGAATCTGAGTGGCCATGATTTCAAGTCCAGCATTATGCTGATTGTTGGGGTTTCCACTCACAAACAGAGCTCTTAGCATTAGATTCAGTGTACATGAACCAAGAAAGAAAGAAACAAACAAACCTGATATGGTGCTGAATAATGGGATCTTAACATTGAACTTACACCTGATATGATGCAGGGCGACAGAACCCTGCACACGAGAATCTATCGACCATATTTGATATTTCGGACAATTTAGAGCATACTCCCCCTCTTTGAAATTACCGAGCTTATTTCGTTTCATTATACCACAGCATTATGCTGATTGTTGGGGTTTCCACTCATCAACAGAGCTCTTAGCATTAGATTCAGTGTACATGAACCAAGAAAGAGACAACAAACCTGATATAGTGCTGAATAATGGGATCTTAAAAATTGAACTCACACCTGGTATGATGTAGGGCAACAGAACAGTATACACCAGTGTCTGTCGACCGTATTTGATATTCGTGACAGTTGAGAGCATATATAATCCCTCCTTCGAAATTGCAAGGCTTATTTCGTTTCATTAGGATAAGCTTTTAGCTAAAAATTACTTTATTAATATAGAATTATCTGACATAAAAATAATGTCATTAGATCCGTACTTAGAAATATTTTCTTATTAGTATACCTTTTGTATCACATAGATGAAATATCGATAGAATATTTCTTGGTCAAAGTCATATCCTAACAAAACATAGATGGAGCGCGCATATTTACAATTTTCCGCTTATTAAAGCTAATGCCTCATTGACATGTGGCACAAGACCCACATGTCAGTCATTCATCTTGGAGTAACAACATTTTGCTAAGAAGTACTCAACTGCCTACATGGTTTATAATTTTGGAAGACAATGAAGCTTGCACGAGAAACCTACAAGCGGCAATCATAAGGTGCGTGCAGTGCAGCAGCATCTGCCATCTGGTAGTCGTCAAGCTTGCTGGCCTCCAATCCGGAATAGGCCCGCCCTGAGATCGAGCGGGGGCATCTAAATCTGCTACGCTTTCGGGTGGCTCTCTCCTGTCCGATGCGCCTTTTGGCCTCGCCACAGCTGTGACTGTGAAGATAAGGGCAAGGTACAATGTCACGGCCAAAGGGAACAGGGGTCTCTCCTACTGCTGAAATGGAAAACTCACAAGTTCCAAAAACTGTTCACACTGCCGCTTCAGTTCAGATAGTCGTTCGATCGAGGGTCCGACCAGTATGCAGCGGTGGAGTGGGCGGGACTCGGAATCGTCAAGAGTCAAGACCTCAATGGTCATCACATAACCATCTGGAAATCTAAATGCGTGTTCATGCAAGTGGACCCAAGTTTTCTTGTGTGGAGCTATCATCAAAGGTCTACGTAGCAGCTGAACTAGGAAACCAGAGGTATTTCCCCTGAAATTATATAAACAAAGCTCCACCAAATGGGGTTTTTTTCCCCTGCTGCAGCATAGTACACAAGGTCACTATTGCCTCCTATCCAAATACATTCATAATGAAAGATTATGAGACTCTGACTCCGTTGATTTGATTAGTCAGGGTGTCGGCAAAGCAGTTGGCTGCGCACATCAACCTCAGCCGTGTCACCACTCACTCATCAGCAGCCGGCCGGGAGCATCATGGGTCTCTGCCCCTGCGCCACACCATCGGCAACCCGCCGTGCATCTGATGATCACCATACCTGAACCTGCTTAACTGAGGTCGCCGTCGCCGAGACAGTACATGTCGCCACTCACAGCCCATGCATGCAGCTCAGCTCGATCACAACACCCTCCTCGGTCAATGACCCAATCCTCACCGGAAGGCGCAGAAGCTAGGCATCTCCTGCTCGGCAGGAGCCGTCGCGTCGTCCTCAGAGCGGCAGCTGAGCTGCTGGCTGCTGCTGCCGTGCAGCATCCCTGGCCTGCCACTCGCAGCCTCGGAGGGGCAGGGCAGGCAGGCGGGCGTGGTCGCCGCGCACTCAGCAGGGAAAGGGACCCAACCCTTGGGCACACGATGCACCGAACCTGGCCGGGGGCGGGGCGAGAAAGGAAGCCTAGGCGCGGCGGCATCCACGTCCACTCGAGGCGCTAGGCCACAGGCCACTAGGGAAAGGGAAGGAGCAGCAGCCTAGCCTAGGGCGTCGTCGATCGCGCGCTGGTGGGGAGATCGAGACCCGCCGGCGCCCTGCGTGCGCTCCAGCTGCCGCCGTAGCGCCATCGGGATCGGATCGGGGGAGGGCGCTGGCCGCGAGTGCGACGCAACGCAACGACCTGAGGTGCAGTGCAGGAACCCATTGGTTGCAGGATCTGGACGCGTAGGAGTTAGGACGGTAGGCAGGCAGGCATGTCAGGTAAAGCCTGTGCCGTGACTGTGATCCAGGCTGAAAGCTTCGCTTGGGCTAGTACGCACGCTGGATGCCTGAACAGTGAACAGTTGGGGAGCGCCGGTGGGAGCCGTGTGGCCTGTTAGCTCAGGGCAGTGCCGGCGGTGGCCTCGGTGGCTGCGGTTCCGGCGAACACGTGCTGATGAACCGAGACCGCAGCTTGTCTGTGCACTACTCCTGCCCATGCGGTTGCAGGTATCAACAGAACGCTGATCAAACAGAGTAGCGTATAGCAATTCTGTGCTGCTTTCACGATGATTCGGTGAGTTCATCAGCTGAGATTGATGAGACTGGGTAGACCAGCGGCAGTCGATCAGCATAGGCGAGAGACGGGGATCGGCGGCACAGGGGACGAAACGGCGGTGTTCCGGAGCATGTATGGGGCATGGAGATCTACTGCTTCGGACAACTCCTCCCGGGACAAACCAGGCGGTCGTCGGATGATCGCGAGCTTCATGATGGTGCCTTGGCACTGAAGAAATGAGTGGCCGGGCTCCGTGCGATGCACCTAGGCGAAGGGAGGGAGCAGCGACGGATCGGATCGTCTGCTGGGGAAGGGGAAATGCTCTGACCTCACTCGCAGCTGCCGACTCGGATGGAGATGTAGCGCCCATGTGAGCATAATTAGGGAGGAGATGGGCGCCAACGAGAGGTCTGTTCCCCTTTGTCTCAGAAAGGGACTAGACTGTCGATGAACTTTCAGGGCAGGAATGGGAGATGCTCTGGAACAAAAATTCAGAGCACCCACAGCATGCATATATCACACATCAATTACTGTAAGTTGCAAGTGCAGTATTTGCGCCAACCATCAAGCAATGGGAAAAGTATGGACTAAATCTTGGAGGAACAAACTTGTTCAGCAAAAACAAGATTCTATTCAGGCTTTGCAGGTATCTTGGGAATAGCGGAGTACACAACGGCAAATTCCCCGCCAAAAGAAAAGAACAACTATATCTACTGGTTTTACACACAGCAAAGGTGCCATAACCAATGATGAGACTCTACTGAAATACATGAGGATGAAAAACTATCATCTCATCAAGCATTTCGCTCGGACAATACAACCGCTACCAAACTATACAGAAGGTGGTTAGTTTCATGCCATATACAAAGGCCTACTCACTTTCCACTAAAAGGGACTACAAACTCGAACAAACTTTGCCACTTTTCAAAACAGTGTGAGTGACCGAGGTTTTGAGAAGATGTTCAACTTCTTTTGGAAAAACCGGGACGACTTTGATATCGGCTGCTTGTGAACTGAGTTGTCGGGAGCATCCTCTACCGCGTCTGTGGCAGCCACTTCTTGTGAACACGAGTTAGTGAACTGGTCGCTTCGCCTCATGTCCCTGAGAAGATGAAGCAGCTTGGTTGAACAACTCTTGGCTTCTTCGGTTCCATTCACTGACAAGTCCACTAGGGCAGGGATCACACCTTCCTTCATTACGAGTAGGCAGTCCTCGATGCTTCGGGAACATATTGCCAAAAGGATAACCACTGCATGCTCTCGTTCTTTAGGGCTTCCTACGTCCAGATATTCTGCGACAGAAGCAAGACACCGACTGGTTCTTGTAATACGCACTGCAGCTTCTTCCATGTCACATAAGTTCCGTAAAATCTCCAAACAGCACTCAACGAAGCTTCCTTCGGAGAAAATGGGAACAAGCTTTGAGATTATTCCCATTGAAACTAGGGAAGATCTTATATCAGCATCACATGAAAGCTCGCAGAGAATCCTTAGGGAAAGTTCAAGGCCTTCAGTATCTTCAGATGCCAGCATTTTGAACAATGGAGGAGTAACAACAGAAGCCATCACATGAGATCTTGGACTGCTCAAGTGCTGAACCAGCCCATGCAGTGTCAACAAAGCTTCGACCTTTAACTCGGAGTCAAGGAAGGATGTGATCAGATGAAATGCTTCTTCGTTCATAGATGGAATCTTAGCCCTACATGTAAGAAAAGATATGTTTGAAAATCATCTCATGAAATATCATGTATGAATATAAGTAACTACCCAAGGCCAACCAACTAACTGACAGAACACATAAATACAGTGCTACAGCTGGAAGATTGTAAGTGCAGGTCTACTTTGCCCTTTTATACTAAAAAGGTTGGAAACACATATATGTAGTATGTTACTGAACCCCCAGCACAAGAGTAACAAAGCAACGATGCAGATTTACAAGAATAACTGATCTTACCTGCTATTGGAAAGAAAAGTAAGAAAAAACTGAAATCCAGCTTTCTGAGCTTGGACACTGTAGCTGCCAGTATCATTTCTCAAGAATTCAAGGAATGCTTCTACAAATCCATTCAAAACCATAGCATATGAAACCTCATTTTCATAATCAAGAACATTCTTCAGATCTTTAATTGACTTTTCTTGGAGTTCTAATGGCAGCATGGACAGCTCATGAAAGAACCTCAGGAACATCTCCTGGTTGAAGTTGTGGAATGACAGATACTTTTGGTAGTCAGCATTCCAAGAGAACTGAGAAATATCTTTTGGATCCTCCATGTCCCTAGCATTGGATGCATTAGAGACATAACTGGCATCAGATAATGCAAAAGATGTATTGCTGTGGTCAATGACAAAACTGTTGTCCTTTCCAGCAATGAGAGGTACTGAAACATTGTGCAAACTTGACACAGAGTAACCGTGCAATTGCTCAGGTAAGTAACTGTAAGAATTTTCGCTTGGAGGAATAAAATGGGAAACTGTAAAACCATGCTCTTTGCACCAATTGCAAATGAGATCTCTCATGCAGGTATTTGGGATCATGGAGAAGTTCTCTAGCTTCATATGTGTCCTAGGACACGTATCATATCCTTCATTGAACCATCTCTCAATATATTCTCTTTCATAAGTCTGTCCAGATGATATTATAACAGGATCATGCATTAGCTTTGTTGATATTGGGCAGCAGAACTCCACAGGTGGAGTAGCACCTCCAGACATACTACTGTGATCCTCGTAAGTCTGAAAGTCTGTCGGTGTGTAGCATTTTTCAGGAGGGCTGGCATCACTGGAAGTTGTGCTTGGAGTTGAAGACTGACTTTCAGGTTGTGAATTCTCATTCCGTTCACCAGAGTCTGATCTGATGCTCTTTCCATACTTCTTAATGAGGTACAGAAAGAACTTAAGGACTCCCTCCTTTTTTGGATCATTACCATTAACCTTGTCAAGCAGTTTCTTGATTGCTCGTCTTTCAATTAAGAGAGCTTTAGGAGATGTCAGGTCCAACTTTGAAGCAGCCTGCAGGAATGTCTCAAGTTCTAATTCTTCACTTGCGTCAGACTGCCGGAGCATCTGTAAAATGGCTTTGCCAGCCTCCTTTTCCACCGGATCAAGAATAAATTTGATGTCCCGGAGATCATTGTGGACTTCAGCAATCTGTATGGAGTAATGTAATAGCAATTAAAAAAATTGCAATATATGAACGTATATGATGAAGCACATTTTCATTCAGGAAAAGATAAGCACATTCTGGTTGAGTTGTAGTTTGGAGCAGGTCAAATGTAGGTGTCGTACTTTGTTCTATAAGCTATTAGAACATAATGTGGCAATAGAACAAGTCGATCATTTTCCTTGAAACCAACATTAGCAAAAATTGAACTGACTGGTTCAGATAAAAATAGACAAAAACAGCAAACCGCATCAGCTAACCTGATTAGCAAGTGCTGGTGGAACCATATTCTGAATAAGGAACAAACTCCGCCTAAGTGAATCCCTGATCCTTTCACATCTTGCTACAATCGCCTCTCCAGTAATAGCCTGAATCATGAATATCCAAAATCATCAAAAAATATTAAAAACAATTTATATAGGATATAAGAATATTTACTTTTCCATCAAGACAACGTACCAAGTAGAGCTTGCTACACTCAATGCAGTGTAGAGTTATGAGATTTCCTTTCTCAACAACATTATACAAGTTGCATAATTCCTGTATGCCTGCTTTACAACCAGGTCGAGCTGCCTCTATTGATGGAAGAATAGAAGAGACCTTATCCAACATCATTGTAAGCTCACTACACATTGAGCTATGAACCTAAAAGAGCAAAACAATGAAACATGAATCACATCAACAATAATGGAAAGAACAAATTTGAAATTTACACATCCAGCAAAACAGATGCATAAGAATAATCTAGAAAGATGAATCAAGCTTCCAGCAACGAATGAAATTGTAGACAAAAAAAAGCTTGGTAATTGAACTCCTCTCCTTAATGTCAGGTCACTAGACATTCTAACGCAATGATTTGTGTTGTTTAATAGCTGCCATGTCTTTAGCCGAGAACTGCCAGGGGATATTGTGTACCAAATCCAACAGTTTGCTTATGTTCAAATTTGCATGATCAGCCATGACACAGAAGCAAGCATTAGCATCATGAAAAGGAATATGAACATGTTACCATAGGCAAAGAGTGTTTGTCCTTGCATAATAGTGGCACACGGCATACAGTTCATATTTGAATGGAAAATAAATGAGGCACGATAATTTACCTTTGGGCAAGATTTACGCTGAGATATACCCATCCTTTCATTGTTCCCGTTTGCCATCCACAAAAGAGGTTGCCAATCTTGATCTCAGCAGTCCTGAACTATTCAAGACAATATTATAATGTCAGAAAGAATCTGGAGCAAAAATTCGAGGAATCTAATCTTACAATGACACTGAATAAGGTTGTTAAAATCATATCCAAGTACACCCATAACCGAATGCTTAGTTGCTTGCCACTTATTAAGGATAGAATACTTAGGTCAAATAATATGATGGCTCTGTAACAAGAGAAAGTCAAATTTGCTGTGAATCATTTGCATTGTGCAAAAAAGTTTGACTAATGTCATTTACCTTTATCCTGAGCTAAAACAAACATCTAACCTCAGGGTTCATGCTAGCTATGTTTGTAACAATTATCTAATATGCTAGTCAAGTAGTCAATTATCGAGCTAAACACATCATACAGAGTCAACTGTCTACTTAAATAACATTTTGAACAAAGGACAATATTAACATTCGTTGACCCAATAGTCAATACCCTGAGATCCTGTGATCCATGGCTAAATGGAGGGAATGGGGTGCTAGTCCCAGTCACCCACCATAGGCGGAAGTCAATTAATTGGTCAAAATCTGCTTTTATTCTTTCTAACAGTGAAACATTTAAAAAGAACCAAATGTGATTCATTTCAGCTGACCTCCCCATAATAGGTAAAATGTGACTAATTTATGAACATAATATCTTTTCTATTGCATATTGAGATTGAATGAATATATTTTGAGTTAATTGTATATTCACTGCAATAATTAATCTCCTTGAGGCAATACATGGGTGTCAATATGCACTATGTATGTTTGTGTATTGTCTCAAAAAAATAGCAATAAGCATTTGAACCTTTTTCCAGGGCTAAAGAACAGTCTTCTAAAGCCAACTTGACATTTTTTTTATACAATCAACCATTTTGAGTTTGAACTTCGCATTGCACCAACTGCACTTATCCATGCTTCAAACACCGGTATGCCTCAAAAACTTAGTTCTATGAACCAAGTATACCTACACCTTGCAGGTGTTATGCCATCCGCAATGAAAAACTAGATTAACCAGATTTATTCATGTAACACGATTCCCAATCAATAACATCTTGTAAGTGTTTCCATTAAGTTAGATGACACTGTACGACTCCTTCCACAATCCACACCATGGATCAAAAATGGCAACCTGGTCGAGTACTCGTGCAGGGAAAAAAATACTAGTAGGAGAAGAGACCAGAACAAATCGACCCTTTTGTTTTGTGGTAAGGTGTGGGACTAGAACAAACAAAGGTGCGGTTTTCAGGTCCCAGGAAAGACCAGGACAGGAGTAGACGAACAATTGTATACAAGTACAAAAATCAGCCAGCATGACCGCTCATCTCTCATAGAAATGATAGCAATCCTTATCTGTTCTAGAAACAGAAGAATCTTCTGAACTAACTTGTAGAGGGGAAAACTCAGCGGAGGGTAGAACACCCCGCACAAACAATCATCAAGCAGCCCCCAAGGGTGGTATCATAAACAGAACAAAGTTGAAAGGGAGGCAAGGCAACCAACCTTTTTCGCTGGGATCTCCTGGACGAATCGATCGCACCAACGAATCCAGAGGCAGATGGCGCTCTTCGAAACTCAGACGGTGCACGCAGGCAACCAAAAGGGACCGCCTTTCTTGCCCTGGAGCATCAACATGGAAACCCTCCCGCAATCACAAGATGAACCAGGGCATATACAGCGAACGAGACGGAGAAGAGAGGACACGAACCACTGACAAACAGGCTCCTTTGCCTGCAGCGCAAGGATTCCTCCCGGCTCACTGAACCATGGCAGGCTCGCCCGGTGGCCCCCTGGATCGGCAACCGACGAGCAGCCAATCGTGGACGGCGGCGGCGGCCCTATGGCTTGTCTCCCCCACCTGTTTCTCTCGCGCCTGCTGAGTGCTGACCCGCCCCTGGAGCAGCCGAGAGATGGATAAAGATGGCGCCCGCGCGGAGAGGAGAGCGAGCGAAGGGGAGGGTGGAACGGGATCGCTGAAGAAATGATGAGGGGAGAGAGAGAGACGGGGGCAGGGCAGGCGCAGGCGCAGGCGCAGCACACTAGCATAGCGGCCCGCACCGCGCACGCTGGCGTTTTTATTCGTTTCGGGCTCGTGTCGAATTCTTCTCCGGCTGCCCACCGCACTCCCCCACCCCCGCCCGCCTCCTTCCCGGTCGTCGCCTCCGCGCAGGCCTAGCGGTTTGCGGGTCCCGCCACCGATGGCGCCACCTCCTCGAGCGAGAGACCGTGGAGATTGAGAGAGATCAGATTAGATTGTTGTGGTGGCGGCGGGCCCCGCGTGGCGACTGGCCGATGGTTTCTGCGGCTGCGTGCGGCCCCCGCGCCCCGCGCCACCCTCCTTCCGCGACGATGCGCGGGCGCGGTGAAGCGCGACGCGGCTCCGCGGCAGTTGGCCACCTACCCACCACCGGAACCCGGAGGCCGGAGGCGATCCCGGCCGGCGGCCTCCGCGCGCGGCATGCGTCTGCGTCGCACGCCCGCCGGCGCCCCGCGGGATTTAATTAGGACACGACAGCAACGGATTAGCAGCGGGCAGCAGCAGCAGGTTGCGTCGCGGGATTAGGACAGCAGATCGAATCGACCCGGCCGGGCCTGCTGAGAGAATCTTTCGCTGGTCTCGTGTCAGTCGCCTCGACACGGTTGGAGGCCTGAAAGCCTTTTTTAAGGAGCAGGTTAGTTGTGTGCTTGGGGGGGTTAGCTTCCGTCTTAAGCTGACTTGTTCCGGAAGCTGGTCTGATTAGTGGCTGGCTCGGCTCCAAGTCTAATCTTTGGCTGCCCTGAAACCGAACCTAAAAAAAAGGTTGCCTAAATCCTCCTAATCTTTTTGAAACCGTGAAAGAGACTCTTGCTTGATCAACACTAAGACAAGAAATCTTTTGACACAAGCATTACACGACGACACCAAGAAACAGAGTCGACCGCGCAGAGGTCACGAGGTCGGCTATCTATCTCGCGTCCTGAACCAACAACTGTTTCTGAACCGAGAGCGAGGCAGGTGGCCAGCGGCCCGGCACCCCGGCACCTGCGACCGCGAGCTCCCCCCGCGGTGGAACGAAAAGGGTTCGCGAAAAGGAGCGGACGCTTCCAGCGACACCGGCCGGGCGCCGGCAGTGCGCCACAAGCCAACCGCCGCCGCTGCTTTTCTGGAAAGGGGCGCGCGGCTGGATGCGAGGTGCCGATGCGAGCATTGGCTGCATCTCGTCGCGCCCCCGCGCGGCGATTTCACGCGTCGCCGATGGGATGGACAGCGAGGCCGGCAGCAAACATCTTCTCGGGCTCTCGGCGAGCCCGGGACGGCCAGCGGGGCCAGCCGGCCAGGGGCTACCGGATGGATCGCCCCCGCCATCCAATCCAAGTCGCCGTCTCCGCTCCAGGCGTTGGCCGACAGGGGATGGCCCGCCGCCCGCAAGCATGTTGGTGGGTCGGTTCGGTCGAATTCGACTCGAATCTTTCGCCTCCGCTCCGATCGACCGGACCAGCCGGTCAGCCTCCTCCGGCGGCCCTGCTCGTCATCCCACGCCACCACGTCTCTCCTCACGACGAGAAGGTGAAGGAAGAGAAGAAGCGGGTTAAAACGAGCGCGTGTGGTCTGGTCGGGTTCGCGCGAGACGTGGTCGCGTCGTTGCCTCTGTGACCAAAAGCTCCCAGTGATTAGTGATTATCCATGATGAGATTCGCGGTTGCTTTTTGCGCCCCCTCCGTACGGATCCGACACATCGGGAACGTTTTTTTTTTTGTTTCGACGTGTCGGAGCAACCGCTCCGGACATCGGGTGGTGGTCGTTGACAGGTGTGCACGCACGATGATTCTGTCTCGACGGTTTACCCCAGTGAGTGCTTTGGATAGATCCTGTGCCGCGGTCGATCGTTTCTGTTTCTGCGTACACGTATCACCTTCTAGTAGGAGTCCCGCCGGCGGCCGCAGCGCGGAGCGATCCGAGGCCATGCCGCGCGGCGTCGCCCGCCCACTCCGCGCGCACGCGACGTCGTAGACATACAAGACCGCGCGGCCGTCGCTGTACGAGTGCGTCTCCGCTCTGTGGCCCGTAATGATGCGATCGACCTCGGCGGACTCGACGACGACGACGACCCGCGTGAGAGTAGAGAGAGAGAGAGAGAGAGGGGACGACGACACGGCTGCGTTCAAAGCTGGAGCCGGCCGGACGCGCCGGTGATCTCACATCGCGACCAGCGGCCGGCCGCGGGCGTTGACCTCTGCAGCGGATACGCACGTCCCGTTCTCTCCGATCCCCGGCCGGCCGGTCAATAAATATCGCCGGAGTCGCAGGGATGGCATGGGGGTGTTTTAAAAGCAGCGTCAGGTCAGGTACTCAGGTCACGAGGACGCGTCGTGGAAACGGGCACAGGTTCCTCTAACAGAAAGAGGCAAACCGACAGATACAGCGGGTGATACGCTGCGGTTGCGTATGAATCTGCAGCGCTGGAACAGGCGCGCGCGCGCGACCTTTATTGACCGGAGATGAGCGTGAGCATCGGCGAATGGTAGCTGGTCGCGAGCTTAAAGCTGGGTCAATCGGTTGGGAAAGGTAGTGGTAGTAGTAGTGTGAGCCGGTGGTGACGAGAACACGGGGCGGAGCCGAGGTGGTGTAGGAATATAGGGTGGAGATGGAATGGCGTTTCTTCATCGCCCAAAGTCCAATACGCGAGCGCACACGCAAAAAGGAGCGGCACGAATACGACGGCGTGCTCACGAACTCACGAAGGGTTTCAATTCAACACACGAAACTTCAAACACGAGTAGCGCCACTGTCTGCCGCAGTGCATGACTGCTTCACGCACAAGGCGGTGATTATTGTGACGACTAGCAGTAACCTTTTTGAGGTGAACCACGTCGTACTGACAGGGAATCGGTCCCTCTGCAGATTCTTTCCACGCATCCGCCACCGCTACGCCAGCGGGTTTTGACCACGGAACGCGAATCATCAGGGGGGCGTGCGACTGCGTTCCTTACTGTGATATCGAACGCAAGGCGCTGTCTGAATTCCCATCTTATTACGGTAATACTCCCTCACGTCAAAGCCTGCGCGCCATGTACTTTTTTTTTTGTTCAGAAAAGTCGCAAACCGTGGGCTAGGTCCCAACCGGAACGGAGGAAAAATACACGTATAGCGCTACGAATTAGGGGGGGGGGGGGGGGGGGGGGGGGTCACGTAATCGCAACGTCAACGCCTGAAACGTTTCAGTGCGAGGAGGGCGAACCAGCCAACAGAGGACTCACGGCGAACGCGGCCATGACGCATGGCAAGCGCTCCCTGGGGAACTGCTCGGTGGCTGTGTGCTGGATGCACTCATGCACCGGCCAGGCGCGTCCAGTGCAGCACCGACGTTTGCTCGAGTCCACCTCATGTACTCGGTCTTTCCAAATTCGGTAATGCTACAGTGTTAACGTTAGGAACAAACGCTCCGACGTACGTTGCAATAGTTAAATATTAATATTGTAATTATTGCTTCTGCATGTTTCATTTTCTATCCCAGAGTTGAACCATATAGTTATTTTTTACACATTATTTTTCATGTTGCAAACGGTAACTGCTAATGTTTCACTAGTTAATTTTTAATATTTCGTTGGAGTATCTGATGAAAAATTTCCATCAACCGTCCGGACACTAGTAGGGTCGTTCCAAATTCCAAGGCAAGTTTGTTTCTTGGCAGCTGGGACGCCGATCATCGTCGAAGTCGGAGGTAGCCACGTAGGGAGGGAACCTTCGACCAATCGGCCATGATGAGCTTTTCTTTCTTTCATTTGTAAAAAAAAAAATCGGCCATGGTGATTGGTGAGCTACTGAGCTTGGTAAATGGGCTGGGCCATGGTAATTCATCACAACACAGGATACTGGCTTTGTGCTTCGCACCGTAGCCTGGGCCTGGGATGCTTCATCAGCGGCCCACAGTCCCGCACCGCGCGCGTGTGGGCCATTCGATTGTCAGTTGGGCTGGATGAGATGTGTGTGTTGCCAAAGAAGAAGAGCCCCGTGCGCGCAAAGTGATGAGTCATGAGCGTGGAAATGATTGAGGGCCCATCACCTCACGGACCAACCATGGAACTCCGCTCCACCCGCGCCTCCGCCGCTCCGTCCTCCGGGGGCCAGAGATGCTGCCTGGCTCTCCAGTGTCCCGTGTCCACTCTGATGCGCGGTGCGGCGCTCCACACCCACCCAGCGATCTCCACAGGGCGGCCGCGCGGCGTGGATCTCCTTCAGTCGCTCAAGGTAACTGCTTTGAGTGTGAGGTGAGCGTACTCGTACGCGTACGCGTACGCGCACGCGCGTAGGCCAGGTGTTTGCGCGAATGCCTCCCCGAGGCGCTGCCGCGCTGGGTGCGGCGATGGCATCCCGACCTCCATGAGCTCGCCACATATTCAACTAACCGTTCTGATGTTTAGCAGGAATGCCTGCGTTAGTGATGTGGTGTTACATCACGGGAATCACTAGGGGGGCTTCGTATGCCCTGACGTAACATTTCCCAATGTGACCATGTATGGTGATGATCGAAGCCCTTCGTTTTTCTGAATCAAGTGTTTTTGAGACGAGATGATTATCAGGTCAAGTCACCTCTTGAGTAAATAAGACTATAATAGTGCTTTCTGAATAAATTTCACAAACAGCTCGATTCACGATTTCCTCTACCTGTGTATATGCTGTCGTTGTCCAAGCCATGTGCCGATTTCCTGTCTACAAAAGTTGGGGCCACTTGTATTCTGTAAGCAGAAGAACGTCAGGCTCTGAACATCAACTGGATCTTATTCTTTTTCTATCTATTATTACTTAGTCACCTCCTCCTCTCACAGTGGTTTTTATCATATCTTATCCGGGCATCCTTCTTTAGCTCCTAGGCCACAGACCTCTCATCAACTTTCTTTTTCCTGTGAGGTTCCCTGCCTTTCAGAAAGTGCACATTCGCGTTGAGAATCCAATCTCTCAGATGCAACATTTGATGATTCTTCTATTATTATGACATCACCATCACACCATTCCATGCTTATTCCCAGAGAATTACTTACTTAGCCAGAGGAATCTATCTCTTCATTCTTTTGGAGAGTATCAGAATATCAGGAAATGAGCACATACTGTTCTTCCTTAAGATCCTCCTACAAATCCTTCTCTTTGCATGGCTTGTTTAAGTTCTTAGGTTAAACCTTGTAAGCTGCAGCGCTGCTGCCTTTTGGGTCAAATGTGTTTGGCCAGAGGTTTTGACTGTCTGCTTTCATCTTTTATATTGGGTTTTCATGCATACTATGTCCGGGATTATGGTGCGTTGAATCTTGTATTTTCAGTTAAAACAAAACTTGATTTAGATACATAGATTCGGGGAGCAGTGTGCTGCCATGATTTTGACATTGAAATAAGGAAATCCAGTGCCATAATTCATCCTGTTAGAGGTATGATATAATAAAGAGTCAAATGAATATGTGAATCAAATTTGGCCTAATCACTCTATTTGTAAAACTAAATTCAAGTTGGTTGAGAATCCTACAACTTTCATGGTGGGCGTGGGCCCCCCTCCCAGCGCCTAACACTGGCTATCTGTACCTCAAAAGTCAAATCAACTAGAACTCAAAGCATCGCATGGGAGATCCCCTTTAGTATTGTTCTGATGTGACTGATGTAAAGCAGCACTAGCATTCCGTACATTCAGGGGCAAATCTAGGCACGAACTCTTTACTGTTATGATAACTAGATAGCCATTTTATTCCTCACAGATCTCCTTTCAAAAGTTCCAGATGTGTTCCCAGTCAAATGTGTGTATGCTTGCAAAGATGTATATTTGATAGCACTATGTTTTTAATTGAAAAATCATGAGGATCAATGTGGAGAAATACACAAGTTTCTCTTCCAAAGTGGGGACATGACAAACAGATGCTTCTATGATTCCTACAAAGAATTGTTACTTTTTAAATGCTAATTGCATTATTGAGGCATCTTTTTCTTAGTGTCGTTTCAGTATATAGGAATATAGAGAACTGAGAGAAGAATCATGTTCCTACTGGTATTAATAAAGATACATCAATTTCTATACAGATAACACAAATAGCCCTATTGTGTCTTATTTGCTTTCCGTTTGAATTTTAGTTGTAAGTGGCTAGATTTGATCTTACTGCCATGCGGCCTCTTTGTATTTGGTTTGATACTCACAGCAATTCGAGGAAAAGTTTAAGCCAGAAACATTCATTAATCATTTTGCTGAGATACAAATTCTGGAATGGTGTTGGTTTCAGAGAGTTATTCTACATAATATGATGAAGAACCAAGCAACAAGGTAGCTTCACTGTAGTCTGTATAGAAGTTCAACCAAACATTGTGCTCAACTTAACAGAATAAACATTACCACAGTGAACTTTTTGAAGAGATTAGAATGGTTTAACCATTTCAAAAATCATGACATGTGATAAATTCTAAAATTGTATCAAGATTTATCTGAAAGATGGTGTTGTTTAGATCTCCTAGAAGGCTGAAATTCTAGATTTTCATGTTCTCTTAGGGACCATTTCTCGATAAAGTTCTGTCTGTTGATGAATGTCTGGATAAAAATGTCCAGTTTGTCACCATTACACTCAATTGGGACTGATAATGCAGATGGATACTGATTTTCTTGGGGCCAAATCGTTTGTTGACCACAGAATGATATATCCATTTTTTTCATAACCTTTTCCTGTCCATTGGATTTTTTAAATGCTTTGAATAATAATATGGACGGAGAAGAGATAATTGACTCTATCCTTTCTGATCCAATAAAAGCCCCTTTTCCCGAATTAAGGATATGGTATATAGGCATATATTTAATTTCTATCAAGTCCTACT
The DNA here is from genome assembly GCF_005286985.2 of Setaria viridis. Classification (NCBI taxonomy): domain Eukaryota; kingdom Viridiplantae; phylum Streptophyta; class Magnoliopsida; order Poales; family Poaceae; genus Setaria; species Setaria viridis. The sequence goes on from NC_048263.2 coordinate 35,316,797, forward strand.
AAATTTGGTAGCATCTGTAAAAAATCTGGTCAAGATGCAAAAATGAGAACTGAAGGTAATAGTGAAGATTGACCCACCACTTATGGATTGCGCAAGAGAATCTCTATGAAGATCTGACGCAAAGAGAACAAATGAAAAAGTCCGTCGTCTGCCCCAGCAAACCTGAGGTGCTGGTGGTTCCTCCCTACAGCTTCTAATATGCGAGGAGTTAATGGAACGATGTCACCTCTTGCTCTTTTTCATATGGCTTTCTCCTATTGTCAACTTGTTCCTTACTGTTAGCAGAATCCATCTCCCCATTACTGGGTATTATTCGATGCTCCTTCTATATAAAGAGCACCGTTGCCCTCACTCTCCGATGCACACAGACACAAGCAGCAACAAGCTTTGGCCATTACTTGCCCCGTCATCTCTCTTTAAGTGTCTTCTCTTGCTGAGCAAAGAGAACAAGAGGGAGGAAAATAATGAGTTCATCCTGGACAGAATATCAGAACAAGCTGTTCGAGGATGCGCTGGCAATATATGACGAGGACACACCAGACCGCTGGCAGAATATTGCACGGGCAGTTGGCTGTGGAAAGTCAGCTGAGGAAGTGAAGAGGCACTACATCAAGCTGGAGAAGGACTTGCAGCACATGGAATCTACAAAAGGCCGTCAAGGATCCAACCACAGCAGCTCTGGTGGTAGCAGCAGCAATGGCAATTCTTGGGGCAAGAACAATGATGACAAGAGGTAGTGAGTAACCCATTGCTCTCTCCATTACTGCTCTAGCCGTGCATCATGACATTGTACATCCCCTTGTTATGATGTTTATCACGCAAGTCTTGTCACATATGTGCAACAGTGTTGGTTTTATTTTCTGCATGCAGCCACTTGAGTTTGAAGCTGTTGTTAGTTTGATCTATTCCTTTACTTTATCTGTTCCACTGCCCACCTAGATTTCTTTCTCACTCTAATCTGCGACATACCTTTTCTACCTTGTTCCTTCTTGACTATCCTTATCATATGTTTTCCAAAAGGTAAGTAAATCCATGGTTCTTAAGATTTATCTGCATTAATTAATTTCTTAATGTTTATTTATGTGGTTGGTTTGCTCATTTTTTAATCAAACATTCATGGAAAAATGAGAATCTGCAGGTTACCCCATTTTTATGGAATTATATCTATATTGTGGTCGTAGGGTTTCATTTTAGCATAATGCCTGATTTAGGATGCAGGTATTGTTTATAACGATTCCTTCCAACTTGTGATGAAATTTTATGCTCGCTCTGTTGTGCTCATCAATTTTATGCTCGTTCTTCATGTCAATTAGAAATCACTATCTCTCCATGATTTATCTGTCAATCGTCTGCTTTGTATGGCAACTACAAATTTGATTAAATGTAGAATACACTATATTGATGAGCACAGCAGATCCTGTCTCACAGTACCATTCATTTGAAGTGGATAATTAGAGCTACTATCTGATCCAATTTAGTTTCAGGTTAAAGATTTGTCATCTTGGGAAATATTGAATAGTCATAGACTCCAGTACTCCTATGCAGCTACTGATCATATATATTACCTGATCACCTAAGTGCTTGTAGTAGGACAGACAAGCTTTTCTGAGCAAAAACATTTGGTGAAACTAATGTACAGCGCCTATTTAGACCAGAAAATCAGAAGTAAAGATTACAAAAGAATTAATCCAAAACGAAAGGGAGGACTCAAACAGTGGTTTTATTCTGTGCAACTGTAGATAGGACGAAAAAGCTCGCTTGGCTAAAATGAGAAAATGGCTAACTACATAATACAAGCTCCTAAGAGTAGAGCACCCAAATCATGTTTCTCTGTGAAACAAATAGGCCTAAGTTTAGAGCGCCAATCTGAGGTGTCCTTTTCTGGAATTAGCTTTTGCATTCTAGGCCCCATGCCTATGACACCTTGTGTAGTAGTGGCCCCATACCATGTTCATATTTTCCTAAAATGTTTCAATTAAAGCAGTACAGAACCCCACCGCCTTAAAGTTTTTCGCCTTTCTGACCTGTATAAATCTCTTTCAATAGTGGGGTTCGTTTTGGTTGTATTGCATGAGGATGCATACCAAATTTAGCTTTCCCGTCTTTCCAATACTCGGCCAAGGATAACGGTGACACATTGTTTGGCTTCTTGTTTCAGGATGAGGTACCTCAAACCGCAGTGAATGTGGTCTTGGAAGAGCTTATCCCTAGATCGTGAAGCGGCAATCTGTCCCGCGAAAAAAAAAGATCGACGCTTTCCAAAAGATGTTACCTATGCTATGTCGTGGCTTCCATCCAAGTTTATGTGTGTACAAATATCACCTTTGAGATTTGGTGTAAAAGACACAGCTGGCGATAGTAGACCAGTATACACAATAGTAATAGCATAGTTATGGCTGTTATGCTGTATCCTGCTACCTGACAGTGGTGTGCTATGCAATGGTGATAATAAATCTGCTTTTCCTTCCTTGTGTGTACTCATTGCCGTCTGTCCCAAACTTCCAATAATGTTTTTTGTGTTGAATTATTTGCTGATTCTGTAGAGCAGGGGTGATGTGATAATGCAGACAGGCTCTGGCCTGATTCCAAACTCATGCCTCAACAGCTGAATGATAAGGAGAAACTGGTCATCTTGGACAAGTGACTAGGCGATCCGCAGAAAGGTAAGTGACCAGGCTATGAACTGTGCAGGCTGGCCCCTGAGCACCCGGCAACAAAGACCCACATGATCCGTCGCTAGCTACGCGCCACCGGAGATGCGCCAAACCTTGATCAAAGTTTCATTTATCCATATCCCTTTTCATGATACGGAGCAAGACCAGAAAATGGCAGAGTAGAGGCTACCGAGAACGAGCAGCTCAATGATCACCACCAGAATTGCCAAAAAAAAAAAGAAGAAGAGGAAAAGGAAGAAAAGAAAGGGCAAGGAAAAAAAGATTTGCATTTGACCTCTCCAGAACGGTTGGCATGTCGCTGCCGATCAGGTTGAGATCATTGGAAAGTGGCCCAGAGCACTGGAATGAGAGATCTATCGCGAGGTGGTCGGACCGGCGGCTAAGATCGCAAATAAAAGGAAACTCTGTGTTGTGACGATGGTTCAACGTATCCGCTTGGTCTTCGAAGACCGAAACCTGAATAGGGAGTAGTAGTGGAGTACATTGGCGTATTCAGCGAAACAGTGGTTGCATCCATGATTGATGAAAGGAATGTGTTATCCTGAACATGAATTTCTAGTGAACTTGAGTTAGGCAGCGTTTTCTGTTTATGTTGCTCAAGTGTGGCCGACTAGGCTCAACTTGTGATTGTTGGATATGTTGGTTGTATTGTATCTTGCCGACTGCCAGCTCACGGTGCGAGATGAGATGAGGTGCAAACTCCATGCAAAAATTTGGAGGAATACTCGTAGACATTGGTGACCTCACCCTATTGGGATCGGGTAGCTGCGGGCTTAGATGAAGGTTCATCGTTGGGTAGCCGGGTAGGGGTGGTGAATTGGTGATATCAAGGGGTGAAAAAGGTGAGAAGAGCTTGTCAAAGATGAGGAAGGCGAGACAGAGGCGGGGGCAGACCATTTACCACTAGAAATAGTAGGAGGTACTCTAACTTTACATCGCCTACTCTTGAGTCATGGACATGTGAGCTCAAATGCGATGGGGCTCACACGTCAATGACTCAAAGTTAGAGAAGGTCATGAGGGTGTTGTGTTACACGTTAGGGAAGATGAGGAGATGAAGAAATGAAGTGTGTAGCATGGGTGTCCAGGCAATATATAATAGGGCAACGCATTAACGTATAGCTTACTCAAGAAACTATCTTCCTAGAGAAAAATAGCAAATTATATAAGTCACCGTAACATAGACTCTTATGTTGTTCACCTACTTTATACTCGTTTTATTTAATTAATTTACAACTATGACTTTACTATTGTCGAGTAAAATGATAGTATCAGCTCAGGATTGTTAAATCTTCCAAAGAAAACTAATTACTGTAAAAAATTTGCGCTATGGCCTCTGAACAATAACCAAACCAAAGCCATGATGCTGATTTAATCACTTAAGGACAGATAGATTATACAAATGTCCTCTGACTTTTCACTTATCATTTTACTCAAAGTTCGAGACTTAAAAGAAACGAAATTAACATAAAGGACATGCTCCCCCTAAACTTCATTTTAGCCATAACATTTCGAGGAAATTCCTTATTTGACACTAGAAGATGATTTAATTCCTTCCTAAGTCCTGAAAATTTTTCTTGTCCTTATATGACATCGAGTTCTAACTTTTATTCTTATTTGATATTTTCATCATTGTTGTTAGTAAGTTGGACAAAATGACCATCAAATCACCTCCAAAATTCATGAAACTTTTTGTAGTGATAAAATGAAGATGAACCCCATGTTCTAAAAAACACACGTGTACCTTTAGATTTTAAAATTAAAATTCACCAAATTAGACTACTTTTACAAATTATCTAAATTTTAAAGGCACAAAATAGTTCTAAAAAATTATAGAAAAATAACTAATATTTCTCACATCAAATGCAATAACTTATTAAATTATTTTCTAGCATAATTTACACAAATAATTATGAAGAACGAAAAGTTTGAAAAATATTAGAAGAACCTCATAATTTTCTATGTAACCTATGATGGAAAATAATTTTATAAGTGACTATATCTCGTTTTCCCATAATTTTTGGAAAGTATTTTAGTGTCATATAAATTAAAATATGCTTCAAAAGTAGTATAATTTGATGAATTTTAATTTGAAAACTCATAGGTACATATGCGGTTTTAAGCGACATGGGTTCATCTTCATTTGTTAAATGACCATAAAAGGATTAATAAATTTTGGAGGTGATTTGATAGTCATTTTATCCAACTTAACTAACAAAAGTTTCAAAAATACCAAATAAGGAATGAAAGTTAGAACTCGGTGTGACGGTGTCATATAAGGGATAGAAATTTTTTCAAAACAAAAAAGGAATTAAGTTATTTTTAGTGTCAAATAAGAAATTTCCTCTAACATTTCCAAGCAAATTGTTCATTAAACTTAGCCCATCACCGGGTTGGGAGACTAAAACAATTTTCTTTTGAAAAAAAGGTCTCACTTGAGGATTCGCGGGCGACGTGGTGGATTGGCAGCGACCCGCCTGCAACTGTACAACCTCTGAGCCGAAACCCGACACCCCCGGACAGGCGGACGCGAACTCAAACCCTAGAAACGGCGGCCATGGATTCGGGAGGCGGAGGAGGGAGCGGCGCGCACAAGGCCGCCTCTGGGTCGGCGCCCTCACCGGCGCAGCCGGCACCCAACCCCACGGCGATGCTCTCGGCGCTCATGAGCAAGCGCGCCAAGCTCCAGGAGGAGCTCCGCTCCATCGAGCGCCAGGTTAGGTCTTCTCCACCTCCCGCTGTTTCTCTAGGTCACCCCCCCCCCCTTCGGGCTAGGGTTTGTGTCGGCAGAGGCGGATGCTGTTCCAATGACGCGATCTCTCTTTGGTGGCCCTCACGGGACTCGCCGTTCCCCAAGATGTGAAACCCCCCACCCCAGGAAAATTGGTTGTTGACATTGTGATTTGAGACGCTGCAAAATTGTAGAATTCGACTTGCAGATGTATGTGGCAACCTGAATTTGTCCTAAATGCGCTCCTGTTGCCTCAATAACAATACAAATCTTAACCGGGAAAAAAAGAACGGGTACACTGAACCCCTTGTGTTATTGAACAGGGCCATTGTGGCATTCGATCTTAAGAATAGAGGTATCTATTGGAGAGAATGGAAAAGAATTATGACTTCAAATTCGGGCAACCCACTGATGCAACAAATGAGGTTTATGATTGGATTAAATCAAAGGATCTAGATAATTGAGCCAAATTTTGCTGATGCACCTAACAATGCCTTCTTTCCTAAGGGCTCCTTTCGTAATATGCTTCATTTACAGGTTTAAGTTAAAGTGATATGAAACACTTGATGTTAAAACTTAAAAGAAACTGGCTTTGTTGATTATCAAACTACAAAGTTGCAGTTATACTCTGTTTTCAGAAACCAGTCATAATAAATGCAACATTCCACTTTATATGATGACCATAAGAACGTTTCATGCTGTATTCTAATATGATTTCTCACAGGATTCTGGTAAGTGTTCCAGAATACTGAAAATTACTTCAGTAGTGAGTCTTATATTTTCGTCCAAAATGATTAAATCAGCTGAACGACAGTTACAGAAAGGCTAATGTTTCTTTTTCTTGAACACGTAGAAAGGTTAGTGTTTCCTGTTCATAAAAGGGAGTGATGCATATTGCTCTTGTTTGGAGCCTCAATACAGCTAAAGAAGCACAATTCTTAGCAGTACTTGTGACTGATCCATTTTTCTTAAAATAAAAAGTGGCTGTTAACCCTCTGTCTTGGGCTCCTAGGGACAGCACAAGATCTGTAGTATCACCTGCATTGAGTAAGTTGACTTGAAGGTAAATCTATATACCAGAGGAGCACCTAACGATGTTGAAATATCTGTAAACATTTGCTGTTGATATGTGCTTTTGTTTATTAGATGAGTAATACCTAGATGAGCAATTATCTTTAGTGATACTGAAAAAAAACATCATTAATTCCTTAGGCATGATCAAATATACAAGCAACCAGAGCAATTTAAAGTTCTTACTGTTATGATTTTAGAAGAAATTTGTTGAACTAATGTTAATGTCAATACGCTCCCAGGTTTATGATATGGAGACCACCTACCTGCAAGAGTCTAATCAATTTGGAAGTGTGCTGAAGGGTTTCGAATCATTTTTGTCATCCTCAAAAAACACTTCCAAGTAAGACACCTAAGTTTTCATTATTTGGTTCTTGAATAAACTGATGCGGTCTTCAATATTTGGAGATCTGTATCATATTTTGGGATATAGTACTCTTTGTGTACAGTATTGTTTTTCTGAACTAAATTCTCATAATATTTCAATGTCTCTGTTCTTCGATAGCATTAACTATACTGATTGCAACCTGACCTCAGAATTGTCTAGATCAGCATGGGTCATGTATAATCTAGCTATTGGTTGAAAATCTTGGTGCAAGTTGTACAGCATGTGGTTTACCCAGAAAAAAAATGTTTTATGCTAGTGCAGAATAAGCAATCCATGTAATACAGATTACATAGAATCATTCATGATGGCTTCTGTCTGATTTCAGCCTCAAGCGCTCCCGGAAATTTCAGGCTGACGAGAGGCTATTCTCTTTGTCATCAGTTACTTCTCCAGCGGTACAGATAGTAGTGCTCAATGTTGCTGAACAGCACATGCTTTCAAAGTGTTATTTTTGCCCTATTGCTTTTGCATTTTGGAGTTTGCTAATTCTGATTCCCTTTCATTTCCGTTGCATATAGGTTGATGAACATTTGACTGGACGAGATGGTAAGCTTTCTTTGGCCCCCGTTTTGGTTGAATTTAAATCCACAGCAGCTAATTGAACACATACTGATTTTCAATACTTGTATCAACCTTTTAGATGGAAGAGAATATGGACCAGGACGTTCTAAGGGTGGAACCCCTGCAAATGGGCAGTAAGTTTCAGATACAATTTCAAAACTCTTTAGTCATCGGAGAGACTGAGTTAATAAGATTGTCTTACCTGTTGCAAAATGAACTTTTGCTCATGGTGTTGGAAGTTTCTGTGGCAGAAGTGCCTAGACCTGATTCCTTGTGTTTTCGGAACAGAGGCAAACCGAAGAAGGGAGGGCGCCCAGGTGGACGAGATGGCAAGAGACTACGGCCGTCCAATGATCCAGACCTGGACGACGAAGATGACTACTAACTCCATGTTGTAGGCCTACTGTAGCGAATTAACTTCATTTTAGCGTCTAGCTGCACATGATTCTTTATGTACTGTACTCCCTCCCTCCTCTTGCAGCCCCAGCTCGGTTGTTTTGCTTGTTTGCGTCTTTGCCTCCCCATCTTCCCCGTTTGTAACATAGGTCAGCAGAAAGTTAACCAGATTGTGAAAATATTCAAGCAAACTTTGCTCTGTCTCAGTTTTGTTTTTTTTTTGAGAAAGGGTTGGATTTTATTGATACAAGGCTATTACATCCAGCCCCTTGACTGGGTACCCCTGAGTAAAAAAGAAAATACAAAGAAGTCCTTTACCGGAGCACCCACTACGCGTTCTGGATTTTAGTAACATGTTCTGGATTTAAGTGTTCTATCTAGCTTGTTTTTTAGGCCTAAGATGACAATTGAGCCTTGCGCAACCCAAAGGACTCGTAGCAAGGCCTAACATTTTTAGGCGTGCCAAGCGAGGCCCAAATGGGCCTGATGAACAGAATCTTGTCTGCAGGCCCAAATGGGCTGAAATCAATTCCAAGCCGGATTATAGGAAAAGCGTCCCTTGGAAAAGAAGAAAGAAAGCGGAGGGAGAGGATTTAGCCACCCTACCACGGCGCAACTCCCCTAGTCCCCTTTCTTTCTCCGCGGTCTCCTCTCCTCTCGTCGCGCCTCTTCCTCCAGTCGCCGCACTGCCAAAAAAACCCCTCGAAAAACCCTGGGTCCCTACGCCTCCCTCGTCATGCTGCGCCGCCTCCGCCTGCGCTCGCTGGGGAGGGCGGCGCCGGCCCTCGCCGGCGCGGCCGCTGCTGTGGCGTCCCTCACCAACGTCGCCTACGCCGACGGCGCCTCCCTCTTCCGCCGCCACTCCGAGCCGTCGAATCCGGGCGACGCGAACAATTTGGGGGCCACCGCGTTCGGCCGCGACCCCGAGACCCTGGAGCGCATGGCCCGCGCGCTGCGGGAGATCAACAGCTCGCCGCTCGCCAAGCAGGCAAGGTGCTCGCGCTATTGCCCTACCTAACTGGGGCCTGCCCCTCTTGACGACGTTTATGCTTTTGGTCGGGCGCAGGTGTTTGAGCTGATGCGGAAGCAGGAGGAGACGCGCCTCGCGGAGCTGGAGGTCGAAAAGGTGCAACACGCCATCAACGAGAAGCTGAGGGACATCGTGAGTTCCTGACGCCTTCCCCCCCTTTGTTGATGCAAGTAATGTTCAATGCTGTAGGCGGGACGTCGGCTGTGTCTGCAGATTGGTTGCTCACGCGACCCAAACGTCCGATTGCTGAATTGTATTTACCTAACAGACTGACAAACTTCCTCCCTTCACCGTGTGTATTCATGACTTAGTTGGAATCAATTGCATAAGACTGGGGGTTGCCATTAGAAGTGGGATTAGTAAAGCATAGTGACTTTACAACTGAGATGTGAAAACATGAAAATTTGTCAGCTTCATCCAAACTGTGGATGTGCAAAACTTGTAACTCTGGCTAACCTTTGTGAATAGCAAGGAACAGCATATTTGAAACTCCACAACATATAAATGGAAAACTGGTCAGCATGAAGAATTAGGAACTAGGAAGTGTAGAAGAACTTTGGCTATGTGCTAGAGGTTTTCTTTCATCTCATTTTGTTTGCGTGCATTCAACTTCCATAGTGTTGGTTGCCATCAGTGTACTTATATTCCTCTGTTGATATCTGACCTGCAGGAGAGGAAACAGAAAGATGCTGAAGATTACAGAAATAATTTGCAACAACAAGCACAAGCAAAAGCGCAATCATTACGCTATGAGGATGAATTAGCTAGAAAAAGAATGCAGGTATTGAAGAGACTCCTTTTCTTTATTTCATTGATCGACCTCCTATAATAGTATAATTAAATATGTATCTGTTTTTTTGGTGCTGCTATGAGAGTTACACGCAATTTAAGCAAGCATCTATTTTGACAGGCGGAGCGTGAGGTACAAAGGCGACAAGATGCCGAACTTGTGAAGATGCAAGAGGCATCTGCCATCAGGAAAGAAGAAGCTAGGCGCGCCACAGAACAGAAGATTTTAGAAGAAATGATACAGACTGAGAAAGAAAAGGCTAAAGCAGATCAGGAAACAGACAGAATTAAAGCTTTAGCAGCTGCAGAAGCTCGAGCTCATGAAGCGAGGGAACTAGAAGAAATTACAAGGAGAACGATGGTGGAAAAAATGAAGGGTGAAAAAGAAAAGTGGCTCGCTGCAATAAATACAACCTTTTCACATGTTGAAGGTTTGAATGCTCTTCCAATTAGCAATATTATGAAGTTAATCTACCATTTTTTTTATTCTGCTAGAATGTGTCATGCAATCAAAAAGATAAACCCTTTGCTTTTCTGCTTATGTCATTTTTCAATACTTTATAGGTCCATGGTTTTCAACCTAACAATACTGTTGCCATTTACAGATGACCCCCTCTCTTCTCTTTTACTTTGTCATTAAGTTTCATATTTGCTAAGATGCACTTTGGTCTCATCAAAACTAATACATCGTATTTTGTGGAAACATACTTGGTCATGGTATGCTGAATTACAGACAAGGATCAGCATCATTCTTCTTATAAGAAATTCTATTAATAAAATAATGATGTAGTTTAGTAGTTTCTTATTTGTACTGTTTATGAACCTTTCCAATGTCGACTTGTAGGTGGGTTCAGAATGCTGTTGACTGATAGGAGTAAACTAATGATGGGTATTGGAGGAGTTACTGCACTGGCTGCTGGAGTTTATACTACTAGGTTTGCCTCAATACCGATATATCGTATTGATTTCATTTTACAGTGTGCATAAACACAAATCATTAGCAAATCCTATCTTTACCTGTTCCATTTTCACAAGCAAACTTCTAATTTTATTGTTTGCTCCTTTAATCTTCAGGGAAGGAGCAAGGGTTACATGGGGTTACATCAATAGAATCTTGGGTCAGCCTTCGCTGATCCGTGAATCATCAATGCCAAAGTTCCCACTGCCAATGTCTAGGTTGCTCAAACCTAGCTCAGCATCTTTGTCAAGCGGAGCGGGCTTTGAGAATGTCATTCTGCACCCTTCACTCAAGCGGAGGATTGAACATCTTGCACGAGCTACTGCAAATACAAAGTCTCACGGTGCACCATTCCGCAATATGCTTTTCTACGGACCTCCTGGAACTGGCAAAACTTTAGTAGCCAGGGAGATGGCTCGCAAATCTGTAAGTTCAGTGGATCTATTTTTCCTTGCATCGTAGAAAAATTAGCTAATCTTCTGAAATTACCTGTTTTTCCTTCTGGTCACTTTAAGGTTTAAAATGAATAAACAACATAGAGTGATGTTGGTGGTTTGTGGAACTTCTTTTTGTTGGAAATTGTATATTTTGTGTTTTAATTATTGTTATCTTATTTGAAATGGGACTAGTGGGAACACAGGTTCGGTAATTAAGATAGTCAGTTCATATATGCTTGAAGAGGCATCCAGTATCCATTAACATTCACACCCTTACATTCCTGGCATGACAGGGCCTGGATTATGCCATGATGACGGGAGGAGATGTTGCGCCCTTAGGATCAGAGGCCGTTACCAAGATCCATCAGATATTTGACTGGGCTAAGAAGTCCAAGAAAGGGATGCTGGTTTTCATTGATGAAGCTGATGCGTTCTTGTGCGAGTAAGTTTTTAACTTGACTCTTAATGATTCCAAAACTATAGTTCTGATTAATATGGCTCGTCGCGAGGTTAGCTCAAGCATATGTACATTCCCTTTGTTATCAATCTTGAGTTAAACTAATTTTGAATCTTAGAATAATTTCAAAACTTATTACCACTCTGCAGTTTTTGAGCTCGAAGGGAGCTTAATTTGAACCCAACAGCATTTTGGAAACTTATTACTCCCTACGTCCCAAATTATAGGTCGTTTTGGCTTTTCTAGATTCATAGCTTTTGCTATGCATCTAGACATAATATATATCTAGGTGCATAGGAAAATCTATGAATCTAAAAAAACCAAAACGACCTACAATTTGACGGAGGGAGTATGCACAATGGCAGTACTATGTGGTATTGCAGCAGCACTACAGTTTTATGTTCTCACCCATAGTTCCTTACCATTTTAGTATGTAGGCTCATCCCTATTCTATTGCGGCATTATGAATTATTCTAAGAATGAGTCAGTCTTTTCTCACCAGATGTTTGCAATCACTTGTATATGGTTTCATCTTTGCCTAAAATCCCCCTTCCTTTCGAGAAAAAAAAAAGAATCCCTTCCCCTTCAGCTGGTGCCATCCGCGCCCATTGATGTAATAATCACAAGAAAACTGTAAATGTCTTTGTATTAAATGCGTTCCACAAGTTCCATTTATCTCTAATCATTTGTTTTATTTTCCGATATATTAGGCGGAACAGTATCCATATGAGCGAAGCTCAGCGGAGTGCTCTCAATGCATTATTGTTTCGAACCGGTGACCAGTCCAGGGACATTGTCCTTGTCCTTGCAACAAACAGACCTGGTGACCTTGATGCTGCAATCACGGACCGTATTGATGAAGTCATAGAGTTCCCCCTACCTGGGGAGGAGGAGAGGTTCCAACTGCTCAAGTTATACCTGAACCAGTATATACTCAAGGAAGAGGGCAAAGGCTCTTCCTTGGGCGCATTGTTCAAGAAGCAGCAGAGGAAGATACAGGTGAAGGACATTAGCGATGATTTGCTGAAGGAAGCTGCACGGAAGATCAATGGCTTCTCTGGCAGGGAGATTGCAAAGCTGATGGCTAGTGTGCAAGCTGCTGTTTATGGCCGACCAGACTGTATATTGGATCCCCAGTTGTTTTCGGAAGTTGTTGAGTACAAAGTGACTGAGCATCACCAACGCATCAAGCTTGCTTCTGAGGTTATGCCTTGATCAGCAAGAAAGATTTACCTGGAAGCTTGGATCTTCATATGGATGTTCAAGTTTTGAGAGATTAGGTATGAAGATGAGGAACAATCACCTCCCACTGACTTCAGTAGTAATGGATGTTTTGGATTCCGGTGGAGATTTCTGAAAAATCATTTACGTGAAGGGTCTGTTTCCACCAGTTTTGTTCCATATGGTCGCTTGCTTGTAGCAAGAGTTGTCCGTCCGAGGGACACAAGTAGGCCGGAGCTGTGCTCAAACTGAAATTAGTTGTTCACTCATTATAGTAGGTTTGCACTGTCTCCTGAGCCTATTGATTTAACCATTCTTGGTTGCACTTTACGCTTGTTTATGCCAGGGAAAAAGGAGCCAATAATTTAGGTGATTGTTCTATTTGTCAGATTTCCTGCAATGCTGCAACACGTTTTCTGCAGATTGGTTGCTGTTGGTTTTTTTTTTTTACTCATCTGTGCGCTGCCTCGTGCCTCACGCCTCAAGCGGTCATGCCCGGCATCTTCTCTTTACTGAAACCGGCTCATATCCTGGTGTCGCTAAGACATCTCCTTCGCTCATCAGAGCTCATGCTCACAAACAAATTGCAAGTATTCAAAATTAGGACCGAGGGAACAGGAACTTGAGCAAAAGAGTCTCTAATGAGTAGGAGTAGGTTGTTTTTTTAGGGCGAAAAAAAAAGACCGCCACTCTATTTTATTCCGTACTGATTTGGTTCCACCGAAAAGGGTCTTTCAGACAACGAAGACTCGAAGAGGAGTGACGAACGGAACAGTGCGTGCGACCGCAGTGAGAGACGAGATTATGGTCCCCGCTGGATCGATCAATGATGTTTCGTGTAAATGATGCAGCCTCCGATCGAAAAAATAAGCATGGTCACTCACATTCACGCGTATCAGGAAGAACTTGTTCTGAAAATCTCACTTTTGGAACCACAAAAAGGGTGAGCTATTGCAAAGTACATGGTACTTGCAGATTTTAGGGCTTTATTTATTGCTGCTAGTTGTGCTTGTGCGTCCTCTAGTTTTTGTCGCCATGGCTGCTACTGCTAGCATGAAAAATCACAAGCACCCAGCAGTGTTATCTGAAATTCTAAAGAGTGCATAAAACTTTACCTCTGTGTTATCTGAAATTCTATGCATAAACTTTAGCAGTTATAGCCTATAAAATTTGACAATTTTTCAGAGATGTATCTTCTTTTCTTTGTAGGCTGTAGCTGCCTAGAAGGTGCTTGGATTCAATGTACTGGCAGCTGAAAACACCAGCTTCAGAGTTGAGAATCGATCAAGGATACAGACCCGTCACTTTGTAGCTGTAGTTGTACCTGTGCTGGTGACATAAAACGACTGAATGAGATGAGATGTCATTACCAGCAAGGCAACAACACACCTTTCTCCTTTGCCACATCAAACGCAACCACGTTTGAATGGCTCCGATCCAAGCCTCCAGCTGCCGACAATTCACATATCATCATTCACCCCGCTGCATACCCATAATCCATGAATCCAGCATACACACTCCACTCGAATACTACCACACAGACACACAGGGGTTCTTTCTCTCTCTTTTGAGTTCCTGACAGGGCAGTCCACACTCACATGGCTCACACACCTGCCTTCTGGCCAAAGCCCCCCCAACTCCAGCTACAGTACTGATGCACTTGTGGCCAAAGAGAGTGATGGGGCAAAAAATGAAGTCTCTACTGCCAGTACTGTACTGCACTACTGTACTAAGCTTTGGCAGGAGGCCAGCAGAAGCAGGTCAAGCAAAATTGCCCCTCAAGAAAGGCTGCAAAAGCCCTTAAGAAAGGGGTTTAGGCTGCCAGCAAGCAGAAGAGGACACCCCCCCTCAAGAGAGGACAGAAAGCTACTGCTGGGGCTGGGAGGGCTTAGAAGCCAGGAACCCTGCTTTAATGACCCCTCTAATTGTACTTTGCACACCAAATGACAAAGCCCCATGCCTAAGTACATTCCCCTCCCAGCAAAAAGGGCCCCTCACCAAACCCAACCCCAACAAAACCAAACCCCAATGCATGCAATGCCATTGCACACAGAGCACAGCGCAATGCTCTGGAGCAGCTGCCCTGCCAAAAGGAATCCAACAAGCCCAAAAGGCAAAGTCAAAAGGAGGGGACGCCCCAAGAGAGCGTTGCATCAAGCAATGCAATGGAAATGCAGGCTTGCAGCAGCACTGGTACGACACTGCACACATCCAAACACAGCTGCGCATGCACCACCACACTCTCTCTCATGATCTCTCTCTGTATGACAGTATGAGAGAACTAGAGAGAGGAGGGAGGGGGAGAGAAAGCCCTAAAATGCAGTGAACATTAGCATAAGAAAGAAGTAACAATGGTCGTCAATGCAAGAGCCATGATGCTAAGTTGCTAGCCTAATTGAGGTTATCCAAGAAAGCAATGAGGACGACGAAGCATGGCTAAGATGGGATTAGGTCACATAATCATATTACTGCCTCCTAACTGCTGCATGATGAGTTAACTTCTTAACAACCAGGATGTCACTGAAATTACAATGGAAGAAGAAGGATAAAGAAATGAGCTAATAAGCTAATGGCACCCTCTGATCCTCTCGCATTGCTCTGCGGCTACTCGGTACTCACTCATGCATCATGCTGCTGCTGCGGCGGCGGCGCCGGGTGGTGGTGGTGGTGGTGGATGTGGTGGGGAGGTGGAGGCGGGTGGTGGTCATGGTGGTGAGGCGGCGGCGGAAGCGCGGGCTGGGAGGATGGGGGCGAGGGCGGGATCTTGGCGAGGTGCTTGTTGTTGTGCATCCACACCTTGAGGACGCGCCGGGAGACGCCGACCTGGGCGCAGAAGGCGTCGACAGCCTCGGAGTCGGGCTTGTGGATGCGCCACCCGAGGCGGTGCGCGAACTCGCGCATGCGCTCCTTCTGGTCCGCCGTGAACTTGGTCCGGAACCGCTTCTTGCTCGGCGCCGGGGGAGCGGAGGCCGAGCCCCCGACGGCCAGCTGCGCGTGGGGCGGGAGCGTCGGCGGCGGAGGCGGTTGGTGCGCGGGCGCGGGCCCGCGCAGCTCCTCGCTCGAGGACTCGGTCAGCGCGGCGGGCGCGGACGACGGGGACACTGGCGGGACGTGCGGGCGCGTCTGCATGTGCGGCGGCGCCAGGAGCAGCGGCATGACCCGGGAGGAGTTGGCGTTGGCGCCGGCGGTGGGGGTTGCCGGCGAGGGGGGCACCGCCGCCGCCACCGCGGCAGCAACGCCTCCGGGGACCGCCTCGCGGCGGTGGAAGCTGCGGTGGCAGCCGCAGGCGGCGCAGGCCAGCGCGGCAGCCCCGTCGCCCGCGGACGGCATGAACTCGCAGCAGCCGTCGAGCACGTGCGCGCCCAGCCGCGCCGCGTGGTTCCGCAGGCACTCCCGGTACCTCCACTGCGCCGCCTCCACGGCTCCGGCGCCGGCCGCGAGGGCGAGCGTCGAGGCCGGCGGGGCCACGTTGCCGCCGCCGAGAACACCATTCCTCGCCCCTTCCTGGTGGCGCCGGGGCTGCGGCTGCGGCTGCGGCGCCCCCGCAGCTCTCTCCCTCTCCCTCTCCGCTCTCCTCGGATGGAGCTGCGGCTGGCGCTGGGACGGCATGAAGCCGGGGGGAGGCAGCTGTGGCTGCGTCACCAGAGAGGAGTTGGGAGGCAGGAGCGGCCTCGAGAAGGCGGCGGCGTCAATCAGCGACGCCGAGTGCGAGCCAAGTCCAAGAGCCTGGGCGTGCGCCTGCTGCTGGTGCTGTGGCACGCCTACAGGCGCCGCTGCCGCAGTGGTGTAGCGGTGGGCGCCTCCGGCCTCGTCCTCGTCCTCCTCTTCTTCCTCCTCGTCTTCCTCCTCCTCCTCCTCCTCCTCCTCCTCTTCCTCCTCCTCCACATGCGATGATCTCTTGTACTCCATGGCTTCGGCTACCAAGCTAGGTGGGGGACTCGGTGGGTTCGGTGAGCTAGGGAAATGATTCTTTCCCTCCGAGCTTTTTCTTCTTTGTGAGGCTGTGTTGGTGGCGCTGTGCTCTACTTGTAGGTTTTGGAGAAGAAATAGGGGAGGGAGGGGGATGGTGTTGGCCTCAAGGGGGAAGGAGAAGATGGAGATGGATTATATTGCTTGGTAAGGCTAAGCTAGATTACAAAGGGTGTGATAAAAATACACTAACAATAGCAATCACAATAACAATTTGGCACAAAGTGGGGAATGTCTCCTTGGGAGAGAGCTAGCTAGGAGAAAACATATCCATCTTATCTATCCATCATCCATCTATGCATGCACCCTTAAAGGACCAAGACCAAGGCCAGTCCAAGGAGGAAGAAGAGAACAGCAGCAAGGGGAGAGAGGGGAAGGGGGAAGAGGAGGTGACAGGGGAGAGAGAGTGGCTAGGCAAGGCTTGTTGGCTTGGCTTGGATGTGTGTTTGAAGGAGTCTCGTCTACCAGTCCCCCACAAGGCCCACAGCTCAGAGGTGAGACTGTGAGAGTGACTTGGAGGTGGTGAGGAGAGGAGAGAGGAAGGGAGGAGAAGCCCATGCCCACCGACAGGGCCATGTTTCACCCCCTCCCACACCTGCACTATGGCCTACCCTGGCACCACCACCTCTCCTCCTCCATGGCCATTGTCATCCTCTCTCTCTCTCTCTTGCTCCACTGCCCTAGCTTAGTTTTGCTTAATTGCACTCGGCACAGCCCCTGTTTAGCTTCCAGTTGTGCCAGTGCCAGTGACCTACTACCATGCTGCAATAATTGCAGCTTGTGTGGTATACCCCCCATTGACTCCCAAGTACATCCATGCGTGTCTCCTACTGCCTCACACCTCTGCTGCATTTACCACGCCTCTGGACTTTGCTCTGTACTGCTCTACTTGGAGTATATGGTAAAATATGACCACATGTTTTTCTTTCTTTCTTTCTTTCTTTCTTTCAAAAATATAACCATGCACACTATTTTTATCATACATTTACCAACCAGTTTTGCACTCCATTAACACAACAAACTGCACACTGAAGGTGATGTAGTATTTTCTCAACTTGTAACTTGTAAGGAGTACACGATATCTTTATAGGAAAAAAATTTCACTGTATGTTTTTAATCATGAAGTGCATGAGTGCATCTCTGTGCCGTACGTGCAGGCCGAGGCACCTAAAATCCAAGCTATATCCACCTAGGTGCCCCAGATTAACGTTCCTCCATCCCATAGCACGAAGACACTAGCTAGGGGGTCTACCTGTCCGGCGCCGGTAAAACCAATGGTTTCACTTCACTCCGACGCAGCGCCAAGGGGCAGAACGGTCATCAGATGCTGGGCAGCTTTGGGAATTGAGGACGCTGGGTCCCTTTCGCAAACACCATCGTCAAGCCACTCTAATTGGTGTGCCATGGTCTGCCACTACCATTGATGCCCCCCTGTCATGCCTCCCATCTCCCTCTTCCTTTCACGGTTTCACTTTCATTTCATCCCCTCGGAGTTGCATGCAATTCCGATCTCTCTCTCTCTCTCTCTCTCTCTCTCTCTCTCTCTCTCAAACTAACAATCTCTTTCCTTTTTTCGTTTTTTATTCATTTATTATCATTTTTCTTCTTCAGATGCCAAGAAGAGAAAAAAAGGTATAGTAGTTGGCAAGCGAGTGAGTGTGTGTACTAGTGCCAGTGTGTCACACATTGGCGATTTGGCCTGCATGCGGTGCAGGCAGTGCACCACAGCTGTCTTCCTGCCAACAAGTGCTTACATGCATGATGACAATGCCTCTGTCTCCAGCATTTGTTAGGGGACTGTGTCACATAACATGGATTTACATGTAGATCGAAATGCGGCCAAAGATGTTGAGAGGTGGTTGTGAGGATCTCTGCTGTTCTAATAACATTAAATAACTAGAAAAAAAGGGGTGCCATACACCTATATCCAGCATCGTTTGAAGACTATAGAGATATAAACATATATCTCCCTAGATACATGAAACTGTCTGAAATTAAGATGCTTGCGTATGTGTTGGTCTCTAAGGCTAATCCTAATGGAGAGTTTCATTTTGATGTTTCCAAGATAGCTACATAAGCAACATGAAAACAAAATTGTGTTTGAAACTACCTCTACAATGCAAAATTTCATAGTGTAGTTTCATATGCACTACATGCAAGACACAAACTGTGTTGGTAACTATGCATATATGGTTTCATCTAGATGAAACCCCTCTTATCTCTCTCCTCATTAACTCACTGCCTCATCATCAAAAATGCTGACATGGCACCCTAATTAATGTGCATGAAACCTCTATGAAACTTGCACTGGGATGAGTCTAAGGATTGGTGGCTTGGTGGGGGTTATCTGCTGACTCCCAGGATTTAATAGATGGGTACATCCATCTCCAACATCTGTTATTAGGGTTGCGTCACACAAGTGTGGATCATGCACACATATGTGAACCCAAATCTGTTCCAAGGTGGTTGTGGAGGCTTTTCTTAAATATTAGGTTGCAATTTAATCCATGTATGGAACTGGAAGTCCAATGCTTAGCTCACTTGCAGACAATGCTTGCCTACATGCATGATGGCACACATCTGTGATCTCTCTCCAATGTTTAATGTACGCTACGTCATGGGAACGGATACATGTAAACAGGACCGCTCTAATGTGGCTGGAAAAGGCTTCTGGATCTCCTGTGCAGTTTGATTACGGGTCTAGAAGTCCAAAATTCAGTTGGGCTCACTGCCAAAAAAATGCTTGCTTGCATATGCTGCCATACATCTAACCATCTCCAACATTCAATATGGACTGCATCATTCATAGGTACTGATGCATGTAAACCGTTTCTGATATGGTTGGGAAGGCTTTGTAGGTGAAATTGATTAGCAGTCAAAAAGGCCAGTTCGGTTGGGCTCACTGCCAAGATTGCTTGCCTACATGTTGTCGTGCATGCAAACATCCATCTCCAGCGTTTAATATGGATGACATCGTAGGAATGGATACATATGAATACCAAACTGTTCTCATATGGTTGGGAAGAAGGCTCTTCTTTTGTTCATGCAATTTCTTAGAATTCTAAAAGTACTAAATTCGGTTGGGACTTGCTGCAAGAGATACATGGGCATCTATGTTTAGCATTTGTTATGGAATAGTATAACTTAAGAATGGATATAGAGATGCGCATGAGGAAAAACATTTCCTACAAGCCCATGATGCCTTGCATGATCTCTTAGATGGTTTTTACTGAACTAAAATGTTTTTTTTAGTTAAGTTCACTCATATGGATGTTCTTTTGTAGTATAGACTTTGCTAGCGAGCATGTTGTTCGTCTCGTCGTTCCCTTCCCATAATTGATCAAGATATGAAATGAACTTTATTCAGATAAGGTCGTGTACAAGGAGCTTGAAATTGGAGTGACCTATGTGGATTAAAAAGAAAACTTCCAAACTTTTTTTCTGGGAGAAGAAAAATTCCAAACTTTCAAGCATGCACGCTGGTATGCTATGGGAGGTCGTTGGACCCAAAGCAAAACTAGAAGTCTAGAAGGCGCCGGTCAATACAAATGTAAGAGCGGGTAGTTCATTTCGAAACCTGTTTCATTTGGATTTGTTTGTGGGCGCAGGCCAACAAGGCCCATTGGTCCCGTGAAGCCCCGCGCGCCCCGGATGATTTGAGACGTACTCCTACGTGTCCTACCCACTAAGCATGGTAACGTTTGAATATATCCTTTCTTGTGAACCTCAAATAACAGGAAGGAGAAAAGTTGTACATGGACATCAGTTTATTTGGGATTAAAAGGTCTATTACCTGACTATATTGCAATCCTTCTCCGCTCGTGTGAAAAAGTTCTGTATTGTTGTAGTAGTATTGATCAAAGCATGCACCTCTCTTGTCGCATAAGGAGGGAGGCAGCAGCAAATTTTCATGGCTGAGTCCTCATGAAGATGCAAGCTAAGACATCACACATCTGAAGAAAACACTTGGGATGCAGTTACATCAAGAGAGTAAAGGTATATTATGGAGGCGGATCAAATTCACCTCGTGACTTGGAGGTAGCAAGGCCGATCCACCGCGCACTAAGAGTGACCATATGATTTCAGGACGTATCCTAGAGCCAAATTGGCTCTATTGTTCCGGATCTCATTGGATTTCATGACTATATAGTCACCTTCGATTGAATTGTTTCGAATAATATTTGGCGGCTAGGGTTCGATATCGTAGAAATAGAAGGCGAGGGCAAGGAGGATAGGTATAGAGACGATAGAGAGCCACCGAAACTCGACTGGCAGTAGTAGAGGTGAGAGTGAATAGCACATCACCGAGGGGAGAGGAATATATAGCGAAAGAAGGGTGCGTAGGGAGGCGAAGAAGAAAAATATAGGAAATAAGAGAAACGGTAAGTGACGCAACATTGACAATGTGCTTCTGATACGACAAAATCAGTTCAATGTTTAGTGTGCGGTGAGACAGAGAAGGATGGTGTGACATATATATGATGGTGTCCACGAGAATACTTTAAAACACCTCCTCCTTAATATATCACCTTTTATGCAGAAAAATGTTATGCGTCAAATGTTATGCGTCGTACAATTAGAATATGGCTTTAATTTGTTGTAGCTACAAGTGTAAAGATGGCTAAGATAAAGTATCAACGAAGGAATTTAGAAATCGGTCCTAGAACAACATCGTTGTCATAGAGTAGTTTATGCACACGTTGGATAAAACCATTATATCATGCTATAACTCCTCCTATCCTGAGAAATAAAGGAAATTGGTGAGACATCATGATCAAGTGGCTCGAATGTTGTACTTTTTTGTCAAATGTGCTCGAGGCTGTGCTATTTTCGCTAGCTTGAATATCTCAGTTCATTGATGACCAAACGTGATGTCTTATTAACTTGCACCACGCTGCATTTAGTCAAGCAGATAGTGTGGGGGAACAAAACCATGCAAAAAAAAAGAGAAGGTGTCCAGCAATCTAGAAATCTAAAACTTCTCTCTCGCAACCACTAGAAATTAAAATAACTTAAATCTTTACCTATCCCAACCATTCTTCAGGTATCTGCCATTGGACCATACAAACTTTGTGTCAGCAATTCAAGGCCGTGGCGCCACAACAACAGCTCACAATCGGCACCAAATGCAGATCGAACGCATAAAAAATAAATGCTCCAAATTACTCCATACAAACCAATGTACTGTGTAATCGATCCTTTACTTATTGGCGTTATAATTGTGTTATGATTGGATTTAGCATTACTTAATGCTGGCTACACATTAAATAAGCCGTGTACTCCTCCTCCTCCCCTCCCCGGCAACGGGAGCCCCTGCCGCCCCCAGACGTGGCGCCCCGGCGGCCACGTGGTCGGAGGCCGGCATTAAACCCCGCGCGCCACACCACCACGCACGCAGGCAGCCAGGCACACGCACACCGGCGCGCCCGATCACCACACGCACATCGGCAGACCAGATCACCGGACCAGCGCCTGCCGTTGGGGTCTGGTCTGGTCAACAGCACCGGGTCAGTGTGGACCGGCTCCCCCCTGGGCGCGCACTTGGACCATCTGATGGGGTGAGACCGGGGCCGAGCCATCAGCAGGGAGAGGCTCGCCGATCGGCCCGGATAAATGCGCGCACCGGCTGATCCCTGATGGATGGATGGAACGCGAGGTGCGCTGCGGAAAGCCACCCCCTCTGATGGAGTCTGATAGCTTCAGCTCCAACTCCGCGCGTGCCAACGTCAGTCCCGGTTGCTGAATGCTGATAGCTAGCCTCGTTTTGCTCCTGCGGAGATGTGGTCTTGTGGAGCATAGCGCTGGTCTAAGCAATGTTTTGGCTTCCTCCTTTGGAGGCTTTACTTGTGTGTTACGCCCGTTCAAAAAAGAATGCAGTTCTGGCTACGAATCTGGACAAGCACTCATTCTGATTCGTAGTCAGAATTGCAATTTTTTTCTGGGGCTGAGGGAGTACTACGAGTAGGAAGCAGAGCTTTTATTTTTTTTGAAAAAGAAATAAATGTTGCGATGTTGATTTGAGCCGTAGTACGTGCGCGCGCGCGCGCGCAGGTCTGTTTATTCAGCATCCGTAGAGGCGTAGAGCTAGGAGAATGTTGGCCACGTGCAAATCCCCCCTCCTCGTCCAAAAGCAACGTGTCTTTGCGCACGGATAACTCAAAGCTGAATGGACGTGCGAATCCGATTCGGTCCGTACGATAAGTATAGTCGGTAGCCTGATTGATCTAATTAGCAACGTACGTACGCTTCTTTCGTTCCCTGATTATTGCCTCTTCTGTTCAAACATGTCGCTTTAGTGTAGAAGCACGCAGCTACTACCAACAACTCTCTACTAAGGAAACATGAACAGCGGGTTTTTTTTTTTGTTTTAGCCGCAGATCTTGTGAGAAGTGACAGAGGGCAGATCCGGTCGAGGTGGAGGAGATACGTTTTTGTCACCAGTTCATATGCATGGAGGCTAGTAAGGGGGCGGAGGGCAACAGGCTACGCAGTGTTGAGGATGGTGACGGCAAGGCGAAAGGAGAGGGCATGCGGAAGATGTGAATAATCAGATTGAACACCGGCAGCTTTGGAAGTGTGTGGGTTCGATGGGAAAGGTAAGTTCAAGATTATGTTATGCGGAGAGGATCCAGGTCGTTGGATTCTCATCGGACGGTGAAAGAAAAAACTAACAAGTTTTGATGCTAAAAAGGACTGTCATCAGACAGCTAGTATAATTATGACCCTCTATTTTCTCTCAAATGCTGTTTTCAGGATCTACTAGCGTTTGAATTCCTTTTGGAGCATCTTCATCTTAGCAATTTCGAAAAAAAGGAAGATTACGTCTTCTGCAAAAAGGCAGGCTACTTGAGTGTCTCTTCCACGCATCAGTACAGGCACATCGGCGAAATAATTGAGCCAGCCAGGTACAAAACCCCAATCCCTAGCTCTCTGGCAATGGCGATGCACACGGCGTGCACTGCAACAGCAATCCCTGCCCTCGTGCCCTGCCCATGCATGTGGAATCGTGGATCCGCGGCACATGTAGCCATGAACTCACGAACCCGTTTGGGAAGGTAGAGCTGCCGTGCATGGCACTTGCAGAGCTCTAGTATGCTTTTGTTGCTTGCAGGGCCTAGCTAGTTAGTAGCCATGGTACGTGAGGGGTGGCTATCCAGCTGGGGCGGAGCCCTTTACAACGACACACGCAGCAAATGCTTGGCTTTGAAGGGTAGCTAGGTATCCTAGGCGATTACTAGCTATAGTTTGTAAAGCAAAGCTTGGAGAGGAGAAAGAAAAGCAATCCTGATCAGCAGCGCAAAAAGATGGCAATGGGAAAGGTGAGGCGAGTTACTAAGCGTGCTTACTGAAAGTGATGGCTGTCCATGCATCTTGGCTGTTGTTTTATGTGTAGGCAGATGGGTAGATGCTATATGGGCTGCGCTGCATGGGTTGCTGTCAAGCAAGCGTGTTTGCTTCATCCCGTGCCGAATTGTTTGACAAAGGTGAACACGGAACAGTACTAAACCCACGATGAAAAGAGTTCTCAAATCATTTTCATGATCATGGAAATAGTTGGTCAAAAATTCGCCTTTGTAAACCGCTTCCCTGCCCTACTCTAATATGCATTTTGAATCAGAGGGGAAGCTCTTTAATTAATTGTGACATAATCTTGTTGTATAAATATTTAAGTGGCTAATGTATGAAAAAATAACCTTGGCGTAGCAACTGGGTTGTAATCGGATGGATCTTTTCTTTTAATATTAACGGCATTGTAACACCCTAATTTTCATCATTTGCAAGTTAATAAAAATTAATTAAAATTTTTCTAGAATTTGTTTGACTTCGTTTAAGGCCTTAAGGTTTCTTTGTGAATTTATTAGGCATTAAAGTCTTTTTATAAAATTAACTTAATGAACCATAGGTTTATATGTGTTGCATTTATGATGGTTGTATTTCTTATTCCTTGGGTGTGAAAAAAGTTTAAAAATGCGTTCAGACAATGATTAGGTTCCTTTGAGAATTTTCCAGATTTTTCAGTAAATCTATTCTCATTTTTCTAGAGCTTAATCCAATTTTTGGATGGTTCTACAAATATTTCTAGGAGCTCCAAGTATTTTATTTGTGTTCCTCGTGTCCCAAATCATTTCCAAGAATTTTTCTAAATTTTTTTTTGGAGTTTTTAGAGTATTTTTTGTGATTTAATTATGATGTCAGGATTTTTGGAACTGTTTTCGAATCTGAAATTAATTCCCGAAATTAGAAAAAGGAGGAAAATATAACCGGACTCCAAAGTGGCCTATAAATACTTTCCGGTGATCTTCTGACGTCCTTTTTCCAACGCCGCAAACCCCACCTCGTTTCGACAACCTACCTATCGCAGTTCGACGCCGAACGTATAATCCTTCCCGACGAGAACTCCGGCGAGCAAATACGGTGAAACCGTCAGCCAAAGGTGAGCGCACCAACGCGTTCGTCTCGTCATTCTCATTCCGTTTTGCCGCTCAAGCGCGATATCGGTTGCCGTTCCCGGTGATCCCCTTTCTCTCTTTCTGTTTCCTGGCCGCTGGCCATGGCCCTGCTCGCCCGGCCGCCCTCACCTGGCCGTGCCGCCGGCCCGCCCACCGCACGAGCCTCCGCTACCCGCGCTGCCCCTCCGTGCCGTCACCAGCCGCTGCTACCGCCACCACCCGCGCCCCTGGCCCGGACGCCGTCCCGCCACCGCCGCATGCACCCCTAGCCCGCACTACCGCCGCCGCCGCACGCGCCCTTGGCCCGGCTGCTGTCATCCACCCGCTGACGGCCGTATCCCTGGCCCGGCCGGCGGCGGCGGTAGGTCTCCCTGTCAGCGACACGAGGTCAACCGGATGGAGGTTAAAGAAGACGACCGTTTTGCAAGTTAGGATCCTGAAGAAACCAATAATCCCGAGATCCAGTCCAATCTTTAAGTTTTAACGCGTTTAAGCCCTCGGTGTTAGCAGATAGGGAAGCTTGGTTTTCTCACAGTTATGCTCCTGTACCATGTTTAGATCATATCTTTTGCGTTTTAACTCCGTTTTGAGTGAATCTTTCGCTCACACGTTCATCTTAACATGTAGATTAGTGTACCACTTTTCAATATTGTTTATGATGATTGGTGTACTATTTTTAATTTATTTTATTTGTTTGCTTGTATGTGCGTGCTCTGGATGTTTGCTTTGGATGATTGTCATGAGTAGAACGAACACACTTCGAGGACATTCAAGAGTAAGGAGACGGAGACATTCTGAGAAGCAGTGGTACTGTGGATAAAGGCAAGTTGTGTCCTTGATCACATTCTATCCTATACAACATTTATACAAGAAACATATGCTATGCACGCTTGAGTCTTAATTTGATGGGTCCTAATTAAGGATTTATCTAGTTTCCATATTATTCCTCGTCAATCTAGGTTTTACTTTATGTTGGGTAGCTATGCTAGTTGCTGTACCTAGTTTATGGTGGGAAGTAATGAACAATGATGAACCTGATTTATTTGTGTTATGCATCTTTGTTAATTACAACCACTCATATGCCTTAATTGAAACATGGAGTGACCACCCAGGAAAAAAGTACAACCATAAGACCAATAGGCTCTGGTCTTGGCTTACTAATTAGAGACTCTGGTTTGTGGTGGTCTAACCGAAAGGGCAAGGCAAGAGGGGGTCTTATGATGGGGTATAGCTCGGCTCCTTTGAGTGGTATTCTCTTTGTAGATACTCACCTTAGGGGAGGGTTATGCATACACAACTGTCAAAACCTTAGCGGACTACTACCTACTAGGGAATCTTTGTAAAGGCCTCGTAGCGTCCCTATGCAGTCACACCTCGGTAGTATGATAAGTGCCTACTTTTGCACAACATGGTTGGGTCTAAAGTTCTCTTGAAACTTTTACGCGACTTATAGTGAAAGTGTACAACCTTTGTAGAGTGTAAAACTGATATATCAGCCGTGCTCATGGTAACTGAACTTGAAAAATAATTAACTTGTGCTTTATTTATGTTCTTGTTCAATTATCTTTATGCTTAATTGGGTGGTATAAACTTACATTCTAGTAAATAGCATGCTAATAAAACTTGACCAACTTTAAAAGTGCTTAAATGCAGTAAACTAGTCAGCTATTCCTTGATTTGACCTTACACTACATATTTCCCCACACTTGCTGAGTACCAACCATAAGTGTACTCACACTTGTTATATCTCACCCTTGCTGAGTACCAACCATAAGTGTACTCACACTTGTTATATCTGTTGTTCAGTACAAGACAAATTTGTTGAAAACTTTGAAGATTTGCTAAGCGTACGTTTACCACAGTCAACTGCCTGTGGAGTTGTTGGAGATCCGCTGCTTATACTAGAGATTTTTATCTCATTTCTAGTTATGTAATCTATGTAACTCTCTCTTTATGTTATAATACTATTTTTGATATTTACTGAAGTCAACGTATGTGTGAAACTTGATCCTGGCACACATATGATAGTCATTTTGTTTTGCCTTTAAAATCAGGTGTGACTGACATGCAGTTGTGTGCTCGTTTGAGGAAAAAATTCAATGTTTTAGTATTAAACCTAGCTAATTAAAAGTGAAAGCCGTGCCCAGTTGCGGCGGTGGTGCTTTAGTGGCACCGTGTTAGCGTAGCCAGCAGTGGCTTGCTCGGGTGCTCGCCGGCACCACGGTGGTGGTGGGGCTAGCGATGGCCAAGCAGGGATGCACCAGCGGCGCCATGCTGGCGTGCTGGCGGTGCTGGGCTGCCTCTCTTCCCGGAGAGACTTGCTCATGGCTCCGGAGACACCGATCGTTGGGCATTGTGGCCGCTGCTCTTTGCTAGCGCGTGACGTGGGGACGCTCGTGGCGTGCAATGGTGTTTGGTGATAATGGGGACGCTTGTATGTCACCAATGTCCGCGCGAGGAGCAGGCTACGGCTACGGCTGGGGCAGTTCAAGGGACTTGCAGTCGTGGTGAAAGCCATGCCTGTTAAGGCCAATGACGGCAACGTCTATGGATGCCGTTTACTCCTTTGAAGCGTCATCGAATTGCCCCTTTTCTCCTTGCGCTGCTCGGTTTTCTTGGGTGTAAGCTCAGACCATTTGGTCAGGTGATAGTGTCACATGTGGTGTCATTCCCCTCTTTTGAGGCGTCGCTTTGGAAGCTCATGCCACGCCTCTCTCGTGACAGTTCAATAGGTAGAAAAAATAAAAAAAACAAAAAACAAAAAAATTAGAGATGTGGCTGCTGATGGTGGTGTTGGTGAGAGTGTTGTGGTGGTGGCCATTTTGTGGCGTGCTGGAGTCAATGGTGGCAGCGATCGATGCTGCGGAGGTTTCAATCGACTGGTGTGATGGCGTTATGAGACATGTGTTGATGTCCCAATCCAACCAGCCGACGAGGGTGTTTGAGTTGAGTAGTGTACTGTGATGAGTTGTGCTGTGCGTGTTGACGTCCCAATCCAAACGGCCAACGAGTTTGTTGAGTTGAGTGAGTAGTCCGATGAGTTGTGCGACTCGTGTTGATGTCTCAATCCGACCGACCGGTGTATGTTTATTGTTGTACTGCTCAGTCTAGGTGTCTTTTTTTTTAATATAATCGGCAGTTCTTCTATCCGGTTCTTAAAAAAAATATGTTGAAAATTCCTGGTGCAGTCTCGTCTCTTAACTCTTTGGTTCAGTAGAGTTGGCCAACGGATCCATGCATTTATCGGCATCAGGGAGCAGTGATCTTGCCTGTTGGTGTCCCATGCGGCATGTAACTTGTTTCTAAGCAACGTAACTATTCTTCACCATGCAGCACAAACCGTACACACGCGAGGATGACCAGTGTGTCTATGGTAGCCCAACACGTACGTACGTACCCACACCTTAATTATACCTCAGGCTGTTAGCTACGCGCGATCGCATGAGCACGACGTCAAACGCGAGATCCCGTGCATGCGTGCGAGTGGCGCATGGCTTGCTGCGACCCTGCCCGCAGACTCGCAGTCGCAGCTTAGCTCCTTGATTCCGGCCGTAGCATATAGCGTAGCACATCAAGAGATATCATCAATAGAGTAGAGACTGCTCCAGCCTCCAGATAGATAGGAGCACGATCGAGCTCTGCGGCACTGCCATGTATAGTTGGCCAAACGGGCAGCCCGGTTGGGCCTGGCACGAGCACGATCCGGGCCTGGCACGAGCACGATCTGGCCCGGCACGATCAGGCCCGGCACGTTTAGGCATGAACAGTAATCGTGCCGGGCCGTGCCAGCCCACGTGCCGAAGGAGCGGTGCAGGCACGGCCCGTAGCCTTCTTAGACGGGCCGACGGGCCGTGCCGGCCCGCTGGCCCGACGGGTCGTAATGGCTTAGCCGTGCTCGTGCCAGCCCGCGGCACGGCATAAAAAACCATCACCAGATTCAGCATCACCAGACCAATTCAATGCTCACAGTTTGAAAATCAAATTCAAAACTAATACAATCAAATTCACATTTCTACAGGAAGTTCACAAGTTGACAGCTTCTAAAGGAAGCTCACAAATGACAAATGCACAGGTTCACAATCAAATATCACAATCAAAGGAGATTCAATATTATTTTGAGTTGTTTGTGTTGCTGCCTCATTAAAAACCTTTGTAGGTAAAAACTCACACCTCGTGAGAAAACCCTACAAAGGAAAAAAAAGAGTACAACCAACTCATCTCATCAAAGTTCAATGTTCATTACATCACAAGATTCACTCATTCACAACAGTAACACTAGAACACTAACACATCAGGCTTCTGGCTAGCTACAAGTTGTAATTCTTCAAGCAACGGGCGTGTAGCACTCTAGCTTCTGCCAACAGAAAATGATCAAAGCAGATTTATCAAATGATCAAAGCAGTAACTTAAATGATAGGAAATGATAGGAAAGGAAAGAAATCTTACTCCTCAAGATACAAGTTCTCAAATGACTCTTCAAGTTCAGGATCGTCGATGGTATGCTGCAGTTTTAAATCTCCTTGCTCCCAATCCTTGATCAAAGCCAGGATCTCCACTATCTCAGGGGTAAGATAATGTCATCGCTCCTCAATGATACTGCCAGTGGTACTAAATGCAGATTCTGATAGTATGACCGTCTAGGTAGAAAGATAATTCAGAAGCAGCAACAAGAGAGGCACCTATTTGAGTAACTTGCAACAAAGCACTAGCAGATTATCTCCTAGATAGGGAGGAAGAAACAGAAGTAGAACCTAGGTCAGCACCAAGGATAGCAGCACAATAACTAGATGAAGCACCCTGAGAACCAAAAATCTTACCCCAAGCAGTCTTCTTCTTACCTGCAGGCCCTGGTTGGGTGGCCCTCTGCATCCTCACAGAACCATACTTAGCTTCATACTTGAAAAAGATTGTAGATAATTCAGCTCTTACATCAGTTAAGTAACTAGAATAATCCTTACCATTTAGATGAGACAATCGTTGAAGAACATTGCTAAAACCAGCAATCTTAGTTCTAGGATCCAATATAAAAACAAAGGAATAAAGCATAGGTATATCAGACTAATAATCTAAAAACTTAGACTTCATGGGTGCAACAACATGTTTCAGATCAGCATCATCAGCATAGAAATTAAGATGTTCAGCTATCTCAAGAACATGATGCAAGACTAATGGAGCAGTAGGATAATAAACACTAGACAAAATGATAGTAGAATCATAGTATTGTTCAAGAAATATTAGAATCTTTTCAGCAACATACCAGTGTAATTCTGTCAGGATTGTCTAACCTTCAACCAAACCATATTGAGTGGTTATGAACTGATGAAATGTGATCTTATGGGGTAATAGATACTTGAGCATGAGATAAGTTGAATTCCATCTAACATCCATGTCCAAAGAAAACTTACGAGGATGGATACCAACAACAATGCAATAGGACTTGTATGCAGCAATACGTTGGTTAGAACAATTTAGAAATGAAATTGCAGTTCTAAATGAACTAAGCATAGGCTTGAAAACATCAAGGCTAGCCTTAACAATAAGATTAATAATGTGATAAGCACAACGCTGATGAAAAAATAGTTTACCCATGTAACCAGACAGTGAAGGATGGAGCTTACCAATGGCGGTAGTGTTTGCCGATGTATTATCCAATGTTATAGAAAATATCTTATCATTTAAACCATAATTAGTAACAACAGATATAATAAGCTCAGCAATATTATCAGCATTATGAGAAACATCAATTAAACGAAGGTCTAAGATCCTCTTCTCTAGTTGCCAATCAGCATTCACATAATAAGTAACCACACTAAGGTAATCTTCTTTAGCATTACCAGACCATATCTTACTTAACATTACCAGATCATATGTCTTCCCCATCAACCGCAACTCATCGTTGTAGCAGGTTGGATAGTCGTCGTCCATCCTCAAGTAAACAAAGACATCACAAGATCATATTCAGGGAAACAAAAACAGAAGTATTAATTACAAGATCACAAATATTACTTAGAAGTATTAATTACAAGATCACAAGACTATAATCGGTGTAACAAAAATATCACAAGATCACAAGACTATAATCACAAGACTTCAAGTATTAATCAGAAGTAGTAGTTGTAGAAATAAAAATAGAAGACCTCAAATATTAATCAGAAGTAGTAGTAGTAGTTTACAGAAATAAAAACAGAAGACCTCAAGTACTAATCACAAGATAACAAGAATAGAAGTTTTAATCAGAAGTAGTAGTCGTAGTTTACAGAAATAAAAACAGTAGACCTCAAGTATTAATCACAAGATAACAAGACTATAATCATAAGATAACAAGACCAGAAGTATTAATCAGAAGTAGTAGTAGTATTAGTTTATAGAAATACAAACAATAGACCTCAAGTATTAATCACAAGATAACAAGACTATAATCATAAGATAACAAGATCGGAAGTATTAATCACAAGATAACAAGACCAGAAGTATTAATCAGAAGTAGTAGTAGTAGTTTATAGAAATAAAAATAGAAATCCTCAAGTATTAGTCACAAGATAACAAGAACAGAAGTATTAATCAGAAGTAATAGTAGTAGTATTAATCAGAGTACAAGATATAGATCAAAAGACATAGTTTGCAGATAGAGCTTACAAATCACAAGATCACAGGACTACAGTAGCATACGGATCACAAGATCACAGGACTACAGGAGCTCACCTCGCCCTCGAGCACACCCGGACCACACCCTTGAGCCCTCCACCGTTGACGTCGTCGCCTCGGCGGCTCCGTTCTTCAACGACGCGCGGCCCCCAACGGAGACCTGCAAGAGGAGCAAGAGGAGGATTAGAACTCAGAAGAAGAGGAACGAGAGGAGGATAAGAAGAAGAGGAACGAGACTATGAGATTACCTGCGTAGCCGGAGCCCGGAGTCGGAGAAGACGAATGCCAACAATGGGGAACCAGGGAGGGAGGCGGATCTGCAAGGGGAGGAGCGATTTCGATGAGGGAACCAGGAAGGGAGGCGGAGGGGTTAGGGGAGGAGCGGTTACGAGGAGGGAGGCGGAGGGGCAACCGGCGAGCCGGCGGCAGGCAAGGACAGCGGCTGATCTGCGAGGGGAGGAGGCGGAGGTGTCGAGACAGGAGGTGGAGGGAGCTGGGGCCGGGGAAGTGGGGGAGGTGGCTCAAAGGGGTAGGGTTTCGGGGGAGGAGCGGCCGGCGCCACGTTTTATATGGCGAGCACCCGAGCCGATCCAGGTCTAGCCCTACCGCCAAATGGGCCTGGCTGTACCGGGCCAGCCCACAGGCTGAGGGAGCAGCCCAGGCGCAGCCCGTGGTGTAGGTCGGGCCGGCACGGGCACGACGGTCGCTGGGCCGGGCCGGGCCTGGGCTGGGCCAAAAATGTGTCGTGGGCTGGCCCACGGGCCTCGGCCATATGGCCAACTATACTGCCATGCCATCTGCAAGAGCGAGACAACTACACTGTGGCTGTGAGGGCCTCCCGCAATTATTACTCTCCCAGTCGCGACGAGGCGCACGCGGCCGGCCGGCCGGGTTGCCTGCGCGCGCCGTACGACCGCGTACCGGCCGGCGTTCGCGTGCCGAGCGGACGTACACCCGAAATTGAACTCCCTCGATCGCTTGCCTGCCGACTGCGACGACTGGCTCGTGCTCAGCTCGCTGCCTCGCTTCGTACCAGCGACACTTACTGCGACGGGCCGTGTGCATGCACGCAACGCGCTGATGCCGCGCAGGTGTATGCCGTAGCTCCCCTGCCCGGACCCTGGGGCGCACATGAATCTCGGCCCGTACGAGGACAAACAGGTGTGGGGGATGGAGACGGAGAGTGACGACGCCGCACGGCCGCTGGAGTCCGCGCACTCCTCGCCTAGATGAGGCAAGTCGCGGATTTCCACTTCGCCTTGCCGGTTCACCCGGGCGCGCGCTTCGTTCCCGGCCCAGGTCCTCCTCTTGCGTCCTCTCACCGATCACACGATCGATCGAGCATTCCCGTGCGGCGTCAGTCACTCATGGAGTTTCATAACATTAAATCAAACACCACATCAACAAAATTGTTAACTTATTAAGATAATTAATAGAGGAAGTTTCATAAGATAAGAGAGGAGTTTCATCCCTAATTTATACCACTGCCTTATAAATATAGATGGAGGGAGTAATTCATCTCACCACTCTTCTCTAGATAACTTATGCTTAGTTCTAGGTAGTGGATCTTCTCAAGATGATGGAGCCCCCTCCTAGAAAAACTACATGTGTGATATTTCACTCAACTGCAGATTTTACAATGCACTCGATGTAGTACGACACATATGCTTCTTCTACCAGTTTCGTTTCAAGCAAAACTCCTGTGGAAGCTGAAACTATACCTCTCAAGGTAAAAGTCGTTTTGTGGTACTTAAGCAAAGG
This sequence comes from Setaria viridis, assembly GCF_005286985.2. Taxonomy (NCBI): domain Eukaryota; kingdom Viridiplantae; phylum Streptophyta; class Magnoliopsida; order Poales; family Poaceae; genus Setaria; species Setaria viridis. Next base: position 35,350,335 of record NC_048263.2, read on the forward strand.
TGTAAGTTTGACTAAGGATAACTTGGCCAAAAGAAATTAGCACGGGAGTCTAAAGTGTACGTGTTTTTTTTTATCACAAAGAAACAATTAACCTCCTCCTTTTTTACTGCATTTTTGCTAAAACTTTATGGCATCTAATCACCTCCACCTTGGGATCTAAGCACCTCCACCTTGGGAGTTAAAAAGACGTAGTAATATGCAAGATGTAATAGGAAGGTGGATGCGGCCTTGTACAAATAATTACAAAGTTTCAACTCATAGTAGGGGTAGAAGCAATGTTTTGGTCCATATGATTGTCAAGAAAAGATATCATTGTTAATAAACGTCTTAATGTAACCATTATACACGCAATTTTTAGGGTCACTTACTGGATTCGCTTATATATGGAGGTTATTGCAAGTCTAGGACCAACGAGAGGATATCCTCAGGGGTGCAGTGCACCTCATCCCACTATCTCTACCGTCAACTATTGCTAGAGCATCACTGATGGCAACGGTAGTTTGGGCGGATTTTGGTGGGGGATGGGGGGTAGTAGTACTGGGAATAGGATTGGTAGTTTGTTGGAGCACCAAAACCTCATATATGACAATTATTTATGATTTGGGGGGTGGATTTTGCGATCTGCATGTGCAAAATGAGAAACTCCTTCACTCTAATATGTGAGTTTATGTGTTTTCAAATAGGCAACATATCTACTGCAAACCAACCAAACTGTGCAACTTTGGAAACTACAAATCAGAACCATAAGATGCCAATCCAATGGATGGGATGAGAGGTGTAACTATTTTACGCTTAAGCCCCCCATCCGCTGGCCATTTTGCCAATACCCTCTGCTGCCCGCGTCTGTTCCCACATCGCCAAGCCCTTCCGTCGTCAAGTCTAGGGGCATCACGAGTTGCCTTAGAGGCCGCCGCCACGCTTGTGCTCCCTGGCGTCCCATCGGATTCCGTCGCCCCCACCTGGTCCCGTCGGATTCCACCGCCCCCGGCCTGGTCTGGTCCCGCCCGTGCGCTCGGCCTAGTGCCAATCGCCCCCGCCCGCTTCCTGCTGAGCCTGTGCTTCTCCGCGGCGGCTTCTCCTTTTTTTCATTCTATCGTAACAGATGCATGGGTTTCTTCATGCATGTGCTGAACGTCATCTTGAGAAAGGGCAGGGTATTGCTGGCCAAGCTCTTAAATCCAATCTGCCATTCTTCTCTCCTGATGTAAGAGAGTACACTATCGAAGACTACCCGCTTGCACACCATGCTCGTAAGTTTGGCCTGCATGCTGCTGTAGCCATCCGGCTGAGGAGCACGTACACTGGTAGCGATGACTACATTCTAGAATTTGTTCTCCCAGTCAACTGCAAGGGCTGTGGAGAGCAGCAGATGTTATTAACAACCTTTCCAGCACAATGCAAAGAATATGCAAAAGCTTGCGAACAGTTTCTGAAGCTGAAGTTGATAGTGTTAGTGCTTCTGCTGCATCAATGAATAAGAAGAGTAATGGAAGTTTGGGGCCTGTGTTGACAACAAAAGTTACTGCACCAAGTTTTGGTGTCAACAGACTGATCTGTTGTTTCTACTGCCGGCAATGCCGATGGTGTTCTTTATATTTGAAGAGGAGTCGACGTGGCTTTGGATATTGCAATCAGACGTTATTAGCTCTGAAGACAAGTATCAGACTTCTATAATTAGTTTCGGAACATGAAGCATTCATACTCCGAAACTGGGGGGCTTGTGTTGACACCTGATTTTGACCAATCCTATAAATTCGGAGTACAAGATAATTGGAGTCACGTACAACAATAAGAAGCTAGCATGCGTGTATATGGGCACGGAGTCCAAATCGGCTTCATTGGATTGATCGGCAAGGAGAGGCAAGGATGATATAAAGGAATGGCCAGCACATATGGATAAAAATGATTAGAATATACAACATGGATTCTGGTGCACTTTGCATGCCATGCGTGGGAGGCTTCCAGAATAATTATGCATGCGGCCGATCTGTGCATGTACGGGAGGTTGTTTCATAGAATAAAATATTTTAGAGATAGAGTTGGGTTAGTTAGAGATAGAGTTTTTTATTAGAAAAGATTGTGTACGTGACTTGCCTTGTGCGTGGTTAGATACCAATTATGTAACGTCCGCCCTATAAATATAAAGGGACGTGGCCATTGTAAAGAATAATCACACGATCAATAATACAACATATTTACCTTTACCTTTCGGCTTCACGCCATTGCCCTAGGAGTAGGAGTAATGTAGATTCTCGACGAGTTCCTTCTAGCAAGCTGGGATGCATCGACCTCGATCTCCGGCGAGCTACAAGTTCCGTCACCAGTTGTTCTAGGCTTTAACCACCGGGCGCATCGCTGTGGTTTCGTCTAGTTTCATCTACCAGTTATCGAGTATCTTGGATCTTTGACTTACGGCGCATCGCTTCTGTCTCGATCTACGGTATTCACCAGTTATCCCGCCTTGATTAAGCTTGCATCGGCTGATATTTATCTGTTCTTTCGTCTTGCCGTTCAGTTTGCTTTAATTAGCTTTAGATTGGTTCATCATAGACGATAGATCATTTAATAGCCTGTTGCATCTTAATCTTGGTTACCCCTTCGAGTGTTGTTGGGAGTAAGTTCCATTGTGATTGGATTCATCAGCTGGCGGGGTTCAGATTAACGTCCCGCTAAATATTTCTAGACTGCAACTACCGGGCGCATCGCTGTGGTTTCACCTAAAAATATTGGTGGTGATGTTAGTTTAGATCTCATCGGCTTGTGGCTCTAGCTATGGTGGAGCAACAACTCAACAGCATCGTGTTTCCTATCGGCCGTATGGCTGATGGTTATTGTAAATTATATTAAATCGGCCCGATCGGCCAACTCCATCGAACTTCGAGAGAATTATCTCCACCTTGTCAGTTGAATGGTCAAACTGACTGGCACGCCCACGCACACCATGCGCACCGATTTGGATTTTGCACTGGAGTTAAGCAGATCTTCCAGGTCCTCATGTGGTGATGCAGGGTCCACCACCTTCAGGATTTTGCGTCAACACATTCTGGCACGCCCGGTGGGACATGGTTATAAGGCTCACATTTTTATTCAATAAAAAAGCATCTTGAGCAGCTATATCAAGTTCATCGGCATCGGCGTGTTGGAGTTAATTTAAATCAATATAATATTCTAACCAGAACAGCCGTTGGTACAGAAAGATGATCTTAATTTCAATCGGCTGCATATTGTATAGATAAATTTGATGCTAGATTAATTACTGCATATTGTATAGATAAATTTGATGCTAGATTAATTACGGAGGAAACCGATACAACATCGACACCATCACTCCTTACTGATGTTATATATCGGCCAGTTCAGAGGAAACAAGTATCGGCTGGGCACATAGTAGCTGATGGAGTTTTGTTTTTTTTTATCAGCCAAAGGAAACAAAGCATCGGCCGATGGAATATAATCGGCAAGCATAGTGGCCGATGGAATTATTTTTTAGCCAATGGAACATTTTTTTTCAGCCGATAGAAGTATTTTTCAGCTGATGCAACATTTTTTTAGCCGATTGGAAAAGCTCCAGCAGGTGGGCAAGAGAGAAATAAAAAAAATGCATCGGCAGTTGTATCGGCTGATTGGAAGAATTAAAAGGGATCGGCCGATTGGAAATTGCATCGGCTGATGGAAAATGGGATCGGCCGATTGGAGTTGTATCAGCTGATTAAGGAAAAAAAACAACGACCGATCGTAGAGAAAGACATCGGCCGATTAGCATCAGTCAGTTGGAATTAGAAAAAAAACAGAGAGAGGCATCGGCCGATTAGCGTCAGCCTGTTGGAATTAAAAGAAAAAAAAACAGAGAGAGGCATCGGCCGATTAGCGTCAGCCAGTTGGAATTGAAAGAAAAAAAAGCGTGGCATCGGCCGATGGAAAATTGGTGCAGCCGATTGGGAAAAGAAAGAAAAAACAAAAGTGGCATCGGCCGATGGAAAATTGGTATTGCTGATTGAAAAAAATAGAAGAAGAAAAAAAGTTGGCATCGGCCGATAAAAAATTGGTTTAGCGGATTGAAAATTGCTAATCGGCCGATTGAAGAGAAGCATCGGTGTATTGGTTAAAAAAAAAGTACAGGGAAGCATCGGCGGGTTAGTTAAAACAAAAAGCATCGCCCAGTTGGAATTAAAAAAAAAGGAGGAGGCGGTCGGCCGATGGGCAAAGGAACGAGTGAAAGCAGGGCGAAAGAACAAAAAAGAAAGAAAGAAATAAGAGAAGCATCGGCCGATTGATTAGGAAAAAAAAAGCATCGGCCACGTTGGTGCGTTGGCAAAAGAGAGGGGCATCGACCATTCGTGCGTCTCCTTATTGATAAAAAAAAATCGGCCGATTGAAAATTGGATCGGCCGATTAAATATTGTTGGCGCTAGAAATCGGCCAACCGAATCCCAGCGTCTGACACACGACCCGGGAGAATCTGCTTAGCTCCTGTTCGGGTGATTGCCCTGGTGCGGTTCGCGCGGCGTGCCAGCCAATCTGACCTGTTGATTGGCAAGGAAGAATACGTGTTAGGTCCAGAAATCCCGATCGGCTCAGTTTCCGATCTCGAGAGAGCTTATCAGCGAATCGGCCGATTTGCCGTAATAAAGAAATCGGCTATAAGGCAGCCGATCACTGTAGCCTTGTAGACGAAAAACTGCTAGAGTAATCGACGCAAAGCTAGGATAACAACACTAGGAATAGATCTAATCGGCAATACAAAATAGATGAATTTAATAGCAGAACGTGAAGAAAGCCGAAGCTACCGATTCCTAGCTGGATAACTGGTGATAAAACTAGAAAGACAGGTAAAACCTATGATTCTAGCAAATATCGATAACTAGTGAATAATTCTAAACGAAACAACAGCGATACGCCCGAAGTTAAAGCTTAGATATTACTCGATAAGCGGAACTTACAGGATCGGCCGGAGATCAGACTGATGCAGCCCTGCCAACCCGCACGAACTCGTGAAGAAGAGAAAAGTATTGGCGAAGTCGCCTGCTTGAAAGTAAGTACGAGGAAAAAGTAGTTTGTTGTATTGATTTGTTGATGATTACAGATTTACAAAGGTAGCTATTTATAGCCCCGTACAGATGACTTCTTAACCGACTAGAATTCTATCCCTAATTCAAACAGAAAACGAATATTTACAAGCATGATTCGTGCTAGGTTGGTTACTCTACGCTTCATGGGCTGATCTCCCACTTATCCTTTTATTCCTTTCCAAGCCCATACAGGCCCAATTAAACCAACCTCCTAATCGACCGATTCCTTATCGGCAAAAGGCAACCGATTGGGACCCCGGCACGTTCGATCCGAAGCGAGACAGAAGTCACCGGCCGATCTCGCACTGTAGCACCATTCGACCGATTCCCAACTGTGCTTCTCCAATTCCCTCTCTTCTTGGCGCCGATTTTACTAGTGACGAAATCTGGCGTCAACACATGCCCCCCAGTTTCGGAGTAAACATAGTCTTTACTTCGAAATTCTTTATAACCTCCCCTCCGAAACAGCCGCAATGAAAATATCCTTCCGTTTTGCGGTCTTCCAGCTGATGATTGCAATCTTTTCGAAACGGGCGCCCACGACAACCACTACTCCCGAAAAACTCAAAACGCCGGCGCGGTAAAAATTCCATTTTTACCCTCCTTCAGGCACCCTTTAAATAGCGGTTCACCCCGCACTTCATCTTCAAGCTCACGTCTCTCTTTCTCAGCGCGCGCGCCCTCTTCTTTCCTTAGCACCTTTCCCTTGCCGCCGAAGCTTTCTAGCGCCATCCTCCTGTTAATTTTCCCCTTCTCCTCCAATGGCGGCTCCTCCCGGCAGCTCTCCAGCGCGCGACGTTCCGGAAGTAGCACCTCCGGCGGTAGTGGCGACGGCCGTTGCTCCATCCACAGAAGAAGGAGCTTCATCGGAGATCCCAATGGCGATCCCCATCATGGCCTCATCGTCCGCATCTGCACCGGCGACCACGCCGACCACACGGAACTTCATCCCAGAGGTTAATACCGAATCCTTCTTCTATCGGCAATGCATTTACTTTAGATATGTTTCTTACTTTTTTACACCCCTCTTTCCTTTTTTAGGCAGTTAGGCATCGCATTACCATCCATCTTACGGGAAATCCCGGCCTTATTTGTCTCGGACCTATGGGGAACCAAGATCCAATAGAGCTTATCAATTTAGAAACCCACAGGATACCCTTCAAACAGTCCGACATGGACTTAGATCACTGGTTGGGCACTTTTAGGTCCTGGCCGAATGAAACCCCAGGTTGGAGGGAGTGGTACCAACGGGTAGCCGCGTCGAAGAGCGTCTCATGGGAGGAGCTCAAAATCGGCCAGTGCATCAACCTGTCTTTGTCCCAGATGGAGAAAAATGAGCCGTTGGTAATAGCAGCTTCTTACTTTTGGTCTGATGCACTCAATGCTTTCTTATTTGGGCACGGACCTATGACCCCAACACTGGCCGATGTGGTTCTGTTGACCGGCCTTGACATTTCTTCCCCGGACACACCTTTCCACCTTTTAGCCGCAACGTCACATCGGCTGGACACAAGGGGAATTGGCGGGTGGAAGGGATTCATCAGAAGTAATAAAAGAACCGGGTCTGTTGAGAATAGGGAGCATACAGCCTTCTTAATGATGTGGTTAGAAAAACACTTCTTTTGTGGAAGAGCCGCCGGCCCATCAACCAACACCCAGGCTTTAGCCGAAGCGCTGTCCAGAGGAAATCGTGTCCTCCTTGGGAAACACTTGCTAGGGGCGGCGTACCACATGCTCCATCAAATCGGCATCAGACTATCCAAGGGAGAGCCAATTGGAAATGCAGGCGGACCCTGGTGGTTTATCAACCTATGGTTGAACCTCTACATGAGCGAGATCACTCAGCATAGGGTGGACCGTATGATGTTCCCCAACATTGAATCGGCAGAAGATCCTACCGAACGTCGCCGATGCATGTCTTTTGGTGAAGCAGCATCGGCCTTTCCAGGTTGCACATATTCTGCTACAAAGGTAGCCGAGTACTTCCGATGCTTCTATAACGGCTTCAATGAAGAAGCAACCGTTTGGTTTCCTTATCGGCGGGATGACCCAATCTTTGAACTCCCCACCTGCTTCGATTCAATCACTGGCCGATTTGACGAAGAGCTCAATGACGAGTTAATCAAGCCAGGAATCTTGCCAGCCAACTTCTTTTCGGGGAAATATGCCCCCACGTATGAGTTTTACAACCCTTCCGTTGCAGCACGTTAGTTCGGCATGGGTCAGCTGTCGATTCAAGTGTATTTTGCTGGCCGAGTCAAGTTCAAAGATGAGCTCACATCCGGTCTGGATTACAGTCGGGTACGAGACCGGATTCCGGACTCCAACACCATTGACCTGAACAACTGGATAGTAGCTCCCTTTGCTGTCCAGCCGTTCAAACTCTGGTGGGCCGATTGGAAGCAATTTCTCTTCTGTAATTCGGCATCGGCATACTGCAACCTCCTGGATCCAGCCAACATTGACCCGAACGCCGAGGTATTTTCCTTAGCCGAGTTTTACTCCTCTTAACGTGATTGAATACTAATGGTTTTATTATTTCTTCAGGCCGAGAACCGTACACCTCCAACACACAGCCGGAGTGGTCGGCTAATAGAGGGTCATCATCCATACACCTCCTATCCTCTCATCGGCTATGACGCTCCATCCGTGGACGTAATTGCTAGCCGATCGAAACAAGTTCAGAAGAGGATCGCCAAGAAGACCAGTCGCCGAGTCCGAGCCCGTATAGAATCAGCGGACCCTCCTATGCTCGTATCGGCAGAGACTCCGGCCGCACCACCCTCTCAGGCCATCAAAGATGCCGATACCCAAGTCGTCGCACAAGCTGGGGCAGCCGCCGCATCATTGTTGTTAGAGGCCATTCAGGTAAACCCAAGCTTCATTCCTCCCGATTGTTGTTCTGATATTAACCCTTCTTATCTTAGACTGCACAGAGCACTCCCATGGATACCCAACAATCGGCAGCAGCCCAATCGGCCATCGACGCGCCCCCACTTCTATCCGTTGAGGTATAGCACTATTTCACCGATTTTCCCTGGTATTTGCATAATGTACTTATTCAATTCTTTGACACAGGTCATCGGCACACCAAGCGCTCCTCAACCACCGGTCTTTTCTCAGGGAGCTGGCCCAAGCACCGCGCCGATCGTTGTGGAGTCTTCCTCTTCTGACGAACCCATGGCACAAGCCGCGTAGCAAGGCATGACGGCTTCCCAAATGCAACATGAAGAAATTCGCTTCAAAGTGGTAAGTTATATTCCGGCTTTATTTAGCCGATTTGCTTCCACTTTCAGCCGGTTTATTTCTTCCTCTTTATTATCTCCAGGAACAAGACACCCCTGACAACAGCCTCTTGTCTTTTGCGGTTGCCCTCTCCGATGATGAAGAAGTCGCTTCCCGCCAAGTCGCCTTGAGTTCCATTCCTGACGACGTCCGAGCCAAACTTGCTAGTATCCGATCCCTCCTTCAAGGGGACATCGGCCGATTAGTAGAAGATGCTTCACCGATTCGGCAGCTCTTCGGTGATGTTAGCGGACGAGTACCAGAAGAGGCGGAGGAAGCCTTGGCGCCGGCAGCATTCATCGAGTCTATGAGGATCCCGGTCTTCAGAGCCCTTCGTCATATGGCCGATCGCGCCAAGCTGGCCAAGACTCGTGAAGAGGAGGACGCGTTCAAGCGTCAAGCTCAAGAGGCGCACCGGCGTATCCATTTTCTGGAGGACTCCCGCCCGGGGATCATTGGTGAGATACACCGCCTCAAACGTCGGAGGGCGGAGCTCGCCAAGGAGATGGAGCAAGTGACCAAGGCAATCAGTGCCGAAGAGAAAAGGCTCCAAGAACTCCCTTCTGTCATTGCCGATTTGAAACGGGAGAGGAAGCACTTGGCCCACGAGGCCCTAAAACTCCACCGCAGCGCATCAGAAGTCCCCGGATCGGCGGATGAAGACCAACGGGTCCTGGACTCTGCCGATCAGATCCGGCGTCGAGCAATCGCGGCTATCGATACCCTTCTGGGTTATCTGTAAAACACTGACTATTTTGTACGAACATTTACTATCTGCTTTGACCGTCCTTCGCGACGCCCTTTCTATTTATTGCCTTTGTTATTTCTGATGGGACGTATCCTTACCAAATTTCCACGCCTCTTTTTCTTATAAGTACCGGCCTTGGCACTTCCTTCCGAGAGTACCAGTTTGGCTTTCGGTTTTATTCTCTTACTCCTCTCGTCGGCGCGGCTTTCCATCATGTCTTCGTCGGCTTCCTCCTCCTCTGTCAACCAGGTGAAACCTTGGCCTCGACTCCCCTTTCTCCTTTTAGATCTTAGGAAGAGGATGCCCCTTTTTAATCTTTCTTTGTTTCCACCTCAACGTCTTAGCCCCGAGCTCGTACGCGCCATTGAGCTCATACACTCTGAGGAACCATTATCGTCAGAGGATAAGGAGCTGATCAGGGCTCATCGTGACGAACTTCGAGACCACGTCACCGCGGAGGCTCGTGTGGTCTTGGATTTTGTGGAGAGCAATGGTAGCCGGTGATCTCCAACCGACAGGAGCCATCCGCTTCCTCCGCGAGTCGTTCTTGAAGACGCGGCGGCAGGAACTTCGCGCCCGGCCATGGATCGGAGCCATCCTCTCCCTCGTCAAGTTAAAGCGGAGGCTTCAATGAAAGAAATAGAAGAAGAATACCTCCGTCTCATGAACGAGTTGGATCGGACTGAGAGGGAGCGCAAGAAGAAGAATAATTAGTTATTTGTATTTTTTGTTCTAAGGGCGACTTGTGTTTTGTCGGCCGTGTAACCCATCGCCCGTACCGAATGAATACATCGGCCGATTTGGACGACTATGTGTTTGAACCGTTTTGTATCGGCTGTGTGTGATCGTATTACGGTTAATCCCTTATGCTCCGACCCATATACTGGGGTAGTATCTTTTTAAGTACCTTCCGTTCAGAGCTCTAGTAAATTCTTTTCCCTCTATTGTTTCCAAAATGTAAGCATTCCCTGGAGCACATCTGCCGATTTTATACGGCCCTTCCCATGTAGGGGACCATTTTCCGAATTTAGGATCTTTCGACCCAATCGGCAATACTAACTTCCATACTAAGTCTCCAGGGGAGAATTGTTTGACTTTGACCTTCTTATCGTACCACCTGGCTACTTTCTTTTTGTTTTCTTCAATGCTTATCAGAGCTCTCAATCGTTGGCCAGCCAAATCATCAAGTTCCCTTTTCATAAGTGACGAGTAGTCGTCGGCCGTTAACTGGTCCTGGAGCGAAATACGCCTCGATCCCGCCCTCGATTCCCATGGTAGTACTGCATCGTGACCGTACACCAACTGATAGGGAGATAACTTGGTAGCCCCATGACAAGCCATCCTGTACGCCCATAGGGCCTCAGTCAAACATAGATGCCACTTCTTTGGCTGTTCCTCGATTTTCCTTTTGATCAACTTGATTATCCCTTTGTTGGAGGATTCTGCCTGACCATTGGCTTGGGCGTAATACGGAGAAGAATTTAACAATTTGATTCTCATATCGGTTGTAAATTCCTCAAATTCCCCCGATGTGAACATTGTTCCCTGATCGGTTGTTATAGTCTGAGGGATGCCGAATCGGTAGACGATATGATCCCTTACGAAGTCGGCCATGATAGCCGATATCACGGCTCTTAACGGAATTGCCTCTACCCATTTGGTAAAGTAATCAGTAGCCACCAGAATAAATTTGTGCCCTTTGCTTGATGGTGGGTAAATTTGGCCGATAAGGTCTATTCCCCATCCCCTGAACGGCCATGGCTTGATAATGGGATTCATGGCCGATGCGGGCGCACGCTGGACATTCCCGAACTTTTGACAATCCTGGCACCCCTTATAATATTTGAAACAGTCTTCGAGGATAGTTGGCCAGTAGTACCCATTATTCCTGATCATCCACTTCATCTTATGGGCCGATTGGTGTGCTCCACATACCCCTTCATGGATTTCTCCCATTAGAGTCTTGGCCTCCTCTGTTCCAAGGCATTTGAGTAGAACACCGTCGATCGTTCGGTAGAACAGGTCGTCTTCGAGCAGTACGTATTTAGTAGCATGAAAACATACTCGTCGTTCCACCTTTTTAGACGGATCTTTCAGGTAGTCGGCAATTTCTTTTCGCCAGTCATCGGCCGCGAGTTCTAGAGCCATAGCGCCTAGAATTGGCCGATATCCAGATGCGTGCTGGGAGAGTTTGTTGGCACCCTCGTTGTGGTCCCTTGGGATGTGCTCGATTACTGCCGATCTGTAACGCCCGCAAAAATCACTAACTAAAATCACCCGTTAAAAACTGTCTTTAAAACCTTTTTACCGCTGAGCTCCCGGAAATCGGAACCCTTCCCGGCAATTTCGCCGTCCCGGTACCCATGCCGACCCCACCTATCTTTTTTTATCTGTGCCCGCGAATCTCGCCGCGTGCCGGTGTCAGACGCCGTGCGCGTGCTCCGACCGCGTGCCGCGAGTGCCGCCGGTCTCTCCCTTTTTCTTTCTCTTTTCCTCCCCCTTTTCCCTTTTCTTTTCCTCCTTCTTCTTTCTTCCTCTTCCTTCTCCTTCTTCCTCCCTCCTTCTCTCTCCTTCTCTTTCTTCTTCCTGGCGCACAGCACGCCTCCCCTGGCGCCACTCCGTTGGACCGGCCCCCCCCTGGTGCATTTACTCCGGCGCCCCTCCCCTTCCCTGGCGCCATACCGGCGGCCGGCCCGGCCCGCCGCTCGCCTGGGACCCGCCGCCGGCCGGCCCCGCCGGACGTGCCGGCCCCCCCTTCGGGAGGCGCGCCGCCCGCCGGCCCCTACCCCCTCCACTCCGAACTCCGGTGCCGTGCCGGCCACCGCCGCCCGCTACCCCCCCCCCCTCCGAGCCGAGCCCCCACCGCTTGCCGTGCCGCCGCCGGCCACTTCCCTCCCTCTCTCTTCCTCTGGTTCCTGGAAGAAGAAGGAGCCAAAACTCCAAGAATTCCGATCTAACCCTCAAGTTTCCCCAATTCACACATAAGCCCCTCCACTTCCGAAAGAAATTACAAATAGGTCCCTGGTTTATTAAAAATCAGCCCTAAACCTCCGTTTAAGCCCCTAATCCTTGTTTAACCCGTCATTTCATGCGCCAAACTTCCTCCAATTAATCCCAAAATTCACCACGTCATCCTTCAGAATAGTTTCGCCGATCCATATCCAAATTTCCCAAAAATAATCCCTCTACCTATTTTCCGTTCGCATTTCCTGTTCGGAGCTCCCGGTTAAAAACCGTTTTCTCTTTTATTTATTTGTGTGCCTGTTTGTGTGTGCCGTAGATCGCGGATTGCCCGAGGAGGAGCCCGAGGAAGAGTTTGACCGCGAGCCCGAGCCCGAGGACCAGTACCGCGAGCCGGAACTCCCGGAAGGCTTTGAAGACGGCAAGTCCAATCTCACCCTTTTGATGCATACTTAATACCTAGTTTTTCAAACACCACCTATTGGCCTGTTTTACAAAATGCATATTATTTTATCGCAAGACATGGTTGGATAGCCACCCCTTGATTGTTATGAACATTCCTTGTTATCCTATGCTTATCTCTAAATACGACTCGCTCTGTTTAGTTGATAACCACCGCTAGAACGCTTAGGAACCTGTTACCCAAATGCAAACATTATTACAATGGTGTATTCGGGAAATTAAGGTGTGTGTGTGTGTCCAAGTAAGAATAATGGCTTTTGGTTCGGGAAAAGAAATGTGCGGACGGGATGGATGGGTGTTCCTTGTGTGGGATGCCCAGTTGTTGTGCTCGTACCTTGGTGGTTGGGCAATGTTGGGAGATATCCATCCGGTCGTAATTAAGGACCGAGTTAATGTGTCATCTTGCCTAATTCCACTATCGTGCAACCACTCGACCGTTGTATGGGCAACGGCTTAGCATAAATCCCACTAGCTGGATGGTTAGTCCTCAGGAGTGCTGGTGAGCAACGGGAACCCACGGAAAAGGATTAAGATCTTGGTGACTTGAGTCCCGGTTACGGTCTCCTGAATGAGCCGTGGACCCCTGGGGTGTTCCGTGAGAACTAGCCAGTCTTAGCTAAGGTGGGTAATGGCTTTGTTAGGATCCGTACCGTCACTAAGGTGATTGCGCTACGGTACCCTACTTGTGGGAAAAGTGTACAACCTCTGCAGAGTTAAAACCTATCCGGGTAGCCGTGTCCACGGTATTGTATGAATTACGGCTTGGTCACATAACTAGTGTTTGGGCAAGAATGTCATGAGTGTGTGTGTGTGTGTAATTTCAGAAGAGTCCGGCAGTTGTGCCGAGCGCTATGACGGACGGGGAGTCCGATAGCGATAAAAGCTTGGATCCTTTGTGTAGGATCAACCCCACTCAGTATTTCGGGTATTAAAGGGAACTTTACAAACCTTTCCGAAAACGATCCCCTGCATGTGTTAAAAATTAGCTTTTCCGCAAAATAAACCTTAGCCTACCCTTGTTATACTTGTGCATAATCTTGCTTGTATCCCCCTCCGTGGATGGGGTTGGACTTGTTGAGTACGTTAGTACTCACCCTTGCTTCATTACTACAGAAGAAGACCCCGAGTTCGTCGCAGAAGACCTCGAGTAGAGGTTGTGTCCGCACCCGACGCTGCCTGTGGTGTTGCCCTGCCCAAGATGCTGCTGCTGCCGTGTAGTCCCGAGTGCTGTCTTTTGGCAGTCGCTTGGTTAGCCGCCGTTGTCTATTTACTGTTTATCGCTGCGTGGCTTTCACGCCCACTCCCTCGGGAGTTGTACGGTAACTGAATTATCTGTCGAATAAATGTGTTATCAGCCTCCTGGGACTGATATTTGTATCACATTTAGTCTCTACTTATGTGGGGACGCTTCAGGTGGTATCAGAGCCGTCGTTGGCTGTAGGACGCGACCTTAGGACCGGATTAGCCCTTTTTGACCAAAACAAAAGAATTACAAAATTTCTTCCTACCTTTGCTCTATTGTAAAACTAATTTGTGCCCCGGATCTTTTCCAGATGGCCGAGGAAGGATGGGTCAACAGCCACTGCCTGGAGGAGCCTGGTTTTCCCAGGTTGCTGTTCGCCTGCATGGACCGCCTTGGAATTTATGAGCGTCCGGAGTACACCAGCAGGGAGTACGAGGACCGCGGGACCCCTCGGTGTGAGATGATTATCTACATCGGGCGGAGTAGCCGCTACCCGGACATCCAGCCATGGAATGTGACTGCCACTGGCTTCCGGCACAAGGATACTTATCAAGTGGCAGCCGGGAAGGCCCTCCGTTTCCTGTGCCAGATTTATGAGAGGCACATTGGCCGCACTCCGATGAGGTTCTACCCGCCTGTCAAGAAAAACCGCCCGGTTTGGTTGGCCCGGGTACGGACCTTGGAAGGACGTGGACAGCGCGAGGATGACCCCACTGTGCTACACATGGCTGCCTACCTTCTCACCTTGGATGAGCTCTACGACGAGCAGGCTGCTAAGTTGAAGCAGCAACTCCGTAGGGCCGAGGACGCAGAAGTTATGGTGAGGAGGCTCCAGGTGAAGTTAGCCGCCGCCGAAGCCCGAGCCGCGGCCGCTCAAAGCAATGAGGCCATTGCCGTTGAGGCTCTCAAGGAGGCTGAGGATCGGCACTCCAAGGAGCTGAAGGATGCCCACCTCACCATTCGTGCCAGAAGGAGGATGGTGGCCATCGAGGATGACGAGGCCCCGATCCTCGAAGGGATTCCCATTGCCCCAGGACCCAGTAAGCGGAAGAGCCCGGACGCCACCCCGGCACCACCCCCTTTGGAAAGGAACTCCGAGGTGTCGGATGGAGTGGTTCCCGAGACCCCTCCCACGGGCGGGACTCTGAAGGATGAAGTGCTGGCCCTTCTCCTTCCATTGGAAGATCACTCAGTCCAGGGAGAAGACTCGCCCCGCGAGTAGTATGCCCAGCCAGAATTGCCCAAGGGATGAAGCCGTCATGGTCCACAGTTTAGAGTTGTACCCCTTCAGTTGTGTTGCTGTAACCGGTCGTGTAGTGCGTGTTTTGGCCTTACCCCAGCCGTGTTGTACCCCCGTGGCAAATTAAATAAAATCGCTTGTGTTTGTTGCTTGTTAGTCTGTGTGTTTGTCGACAGGAGGTGGATTCTGTCTCTTCGAAAATACGAAATAACCACTTTAAAGATCACTAAAATCCAAATCATACTCTCATAAAAGTCTCACCCAATCTGCAGATGCCGCCCAAGCGTGCCACCAGGACTTCCCCAAGCCAGGCCCATGCCACCCCCAGTGCAGAGAGGCAGCCAGAAAGGCAAGAACCGCCTCCGGCGGCACTTCCTGAGGAGCAGGAAGTGAGCCAGCCTGAAGGAAGGGGAGAAAGTCAGGTGGGGACACAGCAGCCACCACCCCCACCGGTTATTGATCTGGTTCAAGTAATGAACAACCAGACCCTTCTACTGGAAGCTCTAGCCAACGCCATCACTCGCCAGAGGCCCCGCGGGCAGAACATGAACGAGAAGTTGACGGACTTCCTCCGGACCAAGCCACCCACTTTTGGCGGGTCTGTCAACCCTCTGGACGCAGATGACTGGCTGCGTGTCATCCAGAGGAAGCTGGAGCCATTTGGTTGTGAGGGCAGGGACAAAGTTCTCTTGGCTGCCCACCAGCTCACTGGAACTACCCTAGCTTGGTGGGAGAATTACTGCTCTGCCGCCCAGGATGCCTCTACTATCACCTGGGATGAGTTCGTGACGGAATTCCGTCGCTACCACATCCCCGCCGCCACCATGAAGCGTAAGGCGGATGAGTTCCGTGAACTCCGTCAGGGCAACCGCACGGTGGAGGAGTACACCTTCCAGTTCATGGAGCTGGCCCGTTATGCTCCAGAGGAGGTGGACAAGGATGAGAAGAAGCAGGACATGTTCAAGAAAGGCTTGAACGCGGAGCTGAGGACCCTGCTCACTCCCCAGATCTACCCCGACTTCAACACCTTGATGAACATGGCCATCTTAACTGAGAGGGCCAAGGCAGAAGAGCGGAGGGACAACAAGCGTCGGTTCCTGGAAAACAAGGCACACCAACAGGACCGATTCCAGAAGCCAAGGAGCTTCGGTCACCCCTTGCCCAGATCCCAAGCTCCCATGCATTATCGGACCCAGTCCCAAGCATCTGGTTCGCATCAGACTGCTGCCCCATTCAGGAGCCAGAACTCCATCAAGGCCCCACAGAGCAGTGCCAGCCAGGTCACCAGCAATGGTAGGGCATGCTTCAACTGCAGAGAGCCAGGGCATTTCATCGCCAACTGCCCCTATGCCAACAAGCCAGCAGCATCAGCCTTGTCCAACTCAGTAGCTGGGCCCAGGGTCGCATTGTCAGGAGCCAACCGTGTGCCAGTCCGCAGCAGTGGCAACCCCAGCAACAACAACAGCCAGCAGATGAGGCCGCCCCAGCAGTCATTCGGACGAGCCCGCGTCAACCACATCGGCGCGCAGGAGGCTCGCGACGCTCAAGGCGTGGTACTCGGTGAGTTCCTAGTCAGCTCAGTCTTGGCAACAGTACTTTTTGATTCTGGAGCATCACACTCCTTCATATCCTCAAGTTTTGTGGAGAAACATCATATACCTACAGTACTACTAAAGTTACCCCTATTAACCCGGACTCCTGGGGCCGACATTAAGTGTCGACTAGGCTGTTCCCGGGTAAGGATCAATTTAAGTGGGGTAGAATTTCTAGCGGATCTAGTAGTACTTAAGTCTAAGGGGATAGATGTGATCCTTGGAATGGATTGGTTAAGCCTGCATGACAGTCATATAGGGTGTGCTGATAAGGTGGTGCACTTGACCAATCGAGATGGTGTGCAAATTACTTGTCACACTAAGGGAAGTGGCCCAGACCCCATGGTGTTCAGTATGGAGACCAAGACCATAGAAGAAGTCCCGGTAGTGAGTGAATACCCGGACGTCTTCCCCGAGGAACTACCTGGAATGCCCCCTGACAGAGACATAGAGTTCGTAATTGACCTTGTCCCCGGAACCTCCCCTATAGCCAAGAGACCCTATAGGATGGCAGCCTCAGAGTTAGCCGAGCTGAAGAAACAGTTGGGAGAGTTGCAACATAGTGGTTTTATCAGGCCCAGCTCATCCCCGTGGGGAGCCCCCGTGCTTTTTGTCAAGAAGAAAGACGGGAGTATGAGGATGTGCGTGGATTATCGCGCATTAAATGAAGTCACCATTAAGAACAAGTACCCCCTCCCTAGAATAGATGACTTGTTTGACCAACTAAAGGGAGCCAAGTATTTCTCCAAGATAGATCTGAGATCGGGGTATCATCAGCTCAAGATCAAGGAGAGCGACATCCCGAAGACCGCCTTTGTCACCCGCTATGGTCAATTTGAGTTTACAGTGATGTCCTTTGGATTGACCAATGCACCTGCTTACTTCATGAACCTCATGAACAAGGTTTTTATGGACGAATTAGATAAGTTTGTCGTAGTCTTTATCGATGACATACTTATCTATTCCAAGAGTGTTCAAGAACATGAACACCACTTACGGGTGGTCTTGGAAAAATTGAGAGCCCACCGACTTTATGCTAAATTCAGCAAGTGCGAATTTTGGCTTGAGAAAGTGGCATTCCTTGGTCATATCTTGACCGCGGAAGGAGTAGCAGTTGATCCTGAGAAGGTGGAAGCCGTCTCCAACTGGCAGCAGCCCACTAATGTTAGTGAAATCAGGAGTTTCCTGGGTTTAGCTGGATATTATCGGAGGTTTATTGAGGGATTATCCAAGATAGCCTGGCCCATGACAGAATTGCTCAGAAAGGACAAGAAGTTCACCTGGACCGAGTCATGTGAGAGGAGTTTCCAGGAGCTGAAGAGAAGGTTGACAACAGCCCCAGTACTGACCTTGCCAGATATCCAACGAGACTTCGTCATCTACTGCGATGCATCTCGACAAGGATTAGGCTGTGTCCTCATGCAAGATGGGAAGGTTGTGGCATATGCTTCCCGACAGCTTAAGCCCCATGAGCAGAACTACCCAACCCATGACTTAGAATTTGCAGCCGTAGTACATGCCCTCAAGATCTGGAGACATTATCTGATTGGGAATAAGTGTGAAATCTACACCGACCATAAAAGCCTAAAGTACATCTTTACCCAACCCGATCTGAACTTAAGGCAGAGGAGGTGGCTAGAGCTGGTAAAGGACTACAACCTAGAAATCCATTACCACCCCGGCAAAGCTAACGTTGTAGCTGATGCCCTGAGCAGAAAGTCCTATGGACAGCCCGGACCCGAGAGTGTCCATCTACGAGAGGAAGTGGCCCGGTTGAATGTGCATATCGTTCCCCAGAATGCTAGCCGTAGGCTAAGTGTCCAGCCCACATTGGAGGATAAAATCCGAGAAGCCCAGGGTTCAGACCAAGATCTAGTAAAAATCCGCAAGCAGACAGGAGAAAATAAAGCCCCGGATTTCAGGGTAGATGACAAGGGAACCTTGTGGTATAAGCACAGAATTTGTGTCCCTAAGGACGGAGAATTCCGGCAGACCATCATGGATGAAGCCCATAACTCAGCATACTCTATTCACCCCGGATCCACCAAGATGTATATGGACCTAAAACAGAAGTACTGGTGGAATGGGATGAAGGCAGACATAGCTCAGTTTGTCGCCCAGTGTGATACCTGCCAAAGAGTCAAGGCCGAGCACCAGAAGCCAGCCGGCTTGCTACAACCCTTGCCTATCCCGGTGTGGAAGTGGGATGAGATCGGCATGGATTTTGTAGTAGGCTTGCCCAGAACCCAGAAGGGAAATGACTCCATATGGGTAATAGTGGACCGACTCACCAAGGTTGCTCACTATCTGCCTGTACGGACCACCTACGGTGGAGAAAAACTGGCTCGACTCTACGTCGACAACATAGTGAAGCTGCATGGTGTGCCCAGCCGAATCGTCTTGGATAGAGGAACTCAGTTCACCTCTAGGTTTTGGAGGAGCTTACACAAAGCCATGGGTACCAAACTGGATTTTAGTTCAGCTTATCACCCCCAGACCGATGGCCAAACCGAACGGGTAAATCAGATCATGGAAGATATGTTAAGAGCGTGTGTCCTCACCTATGGGAAGGATTGGGAACAGAGTCTACCCTATGCAGAATTCTCATACAACAATAATTACCAAGCCAGCCTAGGCATGTCACCATTTGAGGCCCTTTATGGTAGAAAGTGTCGGACCCCTTTGATGTGGTCAGAAGTCGGAGAGCGTTCCCTGGTCGGACCAGCTTTTATCAAGGAAGCAGAAGACCGTGTAGCAGAAATCCGAGAGAAGTTAAAGGCTGCACAGTCCAGACAGAAGAGCTACTCTGACAAGAGAAGACGGGAATTGTGCTTCAATGAGGGAGATTTTGTCTACCTCAAGGTATCCCCGATTCGGGGTACGCGAAGGTTTCAGGTGCAAGGAAAACTAGCCCCTCGGTACATTGGACCATACCAGGTGTTGAAGAGAGTGGGAGCCGTAGCATACCGTATCCAACTGCCCGAAGAAATGTCGGATATACACCCGGTATTCCATGTCTCCCAGCTAAGAAAATGCTTGAGAGTACCGGAGGAACAAGTACCGGTGGAAACAATAGACCTACAAAAGGACCTTCGGTATCAAGAAGTACCTGTCAAAATTTTGGACACTGTCACCAGGAGGACAAGGAATACAGCAGTCCGGATCTGCAGAGTACAATGGAGCAGGCATGGCGAAGAAGAGGCCACGTGGGAACGCGAGGACGCGTTAAGGAAGGAATTTCCCCATCTCTTCAGGACTCAGTCGAATCTCGAGGACGAGATTCAATTTAAGTGGGGTAGGTTTGTAACGCCCGCAAAAATCACTAACTAAAATCACCCGTTAAAAACTGTCTTTAAAACCTTTTTACCGCTGAGCTCCCGGAAATCGGAACCCTTCCCGGCAATTTCGCCGTCCCGGTACCCATGCCAACCCCACCTATCTTTTTTTATCTGTGCCCGCGAATCTCGCCGCGTGCCGGTGTCAGACGCCGTGCGCGTGCTCCGACCGCGTGCCGCGAGTGCCGCCGGTCTCTCCCCTTTTCTTTCTCTTTTCCTCCCCCTTTTCCCTTTTCTTTTCCTCCTTCTTCTTTCTTCCTCTTCCTTCTCCTTCTTCCTCCCTCCTTCTCTCTCCTTCTCTTTCTTCTTCCTGGCGCACCGCACGCCTCCCCTGGCGCCACTCCGTTGGACCGCCCCCCCCTGGTGCATTTACTCCGGCGCCCCTCCCCTTCCCTGGCGCCATACCGGCGGCCGGCCCGGCCCGCCGCTCGCCTGGGACCCGCCGCCGGCCGGCCCCGCCGGACGTGCCGGCCCCCCCTTCGGGAGGCGCGCCGCCCGCCGGCCCCTACCCCCTCCACTCCGAACTCCGGTGCCGTGCCGGCCACCGCCGCCCGCTACCCCCCCCTCCGAGCCGAGCCCCCACCGCTTGCCGTGCCGCCGCCGGCCACTTCCCTCCCTCTCTCTTCCTCTGGTTCCTGGAAGAAGAAGGAGCCAAAACTCCAAGAATTCCGATCTAACCCTCAAGTTTCCCCAATTCACACATAAGCCCCTCCACTTCCGAAAGAAATTACAAATAGGTCCCTGGTTTATTAAAAATCAGCCCTAAACCTCCGTTTAAGCCCCTAATCCTTGTTTAACCCGTCATTTCATGCGCCAAACTTCCTCCAATTAATCCCAAAATTCACCACGTCATCCTTCAGAATACTTTCGCCGATCCATATCCAAATTTCCCAAAAATAATCCCTCTACCTATTTTCCGTTCGCATTTCCTGTTCGGAGCTCCCGGTTAAAAACCGTTTTCTCTTTTATTTATTTGCGTGCCTGTTTGTGTGTGCCGTAGATCGCGGATTGCCCGAGGAGGAGCCCGAGGAAGAGTTTGACCGCGAGCCCGAGCCCGAGGACCAGTACCGCGAGCCGGAACTCCCGGAAGGCTTTGAAGACGGCAAGTCCAATCTCACCCTTTTGATGCATACTTAATACCTAGTTTTTCAAACACCACCTATTGGCCTATTTTACAAAATGCATATTATTTTATCGCAAGACATGGTTGGATAGCCACCCCTTGATTGTTATGAACATTCCTTGTTATCCTATGCTTATCTCTAAATACGACTCGCTCTGTTTAGTTGATAACCACCGCTAGAACGCTTAGGAACCTGTTACCCAAATGCAAACATTATTACAATGGTGTATTCGGGAAATTAAGGTGTGTGTGTGTGTCCAAGTAAGAATAATGGCTTTTGGTTCGGGAAAAGAAATGTGCGGACGGGATGGATGGGTGTTCCTTGTGTGGGATGCCCAGTTGTTGTGCTCGTACCTTGGTGGTTGGGCAATGTTGGGAGATATCCATCCGGTCGTAATTAAGGACCGAGTTAATGTGTCATCTTGCCTAATTCCACTATCGTGCAACCACTCGACCGTTGTATGGGCAACGGCTTAGCATAAATCCCACTAGCTGGATGGTTAGTCCTCAGGAGTGCTGGTGAGCAACGGGAACCCACGGAAAAGGATTAAGATCTTGGTGACTTGAGTCCCGGTTACGGTCTCCTGAATGAGCCGTGGACCCCTTGGGTGTTCCGTGAGAACTAGCCAGTCTTAGCTAAGGTGGGTAATGGCTTTGTTAGGATCCGTACCGTCACTAAGGTGATCGCGCTACGGTACCCTACTTGTGGGAAAAGTGTACACCCTCTGCAGAGTGAAAACCTATCCGGGTAGCCGTGTCCACGGCATTGGATGAATTACGGCTTGGTCACATAACTAGTGTTTGGGCAAGGATGTCATGAGTGTGTGTGTGTGTGTGTGTGGAATTTCAGAAGAGTCCGGCAGTTGTGCCGTGCGCTATGACGGACGGGGAGTCCGATAGCGATAAAAGTTGGATCCTTTGTGTAGGATTAACCCCACCCAGTATTTCGGGTATTAAAGGCAACTTTACAAAAATCCTTTCGAAAACGATCCCCTGCATGTGTTAAAAATTAGCTTTTCCGCAAAATAAACCCTAGCCTATCCTGGTTATACTTGTGCATAATCTTGCTTGTATCCCCTCCGTGGATGGGGTTGGACTTGTTGAGTACGTTAGTACTCACCCTTGCTTCATTGCTACAGAGGAAGACCCTGAGTTCGTCGCAGAAGACCTCGAGTAGAGGTTGTGTCCGCACCCGACGCTGCCTGTGGTGTTGCCCTGCCCAAGATGCTGCTGCTGCCGTGTAGTCCCGAGTGCTGTCTTTTGGCAGTCGCTTGGTTAGCCGCCGTTATCTATTTACTGTTTATCGCTGCGTGGCTTTCACGCCCACTCCCTCGGGAGTTGTACGGTAACTGAATTATCTGTCGAATAAATGTGTTATCAGCCTCCTGGGACTGATATTTGTATCACATTTAGTCTCTACTTATGTGGGGACGCTTCACGATCTAAATTCTTTTAAGAGCTGTAAGCAATCTTCGTAATAAATTCTTAATACGTCGTCTTTGCATTCGGACTTTCCGGTCAGTTGATCCACAATAAGCATGGAATCTCCAAAGATTTCAACAGAATCGGCCTTGACTTCCCTTAATAGTTGTAGGCCCTTCAATACAGCTCGGTACTCCGCTTGATTGTTAGTAGCGGCGGCTTCTATCGGGAAAGAAAAATCATAGCTTGCCCCCCGAGGCGATATGAGAACGATGCCGATTCTTGATCCGACCCCACACGACGACCCATCGAAATATAGTGTCCAAGGTGCCGGCTCTACAAGGGCAATCTCCGGTCCGCAGTGTTGAGCGACGAAATCGGCCATGACCTGACCCTTGACGGCTTTTGCCGATTCATACCGCAGGTCGAACTCTGACAACGCTAAGATTCATTTGCCGATTCGTCCCTTCAATATCGGCAGTGATAGCATGTATTTTACTACGTCGTCTTTGCACACGACCACGCATTCTGCCGACAGTAGATAGTGCCTGAGTTTGGTGCATGAGAAGTAAAGACATAGGCACAAACGCTCCACCGGAGGATATCTTGTTTCAGCGTCCAGAAGTCTTCTACTGACATAATAAATTACTCGTTCCTTGCCTTCGAACTCCTGGACTAAAGCCGACTCAATAGCTTTTTCATCGGCTGATAAGTATAGCTTTAACGGCTTACCAGTTTGAGGAGGAACCAATACTGGTGGCGAGACCAAGTATTGCTTGATATCTTCCAATGCTTTGCGCTGCTCCTCCCCCCATATAAATTCCTGGTCAGGCTTTAACTTCAACAGTGGTCTGAACGCCTGAATCCGCCCAGATAGATTAGATATGAATCTTCTGATGAAATTCACCTTGCCGATTAAAGACTGCAGTTCGGTTTTGTTCTGCGGAGCCACGACTTTGTTGATGGCCGCTATGATCTTCTGATTGATCTCTATCCCTCGTTCATGCACCATGAATCCTAAGAACTGTCCGGTGGATACGCCGAAAGCACATTTATTGGGATTCATCATAAGACCGTGTTTCTTGGTGCACTCTAGCACTCTTCGTAAATCGGCCAGATGCTCTTCGTGACCTTTGGACTTGACTACGACGTCATCGATGTAGATCTCTACCAGAATGCCAATGAGTTTGTGAAATATGTAATTCATGGCTCTCTGATATGTAGCGCCAGCGTTCTTCAAGCCAAAAGTCATCACCACCCACTCGAACAAGCCAAGGTGACCTGGGCATCTGAAGGCCGTTTTGGGTATGTCCTCTTCAGCCATAAGTATTTGATTGTACCCAGCGTTTCCGTCCATGAAGCTAATAATCTTGTGCCCCGCGGCAGCGTCGATCAGTACATCGGCCGTCGGCATGGGGTAACCATCCATCGGTGTGGCCTGATTAAGATTCCTGAAGTCAACGCAAACGCGTAGCTTTCCATTCTTCTTGTACACTGGTACAATGTTGGAGATCCACTCGGCATAACGGCATTGCCGAATAAATTTTGCTTCGATTAGCCGAGTTATTTCAGCTTTTATGTCTGGTAGAATCTTAGGATTGCAGCGCCGTGCAGGCTGTTGGTACGGCCGATACCCTAGTTTTATGGGTAGCCAATGTTCAACACTAGTTCGATCTAAACCGGGCATCTCATGATACTCCCAAGCAAAACAATCCTTAAATTCTTTTAACAAATTTGTCAATTTACACTTGTATTCTGGGTCTAAATTTGCACTAATATAAGTCGGCCTTGGTTTGGTACCATCGCCTAAGTCTATCATCTCTAATGAATCGGCCGACGTGAACCCGTGCCCTAGCTTCCCATCTTCTTGGGCGAACTGATCCATCTATTCTGAGTCTTCGGAGCCGACTGCTCGGATCGGCTGTAGGCCAAAATCGGTGACCTTCAAGAAATCGGTCTCCCATACTCTGCCGGATATGCACCTGACGGTTTCGCAGCTCCACTGCTGCGTGTCGGCTGCCGCGATGCTGTATGCGGAATCGGCATTTACCACCTCGATGTTATCGCCGACCCATTGTACGAGACATTGATGCATTGTTGACGGGATGCAGCAATTTGCGTGTATCCAGTCCCGGCCGAGTAGCATGTTGTTGGATCCCTTGCCATTAATAATAAAGAAAGTGGTAGGAAGGGTCTTACTGCCGATGGTGAGGTTGACGCAGAGAGCTCCGCGAGCGTTTGACACGTTGCCCTCGAAGTCCTTGAGCATCATGTACGTCTTGGTCAAGTCGTCGTCGCTTTTTCCAAGCTTCCGGAGCACGGCGTATGGCATGATGTTGACTGTAGCTCCTCCGTCTACCATCAGTCTAGTGAGGGGGCGGCCGTCAACATGCCCTTTAAGGAACAGCGCCTTCATGTGTTGTCGTTCGTCATCTTCGGGCTTCTCGAACGTGGCCATCATCGGCTCCAAAGCCAACTGTGCCGTTTGTTCTTCTATCGCCGATATATCCTATTGATTGGCGGGAGTCATGAATTCCATCGGCAGTATGAAAACCATGCCGATCTCGGCTGCCGATTCGTCACCCGCCGATTCGTTGTCTCCTTTATCGTTTCTTTTGGGGCGCCACACCCGAGGCCTTCCTTCCTTCTTGTCCGTTGTGCTCTGTTGTTCTTCTTCTTGCTGTTCCCATTGGCGGAGACGTTGGATTCTTCGTTTCTGAGACTTGGTCAATCCATCGGGACACCACCTGGGGTTTATTGGTCTGCCTCCTGTCTTGGCGCGTTCCCACTCCGGTTCGCGTCCTAACGGGTTTTCGTCTGTCACCCGAGCATCGGCCATCTCTTCGAGCCGGCTGTGAACGTTGGCTTTGTTTTCTGACCGGTCATGCCGATTAGTCATGCCCCCTTGCCTGTCATGGCGTCTATCTTCCGACCGATCATATCGGTCACTTCTGCCCCCCAGCCGATCACGCACGGGAGGGCGCTGGTCATCCTGGTTGCGCCAATTCCTGCTGATCGGTTCTGGCCTTCCGTCTCTGGAGCGAGACCTGTTGAACGGCCGATTGCCATGATATGGACCGTTGCATTCTGGGCAATTATCGGCCGAAGGTAGCCTGAGGTTGTTTTCCCAACAGTGGATGAAGAATGGGCACCTCCAGTGATCTTCGTGCTGTCGCATTGCTTCTTCCCGGGACCTTGAGCGTTCATGCTGATGTTGGTACTTCTGGAGCAGGAACTGGGAAGTAATGCGTGGCTCTTCTGATTCGCCATCGTCATCCTCCATCCGCCGCTTCCCCTTGACATCTTCAGGCGTAGCTTGATTTCTGGGGTCGACGGCGCCACTCTTTTTAGCCGATTCGGACGTCAGCACTATTGTTTGGAGTGAATTCTTTCCCGTATCAACCATGTTGGTGGGGAAGGGGTGCTGGTCGATCTTCATTGGCTTGGCCGATTTCGTCGGTACTTCAAATTTAAGTCTGCCCTGCTCAATGGCCGACTGTATCTGCTGCCTGAAGATTTTGCACTCATTAGTATCATGGGATGTGGCATTGTGCCACTTGCAATATTTCATCTTTTTTAGTTGTTCGGCAGAAGGTATTGTATGGTACGGCGAGAGTTTAATCTGTCCTTCCTGGAGGAGAAGGTCGAATATTTTATCACCCTTTGTCGTGTCAAAACCGAACACCTCCGGCTCCTTTTTACCGAATGGGCATGATATCGGCTTCTTTCCCTTGATCCACTCCGCAAGTCCGACTTCAACGTCTTCCTCGTCCTCTAACTCTTCCAGGAATGCCACTTTCTTCTGGAAATTCCTCCGTGGATCGAAGGAACGTACCTCCTGTCCAGACAATCGGTGGACAATCTGGCTCAAACTCTCGAACTCCTGTGAGGCGTATTTTTCTTTGATGTGGGGCAGAAGGCCTTGAAAAGCTATATCGGCCAACTGCGCGTCGTTTAGAGCCAGGGAATAGCACTTGTTCCTGATTTCCCGAAACCTCTGTACATACGAGGATATCGGCTCGTCACTTCTTTGCCTGAGGCTGGTCAAATCGGACAGTTTCATCTCATGCACCCCGGCGTAGAAGTATTTGTGGAACTGTCTTTCTAAATCGGCCCATGTGATAATCGAGTTTGGCGGCAATATCGTG
This sequence comes from Setaria viridis, assembly GCF_005286985.2. Classification (NCBI taxonomy): domain Eukaryota; kingdom Viridiplantae; phylum Streptophyta; class Magnoliopsida; order Poales; family Poaceae; genus Setaria; species Setaria viridis. Next base: position 35,376,963 of record NC_048263.2, read on the forward strand.
AACCATTGAAAGGCCGAACCAGACAAAGATGATGAGAACAACTGTACCCGTAGGGCATCCTGCGTAGCTGCCTCTCCGCATTGGATGATGAATCTGTTCACGTGTTCTACGGTCGAAGTGTCATCCATCCCCAAAAACTTAGTGAAGTCAGGAACTTTATACCGATGGGGAAACGGCAATAGGTCATATGTAGACGGGTATGGTGTTCTGTAGGTGTAAGTTTGTACTTTCGGCTTTAAGCCGAATTGTTCTTGCATCACCTCCGCAATACGTGCCAACCAATCTGGCTGTTGCTGGTGAACCGTTGGCTGAGGTATTGGCACGTGCTGGTAAATCGGAGGCGGAATAAACGGAGGCTGAGTGAAAGCAGGTGGCATCTGAGTGAAAGCCGGCTGCGTAGTAAAGGTCGGCTGTTTGAATGAGCCACTCGTCTCATCATATAGCATGAGCTCTGCTGTCTTGTTGACCTCCGGAGCGACAGGCTGGTATGGCGGTACGGTCGGCCGAATAGCCACCTGGAAAGATGCCTGGAATGGAGGGCTTCCTTGACTGGCCGATTGATTCTGACCGGCCGTGGCTGAAGGTGCCCCCCAGGGTGATGGGCTAACTGGACGGAATGGTGCAGAAGACAGTTGGATGGAGTTATACCCCATAGGAGCTGATGATGACGAAGCACCTGAACCCCCGACAGAAAATTGGATCGGCTGTGAAACCGAATTCGAATAATTCTGGTTTGGTGGAATCGGCTGAAAATATGCCGGTCCCCTGTATCCTTGGGGTATCCCACCAGCGAAGGAGTTGACAACGGCGTTGTGCACCATATTTGAAAGTACTGGCGACTGATCAATGAAGGCGTGATAAATGGACTGTTGAATCATATCGGCCATTTTGTCCGAGTCCTCAGAAATCGTGATCTGACGGGGAGCAGGGAACGGAGTCTTCTTGATAGTCTCCCCGCTTCTGGAGCGACTGAAAGACTGTAGGCAAGCTTTCCGGAACTGTGCCGTATACTTATCCAGTTCTTCCTTCTGGTCGTCCTTCAGATCTGCTTCCGTCAACTCGATGACGTTATCTTCGGAGACTTCAGCAGCTTTCGACATGATGGCGGTTATATTTGTCCCACCGGGCGTGCCAAAAGTGTGTTGGCGCTAGAAATCGGCCAACCGAATCCCAGCGTCTGACACACGACCCGGGAGAATCTGCTTAGCTCCTGTTCGGGTGATTGCCCTGGTGCGGTTCGCGCGGCGTGCCAGCCAATCTGACCTGTTGATTGGCAAGGAAGAATACGTGTCAGGTCCAGAAATCCCGATCGGCTCAGTTTCCGATCTCGAGAGAGCTTATCAGCGAATCGGCCGATTTGCCGTAATAAAGAAATCGGCTATAAGGTAGCCGATCACTGTAGCCTTGTAGACGGAAAACTGCTAGAGTAATCGACGCAAAGCTAGGATAACAACACTAGGAATAGATCTAATCGGCAATACAAAATAGATGAATTTAATAGTAGAACGTGAAGAAAGCTAAAGCTACCGATTTCTAGCTGGATAACTGGTGATAAAACTAGAAAGACAGGTAAAACCTATGATTCTAGCAAATATCGATAACTAGTGAATAATTCTAAATGAAACAACAGCGATACGCCCGAAGTTAAAGCTTAGATATTACTCGATAAGCGGAACTTACAGGATCGGCCGGAGATCAGACTGATGCAGCCCTGCCAACCCGCACGAACTCGTGAAGAAGAGAAAAGTATTGGCGAAGTCGCCTGCTTGAAAGTAAGTACGAGGAAAAAGTAGTTTGTTGTATTGATTTGTTGATGATTACAGATTTACAAAGGTAGCTATTTATAGCCCCGTACAGATGACTTCTTAACCGACTAGAATTCTATCCCTAATTCAAACAGAAAACGAATATTTACAAGCACGATTCGTGCTAGGTTGGTTACTCTACGCTTCATGGGCTGATCTCCCCCTTATCCTTTTATTACTTTCCAAGCCCATACAGGCCCAATTAAACCAACCTCCTAATCGACTGATTCCTTATCAGCAAAAGGCAACCGATTGGGACCCCGGCACGTTCGATCCGAAGCGAGACAGAAGTCACCGGCCGATCTCGCACTGTAGCACCATTCGACCAATTCCCAACTGTGCTTCTCCGATTCCCTCTCTTCTTGGCGCCGATTTTACTGGTGACGAAATCTGGCATCAACAAATATATATATATATATATATATATATATATATATATATATATATATATATATATATATATATATATACATACATACATACGTACGTACATCGGCCGATTGAAATAAAGAAAGCATCGGCTGGCTGGTTTCAAAGATGCATCGGCTGACTGGTTCAAAAGATGCATCGGCCGATTGAGATAAGGGAAGCATCGACTAATTAAATACATCGGCCGATTGGGATATATATATAAAAAAAAAAAAGGGTATCGGCTAATTGAAAAAATTGCATCAGCCGATTGAAAATTGGATAGGCCGATTGAAAGTTGTATCGGCTAATTAAAAAAAATGCATCGGCCGATTAACTGCTTGATAAAAAGCATTGGCTGATTGCTTCGGCCGATTGATTGCTTGGCAATAAGCATCGGCTGATTGCTTGGCCAATAAAAAATTCAGCTGATTGGATCAAGCAAAATAGTATCGGCTGCTTATAAAATATATTGGATATTAATTTCGAAGCATAAAATATTCATACTTCGAAACTGGGGGCCTGTGTTGACAACAAAAGCTTGCTAGTTACTGCACAAAGTTTTGGTGTCAACAGACTGATCTGTTGTTTCTACTGCCGGCAATGCCGATGGTGTTCTTTATATTTGAAGAGGAGTCGACGTGGCTTTGGATATTGCAATCAGACGTCATTAGCTCTGAAGACAAGTATCAGACTTCTATAATTAGTTTCGGAACATGAAGCATTCATACTCCGAAACTGGGGGCCTGTGTTGACACCTGATTTTGACCAATCCTGTAAATTCGGAGTACAAGATAATTGGAGTCACGTACAACAATAAGAAGCTAGCATGCGTGTATATGGGCATGGAGTCCAAATCGGCTTCATTGGATTGATCGGCAAGGAGAGGCAAGGATGATATAAAGGAATGGCCAGCACATATGGATAAAAATGATTAGAATATACAACATGGATTCTGGTGCACTTTGCATGCCATGCGTGGGAGGCTTCCAGAATAATTATGCATGCGGCCGATCTGTGCATGTACGGGAGGTTGTTTCATAGAATAAAATATTTTAGAGATAGAGTTGGGTTAGTTAGAGATAGAGTTTTTTATTAGAAAAGATTGTGTACGTGACTTGCCTTGTGCGTGGTTAGATACCAATTATGTAACGTCCGCCCTATAAATATAAAGGGACGTGGCCATTGTAAAGAATAATCACACGATCAATAATACAACATATTTACCTTTACCTTTCGGCTTCACGCCATTGCCCTAGGAGTAGGAGTAATGTAGATTCTCGACGAGTTCCTTCTAGCAAGCTGGGCTGCATCGACCTCGATCTCCGGCGAGCTGCAAGTTCCGTCACCAGTTGTTCTAGGCTTTAACCACCGGGCGCATCGCTGTGGTTTCGTCTAGTTTCATCTACCAGTTATCGAGTATCTTGGATCTTTGACTTACGGCGCATCGCTTCTGTCTCGATCTACGGTATTCACCAGTTATCCCGCCTTGATTAAGCTTGCATCGGCTGATATTTATCTGTTCTTTCGTCTTGCCGTTCAGTTTGCTTTAATTAGCTTTAGATTGGTTCATCATAGACGATAGATCATTTAGTAGCCTGTTGCATCTTAATCTTGGTTACCCCTTCGAGTATTGTTGGGAGTAAGTTCCATTGTGATTGGATTCATCAGCTGGCGGGGTTCAGATTAACGTCCTACTAAATATTTCTAGACTGCAACTACCGGGCGCATCGCTGTGGTTTCACCTAAAAATATTGGTGGTGATGTTAGTTTAGATCTCATCGGCTTGTGGCTCTAGCTATGGTGGAGCAACAACTCAACAGCATCGTGTTTCCTATCGGCCGTATGGCTGATGTTTATTGTAAATTATATTAAATCGGCCCGATCGGCCGACTCCATCGAACTTCGAGAGAATTATCTCCACCTTGTCAGTTGAATGATCAAACTGACTGGCACGCCCGCGCACACCATGCGCGCCGATTTGGATTCTGCACTGGAGTTAAGCAGATCTCCCAGGTCCTCATGTGGTGATGCAGGGTCCACCACCTTCAGGATTTTGCGTCAACAACTGGTAACTCTGAAAGTTCCTCACATGATGACCAGCTAATTACAGAATCTGCGTTCCAGGATCTATCTTTGGGTGACAATCAAGGAGATACGAGCCATGAACCAACAGCAACATCTTCCCATGAACTGAACCAATCCGCACCCACGACGCTTTCAACCGAGCTCCCACGGGCGGGGGCAACGGGCACCAGGTGGGGGCGGCAGAATCCGACGGGACGCCGGGGAGCACGGGCGCTGCCACGAAGAAGCACAGGCTCGGCAGGAAGCGGGCAGGACCAGATTAGGCCGGGGGCAGCAGAATCCAACGGGACCAGGCAGGGGAGGCGGAATCCGACAGGACGCCAGGGAGCACAGGCGTGGCGGCGGCCTCTAAGGCGACTCGCGATGCCCCCAGACTCGGCGACGGAAGGGCCTAGCGATGTGGGAACAGACGCGGGCAGCAGGGGGTATTAGCAAAATGGCCGGCGGGTGGGGGGCTTAAGCGCAAAATAGTCCCACCTCTTATCCCATCCATTGGATTGGCATCCTGCGGTTCTGATTCGTAGTTTCTAAGGTTGCACAGGTTAGTTGATTTTCACTAGATATGTTGCCTTTCATGTTCGTGGGTTAACCAATGTAGTTAATTTGTTGGATAGCTAGTGATTAGGCTTGACCCAAATAAGATTTTTTTTCCAAGAGTTTTCTTAGAGTTTTGACATGTTCACCATTAAGATTGGCCGTGGATCCCACTTAGCTTGATTTTTGAGTGCCATCAGTGTCAATGTGATTCTCTTAAACGGATACCTTTAGCATCCCTAGTAAGTACCTCATAGTAAGTGAGTATATCCGACCAGTTTCGGAGGCCAAACTAACCGAATATCTGCTAGGTATTTAAAAACCTCTTATGAGTTTTTTTTGTAACATTTCTTTTATTTATTTAACAATAAATATTTAGAGGATATACATTCTTATGAGAGCACTGGCAAACATAATTTTTTTTATCGAGGTTGGAGCAATATATCTGTCTTCCTAAAACGCGCTGCTTGCGCCCCCTCCGTGCATGTGCATGGCCTGCTCAGCTGCTCCGCTCATTTATTCAGCAGAGACTACTGCGCGTCTGCACCAGGCAGAGACGAGGAGGAGTGCTCGTGCCATCCCTCTTCCTACGAGCAGTGTAGGTGGTGGCTTCACCAACCGAGCGACGACCGTGCACCGTGCGCGTACCCGCGTACGCACGTCAAGCAGCATTACAAACTCCAATTGCACTACCATCGCCGACTGGCGCCCGTCCCTTATTGCAGCAGATCACCGAGCCGTGCACGTACGCGTGCGCATGAATTCAGTCGGAAAATAGACCTACGAGCCCGGGCGGAAGTTTCAGGAGGAGGAGGCCTGTGGGCTAGCGCCGGAGTTGCAGAGCCGTGCAGAGCGGCCGGCGCGAGGGGCGTCGATGGCGCGCGCCGTCAGACGCACGCGCGCGCGCGCGCCGCACGGACCCGACAAGCCAATCAACGTGCGGCGGCCGGCGCGAGGCGGCTCTCCGGCTCCGCCCTGACTCCTGCAGCGGGCCGGCTGCCGGCGCAGAGACAGAGAGGCACAGAGGCCGCCAGGCCGGGCAGGCACCACCGGGCTGGTAATCACGCCGGCTGACCAGGAGCAGGAGCAGCACGTACCTCCAGCATGCACCAGCACGAAGGCGGGAGGACGACGACGCGCCCACATGATGACGTGGAGTGCCTCTGCTGCTGTGCTGCAGCAGCTGCGTGGTGCGGTGGTCCTCGCGCGCAAGCTAGGGGGTCAATCGATCCATCCATCGGAACGGACGGCGAGATCCGCCGGCCGGCCGGTCGATCGATCGACGTGGTATTTGACTGGTCCGTTCGGCCGGCCGGAGCCCGGAGGTGCACGGTAACGGGACAGCGATCCACGGACAGGATCCATGTGGAAAAGCTGCCTCCCCGGGTGGCCTGACCGGACGGAGCTCCAGCCTGCAGCCCTGCACAGTGGCCGCGCATTGTTGGCCCTCGCCCTCGCGTGTTGGCTACAGTCCACGCTCGTACACGCGGCGCCCTGGGTGGGCGATCCGCGACGTGACTTCCGGTTTGCTCCCTCCGGTCTCGTCGTGGTGGTGGCCACGCTCACGCGCGCACTGAGGGGGGCTTGGCTTTTGCAGGGGAACCGTCATGGCACGGACTAGGATCAGCAACCAGTTGGACTTGGACGCCGGCCGGCCGGGGGCGTCAGAGTGGGGTGGTGCGTGTACTTCATGGACACCCCAGCAGCCCTCACATGGGTTCGGACATTCCGAATGGAACCAAAACGAAGAATGAGTCAACGAGAGTAGGAGACCGAGCTTCTGCCTTCTGGGACGTATGTATGCGGTATGGGATATAGTATTTGTGTTACATTGCATTGCGCGTGTAGTTGACTGAAGAATTACAAAGAATTGAATCCAAGACGAATGAGGCGATCATGAGTATACTGAACCACCAGGCCCAGGAGGTCAACTCTACAGTGTGTTGGCCTGTCGGCTGCCTACTTCTCGCAAAAACAGAACACGAATAACTGAGCAAGAACAGGTGCATATCGAAGGAATGGTCACGGCGTATCATGTGGAACTGGGCATATGCATGCATGCATGATCCCCAGGATCAGGAGCAGGGAGCACACATGCATCAGCAGATCAGCTGGCCTGGTCTCCTCCGGCGGGGGAGTTGACGTAGGCGAGCCACCTCTGGAGCTGGCGGTTGTAGGCGCACGGCCGCTCGACGTGGAGCAGGTGGCCGGCCTTGCGGATGCCGTGCAGGAAGCAGTTGTCGCCGAGCTGCCTGCGATTTCGTTTGGTCGCTCGAGGTTAGCGCCGGGCCGCCCGGGCCTTGTGGATTTCTGATACGAGGATAAATAGTAGAATTTCGATGGATAGAGCAATGCCGGGGAGCTGCTTACTCTTTCATCTTCTTGGCGAGCTCGATGTCGAAGATCTTGTCCTCCTCGCCCCACAGCAGCATTATTTTCTGCAACCACGGCGAAAATTTTAACCTTTCTGTACATGGCAACAAATCAAGTGGGCTTCCTTTCTCCAAAAGATCAGGTGGACCATTTGCACTAGCAAGTTTGGGCCGTTCACTCGAATGGTTCTGGGCCTTTGGTAGTTGGCCTGATGGCCCTTCTTAACAAACAAACTACTCTAGTCGGCGGCACTCTGCCGGTCACTTTCATCAGTCAGCTACTCAGATCTCAGCTGCCTGAGCCTGACACGGAGCTCCTATATTTCCATCATGCATCTCTACTTCTCTAGGTTGGTGAACAAATCAAGTAGCTGCGGGTTGGTTTGATTTTGTAGAAAATTAAGGTACCTGTTGGAAAACAGGGATCTTGGCGTCCATGGTGCTGGTTAACAGCCCCTGCAACAGTTCCATCCTCTCCTTCCTGTTGGTGAACATCACCTGCTTGCCACCAAACACAAGCATAATCATCAACAAAAACGGACCCCAATAAACACTGAATTCAGAGATGATCAAAGCATGTACTATGTTACTAGTCACATAATAAAACACACAAACTCTATGTTTATCATATTTTTACTTCTTAATTGATACTGCTAGTGTAACAACAACAGAAACGGCTAGAATTCACCTTGAGGTAGTCCTTGTAGAACCTGTCCGGGAACCACATCTTCTTGTACATGGAGATGGAGAGCAGGGCCTTGAGCCCCTTGAGCGTCTCGGGCATGAGCAGCTCGGCCGACGACCCCGCGCCCAGCCGCTCCATGGCCTCCCTGTTCACGGCGTCCGTCATGGCCACCACGGACCCGGACACGCACAGCGACCGCACCAGATCCGGCCGCGCCTCCGCCAGCTTGAACGCCACCATCCCGCCGTAGCTGAACCCCACGACGTCGCACCGCGCCACGCCCAGCCGCGCCAGCGCCGCCGCCACGCACCCCGCCTGGAAGTCCGGCGACCGGTCGGCGCTCGCCGTCGAGGACCCGCCGAAGAACATGAGGTCCGGGATGTAGAGGTTGTAGCGCGACACGAGCACGCCGAAGTTGAACTGCCACGTCACGTTGCCCTCGGCGGCGAAGCCGTGGATGAGCACGACGTTGGGCTTCGACTCCGGGCTCCTCTTTTTGCTACTTTTGGACTTCTTGGCGGCGGTGGCGGCGGAGGTAGGCTCGAGCGGGCTGATGGTGGTGCCCTTCTTGCCGACGTGGTGCTTGGGCGCCCAGATGTGCATGGTGGTGCCCGGCTCCAGCTCGATCTCGATGGGGCGGAGCCCGGCCATCTTCATCAGCCGCGACAGCAGCGGTTTCTGCGCCTCGATGAAGTTGACCATCTTGCTCGATCGGCCGTTCTTGTTCCTTCCTCGCGCCTAGCTCTGCTTGCTCGCGGCTGCGTGTTGGTCGGTGCGTGGCAGCTAGCTGTGGCTCAATCGTTGGCGCCGGGATCGTATTAATAGAGAGGTACGGTGGCGCCGGAGCAGGGTCGGCGGGAGCCTGTGTGTGTAGGCATGGGCTGCGCAACCGCGCAAGTACAACGACGAAGGGGAGCGGTGTAACGACCAGTGACGGCGACGGGCGGGCGCGAGCCGGCGGGCGGGTGGGGTTTGGGTGGCGAGGGCCCCGGCGGCAGCGGGAGAGTGGAGAGAGGACAAGGGGAAGTGGAGGGCGGGTTCAGTGATCTACCGGGATGCACACATGCGCGTGGTAGCTTGGGTGGTGCAACTAACCGATCCCAGTGGCGTTGCCGGCTGCCCTGACATTGATTCAGCCATTCCTCGTATTATTTGTCTTGACGGTTTGATAGATGGCTTACGAAGGAGCTTTCGGTCTCTTACGTAGTGCTGTACTTGAAAAGACGCTGGTTATACTGTGATCAGGATCCGGATTCTGATGGGAGGATGGTTTTACGCGACCATGACAGGCAATCGTTTTGATTTAATTTGTTGTGAATTGATCTCGCATGTACAATGGGTCTCCGCTTATGAACGCTCATGTTTCTTTCCTTGGCATGTGGTTTTCCCGTTCAAACCTTATCCCTCGTTCCTCTTTCGATCATTGTGCGATCAGATCATTTGGCGTCAATACCATCAAACACGACATACCATACTGCATACGTATACTTCCGTCCGAAAGAAGGCCAGGACATGGTTTGATCTCGGTCACTCTTCCAACAATTCTCCGTGTTTTACCTTAAAAAAAACAATTCTTCGTGCATGTTCAGTCGTTCCTCTTTGAAGTTTTCGTTTGATGGCTCCTGGACTCGAAGACATCCAGAAGTTTTTATCCCCTCACGTAGCTCTGTACTTAAAAAAGAAACTTGATCGAAATTCTGATTGAAGAATGGTTTACGAGAACATGATACACTTTATAATTTTGACGTGTTTACGTTTGATACAATGACGGGCATTTCGTTGTAGAAACCTTTCATTTAGTGGCTGGCACCTGGTACATGTACAAGTACACTCATCGCAGCGGTACCAAGCTTATTCAGAAGCCGCGCTTCACCACGCACGGCGCCTTCCGGGCGTACCAGAACGCGAGCGCCGCGATGGACACGGCCGCGGCCACGCCCACTGTGGCGTGCCACGCGTAGCCAGGCTTGTCGCCGCCGTCGAAGCCGCGGCCACTAGGCCCACTCGGACGCGGCCGAGCGGCTCCGCTCTGGCCCTCCCGAACGACGAACGCGAGGCCCTCCCGCGCCAGCTGGGCCACGTCCGGGACCGCCGCCCCGCGCCGGACGGCGTGCGCGATCGCCTCGTACTCCTCCGGGCTCCCGCCCTCCAGGAACGCGCCGGCGATCCGGCCCGAGCTGACCCAGAACGCGCCGAACTTGGGCGTGGACGAGGCGGAGGAGAAGCCCAGGTCCCCGAAGTGGACGGCCTCCCCGGCGTTGTCGCCGTAGAACCGCCACGACAGGGCGAACACCCTGGAGTAGAAGAAGGGCAGGTAGTCGATGTCCCCGGCGGCGCCCGTGGGGTCCAGAACCGCCGCGACGGCGTGCCTGGCGGTCCTGCGTGCGCAGTCGACGTGCTCGAGCCGGCGGGCGTCGCCGCCGAAGAGCTTGACGGGGAACGCGGCCACGTCGCCCACCGCGTACACGGAGGCGTCGCTCGTCTGCATCTGCCCGTTCACCTTGATGCCGCCCTTCTCCAATGTCAGCTGGCCTTCGAAGAGCGCGGTGTTCGCGCGCGCCCCGATGCCGACCACGACCATGTCGGCAGGTAGGGGCCTGCCGTCTCGCAGTATTGCTGTGGTCACCTGTGCGTGCATGCAAAAATTATTGCTGGAAATTCAGATAATCAAATGGAAGTAGTACACTTCAAACTTTCAGGTATAGCAGAGCAGAGTTGATGATAGTTGGTATCGATTAATTTGATAGGCAGTTTGGCACAAATCAGCTACTTGAAACTTCATATTTCCAGTGAAAAGCTGCTAGGAGATGGTGAACGTACATCCTACTGGCAATCTGTGAATATACCTTATCTTCATATCGTCTACTGTAAAAGTTTCATGGAATGGCCGAACAGAAACTCACCATCCCAGATGAGACCTCCAGTGAGGAAACTGCAGTTCCTTTGATAAAAGTAACTCCTTTTGAAGTATAGTAGTTCTCGTAGAATTCAGCAATTTTTTGTGTAAACAGACGATCCACTGAAAATTAAAAATCAATGCACATATTTTGGCATTTAAACATAATTAATAAAAAGGATATTGTGTGTGTGCTAAGCACTGATGTGCATATAAAGAGGCATAGTATTCAGACTTCAGATGTTCATCGAATAATAGCATCAGCTACTTACTGCAGTATTTTCCAGGGAAGACTATGGTAACCTTTATCTTGTTGGCAACTAAAGCAGCTGCACATTCCATTCCTATGTACCCACCACCAATGACAATAGCATTGCCACCAGGAGATGATCTCATTACACGGACTAATTTATCTGCATCCACAATATTGCGCAGATAACAGACGTTCTCAGCATCGGAGCCACTCACTCCAAATTCTTCCAGCTTCGAGGCCTACATTTTAAACAGACAAAATAACATGTTCTAAATCGATTTCCTGGTAAACACATAGGATACATGTTAAGTCCAAAAATAGCAGGCTAATCATACATAACCTGATAACCACAAACAAAATCTCAACATACCCGAGCACCCGTTGCAACAATAAGAGTTTTATAGTTGATAGTTTCCTCTATGGAAGTAACCAATGTCTTCCGACGCACATCCGCAGAAATTACCTTCGTTCCAAGAATAAGCTCAATTCCTAGCCAAGTGATAAAACATATCATCCATATTGCTGAACAGTTACTAAATAAGAAATTGAATTGATTACAGATCAAACTACAGATGATGGAAAATCAGACGTGCTGATCCATCTATGTCAGAAAATAAAAGGACGGTAACACTAACTCTTGTCACTTTCCAGATGTTAATAGTCCAATTGAAATCTAACCAAACATGGAGATTGCCAACATGCAAAGCATAAATAAACATTGGCAGGAGCATACCATGTTCTCTGTACCATTCTGCTGTAAGTAACTGATCGTTAGCTCCAACACAAGTATGAAATGCTGGGAGGCGAGCACCACCTGCAAATGTGATAAAATCCAAAGCTCTCAAGTAAAAATAGATTTCAAGATCTGCAGCACCCAAATCATTTAAGCATACTTTATATGTGGACAGCGATAGCAAGTAAACATCTGCTCGTCTGTATGATAATGATGATTGATGACATTGCACGGAAAAACAAGTCAATCTGAAATTCATGCAGTTTCGAAACAGTGTGTGCCCTTTCTACACTCTACTCGAAACAGTATATAATTTGACTGCCGGTTGCCGCAATCTTGCAAGCAGCTATCAACTGAATCATTTCACAGATGCATGTAGCAGACTAACTCCAAATCCTATTAATTTCAGCTGCACCTTATTGATCCAATCTAATCGCATGCAAAAGAAGTAAGTAGCCCTTAGATACCTCCGCTCATAGCGGAGCTGCATGGCATGGTCCCAAACGGCGGCGCGGCGGGGTCGGAGACACTGAACGTTGTCTGACCGCCGAGCACGATGGCAAGGTCCAAGGTGGTCGAGCGCGGGGTCACGAGCGAAGAGGAGCGCGGTTGAGCAGTGCGGCGTTACGGAGATCGAGCGCATCCACATGATTACTGAACCCGCTCACCCTTGGATCCACCAATCCTCCGCACCGAGTCGCCGCCGGAGCCTGGGAAGGTGAGGATCTACGACCATGGATGGATGCGTAGGCGGAGGAAAGAAGGAGGAGCACGAGGATGGCATGAATGACCTGGATATCTGCTTCCACCATTGCATAGCTCTCCGACTCCGGCGAGTCCATGTCGCCGGCGGCCGGCCGCCGGCTGACTGGAGGGGCCACGGGGAAAGAGCGAGGATAGGGATAGCAGAGGCAAAGAAGGGACTAATATGTAAATGTTAGGGGTCTTTATGTAAATAATCGGATCGCGATTAATAGTCGCGATCCGATTTAGGGAATATTATGTAAAAAATCGGATCGTAGGGGGCTTTGTGTAAAATATTGGATCGCAGAGAATAATCTCCATCCAAATTAGGGGGTTATTTGAAAAATATTTTTTTGACCGCAGTCCAGGTTAAAGGGTGCTATTCTAGCTGTTGGACTCGAGTTCTTCTCCAAAGAACGCAAAAGTCACTTACCCTCTCCCCCCACCCCGCCGGTCGCCGGCGCCGCCGAGGCTTCCGCCGCCGGCCACTCTGAGTGTAACCCGTCTGCGTCTAGGTTCTCCGGTTCTTTAACGGCTACTTCGGAGTACACGAGCAGGGGGCTCGACGGACACCGGCCGGAGGCTAGCTGCTCATGGAGGACGCCGCTGCGTGGCGTTCGCTGCAGGACTCGCAGTCGCAGCCCACAATCGCCGCATCCGAGGAAAATGGCGATGATCTAGTATCCATGACGAATCTGAGCACAGATCTTAGTAGAATGGAGCACGATCAGCTAGCTCTGTCAGCAGCAACGCTGCTATCGGCAGCGGCAGTAGTGGGGTTTGGATGAACTGACGACTGACGAGATGAAGGTTAATGTTGCAAATTGCAATTCACGCATGTTTCGATCTGAGATTGGAAAATGCACGCACCTTCCGGGAGCAGATAGCCTTTGCTTAACGCAGGACGTTCGTAAGGAGCAACCTGTCAAGTGATCGGAGAAATGATTGGCCGGCAACAAAACCACAGAGACGTTTCTTTCTGCAGAGTGCTTTGCATGCTCAATTGAACAGCAAAATGCAGAGCGTGGAAAGGAAAGGGAGGAAGGGAAGCGTACGGCCTCCTCGGAGATGATGCAGAGCTCGCCGAGGGCGGCGTCGCCGCGGCGGCGGACGAACTCGAGCGCCGCGTAACCCGCGGCCACGCCGCCGCCCAGGATCACGTACGTGAACGCGCGGCCCATCTGGTTCCGGTTCCTTCGCGCCGTTTCTCCCTCTCTCTGTCTATATCTCTCCCACGTCTCGCCGTTTCCCGCCCTCCATGGATGAGCTTAAGTAGCCGCGATCGCAGAACGGCTCGATCAGGCCCCTCCGGCCAGGTTCTTGGCTTGCGGGGAGGAGAGCAAGCGCGGGGCCGGCATGGCAGTGGCAGGAAACGAAACTATTCCTTGCCGGCGCCTCTCCTCCCGCGGGGCCCGATCGGTGCCTTCTTTTCCTCGTCGTCAAGGAAAAATTGGGATATCGGGATCCTTCTGGGTGAAGAAAAGTGATTGCAACTTTTCAGAATGTTGCTAATGGGCTCATTAGGGCTAATAGGCAATTAGCCCATATTTAATCCTTCTATTTGACATCCAAAAAAGAGGGCCCATATTTAATCCTTCTATTTGACATCAAAAAAGAGGGCTAAAGTTTAGCCCATGGGATAAGATAGAGAGGAAGGGCAACAGTTTTCTACACAAAAGAAAGCAGAGACGGCGAGACAAGGAAAATAAAACAGGATAGCAAAAGAGAGACCTAACGCCAGAGGCACGCCAACACGCACATCAGCTAGCACGACCTCGGGTGCCACAAGGTGGCCAGCAAGGTCACAGAACTATGCATCTCATTTGGGAAAGAATTGTGATTTTACAACAAGAGTGCTCCTGATGAGACTTTAGTAGCAGAACTTTGCTCATTAAACAGTACATGATGGTGTTTGTAACTTTGTATACTATACTTTCATACATGCTACACATGACTTGTTGCATCAGCTGACCACAAGATCCAGCGAAATTGTTGCTGTAGGCACAACAGATGGCACACAAAATAAAACGGTGGCCCTGAATTCACCACCTGCGGCGCTTCCTGCCATACCAATAACCAATCGCTGCGATTGACACTGCTGCAACCACACCAGCTGTGGCATGCCATGCATAAGTAGGTTTTCCAACCACGGCAAGCCCACTGTCAGGCGCCTCCGTCTGGCTCTCCTGAATGGCAAACGCCAGACCTTGTTTTCCAAGTTCAGCCATGTTTACGACCTTGGCTTTCCGCCGAACAGTGACTGATATGGCCTCGTATTCATCCCGGCTTCCACCTTCAAGAAATGCACCTGCAATTCGGCCTTTATTCACCCAATATGCACCAAACCTTGGGCTGCTGCTTGTGAAGTCTCCAAAGTGAACCACTTCCCCAACATTATCCCCATAGAACTGCCAGGACAATGTGAAGACTCTGGAGTAGAAGAATGGTAGGTAATCAATGTCCCTGGCTTTTGAAGCCTCCAAGATGGATGCAACTGCATGCCTAGCAGTTCTACGAGCTGAATCAACATGCTCAAGCCGTCGGATATCACCATCAAAAAGCTTGATCGGGAATGCGGCAACATCTCCAACAGCATATACAGAGCTGTCACTTGTCTGCAACTGTCCATTTACCTTTATCCCACCATTCTCCATTGACATCACCAGCTGACCTTCAAACAGACTAGTGTTCGCACGGATACCTATACCGATCACTACCATATCAGCAGGAAGGTGCCTACCATCTTTCAGGATTACGGCAGTCACCTGTGCATACACAGAAACAAAATTATTTTAACTACGAATGTTAACAACAATGGCACTAGCTTAAGTTTCTGACACTGCTTGAGGTTCAAATTGTTGGCCAGATTGTGAATACTGGGCTTCAAAATAGTAGAGCTAATAGGTCGGCGTTCATTTCCTAAATACGCCAGATTCAGTAAAGAAAACGATTTATAGGGATTGATGAATCTGGGTTAGCTCATCACTGGCATTGACTCATTGTTGCCACAGCTTGCTATTCGAGAAACAAGCCATTTCTATTCCAGGATTATCAACAGTCAAAGCAAGCAATACCAAAATGTCATAAACTAGATAGCTTATTATCCCATTATGTACAGGGCTCATGCAGGTCATATCTAAGAGACAAGATTAGGACCAAATCAATAACCCAATTTGAACATTCTCTCCAAAAAAGGAAAAACCTAATTTATAGCCAGCTATCAATGGAAAAAAGTAAATATCTTACTATGTTTTATTATGATGACTTTTAGTTTAGGTGGATGGAAATGTCTAATAGTTAATCCATATGTACTACCAGGGACTGCAGAAAAGGAGGTTTCTCGACCATGGCTTGGTTATATGACTATGATTTTTACTTGGTACTAAATGTAAAATTGATATCTATCTATCTCAAGGCAGTTCCAGTTTCATGGTATGGAACTATGGAAACTCACCTTCCCTGTGGTGTCTTTTTCAAAGGATGTAAGCACAGTTCCTTTAACAAAGGTGACCCCTTTTGAGGTGTAGTAGTTTTCATAATATTCTGCAATTTTTGGTGTAAATAGACGGCCCACTGCAGAAAGAAACCAACTTCATATTTAGATCAGCAGGAGAGGTACTATAGCATGTGGGGATCCCTGATATGAATTGTTCAAATTTTATTTAGGTGATGAAATCAACTACTTACTGCAGTGTTTTTCAGGAAAGACCATGGTGACCCTTATCTTGTTAGTAACCAATGCCGCTGCACATTCCATTCCGATGTAGCCACCACCAATGACAACAGCATTTCCACCAGGACATGATTTCATCGCATTCACTAACTTATCCGCATCATCAACATTGCGTAAATAGCATATGTTCGAAGCATCTGAACCTTGTATTCCAAATTCTTGCAACTTCAAAGCCTATGTTATGTAAAGAGATGGAATTTAGATGAATATTATAAATCAAACATCACGTGCTAGATCATTTTTTTCAGTAAAGGATTGCAAGTGTTATGAAGAAATGAATTTGAAACAAAAAAAGATGGACGAAAAAAGAAGTACAAATAGATCCAATACCCGAGCACCTGTCGCAATAATAAGAGTTTTGTAGCTGATAGTTTCTCCGGTGCCTGTAAGCAATGTCTTGCGCCTCACATCAGCAGAAATCACTTTTGTTCCAAGAACAAGTTCAATGCCTAACCGAGAAAGTAATAATTAGAAAATAGAATATATCATGTTCATGCATTCTTACAGGAACAATGACATAGCAGAACTGAATGAAAGAACGGATTAAAAAGAACATATGGATGGATCCGCTGAATCAGCTGCACAGATTATAACCAATAAGATGTTCCTTAAATATCTAATCATCTATAGAATTTGCCAATATTTAAAACATATGATAGTCATAGAATCCAGTAAAGAACATAGAAAACCTACCTTGTTCTTCGTACCATTTTGTTGTCAGTAACTCATCATTAGCACCAACGCAAGTATGAAATCCTGGAAGACGAGAAGCACCTGCAAATATCTCAGAGATTAATAACAGTCAGTGATATTAACAGTGTTGCCTAAAAAATGGAGCAACATTAGCCAAAATTATTTTAGTTGCAGAAAATGAACGCAATGTTTCATTATTTAGAATAGTGAGTCATCAGACGCATATGAAATCACCTTCTGGGAGTAAATATCCTTTGCTTAATGCAGGACGTTCATAAGGAGCAGCCTGGAAAGAATACAGAAAAGTTATAAATAGTGAAGCAGGTTCCAACTAACAAAATTGTAGAACACTGAACTAAATGGTAACTCTGAAGTATTTGCATGCAAAAGAATGTGTTTTTGATGCCAATGGATTCTGCGTCCCATTTTGCAAAAAGAAAACGGAAAAGCGCACATAGTGTTTTGTTTATCAAGGAGAAAAAATAAATTACATGTATGCAGTAGCCAGAAGGTTAAGTAGATCTGTTCTAAAAAAAAAGTAAGTGGTACCTAATACATTGCAATTTCAAATCGGTACCTGATCTTGAGAACAAAAAAAAAGCAGTACTTTTAGTGGATGAACAATGCTGAAACATCATTTTGGTATTGTTAAAGAATACTGCATCATGCAAACCTAAAAATTCAGCTACATGCCTCCTCAGGTAAAATAGCATTGTTTTTGTAATTGCATACTTTTCCTCTTTGTATACCACTAAAAGAATATCATTCAGGGCAGGCAGTGTTGATTGATATTCGAAAGTGAGACGTGGCCATAAGAATAAGATTTGCAGCTTCCTGGCTCTGAATTTAGAGACCACAGACCATACTGAAAAGGTGCGATCCTTTCTAGCTCCTTGCATAAAAAGTAAAGGAAAAAAAAACGGATTCTTGGAATTTGGAAGGAGCATCTATTCCTTGGTGATACAGTAAATCGATGGTCCAATCCTGAAGAGTACTAATGATTTTGACACCAATACCTCACCGATCAAATTTCACTATCAAACTGCAGACTAGTCAGCAACTTCCCCAAATTGCAACCTTTCAGCTCAATTCAACGGTTGTTTCCCCTGCTTGTCTCGGTTCTACTTGACCAGAGATACAGTATATGCTATCTGAAGTAGTAATCCTATTAGAGTTCGAGGAACAATAGAACAAGGAATCCAGGCTGCCGAGTGCCGAAGCATTCCGGCGCGGGCCCTATCAGTCGAAGGTTGGACAGGAATCCTGACTCAAACGAAATGGAAAATAAAAACTAAGGAAGCGAAGGGAGCTTACGGCCTCTTCGGAGATGATGCAGAGCTCGCCGCGGGAGTACCCGCCGCGGCGGGCGAACTCGAGCGCGGCGTAGCCCGCGGCCACGCCGCCGCCCAGGATCACGTACACGAACGCGCGCCCCATCCGGTCCCTTCTGGCGCCCTCCTAGATGCGGGCCATGACTACTAGTCGAAGGTCTGACCTCCTCGGTGAGAGGGAGGAGATGACGGCGCGTTGCCTTGCCTTGCCGGTCTCTCCTCCTCCGCTTCCTGCGGGTCCCACTCCGTTATCTTCTTCGCTTGTTTTCTCACTCTCGCTTCGCCTCGAGACAGAAAAAGAAAGGCGTGAACGATGTGGACGATGGGAATTTCTTGGCGTTTATTTTGGTTTTCTTTGGATGGAGGATTCGTGGAAGGGAAGTGCTCGCCATCTGTTGCCGTCATTTATTTCTGTGCAGGATGTGGATGAGAAGTAGGCAAGATTTGGGTCGTTGGGGAGATATTGCTATGAAATTTATTTAACAATGGTGCCATCTTTTTTCTTTCTTTTATTTTTGTTGCAAGCTATACATGTTTTAACATAATATAACAATAAATTGTACCGACAAAACAAGGCGATGAACATTTATAAAACATACATATAAGCATAAGAAAATCTAGACGTAGATAGAGTGCTGAACTCTACGTGTGATGTAGTTATGACACTCTCTCTAGCATTGAGTTATGGTAACAAATAAATAATTTCCCCTTCATTATTTTGTAAATGGGAAAAATTAAATTTCCTAAGTTTTTACCATGGTAAATCAATCATTTTTCAAAATTAGTACTCCCATCCTAAAATATAGCTACTACCTTTTTCAAAAAATTTCAATTTTACTACGAAGAGCAAAATAATCATAGAAACTAATAAATAAAAATGATGTTAGTAGATTTATTGTGAAAAAAATATTATAATATGTAACCTTTTATATTTGAAACAAATTGTATTTAGAGATATTGTTGGTCAAAGTTAAAAAGATTAGACTTTGAAAAAACCTAAACGTAGCTATATTCTAGGACAGAGTGAATATAAAAAATTAGATGAATAAAATCGTACTTCAAAGTTTTCCTGATATAATATTGATTTGCAACAATCGATTGAAATGTGCTTATGGAGTTTTTAAAATCAAAATATCCGGTGAATATATGAAAATCAAAATGATGATCAAATAATTTCGAGGATAATTAGTATTGCATGCCATCAAATGATAATTTAAGAATAATTAATACCACATGCCATCAAAAGTTGTTCTTCAATTTAGATTGATCCTTCTCTTTGTTCTTTATTCTATGCACATGTTCGTGTAGCAGTTTTCTCGAGACATCAACTGTATTAGAAGAGTAGAAGGAACATTTTTTTTTTACGAAGAGAGTAGAAGGAACACTATAAAATCAATAAAAAAAATCGCAAAAAGTTTAGGCATTGTGACAGAAAATAAAACCAGTATTTTGAAATAATTGATACCAAAAAATATGTGATTTACCTTGACGATGTGTCGTCGTGTGTTTAACACTAACGTGAAGAATTTCCTAAAGAAATGTTTATGCTGAAGTTATATTGTGTTACTAAGGGGGTGTTTGGATAGCAGGTGCTAAACTTTAGCAGTGTCACATCGAATGTTCGGATGTTAATTAGGAGGACTAAACATGAGCTAATTACAAAACTAATTGCACAGATGGAGTCTAATTCGCGAGACGAATCTATTAAGTCTAATTAATTCATCATTAGCGAATGGTTACTGTAGCACCACATTATCAAATCATGGACTAATTAGGCTTAATAGATTCATCTCGCGAATTAGACTCCATTTGTGCAATTAGTTTTATAATTAGCCTATATTTAATACTCCTAATTATCCAAACATCTCGATGTTACGGGTGCTAAACTTTAACACCTCGAGCCAAACAACCTCTAAGAGTGTCTGGTAGCAAATTTCGCACTCCAAACAGCCCTACCTCGTCCAAAGTTTCCGCTGGCATTTGCCAGAGTGAAAAACCGATAACCGTCGTCGGCAACCGTAGCGGCCGACGTCCGGTGTTTTCCGTCAGATACATGCGACCCCTCCAGAAGCTTCTAGAAGCTGCCGCCGCAACCTCTACCCCGCCCGCCGCCGCGCACCTCCACGCCCACCTCCTCCGCTCAGGCCTCCTCCACTCCTCGCACTATCTCACCGCGCACGTCCTCGAGTCGTACCCACCGGGCCTCGCCCGCGACCTGTTCGATGAAATACCCTGCCCGACGCCGCGCCTCGCTAATGCGCTCCTCCGCGCTCACCTCCGCGCGCGGCAGTGGCGCGCCGCTACCCTCCTCGTCCCGCGGCTCCGAGTGCGCCCGGACGGCTTCACCTTCCCGCTCCTGCTCAGGGCCTGCGCCATGCTCCCCTCCCTCGCCCACGGCCGCGCCGTGCACGCGGTCGCCGTACGCTCTTGCGCTGCGTCCGAGGACGCCTTTGTCGCCGCGGCGGTCGTGCAGATGTACGCCAGGTGCGGAGACATGGCCGGGGCTGTCAACGCGTACGGCGCGTTGGAGAAGCCAGACGTCGTGCTCTTGACGTCCGTGGTGACTGGGTACGAACAGAACGGGCTGGCCATGGAGGCAATGGAGTTCTTTGCAAGGAATGTGCTTGGCCAGGGCGTCGTGCCGACTCCGGTCACGCTTGTGAGCGTGATTTCGGCAGCGGCACAACTGGGGGATGCCCGGAACGGGCAGGCGTCACACGCGTATCTTGTCAGGAACAACTTGGGTTATAATCTAGCTCTAGTGAATGCTGTTCTTGGGTTTTATGTGAAAATTGGTGATGTCCAGGCAGCTAGGAGGGTGTTTGAGGGAATGGCAGATAGGGATGTCGTTACTTGGAGCAGCATGATCAAAGGATATCTGCAATCAGGAGACGCGCGTGAGGCATTGAAGGTGTACAGGGAGATGGTTCAGGTGGGTGTCCAACCGAATTCTGTGACTTTGGTTAGTGTTCTGCAGGCTTGCGCACTTGCTGTGGATGTTGAGGAAGGCAGAAGCACCCACCACAAATCTGTGAAGATGGGTTGTGAACTTGAGGTGGGTGTTGCAACTGCGCTGGTTGATATGTACATGAAGTGCTCATGTCATGAGGAGGCGATGCGCCTCTTCCATCGGATGCCAAAGAAAGATGAGGTAGCTTGGGCTGCAGTCATCAGTGGCCTCACACAAAATGGTCTCCCTGATGAATCTCTCCAAGTGTTCAAATGCATGTTATTGGATAATCATGCTCCTGATGCGGTCACAATGGTGAAGGTACTCAGTGCATGCTTGGAATCTGGTGGTGCTCGCCAAGCTATCTGTCTCCATGGTTATTTGGTTAGAAGTGGTTTCAACAATAAGGTGTTTGTAGCGGCTGCACTTCTTGATTTATATTCAAAATGTGGAAACTTAGATAGCGCTATCAGGGTTTTTGAAAGTACCACAGAAAAGGATGTTGTTCTGTGGAGCTCAATGATTGCTGGTTATGGAGCCCATGGTCTTGGTCAGGAAGCTGTTGCCTTGTACCAAACGATGATTGCCTCATCAATTAAACCCAATAGTGTGACTTTTGTGTCAGTATTATCAGCATGCAGCCACTCTGGCCTGGTGCAGGAAGGAAGACAAATTTTTGATAGCATGACTCAAGTTTATGGAGTCATGCCAAATCCTGAACATCAAAGTGCCATGGTTGATCTCCTTGGGCGGGCCGGTGAACTACAAGAGGCCATAAGTGTCATTCATGACATGGATGGGAGAGCTGTTGCTCATGCTTGGTGTGCCTTGCTTGCTGCCTGTAGAGTACACAACAACACTGAGATGATCGAAGTAGTAGCAAAGAATCTCTTGAATCTGGATCCTGACCATGTTGGCTACTACAATCTCTTGGCCAATATATATGCATTTGATGAGAAGTGGGAAAGTGTAAAGGATACGAGAGACACTGTGAGAGGTAGAGGTTTGCGTAAAGTGCCAGGTTACAGTGCGGTTGAGGTCAATAATGTAGTGCACAGGTTCATTGCTGGGGAGTGGTCTCACCAAGATCAGGAGAATATCTGCACCCTGCTCTGTGACCTGTCACAAAAGTTGAGAAGCGAGGACTGTTCCTTTCAAATTGACACTGGCTTAGTAATTGAGGATTTTGCTCTTCTCTGAGTTGAAATTGATCCTTGAGTGCTCCTCAAGTGATGGTGAATTTATAGGAGACAACAGGTAGAGGAAGATGGCATGGACAAAGGTGGAAATTCATCTTACAAGCTTGTACTAATTTTAAGATTGTACGAGTTGACAGTTAGAGAAGAACATATTCATATTTGACTTAAAGAAAAATAGGTAGTTGGAGCATGCCATAGCCCATAGTTTTCTCCCTAAAGCTTTTGGGCATTTCAAAGTTCTTATACAACCTGCAACCTCTGTATGAAGATAGCATACTGAAGCAAGTATTTGAGCTGGTCTTATTTTGAACAATTGGATGATCTCTGGGATCTTCATTGATGATTCTCTGTAAATATATTATTAGTTTAATGCATAGGAACCCCCAAAAGTAGAACATTCACATTAAATTACTAGCTCTAACGAGTGCAACTTTCAAGAGCTAATATCGCCTTAACAACGGAATGTTGATGGATCTGCTTCCTGTCTTGCGTGTAGGTAAAATAGCCCATAGGTATTCTTATTGGAAACTAGTGTTTGTGTTTTGTCCCTACTATGTAGGAAGCACAGGATGCAATGAGCAGGTACTGAAATCAGCTAGGGTTGTATTCCTTTTTTTTTTTGTGAATGTTAATGTGCTCGTGAATTTCATGGTTGAGTGTACCAAAGTTTGTTGAATGCATCACACTCATTTTACATAGCAAAGTTTACATATGGGAAAATTTGTTTCTTGCAATATGCTTCATGGAACTCTTTCTTCGCAGCTGCAGTTTCTTCTTTTAGATTTTGGGGTATGAAATGAACTGGTCCTTTCACCTTGATCTACTGGTTAGTA
Source organism: Setaria viridis (assembly GCF_005286985.2). NCBI lineage: Eukaryota > Viridiplantae > Streptophyta > Magnoliopsida > Poales > Poaceae > Setaria > Setaria viridis. Next base: position 35,400,220 of record NC_048263.2, read on the forward strand.
CAGGTTAAAAATGCAACAGTTAGCGTAGTATAGTAGTATCTGCCAGTTGGTGCGTTGTTACCACCCAAAATAGGTTGTGTCTATTCTTTTATTCTCAAAAATGGGAAAAAGTTGTGTCACCCTCAACACTCAGATGGATTTCGTAACACTTTGACAAATTAAAGGTGGAACTCTAAAATGCTAAGTTTGTGGAACCGTTACCACGCTATCCATAAGGCTACTCCCAATAGAGAGTTTTATGAGGTTTCATTCTCATTAATTAGTATGCCATATATGATTTTTTGATGACATGGCATGAAATTAAAGAAGAGAGAGAAGGAACCAATTTCATGTGGATGAAACCAATACACGAATACCAACTCTCAATAGGTCATGAAATTAAATGCAATTTTGATCCTATAAAACCACACCATAAAATTATGCATTGGGGAGGGTAGTTTCAAACACCATTTCATTTCATTCTTAATTATGTGGTTGTTTTGGAAACATCAGTACGAAACTTGGATTAGCCTAAATAACTAAATAAGTGTGGTCTGGACATTGTCACAGGAATTTAGTCAGCTTCAACCTACACAACAGGTAGTAAAGATGTTTTGGTCACTAATATAATGTATACATAGAAGTATGGTAGCACATGATTAAAGTCTTTCATACTGTCGCATATGAAGAAGTGCTCCAGATATTTGACCTCTTGAAGTTTGTATACGATTTGCAGTTACTCCGTATTAAAAAGGAAAAGTTAAGGAAATACTGCACCAGAGGTGGACTTTGAAATTCTTGTGAAGCTGGTCCTCGGTTAGGCTAAGAAAAAGGTATTGCACAGAGCAGACTAAAACGTTCAGCAGCCGTGCATCAGGCCTTTTTCCTATTTTTGCTCTCGATTTTTTTCTACTTCTATTTTTCTTCTCTCTTTGTAGTTTCGCTTTTATTATATCACACTTCCCAGAATTTCAGGGGTGTGTGTTTGTGTCTCACCCCGTTGGCACAGGCGGCGGTGCCTTCCCAATTGCAAGCTTCAGCTTATCATCATGGTAATCATCCGATCCGACGATACGACACCGATCCTCCATGCCCGGCGTCGTGAAGCGCGCGGCTGCTTGCCCGGCCTGCTCGGAGAACTGCCTGAGGTGGCACTTTGTCAACGAATCTGTTTGCCAAAGTAAAGGGAAGGAATTAAGGAAAGGGTCTGTGTTTTCATGTGTGCTTAGGGTGGATGGTGAGGAACGGCCTGCATGCATGTGGTCCCTTCCACCAAGGCCCTATCCAGTATCCACCCGGAGCAGGAACACGTATAAATCATGGCAATGGAGTCCCTTCCCTCCGCTCGGCCGCGTCCATATAAGGCCTCCTATTCCCTCTACAATCCACACCCAACCCAAGATAGCTACCTGCCTGCAACAAACTTGAAACTCTTACACCAGAGCTGAGGCTACTCGACCGATACCCCCCCATCAGGTAATTGTTGTTTGTGGTTAATTAGTTATCTGATACTAGCATGGTGTGAGATCGAGGACAAGACACGGACATATACCTAGCTAGCTACCCGGCCGGCCTCTTGGATTTATATTTTGCAAATGGTGTTCGACGCGAACCGCTAGCTAGCTTTGTCTTCCTTGACAGACGTACGAATGGCGGCGGCTCGAGTTCACTGGACCTGCGATGTTTGCAACATGAGTGCTTATGCTACTACGCAGGCCTTCATCAATGGCCATGCCGCACGCCATCAGCATGGAGGTGGTGGGCAAGGCGGGGCTGGACAAGGTGGAGCTGGTGGCGGTGCCGGGCAAGTTGGAGGTGTCGACGGCGGCCAAGGAGGTGCCGGGCAAGGCGGGGGCGCCGGTGCCGCTGGGCAGGGAGGAGCTGCTGGCGGGCAAGCGGCGCCTGATAACTAGCTGCGTGCTAGGAGTTTCTTTTAGCAAATAAATAACGATGCGCGTGCATTCTTCGCACTTGTTCCTAGATCGAGTTATTTCCGTGTTTGTTCTATCTACCCCAGCACGTACGTGCATGCTCTTGTTATGTGGTTGTGGTCGTAGTGTAGTAGCAGAAGTGATGCTGTACTGTGTGCTATAGCTCCATCTTATCTTTCAATAACAATGTAATGCTCTAGTATGTCCAAGGCTCATCACTTGATTTCCTTCATGCATATTGAAGCGCACGAGCATCAAAGTTGTAGTATAATGGAGAGCGAACATTTTTCTTCTCGACTCTTGTCTAGCGCTGTGTCTTGGTTTGTGTTTGGCGGACGCTGGCCCACGACTCACCACATATGCATGATCGACGGAAAAGAATTGCCGGTTGGCATATGCAAATTGACCCCCAGACTTTGGCAGACCTGCTCTCGAATCTCGATGGCCCTAGGATCCAATGCTATTGTGCAAACGGCACACAGGCACAGCTCCAACAGTTGCTGGTTGACGCCCGCCCTGGCTCGGCTCGCAAAGCTGGTTCGTGATCACTGATCAGCTGCCCACGCTGGCGTCCAAGATGGGAGTCGCGCAGCTAGCGATCACAGTAGCCCGGCCGCTTCTTGCCTGGCTATCACAAGGCCGCCGGCGCCGCAAGGCAGCCCGCCGCGCCCGCACCTTGATGCATATTGGCCGGCCGCCGTGGGGCACTCTACTCGGGTCCCGCGCGGTTAATTTTGCGTGTTCTCCGGTGTGCAAATTGCAATGCAAAGCTATGCATGCACGACCTGATGAGAGCAGCGTACACAAGGATGAAACAACCGTCGTCTGACACCATGTAGCGTGCATGCTGATATGCAGAGTACGAGTGGATCATCTCGGAGTGCAAAACCGCCGTCCTCTACACCATGGACGCATCCATTTGTGATGACTGCTTGCAAAGTTTCCATGTCATGTAGTGATGTAGAGATATGATAGTACTAGAGCATCTCAACTAGCTTACATTTTTCCTTTCGAGGTTCACTAGTAGAGAATTGGCCTTTAATCCCGGTTGGTAAGATGCAAATCTTCCAAAAATCCATCCTCCCAGGAGGCCCCCCACACGCGCACGTCGCAAGCCACAAGTCACGTGATTTTTCACGTGAAATATGGTCTTTTATCCCGGTTGGTATTTCAAATCGGGATAAAAGGCTCTCGACCGGGATAAAAAGGGGGAGTCTTTTATCCCGGTTGGTGTTTCAAATCGGGATAAAAGGCCTCTCAGGATCTTTTTTTTTCACTAGCCTTTGCAACCGGGATAAAATATCCCGGTTGGTGAGCCCCCCACCAGTGACCGAGCTTTAGTCCCGGTTGGTGAACCTTTTGTCCCGAACCAACTTTAAACCGGGATAAAATTGGACGCATGGAAGGTGAATTCTCTACTAGTAGTTCTTTCTATCCCAACGTACGAACGTCACACGTGTAGAGCAAGCATGATACGTCTGATGGACGTCTCTGCACCAATCGACCTCTTGCAACAAATTAAACTTGCACAATACAGGAACGAAGATCATGAACCATTGATTAACACTACTGGTAGCATTAAGGGTCAAGTGTAGTGCTGTCTCTTGTATACATACATACAAATCTGCTTGTAATACAAATCCTGGAAACTCTCCTGTTACAATACATACAGATCCCGGCTAGTTTTTATCTTGTATGTACACAAGTCTTGGGAGATTTCAGTGCACTGATAAAACTAGCCGGGAGACCTCCTGTTACAATATCAGCCACACATGCTGGAGCTGTTACATCCAAGTTCAGTGCTGACTGCGCCTTCTCTCTCTCCAGGCGGTTGCAGTCACATGCATGCCTTCGTCACTCCAGCAGGTTGCATACCTGCATGTGTTTCATAACATATGGGCCAGATCCAGTGCGGTAAAAATCGATTTCTCAAGGCAAAAATCGAATCTTGCACACAGTGGACATGTCCTGCTGCATGTACAGGAAAATCGACCTTCAAGTAAAGTTCGAACCGTGAGCTTGTTAATTTGTTTCAGAATCACTTAAAAAATTATTTTTTTTTCAGAATCACTTAATTCTGAAAAAACTTATTCTGCCACTTAATTCAGAATCACTTAATTCTACCACTTAAGCACCAAGGAAATTGTTAATTTGGCCTCCTATGTTCCTTATTGGCCCTCTCTCATTCTCAGTTGAAGCTCCACCACTGCAATCAAACACTCTAACGAGCAGTAGAAATATATAGGGTCATCATATCATAATACAAGGATTATAATATATTTATTCTAAAAACTCGAACGGATCGGATTTGCACCTACCACATATACAACTGATCCGCAACGGAGGGGCTCACCCTCGTGAGCATTCAGCAGATCAGAAAACGATGGAGAAAAGGCACACGAAATCCTAGAGATCATCTCACATGGCTGCTCTGAACCCTAGGAAGAACGAAATGGCGGCTGTGTTTATGCAACTACCCTTCGTGATACGGCTGGGGTGTTTCAGAATGGTCAAGATACTGCAGTTAAGGTGTGACCCATGGAACAGTCACAAAGCCAAGAAGCAAACAGAGGTCGTCGTACAACAGCAGATCGAACGGAGAACCACACGTGCCACGTCAAATCCGACGGACGAGCGCCCGAACCGGCAGAGACGCTCGGCTCGAGCGCCCGATAGGCGATAGCTTTTCCGTATGCTTTTGTTTTTGCGCGAGTCGATTGCAACCCTGACCGACTGGATCCTATGGAACAATATTAAACTGTTGTGCAAGGAAAAGGAAGGTGTTCTAGGGCAAGTCGAAAGAGGATCGTGGGTATATATAGCTAGAGTAGATGTACCTGCGGCGTGCGTACATGCCGATAGTTCCCTGATTTATAGCTAGACTAGATCGCAAAAAACAATGGCCATGGCGTCGCAATCTACAGCATGGTCTGACCTGCTGCCGGAGCTCCTTGGCAAGATCGCCGCCTGCTGCCCTAAGCCCGCCGACCGCGCCCGCTTCGCCGCCGTACGCCGTTCATGGCACTTGGCCGTGCGCCACCGCTGTCCCCGGACGCCGCTAAGACCGTGGGTCGTCCTCCCCGATGGTTCCTTCCTGACGCTCTCTGACGGCGAGCGCCACCTGCCGTCGGCTGTCCTCCCCCACGGCGTCTTCGTCAAGCCATCCGGCGGTGGTCTGCACCGCCTCCAACATCCCGAGAACACCACCTGCATCGGCTCCACCAGCGGCTAGCTTGCCCTCCACGGCAAGCCATCGTCGGGGGCGAACGCGTTCTTGCTGCACAACCCGTTCTCCGACACGGCCGTGCCACTCCCGACGTGGACGCCCTCAGCGCCAGAGCTCCAGATCCCCGAGTGTTTCGTGTGAGCAAGGTGCTCATGCACTCCACGGCCAGCGATGATGTAGTCGCCGTCATAATCGAGAGCCGGCATTACCCTTTCGTCCTAAGCCAGCTTGGGAGAGGCATGCACGTGGACGCCCAAGCCATCGACTCCTCCCTTCATGTACATCGTCGACATTGCCTTCCTGGGAGACCAGCTCTACGGGATTACCAGGGCCGAGGACCTGTTTGCCTTGGACCTCGTCTTACACGAAGACCAAGTGCCCACGATCAGCGATTACAAACGCGTCATCAGGCACCCGCTGGATAGCTTTGGTTACGACTATTTATCATGGAGCGACGTTGATGAGGACTATGATGACGATGACGGTGTTGATGAGCTGCCTGTAACAACCCTAGGTTAGCTAAACCTTGTTTAAGCCTAAATGAAGCAATTAACAGCTAATTAAACAAGTCAAGGGTCAACTTTTGCCCCAAAGAGCTTAAAAGGTGATTAGTCCATAATTTAAAATTTTATATAAGAACCTGAAATTTTGTCCAACTAAGAGTTGTAAAACTCCACCTTCCCAACTACTTTTATTTTTGGTGTTTTCTTTGAATCTGAGCAGAAAGCTTTCAAAAACTCAGAATTCAAATCAGTGGCAATTTAAGAAAAACATGAAAAGCCCCAAATTTGCAGTCCTTTTTCTCAAAATTTCTAATGTAAGCTCAAGTCAAACCTTATAAGAACATTTTAGTGCTACGAGTCCTTAACAACTTTGATTTTTAGAGTAGGACAAAATCTGCACAAAAGATTTTCAAAATTGAGGTCAAACACAGCCAGTTTGGTCAACCCGGCACAATTCTGAAATTTCGCTAAGTCTGAATTTTTGCCCGTTCTAGTAAAGTTTGGAGCTTTCTAAGTTCAAAACCAAACCGTTTTTGACCAAACACCCTTTGTAACTTTTGAACCGGGATGTTAGCTCTACAAGTCGTAGAAAGGTAATTTTTTAAGTGCCGTTCAAAAATCCGAAGTAAAACGGTCCCAAAGACCGGCCCATCGCTTTGACCCGCGAATCCCTCGCGCCCCTGCTCGCGCCAGAGCGCATGCGTCGCACGCTCTGCTCGCCGCCCACTGCGTGGCTCCCGCTCACCGGCACCACGCCGTTGCCCAACCCACGCCTGCGAGCTGACCCGACGAGCACCGCCTCGCCCTATAGCGTCGCCTGCCCGCCCCATCCCTGCCCGAGCCCCGCTGTGCCCAATCCCGGCGCTGCAGTGCGCGCGCCCGGCACCGGCCACCGCCACCTTCACCCAATCGGCGCCCTGGACAGCGACGCAACGAAGCCTAGCCCCACGCAGCGGCTCCCCCACTCACTGCTCGGCCTTATCACCTCGCCCGGCAGCCTCTCCTCGCACTCACTCCCCCTCCCCAAGCCTCCTGTCTCCGAACCAAAACTCCCAGTGCCATTTGCAAACAACCGAGCTCCAGCACTTCCCTATGTTCGCCGGCAAAATCCTCCACGCTCCGTCCATCTCCCTCCAATAGCCCACGCCTGAAGCTCCTCCACTTCCTCAGCCACGCCCTCGACCACTCCCCGTCGCCCACCGTCCACGGAGCCGCCGGAAATTGAAGTTTTCCCCCAACTTCAGGAACTCCACCCGCCGCCCCTTGCCTCAACGTGGTTCCCCATGCTTTGGCCATCATCATCCCCAACCAAGTGCTCAAAGCGAACCTAGGTGAGGCCCTGGTGCTCATGCGCATGCTTGTTCTTCTTGTTGGCCAAGTTTCCACGGTCGATTTTGGTCATGTCGTCGGTCGGGCGCGGTCTCTCGTCAACAGGTAGGTTAGGGTTGTTTTCTCGGGGAGATGAGGGCAGGAGGAGGTGCGCTAGACCTTTGGGATCGTTTTGGGGCAGTCACCGGCGAGGGGAAGGGCACAGCCGCGCCAGCGTGGGTGCGCCGCTGCCGGTCCTGCCATGTTTTGGGCGTTCCTATGTTCTGATGCGGAGGTTGAAGGAGATCAAGGACTTGTTCACGAGAGGAAAAGAAAGCCTAGGGGGTATTCATAAAGTTCTAGATTTATGTTTAGGGGGGGGATCTGTCCAGGGGTGTAGGCGCAAAAAACTAGGGACCTTTGCACGATTAAAGTGTAGACTTGAGGGCTAGATTGCAAGTTTGCCTCGGTTTTCTTTATTTCCTAGAAGCTTTAAAAAGGTATAGAAAAGTGTAGAAAAATGATAAAAATGCAAGATAAATTTTTTAGACTCAGTATTCTGTGTAGTTTCATATAAAAATAAGTTTGCACATTTCTCTGTTAGAATTAATGTTATATGATATAATCCTTGTTTAAGCTATTTTAAATCATAGCAAATCACAGAAAAATGCTAAAAAGGTAAATCTAACTCTCAAGTGCTTGTCTTAGAGAATAAAAGCTTGGAAAAATAATTTGGAGCCTATCTCAGATGTTTAAGTCTCTGTTTTAGTTTTATAACTACAATCTAAGGTTTAAATTATCTTTTGCACAATACTTAATCCAGAGAGGAGAAAAATGTGAAACCACATGGAGCGGATGAGTGATGAAGTATAGTTCACAAGGAAAGTATGAAACCTTATCTGAAAGTAAATAAAACCCACTCTCCTTTTTAGAGAAAGATAAATAGGAGTAATATATGAGAAATAGAGGTCCTTCACCAAAAACTATAAGAAATTCACCAAAGGCTCTGTATCACCCCTATAACTCTCTGTTAAAATTTCACGACCGAATTTATTATGGTTTCTGTTTTAAAAATGTTTAAGTGTATGCTACCTTAGGGTAATAAAGTAATTCTAATTCTTTTTATGCACCTCCAATGGACCTAAAATTTATGCAGTAGCATATCTATGACAAAGTTGAGTTTTTGTTAAATTTGTGGCTTCATAGCTTACTATTTGAAGATAGAAATAAAATCTGGAAGATGGACCTAACTAAATGGAAGAAAGAAACCTTGAGTAATGATAAAGGTAATTTTCGGAAGAGGTACAAAAGAACATTCAGAAATATGATAACTTTCCGCTCTGAAGTTTAATAAAGTTAAGTTGTATATATGTACACAATCACCATCACATCAACCCCGAGTTTACACCATAACACACCTTACTTTATGCAGATAAAGAAGGTGTAGAACCTTGTTTAGGTGAATGTGGTCATAATGTAATTTGATACTTCAGTGCTATTTCACGTTTTGCATCCTATATGAGAAAGTATGGAAGTTGAACTTGATGCATTTGCATTTGTGTAGAGCTGAACCTCGCTGACGGGACATACGAGCTTCACCTAGCGCCTGAAGAAGGAGCCGTAGCGGGTCTGCATCACATCGGAGCCGAGCCTATACCGGAGCAAGCCGAGCACCAGTTTGCTAACTCCCCGTGTGAAGGCAAGCCCCAGAGCATGATTTCCTATCTTTAAATACTTGCAATACAATTGATTGCTTTGATTGCGCATTTACGTTCTAGGAGTTGATTGAAACCATAGATGCATGAATATAGTACCCTTGATCTGAACACTAGTATGTTAAGTCGAGTAGTTGCAATGCTTAATAGGACTCGGTAAAGGTCGAGTGATTTCCTGTCACTCGCGAGTTATGGGAGTTGATTGCTTTACTTATGTTGCAACTATAAGGACGATGGACGGGGCCAGGCTTATGTTCGGTACTTGATGGTTTGCCCCGTCTGTCTACATGAAATTGGACTAAGGTCGAGATGTGATAGTGTTCGTGATCAAGTGTTTGAAAGTACTAATCTCATACCTAGTATGGGATGGGGAAGCCTAGTAACTGATTGAACCGGGACGTGAGCGGATCGTTCCACTATCTCTGGAAACTGAGTTTTTCCCCTGGTGCATCATGTGGTGACAAGTGTGGTCATAGAACGGCAGAGGCTGGGTCTATGGAGCCTTGTACCAAGGGAAGTGGGCCCGACACGGGTCTGGGAATTGATGGGATGGCTGACAAATGAAGCGACCTTTCGCGGTGCATGGATGTCATGGGATTAGGTTCGCCATGCATGGTTAAGAAATTAAAATTGATTTGTCTGCCTCTCACAGTTTGGGGCTGCTTGATCGCTATGCTACACTGAGTAAGAATGAAAGATGATGACCTTAGACCTGCACTAATTGCTTGAAAACTATGCTTGTTTAGTATAGTTGCTAACTTAGACCGAAAAATAAACGTCGAATTTGTAACTAAAATATTGAAAGTAAGGAACTACACTAGTTGCTTTTGGCAAAAATAAACCCCTCTAGCCAAAAAGCTTGCATGTCTAGGTGTTGGTAGAATAATACCATCGGTCGGCTAAGTCTTGAGCGTAGTCGCTCAGCCTTGTTGTGGCATATCTCTTTTCAGGTGTTGTTGATGCCTCTGAGCTTGCTGCAAGTGGCACTTGGCCTCCCCAGCTTCCTCCAGGTTGGACGGTTGAGTAGGATCTTTCCTCTTATGGCGAGGATCGGGATCATTGATGTCATGATCGGCTTCGTCATGATATCCTGCAACGACATTAGCTTCCGCCTAGTTATTTCGGTTGCCTGAACTCTACAAATTATGTTTGAATTTCGAACTTGGTGTTGTAACAATTTGATGCACTTATTTAATCTGGATGGACTATTGTAATCTCTGGAACCACTCACCTTCGTGTGAGCTCTGCTTTCTCGATCCGGTGTTAAGTTTTTTATCGGATGAAATCCGACGGACCACTGAGTTAACTTGATTAAAGTACACGATCGCGTGTTGGGCGACTTAATTGTGCTTTAGCTATGTTAATTTGGGCGGTTCCGCCACACTGCCTCTCAGCAAAAACGAGGAGGATGAAGGCTATGATGATGATGATGAGGAGGAGCTATACTTTGACCTAGAGTACGAGCTTGACACCGAGAACCAACAGCTTGCCAGGGATCAGGTTCCTACTAGGATCGGTTTGACAACGAGGAGGAGTTACCCCGGGTTGAGATCATCACTATCTGGTACCTCGTTGAGTCGTAGTGCGGCGCTAGCAACGGATATGCCTCGACCCTCGACTCGCGTCGCTCGGGGAGCCGGCACAAGGAAGCGGCGGCTGGACCCTCGAGGGGGGTAGGGCCTGCCCTGGGGAAAATGCGAGGAAACGGGTCGTCCAGCCCCTTGGCGTGGGCTTCCAATTGGCGAGAATTTTTGGCCCGTGCCGCATTTTTACAGGGAGCTCCTGGCCGGGGAAAGGCTGGGATCTCGGCGGGATTTTGGGCTCCTAAAATAGCCCTGAGGAAGGAGGGTGTGTGATCGATCGGATAGCCCACTAGGCCCGTTAAGCGACCTTTTGGCCTTGATTAATTTTCTGTTCTGCTTTTTTTTCTATTCAACAATATGTAAGTGAATCTCAATTATTTAGATTTGTAATTATTTTTTTGTAAAAATACTCGCTCCGTCCCACAAAGACTATTCATTTAGGGACTCCCAATGGAAGAAACCATCGTAGTTTCCATAGTCTAGGATATTGTATCAAGAAATCATCCTTCACAATACAATTTTTTTATCTAGAGTCTAAACAAAAATCCAACCAATCATTCTCCCTTCTAGTACCAGATCCTCTATGCATCATGTAAAGGAGCTCGAGTGACGGGTAGCAGCGGTGCGAGCGTAAAGGATCCGGCAGTAAGCAAGAAGAAACTACTTGGGTCTCCCCAATGCAGATTCGCTGCTTTCTTGGCCCATCGGTATGCGTGAGAACTTGGTTTCCTCTCCAGAAAATGGTTTCTCTCTGTCTCCATAATAAATCTACTGCCACATCAGCAAATTGCTTAGTTGGCATGACAATTAAGAGGGATAGACACTATCATCAATGTCCCATTGGGACTGCCTTTAGCCTTCAAAACCTGTCCCCCAAAGAGTGTCCATATAACTTTCAGACAATCCAACAAAGCCCTCATAATACCTTCTGACCCAGTTAACGAATCGATCATTTACTCTCACCATCGATGCTCAAGGCATACTCGCTAAATAAGGAAGGCTAATAGGTCCAACAATTACTGCAAGCGTGCATGCATAATTAATTCTACTCGATAATCCATCCGATTAAAAAGAGTTATTAGGGTACTTTGGACTTTTAGCATTGCTACTATCTTGTCTAAAATTTTCTAAACGAACAGTTTTTGTGGGACGGAGGGAGTATTTGTAATTATTTTGTATGTTCTATAACCATTCAGATTCAAAAGCTACGATCCAACAATTTACACATGTGATTGGAGCTAGCTTATAGATGGGAGGGTGGTATCAACCTATCAACGCAGAGTAGCATCTCTAAAACTGTATGAAAATTTTAGAAAGTAAAATATGGTTAGATATGTCATGCAATTATTTATGCTTATGTAAAATTTAAGGTTAAGGTCCTGTTTGGATGTTCTGAAAATATGTACACCTGTAAATTGTTTCACATGTATTTTGTTGGGTACAAGAAAACCAAACAATCATTTAATTTTCCGCTTGTAAAATGCTGTTTGGATTCACTGGATCAAGTGGTCATAATTGGCTATGAACGCACTACGTACCGAGGTGCAACCACTCTGAGAAATTGAGATAAATCAAACAAATAAAGGTCTGAATTTCTTTACTTGGATTTCAGAAATTGTCAAAAGATGGATCCAACTGTTGCATGCATATCATCGTAGCAACTTAACACATCAGAGAAACGTGGATCCAAGTGTGAACGACCATGCAAGCATGGAACATTGAAATTTCAAAACAAAGCATGAAATTGGTGCTCAAAGCTGAACAAAGTTTCTAGATTAAAGATGCGTCAAGCGATGAAGGCATCAAATTGGAATCACATCACAACTAAAGAAACTCAACCATGAAGGCATCAAACTGGAACCATAACTGAAGGAATTTCATATCAAAGTTCTCAAGATGATTGACTTGAGTGGGGGCGCATAAGGTCGCCTTCGCCAGCGGGAGCGTGGCCTAGATGGAGTGCGAGGCGTCGAAGACCTTGACGGAACTTGCCGTGCTTGGGAACAACAGGTCCTTCACTCCTCGTCCATGTAACGACCGACCCCTAAGCCTTCCCAGTTAGGCTTAATCCCAGCCCTTAACCTTAGTCAGTTGTTTTGTGTGACCGCACCTAAGTGCCCAGTTTCCGCCGGTCCCGACCCCTGGATCCGACCCCTTCCTGCTTCGCTTCTCTTCCGACCCCCGCGAGCTCAGCCCGACCGTCGGATTCCGCTGATCTTCCTCACCCGTCCGATCTATCCCCCGGTGGACCCGCGAGATCTTTTCCGGATCCCCCACGACAGCCGCACTCGAGTTGCATGGCCGCCCCAGAGTTTCCTTGCCGCGTGGCTCGTCTTCTCCGATGCCATCGCCCAGTTTTGTCTCTGGCAAGCAACAGAGTGGGTTCCCGCGCCCCTTTTCCCCAATGGCAGCGGAAGCCCTCTGCACCCTTTCCGCAGAACATCGTCTCCCGCGCCCATCATCACGATACCAGATCCCGGCCCCGGAGACCGATGTCGCCCGTCTTTTCCGTCCTTTCAGCCACAGTTGCACCGCCCGGTCGTCGCTACACGACGACTCCCCCACCGCCAACCCCGACTGCGGCCGCGACAGTTCCTTTCCCCGCTCTGTCAGAAGCCGCCCGACAATCTGTTGTTCCGCGCTCTCCCCCGCGCCCGCGTCCGCCTGTCTTCTCATCTGTGCACCCTCGATTCTAGCGCCGTTTAACCGGTCGCTTCTATCACCTCTTCCGCACGACGACGCCCGCTTTCCGCCAAATCCCAACCACCGGTCTACCCGCGCCTACGCCGCCCTGACGGTATAGCGCAATGATCGCTGGCGTCACCCCCGGAGTTCTGCAGCACCGCCCTGTTTGCTCAATCGCCGCCACGGCAGAGCACTCCATTGCTTCTTCCCGGCCTTCGCGCCGCTCCCTTTCTCTCTCTCCACGACGTGTCCGTTCCTCTGCTCCAGCAGCTATAAAAGGAATGCCCCCGTCACCGGAGTGCCCTCCGCCTTTGTTGCCTTTAGCCTTCTCTAGCTCTCTGCTCAAGCTCCTAGCGCCACCCACCCAGTTCTTGAGAAGTTCCTTCTCAGTTCCTCCAAGTCACCTAGCAGCTTGCTCCTTTGTGCTGCGTAGAGCTCTCTTGTGATCCGCAAGAAGCAGCGCCGCCGCCGGAGCGTTGCCGGTCTTAGCCCTTGCTCGAAGCTTTAGACCTTCCGCCCAAGTCTACCTCTTCCCGACCCCAAGCTTTCCTTTCAGGAAGAAGGTGAGTTGCCGACCTTAAGTCCGCCTCGCCCGACCCCTCCTATCCACCCGACCCCAGTTCCGTCTCGCCCGACCCTGTCTGTTCCGCCGACCCTTATCCGCCTCGCCCGAAGGCTTGGCTGTGATCTTTTTCTTCAACTCGAGGGTGTATGTGTAAAACTTGGGAACCCTTCAGCGCTTGCGTCTAAGGACCCCCAGTTATTACATCCTCTAGTTCAAGGATCAGACCACTAGTTCCTTCCTACCCTTACCTCTTGATCAGCATCAGCTCTCTCGAACCACCATAACCTCCTGCTCCTTGTCGCAAGTTTCTGGGCGCAGGCGAACCAGTGTTGCTGTTGAAATAACTGTCTAAGCTAACCCTTGCATTGCATTCGTGTAGAGCTGCACCTCGCCGACGGCTTCTACGAGTTGCACCCGACGCCCGACGAAGAAGCTGTAGCCGAGTTCCTGCCCGCGGAAGCCGAAGTCACCCCAGAAGTCGAGCAGCTTCCGTCCCCTTTGCTTGCAGGCAAGCCCCGGTTGCATGAAAATCCTACGTGTTTCGCCAAACTTGCGCATGCCTTCCGTATAGCATGTTTGTGCATTTACGTTTAGGAGTTGTGTGAAACCCTAGGTGCATGACCTAGTTAACCCTTGATATGAGCACCAGTTGTTGGACCGAGTAGTGGCATTGCTTAAATAGGAGACGGTAAAAGCCGAGTGATCTCCTGTCACTCGCGAGTTGTAGGAGTTGCATGATTTACTCTCCCGTTACAACTATAAGGACGATGGACGGGGCAAGATTTGGTAACTTTTTGGTGGTCGGATGGTCGCCCCGTCTGTCTATGAAAACTTGCTAAGGCCCGACAGTGGTGGTGTTCGTGATCAAGTGTTTGAAAGTACTAGCCTCATACTTAGTATGGGATGAGGAAGCCTAGTACCTAATTGAACCTAGACGTGAGCAGTCGCCCCATTGTTCTTGGAACGGAGTTTCCCCTGCTGGTTGTCGCACGTGGTGGCAAAGCGTGGTCACAGGACGACAGAGGCCGGGTCTGTGGAACCTTGCACCAAAGGAAATGGGCCCGACACGGGTTAGGGGATTGATGGGGAAGGCCGACACAGGAAGCGACCTCCGGGTGCGTGGATGTCGTGGGGCTAGGTTCACCATGCATTGTTAAAGAACTCGAATCGATTCGTCTGCCTCTCACAGTCTGAGATTTCTTGATCGCTATGTCACCCTGAGTAAATGAGGAATCTGATGATGGTAATGTTTGTTATTATACCTACACATCTTGTTTGGCTCTATGATTGCTTAGAACAGGATGCACAACCTAGACTGGTAAATGAACCTAGAACCGGAGCTAAAACTTGAAATTTAGATTACTAGTGCTTTTGGCAAACAAACCCCTCAGCCAAAAGAAAGCTTGCATGTCTAGAAGGAGGAGTAGTCCTTACTCCGGTCGGTTAAGTCTTGTTGAGCTTAGTAGCTCAGCCTTGTTGTGGCTTCTGCTTTCAGGTGAAGTTGCTGTTCCCGACCCCTCCCTTGCTGGCGCTTGGCCGCCCCAGCTCCCGCCAGGCTGGACGGTCGAGTGGGACCCCTCCTCGGACGGCGAGGAGAGGACTCAGTGATGTTCTGGTTGGCCTCGCCCAGACATCCGACCCCGACGAAGTCTTCCGCTAGTGTTTTATCTGTTGTTCCTTGTTATAAAACTCTGATGTAAATTTTTATGGCCGAACTAATTGAGTAAGACCTGCTTAACTCAGTGGACTCGTTGTATTCTCTGTAACCGCTCACCTTCGTGTGGGTTTGCTAGACTCGATCCTGTTAAGTGGTTAAATCGGATGAAATCCGACGGCACCCCGCGTTAGCTCGGTTTAAGCAGAAGTGTCGCATGTTAGGCGGCTTAACCTTGCTTAATCAAGCTAATTCGAGGTGGTTCCGCCACAGTCCAGCTCCGCCAGCATGAAGTCTGTCAACTGCTCGTGCAACTGCCAGCGCCAGCACGATGTGGAACCGTGCCATTTCAAATAAAATTGATTTCATCTTAGCGTCTGTAGAAAATATATATTGATGAGTATGACAGCCCACCCACTATTCTTGGTAGATTGGTCAAACTCAAATAACTTGTAGCGTTACTTACCAAACTAGAACCGCGGGCTTATGAACTCCGAGAAACTTAATGTATTATCATGCACTTTATTTTCTTAAAAAAGAGAGCCATCTTATCAATAGTATTCACTTATAATTGACGCCGGATATTTTGCTAGAACTTGTGAAAAAATCGTGTTAGTTAGGTGGTGTAAGTATGCATATATAGCGTTCCCCTGTACCAAAACCATGACGTATCATGTATGAACCACTTTTGTAGAGTTTTTTAATTATAGACTTCGAGCATGTACAAACTATTAGACATGCATCAACCATCTACAGGTTTTTAACTTTTTACCATGTCAAAACTGGGTCTCATATAAAAAAAATGGTATCAACAAGAAACCAAAGGCTAGATATTATCAAATTTTGTATTGGTGTAGTGGTTTGTGCATGGCTGGTGTGGAAGAAAAATATTGGTTGATAGAAAAGAGAGAATTGAGTGACTAATAATTAAGTAGTTGTGCTTTGGATAGACATGGTGCATTGAGAAAAATGGTTAGAGTGGTCTCCACATGAGATGGCAAAAGTTAAAACTAGAGCACATGGTGGTTTCTTGGTAGGGATTTCCCTTAGGATTGCAGATGTTTGAATCAGCATATTATAATTATTCCGTCACACAGTGACATTTTAACCATTATTACTTGTGAGGAAGAATGACTTACTCTATCTAGCTGCAGCGGCCCTCTTTGTTATTGTTACTTTCATTGCATTTGTGTTGCCATTTATGAACCTGCTCAAGATTCTAGCTAGTGTACATTAATTAGAAGGGAAAATACTTATGCTAAGGCATTTTTACTAGATTGATTCATTATGCGTTTTTCAAAAGTAATATATCACCTTTAGACTTTCATGATACTAGCTCTTTATTTGGCTCATACACACCATGCCAGAAATGATTTGTGCTGGCACCTCCAAATTAGCGTACTAGCGGATGGAATTGGCACTCACTAGCACAAAGGTGATCGGGGCCGCTGGGCGAGCGCCCGCTAGCACAAATGCCGCCTAGATTAGGCCGCAGATAGCTTCTTCCCCAGCCAACCTTCTATTTGGAGCTTGCCCGAGAGGAGCTTGAGAAAAGCTCCAAAAACACCAAATCTAAGGGGAAGGTTTTGCTCTTGTTTTCTTTGGAGGAGGTGGCTATAAAAGGTGAGTTTGTGCCATTCCAACCTTCGTTTTCAACTTATATCCATTATTTCTAGCTTCATTAGATGACTGATCTAGACCTAGAAGAGAGAGGAGGGAAGAGAGAGAAAATAATTAGAGATGGATTATTTTTATAAATAAAATTCTATGGTCATATTATAACCATTACAATGCTATATTTGTCATTTTAATGTAATATAGAGTTGAGTTTGATTATATTTTTCCTACTTATTAATTATTAGATCCATAGTTTTAATTAATGAGGTTGATTGAATTTAATATATAATTGAGTTTGAGTTTTTTCTTTCTACTTATTAATTATTACATCCATGGTTTAATTGAGTTTATTTTAGTTAATATAGAATTGATTTTGATTATATTTCTTCCTACTTATTAGTTACTACATCCATAATTTACATGAGTTTATAGAATTGAGTTTAATTGAGTTATTAATTATTGCACCCATAGCTCATTAAATTAGTTAATATAACATAGAATTGTTGTCATAGGTAGTTAAAGATGGATCATAGAGTATGGATGTATGGCATACGGAGACATTCGCATATATTCATGTCACAAGTATCAAAGTTTGTCGAGGCTGAGTAGAAGCATGCTCACTGTTGCCAGACAATGCAAATACGTTGTCCATGTTTTGACTCCAGCAACAATATTGTATGGGAGGATACTGATATCATCAAGAGGCATTTGATAAAGTGAGGTTTTATGGATGGATACACAATTTGGTCCCACCCTGGTGAGGCAGGAGGTACTTTCAACAACACAGACATCGATACTGGCTATGATGAAGTAGGAGGTGATGATGCAAACAAAAAATGATCATGTTATGATGGACGATGATTATGATCGTTGTAAGCACCATAGGAACAGGGTCCCTCGAGGAGGTGCTTACAAGTGGGTCCCGCCTACAGAAAGGGGCTCCCTCATGGTGAAGCCCAAATAAGGACATGGCCCGGGGATCTGAGGCCCCAAAAAGACAAATAAAATATCGCACCCACCCGGTGGGACCTCCAGGGGGCCCACAGGGTGGGAGTAAGACGCACCCGGGAGGGTCTCCCGGGAAGGCCTCCGGGAGGTCCCCGGGAAGGGTCGCTTCAAGGTGAAGCAAGCAGTGACGTACCCAGGAGCAGGAGGGCATGACAGTCAAGGCAGGCTATCAGCGGGCACCCCGTCCTCGTAAAAAAACCATCAGTCCTCGTAAAAACACCATCATTACAGTCGATGGGATGCGTCTGGGACCCTCAAGAACTGGCAGCCTCACCCGTCCCGTCCAACAGGTGGCGGGCGCCACCCTTGTGCTAAGAGTGCTCACCTGACTCCTGGCCGCCAACTGCTCAAAGAACGGCCCCCACTGCGAACCCGGAGGTGGCAAGGATCTCCCAGGAAGGATCCTGGGAGCTAGATTCAACGTCCCTTTCCCCAGGAGGTGGGGCTATGGGGCTAGGCCTAGAAGAATGAAGATTACCGTGATAGGGTGGTAAAAAAACAAGATTAACGTACAAAGAACCTGGTCAGAACACCCCCAAGCCATGAGCGCCAAGGCGAGGAGCGTCAGGTCAAGTGGACAGTACATCAGAAGAACTGTAGCTAGGTGGGCGGCCATTGGGCCGCTGCATTCACACACAAGCTAGGGGGGAGGATTGCGACGCAAGGCTTACCCCGATCAGACCTCCCATGGGCCTGGCCTATAAAAGGCCGGCTCTTGTACAAACACAGACAGACGATTCTAAGCAACACAACACACAAGATGTAGGGTATTACGCTTTCGAGTGGCCTAAACCTATCTAAAAACCCTCTTCAGTGTAATCATCCTAAAACTCCCCTGAACGCCTCTCGAATCCCTTCACATGAACTAACTCCCAGGCCGAATCTCTAAAAGGAGATCCCATCGAATCCCCGCTCTCGGTGCTTGACCACCGTCAACCATGGAGATCAAAATGGTCATCAAACAGATGCACGTGTGTCAGCGCCAAGAGGAGGGGGGTCCCCACGCAGATGATTCGTGGAGGTGCTCAACCACCATGTCATCGGAAGGGTGGGCCACGCAATGGGCCCAACTAACTCCTAGGCCCCGGGAGCTTGGAAACCCCAGGGTACGCCACTACGGAAGGACCCCGGGAGGCAAG
The DNA here is from genome assembly GCF_005286985.2 of Setaria viridis. NCBI lineage: Eukaryota > Viridiplantae > Streptophyta > Magnoliopsida > Poales > Poaceae > Setaria > Setaria viridis. The sequence continues at coordinate 35,419,133 of NC_048263.2, forward strand.
CAGGCTGCCTTCGCTATGAAGGAAGAGCTTTGGTAGACATCAAGGCTGACTACATTAAATACTCCTGATTGTCAGACTATGGGAGGATTTACATGCTCCCACCCACTACTTTATCCTGACATATAGGTGCACACACCCCAAGACGAAGACCATCGGCCACTAATGTTGAAGAAGCAAGCCTACAGCAGCACCCCTACAGGGGCCAGGTCCTGGGAGCCCGAAGGCTCAGGGTACTACACTACGAAAGAATACCGGAAGCAAGCATGCCTTCGCTCCAAAGGAAATGCTCTGGCAGCTCGTAGAGCAGGCAACAATAAATAGCGCCGTGCTACCAGGATAATGATATAAGAGAGGGTGGCACCATGCATGGAATGACAGCATGCATGCACCAGGACAAGACAAGACCAAAACAACTCCTCCATGACAATGCATGCATGAAACCCCAAGGTGTGGTCCCAAGGACAAGATGTATCATGAGAGGGTGGCAGCCATGTGCTCTCCCTCCCTCCTTCCCTCTCTCCCTCTCTCTCCCCACCCACTTGCTCTTTTCACCCAACGTGAGAGCATGTGGTCCACAGAGAAGATTCCAAGACAAGGGAAGGCATGCATGCATGAATGCATGCAATAAAGAAAGAGGTGGACGGCACACTCCGGCGGACGGTGGCATGTTGACACCCATGCAGCGTCCTGTCAACTATGGGGGCTAGGCTTCTTTATTTCCCACTGTGTTTCTCGGTGTGGGATCCCTCTTGGAGTACAAAACAGGAGACCCGGGGCATGGCTAAGGGGGCTTCTTCCACCCTCAGATTCCAGATCTCAAGAACAAGCTTTCTCCATGTATTCTCGAGTTCACACTCTACAGCAAAAATATACACACAAGCAGGATGTAGGGCTATTATCCTCCGGGAGGCCCAAACCTCGGTAAAAATCTCTCTGTTCCCACCACCCATGATGTCTGGGAGTTCAATATGTTCAGTCCCCAGTCGAATCTCAAAAAGGGGGTCTCCTCGGACCCCTGCTCCCGCGTTCGCACGCCGTCAGTGTGGAACCACAGGTGGACAAGGAACGTGATTTTGATATGGACGGCATGTTGCCGCACATTGAACCAGAAGTGTTGCTAGGGAGTGCTAAAGGGTTAGAGAATTTTGAGATGCTCAAAAAGGCAGCAAAGGACCGTATGTCTGAGGGCTCTAGGAAGGAGTGGACAGTCTTACATTTCATCCTTCATCTTCTAATCCTGAAGGCTCAAAATGATGGAAACGATCAAAGCACAATTAGATGCAGCAGAGACACAAGCGGAGAAAGAGGCTATCAAAAATCAAGCCCACAGAGAAGAATGGCACAAAGTGTCCGTATACATTACTCGTATGATACGGAAAAGGCCTGACAAGGATTATATCATGGCTCCTTACAGTTTTGAGTAAGCTAATTTTAATTACTATATATGTACTAGGTGCTATTTAATGCCATCTTTAATATAAGAGTAAAGTGCATACACCATACATGAAGTTGCATTGTTGTTTCATTTCGGTCCAACAAGTTGCAAACGTGGCAATACAATACATACAGTCCAAGATGGTGGGCTCATGAAATTGTGAGACGTTGTATACTGATATGGAAATACGAAATAGTTAGTGGTGTATTTGGAAAGAGGATACATTTTCTCTTTTGCAAATAAACCAGATTAGGATTGGGAAATCTTATCTTCAAAAGAAAACCAAGGAAACATAGAAAGAATTAGTCACTGACGACTAATCCAAATGAAAAAGCAAGCACAGGCAGCATCCGCCACACACACAGCATAGCAACCCTGAACCTGAGTGGGCGTTTGCATCACCGCATCTCCTAGCGGAGCCTTGCATCATCTAGCTCGTGGAGTCTGTCCACCCCGACGGCCTCTTTCGGCTCACGCAGCTGGAGCTTGGTGGCGATGCTGGGATTGGGAAGTCATAGATTAGGCTTGGAGATGAACGGTAGCTCTGGCAATCCGTCCGGCTGCCCTGCGGAAGTTTCCATCAACGATCAGGAGGAGCATCTGTAGGCCGCTGATGTCGTCCAAATCGATCTGCACTCAGGCGGAATCAAGCGGCTAACCAAGCTTCCCAGGTGCAGTTCTTACTCTCGCCGTAAGCTAAGCTCCCTCGCTTGAGCCTTATCCGATAACTACCCTCTTCCCTAAGATATTTTTGCTGGGATACAAGGCCATCACTATAGGGTTATCATATCGCTTTGCCCTCCTTGCATCCCATGAACCAAAAGTCACGGAGGCTCCAGGTCAAGGGGACGTGGGGCGTGCATCATGTCTCTACAACAGTATACTCTATTTTATGCAGAAAACTCACTACTTTCTATTCGTGACTCCGTTCTTGTCGACTCAGTTGAGGGCTCCAGGTGGAGGTGTCAGGCCTTTAGAGTGACTAGATTGCGATTGGAGGCTGGACTGGAGGCAAATTACTCCCCTCCCATCACTGGAGATGGAGCCGCGGTGGCATGAACCCGAAGGCCTTCCTCCCGACTATGGTAAGTTCAACCACATTTGACTGTTTCCATGAAAGTGAAATACAATTTGATGGCCTTCTAGATGCAAAATAATTGTTAGAGTTTGGTTTGATTTTCAATTAGGTTAGTCGTGGGAACAAGCCTTCCAATTGCATATTCAATTTCTAGAACTATATGCTTGATTGGTTGTTTTTATCTCAAGATTATCCATCAGTTTTCAGAAACAAGTTTTTATCATGAAACGGCTTATGTTGACTCAGATTACGAAATAGACAATGATTATGATGACCTCTATGTGCATAATGTTGATGACATGGTTGAGTATAAAATGTGTGTGAAGAAAGGTAAAGGGCTCGCGATAGAGCTAGTGGATGAGGAAGAGGAGGACAGTGATGCACTTGATGTCGAAGAGTTGCAGCTGCCTGTTCATGAAGGGAAGGAAAGCACTAATTTCAACTTCTATACATTCAGGGTTGATATTGACATGAAAAATCCAATTTTCAGAGTTGGAATGATGTTTGCAGATATTGTAGAGCTTTGAAAGGTTGTGGATGCTTGTAGCCTCAAGAATAGAAGGCCTATTCGAAAAATAACAAATGAGAGGAATAGACTTGAAGCTATGTGCAAAGAGGGGTGCCCTTGGTTTTTGAAGGCAGGATATGATATCAGAAGCCAAAGCATGCTAGTGAAGCATTAAGATGGCAAGCACACTTGCAACAAAGTATGGGAACTCAAGACTTACAACACCTTTTCTAGCAAAGAGATATCTTGAGCATTTTAGAGATGATGAGAAGCTAAGTCTGAAAGCTTTTACAAAGATTGTGCAAAGAGAGTTCCAATTAAAAATTTCTAGATGCAAGATGAGTAGGGCAAGAAGGGTAGTATTAAAAGAGATTTTTGGTGAGGTTTCGGAGCAGTACAATCTCCTATGGGATAATGGTCAAGAGCTTAGAACAACCAATCCTAGGAGCACATTTTGGTTGACTCTTAAAACACTTCATCATGCAGGGCCACCCCCAAGATCACTACAACACTTCAGCACCTGCTACTATTCTCTAGATGCATGCAAGAGGGGATTTTTGGAAGGATGTAGACCCATAATTGGTGTAGATGGTTGCCACATCAAAACTAAGTATGGTGGACAGTTGTTCACAGCTGTGGGTATAGATGGCAATGATAGCATATATCCAATTGCTTGGGGGGTTACAGAAGTAGAGTCAACTAATAGCTGGAAATGGTTTCTATCCACATTTAAGAATGACCTTAACATCATCAATACTGGACCATACACCATTATGAGCGACAAACAAAAGGTGAGCATTGCTTAGGTCCTTCTTTGTTTCATTTGTAAAGTAGTTTATTCAATTATAATTGGTAATTCTCTATTCATTTTTGCTTTGAAGGGCCTTATCAATGCTATAGAAGCCATCTTTCCTGATGTTGAGCACAGATTTTGTGTTCGCCACATGTATCAAAACTTCAATGATGTCCACAAAGGTGAGACCCTCAAGAATGATTTATCGGCATGTGCAAGAGCAAGTAATATACCAAGATGGAACAAGGTATTGGCAAAAGTTAAAGGAGGATAGCCCTGAAGCCAATAGATGGATAGAGGAACAACCTCCAAACCAGTGGTGCAGGGCCTTCTTCTCTGAGTTTTTGAAATGTGATATATTGCTGAACAACAACTGTGAAGTCTTTAACAAGTAGGTGTCTAAAATCCTAACTTTTCAGCTCACTGTGAATAATTGTCTACTATATATGTGATGTAATTTCCCTAACTAATGTTTCATGGAATAGGCTAATCCGGGTGGATCTCGGTCGTTCAACATGATGGACCATCCGGAGCGAATGTCACAGGTATATAGGGAGTGAGGGTTCCAGCTCAAACCCCAATAGCCACTCCCTTATCTCCTCCCCTTGTCCGACCGGAGTTGCCAAGGCCACCGGCTCGCCTGGCAGCCAAATCTACCACTGGCCCTCTTAGCTGCCACCGTAGGTCGGCCCCGATGGTGGCGCTGTTGCCCTCCACCGGTCGTGCCTCACGCCAAGTGCCGGCACTCATGGCAAGCGGCCGGCTGTGGCCATCGTGGCTCGCCGCGGCCGACTCTAATCCCGCTAGCGGTCAGCCCTCATGGTGGCGCTCATCCCCGCCGCGGACCGTGCCTCACAGCACGTGCCGGCTTTCATGGCAGGCGGCCGGCGTCGGCCATCTCAACGCTTCGCTAGATGATCTTTTTTCTTGCGGAGGCAAGATCGCAGCCCTCACAAACTTGCCACTACACACCACACCTTAGGAGCTAGCCGGCGACACCTAGCCGTCTAGGAGGCACACCTCCAAGAGTAAACAGTGCTTCAAAGACTTTCTCGATGTGAACCACAAGTGCTCAAGCTATGGATTGCTCTTTTCAGCTTACTAATGCTCACACAAGATTAGTCTCTCAACCCAACTTAAAAATTTCTCAATAATCACTCTCTCACAAAGAGAGGTTGGGGGAGCTTTTCTAGTCTTGCGAAAAGAAACCGATTTCTGGATTGAAAACGCAAAAAGCAAGAATAACCGTGGGGGTGATTCCAAGAAGCTCAAATCGAAGACGATCGAGCAACAACCAAAACCTGACAGAGCAAGAAACATGATACAGGCAAGAAACTGTAGAACAACGAATGTTTAGCGCCTCTAAGACCAAGAAACCTTCGATACAGGCAAGAAACCGATCGGAAGAAGAACAAATCAAGAACTGTGCGGCGCCCTACCTGTACGACCTCCGACCTCTCTTGGCCATGATGCCACTGCTGGTGCCCCCCACAACAGTGCGAACAGACATGGGAGGTGCAGACAAAGCAAAAGCACTTTGCGGTGCAGGGCGCCACCCAATCCGCATTGGTGAGGCAATGCAACGCGAGATGCTCTATCATCCCGAGGAGGCGAGGAGAGCCTTGCGCAACACGCCGCCGCCCCTACTTTGCTACGCAGCTGGGATATTGAAAGCAGAGGAGAGGGGCGCGAGGAAGATGATGACTGTTTCCGGTGGTGAATCGGAGCTATTTATACCCTTTAGCCTGACGGGATAGGGGGGCGTTGTTTTTTGATGCAGACGAAAAGAAGGACGTCAGATAATTTCAGGTGGCAACAGAACAAATATTTTAGAAGTACGGGGACACGCCGTACGTCTAGACGGCCACCTAGAGTGGCCACGTTAGCCTAACTAGGGATGGATATTGATGTCTGAAAATCCGAATTATCTAAATTCATATATTCTAAAAACATCGATTTGAATATCCGTATTCGTATTCATTTTTATGTGAATGTTACATGGATGTATCCGGATTCGATTTTTTAGTATTTTTCTCTATCTAATTCCATATTCGTATTTGACAAAAGTTTGAAATATCCGACATTATCCGTACCCGCAAACAATAAAGTACCAATGAAGCTATCTGAAAATCATTTATATTACTCAAAAACTAATTACAAGTAATGTTAATTTAAAATTGCTAATAAAATAATTATTTACAAGATTTAAACTATAAAAAAGTATCTATATGACAAATGACTCATTATGTTAACTTAATATTACTAGTGATATATAATGATCAAGTGTAATTAATTTTACTACTAGTAATAATAATAATTTTAAATATTTTATATTATTTATTAGATGAATAAATCATATTTAAATGTATTAATAAACTTATTTTATTATTAAATGATGTATATTTATGGAAATATTATTTTATAGTTACTTTGATATATTTAATTTTTTTAATAAATATGTTATTTTCGATAAGTTATCTATTATGTACTGCACTCATAATTTACTCCATTCTTGTAACATGAATTTTGATCAATTATAAAACCGTCTATAAAGCAAAATATGTACTCGCTATCCCACTATGTTATAAGTCGAGCAAGTATCCGAATGCAATTCCGAATTCGAGCTATTGAGAAGTGGAGAGGCAGGATATGTCCAAAGGTAAGGAAGAAAGTGGAGAGGCATGCTGACTATGTTAGTTGCCTTGATGTGGGGGTTTTTCAGTGAAAGATAAGGAAGAAACACATTTCGTTGATATCAATGTTGCTCAATGTTATTGCCATAGGTGGCAACTCACTAGCATCCCATGTTCACATGCAATTGCTTGCTTCAGAGAAGATGACATAAGTCCTGAAGATCGAGTGCATGAATGTTACTCCATTGACACTTATCTTAGATCTTATGGACACAACATCATGCCAATTAGGGACAAGCAACACTAGGAGAAGATGAATGGTGTGGAGATACACCCTCCAGTTTATGAAAAAAAGGCTGGGAGGACAAAGAAGTCAAGAAAGAAAGCACGGATGGAGCTCGAGGGTGGTGCCAATCTGAGCAAACATGGAGCTACTATGCACTACAATATACGCAACTCAGAAAATCACACTAAGAGAAACCATAGCCATTGTGCAGAACAAAACCAAGGCTTTGAGCTACCAAATGCAGCAACAGATGATGAGGAAGTTGATCTTACAGTACTACAGGTACAAACTAATGTCATAGTTGCCTGAATCTTGTATTTTTCAACACTCAAATTAATATGATTTCGTGTAATTGCAGGAGATAAATCCCAAAGCTATCAATCCCAACATGGATCCTAGCTAAACAAATGGAAGTATGGTATTCAACTTGCTGCGTGAGGTGCATTTCTTACACACCTAAGTAGTAATTTCCAACCAGCTACCATACTTGTGTTACTGATATTGTGTTAAATCTTATTCGTAGGATCCACTTGAGGAAAATAGGAGCATGCAACCCCTAGGTCCACTTTTAGAGTATGTCTTTGTGGAACAACATAGGGCTGATCTCCCACCTCTGAGGGTCATGACAACAATGACAAGAGGTAGGACAGGGAGACCAAGGGGGACCAAGGGATACTAGAGGAGTTCGTTGAACAAAAGCTATAATAGATGACACAGGTGGGAGTGCAAAGGGGACTAGAGGGCGTGGTCGATCAAGGGCTAAAATAGATAACACTAGAGGGAGCACAACAGGACGTGGTCGAAGAAGGGGTGCAAGAAATGAAATAGAAGGGATAGGTAGTAGAACAACAGGTGGCTCTACCTCTGCATTTTGCCCGAGAATAAATGGTAATCCTGCCCAAAATCCAGCCATAGTGGAAGTTGACATGACTCCAGATGCACTAACAGATGACATAAGTCACCAACATTCTCAAGCATGATTTCTTCAGTAGAGAATCGTTGCTTTGATAAGTGCTAAATTTGATTTTAAGGGTTGCTATCATTTTGTTCTAGAATTGTGCTTGTAGAGACCTAGAATTATGCGATATTATTTGATTATTTCCTTTCAATTTGTTTAAGTTTGGATGATGTCGCTTTTCTTTTGAACTGTGGTACTGGGAATGTCACTGCTTTTGACAATGCAAGTTCTACCATATTTTGCCTATTTCTTATCAATATATGTTTCACTTTGTACGTGTATGTTTGGATCATATCAAAATTTAGGAATTTTACATAGCATTAGTTCATACTATGCTGCAGATTTTCCGTAGGTCTGTACGAGTGCACATTACAATGTTAGCGTGAATTTCTCTACAACATGCCAATTTTGTGTTTTAGCCCCTCCCATTCTTGAAGCAAGTGCTTATACCCTTCCAAGTCCTTGCCAGCATACCACATCTACGAAATACGTACTACTGGTGTATAGTGGCTGTTCATGCACATAGCGAACAACTTTGTGTATGGTGGGTACAACGTTTGCAACTTGTTGGACCAAAGTGAAACAATGGTGCAACTTCATGTATGGTGGATGCACTTTACTCTTAATATAATGCAGAGACCATTAGATTTACATTATGATTTTACCTAAGCTAGGAGAAGCAGTGGTCCTCGACCATATAGAGATAGGTACAAGGAATTCATAGGCATTATACAAAAGCAAGACATTCCTTGGCAGTACTTATATGCATGTTGACATCCTATGCACCAAGTTGTATTACTAACTCTTGTCTTTATATCCTCAGAATGCGTACAAGTTTTACATACTAAAAGATGGGACCCACAATCCAAAAAAGATGAAAGTTATGAAAATAATATATCATAAATACGTAAGAACATAAAAACTTGCTTTTTCATATACTGTAGACTTATCATTAATAACAACTCATCATTTTTCTATTTATTTGTAATGCCACAAGCAACCTTCCGGCTCTGTGCTATGCGGATATTACGTGTGCGAGTTCATTAGAAACAATGGAAGGTACCGGACGAACCCTGAAGACGTAAGTCTCTTATACACCGCCATTTACTAACTTTCTAATGGTAATATATCATAATCTTCATTTACTATTTACCTGCAGATGCCTACCATCCACGGTAACTATACCAAGATCGAAGAGAAACAGATCAATAATATTTGTACGGACATGACGAGGTTCATCCTACGTGAGATTTGTCATGAGGATGGAGCATTTTTTTGATAAAGCTGGTGTGTTGATGATGGACAAGTGCACAAATCCGTAGATGGGTGTAGTAGTTTTTATATTAGCGTGGCAAATAACAGCTCTATTCCAAATGTTGGATTTTTAATAATATGAATTACATATTATGTACGATGCAATTTTTAATAATGTGAATTGTTTATTATTCAAGTTTATTGTTATGTGGTTGGAGATACATATTTCAATTTGGTGAAAATAGAAATAATAAACAATTCACGAGTGGGAAAACACATTTTCCTGGTGGGCGGCATAAGCACCTGCTAGCATAGAAACCATCTGTGGTGGCGAGTGATGGAACCACACCGCCAGCACATATGCTTTCTATGCTGGCGGGTGGCTAACGTCGCCCGCCAGCAGAGAACGGTCTGTGCTAGTGGGAAAGCACCCATCAGCACCGACGGCATTTGTGCTGGCTCAAGGTTGCTGACGGGTGTGGGTGCGATACCTGCCAGCGCAAACATGTTCTAGCGCAATTTCTGGGCTAGTGACATATATAAAACCTGATTTCAGCAACCACCACCAAATGTTAACTAGATACCGTCCGAAATGAGAAGCTGCAAGCATCGATTGTCCAAACAAAACGATGAAACGAAAACAGAAGATGACAACAGCAAAAACAACAACAAAAAGGTAAGCACTTCTACGTAGTCACTCTTTTTTTTTTTGCGGCGACGTAGTCACTCGTTAATAACGCCATTAGCAAACCACTAATGCTTGCACGATGCATGCAACGCATCGCATGAAGAGGCACGTTTTTGCCAGGATCAGATGGCCGCGGAGGAGCCATGGTGCTGGTGCGCGCCGCCGAGCATGCCGCTCCACAGGCCCAGCGCGCCCAGCGAGCTGATGGCGCTCTCTGGCGCGCGGCTCGCCGCCTCGCCGTACCAGTCCAGCGACAGCAGCCTCTCCGCTGCCGCCGCCGGCTTCACCTCCACGGCGTCGTGCTCCGCGCGCGCCCCGAACGGAAGCCCCTGAAGCTGCAGGTGCTCGCCCAGGCCGGCCGCGTACCGGAGCGCGCTCAGCGCGTGGCACTCGCCGCCGCCGGGGATGCCCATCATGCCCGCCCCGGAAAACTGCGCCTCGGAGCCGGCGCCATCCAGCGCGCCGGCCGCGGCACCGGGTCCTGCAAGGATCGGGTCGTACTTCCAGTCCAGGAGGCCGAGGCTGCACAGCGGGTCCGCCGCGGCTGTCGGAGGCGGCAGCTGCAGCATACCGGAGAACGACAGGTGGAGGCCGGTCTCCGCCACCTGCCGCGCATGCGCCGCCTGGAGCATAGGCGGCGCGGCGGGCTTCTTGGCGCTGGCGCGCTTGTTCTTGCGGCACCCGCCGCCAACGGGGACGTTGCGGAGCGAGCCGCCCTTGGTCCAGTAGCGGCGGCACGTCTTGCAGAAGTAGCGCGGCTGCGAGAGGCTGTAGTTGTTGTAGTAGCAGAACTTGGTGTGTGTGGACTCGCACCGCGGGCACTTGAGCGGCTGGTCGTGCTGCGGGCGCAGGCGCCGGTCCGCCGCCGCGGCGTGCACCGGCCGCGGGCACGCGATCAGCTCCGCCGACGGGGACGACGACCCCATCCCGGGCTCCTCGGGGACGATGCCCTGAAAAGCACAAGGCCACGTTGAGGCGTTGTGATCGCAATCATCAGCTGTGACAGAATGGAAGCCTCGGAATGCGCGAAAGGGTGCTGCATGCATATATGGTCCCAGTAGGGAACTTTCGGAAGCTGATATTCATATGGTTTCTCTGATAGGCTAAAGTACGAACTCCATGCAAAGCTACAAGATAATGATGGTGTCTCATGATGGGTGCATCAAAGTTTCAGATCTGATCAGCTTGATCCTATATATATATGGTGTATCCATAGCTTTTGGAATTGCATTGATCACTTACCCCGTGATCTTCTTTGCGCGTAGTTGCGCTTTTGATCACATGCTAAAGTTACAACAAACGTAGATTTCATGAGGGCCATGCAGGGTGTACTTGTCTCGATTTCTTAAGCATGAATGAATGTCCCAACCCATGCATTAATTTTCCTATGATATTAATATAAGTAGATAGATTATTGTTAGTAAGATCACACTAATGTTTGACGTGCAGTGGTGTCTAACTGAAGAGTATAGTATCCTTATTGTGCTGCTATAACCCTAGCCAGCCTCTGGGCTTATGCCAATATAACAGCTAAAGAATAATGGTGGCAATGTACATTGAGTCTAATTATCGACAGTTTTGAGGAGATCTAGATACGTGGCTTTTTCAGTGTTCTAAAGTTAAAGCAAGGTGGATCAGATGATAAAAAAATTGTACTTGTTCAAACCCTCTTTTATCGTGCTGTTGCTTTTGCTTGCAATATATGGGTAAGTATCAGACAGTGCATTGCACTTTCTACTGTTTATCTGGTTGATCGTTTACCCTGTTTTATGACATCTTTTGTGAGTGTTCCTTCTAGAGTTTCAGTTTCTCAGTAAAAGTAAAACATCATGACTTAACTGGAAGCACATCATATGACTTAAAAAGTAACACATATGCATGGTTAGAAACTGAAAACATCTAATAAGGCGAGTTATATAATTCATGTGGTAGACTTAACCGGATCTTCATCTAAGGAAGGGTTTTAAATAAAGAAACATGTCAGATGAACCCCATCTACCCATACTTATGAGCCAAACTGTATGAATAATTAAATTTCATTCATGATCATAATATTTAGTATCATCGTGAGGTTAAATACCGGATCGGCGATCTGATCTCATCGCACTCTTTGATCATATTAAGCACATGTGCTGAACAACCATTCTATAGACACGTGCTTAACGACCAACAAATAGCTATCAAACAAGCAGGAGAAAAATAGCAGAGATCAACAAAGAGAATAGTGAATTGCCACCAGATGGGTCATCTACGTGCAACCTTTTCTATCGTTCTCCAAACAAGGATCTATTGTGAGAGGCATATATATACAGGCATGAGGTCGATGTGAACGAACCGTAAATGTTCAGATCCTTCATGAATAACACAAGTATCAGCAACCAAATTATGATATCTTCACCATGGAACAGGATATATAAGAACGAATATGCTCCATGAGAAAAGAAGAAGAAATATGCAAATATGCAACTTAATTATTGTACTAATAACGTGTGTGTGAGCGACAAAGACTCATGTAGGAAGAATCCGTCAGATCAAGTGGGGAAGTATTCGCAAGAGATCCAGAATTAAGCACTTGCTGTTGTGGGAGCTCGATCATGGGATATGCGCACGTACCTTGAGCCAGTCCGAGTCCATGCAGATGTGCATCGGCGGTACTCCGGCCATCATCGGTCGATGGATCACTAGCTGATGGCTACCTAGCAGCCGGCCACGACGCGATCGAGTATGTGCCAAGGTGTGTGTTCTACCAGATCACAAGCCACACAAAACCTAGATACACACCTGTGGAAACTATCTATATCTGGCTACTTCATTATGATCCTGATCATACTATACGCTAACTGATCTTCTTGCTGGTGCCTTGTCGAAGAATTGAGATGTGCAGCTAACTTGTAGAAGAACACCAAGAAGAGGATCAACAGGCGGCAGTAATAGAGGTTGGAGAGAGGAGCTAGTAGAGGTGAGCCTGTGAGGGGGAGGAGAAGATGGTGGCGGTGGTTGGTGACAGAATGAGAGATGTGAACGGTGGGAGATGTGAATAAGAAGGCAAGGAAAAGTTGCACGCCCAAGCTAGCCAAGAGTGATCCAGACTTCCAGAGAGAGAATAGAGCACTAGTACTAGCAGGCAGCCAGGCAGCAGCGTGCCGGGTGATGCATGCATGTTGCTGTGCCCCGCGCACCACAGGCCGGGTGGCCCACCGTGTCGGGGGGCCAGGGCCAGCACCCGGCCGGCAGCGGCGTGGTGGACTCCTGGACTGGGAGAGCGCGCGCGGTGGTGAGTGGAGACGCGCCCGGCCGGGAGCGGAGAGCCGGAGAGGCCGAGCGAGAGGAGGAAGGGAAGACACGGCCTCGTCCCGTCGGCCTCCGCGCGGTCCCCGCGCGCGGTTCGGTTCCTTGGGGCCCGCGCGGCCCCCGCCGCCGGCTCGCATCCCGAGGCGCGCGCGGCTGTCGGCCGGCTCGGCGGCCTTCAGTTTCACCAGCAGCCTATGGCCCTACGCTACGCGCTTTACTAGGAAGGGCGAAGCAGTAGCTAGCTGGCTGGCCCGTCATCGACGAACGATCGGGGGTGGCTCGGGTTCGGCTGCCGCCCGCGCGGTGGTCCAATGCTTTACAGTCACCGCTCGTTTCCGAGGTGAATTTTGCGGTTCGCCGCACAGCAAATTTACAGCGGCGCCAACTAGCCGATGAGTTAAAATTTTATTGGCGAGTTCAAATTCAAATACGAGTAGGTTTCAAATGCTGTGTCTGGCTGGAGCCGAGCCGCCGGATGGCTACTCGGCTCTGCCAGCCGAGCCGACTGTCAGTGTGTGTGTGTTTGTGTGAAGACTCTGGTCAAACTTTTGCATGTGGAGTGTGGACGCTGCGTTTGCTGGTGGCGTGCGAGCTTATGCTTATCAAATGGTCTTGGCACGATTCCATTAGGCCATTTTGTTAAAATCTAACTTTTACTCCCTTTCTACCGATTTTTTCTTTCCATGACAGTTGCTAGGAGTTAGGAGCACTCCACTCCCCATAATTAATCCAGATAGAATATTATGAGTAAAAATACTTCCAATCCATATTTACGACTGCAAACGTGGGAGACTTTGATTTGCATCCGCCTGTAGTTCTAAACCTCTATTTGATGCACTGCTACATTATGGGTTTATTTCTAAACTACTTACTCCTCTTCTTGCTTTTTTTTTTGCAGACATCATATTGCTAATTAATTTCATCTTTCAGATTAGCGCTACCGCAGTGAAAAGAGCTACAGTAACAAACTGACGTGGCAACGAGGGTAGCAGTGCGTAACCGTGACGCCACCATCGGAGCCACGTGGAATATTTTGGTCCCCGTGAGGAAAAGGGGAGAGCCGACGACGAGAAAACCGAAAGCTCACTCCAATCGGGCCCAGCCAGCGATCCTTGGCTCCTTGCTGCCTCGTCGGTCGTCGTCGCCGGCGATCGTATTCTCTCCCGCGCCGCTTAAAAAATACGTAGAGAATTGTGGTCGAAAGGTGCTCTGTTGACAAAGACGCGCTGCTCCACCTCCAAAGATGGCTACTCTTGCACTGCATCGTCGTTCTCTTTTCCTATGGCTAGCTCCTGCTTTCGTTTGTCTTATTTTGTACTACTCCTGCCTGCTTCTGTAGCTGATGACCGGCTAGCTAGTGTTGTCAAAAGTAGCCAAACATGCTGCAACCGGAGATTACAGTAGGGTGGGGAACAATTGATGCAGGTAGGGAAAAAGTTAAAGACACACACCTAGTGATCAGTTGAAGACCAATGTGGGATCCTCCAATGTCCAAAGTAACAGAAATTAAAATCGTCGAATTATCCAATCCAAGATGCTCCTACTAGTGTCAAAAGTAAACATAAGGGTATTTTTGGCCATTCTTTTCTTAGAACATACTGTCAGATAACCGATATCATAAATGACCATCATTAAATCCTCTCTGTTTTTATGGATTAGGCCAAAATTAGGATCAGATTTTTTCCATGTACTGAAAAATAGATGAGCAGAAGCTAGCTAGTGTGCCACTACTTTCGTAGAGTACGGCGAATACGGATTCCTAGTGTAGGTCCGTATGGCGCCGGTCGTCAGGTATGGGTGTGATTTCCTTCTCATCACTTGGCTTGGGGGCTGTTCAAAAGCGTGTTTTTCGGGGTTCGAAAGGCATGTGGGAGCAAAGAAGAGACAAAGATAGCAGAGCCGAAGCATCTCTCCCTGTCTGTCTTTCCCGGCGCCGGATTCAAATTTCGCTTGCTTTGCCCCCTTTAACCCGCCTTTGCGAGCTCGCCCTCCGCAAGCAAGGTATCCATTCTCATTCCCCGGGGCCCCTCCTCCTCGTCCTCCGCGGGCCCACCGCCCAGGTGCATTCATGGGCATCGATCCGTGTTGCAAAACATTTTCAGCAGAGGCTCGCATTCTGTCAGTCAGTCTCCGTGTTGCAAAACATTTTCAGTTTTTCACACTGCGCGCCTCTGCTTTGTTGTCCTGCCTGTTCTCGCCGATCGATGTCAATTGCTGTCAGGTTCAGTGTTTCGTGAGTTTCTGCGAACAGCGTTGGCAATTCCTGCAGCTGATCATAACGCAAGCAGAACGTGTACACACAGAGGTTCAGTTGGTCACAACTCGGAAGAGCTGGGCTCATCATGTAGTACTAGCGTATGATGTTGTGCAACTATCCGCATCGTTTGCTGATGTGCCGGAGTTGAAAAAGGTGGCGATCCGTCGCCGTCAGATGGCGGCATCGATCACCCATCCATCTAGCTCGCGATCGGCATCATCATCGCCAGCAGCGCAAGATCTGTGCGTGACATCTGCGTGGATTACCTGTGAAATCTGCCCACCACTATTAAGAAAACTAACCACTGTGTGACTGTGACTTTGAACGAAATCGCCGTGCCGTCGCTGTCGAGATAACCGATTGCGAATTGCTTAACTCGATCGATCTCCAGGAGGAGTAACTAACGCCGCCGGCGCCCCGTGTAAACTGCCTCGTTCTGCAGCAGGCATATGGAATCCCGGGATCGATGCTGATCACTTGAGCAGGAGTAAACAATATGTGGTTTATCCGGGCGAGAGATCTTACGCGCACGGCCACGAATATTTGGAGACGACTTTTTCGTGGCAAAAAAAAAAAAGTGTAGCGAGAGATGGGATGGTACTCAATCTACAGAAATGGACAAAGTTGGAGATGAGCGTAATGATAATGTTGAGCTAGCATCGTCATCAGCACACCGTATAGACAATGCTTGATGATAAAGCGAGTTGGGAGAAATAATGGATCGGACTGGCCAATAGGAGCAGGGCACGCGGAAACGTTCGCGTCACCTAAATCCATCGATGGCACGGTGAAAACCTGCGCAAGTCGGAACATCCAAGATTCCAGGCCACCGGAGTGAACTACTGTACTGTTGTCCACCACGCCATCAATGGCTGATGGTGAGCAAAGCATGCGTCATCTCGTCGTAGCCTCAGGCCGTCCCATGCCGTATCCATCTCCAGCAGAGTGGTGGCGAGCACGCGTGAATAGTCGCAATGAGCCTGGGAGATGGAGTAGCCAAACGCACCACACGTCCACACCCACACCGCGCCGATCCGACGAGTGCCCGACCAGCCAGTCTTCCAGGCTCGCCTAGTGCCTGGTGCGCGCGTGCGTCCCCGAGCGTAGCTCGCCACTCCTCTCCTACTGTGCCGTCGCCCCGCACGCCTTCACCGCACTGTAGCAGGCACTAGACTGTTGTGGTAGGCGTGAGCGGGCGAGCCGCGCGCATGGCGCGAACAGCTACGCGACGCCGGGGGCCCGGCCCCGCTGAACCGTGTCGGCAGGCGGAACCAAACCGGCAAACCCCCCCTCCTATCGCGTGCGAGACCGATGGTTTCCCGCGACCGGCGTGTGGTGTGATCGGTCGCGCTCGGCCCGTTGGCGTGGCGGCCGCGGCGGTAGAGAATGAACGGCCGGCCCCCTACGCGCGCCGCGCGGCCCAGCAGCGAATGCGGCGCGTGACACCGGCTGCGCGGTTGGGCGGTGGAGCCACGCGCGCGAGGGTGGACGGCTTCTTTTTCCACGCGCCGGCGTGGCGCGTGTCGGCGGCTCGGCGCGCGCTGGTTTTTTTTTCTCACCGTGCCCGTTTGCTTCCACTGACTTATTTTTAGCACCTGTCACATCGAATGTTTAGATACTAATTATGAGTATTAAACGTAGACTATTTACAAAACCCATTACATAAGTGGAGGCTAAACGGCGAGACGAATCTATTAAGCCTAATTAGTCCACGATTTGACAATGTGTTGCTACAGTAAACATTTGCTAATGATGGATTAATTAGGCTTAATAGATTCGTCTCGCCGTTTAGCCTCCACTTATGTAATGAGTTTTCTAAATAGTCTACATTTAATACTCCTAATTAGTATCTAAACATTCGATGTGATACGTGCTAAAAATAAGTAAGTGGAAGCAAATACAGTGGTGCGAAAGTTTAAGAAAGAATATACATATACAAACGTAGGTCTAAGGGCGGAAAGAATTAACAACAGACGATTAAAATGGAAAGGTGTTTTGCTCCGATCCTAGTCCACATCGCAGCCTCATCCTTAACTTTGTAGAACATTATTTTGATTGTAGATTTCTTACGCTCAAAAATTCTCGAATTTCTCTCTCTCCAAATACTCCATGAAACAAGCATGATCATGGAGCGCATGTCTTTCCTAGAGCAACACGGCGTCATTGCCCTCGTCGACCACCAGTGATGTAAACTATCCTCATGTTCCCAAAGCATCGGTTTAATTGCCACTAAAAAAATAGGATATCCAATTCGCCACCATATCCCACAGTCTACGCGTCACTCGACATTGAGGGAAAAGGTGAACTGCCGACCCTGGAGCGCTGCGGCATAACGGGCAATTAAGTTGATTAGGCCACCCCTATTTTTAGTCTATCCGTCGTCCATAGCCTGTTTTGGATTGCAAGCCACGAAAAGATCCTACAGCTTCTAGGAGCTCATACTTTCCAGATCAGAGTGTCGAAGTTAGTGTATATAGAGCCAATGCACTGTGCATTGTATGCGGATTTAGGTGAGTAAGTCCCTTCCACGCTTAACTTTCATTTGATGTCATCCGCCTCCCCTGGTTGAAGTTCCACAAGCTGTATATGAGGAGCTACATCTCTCGGCCGCTGCCCCTGCGCCCATCCAGTGTTCCAAAAGGAGGTCCTCGCTCCATCACCTATTTCGACAGTGGCACAAGCGGCGAAGAGCTTCCTATCCGTACTGGCTTGCTTGTAAGCTAATGCCCGGCCGCAGGTCGCGGTCGTTCCTCCGACGCGCACCACCGGACTGCCGAGAGGAGGTCGCGTACTAGCGTTTCGCTCCGCGCCCGGCGTCTCGCTCACGGTCACGGCGCTCTCGCGCAGCGGGTCGAGCGTCCGCGTCGCCACGCGAACCCCACGGGCTTCATTGCGCCACCGGAGGCCGGAACGGGCCGGCCGGGCGGGCGGGCCAGGTTGGTCGGCCGGCGCCTGGTGGGAAATGGACAAATGGTGGTGGCCGGTTCTGGCGCGCCGCGCCGGGCGCGCTCGTCCGCTCGATCGTACCTGCCTCATGTGCCGCCGGCCGCGCCGTGTCGCGGTCAAATCGCGCGCACACGTGTGCGTGTGCTCGATCGGTTCTGTTCAGATCCCGTGTGTGTCCTCGGACCGCCGCTCGTGCGGGCGAGGCAATTCGGAGCTTGTGTGCCGGGGTGGGCATTTCAGCCACCGTCAGATCTCCACCTCGAGATTGGTGTAGGAGTGGTTACCAAAGTTAATGGATTTGCTTATGAATATAATAACATGTGGACTAGGTACTGCTCGTCCGTGCACAGTTGCACACCGGATGTGAGGACAAGGGTACCGACACATCATATTTATATTTTTTTTAACTTATCTACATGCCATGAAAAAAAGGAAAATATTGTTATAGTCCATGAAAAATTCAAGACCTTTACATGCACATCAAATAAAATATTTATTTTGTTTTTCAGGCGGGACGATGGAACATCCACAGAAATATCATCACAACAGTTACATGTTTTTCCATTCAAATACATGAACAAAAAATAATGTAGATCTTTAAAAAAATAACACATAACAAATTACCTATATTTCCCACTATTTGAAACGCAGAAATTTGATCTTACAAAAATCAAGCAAATTACAAATTGTTGCATATGCAATGCCATACAAACTTCGATTACAAATGTTACATATGCAACGCCATACAAATTTCGATTACACATTGGTATCTCTACACAAGGATTGACAAGTTCCAGCATGGAACCTCCTGCATTACTGCAAAGATGGAATGCATGGTTGTGATGATATTTCCGTGCGTCTTGATTGATAAAATATTGAATATTTGGCAACATCCATGCGTCTTTGCAAAGAAAAAACAAAAACAAAAAGGAATAATCAAATGCAGTGCATGTTGCCGGCCCTTTCTTCCCAATATATTTTTTTTAAAAAAAAGAAAGGTGGAGAAAGCAATGGAAGCAGCATGAAGATTCCCATTCAAGTCTGCAATCTGATCAAAGGGAGGAGAAGGCGAGATCGACCTGGTAAGAGAGGAAGATGAAATCCGCCCGATGATGAGCAACCTAGCAGCAGGAAACCGCCTCCGGGGTAGGCAAGCTATGGAAGGGATTTTCGCGCTCGTGCGCCGATCCGCCGAGATGATGACAGGCCTAGCTTCCGGTCACGTTGGCGTTGTTGTCGTTAATGGAGTGTGTGTGCAGCACATCAGTACAGCATCCCCGGCCGCCGATCGATCGGGGTTTCGGTCGCGAGTCGCTGTGCCCCGGCGGCAGGTCGCTTCACAAGGTTTGACCTCAGCACGCGCGTGTCGACTGCCGATCATCGAGCGCGTCCAAACATCTCAGAAAACACACGCGATATCTGAGGCCGATCTGCAGTGCGTGGTGACCCGTCAGGCTATAGCATTTGGTGCAGTGCGTGGTGACCCGTCGGGCTACAGCATTTGTTTGTCACGGCTAGTTTGGTCGGAGGTAACTGATGCGAGGGAAAGGTAGTCTAAAGGGAAGAGATTAAAATTATATTGTTTGTTTGGTAGGTACGGGAGTTTTAGTGGAATGAGGAATTGGAAGTTTAGAGAGGCAACTCCCACCAATCAAGGAAGAGGAGAGGAGGAAATTGGGTGAGAATTTGTTTTAAGTAGAAGATAAATACATCTACACCGTTTATCATAACTTGAGATATAATTTCCCACCTCTAAATCCACACACCAAACAAGAGATATCTAATTCCAACACTAATTTCCATGCCTTTCCTCGTTAGTTGCTACAGGCAAAGGCTAAAGAAGTTCTCAGTCTCAGAGTATCTTATCTCCTATCTCACCCCACTACCGCTCTCTAACCTTTTTACCAATAATATCTATATAGTTATATCGCTGCAAGTTTTCCAAGCCTCCGGAGGACTCAGCGACGTTTCGGCCGTCAAATCGCGGCGCGTGTCCGCTGCTTCACCACCGGCAGTTTCCTGGTCCGCATCGACCCCGCCGCTATCGCCACGCCCAGGCCCCGAGGACACCTGCTGCACTGCAATCAAGCTCACCGAGGCCTCGCCACCGCCCGAACTTGCTGTTCTGCCCTGCTGCCCATCGACCTGGACACGCTCGCCAGGTCTGAGGTGATTTTCCTGTGCTTCCTGCTGATGCTTGCACTTGAGATGATTGACGAAATGTCAGTTCAAGCTGACCCATTCATTGTGTCTTCTTTGAATATATATTGTCGATTGCTTTGGTTACCATCTCCCAAATGTTGTACCTATCAGCGGTGAGTCATTTGAATTAGCATATGCTTCAAAGATAATCTTTCACCAAATAGTGGTAGGAGGCTGATTCTAATGATTTTTTTACTTGTGCAGCCTTATGTGACTACCTTTGCCTGCTTAATTTGCTCTGCAAAGTGTTATATTTTCTTACTACGATCAATTGCCTCCTGACAATTTGTAACCTGGTTCACGTCATCAAAATTTTCAAATGTCATATTTGGTTGGCTTGCAATCCCTGGTTCAGACTTTTCAGTAACTCTTCTTCTGTCATACTTGATGCATATCCCAAGTAAGCTTCATTACGTAAAAAACTGAATATTTATCTTGGGTACATGGGAATCAGGACTGATAATGCTTACTATGAGCACTTTTGTACTGTCGACCTTGCTCCAGTGTGGTCATCTAAAGTTATTGGATCTTAAGCTTCTCCCACAGAGGCTAGGCTGATATGCAAGGTGAATGAAACATCTAATGAAAGGGTTGACAGAACAACCTTTTGTAATCTTACCTGACTAAGAATTGGACTGTGTTCCACATATATTCTTTTCCCACTTCATATCTTCTTTTTTATGCGGTTGCCTACAAGGTTGGATCATATACCTCCTACAGTTTTGTTAGTAAATTAACATGAGATATATTGAAGATTGCATGCACCTTATATAGTCTTGTGCAATAAAATGTTTATGTATATTTGTTTGGTTTTCCTGAAATGTTACAAATTATCAACACTATGAACAATGCACTCAGTCGCTCCCAGTTCAGCTACTACTTGTGATTCATCTCATAAAACTGAGTGATCTTTGGTACCAGAAGTGTTATTTCACCAAGATTTCTGCATTTCTATTTAATCACCTGCAAGATATTCTCAAATGAGCAAATTTTTAATTGTAGGTTCCACTTCCCTTTCTACTTCACACACTTTCTTATTTTTGTTCGGTGAAGGAATGCATGCTGAATTTCTAATCAGTCTGTGTTATGTGTGCATTTTTCCGGTCTTTCATTTTTCTTCCTTCATCTAGGACCTTTTAAGTATATATTTACTTTGTGTTAAAGAAATCCAATTGGCATCATGCAAGCAAAGTTTCACACTGCCAGATTCGTCCTTGCATTCAAAATGTTTGAAGACACTTATTGTTGAAGCCATATGTGAAGTCAACAAAAAGGTGGAGGGCATGTTTCTGCTGGATAGGTAACCACACATACATGACAAGTCGAACATAAGCTGAATGCAAACTTTCATGATCTCGGGCTAGAATACTTAATAAGTCCGAGAAGTAGAGATTGTATTTTTCTGTGCATAAGTTGTAGTTTCTTTCAATTTTCAGTTGTACACTTCAAATTAACCAGTTGAACAATAAGCTGTTTTCCCATTAAGCCTTAATTTTAGATTACGAAGTTTAATGTACAGGATCTTCTATTTGGAATGTAACTTGCCAGAAACTTGCTAAAATAGAGTTCAAGTACATCAAACAGGAAATAAATGTTCTGTCTGTATTGATTATTTCCACACAAAAATTTGTTGCATTGCTTGGGCTATCTGGATAGGATGCTAAAGATAAAGCGTTGCACTTCATTTCTTTCTGGACAGATCTGTAACTGCTCCAGTGAAAATAAGGCTGTTCTTTTTTTAACTGGCTCTGATATTGTACAATAGATGCCGCCCGCTTGGTTTGAGCATGCATCATTAGGCCAGCAGCGCGTTTGACCTAGCATCGAAATCAATCTTGCGTGTGATCAAGCATGCAACGCTACGCCAACCATTCTTCCTAGTAATCAAATGCCCCCAAAAGCCTAAAGCTACCTCATAATAAAACAGAAACAGAAATCGCCGTCGAGCTCGTACGGATAGCATAGCACTCGGGAGAATTTGATCGAGGCCCACACCCGCCGTTTGCAGGTCAGTTTTCTCGTGTCCAAATCAAGGATCAGCGCAGCGCGATCGCAATCCGCGGCTGGTATCTTGGGGGACGCTGGGTGGCTGCCCGTCGCCGTCCCCGACAGGGCGTGCGGGCTGGGTTGAATTCAGGCGCTAGCCCCGCTTGGCTTCTGTCCCTCCAAGGACGACTCCGCGTAATCGCGTGTTGTCGTATCTAAGCAGTTTTCTTTTCTATGCCAAGTGAAAGGCATGTCGAATGTGATTACTGATTGATTGTGTGAGTGACCATTACAGATTTACATCACGATTGTGCACACATATTTCTGTCGCAAAAAAAAAAATTCCCCCGAGAGGAAAAATGGATCAATTCGTCCTGCATTTTTGCTCTAAGGAGTTACGATAGATTGGTCTTATAATAACAAGCTGGGATCAATTTGTCCGATGACCGTTTCCTTGCTCAAGAGGGCCGGATTAAAACAGCACGCGTCAGCCAGCCCATGGGGGGATTTCTCTGTAGTCGTTCGTTTTTTCAGTGCGGTCGTTCTCCTTCGGCCTTTTGACGCCGCCACCCAAGCAAGAACAGAAACCCCAAAGATGACAGTGCTTTTGCTAATTCGTAGGTGTCGTACAATAGAACCAGGCAAATGGACTGATTAGGCATGACCATTAGTTAGCGGCTGCAAGGAGGGAGGCAAGGACTGAAGGGCAGATACATTAGAGAGAACACAGCGTTCGCTGCTAGAGAAGAGAGAGTACCGTCGTATCGGTCCGCTGCGATTTCAGACTGCAACCCCTACGATGCGAGGACCCGTCACCCGTGAAGTGGAGAGGCCGCGAATATACAAGGTGCATGCAACGAATCGGTGTTTGTAGTCTAGGAGGAGAGGGTGAACTAGGTAAACTTAAAAATTTTAGCGTATAGCTTTCACAATTTACTTCAAAACATAAATTAGATCATGCTATCTAAATGTGCAATCTAAGGTTGATCAAATGATTCTTCCCACACAAAACAAGTTTTGTAACATAGAACCAATTCTATCAAGATTCTACTCTAGTAAGTTAAGCACTCAATTTGTATATGAAATGCGGAAACGTAAAGGAGTGGGTCAGGAAGAATGCAAACTCGGGCATGACGATTTATCCCGTGGTATCGGTAGTCAAATACTACCCCTAGTCCATGTTGGAGCTCCACCGAGGATCTGCTCCCGGTCATCGTCTCTCCCGATCAAGGTCTTGGACTCGTCACAAAGGCTCGTGCTAAGCTGGATGAGAAATTTGCCACTAAGGCAAAGCTCACCACTCCCTCTCTTCCAGTCACCTTGATACCATCTTCGCTACGGAATTTCTCCACAAGAAAGGGGTCTCCTCATTCCCGCACACGGTCGTCGACGCCGCTCCACACCAAGTCGAAGGGTTGAAGACTTGCCAGCGAGCCACCAAGGTTCCAAGGCGCCGGCACACCTTGTACAGTTGTGGCTCACTCTTTGAACCGATCACAAGGCAGAACATCTTGCACTCTCTCTTCTCTAGGTCTATCCTAGCACTAAACATTCTTCTAAGCTTGTGCTAAGCTTTTGATTAGTCCTAATAACTATATTATCACTCAATCACAAAATTACAAATTATGATCTCATAGGGCTACGTTCGCTGCACAAGGACAGATCATTGTGTAGACAAACACATTATTGCTACGACGTTAGTTACCAGGCCATCCTAGATCATCGTAGTCCTCCCCTCGTTGTAGTCTACTCTACTGACTGGTGAGCAATGCATTCGCCAGCTCGCCGTAGCACGATCGATTGATCAGGCTCTCCCGCGGCGCCATCCGTGCAGCAGAGTGGAGGCGAGCACGCGTGAGCATTCGTATGCAACGACCCCCGGGGAGGTGCAAATGCAATGCGCGCAGCAGCTAAACGCAACGCACAAACCACCCGACCAACCAGCCCGTGCGCGCGCGTGTTCCGGAGCGCAGCTCGCTACCCTGCCGTCGCCCCGTACGCACTGTAGCCATAGCCTGCAAGTCTGCAACTACGCCCCACCGAACCGTGTCGGCAGGCGGCGGCCCCGTACTGGCGTGACACCGGTTGCGGTTGGGCGGTGGAGCCACGAGCGCGAGCGTGGACGGCTTTTCCCACGTGCCGGCGTGGCGCGTGTCGGCGGCGCGTGCTGGCTTCACCTCATCTAAAACCCGGCCGCCGGTCGCGGTCGTCCCCCCACCCCCTCCGGCGGCACGCACAGGAAGGCCGCGTCTCGCTCCACGCCCGACGTGTCGCTCGCGTGGCTTCGCACGGGCGGGGGTCCGAGCGTCTGCGTCGCGTCGACGGCGCCCGCGCGGGTGATGCTTGCGTCCGTCGACGGTTACGCCGGTTGGCGGGTGCGCTCCATCCGCGGTCCGCCCGCCCCGCCGCGCCATGTCGCGATCAAAAAATCACGTTCGTGCTTTCTGTTCAGATTCGTGTGTCCCCTCGGACCCCCGCTCGTGCGCGATCCGATGAGGTGACAGGCCTAGCTTCCCGTCACGTTCGCCTTGTTCTGTTCATAGCACAGCGCCCCCGGCCGTCGATCGGGTTTGGTCGCGAGTCGCTGCCCGCCGCACGGCAGGTCGCTTCCACAAAGTTTGACCTGAGCATGAGCGTGGCGGCTCCTCCAAACAATATATTCGACTAAAAATATAAGGCGGTTTGTTTATAGAGTTGTAAATTTCGCAAGCTGTAACACATGATTGATTGAAACATTACCGGTTGCCCTTGTAATGTAAATAATATAACCAAAACACTAGTTGATGGAGACACGTTTGAAAGAAAAATCACAAAGTTGTACTAAGCTTATACTGGAAGAAAATTCACGCGGGTTCTCCACCTGCAGCACGCTAGCCTTCCCAGTCACGGCTGCAGGGCATAGACAACTTGAAGAACTGGAGTCCGACCCAAACCAAGCAGTCAGCAGACCTCGAATTATGCCTTCTAGGATATCACAAGCGAAACAGCCCCAGCCGAGACATTGGAGTGAAACCATACTCGACCAAATCCAAGGAATCAAAACATTTCTCCCAAGAATATTAACCTGATTATTACTCCATTGTGTAAGATTACAATCTACGCATAGTTTTGGATATTTGGAAACAAGAAGATTTGTCTTGACAAGTAATCTCATGATAGGTTTACTGTACTTTATAAACATTGTAAAAAAAAATTAAAAGCTGTGTTTTGATAATGTTGTTACTAGAAACTACAATCTTGCCCATTTATCGGATAAAAGAGAAATTCAAGATATTACTGGTAACTTCAGGACAGGCTCTGCTCAACACAATTTTTTTTTAAAAAAAAAAGAATGCTTAACACAGATACAAGAAAATAAGATAAGAAAAATAATAAAATAAGATGATTTTCTTACAGATGGATACCTTATTATAGCCAGAAAAAGATTCGAAAAATTTAAGATAAAGCTGCGTGCTGCCACATTCTTCAACCTGGTTATTCACTGTAGGAACAGGCACTTCCGAAGCAGAGGCAAAAGGGTTAACATCAAATCCATCATCTAAGAAGTTTGTTTGTTCCCCATTACCAAAAGATGTATTTTCAGTTATATGTGACTTCGACATGTCAAAATCACCTGTGAGAAACTCCAACAAATTTTCTAAACCACCTGGTTGAGCTGATGATGAACTTTTAGTATAAGACCCCTCACTGCCAAGAGAATCATTCACAGGCCCCGAAGAATTTGCAAAAGACTTCGAACCTAGATCACAGTGAGCGCTTGATTTTTTATGGAGAAGCTCCATAAATTCAGGAGCACGTCCACTATTGTTTAACATGTCTGCCCATGGAAGAGAAATTCCAAGTACTTCAATCTGTTAAAAAAGGTTTTCAAACTCGTGAAGAAAAAGATATAGAGAATAACTTTTCAAAGTGCCTCAGTCTAAAAAATTCATAAAAATTTACCTCACCAAGAGTGATGGGTGTCCTTGATATGGCAGATGGATGAAAAGATAATGCAACAACCCGATTTAAAAAGTTTAGTTCTCCTTCTAGCTCTTCAAAGTCATATAACAAAGGAAGGTAAGTGCTCTCTTGAACATTGGGCCTAGCACTTTTCCCTGTAACAGCTAAGTCCTCTGGATCAATTCTTCCAGTGAGTGGTATCAATAAATTTGTGCCATTTGAGCACTGTGGAATGCAAGCACCCTAAACAAGTAATCTCCCAATTAATATTCATCCACCAGTTAAATATGACGTTCAAAATACAGCAGACGGAACAAATGAAAACAATCACATGAGCAGGGCCTTGTTTCGCTAGTAAGGAATGAAAAAATGCCTCAAAAGAGGAGAGTTCTACTGAAAAATTAAATAAGTTTAATGCATCTGCATGCTTTAATTGGATTTCATAGACAAGAAAATATGATTTATTCAAATTCAAGCAGCTGGCATACACAGAAAATGTGTAGAGAAGTAATTGCATAACTGATGAAAAATACAAAATGATACTTTAACAATGACATAAATATATCCGATGAAACCAATATCAGATGGAGCAACAAACAAATTAAATCTACAATACCCTCTGTGGTGCGCGGCTTGAGCTGGGGATCTCAGTGTGCTTTTAGCTAGATAAGATCCTTCGTTCTCTTTGATAGTATGGTCGTCTTTTACATGTCTGTTGCGTGTATGTTATAAGTGTAATGTAGGCAGTAAGGGCCTGTAACCTAACAAACTTTTCTTGTTCTATTAATGAAATGACATGCAGCTCTACAGTAAACATAACCAGTTCTGCAGCCGCAGCAGCCAGACACACTTATTTTAAGTTTGTGCAGAATTGGTTTAGATTAGATAGGTTTATTGCAATTGGTTAGCAACTTAGCATCTACTGTTAGGGAGATGTCTATAAGTGCCTAGCCGCATCATCAGTTGTAATCAAGAAAGAAGAAACCCTAAGAGGGAGAGTGACTAGCAGGTTTCTTCCTGCTATCCCTAGTCGATCCATATCATTTGGTAGCCAAAGTTATTGGCATGCAGTTTAACTCTGGTTCTGAACCAAGCAAAGTCATGTGCCGTAGTTCAAATTGTTGGAATCGCTAAATAGCAAGGTGTCTTAAACCCAGATTTTGATCAGATCAGGTGAAGCTCAATTTTTAGAAACTTCCATTTCTGTGTGTCTGCAATCTTGAGTTTGGGCACAGGGGGGATAGTTCAGTAAGCCAAATCGTAAAAATATGCAAACTAACTTTTTATTTGCAAAGAAATTTGATGAAACAACTGAAGAAAGAAAAAAATACATATGATAATAAACCAGTGAGGTAAGATAGAGACAAGGACCTCAACCACGAGCTTAAGGGCATCTATGCTTGAGCCAACTCTAACATCTACAGATGCTGGATACGAAGAATCTTCAGCACCATGGGAGACAGTAAGAAGCAGTTGACAGACTTGACAAGGTTCCCCAAGGTATATAAAAAGTTCAACGTAGTCTGCACCTTGCTGACATACCTGCAGGAGCAGAAGTCTTTAACATGCTATGTGAAAAAAAAAAGATCAAGACTATAATTAAATAAACCAGATAGCAATCAGGAAGTACTACTGGAGAGTGTACTTAAAGGAGAACTATACCCAAATAAGATCCTTCTTTTTGAAGCTGAGAAGACTGGAACCACCATCAGCCACTGGGGTGATACTAGGAACTGGTTTCAACATGCATCCAGATGGCCTTGATAGCACCTAAAATTTCAAGATCCAGGATGTTACCAAAAAAAGTATAATATAATAGTAATACTGAAATCAAGACCAATAATGTAAATTTGGAAGAAATATACTGATAATGTAAGTTTACCTACTTTGAGAGGGAATATAGGAATGGACAGGAGATGCTTATATAGCCTCAATCCAAGGAACATCTCCAACTGCTTTTGGCGGGAACTATCATTCACATAATTGTGGAACCTTCTTTGCACTGTAATCTTCACATTCTGAACAGCTGAAAATTTACTAAACTTTCCGGTTTCCTCCTTAAATATGTTCAGAATCTCACTGTGCATAGCTTTTGAGCCAGTGTACAATGTAGCATGGATATCGCCAGCCAAAAGAAAAAGTTCAGCAAGGTGGTTCACTGGAGCAAGCATTGTTGAGCCTTTGAACTGATCAAATGTCATATCAAATCTCTTCCAGGGCTTCTGTGGAGCCTCCTGGCATGGATGTTCCCGTGTGGTCGTACGTGTATTATGATCAATATAAAATGATTTCCCTGTAACAGAGTCAAAGCGCTCCTCCCATCCAGGGGGCAAAGAACGAGCATTTCGACTGTCATATTCAGAATATCTGCTTGATAACCCAAACATTGCATCTACATCAAGTGAGATACTCAATCGACTACACTGTTCAACAAAAACTTGAAGTGCCCCAAATTAACTAGCAGCATTGGTCCGATCAAGGGAGTCGGCACAATTGAAACGTATCACCCCATTTTGAGTAGATTCCATGCAAAATCCACCATTTATGTCGTCATTGCAGATAATCGATCCTTTACATTCCTTAAGCTGCTGTCTTACATCATAGTAATTCCCTTCACTGAAGCCAATGGCCATTGTAGGTGCTTTAAGATGTCTCCATAGGCCCTCAACTGTCTGCTGCTGTCCTTTTAACTTCACAGTAGCATGCCAGTCATAATTTATCAACTGAATCCACGTGCTTCCAAGCTTTCCAGTAGACTTCATGTACTGTAGAGATTCTTTGAAACAATCAACAAGAACTGACTCAGTTTTACCTTCAGCATATCTTAGTAAGTTAACACAAACAATGGGAACCATTCCAGATTTCTTTTGCCTAGATACATTCGCTTCAGATGATTTATTGCCGTATCTTTACTCAATCGTTGGTAGTATTGTAAGCTCCCGTTGTAAGGATCATCAGCAACATAAATTTCAGCTTCTACTGACACAGCATTTTTTATTTCTGCACCCCACCATAACGGTATAGTTCCACGCCACCAGATATATGAGCTAAAAGGGATGCGCCCTCCACCCTTTTGTGGAACCCAAACAAGTTTCTCACACTCTACCTCATTGCCTGTGCCTGAACATGCATTCAGTCCACGAGCCAAATAGTGGGTTCCAGGATGCAACCGACTCCGACGTGCAATAAGGGCAACTAACCCACCTTGCTGCCCAGCACCTCCAAAGTTTCGACACTCAGCAAACCCCTGTAAAAGAATGACACAGTGCCCTGGCAAGCCGATGTCCTTAAAAGGCTTTGACAGCCACTCATTCCAAACAAATTCCTCATCTGGTTCCCATACTGTCATACGACTTGGAAAGGGCCTGGTAACATCCCTTGTCTCACAAAAGTAGTACTTCCCGTCAATATCAAGATCAGCCAATTCACGGATATTTTTCTGCTCTCCATTCCCCTGGGGCTGAGGGTTTTGCAGCTGGATCTTTATCCATTGACTCTCCGCCACTGTGTGTATGCACCCACCTCCAGGCAGATTGGGAACTGTTGCGCTCAGCTGTGTTGCAACCAAAAGCAAAGCATAGCTTCCTAACACTGCATAGCCCAGCACTGCTTTCCCATAGGTGGTGCTCTTGGATAAAATCCTTGATCCATCAGTGATGTAGTTCAATGCTGCCGCCTCAGAATCGAAAACATCTTCCCCGTGCTTCCCCAAGTAGCGCAGGGCGCCCGTGATCGGGTCGACATATATACCTGAGTATCGGCCCTCGTCGACAAGCTGATCACAATGTTCACCTCGGTCGTCTCCAAGACGACCACGACCACCGACGTGTCCTTGGGCCTAGGGAGGGACTTGCTGTGGAACATCTGAAATCCAGGGGCGGATCCAGTTTAGGACATCCTGATAATTGCTTGAAAAAAATTCGAAGTTGAGGAGATATAAATGGTCAGATCCAAATATAAATAGCATACATCAGGGTTCTGGGGTTCGTTTTCGCACCGCAGGAAGGAAGGGAAGGGAATTGGCGGGCGTACCTGTCGGATGTTCTTCGCGGGCGCCCGACGAAGGCCCAGGTGGTCGCCCGACAAAAGACCTGGGTGGGGTCGCTGCTCGCCTTGTCGTCGCCGGACTCGCCGCTAGGAAACAAGGCCGAGAGGGTGGAGCGGAGAAAGGAGGAGGAAAGCAGCCGAGGAAAGGAAAACCGAACGCGCACTATCACAACGGCTCGTCCTGTCACCACCCTTGGCCTCCGGCGAGATCAACTCCGGGATGTGAGCGGATCGAGCGTGATCTCGATAGCGGGAGGTGGAAGACGATCTCCTTTTCTTCCCCCTCGGACACCATTCTGGTCTTCGTCTTCCACTTGGGTCCCACAGATGGTGAACCCACTTGTCAGTCAAAGCGCTCTCGAATCTCCATCATGGGCTTCTCGTTTCCCTCGTCGGCTCATCTCATAGAAGACCTGGGCTTGGGTTTTGGTTGCGCTTCGGTTTGGCAGGCCACTTCGAAATGACTACAGGCCAGGAAAGAAAGACACCGACCATTTCCTAGCTCAAGCGGGCCGAACTGAAGTAGTAGATCCAGCCCATGGGCATTTTCTCTGATAAAAGAGTAGATCCAGCCCATGGTGGGGGATTTTCTTTTCTCTACCGTCTTCGTCTTTCTTTTCAGCGCGTGTTCGTTTCGTTCTCCTTTGGCCGCCTTTTGACGCCGCCGCCACCCAAGAAGAACAGAACTTCAGGCACCAAAGCCGGAGCACGTTCTTCGGCGCAGTGCTTTCGCTAATTTGTAGCAGGTATCGTAGAGGAGAACCTGGTATTTAGCCTGCGGTCTGTGCGCCTCAGCTTATCAGCTGACTTATCAGCCACCAAACAGTGAAGCAAATGAATTATTTGGATAAATTGATTTAATCCCTTTTCCAAATTTACAATTATTAAATGTGTCGAAATTCATCTCAAGATTGCTAAAACACTTCAATCCTAAGAATTTCCATATTTCATTCAAGGACGATAATCGAATAGTTTGATCTGTTTTTCTCCCATAACAAATCAGCCGTTTCAGCTTTTCAGCCGGCTTATAAGTTCAACCGAACAAGCTGATTAATGAGGAACATTAGTTATTAGGGGCTGTGCGGCCAACTGCCTAATTGCTCCGTATCTGCTGCAATCTCACCAGATAAGAGCAAGAGCAATAATTTAGCCAGCAGCCGGCTGCAAGCCCATGCCACGTCATTTGCAGCCAGTTATACAGCCAACTAATACAACAAGCTAGCTGTTTGGCCGGCTGCAGCATAGATTACGTACAGATTGCAGTGATTTAATGTTCACAAGGATAGAAGACGGAAGCGGCGGCATCTCGCTCGTATGCGGGCTAGGAGAAGGCTAGGAGAGTTAATTTTTTCTCGTACCTTGCGCTCAAGTCTGGCGAGATGGGAAGCGCCGACTCCATAGTCTCTCCGACGTGGCCTGTTTTTCTGCCTATGTGGATTTCTCCCAGCCGGCTTAGGCCCCGTTTGTATCCGCTTATAAGCGGCTTATCGGTGGAAATAAGCGAGAATCCCGCCAAACGCTTTGCTTATTTCCACCGATTCTCGCTTATGTGGTAAGCCGCTTCAACGATTTGAACTACGAGAAGCGAAAAGCGAGAAGCGAGAAAATCTTCGCTTAGATTATAATCCAAGCGTGGCTAGAAAAAGCGTATACAAACAGGGCCTTATTCACGTGCTCTAAAGCCAAGACAGCGGCTGCGAGGAGCCGAAGGACTGAAGGGCATGCTGGCCCTAGCTCCAAGTCAGTCTGCATGGATACTAGAGAGAACAAAGCGTTCGCTGCTAACGTAGAGCGAGTATGTTACCGGTCCGCTACGATTTCAGACTGCAACACCTTCGATGCCCGTGAACTGGAGAGGCCACGAATACACAAGGACAGACAGATCATTCTGTAATCTGCACTCAACATTGCTGCAACGTTTGCTACGAGGCCACCCTAGTCCCTAGATCCTCCGTCCTCGTTGTCCCCTGGCCTTGTGGGCACCCGGCAATGCAGGTACGCAAACCCAGTTGGTGGCCCCACAGGACAGTAGGACAGAGTCACAGAGAGAACGGCTCGTGACAGTTGCGGCAGAGTGCCCTACCCCCGGTGCGTACCAAAATATCCCTGCTCCTACACGGTAATCTGGATGGAGTACTTGTGCGTGCAAGTGTTTTTCTTTACGTTGATGAATAGAGCAAAGGCAATACTGTCAAGCTTTGTCTTTCTCGTTTTCTATGGCATTCTCTTCTCGTGTTCAAAACGGGACCTCAAGAATCGTGTCCACAGGAGCTGGCTTGGCCACAGTAGTCCCTCCTAAAATTCTTCTCACATCAAATGTTTAGATACTAATTAGAAGTATTAAATATAGACTAATTACAAAATCAATTGCATAGATGTAGACTAATTTGCGAGACGAATCTATTAAACCTAATTAGCCCATGATTTAACAATATGATGCTACAGTAAACATGTGCTAATGATGGATTAATTAGGCTTGATAGATTTGTCTCGTGAATTAGCCTCCTTCTGTGTAATTAGTTTTTAAAATTAGCTCATATTTAATTCTCTAACTGACCTCCGAATATTCAATGTGACATGAATTTTAATCCGGATTAAAGATCAAACACCATTACGACCTGCTGGCAAAGCGGCGAGAGAAGTGCTCTGGCCTCTGGTAGGCGGGTGTACGAGACGCCGTAGCTTTGCCGGGCGTCCGCGCCCAAACCTGAGGTGACAACACGGGCATACTAGACCGCGACACCTACGACCTGAGACAGGCAGGCGGAGGCAGGAATCTCTCGAGTGCGGCCGGCCGGGGCAGCTCGGCCGAGCAAAGCGGCGGCAACTCGGCGTGACGCGACCACATCGTGCCCTACAGAAACGCGGCATCATGCCACTGCGCTCCCGGTCGCCGAAACGGAAGCACTTTATAGTCTAGCTAGGCCCGCCGCAGGGCCAGCCCCCCTGTCGATCCAACAGTGCACCCCTACCCATGCCATGACCCGTACGAATTCATCTCCTTCCAAGTTCCATCTCTGCTCCACCGGTCGCTAAACTTGGCGTTGCCCAAAAAAAAAGCCATGAGAATGGGATCATCTGAAGACCTTAACTCTCTCTCTTTTTTGAAAGAAAGACGTCTGATTCTGACCTTAATCCTCACCTGCTGAGTGACAAGAGCTGCTTGCACTTGTTGAAGCAATGCTTGCAAAGCCTACTCCTCGTCCCGTCGGGGTCCAATCCAATCGATAGAGTGGTGGTAGTGGACGAGTGGTACTTGCAGTAGCACGTCTCAAGCATGTATCATGAACCAAGCTCCACGTCCCTACACGCCGTAGGCCTAATGATCGTGCCCGGCGGGGTTCGTGTGTGCGTGGACACATGATGGAAAGAGCAATGCCCTTAGACATAGACATACGAATCACGAATGGGCGACAGGGCCTAAGAAGACGTCAGTGTCACCTTCTAGCTCACAAAATTCGCTCCAGCGTTCTGCCATGGAAAAGCTACCTTCTGCTATCCTTACCTCGCCGAAAACTCACCATCACCGGATGGTCCGAGCCTTAATCTCTACGGTTCCAAGTCATAATTTGTTTTGCGTTCCTTCAGCCTATCATTGCAATGCAACGTCCAAACAAGCTATGGCTCGCTAACACGTCCGGAAACACGCATCATGGCGACTAGTTCCACGTTCCTACGAGCGCTAGTCCTAGGCCTAATAATCGTGCTCGCAAATCCATCATCTTACCCGGATTCAGGTGGAGCGTGAGCACATCATCGTGGGAAGAGCGATGCCCTTGGAGGCTTTGGACATACCATACGAATGAGCAGGTCTATGCCTATTACGAATTTCCGATGTCAGTGTCAGTGTGTCACGGTCACCTCAAGGGAATTCGTTCGGCGAAGGGGGCCTGGAGGAGGCGACGGCGACGGCGTGCCCAAGAAAGGTGACCAGTCAAGAGAGGGGCGCTCATTCCCCGGCGGCCGGCGCCCCCACTACCTGCGAAAGCGGACGGGGAAAAGCAACCAAAGAGAGAGGGAGACCAAAGCGATCGGCGCCCCCGGGCCCTTCGTCTCTCCCTGTGCCTGCCTGTGTCCCAGTGTCCCTGCTGCCGCGGTTGCTTTGATCCAATGCAACGTCCTCCCAAAAGCAAAAGCAACAGCGCACAGGGGGAACACAGGGAGTGAGACCAGGCTGCTGCGGGTGCAGACGGAATAGTAGCTAGCTGCTACCCTACCGAGACGTTATTCCGAGCTCGCATTGAACTGCTCCAAAGGGATCCCAAAGCACCCGCCTTTCTCGCGGTCCGATGCGTTCAAAGATCTCTGCGGAAAACAAAAGAATGACAGGAGGGGGGGAGTGCAAAGATGGGCGGGCGGCAGGCAAGGCATCATCATGCCGTGCCACCAGCTGCGGCTCAGCCGAGCACTTGGCTTGTGGAAAATGCAAAGGAATTGATCTCCGTTCAAAATCCACACCCTACCCTTTGGCTGGCAGTTGGCTCCATCATAAAAGGACCACATTCGCTCCGTGCCCAAGAGACACCCAAACGGTCAGACCATTGCTCACCAGCGCGAGCAGAGGAGCGACCGTTTCTTCGAGGGAGAGCAGAGCAGAGTAGCTTGGCTGCTCGAGAGAGCTGAGAGGCTGAGGGAAGGAAGGAGATGGCTTCCTTGCCTGATCCCACGGTGTACTACCCAACCTCCTCCAACGCCATCCTGCGCGCGCACCCGTCCACCGCCGCGTCGTCCAAGGGCTCGTTCGGCCCGGTCTTCGCGGTGCTCTCGGTGATCTCCGTCCTGGCCGTGGCCGCCTGCGTCGTGGGCCGGCTCTGCGGCCGCCGGCTCTCCAGGAAGAAGGCCGCCGACCACGACTTCTACGGCTCCGACGCCGTCGGCGGCGACCTGGAGAAGGGCTTCGAGGTCAAGTACCCGCCCGCCATGAAGCCCATGGCGAGCTCCCGCGCCATGATCCACGACATCGACGACGGCTTCGAGATCAAGTTCGCGCCGGGGAAGCCCGCGGCGTGGAAGGGCGACGGCAAGGCTGACAACAACAAGGGGCGCCAGCAGCAGCAGCAGCAGCATCAGGTCCATCACCACCAGGGCCATCAGCCTCAGCCGCAGCTTGTTGGCATGATGCCCAAAGGCTACGCCGTGCCCAAGGAGTACGCGGGATTCAGATACCCCGCGGACGCCGTGGTCAGGCAGGGCCAGATAAGGGGCGGGGCATTCATTCCAGCAAAGCCTAGTACATGATCATATAGCAAGTACGTAGCTTAGGTTCACAACTCGATTGATGGTATCACACATGATACGTACAATCTCCTCATCATCCCATGGGCCAACGATAGGGTCTCCATCTTCACTATAGCTAGTTTTTTGGGGCGGAGTGTGCAAAGCTTGTACTACTAGTTCCAGGCACTTCCATATTGCAGTTTGTACATGAACCCATTAAGCAGTGAAGAATATCTCATTCTCAGTGGCATGGCTTGAAAGCATCAGTCGTCGACCGGGTCCTGCGGCGCTTCGGTAGCCTTCCTCTTGATGGTGATGACGGGGCATTCAGCATGCTTAACGCAGAACTCGCTCACTGTGCCCACGAAAACCCTACAAGCAGCAACAACAAACCATTCAGACTTAAATTTCCTATGGATTTTCAAGGAGCAGGACAAATTTGATGAACATGATATTGCGATTCATTTAGTGCCGCAACAAATTTTCGCAGTAAGACTCACACATAAAGAAAAATAACTCTATTTAGCTCGTTCTTGGAGATAAAACTCCCCAAACCCTAGGTACAACCACATGTGCATAATTAAATGTACTGTATATATTACTAAACGGAGATCGTTTTGGCTTTTCTAGGTTCACAGATATTTTCCCTCCATTCCAAATTGTAGATCGTTTTGACTTTTCTCTAGACACACACTATATTTAGGAGCATAGTTTTGGCTTTTCTAGGTTCACAGATATTTTCCATCCATTCCAAATTGTAGATCGTTTTGACTTTTCTCTAGACACACACTATATTTAGGAGCATAGCAAAAAATATGGACCTAGAAAAGCCAAAACGACCTACAATATGGAACGGAGGGAGTAGTAGCTCACAGTAAATAAACAGCATCCTCTAGAGTTGCCGGACAAGCAACACAAGATTAAACTAAATCAGATTGCAGACACGTAATGAATCAGTAAGCATTTTTAGTCAATTCACATAACTAGTCTTGACTCTTGCAGCTTACCATCACAACATGTCAAATACAAAAAAAAAACATAAATCAAGCATTCTTTCAATTATATCAACTAAACTGTGCTAAAAAGCTTCAAGACTCAAATTTAGAAAGAAAATATATGAAAGTTGTTAATGCAGACTATATGACTAGTTCTAGATAGACAGACCAAGAGATATGATTAGCTCTACATGTATAGGCCATGTAATTCTGAAATCTTTCTATTAGTACATTATCCAAAAGTTCCAAAGGAGCGTTTATTTATCATTAGGATTAGTGCATCTGCCTTTCACAACAGGCACGCTCCACTGCTGCTTGATTTGTACGGCACAATCTTGTCTAGAGTGCACGAATATCAAAAACCATTGCCATAATCATACGAGGACACTACAACATGCATGCGCACAATGAATAACAATGGAAAACAGCATCCTGAAGTCACTGTTCAATCGGAAAGTTGAGAAGCAGACTATGGAGATGATTTAAAGCTTGGGGAACCAAGCCAGTAAGCCACTAACACAACCAAAGGGAAAAGAATGACATGATCATAACAAAGGCCATAATTACACTTCAGTAGAAGCAGCATAGCATAGCAAAGTTGAGAAAAGAAAGATTTCCCTTTTTTCATCTGGTACCTTTACCGTTTTCAAAATACTGTCATGAAAAAGCAATTCATATGCTTGGCCACTATTTTGGTTTTAAACCTTACAAAATTTAAAAGGTTTCTATTATAAAGGTAAAGCTGTACCTATCTTTTCTACAAGAAGATGCCCACTGCAAAGGATGAGGTGCAACTCATCCAATTAGAATGGGACAATTCAATAGGGTTCAGATAAAGTTTTATGGGACCAACACACAAACCTATCCTGTGCGGTATTTAACATACCTAACAAAGGAATAAAGAGAGACAGATATCCAGTTCACAGACCTTGTTAGCTTAATTTGAAACCACATTTCAGCACCTTACAAGGCTGAAGTGCATATATCATTTTAACATGTTGCTAATCAAGGTTCACAAATCAAGCATAGGATCTCATACTCTAATGCTCCTATCTGCAAGTTAGAGAGACAGGCTCTACCAATTCAATATTAACTGTGCTTTTAGATGTTAGCCGCAATTCTTTTATGTACAAGGCATTCAATGTAAATCCAGGTCAAAACTCTTCCCCATGTAGCTTGAAGCTTTTAAAGCCCCATTGTTTCTGCCCTCTTTCCTGGATTCCCCTAGAACTATATAAGCAAAATACTCAATTGAACATGTTCTGAAAAGTGAAAAGAGGATAACTATTTACTATCTGACAGGTTGAAAATTGAGATTTATATTTAAGAAATATAACCCCTCATCCAATCTGAAAGTTATGTGAATTAGTTTAAGTCCTAGAAAAGGAGCAACATTTTCCTAGTGCTACATCAAGGTACAAAATAATAGAGAGAGAGAGAGAGAGAGAGAGAGAAGCAAGATTCTGAAATTCTAGTAGTGGCGTGATCTGTTAATGTGACGGGCTAAGCCAAAGCCCAAAGCCTTCTCTGAACTGGCATGAGTAAGCTTGAGGCCTGGCACAGAGCCCAGAAAAAGCCCAAAACATTAATATGTTATTACTTTTAAATAAAAATAATAATTACCTAAAATATCACCAGAATATATTTATTAGTAAAAGATATAACATTTTGTGTACTGTTTGCAAGGATGGGCAACAAGCCTTAACACCTGTCAATCCAGATCCCCTGGCCTGAGTGGAAAAATCGTACTGGGCCTGGCAACTACAATTAAATCAAGTGCCCAAGCAACAACAACACATGTAATCATAGATCCTTGGATAATCAAAGCACAAGGAAAATTTAGCATATCCAAAGTCAGTGAACGGGAAAAAGGATAATGCGAGAGGTTGAGACACTGTGGTATGCATTTTTTGCCTATGACAATTCTGAATAAAATGCTGTGCAATCTGGCAGAAACACTGAGTCATGCTGACATATATTACCTCTGAAATGGCCCAAGGCCCCTACTTCCGACAACTAGAAGGTCAGGCTGGACTCTCTTCACTTCGCTGCAGATGACCTCCTTTGGATCCCCATGTCTGATCCATGCCTCGCATTTTATCTGCAACACAAAATAGATAAAAAGACATTATACACCAAAGAGGCATCTGCTTCTGGCTGGACCTTGCACTACAGATGAAAATCAGTAATTTTTCTGATCAATAACCAAGTTCAATTACCCCTAGCTGATGGCATTGGTTTACAAAGTACTCAAGCAAGTGAAGCCCTCTTATCTTGTCTCTCTGTTTCATTTGGCGGAAGTCCTCCGGTGATGCATAGATGCTATCCATGTCATCAAATCCTTTTGATTGGCATCAAAACAAAAACAAAGGTATCTATTAAGACACATAGATAGTGATGCATATCAACATTTCGAGCAAGTATTCAATATCCACCCATGGTACAGAAAGATGAACCGGGAAAATATTTGAAAACCTCTAATGGCTAATGCATCATGCATGTTTCAGAATTCTTCGTTTCAGTTCATATATTGGACATTGGAAAAAACACAGAAGGTTAGCTAAGTTCAGGGGACAAATAATTAACTGATTTCCAAACAAATGCAACAGAAGGTCCCTGAGCCCAATGAACTCTACGAAGGACTCGTATTGACTTAGTTTGCTCCAATTTTCCTAGATCTGCTATGATATTTTTAATAAAATACTCCAACAAACAAAATATTTTTTCTATCCAGATCACATAGCAGTATATGAATCGTTTCATATTATACAACATCAAACACAAACTGGCTAAGTTCATAATGAGTCTTTTACAGATCATAACCAAATATATGAATCGAATGAGCCCTAAGCCTCATAAAATCCCAAGCAGAACCTGTGTACCACAACATTTGTTTGTTCTAGCTATTATATCAGCTATGCTTTGCTGTAACATAAAATCCGTATGAGCAAAAAGAAGCACTCTGTGCGTCAACTATAGTCTAGCGCAGATGGTATAGCAACAACAAAAGAAAGGGCATGGAACAAACAAAGCAAAGAAATTAAAACGTCAAGAATCCTCCCTCCAAACATTCATGATGGATAGATCCTCCACTCAATTTCTGATGCCAGCTAAAGTGTATCGTGATCCTCATAAAGTTCCTGACATGCCAGGTTTTCAACAGGAAGTAGCCATAGATCTCAAAATGGGCTCAAAAGATAGTTCATGGAAATACCAGAGCCAACAGAAACATTTCTCAAAAAGACAACGAGTCTAACAAAAATCTTGATAGCAGAAACTGAGCAAAGTGACATGGTATACAATGTCTCAAAATAAGTAAAGTGTAACCTGTAAGGTTCAAAAAATCCAATCCGGTCAACAGCATATGATCTTACCACAAAGGGATGGTCTAAAGGAGGTAAAAAGAAATCAGATATAAGCCTGTGGTTAGAGCATAGTTGATGCAATTGGAGATGAACACAATAACATGGCCACAAGCAGTAGCACAGTAATTCATTCCTCCGCAAAAACAAACAATACCATGTTCCAGTACAAAAGAGTTGTACTTGCATTAGCATTGACATCCGCTTAGCTGAATGTCATAATACAAAGTATCATAAGCCTCCACATTCTAAAAACATTCTTTGTCAAAATGCCATCCCAATCCTCGAAAGATACTAGCAGAAACCACCAGTAAGCCAGTATTTATAAGGTGGCACATACATTAAAAAAACATAAGGTGACCACATTTGCTTACCATCAAACCTATAGGTATGCATTTTTTTTCAAACAACACACTAGTCTTGGATATGTAATTTCAAGCTAAGAGAAAAGGTCTACAGATTTTCAATTATGCAACTTCTGAGACACCAGCATCCCACCTTACCAATAAGAGGCGGGCCATTTAGCATTAAGTAAATTATCAGAACCAGTTTTCTGATTATTTTAATTATAATTTGCTGAAAAATCAAATTATGAAATTAGCCTTTGAGGTTTGAAGATGAGATGTTCAACACACCCGCCAACAATTCTGATTGAGGTATGCCTAATCCAGAATTTGAGATGATGGACCAATTAACAACAACCAACACAGCCTAGTACAAACAGCCTATAGAGCCTACTTCAGAAGTCCATAACATTGGCTAGTCCTGAAACAGAACGAGCTCCACAATCCACAAAATGTACCTAGTCGTATAACAGTATAGCACTATGCAGATGAATTGGATGATGCGAACATAAAAAGGCTCAACAAGAAGCTGAAACTAGCTAACTACGATTATCAAATACTACACGGGTTGCAACAATTCGCGGATTCGCCTCCACAAACAGTGCTATTTAAAGTTCTGCTTGCAGGAAGCACTACTTTAAATAGCACTGTAACGCATTTCATCAAACACCTTGAGTGCGTGGCACCAATTACTACACGTGCCCTCAAGAGAGCTAGTACCACATATCGACATGCCGACATCACATACTAAATCGACACCAACGCTGACGCGCGAATCGGAAGAGGACAGACGCATTTCTCGTGATTTCTTCGAGCAGCACGCGCGCATCAAACTAGAGAGCATGTCGCAGGGGCACGGGGCAAGCGAATGTACGTACCGTCCTCGTCCGGGACCTGGACGTGGAGGAAGAGGAAGTGGAAGCCGCCGGGGTTGGAGCGGACAAGCTTGGAGAGCGTCCAGTCGAAGGCGGTGCGGCAGCTGATGGAGGGATGCGGGTACCCCTTGAGCGACGACTCGTTCACCGCCATCATCACCCGCGTCGGCGCCGAAGAGTCCGCCATTGCAGCGCACGCACGCCTCAATCGCTCGGGCTGCCTTCCTCGGCAAGAAGAAGAGAAGTTTTGGGGGAAATTTTGAGCAGAGGACAAGCTGCCCTCAATTTTGCTAGGAATACGCTACTGCCTAAAAAAACAAGCTGCTGCCCTATTTCTTTTTTTTAAAAAAAACTATCTGCTTCGCAAGTGAAGTTACAGCCGATAAAACTAAAAAAAGTCATCCGGCTTATAATTCATTCTTGCCTCGATTTGCAAAATGAATCCTTACTATAATACCTTGATAAAACATGTGAAGCCAAAAGCTACTATAAACCCTCCCAAACATGTCTTTGATAAGCATATTTGTCAAACTGATCTCTTGCAATATTTAGGTTTAGGTGCAACACAAACCACAAAGATTAATAACAATATAATTATCTAATTGTGTCAGTTATATTGTCAAGCATTATGTATTTTAAGAAATAAAGTTAAAACTAAGAAGCGAATCTGGAGGTGGACGGAAGCTGAGATACAAAAGTTGTCGCGTGGCTACTTTCACATATTAGATTCATACTAGTGGAGATGAGTTGCTACGGGTTCTTACTTGCTCTCACGTTCTTTCTAATATGTTGGTTTCGTTTCACAATATATTGGTGCGTTGTCCGTGGTAGTTCTCTCTTTGCAAGTATAGTAGTAGAAGATATTTGTGGATAGTTTGATGCCATCTGTTTATTACGTGACACTTACACATGGAAATAAAAAAATCATCGCTTAACCTCCGCTCTATCCATTCGTTCAATTTCCCCGTACTCATCATCATCTAGCTAGTTGCTACCTCTTCATCCATCGGCGCCACCTCCATCTTGCCTCATCCTTGCCGTCGCCCAGGCGCTACGCATCTTGCCGTCCTCGCCGTCACCCAGGCTAGCACTCGTCCTCCTCGTGCCTAGCCTCATTCCCGCTTAGAGCGCTAGGCCACAACGCCTCTGACCGTCACGAGCAGGAGTGTATTCTCCTCTTCTTCTTGTTTCCATCCACCTTCCTTCTACGATCCACTCCAAATCGTTCCAATCAAGTGCAAAATTGAGCCTCCAAAGCTAGATGTCGAGGCCTTAGTCTCGAATCTAAATGGAATGGACGTCATTGAGAGGGGGTGTGCGGTCTCGGGTGAGTGGCCGTAGTGCGTGGTGAGCGCGGAGAGGGTTGGCCACGCGAGCGACGGAGCAGTGGCGCGCGTCTCGCGCCGCCGCCAGCAAGCGCACTGTGTGGGCGGGACAGAAGAACAGGAGCAAAGGCTGGACCTTAGGTCAATTGCAGTAAAGTTTGGGGACCTTTTTGCAAAATTATCAATAAATATTTCAGGGACTGCGGGTAGATTGCAAAAAAAGTTAAAGGACTTTTTTGCAAAACAACCACGACCGTCGGAAGAAACAATCGCACTTTAATATTAGAATAGAGATATAGCTAGAGATGCAAAATTAAACCATAAGATATTGTTCTTCCATCACTATAAAACCTATTATTTACCTTCATCACCCACTCTTTTACTATGCCCGCTTCTTGATCCGATTTATATAAATCTTCTCACGTGACAATTAGTCAAAGCTTCCATGCTACTTTTTGATCCATCAAGGCAAAATGTCTACATGCCTATTTTATTACTTGTATTTAAAGGAGCAAGAACAATTGTATCTTTTATGGGTCTATTTGGGAAGGGGGTGTTAAAGTTTAACAGGGTGTTAAACTTTAACACCCGCAAATGAGGTGTTAAACTTTAACACATTGGGATGTTTGGATCATTTGTTAAACTTTAACACCTTAGGTTGTAATTGACAACTTTACCCCTCATTACTCCTCTCAATGGCAGCCAAATACCCCTCTACCTAATTTGCCTAATCTGCAAAAATCAAGCACATTGCGATGCTCCACTCGGTTCTGCTCCCCCGCGGCACCACCCGCAGCCGTCGCGGCGACGGCCGCTGCCGACCCGGACGCACCACCCTCGATGTCCTCCTTGGACGACGACGTCATGCCGCCTCCCTCGTCGGACGCTGGCAGGGCCTGCCCTCTCCCCGCGGTCGCTGCTGCGGCGGAGAGGTCGAACACCCAGCACCCTCCGTCGGGTGGTGGCAGCGGCGGCGGCCATGGCCGTGGGGGGCCAGGTGTAGGACACGGCAGAGGCGGCGGGGTACCCGCGGAGGAGGTGGCCAAGGCGAGCGAGGATGCGCGCCACGCGGGCGGCGTCCACGTCCTCCCCGCGGAGGAAGACGACGCAGCCGAGGCGACCGCTCCTTCCCCGCTCCTCCAGATCCGTGAGGGCGAAGACGACGCAGCCTACGTCACCTCCCTCCCCGCGCGCGCTGGTCCGGTGGACGAGGCCCCGCCTACGCCGCCAGCGGCGACGGGAAGGCGGCAGAGAAGGGGGACGAGGAGGAGGTGGACGAGAATGGCGTCGGCGCCAAGAGGAGGAGGAGGCCGGCGGTGCCGAGCGGAGGCAGCGAGGCCGGACGGATCCAGAGAGGAGGGGGGAGGACGCGGCGGATCTGGTCGGATCCGTGGCACGGAGGAGGGGGGAGGGCGGCGCGGCGGAGGAGGGAGGAGGACGGCGCGGTGGATCCGGCCAGGAGGAGGGGCGGCGCGGCGGATCCGGCCAGGCGGAAAGGATGAGCAGGAGGAGGAGGCCGGCGTTGGTGGCGGGGAGGAGAGAGAGGAGAGAGAAAGAAGAGGTAACCTGGAAAAAAGTGGACTAGGGGACCACTTTTAACACCTTTAGCAAGTTTTAACACCCCCTCCATATGTTAATAAAAAATGGGTGTTAAACTTTAACACCCTACTTAAAAGTGTTAAAAGTAGGGTGTTAAAGTTTAACACGCCTTCCCAAACAGGACCTACGTTGAGGTGTTACCTTTATCATGCAGCCATGTCTTGTTTTGGATCGTTTATCTTAACGTGTTCCTCTTTTCACCTTAACACTACGTCATCGTTAATTGTCATCGCTATTGCACTATCTTGTTGCTTGTTCTATTTAAGTTGACTTTAAAATTAGGCTGCCTTGACGGATCTGCCAAATAACATTATATTGGGATCACTATTTTTTTTTGATAAATTATATTGGGATCACTATGTTCCAGATATTTTTGGTCTAATGAAAACCATATACTCGGAGTAAGAACCCCACTGCAGATTTCTGGGTGCGT
This sequence comes from Setaria viridis, assembly GCF_005286985.2. Classification (NCBI taxonomy): domain Eukaryota; kingdom Viridiplantae; phylum Streptophyta; class Magnoliopsida; order Poales; family Poaceae; genus Setaria; species Setaria viridis. Next base: position 35,463,587 of record NC_048263.2, read on the forward strand.
TTTGGTGTGCAGGGAGCGCTATCAGCTTTCAGTTATGATCGCTTAATTGCTACCGATCTCACTGTGATCCATGAGTACTTTCGAGACGTGTAGCAGCTGCCCAGTCTCATTTGCCCCAGATCTCGTGGTCATCACGGACCAACGTGGCAACAAGCGAGACCCGTGCTGATACGGACGACTGGGCCCGAGTACACGAGTCACGGCAGGCTTGTTCCACGTAGAGGCCGTGCAACCGCCTCCTGCTACACGTGGGTCTCGCTGCCCGTAGCACCTTTAGGATCTGATCTGAGAAGAATTTTTGTCTTCGGCCTCTGTTCATCGTCTCCTGTCAAAAGTTTGAATTATGATGCTTACCGATTGGACTCGATCTTTTGTTTTCTTTCTTTGAAACGGTAGAGCTGCTCAATGATTGCTACGCCAGACTTCTTTACGTGTACAAGAGGACTGGACATTTACATGATAACAGCCAGTTTCACCTACTATCCTCCATAAAAAATTCCTCTAAAAATAAACATCTTCCTCTGGTATCTCCAACACGTGTTATCTTAACAAAGTATAACATAACTAAGAGAAATTAGACTAGAAGTTAAAAATGTTGTTTCAATAATTGTAACGAAACAATTAAGCATCTCTTCTTTGATTGTCAACATACTAAGATAATTTGAAGGGTTGTAACTATAGCTACCGGGTTAACCCCACCAAGATTAATACAACACTGCTTGTAAATTGGTTAACAAACATGGATAAAAAAGATAGGAATTTGATTTTCGTTGGGTTTGCAGCTCTGATGTGGGTAATTTGGTGTACGCGTAACGACGTGGTTTTTGAAAAAAAAGATTAACCTCTTCTATGAAGGCTATTTTTAGGGGTGCATGCTGATTGCGATATTGGTCCCTACCGCAGCGTGACGAAGCAAGGGAGACCATCTATTTGGTAAGCAAGGCATTCAAGATCGTCGCCCTAGATATCTTTGCCAAGAATGGATGGAAAAACAATAATAGACTTTGCTTTCAATTTCTTCATGTCATTTGCGTACTATTTAACTTATTTGTGTGATCAACTGATGTACTGAGAATGTATGCGGTCACAGAGACCGGATATTTATCCATTTTTTAAAAAAGAAAAGAAATGTAATGGTCACAGATGGGAGCTCAGTTTTGCATGTTGCAAGCTCTAACATGAAGCTGGCGCTCAAAGAGTCAAATTCTGTTGCCAACTTCACCATCTGGGGTCAATTTTCCATTACGATTTTGAAAGCCCACAATGTGCGGTTTATATTTCTAAATTACAGCAACATCCTTAGGAAGCCTCACCAAAACCAGATTGTGAGGTTTCTACACGTGACCACAAAATGAGGATAGTTTATTTGGTAAGACTCAGCAAGAGTATTCACACTTTTGAGGATTTATTCAAGAAACAAATTGTGTTATTTTTTAAGTAGCAGACGACATGTCCGTGGACCAAGAGTCATCCTTTAATAATGTCATCAATTTCAAATCTACCAACCTTATCTTTCAAAGATATTCATAGTCTCATAGAGATAGAGTATACATATATGCGCGGCTTAATAGCACTTTTAGTCCCCAAAGATTGCTTAGAGGCTCATTTTAGTCCAGGGTCAAATCAGTCTTGAACGATGTTTGTCCAATCTAGTCCTTAATCTTTTGGTGGTAACCATGCATGCTGGCATACCATGTGTGTTTACTACTCCCTCCGTTCCAAATTATAAGATTTGTTTTGGCTTTACTAGATATATAGATATTATTATGCATTTAGACATAGAGTATATCTAAATGCATAACAAAGTCTATGAATCTAAAAAAGTTAAAACGACCTATAATTTGGGTCGGAGGGAGTACTAATAATAAATTAAATTTAATGGCAAGAGAAGATGATGATGATGATTAGATACCGACAATGGCATAGGATGCAAAGAGCATTATGGCTGTAGCCATCATCATGTGTGCCAAATCGCCATCGTGACACCAGACATTCGTGTTGGTTTTCTACAAGAGGACTTCGGACGATATTCATTTATTGGTTTGTACTAAGTGACTTTATATGTAGAGCACACCTTAATATTGAGAGCAACCATGTATACGCCTCTTTTTTAAGAATAGATGGTAAATTTTGGTTCATGATCGCATAGATGAATTTTGTTATGACTAACCTGGAAGTGTTGATGGTAAATATGGAGAAGGCACGCTTAATTATGTATGCTTAGAGGTACATTGGGTAATTTGATGTGGACACTCTGGATATTCGATGTCTCATACTCCCCCGTCTCAAATTACCATTTGTTTTGATTTTTCTAGTTACATAACCTTGCATATATATTTATCCTTGATATGCATATATATTTATGCCTAGTAAAAATATCCAGAAAAGTCGATATGACGTGAGACCATCTAACGCAGCACGCCATCTAAGACCATGGTCAGATCGTACAAAATAGGATAATTTAAGTGTCCTTTTCGAAGGAGGAAAATCAGTCTGTGCCTCTAGCCCCCACCCACCCCCGCTCTAGCCGCCAGCGGTTGGTGGTGTGTGTGAATGCGGCCCCGCCCGCTGCTTCAGCCGCATGGCCCACACTTCCGGTTCGGGTACCTCTCCGGGCCTTCACAATTGGGCCTTCGTTACACCACACCCACACCCCGGTGGGCTGGGCGACCGAAACCTTGGATCCGCCCATGGGCCCACAGATGTCTATCTCCGGCCAGCGGAGCGCGAGTCCGTCCGAGGCGAGTAGTAATAGTACACGGAGGCCGACCGTCAACCGACGCCGCGGGTCAAAGAGCGCACCAACAAAACCTAAGGCGGCGGGGGCGAGAACACACCACGGTCAGGCGGCGCGGACCAAAGCAAAGCACCCCCCGACTCCGTATCCGCACCGCGTAGTCTGATGGCGGCGACTCCAGCCACGGCTTCCGCGCCGTCCCGGTGCCTGTCCGGCGCCAAGCCGCGCTGCGCCGCCCTCCGCAGCCCCAGCTCGCTCGCCGTCGCGGCGCCTCCGGAGGGACTTCGGCCGCGGGGGAGCCGCGCCCTCTCCGTCCGTGCTAAGGTGAGCGTGAGGCCATATTATCGCTTCTGCAGCTTTAACCGCTGCGGTTCTAAATGCCGTTGACTTGTTTCGGCGTGTTCAGTGCTTACCGTAAAACCGTCCGTGGTCCCGTCATCCCAATCCCGTGGCAACGTGGGATTCTGAATCGGCTATGCGTTCGTCCGCTATAGACTTGAGTTAACTTGTGTTTTTCCACGCAGGTTGCCAGTGGCGTGCAGGGTGCCAGCGTGGTGGATGATGGAGGTGAGTTGTCCTTTGCTTGCCGATTCAGATAGCGTGTTTTGTACCCGTCGCGTACGATTTTGTATTACTATTCATCAATTGTGTAACGGCGCAATTTTTGGGCTTCGGTGATTTCTTTGTCGCTGCTTATGAAATTTTTTTGTGCAGTGGAAAGGCCATGGAAGCTGAGTGATGCTCGCCTTGTTCTGGAAGATGGTTCTGCGTGGAAGGCCAAGTCTTTTGGTGCTTCAGGAACACAAGTTGGTGAAGTTGTTTTCAACACGTCATTGACAGGGTAAATCCTCTAGGACTTGCTTTTACTTTTGTCTGAGTGATGGCATGTTTTGCATGTCCTAGTTGATTACTGCTTGTTTTCTCAGTCAAGATGACGGTTTACTCATGATGGAAGTTAAGTAGTAGATACTTCTTGAAAAACTAAGTAGATATTTGATGGGTCAGTTGACAGTTACTCCTACCAGAGCTAACTTATCTCATATAGCCATATAGGTGCACGGGTATTGCATATATGTTGCAGCCTAGTCACTGTTATATCAAAGAAATGAGCTGAAATATTAAAAAACCTGTTCCATCCTCTTTTCAATCCATTTTGTTTGAAATTTTCAGTTCTACGATATTAAGAGTACATCGGAGTTTGGTGCGGCATAACCATTAGGGATGAATTGCTGGATCCTGGTATTCCTTACATTAAAAAAAATATGTGCCTTTTTGAGGCCAGATAATTCGGGGAATGGTACTTTTGTTCATCACATTTGGTAGAGCTACTCAGGCATCGATATACTGAGGATGATAAGTTCTTTTAGAAAATACACAGAAGATGATTTTAGCTAGGCATATTTGTCTGGATGGTTGACCCAGGGATTCTACTAATCTGGCACTCAGATTTCAGAGTGCTACCATTCCTCAATAAACTTCTTTGTATTATCGCACAAGAGTTTTCATTTTTACATTGTGAATGCTGCAAGGCTGTCTTGCCACAGTATTACTCTAGCATGAGTGATTGTTTGTTTTAAATTCATGCATGACCCAGCAGCCTTGGTTATCTTGGTGATGCGAGCACCATTTTATGTTAGACTAAGAATCGTCCTTTATGTGTCATTCGTGGTTGCAGCTATCAGGAGATTTTGACTGACCCGAGCTATGCTGGTCAATTTGTCCTGATGACCAATCCCCATATTGGAAACACTGGCGTTAATCCCGGTTTGTTACCCTTCCTTAAAAGATGTAAGATGTTCTAAAATTAAGCATGAAATAACTTGTATTGCTTTTGCAGATGATGAAGAATCGAGCAGATGTTTCCTTGGTGGCCTAATCATAAGAAATCTAAGCATATGGTAAATTTTTCTGTTTTATTATAAGTTGATACTCTTGAGAGAACTTCCCCCAGTTTCTTGTTGTTAAACTTTTAATTTCTTTTGTAGTACTTCCAACTGGCGATGCAAAGAAACACTTGAAGAGTATCTGATTAAGAGGAACATTATGGGAATATGTAAGTAATAGAAGCTAACATGTCTTCTCTATCTCTAGTCCACATGCACGCACAAAAAGTAAAATAAAATAGATCTCTAACTTCTTCTTGGATTGCCCTTTTTTTCAGATGACGTGGATACACGTGCCATAACACGGAGATTAAGAGAAGATGGTAGTCTTATTGGCGTCCTGAGTACTGATCAATCTCGGACGGACGATGAGCTGTTGGAAATGGCCCAGAAGTGGAAAATTGTTGGTATGTTAAGATTTCTTTAAGCAGTGATGTCCTTGAGTCCTTCAGGAACTAACCTGCCCCTTTTTTAACCCCCCATATTTGATTATCTGTATGATTCTAAAAATTTCAACATACTTCATTATCAGTCTCCAGTGATAAACCTGATCCTAAATGACTGCCTAATGATTAGCTTGTATATAACATATTGCTCTTTCCCAACATAATATAGTACAAACTACCTTAAAATGTATTGAGCTATTGCTGGGTAAAATGCTACATAATATCTTTTTTAGGGCCTTTGCTAGACAATATCTGTTGACCTTTGTCGGAACTGAGTGCCATTGAATATCATCGATGAATTCATCACTTCAAATATCTCAGTGCATGTTTCAGAAAAGAAGAGTTGAAAAAGAGCAAGGGAGCAACTAAAAATATCTGCTTTTAAGTTTTAACTTTTATTAAATCTGTTGGAGCAACTTAGATTTGTTACTGTCTCAATTGAGTGACTTAGTTCATCTTGGCATTGTTTTGTTGCACATGGGAATGGTAGTTCTTCAGTACTTGTTCTGTTATATTGCTGCAAATGACCTCTGAATGATGTTTATGCTGTTGTCTCTTGGTTGTAATGGAAGTAACTTTTGTGTTAATATTATGCAGGAGTTGATTTGATTAGTGGTGTCACATGTGATGCTCCATATGAATGGTCAGACAAAACAGATTCAGAATGGGAGTTCAAGAAGGATCAGTCGAGTGAAACTTTTCATGTCAGTATTGGCGTCCTCCCTGGCTCCCTCGCTCCCTGTGCTCATCAAAATATATCTTGCAACTGACGTTGGCTTGCTTTTCTTCTATATAGGTGGTTGCTTATGATTTTGGAATCAAGCATAATATTATGAGACGCTTGACATCATATGGATGCAAGATAACTGTTGTTCCAGCGAATTGGCCTGCTTCAGAGGTACTTAAGTTGAAGCCTGATGGTGTTCTTTTTAGCAATGGTCCAGGAGATCCAGCTGCAGTTCCCTATGCTGTGAAGACAGTACAAGAAATAATTGGGAAGGTTCCTGTGTTTGGCATATGTATGGGCCACCAATTGATTGGGCAGGCTCTTGGTGGGAAGACATTCAAAATGAAGTTTGGTCATCATGGGGGGAATCACCCTGTTTGTGATCTCCGAAGTGGACGTGTAGACATAAGTGCACAGGTTTGTTCCGACATCTTGATTTTTTTTTCTGCCTGATATGAATCATGTCTGTTAAAAATCATCCAATTTTGTTTGACTGATACAGTACTGATCCTCTCACTTAGTTTCCTGTTGTATGACCTGCCTATTTGTTGAGAGGTGCTGCACTTCTTTCACGCTTTCCTTCAGTAAATTTGAACTGCCCAGACTCTTCATACAAAATTGTAAATTTTTTTAGGTAATCATGTTGTATCCACTTTGCCAGTCTAGCCTGCTAGATGAAAAGGTTGAATATTACAAATCAGTTGTGATATAAAAATTGATGTTGATCAAAGTGACTTGGCTGCTCCACCAAGAAAATCATGTTTTACCTCCTAGTAGAATGGTAGCATCCATGCCAGTGCTGTTACCTTTCCTTAATCTGTGTCTATGAGAGTCTGAAATGACTATTCTTTATCCCTTTTATTACTTGTTATGCTTCCTAGCTGTCTGCATGCTCTGCATTGTCCTAAACCACAATTTGTTTCCCTGCAGAACCATAACTACGCAGTTGACCCAGATTCACTTCCAGAAGGAGCGAAAGTAACTCACATCAATCTCAACGATAATAGCTGTGCTGGCCTTCAGTACCCCAAGATGAAGCTGATGTCTCTCCAGTACCATCCCGAGTCGTCACCAGGGCCGCATGACTCCGACACAGGTACATTTCTTTTAGTACTAGCCTCTTCTGTGTACAACATGTTGTGGAGTTCACTGCTATCTTAGTTTGATTGAGCTGACTTTATTATCCACCTTTTGTGCTTTACAGCTTTTGGTGAATTTATAGAGCTCATGAAGAGCAACAGATTGTGAGGAGTGGAGAGTACATGAGAAGGTCAATAATTATATTGGTGCTCCCTTGCACCAAGCTCAAAAGAATTTGTTGTACCTGTAGTGTCCGTCTTTCAGATGTTCTTGTGCTTGAATATTTTTTGGGGGTCGAAAGGACTTGAGAATAAGATGCTCTGCACTTTGTACCATGAAATCACCTGCTTGAGTTTCCTGTTACTGCAGAAAGATGCTTCATACTATCAAAACTGTACGGAAGCGGTGCACTAATGCCCTGCGAATTTCTTGCCGGCAAGTAAAGCTGGTGATGACGAGCATCAGTAGGGATAAAGAACGGACAGCGAGTAATAGAGGCTGGTCAAGGGATACTTTTGTTTTTCCAGGCTAATCAGATATGCACAACGTTGCTTTCAACTTTTTTAAATGTATGATGGAAAACCATCCAGCTTTTGGTGAGTGGCGCGAAGATCTTTCAGCGTGCGCGCGTACGCCGATGATGGAAAACTTTCTCGTTTATCCGGAATGCACTTTCAGATGCTCTATCTGACCAGATTGACGGCTCTACGAGGAGGGGAAAAGGGGTTAGGGTTCTTTTTTAGCTGTTGGCGCTGCCAGTGGATAGGTGGCTGGGTGGGTTTGCCAGATTCATTTGAGTTGGGTTGGGATGTCTGTTTTTCGATCACCGTCTGTTTTCGGCAATTAGTCGAGGTCACGCGACTTGGGAATTTGCTGCGTGTCTCCTCCCGCAGCTCGCTACCCGTCCCTTTCCTCGTTTTGCAAGGTGTTTGGTTGTAGGTCGTAAGCACCATCACTCTCTAAGAAAAGAGTGCGCGAGAGAATCCGCCTTCCAGGTTTTCCGATCATTCTTGGTGGGGTGAGGCAAGCTTATCTTATTAGATCAAAGAGCAGTAACCTGAAAAGAAGCAAACAAAAAAAAAGTAAGGCAATTGAAAGAAGAAATTAATGAGTAGAAAAAACATGACAATCGAGACGCCAGTGCACTTTTGGTTTTTGCGATGCATCGATTATCATTCTTTGACCACCGCATTGTACTATGTTTTCACCATCAATTTGTCTCGTCCAAATGTGTTCGTAGGTTGACTCCAAATCAATCATAACTCAATTTTATTTTCCGCTTTAATTTTACAATTGCTACTCGGCCTGGAGTACTATGTTGGAAACCATGTCATTATTTCCAATAATGGTATATAAATTCAGTATCGGCCTTTGGGCTTAGCCACGTCCTTCCCGGCCCCTAGGTCGGCACTAACCTCGAAGCATCCTCTGCCCACACCGTCGTGCTCATATTCGGCCGTGCCAGCGCCGCCGATCGAACTCGCCCCAGAGTCCAGGCACCGACCCAAGCACGGGTAGCCGCCACCCAGAGACACTCTCTGCAGCTCGCGGCCGTCGTTGTCCTCGCTTCCCTGTCCAATCCCCGGCCGCCGGTTTCGGACTAGCGTGATCCATCCGGGCCTGGGAATTGTGATTGATTTCTCTCGTGGGTGAGGAAACCCTAACTTTCTTGGATTTAGCGGGTGTTGTTCTTGGGGAATCGTTTTAACTGCAGCGAGCAATCAATTCCGAATCTCTTCCAGTTACTAGCGGGATTCCTCGCTGCATGGTGTGGTGCTTGTTTAATTTACCATGCACGGTTCTGGTTCAGTTCGTTCAGGTGCTTTCTTCAGCGAGGCTAGATCGATCTCAGTTGAGTCCGTTGATTTTAAGCGGCGTGTGCAGTTAATTTTCTATAAAGTTTGGGTGTTCAACCAAATTGCCCGCCGTTTCTTACACTGTCTTATCAAGATTGTTGATAATTAATGTTCTTCATTGGAGCCCAATTAATGTTCTTCATTGAATAGGCGGCCGTTCTCCCTGCATTGTAGAATTTGCGTTAAAAGTAAAGTGCAAGTACAAAGTTACAAGAAAGTAAGGTACAAAGTTGGAGAAAGAAAAACAGTGAAAGAAATATGGAAAAGGGGGCTTGGGAGTAGGAAGTACAATGTCTGAGGTCGGGAAAACAGTTGTTTCAGCAAATTTTGAGTCTGAAGCCAATCGATCTGTGTTTAGAGTTTCTTAGGTAGCACTGAATTTCCACAGCTCTATTATCTCTTTAATATTCCTTCCTACCTGATGTGCAGGCCACAATTGTATTTTGAAGACAACATTTGGATGGAGCAGCATGATTCCTTGGCTGACTCGCCAAGGAGGCGGTATAACCTTCTGCGAGACAAGGTCCAACTGGTCAAAAGGAAGGACTCAAACCGCTATGAGATTGTCCGCTTTCACGATCCATTGTCTTTTGAGAAAGGCTTCTTTGTTGTAATCCGCGCCTGCCAGCTTCTGGTACAGCACAATGAAGGGATAATATTTGTGGGTGTTGCCGGACCCTCCGGTGCTGGGAAGACAGTGTTTACTGAGAAGGTCGTCAATTTCATGCCTAATGTTGCTGTGATATCAATGGACAACTACAATGACGCAACTCGCATAGTTGATGGCAATTTTGATGGTAGTCCTAATCACCAAGCACTTTGCATCTTGTCCTATTGTTTATTAATATGTATGCCACTTCCTTCACAACAACAAAATTTCTGAAAAACTAATGGAAGATAGTTGATGTCACATATATCTGAGCAGTGTGTCTACACATCTGGTCACTTGGAAACTGCATACCTCTGCATTAATAATGTGATAATTATTATCCTATATGCTTTATGATGCAATGTTAGTATGAGATTATTGCAAGCTGCATTCTCTAAGGTGATAAGTTTTCCAACCACAGAAATTGATATTTTCGCATATTCAAACTTGCTCAGATCCACGTCTAACAGACTATGACACACTGTTGGAAAACATTCATGGTCTCAAGGAAGGAAGGTCAGTTCAAGTTCCAATATACGATTTTAAGGCGAGCTGCCGGACTGGGTATAGGTAAATAATCGCTGCCATCTTTCAGCATAAAGCTTAGGTCCATATTTTGTTATTCATTTCTAAGATTACCATTTCTTATGTGCAACAGAACAGTTGATGCCCCTAGCTCCCGGATTGTTATTATCGAAGGTATATATGCACTGAGTGAGAAGTTACGGCCATTTATGGACTTGCGTGTTTCTGTCACTGGTGGTGTTCATTTTGACCTGGTGAAGAGGGTTTTAAGGGACATACAGCGAGCTGGCCAGGAGCCTGAAGAAATAATTCATCAGATCTCAGAAACGGTAGGTTGAATTTTCCAAATTGGCTATACATTTCATAAACAGTCTTATGGTTCATGTTAACATGTGAATTACCTCTTACTGCAATCGGTGTGGTTTAATGAAAGATGGCATTTCCAGGTTTATCCAATGTACAAGGCTTTCATTGAACCAGATTTGGAGACTGCACATATTAAAATCATCAACAAGTTCAATCCATTCTCAGGGTTCCAAAATCCCATGTACATTCTAAAGGTATGCATTAATAACATCTCGTTTTCTTTTTTTTTTTCATCCATGTCCTAGCAATCTTGGTTCTCGTCTGATCACAAGACAGCTTAAACAACTAATAGAAAATTGTTGAATTGTGCACCAACGACATAGTTTCAACAACAATTTTTTTTTATGATTTTGCCAGTATAACTTACCATTGGCTGTCTGTACTTGCAGTCATCAAGGTCTCTAACACCTGAGAAAATCAAGGCTGTGCTTGGTGATGATCATACAGAAAGCAACGAAGAAACTTATGATATATATCTACTTCCACCTGGTGAAGACCCAGAAGCATGCCAATCTTATTTGAGAATGCGGAATAGGGAAGGGAAATATAATCTAATGTTTGAGGTATATCAGTTTTTTGTTTTTCCTCTCATCGATAAAATTTGAGTTTTATGTTTTTTTCTCTCTAGTGAATGGAATTTCAGTTTATCTTTAATGGCTGCATATTATATTTTTGAAGGACATTGTTGGTTGTTCATGTTCTAATGCTAGATTGCTAGTATTGTAAGGTTCTTTTGATTAAGACCATTCTTTAGCTTCCATGTAATTTATTCCATACACATACGCCCAGGAATCTTTAATTTGCTAAAACATGGAACTTTAGTTCAGTTCAGTTTCTCATTGCAGTAAGACTCTTAATTGTATGTCTCTTTCTATATTTACTAGAACTGCTGAACTGAACACTTTTCTCAGTCTTCTACGCAGTTGGCTTTGTTCTACCCTCTTTGGCTTTTTCACATGTATTTGTTCCTGGATTCCTGTAACTAAGTGCGATGAACAAACCTTTGCTGTCAGCCCTGGTTTTCACTTACCCCCTTGTGTTCTTTTTGTACTTGAAGGAATGGGTGACCGACAATCCTTTTATTATATCACCAAGGATCACTTTTGAAGTCAGTGTACGTCTTCTTGGTGGTTTGATGGCATTGGGATATACTATTGCAGCTATACTGAAGAGAAGCAGTCGTGTTTTTTCTGATGGCAAGGCAACTATTAAAATTGACTGGCTGGAGCAACTTAACCGGCAGTATATACAAGTGAGCATAATCTTTGCCGTTTGGTTGCTGTAGTTTCTCTCAGTGTTATTGTTCACATCTCGAGTTCTTAAGTACTATCTAATTCTTTACTTTTTGTATCTCAACAACTGTTTAATAACCTTGCTTCTTTTTTTTAGGTGCAAGGAAGAGATCGGCTTTATGTTAAATATGTAGCAGAGCAGTTAGGTTTGGATGGTTCTTATATACCACGCACATATATTGAGCAAATTCAGCTAGAGAAATTGATAAACGATGTTATGGTATGCATTTGATTAGTTATGCGCTTACACAACATATTAGCATTACTTCTAGTTGTATTGCTTAGTCATCGGTTGGGTCTGACTGATATGCAGGCATTACCAGAGGATTTGAAGACAAAGCTCAGCATTGATGATGAGCTGGTCTCAAGTCCAAAGGAAGCCTTTTCCCGTGTTTCTGCGGATAGAAGAAACAAACTTATGAAGAGGTTTCTTAATAACATACCTGTTTCCATTTTAAACGGTTGCTCCTGTAAAGTTAAATATTAACTTTGGAACCTGAATAAAGTTAGCTGATTTTTTTTTGTCATTATTGTCCAGTGGTCTATCTCATTCATATTCAACGCATGGAGACAAAAATATAGTGAAATTGAGTAAACTGACAGATAGCAACAGGAGGTTTGGTGGAGGACGAGCCCCTGAACCTCCTGCCATCAACCAGGTGAGTTTTGTAAAGAGATATATAACTAAACGTGGTAATCCAAAGCCTATATTTGACATATGGAACACTGATGTGCAAATGTTCTTGTTTCCACTTGTATTTCATAGGGTGCAATCACCCAGCTTTCTGAGCAGATATCAACATTGAATGAAAGGATGGACGAGTTTACCTCTCGAGTTGAAGAACTTAATTCAAAGCTTACAGTGAAGAAACATCTACCCAGTCAACAGAATTTGGCTCTTCCAAACGATGCTTGTAATGGTTCCACACCTACGAATCTCTTTGTTTCTCAGTTAGGCAATGGTACTCTGATACCTCATTCTTCATCGTCAAACCAACTTGCAAAGGATTCCCCTATGATAGAAGAGGTCTCCCTCCCCTCCCTATATTTTTCATAGCTTGTTGGAATTAGATGTATTAGTACTGTTAACATTGTTTTAATACCAGTTTATTTAATAGCTCAAGAGTTCAAAGGGAATTTTTGAGACCTCAAAGACAGGCCATAACAATTTGATAAAAATAGCAGTGATCAGGGGTTGTCATGGATTTCCTCAAATAGAGTAGACATGTGGGTCACAAATTCGATCATGTTTGAGTTTATCTAGTCCAAAACAAATAAAAAGAAAATCAAGTAATTCAGCTCCTTTTCTAGTACAAGTAGTGTCACAATATAGTTAGCGTCTTAGCGATGTCCAAAAACAATGTTACTATATATCTATGAAATATCAAATCATATTTAGATTGGAAAAACCACATATCGAGTGTGAATAATTGCATGGTTTCATAAGTTAGTTTGATGCACCATTAGTATTCATGCACAAATTGACAAAACTGAAGGAACCAAATGTCACATGGTTTCAACAAGATGTACTTTTAGTATTCATGCACAAACTGACAAAATTGAAGGAACCAAATGTCAACGCCCCCCAAAAAAAGTAACCAAATGTCACATGGTTTCAACAAATACTGCCTCTGTTCCAAAATGTAAGACATTTAAATTTTGGCCTAAGTCAAACTTTTTTTTTTACTTTGACCAGATTATAGATATTTGCATTAACAAGATTTATTTGATATAACTAATTTGATGTTGTGGATGTTGCTGTATTTTTCAATAAGTTTGGTCAAAGTTAGAGAAATTTGACTTCTTACATTTTTGAACGGAGGGAGTACCATATAACTAATTGAACTCATGTGCACCTTCTGCAACATTCAGCTGAATTGCAGGTTAACAATCCCATACCTTCTCTTCAGAAAATAAAAAATCTGGCATAAAATGTTCCTGTGGCAAAGCTTCTTCATGACAGGACTCTTGAACTCGATTTTTCTTCTTCATCTTAGATATGTATTGTGCAAAGCCTAGGCTGAATGAATATGGTACTCTTGACTTTGCTAAATTTTAATGGTATAAGCAAGTTTTTTGGTTATTCAATATGTTGTGAAATTCTATTTAGTATCTTATTATAACACTTCATTTGTACATATCTTGACTTGAATTTCATGTTTGATGCTTTGTTTCCTAAGCAGATTATGAACATATCAAGAGGTCAGCGCCAAGTTATACATCAGCTTGACAATCTGACTAACCTGCTTCATGAGCATTTGGTCTTAACGCGACAAGCAAATGCCGCCAGCAGGAACGGAGTGCTGGATATTGACTCAGTCATCTGCCCACTTATTTGCCTGACAGTAGCCAGTGTTGGGTACTTCATGTTTAAAGGTCTCAGCCGGGGCTGACCAAAATGAATCAGCCCAAACATGTGCTCTGAGGCTTACCATCGGTTGGTGAAGTTCAGGAGGAAGCCAACCATCACAACTGATCTGCAATACATACCCCAGAGTTCAGATTCCATACTGATGTTCTCTCCTGCAAGCTAAAGATAGACAACCCACAAACGCTTACAGCAGGAAGACCATATCTAACAGCTTACAAGGTCCTAAGATAAAGTCATATACCATCACAATCAACAAAGCCTTCGTTTTTGAGAGAATTACTCACAAAAATGGTGTACCAGAGGCATATACTTTTCTGTAACGGATACTGGCTGTCCCCAGTATCAATAAATTTTGGAGATGATAATAGATTAATAATCCTCAGATAATGTCGATGAAATTATGAGAAAATCTTGCTGGAAATTGTTGTGTGTCTCATGTTTTCTGGCTCACCAAGTTCGCCTGGTCACAAGTCGCACCTGTATTCAAACAGGACGCTTTAATGAGGCGTTGCCTCTCCTCATTCTGAAACGAGCTACACAAGCTGGCATGTAACCATTAATGAGTCACAAATTCAGCTCCAAAAACACATAATCCGTTATGCATTACGGAAAGAACATCACGTTTTGCCCTTTTTCTTTTAGATGATGACATCGGATGCGCTGCTTCACCCAGAAAAAAAAGTTTTCGGCTGAACCCCCAAAAATAAAATTGCCCTCCGTAATAAATGGAAAAGGTGCGTCGTCGCAGAAGGAAACATAACCCCGGCCCAATGCGAAAGGGTACTTTTGGGCTTTCCGAACGGCCCACACTCTGCAAATTGCACCGGCCCGTCCGTTTCCTGTTGCAAAGTCCAAACCCAATGCGCTACCACAATTATAAATCTGTGGCATCCGGTGACGTCCGTCCGGAAGTCAAGTGCCGCCGCCCCTCTCCGCTCCGCCCCTCTCGTGCGTGATCCTAGCTAGGGTTGGTTCCCCTCTTCTCGCCGCTCTCGCGATGGACAAGGGCGGCGTCGCGGTTGCCCCGACCCCGGCGGGCTCCTCCGCTGCCGCGGGGAAGAAGGCCAAACGCTTCGACATCAAGAAGTGGAACGCCGTCTCCCTCTGGGCCTGGGGTACGGACGAATCGATACATGTCCTCTCCCCTTCTCGATTTTTAAAATTATTTTTCGCTTGAATTCGTGCGATCTGACTCGATTTCGTCCTCGTTTGCGCTGTGCGCGCCCACAGACATCGTGGTGGACAACTGCGCCATCTGCCGCAACCACATCATGGACCTCTGTGAGCACGCCGCTCCGCCCCCTTCGATTTGTTTGTTATGGTTTTCTGCTTGTTGATCTGACCTCGCGATGGCGTCGGATTTCGCGTTTGCGTGTGATGCAGGCATCGAGTGCCAGGCGAACCAGGCGAGCGCCACAAGCGAGGAGTGCACCGTCGCTTGGGGTACGATTCCCATCTGCTTACCCTTTTCCCCCCATTATTACCCTAGCGAATGCAGGGTTTACTTGCCGCTTTGAAGTCTTTTGTGGTGCGGTGACTAGTAGCGTTACAGTGGCTACTAGATTTGGTGATGGTTGTGGCTTGAAATTAGATGTGTTATTTGGGACCCATGGTGGAGTAGTTGGAAAGGGTTTGCTACTGGCAACTGGCAAGTGTTTGATCTTATTTATCACTGATGGTTTTGGTTGCCAAAGTCAAACACAGTAGTGAACTATAAGTACAGATAGACATCTACATGCTAAAATCAGCGTTGGTTTACATGTTGGTTTTTGTTTGACCTAGTGTGTAGCCTTTGACTATAATCTCCGAACGTTATCTCTGCCTAGTCTCCAACCTTTGGTGTCCTGGGATGTGTTGAAGGGGTTTACTTTGCTTGGAGCCAGGATCCTGGTTGGAACACCTAATTTTAGTTGCATAAGAGCAGATGTTACTGAGTAGCAGTTGTAATGCGTAGTTTGCCAGTTATAAGTACATGGATATGATTTATATGCTTTTAGTATAGTTGTACCTTTAACTGTGTAATCTAACAAAAATATTCAGAGTGTTGTATCAGATTGTTCTTGCATGCCATTCTAGTATAATGACTGAAGCGTTAGGAGGTCCTGTTATATCACACATCAGGAATCCAGTTCAATTTTAGGTGCTATGTGTTACCAAGTCACACAAATCATTCATAAATTGATGGAAATCATTGTCAAACGCTCATATGTGATCTTTTGCATGTTACCTCTTAATTTTGGACAGCTCTAATTTTGTGCTAGTCTTTGCATTTTGCATCACTTGTGTTGATCATGAATTACAGGATCCCTTTTTGATAAAGTAGTGATGTATTTTGGATGCTTTGGCTGATCTTATCTAGCTACATGTTTAAGTATGCATTGTAATCTTAGTTTTCCTCAAGAAAACAAGGCCACTCTATGTGACCAAACGTTTTTTTTGTGTCTTCCTCAACTGCAGCAAAATCTGGGCGGTAGCTGGACTTTTGTGATTATGTGTGTACTGTGATATTTCTCTCCTCAATCTTATCACTTGTTTGTTAATTGGATTCCCAGGCTGATTCTGATTGTGGATTTACTAAGCTTGCATTGTATTTTGCGCAGTATTGAAAGTTTTAATTCTTAACAGAGTCACTTGATTTCCAAAAAACTGATAAATATGTTTGTGTTATCAGGAGTTTGCAACCATGCATTCCACTTCCACTGCATCAGTCGTTGGCTCAAGACCCGTCAAGTGTGCCCTCTAGGTCAGTATCCCTGTCAATTCTCTTTTGATCAATCTGATTGTTACTGATGCCTGGTCCACCTTGTCTCACCTTGTATGCAGACAACAGCGAGTGGGAGTTCCAGAAGTATGGTCACTAGATAGTAGCGGCTTTGGCATGAAGCTGCTTCATGTTTCAAGTAGTTTAGCAGTAGTCGTAACTGATGATTCTGAAGAAGGCTATGGATGGTTAATGTTTCTGAAGCTCGAATTTTGGTTTAAACCGTCCTTAAGGCACTGTTCAGCAACTCTTTCCTCGCTTTAAGTTGTAGAGGGATGTCTCTGTTTGCAGAAATTAAGTAGCATTTGGTGTGTATAGCAATGTGTGGTTCTCCTGTTCCCTTTATCTGCATACGAATTTGCGATGTTTGAGCTACACAATGAAATGGTATCAACTTTAGAGAGAAATTTGCAGCGAAATTCCACTATTTGACTAGATGAAGCACCGGGCCTGCGTAAATTTCCGATCTCCATCTTCAGCAAATCAAACTGGTTCTGACGCTAAACTGGCACGCATTTGTTTTGCTATTTCAATCATTGTCCAAAAGAGTCTTCGCTGGCGACGATTATGCGATTATAAGCTGGATCAAATGAGCTGTTGCATTATTTTTTTTATTCCATCCAAGAGAATGCAGTTATAACTGCGATGAATATATACGGTTCGACACGGCGGATCTGCCACTAAAGCTCGCACATCAGAGGTAGAAAAGGAGAAACAGTAGTCACCGCTCACATTCACAAGGACAGTATAAAGGCACTGAACAAGTAAACAATGATAGCATTTGAAACTTTACAACAATCAATTTGAACATTTCATATTTCTAGATAGGCAAGCACCACTACAATTGCCCCATTCGAACAAACCAATTGAATATACCTTAGTAACATTCCACACTTTTCATCAGAGCAGTCATTTATGCCGCAACTGTGTTTCTCTTGGTGACAGTGTATGGGTTGGTCTCGAGCAGATTCTCCAGGGACTTCGCCTTCCTGCTTCGCACCCGGCCAGCCTCCTTAAGCAGCTCCCCAAGTCTCCGCTTCTCGTCGTCGACGTCTGGGTTAGCGGTACCCAGCTTCTCCTCGCGCATTCCAACAACATATTCCAAGATCTCAATGGCCTCATCCAGTCTGGTAAACAAAATGTGAATATTAACTGATAGTTAGCCGTGAAAATGAAACACAAACTGTTAACATTATCAGGATACAAGGGTGCTAATGGGTGATGTTTCTTCCCTGTGGTAAGTTTTGGAAAGTGATTCAGGAATATAGCATTGTTGCTTCAGGAAACTGATCTAGCCAGCTAAGTTAGTGCTGACATCAATGATCCAGCCAGTTGTTGTTCAGATTACAAAGCTAACAGTAAGATAGCATTGTTGCTTTAAAATTCTGATCCAGACAGCTAAGTTAGTGTTGACATTTCTGATCCAGCCAGTTGTTGTACCCTTCTACTCAGACTATAAAGCTAACAGTCCACATGTCTTACAAAGTAGCATGAAGTTTCCACACATACAACTGGGAGAAAAAACAAATAGATAAAGGGAAAGTAAGACGATAAAGTATGTACAGCCCTTCTTTACAGAACAGACAGCGAAAAGCAACTAAAGATGACGCAAGATGGCCCTACTCCAATTAAATTGATCCAACTTTATTAGCAATCAATATCCGATCAACTAATTCGAGTAGCAAAAGCTGGTTAAGATGCCAATCATGTGCCTAGCTGGAAGAGGAGATGACTAATACCAAAGAATTCCGACTTACTAGTGTACCTTTACCCTACACACCACATACTATTTCCAGGAAATCACTTAACAGAAAGCGTGTACCTTTACCCTACACACCACATACTATTTCCAGGAAATCACTTAACAGAAAGCGAATCATTAAGCGGCCGCACGGACAAATCATCAACAGCTAATTGAGACAACAATATTGAGTAAGGAGAAGTAGGGAGCTTACCGGCCCATTGCATCATAAGTTCCAGCAAGATTGCTATACACTCCTAAAGTATCTGGATGATATGGCCCGTATTCTTGTTCCAGAACAGTTCTGGCTTCCTCAAACAGTTCTGCAGCTTCATTTATTGAGTATCTTTGAACACATGCCAACCCCATCTGGTTCAGGGCAATCCCAAAGAAGGCAGACTTCTTCTCACCACAAGTGCGGAGCTTCGCAATCGCACTCTTGAAGGAATCGTAGGCCTCTCCGTAATTGCCCAGAATATAGTGCAGAACACCCATCTGAGCCTCTATTCCAGCAATTGTGCTCTGCTGGCCGGCCGAATTGTTGTACATTTTTAAGGCCTTCTGAAGTAACTTGAGTGCTTGTTCATGCTCATTCATTGTCTCATATATGGCTGAAACATCAGTTAAACCAGTGGCAATTTCTTCTAGAGAAGTTCCTGGAATAGGTTTCTGGTAAATCTTTAGGGCATTTTCACAGTAAGATTTTGACTCCCTCAGCTTCCCTGTCTTGTTGTACAGATCCGCTAGACGCACAAAAACAGAAGCCACAGTTGCATGATTCTCTCCTTTGCTGGTCTTGAATACCGTAAGAGCTTTCTGATAAGCAAACACAGCCTCATCATATCGACCCAAGGAGAGGTAGATATCACCAATGCTGCAATCCACTGAGGCCACCTCTGTCTCCTGACCATTGGCTACCATGGCCATGCTAGCCATCACTAGATGCTCCAGGGCAGCTTCATGGTCGCCCTTGGTGTCACAAATTAGACCCATCAGCCTCCTATCAGCTGTTTCTTCTAGTGAGGCTGGCTCGCCGTGTTCCCTGTGTATGTCAAGGGCCATCTGACACAGTCTTTGTGCTTCATCGAGTTGTAATGCCTGCACATGGGCTTCAGCTAAGTACCGGCAAGTTTCTCCAACCCTTGGGTCTTGCTCTCCCAATGTTTGCTTCTGAATTTCAAGCCCAGAAGCATACCATTGCAGTGAGAGTGCAGTCTGACCTAGCATGCCATAGGTGTCCCCCAACTGCATGCAGCCAGAAAACTTTGCAAGAGCATGCTCCTGACCTTCCTCGATTACAGGGATCTCGAGGGATCGCTGCAGCACAGGGACAGCCTCTTCATATTTTCCCAAGTTGCAGTAGATTGCTGCAACAACATGCAAACTCATCACCAAGTTTAAGCTCGGCTTTCCACCAGCACATTTCTCAAATGACTTGGTGGCACGGAGAGCATATTTCAATGCCCGCCGTGGATTTTCCGAGGCAATCAAGTCTCTTGCATGTTTGAGAAGAAATGGACCAAGGTCTGGATTATCAAGTCCAGCATCTTCTGTTCCATTCTGTGGATTGGCATTTGATTTCCGCCGACGGCCAACTCGGCTTGCTGGTTTGCTGACCTCGCTCTCGCCATCCTCAGTAGACGCCTTTCCATTAGGGCCAACAGAGGCATCAGACTCGAGCTGTGATTTTGAGGCCTTCTTCGACTTCTTGGACGAATTGGAAGACTGCGCCTTGACTGGGGTCCCATTCTCTGCAGGAGGGAGCGCATTGTTAACACTTCCGTTCTCCTCTTCCTCCTCAATCACCTTCATGGCCTCCATCTCCCCGGCAACAAGGTGGCGAAGTTCTGAGTCAATCCTTGATTCCTCCCCATCGGAGCCGAAGCTCTCACGTGATGGGGACCCACCCTCACTTGAGCTCTCCATCTCACACACATTGTTGTAGAGCTGCTCAATTGAGGGCTCCCCAGCACCGGAACCCTCAACATGCATCTCAAGTGCCTCGCTTTGCATGCTTGCCGCCATTGTTGAAGCTGCCGTCGACTTTGGAGCGGACAGATGCTCGTTGTTTTGAGGGGAATTCACCCCGTTCAGCGCCTCCTCTGTGACAAGCCCATCCACTGTAATTCCAGGCATCTTGGGCGAAAATTACGCCAAAAACGTTCTAATCCCGGAAACCGAAGCAGATGGCTAGCTCTCCAGCTCTCCACCCTGGAAGAAATGGAACAAAGTTATTAAGGTGACATGTAGATGATTCAAAATTGAACCCGTACGAACCAATTAACGAATAAACTTCCACATTAGCTAAGCTATTAATGCCGAACAATCGGGCAACACAACATCAGATCGGATTTATTCATACAATGGAACGAAACGCACAAAGCAATACCAACAAAATTGCAACTTTCGGCAGCAGAGGCATCAGGAGGAGGGGCAGAATACCAATTCGCAACAACCAAGCGGGATCCCACTCCCCCGACCATGCAAAGCGCAAATTGCCGCCCACACCAACGCACCCCACCAGGCCAAACCGCGGAAAAATAGCAGCAAGGGGAAGTTGAAGACGCGGCAATCGGGTGGATCTGGGTGGCCTCACCGTGATCAGCGCTCAGCAGCTCGATCCACGCGGCATTTGCACGTGTGCCTGCCGGCCGCGGTGGAGGGGGTCGAGCAGCTCGTGCGGCGGGGAGGCCGATGGAGGAATGAACCGTCAGGTCCGCTGCGGGAGGAGAGCCTGGTAGGAAGGTGAGGAAGAGGTCGGGGGAGGCTGCCTTGCCATAGGAGGTGGTGACGGTGGGGGAGATGAGAAGACGAGTGCGGCGGAGGTGGGGCAGGGGGAGAAAATGGCTCGCGCCTCGGTGCAATCGGACCGGAGTACCGGACCACAAATGAGCCATCCCACGAGCGGGCAGGGGCGTTTTGGTCAATCTCGACAGGTGCGTCCGGAGTCGATTGCGAGAGAAAAGGTCCAAACCCAAAGGGAAAAGAAACGGGTGGTAAAATACCGGATTGTTTGATCCACAAATGACAAATCATCGGTTGCTTAGGCTAAAATGCAAGCATCCATTGCTTCATTTTTCTACTTCTACCTGTGCTCTGTTCAATTGCATCCATAATGCCTTATTGCCTTTCATTGATTTTATTTATGTCCAG
Organism: Setaria viridis; assembly: GCF_005286985.2. NCBI lineage: Eukaryota > Viridiplantae > Streptophyta > Magnoliopsida > Poales > Poaceae > Setaria > Setaria viridis. The sequence continues at coordinate 35,485,174 of NC_048263.2, forward strand.
CATTTCGTTTAACAAAGCTTATTTATAGGACAATTTGGTCTCCAGATGCCGTCTTCAAATCTAGATTCTAGGGAGTGTTTGATCCTGAAGCTAAAATTTAATCCGTGTCACATCGAATATTCGAAGACTAATTAGAAGGACTAAATATGAGTTAATTATATAAAATTAATTACACGGATGGAGGCTAAACGATGAGACGAATCTATTAAGCCTAATTAATCCATCATTAGCAAATGGTTACTGTAGCAGCACATTGTCAAATCATGGACTAATTAGGCTTAATAGATTCGTCTCTTCATTTAGCCTCCATCTATGCAATGGGTTTTGTAAATAGTCTATATTTAATATTTCTAATTAATATCTAAACATTCGATGTGACAGGAGCTAAAGTTTAGCTCGAGGATCCCAACACCCCCCTAGAGCAGCCATCAGTTCTAAACAAGGCTCAGGTTTCAAGTTTTCATCAGATTCCATTTTAAGAATGGCATGGTACTATGGTAGCAAATCTCCAGGGATTCTATTCTACGGCTGGATAGGATGGATTGCATCAAGTGGTTTTCAGAAAGCGGCGCCCTGCCAACTTGCCTTTGCCTATCTATCCATCAGTCCCGAGTCCCAACTCTTGCAAACTCTCTCCGATGCCCATTGATGTTGAGCACCGACTTGTTAATCAGGGCACGGTATTTATCAAGCGCTCGCTATAAGTATCGTTCTCCTGTGTCATCACGGAACATGTTTGTGTTTTCCTTTTAGGAAATACAGGGTGCGCGGTTGGTAAAACGAAACCGGCCGGCCACGTCTTGCTATGTGTGGCTGCGAGCGACATTTCTCGTTGGAATTGGGCACCTCAACTACCGATCAAAACACCTGTCAGGATTAAGATCGAAATTACGAGGAGACGGAGAGGGACATGGGGATTAAAGAGATCATGTTGTGGTTGTGGAGGAGGGAAAGAAGCCAAGTGCACACCTCTGTCTGTCAATGGTTGTGAGTTGTGACTAGAGGAGCGAGTGCACAACAGCGATGTAGCATCCCCTCCATTGGTCGGCATATCAATGGTCATTTCCACACCAGTTGATGCAATCTGTTGCAGGTATTGCAGCTGCAGTGAACCAAATCCCCACAGGAGATCTCACAATGTTCTTGTTCACACTTCACAGCATCTCTTGTTATACACCAAAGTTGGGTAGCACCGTTTTCGTATGGGTCTGTGCAGGTAGCGTATGATTGGAAGATCCTTTGGTAGAGCTGCTCTCCTTTTTATTTTTGCATGTCTGAAGAAAGGTCAGGAATTGGCTTTGCTGTTTCGGTTGTCAGTAGGAGGAGAGAAGGTGCAGCTAGCCGCGGCGGCAGCTGGCCAGAGTGGACGTTCGGTTGGCACGAAAGCGACGGGGCGGCGGAAACGAAGGTTGTCGTGTTGCCATTGACGCTTAACAAACATAAACAACGCACTAGTTGCAGCCGCGCGCGAGGGGAGGACAGGACGGCAGCTTCAGGGTAGGCGAGACTTGCTCGTCACCGACCGGCCGGCGAGCTCGATCGGCCGCCGCTTTTTTCTGGCTGGCTGGCTGGCCGGGCGGAGCGGATGCCCGGATGGATTTCCCTGAACCACCCCCGTCCGAGACGGACGCGTCCGCCGTCGCATCAGCATCACCCGCGTTGGGTCGAGGACTCGAGGTGGACGGACACGCGTACTGTACCGTTATTATTCCACAATGGAAGGGACGGCGTGATGGTGTGAATCCGTCGGCGTAGATGGCATGTAGTGGTTGGTCAATGCCTGTGATCCTCGCGCTGGACGGCCTGTACCGGGCGGCCGGCGCGATGATTTATCGCGCGCCACCGATGGCCCGTGACACCGGCGCGCGGGCCTCCGTCGTCGATCGGCCGGCGTGGCGTGGGTCACGACAAACCGGACGCGTCGCGTTTATGGTCGTTGTGCTGGTGAAATGGTGTGGTCGATGAGGTCTTTGATGGATTGGTGCGTCGACGTTACTGAAGGGAAAACAAAAGGTTAACAACCGGTCGGATCGGTGCCGTTGGGTTGTCCTTTTCCCGTCAGCAAACTGCACCCAGGGTGATAAAAGTAGAGAAGGGGAAAAATACTACTAGGATATGAGAGCGCACGCTGCAGCTAGTTTCTTCTCTGAAGACGTGCAGCTGCTGGAACAGCAGTTGATCGCTTGATCGGCTGAAAGTGAAAAGCGATGCAAGCGGCGTGTTCTTGAATCCTGACTTGGTTGTGGACGAGACGCGACGGACTGCGGCTTGCCGGATCCCGCTCCCGTTCCGGCTCCAGATGCGTCTTCCGGTCACCGAATGAATGCCGTGCTGGTGCGCTGATGCCTCGTCCTCGGCGCGGGGATCGCGCTTTGGCCTCCGTGGCGCCCCGAATGGCGCGCCGTGGACTCGTGGTACAGGACAGCGCGCCGTGAGTCGAGCCCGTGCCCCGTAGAGCCGGCCGGCACGCTGGAATCTGAGGCACATGGCCGTGTGCCGTGCGCGTGCGTACGGGGGAGCGCGTGTGATGAAGCGGCCCCGGCCCCGGCATGGCATCTCGCGGCGAGGAGAGGCGAGAGGGAGAGGGCGGCGGGGACGTGTATGACCCGCTACAACTATACATCGCGCGCGTGACAGATAAACCTGTCGTCAGTCGCTGCCAGGTGGATCCCACAAGTCAGCATCGCTACTCGTCACCAAATCCCTGTGCTCGCCGCTGCAAGGTTAGGGTCGGGGATTTCGAGGTTTGGGGTTTAAGGGTTGAGGTAGTCGCCAATTAGGTCCCGGCTATAGATAAAGGGTTTTGGATAGAAGGGAGCTGATGGTGATAGCGGGGTGTGGGCGAATGACGAGGAGACGGACGCACTGATCTTGTGTGGTGGGAGATATTTGGTAGGTGGGGATATGGTGACGAACTCCTTAACTTAGGACGGCGGTAGGTTGTGACGGAGGATTTGATGGTGAGAGCCGCTATAGATGGTATAAGATTGCAGCATGTAGGGGAGCAAAGGAGAGACGGCATGGAGTACGAATAAGAGTGTGGATGTGCGCTCAAGTGTGCAAACATGGAGGAAACACATGGCGCGAGAGAGGCGGTAGAGGAGGAGAAGGAGATGTGCCTGGGAGCTCCTATATGGCTTGTGGAAAAACTCCAAAGCCTGTTAATCCTATTTAGCTGACTATTCTAGCCAACAATTTTTTAGCGCGGGTGTGCTTCATCATTTCCTTACACATGCAACAATCTGCGGACCCTCTTTTTAACATCTCAGGTAGGCTAATTCGTATAGAATTCGAGCGCAAAAGTACCAGATTCACGAGCATGAACCATCAAATTTAAATGTGAGAGTGTTGAAGTAGTATGACTAAGATGTTGAATGAGTTCATTCGAAATATTGAACAATTACAATTTTAAATGTTGAACTCCCGCTCCACGGTTGATACTCTGTTCCGCTGGCTGCTGCTACTCCACCATATTTTTCAAATAATGGAAGTCATATACTCCTCCATTCTCTTTTGATAGTTCTATTTCACCTTAGCACAATGACCACTTATCATTCATTTAATCATGCCGTTAGCTATTTCTCATAAACAAGTGATTCATTAAGTTCGAGACTTCTCGATACCCACGCAACCAATATCACGTGGGAGAACGATGCATCATGCATCCGATCTGTGACAACCATTAAAAGGATAAATAGTCGAACTAAAATAGGACTATCAAAAGAGATTTTTTCCGACTTGGAAATATGCCTATTAAAATAGAATGGAGGGAGTATTACACAAAAAGGTCGTGGGAGATATATAAGTTTTCTTGATGCGTGAGATAACCATTGAGAGGATAAATATTTGGATTGAAATAGAACTGTCAAAAGAGATTTTTTTGAATTTGATAAAAATACCTATTAAAATAAAGAGAATGAGAGAGTATTATTAGAAAGAAAAACTCGCGGGAGATATATAGGTTTTATCGGCGTGTGTCAGTATGTTTTTTTTGGATTGGGTGTAACAAGGACGCACACGACGCACCGCGCGTGTTGGGATGAAGATGATGGGCCTGTTCGCTTCAGCTTATAAGCCGACTGAAAAGCTGAAACGGCTGATTTGTTGTGAGAAGAAAACACTGTTTGGTGGCTGATAAGCCGGCTGAATAAGCTGAAGCGAACAGGCCGGATGCCGTTCATGGGCTGTTTCTTTGTCGGGCCGCGTGAATAGATGATATGTAACTTTCTTTCGCCCGGGCGGGGAAGAAGCCAGCGCTTTTTCAAGACGGGCCCGCGAGAAATGGGAAGGAATAGCTGGGCCATGCCTGCCGTTGACAATATTCGGATCAGGCCCACCTCGATGACTACTGCAGCTAGCCTTTTTGGTGGATAGATTTTGTCTTTTTTCTTGGATTTTCAGGCCCACTTCGCTAGAAACTACTCGGATTGCATCGCGTAGCTGTTTTGATAGGCCCAAACCGGCCCAAGCGGTTAATCCGGATGCGATGAAATCAGGTGGCGAGTTTTCTAGTTTTTTTTTTCCCGTTCTCCGTTTTCTTTCACCGGGGGAGAATCGCTCACGCCGCCCACCTCCCCCATCTCCCTCCCCCGCACGTCGCAAACCCTTCGTCGCCACCACCGCCCTCCCGCCGCGGTTCCCCTCCACGCGCCACCGCCGCATCCCTTCTCCGGAACCCTACGTCCCGGCTACCTGCTCCCACCGCTGAATCCTCGGGCGCCCTGTTGTGGTCTCTGCCGCATCCACCTGCCTTCGCCGTCGGGCGTCGCGGAGTGCCCTCGCCGCAGCCGGGGGCGCGGCCTGTTGCGGGGGCCGAGGCCGCCTCCTTCGCGGTGCGTCGTCACGGAGGGTATTTTCCCTTTCCACTCCCTCTCCTAAGGATCGGTCACGTTCGGCTTGTTTGGGATTTGGACCGTTGAGCATTCTAGCAAATCTAGGGTCCCAGTCTATGACCGAAATCGCCTCATGGATCCTAATCCACGGTCACGTCGAACACCTAGGAGATTTCTCTTTTCACTAGGGCAATTTCACTATACACATTGGAACAGGTCGTTAGGGTTTTATGATGCAGGTATTTAACGACCCTGATATCCGTACGAAAATGCCACTATATTTTCTGCAGTTTTGCGTTTAACAGGCGCAGTATGTCCCTGTTGAAATTTTGTTTTAGCTATTTCAGAAAAAATGCCACACTGTGATTTCATGCATGTAATCTAAACGAACTTTACCTGCATGTTAGCAGTCGATGTGGCATGTTGGTTAATGTACTCTTGTCAGATTCGAAAGGATCCAGTGTATCTTAGACTCCAGCTGGGAGCTCGTTATTTGTCTAAGTATTCGTGTGACAATGCTGTCATATATGACAAGTTATTTATTACGTGCTGCCAACTGCTGAGCACAAATCCTTTCTTTGTTTCTTATTTAAGCTTGAATCAAACTCAGTGCTTCAAAAGTCGGCTGCTTAGCCCGCCTAGGCTCCAGGCCCTAAGCCCCACCCTCACACGCATAGTTTCCTTGTGACCTAGCCTGCCTAATCAGCGATCAGGCACAAGGTACCAACCTGCTGCTCGCCTAGCGTAGTACTTTCGAAAACACCACGTTTTTCCGAAATTTTAAAAATAGGGGGGGGGGGAGGCAAAAATAATACTGTCCTGGAACACTTATCAGATTTGTTAAATAGAATGTTACATTTAAGTATAATCTAAATTTTCTGTTTAAAATGCAAGTCTGTTAGATTCTTGTGAGGTATTTAGTTTTTTTCCTTTTCCCCTCCATAATATTTTTTCTTCTAAAGTGTTGCATGCTCAGCAATCTTCTGTTTTTCCATGTAGAACAAAATCGGCAGTGCGTATGGGCTTCATGCACTTCTTTTGGAAGTTCTGCTTTATTTCATAGTGGATTGTAGACCAGAACCTGCCAATTTGCCAAAGCAATGCTGATGGACCCTCCTGTTATGCAAGTGGACTGCCAGTTGCAAAATGATGTGGAAAAAACATCATCCTATGATAGGAAACTGACCACCTCACACGGTGATTATGGGTGGACGGGCTCTGATGTCCACCCAACAAATGATGCAATAATCTGTAACCCAGTTGAGGTAGTTGAGGTTAACAATGCTTCTCAAATGGGCATAGATGATGTATCAGATTCTTCTTCCAAAAGATCTCCTATTAATTTGGGCGATTTGCCTCAGGGGACAGAACAAATAAAGAAGAATGGCGACGTTTCTTACTCCAATGATGTAAAGCTTCAGTTGAATGTAAGTACCGAAAATAATAATGGCTTGCAAAGTGATGATGGCAACTTTAATAAACAAAGTTTCTGTAAGGAGGATAGGCATCATCCTCAGGAAATCATACATCATCCTCCCACCACAATCTCGTTACCAAGTTCATGCAAACTCAATGGAGATGCCATGCCTTCTCAAGAAGAGAAAATAGCAGAAGACCATGTCAAAGTGGATGGAAATGTTGATGCACTAAGTAAAGAAGTCGGAGCTGACTTGATAGGATGTCATGCAGGGCAGAAAGAATTGCAGTGCCCGCTACAAGATCTATCAGAAATAGCCTGCAGTATTGATTTAGCACGTAATAAATCTTCTCCACAGGAAGAGACCAATACGTCTGTTTCACCATTAAATGACACAGGCCATAATGTTGATAACAATAGTTGTAATGGTGATACCAATTATAAAGGAGAAGAGCTCGATATGGGGAACTCTGGAGATGAAGATCATGCTGTAGCACTTTGGGTGAAGGTATACTTTTCTTTATTTAACCTTATAGTTGTAGATTCTTTTTTTGTGTTATATGAGGAGATATTTGTCATGTTTAAGGTCCATTACCTGTACATTTAACAGGTACACCATGTACTGCTGGGGTTGTGAACTCATAGCTATGCATGAATTTTTAACTGTAGCCTAAGTTAACACCATCTTTCGGTTAAACAATACAAGATTTGAATGATTCATGTAAAGTCTCTTCTTTAGTTCCTGTTATTAGTCCTACAAAAAGGTAACATGAGATCAAGGTGGAAGTCTTGACTAGAACGATTAGGTGGGGCTTCTTTTCATACGTGGTCTTAGAATGAATACCTTCCTGTGGCCTAATAAACATTTTTTCTTAGTAATTTCCATATCACGTTTCTTCATGATTCTGATAGAATTTTGTGATATAGATTCTGCTGGATTTCCCCCCTAAAATTGGTACACTTGCTTTCTTCTGTTTAGATAAATAGTGTATAAAGATGGGGACATGGGGTTTGCTGAAACTCAAACGATCATTTTATGTACAGTTGTACACAAACACTGAGCTTTAGTTACTGCAGGAATATGTTCCCCTTTTATGCATAATGAAAACAACATATCTGGTGCTATTTAGTAGCAAAAGTGAAAAGGAGAACTTTTGTTTGCTGATTCTTGCAAGATCAACAAGCTTGACATGCTAATACTCTGATGATATTTTTTGCTACCTTTTGTTTGGGCACATCGAGAGTTTTCATTTTCTCCAGTATCTTATCTATGAACTTGTTTTACTCTTTTCATGTGAAAACAGTGGAGAGGAAAATGGCAAACAGGAATTCGATGCTGTAGAGTAGACTATCCTTTAACTACTGTAAAGGCAAAACCAACACATGACAGGAAGAGCTATATTGTTGTTTTCTTCCCACGGACAAGATCTTATTCTTGGGTAGACATGCTACTTGTTCTTCCGATAGAGGAATGTCCTTCACCACTTGTCAATGGAACTCATCGTAAATGGAGAAAGCTGGTGAAGGATTTGGGCGTTCCTCGACGATACATCATGCAGAAACTTGCCATTTCAATGCTAAATTTAAGTGATGAGCTTCATATTGAGGTTGGTTGCGTTCTTACATGTTTTTTCTTACTTTTTGGCTCCATTGTTATTGTTGACACAGTTTGTATGTTTATTAGGCTGTAATTGATAATGCTCGGAAAGCCACAACTTGGAAAGAATTTGCTCTGGAAGCCTCTTGCTGTACAGATTACAGTGATCTTGGGAAGATGCTCGTCAAACTTCAAAATGTAAATCTGAGAACCTTGTTTCATGTGGATATTTCATGGAGCATCTCGTCAACTTTGCGGTGCTTCTTACCTTTGATGATTTTTAACTCTCTTGATCTTTTCTCATGTCTACTGATTGTATTATGGAATTTTTTTTCCATGTGACTAACTAACTATGGCCTATCTCTTGATGACCTTACATGCCTACTTGTTTTGTATCCTCAATGGCAGTAAATTAAGTAGTATATTTCTGTCGACGCCTACACACCATTTTCCCTTAGCGTTTACTGGATGAACCATAGTCAATCATGTGTACCGTATGCAGTTATCTTATCTAGGATGTATTACAGAATTCTGCTATGACAATCCCCATAACATGAAATAGAGCCTGCAAATAATTATTACCATAAGCATCATCGTCAACAACAAAGCCTTTAATCTCAAGCAAGTTGGGGTATGCTAGAGATGAAACCCAACAAGGGCCATAAGAACCAGAGAGACAGACAGAAAGAAAGAACATCGCTTTCTTTCCTACATCTTGCATTTATCATAATTTTATCCTAGACAGTCTTCCTCCTCCTAAAAAAAAAATACCTGGAGCTTTATATTAGATATTGGTGGAATACCAGGCGGTACTAAGAGGCTAAGAGCAACCTTCCTTTTTATGCAACAATATTAGGATTTGTTTTTTTTTAAATCTCAACCAACCTAGGAGGAACTAATATGAAGTAATAGGGCCTAAAAGAAGAGGACTCAAACCTAGTGTGTACATTACAACTGTCACCAACTGAGCCTGCTAACACTTAAGGAAATTACCAAGCCTTAAATTCTTTCTATGCAAAACTAAATGATCATCATCATCATCAGTCGTTTGGGTGATTGCTTAATCTCCAGCACGCTGATGTTACTTATCCTGATATTTTTTTAATCCATCTATACAAAGGCAATTCATATAGGACTAGTTTTTCATGTCTCCCTTGAGGTCAATAGATCTTCTATTATTAGTACTCCCTCTGTCCCCAAATATAAGGCACACACGCATCTAAAACCCGTCAACTGTTTCTATGTGATGTTTCTCAGCATTGTTTCACCTTAATCGTTTAATTTCAGATGATTCTTCCGGACTACATAAGCTGCCAATGGCTACAAAATCTTGACATGTGGAAACAAAAATGTATGAATGCAAAGGATGCTGAGACTATTGAAATGCTTTATGAGGTACAATACATTTTTATTCTCCTTCGTCTGCATCATTTGTTTGGAAGGTTGTGATTTAGTGGTTGTTCAGCTCGAAGGTTAGCTTTGCCATTCTTAAGCTTAGGCACATGGACCACAATTTCTTAGATAGGTATATGGATTGTTGCCTCAACTGTGGCATGTAATATCACCCTGATATGTGCCATAGACTTGTTTTTAGACTACCACAAATTTGGCTTGCTACCCTTTCGTAAGCCTAATAATTGATGTTTCCTAGATTAGTTCTTTTGCTAACTTCCCTCATTTGTGGCTGCCGTTTTGTTTGTGGATTTATCTATACTTATTGCAAAGTGGGCCATGAACCATAGAGGCCCTTAGATTTAAAGACTGCAAAAAGGGTGTGTCGGCCCATGGATCTGCCCCTAAACTTTTGCCTTCATGGGGCACAATCCAACCGGAGCCCAATATCCTCACCTGCTTTTCGTTGCGGTCTTATCCCTTCGCAAGACCTAACCCCCCCCCCCCCACCCCCCCACCCGGTTATTTGTCGCCACCGTCTCATTCTTTCTTCTCTAGCACATCCAGATCTGGCAGACTGTGGCCACGGCGGCGCGTGGGGAACGTAGGGGGCTGGCGGGACAAGCAGAGGTACACTGCAGACCATTTTGTTAGGGGCGCTTACGGCTTTGTGGTCTGCAGCGATAGCGCGTGGCAACGGCTAAGGCAGATCTGCATCTGCTCGCAGCCATGGATCTTGGTTTCTTGCTCAGTGGTTCTGTTGCATAGTTGAGGGGGATGAGCAGTCATGATTCTTGTTGGGAATAGAACGGATGTGGAGATGGATAGGATTTATGCCTCTTTGTGTGGAGTTTACCAGCCTTTGTTTCTTGGATTATTTTTCTTTTTAACAGCTAGCTGGTTCATGGATTCTCCACAATTGCTTGCCTAATCTTCTCTTGCTTAGTTAAATTCCTTTCTGCTAGTAGAGATCTTTCCTCTTTGGTCAGTGTTTACTGACTGCTGTGTAGAGATTTGTCATCAATGGGTTACCCACAAGGCCTATCTGGTTCCATGAAAATAGGTTCTGGCCATGCGTGGCAAATACATGGGTGTATCTAACCAGCCCAGTTGCATCTACTTTCTTTGATGATTACCTCTGTTTTAATTGTTCCTAATATGTTATTGGATAATGTCTTGTTTCTCTATGTTTTACATTCCAACTTCTTTACTTCATTGCGTTCTTAGAAATACCTAAGTTATTTGGTGGCTAGGAATAGGATTCTGTATGCTAACCCTAGTTATTCAGTGAAATACTTATGGTTGTGTTAAAAATCATTCGAATTCCTCACACAAGATCTGCAGAAGCACTCGTAGTTTTTGCCCTACAGATTGTTTTTGTGACTTGTGGCTATGTGTTTCTTACCAAATTCATCTGAAACATAAGGTTTATGCATTTTTAGGTGGCTGCATGTTTTTTCTACTACATGTATGCATACATTGTTCTAGATTTAGTGGTAGAAACGGTGTTTAGATGACATAATTAAAATTTTAAGATTTGACTGGTATTTTTCTTTGTATATGCATATGTGCTACATTTAAGGTGAACCTACAAAGAGCTTGGTAACTCTGTTTTCTATGTGTTGATTTTGGTTATTTAGCCAATTGACAATTTTTTATTTCAAAACATCAAGCCTTGTCATTCATTGTAGTATATTTTTTAATCACAAGTAGAATCCTCTCTGTGTTACAACAACTAGATCATTTCTTGACAAACAATTGTTAAATTACGCTCTATCGTGACGTCCCTTTAGTATCATCAGGTATGTCAAAAATGCAATTGGTGTTATGTAATTTGATTTTGTTGAAGCAACTGGATTCATTCTTAATTTTTCTTTACTGCTGAGATATGGTAGTCTTTGTGTTTTTTCTGTACTATTTCCAGAGTTCCGGTGTCTAATATTGATTATTCCCTGTTACTTAATTTTCTTATTCTGATGAAAGTGTAGCCAATCGTTTTTATTTCCTCTCTTCTTCAACAGGAACTTAGGCAGTCTGTTCTTTGGAGCAAGGTTGAGGAATTGCAGAATGCATCAGTGCAGCCTGAATTAGTCCCTGAGTGGAAAACATGGAAACAAGAAGTCATGAAACAGTACTTTCCACTGCATCCTGCTGGTAATGTTGGCAACTTTGAGAAAAACAATTGTTACAATGATCCAGCTTTAGATCAACAAGTTAGTAGAAAGCGTCCAAAACTTGAAGTCCGCAGAGGAGAGACACAAATTTCACACATGGGGGAGGTTGGCCAGACTGCAAAAGAGGACCCAAACCCAAATAATCTTCCTAGTAACTCTGTCATGCATGAAACTGTAGGTGCATTGGAAGTAATAAATCAGAATAATGCTGGCACATTCCCTGGAAATTCTGGTGCCAATGAGACCACAGCATCCGGTAGTGCCAATCCAGCTTTGCAGAATGCTAGACTTGAGTTAGATTCATTCAAGAGTTCACGGCAGTGTTCTGCATACATTGAAGCAAAGGGAAGGCAGTGTGGTAGGTGGGCAAATGATGGTGATATTTACTGTTGCGTGCACCAAAGTATGCATTTTCTTGACCATTCTAGGGAGGACAAGGCACTTACTGTTGAAGCTCCATTGTGCAGTGGTATGACTAATATGGGTAGAAAATGCAAGCATCGAGCTCAGCATGGTACTACTTTTTGTAAAAAGCACCGCCTCCGGACAAACTTGGATGCAATGCACCCTGAAAATCTGTTGGGTTCATCTGAGGTACCCCATATGAGGGAAGAATCTCCGAATAAGTGGGTAGAAGAAGTTTCTAAGTCACAAACAATGTACAGCGTAGACTCTGAAACAGATAAGAATGTCCAGGCTGCTATGCAAGTGAAATTGATGCCCACTGTGGCTACAGAGATCTCAGGTGAAAAAGCTTGTGCAACGGAGAAAATTGATCTGTGCACTGCGTCAACTTCCATCACAAATACTGATGATGTTCCTCTTTGTATTGGAATTCGCTCTCATGACAGTATTGTTGAGTGCCAAGATTATGCCAAGCGACATACTCTTTACTGTGAGAAGCACCTTCCAAAGTTTCTTAAACGTGCCAGGAATGGAAAGAGTCGACTTGTTTCTAAAGATGTCTTCGTCAATCTTCTGAAGGGTTGCACATCAAGGAAAGATAAAATTTGTTTACACCAAGCTTGTGAATTTCTTTATTGGTTCTTGAGAAACAACCTTTCTCATCAACGCACCGGTCTTGGTAGTGACCATATGCCCCAGATACTGGTTGAAGCGTCTAAAAATCCAGATGTTGGACAGTTTTTGTTGAAGTTGATATCTACTGAGAGAGAGAAATTGGAAAATCTCTGGGGCTTTGGTACAAATAGATCTAAGCAAATCTATTCTGAAAACAAAGAAGGATCTGCGGTGTTGTTGCATGAAGAGGGAGCTAATCTTTCATCCGGTCCGAAGTGCAAAATTTGTACTCATGAGTTCTCTGATGACCAAGCTCTTGGATTACATTGGACATCTGCCCACAAAAAGGAATCCCGGTGGCTGTTCAGAGGTTATTCTTGTGCTGTATGCATGGAATCGTTTACCAACAAGAAAGTTCTTGAAAGACATGTGCAGGATGTTCATGGGGCTCAATACCTCCAGTATTCAATTCTCATTCGATGTATGTCATGCAACAGCAATTTTTTGAACACAGATCTGTTGTACCCACACATAGTTTCTGATCATGCCCAACAGTTCAGGCTTCTTGATGTCCCTCAACGACCTAACGGTCGATCTGTTCAACAAACAGAAGGGACAAGTGGTATGCTCCTTTATGATAATCACAACGTTGAGAAGGATGATGGCTCACAGAAGTTCGCCTGCAGATTATGCGGGCTCAGATTTGATCTTCTACCAGATCTTGGCCGCCACCATCAAGTCGCTCATATGGACTCAAGTGCTGTGGGCAACATTCCACCGGGATGTGGAAAGTATCAGCTTAACCGTGGTCGACATTACTATTCTGCTTTCAAGAAAAGTTTACGGCCAACAAGTACATTAAAGAAGAGTAGTAGCTCTGGAATTGAGAAAAGTTTCAAGTTTCAAAGCTCCGGCCTATCTATGGTAAGATCACAAACAGTTGAATCTGAAACAGCCAGCCTAGGCAAGTTACCAGATTTCCAATGCTCAGATGTCGCAGAAACTTTGTTTTCCAAGATTCAAAAGACAAGACCCCATCCAAGCAACCTTGATATTTTATCTGTTGCCCGTTCTGTATGCTGTAAGACAAATCTTCTTGCTGCATTGGAAGTTAAATATGGATCTCTACCTGAGAACATATTTGTGAAAGCTGCGAAGCTATGTAGTGACAATGGCATCCAAATTGATTGGCATCACGAGGAGTTCGTTTGCCCTAAAGGTTGCAAGTCTAGATATAATTCAAATGCTTTGCCTCCTATACAGCTCATGTCAGCTGATTTTCCAGAAGCTCCTTCTGTGATTGATCCTCCAAATATTGATGAAATGTGGGACATGGATGAATATCATTATGTTCTTGATTCAAAGCACTTTGTATGGAAGCTTAAAAAGGAGAGAGTTGTTCTCTGTGAAGATGTAAGCTTTGGCAGGGAGGAAGTTCCAATTGTCTGTGTCATTGATGTCGATGCAAAAGATTCTTTCAGTACGAAGCCTGAAGAACTTCTGCCACATGGCAGTTCTGTGCCGTGGCAAGGTTTGCACTATATCACAAAGCGTGTGATGGATTCATCTCTTGTTGATTCAGAGGTACTCTTTTGGATTATCGTATCTTTTTAGTAATTGATATATATGAACATGTTTAATAAAGGGGCCTATGTTTTGGATATATGCACATCTCATGTCACTTTATTCATCTTCAGAAAAATGTTTTCTAACAAGTTGTGTTTCTGCAGAACTCTATGCCTGGGTGTGCATGTTCTCATACTGAATGTTTCCCTGAGAAATGTGATCACGTGAGTCTCTTTGACGGTGTGTACGATAACCTGGTGGATATCCATGGGACACCAATGCATGGCAGATTTGCATATGATGAAGATAGTAAAATTATTTTACAGGTAATGATCTGCATTACCACATCTTTTAGTTCAAGATTTTTCTATTGCCATATGAAAAAAGTTACACCAAACAACTGGCTTTAGTATTTAGTTTTTCAACTGTCTGATTAGTCTATTCATTCTTGTTCCCGACTTTATCATACACCAATAAGGTGGTGGATATCGTTTTATGTGAAAGTGATGTTAAAACTAATGTGCTTCGTCTAAGGCTTGGGGCCTAAATGACGTGGTCTTGGTCCACACTTCTGGTAGTAGGCTATTTTAATTAGGTTATACATTTTAGTACTTGTTCATAATACTCGGAATAGTTTGGGATCCACCTTGTTCGTAATACTATGAATAACTTGGGCTCCACCATTTTATTATTTTTTCTTTCTTATTCTATATTATTTAATCTGTACCTGTGTACTTACTGATTGGCAGGAAGGGTATCCAATATATGAGTGCAATTCATCATGTACTTGCAACTCATCCTGCCAGAATAAAGTATTGCAGAAAGGGCTGCTTGTTAAGTTGGAACTCTTCAGAACTGAGAATAAGGTGAAGTACTCCCCAAGATGGATTTACTGATCCACGTCTGCACCTTACTGCCCCTTGATATTTATTTTAACGCCGTCAAATTGTGCAGGGCTGGGCTATTAGAGCTGCTGAACCTATTCCACAGGGCACCTTTGTCTGCGAGTATGTTGGTGAAGTCGTAAAGACCGATGAGGCCATGAAGACTGCAGAAAGGTTTGTCATTCTTTTCCTATGTTTTTTTTATCTGAACTTGAGAATAATTGATGGAAGTTACGTTGTGCAGAAAATGACCTTCAAGAAACTTTCCATTGTTATATTTCCACACTATCTTGTTCATAACAGCACATGCATAGCTAAATGCTGAATTCATTATCCAATGGCTAGTTCATCTAACATTTTTGGAGATGTGCACTTAACCATCGAGTGCCATAGCTAGGTGGATTTGAGTTATTGGTATGTGAGTTTTGAATGGCTTCCTTTTCTTGTACTGATGGGATGCATTTCACTGAGGTAGTGTTTGGCTAGGTGTTTTGTAACGGGATCTGATTACGTAAAGCAACTGATATGTAATCGGGTCACACTGTAAAGCGATATGGCCCCGTAGAAATCCGATACCGCTCACGCCTGGGTGTAATCAGATCACTTCATGTACTTGTCTCCCCTCGACGGCTCGACCGGCGTCTTCGTCAAGCTTGTGCCCCCTTTGTCAGTGCCACCCATCACCACTGCCTCCTCACGTCCTAGCATGGATCCACCGCTTCCCTGCCTCCCCGCCTCTTCTAATCTCCAGCTCCGCTCCACCAGTCTGCCTCAGCCATTTCCCTCTTACAGATGCTGCTGCCTGGGAAGAGATCTAATGGATGTCTCCTCCGACGAGCAACGTTTTTGGCTTCCAACCAGGCTTTGCACCCATCTCCACAGCGACCCAGCTTGGTCTCATCGACGTTACACCTCACGAGATTCCTTATCCTAATTTTTGTCAATATAATGTGCGATCTCAAGTTCAATTTGCAGTTGCGCCTCCGGTTGAAACGGAAGCAGCCCAATGAGATGAGGATGGGAAATTTCAGTTGCCTTCTTGGATTTGTTGCCTTTTTATATGTTTCTCTGTTGTGTTCTCGTGGAAATCTTCAGAATTTATGTGTACAAATTTATATTATTTGCATTGGATTTTGTTCAGCTGCGTGTTTCGATTTGATTATGGGGACCGTTACATTCCTGAACCAAACTAAGCTCGTTTTCATGAGTTTCTTTTCCACTACCGCTGTGATTAGATACCGTTTCTATTTACGTTTACAGCACCCCAACCAAACACTACCTGAATTCTCATGCCAAGCAAAACTGACCTCTAATACAATACTGGCAATTCTAGTGGATTTATGATGTATAATTATTTGTTCTTTGAAACTGATGAGAATTTCTTAATTTCAGGATGTCAAGTAGTGAGTGCAGTTACTTGTTTGACATTGCTTCTCAGATTGATAGGGAAAGAGTTCAGACTGTAGGGACTGTCAAATACATGATTGATGCCACAAGATCTGGAAATGTGTCCCGCTTTATTAATCACAGGTAATTGAACTATTGTATTACTGGAACAAGTTTATTCTGGAGACAGTATTCATTTGTGCCTGTTGCCTTGATAACAGCTGTTCCCCAAATCTCAGTACCCGTTTGGTTTTGGTGGAGAGCAAAGATTGCCAGCTTGCTCACATTGGCTTGTTTGCTAATCAAGATGTAAGAATCTATATATCTCATTTCCAATATATTGGGTCTTTATTTCGACCGGTTCTGATTGTTGCTATGCTCTTCTTCAGATTGCTGCGGGAGAAGAACTCGCATATGATTACCGACAAAAGCTTGTACCAGGCGATGGCTGCCCCTGCCATTGTGGATCCAAGAATTGCCGAGGCCGTGTCTATTGATATTTGCAGGAAGACAATAAGGAAGTGTCCAACGCTCGGTTGCAGATCTTCCGAAGCTTAAACAGTTGTAGGCAGCAGAGCGGTTTAGCATAGTTTTTTTTCTAGAGCTCCGAGTGCAGGGGTAGGATCTCTTCATGCAACCAATAGGGATTGTGATATACGACTTACAAGCAGGCATTAGGCACAGTGGCACACCATAGATGTTGATTTTAGTCGTCGTACCATCATGCTTAACTGATTGTTTGTTAGACGCAGCCTGAAATGAAAGCAATTCAGGCTGCTATTGCGTGTAGGTGAGATTCTTTATCATTGTAAAATACCTTCATTCAAATTTTACTGCTCATGAGCACCATCATCGAAGTGAGTTAAACCGGTTATCCCAATTTTTCGTTTTTTGCGCGCATGGTCTGTGGCATGGTGCGTGTATTGTTCATAGTTATCCTAATTGCATGATGGCTATCAGAACAAAGAGGTGAGGATCTTTTTCTTCGAGGAAAAAGAAGTGATCTTAGTGACGTAATAAATTTAAGTTTCTTTTGTTGGTAAGAATTACTAGCAGTATTCGCAAAATTTAAATTTCGGTATAATAAATATTAAAATATTCGTCAATTTCAATGCTTGCCATCAAGCTCCCGCGTCCGGCCCAGCAACGGAAATTCCACCTCACCTGTCTATGACCTATGGGTCCACTCCCGCGTCACGAAAGCGCCCGCCGAAACCACTTTCCCTCCGTCTCCTCCCGCCCACGCTTTCGCCACGTCAACGATCCCGGTCTCAAACGCATCTGAGCCGTCCAGGCTAAAAGCCAGCAACGCCTCGCGCTCCTCCACGCCAGCGATCCGCGGCATCCACCCATCAACCAATCAGCATGCACCGCTTTCCTCTATAAAGCAACCGCCCCCGTCCCCATCTTCTCCCCCACAAATCTTCCTTCCCAGCGCATCCTCGCATTCCAACAAAGCAAACCCTCGTTTCCCAGCACCGAGAGAATCCGAGCAGAATCGATGGCGCCCAAGGCGGAGAAGAAGCCGGCGGCCAAGAAGCCCGCTGAGGAGGAGCCCGCGGAGAAGGCTGCGCCAGCGGAGAAGGCCCCCGCGGGCAAGAAGCCCAAGGCGGAGAAGCGGCTTCCGGCGGGCAAGTCCGCCGGCAAGGAGGGCGGCGACAAGAAGGGCAAGAAGAAGGCCAAGAAGAGCGTGGAGACCTACAAGATCTACATCTTCAAGGTCCTCAAGCAGGTGCACCCCGACATCGGCATCTCCTCCAAGGCCATGTCCATCATGAACTCCTTCATCAACGACATCTTCGAGAAGCTCGCCGCGGAGGCCGCCAAGCTCGCCCGCTACAACAAGAAGCCCACCATCACCTCCCGCGAGATCCAGACCTCGGTGCGCCTCGTCCTCCCCGGGGAGCTCGCCAAGCACGCCGTCTCGGAGGGCACCAAGGCCGTGACCAAGTTCACCTCGTCTTAGGTTATATGATGATAGGCTCGTTTGAGGATAGCTGTGATGTGCTTCGTCTCCTGCTAGTAGTTGTAGTTCAGAGACTTGGCTGGTGTGGTGTAGTGAACTGTTGCGGTGGCTTTTGAATTGTATGAATTGTCATGGTGGAAATGGAAGGCTATTGTTATCTGAATCATAATCATATTATGCTTGTTTTGTGATTCGTGATATAGTAATTTACAAGCTTTAATTCTTGTTTTAGATATGTTTGGCAGTATACAACTCTCAGCAGTTTGTGGTTCCGATTTGTAGGTGTTGTCAATTTGATTTCCCCTTTCTGAACTATGGTACTAGAGTATGGGTTTTGAGTTTTCGAGTCCAATGTTCCCTCTTCCAAATTCCAGCTTCTTGCATGATGAACCTGTTGTTGCGTTCTAGCTCTGTTAAAAAATCTTAGAGCGAACTGAAACTTGAAAGTAGGCAGTGTAGTCGGTGTGGATTTGAATTTTGGGAGAGGGAAAAAGCTTTTGGTCGCGAAATATTTTGGGCGGGGTTTGGGAATGGGGAGTCAGACCTGTTTTTGGCGCCTCTTCAAAATTTCCAGCAACTAAACCAAAGCAGGCCGCAGAGGTCGTCCTAATGTTTTTTTCGGGTTTAGAAGGCCGCGGCTTTCCTCAACAAAATACAAAGGACAGTCCAAGCCGAAGAAGGGTGGGAATTCATTTTTTTGCACTGGACGCGCTGTAGCCGACGAGCCGTCGTCAATCCCGGCACGACAGAGCATGGAGACGACACGAATGAAATCGAGGTGGAGACGGAACAGCAGCAACACCACCACCACCTGTAGTCTGTAGATCACCACCAGCCCACCAAACCAAACTAAAAGGAGAGCCAAGCAAGCAGAGAGAGGAGTGAGTCTGTGTGAAGTCGATTTAACCGGCCCACCAAGATACTTCCCGACCCAACAATACGACGCCGACAGGCGCAGGCCCATTCGCAGCCGAAAAAGGGCAAGAAACGCCAAGGACAGCCCACATGGCAGACAGAGCGCCTAAGCGGGTCACCGGCCTTTCAAGAAAGCGGGGTCACCGGCCGAGTGGCGCGGGGAAACAAACAAAGAGAAGAAAAAAAAAAGTCAGAACGCCCTCTCGCTTGTATTGTGAAACAAAAGCCGACCCTGTCCGCTAGCAAAAAGACAAGTGAACAAAACTATGTACAGGCAGTAACTATTATTCGAGGCTCGAGGGCGTTCTCATGTCATCCCGACCTGTCAGAAGGAAGAAACCCCAAGCTGGGTGACATGTCGCCGTCGTGCAGTACGGGGAAGTGGAGCGGCGGTGCATGGCTTTTGGCTTCTTTTGGCCTCAGGACTCAGGAGCCAAGCCAGAGCGGGTCCAGGGGTTTCGTCACTGTTCATAGCCAAGCCCAGTAGACTTCCTACGAAAACAACAGCCAAGCGCCCAAGCTACTATTTGATTTTAACCGGAAGGCTGGTTCGTTCCTGCCGCCTGGCATCGCTGCTTAGATTTGCTTAGGCGCCAGATGGGCTCTGTCAAATGGCTGTACGCTGTACTGTGCCCTTTCCTTTCTCTTCTTCTTCTTCTTTTTTCCTTTAAACCGGCATGTTCGCTTCAGCTTATCAGACGACTTATCAGCCACCAAATAATATTTTTCTCTCACAACAAATCAACCATTTCAGCTTTTCAGCCGGCTTATAAGTCCAGCCGAACAGATGTAGGTGTCTGTGTTGAAGTTCATGTAGCACACTCTTATCTCAACAGCGCACAGCACTATCAACCGGATCCGTCAGCCTTTTTGTTTTGTTTGGATATCCATGCATATGCTGCACGGCATGTTTTCAGCGCCGGACAGAGACGGAAGCATCTGATGCAAGAAAAACGGCCGGGTCCGATGCCCCATTGACCGCCCTTTTCCCCCCCTCAGCAACACATGCATGTGCTCCATGGGGCTAGCACATCTAGCGGACCCTCAATGACGAAATTTATAATACACTCCATCTCAATTCAAATTTTGCGTTATAGTAAACATATTAGATGACGACACATGACAGGTCTAGTTGTTTTAGGAAGTGATAATTCATTATATGTAATGTAGATAGGTGTAAAACCAAGGTTGCAATTGTCGTTGTAGGTGATAAAAAATCACATATTTGAATTACCAAATATGAATTGGTGGATTATTTAGAGCTTCAGCATTTTCTTAGATGAGAAATCCTAAAAGAAGGGAAAATCCTATAAATTCTCATAAAAAGCAAAATATCCAACGATCATTTATGGACCCTAGCATCACTAAAAAAATAGCCATCGAATTTAATCTTTCTCTAAATTATTATCCACATTTGCCATCATACAAGAATCAAACAAAGTACCAATAATGTGTACTTCTAAATGACCCACAGCTTCCGTTGGGAAAACTAACACAAATAAACCAAATACCTATTTGCGAATTGTCCACATGTACCTTTGTAACAAGACTAATAAAATGTCCCTGTCTTGGTTTGCTCTCCATGCTTTTCTTTATATAGAAAAACGTCTCTCTCAATCATTTGGGGGAGTATGGAGACCAGACTAAATAAAAATATTATACGATGGACTGATATCCATATAATAGATATGGCGAACATGAGAAAAAAGCTAAGAAAAAATAACCGTGCGCAAGATTCTGATTCGGTGGAGAATATAGTAAGGCACGTGATCATGCAGATACATTGATCACCTCTAAAATCATAAACCATAGACATGAGGGCAAACTGAGTGAGCTCAAGTGGTTAAATTTGTTGTGGTGAAACCTATCCATCCAGGTTCAAGACTCATCACGGGTGACTGTATTTTCTTGGACTTATTTAGGACCGACTCAGCACAGCACGGGTCTTCCAATTGTGCAAAAAAAAAAAGAACATTCCATGACTATACATTACTCATTAAGTATTTTTTTAAATATTGTTAGCTAGCACGTGTAGATGCATGGGTTGATGGGCCAGTTACATATAGATAAATTTTCAGACTAGTATATATTTATTTAATAACGAAGTCAAGAGCACGGCTGCATTATCTCCATATCATCAGATTCGCCAAATCGCACAATGATTCGACCAGAATTGTAAAGGTACTAGTCACTATGAGGCCCGAACATGATAAGTAAAGCATCACTCCTAAGGTGAAGGGTGTAGCGACCGAGGGAATCTCATTCACCCTCCCTTTGCATATCTGGTAGCTTGAGTATGAATCTCCACAGCTTTACAAGGAATAACCTCAAAGTTGGCCTACATATTCCGTTAAAAAAAAGTTGGCCTACATAATGCATTGGATCGTTGAATGCTACAGTGCAACAGGACTAGTCCCACGTGTCACCACGATAAGACGCACATTGCATTAGTCACCTGATCACATACTAACATAAGATCAAATAGCTCGCTTCTTAGGATTGAAATATTTATTAAATTAACATAGAAAGGTTTCCTTTTTTTATAGAAAATTGGGTAAAGCGCAAGGCTGGAATTTAAATTTGTCTGACTATTTCACCTACGTCAATGTACCCTCAAATTGCAAATCTGCCCCCCCCCCCCCCCCCCCCCCCCCCACACACACACACCCACCCACCCAAAAAAAAGGTCTCAGGTGTCATTTAGAATTTTATATCCCTATACTCTCGGTCACTCATCATAACTTTCTACATACACTAAGATGAAATTCACTTTATAAGAAACTCTCTTTGGAGTTCGAGAGTACATTAACCTAAATGACATAGGCACATAGTCGGACGAGTTTAAGATCCGGCAATGCACTTTACTTTAGAAAATTCATATACATTTTGTGCCTATTCCTGCAAGATTTCTCTAGTTCATGCATCTAGAGCGCGGCATGTTGTGACAAATTTGGTCTTTTTCAAAAGTTAGGGCTAAGAAAGTGTTGCGATCGAGCATCACTTCCTACAGTGCTTCTTTTTATCTTCCAGAAAAGAGAGAATTTGAGATAATGTTCACTGAGTTCTCTCATAAAATCAGGAACATATAACTACCACAGGATTCCACTGTAGTCCAATATCTTAAGCTATCCTGTAAGCTATTGTTGGGTCACAATCCCAAAAAGAATCAAAAGAGTGTTTTTTTCCTTTTGCAAAACAAGTTCCAAAAGAGAGCAAACTTCAATTGATGGTGTGCACTGCATTTTTTCCCCATTGTTCAATTCTTCCTCTGCCAGCTCTATTTTCCCCCAACTGCCACCACAGAACAGGAAAAAAAAATCAGAATGCACCTTTTTATCTGTCAAATCTCGAATTATATGAACCAGAATTTTAGTAAATGTGACCATTATTGTCATAATCAAACACTCCCTTCCATTGACTTCATCCTATATATGTTCAAAAAGCCTATGACGACTATTACTTTGTTTTTCTAATACGTCTTTAAATAGGGGAAGCTTTATTAACCAAGTGGATGCAACCACGTGAAAGCATGAAAAATTAGTTCTAGAACTGTGTATATTGAATCTTATGCATCAACCGCAACTAATTTCATGTAATGCAGTTGTGTGAGAGAGAACCACTGCACCCAATTCTATTGCTAAAGTTGTTAAGGAATCTGAGTAAAGAATAGTAGGAATACTTGTAACTATCCTATGTTATTTTAATTAAATACATCATAGACACTGAGTAAAGAGAGAGTAATGCTAGCCCTTGTCTAAGAGCTAGTCCATAGTTCAAAACGATAAAATTATCACCATATTCATCACACATATGCAAAGATTTGTATAGTAAGAGACAAGCTTACATGTAAATAATTAGAGAAGTTAGGTTTCGTGTAGTCTATAGATGACCATATAGTATATGATACTTGTAACTGAATAGGTAAATACGTGCAATGTGCGGGCATCAAAAGAAACGTCTCCTACGAAAGAATTCGATAACAAAAAAATTGAGTGAGGAGCAAAAGCACAAGGCACTACTAGTGGCTGAAGTACACTTTGATCAGCAGGTGGGGCGCATTGGTAAGGTTATGCAGATTGTGATGCCAGCTACCAGGGATCTGCTACACCCGATATAGACTAATAGATGGGCCTCGAGGAGCTTGCTTACTCATTTGCAAGTGGTGTAAGAGATGGAATTTAGATGATAGGTTTGTCACCAAAGCTTTGGTTATTATGTTAGATCTTTGGTAGCCCAGAAAGCCTAGTGGATTGTATTAGGCCGCTGGGAACGTATTAGTTTGGAAGCAAGCATGGGAATGTGACGCATTAGGCCGCTGATCTATGGCGAGGGCGAGGGCACGACGCCACGTTATGCTACCATGGTGCACATGCACTAGGGTGAATAATTTTTTTTTAGTAACTTGACTGATTTTCACCATATAACAGAAGGAAATTTCGTGCATTAGTTGCTTGATTATTTGTGCACGACCTTCATCTTGATGCTAGCTTCGCCCCTGCCCAAAGGCCTGAGAAAAGGTGTGGAGACGCTCTGGTCATCGCGACACAAGGCGTAAAGCCAGCGTGATTGAGCTTCTTTTACATTGACACTTGCCATGCTGTAAAGGAGCCAGCAGCCATGGGTCCTACCGGCCTATCATTTGCAAAGCAGCGGCAGTGCAGCGCGATGGAGGACGCTAGGAGCAGCATGCAGCGGGGACGGCGCGCAGGAGACAGAAGAATTGGAGATATTGATCCTGATGCCGCGCGGGGCCGGCGCCGGTCGCGGGCTCGAGCCCGATCGGCTAGACGCCGGGGCGTGCAGGGAATCCGGCGCCGTCGCCGTCGCCCCGGGTTTTCCTTTGACTAGGGCTCAGCTCCTCTCCGGCTCCGCTACCGTCTTCCCCCTCTCGACGAGAGATGGAGCACCATATCTTTAGCCATCCCGGCCGGGGAGAGAGATGCAGGCGTCGCCGTCGCCCACCCGCCTTTCCACGGCCGTCTTTTTGACCGGGAATCTCCTCCTTTCTCGCCCATGACCGTCCCTCCGATCCCTCCCAGCAGCTGAGAACGAAGCGAACCCTCTAGCCCCGGCGGCAGGAGAATGCCCGTCACCCCTGTGCTTTCTCGCATGCACGTACGGCCCCGATCCTCCTCTCATATGCATGAACGGTCGTCGCCGCTTTAATTCCACGTTCGTGGTGAACCTGTGCGCGCGGCTGCTGCACACAGGGAGACCGACATGTGGGCCATCGCTGTACTGGCCAGTTGTCTACGTGAGCTAGCTTCTTCCGTTTGGTGTGGTCAGCGGAAGCAGCTAGTGGACAGCAAGGTGCTGGGATTGGGAGCGAGCTCCAGCCTCCACGGACGCAGGATCTCAGCCCGCGTTGCTTGCAAGCAACGCGGGTAAGTTGCTTGCAAGGGTCTGTTTGGTAGAGCTCTCGATCGATCCCAAGTTTACGCATGGTGAGTTTAGACATTTAGAGGACGGGCCGGCAGGACTGTGCGTGTGATCTTGACCGAAAAGCGACGACCATGTTAAATGGCCTATCTGATAGCGTTCTTCAGGTCAGAGCAATGAGCATCCGATGGACCAATAAGGTCGTCAGGTCGGCACTGTTGGACAAGCTAGCGGGTACGTAGCTCTCGGTAGTGAACTATCAACTGATTCGAAGAGAAAAATCTGGAGTACTTCTCCAACCAACCTTTGTTTTAGAAGAAGGCACGAGCACTGCCACTCAACTAAGATAGAGGAACAGCTTTGTGAATCCTTGGTTACGTTGATGCAACGACTGGGATATCTTTATTCCTGCGTCTGAAAGATTAAGATATATAGAGGAAATGAGTGTTTATGAGCAGAACTTCGGAAAGTATTTCAGCAACTACCTAAGCTGGCTAATGACAAAGTGGTAATTCCACAGGTGTTTGGATGTTTTGTACAGCTAACAGCAGTCTTTTGTTTCCAAAGGCCCGTGCTCCTGTCGCGTGGATTCACGAGAGAAAATGAAGACGAAAAACAAATCTACTTATTGAGAAGACAGAACAGCAAGTCTTCTTTGCTAACTGCCTAGGACTTTCGATACTGCAGCATGTAAAAAACTTTTTGATAGTGCAAATGCTGCTGCTCACTAGGTACTAAACATGTGTACTTTCTCTCAGACCATCGTCCTAAAAGAGAAGGACTGAAAGTGTTAAGGTACTATAGTACTATGTACTTAACATGCTCAGAAAAGGGAGATCCTGGGCACTTAGGATAACTGCAACTTTTATTTTCCAGAATGCCAAGGCTGTGGTCTTTTTTTTTTGAAGGAAAAGGCTGTGGGTCTTCCCTCGTGAAGGTTCTATCCCTCTGCATTGCCTATAAATAGTCTCCCGGCCAGCGTCGCCCATCCTCGCCAGCCTCGAGCTCGATCTCTTCTCAGGGACCTTTGACCCAAGTGTTGGAATCTGAGAATGATGATGGGCAGGAGGGAGTCCTCGGAGACCTTGAGGTAAGATGATAAGAGATGCTATTCTTTCTTTCAGCTTTCAGCATTGATATGCGCGCTTCGATGAACATGCACTCCAGGCTCAAGTTCATCCCACACTGCACCTAACCCTTATAGAGATGTAGGCATATATGCAGAAACCATCAAGGCACCTCAACAATCAATCTAAGTCAATCTAAGGCTTGAAACATATCCATTATATTTACTGTAACCACGTGAAACCAGCCAGATTGCGGTTGCAGAACTATACAAGCCGCTGCTCCGAGTAATCTGGAAGTGTAGCTAGATTAATCTATGCATCAAAGTAACTGAAGCATGTGCATGTATGTCTCCCATGATCAGGAACAAATGCGCGGCCTGCTACAGGCAGTACAACAGGATGGAGCACCTGGTGGAGCACATGAAGGTGAACTACCACTCGGTGCACGAGCCCAGGTGCGGCGTCTGCGGCAAGCACTGCCGCTCCTTCGAGTCGCTCAGGGAGCATCTGATCGGTACGCAGAAAACTGAGAACCAAGGACAGCAGCTCACAGCTGAACGATCGTGGTTTCTGACGCTGCCTCTTCTCAATCTTTAGGGCCATTGCCCAAGGTGGAGTGCGCGCGGGTTTTCAGCGTCCGCGGCTGCAGCATCTGCCTCAACATCTTCGACAGCAACGCCGCCGTCAGATACCACCGTGCAGCCTGCCAATACACTCGTGCTGCTCCGGTAATGATTTACTGATTTCTACTCTATTCATTCATATTACCATATATTCAGTTCATTTCAGAACTCAGATGCATAGACATCCCTTTGTTGTGACTTTGGTTGATGCTAGATTCTAACATTTTTCTTCCTTTCCATCTGGTCCCAGATGCCCAGGGGTGGCATAACTGGCCGTGCGGTTGCTCTGGCTTGTAAAATGGTTGGAGGAGGGAGTGACGGCTCAGTGGACCTTTGTGCAAGGGTGTGCCTCATTGGAGAAGACGAGAATATCATCTTCCAGACCTATGTCAAACCTACAGCTCCAGTCACCAACTACAGGTAACATTTCATTCCATTACTTTTCCTGCATACCAGTAGTCTCCCATTTGTAATAGATGGTACAAGAGAAATTATCAAACCAGCGAAAAAAACCAGAAAGAAAGCATTAGCGATCATTGAGTGGACACTATGCTGGAAACTGGACAGGAGATTTGCATGGACCACTTTCTAAAATGAGACGAGCTGATTATTTGTGTGTTCAGGTATGAAGTAACTGGGGTAAGGCCAGAGTACTTGAGGGACGCAATGCCACTGAAGGTTGCACAGAGGAGGATCCAGGAGATCTTGTGCAACGGGGAGCCGCTGTGGAAGTTACGCCCAAGGAGTTATGGAAGGGCAAAGATCCTGGTTGGCCATGGCCTGGAACATGATCTTGAGCGCCTAGGGTTGGAGTACCCCGCATTCATGATCAGGTGAGGAGAACTAGATAACTAAGTGGGTTGTAGTCTATCTGCTTTCTAACATATATAGATCTTGCTTACCTAGCTATGGTTTAGGAATCCAGAGTCAAAGTTGCTACGGTTTCTAACATTGACGCATGTGCAGGGACACTGCAAAATACCCGCCTCTGTTGAAGACTAGCAAACTGAGTAACTCCCTGAAGTATCTTACACAAGCATATCTTGGGTATGTCACTAGCAGGCTATTCTAAACAATCAGCCTACTACTTAGTATCTCCGTAATGCTAAATAGATTGTTTTTGCATCTTATTGTAGGTATGATATTCAAACAGGCATTCAGGATCCCTATGAGGACTGTGTGGCAGCAATGAGGCTGTACATCAGGATGAGATCACAGGCTCACCCGAGAGATTATAACTCCGGTTCAGGTGAGGCCCAGAACAACTACCCAGCCTGGAGGCAGAGAGAACTGGAGAGGATGAGCCCAGAAGAACTGCTGGCACTTTCAGCATCAGACTATTATTGCTGGTGCCTGGATTACTAAATTGATCGGCTATAAAGCGAATAAGGCAGGCCAACATTGTTGGTCCATTCATATTCCGTCTACGGCAATAATTTTAGATGTACAAATAGCTTGCGGCTTGACTATACTGGGGTTAATTATAACATATATACATGTAACGCTTTCATATAAATATTGGTGATTTAGAGCTGTAAGAAGTGATATTATCTTAATGATATTATATGGCAAGAGGGTTTTTTTACCTTGCTTTATGAATCCAGAAAATGAGAAAACCAGAAGTACATCAACTATACGCCAAAGGCAGATAAAAAGGACATTTATCTACATGTAACGAATGGACGATTGTACATTCTGTGCAGCGTGTCAGACTATCTCAGTGCTATACAAGTATATCTACATTAGCCTGCAGTAGACCATACCTGTGCGAAATGAAGATTCAAGTTTCTGAGCTGTTGAAGAAGAGCCTTACACTGGAGTCATTGAATTTCCGGCATTGCTTAGCTTCTGCGGGTGGATTCTTAGGTTTGGGCTCGTCCGGTTTTGCCTGCTTGTCACCCTTGTCCTTGGATTGGCTCCTATTTAGCTTGATGAACTCAAGACACTGTCGAATGATTGTCAGCACCGTGAAATGTGTCTCAAAGTCATTCTTGATGACAGGTGGATGGTGGAGGTTGGGCCCATTGTTGCTCCAGGTGTAGTTCTCGATGAAGTAAACACAATCAGTTCGGGCCCTGAACGAAACCTCCCGTAGTAGCTCTTCAGCCTGCCTAATTGATCTCATGGCCTTCTTAAAAGTCAATACAACGATCAAATTAAGCCCTGTTAATAGATGTTAGGGACAATTAGAGCCAGCCTTGAGACAAGATTTAAAAAGCACATGTTAAAGTGTTAAGTAAAAATCTCATCGGTGGGAAATCTTCACTTTCTTTTCTGCGAAGGCAGATCAATTTTCTCTTTGTGTGAAAGAAATTAAAGAAACAAACAGGGCCAATGTTACTTGCAAGACTCACTATAAGCTGATTTTTAAAGCTTGGGATCTATAAGCAAAAGGACACTTGAACAGGGAAATTTAACAGCCTCCTCCCTACACAAATCCTTTTAAGGGGGGTGTTTGATACACCCTCCTAAACTTCTAAACTTTAGTACCTGTCACATCGGATATTTGATACTAATTAGGAGTATTAAATATAGTCTAATTACAAAACTAATTGCACAGATGGAGTCTAATTCGCGAGACGAATCTATTAAGCCTAATTAGTCCATGATTTGACAATGTGGTGCTACAGTGACCATTTGCTAATGATGGATTAATTAATCTTAATAGATTCGTCTCGCGAATTAGTATAGGGGTTCTGCAGTTATTTTTATAATTAGCTCATGTTTAGTTCTCCTAATTAGCGTCCGAACATCCGATGTGACCCTCTTAAAGCTTAGCACCTCGTATCCAAACAGCCCCTAAATCGATAGCAAAATGACGATTACTAATCCATATGGTTCCATTTCTTTTTTTCTGCAGAAAATCCAGGTCCAATGTCGTTGACGTTTCTACTCTCCCTGTATGGGTTGGGCCTCTCTAGGAGACGGCTCAGTATAAATACTGCGATGCAAAGCCCACGAGAAGTTCCAGAACCTTCTGGAAGCTGACTGACCTTTGTTCCTGACGGCAGCAGAGATCTCCGGGAGGCGCCTGATGGCGGCGTTCCGCTCCTTGGCGGGCGCGTCGCAGCGCAGCACGAGCACCACGCACTCCGGGTTCCCCCCAATGATCGCGGCATCGATGTCATCCCTGGAGAGCCTCGCCGCCTCGGGGAGCGGCGGCGCGTCAAGCAGGTCCACCACGTTGTCGCCGTCCCCCGCGCCGTCGCCGTCGGCCCCGGCAACCACGGCCTTGACCCTCCGCCGCCGCCTGGGCCCGTCGGTCCCCCCGCCGGGCGGCGAGGCCTCCGCGCGCAGCAGCAGCGGGCCGTCCTCGGCCGCCAGCGCGCGGCACGCCGTGTTGACCAGCGAGCTCTTGCCGTGGGCCCGGAACCCCGTGATCAGCACGGACGGCGCCGGCGACGAGGCGACCTCCTTGGCGCCCCCGCCCCCGCCCCCGCCGCCGTCGCCGTCGCCCTCCTCGACGAGGGCCGAGACGCACTCGCGGATCTCCCTGCGGAGGGACGCCACGGCGTCCTCTCGGCGGAGGCGCGCCGCGACAATGAGCGCCAGCGCCCCGGCGGCCGCCGCCGCGGCTATCTTGAGGAGGAGGGGCAGCCGCGGCATGCGCATCCCGGAGGAGCTGCAGCTGCTGATGCCGGGGAGGGGGCTTTTTGTAATAACAATGTTTCGCCGGGTCCTATAAGGGATAAAATCGATGGATCATGCATCGATATTGCCATCACTGTTGGTGCGAAGCGGCGAAGGCAATGGTTTTTTGGGGAGATTTGGAAGAGGGTTCGCGGGAATAAACTTTGCCTTTTGATGAAGCGCCATGCCGAGGAAGGATGGAATATGGGCACAGGAGGCCGCGTGTAGTGTCTTCGCCTCGCGAGGCCACGGAAAGGATCGAATGCTTTTTTGCCTGTTTTAGGCTACTACTGGTACCAGTTAGTGAACGAAAATAGCAATTCCTTTTCTTTAAGTGAGACGAGAGTATTAATCAATCGAGGAAGTACGTTCACTTACTCCATACAGCACAAGATGGAGCATCACCTCTCCGTACAGCACAATGTGCCGTTCTCCTTTTTAATTGGACTAAATCATGCATTGTATTTCCTCCTTTCCAAATTATAAGTCATTTCACCTCCGAGATTAACTGAATGCAAGCATGAATCTTATTTATTATGAGCATATTAGATATCTGCCATCTTCTTTAGATGTTAAAGAGGTTCAAAGATCACATGTTATTCTGCAGCAATTTTCAAACCTTCATGACATGATAGCGCTTTAACTTGTTTGCTTCAATTTACATCGGCATTCGCGAAATTAGCATAGCTCAATTGGTAAGATTTCTTTGATGCTGGTTTAAGAAATCGTGGCCCTTATCGATCCTAACAGTGACATAAAGTTGGCAAACGAAATGATCACCGGCTGCGCCACCGCGCGCGGCTGCAGGACGTGACACAAGTCGCACACCACGAGCGCGCGCGAGAGCGACCTCCCCCGTGCACCCGCGCTAGCCGGGGACACAGTTTCACCCGTCCCACTCCCACCCTCGCGCCCTTCGCCGCCGCCTCACCGATGCGACGGCCGCACTGCCGCGCGAGCTGCATATATACCAGCCGGTTCCTCCACACTAAACCCAGAGTCCCACACGCTCGCATCTACATCCGTATAGTAGCAGTGGCAGTGAGCACAGAACAGCTGAGCTAGCTCCAGCGCTAGTCCTTCCAGCACCGGTGACACTTCCGCCGCTTGCCATCCATGGCCATGAGGGGAGCGGCGCGGCAGGTGGCCTCGGCCCTGGGGCCGCACGTCCTGCGCAACGCACCGCCCGGGAGGAGCCTTCACGTAAGCGACGCCTTTGCAATCGTATCGTTTGGGTCACCGTACGTGACGATGAGTTTTTCCTAACGTTTACTCTGTTTCGATTGTGTACCACCACTAGGCGTCGTCCGCCGGCAGCAAGAAGATCGTGGCGTGTTCTACAAGGGCGGCGAGTACGCCGACCGGAACCCCAACTTCGTCGACTGCGCCGAGAACGCCCTCGGCATCCGCGGCTGGCTCGAGTCCCAGGGCCACCAGTACGTCGTCACCGACGACAAGGACGGGCCCAACTCCGGTGACCACCTCCCTCTCCAGTTAGTTACTTCAGGCGTTCGTTCCTTCTTCATATGAATCGCTGTGCAGAACGCCACGTCACATTACACGCATGACACGTGGTTATGGTTCTGGCGCCTGCAGAGCTGGAGAAGCACATCGCGGACGGGCACGTGCTCATCACCACGCTGTTCCACCCGGCGTACGTGACCGCGGGCCGCATCGCGCGCGCGGGGAACCTGGAGCTGCTCCTCATGGCGGGGATCGGGTCGGACCACGTCGACCTGGCGGCGGCCGCGGCGGCGGGGCTCACCGTCGCCGAGGTCACCGGCAGCAACACGGTGTCGGTGGCCGAGGACCAGCTCATGCGCGTGCTCGTCCTCGTCCGCAACTTCCTGCCGGTCCACCGCCAGGCCGCCGCCGGGCGCACGACCTGGAGGGCAAGACCGTCGGCGCCGGCCGGATCGGGCGCCTCAAGCCGTTCGGCTGCAGGCTGCTCTACCACGACAGGCTGCTCATTTTCAGCTGGTTTAATACTGGCAATGGCAAAGGTGTTTGAAATTGTTGCGTTTCTGATGATGATCAGGATACGGCGGCGATGTCTGGCACCCTCAGCCGGCGCCCAAGGACCACCCATGGCGCTACATGTCGAACAACGCCATGACCCCTCACATCTCCGGCACCACCATTGATGGCCAGGTCAGCTGCAAAACATGCTATGCTTCTTGAGCGTTGATTTGGTGATGCCATAAGCATTCCCATGGCAAACGATTTGTTGCAGCTGAGGTACGCGGCCGGGGTGAAGGACATGCTGGAGAGGTACTTCAAGGGCCAGGATTTCCCGGTGCAGAACTACATCGTCAAGGAAGGCCAGCTCGCCGGCCAGTACCAGTGAGCACCTGTCAAGACACAGCTGCATGGTGGGAACCCTGCTGCTGCCTCGGCCTTCTCTGCGACTATATACATGTCAATCACCATAAATAAAATCACGCAATTTACGCGATGCCATCATGGAGATGAATGAATCTAACGGTTTCCTTAATATATCTGGTTTAAGCTTGCAATGTGCAATAACCTTTGCCCAAAGTAAGACAGCATGGCTATGTTGGCATTTATTTACCTACAGAATTTTCAGTTCTCTATCAACAGCCAAACAAGCCGATAAACCAGAAAATAACCACAAGGAAATCAACTTTTACAGCCTTGCTCTGAACGATAACCTTGCTAAGATCACTGCATTTGCGACTCATTAAACAAAATGGTTGTTGAAAACTAAACGGCCCTTGTTGGTTTGGGCTTAACAGATGTTGGAATGATGCAAATCTCCTCTTGTAGACTGCATCCAGCCTGACGCATACATGCATACTGGGTCAAGTACTTCAATGCTTCCATTAATAGTGATGACGTGCAAGTGCTCATAATTGAAGTGCATTCAAGCCTTTCATTAGTGCATCAGTGTGCTCAGGTTTCCCGACCGAAATACGAATATACCCCTTCAATTCCTTCTTGTCATAGTGGCGGATCATCACTCCCATCTTCGCAAGGTCTTCCTGAAATTTTGTTATTAATAGAAGGCATCAATGATGTGCAAATCCATACTGTTCAATCATTTGTGCATTTTTTAGAAAATGTGAGCAGAGATATTCTTTTGCAGACGACCAATCTTGGTTTGGAAAGAGACAGAGATGAGAGATGCCTAATCTTCAGGTTCCAATATCTGACATTTTCTGACCTCAAAATCACAATAGAAGTGACTGATACCTCAATGGAACAAGATAGAAACGTGGATTGTGCAATAAGAAGAAAAACAAACCTTTATTTTCTTTGCATCCTTTCCTGATGTAACCTCACAGAGAATGAAGTTAGAATGACTGGGAAATGGTTTCAGGAATGGTATCCCTTTTAGAAGATTGAACAGCCTCTCCCTCTCTTGTAACAGTAAATTTTTCACATTCTTCCATTGTACAACGTTCAACAGGAGCACGCTGAGTTAGATAAAGTCAAACTATGGAAAGAATATTAGAATGACTTTGTAAAAGTGATACCTCCAAATAGGTTGGATTCTGCAACGCAGCACATGCTGAAACTTCTGCTGCGACAGAAACATTATAAGGCTGCTTGGCCCGCCACAAATACTCGATAATGCTTAGAGGAAATGCTCCATAACCCACACGAAGACCAGCTAAACCTGCATCGTCAATAACTTGTAAGACATTTCCTAACTTTATTTTCATCTATTTTGTAGCAAAACTGCAAAAGTTTCTGTTATGGTTTTGTTCAACGCAAGTAACTCATAACTGGTGCATAGCAGCTGACATGAGCTAAAAAAAAGTAGAACCAATGGTTGGACTAGCAGTTTCCTTATCAAAGTCTAGTGTCGTGAGGTCAGAAAACAATAAACCTAGATCTCCAAATACATTAATCTTTACGTGTTAACTAACAAGGACAAAAAGATAAATCACAAACCTGCTCGTTTGCTAAATGTTCGGAGAACAATCAAATTATCATGCTTCTTAACCCATGACATCCTTGTCTGAAGGCTAGAAAACTCAATATAAGCTTCATCCAGCACTACAAGTATCGGAAGATCAAGTATCTTTAAAAGATCCTCATTGTTGATTACACTGAAATAAATATAATAAAAAGTAATTGAGTAAAATATCGTTTTTTGGACAGCAGCCAAATAGAATAGCTCCACTTATGAACGACAAAGATATACCTTCCGTCTGGATTGTTTGGGGATGTCAGAAATATGCATTTTGGGTTATCCTGTTTTACCACTTCAACAATACGATCGACATCTAGAGAAAAATCAGGAAGCCTTGGAACTATATCAAAGAACGGTGAATGGCATGCAAAAAAAGGAAGAAGAATCAGAAGTTGCATAGAGTGTAAGACAGAATTAATTTAGGACAGACGCGACAATAAATTCAGGAATCATGGAAGGTTAGAAAAGTATAAGTAAAAATTAAGAAAGAACTATTAGTTACCCACCCTTGATGACAAGTGCACCATTTACTGAAGCATCAAACTCATACATAGTGAATGTCGGAGGACAATCAATAATTTTGTCACCTGGTTCAAGTACGCATCTGCATTTGCGCCATTTATGAGATAGTCTGGTGAGGTAATATTTTTTTTAGAAAATGAGACATAAATGAGCTGGACGCTAACCTCATAATTAAATCGATTAGTTCATCCGCACCGCATCCAGCAAGTATGTATTCAGATTCAATTCCACAATCTTCAGCAAGAGCAGCACGCAAGTGGCGGCTTTCCGGATCAGGGTACACATAGGGGAACTTAAGACTACCTAATGCTGTAGCCACCTACAGAGTGGAAGTCACGCTTTAGTTACATACAGCGAAGAGAAACTGTTATTATTGTGCACGAATCATCACAGCTTTGAGTAATAGAATTTCATGTTTCCTTCCTAGAAATGATTCGTGTTCCCAAAGCCTAACTTATGATGGTTAAGAAAGTAGTGTTTCAAATACTAGTATATAGGTTACATCGGACTAATCTTTATATTGAAGAGTGGAACTCACCTCTGGGGGTGGACCATATGGATTCTCATTTGCATCGAGCTTGATTATGTCCTCTGGTCTACGCCCAAGCCGAGCAGATAGCACCTGGTAAGAGCTTCCATTTTCAGCAAACTTAAAACTAGTACTACACAGTATCATATCACAGCAACATCAAAAGTAAGCTTGAAAAACTAATACATTGCCGCACTCAGTAATTTGAGCTGCGCTACATTCCATTCTCAACAAAGGCCAGAGCAACTCGCCGCGGGGCATTTCCACGAGCACCTCGCGCGTAGCAAAAGGCCGGCGTCTCCCCAACACAAAGGGAATCCAACAGTGGGGGCGCTTATGCATACCTCGAAGGGCAGGATGGGCTGGTACGGGGCGAGGGTCCTGAGGTGGCGCCGGATGAAGGATTCACCGGACGGCCGCCGCTTCGCCTCGGACGCCGCCGGCTCCTCCACCGGAGCCGCCGACGACATGGGGCGGAAGGACGCCCTGCCTCCCGGGCGCCGCCTCTCGCCTGCGAAGTGGGAGGCGGCAGCCGGCGACGGGTTCCGGATGCGGAACCGGGTGGCCCAATCCATCAACGAAGCGGCGCCGCCGAGTGGGGAGGAGTTCGCTCGCTGGCCAGTTGGTTCGCAGAGGGCCAAGTGAGATGACAGGGGCCAGGGGCCGTCTCGCGCACGTGAGGACCGGCCGGAGGAGACCCCACGGCTTTGGAGGCGCTTTAGGATTCGTGCCGGCACGGATCGAGGGACCCGATCGACGGCTGGCGCTGGAGACAGGGCAGAGCTGGGATTTCTCCGTGCGACCGTGCCCCGGTGTCGAATCCCTGGCCGTTTCATCGTTCTCGCCACCGGCCACCGGGCGCGCGCGTTCCCGATGCGTGCTGCGTGCTTGGGAGGCACGCACGCGATCGCTTCTCCCGGTGAACCTCGCTCATTTCCTTGACGCCTGGATCGATCGATCGCGTGGAGTAGTCGTGTGTGCTTGACTATATATCTGACAAGCCACTGCCGATGGTGACGCGATCCAATCACCAGGACCTAACACGGTATGTTTGGTTTGAGTTGCTTATTATAAACAATTTAAAGTTGCTTATTTGGAGTTGCTTATTTTTTTTCAGTTGTTTGGATACCCTTGCTTATAAGCATTGAATGAGGTGGATATTGTCATGTTTGCCCCTAATCATTGAGAGAGAGAGGGAGGGCAACCAGACATTCAATGAGGGCAAGAGGTGTAAAGTGCATCGGGAAGTCCCCGTAAGCGACCCAAGAATTGCTTATTTGCTTATAATAAGCAACCCCATAAGCAAGAGTGATTGGTTTCATAAGCAACTTATTTGTTTATTTTAAGTTGCTTATGCATAAGCATGTGAAACCAAGCAGACCCTTATTAAAATAAGGAAGTTCAAATTTCCCCAGGTTTAAGAAAGGAAGGGAAGACCTCGTTTAATACCAACGTCAAATAACGAATCCAATTCTCCACCCAATCATCAAGACCCTAACGCGGCGGCAACGTTAAACACTCGTGCATGGTCAGGCATGTTCGATCTCCGTGGGTGGACGTGCAAAAAATTCTTTGCGGAAAAGCCTGGTAAGAAAAAAGCTTTTAACTAAGAAACTGCGTCAAAGCTTTGCCAGGTACCTCGTCGTCCCCCTCACTCGGACTATTGGGTTCTGACTTCTGAACTTGCTGGCTTGCTGCTGCCCTTCCAGAGAATGCAGTGTGTTACATTCTTTTAGAGAAGGAGGAATCCGAGTTAGAGATGGGAGAAGATGATGGCTCACTTCTATATGGCTCACTTCTATATGGATATAAGAGATTCTGACTCGGACTCATTTTAGGCCTTGTTTAGTTGCTAAAATTGGGAGTGCCACATTACTGTACCGGCACTGTAGCACACTGTAGCGTTTCGTTTGTATTTGTGAATTATTGTCCAAACATTGACTAATTAGGCTCAAAAGATTCGTCTCGCAAAGTACAACAAAACTGTGCAATTAGTTTTTAATTTCATCTACATTTAGTACTCATGCATGTACCGCAAGTTTGATGTGATGCGGAATCTTCTTTTTGCATAGTGCCAAAGTTGGGAGTTGGGGGTGAAGTAAACAAGGGTTTACTTGGAAGGCAGACTCCATAGTACGGACGATGAGATGGAAGATGATATTTTTTTAGACTGAGAGAAGGAAAATGATGAGGAAGATGATTCCTCAGAAGAGTCGACTGTTTTTACGAGAAATTGATAGTGGCTGAAGGATCCAAACAGAAGCACATGGGAAAATATGGTGTATGTGAACAGCCCCAGTGGATGGAAGAAGAAAAAGATCATGATGAACCTCGTGAGGAGCGACGCGAGGAACGCGAGCGCATTAGGAAGCTAGCAAGTGAGGAGAAAGTTGATATCCTTGGGGATGAGGACGTGGTGCAGGTATTTTTACTGTTCCGTACAACCTCCAATCACAAAAGAAAGTTGTTTTAGACATTGGCGTGGTATCAAAAGCTTTGTACTCAGTTAGATTTGTTAAACTTTATTGTACCTTTATTTTGTCAGACAAATATGTACTCTCTCCATACCGAAATATAAGGCGCATTTTCATTAGGACAAGATTTTAACTGACAAATACTAATTCAATATATCATTTATGTGATACGAAATCATATTCGTAAAAAGTACTTTTGAATACGCTAAGGCTAATCGCAATGCACTGTATCATATCACTCTCTCCAAAGCTACCATGTTGTTGGATATTTTTATGCGTAGTATCATGGGCATGGCATTTGTTTCTTAAGAATCAAGTCAATTAATTATTGCATATATTGTATCAATGACCAGTGACGGATCCTGGGGTTTGCTATGAAATGACAAGTTCAACATCTCACTAGCTTCAAAGTTTAAACTAAATGGAATTATAGACTTGACATGTGACAAAACAAACAATATAAAGTATTTCGTGTGAGTGAGTAACAAAGAAGAGAGATTTGATTACTCATTTCAGCCTCACTCAAGAAATTGTTATAGATAAGCTAATTTGTTACTTGAATTAGTGCCATGATACTGTGGTTGAATCAATGTGATTCTCTGTTCTCGAATCACATACATTTGATCTATTATAATGTTTGGCTTTTTACTCATGTTCAAATAATGCAGTGAGAATAAGTATTTTGCCGATGGTGTTCTGAGTTGCATCAAACTTATGTCATGCATGCTCAATCAAAATATGCATCATATGGTGCTTTGTGTGAGATATGCTCTGCACAGCTTGTGTTCCTAACTCTTGAATGATGTCAATGTTGCATGCGTCATGTGAATTTACAAGTCTTCTAACACAACTTAAAACAATATGGGAACCACAGAATCGGAAAATTTTGTTCAAAACCAGGGGTATAAAGTCCGAAGCTAATATTTGCCATAAGCATTGACAAACATGATGGGAGCTACTTAAAGACATATCTGGCTCAGGGGTTAGCATCCTTGAGTGTATAATTTAACAAATGGGTTCTTGATGATGTTACTCTTTATCCTTCATAATATCCCGTGAAAGAATTCTCTAACCTCTGCAATTTTTCCCTTTAAGGTTGTGGAATCGTCAGAAACTGGGCATGTGCAGATTTTTTGTATTTGAGTCAAGAAGAGTCACGCCGCTTTGTCACTAGGATTGTAGATACATGTGTAGCCATCGGAATGGTAAAGTCTGCATTCTTTCTTTGAATAAGGCAATCTAATAATCACGCAAGACACATCTGACTTTGATTATCTGCAAGATAGGAATTTACTCCGTCACCAATAAAGGAGGCCCAGGCAGCCCCTACTGATATAGAAAGGACTTTGTTGGATCTGCATGGGAAGATCATTGATCACTCAACTAAATGTGGAAGGAAGGAAGAACAGTTAGGATTCTACTTGTGATTCTGCTAGAGGATAAATATTCTTACGGTATGGAAGTTATTGATGTGTCATATTCGCTTTTTTTTTGTTCTCTGTTTTTTTTGGGGTGACAGCCGTATTTGATGTTTTGCAGACAAAGTGGAAGAGGTGTGTAAGAGGCTTGGAATTACATTCTGCCATTGTTGTGCTTGTGAAGCTATGTATCCAAGCAAGGGGCATCTTAAGAGAATCGCACGTGCAATACAGTCTAAGGTCCTCCTTCCCTATTCGATGTGATTTTTGTTTGCTACAGAATTATCATGTTTTGGGTTTATTAATCAGGTTGTAATGCCTTACCCCTTGTGTCAGAAGCCCCAATGCTTATTTTTGGTGCTGACGTCTTCCGTTGTACGCCAGGAGACGAGGGTTCAGACTATATTTCATCTGTATGTCTCTTTCAGTAGCTAGCATTTCCTTGATTCGGTTTTTGCTACGTTCCAGTGGGCAATCACATTTTTTTTTAGCCATGTAGGTGGCGACTTCATTGGACTGGCCAAAATTCAGACGGTATACTGTTCGACTCTCACATGATGAAGGGACCATCAATGTTGTCTGCTAGGCTTGGTTCCACGATCACGTAATTCTGTGTTTTATACAATCTCTGTGACTACCCATTGCCACATTGTTTATTTGGGGAACTGACATCCTTCATTTTTTCCAGTGAGTTTATTTATTCCTTCAGCAAGACAACAAAGAGAACTGTAGAGAAGATAATCTTCTTCAGGTAAGTACCTGTGTTCCTTCCATATTTTGTCCAGTTGAGTCAGATATGCTCACACAGCAGTACCTTGCACAGAAATGGGTTAAAGGATGGTCAATTTGGCGACATTTGCCATCAAGAGATGAGTGCTATTAAAAAGGTAGGAATACAGTGTGTTTCGCCCTCCTGTATCTGATTTGCTTTGGCTAGCTCATTTTGATGGTTGTGTGCTTCTTCCCCTGAAAGGCTTGTGCCTATTTCATGGACGGACATGAACCGCGCATCACATATGTGGTTGTGTTGCCTCATGCAACGATGGGGATGGCCAACAAAATTGGTTAGTGTCTTTACTTCAGCTTCTGAGGGCTTATCCGCATATGCATGCCGCTTCACATAGCTTGGTGACTGGGTGTTCTTTTATAGGAACTGGGGCGGACCTGACTGGGTATAAGTTCTGGTGTCGTCATTCTGGTGGCAAGGTAAAGTGGATTTTTAATTTGCTGAATCCACGGCTGGCTATTCTTAAAAAATGTTATTGAGCTATTATATTGGTTGACTGTAGAATTTCTCCAAACTGGTCTGTTATCACGTCGTTGTTCATGATGAGAACAATTTTCCAGCCGGTGAACTTCAGTCTCTAGCCTCAAAGCTTTGCAGCATGTAAGTTTGAACTGCACCTTTTTGAATTGCTTTGCTACAACCCACTATTATTAGTTGGCACCTCTGACCGACTAGACATTGTCAAATGCAGCCATGATCGTCGGCGCTACCCAGAAATAGACATTGGTATGACAGCCATGAATTTTACTAGTAAATGCTACTTTATGTTCTGCTTATGCCTTGTGTATTGGATTGCTTCCATCATACTTACAAATTATCCACTCGTCTAGTCCCAACAGCCTACTACGCTCGGCTTGACGGAATGGCGGCTCTTGAAGAATGGGGAAGAACGAAGCAACTGGTGAAAATTCCGAGCAACTGAATCCTTTCTGCTGATGTGAATAATGATGACATCCTCCAGCAAAAGTTAGGCAGACATGTATCCAACATATTTAAGATGCTTCATGTATTTTGAAATTTGTGTGCGAGCGGGTAAGCTGTTAAACCCATTTCGCAGAGACATGTGATGCTTGCGACGTATTTTCATAAACTGGAAGGCTTTTTTTTTCACGAACAGGAGGCTTTGAAGGTGATTGATAACCGGATTCTCAGCTGATTGACCGGGTGACCGCCAAACGACCGCAGCAACCGGACACCCCGCTGCTTCACTGGAAGGAACCCCGATTTTTCGGATGAATTTGAATTTACATCTCGATTTTGCTCTGAACATTCTTTGAGTTTCTGCCGTGAACATACTCTGACTGCAATCCTTTTGGCTTAAAAAGCCTCATATTTACATCGTCGTGTGAATCAAACCGTTTAGCCTAGCTACTCACACACACTCTCTAAGCTCACAGGCAACCTGAAGCTTCTTCCTCCCATCTGATCGTCACCTCCAGCAGCTGGCCCCTCCTGCTCCGGCCGGCCCCAGAAGCTCCCGAACCAGAAGAGCCCTTCCTGCTCGATGATCGCCTCCCACACGCCGTCATGGTCGTCGTTGCCGTCGACGGCGAAACACCTCTCTTTCCAGCCATCGGCGCCGCCGTCTCGGATCCCAAACGCGGCCTCAAAACCGTCGTCCAGGTCCAGCAGCTCCTCCAGCTTCAAGCCTGCTGCTGCGGCCGCGCAGCCAGCTCCTCCCTTGGACGCCGCCATCGGCGACGACGGCCTCCTCCTGTGCCATCTCCTCAGGATGATCCGCTTGGTCTTGACGACCACTCTCTTGGGCAGCCTGACGAAGAGGAAGACAGTGACCTGCAGCACCAGGCACGGGCAGCAGCAGCACACCACCAGGCAGTCCATGGCCACCAGGCCGGTCTCCGCCGCGCACGACGCCATTGTTGGGCAGAGGACCGTGGAG
Organism: Setaria viridis; assembly: GCF_005286985.2. Taxonomy (NCBI): domain Eukaryota; kingdom Viridiplantae; phylum Streptophyta; class Magnoliopsida; order Poales; family Poaceae; genus Setaria; species Setaria viridis. The sequence continues at coordinate 35,526,592 of NC_048263.2, forward strand.
GCAGAACCACAGGAGCAATGATGAATAGGGAGGAAGATGAGACGGTGACGAGGACATGGGGAAGAAGAACCAGCTGGGGAGCTTAGCATAGCTGCATGGGTTGCTTGGAAGAGTGAGCCAGAGGTTAAGGTTGCTTGAGCTGCCCCAGCAGTGGCTTGGAGAATCGATTTTGTTCATTCTTTCAAGCCAACTCACCCTGGCCCGTCGCTAGGGGCTATAGGTGTTTCTTGTTCTCAAGCTTGACCTACGCCTCAAGACAGGGAGGAAAGCAAGGGCACGCGTCAGGTCAAGCACACGCATTCCGTGACTACAAAACATGTTTTGGTATGTTTTCTGTTGGAACACATAATAAACATCTAACAACAGAAAAGCAGTGAGGTTTGGCAATAACCAACTAAATGATTGGAAGTGTGAGAGGCACGAGTTGCGTACTTGCGTGGATGATGATTACTGCCGATTGCTCCACTTCCCCTTCACAGCACGAGTTGAGCCACAAGAAAGCACAATATCTAGTGAGCAGCAACTTGTTTCCCTTTCTGAAATACGAGTAACAAGCAGAAGGGAGCATGATATTTTGCTTCAGGCTCAAAGGCTTTGTTGTTGACGTCGTCTGAGATAACTGATAAACATGACTTCATCCAAACGCACAGATGTGTGCTGTTATTTGGCTGTAAAGATATAGCAAGATCAAAACTTACTATTGAGATAGTGCATTCTGAGCTAAAGACACCAGATATATTCGATATAACACGAATTGTGGGCAAGTGCACTATTTGAGATAGTGCACTGAAAATACAAGGACGATACATTTCTAAGAAAAAAATATATATTCCAATGACTTGGAGATGAAAAACTTTTTATGGCATCCATCATGTTTTCGGTGCAAACTTCAAGTAACAAAGAAATAAACATAAATTGTACAGCAGGCCTCTTGCCCACAAGACAAATAAAAATAGTGCCATTCTCTTGTTACAGGAAACATTTTATTCAAAGGCTGGATCAATGCAACATGCGGAAACCTTCAGCAGCACAGCCACTGTATTCTGATGATGCTTTTATCCAAAAGGCAGTTAGATTTCAAGGGGTTGCCTCAAGAACGCCTCCATTTGCTTCGCCCTAGTCTTGATCGACATATCAAACACCTTCTGCCCGAACTCAATCACAAGTCCTCCCATGATGCTGTAGTCAATCTGCAGAGAAAGCACAATTGAGGAACATTCCTTCAAATTTTACTTTTGAGGCTACAGACTAGCTCGTGGACCAAGTAGTTACCTTCTGTTCAACCAAAATAGTTTTGTTCTTCCCAAGGATATCTTGCAAGGTCTCCTTGAGTTCTTTCTCCTCCTTCTCCGGAAGTGGCTAACAGAAAAGAAACATGTGTCAGCAAAAGAAATCAAGTGATGACATGTCACCTACTCGAGGAACTACAAATGCATCTGCAGTGAGGAACCCTCGACCTATGGATCATCTGAGGTAAGCAAGCTTCATAAAATTCTGGAATGATTTATCCTCATTTTGTAGAAATGAAAGGTTATCACAATTTGCTGGGTGATTGTGTGATAAGAGATGTAGCAGCTTGTTCGAGGCCGTCACAAAACAGAGCAACTCTGAGCGGCACGGAGAACTGCAGGGTGAGTTCGATTTCGCCAACCTTCAATGCAAAGATCACCACTTATCTGGCCCCTTTGCTCTGCAAATTGGCTTTCTTCAACAGATGCAAACCAAATACCCTAAAATATGTAGACATTCCCCCTTGACCTTTTGAGGCTAAGAAAAAAAAACCGAGAACCCAATAGCAAACAGAACAGATAGGAACATGGTATGCCTCTTAAGTTGGTCGTGCAAGATTAAGCATGTCAACTCCAAAACAAATTATGCATGTCAAACGCTGATATGGAGTACTTAATACCATTCAGATCATTGCACTATAGCACTACCCGCTGCCAGCCATGAATAAACTACAGACTCTCTTTAGTTTGTAACTTCAAAGACATGAATTTGATAAAACTGCCTGGCAAAATTTATCATATGTAATCTGGAGACATCATACAATATTCACCCCCAGGAAAAAAAAAACTTTTTTTGGCTCCACAGTTAATGTATTTCTATTTTCAGCTTGAAAGACAAAATATGCCAAATAGAACAGCAGAGACCATAAAAAAACTTAAGAAGACAAGAAATCCAAGAAATTCACATCGAGCAACATTATCCATCACGATTTATTTCATATTGTCATCAAATCAAGCAAAAGAAAGCTATATATGCATCATCAAACATTTCTTTTAACATGAGAATGGTATTGAGATATTCAACCAGATATTGTTTTCAAAGTTGCAAGAGGAAAAATGGGTTGGAAAATCAACTTACAATAACTGTCCTGACAACAACCTTCACCTCCCCCTTATGTGCCATGGTCAAATCAACAAATCTCTCGGCAATGCGCTCAATAAATTTCAGTCTGCCATTGTCCGCCAGGACAGCTTCATAAACCAACAAAAAGTTAGGCACTGCCAAGATACATGGTACAGAACAAATGATATCCATTTATCCATCATACCGAGTACCAAAATTCAAAATTCAAACCAGTTTCTTGAGAGAAATAGCTCAACTAATGGGTTTGGTAACAAATATATAGCTGATAAATAATAAAGCTGCCCTTACAAATAAACTACTGCACATGATAAAAATTATCATACAGAATTACAGATGAAGGCTACAAAAAGCATTTGCTCTGTATTAATATGGAATAGACTATTGGAACCAATAACACAAGAAAATGGTTCAATGCATTTTACACAGTTTGTCAGTAAGGCATTTACAGAACAACAGCTTCCTATCAAACTTGGGCGTATTGAATCTTAATCAAGACTACTGCACATGATAAAAATTATCATACAGAATTACAGATGAAGGCTACAAAAAGCATTTGCTCTGTATTAATATGGAATATACTATTGGAACCAATAACACAAGAAAATGGTTCGATGCATTTTACACAGTTTGTCAGTGAGGCATGTACAGAACAACAGCTTCCTATCAAACTTGGGCGTATTGAATCTTAATCAAGTAATCAACACATTACAAGGAAACATAGTAACTCAATCAAGCATACAAAATGAGTAGGAAGCATACCCAAGAAATTCTTTGTGATATCTGAAAACCCAGCTTCAGCGAATATTTCAGTAATGGCCTTCACCCTGGTCTCTTTTGGAACTGACAAGTCCTTTATGAATTGAGAAAACAGCGGGCTCTTCTTGGACGCCTCTACAACAGTTTTAATCTCAGATTCAACTTTGTCCAATGCGTTTGCTTTGGCTGCTGTAAGGAACAGTGCACTAGCATAGTTGCCCGTGCCACCATACAGAGCCTCTGGAACCTAAAGACATAAGTCAGACAAACAATTAGATTACCAGTGACATGGATGGACGAATGACACACGTCTCAAATTGCCGACGACCTATTAAATTAAAAGGAGAACCTATGCAGCAACTCGCATAAAACTAGACAGATATCAAGGGAAACCGAGAAATGTAAACCGAACAACACAGAGTGTCTACTTGCCCTGAAGTTTATTTACCAAACAGCACAGTCCAACATGAAGAAACTGTCTCACCAAATATGCGAATAAGTAACTCGAGTTCAACAGTTCATCCTTTGTGTATGACTTAGGGCTCGTTTGGCAGGGCTGTGGCTGTGGCTAAAACGGCTCCGGCTGTGGCTTCTCTGATGGAGCGGCTTCTCTGGTGGAGCTAAAACTGTTTTGGAAAACGTTTGGCAAAACGACTTCTCATCTTTTTCATGAATGGATAGAAGTGATCCAATGACCAATATGCCCTTGTCTCCATAACTTGTCGTATACATGAGTTTATGTGTTGTCCTAAGTTTATGATTTCATATGAAATTAAAAAAATAAAAAATAATAATAATTTGCCTGGATGAGTTATCGGTCCATATGACACATGCGTCTTAGTGGGCCAAGGATCCATGGTCTTTTAGGCCCAAGAGAGACGAGTGTGAGGGAGAGATGGAGATAAGATAGCGTTCTGCTCTCCGTTCGTGGCCGGCCATGGTCGAGCCCCTCAAGCTCAGATCGACGGAGCAGAGTAAAGGAGATCTGGACGTTGTGGAATCGATCGCTTGGGTTACGAGGAGCTCGTCTGTGGTGGAAACTGGAGCGTGCCGAGTTGGAGGCAGCGGTCCCGCCACCCTGAGCGATGCCGTCGGCCGCGGCTGTCCTCTTCGCGCGATGCTGGCCCCCGCGCCCTCCCTCCGCCCAGCGCGACTCCGGCCCGCCCACCTCCCTCGCCTAGTGCAATTTCGCCGGCCAGCACGCCCCCGCCTCGGACGCGTTAGAAGGATGACGAGGTAGGTGGAGTTGGGGTGGCATTTTGGTGTGTAGTTTTGGGGCAAATTGGTATTAGCGCCTGCGGGAATGGGGAGAGGCCGCGCGGAGCAGGTTTTTTTTAGCTCCGGCTCCCTCTCCTTTTTTGTAAACGGATATTGCAGGGCTTCTCCATCGAAGCAGTTTTGTTGGACACCGTTTGGTAGGGCTCCATGTGAAGCTGTTGGAGAAGTCCCTCATGGAGCCCTACCAAAGGGAGCCTTAAATAAGTGATTGGTGTGTGCATAATAACATTCACTAGAAAATCAAATGGTATCCAACCCTAGTACAGCATTAGGTTTTCCCAACGATAGGCAGGATAATAGAGAAATAATTGCATAATCCCCACAGTGCCAATAATACATTGATAAGAGCAACCTATCACCACTGACGTACATAATAATACAACATATGTATCCCATTTCTTAACTACATTCGCGCATCAGGGGGAATACAAGTACCTTGATCTGCTTCCCGCTGGGCTTGGCCACCTGCGACGAGAAGCCCCTCGAACCCTGCATCAGAACGAAAACGTCAGTCCCCCCAAAATCACAAGGATGACTCAAACATCCTCCCTGCAAAATACCCTAGGACATCAGGAGACAGAGCAGCCCTAGATCGGATAGAAGGCCAATCGAAATCGACAGAAATGGATCTGCTTCGACAACAGAGAGGGGGTGGGGAGCAGGGACCTGGGCAACGGCCGCGGATTCGGAGGCCGCGAGGTGGGCGCGGAGGAGGGGGAGGCCGGATCTGAGGTGCCGCGCCGCCGCCATCCCTGTTCGCTGGCTCGTTCCGCGACGCTGGAGAGCGAAACCCTTGGGTGCGGGTGGGAGGAGATCGGGGACGAGACGAGGAGGCTGGTCAGATGGTTTTGAGGAGTGCGAGGAAAAAGAGGAAGGCGAGGCGATGCGCGACGCGAGAGGCTTGAGCCAGGGCAACCCACACAGCTCTCGGAGAGCGGCCCAGGAAGCCCAAACTCTTTGACCGTTTCGGATCATGGGCTGTACATTAGCAACTAGGGCCATCACGGGCAGATATTTAGGCCTATTTCAGCTCCATGGGCTCAGTTTTCGGCCACATGGGCTCATGGCACGAGATGAAATGGATATGATGATGATGATTCGTAAACCTTTCCATAATCCAACAAGATTCAGCCCATGCGCAGTCCTGCCGATTGCCGCCATGGCTTCTCCCTTTTTTTCTTTGATTAAGAATCAGAAGCAGAAGGTTTGCTAAACAGGGAACAACAGCATTCTCAGATTTCAGAATTGTAAAGGCAGCGCAATGGAAAAGCGTTGAAACTTGAGACGAAACAGATGTGTTCGCAACTACGGAGACAGAAGAAAACAGCATTTCCGAAACACACGGAGGCAACGACGAGTAAAGCAAGTGGAAAACATTTCACAGATAACCTAGCATGTTAAGAAAACAACCGTGACCCTTTTGCCTTTTGCAAAGTTTTTCCCGTGGAAAGTTGTCAAGGCAGGCAGATGCACCCACGCAACACGCCGACACGTTATGTTTCGGTACATCTGTATTCGCGATGTGCTACTAAACATCTCTGAACGGGGACTGCGTTCCATCGTCGCAAACAAAAGCGATATAAATAAACAACCAGATCATCCATACCATGCATGACCCAAAAAAATGTTTTGTAGATTGCAGTACTTTCTCTTGCTTTTCCTCACATTCTTTACCATCTTTCCAAAATAGTGTATTCAGTGCGCCCTTGTAAAGCTCCTCTTCTGAATCACACAATGTACCATGGGCAACTGCCAAGCACACCAACCATCCCACTGAGCGCCCTTTCCATGTTGATCTCCACTCGCGCGATCCACACAAAAAGCCAAACTTTCTCCTGAAACTTTACCGCGCCCGCCCTCTAACCCATTGACACATCGCCGGGTCACAAAGCAGCTGGTGGTGGTCTGGTGGACGCCTTTGCCGAACCCTCTTGTTGCCTTCACCTCTCCCATCCCATGCTCATCGCTCCAGTCCTACGTGCATAACCACCTCCAACAGTCAGGTTCACTAGTCGCAAGCTACTGTTCCATCGTCGATCTTGCTCGCTCTGGATGCAAGAATGGCAGCGACCAGCACGCCGACGATGCCGGCGACGGTCACGCCCCTGCCGGGCTACGGCTACCAGGGCTCCGCCGCGGGCGGCGCCGAGCCTCCGCAGCACAGCTCATCGGGCTCCATCGGCACGTTCTTCGGGGTGTTCGCGGCGGTCCTGGTGCTCACCTTGCTCTCCTGCGTCTTTGGGCGGGTGTGCGCGGCGCAGGCCGAGGGCCCCGACGAGGTGTACGACTGCACGAGGCTGGCCCGGCGGTGGAGCGGGTGGCGGGCGCCGCGACGGAGCGGCGGTGTGAAGCGGGAGGCGAAGGCACCGCCGCCCGTGTCCGTGGTGGAGGTTCCCGCCGCGTTGCCACCGCCGGAGGAGCCGTGAAGAAGCTGGCGCCGGCGAGGTTCATGGCCCCTTTCTTTGTCTGTCCTCTTCCGAGTTTCGATAACTAGTCGGATAGTATTATAGGAGAAAGAATCAACAAGAAGGTGCTATATGCTGTTTGATCATCTGTTCGTTGCGTCACTCGTGATGAGCATTGTTTTAAATTCTTTTGCAAAGATATAATGCTTTTTCTAAGATCTCGGCCTTCGAAATTTTTGGTGTACTCTGATCAGTTAGAGTTATAAGCGTATGTCTGATCCGTTGATCCTCACATGGTTCGAACTGAAGAGACAGAGCAACTGTTAAATTCATGAGCAGCAGTTTGACAGTTTCAGTGTACAAGAAGGCACCTCTCAACTGACAGCTCTGAATTCATACCAGACTGAGCCCTGAAGCTGCAAGCGGAGACGACGATTCGAGTCCTCTTCTGCAGAGTGAACCACCACACTCGCAGTCTCGCAGAAGAACTGCAATGATAGTTCTTTTGTCATTTGCATTGTATCAGATTTGCAGGCCGATCGTGCTGCCAAAGTTAGGTAAGCATGGCATGGTTCGGTGACGACAATAAAGAATGCACTCCTACCCTGCCCCCCACATGGCCGCTAGAATTATCCGTGGACGACGACGACGACTGCCACCACCAACTACCATTCTCCCGTCGGAATCATGCATGATCCCGGCCCCGGCCAATCTGGTTTTGCTGTGTTCTGTCACGGTTGCTCACGCATGTACGCAAGCCTCCGGAATTGGTCTCGAGATCAATAAGAAATACCGGGTTGAGTGGGTAATGACAGTGACTGATCCGGCTGTAAACTCGGCAGGCTGAAGAAACTTTTTCTTATAGGAAACATGTGTTTCCATTAACTGCTGGCTCCAGGCAAATCGCCGAGTTACCAGTTCAGCTTCAAAGTTTTGGTCTATCGCTTCGAAACACATTTTAGCCTGAAGAAACTACGACGCACCACCATGATGCACATTTGAGGCTGATTGGCTGAAGAAGAAACTTGAAAATGGTCCGTCTCGGGATGTCTGTTGGACTTCTGCACGAGAAAGCCCAGCAACACGCCTGCCGGGCCACGCAATCCCGAGCCCACGGGCGAAGCATGACGACCGGCCCTTTTCCCCGGTAATCCTATCCGCCTTCCGATAGCTCCCCCCTTTGAGATTCGTGCAAACAATTCCACCCCTTGGATGCTATCTCCCACGACCCTAGCTCCCTCCCCGTGCCCCGCCACCCCCATCCCCCACTGCCACCGCCTCCACCGCCGGCGCCACCACTGCCGCACCCATGGCCGGGTTCCCATGGCTGCCCCCGGCCCGCCGACCCTCTAGTGGCTGCCCTGCTGGCACCGAAGAAGATGAACATTTTCTTAAAAAATATTGATATAGGTTTAGGAAAATGTTGAATATATTTTTCAAGATGTTGAAATATGTGTTCCGAAATATTAAATGTATATTTTATAAAATATTGAATCAAGTGTTTTGCAAATGTTGATCAGATTTTAAATAAATGTTGAATCTGATATAAAATATTGAATCTTCTAATTTGGATCTAATGAGTTTTAGAGCTTGTTTGGTTACCAGGACTAAAGTTTAGTCCACTATTTTTGGCACTTTTAGTCCCCAAAGTGCCAAACAGGTGGACTAAAATGTGGACTAAAGTGTTTAGTCCTCTAGTCCATATGGGGTGGACTAAAGTGGACTAAAGGGTCTTAGATCTTAGGGACACCCCTGCCCTCTCATTTATTACCCTTCCTCCCGCCTGGCTCCCTCTGTCGGCCTCCTTCCCGCCGCCTCTCGCCCAGCCCCCGCCGCACTCCTGCCCATTCTCCACCGCGCGCGCTAGATGCGGCGGTGGATCCCGGCCGCACGGCGGCCGTCCCCAGCCTGGTCTCCAGCACGTAAGACGGGATCTTCCCGGCCACGACTGCCACCGCGGTGGCAGCGGGGCTGTACCACCGCCTCCACCGCTGGCGCCACCACTGCCGCACCCATGGCCGGGTTCCCATGGCTGCCCCCGGCCCGCCGACCCTCTAGTGGCTGCCCTGCTGGCACCGAAGAAGATGAACATTTTCTTAAAAAATATTGATATAGGTTTAGAAGAATGTTGAATATATTTTTCAAGATGTTGAAATATGTGTTCCGAAATATTAAATGTATATTTTATAAAATGTTGAATCAAGTGTTTTGCAAATGTTGATCAGATTTTAAACAAATGTTGAATCTGATATAAAATATTGAATCTTCTAATTTGGATCTAATGAGTTTTAGAGCTTGTTTGGTTACCAGGACTAAAGTTTAGTCCACTATTTTTGGCACTTTTAGTCCCCAAAGTGCCAAACAGGTGGACTAAAATGTGGACTAAAGTGTTTAGTCCTCTAGTCCATATGGGGTGGACTAAGGTGGACTAAAGGGTCTTAGGGACACCCCTGCCCTCTCATTTATTACCCTTCCTCCCGCCTGGCTCCCTCCGTCGGCCTCCTTCCCGCCGCCTCTCGCCCAGCCCCCGCCGCACTCCTGCCCATTCTCCACCGCGCGCGCTAGATGCGGCGGTGGATCCCGGCCGCACGACGGCCGTCCCCAGCCTGGTCTCCAGCACGTAAGACGGGATCTTCCCGGCCACGACTGCGGTCACGATCTCCTCATCCTCCACCAGCATTTTCTCCAGCGCGGCGGCGGGGTTCCCCTGTTGCGCGCACGGGGCCGGCGCGGGCTGCTGCAGGAGTCGATGATATAGTCCTCCTCGTCGTTGCTGTTGGAGATGACGGACTGCATGACGGCGATCCTGAAGAAGCTGAGGAGGTAGATGAGCAAGGCGACGAGGCCGGAGATAGCGAAGATCTCGGCGAGGGAGACGACGTGAAGCAGCATGGAGGCGCGGATCTTCTCCCGCCACCACCGCATCAGGTAGATGAGCGACGCCGCGAAAAAAGGCCGAGAAAATGAGGTTGGTGTGCCGGATCGGGAGCGGTAGCGCGTCCCCGGCCTGCACCCACACCCGCCCCCCCTCGGCCCCGGGCGCAGCCGACGGCCGCCGCCGCGGGTGCCTTGCCGGGGCACCCCTGTGCGGCGGCATGAGCCTGCGGCGGACCTCCATAGCCATAGGGCGGCGATGCTGAGGGGCTCGTCGGTGCTCAACCCCGCGGCGCGGAGGAGCAGGAGTAGTGGCCGCCCGTGTTTTGGGTTGTATTTTGGGGATTTTGATTTAGGGCGAGGGATCTATCTGCGTCGGGCACTCATCCCCTGCTGCCGCCTCGCATGCCGGAAGATCCGCCGCCACATCTGACGCGCGCGGCGGGGAGCGGTGCGGCGACGGGGAGGCTGGCGCCTCGAGCGCCATGTGGGTGGAGGAGGGGAGGGGAGGCTAAGAGGGAGCACCCGAACCAAAAGTTGGCGCAAAGGTAATAGGCGGTGGGTAGCAGAGGGGTAAAATGGTCTTTGTTCAACTGTACTAATGGACTTTAATCCATGGAACCAAATAAGATTTGTTCAAAATTTAGTCTATGAAACCAAACAAGATAGAGTCTAAAATTTAGTTCACATGTTACTCATCCAGCGCATGGAAGCTACGTAGGAGCCCTTTCTCCACGGAGAAAACGGAAACCTGCCCCTCTGGCCTTCCGTGACGACGGCTGTGTGGCCTGGCCCAATCCGTGCTCGGCTTCTGGGCGGACAACGTGCAGGCCCGGGCGTACGCCAAATATTTGTCTGTCATCTCGGCATGTCCCTCCGTCCGACGCGGGGAAACGCACAGCAGCACACGCGCACGGCTCCTGAGAGAATCCCCAAGTTTGACGCTGCTACGGAATTAGGCTTCCTGATTGATTCATGGGTCGATCGATGACACCGTCACGACGGACTGGCGCGTGAGCGGAGAAGAGGACACCTCAGTTGACGCGGATCATGATCCATGGGAGGCAGCGACACGGCGCTGACCCTGTGGAGTAGCAGGGTCCGTGACCGTGGGCGAGCACCACACCACCTTGGAGGCGTGATGGGTTCACAGGCCGCTAGTGCTCGCCGCCTTTACGTGCACGAGCCCTGATCTGGCAGGCGATCCCCAAGCGTTAACCCGGCGCCGCCAAAGCGGGTGACCCTCATTTATGCTGCTCCCTCCCTACACCAATACCGATCGATCACGCATTTCCACCGGGCTTCCGGCGAGACGAGCGCAGGTACGGACATGCATCATCGGGGCTCCGGGCTCTGGGGACCGCCGCGGCGCGGCCTCACCTCAATGGCTGATACCAACTCTGAGCTTGCTCCTGCTCGTGATTCGCGAAAGCTGCGTGGGTTTTTTTTTTATAAGGAGAAAGAAAAGCCCTCCGACATCTCACCTGAAGAGAATGCGTCTCCGTGCTCAACTTTTGATAAAACTCGATTGTCTCCGGCTTAACCACCTGCAACTGCAAGTGAACAGAAGCTGAACTTCACGTCGGCACACAGCGTGAACCGGTAGTTGTCTTTGTCAACAACCAGTGATCGAACACAAGCGATGAAGTGAAAGATACACGACTGTGATGGATGAATCGCACATTCACAGTCGAACCTGCTGGTGGACCTTCGCATTCCAGATTTCACTTGCACACAGTAGCTAGCTCCCGGTGACACAACCTCAGGCAGTACAGTAGCACAGTACTAGTACCATCGTAGTTCGTACCGAACCAACTAGTCAACTAGAGTGACCAACAGTGAGTAGCACACCGAGTACAGCGTCACCCTGTGTCAGCGTCAGCCGTGACCCAGACTGCCCGGGCCAGACACGGCGACACGCCCCGTGCGGCCATCGTCCGTGCCCGACGCCCTCTCCCATCTGCCGCCGCCGCACGTATACCCGCGCGCCGCGCGCCCGCTTCAGGTTTCACCCCATCCCCCACCACACGCGCCCCTGCCAGCCCGGTCGGCCGGTCGGTGCCGCCGTGCCGGTGCGGCCTCTCCTCGCGCACGTCCTCCCCTCCCTTCCCCTCTCGACCGCGCCAGACCGCCAGTGCATTCACGCAGACGCCGGCCGCCCGGCAGTGCAGGCGTCCCCAGCGCCCGCGGCTAGCTAGCCACTGCCCCCGCCCCGCCGCTTTGCCAAAAGCTAGCGCTCGGGCCGCGCCGCGCGCATGCACCAGTGCACCACCCCGGTTGCCCGCCAACCTCTTAAAGCGTCTCGGCACTTCGGCTCCGGCTCGGCCACTAGGAGAAGCCCATCAAATACTCGCGCCGCGCGCGCGCCCATTATTGCCATCACGCGCCGCGCGCACGCACACACGCACACAGGGGAGCTGTGCTCAAGAGCTAGCGAGCTTATCCGTCGCACCATCATGGCGAGAGCCTTCCGCGCGGCCTCCCCGCTGCCGCTCCCGAGCTCGAGGGGCGCCGCCGCCGCCGTGACGAGCGGCGGCGGGAGGGGGAACTTCCCGTGGCTGACCAAGAAGAGCTCGAGCAATAAGCCGGCGCCGCAGCGCGGCGGCCCGAGCGACGGACAGGAGAGCAAGGGCGAGGAGCCCGCCGACGGGTCCTCCGCCGAGCAGTCGCCGTCGAGGAAGCGCGCGGACGCGCTGGCGCGGCTACGGGCAGCGTTCCTGGCGGCGATCACGCACCGGCGCCGGCGCCGGCAGCTGGGCTCCTGCGTCACGGGCACCATCTTCGGGCGGCGCCGCGGGCGCGTGCACGTGGCGCTGCAGACGGACCCGCGCTCCGCGCCCGTGCTGCTCGTCGAGATGGCCGCCTACTCCACCGGCGCGCTCGTCAGGGAGATGTCCTCCGGCCTCGTGCGCCTTGCGCTCGAGTGCGAGAAGACGCCGCTCGCCGCCGGTACGTGCACCGAGCCACACTGAGTCACTGACACTTCAACACGCCCCGCGCCAAGGCCAAATGGTTGACTTCATTTCTGCACCGAAATAATGTGCAGGGGAGAAGCGGCGGGGGTTGCTCGAGGAGCCGACGTGGCGCGCCTACTGCAACGGGCGCAAGTGCGGGTTCGCGGTGCGCCGGGAGTGCGGCGCGGACGAGTGGCGGGTGCTGGGCGCGGTGGAGCCCGTCTCCGTGGGCGCCGGCGTCCTCCCGGACGACGTCTCCGGCGCCGCCGCCGGCGCCGCTGAGGGCGACCTGATGTACATGCGCGCCAGGTTCGAGCGGGTGGTGGGTTCCAGGGACTCGGAGGCGTTCTACATGATGAACCCCGACGGCAGCGGCGGCCCCGAGCTCAGCATCTACCTGCTACGGGTCTGATCGCCGTCGACGTCCGGTCGCCGCCTGAGAAGACAACGCTTCAGCTTGCATTTCCACTCTGTATGTAATCATGCATGCATGCATAATCTGGTTGGGCTTTGTGTAGTTGTGTCCCATGTAATCTGGAGGTCTTGGAAAATGGTGTATGTACAATGCTACAACTGATCACTTACATGGTTAATTACTTTGAGTGATTAGTTTTTGGTGTGAGGTGGTGTGGTTACTTCTAGATAGCTAGGTTGGAGATCATTTTTCTCTTTGGTTATTATGTGATCAAACGGCTTGGAAAACTTGGGAATAATTAATATCAGTGCCTCTGTTGCATGATAAGATGCTATCGAGAACGTGGATGTGCAGTGTGGGTTCTCTGATCCGTTAATTGTTCAACAGAAATATACCGGCAACTGCTGTATGCCATAAGTGTGATATGATGCGAGTGATTGCTTAAATTTTGTTGCATCTATTCCTCCAAAAAAGAGGTATGTATTGAAACTGACATCTTATAGTACTGTTATGGAGTACGTCAACAAGTTGCACCGGTTGAGTCAGATTCAACTCCTTATCATATCTCATCAGCCAGCACTGTAAGGCATGAGAAACTCTGAACTTTTTTTTTTGAAAGATTCTTTTTCCCTCTCGTTTTCTCTCCATTTATTTTCTTTTTAACCAACGTTAATAATAAATCTTTACTATTGCTCCTGTATTATAACACTGACAAAATCACACCGGATATATCCGTTCCTTTGCCCTTCGCCTTCGCCTCGTGTGGGTGCAGTACAGAAGAGGATTATTGTTTCTTTCTTCTGAAGAAGAACGACTCGTGGTAAATTATTGAAATTTTGGTGTACCAAACCTGATGCATGGGGCCTTTAATTAGTACAGCTTCCTATTCCTGAATCATGATTGATGTATAAGATTATAAGTATATTCCATTCCTTTGTCCTTGTTAATTTACACTACAGGTACTCCTTTATCATCATCAAACTGCACTAAGTAGCTGCAATGATGATCAGAACGGCTAAACCTGGCACGACTGAAACGAGAATTACACAATGATATCTGAAACTGAAAGGAATTTGGCAGGCCGCAAAGCCCTGTACTACCAACTGAAGTGCAATATTTTACAACTATTCAAGAACATGGGTCCTCTTGCTCTACCTTAATCAAAAGACAAAAGGACTATTTCAGGCCGTGGAGCCTAAACGAGTTTTTTTATCCAAAAGGATAGGCGCAACTGAAAGTGTCCTTTACATTTTACAAATCCCGAGTAATTCTGCCAATTATTCCTCATCATTAGGGCTTAACAATGGAACCACCCTTTTCCTCCCGCTTTTCTTCTTCTTTTCATCCATGCCGTTGCCGGCTTTACGCTGCGTTTCGCCGGCCGGGGCAAAAAAGAAGGAAGAAGGGACCAGGTGGGCCAGGTGAGTGCGTGGCGATTGGCATGGCCCAAGGAATGTCATGAGGACTGCCCAGGTTGTTGGGCCACGGAGAGACCAGTTGGATCTTTAAACTGTTAGCCCTAAAAGAAAGGCCCTACGCCCTGGAAAAAGAAAGAAAGGGGAAGCTTTAAAGCCCAAGCGATAATCGTTACTTAAATGAGCCGCCAACGGCCGAGATATTCCCGCGCACGCATCATTGCGTCGCAGCGCGTAAAGCTGTCGCTCGCACGCTTGCTCCGTTTTTGCCCGGCGGCGTGGGTCCCACCTGTCATATCTTGTTGCACCCCGCCGAAATGGAAGTGGGGGGACGCTGATGAGCTGGGGGATGGTGAGGTGAGCCGGCCGATGGACGAGAGCGACGGCAACCGCACGCATGCGCGGCTGTCGGGTTGAGAAATGGGTACCCTTTCTCAATGAGAATTTGAGGCATGTTTCGATGTTTGGATGGGGGAGATTTGAATTCAGTTGCGAGGTCTGGTTCAAGTTTAAACCAAACATTCAAAGTTTCCCCATCGGACAATCCAGCATGTGCGCAAGTGGCTACAGATTCAAGCCGTGCAAAATGAAAACTCAGCATAGGCTTTGTCAAATTTGGAAGGATGCAGAGAATGAAACGGCTAGTGTTAGAGATGATCAGATGTGCACAAAAGTTTGTGCTGCTTCGGACAGACATGACATCACAGCATAATGTCATGGCCGACAGACCTCAAATCAGCGTACATCAGGGTAGGCCTGGCGTCGCGGCCTACTCGAAACCAAGAGACAAGTGCTAGAATTAGGCACTAAATAATCACACGACTTGGAGTAGTAGTAGCTCCCTTTTTTCAGAAGTGGAATTCTGCACATGCAACGACATTATACCTCGCCGTCCAATCTTGACTGCACATTCCACAAGAGAGAGAAAAAGAAGAAGAAGCAGTAGCAGGTAATATTCCGTTATCCCCACTCGATTTCATGGCCTGCGTCGTCACCGTTCACTTTGTGCTCTACTATAATCCCTTCCTTAATCACTGTGTCTGGAGCTGTCACTATGTCGTAAAGTGAACTCATTGGAATCTGCAGTGGTATCCAGCCATCGAATGCTCACTCATCTACTGGTTGAATCGTTTGGGCAACGCTGCTCTTCAGCAAAAAGCTCTGGGGATTCAGAATGCATGCATGATTAGCACTGGGACCTTTCTGGTGCAAGTTGTGCCTTCAAGTATGGCACTGTCGGTATTCAGAAAGTAGAGCTCAGTTGCTACTACAAGCTTGTGCACGAGTGCGCACCTCAGTCCTTGGATTAAGGACTGCCTTGGAATGTGCAGCAGCATCACTCTCCCTCTCTCTCTTATCCACAGTTGTCAATAATGCATACTAGTATATACAATCAACTAGTAAAGCATAGTTGTCTTGTCTTCCATGGTGGAAGCTCACAAGCGAAGCCACTAATTGATCATGTATGCAAGCAGGCATTATCTTTTGAACATCATTGTGGATTCATTGCAGGTTTGCAACATCTCCAGCATTATCATTACCCTCCGAACCAACTCTGCACGTCAACTCCTCTGACGACGGCGACGCCGGAGAGGTAGATAGCCATCGCCCATCGGCCGGCGAAGGCGACGCACAAGTCCAATCGGAGCGTGAGCAAGAGACAGCCATGGATGGAGTTCCTGCCTGCTCTCGCTTTTCTGATCATTTCCATGGCGACCAACCTCACGAAGTCCACCGTATTCTTCAGGAAAGTAAAAAAGGGCACTTGCTGATTGCTGCACAGGAGAGGGAGTGACGCTTGCTTTGCTTTCCGGTTTCCTCCTCATTTACCACGACAAGCGAAGCGCACAGCAGAGAGAATGTTTCGTGGGCCCGAGGGATCTAATCTTGTCTTGGCGTCGTGCTTGATGCCGCGCATGGATGGACCGATGGACAGCTACCGTGTAGTCACCTGCACAGACCGAGAGATCCAGCGCAAGATTCCACTTTGCTCCTCAAACCATGCGCGGCATTCGGCTCGTGGCCTCGTGTCGTTCACAAGTTTCGGTGGAAATTCCTAATCCTGTGTGATCTTTCCGGGTTTTGCTGGGGCAAAAGCGTTAGGTTTGAAGCGAAATTTTGCTAAGTTTCGACAGCTTGGTGCGTCGTCTTTTAGGCATTGAGCCGAATCATAAGGTCCTGAAACCCAAAGATTTTAAATCACAACCCCCCTGCAAGACAACTGATCTTTCTTTCCCGGTTGTTATGTCCCTACAACTAGTCTTGGATATCACAATGCGCAGACGGGCACGCCAAATTGTATTGTCTCCTGATAGCAATCATCATTGCAAATGTTCTTTTCAAGCCGCATTTCGCGACCAAATTATTTTGCCAAGGCGCTGGTGGAAGGAGGCATCCAAGCTCACGTCACCAGGGTGCCCAGGCTAAACCAGCGTCTCCAAAACTAGAGCTGGCAACACTGGCAGGCTTTCAATACAAATTTCTAGCCTTCCTGTTCTTCAAGACGAAGATTGAGTATTTTTTTTAAAAAAAAAGATTGAGACAGGCATCTGATACCCGGACAGTTCACCCAGAATTTTGCGCTTTCCACCCTTTCTGTACCGAATCTTTTAATCTTCACTTTGTTCCAGACGAGATACAGTCAGAAACCCCTGACTATAATATCATCTTCACCTCAATTGGAAGAGCCTGAGGTACACAGTAGGAGCCCATAAGCAATTAAGCTGGAACAACAGGTACTGGCCAAACAACCTAGCCTATTCATCACCAATTAGGGTTGGGCCGCAGAAATTATCTGAGGCAAAAACCCCGGATTCCTTAGAGAATCTGTATCCATTAAGTGAAAGCAAGTGTCAAATTACAGGTTTATTGAGGGTCAATGGAGTATATACACACAACGCTAAGATTTCAAGATTCTTCCATTGGTATAAAATTACAACTGGTAACATTTATAACATCGACGAAACCATTACAGGAAAAAAAAACCCGATGCGGTGGTCCTGTGCAGTTATTTTCTAAGGTGATTGGTGATATCTCACAAGACATCATCTTGTTGCACATACAGGCCACCATCGGTCTCGATGGGCATTGAAGGTGGGGTTCCAGGTGGAATGCAAGATGCCCCATTTTCTCCTGCAATAGTACACAATGCCTCAGCATCCTGGAGAGCCCGGTCAAGATTGATCTGACCACTGAGCTCATTGATGAACTTGAGGAGGGTATCAAAGTCCATCTGCTCCCCAATTATACGCTGACGGTATCTTTTCAAGATTGCTACACACAAGTACAAGTGGAAATGTTCTGACAAATAATGGGTCCACAAAACTTCCCACAAGAGCATGATCTGGTCGAAACTGAACTCCCTGCAACCCATATAAAATAGGAGAATCTTAGAATAAAAAATGAGACCAGATGACTGAAAGCTAAGGTACATTTTCATGAATTCAAGTAATTAATTAACTGCTTGGGATTTACTGATTTAATCGATTTCATGTACAATTCATTTTAGTTAACAGAACATATTGTGAAAAGGATAGAAGGTGCTAGCCGAATAAATAACGAAAACTAGACTACCACTTTTATAAACTGCCAAGTGGTTAGATCAGGTCTAAACTCAGACTGATTGCATGAGCACAGAAAAACTGAGGTTTTTCTAAATGTAGTTATCTAAATGTACTAACATCATGATTGATGATCACTGGTCAATGCTTTGCCAGGTAAGACAGAGAGAATAACTGGAAGGTACTGAGCTTCTCAACAAATAGTTTTACTGCAAGGAGCACAGGTGAGGTAGTGTAACAATCATCCCACCCCGGTGATGTGAACTATGAAGACTCATGATGCTGGACTGTTTGGTGAAATATGACCTTACTTCTTAGAAGCAGTATAGCTTCATCGTAATGATTGTGTGTTTATTTGACGGTGCCTTCCCTAGAGTCGAAGCAAGGCTCAGCTGTGGATTACAGCAGGTGCCAAAGGGCTAGGAAGTCTGTGGCAAGTTTGACCAGGGTAGTTTTTGGTCGTTAAAATCCTGAACTTGTATGTGGTTTCTTATGGGTGGCTGAGGTGATGTTTTCTTTGCTTTCATGTTCTGGGTGTGTGGAGGAAGGGGGGGGGGGGGGGGGGGGCATTAACTTGTTCATGAATTTGTTTGCAGGACACTGTTAAAAATTTTCTTGCCTCTAGGACACTCATTTTTTACCTGTCTTGCAGGCAAGAAAATATTTATCAGTGTGCTAGAGTCAAAGGCACAAAACAAGGAACCTAAAACATAATGCTAAAGATGAAATACAAACTGATGTTTCACATGTATATCCAAAGCACTTGCAACTTGAAAAGAAAAAAAATATTACCTTTTGAACTGTATGAGAACCCAGCGGAAACAGAAGAAATAGTTCAAGCAGTCATTCTGCCTAAAATAGTTATGCAATGGAGGATCAAGCAGCTCCACAAGCTGAGGCACAAGAACAAAAATAAAAGAAATTAGTACTGCACATCAATAAATTAGTGTATGGAGAAAAGTAGTTGCTGCATGCCTTAAGCTAGACATTTTGGACGCAAGGACATGTGAAAAGGTTTAAGATTTTAACGACTTTAATCAAATTATATAAAGCTCCTTGGCATTTTAAACTAAATTGTGTGCCAAGTTGTACGTTTGTTTCCCCATGATATGAGCGCTCAATATCTTTCTATCTAGATGATAGTGGCTCCTTATTGGAATCTCTGCCACAGCACTTTCATGATGAATATATTATATATACCTTGGATAATGCAAGTAGTTGAGCATGCATGCCATTCTGGTCACGATTAAAATTGGCTCCTAGTCGTTCCATCAAGGAAGCAAAGCACCAAAATGATTCAGACTCATCCTCCATGACATAAAGAATGGGAGCCAAAAAGTCACTCATTCCCTGTAACACAAACACCAACATTGCAGGAAGACGACAAAAAATATCAACAATCATGAACACCATTTCAGGAAACAAGAATATATTTTTTGTAAAAGAAATTAAACTTGAACTTTTGAATCGCAAATGATCAGTCCAGCTCCAGCATATTGTAGAGATTACAAGAAACGAGATTTACTGGGTTAGTATCAAAAACCAAACAACAATACGTCGACACAAAGTTGTTGCAGAAGTCAGCAACTCCGTACAACAGAAATATAAAGGTAAATGCCCAGAAGATTACATCTTGTACAGGGAAAAAAAATCTACTAGGATAGCACACATAGGACTGTTAACAACTTAGCAGTAGCAGCAAGCCAGCAATATATCCAAAAGTGAATGTACCTAAACAATGAATAAATCTAAAAGGCATTAATATTCCATGTGTATGTGATGTCATCGTCTGTAAAGATCATGAGAATGAAAGCATCTAATCAAGCATCATTCCCCAAAATGTGATTTAACATAACTAGTAGAAGAAAACTAGTGGGCCTAGTGTTTTGTGTTTCCCACTTAAATGGCAGGAAGTTCTAATCATTTTACATGGACGGTCTGCAAGATGAAAACTTACTTGGCAGTAACCAAGGTCGAAATTGTAGAATGAATATGTTAACAGAATATCACGTAGAACTACAACATTCCGATTGTCATCTCCTTCATAATAGGGAACAGACCTATCTGTTCTCACCTTGATAGAGGAAGTAATAAAACATCAGTGTAAGCTGAATAGTGCAGAATGAAGTAGAATGTCAGTAAAGACTAAGGACAAGAGGAAAATTATTTATACCACATCTTTGTCAATAAGGCCTTTTCTTTCCCTAAACTTGGTGAATCTTTTAGCTTGGGTGGCTGTGATACTCTGCAAATGGTATCAAGAATAATCATGCATATACTTGTGTAAATGAAGTGTAATGTATGCCCAAAAATGTGAAAGCATTATTCCGACAAAAGTGAATGCAGTAGATCCCTATCACAAATAACCTGCCAAAATTACAAGACTCTCATTCTGAAGAATCATGTTCTACTTCACATACATGATATATCCAGAAACCCCTAATTGGTGATAAAATAGTGCAAAAGGCTGAAAATAAAGGTGGCCACAGGCTCCCTAAACAGAAGCACATGATAAGTTTCAGATTCTCAAAATTCACCCAGACTTAAAATGAAACCCTGTGCTAAATACTAAATCACGTTAACACGTACCATCCAGCATCAGTAATTTACATAACAAAAGAGATGGCCGCTCAGGCAGACTAACCTTCCACTGAGATTTTATGGCTTCATATTCTGCTCGTTTCATGGCAGCATGGTATTCCCTCTCAGCATATGTTGAATCATATTCATGATACCCCAACAAGAATTTCCATACCTATATGTCCAATATCAGAATAATTTTTCAAGAAAGCGATGCTCACTAGTTACAAAATTTCATATCAGATGTCAAGTGTAAACCTTTTCTCTCAAAACATGATCGACTCCCCCATAGAAAACTTTTTTCCTCAGCGCCTTCGAGTCCATAACTCTACCTTCGGGATCTAAGAAAGCTGCCCACTGTCCAAAGATTTTTCAAACAAACAACAGAAGATTTCAGAGAGGAAAACTGGTACTGAAAACATGGTTAGCGAAGGAATATTATTAGATGGCTGGTGATTATGTTTCACGAAACTAAGAACAAGACCTACATTTTGAACTGGGACAAAATTCCAGAAAAGCTTTAGGTTCATGTACTTACCTATCTTTATCTTCAAAACTGGTGTTATCCATATCAAAGAATTGAGTACTTAACACAAAGATATAGTTCTGCCAGTAAACGCATGATTTGGAAATTACCGCGCGACAGTTCCATTAGAATACCACTGTCCTAAACATTTACTTTGAATGCAAGTAAGGAGTTCAAAATAAAATTGTACATCCCTAGAGTCCGAGCTGGAGGTGAATCTGGGGACAGGTATATCAAGATTGAACAAAAACTTGGTATTCCTACGGATCATAATACTTTATTCTAATGCATATACCAGAAAACACATCTTGGACTCATCACATTGTATAGTCACAAAAACTTGGTATTCCTACGGATCATAATAGTTTATTCTCATACATATACCAGAAACCACATCTTGGACTCATCACATTGTATAGTACTCATAAGTAATGTATCACATGGACTCAGTTATGGATCTAATAATAACTAAATTCATGCTCTACAGCACGGACTTCTAGTGCTAGTCAATTGAATTTAAAGAAATATAAATATGTTGAAATGAATAACCAAAAAAGATATATCAGAAATCGAGGGGCCATTACCTCTTCGGCACTTAATGGACGATCTCTTTGTTTTCCCCATACTAGAGGTAATGGATCTGGCTGCAAAAAGAGTTGGGAAGCTAATTTTACACGAAATAGATGAATGTGCAATTTGCAATCATGAAAGGCTAAGCAATTAAAGCTTTCAACAGCATCGAAGGTCAGAAGACAAAACCAAGTGACTAATGTTTTTCACTTAACAATTTTTGTTAACCCTTTTATTTCAACTCAGTTGTGAGCAAATGTTGTTTAAATAATTTATATTTAAAAGTTGACTATAGGAAACAATATGTACACAATAGCATTAATATGCAGAAGTGATAAACGAACCCTCGTTATCAAGGCAACCACTAATCCCCCCCCCCCAACCCAACACACACACACCCCGCCGCCGCTGCCGCCACCACCACCACCACCAAAGGCAGATTCTCTAATTTACAGAAGTTACAAGTCTAAAAATGACTTAGATGATCAGAGGTTAGTTTCCAGATCAAACCATAGTGGTCATGAACTAGAAAATATCAGATGACCACGCAGAAGTCTTCAGCTCAGTAAAACTACCTTAAATCCTTGATCCTAATTGGCAATGAGTATGCCAAGTTTTAGATAAAATACCAAACAGATTCAAAGATCTGGTATTGATCTTGTGTGCAGTAAACAGCTTCTTCCAAAAGTCATCATTTAGTGATACAATACCAAATTAAATGCAAGATGTATTACCTCCGGTGGAGCTGAGGGCATGGAAGCCTTTTCTGGTGTTATATACTGATTTTTTTGCTTATCACTTGCTTCATTATCCAGAAGATATTCATGTTGTTGGCGTCCATAAGCATGGGCACCACTATTGTTTTGAAAGAGGCTTGATGTAGTATCACGTGCAAACTTTGTAACCAATGAGAATTTCTCCAAGACTTGAATTGAAAGATCACGACCTGGGTCGTTTGATTTGTTCTTTTGCTTTGAGCCATACTGAGAAATGCTAGAAGCTTCCCCATGTCTTCCATCAGTCCCATGCCTGGACTCATCATTTGCCCCAGTGAAACTGAGTGAATTTTGCCTTGACATGGCATTTGCCACAGAGGCTACTCCTGGAAGCTCCAGGGATGACAAGCTTTTCTGCAAGGTGACAACACATAGACAAATGGAGAAGGGTGGGCCAGGATTCAAACTTGGAAATGTTGGTTCAGAAAAGGGAACTTTTTAGAAGACAGATTATGCTAATTCACAGATGATAGAATAACTGAAATTCAAATCTATAACAGATTTGAAAGATGAACAGCTGTAGCAGCCAAAGAAGGCAATAAAAAGTTTCCTATTGGAGGTACCATACAACTATTTCACAAATAGGACTACAACCTCTTTAAGCTGAGAAGAATCGAACTCCAATATGAGTTGAAAATAGCTTATTTGGCTAGAAAGGACTAGAATATGATAACACACCTGAAGAGGATCTTGAAAGTCGTTGACAAGAAACACATTAGGATCATCATCCGACCTTGAAATAGAAGAGAGAACATTTGAATCATATATGCAGGGGGGGCAGTCTTCGGAACAATGCTATGAGGTTATTAAAAAAATGAATTCAAGATTTTGGTCGACGCTAGAAATTCACAATTAAACAAACCCTCCTACATAGGTTGCTAATTCAACATTTGTAGTTATCTCCTTGAATGTAGATTCATATGGTACCAATATGTTATCTGACTTATTGTATGGATGATTCACCCATACAGAAAACTCAATTATTTTAGTGCAAGCAGCATTAATTTTCCATATGATGAAACCAAAATGTTATTTTATACAATAATAAATGAAACAATGAACCACTTTTATTGAGTTTTAGAACCATTGAAAAAAAGAAAACCTGATAATGAAGACATGCTGTTTCAATGTTGCAAACAATTCACGAATTCCACCATTATAGAAATAGAACGGAGGATAAGCCAGGCCTGCAAAAGTTAGCAAGTAAAATAAAGATCATTTTTCTATAGTATTCTATCAGCATGAGCATGAAATGATTTTATCTTGATAGAAAAAGCATAAATGCTATTATGTGTCAACAAGGTAGAGCATGAAAGCAAATCAGCATCACCAATGTAATCAGGAGTCGTCCCAAACTAATGATATGATGAACAAACAACTAGAACACCTCACGTCCTCACCTGATGATAGAACAATTATTATGTAGTCCAATCGAAATGTTGGGGTATGCCTACGGATGAAGCGTACATCACTTAAGGGCAAGGCCTTGATAGTGTACAGGTTTCTATCTGCGTAGGAGCAGGAAGTTGAGAGAGTAAGCCATCATCAATGTCCTTCAATTGCCAAATGCCAGTATGATTAACAGTGATAACAAACAAACTGTACTGGCATACATTTTTCTATTTCCACGCCGATTGAACTGGTTGACAAAGAGTCGGCTCCTTCATTTGGCTCCCAGCTCTGTCATAAATATTTGATCAAAACATAAGCAAAGAGTAGCATGTGGCCAATTATTAGCACATATAATGCTGAACTCAGTTTAACCTAAGATAAACGACATATGGTTCATTTAGTAACGTTGTTTGCCATCCTAAGAAATTCAAAGGCCTGAGGTTCAGTCCTCATAGAAGGTTGAGGGGACTACATGTCCACTATGGTATGAACTCCACTTGATTGTTTGAGACTGCTTTATACGCTATGTTCTAGCAAACTACTCCATTTGCTCAGTGCATATTTAGACATAAATTACCGACTATTTATGTATATGAAGGATAATGACAAAGGGAGATGAGCTGGATTGCCTCACCAGGAATAATGATCCCCGCTGCAGAAACAGGCGCAGCTTCCCACTGATCCGGCCGGAGCCATACTGCGTCAGGTGGATTGTCACACGCTCCTTCTCATAAACCACATCAATCCTCGCCGTCTCATCCGAGCCTCTGTCCACCGAATCCGTCCGCATCGCCTTCAATCACCAAACAAACATCAGTTCAATCCAAAAGGAAAACATAGGATATTCATCTCCACAACCCGCACAACCCCACGAAACCAACAAATTTCTAGAAATTTTCTACTACTAATACAATCCAATCCATATAACTGCGTAGAGAGCGGGCAACTGCTGCAGTGATTAGCATCACAGACAACAGCACTTTGCCCCCACGTAAGAGTACAGCAATCCAACTCCCCCGGCCCCAACTTAACCAGTGACCTAATCGAGCAATCCACTCGCGCCGCCCCCAAATCGGGCACGGGAGCAAGCGAGATGAACGACGGTAGCGTCGAGTTTATCGGAGTTCGGGGCGGGCGGATGGATTGGACGGGGGCCAGTACCGTGTGATGGGAGGCGGCGGCGTAGTCGGAGTCGTCGGAGAAGTCGTAGAGGTCCGGCGAGCGGGGCGACCCTGCCTCCGCTGCTGCTGCTCCCGCGTCTCCCCCACGCATCGCCACGCGGAGAGGTGCGATCTCGGGTTTTGCTCAATCCCAACCAACCACCAACTCTTCTTACTGCCGAAGCAATGGGCAATGGCACGGCACGCTGAGAAGCCTAGAATAATGTTTCGAGGCTGATGACGACGACGATGGATTTTGATGGCGTGGCTGAGAACTCTTTGTTGCTTTGATGTGCGGGAGTACTGTTAATTGCTACTCGTAGTAAAATAGGACGATATTTTGTTGCCTTGTAGCAGCACACGTTTTGGGGTGAAAAGGGAAAACCAGACGCGGCACACGCGGGTATCCCGTGTACAGTAGTCCTAGTATATTTGCTAGAGGATCGTAAATCGTATTGAGGACCATATAAGCAAATCTCACAGCGTCCTTTACAAGTAGCAAATCATCAATCATATATAAAAAAATTTCTCATAATTGTTCTTACATTTTTTTCATGATCTTCCTGAAATTACCTTTTCACACACGTATATGTATATCTGGGTATAGGACAGTCTCAGTGCATAGTTTCATTGCACAGTTACTAAAATTGAGAACGAAATAAATCGCATTGAGAACCATAAGCAAATCTCACAGCGTCCTTTATAAATCCACACGCTTTAACAAATCATCAATCATATAAAAAAATTTCTCATAATTATTCTTACATTTTTTTTCATACACGTATATGTAGCAGGAAAATTGACTGATGCTTCTTGATTCCTCGTGCATCCCAGATTCCCAGCGGAAACGAATCAATTTGTTCCCTACTTGCCTTGGTTCCACGATAGCCCATACCTTACTTACGAAGGAAAAACAGAGAGATAAGCATGTGGTATTCCTTAGCCGTGTGACGTGTGACGACTGAAAGACTCTGGAACGCCGACGTCCCCACTTTTCATTCTCAAACCAGCTCAAGCCATGTAGCGTTTCGGACACGGAAGACTTCAAGCTCCCGGACGTACCCACAAAAGCCATACAACAATTCCACCAAAGAATAAACGTTTCGGCAACTGGCTGAAGCTGCTGGCATTCTGACTTGCAGCGTGTTTCAAAAAGCACACAAACATGCAAAGGCACAACAATTTGTAAGGTCAACTAAGTAATCCGAACCTGGGAAAAGGAACAGCAATTACAAACCAAGCTACTGGGGTTACAGTCATCATCGCCATTGTACATCTCATGAGCTACTTCTGTGAGCGCCATCAAACTGTCTACTACAAATATATTTCAATTACACGGGAGAGAAGCACAAATGAGTGGAAGATCTAGCCGTACATCATCACCAAAAGCACACGCCATACAGTTCCAAGAATGAGAAATCATGAATCTGAAGCACAAAAGCTAGAAACAATCTATTCAGCAGCCTCTTCTCAACCGTCATGTGGTGAAGAACGACCATAGTTTTTTGCTGATTGACTGGTTTCGTCTCTCCGAGTCATCGTCATCCTCATCATCCTGCTCTGCTCCAAGCTCACTTCCAGATGGAGTCATGGGCACATCAGGCAATGCATCTTTACCGTCCACGACATCACCGTCTTCCTCACCAGTACCCTCTGCAGGGGCGTGGGCATCACCAATTTCAGCCTAAAACAAAGACAAGGCTCCAGTTAGCTATAGACTCTGGTCCCATATATGTGCTAACATGCGAAGAGGCACATGTGTGACAAATTGCAAATGTATCCAAATGTTGAAAGCCATTCAAAGATTGGGAGGAAAAGGCATGTGATTACACCAGTGACAGTAAATGTCAGCAGTACCAAGAACAAACATAATACAAGGGTATTACCTGGGAAAACTCATGCAACTGGGATGCACCATAGTCTGCAGATTCTGATGCCCTTTTGCTCTCAGGGGCAGGTTCCTCATCAGCCTTTGAGGTTCCTTCGGTATCATCAGCAGTAGCCTGTACCATATGTTTACTTCCTGTCTTCGCAGCTTTCTTTTTGTCAGTTTGGGCGGTTGCAGCGGTGGCGTTTGCACTTTGGAAAAATACAATGCAAAAGTATTGGTTCAGGAAACAGAAAAAAAAAACCAAGTAGACATGAACTAGAGATTAATACTTACACTGTGCTGCGTCTCAAATTGTAACGCTTTTCTCCTGGGGTCTCTGTGACTGCTCCAGCAGTTTGCCGCCTCTTGCGACGCTGCCCTCCAAGTGAAACACTTTCTGAATGGGCTTCGCTGCCTTCTTCATCTTGCTCACTTATTGTAGCTCCAGCAAAACGCCGCTTACGTGTACCACCCACCGCCGCAACTGGATCTCCCTGGCCATCATTCTTCTCCTCAAAAGTCTCGCCAAGAATTGCTTTAGCATCTTCAACTACAGCACGGACAGATCGTGTCCTCTTCACACCACCTTTTCCTCTACCCTTCCTGTTTTGTTGGCGGCGTCCTTGCTTTGATGTTTCAGGCTGTAAATCTGCTTCAGCAGGAGCTGCAGGGTCCTTCCCATTTTGATCAGTAGAGGCAATAGTTGCATCAACTGCTTTATCGTTAGTACCATCAAACGATTGAGCTCCAAGAATATCAATACTATTATCTGCTACACCAACTGAAGACTCCATCTGGACATCATCAGCTGGGTCATGCCTTTCGGACTCATCATTGTCCCTTGCTCCACTTTCAGAAGGGAGATCATCCTCTGCACCAAAAGAATCATGTGCTATCTCATAGACAGGAGTTGGCTCATAATCTCCATCGCTTTGTGACGCTTCCTCCAGTCTTGCACCAAAAGGTATGTTCTCTGTTGGCTGCTCACCCTTTTTTATAGGAGAGAACTTGAACAGCCTCGAACACTTTTGTAACAAAGACAAGCGGCCACCTGAATTAACAAGTGTTCCTGTATCTGGAGCTGATGTGTCAGCATTCAAGGAACGATGATCTCTCTCAACAGCCAAACTGGGGTGCTCAATTTCAGCGCTGTCTTTTAGCGCCAGGGAATCTAATCCCTCAAAGAGAGTAATACCACAGTTTTTGCACACCTTGTACTTTTCAAATAAATCAATGAGGTTTTTCATGTCCCTGTTATATGCTTCTCGGCGTACTTTCAAACTCTGGCTCAGCCCGTGAAGACTATCAATGTCCCTTTTAATATCTGCCTGATCAGTTTCCAGTTTCTGCCTTTCCTCAAGTAGAATTTTTCTTTCCGCCTCCAGCAGCTTTTTCTCTGATATTATCTTCTGAATCTTGGACTCATTTAACTCAATTGCATGTCTGAGTTGATTATCCACAAAGTCCCTTTTCTTGTTTAACTCATTTGCCTTGTCTTCCAGTTCCTTCTCTTTACTTGCTTGTTTTTGCTCCATCTCCATCTCCAGTTCATGCCGATGGAGCTGCAACTGACGCTGAAGATCAGCACGTTCTCCCTTCAGAAGTTCATCATTCTCCATTTGCTTGTGCTTTATATCATCATTCAAAACCCTTTCCTTGCGTTCAAGATTCTCCAGCTGTTCCTTGTATTTTTCTTCCATTTCAAACTTTGCATCATTTAACCTCTTTTCTTCACTGTCACGCCACCGTTCCAAATTCATCCTCTCAATCTTCACCTTTTTGTCTTCCTCTGCTAGGTGAGCCCTTTTTTCATCTAGTTGTTCCCACTCTTCTTCGAACTTCTGCCGCTGCTTCCTCAAATCTTCAATTTCTTCAGAGAGGGAGTTGTTTCGCATTCTGTATTCCTCAATCTCCTTCTTAAGTCTTTCTGTCAGCACGCTATGCTCCTGCCTCTCTTCCTCTGTGAGTTTCAGATTATTCTGCGCTTCTAATATTCTTTCCTTTTCAGCTTCAAGTCTGGATTTGATCCTTTCAAGCTCTGATTTTGAAACCTCAACTTGCTGTTTTTCCTGATCCATATGCTGCTTTTCTTCCAATAACCTCTTCTCATCATTTTTCAATGATTCCTCCCACCTCTTCAGAGCTTTGGATTTGGCATCAAGATCATTCTGCCAACCTTCCACTGTTTTCTTTTTGTCATTCAATGCCTGCTCAGTTTTAGAAAGCTTAGACTCCAAAGATTTGACATCTTTCTCCCTTTTCACTAAATCCGCTTGCTTCTGTGTCATCTTTTCATCAAAGGATTTCCTCTCGCTCTCTAGTTCTAATTCAAAATCCCGTCTTTTGGATTTAAGCTCGACCTGATGATCCTCAAGAAGCTTCTGAAGCCCCTCCTGAAGAACAATGGAGGGCAAGGTCAGTCTATTGAAGAAGAAAACATACAGAACAACATGGTGCGCCCAAAATGATTGATGCTTAGAGACAATAAACGTTCACAGAAAATGTGGCATGCTACAATAGCAGAAGAAATGGCATAAAGAATATAGTAAATGGTAAATTGGTAATACAGGAACAAGCTACAACTAAAGAACAAAAGATAACAGAAATTCCACAGGACATAAGGTGCAAAGGGTACATGATCAAGACTGGTGTCAAAGAATGGCATCAAAGGTTTCCATAGCAAAATGAGGCAAACAAGATTATTCTCAGTTGCACTTACTTTTTCCCTAATACTAGCCTTCTCCTCTCTCTCAATCAGTTTCTTTTCTCGTTCTTCCAGCTCCTTGCGCTTTGAGTCAGCATCCTGCAAAACAAATCAAATGAGCAAACATAATTCTTTTGAACTGTTAAACATCAATACCAGATAAAAGGAGGCATTTGTGTTCTTGGCCCTGCTTTGAAGTGTAATTGCGATTTTGCCCACATTTTTTCAACTTTGTGATTTTACCCTCTAACTATTTACAAGTTAATGCGATTTTGCCCTTAGTCAACAGTTAGAACAGGGGCAAATACGCAAAGACCAAGGGCAAAATTGCAAAGTTAAAAAAACGAGGGTAAAAACACAATTGCACTTCAAAGTAGGGGCAAGATCACCAAAAAACCTAAAAAAAGGCAGTCACAAATCGGATAGTTACCTTTTCCTTTGAATGTAATTCATTTAGTTTTTTGTTAATATCATTCTCTTTAGCTTTTAGAGTAAGTTTAGTTGCCTCCACTGACTTTCTTGCTTCCTCCAATTCATCATGTTTGATCTTGAAAAGCTGGTCATTCTTGTTAGCTCTCTCCTCTCGATCATTTATAGACCTCTGCAAATCAACAAGTCTGTTCTGACTTTCCTTCAGCTTTTTCTCCCATTCCTGCAGTGATTCCTCCTGCTCCTTAAGTTGTTTTTCTCGTGCCTTCCGCCTAAACATGGGAAAACAATGAAACACAATATAGCCAGTTAACCACATGTGCAGCACAATCAAGCATAGATAGAAACAATAAAATAGCAAAACTGACATACTCAGTCTCAAAATACAATTTCTCCTTCTCTAATCTACGTTGACGAGCTTCAACCTCTTCCAAGTCCCGGTCAACTTGTGCCTTCTTACGGTTTGCCTCTGCAAGTTTAGCATCTGCAGCATGAAGTTTTCCCTCAATCTCCAAGGATTTTTCCTCCAAACTAGCCTCAAGAGACTGAGCGTCCGTTATCTTTTTCTCAGACGTAAATTTGACCTCAGCTATCTCTGCACGTATTTCACGCAACGCTTTTTCCAGCTGCCGCATTAAAAAAACAGCAGTAAGGAAATATTTCAGATAAAATCAAAAGGCTGTTGAGGAAAAATGTACCCATCTAACTATACAACTAAAAGAGTGGAAAGGCAAACGTGCTGGACCCGGGACAGAATTACTACTAGGTGGGAAAGTGTTGCCTATCAATTACTATACGGAATCATTCTGGCTATTAAAGCCACCTTCAAAATTAACAGGTCGTGGAAGGGTATGGATATGGTTTTCTTCCTATTCCGTTCATTTTTACACAGAAGAGTATGGACATAATTTTGTGCTCTATTACTAATGGCATTTCCAGATCAGAAGTGTTGGTCGAACTGCAAGAATAAGGAATTCCTAGGTAAACCAACTTACATCAATTACACATTGTTTCTCAACACCCAATGCTTTTCGCATGCTCTCCTCCCGTCTTTCATATTCTGATATAGCATTCAAGTGCGCAGCTTGTTCCCGCTTCAATATCTCCTCTTTTTGTTTCAGCCTTTGACTGATTTCCTCGAGTTTTTCTGCCCATTCTTTCTTCTCAAGCAAGAGCAGCCCCATATTGTACTGATATTCATGTAACTGCAGATTGCGAATGAAAGCGCAGAAGTGAATAAACATTACAATAATACCAAAAGCCAATGAATTGGAGGTTTAAAGATGCCTGCAAGATAAAAATTGCATGAATGTAGCATGGGATAAAATGCAATCACACAAAAATGCCTGGTAGCAAATAACCTTCAACAAGGAAATAAGAAATTGGATGCAAAATCAAAACTGCATGAGTGAAGCATGGGATAAAAGGCAATCATGCAAGGCATTTTGCATAGGCATTGGCATACCTTCTTTTAAGCAATAATTTGTTACAGTTCTTTCCGCAATCGAAAACACAATGTAATTATATTTTCAAATCACTGAAACCAACATGGAAAAAGATTTTACAGGTCTAGGAAAGTCCTATAGCCCTGGAAGTACTGCTTATTTCACAATTATTTGTTCACTGGGCCATCTGAAATTCAGCTTATTTCCAGAAGTGGTGCATAGTAAACCCCTCACTCCATCAAACGCAATGCTACAATAGTTTTGTAACTAAGTTTTTTTCATGCTAATAAAATTTGATACCATAACATACTTTTAAAAAGCACCTGGGTTTAAAGTGACCAATTGGAAGTCTACAAATTTAAAGTGTATTTACCTTTACGGACTGAATACATTCTACAGAAATAGTCAGTGATACAACAGTTCAACATACTTCAGAGTCCAAGTTCCAAATCATTTCGAAACAAAGATGAGCAGAGAAACATGGTCAATTCAGATTCAGAGGCTACATCGACTGGACTTAGGCAAAGATTGGAAAAAACCTCGTGCTCAAGCTCGGTGACCCTTCCTTTCCCCTTTCCAAGAGGCGCCGACGCGGCCGGAGCACCACCACCACTCCGCTGGTTCGCTGGAGTCGGTGTCGACCACCCGGTCCATCCTTTGCCCTGCGGAGTAAACATCACGCCTTCCTGTTGCCCCCGGTCCCTTCACAGCTCATCCAAGAACCAAAGCGCCTCTCCCTCCCTGCAACTCCGCAAGCCAAGAAAACACACAGGTTACCAAACCAGGCTCCCTCCACCAAAACCCTAATTATCATGAAAGCCAAGCCAAGAAACCCTAATTATCAAGAAAACCGAACAAATCTGCCATCGGGGCAACAAGAAACCCCCGCATTACCAAGAAACAAGAAGCCGCCTACCAAGCTGTAACTTTTGAACCCCCGGGGGCAGAAACCCTCGAAATCCCAAGACCCCCAAGAACCAAGCTGAGAAAAAAAAACCGAACGGATCTGCGGGGAGGGCGCTCACCGGGAGGTGCCCGGCCCGCTCCCGGCGGCCGGACGCGGCGCAGAGGCGAGGGGGGCGAGCGCGCGGGGTGTACGGGACCTGGCGCTCGGGTCGGGTTGGGGAGGGTTCGGTTGGTGGGTGGTGGCTGGCTGGTGCGTCGTGCGGCCAGATTTGGGAAAGGGAGCGGCAGTAGGGAGAGGAGGGGAGAGGAAGAGGGGGGCGGAGGGGTAGTGTGGTAAATTTCCTGGCGGCTGGCTAAAAAGCGGTGCTCGCTGAGGGAGCGTGCGGTGCGGCAAATGACCACGTTAACCCCCAAAGATTTTGGGTTTTCGATGACGTGATCATTTGAATCCGACTCGGGGTCCTCTCATTGGACTATTATTTGAGGGTTAACGGGGACATCGATGTGAGTGGATGCAAACTGCCTGTCAGCCTGACATTGGACAACCTAGGTTTGGAAAGTATTGTGCAGTTTGTTCCGTGTTTAATTGTTTCTTCATGCTTAAAGCGGCGTACTGGTAGAGCCAAAAAAACGCAGCAATTTGAATTTCATGTAAAACGGAGCAATTTTGAGTAGCTTGATTTCTAAAGCAACGAGAACAAGGTTGCAAGGTCTAAACGAACCTTTGATCGTACATACGTTGAGACCAGAGAAGTTGACCAATTTTTTCAAAAGATTGATGAACTTGATCAAAACCATTTTGGGAGAAAATTTGGACAGGAGCCTTTGAAGAGAGAGTCTTTGAACAGGGGTGCTTGATAAAAAGATTGCTATAAGCCTGTAAGGATACACCTGTTAGATTAGTCCTAAATATCCTTAAATATGTGATTGCTATAAGCCTGTAAGGATACACCTGTTAGATTAGTCCTAAATATCCTTAAATATGTGTTCGAGGTTATTAGTACGAGGAGATAATTTGTGTTTTCTTAATTTCGAATGTCTGCGTCATATCTCAAGATTTAGTTTTCAGTAGTGTTAGACAAAGTTGTTTTGGTAGAGAAATTGCTATTCCACATTTTCTCGTTGGAAAAGTATTACATTTTTAAGTTTGGGTCGTGTTTCAAGATGGGAGATGTTCGTCAAATAAGCATACCCTGTTGCGTCATATAAACTAATGGCATTGACTGATAATATTTGTTCAAAAAAATATTAAAATGTACATATCCAAACGCATGTACAATTGTGCCCTTGACAAGTACGTGCATGCCACTAATTGCTTTTTATTTCAAGTGATATATACTTTGATCTTTATATTGATCCTGCATCGTCTCATATAAAACCAACGGTTTGGCTAGCGATGAAAACGACCCCTACAGCATCGTCGCATTCTTGGTACAATTATAATTCCAACCACTCCAAGTAAAAAATAATGCAAGATTACGTACTTAGTTTAGTGATTGGCAAAAGGATGCAGACAAATCAAGACAGCCCCATAATTAAGCAAGTCTAGCATGGCACTTGGCACGACATGCTCGCATGACTCGCAGCTCCTTAACAAGCTGGTCGGATCATCAATTCATCAGAACATGGGCAACATATATAACATAAAGAATCCAAGGAACATCGGCTGCGTTTCGACGCTTCGACGGGACGCCAGTCAAGCCACGTTCCCTGGGATGGGAAGCATGAACGCCCAACGGCACAATGGGAGGGTGCGTGATTTCCACGATCGCGAGCCGCGAGGGCCGCGCCGTCCCCTGGGCCCCTGGGCGCGAGTAGGGGCAGGAACCGTCAGACCCGCGCGGCGTCCGTGGGCTTGTGGGGTGGGGGCTAGCTGCCCGGGGGGTGGGTTTCGAATATTCGCTGCGCTGCGTGACGCTGCGGCGCAGCGCCGGCCGGCGGCACTTGAATGCACCCGTCGTCACTCCGCGCCCTCGCTGTCGCTGAGGCGTGGACCACCCAAAAGTTGGCGGGCGTGTCCGCCTTATCGGCTCGGGCCCGATATCTCGTCGCCGCCGCTAGTTTAATTGTGACAGACAGGTGCGTGGCGAGGCGGCGCGGGGGCCTTTATTTCCCCCAAAACTTTCCAGCGTGGTGCGGCGAGGCGCCAGGGTGTTGGGGACGTCGGCCACACATACCTGGCTCCGGCATCTTTGGCTATGGCTGCTTCGGTCTTCGGATCCCGGCTGTTCCTTTTGGAGGACAGAACATTATATGATTTGTGGAAGCAGATGGCAGGTAGTAGAAAGCAAAGGAATTTGCGGCGGAAGAGAGAAGCAAAACCAAACAAAACCTCCCTTTCTCCCCACCTCTCTCTTTTTTTATTTATAAATTGTTTTTGCACCTGCTGCTTTTCTTCAAAGTTTCTGCTCTGTCAAGTCCTTTTCATTAATTGACGAAACATGGACCGCCCTTCGTTGTTTTTACTGTAGCAGTGAAAAGATATTCTTGGGACTTTGGGTAACAAAATTTAGAGTTGTTACCAGCAATGTAACATGAAAAAGGATGTCATAAGTACGGTACATAATGAGAACCGCCACTTTTACATCGTTTTACTTTTGTAATGCAGAGTGGAGAAGGATTCTAATACCCTTTTTTTCCGAATATTTCTCTAACTTTTACATGACGTTCAATTTGATAAACGAAACGTCATCATATCTGAATGGTGTTAAGGAGCGAGTGGTACTAGACAACGTCCTTCTCCACCACGGATTGGACAAAGCTCCTGGCATAATTCACGACATGTTTTTCTCCTTCGTAACGCCATGGACGTCAGGACATCGTATCTTTTCTTTACTGCTGTCGTGTTGTTTTTTGTTTACGGGAATGAATCTGCTGGATGTTGAACCATGCAAAAATTGAAGCTTAATTGCAAACTCAAACTATTTCTGTCAATATTGAGATGTAAACCGTTCGAGCTACGCTCGATCTTCACGTAACTCTTGTAGATGTTCAATGGATGTGCATGTTTCTGAGTGTCTGTATTGGTATTGTGTCTGAAAGAAAAAAGAGCAAAGCTTATTTAGTTGTACAGCCACCCGACCGGATAGAGCACTTTCTTTTTTAACAACACAAAACAGGCACCTCGCGGAAGCTTTTCTCGCTCTCAATCTATATGTAAAGTACAGTATCCTCATCTCACGAAGATCTCGCAACAGCAGTTAATAGCAATTTCCAAGAAAGGCAAAGAAAAAGATGATCCTTTTAGACCTGTACGACAGCAGAGGCTTCCAGTGCAACAACCTGTCGCCTGCGAAGCGATGCTTTGATAGTTTGATGAGAACATGGGTGTGGCGTGTGCGTCCTACGATGATGATGCGCGAAGCCCTTTTGTTCTTTGGATTCAGAGAGCACAACACAACGAACGGAATCGCCACCGCCGAGGGAAGCTGGGCCTTCGGCTTTCACACGGTCAGGATCTGGGCCTGGACAGCGGAGGGAGGCCCGTTCTGTGTGGTGGTGAGACACCGGCCCAGACAAGATCATGGGCTAATAGTGAAGGCGGAATATCCATCCTCTCCAAAATAAAAAGTGAAGGCGGAATAGGTCAAAAGAAAAGTAAAACAGGAGAAGGCAGACGTTTGATGGGAAAAAGGAAGGTGCAAGGAGCATCAAACTCAAACACGTTTATCTTTACTTTGCTCATTATTTGGTTCTTTGCTTCACCAAAAGTTCAGCCTTTATTCCTGTTCTTTTTTTACTTTCGGTTCTTTCTAGCTAAAGTTTCAAAGTTTTAGGCTGTGGAGTGTAGCTCTATGAAGTCAGCTCATGCCCCTGCAGTCTTCTGCGATCCTACTTGGAATTAACGATTTTCAAACGAACAAGAGCTACCTGCCCGCAGGAATCTGGAAACAAAACCACCAAACTAGTGGCTATGGCTGCGAGCGAGATCACCTCCAATTCCCAATAAAACTCAGCTGTGAGCTATGCCCTACAATAATGCAGCATTACTCTGAACTCTGGTGGTTTGAAGTTCAGGTTTGTTTGGACGAAGAATATTCAGCTCAAACAAAAACCCTTATCCAAACACCCCCTGTTAGACCGCACTGCACTTGACTGTTACTGAACCTGGTGGCCTGGTCCATATCTAATGCTAAGTTCAGCTGCCTCCTCGTACCAGGCTTGAGCCAACTCCATGCATCAATGCTTGTTCTTAGTTGCAAGTACGTGGAACTAGTATACTCACTTTCCGTTGCTGACAGCTGAAGTATGATCAATAAAGCCACATTGTTATGTAAAGTATTAACCTAAGCTGCTTGCATTCCACTGTCAGATAGAGCTACTGCATCAGATAAGAGTATCTGCTACTTTTTCTTCCTTCAGTCAAGGCACCGATCAGGACACAGGACACAGGACACGGGAGATGATAAATGCATTTGGGCGCCAATTATTGATTGTTCTTTTTACCCCTTGACCCCTTGTTGGAATTTGCCCCAGCAGGGCCGGAAAAGGCACTTACAGATGATCCAGAATACTTGTAATCGACTCATTGTTAATTAGGACTTGCATTAATGTGCTTTTGGTTGCCTCTACGTGGAGTTACTGATCTGAAGACTTGTGATTATTATAAGTAAGTTAACTGGAGGTTTCCCAACAAATTGCAGTATCTTTTCGCTGCAGTTCGAAGTGCTCAAGAAATGATCGCTGTGATCTGAATATACTGTGTAAACTCATATTGGACAAAGTCACAAAACCACTGGCGGATTGCTTTGATAACGCAAGTTTTTGCTATCTAGACAACGAGGAATTATTTGAGATAGTACTTGCTTGCTGACAGCAGAGGTATGATAAACCAGTGTTTACTTAAGCATATTGCACTTCACAGTCAGATAGAACTAATGAATCAGATAAAGTATCATCTTCCTTTCTTCCTTCAGTCAAAGAACTGATCAATCAGGGAGATGATAGTTGCCTCTGGACACGACCAATAATTGATTTTCTTTTTTCTAGTTGGAATCTGCCTGCTGTAGAGC
This sequence comes from Setaria viridis, assembly GCF_005286985.2. Lineage (NCBI taxonomy): Eukaryota > Viridiplantae > Streptophyta > Magnoliopsida > Poales > Poaceae > Setaria > Setaria viridis. Next base: position 35,563,992 of record NC_048263.2, read on the forward strand.
TGGAAAAGGCACCTGACATTGATACAAAATACTTATAATCAGGTTATGGTATTTTTTAGACCGAGTTAATTAGGACTTGAATTCATGGCTTTTAGTTGCTTGTACGTGGAGTGGTTGGTAATCTGAATATTGGTTACTTAACTATGGGATGCAAAGCAAATTGCAGTATCTTTTGCTTGAAGTTAGAAGTGCTCACAAAATGATCGCTGGCTGCGCTTCTGAATATCCTGTATATTCGGTGAATCATCAGATGGAATCTGCATTTAAAGTGGTCGTTGTTCAGATCCAGACGTCATGGAGCATATAACTGTATAAAGATTATGCGTTTTCTTTTCTGACGAAACTGAAATGGCCACCGATGCATCATGACTCATAGAACAGTAATAATTAGTAAAACTACGAAATTGCTATGGTCTTTGATGATTCTTTTTGTTTTTTTCTTTTGACGTGGTGGGTTTTTCTTGTACTTCTACTTTCTCAACAACTCTGTCATGAAAGCCTTTGAGGATCAATGGTTGTATGGTTCATCTATAATACTGCAGTATGAGTATTCCTGCAATATAATTACCATATATTTCTATCAATGTTTTCAAGTACTTACTGTTATTTCTGTTTGCAGTGCTATACTCTGGTTAAGGTAAGATGTGTGAACTCTCTTATATAGCGGCGCCATCAGAGGATTTGGAACATTAATACGATCGTCTCTGAATGCAGCTAGTGATCCCGGGAAGATTGCAGTGGATGAACTAGCTAGAAGGTGCTTGTAATAAATCTGAAGTGCAAATGGCGACTACTCTACTCCATGTACATATATATGACTCTGGATGGAATCAACCAGAACACTGCATAACACTGCGATTTCTTTTTCGAGAACGAGCAGTACATGAAACTCTGATCAGTTCCATGCCCTGTTTCTAATTTCCCCTCAATTAAGCCAGCACCAACAACTGAAAAATGGCTTCTGTTGAAGTGGACAGAGCTGATCATGGATGCTAAAAGATCTCCATCTAGCTGGGCTCGAGTCGTAAGACCTGACTGATGGTTCACCTACTTCTATAATGGATCAATGGCTCTTGTCATTAACAGTCAATTGTTGACCGGACGGTAGTAAAGAGCACACGTGCGAACGATCCCGGGCGGTTTCACTGTCGCCAAACTGTCACCAGCAGCATCGGCAATAATTGGCGCCCACAGTATTTTAGGTTCCAGAGCATAGAAATTCTCACGCACACGAATGGAGCCACTGCAGCGTGCGGCGACCATTTCCGCAGCTGAATGGGCACCGCGCGCGCCTTGCTCGATCGATTTCTTTAGGGCAGCGATCAGCATGCATCTTCGCCCTGCAGGCTCCAGGGCTCAACACGCGTGCAGCTAACGAACCGCGCAACAGCAAGAGCGGCGTCCGTTCTGTCGGCCCCTCGAAACTTATTACAATTCCTTCTCTTTTTCCTGAAAGGAACTTATTACAATCCTGTAAATGTTTCAGTGCGCACATTTTTTTGACATTTTCAGTGCAGAGTTGTGCAGTTTGTCCTTCGCTGCGCATAACTACGAGGTCGTCAGAATTTTCAGGGTCGATGCACATTAATTTCTGATCTGCCGATCTTGCAGAACACAATTTTTAGTCAGAGAAAAAAGAATAGTTAAAGGTGATAGCAGCATAACCCTTGAAGCTGTTGCTCTGACACTGATGATGCCGAACAGCTAGCTTGTTTCGCCGCGTCGCAAATGATCGACGACGACTCATAATATCAGTAGAATATTAGTTGACCGATTACACCACTAATATGTATTAGGGTATTAGCTTCATAAATGATGCATCAATCAAGCTGCAAAGTAGCCCCACTAGGTAACTATTGGAATTGGCTGACTCTGGCAAATTTCTTTGAGATGTTTCAATTGAGCCATCATTCATATATGATTGAGTGCTGCATTGTGTTGTGTGCATTGCCTATTAATACAATGTTTCATTGGCTGGGCTACACACGATGCTGTAAGCCAATAGCTCTGCTGTACACTGAGACAGAGAGATGGATTTGTAATGATAATGCAGCAACTAACAGCAAACAAACTCTTGTAAACTGTAAACCTAATTCTTCCAGTGAGCCAACATTTCACAAATTCTTGTAGTAAACCAACACTTCAGCTTATCGACCCACGATCAAAAGGCCATACCGTCAGCCACCCAAATAGGACCACAGGCATATTCCTATGCTAGTCCCTGCCGACTAGCTAGCGATGCCATTTCTGTTCATAAATTATTACTATATGTAGAAATGGCATATACAAGCAGCAGGAAACGAAGATGCTCCACCAATGATCTGCTTCAGATACAGACAAACAAACTCCAAATGTACAACTCGTGTACAAGTTGGGTAAGTCAAGGACCTCTCTCTAATAAAATACTAATCATCTTGTACTGATGCCCCTCATCTCCCATTATTGCCTTACCCCATTGTCTCCTTTTGGCTTTCGATCTATCTTTAGACCCTTCAAAATACATGCCATTATGATAAACCTGAGAAGCTAAGGATCTAGAGCATCCGCTTTATGCTGCTCCCCCCATTCCATAATTTATCGTTTTGACACTTCTAGATTTATAGCTTTTGCTATTCATTAGTTAGATATACACTATGTCTAGATATATAGTAAAAATTATGAATTTAGAAATGCTAAAACGACGTACAATTTGGGACCAAGGGAGTATAGTTTAACTAGTTCTTCACAAGTCCAAACAAGTAACACTAGGCAGTACAAGTAACCACCACTATCTACTCTACCAAAGCTTGCTATAGTGGTAAGTGGTAGCACTATAACAAACAACTGCCATTACCGGCAGTAGTGTGTAGTAGATCTTTCACGCGTGCGTGGTCTTGGCTCCTAGCTCCAAATGTCAGCGATGCACGTGTGAACCCCGGCCGGAACCCCCTGAGTTCGGTAGGCATATGCCGCACGCTCCATGAATAACCTACCACCAGAGCTGCAAGCTTAGTTTTGTGTCAGCTGGTCGGTTCATTTCTAGCCTCTTCTTCTCAGCTGGTCATTGTTGCATGCGCCATTGCAGGGGAATCCTAGAGATGGATGGAGGAGTAGAGAGCACATGCACATGCATGCAGTCCGGGCCAGGGTGATCACGGCAACGGCCAAAGTGAGGCCGCTTGGGGTTAGTTGGTGATCAGGAAGCATGTAAAGCAAGTTGTGCCTTCATTAATGAACTCCACATGCATGGCTAGATTATTTGAGCAACCTCTGGCTGGCACGGGCACCATTAATGCCGTAATCTTGCCGCATTAATTGCCTAATCCTCCCACACATTGGAGTATTTTTCTTCCTTTGGTTTGAGGTGGTGGATTTATCTACTAGTTAAACCGTAAAAGAAATGTCCAACTCACACTAGGATTAGAGTACTGGTTACAACGAATGTACACGTTACTTAATGATAGCATAGCACAGTACTCATAGATCGACTGTAGTATACTCCAAAATTAATACATTTTCACATGTCATAGATTTTTATTGATCACGTCATTTTGGAGTGATCAATTCATAAATTTTTTTTTGGAGTGATCAAAACTTCAAAAGTAATTGCAGCTTCATTAGCTTCAGTAGCTGCTTCACTAACTGTGTTATACTAAATGTGAGAGAAATTAACGATGCCACGTGCGAATTAAACCAGCACAGAATCGGATGGAGATCGTATGCGCTGAACTTGACTGTGAATCAGTGCACTGTGCATGCATCCGTACCCGAACAGAGCCCCAAGACGCCCTAGCAAGCCCGGCCATGATCGATCGGGGGGAGATTGAGCTCGCTCTCGACACGTCGACGTGCATGCACGCAAGCTACAACTCTTGACTCGCAATTAAGGGCCTGCTATGCTACGACGACGACGACTAGTTGCTCTCAGATCGATCGTCATCAACTTCGGAGAAGGGGATCGATAGGAGCGAATACTACCAGCAGCATTGATGGCGCGCATGGATTATGCATTAATCACAGCGTGTGCATGTAATAAAAAAAAGAGCAGGGGTGCATCGGGTTTCTGATCTTAGAGCACTCGCAGTGGGTGTCGATAGGCTCCTGTAAGCCTCCATGTAGGAAATGGAAATGAGGAGAGAGAAGAAAGTGTCGCTAAATGTGGTGAGGGCCGTTAGCACGCACCCCGTGCTAAGCGGGCTCCACCACGTGCTTATCCTTTCTTCGCATCCTCTGCCTCGCGGTTGGAGAGCTACGCATGCAGCGGCCGGCGAGCGCAACGAGCTCGCTGCAGGACCAGGGAGGGGCACGGCTGCCACAGGATCCAGTGGGAGGCATCTCGGCCGCGGTGCCGTGGGCACGAGCGCGGGAGGGGACGCCGGTGCAGGTGACGTCACAGGCGGCGGCCAGCGGGTAGGGTGCGAACACGGCCGAAGGGGTGGGAAGGGCCGCCGGTGCGGCCGGCGGGTGTTGCAGGCAGCGGACGCGGCGGAGGGGCGAGATGAGCTTGCTGCGAGCGGACTCCACGGGAGCCAAGGCGGGCGGGCGGCGATGAACAGTTGAGCCTCATGGGCTCCGCCGGCGGTCGGCTGCAACATCGTCAAGCTCGGCATCCTCGCCGCGTCGCCAGGGCAAGCAGCATGAGACCCGCATGCCCCGCCGTCTGCCGCCACGCCACCGAGCCTCGCGGGCTACGCCGCCGATAGATGCTCCGACGAGTTGTGGGTGCACGGACGACATCGCAGAGGAGCCCGAGTGCGTGCGGAGGTTGGGCTCTAGGCCGTCGTCGCGAGTCCGGCCACGGTCGCCGCTGCGGGGAAGCGAGCCGGCACGGCGGTGTGGGGAGGCAGCCAAGGCCGGTGAGGACAGTGCGTGGACGAGGAGGCAGGCTGTGGGTGGGCCTAGGCACTTGGGAGAGGGGCCAGCACGGAGGGGATGGCGCGGAGCTGGTGCGTGGTTGCAGGGCTGCGGCTGGCCGGTGGCCAGTGGAGGCGGCCATCCGTGCGGCCACAAACATAGAGCGCAGGGAGAGAGATGTGATTAAAAAAAATTGAATCGTGAGGTTCACAAAAGTTTGAAAAGGTAGGTGTGAAAGCTGATCCATTGGGTGCCTTATCTTTACTGCTCTCTGTAGGTGACGTGTACCAAGTTACAGAATTGCTCTCTATAACCGCCCTTACAGACAAACAAGGAACAGGCAGCTCGAGAACAGCAGGAATTGCCTCCGATGTTTGATTTGCCAGCAACCCAGCATCAAGGCCAGGAATTAACAGTATCCGAAGCACATTGCTGTGCAGCATCGAAGCCAGGGGATTAACAGTATCCGAAGCAGATTGTCTCGCTATTTTAATCCCTAGTACGTCATCTATCATCAAGATCCCTAGCGGAGTGCTAGTACTGCTGCGCTAGTTAACATTGACTCAACCAAATTGAAGTCACTTTGGTAACATGTGTTTATTTTGTTCTTCTAAAAAATTTCGGCAAAAATTATCCTCTAACCACAACTACGGATTATCCACCACAACCAAAACTGAATTGATGATGCATGTAATACACCGCTATGTGTATATTTAGTTGGTAAAGATCGACTTGTAGTAGCCACAAGTTTGTAATAAGGGCATGCGCCACCTAATAAGCCAACGCGATCATCGCCACGTCGAGCAAATATAGCTAGGGGGGCAACGCGCGGAAGGCCTGGCTCGCCGGAGCCCGATGATCCATCCTCGGCCAAAGGGATGTCGTCGATGTTGGACCTCGGCGACGAGAAGTGCTCCGCCGCCGTCGGCGAGGGGGCCTACGTCATGGCCAGCATCATGGCCATCACCGGCATCATGGCCACCGTCCTCGTGCTCTCCGGCCTCTTCCATTCCGCGCTCCGTCGGCTCGGCCAGCCGAGCATCATCTCCCACATCCTGGTATGTTATGCACACGTGTCAGCTAGCGGTTGGACGATCCACCGATTAATTAATCGTGCTCACAATTAGTTTTCTTGATCGGCCGTGGCCGCCATGCAGGCCGGTATCGTGGTCGGCCCGACGGTGCTCGGCCGCGCCATGGACCTCCGCGAGCTCGGCATGCAGGACGCCGGCCGCGCGCTCAGCGGCACGATCTACTTCGTCCGCATGGTGTTCATGTTCTTCATCGGCCTCGAGCTGGACCTGCGGTACCTTCGCCACAACCTGCGCCGGTCGCTGGCCGTGGCCTGCGGCGGCTCCGCGCTCTGCTTCGTCCTCGCCGTGCTGGCGGGGCCTTTCTCCTACGGTCTCCTGCACCCGGGTCAGGCCTCCTTCCAGCCTGACAAGATCTACGCCTCCACCGCGCTCTTCACGCTCGTGCTCACAAGCACCGCCTCCCCCGTCCTCATCCGCATCGTCACCGAGCTGAAGCTCACGGGCTCCGAGACCGGCCAGCTCGCCATCGGCGCCGCCTTCGCCAACGACATGGCCAGCCTCACCGCCCTCAGCGTCATCATCGTCACCCACACCGTGTACGGTGAATCGGTGCCCAAGGAGGACGATCTCTCCCCGGCGTTCAAGGCCGCGAGGCTGGCGGTGATGGCGGCGACGGCGTGGGTGGCCGTGAGCCTGGCGGCGTGGGTGGCTCGCCTGCTGAACCGGCTCAAGCGCGGGCGGCAGTACATCAGCAAGTACGAGCTGTGCGGCATGCTTATCCTCGTCATGATCCTCTCCCTGCTGGAGCAGGTCCTGGGTTACAGCGCCTCCATGACGGCCTTCCTCATCGGCCTCGCCATGCCGCGCGAGGGCCCCACGGCGCGGACGCTCATGGACCGGCTCGCCTACCCCGTGCACCAGCTCATCATGCCGCTCTGCTTCGGGGCCATCGGCGCCCGCCTCGACTTCGCCAAGATCGGGCACTTCACCGCCGTCCAGCTCATCGTGGCCGTCGCCTTCACCACGCTGCTGAGCGCGGCGGGGAAGGTGGCCGGCACCGTGCTGGCGTGCCGGGCGCTAGGCATCGCGACGAGGGAGGCCGTCGTGCTGGGCGCGCTGCTCAACGTCAAGGGCTACTCCGACATCCTCGCCATCAACTTCGGGAACAAGGTCCACGTCTGGGGCGAGCCCGTCCAGGTGGTGCTCCTCCTGTCGTCCATCATCAACACGTTCATGGCCGGCCCGGCGTCCGCCGCCATCGTCCGCCAGCAGCGCCGCGCCTTCCGCTACCGCTCGCGCTGCCTCCAGGACCTCAGGGTGGACGACGAGATCCGGGTGCTCGTGTGCGTCCACTCCGCCGGGGGCGTCCATCCCATGCTCACGATCGCCAACCTCTCCAAGGGCAGCGCGTTGCTCCCCGTCCCCGCCTACCTCCTGCACCTCGTGGAGCTCGTCACCTCCCGCAAGTACGCCATCACGCACCAGCTCTACCACGCCCGCGACGGCGGCGAGGACGAGGACGAGTGGGGCTACGCGCGCGAGATCGACATGGTGGCCGAGGCCGTGGCCGCCTTCACCTACGACAACGCCATCCCCGTGCGCCAGATGACGGCCATCTCCAACCTGACGTCCATGGACACGGACGTGCGCCACAGCGTGGAGGACGCGCGCGCGTCGCTGGTGATCATGCCCTACCACATGGAGCAGCGCTACGACGGGCGCATGGTGTCCCGGGGCGAGGGCCGGCGCCTGCTCAATCAGCGGGTCCTGCAGCGGGCGCTGTGCACGGTGGGGATCCTTGTGGAGCGCCGCTTCGCCCAGGAGGTCACGGGGGAGCACCTCCAGGTGATGGCGCTGTTCTTCGGCGGCGCGGACGACAGGGAGGCCGTGGCATACGCGGCGCGGATGGCGGCGCAGCCGTCGGCGGAGGTGACGGTGTGCAGGTTCCTCCTTCCGAGTGGGAAGGGCCTGTTGGGGAACCAGGACACGGCGGAGGAGGCGATGCTGGACGAGGAGTTCATGGCGGACATGTACGGAAGGTTCGTGGCGCCGGGGCAGGTAGCGTACATTGAGAGGCACGTGAGCAACGGAGCGGAGACGGTGAACGTGCTGAGCTCCATGGTGGGGACGTGCTCGCTCTTCGTCGTCGGCAGGGGCGGCAAGGCCGACGGCGACAGAGGCGTGATGACGAGGGACATGGGGGGTTGGGATGAGGAGTGCCCGGAGCTAGGCCCCATCGGCGAGCTGCTGGCCTCGGACGACCTGGCGGGCTGCGGCTCCGTGCTGGTGGTGCAGCAGCACAACGTGCGCCAACCCAAGCACAGGATGAGGACATGGAACATGGACATCCAGCAATTTCTTCCTCAAGCTCAGCACCACCAAGCAGATTTAGCTGGTTCTGATGCTGTTGTCGACATCCTCGGATCCTCCTCCATGGCATCTAATTTTTCACTAAATCGTCCAAATTGAACTCGCATGGCATCCCATTGCGTGATGCATGTACAAACATTATGTATACATTTAGTTAGTAGAGATCAATTACTCGTGGCAGCCTCAAGTTTGTAAGGGCATGCGCCACGCCAAACACAACGCGATTATCGGTTTAGCAAATATACAGGTTGGTGGTGTTCTAGGGTAGAAATGCAAATGGGTACCAAATGCTGTTTTTTTTGGGTCAGCTAACTAATTACACATGGTATGCCATTTTAGTTTATTTCTCTCCCATAAAGTAATTATGCGTTATACCATTTAGCTTATTTTAATAAATTTTTGGTCAACCTAGTGACCCGAGATAAGTACTCCCTCCATCCCAAATTATAAGTCGCTTTGACTTTTTTGGTACATCCACTTTGCTATGCATCTAGACATATTGTTATATCTATATACATAGCAAAGTGAACGTATCAAAAAAGTCAAAGCGACTTATAATTTGGGATGGAGGGAGTAGAATTTACATTTAGTGTGCAACTAATATAATTATTGATTCAAACTTGCAAATTTGGTATTATAAATAAAAATAATAAGTGGACAAAGGATTACTAGCTATAGTTCTAGACTACTACTAGGAACATGCACAATATAACTAAACAATGCCTACCTTGTCAGCTAACTTCACCGTCACATACCCTCTTTGCTACTATAAAGGATTCAGGAATTTCGGGGAAATATGGGCCTCATGCACTGATGCAGCCATGCACAAGTATGTAATGAAATCCGTTTGCCCCACCGTTTTCGACCTCAAATCAGATAGTTGGGAATTGAAGAACAAGAAACTGGTAAAGGGAAATCTGGAAAATTAAGAATGTAAGATATGATGCCCATGCACAAGTACTAGCTTCCTCCTGCATTATAGAAAAACCATGAAACCCATTTGCATGCCCGCCATAAAGGCGCGCCAAAGGCAAAGCGGCATCGCGGCCACGTGAGACGGGAGAGGAGAGGCGTCCGGAATCTCGAGACGTGGGCGCCCCCGGCGGCTCCGGCGCGGCTTCCGCTCCCTGCCTCCCCTTTTCCTCCAACGCCCATCCATCCACCCCCGCCCGGGGACAAGGATCAGCAGCTCAATCGCCTAGCTAAGCTCGCGCATTTAATGCGCCTAGCTGCACCTGCGCGGATCCCCCTTGGCTCCCATGTGCATGGCGTCACCAATCGCGTCGCGTGTATATAAAGCGGCGGCCCGTGGCGCGAATGGAAGCACACTCCTCCGCCGCAGGCAGAGCACACCAGCGTAGCAGCCGTCTGTTGGCGCGTAGGGTAGGAGCACACACAGTTCGTCGTGCTCGTGCAGATTAGTTAGCCACTTCGTTCGTCTCCAGCGAACTGTAGCGGAGGTCTCATCATCTACCGTGATCATGGCGTTGGTGAGGGAGCACGGTGGGTACGGTGGCTTCGACGGCGCCGATGCCTTCGACGCGCTCGGGTACGGCCACGACGCGATGCTGGGCTTCGACGCGGCGTCGCTGTTCGGGGGAGGCGGAGGATCATACGCCGCCGCCGGCGCGGGCTGCGTGGCGGCTGACAGCGGGAACATCGTCTGGCCGACGGGCGCGCGGGCGGCGTCGTCCGTCCTCGCGTTCGACCGCGCCACGGCGGCGGCGGCGGTGTCGGGGGAGGAGGAGGACGACGACGAGGAGTGCGACGCGTGGATCGACTCCACGGACCAGAGCTACGGCGACGCCGCGGCGCCAGAGGCGAGCCACGCGCGCACCCCGACGGTGTCGGTGGGCTTCGACGCGTCCACGGGGTGCTTCACCCTGACGGAGCGAGCGGCATCGTCGGGCGGCGCGGGGCGGGCGTTCGGGCTGCTTTTCCCGAGCACGGCGGCGGCGCCGGCGCGCGCCTCGCAGAAGCGGACGTACGTGGTAGGTGCCGCACAAACACAATTCCGTCTGGATCCCTCGTGCACAGAATTCCTCACGGTTTGCGCGCGCGTGTATGCAGGGTGTGGAGCCGCCAGCCGCCGTGAGCCCCAACAAGAAGCACTGCGGCGCGGACAGGAAGGCCACCAGCAGGGCCAAGTCGGCGCCCACCATCCCAACCAAGGATCCCCAGAGCCTCGCTGCCAAGGTAACCTTGGTGACGACCAAAATTGAAGCTTTTTCCACTGAAGCGCTTCAAGTCTTTGCACTGCTACGGTGATCTGAGCCGTCGTTCTTGCTGCAGAATCGGCGGGAGCGGATCAGCGAGCGGCTGCGGACGCTGCAGGAGCTGGTGCCCAACGGCACCAAGGTCGACCTGGTCACCATGCTGGAGAAGGCCATCAGCTACGTCAAATTCCTCCAGCTGCAAGTCAAGGTGCTTAACACGAGCAATTTAGAGGGCACATGCAGTTAATTATGTGCGTGCCTGTGCATTGCTCCAAGCTAGCCATTGCTGTAATTTTAACTGTGTCGACTGGCCAATTGCAGGTTCTTGCAACAGACGAGTTCTGGCCGGCGCAGGGAGGAAAGGCGCCGGAGATCTCCCAAGTCAGGGAGGCGCTCGACGCCATCTTGTCGTCGGCGTCGCATAGGGGGCAATTGAATTAGCTTCAAGAGGATGAAGAAATAGTTCTAGATCAACACTCGTATATGTATTAGTAATAACGAACCATCTCGTTCGAAAGACAAATTAGGAGGCAAATGCATAAGCAATAGCTTCGATCTTTGTTCTCTTTCCCAAGTGATGATTAGCACTCCACTATATATATCTGTATCCCTATTTAGGGGGAATATATAGCACCTCATGTAGAGGAGGGGTTTAGTAATAAAGACTAGGGACATGAATAAATAAGATCTAGATGACTCCAAATAGAGCACCAACATGTGTATTATATTTTTAGAAAACAATCGGTAATGGTTTCATATTTTTCTGATTTGAAAAGAACAATTTATGGATTTTAGAGAATAAACAAGATTTTTATTATTTTCATGAAATACTTACGTAGGGGAAAAAAACTTTGAAACCAGCAAAAGGGCCCAATTCCTCCTGTATTGCCAGTTCGGTGGTCAATTTGGAGCGCCAAAATCAGACCTCGATATTAGTTGGGTGCAATGGCTACAAAACCAATAAAAGTTCCCAAAATCACTGTTCAATCAATGGCCCACCCTGAACGTAGAAGTAGTCGTACAAGGAGCAGCACCGGGAAGTAGTTGGAAATCTCACAGTTTTCAAGAGTGACGTGTCATCGAAAGAGATTTTTAAGAGTGACATGTCATCAAAAGAGGTTTGAGTTGATGAATGAAATAATGTTCCCAATGTAGAGTTTCATTTCACGATTTCATAGGCTGCTCGTACCATTTAATTACAAGGTATGTGATTGAATATGGTCAGATGAAATGAAACTCTATAGCCCCCAATGCAAGTTCCAACAGGTATTATAGTCTTGGAAACAGTGCATACATAGTCCTAATGAAACTCTTTTCCTCTGTCATTATATGTGTTGTGCATGAAACATCTATGAACCATCCAGTGGGATTAGCCTAATGCTTCTGTGCATTGCTTCGAATTTGAGGATCTTTTTAGAGGTAAGTGCCATCGGCAGAACAAAATTTGGTGTACTTTGCAGCGACGAGAGGGGTTGATGTAGAATTATTACCAAGTGCTTTGTTGTCCAGTTGTGCTCTATCTAATGAAAATGATGAACCAATATGGATTTTGGAGAAATCTGGAAGGTTTACTGTGTGAAAATATCAAACGTAGATCACAGCAGCTTTCTTTAGAGGAACATTTACGGGTCCTTTTAAGCCATTTTCTCTCCTTCCTTTCTTTAGTTTTTTTTTCTGATTCTGATTTATTTATCTTATATTTCTCAGTCGGTCTTTTGATCATGCTGATTTGTCACAACGCTTCTAAAAACTAACTGAAATCAAGATTTGCCTATGGATAGAGCATAGCACCATTTCAGAGCTGATTCACAATCTCTGGACCTCTCGTCTCGATAGCAAACTGGGCCGACCTGATTTAGCCCCCTATCGGCCCACGGGACGCTTCTAGAGTTCTAGTGGCCTCCGTCGGCTCGGATCCCGCCGCTCGTTCTCGATCTGACGGCTGTAATAACCTCCGGTGGACGGTAAATGAAATACCGTCCACCCCGGACGGCAAACAAAATACCGACCACCCCTGTTCGTCGTCTCCGCCGCTGTCGCCGGCCTCCCGCTGGCTGTGGAGCGGCGCTGGGGTGATGGGTCATCCCGCCGCGCGCGCATCAGGATCCCTCGAGCTGTGCGCCTCGATTGATCGAGGGCACGTGGCTATCATTGCCGCGCCGCGCCGCCTTTCACTCTGCCGCATGGATGCCCGCGACGCCGCCCTCGGCACATGGACACCGCCGAGAAAATGGCGCGAGTTGCGTCGAACCGTTGTTGGGGTAGGCGCGCCGGCGCCGCGCGCGGCACGGCCGTGCCCCTTGTTGGGCCCTTCGTTCTGCACGCGCAGCGCCGCGTCGTCGTGTCTGCGGCACCCAGGCGCCCGCTCTGATCCAACCCCGCGCAAATCTGGTAGCCGAGGCGGTGCCTTCCTGCGGCAACCGAACGAGCCTTACCACCCTCGAGACTCGAGAGCCTTACCCTCGGCGAACCCTGAGTTCTGCAGGCTCCCAGTGCTCGGCAGGTGGAAGACATCAGAGACCATGTAGGAGAAATTGACAAGGAAAGTGTTCTCTCTTTTCTTCTGCGATCTGACTCAGAGGCAAACAAGTCCACCTTGATGGCCAATGGCCGCTGCCATGACCAAGGTGCCAAGCTCACCATGCTATGGCACAGGATGCCACAACGACGACCTGCGCAAGCTGCTGGTGAAGACGACAGCAAGGTGACGCTGTCAGACCGGCTCAGTTTCGCTAACAAGTTCTGATTGGCATGCGGCAGCGAGCGGAACGTTGAGTTCAAGATCAATCACATCGACAAGTGTGACCTGGCGTTGATCCATCCGGCCGGAAAAGTATAGATGGACATGCACAGCGAGACGTTCTCTTCAGTTTCCACATGCTAAGCCACTGGCCAACAAATTGCCACGGCTTCAAATTCTCAATTTCAACCCCGCTTGACGTTAAATATTTATTTGATCAAACAACGAAAAAAGGATAGCATACACCAGACTTTACAACGAAGATAATGCATACAGTGCATACACCAATACTAGAATTTATACTAATCTACATTTTGATCGAATAACTAGTTAATATTTTTACTCGAATTTCAAGTTAGATGAATTAAAAATTTCACAACCTTTTCACATTTAAAACTATATTTATCTATTTTCTAATTGTATAAATAATAAAAACAGAAATAATGTTTTAGCTAATATCATGTTAATATTTTAATCAAACACAGGTTGAATAAGAAGTTATTTATAACTTAATATTTATATCTATTACTTAAATCTATTGCATCTATTTTTAAAACATTATTATGAATAACAACACAAGGGTTGGCTATTATATATCTTTTTTTACTATTTTTAGATACATATATTATCCATATATGCTTAGGTTTCACTTTCTACGTCCATATCATACTTGAAAAAAAAACAAAATCAGATACTTTTGTATATACTTATTAGTCAGATACATATGTTTTGCATATGAATGTCGTTTTGTCAGATATAGAATTGGATAATATTAGGTGCATCAATCCGTGCTCCCGCACAGGCTAATAATTTCGAGAGGCATAAGAAATTTATGAAAACTTAGGACCCATAGCTAAAGCAGCCTTGCTTACTCTTTCATTTGTTATATATTCTAATATAGCCATGGAGATACATACTTATCTTTGTTATATTGTTTTTTTACAATGGTAGAGGTGAATAGGCTTTTAGATGACATAATAGATTAAATAGATATGATGGGTTAGGGTTTATCGGATTGATAGTCATATGTTTCTAATATTTTTAGAATTTTTAATTTTTATATATTTTTTGTATTTTTGTAACGTGTCTCAGTAGGATAAGAAGTAAGGTCGTTTGTCTATATTCAATATTCCCTTTCGTAAAAAAAAATATATTCAATATTCCATCACGAAAAACACGTAACACAAATTTAATGAAAAAAACACAAATTGGTTGCTTTGTTAGATACGAGGTAGAACTGCGAGCAGTCTGAGCGGATAGAAATTCCCGACCCGACACGTTTGTGCCGACAGCAGAGCTGTGGTCAATGAAGGCCACATATTATTACAGTGCAGAGTATTGATATTAACTTAAGCAGATTGCAGTGCAGAGTCAGATATAGCTACTGAATCACATGCTAATAGTAGTGTCGGCTCCATTTCTCCACTCAGTCAAATCACTAATCGGGGAGACGATAATTGCCTCTCGCGGACGCAACCAAAAAATTGATTTCTTTTTTGCCAATTGGAATTTGCCTCCTGTAGAGCCGGAAAAGACGGCGACGCTTGTGGATGATCTGCAGAATAGGACTCGCATAGTCGCATTAATGTCTTTTAGTTGCTTGTACGTGGAGTGGTCGGTATCATCTGAATACTTGTTATACTTAACAATTGGCTACAAAGCAAACCGTGTGCAGTATCTTTTGCTTGAAGCTCGAAGTGCTCACAAAATGATGATAGTTCCCTGTGATTCTGAATATCCTGTGTATTCGATGAATCATCAGATGGAATCTGCATTTAAAGTGATCACCAGAGTTCCAGACTGCATGCGGACAGTATAAAGATTCATAGTGACGCACAGCGAATACACACAGGATATTCAGCGAAAATTTGTTTAAGTGTGGTTACAACTTACAAGGCATATCTTGTATATTCGCTGACAGTCGTGGATATTCAGCGAAAGAAACTGTGTAAGTGCGGTTAGTGCTTCATGGAACAGAGTAGATAATTAGTGAAACGTCGAAATTGCTGGAGATGTTTCTTTTATGCTTTTCACGTAGCGCTCCCCTTTGAGTGTGTATGGGGATAGCTGTTTTCTTTCCCTTTTTGGAGTGGTTTGCGAGTGCAGTGAGAGTCGTGTTTCTAGTTGTTTTGGCCGCTTGTTTGTTTTGTTTGTTTCGTTTTTTCTCCTTCTAATAAAAATTCGTCAAAACTTTTACAGTTCGTTAAAAAAACGTGGCGCTCACAGTAATCTAGGTTTTAGAGCATATAAATTCTCACCCACACGAATGGAGGTAGAGCTGGAGCTGGAGCTCTCCAAAACAGCCACTGCAGTGTGCGGCGCCATTTCCGCAGCTGAATGGGCACTGCGCGCGCCTTGCTCGATTTCTTTAGGGCAGCGATCGGCAAGAGCTCAACACGCGTGCAGCTAAAGAACCGCGCAACAGCAAGACCGGCGTTCGTTCTGTCGGCCCCTCGAAACTTACTATAGTTTTTTTTGGAGCTTCACAACGCAGAATTGTGCAGTTTGTCGTCGTTCACTGTGCAGAGAACTACGAGGATTTTTTGTTTGAGCCGAGACAGAATTTATTTCCGAGTCGGTGGTGACATTAATTTTTCTCTTTTTAATTTTAAGGTGCACACATTAACTTCTGATCCGCCGAACTTGCAAAATTGAAAATTTTATCAAGGAAAAAAAGCATATTTAATGGTAGCAACCCTTGCGGCTGTAGGTGTGACACTCATGCGTACTGTCTCCTTTGGCCGCGTCAGGAATGATCGGTATGAACTCATAATACCAGTAGAATATAATATTAGTTGACGATTGCACATTAGGATATTAGATTCATAATAATGCAACATAGTACTCCTTCCGTTCCATAAATATTATTATGCATCTAGACATACACTATATTTAGATGCATAATAATTTATGAATCAAAAAAGTTAAAACGACATATTTAGCTTGGCGAATTTTAATGAAACTACTATTGCATTTTCGTCTGTTGGAACATTATTGGAGGGGTTGGCTATGTCGTCGATTTAATGCCTCGAAAATGCTCATAAGGATAGGCTATGTATGTGTATTTAGAGAAGTGGGTTTACATTCGTGTGAACGTATGTGTCCATATCATATATATATATATATATATATATATATATATATATATATATATATATATATATATATATATATATATATATATATTTGAACAGACGGCAAGAGCTTTGCTGAATTTTTATTAGAAGAGGAAACAGTAAAAATAAAATACAACTGTTTTTTGCCAACCAAGGCGCCCAACTGACAACAAAAAAACAACAAAAACAATAAAAAATCCCATAAAAGAAAAATCACCACTACTTACAAACTGGGCGCTAAACATCTTGGTGTAGATCCTGGTTGTTGCGCTGTGTTGCCCCTGGGCATCTTCCTTAATTAAGAATGCCACCTTCTCAAAATGCTTGCTGTCTTGATTAAAGGTTCTTCTATTTCGTTCTTTCCATACATTCCACCAAAAATAGATGACAAATCCATCAAAGAGCGATCTGTTCTACCTTCCTATGAGCCTCCTACCTTGCTCCCACCAGTTGTAAATCGAGGATGTCCCATGTGCTGCCACCAAGTGATGTAGATTAAACCATGTAGCCAAACGGTTCCATACTGCAATGGTGTATGTGATGTCCTTACATAAATGTGTCGGCGTCTCTGGTGCCATGTTGCATAGCTTGCAAATCAGGTCATTTGGCCAATTCCTCTTTGCCAAATTGTCTGCCATTAGAATTTTCATACGTAGTAGTATCCAAGCAAAAATCCTGCATTTAGGTTCTACTTTTGCCTTCCATATCGGAGTGATATTGATTTTCCTTGTCCGGCCTTGGAATTGGACGAGGTATGCACTTTTAGTTGAGTATTCTCCATTCTCTGTCAAGCGCCACTTGATCTCGTCCTCTGTTTCTGGTTTGCGATGTTGCATATGAATTTCCTTCCAAAGATTTGCGTATTCTCTGATCTCGTCGCTGGTCATAAGGGGGCATATTTGGTCTATCCAGTAGTTGTCCTGAAGTGCTTTGTGCACTGTGAAGTTTTTACGTCTAGACCTTTGGAAAAGTAGTGGCGCTAGGTTTTTTGGTGTTGTCCTATTTATCCAAGAGGAGTGCCAGAAGAGTGCTTTCTTGCCATTACCCACCGTGACTATTGTTGAAGCATTGAAAAGATCCTTATCACTTTTATTATAGGGGATATCAAGCACTTTCCATGGTCTATCCTCATTTTTCCATTGAAACCAGCACCATCGTAGTCGTATGGCCCTTGCTAGTCTTTCAATGTCAAGGATTCCCAGTCCTCCCAACTGCTTCGGCATGTACGTTGTTGTCCAGTTAACCAGGCAATGCCCTCCATTTTCCTCATCCTTCCATAGGAAGCTCCTTCGCAACCGGTCTATCTTCTTTACCAACCATTTTCGTACCAGAAAAACCGTGAGATGGTTGATAGGTTGTGTAGTTAACACGCTTTTTACAAGCGTCTCTCTTCCTGCCAGGGATAACATTTTCCCTTTCCATCCAGATAAACGCACCCCAATTTTGTCTATTAAGGGTTGAAAGTCCACTCTTCGGAGTTTGCGTGTATGCAGTGGAAGGCCTAAATATTTTTCAAGGAACGAAGACACCTTTCCTGGGAAATCCGCTAGTGCTTCAGTGATGATTTTTGCCGTGCATTGGATTGGAAAAATTTCTAAAATTTCTATCTTGGTCATGTTGACCTTAAGTTCTGAGCAGTCACCACATAACTACAATAGTTGATTTATTCATTGTAGCTCTGTGCGGTTCAAATTTGCAAATATTGCCGCATCGTCAGTGTAGAGGGAGCAACGCAATTTTGCTGCCGTCGGTAGGATTGGTTGGATCATGTTATTTCGAGTCGTTAGTTCCATGAGTTTGTGTAGTGGGTCAATTGCAAGGATAAATAGCATTGGTGACAGTGGGTCGCCTTGTCTCAGTCCTCTAGCATGTCTGAATTTCCGTCCTGGAGTTCCATTAAGTAGCATTTTCGATGATGCTGTTTTGGGGATTAGAACAATGTGTGCTTCATTAATTAGATCTAGACGGCGAGTCCTGAGGGAATGGAAGGCTTGCAATGCATCGATAAGATCTGCTCATACTATGGACCGACATTTCTTGTAGAATACTGCGATGAACCCATCCGGCCCTGGTGATTTCTCAGCCGGCATGCCCATGATGACTAGTTTGATCTCATCTGATTCAAAAGGGCTTTCCAGTTCAGCTAGGTCGTGTGGCTGGTACCCTAAATTGACCCAGTTTAAACTTTGTGTTCTCTGTTGTGGTGTGCCCAGCAACGCGACGAAGTGGTTGTAGATAATTTCCTCTTTCTGTTGGTGGTTATTGGTCGGTCCTTGTGCCGTAGTTAGTGTCGGTATGTGCAGTCTCCGCTTCCTGTTATTTGCGTGTGAAGCGTCCCCACATCAGCGAAGACTAAATATGACACAAATATAAGTCCCAAGAGGTAGATAACATATTTATTCAACAGATGGTTTATAAACTATACAACTCCCGAGGGAGTGGGCGCGAAAGCCACCCCGAAATGATAAGTAAATAAACAACATCAGCGAGCCAAGCTACTGTCAAGAGACAACACTCGGGACTACATGACAGTGGAAGCATTCTGCAAAGGCCAACACCACAAGTAGCGTTGGGTGCGGAAGCGACCTCCTACTTGAAATCCTCGACGAGGAAGTCCGGATCTTCCTCTGAAGCAACAAAATAAGGGTGAGTACAAAAATACTCAACAAGTCCAACCCCATCCATAGAGGGGGGATACAATCAAGAATATGCACATGATATATCAAGGATAAGGCTAAGGTTTATTTGCCATAAAGCTAGATTTTTCAACACATGCAAGGGTTCATTTTCAAAAGGGTTTTCACAAAACATTTTCTTTAGTAACCGAATCATTAGGTGGGGTTGATCCTACACAAAGGATCCAAGTTTTCATGCTACCGGACTCCCCGTTCGCGGTAGCTCACGGCACAACTGCCGGATACTTCCGAAATCCAACTCACACCATGAAAACCATCCATCACCCAAACACTAGTCATGTATCCAAGCCGTAACTCGTCTAATGTCGTGGATACGGCTACCCGGATAGGTTTTAACTCTGCAGAGGTTGTACACTTTACCCACAAGTAGGGTACCGCAGCACGATCACCTTAGTGTCGGTGCAGATCCTATCAAAGCCCTTACCCACCTTAGCTAAGACTGACTAGCCAACACGAAAGCAACCAAGGGGTTAACGACCTACCAACGAGGTCTTAACCGGAATCTAAGTTCACACAGTTTTTAGTCCTTCTCCATGGTCTCCCGTTGCTCACCAGCTCTCCTGATGGCTAACAGACCAGCTAGTGGGATTTATGCTAAGCCGCCGCCCACACAATGGTCGAGTAGTTCCACGATAGTGAGGTTAGGTAAGATGGCACATCAACTCGGTCCTTAACTATGACAATATGGATTTATCCCAACCTTGCTCAACTATAAAGATACGAGCCCAACTTATTGGTATTTTACACAAGAAACACCCATCCATCTCATCTAACCATTTCTTTCCTTTATTTTCGAAAACCCATTTTTTTCTCATTTGAAAACACTCACACATTTATTCTTTAACAAAGCACATTGTAGTCATGATTGAATTGAGTAACAAGGTTCTAAGCATTCTAGCAGTAATTATCATCTAAACAGAGCGAATCATATTTAGAGATAATTATAGGACAATCAAGGAATGTTCATAGCAATCAAGGGGTGGCTATCCAACCATGTTTTCAGCAGTAAAACAATATGCAATTTTGTAAATCAGGACAATAGGTTGTGTTTGAAAAACTGGGATAAATATGCATCAAAGGGTGAGATTGGACTCGTCGTCCTCATAGTTGGTCGGGAGTTCTTGCTTGCAGAGCTGGCCCTCGGGCTCAGGCTCACGGTCAAAATCCTCCTCAAGATCCTCCTCGGGCACTCCGCGATCTACGGCACACACAATCAGGCGCCCAATAAATAAAAGAAAAATAAGATTTTCCCTGTTGAGCTCGAACAGAGAAAGCGAACGAAAAATTGGAGGGATGAGTATTTTCATGGAATTTGTAGATGACTCGGCAGGAATATAGTAGAGGATGACATGGTCAAATTTGGGATTAATTGGAGGAAGTTTGGCGCATGAAATGACGAGGCAAAGGCGTGTTTAGGGGTTAAAATAAGGCTTAGGGGCTTAACTGCGTGGAACCAGAGACTTGTTTGTAAACATTTTTAGAGGTGGAAGGGCCGATCTGCGAGAGAATCTTTGAGAGAGGTGTGAGGGCTATTTTGTGAATAGGAGAAAGTGGGGGTTAGATCAAAATTGGGGGGGTGTTTTTCTCTTCTTCTTCCTTGGTTCAGGAACAGAGAGATGGGGAGGGGAAATCCGGCGGCGGCCGGCCGGCCAAGGCTTGCTGGCGGCGAGGCCAAGTGGCGAGGAAGGTGGAGGAGCAAGGGGACTTCATTTGGCCTCTTACCTTGGGCAAATGGTAGCAGGAATTGGGGGTGCCGGTGGTGGCTTTGGTGGCGGCGGGCGGTCAGCTTGGTGAGGTTCTGGAGAGGGGGCGGCGAGCTAGGGAGATGAGTGGCGAGGGAGGCCGGGGTGTCAGCCCTTTTATAGCTGGCGGCAGAGGTGGGGAGCGGCCGACAGTAGGGGGGCCTGGAGCTAGCGGTGGTGTAGCGGCGCATCACGACGCGGGTAGGGGTCGGGGCCGGCGCAACGTGCGGCGCGGGTAGGGGCCAGCAACGGGGAGAAGGCCGGCGTGGCTGGGAAGGCGAGCGGCAGGGGGCCAGGCACGGCATGCAGGTGTGCCTACGCTGACGCCGAGCGTGGTGATGGGGCCGGGGCCGGTGTGCGGCAGGGAGTGAGGGGGGGTCGAGCAGGGGCCGAGCGCCGGGATGGCGAGGCGCGCAGGAGGGGGGCCCGGCTCTGGGCGCCGCAAGTGAGGGGCCTGGGTGTGCAGGCACCAGGGGGAGCAGGTGCTAGGTGCCAGGGGAGGGGGCCGACGGTGCACGCCAGGCAGCAGGCACAACCAGGAAAAAGAAAGGAGAAGGAAGGAAGAAGAAAGAAAGGAAGAAGGAGAAAGGAAGGAAGAGAAGGAGGAAAAAGAAAAGAGAAAAAAGGAATAGGGGAAAAGGAGAAAAAAATGAAAGGAAGAGTCAACGATGATTGCGGAAAACGGTTGGAGCACACGCGGCGGTTTGTCAACCGGCACGCGGCGGAATTTGTAGAGAGGATAAAAATGATGGTTGTCGGTTTTGGGTGCCGGGACGGCGAAATCGCCGGGAAGACGGGATTTTCGGGAGCTCAACGGTAAAAAGAGTTTGAAAACAACTTTTTAGCGGGTGTTTTAAGTTGGTGATTTTTACGGATGTTACAGCGTGGAGCTTGAATAGTCTTGTGCATGCATCTCCTTTACGTATCCATGTTAGTCTAGAGTGTTGTCGCACTCGAGCACGTTGGATCGCCGCTAAGCCAACCGATTTTGCTTTTAGGTATTTGCGGAATTCCAATTCCTCAGCTGTGAGAGTTCTCTGCTCTTGTGCTGCATCAAGGAATGCCATGACTTTGTTTGCTATGGCTAGCCGGAGTGCCAGATTTCCTATGTTTTTTCATCTCCATAATTTCATTGCTTTCGCTATTCTAATGAGTTTCACGTGGAGGCGCAGAATGGCATCCTGTGTGTTAACCGGTTGGTTCCATGCTTCCTGCACGGCAGCTGTGAATCCTGGTATGGTTACCTAGTATGATTCGAACGGAAAACCCGTGTTGTTTTGTCTTTCGACATCTCCGATTAAGAAAAGCAGGCAGTGGTCAGAGCCCCTGGTAGATAGTGCTTGCAGGTCCATGTTTGGGAAGAGGAGGTGCCATTCTGGCATACCAAAGAACCTGTCGATCCTAGTGAACGTTGGGTTGTCTTGCTCATTGCTCCATGTGTAATGCCTGCCGCACATGTTGATCTCCATCATCTGGGTCTCAACCAAGGCTTGTCTAAAACTATTCATATGGTGTCTGTTTAGTCTACTGTTGCTTTTATCTTCTGCCTTATAGATTAGGTTGAAATCCCCTATTATTAGCCATTCAGGGTGGGATTGGTCTTTTAGACTCTTCAATTCTTCCAGGAAAGCTAGTTTGTCCTGTTCACTCTGTGGCCCGTAAACGCCTATCAGTGTCCAAGCTATGTTGTTATCTTTCATGAGGATGGTGGCAGAAACGGTGTGTCCTGTGGTGGAGCCATTCTGGATATTGAAATGTTGTTCAGCTGCCGCTAGAAGAATACCCCCTCTAGTACCTGTTGCTGGTAGCACTGTAAAATTTGTGGCGAATTTTGGTCCGAAGGTTTCAGACACTAAGCGAGAGTTCCAGTGATTTATTTTGGTTTCTTGTAGGCAAATGACTGTCGCTCCGGATGAGTAAACTACGTTTTTGACAGTTGCTCTACTTGAGGCTGCATTGAGTCCTCGGACGTTCCAACACAAAATGTTATTTTTTTTCGACACGAACCTTGACGATCCAACTGCTACTGATAGATTGCATAGCATGTGCGGAGCATATAGGTGTCATGATAGTTTGTGTATCATGCGTAGAGCATACAGGTGTTGCACAAAATGGGCTCCTACTACTTGGGCTCAACTAGGAGGCCCACGCGGATGATCGCTTGGCAAGCTTCGAGGACGTCGGTGTTGGGCTAGTAGACCGCACATCGTTGAAGCCGCAGGGCCAAATTGCCGGCCCTTTAGGGTTACATACTAGAACAAGTTTAGTTGTCTCTTGTCTAACATAGTGGAAACAGCAACTACTGTAGCAACTTGGTGATCTTCTAGACCTCCTGAGCATGTCCTGCTTCAGCCGGGCTTGGAGTAATTTTGCTGCTCCGCTTCTTGCTCTTGGGCTGATTTTCTTTTTCCACCAGGGTCCTGATCGCCTCCATCTTCATGTCATTGAGTGGCTGCGGAAGATGTTTTGCAAGTTGATTAGCATCAGTATTGTTTGTGTCTTTTGCTTTAGGTGACAGCTCTCCTAGTTTACTTACAAGCACCTGATGTGGCATTTGGATCGTGTCTTTGCCCAGGTTGAATTTTGCTGTACTCTTTCTTTGCACTGTGGTTGTTTGGGGGTGTGTATCAGCTGGTGGGATGGGGTTAACTCTCGGTGGAGTGCTTAGCAGAGGAGCTGCCGGCTTGCAAGAGATGAAATCCATGAACGTGGCTAGGTCATCTATTCTGTTTTGACCTTCACAAGCTGTTTGAGTGCAGTCATTGTTAGGCTCTGTTGTTTTGGTTTTCGGTAGGCTGCAATGCAGTACCTGCATGTTGTTTTGAAAGGAAAAAAAACTCTACTGGTGAGCCTACTAAAAAACGAATGGATTTTACCTCCACAAATGATGTGCTTCAAGGTTGACATATTGGGCAATGAATTGCGCTTCATATACAGACAAACCAACTCTAACCCATAACGTACTCATGTGCAAATCGGGTAAGTCAAGAGCTGCCGCTCTTATAAAAATAGATAAGCTCATGAGCAGTAGTACGTGCCTCGCACGACGCGCTCCGAGCGTGTGGCTCTTATACCGGTGCGTCAGTGTAATTTGTCGCAAGCCCAAGAAGGTAATACTAGTACCCTATATTCCGTAGCAGGCAGAACAATCAACTTCAGCGTCTAGTATTAGTAGCGGTAATAAGAGCAGTAAAGAAAGCAGTAATATCTTCTATTCTTTTATCCAGATGAACCATCAGCTAGCCTTGATGGTAGACCTGCCACTAAGGAGGGTATAGGTAAACACACTCTTGTTCACACTCAAATCTAAATAATTATTATCCCTTACCCTCCCTAATCCCATCTATATCTAATGGATAATTAATTTTGTCCTACATATAAATATACTTATCCAATTAATTATCCAATTGATTAATTATACCCTCCTCATTTCTAATAGATATATAAGTTTCTACCTACACCCTGCCTATTTGAAGTGGGTGTGGAATCGGGAAGAGAGTTTACCTTGTGTGACAGGCCTGCCCGATGGCCCGATCAACTTATCTGTATATGTTGTCCCTCACGCGAACGGAATGCAGCAGCGACTGCAACTTAAGCGATCGCACCTTGGACCACCGGATCCAATCTGAGCGACTTTTTTACCGTTTGATACTGTTTTACCCCTACTGTGCAGTATCGCTGTAGATTTGTATCTGGGCGCTTCATTGACAGAACGAATTAACCAGCAAGCTAGATCCCCTATGCAGTCGCATTACAATGCATGCATCGCGTCGCCCGTGGGTGGTCCTTAAGGCTCCTAGCCCCAGATGTCAGCGATGCACGTGTGCACGCGGGAACGCCCTGAAGCATGCCGCACGCTCCAGGAATAACCAACCGAGCCGCACGGTTAGTTTTGTGTCAACTGGTCGGTTCATTCCTAGCCTCCTCTTCTTCCTCCCAGCTGCTGCTGGTCATTGTTGCATGCGCCATTGCAGTGGAATCCTAGAGATGGATCGAGGAGGAGAGGAGACAGAGCACTTGCGCCTGGGTGCTGGCCAGGGAGAAACGGAAGATCACGTCAACTGTCGGGTGAGGCAGCTGGGGGTGTAGCTGGTTGGTCAGCAAGCTAAAGCAAGTTGCCTTCATTAATGAACTCCACATGACTGGGCTGGCACGGGTGTCATTAATGGCATAATCTCGCAGCATTAATTGCGTAATCCTACAACACATTGCCGAGACGGATTTGTCTCTCTTTTTTTTCTTCCTTCGGTTTGAGGTGAATTTATATATCAACTAGTTGACCAGTAAAAGTCATTAGAGTGACGTCTAGCAGCCGGTAATACCCTCTCAGTGCACGTCCATCACACTCTTACTAAGAGTGTCATGTCAATTTTTTAATGAAATGAAACTGTCACTCTCAGTGCATAGTTTTATTGCACAATTTTTACGTTGTGTTATGATCAAATATATCATGTTATGAAACCATAACATGCTCAGTGCAAGTTTCACTGGGTTTCATGGACTTGGTAGTGGGTTTCATGGAGATGAAAATATGAAACTCTCTTCTCCTCTCTCCTCATAATTAGTCTGTCAAGTCACCAGTTTTGTTGATGTGGCATGAGATTTAATGCTAATGAAATCCCATGACATTCCCATTAAAACTAGCCTAACAGTAACAGTAACTGAGCTTCGACACACGTCACTAGCATCAGTAGCTGCTTAACCGATAGGATTGCAAGTTCTTAGCTAAAAAAAAAGGAGTACAAGTTGAACTTGCCCAAAATAGACACATTCCTCAATTAAGCTTCGGCCAAAGTGAAATGGGAAACAGATTAACCATGACATGTGCCAAAACCAAACCAACACACAATCGGATGGAGATCGTATATGCGCTGACGAACTTGGAATCGGTGCATGGTCGAGGAAGGAGATTGAGCTCGCTCTCCGCGCGTCGACGTGCAAGCACGCTAGCTGCTCTTGACTCGCAAATAAGGATTTGGTGTTTGATACCGGATGCTAAAATTTTAGCCATGTCACATTGGATGTTCGGATGCTAATTAGGAGGACTAAACATAATCTAATTATAAAACTAATTGCAGAACCTCTAGGCTAATTCGCGAGACGAATCTAGCTAATTAATCCATCATTAGCAAATAGTTACTGTAGCACCACATTATCAAATCATTGACTAATTAGGCTTAATAGATTCATCTCGCGAATTAGACTCCATTTGTACAATTAGTTTTGTAATCAGCCTATGTTTAATATTTCTAATTAGTATCAAACATCCGATATGACAGGTGCTAAATAAGCCTAAGGACCTGCCTCACTCTCGGATCAACCCTTCAGCAAGGAAGGGCGGAGGGGAATTACTATCGACAGCATTAATTACACCCACGGATGCTGCATTAATCACAGCGTGCGCATGCACTAAAGAAAGATCAGAGGGCATTGAGTTTCTAATCTTGCAGACAAGCCAAGAACAAGCAGCTCAAGAACAGCAGGGAGTTGTCCCCCCTGAGTTTTATCTGCCACTGCCAGCAACCAGCATCAAGGCCAGGAATTGACAGTATCCGAAGCACATTACCGAGCATCGAAGCCAGGGGATTAACAGTATCCGAAGCACATTGTCCTCCGATTATCCCTAATTTGATCGGCAGCTCGACCGCCTAGCTACCTCGCGCAATTAATGCACCAGGCTGCACTGCATCTGTGGAGAACTGGAGATCCTCCTTGCCCCCCATGTGCATGGCGTCACCACTCATCACTCCCCAGTCGCGTATATATAATAAGCCACACCCCATGGCGGGAACGAAGCACACTCCTCCAGAACGCACCAGAGCGTAGCGATAGCAACCGTGTGTGTGGTGTAGAGTTGCTACTTCCCAACTAAGGAACAGAGGGCATTGATCGTGATCATGGCGTTAGTGAGGGAGCACGCGGCGTACGGAGGCTTCGACGGCGCCGAGGCAACGGCGTTCGAAGCTCTCGTCTACGGCCACGACAACGCGTTGCTGGGCTTTGACGCCGCGGCGCTGTTCGGGGGAGGGACATCCTCTGCCAGCGCGGCCTATGTGGCGGGCGGCAGGAACGCCTGGGCGAGCACCGGTTCCGCGTCCATGCTGGCGTTCGACCGCGCCACGGCGGCGGCGGCGGCGGCGGCGGCTGTGGGGGAGGAGGAGGAGGAGGAATGCGACGCGTGGATCGACGCTATGGACCAGAGCTACGCCGCCGCCGCCGCGGCGCCAGAGGCGCGCCACGCGCCGACGACGGCGTCCGTGGGCTTCGACGCGGCCACGGGGTGCTTCACCCTGACGGAGCGAGCGTCGCCGTCCGGCGACGCGGGGCGCCCGTTCGGCCTGCTGTTCCCGGGCACGTCGTCGTCGGTCGGCTCGCCCGAGCGCGCGGCGCCGGCGCGCGCCACGCGGAAGCGCACCTACGTGGTACGTGCCGCGCAATCACAACTCGGGACATGGTAGCTCCCTCGAACAGAATTCCTCACAGTTCGCGCGCGCGCGTGTGCAGGATGCGCTGCCACAGGCCGTCAATGCCAAGAAGCCGTGCGGCGCGGGCAGGAAGACGAGCAAGGCCAAGTCGGCGCCCACCGTCCCGACCAAGGACCCGCAGAGCCTCGCGGCCAAGGTAACCTAACTTCGGTGCCCAAAATTGAAGTTTTCTCCGCTTCGGCGCTTCCAGTACTCCGCTCCAATTCTTTGGGATGTTCCGTTGGACGTTGGTCTGAGGTGTTCCTTGCTGCAGAATCGGAGGGAGCGGATCAGCGAGCGGCTCCGGACGCTGCAGGAGCTTGTGCCCAACGGCACCAAGGTCGACATGGTCACCATGCTCGAGAAGGCCATCAGCTACGTTAAATTCCTCCAGTTGCAAGTCAAGGTACTTCGTGCTTAATGAGCAATTTAGAGGGCATATGCATGGTGTTAATTATGTTCATGCCAGTGCAGTGCTGCGATTATTAACTCTTTGATTGACATATAATTGCAGGTTCTTGCAACAGACGAGTTCTGGCCGGCGCAGGGAGGAAAGGCGCCGGAGATCTCCCAAGTCAGGGAGGCGCTCGACGCCATCTTGTCGTCGGCGTCGCAGAGGGAACAACTGAATTAGCTAGGAGACAAGACATAGCTCTGGATCAAACGCATAATGATATATGATAGAAAGAGAAGGAGCAAACGCATAATAATGATATATGATAGAAGTTACTAATAACGAACCACCTCGTTCGAAGATAAATAAGGAGGCAAATTCATAATTAAGCACTACTGTAGATTTGATCTTTTTCTTTTTTAATTTCCCAACTGATTATGTGGAAGAGAGGCTTTAATCCCTGTAATTCTCTTCATGTGTACTACTACTGCCCCTTTTCTCCATGTTGTGCTAGTTGGGTTATTCAGACAAAGCAAACTTTTAGCACATTGTAAGAACATGAACTATTAGTAAACCTTTTATACTAAAACGAGAGGTGTCTCCCTACTAAAACTATTGAATTATTAGTCCATTATTTTTTAAAAAAAATCTGGTAGTATAAAATTCAAAAGGCGAACATCAAAACGAAAATACATTTTAGCATGTCTATAATCCAATGTTTGCTAATATGGTATTTATAATAATTTGCTAATCTGCAAATAAATTCTCTCTACACATGTTACTAACCATGTACGATAGTATGACTTTGAACCCATGATATTTGAAAATGCATGAAAATAACCATGAGTTCTCGCGTAATCGAGTAGGCTTTTTCCAAGCATTCACACGATAGCTTGATTTTCATATGCTCGCTCTGGTTTTGGATCGCAAATTTGGGAAACGGATTCGCTTCTCTAAAAGAGATGGGCTTTTGCTTTTCTTTTCTCAAGAAAAAAAAACTAAGGAAAGAGAGATGGGGGCTCCTATCTACCTCGTGGAAGATAGATAGGAGTTGAAACTTACCGCCTACCAAGGTCCATCTCAATCTTATCTTCTTCTTTACCGCCTTCTTCCCTAACCCTCCCATTTGATAATGATCCATTGAAAAAATGTTGGATAAAAAATGTTGGTCCCACTTTTTGGAAAAAGTTGGACCAACATTTTTTTTCTAAAAGTTAAAGTAACATTTCTTCGGAAAAAAAAATTGCACCAACATTTTTTTGAAAAAGGTTGAACCACATTTATTCGAAAAAAGTTGCGCCAACATTTTTTTTAAAAGTTGAATCCAACATTTTTTGGAAAAAAAGTTGCACCAACATTTTTTTTAAAAAAAATTGATCCAACATTTTTTAAT
Organism: Setaria viridis; assembly: GCF_005286985.2. NCBI lineage: Eukaryota > Viridiplantae > Streptophyta > Magnoliopsida > Poales > Poaceae > Setaria > Setaria viridis. Next base: position 35,592,990 of record NC_048263.2, read on the forward strand.
TGTTTCAATATTTTTAAAAAAATTCTTGATTTTTTTTCTTTCGTCGGCTCCGGCGGCCACCGAGCTTGCACGGGGGCTGCAGCGGCGTGGGGTGGCAGGCCGCGACGACAGCACAAGCCCCACGCGGAGGCGGCGGCGCAGGTAGGGAAAGGAGGGGTGGGAGTTAGGGTTTAGGTTTGATGCGTCTAACGGATCTCATTTCTTCGCACGAATCTCAAACACTGGAAGACAATTTCGGAAGATGGATAGGATTGCCGAAGAGAGATGGGCTTCCCTAACAGAAAAATGGGCTTGGGCCAATTGGAGCCTCAGCCAGCTATCAGCTCTACTTTTGTGTAGGGCTTCGGCAGAAAAGCGCGGCTGCAATCAGCCCAACATCATGTGCTGGGCTGTAGCGGATCAAGATCAACCACATTTTGATTTGCCCTGCAGTTCGTTTGGACACTAATGTACAATTGTACATGGAGCTGCTGCATCGTTCTTTTATTTTTGCGAGGTGGAGCAGCTTCATTCTTGTCTTCTGCCTAGCCGCTAGTCCGCTAACCCTGATCTCTTTACCACCAAAGCCCCTCTTAGCTTAGAACAACTTTGAAATAGTATCAGCACGTCTGAACTCCTAATAGAACACAGACACACAGTTAAACTACTCCGATGGTGATCCGCGTCAAAACATTTGTGCTCCCATCTCGGCTTCCATCCACTTGTTTACTCCGCGACTCGCATGGACCATGGGGATTCGATCCCCTCGCTTGACCAACCCGCCGCACGCTGCTTACCAAAACGCTTCCTCCAAACGCAAAGCCGTTAAATAATCCAAGGACAGCCCTGATCAGGTGGCGCGTTAGGTATGTTTGGATGGAGGGATGGGATAGGTGACGGGGTCATCCTATTTTTACAGGTGTTTGGTTGGAGGGACGGTGGGACGAGGATGACATCAAAGTGGAATATTTCTCGAAAAAGTAGGAGGAATCCGTCCCTCAAAAATGGTCGGACCGATCTGTCCCTCGCAGACGGCGCTAACGCCGTCTCGCGCAATGGCATCTTGGGGTGGCGGCGGCGGAGCAAGGCCGGGGCGGCGCGGGGATGGGGCGACGATGGAGCAAGGCCGGGGCGGCCGAGGAGCACGCCGGGACAGGCCAAGGCCGAGCGGCGGCGGAGCAGGCCGAGATCGAGCGGCAGCGGCGGAGCAGGCCGAGGTGGTGGTGGAGCAGGCGGCGACGGAGCAGGGCGAGCAGTTTTTGAGCAGCTGACAGGGTCCTGCAGTTTTTGAGTGAATGACAATTGGATCCACAGTTAATGGCACGAAAACACCGTCCATCTCATCTCTCACCCATCCCTCCAACTAAACACTAAACCAGGGATGTTCTATGACCCCATCCCTCCAACCAAATATCAAGTGGAATTATCTCATTTAAAAAGTAGGGATGACTCTGTTTCGTCTCGTCCCCTCCATCCAAACGCAGCGACGTACGCATAGCAGCGCTCGATCGATACGTCACATAGGACCCTACGGCAACGGACTGCATCGGACCCACACGTCAGAGACCGCGAGACCACCGCTATCAGGGTAGACGTTGCTCTGCAGAGCACCTGTCCCGTCTCCGTTTTCCACCTTTTTTAAAAAAAAGTACTCCGTTTTTCCACTCTCCAGCAGAGCCGAGCCGAGCCCACCGGCAATGCCGAACGCGCACCATGGCACCACCACCACTACAACCTGGATCGCCTGAATACAAAATATGCCAAGGCGGTTTGACCATTCGACGCAAGGCTCCAAACACCCACTGAACCCGATCCCCTAGCTGTGATGATATGCGCGGTATCCTGTTTCGTCAAAAGGAACATAACACACTCCCATTCCTTTGCTCGATACGCATTTCATTATTGGGTTCGGTGACAGGCCTCCTCGCCCTGCCGCTGCCTTTCAGGTTCCAGCGCGCCGAGTTCACACGCGCACGTCTCAAACATGGCAGGAAAAAAAAACCAATGGGTTTGCGTCGAGTTGGTGCTCTATTGCATTAGCACCCCCCTTGGTGGAACCAAATTGCGGATAAGGACGCGTGGATTTTGTTTTGGAGGGGCTTTAATAACAAAATGATAGTGGTCACGTCATCACACCACAAGTGCGTCGTTAGATTATGCAGCCGGATCAGAATAATAATGAAACTGAATTGAGGAACAAGCTAGGGACGGGAACAAAAACTGCCGTCCCGTGTCAGGAAAACAAAAGAGAAGTCCCCCACCTACATAATAACAAAAAGGTTTTCTTTTTAGACGCTGGTCCCTGCATGGTGAACTCCCACATTTGGCAGCCTACAAGAGATATCCAGACAGGGCTGAGGGCCGCCATTAATTCTCCCGGAGCTCCAAGGACGATGGAGGAGCCGGGAGAACGTATGGCCGGACCGCCGTACCTTCTTCGGCATCGCCGGTTGATGGACATAGCGCCGGCAAGCCCAAGCGACTCAGGTACTACATGTGCATCCAGGAGTTCTTCCTTGTTGCAGATATGTCAGTGTTGTCCAGTTCAGGCTGGAATTGGGGCGATTGAGTTGTTGATTGTGTTCTTGCTGCTGTTCCGGCCAGGGCATTCCGGCTCCAAGGGGATGACCATCATGGTGTCGATCCTGGTGGTGGTCATCATCTGCACTCTCTTCTACTGCGTCTACTGCTGGAGATGGAGGAAGCGCAACGGTGAGCTTCAGCCAGTAGTTCATGCCGCGCCGCACTTGTTGCATTTGTTCTTGTACAGCTGTACCAGTTGTTGTCATGTTAGTTATGACGAGATCATCTCATGGTCCTTGCAGCTGTCAGGAGAGCTCAGATAGAGAGCCTGCGGCCGCTGTCCAACTCAGACTTGCCCCTCATGGACCTCACCTCCATCCATGAGGCCACCAACAGCTTCTCCAAGGAGAACAAGCTCGGCGAAGGCGGCTTCGGGCCCGTTTATCGGGTAACTAACTTAGAACACTGTCAAATTTGCTGATTTTGTTGCAGTAAAACTCTTCTTTGTGCTATGAGATTAATTGCATGGGGGCTGATTCAACTTGGTTTCCTCGTTCAGGGCGTGCTGAGCGGTGGCGCGGAGATCGCAGTGAAGCGGCTGTCGGCGAGGTCCCGGCAGGGCGCGGCGGAGTTCCGGAACGAGGTGGAGCTTATCGCCAAGCTTCAGCACCGGAACCTGGTCCGGCTGCTGGGCTGCTGCGTCGAGAGGGAGGAGAAGATGCTCATCTACGAGTACCTCCCCAACCGAAGCCTCGACGCCTTCCTCTTCGGTCAGTCACACTCTGGGATGTTTCTTTCCGCCAATTCCTCCGTGAATTCCTCGTGCTAGATTAGTCGTGGAGCACTAATGTGGATGAGATTGGTTTGGTTGGTATGGTAGAATATACGGAGTACAGACTGTCAGATTTGGTCGATGGCTGGTTTGAAACTGATACGCGTGCCCATGGGAGGTGCACATGGTTACACCAAGTTTTCAGCTCTTGGGCTCTGAACTCTGCGTAGTTTACTGTTTTTGAGTCCAATTAGGTTTACTCACGCTACTAGATCGACCGCGAAATAGGTCAATGGGGAGCTTTGTGCTAGCATGAAAAATCGTGTTGCGTCATGCGTGTAGCAGAATTTCTAAATGGTTGGTGGTGTTAATCGATCTAGCAGGTCTTCATTGGTCCAATTTAAGAATTCTGGAACTGAAACTGTGAAGGGATGATGGATTAACTTGAGCCAAATTTGTGCGTGTTCAGATACCAGAAAGAGTGGGCAGCTGGACTGGAAGATGAGGCAGAGCATCATCCTGGGGATCGCTCGCGGAATGCTGTACCTCCACGAGGACTCGTGCCTCAAGGTCATCCACAGGGACCTCAAGGCCAGCAACGTGCTCCTCGACAACAAGATGAACCCCAAGATCTCTGACTTCGGCATGGCCAAGATCTTCGAGGAGGAGAGCAACGAGGTGAACACCGGGCGCGTGGTCGGCACATAGTAAGTGTGATGTGAATATGTGATGCAACGCAGCAATCAGCACGATTTCTCGTGACTCGTCAACTCTGCCGGATCGAGCTGACCTGAAGTTTTGCAAAAATGCAGTGGGTACATGGCTCCTGAATACGCGATGGAGGGCGTTTTCTCGGTGAAGTCGGACGTGTTCAGCTTCGGTGTCCTGGTGCTGGAGATCCTCAGCGGGCAGCGGAACGGCTCGATGTACCTTCAGGAGCACCAGCACACCCTTATCCAAGACGTAAAATCCTTTCCCCAAATCCATCCGTTCTCTCGAATCAATGGCAAAACTCTGTTCGTTTCGATCCTGAACAGGGCAATTTTTTTCTCTGAACTTGTTACGACAGGCCTGGAAGCTGTGGAACGAGGACAGGGCGGCGGACTTCATGGACGCGTCGCTGGCGGGGTCGTACTCAAGGGACGAGGCGTGGCGGTGCTTCCACGTCGGGCTGCTGTGCGTCCAGGAGAACCCGGAGCTCCGGCCCACCATGTCCAACGTGGTGCTCATGCTCATCAGCGACCAGACGCAGATGCCGGCGCCGGCGCAGCCGCCGCTGTTCGCGAGGTTCAAGAAGGTGTCCGTGTCCGAGTTCTCGCTCGCCATGAAGACCGACACGACCAAGACGCAGTCCGTCAATGAAGTGTCCATCTCCATGATCGAGCCACGATGACGAGCTTAATCGCCTTGTCTCTCTGTCTTTTTTTTTTCCCTTGGAGTTTTGATGAGTTTTAAAGGTGAAAGTTGAGATGCACGCACACATAGCAGGACGATGAAGAGGTTGAGAAACCAGCAGCCTCGGTTTAAAAATCCTTGGGGGAAGGCAAGATTGTTTCATTCTTTGAGCAATGGCAACGAAGCCTCTTGTATATACTACTCCCTCTGTTCCAAATTATAGGTCGCTTTAAGTTTTTTAGATTTATAGATATTATTATGCACCTAGACATATGGTATATCTAAGTGCATAACAAAGTCTATGAATTTAAAAAAATCAAAATAATTTATAATTTGGAACGGATGGAGTACTGTGTGTGGGCTTGAGAAAATATCTGGCGAGCTGTACTGGCACAGAAAAGCATCCATCCTTTATTCCAGGGAAATCGTGGAACCATCACATATTCAGACAGAAAATGCTTTGAATTTACAAAGAGAAGGGTCCCATCCCTTGGTAAATTAAGGGTGAACACTGCAGAGCTTACACATATCCTTTCACTTGTAGTGGCACGGTGGCACCATTGATTGATGCGTCCAACTAAAAAAGGATAACAAGAAAAGGAAGTGACGGGTGCCGACTTGGCCTTGTTTTCTCACATCGTCAAAGAAAAATCCGCAAGCATCCAAGCACGCGCACCATCAGAGATTCAGAGGATACAAGTAGCACCCCCATTGCTGAGAATAATTCCTTGTTGAGCTACCCTCACGCCTAACGACCTCATGACGCCACCGCCCGCGACCAACGCTCACCTACTCCAACTAGCCGCCCGTCCACACACGCGCCCTGCGCAGTGTAAAAAGCGCAGATTAAAAAAAAAACTTTGTTGCCGGTTCAGGCGGCTGCGGCGTCCTCGTCGGCATCTCCTCGGCGCATGCGGCCGACGGCGCCCCGAGTCATCACCGGCGCCATCATCTGCTCGTGCTGGATCCGGCGACCTGTGTGTGAGATCGTTCGGAGTTCGACATATGTCGAGGCCGTGGAAGCTTCTTCTCAGGCGTACGTCACGCTGATTGTCCGGCCGGGACGGAAAGGGACCTCGCATGTTCTCTTCGCCGCGCGCCTTAACTGCGTTTCGCCTTCGTAGCAATACAGTTCATTAGGAACAGGAAGCAGTTCGATCCCACCTGAATTCTGCAGATATCTCGGCGCTCCAAACGGGGCCTAAAACTCGGCGACTTTTTGGATCAAATCGATCGGGATGCGGATCCAGGCCAGGCCGGGCACGCGCGACGTTTAGCGAGGGGCACGAGCGGGGACACGGAGGCATGCAAAAGCGGAGGAACGATGTGAACGTCAAAAGGACAGTTTGGCCGCCCGTGCACCTACCCGGTTCGCCCGTCGTTCTGCTGCGCGATCGCGATCGATGGACAGAAAGATTATATGCTCGCGCGCGCGCGCGCGCGCCCTCGCCAATCACACGCCCTCTTCTTTTATCTCCCTGCTATTCTCTGCTTGGCTGCTTGCCTTGTTGAGTGTGGCGTGGCGTGGCGGAGCGGCCACATGATTGCCGGTTGAAATCCAGCCCGGGTTGGCCGCCGATGAGTGCCGCAATTGACGGCCACCGCTAGTCTACTACTCTACTGACTTTACCCGGGGCAACGGAGCCGGAGGTCGGAGCACAGTGTTTCGGTTTCCTCTCGTGTCCCTTTCCAGGAGCAGGGGGAAGGAAAGCGCACGCACTCGGTTCGTGCGACGCGAAGCAACGAGATCGCGCCACGGATACAAATATACAATGTCAGAGACAGAGTTCTGATTTGCTCCTCTCTCTCTATTTTTTAGACAGAGTTTAGTCTATTTCTTCAGCTGGCAATCCTCGAAGGCCTTCTGCAGCTCTTCTGTGTTTGCAGCCGATGAACACACAATCTTATTGATGCGCATCTCATTTAGCTCCCAGATTTTTCCAGATCTCTGGAAAAAAAACGTCATGAACTATAGCGAACTGAGCGTAAACTGGCAAGGTTCATTGTGGGATCTTGCTCATCAGGATTTGAATCCTCGACTCAATGCTTGTATTTTTCTAGATTTATTTTAAAATTTAACCAGCGCTATTTTTTCAGTCATAGGTGACGTGTCCGTGACAGCGATGTACTAATGGTGACTTCGACAATTTTGAGGATTTGCCGGCTCAATCTTTCAGAGGTGCTCATAGCGTTAGGGTTATATGCGTGTATTCGTAAAGGTAAGTGTGCGTGCGTTTATGTGAGCGTTGTATTGTGCGAATCGGAAAAAAATGAGCTATACTAGCTGTACATGAAAAAAAACACGTAAAAAATTGAGGAGCATAAAAGCACAGCAGTGCCAGAGGCCCGGCGCCCTGAATTTTACCGTATCGAAAGAACCAGTAGTTTCTGGCCCAACTAGATTGATAACAACCTGATGGACCCAACCATCTTTTATGGCAGGCCCATCCGGTTACGCACCCACCAATGATGGACCCAAACCATGTTTTATGGGTTGGGCTTCCAGTTGGCTTTTGGCCTTCATAAAGTTCTCTCAGCACATCCATCCAAGTTGTTTTTTTAGTGTCACCTGACCCCGGTTCCTTGAAATTCAGATTGAGTTCGTCACATGCTCCCAGTTCCAACTTTAGTCTTGCTGCGGGTCTTATTGCAGTTTTGTGTTCAGGTTCGCTTGGGTCTCCCGCGATCTTGTCTGGATGGACAAGATAAAAAAGGAAAGAAACAAGAAGGCAGCAGCACCGTCCCTGTCCTTTTTAATAAGTGAGGAAGATGACACATGAGCCGGCATGTCGCTGCTTGCTGGCTGGAGCGGATAGCCGTGGCATGGAAGGAACAGCATGAAGTAGCCGTGAGTCGTTTGACGGAAGCAAGTCGAAGGAATCTGCAGAAAGAAAAATGGAGGAGGGCAACAACTAACAAAAACATTCCGTGCGGCCTCGTCTCGTTCCCGTCTCGCTTGAAGCGCCTGCGCCTGCGCCCGTGACCGACAGCCGCCGCAGGCGTCCACGCGCAAAAAATTAAGCCGGTGGCGACGTGGCTTGTGCGGCTTTTAAAGACGGACCCGCCCCGGCGCACCGCCTTGCCTGCTCACGCCCGCGGCTGCCGGCCGGTCTCACCGCTCCCGTCTCACGCCGTCACGCCATCACGCGCGCCGGGTGAGAAAGGATCAGCTGATTTGCTGAAGACACGCGAGAGCGCACGCAAGCGTGCTTCCCGTTCCAGAAGGCAAAATAGCCACCTTCATCCCTCAACTATGGGTCAAAGCTCAATTTCATCCCTGAACTACTAAAGTGGCCGTCTCAGGCCTCAAACTTTTCTTTTGGGTTCAATCTTGTCTCTCGTCCTACGTGGCACTCCACGCTGTCATGCCACGTTAGCTCCAACACTACAACTGTCGCCGATTGGTGCATGTCACTGTCGCCGTCTGGTGGCGGAGGTGTTGGACTGGGGGGGGGGAGGTGGGGGGGTGGGTTGAGGGATGCATCTATGCCATTCTTAGCCACCGCAGCTCCACACGGCAGCAAGAAGCATGGCGTGTTGGCCCTGCTCTGGTGCTTGGCGCTAATGATTTGAAGAAGAAAAACAATTATTGCTTTGATTTAGAAAAGGCAGCGAGGAGCAGATTTCATTGCTCGTGCTTGGAATTTGAAGACGGGGTGCAGGGAGAAGTTTGATCAAGAGAAGGCATGATCTTCCTGTTTTTGTGGCTGGAGTGTTGGTGTCGAGGGTGTGCTTCGGTCCAGGACTATTTTGATATTGTTTTCCCGCGGCGTGATGATTTGATGCTGCTGCTTTAATAGTATCCTGTCTGGTAGTTCCGGTGCATTGGTCATCGGTGTCAAAAAAAAACTATTTAGGCTCTGTTTAGTTCCCTCAAATCCCAACTTTGACACTATGCGAAAAGAAGATTCCCCATCACATCAAACTTACGAAATCAAAAACTAATTGCACAGTTTTGTTGTACTTTGCGAGACGAATCTTTTAAGCCTAATTAGTCAATATTTGGACAATAATTCATAAATACAAACGAAACGCGTAATTTTGGTTGTCCAAAGTTGGACAAGGTGTTACTATGGCTAGTTTGTGTAGTAGCTCATAGCCTCGGACTGCTGCTTTGAATGGTCGCCAGTCCACGAGGGAGGGGGGAGATAGCGAGTCATGCTGCAGCTGACGTGGTCGAACAGCGTGGCTTGCCACGCGCCGGTCACGCTGTGCTTGACGGTATCCGCCGCAGGCTCGGGCCGCTCGGCGTGTCGCTTTCGCCGCGTGGTTCCGCCGCGGCGGCAGCGTGGCTCGCTGCAGGTTTTGCTCGGATGCGCGCAGTCGCGCACCGCGCCGGCTCCTTTTGCTCGCGGCATCTTGCTGATTCCACGCCCCGCCCGTGTGCTTCCGACCTCCCGTCGCTTGCTGCCATCTTGGGCGCCGCGTTCTGTTCTCCGAGTCAGGGTTGCCTTGTTTCTTCCTGTCGCTCCATTCGCTTCGACCTTTTTCACCGTCCTTGGCGGACGTCATCTTTACATACGTGGTGAATACGCTTTGCTCGCAGAACACTACCAAACGAGAAGACGATGGATGCCATGATTAGTACAAGTGCGGGTGTTGCTTAAAGTAGTGAGAGGAAGCAAGCGGCGTGCATTATCACCGGATGAGAGGTGTTCTAGTCCCCACTTTTTTGTCAGCCTAGGTATTTAGGCGCGTATGATGGCGTACTTCTAGCTTTCCGCTTTGCATAGTTTACGTAGATACTGACATATTTCCTCTGTTTTAAATTGTAGATCATTTTAACTTTTTTAAATTTATAGATATTCTTATACACCCAGATATATACTATATCTAGATATATAATAATATATATGAACTAAAAAATTAAAATGATGTACAATTTAGAACGGGATGAGTATTGTGCACGGACTGAAACACAGGCACGCGTGGCTGAACCCTCTTTTTTCTATACTATCCACAACCATATCCTGTCCTGTATTTTAGTCTGTCCCATAATAATATCCGTGTCCTTCCAGCGGTCCAGGGTCCTTCCTCCAGGCTGGTTGAAGAACTCATCTGTACAAGGCGAGTAGCTGCGATCTGCTAACAAAACAATCACAAAAAATGGCCTAAGATCCTCGTAAATGAGAGAGACGTATGGGCTGCAGTTGCAGACTGCCAGTGCGACGCTAAAGAACAACGTCAACAATTTTAGAGTACGCGTATGATTTTGTATGTAAGAAAAATCACCAGACGCAAATCCTCAAAAAAAATTAAAAAACCGAAAGCTGGAACGGGCTTTTGCAAAAGGCTGCAGCTGGTTTGCCGTCCGGGAGGCCGTTATAAGGACCATGCTACCACCATGTCATCATGCCCTTCTCTTCTCTGGCTCAGAAACAACCGCAAAGCGCACAGCATCCTCTCATCATACCCTCCATATAGACCTTCCTGTCTCTGATCACTGGTCACTCTCTCGCTCGGCCTCCGCCAGTCCGCCACCCTCTCAAACCAACCCGACCCACGCGCGTGCACCGGCGCACGCGCGCGCGCGCCACGAGCGCGACGATGCCTCCCCTCCACCGCGGCGCGCGCACCATCCTGCTCCTCCTCCACTACGTGGCCGCCTCCCACCTCCTGCCGTGCGCGCCGGCGACCCACCGCGCCGCCGCGGCACGGTTGCCGGACCCGGCGCCGCTCGACCCGGCGCTGATCTTCCCCTCGGCGACGCCCGTGCAGCCCGCCGCCGCCATTGCCGGGGGCACGATCCCGGCGTTCCCGGAGCAGTCGGACTCCCTGGCGGGGTCCTCGGCCACGTGCCCGCTCGCCCCGTCCCCGGCGCTCATCCCGGCCGTGCGGTCCTCCTGCGACGCCGACGACGGCAAGCTCCCGCCGAGGCTGCGCTGCTGCCCCGCGCTGGCCGCGTGGCTTTTCGCCGCCTACGCGCCCACCGCACTGTCGCAGCGCCCGCCCGCGAGGTCGACCCCGGCCGCGGCCGCCGTGGACATGCCGCTGCCGCCGGACGACTCCGAGGCGTGCGCCGGCGCCGCCGACCGCGCGCTGCGTGCGGGGGGCGCGTCGCTCCCGCGCCCACCGGGCGGGAACGGGACGTGCGACGTGGCGTTCTGCTACTGTGGGGTGAGGCTGAGGCGGCTGGCGTGCGGACCCGCGCCGGCGGACGGCGGGCTGTGGGCCCCGGCGGACGAGGTGGCGAGGAGGCTGGAGAAGGACTGCGCGCAGGCGGGGACGCCCGGCTGCTCCAAATGCCTTCGTGCTCTTGCCACGGTGAGATCGAATAGCTGACCTGAATGCATGATCACCCGAAACCTGATTGCCTGAAAGCCTTCTTGCATGAACATTTTACCATTCCCGTAACCTAGGAGTACTTGTGCACAGAACGAAACACGGAACAGGTATTTCTGTTTCAATCTGGTCACTACTCATTAAATGATGCATTCACTTCCATTTCGAGTTCAGAAGGACAGTCAGCGTCCATGGAAGGATTTTTCATCTCCGTGATCTAGCAAGACGATGCCGTAGGACTTAGCAGTAGGTAGGGCCGTAGGGCACACCACCTTGATAGCCAAGCTTCATTGATCACACTGAGACTGAGCGCCTGAAAGACACAACCAAACTGCGCATTGGCCATATTCTATTGCCTGCCTGACATGCTTTCGAGGCGACATGGCGTCGAACGCAAGTCTTGGACGGATCGAGACTGCACCCACGGGGCTACAGTAGCCAGTGTCCCGGCGCACAGGCTCGGCATTGCCTATATCTAGTTGTTAGCATGATTGGGGTGTGACTGCGTGAATGAGTGATGAGTGGCCAGGAATCATGAGATCTGAAATATTGGCCTGTTGGGTAGGGCCTGGAGAATGATTTGCTGGAACATGCCTCCACTCCCTCTCTGCTGCCCACTTTGATTGCCTGATGCATTTGGCCCCAGAGATGAACTCCGAACCTCCTTTCTTCCCTGAAAAGTCTCGGTGTCATTCCAAGAATCATTTGCTTTGTGGACAGATATGATCATTCCGGTCGTTCTATACTTCTAACAACTAAGAGCTCGGCTCGCTTTGCTTTATCAACAACCGAGCCATATGCATGCATGGCCACAAGTTAGGCTTGGTTTTCGAGACATGTCGCGGTAAGCACATGAAAGATTGGTACTTAGTGTCCTGCTACTTCCAGAGGTGTCTGTGTCGCAATATGTTCGGCACGTATGAATCCATGTGTGCCAACAGTAGCGGGCTTGTACTAAAATGCCGTCTGCTAACGGAAGGTAAATTTCAAGTTTTACCGCCTTTGTTCCTGTACGTTGTGGATTAACATCGTTCTGTACTACATCGTGCCAAAACTTTTTTTACCGTGACAGAGTCCCTGTGGATTAATCACGTCTGATGCAAGTCTGGACATTGCAGATAAAGCCCAATACTCCCGGTGGTGGCACGGAGGCAGTGAAGGGGAAGAGCCAGGCCGCCGGCCCCGGCCGGTCGAGCGAGAGCGACGACCGGGACTGCGAGCTTATGGGGCTCATGTGGCTGCTGCAGCGCAACGCCACGCGCTACGGCGCGGCGGCCACGGCCGTGATCCAGGCCCTGATGGCCGTCGACGAGGCGTCCGCCGCGGGTGTCGCGGTGGCGGCGGCCGACGCGGGCCCGGCCGCGGCGTGCTCGCTCCCCGTGGACGACATGCCCCTCCCCGCCGAGTACGCGCAGCTCAACGGGGCCGCCAGCGGCACGTCTGGCGCCTGCTGCTTCCACCTGGTTCTGCTGCTTGCCGTTCTGATGAGCTTCCGTGTTGTCTCCTCGCTGTAGCACTGGCTTATTGATGAATTTAATTATGGCATATGGTTCGTTCATTGAGTTCGCGTTGCTCCCTGTTAATTCCATGTATATATCGTCGTGGCCAGCTGAGGACTGGAGCTATCTGACCTCTTGGCAGTTGGCGCATACGTACCTGATAAGAGCATCGGCATCGGTATACGTAGGGAGGAGAGACAACTTATCGCACACTCACAAGCTGATATGGAATAATTTTTACCTAGTGGAGAAACTCACCGATTAAAGAAAAAAATATGATCATATTAGGGTGATCATGCATCATATGTATAGATTTTTATAGAAGCATCTAGCCAACCATGGTTAATCTCCGCCTCGTTCACACTTTTTCCGTCCATGGCTGCATCACTGCATGCATATGGAGACATCTACACGTGAGATATTGTCGAGCATTCTGGTCTATTTCGTTTTTTTAGATAGTGGATTTTGGTCTGTTTCATTAACCAACTCATCATCTCCGAAGCGAGGCTGAGGCTATACCATGAATGGTTTGGTGGACTCTTTCTTTTTTTCTTTTTTTTTTTTTTTGCGAGGAAGGTTGGTGGACTCTTGTTGGTAAGAAAGGTTCATCCATCGAATACCAACGTCAATGGTAGAAAGGTCCTGAGGTGAAAAATTGCATGTTAAACTATCCTTGCATACAGGGTCCGTTCGCTTCAGCTTATAAGGCGGTTGAAAAGTTAAAACGACTGATTTGTTGTGAGAGAAAAACACTGTTTGGTGGCTGATAAGCCAGTCGAATAAGCTGAAGCGAACAGGTCGATAATTTTTAAGCACCATACCTGAGGCTCGCAGTTCCAAAAAGGAATAAACTGGGAGATTTATGTGCTCGTCTGCTACAGGAATCCTATGCATCGGGTTCCTGATTTGGATTTCCACACTAGAAACTATTTGAAATTTGTGCGGGAGAAGAGATTGGCAACCGGAGATTCAAGCATGCAGAACAACAACGCAACTAGAGTTTTAGATAAAAGTGCTGAACTAGAGTTTTAAATTTTTCGAACTAGTTTGAAAATGTTGAATCGTTTTATTTAAAAATGTTGAGTTGGGTTTTAAAAAAGATATTAAACCAGCGTGTGTATAATGTTGGAACAAATTTCGAAAATGTTGAATTAGGCTGTGGCACGGTGCAAAATGTTGAATTAGGTTTTGTAAAATGTTGAAATTAAAAAAAATACTGAATTAGTCTATTTCGAGCTACTGCCAAACTGTTGAAACAAGTATTGTTAAATATAGAATTTCTTATTGTTATTATAGTTGTATATTGTGTACAATAGTCAATAATATACCAATGAAAACGGTCAGAAAAAATGAAGGAACAAGCCTGACTAGTGAGTAGTGACCATGATGATGCGTTTAGGGAAATCGGCACCACTAGATTTTTTTTTGAGAGGAATCGGCACCACTAGATGGTCAGGCCAATGGGCTGCACCAAACTGCGCTGTTTGTTGATTGCTCGGCTCGATCAGCCCAGAACGCGTTGGACTGTCATGGGCCTCTCGTCTCAATCTGGCCCACATCTGAATGGGTGGTCAGTTCCCGTTTCATCCCTTCCCCACTGCACTCGGCCGCCATTGCTGCCTCGAGAGTGTTCGCCGGCTCCTCCCCTACGCAAAGGCGAAGCAGACGGCGGTGCAGGCTCCTCGCTCCGCTCCGCGCCACCTCCCTTTGCTCCTCGCTGGTTTCCTCCGCCGTGCGTGCCGTGGAGACCCACCCGGCGCTGTCTCTGGACGGCTCGGAAGTCGTGCGGGCGCTGTCTCGTGCGTCTCCACATCCTTCGCGCTGTGGAAATTTAATGGTATTCGTGTTCACGCTTGACGAGTTGGGCGCCGCGGCGAATTGGGAAGGGTCTCTCCTGGGTCCAACTCCATGATCGCTTCCTCCTCCTTGCAGTCCTGGCTTAAGGTATTCTGCTTTATCTCCCCTGTTATGTTAACTCTAATAAACCCTAAACCCATCATACCTTAAATCTAGTCGGTTTCCATCAGTGTGGCAGCGATAATAATCTAGCGAGGGTAATCTCATTGGAGTGTCGGAGGGGGCGCTCTAAAAGGTTTGGTTCCAAAATGAGGTACTGTTTTGTCCAAAATTTCGGACTTCCCACTACTTTTCTGCAAAATTGTGCCTGAAACTTGACTTGTCAGTATAAATTATTCACGAGGATACCTGCTGAGTCTCTTGGGATGCAGATTTAGGAATGCTCTCGGTTATAGGCTCTTTCAGTGGTGTTCACGTGAGAATCACACATCTGTTCGGAAGCTGTTGGAGGTAGATGGCACGTCGGAGAGATCAAAGCTCCTTAAGAAAGTACATGGCTCACTAGCAATTTATTGTTGTGTTAATTTTAACCTTCTGTTTTGCAATTCATCATTGATATGTTTCATTTGTCTACTCATCTGTTCCCACATCTTCTATACTAGCTGTCTTTTGATCCTTTTATTTATCTTTAGCTGGAAATGCTTGGAGATGTTAGCTGCATATATCAGACCTACAACTAAGAACAAGAGAGAAACAAGTTCTTTGTTTGCCATGTCTATATGTTTTGTTATAGGCGTTGTTGTTTGGTTTTAGGCCCTACTTAATTGTTTTGATTTTACAGATTGTGCATTTTCCTGTTTGTTTCTACTTTTTTACTAGAGGTTTTGGCATGTTGCAGCCTATAAGAGTTGTAAAATTTTAAAGCACACTCCAAGGATCAACTCCAGCTACTAAGTACTAACCACTGTTATTGCTTTAAGATTTGCCCAACTCCCATTTCAGGCGTGAAGCATAAAGCACTTAACAAACTATTACTGTTCATCTTCACTTTCTGCAAATAGAGAGCTTACTCTGAAATATATTGCAGGTGTCTGTTTTGATGGGTTACATTAATGCACAAGATTTAGTTGAGCAACAAAGAGCCCGCAGAGAATCTGCTACTGAGTTGATCGGTGTCTTCAAAGAAATTGACTTCCCAGAAATTTCTGCAAAGTTTCCTTGCATAAAAATTGGTGACGCATCACCTATTGAACTATATGAGGATTCTACTAACATGAAGTGCAAAGAAACTGTGCTTTCTGAAAACCTTGCAAATTTCATCCGAGACTCAGGTGGAAATTTGGAGACGGTTTATGAACTTCCTAATGAATGTCATCCATTGAGTCAAACGTCCACAACTGCAGATGATATTTCAATTAGTGGAGAGAACTCTCTCATGGCACAACATATTTCTCAGGAACCAGCAGTTGATAAGGAAACTTGTCCTGAGACATTGTCTGATGCTATAACATCTGACAATAGCATACTGGATAAAAGTATCAGGTGTTTGCTTGGAACAACTAGTAGGCAGTATCGCCAACTAGAGGACGGCGGTTTCCATACGGTATAAGCAATGCAGTCACTAAATTTGTATTTTCCTTTTGATTTGGTAAAATCATAAAATTCTTCACATCAATTGTCTCTTTTATAGGTCCGCAAATTATTGCAGCATTTTCCTCGGACTTATGCAGATCTGCAAAATCCTCAAGGTCCCATAGAAGATGGGCAGTACATTATGTTATTTGGTACTGTTATATCTTCCAGGTAATTAAATATCACACATATGAGGTTTAGAGCCATACATATCATGCAAGAGGTGAATAAAGTTAAGAGAAAAGGAATGAACAGTTTAATCCATAAAATCAGTTGGGCTCTTTAATCCATATGAACAGGTAATCAGTATAACAGAAACTTGAATGACGATCTAAAGTTGGTATATTTGTACAAAGTCTGTCAAATAGTCTGGAACAGGTTTATATTATGAACTGGATCATATGGAAAAGGAAGAAGCTTTTATGAAAAATGTTTGGAATCTTTTGATGACTTATCTAGTTACATGAAGTTTCAATGGACTGTTTCCTCCAGGATTATTTGGGTATGGGCTTGTCAAGACAGTTAAATATTAGTTTAGTTAGTGTTGCTGCCAACTCCTGCACTTCATACTCATTGAAGTTGGTCATGATTCTCATATCACGGCTTAATTTCCTCAGCAACATTTAGTTCACTCGACTGCCTTGAGATGGCAGCGGTTTTATGCTATAGCACATTTTTCAGAAATACCCCATGACGTTGTTCTTGCTCAGCTAGTGTTGTTTAGTCTATTACAGCACAATTTTTTGAAGGGGTTAAAACAATGAATTATAAAGGATTTGCTTTGTTCAGCAAGCAAATTCATGTTTGTGGGCGTGCGTTGGATCGGGCAGATAAGAATAAGACGATAGCTATTCTTTTAAAGAAGAATTAATTCTCAAGTCTTGTTGGTTTCTGAGTAAAATGTAGAAAGCACTGAAAGAGCCCAACTGATTTTTAAGTATGCACCCAAAAAATGAATTATAATATCATCTTTAATGGATATTCTGAAATTCCGTATTCCCTGTGTTGACAAATCTTAAGATAGCTACCTTTATATACTAATCATATTGGTTGCAAAGATCTCTATTGTGACCATCACTTTCTGGAGGAAGCAGTACATAATTGTTGATATTTTTACTATGCTTTCTTGTAAATACTGTGTGACTTTGTGTTCTCAGGGGAATCAAGGTTAAGTCCACTCTAGGTTTTCTTGAGGTGGTGGTTGGTTGTTCCATAGTTGACACTGAATTAAGCTCTTCAGTTAAGAATAGTCACACCGGGGCAGAGCAGAAGACAATTCATTTGCACCTCAAGAAATTTTTCAGTGGCACACGTTTCTCTTCTCAATATTTTCTTAACTGTATGTCAGCAAAACACAAAGAAGGGGATCTTGTTTATGTCAGTGGTAAGGTTGGTGAATTGAAATCTTGTTACCCGTTGCATGCTACTTGTTCCACTTTCTGGTGTTTCTCCCTAATCATGAAGCATGCCTGCAGGATGGTCTTTTTGTTCTTTCTTTCTTTCTTTCTTTCTGATATTGTTTGGTAATGCCACGATGCAAAGCGATATGTAACCTTAAAAACTCATTTGTTCTTTGTCCAAGTGCACTTGTAAGGATTGCCATAATGCAGCTTTATTGTGCAATATTGTCTCTTGTAAAGAACTAGTTCTTTTGAACCCTTGGGGAATAATAGCTAGGTTTAACAGCATATGTAGATGAATGAATAAGTGAATAACCTACTGATTCTGTCTGTGCAGATAAAAAAGGCACTTTCTAATGGCCATTATGAGTTGAAGGAATACACTATTGATGGTCTTGAAGGAGAGGGGGAACAAAGCAGTATGCTTGATAGGAAACCACACCCTATATACCCATCAAAAGCTGGATTAAAACCAAGTCTGCTGGGCCTCTCTATCTCTAGGTCAGTGCATGCTGTGTGCATGTGTGTGTGTTTCGAATGTAGAGGGCCTGAAGGGATTTTCCTTTTAAGTAGACCATAATTTTGATGCTATTATGCTCATCATCAAATTTAAGCTGAAACCTGCAAATATGACTAAGCCAAAATTTGAAATCTACTGAAATGGAAAAAGGAAAATGCTGAGGTGGATTGATGGTTTTGTCCGTGATAAATTGCTTCTCGATTAAATTTAAAAGGAAGAAATCCATTTTATCCCCTCAACTTCTGCACAAGTCTAGTAAATATCAAAGCGCCCCAGGTTTACTCTATGTCAGCATTTTTATGGGATGACTGCTAACTGTAAGAAGTTAACCACTTCTACCTTCTTTGTAATGTATTTACATACACATTATGATGTTCCATCAAGTTATTTAATAAATTGCAATTGCGCACAGGGCCTTGAAGATGCTGAACCCAGATGTCGATCCTATGCCTCCCGATGTTCTCACTGAATTTAACTTGCCTAATCTCTTTGACGTAAGTTGCACCATGACTTTCTTATAATTGTTCTTCTTGCACCAGTTGTTGGAACCTTTTCACATTGAACTACAGTATGAACCTAGATACCAAATGTTGCTCCTCATTGTCTTTGGATTTCTATGTGTTAACCAATTTGCATGCTGATCTCTTCAAGTGAATGTACATCAACTATATATTAAATAATAAAAGACACGTTCCTTCTCTAAAACTCTAGTTTTTTATCATTTAGTAAAGGAATGTTCATCAACTAGATACAACCTTTTTTGAATTCACTATGTGTTGGGTTTCATTTCGTCTCTAGCTTACTCCAACGTGCCTGCTCCTGCTGCTATTGTAAAATGCTGTATAATGAACTACTGGATTCTGAGCAATAACTTATTCAGCTGTAGTTTACCAGTTTGAACTTCCACTATAATCGCTCCTGTGCAAATATACTGTTGTCAGAATTCATGCAGTCAAACTATTTTAAACTTTACAAATGGTGTATTATGCGAATTTATTAATTGGATTCAGGCAGTCAAACTATTTTTTTAAGAAGTCTTTTAAATTAGATTTGACCTTAACTTTCTCTCACAATATAATGTCAATTGCTACGAAATCAACATCATCTTTATTTTTTTTGAATTAGAATATATTATGCAACTTTTGTACACTAAACATGTATATAATTCGATTTGTCAAAAGTTATCAGTTTGATTTTTCAAATCAAAATTCACCTTACGTTGATGGATGGATGGAGTATATTGCAATAGAGATTGATGGTAAAAGTTATTTTCTGTGAACTGTGTAAATGACATCTTTTTTAGGGCAGCCAAAAGGCATCACATTTTTTCAGACTAGTGTGAGTATTGTATGACTTGTCATGTTTCTGTTTTGCTAAATAATGTCTTCAATAACATTTTTATTAATTTTAGGCTTACATGGGAATTCACAAACCTAAGGATCGAGATGAAGCTGATTTTGCTCGAAGAAGGCTTATATTTGATGATTTCTTTTACCTCCAGGTATCATTGTTGCTTTCAGGCCATTTGCTTCATAAGAAGTGTGAAAAGTATATTAAAGGTTTTAATCCAAATCGTTGTGGCCTTTGTGCAAGAGCTCATTGTATATGTGTAGGAATTTCAGTCCTATTATATTTGCTACTATCTTTGCAACTTGCTTGTCATGTTTGGTTGGTTATGTTGATTTGATAAACCATGGATATCGATGCCTTTTCTAGATTGTAATCTTCAGCAAATGCCATGTCCACATTTTTTTGCGCTCATAATTTTTTTTAACTGTGCAAATAAAAATGTGCCACTCACAACAACGTTTGCTATTATTTCAGTTGGGAAGACTATTTCAAATGCTTGAAGCAGTTGGTACACGGGTTGAGAAGGAGGAATTGTTATATAAGTGTAAAAATCATGAGCTAAATACTGTTGGTGTAGATGATTGGTCTCCTCTTACAAAGAAATTGTTGAAGGCTCTTCCTTACTCACTTACTCCTAGTCAATTGAATGCTGTTAAAGAGATTATATGGGATCTCAGGAGACCAGTTCCCATGAACAGACTCTTGCAGGTAAGTATAGTTTTGTTAACCAAACATTTCACTCTTGTTTCTAGACCTGTTCATCAGTGTAGATGTTCTATTCGTACTCAACTAAATTGTGGCCATCATATCACTTGTATATTTCTTGTTTCAGTCTTGTTTGTTTTAAAGAATTTGGTTGGAGTTGTTTGGTAGAAATGTTTGAAATGCTTTCCAAACATGCACCACCTTATCTTATGATTCCAAAAACAGTAGTATGATAAATACCATATCTTTCTGTTGAACGTTCTACATCTGATATCCCGTCCCTTTTTATTTGGTGCTCTAGGAGTTAAAGTTGTTCTCATTTAGGTTATGTTATAATAGTTCTATGAGCACTTTCCTACCTAAATTGCCACTACGTCATTTTTGCTCTACATTTTACAGAATGTAGTTCCTTTGTTCACTGTTCACAATGGGCACATAACTTTTGTGGGGTGGTGTTATGTTGTGTTTTTTTGCTTAATAAAGATTGGGGAACCATTACAAAAATGTCTTTATCTGTTTTGATTGTTACTCAAAAAAGCCATTGTAGCTTTCTAGTTGAGGGATCTATTGGAATTTTGCATACACTATTTGCAAATGTGTTACTCATTCATTGCGGCTTATATGAATATTGCTAAATCTTACAAGTTTTTTCTATTTATTGGTAACAGGGGGATGTTGGCTGTGGAAAGACCATTGTTGCTTTCCTGGCATGTATGGAGGTTGTTAGTTCAGGATTTCAGGTATTGATACTACCCCCCATTAACATTCTTGCCTTGTTTACTCTATATCACAGGATTATCAATGGCATCCTGCTTGCTGAGTTATAGTAAATTGTTGATGCAAACAGAAGATACAAGAAAACCAACTGTCTTGTCCCTGTGGCACTTTCTTTACCATGATATACAGTTCAATATATTCACCTGTTACTTTTCTTTCCAGGCTGCTTTCATGGTTCCAACGGAGGTACTTGCTGTCCAGCATTATGAACACCTAACTTCATTGCTGGATGAGTTTGATGGAGATGATAAACCAAACATTGCCTTGCTAACTGGTTCAACTTCCACAAGGGAGTCAAGGATAATACGAAATGCAAGCTGTTCTCCCTATTCCTTTCACTCTCCCAGGTTCCATATGCATATTATAATATCTTTTATTTATTTGTTTATTTTATCTATCACAGGGTCTCAAAACTGGAGAGATAGCCATGGTCATTGGAACACACAGCTTAATAGCTGATAAAACTGATTTTTCAGCTTTACGTATCTCTGTTATAGATGAACAGCAGCGCTTTGGAGTTGTACAGAGAGGCAGGTTTAATAGTAAGGTAAATGAGTGAGCTTTGCTGTTCGCATTAAATGTTAACCATGCATTTCCTTTCTGCATGCTATTTTGTTCAAGTACTGGCACGGAAACTGTAATCCTTGCTGTTGGACTTAGGGAGAAGTTTCTTGATTAAGGATAGGCTTGGCTTACCAGGATTCATGTTGTCTTTTTATACCTTATTTGATGCCTTGATGTATACATGTTCTGGTTTTGTGTCTTGTGGACGTGCATTTATTGTTATCATCATTTGTCAAAATCAAACTCCTACCGCTGATTACTTAAGGGGTTCATTTATGCCATTCTCTTTTCGTTTAAAGTTGACAACATTAGTTTTGTTTATTAAGCCAAATTGTTGCATCTCATTACAGCTATATACTTCTTCCTCTAAATTGAGTGATGAAAATACAAGTTCAGATGAGGCTTCTGATTCTGAAACATTTATGGCTCCCCATGTTCTTGCAATGTCAGCTACTCCAATTCCAAGAACATTGGCACTTGCTTTATATGGTGATATGTCTCTTACTCAGGTATGCTGCTGCAGATATGTTAAGTTTTCCACATAATTTGTTCTTGCTCAATACTTAGGAAACTGGATGTTATTATACGGAGTACATAGGGTACCAGGTCCGAAACGAACATAAAGCTGGAAATTCAAGATTAATACAAATATATTATTAAACAACCAACTCTGTCCTCATCCAGACATCTGGGGCCTGCTACTTCAAAACTTAACAAATCAGATTTAGAAGTTAATATGCAAAAGCTGGTTTACTGCATCTAGTAAATTTCATGTTCGAAGGTATTACTAATTTTCACAACTGACACATGGTTTTCTTATAGATCACGGACTTGCCTCCCGGTAGGCAGCCTATAGAAACCCTTGCTCTTGAAGGCAATGATGCAGGGTTCAAAACTGTTTTCCAGGTGATGACATGATTCTGCCTTTTGTTTCTTCTGTTGGATCTAAAACTTTTGTTTGTTCTGTGTCCTGGTTGTATGTAGATGCAGTTAGCTCTATGTTTCTTATACTTTTCTTTTTAATCGAATGGTCTGCAGATGATGAGGGATGAGCTGATAGATGGGGGCAAGGTCTACCTTGTGTACCCTATCATAGATGAGTCAGAGCACCTGCCACAACTCCATGCCGCAACAGCCGAATTTGATTCCATAAAACAAAAATTCAAAGGCTATCCCTGTGGGCTGTTGCATGGCCGCATGAAGAGCGATGAGAAGGATGAAGCTCTTGGCAGTTTTAGAAGCGGAGAAACACGCATTCTCCTATCGACACAAGTGATTGAGATTGGGGTCGATGTTCCTGATGCTTCCATGATGGTTGTCATGAATGCCGAAAGATTTGGAATCGCTCAGCTGCACCAGCTGCGAGGAAGAGTAGGGCGCGGCAAAAGGAAATCCAGATGCATATTCCTGGCTTCCACGCCAAGCACACTGCCAAGGCTCAAGGTGCTTGAGAAATCAGCTGATGGGTTTTACCTAGCTAACGCAGACCTTCTGCTGCGTGGCCCTGGGAACCTACTTGGCAAAAAACAGTCTGGCCATCTTCCGGAATTCCCAATAGCTAGACTGGAGATTGATGGCGGTATTCTTCAAGAGGCACATCATGCTGCATTGGTAAGTTCTTGTGAAGGCGTGAACTTTCTAAATTTTTTTCCTTTAAACGTGTTCCCGTTCATATTGAATTCACTGTCCTGTAACATATTTCTTTTTTTTTTAAAGAAGTAACATATTTCTTTGGGGGGTACAATGCAGAAAGTGTTGGCCGCAAGCAACGATCTAGCATTGTATCCACGTCTGAAGGTGGAGCTCAGCATGAGGCAGCCATTGTGCATTCTTGGAGATTGATCTATGCAGGCGTGACAAGCGATTCAAAGAGGAGATATAGGCAGCCTTAGTTTGCATGTAGATATAGTAGTACTGCTCGCATTGTTGGCAAAGCCGGCATGCCATCTGGTGAGCAAAGGCGTGCACTGTGTATGGTTGGCTATTGCTAACGACACAATTAGTATCCATGGTTTACGGCTAGGACTACTGGGGTCTCTAATCCCGTTTGCTCCCTAGCTTTCGTCTCTCGGTGTCAGTGTCGGTCGAGAATGCTTTCGCCGTTGGTGTTTTTTCCGATCTCAATGCATCTCACCGCTCCACCGGAAATTCTCTCTACCTCTACCGTACTCCAGCTTGGTAGTTTTCGCCGCCTATCCAAGGTTGAGCTTGGTAGTTTTCGCCGCCTATCCAAGGTTGAGCCCTAGGATTTGATGGCGGGCTTTTTTTTTTTAAATATCTCTACTGCTTCCCTAAGGTCGAAATGTGCAAATTCCACTTCCTATAAAGCCCTTGGAACTTATTCCACCGTGTCATGTACGCCCAACTCTTAAAATGCACATATAGGTCTTTGAAGTCATTAAATATGTCACTCGAGGACTTGAGGATCAAATCGACAATCTACACAAATTTATTTATTTTTAGCTCGCACAACACCTGGACCTGGTATGCAGTAGAGCATGGGACGTTTCTTTGTCCAAGTAAAAGTAAAGTTTCATATATATAATTACTTGATGCTTGTGTTTTTGGACCTCATGTGATAAGTAACAATTTTTTTTGCGAGGATAAATAACAACTAAATGCAATTAGATACAAAAAGGAAATAAAATAAGGCCACGTCCCTTCTGTAAGAGTACATGGACTGAGTGGGACAAGTTTAAGGACTCCTATTACATTTTACTCTAAACTCGACCTGACTATGGATTGAAAGGGGAAACAATATTTGGATAGTTTGAAATTGGGGCACTTCCGTTCAGGAAGAGGCCACAACGCATGCAACAAGTTACAAGCAGCACGATTTCATGCGAAGGTTGACTGTTGACGTGGTCATCACTCTTCAGTCTTCCGTAGAGTCTTCCACCTGCAGGCTGCAAGCTCAGGCATGGTCGACATGTCAGTGACTTCCGGGAACCATATGGAGGACTGAGCAGTGAGCAGCAAGGCGCCTGAGCCTCTCCCGCGTCCAACGCACCGTGCTCACCATGGTTTGCCACGTGGATACTTTTCCACGTGGCCTGTTTTGATTGGATCGATGACTCAATTCGCGCCCGTCCTTCTCCGTTCTATTTCCCGAAACTTTACACATGCACCCTTGCTAACCCCCTTATTTCCTCAAAAGGCTTTGGCAGTACTATTCTCGTGAAGTGGCAAGTCTTGCATTGCATAAATCTGAAAACATACAGCGACCCATAGACAAAAATCTCTGATTGCAAGAAAGAATAGAGAAAAAGAAAAATTTTGGAATCGGGAAAATATAACAAGCCCCTTCCACCTTCCCGTCCTCGAGATCGTTCTCCCCTCCTCCTCCGCTCCCCTGCCCCCCGCGTGCTCCTCCAGCCACTCCGCACTCCAGATCTCCGAACCCTAACCCCTCCCGCATGCCATTGCACTGAGCAGTAGCCGGTAGCGGTAGCCACACGCCATGGCGCAGCCGCGCACCTGGGGGATCCTCCTCGCCGTCCTCGTCGCCGCGGCCGTCGCCGTCCCGCCGGCGACCGCGGCGGTGGCGAGCATCGACCTGGGCTCCGAGTGGGTCAAGGTCGCGGCCGTGCACCTCGCCCCTGGCCGCGTGCCGATCGCCGTCGCCATCAACGAGATGTCCAAGCGCAAGTCCCCGGCCCTCGCCGCGCTCGCCGACGGCAACCGCCTCGCGGGCGAGGAGGCCGCCGGAATCACGGCTCGCCACCCGTCCAAGGTGTTCGCCCGCGCGCGGGACCTCCTCGCCAAGCCCTTCCCCTACGTGAAGACCTTCGCGGAGTCCCTCTTCCTCCCCTACGACCTCGTCCCCGACACGCGCGGCGCCGCCGCGGTCCGCGGCGACGACGGGCAGGTGTACTCCGTCGAGGAGATCGTCGCGATGGTGCTCCACTACGCCGCGGGGCTTGCCGATGCGCACGTCGGGGCGCCGGTGCGGGACGCGGTGGTCGCCGTGCCACCCTACTTCGGGCAGGCCGAGCGCCGGGCGCTGACACAGGCCGCACAGCTGGCTGGAATCAATGTGCTCGCTCTCATCAATGAGCACGCTGGGGCAGCGCTTCAGTACGGGATTGACAAGGACTTCTCCAACGCGTCGCGGCATGTCATCTTTTACGATATGGGCGCCGGTAGCACCTACGCCGCGCTGGTGTACTATTCGGCCTACAACGCCAAGGAGTACGGGAAGACGGTGTCCGTTAACCAGTTCCAGGTAAACTCCTCTCCTAGCATTTCTGGGAGCTGTTCAATTGCACTTCTCTTAGATGTCTGCTGGCAATTTCTTCGGCGACTATCTGGTACTTGTGATTTCTCATGGATAGAATGATACAGTAGATCTGAAGAAAATATGACCTTTTTAGCTGCGCCACTATCATGAGATGATGACTTCAAAATATTCCGCTGTCTGACACTAATTATCTGCAGGTTAAGGATGTTAGATGGAACTCCAAACTTGGAGGCGTTGAAATGGAAATGCGCCTGGTGAACTATTTTGCCGATCAATTCAATAAGCAGCTCGGTAACGGAGTTGATATCCGTCAGTCTCCCAAGGCAATGGCTAAGTTGAAGAAGCAAGTTAAGCGCACCAAAGAAATTCTTAGTGCAAACACTGCTGCTCCGATTTCAGTTGAATCTTTGTATGACGATGTCGATTTCAGGTTCTTTTCTACTCTCTTATATACTGTGGACGCATAACATTTGGTCAGGACATATGGATGTAAAACAGAAAAAAAACTTGACTGACCTAGGAGGAACTAGGTGCACTGTATATAAGAAGAAATACGAAGTAGGGACCTAAATTATAGTTGAAGAGGACTTGAATTTGGGTGGTGTAGCTGTGCACCAACACCTTCCATCAACTGAGCTAGGCTCGGTTCCTAATGTTGTCAGGTTATTATTATTATTATACTAAAAAAGTATGAAATCATGTTTTTTAAACTAAAACTTCTGCACAACGTGGCCCGGGACAAACCTGCTATGTTTGGATTAGCGTGAATTGCAGACCTCTTGTTTGTTAAGTGTCTTGACATGTGTCAGATTGAATTTGATTATTTTTCTTTCCTTTGGAAGCCAATTAGTACAATCTCATCAAATAAAAATTATTGGAGTTGCAAACAAAGGCTGTCTATCGGTTTGCATCACTTGGGGGTAGTTCCTACTTCACTAAAGTTCCATGTCCGCTGTTGAACTTTTTTTTTATAGGGAGACTAGATACTGTAGAACCCACTTTCTTCCTAATTGACCATTACCAATATTTGCAAGGGTAGTCTTTAGTTCCTACTGCTTATATTTTGTTCTACAATAGTTGAGATTTTTTCGCAGCTCATGCTTTCAGTTTTCCTCAGTTTAGCCCTTAGTGTATTGTGCTTGTGGCCTTATGCAAGACTTTTTGTTACAGGAGCACCATAACACGTGAGAAATTTGAAGAGCTTTGTGAAGATTTATGGGAGCAAGCTCTAACTCCAGTTAAAGAAGTGCTCGCACATTCTGACATGAAGATTGATGATATCTATGCTGTAGAACTCATAGGAGGTGCTACCCGGGTTCCGAAATTGCAGGTTGATAAATTTGGTTACCATTTTTAGACTTCTACTTGAGCTCTGTTCTGCATTGCGGTGGCTTTTAAAAAATTTAAAGCGCCTTTATGTTTGGATATTGAAGTTAGTTAGAAGCATATTCTTAGGGTCAGTAACAATGAAATGACCAAATCTTACTGAAAGTAATTATTCCCATAGCAAACTAGATTTTTGCAGCACAACAGTGCACCAACAAACTTTCCCTTAATGCAAGTGGTGTAATTGGATTCCGCATGCTCTTGAGCATTTCCCCAAACCTCCTCCCTAGAAATTAATCTAGTAACATGGCAGACACGCATCTTTGCCTTCAATTTTTACCTTCTTTTCAAATAAGATTTTCAGCACAAATTCAATATTGTACATCTATATGTTGTGACCTCAAAGGGGTTGTAAACCGTTGTTTTCACACATGCTGGACTTCATTCTGTTTCCATATAATTTTATTTTATGCAATAAATACATTTTCCATCATTCTGTATGACTTAACATTTTGTCTCAATAACAACAATATTACTCTCCATCTACAGGCTAAGCTGCAGGAGTTTCTAGGTCGGCGCGAACTGGATAAGCATCTTGATGCTGATGAAGCAATCGTTCTGGGCGCCTCACTGCATGCTGCTAACCTGAGTGACGGGATTAAGTTAAACCGTAAATTGGGGATGATTGACGGCTCTACATATGCTTTCATGCTTGAAATAGATGGCCCCGATTATGTCAAGGATGGAAGCATCGATCAAATTCTGGTGCCAAGGATGAAGAAAATGCCAATAAAGGTTAGTAAATTCGTCACTCTTTTCTTCAAAATTGTGGGCGAACTTTTCATCCTGTATCTGGAAAGATATATGTCTAAACTAGCTTGATATCCTTTTCTTATCTACAGATGTTTAGGTCCATCAGACATACCAAGGACTTTGATGTCTCTCTTAACTATGACAAAGCTTACGAACTGCCTCCAGGCATTCCATCACATAAGTTCGCGGAGTATTCAGTATCAGGCTTGACAGATGCCAGCGAAAAGTAAGCACTACTTAGTTTTTTTCAATGTCTTGTTCATAGACAACTAAACAACCTGAACGAAATTCATCCTTCTATGCGAACCATATGTGTTATTGCCATATTGATAAAATCATTCAAACTTATCACAAATTGATTGATATTTATTAAGCTAATGCCATTTCTATCATGTCATGTGTACCCACTATATGTAACTTCATTGCTAAACTTAATCAAGTTCTTTTTTCAATCAGGTATTCAAGCCGTAATTTATCGGCACCCATCAAAGCAAATATACATTTTTCTCTGAGTAGAAGCGGAATTGTTTCTCTTGATAGAGCAGAAGCAGTGATTGAGATAACTGAATGGGTGGAGGTTCCAAAGAAGATTGTGACACTAGAGAGTAACATCACAAATCAGAATTCATCTTCTGAAGCAGGGGCAGCTAATAGTACAACAGATAGTAAGGAGGATCTGAATTCTGATAGTGATACTAATTCCACTGCTCCCATTGATGAGAGTAATGCTAAAGAAGCTATTACAGAGAGGGTGCTCAAGAAAAGAACATTTAGGGTCCCACTGAAGGTAAGCTATGGTTGCTCCATAGTTTGATGCTAATGTTGTCACAACATTGTTTAATTTGTATGTCAATATAGGTTGTGGAAAAAACGACCGGTGCTGGAACAATTCTTTCGAAGGAGTTGTATTCTGAAGCAAAAAGTAGGTTGGAGGCACTTGATAAGAAGGATGCTGAGCGGAGGAAGACTGCTGAACTAAAAAATAACCTAGAGTCATACATATACTCTATGAAGGAAAAGGTACCTTTTCTTTTTATCATTTCTTTGTTTACACTTTACTGAAATTTCATAAAGAAGGTTCATTAACCTCATTCATTTTGGTAATCTTCCCCAGAGTTTGCTGATCCCTCTATTTGTCCGTATAATATGTATGTGAAATTTGTGAGGATGTGAATTTTTATATGAACCTCAAAGCTACCTTGATAATCTTGATTTAATCTACACAAATTAGGCAATTACAAAAAAGTTTGACGTGTCAAAATGACCACTCTTTGTTTCTGACTGCCTGTTTACCATTTGACATATGACAGCTGGAAGAAAGCACAGATATGTTGACTGTCTCAACTGAACAGGAGAGGGAATCCTTTACAGAGAAACTTAACGAGGTTAGCTTATTGTTATTATTAGTTTATGCTTTTAGTTTCAGTTTTCAAGTATAAGTCTTATGCTGAAGTTCTTTTATGACAAATTGCAGGTGCAGGATTGGTTATACATGGATGGTGAAGATGCTCAAGCAAATGAATTCAAAGAACGCCTTGATCAACTTAAGGCCATCGGTGACCCGATTCTTTTCAGGTAATTAGTTATTTATCCTCTTTAGTTCATATATGGGTGAATGACTGAGATTGTCCATTTCATTGTTCTCCAGATTGAGTGAATTGAAAGCCCGACCAGCAGCCTGCGAAAATGCCAGATTGTATCTTTCTGAGCTGCAAAAGGTATCGAAATAGAGAACTGGTAAAACAATTTTTTAACTACAACAGTTTATGTTCTTTAGGCTCATGAAGAGTCCCTTTTCAACAAGACAGTTCATTTTGTCCAGTATATAACTCTGTTGAGTTTGTACAGTTTGAACACAATTACTAATGTTTTTCGAAGATCATTGTTTAAAACGGAAACTTTGAGAAATGAAATAAATTTCCTTTCGAACATGGTGCAACAAACACTGCAGCAGAAGAAAGGCTAAAGTTTATTATACAATGGATTTCTCATTTTTCTAGTAAAGAATTAATCCTTTGTTTTACACCCGTTTTATATATGCTGTAGAACTGTTCAGTTTAACAATTTTAGACTGATCGAGTGCATGGTTGATGTGTTACTCTGTTCTCAATTCAGTGTACCTTTTGGTCTACTTGCAGATTGTCAAGAACTGGGAGACAAACAAACCATGGCTTCCAAAAAAAAGAGTAGATGAGGTAAACCTGTGAGCTTAATGAAGTTTTGATTGATTTTGTACAATGCTCGTTTTTTGGTTGTGTAAATGCTTATCTGTTTCTAGGTTGTAAGTGATGCGGAGAAAGTAAGAGATTGGTTGGAGGAGAAGGAAACCCTGCAGAAAAGGTATGCCTGTTCGTGCTCACTTCTTTCTCGAGTTCATAGTCTTTTAAGTGGCTAACTCCTGTTGAGCATTGCAGCACCCCTGCTCACAGTCCACCTGCTTTCACATCTGAAGAAGTTGTTGACAAAATTCTGGACCTACAAGATAAGGTTAGTGTTTTGTACAGCATCATATAACAATTTGCACACCTGTCGGAAGTAGTCAATATAACGGATAACCTTTTGGTTATTCAGGTTGCGAGTATTAATAGAATTCCGAAACCAAAACCCAAGATTGAAAAGAAACCTGCAAAAGAGGAAGAGCCTGCTAATAAGGAGAAAACTGCCAATGAGAATGAATCTACTGGAACATCTCAGGAATCTAAAGCGACGGAAGGTGAGCCAGCATCACCCGAGACTGGTTATTCGGAACCTGGATCTCACGACGAGTTGTGAGTACGTGAATCAACTATGGAGCGCCGTAGAACAGGTTGGAAATATGCATATACTCAAAGAAGGCAGTCTGAGTCTAAATTTTGGTTGCTCAAATTTTCTCAAGTTTTGTTCGGTGACCAAAAGACAAGGCTATGTAGGATTTTAATGAACACTAGATGTTGATCTATAGTTTCTGATCGCTGTATAGCAGCTCTCTGGTGATGTACGTTAGGCACCTCAAAGGTGCAGTTCAGGACCAAGAATTGCATTGCTGTACTGAACTCATTTGATTTTTTATATGAGGAATGCTACACAAATTTTACGTCAATCCTTTCTACGAACAAACATACATAATGCATGCTCGGTAGTCAGTACTCAGTAGTCCCTAAAGTCCCGCTGGAATAGACTGACAGCAGCAGCCGAGGCCTCCGTCGCAGCCCACGATGCACGCGGTCGTCGAGCTCGCACCGCCTCGTCGACCGCCCATGCCTTGTCTGTGGCAGATCGAATGAGAGGAACCCAGCAGGCAGCCTGAGAAGAAGAGAACAGGAATTGCGCGCGCAGGCGCCGTCTCAGCGAACTAGAGGTGCCATGGACCCTCACCGTCGATCTCCGACCTACAACCTGAGGATACGGAGTGCACCCTCGCGGCGAGGCTCGCTACGGAAGAAGCCGCCACGAGCCCACGGCCGGCCAACCGCCGGTGAAGTCAAGCGCAGTGCTGCTTGCTCGGCTCGGCGGCGATGATGATGAGTCGAGAGCGCCCCTCCCACAGAGTAATGGAGCGAATTGTTTTGGTTCCCTGGACTTGGGTCGGAGCTTCACGATTCTGACCGAGGCGGCGGTGGCGGGCAGACCGAAGCCGGAAGCGCCGATACAAACCAAAGCAGGGGCCCGTATGCAAATATTTGGATCGCGATCAATAATCGCGATCCAGTTAGGGGGGTATTTATAAACATAATGGGTCTATTTGAAAATATTAGGATCGCGACTAATAATCGCGATCCAAATAAGGGGGGTATATGTAAAACGCAGGGGCCAAATTGAAAATAACTGGATCACGAACCGGGGCTGCTTCTGCGAAACGATCTGGGGCGGCGGACATGGCATCCGGCGGCGCAGCGGTGCCGCTCGCCGGCCACCACCGACCTTATCCGCGCTCCTGCCCATCGGTCTCGTGCCACCACTACCTCCAGCCCGCCGTGCTTCCCTCACCCACAGGTGTGTCCTCCGCGGCAGCGCCGGCGCCGTCGATCGGGGAGGTGGCGCGGTGGCCAGAGATCGTCGGTGAGTTCGCTGAGACACAGACAATGTACGGAGTGGTGCTGCCGCAGCAGGTGAGGGGAGGGCGGGCGGGCGGATGCCCACGCTGACAGAGGGTCTGGGTTCATTAATCCATCAGCACTCAGCAGGATGAAGGAAAAACAGCCAAACAGGCTCTGTTATGAAAGCCACAGTGAGATCAACATCAGCACCTATGCTCCACACGCTCGTCAGGGATGAACGGCTCAACAATACAACAGCTTCGGATTGTAAACTGTACCGATTGTTCGAATCACCTAGTACATGAACAACATCTAAGGGTTCTAAGCAACCAGCAGGCAGCGTTTGATTGGCAACCACCATGACTTCAGACACGGTTAAGCTTGTCGGCTCGCAGTGCAGTAGAATCTCCACAATCATGCCCCATGATGCGAAAAGTAGGTGCAAAGGATCACGTCCTCCTCTTGTAATCTAATTTCCTTCCTGTCAAGGTAAAGCAAGTATTGTCAACTTCTCAAATCTGAACTTAATTGTTACTAGGGTTAAGGCCAGCAAAAAAAGAGGCAGATCATGGTGCAGCATGAACCAATCAACTTATTGACATGACAGACAAGTAAACGCAGTTCATGTTCAATGTTTTTCCCCCAAAGTTTTGCATTCCTAAATGACTGACTTTAGGTAGTCTTACTGCCTAGGGCATGATATTTTCTTCAAACGTATTTGTAAGGAACCATTGGTGAGTCTGTTACACCTCAACTTTTAGTACTCTATAAAATCATTTAGCACCATTTTCACCCTTGCCATGTTTTGTTTCGTCAGAAAAGGAACTTAATGCTGCTCATAAAAAATACAATCTAGCATTAGCCACAGCGAGCAGACAAAGAGAATAAATAAATGAATTAGAAGCATACCATGGTGGGAAGATGCGAATTATGTTTCCTACCAGAAGATCCACATTGTCACATATCTTTGGACTAAATATAATGGTCCCCATAGTTCTGCTTTCACACATAGCATGGTCTGTTGAGGCTTCACGTGTAATGGTAGACTGCATGAAACACAAGTGCCATGAAAGCATCAATGTCGCAAATTCTGGGAAAACTTCATTCATGTTCAAACTAGAACTTTGTGTAAAACAAACGATACTTTTTGGCTTGATGATGGAGAAAAGAAAAAGGAAATAATCTAGATGCAACACAATGTTTTTCAGCTTTAATTCGGTAGCAGTAGCACCTCATTGCATTGGCCAATTCAGAAAGAATGGTTTATCACCATAAGGAAAGTCATCCAACATTCATGTTTTTTGCATAAAGCATATGCTCCCAATAAGCAACTGTTACAGAATCATCTGGAAAATGTTACTTCATCTTGGCAGCATGAGAATCAAAATACTACTAATTTAAAAGCACTCCTGCGATGAGACCAAATAAAATAGAGAAGATAAAGAGTTTTCGAGAGATGGAGGACAGACATTATTCTTTTCCTGGAACAAGCAGTGGCAGACTGTTAGCTTTCCTTCCAACGACCTTGACATAATCTGAACAGTAATTCCCTTTGAATCACCTGCAAGTATGAACTGTCAGTACTTCTGAAATACATGTGTACAAACAGATGAAGCCTATGGAGCATAGAAGTGGTACCAACTGCTACTACTAGTAAAACCATAGACATTCATAACAGCTAATTCAGCACCACCTAAATAACCTTTCTCTATATTAAACTGTCTCAAGAACTCTGCATGCCTATCTTTTTCCATCTGCATAATCTGTTGCATCCTTCCATGATAACCAGCCCTGCCACAGAGCAAAATAAATAAATAAGCAGAATTCCATAGACACTTAGATGGCCATTTAACAAAGAATTGGCAGCAACTCAGATTGTAACTATACCCAGTGGATCTCATTGGAAGCATGGCAACCTCCAGGTTTGATGGATCGAAAACTTCTTGGAATAGGTCAGCCATAGTTTGGTGCTTCACATCTTTGTTCACCAAAGCCAAGTGGTTTTCAGTAACATCCTATTCCATGATAAACAGAAAATATGTTGAATAGTCCAACAGAGCAATAACTAATAGTAACTGGTTGTGTTAACTGTTAACATACTTCCTCCTCACTAGATGTTCCATCAGTTATATGCTCCAAGGGATCCTCACTGTCAATACTCTCTCCCAGAATAGCTAGAGTTTTCTTCTCGGAAGCGGTCCAATCTTTAGCTCCCGTGTGTCGGCGCAACTGCATTAAAATTAAAAATATTTAGAGGAACGTCAATTGCTATCCAGGAACCTCAAATCATGAAACAACACCATAAGAAACACACCGATGCTGCCCCGACAGGAGAGCTACTTCTACCCTGTAGATCTTCTAGAAGTTCAGCAACCGAAAGATTTGCTTTCTTCATTGGATGAGCAAATTCTGATGGCAGATCTTCAGTTTCTTCCTTGCTATTTCCAAAACGTTCAGCCATCAAAGCTTGTGAAGCTTTAGCTGGTGGCACTCTGGATGAAACTTCTTGCTCTCTAATATTCAGCGTGTGCTGTTGCAACTGCATTGGAATATTCAGAAGCTAGGAAATTGTAGCACTCCAAACGATGAAATAACAACACAACAACAATAGAAGATACACACCATATATGGTTTCCTCACAGAGGAACCACTTCTACCCTGTAAATCTTCCAGAAGCTCTGAAACTGAAGTATTTGCTTTCTTGGTATGAAGGGGGAGCTCCGGGGTCAAATCTTCAGATTCTTCCTCGATATTTTCCAACCGTTCAGCCACCATAGTTTGTGAAAGTTTAGTTGATGGCACTCCATATGTACCTTCATGGCCCCTGATATGCAAGATTTCTGTCTTTACATCATATGGAACAAAATCATGTCCTCGTATTGAGAATCTGGGTTTCTTTTCACTTTTGTTCCCTGCAACAGTGGAGAATAGAGGAGGACCCATATAAGAATATTCACCAGGGACAGTTTAACATAACAAAGTCCGCCTTTGCTCAAAGAAATACCAGAGCCTGCATTATCTGTATAATAGGAGGTGCAGTAAATTTTAGCCAGAAAAGAGAGAACATACTTCTGCTTATTCCAGAAGCAAGGAAAGAGGTGCTAACAGGATATTTTTGCACACACGCCAACTCATCAGCTTCTTCCAAATCCTCATCCCAGCCGTCTGATTTATCCTTATCCTCCATGCTGCTAGCCTGCTGACCTTGTTTTGAAGCTGGGCATGCTAATCAGCCTCAGGTTCTTGCTGGTGCAAGAACATCCTGTTGACGTGAAATAAGAGAAGAAAGCACAATATCAGTAAGAATATGTATAAATGAATAAATCTACAGGAGGCATAGTTGTCAATATACCTTGCTCGGACGCTAACTCGGGAGAAGTTACAACCTCACAAAAAAATTGAGAATAAACTGCATCCGCACCTAAATTAGGTACCAACAAGCGATGGATCGATCCAGTGCGCTGAAGACAGAAAATAACCTGATGGAATGATGAACGGATGGGGTTAATTATTCGCAGTGCCCAACGCAGCGTGCAAATCCCGAACTGAGAGGCACGGAGGCTTGGATTTGATTGAAATCAAAGGAACCCATCCAAGCTAGCTAGGATTACTTACCAGCAGTGGAAGAGATCGGGCCGAGGTAGGAGCGGCGCTGCTGCTGAGGCCGTGAGGCGGTGGCGGCGGCCCGAGAAGCAGTTTGGCGCCGAGCACGGCCGCGCTTTCGCTGGAGCCTGGAGGGACAGGGACGGAGGGAGGCTGGGTGCGCGAGTGGCTTTGGGCCCGGCTGTCAGTGAGTGAAAGCGCGGCTGTGTAACCGTTCCTCGTGCCAAATATGAATATTTTTCTTCCCCGACAATATTTCCACTGTTTGTCTACAAAGTACTCCATTTCACATATCAAAATGCAGTTTTGTGCCTTTTTCAAGAGAAAAATACATCTCAGTTGAACGGGCATGCTGACAGCCGAAGTAGCGCGGGGTCCTACTAGAGAACTGCAAAATCATTTGATTCCACAGAATGTTTCACACTCTGAAATACGCAAGCTGAAGAAACAAAACGCATTGTCAAGGCTGCTGTACTGACATATTAAACATCACTTCAGCATCATCTCCTTATTGCTAAAATGCACCAGCAATGTAGCCAGTATTCCCTGGCATGTGCATTGTCAATTTCATGTTACATGCGTTCCAGAAATAAAAAACATAAAAAAACATGTTTCCTGACCCAATACTGACTTGCTGGCGCGCTATATAATCATCCCTGTTCGATGTTCATCGTCACCAGTGGAAACTGGGAACCAAGCAACAACGTAGCAGCACATGAGAATTCATTTATGCAGATTCCGGCGCACTTCTTTTGGAGCTCAATGCCGTTCCCGGATGAACCTTAACAATGACATCGAAGTTTTCAAACAAGTCTACTGTCAAATCTAACTGGATTTAGCTTCTTGCTCACCGATGACTCATTCTAGTCACCAAGATATCATTTTTACTCGAGACACAAAAACGTCATATCAATTATCAATTTATCATGCCATATCAAAAGGGCAAGAGAAAGCTCAAAATAAAGATCAAACTAAAAGCACCGAGGAAGAATCTCATGGACCAAAACAGAAGACATGTTAGGAGCTTCAAGTCTAAGATACTAAAACCATCCTCTACTGATATGTTACATCGTACACAGTTCACCTAAATTTTTTGGAGACTGCACAGAAACTAAATTTCCAAGCAACAAAAGCCAATAAATCTGTCCGCTAAAGAGTGAAGAAACGATCTCACGTGTCTTTAATCATGCTAACCCACTAACTGGCATAAGAGACCTCAACAAGCTAGCGTGCCTTCCATTTTTTAAGTAGGTGATCATGGATCTCTCCTTTCCTAATCTTCTGCAGGCACTGCTTCAGCTTTGACAGAGTCGATGAGCTCAACTTGATACCTCGGTCAATCATGTCTTCAGCATACTTGCATGCCTCGGGCAGCCTGTCATCCCTCAGCTTTGATACCAGCATGTTCCCACTCTCTTCCAATGGTGGCAGGCCATTCTCCACCATGCAGTTCCAGACCTTGATCCCCATCTCCCAATCACGTGTATCCAAGAACATGCAAAGTGCAAATGAGCAATTCTCCTCATTTGGCCAAAGCTCATTCTTGACCATCTCGCTAAAGATCGCTGCTGCCTCCCGGAGCTTCCTCCCCTTGAGCAAAAACTGGAGGACCAAATTATATGTGCCAGCGTCAGGGAACACTCCGTTGAAGGCCATGTCGTCGAGATACTCCACTGTCACCTCAGCATGCCCAAGACTGCCCTGCAGCATGATCATTGTGTTGTACATCTCCAAATCCGGGACGAGCCCCCGATGTCCAACAAAGTCATCCCAAAGCGCCATTGCATCACGCAATTTGCGTGCCTCAAGGTGTGCAACAAGAGCGGCATGGAAGAACTTCTCTCCTGGCGAGCACCCGCGCCGGCTCAAGACTGCCAGATAATCCATCGCTTCCGGTAGCGCCGTGGAGGAGTCACTTGAAACAAGTGTAGTAAGGAAGGAATCATAGGCAGGCACGTTGTTAGGATCAAAGCCGACGTCACGCACCATTTCGTCGAACACCTCGCGCGCAACCCGCGGATCAGCGGCTGCCTCGCAGCCCTCGAGAAGGATGGCGTAGGAGTCGGCGTCCGGGCGCGTGCCGGCCTCGGCGCGAGCCACGGGAATCGCGGCGCGGGCGTCGTCGAGGCGGTTGGCGCGGCAAAGCGCGGAGAGGAGAGAGTTGAGCGCCGTCGTGTCGCGGGCCATGCCGTAGCGTGGCATGTCCACGAACGCCTTGAGCGGGTTGCCACCGGGGCTGGCCGCCAAGGAGGAGAACACGGAGGCGAAGGTGGCCAGCGAGAGAAGGCGCTGGGAGTGCATGGACCTGACGGTTTCCCACATGGGCTCGAAGATTCGGTTCTTGCCGAGGATGTCGACGACAAGGTTCCACGAGTAAGGGGAGTGCTCGTGGCCGAGGTGCTGGTGGCCCGCCCAGCTGAAGAAGGCGGCGGCGGCGCGCGGGTGCGCGTAGGAGAAGCGGAGCACCTGCTCGACGTCGTCGGTGGTGACGCCGATATTGGCCTTGGTGAGCTTATCGTCCACGTCGGCGGCGGAGGAGGCGGAGGCCAGTATCTCGCCGAGGATTTGGATCTTCAAGTTCGGGGCCTCCTTGTACGTGGGGAACGCCGGTGCGGACGGGTCGCGGGCGCGCTTCGCCGCTGGCGATGCCGCCGCGGCCGCGGCTTCCGACGGCCGCTTGCCCCGGTGGTCGGCCATCTCGGCGGGGACTCGGTGGTGGGTGGGATCGGGGAGAAGGCGGCAGAGGTGGGGTTTCTTTATCTGTGGTTATGTCCTAAGCCCTATCCTATAACCTTATAACAGCTGCAGCGAAAGAGGTCAAGGCCAAGGTGGAACCTCCGAAATCCCAACCAGACCGCTGAGGCGAGCCGCGGAGACGGCGATGGCGCCGTCCTTGGTCTTCTCGGCGAGGCATACCCACGCCGTGACCCACCGGAGAATCCGCAGGCGGCGTTTGGTCGTCGCCATTTCCGCCGGCGCCGGTCCGCCACCGAAGCTGGTGACCTTCCTCGGCAAGGGAGGCTCCGGCAAGACTACCGCTGCCGCGGTCGCTGCTCAGGTGACAAATTGCTCTCTCCCGTGATCGTCTTCGTCATTGTATCTGTGGCAAATTGTAGTTTGGGCGTGAGCTTGCTGCTGCCTCGATGGATGCTAAAAATTGAGTTGCAAATCTGCAATGTTGCTGTGGATAACAGTGTTGAGCTTAATATACTGTAAATTACAAGTCAGGGTCATACATTAGAGTTTTTTTCGATTGTGTTGTATGAATCATCTCACCAATATATCGGTCATGACTCATGAACAAATTGCCTCTGTTATTTTCTTCCCCATGTTGCAGTATTATGCAAGCGAGGGCTTCAAGACATGCTTGGTTACACAGTCCCAGGATCCTACCGCAGAGCAATTGATGGGCTGTAAGATTGGGAACTCTCTGACTGAGTGCAGGGCCAATCTCTCAACCATAAAGCTAGAGACTAGTAAGGTAAAATACTTTGTTGAAAGAATTCTCCTCTTGTATGCTGGAATGCCTTGAAGTTGAAGAATGTTTTCTTGTTAAATAATAGATGTTGCTTGAACCCCTAAACCGATTGAAGAAGGTAGATGCTCAGGTCAATTTTACTCAAGGAGTCCTTGAAGGGGTAGGTGAATAACAACATCTCTAGTGAGGATAAAACATTCATTTTTGGTTGCTGATTTTCCCTGGGATAGATTGTAGGAGAGGAGCTTGGAGTTTTACCTGGAATGGATTCGATCTGTTCAGTCTTAGCTCTTCAGAAGCTCCTTAACTTATTTTCAGCTGGAAGGAGTAGCTCACAACCAGAATTCGATGTGGTAGTATATGATTGCAACAATACGGATGAAATTCTACGGCTAATAGGTGCTACTGACAGGGCAAGGTACTTGTTCTACTTCATTCATGATTCTGAATTTGCTTAAGAAAAGTCAAGTTTCTAAACTTTCTAAACTTATTTTTTGCACTACACAAAGATAGGTCTTACTTGAGGTATGTGAGGGACCTAGCTGAGAAGACTGACATGGGAAGACTGGCTTCTCCTTCATTACTAAAACTAATATATGATGCTGCAAAGCCAAATGGTAAAACTAGTGAGGGGAGACTGAGTACAGAGATATGGAATGAAATCGAACAGCTTCTTGAGGTAATTTTCCAAAGTTGAATTTAGTTAAAACCGAGTGCATACATTTTATGATATTATCTAAAAGTTGCTAAATCATGTAGAGAGTCTTGGTTTGGTTTGCCGATCCTTCAAACCTTGCTTGCTTCCTTATCATGGATCCTAGGAGATCAATATCTGTATCCTCTGCATTAAGATACTGGGGTTGTACCACTCAAGCTGGCGGCCAAATATGTGGGGCATTTGGTTATACTGAAGACCCTTCTGAAATGCACCAAGAAGTTGCTCGAAAGTTCTTGCCATTGTCTTTCTCGTTTCTGCCATTTTTCTCAAATGATTCTTCTGCAGATTGGAGCAGAGCACTAAGCTCATTGAGCCAAAACACAAAGGAACAGTTGATGAATACATCCACAGTGTATCCTTCAGTTAGTTTTGATGCTGTTCAGAAATCAGTAACCCTTTTCATGCCAGGCTTTGATAAGTCTGAAATCAAGCTATATCAAGTAAGACAATTTATCTATCTCT
Organism: Setaria viridis; assembly: GCF_005286985.2. NCBI lineage: Eukaryota > Viridiplantae > Streptophyta > Magnoliopsida > Poales > Poaceae > Setaria > Setaria viridis. The sequence goes on from NC_048263.2 coordinate 35,632,841, forward strand.
CTATTGCATCTGTTGTGTTTACTGTGCCAAAAATTGGTTAGGTTATATTGTCTGCCAATAAAATCACTAGTAGTCTTAACTATCCCGAGATCATGCCGCTTTAACTATATAAGCAATAACAGAAAAGAAGACTTGAGATCTAACCTTCCTGATAATGTTTAGATGAAGCCACATTTTTATTGGTAAAGTGTGCCTCGTTTGTGTAGAAGTTAGCCTACATTTGCTACATTCACGCTGTCTTCATGTGGCTTCATTTGCAATGTTGTTAATCTTTCTATCAACAAGCATTTTAGTGAGTGCTATTCATTAGAAGTGGCATAATAAATTTACTGTTAATGCTGCGATCTGGCTATCTGCCAGTCTTTACAAACCTCTAGAAAGATTCAATTTCAAATGGAATGGGCAAGCAGATATACCCCTTTGCATGCGCAGCATGTTCTTGAACAGATTTTTTATGTGGTTACCCTGATGCATCCTATCTGCATTTTAGGACATACATTCATAGTCATCTGGCAATCTTTGGTGATAGATATGTCCTGCAGAAACTCTGTTAAACAAGACAAATAATCACTGAATTTAATTGGTTATAATTATTCATGCTGACGCTGAGTTATTGATCTGCTGTTTTTGACTGAAAAATGCAGTATAGAGGCGGATCAGAACTGTTGATCGAAGCCGGAGACCAGAGGCGGGTCATAAAATTACCACCGGCGATGCAGGGTAAGGTCGGAGGCGCCAAGTTCGTGGACAGGAACCTCATCGTCAGCATCCGGTAGCAGACTCACCAGAACCGGCTGGGATTTGTGCCCCCCACTTCAGATCGGCAGTTGCCGCCGATCATGAGAAGTAGATCGGATTTGCTTGTTGGTTCTAGTCTGCATTTTGTGGTGTTCGTTCGTTCTAAGCAGAGTGAAACCGCACAGTTCTACTCTTTCTGAAGAAGAGTGCTGGATCTGAATCTGAAGCTCTGGCTAGCAGCAGTACTCCATTGTTCTTAGTTCTCCCTCCCTCCATTGGTTATGTCTGAGCATGATACCTATCTCCGTGATTGTTCTCGGATTTTATTGCCCGAGTTTTGATGGAGAAACGAAGGGCGTGCGTTGAGGGGGTGGACGGTATCCACCCCGGAGCCCAATGAAGGTTGACCATTCAACGCCCAGCACGGGCCCTTCTTCCACGCGGAGCCCTCTCCCTCCCTGGCCTTCGGGGCCCAGCGGCATAGGGTTCGAACGGCATCGCAGTCAGCACCCCTCGGCGCCAGGTCATCTGAGGATCAGAGGATGAGATGGTTCGAGAAGAAACTGGTACTCGCGCGCTGTGCCCTGCGGCGACTTTCCCCTTTGCGGCCATCTAGAGAGAACCAGACGAAGCAAAGCCGGAGCATGGAGAAGCCGGGGCGCGTTCTCGATGTTTCTCCGGCCACCGCGCCGGCGCCTATTAAACGAGCACTCTCGGCAAATTCTGCGAGGCACATTTACGCAACTTGTTAATCCAGCTTGACGCTTCTTGTCAGTCAAAGTAGCACAACTGTCCAGCAAGAAGGCGAGGACCAGCAAGCATGTCGTTGGCGCTGTCCCGAATGCTGATCGACAGGTTCTTCCCCGACACCGGCGCCGTCGGCGACGCGCGGCCACCGATGGACTGGAAGGAGACGCGGGACGCGCACGTGTTCAGGATGGACGTCCCGGGCCTGGCCAAGGACCAGGTGGCCGTCGAGCTGGTGGACGGCCGCATCCTGCGCGTCCGCGGCGGCAAGTGGGACGACGTCGCCGCCGCCGCCGCCGACAAGGACGGCGCGGTGCCGGGCCACGGGGAAGGGAAGGAGGAGGGCGGCGACGGCGCCGTGAGGTGGCACTGCAGGGAGAGGCCCGGCGCGCGAGCGTTCGAGACGCAGTTCCGGCTGCCGGACGACGCGGCGGCGGACGAGGTGCGCGCGGCCATGGTGGACGGGGTGCTCACGGTGACCGTGCCCAAGCGGAAGGGCGGCGGCAAGAAGCGGCACCACGGCGCCAACAAGCCCGTGTGCTGCAGGTTCTGGCCCTGAGCCCTGACGTGACCGCGACGAGGCCGATCGCCAGAAGCGTGCGTTCGCGTCAATGTTACAGTAGGAGGACATGGATTCGTGTGCTTGCTTGGGTGCTTGTACAGTAGTTCGCGTGTTTGTACAATAGCCTTGGACTGAATTTCTTCGTTGGATTTGTGACCGTGGTGACCTGTAAATTCTAATGCTTCCTTTTGTAACAAGATTCGGATTGTGGTTTGATGTTCCAGCTGAACGCGGTGTCCGCTGCAGATCAGACGTTGCATGCTTCGGTGAGTGCATTAGCATCAATGTAGATAGGTGGATTGTGCGGAGAAGTCAAAATGATCAGGGTGCTGTGACCATGAGGTGGCAGCGCGGAGTCTGAATCCACATGGGACTTCAAGGTATAGCAGCACTCCATTAAAAAAACTATCATAATAAAAGACAAAAACAAAACTTGGAAATTTTTTAAAGCTCAAGTGATTAACTTAAAATATCAACGGTACAAGACATTTCAACAAGAAAACTGTGTAAAAAATACAAATATTGAGAAATCCAAAAAGATCAATCTAGAATTTTCACATATTAATAGCTCACATCCATCCGTGATATCATATATGAGTAGATAAATACAACCTCATATAGCCCTCATGGAAAAAGTAATATACATGGCGAAAGGGTTCTAACCCAGTGATTAGAGCACCTCAGTAGTACCAGCAAGCTCGGTTCGACGAGCGAATTTCTAGAATAAAAAATTATAAAAAAATAGGTAGAAACTTCCCCGTTGACTACGGTAAAAAAAATAATATACATGCACAATCAATGATAAATTTAAGTTGCGGAGTAAGACTGAACCCATTGCACAATCAGTGACAAAAAGTACTAATTGAAAAAAATAGTAATTCAATCAGTGACAAAAAGTACTAATTGAAAAAAATAGTATTTCGACGTCTTAACCCTCGCATAACATTACATGTCAAAATTTGTATCTCGTTGGTTTCCAATTCAGCACCAACAATAAGATTGAAGTGTTTTCGCCAATTCTTGTTGACTAACCAACAAAAGTTGCGTATACCCAATGAGCTTGTTTGATAAGATAACATATTAGGTTAGATAGCATTCCTCGATTGCAAAAGGGGTCATAAAATTGATTTCCCACAGCTTCATATGAGTTAGTAGAGATAGAAACAAACCTCTAATTGTCAAAATCGGCCAAATTAATTATATAAACATCTCCAACGACCAAAATTTAAAGTTAGCTCCTTTTTTGCCTTATGCTCAATGCTTGGATGTGCATTCTCACCATGCGAGTTTCAACACCGGTAAAAGACCTCACACACTGAACAGTCTGCTGCATTGCCCAACTCGTACAGGCTTCCTATGGCATTGCAATTCCAGAGTCGTGGAGCACAACAACAACATGCGTTTTCTATCCTTTAGATTCCGGTGCATAATATATATCTTCTTCATCAAAATAGTCAAATAATATTCCAGTTGGAATAACAACTAACAATGGAATACCTTATCGAAACCTAAGAAAATATAAAATAATAACAATAAACAATTGAGAAACTAACAACCACCCCCAACTCACCAACCGACTGTATAAAAAAATAAGACTTACCAGCTTCTCACATTTAATGTCCATTGTGGGACACGAATACAAGGCTGATCACATGACTGCAAATCATATTGCATGTTGCCAATATAAGAAACACCATAGTAACACGCAGCTATAAGTATAGTTTCAATGGTTGGATGATGATGTGGTTTGACCATATCACGAACAATCTGAGATATTTTTCCAACTCGACAATGAGCGACTTTTTCATAATTCCAGTTCATTCCATTTGCATCAAAATTGGTTGCTTCATCATAACCAAATCTTGTCCCTCTAACTCTTCTCATCATGTCACAAAGGGCAAGAAATGAAAGAAGAAGACACTGGTCTGAAAATGAAAACATGAAATGTAAAAGAAAGTGTCGCAATGAGATTGAACTAACGTTGTTTACGAATTAAACTTTCATGATAGTTTATAGATCAAAATAGAGTTCTTATTTTAATCAAAGTTATCCTAAATGCTAAATGGTAAACAATTGGTCACCCTATATTTAGTGTTTATATTGTTGAAGCGGCGTTTAAATGGAATTAACGATCAAAACGGATTTGTACTTCTCCAAAATATACATATTTATGCATGTGAAGAAATCTAAGTAATTATACATCTATATGCATAATGCATGTAAAAAACAATTAGATCAAGTTCTCACTGAGAGTCACAACTTAATATATTATCCCAGGTTCCTAGCATGACAAAAGAGCTAAAAATTCTAAAATTGCTTGCTGTAGGGAGTGGGTGCATGGTGAAAGACTGTTGGGATGTGGATTTATGGGCAATAGATTTTAGAAGAACTTTTGGTCGTGAGGAAATCATAGAATGGGAGGCCTTGCTGTGAAAACTAGAACCAGTTCAATTGAATGAAGACAAGGATGAGGCGCAATGGCTACTGGAAAAGTCAAGGAAGTACACCACAAAGTCGATGTATTGCTTCTTGTTATTCAGGGGAGTACTAAATAAGAGGATGGAAAAACTATGGAGGAATAGAATGCCACTGAAACTCAAGATTTTGGTCTCGCAAACATCTCTAGACAGGCTGCAAACGGGGGCGACACTCAAGAAGTGAAAATGGAAAGGCGAGGCCAACTGTGTGCTTTGCGGAGTACCTAAAACTGCTAACCATGTTATGTTTCAATGTGTGGTAGCAAATTTTGTGCCGGCTTGCATTAAAGAGGCCTTGGGCTGGGAATCTTGGATAGATATCCACTCTGCTTCCAAGATTTGTTGGACTAACCTTATGGGATACCATCATCATTGGAGTAGATTAAACAAAAGAAAATATAAAAAAAGAAAAAAACATCTATGCATATGCATGGTTGAGCATGGAGCCTTCCTCGTTTCCTCCACGGCACAAAGCAAGCGTGGTTGGTAGGAAAAAGATCAAGAGAAAAAAATCGCACACAACAAGCATGGTTATGCGAACTAGTTTGGACGATTGGGCTCCTTGCAACGGTTAATAGGTTGTTGTCAGACTGTTCAATACATCATATCATTGTTAGCTTTCTTCCTTCCAGGTTGACAGATTGGATCCCCCTCCCTTACTCTCTCAGCCCTCAAATCATCACCACAACGGAAGCGAAACGGCGGCATGGTATTGCTCTCTAGCGATATGGCGCGGACTAAGGATGGGGGATCAGATCTGCGGTAGGGACGTAGCGGCAACGCTCCCCTGAGAGCCACCCCGTGGGCACGATGATCACCCGGTCAAGGTCGACACAGTTGGAACAATCACCGTCAACACAGCTAAGCAAGCGGTGAATTTCGAGGTCCAGGCCCATCGGTGAGAGTTGGGAGGATGAAAAGTCCATCAAGAGGATGAAGGCACACAGCCAGGAGGATTCGACGGTGGTAGCCTCAGATCCTGCTACCGTGAAATAGGTCTCTAACATGACTACCGCAGAGCAGTCCACCTCGTACGCTGCTTATTCCACTATCAACTCTCCCCTTCGATGCCCATTCATCCCCGAAGTCAAGGATTTTGCCGGCAAGGTGATGTACGACCTGACGATTGATGATGCTTATATTTTAAAGAGGAAGAGAAATACTCTACCAAATTAGGTATGCTACTCGATCCCCTTTCCCTTCCCCTCTTCTCTTCGTGTGGCATAAGAACACAACAGACATGGTAAACAATGCTTAATTGTTGCTCTCCTATGATGAACATGTTTGTATGTTACTCGATCCCCTTTCCCTCCCCCTCTTCTCTTTGCGTGGCATAAGAACACAATAGACACTGTAAATAATGCATAATTGTTGATCTCCTATGATAAACATATCTACTTGTAGAGCAGCACAAGAAACTGTTAATTCTCACTCATCGTGTACCTAATTCATGCCTTGACGATCCCACCCTGTTGCCTATTCGAGAATCTACAACAAAGATAGTCCGTCAAACTGGCAAAATCGTTCTAGGGATTTCTTCTTATATTGGTACACATAATCTACTGTATATTATGTAGAGTTTGTCTAAGAGTGCAGTGAAGTATCTATTGTTTGATAAGATCATCAAATGTGATGAGATACTATTGTATATGTTTTATAGTCACTACTATATTGTTTATCTCTATCCTCTTGACTACTTCGGCCTTCTAACAACAAATGAGATCTATTGTATAATATTGACCAATAAAATACATATTATTTTTCTCATGCTCCTACTATTTAGAGGTTATTCTATTTGTGATTGAGTTTATTACTTGTGATTTTCTAAATCTAAATTTGTTTTGCCATTTTGCAAGAGAGTTCCAGCTTGAAGAGGTAGATGAGAGCCAAGATTCTGCTAGAGTGAGACATAAAGGACATGACAAATAGGTGATAATACTTTTTCCCTTTCTTTTCCCATGTGAAGCTTCTTATATTCATAAGAAGGTTATGGCAAATACAACATTTGCCTTTAAGACATTTTGGGAGTCTATCGACAATTAAAAGAGAAAGGGGTAGTATTTAATTCCATCACGTATTGTACCATAATGCCAAGCACTATAATTGTGATGAGCATTTTATTCAATAGGGGTAGGAAGTATAAGTGTTTCCCCAACCGTGGTCACCTTTTTTCAAAAAGGTTGACAAACATAGCCAATAGATAACCAAAAGCAGTTGGTTCCTTAGCTTCGCACCCAGCAATTAGGGGTGCATTTAGAAAATATTAGCATAAAGGCATAGAGGTGACAAGGTTACAACAAAACATAGAAGTTTGACTTTGAACATAAGGAAATTTTTATTTCATCGGGAAGACATAATTGTATGCCCTAATTTATACAATAGAGAAGATATCTACCATAGAACTAAGGAAATAGGTTCTTACGTCCAAGCATATCCTAATTCATGTTGCATAACAAAATAAATATATAAAATATACATATATTCTTTTCTAATAGCAAAATTGGAGGTATTTATTTAAGATGAAAACTTATAAAGAATTAAACAAGTGTCTATAGACTCTTGCTGCATAACCAATATCTTTTAAACAAATTTATTTTTTTAAAAAGAATATAAATTTATACCTCATTTACATAAGTGCCTGTAAATAAAGATAAAATTATGCTCCTCTTAGGAAAAAAATATAAGTGATTGACTCCAACATATAAAATTGATAGAGCATGCATTAAACTTTCCAACATTAAAGTTTATTTAGTTTGTGCTTGCGATATCTTTATTTCCTACATTAAAAGGAACGAGACGGCTATCACATAAGTTCTTGTACCATGACCATAATATTAATCATAGCTATATAAAAAATAAAATAAAATAAAATAAAAGCTTTTATAAAATGTTGTGAAGAAATCAAGACTAGCACTTCACCGCCTCTCTTCCAACAAATTTTCATTTTGTATGTTTTTTCAATAATTATTCTTAGTTAAAGGGGGTGACCAAGACCTTGCTCTTGTGTGCATGTGACATCAAAGCTCAATGACTAGTTTTCTCGACCAAGGCCATATGTAATCAGGATCACTCATTCAGAACTACTAGCTTCGATCTAGATTTTAGCACGCCATGTCTCGTTTACCATGACCCCAACCCATGGCGTGGTCAACCGAATTCATGTGACTATGGACCCAATCCACTGGTAAAAAAAACTCTCACTACCTCAGCCCCAGTACACTGTCATGGATGGTGAGATTAATGTCGTAATTGTTAATACTTATTGTATGAGATGGGCCAATTTAGATGGCAGGTATCGTGTTCTGAAATTTGGTAGGTTTATTGTTTTTGAAATATCATTGATGGTTTTCGATTGTTATTGATGTACCTTCGATTGAATAGTCTTTTTATACATTAGTAGAATACAAGGTCATTTCCGATAATATCATATCATTTTTCATATTTTAGCAAACAAATGTGAAAGTCAAAGTGGTTCATGAATCGTTTCCCCACCCATAGAGCAAGCCCTAGCCCCTAGCTAGGTGCTCTTTTTAAGGGAATCAGCAGTGGAATCCCCTGCCATTTTGTATATATATGAAAAAGAAAATATGTACATTTTACAGTGTTGCATACCTAATAGAAAAAAAAGGAATAAGGAAATTATAGATTACTCAGCCAAACCTTTAATTTGTTACCAATAGTTGGTTTTGCTCTAATAGTTACTAGCTTCAACTCTTCCTCAAAAACAGTCCTCCGCGAGTAAAAGAGAGGGATCCATTGTCAAAATAATACTATTGCGGTGACGTCAAAATAATACTATTATCAAAATAATACATATTTTTACCAACCATTTTGGTTGGAACCTAGGATAGATGAAGATCAAAGTTGTCTATATTTTCGCAATCTTGAGTCAAATTGGCACATTGTGAGAGAAAATTGTTAGAGAGTTTGAGATTCTTTGCTTACAATATAAATGTGCAATAGCACATTGGCAGGTAGGAACTTTGTGAAGTGTCTACTTAATTAAGGTGTACCGCAATATCCTCCAAACAAACTATAAACTATTAGCAGTCTACTATAAAGACAGGAATTGTAATTTCTGAACCATCTGAAGCACGATATTTTGGCACGACCATAACACGGCATGACATGATAAATTTTTGGTCATGTAGTGTAGCATTACAGGTGGCATGGCACGGCACAATATCGTGATATTTTAAGCGATTAGGATGGCAACATGAGTATAATGATCTCTTTTAGCCTTTCTCTTTCTTCCTTTTTTTTTATACTTCCACCCTTCTAAAACAAATTGGATGGTTACACATCCAAATTATGTGGAAAATTATGGTTGACAATAAATATAATAGGGTCGGATCTTGGACTGGCATGGCACAGACGTGTTATAATAGGACGTGCTTGAACTTATACAGAGGCATTTTTTTTCTCTTTTCATTTTTTTCTTGTAAAGTTTGTTCATAAAACTTTTGTTGCTTTTGATTTTTTTTTGACATTTTTTGTTTCTTTTAAAGTTTGTTAGATTTTTTCTCTGAATTTTTTTGAAAATTTTTATCCCAATATTTTGAATTCAGGTTTTTGTCTCGATTTTTATAAAAACTTTACATAAACATTTTTTCACAAAATTTGTATGAAAATATTCTCTATTTAAAAATTTTGTGTAAAACGCTTGCGACAATTTTTATTTTCAAAAGTTTGTATGTAATTTTTTTAGATTTTTTGTTTAGAAAAATGTGAGACGGATCTGCACGTGGGAGCAGTTCCGACAGACGGTCTGAAATCGACCGTACGGAAGGCTTCTCCCGAACGACCGTAAATCTGATTAGTCCGTCCGGCCATAGCGCGATCTAGTCCAAGTCCCACCTCTACTATTGTGGCAAATTAATTTAGACTGAAGCATCAGGTGCAACCAGAGTGTGCTTGCGTCTACAAACTGGAGATTACGATTTACGAGAACTCCGTGAGAAAACAAAGACATGCACTCAATTGGCTCCCTGTCGCGTGCTGCTCGATAGGTTCTTCTCTGGTCGCCGGCCGGCATCTGAGAAGCCCCGCTGCCGATGGGCGGATTCTCTGCTTCATCAGGTTCGGTAGTTTGAGGTTTATGTTATGACGAGAGCAGTTCGCCAATTTGTGTCGCTTTCGTTCGAGTGTCGAAATCAGAATCACGTACAATAGTTGACGATCGGAGAGGACGGAGGAGGAGAACCTGAATGATGGGTAGGCGCCACATTGAACGCTGTTCTTCAATTGCTTTCCATCTCCAGCTCTGGCCACTGACGTCTCGTCCGCAGGCTGCGGCCTGGAATCCCCAGCAGGCAAGAGCGGGGCACAGCATGCCGTATTGGGCGACTGGCGTGACAGTGAGACGGTTGGCGGTGGCGCCATGCGAGATCCTTCGTCAGGGTCAGGGTGGTAGCGCCATCGTTTTCGCACGGATTATTTGCTCCTTGGCCATTTCCATGCTGCCAAAAATGAACAGATATACGGCCACTGTTCACTGGTCCATGCGTCATGGCGAGCTTACCTGTTGTTTCAAATTTTTGTAATGCATGCTCCAAAAAACACCTGGCATTTTTTACCTTTTCAGAGATGGATAGCACAATGGATTTGCTGGAAATTCCAGCATTAACCAGGTAGCAGACGTACAGTCATTTCTTTACTTTGCTACAAATAATTCTAGTCTGCTCTCAGGAAAGGACTAGTATAATTCTAGCTGAAGCATGTCGGAGAAAAGGTCGTCGCAGTGTGCTAATCATTCCAGGTCCCGGGACGTTGGGCGACAGCTTTGCGTGAACCATCTGAATCCCAACGAACGTTGAGAAGGCATGAGGTGGTTCCACCTGATGAACTGTTCTGTCAACCGATTCGTCCCGTTTAAGTTAAGCCCCATGCTTTTGGGGAGAGGGAAGATGATGATAAATGATTAAGGAAGCTTAGGTCAACTTGGACTGTGTTGAGGTTAGAAGTTAGAGCGACCGTTAAGTCGGGTAGCGCTACTCCATTCGTGTAGGGGCAGAGGAGGGCGACTTCTGAGCCGCAGCGATCTAGGGCGCTGGCCGAGCAATCGAGAGTTGCACACAAAGTCTATGTCCTACCCCATTCATGTATTTTTTTTAGAATTTTAAAATTGCACAAAGTGCATTACCAAAAGGCTGTGCGGAAGCAACAGAAACTAACGTAGGCGATGGTCGATCAGAGAGAAAAATCGAATGAGAGGCGGGCCAAGCCAACTTGTGCAGAAGAGCAAGCAAGCCAAATTTCCATTAATTTCCATGGTTCTCGCTACACACGCGGACACTCCGAAGGGAAGAGAAAAGGAACAGAAAAAACATGGCAGTGGAAGGGAATCCATGTACACTTGTAGCCAAGCCAACGGCTCCCTAGCTATCTAGTGCCCTCCGGCGTTGGCCTTGAGCATGATGGCGGACGCCGGCAGCGGGCTGCGCAGCGGCGAGCGCGGGGTCGGTGGCTGCTCGAGGCGGCGGCCCTCGGCGTCGTAGTGGATGGCCCCGGAGAAATCCAGCGGCTGGCACCGCTCCCCCATCATTATCTCCTTCCTCCACACGCCGTCGTCCTCCCACTCGAAGCTCAGCTCGTCCTCCGCCTTCCTCCTCCTCTTCGACTTGGACGACGGCGACGAGAGGACCTTCTTGATGACTCCGCCGCCACCGAGGAACGGCACGATGGCGCGCGGCGAGAAGGACGCCGCGACGCCCTCCCGCGGCGGCCGCAGGTGAAGCCGGCGCGCCGCCCGCGACAGCCGCCGCGCGCACGTGCCCATCAGCGCCGCCACCGCCTGCGCGAAGCTCATGCCCATTGTCCTCTTGCTCTCCCCGTCTCCCTGTTCCGTTCTTGGATGGCTTTTCTGTGCGGCTGCTGCGCACGCCCTTTCGCGGGTATTTGTAGCGCCCAGCGGCCAGCGGGTGGACGACGCAGACGAGCCCGGTCGGGGCAGCTGGATTAAGCAGCTAATCACTCAGTTACGACCGATCCGGGCTGAATCCATGCGCTGGGCTTCGTCTGCCGCTGCCTGGGCTGTGCCTGGTGCTTTGTTTGTGGGCTGTGCCTGGGCTTTGAGAGCTCACGTTCTTGGGCCTTGAACATAAACTCGTGATACTGCCAGAAACCAGGCACAGCCCACAAACAAAGCATTCCCAGTCGTCTCCGCCTGAACCAGAAATTCCCCCATTTCTTTAGTAATGATCATTTCATGTTCATATAGTAATGATCGAGTTGTTTCTAAAATAAAGTAATGATGGCTAACATGATCTGTACGTAAAATAGTTCCTTTCACTCATATTAAAGATGCATGTGTCTTTCTTTCTTTCTTTTTTGTTGTGCACAGTGATGTCGAGGCCTAAGCGTCCGTTTTGCAGAGTAATAATGAACTTGATCTGCAGTAAAATGGTTCCTTATCGCACATATTCAAAATTCATGTGTGTTTAGGGTTGTGCGTAGAAATCACTGAGTCCATTCCGTAGTTTCCCACAAAGAAAGGGCCTGTTTTGCAGTGTAGATATAATCAGAGTTTGAACATTCTTTTAGATAAAGGAAAAAAACATCCGACCAAGACATTCACAAGTGAATGCTTACGCCACTGCACAGAGTTTGCACATTATTTAATAGAGCAGAATTCGCTTCTTGAGGATATTAATTTCAGCTAACACATAACAATCAAAATAATTCTAGCTGAAACATGAGCCCGGATGGTGGATAGCTTTGCTTGAGCCCGCTGGATTACAACAAACATTCAGAACGTATGGGTAGCTCCACATTCCACTTTCCACCTGATGACTCGTTCTGCCAACCAACTCTTCCCGTTCAAGTTAAGCTCCTCCTATTTTGGGAGAAAAGAAGACGATGATGACAGTGGAAGAAAATGAGGTTGGAACGGCCGGTTTGTGAGGTACTGCTATTCCATTCAGGTACTGCTTGGTCAGTGTACTAAACTTGCGGAAGACCTTTGGATCAGGGTCGACCAAATTCATCGTAAAAGATTCATATGGGTGGATATGATCAAAAAGCTTAAACGATGGTAAAAGAAAAAACAATTTGTTTACAAAGGGGAAAGCAAGAAAATAACAGAGATACGTTGAAGTAAACAGCTGCGTAAGAAACGAGAGCGAGAAATTCTGGAGGAGCAAGCTAAGGTTTCGATAAAAATTTTACACTGTTGCTTAGTCTCAAACGATAGAGAAAAACGAGAGGCCTATTATTATAGGAGGAGAGGAAGAGGAGAAGCAGAGCAAAACAGAGCAGAGGCAAGAAGAAAATGTACACTGACTACAAGTAGCGAGGCACTACAGACGGCTGCGTTGTTCCTAGTATCCTCCGGCGTTGGCGGCGAGCTTGACGGACGCCGGGAGCGGGCTGCGCAGCGGCGAGCGCGGCGGCGGCGGCTGCGCGAGCCGGTGGCCCTCGGCGTCGTAGTAGATTACCCCGGAGAAGTCCAGCGGCTGGCACCGCTCCCCCATCATGATCTCCTTCCTCCACACCCCGTCATCCGCCTGCTCCTCCGCCGCCGCCTTCCTCCCCTTCGTCTTGGACTTGGACGAAGACGACGAGGACGCCTTCTTGACAACCCCACCGCCGCCGAGGAACGGCACGATGGCGCGAGACGAGAAGGACGCCGCGACCCCGTCCCGCGGGCGCAGGTGGTGCAGCCGCCTCGCCGCCCGCGACAGCCGCCGCGTGCACGTGCCCACCAGCGCCGCCACCGCCTGCGCCAGGCTCATCCCCATCCTCACCCCCTCTCGCCGCCTCCTCTCTCCCTCCCTCGTGCTCTGTTCTTGGAAGGCTTCTCGCGCGCGCTTCCCTGCCGAGTGCCCGGCCGCTGCGCCCGCCGGTTCGCGGGTATTTGTAGCGCCGAAGGGGTGGATCGGGCGGGCGGGTCCGAGTGCGACGCGCCGGTCGGGACGGTTGGGTTAATTAAGCCGGCTACTGCTAATCACACCACCACCACGAGTACACGACCCATCGGATTTGATTGATTAGTGTATTTTCCTTGCCCTGGCGGGCTGCCGGGCTGGGCGAGCAGTGGTGGATTTGGGGCGCTTGCGCAGGTGGCGCGATAAGATCACCGGTCTCCGGAGGGATTTCGCTCCCGGAGCGCACGCAACTGCGAGCGAATTGAAGAGGCGAAAGCGATGGGTTTACGCCTGTGGGTGGCGGGGAATTTGGACGCGCAGTACGTGGCCGTCCTGGTAGATGCGTGTGTTCGTTGGCGGTTGGGATGAGCGTGGTTGCGGGTGCGCCACTGGACGGTTTTTTTTCTAAGGTGCAACAGGGGTCCACCTGAACGTTGATTCAAATACCTGGCTCGAGCTGGCAGGTTTCCATTTTACAACCCAGCATAAGGGATGATGTTTTTGCAGAAGGGGGGAGATGAAGCAGTTGTTGACGCTCGTTATTGATACACTTTTATTGCTATTTAACTAGTATTTTTATGCATATTTTTATACTAACCCGCCACTTGGCACCTGAAATAACCTCGTTTTCGCATATGCAAGATATTCTGGAGGACATTCTGTTTTCGCAGGAAATTAGGCTAAATATGCATTTTTGGTGAAACCTTGAACAAGCAGTGGATCAGAGAAAGATGAAGACTAGAGGCAGAAAAGGGCCCAAGCTAATCGGCCTAGTGCCCCTAAGGCCGATCGGCCTGAGGTCTTCTGGCCTCCACCGACGCTCATTTTTAACAAGCAGTCCTCCAAAATGACTTAAGGGCTAAATTTGTGAAGATATGGCAAGGATCCCGGGATCAAGGAGGAATCAAAGAAGATTAAGTGGAGATTTGGAAAGTTATTGAAGATCAATCTCATCCGAAGCTACCGACGTGTCAGGCCCACATGCATAAAAAATAAGGTTCCAAGACATTAAAGAAGACTTGGCGAAAGGAAGGACCAGGCCGATCGGCCTGGACCCCTCCGGGCCAATCAGCCTACCCCTTTCCTTCGCCTGTTCGCCTTCCAATTTAACCCACGAGCTTTTCAAACTATAAATACCCTGAAAATTTACCGAGTCCGGGAGGATCCACTAGAAGTCGACGAACAGAGGGACACACACCAGAATAAGCTGAGGACCGCTGCAAGTCTTCGAGGTTGTCTATGAGATGGCTTAGGATAGACCCTAGCTGCCATGGTCGTCCTTGCGCGGTGAAGTCATGGTGGAGTTCTGGAGCTGAGCCTTGTGATCTTCAAGGCTTATGTACACACGAGGTGATATCAATCTAATCTTATGCTTACTTGATCTACTACGTCGCATGCTTATTCTCATATGTTTAGCTAGCGTATGTTCTTAGTAGGAATAGATGTAATTGTGGTGATTAGTCTATGTCTTGCGGATATATCTTAGTAGTGTGTAGGAAGTCAGTGTGATTACTCTTGTGTGGTGACAACACATGGGAGGAAAAGATCGAATGATTGCGTAATGTTGAGTAGGATTGATGGCGAGTATTGTGGGAGTCATTTGAGGTAAAGCTTTGGGAAACCAGAGGCATGATGATGAAAAGGTAGGGGTTGAGAAGATCGCCTTGCCACAATCCACACCGGCATTGAATCCAAGGCCCGGGGATGCCGTTGAGGAGCACTGCCGTGCGCCCGGTGGAGAGGAGGCTACGCATCCAGCCGCGCCACACGTTCCCAAAGCCGCGGAGCTCGAGAACGCGGTCGAGAGCTTCCCAGCTAACTGAGTCAAAAGCTTTGCGGAAGTCAAGCTTAAGGACTACGATGGGACGTACTGGACGCGGTAGCACTAGACAAGTTCCGTGGTGAGCAGGAAGTTGTCCGTGATGAAGCCCCCCTTGACGAAGCCTGTCCGGTAGTCGAAGATGAGCGCGGGGATGACGCTTTGCAAGAGGTTGGTGAGGATCTTGGCAGCGAGCTTCGGCACGCAATTCTGTAGGCTGATTGGCCGGAAGCTGTCGGCGGTGACGACCTTAGGCTTCTTAGGCAGGAGCACAATGTGAGCTTGATTGACGCACACTAGGTGTGTTGTGCCGTCGTGGAAGGAAGAGAGCCATACCAGCACTGTGTCACCCACGGTCGGCCAGAACTGGCGGAAGAAGGCAGGGCCAGGGCTACTGGCGGTGCGCATGTGCCAAAGCATCGTCTTAGCCTCGGAGGGGGTGAACGGAGCCTCCAGGGCATCGAGGTGCGATAGGGAAGGGAGCAGCCGCGCAACGCCGTCTGGGAAGGTGATGGGGAGTTGGGGACAGTGTCACCGAGCATGCTCGAATAGTATCGGTGCAGAATGCGCTCCTTGCCAGCGTGGGAGGAGACGGGGACGCTGTCGTCATGCAAAACTTGAATCTTGTTGCTGCGGAGTCGCGCGGAGGCGGAAGCGTGGTAGAATGCGGTGTTTTCGGTCACTGAGTTTACATGCCTTGATGCTGTAGCGTTGGTGCTAGTAGAGGCCGTGCTCGCGAACAGCGCGTGCAAGGCGCGCCTTGACCAGGGAGCGCGGAAGGGCTTTGGCGGAGATGAGGGGGCGGCGCTCTTCTAGGAGATCCAGGAGCTCGAGGACCGTGCGGCAAGCCACCATGACGGCCGCCGGCCGCTGCCGGCCATGCGCCCACTTCTTGCATATGGCGCGCGTCCACTTGAGGCTGCGGCAAACGCAATCGGAATGTTCCCTCGCTGATTCTGGGGGTGGGCCCAGACGCACGCCATGAACCGCTGGAACTTGGGGTCAGGCGCCCAACTTTTCTCGTAGCGGAAGATGTCGGAGATGGGAACCGACGATGTGGCGGTGACCATCAGCGAGATATGATTCAAGGTGGGGCGCGACAGCGACTGCAGCACGGAGTTGAAGAGGACGGTTGCACTGTGTTGTTGGGTGAATTGAAAGATGGGACGGAGACGGCCGAGGGGAGAGCGTTCTTGATTGTGAGGGGGATTTCGCTGAATATTCCATTCCAAAGATGGAGGGAGCGATGAAATGAAAGGGTGCTTTTCAATTGGTTAAGATCTCGCTGTGTGTATGTATCTGTCCGAGGAAGATTTGCGTTCCGAAGATGGCGAGAGTACGGGGTAATTTGACAGGCAGTTTGCATGGAGGCCGTGAGGAATTCGGGGACGTGTCAGTAGTGTGTGCTTAGGGAGGCGCTCTCTGTCGTTGTCAGGCGATTAACTCTGCCGGTGGAAGGGAATATGACGTGTCCAAACGAGAATATCCATGGTTCTACAACTGTACGTTATTCCTGTATATCCAGCAGCCAAAAGGAGAAGAAGGTCAGTGTGCTAATGCGGATATGCGAAGGAACTCTCGAGTCAACTGTGGAGTTGAGGTGGTCAAGTAGAAGCACCGGACCAGTAAACAATTGCACGGCCTATTGGAACAGGGAACCAGCGGGTCAACTAGGTGCTCCTTAACCCGAATGTCAACGCTGCATTAGCAATCCAAAGTTGATCAGGCAGACTAACAAAGTCTAGTCTCGACACCATCGCAGATCATTGCTAAGCGAGGTCCACCTACTGAGATTTTTAAGCGCTGCCGGGTGCCGCGAGTGCCGACCGATGACCTCGCCTCCGACCTCCTCCCGGAAACAGGACAAGAATAATGCGTGCAGCAGCT
Organism: Setaria viridis; assembly: GCF_005286985.2. Taxonomy (NCBI): domain Eukaryota; kingdom Viridiplantae; phylum Streptophyta; class Magnoliopsida; order Poales; family Poaceae; genus Setaria; species Setaria viridis. The sequence goes on from NC_048263.2 coordinate 35,649,935, forward strand.
AGTGCCTCGGCGGCCACCACCACCACCACCACACGAACCCGTGGCCTTGTGCGCGCCGGGGTGGAAAGCTTTGGCGAGCGCGCGTCAGATCCGATCCGGTTGGCGTCACGCCACGCGATGCTCTCTGCCCGGCCGGCCACTACGGGCGCGGCGCATGGCTGGGCGGCGCACAGCACAAACGCTCGGCGTTCCCACCTCGAAGCCCCCAAAGGAAGTTGTTGCCTGCGCGCCATGGCGGCGCTGGTGGGATGGTGGAGGAATGATCTAGTCCACTGACGCCCTACCGCACTCACGCCCTCGGCAAATCTTTCCGCCGTCTTCAGGGCCCTGCCTGCCATCATTTTGGCTGCCTGTAAAGGGTGGAGATGATCACCGGGGTCGTACGATCTTTTTGAGATCACATCTATAATCAGCTACCAAATCGGCTCGAAATTGAGTGCGTCAATATGGTGTGCAATTTGGTCTCGCGAAGTGACTCGTACACGTGCTGGCATGCTGCTATTAGCATGCCCACTGGAACGTACTGGGCACAAGTGCACTAGCTACTAGCTAGTTGTCCATTATTGATGTACTCCGCTTAGCAAGGTAGGTGGCGGCGAGTGAGTGGTGACAGGGTGTGCATGCAACGTGGTGTCTATCCTGTTCGCACTCGCACTTGCGCCCCCTGGACCGTGAAAGCACGGAGCACAAACGATACGATCGTAAGAAGATATTTTGGGTTTAATTTTCTACTGTTCGTGCATCGATCTCAGGCGACGCGATTGCAATGATATTTGCGACAAAAATCTTGCTTCTTGATGAAAAAAAAAACGTGATACACAGTTGGGTGTTACTCTGTTACGACAGGTGCGAGTGTAACCATGTTGCATGAACAGGGATCAGTGAGGTGATCAGTCGACATCCCAAACTTAAGCGTAACATTGTTTTCAAAATGAAGGCGCGAGTCCACTCTCAACTCCTCTAGACATTAGGTTGTTGGGTAGCATTATGCATGAATCATGATGTAACAGAAGGCGACAGTACCGACCGCCGTACATGAACATGCATTTGAAACGGTGTAACTTGCTCGTAAAGGATAGCCCAAAGTGCCAAACTGTTGCCAATTGATTCTCCGGTCCAAACCAAATGCACTTGCGATCGGAGGGTTTTCCAGCACCCTGCTGTTGGAGATTCTTGGATGCCATCGCCGTCACCGTGAATCGTCGTCCGCGCGCATTGCAATGCAATGGGCAAAGTTCGGTGCACGTTTGTTTTCGTTACGTTACCGCATTTAACTTTATTTAGTCCAAGTCGTTGTTTGCAGGGAAGAAGAAGCAAGGATCTTTGTGCTTTTTTTCCCCGGAAGAATCTTGGTGTTTGTAGCAAGGCAAGGTGTTCAATGCGGCCGTGCGGGTAATGCAATACTACAAAACGAGACGAGACGAAAGAGGTTGCTGTTATCAAATCAACTACTGAGAAATTCAAATCGGGTGGAGGACGCATGCGTCGGGGTCGGGTGGCGTAAGCGATCCATGTCGAGTAGCGGTCGTGTCATCCCTTGCCAGATTGGTCTCAGTGCGCCGTGCTCCAGCCGCAATTGATCGGCAAGCGGACGGTGATTTCCTCTCCCACTTCCCAGCGCGCGCCGACCTCGGCCAGGGCCGCGAAACCCACCACGGCGCGGCCGCCACCGCATACAACCTGGGCGCCGCCCCTTGCCCGAGGCTCCCGAGCGCACAGCTGCCATGAGACGCGACGCCATCTTTTGCTGGGAACTAGCGTGTCCATCCATCCGCGGTGCCGGTCGGTGCATGGCCTTTGCTCGATCTCCAGTAGTTTTCTCCCGTGTTCTGCCGCACTCCCGCCCCTGCCTGACAGCGACCGGCTAGTGAGCGTGCGGCCACGGGCGTCGCAGGATTAACGACGCGACAGGCAGGGGAAATAAAATATTCGGTGCGTTTGACCGCCTTTCGGCCTGAGGCGCACGGCTGGTTTTAGTCGCGTTCGCGCCACTAGTGCGCGCCAATTAGGAAAAGCTGGGATGCGGATTGGGGATTGAGTGACTGACGAGAGTTGAAATGCTTACTAGAGTAGCCAGGTTATTGTTAATTTATGGTGTGGCCAGTGACGGCCGGCCGGCGTTGACTCAACGCCTGCTACGGGATCCCGGTCAGTGGCGAGGGACAATTCGGTGGGCAGGGCGTGGCTGCGTTTGTCTAAGGCCGCAGACCGAGGGTAGCTGGAGTCGCGATCAAATCTGGCAGGCTTGTCTTGTTGCCAGTCCTGTCATCCTGTGTTCCATGGCGTTGGTGGCTTCCTTGGCCACATAGGAGCCACTCCAAGTCAATCGTGTCCATTCTACTCGGCTCATGCACGATATGGCCGATGCCCGCAAAAAAAAAAAGTACGATATGGCCAAGATAACAGTACTTTTGGACTTAAGGTCAAGTGTTTGGCAACGGTTGAAATTGAACTGAAACATCTCCGATTCAGATCGGCTCGAGTTTGGCCGTTTTGTCCGTCGCTGTTCGCGTGACTGCGTGTCGTCGATGGGTTGAATCTCCCTGTGGGAACAGGCCCTTTGGTCAATGCGGTCCCGGCCCAGGTAGCACGGTCGAAGCATTTTCGTGGGCTCATTTTTCAGGCCACGACGGTAAGAACATGCGCCTCCTCCTCAATGGTCAGTGCGTGTTTGTCTGTTTGATTCGCTCCAAAATGGACGAAAAAAAAAACGTGTTTGATCCGTCAGGAAGAAAAAAACTCCTGTATGCATAGGAATACACCACTCCAAGTTGGAGCTGACACCCATTTTCCTTTGGTTGGAGCTGACGCCTACGCCTTGTATGCTAGGTATACTTCATCTAGAACTTCAAATATTCCTAGCCTTACACATATATCAGTATTTTCAAGGTATCAGCAAAAAGGATGGTCCACTAACTAGGGCAAAATGTGCGCGTCATGATTTTATGATTCGGATATGTGTCTAGGGAATAGATGCTCGTTTTCTAGCAATTCCAAAAGAAGAAATGAAAGAGAGATTGATCGTGCAATGTCTCCTTTCCTTTTGGTGCGTTCGCACTCACAAACATCGTCCCATGTCTGTTAGTCTGTTACAGTGTTGCTCTTCATCTCTCTAACGCCGACTTTGTGAACTATGTCAACTCTGTAATGCTGTTTTGGTTCAACAATTAACCTAGGACCATCCAATTTTTGTCACTCTATTCTTGACCATAGTACATTGTCGACTTGCAGATTGAATGAATAAATAGCCGAAATGTGAGCACCACCAGTGAGTAGGTAGGTTCCGCCTATTCAATTCAATGTTATTTCTTGATCTCCCACTAGATGTCTCACTCTACGAGATGAATTCACAAATCCAAAGTGAAGTCCTGGAGAAGATAATTAGTGAATTACTACATGGAAATAGTATTTGCGAGCAGTTCACTAATTTTTCGAATGTATCAATCAAAAGCGCACGCTCAGAGTAGAATGTTCTCTTTCTTTGTGATGCCAGTCGGAAAGAAGAAAAGAAAGTGAGGATTGATCATGGAGTGTGTTTTGCATTGCTTTCAAAGCATTCTCACTCGCAAACACCACAAGCCTGTTGAGACTTGAGACAACAGCCTGTTGTTATTCATCATCTCTCTTTAGCCGGCAGCCATGTCTGACTAATCTCCTACGTATTTTGTGAAGAGTATCAAAACGAAAGGGGACAAGGACAATCCAAGGCGCGGAGCACAACGAATGTTTTGAACTCATCATCATTACCAGGCGAACCGAAAGTTTTCTCCTTTTCTTATCTACAACACCTACAAGAAGAACCTGATTCTTGGCCCACGATTCCTGCACCGATAATCAGCCAAGAGCCGAAGAAAAGAGAGGAAAGCGATCGCACGAATGGAAACGGTTTATTCCCTCTCCCCGTCGCGTCGCTCTCTCAGACGATCGTGCAGGCGTTGGGATTCTCCTCGCTGAAGATGGTGGTGAGCCTGTTGGCGTCCGTGGCGATGCGGTAGATGCCCTCGCGCACCGGCGTCGGGTAGTAGCTCCGGTACTCCCCGGAGAAGTACTCGTGCCGCCGCGGCGTCGCCTCCCACCTCGGCAGCGGCGACGGCGTGTACCGGAGCAGGTGCAGGTACCCCTGCTGCCCCTGCGCGGGCGCCGGCGACGGCGACGGCGCCGCGCCGTGAGGCCCCTGTTGCTGACCCGGCGCGCTCCCGCTGTCGCCCGGGCCCTGCGCGTCGTCGTGCTCCTCCTGCTGCGGTTGCTCCCCTTGTTGTTGCGCTTGCGGTGGGGGAGGCTCGGGGCCGAACCGGACGCGGCCGGAGTGCTTCTTCTTGCCTCGTTTCGGCGCCTTTGGAGGCTTCGGCTCGGCCGGTGGCGGCGGGTCTTGCGTTTGCGCGGGTGGCTCGGCCTCGGCGGCGGGTTGCTCCGGTTCGGCTTGCGGTTGGGGTTGGGGCGCGTCGTGGTGCTGCTCGGGCTCGGGCTCTTGCTGCGGCGGCGGTTGAGGTTGCTGAGGCGGCTCTGGTGGGCTCTGCTTCTGCTGCGGCTGCGGCGGCGGAGACGGCGGGATCACGTAGATGGAATTGTTGCTGACCACCGGCCGAACGTAGTGGATTTCCGTGGGCGCGCCGGGCGGGTAGGCCAAGGCGTAGTCCAGCCTCTCTTTCCTCCATCTATCGCTCCTCCATCTGTCGCGCCCTGCACGTGAGCAAGCCGTAATTTGTCACCACTCAGAAACTTTGCAAGATAGTTTAAGGTTTGTTGGACATACCTGACACAAGCCAGAGCTAACACTAGCTACAACATGTCTACAACTCGAATTTAATTTTACCTCCTCCTTATTTGGAAGACGAGCTAGCTCAATTACAATGACAGCATTTGATCAGAAACAACGAGGACTCGATTATACGGAGCAGTTGACAAAAAGAAAGAAGCGGCAGTGCGGCACTTTCGAGTGTACACTCTAAGCACTCAGGGCAGAACATGACAGACCCGTGAACCATGCAACCTTCAGCCCTCTCTCAACAGTCAACGGCTTCATGCTCGACTAGGAGCACGAGAAACTACCAACTATAAGAATTGTAGCACAAACAAAAAACGAGTGAAGCAGAGAGACTTTTGTACGCACCGTTACATTTTCCGAGCGCTTTGGACACGATCTTCTCCAAGGGAGGATAGCAACCCATGTCTCTCCCTCCCTCCCTTCCTCACTACCTCGCCGGGTGGTGGTGGTGGTGGTGCCGTTGGCGCGTGTGTGCCCGTGCCCGTTCGCGTCCGGGATGCATGCTAGCTCCTCCACTCCAGTACGCGGCCACGGAATGGAAGGGACGGGCCTTATAGTAGAAGGCCACCTGTTTGGTTGGTGCTGCCGTGGTGCCACTGCGAGGAGAGAAGGAATCCAACAACAATGATCTGGTACCTAAAAACACGCTTCTTTTTCTCTCGGCGGAAGGCATCGGCGGAAGTGGCGCAGGACATATAAAGGGATGGTCCTCGTTTCCGTGGATACAAGCTTGAGCGAACAAGTGGTGGCCGAATATATTCCTGCGGAAAACGCCGCCCATGAGAGGGAAGAACGGTGTCTGCATGGCTCACATTTGTCGTGCGCAGCAGAAAAGGTCGCGGTGAGCTTGCAGATATATACTTTGTTCTGTTACACTGCTTGCGTTCCGTCTCCCGCCTCGAGTCTCACCGTGCAACTTAGATTCAGCTGCTTAATGTGGGAAGGTAAGCTAACTTTTGAGACAAAAAGTAACATGAACAAAAAGTAGGCGATGAAGCAGGAGTAAAAACTTATTCCACAAATTACGTAGTCGAGCTCATACCAGCGGTAGTCTGGCGAAGAACAATGGAAGTATGGAAGCGGCCACCGGACTTTGATCCCTGAATCCGATACCCATAAATCTGTGGCTTGGTAACTTTATCATCAAGAAAAGTTACATATCTGGAAGCGAAATGGCCGCCTGAAAGCTAACGATTTTTTTCTTACCAAAATAGGAGTAGATTGATATACAAAAGGTAAATCCCGCGGTCTAATTGCCACAACAAATGAATCCATATGTTTTTTTTTATGAATACTATATATCTCCTTCAAGCACCATCTATGCTAATGCCCACCACTAATCCTGCAAAGTACAGGATAACTTCGACCTGCATAAGGCAGGATTTTAGCTTACCAAACAAAAGCATGACCCTCTAATTTCCTCATCTCCATGCTACGCTGAAAGCATGAAAAGCTCACGACAAAACAGACTAGATCACGCCGCAGTTGATTGCAACGCTTTTATCGTTCTCCTCCGCCATGTGGCAGTTTCTGGCTCAAAGCTAAGCTCCCAGGTTGGCCAGTAGTGAAGGTCCTGCTTTAGGGTAAGTACACGAGGCTTTCCATTCAAATGGACGGTCCTTACCCTAACAAATTCACCATCTTCCAGGCCCTAACCAAAAGAATGATTAAGCCATATTAATTTACATAAATGGTGGAGGAACATAGTAAAACCATATCTAATTATCAATATACTGCAATATAGTGATAACCAAATAAGAAAAGACAGGAAAATAACGATTGATGCATAGCATTGCACGTACCTTCACCACCTGTATAAAGGTTTCCAGATCTGGAGTTGGTTGCCCATTAATTTCAATGATCCACTGGAGAGCATAGAGACCATATCTATGTACCGGACTTCCGTGACACCATCTGCATAAAATCATTGGCGCTCAGTATTCATTCCCGGTCATATCTAAATGTGCTATTGCTCAGAGTCTAACATCTATACAATTATGTAGATAACAGACCCTGTCCACCCAATTACATTCATCATGGAGAAATATGCAACATGAAGTATGCTAGATTGCTGGTTGGTTTTAAGCCACTTCCGCCCTAAAGGCAAAATAAGATGCCAGCCCTTTATTTTTATCCAAATGATAGAATTGTTTATACCTAACCACATGACATTCACTCACAACTCTTCTAAGCTCTTCTAATTTTTTTCCGGGCTCACATAAATGAACTGAAGCCCCGTACATGCCGAACTTGATGAGCACTCCGCAACAAAGTTCTTTACAATTCTAACGTCAGATAGTAGTCACCAGAATGATTGCTAATCCAAATCTTTAGTCAGTAAATGCTCGCAGATTCAAACATTAAGTTGATGAGAAGTTTATGGATTAGAGATGTTTCTAATATTGTATACATAAGTTCGTAAGGTAATCTCACCTAGCAACATAAACTCCATGACCTTCTTCTGGCAAGAAGCCAAGTGCACGCACTGCTGAATGAGGATCCTGGATAATGCATCCACACCAATTAACCATTCGGGTTGTACCATTGCCATCTCTTACATCAGTTCCAACAATAAGTTCAATTTCTTTTCCCTGCTCAAATGTTGAAAGAGTTACAATCTACACTGCTCATTTATTTTGCATTCATTTATATCGAAAAAGTTCAGTTATGTCATTCTAACCTGACGGAAGATTGTCATGTTCAGCACTCCATCTGATCCAATGGATTGGTCCAACTCTTGGCAAGCCTTCTCAATGTCAAGGAAGCATGTAATTGGCTCTTTGTTGATAGCAAGAATCATATCTCCCTGCTCTAGAAGATTTTCAGCTTTTGATCCAGCCAAACACCCTTTCACCCGCAGGACTTGTCTACGAACAGGATCCTTCTTTGCAAGGTCCTGGAAGCATAATCGCAATGAAATATTAAAAGTTTGATGTGAGCAAAAACTTCTCTATTTGCAGGTAACACAGGACAAAAGGGACCATACACTAAATTTGACAACTATTTGAGTTGCTCACTAACAGACAAACTGCATCTGAATTAGTAAGAAAGAGCAAATTGATCATCAAAATTTATCTGGTAAAAAAATGTGTGGTGGTACAAGGCAATGTGGCTCAAAAGATGTTAGGCAAAAATATAATCGCATATGCAGATCAGGCAGAATACAGAGTATTTAAAACTTTAAAAGAATGATTACCTGCACCCAGTTATCACTCAATCCATAACTTCTCGCCTTGGATAGCAAAGTTGGATAAAGTTCCACCTCCAAAAGTCTGACAAATGGCATTGGCCTCTTTATTCCATTGATAAGTCGAAAAGGGCCTTGAGTACGAGAGATAATCTTCTCAAGTACTTGGCTTATTGCATATATTGGTATGCCTCTAACAAACTGATGATCCTCCGAACTGCTGCAGCCATATTTCAGCTGGAGAAAACAAAGTGCGAGTTATACACCTGTAGTACAGTAGTAGTACTAAATACACAGAAGAATGAGTAAATGGCCAGCTTTTACCATTCAAGAATTAGATGCATCTCTAGGTAAGACTTGTAATGGCTGTCAATTACTAATAAAATCCATATAGTAAGGTAATCTGTAGAAGTGGCTGGTACTTTAACAAAGTCTATCCGGTTTAGTTAAAACTGTTGGGATTATTTTACTAGTAGCCCATATGAGTTTACTGTTATTTACTTGATGTTAGAGACATCACGCGGCTAACCTTGCGCGTAAGCCGTCGTTTTGTTCTTTTCTTTGTTCTTTTGAGTGTATGTGCCTGGGAACATGCCAGCATCATTACTTAAGAAACATACAAAGGAAAGAACTCGTGAAACTAACCTGAGTGGAAAAGCTTGCCCACAATGCTTGAACTCGTCCTTGCTCATCAGTCAAGATGCCCGAAAATGCGCTACCAAAATCTAAAACAAAAAATTTGGAATATAGTCAACCTTGAAAATTCAAACATGATCCAAATATCGAATCCAGTGAAATTTCTATAGGAAGTACCAGTATCGAGCTCAATGACCTCCATGTTTATTGCACGGTATCGTGGACAATCAGCTGAGCCAATATTAACAGCTGTGCAAGGATTAGTTATGATTGATTTCCTTGATGTTGCCTGTAAGCTTCTACTTAGCCCAACTAGATAGACAGAATCTCCTCGTCGCAAAGCAGGTTCTACACAAAAAAAAATGTTTTTTAAACATATATAAATGGACCATTTTTGTGAAAAAGGCAAGGTGCCTGGAAAATGAAAAGTTCAGTTGCTATGTACTCTTTTCTAATGGTATAACATAATTATTCTTAACAGTGGTACGATAAAGTAAGGCATGCTGACTGGAAATGAAAATTTCGGCAACTATCTACTAACGGTATGGCATGATTAAGCTCAGCATTTAATTCAATAAAGTGAAATGAATCACAAGCCAGTTTCTTCAGATAATATTGGAAAAACATGGAGAAACTCTAAAAGAGGCAAACCTGGTAGAAGCTTAGCAGCCCGGACAACAGATGCCCCAACTCCTAGTGCAGAAGGATCATAAGCCACCAGTGCAAAGTTATGAACAGGATGCAGGAAAACAACCTGAAAAATAACACACACACACACACACATATAAGATATAGTTGAAATTCTGTATGCCTTAGCTTTTATAATTGCGAACAGAACAAACATACCTCTGCAGGTATTTCAATGGGATATGCAGCAAACGAAAGCATTATATCAGAGATAGATACAGCAACTGTATTCCTATCAACAGCAACCAGACCCAGATTATCAGAATGATATATTATAACCCCAGTTCCAAAGAAATGTTGTGAGTGCACTCCATCAAGCATACAAACTGGCGGCACATGAACCTGAAAATAGAGAAGACAGAAGGTTTTGAGTAACAGACACAAAAGCCACTAGAGCAAGTCAAAACCAAAAATACGGGTTGCTTAAATTGCAGGGCAGTTCAACAATTAGCAGGAGTGCTCCCAAAGCACTGGAAAATAATGGAGTGAAGGAAATAGAGATCATATAGAAAATAGTCTAACAGTCAGCGAGGAAAAACAGGTAAGCTCTTATTTTGGCTCCAATAGTGTCAATACAGCCAAAATAAGCACATTTCATTATTGAAAAGTTCACATTGAAAATATGACATTAGCACAATATTCCATAACATGTAAGTTCTTAACTTTTCCCCAGATTGAAGTATAAATAAAATGCTCCACCAGTGTAAATTTACGGTGCCTAATTATTTTTGGGGGTTCAGCCTCTTCTGGAAACATAAGGATGAACTTGTCAGGAAATTTATTTTTGGGGTTAAGCCTAAATCCTATTCGTATGCCCATACTATCAAAACAGAGGACAACATACTGTGGCAATACCTTGGGTAACTTCAACTTCAGCATACCAAGAAAGGTCAAATAAATGAAGCTAGTTTTTCTTGGCTAAGCTTTTGGGCTTTTGGAACACTGTTCGCAGCCTAACTCACAGAAAAGCTTATGCAGCTTCTAGCCTATATGTGCTAGCCTGCGGCAATACAAAATCTAGCACCCTAGCCTCTCAGAGTGTTACATGACAGATCATGATTATAAAGCGCATGTTCCATTAAAATACATGCATTCCTCACCTCAAACATAACAAGGGCTGGTTCAATTACTTGTTCTGCCAATGACGCATTACTTGATATTGTTCGAGCAAGGTCAGAGCCTTCTGCGTTCGAAGGATGCCTCAAAACACCACTTTTCACATCCTCTAGATCTCCATAAGATGGTAAAGTTCCCTCAGCAGCAATTTCCTCATCCACACGTCGCCTTTTTTTCTCAATGACAGAATCTTCACTAGAGTGAGATCCATCTACGACAATCTCATCGTCAGTTTGCACTTTGATGCATCCATCTGCCAAATTCTCAGAATCATACTGGCACTTGAGATCCATAGGACTAGATTCGGATAAAGATGAAACAGAATTTGAGTTTGTGTCCACATGACTAGCATGGTGAGCTGAAGCTAAAAATGGAGATTCAGATGGTATAGCTGGTTTTGCAGTCCACAAGCCAGTTGCATCATTTCGAGTATATAACTGAGGTGGCGCGTACCATTCATGCTGATCAATTGTCACCAGTACAGACTGATCACGTAAATAAAAATAATCAGTTTACTTAGAAAAACAAGACTCAAGTTTCTACTAGGATGTGTAGGAGATAAGGAATTGCTTATTCTGATAAACCTGCTATTCAAGAATCTTACCTTGTTCCGATGACGATCAGTGTATTTTACATATTCTAGAGGCACTCGTGATCCCCTTGACAATTTTGAAAGAACTGCAATAAGGTCATCTAAATGCACAATATCCTCTCCTGCAAGCTTTTTAATTATTGCATGGCGTGGAACAGATGCTCGAGAGAGCGTGTACCTGCATTGCATAGTGTTAAATAGGTCGAAGAAATGGCCAGTTTGCTTTGGTATCAATCATATTCGTTAGAAAAGATATCAGTTAGCAAACTGAAGGAGTAAACTGTGTAGGTAAAAAAATAATGAAGACCCAAAGAACAAATACAGCATGTATTGCTGTTTAAACCACAATAGGAAGGTTATGATCAGTTGCTGGTTGGGAACCTGTTGGAGTTCAAATGCAACCTTATGCAAGGATAGCAAATCAACATTTAACAAACTATCACAGATGTACATCTTCAAAGCCCCATGTTAAAAAGGCCATTTGCCAATTGCCATTATTAATCCTTGCAATCCATTTTTAACTACAAGGCAATTCCAACAGCCTACTTCCAAAGGATTTGTTACGTTACTATAAATGAAAGGCTGGAAACAATAACAGCAAATAGGTAATCATTCTTTAAGGAAATGGAACATCAGAGGCTATGTTACAGTTGGATTTCTTACCCTGCTTCTGCAACATATACGAGACCACATTTGAATCGGAAGTTTCTAGCCTGAAACAAGACAAAAGCATGATTAGCAAAATTTTGAAAGTTCAACAAATACTATTGGTGTAGACGTTGATGTTGCCATTCTAAGTTCAAACATGAGAAAATGATGTAAGAAACAATTGACTGTGTTCAGTTATGTAGCATGAGATAGAGTTGTGAGCCGTTTCTGTTCAATTATGTAGCATAAGATACAGTTGTGAGAGCACCATTTCTGGTAAGAAGTTCAAAAAGATTCGTTCATTTTAGTAAGTTACAGGGGGTTTCTTTCCACAGAAAGGGATTTACGGATGTAATGGTGGGAGAGCTCACTTCAGGTTCTCACTTCTCAGTGAGATCCCTCCCTCATAAAATGTGACTATGCGAGCACCTCCAGTAGGTGCTTAAATGGTTGCATTATCTACTAGAAATAGGTAGTTACATGCACAAGTACAAGTTCAGCATTGATGCCACATCAACTAGTGATACTGTAAAATTAGCATCTTATCATCCTACATGGCGAGAAATGGTGATTTTCCTTTGGCAGACACCTCCAAGCATCTTAAAGCAATAAATGTTTGTCTAACTGTTTGGATTAACTTAATGGTTATTTCAGGCTGTATAAACAAAAAAAAATACTCAACTATTTTAAAACAAGGGGGAACAGTTGTCATTGTCTATTTTTCAGGTGCTTTAATAAGGGTAGTAGAAGTAAAGATGAAGGTTCAATCATACTTTACCTGCTGATATGAAAGTGGATGGATGACAGCACCACTAACTTCCAAGAAATGATTTGGAGTTATAGAGTGCAAATCCTCAACCTGCAGAGCCCAGGTGGTACTTCTTAAAAGGTTCAAAAGATGTGGCATGCTGACTTAAATATAGGAACGGTAAAGGCGGCAATGAGCAGACAATATATCATCCAATAGATGTAATATAGATATAACTATAAAAAAAAAGATACGGTAGATCAAAATTGCCAAATACCTGCAACTTTACTGTTAAAGGAACACCACCCCTTTCTATCTGCAAATCGATCTCCCGGCCAACACTATCATCAAGTAAAGTTTCCAGTCTAAGAAACTGTGTTACAACCTGCAATCAGTTAAAAATGGTTAAACAGCATCCTAGAGTCAAAAATATATGTGCTATGGACCATGGCAAAGGAAATCAGCATCAAACATACTTTTGTTCCCCGTTTTAGCTTGCGAAGAGCGTTCTTTTTTGTTTGCCATTATACGATTCCAGGAAGAGAAATAGCTATACGCCCCTAGCTCATTTAGTGTTTGCTACATTTTCCAAGATTTAGCTCATTTATACATCGGTCAACATGGGTACTTAAGGAGACAACTAACTTAATGAGTAGAGGTTTGTGCATTTTCTTAATACCATGCTAGAATGATAAACAAAAAAGAATGGAGTAGTTAAAAGTAATCAAAGATGTTCCTGTATGCTTAAATGAGAACAAAGGTTCTGACATGCTCACAGCTGATATTTCCAACAGCAAATAGTAGCAGTCGAGTTGCTAATATAAAATCAACCTTACACCATAGCCCATGAATTATTCAAAAGTAAATAAACAGTGAGTCAGTCATGTGCATAAGTGAAAGCATGTCTTTTCTTTACTAAAAAAAAGTAGCATTTCCTCGCTATAATATTACCCGTAGAATGACATTGCGATGACAGTTTCTACTTTCTAGCATAAAATTGGCTACTTTTTAGGCATCCTAAGCATAGTCCATAGCATAGATTCATTCTGAACAATTGAACATAGCCCGCTATATTCACTTCAACCGCTCGAACTAGGTATTTAGAAAACTGTGCATGAAATGTATATGCTACTTTATTAATGTCTTCAGTACTTAACAGACAAATATGGTGGATTATCATATATATCTGGCAATTAAAAGCAGTACTCACCTCCTCATTGATGCAAACTAGAACATCACCAGGTTCTAAATGTTTATGTGCAGGACCTTCAGGCACCTGCATGCACACAGCCTTCCGGTTTCAGCAGTCGCAAGTTACAGAATGGCATTATACAATAAGTAGCACGATAAGTGGTAGATTAAAACATGCTTATAACTGTAAGCACCAGAAATTACCACTGAATCAACAACCAGCATTCCAGTCTCGCCTGCTGGAGAAACTAAGCGCACCATCTGTAGAGAAAGCAAGTTGCAGTTCTTAAGCTTAGACCATGGAGGTTGACAAGTGAAAATATATTCTCATCATACCATGGAGAAACAAGCTTACAAAAGTTGTTGGAGATCTAAAAAATCAGCAATCACAAATTACCTAGTCAATTAGCGAGAAACAGACAATGTGCAAGAATATACCTGTTCTGTTTCATTCCGGAGGCCAAGACGACGAGTTTCTTCAAATCCTTTGTGTTGAAAGGTCACCTTTCAAAGCAACAGAAAAAAAGAGGAATACTATGATGCCCAAGAACCACAGCGAAAGCAGTAACAACAATGAAGAGAAATCACGTAGCGTCAAGAATATATTTAGTACCACAAGGTTGAATGCATGAATATTTGAGACAAAGTGAATCTTTAGCCAATCTTATTCTTAATCTATCCCAACAACAAAGAAATGCCTCATATGATAAAACAGTGGGATCAGCTTACTCACCTGAAGTGTACCACGTGGAATATAAATGGATTCTGGCTTGGTACCAAATGCATCCCAACTATCACGTATCAGATTCAGTGCTCTAACAACCTGAAATAGTTTAGACATAATTTGCAACCAACAACGGCACCACAACAAAGAAAGGAACTTAGATAGTAATGACATTCCCATCTTCATGATCTTATTTTTTGTGATTTCTAACTTCTACATGCTCTTTCTAGCTCTATGTTGCCTAATTTCTCAAAGGGCACAGTAAAAATGCATTACTAAAAGGTTAGTATTCCAAATAAAAATGTTTCACATTTGTTCTCTCACTTAATAGACTCGAAGAAAAACTTCCAGTTAGCCAACTAAACTGCTTCTGTAAAGCCTTGTATTGTTAGACACAAATGTTATGTACTGGAAGCCTTCCAATTTTCATGGAGTTCTACTAAATTCAACAATTTTGGAACATCTAATATAGCATGACATTGTAGTGTGCTAATGCTCATTTATAAACAACTTACACGTTCTAATGGAAGGAAGAAGGCAGAAGCACTGGAAGATTTGCTTCCAGCATTCAGGGCAACAGCCCTTCCTTGGCAATCAACAACAGGGGAACCACTAGAACCACCTTTAGTACCAGATGCAGCCTAAAGAAACAAATGATCCATTAGCTTACAAGCAATAACAACATAAAAACAAAAGTAGCACACTATTCTATTAAGTCAATAGAAGATCAAAATCATTGTGAGCAGATTAATATGAACTATCTAAAGATGCATGCAACATCAAATAGCCAAAGAAAGTTACCTGCATATAGAACGTATTGAAATCATTGTATCCATCCCTGACAAGAAATTAAAACAAAAAAAATATAATATTAGCACCAAGATATAATGTATAATCCAACATATCATTTACAAGCTTAAAATAGCTAGCAGCTCCAACTGGATGAAGAGAACAGAAATCAAGGAGTCTACAGAGCCAGTTTGATATTTCAAAAAATAATGGTAAAATAACAGGAGTGAGATTGTATATTTCATTTCTTTCTCCCCTCATCTCTTCACTTCAGAGTTCAGATAGCAAACAGAGGTGTCACTACAGTATAGAGTTATCGTGACTATTCCAAATCTCCTTTGTTGCCACAAAAATATAGAAACCAACAAGTGCGAGAGTTGAAGTTTGTCTATGTTGTCTCCTTTTTCTATGCGCTATGTACAAAGGGATGCCGTGATAAAATAAATAGTAATCAAAAGGAGCAAGCTATGTAGAGATAAAAAAGAGGGAGTACTTCTTGTAGTAAGGTGCTTCTCTATCAAGTCGAGCAAGTGTTCCTGCCAAAATTGAAACCTGCATCCATTAAAAATAAATAAGAAAACATTACAAAACACAAGGAATTTATCAGACAAATTTCAGCAGTTAGATCTACATCCAAGAACGAACAATGTCTAGGCCTGAAAGCATGCATCAGTGCAAAACTATCTGGTGCTATTAAGAAGTAGAAACCCACATCCTAGAACATGACATTAAAACCATGTCAGAATCCCGATTGAAACCAATTTGCTCAAGGTCTTTCTTTCAGCTTGGCATACCAAATATTTTTGTTTGCATGGTTTTTTGGCACTACCTGATATTATGTTTGCATGCCAACTTGTCAAATAAGCGTCTTCTGGGTCAACCAATGCTAATGGCTGAAACTACTTCATGGTGAAAAGGCCTTGTCTTAGAATTAAAAAAAGATGGAAAACAAATGTGTATTTACAATTCCAAATGCCATTCATCTAACAGATTTCTACGCATTCGCATGTCAATCTGGGCAGGTGGTCAGGCCTAGAGTGTGCAGGCATCAAAGCATGAGAAGCGCCAGTGCATGCATTGTCCCTTTTTGTTCACACACCGAGCTCTCAGAACCATATCATCACAGTCATAATGCAAAATAAGAAGACTAAAACAAACATGGATAAAAATTGGGGGAGAGGTACAGCCACTCCATATCTTTTTCCCTGATAAGAGAATACAAAGGCATGCTACCAAACATTTCTCTTCACCAATAATTCTGAGGTGTTACACGTAATATACTTTTGTCACAAAAAACAATACAATCATAACTCTCAACCGCAGGGAAAGTTAAGGATAAATGAGATTTAATTATGATCTACCACGTCATTGTTTGCAAAGCATTTGTAAGAGAAACTTGAAGTATGTAAACCATTTCCCTAATTATTTCATTGAAATGTCAACATGTCACAATTAAGATTTAACGAAATAGGCTTTGATGCAGTATAAAATGGATCGGACATGGGACCTTAGCTGCATAAGTTCTGGATATTGCAAGCAAAGAAGATTTGTTTCACAGTGCAGAAATAGGAAAAAAAACTAAGGCAGTAAGGATTGATCAAGAGCAATTATAAAACATAGGCATGCTGTGGGCTGTAGTGGCTAACAAGGAAATTTATGCGGCGTACTTTACAAGGTGGGACGTAACAGTCAGAGATTATCTTCTACTATTAATACAATGATACGCAGTTCTCCTGCGTGTTCAAGGAAAAAAACAGTCAGAGATTAGGATAGAACTCAGGGAACCTTTTCGCCGCTGTCATTTCCAACAACCCGGATTTCTAGCCCGACTGATGCTGCTTCAGGTGCCAGCGGAATCTCATCATACTTAAGAAACTTAATGGCACCTGGATCATAGCGAAAAAAACCAAAATCATGTACCTGTTTCGAGAGAAGAGGGGGAATTTTGGATTAACACGTGGCATTAGTATTGGGAAAGCAATAAAACATAACAGAATGGAATCGAGCAGAATATATACTCACAGGATCTCTGTACAGGGGGTACACAGGGATCTCTTCCCTGTTCACGAACATGGCCTCCGCGACCACAGGCCCTGTCACCGCGATAATCGCAGCAGCAGCAGCAGCAAACAAATCATTCACAAGTCGCACGAATACACATCGAGGATACGTGAGAATGGGAGCTGAAGGCAGCAGTTCCTACCTGGCTTGACCACGTGGCGGTTGGTGAGGATGATGCCGCGGGACTTGTCGACGACGAACCCCGTGGCGTAGCTGGCGCCCGCCACCTCGGTGTCGAAGGCGCGCGGCGCGGTGGTGCGGAGGACGACGACGGAGGGCACGACGCGGGAGAGCGCGCGGCGCCAGTCCTCCGCCGTGACCGACGACTCGATCTCCATCGCCAGCTCGCTGCCGGCCTCCTCCTTGGCGGGGCTCTCCATCGCCGGCCGCGATCTGGTTTCCGGTCCGGCGGCCGGCGGGCTCGGCTCGGCTCGAGTGGCCTCTCCGGCGGCCGCTTAGGGTTTTGGGCTAGGGGCTAGGCTCCGATTCGGAGGAGGATTTTTATCATCACGCGGGCGACGTGAATCCGGGATGGCCGGGATGTTGACGTGGTGTAAGGTGAGTATGAGATCAGCGGAAGAAGTTGGGAGTGGAGCTGGTGGTGAATGCGCTGCGGACTTGGGAGCTTGGCTGGCTGGCTGGCGTGCGCACGAGATTTCGGGAGGGGAAGACCACGGCCGAAGTCACGCGCGCCCCTCATGCCTGCTGGTGGGCGAAGAAGATATTTTCCTCGAGAGTCGCGGGATTAGGCCCAATTTAATTAAGCAGGCCGTGGGCTCATGGGCTGGTTTAGTTAAACAGGCAGACTACTTCGAAATTGACTCGGCCTCGAATCAATTATGCAGGCCATGGGCTTGTTTGGGGACCACAATTTCCAGGCCCTGGCAGATTTGTTCTGGACTTCTAACTGATTAGTTGCCTGTCTTCTCCAAAAAATAATTTGCCTTGGTTTTAGGATGGAAAGGTGAAGATATAGAATAAGGAATCCTTCTGCCGGTGGCCTTACGTTGCTTTTCAGATGCCGCCGTGGTCTGGGACGGCTATAGTTGAGCAGAAGTAAAATTCATCGGCTCCATTTGATAGTCGCGTAGCATTTCTGTGGTGCATAATTATATGCAGCTGCAGCTAGATGGAACGCTCGTTGAGGGCACCTGTCGTAGTGAGCTGCAGCATGCTGACTAGCTCACCTAAACGCACGGATTTGATGACGGTGTTAAGGTGAGCGGGAAGCCGAATCAGTGTGACAGATGGCACTGCTGAACGCGCATCGGGGCAAAACGATATAGATTAAGGTTCTTTAGAAGCTCCTTTCGTAAGATTCCTATTACATCCGAATGTTTAGATACTGTTATTGTCGAGATTAGCGGATCAAGACTACGGCAAATAAATTTCTTTTATACGTGTAAGGCTTCGGATGGTGGCATGAGAGGATACGGGGTTAGACTGGTTCGGGCAGGAATAGCCCTACGTCCAGTATGAGAAGCTACTCGTGTTACTCACGCGTGGTCTGTATTATGGGTTACAAACAGGCGAGAGAGGGAGCCGGTCCCAAGTCTCTTGGGTGTGCACTGATGCTCGTGAGGAGAGTGTGTAGGTTCTGTTGGCTCGAGCCTCCTCTGTCTCAGGCCTCCTGGTTCTTCTTTTATAGCGCAAGGAGGTAACCGGGGTTACAGACGAGCCAGGCGTGTGGAGAAGTAAAAGAGATAAGCTAAGTAAGGTACAACACGGGGACAAGGAGCGAGTTCCCAGGTCGCTGCCTTCCTCTCCAACCTTTGTCTCCCGTCAGCGTGGCCGTCGGAAGGGGGCGGCTGCCGCTGGATCCTGTCGGTGATTCTCTGGTCGACCGTTGCCGCCAGGCATGATGATGATGCCCGGCCGCCTTAGCCGTGCGCGTCGTGAGGGACGGATGACCCTTGTAGTCCTGCGTGTTGCTCGTGGAACACGGACGTCGCGTCCCTGTCGCCGAGCAAGCTGAGCGCGAGAACGGGCGGCGCCCTCCTGTGCCGGGCAACGCATGCAATGAGTACCCTACGGCGAATCAGGGGAGGCCACGACCGTTGTAGCCTGTGCGGTCGTGGCTATAATGTTCCGCCCGGGTACTTGTAGCGGGTCACGTCGAGGGGCGCGGGCGCCTTTCTGCGCGCTAGGGCCACGACGCATTTATGGCGAGATTCATGGGGGCCCACGAGATCCGCGCCCTCGTCTGTTGGTCTGCGCCCAAGGCGGATCCTTGTCTTGTGGGCCCGGATGAGTCCGACCCTCTACGCCCGGGGTCGGGCGAGGCGGGGGCCCTGTGGCGAGGGGTCGGGCACACTCGACCCTAGGACCGTGGGTTGGGCGAGGCGGAGTTTCGCCAGCGAGGGGTCGGGCGTGTCCGACCCTGGGACCTTGGGTCGGGCGAGGCGGAGTGGAATGCTCCTTGCCCATGCCGGGTCGGCGGGGGTCGCTATTGCCGTAAGTGGGTCTGAGCCTTTATGATTGTTGTTTGAGGGGTACAAGGAGGTCGTTAATATTTCCCTCCAACAGATACAAATTACAAAACTAATTATACAGATGGAGGCTAATTTGCGAGACGAATCTATTAAACCTAATTAGTCCATGATTTGACAATGTGGTGCAACAGTAAACATGTGTAATGATGGATTAATTAGGTTTAATAGATTCGTCTTGGGAATTAGCCTCCATCTGTGTAATTAGTTTTATAATTAGCTCATGTTTAGTCTTCCTAATTAGCCTCTGAATATTCGATGTGACTAAATTTTAGTCCGGACTAAAGATCCAAACAACCTCTAAGGGGCCATTTGTTTCCCGCGGCTAAACTTTAGCCCCTATCACATCGAATGTTTAGATACTAATTATTAAATATAGACTATTTACAAAATCCATTGGACAGATGGAGGCTAAACGGCGAGACGAATCTATTAAGCCTAATTAGTCCATGATTTGACAATGTGCTGTTACAGTAACCATTTGCTAATGATAGATTAATTAGGCTTAATAGATTCGTCTTGCCGTTTAGCCTCCATCCGTGTATTTAGTTTTACAATTAACTCATATTTAGTCCTTCTAATTAGCCTCCGAATATTTGATCTGATATGGACTAAACTTTTACCTTAATCCAAACACCCATTGACTATGCGAGCTCAGATATTCTCTGAAGTACATACAGTGCATGCACGCTGTGACCTGTGAGCCGATTCCAGATTCCTGGAGGATGCAGTGCTCGTAAACAGATGGACAAAGCAGCGCGACCACCGACGGCCGACATGCCCAGCGGCCAGCGCGCGAGGCAAATCCAACGTGGGAGCACATGGAGCCACCCAAGCCGTCACGCGTGAATTGTCTTCCTGCTCCTCCCTCGCCCAACTCTTTCCGTTTCACGTCATCCTCCCATCACTCGCAAAGTCGCAGTCAGTTGGATGCCTAGCCCATCCCGGCATGCACGACATGATACTGATTTGCAAGCACGGCGCCGACCCGCCCGCCCCGCCCGCCCCCGTGTCCCAGAGGCTGCAAAAGCACAATACCGTGCAATCTAGTTTCAAGTAACCGTCAGTTGACAGGAATGCTCGCTTGGGGAAAAGGCTTATCGTTCCCTACCCTTTCGAAACTCACAGTTGAGAAGGAATCAGAAATGCCTCTTCTTCCTGAATTTGGAATAAATTAATCTAGGAGTAAAAGGCTAGAAGAACTATAAACAGATGTGAGGGATACAGGGATAACAAGGTAAAGAGAAGAAATTGCAGCAACAGCAGCGACTCTGTAGAGAGGTCACGCCAATAAAGACCAAAACTTTACACCATTTGGACCACCCCTAACAGGCCCATCCACCATTGACCGGCCAGATGAAGTTGCAACGCCGCACAATAGCAGCAGCAGATCGAGGGTCCGCATGAACCGAAGCATCCAAAGAATGTCAATGTATATATGTACCGTCAGCCTTCAGTTGCCGAGCTTGCTACTATGTCTGAACTGATCCGATGGTCTCCTTCTCGAACCGCTTGATCTCGCCCGCCACTCGCTTCATGCTATCGTCGTACACGAAGGGGGTCTTCTCAAACATGATCTTGCTACCGTTAACTGGCATCGGGACGAACTCACGGCACGGCTCTCCCATGACGTTGATGGAGTTGTGATAGTGGTAGTATCTGATCAGGCTCTCCGTCTTGTGCGTTGTCCTCCCGCGGACGTTTTGCGACATGTGCACTCCAGTTGAGTAAGCGTTTCGAGCTTGGATGGCGTACTTGCGATCCCGGCGAACTTTGGTGATGGAGTTGTGGAAGACGAGTTTCTCAAATCCCCATTCTCTGCATATCAATGGGCACACGTGTAAGATGCTTTAGCATGGAACAGTAAGAGGCCTACTGGATTATCAATTATCAATTTGGAAACAAAGGAATAAAAAATCTCATGTAGAGAGAAGCAAAATAATATGCAAGACAAAAAAATGTTTTTTAACTTTTGGAATCAAATAATTACCTGCGATAGAAACTTATCAGCAGCAATTCTGATTTTAGTGAAAGTGGTACAGAAGGCACGTATGCAGAGCTTTTTCTGTTTTCCTTTTTCAATTGAGGTTGTTTTTAATTTTTCAGTCAGTGATGAGAAACATTTCATCTGTACAGCATTTTCAGCTTGTAAAAACTAAAAGATGACCTTTTTATGACCAACTTGCTATGCATATCATCACACTGTCATTTGAAACATATTAACCTAACAAATGCCTTACTACGATTTTTAGTTCCGGCGTGAACATTGCACAAGAATCTTCGGTTAAGTAGGGACAAATGCACTGAGTGTTTGCACCTGACTTTAGAGAACACAGTTGGAATCTAACTAAGGCCATGTGAGGGTTGCAAGGTCACAAAGAACAACACATTACCAAATCAGTCAACAGATTGCATAAACAAATAGCCACCGACTTGCTTTCTTAACCAATCAGAGGATGTCTGTATGATTACTCAAATAGGAAACAATTGTTTCCTTGTGGCCCTAAC
This sequence comes from Setaria viridis, assembly GCF_005286985.2. NCBI lineage: Eukaryota > Viridiplantae > Streptophyta > Magnoliopsida > Poales > Poaceae > Setaria > Setaria viridis. The sequence continues at coordinate 35,672,076 of NC_048263.2, forward strand.
ATGATGCCTACAAACAAGCGTAAATTTAGGATGATTGTAGCAACTGGGGCAGTTTTCAATACAAAATGTAATTGCATATGTATGAATCAAACCAACGTAAAGCATGTGGTACGAGGAAACAGGAATACCAACCTTGAGTAATTTCTGCTTGGATCCTCCACGCAGAGCTTGCTGGACATTGGATTCTGCTCGATGGTGAACTGAGAGTACCCCGAGAGCTTGCCAATCACCTCATCGAGCTTCTGCCCATTAGGCAGGTAAAGGTACTCGTCGACGTCGAAGAAGAAGGTCCAATTGGCGGCGTGCCGGTACCGGTGCAGGCAATCGTTCACCACCAAGAACTGGTTGTAGTAGTATCCATCGTACTCCGCCTGCGCCCGGATGTCCTGCACGGTGACCCGGCCGGCCCTGACCCACGGATCCAGCACCGCCTTCACCTCCGGGCTGATGCCGCCGGCGTCGTGGAGCACGAAGTGCGACCTGGGCCCGAAGAAGTGAGCGTGGTATGCCACCCACTCGCGCATCCGGCTGGCGCTGAGGTTGCCGTACAGCGACGAGCCGCAGTAGAGGTAGTCGTACTGGAACGGCGGGCTGAAGCGGGACTCGTCGTAGGAGCCCGGCGCCTCCTCGAGAGCGACGAAGCGCTCGTACCGACGGGAGGCGGTGGAGTAGTAGGCGTGGACGAGGAGCTTGCCGCCGGCGTTCCCGGCGTTGGGGTTGGACGGGAACGTGCAGTTGACGACGACGACGGTGTAGACGCGGCCGTAGCCCCAGTCCGGGAGCATCTTGTACGCCTTGGTCCGGACGGGGCGCGGCGAGGGGTCGCTGGCGGTGGGGTTGGGCAGCCACTCGCACTTGAAGTAGGGGGTGCCGAACACGTGGGTGGGCTTGGACGCCAGCCCCACGACGGCGAACGTCCGCGGCCCGCCCCGGTACGCGCCCATCTGCACGAACAGCGCCGCTGCGCTGCCGTACGGCCGGAGCACCCGCTTGTTCGGATCCTCCGGCCGCGCCGGCCGCGCCAGACGCACGTGGGCGGCATTAGCAGCGGCTGTGGTGGTACCTGAAACCGCCGCCGGCTGTTTCGTGTCCGCGGCTGCGCCGGCGGTGGCGTTAGAAGACGGGAGGTCGGCGGCGGCGGTGGTGGCGAGCAGGGAGCAAGGGGACGACGCGGAGGTGCGAGCCGCGGTGAGCATTGAGCCGTAGGGCTGGAGCTGCCAGAACGCCACGAAGAGCGTAAGGAAGGCGAGCGAGGCCACGAACGACTTGACGTCGACGCACGGGATGGCGAACGGCGCGCCGCCGCCGCCGCCGCCCGCGTCTTTCCTTGCGTTATACTTCATGGTTAACCTCGATTGCAGCTCCTCCCCTGCTGCCGCGCGCTATCAGCCGGGGTAGCGACCAACGCGAATGCACCGGCCGGATACGCTGCCAGGCACGGCCGGAGCTCGCCGCAGCACTCTCTCTTTTCTCCTCTGCTCTCCAAAGTCCCCCCGGACACTGAAGAACACCGAACACGCGCCCGGATCGACGGCGATAAAAGGCGAGAAAGTATGGGAGGATGCGAAGAATATGGAAGGTGACGATGGAGAAAGAAGGTGACGAGGCTGGTGGTGGTGCGGGAATCGGTCGGGTCCCGGTCGGTATGGGTTGCCTGGACGGGAGGCGGAGGGATGCTTCTGGACGCGCGCCGGCCGAGTGGTGGTGGATGGGGGCCGCGCCACGAAGCAACAGTCAAGGCCGGTTGGCTTCCGAGTTATGGCAGCTTGCTCTGCCCGGCTCGGGGTCGGGCAGCCGTAAATGGCGGCTGGTGGGCTGCCGTTTACCGCCGCGCCGCTTCGTGCGGTACCAAGTCCTGTACGCAGCCAGCGTAATGCGACGCGTCCCCACCAAACGCGTTGCTGGTAAGCCGTGGTCGCAGCCTGGCGGTGCCTGGTGAAGAATCGAAGAGGAAGAAATCGGGTAGAAATGGATGCCAGCTCCGGCTCAGTGAAAACGGAGCTTTCACACGCCTGGTTACGTTGCCACCGACGCAGACCGCCCGAGACTAGTAGTCAGTTCTGAGTCCTCGGTAGTTTTTTCAAACTGAAGGTAAGTACGCAGTAGCCAACCCCACGACCACCGCTCCGAGCCTCCGAGGATGCAGAATTGGAGATCGTGGATGCCGTGGCTTCGTCTAACGGCGACGCCGCCGACTGGCCGAGTTACTCGGACAACCTCCACGGACCACGACCCAATCGGCGCCGCCTCCCTCGACGTGTCACCAGCCGCGTAGATGCTTCGCTTCGGCGGCACATGAGCAAACGACGTCCGCGGCTCCCCATATACAACTCCCAGGCACCTTTCGAACCCAGCACGACGTGTCAGACGATCGCGTTACACGTACTCCATCGACTCTCCGCCTAGAAGACGAGCCATCCGCCGTCATCATCCCCATCTACCCGTCTTCCTCGCGGGCTCCCTGGCCCCGCCTCCGGCGCGGCAGCGCCTCCACCTGTACCATGCACGAGCAGAGGTCGCCATCCCGACCCCCCATCAAGGCCGCGTCTTTACACGCGAGGGTCCCCCGCCTTTCGACTTTCTTGCTTTCCAGGACACTCGCGGTATCATTTCTCCTTTTCCTAACCTTCCTCTGCAGCCTACGCGCCCGTCTGCCGTGCGTTGTGCGGTTGGGCGAGCCGAATCACAGCACGACCATCGACCCGTGCCTAAACAAAACGAGCCGGCAGTTTGTGTTCAGGGGAGGCCAGATCCCGGCAAATGGCGGGGGTATCCTCGGTGCATGTAACCTGACGTGGATCCTAATGATTCGATCTAACCTCTGCAAGCTGCGTGGGCGGTGTGCAAGCAGCATCCACGAGTACTCCCTCCGTTTTAAAAGCGTGATATGACTTGACACGATCTCCTAAATTACATTTTGATCGTTCATTTATCTTACGTTATATTGTTTATAGGTATAAACTTATAATCATTGAAGAGTACATTTGATTACGAATCTAACCATATCAAGTTTATATTATAATTTTTTTTGCTAAATTATTGATAAAAATTGTAAAGTTTGAATCTTGTGTGCCTTATAAAGATAAACGGAGGGAGTACCAAGTACCTGCCCGTCACCGCATCACCTGATCCGGTAGAGTTCGCACCAGATGCCCCTCATTACGCAAAGCTAAACTAGGCCCGACGCTCGATCTTGGACCGCGTCCACCGCTTCCCACCTTTCTAACCTTCCATGTGAATGGATCCACAACTATTCCACGTACTTATCCTCTTTCCCCGTTCACACGGCTGGCTAACTGTGTGTCTGCATCCTTCTCATTCTCTTCCTCGTTTCTCCTCCCTCACCTGATCTAGATCTATCGATGAAATCACCGAGCTCGAGAAGGTGTTGAGGAGGGGAGAGAGTGTGGGAGCGGGTGGCCTGCTCGGGGCTACGGTGCAGCGAGCTCCCAGTGCAGCAGGCCGGCAGCCACGGTAGTTGCATGCGTAGGCACAACTCGCGGCGATGGGCACGACAGGAGCGGCAGCAAGCATGGCTGGAGCAATGATGGGAGTGGGAGGGTGCATCAGGAGCGATGCCCGCGGGTGGTGGTGGGAGAGAGAGAGCGCAGCTCAAGGTGGTGGGCGTCGTAGGAGCCGCGACTGGAGCGGCCGGCACGCAGCGGCGGTCGGACCGTCGGAGTCTTTGCTGGATTTTTCATCTTTTCTTTTCCCCTTTGATATAACTTTTGTTCGAAAATTTTTGTTCCAAAGTTTTGTATATAACTTTTTGTTTCAACTTTTATTCCTATTTTTTGTCCCCAAATTTTTGTGTGCTAAGTTTTTCTTTAAAGTTCTGACCTCAATGTTTGTTTCCAAACCTTTTTCTCCAATTTTTTTTTATAAATTTCTTGAGATAGCTGTCTACAAATCTGTTTAAACATTGTATGCAAATTTGTACGAGAGGGGAACACCGATGATTCACAAACAGAAAGAGGGGAGCGGTCCGACAAAACAGCAGCTTGCCATAAATATATGTCCGAAATCGCTTATTGCGAAGCCTCGTGGCGCGCGCTAATTAGCAAACCCCCCTCGCCATCGCGTTCTCGGAGCTGGAATGCCGGATCCCGCCGCTCCCGTGTGCAGAGTTCAAACTACAGCTATCACCCAACAAACAATACCCCGCCCGTCTGATCTCTGCGTATATAATTATTGCTGCTACTAGTAATTAGTGCACACTGGTAACTTCATATGCAACCGCACCGATCTAATCGTGCCATCGTGGTCTATGTGACTGACGAAACACATGTGTTTTTTTTTCCTCTATGCACGACTGACAACCGTTGCGCGGCGGTCTAGAAATGTAGAGAGATGGACGTGTGAGTAAAGGATGAGCTCCGCCGTAGATGATAGATCTACCAGGTGATACGGTGGTTTCGGCGTCCATGTCGACAGGGACGTATGGTGTGGGGTCCAAGTCCCTAAGGGAGAAACCATTCGAGGAATCTAGCTCTGCATCTGCGCTGTACGTTCCGTTGTTGGTCAAGGAAAGCCGGCGAGAGGCTAGCTAGAGTAATGCATCCCACTTGCCGGTGATAGATTCGTAGCTAGAGCTGCACATTGTCGGTTAGCAGCAGCCTGCGAACCCGTGCACCAGCATGGGACGGCCATGGCCCAGTCTGTAAGTTTCCCTTTGTTATTAATGGCTCCATGAATTCACATTTTTTCCTTTGTTTAGACAAGAGGACTATATCCTCTGACTGCTCTGAAGAGCATTGCAATGCCATAAACGAAGGGGGTGTTTGGTTCTCACTCCTAAAATTCCTATCACATCGAATGTTTAGATACTAATTAGGAGTATTAAACATAGACTAATTACAAAACCAATTGCACAGATGGAGACTAATTTGTGTGAATTATCTATTAAGCCTAATTAGTTCATAATTTGACAATGTGATGCTACAGTTTACATGTGCTAATGATGGATTAGTTAGGCTTAATAGATTCGTCTCGTGAATTAGCCTCCATCTGTGTAATTAGTTTTATAATTAACTCATATTTAGTCTTTCTAATTAGCCTCCAAACATTCGATGTGACATGAATTTTAGTCTGGACTAAAGATCCAAATACCCGGAAGACACCGTGTGAACTAGGAATAGTATTTGCCACGGAGGCGCCAATGGCACGTGACTGAAATGAACAGCAAGCATCAAGTGGTTAAAGAACAAATAAAAACTGGGCTGAGACGCAAGTTTCACACGCAATGGACCTCGTAAAGTTTTAATTTGGCGCTGCAGTTTTTACAGGTATATTTAGTTCGATGGTTGCTATCCTTGAATTGAAGCCAGCTACTCCCGCTTGAGGTGGCAAATTAAAGAGACGAGAAACGTCACGCTCATGTCCTGCGGTAGGAAAAGAGAGGTGACGGGGCCATCAACCGCTGCTAATCTGCTATACAAGGGAGAATGGAAAGCAACAGAGAGAGGAGCATGCTGTATTGCTGTAAATCCGAATGTTCGATGCCTCACCAACCACGGTTTGCGCGTCCTGTTATAACGACAGAGAAGGAAGCGAATGTAGCCAGCCTCTGTCTTCAAGTGGGGAGAAGAGAGGAGGCGTTTAGCTGTCATGAACTCACGGAGTCATTGTGGCATGGTGCCAAAGGCTCTAAGCGCAAGCTGGAGGCTGGAGCGCGTGTGGAAGTGGAACCAGCCTGACGCGACCGGATCGATCGCGACGCGGCCCATCAGATACGGACCGACAGGCGCTTCGGCTGCCCAGGATCACGATCGTAATCCTGCTGCATGGCAGACTGCGAACTGGCGAGGCCTCCACCCTCCATGCCTCCGGGCCTCAGCGCTCTGCCGCGACGTGGGCGCGAACAGAGAGAAGCTGCCAGGCAGGTGCACTGCACTGGAATCACTGGGTCAGGGAGGGTGAATCTGCGGCCACGGCTAGTGCCCGGCGGGGCCAGAGCCCAGAGTCGCCAGACCCAACGGCTACTGGGCTACTGGCAGCGGTTGGCATTTCGCGGCACGTGACGGCGGCTTCCGCGGGCTGGGCCCCGGTGCGCGCCTCCCCCGCTCCCATCCCATGGCCCATGGATCCTTTCGACGATCAGTCCCCATCCGTTTGGCTTCGCATGTTTTTTTTTCTGGTTTTCCGTGCTGCAAAGTGCAAACGTGGCCATACTCGACTCATTGCCTCATTGGGCACCTCGCCTCGCTTGGGGTTTGATGCAGTATATAGGCAGTCAGTGTTGGCTGGGACTGAACACCGGTGGATGCTGCCATGCTGGCCCTTCCACTATCATGTCGCGGACTCGCGGTGCTGTACTGGCATACTACTATTGTATCGTCACGTACTCACGTCAGAATTGCCTTCAAAACAGGAGTCAACCGTTCGTTGGTTAACCATCATCCGCGATTCTGCATTGCCATTCACATTCAGCCCCCGTTGAAGAAAGAAGACGCGTTTTTTCAGTTTGCAATGAAGCTAAGCAAGCAACACTAGCGTGTCAGCCAGCTTGCTTCCTGAACATAACTGAACTCCCCGGATGCTGTCATGCTGGCCCTTCCACGATCAGGTCGCGGGACTCGCGAGCTCAATTCTAGCAGCAAAGCCTCTTCTGAGCCCATTGAGCGCCAGCCCAGTTAGGCCCATCACCGCTATCTCTCTCATCCTGTCAAATGGGCAACGTCTGCCAGCCCCTACGCTTCTCTCTCTCTCGAAAAACCGTTGACAGAAACGAAAGTCGAAAGCCGTTGCCCATTTGACAGTAAGCGTTTGGCAGGATGCTTTGCCCTCTCGCAGTTAGGCCTTTCTTTGCAGCAATTTTGTTGGTCTGTTCGGGAAACTACGTATGATGGACTGATTTAAAAAAGAAAGAAAAGAAACTAATATGATGGAAGGGGAGAGCAATGGCAGAGTTCTTCTCAGCTCAAAAGAAGAAGAAGAATGGCTGGATGGGTTGATGCGGGCTCTACTGAATACTCACTATGGGTAGCTACTAACTACTCCGTCCATTCCAAATTATAAGTCATTTTAATTTTCTTGAGTGTTAAAGCATTTCAAGTTTAACTAAATTTACATAGTAAAGTACTAACATTCAGGATATCAAATAAGTGTCATTAGTTTCTTCATCAAATATATTTTCATAATATATGTATTCGGTGCCATAAATTTTTTGTGATTCTCTCTATAATTTTGATCAAACATAAAATAGTTTGACTCTCCAAAAAAGTTGGAATAATTTATAATTTGGAATGGAGGGTAGTTTTTCTCTCTTTCTGCCTTGAGTCGAGGACTTGAGGTCAACTTGATCTTATGTCTTACTCGTTGTAGCTGCTTTATTATGAGCAGAGGCTGCTAGCAGCGTAGGAGTAGGTCAGTGAATCGAAAAGATCAAATATCTCTACACAGATATATCTCTACAAAGATATATAGAGGACGATGATTTTGCCTGATAATTCAAAATCTAGGATAGTGGGTATATTTACCCGTACAAGCAGTTTTCCACTTCTGCGGGCACCATTTTGACGTCTTTATTGTCTTTGGTTCATTCGCTACGTTGCCACCCCAGCTCCATGGGCCATGGCCTCTGACTCTTCATCAGTGCGTCAAGTCCGACGACCGAGCCGCGCTCAACTTGATGTTCCCGCCCACGCGCGCCACCATTGACCCGTCCTGCCGCTTCGACCAGCCGGCGGCTGCATGCTCGATCCCGTCTCGCTTAAACCGTGGACACGTACCTCTCCGCCGCGTCCCTGCTCACCGGGAAGTTCTGGGTGCTGTATGTACCCTGACGACGACGCGTAGGCGTAGTGCGACGACGAGGTGACGTCGGGGCTGGTGACCTCGCTGTGCGACATGGACGTCCGCGCCGTAGTCCCCCTCCTCCCCGGCGGCGAGCACCGAGCGGCACGGGCCACATGAACACCGGCTTGGACGTGGCCACGGGGAGTCGGGGAGCGGCGGCACGGAACGCGTCTGCAGGATGGCCTGCGCCGTGGGCCGCTCGTTGGTTAACCATCTGCATTGCCATTCACATACAGCCGCCTCTTTTGAACCCATTGAGTGTCACAGCACAGGAAAGAGTGCTAGGCCCATCTCGAAGCAACATTGGAGACTTCCGTTTAAGAGTGAAACACGCGGACAGTCCTTAATCTTGTTAATAGAGTGTCAATCAAGGACTAAGAAGTAAGAACTATGAAAATATGCATCTGGGTCCATAAACTTATTAAGGTAGGTCTTATAGATAGAAAATGCTAAAAATACCCTATGGTTTTTACTTGTCAATGTGTGCCACGCTAGCAGCTTAAGGATATTTTGGGAACTTTGGCCCTAGATGACACATTTGAAAAGTTTAAGTACATGAATATGCATTTTCAAATTTTATAAACCTATATAATACTTTATGACAAGTTTAAGGACAACCATGTATTTCACTCGTCTCGGAATTGTACGGAATGAGAGGGAAAGCAAGATTAGACCAACAACTAGCTGCATTGTTTCTACTTTCAAGGAGAAGAATGGGCTTACTAGCTCACTGGACACTCTCTTTAACCTAAAGGGAAAGTCATCATGTGGTTCAAAATTTGTCACATAATTCTTTGTCATTGTTACCCCTTTGAGTAGGTGTATGTGATATTTAATTAGCATGAACACGGCTAATAATTTGAGGGCAAGTAACCAGTGGTAGATTTGGAGAGCTCTCCAACAAAATCTATCGGGGTCAAAGGAGCAAGAAGAAGAAGAAGGGGTGAAAATGGAGTAGCAAGAAGAAGCAAGACGCCCTCTAATTCCCTAAGTCTAACTCTTGTCTCCACCACTACTAGTAAGGCCATTTTATACTTTTGGTAATCAGCCTAAATTTTTCAAGAGTGAGGTTCTTTTAAGGGTGGGGAGAGTGCTCACTAGGCACCATTGTAATCTCGTTGCTCACTCGTGCTAGTGTGCTTACACTTTCCGCATGCCTAGCATTAACTGTAGCTGTTTTTTTTTAATAAAAAGATGACCAACGGCAACGGTTGCAAGGTAGGACAAACCTGCCCGCAAGAGTAGTTTTATACTCCCTCCATCCATTGGACTAAATAGGTTGTCATAAACATCATATATTTAGTGACGGGTATAGCATTAAATTAAAGCAGAACGGAGAAATATGATGCGTTCCCTATCTCCGACACTGCTACTGCATGGCACATCCTCGAAAATCAACGCAAGCAAGAAACATGCTGCTGCTGGTACTGGAAATATGACTGCACATAATAGGTCACTTAATGGTGAAAATGCCCGACAAAAGTGACACGCAGAGACGACGGCTATTTACATACAGAGGTGATGGCTTCCAGGAAGAAAACCAAGCAACAACTGCAGACAAAAAGGACTGACTAACCACAAAGTAACAATGGAAAAGCTCTCTGATAACGAAAACCCTGTCCGCGATTTCGCCTGCACGTTCTTGACGCCTTTTATCGTCTCCAATTCATTCGCCACGTTGCCACCAGCTCCACGTCCTTCGAATCTTCGTCGATGCGCCAAATCCGACCGTGCCGGGCTCAACTTGATCCCCGCCCACGTGCGCCACCGCCACAATTGACCCGTCCTGCCGGCGGCTGCATGCTCGATCCCGTCTCGCTCAAACCGTGGACACGTCCCTCTCCGCCGCATCCCTGCTCACCGGGTAGTTCTGGGTGGTGTACCCCGACGACGACGCGTACGCGTAGTGCGACGACGATGTCACGTCGGAGCTGGTGAGCTCGCTGTGCGACATGGACGTCCCCGCCGTCTCCTCGCCGCCGTACTCCCCCTCCTCCTCCACCACCTCCCCGTCGACGAGCGGCACGGGCCACATGAACACCGGCTTGGACGTGGGCACGGGGAGCGGCGGCACGGAGCGCGTCTGCAGGTTCTGCAGGATGGCCTGCGCCGTGGGCCGCTTCCGCGGGTTGGGGTGGCTGCACGCCAGGCCCAGCAGCAGCAGCCGCTCGGCCTCCTCCTCGTCGTACTCCCCCGCCAGCCGCGGGTCGACGGCCTCCAGCACGCGCCCGGCGCCGTGGAGCTTCCACACCCACTCCAGCAGCTGGCTGCAGCCGGCCGGGTTGCAGCAGGAGATGCGGCGGCCGCAGATCACCTCCAGGATCACGGCGCCGAAGCCGAACACGTCCGACTCCCGCGTGGCGCGCCCCGTGTGGAAGCACTCGGGCGCAATGTACCCCAGCGTCCCCGGCACGCCGATCTTGTCGGTGTAGGAGGTCTTGTCGGACTCGAGCGCGCGCGCCAGGCCGAAGTCGCCGAGCCGGGCGTGGTACGAGGAGTCCAGCATGATGTTGGACGGCTTGATGTCGCGGTGGATCACTGTCTGGTCGAACTCGTGGTGGAGGTAGTTGAGCGCCGACGCCACGCCGGCCACGACGGTGTGGCGCTGCCTCCAGTCCAGCCCCGGCGAGTCCTTGCCGCCGAAGATGTGACGGTCCAGGCTGCCGTAGGGCATGTAGTCGTACACCAGCAGCAGCACGCCGTTGTCATGGCACCAGCCTATGCAGACGTGACATTCAAAACTGTCAGTCCATTTGTTGCTTCGTAACATGAAGTACTATGCACGATGAGTTGGAGAAAATCGCAGGTGGCTGCTCAGCAGTTAAAAGTCAGAGCCGGCAGATGAGTGTTTGCCAGGCACGCCGTTCTACAACTACCAAATATTTTTCTCCCAACGAACATGAGTGGGCAAGCCAGGTCAAATTTTGCGTTGTCAAAATGTCATCCCGGCTTATAATATGCCAGCACATTGCCCCTGATCCAATCATCATCGCAAATCCCAAACTAAGGGGGCTGTTTGGTTCGCTCTGCTTATTTTTAGCATCGAATGTTTACATACTAATTAGGAGTATTAAACTTAGACTATTTACAAAATTCATTATATAAGTGGAGGCTAAACGGCGAGACGAATCTATTAAGCCTAATTAGTCCATCATTAGCAAATGTTTACTGTAGCAATACATTGTCAAATCATAGACTAATTAGGCTTAATAGATTCGTCTCGCCGTTTAGCCTCCACTTATGTAATGAGTTTTGTAAATAGTCTATGTTTAATACTCCTAATTAGCGTCTAAACATTCGATGTGACGGATGCTAAAAATAAGCAAGAGGAACCAAACCAGGCCTAAGACGATACACAGGCACACAGCCCAAATCATCACCACGAATTAGTCCTAGATTATTTCTGTAGCCAGGCGCCAACTGGTACCGAACTGTTCTACAGCATTGTTTATCCTCACCGGCTACGTGTGCGAATTCAAATAGACTAATGCGAATTCAAATAGTCGCCCCCTGGCATCGTTACCCCCAAATGCAGGTGCGCACGAAAAATCTGACGTTGTGCACATTTACAGGCTGCGTTTCACATATCCGACACCGACAGCCTGGAAGGATTTCGTTTTCACGCCGCAACGATCCAAGGAAATGGCTGTCGAGCATGTAACAACAACGTGCGTAAAGCACTGCATTTTACGACTAAGTTGCTGTCTCTATTACGGGTAAGACCAGAAAACCCCCGCGCTAAGCATCCCGCTGAACCATTTGTCCGCCGCATTATTGTGAAAGGTCGAAAGCTAAGCCCCGTGCCGATATTCTGATTTGGATTGGCGTTTGCAGTGAAGACAAGAGGTTGATGGAATATTGGAAATAAATATCCTGGACACTACCTAAATTAATTCAAATGTGACTACTTTTGGCATCACTGATGATAAGAACGCCACGGCAGATTAGACAAAGATGATGATAGTAAGAAGTTTATACTTTAAAAGAAATCGGATGTAATGAGCAGGGCATGAGGCGAAGAATTCCTCACCGACGAGCTTGACGAGATTACGGTGGCGGAGGCGGTTGATGATGCTGAGCTCGGCGAGGAAGTCCTCCTGGCCCTTGGTGTTGGCGCCGGAGAACTGCTTCACGGCCACCTCCACGCTCTGCCCGTTATTCCCGGGCACGGTGGCGCGGTACACCACGCCGTACCCGCCCTGCCCCAGCTTCATCTTCTCGTCGAAGTTGCCGGTCCCCTTGCGCAGATCCTTGAAGTCGAACTCCTTGGGCACGCCCGGGATGCTCCGCAGGAGTGTGGCGTTGTTGAACACCGAGCTCGGGTCGTCCCCGACCTTCTTCCGCTTCTTCATGAAGTACAGGCCGGCGAGCAGCCCCAGCGCCAGCGCGGCGGCGCACGGCGCGCCGATGGCCACCCCGAGCTTCCAGCCGGACAACGGAGCCTTCTTGGGGGCGCTGTCGTCGTGGAGCACTTCCACCGTCATGTTCCACATGTTCACGCAGTTGAGCTGGTACTCAACGCCGGTGGACGCCGAGAAGCCGAAGTAGCCCTTCTTTCCCAGGAGGATCGTGGAGAGGTCCAGCGACGCGTTGAGCACGGGGGTCGCCGGCTTACTGATGTTCGCGTTCGCGGACGCGGGCGCGATGTACACCCAGATGTGCCGCGTCGTGCCGTTGTAGTCGATCCAGAGGTAGATGCTGCCGTCGTTGGTGGCGTTGGGGACGGGCGCGAGCTCGATGCCGAAACGGGCGAGCGGGGTGGTGACGGTGGAGCGGACGCTGTTGACGTCGAGGCCGATGTGGTTGTCGTCCGGGTCGTAGGACTGCTTCACCGAGTCCAGCTCCACGGCCACGAACTCGTTGGTGGCGTTGCCGTCAGTGGAGGCGTTGGTGAGGCCGAGGTAGCCGCCGTAGCTGCCGGGGGGCGGGCCGCCGTCTTTGCCGGACGCGACGACGAACGCGAGCCCTTCTCCCTTGAGGCTCTTGTTCGAGCGGAAGAGGTTGGCCTTGAACACCGTGGAGAAGGAGGCGACGTGCCGGCCGTCGGCGGTGGAGTTGGACGCGTTGTCCTCCCAGAGCACGAACTTCCTCGAGTAGAAGATGTGGCCGGCCTGGTTGACGAGGAAGCTCCCGGGGTTGTTGCCCGTGTCCGGAGTGATCTGCAGCGAGCGCTGGGTGAGGCTGGTGTTGCCCGTGAACGTCAGGTTGTCGAGCTTTTGCAGCTCATTCCCGAACCCGGGGAAGGAGAAGCTGGTGATCTCCCTGCCGCTGCCGTTGACGTCCCCGGTGAACACCGTGGCCTGGGCGCGCACAGCCGGGATGGGGCAGGCGGCGACGCCCGCGAGGAGCAGGAGGAGCGCGAGGCTGGTCGTGGCGCGGCGGCCACGGGGCGAAGGCCCCCCCATCGGCTCGAGCTTGCAAAAGAAGACGGGCGGAGGGGACGGCGAGGTGCGGAGAGAAGGGGACGATTGGTGATGTGCCGGGGGCAGGGCAAGAAGGGGCTCGTCTCAGTTCGGACTTCAACTTATCAATGGAGTCCCTCCCTCCCTTGGAACTGTATTTTTGGTGTTATCTTGCTTATCTTATTCACATATTCCCCGCATCAGGTTCTCTGCTCCCAGAACTCTATGGCCTTCCTAGTGACGCGCCTAACCTGTGATCAGAGTATTGTGAAGTGGGAACCGTGTTATATCTCACCCGGTGACATACAAAAATAGTCCCATGAAACAGTTGTGGACTTTACAGGGCCCGAGACCAAAATAACCCACCGAGACAGTGACCACGTTCAGAAACTGAGAACCAAATCAGAAGGCCGATCCGTCGCCTCACTTCCCCTGTCACCCACGGATGTGAAATGGAGCTGCTGAATTAACGGGTGGACCACGAGAGGTAATTTCCATGCGGTCATTTCAGAGTTCGATACAAAGGACAGAACAGAGGCAGAGAAGAAGCTTGCGCGAGAAAAAAAAAAGCAAAGCACCGGCAGGCGAATGGCCCCGTTTGTTCCCTTCACACCAAATTAAATATTGCGTCACGAGAGGGGTGCAGGTGTGCTTTAGCGATGTTTTTGTTCCCATGCGGAATAGATGGGAAAATTGTACCTCTATTCTAATCCCCGGTGGCCCGGTCAAATGGTTGAATTCCCATCTCATCTCTCCGTGCCGTGCGTGCCTTGCGCTGCGGATTCCCCGCCGTCGGTCAAACCCTCCCCGTTCACCATCCCTCTTGGTAGAACCTCAACGCCAGAGCAGGTTCTGTCCCACGAGCAAGCAATGGCCCGCCCCTGAGGGTGCCGTTTCGAATTTTTGGTCGCGGGGGTAAGCGAGTTCGAGTGAAAATGAAGGGTTGACATGTACAGGAGTGGAAGGATGGACGGATGATCAAAATTCGCCCCCCTCATTTGCCCAGCAACCAGTCCTAAATTTGCGGCATAGATGCTTCTACAACAGGAAATACACTGGTGCTTGACGTTAACCCTTCTGTTCATTCTGTAGCCCTCGTGAGTTGTGGACGAAGGGCGTGTTTAGTTCCCCTCAAAATCCCAACTTTGGCACTATGCAAAAAGAAGATTTCTCATCACATTAAATTTGCGGTACATGTATGAAGTACTAAATGTAGACGAAATCAAAAACTAATTGTACAGTTTTGTTGTACTTTGCAAGACGAATCTTTAGAGCCTAATTAGTCAATGTTTGGACAATAATTCACAAATACAAACGAAATGCTACAGTTGCGTATTTATGGTAAAATCACAATTTGAACGCTACCAAATTGGGAACTTGTTCCGAAAACGAGCGAGATGCCATGCTGCTAGTTGCTAAAGAAGACTTGACCGAAGGTAGCATCAGAGAACTGGACTGTGACTGGTTACCTGAAACGTTTCTGGGCAAGGAAAATTACATGGAAGGACCCTTCTGCGAAGCCTGCAGCGGGTGGCGTTTTCCCGCAAGGTTACTCTCACCGGGCGCGCGCGTCCCCAGAGCACCAGGCTTGCGTCAGCGGAGCTGCACAAAAAAAATTGCAATCTGACGTAGCTCACGGCAGATGCTTGCTTATCCAGTTTTCTTGAGCTTTCATACCATTTCTTAAGCAGGACGAATCACGAATGGACGGTGGCAGAAACAGCAGTATAGAAAGCATCGTCAGACCCTGTTTTCAGTTTTCACACTACCAACAAGCAATCCACCATGTTTAGCCTGAACTTATACCATTTTCCTTTTCAGATACTATTTCTAGAACGCAACTGTGGGTGTAGGCAGGCCCAAACGCTGGCAAGCTACTTTGTATAGGGAAAGAGTGGATCAATATAGAGGTTAGTTAAAGGCACAAGAATTTAACCATAATTCTTTTAGCGCTGATCTATGAGAAACTACTCTTTGCGAGGGAACTCTGAAAAGACCTGTTACTGACAAAATCCATACCATGCACTAATTTAGAAAGTAAGGTTGCTATCAGGGGTAAAACGTACCTTGGTTCCCATAACGTAGAAAAGATCCCTTTGGTTGGTTAGGTGACCTGAGCAAATATCTCTGTAAACTTATCATGTTTCAGATTGTTCATGACTCAGCATCGGCCCAAAATTCACGATGCTGCTTTTTCTTTTATACAAATGGACTCTCCGAAATCATTTCCTTGCTCCTGCATGACAGCAAAAGAACAATTTAAAGTCTATCAACTGTATGATAATAATTCAGTGCCAACTCAGAATTGCGTCGATTGCTTAAAATTAGTCTACTCAAGCATACTTTCAATACCAACAAGCAAGCCCCTAAAACCAGGAGGATTGTTTACATCAAAATCAACCGGCCTAGTCATGTTTACCAGGTAAACATTTCTTTTTCCTTTTTTTTGTAAGACGACAAGCTTCAGTTAATATCAGGAAATGTCTATAGAGTTTCCATGGTTTCTCAAAGTACCTGTACACAAATCGGAAACACACTACTAGATGATTTACCATTCAACACAATCATTGACACTGTGTTCTAGAATACATGGGAGATTTGTATATTCTTTCCATAAAAAAGAATCAATAGCTCAAATGTGCAACAGCAATGATACGTGCTTTGCTGGCAGACATCTAACACTACTAGAAGCATCGAACATATATCAGATAGTCGAGTATTAGGATTTTTTAAGGGACAGTTTTCCTTGCGAATACAGCAATGATAGCTTAGTCTAACTAGTCATATTTAGATGACTGCTAACTACTTCATCAACTATCAGGTATCAACTAGTCCTTTTTTCCAAAGTGATACTATATTTCACACCACAGACCACCTTGCAGGTCAATTTTTCATACTAGAATAACAAAGCATCTTTCTTTCTGTTAGAGTTAAGTCCTGATGGTGATAGAATAAGGTATTAGTAGTGTTTGTGTGCACTTAGTGCATGTGAGCACTGGCATCCGTGGGTGGTTCGTGCCTACGTGCACCTTATCACAAATTACTGCTTTAGATGCTCTTTAGATGCTTTTCTTAGCTTCTAAGCCACCTACCCATGGTGGGCCTATATGTACCCCAAACTACCCTTTGTGGGAGTGTGGAAAGGAAAAAATCATTTTGGAATAACAATTGATATTTAGAGCCTAATTTCCTTCCCACCTACCCTCTCCTCTCTCCTTTCTCCCCGTACCCGAGTTTCTCTGTTTCTGCCTGTGACCTCCGAAACCCTAGCACCCGACCGGGCCCACCAAGGCCAGCGGCGGCGCTACTGTTCCGACGCATTCGGCGGCTACCGACCTCCTCCACCCCTTCCTGCGACCGGATTGGACACGGGTTGGTGCGGATCGAGCGCAAGCGGCGGCGGGCGAGGTGCGCAGGCAGTTGTGCAAGGGCAGCGGCGTGACGCGTGCGCGGACGCGGGTGAAGGCGCTGTAGGGGCGGCGGCGCAAAGCAGCGGCGGCTGCTTCTCAAGCTCAGCGGATCGGGGTAGCATGGCGCCTGCGGGCATCGGTGGCAGCAGCAGAGCAACTGCGCACGGGCAGCTCCCTCTCCCTCAACCCCTTCCTCTCCATGGTGGGCTCCAGGAGACCGCCGGTCGCGGGTGACGCAGGCGGCGCGAGCCCCATGGCTCTGGTGGTCGGTGCGCCACCGTCGGCCGACGTGGTGCCGGCACTCACGGCCAGCTCCAGGGGCTCCTCCCGTACCTCTTCCCACCGCTCAGCCACGAGCAGGGCGCGGCGCCGCTGGGCGGCGGTCGAGGAGGAGGAGCGGCGTGAGGATGAGGCAGTGGCGGCGCGCGGCAGCATTGCGCAACGCCGAGTAATAGGAGGCGGCTGTGGCTCGAATACCGCGCGCGGCGGCCATGGAGACCGCGACAGCACGCGCAGCCGAGGCAGCCACCCTTGCCGTAGAGGAGGCACAGGCGGCAGCGGTGGCGGCGACCCAGCAGCTTCTGGAGGCGGACCGGCTCCGCGACGAGGTGGAGGCGACGCGCCAGCTGAGGCGTGAGGCGCAGGGCGACCGTCCCGAGCTGGAGGAGGCGGATCGACGGCAGAACTTAGGAGTGGACCCGTGGGTCTAGGAACCATGTTGAGGCACGGACGGCGGGCATCCTCGAAGCAGAAGCAGCTCCGTCCACGAGTCCGACCTCAACTCCAAGCACTGACCCCCGAAGGTCGTGAAGACCATCATCCGGGAGTCCGTTGGCAGCACGCCATGGCCCATGTTGACGAAGACCAACTACATGCAATGGTCCTTGGTGATGAAGGCGAAACTCCAGGTGCGGGAGATGTGGAACACAATCCAGTACAGCGACGGCAACAGCCACGAGGACCAGCGAACGCTTGAGGCGTAGCTCGCGCAGTCCCGATGGAGATGGCGGGGAACCTCTCGAGGAAGAGGTCTTCCAAGGCCGCCTGGGACGCTATTGCTGCGGCCCGAGTTGGCAGCGCCCGCACCCGTAAGTCCACTCTGCAGAAGCTTCGGCAGAATTGGGATCGTCTAGCTTTCGAGCCGGGCAAGGACGTCGACAACTTCGCACTTCACCTCTCTAGCCTGATGCAGCGGCTGAAGCGGTACGATGATGATGAGATCAATGAGGAGAAAGCCGTTGCAAAGTTCCTACGCGTCATTCCGAAGAAGTACTCGCAGCTTGCTATCTCCATCGAGACGCTACTCGACCTCTCATCGTTGTCAATCGAGGAGCTGACGAGGCAGCTCAAGGCGATCGATGACCACGACGAGCCTTCTTCTGGCGAGGAGATGATGGTCAACTCCACCTCACTGAGGAGAGGTGGCTCGACACGCGGCCGCAAGCGCGACAAGCCGCGCAAGGCGCAAGGAGGCGCCGAGGGTGCTGCCGCCAGCGAGCACGAGGTCGCACGAGATGACACCTGCCACAACTGTGGCAGGATTTGCCACTTGGCCAAGGAGTGCCGATAGCCGAGGCGCGGCCAAACCCACGTTGCACTCGCCGTAGAGGCGCAAGGTTCTTTTCCTGGCTCACGGGACCATCGAGCTTTTTCCCGCGGCACCAGCCGCGACGGCTCTCCTCCACCTCGACGAGCCATGCGCATACGTCTCCCTCGGTGATAGTACCAACGACGACAAGATTGACGGCTGGTTCCTGGATAGTGGTGCCACACACCACATGATCAGGCGCTGGGAGTACTTCTTCGACTTGAACGTCGACGTGCGCGGCTCCGTCAAGTTCGGCGACTCTTCGGCCATGGAGATCAAGGGCGTCGGCTCTATTGTACTCGTCGCCAAGATCGGCGAGCACCGGCTCCTCACCGGTGTCTACTACATTCCCACGCTGAGGAACTCGATCATCAGCCTCGGGCAGCTAGATGAGAACGGATCGCGCGTGGAGATCGACAGCAAAGTGCTCCGCATCTGGGATCGACGTCGTCGTCTCCTTGCCAAGGTGGATAGGGGAAGAACAACCTCTACGTCCTCTATGCGAAGGTGGCATAGCTCGGCACCAAGGAGATGGTGTAGGGTAAGATGGTGGACGGTGGCTTGAGTTCGACGTACAGCGACTACGTCCACTTCGAGGGAGCTGGGGGAGTGGGCAGCTCTTCTTTGCCAAGCGTAGCTACCCTAGTCCCCGGGTTTCCACCTACTACGGCAAGCTCTTCACTAGCGCCGACGAGTACTCCTCCGGGCGCGGCGAGCTCTCCACCGCCACCACCACAGCCGACCACGCCACACACTCCAGCACCGACGGTCGCTCCTCCGAGCACTGCTTCGTCAACACCGGCTCACGATGAGCCCCGCTCGCTGGAGTTCGCCACTCCACTCCCTCACGACGAGGATAGTGTCGACGCGTACCACGATGACGAGCCACTGCGGTACCACACCATGGCAGACATTCTCGCAACCAGCTAGTGCCGGGATGGGTACATCATGACCTCGAGGTTGTGCTTCACCTGACGCGTGATGACGGCGAGTCTCACTCCTTCGCTAAGGCTGAGGGACACGCGGCCTGGCGCGCCGCGATGTAGATGGATGCTAGATAGCAAGTCTGCTCAAGCCCTGGCGAAGAACCCTATCTTCCATGAAGCGGCTGCATGGAGGAAGGGAGCGTCAAGGCAGCCACATCAACACTCAGGAAGAGTAAGTTCCAGGAACTCGGAACCAGACTTGGGATGGTTCGTTTGCCATTCAGGATTTAGGGGGAGAATGTTAGAGTTAAGTCCTGATGGTGATAAAATAATGTGTTAGTAGTGCCTGTGAGCACTAGTATCGTGGGTGGTTCGTGCCTACGTGCACCTTATCACCAATTACTGCTTTAGATGCTCTTATCTAGTTAGATTCTCTTCAGATGCTTTTCTTAGCTTCTAAGCCATCTACCCATGGTTGGCTTATATGTACCCCAAATTGCACTTTGTGGAAGTGTGGAATGGAAAAGATCATTTTGGCCTAACACTTTCCCTGTGTTCAATAATATATATATATATATGCATTTTAAGCCTAATATTCTTAAAAGAAATTTAACAATCTTATATTGAGATTCATCTGGTTTCGCATGCAGGAGGAGACCGATTGAACAAAAGGTCCCACCATGAGGCCAACTTAAGTTTCTGAGAAATGATAATGTCTACTTGACTCATTAGACTCCTAGCTGAGCAAGGGCTAGTCATATAGTATTTTTGGCATCTAACAATAAAGGTACAATGTTTCAGCGATACTATCACTATCAAGTCATTTTGTTGCAAGTAGAATTACAGCTATGATAGCATACAAATATTTATTGGGAGAGGTGCTTCCTGAAAGAAAAATTATCAGAGAACTTTCAAGAGATAAAATGGAATGTGCAAAAGATTTTAGTCTCTTCTTTTTTGAGAGAAAAGGTGCATAATTTAAATATACGAAATTGTACGGATACGTGTCGCCAGAATGCTCCCTTAGATTGGCTGATGGTATTAGAGACAAGCTAAATACAGAGACAAAAACTACCTAGAACACGCAATAGATGTTCCTTTATATGAGGTGATGAGCCTGTGAGAAGCAAATTTGGAAAACATGGAGACTACGGTATTCGATCTGTTTTAGCTGAAAAGAGCTAGGGAGAACAAATAGAGTCACATAGGTTTGTACATCGTCATTATCTTTTGAAAGAAATGAATACAGTCAAGTGGAAGTATAGAAGAGAGTAGGGAGCAAGCACGTGTATTCAACTTTGAACGAATCAACTTTGACCAGAAAAACAGTGATGTTATGTAAGAGCTGCGAGCATAATAAAATTGTGAATTGTGCCAGTGTCACTATTCTAGAGTGAAATGCCAGCACTGATATCTTGCATGTCCCAATAGCATTTGGCTGGTGCATTACATGAATACAAGATATCCCAGTTAAAAGTAGTTTTCACGGGCTTGTATTGTGCTAACAGCTCGTACCCAATTTGCAGTGTACGTCACCTAATGCTTCACAAGGAAGTCGTCACTAACAACTGAGCAGTTGAGTCAACTGACCAATAGGTGAAAGGCTATTCAGAATTTATAAAAGTTGATGTCAATTCGTAGCTAAATGTGGCCAAAAAAAGTTGAAGGAATCAAAGTTGCAAAGACTTAAGTCAACGGGCTCATGTGCGGGACCAACCTCAAAACGCAGAGATAAGATAAACATGCTTCAGTGGTACTATGCACTGAATTCATATTCCGTATGGTTGCAAGAGAATTATGTATGACAGCCCAGCATCAGAGTGCAGAGTTCGGTCGATACGGACAATCATACACTGTCATAAGCTGGCCGCAGGCGCAACTGGACAGGATAAACAATGGTTGTTTCGGAAAGCTGACAGATAAACAATGATCGATCGAAGAGGGAGGAGGAGGACAGGAGACTGACCGTGCTGGCGAGCCAGCGGAGAAAGGAGTCCTCGGTGTAAAGCACGGGCCCCGCTGAGGAGATTCAGCGAACACCGGAGGGGCGTGGCACCAAGCTGTGCACGTCGTGCTTCGGGGAACCTAACAACATGGATGGAGATCAGTGACTGAAAAAATCGAGGCAGGAGAGGGGGATCGGAAGCAATTAGGGTGCTAATTGCTAATAGCGGTCGAGTGCACCCGCCTGCAGGCTTCAGCACACCTCCTCCGCCTCCGGTAAACCCTGCCGTGCAACCGTAGTCGGGAGAATCCAAAATTCCGAACCGGGAACCCCCGCCGTCCATGGTCGCCGAAACTGGAGAAGACGAATGACGCAACGCAACGCTCCGCTTTGCAGACAAATCAGTAGGGCCGTGGGTCGTAGGCACGTAGCCCCCCGTGGCAGGAGGAGCACACACAGATCCCTCCTGCCAAGCCCAACAAGTGTTGGTGGACCTGCCCAAACAAGTATGAAAAAATTCCATATATGCCATTAAAAATTTAACTCATCTCTCGTATGCTATTAAAATTTAGGTGACGTGCGATTGAAAATTTAATTTCATCCCTTACGTACTGTTACCATATAAATTTGACGTGAAAAAGTTCCGTATCACCCTTAGATCGTGTCCATCATTCACTGATTTCCCGATTTTACCCCTCCTCATCCTGAACAGTGAACACCGTCGGCAACACATCTCTCCTCTTCCCCCAAATCGGCAGTTTCCCAACCGGCGTCGAGCCACTGCCGCGGGCCCTCAATCGAGCCAGAGCGCGGCGCCAAGGTCCCGCGTGCGGGGATCCTCGATCCGCGGCCACGTCCCGCACCTCCGCTCGGTCCCGCTGCTCGGCCGCCCAGACGACCGCTCTAAAGAATCGGCGCAAGGGGCGACGAGCCCAACAGCGGACGGCGTCCTCGCTCGAGCGGACGCGCTCCTCGATCCCGCCCACCCTGAAGAATCGGCGCATCTCGTCGTCCGCTCCCGCCGCCTCCGCCCTCACTTCTGCGCCCCCCGTCCTGGAGCAGTGCACCTGCTCTCCGGCCGGCGCCCTCGGAACAGGAGGCAGGGGCGCCCCTCAATCCAGTGGAGCCATCAGCCTGCATCTACCCGGCACGTGTGAGGATGGCAACGCCCTGAAACTTCTGAACTTCCTGCAAGGTACTCCGTAAAGTTCATCAATGGATGCTTTGTATGGACATCAATGATACTTGCTTGCCTGTCGATGGGTGCTTGTTCTCTGGATATGTGTTTCGATTTGATCGGTGTATCGGTGAACCAATTTAGTTTCAGAAAAAAAATCAGTGAACCAATAAACATGTATGATCAATGCATATGTATTTGTGTGTTGCTTTTTCTGTTCATCTTTTTTCTTCTAGGGTATTATTGTCTTTTCTACGTTCACTTAACAGACATCTAGCTCTTATGTGACAGCAATGACACGCAAGGGATGTAATTAAATTTCCAATAACACTGAATATTTAAATTTGAATGGTATAGAAGGGATGATTTAAATTTTCAACGGCGTATAGGGAATTTTCTCGAGAAGTATCGGGCTTCCGCGCATGTGAGGCCTCACTTTCTTTTGGTCATGTAGACACCCGACCGGCCCGAAACGTTTTTGGGCGTCCGCCGTGTGTAATGGCCTGCTGGCACTCTGCCGGAGGCCCAAAGTGTAGATAGACAGTTTAGTAGACTACCCGGCATTTTTTCTTTCGAAACATTACTACCCGGCATTTTCGGCTCATGAAGATTGAAGAAATCCCATCTTCGAGGGCCGGACCGTATCCAACGATAGGCATCGCTGCTTGCCAAACAGCAAAAGTCGGCGACTACAACGGACAACGCTCTAGCAAGTTCAGCGCTGCAGAGCGCAGATGCTCTACTGTTACTGTAGCATGCGCATGTCATGGCCTTCTCCTATTTCAGTAGGTTACATTTAATTTCACCATAAGCTAGTTTTCTCTCTTTTTTATCGGATTAGCTAGTTACTCTGTCAAGTAACATTCCCTGAGAGGCTGAGACATGGTTCGGGGATGCAGGTTCTAGCATCTTCTACTTAAGTGGCCAGATCACCTGCCGGTTGAACCAAAGTCCCCCAACCACAACTGTCATTGTTAATCGTACACCACCACGTGCCCGCAAAACACACGTGATGCTTTGCTCCGCATTAACAAACCTTCTTCTATCTAACGAGACAACAACCCACACGGACCCAGCGAACGAACGGCAAACGTGGCGCCACCACCGCACGCGTCCCCCGTTCGCTTCGCTTCTCCTTTTTTCCTCGTCCCCGGGCTCCGAGATGGCGTGTCCCCTTCACACGGGGGCGAGGGCGCCCGCGCGGTCGTAGGTGGCCACCGGGACACGCGCGGTCGTGCCGAGCCGCGAGATTCCGGCGCAGCGTCTGGGAGAGGAAGCAGGCGAGCAGCGCGACCCCGAAGTGAGAAGTCTCGGCCGCGCGTCGTGGTCGTCGACCCCCGGGGTTAAGAAATCCCTCGCGCTCACCTCTGCGTGTGGGGGCACGGTCGCGCGCCGGGCGCCATGTGTTCCGGCCTCGCAGCACCTAACCCTCTCCAACCCTTCGGTTCGGTGACAATTCCCGTCGCGCGAGCGGCCACGCTGGCCCGGGCGGCCCCGCGGCGTGGTGGCGCTGCCGTGGCCTCACAGATTTGCGGTTTTGACTAGTGCTGATTTAGCCTAGGATTTGCCATGCGCTTGAAAATTCCAGAATGGGGGCGTCGAATGTCAATCAGGGCGATTTTCAGGTACCGGACGTGTGTAGTTTGGTGTCAAATTCGTTGAGCAAGAATATACGTGACGGTGTGGGGCAGCAGCAGAGCGATCCCACCAGGATATTTGGCTTACCGGTCAGGACAAGGGCAAACCCAGCTGGAAATCGCGTATCCGTACACACACACCACTTCATCAGATGCTAATAAGCTTCCTAATATATCCAGTTCATCCGTGAGGCAATCAGGCAAGGGAATCTAGCTTGTCGACACCAGGGTGCTGCACTGCAGGGCAGGCGGTACAAAGAAACAAGCTCGCTCCTGTTTCTCAGCACAAAACCACGTCCTCATATACCGTATGCCCAGCGATTTCGTGACAAATCCCCAATGGTTAGCACTAGTTAAGTCGAGCTTAGCTGGTCAGCCACCAAACAAACTTCTGCCAGGTAACTGGTAGTCCACCATGGTTAGCTTGAGCGCCTTACTTTTTGTCAGAACAGTGCTCCATTGACCACGCAACCGAACAAACTGCAAGCACTATTCAATACGCGATGCAGTTACGTACGTAGCGTGCTTGCCGGCGCGTAAAAGGAGCTATACAAAAAGGAGGGCGCACGCATAGATGTCTTCTGTACTGTCTACCGCCCACTGCATACTGCAGAGGGGTTGGTCGTCGATCACCCAACCAGTTACGCGGAAGGCGACGGCGGCAGATTTGGCAGAACGGCAGTCTGCACGAGCCCGATTCACATTTTACACGGCCAGGTCACTGTCCCCGGCTTTTGCTTGTCCGTAATGCGCTCGCCCCGGCACCCCCATCGCGCTAGCCCCATAAGCTAATCCTGTCGCGTGATCGTGTCCCGGGATCCCCCGTCACTTTCGCAAAAAGGCCCGATTCAAACCTACCTTCCTGCCGTGTTCCCTTGGCCCCGAGCGCGCCCTATATGTAGTAGGCACTCGCCTGCCCCGGCCACTTGACTACCAGCACCACCACCGGCCGCACGCACGCATCGCATTGCTCGGACACGAGACACAGGACCAGGAAGAGGTCAGAGGCTCAGAGCAGAGACGTCGCCGCGTGAGCTCCAGCTGCTCCAGCTTATGGGTTCTTTGCAGTCGCAGACGCAGGAGAGCTACGTGAGGCTGCAGGGCCGGCGGTGGCGGCGGGCGGGGGCGAGGGGGTTCCGGCTGTGCCCGAGGAACCGGTTCTCCGTGCGGCGGCTGCGGGCCGAGTTTCTCACGTTCCTCGGCCTCGTCGGCCGCTACGTGCGCCATCTCGTCAGGAGGCTCTCGACCTCGGGCGGCGGCGGCGGCGGCAACGGCGCCTGCGGACGGAGCGGCAGCAGAAGGGTTCTCGTCGGGGGCGGGAAGGACGCGGCGGCGGCGGCAGCGAGCAAGGGGCCGCGGAGGGCGGCGCCGTTCGTGCGGTCCAACTCGTTCTACTCGCAGGCCATCGCCGACTGCCTCGAGTTCATCAAGCGCAACTCCGTGCCCGTCGAGGACTACGGCACCGTCAGCGCCAGGAGATAGGCATTAGAGGCTCCGTTTTGGGACGAAACATAATCGAAGCAAAAAGGGAAAAAAAAAGCTATATGTGTTCCAAATGGAGCCTGAAGATGTGAATCTGATACATACACGTACACACGGATGTAATAGGGTGTTTGAAATTAGAGTTGCAAATGTTGAAGTTTTTGACATGTTCATTCGCGCACGTTACCACATTTTCCCATCTGCCGTGTATAATCCAGAATATTTAGACCTTAATTCCTGATGCGAGTGTTATTTCAGCGAACCACCGTTGAGGTCCAGGCGATTAAATATCGGAGCAAAGGACAGGACGGGAATAATCGATGAATATTCAAACAAAATTTGCTAGCTCAACGCCGTGTGTAGGAGATATATAGTACGATCGACGCTGGCGCCATTCTTAATTTCCTCTTGTCCGGTGCCTGTTTTTCTTCTGCTAAGCAAGTGATGACGAGAGTGAGTTTGCCGAGCTAAGAATGGGGTGGTTTCCGACCAATTTCAGAAATTCCAGAAAGAATAACGAGTCTGGCCTAACATATCTCTTCCTCACACTCTCTGTTAGTAGCACACTGTTTTTTTTCTTGAACAATTGAATGATTAATTTTTGTGAGTGTCGTGGATAACGCTGGCTTCCCATTGGTCTTAGGTACTCTCTGTTGGTCAGGATTAGTACATCAGGATTATAGTTGGCGATTTGGCATGACTCCAATCGGTGCCACTGTACGACACATTCCAGAAACGGTAGACTAACGTGATGTTAGGTTTTCACAATAACTATAGCCCTAATATATATATATATATATATATATATATATATATATATATATATATATACTTAAAAGTTCCTAGCTTTGAAGCCTCCTCATACATCCTGATCCCACGTGGGATCCACATGATTCCGATGGGACTCATATGGGACCCACGTACTATTTATTTGGGACCCACGTACTATTAGGTGGGATCCACGTATTGTTTGGTAGGACACACGGTACACTAAGCAGGTCTCGTGATCATTTTTTCAAGAATTATCGGTGGCGATTTTTTCTATTATTTGCAGTTGAAAGTGTAAAATATATTTATTTTTCTCAATGTATGAAAATAATAGCTAGACTTTCTATACTACGTTTATTTACGGTAGGCCTACTATTTTTTGAACTTTGTTTTCACTTCATAATCTCGCAAAACATGATTGAATTATTCATTCATTGCTAATTTTATCTTTAAACTTTATGAAAATCAAGAACCAATGTAACATAGCACATCAATCCATTAGCTATATCTACTAACACCCAAAAGTCAATAAATTCCTAAGCAAAAAAGTTATACAATACTTAGATGACCATTATAATAAAAAATTATTTGAATTTAATATTGAATGCGATCAATTTGATTTTAGATTATATATATTTTTTATTTGGTTCGATGTGATACTACTTTGAGCATAATAAGATAATAAATTTGTATTTTATCATTATTTTAGGTTAACACCTTCGTATATGGGCGCGTCGCGCGCCAACCTTTCTAAAGGCATTGCAAATATGCAAATTACTCCAGTCGTGTCTCGTGACGGAGGTGTATATCGGGTGGGACTCACAAGTCCAGGCCCACACGCCTTAGAAATAGGAAAGCCCAGTGCGCAGCTCAGATCGTGGATTAGCTAGGTGATGAACCGATGGGCCACAGGATCGTCTTGTTTATTCCGGTCCATTCCAACAAAACGCTGCACCCGAACCATCATCTCTTTGAACCTTTGCTCCGTGAGCCAAAAGGGGAGAGTGTGGACAGCCGGCTGCGTGTTCCTATGAACGTGTTTGTGCTTCTGCAATCTCCTGAATCAAAAAGCATGACGAGCTACTACTTCGTTCAACAAAGTTGCAGTGCATCATTAGAGGGCCCTAATAAAAAATTGAACAAACACGCGTACCATCGCCACAATAAAGTGCACGATATGGGTCGCAATTCGCAAGAACAATGAGACGTATCTCGTGAGTCTCTCGCTTTTGTGCCATGCCGTGGAACCTTCTGATCGCTGACCTTGTTGCAATTCCATCCTAGACACGAAGGAAACTACCACTAATGGTACTCATCACCAATGGTGCGTGCAAATGGTGTCACGATGAACCGTCGTAACGAGTAGCACCAGTCCATATAATTGTGAGAGTGATTTTAGCGATTTTTTTGTGGTGTAGGAGTAATAAGGGTGTAGTGCGCGCGCGTGCATCATCCTGTAATAATTAAAAAAAGAATAATTACTGACATTTCAAATTTCAATCAAAATTTCAATTCAATGTCCTGCTAAATTTAGTTTTATGCTAGCCACATCCGACAGACCAACACTGGTGGCGCCTTGGTCGCCAAAAAAAAAAACACTGGTGGCGCCAATGAGACACTGACACATCGTGGCCACTGATTGGCTGATAGCCTTCCTGAAAGAGCAATTTCAGTCTGACCGACGAGGGGCGAAGCGTAATTTCGGAATTCAGAGGCGCCCTTCTTGACCGCCGCCGCCGCCGCCGCCGCCGCCGTCAACAAGCCGAGCAAGCAGCCATGGAGGGATCCGCCGCGGCGCCGCTCCGCACGCGCGTCTGCATCATCGGGAGCGGCCCAGCCGCGCACACGGCGGCCATCTACGCCGCCCGCGCGGAGCTCAAGCCCGTTCTCTTCGAGGGCTGGATGGCCAACGACATCGCCGCGGGCGGGCAGCTCACCACCACCACCGACGTCGAGAACTTCCCGGGCTTCCCCGACGGCATCATGGGCGCCGACCTCATGGACCGCTGCCGCGCGCAGTCCGCCCGCTTCGGCACCAACATCCTCTCCGAGACCGTCACCGCCGTCGACTTCGCGGCCCGCCCCTTCCGCGTCGCCTCCGACTCCACCACCGTCCTCGCCGACGCCGTCGTCGTCGCCACGGGGGCCGTCGCCCGACGCCTCCACTTCCCCGGCTCCGATACGTACTGGAACCGCGGCATCTCCGCCTGCGCCGTCTGCGACGGCGCCGCCCCCATCTTCCGGAACAAGCCCATCGCCGTCATAGGCGGAGGCGATTCCGCCATGGAGGAGGCCAACTTCCTCACCAAGTATGGCTCCCACGTCTACATCATCCACCGCCGGAACACCTTCCGGGCTTCCAAGATTATGCAGGCCAGGGCGCTCGAAAACCCCAAAATCCAAGTCATCTGGGACTCGGAGGTTGTTGAGGCCTATGGCGGCGCAGGCGGTGGCCCATTGGCTGGCGTCAAGGTCAAGAACCTGGTGAGTGGTGAGGTCTCGGATCTTCAAGTGTCCGGCCTCTTCTTTGCTATTGGGCACGAGCCGGCGACCAAGTTCCTCGGTGGGCAGCTCGAACTCGATTCAGATGGATATGTGGCAACCAAGCCGGGCTCCACTCACACCAGTGTGAAGGGTGTCTTCGCTGCTGGCGACGTGCAGGACAAGAAGTATCGCCAGGCCATTACTGCTGCTGGATCAGGTATTACTCTACTGCTACATGATTCAATGATTTTGTGTTGCAAGTGATCAATGTCTAAACAGGGGAGGAACTCCCATGTGCACTGCACTGGAAACCATGAACATTCAGTAGGCAGTAGCTTAGTTTATGTTTTAGCAATGTAGCGAGAGTATGATGCTTCAAAGAGGATCTTTCTTAAGGTACAAAATAGTTATTCTTGCTTTCCAGTGATAGTCAGATGCATCCCTTGATGATTGGCAGCAATTCGATTTCTGTATATATCTCGCAACTTTATCCAAGATGTCACTCTGA
Organism: Setaria viridis; assembly: GCF_005286985.2. NCBI lineage: Eukaryota > Viridiplantae > Streptophyta > Magnoliopsida > Poales > Poaceae > Setaria > Setaria viridis. Next base: position 35,701,200 of record NC_048263.2, read on the forward strand.
TAATCACCCCTGTAACTTCTAAATACGAGGAATTAATGCCAAACAATACTATAGTTTAATTACAAATCTGGTGTTTTGATTTCCACATGTCCATTCTTGATAGCTTTTCACAAATTGGTTATAAAAACATCGAATAAAAAAAGGAAAAAAGAGTCATTTTTAGTGCTGCAGTTAACCAAAAGATTATCGAATATAGTGCAATTGAGCATGTGGTTAGTGTTGTTGTGATCCCTAGGAATTGGAACTTCATTCTGGCAGACTCATATTAACATTTGCTATTGTAATTCTTCCGAGTTGATGAATTTTTAGGGATGTCAATTTTCATTTACTTGAGCAGTCCCATATGTATTGTAATTGTTCGCAAACCATATGAAGCAGTAAAGTCGGAACCTATTGCATGCATGGATGAGGTTAACAGATAAGTTCCAAGTTTTTTTCTTGATAAGAAAGTTCCAAATTCAACTTCCCCATGTTGTTGACAAAAGAAAAAAAGATCAACCTAGGAGGAGCTAGGCGATTTTTCATTAAGAAGAAATAGGCACCCAAATTCGAGCTAGAGGGGACTCGAACCTGGGTGGTTAGAGTGCACGACCACACCTCCCACTCTAACCAGTTGAGCTAGGCTCACTTCCTTCGTGTTGTTGACTTAGACCTCTGGATGGGTATAAAAGTTATAAATTAAGAGCTATGCTGAACACTAGGAAGTAGAGTTAGTTGAGAAATACCCAAAATAAATCCATGTTGCCAATAAATGCTTCAATGTAAGTCGTAAGATATACCGGATTTTGTTAACAGCTTTAAATCAAAGGACTGATATGTATTGTAATTGTTCGCAAAGCATATGAACCTATCGCATGCATGGATGAGGTTAACAGATAAGTTCCAAGTTCAACTTCCCTGTGTTGTTGACTTTGAGCTCTGGATGGGCATAAAAGTTAGAAACTAAGAGCTGTGCTGAACACTAGCATGTAGAGTTAGTTGAGAAATAGCCAAAATGAACCCGTTTTGCCAATAAATGCTTAAGTTAAGATATACTCATCCATCCCAAATTATAAGTCATTCCAAGAATCTTGGAGAGTCAAATTATCTCAAGTTTGACCAAATTTATATGATAATATAGTAACATTTATGATGTCATCTAAGTATCATTAGATTCTTCATCAATTATATTTTCATAGTATACTTATTTGATGTCATAAATCTTTATAATTTTCTCTATAATTTTGGTCAAACTTGAGATGCTTTGACTCTCCAAGATTCTTGGAATGGAGGGAGTATCAGATTTTGTTAATTGCTTTAAATCAAAGGACTGAATTTATGATAATATCTACTTGGCAAAATGCTCCATTGATATGGTTCATGAACTGCACAAATGACTATGTCCACTTGAGGCTTATTGGTTTGTTAAAAGGCAGAATCAAACCAGTATCAGAGACACACTTCAGAAAAAGTTAAAAGTTACCTGTTTTATTTAGATTATCTACCTATGAAATGCATCTGGTTTCTGCAAAAGCTTATGTTATCTTTTAACCTAAAACGAAATGCACGCATTTGATTTTGGTTTGGTTTTACTCAACACCTGATGTTATTTACTCAACATTTGCTTCAGAAGAGTTAACAGTTAACTGTTTTATCTTGAAAGTTCTGCATGAACTTTTTTTTCGCATGCAAATGTAACTGTGCATCCGTGAGGAATTCTTGCTAGTAGAAGCTTGATTAGCTCTGGCCTCCTGACCCTACTGCATGTGTCGCCAGTCTATGAATGGTGCTTGTGCCTCACTGTCTTGATGAGATCAATCTAGGAAACTAGCGCTTAGTGGTTTCAGCTGATCAATATCTAATTTTGCCTTTGCCTGTGGCTGGTGCAGGGTGCATGGCCGCTCTGGATGCTGAGCACTATCTGCAGGAGGTCGGTGCGCAGGAGGGCAAGTCTGATTGACTATATTTTGGTGTACCAACCACCAGCCAATCAGAATGCCACTTGCCGGTGCTGAAATCTACCCTCTGATGTGCGTTATGCCATGAGTATTCATGATCGAATTTGGACTTTTGTGCTGCTTATCAGTATAGCACACTATTCTTCTCATTAGTATTCGGATGTCTGAACGAGGGAACTATCAATGTACTCGAAATTGATTCGTATTTACTTACGCTTGAACTTGTATTATCGTTTTAGATATCTCTTTGGAATCAGCGTGTTGTTCGTGCCACTCTTTGCTAACACCGATTGTTGATGATTAACTCATCTGACCATCTACATCAGTGTCTAGCTTTTAGGTCAGTTTCTTTCTTTCGGTATCGCATATTTCAGTCCCAGGGCTAGGATGTCAAAGCAGTGGAGCCGTAGAGGGCCCTCCCAAGTCCCAACAAAAATCAACTGCGAACGCAGGCCGCATCTGGAACAACCGGCCCTGACAAGCCCATGGTCTCCTCCCTCGCGCGCGGCACAGGGATTTCCGATTTCATGCAGCCCACAATCATAATTTAGAAAGAATCATGAGCAAAAAGCAAGCAAGTAGAGCATTTTGAAAGTGTGAAATAGATATTTAGTTTTAGTATCCTAAATAAATTTTTCTAAGTGAAATAGAGTAACAAATACTGTGAAATAGATATTGTTTAGTACTCCATTTTCATTATGCGGATCAAACTAACTTGTATATGCAACTGGTTTGGGTTCTAACTAATAAACCTACGTGCAACTCTGTCAGTGCAGGCACACTGATACTGTGCAACTGTATGTTTGGATGTCTCTGACGGCAAGCTAGTTATTTTAAGACGGCGGTAGCCAAATCGTTATCGAACAGTGTTATCAGCACCTAATTGGCAAAAAATCCTTGCGGCCCATTCACTGCTACTTCGTTTGATTCGCATTTCTTCGTCGTCTCGCTCTTGCATGCATACTGACGCCAGCGTTCCAATGCAATTTGACATGCAACCATGCTCTCGTCCTGGTTGCTGCAGTAATGAGTGCACCGTCATACCGGGCTTCGCCGCCGGCGGTGGCAGCAACCGCTGTGAAGATCGGCGGCCAGGAAGCAATGCAGGCCAGCGTCGCTGTCGCGGAGGCGCTCGAGGCCTGGAATGAAGCTCACGCTGCCGCCGGTTGCTGGCGGCGCCAACTTCGCGGCCGTGGCCATCGCCGCGGCGTCGTTCGTACTCGTCAGCTACGAGCCGGATGCATGGCAGGGCCGGCTGCGCCGCATCCTTGACCTCAGCCCGTCGCTACAGGACTCTCGCCTGCTTATCTGATCGCCTCCCTTGACGAGGTTCCTGGCCGCCGCCAAGACGCTCCGCTCCGCCTCCTGTTCCTCAGCGGGGCCACGCTCCCGCCTCGCCGCGACGTCATGCCGACCCGAGCCTACCCGCTCGCCGCGCACGGCATCGCCGAGCCGGGGCTGCTCACCTCCGTGCTCCTGCTGCTGCCTGAGCGCCTCGGTCGGCCGCGCTCGCCGTGCCGCTCGCCTACCTGCCTTCGCCACGCCGGCGACGGTCGTGGCGTAACCGGGGCAGCTCGCGTACGCCGCCCCTCTGCTTCTCTCGCCCTCGTTGCGGTTTACATGCCGCTGCTCTCCACCGCATGCTGGGACGTGGCCGCTATCGCCACCAGACAGGCAGTTGCGCGCGAGGGCGTACGCGCTCGTGCGGCTACCCGTGCACAAGTGTGGGGGCTCGCCCTTACTTCTGTGTGGAACATTTACCAGTACATGTCCCCGAGGGCCCGAGGGCCGAGGGTTGGCCTCGTTGGGTTCCTCGCAGTGGCGGTAGAAACCGATGCCCCACTCGTCATCCTTGTGATGCTGCCGGTTCGTCCTTGTCCCTGTTGATCAGCTGGTGCTGCCGGATGCAGGGGGGAGCTTTCTCTTCTTCCTCCTCCTTCCCTCCCTTCTCTTCTTCTTTATTTTTTCTAAAAATTATAGAAAGACCTAAGGGGCTCCATTGTCCGAGCGACGGTAGGGGGACTTGAGCCCCGCCCATCCCACCGCTAGATCCGCCCCTACTTGGCAAATAATAAAGATAATTGCATTGACATATCCACTCTATCCAGAGTGGCGACCGCTCCATACATGCCACAAGTCAGGGCATTAACAGTAGGGATCTTGTACAGAAGTTTTACACTGGTTAATTTTGTGAGGTAACTTACGTACGCATACAGACTAGATCAACCGTACATTTTTGGAGTATGCAGTAGAAAATGAATCAAATAGTGGCCATAGAAGTTGGGTTTCGTCTTCGGAAATGCATAAAATTGGATAAAATGCTCTGGTTGCACTTAAACTTATCGTAAAATGCATATGTGAATTCTTAAACTTTTTTAGAATATGCCACATTCAATACAATCTATTTGATCGTCTTCGGGGTGAAGGACCCTCACCAATCTTCAAAGCTGACTCCTTCTCACTGAGGCGATCTTGAATGGTTACCACTCTCCTTCGTTCAATAGTTGCATGATCACGAGGGAGGGAGGGAGGACGCACACGTGAAAGAGGGAGGGAGAGGAAGAAGGAGAGGGCAAGGGCGAGGGAGGGCGGGAGAGGGAGGGAGGGAGGAAGGGGAGCGGGGGCGGGAGAGGGAGGGGGGAGGGAGAGAGGGGGGGAGGGGGTGATCACCACATGCTTCAATAAAGTTGGATGATTGAATCCAACACTTTAACCATCTTCTCGAAATAAAGTCTAAGTTCATGAGAATTTAGAGTGGGGGCATGTGCCCCACTAGGTTCTCTTTTGGTTCGTCCCTGAGCTTTTCCCATATTGGTAAGTTTTTATTGATTCGTGAAATATGTACACATTTAAAAAGTTTAAGATCTATATGCAATTTTTTTAAGAACTATGTTTTAAAGAAGTATTGATGATGATATATATTACATGATGAAGGGTGATAGTCTATGCAATGCGATGGCTGGGGTTTACTAACTTTGATAATCCAATAAGGGAGGTGGGAATTTAACTATCTGTGACCCCGATTACAAGAATACCCTCCAAACTAGACCGAGAGAGCGCTCAAGTCTAAACATCTTGGCGCATGACTTCTCGTGACTAGTCGACGCTAGGTTATCCTTCACTTATATATGTGAGTTACAATTAAAGGTGCCTCCCATATGATTTATGAACCAAAGCTGTATTTTGAGTCCATTGAAGTAAATAAGTGTATTTCGGGTTGCGCAAACTGAGAGCTAGCGTTCAACGCTGCAGAATTATGAAGCGGGAGTGTGGCGTACAGCCACCTGGGAGTAGAAGTATTTCTACACCATAAGATGCAACAGCCAGAGCATTCTTGTGATCTCATACTGTTAAGAAAATGTGTTCCAAATTAAGAAATGTCTTGCTAGTAATGTCTGGCCAATGCAATTGTCTACCAAGTTGATAGTAGCATCATATACATGTTTCTTATTTAGGTTTAAGTGGCCAAGTTGTTCCGCTGCCTCAGCTGAAATTCCTATCCAAGTCAAATGTCTGTTCAGCACTCAGATATTACAAGTCTATTCCCGATCATGGATGCACTTCCACTGGAGAGTTGAGACAAATTTAAATGTTGTGACAAGGCGCATAGAGTATGGTTCACCGTGTTTGAACCGCAACTAGTACATATGCTCTGTCCATAATATCTTGTTATCCAGATCGACGCCACTGGGAATTCATCGATGCCATAATTATACTTATAACAGTCGTCGCACATATAGGATATCGCAATGTCACAGGCATCACTCATAAAGCATCACTCATAAATCACTTTATGGATTTTCACTCCAACAACTACATTCTCAGCTGGCTAAATTGAAGAACAAAATAAGAAATGGACCGATGCATCGTGTGTGTGGGAAAAGTTCAATCCGTTTAAATCCTTTGGAAAAGAGGTTTTGTAGATTTCTTTAATTAGTATTTTGTAACACATATAGATTTGATTTCACCTTAAATTTATTTGATGTGAATGAAGTGACCTATTGGTTATAATATTAGATTTTTTTATATACTTGCATATACTCCCTCCGTTTCCGTTTTTATTTGTAAGGTGCACACGCATATCAAAATTCAAACTTTACAATCTTTGACAATAATTTTGAGTATTATTTTTTTATTTTTATAATATCAACTTTATATGGTTGCATTCATAATCATATATCCTCTACAATGATTACAAGTTTATAAACGTAAACAATATAATATAAGATAAACGAACGGTCAAAGTATTATTTGGAAGACCGTGTCGAGTCATACCATGCCTTATAAATATAGATGGAGGGAGTATTTATTTCACCTTTCCTCCTAGACGAAGCGAGAACACTATTAATCAGACAACTGGGGAGTAAGGGCGGAACTGATCAAATTGTATTCTTCTAAAAATTCATTTAGGAAGCAAGAACTTATTATATGAACATTTCCCTTGATATTTTATGTTTAATTTACATTTTTGCTATACAAATTGGTAGAAGCAAAAATAGTTTATCAATTTTTCTAGGTACAGTGTCAGTCTAGATTCGCCTCACGATGGCCGCAGTCAACAAGACAAGCTACCCTAACAATTTTTTCCCAAAGAGCTCTGCCGACTGCCGTACTATTATTAGAAGAAATTCTTTTTTTAAAAAAAATGAATTGGTCCAGTTTATAAGGAAAACCATAGCCCTAATAATTCATCGCACTAAAGCTTTCATCATGTGTTTTCCTTGCCAGCCGACATTCAATTCAATTTACATACTATAGGTTTTATATTATTTAGATTTAGTTCACCCAGAAGCGTCTAATAAAAACAGATACTATGACAAAAACTGACCATTTATATTGCATGCAACAATGCCCTTACTACAAATAAATGGAAATCATTTAAATTGATATATGGATTTCAATAAAGGGCCCAATTCAATGAAATACTTTGCATGAAATTTACCAGGGAACACCAAGCAAATTATAATTGTATATTTTTCTCCGTATATGCAGAATGTATTCGAGGAGAGCTAACGCCATACATTCATGATGGAGAAAATAGAGAATGCATATCTTAGTGGGTACTTGGTTCCTTTAGTCCATGAATCCACTACCCTGTTTGGTTCCATGAACTAAAGTCCACCAATAACAGTTGAACAAAGACCCTTTTACCCCTACTACCCACCTTGTTCCGCCGCACGCCTGGTACCCCTGTTCTGGCACCAAGTCATGAATCAGAGAAGTTACATAGAGATTCTTCACATTAGCATCATCGAGAATCATCAAGAATTTCAGATTAGTACCCAAGGGAGTGGTGGGCATCTCAGGTGCGGCTAGCTTCCTCGGCGGCGAGGCTGCGGAGGGCGGGGACGCGCCTGCCGCAGCCCGACCACTTCTTGCACTTCCCGAACAGCAGCACCCACACTAGTAGCAGGGTGAACGGCGGCGGCGGCGACGGCGGGGATGAGGAGGCCGCCCACCTCGGCTTCCCTGTTTCGGGCGGCAGCGGGCGGAAGGGGACAAGGGGCAGGGAAGCCACGAGCGGAGGCGGAAGAGGCGCAGCAGCGGGCAGACAAAGTGGGTCGCTGTCGGCGGAGGTCGGCGGGTTGGTGGAGGCGGCGCTAGGCCCCGCGGATGCGGAGGCCGCGACGGAGAAGAAGGAGGCGCGGGCTGAGGGGAAGGAGGAGAAGGGGACGGATGTTGCAGCCGATGCCGCGCCGGCCGAGGAGAAGAAGGTGGAGGTGGCGACGACTGAGGAGAAGAAGGCGGCGGGAGGGAGCCGGACGGGAGGGAGGGCATTAAATGAGAGGCAGGGGTGTCCACAACATACTTTAATCTAGTTTAGTCCACCTCATGTGGACTAGAAGACTAAAAACTTAGGTCCACCTGTTTAGATGTTTAGGGACTAAAAGTGTATAAAAATAGTGGAGTAAAGTTTAGTCCGGAGGAACCAAACAGCCCTTAGCAATACCACTGGTTGAGCAATGCTGTACCGGGTCGACAAGTGGATATCGGGAAGAGAGAGAACGCCTTGACCAGCTCTGGCCTGGCGCATTGGCATCTCCAAGACTCCAACTCCAAAGCCATGAGCAAGTTCCAAAGCCGGAGGCGTTCGCGCTCTCCCCACAAATTATGCAAAAGCGAAAGCTTCCTCTCCTTTTCCATTTAAGGCCCTGCAACAAACGGACCCCCCTTTCCAGAATTGTGCATTTGTACTTGGAGGGAGCAAGGTGCAGGATCTCGTACGTCGCAGACGGTCGCAGGCAGCGTCAATTTTGGGCTTGGCGTCTTCTGGCCAGTGTCCCCCACTGCAGGCTTACGATACAGTAGCGCACTGCAGCGGCATCACTGAGTCGCTGCCACTTCAATTTTTATTTTTTGATCTATATCTCTTGGCTAGCTACCCGTATAGTCTCCTGGCTCTACATGTAATCTCACACACATGACTCCAGAAGACATTAAAGTACTGCAGGTGAAACAAATGTAGGGAGGGACAGAAGGCTTTTTTGTTCCTCTCCCCCCTGGGCCTCTCCTGCCAAACCGAGTAAAAAACCTTTGGTCTACATTTGAAGGAAGAACTAAACGGACTGAGAAGACCACAATGCTCCAAGCACATGATCAAGATATAGCTCTAGTCGTCTAGACCCACTGACCTAGGTTTTAGATGGTGGAATAAGCGAACATATTTGACCTAGGTAAGGCTTGAAACTTTGGCTATGTTGAAACATTCAATATTTGACTGGAAATTATCCACGCCAGCAAGTTGTGTGTGAAACTGAAAACACATGCGAAAGCGACCACGAAAGTGTTTTTGCTATTGCACAGGTAGAGGAGAGAAGCAAATGGTTATAATAGAAACATCATTCTACAGCAAGATACAATCAGAATATAATACCACATTACAAATCAAAATGGAGAAAAAAGAAACGCTGGAAACACAAAACATCAGATCTCACTGACCTTTAGTTTATTGAGCTTGCTCTTGCATGAATCCATCTCTAGCTTTCCTCCTGTCCCTTGATTAACCACCACTACTTTGTTTTTTTAACACACCTGATGATTTCCAATGCTTCCTCCTCATGTGCAGACACATGCATTATATTATAGCACCCAGATGAAAGGTCTCTCCAATGAACCATCCAGCATGCATATCGTGTTGACCTCAGTTCCATCAAGGCTAGCTTCAGCTCTCAGTTCCGGATAGCTAGACTAGCTTCTGCACCATTTGAACCTCTGTGATGTACGTCTTCTTCATGTTGATGAGAATTCGGTGTAGCAAGGCATGGATCAGAACTGTGGCCGGACTCCGCCCCCGCCGCCTCCACTCCAGCCTCCGAAATTGTCTCCCGGGAGCTGGTAGGCCCCTACATTCCCGGCGAGGTTGTAGAGCGACATGCCGCCGCCGCCCGCGTCGCCTCCAGTCACACCAGAGGACTGAGAGGCCGTCGGCTGCTGCCCTTGGGGTCCAGCCGACTGCGCCACTTGATCTTGCGGCTCCGCTCCGCCGGCGGCCGCGGCCGTCTCCTCTTCCTCCCCCTCCAGCGGCAGCCTCTCGTACACCGCGTTGGCGAACGACGCCGCCATCAAGACGACGGGCCCCGCGGCCACCAGCGGGCCCACGACGCTCCCGCCGATGACCTGGCCCTGCCCACCGGAGAGGAAGACGGTGAGACCGCTCACGCCGGGCGGAGCCGGTGGGGGCAGCACCGTGCCGGTGAGGGAGAGGATCTCGAACCGGCCCCGCAGCGTGGCCACCATGCTCCCGGGGGGCGACGCGCCCGGCTGCCTGAGCGCGACGTTCACGACGGCGCCCCCGCCGCTCAGGACGCACACGCCGCGGCCCCGGCGGCGCGCGTACTCGGCGACGCAGTCGACGACGTCCGCTCCCGCCGCGACCTCGAGGACGTGCGAGTGCAGCGCGTTGGGGCTGTCGCGCGTCACGATGATGGGCGGCTTGGGCTTGTTCTTGGAGCCCGGCGGGCGCCCGCGCGGCCGCCGCGTGGGCCCGCCCGACCCGCTGCCCCCGCTGCCACCCTCGGCCGGGACCATGGCCGACGAGGACGGCTGGTCGCTGCCGGCGCCGCCCCCGCTGCCGCTCCCGCCCGCCTCGGCGCCCTCGCCCGCGGGGCTCTTGTCGGGGGACATCTTGTGGTGCTCCATCTTGACGTGGGAGTTGGGCGACAGCGGCGATGGCTGCTGCGGCCGGAGCAGCTGGTGGAAGTAGCGCGAGCTGCCGCCCCCGCCGGGGTCCATTCCGGGCATGGCCGCGTCATCTGGCCGCTCCCACCACTTGCCGGCCGCCAGCTTCACGGTCTCGATCGGCGCCGCGCTCCTCGCGTGCAGCTAGGTAGCAGCAGCTTCTTCCCGTTCCTCGCCTCACCACCGCCGCCGCTGCACGGCAGCCTAAAACCTGCTTGGACCTGGACACAGAGCCTTTGCCCCTTATAAAGCAGCTTAATTTGCATGCCACAGTACATCAGAGAGCGCGAAACCAAGTCGAAAACCAAACGGCGAGCTAGCAGCTTCACATGGAATGGAATGGAACAGCACGAAATGGGAGAGATCTTTTCCTTTCCTCTATCCTCGACGTTTTGACTTGTCTTGAGACAGGACGCTAGCGATGATGGAATTGCAGATGCAGCGATGCACTGAGTGGTAAAGTTCTTTACCTCCGGCAGAAGCGAGCTTTCTCCTCGACGACGCTGTGCAGCAGAAGCTTGTAGCTTTGGCAACCTCGCCGGCTAGCTGCCTCCAATCCTAAACGAGCAGCACCGCAGAACACAACCGGCCTCTCGATCGACAGCAGCAAGCGAGAGAGGACGCAGAGACGAGGAGAGGCCGTGCGTTTATAGCTAGGCGCAGGAGCTAGTCGCAGCCGGGATCTAGTAGGAGAAGACTGGGTCTAGACGTGGCGGCGGGAGGCTGGACGGTGGCTGATATAATGAAGGCACGGGGACGGAGGATCAGAGAGCCACCGTACCGGCGCGGCGGCGCTGAGGGAGCTGAGGCAGGCGAGAAGAGACGGCAGAGCGTGCGGCGTGCGCGGCCCCCGAATTAAAGGCAGGCGGGCAGGCAGGCGAGCGAGAAGGGAGGGAGGGAGGGACGGAGGGGGACGGCGAGGGATGGGGGGTGGCGCTGCTGATAAGGTCCCTGCCTTTCCCTCCCTGCCCCTCTCTATCTAGTACCGCCTCCCGGTCCGGGTCCAATGATCCAATCCCCTCTCCCACCCACCAACTCCCCCCCCCCCCCCCCCCCCCCCCCCCCCCCCCCCGTTTTTACTCGGCCGGGCACGGGCTGGGCGCCCAGCGGTGGGTGTACGTGTAGGCCAGGCCGTGGCGGGCCAGCGCCAAGGAAAACCCGCAAAGCAACACGCCGTGGACTCATTTGTCGCGTTAGTTGAACGGAAAGACAGGAACACGCGACGGGGCCGCCGGGTCGACCAGCAGCAGCAGGCGGCCGGGCGGCCGCCGGGCCGGGCTCGGAGGCGGCGGCGACCGCGAGACGTCTCGTACCAGCGCGTACGACTCGGTACCGGCTGGACCACCGGCCTCGCGTCGCGCGCGCGCGCGCGCGCCGCAGCAGCCGGCCGCTAGCCGAGAGCGTACGTGCAGACGCCGGCTAGCTGCGCGCGGCGGCTTGCGGTGTACGTGCGGAGCGTGGGATCGGGAGCTGTCGATTTCGCGCGGGTGTCCACAGCTACTGGCGCGGCATAGGGTGCTCGTCACGTCGCGTCAGGTCGCTGGACACAGCGAGAGCGAGAGCGAGCGATCAATGATGGGCGGTTTGCTGTTCGTGGCCGGCCGCTGGTGATTTTGACGACGATGCCTTTGGCCTATCCCGCAAGTACAGACATTCAAGCAAGGAGGATCGGGAAGAACACGACGGGGCTATATAACAAGGACGTTGCGCACGCGTAAAACCACGAGGAGTCCGGTTGTACAGGCCGATTTAGCACGGGAGTTGCAGTTGGGTGGTGACGTACGCGTGCACGTGTTTAAAACAGGGACTCGGAGTCTCGGAGAGAGCCTCGCGTTCCATGCGTGTGATCATCCTTGCACCCCACCCGTACCTATTGATACTCCAATGATGTGGCGCTGCGGTTGGGCGCGCGATCCATTATTCCAACCGCACCGGTTATCCAATGATCATGCCGGTGCTAACAGCGAGATCGCCATCAACTAATCAATCGTATTATTATACTAGCTCACAAATGTTATACTTTCTATACGGTCGAATATATTTAGTTTGATGGTACACTTTGGTCATGACTCACGAGACATTTCTCGTAGCTATGGTAAAGAGACGGTTAACTTTGACTCGTATAGTTTTGGAGCTCCTGCCTACTTTTTTTTTATAATTTTTTTATTCCAAACCCGTTTAATTCGTTTCTACGTGCATTCAAAATATGATAGACCCAATGATCATGCCGGTGCTAACAGCAAGGTCGTCATCAACTAACCAATCGTACTATTATACTAGCTCACAAATTTTGTACTTTCTCTACGTCGAATATTTAGTTTGATGGTACACTTTGGTCATGACTCACGAGACATTTCTCGTAGTTAAGGTAAAGAGACAGCTAACTTTGACTCCTGTAGTTTTGGAGCTCCTACCTATTTTTTATAATTTTTTATTCCAAACCCGTTTAATTCGATTCTACCTACATTCAAATATGATAGACCTCGCATGATGGTGACTCAAATTTAGAGGGTCAAAGTCAGCCGGGGAAGCCCCAACCTATTTTTTATAATTTTTTTAATTCCAACCAGTTTATTTTGTTTCTACGAGGAATCGAACCTAGATCTGCTGAGTGTTACTCAGGTGCTCTAACCATTAGGCTAGATGCGTTGTGTTGAAGGGAAAAAAAAGGACAAAGGGGGTGTTTGTTTCTTTAGCCCTCCTAAAATTCCTGTCACATCGAATATTTAGATACTAATTAGGAATATTAAACATAGGCTAATTACAAAACCAATTGCACAAATGGAGACTAATTTGCGAGACGAATCTATTAAGCCTAATTAGTCCATGATTTGACAATGTGATGCTACAGTAAACATGGGCTAATGATGGATTAATTAGGCTTAATAGATTCGTCTCGTGAACTAGCCTCCATCTGTGTAATTAGATTAGCTCATGTTTAGTTCTCCTATTAACCTTCAAATATTCGATGTGACATGAATTTTAGTCCGGACTAAAGATCAAACTCCCCAAGATACCTGTATCATCAGCTGGGTTGCTCTCTTTACATGGCAGTATGGCAGTGTCAGTGCCCGGGGTCCCATCAGCCAATATGAAAATCGGGCACAAAGGAAACCAGGGATTTCCAATTTGTGATCGAGCTTTCCTGGGTGGACATGGCTGACCTTGGCACCTTGCTGGGCCTGACAGGCTGACACTGCGGCCATTATTTAAGCCGCGAGTCATTATCATGTGACGCACAGAGCGAAACAAATTTGAATGACTAGGCCCTGATTGGCTGGATCTCGAGACGCAGCTGCGTGGGTTTTATTAATATACGGCCGCAATCGCCAACAAATAATGATCGGGTGGCGACAAATAAACGAGGGTGCGTGAGGACTCTCGAGTCGCCGTGCAGTGGCTCGCGAGCAGCCGAGCGAGAGGATGAAGTACGCTTGAAGCTCAGTCCATGATAGGGATGTCTTGGACTCTCCTCGTTTACTTCTCTCTGTGGTTTACTCTTTCTTGTTTCTTCTCCCTTCCAAAGAGGACATTGACATCGTAACACTTTTTTACTCCGAGATTCGTATCTTCTGTGCCGTTGCAAGGCAATTACTACTGTTCACAGAGGTCCTGCAGTGCTGCAGTGAGATTACTACTCGACGGGTCAACGGGCAATTAAGAACACAATCTATACGTATCGCCCTCGATCAAGGGCCGAATGCAAATCGCCACAGCACAGGATCTATACTGCGATTGCATGAGAAATTGAGAGGCAAGCAGAGAGAACGAACATCGTCAAGCAGGGAACCGCTCGATCGACGGCCAGGGGGCACGTTGGCCCGGGCCGGGTGGATCGAGCGCGCTCACGTGCGGTCAAGGGGTTTGGTTTTGGTTTTTGGCAGTCAAAGCAAGGAGCGCGGGCCGCTGCCCCGCCGTACAGCTGTCAGACACGTGGTGGTGGCGCCGGGCGCGTGGAGTACCCGCGGCGCAGCTCGCCCGTCCCGCCCCGCCCACCCGCGATTTGATAGCAAATCATTCGCGATCTATCGACGGATCCATCCATCGGCTCACGCGCGCGGCAATTACGCCCATGCGATGCACCGCGACGCACACGCTGCTCTGGCCCCTCTATCACGTGAGATGATGTGATCTCCCTCTCACTCCGGCCGCCATCATCGAGCTGAGCCTCGTTGCCTTCGATGGCTTCGAGCTTCCACTACTCCACACTACTTTATCACCCTCATCTCTAAAATGTTCTTCCCCGTCAGTTTTGTATCCGTCATATAAAAGACGGCAGTGATGGAGTTACCCATCACCGTTGGTTCTAGAACCGGCGGTGATACCCTTCCAAAAAAGGCCGACCCCAGCCCCACCGCGCGCCGCCACCGCAGCCGCCCCGCTGCGCACCGCCACCGCGTGGAGCCTCGACGCCCCCTCGACCAGAGAGAGAGGGAGGGAGAGGAGGGTAAAGAGAGAGGGGGGAGGAAGGTGCCTTACTCATGTCCATGTCACCTCGCTGCGCCGCCGGTCCTCACTCGTCGTCGCTGCCGGTCCTCGTCGTGCCCATGTCAGCCTACTGCGCCGCCGGTCCTCACCCGCCGCCGCGCCTCGACCCCTACACCGGCTAGACCTGGCAGGGAGGAGAGAGGCAAATCTGGGCAGCCACCCTGCCGCCGTCGCTCCCCCATGCTGCTACCCTGCGCCACCGCCGCTCCCACACGCGCTGCCCTGTGCCGCCGAGCCCCGAGTCCTACTCCCGCACCTCGCCCCGCTGCCAGTGAGGCCAGGGCGAGCGGAGGGGAGGGGGTAGCAGAGGGGAGATCCGGCCGGCGAGGAGGGTGGAGGGCGAGATACGGCTGGCTGGGAGGGTGGAACGGAGAGGTTCGACCAGTGGGGAGGGTGGAGTGGAGAGGGCGAGAGGTGAGAGAAGAGGGTGGGTGGGGAGGATATTCCGTCGTGGCCCAAGAGAGAGGGTGCGCGAGATGGGTGGGCATGGGGCCGCACACGAGTTGTTCTCAATATTGAAGTTGGTGAAAATTTCGTATCCGAGCCAACTATCACCGCCGGTTCGTAATACAAATCGACGGTGATGATAATTTTTATGGCCGATTTTCACCTCCTACAACGCCATTTCCTTTACAACCAACGGTGATATAATATCAACGTTAGTTTACCTAAAATCGTTTGCGATAGCCCGTAGTTCGTTCAGACCACCTTCCCGGCCTCCGAGATCACCCCTTATCCCTCCGTCCAGCGTCCTCCCATTCCCTCCTGCAACCAAAAGCAGCAATGCGAGCTAGCTGTAAGGGGCGCCGCGCTATATGATGTACTGTATCATCGAGCATTCGAGCTGCTGCAGCAACTCCACTTGTGAGTTGGGACACCTCCTCTCACTCTCTCTCCGATCAATTGCACCGCCCCGCCCGGCGCCCGCATGCATGCATGTCGTCTTCCTCCCCGCTCCCGCGCCATGCCGCCATGTCTCGTCTCGCACCCCATCGATGATCGCCGCATATCCATGGCCCCTGCTTCCTGCCGCCACAAGCGACGTTAAAGCGCGCGCATCACATCACATCACATCATCGCCACTGCACTGCACGCTCTCTCCTCTGATCGACGATCCTAGTAGCTACAGCCTACACACCCACACCCACCCACTGACCCTCTCGGTCTCACACATGCATGCATGCGCGTCAGTATTTTAATCCTGCACAGCACACAGCACAGCAAGGCAGGAGCACGTACGTAAGTACGTACGCTCTCATCACCGATTAAACAAAACGGCGATCCGTGTCGGTACGTCCTCTGCCAATAAAGCCCCCGGCCGGGCCGCTCCGCATGCGGAGAGTTATTGCATGTAAACCGCCGGGAGCGCGGCAAGTCAAAACGCCAACAGCGACGTCTGGATTGTTTATATGGGAGGAGTACGGAAGATAGAACTAGTTAATCTCACGTCGAAGGTTAGGTACTAATTAGAAATATTAAATATAGATTAATTGTAAAATTAATTGTATAAATGAAGATTAATTCGCGAGATAAATCTATTAAATCTAATAGTTCATGATTTGATCATGTGATGCTACAGTAAATATGTGTTAATCATGGATTAATTAGGCTCAATGGATTCGTCTTGCGAATTAGCCACGGCTTATACAATTAATTTTATAATTAGTTCATGTTTAATTATTTTAACTGGTATCAAACATCCGATATAACCTGAACTAAAAATTAGTCCACGGATTCAAACACCCCTAGTTTCCTTGGTGCTATCCAGGTCGCCGTTGTCATCTTCGTTGTGTGCTTATACTTTGTGGATTGTTCTTGGGTGGGTGAGATCAGATGAGCTCAAAACTTACATTATCCTTTGCAACCAGCTCCCTGCAGAGTGATTGTTGATTTGTTAAGCTACCTCCGGTCCAAACAGCTCGTGACCTCATGCGCGTCCTTTCTCGATCTCGAGCTCTTTGTTGCCTTGCAGTTGCAGCACAAGGATTAAACTATAGAGTTGTGTGTGCAATCGTGCAGCTGAATTCAATGGTTTGGTACGGGACAACAGAGCGAACAAGAGCTAGGCCGAGGAGCAAAAGTTTGCTAACAGATCGAGCAAAAGATTGCATGGGTGGTGGACAAAAGCGTGGGAACGGAATGGACGATCTTTCATTCCAGTGCGCTGGCTGGCTCTGGCAGTAAAATATTGAGCATCACCTAGCAGTTCCTCCTGCAAAAGCGTTAGGATACTGACCGATGAGGTCTGACGGTGTTGGTTTCCTCAACTAAACCCCATTTGTTTATGTGTTGAAGCCCCATGATTATGTTATCCGGGGGAGTATATAATTGGGGGCTACCGAGAGCGAGAGGCCCGGCCAATTCCGTCCCCTACACTTGGAAGCCCCCTTGATGTGACGGCCCCTGGCGTGTGGCGACAAATTACGCCTTCCATGCCATGACCTAATTCTCTCCTCGCTGTACAGTTGGTGGTTGGTGCTGTGTGCATTGTATATAGGCTGCGTGATGCTTTTGCTTGATTGTTATTCGTTCCCCTGCTGGTTCGTCATTAGGTCAAGTAGAAAACAACTAAACTATAGCAGCTGATCAGGGAAGCCCTACGTGTACAGGTCTACCATCAATGTTTAGAGTAGAGAGAGATACTGTTGGAAAGCGCAGGTTGTGTAACCGGTATTGCTATTTCGATACTAAAGGGGGGCCTTTAGTACCAGGTCAAATAACCGGTACTAAAGGGGTATTAAAAAATAAAAAAAAGAAATTCACCGATCGGAGTCTCGGCCGCACCCTGCCGCCGTCCGCCCCGGCCGCACAACACCTAAGCCCCGCACCAAAGAGAGAGGGAGGGAGGTAGCGTACTTACGCTGCTCAGCCACCGCCACTGCTCCTCAGCCCGCCGGTTGCCGCCACCGCTAGATCTGAGGGAGAGGTAGCCACTACTCCAAAATCCACGCGCTCCTTGCTCCGCCACACCTGCCGACGCTCCGCCGCCTCGCTGCGCCCTCCCTTCTTGCTTCCGCTCCTCGCCACATGTAAGAGGTGAGGGGCGAGCGGCGGGAGGAGGAGGGGGGTGGTGAGGGGATCGATCTGTGTGGGGGAGAGAGGGGATTCAACGGGGAGAAGAAGAGAGAGAGGCGCGGGTGAGAGTCTGGATGAAGGGGACGAGCGGATAAGTACGTGTGGGGAGGGGGGTGAGCATGGGGTGGGAGAGAGAAGGGGGGCTGACGCGTGAGGGGAGGTACCCCTTTAGTACCGATTGGAGACTTCACCCGGTACTAAAGGTCATTAGTACCGGGTGAAGTCTCCACCCGGTACTAAAGGTCCTCAGGCACTTTAGTACCGGTTGGAGGCTTCAACCGATACTAATGGGTGACCTTTAGTACTGGGTAAAGCCTTCACCCGGTACTAAAGGGGGTCATGAGGGGCTCCTTGGGGACTAGCCGTTAGACCCGGTGCTAATGCTCACATTAGTACCGGGCTAAAATGCAATAGGTACTAAGTCTTTGGACGAATGCTGAGTTTTCCAGTACTGAGATGCCTATTTTTTTTATGCGCATGGGAAGGAAGAGAGACGACCTGACGGTGTGCAACAGGATTTTTAGTTTAGCGTATGATGAGCTATCTCAGTTAGTTGTAAGTCAACTACTTGGATGCATGGATAAAGGCATGACCTAATTAAGAGTCATTTTTGGAGTATATCGTCATAGCCTTCGTAGACACCTTCGTTAGAGCATGTATATTATTCCAAAATTCCAATTCAAAAGCGACGTGTTGGTTCATGTATTCAACGCATACTTTTGTCGCTGGAAGATGTAACGAACTCTAGTTAGTTCAATGAGCAAACGGTTAACGATAAGAAAACATGACTGCTAGTTGCAGCACATACGTTGAATAAGATGCATGGAAGAACGTAACAAATTGAAGGAGTCTTATATAACAAGTTGCTAGCTACAAATATCTAAAGTTACCTGGCGTCTGTGCGACAATATATAGATTATACGAACGCATAGTCGCTCCCAAAATGGATATATCTATAGGCTGTATAGCTGCTCAGCGATCTACTGATGATTGTGCGTACGGTGCGCCAATAAAATTCGGGAAAACTGACGTATCACACAGAATAATGCATGTTACCATGATGTCCCGCACGCTACTGCATGCCAGGCGCAAGTTATATTTAATCTCTCTCTGTAATTAAATTACTCAATTCCACAAGAAATGATAACTAATGCAAATCCTCATCAGTCACTAATGCAAATCCTGATCAGTCGGATCGAGCCAGGTACTAATGTCGTAGTGCGCGCGATTGATTAGAGAAAAATAGGCCCCCCAAGTGGGTGTATAGGTTACCAGTCCAGATGCATGCTGCCATGCTGTGAACAGATCAATCTAGCATGTGGCAAAGGTCCTGCACACCTTTATAACTGTATCATCAGTCAGAGATGCAGTCGTGCAGCTAATTCACTGGTGATGTTCCTAATTTAAGTTTTGCCTCGATCCTCTGCCTGTTTAAAAAAAGTCTTGGTTTCTTTCTTCTGACGAATGATTGCTTGGCTGCTTTATCAAGATTACAATCTATCCGTCGCATGATCGAACAGCTTGAATTAATATTGTGTTATTTATCCAATTGGTTACATAATACAAACCGGGCCTTGTACCGTGTGTCTATCTATCTATCTATCTATATCTATATCTATATATATCTATATATATATATATATTTCAAATAGAATCTGAAATATTAGACGAACTAACTATTTCTGGAAATATGCCCACTAGCAAGCATTATTCTGGCTCAGATATGGATATACCACAAAGAATACTATACCGAGGAGTTCAACACATAGTTTACATAATCTCCTTCCCTAGTTGAGCAATGAGTTATTGCTTTTTGCAATCTGGGATGTTGCCCTGTTAGGTCATCCCAATATAATCACGACCTCAATCTCAGGCCGGGAAGCCCATTTCTTTACAGACTGTCTGCCTCACCGTTCCTAAAGCAGCTATAGCTAGCTTGCAGTGCTGATGAGTAATAATCAACGAAAACATCAAGAAAAGCTTGTCATGATGCCTCTCCGGTTTAGCCAGCCCAGAAAGCGATCACTAGCTTGTGATTCAGAATAATGGTCTTTGGAAAGGCGAAACTCATAGCTTTCTCCCATCTTTTTTTCCTCTCGACACCCGATCGATTCCTTCCGTACGTGCTTGCATGCTCAAGCAGAGAATTTGTACTAGATGCAAATATAAATGGTTCATTAATTATTAACTACTGACATCACGGCCGGATTCGGATCGTTTCGGGAGGAAAGAACACGATCCGTTTTGGGACAATTACTTCGCCGGATCAAGGACGTCGTCACTCACAATATGCTTATAAAAACGCCGGCTTTACTCGATCGAAGCGAATCTGAATTTCATTTTGGCGAGGCGCATTGCGTGCGCTAGCTCATAGTCATAGCTCATCTCGATCAGCTCGGATCGGAGGGACAGGCCAGCAAGAGATTATTAAACTAGCTCCCGTACTTGATTAAATTAATAGGAGCTTGGCTGCTGCTGATTGATTACAGTGAAGCAAAGCATCCGATGGCCGGCCGGCCGGCTAATTGAAAATCAGTGGCGGGCTAAAGACGGATTAAAGTAGCGCGCATGCAAGTGGGGGGAGGCGCGATTAGATTAGATTAGCCGGGGATTAAGATAATCCCCCTGAGCGGCGCGCTGTCCCGTCGCCGGGCATGTGCTCGTCCCCCGCGCTTGTCGCCTTGCGATCTCCAGCGACCGACGGCCGGGCTCCGATCCTCAGCGGCAGCCGGCGATGAGCTTGCTCGCTCCCTCCTCCGATCGGCCGTCCATGGCGCCCGCCGCCGCCGTGCATGTCGACAGGGATGATAATGTTCTCTCTCTCTCTCTCTCTCTTTTTAAAAAAATATTGATTGAGGGGGGCGTCTGACTTTGGCGATTAATTATTAATGACCTGTCATTATGCAGTCTCTTGTCGGCCGTTGCTTTATCGGATGGGACTGGATCGGGATGATATGTGATGCGCTCGCCCAGTTGTCTGCCGGCGCCGTCGGCCGGCCGGTCTTAATCTGCGATGACCTAATCGAGGCTAGGTGCATGTAATCCGGCCACAATCAGAGGCCGCATTATTTTGCAACTTGCAATTAGTAGAAAGCTAGTGTGCTATGGCTAAGCCCATTTGCAGGGTTTCCCTCTCCGAGATGTCAATGTTAATTTAGCATCATAGCATTGTATAATTATTGCTGCTTGTTCATCAGGACTTTGATCAATAATTTACTTTCAGTCTTATACTTTTATTTGCAATAATGCATATTGTATATGCATAACACATTGGAGTAGCTAATCTAGCTGAGGATGCCCCGCCAAAGAAAGTCCAGCAGATGATAAAAGGGAAAAAGAACATGCAATTATGCGCCACGCTGTTAAGGCGAAGCCAAGGAAGACACGTGTCGACCGGGGGAGTAGCAGCCGGTTGCACCACCAGCTCGCTCTCGCTTGCGATGCGCCGATGCGGCATGCAGGCCAGGGTGGGGCCCGCGGCGG
The DNA here is from genome assembly GCF_005286985.2 of Setaria viridis. Taxonomy (NCBI): domain Eukaryota; kingdom Viridiplantae; phylum Streptophyta; class Magnoliopsida; order Poales; family Poaceae; genus Setaria; species Setaria viridis. The sequence goes on from NC_048263.2 coordinate 35,722,361, forward strand.
CCACGTGGGAAGGCGAGCGGGCCGTGCGGAGGGGCCGCGCGCACACGTGGGAAGCGGCCCCCGCAAACCGCTGCACTGGCACCATGCCCGGGAGACGTCGCGTCGAATCTTTGATGATGCTGCCATGGGCCGTGGGCCAGCGCCGAGAGCCGAGGCGGGCCGCGCGGCCACGTGACGGTGCCGGGGGGAGGCGCGCCCGCCCGCGGTCGCTCGCGCCCCGTCGCGTCAAGTGACGGCTGTTTTTCCTTGCCGCCGCTCTGCTCGTCTGATGATGCCTGATCCATCCTATAGTAGTTTGGGGCGCTGAACGTTCGGCTGTCGCATTCGCACAAACAGTTGCAACTGGAGATGAAATGATTCTGACGGCGAAATACGAGCGCAGTTTGGTGTGGAACAAAAGAAATTGTGAACGGTGGGGGCTAGCTTTGTTGGGCTGCACTTTGCCAATTAGAGCGCTGCGAGCTCCTTTTGGTGTCATGCAAGGAAAAAGGCCCGATTGAGTCCACATGGGCCGTTATGCGATTCGAGCTTTGGAAGGGTGTGGTGGTGAGCATAGTTGCTTCTGGAGGAACGGCATGGAAATTCTTGCTTGCAGATGGATCTGATTGAGCCTGACTGGCTCGATTTATTCCACCTTTCGGCGTCTCTTGAAGTTACGTGCACTCCTGGTCACTTTATCTTTATTTTTTCTTTTCTAAAGGAAAGGAAAAGAAGCAGAAGAATCGCTCAACTTGCTCTTTGTGCTGCTTGAGAAGGAACATGGGCACTGAGAAGTGGGGGAGTATATTTGTTGACGACGACAGCAAGTATCGGAATATATGTTCGGCTTGAATTCTGTGAGCTGAATGAATTGGACCATGTTTAATTTCCCCTATTGAAATCCGTTTCTCGCAAGTGGCAACAGGAGGCACTTCTGTTAACTCCATTAGCGCCCCACTAACATCAACATGTAAAACAACAGGTAGAACAACCATTTCAGGAAACCAGCGTCTGGAAGCTTGAGAATCGGGGGTGTAAGCAAAAAGGCAGATATCGAGCAGAGAATGCACAACACAACAATTCTCACGCTGTAAACATAACAGGCAAATTACTATACTGCACAAAAAGGAACAGAGAATTAATCTGATCTTCCGCTATCCAAAGAAAAGAGAAAAAGGAGCTAAATGTTTGAACGGTTACAAACAAAAGTTACAGTCAGAAGCTGCATAATCTGTCAGGTGCTTTCTTCAACATAATGTTAACAGAACAGTCGGAACAGGTTTCGCTTGCTGTTAGGACCTGCTCGCTTATCAGCCCTCTGTACAATCGATCTCAACTTATCTGATTTGCTTTTCAACGATCTCACATGGGCGATTGCTGTCTAAACATGTCACTTGGAGCATTGGAAGATCCAATAGAGCTGCTTTATATATGCTCAAGAAGCAGCACTCGCAACACCTTTGCTTGATCGGTTGTACTTCATGTGGCTCTTGACAAGCTGGCCAGCAGAAAGGGCCGCCAGAAGAGAGAGCTCGCCCGCGAGAACGCTGCCCGCGACAATGGTAGCCAGAACCTTAGCATTTGCCCCGGGTGAGTCACGATTCGGACCCCTCACACCAAGCAGGTTCAGACAAGCGGCCTGTGAGGCAAGGCAAGTGCCACCCCCAATAGTACCTACCTGAGAAAAGTGTGAACCCTATTAACATGGAATGATTATCAAGACAAACAATGATTTCGTAATCCTAATGAAACTTTATACTAATGTAGATTGTGCTATAACCTAACACACAGCACATACTAAATCATAGTACCTCAATGGAAGGCATGGTCACAGAGATGTGAAGATCATCTCCATCATTCACCGCCTCCAACATGGTGATGCATTGTGAGCTTTCAACATTTTGTGCAGGATCCTGCCCTGTAGCAATGAATAGGGCAGTTACGATATTGCTTGCATGGGCATTGAAACCTCCCAGAGCTCCTGCTAAAGCTGATCCAGCAAGATTTTTGATAATGTTAAGCTCGATAAGTTTTTGCACAGTGGTCTTAAGAACATTCTGCACAACCCCTCCTTTGATTGTAGCCTCACAAACAACAGATTTTCCACGACCTTCTATCCAGTTGACAGCTGTGGGCTTTTTGTCTGAACAATAGTTACCTGGTATTTTTTTTAAAAAAAAAATCGTCAGTGTGCGTACCATGACAGGGGAAAAAATGCTGATGAGCTCAAGATGATTACAACTTGTTTGTTCCATGTCAGATGAAAACTAGTAAACTCACTACTGTTTTACTATAAGCAAAAAAGTTTGTCATTTACAATTGAGCTTTAGAGAGTGGATAGGAAAATATAGATAGCAACATGAAGATTTTGGATTCAGAGCAATGTGGTACAGAAACATACTCTCCTTAAGTTACAGTTGCATGAATAAGAAAACGTGGTATGCTCAGCCTCAGAACAAGTTCGCTCCGAGTCGGATGCAAACTAGCACACTCACTACTGCCTCGTGAGAAGAGCAGTTTGTATTATACTCTTGAGCTCCAGAGAGCGACAGCAAAATGAAAGCTTCAAACAATCTGGTGAAATATACTTTCCGTTCTTAGGTGACACTGGCACATAACCAACCAACAAAAAAATATGTATTTTCCACTCATCGATGAAACACTTCCTTCAGCAATTCATATGTAACATTACTTAGGAGTTCAAACTGACATTGTGTTTAGTTGTCTGATAAAATGATATGCTAGCTTTACTGAAAAGAGTGCAAAATTAGCTTTTCTTTGCCATAACAGAAGGTAAGAATCGAACCAGATAAGCTGATGAGATTCATGTCGGGGAAATCATTCTGCAGGTAGCCCAAAACATTCTCAACACCTTTTGACACCATATTCATTCCCATAGCATCTCCAGTACTACAAGTGAACCTAATGTAAAGGTTCCTACCACCTAGTGCACACCGAATACCCTGAAGCCTCCCAAATCTGCTAGACCTGTGGACATCAAATAATTTGGATGTCACCTCTATCTGATAAAGATAGTATATTTTATATTAAATGTATTGGGAAGAAATGGGACACATCAATATTGGAAGGATGCAAACAACTAAACAAGAGTGCACAATTAAACAAGAAAATAATTATCCCCCTTTTCCTTTTGAATAATTGTCGAAGGGACGTGTCCCTCATACAACCATGCATATGATTCATGCAGAATTGAAAGTATGATATGAAAATAGTATGATAACATATGAAAAACTCCTAACAGTGGAAATCTCAGCAGCTAGGCTTCATAAAAAAAACAGTCTTCTAAAGGAAGTACTAAATCAGCAAATGTCATAGGAACAACCGCGCAAATGCAAACAGGTTGCCCGTCATCTTCTACGACCACAGATGATATTATAACATTACTAAGTCTCAAGTGCACAGCTTGATTGATAAAAATTGCCTGCGACCTCAAAAGGTGCAAACCTGCAATGCACCGTTTCAATATATACCTCAAGAGTGAAAAATTGTGCAGCATCCTACAACATTAATGAAAATAAGCATATAAGATGAATAAACAGCCAGTACTACCTATGCTTCAAACAAGATGAACATGCGCCCATTTAACTAACTTTGAAAAACTGAAGTAAAAAGGTCTATATAGAGAAGTGGAGGAAAAGATAATGGGTCAATAAAAAAAATTTAGCAATGAAATTACATATTTGGCATAAAGCAATGTGAGGAAGAACAATAAAAAGAATGAGATTCATTCTTAATTAAAGATGCAGCAATTTAAATACCAAAACACAACATTCCTGATATGCCAATCACTAAATGTTATAGAAACACCAGATTACCCATGAATGCTTATCCAAGCAACAAATATTAATGTACAATATGTACATAGGATGTCACATGGCCATAATTTTGAAGAAAAAAATCGAGAAAATAACCTCCATAGATCTCAATTTTGGAACAACACAGAACCACAACATATATAAGGAAACCTGAGTTATGGACTAATGTAAACCAAAAATAACCTAAAGCTCCTCCAGTGTACAAAACAACAGCATCAAAAGTTACTAGTGACATGAACTAGCAATTAACCAGCGCTTTCGAACAACATAATACGACAAATGTCCAAAGATAATTTATAATTTGCTGAAACCAATAGTAATTTAGGGCTAGGAAGGAACGGAACCGGTTACTAGGATCAAATGCCGTTCTAAGAAGATATACTGACAGTTACTAGTTAGTAACGGAACCATATGACATTGAGCTCACATGCCATGAGTTCAAACAGCGCGACCGACAAACCATTGGCATTCCCTATGGTTTCGACGACCGCAACACGACAATTCAAGGTCAACACTTCAGAAAGTATAAATTTCCACCATTCGCAAATATCCTGCGATTGGGTGAACGCAACACGACAATTCAAGGACAACATTTCAGAAAGCATAAACGGGCATCATTCGCATGTAACCGATAACGAATCCCGGAAAATAAGGAACCATAATGCTGTTGATACCACAATAGTAGGAACCCGCTGTTGCCCCAGTGCATAGCTAATAAGCTGTGGACTCCATCCTATCATCAACCAAATAAGAAAAGGACACTTGCTTCTGTGGGGAATCACCTGACCTTAAAATACTAATGCGGCCATGCAAATTCTGGACATCAACATCAGAACTACTCAAACAGCACAAGAAACTTAGAGATGCACCAAAAGAAGACCTTTTTAACTATCATAGTATCACTAATCACAGGCTTCATGTATATAAATAGCCAAGCAATTTCGTATACATTTTAAGTAAGCACGAGAATCTACATATAACTAATATGGAGAAGACCGCCTACCTATTGAAGACAGAAGCTAGTGTCTCAAAATTGGCAGCTGCCTCGACGAACGACTTGAGCTCCGCTGCCCTCTTGGCGGATGGCAGCTTGACGACGGGCGCGCGAGACATGGCATCCCGGAGCAGCACGCTGACGGCGCCACCGGACGCTGCGATGGCCCTGCACCCGCGGTTGACGCTGGCAACCAGACATCCCTCGGTGGTAGCCATGGGGACGTGGTACTGGCGCCCGTCCAGGAGCAGCGGGCCGGCGACCCCTACCGGCACCTGCACGTACCCGACGGGCATCTCGCAGCATTGCCCGAGGATGGCCTGGTAGTCCATCCCGTCGAGCGGGAGCCCCTCGACGCCCCGCCCCGTGATCCGCCGGAGCGCCTCCCGCCGCAGCCTGGCCGCGCGGCGGCAGTCCCCGAGCCGAGACTCCAGGTGGTGCGACGGCAGCGCCCCGGACACCACGGCGGCGACGATCTCATCGTCCCCGCCCTCCACGCCGGCATGCATTGGCGCGGGCGTGTCGGTGGCGGCGGCGCGCTCCCGGCGTGGGGAGCCGCCCCCCTCGTCGTCGCTGGCGGGGGCCTTGGGCTGCCCGGAGGAGGGGCCGCCGAAGAGGCTGAGGAGGTACACGACGGAGGCGAGCTGGCAGAGCACGGTGGCGAACTCGCGGCCGCCGAGCGGGAAGCGGAGCGGGCGGTCCCTGTCGCTGCAGAGGCGGAGCAGGTCGCAGGAGGAGAGCACGAGCGAGATCATCGCCAGGCCGTTGGTGATCCGCAGCACCGGGACGGGCAGCGAGCCCCCCGCCGCGAGCGCCCTCCGCGCCGCCGCGATGCGGCCCACGAACCGTCGCACTTCCATCCGGGCGGTCTAGCTTATCCGGCCACCGGCGCCGCGGTGGTCGGAGGAAGAGGAGGGGGGTGGGGGGTTACGAGTGCGAGCCGGAAGGGTCGCGTGCGATCGCGCGCGCTGCTTGCTGGTGCGGGGCCGGCGCTGCGGCCTGCGGTGGGTGTGCCCGGCTCCGTTGATGTGGGGGGCGGGGTGTGGATCGGACGGACGAGGACTCGCGAGGGGGCCGCGGGGTTCTTGCACTTGGTGTGCGTGCACGGAACGCGGGGCTCAGATGTTCGGCGTGAGGGGCAACGAGCGGACAGGGGGGCGGGCACGGGGCCTGCGCCGCCGCCGCGGGGAAGCCGGCTGTTTCCTTTCTTTCCTCGCAAGCAGAGGGCGGGGGAGGTTTGGTCAGACTTGTCGTTTGGGTCTCGCCTTCATGGCCATGGGGCTACACGAGTCGTCGCGCGCGGGTGCAGCGGGTGCGGCGACCAGCGTACATGACACCTGTTGCTGTTGGGGTGGGGCCCGGCCGTCTGGTACGCGTGACGCAAGACGCATGACTGTTCTCATCGTTGTTGGGTTACCATTGCTGGTCTCCAGCCTTTATTTTTGGTAGTTTCATATGGTTGGTACTTGGTAGTTCACTCGTTAGAAACAAGCAATCGAGTTTCATCTGTTATTAAAAAGCGGAAAATAACTGACTCGATTTCCCTTTGCATATTGATATTCTATGGTAATACACTCTCTCTCAGTTTCAGGTTGGTTTTAGAATTCGAGTTGATTAGAGTTCTTTAATTTAACTAATCGATCGAAGTATGAAAGTTATATAAATTGACAGTACATGGTTGATCGATGTTGCTAGCTTATTGATTTTTCTCTCTAATACATAACTTCCTCTATTCAAAATGATATTTTTTTCTTAAAAAATTACAAGTCAAAATGTTATATTGGAGACACCATACCGCTATCCGAATCACGTGTTCTTATTTTTACATCGAAAGGTGATTCATGGTAAAGAGTTGCAATGGCATACTAGCATCCCAAGAGAAGATATTATGTTGTTGATTCCAGGAGAGTATCGTGCTGGTAAGATAGTGATAAAATCATCATTAGACTTGATCAATGCATTATTTTAGCTTGTTATTTCATAGGATCCTATGACGTTAAACTTATGATCCATCATAAATTGGAAACTACTATAACTAATTGCTCCTTTCTCTCTGTTCTTTAATTCTTCACATCATAAGAAAATCTTAGATGACATGCAACTAATTAAGAACGGAACTCTCAGTGGGAGTGGCCTAGATGAAACACATATATTTAAGGATAATAGTGAGCGTGCTTAGCAAGAATAATTATCTGGTAGAAGTCTGATTCCAGCTAACAATGATTTTTCAGAACCATTCTAGTGTTACCTAGACATGCGTTGCGTTTGGAACTTCCAAAAAAAAAAACTTGCCTTATGGGGCGAGGTAACCTAACCTAGCCGTTCGGTCTCACTAGTACGAACTATGAACGAGCAATCAACATGTAATTCTCCTCCGGTCTTAGTAGAATCAAATTACATAAAAAGCAAGTGCGGATTAGGTCAAATGAGCTAATTTGCCTAGCCAAGCTAAACATAATTGAAGTAACTGTAGCTCCATCACAATTGATTGAAATGGAGCACTGAACAGGACATGCGCACTTCTTGCGTGCCCACTGTGATTCAAATTCAGCCCTTTTGAATGCTTTTGCTACAACCGCGCGATGCGTTTGAAAGATCATGTCGTCGTTCCGCAGAAAATAATGCCGCCCGCCCGGTCCCGGCAGCCAAAAATGAGCTGGGTTCCCGTAGCATAGCAGACCAGCGCGCCAGCGGAACGCGAAAACCCCGGGCCCCAATCGCAATCCCCTTTCCCCTCGCCGCCGCCGCCGCCGCCTCGTCGTCCACCTTTTCCCACACCTCCCACCCGCCGATTCACCCCGCTCGCGCCTTCCCCCCGCACCCCCAATCCCCTCGCGCCGCAGGGAGGAGGAGGCGGGGGTCGCGGCGGAGAAGATTCCCTCCGATTCCTCCGCTCCCAAGCCTTCCGATCCGCTCATGATGGCTCTGCAGCAGCAGCAGCAGCACGCGGGGTCGGCGTCCGGGTCGGCGTCGGCGTCGAGCTCCAGCTCGGGGCTGCACCCGCTCGCCTCGCCCTCGTCCTTCGCGGACACCACCCACACCAAGGTCTTCGTCGGCGGGCTCGCCTGGGAGACCAACAGCGACAGGCTCCGCCGCTTTTACGAGCGCTTCGGGGACATCCTCGAGGCCGTCGTCATCACCGACCGCCACTCTGGCCGCTCCAAGGGATACGGATTCGTCGGTGCCTCGATCTCACTCCTTTACGCTGTTAATTTTTGCTTCTGGGTGTTGGTTTTTGCTGGTACCGTGAGGAGTTGTGTTGATTTTTTCTCCTCCTGCTCCCCAGGTGACATTCCGTGAACCCGATTCGGCGAGGAAGGCCTGCGAGGACCCGACGCCGGTGATCGACGGCAGGCGCGCTAATTGTAACCTGGCGTCGCTTGGTCGAGCCCAGCATCCCGTGCCCCTTGGTATTCTTCTACTCACTGCTGCTTTGCATTTTGCTTGTTTTTTTGCAAGCACATTTCGTAATTACCATGTCAAAAGTATTCAAAGCTGGCAAGTTGAATACACTGGATTACTGGTGTAGAAGTGCTGTTACTTTTTTTAAATGAACTGAGTTGATTCACTGCAATTGTCCATTTTAAGCAAGACAATTATGGAAGGGAAAGAGCTAAGCCTTCTCACCTTGCTTACTGCCATCACATTATATATCAAGCAGAAAGTAGTACTTGTTAGCAGAAGTGCCTACACCAATTAACAGAGTATTTAGCTACTTCTTACAATATGCTTATTCTCAGGGGCATGTCATGAGTACAATTATTTCCTTGTAGTTGCACATTAACCAATTAACAGAGTCACTCATTCACTCTTCTTGAGGTGACCATGTTTATATGTGTTTCAACTTTGGTAATGACAGTATGCAATATTTTTTATAGGGCGGCCGAGATCAGCTGGGTCCTATTTTGGTGTCTCAGTTCCAAGGGGCTTTTATTTAGGGGGTTATGGCCAGCACCGACCACTTCCACTTGGGTACTACCAAGGTTTCCCAGTTCCCCAGTACAGGTAAGATACTCATTAAGCTTTCTAATGTAGCATTCATTGTAACAAAATGCTAAAATGGCCTGCACTTCCTTTTGGATTGTATGCATGATATACAGTGTATCTACTTAGCTTGTGCGCATGGTATCTCCCCTTTGAAATGATAAAATAATCTCATCCATCTATGTTCATGGAACACAATATGACTGTTTGAAAGCCAATAGAAGTGCATTCAGTTTTTTGTTTTCTTCCTTTTGCAGTTACACTTCATATGGGACCGAATACATCTATCCACAGGTTGAAGTGTGAAAAGTTACCAGTTTTTAACGCTCTTGCGGAGCATAAGAGTTTCACAGACCATTGCCTATTCTCACACATGTTCTCTTATTCTTTGTATAGGGTACATTAAACCCATACACCGGTCAGCAATATATTCCGATTTATGGAGTCTCAGCTGCAGCAAATGCAACCAACCAACCATTTAGCCAGTTGAGCCCGTCCATTTCTGGTGGGGGCAATGGCTATTTGTCGGTTCATGGTTACAACATGCCTGGCAATCAATATGTGCAGCTCACTGGATCGAACTTCAGCAATGCATCACCAACAGCTCGGCCTTCCATTCAGACTCCCTTTTTAGTAGGTAATGTGCTCTCCTTCATTCCGTGCTGCAGTATCATAGGCTTTGTGTCTTATAAAATATGATATGCTTGGGCACCTCTTAAAAAGCTTATGTTACCTGTGTGCATCCTTGATAGTGTTAAGTTTGTACGCAACATCACATGCTCATGCTAGCCATCATATTTCTTGTTACCTTGAGTACATATTTGGACCAAGAAGATAGCTGACCTGTCTACATTCTGTCATTTTATGGTCGTAAACTTTTTTAGAAACATTTATTTTGTAATTGTTCTACAAATTCTTTCTTTGACTAAATTAATTACATGACAAATAAGGCTGAATTCTTTTCTGAACAGTTTTCTTAACATGCTTCTTTGCTTTCGATCTTTCTGGACCTTGTAGTTACTTGATAAATGATATTGTTAAATTTTTACTTAACAGTTTTCAAGCTAAATTCATAAGGTCCAAAAAGGTCAAAAGCATAGGAACATGCTTGACATAGGAAGATCATTGTTTTGCATCCCTAGATGTAGAATTGGTTCTTTACCAATGACATCAGGTTTTTTTAAACCACCCCTTGGACTTAAGTTCACCTGTACCTGTAGTGTAGTGCTTGTTTATTTAATTGGAATGAGACAATGATTCTGTAGAGATATAATTCAGCAAGCAAGATATCCATTTCTCTTATACTGGAATCATCATGCTAAAACAAACAAAATTGTATATGTTTCTTAATGTTTTCTGGTTTTCCATTCTCCGTTTGTGAATAATCCTGCATTAATTGGCTTTTGCAGCAGCACCTATTCCTGCACACCCACAACTAATGATTCCAGCCCACTCACCTCAGTTTACACAAGCTAGTGGTTCTGACCAAAGAGCAAGCTGAACTGTGCACCCAAGCATTTGTACCTTGAGGTTTGCTTTGTTTGCACTGTTACCATCTTCTTTGGCTTTTGACAATGAGGCAACAGATGCAACAACTGGGATTATTTTTTATTGTTCCTGGCAGGTACCCTTAGATTGCAGCAGGACTAAAAAGAGCAGTGTTGCTGTATTCGCAGCATATGCTCTTACCTGGCAAGAACTCATCCTTGCATTCATAAGGTACCAACCTTGTTATCTGTTTTCTTATCCTTAACTGCATATAGTATCAAAATGGGCCATGCGGTTCCCTGTTAGTTGTAATTTACCAGAGGTGTCATACATAGACGTTATTTTGCATGTTTTCCCTTGTATGCTCATTGCTTGACTCTGTAATCCGGTAAAATGCCAAGCTAAGTCTTCCTTAGGATATGTTTGTTTTGTTTTCAATGAAAAGTTGGATGGGATTCCCCCAAAAGAAAAGAAAACAGAAAAAAGTTTATTAGCAAGAAATCAAGATGTGGGTTGCTTATCCAAATCAATTTGATAGAAATCCATTCTTTGTATCCGTGTTTTTTTAAAATGAGGTTACATCCCATTTCCATTATCATGATTGTGGAAATAAGGAAAGTCTTTAACTCGGAGTTAGATGATGGAAAGGAACTAGAGTTCGAGAATGCTACCCATCTCTCCTAGCTCCTGTAGATATAGTCCATTGCTTATGTATAATTTATTTACTGAGAACTATCTTAATTACTCCATGGATAGTGTGGAGCTAATTGAAGCTTAACAAATCGGTTTCTTTATGAAAAATCTGTTGCTACAATAATGGAATTTTTTTCATCTGGACTACCGATCTTTTACCAAGATTTGTGCCCTTTTTTATTTTTGTCAATTGTCATTCTATTTCCAGACTTCCCTTTCCTGCATTTGACTAGTACTGATGGGTCGTGTTTGTGATGAAATATCATGCAGGTTGTCGTTATCATGGTCAACAGATGTACCTGGAAATCATGAGGTTGTCCCTGTGGATGGGGCAAATGGTCCAAGAGCAACGGTTGCTCTTGCAGTTTCGCTCGGTTTAAATCCTATGTCCCAATGTGTCTGATCGTGATGGAGCATGAAGCAACAGATGCAGCCTTGTTGATCCTGTATCTGACGTTTCATGAAGACATAGAGAATGCTGGAATGGAGTCCAGCATCTGTAAGATGGATTAATCCATTGGGGATTAGCCATCTTGGCCTTCAGATGATTGTTCATCTGAAATAATCATCAGGTTTGTGTGTGGTCTTATCATGTCCCAAGTCACCGTGCCCTTGCCCAAGAAGTGTATCTAGTCCCGTACCAGTCTGCAGCCATCATCGTGTTGTCTGCATTCACCAGACTTTGGAGCTAACTCTGGAGGACCTAATTGTGGTGCTTTCCTGAGGCCTCTCTCCGCTCCGCTTGTTTACCCAACTTGTAGTCAGTGATGCTCGTTCGTCTGTACCGAATTTCTAGTGTTGCATGTCCCAAAAGGTCAGGAGGTGTGGTTTAGTTATGTAGTGCTCTGTGCTTGGTGGTTCGAGTACAGAGCTCCCCTTCTCGTACTTCCAAAATAAAGCCATCGGATGATAGTCCCATGATGTTGGCGCAATTGATGTGTGCTAAAGTGTTAATGTGTACTCTCTTATTCCTTTTGATTAAGCAATAGTAAACTGCTAATATCAATGCAGCAGGGTTCGTGTACTGAAGCCTTTCGTGTACAAAGCGTTATTCAGGTCTGTTGTGCTGCTCCAATCTGAAGCGGCATGCCATACGAAAGCTTTAAGTTTCTCGTACAGGCTCCAAGGTCAATGAACCTAAATCTGCTATAGGTTTTTTCTGTTAGTAAACAAATGCAAACCAATGCATATATTTGCATCGGAGCCTCGAGGGCACCAAAAGATGTTAGGAGCACATCACACGGACATCCAGCCAAGCTGCTGCTACTAACTTGTAGTACATTTGATGCTACTGGATTCTGATTGAGAGATCTTCTTCAGTTGAAACATTACACAGCTCCAATGGTACGAGCAATTGAATTGATGGGCCTGCATAGCGATTTTATCCCTTCAACCCAGCTTGTAAGAACTTTTGGTTGGAACAGCATGTCATCATAGAACTCTTAACTGAAGGTCGGGGTATCCAGTTCTGGCCTTGTATTTCTCGAATAGCTCTTGCATTGCAGCGACAAATTGCTTGTGGACTTCATTGATCTGTCAAAACCAGAGCAAAATGCACTTTAGAATACCTTCACTATTTTTTCTCAGTAAGTTCTCCACGTCTAAATTATGTATAGCATTTCCTGAAAAGTTTTCCTAGGTAAGTTGCTCAAAAGATTCCTTTACCTCATCGGTGGTAGGCTGAGGGTTCTTTACAACTTCAATTGGCCTTCCAACAACCACATGCATTGGTGTAGCAAAAGGTATGGGAGTTCTGCATTATATTACACAGTACTCTTAAAACTCTTGAATACCAGTGCAACGATTAAACAGAAAATCTATTACAGCTACATGAATCAAATATGCAGGAGGAAACACAAAGAGAGATATAATGCAGTGAATTACCCCAATTTTCCCCAGAAGATAATTGGAGAAAATTTGATTGCTCTAGCAATCTTGACAATTAATTTGCCACTTGGTCTCCACCATTTGTATACGTAACTCTGGCCCAAGAACAGGAAATAGAATCATGAGCAAAAATTGAATTTCTGAATTACTGAAAGGAGCAATGAATATCGAAATGGACATTTTAAGGTTAGCCTCTTAAGTTTTTAAGAATTCATTTTTCATTAGCTGCTTGCTTTGGCTTTGGAGACTGAATTTCAGAGTAAATATATTGCAATACTGCATATCACAAGTTTAAGGAAATGCTGTTACCTGTCCGAAAGCAAAAACAGGGACTACAGGGCAACCCATCTCAATAGCTATCTTAACAAAACCTTTTCTTGATTTAAGAAAAGCAACCTGCCAATTGCAAGGATAATTTGTTATTCAGTTAATAAGATATGTTTTCATTTGGCACTAAGTAGTGAAACCAGAATAAAAGATAGAATGCAAATACTAATAAAAATACAATAGGAATGGAAAGTAAACCTCTGAATCATGATCCATATGAAGTATTTCCTGCACACCTCCGGGCACTATGATACAGCTATAACCAGCTCCAAGGCAGGAGTAGAAACTCTTCCTTGATGCAGGAGCCAACCCCAACCACGTCCATATTTGCCTAAGGAACGGGGTATAGAACACCTAAACTAACCAAACTACCAGGTGAGAACAGAGGTACTACTTGATCATAAGTAATCGAATTCAGAAAGACACTGAAAATGACTTCTTGCAAGCTAACATTGGTGGAATCTCACCGCACTGCTTGCAAGAATCTTCATCTTCGGTAGCGGCATGAATCCAACAAGGTCCCCGAGGATCCCGACAGCGATGGGCAAAACAGAATGAGGCTCATAGCCGAACACTGAAAACACACAACAGCGATTCACCAATCCATTGGCTGTGCTAGAGACACCCAACTTTCGCTTTTCTTTCTTATAAGGCTTTAGGAATATACTGAAAGGCCAGTACGAGGATTCGACCATCCGGAAACGGAAAGAAAATTGTCAACATGAGCTCACCGTAAGCTCTGCTGGGATCGAAGGCGTCGTAGTCCTCCAAATGCAAAGTGACGGGAAAATACCCAATCACGTACCTGCTTATGAACCTGCAGATGCGGCGCGCGTCACCCGAATGTGAGATTCAGCAATCCAGGGGGAATAGAATATACTACAGGAAGCGAATTAGTCAACTAGAGGCGGGGGAGAACCTGGCGATCTTGCGGCCCAATCTGCTCTTATCATTGACGGGCACGAACATGAAGAAGAGCTGCGTGGCCAGCACCCTGCAGCACCACAAGCGCAACAAGGATGAAGAGCTAGCGTCGATTGACGTGGGCACACGGTCGAAGGAGGGAGAGGAGGGGCGGCTTACAGGGCGGCGACGCGGCGCGGGAAGAGGAAGAGCGAGGCGAGGACGAGGAAGACGTTGAAGTGGATGGCCCCGAGCCAGAGTGCGAGCGCCACCGTGGTCCGCAGCGGCGCGTACGCCGTGCCCCGGAACACCGCGGTCCCGTCCCCTGCCCGCTCCCCCTTGGCCGCCGCGCCGTTGGGCAGGCCATTGGTGGTGGTGCCCGCCCCCATCGATCGGGCCGCCCGCCGGCGGGAGCCCCGAGGCGTCGAGCTCGAGTGGGCAGCGAGACGGAGAAGAGGGGGTGCTGTGCTGCTGGTGGTGGCGTAGAGAGGGTTCTAGCGTGGTCCGCCTCCCTCCCTCGCTCGCGCCCGACTGCGTTGTGGTTGGTTCCGACGTGTTTCCCCGGGATTTCTTTTCCTCCCTCTCCGCGGTGGCTCCTCCTGCGGTCCTGCCAGCGCAGCGGTCTCGCAGTCTCTCGCTGCCTGCGGTTGGTGTGGTGAGCGGCCGATCTGATCTGAGACCGTTAGCTGACGAGCCGAACAGGACCGGCCCCCGCGCACGGGGATCACGGGGAAAGTCGTGGATCCTCGCGCGTGGCCGTCGCGTCTCGGTGTTTCGGGCATGGGCGAAACTTGTCTCTGTCGATCCGATGCTCGATGCCATCGCGAGAGCGCGACGGATTTTTGCATTTCAGCGAGGTTGGTATCGTCGTCGCCAGAACAACATGACAACGAATGGAATGAATGAAGCATGTGAGCGGGACGCATCGCAGATTTGCCGGGGAAAGTCTTCGTGGTTGGGATGGCAGCAAGGCACCCGATCTCACAGTGGAGAATGATGGAGCTCCAGTCGCGTCGGAGCTGTCGGTCGTCACGCGGTCCACGAGCGAGCGACCGAACGCTCACTCACGCAGCACAGGCGCGGACACTCTCACAACTGCGGCAGCACGAGCAGGCTGAGAAGTGAGAACTAGCGACCGCGATGGCAAGGCGTAGAAATTTTGCGTGCCGGACCGGGAGCCCGGGACTGGATTGTATGCTAGTCGCAGCTAGTGATAAAAACCGTGGTGAAGTGAAGAACCAGCGCGAGCGACAAACGACGTTATTCTGTGACAACTAGAATTTCCACAGGTTGAGATGTTCAAAGAGGAGACCAATAAGAGAGTTGGCAGGAGATGTTGAACATCCATTGCTGTCATCCTTATCGGCAGCGCTACACGACTCTATCACTTGGATCCCACAGAAAACGATCGCTCGCCAAATTCAATTGTGGTTTCGTGAACAGTGACGTGATGCATGACAACATTGTGGTTTCGTAAGGACTACTAGCTGCAAATTGCAGAGGTTCGGTTCAGAGAAATTTGTGTCAACGGAGGCAGAACCACAGAAGGATCCTTCATCACCAAAATAACACAAGGTTGGTACTGTTAAAAGGTTACCTGCTGAAATTTCATCCACAAGTTTTTCAAAATAAATCATCCAGAAAGGACGAGGAAAAAGCGAGGCCTTCACCGACAAGATTCCAGATGCCTCAAGTTAGCATAGCGGATTGCCTAGCGTCCAGATGTCCAGCACGCTTCAGAAGTTCAGATTTTCTCAGTCAGACGGGGAAAGTCATTAGAATTGACCATTCCTGTGGCCCGCTGGCTCGAATGGGCCTAATCCGTGCCCGTCCCATTCGGCCTATTTTGTCCGCCGGTCGTGGCTCGTGAGCTCCTTCAGATCACCGAGCGCCAGGACACGCTGCGGCGGGGGCACTGCTTGCGCGCTTCATCTCAGCGTGGGTGCACTGCTCCAGCAAGCAGACAACATCAGGGTCCAAGCTAAGATAGGTTTGTCGTGCCCCATCTTATATCGCCAAACAGTGAGACAAATCATTCGAGTCCCACAGAAACAGAATATTTTCTGCTACTTCTGAAGTCAAAACAGAACGTCTGTTCGCCAGGCCATCAACTTCTCAACCCTTCAGTAACTAGGCAAGGCGTTAGTCAGCATCGAGCAAACCACAAGCAAAAATCGTTGGCCCTCCAAATTTGACATTTTCTCAACTGATTACACCACAGAAACAGTTGCCACAAAATTTAGTTTATTAAGTGGTCGCAACATAATCAGCCTGTTTGAAAAATTATTCCAGTGCAAGCTCAATCAAACAACAAACCCTCGGAACTACTTTAGTCAAAACTGATTGAACTCCCCAAAAGCTACAACAGAATAGCCCGTGGGATAGCAGGGCCGCTGTTTCTAACCCCAACAGTGACAGTCGACCATGGAAAATGTGAATCCCACACCAAATGGTTTTGTTTAACTCAGAGTGGTGCCTGGCCAGTGGACGATGAAGTCATGATGTTCAGTGTCTCCGTCACAGAAGACATGGCACTCAGGGCAGCTTTAAGAACATCCTGTGAGCATCCAGGCTTCACAATGCTTTTCACCTGCATGGCGTGTAGCAAAAAGAATTAGACACAAACAAGGCAAAGCTTGTTACATTTGAGGCTCTGTGGTTATGGACAAAAAAAATCAGGAGCATTAAATTACCTTCTCTAAGTATTCCTGCAATTTCTTTATCCGGCCCATGTAGTCTTGGTCCTCAACACACAACGAAATAGGCTTTGAATCAGCACCTGGTCCTTCAAATTGGAGTGGGCCTGGGTTTCTGTAGATGTCTTCCAACAAAAAGCTGGAAGAGTTCTGTCTCAACAGCCTGCAAAATACAAGTGTAGTTGAGATCAAAGGCCATCGCCACAAGATACTTTCAGATAAGCTGTGGCAGGGGCCCAAATGGTGCGTGTATTCATTAGCACAAGGCATTTCACAAACTTACTCGTATGCTTTTCCTTTCAAGTCAACACTAGCCATATGAACAGCAGGCTTGCCAATTTGAGCGGCAGAAGGGCCACGTGACCACTGCTTCACAGTCATCATAGCCTGCAGGGATACAGACATGGTTTAGGTGCTACTGTCATACTTATCCTAAATTATAGTCATATTAACACAGATCTTACCGAAATAGGAGCCGCACCACATCGCCATTTGTTCACTGGACTCTTCAGATTTGTCACTGTAGCCATGTAACCGTTCAAACCAGCAGCTATGATGTGGTAGCACACATGCCCCAAAACCTGAAACCAACAACATACATGATTAATCACCACCAGGCAATTAACTTTATTAAAAAATGAACTGAGCAGGGACTTGCATAGGCATAATCGCAGTCGAATTTTGAAGGCAGTGCACCCCTAGCTTGGTAGCCAAAAAAGTGACAGATTGCATTAAACTTCTTTCCTTTGTAAGTGCCTTCCTTCTGCAAAAGTGGTCAACATTATCAACTGGCGCTCTGATAAAACACCATTTGCTAGCTCCATCAAAAGACATGCATATATGCCTCTCAATTAAACTGGAAGCTACAAGAAAGTTCAAAGAAGCATACCAAGCGCCTGTTCATCTCAGTCTCCACTAATTGGGCTAGAAGCTTTTCAGTCTCAATCTGCACAGAAAAACAAGCTGAGACCAACCAGAAGCAATAATTTAAACAGATGGACAATTACAGGTTCCATGTTCTACTGTACCTGAGAAAGTTGAGCTGAATCATCAGATTCAGGATGGAGAAGTAGCTGCATCAGAGAAACAATGATGTTGTAGCAACTGAAATCTGATGTAAACTATGCATATGCTAGCATTAATAAATCGATACATACCTGCTTCCCAATAAAGGGGGGCAAAAACTCAAATAGTGCAGATGCCCAAGGTGAAAGCTGAGAAGAGATGTTCTCAGCGGAAACACCCTTACCGTGAAGGCCATGAATTTCCTACAAACAAGTAGCTTCAGTCAGAAAAATTGTAAATGGGTTGCCATAAGACTAGCCTACCCTAACTTCCTTGGGATTTTGTTGCTGTTGGTTTGCCAGAAGACACAAGCAAATGTACCTGAAGCAAAGCATATAGTTCAGGAATACTCTCCACAAGGCCCTCTGGAATAAGAACCACCCCATGATTCTTGTCTGCAAAACGTATGAGGGGAACATCAACAGATTGTCATTTAAAAGATCATAATGCTACATGATGTCTCACCATCTCATAAACAAGAGATAGAGACCTACCTTTCTCTGCCCTCGCCTGAACTGCATCACATATCTGCTTTGTAATATCAAAAATTGTAAGTTTGGATGCAGCCACCTCCTCACCAAGGATAACCTGTGCATAGATACAAGTTCAAAAGAACATAAGCACATTTTGCGACACAGGTCAATAGGCAGGTACGGGCAGAAAGCAAATACAAACCATGTTCGGATGTGATTGAAGACTACACTCCAATGCCACATGAGAAGCCTTCCGTCCCATCAAGCGAATAAAGTAGTAATACTGTCATTTACAGACACAAGAAAAGATCAGAAATAGGATTCAGTAATTCAAATACATACATCACATAGCATTTACAGACACTAGTGATGCAGTGCTGGATGCTCAGCTAGCATTGCATGATTGCATCCTTGAAAACCTATGTCAAGTCTGTGTATACAGCATATCTCACATGTGGGACCTGACATGCAGGCTCAATCGCTACAATAAGGGGTGAACCAACAATAGTGCCTATCCTATTCCACTTTTAATAATTCTTTCTGTACTCAGACTTAACAGCATTAAGCAGAACTTCATTTGTTTCCTTTCCGTTAACGCTAACTACTTCTAATGTATGGATTGCCTAAAGAAAAAGGAATGAGCCATAGGTAAATCGTAGAATTTGGCCAGGAATATATCAGAATGAACAAGGTGCAAGACAGAAGCCTGCAATGCTATCTATCATGTGTTATAATTACCTTCTCAGCAGACAGAGCATCAGTGCACATATTGCTGATAAGTTGAGAGTTCACCTGATAGAACAACAAAGAAGTTGAAGGGGCCATTACAATTTCGAAATAATATATTAAATATTATATGGAGGAACATGACAACAAAATGAACTTATTACCAAATGCAGTAACATATATATCAAGGACAAAGTCAAAGATGACCTCAAAATTGAAATTAATTGCCCATAAGGCCATAATCCACCATAACATCATACAAACTATAGAAATAATTGAAGTGCCATAAAGGCATAAACAAAATGCATAGTGATGTGAATTCAGTAATTCCTACCTTGCATATAGTGTCAAAGCCAACAGTAGTCTCAACAAACTGGTTCTTAAGGTCTCCATTCAAAGTTACAGGAACACCAACAACCTGTTAAAAATTGATGGTGTCAGTTAATCCGCATACAGGGAATAATCACCTGCACTAGAGTTCTAGAAAGATGGATCCAGAAAAGGTGATGATATAAAAGAAAATCTTTCAATATACCTTTGTTGCACACTTTGCCTCAGCAAAAGTTTCAGCAAGCTGAGCAGCATCAGTATTGGATGTGACACCTTCATAAGTTGAAAATATTTAAGTTTGTGAGACAAAAGTACAGTGTACTAAAAAATCTTTGTGGATTTATTGCATACCTCCAATGATTACCAGAGCATCTAACTTCAATGCTTGGCAACTAGCCATTGCACCTTTGACCTGCTCAGTTGTTCTAATCTGATCCTTTGTTCGACCAAGCATGTCATAACCACCTTGGTTTTTGTATGAAGAAAGAACTTCATCGGTGATCTCCAAGGTTTTCTGTGCTAGCAGACCATCAGATCCACCTGTTTCAACATAAAAAGAGAGATGTTAAAATTAAATGTTTACAGAATTTCAGTTCATGTCGAGCATGCATCTAAATGTTAGCTCTGGCAGACAACAGGAAGCAAGGGCAAGAAATACTGGGGGTCTAAGTTGGTATTTTGTTGTGTATACTAATTTATTTCGTTTTGGGCTACAGACTTTAAGTAGTTTGGATGAAATGAACCCAAGTTTGGTCCAAGACCTTCAAACATAATTGCATTTACAACAAAACCTCATTACGATACATTAGTGTTGAGCTGATCATCTGCAAATCTAGTGCAAACAATGAAATGTAACTACCGTACAAAGTAATTAATATAAGCAAAAACATCAGCAATTGCCAGGAAAATTCAACCACACTAATGGGCTAGTGGGGCTCACATGCAAGCATGAGCTAATCAGCAGAAACTCTAGTTGCTAGTAACAAGTGAATAAAAAAGCCGATGATCGTATACTCCTAGGTAGTGCATGCAAAATATCAAATTACTCACCAAGAAAACCAATGAGTTTGCTGTTTTGGTTGTGGGCCTTGATAGCCTCATAGAGTCCCCAAATGACATTGTGGCCTCCAGGGGACTGCCTTCCACAGAAGACAATGCCAACCCTGCACATGGAAC
Source organism: Setaria viridis (assembly GCF_005286985.2). Classification (NCBI taxonomy): domain Eukaryota; kingdom Viridiplantae; phylum Streptophyta; class Magnoliopsida; order Poales; family Poaceae; genus Setaria; species Setaria viridis. The sequence continues at coordinate 35,742,918 of NC_048263.2, forward strand.
AAAATGATTAGATTTTGTTGTGCTTGTGGTGAGAGAAAAGACAGAAAGATAACTTTTACAAGGCAAATAGGTTTTCATGGAGAGGAACGTGACAATAGAGTAATACCTGACTGCAGGGTGCTCAGATATGACCTTAGCATCAGGGACAACAGCCGTCTTCCTGAGAAAATGTGCAAGGGGTTGCCCATAGGTGTGAGGGAACGCCTGACTGATCACATGAGCGCCTGCAGGATCAGCAGCAATTGCAGCATCACCGTACTCCACCCTCACAGTAGTGCCCTGATTTATATATAGTGCATAGAATCAGTGTGTGAATTGAGCTAACTAACAATAGAACACACAAGAAATTCGTCCAAAATGCTGTTGAGAATTCAAACCATCTAGGGACATGTAAAAAGTGCAAGTACCCCTAAGCATGATAAAGGTCTATTCGAATATTCGATAGGGATCATCTAGTCAAATTAAACATAAACAATTCCATGACCCATAAAAACTAAGCAGATAGGTCCATAATTGCTACAGACGAATACATCATTTTACTCCCAATTGCAACACTAACAACACAAGGACAACATCAAAACAGCAAATCTAGCGTTCTTATTTTCAAATCCTGGTGTATAAAATCCCTCATTAGTCAGGCAATCTAGCGTTATTATTTTCAAATCCTGGTGTATAAAATCCATCAGAAATCAGGCAAGCAGAACGATCTGCAGAACGGGAGTAGGGGACAGAATCCGCACTTCGCATGTGACGTCCACCAGGACTCAGATCCAGTCTCGCCACGAAAGCGACGGCCGCATCAATCTGTGACAGCGACACACGCTAAGACCTGACCCCCCGAAAACAAATCAGGAGTAGGTGAACGGTGAACCGTAAACATCAGCGCCGACCGAACAAGGCAGCGCGGGATCTGGCGCCGCGCTACCCGCCGGTGAGCAGATCTGGGCCGAGGAGCCGGCAGGGAATGCAATGGCGTACGCAATGTATTGAATCAGTTGCAATGGGGGGGTGCGGAGCGGACCTGCAGGCATGGGGGGACCTCGGGCTGGTAGAGGGCGCGCTTCTTCTGCACCTCCGAGAGCTCGCGCGGCACGCCGTAGTCCGAATCCATCGCCGGCGAGCGCTGCTCCTCGTCGCCGGTACAGCGTCCGGTCCGATTGGCTTTGTTGGTGACGGTGGTGGTGAGGGTGGCGCACTGTGATGGGGGCAGATGTGGGTGCGGAGCGGGAGGATTTTTATACCGGAGGCGACCCCTGCCTGCAACCCCTCGCCCACGCCAATCGGCCAATGCGGCGAATATGCGATGCGCTCTCACCTCGCGCCCTCGCCCTCGTGTCCGGTGGTGTCGTCCCGAGCTCTCCTAATCACGCTTTGATTATAATCTAAACGAAAATTTTCTTACTTCTCGCTTGTCGCTTCTTGTAGTTCAAATTTCTAAAGCGGCTTACCACATAAACAAGAATCGGTGGAAATAAGCAAAGCGTTTGGTGGGATTCTCACTTATTTTTACCGATAAGTCGCTTATAAGCGGAAACAAACAGGACCAATATCGGACCGACCGGATTTTCCGTACTACGGCGAGTAGTCAAATGGGCTCTGAGAGCTCCCGGACCACTGGTCCGGGTGGGCTCATGATGAATTTTGCTCAATTCAACATTTTATCACTGTAGCTTGGTGAGCTACGCTCTCAGACATAAGACAAGGATCAGTTCGCGATTACCATGTTGCAGCCATAGAAATGAGCCTTCCAAATAAGCTTTTCAATTAACAAATGGATTCAGTTTTCTAAATAAGCTCTTTAACGAACCAAAGCTGATGCGACGCAATACAAATATACAATCAAGGCAGTGAAGACAGTTGGGACTTTTATAACCAAATATAGCCGGCAAATAGCTTCATCATAAACCAGTGCCTTGCGACGCGGCGTTATGCACACAAATACGGAGTGCCGCTCTATTGCGCCTTGGGGTGACACAGAAAGGCATTTATAATATATGAGGAAAATAATAAAGAATAACAAGTAGCTATAATGTTAACTTAGCCCCCTACCGCTACTGTATTTCTCCTCTCTCTCTGGAAAAAAAAATCTCACCATAAAATTAAAATACATGCATGAACCAGCTAGTTTTATGACTACCACTGTAATAATAAACAAGATGATAACAAATCAACACCGGCCTCCAACTGCAGAGGTTCTACTATGTCAGCTTGACATCATGTATCTGCTCAAATGAGATCCTATTTCCTCAGCAGAAACTGCTATAGACCCTGCACAATAAACAGGATACTTGGAATCAAACAAAACAAGATGAGTTTTGAAGCAATCAATGGCTGAAAGAACACAAATCACGGACCTAGAAATATCAAGGAATATCACTGGCGAAGAGGTACTGCAGTCGGAAGGGAACTGAAGTAAACATGATACCATATCTACATATCAGCATGCCCAAATGGTGCACGCACGAATAGCTGACCATGAAGCGTGACAACAGCTGATGTTTGGTGGGGATCAATTCTAGATGGCAAGTTAACCACCTGCGACAGAAAAGTCACTTCCTTTTAAACTGAATTGCCAAAGGTGCCTGTGTTAGTGCTCAGAGCAAAGTCATTACCTTCTTAAATGGAGTGATCCCCCAAGGATTATCAGGCTGCTCTGGATCACCCGTGATAACCAGACGTCCAGCAGGATCTGACTGAACATGCACCTGATACCATTAGAACAAAAAGTTAGCAATTTCCCCTGTGGCATGATCTCATTCATAAGGCAAATTCCTTCTGGTTATTTGCCATATATCTGGAAGGATTTATTGTAGGTCAATGAAAAGATTCAAAGTGATGCTCTCAACACGAATGGCAGCATAATTCCTCACCTCCTCACGTAGAAGTCCAGGAACTAGCGCATAGACTTCAAAGCAATCTTTCTGCAGGAAAGCAACAACCAAATGCCGTATTTTCAGTTCAGAACTCAGCAGAAGTTCACTAGCAAAACTACCTTATATGCAATTATTTCATGGTTCAGGCTGACTCCAAAATATATCCATAATGCTGTGCACCATGTGATTAAACAAAACAAACGTATTGAACTTACAGTCTGCCGCACATTGATCTTCACCCAGTCGGCTGGTTCTCCAACGTCAATGACCATAGAATCTTCCCTGAAATTAAGCATTTCAATGCATGTAAGAATAGGAATCATCATACCAAAGATACTGCCATACAACATCTGAATGGACAAAACTTCTTCCTGACGAGCTCAGTTACACTAAATGATGCTACAAGATTTAGGATATCTTCTGTTAATTGCATAGTAGCATGTTCGACAGCAATGCCCTCTTCATCTAACATATTGTCTACCAATACTTAAAGTTAACCAAATGACTGGACAGGAAGCCTTACTGTGACTTATTTACTTTCGTGCGGGACGACTTGAGAGCATACTCTGGACTAGATGCTTTCTTTCTCTTGAGCACCCCTAATAAACATATAATGAAGAATACATGTGAAAAAAAAAATAGTATAGTGCACAGTAGCAAGTGAAAAATCGTGAATCATACCAAAGCCTTTTAGGTTTTTATCACGACTTGAAAGTGGCATTGAATCTTTATCCTGAAGAAAGATTAACATTTTTAAATGAAAATAGTAAGCAAATAAAAAATGAATGACGTAAAGGTTCCATTACCTTCAAAATGTTATCTCCATAAGTGCCATTCGCAAGGAGGCGGTGAGCATGCCAACCTTGCATAGCACGCGTTGCAGCATCCCTTCTAACTCTGGCGGAAGATGATTGATTCACAACCACCTATAAAACCATCATGGAACTTGTCAAAACAAACTAAATACAGCCGCTTTCACCTTCCAACAACAAAATACTTTCCACAGTTTCACACATATTGATGGGAACCTTGGATTACAATAAAATCCAGATTAATAACAGACACCAGGTTTCCTGCTAGAAACAAGGCAGCTAGCCAGCAACTAAATTTGCTAGGTCTATCTAGATTGAGTATGACCTTAAGCTTCAATGATACTGAAGTACTAGTTCTACACATATAATGAAAAATGAATATCTATATTGAACAACATATAGATATCTGCTAGGTGCTAACTAGAAAGTAATAAAAAAATATTACATAAGTTAAAACTGCCCTATTAATTAATTCTTGAAAAAGGAAAAGGTTTACCTCGCGGTCAGTACCACTAGGCTGTGGTAAACCAGGAGGTGGTATTTGAAGCTGACCAGTCCGAACTTTGTATTTTTCGTATTCAAGAAGTGCCTAAATTGATCAGTTAACAGACCAAGGAAACCAATGAATAAATACAACATGAAAACACATGAGCTTAGACCTTAGAGCAATGATTATTAACATGTTCAATAAAAAATCTAGCATCTAAAGCATTAAGGACGTGAAGGATTTAAAGGAGTAAAAGAAGTAGCGCTTGCATCAAAGCATGTCAAACAGCCGTCATATTTGTTCCCACACAACAAGAAAAGAAAAAAAAATTATTTGTTTGGATCTAAACTATTAACAGCATAAAGTATCATCATCTCACAAATGAATAAAAAAATATGTGACACTTCAAGGTTAAAATTAATTCACTAACAAATGCAAGACCTCTAGCTCCATATTTGTATTTGCTAGGCTACTCTCGACTCCAAAGTCCAGAAACAATTTATATTTATATACAAACCAAACTAAGTCTGAATGGTGTAAATTTTTGTTCTGCGAGTTAACTGATGTAAGGTTGAGAGTGCCTAAAGTTCTGTCGAAGGATAAAATGCTCCTCAGCTACACTACAAGGACAAAGTAAACAAAGACCTTCCTAGAACAATAACAAAATACTTTTGAAAAAAAATCCTGCAGCAAACGCATCACCTTCTCGTAGAAAATTCGAAACGACCAAGAAACAGTAGTGCACGTCCTGGAAAAGAATGTGACCCAAAAGTAATTACATGGCATAAAAAGAATCCTCTGTCATGTCGCATTTAACATGTATTCTGAAAAGAGACCCTTACTTCGGCGGCCTGAAAGTCTCTCCAACTTGACGCCATAGTTTACAAATCGTTACCTGAATAAGCAAAATTCAAATGAAACAAATGTCCAGATTCAAGGAGGAAAACCAAATTATGACATGAAGGAAAACAAAGTGCTCTGCGGCCAATCATGAAAATAACTGAAACATCATTCGTTAGAGATCATCAGTATTTTACTAGCTCGTGATTTCAATGGCTGGAGGATGGATGTCTTTGGTACTACAGAAAATTTCACTCCGTGGTATCTACAGCATCAAGCACCTGATAAGGAAAAATCAGCCGTACCTGCTCGTGGCCACCGAGGTGGGCGACCTGCCTCCATAACCTGGATTCCAACAGAGCGTACAGACGGCAAGCACATTTAGACGACAAGAGATGGTACTGGCGTAGCTCAGAGAGCGAGAGGAATAGAAGGTTGCGTACTTGAGGCAGTTGAGGCCCTTGCCGTAGAACTTGGGCGGCTTGAACTCGAGGCTGTGCTCCCTATGGAAGCGTTCCAGCTCCGCCATGAACGCGGCCTGCTCCTCCTCCGTCCCAGAGTCGTCGCCGTCGAGGAAGGGGTCCGGCTCCGGCTCCGCGCGGTGGCTGGCGCCACTCTGGGCCATCCCGGTGGAGCTCTCGCCCTCCACCTTCACCTCGGCCCTCGGCGACGCATCCGGGGTGGAATCGTCGTCGTCGTCATCGTCCTCCTCGTCCCCATCGTCATCCTCGTCCTCCTCCCCGTCGGCGTCGTGGCTGATGGCGTCCTCGCCGTTCGTCTCCACCTTCGCGCCGCCAACGATCCCCTCCCGCTCCTCGGCCACGGCCGCGGGCGCTGCGCGCTCCCCGTCCGCATTGGGCTCCGCCTGATCCGGGGAGCCCACTCCTCCCTCTCCGTCATCGCTCTCCGGTTCGGCGTCCGGGGTCGTGTCCCCACCCCGTGCGGCCGTCTCTTCAGACACGGGAGCCGCCTCTTTATCGGACGTGTGCCGCGCTTCGTCGCCGTTGGCCTCCTCGGCGAGACGGAGGTCGTGCGGGTCGTCCCCGTCGGGGTTGGGATCGGCGCCGCCGCCCCGCGGGTCGCTCATAGCGGGAGGAGGGGGGGAGAGCGAACGGGCGGCTGCTATTTTCGCGGCAGGTTTGCACCGAGGTCTGAGGCGGAGGGGATGGCCTGGAGGAGTTGGAGTGGGACGGATCTCCACGGCTCGCGGCTCGCGGAGGAAGGGATTCTTCTTCCCTCGCCGCTTCGCGCCCACGGGCCGCCTAACCTGGGCCTCGCTCGAGGAAGGAATATGAACCATGGGCCGTTTGTGCATTAATCCTTTTTGGGCTGGGCCCTTTTTTCTCTTTATATGCCTTTTTGGTTGCAAAGATTGTCTAATGTCTATGCTTTTTGTCCGACGAATAAGATTGCCTATGCTCATACTTCCTCCGCTAAAAAAAAAGTGTTAGCTTCAGTTTTATTGTTAAAAATTTGGCAAGTAAAACATTCAGTTGAACAAGTTGAAATAGTATTGTAAAATCCATGTGACAAATATTTCATAACATATTTCTAAATTAATTCTAAAATTATCTGAAATGGTTCATAAAACAATAATGTTGAAATAAGTGGTTTAAACGAAATTATAAAGTTTCTCTAAGCATAGATAGCATGTTGTTTTCATGCACCGCGTGGTGGCTATATACATACGACACAACCGTCCAATCGTGACTACAATGTTGCTAGTTTTTTCGTCTAGCTCGTGAGGGACAAGGTCACTTCCACATCCCGGAGGTAATCACTTTACAAAAGCAAACTCTTACCTTAGAGAAGAGTCGACTCATATTTCAAGTTCGATCATGCCACTAAAAATTAGAAAACAAACTAGAACTATTGCCAAAGCATCACTCTTCTCCGTCATAGACAATATGCCTATGCAAGCGAGGCAGGTGAGGATCTAAATATATGGGACCAAAATATAATAGGGCAGATGATGCGAAATGGTAACCCATATTCGTGCAGTGCGAGAAGGCAAGGTGGCAATAGGATGGCCTAGTCCCACACAGCCGCACCCCGTAGACTCTCGCGAGGCAAACCATTATAAACGACAACAGATGTTTTTCCGGAAGAATGCTACATTTCAGCTTTAAAGACGGAAACGAGTAAATACGTAAACCTTCAAGAAAAGCGGAACAGGGGGTGTACTCCTGCCGCGTACTGGTCCTGGAATCCAAAAAACCGCGTGCTCTGCTCCGACGGGCTAGTGGAAAGGATGGAGACCATGGCCGTGCGCGCGAGAACGGCGGCGCCGCTCCTCGGGACCGGGCGCCGGACCTCCGTCGCAGTGCGTCATTCGCCGTCCCTATCGTTCGCCTGCGCCGCCTCTGCGAGGCCCCGCGCCCGGCTCGGGGTGGGACTAAGGGCGCGGAGCGGGAGGGCGGCCGGGGCGCCTCGCGCCGTCCCTCCCGGCATCGTCGCATCCGCGGTTGGTTCCTATGCATGTTTTGTTGGATACTTGCATTTGCTAGGAGACGGGGGAAATGGCAAAGCAGACGATTTTCAGTGCTTCCAGTTCTGCGTTGGAGGATTCGGACCTACTCTACTGCGAGAGCAATTAGCTTGGTTCGACTGCTTTACTTTAATGTTGTAGTGGCTGGGCTCGATTCTAGATGGAAATGTTGAAAATGATAAAGGAAACGATATGCTAATTCCAGGTTCAGATCATCAATAATTCATGTGGGGCAGCTAATTCAGTTTTGCTGTTGAACTCTAGTAGAAAGATACCCAGGGAAACAAACTTAGTGAACATGCTTAGAACACACAAACATAGCCCTATGCCACAATCGCTATCATAACTGTTGTCTGCTAGCGGCTTTACCACGAACCTGCCAAATGTTTAATTTCTGTAGTCCTCTGGATTGCATACTGTGCCTGAGGCTTGAAGATGTCACACTTAACCCTTCGTTTAATGAAACTCAGTCATCTTTTCTGTTTTCATAGAACTCATGCCATGTCAGAAAAAATTAATTATTTCAATATCCCCTGACTCTATTAAGAGGAGTTGAGGACCCTACATGCATCAAGACCCTTATAAAAAATGAAATCTTTCTTGACAAGAAATTTATCTGTAGGAGGTTGAGCAAAGCTACATTATGGTAAAACCTGATGGTGTTCAGCGTGGCCTGGTACGCCTTAATTTTCCTACTTTTCCCAACTATTAGTTTCTTTCCTTCTTTCAAGTTTGATCTCAGATAAAAAACATATCTGGTGCATATAGGTTGGGGAGATCATTTCTCGCTTTGAGAAGAAAGGCTTTTTGTTGAAGGGCTTAAAGCTTTTTCAGTGCTCCAAAGACTTGGCTCAGGTTTGCTTATGAACTTGGGGAAACTAATGTGTTTCTTGCAGAGTTAGTCATCGAGGTGTGTGTGTGTGGGGGGGGGGGGTGGAATCTGTGTTAGGCAACACTGTTCTAAAGGAACATGTCTTTATCTTCATTTGTGTCTATTTCTTGATTACTTGAAAGATTATCATCTTTTATGGTTAAATATATTTTCCAGTGCCTCATGTTTATTCATGTGCTTATGCTATTCATGTGCAGTTATTCTCTTACCTCCACCATCTCGTTCTTACATCAATTAAGTGACTGAAAGATTTATTGTCCCAACCATCTCATTCTTACATCAAAACATCTTCTTATTTACTCCCTCTGTCCCAAAAAACAAGTCATCCTATGAATTTTAGGACAGATTAATAAAGAGTAAAATGACCTCGATTGCCCCTATTTATTAGCCATATTTGGTGCTAATTGACTGCTGCATGCCCACATGCACACATGCCAGATTGAGTATAATGACTTGTTTTTTGGGATAAATTTTGAATCACATAATGATTTGTTATTTGGGACAGAGGGAGTAAGTCACTCTGCCTTTTATTTTGTTCTTTTTGTACTAATCATTGATAAATACATTACTCACATTCCTCTTTTGCGTCTACTTCACATATTCACCATTTGTGGAAACATCAAAGAAATCTATTTTACCTTTCTTTATGTTGAATCAACTTGCTGTTAATGCTGTTCATATACTGTCTTCTTTGTCGTTCCTTTTCTCTCAGGAACATTACAAGGATCTGAAGGATAAACCTTTCTTTCCCACTCTGATTGATTACATAACTTCTGGCCCTGTTGTTTGCATGGTATATATTTTCGTTAAGAACTAGACATACCTGCAGCTCTATTCTTTGACCAGATACAAAGTTCACAGCTACGAATTTTGTTATTCTGTCTTGTAAGGCCTGGGAGGGTGATGGTGTTGTTGCATCAGCTCGCAAATTAATCGGAGCTACTAATCCCCTTCAAGCTGAACCAGGAACCATAAGGGGTGACCTTGCAGTTCAAACAGGAAGGTCGATACCCTCCACCCTTTCATGTATTTATGTTGTTATACGTGATTACTGTACCATGCCCCCTGATATTTAGTTGTAGTGCACCTCTGTTTTACCAATATATCAAATAAATTATGATGGAATATATGTTTCAGGAATGTTGTCCATGGAAGTGATAGTCCTGATAATGGCAAGCGTGAAATCGGTAAGATCAGCAATAATTGAGTATGGTTCTATGTTGCTGTTAGGTGATGTTCTGAGTGAATAATCATTTTAAACAATTGACAAACTACATTGAATGGTAAACAAATTTTATCTTCAACCTTTGAGAAGCATACTGAGTACTGGAGTGTTTAACGTGGCAATCAGGAGCGAGATTAAATTGTCTTAAGATAAATGGGTCATGTACTTAGTGATATGGCATGTATATTGGCTTGGACCTAAATTTGTTTACGCCTGCTAGCTATTATAAGTGGCAATATGAGATGACGAGCTAAAGTTACCCTCCTCTCCTATTTGCAGTTCTGTGGTTCAAAGAAGGAGAGCTCTGCCAATGGGAATCAGTCCAAACAGCTTGGCTTATAGAGTGATCTCTTCTGATGGCTGTGAGATCTGTATTGAAAGTGTGTTTGTTCAACTTTATTCACGGGGGCATGTATGAGCATATGAGTTTAGTCCGGCTTAGTAAATTAGCTCATCAGGCCTGCAGTTTCAATATCTATTACCCTTCATCCGAATCTTCTTTTTGTAATATTGAGCATCTGTGTAAATGAAACCTATCATCAGTTGGTTTGGAGAAATTTTTCATCACATTTGCATGTACTGTCTTGCATTAAATACGAGAAACAAAATTCCAAGCCATTTGTTGGCATTGGTTGTATTTCAGAGCATGAAGCAGAATCGAAATAAACTATTCTACCCCACATTTTTTACAAAATCTTTCATCTTCGTTTTCAGCTACGCTTGCTCGAGAATTTCCACAAGCACAAATTCCGCTTTTTATGGGTCCAAAGATTATTTCGCAAAACAATCCATCTTTTCCTGGTTTATCGGTTTTATAATGAAAAGTGGAGGGCCTTGTGACTTCGCCAACGACTTCCCCGTTAGGTAGGAAATTTTTAGCCCAAGCCCTTATTTGTTGAGGGAAACGAGTCCAATTTGAAGTTATTTATGTTTATATTGGTCAATCATAAAATAGAAATAAGAAAATAATTTATATTTATTCCGATTAAACATCCTCCCTATTAACCTGAAAGTTCTTCTCTGGAAGTTCTTCTCAGATACAAGGAGAAAGTGCAATGGTTGAAAGTTAAAAGAAGCTTGCTCCTGATGGTGAAAGTGCAATGGTTGAATCAACTGGACAATGCATGCATGTGTTTGCGCATATTATGCTATGGAAATTCGTATTGGTCATCCATCGGCAGTACTCAGCAGTCAGCAGCAATGGCAGCGTATACTTCACCTCGAAAAGAAGAAGAAGAGAACGAACAGAAGCGTCGTGGCCTCGTGGGTGGATAAATTACAATGTTAGAGTAACTTTTTCTTTATTTTACCAAATAAACTCTATGAGTTTGGGAGGTGAGAATTTGTGTGATCAAGGTGATAATTTCTGACCAAATTAGGTCGAATTGATTTGGCAGACATTCTTTAACTGGACGAGTTTGGCTATTTAGCCCAGTAATTTATTTACTGAAATCACACGACGGTCCTTCCAACCTTTGCAGAAAACACCCCTACTGAACTCATTATTACACGTGTCTTGCTCTTCAGCCACCGCAGACTCGTCCCCGTTCCTCTGAGACGAACCCAACAGCCACCGCAGATCCGAGCTCCCCCTCTGTCCTCGGGCCACGGCGATCACAACCGCCGCGGCGCCGCCCATACCCACGCCCGAGCCACTAAACCGGTAGCCTTGCCTCGGCCGCGGGCGGGGTGGCCATGGAGGACTACCCGGAGGAGCTGCGGACGCCGCCGCTATCGCTCGTGTCCATCGTGGGGTGCCCAGAGCTACACCCCTCGATCTCGGCGGCGCTCAGCTCCCAGCAGCCGCCCATGAACACCCTGGCCCTGCCGGACTTTACCAAGGCCTCCATCCTGGCCCGCAGCGGCAAGGCCCGCGACCCGCTCGCGCCGCCGCAGGCCCCAGCGGGAATCCTCAAGAAGGACTGGCTCCTCAAGCACCGCACCCGGGTCCCGGCCGCCGTCGCCGCGCTGTTCCGTGCCGACCAGGTCTCGGGCGACCCCGCCCAGTGGCTCCAGGCCTGCTCCGATCTCGAGAACCTCAAGTATGTTATCTGAATCGTTTGCATTGTTGACCCCAAATTGACTTTTGCACAGCTAGAGGTTTAGTTACGAGTCTTAAGATGCAAATGGGTAATTTATCAAGTATCAACCATTTGGAATTTAGGAAGCATCACTCAGTTAATTGACAGCAGCTAATATAACCGAAGTTGACACCAAGTAATTTTCGTTTATTGCACAGGTCTGCAATTCAGGGGATAAACACTAAATTAGTGGTGGTTCTGGTACAGGCTCAAGCTAGTGGTAAGTACGGAGTGCCTGCTTAGAGTATTTGGTGTTGTCTCTTCTCTCTTGCAATGGCTAGCAGACATTGTGATTATTTTTGGCTAGTTGAATACCAATTATGGTGAAGGTTTTAAGTTGCAACCTAATTATATTTTTGCAGATGAGCTGAGTGAGGATGTTACTGTTGCGCTGAGAAAACGTGCGGAGATTGATTCTAAGCACCTGGTTGTTTTGGTTGAGCACGATGAAGCAGAATGGAACAGATCTCTCAGCAAGTCTGTAACTTTTCTTTGTTCCTGTGATTCTACTGATGTACTTTGTAGAACAAATATAACCTTTTTTTTTGTTCATGCCAACATGCCGATTTTCTTGGAGGTGTGCACAATAATTAGTGTAATATTCTTTATCTGCAGATTGAAGAATGTGTTTGCAGAGTTATGTTCAGCATTCTATAAAGAGGAAGGGCGAAGGATAAAGGCTCGAATTGAGAAGAGAAACTTTTCTTCCGTTGAGTTGAGCATCCGCTACTGCTTCAAGGTAAGAGCCACTCTCTCCTTCAATTTAGTGCTGTTAATCATTCTAGGTGCAGGGTAAAAGCACGGAAACATACATAACTTTTACCTACAGTTGCTTGATAATTTAGTCAGTGATTTTTCCACATTGCCTGATCTATCTATTTGCCTCATTACTTTGATGCACCAGGTTGCTGTCTATGCGGAGTTTAGAAGGGATTGGCCAGAAGCATTAAAGTTCTATGAGGAAGGTGTTCGCGTTTTGCGTGAGGTCTGATCCTATCCTTATCTGTATTCACTATCAACAATTGTCCAACTAAATCAATTCTCTCAGATTTTTTAAATAAAAAAACTAGGGCTATCATTCATCCAAAAAAAAGTTGGTTGATCCATCACCATTTCATAAGCAGTTTCTATTTGCTTTGCACCATCCATTGATAGTGTGCTCATATTTAGATGATTGGAACTTCGACAAGGTTGCCTCCAACCCAACGCCTAGTTGAGATCAAAGCAGTTGCTGAGCAATTTCACTTTAAGATATCAACTTTGCTACTTCATGCTGGGAAAGTGGTAGAAGCAATCACGTGGTTCCGTAAGCATATCAGAAGCTATGAACGGGTTGTCGGAACACCAGAAGTTGCTTTTCTTCATTGGGAATGGTTTAGCAGGCAGTTCCTCGTCTTTGGTGAGCTAATAGAAACAACATCTGCTACTGTGCCAGATACGTTATCTCCTCGATTTGGTACTGCAGACAATGCATTGACTGAGTGGGAATTTCAGCCAGCTTACTACTATCAGGTTCAACCTACATCTTTGCACAGTACTACGACAGAGAGACACTCCATTTACTTGATATGCACTAATAAATGATTTCTCATACATTTGCTTCTGACAGTTAGCCGCAACTTACTTGAGAGAGAAGAGGTATGCCATTGAGTGCTCATCGTCAACGGCAAACCTTACAACGGAAGCTAATGGAATACCTGAGTCAGTAATGCCTTCTGTATATGTTGGCCAGTATGTGCGCTTGTTTGAGCAAGGAGATACAGTTAGTGTGCTACCGTAAGTTCCTTGATACTTGTTCTCAGAAAATTATAACATATTTTTTTATATGAATACTTATACCTCAAACTGGTTGCAGCCTTTCTGATACTGAATACACCAGCTATGCTTTGTCAGAAGCAGAAAGGTTTCAAGATTCTTATGAGATAATAGCATTATTCAGAAAAGCTTATGAATCATTTCAGAGCCTAGGTGCTACAAGAATGGCTTCTTCCTGTAGTCGTGGAATGGCCATAGAATATTATGCAGCTGGGGACTTTAGCAACGCAAAACAACTTTTTGATGGTGTTGCTGGTCTGTACCGCCAGGAGGGTTGGACCACTTTGCTTTGGGAGAACCTAGGGTACTTGAGAGAGTGCTCTAGGAAACTTAATTTCCCGAAGGATTTTATCAGTTATTCTCTAGAGATGGCTGCATTACCTTTGTTTTCTGGCAGTGTAGAGGAAACTCGAGAAAACAAAATTAAGAGCGGGCCTGCAGGTTCTCCTACCATTTCCAGGAGAGAAAATATACTGCAGGAAGTTGTTAATGTGTTGGAAAGAAAACAGCCACCAGAAGGAAATGATGATGGGTTTAGTAATGCAATGGAAGAAACCACTCACCTTGATATTGATCAAATAAGTCCGCTCAGAATGGTGCTTACTGCATCTGTTGCTTTTCATGATCAATCTGTAAAACCTGGTTCACCTCTTCTTATCAGTGTGTCACTGTTATCTCATCTTCCTTCCCCAGTTGTGGTTGATCAGTTGGAGGTTCAATTCAATCAATCTGACTGTAACTTTGTCATACATAGTACACAGGAAGATTCTCCTCCTTTGGATTCGAATTTGCATGGCCAAGTTGTTGAAGCCACTTCTCTTACACTCTTCACCAATAAATGGATGCGGTTGACACGTGAAATAAAATCAGGTACTATCAGTATATATGCTTCATTTTATTAACTGTTTATCCACTTGCTGTCCTAGCATATATTGTAAAAAATCGTGCTGGTTGACCCTGTATATTAATATAATAGGCGAGACTAGAATCTCCATGTGGAGACCTGGATTAGCAAAAGCTAGATACTTTGTATATTTTAGCATTAGTCAACGAATATCAGAAAGCCCACAAATATTATTTGATTTATTTTCAATCAAAGTTATTTCTTTTGGGATCATACTTCCCATGTCAAGGGGAGAATAAAAATCCTATGAAAATCACCATTAGTCAGGGTAAGACGGAAAGTAAATAATATAATGTCAGTTGAAGAGAGCGATCTAATCCATACTTCCTCCTATTGTAAATATAATTGCATCTAGGTTTCTCCTAAGTCATTTTTTTTAACTTTGACCATTGATATCTAAAAATTTATATAGATTGATATCATAAGGTTGACATTACTGATTGACACAAGTTACCTGGATGGAGTTTGTGATGCAAGGAAGTAGGTTATAGTCAGATGAGATATTTTCCTTACAACTAAAATAACATGCTCCATGCCCATGGTATATTATGATAGTGTAAGCCAAGGTATATCATCTTCATCTATGTGTACTCTTAGCATGCAATGTGATGTCTGCATATGCCCATATGCTAAGGTGTAGCAGACGCGCTGTTAGCGTGATGGTAGAGCGCGCAGGTGTGGCGCTCCCCGCCAGGGTTCGAATCCTGGCGCTGCAGGGTCGTGCGCCCACCTCCTGGCTGTAACAGAGCAGCGGACTCCGTGGCCGCCAATGAAGCGAGCGCGCGTGAGATCCCTGCCTGCTTTCCGGGTTTGGTGGGCCCCTATCTTAAGGTGAAAGTCAAGGGGACGTCTCTCCCCTTGATCGAGTCATATGCTAAGGCGTACCTATGTTGGAAATGAAATCTGGTGAGAACAAGTGCTTAAAATTATTGTATAAGAATGAGAATTTGGGAGGAAATAGAACTAAACTGTCAGCTATGGAGGAACTAGCCATGCGATATGTGGCCTACTTATCTAGCTGCGGTAAAAATGGGGTACATCCATTTTGAGTAATAGGCAGGCATTCTCTAACAAGGATTTTCGTGTTATATGCCATCTTGAAAGCTGAAACCACAATTATGGCTCTTTTTTTTTTGCTTTGTTTTCTTTTCATGGGGTTTGCGTATTTGCTCCTTTGTACTCGAATATTTGAGCTGAACCTTTCCTTGCATATGGTTTTTGTCATAGTTTTCCTAGCACTAATTCCATAATAGAGCTAATATTACGAGTACATTCTGCAGGACAGAGTGGAAAGCTAGAATGTTTGTTAGTGAAGGCGACAATAAATAAACACCTTGTGATTTGCTGCCACGCTGAAAGTCCTGCCTCGATGGAAGACTTCCCATTATGGAAATTTGAGGACCAAGTAGAGACACTGCCCACAAAGGACAATGTTCTTGCCTTTTCTGGGCAGAAACTTATCCAAGTTGAAGAGCCAGATGCTCAAGTCGATGTTGTTTTAAATTCTGCTGGTCCTGCATTAGTTGGAGAGATATTTATTGTACCAGTGACCGTATTTTCAAAAGGGCACACAGTTCATTCTGGTGAGCTGAAAATTAACCTTGTCGATGCCAGCGGTGGTGGTTTGTTGATGAGTCCGAGGGAAGCAGAAGAATCTGAAAGTCATCATGTCGAACTTCTTGGTGTCTCAACTGTGTCAGATGGCAAAGAGTCAAAGGAAGAGGTCGATAGCATAAGAAAAATCCAGTACTCATTTGGGGTTGTATCTGTTCCCACATTGAGCGTGGGTGATTCCTGGTCATGCAAATTAGAAATCAAATGGCATCGAGCAAAATCAGTCATGCTCTATGTTTCACTTGGTTACTCCCTGGGCTCAAGTGAAGAAGAAGCACTGCACCGGCTTAATGTGCATAGAAGCCTACAAATTGAAGGGCAGATCCCATTGTTAGTTACTCACCAGCTTTTGAGACCATTTAGGCGAGAACCCTTGTTGCTGTCCGAAATCAGATCCTTAGGTGACGGTGATAAGAAATGTTCTCTTGCTATGAATGAGTCTAATATGTTTATTGTGAATGCTAGAAATTGCACTGAGGTTCCCTTACGATTACACTCAATGACTATTGAACCTGATGATGATGGTAAGCAGCTCTGCTCAGTGCAACAGGTCAGTGGAATTTCCAATGGACATGCAGTTATTGCTCCTAGTGAAGAATACAAAGGAATATTTTCAGTCAATCCACGGGCTAGCAATTCAAACTTCCATTTAGGTGAAATTTGCCTGAACTGGTCAAGGGATTCAAGACCTGGCGAGGCTCAAGAGAGACGTGTTATTATGAAACAAAGGTTACCTGAGGTCAGCGTTGAGGAGCCACCGCTTGTTGTGAGCATGGAATGCCCTCCCTATGTTATCCTTGGAATCCCTTTCACTTTCTATGTGAAGATCCACAATTCAACGCCTTTACTTCAAGAAATCAAGTACTCCCTTGTGGATTCCCAGAATTTCGTTTTTTCCGGTGCTCACAATCATGCTGCTTTCATTCTGCCAAAATCAGAGCACATTGTTTGTCATAAGCTTGTCCCGCTTGGTTCCGGCTCCCAACAGCTGCCTAAGATCACAGTAACTTCTGTGAGGTATTCTGCTGCATTGACTCCTTCAGCCTCAGCAGCGACTGTTTTTGTATATCCCAGTGAGCCTAAATTCAATTTGGAAACTAGCTGTTCGGCATCCGACCAGTGTGTGAGTTAAAAGATTTGTAGAGAACCTCAGGCCTCCGCACTCCTGACTCACAGCTTGGCTCCAGGCTGGAAGGAGGTATGCTACTGAGAACTGAGAAGACCATCAGTTTTACCTTGATGTCGATGCTGAAGAGACTAGAATCAGATTCCCATCGGCGAAAAGCAATTGGCGCCTTGCAAAAGTTTTGGCATTCTTTTGAGTTGTCGATTTTGTAGTCCTTTTGGATTAACCACATGTCTGTAACTTATGATTGCTTCATTGTTTTTGGCCCAAGGATAATACATACACAGGATGGGCTATTGTAAATCGCCATATCCCACCAGTGAAGTGGGGAATAAACAGCCCCCATGTCTCAGTACAAGGTTTAATTCTTTGTTTCAGGTTCCTGATGCTTAAGATTGCTTCCATGGTTTCTGTATATTCTGTTCAAACTAGATTGAGCCCCTTCCGCTGAATCCCGCCTTGTACATCGTTTTTATTCGAATGAAAACACCATTTCTAGTTTATCTAAAGCAACATTTTACTGGGCAAAACAATACTTTATGCTGCCTTTTCAAGATTAACAATTCAACATGATGGGATAAGGCTCTTCTTTATTGTGACTCTTGACATATGACGATGGCTGCGTGCTTCATGATGGTCGCCGTGCAGGGGAAAAACAACGCGAGCAAAGTAGCCGTCGCCTTCAGCCGGCGGCGCGCTCCATGCCGAATCCTTCTCGGCGTAGCATATCCCCGCGCCGTCGCGTCCTCCTATAAATTGCAACATCTTCTTCCAAAATTTGCTTGCCTCGACGTTTCCGTGTTCACATCACGGGCCGTTTCCGGTTCGTAGTGCGGCTGGGGTCTAGGGTTTAGAGCGGTAGGCTCCCCCAAAAAAAAGTCGAGGGAAATTATTCGCCGCCCTGCCCGCTTCGCGTCTCGATAAAGCCGACACCACCTGTCCCGTCAGAGCAGAGCCCGCCCCTCCCCGCGCCGTTCTTTCTGGGATTCCCCTGTCCCGGCCGCCGCCGCGGAGACCCGCCGGCACGAGATGGAAGTCGCCACCGCCGCCGCCAAGCAGAAGCCGAAGAAGCACATACACCTCTTCTACTGCTCCGAATGCGAGGAGCTCGCCCTCAAGATTGCCGCCAGCTCTGACACCATCGAGCTCCAGTCCATCAACTGGCGGTAAGCCGCCCTCCCCGCCCCGGCGACCCCTCCTCTTTCCCCTCCCGCTCCACCGATTTCGCGGAGCAAATAACAAACTGATTCCTTATGTTCTGTGACGCTGCGCCGCCAGGAGCTTCGATGACGGTTTCCCGAACCTGTTCATCAACAAGGCGCACGACATCCGGGGGCAGCACGTGGCGTTCCTGGCCTCCTTCAGCTCGCCGGCGGTAATCTTCGAGCAGATCTCCGTCATATTCGCGCTGCCCAAGCTCTTCATCGCCTCCTTCACCCTCGTGCTGCCCTTCTTCCCCACGGGCTCCTTTGAGCGCGTTGAGGAGGAAGGGGACGTCGCCACCGCGTTCACCCTCGCGCGCATCCTCTCCATGATCCCCAAGTCGCGCGGTGGACCGACTAGTGTCGTCATCTACGACATCCACGCGCTCCAGGAGAGGTTCTACTTTGGGGACGACGTCTTGCCGTGCTTCGAGACAGGGATCCCGCTCCTGCTGCAGCGCCTCCGCCAGCTCCCGGACGCAGACAATGTGCGTTGTGGCATCCATTATCATATTCGAACATTTACTTTTTGTGCTAGAAAATTCCTGTGGCAGTCCTGACCGTTGGCATGTTGCGTGCAGATCACCATTGCCTTCCCAGATGATGGGGCTTGGAAGCGGTTCCACAAGATGTTGCAACACTTTCCAATGGTCAGTGGTTCCCTTTTCACGCTTGGATATATCTTACTCAAGTTTTGAATGCCTTGTTTTAAAGAGGGCCTTTAGTCATGAAAATGCCCAATTTTAATGATCTTGTCATGAATTTCATGTTGAGCTGTTTGATTTTACAGATAGTCTGTAATAAGGTTCGTGAAGGTGACAAGAGAATAGTTCGAATAAAGGAAGGAAATCCTGAAGGGCGCCATGTTGTTATTGTTGATGATCTAGTGCAATCTGGGGGAACTCTTAGAGAATGCCAGGTATGGTGGATATGTTATTCTATTGCTTCTTCATGATAGTAGCTGTCAGTGCTTACGTAGCTACTTGTCTTGGTATTTACTAGTTTGGAAGGAGATATTGTGTCATATAATTGAAATGACAGAGGGGCACATTGCATGCCATTCTTTCTATGATTCATCTGGCAAAGGAAAAAACATAATGTATTCCTTAATATACATTAAACACAACAGCCAGAAAAACCAAGATTCCTGAAAAAAAGCTAAAAGAAACATCAGTGTCTTCTGTTGTCAAACATGTATCTCACAAGATCCCATTTTTCACTCCTTTTGAACTCTCTTTGTTGGTAGACTTGGCGTCCCATCTTTACTCCTGTAATTTACCATACTGTTATGTTGATAAATTCTGAGTGTTAATGATGTTGCAGTAGTGGCATATGCTCCTTTTTTCCCCTCTAAAGAATTCCATATTCTGCTTGTTTTACCTGCCACTGATTTTTTTTTCTCCCACAATTATGTCAATGCTCACATAGCTGCTTCTCTTAGTATATACTCAGTTTGGAAGGAGATATTGTGTCATATAATTGAAATGACAGAGGGGCACATTGCATGCCATTCTTTCTATTTGGGTCATCTGGCAAAGGAAAAAACATAATGTATTCCTTAATATACATTAAACACTGCAGCCAGTAAACTAGGAGTCCTGAAAAAAAGCTAAAAGAAACATTAGTGTCTTCTGTTGTCAAACATGTATTTTTTTTTCACTCCTTTTGAACTCTCTTTGTTGGTAGACTTGGCGTCCCATCTTTACTACTGTAATTTATCATACTGTCATGTTGATAAATTCTGAGTGTTAATGATGTTGCAGTAGTGGCATATGCTCCTTTTTTCCCTCTATAAAGAATTTCATATTCTGCTTGTTTTACCTGCCACTGATTTTTCTCTCCCCCAATTATGTCATGTTTTTCAGAAAGCTCTGGCTTCACATGGTGCTGCAAAAGTTAGCGCTTATGTGACTCATGCTGTGTTCCCTAAGCAATCATATGAACGTTTCATGACGTCTAATTCTGGTAATTGGCAGTTCATGCAACTTAGCATTTTCTAGTTTTGCAGCCATGCAGATTTCTTGTTGCTTATCATTTTGTTCCTTGCAGCTGGACCAGGTGACCAGTTTGCTTACTTCTGGATCACGGACTCATGCCCTCACACAGTGAAAGCCATTGGCCAAAGACCTCCATTTGAGGTGCTGAGCCTTGCTGGCTCGATTGCGGATGCTCTTCAGATATGAGCTTGGACCGGTAGAGGGGTTTGAATTGCCCATCATATTAAAAGGGTACTAGGAGATGGGCTGCTCCTGTTTGACCTAAATGTAAGAGTTCATTCCAGTTTCTGGAAAACAAATAATGTGGAGTAAGTTTGCTGTGGAAGTATCTGAAGGTTCCATAAACAGCCCTGTGATGTGATAATAAAATCAGGCTTTGGATGTTCACATCTGTGTATTTCTCAGTGTTAACTTCTGTTTCAAGGGCGCAAGATCGGTGCTTTAGTTTCCTGATCTGTCTGAGTACTTTAGCCTAAGCTTTCAGTTACTAGGGCTTTGTTGTGAACTACAAAATTGCTTCAATATACCTGAGCTTCAACTGAATTAATGAATTTCTATCAGATTGAATGAATGATCATGAAAGTCGTTGCAGTCAAAACCTCCTGGTCGCCCTGAAATTTACTGTTCGATGGATGCACCCAGGTAATTGGTATGTGGAGCTAGCCTGCATATGCACTACCCCTGCTCTTGCCTCTTTCAGGTATCCAGGTTATTGTAAAACAAGCTTCTATTTTTCAGTTTGATTTGGCCGGGTGGTACATTTTAGTCTCCTCAAACTGTGGGTTTGAACTGCAAGCTTCAGACAACGCTCAAGGAATTTGAACTTGGCAACTCTTTTCAGTGAATCTGGCTATCTGGCATCTCGTCACTGGCCTATAGGCATTTACACCAAAGTCAATCCAGAAAACGCAAGCAGTTTTTTTTTCTCTCCGGGCAAATCCGAATTTCATTACTTCATGTAATGAAATTACAGCGAGACACCTCCAAAATTTAGTTTCATACCTTACCACCACTTAATCAGGAAAGCAGCACCGAGGGCCGAACCTGATTAAGATACCACACCTACAGACGACCAACAAACCTCAGAAAAAGAAGGCAAAGGCAAAGGCAAAGGCAAAGCATCCTACAACAAGACAGTACCAAACAGAACACAAAATGCCTGACCCGAAGAAAAAAACATTAACACCCACTAATTGCTGGCAGCCTTTTCCAATTTCCATCCATCCGGCTGAACTCGTCCATGCGTTTACTGAAGCAGCACCATTCCATTATCTTCCTGCGTTGCTTCTTCAGGGTGAAAGCAAAAAATGCAAGTAGTTGGTTAGAGAATAAAATAGTATGATGTACTTTCCTTTGGTGATGGCTTGAGCACACGAGCAAAAGATGCTTAGCAATCCTTCTAAAAAACCATTCGACAGCTGCTTTGCATGGTCGAACAAGTTATCTCCAACTGGTGTGTATAGCTGCAAGATTTAGACATAAGATACCCTTATTCTAAGCCATCATGCATGCTACCTAAATCATGATGTAAACATCATAACAGGCATCGGAGAAGCACTGCAAGCGTTCTCATATGAACTTGTGGAACAGAAGCATACCCGCAACAGCAGCTTCCTGGTAAAGCAAGGCACTGCTCTTCCAAAGCTTCAGCCAGAAGAGCCATATCAGGTGCAGTGAATTACGTGCAAGAAACATAGATGACGAGTATAAATGTGTTCATGGATCCTAGACCTTCCATGACAAGAAATAGACAAATAGCAGCAGCCACTTGCCATGGAATCCAAGCTCCTAGTGCTCTTCCTGTGCCTAGCATTTGCAGCATGTTCTGCCAGCCACCACCATGACCCCTCCGTCGTCGGATACTCTCAGGAGGATCTCGCATTGCCAAGCAGACTCTCTGAACTCTTCACCTCCTGGTCGGTCAAGCATAGCAAGATCTACGCCAGCCCGAAGGAGAAGGTGAAGAGGTATGAGGTATTCAAGAAGAACCTGATGCACATTGCAGAAACGAACAGGAAGAACGGGAGCTACTGGCTGGGCCTGAATCAGTTTGCCGACATTGATCATGAGGAGTTCAAGACCAGTTATCAGGGATTAAAGCCAGGTTTGTCAAAAATAGGTGCACCACCACGCCCTCCAACAACGTTCAGGTATGCGAATGCGGTTGACCTGCCCTGGGCAGTGGACTGGAGGTACAAGGGAGCTGTGACGCCGGTCAAGAACCAAGGAAAATGTGGTGAGTCCAGTCTCTGAACAATGCACACAATCCTTTTTCAGCATACATTCAGTACCAATTCAACCGAAATGTGGTGAATTCTGAGCAAGAGTAATTCGACGATAACAAGAAGAAAATTTCTTGCAGGGAGTTGCTGGGCCTTCTCAACGGTGGCAGCAGTTGAAGGCATCAACCAGATCGACACGGGCAAGCTGGTATCGCTCTCAGAGCAGGAGCTGATGGACTGCGACACCACGTTGGATCATGGCTGCGGAGGGGGGATCATGGACTTCGCATTCGCTTTCATAATGGGGAACCAGGGCATCCACACCGAGGAAGACTACCCGTACCTCATGGAGGAGGGATACTGCAAAGAAAGACAGGTTCGTACAGGGCAAAATTCCTTCATCAGATGTTCAGATGTAAACTGCATCGCATGAAGTTCTAACAAGGGTTCTTCTTTTGCTCTGGCGTGCTTAGCCTCATGCCAGTGTGGTCACTATAACTGGATACGAGGATGTCCCGGAGAACAGTGAGATCAGCCTGCTGAAAGCGTTGGCTCATCAGCCTGTCAGCGTTGGGATAGCTGCAGGGAGCAGGGACTTCCAGTTCTACAAAGGGGTAAACAACATTGGCTGCCTGCATTTTTCAGATGACGTCACAGATAGAAGTAACTTTGTGCATGTCGTCTGACTGCAGGGGGTGTTTGACGGGGCTTGCAGCGACGAGCTTGACCACGCGTTGACGGCCGTCGGATATGGCTCATCGTACGGCCAGGATTACATCGTCATGAAGAACTCATGGGGGAAGAACTGGGGAGAGCAAGGGTACGTCAGGATAAAGAGGGGCACCGGGAAGCCGGAGGGCGTCTGTGCAATCTACACGATGGCTTCCTACCCTGTCAAAAATGCAACACGCTGGGGGTGGGGGGCCTAATTTTGTAACCAATCTTGTAATCTGCACGAAAGCAACGCGCTACTCAAACAATATGTTAATCAATCGTTGGTTAACCCTGATGGTGGCAACACTGGACTAGGCTGGAATGTCGAGTACTAATGTCCGAATTAGGCCTACCATATTCTCCGTGTGAAAATGGCCCTGCCATAGGCGGTAGGTCAAAATCCTATCTACATTCTATAAGATCTCGACTTCGACATCACACAACCACATATCGATTCTTTTGGTTCCATTTTGTGTTTTTGTTTTGAACTTTGTAGAAGGATTGATCTAGGAACTATTTTGTGCGTACCCAAACGTCTTTTTGAAAACAGGCTCGGTTCTCTACTCCTGATAAATAAGTTCTTTTTCTTCCGCTAGCAGCAAAGGTCCCATGGTCTAGTGGTCAGGACATTGGACTCTGAATCCAGTAACCCGAGTTCAAATCTCGGTGGGACCTTTATTTTTTGAGCTTCCTGAGCGAGTGCGACTTTTTTTGGGGGGGCATGGTAGTCACAATGCTATGCAAACTGCTGCTTGTTTATCTCATATTCTCATCTCCTGAATTTTTTAAAGAATGGTACTTCGTTCCAGATTTTTTAGTGAAAGCGTCAAAGAACGTGTTTGGCACTCGTAGAGAAAGAAAATACAAGCGTGTCGTTTTACGGTTTTCGTCCGCATCGTGCAGAAGTGCAGAACTAGGCAAGTGAAATCCAATTCACAAAATAAATTGATCCGGTACCGTTGTGGTAAAGGTCGTAATGCTGGCGGAATTATTACCGCAAGACATAGAGGGGAGGTCATAAGCGTCTATATTTTACGACAAAATCAAAAAGACATATTCTATGGTAGAATCGTAACCATAGAATACGATCCTAATCGAAATACATACATTTGTCTCACCAGGAAGCAGCGCAGCGCAGTGGCACCAGCGCGCCCACTGCGCTGCACCAGCGCGCCCTGGTCGTCGGCGGCAGCGAGCCGGCGACTCGTCACTCCGCCTTGTTTTCTCCAATCCCCAATGCAGCCGCCACCGCACGAGATGCATCTGAGCGCGAACGAGGGGATCAAGGGCGTGTGGTTCGCAAGGATCGAGGTGCATCCGCCTTGAGCTGCTCCGCCGCGGCGCCCGCGAGGTCCGGTCCCTCGACCTCCGCGCCTCCTCCACCTGGTCCCAGCAGCTCATTGACGCCAGCGTCCACCTCTTCCAAGGTAGTACCCCTCGCCAAATTCTCAAACTTCAGTTGGCTCCATCATCAATCACATTGGTTGGTGGCAGTGTACTCCTCATATGTATTACTCCCTCCATTTAAAATTGTAGGTTGTTTTAATTTTTAGACGCACGACAAAAATTATGTATCTAGATATAATTTGGAGTTGATGTGAGCACTTCCCCAGAGGCAGAAGCTGAATCTATGAAAGAGTGGGTATCTAATATATGGTAAAAGTGTATTTAGAGAAGTCAAAACGAGCTGCAATTTGGAATTTGGAACAGAGGGAGCAAGAAGTTATACTGACTCCATCTGATTTTGCACGTTGGATTGCTCAATCCTTGCTATAAGACGCTCAGATTACTTAGTATGCAGTTCCACCTGATCACCTCTGAGGCTCAGAATCAAGCTGCTAGTTGGTGCTCTCTCGGAGGAAACTGCCCATTTCCGTAGTTCTTTGTCGCATCTACGTGGTTCAAATTAAGCAGTTTGTCTTACACAGTTGTTTCTGGACATAACAATAGTAGCACTAATCAGTAAATACGTCTGAGCCTAAAATCACTCAGGAATGAGAAGCAGTGGTTCGAACTCGGCTATGTACCAATGGTGAGCCGTGAGCCCTCAGGAAGGCTTGGCTGCAACGATCTCCCATTGGCAGGAGCGGAAGAGGAGAGAACTAGATGGCCCAACCATATTTACCTGGCTGGCTTCAGATCTTGGGATGCTAGCTATATTCTCCGCCTCTTGTCTCCCACCCGTTGGCCCGTTGAAGTGGATTCGCTCGTTTTCCGCTCATTGCTGGTGACTCGGGTAGTCTTTGCCGTAGCCGTCGCGCTGCACGTTGGCGAAAAGGGTCGATCCGAGGAATGCTACAGGGTGGTTCTGGCAAACGTTGGCTCCAGGGATCTCCTCTCTCCGGTACCTGCTCAAGAGAGCAAGAAAGTGAATTTGTGTCGAACTATTTTCATATACACACTGTAAATTCTGCAACAGTGATTCCAAGCTTTTTACTGCTCTAAAAGTTTCCAATTCCGAAGGTTGTGTTGTGTGATGTCTTTCTAATAAAAACAAAAAAGTTATATATTCGCAAAAAAAAAGTTATTTCTGAATAGCTGGTCCAGGTGATTGCCGTCGTCGGCGACTTGTGTGCCCACCCTCGTTTTCTCCGCTCCACAGTCCACTGCGCACGAGTCGCCGCGCTAGCGAGAGGAGGGGCGCGTGGAGATGCATCTGAGCGCGAACGAGGGGATCGAGGGCGTGCGGTTCGCGGTGACCGGCGGACAGGGCTTCGTCGGCGCCGCGCTCTGCCTCGAGCTGCTCCGCCGCGGCGCCAGCGAGGTCCGGTCCCTGGACCTCCGCGCCGCCTCCCCCTGGTCCCGGCAGCTCCTCGACGCTGGCGTCCGCACCTTCCAAGGTCCTTCCTTAGCCCATCTCCTCGGTTCAGATCGATGCATCACCAAATCCAAATCACCACTGTTTTGCTTCACTGTGGGCTGTGGCTGTGGCCGTGAGTCGAGTGCAATTATAATATACATAGAGGATAACTATATGTGATTTACCCCCATCCTAAGTTGCAGATGGATTGCTATTAAGAGTAGATGCTTCTCGAGTGCTGTCATTCCTTAATATGTTGTAATTCCGCTTCTGAATCAAGTTGCAATTAGTGTGTCCACGCTGAGGAGATAACACTGCCTGTATTACTTGTTTAATCTCTGCTTAATCTGTGTATCTAAATAGGTAGCGGCTCCTGCTTAGTTGCTTTTGGACATAGTTACAGTAGCACTATCAATATCAACCATCCTGTCTTGCCTACAATCACCCAGTTACCTTCTCATTTTCCCCCCTTTGATGCAATTGGTTACCCATATATTTACTTTGAGCAACCATTGGTAACCGATACATGGTTTCCGAAAATTAACCATCAGTCTCTTAAACTGATGTCCTCTTTTTTACAGGGGACATTAGAAAGAAGGATGATGTGGGGAGGGCTTTCCGTGGAGTGGACTGTGTTTTCCACCTTGCTTCTTATGGCATGTCAGGGAAGGAAATGGTGCAGGCTGGTAGGGCCGATGAGGTTAATATAAACGGGACCTGCAATGTACTTGACGCTTGCCATGAGCATGGTGTCAGAAGGCTTGTGTATGTAAGCACGTACAACGTGGTGTTTGGAGGAAAGCCAATTGTCAATGGAAATGAGGCTTTGCCTTATTTCCCGATCGAAGACCATGTTGACGCTTATGGGCGCAGCAAATCAGTTGCTGAACAGTTGGTGCTGAAGAGTAATGGGCGGCCAGCTAAGTAAGTTTACCCTTCTCCTTTGCTAGGCTTGAATGCCGTGTGCACAATAAGCTAAATTCAACCTGCTCCTCAAAATAGATAGACCCTAGAATACATGCAGCCAAGGTTGTTAATAATTAATTTATATTAATGGATTTGCCATCAAAGTACTTCGATATCATTATAATTTTAATATTCTTGTGCGGGTGCACAGTTGAAAAAGTATTGTAAATGTTTTATATTTTGTTGGAGACCATGTTGGCGTCCAAAACGACAATTAGAAACAAAAGTTTATGCTAATGCTACTCGTTGCACAATTCTTTAGATTGTGATGTCATGCACAATCACTCCTTATGATGGACCTGCAATAACAACAATCATTTGGTTTCAGTTTGTAACTCAGAGTGGCATTTGATAATATGCAGTCTGTCTTGCTGATTTAGTGAAATCTTACAGGGGTGATAAAAGTACTCGTCTTTATACATGTGCAATTCGTCCTGCTGCTATATATGGGCCAGGTGAAGAGCGCCATCTTCCAAGAATCATGTCCATGGCAAAGTTGGGATTAGCATTCTTCAAGATTGGGGGCCCAGATGTGAAGACAGATTGGGTATACATAGACAATCTAGTTCTTGCTCTGATATTGGCAAGCATGGGACTTTTAGATGACATTCCTGACAGGAAGGGAATCCCTGTAGCAGCTGGTCAGGCGTATTTCATCTGTGATGGTAATTACTGTTAGCCTTTGTGATGTGTTACTAAGGCCATGTTTAGTTCACTCCAAAACCCAACTTTGACACTAGGCAAAAAGAAGATTCCCCATCACATCAAACTTGCGGTACATGCATGGAGTACTGAATGTAGACGAAATCAAAAACTAATTGCACAGTTTTGTTGTACTTTGTGAGACGAATCTTTTGAGCCTAATTAGTCAATATTTGGACAATAATTCACAAATACAAACGAAACGCTACAGTGTTGCTACAGTAATTTTGGCACCCCAAAGTTGGGCAACTAAACAAGGCCTAAATGACACTCATGCAGGTGCCATCTTTGCCAATTTTTTGTTACTTGAATTTGGAAAATTCTTGATGAGTCTAGTTAGAGAAGACATTCGTGGTTCGTTGTCTTGAAGTTTGCAGAAATGCCAAAAAAAAAGTGAATTATTTAGCTACTTTCCTCCTCACTTTTTTTGAACACTAAAAGTTTGAAGTTTAATGCTCTACAGAGAGTGCACACAATTCTTTTTTTTCCCCATATTGAGGTATTCCAGGATTCTATTACTTGAATAACATAATTATTTGCAATACAAGTACACAGTGTTCTATGAGATATGATTACACCCAGTAATTTCTGAACCCTTGAACTAGGCTAGATTTAGACTATTCTTCCTTAAGGGAAGTATCCCTGAAAAATTGTTTGTTTCAAATGGCTATGATATAGAGCACGGTGATTATATATGCAATTATACATTTCATTGCCTTATTGAGCTATTACTGTTTCGCAGGATCACCATGCAACACTTTTGAATTTATCATCAGCCCTCTCTTTCGAAGTTTGGGTTATGCAGTTCCTCGAGTGACGCTCGATACCTCTGTCGCCCTTTCCATTTCAAAAATATTTTTATTCATATCTACAATGTTCTATCCGTGGCTTGATAGCAAATGGATCCCTCAGCCTCTAATTCTTCCTGCTGAAGTGTATAAGGTCAGCCTCTTTGTCCTCCAATTGTGTTACTCTCTTTTATATTGCCAGTTTACCTAATCCAGCATAGTTTGAATTTTGAAATTTGAATATAACAGTCAGATGCAAGTGCAACGGTCATGCCAATTTCATCATTAATTTTTAGGAATCAGACCGTTTTAAGGGATATCTCTACTGAACTACTCTTGACGACTTGCAAAATAATACTTCTGTTTGATGTTGGACAAAAGTTAAGATACTAGTCCCGCTGTTCAAGGATATGTAAATAATACATCTGATGTTGCTTGCTAATTGTGGCAGGTTGGTGTTACACACTACTTTTCGTTCTTGAAAGCAAGAGAGGAGCTCGGCTATGTACCCATGGTGAGCCCTCGGGAAGGCCTGGCTGCAACTATCTCGTATTGGCAGGAGCGGAAGAGAAGGGAACTAGATGGCCCGACCATATTTACTTGGTTAGCTGTTACAATTGGGATGCTGGCTATATTCTCTGCTGCTTGCCTTGCACCCATCGGCCCGTTGAAATGGGTGCTTGACATCCATTTATTTGTCTTTCGCTCAATGTTGGTGATTCGGTTAGTCTTTGCAACAGCCGTTGTATTGCATTTTGGTGAAGGCGTTTATGCCTGGTTCTTGGCGAAAAGGGTCGATCCGAGGAATGCTACAGGGTGGTTTTGGCAAACCTTTGCTCTTGGGATCTTCTCTCTCCGGTATCTGCTCAAGAGAGCGAGAGGGTAGATTTTTTTTCACATACACATTGTAATTCTGTAACAGTGATTTCCAGCTTGATGCCTGTTATTGAGGAGATGTACCCGCAAATGGTTTTTATACTGCTGTAAAAAGTTTCCCATTCTGCCGTGAACCGTGATCGGATTGGGCAGAGCTGACGAGCCGGCCACTTGCGATCAATGTGCGCGACACAGAGCCGGCGAAGGTTGGCTGCGGCGCGGCGACTTGCAGCCACCCTTGTTTCATCCGCTCCACACCGCATGTCCCCGGTGGGTGGCCCGCAAGGGAGAGACGGGTGGAGATGCATGATGCATCTGAGCGCCAACGTGGGGATCGGGGGAGCTGCTCTGCGGCGGCGCGGAATCAGTCCCATTGTCCCAAGATCATGTTAAATCATGTCCTATTGGCATGAAAGGAGGAGAAGAGAACTGGATGGCCGACCATATTTACTTGGTTGGATGTAACAATTTGGATGCTGACTCTGTTTTCTGCTGCTTGCCTTCTTCCACCAGTCGGCTCGTCCAAATAGGTGCTTGGCATCTATTTATTTGTTTTTCGCTCGGTGTCATTTATGGCATATATATGCCTGGTTATTGATGAAATGGTTTATCCAAGGAATGCTATAGGCTGGTTTCGGATTTGGCAAACCTTTGTTCTTGGGTTTCTCTTTCTCTTTCTCAAGAGAGCAAGAGGGTAACTTTTTGTTTACCACACGTTCTCAATGCAAATTCTGTAATAGTGATTTCTAGTGTGATACCTGTTACTGAGGAGGTTTACCTCCTAATTTGGCTCCTTGCTGCTGTAAAAGTTGTCCATTCTAAGGTGTGTAGCATCAGTGATCGGATCAACCAGAGGCAGCCACTGCTGTAATCGATGTTTTTGTATGAGTTTTGACAAGGAAGCAAATCACAGTGTGCAGGACATTTTCTATTTGTTGCGGTGCCTTCAAACCTCCAGCAGAAATTTAACGGGTGTTGCACATTTAGCACAGTACCTCTGAGTCCGAGCTGTATTGAGCGTACGCAGGTGTGGTAGAGCCGTAGAGGCATGAATTGGAAACTAAAAAATTATACTAGCTCCTTTTCCATTCTTGTATATTTTTACCTGCCTTTGAATTGAAATCTGGGAACATGCCTTTTGAACTGAGGAACACACATGTTACAAACTGATGGAGGAGTAACCAAACATGAGTGAGTACTTACATGCATATATGTGAATTAATGTAGATAATAATGTGGAATTAATTAACAAACGAACAAAGTAAAGAATAGATAAAATGCGAAAGATAAATAGATATTGTGCCTATATGGGCTGGCGCCACCAGACTTGTGTGACTGACTTGTGGACCCGCAAACAGCCCCGCGTTGCGCTTGCCCCAACGGTAGGTCGGTGCTTCCTCGCGCTCAAGTGCCAATTCCAAACCCCGCAGAGATCAAATCCCCCTCCCTCCTGCTCCAATCCACCACGCTCCGCATTCCCCAATCCCCCGTTGCCCACCACCACGCCGCCGTCTCGGGGGAAACTGCGGCTACCCAGACGGGGAAACTGCGGCGGCCGGTGAAGCTCGCCTCCATCGTCCTGCCGCCGTTACCTGCTGTCGTCACCGCGCCCGGAGGTATTCCCATCTCCCAGTCGTCCAGGACAAGGTAGAGGTGACTCCGTTGCCGAGTAGGGAGCTTGGCTGAACGGCCACCGCCGCCACGCGCGTCGGCCGGCCGCTTCGGCATCTCTGTTCTTTCCTCGTAGTCTTGGTTGTCCAGCCGCTCATCAACTCCTTATTATGTGGTCCTCTCCGTCCCGTCCTCCCTAATCTTGGAGCCCTGCAATTCGTATCTGAACTCAACTCAATTCCTGTGGCCGCAATCCCTACTCCTACACTGCTAAGATCTGCTTCGAATCTGAATTGAAAAACGGAAAAGCTCAGAATCGTACGCACGTCCGAGTCCAATATTGTCGGTTGCCAAGGAGGCAAGGAAACCACCGTCACATGGGAGACTTGTTCGACCCGCCGCTAATCGGAAGGGTAGACCGGTGGGGACGAAGACAAACCTTAGTTGGGCCTCCCATGCTCCTTATGGTGGGCCCTTTTAGAGGACTTTGCGCAGCCCACCAAATCCAATGTTCAGCCCATCATCTATCGCCGCGCGTTGTCATCGCCAATTCACACCACGGTCCCCTGCCATCCGGCGCCTGCCTGGCCACCGGTGGCCACAGCGTAGTCACCAATCTGGCAATCTGTACCTATTTGGAGACAAAATGTTTCAATCAAAATCAAATGTTTCTCTTTCCTCCGATGGCGGATCGAGGAAAATGCAGTGGAGGCAGCAGTGATCGGAGGAGGGCAGACCGGCAAAGCCAGCCGCCTCTGTAATCGCTGTTTTCTGACGGAAGCACATACATCGTGCAACACATGGTCGATCTGTTGGTTGCAGGTTCGAACACTGGTGGCATATGCTTCCTGATGCAATTATGAAATTTTAGCAGGTCTTTTTCCTAGATGAGCTGTAACGTAGCAAGTCGTTGTTAGAGCAGAAATTTGGTGGCTGTCGCACATCTAGCACCGTATATACTCTGAGCATGAACTGTATAATAATCGCGGAAGCCAAAAATACATCTGGTTTCCCTTGCTCGCCAGCAGTACATGTACATCTGCACCAACTCTTTCTAGCATCTGTGGAGAATTGCCATTGGAACAGGCATGTCACAGGGGTGCCGACGGAGTAACCGAATACTGCCACGAAAAAAAATGAGCTTGAGCTCCAGCTTCTTCAGATTTCAGTTGTGCTCCACCACTCCCGCCTGCTCTGCTGATTCTTCCACCAACCTCCCGACCTACCATGCCGTGCGTTCAATAAAAGTGAGTGTCGGCGAGCGGAAGCAACCGGAAAAGGAAGAGAAGGGAACAGGTGAGCGCCGAGTGCAGTGTCACGCTCGGAGTTGGACTGCTGAACTGCAGCCATGTACATGAGCCGCACGAACTGCCGAGTTGGCACCTGTTGCGCTTCTTCATCAACAATCCTAACCCCATCCTCTCGACCAAAAAAAACTCTCCCTGCCAATCTTGACAGGAATTCAGAGCTTTAAAGCAAGGCGTGAACTTGATCAGGCAGTTTCAGGATATAAATGGTAGCAATAGCAGTAGCTTGTAAACCTTGTAAAAGTTCAGGTTTTTCATTGTCTGAAACTCTGAATGACGTTTTTCTCGTGAAGGTAGATTGGCGTGCATCTGCCGTGGGAAAAATCATTGCTGGAAAGCTCTACCTTAAAGCCTAGCCTATGATGAGCAGCCGGAACATGACAAAATGTTCCGGTTGGAGGCGGGTACAGCCGGACAGACAAGGTTTATGGGCCACCGGGCTGCCATTTGGATGATTGACTCCTCTTCCTCCCCCATGTTCGCATGTGATGTGAATCCTTTTGGTGCGGCCGCAGCCGAGCTACCCATTTTTAAGTAAACGTTAATCAGCCACATTCCTTCATTCCATCCATGAGGTAATCGTTAGAAGCTTCAGCTGTTCCTTTTTTTTCCTGAACTGGCAAGGCTTCGGTAGAAAGAGTAGCAATTGCAGAACTGGATGGCACTGCATTTTCAAGGAAAGAAAGATACATTGTCTCAGAACTAACTATGGCGGCGCGCTTAAAAGAAAGGATTAAAAACAATGCAATTTAATTACATCGAAGGACAGTATCAATGTCAAAGTTCAAACTATTAACCCAAATGAGCAAGGTTTCTTTACCAGAATAATCAGACGGCTGCTGTTGCAGAGTTCACATGAGTTGGTGGCATGAGAGATGCTGAGCTGGGTCAGAGACGGCCGGACAGCACGCCACTTGGGTGTTGGTGGACGTCAAAGCCCAGGCGCCAGGTGGCCTTGCAGAGGCACACACCGCACGCACCGGCAGCTGCCACCCATCATTTTTGCCAACACGACTCCAGTATATTTGAGCTGCCTGGCTTGGAGGCCAAAAAAAAAAAAAAAGGAGGAAAAGCCCCCCCCCCCCCCCCCCCCCCCCCCCCAAAAAAAAAAAAAAGGTTCTAGTAGCAGTTCGCGTCGCCTCGCGCTAACATGTTTTACAAAGCTACCACCCCGAACTTTCAACCGCACACCTCGTTCGTGTCCCCCTCATGCATGAATAAAGCCAGCCTGTCCAGGCGGGGGAGGCGGCTGCTGTGGCTGCGAGACAAACACCGCGCCATCACATACACATACCTCGCCTTCCTCCTCCATCCCCTGTCCACACCAAAAGGAGAAGGGAGGGGAGGAGATCTGGAGAAGAGGAGAGGAGAGGAGTTGGCCATTGTCACTTGAAGGCTCGAGTTTCCTCTCTTTTTTCTTTCTCTTGCTTCTTGCTTTGCTTGGTTGAGGCGCCGGCCATGGCCACCATCCTGGAGAACATCCAGAAGACGAGGTTCCTGCCGACCAGGCCGCTCAAGGACGAGCTGCCCACCTTCCAGGGCCGCCTCGGCGGCGGAGGCGGGGGAGGCAAGGAGAGCCACCTCATGGGCCTGAGGAAGCGGCTGTCCTCCTTCTCCGGCAAGATCCAGCCCATCTCCTCCGCGTCGGCGGAGTGGGCGTTCCGGCGCTCCAAGTCGGCGCCGTCGCTCGGCGCCGCGTTCGCCGCGGGCGGCGGCTCCCTGCGGCAGTGGTGGCAGTGGGGCGTCGGCTGGCTCCTGACCAAGAAGCCCGGCTTCGCGGGGGACCTCGAGATGAACGAGGAGGAGGTCGCCGCGCTCGGCCGCCAGAGCCGGGGCAGCTGGGGCCACATCCTCTACAGGGTGCGCGCCGGCGTCCGGCGGCTCGTCATGTCCACGCACTCCCTCCCCACCACGCAGAAGCAGTCGTCGCTGCCGTCGTCGGCGGTGCAGCAGCACAACGCCCAGTGCAAGCCGGCGGCCGCGTTGGCCTACGTGCAGAGGCAGAGTTTCCACCACAACGGCCACGCCATGGCGCACTAGGAGAGCGTCCCTCGCCGGTTGCGGACGATGGCCGTCGCAACCGATCTCCGTGAGATCCAAATGGGGATGAAGAGATGCCCGAAAAAGAAGAAGATTCAGGTTCCAGGTGAAGATATCGTAATACGATTATAAGTGGAAATTTAGCCCGGTGAATTGAGGATTGAAATGAAACGTAGCATTACCGTTCTGTTCTGTGTAGATCTAGTGCCCCCCTGTCCTGTAGAGGTGAATTTGTACTCTCGTTCTTTATATTCTTTTTTGGGTTGGTTGGTCGATGTAAAAATGTAAAATGTTTGGTTGATCTTGTACTCCTATTGATTTTTTGCCCCCCTCCCTCCCCCCGCGGTAAATAAAACTAATGCAAGCCGTGCTTCTCTGTTCTTGAGAAGAAGAAAGATGCCTTCCAGAGTTCCTGCTCAGATCTGATACGTCTTGTCAGTGGCTGGCTTGTGGCTACCTACCAACCTTGTAACATTACATTCTTGCCATGATGCCATCTATCGGTGTCGGTGCACGCGTTTGCTGAAGCTAATGGTCAGTGCAGCTCGAAAACAGCTGGAAAAAGAAGCTTCGAAAAATGGTCGTCAATGCAAATACTCCAGCTAAGGAGACTTTTCAGTTTTACGAGTGAATTCGTCCACGATTTGGGCGTATCGCTAGAACGCAAAATTCTCGTCGTAGGAAGGGTTGACAATGGTATTCGAGACGTGGATTCGAACGCCGATTTCACCCCAATTTCGTTTCTACTAGAACGACGCATACTCTTCTCTTTGCTGTGCCTTGTCTACCGGGAGTAGGGAGGAAGGAGAAGAGGAGGTGAAGCGTCGCATGTCAACAGGTAGGCAGTCAATTCTGTGCCTTTTCTACGACAACGAGTCTGGATGGACCCTGCAGATGTGCCGTGCACCACGCACGACTCCACGAGCCATGGATGGTTCGTTCGGTCGCGGTCCAATGAATCAGTGGCGCCCAGCCAGGACATGAAAATTCGGCGGGCGGCGGCGGGCGGCGATCCACAATGGGAAACGCGTAACACGACGACCTTGCCTCTTTCTTTTTTCTCTCCCTCGGCCTGCCACCGACGTTTTCTTATCGGGCCAGGCTAATCAGTGAACGCCGGCCCAATCCCTTAAATCTTCACGGCCTTTGGTAGATCCAGCCCAACAACTTTTTCCCTAAAGCGGTCTCTGTCCTTCACGCAGACGTCACCGCTCACCCACAAGCCCATGGGCGCGGCCAGCAATCAGGCAGCGGCCCGCGGTCCACCCCAATCCAGGTCACGGCTCACGAGCCACACGCCGCCCCCTCGGCTTGTCCTCTTCCTCCGGCTTTCCCTTTCGTGCAGTACAGTGCAAGCCAAAACGCTTTCCCCTCCCCCACCCCTCCTCCGTCGCCGCCCCCACTCGCGCACAAAACCCCCAAACCCCCCAAGCGCGCGGCCGCAAACACCCATCACACAGCGCAGCACGGAGCGCGTGCGTCACGCCACCGCCCGCCCACCCCATCCAGGCATCCGTCACCCGCGGCCCGCGAGCACCCATGGCGAAGGGAGGAGGAGCGCGCGAGGGCGGCGCCCTGAAGACGGCGGTGATCGTCGCGGGTGGGATCGCGCTCGCGTGGGTCACCGTGGAGACCGCCTTCAAGCCCTTCCTCGACCGCCTCCGCGGCGCCGTCTCCCGCAACACCGACCCCGCCGGCGACCCCGACCAGGAGGAGGCCCCCGCCGCCGCGGCCGAGGCGAAGGAGGAGGAGAAGGCGCCCGCACCGGCGGAGCCGTCCGCGCCGCCGGCCCCGGCCGCGGTGGAGGAGAAGGTCGAGGAGAAGGCGGCCGAGTTGGAGGAGAAGGTGGAGGAGGCCGCCGCCGCCGCCGCCAAGGCCGAGTGAAGGGGATGCCGCCCTGTCCTGTTCCTCTTCTGAATAGTATGCTGTTGGTTCTGTGAATCTGTTCTGTGATTTCGGAGCTTGTCGTTGTCATGGAATCATGGATTGATGCAGAGTTTGAACCGCATAATTTCAGTACCAGCGCCATCAGTAATCGTCTCGCTTTAGCTATGTACCTGCTTTAGTTTTTGGCCTTTTGCTACCATTTAGTACTGTCGTTGATGGTTTGATGTGATGGCATGTTGTTTGTGTGACTGCTGACTGTTTACTTGTGATATTGCCAGCTTTTTTTATTAAAATAGTGGTGATTTGTCTTTTGCAGCATCAGGTGCTTGAGTCATATCATATCATTTGCTATGCTAGTATGGGGGGTGATTGCGTGCTATTACTAAGTTTTTTCAATTTTCCGATCAGATTTGTCCATTTGGTGGGGAAATGCTAGAGGTTTATTTGTTGTGCATCAGTCATTTAATTGTTCTATCATCCATCCTGTGACATATGCAATTAGGCATTCATTTTCCATGTGAAGAAGTTAGTGGTAGCTTATGTTTCCTCGGTAATAAGCTTGTTGCCTCTGTTTCTATGCTTTGTTCCTTTTGTGATGTGTCATGGACGATGCAAATTGCAACAATTAAATTCTGATATCAGCATTCACATTTAGTACCAAACTCAACTCACCTGTTTGATTGTTGGTTATATTAGTGTTTCTGACTTCTTATTGATGTGATCCTTTGTTTTTATACATGTTATTGATGCTTAGATTTAGGCTTACATTTTTCCTTGCAAATTCACCTGCCAGAGTCTAGAAGGATGTAGCCCTAATGTGCAAAAGGTGATGGAGTGGTCAAATTCCATGTAAATCACTAATGGTGCAATGTTATAAATGTGAAATTATAGCACGAGTAATGACAGATAACTTTAGCACTGCAGTTTCATGCACAGGGCATAGTTTGTTAGTAACATTTTGGTTAAAATGACTGAAGTACAATTTGTGGATAACTAGTGTAGAAGCCATAATGTTCTTGTTACTTATATCACTATATGTGCCAGGGAAAAACTGTTGTGCTATTAGGATGCAGCACACGCGATGTTGAAGTTTGAAATGGAAAATAGCTTGTTATAGTAAGCTTTATAGTTTGTTACTGTGAATTTCCTGTGCTGCAGTGGTGCTTTTGATTGTGTCGGATATAGCAGCCTAAGACTGTTGGGCCATTGCATGATCATATTTAATATCCGGTTCTTGCATTCTTGCATTATAAGCTTATAGCTTCATGCATACGCATAGGTCATTAATAGCATGTCTGGAACTATAATTTCTGGGGCACTACATTTTTATAAAGTTGCAGCCTTTCTACATTTTACAGAAGTTATAGGCATTAATGAAAAGGAGCAGATTGTAGATGCACCCAAGAAATGGACACTAAATGCTAGATGTCAAATTTTAAATTGAAGCGGTGTTATTTTTAGTAAACTAATAATTGGTCTCCTACTCTCCTGAGTTCTTCCTGCAATTCAGTGTTGGATGTGGTGTCAAAACACAGGTAAGGCTATGGTATTAACATGATTAAGTCGTAGGCTCCATGTTCATGCACTTGTACATGGTCAATGTCTCTCTAGGATTGAGCAACTCTGTTGCTCAGGTTGTTCTGAATTTATAATATCTACGCCAAGTGAAGTAGTTGTTCTGTTAAACCAAGTAATAGTTCTCAATGTTGTTACTTGATTAAGCACTAAAATTTGAGATTCAACTCAGTACAGAAGTTTGCTACCAAGTGCAGTTCTTATCATTGTTATGCTAGTATACGGTGATTGCATGTTATTACGGCCTATTTACTTCTCCGATCTGCTGTGTCCAATTGGTAAGGGGAATGCTAGAGATTTATATGCTATGTGCCACTCCTTTGTTTGTATTGTCATCCGTGCTGTGTGATAGGCACTTCAGGCGATGAAGTCCCAACTAGCTTTAGTTCTGAATAATACTTTTACTCTGTTACTCTTAGTTCTGTTTATATTTTCTATGCTTATTTCCTTTTTGTTGTGTGTCATGGATGATGCAAATTGCAAAGTTTGAATTCTTATAATAGTACCCGTGTTTAGTACTAAGTTCATCTTGCTGTGTGGTTGCTGTCTATATTAGTGTTTTGTCCATGTTATTGATTTTTTTGTTCATGTTATTGATGTGATCCTTTATGTCTATACATGTTATTGATGCTTGGAAACAGGGTTAATTTTTTTCCTTGCTAGTTCACCTGCAGAGGCTATGCAAGTTGCTAATAGTTCAATGTCATAGAAATCAAATTGAAGCACAAGCAATGCCAGATAATTTAGCATGGCCGCACTGTAGTTTGTGCACGGGGCACAGTTTGTTATTAGAACATATGGAATAAAATAATTGAAGCACAATGTATGGATAAGGATAACTAATGACAGAAGCCATGATGTATCATTATATGTGCCAGGGCAAAGCTAGTGATGTGATTAGGATGCAGCACGTG
Organism: Setaria viridis; assembly: GCF_005286985.2. Taxonomy (NCBI): domain Eukaryota; kingdom Viridiplantae; phylum Streptophyta; class Magnoliopsida; order Poales; family Poaceae; genus Setaria; species Setaria viridis. The sequence continues at coordinate 35,781,676 of NC_048263.2, forward strand.
CTGTATATTGCCGTTTGTAACGGAACTAACGTTATATAAGTATGGTTAGCTTTATAGTTTGTTCCTGCGAACTTCCTGGGCTATATTTGCTTATTGGGTACGACATCTGAGTACACGTATATTAGGCATTGTGTGATCACATTTATTGGTCTTGCATTATAGCTTTGTGCATAACACATCATTGACTGCATCGAGTACAGGTATATTAGGCATTGCATGATCACATTTGTTGGTCTTGCATTATAGCTTTGTGCATAACACATCATTCATTGATAGCATATTATTGATATTTTTTTTGTACTATTACATTTTGATAAAGTTGTGATGGTTTCTGCTTTTACAGCAGTTTAAGTTATAAATGTAAATACAGAGCAGTGGATTGTAGATGCGCCCAATCAATACTAGTTGCTGGATGTTAAATTTTGGAATTGAAGTGGCATTATAACTAATAATTGGTCTTGTGAGTTTTTTTTAATACAGTAACACTAGTTGTGTTGGGTGTAGCGTCAAAAAATGGAGAAGACTTTGTTATTAGCATTGTTAAGCCATAACTTCAGACTTCATTCACTATGCATGTGATGTCTCTCTAAGATTAATCCTCTATCATCTGCTGTTTAAATTTCTACTGTTGACATTTTACTTTTGCATGTCCGATGGTTTCTACTTCCCACTTGGCTCGTCTGTGTTGCCCTTGGCTCAACAGTTAACCTATGTTGATCTCTAGATCCTAACTGCTGCACTTGAAGCATCTGTTTCTAAGAAAATTATATGATGCAATTTTTTTATTCAGAACAATATGGTTGAATTGTGAAATTTCACATAAATTCTTGCACAACAATGATTTACATGTGATGGCAGAACACAGAACTACAAAAAACTTGACAATAGGTGTGATTTTGGCATTTGTTTAAGCATGTCATGATGAAGTACAAAATCATGCTGTTGTTTTCAAACTCATTTAGTGCTGCTATTGTATACCTAATCATTGACTGTTTGCGTATTGTTATAACTGATAAATTCTTTTGACTTATAGACAGCTTGTGACCTTTGGTTCCTCTGTTTTAACATGCAGTGACTGTTCCAGGCACATCCATGTGCCAACTAGTAGGAACCCATAGGAAATGGATGGCCGTTTCATAGCGTAACTGTTAATGCCTGCATATGTTCACTGTCGTATCTTCTTTTTTATTAGATACAATCCCGTGGAAGATGGTCAATGGTCTTATGACTGATTATTGCTTGCCAAAAATATCTGTTGTGTTCTGGATTTTAGTTGTGTTGGATAATAGACCATTATAAACATAAGATAGTTTTTTCCATGTTGAAAGCAGAAAAAAACTTAAGATTTGCACTGTTTTTAGTCATTGGTTCATCGCATAGGATGTCGTTGAATATGAGTTCTTGCACTGTTTCAGCATGTTACATGTCAAAATAGCTACATTCTCCAGAGAATGAAATATTAAGATTTGCCAGATGAGGGAACTGTATATATTGTGATTGTTGGCCACTTTATTTGTTTTACGGGCTTGGACTCTGTTGGATTTCTTATTTAGTGAACTATAAAATATAGGTGATAATGGTTAACCTTGTAGAAGATGCTAGCCAAGTAGATTTTGAGATTCCAAGTGCCTTTTTGGATAAATATGTTCTGTCAATTTTGTATGATGGCATGTGTCCCAGCATGGTTCTGATGTATATGAGAGAGCATTTTGTTCTCGGGTCACCGTGACAGTGTGACCAGTACACCAGTATCTGTTTTGAAGCTGGCAATGCCTTACTGTCTGCATTTGTTGTAAACTAGAACTGCAACAGTATGTTGTATGGAGCTTTGCTATAGCTCATCGTTCTGATTGAATGGTTTATTAGTCCTATTGCTGTCTTGGCATGTGATGTCTAGAGTTTTTTTAGGTTCAATTCGTTTGTGAATTCACAAGTTTTTTACGGATACTATGGCATGGTTAATGACCTGAACATTGTATTGGAATATTTGGATTCACTTGGTTAAATTGGTTATTGAATCCAAAGATCGTTGGACTATGCATTGTGTCTAAACAATCTCATGGATGGTAGCAAGCATCGATATTGCAAATCCCAAACTTGTTTTTTCCTTTTTGAAACAAGGAGTTGACACCTGACTGGCCGAAGGTAGAATGAACTTCTGTCGTTGAGTTCTTGTTCGAAAATAGAAATCTTGTGCGTAATTTTGCTTCCAGGTGACACCATTTCTACACGTAAAACGACATCTATGGAACACCTGAGTGAAAAGAGAGGCTGGGTAAATATTGACGACTTGCTGCGTTTGATTTCTATGCACAATTTGCCGTTTATCTGGAGGGAAACGATATTTTTATCGAAATTTTCGTTTGGGCGTCCAGCGCTGTCGCGAACCGGCGGCCTCTACAAATTCATTTCACTGAGACGAAGCGTATCTATATTTTATTTTATTGTATTTTTTTAAAAGAAAGCGTATCTGTATTTTCTCCAGCTCATTTACTCCTAGTGAACTTGCAAGGAGAAGATATGGCTCATTTATACACATTATACTCCTAGAGTAGTAGACGATTTCTTTTTTATTTGATATGGCCCGTTGGACACTCTGCTGGGTTCGAATAAATGCCTAGTGAACTTGCAAAGATTTGCTGCTTTGCACGCAGATATCTGGTTTTGGACTAGTGCAGAGAGAGCCCGCCGTTTTGCCCTTCGAAAGCGAGCTCCACGCGCTATATCTTGCGTGCACAGCTGCCACCACACCACGACAAGCCCCCGGCCGCATTCGCAGTTGGCACCCGAGCCGCAGCCTCCACGGTGACAAGAGTCAAGAGGTGCAAGAGATGGGGAGCAACCCGGCGGCCGCCGACCTGACGATCGCGCTGATCCCGGCGGCCGGCGACTTGCCGGTCGCGCCGATCCCGGGACTCGCCGGCTCATCGTCGTCGTCTGCGGCGGTGCAGCCGAGGAGGAACGCGTACTCCGTCTTTCAGGTACTCCGCGCCCTGGTCTACGGCGCGCCGGTCATCGCGGTCCTCGAAGACGGGTACCCGGCCGGCGCCGAGGAGAGGCAACGGCTGGCGGTCCGAGGGCGCGTCCGCGGCTTGGTGGTGGGGACGATGAACAGCTACCTGCGCGCCTGCGGCCGGATCCCGATGGTATGCCCGGAAGACTCCTTTGACCTCAACGCCGCCGCCGCCGCGCCGCCGAACGACACCCAGCTGCCCCCGCCGGTGCGCGGCGGCGGCGGCTTCCCTTTGATCTGCGCCTACTGCAACTGCGGGTTCTGCTTCGGCGTGTACGAGGTCCCCTGGCTCATCCCTCCCCCGGGGTACGTCTGCGCGGAGCTCCCCGTGCCGGCCACCGCCGACCTTGTCGCGTTGCCGGCGGTGGAGCCCCTGTACGGCCGCGGCGCGCTCCCGGGCCCGAGCAGTGCGACGCCGCCGGTGGCGGCGCGGCTGCTGGTCTGCTCGAATCAGCACCACTTCATGGTCGCCATGTCCATGCTGAGGCTCGCGCGCCGCGCACCGTCGCTGGTGTGGAGGCGCCCTTCTTCCCTGGGCGTTCTGCCCGCCGTCGTGGGCGGAGCTGGCGGTGGTAGCCTGCAGCAGCGTCGCCGTGCCACGGCGCGTCCTGCGGCGGAGCCGCGGGCCTCCTCCGCTGGCGCTAGCAGTAGCAGGAACCTCGTGATGCCCGGGGACGAGGACATGGTCCAACTCAGCTTGCGTCACAATCATAACCCTCTAAATTTATCTCTTGGCTGGCGGTGAAGGCGGCGGCGGAGTCTGGCCGGAGTCGTCGTCGTCGGCCGGTGGCGCTTGTGAACGCATGCATGAAATTAACATCTTCTTGCGCGGTAGAAGCTATCCAGAATCAACTCCTATGGTCATCTCAGTGTTATCAGCATCATCTTCGTCTCTGCAGTCTCCAAATTTTTAGCTTTCAAATTTCAATTTGTGTTTGTTACCATCTGTCGAGTCGTGACTGTCAAGCATGTATCGGACTATATATCAGCGACATTACCATGTTTCTTGTCAGCTTTTATCGGTGAAATATACTCTATGGGGTTCTAAATGATAACTGGAGTCTTGACGAAATCGGTCATCGATTGAGGATTGTCTCTCTGTTCATTTAATTGTATGCTGTATGCATTGACACATCAAGCTGTACACGCATAAACCCAATAGTAACAAGATTCATTTGACGTCCACCCAAGAAATTTCAGATACGACCCACAGACAGAAACACTGATATGATAATTCATCTATGCATAAATTACCGATGTGCTTTCCTAGTCAACGTAGGGTTGTTAGACTATTTGACGATAAAGAATAGGCTACAATTATCAGAAAATCTTTTAGAGCACCCCAAAAAAAATTAGCAAATGCCCAATTTAACTTCCATATTGGGAGAGTGGTCAAACAGTATCTACCTTCCCCTTTCCCAGTAATTATTAGGATAAACCAATAATTCACCACAACTCTTCCCAAATAAATGAGTTGTGACTCTCCTGATACGGTAGTTGTATTGTGATGAGATTATTGGACGACTGCAAAAGCAAGTTTTTCAATAAAAATAAAAAAAATATTATGATATCCTCGTTAACTAGTTATTGGGAAACATTTATGGTTGGTAGTCTATTATTTTCAGAGTGGCATCAAGTTAATTTGGAAAAAAAATGGGATGCAAATTCTTCCTATGTAACTCCTACGAGTACTACGACTTAACTTTATCGATAAAGAGTCTAAAACCATTACATCAAATGATACGATTGAATCAAAATCATCATTCCAACCTCTGAGTAACTAAGACACACGGGGAAAAAAACCTACCACTTCACCTGGTAGCCATAAACACGTACTTGCTGGAAACAGGAGGCCTGGGCGCATAGCCCTTTGGTTCAGGAACAGATGAACTAAAGCAGGTAGGAGCCACCAAGACATGGCGAACGATAGCCATGCAGCATGCTCCCAGGGAAGACTGGAAGTTGTGGTCGTTCCGGTGAGTTGGTCCTGAGGAAGTTGTAGTCGTGATTCGTGAAGAGGGTTTTGCTGGGTTTAATTTTCTTCCCCTCAAAACCGTATAGTCGGTTGTTGAGTTGAGTTGATTAGTTTGTTTGGTCATCATATTTCGACCGAGTTGGCTTAGTTGTGTTGGAGAGTGGTCAGTTAACGGTCGTGGCACCGAAGTTGCGTGGAATTGTCCTTATGTGGTTCTAGGACTAGTTTTCAATTAAAAAATAGACTGACTCTTATTTTTATTTTTTGAGGAAACAACTCTTATTTTTAATATACCCCTAGCTTCCAATAAAAATCAAAGAAAAGTTTTTACCTCCTTTTTTTAAAAAAGAAAAGAATGGTGGTCATCAATAGTCACGTACGTTGCATGACGAAAAATGTAAAACTATGGGGCTGTTTGGTCCCTAGCCTCGCCACGCCACATGCTGTGGCGGTGGAAATCGCCGCCACAGGCCATGCGTGGCTCTCCATGGCCGGGCACCAAGCACGCCCTATATGTATATGTATATATGACCACATGCATTATCTTAGTCGTTGATTTCTCTACATCCAACTGTTGATCTCCTCACCTACCCTTATACTTCAAACCTACTCATGATTCATCTCACCGTTAATTCAAAAATAAATGATCCTAATAGCTAATGTGGTCACATGCACACATGAAAAGTCCGCCCCTGTTACATGACAAAGATAAGCTCGGACATCAAAAGCTGCTAAATTACCCACGCAACAAATAAGCACAGCTCTCGCCTCCTGCTAAAATTTGTACGCGCTGTGGGGTGGTCCTGTAACCTGTGTCGATGCATGGCGCGCATGACCCTTCCCGATCGACCCCTGCCGGCGACGCTCCTATATGTAACGGGCCACCACAGCCGCAGCGAGCGAATCCCCGGCGAGCTCCACCGTTAATTCTAGCTCGGTGGCTTTGCCCGTATAGGTGGGAATCGATCTTTGTGTGTGAGAGTACTGAGTAGAGCTGTGCTTTGCTTTGGGGGCTCATCTGCGTGCACGACGATGGTGATGGCGCCGGCGTCGCCGCCGGTGCAGCGTCCGGACTCGCCGCCGGCGCCGGTGCCGGTGGCTGGTCCCCCGATCCGGATGGCTCCACTTGATCCGAACCCCGCCTTCTGGGCGAGGTACCGCATGGGCTTGGAACGCCTCCTGGACTTCCTGGGGCTCGGCCTCGGCGGCAGGCCGGAGTCGCCGTCACCCTCCTTTGGGGACTGGATCGATGATGGCCGCTCAAAGCCTCAAACCGTGGATGAGGAGTGAGCTCTTGTTGATCATATCGAGCGACTAACAACCTTGGGCAATGCCTTTCTCGATATTCATCTGAACGTGCGAGTATGTTATGTTAGCGGCTATGTACTTCATTTCGCAAAAATGGTAATAAAATAAAATATTTATGTGTGCTTTCGTATTATATATTTCTATACGATAAATCCAAGTTTTTTCTCTATATATGTTACTGGATAATCTATACTTGACAATAACCAGTAAAGTTTAAATTTGTATTCTTCGACACTGAGAATCTCATCTTTATTTCACTCATCACTGGACTCTTTTGTGTAGCATATGGCTAATTTCCTCAAGGCTAGCAGGATCATTTCCTCAGTCAATGCACAACCCCCTCGAAGTAGATGTTCATTTCTTCATGTGATGATGTATCTAGCTCATTGTATTTAGTTTGTGTCCATGTGTTTCTTCATTCCAAGGCTACATACATGCATATGCAACATAGTTCTAAATTCTATTTTTTTTGTTGTTGACTACATTTGATGGGTTGTCAAATTCATCAGATGTGAGGGGAGTTTCATTATGCACAATTACCAAGTTCTCACATTTGATAACTATGCAATGAAACTGTGCGTTAGGAAGAACTGGCCTAACATGTTTCGGTATCATTCAGCAACAGATGCTCGTTATTTCCAAGTATTTTGATTTCTAGCCCATTTGAACCTCATGATGACACTCTCTTAAAAATTTTGCAGTTCTAATTCGTTATCGGTTACTAACTTCCTTATGTTTGTCCTTTATTGCACGTTGGCATGCACACGCTTATTCCATGTGTTTTTGTGCTTGTCTTTTATCACATGTTTCCATGCACGCACGTGCATTTCCCCTATATATTGCCATGTGTTTATGTTGCCAAGGCGGCGCCAAGATTTGACTCGTTTTTTTCATGAGGGTGGTAAGGGGGTTGGCTACCATGCTTGCATATATTAGGTGATAACACCTTGTATATTGCCCCTGTATCGATTTATCTCTAGGCTTAATGAGATTTGTATTAACAAACAGGGACGAAGCCAGGATGAAATGATTGGGGTGGCCATTAGCAGGATCTTAAGTATAATCTTCAGTTATGTGTATTAACTAGGCAGTTGAATTCATGCATACTGTAGAGTTTTATGAACTATGTGTGTGTTGGGAGGGGGGGGGGGGGAGTTGTGGCCCTGTTAACAAATCATTAGGTAGATCAACTTCATGGAAATGTCGATCGATTACCATGCAAACATTTCCAAAGCCAAATAGACGGCAACCACAAAAGAAATATCATAGTGATATATGAATGTGTAGACTTGAATATAGAAATGAACCATGAATGATGAATCTCTTGTAACCGTTTTAATAAGAATCGATCACAGTGAGATATACCTTGGTCAAAGTTTTTGCTACACCACTGTAGGTTTAACATTTTCATGGTTCTTCAAGCTTAAAATAATGAGGAATAATGGGTCTGATTATTAACACTCGCCAATGTTTCGATATTATACTATAAACCCGTATGCATGCTAGAGGTAGTGATTGATTATGCTTGAAACGCCAAGATTTTTTTAAAAAAAACTATAAACCTACATGTATGCTAGGTAGTGATTAATTATCCTTGAAACGCCAACGTTTCAATATTAAATAACGCTTGAAAACGGCTTTATATGCAATGATGGCCGGAGCGCCGGGTTCCTCTTGGCAAGCTTCCTGCTCGCTCAGGCGTCGAACCCTCCCTCCCTCGTCGAGGATGTTTCCTTGGTGGTTCCTGTCAATCCCAAAAAAGAAAAAAATCACTGTGACAAAAAGGAACCGAGACAAACGGTCCTCTAGCGCCTTGCCATGTCTTTTCCTCGCTCTAACATTATAAAACAGTTCCGGATTTCCGTAAATGTTGGGCTTGGGGTTTTTTGTCATTGAGGCCCATTAACGTTTTCAAACTATGGGCCAACAACGGTCATAACAGCAATTGGACCTAGTGATTTGTCCATTTCCTCAAAACAGTTGGGCCGGTCTATGCTGCCGCCGTGGCCCCCGTGAAAAAGGAAGAGATCCGTGGTTGATGGTGGAATGGCCCAGCCCAGAAACTCAACTATGCGTCCCATCAATGAACAGCTGGGGCAGGCATGGGCAGCTTGTGAAGACGCTGCTGGCGAGGGCGTTCGCCAAGCGTGCCTAGGTTCGATCCCGCATCGGACCTAGATGCCTTACTGGAACCTTTCTCCAATTGCGCTCCAATTGCGCTCAGATTAGTTCTGAATTCGCTAGGGTACACACGCGTGTGTATAAGTGGAACTGCGTGTTTCTGAAGATTTAGACCTTCAAATCTCTTCCACAAACGTGTGTATAGACCGCACGTATGTGTGCGCGTGTGGTGTGCATGTGAACTGTGTTGGCTGTGTCGTGTGCGTCCTTATTGTACTTAAAAAAAGGTATGGCAGCTCGTTAACTTCGCTTGAAGAAAAAGATCAAGAGACGCCTTTCTTCCACTCGGAACTAGAGAAAGCGATGCGTACATTGTTGCCAACAAGCAATTGATTGCCATCAACAGCGTACAGTTTTCAGACGCTGCACATGCTAGTTTCTTGCAGACGAAAGGAAGCTATCGCTGTTCCGGCGTACGACCGATGTGTCAACTCGGGCCTGCTTGCATCGGCCCCGAAAAGGATCGTTCGTGAAGGAAGTGTCGGGTTTCAAAACACTATATGGCACAGGTACGACATCGGTTACGCATATTTGTCATGTCGAGGTCATCACAAATGCCCCAGTTCATTAGCAGGAGACCCTGTACTGTACATTATCTCTCGTGGAGCCAACCCACCACGCGCACAAACCTGCTAGCGCTAGACAAACGTTGCTTCCACGTGAGCGCCACCGCCACGGCGCCACGGCCCAAGGCCATACGCCCATACCATACTAGCCATGCCCGGCCGCATCTGTCCCACCCCTGCCGTCGTGTTCCCCCGCGCGTACGTGCGGGTGAGCATGCCCATCCTGGCAAGTGGCAAACCGCGCTTCGGCTCGGCGCGGGTCCTCTGCTCGGCAGCCGGTTTCAGCTTGCCCGGCCACGGCATCCTCGTGTCCAACGCACCCGCGCGCGCGGGGCGTTTGGTTTGGTTGGCACGACGTCGTGTCGCCGTCGCCGACCGAGCCGTGCGCCATTAGAATATCTGATCGCTCGACACGACTCCACTTGGGCAGGTGGTCGGTGGCCCCGAACGGATCTGTGCTATGCCGGCCGAACCATCGATGATTGGAGGAATAGTTGCTCGTACTTGGACCAGTACGAGCGTGCACGGTGCACCTGTAGTGGCGTGTGCGCGTACTCGAAAGGAACAGTTTGTGACGAAGGGTGTGGTCTGCCGATTGGCCGATTTGGCCATGTGCCCATTCCCGCGAATTCATGGCGTCGAACCGAATGCTCACATGGGAACGCACTGTTTGCTGCACGGCTAGGGTGCGCCCGCTGCTGCTAGCCACCGGTGCCACGCGCTGTAGCCGGGAGATGGATGGGTGGCACCGGCCGCCGGCCGCCGGTGATGATGTTGAGCGCTCCTGCTAGGCGCTAGCGACTTTTCAGCGGGTCCTCCGGCAGGAAACACGGGCGGATGCAGACCGATCCAGATTTTTCTTTTCCGTGGATCTCATGCCAAGGCACAAGATTTTGTAACACTACGGGATGAGCTACACATACTGTACAGCGATGAACTCAACATAGAGCACGTTGATGGGCTCGTGTATGTGCAAGTTTTGGATTAGCTTTCCATCCGTAAGGACAGTTGAGACTGCCGAGAGCAACACTGGTCCTCCCAGAAAAAGGTGATTGCCACGGAAATCAGTTCTTCTCCAACCACACAATTCGCATGGGACCAGTGTTGCAAATTGGCACTACAGCCAAGCAGCGCCAAGGCATGATGTCCGAGCAAAGAGAGGAGCACGCTCGCCCTTGCTCGCCACATCTTTTGTGTGAATCGGTTTGTACGGGGTCAGCCGGGACAATCTTGGCCGGGGCAGTTAGCGAGCAGGCAGCCCAGAAGCGAGCAAACGCGACACGAGAGCCGTATGTGCGCCGAGTCAGAAAACCACCACAGGTAGTCAGCTAACCCAAAAAGTTGCCGTTCGACGATATGTTATTTCCGCCAAAAGCACCATGACATGGTTTTACAACAGCACGCGAGGGGGGGACGGAGAGACGACGCCAACGCAATGACAGACACGCACGCGCGGCCAGGCATAGGCACGGCCACTGACGCCAACCACGACGACGGCCGCCGGCAAGCCTACGCCGGCGACGACTAGAACACGGAGAAGGAAACACAACTCGGGGACGGCCCAGAGATCAGCGCCATGGGCACGCACACTACACTGACAAATTCGTCTACTTGTACTTGATGGCACCTCGATCTAGCAATGGCACTGCAGTATTAAGCCGTCTCTGTGCCCAAATGCTCTCTTTCCTGTCTAAAGACTGATGACTAACCATAGATAGGTAGATGGGGACTTGGTAGGACGATTACCATCTTCTCTCTTCCTGATTTTTCCTCCCATTCCTGCCGGTAAGTATGGGCGATCGCCTCAGCTCCGCAAGCGGCTAGAACTTGTTGTTGTACCAGAAGACGCCCTTGCGGTCCTCGGGCTCGACGTAGATGCACTCCCTGGCCTCGCGCCAGGTCGCCTTGGCCACGGGTGTCGGGTCGAACTGGTAGTACTCGCCGAGGATGGGCTTGATCGCCTTGGTGGCCTCCATGGCGTGGTAGTGCGGCATGGTGGAGAAGAGGTGGTGCGCGACGTGCGTGTCCGTGATGTTGTGGAACACGCGGTTGAGGATGCCGTAGTCGCGGTCCATGGTGGCCAGCGCCCCGCGCAGCCAGTCCCACTCGCTCGAGTCGTAGTGCGGGAGCGCCGGGTGGGTGTGCTGCAGGTAGGTGATGAGCACCAGCCACGCGTTCACGATCAGCAGCGGCACGGCGTAGATGCGCACCACCCACCAGAATCCGAACGTCGCCGCCAGCTTGTACAGCCCGAACGACACGGCCATGACGCCGGCGTCAGAGATGAAGATCTGCATGCGCTCCCGGTCGTTGTAGATCGGGCCGTAGGGGTCGTAGTGGCAGGCGAAGCGCGGGTAGGGGCGCCCCGACGCGTTGGTCGTCAGGTACAGCGGCCACCCGAGGGTGAGCTGCACGGCGATGTGCAGCAGCCGGCCGACGGGGTTGTTGTACACGTACGGGGTGTACCACGGCATAGCTTCCTTCTTCTTGGGGACGAACACCTCGTCACGCTCCAGGGAGCCCGTGTTCGAGTGGTGGCGCCGGTGGCTGTACTTCCATGAGAAGTACGGCACCATCAGCGACGAGTGCAGCACCAGGCCGACGATGTCGTCGAGGAGCTGGTAGTCGGAGAAGGCATGGTGGCCGCACTCGTGCGCGATGACCCACACGCCGGTGCACACGCAGCCCTGCATGATCCAGTAGAGCGGCCAGGCGGCAAAGTGGAGAGGGCTCGGGAGCGCTGGGATGAAGACCAGCGCGAAGTACAGGAGCGCAGCGACGATGACGAGGTCATAGACCACGTAGGAGAAGGACTTGATCACCGAGCGCTCGAAGCAGTGAGGTGGGATGGCCTTCTTGATCTGACCCAGCGTGAATGGTGGCTTGTCCACTGGTGAGCGCTGCATTGCAGCACCACCGGCAGCACGGCCGAGCAGCTCCTGCTTCTCCCGCTCCTTCTCCGTCATCCTGCCACCAGCACCCATTTTGCTGCAGACAACAAAACACAGATGATCAGACGACAACTTGAGATTAAATTATGCCCAGGGAAGTGTGAATCAAGAACAATTTTGTAATGACATCAACCGAACCAAAACTGCCATGAACGAAAAATATCTAGCAACCTGGCTCTTGTTCCCTTAGTCGCTTAGATTCTAAGAGTGCACGAGAGGAGCATCAACCACACAGACACATTAAAAAGAAAACAAGGCACGAGGGCGTCTCCATCCACAAAGGTGGCAGGGATGCCAGACATGATGCGATGCTGACACTTTCTTGGCTAAACATGATTAAAAATATTCCTACGTGACATAGCAAGTTGGGGATTGCATCCATCGCAGCAGCATGTGCTGAGCCCATGGCTTCTGTTCAGAATTCAGATTCGCTTTCCTGAGTGCACCATGAGTTCACATGCGCTCTGCTTCAGATCTGCCTAAAGCTGTACTTCTGAATTATACCGCACAAAACTAACGAAATGAAAAGTTTTACAAGACCCAGGATGGTAAAAAAAACGATGTTGATCGATCAAATAAGTGGAAGGCCTTGTCACTTGTGATGTTACGTGCCACTGACCAATCCTAAAATCCCCTTGAGAAACATGTGAGGCTGCACAAGTTCACATAATTGGACGGCTAGCTTTTTGTTTGTCAAAGTACTTATGAACCCCAGGAAAGCAGCACGCAAGAGATATTACAAGCACCAGAAACGTGTGGAGAAGAGATTCATGGCAAGTTGGGACGAAAATAAATGGTACCACATCTGATATGATAAGGTCATCAAATCCTACCACACACATTGGATGGTCAAATCTAAGCTGCCCAATAACCATCCAGCAGCAAGGAAATCGTTGCCCCTGTACGAGCGGTCAGTTTTGACAAGTTAGCAAATCTGAATCTGAAGTCTTAAGGCTTTCATTTCTCTATCCACCAACCATTCAGAGTTCAGCTCAGATGCAGCCAGTACTCATCTGCGCGTGCAACTACTCACTAGGTGCTACAGAACAGTGGTTGAGATCAAGGAACGTTACTAAATCTAAGAAACCGTTAGCTTCTGCGCAAAAAAAAGAGAAAGATTCAGTTTTTAGTCTTTCTTCATGAAATCGTTGTCCCTGTCCAAAACCTTTGGTAGTGCACCATCCACTATGGTTATGGTGAACAGTGAACATGTGCTCCACAAGGCGTACTCAGATGCTGTCTGTCTCCCATGGCCAAAATGATTCGAACGTGTCCGGTCTACCGGCCAACTATGCCGTCCAGGCGGAGACAAATCTGATCTGTCGATGGAGACGTTCGGCTGTGCTGATCCTACGCATTAATTCCGACTAGACGAGGTCGCCCGACTGATTAGGATCCCTAACTTCCTGATTGGACAGCAAGAGCGAGGCAAAACGAGCAAATGGCAAACGGCACATGGCGGCTGCCATGGCCATTTCCTAGCATAGTAGAGAGCATCACAAATTCACAATTCACAGCACCAGTATGGCAGCATAGCACAGCAAGTTGCAGACCAGGCCAAGGTGAAGGCCAGTCACCAGTAACCAGAGGGCCCTTGCAGCAGTCTTCAAATCTCACCGCGCCCAGATCTGCTGATCAATTATTCCAAACAAAAAAAAAAGGATCTGCTGATCCACGCCCCTGGACACTTGTCCGAATCCAGCTAGGTTATTTTATTCTACGGCTAAAAATGGTCTAGCAATTGGGAATTGCCAAAAAAGAAATCCGCGCACCGGTGAGGCAAGCCATCATGTGGTCCCGGAATTCGGTGCCACACTGCCACCCCTGCCGGCGGTGACCCCTGCGCCCTTGTACCGTTGCGCCGGCAGAGCCCAGGCGCGCACGCCGCACGATATCATAATGTACTCCATCCAACTATTGTCAGTAGCAGTGAGGCGGAGTAGGTGAATCTTTCTGCGCCGGTTTTGGCACTACGCGGGGAGGAAAGAGACGATCCCCACCGTCCAGATGCATCCAACGGAATCTGACGGCGGCGCGTCGTTAATCACGATGCTATCTTTTCTAGGTCAGGCACCACCGTACTACGCGCCGCCGCCCGCCGGCCGCGGAGCGCGTGACGCCGTAACTGAGATTGAAAGAAACACCCGCTATTTCTTTTCTATTCAAAGTTCCTAGCACGAGAAAGCATATGCCTTTTTCGTCTGGAAAATAAGAGGTTTTTTTTAGGGCAAGGAAAATAAGAGTTTTTTATACATGACCAAAGCAACATTTTGCTTCGTCGATGCGACGATTGCTCGTGCAGCGGAAAGGTCAATTCTTTGAGTGCAGTCATCGCCAACTCCGCGCTTAGCGCATCAGTCATCAGTAAAAAAACAGAGAGGCTGAGCATCATTGACGCCCAACATGGAGGGGCCAAGGCGAAAGGACCAAAGGAGGCCTGCCTTTGTTGGCCAAAAAAAAAAGTTGTGAAGGTAGCTGCTTTTATCTCCACAGGATTAACGGGAACTGCAAAAAGTTTGCGGCGAAAGGTGGCATGTCAGGTTTCCCAAAACGAGTGGCAACGGCACGAGGGGCGGATATCATGGTCCCATACCGCGGGGAAATATCTGAGGAGCGGCATGGCTCGCTGAATCCTACAGATCTGGTGGGAAACGAGCGTGCTTCGTCACGAATCATTTGGGCCAATCTACATCGGAAGGTGTCGCGGGTGCCCGGTGGCGAGATCGACGTCGAGCTCCAACGGCAGACCCCACGGAGAACTACCGCGTCCCCATTACATCCCCCCAAAACCGAACGCTGCGGATCGACGACCAGCTCCGCCAGCCCCCGGCGGAATCGACAGCGAGCCACGATCCCACGCCGGCGAGCCGGCTGCATGTTCCCGAGCCCAACACGCCCCCAAAACCAAACTCCGGATAAACGAAAAGGCAATCGATTCCTCACCAATCCACACCGAATCAGAGCAATCTAGGAAACAGTGGCAGGGGGGAATTCATTGAGGAAGGCGAATGCGGGGGGCACCTGAGACTGAGGAGGACGGCACACGCAGCCGCTTCGGGTCGGAGCAGATCAGGCGGACGCCGCGGCCCTCGTCCCTCCCCTCCTCTCCTGGAGAGGAAAACGAGTTGTGGTGTGCGGGGATTTGCGGGGGGAGGGAGCCTGGCCGCCTTCCATTTAAAAGCGTCACCCCCCCCCCCCCCCCCCCCCCCCCCCCCCCCACCCCCCCCACCCCACCCCCCCTGGAGAGTGGGCCCGCCCGCGGCTCTGTCCAGATGGGACGCACTAACCCACGTCGGCGACGGTGGGAAATCCGGCCCCGTCCACGTGGAGCGCCCTGTTTCGCTGGCTCCCCCGGCGGGGCGTGACCCGGATGGCGCGACGGCGGACGCGGGCCGTCCGTGCCTCGCATCCGACGGACGGCCGCGCGCCTCAGCATTTTTTAGAATCTTGTTCTCAAGATTTACAATGTGTAATGCAGCGTCATCTGCAGGACCGTTGGCGTTGAGCTACACGTAGCAGCATTTGTGGTTAGGTGTAGATATTTTTTCCCCCACGAGTCAACCCAATCGTATTTGGTATGGAGGTTTCAAAACAAGAACTCTCATTAGATATGGTTGGTTTACTTGTACACACGTATTACATGTTTGCACGCACCTAGCTACATCCCTGATATAGTAGGGCTGCTGCAGTAGCCTTGCGATTCTTTCTAGTTTCTAGCACACGCAAGTTAGGCCTGTTAGTCCGATGTCACATCAAATATTTAAAGTTCATGTCACATCAAATATTTAGATATCAATTAGAAGTATTAAATATAGATTAATTATAAAACTAAATTGACAAATGAAGGCTAATTTGCGAGACGAATCTATTAAACCTAATTAGTCCATAATATGATAATTAATTTTATAATTAGTGACATGAAGTTTTTAGTTATCAAATAGCCGACGCCCCTAAACGCCTCGACGTGACGGTGAACCGGGGGCCGTAAGCACGTGACGGCGTGTGGCGAACTCGATCAGCGGATCGCGCGCGCACGTGGCTGCAGGATGCTCTGGGAGGTCGGCATCCTCGTCGGCCCTCGGGCAATCCGCCCGCGCGCCCGCTCGTGTTTTCACTGCGCCCGACGAGGTAAAACGTCGCGTCCACAGATCATTCCGTTTTGTCACAGTGGTGGCTGATGCACGCCGAGACAGAAAATTCAGAGACCCTGATGGTGATCGGCGACTGATTGGGACCCTCCGATGATAACACTGATGCGGTCAGCGACGAGATGCGAAAACGAAACCCTCCTCTGTTAATTAATTGTTCTTTTTGTTTACTGGATGGATGGCATGCGAGGTTTTGCCTTTCAGCTGCTTTTGTCGACGTGAAACCATTGGTGAGGTGGAGATATTCTTCCGTTTCGCGGCCGGACAAAGCTCACCGAGTTAGTATATCCGGTTTGCTGGAGATTTGAAAATTACGATATCGGTGGCAACTTGTGAGCATGTGCCCAAGTTGCCATATACAACTACCACCACAAAAATGTAACTACTACAACCCACCACTACCACATATACCTCGCCTCGCCGCTGCATTGTCCATCAACTGGCTACTTGCATTACAAAACTGCAACGCCGATGTCGGGCGGCGGCTACATGTACATGCAGAGATTCTTGTCCTGTGCAGCTTCAATCCCTGCGAATTTTTGGCTGATCTTTTGCATATGGTGCAGCCATGCAGGATAACCTTCGTTCAGTAGCGCAACACCGGTTACCAACCCACGGTGTCGATCGGCCGAAGCAGGCAGCGAGGTGTGGCGTTGTACAACCCGTGACGGGGATCAAGCATGTGACGTGATCATCTACAAAAATTGTGTGTGTGTGTGTGTGGGGGGGGGGGGGGGGGGGGGGGGGGGTTAGCCCACGGATTAGGTGCACTAACCAGGCATCTCTAGCTAGGTTGACGCAACTGGTTGGGAAATCAGCACGAAATCAAGTGAACTCGCACGGATCGATTACAGCTAGCTATGCCTTCAGACGGCCGGCCATTATATTACAGATAGGAGGAGGCTCAAAATTAAACTTCACCGGCGCACGGTGTAAAGCCGCTGAATTGAAACGTTAAGAAAGTCGTGCTCGTGCTGGCAACTAGTGTGGTTTCTTCAGGGTTTGGTGCGCGCTGTTCAACCTAACGCGTGGGTGCATCGTCGACCAGAGAGAGGCGGAGCAAGCCGTACCACGAGCAGGCACGAAGACAGGCATGGTCAGTGAACTACACGCGCAGTGCAGGACCGACCGTGGGCTGCTTGTACATGCATTCAAGCGGTTCTAGTTCTATCGCTTCTCTCCATGTTTTTTCTTTTCTTGCGTTTGACTATATTCTCGAGCTGAAAGTGTTCGAACATGCAGGTGCGCAGAGAGTCAATATTGGCATCCGTGCCGCACCGTGTTACTCTGTTAGAAATCTGCAATTTCTAAATTATTTTTTTTGTATGTCTATGGAATTCATGTGGCTGCCCTTTACTCCCTGGTGTAGCTGAAAATGTCTGAACCCGTATTTCCCAATCTGAAGAAAACAGTTACTTACAGCAGCAGCAGTATGGGTCGCCATAGTGCAGCAGCGACATGGATGGAATTGGCACACGATGCATCCGTATCCTAGATGTAATCAGAAATGTTTCTGCCGACCACATATATGCCCATGTGGAATGGTGATGGTGGTGATTATCTAAAAAAATGAAATGGTTGTGAAAGGACCGGCAAGAAACCATGCAGATTGGTTTCAGGTACTCGAGGTATACGTCTTAGTACCGATACTAAAACCACCTCTATAGTACGGTTATCTATACCACTGCTCCAGCTTCCAAAAGCGTCTGCTTCTCCAAAAATCACAAGCACCTGTTTCTCCAAGAATCACAATCACAAATTCCTTACGCGCACATGGATTTCACAAGAATAAAAAAAAATTCACAATCACATGAATCACAGTAAGAATCACAATAACAGACTTCACAAGAATCACAGCATGAATCATAAGAATACATTTCACAAGAATCACTATCACACATTTCACAAGAATCACATAAAAAATTAAAAACATAGAGTTCACACGGGAGCTTCGCCTGTGCCGTCGAGCCTTCCACTGCATCTCCTTACATACTTGCCATCAAGCGTCGTCGGGCCTCCTCACCCGCGGCCAGCGCCCTTGGTGGCCGGCTGGGGAGGCCCTACGCCCTCGGTGGCCGGCGGCTGGGGAGACCCCCTGCTTGCGGTAGTGAGAGAGGAGAGGGAGGAGAAAGGAGGCTGTGTGGAAGGAGGAGTGGCTGGTGGAGAGAGGAGAGTGGGGAGATAAGGCTGGTGGTGTGGGTGGGGAGATAGGGCCTGTTCGCTTCAGCTTATTCAGCCGGCTTATCAGCCACCAAACAGTGTTTTCTCTCACAACAAATCAGCCGTTTCAGCTTTTCAGCCAGGTTATAAGCTGAAGCGAACAGGCCCATAAAGGATAAGGCCGAGTGGGTGGGGAGGTAAGGAGAGAGAGGAGAGAGCTTTTAGTACCGGGTGGAGACTTCACCCGGTACTAAAGGTCCTCAGGTACTAATTGGTAACCTTTAGTACCGGGTGAAGCCTCCACTCGGTACTAAAGGGGCCTCCATTCGGTACTAAAGGAGATCACGGGAGGCTCCTCGTCCATTAGCCGTTAAGCCCGATACTAAGTACGGAGTTAAAAACCAACCGTTACTAAGATCGAAGTTTCCCACCAGTGTCGAAGGAACAAGCATGTTATGTGGCGAGAAATGCATGCATGTTCATGCAATGATCCATATCCATGTGAATGTGATCCCCGCAAGCTCATGTGCTTTGCAGCTGAGAGGAGAAACTCAACAGAGACCACAAGAAATGCGATGGTCCAGCCCTTCTCATCCGAAACGATGCTACGGCCAGCTCAGAAAAGGAACGGTGCTACAGCGCTTGTTGATATGAGGTGCCAATTGGATTCTTCAACGTTTTTTGTGATCCGGCACTTCTCCATAATCCGATGTTTACTATTCAACATTCTGAAATGTCAGTGTGTTGTCTGCAGTGTTGTCATGCATCTCCATTCAGTTTTGATTTTGTGTCCCCCGTGCAGTGGCTGAAATATTGTGCTTACTATAGCTTTGCCTGATCTCCATTTTCTGCCTACGTCATCGACTCATTGCGCTTGTGATGATTAGTGTTCCCCACGATTTCGTTTTGTTCCATCATCTTCACTTTTAACAGCCCCCCATCTAAATCATCACTCATCACAGTGCCTCCTCTTCAGAGGTCATGTAAACAGGCAACAGAAAATGTCTCTGGCGTGGTTCTTGCAGTGGAGTAGGTGACGGTGCATGCAACCATGCAGGCGACGCTGATGATCCAAGTGCGCCAGCAACATCAACCGTCCTGCAGACACGCGACACCCACCTGCGAATCAAGTTCCAAGAACCGAAAGATACCCATCTACGGACATGGCGCGGCTCTCAGCTTCGTCAGCTGATGTCTCATGTCTGCCACACATACTAGCAACAAAGCCAACATGTAGCACGCATCGTGCTCTCCGAAAAAATCAACCGGCACGAGCAACGAGCGCACGTCCCATGACGAGAGATCAGCTACCGGACAGTCTACCGCTGCCTCGGCGAGAGCAGCCAAAGCGATCGAGCTCGGCGCTGGCGCCTTGCTGAGGGAGAACTGACAAGTGGCGAGCATGCTCTGCAGGTGTCACCAACGGATGCTCTGCTCGGATCGATGCGGCCGCGCGCTGGCGGGTAGCAGACGGCGGCGGGGGCGGTGCGCCGGTGCGAGCGAGACAGCCAAGCGGTGGCGTGCAGAGTTCCCAAGCGGTGGTGCTCCGACCGTCCGACGCGCGCGAGCAGTGGCGCGGAGGGACGGGGGAACTCGTTGCCTCGTCCGGCCACCGCGCGGGTAAACGAAACCACTTCTCCGCCCGTCGAGAGTGTTGCGTGCTGGAAGCCAGATTTACCCAAAGATGGCAATCTGACATGGATCGGGCGTTTTTACTTCCATTTGGAATTTTGGATCGGTCACAATAACAGAAGTCTGCCTTTTAGAGGATTGTTGCATGCCACTTCAGCCGAGATCCGTACATAACCCTAAACATATACACACAGTCGTACATAGGAGTAGTAGCATCGGTACTTGTACTTCACATTGAGATCAGAGAGTCAGAGACTACTGCTTCTTGAATCTTGCTTGACACGAACAACATGGGCCATCCACCGCTGAGCGTGGCATTTTATTTCCTATACGGGCCAGCCCACGTCCGTCTCTCTCAATGAAACCAGCCACCAGCACACCAGCAAAAGGCCCAGGCCCAGTGTTTAAACGTGCGCGGAGGCCTTCCTCACCTCGTCGCCGCCGTCGAGCCTGATTCCCTTGTACCACACCGCGCAGGGGATGTACACGGCGAGGTCCACGAGCGAGAGCACGGCGAGGAGGAAGTAGAATCTGTCGAGGTGTCCCGAGTTGAGGTTCCCCGGGATCCACCCGGGCCGCCGCTCCCCGGCGGTGAGGCTGGTGACCACGCTCACCAGCATGATGCTCACGTAGTTCCCCAGGGAGATGGACGCCATGCACAGCGCGCTCCCGAAGCTCTTCACGCCGTCGGGGGCCTGCCCGTTGAAGAACTCAAGCTGCCCCACGTACATGAACACCTCCGACGCCCCGATCAGCGCGTACTGCGGCACCTGCCACAGCACGCTCAGGGAGCTCGGCTGGTCCGGCGCCGCCACGCGCCGCAGGCGCTCCACCTCCACCACGCCGGCGACCACCATGGCCGCCATGCCGATCACGAGCCCGACGCCCATCCGCTGCAGCTCCGTAAGGCCCCGCGGGTTCCCCGACACCCGAGCCATGGCCGGGACCAGCGCGCGGCGGTACACGGCGATGAACACCAGCACGCTGAGGATGTCGAAGAGCGACATGCTCGCGGCGGGGATGCGGAAGGACCCGATGGTGGTGTTCATGGTGGCACCCTGCTCCACGAACAGCGACGCCATCTGGGTGAACACCACCGAGTACACGATCGTGCACAGCCAGATGGGAAGCATCCTCAGGATGCACTTCACCTCCTCCACCTGCGTCACCGTGCAGAGACGCCACGGGTCCTCCATCGTCTCCGGCGTGCTGCGCTCCTCCTCGGTGACCGTCGCTGCCCTGTCGAAGAACCGGAGCTCGTCGCTGTGGAGGATCCGGCGGATGCCCGAGACCTTGGGGTCCTCTCCCTCAACCTCGTGGAGGAGCTCGCCGCGGGGCACCTCGGCGCGCCACTTGCGGGACGCGGCGACGAGCACCTGCGCGATGCGGGTCAGCGGGTTGCCGCTCGGCTTGAAGTGCCGGTAGTTGGGGTTGCCGAGGAGGAAGAGCACGAGTGCCAGCGCCGCGGCGGCGGCCGAGACCCAGAACCCCATGACCCACCGGCCGGAATCCTCGTAGTAGACCAGCACGGTGTTGGAAAAGAGGGATCCGACGTTGAGCGCCAGGTAGAAGTAGGTGAAGAAGGCGACCTTGGAGCGGGCCTCCTCGGGGTCCGTCTCGTCGAACTGGTCCGACCCGAACGTGGCGATGGAAGGCTGGTACCCGCCGTTGCCAAAGGCGATCATGTAGGTGGACAGGTAGAAGAGCGCGACGCCGGGCGCCGACGGCTCGTCGCAGCGCGAGTTGACGCCGCCGCAGCCAGTGGGATTCACCAGCAAGAACCATGACGCGAGCGACAGTATCACCAGGCCCTGATGATGATCAAGAACAAACAATAACAGTTGATTAATTAATCCAGTAAGAACAGTGCAGCAACAGAAGAGGATCTGAGGATTGTGACGATAATTGATCGGTGGCTGAAGATGATGGTATCGATCGTACCGTGACGTAGATGATCTGGAAGATGGCGCAGGTGATGTATCGGCCCCAGTAGGAGTCGCTGAGGAAGGCGCCGATGAGGGAGAAGATGTAGACGGTGCCGGTCCACTTGCTGATGTTGTTGGCCGCCTCGGCGTTGTCCTGGTGGAGCACCCGCCGCAGGAACACCACCAGGTTCACCCCGACGCCGAAGAAGGCGCACGTGACCAGGCCGTAGTTAGCTGCACACAAGCAAAAGAGATGTGATCTCGAGTCAGTTTCAATCATCTATCTGATCCGCAGTTTTCTGACAGAATAAGGCAGAGGTTCATGTGGTTTGTTTGTAGTTCACCACAAAGCTTAAAAATAGTTCCCAGCAACCAAAACATCCGAGTTTAGACTTCAGAATATAAACAGAGTTTACTGCTCGTGGCGGAGTAAATCGACGAGAGGGCCAAACGTAGTGCAGAACCTGAAGAGTCCAGTTTGGATTCTGAACTGCACTCAACATGGGCAGGCAAACGGACCTTTTCTATCAAATGGTAAATTGTACATCGATGGATTTACACTTCTGGATAGTCCGGTTCTAGAGCACTTTACAAATTGAAATCAGTAACTACTCCCTCCATTCCCTCCGTTTCCAAATTGCAGATCATTGTTCCAACTTTCTTGGAGAGTCAAAATTATAGAGAGGACTACAAAGATTTATAGCACCGAATAGATATACTATGAAAATATATTTAATAAAAAATCTAATAATACTTATTTGGTATCATAAATATTAGTACTTTATTGTATAATTTGGTCAAACTTAAGATACTTTGACTTTTTTTCAAAAAGTTGGAATGACTTACAATTTGAAATGGAGGAAGTATCAATCATTTACGGACTACAGAGTAAGCAATTAGGCATCAGCAAACAAGCTCTTTCACCGATATTTTGTAGCTGTTTACACAACTTATTTTTGAAACACGTGAGATGTTTCGCAGCGATTTTTTTAGATAAAAACAGTAAGTTTTACCTAGCAGCAGGATGGCAGATCTCCATCTTCCAGTGGTTGCTTTGACAGCTGGTTTTCCTCGTCTATCCATGGACCCGTCCTCAGTGACGGGCGACATCCACTTCGAATCAACAGTAGTGGGATCCATCACCTTGTCCAATGGGTTTCCTGAACTTTCGCTTTCAGCCTGCTTCATCAACGATTAAGAAAATAAACCGACAGTTAGTTAAAGACCTTATCCAAAAACAGTTAGTTAAAAGAATCGATACTTTGGGACTTTCACAAGTTCCTGGCAAAATTTAGCAGAATTAAAAGTTCAAAACTATTCATTAAATCATATGGATTATTGCAGTTATTTGCCAATCCATTCATAGAATCAGACGGCATACCTTGCTTGCTTAATCTATTCGCTGGAGCTTGTTAAGAAATTTCTTCAGTCTTTCTGTATGGAAGCGTTGAAAGATCGTATATATTGCCAACAAGATTTAGCCTGTGATATACCCTACATTAACACCTCGTGTTAGCTAGGGATGAACAAATTAAACAATCCATTGCGAAAGCATAGGTTATAATTTTTTTCATCCTCGATGATCATCAAAGTGGAACAGCTGAGCATGCAAAACTTCACTTTCTACTCCTCAGGCGCTAAAAACCAAGTATGGACGGTCATCGTGTACCGTGACATAGGCGTTCCGTGCTGTCACGATTGATCTGGTCCGCACAAATCCGTATCGGAAACTACTGCTGCTGGTACAGGCAGCTAAGCTGTCCAGGCCATAGCTTTAATTTGGCTTCGTACGTGTAACCCGTGCGCATGCATGTAGGCTTGACATCAAAGGATGCCACAAACACCGTGCATGCACCGATCGAGTTCCCTAAGGTAGAAACTTTTTACAAGTATCTTAATTATTAAAAGAACACTAGTCTCGCTCTATCTTGTGCCTACCGCAAAGAACTGATCATGACGATGCATGAGGCGACCGAGATGGCAGAAATGATCACAGTACTGTACATGGTATGAAGCATACCTTCGTTGATAAACCCTCCGGGGCGAGCGCGCTGCAACGACGACGGCTCCGGCGACGGGGACGACAGGCACGCCACGAACCAGAGCGGAGCCAGCACCTCGACCTCGACGACGCCAGCAAGGCCTCCAGTCATTTACCGGGTGGCGCCGGCGGCAATGCGAGAGGAGGGGAAGGGAGGGGATAGGATTGGAGGAGGGATGGATAGCAGGTGCGGGGTTCTTGGGGGTGGCGCGGCCGCATATTTATGGACGCCGGCCGGGAGCCGGAGGAGGGTGGGCAGCCAGACGAGACGGAGAGACCGGCCGGCAGGTCGCGCCGTAGGTGTTGGTGGCAGTTTTCGTTTCCTCCTGCGCGGCGGGGCTGGGGAAAGCGCGCGCGCCGACACATGTGGCGGCATGCATGGGCCGTGCCAGCTGTTTTTTGACCCCACCTTTCTTCCCCCCTAGGAAAAGCGGAGATCTTGTGAGCCGGAGCTCCATCGTCACTGTCCGGCCAACCACACAGGCTAGTAGGGAGGAAAGAAGTGATGAGCCTTCTCTGCAGTACTGTGCTGCACTTGAGCTTCTGATGTGTGTGGGTTGGATTCACGTGTAAGTGACTCAACTAGAGAGAGGTAAGTACTTCCGAGAATCCGTTTCCGAAAGAAAAGCTCGGGAGGCCGGGAGAAAAATGCTCCACCACTCCCCCTGCTCGCTGTCAAAGGCGTTTTTTTTTTCCTTGATCGTGTACCTCAAGTCCTCCATGTCTCCCTCGCGAGCCGTCGAAACTAGGAAGGCCGCGACAGTACGTAAGCACTAGCTGAACACGTGAGAATAAGGTGAGCTAGATGCTTCCGGAGACGAGAAATCAATTGATGGGCGTA
This sequence comes from Setaria viridis, assembly GCF_005286985.2. Lineage (NCBI taxonomy): Eukaryota > Viridiplantae > Streptophyta > Magnoliopsida > Poales > Poaceae > Setaria > Setaria viridis. Next base: position 35,806,417 of record NC_048263.2, read on the forward strand.
CGTTGATGTGGATGTCTTTGGTGCGACGACGACGTGTTCGCGGCCGTGACTGAGCGGTCATGTGGCTACCAATTTGGATTCTATTCTTCGAAATATCCTAGACTAAGGTATATACAGTGGGTATATATCCCTGCAGCAAGTAGTACTGGTTCTGGTCCTCTCGGTGAGGTCCAGATCGAGGCGTATCTGCGTGATACTGATGCATCATCGCTGGGAGTATTCAGTATTGCACACGAGTACACGACCTAGCTAGGAGTCAACAGGTGCACCAGCGATATTTTTGGCAGCACGAATGCTTGGACTAGACCCCCAGGCTGTGCGCCGATACGATCCTCTGATGATCGGGCAAACTGCGAACGCGCATTAGTTGTTTATACAGGACAGGCGCACACGTTCGAGCAAGAGGCCAGGCGACCTGCGGCGATCCGATCGATCCGCGTATCGCATTGTCTGTGTTGCCAGAAGAAATGCGTATCTTTCCCTTAAGAAAAAAAAAAGATGAAAAGAAGGGATGCGTATCTCCGCTTTGGTTATTGCCAGCAGACAGCAGTTATATACTTGATAAAATGTGCCCGAATAAAACTGAAAATCCAAGCGGTGTGCCACCTCCTCCGGTTGTGGTGTGGTGTCATTGATTGCTGATCAAATCAAAATGTCAAGAGGATTCATATATTTTCAGTCCCCGTCGTCGGTAGTTGTTGGTTCTACTACTAGTTTAAGCTACGGGTAGGTTGAATTACTATAGCTACTACGAGTAGTTCATGCAAATTTGGCTTCCTACGTCGATCGAGAAATAAATACTGTGACGTGTACACCGACAGCCATATGTCGTCTTATATTATGTTATCTATATTCCAGAAGCGTACACTCAGGACGGGCGCGCGCCAGCAGAAAACCTACACGCACGGCCACACGAACGGTGCTGCCGGAATAAGAAAAAGGGTCGCGCTTCACGGATTCACGGCACGTACGTAACTACGTACACGGGCGGCCATGCATTGTCGCCCTCCATGATCCTTCACTACATACACGGCACGACGACGACGCTGGCAAAGACTATTCTTCTGGCCTCCGTCGGCGTGTTGCGCGGCACAGCTAGCTCACGCACGCACCGGACGCTGTCGTGTCGGTGACACGGACGGCACGGTGTGGCCTAGGCGTCTAAGGGGCTCTAGGCGTCAGGCGGTAGCGCAGCACGCTGCGCGACAGTGAGCGTGTACTATGGAGAGCCCAAAGCGAAACCCATCACTGCCAAACCAAACCATCGTGACGGTACAAGGAATCTCGCAGAAAATACAAGCAGAGAGCGGCCGTGACCGTGAGGCTCCGCGCACGAGCAATAATGGGACGAGGCCTCGCTACGGACAGTTCGGTTTTGTTGTCATCGCGCGCTTAGACCGGCGGAAAGGCGGCACTTTTTGCGGTTGCGGCTGGTCATCATCACCGAGCTGGGAAAAAAGATCGCTGCATGGAGGCAAAAGTGATAAGCTATCACTGGATCCAGATCACTCTCCCGGTCGGTCTCTCTCCGTGTAGTGTACTGCTGCTATCGTACGTAGGTTGTGTGGATCGCAGCTGTGGGCGTCGGGACCGGCGGTAGGCAGTGCACTGAATTTGGACTAGCATGCCTGCATGCGGCGGCGTTGTGTGGTTTCTTCTCTTCGTTCATGCCTAACTTTTGTTGCTCCCTTCCTTTGAACTTTCCTGGACGCCACCCCTGAGACTGAGGCAAAAGGTATGCGATGAATTCGCCGTGAAAAGACCCTGATCGAAGTGGATAAGATGTTGACGTCGCCAACGTGAGTGCATGGTTCAGACTTGAGAGGCCGAGAACAGAACGACAGTGAGGAAAAGAGACGGACAAGAGGGGACGAACTTTGGTATTTTGAGCTGAGCGTGTCATGGACTCATGGTTGTCGATGTGTGTGTATCAAGCCTGCGTGTGTTATTGGCTGACCAACCAAAATCTGGAGGTTAAAATAAATCCTGGCGTGGGGTACTAACTAGAGACAAAATATAGGTGGGGTTCATTGTACAGCAGACCTAGCACTATAGTCGCACAGATTACAGATTCACAGCTGTGAGCCACGAGGTAGCAGCTGTTAACTGGAGGATGACACCCATGTTTAGCAACAACATAGCTGCAGGACTCTGCACCTGTGTCACTGACAACCATGTTTATATAGCAGTCTGCACTGCACCTGTCGCTACACTTCGGCTGGATGCCAATGACTCTGAGCCCTCGGATTCTGTCTGGGACTGGGACCGTAGGTCGGCGCCGGCACACCTGCTAGTGCGCGGGCCCTACAAGACCAGAGGCCTAAAACGAGGGTACGCACATCCAAAAAACCCAACTAGTCCCGCTACCCGACAGTCACAGGCCCACAGAATACGAGCCTGTATAAGGCCAGGCCGGCCCATATTTCCAAATCACACCAGAAGACCGGCCTCTTCCAAAATCTTGAGGCGCCCACAGAAGAAACTCGAACTCAAAGAGACCCAGTAAACAGATGTTATGGCCCATGCGGCAATAACTGCAGCAGCAACTCGCACCCGCCCCCTCCGAGACCAACCGGAGTGAAGGGAGCCGAACCAGAACCACCGGGAGCGAGACCCGAGCCGGGCTGCAGAGCAGCGGACAGATCAAATCGAGACAGGAGGCAGGGGAGGGAGCTTGCTGAGCTGAACCGAGGTGGACTGGGCGAGCGAGATGGAGTGGACGACGGTGGAGACGGGGGACGGCGCGAAGCTCAGCGTGCGGGTCTTCAGGCCCCCGGCGTCCGGGGAGGAGCCGGAGGCGGCGGGGGACGTGGCGGTGGTGCTCGTGCACCCCTACACCATCCTCGGTGGCGTGCAGGGCCTGCTGCGGGGGATGGCGGAGGGCGTCGCGCGGCGGGGGTACACCGCCGTCACCTTCGACATGCGCGGGGCCGGGCGGTCCACGGGGCGGGCCTCGCTCACGGGCTCCACCGAGGTCGGGGACGTCGCCGCCGTCTGCCGGTGGGTCACCGAGAACATCAGGCCGCGCGGCATCCTCCTCGTCGGATCCTCCGCTGGTAGGTCCACTCCGCCAGTTCTCCCCAAGGCGAAACCTTGTCGCGATCCGTACCTTTTTCTTTTTCAGTTCATGGAAGCGGTAATCAGTCAAATTGACCGAACAATTTTAGTTCTATCGAAGCTGTGTTCGGTCAAATGGAATGTGCAAATGACAATTCACTTGATACTCTTTGGGGCCTGTAAGCAAATAGTTTTGGATGAATGTGCTTCATTAAAATTGGAAGGTCAAACTTTTGGCATCATGGAGCTTGTGTTTCTGTCCGTATACTCAAACATGAATCTGGAGTTAGCAGATAGGCATTGATCTTTCATTTATTTTTACTTGGGGGTCTGAAACTATGCCAACTATCCTTAAAGAAACATAGTGTCAAAAGGTCTCTTGTCAAGCAACCTATACTATTTTTCAGCAATTTTTTTGAAAGATAATTTTCAGCAAATTCTCCTTGTAGAAATTGTGAATTGCTTGAATGTCTGTCTAGGTAGTGGTTGCCAAACGCCACTAGACGTGCCATACATATTTCAACGACATTCTTATAGACTAAAGATTAGTTCTGACCTTGGAGTAATGTGGTGTATTTCCTGTCTCGGTAATGCTGTGCTCACTTCGTCTTACTGATGGCTTAGATTAAGGTAAAATAAGCATTAAATCAGTTTATTTAGCTGGATCGATTGTGGGAGGGGCGAACCGGTTACTGTAAACCTCTTGCTTACTTGTTTCCATTTCCTGTCTTAATGAAACGGCTGCCCTTTCCTAGAAAAAATTCCTTAACTGACTTGTACCCGGTCAGGTTTCTTAAACCCCTGTCAAGATTTATTTAGAGTAAAGTGCACCAACGTTTCCAAACTTGTTCGAGGGTTTCACCTAGGTCCCCAAACTATTAATTTGCAGTTCCATGTCCCTAATCCTGCTAGGTGTGTCACTCAAGGTCCAATTTTTTTCTCATTGGTGAGTAACTTCCCACGTGGCATGCTAGCAACCTACATGGGAACGATCCATCCATTTATCTTCTCTCTCATCTCCAATGAATCGAACAACGCCTGCGATGGAGGAGCAACATCTTCTGGATACCAAGTAGACATATTAGAGGTTTGGACCTTGAGTTACATGCTTAGCAAGTTCGGTGACCTAAAACTGCAAATTAATAGTTTGGGGACCTAGATGACAGTATGACACCCCTTACAAGTTTAAGGGTCGCTCTTCCCAAAAAAAAAAAGTTTAAGGATCGCTGGTGCACTGTATTCATTTATCTATGCCAATCTTGTGCCCTGTGCAGTCTAATTGTGACTGAAACACTGGACAGAGATCAGTCAGATAGTTTAGTTTGCATAGAAGGATCAAGAGGGAGTTAAAATCATTGATGTGGCGACTATTGCATTGTGTTTGGGCATGTACCTAACTGTATTTTCCTGATGCAGGTGCGCCGATTGCAGGGTCTGCAGTTGATAAGGTTGACGAGGTGATTGGTTATGTTAGTATCGGGTACCCATTTGGTCTTTTGGCCTCGGTCCTATTCGGCAGGCATCATGATGCTATACTCAAGTCTCAAAAACCAAAGCTATTCATCATGGGAACCAAAGACGGATTCACAAGCGTGAAACAGTTGCAAAACAAGCTCAAATCTGCAGCTGGACGGGTTGATACACACTTGATTGAAGGAGCTGGGCACTTCCAAATGGAGGGCCCTGCTTTTGATGCCCAGATGGTAGATCTTATTGTTAAATTCATTGGTTCCTTGCCAAAATAGCATTTAGTGTGATTGTATGAGAGTTTGCAGAAGTTGTAGTGATGAGCAAAGCATGGTATTTGATTAGTGCCTTCTTGTTGTGTATTTTCTTATGTTGCACATGTGCCCTGTCTGTTGTTTCTGAAATGGTGTACAGTTGTACACCGTGTGTTGTATTATAATGTATTCTGCTTTTTTTTTCATTTAAACTGATGTAACCTTGACTTTAAATTCAGGCTTTATATAAAAAATCTCATCTTCATCATGACATAGTCATCTAGTTGCTATTTGTACTACAATATTATCATTCTCATCAACTTCTTCCAGATATTTCATGGCCAAGACGGTTATGAACTTATGCTTCTATTTGTGAGCAGTCACTATCCTTACTGGTCCAAATCTGCATGGTGTTATGGTAACCGATCCAAGCATGTTACATGTTTCAGGTATGGCCTTCATCATGGATTATACCGTCTGTCACTCTGAAATCTGAAACCCTTCATTACCTGAGATCCTTTGTCATAGGTTATACTAATGTATTTCATGATTTGTTCCTTCATTGTCAAGCTGGTGACTGGTGAGCAGTGACCTTCATGGAGGATGATGATTGAAGAACTGTGATGCACAGAAAACCCTGTAAATCCAGAATATATTCTTCAGAACCATCTGGTACAGACAGCGATATATTCAGCTAAAAAGTTGGTTTTAAGGGATTGCTTCATCAACCACGGAAACATATATGATGAACACCTGGATTATGCCGGGAAGCTTTCTAGGTTACTTTCATCCTGCTGTTCCTTGCATTGCCATCCTTGCATCACAAGTACATGATCAAATTCTAGAGGGTAACGTCCTGAATGTGAATTAGCATAGGCTGCCCGAGCTGGATCTGGTTTGCTTAATCCTTCTGTCGGCAGATGCCATGCTGGTGAAAAAAAATGCAGTGCCTTCAAGGCTGTGGTCCAAATCTGTCTCGCTTTCTTTAGCAAAATCTTCTGCTCAGGCTCAGCGTAATCTGCATCCAGCTGATGCCACGCTGATGAAACGCACATGCAGACACAGAGAAAGTGATGAGACATGCAGGCCTTTCCCTTGTTCATCCCATGTATCCTGATTCCTGAATTTTTGATGCAGCACAGTTGTCAAACTACAGAGGCCTTTTCTTTGGCATATAACTGGAAATGAATTTCTCTTGGAGGGAAAAAAAAACGGGGCCTGCCGAAAGCACTGTTGAATTTCGTGTAAGTTACTTCATCTTTCAGCTGCAGTACTGAATTAGTGCAGGATGCACAAATGTCCATTAATTTTGTTGGGTCAACCAACAGCTGTCCAATCAAGCATGAGCAGAACATCAGATTCAGATCACAAGCAAGGGTTAGGAGAGAAACGGACATGGCCCAGTAAAGGAGGAAGGACCTGACATCAAAGGGCAGCAAGTACATTTTCTGCAACGATTAAACAGCGTATCGATATACTCAGTATACAGTATGCCATACAGTATATTCATTCAGAAATACGGCAGTGCCATATTGCAGCTGCCAGTGGTACAGGGCTACAGGCACAGACAAGAGCTCGTCCTGGTTGGGGTGGGGCATTTGGTCTGGATAAAATAACCCTTCATGTTTGTAAGGCCTTGTTTACTTCACCCTCAACTCCCAACTTTGGCACTATGCAAAAAGAAGATTACCCATCATATCAAACTTGCGGTACATGCATCGAGTACTAAATGTAGATGAAATTAAAAACTAATTGTACAGTTTTGTTGTACTTTGCGAGACGAATCTTTTGAGCCTAATTAGTCAATGTTTGGATAATAATTCACAAATACAAACGAAACGCTACAGTGTGCTACAGTGGCAGCACAGTAATTTGGCACATCCCAATTTGGCCAACTAAACAAGGCCTTAAGTAAATTCGTGTACCAGGGCCAGCACACAGCAGTTGTGAAAGGGAGAAGATGAATTCAGATTCAGAGTAAAGGGCAGGAAAAACAATCATAGTGTCAGGATTCAGTACAGTTTAATACGGCCACTTGCCGAAATAGCTGAAGTGGGCTTTGCTTTGTCTAATCGCTGTAACTTACTAATACTGTTGAATCAGTTACAATAGAGTCTAAACACTAGTAGCATGGTAAATTGAACAGGACTAGCATTGGGTTACACTAGGGGTAGAGTTTTTCTAAAAATATAAACGCTGAATAAATAACCTCTGACAGTTTTCGAAATTAAGAGGCTAGCCTTTGTTGAGCTATAGAAATGGGTGATGTCTAATATAAATTTACTTGGTTTGATGATGAGCATTTTTTTTAAAAAAGAAAGCTGTTCCTTTTAAACAGGAGAATGGTTCACCTGGACCTGGAGGTTGGTTCATCAGATAGAGCTGTGGCTGCCATCTTCTCTCGGAACGAAGCAATGGCCTAGGATGTCAGGATGTCAGGTATCGAGGCAAGTAGCCCTATTGGTGAAAAAGAACTTCCACCATGGAACAAAAATCCCATCACGGTAAAAGCTAACCGCGTCCCTAGGGATCCTTCTTCGGTTCTTCCCATCTCTTTGAATGAGCAACAGGCCAAGCACTCTCTTCTCTCCCCCTCTCTCTTATTTTTCAACGGTTGGTAGACTGTAAATAAAAGCATAAACAAACAGCAAATGACCCCTCAACAAGCTATATATTTTAAAAAGTCCTGAAGCAGGAACCAAATCTCTCTCTCCTCCCTAACCCCAAGCCGGTGTGCAGCTGCGGCTGCCCCAGCTGCTATTGGAGCTCAACCATCCAGAACTCTAGAGCGCTAGCTGTTCGTTGATAGAAACCTTCCCGCTTCCCGTCCCGAACGCCACATCTCTTTTGCTGCGACCTCCCGATCCGCGGTACTTCCGGCATCGCGAGCCGAAGATTGCCGCCGATCCATTGGGTGCTAGGCATTTCTTTTCCTCCAGCACCAGCAAAGCATCCATCTTTTCGCCAACGGACTTGGAGAAATGGGGTGCATGATGCTGCTTGGAGTCGACGCAAGCTTTATGGAAGGTCAGATTCTTGTTCGTCATCAATCCATTAATCTATGGAACGGTCGGCTGTTGAATCGGCCCCTGTTTCTGTTTCTTGTTTTCGTCCAGATATTGATAAAGGTTCTCTCTTTTTTTTTTGTTTTAGTTTATCTGATTAGATGCGTATTGCTTGCTGTTTTGTATAGCCTTCGTTTGGATATATGTTTGCTGCTTGATTTGAATTTATCGATTCTTGATTGATATGGATCTCATCTGACCTCGTGGTCTATTCTCACTGCCACTTTTTCCTTTCTTGCAAAGGATAAATAAGTTCATTGTTGCATCAACGCTCCAATGATACTTTTAGTCCTGAACTAATTAGATTCACAGCATGCTCTTGCTGCGATTTATGCAGATTTCTAGCATATGTTTTTGGCTGGACTATTCAATCACAAGTCATCTCTTTGAAAATACTCATCTTCCAAGTTCCAACAAAAAAGCAATAAGATAAACAGAAGCAGCAGCATCGACAGAGCCAGCTCCAGTGATTGGCACTGCTGATATCGAATCGATGGGTAGAGGAAGAGGCAGAGGGAAGAAGCTAACCATTGTCAGGAGCCATGAGGACAAAGGAAGCAGTGGCGAAGAAGTTGTGCCTGCAAGGAAGAGAAGAGGAAGGCCCCAAAAGCGCTTCACCGATAAGATCGATCAAACAGATGTCGAAAATTTAGTCGAAAAGGTTGATGGAGATGGGGAAGAAGTTGATGACGTGAAGCTGAAGAACAGCACTTCATCTGTTGGTAACAAGAGGGGCAGGCCGCTGAAAGAAGGCTCTAACCTTGTCCTAGAAGAGAATAACTCTAGTGTTCGATCAAGCAGCGATGAATCAACGAGGACTAATGGGTTCAGGCAGATTGGAAGCCGGAGGAAAAACAAGCCCCGGCGAGCTGCAGAGGCAGGGCTAGAATGCAAGTGAAACATCCCTGCGATCTTCTGATCTTCAGTACCAGGTAGCCTACAAAATTTTGCTATATCCTCATGTCTAGTAGCTCCCCAGTGCTGAAAAAAAATGTGTAAACTAGCATGTTCTGATTGCATGCCTCAATTTTTTCGTTTGATGCAAAGTGTATGAACTAATGGTACAGCTACTTGTTCAGCTGCTCTAGCCTTGATTCTACTTTGAGCTGCTTGTAGCAGAGATTTACCTTTCTGTTACAACAACTGGTGATACTAGAAGGTGTTCCTGCAATTTTGATATGTCTGGTGCATCTTCTTCTTTGCTTTGCTGTACTTATTAGTAGCTTATTAAGTTCTGGAAATGAAATTGGAACACAGGAGCTGTCTACTCTTGACGAGGGTCATGCATAGCGAATGTGAAAAGGGAGATAGTTTGTTATATTAATCTAGAAATTTCTTGTTTGCATAAGCATTTGTGTATTTGGGCACTCTTAGCTCAACTTGGACTATGCTCGGATTTGATCATTCGTATCCATATGAGTACGAGACAAGCAACACATCTAAAAACTAAAATGGCAGTTTAATTTGATGACTTGTTTCAAGGCTTCAAGCTCAGGCATCCATATTTGGTGGAATTTTACCATCGTGAAGTCAAATAGCTTCTGTTTGCTTGCACTGCAATCTGGGCATTATATTTCCTTACGAAATTCCTTTTTTATTAGCCAATACCTATAATTCTATGGACGAGTATAAAACACAAGAACATATCGTGATCCCGAGTCCCTGACATGCGGAATGGAGTGGCATGGCACTACCACAGGACTCCACTCGTTGGCTATGGATTTCTTGTCTTGGATCACCTTATCAACAAGCTCGCAGCAATCCATCCACCCCTCCTCTCCCCTGTTCAAACCCGACACGGGACGAGGTCGGCAGAGGGCTCTTTCGGCAAAAAGCTGCGCCACTTTTGCCACCCGCCCCAGGTGGTGGCCTGCCGCTGCCCGCTGCCGCCGCGCGGCTGCCGCATGCGGTCTCGCGCTCGCCTCGCCCGACGGCGCCTCGCGCGACATCGTCGGTCGGCCGATGGCGCCGCGTCGGCCTGTCTGCCCGCGGCGGGGCCGGCCCCGCCCGCCCGCTCGTTCCAGCGCTGAATCATTAGGCACTCGCCGTGAGCGTGACGGGTGACCGTCGGTCCGTCGCATCCGCCGCGCGGAGGGCGGGCGCCTGGGCGCTGCGCGTCCCCGCGCGGTTCGTGGCCGCTGCCCGGGCGTTGTGCGGTCGAGCGGGACCTTGCTCTTGTGGAGCAGAGTGGAGTGGACGCGTCGTCCAGGGCGGCGCCTGCACATGTCCGCGGGCCCCGGCCCCTGGGTCACACTCGAACGCAACGGCCGGCCAGCGAGCAAAGCCCGGGAGTCCACACGACCTGGATCAGTCTCTTTTCTTTTGTGAAAATGTAGAGAACTTTATTGATTACTCAGAAGTTCATCTGTGATTGAGATTGACATTGTGACCTCGCGTATCGCTGCGCAGCTACTGCGCTATACAGGTCGATACTCCGATAATGTATGAAACTGCACACCCGAGACAGATCGATGGCAAAATCTCCTTCTTTTTTGGTCGGAATGGTGAAATACTTGACACTACGTGTACTGTGTAGTGAAAACTGACCATACTTTTTAGAAACAGTGTAGTGAGCAATTGTTTTTATTATTTTTAGAGTGTTTTTGAAAGTGTGTTGTGAACAATTTTCCGGAGACTCGACCAGCACGGACGGACTCGTAACTTGTGTTGGGCTAACAAGATCACTCGTGTCATTTGTTGTTGTGAAAGGCCCACGTAACAACAACGCCGAATCAGCCCACGCGCGAGACCAGGCCCAGAGCCCACATCAACGCCGCGGCCGGGCACCACCCACCTCTCCCGGCTCACTCCTACCAGTCTCCCACGCCGCGATTCCCCCATTTCCACCCCGAAACCTCCGGCCGTCCTCCCCTGAATCCAACCTTCTCCGCCGCCGCCGGCACACACCGCGCCGTCTCCAGAGGTAAGCCACTCTCTTTCCCACTCGGCTCCCTTCCCAACCACGGGGGACACCCCCACCCCGACCTCAACCGAACGCACGCCGTCACTAGATCCCTGGAATTCCCGATCCCGTCCTGCCCAGCCTTGGGCTCGCCGGATCGAGCGTCACGCGCGCGGCCGCGGCTCTGATTCGCTGAGCCTGTCCGCAGGAACAGGAGGGATCGAGCCATGGAGGACGACTCGCCGGTGACGAAGACGGTGAAGGGCGCCGTGACGGGGCTCGCCGCGGGGACCATCTGGGGCACCGTCGTCGCCACCTGGTACGACGTGCCGCGGGTGGAGCGCCACGTCGCGCTGCCGGGACTCATCCGGACGCTCAAGATGTGCGGGACCTACGGGGCCACCTTCGCCACCATCGGCGGGCTCTACATCGGCGTCGAGCAGCTCGTGCAGGCCCAGCGCAAGAAGCACGACTTCGTCAACGGAGCCGTCGGCGCGTTCGTCGCCGGGGCCTCCGTCTGCGGCTACAGAGGTTAGAAACTCCAACCGTTTGCAACAAATGCACCTCGGAGACCCTTGGTTTTAAGTTTCTGTTCAATCTAATGCGTTACCCTTCTTCCTTATGGTCGATAGTACTGGTGTGCGGACAAGTAGGGATTAACTGGGAATTTGGATCGCCGTCTTTTCATTGTGCTATGTTTGACATAATGTAGTGATATACATAAGCTAGGTTCTGGCTGCTTGTCAGGTTTAACTAGTGAGTCTTAAGCTCAAATCAGAAGGAATGGGATTTTGGGATTAATTGTTTCATTGTTAAGTATACCCTCTTTTTTTTCTGAGTGATTCGAAAAGATGCCATATTCATGTCACTGAATAGGCACACCTCTTGTAGCAATTTCACACAAAAGAAAACATGTTCTTGTAGTGATATACTTTGGGAATAGTTCCATGAGCATTGTATTTATAGATAACAATGGAAATCGAAGTTACCCAGTAAATTATGCATGTCTAGCCCAGTGGCTCAATCATATGCACTTCCAGAGCATCTGATTTTCTTTTGTAAATGACAGATACATGATTTGAAAAACGAAAACGATTCTCTTGATTGAATTATATGATTTATATGATGGAGCATTTTGGATTAGTTCATCCTAAATTTGGATGATGGCATAGTTTGTGCTCCTATATCCAGTGACTTCTGGTGACTATGCAATAAGAGTTATTGTGTGGACAGATACGGGTCAAACATTTCTTTCACATGATAATTGCTCTATTCTTCACAAAATGGGTTCCTTGGTTAAACAGCGATCTCACTGAACAACATGCCATAAGTATTTAAGCTAGGATAAACATTTTTTCTTGGAAGAGAAATGACTATTAATATAGCTTTTGTGATTGCTACAAGCTAGGCTAAAGTATGCAGTGCTTGGAACCTACATATTAATATATCATACAATAAAACGGTAGCATGTATATTTACCTAGGAGCTGGTTTTGTATGATATTTATTCATTCTGAATTGCTTCACGACGGAAAATCTAGTCATGAGCTACAGCCTGTATTCGTAAAGGAATCGTGACCTAGGTGTATGAATCATTGTGTGTGGTGATAAATTGGCATAATGCCATAGCTTTTGCTTGTAGCATCAGTTAGGTTTAATTAGACAATAAGGGTTAACACAGCGATAGGTGTGATCTGACCATCTGCTGCAAAGCACTTAATCTATCTTATGAGGGATATAGCTTATAACTGAACATCATGTGTTTCATAGTAGCAGTATTGTCATGCTTATGCTTGGATTAACTCCCTGTTTGGATAAACATAATTCTAACCAACTTCCTTGATGGAAGCTTGACATTTCAACAGTTGATGAATAGTTTATACAAATTCTGGTGCCCACGGTATGCTACAAATTTGTAACTGGTTATAATTCTATGATATTACTTAGTTATTGGTCAAGATGGAATGCAAAAAACTGTCAGTTGTCAACAGAACTTAGTCCAGACTGAAGCATGTGCTTGTATCTATTATGTTGGCTATCAAGTCTGATGTCCACCTTAATCTGTAAATGCCTCTTTGGCAGGAAAGAGCATTCAGTCTGCCCTAATTGGAGGCTCCTGCCTGGCTTTCACATCTGCTATACTGGACATTGGCGGCAATACTACGAGAGTGGACAACGGCAAAGAATACTATGCCTACACAACCGAGAAGAAGCCTGCTCATTGATTTAAGCTCGTGTACTTGTAGCACAAATCATGCAAGCCATCAGCTCGGTGAATTTTGAAGTTGATGCGCGCTTTTATGTCTGTTTTGCTGATGCACTTAGTTCCTTTGCAAATCCATGGCAACTTGTTTGCCTCTGATGCTTGAGAGGGACGAACATAACGCTCAGAATAAATCTTTGATTTGCTTTCTTGTGATCATTGATCAGTATAAACGCACGTGGCGCAGTATGATGTGTAATTCTCTACTTTCCCCCTTGATAGAACATGGAATGCAGCTCCTTTATTGTGATAATGCCTCAGAACAAGAACGCATGACAATTCATCATCAATAGTTGGTAGGAAAAAAAAGAAACCTCAAACAGCGGGCTATAAATAGTGATATAGACAACAAGAAGCAGTCTCTAGGATAATCTTTTTTTAGTAGCTTAGTGTTTATCTTTTTTTAGTAGCTCAGTGATGTAGGGCAACGAAGATGGACGATGGCCGGAACCGGATACGCCAGACATCAGTGTAGATAAATAATTACAATTGCAGTAGGGCAAGCTTAAAACCATCAACACAATGCAAGCTCCTCAATGTTAACAACACTAAGTTTGTGCATACCAATGCTAAAAAGAAGACTACCAAAATTAACAACCTATAGATGAATGTTATTTCACTATGCACGGGAAAGGCACATGTAATTTAGAGCAGCAGTTACTCACGAACACACGCTAAGTCAATAGAAACCAGAAATTGTAACGCCACTGTTGGTTAACAATTTTGTGTAACAACCTTGGGACAAAATGTGTATCGACTACAAACTTATTAGTTGCATGGATTAACCTTTACATCAGTGGTCTATCAATGACGAAACAATTGTGTTGTTTCTCGTAAAGATTATTGAACCCCTAGGAACCTCGCCAAAATAAATGAACTCACTCTTTGCCACCATGTGGACGTGACAATCCCTATGGAAGTAAAAACTGAAATCACCCTAGAAGCCCAAAACTGTTACAAAAAAAGAACTTCTCTAGCCCCTATGACTTCTGTTTTGACTTCTGCTTCTTCGACTCCAATGTCGTCCCCAATCCAACCGGTGTGTTGCCAGTTGACTTGACAGATGGCCCGTTGGTATCTGCGGCCTTCACTTCTGAAGCAGTTCCGTTTTGAGCAGGTCCGTTAGATGCCTGACCTTGCGATGCTGATTCTTGAGTGTTTGCAGTGGCAGAGGCGGTAGACGCTGCAGCAGCTGAGTTGATAAGTTTGAGAATCTGAGCAAGTTCATCGGATGCATTGTTTGCAACAGGCCCACTGCGCACATTAAGGCCTCTTGCAACAGCTTTCTTCCGAGCTTCTGCAGTTGCTCGAGCAGCTCGCTCATCAACCCCTCTCAATCGTGGTAGACCTTCTCCCACAACTGCAGCATTAAGTGATCTGTTGACATTTGCTGATCCATCACCTGATTGGATAGCAGCAGCCTTCATTGCTTGTAAAAATGCAGGATTTGCCTGAAGATGCAGCATGGAAAAAATTCAATGCCACCATAAATCAAAATACTGGAATTGATATCCACATCAGGAATACTAAAAAAGAAATTGTGGAATGAGATAATATATGCAGAGTAGAAGTAGCATACAAGCATAGTAATATAAAATACTCCCTCCGTCCCAAATTACTGTTCATTTTGACTACGTTTCTAGACATACCATATATCTAGGTGCATAGCAAAAGGTATGGACCTAGAAAAGCCAAAACGAATAGTAATTTGGGACGGAGGGAGTAAAAAAGAACAAGGATTATGATCAAACATTACTACCTAACAGTCCTGGTTTCTTGGAGGCATATGGATAAAGGCAATAAAGCCAGATGAATTTCAGTTAGCGTAGAAGGAATGTTGAAATTTGCTTACCTTCAAGAATTTAATAGCATTATCAGATGCATCAGTTCCCTGGCCCTTTTGCTTCTGGGCGTTAACCTGTGCAAATAGACGATAAAATATTGGTCGTGCAAGCATATAAAAGGTATACAGAGCATCAGACTAAAAACAGTGCATTTTTGGAAAGATTTTGCAGTACCAGTACAATTATAATTGAATATTAGGAAACACTCAGGAATCTTAGGGTCATAAGTTAATCGACCAGTAAAATTTCTCGCTGAGTGCAAAGCTTATATAACTAGGCCTAGACAGTTGGTTTATAAACTGTATCCAGTGTTTGTAAACTTCAGCTTCCAGAAAATGAAAATGGATCGTGCTGGGGGAAAAATCGCAAAAACCTAGGCTTTTCAGTTTGCACCAAATGCACCAAGGTTCCTAACAGGAAGACCAACAGGCAACAACCTTTCACAACCAGTTCTGTCACAAAACGAGCCAACAGAAAATCCCCAGTAAACAACCCATCAGCAACCAAAATGTACAAGCACTGAAATCAACGAAGATGCACTGAGATCCATGTTGTCAAGTTCTTGTGAAAAGGTTGTCTCGGTGCTAGGGTTTTTTCAAGGGCTGAAAACTGAAGAAAACTAGGTTGTATAATTGACGTGTGAAATGGTTGTCTCGGTGCTTGGGTTTTTTCAAGGGCTGAAAACTGAAGAAAACACTGAACCCCAACGGTAACCAAACCACGAAAAAAACGATAACTTAAATGGTTCAGGTTCGGTTCAGTTCTTCTGTGTCAATGTAAATATGCCCAGCCCTACGCATAACACAAATATACTGAACGATTTAGCCAAAATCACAATCCATCATTCTCCTAAAGATAATTATGCAATACACCCCCCTTTGCAATATTCAGAAAAGTAGAACGCTAGCTAATCAAACAATTCCAGAAATTATACCTGCTCTTCTCGAACCTTAAATGTACCCAACCAATTTTCTGAGTCCTTAGTCCGAGAGTCATTTTCCCCTAATTGTTTTGCCAGTATATCATAAGTCTTCTTTTCATGCTGTCATGAAAAGCCAACACGTCAGGTCAACAGTTTCTAATAATTAATGCTTGTATAAATTTGTATAAGCCAATATTTTATGTCAGAACTAACCTGAATTGAAAGCTTGTATAATTGCATACAACTGAATGCAATTGCAAGGGCATGATAGCAAACGGCTGTTTGAACATGATCTGGACCAAGAAGCCGCTCATTCTTCATAAGTGCTTCTTGGAGATACCTAAGAGCAGTATTCATATTACTGGCATCCTGGTACATCATTGCAACATTTATGAGTGTTGCTGCAACATCCGGGTGATCAGGACCTGACGCCAAACTTAGAAGAAGCAGTGTGCGGGACATGTGTCGCAGTGCGAGTTCAGTTTGATTGAGCCCATGATAGAATAAAGCCATGTTACCATAACTGCAAAAGATATGGATTCCAAAGAAAGTAAGACTTCCACGATAAAAGATAGTAAAATGCATGTGCCAAAGCAAAGAATAAAGAATAGTATGCTCTTTGTTTAATGAACATTAAAAATATAACATGGAAGTTATGCACAAACACTAAGAAGAAGCTGAAAAAAATCTGACAACTTAATTTCTTGCATGACCTACTCGCCCAGCAACTAACCTAAACATTCAAATTTTCTAGCAGATGTTCATTTTCCAGAACAAACTTAATGGAAACTTTTCAGTGAAATTCCATTTGTTCCTTCACAATTTAGTACGAATGATGGGATTTAGCGTTGGCTGCAAGTTCTCCAACGAAAACATCAAATTAATGTGAGATTTAAAGACAGCATCAAAATTCTAGAAGTATGTTCGAATTAAAAAGCAGCACATACCTGTGGGCTGTGTCCGGATGATCAAGACCAAGACATCGCTCGTTTATAATGAGTTCTCTATGCTGCTGCACAATTGCTCCAGCTGTATCACCAGCATGGTACAAAACCATAGCAAGGTACCTATAACGAAACGAGAACAAAGATTTCTTTTAAGAATTTGAATCTTATTGTACAGAGCAATAAAAGCAAATAGTGAGTCGCGAAAAAAAGAAAAGAAAAGTGGTAACTGCTTGACTTCTAAACATATTCTACATGTGACTGGACATCATATCCCTCATGTAATAGTCCTCGGACATACATGCACAGCAGCACAAGGCACTTCATATGGGTGAAAACAGTAGACATGTACACAACTACACACTAAAGAGTGGCATATAGCACGATCTACAAAATGGAGAATGCAGCGTAAAATATCCATTAGATAGTTGAAGTTCTCATAATGTGTGCCTTCCTTATGGAACAATACCAATACAATAGCGATGTATTAGGAAGTTAGCATACTACCGGCAACAGTTCGCAGCATCCTTGTGCATGGGACCAGTTATCTGCAATTTCAAAGGTCAAGTAAATACGAGAAGTTCTGCAGATGTCATAAATAGCTTATGTGCATACCTGTTGAAGCAGTGAAAAGGCTTCAGAAAACAATGCATAGGCCTCATTCAGGGTTCCCTGAAATGCTCAAGTGCATTAATAAATTTTCCACAGATGAGAAAAGAATAACAAACAAAGGTAAATTTTGGCAAAAACCATAAAACCACAAGAGGTATACCTCAGCCATCCTGACTTTCCCTGCTTCCATAAGATTCTTTGCGTCAGTACAGGTAGGAACCGAATGCTTGACAACTGGTTGGAGATTTAATATATCTGAAGCTTCGAATGGAGTTGAAGCATCCAGATTGTATTTGCGGGCTGCAATAGTTATCCCTACCTGTTATGCGTAGAAGAAACAGTGACAGAAATTAGTGGATGTACAAACAGCGACATATGATAATCTTAACATGCCATCTATAAACAGAATAACAATGGTCATTATTTAGTAAAATACGCACACTGGAATTCCTTGAATGCCAAACTACTTCAATTTGTCAGTAAATACAATAACAATGCTACAAACAGAAGTACCATGGCAAGGTAGAACGGTACCAACCTTTTGGCAAAGATTGCGGAGAACAGAAACCCTTTTGGCTGAAAGCCTTGCATCATCAGGCACTTCAAACTAAAAGAAACGAAAACCATTACAATTAGTGTGTTCTTCAAATAGAAAAGTTTTTAAGGCCTGAAATAAATGAATTACCTGATATTTAGATTTTGCGAATTCCTTAATACTAGACCAAATTCCATCAGATGTTAGATGGGAATATGTTGATAAGCCCTTTCTTGAAGCAGCAGAATTGTTTAGTTTCTGGCCCTTCGTAGACTTTTGAGTTTGGCTATTTTCATGACCCTGAAAATACCAAAAGGTTTTACAGTTACAATATGAGCTAAAACACCAAACATATCTACTAAGATATATCAAGACTCGAGAGTAGAGTTTGTTGCAGATATAAGTGTCACAAGATTGCCACGCTTGGGATCACATACCTTCTTTGACTGGGCATTGCCAAGGTTACCCTTTGTAGATGCACCCAAAACTTTCCCAACAAAACAGTTCAAGAAATGAGCAATAGCTGGTCCAATATCATGATCCAGGCTTTGCCTCAATATTTCCTTGAGTGATAAAAAACAATTGGGTAAGCATACAAGTAGATGTCGACCACGATAGAAGGAAGTAGACATGAATAACTATAACAAGATGACGTGAACTGAATGGATTGGTACAACAAATTGAATATATCTTGCAGCCTGCACTAAACTATGCAGAAAAATAAATCATTCACGTTACAGGAGTAAGACAGCATTAACTGGATGTATGCCAGTCAGAAAACCAAACATTTATTATAATTTTACACATTCCTATGTTTATAAAAATTTGCAGCAAATCCTTTCATATAACACCCCGAAAGAAACAAACTCAGGAGCTAGCATAATAAGAAAAGATATACTACCTTGATCACATGCTTTGCAGACCTAACTATTATCTCAGCAGAAAACAAATCCCACAGATGTGGTAAATGTTTGATCATGCCTGCAATCTGAGAGAAGAATTATACTATGAGCAGGATAGATGAAATGTAATGTCAATGTCAGCTGGATCAGCATGGAGACTCACTTTGCCCAGGTACCTAACATTTATCCCATGGAGATGCAGTGCATCGGTTAAAGTTTGTCCATCCATAGGAGAGATATCAAGGGAGCAAAGGTCCTGAACAAACTTCGGGATCACTATTTCTAAAAGATATGTACCAGCCCTTTTTACCAACTCTTCATCTGCAGAAATTTCCTAGTAATAGAAAACAGTAGAAAGTTATCAAATTGGAATATGGTTATTTTACAAAAAGTAGTTTTGAAGACCAACCTCTGGACTGCCAGCAAGCTTGTACTCTGTAAACACGTTCGGATTGAAAAAGATCTCGGCACTTGAGTTGTCATTTTCCTCACGTGTAGGAGCAGAACTTTCTTCAGACTTGTCATCATCTTCAACAGAGGAAGCCTGAAATGATGGAAATAAATTTCCAGCTTACAAATGTAATGTGAAACAATACCTTATTTTATTCATCTTGTCTAGTCCCTTCGACCTATGTGAGCACAAACTAATTCAATAATCATCAAGGGTTAAACTGGCAACAGTGATTTGTTATACACCACTGGATATGTGACCTTTAGATAACCAAATTATGATCATGGATGCAAAACTGGAGGGACATTTGAACAGCACAAAATAAGACAAATTCAACGATCTTGCTTTATTGGAGTTGCGTATGATCAGTAGCTTATTTAAGTACAGCGCTTCTGAGCAAACAGCCAGAACAACTAGATTCTATGAGCGCAAACCTTTGCATCAGAAGTACTCGCAACTTGGTCATTGGATTCTTCCGAAGCATCTGGAACTTTCTGCCTGGTGGATTGCTTGGTCGATTCAGCCTGCTCAAATATAAATAAAATGCAATTAGAAATTTTCACAAATGAAACCATGCAACAGCTTGACAAATAAGGTTAAAAGAATATGTGATGAGCTGACCTCAACAAATGAGGCTACAAGTTCAGGTCTCAACACGCAGAAGCGATGCTCTTGCCCAATGTAGTTAGAATCTCGCGGAGTCACTCTCATCAAATCTAAAATGTAATGCCTACATAAAGGAATAATCCAAACAATTTAAACAAATATATTGATATGACTACAAGGCCTCATGCTATTAGTGTAAAAGGAAAAGGAATAGCTCGCAAGAAAAACAAAGTAACAACAAAAATGGAGAGAGAGAATTTTTTATTGTTTACAGTTCATGTAATGTTAACAGGATTGCCAGAACCCAACCTGCTCCTTGCATTCGTAGAAAAAATGTAAAAGTAATTACCAAGTGCTGAGCCTTTTAAGCATTAAAAATTAAAATGTAACAAGTGTTTTCATGTTTGAACAGAGACCAGTTTTCTTCAAAAATAAAATTACCTGTCGTCACTTCCAACAATGCCCTTACATTCGACTGTAGCAGCTAACTTTACAGGGTTGCCAGAACCATCCAAAACCACATGCTCTTTCAAATGGAGCCGCTTTGCAGCCTCGACTACCTAAAGCAGCAATAGCCAACATAGAATTAACAATAAATACTCGAAGGACAAGGACGACAAAAAAAACTGAAATTATATTAATATAAGCTTGGAGTGTAAACAGGAATGTTGAATTAAAAAACCATTGCCAAAAGCTGGGTAGAAACATGTACATAGAATAGAATAAATATGTAGCGTACCATGACAGATAACCACCAAAGAACTAAGAATCAAGTGTGATCATTGCAAGTTTCTTATACTCGCTAATGAAATTCTAGTAAAGACCTTCAACAGAAACAAATAAAGATGCCCAACAAAACCCAAGATGCAAGGAACTCAGTCACCAACAATTTTGAAACAGGCAAAATAGTAACTCAGTAAGCAATACTAAGTATATCATGCAATTTTAGTTGCGGTGCTGGTACTTTAAACCAACTCCTATCAATTATCATAATACTTCATTGCGGCATCAGTTAACATAAATTTGAACTGGACTAGATGTTGAGGTTCACACCAAACTTTGAGTCCCCTAACAAAGAAACTAAAAATGACTTTTCAGATTTCTTTCAACAGAGAAAATTGTCCACTCTTGCATTACAATTTACCTTTGAATGGAAAGATTCATTCCAAGATATCTTCTTGCCATTATCAACAGAACCATACAGAAGGGAATCAGACTTGTCTCCTTGGAGAATACCAGGAATGATACTCTACAAGTCCAGAATAATTGGAAAAGGCACATCAGTAGCAGCTTAGCTTGTCGTTTATGACATCTTAAAATAATATATTAAAATTACAGAAATGCATGGTTCAAACAGCAAAAGATTCTAAAAGCGTTATATACCAGAAAATGTTTACTATACAGACCTGAGCTACAACCCTGTGACCTCTGTAATCAATTATTGCCATGGCAAGATTGTAAAGGCCAGAAATATCAGCTTCTTGATAAGCCTTAGTTCCTTTTAAATCATTGTTTGCAGAAGCATAGGTCGCCTGCTCACTATCTGCAATTTGTGCCTCTGCAGATGCATCCGAACTAATGTCTGAAACACTGTTGGATACCTCCATGGATCCACCATGGTTCATACCAGGCTTAGCCCCCACATCCGGTGAAGAAACTTTAGTGCTTTTGCTGGGCCCATTTTGGCAGTCTGGCTTTTGATCCTTTGAAATGTGTTCATAGTCAGAATCGACAGCAAAACTAAAGAAAATGTTGTTGTGAACATACCTGGAACATAAAAATAAAACAGGTAAGAAGAAAGTAAAACAATATTATCAAGTTACTCAAATAAGAGTTGATCAGGCATATATACATCGGAACAAGGTGGCTTCGTGCCCACTACGCGCTATCATCATCATCATATATAAACTCAACATTACACCGGTACCCAAATCCCATATCAAAACATACGCAAATCCAGACATCATATATAAAAGTATATTGCCAGCAACTGATTATAAACTTACTAATCCAGTACAGCAAATAATCTTTTGAGGTCAAGCAGTCTGATCTTAAGGCAGAAGCAGGTACAAAGGTGCTATGAGAAACATTATTCTACTCTCGAAGGCTATTGTATTTACTCACATATGAAAACATTCTGGATCAGTTGGATTAATTGGGGGTATGCATCTATTAATGACACCAACTGCCCCTTTCACAGCAGCATCAACAAAATCACATGTTACTTTGTAGAGAGCTCTGCCACGCAATATCCTGAAATGGGCAATAAATAATGAGTTCCTACATGTATAAAGCAGGCAATCCATAAAGTGCAATAGTAACTATTAACTAAAGAACCTTTCTTGAGGATTCCCGTGCGGAAACTCCCGACAGGACTGCAATTCTTCATTCCAGTCTCTCTGCATGCCAATCAGTTCAGTGCCATATGATAACACCACAGACTCCTCAGCCCTGGCGGCATCCCTTCTATGCTCTGTTACACATACGAATGTGGAGTGCCTTCAGATCTCATAAGACATGAGTGCATACCAGATTAATATTAGTAAGGTTATATCAAGATATTTATATCAATATCAAATATCATTAATAAAGAAAATTAGAAGGGTAAGAGGTTCCAAGACATGGCAGGCACTGGCTGAAAAGGAATCAGTATGGCGGCAATGCCTATGTAGTTTATAAAGCCAAAAGTACAAGTTGAAACAAGATATAGATAGTGCTTGGTATACTAGAGTTATAGCTGAAGCATGCCTAAGGCTGGCTATCTGGCCAATTTCTTGCCACAGAAATGTAGGGGGAAAGTAACATTAGGCAAGGATATATAACAGTTTAAGCCATGCCAGCACCAAAGCATCCAAAAATACAGTATTGGATAGCTGTTTTAGAGTTGTGATCAATAACATGGTCAACAAGGAAATCTGCTGGCAAAATTACCTGGAACAGGATGAGCACCTAACCAAGAAGTCACTGGAAGCAAAGACTGAACATTCTCAAATGGATGAGCCGATGCCCTACGATCCAAGATTTCACGAAAACCTTCAAAAGTTTTGTCCAATTGTCAGCATAGATTAAACAGTGTGGTGAGACCAACACCTTACAGATAAAGCCTAGATTAATAGCAAACCTTTCTTAAACTTGGCACTGATTTTCTGTAGTAAACCTACAAGAGTGCTGGCCTCCAGACCTTGTTTTGTAGGTTTTGGGTCCAATATACTTCCATTGCTACAGTTCACGTAAAAAGATTTGGAGTTTCCTGTAATGCAGTACTTGTTTCCTTCTAATGTGACAACATCAATATAAATGAGATCTCCATGCAACCTGAGGAAAAGCATCAGCAGGAGTTAATTCAAAAAAATCCCTACTCAAGGGTGACAAGCTTATGACAATGTTACAGGCGTTCAGGGTCTTAAGCCCATTAGGCATACATGCATCTATTAACAAGAAACAAATGCATCCTCAGAAAAGGAATACACAGAACAACCAAACACTACATTATCCAGAATTACTGCATAACAAAAAAAAGGAAGGAAGGAAGGTGAAGCATCCTAGCCCAAATAAACCTTTAGCCACATGCCCAGAGTTGGCCAAACTTAAGGAAATATTGAATGATGCTTCTATGCTAGTTTGATTCACCCTTTGGGTTAATAAAATTGTAAAGCACAGGCAGACAAGCTAAAGGCTGACTTAACTTATCAAGCACTCCAATATTTGTGGAAAACAGAAAGTATATAGCACCAAAGTACTAGCTATAATCTTTTCATTGCAATGTAGCATAGATTAAAAAGCTAATTGTACTCTTTCCAGAGTTCTACAAACAGGTCTTAACTTTCAGAACTTATATGGCTTGATAACAGCACAGTTATATTGAAAGTGAGAGGATCAGATCACATTGACTGATTACAACAGAATGAAGTAACCGTTGAATCGGGCCAACTACGAAACCTAGCTGACTTATTTTTATAAATTATAACAATGGGTCTAAAAAGATATTCAAGGATAACATGACAATGATAAAAATGCCAGACATCAGAATTACCTCCGGTAACTTGGTGGAGGATTGAAAGACGAAAAAACTATGCTTTCAACGCATTTTATCTCTGCTTGTGCAGATGCCAATAAATTAGTGAGAGCACCAGCAGTATCCTCCATAAAATTTAAACCATCAAGCTCCTGAATAACGGTTTTCTCAGAATCTGCTCAGCAGGGTTAGAATCAAAGTCAACATCCACATCAGGTTCATTTAAGATTTGCATGCAAACCACAGTTTCACTAACAAACATTACAGTTGTGAAACACCAAATATGGAAAATATGAGTAAACCTGCAGACCAAAAAAGTGGGAGCTGATGCACCTGCAGATTTTCCCTGAGCAGACTCCTGCTGCAGAGCTAAGGATGTGGACAGAGAAACATGAAGACTTGAGAGTGATAGTAGCTCCCTCACACGTCGGAGATGCGACCTAATAGACCTCTCATCATATATTGCTGAAAGAAGATTTGCGTCAGCTCCATGAAATAAATGTTGATGGAAAAATAGAGAAGAAACTGAAACATGTTACATACCCGCAACCATCTCTAATGAACAGCCACCGGAAGTTATATCTGCAATTTCAGATATTTCATTGTAGTCCTCTAACTGATGAGTTGAACCATCTTTAGTATGCAAGATCAAATCGTAGCATGTATAGAAGCAAGTTTCAGGAGCATCCAAGAGGAATTGTTTGACATCAATGACAGAATCTCCAGGGCTTAGCTGTAAATAATAGCATAGAATGAAATACATTGAACTAGTAAAGAAAAATAGAGAAACAAAGAAAGCTTTTTACAGTACCTGCAACTCAAGCTTTTCACCGGATTGTGTCCTGACAGGAACAGAGTACAGATAAAGCTCTCCTGCTCCAGACAACATATTTCCTTGTTAAAGAAGCAGCATATGTGCAGGAATTTTCCATTAAAAAAGCATGCAAGAAAGGAATTTAAAGCAAAAAACAACACATAAAAAATGCTAAAATTCCATAGATAGAAGCTCACATAGTCCAACTGGAATGTGTAATCTAATTAAAATGACGACTCTAACAGAGCTAGGCCAGAAAATTTTTAGACCATTATATTAGTACAAGGGACTTCTTACTATTTTCAATATATTTATATCCAGAATTGTTAGTTTTGGCACAGCCACATAAAGCATCGCAGCAGCATACAACATGCCACTCATTTAGCATAGGTTCAGTCCAAATCACATAATCATTAAATGAAAAGTATTTGGGCCACTTGTAAAGCTGCATCCATGTAGAACACCAAGGTGTTCACTGTATCGCTATTCATTATTGAGTGTTACAATACAACTACAGTATGACAGTATCATCAGTGAAGCAAACAAGCCGTGGTCTCACCTTCAGCTTGCTTTTTTGCAGGCTGTGCAGCCACTGGCGCATCCCCCTCCGACTTCTCGGCATCTGCAACACCGCCCTCTGCAGCAGGGGATTCAGTTACTTCCCCATTCTCTGGATTGACCACTTCGCCGCCGTCAGTGACCGTCAGCTCTGGCTCGGCCGGAACGGACTGACCCGTGCCCTGTGCCTTCCCCTTGTTCTTCCCACCCTTGGACTTCCCCGCCATATTCCTGCTCAAGCCAGAAACCAGCAATAGCAAATCTAATCAGCCCCCATAAAAATACAATTTTTAGGCGCAACAAACACCGCGGCTCTCTAAAGCGGCCGAGAAACATCGCCAGCTCCACTAAACCCCCAACGGAACCAAGCCCCGGTCGAGCGCACGATCCGCAGCAGGATCAAAACCCTAAACCCCTCCCACCAAATCGAGACCCCTCGAGCTCAGCGGAACGCGCGAACCAGACGGATTCGATCGAAGTAGCATGCACGGAGAGGGGATTCGGGTGGGGGGATCGAGGGTGACCTGCCGCTGCCGCCGCCGCCGCCGGCACGGAAGCTTCGGCTCCGCGAGGATGAGAGGCGGCGCGAGGGCGAGGCGCTGAGGGAATGATTGGGCGAGGGGCTGTTTGGGTAAAGCGGGAGGAGGGAGGCTGCAGCCCTCGCCGGCCGCTCCTTTTATACGGGTGGGCGGACCCTCCTAATCCCCCCGTGGGCACCTGGCCTCTTGGCCTCTTGGGGCTCTCGGTGAGGCGCTCCCGTCGCGTCGGGTTGGCTTTCTCTTCTTGTTTTCCCATAGCCGCGCCTGCGCACGCGAGGCGGTGATATTTCTGGCGTCCGGTAGGGGTAATTTTGGTAGTTTCTGTGGGAGCCCACCTCGGCGTGGGATTTAGGAGGGCTGTTAGGGTTTTGCGTGGGGTTTAGGCGGCTCAAAGACTCTGGCGAACGCTGACTAACGAAGATGTCAAGTAACTATTGCCTTCTTCTATGTTAGCGTTTGTAATATCTTGTCACACGTGAGTGTAGTGTCGTTTGTGTTTGTTGACATCTTTGATCATCTTAGACTAACTTTTTATTACTCGTTTTGTTCTAAATTGTAGGTCGTTTATAAATATTTATAAATCTAATAAAGTCAAAACGACCTAAATTTGGAATAGAAAGAGTACATGGCAATATAGGAGCATAGCATTAGAAATTCAGAGAAAAATATATTTTGGAAAGTCATGCTCATGCTTTATGCATCGAACTAAAATTGGTTGTTTTTATTCCCTAATCAATCGGTGTGTGCTATGTAGATTCCGTTACTTCTTACACATGGCCATAATAACTGTGACATGCTCATCACCTGTGGTGGTTTTATTGACGTGTCATCACCTGTGGTGGTTTCATTGACCTGTTTAGGAACTTGACCCTCAAGTCATGTGTAAATGTAGTTTTGGATGTGTACGCGGATGGTGGATGGTGTGAATGGATGTACCAATGTTTGCGTGAGGCTTACGGCGTGGGAATCCACACGTGTAGAAAAAAGGTTCTCATAGCATCTAGTGTTGCTACTCAATCTACGTAGAATTAGAAACGTTCTAGCCATGGGAGTAACGGACCGAACTTTATCATACATTTCTAATCTCAAAAAAAATGAGGTAGTACATGATTTGAGATCCATCCAAATACAAAATCGATTGTAGAATCAACATATAAAATTATCGAAAATTGACCATCTCCTATAAATTTTTACGGCACCTTGTGTTATATTTTATTATTTGAGCTAAAAAGATACTCCTCCGCCCTAATATTAATTATCATTAACTTTAGGTTTGTCACATGTTCAATTTGTCCAACTTTAACCAAATTTATTAAAAGATACAATAACATCTACGATACCAAATTATTTTTATTAAATCTACTATAGGATATTTTAATAATAAATTTGTTTTAGTATATATTATTTTTTTTATAAATTTAGAAAAAATGACAAATTTGGTTTAATATAAATAAATAATATTTGGGGACCGAGGGAGCAGTGAATAATGATCCATGTATTATGTATCCTATATTCATGTATATTTATATATAGCTATATTTTACCGGTCCATGACATAATAAATTGGACAGATCTTGCACCATTTAACTAGGATAAGAATTATCTGTCTCACAACGACATTGATTCATGCGTCGGTAGGTAGATGTAAGATATTGCCTGTTGGCAACGCAGCGGAGACAATCGATAGTGCACATATATTTATTCGAATGGGAAACATGTTTAATTTTAGCGCATGTATTGCATTTCCTTCTTCAATTCAGCATACTTTTGATCTTTGGAAAAAAGAAAATGTCAAGTCAGAAAGCAACCGCGAGTGGATACACAGAAGGCTTTTTGTCGATCTGGACGCACACCTCCAATCGCGTGCGCTAGTGTGCAGCTGCGGCCCAGACCGCGAGGATCTCTATCCAAATTCCAAGCCGGTTTCGTGCGCACCCGGTTTGGCGTTCCGGCTCCGGCTCTCCCTCTCCGATCCGTTACTTGACGCATCACTCCTCCCCTGCCCCAGGCTTTCCATTCCCACACCACACCGCACCAATCACCGCCGCTGCACCGCGCGGGTGCCTGATCCTCCCTCGCATTTCAACTCGCCCCTCCCGCTCCGCGCCGCGCAGCCGCAGCCGCATGGACCTCCCCGTGGTGGATCTCGCGCCGTTCCTCGGGACCGCCGCCGGCGGCGGGGCCGCGGAGGTGGGGGAGGAGGTGCGCGCCCTGTGCGCGACGGTGAGCGCCAGCCTGCGGGACACGGGGGCGCTGCTGGTGAAGGACCCGCGCTGCTCCGCCGCCGACAACGACCGCTTCCTCGACGTCGTCGAGCGCTACTTCTCCCGATCCGCCGAGGCCAAGCGCCTCCAGGAACGGCCCCACCTCCACTACCAGGTAGCCCCTCCCTGTCGCTTCTCTGTATCCTACTAGGCAGACTCTGCATTCGGTTTGGTGCGGATCGGGGGCGAAAGTTTGGGAATTCGGAAGGTTCTGAACCCAAAATTCACCCCTCTGCCTCTGGCAAGGAGGATCATCACTGCTTGTGTTGAATCAAGACCACCAGGGTGATCCCCGTGACTGTGATCCGTCCTATGGCTTATCGATCCATCCTATGATTGTGCTCAATGTATGTGGTGAAAACCGAAAAACCTGATTTGTCCCTGTTCCTGATAAGGTTGGCGTGACACCAGAAGGGGTGGAGGTTCCTCGCAGCTTGGTCGACAAGGACATGCAGGAGAAGATCAGGAGTATGCCCGAGGAGTTTCAGCCAGCCACCCCTAAAGGCCCAGACCCGAAATGGCGGTACATGTGGAGAGTTGGTCCTCGGCCCGCAAATACCCGCTTTAAGGTTGCAATTCCTCTGTGACCTTTTCCGTGCGATGTCAAAATACTTGCTTTAAGGTCGAGATTCCTTTGTGATCTTTGCTGTGTGCTGGATGGTAAACTGGTGATTTGGTTATTCTGGTCACTGAGCTGTAAGTATCCTTGTTTAGGAGCTGAACTCTGAACCTGTTATCCCTGATGGATTGCCTGAGTGGAAAGAGACCATGGATTCCTGGGGTTCCAAGATGATTTCTGCAATTGAGGTAGATATATGCTTTGCTTAGCAACTTTTCTGAATAAATCTATGTTTTCTGCATTCTTTGCACACTGTACGGTGCTGCTGTATCATACATCACTTAGTTGTGCCATATGGTTTTCATAGGTTGTTGCTGAGATGGCTGCAATTGGATTTGGCTTGCCAAAGGATGCATTTACTTCTTTGATGAAGGAGGTACTATTCTACTCTATTCTCTGCGTTTTTTAGTTCTGTTGTAATTTTTAAATCTACTTGAACTGCATGCTCTTAAAAAATGCCAGGTCCCTTCGTTGTGTTTACTTAGTAACTTAAAAGTACCCTAGTGGGTTCTAAGGTTTAGTGTCTGCTCCATATTCCCCTTAAAAAGATGTAGTATGGGATTCAAGTTCTTTGATAATCTGATTGCTATTGCTCAATTATTCTTGTGGATACTAGGGACCGCACCTTCTAGCCCCAACTGGAAGTGACCTGCAGCATCATGGTTCTGAGGGCACTGTTTTCGCTGGGTTCCATTATGATCTTAATTTCTTGACTATACATGGCCGAAGTAGATTTCCAGGCCTGAACATCTGGTTAAGGAACGGTAAAAAGATGGAGGTGAAAGTCCCTGTTGGCTGCCTCCTCATTCAATCGGGGAAACAGGTTAGCTTTTCCACTTTTAATGAACTTATCGTCATGAATTGTTTGGGGATCAACCTTTTTCCGTTTGTTGGTATCATATTTGCTTTGTTCTATCTTATGAGCACTTGTTTTCATAGTCCACGATGTTGTCATCATAGAAATCAGCCCTACTGTTATATATGACTCTTTTTTTTCCTGAAAAATCAAATACTTTATGCTTCCACAAAAGTGGTAAACAAGAGAGAACCGGGGCCTAATTCTGGAATCTTAGATGTGGCTGTGAAATAAAGAAAAGAAGTACTTTACTACTCTTCCCTGATTAGATCTGTTTCATTCTGCACAGCTGGAATGGCTTACTGGTGGTGAGTGTTTGGCTGGAATGCACGAGGTGGTGGTGACAAAGAGAACATTAGAGGCCATAGCATTAGCGAAGGAGCAAAATAGAAGCTTGTGGCGGGTTTCGTCAACAGTAAGTTCCATCGACTCCCATACCGTGTTAGTTTGATCAAGAACTTCATGAGAAGTTGTTGGCAGTCAAATCCTATGTGCTTGACATGTCATTGGCTAACCCGTTGTCTGTTTTTGTAAAACAGTTGTTCGCACACATTGCTTCAGATGCAATTCTAAAGCCACTGGGTCACTTCGCTGAAACACCCAATGCTGATTCATATCCCCCAATATGTGCCGGGGATTATGTTGAACAGGAGCTTTCAGTGATTAACCTGAAAGGAAAGGATGGATTGTAGACTATGCAGTGGATAAACCTGGATATCATGACTGACAGATATCATAACGCAAAACTAAATTATCCAAACTGGCATTTGTCTTCATTTCCAAATGATTCTATACTGAGGGTGCTTCTCTTCTTCCAAACACACCCTTTTATGTCAATATAAACTATGCTTGTTCTTCCCTTTGTTAAGATGTTGGATACACTATTGTGTACCGCACTGATGTTGTGGAAATTGAAGGAAAAAAAAATGCTTAGCTTGCAAATGAAGTGTGCCTGTGTTATCTATCTTGCTGCCCAGGAATGACCTCCAGAAAACCAATCCTGAAACTGTTATTCTCCTCCTAGTGCAGTATGCCATTATCTGTAGTGTCTAAAGTAGTTCTGAATGAGAAAAGTCTTTCCTTCGATCAAAATTACACCTCAAGCAATAAGTTACACTGCAAGCTGCTCGTTCTCAGCACAAATGACTCACAGAAGTCTACATATGTACAGCGACCAATTCGGATACCGTACCCCTTTCATCAGACCCAGTTGTTGGGCAGCGAGAAATTATGGAACCTGAAGGACACGTCTCCGGCGGTGTCCCTCTCGTGCATGATCCCGGGGTCCACTTCCGTCTGCACCCGCTGCTCGACGTGCGCAAACGAGTTCTGCCGCGGCAACTCGTCGAACGCCGGGGACGGCAATGGCAGCGGCAGCGGGCAGGGCTCCCGCCCCGGCCGAGCCTTCGCGTCGGAGTTGCCGTCCCACATGAACACGTGGAGAAAGATCGGGCGCAGGGCGTGGCGGTGCAGGGACAGCTTCTGGCTGAGGGAGACGGTGTCGAAGCACCGGATGGCGCCGGACGTGGACACCATCCATGGCAGGACCTTGTGGCCCGACACCCTCGAGATGATCAGCAGCTTGGACGCGCGCTTCGCCTCCCGGTAGAGGTCGCGGAGCCCCGACCGCGTCGACGGCAACTGGAGGTCGCCGTCGTCCTCCATGACGGATGAGACGTAGATGAATCCCTGCTCAGAGTCACAATCGATTTGAGAGTTCAGGCACATAAAAATACATGCACTAGGACAGGTTGGGAGAATGTATAGCGTGTGTTGCCGCTTCTAAAAAGGATTGTATAGCGTGCGAGACGGTTCGCGTGTACCTCTTCGGTACGGCTGATGGCGAAGCCAAGCCTGGTGTCGCTCTCCTCGAGAGTGATCTCCACCGGCATTTCTCCGCCCGCGGCCGTGTACCAGACGCGAACCGCCTTCACGACGCCAATGTCCACGCCGTGGTAGTCCTCGAAGCCGTAGAGGCTGGCGTTGGCGAGGTTCGGGAGGTCGGCCAGTGAGCCCGAGTTGACCGTCGCGGAGGCTGTCTCGCCGGAGATCTGCACCAAGAACGTTAGATCATGGGAGAAAACGCACACGGATTGGAACAAACAGCGTTCATACAGACTTGATTATTAGTACCCATACCTTGGTGAGAAGGGCCTCAGTTTGGACGTTCAAGAACACGATGGGCACGCCGGCCGCCTGGGACGAGAGCATCCAGGCGTTGGCGCGGGCAAGGGTGTCCTCGACGGAGTTGTAGCGGGAACCGGCGCGGTCGAGCGCCGTGGGCAGGATGAGCAAGGAGAGGAAGCTGCTGGAGTTGGGGATCGGTAGCACCTCCCGCATCTTCTTCTCCCACGGGTAGGACACGTAGCCGTCCTGCAGCTGCGCCTTGCTCAGCGCGCACACCACCCTCGAGCTCCTCGACCCTGAAGAAATGCAGAAGAGTTACAGTACTCAAATCAGTGATTTTCCAGGATCTCTGAAATTATGCATGTCTTTTTTCTTTGTTTCTGACTTAGTAGAATAAAACTGAACGATCAGACCGATAAAAGTCAACCGGGGAATCTCCTAATAATTGCGTTAATAATTCGAGACAGGTTCTTTAAGTCAGATGAATATTCAGCAATCAGCAAGTGGTTCGCGGTGCAGAATAATGAATCTGGCTAAATGCTGATTCCGTTGAACGTGCATCACCGTGTCTGTTGCCTGGAAGTATGCATCTTGAGCTAGACTAAGCAATTGGATACTCTTATTTTTTTACTGACAGGATCTAAAACATTGCATGCGGACCTCCCAGGTTTCATCGTACTTACCCACCATATCTTACGAGGGGCCATGTTTGAATTGTTATTCTAACATCAATTTTACATAATTTTTAATATCATATAATTTCTACACCAGACCAGACTACTAAATTTTATGCTAAAACGTATTTACGGTGGTTCCTCAAATTTGATTCAAAAACATAAATGCGGTACTATTTTAAGTATAGTAGATTTTCTTTTCATTATTATTTTAAAATAATATTTTTGTGCAGGCGCGCATGGCGTGCCAATCTGACTAGTTACTACTATGACTTACAGTAACCTAATATCCGGGTTAGAATTCTACCATAGTCTGCATCGTATTTTCAGCAAGCTTGCAAATGCGAGAAGTAACAAGACCTAGTGCTTTTGTATTGTTCCCAAGAATATGCTCGACTACATAGCATTGCTTGTATGCATCATCTGGATCATAGACTACCTTTATAATTTTTCAGGCGAAGCTACTCCAAAAACTTCCCAACAAATTAACCAGCAGTCTGAACAGTCAACAAAACAAGAGCAGCAATGATATAAGCACCCTCTACAATCCTATCCCATCAGATCCTGGATATTCTGAGCATATTCACAGATAGGACGAATATCGGATCATGTTTGTACTCCTCGAAGTGATCATTTTTGACTGTCGTAGTCTGTGCCGATCCAAGCATATGCCTACCTACCAGCCTATGCACACTACCAAGCAACCAAAATCACTATCCTGAACACGCCCAAATGTTAGGAAACGATAAAGCGCCTGTCACCTATCAAAGCCAGCCTACTTGCTCAACTTTCTGTGCACCAAAGTCCGCATGCAGAGGGCACAAGCACGCACCTATCCTTTTTCCCAAGTCCAACCCGGCATGCAACGAAAACTACGTCGCGGACTTTTACTTTCCACAAACTAAATCAAATTGATGTACGGTCTAAGGGTGGATCAAAAAATGATGCAAAAATATCTAAAATTCAATCTGCACGGAGAAGAGGATAAGCATATGCTTGGTAGTGGTTGTGATGCTACCTCTGATGGCGATGCACTCGCTCTCCATGCTGTCGACGAGGCCGACGGCGTAGTTGGGGTCGCGGATGGAGCGGAGCACGTACTGGCGGCTGCGCCCGATCATCCCCCCGCCGCCGCCGCCGCCGCCGCCGCCAACGGACTCCTGCGGCACGATGCAGGCCTGCATCCTGGCGGCGGTGGCGGCCGCGCCCGGCGCCGCCAGCTCCCCGCTGTCATCCCCGCCGGCGGCGACGAGCCGCTGCTGCTGCCCGCCCTGCGCGTGGCGGCGCACGCGCACCTCGACGGAGGTGTCCCCGCGCTTGAAGGCCGCGTGGAGCAGCTTCTGCAGCGCGGCGCGGCCGCCCTTGAAGGGCGCGGCGTGCGCGGCGGGTCCGCCCCGGCCGCCGACCCCGATGAGGAGCTCCTCCACGACGTCCCCCGTCTGCACCGTCTCGCTGCTCCCGGGCCCCCACTCCTCCGCCCGCGACCCGCCCGCCACGCACTCGATCGCCACCACCACCCCCTGCCTCCTCCCGCTCTCCATGGGCATGCCCCCCCTCCTCTCTCTGTGTGTCTCCTCCTCGCGAGCGTGGGCGTGGCCTATCTATCGAGGGGGAGGAGGATCTAGCAGGGCAGCTCGAGCGACGCGGACCCGGGAGGAAGAGCAGAGCAGCTCGGCTCCCTCGCGCAGATTCCTCGGCCTCTTCCGAGCCGGCGGCGGCCGGTAGAAATAGGAGACGCTTTCCAGGAGGGTGCGGATGGAATGGAAGCGACCGAGCGCGTGATGGTCACTGGGACGATGCCACGACGGCCACGCGTCGAACCGGACGGAAAAGAACCCCCCGGCCCGGTAGGTGAATCCGCGCCCTCCGTTGTCAGACAAGTTGTTAGCAGAGTGGATGTCGTGGGGAGGAAGAGCCGGGCCCGGAATTTTCGTTGAGTGCTCGACCCTCGGCCGGCGCGAGTGCCTCTCAAGTCTGATCGGCAGATCCCAGGTGTGCGATTCCGGCGGCCTCGCCGGATCGGAATTCAGAACAACGGCACACGCACTGGCACTGCAGCTTCGATGGGCTCGTGTCACGTCAGGACACCCCTCGGGCTTTATTCTCCGGACATCAAACGAAATCACAGTGTTACATTGACTGTGAACCAACATGTTGAACACAGCTCTTAACACGATCTGTCCTGTTAAGAAGACTCGAACCCGATTTTCCAACGCCACCTCAACTGTACCCATTGGTCAAGGCTTGTCTGTTACGGCTCACGCCTTCTCATTGGAGGACCTGGGGGGAGTACGACCGCGCGAGTATCATAATACCGCCACCGCCGAATCCAAAATTTTCCGAACACCGCCGATGAATCTAAATACCATTTTCTAGGTCGTCGTCGGATATCCATGACATCATCCCGGAAGAGAAATTCAAACGGATGGCCCGTACATGATACGGTACGCCAATCGATCCTTGTCCAGTGAAATTTAAAAATCATCAAACCAAGTGGATCTAGCTTGCGCGGCCACTCAATCAAGTGGCATTTCTATATTACATGGATCCACCAATCAAAGGCCGCCGTCTGACAAAAAAAAGTGTATAATAATATAGATTCAGTATACGGATTGTAGAAGTCCGGTGTCATGAAAAGGAAAGAAATGAACAGTTGCCTACTGCTCTCGGTGACCATTTGTCCATTTCATACAGGGAAATACCAAGAAATATACGTCTCGGCTTCCACGCGTAATTGCTAGTCAAGTTTCGCGTTCATGCGCCGGTGCCCAATAATGGCGGTGTACTAGAGGACGTGAAAATTCCATTTCTACGGGATGAGCGCTGGGAAGAAATAACATCGTAGGAATGGATTACGGAGAAGCAGATAAATTAGCCATCTTCGTTGACGTCAGAGCAAGTTGCGATGTTGACATATCCACTTCATCGCAGCATTAAAAGTGCTTTTGAATTTCTATAAGCTTGCAAAGTATGGTTGAAAATGAGAGCAAACATCACAATTCGAGCAAGTTCTGCTTATGCTGAAATCATTACTTTGGAATTTGGATTGACCTTTTAAACTGTTCGGAATACGGTCCCTGCAATCTCTTGCCCCGAAAACAAGTAATCGAATCGATACATGAAAATTTGACGTGAATTTCATGTGTCCTGATATGCAACTCCGAGATTAAATTTGCCCTTTACGGCTTTAACCATTAAAGAGCCTGCAAACCTGTTTTTCACCATGGTCAAAACACCATTTGACTTGCATAAACCTACCCATACCCTGCTTTCTTCAATGGTCAATCCAGAACGTTGATACGGCATCCAACGGCATCTGCGATGCGTAGCACAGAAAAGAAGATCTCCGAAGCCGAAGGGAAACTCTGTCCCCACCCAAGCTAGCAGACCGAAATGGCATCCACCTCACCGGAATCCGCCGTCGCCGCCGCCGGGGATGCCAACGATCCCATCCAAATCCGTCGCCTAGAGCTGTCCGACCAAGAGAGGGGCTTCGTGGATCTCCTTTCCCAGCTCTCCACCTGCCCGGACCTCACTCCGGCCGAGTTCGCCACGCGCTTCGCCGAGCTCGCGGCTCAAGGCGACGACCACGTCATCCTGGTGGCCGAGGACCCCTCCGCCCCGGAGCGGAGGATTCTCGCCACGGGGTGCCTCTTCGTGGAGCGCAAGTTCCTGCGAGGCGGCGGCAAGGTCGGGCACGTCGAGGACGTGGTGGTCGATGCCGCCGCGCGCGGCAGGGGGCTCGGGCTCCGCATCGTGCGCCGCCTTGTGGGGATCGCCAGGGACGCCGGCTGCTACAAGGTCATCCTCGACTGCACACCCGAGCTGCGCGCCTACTACGCCAAGTGCGGATTTGTGGAGAAGGGGGTTCAGATGGCTGTCTACTTCTGAACCAGACTTCAGAGGTATGGCTCCTCTGGAAGTGCTGAAAGAAATGCTGTAGTTGATCGTTGGCAAAATACACTAGCATTTGGTTGTAGTAGAGCAGCATAGGTGTAACAAGATTCAAATGCATTTGAACCAATTGCGCAAACACTCCAAACAGTGATGTGCGTACCATTCTGTATCTGGAGTTAATTTGGCTTGCTCAAGTTGGTGATGGAAGATGAGCTCTAGAACTAAGGATAAACTTGAGTTTTGAGTTCAAAACTGAACCAGTTGAGGATGTTTGGTGCAGTGCAGTCATTTGTACACCTCATTTCTTATATATGCTCTCAACCGTCAATCTGTTTTGCAGCTTAAGCTTGTTACATTTTACCATTCCATTATAATTCATATACCACTGAACAGACATATGAAAATCCTATCATGCATGCTGACTAATGTTTTGCTACATATACAAAATGTTATTTCAAGCTACGAGGTCGCCAATTAAGGTTTTCTCATCCTTTGCCTAACTCATATAGATTGATATTTATCCTAGCGTTACAACGTGTTACATTTGTCTTTCTGCCATCTTACCAACTCAGATCACTTATTTTCTTCTTACTAGAGCTACGGCTAGGTTCAGATGCAGCATTGTTTTGTGCTAATAGGAATTGACAACATTTCCTTTATGTGTCATTATTCAAAAATCAATGTCGAATTTTTGAAACTTCTGCTCTATGCTGCTACAATTCCTTTTTTGCCTCATTGATTTTAAGATCTTACAGTCCATCCCATTTTCTGTTGCAGAGTCATTGCTGAAGATTGATGGGCTTATCCGCTTATGCGCTTGTTCTGCTCTGGGGACCCATCCAGAAATTTCTGATTTCAGCATGGCAGCATTTGTATGAACCATATGCTGTGCTTTTTTTTTACTGATGTTTTTGACGTTGAGAAATTTCCTTGGAGCTATTAATTCTTTACAAGGACGATAAATTTCCAACAGTTATCA
Source organism: Setaria viridis (assembly GCF_005286985.2). NCBI lineage: Eukaryota > Viridiplantae > Streptophyta > Magnoliopsida > Poales > Poaceae > Setaria > Setaria viridis. The sequence continues at coordinate 35,843,582 of NC_048263.2, forward strand.
GGCCTGCTAGCTTTCCTGCTTTGTTATTATGAGGTCACCACGAAATGCTTCCCCTTTCTATCCAGATGTTTGCACCAGATGTTAAGATCACTAATTCTTTATAAGGACGATAAATTTCCAACAGTTATCAGGCCTGCTAGCTTTCCTGCTATGTTATGGTGAGTTCACAAAGAAATGCTTCCCTCTATCCAGATGTTTGCATCAGATGTTAAGATGACACGCCTTGGGTCTGGAAAGACCCATAATGCTTGCCGTGTGCCACCAAAAGGTCCTAGGTGCTTATGCCTGCAATTTGCTGAGGCTGTAGGATGAAGCGTGCAACAAACTGAAAGAGCACTCAAACAGAAACCCAAGCTGGACATCATTAAACTGAAGAGAATGATACGATTCCCACCTAGGCTATATAAGCCTAAAACACACCACAACATGCAGCTTAAACACAACTGGTACTATCTGACATTTGATACCCACAACACGTTGTGAAGAGAGCGAGCATTCACTGATGCAAGAAAACATATGCTGATGGTTCATCACACGCTTGTAGGTAGGTTCACAGCACACTATAAGGTTTCCACTAACTTGGCAAAGTAGTCAAAATTTCAAGCACTTGAAAGAAATGAGCGAAGTCTCCAATCTTCTATTACATAAGTCATCAACAGTAGATAACAATAAGCTAAAGCAACATTATCAAATTTGCTCTCATGATACGCACTAAGTGCTAGCTGATTGAATCCACGGTGGGACTTAATCCTCATCCTCAACAACCTTAGTACCCAAGCCTTTGAGACCCTCGGCAGGGATCTCAGCAACTGTGACCAGAGAGTAGAGTTCCTCCTTGGCATCTTCCTCATCGTTCCTCTTACGGGCAATTCTGACACGGACTCTCCTTGGCACACTCCGGATACCACTGCTCCAGATGTGCTTGTTGAGCTTCACATCGATCCGAACATCAGTAGTACCCATGGCCTTCTGTGCAAACTTCCTAATCTCCTTGATGGCATTTGGTGCCTTCTTCTTGAAGGTGCTGTATACAATCAACGGCAGATTAGATATCACTACAATGACTGATCACTATATATCAATTTGCTATACATGACTTCTCAAACTTGAGAGTTAAAAGAGATTCAACTACAGGAATTAATAGACAGCAAAATATTGGATTTCTGTGTGATTGTTGCACCCAAATGGAACACATGACAGCATGTCAAGGCAACATGTGTAACGATGAATGGCATCTTTCTACCAGGCATGTAACTGTATCAACCACTACATTGTATAAGACAGATACCTGACTATGTCCGGACAAACAAAAAATGATTATGGATCAGATATGCAACTCCCAACATATGATGGCAACATATTCATAAAACAGCAAAACATAGAACTTCTATATAGATGTAGCACCCAAATGGAACACATGACAGCATGTTAGGGCAACATGAGTAACGATGAGTGACATCTTTGTACCGGGCATGTAACTGTATCAACCACAATTGTATAAGACAGATACCTGACTATGTCCGGAAATCGCAAACAATATTATGTAGATGATACAGTAACTACCAATCAAATTACACATGGAAGCTAGAATGGGTGAAAAATGTACTGCCCAAATGGAACACATAGTAGCACGATGAGAAGCAAAACGTGTAACGATGAGCAGGTTACATATCCCGGGCATGTAACTGTGTGCAGCCACAGAATGATAAGGCAGACACCTGACTATACCCGATAAGCACCTAATAGAACGGGACTAACGAAAACAAATAGCTATTTCATACCACTACTCATCAATTAAAACAAGACAAACTCGAGATAAAATGTGGGATCAAATACAAGAGCAGGATCCAAAAAAATCTAATCCCGCTCGGTCAGATGATTCCGACTGTACTATAGCTGGTAAAGGATACTGATCCAAACAGGTGTACCAACCAATTGCGAGCCCACAGAGTGCTCGCAGGCCGTAACCCTCCGCACCAGCATCTCACAGAACAGGTCGTCGAAGAGCGATACTACTCTCCAACACACAGATCTACTCAGCTGCTACCGCAAAGTTTGGGAATGGTACAGAAGGGCAGGGGAAGGAAGGGGACGATACCATCCGTGGAGGCGCTTGTGGAGGTTGATGGTGTACTCGCGAGTCACCACCTCGTCCTTGCGTGTGCCGGGGCCGCGCTTCTTCTCCGACATCTCCGCTCCGCCGCCGCGTCCGCCTTTCTCCTTTGCTCGAGCTCGAGGGAGGTTGCGGCGTGAGGAGATAAACCCTAACCGCGCCCGCCAGGGTCGCCTTTTTATAGCGGCGCGAGTTAGGGCTCCCTACCCTTTTGGGCCTCTCCTCCCGAATACGAGACCAGCCCATGTGTACAGAATTAGGCCCATTTAAGTAGACCGTCTCATTTTCCTCCTCCTCTTCTTCATCTTTTTTTTAATGCTTGCAGATACCTTGTTCATCCCGCCCGTGAGAAGCTTGAGAGCTGTGAATTGTGATCACGTAGCAGTGGAGGTTGCGGGAGTTAGATGTCCGCTTTTTTTTTCTTTTGGAAACGTTCGCTTTCGAGGCTAGCTGATTGAGATCTTATTTTGGCTTTGATGATACACTTCCTTCACAGTATCACCCTTAGCTGAGCAATTCAATATCTCCAACGCGAACATGACCAGATTTTTGTATATCTTCTGAAAACGGAAGCTACGAAAAACGACCAACTCCACGACCCTCGCAGTGTGCCCCGTCATTTGACAAGTAACAGCTACCGATAAACCAGTCAGTTCGACCAACTACTGAAAAATATCGGTCAGTCTCTGTCGGTCTTCTGAGAAGACTGAAACATTAAGCTTATCGATTACATCATGGTCACGACTCACTACCGGCGGCTTAATAATTGCCTAATCACAATAGACATCAGCATAGGCCAGAGAACGCTTGCCATTGCAATACTCCATACATGCAAACAAGCCAAAGGTAGCATTGAAGCATGATACATTACTTTATTTGGGTTTCAGCAAATGTTTGTTGCACGCCACAAAACCAGTACAGAAATGTGATCACAGTGACCAATCATGTAAACATGTACTAGCTGATAAATATCAGTGAGATAAAAGAAGTAGTAGCCTATGGGTTGACAAAGGAGCAGTGAAAAAAATGTAATCAGCATCAAATATGCTAGGCAAGAAATAATAAACAAGCAAAGAGGACAGATTTGGTACGGGAAAGATATTCTTGCAACCATTTCATAGCCAGGGAACAAACTATAGTTCCCAATTTGGGAGTGGCAAAATTGGCATTTTGCCATAAATGCGCAACTGTAGCATTTCGTTTGTATTTATGAATTATTGTCCAAACATTGACTTTGTATTTATGAATTATTGTCCAAACATTGACTAATTAGGGTCAAAAGATTCGTCTCGTAAAATACAACAAAACTGTGCAATTAGTTTTTGATTCATCTACATTTAGTACTCCATACATGTACCGCAAGTTTGATGTGATGGGGAATCTTCTTTTTGCATAGTGTCAAAGTTGGAATTTTGGAGGGAAGTAAACAAGGGCCTAGTGAAAGCAGGTTGCCTCCAGCAGCAGGAAGAGGAAATTAGCAGGACTTAGTTACAATTTCCTGCCAAAAGAATAAGGACAACATAGACCGAACTGTGGCAGATTTCTGAAAATAGCAGTTGCCCACAACCACATTGTTAGTTTACAGTAGAGAATTAGCTAGGATACTAGATCTGCTCTGAAAGATGGCGAATCTAATCATCTCAAGTATCTTCACAATCCATGGAGTGAAATAAACGGTCAGAAGAAAGTTGGAGCTTTAGGGAAAGATGTTGACATGTAAGGGATGCAGTGGCTTGGTGAAGTAAAAATGTGATTGCAAGACAACAACAATGTAGTTCCTGATGTGCGAAAACACAGACAGAATTCAATATTTGTTTTAATATTAACAAACACTGCATAATGGAACGGTTGGAAAAGGTATTCTAGTTACTTAAGCTATGACTGGCTTAGTGGCTTACCTCAACTTTTAATTTATGCTAATTGAGTATATAAACTAATGTAACTACTAACTACTTAGCCACACCTGAACAAGCACAAGCAGACTAATAACATAACCTCATACCCACAGACCATGAAGGAACAGAAGAGTGTATACAAAGTGCCAAACTACATGCAGAATATTAGTTAATAGATTCAGGATTTAAAAGACCATGAAGAAACTCATGATCCAGTTTGACTATAGTCTCTAGATTTGTAATAGAAGAATGCAACGCAATCACAACATATGCCATGCCACTCTTATCAATAAACCAAATGGACAATCTGTGCAAAAAATGACAGAACTACAAGCTTCAAGAATGACACATTTATGACTTTTGCCTGTCATCTACAAAGCACAGACATCAATAGATCAAAGCAACGCTATTGTCCAATAGCTCAAATTCACAAAGACAAGCGCAATAGAGGCTCAAATGGTTCCACAGACAACAGAAAAAGTCTACAGTACCTACTAGGCACAGTATCTATTATTTAATAGATACAAGATTTAGAAGAACCATGAAAAATCTCAAGATACAATTCAACTGTTAGAAAAACATTGTACTTCACAATGCAATACTGATCTTACCAATCAATAAAGTGGAACGATATACTATTATTACCAATCAATCAAGTGGACAGCCTGAGCTAGAACAACAGAACTATGTGACCAATTTCATTAATTGTTCATCGATAGCCTTCACCATTCGCTCTTTCCCAAGAATCAGGACGCCCACTAGATAAATCTAATCGATCAAAGCATGAGCACTACCCAATCTGTCAAATTAGCACAATACGCACCAGAGATTTCATAACAAGAGTAGAATTGGCAAAGCATATTACAAAAATCAGGGGGTTAAAATGGATTTCACAGCTAACAGAAGAATTAAGTCCTCAAGCTTTATTCCATTCCGGATTCAGCTCATCATATCATACAGAAGAAGAAAAGAAAAACAAGCGCCTAGTAGGCGAGGTTCGATTTGTCCGCGCGCACGCAGTACAGATCGAGCGAACCCTTCGATCCGATGAGATCAAGCAAAGAGGCAAACCAGAGGTCAGATCAGACGGCGGAGGGCGCGGCGCCCGCGGACTCGGCCTCGAGATACCGGCAGATCCGCTCGACGACCTCCCTCCCCTTGGCGCTGTTCTGCAGGAACCTCTCGGCGCACCGGGTCTCGACCTTCTCGGCGACGGCGGCGAGGGCCGCGAGCGGGCGGCACCGGATCGTGGTCTCCTGCCTGAACTGCGTCCACTCGTCGGGGCGGTCCGGGTGGGGCCTGTATGAGGCCCTCTCCTCGACCTCGATGAGGCCCCGGAGGCTGACGTTGCGCACGACAACGTCCATGGCGCGGCGTTGTGCGTCGACAAGCGAGGTCTCGACGCAGTGGCAAAGCGCGGCGCCGTTGGGGGACGCCGCGGCGGACGGGAGGAGGCGGCGGAGGATGAAGGGGAGCGGCGGGGACCGCACCGTGATGGAGCGCGCGGCGTGGAGGCGGCCCGTGTCCGAGTCGAGGCGGCGGTGGAGGGTGTGGACGTCGGCGACGTGGGAGAGCGCCGTGCGGGAGGCCGGGTCCGTGAACTTGCGCCACACCGCCGCCGTCACGCGGTCCCACGGGTGCCGGTAGACGTGCTCCTGCGCGTACACCACCATGGCGCCGGCCGCCGGTCTTGGCCTCGTGGGGCTGCGGGGGTTTTGGCTGGATTTGATTGATTTCCTCTTTCTTGCGGCGAGGGTTTGGGCCTCCAGGGGGTGGCTGGCGACTTGGCGAGGACGGACGAGGAGGGGAAGAAGAGGCAGGAAAGGAGGAATGGAGGAGGAGAGGTGGTTTTTGTAGGGCCCGAGCCCGATCGAGCCGTGCGGCCGCCGCTGGATTTTTGGGTCGTGGGGAGGAAGGCAGCCCGAACCTGCCGGCGAGGCCGAGTGGTGCGGTCGGCACGTGACCCCGAGTCCCCGACTCTGACCTCCTCCCGCCCGCGTGTCCCGAGCGGTTTCCTTGTGCTGCCGCGTGTGCTGGCAAAGCGTACCCCAGAGCTCAGTGCATCCGTGAGGAGAAAACGTATTCTATGTTTACGCCTTCCGCTTGACTTGGGAAACAGGAGAAAGACTACTCCGAACCAGGCGAGCAGCCGCCACCGTGACCCGCGACCTTTCCTTGTCAGGCTCAGATGGCGCTCTCGCACCTCTCCCGCCGCCTCCTGAGCCCGACGGCCGCCGCGGCGGCGCGCCTCCCCAAGACATTCTCCCATGGGCGCGATCCATTCATGATCATCCACCCGGGCCGCCGCTTCTTCTCGGCGTCCGCATACCCCAGCTCCTCCTCCACGCCGTCAGAGCCCGAGCCCGGCCCCGGCACCCCCGGCTCCGCGCCCGCGTCGCCTGACGAGATGCGGCACCAGGAGATCGAGGGCCCCACGGTGGAGCGCGACACGTCGCCCCTGGCCGACGAGACGCGGCGGGAGATCGACGCGCTCCGCCGCACCGTGCAGCGCCTCAGCGGCTCGCTCGCGCTCCTCGGTGGGGCGCACCTCGCCGCCGGCTCGTGGATCGCCTACGGTGCCCCGCCCCTCGGCGTCGAGACCGCAGCCGCGGTGCAGGGCGTGGCGGCGTTCGCGTTCCCCTTCGCGGTCGCCCTGGTGCTGCGCCGCGCCATCAAGCCCATCGCCTTCTTCCAGAAGATGGAGGCCAACGCGAGGCTGCAGGTGCTCACTCTGTGCCTCCAGGCTACGAAGAACGTTAACCTCATGCTGCTCCGGACGCGGGTGATGACCATCTCTTGTGCTCTCGGGGTGTCTGTCGCGTCAGTTGCTGCGATATTGATGCGGTGAGTTTAAAGCTCAGATCTCGTCGAGAAGGATGGTTAGTATCAGTAACTGAGGAATAATAATGAACTGTTAATAGGCAAATAGACTTCGAAGTTGGAAAATTTGGTGCTTTTGGATGTTGGACTGTGCTTAGTTTTGGTCATTGTACACGAAACAAAGGAGATTATAATGTGATTGTCATTGTTTGAGATATTTCTAGTACAGTGAGTGATATTCCTCTTCAATTGGATCGAACCAGTTGGGCGAAATTCAGCATTTTCCTTAGATTTTAGATGAACCAGCTCCATGTTGATATCCTGTTTGTTAATAACATGGTTATAATTAGGGGAAAGCTATACTGTGCTCGCGCATTTCTTTGGCTTCCCACACTTGAATTTTCTCCTCATCCCATCTTCTGCGTCTTCACCGAGATTTGATCCGTCTTCTTCATCTCCGGTAAGACCCAGCTCCATCTGATCCATCTCCGGCGAGCTCCGATGAAGGCAAGAGGTTAGGGCCTTAGGGGATTTGGGTTTGGGGATGGGGGATTCAGGCCCTGGGGTTCCTGGTGTTGCAGGGCATAGAGGGGGGTCTGGAGGTGGCAGGCCGGACAGGCGGTGATGGTGGCCGCGGGGACGGCGAGGCACGGTGGCGGTGGCGCCGCTGGCCGGGCAGTGGAGGATGGCGGTTGGGCCAGGTGGGGGCGGGGGCACCAAATCTGGAGTGGTTAGCGTGCGGGTGGGGAGCGGCAGCGAGAGCCGCCGGAGACGGGGTGGAGGAGGGTGGGGTGGGGGCACCGGCATTGACTCGTTGAGGAGGAAGCTTGCGCTGTTTTGTTTCGGAGGAGAAAGAAGGACCGAGGAAGAAGAAGGGAGGAAGAAGAAACAACAGCAGACGTCAGATGCAGATCCAACGGTTGGTCGGGTGTGAGGGGAAGTTGAAACACTCGAGCGCAAGCTAGGTAGCCCCAATAATTACATCTTAGAGCGGAGCGTCTTCTAACCCTCTTACAGCCGAACTATATTTTGGAACTCTGTGTTTTGGCAAGGTTATATGATCTTACGCTAGAGTACTACAATTCCTGGTTCAATCAGTACTGAGAGGTGAGAGCAGATGGACCTTTGTGATTTGGCAAGGTTTTATGATCACCTTTTGCTTGAAGACTACTATTCCTGATTCAGTTGATACTGAGATCAGAGCAAACTGGTTGTGGCATGTGCTTAGTTCAGAAGTCAGATTTGGTCTCTTAGATGTTTCTCCAAGATTACCTTATGTAGATATGTGATGTCAAGGAGTAAGTAGGAGGTAAATGGAAATAGCATTGTATTAAATACAGTATTGGGAGTCGACTAGAGTGGTGTTTTATTGCGAAGATTACCTTCATTGTTAATGGTTGAGAAAATGGATTTATCATAATCTTTCAATAGTTTCGCTAAATCTAGTTCCAGATTTTTCTTTTGTTTTCTGATTGTGTTTGTTCATTTCTTTCTCTTTCCTTTTTTTCTTCTTTCTTTTGTTTTTGGGCCCTTGGCCTTCGGACCTTGTTTTTGGTTCTTTTATCCCTTCTTAATTTAATGGTGTCAGTCCTCCTGTCAGTTCAAGAAGAAAAAATAGTTTAAACAAACAGGACTCAATATTTTTGCTGCTTGTTAACGTCGGTTATCTTGTTGGTGATTCACTGGTGACTGTCTAGTTAGGCATCAAAATATATTATCTATATTTTTACCAAAAAAAGAACTGGATGGAAGGTAAGCACCCTTGCATTACTGCATATTATCCACATCCTTGCATTAGTGTACCCACTTTTAATCCTGACTTGCTTCTGTAATGTTGTAGTTGGATCAAGATTTTGAAAGGAGGGACATTTGATATCACAAAGTTTCTTTTTTAATCAGCTTTAGTAGCAGTTATTTGAGTTTCATTTTGGTACTTAAAGACCCATATCTCTATTAAATGCTGGATCTTTGTTTTGGTAATACAGTGTTTCTCCACTTGCTGTACCCTTTGTTATAAGCATTACAGCACCATTGTCTGCATCTATGCTCCAAACCATTTTTCTCTAGTTTGTTGTCTCTAATGTGCATTGGCAATTTTATGCCCAAGTATGGTAGAAAAGATTTGTTTGTCTTTTTTTGAACCAGTAAATTTGTTTAATCTTCTTTTTGAATAGGTGAATTCTCATGAAATTTGGACAAGCCAACTTCAGTTTAATATCTTTTAGGTCAGATAACTTTTTCTATAGGTCTATCTTTCCTGCTGCATATGTGTCTCTTGTAGCCAATCAGCCATTGGGAATCATTTGATGAATCTAACCAAATAATCACCTGGTGTTATTGATTGCTATGAAGCAATCAGAGTCTAGAGATGAAGTGTAATGTTCTTTTCAAATTACAACTCAGGTTCACAGATCAATTGGTTCCTCTACAAACATGCTAAAGACATCGAGATACTTCTTGGGTTTGTTTACCGAAGTTTCTTTTTCACGCTGTTGTAGCCTTGTAGGGATGACAGCTTGAATTGATTGATAAGCTGAATATTACTGGTCTTTAGCGATCCTGATGTGAGCTAAGCTTCTTTTTTTTTTCTGCTAAATGTTTTTGAAATCGCTGAGCTGTATAATTTGGATTTAACTTGATGTCCATTGTTTCGTGATGGATACATCGTGGTCTAGCTAAGTATGTAGTTTAAGACAATAAGCAATTTGTAATCATTTGACAAATCTAACCAAATAACCACCCAATCTTATTGATTGCTATGAAGTGATTAGAGTCTAGAGATGAGTGTAATGTTCTTGTCAAATTACAACCCCAGTTCACAGATCAATTGGGTCCTATACGAACGCGCTAAAGAAATCGAGATACTTCTTGGGTTTGTTTACCTAAGTTTCTTTTTCACACTGTTGTAGGGATAACAACTTGGATTGATTGCTTAGTTGAATATTACCGGTCTTTAGCAATATTGACATGAGCTAAGCGATTGGATTTTTTTTTTGGCTAAATGCTTTTGAAATCGCTGAGCTGTATAATTTGGATTTAACTTGATGTCCATTGTTTCATGATGGATACATCATGGTCTAGCTAAGTATGTAGTTTAAGACATGACAGTATACAACTCTTACCAGATGGTTCTTAAAAAGCCATGGATTTCTAATTCATTAATAAAGGGATTTGTCTTCTCCTGTTGAAGAGAGTGATGTTTCATTTGAAGAGCCCCATTTCTCACACACTCTTTTACTGGCCTCAAGTCACCTGACAAGGATAAGAAATAGAAGAAAAAACAGAGAATACTGCACTGTGTTTACCTTGTTGTTTAGACTAGGTCAAGCAGAGCTTTTTGTAGAGGATGTGCACCAGGCATTCTCTACTGTGTAGGTTTCGTTGCCTTTTATGCTTCTTTTAGACAACACTGTGAAATAGCTTGTCACCATGCTTTTGGATAGTACAGATTCACCGGCAGCATTGTCCACCACCAATAGGCCTTGTCTTAGCTGCTGGATAAACGTAGCGCTTGTGTCAACAACTGGATAAGAATTGGCAATTATTGGTGCTCTTTCTTGCCATTATAAATAGGCACCTGTAATGCAAGGAGTATGCACACCTATCTCACTCAACTTCAGAGTCCATTGAGTTTCAGGTCTCTTTTCACTCAAGGAAACATGCATTCTTGGGCATCAGTGGTTCAGCGCTGCATGTAGTTCTTCAACTCTTTGATTTGTGCTAACCTCCTTGAGCATAGGATCAAGCCTATGCAAACATTGCTACGTTCTTCTTCCTGCACCAGGATGGGGAAATCCTTATGTTATGCCCATAACATTCTTGACCTTGCAAGGCCAAGGCACAGTGGCTGGCTGGCTGCAAGCTGGGGAAGTTTGTTGGCTGGTCCGTGAAAGTGAGACTCATCTTTGTTGAGTGTCTGTCCTTCTCAGCTTAATCTCTGTTCAACATGCAGACCAGTAGACTATCTTCTGCATCTATGTATTGATCTTTTCTAATGTCTGTTCAACATGCAGACCAGTATATTATATCTTCTGCATCTATGGATTGATCTTTTCCTTTGTGTGCTGGGAAAATGCGTTTTGTTTCTTTCCAGCTGGTAAATCCGGCATGGGTGCCTGAAATAACATGTATTTGCATCTGAATCTGGTTGGTGTCATGCTGCATTGTTGCTGCAATGCTGTGTCTAATTTTCTCTGAAATGAATGCTTACAAATCACTTGCGGCCATGCTCGATCACATGCTGCTTACACCAACATTCAGAAACATCGCACAAAGTTGGGTGTTGCTGGCCACTTGGGGATGCGGGTTTGCAGCCTTTCTGGAGTTTTTTGTGAGCTTGAGCTTGAACCTTTCCGGTGCGTGCAAGTGCAAGTTGCAAAGTAAGATACGGCCTGGAATGTCGATGTAGTGAGATATTTCTACTTGTCTTTGGCGACAGAGTATCTCGTCTTTACCTTGCCATTCTTTTTGCAGTTGTTGGATCTGAGTTGCTTTGCACGTCGCCTCTCCATTTTTCTTCTCTCGTTTCTGCAAAATCCTGTGCTGCTTTTTTACAGCGTTTTGTGTTAGTACTCCTTGAAGCGTTCGTGTAATTGTGGAATGTTAAAGCAGTTTCTTCTCCTCCATGAAGGAGCTGGGCCTGCTGGGGTGGATTGGGAGTTTGGGACCCTGCTGAGAGTCGATCTGCACAGCGATCGATACCTTTTTGGATGCATCGCCTGTGCCTCTAATTAACCATCATGTTGCAGCTTTTACAGTACTTATTTTTGCAACCGCGAGCTGATTGCAGGGATCAGAAATTGCAGCAGTTCTCTCCGGAGTCCGGATGAGTACAGTGAGGAGTTTGATTACTTGAGTCTCCATAGCACAGCCGTACCACCTTGCAAGTTCGTTCAATTCAGTTACTTTTTGGAGTATTACTTTGTAGTACCATGTACTGGCACCTCATTCACTGTCGCTTCAACTAGAAGGTGATCGTCCATTCCCCAACCTTGTTTGAGGAATGGTGTTCTAAAAGTAACAGTGAGTATTACTTCCCTATGAACTTTGCCTGTGCGGCAATTCGTACCGGAAAGAAGACGCGCTAGGTTAAGAAGCAGAACACTTTATAGCATCGTACGAATCACAAGCCGCACATCCTCAACCACGCGTAAGACATAACAAGATACCATGAAATGAAGAAACAACCATAGGGGGGAACATTTATGCAAAATTAAGCACACATCTACGCAGGATGATTAAATCGAATTGTTGAATTGATCCAAACAAATGACAAGTACATGTGTCGATCCCTCTCTCGAAGGGATTGAACAACAAATAACAAGACACCAAATTAAACTGGTGCATCAGCGACATCATCAATCAATTCGTTAAATTAAGCAGAAGAAGAAGGGGGAAAAAAGAAGAAGACAAAGACCGGCGGCCGCCATCATGCCTCCCCTCCGTCTCTTTCTCCTCCTCCTCCGGTCGGCCGGCCGGCGGCTCACTGAATGTAGTAGGCGAAGAAGGAAGCCACGGCGGCCCCGAGCGCGGCGCCGAGGGCGGGCGCGACGGCGGAGGACCCGCTGGTGGGGGCCGGAGCCGGGGCGTCCGCGGCGAGCGCCACGGTGGCCGAGGCGGCGACGAGGACGGCGCAGGCGATCTTCTTCATCTCCATCCCTTCTTCTGCGAAACGACGGAACGGAGGCGAGCAACAAGAAGAGCTGCGGCGAGCTTGGCTGCTGCTGCTTTTCTTGGCTTGCCTCTGCGCCCTCGAAATTGCTTGCTTGCCTGGGAAGCGAGGGGATGGGCGGGGTGGGGGATTTATAGCTGGGATTAACGGGTGCTAATCCCCGGAGGGGAGCTCTGAGCGGGGCGATCGCGAGTGGGTGGGCCGCCATGTGGTGGCGCCCGCTACGTGCCTGCATGTGCATGCGAAGCGGGCGAGTGGCTGGGCGGTCATCTCGCGGCGGGGGATGGGAGGAGACGAGACGAGACGAACGGGTCGCGTGGCGTGGCTCGTTGCGCTTTCGTTATCGAAGTTGAACGAGTCCCCTTTCTTCGATCTGCTAATAGTCATCAGGCGCGCACGTTTATTTGCGTGTTGTAGCTGCGTGTTAGTTTTGGAAGAAAATTGGGCTCTGGTTGACGTTCTGTTGTGACGTGTCTGCTATTTTTGTCAGATGTTCGTCCTCGTCGCCGGCGAAACAGCGCGGTAACTTGCATCCCTGTACTGTTGCGACACGATATCCGGTTCCGGTAGTTCAGAAGGTTCGGAAGACAGTCTAGTTTTCAGTTTTTCACAGAGAACGTAAGAAGACCGGTGACGAATTGACGATGATCCTGCAAAACCCGGGAAAAATGATAAATCCCCGAAGATTTTCATCGGCGACTTGTCTACGGGGAAGCAGCAAGTTGCGTCTGCCAGCTGCTAGATGAAAGAGAAAGGGGAGCTGTTCAGCTCAGACTTGAGAGACTTTTCGAAATAAATAGAAACTAAGCCTGCCGACCGGCCGTTTTAAAAAACCCATTGGTCCATTTCGAGTGCTCCTCTCCGCTTTACATCTCTACTAATCCTCTAGATTATGCCCAACACCATGTGTGTTAAGCTGGCGAAAAAGCGATCGCCAACCTACTTCAACCTGACGAGCGCGATGACAGGGAGGAAACTTGTGCTAGCAGTTTGGTTCGTTGCGGCCTGCGGAGACCCAACGCATAAAAGCAGCAGCCAATTCAAACCCCCCCATGGCGCCGCCGCACCGCCGCTCATATCATCGAGTCGCTGAGCACCGGTGTCATGGGGCCCATGGCCAGCGCGGGCGGTGGGCCCAGCACCACGTTCCCGCCAATGATGTCGCGGCTTTGGTAGCAAGAGAAGGACCCCAGCACACGTGGCAGAGAAAGGCATCTCAAAGTCTTCGATCAATTTTTTGTCCATTTGTTCAGTTGTTCTAGGCTTGGTCAAATTTGCTGTGTACCAGGCTGCAGATAATTGGCTGGCGCTACTAGTTCACTTGCGATCATGTTAACTAACTGAGCAACCCACTGAAGCCAGAGTTCATTGGTTTGGAGTTTGAAAAATCCACATCGATCGCCTGCACAGCCAAATTTGCCAGCCTGACTGGGTAGCTACCTCATCTGCTCATCAGATTCCTAAAGCATCTGCCCTCCATGAAACAGAATGAACAAGGAGGATATTGTTACGAACTCCAAGCATTAGGTACACACCTAACGACGATATGGCGGATCAATCATTAACCTGGAAACTTGTTCGTTGCGGATGAATCGTCTAATCGCTCTGTACGAGCTAATTAAACCTCAAAAGAACCTATCGGCAACTAACAAGGTCCCCCTGTAAATGCTACGACTCCAACAACACTCCAGCTACTTCACAATTCTAAACCTGAATCTGTTTAATCTGATCGACACGGTTCACGGTTGCAGACGACACGATCCAGCTCTTGTTTGATCCACAACGATCCACGGTTTATTGGTGACAAACGTACTTGGAGAGGGACGCAACGCAACGGGATTCAGAGCGCCCTTGCGATCTCCGAACTCTTCTGAATCTGGAGTCTGAACAAACCGATCGGGTTCAGAAAAACCATCACCGCTTCCATTTCAGCTCCGGCGACGGGGACGTCCCCGCGCGCTAGGGCCTAGGAGATTCCGGCATCCACCGCACCGAGGGGGAGCCGTGGGGGGAAGAAAGAATGCCGCCGGTTTCGCTGGCTCGCCACTGGCATGTCGACCGGTGAGAGCTGAGACGGACGGGTTCCCTGCCTGCAGCTGAGCCCTCCCTTTCGTTCCGTCGCCTCCGTACCGCGCGCAACGCCGACGGCGCCGATCTGACTGGCACGTCCTTGTTCCGCTCGATGCGGCTCGCCTCTTGTTCATACATGATGCTGGGACACCGGACACGCACGCCCAGACGATCACAGCCGAAACGCCGTGCTCCAGACTCCACAGTCAGTGAACAAGAGGACGCACGTCGCGTATACTACTTGAGAGCCGACAAAGGCATACATTACCAATGGAATTCTGCCAAATTGGTAAAACTCCTCTTCATGTGCAAATACAAAGGTTTCCCAATCTCCAAGCTTTTGCTCGGTTGAGCCTTGCAAGGACGCGATACAGGACACTGTGCGTTGATTTGATCTCCGATCCCTCGGTCCCTGTCGAACGCTAGCATACTTGCCATCTTCCCCGCCACGCCGGGGCGCACCCCCTTGCTGCACACGCTCGAACCGCCATGCTCACCTCGGCGCGCTCCAGCACGCGGCGTGTCTTGTCTACTACGGCCGCCGCGCGAGCGCGCACTGATGCTGAAGTAACCATGAAGACTTCTGGGACGAAACCTACGGAGCGTGGCCCTGCAGCCGCCCGTAGCCGGCCGGCCTCGTACGCCACCCGGCACCGGCATGTGCGCGAGTTTTACTTCGTCCAGCGCCGCCCGGGCCTGGGCAGGTGTACGCCCGCACGCGCGCGCGTACCCAGCGTACGTGCGGCAGCTACCATTGACATCCCCGAACGACGTGGGCGATACGCTACTGCGTGATCGGCGTATACTAGTCGGCACAGCACCATGGAGCATCTACGGCCACCGTAGGGTGACGCAACGGCGTGCCACCCGTGACGACGTTGCAGAACGTGTCGGTCGGCGTAGCCGCCGGGTCTGAGCAGGCCCAGAGAAAAGGCGGCGTGCGCGGGACGCGTCGCGGTTGCGCGCGGGCCAATCAACGCCGGTTGGGCCGTGGGCGTCACCAGACCCGATGTGTGGTGGGGTGGAGTATAGGGTGGGATGGAATCGCGCTCGCGTTCGCGTGCGCGCGCCGAGACCCCCTCGCGCGGCGCCACCTCCGCCGCCCGCGCGCCCAACGTGTCGCGCCGGGAGCCCCCACGCGTCGCGCCGCGAGGCGTCCGGGTGCCCGCGAGGCCGCGACCGCGACCCGCGAACCGGCGCCACCTCGTTATATACACCGCGACCCTGCCCATGCCATCCCCGTCCTCACCCAACCACCTGACCTCTGACCTCTCTCTCTCTCTGCCTTCGCTTACCTTAGCCGCGGCTCGCCACCTCTCGCCGTCGCCGCTCCCGCTTTTTCGTTTGTCTTGATGGCGTCCCGCGCGGCGGTGCTGCTCGTGGCCGTGGCGGCCGTGCTGTTCGCCGCGGCGTCGGCGCAGGAGATGGACCTAGGCGTGCCGCCCGCGCCGGCGCCCGTCACTGGCGCGGCTGCGGGTGCCGCGGCGTCGGCCCTCGCCGTGGCGTGCTCGGTCGTGCTCTCCATCGTCGTCGCGGGTGGACTCATGCAGTAGGTCCCGCTGCGGCCGTGGTGGCGGCGGTTCCCGGCGGATTCGGGGTCAGGTTGGACCCTGCTTGTTTATGCCTTAGCTAGTAGTAGTAGTGGTGGCAGTGATGGATGATGGGTTGTGTGATTGTTCCTGATGAGTCGCCGTTGTGATCTGTGTTATTGCTTATTCTTTTGTACCATACCGCATTGTTGGATGTATATCTCTCCTGTTGAGGCGTGTGTTCTATGAATAAAGACGATGGACCTCGTTCGCTCGTCAGGTGGCTTTCTTTGTTCGAGGTGTTCTCTTCATAGCACTTGTAGACAACACACTACTTTGTGTTCTATGCCTTGGATACGGTTTTGGAGAGTACTGGGTAGTAACTAGGACCAGCAAGAGATCTTTAAGCAGTTACACAACCAAAAGATTCACTCTGAACCGTCTCGTCGGAACATCTAACATTTCGTCGACAAAGTTGAGAGATGAGAGGTGTATATACACTGCCCCTCAAAATATGGGAGGAAATGGGGCAAGTCGGAGATCTATTGTTCTACAGGACAGGTGCGTCGGTAACCAGAAAGAGGTGGCGGCGAAATAGCTATCGTGGCGAAGAGAGCACCCACGGGTTAACTGAACTTACCATCTCTCGTCTTCAGTGACAGAGCCACCACCGTGAAGTCGCTTCAGAATTCAGATTTCCAGAACCAAGCTCAAAATTAATACTGGCTTGGAAAAACGGTATACTAGACATGCTGCAGAGCGTACGAGTATGATTTAGTTTGGTCACAACAACCAATCAACTACCAACTGGACAGGAAGTGCTAGCAAGCTTCCAATTGGCTCGATTTGGACTGCTCCCTTCTAGATGTCATGAACATTCAGCAGGAGATAAAATTCAGAAATGACTGCCCTCTTTTCTGGATGTTTTTTAATATTCATTACAAAGCCAAATCCAGCCATTCAGGAATGCCATGTCTGGTCAAAGAACTCACTCCAACCAACTCAGCCTGTTTGGTGAAAGATGCTACACGAACTGTGCACTTGAAGTAACGATTGGGTTTTCCGTTTTCCCTAGACATGCAGCCGAGTCAGTAGGTACGACAACCTGGGAAACAAGCAGGGTTTGTGATCAGCTAGTAGCGTAAAAGCAATATAGCATCGTATAGGAAGCTTGGTAGGATATAGAACACCCACCTCATAAGCCTGGCAATCGCAGCACTTGCACCGTCAGCATCATTGTGATTCAGTAAAGCGTCTTCCAAACGGCCATCGCTGTAGGCATGCTGAAAAAGATGCAATATAATTACAGGTGTGAGAACTAGGATTCGTTCTAAGAATATTTTACCGATGAATTCAAAACATAGAAGTACATTCATTAAGTAATCTGAATTATTCATTCACATTAAATAACTGGAATTTCTTTGGAATAGTGCATAGCACCACCGGAAGACTCACAAGATGCTATTACTGCAACAGGAAACTCATATAGGACTAGGAACTAAAGTGAGCCCTTGTGGAGGGCCATTAAGCAGTTCATCAGGACAAACAGTATAGTTTCTCTTCCAAGTTCTGAAGCGCTATGACAGTCACTACTGGACGGTATCAATTATCAGAAACATGTGTTGTACCTTTGATATCATTTTCTCGAAATGAAAATCTTCAGATATCAAAACGAATGGGCAGATGTCTTCAATAAATAAACAGATATTGTACTGTATTATGAAATGGTAGCTGCTCATTGTGGGCATGCAGTTTGAAGGAGCACAGTTCAGCTTAAAATTACGATCGAATTCAAGTACTGACAGCAAGCAGCTTAAAATTGCAAATTGCTATAGAAGGTTCCACTTTCAAATTACAAAGATGTATTGGCAACAAAACTGGCATCGTTAACTGGAAAATGTCACTTATGATAAGTTGATTGTGTTTCACCCAAACATGGGAAGACACATAATACTGCTCTGAAGCATGTAACTGAACAAAAAGGCAGGAAGTAGGCAGCTGGAAAAATTTAGTTGTAATTCTGACATTACAGCAGACATTCTTCACAATACGAAACATTTAGACAACATAACTGTACCTTGTAAAAGCAGCTGCTCCCAAAGGGGCAAGTGCCCTTTCCGAAGTCAAAGTGCTTACAATCAATAGACCTGCAACAACATATGCGCAGATAGTGAATCAGCTTCCGCTGTGGCAGAAAATACAACAGAAGTTTTATTCCAAGCAGATCAGCAATCCATCTTAGAAAACAGCATTTGCATTACTTAACGCAAATTAAACACTACAGATATCTTGCTGTTATTAAGCTGAGCAGTTTGAAACATATCACATAAACAATGTGCATAAGGATAAAACAAAACTTCAAATCAATTATCTTACCTAAGCTTAGCCTTGTAGCCTTCAACGATTTCCTGTTTTTCTTCCTTCGAGGAGTACCACGTAACGCTAGGAACTACATAGTATGACAATTTGCGGCATATTGGACAAGCCCTGAGTGTAGAGTTGACATCCATGCCAGACGTAGGAGAGGTGCTACGCCAATTCCTAATGCACGAGATACAGAAGGAATGGTCACAGTCAGATAGCAGACCAAACCTCCTTTCTGCTGCTGTAGGTTTTGAAAACACACGGTCCAAGCACACACCGCATTCTATATCTTCACTTTTTCTCAAGGCATCAAGAAGTCTGTTGTTTTTCTTGCATAGCTTGACATGCACACCACTTTCGTCAGGACGGTAAGGATGCAAGCACTGTTTTTCACAGAATGCGCATAGATCTCCATGCATCTGAGAACAGCCTTTCCCATAAGGGCAAGTGCCAGCAGCAGCAGAAGAGCAAATTGGCATATAAGCAGGATCTTGAGATGTTTGATTTTGCACAGTTTGATAGGACGGCCAGCTGTTAGCATCCTCTGGAGTGTCATGTTCATGATAATCAACTGCCCATGCAGGTTGATGTGCAGAAAGTGCTGTTGTAGACTCGCATATCTGCTGCGTTTGGTCCCATAGATCCGTTTGGTATTCACTGCAATGACTTCCAGAAGAAGTGACTAGCTGAGAAGAATTGGAGGATGCACGCGCTGCAGTGGTTGCTGGTTGGGAGCAGTTCCGATGAACTTCAACATGTTCATTTCTGCAATGGCTACCAAAGGAGCATGCGCCTTTCTGGTAAAATGTGCAAACCTGTAGGTGAGAGCATTACAATAAGAAATACTGGATCATGCAAATGTAAATCAGGTAGTGCAAGGAAAGTGGTCTGATCAACTGAAGTTAGAAGTATGTAGGTTACATTATCTGGTTGATCATTGCAGTCATGGGAGAATTCACAGTAATCTCCTTTGAAGCACGCTCCATGCAAGAAGAATTTGCAAGGGACCCTGATGAATAAAATAAAGTGATAACATAAGAGATCTTCATCATTCTAAATTTTTATATGTTCTACATTGACAGCACCATCAAATTTTCAGTATGCTATGTCAACCGATCTAATCCTCAATGAGAGGCAGCTAAGATCAGTATAAACATACAAGAAGTGCAAGATCGGTTACTCCAGCTTTTCAGGGCTTTAAACAAACAATCTATCCCCAGCGGTGTGTTTATCATGTACCACCGAACTGACAACATGATAGGCCTATTTACTTTCTGTTTTCCTAGTACTTTACTGAACTTGGAAGTGTTCTTCCTGCTCATCTTTCTATCATATAAACCATCAATTGAGATGTACTGTCAAACATTTCCACACATCCTATTTTATTGGTGCAGGTGTACCAATACACTTTAATTCAAATTTTACCTCTATACCCTGCCTTCTGTCCTGTTATTCACTTATTCTAAAATTACACCACCACTTTCACTCAGGCTTGGGGCCTTTCGCGAAAATAGCAAGAGCAACGGAGGAAAAAGGTAGAACCATTGATCCTGTATTCCTCATACTATTGCATTCAGCAATTCAAGAGGACATTTTTGTGCCACTCCCACTAGTTCCATGACTCGGAATGTACCGAGTTGAGTTGAATACGTGATGAAATTCATAATGATGCTCCACCAAACCACTACACGTGGTCTGATTTTGCCACAAGCACAACCAGACGAATTAGAATGAAAAAGACAGGTCCCTCGGGAGATTAATTTAGTCGCCTCGATGGTTACAAACGTCCTGAAACCGAATTGCAGCCTCCCTAAAGCCAATACTATCTTAATTACCACAAATAGACAAGGACGAGCAGCATCACGCCCAAATCTAGACCACCGCGCTAACACCCAGCTCCATTTGCAGGAAGACCGCGCTGCGATGCTATACGAATACTGAAATCCAAGCTAAATCCAGACTAAATTTCTAACACCAACACGAACGCGATCGGCCTCTAAGCTTAACAGCATCTCACCCAGCTCGAAATCGCTAAAAAATGCAGCCAAATCGAGCATGCAGGGGCAGGCAGCCGAAGTGTTACCTCCTCGACATGCCCGCCGAGCCGGGATCGAGCTGCACCGTCGACGAGTCCGGGGACACCAAGGCGACGCGAGGTCCTCCCCCGTCTCCGCCGCCGCGGGTGCCGCCCGCCGAACGCCTAGGGTTTGGTCGGTGCAGCGCGAAGCTCCGCCTCGGTCGGTACCTTTCGTCGTCCTCGCGCCTCCGCAGGTCAGCTTTGTGGTGGGCACCGAAGCGGGGAATCGCCTTCTCCTAAAAACGGGAGGGGCGCGGAATGACGGTTCCGCCCCCGGGGACGTGGCGGGACGAGTGGGTGGGGCTTCGGGCAGAAGCGGGAATTCGGCGGCGGGGAGAGGGAGGGGAGCCTGGAGCTATGTTCCCGCCTGATTGTGCGGCCAACCATCTCTGCTTGCGTTGCGCCTCGCGGCCGGAGGTAAACGGCGAACAGGGGTTGTTCGCTGGCGGAGGGGCTCAGGGGCGTGTGGGGCCATGTGGGCGTGTTGTGATCGGCAAGGCTGGCAAAGCACGTGGAGAAAATTAACTGCGTATCATCATCGAACAAAAACTTGTAATGAAGTGTTTGGTCGAGAATTGAGATAGTGGCAACGCAAATGAACGAAATCAAATCACTGGTAGAATCACAGGTGGAACGAACGATTACAAGTTTTGTTTGGTTTGATACTTATTACATAGCATGTTTAGAGGGCGTTTGGTTCCCTTTGCTTATTTTTAGCACGTGTCACATCGAATGTTTAGGCACTAATTAGGAGTATTAAACGTAGTCTATTTACAAAACCCATTACGTAAGTGGAGGCTAAACGGCGAGACGAATCTATTAAGTAGGCTTAATAGATTCGTCTCGCCGTTTAGCCTCCACTTACGTAATGGGTTTTGTAAATAGACTACGTTTAATACTTCTAATTAGTATCTAAACATTCGATGTGATGGGTGCTAAGAATAAGTTAGTGGAACTAAACACCCCCTTATAGTAAACCTGTAGCATCATCGAACCTCCAGCTTTGACCTGCTTCAGGTTGCGGGTGGGCTGGGGGCAGGAGCCCCGCTACCCCGTGCCCTCTAAAAATTTCAGTTATGAATGGAGAAGGGGAAGAAAGAAAATGAGCCCCTTTCTTCAATTTCTGGAAGCGCAAATGGGTGTCACTCGCTATCAGCTCCTCGTGTTAAAGGGAATACAAGTAGAGGAGAGAACTGAAATGCTTGCAAAGAGAGAATATGATTGGTTAATATCGAGGATCGATAGTACGGAGATTGTAACTAGTGGTTGCAGGCTAAATCCGACCAACTACAAGTATATTCTTCCCGCCTCAATTTGATTACGTTACAAATTTGCAAACTATAAGCAGCGCCTAGGATGAATATCGTCACATAAACGTAGATTCAAATGGATTTATCGAGAACACGCTTAAAATGGTCTATTTGCGTATTTATAGTTAAGTTCACTTGCACTTTATATTGATGTGTTTTAAGATTAACGAGGGTAGTTACGATTCGGATGATAATGAGTTATTGGGCAGTCAGCAGGGACGGAGTTAGGAAAATAAATCAAAGGAGATCAAACAGAATAAATTATAGTGTTGTAGCTATTTTCTATACGATCTACTAGCATTGAATAAAGTAGTTCATCGGTTCGGAAAAAAGAGAGATTAAAGTAGTTCATCAGGCTTAGGGGGGCATGGCTCCCCCTGACCCCTAGCTTCGTCCATGCTTTGTTTATAGTCATCACTAATCCATTGTCAATGGTGTTAACATTAAGCTAGCACAACCTCATGTGTTTTCACTAATCCATGGCCACAAAACCTCGACCAAAGTGTATTCACATGTTCACCTCCGCTTAGGAAGCTTCTTCATCTCTTGACATGGCACTAACCCATTAAAGCAAGTTACCCTGCTTAAACTCACCCCACTAGTTCTCCTTCACCACCCGAAAAAGAAAAGTAGATGTTCTCTTTTTAAGGTCGCTATACGAGTAAAACATTATAGCAGTTTTCTAAAGAAAGTTAAATATTGCTTGAGGAGATGTTATGAGTTCGATCCACTAGAAGCGCATAAATTAAATTTGATAGAATTTAAGTTTATTGCAAAAGATCCTTTGTGGCAGTTACGAACCGGTTTGCCAAGTTTTTCTAATAGAGTGCTAGGCAAAGAGTTGCCAGGATTTCTTACAAGATTAAGTTGTTTTATGCAAAAAAAAAAAAACGTTCCAAACGTTATGCACAAAGTAGTCGAGAGTTACTCACAAAAATTACACTAAGTCTTCGATAATCTCACCCTCCTTTGTTTTTTTAGTTAGAAAATTTGCAAAAGTCCACACACAAACTAGTGGGTTTCAAAACCCCATTTGCATCTCGCTTGCTTACAGTGTCTGGCACATGCAAGTTCTATTCTATTTTTTTCAAATATACGATGTATCCGTTGACAAACTAATGTAGTTGTCACGAAGGAAGCCTCGTCGATGACTTGCTCATTCCCAGTATGTTTGCCAAAGAGTTTTCTCAAAGTTTGGCATGTTTATGATTGAGGTAAATTCTATTTTTCTCAAGTTTAGATTCAATATTTGCGGACGATGTGACTCCTACTTGGTTCAGCTTTTGACACAATGGTGCGTTAACGGTGCCCACAACCACCGCATGGGCATTGTGAAGCTGATTTTTCGAACCAACCTCGAGCTTCCTTTTTTCAATAAAAATAAATAAAATAAATTGTTTCTAGGGGGACTTCGAGTCTTTCCACTGGTAGTTCATACTACCAGTTCAGAAAACACCGGTAGGGAGAACCAGATGCTCGCGTCTCGCGACGTCAGAACCCCCGGCCCCGGCGCCTCCCGCGCCGGCGCCGGCAACCCCCGCCCAGCCACCGCCCTTGATACCCCTCGCATCAGCGCTACCCAGCTTGACGCCGGCGCCGGTGCACTATGCACTGCCGCTGGCGCCCACGCCGCCGCCGCTAGCGCATCTCGCGCTACCGACAGCAACCACCCAACACCTCCACCCCACAACAGCCGCTTTCGCCGCGACAAGCTGACGACGCGCAATGGATTGGCCAGCGCTGCAAGAACTCCAGTCGACAAAGTCGCCGCTCGCCCGGGTTCCAAGCTCCAGGAACTACTCCTCCACGACTTCCACTCAGTAGCTTGCCCAGGTGCTCTCCCCTCTGCTCCGGACTCTTTTATTTGGATCACTCCCCCGTTCTTGGCCATGCGTTTCAACTCCTCCTATGTATCCTCGGTTCTCTCCTTCCATCTCACCGCACCCCCCTCCTCGTCCGCTCTACCGCCGTCGCCTCTGGTGTCTTCCGCGCTCGACTATCAAGCGCCAATGTTACCAACTTCATCCTTTCGCGGAGGCACCTCAGTTTCGCTGGCCTAAGGTTTTGCCTTCATCATTCGGAAGCTCGAGCCATGGCCACAGCCGCTTGCTTCCGTGAGGAAGACGAAGCCGTTATTGCGGCCTACCCACTAACTGTGCCCCAGCCTGACAGGTGCGAGGCACAAGGCGCCAGTCTCCCCCAGCTCCTCCCTGGCGACCAAATGAACGCTTTGGCATGTCAGAGACCTGCCACTGGGTACAATCCGCGGATTCAGAAGGATACGCCCTTTACTCCAAGCGCTGACCTCGGCCTGCTCCCCCTGCCGAAACACGCCTCCCGCCGCACGGATGTGACCGGGAGTGGCGACACTGAACGCGACGTCGCGTCCGCGTTCACTGCGCCGCCCCCCCCGGCGCTCAACCCTATCTCCTCGCTGCGCGCGCACCTGCCTCCTTAACTCCGACGCCCGCACGACGATACTCAAAACCCATCCCCCTCCACCACGGCGGCTGCCATCGCTGCCTTTCTCGCGACCACCGTGTTCGGGACTGCAGAGACCCTATACGCTGCCGCTTCTGTCGCGGGTCTGGGCACCGCGGCTACGCTTGCCCCATGGCGTTCCCACGCGAGCAGATTCCCCACCCCCGCCGCCGCCCCACCATTCCCCTCCCCGCGTCACGTGTGCCAATCAACGTGGTCCCTTTCCTCCCCCGCAACTCGCCTCCGCCTTCTGCCACGCCAACGCCTCCGTCCACCCCGCTCAACCTCCCTCCTTTCACCACGACCTTCGACCCGCTGCGTATGCTTGCCTCCACAAGCCGTGCCCCCGCGATCGCGGAGCGGGTGGCTGAACCGCGACACCCTACCTCGAAGGAGGGGCCGTTTGGACCTCGGCGACTTCTTCCGCGAGCCCCTAGCTGCTGCCGCAGCCCCCTCCCCCCTGATCCACGCTGCGCTCCATGTCGCGGCGCTGCACCTGCGCTTCCAGCTGCTCCCGTCACCCTGTGGTGTGGCACTGCTACACTTTGGCTCCCCCGCGGCGCGGGAGATGGCAATGGACGCGCAGCCAGTGCACCTCAACGGCGCCACTGTCACGCTCGAGTGCGCGGAGGAAACTGATGATCGCTTCGTCCGTGAGCCAGAATGGCTTGCGCATGTCGCCATCTGGAATCTGCCTCCCGAGCACTGGTCGGTCGAGCAGGTGCGTGACATCCTTCGCCGTGTCGGCACCCTCATCGAAGTGGATCCTTTTTGCAGCCCTGGCTTCGACCGTTCCTGCATGCGCGTGGTGATTGAGCTGCAACACCCCCGTCTCCCCAGCCGCCTCAGCGTCCACACCCCGAGCGACCGCGGCGTCGTTCTGCGCCTGGGCGGTCTGGCCTTCTGGCCGCGCGAGCAGCAGTTCGACGAGGCGGGAGGCTGGATCCCGTTCTTCGGCCCAACTCCGCCACCACCGCCACCTCCTCAAAACCACGGTCTACACCCCACTCTGCCGCCTAACAACCTAGCGCCTCCGCCTCCACCAGCCGCACACCTGCCAGAGCAGCAGCATCCCGCGCCGCTACACCCAGCATCTTTCACTGGCGCCTCAATCCTCTGCCACGGCTTCATAAATCCTTTCCCCCTGCCACCCCTACCCGCTTTCCCCATCCTGATCCAGTTACCCCCCTCGGACACCAGTGGAGACCTGGGGAGCTATGGCGCCAGGCCGGTCCTGCTCCTCACCTGGCGCCCCGCCGCGCCTGAACCATGCCCGCCACCCACGCCTCCCAACACACCGTTGCCAGCGCACTCCCCCAGGCGACCTCTCGGCACTGCTGCGCCTCCCCCCCAACCCCGCCACCTGCAACATCAGATGCGCCCCCGCGCTGCCCATCTCGCCCACCCCTCCGCAAACGCCATAGCGCCCGCTTGGCGGCAAAAGAAGATGGTAAATTCGTGGACGCCACTGCCAAAGCAGCCCAACTCAAAGCTCTCCGCGATAGCCTCGCACTCTGTTCGTCTGCAGTTCAAGCCCATGTTACTAAGAAGAAGCTGCTGATGAGGAAGAAGAAGCCAATCTCTGGAGCGGACTTAGTGAAGCTTGCCGATGCTGTGGGGCTCGGTCAGGAGACGGCCAAAGCTCTGGACCGGGTCCTTGCCATCGGGAAGGCCACTGCTGCTCAGCTGAACAAGGTGCTTGACGCCCCCAATGCTTGAACTCCGGAAGGCTTGCACCCGTTTCTGCTGTTTGCCCACTCTTTGCAGAGACGTCAGCTACCTGTCCGCCTATGTGTGTCTGTTGCTTCTTCGCCATGGGTCTAGTGTCTGGTCCTCCAGTGTCTTAGCTCCTCGTCTTATGCCTCTAATGGATGTTCTCCTGCTCTCACTCTGGTGTTGTAATCGTACCTATGAATCTTAATTTTAGTTCCTTTTCCCTTCTATCCTGGAATGTTCGTGGCCTCGGAGATCCGCACAAGTGCACGATTGTTAAAGACTCTGTTTCCTCCTCGCATCCTAGCATTGTTTGTCTGCAGGAATCCAAGCTGTGTGCCCTGGATGGCCTCAAGGCTCGCTCCTTCTTGCCTCCTGCCATCACCGCCTTCCGCTGTGTCGACGCCTCGGACACGCGTGGTGGGATTATCACTGCGTGGGATCCATCGATGTTCACTGCTGATTCTTTCATCGCTCGACGTCATACTCTTACTATTTTTCTTTCCTCCACGGCCTCCAACTACTCCTTCGCGGTTACTAACATCTATGCTCCCGCGGACCATCGCGACTCTCTGTCCTTTCTTGAACACCTGCATGAACTCGCCCAACACATCTCGGGGGCCTGGGCGTTGGTGGGCGACTTCAACCTAACCAAGAGTGGCCAAGAAAACAGCAATGGCTCCTCCCATCCCGGCCTCTGCGCTGCCTTCAACGCTACTATCGACGTGCTCTCCCTCCTTGACCTGCCTCTCCTGGACCGCCTTTTCACCCGGTCCAATCACCGCGATTCTCCTACGCTCGCCCGCCTTGACCGCGCTCTCTTCAACTTAGCGATGAACACAACCTTCCTGAACTCCTCCCTGTGTTCCTTACCAAAAACCACCTCTGATCACACCCCTCTCCTCCTCCAAATGTCCACCTCTATCCCGAAAGCCAACGTCTTCCGCTTTGAAAACTCCTGGCTCCAGGATATAAACTACCTCCCTACCATCCTGCCAGCTTGGGCTCAGAACGACAACTTTGACGCGGCTGGCGCGATTGCTCGCGCGCTTAAGGCAGTCCGCTGCGCGTCTAAGGCTTGGGCGCGATGTAAGCGTGCTCCCCCCGCTCTACCCTCCAACTGCAAATTCATCATTTTTCTGCTTGATGTGCTCGAAGACTTTCGCTGTCTTTCTCCAGGCGAAGCGCTGCTGCGCCGGGCGTGCCAAGACAGGCTTGCACTAGTGCTGCGCGAACGGGCTGCGTTCTGGAAACAACGCGGCAAGTTCCGCGCGATGCGGGAAGGCGATGCGAACACGCAGTTTTTCCACGCGCAGGCCACCATCCGGCTGCGCCGGAATAACATCCGCGCCCTAAACATCAATGGAGTGGTGCTGAGCTCGCACCAGGAGAAGATGACGGCTCTCACGGTCCACCTCCAGAGCTCGCACGGTGAATCTGAGCAGGGTCGACCTTGCTTCCTTGTACTCAGGCTTGCCACGCGCGGCAAGCGCCCCGCTCCTTGCCCCCTTCACCGCAAACGAAGTGCGAGCAGCTGTCCGCGCGATGAACAGGACAAGCTCACCGGGCCCCGACGGGTTCGGCCCCTCCTTCTATGCCGTGGCTTGGGACACGGTATGTCCCACGGTGATGGCGCTTGCGCAGGCGTTCCAGGAGGGGACGGCTGAGCTCGAGCGTATCAACCGTGCCTATGTTGTCATGATACCGAAGCATGCGGCAGCGATGTCGCCGGGCGACTACAGGCCGATCTGCTTGCAAAATTGCTCCCTCAAGATCGTCTCCAAAATGATGACTTCACGGCTCCAGTGTCAGATCTCCAAGCTGGTTGACCCGGATCAAACAGGCTTCATCAAGGGGCGTTCGATCTCTGAAAGCTTCATCTATGCAACTGAGTTGGTCCAGTGCTGTCATAGACGACGACTGCCTATTGTGGTCCTGAAGCTGGACTTCGCAAAAGCATTTGATTTAGTCGATTGGCGCT
This sequence comes from Setaria viridis, assembly GCF_005286985.2. Lineage (NCBI taxonomy): Eukaryota > Viridiplantae > Streptophyta > Magnoliopsida > Poales > Poaceae > Setaria > Setaria viridis. The sequence continues at coordinate 35,871,606 of NC_048263.2, forward strand.
GCCTGGCTACCGTTCTCGCGGCTCGGGGGTTCCCTGCGCAATGGACTGCGTGGACTCTCTCGTTGCTGCACAGCTCCAAACTCGCGGTACTGATGAATGGGGTGCCTGGGCCTTGGTTTCCCTGCAAACGCGGTCTTCGGCAGGGTGATCCGCTGTCTCCTTACCTGTTCCTGCTCGTTTCAAATGTGCTCCAGCAAATGATCAAGCAAGATCGCAGAATACTCCACCCGGCCAGCTCTGACCATCCATGCCCGGTGTTACAGTATGCGGACGACACATTGATCCTCCTGCAGGCCGACCAGGATAGTGTGGTGGCTCTGAAGCAAGTGCTGGACCTCTTCTCTGATCTCACTGGGCTGCACATAAACTTTAGCAAAAGCACCATGGTTCCTATGAACGTCGACATACATCAGGTAACTGCCTTGCAGCAAGTCCTTGGCTGTCAGCTCGGCTCTTTCCCTCAATCTTACTTGGGGCTCCCCTTATCAAATGAGAAGCTCAAACTCTCGGCCTTCACCCCTCTGATTGCCCGGGCAGACCGACAGCTCAGTGGATGGCGCGCCTGCCTCCTCAACTCCGCAGGGCGAGCTGTGCTGATAAACAGCGTCATGGATAGCCAGTTGACGTATGCAATGTCCGTTCTCCTCCCTCCCCCTGGAGTGGTGGATGCTTCAAACCGTCGACGACGAAGTTTTCTTTGGGCTGGAGAGGATACGGTCAGTGGTGCTCACTGCCTTGTCGCCTGGGGGCCTGCCAGCCGAAAAAGCAAGGGGGGCTAGGCATCAAAGAGCTTGGCGCGAAGAACCAAAGTTTGTTGTTGAAGCTTCTACACCGCATCTTCCGGCCGGGGGAGTCCTCCTGGGCGCGGTGGGTACGCGAGAGGATTAATCTAGCCTCGCTACAAGGATCCCTGGAAGGGGTCCATTGGGCAGCTCTGGGCAGCATGCTGCCGCTATACCGTGCTGTCACGAGCTCTGAAGTTGTCAATGGCGAGAGCACGAGCTTCTGGCAGGACAGATGGCTATCGGTTGGCCGGCTGGCTGCACTATATCCTGCTTTGTACTCCCACACTACACAACCGGAAGCCTCGGTGTCGCAAGTCATTACCGACGGGATCCACAGGCACCTGATGCCCAGGCTGACCCATGCGGCTGCTGCTGAATTAGACGACCTGAACCTCAAGATTGGCCATATTGCCTTGGGCAGTGCCAAAGACCAACGGCATAGCACTTTGCCCCCCCCAATGCGCACTTCCAGTCTGGTGCTGCCTACAATAAGATCATGGAAGCAACCGGGCCTCCTACCTGCACCTTTGCCAAATTTGTTTGGTCCAACCGAGCACCCCCTCGCGTGCAGTTCTTCGCCTGGCTGATGGTTCAGGAACGGATCAGCTGCCATGCAAATCTCGTCAAGAAGCACATCCTCGCTGACCCGGCGTGTGCGCTGTGTGGCCAGCCAGAAGATTGCGACCATCTGATCCTTCACTGCCGCTTTGCTGCTCAAGTCTGGTTGGCGCTTCCCGCCGACACAACTGGAGTTTCGGTTCGCTGTCTGTGGAATATCCCCCGCCCCACGACGGTGCCGAGCCGCTACTACTCCAGTTTCATCCTTCTCGTCTGTTGGTTGCTATGGAAATCCCGTAATGAGCTTGTTTTCCAGAACATTACCCCGTCGGTCGGGCGCTTCTGGCTTGCATGCCGCGACGAAGCCCGGCTATGGAGCCACCGGCTAAAGGTCGAGGATCGTCGGATAGCGGATGCCTGGTGTCTACTTTTTAGTTCAATGTAAACTAATGTAATTCTCCATCCCTCCCCCGCCTCGTTTTATTGCTTAAGATCTAATGTACTTGCATTTGGCCACCCTTCGGCCCCTATAATGAAATCAGGTGGGGCACTCCCCCCGTTGACCCCTCAAAAAAAAATTGTTTCTAGACTAGGTTCGAAAAACTTAATTTCACTGATCAAGGCCAGCCCTGTAACAAATGTTGGCGGGCTAAAACCCAGCATACTTCTTGAACCGAGCCCGGTTTTAAACGCGCATGTAGTTGGATTGTAGGAAAGCCAGATGGATATTTAAAAGCCCCTAGCTTTACAAATTTTCTTTTTATTTCGAAAGAAATTCTGCTTTATACCTACACTATCTCGAGATTATTGCCACCAGGATATTCGTACAGGCCTGCCCCTCACCGCATCAGCGGGAACAACTTCGGTGCTTTGTGACGATACATGACCTCCTCGTTGACCTAAAAAAAAATACAAATGCGTGGACCATTCCAATTCGATGTTTCCTACTTCCCATGCAGTCACTTTCATATTTGAACTTTCCGCGACGAGATAAATAAAGAACCCTCCTTTATTCCCCCATCAGCCACCCCCTCCACAAATCCAAATCGCGCGTTCTTCCGCACCGGCTATCCAACTTGGAAAAGCTACGATTTCTCTGTTGCCCTTGCCCCTTTACAATCGAGAACGGACGGTCGAGACTTCGGCCTAAAATCGAAAAGAATTCACCAATAAACAACCGTATGATTGAGCAACCAATATTGTTTCCAGTCCCTATCAAAATCACGAGTGCTAGGGCCTGTTTGGTTAATGGGATTAAAGTTTCTATCATATCGAATGTTTAAATACTAACTAGGAGTATTAAATATAAGTTAGGGGTGTTTGGGAACACCGTGCTAAACTTTGGCACCTGTCACATCGGATGTTTGATACTAATTAGGAGTATTAAATATAGTCTAATTACAAAACTAATTACATAGATGGAGTCTAATTCGCGAGACAAATATATTAAGGCTAATTAATCCATCATTAGCAAATGGTTACTGTAGCACCACATTATCAAATCATGGACTAATTAGGCTTAATAGATTCGTCTCGCGAATTAGACTCCATCTATGCAATTAGTTTTGTAATTAGCTCATGTTTAGTCCTCCTAATTAGCATCCGAACATCTGATGTGACCCTGCTAAAGTTTAGTATCTCGTATCCACCCCTTACTTAGAAAATCAATTGCATAAATGAAGGCTAATTTGTAAGACGAATCTATTAAGCCTAATTAGTCCATGACTTGACCATGTGATGCTACAGTAAATATGTGCTAAGCATGGATTAATTAGGATTAATAAATTCGTCTCGCGAATTAGTCACAGCTTATGCAATTAGTTTTATAATTAGTTCACGTTTAGTCCTTCTGTATCAAACATCCTCCGAACTAAAAATTCCAAACACCCCATAAAAAATCAAAAATAGAAGAAATACATGCATCCAGCCTAGTTGCTGACCATCCATCCATCCCATCCCCAAAAGGCCGCAACCAACCTGCACGTTTCGCACACCCCCAGCCCATGTTCCGTGCCGCCCTTTCACACTCCGCCCCCGCCCGCCTTCCCCCAAACTTCCCTCGCGCCGGACCCGATCTGACCAACCAACCCCACATGGCGGCGCGCATCCACCGTCCATCCAGCCCCAAACAAACCCTAGCCCCTCGATCCGCCGTCCAATGCCCCATTTCGCACCAACCACGTCCGCACCCCTCGCGCGCCCCCCGCTGGCCTCGCGCCGGACCCGATCTGACCAACCAACCCCACATGGCGGCGCGCATCCACCGTCCATCCAGCCCCAAACAAACCCTAGCCCCTCGATCCGCCGTCCAATGCCCCATTTCGCACCAACCACGTCCGCACCCCTCGCGCGCCCCCCGCTGGCCGATCCCGCCGCGCGGTCTTCGGCGCGCCGCAGCGGATCCCGCGTGGCGGAGCGAATCAAAAAACCCGGCATGGAACGGAACGGCCCCGGTGTGGCCCACCGCGTGGGCGGGGCGCGCGGATCCACCGGCCCCGCCCGATCGGACGGCCAGGGCGCGCGGGAGGCCCCACGCGGAGGGAGGGGGGTGTACGCGACTGTGGGGCGACGCTGCGGTGGCGGCGCGGCGGAGATAAAAGGGCACGCCCCGAGAAGGCCTCGCTCCCCCTCCCAACTCGACGCGCCTCTGAAAGATCGGAGCCGCCGCCCAGTCTGCCCTCCCTCCCCCCGCCTCCGGTGCCGAAGGGTGAGAGTCTCTCCTTCGCGTCCCCGCCTCCCGTCCTCTGCTCCCGATTTAGCCTCGTGCTCTCTCGCTCCTATTTGTGGCGATCCGTGCCAGAGTGGTGTTATATATAGATCTGCTCGTTCGGTTGTCCCCTAGATCCATTTTCTCCGTTTGTTTTCGCTTGGGAATTGTTCGTGTGGTGGTCTCGGCCTCTGGGGTTCGTCCAGATCGGTGCTTCCTGCATCTGGTAAGGACTGAGAGGCTCACCTGCTGGTCGGTTCATCTGTGCTTCAGATCTACCTTGTTTCTTCGTAGATGTGTGCATCGCGGGGTTCTCATGTACTAGCTGGCTCGGAATCTTGAGATCTCCGTGGAATCTTTAGATCGCGAGGTTATTGGTTGGTCAGCCGGGGAAGTGGGACAGGGCGAAGAAAAATATGGCGCTATTTTGACTGTTATTTCGTGATAGTGACGGTGGCGCGTCAGATCCGGCTATGCTGTTTGCACCCGATGGCGATCTGACGGCGGCCACCCGTCTCAATAATATCGGTTTAAATGTGAAATTTTTTAGACTTGATCTACCAATCATGTGAAAACGATCTTTGTTAGCAATCTCCCGGCCGTAGATCTGTTATCAGTTCTGTCTTGCGTACATAATAGCTGTCGTATTCCATGAACACCTTTTTGTGCAGTTTATTTAGTAGGGATATGGGTTTGACTTATGCTTCAAGCTGTTGAAACCAGTTGTATCTAAATGCCCAGTCTCCGTGAACAACTTGTATTTTGTTACTATGTAACCTTAGATCTTTCTGTATTCAAGGTCTTTATTGGTACTGCAAACAGCCACCCCCTGTTTAGGGTTCATCTGTTTTTAAACTACGACTGGAGCAGTCTCCAAACTGTTGATGCTATGATGTTTTTCAGTGCCTATCATAGTTTGGTTTGGAGATCAGGATATTCTGCATTAATACAGGGTTCCTTCGTTCTTAACTAGAGCAGGCTCCTGATGCTATGATGTTTTCAATGCTTATTGTAGTTAGGTTTGGAGATCAGGATAGCATTTGTTATACGGCTTGGAGGAATTTGTTACAGTCCAGAACTGTTAGCATGCTGTATCTTACTGTCTGTAATTTTAGTTGCTTGGTTCCTTTGTATGCATCTGTTTTACTGCCTGATAATTGTTTGTTAGACTTAGGAAACATAAGTTCATCTATGTTTTATCTCTACATTGTGCTCTGAATATGCTAATTAACATGATGGTAGCAGATGTTTAATTTTAAGAGTAATTGCTTGGTTGATTTAAAATTCTGTTTGTGTTTGAAGGGCCTCCACTTTGTCAACGTATGTTTTGGAACTTAAAAAAATATTGCACCTACTGTAATCTGTTGAAATGTTTGTGCAGTAGCTATGCTAGAAACCTTCAGATCTTTTCTTCATCAGTCAAATGTAGGTGATCCTATTCTGTTTCTGCTGCTGTGCACTTTCCTAACATATCTGCTTGTTGATGTTATGGTGCAGGAAATTGTTTTGAGGTGGTGATGGCGGACCAGGTCAACCAACCAACTGTCCTTCATAAGCTCGGTGGCCAGTTCCACCTGAGCTCCAGCTTCTCAGAAGGTGTACGGGCCCGTAACATCTGCCCTTCTGTCTCGTCTTATGAGAGGAGATTTCCCACAAGGAACTACATGACCCAGAGCCTTTGGGGCCCTTCAATGTCTGTCAGTGGTGGCATCAATGTCCCAGCGGTGTCATCCTCTCCGCTTTTTGCTAATGCTCCAGCTGAGAAAGGAGGCAAAAACTTCATGGTTGATTTCCTCATGGGTGGTGTTTCAGCTGCTGTTTCAAAGACTGCTGCTGCTCCCATTGAGCGTGTCAAGCTGCTTATTCAGAACCAGGATGAGATGATCAAGGCTGGTAGGCTGTCTGAGCCATACAAGGGTATTGGTGACTGCTTCAAACGTACCATCAAGGATGAGGGTTTCTCCTCCTTGTGGAGGGGTAACACTGCTAACGTTATCCGCTACTTCCCTACTCAGGTAGCCCTCGCCTTTCTTCACTTTCCTTATGCATGGTAGCAGAGTTTTATTTTATTTTCCGTTGTTAGCTGTTGTATACCGAACATATGTTTGTTCGGTACTCCTGTGATTACTATCTTTTTTATAGCATCCCTTTTTTGTCCTAAGGTTGTTTTAGAAACCAGACCCTTTTTCTCTAGCTGTGTATAAAGTTAGAAACTAGATCTGGTTCCTTGATAATCCAATTATTTTGTTTTCTGTTTTGTTGGTGGGTAAGTTTTATTTATATTCTTACCTTAACATTTGTTTTTCTTTGTCCTAGGCATTGAACTTTGCATTCAAGGACTACTTCAAGAGGCTGTTCAACTTCAAGAAGGACAAGGATGGTTACTGGAAGTGGTTTGCTGGCAACCTTGCCTCTGGTGGTGCTGCTGGTGCGTCCTCCCTGTTTTTTGTGTACTCCCTGGACTATGCGAGGACAAGGCTGGCCAATGACGCAAAGGCAGCCAAGGGAGGAGGTGATAGGCAATTCAATGGTCTTGTGGATGTCTACCGCAAGACTCTAAAGTCCGATGGTATTGCTGGGCTTTACCGTGGGTTCAACATCTCTTGTGTTGGAATCATTGTGTACCGTGGTCTGTACTTCGGGCTGTACGATTCTATCAAGCCAGTTGTCCTTACCGGCAATCTCCAGGTTTGGTCTACTGCCATTCTGTTTCTCTTTAGCTCAGTTGCTTGGGGTATGAGCGCCCTAAGCTGTGTTTTTAGTGATACGAGAGTAAGTTTGTTTTTGTTCTTTGCAGGACAATTTCTTTGCCAGCTTTGCCCTGGGTTGGCTGATCACCAACGGCGCTGGTCTTGCATCTTACCCCATTGACACTGTCCGCAGAAGGATGATGATGACGTCTGGTGAGGCTGTCAAGTACAAGAGCTCCATGGATGCCTTCCAGCAGATCCTGAAGAAGGAGGGCCCTAAGTCATTGTTCAAGGGGGCTGGTGCCAACATCCTCCGTGCCATTGCTGGTGCTGGTGTGCTTTCTGGCTATGACCAGCTTCAGATCCTCTTCTTCGGGAAGAAGTACGGCTCGGGCGGTGCTTAAATGAAGAAAAATGATGACGAACAAGAGCAGTTTGTTCCCGGTCCTGCCCAATCAGGATCTGGTGAAGTTTTTGCCTTTCATATCCAAAAGTAATAATTCATGTAGAGGGAGGATTCTTCCAACATTCGTTTTGGGTGGAGGCTTCGATCTCCAAACAGTATCTTAACTATCCTAGACGGTGGCATCGGTCCCCGGAAACATTTGTCGTCATAGGTTGAGTCGAGTCTGCCCAACTTTTATCAGTCGGGCAATTTTCCTTCATACATTATTACCTTCGATCAAGTATCGGATGAGAGTCAAGTTGCTGCGGTTAATTGTTTTCTTACATGTTGCCATGCTTTATGTCATCAATGATCTGGTTGAGCTCATTTGTCTTATTTGTTTCGTCTCATATGAAAGCTTCATGTGGTGCTTTCCCATGTTCTGATTTGGTTAATTTGGACCTGCATTTGAAGATACCTAGTGCAGCATAGTAAGCTTGGGAAACTTTAGCTCAAACTTGTTCGTGCTGTAGAAGAAGCTCCATAATAAACACATGAGATGCGTCAAGATCCTCCTTTTAGATGCTCTACTCGTTTAACTTATGATGTACATTGCTATTCTAGCTATTTTCTAGAGAGAAGCGGGATCCAAGATCAAACCTTGCTATTCTAGCTGTTACCTAGAGAGGAAGTGAGGAACTGAATCTTAGATCAAACCCGAGGATTAAGAAATAGGAGTTTGGAACCAGATGTAAAGCGGTCTACTGCAGCAGAGGCAACAAAAAACTTTCCAGTTTCTCTGTGATCCTGAGTTCTTATATAGAACACAAAACAGCACAAAGTTGTAGCATTCCTTGTAGTAAACGGGACCATTTTGCCTACAAATCTACAACCTAAACATTCAAGAAACTGAGACTTCGGAGTGTTTATGGACCGAACCAATGCCTAGAGTGTTTAAGGACCGAACCAATGCCGTGATGCACAAATGTGAAGGTGAGTATAATTTCATGCCTTTTAACTTACAAATGAAGAGCCATGTTGAATTGGAAACTAAGGAGCCAATAGTTTTCACCGTAAATCTAACACTGAATTATCAGTTTCTGCAGCAATACTAGCAGCAAACCATATCTGAGGAATTCAGGAGCCCATACAAACAAAGGCAGACAAGTAGCTGCATAAAAAGTTTCAAACAAGCATGCATCTTGGGAATTCATATATAAAACTATGCTGTACGAGATGGCAACCATCCTCTTCTGTGGCTCCTGAACAAGAAACCGAACAGAAATATAGTTTCATTTCGTTATTATAGTGAAACCATAAGTTGGGACAGTAACGAAACCAGTGGACATGTAACCAAAATGACAATGAGCCAGCCAGCCTTTATCACTTAATCAATCGTATACATACTAATACTACTTATCAGCAATACATCAGCCAAATCTAAACATTCTCTGATTATCAAATAAGTTAGTGCATGAGAACTAGACTGGGAGGGAATCCTTCATCCAAGCAAGCTGCAGAGGAACCAGTAAGCTGTGTTAAGCAGGAAGAAGACAAGCAGCCAAGAGATCTTCTGAATGCGGTGATGTAACCAAGGTAGCAGCTTAATCACAGCATGATTTTAATCAGAACAGTATAAGTCCAATCTGAAGGGAGCATGACTTAACATGAAAACATAGCAGATGTCAGCTTGGGAGACAGAATGGGCACTCAACATCTCTGTTTAAAGTTCTCTCTGTTAGATTTCAGGAGGAAGTTGCCCAGCACATGCAGCGGCATAATGAACTGGCAGCATTGGAACAATTTCCTTGTAACGTTCAATGAACCTTACAGCAAATTTCTGCTCAGTTGAACAAACCACATTGTAGAAGTCAATATCATCTTTTACCAGTCCTTTCGCCCTCAGAACCTTTAGGACATAATGCCGGGGCATCATCCGCCTCTCCATGCTATGACTCAACACTGCTGGCCTATGCACAATGTACTTGGCCTCCAGACCAACCTCCATCTTCAGGAACGCCACTGTACGGGTCAGATTGACCTCTGATAATTTTAGAGTGGTAGGCATCTTGCCAACTGCAATGCGGAGCTCAGTCTCAGAGCATCCAAGAGCTTTCATCAAGAAATCCAACTTTGCGCCGACTCTCTGAGGGTTGATGCTGTAGGTGGTTGCTAAGGCGAACTTGAACATGGCTGAGTTACACGGCACGCCAAGCTTCTTGTGAGCACACTCCACAATTCCCTTGATACCCTCTGGCTTCAACATGAACATCCTAGGGACGAGTAAGAAGAGCTTGGCAATACCATCATTAGTTAAGCCGCATTTCAGCAGAAAAGCAATGTTGGGCTTGACCTCACGCTCGACATTATGACCCAGGAGGTGTGGGTTCATCTTGAGTACTGGGTGCACCTTGTCGTATGAGCCCAGCAAAGAGATGTAGAATGCAAGACGGGGGATCCTGATGTGACTCTGCAAGGCATTGGGCGCGACGGCGATAAAGCGGGAGATCTGCGTACGGGAGAGGCCGATGTCACGGAGCTGGGCGAGTCGGGGGGTTAGGGTTTTGTCCACCCTAGCGCAGAGGATCCGTGGGTCCCTGGAGATTGCAGCGGCGATGTCGGCTTTGGCGAGGCCGATGTCGGCGAAGAAAGCGAGGACGGCCTCTGGGTTGGATGGGGATTTGAGGTGGACGAGGTACCTGGAGGATCTGAGGGCTTGCACCGGCGTAAGGCCGCAGGTGGTGATGAGGAATTCCTCGGGAACAAAGTGAGCGTGGGGTGCGGTGGCGGTGGAGAGGTGGAGGAGGCGGTTGAGCAAGGAATCGGGAGGGAGAGGAGAGGCCGCGCGGCCAGCGGAGAGGAGGTGGCTTCGGAGGCGCAGCATCGCAGCTCCGGCGACAGCGGCGCGCGTGTGCTGACGCTTACAGTCAAGACCCGGCTATTCTCGGTTGGGGTTTCCTTAGTGGGCCGGTCGAGTTGAGTTCATGGCTGCGCCGACTGGGTGGGCTTGATGGGGTGGCCCATGGGGGTGTCATCGGCGCCGGAGCCACTAGGCCCAGCTTCACAATCGGATCCTGATTCACCCGGCCCATATAAGGAGTTGGGTCGCGAACATTATGAACGGGGTAACCTTTGCCGTGCATCAAGCCATCAACAACGGCGCAGGGCCAGCCATACAATTTCGGCCTATCTCTAGCTAATCTTTACCTATTATTAAAGCAAGTAATGCCTGTGCCTGGATTGTCGTCCGTCGTGGTCATTTTGCAAAAAACCCCCTGACGTTTCGTGAAATCAACCCGCATTCCACTTTTGAAGAGACGGGGGGCTCGGTTGCTAAAAAGTGCAAAGGGAGGGTGTTAAAGGTGAAACGAGTAACGTCTCTGCCACATTTTCGTCCGCCATCCTATTTTTCAGAAAAGCCCCTGAAGTTTTTAGAAATCAACCCGCAGTCCATATTGTAAAGAGAAAGGGGTTCGGGTGATAAAAGGAGAGAAGAGGGGGAGGTTCCTCGAAATAGTGCCAGCATCAGTCCCCACCCGCTTACTGCGTCAGCCACCAAGAAATCGCTAGGTGCACCCGGTAAGTGCACACGTCTTTTTACCTAGAGCCCTTCCCTTGTCCCAAAAATTCCTCAAAAATTCTCAAAAATACTAAATAATATCCTATGCCTGTCCATGCCTTTCTTTTCTATTTTTCATCTCATATGAGCTCTATTTTTCTGTATCACTGGAGCAACGTGTGAGCGTGTCCATATCCAACCGCGCGGAGACCGCACACGCAACAAACTGCCGGAGCAACGCGATAAAAATGTTACGCAACATGATAAAAAATATGGTGCGCTATATGACACGATAAAAAACATTGTGCGCTAAGTAACGTCGTTTCGCCGTAGCAACGCACGGGCATCTTGCTAGTATTATATACAGGTGAAGATAAAAGATTTCAAAAACTGCAAGTTGATTATAAAAAATTTAAGGGATTTTTTTGCAAAGCTACCGGATAATAAAGTGCGGAAGTAATTCTTCGTGCGATCTGCCTAAATTTTGGTTTTTCGTCCGTCGACGTAGAGTCCCGGTGTAATACCGTTTCCTACACGTGTGGCGGTAATTGAAAGTGAAATTGGAACTGGAACCGGAACCAAATTCTTATTGGCTGCAATATAAAAATCAATCTAACCCAACCCTACAACTACGGACAAGAAGAAGCTTGAAAAGAACCACATGTACGCCAGTGGGAGGCCGATGTCCCGGGCAATGGCGGGCTCATCATCGATATGCGCTCCGAGGTTGCCGAGCCCGTTCCCGATTCCACCGCACGGCACCCGAGTCATGGTGTGGCGGATCCACTTCGGATTTGCTTGATTAGACATGATTAAACCGCCTGATACGTGACGCTCATGCCTTAACCAAGTAAACACGAAGTGCCGTCGGATTTCATCCGATTTAACCACTTGAACAGGACCGAATAGCAAACCCACACGAAGGTGAGCGGTTCCAGAGAATACAACAGGTCCACTGAGTTAACAAAATAACCATTTAGTTTGGTCATAAACAACATCAGAGTTTACAAGGTTCAGAAGAAAATAACAGAAGATAAAACAACACGCGGAAGCTACTTCGTCGGGGTCGGATATCCCTGGTGAGGCCAACCGGGACATCAGTGATCCCTCTCTTCGCCGTCCAAGGAGGGATCTCACTCAACCGTCCAACCCGGAGGGAGTTGGGACGGCCAAGTGCCAGCAGAGGGAGGCTCAGATGCAGCAACTTCACCTAAAAAAGAAGAGCCACAACAAGGCTGAGCTACTAAGCTCAACAGGACTTAACCGACACGGAGTACGCTACTCCACCACTTCTAGACATGCACGGCTTTTTGGCTGAGGGGTTTGTTTGCCAAAACCGTTAGTTGTATCCCTACTTTCAAGTTTTAGCTCAGGTTCTAAGTTTACTATCTGGTCTAAGTTTGCAACCTACTTCTAAACAAACATAGAACCAACCAAAGGTATATACATCATCATCAAGACCATGTCATCATCAGATTCCTTTATTACTCAGGGTGACATAGCGATCAAGCAATCTCAAACTGTGAGAGGCAGATGAATCGATTCGAGTTTCTTAACCATGCATGGCGAACCTAATCTCACGACATCCGCGCACCGCAAGGGTCGCTTCCTGTGTCGGCCGTCCCCATCAATTTCCAGGCGCGTGTCAGGTCCAAACTTCCCTTGGCATGCAATGCTCCACAGTCCCGGTCTCTACCGTACTGTGACTGCACTTGAACCCACATGATGCACCATGGGAACCTCGTTCCAGGGATAGCAGGGGTATAAGTCATGCCCTAGTTCAATCAGGTACTAGGCTTTCCTATCCCATACTAGGTATGAGATTAGTACTTTCAAACACTTGATCACGAACACCACCACTGTCGGGCCTTAGCAAGTTTTATAGACAGATGGGGCGATCAACCGACCACCAAAGAGTTACCCAAAACCTTGCCCCGTCCATCGTCCTTATAGTCGTAATAGAAGAGGAACAACCAACTCCTACAACTCGCGAAGCATCTACTCGGTCCAACAGCTAGTGTTCAGATCAAGGGAGCTAAGTTGTGCATCTATGGTTCCAAACAACTCCTATACGTAAATGCACAAGCATGTTAAAGAAGGCATGCGCAAGTTTGGTAAAACACAGGGGATTCATGCATCCGAGGCTTGCCTTCGAGCAAGGAGGAGGGAAACTGTTCGTCTGCTTGGTCGGCTTCGGCTTCTGGAGGCAGGAGCTCGACTACACCTTCGTCTTCTGGCGCCGGGTGCAGCTCGTAGAAGCCGTCGGCGAGGCGCAGCTCTACACGAATGCAATGCATTGGTTAGCGTTTAGATGGTTATTTCAACAGCAACACTTGCAAGTTTGAGCCCAGAAACTTGCGGCAAGTTACAGGAGGGTGGGGAGGTTCGATTGAGTTGGTGGAGATCAAGATATAAGGGTCGGATGGGAAGGAACTTATGATCTGACCCTTAATCTAGAGGAATAGGTGCTAGGGGTCCTCAAACTTAACGCTGAAAAGTCCCCAAGTTTACACATACACCCTCGGTTCAAGGAAAAAGATACAGCCGAGCCCTCGGGCGAGGCGGAAAAAGTTCGGCGGGACAGACAGGGTCGGGCGAGACGGAACCGGGGTCGGGCGGATAGGAGGGGTCGGACGAGGCGAACAAGGGTCGGTAGCTTACCTTCGTCTTACAGATGAGGCTTGGGGTTGGGAAAGAACAGGCTTGGGCGGAAAGACTAAGGCTTGGAACAGCGGCGAGGATGTCCGGTGGTACTCCGACGGCGGCGGTGCTTCTTGTGGATCACAAGCAAGCTCTTGTGCAGCACGGGGAGCAGAGGCTGGTGGATTGGGGGAAGGTGGTGTTTGAGCGGAGAGGAGAGTTCCTCAGACTTAGGCGGTGGCGCTGTGAGCACGAACAGGGAGCAAACGGGAGGGCAGCGATGGCAAGGGGAACTCCGGCGGGGCTCCGGCATTCCCTTTTTATAGCTGCGCGGAAGAGAGAAGGGGGAGCGGCGCGAAGGCCGGGGAAGAGCGATGGAGTGCTCTGCCGGGGCGGCGATTGAGCGATGAGGGTGGTGGAGCAGGACTTTGGGGATGACATCGGCGGTCATTGGGCACCGATGTCAGGGCGGCGCAGGCGCGGGTTTGCCGGTGGTTGAGATTTGGCGGAGGTGGGCGTCGTCGTGCGGTGGATCTGATGGAAGTGACCGGGGAAACGGCGCTAGAAACGAGGGCGCACAGGTGAGAAGACAGGCGGCTGCGGGCGCGCGGGCGAGCGTGGAGCAATAGATTGTCGGGCGGAGCTTCTGACAAGGCGGAAAAGGAGCTGTCGCTGCCGCGGTCTAGGTTGGCGGAGGAGGAATCGTCGCGTAGCGAGGACCGAGGCGGCGCGACTGTGGAGAGGTGACGGAAAAGATGGGCAGCATCGGGCTCTGCAGTCGGGATCTGGCGATGTGATGATGGGCGCGGGCGGCGAGGTGCTGCAGAAAGGGTAGCAGAGGAGCTTCCGCCGCGATTGGGGAAGGGAGCGCGAGAATCCATCCGGTCGTGGCCGGAGCAGCGGACGTCGGAGGAGTTGAGTCACGCGGCTAGGGAACTCTGAAGTGGGCATGCAACTCGAGTGCGCCTGTCGTGGGAGATCTGGGAGAAAGATCTCGTGGGTCCACCGGTCAGTCTCGGTGGTCCACGGCTCAAATTGAAGGGCGGCATTATGGGAAGACTTAGAAAGATCCGATGGTGGGTTGGGGGTCTGCGGGGTTGGAACTGGGGAGGACACGGCGAGGAGTCGGATCACAGGGGGTCGGGAGATCTGGAGGTTGAGCACTTAGGCTTGGTAAACTGAGACAGGTGTGGCGGATCCACTTCGGATTTGCTTGGTTAAACATGATTTAGCCGCCTGATATGCGACGCTCATGCCTAAGCCGAGTTAACACGAAGTGCCGTCGGATTTTCCTCCGATTTAACCACTTGAACAGGACCTTTTTAGCAGACTCACACGAAGGTGAGCGGTTCCAGAGAGTACAACAAGTCCACCGAGTTAACCACTTAACCATTGGATTTAGTTGCGAAAAACATCAGAGTTTTACAAGATTTCAGAAAACAACAGAAGGTAAAACACTAGCGGAAGCAATCGTCGGGGTCGGACGTCCTGGTGAGGCCAGACGGGACATCATTGATCCCTCTCCTCGCCGTCCGAGAAGGGATCCCACTCGACCGTCCAACCCGGAGGGAGCTGGCGGCCAAGTGCCAGCAAGAGAGGGGTCGGGGGCAGCAACTTCACCTGAAAAACAGGAGCCACAACAAGGCTGAGCTACTAAGCTCAACAAGACTTAACCGACAGGAGTAAAACTACTCCACCATCTAGACATGCAGGGCTTTTTGGCTGAGAGGTTTGTTTGCCAAAAGCACTGAGTAAACCCTACTTTCAAGTTTTAGCTCCGATTCTAAGTTCTTTAACTAGTATAGGTTTTGCAACCTATTCTAAGCAATCATAGAGCCAAACAAGGTATGTGTATCAACAAATCCATGTCATCATCAGATTCCTTATTTACTCAGGGTGACATAGCGATCAAGCAATCTCAAACTGTGAGAGGCAGACGAATCGATTCGAGTTCTTTAACCATGCATGGTGAACCTAGCCTCACGACATCCGCGCACCCGGAGGTCGCTTCCTGTGTCGGCCTTCCCCATCAATCCCCTAACCCGTGTCGGGCCTATTTCCTTTGGTGCAAGGTTCCACAGACCCGGCCTCTGCCGTTCTGTGACCATGCATGCCACCACGTGCGACATCCAGCAAGGGAAACTCCGTTCCAAGAACAATGGGGCGACCGCTCACGTCTAGGTTCAATCCGGTACTAGGCTTCCTCATCCCATACTAAGTATGAGGCTAGTACTTTCAAACACTTGATCACGAACACCACCACTGTCGGGCCTTAACAAGTTTCATAGATAGACGGGGCGATCAACCGACCACCAAAGAGTTACCCAAACCCTGCCCCGTCCATCGTCCTTATAGTTATAACAGAAGGGTAGACATCCAACTCCTACAACTCGCGAGTGATAGGGAATCACTCGGCTTTTACCGTCTCCTAGTTAAGCAAGGCAACTACTCGGTCCAACAGCTAGTGTTCAGATCATAGGAAACTAGGTCATGCATCTAGGGTTTCAAACAATTCCTATACGTAAGTGCACAAGCGTGTTACAGAAGGCATGCACAAGTTTGGAAAATAACGCAGGGTTTTCATGCAACCGAGACTTGCCTTCAAGCAAGGAGGAAGAGAACTGCTCGACTTCGGGGGCGACTTCGGCTTCTGGGGGCAGGAGCTCAGCTACAGCTTTGTCTTCTGGCGCCGGGTGCAACTCGTAGAAGCCGTCGGCGAGGCGCAGCTCTACACGAATGCAATGCAAGAGTTAGCTTAGACGGTTATTTCCACAGCAACACTTGCTCGCCTGAGCCCAGAAACTCGCGACAAAGAGCAGGAGGGTGGGGAGGTTCAAAGGAGTTGGTGGAGATCAAGAGGTGAGGGTTGGAAAGGAACTTATGATCTGGTCCTTCAACTAGAGGGTTTGGTATGCTAGGGATCCTCAGACTCAAGCGCTGAAAGGTTTCCCAAGTTTTACACATACACCCTCGGTTGAAGAAAAAAATCACAGCCGAGCCCTCGGGCGAGGCGGATAAGGGTCGGTCGGAACAGATAGGGTCGGGCGAGACGGAACCGGGGGAGGGCGGATAAGTGGGGTCGGGCGAAGCGGACTGGGGTCGGCAGCTTACCTTCTTCCTACAAGGAAAGCTTGGGGTCGGGAAGAAGCAGACTTGGGCGGAGGGACTAAGGCTTTGAACAACGGCTAAGACCGGCAGTGCTCCGGCGGCGGCGGTGCTTCTTGTGGATCACAAGTGAGCTTTTACGCAGCACTGAGGAGCAAGCGGCTGGGTGGCTTAGGGAAAACGGAGGGGAGCTGAGAGGAGAGTTCCTCAAGAACTTTAAGGTGTGGTGCTAGGAGCTTGAGCAGGGAGCAAGAGATGTGGCGGAAGGCAACAATGGCGGAGGGAACTCCGGCGGGCTTGCGCATTCCCTTTTATAGCTGCTGGGATAGGGAAGGGAGCGGCGCGGGAGAGAGAGAAGGGGAGTGGCGCGAAGGCCGGGGAAGAAGCAATGGAGTGCTCTGCTTGGACGGCGATTGAGCGACGGGGGCGGTGGTGCAGGACTTCGGAGATGACGCCAGCGGTCATTGGGTTCTGGCGTCAGGGTGGCGCAGGAGCGGGTATGCCGGTGGTTGAGATTTGGCGGAGGCGGGCGTCGCCGTGCGGAAGATTTGATGGACGCGACCGGGTTAACGGCGCTAGAATCGAGGATGCACAGGTGAAAAGACATGCAGCCGCGGGCGCGCGGGCGAGCGCGGAGCAACAGATTGTCGGGCGGCTTCTGACAGGGCGGGGGAAAGGAGCTGTCGCTGCCGTAGTCGGGGTTGGCGAAGGAGGAATCGTCGGGTAGCGAAGACCAGGCGGCGTGACTGTGTCCGAAGTGACGGAAAAGATGGGCGACATTGGGCTCTGCGGCCGGGATCTGGCGGTGTGATGATGGGCGCGGGAGGCGAGGCGCGACAGAAAGGTTGCAGAGGGGCTTCCGCTGCCATTAGGGAAGGGGGCGCGAGAATCCATTCGGTCGCGAGCTAGAGACAAAACTGAGCGGCGGGCGTCGGAGAAGATGAGCCACGCGGCGGGGAGACTCTGAAGCGGGCATGCAACTCGAATGCGCCTGCCGCGGAAGATCTGGGGGGAAAAAGATCTCGCGGGTCCACCGGTCAGACAGAACGGACGTTTGGGAAAGACTTAGAAGGATCTGACGGTGAGCTGGGTTTGGCGGGGTCGGGATCGGAGCGAAGCGGGGAGGGATCGGGTCTCAAGGGTCGGGACCGATCGGAAGATTGAACTTTCAGGCGCGGCAAACGAGACAGATGACTATGAACAAGGGCTAGGATAGGATTAACCTGGAAAGATTAGGGGGCCGGTCGTCACAACAGGGGATCAGGGACTCGGATTAAGATTAACGCGAAGGATTTTTAACCGAGGTCGTCACACATTGGCCTGTTCGCTTCAGTTTATAAGCCGGCTGAAAAGTTGAAATAGGTGATTTGTTGTGAGAGAAAAATACTGTTTGGTGGCTGATAAGCCGGCTGAATAAGCTGAAGCGAACAGGCCAATTAGAGGATTATCCGGCGAGTTGATGGCCAACCTTCTGCACTCTCTGTGCTTTATACATGGAGATCAAAGCGGATGTCCTCTGTCGTCTACCGCTGTGCAGGTTCTTCATCACCTCACACGGTGCGTCTGCAAATCGCGGCAGGGTCTCATGGACGCGCCAGCTGCAGCTTCCGCACGCCAGCCTCTTCGTTAACTACCTCGAGCACGAGAGGCTGCACTTCTTCGTCGCCCGCTAATCGAGCACGGCGACACGCAGAGTCGCAGATCAAGCACGGCCTTCTCTGGGTGGACTGAGGCAAGAGTGCAGTCGGATGAGGAATTGAAGCGGAGCTCCCCGAAGCTCGGCGAGGAACTGCGGGCGAGCCGCCTGGTGGGTGAGCGAGCTGCATGCAAGCCGAGGAGGCAGCGACGGAAACAATGGGGATCAACCTACGGCCAACTGTGCCTCTAATCAAGCCAACGTGTTAGAGAGTTTTGTAGCAAGAATAGTTCAAATGGATTTACCAGGACTCCATGAGTGCATGACAATCTAGAGAGAAAGGAGAGGGCTCGGTTTCACCATTAATGGAGGAATCTGGCCAGCAGAGCTGTTGCCCAGCTACTTGCTCCTCTCTGTTTTAGCGGTGGTCGGGGGATACACCGAGATAGAGGAGGGGGCAGCTCAGCCAGACGGAAACAGAAAAATACACACACACACACACACACAGAGAGAGAGAGAGAGAGAGAGCGCTGCAGGTGAAAGGAAAAGGTACAGCACGGCCACGCGACGCCACGACCCACGCGTCCAACTGCTGGTATGTGGGGAGGGGCAGAGAGAGAGAAAGGGAGGTGATGTGTCTACCGGGGTCTTATGTGATTCAATTTCCAATTCACTTTTCTATTTTAATTAGCTATAAATGGCATTAAAATTCTCTAGCTATTTTCACCATCTGTACAAAAGTTAAAGTTATAGGTTCTGAAATATTCAAATTAAATCTAAACAACACTGTGGTTATTCAACCGTACAGTACAATGACCACAGTTAGATTACTTACGGGGACGGAAGGAATTACTTAATCAAATCAAAATTTTACTTTACAAAAGTGTACCGATCATATAATATTAAAAAGATTAAAATGAGGAGGTACCCTCAGAAAAGCTAAAGTATATCCGTCCTAATGCTATCCTTCAAACCAAACACAAAACATGATTCTTCCATACTTTTATCCCTCCAATAGAACTATGATCATCCCATCCCATCCCAAAAATAAAGAAAAGTCTTCTCGAACCAAATACATGCTAAAAGAATTTGTTTTTGCCGTGATGAGGCATGGCCATTGTGCTATACCCTATATAATTCACTAATATTTTATTCTCACACAACTTTGATAATATTTTCTGGGTCCAGCCAATTTATGAATGTAGGAACCTTTTTATACAAAATGAAGCGCTTAGATTTCGTCCTTAACTCAAAGCTGATTAATCCCTACGGTAAAAGAGAGCAACATTTTTATTATCTTCGTCCATGCACGAAACCACGAAAAATAAGGAGAAAACTGGAAATGTCGCACAATGAGATTACATAATAAATAACATTTTTAAAATCATGCTTAAAACCATAGTGTGATACACATATGCTCTTTACCCGTAGCAACGCATGGGCATATTTTGTAGTATGTTACAAAGTCACTCTAAAAAAATCTATACAAAAAATTTCCATCACCCTTCTTTTTTAAAAACATTTTTCCGAAAGGGAGGCTATATTAACGCAGCAAGGCCATGGGCGTTGCAATGACCACAAATAGTTGCCATTGCCGTTCCCAAACTTCATCCGTTGCCTGTGAGACTGTGAAGCTGCTTTCCAATATCAAAGCTTCCATGCACTCTGGACCCCAATGGAGCGGAAAATTCGGCGCAGCAGTTGGCCGTGTTGACGATGCTGAGCCGCGGTACGAGCCACCGAGACGAGTTGGCGTCAGGTGCGCCATTGATTCGAGCGTTAGAGCCAGGCTAATAATTTAGCCTGCGGCTGGCTAAATGCAAGTGCCATGTCATATATAGCTGGTAATATAGCTAGCTCATATATAGTGTGTTTGGTTACATGGTTTAGATCTAGCTTGATTAAGATCTAGCCTGGCTCAGCTAGTACGTCCGATTCGGTCGTACTAGTGTAGCCTGGCTTAGGTGCTTTTTTTGCATTGCGCTGGCCTGGCTATGTACTCTGGACAGGCAATCAAACAATCACAAGCTGTATTAACTTAGCCAGGCAACCAAACACAACCTAACTTGGCTTGGCGACTATAATAAAGATGCAAGTCTTCAATGCTTGCTGTTCATACCATCTGTTGTTGTGGCTTATATCTTTGTAGCCATTTATCAAACAACATGATAAGTATCCCATACAATATAATCTCATTCATTCGTTTTTAAACAGCATAGTTTATTTAATATCTAGATAACAGGCATACAATATTGGACACTTTGATTTGTGCTCTGAAAAATAAGGAAGCACCACATAATAAGCAACATTCTTTATCTTAGTACATCATACCAAGTATCTAAAACATGTATCTAAGTACACCTCAAATTCGTATAAACAAGTAGAATAGACTGGAATTGTATAAAGTGTAAAGCTTCATCGAGACAGAGAATAGACTGGAATCATATAAAGTACGCTGCTTGACAGGGATAAGATTCTATAATCACAAACAATTGCTCTGAGCTAAACATTGTGGT
Organism: Setaria viridis; assembly: GCF_005286985.2. NCBI lineage: Eukaryota > Viridiplantae > Streptophyta > Magnoliopsida > Poales > Poaceae > Setaria > Setaria viridis. Next base: position 35,892,187 of record NC_048263.2, read on the forward strand.
AGTTAACAAGACACTGCTTTGAGCAAATAGTAGATGATGTTGCCAATACACGGAACAAGAGGCCGTTGCTACATAACGATTAAGAGATGCAGGTCATACTTGCATCCGAAGATTCAGAGATGCAGCCTTCATCCATACAAACTAGAGAGAGGCAGTACATGATTGTCCAACGGTAGAACGGAATGAGCCCTTCATCATCTACGAAAAAACTACAGAGACGCAGTACAGATGGCCGGCGGCAGTGGCGCTGTCGAGTGTCGACCCGTCATGCGGAGGCTCTGGCGACGGTTGGGGACGATTTGGGCATGAAGATGGGGATTTATGCTTTGCTCATCGGTTCAATCTGGCGCACGAGAAATAGCTTTGGCGTGCAAGGAAGGCGGGGTGGAGCACTGGATCGGGAGGGAGGAAGGCGGGCCAGCAAGCGCCGGCCTTGTCGCCTGCACGGGGCTGGAAGCATGCGCTTTTCTCTCGGGAGATGAGTTTCAGCCGGGCGACTCGCCATCCGCCCGGTTCATTCTCTATCCTCTCCTCGCCTGTCCCTCTCTTCCACCTAGGATTTTAATGACGTGGAACATCTTGCAGCCTCTTACGTACTCCCTCCATCCCTAAATAACTGTCGTTTTCGCTTCCCGAGAAACAACTTTAACTAAATACATATAAAAATATTAATATTTATGATACAAATTTAATATCAATAGACAGATATTTGAATCTAATTTTTTAATAAATTTATTTGAAGATACAAATAGTGCACGTATTTTCTACAAATTCAGTTAAAATTATGATATGGAAATAAAAAATAACAGTTATTTAGGTGCGGAGGAAGTACGCCGCATCGGATGGCCTTGACGCCGCGGCGGGGAGCTGCTCCAGATCCATGATTGGAGCGTGATGGGCGGCACGGGCCATAGTATCGGACAATACCCCGGTCCTCGGACAAAGCTGCCCGCGCGGACAGGGAAAGGCACCGGCCAGATCTTTACCTGCCGGATGAATGTCCCGGCAGGCAGGATGAAAACTTCGGCCAGATCAATCACGCCGTACTACATGGAAGTTTCTACCGTCACTGTACTGTCAAACCTACGATTTACCGAGACACTGTCACCGTACACTTGGATTGGGATTCTCCCATCTCGTTGTGCATGGTAGAAACTTTCAAAACCGCCAACGATCTCATTGCATCGAGTCATCGTCTCATCGACTCGGGAATTAAAACTCCTAACCAACGCCACCACGGCTGTACAACCTGTAGAGAGGTTGCATCGCAGGCTTGCAGCGCGGCGGAGGTCGTGCCCGTCACGTTGTCACCACTCCGTCGCCTCTTCCTCGCGGCGGAGCGAATTAAAGGCCCTTATCCTCTCTGCCGCTGGCGCTCGCTGCCACCGATCGTTGGATCCAACCATCTCCCCCCTCGCCGCCCGCCCGCCCGCCCGCGCCCTTTGTCTTGGAGCCTTGCGCCGCGGTCCTTTCCCCCTGTCCGAATCCGCCTCGACGTGTCCGCCTCCTCCCTCCCTTCCCTCCCTTCCCTCCTCGTGCGCTCGCCTTTTGGTGCGCTCTTGGTATCTGTGCTCTTCCTCCCGTGCCCCTCGTCCTCCTCGTCTCTGCCACGCTTCCTTATTCTTGTCTTGCTTGCTACCCCGGCCGCACTCTTCTTCTCTCGGCTGACGCCGCCATTGCGCGCGAGAGCTGTGCGCGGCGGAGCGTGACGATGTCGTCAGCGGTGGAGGCCATCTCCTGCTCCAAGGTCGACGTCCCCGCGGCGCCGGAGCCGGAGGCGGCGGCGGCGGCGGTCAAGAATGCAGCGGCGCCATCGGAGAACGGCGATGCGGCGAACGGCAAGTGTGGCGAGGCGACGCCGCATTGCCACGACGACGAGGAGGAGGAGGAGGAGGCCCCCAAGGTCATCGACCTCGGCCCCCGGGTCAGCATCAAGGACCAGCTCGAGAAGGACAAGGTACGTGGGCTCGCTGCCATTGCTGCTAAAAATACGTCCCCATCTCGATCCATGTCTATGATCTTGCTCTTCTTTCGGTTACGAGTAGCTTCAGTTTCAGTGCGTTTCTTCATTTCATTTCTTGGCCGCGTTCGATTCACAGGACGACGAGAGCCTGCGGCGATGGAAGGAGCAGCTCCTCGGCAGCGTGGATTTGAACTCCGTGGGAGGTAAACTAAACTCACGGCAACAGGACACTAAATTTTCCTGCCGAATTGCTGGTCGCGTGCGTTCGATTGGCTCGCGCGCGTCCTCGCGGCCTAGTTTAATGGCGCCAGTGGGGTGGGGCAACGGCACATGCCGCAGCTCCGCATGTGAGAGAGCACCGCCATGGCTGCCGAGATGGTCCCGTGACCGTGAGGCCGTGAGCCATTCGTTTGTTTCCCACCCCGTGCCTAACCCCGTTTCCTCCCTCGCTAATGCGCCACCGGCCACACCCCGTACCGTACGGTGAGGTCCGTGTTGCGTTTTGCCGTAGGAAATAAAGACGCAGGGGTGAAGGTCGGTGGCCTGTGGTGGGCTCGGTTGACGGTTAGATACGTCGGCTGGCCGGCCGGCCGGCCACCGGCTTCCCTGCCTTTTCATGCCGACCAGTTGAAGGAGAGGAGCACTAGTTTTTCTTGAATGCATGGTTATATGGTCTTCTTCTGCAATGTCCAGGACTGTAGTAGTAGAACTAGAGCAGGATATCAATATCAGCAGTCAGCACCTTCCAATCCTGGAAAATGGCATGCTGGTTGTTGGGCTGCTATAGTTGAATGGTGCTGCTTTTGCTGCTTTTAAGGTCAGCGCATTTTGCAGGGCATTTTTCAAGGAGCCCTTGCTTTTAGTTTAGACTTTTTACTTTTTAGACGAACGCTAAACACATTTTCATGCGTCTCGTGTTTTTGTTTAATGTTAAGCACCTTCTGAACAATCCATGTCCCAAGTCGAAGTAGCACATTCGAAACTTTTTTCGGCCATTTAAATGGGAGATGCAAGTATCTCGATCAAGTAGCACATTCAAAATTTTTGCTGCTTTTAAGATGAGCGCATTTTCTCAGGGCGTTGTTGAAGGAGACCCTTGCTTTTGGTTTAGACTTTTTAGACGGTGTTATACACATTTTCATGCATTTCGTATTTTTGTTCAGTGTTAAGCACCTTCCCGGTTTCAGTAGTGTTGGACACATTTTCATGCCTTGCGTATTCAGAATAAGCCCTGCTCTCCATTAGAATACAGAATTCAGAGCAATTCAGGTTTGAAATTCAAGTAGCACGTTCAGAACCTTTTCAGCCATTTGAGTGGGAGATGCAGTAATTCCGATCTCGAAGTGAAGTGAAAATTAATACCATCTGAATTTGATGCCATAAGCAGATCTGAATTTTGAACCTCCTGTACGTTTGCAGAGACGCTGGAGCCGGACGTGAAGATCATGAGCCTGTCGATCCTGTCGCCCGGCCGTCCCGACATCTTCCTGCCGCTACCGGTGGAGCCCAACGCCAAGGGCGTGTGGTTCACCCTCAAGGAAGGCTCCCCATACCGCCTCAAGTTCACCTTCTCCGTCACCAACAACATCGTCTCCGGCCTCCGCTACACCAACACCGTCTGGAAGACCGGCCTCAAAGGTGAGACACCAACCGCCGGGATCACGCCATTTCCGCGCACGACCACGTTCCGGTCATCGCCCTTGATCAATGATCACACAGCTCACGGTCTGCTGGTTGTTCGCAGTTGACAGGGCCAAGGAGATGCTCGGCACGTTCAGCCCCCAGCTGGAGCCCTACACGTACGTGACGCCGGAGGACACCACCCCGTCGGGAATGTTTGCCCGGGGCTCCTACTCCGCCAGGACCAAGGTAAATTAAATCACATGACGAGGACGAGATCATTCGGTTAATTCAGGGCAGGGGTGGTCAATAGCAAGCGGTAACTTCAGGGTTCAGAATGAAGGTTTATGTGACAGACATCTTTGTTTTTTTGGCAGTTCCTCGACGACGACCGGAAGTGCTACCTGGAGATCAACTACACCTTCGACATCCGCCGGGAGTGGCCGTCGACGAGCTGATCACAGCAGCTATCGGCGGCGGCGAGGCCGGCCTGCTCGAGTCCCTGCTTCAACGTTGCTGTGCCGGAGCAGACCACTCGTTTCGTTTGTGTTTTTGCTCTTCTGCTGGGTTCAACGGTTCATCCTGTCCCTGGGTTTTTATATTCGTCATGTGCGTGCGTGTGTGAATATCGTTTCCATTTGTCAGTTGGCTGTTGTGTTGGTAACGTTGGCAGACGGGCACGGTGAGGTCGGTCCATCGGTCTGTGCGTGCGTGGGCGTGTTGAACTTACGTCAGGGTCTGTCTCGTCTTCGAACTGCCTGTTGAGTTCAGAGCAATGAATTGAAGCTGCGTTCTACGTGATGCACTCGTGACCTTGATTTTGTTTTGTGAATGCAGCTCGTCGATTTTATTGTTTCGGCATCGACGCATCGTTATACTGGGGATCGGGTAACTTGATAACTTTTGAAACCCCTGGCAACATGACATCTCGAAGGCAGTAATCAGTAGCTGTGGGCGTGCAGTTTTCAGCTCACTTTGTGTTCGGTCGTTCTATTTTCTTTCATCGAGTCATGCCGTAAAAGCTCAGCATCATTTCCGCACCATGACGAACGAAGCATTATTCAGTCAGTGCCGAATCGATCGACCAATCTGGGAGTTTAATCCTTGACACTAGAACCAGAGACCAGGTCAGAGGATGCAGATGCCTGGGAAAAAAGGTGCGGCCGTGGACCTTGGTTGTTGAGCTCGGCATTGACGCTGGCGCTTGCCTGTTGCCAATATGGTCCAGAGGCAAAAATCGGCCTCATGCTAGGGCCCAGAGGGCCGAATAAACAGGTCAAGGCAGGCTGACGAAAAGAGAATGGTCTGATCACGCAAGGGGCCAGGCCGACCAATCCAAACCGGTCTAGTTTGGCCCATCACGGGCCGGAACAGAGAGACTACATGTGGTGAATCTGTCTGCTGACCTTCCTTCCGTCGAGCCAACTCGAGCTAAGAAAATAAAAGACGTCGCTTCACGTGAGCGGAGTAAAAATCGTCACGCTACAAAAGACGTGTGGGCACGTTCACGCACGCCCGCGGCTCTCTCCACCTCGTCGGTCGCATGTGCCATGTGAGTATGCGACCAGACGGAGCGAGCAGAGCAAACCCGGCACATACTTTATTCGGAGAGCTGAGAACTCCCGCTCCTTTTCCCTCCGAACTCGGCAATTGGCACCTGCCGCCTTTCTCCTCTTGTTCTTGCCGTCGGACCACACGCGGTAAAGAGGCCCGGCGGCAGGAGCCCGAGCGAGATCCACGCTCAATATACAAAGCCTAAGGAATGTACTGGTGACCGACGCAGCTGTACGTGCCGTCGGTGCCGATGCCGCTATTTGGTTTTGGCCGGTTTATATATATGCTGCTTGGGCTCGTGGCTGCAAGCCTGGCGATCTGGAACTTTCGGAGAATGCGTTTAGCCGGGCGCTGGGACGTCAGCGCGAGACAATTTTTGACAGGGGGAGCGCAATTTGTCAGCTTGGCTGGCTGCGTACACGCCCGCCCAGGCCCGTGCGATGGTCGCTTGTTTCCCGCCGTCTACTTTACGGTGATCTCCCCAAGGCGTTTCCCTTTCACGTCCGACGCGTGATGGGAGTAGGCGAGTTGTTCGAACGCCCATGCACAGAAATGTTACTGCATTCTTTTGGCGTTTTCTCTTCAATTCTTTTACTTGTTGGAACCGAAAAATTGTAGTCACCGTTAGTCACAGGTTTTTCTCTGCAATTCTAAATATTTGTGCCTCCCCATTTCTGCTGCGGAAGAAGGAGGTGACGAGGCGTACGTGTGCCCACGAGCGGTCGAACGGGGCCACGCGCGTCGCTGTGATGGGGCCAAGGGCGGCGGCGAGGGCACAGTCAGGAAGCCATGTGTTGTCCATGTACGCAGAGCTGGTTCGTTCCGACGCGAACAGTGTCGAAGTCGGAACGCGCCAAGGCAAGGCCGGTGACGCTTTCGGCAACACGAATCGCAAGGGGACAAAGAACGCGGGGTCAGGCGGTGGCCCGCGCCGAATTGTCGGTCCGATCTGGTATCTCGTGCTGGGATCGGCGCTGGCCGGTGGTGCATTCCCCGGGCTCCTGAATTTCTGTCCGAACAACCTGTGCATCACCGGTTACCGTGTTATTACCAACATTAATCACGAACCGTTTCTCTGTTTGCAGTCTTGTAGAGTGACTTGTAACAATGTGACAGATTATCTAATTGCTCGTTGATGGTAATGGAAGTTGCTTTCTGTGTAGAGAAACTGAAAATGTTTAATCAGTTCAGCCCTGAAGAAATCAGTAGGAAGGGGGAGGGAAAAAAAAAGCAGTTTCCTGGATTTGTTTACCTTTTCCAAAACCCCGGAGGAAACCTAATTCGGCGACAGGAAACGGAATAAACAAACAGAAAGAGACCGGGCCCACCGCTGCCCCTTACCTCCTCTCCTCGTCTCCACCACTTTCCCTCTGCACCCCGGCCCCCACGAAATCTGGAGACCTGGACGCCATTGCTCGCTAGCCTTTTCCGTCGAGCGCAAGGAAACCGCGCGCCACCACGGGAGGGAGGGATTGCCGTGACCAATTCGAAAGGTATCTCCTCGCCGCGCCGCGCCGCCCCGTCGGCGGGACACGCCGTCTCCTCGTTGCTTTTTTTCACCCAGGGGTTCCATTCCATCCGGGCCGTGAGTGGCCTCCCTGATCTGGATTCCTCTCGCAGCCGCTGCGGGCGCGGGCGGAGTCGGGCCGCGGAGGTGGGGAGATGTCCGCCGGATTCGTCGGGGTCGTCGTGTCCGACCCCTCGCTGCAGGGGCAGTTCACGCAGGTCGAGCTCCGATCGCTCAAGGCCAAGGTGACGTCCGAATCCGTCGATTCTCCCCTCCGCGCTGGAAACCCGCTGTTGTATTGCGTTTGGTTCGTCAGTTTTGGTCCCGGTTGGTTATTTTTGTTTTTGCCGGTGTTGCAGTTCGTGTCTCTGAAGAGAGATTCCGGCCATGTCACCACGAAGAATCTGCCGGGGCTGATGAAGAAGCTGAGGGGGCTCAATGAGGTGGTCTCCGAGGAGGAGATCGCCGCCTTCCTGTCGGAGTCGTACCCCGACAGCGATCAGGAGATTGAGTTCGAGTCCTTCCTCCGGGTACATGCATCTCGGCGTTTCTCTGAGTTCTCTGAGTTATTGAATTGTAATGCGGACAGGAATGGTGCGGTATTCCCGATTTATTCTGATGGGAGTGGGGAACCTGGCTCTGTTTCTGCAGGAGTATCTGAATCTGCAGGCGAGGGTGAGTGCCAAGGTAGGTGGTGGTGCTGGTGGTGGGGGTGGCAAGACCTCATCGTCGTTCCTCAAGTCCAGCACCACTACGCTGCTGCACAATCTCAATCAGGCAGAGAAATCGTCCTACGTGGCGCACATCAACACTTATCTCCGCGAAGACCCATTTCTGAGGAAGTACTTGCCAATCGACCCGTCTGGAAACCAGCTTTTTGATCTGATCAGGGATGGTGTTCTGCTCTGGTGAGATGGCTGTCTTGTTTCTAGCTAGTAGCAGAGTGCATTCCCTTGAACTGGTTAAACGAAATTTATCTGAAGCTAGACCTTTCTGATGGTTGCTCATTTATGGCTCATTTTCTCAGCAAATTGATCAATGTAGCTGTACCTGGGACCATTGATGAGAGAGCAATAAATAAGAAAAGAGTTCTTAATCCATGGGAGAGAAATGAAAATCATACACTCTGCCTCAATTCTGCCAAGGCCATTGGATGCACTGTTGTCAACATTGGTACACAGGATTTGGTGGAGGGAAGGGTATGTTATGTGTTCCCTCCTTGAATGCTGCAGTTTGATTTATTTGGAGAAGTTAAGTGATGATGTTCATGGAACTATCTGTCCTCAATTCCTCAATGTATTGTACAGTGCTTGTTAACTTTGGTACCAAATTCACAGCGGTTACAACTTTGTACCAATCTCTATATTCTTTATATCACCTATTAGTACGTGCTCCCTATATTTTCTTGCTCTTCTCCTATCTGCTTCTCTACAAAACTACAACAGGCACTTAGTCACCTTCTTGCATGGACTCAATATTACTCTCAGTTCTCGTTTTTTATCCAAGCAAATCATTGAAAACATCATGGCTTACACAAACTTATATTGTTTTGCATGCAGCCTCATTTAGTTCTTGGATTGATATCACAAATCATAAAGGTAAACATTGAACTGAGCATTGCATTTTGATTTTTGGGGCAATTCAGCATACAGACTATCATCAAACTTCTGGTTCATTGAATAAAGAGTTGTTTGTACTTGTCATCAGATTCAACTTTTGGCTGATCTGAACCTCAAGAAGACACCGCAGCTGGTGGAATTGTTTGATGACAGCAAGGTAAATAAGGGCATTTTGTCATTGTTTTTTCCTCTGCATGTTTTGATTTTTTAATTCTTTCAGCATGTTTTCTTGAAACAAATTCACTTTAACCCCTATTTTGCAGGATATAGATGAGGTTTTGAGCTTGTCACCAGAAAAGATGCTACTTCGGTGGATGAACCATCATCTGAAAAAAGCTGGCTACAAGAAAACTGTTAACAATTTCTCTTCAGATGTGAAGGTGCATATAATAAACAACAATGCCACCAAATTATCAGTCACTTGTTTATTTGCTGATACATGCCACTTGATTATCTTGTCACTGCATTTGAGTTATATTGACAAACTAAAGCTGGTTATGCACCATTTGTTAAAGACTACTTTATTCTACTATACCCTTAGCTGGATGCAGTTACCAACTTACCATCTTAGGCATATAGGAGTTAGGAAAAGTGTTAGACTGTGCTTGATCCATCATAATTGCTTTCTTTTTTTGATGCTGCTGTGTTTACTTTGATCAACAACCATGGTCACACAAGTTAGTTCTATACAGGATGGTGAAGCCTATGCTTACCTTCTGAAAGCTCTTGCTCCAGAGCATTCCCCTGAAACTACATTGGATACCAAGGATCCGGATGAGAGGGCAAAACTGGTACTTGAACAAGCGGAGAAGTTGGACTGTAAAAGATACCTGACCCCAAAGGATATCACCGAGGGATCTGCCAATTTAAATCTTGCATTTGTTGCGCAAATATTCCAGCATAGGTAAATGTGATTAACTTTGGTTGCATAAAAATTTCAATATGTGACTTACCTCACCAAATCACGTGAGCTAATTTTCCCTCTGCCACATTTACATTAAAAGTTTAGCAGATAATCACTATGGATTCGACATTGTCATCTGATCCTCACTTGGATCCTATTGTCCTATGCTGCGCAGGAATGGTCTAACGAGTGACACCAAACAAGTTACGCTCACACAGACGGCAACACGTGATGATGTTCTATTGTCTAGAGAAGAAAGAGCCTTCAGAATGTGGATCAACAGCCTTGGGGTTGAATCATATGTAAACAATGTATTTGAAGATGTTCGCAACGGGTAATAAGACATTTGATAGATTTTATATTGATCTCTAAATGAGTTTGTTATTAATGTCCATCCTGATGCAGGTGGGTACTTCTTGAAGTACTTGATAAGGTTTCTCCTGGATCTGTCAATTGGAAGCTGGCATCAAAACCTCCAATTAAATTGCCATTCAGAAAACTGGAGAATTGCAATCAAGTTGTAAAAATCGGGAAGGAGTTAAAGTTTTCTTTAGTAAATCTAGCTGGGAATGATATTGTTCAGGGAAACAAGAAACTGATTGTTGGTGAGTCTGTCCACGTCTAATTTACCAGTGACACTAATGGATCACGCTCTTAATATTTATTTGTAGCATCATATAACTGAATTCTTTGGTGTTGTCTTTCAGCACTTTTGTGGCAATTGATGAGATTCAATATCCTTCAGCTGTTAAACAAGCTAAGATTCCATTCCCAAGGGTCCCAAGGAAAAGAAATTACTGATGCTGATATTCTAAACTGGGCCAACAGCAAAGTGAAAGCATCAGGAAGAACTTCTCGAATGGAAAGTTTCAAGGTGCTTCAATGTCCACTGACTGAAGTCCTATTTATTTGTCTGAAAACTCTGGTTGCTTAGTTTCCTATATTCCCCTACAGGACAAGAGCTTATCGAATGGATTGTTCTTCCTTGAGCTTCTTAGCGCAGTACAGCCAAGGGTTGTGAACTGGAAAGTTGTTACTAAGGGGGAAGCTGGTCTGTTCTCAGCCCTCAGCCCATATGCATTCAGTTGACTATTGGATAGCCTTATTTCTGACTAATCATTTTGTGTTCTCCACAATTGACTTCAAAACTAAATCATAACTAATCTACAATCTGTTTTTTTCAGATGAGGACAAGAAGCTGAATGCTACCTACATCATTAGTGTTGCTAGGAAGCTTGGATGCTCTGTATTTCTGTTGCCAGAGGACATCATAGAGGTAAACTGCTATTGCTAGTAAATACATTACATGTTAATGTATCTGTTTAATGTGCTGTTTATTCTCTCTTTCTAGAACAATGATGCTGATTCTCACTTGGGAATTGTTATTTAGCCATTACATTATGGATTCACGTTCTTACGATCTTACCGGTTCAACAGGTGAATCAGAAGATGATCCTTACACTTACCGCTAGCATTATGTATTGGAGCCTACAGAAACAACCTCAGTCACAATCTGAAATGCCAGAGCAATCAGAGCCATCTAGCATGACTTCAGATGCAGCCTCTGATATTGCCTCGGAGGATGGAGCTTCAACGACTGCGCCATCTGAGTCCGAAGAGGTGAACTCGCTGTCTGATAGCATGTCCAATTTGACAACGGATGATGCTACTTCGAACGCCCCATCTACCGAAAATGGAAATGGTGTGGCAGGATCCTGATGGTTATGCAGCTGCAGTTCTTTTTCCACATAGTCCTGGTTTTTAATAGAGGGAATAGTGCTTTCGTTTCCCAAAGTCTTCGCTACCAGAAGTGATTTTTTTTACTACTTCTGCATCCTGTGTATGGTAGCTTGATAGATACAACAAATGCAGATAGATATAGATGCCGTTTGTTCATTGGATTCGCTTCATATCTTACTATAGGGGAAAAAAGATATAGTATATGCTGCTGGATGGGTATTTTTTGTATTGCTGGTATACACCCATGAAAATCTTATGTGCTTCTGTATCTGGTCGGTCAATTCGTTCATCTGTTCCTTGGACTAGTAGTCATTATGTACTACTTGGTGGCCATCATCTATTGTAATGCGTTGGTATTCTGATGAAACATGCCTGTACATAACATACTTTAAAAAGGTTTTGCCCTGCCCAGGATTTTTTTGTAAATACTGTTCTTTTTTCGTTCTTTTGCATGCGATTTGCATAGTTCAACCTGAGAGCTCGATTTGATTCGACTGTTTACCTTGCAGTCATTTCAGGTCCAATTCAATTCCCGTTTTAATATCATTTGCAGTAGCCAAAATGAGCAACTGCATCGATCACGCTTCTTTCATCTGTGATGACTGTTTCCTCATGCGAACGCCATTCCGTGCGTTGAGTTTCGTGCTTTTTTCCGCCGGTGAAACACGATGACGAGATGACTTCAGTTATATTTTCTTTTTGAATGATCTCAGTTGTTGAGCATCATTATGCAAGTTGATTCTAGGTAAGTACTTGCAGGGCTAAGCACTTGAAGAGGCAGGCTTAGAGGGGTAGCTCCCTGCCATCACTCAGTACAAAGCTGCCTGGTCCCCTACTGCTACTCAATTCCATCATTGCCTCCCCCCCTCTCCCTTCTTTAACTACACAACTCTCTCTTCTCAAGGCCCGGGCACTATGCAAGTCAAGCCCGAAGCCGTGGCCCCCTCCGTCGTCTCCGCCATTGCCATCTCCGCCGCCGCCGCCTACCCATCAACGCAGAAAGGTGGAGGGGAACAGCGGGGCATGAGAGCGCGGCGGTGATCAAGGAGTTTACCGGCCTACACGTATCGGCGTCGCGGCATACAAGGGCAGACCAGGCATTCGATTTCCTTCGTATATTACTCCTAGTTCAGTTGTACTAGCTAGCAATCATTCATTCTCTTTCTCTTGCTTGCTTAGTTTTGGCTTCCGCAACAACGACATTGTATTGCTGCAGAGGGCTGTGAATAATCTCGCAGTTTTTTCCGGATGGTTGGTGTTGCCTACTTGCCTTGGTTGATCTGTGGTCGGTTCCTTGGAGAAACACACTTTCTCTGAACTGGATGAGTGCTTCCTTCTGAGCTGTAACGTAACGAGTTTTCTCTATGTGTTGCCTCTTGCTTCTGCCTTGCAATCGACGTCCAAAACGCGGCGGTATATACAGTAGTATATATAAATGAAGTCCTGTGCCTTCTCCATTTGCATGTTTGGTACGTCGCGCAACATTGTTCACCACTGCGCCTATCCGGACTCAAACAGCTCGTTCTTGGTAGCATCTAGCATTGCTAGATGGAGGAAATTGAATCTGCGGGATCTCTGTATAACATACCAAAACGACAGTGGAGCTGCTGTACTTCGTTCACTTCCCAAACAGTGCCCCTCTGTGTATATCACCCCCGCCAAATCAGTGTCGTCGAAAATCTTCACCTGATCGAGCACCAGGCCGCATTGGCAAGCACCTGATTTGGTTCCTCCGCATCTGCACGACAACGGTGGCGTCATCCTCGCGCCTTCTGCCTGTTCTTCGGCGAGCATCCGGGGCCGTATGGCCTCTCCGTGACCCTGAGAACGCCTGACCGACGTCAACGCCGGGCACAGTACACGTGCACGAGCATCGCTCTCATGATCACTGTCCCGCTCGCTGGCGGGCTCACCAGTCGCTGCACGCCTGCGGACGGAGCGCTGGAACGGCTGGCACCGGGACAGCACTTGCCCTGCTTGTGCTTGGCTTTGTTTATCAATCGCGCTCCGGCCGCGTCCCACCAAAGACCCGCACATGCAGTCGTCGCTGTCTGGTTCTCCCATAAATCGTGGTCGGCCCGCTGGCGCCGCTCGTGCAGACAACGCAGGACCGGGCCGGGGCCTGTTCGCTCCCCCACAGTGCTCGCGGCCAGGGAGACGACACGGTGCCGAGCCGACGCGAGCGGCGGCAACCTCGGCCTGCGACTGCGCTGCCCCTGCGAGGCTGCGAGCGTGTACTAGGCGTGTAGCCCGCCGGGCCAGCACCCGGTTTTCGGGCGTGGTGCTGGCTGCTGGGGGCATTTGGCAAGTTCCGTCTCACGCATCGCATCGCATCGCATGCTGCAGCCGAGCGATCGAGCAGCTCGCCGCTAGATGCCAACGCAAGATTGGCGTCCTCGGTTGGGGTTAGCAAGCGCTCGACGGGACGCCTCGAGGGCCGAGGGGTGGTGTACTGGTATCCAATGGCTCTGGCGATCGGCGCCTGCTTGGCCCGTTTCGTGGAGTTGTCATCGTCCGGGCGGGGCTGCGCGGCGCGATCGCGTCGCGTCCCGCGTCCGCGCGTGCGTGGGTGGGTGACTGTTTCCTGTGGCTTGGTGGAGTGTGCCGAGCGCCCCCTGTTGGGGATCTTGCCAGCAGGGCCCCAAGATTGACGCGGCTGGCATCGCGCCCGAGAGGGAGGGGGATTGGAGATTTTGCGGTGCCATGGCATTGGCATGGGGTGTGGTGCGATGCGATGCGACCGGGCGGAGCAGGGTTGACCCTGTTGGATTTGAGCGGCAGGGTGGGGGGACACGCGACAGGCTCAGGCGCTATTGAAGTGGTAGCACAGTAGCAAGGGGTACTGTTCAAGTGGTAGCGCTGTTGACACTATTGGAACTGTACCTCTATCTCGAGATGGATCGGACGGTCCGCGATGGTCGGATCTAGACGTCTTTGCTTTCTTCCAAATCAAGTGTCCTTGTTTTTCTCTATAATTTTTGTATCCAAAAAACGGCCGATTGGGCAATGTAGGTTTCCAGCGGGCCAGGGTCGGCTAATGATACAATCCACATTAGTGTGGCCCAGTGGCCCTTGTCTTTCAACTCGACGACCCAACCAAAAAGATACAGAGAACAGGCTGCATGCCGACCCACGAGAGGCCCAGTACATGCTGATGGCCAGTCTATGACTGCAGTGCTGGTGCATGCTAATTCCAGATTTCCAGTTCGTTCCCTAGCTGCTGACAGTGTTGCTAATTATGGTGTTAGAATACGTAGTTCCAAACTGTGCTTGTAATCCGTTTCAATTATCTCTTCTAAACATGAATTGGCAGAGCTGCGTGCTGCCGTTGACCAGTGACCAGCCTGGGAGAAGCAAGCCTCGCCACGGGCGGCCACGTCATTCGCTGGCGTAGCAGCACTTACGGCATCGGTGTATGTTTGCAAGGCTTGCACGCCGTGCGTAGCGAGAGAGATGACTCTTATTCTAACTCTGGTCGGATAAGACAAGGGACTGATCGATTAGGAGAGCTTCGTGACAGTGGCCCTAGGCGTTGCTTTATGAAAAATGTTTCACGTGAAGTTAACCAATCACGTATTTTGGTATACGTTCAGCAAATTCAAGGCAGCGTACACTGTCAAGACTTGCGAGATGTACTCGTTGGTACGTCAAGACTCGTGAATATTGTTAGATTTGAAGAATGCCAATTCGACATTTAAGATGCAAACCAAACACCTGAAATGGCATTTAGACTCCGTTAGGGTCTTAGGGAGGGTATCTTCCTTTTAAGCTTCACAGGCTTCATAAATCGGAACTCTACCAAAAGGCTCTTAATGCATCACTCTGTCCAACCAAACAAAACCTATGATCCCACCTCTAGTGCCCCATTAACGTTACCAATCCCGGAACCAATCGCTATCTTAGTATTGGAGTCTGCTTGTAACATGTTTCAATTCTCTCCTCCAACGTGAATTGGCAGTGTTTTTTAGAAGAAGAAAAAAGGACTAGCTCCTGACCAGCCGGAGAGAAAAGCGAGCTTCGCCACGGCTCTCCGTCGCGTCATCCGCTGGCGTAACATCACTTACGGCATTAGCGTATGCTCGCACGGGACGCACGCCGTGCATGCCGCAGCGAGAGAGATGGCTTATTTTAACTTTTGCTTCGATAAGACGAGGTACAGAGCGACTGGGAGAGCTCCAACCGTTTCTGTTAAAAAAAAAGTACTCGGTCGTACGTGCTCGTGTGAGACAAGTAGTCGAGCACGAGCAGGGAAAGTGACCGAGCTTTGGTTAAACTCCCCCCGGGCCTCCGCCGCGTCATCTCTGCTGGCGTCGCAGCGCTTACGGCATCGAGTGCGTTCGTTCGCCTAAGTCGGCATCTCTCGCGGGCACGGTTAAAACGGCGTCCCCGCGCGCCCGGCGACACGGTCACAACCGACGTCGTTCTCGCGTGTTTTTAGATAGTTGTAATCTTACAAGAGCACAAGTTGTATACACTTCTATGCAACCTACATCCTACGCTTATACTCACATGCCTATCTTGAAGCGATGGTCTTGGATATCAGTTTTCAGTACGTGTTGCCCGGTTCCGGAGGGGTTCGAACCTGGGACCTCCTGAGCCTGGTGCTACCTGAGCTTCCGGTGACCAACCGATCCCCAGGCCCATTCACTCATTCTCGCGTGTTAGAAAAAGTCGCCGTTATGATAGGGGCCGATGGACGCTCGATGGGTGGAATCGTCTGGCCTCAAGCAAGCGGTAGTGTAGTGCTAGTACTATGGTGATTGGTGATGGATGCCTAAGTAACTCCAAAAGCTCCTTAAAACAGCTCAAAAATCTGATTTAGGGAGAAAAAGAAAAAATGTATGCTCCAACATGTCCTTCAACCTTACCAAAAAAATACGACCACCCAAATGTGAGAGCTCGGCGCTTTCCCAATCACTGGATGAGTGGAACCGGACACCGCGCATCAACTTCCTGCGGTGTACCTGGACGCCGTGATCGCGGTATGCTTTGTCGCCGCGAGCGCGGTGGCGTGGCTGGCCGATTTCGTCACGTTGCAGCCATTCGACGCACCTCGATAGGGACGCGTGGGTTGCCACCTCCGTGCGCGTAGTTACAGTTGTTTGAATTAATCGTCCACATGGAGTGGTACTACAAAATTACCACGCAAACTCTCCCCTCACATCCTCCTTCTTCGCCGCTGCCTGATGGTGATAGATGTCGATCATGATCGGGCATAGTGTGCGACGTTCATCCAATCCACCTGGACGCGTGCAGTTCTTCATCAAGATGCAGATGGAGCTCACCAAGGCCACCGGCTGCGATGCCATGCCGCGGTCACGAGAACGGGTATGACCGCGGAGGTAGGCAACACAAACTCTACCGCTAGCCCAACTGAGAGGCCCGCAACTGCTGACATGGCAGTTTTGAAGTATTGTGAAATTTATTGTTAGGGATCTGCTGTGAGGTGACGTGATTTTGAGAAAAAAATTTAATAGAATTCTAGTAGATAATTTTGAAGAATTTTATTTTTGAAAAACTCTTGAAGTTGCTCTATGCTGCTGTCATTTCCCCGCGAGGGAAGGAATCTAATTTCCTGCCATCGCGACCATTGTTGGTCCACAACCGCAGGTCTCGATCGGGGCCAGGGGAGCGCACGCCTAAAACAACGGCGGCACGCGCGCGGCCACGTGGGAACGACGCGAGCATGGGCCCAAGTCAGTGCTAGTGTGACTGTAGACTGAGACATCGCGCGCGCGGAGCTTCGTGGTCACATGACATGATTGTCCCGGACTCCCGGTGAGAGCTTGCAGCGTGAAAAACACAACGCATCTCCCCTCTGCTTGAGAATCGGAACGCACCCTCAGAATCCCGGACTCCACGAGTATGCGCACACGCTCCTCCCCTTTTGGGCTGCGTAATGAACATCACTTACATCAGGGGGGAAAAGAAGTTTAACGGGATGCCTTTCTAGCTCATGGCATAGCCGCATAGGTCCTGGGCTAGTGGCTGGTCTCTCGCGTCCCACGCGTACGTTTTAATTAACAGTACACATGGTTGGTGCGAAGCACCACTCATTCGAACGACACTCATCTGCAGCTGCTGCTTTCACTCAAAGAAAATCGCTATGCATCCTAAGACGTCGGACTCACATACGACCATGTTTGGTCTATGGGCGCCCGGCACGGCACGTGAACCTCCGTGACATTGATGTGAGATTGCCTGGCTCAGATCAATCAAGGTGGAAGGGTATGATATATGAGAGGTCAGAGCTTATATTCGGTGTCTAGAAGAAATCTTCAAAAGGTACCAACGAAAGAAACAAAGATCCGTTTTTTTTTTGTGTGGTTGCTACTTGCTAGTAGAGTCTAACCTGGGCTGGTCATCAGAGATCAACATGCATCGGCGTTTGTTGGTCGAATAGACTAAACGCCTCACTTAAGTCAGAATTATAGGAAGTATAGAGTCACACTACTTGACAAATCAGAAGACAACTCATGGTATATGTTATCTATTAAGTTGTTGAGTTTACGTTGGATGAGACCAATATACACTACGGCAGAAAACATCTACCTAGCAGCTAAAATATATTTGGCGGGTTTTGCACCCGCCAACAACTTTCTATCAGTACAAATGCGATCTGCGCTGGCGGGTGCTTGACCGTCACCACTGCACTGGCGGATGCTTAAGAAACCCGCCAGCAAAGATAATTTTAGAAAAAAAAAAGCCGAACATAGGCGCTCGTCCGTCAGCATCATGGCCGCGCGCGCCGCCTCGTGTTGCAGCTCATGTCGTCGTGAGCCCCGAGGCAGACCTTCTTGGCTCTGGACTCCACCGCGTGCGCCCGCCCCAGAGTGCCGCCGCGTACGTGCAGCGACTCAGCCTACACCTCTGCGCCATGCGCCAGCCGCGAATCTCCACGCGAGTGCGCCAAGCTCGGAGGCGGCAGCGAGCCTCTTATGCCTCCTTCCCCAACCAGAGTCAACGCCGAGCGTGTAGACCCGCGTAGAGCTCGGCAGTGGCGGCATGCCTCTGATGCCTCCTTCCCTAATCGGAGCGGTAGCCAGCTGTAGCAGCGGCCAAGGACATAAGCAGCAGGGTCACCTCATCAGCAGTTCGCTTCATCCCCGGTGCGCGTCGGCAATCACCCTCCACATCCTTGCCAACCTGAGCAACGAATATGAATGAAACAAAAGTGCTGCAATGATTTTGTTTTTGATCATCTACTACAATTAATTTCAGTGCCGCTGTTCTTGCAAGATTGAGCACGTACCTTGGACGAGCTGCATGAGCAGCGGCAGAAGCTCGCCATCGCGCACCGGAGCTGCCCATGGGTCCGCCGGCCATAGCGCCTCTGCCCGTGTTGTCGCAGCTGCCTGTGGCTCCAGCCGACGTGGCTCGTGCCCGCACCAGACACCAATGTGGGGCCATCGCTCAGCCATCTGCAACTTGCCGACGCAGCACGCGCCGGCCACCGCTCCATCGTTTGAGTCAGCCACAGCTTCACTGTGGAGACAGAGATAAGCAAGAGAAGTGTGCAGTGAAAGTGATGAGGTTGAGCAATGCAAAGAGATAATGTAGGGATGGAGCAGAGGCACCGGGTGGAGATAAAGTCTGTTTGCTTCGCTAGCTTGGTGTCATTTGTGCTGGCGGGCCACCTACAGCACAGATGCATCCCATCTATGCTGGAGCCTAGCGGCCTCGATCACCTTTGTGCTGGTGGGTGCCAATTTCGTCCAGCAGCATACTAATTTCAACGTGACAGCACATATCGTTTCTGACGGTACGATAATTATCTTAATTTTAGAATTCTCATCCTTGTACGCGAACTTAACCTCCCAGTAAAATCATCTTGCACAACCTGTTTAGTGTTCACCTCCGTCTCTCTAGCGACAAGAAAATCGCTCGATGCCCCGTGCCCCGTCACGCTAACGTAGTTAGCTCCACCAGGCCCATCACCGTGATCCCCCTGCCCATCCAGCGGTCCTCCATCGCCCGCTTTCTGCCCCCACCGTTCGTGTCTGTGCTCCCGCGCTCACCACCGCCACGAATTAACCTACCTCTCGTGCTCCCGAGCTTCCTTTAAGAGGATGTTTGAATCCTGAAGCTAAAGTTTAGTCTTTATCATATCGAATATTCTGGCTAATTAGGAGGACTAAATATAAGTTAATTATAAAACTAATTACGAGGCTAAGCGGCGGGACGAATCTATTAAGCTTAATTAATCCATCATTAGTAAATGGTTACTGTAGTAGCACATTGTCAAATCATGAACTAATTAGACTTAATAGATTCGTCTCACCGTTTAGCCTCCATATGTGCAATGGGTTTTATAAATAGTCTATGTTTAATGCTCCTAGTTAGTATCTAAACATTCGATATGACAGGGATTAAAGTTTAACCCCCGCCAGATACCAGTGACCCCCGCCAAATCTCAAGCGTGTCGGGGAGCTCGTTGGAGCTTCATCACCAGAGTGTAAGAAAAAAGCCTCAAGCGCAAATCACGACTCAAATCTGGTGGTTACAAAATCTAGTGAGAAACACCCGATGCCAATCAGCTTACCCGACAAGAAAAAATAAAATACATTATTAAATACTCCGTTTGTTTTAAATTGCAAATTTATAATTTTTTTATGTATAGACATACTTAAAATAACCGGAGGGACCAGCTTTGATTGACGGCCGGCTGACTCATGTTGGCCAATCCTGAATGACCAATAATGTAGCAATGTCACACGTCCAGTGCACGAGTCGTTGCTCCAGTGTTACAATGGTGTATTATACGAGTGGAATGAACTACCACTCCTAAGAAGCGCGCGTAGATTTTTCGTAAAATGATATTTTGAGTCTGTGGCTGGTACCAGCTTAATGCTTCGAACGCAAGGACCAGTGAGAAAGGGCCCAGCTGGATACGGAGAACACCACGCGGCTCCACCGGATTGGGGAGCACCAAAGGCGTACGCTCAAGCTACGTGAGTTTGGACTCACTCTCCTTTCAGCTACTGCCAGGCGCCTATAAATTGGGGAGCTCTACTGACCGTGCTCTGCAACCACAACGTGCCACAGCTAGCGAGAGTAGAAGTGATAAGCAAACAAGTTTGCCACTGCTCAGCACCTGGCCGTTAGCGCAGCCATGAAGGTAGAGCGCGACCTCCACATGAGCCGGGGCAACGGCGAGACCAGCTACGCCTCCAACTCCAGGCTTCAGGTCTGTGAGCTTCTGCATCAGCATCTGTAACCTGTAGACTGCAGTATGCATGGCTGAATGCCTGAATCATACGCATGTTAGTATGATGTTAAAAATGCATGTTAATATGATGTTAGCAATGCAAAACAAGGAAGAAATTGCACTTGTGCATGCGTGTTAATTGTAGTTGTTCTTCAGGAGAAGTCCATACTGAAGACGAGGCCCGTGCTCCACGAGGCCGTGGCGGCGGCGCACGCGGCGTCGCTCTCCTCCGCCGCCGGCGCGATGGTCGTCGTGGACCTCGGCTGCTCGTCGGGGCCCAACACGCTCCTCGTAGTCAACGAGGTGCTCGGCGCGGTCGCCGACCGCCGCGAGGACCTGATGATGGGCGGCCAGCAGCCGCCGGTGGTGCAGCACGTGCAGTTCTTCCTGAACGACCTCCCCGGGAACGACTTCAACCTCGTCTTCCAGTCCCTGGAGCTGTTCAAGAAGCTGGCCGCCGCCAAGGATAAGGGCGAGTCCCTGCCGCCGTACTACATCGCCGGGCTCCCGGGGTCCTTCTACACCAGGCTCTTCCCCGACCGCTGCGTCCACCTCTTCCACTCCTCCTACTGCCTCATGTGGCGCTCCAAGGCACGCACAGTTTTAACCAATCAACCGACCGGCCCGAGCACTTCTGATGACATAGCTCTATTCGTGTGTGTCTAATAGGTTCCTGATGAGCTCGCGAGAGGCACGGTTCTGAACGAAGGCAACATGTACATCTGGGAGGCCACGCCGCCCTCGGTGGTGAAGCTGTACAGGAAGCAGTTCCAGGAGGACTTCTCGCTGTTCCTCAAGCTGCGTCACAAGGAGCTCGCGTCGAACGGACAGATGGTGCTGACGTTCCTGAGCAGGAAGAACAAAGACGTGACGCATGGCGAAGTCAGCTACATGTGGGGGCTGCTCGCGCAGGCTCTCCAGTCCCTAGTCAAACAGGTTTGTCATTTGCGCAACATTATCGTCAACTGCAGATGATCTGTGTAGATCAATCCATCACTCATGAACTCAGCCCTAGATAATCTTCAAAAAGTGACAGTCTGACAGAGACCTGAACCATGGATCTTGCATTCTTCTTGTTGCGTGGCAGGGCCGTGTGGAGAAGGAGAAGCTGGACTCCTTCAACCTGCCGTTCTACGCGCCGTCGGTCGACGAGGTGAGGGACGTGATCAGGCAGAGCGAGGCGTTCGACATCAACCACATCCAGCTCTTCGAGTCCAACTGGGATCCCCATGACGACCTGGACGACGGCGACCTCGTGCTCGACAGCGCCCAGAGCGGCGTCAACGTCGCCCAGTCCATTAGGGCCGTGATCGAGCCCCTGATCGCGCACCATTTTGGCGACCACATCCTCGACGATCTCTTCGAGGTTTATGCAAGGAACGTCGCCAAGCACCTCCAGAAAGTGAAGACCAAGTACCCTGTCATCGTCGTTTCCTTGAAGGCGAGACGCGCGCCAAAGTGCCATGCGAATGACAGGTGTCACTCGTTCACACACGGTCAGTTTGTGTAGGATCTGGTGTCAATGTTACTTCTACTATATACAGCAAATTAAAGTGCAGAGAAATAAGACGAGGTTGTTGTATATCGATATAAGAAAATGATGAAGTAGTTAAAGGGACTGTCAGTGGCAGAGAATAGTTCCTCAACTACGTCCTTTGGATTTATTAGATGGTTCAGTGTTTCCAAAAATTCGATGTATGTATCCGGTTAGATATGTGCTGTAATCTTATGTGGAATTGAAGCAAATACGTTTCGATGATTTGGGTCTACTCTTGTACACCTAGGTAGTATCTTGTTCACTGATTTTGGGTCAATGCATGAGTACCAAAGAGATGCGGAGAAATGAAGTACTTCTTTCTTTCAAAAGAAAAAAAATGCAATTCTAAATTTATCCTAAGTAAAATATTTTTAAATTTGGTAAGTTTATAAAAAATCCAAATATTTTACGTGGAAGTGAAGTAAATATTTTACAATGATTTGGTTCTACGCTTTGTTTGGTGATTTTTTGTCAATGCATTAGTGAAGAGTAGCAAAGAGATGCAGAGAAATGAAGTGCTTCTTCCATTAAAAAAAAGAATCTATTCTAAATTTGTTCTAAGTCAAACATTTACAAGTTTAATCAATTTTGAAAAAAAATCAAACATTCATGATACCCAATAAGCTTCATTGAATCTACCATGAAATAGAATTAGTATTAATACTCTTCTCTAAATTTTGGTCAAATGTAAGATAGTTTGACTTAGGATAAAAATAGAATTACAAATTATACCATCAAAGTTGTACGTCTTGTGCCCTCAATGACTAAATTAGGTCAGTACGCGCATAAACTCCACCAAGAAATCCTTCATCACATTGTACAATCTTCAGCGTCAGAGAGGCTATACGATAAGTAGCCCAAAGGCCAACGAGAAATCATCAGTCATCGTCTCATCGAGTAACATCAATCAAAACACATCAGGAGCATCTGCTGCCTGCACCTGACGCACTCAAAGTCTGAAACCACAACGTCTACTGAAACTGTCAATTTCCGATTTGCCATCCAATGTTCAGACTTCCATCCAGCTTTCTTCAGCCCTTTGTGACAGAATGAAACCATTTCTAATCCGATCAGATCAGCATCACCTTCAATCCTCACACAGCATACACCCCAAAAATGAAAAAAGAACCTGCGTGGACTCTGTTGCCTCCCTTCCCTTCGACTGAGCTTGTACTGCAGATCACGGGTAGCACGAAGCCGCATGGTGTCTCTGTGGAGCTAGGAAGGAATCCTTCACCGTCACTCTGCACAATTGGCGTTGCCCTGTGGAGCGGAAAAAACACCAGGGCCCAGACCATCGCTCGCCGGCGATCGAACCGCCTGCCACTGCTTCGCCCGCGCCGCCGCAACACCGGCGCGGCGCGGACGCCAGCGCCTGGCTGCCTCATCGAGGCTTCAAATCTGAGGTAGTGGGGGATTATCCTCTCCGTATCCATTTCTGCAGCATCTCCAGCTCCGCGTCCGCCGCGGCGGAGGCTCGCCGGAGCTCCGCCGCCGAGATCCACCTTTTTTCACTTTACCCCTGATTTGGATCGCGACCATTAATTGCGATCCGATTTGTTCCACTTTAGACCCTGTTTTTTTATACTTTACCCCTAAACTTTACAGATCACCCCTCCTGCCGCTCCATCGTTCTCCTCGTCCTCCCGCCGCCGGCGCGCGTTCGCCGCCGCCCGCCCGGCGTCGACCGGCGCATCAGACGCACAACGAGCGGCTATTCAGCGGGACATTTTTTTAGGCGCCGCTTCCGTCGCCTGATTAATGATAATTTTTCGAGGAACAACCCTCATCTACATCGTGCGGATGGCTTGGGCAGTTCTCCCTCCATTCCCACCACGCACCCTTCTTTTCGGTACGCCGGCGCCGGGGCGCTCCTCGAGCTTCTGTTCGCTGTCGCTTCTGGGAGGCGTCATTGCCGTCGTCGGTGAAGGAGGTCCAGGCGTCCAGCTTCCACGAGCCGGCGATCCATGGTGTAATTCAAGCCGGTCTCTGGTTTGCAGTACTTCACAGCCACGAGTCCACGAGGAGTCTGGAGCAGGTCCTCGAAGTAAACCTCCATCACAGTTTCATCATACAGGCAGGGTGTTCTCTGAAAGAAGTCACCTTAACAATGGCGCTCAAAGTTGATTCGATGATTGTTTTATACTCAGGCTTTACAACAGACAATTTCTGCTGAGGGTATCGCCACTTCATGATCTATCAGCAAGGTGTCTGCTAGCACCAGTATCGGCATTAATGGTGCTGGATTTGTCCTCAAAAGTTTGAAACTCCTCCAGCCAAACGACCTGATAAAAGAAAAAAAAAGGATGAACATGTTCATAGGCTCAAAGAAACAATTGCCATGCATGTCTCTTAATCAGGAGAAGACTGGGGCATTTCAGTAGATATATCTCAATCATAAAGATATACCCTTGTCAAGTCTTAGCTTATCAAATACTTGCAATGTAATTCAGAATAAGTTCATGTTCTTCCGAAGTAGCACTACCTCAAGGCCTGTGTTCATATTCTTACCTCAGTGCGAAGATCGCTACTTGGATTAGTTTGACGATTGCTCAATAAGTTTTAGTGCGCAGGAAAGTAGGAGGCGTGTTTAAATTGAGGACAAAGTTTTGTGGCAATTTAGCTTCCCTCTGTTTTGTCATCGATGAGCAAGAAACTGTGCCTCATTTTTGCTGCAAAGAATTCCGACTCTTGAGCATTGTGTATTTGCATGTCAGCTCAACCCAGAAGAAGAAAACTACAGTACAAGTCACTGGAGCTCGCTATTCAGAAGATTGAAGGACTGAAAGTCTCCACAAAATCTAATGGATCTGCGTTGCATCTTATTTCTGTCAGAGATGCCAGGTCCGTTCGTCATCTCCTTGGACATCATTGTCAACATAGTTCTGTTGAGATGTGTACCGAAAGTTGCTGCCCTTGTAAGTCGCATGGTCGGTTGCCATGGTGCAAACTGAATGCTTGTTAGTTAATCAACTCTGAATTCTAGCTGTCGTAATACCTGAGTAAATTTTCTGATGGATTGCCATTTTCTTTCTTTTTTTGTTATTTGTGAATTCTCTTAACAGGTACAGAGGCCATATATCTCTCCACAATTTTGAAAAGGGATCTACGTGTGAAGTGCTTTTTACTGTGCATAAAGAACATCCAACGATTCAACGTTTACATCTGTAATCATACCTGATTCTGATTTGCCATCCAATGTTCAGACTTCCAACTTTCTTCAGCCCTAGTGTCACAGAATTAAACGAAACCATTCTAATTTGATCAGATTATCATCATCTTCAACTCTCACACACCCGCAGAATTATAAAAGAACCTGCATGCACTCTGCTGTCTCCCCGCTTCCAAGAAAAAAAAAACGCTTCAAAAAAACTCTGCTGCCTCCATCTGAGCTCTGCAGCTTGCAACAACAGAGAACAGAGCACGGCGCCCCATGGTGTATCAGCTAGGAATCCGTGACCGTCCACCATTAGCATTGCCTGCATGTGGAGCGAAAGACCAGTGCCCACACCATCCCTTGCCGGAGACCGCACCGCCTGCCCCTTCTTCGCCCGCGCCGCTGCAACACCGCGCCGGCGGCGCGGCGCAGACGCTAGCACCTGGCTCCCTCATCGATACTTCAAATCTGAGGTACTGGGTATTATCCTTGCCGTATTCTATTTTTGGAGCATCTCCAGCCCCGCATCGGCCGCTGCTGGGGCTCGCCGGAGCTCCGCCGTCGAGATTCACCTCATAACATTTTGCCCCCTGATGTGGATCGCGACCATCGAACGCGATCCGATTATTTTCATTTTACCCCCTAATTTGGATCGCGTTCTTTAATCGCGATCCAATTATTTATATTTTACCCCTGGTTTGGATCGCAATTATTAGTCGCGATCCAATTTTTTATACTTTACCCCCTATATCTTTACAGATTACCCCTCGTGCCGCCTCGTCGTTCTCCTCATCCTCCCGCCGACCGGCGCCCCGGACGCACTACGAGCAGCCTTTCGGCGGGACTCGGAGTTGCTGCTGCCGTCGCCCGATGAATGAGGATTTTTCGAGAAAGTGAGAAACAGTCCTCTTTGTACATGCGCGGACCAACGGCTTGGCCAGTTCTCCCTACAATCCCACCGCGTGCTCGTCGTTCCGTACGCCGGCGCCGGGGCGCTCCTCGAGCTTCTGTTCGCTGCCGCTTGTGGTAAGCGGCATTGCCGTCGTCGGTGAAGGAGGTCCAACTTCAATGAGCCGGCGATGCGTGTAATTCAAGTGATCTGTGGTTTGCAGTACTTCGCAGCACAATCGTGTTTGTTTCTGACTGGAAGGATGTTTTCCCTTGCTTTTTTTTTTTTTTAACGAACGGGCACGAGACGGTGCCTACTTCATTGGTAGAGTAGGAAAAAATAGAGGAAATTCCCCTGCTTTTTTCGTGCAGCACGACGAGCCTGGATCAGGTCCTCGAAAGGATATGAATGTGTCTCTTGATGATTGATTTTAAACTGAAGAAACTGACTGTTGGCTTCTGAATTCCAGCTGTCACATAATACCACATGATGAATTGCGAGGTCATATATTTCTCAGGAAACTCGAAAAGGGGTACACGTGTGAAAGTGCCTTTTACTGTGTACCTGACTGAATCTGAACCTCTTGGGCTTTAGCATCGAATGCTTGGATCAGGTGTCAGGTGGTGTCAAGCTCAAGCTGCCAATTTCTGATTTGCCATCCAATGTTCAGACTTCTAAGGCCTTGTTTAGGTACCCTAAATTCTTAACTTTGACAAGATTCCTCATCACATCAAACTTGCAGTACATGCATGTAGTACTAAATGTAGACGAAATCAAAAACTAATTGCACAGTTTTGTTGTGCTTTGCGAGACGAATCTTTTGAGCCTAATTAGTCAATGTTTGGACAATAATTCACAAATACAAACGAAATACTACAGTTGAGCATTTATGGCAAAATGCAAATTTTGCCACTTCAAATTTGGGAACTAAACAGGCCAACTTTCTTCAGCCCCGGTGTGACAGAATGAAACCATCCTAATTCGATCAGATCAACATCATCTTCAACTCTCGCACGCCATGCACAAGTGAATTCGATGAACTTGCATACACCCCGCAAAAAAAAAACCCTGCATGCACTCTGCAATCGCCCTTCACCTGAGCTTGCACTGCAGCTTGCAACAACAGAGAACAGAGCACGGCGCCCCATGGTGTCTGAGCTAGGAATCCGTGACCGTGCACCATTAGCATTGCCTGCCTCTGGAGCGCAAGACCTGGTCCGCACCATCGCTCGCCGGGACCGCATCGCGTGCCACTGCTTCGCCCTTGCCGCCGCAACATCGCCGCGGCGCGGACGCCATCACCTGGCTCTCTAATCGAGGCTTTAAATCTGAGGTAGTGGAGCTCATCCTCGGCGCTTTCAATTTCTGGAGCATCTCCAGCCCCGCGCCGGCCGCGGCTGGGGCTCGCCGGAGCTCCGCCGCCGGATTCAACCTTTTTCATTTTACCCCCTGATTTGGATCGCGATCCAGTTATTTTGCAGTTTACCCCCTGTATTGGATCGCAACTATTAATCGCGATTCGATTATTTATACTTTGCCCACTATATCTTTACATATTGCCCCTCCTGGCGGTAGTTCGTTCTCCTCGTCCTTCCGCCGCCCGCCCGTTCGGCGTTCGCCGCCACCACCGGGCGTCGACCGGCGGCCTCGGACGCGCCACGAATTCAGATAGACCTGGAAGGCGGCGCTGCCGTCGGCCGATGAAGGAAGCTCTTCGACCATCTGTTGTGTGCTGGGAAGCGGGCAAGCGGCGTTGCCGCCATTGTCGTAGCCGTCGTTGGGGAAGGAGGTCCAGCTTCGGCAGTTGAGCTTCCTGCAACGAACCGATGATCCGTGCAATTCAGCCCATTTGTGGTTTGGGATACTTCGCAGCCCAGTATTTGTTGCGAGTTTTCTCTTTTCCTTTTCCGTTTAGAGAAGGACCGAAATCTGTTTGTTCCAACGGGGAAGAAAGGCTTCTCCTGCTGTGGTGCGGTGGTACCGTGGTGGTGGTGGAGGAGGATTTTCTTCCCCACGGCGATTGGACGCGATGACGGCGAGGTCAGGTAGGCGAGCGTGCGCCCGGCGAGGACGATGCTGCGCGGCGCGGCGCACGACCACACGGGAGAACCAGCCGGTAACTTGGACTAGTTTTTGGCTCCGCGCGCCGCGGCCGGGCGCACATGGCGCGGGGAGGGTCCGGCTCCGGCCGTCCGGGTGCGCCGTGCGCGGTTGATTCCGCCGCAGGGTGCTGCGCGCTTTTGATCACGTTTCCGGATAGTTCCGGTTCCGGAGGGCCCTTCCCTCGGTGGGTCGAGCTGCTGATTCTGTCGGCGCCACTGCTCGTAGTTTGGCTATGCACACTCGCGTGTCGCCGCTGCCCGTGTTCCCACTCGCAAGCAAAGTGCGTGCTCAGGGAAGATAAGCCTCGAATTGCAACGGATTGAGCGCTACAACTTAAAAAAAGGACTCCGAATCTTTGCACTGGACATCAAAAGATTTTGAGCAATTACGTTTCAAGTGGTCTGTGTAGCTGTCGCTGAAAATTTCTGTTGTTTCTAAATCTTTGTTCTCTGGAAGCGAAATCGAATAAGATTGAGACCATAAGCATATTATTAGCTAGACTAGACTAGGGTATTTGGATAACCTGTCACATCGGATGTTTGGAAGCTAATTAGGAGTATTAAATATATAATAATTAAAAACTAATTGCACACATGAAGTCTAATTTGCGAGATGAATCTATTAAATCTAATTAGTCCATAATTTGACAATGTGATGCTACAGTAACTATTGCTAATGATGGATTAATTATGCTTAATAGATTCATCTCGCGAATTAGCATATGGTTCTCCAATTAATTTTATAATTAGCTCATATTTAGTCCTTCTAATTAACATCCGAACATGACATTGCTAAAATTTAGCATCTAGTATCCAAACAACCTCTAGATTGTTCTGATCCTTGCTTTAGCTCTGCCATATTTTTCTGTTTCAGCCACGCACTGATGCATGTTCTGTAGCCGGTAGTGGTGTACGCAGAGCAGTGATGAGCAGCACATCCTGACCTCAGGCACCGAAAGAAGAAAATGCAGGTGCGGAAAGCCGTGGACCACGACTGCATCACTGTGCGCTCGACGATTCCAGATATCGGCCAAAGCAAACTGCACAAGCTGCAGAGCACACTCCCCTTCGCTCGCCTGATCCAAAGCTGCCCGCGCTCACTCCCAGGTCCCCATGGGATCCTACCACCACTACACCTCCACCTCCCAATTCGTCTTCGCCGCCGTCGATTCCAACCCCAACCCCGCCCACAAACCCAAGACCACCGTGCAAATCCCCGTCACCTCCCCTTCGGAGGAGTGGGCTCGGGAGGAGCAGGGGTCGCGTGACGCCGCGGCGGCCGCCAGGATCCAGGCGGCCTTCCGCGGGCACCAGGTCCGTCGGCACGTCGCGGCCGTGCGCGCGGCCGACGCCGAGGCGACGCGGCTGGAGCGGCTGCTCCGGCGGCAGGAGACCGTGGACGCGGTCCGGGGCGACGGGCGCGAGCGGGCCCGGTTCTCGGAGGCGCTGATGGCCGTGCTGCTCCGCCTCGACGCCGTGCCGGGGCACTACCCGGCCGTGCGGGACGCGCGGCGCGCCGTGAGCCGCCGCGTCGTCGGCCTGCAGGAGGTGTTCGACGCCGTGGTCGCGGCGCCCGGGGCGCAGACGTGCGGGGTGCCGGCGAGCCTGGAGCAGGTACTCGAAGGGATCTGGGGCGCCGGGGAGGCGCCGATGCCGGCGCCGGCGGTGGAGGAGGAGGACGTGAGGAGGAGCGGGTCATGCTGGGGGAGGTTTTTTGGGGGAGTATAGCGAGCAGTGTAATACTGTACGGTACAAGGAGGTGTCGATGTGATCATCAGACGGTAGAATACGAAGTGTAATACGCACTCATTTGTACATGTATTTTGTGGGCGTATTGTATACCCATGTTGCAGTGATCAGGAACGATCTGCATCAGTGCATCCATTTGTCAATGTTCTGGCTGACCTTCAGCCCAAATACTCAGCAGCACAGCATGAAGAACAACTTGTATGTCACAATGGCTTTGGTTGTCGAAGGCTGGGCTCCAGAAAAACTCGATTTCCTTGCAATCCTCCCGCTCACTGTCTCACTCACCAAGTGACGAGCCTTCACAAAAGATGGACTTATTGAACACGATTGGCTCAAACGCAGAGTTCCAGGATCTCCTGAGAACCTTTGGCAGATGGCAGAGGAAGCTCATGCACATAAGGTGGCTTAGATGATGCAGAGATCAGAGGTAAAACCATCCTGCAGAGATCAGCAAACATCACGTACTCTTGAGGAATTTGCTCTGACTCTCCGTGCAGCTTGCCCTTCTCACGCGCTTAGGCTTGTTCTGCTTCACACGCTTCCTTAACCAAGGACTCCAACAATCCTTTCTTTGTAGCCCTAACTTGATGGGCAGACAGGATTTTCTTGTATCTCAAAGCTAGGACCTTACACAAGCAGCCAGCCGAACGAGCCGAATATATTTAGGTGCCTCACCTTTCAACTTTAATAGCACAACTTCTTAAAGCACCTGAAACTGAAAGGAACACGATCGCAGCGCTCAGCGGAACCTTTGTGTGTATTGCTATGCACAAATTTTCTAACTAGTGACTGCTTTGTATGCGTTCGCCGGGGGAGGATGCGAGGAGGGGGCTTTGCGCGAGGTTTGCGGTGGCCGTGCCTCCCTTCGATGGCTCGACGCCGTTCCCAGGCACTACCAGGCCGTGAGCTGCCCCGTGGTCGACCGCAGGAGGTGTTTGACGCCGTGATCGCGGCGGCGCCCGCGGTGCATATGTGCGGCCGGGTACCGACGGGCCTGTAGCAGCAGTGGCGTAGCCGAGTTTTAGGGGCAAGTAGTGTTAAAGTTTTCAATGGTCAAAATTTAAATTTTATAGTGAAAATTTGTACGGAGAGCAATTCCAAGAGGCTGCTAATCTTACCCTTAATATCTTTTTTAAGGAAAAAAGAGAGAAAAAATGAACTCCAACAATCCACCTAAACCTTCCCCAATTTTTTAGCGACGCTAAAAAATAGTCTTCCACCGCGTATATTTTAGCGTTGACGTTCCTCCTCCAATCCTGATTCCCGTACGCCAGCGCGTCCCTTCCGATGGGCCCAATACGATGACGTGGCCTGTGTTTGAAATATTGGAGGCTATTTATTAGCGATCTGCTGTGGACTGATATGTTTTGGGGAATTTTTTTTTGGGAGAACCTTCAATACATAATTTGGGGGAAGAATTTTTTAGGATACTCTTGGAGTTGCTCTGAGGGAGTGTTTTTTTGTGTCGCTAATCTTTTGTGGGAGTTTTGGGTGGAGTGTTGGAGTTTATTTTTTCTTTTTTTTAAAAAAAATATTAGGGGTAAAATTAGCAGCCTCTTGAAGTTGCTCTTGGGGTATGGCCTCTGCTGTCCCCCGTACCTACACCACTGTGTAGCAGGTTCTTGAAGGGATTCAGGGCGCCGGAGAGGCGCTGATACCGGTGCCGGTGGTGGCGGCGGTGGTGGAGGAATTCAGGAGGAGCGGGACATATTGGCTGGGGGAGGGGTTTTTAGGGGTGTAGCGAGCAGGGTGGCAACTGTGTGTAATGATCTCTATGACGATGGCATTCGAGCACAGGTCCATGTAAAAAAGCAAAATTTTCTTTTCGAGATGACAATATATGTGACGCAAGCTGGATAGGCAAAGCCCAGGCTGTATCTTTTAGCAGCCCACTAGCCTTCTTCCGTCATCAACCTGCCTGGCAGGCCGGCCCAGCCCGGCAAATCCCTACGGCAGCACGGAGGCCTAGGAACCCAACAAATCAACGCCATCCTTTGACCTCTTTGTCCCGTCCGCCACATCCACGCCGTCCATCCACCCACCAACCCAACCCCGACTCCCCACCGCTCATAAATCGGCGAGAGGAAAAGAAAAAAAAAAGTCCCCGTGCTCTGCTGTGTTCTACTCCCACACCTGCGACTAATCCCCCCCTCTCGCCCGCCCCCCTTCGTCTCGTCTCCCCCCCCTCCGCTTCACGCATCTCACCGCCATCCTTTACCTTCCCGCGTCTAATTGAGCGCCAAAGCGGGGGGACATTTGAATTCCCCGCAGCTTCTGCTTCCTGCGCGGTCTCGTACCGTCCGGAGGCGCCGCCGGCCGGGCCCGGCCCTATCCCCTTCCCCTCCTAGGGTTTCGCGTTCCCCTCGGGGGATGGGGGACGCCCCCGCGGCGGCGGCGTCGCTCGCGGGGAAGCGGCGACGCGGCGATGAAGGCGCGGGGCTGAGGCGGGTGGCGGAGATCGTGATGGTGCTGGCCGCGGCCGGGGAGGTGCGGGGCGGGAGGGAGCCCACGGCGGCGGAGCGGGCGCTCGCGGCCGAGGCGCGGGAGAGGCTGGCCGCAGCCGTCGCAGAGGGGGCTGTGCGGCCCAAGGATCTGTTCCCCGGGGAGGCGGTGCGAGCGGTCGTCGAGGATCTCGGCCTCAACCGCGCCAAGGACCCCGCCGCCATGGGGTTCCGCCCGCCCAAGGCATCCATCGCCGATAGGCTCATGCTCACTAAGCGCAAGGTTTGCTAACTCTCTCTAGTTTCGATCCGTTACCGCCCAGTTTAATGGCCTTGTGGTGAACTGGTACGAGCTGCGAGAATCTGAGGGGTGATTATTGTGGATGTCAGAATGCTCGTCAGACTATTGAGCTGTATTAGTTCGTATGACATGACACTGCTGCTAGCATGGCGCAGGCTATAGCATCTGAATGATACATTACCGAATAATTGATCCTGAGGGATTTGTTGGGGCGCTGCTCGTGTATTGATATGCTTTGTTACTCTTGTTGTATTCTAATTCAAAGCGTTTTATTTGCTCTTGAAGCTTTGCATGTATGCGCTTGAGCAAATGTTTAGATTTACGTTACTTGTTCTTGTAGAATTAGTATGTCTGACTTCTTGGCACCCTTTGTTTTTGTCCGTTAAGCTTACTATCTGTGTTCGTTGATCTCTTTGAAATAGTTTATTTCCGTGTTGACATGACTTTTTTTTAGCTTAAGCGGTTTCATGTAGGTTTAAGGTTATGAATTATCATTACCATTGACTTGAAAATTACTTGAAAATTGGTTTAAGGTTACCTATGATCTGCGTAAGAAACACTATGTATTTACACTATTTGACTATTTCACTTATTTGCTTTCACACAGATGGAAGAAGTCAAGGAAGCTCCAGTGCAACCAACAGTTAGCACACCTCAAACTGCTGTCTCAACTGGAATGGCTGAGTTCCATGGTTTCAATGGAGCTTCTAAGTTTGGTGTTGGAGTTCCTAGGAACCCACAAGTTGCAGCTGTAGCTGCGACTAGCCCATTAACCTCAACATCACCAGTTGTCTTGAAGCCACCAGGATCATCTCCTGTAAAACCAGTTGCCAACTCCTCAGGTGTTGCCCTACCCCATACTGGTCCATCACACCTTAAATTGGACAAAGATGTTAATGGTCCTCTGAATTTAACACGCAGTGGAGGTATTGCTCTATCTTCCTGTCTGCAGCATCCAATGTTAATTGCTTATTTTGCTTTTTTTTGAGTAAAATTAGACACTTCCTACTTTAGTTTATCGTAAATAAGTTTCTTACTTGGCTCTTGATGCATGTTGATGGCTTTTGCACATATAAATCCTTTGACTGCTCAAAGCTGCAACAAATATGTCGTGCTTAAATGTTTTAATTAGGAGAAATACCCCTCCCCTCAGTTTAGTTTATATTGTTCAGGGGTGCACAAAAGCACATCACCTAAAATGCAGCAACTGTATGACAGCCGCGGTGGTTAATAAAACTAGTGAAGCTATTTTACAGTAGCATTTCTATCTTTTTTTCCCCCTGAACACTCTTGCTTTGGGGAAATTATGCTTACTTGATGAAACTGTTATTTGCTACTTCCTCATTTGCATACAAGGGGAGCTTATTTTCTATGCATATCCCTGATTTTATAGAAAGGATGATATTCTTTTTATCAGCTTTGCTCAGAAACTAATTTGCCCGTATTGCTTGCTTCTGCAGCAGCTGTTGTCCACCCAAACAAGTCTACTCTAGACACATCTGCTAGGTCCAATGTAAATGCTGTACAGAGTTCCAATCAGTTGTTGAAAAACCAGGACACAAAGCCAGTGGCAGTTCAAGCTGCCACAGGTAATACTGTTGTGGGGCATCGTGCTACACCAGGTGTGGCATTTGTTCCACCAAAACCTACTTTTGTCAACCACAATGATATAGCAAAGACCGTTCAACAGTTTCTGCACCAACCTGCAAACCATCCTAGCTGGACTCCACCATCAACTGAGTACATGCATTCTCGCTTGGGCTGTCAAATATGCAAAGTTGCTATCACTGATACAGACAGTTTACTTGTTTGTGATGCCTGTGAGAGGGGAGTACACTTGAAATGCCTTCAGCAGTATGGTAATAAAGGTGTCCCTAAAGCTGAGTGGCATTGTTCAGCATGCCTGACGCAGAGTAAGGGCAAACCCCTGCCACCAAAATATGGCAAGGTTACAAGAACTGTTGTTGCATCAAAGGCTGCACCACCAGGTGGTGGAGCACAAGTTTCTTTGCCAGGATCAGCAGAAAACATGGCCGCAAAGGAGAATCACCAAAAGTTGGCTGCAAATGGAAATCTTATGAAGCCAATCTCCATTCAAGGTGGCAGCACTGTACACAACATTAATGTATTGGCGCTGAGTGCTATCACGGCTGGTTCACAATCACAATTAGCTTCTACCTTAAGACCTCCAATAGGAAATACTGTTAAAGCTGAAACCTCCTCTAATGGAAAGGAGGGAACTGGGCAGCAGTGCAGTAGTATGTTACAGCCTGATGTGAAACCCCCTCCTGATAAAAAATTGAGAAGTGGTTCCTCTTTGAACTCTGCGGGGTCAGCAAACGATATCATGAATAGTGAGCAAACTGCAGAAATTTCTGGTGCTGAAGCAAAGATCAAGTCCGAAGCAAACTCTGACCCCCCTTTGAGCAGGAATGAGGAATTGGTTGATAGTAGTGGAACATCTGTTGAGCAAACTAAGATTGTTGGTTCTGAAGAAAAGCCTAGTGCACAAGCGACCTCCGAGACAGATAAAATGAAAGATAGTGAAACAACTGCCAACACTGGAACATCATTAGATCAAAGAAGAAACTTTGCTACTGAAGAAAAGCTCCTCAGTGAAGCAACTTCTGAGGCACTCACAATCAATGCTGTGAAGATGACTAGTACTGGAATTGCTATTGAAGAAAAGCTCCAGACTGATGCAGCCTCTGATCCACCTAGGATCCAAGATATGGAAATGGGTACCAACAATGGACCACCAGCAGATCAAAGCATCAATCTTGTTGCTGAAGAAAAGTCCCAGTCAGAACAAACCTCTTCAATTGGTGATACAGATGTCACCGCTAATGCTGGAATACCAACAGATCAAACACAGCATTCGAATGGGTCAACTGAAAATGTAGTAAAAAAACCTCCTAATGGAGAACCATATAAAGACATGTTAGGCTGTAATATAGTCTCAGATTATGTTTCTACTCAAAAAGTAGCTTCAAATGGCATCTTACACCCTAAGGATGAAACTTCATGTGTTCATGAGAATGAAGCTGTTGGTTGCAACACAGAAGCAAACTAGTCCCAGTAGAAGGTTGCATCCAATTTTCTTTTTTCAGGTGTGTTTCTAATTAAACCAGTTGTTACAAATCTTTATGCCAGTCAAAACTTATACTCCCTAGTTCTTTGAATCTTTGATTTTGGATTGATAGTGGCTCATAAAGTATCATATTTGAAAACTGATGCTTGTAGCTCTGAGTTGTTCCTAACTTATTGCCATGCCAATAACATTAGCCTGTTTGAACTCATGGTACAAGTATGCTCAGGAAATCTTCAATCGCCCATATTTATTGCCGTGCAAGTTTTTGCACAAACTCTGAAAACTGAAACCTTTATGTGGGCCTTTTGGATTGAACATTTGTATCTGACCTTATATTTAATCTTTTATCAGATGGAACTATGCCGAATCTACCATTAATTTTACCAGCGTCATGATCAACTGTGTTCTCTGCATTCTCTTGGATGACATTATACATTTAGCCATCGCCAACCATTTTTCCAGGAGGTTTGTCACTAGCCCCTTCCTCTCATTTTTTTTTAATTTTGAGATAGCCTCTTTTAAAAGTGAGAACCCTTGGAAACTTGCTCATCAGGCTTACTATTCATATTTTAGTAGTTTCACCATAACTTTTTTTTAGTATTTACGTTCCTGCTGACATGAGGTTTACTTTAAACTCTGTAGGTATCTACTACCTCCTGGTGTAGCTATAGCAGCCTAGAACACAGGAAATGTAACCCCATGATGTTGTACTTTATGTAGATTGATAATCTTGAGTTCCTAACTATTTAATTCCATTTTCCCTTTTGTTTGTTCTGTGTTTATCTGTAGTGTTGTAATTAGATAGGGTTTAGGTGAGTGAGGACTGGATTATCATGTCACAATAATGATACTTGCCTTCGCCATTGCCTTGGGTCAGTTATCAATGTGGTACCGTGTGCCCTACAACTTAATGTTCATTGAGTTGCTAATTCATCCCATTGGCCATCCAGTGTTGTTCCTTCTGTCAGGTTGCTAGCTATGCCTTTTTGGAGAATGGGAAACGTTTACTCGGGATGTTTGTCGTTGCAATTTGGAAAGGACTTACAATCTGGGGATTGATGCAACAAAGCCTTGCAGCTTGCGGGACAGAGATGGATGCTACAATCCCAATTTTTTCTTTCTTCTGTGTTTGTTCGTGATCCTGAATATGCAGATGAAAGAGCATTGCTGCTAGAACTGTGCTTGTCCGCAGGTTTTCCATTCCTGAACTACTGTCACAAAATCGTGGAACACTTTTGGCTTTGATACTTCACTTCGTAAAAAAGTATAACAAGTATTACTTGAGATAAACGAGAACTTAATTTAGAAGCAAAGAATAACGGTAACATTAGTTTCGAGCTCTTTAGTGATCTCTGTATACTGAGTGAAAACAGTTGCATAAATGAAAAGAGAGAATTAGCAGCACTGTTGACAAAATATACTACAACTGATTTTGAGGCTAATTTGCCTGCGGTAACAAATAGCCTCCACTGCATGTTAAAAAATTTGGTCCTCCCATATTGATCTGGAGGTAGAAAGCAGAGATCTGTGATTATTACCCCTATTCGCTCTTTTTAGAAAAGAGTAAATGGCAACAAATCGCAACTTATGACATATACAACTTCCAATCCCTCGATCTCTCGATATTTCTTGACCACGTGAAGTTCATAGGAATTAGGAAGAGCAAAATTATGAAAATTATATGACATGTTGACGTGTCCATACAATCTTTCAATTCTTTATACCGCCTTTTTATTCTTATAATCAGGTAAAATGTTAAGGAATAAATACTGAGAGGGAAAAACTTTTAGCTCTCAACTGATGCGTACTAGTGTTCCCCAACTGAAGTAAACTATGATGATCTGCAAGAAATCACAGGAAATAGCACAGAAGAGGCAAAGGTTTGATCTCTACCGTGCCTATGAGTTATCTTCACTAAAGTCACTTGCAAGTTGCAAGTGTTGTTGATCTGTTTGAAGTTGACAGCAGAGTTTTTCCCCCTTGGTGCTTTATATGAACACTGTCGTGTCTTTAAAGAAGTAAATATATATTAGTTCTATCGATCATGTAAATGTGAGGATCAGGTGTCATTGCTCTTTTGGGGGCAGGAACATTACATTGCAAGGTGAGGATCAGATGGCTACACTTTTGGTCGCAGTGGAATCGTAAAACGCTACACTTACGAGCAGAGGTCACTGGGCTTTGCATACGCTGTGGCTGTATGAACTTTGCGTACGCCCGGTGCTAGAAGGTCGGAAGGAGAGGTGTGATAAGCTTTGAGTAACTCTTAACTATCTGCACGAATGGTGTAACAACTGCCCCGCTATCTCTGACATGGATTCAGTAAAATTGAATTCTTCGTGAAGATACGGAGTACCAACAGCTAAACGGTAAGATCCTGTGCAGTAGCCATGGTACAAGCGGGGTCACAGGATAACTATTTTTGGTGGAATTAGGGCTACTCCCACCATCAAAAGTCATGCAAAACTTGTGGCTACCATGCTCGTGGTGGCTGTTTGGTTCCAAAGTTTGGCTGCTACAGCTTTTTACTAAGACAGGACGTCACCACAGGTGTGGCATCAATTTTTTTTCTCGCCACCAGCTTTAATGTTGGCGGCAGCATGGCAACATGCGGCTGACTACCAAGCAGGTCTTTAGGGTCAACATGGCATGCTGCCAACATATTAAAGCTACGGAGAGTATACATCAGTAGTAGGCAAGGCGGACCAATATGTAGAGTCCAGTGAGGTCATGTATAAACTTCATAATTTCAACTTTTCTTCATGCATACCCCTCTCAACTCCATAATTTCAACTTTTCGGTAAGCGCCTCGTGCTTGATCTTGTTCAGTAGTTGTAACTACCAAAGTATCAGCTAGCGGTGAGTAGAATGTAGTGAATCACCTTCTTCCTCTCTTAACGCACTGACCGACTGACGCATGGACCAACGAAGAGAGATGGATTTGACCTCCATCAAGGCAGCGTGGTTGAAACAGCAACCCAAGACAAAGTTTAGGTGATTAACGGGTAAATACGTAAAATATCTGACCACAAAACTAGAACATCTATTTACCATGAAAAGGAGGAAGTATTTTGCATTTCACTCAACATAACAAAATTCTATGGCACGACTAATGTATAGCTCCGTTGGAAGACGTTAGCTGTATTGGCCATCGGCGCTCTACTTACACAGTCTCATTTTTAACCTCCGGCAAAGTGGATACATTAGGGACTAGCTTCTCAGCTAGTTTGGTTGGAGGCAGTTGGTCGGAGGGAAAGGGAGTAAAGATCTGAGAGATTAAAATTCTCTTATTTGTTTGATGAGTATGGGAGTTTTAATGGGATGACAAATGGGAATTTAGAAGGGCAACTGCCACCAATCACTCCCCAGGAGGAGGAGTGGGAATTGTGTAAAAATTTATTTTAAGTGAAAGAAGGATGCATTTACACTATTAATCGTAGCTTAAGATATAATTTCTTACCTCTGAACCCTTATACCAAATAAGGGATATGAAGTCTCACTTAAATTTCCACTCTTAATTCCCTCCGAAAGACAAACAAGGGAATGAGACTAAAAATCATATTCCAAGTGAATTCCCTCCTCCAACCCCCACCACTAATTCCCATGCCCCTTCCCATTAGTTGCCAAACGCACCCTTCAGTTCCCTTCCCAGTTCCTAGCCGATTCATCAGAAATACAGGATTTTACAAGCCATCTCTGTTACAAGACGCATCACTTTTTTTAATGAAAATAATCTTTCCAATCTAAATTATATTTTATTTTGAGTTTGTCCAAAGTCAAACTTATCTTACTTTGACATCGTTTATAGAAAAATTATTAAAAAAGTTATATAATAATTGCAATATTGAATAAATGCATTATCGAGGTATGGACCATGGTATATCTAATGAAATTAGTTTGATGTTATAGATATTTATATATTATATAAATTTGATCAAATTTTAGAAAAATATGAATTAAATGAAATAAGAATATTAGAAAATAATAAAATAAAACTAGAAAATAATAAAGGGGGCAGAGACTTCTACCGGCCCTGACCAGAGCGGATTCGGTGTCACAACGTACCTTAGAGCATCTCCAACAGATTACTCATCCTCCATCACCTATACATTTTCTCTTTCCCCACCAATAATATTTTTTGTGTTTTTGTAACTAGTGCCGTAGCATATTATCGAAACACCTCGTACCCATGAATAGAGTACAAGGATGAATCCCCTTCATTTGGGTGAGATGAAGGTGTGTTTTGGTGATCATCTTTTTGATAATAGGGATCGGATTAGTAATCTGCTAGAGCACCTCTCATTACCAAAAGGACAGATTTTTAGTACCAGGGAGAAGGATTGGTAATCTGTTGGAGATGTTCTTGCCTTCTAAGCTTTGAAGCACATGCTGTGCTGATAAGTAGAACCATTCATATTCAGAAATTCATATATCAGGAACCTATTCAGACATTCAGAGGTAACAACATGGACTGCACCAATATATTCAGTAGGTAACATCGAAATTCAAATAGGAGTCTTGACACTGAAATTTAAAACCAACACATGGCATATTAGGGTCCCTTTGGTGGGGCTTTTCAAAGTGCATTGGCTTCAAAAAAGTCAAAAGCCAACCAAAGGGGTAAATCCATACAATTGACTTCAAGAGAAGCAACTTTCCCTCTATACAACCGGTTATGAGGGGCAACTTTTCCACGAAATTACCTGCCTGCCATCGGTTATGAGCGTACCTCTTCGATTTTTTTCTTTTCCTATAAGCTCTCCCTCTCGCGTGGTCCCCTCCTCTACTCCCAGCGGTGGCGCCCCTTCCCGCTCCGCCCCCCTTCTTTCCTCCCGGCAGCGGCGCCCCTCCCCACTTCAGCCTACTCCTCTCCTGGTGGTGGCACCCCTTCCCACTCCGGTCCCCTCCTCTCCTCCCGACGGCACCCCTCCCCGGTCCCCCCTTCCTCTGTGGGCTAGAAGAAGAAGAAGAAGAAGAAGAAGAAGAAGAAGAAGAAGAAGAAGCAGCTGTGCCCACCGCATGTTGACACTCGTTATTTACACACTTTTAGTACCATTTAAATGATGTTTTCATACATATTCTTATACTAACCCGCCACTTGGCACTTGAAATAACCTCGTTTTCGCATATACATTGTATTTTGGAGGATATTTTGTTTTCGCAGGAAATTAGATTATATTGGAGCATAATTGGACAAGGTCCTGGACAAGCAACAAACCAAAGAAAGATGAAGGCCAACGGACCCAAAAAGGGCATGGGCCGATCGTCCTAGGGTCTTTAGGGCCCCAATCATGCTCATTTTTGGAAAACATTCCTCCAAGATTACTTGAGGCTAAGTTTCTGAAGATATGGCAGGATGACTCGGGAACAAAGAGGATCAAGCGGAGATTTGGAAAGTTATCAAAGATCAATCTCATCCCGATGCTATCGATGTGCCAGGCCTTCATGCAAGTGAAAATAAGCTTCCAGAACATTAGAGAAGACTTGACGACAAAGTTGGGCATGAGGGGATAAAAGGAAGGGCCAGGCTGATCGGCCTGGACCCCCCATAAGCCGATCGGCCTGGGCCTTTCCCTCGCCCGTTCAGCTTCCCTTTTATACCACGCGCTCTCCAAATTATAAATATGCCCAATTTTCATTGGCACACAAGAATCAATCCACCAGAACTCGACGAAACCAATGGGACACACCAAAGGGAGCTGAGGGTGCTGCAAGTCTTCGAAGTTGCCTAGGATATGGTTTAGGCTAGACCTAGCCACCATTGCCTCCCTGCATGGTTGTGCCATGGTGGAGTTCAGGAGCAGGAGTAGATCATCAATGGTATATACTCAGAGGTGATGATCTAAATACATCTATCATATGAGCAATGTTTTTCATATCATCCGATCTGTTAGCGACTCAATGCCTACTTTTATGCTCTTCTACCTATCATGAATATGCTTGTTCCTTAGTCTAATTCATGGTTAGACTATATAGCATATGTAATCATGATGATTAGATCTAGTGTGTTAATCCTTCTTGATAGCTAGACACGTTTACCTTGTGATCATGCCCTTAAATTGCCTTCGTCGATAGGGGGGATCGTGAAGAGATCTGCTTCCGTGTAGGGTAGGGATTTTCAAGAGGTTGATCGGATGTGTTAGTTTAAAGATTGTTTTGGATAAGATGCATGTTGTGCTTGCTTATCAGCTAGAACTGCAATTAGAAGATGAAAGGCTCTTGCTAAACTTGGTGGTATTATCATAGATATATGCATAAGATCTACCTTACTCATGATATTCATCACCTTACTCATGATATTCATCTTTACATTTAAGTTACCCTTCATATGCAATCAATGCTTCATGTTAGGATTAGATCCGTTGAGCTAGATAGAAAATCCTAGTTAGTTCGTTGTCAATCCATGAATTAATAAACCTTGGATAGAATACTCTAAGGAAAAAGTTACAATGATCCGTGTGCTTGCGGTTAACAACTTGGCGTGCTAACTGCTATCAACACCGCGCTGGCCGAATCCACCCACCTTCGGTCATCCCCTTCAAATTGCTTCCACCCAGGCCTCCCTCACATCCATATTTTCGTCCTCCACCACTGCTAGCTGTTGCCATGGCTCGGGCAGCCAGGAATTGAAGATCCCACGGCTGCCATTGCTACCCATAGCCGACATGTAACACCCCAGTGTTTAGAAAGATTTAAGAAGGTCACAAAGAAGGTTAATGTAAACTTATGGCTTTAAAAGAGATCATTTGAGCTAAGATCAAATTTGATCAATAATTCAAATTAAAGATTCAAATTTGTAAGAATTTGATAAAAATTTGGAGAGGAAGATGTCGGTGTTTAGATCCGGCAACCTATTGAGGGGGTACCTGAGGTAGTGTTTTGGTTGGTGGGGCTCGTCGAGATCAAGAACTCGAAGGTAAATGAAACATATGATTTAGATAGGTTTGGTCCACTGAATAGCATAATACCCTACGTCCTGTGTGTTGGTTGTATTGAATTGCTTTGGAGGGAGGTCCCTGCCTCGCCTTATATACACGGGGGCAGGGTTACAGGTCGATTGATTATAAGAATACTAGTTGGATACGATTAGGAAGATCCTACTATGCTAAAAATCCTCTCCAACTTCATAGGGTCAACTCAATCAGCTTTGAAAAGTCCGTATGGGAATAGTGGCAAGTAGCCAACTTTGAAATTGATTTATGGAATATTACACATTTGATCTCTGGATCTCTTTGGACAACAAGTAAACTAGCACCGACAAGTCCAGCGCTTCCTCGAACTACCTCCTCACTCTCTTCCTACTCTAAGCACTAGCTATGCAGCGCTTCACCCCTGCAATGGAGCACTAATTCTACTCTTGAGTGGTATGTCTTGAAATGAGACCCCTCCCCTTCTATTTTTAGGCACTTGGGGTCGGTTCTCGAGGGGAATATCCGGGGAATCTTCCTTAATTGCCATTTCAACGTCGGTAACTGGTGACACGTGGCGACTGGAGGCGAACGGGGCCACGAGAGGTTCGGCCGAACCTGGGCAACCGCCTCTGGCTGGGTGATTGCCAGGTGGGTCCTCATGTGGGTATGGGGTGTTTTGCGGTGAATCTTGTTGGTTTACTCCCGTTTGTGGACCCATGGACCTGCATGCTTGCTCCTGATTGGTTAAGAGTGTGTTTCCTTACTCTTGAGGTGTGTTTTCTCCTATAATGGACCAATATACAAATATTCACCAACACTTGTGGAATTTGTTAGTAATAACCCTACCACTAATGTTAATGCTTGCCTTTCATATGTTTGTGTAGGAGTTGATGGTATTGATTTGGTACTTAAGAGCCGTCAACAACGCTACTGCCAGAGGTGATACAACCGGCCATGGGAGAGGGAGAAGAACCGAGGAGACCAGATTCCCTACTTGTCAGCGAGTCCACGTCAGCTTATGATTCCACCTCAGCGATCCAGTGTGGCAAAACTATACTGTACAAGACCACTTCAGGGGTCATTGGCCGTGGACAATATTTGGCTTTGCAGACCAAACGCAGCCCAAACCAGCGCTGCTCTCCTCCCTGCGGAAGCGGCAGCGTCGACCGGCCTCCTCATCTCCACTACGTCCCAGGCTGGACAACGACCTCCCTTGTTGCGCCCGCGACCGACTTTTTTTTATTTTGGCCCTTTTCGTGAAAAAATCTCACAAATAGGCCCCTGGCGAAACCAATTCTGAAAATGGATCCTTAGCTTGGTGTCAGGATGGCTGGCGCCAAGCTATAACGTCTTGGCGCCAGGCATCCTGGCGCCAAGGTCCCCCACACGCGCCTCCGACGTGGCGCCGGCCCCCTGACGTGGCGCTGGGGCTTGGTGCCAAGATCTATGGTGCCAAGCCTTGGCGCCAAGATCGATGGCGCCAGGTCTCGGCGCCAGCCTCCCTGGCGCCAAGCCTCCCTACATATACCGCCCCCTTCTTTCTGCCCGAGAGTTCCTCCTCATTCTTCTCCACTCTCTCGGGTTTTTACTCTCCCTACTTCGCCCTAGACTACGAATCGACATTGTAGCTTAGGAAACTTTCATTTGATCCGTGGATCCTGAAGAGCAAGGTATCCTCTCTCCCTCGTACCTTTTTTTCACATCGATTCGCTATATATTTGTTGCATTTTTGAACTTAGGGTTTCATGCAAATGTAGGATGCCGAGGCGTGGAAAAGCTAAGAAACTAAGGTAATCTCAGCGCACGTAGTTATGTTATATGCTCATTGTTGTGGATCAAATGAAAAAAATCTTAATTGTAGGTTTATTGTTAAGTGCGTTTGATTCATAGAACGAAATAAACTAAATTGTAGTTATGGCGCAAAGAAGACCGGAAATGCATTCGATCCATTGCCTCTGCCTAGTGGTGTTCCAGTGCCGATGTGCTTTTGCGGCGATCCTTGCAAGGTAGCCAAGTCCGAAGAACATGCCACGTATAGGCAGAGGTATTGGATGTGTTCCAACTTTGCGTTTGAACCTACACTTCGTCAGCGCCGCATTAACATATTGGTAAGGAATTATTGTTGTCTTATAATTATTGTCCATAATTTTTTTTGTTTTATAACAATTGCATTTGTTGTAGACCCCTCCATTGCTATGTGATTTTGAACAGTGGATCGACAATGAGATCAATCCTGAAGATAAGGAATTTTTGGAGTATATGATGCGCTGGGATGCAGAGAGGAAGAAGGTGTACGAGAAGAGGCTCATAGAGGAGGCTGCGGAAAAAGAGCACAAGGAAGAGGAGGAAAGGAGGCGGGATGCTGCGAACAGGGAGGAGAGGGAGAAGAAGCTTGAGCGGGCACGCCGAGCGAAAGCAGCGGTTGAGGAGAATCCCGATGCCTTAAGGAAGGGAAAGTGGCCTCGTTGCACTCAGTAGCCATATTTAGGTTCTAGTTCTATGGTTTATTTATGAACAATATTTTCTACTGTGTGACTTTTATTATGTT
The DNA here is from genome assembly GCF_005286985.2 of Setaria viridis. Classification (NCBI taxonomy): domain Eukaryota; kingdom Viridiplantae; phylum Streptophyta; class Magnoliopsida; order Poales; family Poaceae; genus Setaria; species Setaria viridis. Next base: position 35,937,028 of record NC_048263.2, read on the forward strand.
GTCATGTAATAATGCACTTTAAGTATGGACACGCAATTTGTAGACGACCTATTTTTATTTTGAGATGTAATGCATTTCGAAGTCGTAGTCTAGTGAAATTTCCGCAAAAAATAAAAAAGGTACTTGTTAGCGAAATTTCGGCAGAATTTTCCCTACTTTTTGATGCAATTCATACAAAATTACGAGATGAATTGTGAACATAAATACAAACATACAAGCATAGAAGCATATGACACAAGCATATGACACATTCATAATAGATCCACAATAGTTCAGAATGAAAGTCCATATATACAAACAGTCCATATTATACAAAGTTCGCAATAAGAACCGTCACTGCCTCCTAGTCTTACCCTTACCCTTGTGACCAAGAGCGTCGGTGCTTGGAGTGTAAGGAGAACATGGACGACGTAGTCTAGTTCCTACAACCTGTGTAGGCTGAGTCAAGGGAGCCTCCTGTAGCTGAGACGGGCCAAGCTCCTCGGCCCTCTGCTCATCGTCGTCGTCGTCCTCATCCTCGGATGCAATTGCTTTCGAACCTAAGGGACCTTGGCTAGATGTACCTACGCCTCCTTCACGTAGGGACGGAACGTGCATGTCTCGCGTCGTGGCAGTCCTGCAACCACAACGAGCAGCGGCACGGCGAAGCCGATTTGATAGTCGCTGCAGTAGTAAAAACTAGTTACACAAAAGAAGAATGTAACGTATTAACAAAGTATTCGAAAGAATAATTTGAGACTTACCTCTAGGAAGCTCCACGTCTCAGGGTCCGAAACTCTAGGACGGAAATGCTCTATATCTTTAACCGAGCTTTGGAGGGTACGCCCCTACAACAAATGACTAAGTCACTAAAGCAATAAATGATTAAGTCATTAACTTACTTACACACTAAGTTACTAAATGACTAAATGATTAAGTCAGATGGTGAATAAGTCCTTCTCTAACTAATTAAATCTCTAAGTAACTTAACATAGAACATAGAAAAGTGAAACAATTGTCTTACCATCCTATCCAGGATTGGTCCTGCCTCCACCTGCCTTCCAGCACGAGTACTCTGATCGTACACCGTGTCTTCATCGTCGGATGAGTGGATGTCGGCGTAGTCATCTTCCGTCCACGCTGCCCTCAGCCTGTGACGCGTCGCACCTTGGTACCAACTCTGGTATTGCCTGTACTCACTGTTTGTGTGCGGCTCGTCGTTCTCGTCCACGTTGTCCCCGAACTGGTCCCATTCCTGAATGTACGCCTGGTGGAACACGGCCCACTCAGAGACCTTCCATTTCTTCTTACGATCCATGCTGCACGTCACGTTACATGTTACTTCTAGCCAAAATTTAGTTAATAGTATTGAAATAAATCAAATAGGAAAAGACTTATGTGTGTAACTCGACACTAGTCGAGGTCGCCGGTGTTGGCCAAATCTGCCTCATCCCAAATTGACGTGCTACTCGATCTGGCAGGTGGTACTCGACAGCATAGAAGCAAATGAGAGGGCACACCATCCTATAAACATCATCGTCCGGCGCACACATGAAGCTAAGGGGAAAAGGAAGTGCGTCCTCTCCGTCGTAAGACTGCCAATTTACCTGCAAAATGTCAATCAAAAACGTTAGTTGTTATACTAAAAGATTACAAAGCATGTTAAAAAAAATTTCACTTACACTATGAGCCGTGAGCGCGTCTATCTCGTTGATGTAATCCAGGTACGCGCGGTCCAACCTCGTATGGTAACCTTAACCTGATCCCAAATATATGCCCATGTCGGCTGCCGTCTCGGTGTCTCACCTGGGAACCACGGTCGACGCGGCATAATCTCGGGACGACCAACAGGAAGATGGGCCCACATCCATAGCTGCAATAGGTAGACGCACCCACAAACTGACGGGGAGCCCAAAGTTCGACAGCACGCCTCGCACAGCTACCGGTATAGAAAGCACAGCACAGCTGATCCCCAACTGTAAAGACCCACCTGGTGCCAGTCAGTGAGGCAGTGGATCCACATCCAAGATGTAGTGTCACCTGTAGCGTCTGGGAAAAGAACGCATGCAAACAGGTGTAGTATCCACGCCCTGCAGTAGTGCCCAACTGTCTCCACATCCGCGTCCTGGGGGCACTGGCCGAAGTGTTCCCGCAGCCAGGAGATTAGCACTCCAGATGTGCGAGTCCCCGGCTCCTCAACCTCTCGCCCAAGGAAGGCTGCCACTCGTGCTCTCCAATCCTCTGAGACGCACGGTCCAGTGACTGCTTGGCCGCGAATAGATAGACCCAGCATCTTCTGACAGTCCTGTAGGGTCACTGTCATCTCTCCGAACGACAGGTGAAAGCTGTGAGTCTCGGGCCGCCACCTACATTTTGCAGGATTATTTTTTGTTAACATGTAAAGACATAATAAAATGAATATGAATGAAGGTAATAATAGGAAAAGACTTATGTGTGTAACTCGACACTAGTCGAGGTCGCCGGTGTTGGCCAAATCTGCCTCATCCCAAATTGACGTGCTACTCGATCTGGCAGGTGGTACTCGACAGCATAGAAGCAAATGAGAGGGCACACCATCCTATAAACATCATCGTCCGGCGCACACATGAAGCTAAGGGGAAAAGGAAGTGCGTCCTCTCCGTCGTAAGACTGCCAATTTACCTGCAAAATGTCAATCAAAAACGTTAGTTGTTATACTAAAAGATTACAAAGCATGTTAAAAAAAATTTCACTTACACTATGAGCCGTGAGCGCGTCTATCTCGTTGATGTAATCCAGGTACGCGCGGTCCAACCTCGTATGGTAACCTTAACCTGATCCCAAATATATGCCCATGTCGGCTGCCGTCTCGGTGTCTCACCTGGGAACCACGGTCGACGCGGCATAATCTCGGGACGACCAACAGGAAGATGGGCCCACATCCATAACTGCAATAGGTAGACGCACCCACAAACTGACGGGGAGCCCAAAGTTCGACAGCACGCCTCGCACAGCTGCCGGTATAGAAAGCACAGCACAGCTGATCCCCAACTGTAAAGACCCACCTGGTGCCAGTCAGTGAGGCAGTGGATCCACATCCAAGATGTAGTGTCACCTGTAGCGTCTGGGAAAAGAACGCATGCAAACAGGTGTAGTATCCACGCCCTGCAGTAGTGCCCAACTATCTCCGCATCCGCGTCCTGGGGGCACTGGCCGAAGTGTTCCCGCAGCCAGGAGATTAGCACTCCAGATGTGCGAGTCCCCGGCTCCTCAACCTCTCGCCCAAGGAAGGCTGCCACTCGTGCTCTCCAATCCTCTGAGACGCACGGTCTAGTGACTGCCTGGCCGCGAATAGATAGACCCAGCATCTTCTGACAGTCCTGTAGGGTCACTGTCATCTCTCCGAACGACAGGTGAAAGCTGTGAGTCTCGGGCCGCCACCTACATTTTGCAGGATTATTTTTTGTTAACATGTAAAGACATAATAAAATGAATATGAATGAAGGTAATAGTACCTGTCAACCAACGCAGTTATAGCCGCTGGGTTGAACTTGGGCATCCCACGACGAACCTGATGCAAGATGACATCTAGGCCCGCCATCTCTAGCAAAGGAGTGTAGCGGTCGTCGTACTGCAGCGCCAAAAACTCATCATGGGCTCTAGAACGAAGGAGCGAAAGGACCTGCATGCAAACAAACCGAGTCAGACATTTCTTAGGATACAAGACGTGGCCGCTTGCAAAGCTTGAATCATGAATCGTAGATTATTACCTGCCCTGCCGCTATGAGACGACCTCGGTGGGTCTGGTCGTAAGCCTCCTCTAGTAGGTGGAAGTGCGCCATCCTAAAAAAGGCAAAAACAAATAAAATTAGTAAACAATAAATCATGAAGTTAGAGATGTAGAAACACAACCTGTATGAATAAAACACATATGAAGTAACGAAAAGAGCTACTAGTCGCACCTCACTAATCTGCCAACGGCAAGTGCGTGAATTATGACCCAATCTACCACACTTGCCGCACTCGTTCTGTTCTGGATCAGCAAAAAATTGTGTTGCTCTACCACGCCTCGTTCTTCCGGATACCTGATCCATAGTCATGTTATGCCTCGTCCGCTTCCTTGTTCCACGTTTGTTCCAACGGTATGCAGGATCCGCAACATATTTTGGCCCATCACATGGAGGCCACTCTCTAGGATCCCGGAAAGGCACAAAGCGGGGGCTCCGTGTCTGCACAAGGGTGTCTACGCTGAACTCATGAGGTATCATGCTCTCGATATCAAAATTGCGATGCCTAGCTACTGCCACCAAATGAGAATATACGAAGTGGTACTGCCTTGGCCTACCACAAGTGCACTTGAAATCTCGGAGGACTACCACATGTATCCTCGACTCTCGGATCTCACCGTCGGACGTTGTACCGCCCCTATGCTCAACTTGATAAGTCCCTGAGCCGATATCAAAACATTGCACCTCATGTGTGGAAGCCCTTTCATTTGCAATGATGAGATGTCTCTTTGGTTTTTCAGCCCATCTCTCCCCAGCAATCCGCAATGCTTCTACTTTTGCATGTCTTTCATTGAACCACGCAACAAGCCTGTAGAAGGTGAATTCAACAATTGCGTTCACAGGCATACCACGTATCCCCAATAACAACTTATTGAATGACTCGGTCATGTTACTGCACTGAAACTCGTACCGCCAACCACCGGCGTTGTGAGATCTAGTCCACTTATCTAAATCTCTCATCAAACCAGCGAGCCATTGTCTACCTTCTGCATTTGTTGCGGTCCTTACCTGCTCCAATTTGCGCTGAAAGTAATAGTCCTCAAGCTGACGTGCTGCAACTTGAAACAGATCAAAATTATCCTTCACACCATCCTTCTGAAGATGGTTCTTTGCAAGGTGCCGAGTGCACCAACAATGATGCAAAGGTCCATAGCCCTCTATTTGCTCTTGCACAGCATGAAGTATGCCCTAATGCCTATCGGATATGACACCAACCTCCCTGCGAGGACCAACCACATGTATCCGGACTAGTCTTAAGAACCATCCCCAACTATCATTGTTCTCCCTCTCAACCAATGCAAATGCTAAAGGAACTAACATATTGTTCGCGTCACAAGATATGGCTATAAGAAGTGTGCCCCTGTATTTGCCAATCAAAAACGTACCATCAATAGAGAAAATAGGACGACAGTGCCTAAAGGCTTGCACAGACTAATGGAAGCACCAGAACGCACGCCCGAATATCTGCCTCCCATCCTTCCAAGCATTTGGCTTTGGGATGTTGTTGACGCCAGATTTTGACACGTATGAAATCGGCGTCAGGAAAGGAAAAGATCAGGAGATGTGGCAAGACACAGAAGTCACGGTTGGAAATCGGTCGATTGGTGCTAAAGTTGAGGATCGGCCGATTACCCTCCGAGGGTGGAACTCCGCCTCGCCCGACCCCGAGTCCTGGAGTCGGAGGCGCCCGACCCTTTGGGGGTGGAACTCCGCCTTGCCCGATCTTAGGTCCCAGGGTCGGAGTAGTCGGATGTCCTTTGTTGATGGAGTTGGTAGAAATCGGCCGATTAGGAGGTTGGAGCAATTGGGCCGGTATGGGCTTAAAGTGGACTATGAAGATAAAGAGGGAGTCAGCCCATGAGAGCATGATGATCAACTCCAGTACGAGTCGTACTTGTAAATATTCGTTTTCATTTAAAATTAGAGATAGAGTTCTAGTCGGTTAAGAAGTCGTTTGTAATAGGCTATGAATAGCCACCTTCATAAATCTGTAACCATCGTCAAATCAATACAACAAACTACTATTTCCTCGTACTTACTTTCGAGCAGGCGACTTCGCCAATACTTTTCTTCTTTCTCACGAGTTCGTACGGGTTGGCGGGGCTGCATCAACTTGACCTCCGGTCGATTCTGTAAGTTCCGTTTACCGAGTAACATCTAAGCTTTAACTTCGGGCGCATCGCTGTCGTTTCGTTTAGATTTATTCACTAGTTATCGATATTCACTAGAATCTTAGGTTTTGCCTGTTGTTCTAGTTTTATCACCAGTTATCCAACTAGGAATTGGAACTTTCGGCTTTCTTGTGCTTCGTTATTCAATCTATTATTTTACGCATAGCAGATTTAGATCTATTCCTAGTGTTGTTACTGTGGCGTTGTTTAGATTACTCCAGCAGTTTTCTTTATTAACGCTGCCCGGTAATCGGCTGCATTGTAGCCGATTTCTTTATTACAGCAAATCGGCCAATTCGCTGATAAGCTATCTCGAGATCGGAACCTTAGCCGATCGCAACCTCTGGGATCTGACACGTTTCTTTCCTTGCCAATCAACAGGTCAGATTGGCTGGCACGCCGCGCGAACCGCACCAGGGCGATCACCCGAATAGGAGCTAAGCAGATTCTCCCGGGTCGTGTGTCCAATGCTGGGGATTCGATCAGCCGATTTCTAGCGCCAACACACTTTTGGCACGCCCAGTGGGACCAATACAACCGCCACTATGTCGAAAGCTGCCGAAGTCTCGGAAGACAACGTCATCGAAGTGACGGAAGCAGACCTCAGGGACGACCAGAAGGAAGAATTGGAAAAGCAGATGGCATACTACCGGAAGACGTGTCTGCAATCCTTCAGTTGTACCAGGAGCGGGGAAACTGTCAAAAAGACTCCGTTTCCAACTCCCCGCCAGATCACAATCGCCGAGGACTCGGGCAAGATGTCTGAAATGGTTCAACAATCTGTCTATCAAGCTTTCATTGATCAGTCCCCGGTGATTTCTAATACAGTATACAATGCCGTCATCAGCTCCTTGGCCAACGGCGTGTACCAAGGGTACCAGGGGCCGGCGTATGCCCCACCTATTACGGCCCTGACCAGAAGTTATTCAAATATACCCTACTCGGCTCCTCAGCCGATCCAGGTTCCAATTGGAGGTCCCGGTGCCTCCTCATCATCAATCCCTCTAGGGCCTAACGGCGCGCCATATCTCTGGCCGCAATCCGTTCAGTTATCCTCCGCGCAGTTCTCTCCTTTGAATACAATGTCTTGGGGAGCACCATCGGTAACGGCCGCCCAGGATCAATCAGCCAGCCATGGAGGTTCACCAATCCAGGCACCTTTCCAATCGGCTGCACGGCCGACGATGCCACAATATCAGCCGGTCGCGCCGGAGACGAGCATGGGGGCAGAAGTAACGGAAGTACTGTGGGGCACTGCGCCGATCGTGCTATATGACGAAACGACCGATTCACTCAGGTAGCCGATCCTAACTACGCAGTCGGCCGCGTCACATCAAGCGCCGCACGCTTTCGCCCACCACCCAGTCATCCCACCACCAGTCTACCAACACGTGCCGGTTCCCCAGCCGATAGTCCATCAGCAACAACCAGACTGGACGGCACGCATAGCGGAGGTGATTCAAGAGAAATTCAGTTTAAAACCGAAGATGCAAACTTACACATACAAAACGCCATACCCACCTACTTATGACTTACTGCCATTTCCCCATCGGTACAAAGTTCCCGATTTCACCAAGTTTTCGGGGCTGGATGATACCTCAACTGTAGAGCACGTGAACAGATTCATCATCCAATGCGGAGAGGCAGTGGCGCAAGATGCTCTACGGGTGCACCTTTTCTCGTCATCCCTGTCCGGGTCTGCCTTCCAATGGTTCACTACACTGCCACCCAACTCAATAATTACATGGGCTGACCTGGAAAGGCAGTTTCACAAATACTTCTACGCGGGGGTACATGAGATGAAGCTTTCTAATCTAACCAGCCTCAGACAGAGAAGTGATGAACCGGTATCCTCGTATGTGCAGAGGTTCAGGGAGATCAGGAACAAATGCTACTCCCTAGCCCTGACTGTGCACAATTGGCCGACATAGCTTTCCAGGGTCTCTTGCCTCATATCAAAGAGAAATATGCTTCGCAGGAGTTTGAGAGCCTAAGCCAAATCGTGCATTGATTATCTGGTCAGGAAGTACGCCCCTTTGATCCGCGAAGGAATTTCCAGAATAAGGTGGCGTACTTAGAAGAAGCTGAATCCGAAGAAGAAACAGAAATCGGCCTGGCGGAGTAGGTCAAAGGAAAAAAGCCGATATCGTGCCCGTTTGGGAAAAAGGAGCCGGAAGCATTCGGTTTCGACACATCAAAGGCCGATAAATTTTTCGATCTTCTTCTCCAAGAAGGACAGATCAAGCTCTCGCCATACCATACGATCCCGATGGCCGAACAACTGAAGAAGATGAAATATTGCAAGTGGCATAACGCCACCTCCCACAACACAAATGAATGCAAAATCTTCTGACAGCAGATACAATTAGGCATCGAACAAGGCAGGCTCAAATTTGAAGACCCAACAAAGCTGGCCAAGCCGATGAAGATTGATTAGCACCCCTTCCCCACCAACATGGTTGACATGGGGAAGAATTCGCTCCAGACCAAGGTGCTGACATCTGAATCAGCTAAGAAAAGCGGCGTCGTGGACCCCTGAAATCAAGCGGCACCCGAAGACGTCAAGGGGAAACGGCGGATGGAGGATGAAGACGACAGATGGGGAGAACCACGCAGGCCCGTCACTTCCCAATTTCTGCTCAACAAATATCAACGGCAATAAGAACGCTCAAGATCCCGGGAAGAGGCGATGCGGCGACATTAAGATCACTGGTGATGCCCATTCTTCATCCCCTGCTGGGAAAGCAACCTTAGGTTGCCGTCGGCCGATAATTGCCCTGAGTGCAACGGCCCGTATCGTAACAATCGGCCATTCAGGAGGTCTCGCTCCAGAGATGGAAGACCAGAGCCGATCAGCAGGAACTGGCGCGAACAAGAAGACCGGTGCCCTCCAGTGCGTGATCGGCTGGGGGGCAGAAGTGACCGATATGACCGGTCGGAAGACAGGCGCGAGCGAAATGATAGGCCGGGGGCCAGATTCGATCGGCGCAGCCAACCAGAAAACAATGTCAGCGTTCATGATCGGCTAGAAGAGATGGCCGATGCCCGGGTATCAGATGAGAACCCCTTAGGACGCGAACCAAAATGGGAACGCGCCAGGCCACCGATTAAACCAGTGAACCCCAGGTGGTGCTCTGATGGATTGACTAAGTCTCAAAAACGAAGAATCCAACGTCTCCACCAGTGGGAACAACAGGAAGAAGAGCAACAACATACAATGGACGAGAAAAACGGCAGGCTTTGGGTCTGGCGCCCCAAAAGAAATGACAGGGGGGACGATGAATCGGCAGCCGGCATCAGCATGGTTTTCATACTGCCGATGGAATTCATGACTCCTGCCGACAATAGAAGAGCAGATGGCACAATTGGCTTTAGAGCCAATGACAGCCACGTTCGAGAAACCCGAAGACGACAAACGACAACATCTAAAGGCATTGTTCCTCAAGGGGCATGTCAACGGCAGACCCATCACCAGATTACTAGTAGACGGAGGAGCTGCTGTTAACATCATGCCATACGTCATGTTCTGGAAGCTAGGGAAAAGTGATGATGACCTGACTAGGACAGACATGATGCTCAAGGACTTCGAAGGCAACGTGTCTCCTGCCCACGGCGCACTCTGCGTCGACCTCACCATCGGCAGTAAGACCCTTCCTACTACTTTCTTTATTATTAATGGCAAAGGGTCCTACAACATGCTACTCAGCCGAGACTGGATACATGCAAATTGCTGCATCCCGTCTACGATGCACCAATGCCTCGTACAGTGGGTCGGCGACAACATCGAACTAGTCGCCGCCGATTCTGCATACAGCGTTGCGGCAGCCGATACGCAGCAATGGAGCTGCGAGAATGTCAAGTGCATATCCGGGAGGGCATGGGACACTGATTTCCTGAAGGTGTTCGATTTTGGTCTACAGCCGATCCGAGCAGTCGGCTCCGAAGATTCAGACTAAATGGATCAGTTCGCCCGGGAAAATGGAAAGCTAGGACACGGGTTCACGTCGGCCAATTCATTAGAAATGATAGATTTAGGCGATGGCACCAAGCCAAGGCCGACGTATATTAGTGCGAATTTGGATCCAGAATACAAATGTAAGTTGACAAATTTATTAAGAGAGTTTAAGGATTGCTTTGCTTGGGAATACCATGAGATGCCCGGATTAGACCGATCTATTGTCGAACATCAGTTACCCATAGAGCCGGGATATCAGCCATATCAGCAACCTGCACGGCGGTGTAATCCTAAAATCCTACCCGATATAAAGGCCGAAATAACGAGGCTAATCGAAGCAAAATTTATTCGGCAATGCCGTTATGCCGAATGGATCTCCAACATTGTACCCGTATACAAGAAGAACGGAAAGCTCCGCGTATGCATCGATTTCAGGAATCTCAATCAGGCCACGCCGATGGACGGATACCCAATGCCGACGGCCGATGTGCTAATAGATGCCGCTGCGGGACACAAAGTTATTAGTTTCATGGATGGAAACGCTGGATATAATCAGATACTAATGGCCGAAGAAGACATATCCAAAACGGCCTTCAGGTGCCCGGGTCACCTTGGTTTATTCGAGTGGGTGGTAACGACTAATGGATGGAAACGTCGGTGCTACGTATCAGCGAGCCATGAATTACATATTTCACAAACTTATCGGCATCCTGGTGGAAATATACATCGACGATGTCGTAGTCAAATCAAAGGGACACCAGGAACATCTAACTGATTTGCGGCAGGTACTGGAATGCACGAGGAAATATGGGCTCAAGATAAACCCGAACAAATGTGCTTTCGGTGTATCCGCCGGACAATTCTTGGGATTCATGGTTCACGAACGTGGGATAGAAATCAACCGGAAGACCATAGCGGCCATCAATAAAGTCGTAGCCCCGTAGAATAAAACTGAGTTGCAGTCCCTAATCGGCAAGGTCAATTTCATCAGAAGATTCATATCTAATCTATCTGGACGTATCCAAGCCTTCACACCATTGTTAAACTTAAAACCCGACCAAGAGTTCGTATGGGGAGAAGAGCAACGCAAGGCATTAGAAGATATCAAGCAGTACTTGGTCTCGCCACCAGTATTGGTCCCACCTCAAACTGGTAAGCCGTTTAAACTGTATTTATCAGCCGATGAACGAGCTCTCGGGTCGGCTCTGGTTTAGGAATTTGAGGGAAAGGAATGGGTAATATATTATGTTAGCAGAAGACTTCTGGACGCCGAGACAAGATATCCCTCGGTAGAGCGGCTATGCCTATGCCTTTACTTCTCATGCACCAAACTCATGCACTATTTGTTATCGACAGAGTGTGTAGTGGTATGCAAAGACGACGTGGTAAAATACATGCTGCCGTTGCCGATCTTAAAAGGACGAATCGGAAAATAGATCTTGGCTTTATCGGAGTTTGATCTACGATATGAATCGGCGAAGGCCGTCAAAGGACAGATTATGGCCGATTTCGTTGCCTAGCACTGCAGACCAGAGACCACCGTCGTGGAACCAGTGCCATGGACCTTATATTTTGATGGCTCGTCTTGTGGGGCCGGATCAGGAATCGGCATCGTTCTCATATCGCCTCGGGGGGCAAGCTATGATTTCTCTCTGCCAATAGAAGCATCCGCCACTAATAACCAAGCAGAGTATCGGGCCGTGTTAAAGGGTTTACAGTTGTTGAGGGAGATCAAGGCCGACGCCGTCGAAATTTTTTGGGATTCCATGCTTATCGTGGACCAATTGACACGAAGGTCTGAATGAAAGGATGACGTATTAAGGATTTATTACGAGGATTGCCTTCAACTTCTGAAAGAATTCAAGTCCGCGGTTATTGAGCGCATCCCTAGGAATCATAACGAGGATGCCAATAGGCTTGCCCAACACACGTCCGGATATCGGCCGATTCAGGGCGCTGTGGCTCTAGAGCTCGCGGCCGACGACTGGCGAAAAGAGATCGCCGATTATCTGAAAGATCGTCCAAGAAAGTGGATCGGCGAATATGATTTCAGGCCATAAAATATGTGTTACTAGAAGACGGCTTGTTCTACCAGACGATTGATGGCGTCCTACTCAAGTGCCTAGGAACAGAGGAGGCGAAGACTCTGATGGGAGAGATCCACAAAGGAGTGTGTGGAGCCCACCAATCGGCACATAGGATGAAATGGATGATTAGGAATAATGGGTACTACTGGCCGACAATCCTCGAAGACTGCTTCAAATATTATAAAGGATGCCAGGATTGTCAGAAATATGGGAATGTTCAGTGTGCGCCCGCATCGGCCATGAATCCTATTATCAAACCGTGGCCGTTCAGAGGTTGGGGAATAGACCTCATCGGACAAGTTTATCCTCCATCAAGCAAAGGACATAAATTCATTCTAGTAGCCACAGATTATTTCACCAAATGGGTGGAGGTGATTCCGGTAAAGGCCGTAACATCGGCCGCCATGGTTGATTTCGTAAGGGACCATATCGTCTATCGTTTCGGCATTCCCCAAACTATCACAACCGATCAAGGAACGATGTTTACATCAGGAGAATTCGAAGAGTTCACGGCCGATATGGGAATCAAACTGGTAAACTCTTCTCCGTACTATGCCCAAGCTAATGGTCAGGCCGAATCTTCCAATAAAGGGATAATTAAGTTAATCAAGAGGAAGATAGAAGAACAGTCGAAAAAGTGGCATTTATGTCTGACCGAGGCTCTATGGGCATACAGGATGGCTTGCCACGGGGCCACCAAGATGTCTCCTTATCAGTTGGTGTACGATCACGAGGCAGTACTACCGTGGGAATTGAGGACAGGATCGAGACGCACGTTGCTTTAGGATCAGCTGACGGCCGATGATTACTCCTCACTCATGAAAAGGGAACTTGATGACTTGGCAGGCCAACGATTGAGAGCTTTGATCAGTATCGAGGAAAACAAGAAGAAAGTGGCTAGATGGTATGACAAGAAGGTCAAGGTCAAGCAGTTCTCTCAGGGGGACCTGGTATGGAAGTTAGTGCTGCCGATTGGGTCAAAGGATCCTAAATTCGGTAAGTGGTCTCCCACGTGGGAAGGGCCGTATAAAATCGGCCGATGTGCCCCGGGAAATGCTTACATTTTGGAAACGATCGAAGGAGAAGAGTTTACTAGGGCTTTGAACGGGAGATACTTGAAAAGGTATTACCCTAGTATATGGGTCGGAGCATAAGGATCGACCGCAGAATATGATAAACAAACACACAGCCGATACAAGAGAAAATCGCCTAAAGAGAAAACATAATCATCCAAATCAGCCGATTTATCATTCGGTATGGACGGTGGGTTACACAGCCGACACAGTACAAGTCGCCCTTAGAATAAAAAATAATCAACCACGCTTTTTCTTGAGTTCTCTCTCAACCCGGCCTAGTTCTATCAGAAGACGGATGTGTCGTTCTTCTATGTCTTTCATCGCGGCCTCCGCTTCAACTTGACAAGAAAGAGGATGACTCCGGTCCATTGCCGGGCACGATGTCCCTGCCGCGGCATCTTCAAAGGCAACCTGACGAGGAAGCGGGTGGCTCCTGTCAACTCGAGGTCGCCTATGGTCGTTACCTTCGAGGAAGTCCTAGATCCGTTGGATGTTGGCGGGGATGTATTCCTTGAGTTCTTCACGGTGAGCCCTAATTAGGTCCTTGTCTTCTTGCGATAATGGTTCGTCAGAATATACGAGCCCGATGGCTCGTTCGAGTTCAGGACTAAGGCGCCGTGGCTGGGAAAAGAGACAGCATATAACCGCCTAAGATGAGCTGTTTCAAGGGAATCGAACTGAAATAAGGCGGGGGCAGATCTCTTACCTGGTTAATAGAGGAAAAGGAAGATGAAGAAGACATGACCGCAGAACGCTCCGACGAAAAACAAGTCAGGGAAAAGGAATCAAGTAGAACGGACGCTCTCAAGAGCAAGACCAAGACTGGCATTTATAAGTAGAGAAAGCGTGGATGTTTGGTAAGACGCGTCCCATCAGAAGTAAAAAGGGCAATAAATAAGAGAGCGCCGTGAAGGACGGTCAAAAGAGGCATTAATGTTCGTACAAAACAACCAGTACTTTTACAGATCGCCCAGAAGAGCGTTGATGGCCGCAATTGCTCGACGTCGGATCTGATCAGCCGAGTCCAGGACCCGTTGGTCATCCTCTGCCGACCCCGGGACTTCTGACATGTGGCGGTGGAGTCTAAAGGCTTCGTGAGCCAGATGCTGCCTCTCCCGCTTTAAATCGGCGATGACGGAGGGGAGCTCCTGAAGCCTCTTCTCTTCGGCGGCTATTTCCTTAGTCACTTGCTCCATCTCCTTGGCAAGTTCTGCTCTTCGGTGTTTGAGGCGGTCTATCATGCCGACGAGTCCAGGGTGGGAGTCCTCTAGAAAATGAATCGGTTGATGTACCTCTTGAGCCTGACGCTTGTATGAATCTTCTTCTTCACGAGTTTTGGTCAGTTTGGCGCGATCGGCCATGTGACGCAGAGCTCTGAAGATCGGAATCCGCATTGACTCGATGTAAGCGGCCGGCGCCAAAGGTTCTTCTGCTTCCTCTGGGACTCACCTGACGGGAAGCGATCTCCTCATCATTAGAAAGCGCGACCGCAAACGAGAAGAGGCTGTTATTAGGGGAGTCCTGTTTCTGTAAAATGGTAGATGAAAATAAAAACAAATCAGCTGATGGTGGTAGTAAATCGGCCAATAAAGGTTGGAAGATTGCTTACTTCTTTAAAGTGGATTTCTTCCGTCGGCATCTGTGAGACCGCCATCCTCGACTCTGGGACTGGCACCATTGGCTCGTCGGAAGAAGAGGACTCAACAACAATCAGTGCTCTGCTCGGGCCGGCTTCTTGAAGGGTGACCGTTGGTTGATCAGGAGGGGGCGCTGGTGTTTCAACAGCTGCTTCGGACGCTGCCGATTGCTGAGGATTTACGAGGGCAGTCTCTGCAGCCTAGTATAAGAGGAATCAGTATGGAAATAGCAATCGGGAAAATCGGACAGTAAGTTTACCTGTATATAGCCTCCACCAATAATGACGCGGCGACTGCTCTGGCTTCCGTGGCGACTTGAACGTCTACCTCTTCAGCAGTTGGAAGGGTTGGCACGGCCGAAGTTTCTGCCGATGGGATCATGGGTGGATCGGCCGATTCTGTACGGGCACGCACTCGACGACTGGTCTTCTTGACAACTTTCTTCTGCGCCTGTTTCGCTCGGCCGGCGATGTCGTCTACAGAAGGGGCATGATAGCCGATGAGGGGGAATGTTGTGTATGGATAACGGTCCTCTATCGGCCGACCACTCCGGCTGCATTTTGGGGGAGCGCGGCTTTCAGACTGAGTCAACAGCAAGAGTCAGTATATATGTGTAAAAAATAAGGGGAAATGAAAATCGGCTGGGAAAAAGAAGAGTACCTCGGCGTTCGGATCAATGTTGGCTGGATCCAGGAGATTGCAGTATACTGCTGCAGAAGCGCAGAACAGGTACTATTTCCATTCGGCCCACCATAGCTTGAACTGTTGAACGGCGAAAGGAGCTACTATCCAACCGGTCAGATCTATGGTGCTGGAGTCTGGGATCCGATCACGCAGCCGATTATAGTCAAGACCCTTGGTGAGTTCATCTCTGAACTTTGCCCGGCCGGCGAAGTATGCATAAATCGGCAATTGACCTAGGCCGAATTGCCGTGCTGCGACGGAAGGGTTGTAGAACCCATAAGTAGGGGCATCTTTCCCCGAGAAAAAGTTTGCCGGTAAGATCCCCGGTTTGATTAATTCATCTGTGAGGTCTTCATCGAATCGGCCAGTGGTTGAGTTGAAACAAGAAGGGAGTTCAAAGATTGGGTCCTCCCTCTGATAAGGGAACCAGCTGGTTGCATCTTCGCTGAAGCCATTATAAAAGCACCTGAAGTATTCGGCCACCTTGGTAGCAGAATATGAGCAACCAGAAAAGGCCGATGCCGCTTCGCCGAAGGACGTACATCGACGTCGGACAGTGGGATTCTCTGCCGATTCGATGTTGGGGAATGTCATGTGCTCCACTCGCTGCTGAGAGATCTTGCTCATGTACAGCTGTGGCGGATCCACTTCGAATTTGGTTGATTAAACATGATTAAGCCGCCTGATATGCGACACTTATGCCCTAACCAAGTAAACACGAAGTGCCGTCAGATTTCATCCGATTTAACCACTTGAACAGGACCGAATAGCAAACCCACACGAGGGTGAACGGTTCCAGAGAATACAACAAGTCCACTAAGTTAAGCAATTTAACCATCTAGTTTGGTTATAAAACATCATCAGAGTTTACAAGGTTTGAAAGAAAACCACAAAAGATAAAACAACAAGCGGAAGCTACTTCGTCGGGGTCGGACATCCCTAATGAGGCCAACTGGGACATCAATGATCCCTCTCCTCGCCGTCCGAGGAGGGATCCCACTCAACCGTCCAACCCGGAGGGAGTTGGGGTGGCCAAGTGCCAACAGAAGGAGGCTCGGAGGCAGCAACTTCACCTGAAAAGAAAGAGCCACAACAAGGCTGAGCTACTAAGCTCAACAAGACTTAACCGACAGGGAGCGCTCTAAACTACCTCTTCTAGACATGCAAGGCTTCTTGGCTGACGGGTTTGTTTGCCAAAAGCGCTAGATGGATCCCTACTTTCAAGTTTTAGCTCCGGTTCTAAGTTCATTATTCGGTCTAAGTTTTGCAACCTATTCTAAGCAAACATAGAACCAACCCAAAGGTATATACATCATCAACAAAACCATGTCATCATCAGATTCCTTATTTACTCAGGGTGACATAGCGATCAAGCAGTCTCAAACTGTGAGAGGTAGACGAATCGATTCGAGTTTCTTAACCATGCATGGCGCACCTAATCTCACGACATTCGTGCACCACGAGGGCCGCTTCCTGTGTCGGCCGTCCCCATCAATTCCCAAGCGCGTGTCAGGTCCAAACTTCCCTTGGCATGCAATGCTCCACAGTCCCGGCCTCTGCCGTACTGTGACCGCACTTGCACCCACATGATGCACCATGGGAACCTCGTTCCAGGGACAACAGGGGTACTAGGCTTCCCCATCCCATACTAGGTATGAGATTAGTACTTTCAAACACTTGATCACGAACACCACCACTGTCGGGCCTTAGCAAGTTGCATAGACAGACGGGGCGATCAACCGACCACCAAAGAGTTACCCAAAACCCTGCCCCGTCCATCGTCCTTGTAGTTGTAACAGAAGGGTAAGCATCCAACTCCTACAACTCGCGAGTGACAGGAAATCACTCGGCTTTTACCGTTTCCTATTTAAGCAAAGCATCTACTCGGTCCAACAGCTAGTGTTCAGATCAAGGGAGCTAAGTTATGCATCTAGGGTTCCAAACAACTCCTATACGTAAATGCACAAGCATGTTAAAGAAGGCATGCACAAGTTTGGTAAAACACAGGGGATTCATGCATCCGGGGCTTGCCTTCGAGCAAGGAGGAAGGGAACTGCTCGACTTCTGGGGAACCTTCGGCTTCTGGGGGCAGGAGCTCAGCTTCACCGTCGTCTTCTGGCACCGGGTGCAGCTCGTAGTAGCTGTCGGCGAGACGCAGCTCTACACGAATGCAATGCATTGGTTAGCATAGATGGTTATTTCAACAGCAACACTTGCAAGTCTGAGCCCAGAAACTTGCGACAAGTTACAGGAGGGTGGGGAGGTTCAATGGAGTTGATGGAGATCAAGAGGTAAGGGTCAGAGGGAAGGAACTTATATCTGACTCTTAATCTAGAGGATTTGATGTACTAGGGGTACTCAGACTCAACGCTGAAAGGTCCCCAAGTTTTACACATACACCCTCAGTTCAAAGAAAAAGATACAGCCGAGCCCTCGGGTGAGGCGGAGAAGGGTCGGCGGAACAGACAGGGTCGGGCGAGACGGAACCAGGGTCGGGCGGATAAGAGGGGTCGGGCGAAGCGAACAAGGGTCGGCAGCCTACCTTCGTCTTACAGAGGAGGCTTGGGCGGAAGAACTAAGGAGCTTGGGACAGCGGCGAGGATGTCCGGTGGCGGCGGTGCTTCTTGTGGATCACAAGTAAGCTCTTGGGCAGCACTGAAAGCAGTGGCTGGCGGATCGGGGAAAGCGGTGTTTGCGCGGAGAGGAGAGTTCCTCAGACTTAGGTGGTGGCGCTGTGAGCTCGAACAGGGAGTAAGAGAGATGGCAGCTGGGGCAGAGGGGAACTCCGGCGGGGCTTCTGCATTCCCTTTTATAGCAGCGCGGGAGTGAGAAGGGGGAGCGGCGTGAAGGCCGGGAAAGAGCGATGGAGTGCTCTGCCTGGTCGGCGATTGAGCGATAAGGGCGGTGGAGCAGGACTTCGGGGATGACGTCGGCGGTCATTGGGCACTGACGTCATGGCGGCGCAGGCGCCGGTGGTTGAGATTTGGCGGAGGTGGGCATCGTCGTGCGGTGGATCTGATGGAAGTGACCGGGAAAACGGTGCTAGGATCGAGGGCGCACAGGTGAGAAGACAGGCGGCTGCGGGCGCGCGGGCGAGCGCAGAGCAACAGATTGTCGGGGCGGCTTCTGACAGGGCAGGAAAAGGAGCTGTCGCTGCCGCGGTCTGGGTTGGCGGAGGAGGAATCGTCGTGTAGCGAAGACCGGGGCGGCGCAACTGTGGCGAGGTGACGGAAAAGACGGGCGGCATCGGGCTCTGCGGCCGGGATCTGGCGATATGATGATGGGCGCGGGCAGCGAGGTGCTGCAGAAAGGGTAGCAGGGGAGCTTCCGCCGCGATTGGGGAAGGGGGCGCGAGAATCCATCCGGTCGTGGGCCAAAGACGAGGCGGAGCGGCGGGCGTCGGAGGAGTTGAACCACGCGGCGGGGAAAAACTGAAGCGGGCATGCAACTCGAGTGCGCCTGTCGCGGGAGATCTGGGGGAAAAGATCTCGTGGGCCCACCAGTCAGTCTCGGTGGTCCACGGCTTGAACTGAAGGGCGACGCTGTGTGATGGCTTAGGAAGATCTGACGGTGGGGTGGGGGTTGGCGGGGTCGGAACGGGGACAACACGGTGAGGGGTCGGATCGACGGGGTCGGGAGATCTGGAGTTTGAACACTTAGGCTTTGGAAAAACGGAGACAGGTGATCAGGGACTCGGATTAAGATTGACGCAAAGGATTATCATCCGAGGTTGTTACAGTAGGTTAAGCCACAAGTTGATAAACCACTAGGGTCCACCGGGGTTTCCAATCGGCTCCCCTTGGGATAGTTTAACGCCGATTTGGTGCAGCATATGATAGGCTGCTCCCAATAGGTGCTTTCCAAGGGGAACAGAGGCCCCTGTCGATAATGCCTCAGCCAGAGCCTGCGTGTTGGTGGATGGACCGGTTGCTCTCCCACAGAAAAAATGTTTCTCTAGCCACATAATCAGGAAGGCCGTGTGCTCTCTGTTCTCGACTGATCCGGCCCTTCTGTTGCATTTGATGAATCCCTTCCATCCGCCGATTCCCTTTGTGTCCAGCCGATGAGATGTCGTGGCCAAAAGGCGAAAAAGGGGTATCTGGAGAGGAGATGTCAAGGCCGGTCAACATGACCACATCGGCCAAGGTGGGAGTCATAGGTCCGTGTCCGAAAAGGAATGCATTGAGAGCGTCGGACCAGAAATAAGAGGCTGCTATCACTAATGGCTCGTTTCTTTCCATTTGGGATAAAGATAGATTGATGCACTAGCTGATTTTGCGCTCATCCCATTGGACTCTCTTGGAGGCGGCTATCCGTTGGTACCATTCTCTCCAGCCGGGGGTTTCATTCGGTCATGACCTGAAGGTACCTGACCAGTGATCTAAGTCCATGGTTGATTGCTTAAAAGGGATCCTATGAGTTTCCAGATTGATTAGGTCAGTTGGATCCGGGTTTCCCATGGGACCGAGACAGATAAGGCTGGGAGTTTCTGTGAGACGAATGGTAATCTGATGCCTAACCGCCTAAAAAGGAAAGAAGAGGGTGCGGGAGTAAAAACGGATCTAAAAGTAAATGCATTATTAAGGAAAGTTTCGGTAATGACCTCCGGGATGAAGCTCATTGTAGTTGGCGGGATCGCTGGTGGAGCTGCGGATGATGAAGCCACTGATGGGACTTCGGTTGAAGCCTCAACTCCCGCCGATGGAGCTCCTTCTCCCGTCGATGGAGCCGCCGCCGTTGCCGCTGGGATTTCTGCCGGTGGAGCCATCTCCGGAGCTTCGAGCATTGGTGAAGTACTTGAGGGTGCCGCCATTGGGAAAGTAGGGAGGAGCGTAGATGGGGGGAGATGCCGAGGGAAAACTGGAGGCTAAAAGAAGGCGCTGGAGGAAGAAGAAGGTCAGTGCGCTAAAGAAGGAAGACGTGAGCTCGTGAGGAGGAGTACGGGTCGTTCTGATATTTAAAGGTGGCCTGAGAAGGGGTAAAAGCGGAATTTTTATCGCGCCGGCGTTTCAATTTTTTCGGGAGGAGTGGTTGTCGTGGGCGCCCGTTTCGAAAAGGTTGCAATCATCAGGCTGGAGACCGCGAAACGGAAGGATGTTTTCAATGCGTTTGTTTCGGAAGAGAAGTTGAAAAGAATTTCGAAGTAAAGACTATGTTTTACTCCGAAACTGGGGAGGCATGTGTTGACGTCAGATTTTGACACGTATGAAATCGGCGTCAGGAAAGGAAAAGATCAGGAGATGTGGCAAGACATAGAAGTCACGGTTTGAAATCGGCTGATTGGTGCTACAGTTGAGGATCGGCCGATTACCCTCCGGGGGTGGAACTTCGCCTCGCCCGACCCCGAGTCCTAGAGTCGGAGGCGCCCGACCCTTCGGGGGTGGAACTCCGCCTCGCCTGATATTAGGTCCTAGGGTCGGAGTAGTCAGCTGTCCTTTGTTGATGGAGTTGGTAGAAATCGGCCAATTAGGAGGTTGGAGCAATTGGGCCGGTATGGGCTTAAAGTGGACTATGAAGATAAAGAGGGAGTCAGCCCATGAGAGCATGATGATCAACTCCAGTACGAGTCGTACTTGTAAATATTCATTTTCGTTTAAAATTAGAGATAGAGTTCTAGTCGGTTAAGAAGTCGTTTGTAACAGGCTATAAATAGCCACCTTCATAGATTTGTAACCATCATCAAATCAATACAACAAACTACTATTTCCTCGTACTTACTTTCGAGCAGGCGACTTCGCCAATACTTTTCTTCTTTCTCACGAGTTCGTACGGGTTGGCAGGGCTGCATCAACTTGACCTCCGGCCGATTCTGTAAGTTCCGTTTACCGAGTAACATCTAAGCTTTAACTTCGGGCGCATCGCTGTCGTTTCGTTTAGATTTATTCACTAGTTATCGATATTCACTAGAATCTTAGGTTTTGCCTGTTGTTCTAGTTTTATCACCAGTTATCCAGCTAGGAATTGGAACTTTCGGCTTTCTTGTGCTTCGTTATTCAATCTATTATTTTACGCATAGCCGATTTAGATCTATTCCTAGTGTTGTTACTGTGGCGTTGTTTAGATTACTCCAGCAGTTTTCTTTATTAACGTTGTCCAGTAATCGGCTGCATTGTAGCCGATTTCTTTATTACAGCAAATCGGCAGATTCGCTGATAAGCTATCTCGAGATCGGAACCTTAGCCGATTGCAACCTCTGGGATCTGACACGTTTCTTTCCTTGCCAATCAACAGGTCAGATTGGCTGGCACGCCGCGCGAACCGCACCAGGGCGATCACCCGAACAGGAGCTAAGCAGATTCTCCCGGGTCATGTGTCCAACGCTGGGGATTCGATCAGCCGATTTCTAGCGCCAACAGATGTACTCATAATGCATGCCTGGATTCACCCCTTTAATTGCATTAAAAAGCACTGGCAGCTGCTCGTACCCAGACTCCCAATCCCCATAAATCATCCTCCACGCTCACTGCTTAGCCCTCCAAGCTTTACCATAAGTTATCACATAACCTCCATAAATCTCCTCAACAGTTCTGATAATTGTTCTCACTTTCATGTTGGGTTGTTCCTTCAGTATTCCCATCAACCGCTTCGCAATGAGGGTAGATGTTAGCTGCGGATGTCTCACTGTAAGCTCATGGTCAGCACAATTGTGTGGACCGACAACTTTTGTGATCTTCCACTTCCCGGTGATTTTTTGCTTTCTTGCACAAACCCTCCATGGGCACCGTTCCTTGTCACACACAACTGTGTAACGGCGCTCCGCATATGAATGCAACACTTTGTACGGTCTTTTCCGTATCACTGCAAAAGCTTGCAACCATCTCTTCAATGCGGGAAGGTCCTCAAATACCCTTCCCTCCTCAATAACCATACTAGGACTAGCTTCAGGAGCTTCTAGGAGCTCATCATCACGTCCTTCTGCAAACGCCTGATCGGAAAGAGTCAGGTCGCTAAACTCGTGAACTATCGGATCACGACGTCCAGGGAAGATACGCCTGAACATCTCAATATCACTCTCTGTCATCTCTCCAACAGGACGATCATATCCACTCTCATCTCGTATGCATCTTCATCATTCAAAATTTCAACACTATTAGAGCCACGCAATCCATCTCCACATTCCACTTGCGCATCAATTAGAGGCACATCCACATTTTCTAGAAGATCTCCTGCGCCATCAAGTACAAATATGAGTAAAGATTAACTTGATGGAACGAATGGATTATCTCTCAACAATAGAAACCGGTAAGACACTTACTCGAATCATTCTGAGTGAAAAGAAACTCATTAGGAGAGTCCGCCACATCATCAACAATCTGACAACCATGTCCAACTACTTCATTAGGGGCAGATTCAGCATCGGGAATAGTAGGTGCAACATCCACGTCCATAACAGGTTCTGGGACGGGAGGATCGAAGTGTGCCCGTTGACCCATTGGTCGGGAAAACCGACGAGGATTTGGATCAACTCCCACCCGACGAACAACCACTTCAACACTTGGGGAATGACCATTCATAACCGTCCTCACATATTTTTCCCACTGGCCTGCACACCGAATTGGGACCATCTTCCTTTGAATGTTGAGAGGGGAACCTAGGTGAAGTATACTCTCGACTGTGATTTCATCATCTTCATGACAATGTAACTCCTCCCGAGCCCTTGCAAGCAACTCACTAAACGATGGTTTCTCATCGAATATGACAACCTCGCATTGCATGGCAACAAACTTAACACATCCATATTCATCCCTTTCCATGGTGCCTCCGTGATATATGCTCACTACGTTCTCCATCTAGTATATCAATATAACGACGCACAATTCATTTAGTCCATAATAAATCAAACATTCTAAGTCTAGTATGAAATCAGATAGTATCAATTGACTACTAACTACTAAATACAACTAACTAAAGGGGTGTTTGGATACCCCATGCTAAAGTTTAGCACATGTCACATCGGATGTCTGGAAGCTAATTAGGAGTATTAAATATAGGCTAATTACAAAACTAATTGCACAGATGGAGTCTAATTCGCGAGATGAATCTATTAAGCCTAATTAGTCCATGATTTGACAATGTAGTGCTACAGTAACCATTTGCTAATGATGGATTAATTAGGCTTAATAGATTCGTCTCGCGAAATAGCATAGGGGTTCTGCAATTAGTTTTATAATTAGCTCATGTTTAGTCCTACTAATTAGCATCCGAACATCCGATGTGACACTGCTAAAGTTTAGCACCTAGTATCCAAACACCCCCTAACTATGTCACATATACTAACTAACTATGTCACCTAATATTAACTATGTCACCTAATATGTACATATGTACTTAACTATACAACTACTTAACTTAATATCGTAATAACTAGTTTACTATGCTACCAAATTATATTAGTTTTCATATCTAACAATTCTATCTATCTGTCAATTTATCTATCTACCTATTTTATCTAACAATTCTACCTAACTACTCTAATTTATCAATATAACTATTTAATCTAAACCTATCTATCTAAATTATACTATAACTAATTACCTTCGGTCGTGGTGGGAGCAGGAACAGGACAGGAGGCGGCCTGCCCGGCCGGGAGGGTGGTGGGCGGCCGGCCTCAGGCCACGGTACGCGCTGGGGCCCGGCCGGGGGCACCGGCGGGGCGGGGCAGCGCGGCTCAGGCCGGGCGGGGCGGCCGGGCGGCGCGCGGCGGGACGGCTCCTGGCGCCGGGCGGGCGCGCGGCGAGGCGCCGGGCGGGGCGGCCAGGCGGCGCGCGGCGGGCCGGCTCCTGGCGCCGGGCGGGCGCGCGGCAGGGCGCCGGGCAGGGCGCGGCGGCTCCGGCCGGGCGGGGGTGGGCGGGCGCCGGGCGGCGAGGGCGCCTGCGGCGGCGGCGGCGTACTTCGAGCGAGCCGGCGCGGGTTGGTGAATAGATGCGAAATCAAAATGCGCAAAAGGAAGGAGCCGGGCGTTAAGGTAAAAGGCTTGGCGCCAGGGAGACTGGCGCCGAGCCTTGGCGCCAAGATCTATGGCGCCACGTCAGGGGGCCGGCGCCACGTCGGAGGCGCGTGTGGGGCACCTTGGCGCCAACTAAGGGTCCATTTTCGAAATTGGTTTCGCCAGGGACCTATTTGTGAGATTTTTTCGCGAAAAGGGCCAAAATAAAAAAAAAAGTCGGCGCCCGCGACGTGACGGAGGCGGACCCGCAGGTCTCCTTTTTCGCCGGGGCAGTAAAGCGCGGGAGAGGAGTCCGCCGGCTCTGATTTTCCGGCCGCCCACGGACTCTGCTTTCTCATGGTGAAAAGATAAGTCTTGGGGCAGGAAAACGCCTGCAGCCGTTGGGATGGGTTTGGACGTCGGATATATATACCCCCGCAAGGTACGCCTGAATCCCGATCCGCCCTGACCCAAACGGCCAAACCCCTGAACAGCGGCGGCGGCGGCGGCGGCGGCGGCCGCCTCGACGAAAGCAGGCTCGGAGGCTCCGGCCAGATTAGCCGGTCGGCCCTAGATTGGCAATGCTAGCGCGGGCGTTTGGCGTTGTGGGCAAAGCATGGAAGCGAACGCGGCATATATCCATCCAGGCCTCGATCTCGCCGCGCCGCTGCTCCCACATGTCACCGCAGCTTTGCCACCTCCACAGCAGACTGGCGCAACCGGAAAATTTCCCTGAAGAACAGAACGCGCTACAAAACAATAGCGGGTAAGATCTGCCGCTCTGCCTATTAGATTGGAACAGATGCGCCACTAGGTCGAATTTGTGTGTGGTTGGAGCCGATGAACTCACGTTCGACAATAATGCTAAATCTCATGTTATTTTTTCGAACCGCAACCTGATTTTTTGCTACAGAGGAGCTCCGCCAATGCTGAATTATATCTACGAACAGAACCGGAGCAAGCAGCCCGATAATGGCAACCTGGAGAATTCAGCCGTTGCTGCTGTGGACTCTATTAGGTAACCTTGCTCGATTCTAAAATTTAATCTTGGCCTAAGCTTTGTAATAATGTTAGCATGCTTACATTCAGGGATGCTGTTGAGGGGAGTTTTGACCAGAGGTTTGCAACACTGAAGAGCATTGGGGAGGATCGTGTCAATGACCGCGAGCTTGAGTTATTGCTAAAGAAGAAACCTGCCCCCATTTGCTATGTTTGGTGTGATCCCTCCCCCTGGATGCACATATCTGAGGTACATGAACCTTTTTGTCATAAAACTTTTAAATGCTACATACTGAATTGATAGCAATCTATGGAGGAATTATCCACGTAGTGCTCCTAAGGAAGAACAGGGGCAGTTTGATGTAGATATACTCTTTAGGCTGTAATGCATTTTAAAACTTAATCTTATGATGCATGATTATGTTTTGGACTGGTCTTATACTCTTATCTTCCAGTGAGCAATCCTCAATGCCCAACAAACCCTACAACAGTAACGACTTCAAGTTTGGAGAGAAAAAAGAAACTAAATCTACAATCATTTGGGTTGCAGAACAATTCAAAAGAACTGTAAAATTTTGCTTTTGTACACCACTTGGATTCAGAGAGTAAAGCTGAAGTAGTATGTTTCATTGAAAAATATGGGGGTGGCTTATAATTATCAGAACTTTTCAAGAACATTCTTGAATCTTCCTATTAGTGAAATGTTTAGAAGATTGTAGGGTGGAGCGGCCTGCCAAGACCGCATGGCGAAGATGGTACATGCTCTATATCTTGGATGATAAATGGTCCTGTTACTTGCTATTCTCCTGCAGCTAGTATTAAATTTGTATTGTTGTTTTCTAACGGCACATACGCAGGGGTCCTTAAGAACTTAGAAGATGACTTGCTTGCACACCTTTGTTTCTCAGTCTTATTACTTCCAAAAGTTTAGACATTATTTCTTTGTTAATTAGGCACTTGTATAACTATGCAATGGTACTGGGCAATCCTCATGGTCTGGCTTCATGTAGTCATTCTGTACCACTGAATTAAATATCTTTCCTTGAACGCTATTCTGATTTTTTTTTGAAGAGGTACCTTTATGAAGGACTTGACTGACCTAACAAACCCACTTTCTTTCTTGTGAAACCTTTTTACATTCCATGATCAATAGAGCCTCCTGTCAGGATTAAAGTTTGTCTGAATGATTGCCCAACATCTTTTTTGTGGGCGAACTGCTGAAGCCAGCAGCACTAGATTCATAACTATCTGTTGGCATACACTATTATATCATCAATCTCATGCAAACAGGACGAGCTCCAATACAACTAGGAGGGGATTCCTTAGACCATAAATATCTATTGTATTGGAGTGAAATTTAATGAACTGTGAATATACTTTATTTCCCTATAACTATTCCTGATGGTATTGGCTTTCATGGCAGCAAGTTTTCGTGCTAATGTTATTGTTGGTTAATGGCTATGGCAAATGCTAACTTTTATTTGTGCGGTACTTAGTTAATTCATTTGCTGTCTTGATTCACTCATTTAACTGTTTTTATTTAGCAATGATGCCATGATGCCCCTTAAATTAACAGATTGTTCGAGTTTGCAATGTGATGTTCACTCTTAGTTTTGCACTGATCTGTTTTCATGCTGCAGGGCATCATAAAGACTCTCTGTGTTAATAAAATGGTTAAATCTGGTTGCAAAGTCAAAATCGTAATGGCAGACTGGTTTGCCCGGATGAACCCTTATATTGGTGGCAGTCTAAATAAAATGCGGGCTATTGGCTTGTACAATATTGAGGTGTGGAAAGCAGCTGGCATGGCTCTTGATAGTGTAGAGCTAGTGTGGTTGTCAGATGAAATAAATCAGCATGCCAATGTATATTGGCCACTCGCCATGGATGTTTCAAGAAGAACCACTCTGCGTAGAATAAAAGGGTATATTCTGGTTTGGATTATTCGAGTGTTCAATGTGTACTTTCACTTGGAAACCTTTAAATTTGAGCATCAAATGGAGGAACATTTGAACATGCAAGTCATTTCATTTCTGTTTATCTGCAGGTTTTATGGGAGTAGACATCCAGAGGTTCAGCCATTCACTGCTGCTGATGTATTTTACCCCTCTTTGCAGTGTGCTACCATATTATTTCAGAAGGTTTGTTTTTACATGGCAGTAACAAAATATGCATCTATACTTTCGCTGACATGTATAGCTTTTGTAGCAAACATTCTACAAGTATTTATTCATGTACATTATGAAAACATTCTAAATTGCAGGTTGACATATGGCTGTTGGGCAAAGCTCAGCATGAGGCGAACTTGTTAGCTAGAGAATATCGCAAGCGTGCAGGACGGGGGAATAAGCCAATTGCGGTGTCACACAGTATCTTTTTGATGTTCTATCTAATTGATGTCCCAGTTTGTTTTAATGTGGATATGAGTATACTTGGTATTTGGTCCTTGTGTATTAGTAACTTATGTCAAGACACATACGCGCTTTGACATACATGGACCAAAGTATACTCAGGCACACATCCTTAACTTAAAAGTACAGAAATACTTCCTAATTTATTACTACGCCCTGAAGAAGAACATAGGAGGAATAAATTTCTGGCGATCTACATGCGAGATATTGAGGTTTGTACTGTAATATTAGTACACAGCCTCTGTAATGCTAATTTTATTTCATATATTTTGATACAAGAGCTAGTCATTTTTGCAACTCTTGCTCACTATTCATAGAACAGTATAACAATAGTGTAAGGGAAACCATCTTGGTTCAGGAAGACGAGTAAAAATAGTTCACTTTCAGTACCTATCGGCTATGCAAGAATATAACTTTACAGTTTGCGGCTCAGTTGGAAACAAATATATATTGAATACAGTAGCAAAATAAATGTGATTTCTGTTATTAGTTCCTCATTCTTTATTCAGAAGAAGTGACTTTTCCCTTATGCACTTTAAAGAACTAGTGTCATTAACCGATTTGTTGGTCCTTTTGTTGCTTGAGCCTATATGTGAAATTAGTTATCTTGTATGTTGTGTAACATTTTTTTTGTCAACCAGTGTAACCATAGAGATATGGGAATTAGCTGCTTCATGTTGTTCACTGCCTGATCTTTATCTTGGGGAATCATTGCTAGCTGTGTTTGATAGTTTTACAAATGGGATTGTTCAATACTGACATTTAATGTATTGCAGTTTGATATCAATAGAAAAATAATACATGCTTTCTGCCCTCCAAAATTGGTGGAAGGCAACCCGTGTTTGGAGTACATAAAATATATCATCTTACCATGGTACGGAAAGTTTGAGGTGGTTCGGAAGATAGAGGATGGTGGTGACAAGTAAGATTCTCTGCTAAGTCTGCATGTTTCCTGATAAACGCTATTCATGTAATTGACCAGTAGAATGAACAATTATTACATCCAGCCTGTATCATGCCTACTCAAAAAGTAGCAAGGCATTAACGGTCAAAAAATAAATGAATTCATTTGCAGAAGATTCATGTGCTAGTATATACTATGCTATAAATCTAGTACAAGTATGAGTGTATGACTACTATCCACTATCATTATACAGGACGTTCCTGAGCATGGAGGAGCTTACAGCTGATTATTTAAGCGGGGCTCTGCAGCCTGATGACTTGAAGCTGGCCCTTGCAAAGTCATTAAACAAAATAATGCAGGTACATTTTTTCTCCCTTGTCTGGCAATCGTCTTTCTTTCCTTTGCCTGAGTGCTATTGTTAGGGACCTGGAGGGGCTACTGGGCGTCAGGGGAAAAAGGGGCCTAATTGGGCTGGCAGGCCCTATGGACCCAATGGGTCCAGCAGGGCCCCTGCGCCAGGGGGCCATGCGGCACTGTTAACGCGTGAACAGTGCCCGCGGGTACTGTAGCACCGGCGCCCCCAGGCAGCCGCCCCATATCTTGCATAATAGATTAGGAATTAGGAAGGGTCTAGATATTAGGATGGCTTGCAAGCCAAGTAAGTTAGCGTTCCTTGAGAGCTAAGTCGTGTCTCCTCTGTATGATAGAGGCCCCATGTACCAAATTAAGCAATGTACCAAATTAAGCAAGTAAGAAAAAAGTAAAGGGGTAAAACCCTAAAGCTCCCCAGCTCTCAGGCTTCGGCTCCTTCCCCCCAGATTACTGTTCACGTTGTGAACAGTACCCCCATGGGCACCGGGCGCCCCCTCTCTCCCTCTCTCTAGCGCCCTAGATTACTGTTCATTTTCTTTCTCTGCATTTGCTTATGACTTACAATTTTGAGACTGATACTGGAAGATGCCCAACACGGAGGTATTACGTATCCTAGCTCTAACACCAGAAAATGCTTCGCATAGGGAGGTCCAAGATGAACAACTTCACTGACTCCAAACACTAAATGGTAGATTGAAATTCTTCTAGGAATGGCATACAGAAGAAGCAAGAAAATGCATGCATTAGCAGTGAAGCACTCACCATGTATACTTTAACGACTACCAAAGAAAACTGGAAAAATTTAAGTAGTATTTGTTTTCACTTCTCCAAAACATGGCTCACTTCCAATGTGTTAATGCCGTGCACTAATTCTATTCCTGACAGTAACCCATGTTAACATTTCTTGATAAGTTGCTCTAACATGAAATAAATATATATATGATGAAACAGTCAACAATGCATCTTTGTGTGATAGCATGTCCTTGTTCACAATATTTATCCTTTTCTCTCAGGAGAGGTGCCATTTTAAAATATTTGTCAATTGAGTAAAATGAGAGTGTAATTATTGAGATATTCCAAGAACGCATCGTATTTCAATGAATAGGAGAATGCACAGGCATTTCTCATTTCCTTTTTCTTTGACTTATTACTTCATCTGTACACATGGCAATTAAGGAGAAAATATTATGAAATGGGTGGAACTGTTAATTTGAGTTAGCTTAATTTCTTCTGGCCCATGTTCTTAGTCAAAATAATATTTCATTCTGAGTTGGTTTTACCTTATGTTTTTTGTTTCAAGCCGATCCGTGGTCACTTCAGAAGCAATGCTGAAGCAGAGAATACAGTGGAACGGATTAAGGTATATTTCAGCTTTATTGGTTTTTCATTTCGTACAGAGTTGGAACACTGTTTCGTATAATTATGTTTTTAAGAAACATCTTATTTAAACTCTTAGCTTAGTGCCTTACAGATGTTCTTTTGGATGATTTAGGGGTTTATATATGAGTTGGGCTGGGTTCTCTAGGATATAGGTTAAGTTGTGATTGTTGTTAACCAAAAATGTAATATGCTAGTAAAACGTTGCTGCGGGATAGAAAAAGGAAATTTGATATGATGCCATGCAAATCACATTTGTATAATTAAACCTATGTTATATGTAGACAAATGACAACATGCTTTCCATAATTAATTTGAACATAGTTGGTTCTAAAAAGGTTCAATCCTTGGTAGAAAAGTATAACAAGTATTATTTGAGGTGTAAATGAGAACTCAATTTAGAAGCAAAGAATGACAGTGGGTAACATTAGTTTCGAGCTCTTTAGTATAGTGATGAGCTCTGGATACTGAGTGAAAACAGTTGCATAAGTGAAAAGAGAGAGAATTAGCGGCACCATGACAAAATATACTACAACTGATTTTGAAGCTAATTTGCCTTCAGTAACAACTAACCGCCACTGCATATTAATTACCTTCAATTTGGTGCTCTCAAATTGATGTCCTAGTGGAAATCGAACATATATGATTATTACCACTATTGGCCCTTTTAGAAAAGAGTAAACGGCAACAAATCACAACTTAAGATGTATACAATCTCCAATCCCTCGATCTATCTGCATTTCTTAACCACGTGAAGTTCATAGAAAGAGCAAAATGGTGCAAATTATATGACAGGTTGACTGTCCATACAATCTTTCAATTCTTTATTCCACTTTTTCATTCTTAATCAGATAAAACGTTAAGGAATAAATACAAACTAGATTCTGAGAGGGAGAGAACTTTTAGTGCTCACAGATGCGCAGTAATCCTTTCTGTCAACTTACTGCTCGTGTGTTCCCAACTGAAGTAAACTACGAAAATCTGCAAGCAATCACAGGACATAGCACAGGAGAGGCAAAGGTTTGATATCTAACGTGCCTATGAGTTATCTTCGCTAAAGTCACTAATTTGCAAGTGCTGTTGATCTGTTTGAAGTTGACAGCAGTATTTCCCCCCTGGTGCTTTATATGAAAACGGTCGTGTCTTTAAAGAAGCAAATACTATATTAGTTGTATCAGTCATGTAACCCTCCTGTCACTTCTTTTTTTGGGCAGGAATACTACAAGCCAAAGTGAGGATCAGATGGCTACATACACTTGGGTCGCAGGGGAACCGTGCAACAGTACACTTGGCAGTGGACACATTATTATCCATGTAATTAACAATGAGTTTTTTAAAAAAAAATCTGTGGCACCAGTTTAAATATTTTTTGAAAAATAGCACCAGTTTAAATATTGCCGCTGCAACCTGTAAGTGATGAAGCGACAGGATGATTTCTCGCTCAGAGCCCAAGATCCTCGTGAAAACATGTGCGCTTGGGACATTCTTTTCTCCTTTTGTTTGGGGCTACTAGAAATCGGACGTTTTACGAATGCTTACGCGCAAGAAATTTTCCTTATTGACTGAAGCTAGCCAACAAAAGCAGATACGGTTGCAGCACCGAAACGCAACAACGGAAGGGAGCAAAGTGTATTTTGTTTTGAGCACCGTAGCCCATACCGTTCCCAAACAATGTGGGTACGTTGCGGGCACTGGAAATCAAATACCAGTCCAAGACAAGATGTGAACGAGGCGCGTCTTCTCTACAACTGCTGCTACGTTGGATTGGACTTCTCCCAAATCCTCTCTCTGCTACTCTGAATCCTTCATTTTCTTTTGAAATTGTCTACCAAAAAACTACCATAGAAAAGTATAACAAGTATTACTTGAGGTGTAAATGAGAACTCAATTTAGAAGCAAAGGATAACGGTGAGTAACATTAGTTTCGAGCTCTTTACTATAGTGGTGATCTCTGGCTGGACTCTAAGCCAACAAGACCCACCCCAACACTCCCTAGCTCACACGTGACACCCCCAAACACCTAGACAACGTCCGAGACCCCGGTAACCTAGACCTCCACGGCGGTGCCCTTACCAGGCGGAGCGGCAGCCGGTTCTGGAGAAGAAGACGGCGGGGACAGCGGTGGTGGTGGATGGGACTGGACGATGACTGGCGGGACGGGTTGAGGAGCTCACGGCGGTGGTTCTAGCGGAGCAGAGTCGCTGGTGGTGGCGGGACGGCGGTGGAGCTGGGTGGCGACCGAAGCGGACGAAGAACAGAGCACGGTGAAAAACGGCAACGCGGTGAAAACGATAGAGCTGGCGGCGGGAGCGGTGATTTATATGAAAAATTACCGCCTCTCGCCCGCCACGTCCTGCTTGCTTGCTTGCCTTCGTGGGAGCTCGCTCTTGCCAGCGCGTGGCACGGCGGCGCCACTCTGGACGTCAATGGCGCACAGCTGTGCTGCACCCTGCCTCCTCTGTTCTTCCTTTCTTTCCCCAAATTCCACCAAACTCAGGCATCAAATTGTGCCCATTTTGTAAGTCAAACTTCAAGAATTCCTTTAAGCAAAGTTGGAGAGGATCATGTGTTCTCCATTTGATTGATTTGCATCGGGATCAAAAGATCACTCCATCACCTTGAATTTCAACTCCAATGTCGGGCTAGGGTTCTGTCAGTTAACTGAATCGCCTCTCCCTCGTTCAGTTTCATCAGACTCCGCCCGACAGTTCGATGTGCCATCTTTGAGCTCCAATTCAACCATTCAAAATCGGTTTTTGTTGCCCAACAACTACTGGAATCTGTCAATCACATGATAGGGATTCCATTTTGCATCTTAGATCCCAACCCTTATACACCAAATATTTCAAAATTCGAGCTCAAATTTTGCCATATTGCACTGTTCTTTTGAACTGAATGGACTTCACCATTCAGTTTCCTCAGGCACGTTATCAGTGTAACTTTCATAATTTGAGCTTTGATAAAAATTTGAATTCTTCTCTTTACCTGTCCAACCACTGTTTCAAATTGGCCTACAAACCTTCAAGAACACTTAGGCTCCAAAAATATCCAAGTTGTTAACATCAAATCTCTCAGAATTCAAGCTTAAAATTGGTCATTCTTAACGGTTTTCAGAGTTTAACTGATTTCAGTGGCTGAACCAAAAACTGCACTACTTTCAATTTTTTGAGCCTCATTTAAAATATGAATTCTCTATTTTCTCTGGCCAAAAACATGTCCATTAGATTCAATATATTGCATAGTACAGTTGTGCTCCAAAACATCTCCCATATCCAATGAGAATTCTTGCAGAATTTAAATCCAAAGTTGATTGATTGCTACTAATCTCAAACTTGTATTTTCAGACAATGAATAATAACTTAAGTCAATTCATCTTTGACTATGCATTTGAGGTGTCTATGACTTTAATTTGACTTCAAACTTGATTCCTTTGAATTCTAAATACCTTCAAGGCTTGATTCCATATTTTTGTCAAATTTTTCCAAATTTAAATCTTGAATTTGAATTTTTGGTCAAATTTAACTCAAATTTGACTTTGGCCCATAATACCTCCTTTTAATCAAAATTTCATCATTAACCTCTTAATGAACTTCTTAGGTTTTTACTAACACTGGATGTTACAATTGATAACAATCTATGAAGGAATGATCAACATAGTGCTCCTAAGGAAGAACGGTGCAGTTTGATCTATATATACTCTTTAGTCTGTAATGGATTTTAAAACTTAACTCTATGATGCATCAATATGTTTTGGACTGGTATTATCTTCCGGAGAACAATCCTTTTTGGAGAGAAAAAGAAACTAAATCTACAATCATTTGGGTTGCAGAACAATTCCAAAGAACTGTAAAACTTTTCTTTTGTACACCACCTGGATCCAGAGAGTAAAGTTGAAGTAGTATGTTTCATTGAAAAATATGGGGGCATCTTATAATTATTAGAACAATTCTAGAACATTATTGAATCTTCCTATTAGTTAAAAATTGAGAAAGATCATAGACAAGACCATAGAGCGAAGATGGTACATGCTCTATATCTTGGTTGATAAATCCTTTTTTTTTAGCAAATTGGTTGATAAATACTGTTACTTGCTACTATTTTGTAGCTAGTATTGAATTTGTATTATGTTTTTCTAACGACATATACGCATGGGTTCTTAAGAACTTAGAAGATGACTTACTTTTCGAACCTTTGTTCTCAGTTAATTCCAAAAGTTCTGCCATTATTTCTTTGTTAATTTGGCACTTATACAACTATACAATGGTACTGGGCAATCCTTGAATATCTTTCCTTGAACACTTTCTAGTGAAACCCTTTTTACATTCCATGATCAATCTTGCTCAGGATATTACCATTTTTCTGAATGATTTCTCGTTTTTGTGAGTGCACTGTTGAAGCCAGCAGCACTAGATTCTTTATTACGTGTTGGCATTATCGTGAATCTCATGCAAATACATTTAGGAGGGATTCCCTTGGACCATAGGTATATATTGTATTGAAGTGAAATTTAGTGAACTGTGAATATACTTTAGTTCCATATAACTATTCTTGATGATGTTAACTTTCATGGTGGCGGCCGGGTTCTTGTGCTAATGTTATTGTTGGTTAATGGGGTGTGGCAAATGCTAACTTTTATTTCATTTGCTATCTTGATGCACTCTTTTAACTGTTTTTATTTTGATTGATGCCATGATGCCCATTAAATTAACAGATTGTTTGAGTTTGTAACGTGATGTTCACTCTTAGTTTCGCACTGATCTGTTATCATGCTGCAGGGCATCATAAAGACTCTCTGTGTTAATAAGATGGTTAGATCTGGTTGCAAAGTCAAAATCTTAATGACAGACTGGTTTGCCCGGATAAACTGTAATATTGGTGGCAACCTAAATAAAATGCAGACTATTGGCTTGTACAATATTGAGATGTGGAAAGCAGCTGGCATGGCTCTTGATAGGGTAGAGCTAGTGTGGTTGTCAGATGAAATAAATCGACATGCCGATGAATATTGGCCACTCGCCATGGATGTTTCAAGAAAGACCACACTGCATAGAATAAAAAGGTATATTCTTGTTTGGATTATTTGAGTATTTAATATGTATTTCACTTGGCAGTCATTAAATTGGAGCATCAAATGGAGGTTCATTTGAACATGCAAGTCATTTCATTTCTGTTTACCTGCAGATGTTATGGGAGTAGAGATCCCTTTGAAGAATTCACTTCTGCTGATGCATTTTACCCTTCCTTGCAGTGTGCTACCATATTATTTCAGAAGGTTATTTTTTTTCCTCTTTGAAAACTTTCAACCTTAGCAGGGGCAAAGCTATAGCACCAAAAGGACAGTGGTGCACTTGAGAAACAGATGCAATTTCAAAGTAACATGCGGCAGATATGAGTAAATTTACTAGCAAAATCTTGATTTACCATGGTGCATGTGCTGTGCGCCTCCCTAATACAACTTAGCCCTGCCCCTGAATCTTAGGAGATTTGTTAGTCACATCTCTGTTTACAAATGCGTCGCTATGGCATGTGTCAGTTAACTTTGTCTTTGACTGCTAATCTATTTATAACTGCTGAAATAGCAATCTAATGCGCACCTTAAACGCTGGAATTTTTAAAATTAAGGTAGTCAAGAATGATGCAATATAATTAGTTTATCCTTCTTTTTTATCTTCTCCAACTTGCAGTTTGTAATTTTCCTAATGTTTTTTGAGATTTGGATGCTTTTATCGTATTCTTAAACACCATGAGGTTTTATATCAACACACCAAAATTTGCTGTATCCATCAAATCAGAGGAGATTTGACTGATTGCTAATATCCTGTAATAAATCAGTAATGTAAAATATGCATCTATACTTTGCCTGACATGTATAGCTTTTATAGTGAACATTTTACAAACATTTATTCATGTACATCTATGGAAACATTCTAAGTTGCAGGTTGACATATGGCTGTTGGGCATGGGTCAGCATGAGGCCAACTTGTTAGCTAGAGAATACTGCAAGCGTGTAAAAAGGCGGAATAAGCCAATTGCGTTGTCACACAGTATCTTTAGATTTTGTATTTAGTTGTTCTTCCAGTTTGTTTATTGTGGATATACCTCGGTATTTTATCCTTGTATAATGGTAATCTATGTCAAGACAAAAGACACATGCACACTACATACATGCACTAAAGCATACTCAGGCACGCATCCTACAGATATACTTCCTAATTTGTTACAATACCCTGAAGAAGAACATAGGAGAAATTCGTTGCTGGCTATCTACATGGAAGATAATGAGGTCTGCACTGTAATATTAGAACCTCTGTAATGCTAACGTTGCTATATATATCTGTACTAGTTGTTGACACAGGTTGATGACACTAGTTGTTTGCATTTTTTGTATAGCAAACATAATTTTATTTCAAATATTTTGATACAAGAGCCAGTCATTTTTGCAACTCTTGCGCGCTATTCATAGGGCAGTACAACAATAGTGTTAGCAAGTTGTATGTGCGTGTGTGTATATGGGCCTGTGCTCCCGTGGCTTATAGCCCGGCCGGCCCCCGATAGATTGATTAGAGATAGGAGGAGATCCTTAGCCGGCCCTGTTTCCATAAGCTTAGGATCTCCTCACCCCTATATATTGTAACATCTATCCCTCATCAATCCAATCTAACTTTCCACGCAATTTTCATATAGTGTAAAGAAAACCATCTTGGTTCGGGAAGACGAGTAACAATAGTTCACTTCAGTACCTATGGGCTATGCAAGAGTATGACATTACAGTCCGCATGGCTCAGTCGGAAGCAAATATATATTGAATAGGATGGGAAAACAGATGTGATTTCTGTTATTAGTTCTATCATGGACTCATTCTTTATTCAGAAGAAGCGACTTTTCTCTTATGCACTTTAAGAAAGGAACTAGTGTCATTAACCTGTTTACTAGTCCTTTTGTTACTTGATCCTATATGTGAAAATAATTATCTTGTATGTTGTGTAAAATTTTGTTTTGTGTCAACCAGTGTAACCATAGAGATATCAAAATCAGCTGCTTCATGTTGTTCACTAGCTGATGTTTGTCTTGGGAAATCATTGATTTTTGATAGTTTTACAAATGGGATTGTTCAATACTGACATTTGATGCATTGCAGGTTGATATCAGTTGAAAAATAATACATGCTTTCTGCCCTCCAAAATTGGTGGGAGGCAATCCGTGTTTGGAGTACATAAAATATATCATCTTACCGTGGCATGGAAAGTTTGAGGTGGTTCGGAAGAAAGAGGATGGTGGTGATAAGTAAGTTTCTCTGGCAAGTCACTACTGCATGTTTCGTGACAAGCACTATTCATGTAATTGACCTTATTTCATCCAGTCTGTATCATGACTAAAAAAAGTAGCAAGGCATTAACAAGCTACAAATAAGTGAATTCATTCGCAGAAGATTCGTGTGTATATACCATGCTATAAATCTGGTACGACTACTATCGACTATCATATACAGGACATTCCTGAGCATGGAGGAGCTTACAAATGATTATGCAAGTGGTGCTCTGCAGCCTGGTGACTTGAAGCTAGCCCTTGCAAAGTCACTGAACAAAATATTGCAGGTATCCTTTTCCTCTCTTGCCTGTCAGTCATCCTTCTTTGCTTTGCCTGAGTGCTACCATTTTTCTCTGCATTTGCTTATGACTTGAAATTTTGAGACTGGTACTGGAAGATGCTCAATACGTTGCCATTACATATCCTAGCGCTAACACCAGAAATATGCTTCGCATAGGGACGCCCAGGATGAACAACCTCACTGGCTAGGTTAAATTGTGGATTGAAATACTGACAGGAATTACACAAGGCAGGGAGCAAGAAAATGCATGCATTAACAATGAAGCACTCACCAAATATAATGTAACTACTACCAAACAAATCTGGAAAATAATTAAGTAGTATCTGTTTTCACTTCTCAAGAACATGGCTCACTTCCACTGCCCACTGCCATGCAGTAATTCTTTTCCTGACAATAACCCATGTTAATAAAGTTTCAAAAACATAACCCATGTTAACATTTCTTGATAAGTGGCTCTAACAGGAAAGAAATAAAATATTATGGAACAATGCATCTTTGTGTGATAACATGCCCTGTCTCACAATATTTATCCTCTCTCAGGAGGTGCCACTTTAGAATATTTGTCCATAGTAAAACAAGTGTAGTTATTGAGATATTTCCATAATGTATCCTACTTTAATGATGCAAAAAGAATATAATTAATTGTAGTATGCCATTGAATAGGAGAATGCACAAGCATTTCTCATTACCTTTTTCTTGGACTTATTTCTTCGTCTGTACACTCGGCCCTTGATCTTACTCAAAATAATATTTTATTCTGAGTTGGTTTTACCCTTTATTTTTGTTTCAAGCTGGTCCATGATCACTTCAGTAGCAACCCTGAAGCAAAAAATGCAGTGGAAGGCGTTAAGGTATATTTTAATGACCTTTATTGCCTTTTCATTTCATACAGAGTTGGAGC
This sequence comes from Setaria viridis, assembly GCF_005286985.2. Taxonomy (NCBI): domain Eukaryota; kingdom Viridiplantae; phylum Streptophyta; class Magnoliopsida; order Poales; family Poaceae; genus Setaria; species Setaria viridis. The sequence goes on from NC_048263.2 coordinate 35,975,883, forward strand.
ATTGTTTCGTATAAGGAACATCTTATTTAAACTCTTAGCTTACTGCCTACAGATGATCTTGTCGATGATTGAGGGGTTTATATATGAGTTGGGCTGGGTTCTCTAGGATATAGGTTAAGTCGTGACTGTTGTTAACAGAAATTTGTTATACTTGTGAAAACCCCTTTTTTTGCGAAAATACTTGTGAAAACCCTGTGCATTGCTGTGGGATGGAAAAAGGAAATTCGACATGATGTCATGTAAATCACGTTTATATAGTTAAACCTATGTTGTACTGAGACAAATGGCAACATGCTTTTTCATAAATAATTTGAACAGAGTCGGTTCTAAAAAGATGCAATCCTTGGTAAAGAAGTATAACAATTATTACTTGAGGTGTAAATGAGAACCTAGATGCAAAAAATAAGGGCGAGTAACATTAGTTTTGAGGTCCTTAGTATAGTGATGACCTCTGGATACTGTGTTAAAATAGTTGCATAATTAAAAGAAGAGATGAAGAAAATTACCCGCACTGTAGACAAAATATAATACAGTTGGTTTTGAAGCTAATTTAATTTGCCTTCAGTAATAACTAATCTCCACTGCATGTACCTTCAATTTGGTCCACCCAAATTGATCTGCAGGAGGAAAGCAGATATTTATGATCATTTAAAACTATTGGCCTTTTTAGAAAAGAGAAAACGCCAACAAATTGCAACTTAAGACTTATAAAATTTCCAATCCCTCGACCTCTCTGCATTTCTTAACGATGTTAAGCACATGACAGGTTTAAGTGTCCATACAATCTTTCAATCCTTATTCCACTTTTTCATTCGTAACCAGACACAAAGTTAGGGAATAAATACAAATTAGATTGAGAGCAAGAGCTTTTAGCCCTCAACTGATGCGCGGTATCGTGTTCCCCAACTGAAGTAAACTATGAACAAGCAAACACTAATATACACCTCTGTTGTTGATCGAATATATATCTTTTGGAACAAGCAAACTAGTTCAAAAATAATCTAATTTGCCTAAACATCATATATTTAGGAAAGGAGGTAGTTTTGCATTAGTTCTATCCATAATGTAACCCTCCTGTCACTGTGTTCATTTTTTTGGGGGCAGGAATACTACACTGCAAAGTATAGATGAGATGGCTACATTTTGGCCGCAGAGGAATAGTAGAACGCTACGCTCGAGCAGTGGTCACCTTAGCCATGTAATGAAAGATTTGAGATGTGCGTGTTATATATAAAATCTGGGTTACCAGTTTGCCACAGTATAATTTCTCGCTCAGAGCCTCAGATCCTCGTGAAGACACATGTGCACTTGGGACATTCTGTTCGGCGGAAGCTCGAGAACTGAAATCGGACGTTTTAAAAATGCCGTGCAAGAAAAATTGTTTTTGTCTTCCCCCGTTGCTGACCCAGCTCGCCAAGAAAAGCAGCTACGGTTGCAGCCGGTTAAGTGCCTTCTTTTCTCGCCTGGACCGTGCATGCTTTCTTTCTCAACAGAAGTAGGGGCCAGCCGGCCTTGCGTCGTGGCTGGGCTTTGCATACACAGATACGCGGCGGCAGGCTGGCAGCAAGTGAACTGAACACGAGTACGAGCGGGGTCGTCCAGAGGATAACTAGTCAGGAGGAATTGTGGAATCAAGATGCACGGCACCCAAACAAACGGAGAAGGGATTTGCTCACTGCAGGGGCTCATCGTCGCAGCAGAGCACCTACGTAGATTTTGGAGACCAATGCAAATATACCTGCAGAAGTGGGCTGGCCGATTGGGATCGCGTCATCCGCGTATACCAAGCACCGACCTACTACGCTGGATGTCAGAAAGCGCTGCCGTTTTCCTTGCAGTTCCAAGGCATTCGGAGGTGCTGGTGTGAGCCGGCCGATGCAACCCGGACGGAGAGGCGAACTCCGTACCAAGACAACGGCTCAACTCGTACACCATCCACATGTACACGAAGCAGATCGAGATTTGAAGCATAGCCTGCTGCACCTCTGAACTTTTGTCTTGAAAAAAAAAGGCCTCGATTCCACAAACCCTTCGCAGCGGCAGCCCTTCCTGGTACTAACTAGTTCGCCTGTTGTGCTTGGCCCATCACTGTTCAGCACCAGCTTCTTCAACATATATGTAATCGATCATGCATATCTGTCTCCACTTCTCTTTTCAGCTGTTCGTGCTGTGCACCAAAATTTATTTTACAGCAATATGTACCAATACGCCATCACTTCATGGAACTCAACTATCAAAGGCTAGCATGCGCAAAAGAACCACCAGCACCATAGCCTCAAGCTGACCAGGGTGCGCACACAAAACACGCAGTGACGCAGGCATGGGTAAGAAGGTTATAACTAATGTGCGTAAGAGTAAAGCACCGGTCATCGAAGAACATGTGATTCTACCATGCATAACAGCTACTCCGTAAGTAGTACTAGTAGTAGTAGTTAACAGGGGGTCCAGCCTCCGGGGAAATGGTTACAGGGAGAAAGAAAACAAGAGACCGACAAGCTCACTAATATTGTACACATATTGGACCTCCATTGCACATCTCCTGTTCGGTGCCTTCAACTATCACTACAAAATTCAACTGGGGCAAGCATCGCCTGCAAAAAATGGAAGCACTATGATACATAAGCCAACGAATTGCAATCCTCGGGTGGGAATGGCGATCTTTTGAACCGAACCTTCAAAGCACGCTGCAGAGAACTTCCTGGCCTCACAGTCACAGCAGGTCCTGCAAAAATGGCAGTAACAATGAGACACAAGAGAAGCAAGAACATATATAATCCTACGGAAACCGGTGGTCTTTTGAGTGTACCAGTATGTCCTCGCATGATGGGCGCTCTTCAGGTGACGGTTCCAACATTATCTTCATAAGGGACGCATCTCCAGTCCAGTCCTTGGAAAGTTCCGAATTTCGCCACGTTGAAAACGGGTACTTCTTCCATTGGGGAGACAGAACTAGTATCCTGAGCTTGAGAAGCCATTCGGCGCGCTCGGCAGCTGCAGCCGATGGTCCAAAGAGCTCGGCGTACACCATGCCAAGGCTGAAGACGTCGCTCTAAATTGAACAGAAATCAAATTCCAACACTTGGCCAATGTATGGAACCCTCATGTGCTGCGTGAATGCTAAGATGAAAGTACCTTTACACCATGTTTTTGCATCAGCAGAAGCTCAGGTGACCCATATAGCCGTGTCCCATACAATTTTCCCCCATGAGAACATGATTCTGAAGAAATTAACCCACCTGACAAAAATAGATACAATTAAAATAATATTCAGTTGCACGAATGTAAACAATCTAGTTATTATACTTACTGTGTCCGAAATCTCCAATCTTCGCATCACCATGGTCATCAAGAAATATGTTGTTGGGCTTGATGTCCCGATGGACAATACCTTTTGAGTGCAAATATCTTAGTCCAGAAACTGCTTGGGTAAAGATCTTGACTCGATCACAAATTGACTTAACAGGATTTTCATCAAGATAGTCCTCAAGGGTACTAAAAAGAAGGCATTAATCAATATAGATGATTGAGTCAATATAGATGATCAACAGTTAGTATAAACAAAAGTACATTTTGCGCACCATTTGAAGAATTCCTGTGCTAAGAAAACTGGGTACTCCTTTGCACCTGTTTCTGGTTTGTCCTCTGCCCACGCAGAATAAATCCTTCTAACATGTGGGTGACAAAGCATCCTCATGGTCATAGACTCCCTGGTAAGAGGAGTGTATTGCATACTAACAAATTAAACAAAGACTTTTGTTTTCATATCGAAATAATTGAGAGGGAAATGAGAAGCATACTGCATACAACAAGCAGGTTTGTTGTGTTTCATCTTACTATTACTAATTGGAGCCTCCACATAACCCTCACAAGACACTTTAGAAAAAGATGGAAATGTCTTTAAAAAAAGAAAAATATAGACGGACGGATGGAGGCCCTAAATTGTGTATTCTTCTCCATTTTTAGTTTAAATAGGACAGATGGAGGCCCTAAGTTGTGTCAACAAGCAAAATAGGATTCTAGTTAGTATAAAATAGGCACACTGCACATAGCAACCAGGTGCCACACATATTAATCCTCAAGGGTTTAGTTCCTAAATATAGAAGATTACTATATATCAACATGCATAATTGTTGAGATATAGACAGTGAATCGAAGGGTATCCTAAGTTCCTAACAACCAAAGATACAATGAACTAACATACATACATATATAAAATATACAATGCACTAACCTTGGCTCCTCATCTACATGCTCATAAGCTGAACACTTTATGGCACAGCTGTGTGAATTATCCAGAGATACACACCTATGCACCTCACCTTCCGCTCCAGCTCCTAACATAGTTGCACCGATTATATAATGAAATGTGACTGAGACAATCCCTCAAGAATGGCTTAATTACTAACTTACCGAGCAACTCTTTCACTTCATAATGAGTATCGAAGGAGATCTTGAACTTTTCAAGAATTGAGCCACAAATGACGCCTGTGTACTCTAGACGCTGATCATGATACTGGGACAAGGCCTAAGCAATGGTTTACCATGGACCCATGATGAGCAGATAGTATTAGTAGTACACTAGCTAGTAGCAAATGTATAATAGAAGATACTACTAACCACTATGGGTCCTTGTACATCCCGTGGGTCTGATATATTTTCATTGACAGAATCAGTCTCCACGTTGAAGCTCCATGATGATTACCAGATGCAATCACCTTGCTCTGCAAAAAATAAACATAAACACATCAATCTTATGACTAGTAGCTGAGAGATGAAACAAATTATAGTGATCAGGCACCGTGTAGAAATACTGAACAAGGGACATGGTCTGACTAGTAGGACTTTTTATTCATTCCTCAAGCTTTTTGTCACTAAAAAGGGACGTGGATGCAACAAATTATACAAGGATGAGAGATGAAAAGCAAACCATCTGTTTGTAGAACAACAGCACTCGCGAACGAATCATGCGGCCAGTACGAGAAATCCATCAGGAAGGAGGATGGGGGCCTTCTGATCCCGGAGCATTTGCGATCAGGCACCGTGTATTTCGATTCAGCCTCCTCCATGGCACGCTCAGCGGCCCCTCCCTTGTAGAAGAGATCCATCATCAAAGCATCCCCCGAAGACTCCTCCATGGCAGGGTAGATTTCGTCCTCCTCATCTTCGTCCTCTGATGATGTGTAGACCCAGAACTCCTCGTCCTCGTCCTCTTCTGTGCTAGCCATGGCCTCCTTCTCCTCATCCTCTGACATGTCCACCATGGCCTCCGGTGTCTTAGGTAACAGCTCCACGGACGCTATCACCCCACTATTCTCGGCCAGGGTGATAGTCACCCGGGAATGGTCCTTACAACTGGACGCGCTCGGAGACAGCACTCTCAGGATAGGGTTAGCGGCTTCGCCGCAGGGCTTGAGCAGCGGCGCTTTCTTCCAGGGGAGTGAGAGCTTGAACGTAATTGGCTTTGCCCCATCGCCCCCTCGGAGCACCGCGACGACGTAATGCCTGCGGTGCGCGAGGGCGCTCGCGACGCGAGCGAGGCGAGGAACGCCGGAGAACATGGTTGGGGAGCCGTCGGAGAAGAGAGCACGAGAGGGGTGCCGCAAGCGCCAATGGGAGGGATGAACTGCCAACGTGGGGAGGAGGCCCCGGTTTGAAGTGTGGGAGGAGGCCACAGGTGCCAGCATGGGAGGGAGGCCGAAAAGGCGTGGCTACTTTTAGATGATGATTTTTTTTTGTTTAACTGTTGATGAGGTCCCACCCTGGACAGCATTGATAATAATTTCCACGATTTCTTTTCCTTTCTTTTATAATAATTCCCACCGATTTATTTGGCGTCGGATCAGCATTGATAATTTATTTGGCCTTGAAAGGAATCAGCAATTCCATTAAATCAAAGCCCCAAATCAACCAGCCCAGCCCAGGCACACACGCGATCCCTCCCACTGCGATCTCCCGCGGGGATCGAGCAGCGCGGCGGCGGCGGCGGTGGCGGGTAAAGGAAGGGGACGAGATGAGGAAGCGGGATCGGGAGAACACGTGCGGGGTCTGCGGACCCCACCACAAGTACGACGAGGAGGGGGAGGTCTGCGGGGTGTGCGGCCACCGGTGGAAGCCGTCGGAGGGGGAGGGCACCCCGGCGAGGCGAGTCCGCCTTCCCCACCGAGGTGCTCAAGGACTTCCTCTTCCTCAAGAGCTACGACAACGACTCCCGCTCCGAGGTCATCTGGACGCTCAGCATCTCCCACATCCTCAGCGTACGTACTGCGCACCCCGCCCTTTTCTGGATGGCCCCCGTTTGATTCCTCGTTTGCGATTTTTGATCCTGCGTGGTAAAGTTGGAGAATGATTACCCATCCGTTTGATTCCTCGTTTGCAATTTTTGATCCTGCGTGGTAAAGTTGGAGAATGGTTCCCCGTCAAAATGGAAATAAAGAAGTTGGAGAGTAACGGTGTTGGCGCCATCTAGGGGTTTTTTTTTTTTTTGTAATTTGTGACAATTCATGGTTTATTGAGGATATCTTTGGTGAATCTGTGGTTTGTCATCATCCATAGAACATGCTACATGCTTGCAGTTTGTGCTGTTGTTGCCTGAAAGGTTATTTAGGTAGGTTTAGTGTATAGCAAACAAATGGCCAACGTTTTTGTTTTGTGTAGTGGTGGACTTATGGCACCTGTTTGCTCGTATGAAAACTGTGATGAAGTGCAGAAAGAAAAATCAGAACATAGGAAGACAGTAATTTTTCTATCTGCACATAGGAAGACACCAAATTTTCTCTTCCAAATCCTTCATCGTTTTGCTCTTTTCACAGCATTAGCTGCACCAGGCATCAATTTTCTCCACTGCACTACCTCCTACCATTCCTTTAGCTGGTAGTAACAATACAAGGTGAGAAGTAGTCACCATCCTATCTTGCTTCCTTCCTTTTATCATCAGCCACAGATTCATGTATGTCTGTTTTACGACACCACATTGGTGTTTGACAATTATCTGATTGATAACGTTGTGTCAGTAGAATTGAAAACTTGCTGTCAAAACAACATAATGAACATGAAGTAGCACAGAACCAATTATTAGTATCATTTAGTATTCAGATTGCTATAGATCGTATTATCAGTATTTTAAATAAGATTTCTTGTGTCACATAGCTATTGATAATACTATCTTCATTCAATAAAGAAAGTTACATATCATATACTAGTGATTTGAATATGGTGTCATCACTGGTTGAGTGTTTTCAAAACTTAGAGGCTAGAAGAAATTAGTAATGAAAATATACCAATGAAATGCCGAATCAGGAATACCGAATAGTTCAATCTGACACCCCGTTGAAGCAGATAGCAATATCAAAGTTGCAGATGGAAATAAACCTTTACTTCAAAAAAAAATTAAGAAGTTTTGCTAGTCTGGTTGCATATGGTCTAAATCACTAGCTCAAAATTTCCGAATATTCGATTTATATAGCTTTTATGAGCATTCTTTTTATCTCAGTTTCATGATGTCATTTCTGTTTGACTTGCCATTTCAGAACATGGATCAGATAAACGCCACTCGTGGTCATGCGAATGGACTGAAGTATCAAAATGAAATCCAAAGGAAACTGCACACACAGATTGACGTTAGATTAAAAAACCTTTGAAACTTCTCTACTTCATAGTTTTGCAGTGATGAGCTCATGAAAACAAAACTTTAGCCACTATATTTTCCTTCGACATGCAGTTGCAGAACAAGCTGCGAATGAGAATTGAGGTGCAGGGCTGATATCTGCAAACAATAGTAGAGAAAACCCAGAATAACCTTTCATAAAATGCAACTGAGGCTGTAAACCTAGAAGCAACCAGGTCGCAGCTTGTAGACTTCAACCTTGCTCTTTGAGTTTCCAAGAACGTGTCACAAGTGTATGAGCAGAACAATGGCGAGCTGGCGGAAATCATACAAGGATAAACCCAGAGCTCAATCTAGGCTCTCCTGCCGCTAGACTGTTAAAATCAATTTTTGCCCTTGACTGTTTCATGCACCCTTCAGTGCGATAGTTGAAGATTAATCACTATGTTTATTGCTTAACAGACTGTGCCTGATTGCCACAATCTATACAAGAATTCTATCACGTGTCACAGTATTCAGTGTGACAGGCCTTTGGATTTTGATGACACAAACCGGTTTCTAGGTACTGTTCATTTTGCTCTCTCTGCACTTTTGGTGTGGCATTAAGCACACACTGAGCCATGGACTACTACATTTTTCTCCACATAAAGCTGCCCCTGCGAAAAATATGCTGCTACCTGATGCTGAACTTGAGTAGGTATCCTCTGCCTGTCATACTAACATATTCCATTTCTTCTCTACCATTGTAGTAATAGGTTCATTATATAATTGTTTGAACTTGATTTTTGAGCGCATGCTTCCATTCAACATGGTTCATGTCTCTGTTAAGATGAATAAACATTTGTATGTGTACTGTCTTTCTCCAGGTTATTTTCTGTTTGTATGTTGCACAACAGCCTTTTCCCTAGTGCTTCTTTCTGAAATTTTTACAAATGTAAAAGTGAAGGGATTCTATTTTACTTCTCGTGTACTTGAGCTACAAGACCTCTTTATTGCCGTTTGTCACGAATAGGAAATTTTCATTTCCTTCTCTGCAATTTCAGGAAAATGTGAAAGAGATAAATCACGCATTCCTTTTCATTGCATGACTGGAAACAGCAGGTACTTGCTTGTGGAGAATTTTTCATTAGCACTGACACTGTCAGCAGTGTGTTGCTGATTGATAAACGCATTGGTTAGGTCACAGATGTTGTTGCAGCCTTCTTGATGAAGTCTAGAGGATGGGGACTTGCTCAGTCTTTCCAGTGGGTGAAAGACCAGCGGCCCCAGGTTCATCTGACAGATGGTTAGCCCTGTAACCTTTAAAGTTTGTTGAGCAATCAAAGATATTGTCTCTCATGTATTTGTAATTGTATCCTTGGGTCCTTGCTAACCAATGATTCAGAATTTTATACCTGAGGCAAATACAAAGTGAATAAGCACTGGTAAACAGTATGAAAGAGATTGATTTCATGCTTAGTTTACTGAGATGGTATTTGTCTTATCAAAAATTTAGGAGCTAGGTTATTGTATCACGAGTATTGCAACTTTCACTGGAGGCAATTGTATGACCTCTTACCCTGATTGTGATTGCAACATGATTTACACATACAACATGAACTGGTGATCAGTTCCCTTCCCTTATTAAGATAGTGTGCAGAGTGTTATGAAAGGGAACTGCTCTGAGGATTTTGGGAACCAGTTTATAGTTATTATCATTCTTCTTAGTTTATAGTGATCAACTCACCTTTTTTAGGGCATAGTTGTCCTTTTAATTCTCACTGATATCCATTTCCATTTCGAAATATTATTGTGGATTCATGGTCAATTCAAATATATTATCCTAAGCTAACTGTAATCTATTTATTCTGTAGCTTTTGAGCACGATCTTCTGGCGTACGAGCAGAAGCTCTTTGGACCATGCTGGCCTAGATTCAGGTTTCCGCCACCACATCCAGTAGTGCTGAGCCTCTACACCACATACAGGCCTTGGAGGCTCGGGACGGGGAGGAGCAGGGTCTGGTGCTCAAGTTGGTTGAGTTGGACTCAGTCAGCATCTCGTGCGACTCGTACAGGCTCATGTTCGCTCTGCTCAGGCGGAGATCCTGGTCGTGCACCATGATGGGCCGTCTGTCCGATCTCGCGAGGATGACGTTCGGGCTGCCCCGGTTCGAGCTCTCGCGGATCCAGCGCGACTTCCTGCCCCGGCTACGCGATGACTGTGACGACGTCGAAGCACTGCTGCTGTTGATGAATGCAGCGAGGACCATTCGCCACCTGGCGGAGGCCGCTGACATCGGCAAGGTCGTGCAAGATGGTGCTGAAGTGCTTGGCGCAAGCATCATTGATGCCGCCAGGCGTGTTGAAGATGGAGCCGCGGATAGTGCTTGGCTTCAAGCTCGTATGCCATCCCTCCTCGACGACGTCAACGATCTGGCACAGTGCCCTGTTCGATTCACTTGACTGGGGGTGGATCTGATGTCTACATCTCTTACGTATACAGAGGCATAGTTGTGCTAGAAGGTTACTTAGATGTTAGGACCAGAGCATTTGCGATGACCATTAATGGCAATGGTGGAGCTAGAAACTCGTTTTTTTTTTCTTTATTAGGACAGGCCGACAGTGCAAACTTTCTTCAAAATTTGGTATAATTTAAAATTCTCCGCCACTGATTAGTGGCGTGGTTGGAATCGCCAACATCGATGTCGTCAGGAATTTTTAGATTTATTTGTAATTCTGCCATTGGACTGATTTTGAACGATAACCAAGTTTTAGTTAAAACTAAAGTGCTTAAGATTTTGCTAATTATTTTTATTTGTATGCATAAATGCATCATTTACATCATCTATATGACATTGTAATTTAAGTTTGCATAATTGCACTCAAAGATCGAGACATCAGCATCGAGTTTGAGCCTGAGTAGGAGCACGTCATCGACGAACCCCTAATTCAGCACTAAGGCAGGCGTCAATGCTTCCTCTTTCCTATTTTAGAACCTCCAATTGAGCACCAAGATTTGAGATTTTTTATTTTGGCGAATTCCTATCGAACCAACCACGTTTCCTTGTGCACGCAATTTCAATTCTCATCAACCTTGTACAGAGCCCATTAGACGGCCCCATCAAGAGGACCACCTACAAGATCTCAGCCGTCAAGAACCCCATCAACGGCTGATATCTCCCCCTGCCTGAGTCCGTGGGCGTCGCCACGAACCGAACAACCAACTCAAAACCCCAATCCCCCCGTCGATTCAATCCAAACCCAACCCCACGAAAAATCTGGGAATAACCTCGAATCGCCTTCCCTGCTCTGCTTGATCAAGCAGCGCCGCGGCGGCGGGGGGAAGCGGAAGGAAGGGGACGGGATGAGGAAGCGGGAGCGGGAGAACCCGTGCGGGATCTGCGGGCACTACCACAAGTACGAGGAGGGGGAGGTCTGCGGGGTGTGCGGCCACCGGTGGAAGCCGTCGGACGGGGAGGGCACCCCGGCGAAGCACGAGTCCGCCTTCCCCACCGAGGTGCTCAAGGACTTCCTCTTCCTCGGGAGCTACGACAACGCCTCCCGCTCCGAGGTCCTCAAGACGCTCAACGTCTCCCACATCCTCAACGTACGTAATGCATCCCCCGCCCTTTTCTGGATGGCCCCCGTTCGATTCCTCGTTTGCGATTTTCGATCCCGCGTGGTAACGTTGGAAAATGATTCCCTGTCAAAATAAAATTAAGAAGCTGAGGAGGGATGGCGTTGGCCGCGATCTAGGGTTTTGTACTTTGTGACAGTTCATGGTTTATTGAGGATATCTTTGGTCAATCTGTGGTTTGTTATCGTCCATAGGACAGGCTACATGCTATCAATTTAAGGTTATTTAGGTAGGTGTATATGAAACAAACGGCTAATGTTTTTGTTTAGTTTAGTTGTGGTACAGTACCTATTTTCTCATAAGGAAACTGTGGTGAAGTGCAGGTGACAATTAACATGAGGATTCATTTGAACTGGAAGTGAAACTCAAACAGAGCATATGGTAACTGAATGTCCGCAGCTTGGTTGAAACTGATAGAAGAAAATCGATTCACTTGTGATAATTGGAGTAGTGACCTAATTGGTAGCTAGCAAATCCTGATGGAAGAGGAGTATACCATGGTGATTATTACTCATAATTGGTTTCTTAACTGGTTAAGTGTTCCTATGGGATCTGGAAATTATAAAATCTGATAGTTTAGCTGAGATGATTGTGCTTATTGGAGAATACCAAAGGTATGGTTTCTGGAATGTTCTTAAATAGTTTTCGTTACACAGAGATAGGTACCAATCCTTCGTACCATAAAAGTTGTTTAAGCACGTTGTGATAGCTATGTCAATTCAACATCTAATAATCTTCATGGTAGATATATGTGTGTAGCCTGTTTGGGTTCAGTATTAGTTATGTTGCTGTCATATAGATCATGTTCACATCAATGGCTTTTTCAGGCTAATTTCTCAATATCGTTTTTCTTTTGAATCTATAGACTGACATATACTTGACAGCCAACTTTTAGTGTACTCCTGCTATTGACTGTTAAAATAACTTTTTCCCTTGACTGTTTAGTGCATCCTTCAGTGTGATAGTTGAAGATTAATTGCTATGTTTATTGCTTAACAGACTGTGCCTGATTGCCACAATCTATACAAGAATTCATTCACATATCACAGTCTTCAGCGCGACAGGCCTTTGGATTTTGATGACGCAAACCGGTTTCTAGGTACTATTCATTTTGCTCTCTCTGCATTTTGGTGTGGAATTAAGTGCACACTGAGTCATGGACTACATTTTTCTTCACTTAAAGTTGCCCCTGTGAAAAATATGTTGCTACCTGATGTTGAACTTGAGTAGGTATCGTCTGCATGTCATACTAACATATTCCATTTCCTCTCTACCCATTGTAGTAATAGGTTCATTATATAATTGTTTGGACTTGATTTTTGAATGGATGCTTCCATTCGACTTGGTTCATCCATCTGTTAAGATGGAACAAACATTTGTATGTGTACTGTCATTCTTTAGGTTATTTTCTTTTTGTATGTTGCACGACTGCCTTTCCCCTAGAGCTTCTTTCTGAAGTTTACTTTCCTGTGAAAGGATGGATTGTATTTTACTTCTCATGTACTGAGCTATGAGACCTCTTTATTGTCACTAATAGGAAATTTTGATTTCCCTCTCTGCAATTTCAGAACAATGTGAAAGAGATAAATCACGCGTTCTTGTTCATTGCATGACTGGAAAAAACAGGTACTTGCTTGTGGAGAAGTTTTCATTAGCATTGACACTGTCAGCATTGTTATCATTGATTGATAAATATTTCTTTGGAACGCATTTATTAGGTCAGCAGCTATTGTTGCAGCCTTCTTGATGAAGTCTAGAGGATGGAGACTTGCTCAGTCTTTCCAGTGGGTGAAAGACCGGCGGCCGCAGGTTCAACTGACAGATGGTTAGCTCTATAATCTTTATAGTTTGTTGAGTAATCAAAGATATCGTCCGTCATGCATTTATGATTATATCCATGGTTCCTTGCTAGCGAATGATTCATAATTTTATTGCCTGAAGTAATTATAGTGCATTTTACTGTATATGGGAACTGTAGATAGTAAATAGGCACTGGTAAACAGTATGGAAGCAATTGATTTCATATTTAGTTTAATGAGATGGTATGTGTTTTATCAAAATTTTAGGAGCTGAGTTAATGTATCCTGAGCATTGCAAGTTTAACTAGAGGCAATGGGATGACCTTACCCTGACTGCTTGATGCATTTGACACGTACAACATAAACTGGATTTGTTCCCTTCCCTTATTAAGATAGTGTACAGTGTTCTGAGCGTATCTGTTCTTAGAATTTTGGGAACCATTTGATTGTTTTTATTCCTTAGTGAAAAGAAGACCATTTGATTAGTCTATTGTACCTTGTTTAGCTCAAGCTTAACCTCCTATTCTCACAGACGCATTTCCATTTCCATGTAAAGTAGATTCGTGATCGATTCAAACATATCATCCTAAACTAACTGTGACATGCTTCTTTTGTGCAGCTTCTCAGAATGAGCTTCTGGAGTACGAGCAGAAGCTTTTTGGACCCAGTTCTCAACCTGTGATTCCCACTGAATCATTTGCTTCTCTTGGATTTGGCTACCCAAAACCAGCAGGTGACACCCAAGCACCTACGTTCAACCAAATGACCGCGCCATCCATCTCCATTTTTGAGCGAGTCGGCCCAAATGATGTTCCCCCGAATTTCGCTTTTGGAGCCGAGGGGACAGCTGGGGTCAACCCAGATAACAATGACAATGGTGGGGCCAAGGCCAACCCAGCTTCGACTGATAACCCGATGGACAGCTCTTAAGATGATTTCAGGCTATTGAATCTCCAGGTTGCTGAAGTAACCTACTACTAGGTGTATCGAATACTCATCGGGGGGGTGTTTAGCTTTCAGAGGGGTATTTTGCCCTTTTGTGCACTTGAGAAATGGTTCTGGCAACTGACCCGCGCTGTAGAGTGACTATGGCATTAGTCGTAGTAAATGATGTTTGAAAATCTGGATGGTGGTTCATATCTCAGTTACTTTCACATACAACTTCCGCGATTTTCATGCTATTTTGTTTTGTTGTGTTTTATTGATGCAAAACAAAATGGTGCGTTACGCGTAGTCGATAGTCCCATAATCAGTTCATGTGCATCCGATTGCTGACGTGATCACGTGAATCGTTATTTGATCAAGCGGAGGCACAGATTATTGGCAATGAGGATCCATCCTACTCCGTACTGTGTTCTGTGGAGCATTGTTGAAGTATGCAAGTATTTCTACGGCAACAATCATGCATGACGCGCTATGTATCTGGACGTATGGTCGACCGATGTGGAGTAAACACGGGAAGATCCATTTGTAGTTTCGTACATGGATGACCAGGAGCGGTGGTGTTTGATTGAAGATTGAACAGTGTTCGCCCAAATTTCCTCGAGGCGAAGCAATCCTGACAGTGATAGTGTACGTGTAGAGACTTCATACATCTATACTCCTACTCTACTACACAACACAGACTTCGCATGTTGCGCCCGATTCATCGCATCTGGACGTACTATACAATGAACCTGGACGCACTAGCAGAATAGCAATCCGGCTCTACCTCTGCACGCCCGTCGAAACATATATAAACACCCTCGTGGAACTAACTACACGCCAGCCACTGCCAATTGGCATCCACAAGAGGAACTTGCTCGCCGGCGCACGCGATCGGCGGCGCGGCGCCACGGCCAAATCATTTGTTCTTGGCGCCCCCACCTTGGTTTCGAGATCAGCGCGGCCATCGGCACGGTGACAATGGAATCGTTGGGTGCATACAAGAAGGCAACGGCGGCCCTAGACGAGGCGGCGAGGGCTCGGCTACTACGGGGCCCGTTCATCAGCAACGTCGCGCTCCCGTCGGCGCCGTCCCGGCGCGCGGATGCCGACGACGATGACGACGATCTGATGGGTTTGGTGAACGAGTTCTACAACGGATACGGCGAGCACGGCACGGACGGCGTCGTAGCCAAGCACGCCGTGGCGCCGCGGAGTACCGAGTGGAAGGAAACGCTGCGGCTGACGCTGGCGGACGCGGCGGCCGACGCGGCAGCCGCACGAATCCGCGCCGAGGCGGAGCGCATCGTCCGAGACGCCGGGCCGGCCGTCGTCGTTGGCGGCGGCGGGATGAGGAAGCATCTCGTGGAGCGGCTCCGGGCGAGGGGTTTCAATGCCGGTAAATATTCTACTCCTACCTCAATACCTCATGCTCTTCAGTTTTCATCAATAGCATAATTGGCACTCTTGTTTCGAACTCCTAGATCGACACAATGCATTAACAGCGCGAGATTAGAAACTGTTTGAAGCGTGTTAAGCGACACGGATCCTTAACATTTAGCTCTCTTGTGCTTGGGGGTACTCCATGCAGGTCTCTGCAGATCCTCGTGGGAAAGAACCAGCAGCATCCCCGCGCCGGGCTCGTACGAGTACGTCGACGTGACAATGAGCTCCTCGCCGTCGTCGGCGTCGTCTCGCTACATCGTGGAGGTGAACGTCGCGGCCGGGTTCGAGATCGCGAGGCCTAGCGCCGAGTACCGGGACCTCCTCTCGTCCCTGCCGCCGGTGCTCGTGGCGAGGCCGGAGGCTCTGAAGGAACTCGCCGCGGCAATGTGCGCCACGGCCGCGGAGTCCATCCGCGGCGCGGGCATGCACGTGCCGCCGTGGAGGCGCACGCGGTACGTGCTGGCCAAGTGGTCCGCCCGGTTCGAGAGGGTGGAAGCCCCGGCGCCGACTGCCGCGGCGGGGCCACTGCCGGAAGCAGGAGCGAGGGCGGCGGCGCACGCCCGGCGGCCGTCCGGGCGGAAGAACTGCGGCATGGAGATGGGGCGAAGGGAGGTGGCCATGGGACGAGAGGCGTTGGTGAGCGTGAGGCCCTCGTTCAGAGGATTGTGAGTTTGTGACATGGGTTTGCGCGGCGTAGCACGGTAGCAGCATATTCTTTTGGGCCATGGATTGTGCACAATTTGCACGACTCGTATGGCTGGAGGAAAATAAAAAAAAAGACGTATTGAATTTTACTGTACAGTATTGATGTATGTACAATTTTTTAATGAAATGCAACTTTACAAAAGATTGTGCTCGTTGGTAATTCCAACCTGTGTGGCTGTGTCTACGTGCTATGGTAGGCTCTGGCCTAGTGTAGGGTTTGACACGCTAACAAGAAACGTATTTTACTAGTTGACTTGGAAATCCATCGTCACGAGTACGCAACCGAACTCTTCTAGCTTGCGGCCTTGTTTAGTTCCTAATTTGGAAGTTGCAAAATTGACATTTTGCTATAAATGCGCAACTGTAGCATTTCGTTTGTATTTGTGAATTATTGTCCAAACATTGACTAATTAGGCTCAAAAGATTCGTGTTGTAAAGTACAACAAAACTGTGCAATTAGTTTTTGATTTCATCTACATTTAGTACTCCATGCATGTACCGTAAATTTGATGTGATGGGAATCTTCTTTTTGGATAGTGCCAAAGTTGGGATTTTGGAGGGAAAAAAAGGGCTGGTCTCTCTGCAGACCGATCACCCGTACTCGTAAGCACCAAACAAAACGTGGGTGCCTGTCTGCCTTCCTATCAGCTAGTGCCGGCTCCACTACGAACAAGACATTTCAACCAAGCCTGCTTACCAGGAAAGGCCAGGCAAATCATCCTCAAACACGTCAGCCATGTTCGGCCCCGCTCCACCACATGCAGAAGGACTCCGCACTGCAAATGTTTTTTTTCCCTGAATGGATGGCCGCACGAAACCACCGAATCGTCCGGGCAAATCCGCCCTCGGCACCGAGACACAGCCTCAGCCCGAGACAGCGCGCACGCCAGCTGCCAGCAATCAGGTTCGGGTGGGGGCGCGGGGTGCTTGCGACGCCGGCGAAAGGGACGCGGAGTGCGCGTCCGCTGACTGGAGGCGGAGCACGGGAGATGCTGTGACTACAAGGCGATGGCGCCTTCGGGCACATCACTCTTGTCACGGTCACGGTGACGGCCCTGGCTGGCCCCGGCCGGGCTCCAGCAAGATCCCAAACCCGCGCGCTCTGGGAAGAGGCGGGCCGGGGGCGGTAGATAAAGGTCTCCGTCAGTGGGAGGGAACAACAAGGGTCTCCAAGTGCCGTAACGAATCGTGTGCCACAGCTTTGGGCTCCTTTTCTTCGACGAAGAGGATGTCATGGCCTCATGGGAAAGGAATCTGATCGGTTGGTTGGTTGGTTTGTCAAGTTCGTTCGTACCCGGAAGAGGAGTTTTACTGAAACTTGCAAGGACCGAGTACACACTGGTCTGCCGAGTTTCAATCAAACTGACCCGATCGAAGTCCATCCAATTTGACTGGTGCTACGTTCGATCACAGGTCGATTCGGCTGAGCTCGGCCAGTTCTATACTTCTATGCACCTGGTTGGGATCGATTAGTCAAGCCGCCCGGTGTTGGCAGCGGCGTACCGAAAGGGGACCGCAGTTTCGCATCGTGCGTTCGTGCCCAACAGCTGGTCTGGTCGTGCCGGTGGGACGGAGAAGTGGGGAGGAAAACGTATCAGACTCGGGCGGCAGCGACTCCGCCCACAGGGGGCCGAGAATTCCACAGGTGATGCGCTCGCCCGCCGGCGCACCCGCCCGCGTCTCGCGCGTCGCGCCGCCGGGGACGGCGGCCCGATTGGTCCTCCTTATTTAGGCACCGTCTTTTGGCCCCATCCGAGCCGAGCCGAGGCGCCATGAGATCCTCCCCCGTGGCGCGCCGCGCGCGCCTGCTCGTGTCTCTGCTCCTGTGCGCCGGCGCGCTCGGGTTCTTGCCCCGCTGTCATGGCGCTGCCGAGGGGGAGATGCCCGGCTACGTCACCGTCTCCGCCGCCAGCTTCGAGCCGGCCTCCACGTGCAGCGCGCCCGACCCAGGTACGCGGATACTGGCAACCTGATCATCGGTTGTTTAATTTCAGTTCGTCATGGCGCGCGCGCGTGCTGATTCGTCGGCTGGGATGGGATTCGGTGAGGTTTTCAGCTGCGCCGCGGCGGAACGGCACGTCGGCCGTGCTGCGGCTGACGCACAGGCACGGGCCGTGCGCACCCTCGCGGACGTCCTCGCTGGCGACGCTGTCGGTCGCTGAGACGCTACGCGCGGACCAGCGGCGCGCGGAGTACATCCTGAGGAGGGTGTCGGGCGCCGGCGCGCAGCAGCTGCTGGGAGGATCCGAGGCGGCGGCGGCGGCGACGGTGCCGGCGAACTGGGGATACGACATCGGCACGTTCAACTACGTGGTGACGGCGAGCCTCGGCACGCCGGGCGTGGCGCAGACGCTGGAGGTGGATACCGGCAGCGACCTGTCGTGGGTGCAGTGCAAGCCGTGCGCGTCGTCGTGCTACAACCAGAAGGACCCGCTCTTCGACCCCGCCCAGTCGTCGTCGTACGCCGCCGTGCCGTGCGGCGGGTCCGCGTGCGCGGGGCTGGGCATCTACGCGTCCGGGTGCTCGGCGGCGCAGTGCGGGTACGTGGTCAGCTACGGCGACGGGTCCAACACCACGGGCGTGTACAGCTCCGACACGCTGACGCTGACGGCGACGGACGCGGTGGAGGGGTTCCTCTTCGGCTGCGGGCACGCGCAGAGAGGGCTGTTCACCGGCATCGACGGGCTCCTCGGTCTCGGCCGCCTGCCGGTGTCGCTGGTGGGACAGGCTGCGGGCGTGTACGGCAGTGCCTTCTCCTACTGCCTCCCGACGAAGCCGTCCACCACGGGGTACCTGACGCTGGGCGGCGGTGCGAATGCCGCGGCGCCGGGGTTCGCGACGACGCAGCTGCTGACGTTGCCGAGCGCGCCGACGTACTACATCGTGATGCTGACGGGCATGAGCGTGGGCGGGCAGGCGCTGAGCGTGCCGGAATCGGCGTTCGCGGGCGGGACGGTGGTGGACACGGGCACGGTGGTGACCCGGCTGCCCCCGGCGGCGTACGCGGCGCTGCGGTCGGCGTTCCGGAGCGGCATGGCGGCGTACGGGTACCCGGCGGCGCCGCCGAACGGGATCCTAGACACGTGCTACAACTTCGCCGGGTACGGCAGCGTGACGCTGCCCAACGTGGCGCTCACGTTCAGCAGCGGCGCCACCCTGACGCTGGGCGCCGACGGGATCCTGTCGTTCGGGTGCCTCGCGTTCGCGCCCAGCGGCAGCGACGGTGGCATGGCCATCCTCGGGAACGTGCAGCAGCGGTCGTTCGAGGTGCGCATCGACGGCGAGTCCGTCGGGTTCAAGCCCGGCTCCTGCTGATCCATCCGCTCCCTCGTCGATTAACTAGCTTCTGATTGCAAACTAGTAGTAGTACAGGGTATGCGTGTACTCGTGTACGTACACGTTCGAGAGTATATAGATACATGCATAGTACATGATAGCACATACAGACTTAGGCCCCGTTTGGTAGGGCTTCTCAAAGTGCTTCTCCAACAGCTTTTGGTGAAGCTCTACCAAAGGACCAATTTCAAAACGGCTTCACCACCAAAGCCGGGGAGAAGCCGCAAAACGGCTTACACTAGAGAGGAGAAGCCGAAAAAAGTGGCTTCACCGGCTTCTCCTCTCTCTCCAAGCATTAAGTGATCATAAAATTACATATATTGCTATTGAGAAGCCGTTTTACCGAACGTTTTGCAAAATGGCTTGAGCTTCACTAAAAAAGTCACTCCACCGAAGGAGCCGAAGCCGAAGTCATTTTATGAGAAGTCAAAGCTCTACCAAACGGGACTGGATGGGTCACGTCGTCGGTGAAAGAAAGTTGTTTCGTTGTTGGTGGAATGGAAGGGGCTAATCAGAGACGTAAACGCGTTGACACTTGACACGTTCCGGCTGATTCGGCGTGCTTTTCGTTCGTTGATAGTGCAGTGTTAGGAGGGGCGCGTGGACCCACTTTGATGTGTTCTTTTGATAGCGGCGGCTCTGCTGCTCTCCGTAAGATTGGACTTGGACTGTGTGGCGATATGACGCGCACCAAAGTCATCGTGGACTTGAGTCCCACGAGAAAGATGAGCGGTTGCTTTTTATTTTTTTAATGCATTTTTGAGGGGGATGATCCGGATGGATGTTGTAGTTGTTTGTTGAACATCCATGGTCCATTCTCCAAAGAGGTTGGAAATTCGACCACATATATATGAATGACTGTGCTCCCCGTAAAAAAAGAACAATGTTTTAGCATTCAAAATTTATCAAAAAGGAATGATGTTTAGGATTTAAATCTTATGTATGGATAATTTGGCGTGTTGACCTCGTGCATGCATGATTAAATGGAAACATATTTTCTCCATTTTCTATATTAAACTGAACTAACTAAGGGTGCATGCGTCTTTTTCATTCACCCCTAATCTGTTTGAAAAATTCCATAAATTCATTCTTTTTGGGACGGAGAGAGTATGTATTAGCTGCAGTAAACAAAAAGAAGCAGCAGTTCGTGGGAGCATATGTTTCCCTCCATTTTAAATTATAGATTAATTTAGTTTTTTTGACTAATAGATTTTGTTATATATCTAGACATATAATATATTTATGTGCATAGCAAAAGGTATGAATCTTAAAAAGCTAAAATAATTTATAATTTGGGGTGTACGAGTAGCTCATAGCAAGACACTTGAAACTTCTTTTACCATCATTGTAGACGCCGGAAACGACAACCGACACATAAATACTCATACATATTAAAAGAACTCATAAATAGTGGGTTCCAAAAGAAAAATACTCCTATAGCGCAAGCGAGCATTTAGAAACACTACTTAACGACAAATGTCTTTAAGTTCCATGAGACAATTCACAAAGACATAACACATGGTATGTCTCTATTTGTTTGCTGCACTAGCAATATATTGAAAAAAATGTGTTTACTTCCGTACATACCAATTCTCCAACTCAACCTCATGCAGGCACAGGTATACATGCATACATCAGATATTGCTAATTGCACTATATTTGTTGAGGTAGTTCACTCCGTGTATCGAGTGTCTTTATGAGATATAAGGTCCAAGTAAAAGTCTATGTACATAATCTTGTATTGGTGTTTTACAAAAAAAAAACTCTGCCTCTGTACTTGACATTTTCTCTTTTATTTTGAGGCATTGTACTTGACATTTTCTAAAACACCACAAGAAGTGTCTTTACCGTTGGCGTGGGGAGGGAAGCATGACGGGCCGAGTCGAATGCTGGGCTGGGCCGGAAGAAAAGAAGGGGGGGGGGGGGGGAGAGAGAGTTAGACCGTGGGCTGGTTGGTTTCGGCCCATATCCGAGTTGTAGTTTAGAGATAGGTTTTTTATTTGTTTGGGAATTGGGAGTTTAAAGTACTCACCTATGTTATTACTAGAAATAATCTAAAGTATATTAAATCTGCATATATTTGATAATAAAACACCCCAAATAATGAAATAATATATTCTTCTAAATTGCCAATTTTCTACCAATGCTAATAAAGAAAAATACTAGGTAGCAATGTATGATGTGTGTCACCATTTATACGTGTATACCTGTATATGCATGAAGCAACGGCAATGCAAATTTTCATGTCAAATACATAGTCAAACTAAGGATTCAACTAAACACATAATGGATGAAAAAGTGTAGACTATTAGTTGCTAGCTAAATCCTATCACAATGGATAAAGATAAGTACATATCTATATAATATTGTGTCAAAAATTTTAACAAATGAGAGAGGAAGGTAATAATTTTTTATTAGCTACGTGTTGTATTTTATTTATAAATTTTTAATACTTATATTTCTCAAAATTACTAGCCCGTGCGGAGACACGGTTTGATGGACTAGACATAATCATCATAAATAAATCAGCTCAATTATTGAGAAAGGCAACATAATATATTAAACTTTATTCATAAACAATCAGGAGAAAAATACAATTTTCTTTTGGTTGGTTGTTCGCACACTCGCATCATGTTTCAATCACAGCAGAATGATTAAAATCGAAGTACTATAGTTGATGGCAGCCACAAGCACCTCGAGAGAAGCCTGCTATGTAGCTTCCTCCCCGCAGTGTCATTTGCGTCAACGCCCTCGTGGGCACCGCCGATCAGCACGCCCCAGCCCTGAAGCCCACAGCGCCCCCGCCGACGTCGTACAGCACCTCGAACGTTCGCTGCTGCACGTTGCCGATGATGCCCAAGGCGCTGTCGTCGCTGGTGGCCGCGAAGGCGAGGCAGTTGCCCAGAATGATCCCTTCTCCGACGAGGTCGACGACTGCGCCCCCGGAGAACACCAGCGCGACGGCCGGCATGCTGATTGTGGACTGGCCACTGAAGTCGAAGCACGTGTCGAGGAGGCCGCTGGGCGGTGCCGCCTTGTACTTCTTCATCCCGGCCTTGAACGCCGACGACAGCGCCGAGTAGGCCGTCGGCGGCAAGCGCGTGATGACCGTGCCGGAGTCCATGACCGACCCGGCGGAGAAGACCGAGGTGGGTATGTTGAGCTGCCTCCCGCCCACCCTGATGGCCTGAAGGCGCACGCCGTAGAACGTTGGGACCTGCCTCATCCTGAGCATCGGCGTCTTGACGAAGCCCGAGCTTCCAGTTCCAGCACCGAGCGTGAGGAACCCGGAAGAGGTCGAAGTCCGCGGGAGGCAGTAGGAGAAGGCCTTGCCGAACGTCCCCGCCGTCTGCGTCACGAGCGATTGCGGGCCGCCGCCGAGCCCCATGAGCCCGGCGGTTTGGTCGTCGAAGCCCGACTCCACCTGGTTGCACCCGAACTGGAAGTTGGTGACGGTGTTGGAGCCCAGCACGAGCGCGTCGGAGCTGTAGGTCCCCGTCGTGCTGGATCCATCGCCGTACCTGACAATGTACTGGCACTGCTGGGAGCTCGAGCACCCGTTTCCCTCCACGCCGAGCTGCACGCAAGTGTCAGAGGTGCAAGAGAACGGGGAGTAGGTGCTCGACGCGCTGGGGTCGAAGAGCGGGTCCGCCTGGGGGTGGCACTGCGAGCACGGTTTGCACTGCACCCATGGCACGTCGCTGCCGGAGTCGATGAGCATGGTCTGGGTCACGGCCGGCGAGCCGATGCCGACGGTGATCACGTACTCCAACGTCTGCAGGAAAAAACCCAGCGTGGTCGGCACAGTAAGGTCCGACTGCTGCTGGACGTCGCCGGCGCCGGCCTTGGCGCCAGAGAACTTCCGTTGGATGTAGGCAGCCCGGAGCTGGTCACGCCGGAGCCTCTCCTCCAAGGTTGGCATCTTAGTGATGTTCAACGGCGAGCACGGGCCATGGCGGTGGTGCAACGGCACCGTGGCGGCGCCGGGCAACGGAGCTGCTGAAACAATCAGCGAAGCAAGGGAAACGGTTGCAATTTACAACTGTGCGCAGAATCGATCGCCAAGTGGAAACCGCAGATACGTGCACGGACAGTGTACCGTACTGTACCTTTGCGCTCGGAGCATACAGCGTCAGACTTCAGAGAGTCAAGGGACAGAACCGTGTAGCTGCGATCATCTCCTGCGTGAGCAATGAGAGAGTGACAGCTGCAAAAGAAGAGGAGGAGGAGAAGCTTTGGAACAGAGGCCATGGCTCTGCTCCTTGCTTCCCACTCACAGGCACTGCTGTAGCAGCTGAGATATGCAGTGAGTTGCAGCTTCAGGATGCTAACCTGCTTATATAGAGGACAGTGCCCGGGCACGAACGCAATCATTCTTCACGACGGAGACTCGTGGTGGACTAGGAAACGGTGGCGTGCGTACTTGGGCGGACGACCCAATCGGACCCAAGGCGTGTGGTCTTCTTCTAACCGATGTTGCCGCCTTGATCAGCGCATAAAAGTGACGGTTTTGAATTCTTCGTGATAAGATTGGGCGTCCTCCGGATCGAATGTTAGGTACTAACGTCATCTTTCCTCAGCAAAACAAGCCTCTTTGGACTGCGGGAATTTAATTTTGGCGGACAAGTTTAGGACTAGAAATTCATGATGGGTGTTTATTCAAATTGTTCCATTGTTATAACATAATAATTGAATTTGTTTCAGGAAAAAAACAGATAGAACTACAGAGGAAAATGACCATTCAGATATTAGTACAAAGAAAGCACGACAATCTGAGCCTGGCGGTTTGGTCGTCGAAGCCCGACTCCACCTGGTTGCACCCGAACTGGAAGTTGGTGACGGTGTTGGAGCCCAGCACGAGCGTGTCGGAGCTGTAGGTCCCCGTCGTGCTGGAGCCATCGCCGTACCTGACAATGTACTGGCACTGCTGGGAGCTCGATCATCCGTTTCCCTCCACGCCGAGCTGCACGCAAGTGTCAGAGGTGCAAGAGAACGGGGAGTAGGTGCTCGACGCGCTGGGGTCGAAGAGCGGGTCCACCTGGGGGTGGCACTGCGAGCACGGTTTGCACTGCACCCATGGCACGTCGCTGCCGGAGTCGATGAGCATGGTCTGGGTCACGGCCGGCGAGCCGATGCCGACGGTGATCACGTACTCCAACGTGTGCAGGAAAAAACCCAGCGTGGTCGGCACAGTAAGGTCCGAGTGCTGCTGGACGTCGCCAGCGCCGGCCTTGGCGCCAGAGAACTTCCGTTGGATGTAGGCAGCCCGGAGCTGGTCACGCCGGGGCCTCTCCTCCAAGGTTGGCATCTTCTTATTCGATGGCACCGGTGAGCATGGGCCGTGCCGGTGGTGCAAAGGCACCGTCGTGACACCAGTAGACAATGGAGTAGCTGAAACAATCAAAGCAGGGGAAACGATTAGCGATTACGACTGTGGACAAGAATCACACC
This sequence comes from Setaria viridis, assembly GCF_005286985.2. Classification (NCBI taxonomy): domain Eukaryota; kingdom Viridiplantae; phylum Streptophyta; class Magnoliopsida; order Poales; family Poaceae; genus Setaria; species Setaria viridis. The sequence goes on from NC_048263.2 coordinate 36,000,763, forward strand.
AAATGGAATCGCATTATTACCTAATCCTCCATCCTTATACTGCAAAATTTTGTATTCCATTTGCCAGTTTAACTTACAGCATTTCTATAGAAACTGGCTAATTGACTTAGACATTTAATTTGGACCAGTTTAGGACTGCAAAATGATTGTTGTATATAAACATATACTGCAAGAGTCAGTATACAGGCAAGATGTTGCCTTTCAAAAAAAATTTCTCAAGTTGCCTTTCATTTTCTGGGACTGTAGTAGACGATGAATTATTGTCTTGTTGCAATGCGTATAGACAGGGATTAGTCAAACTGTTATACGGTTACAAAATAATTGAGGCATTTAGAAATAGATAGAGGTATATAGAAAAATGATATACTACCAATCTATTCATTAAGAAACTGGAGTCTAATTAATTTTGATTTTTCAAAAAAATTTGTACTACTCTAGTTGGGCTACCGAGTATTTGTCTCTCGCATTAGTTTTTTTTTTGTCACAATTACAACCCTCCCTCAACCACCACCATTGAACATCTTTGTATGTTGGTACTTCTTTTTAGTTATTTTCACCGTTCGATTTCTCGGGATGGACAGCTCTTATTTTTTTCAATCACTCTAAAATCTCTCTTGTTATAAACCTTGGAGATCGTTCCCCTTTTGTGTGGATGCATGTGTGGTTTGCATGGTGCCATTCATCATGATTTAAACTTTGAGTTAATTTTTTCTTATATATTTATAATGATAGTTGTAGGTAATTTAGAAGTATGTATATGATGTACTTCAGCTTATTATTTTTCATAATGATAGATATTGTTAATTTGGATGTATAGTTAGTCGAACTAGCAAAGGGGTGGGGTATTTAAAGCAAATTACGTCCATTTTCTAATGTTGTCAACATGATTTATTATAGCAAAATAAATCGATGGCTGACTATTTTGTCTTTTGTGATATATTTTCGTCTGTTTGTGCTAACGTGATTATTTCACTCCTTGAGCACAAAGTCAAATTTTCAAAAAAAAATTGGCGGGGAAAGTATAAAGCCAAATTGGCCGCACATGTGTTGTAAAACTTAGTTTGTTGTGAACCAGATTGTTAATCATCTGGCTGCTTACAAAACATAGCATAGATAGATTGCGACTTTAAAGTTCTGTCACTATAAACGACTTGTTTATTACGTCAACTTGGCATTTCCTTTTTTTTTTCTTACAAATAAAGGATTTTATTCCTGTTCGGCAGTTGAGGTATTCATCATGAAACGATCAAGCCTCTAGTCATCATCGACGTCGATACAGTAATTACGCATTATGTTTGTTAAAGATAATGATAGATTATATTAGTCTGTTTTTTGTGAAGTCAATGTGCTTAAAAATAGGGCTTTCAAGTGAGAACAGGTGTGGTTTAGGACAGCGGACGACCCGGGCTCATCCGCTAGCTTGTTATAGCCGCCATCAGGCCATCGGTAAACTACATTATATTCAGGGCCGGCTCTATAATTTCGAGGGCCCCCGGGCAAGGATGAAAATAAGGGCTCGTTGAACTAATTTTTAATATGAAAACTTAAGTATACGGTACAAATAATAAAAATTATTTTGCAATATATATAGCTCATAAAACATAAAAATAGTGTAAAAAAACTAAAAATAATAACCATTATGATCACCTCAAATAAAAATATAATGCTTCAGTGCTTTGTAAAAAACCGACTTCGGGTATTTCTTGATGCAAAAACTTCAATAACGGTATCAAGATTAATGTCGTCCAAAACATCATTTGCAATGCTGCACATAGCCAAGCCATTCAATCTTTTTTATGACATAGTTGATCTAAAATAATATTAATTAGATAACTGCTTTTTAACAAAATTGACGTAAAAGAAAACAAAGATGGAAGCGCTCACCTTTGACGTGCTCGGTGCTCCAAGCGATCAAGACGTGCTCCACTGCTCCAGAAGGCAGAAGCGGCGCTCGGCAATCCAACCCTGACGCCCTGACGGTTTGACGCGGCGCTCGGCGCTCCAGAGTCCAAACGCTGAAACGTAGCGCTCGCCTGATCGCCTCTGCACACGCTGAGGTGCTGACCCGCGCGATGAGGCGACGATCGGATTGGTGTCGGGCGGCGGCATGGAGTCAGGACTCAGGAGCGTATACGATGCAGGCATACGGAGAGTCGGAGACATGGAGTGAGGGCGTTAGGCGTCAGCACGCAATTTGGCAGGCTTGGCTCGCTCTGATCGCCTGATGCTCTGATTCGGAATCCGCGGCGGCATGGCCAAGCGTATTTGGCAGGCCTGACAAGTAATTTGGTAGGCCCAATTTAGCACGGATGGAAGGCAGGCAGTAATTATTACACGTGCTATTTAATAAGGCCGAAACAAAATGCACCAATCAAATTATATATTCTAACTATCTATATGGTCACGGCCCTCCGGCTTCGTGAGCCCTGGGTGGTCGCACGGCCTGCCCTCCCCTTAGAGCCGGCCCTGATTATATTCCCATCATTTTCTCTCTTGTCCCGTTGCGTCATGGCGTTTTCTTCCTCAGGTCGCAACTCGTAGAAAGTCTCGGCCGCCGGTTCGGCAGCACGTCGCGTCGGCGTCGCTCGCCATCCGAGTCGTCGTAGCATCTCTTGGCGTCACGCCCTCTAATATAATGGATCAGTCTCCTGCATGTGTCCTTTCAAATGGAAAGTCCCTGATAAACTCCTTGTGTTAATTAACAATCATCCACACGTTAAGACAAAGCAAGGCTCCAATAATTCGTTTCCAAATAGACTACTGGACTGGATTGAACCAACGGCCGGCCGTCAGGGCCGGCTCTATAATTTCGAGGGCCCCCGGCAAGGATGAAAATAAGGGCTCGTTGAACTAATTTTTCATATGAAACTTAAGTATACGGTACAAATAATAAAAATTATTTTGCAATATATATAGCTCATAAAATATAAAATTAAAAATAATAACCATTATGATCACCTCAAATAAAAATATAATGCTTCAGTGCTTTGTAAAAAACCGACTTCGGGTATTTCTTGATGCAAAAACTTCAATAACGGTATCAAGATTAATGTCGTCCAAAACATCATTCCAATGCTGCACATAGCCAAGCCATTTAATCTTTTTTATGACATAGTTGATCTAAAATAATATTAATTAGATAATTGCTTTTTAACAAAATTGACGTAAAAGAAAACAAAGATGGAAGCGCTCGCCTTTGACGTGCTCGGTGCTCCAAGCGATCAAGACGTGCTCCACTGCTCCAGAAGGCAGAAGCGGCGCTCGGCAATCCAGCCCTGACGGTCTAACGCAGCGCTCGGCGCTCCAGAGTCCAAACGTTGAGCCGCAGCGCTTGCCTGATCGCCTCTGCACCCGCTGAGGCGCTGACCCGCGCGATGAGGCGACGATCGGATCGGTGTCGGGCGGCGGCATGGAGTCGGGACTCAGGAGCGTATACGACGCAGGCATACGGAGAGTCGGAGATACGGAGTCAGGGCGTCAGGCGTCAACACTCAATTTGGCAGGCTTGGCTCGCTCTGATCGCTTGATGCTCTGATTCGGAATCCGCGGCGGCATGGCCAAGCGTATTTGGCAGGCCTGACAAGCAATTTGGTAGGTCCAATTTAGCACGGATGGAAGGCAGGCAGCAATTATTACACATGCTATTTAATAAGGCTGAAACAAAATGCACCAATCAAATTATATATACTAACTATCTGTCATGGACCCCCGGCTTCGTGGGCCCCGGGCGGTCGCACGGCCTGCCCTCCCCCTAGAGCCGGCCCTGCCGGCCGTTGGAAATCAAAGGAGGTCGTCGTACGTAGATTATGGCAACTGATGGTCACGCGTGAGTGAGTAGGAGCCCGTGGTAACTGCCTGACGTTCTCCCCTCGCTCGTTTATTTGCTTCTCGGCAAGGAAACGCAGCGTGGAAACGCCATGGACTTTGCACGTAGGTCGAGCGGGCTCAACAATCTGTTCCTGCCATGGTGTTCCTCGATCTACTCTTGCTGTGTGATCGATGGGCTGATGGCTGCGTCCTGGGAAAACGGTTTCTGTTTCCCGTGCGCGCGCTGATCAGCTAATTTCGCCTCCTGGGCATGTGCGCAGCCAGCTTTTGTCAGGATTCCTGCACAGTGGAGCTAGCTAGCTTGCGTCGTATCTGCAACAGCGCCCTTGATGGTGCAGTTCTTGAAGTAGTGCAGGCCCTTCTGGTCATACAGCGCGACCTGGCCGCCGATGACGGTGGCGTTGTAGAAGGTCGCCTTGGTTCCCTGCACCCGCAGCGCCGGCGCCTGGGCCTTCTTAGCGCCCGGCTTCGGCAGCGGCACGTCGTTCTTGAAGACGAGGCCGGAGGCGATGAAGTAGTCGGACTCCACCGTGACGGTGGCGCTGCCGACGGTGCCGAGGGGCTTGCCGTCCTTGCCCGGGGTGGTGGCGGTGTCGTTCCAGACGATGACGCCGGGGTTGCCGGGGTCGGACATGAAGGTGACGAAGGGCTTGCTCTTGCTCAAGAACACCTCCTCGCGGAACACGACGCCGGGCTTGAGCAGCTGGAGGGTGTAGCGCTTGGTGCTGCAGTCGGGGATGTTGGCGATGGACTCGCTGATGGTCTGTAATAACCGTTCTCGCCGCCCAAGTCGTTGGTGGGGTTGATGCCATTGCCGACTCTGTTAGCCCCGGGTTGATTTCAGCATGCATGCGTGCGTGTTTCTAATTTTCACTATCTTAGCAGCTTTTCGCGTCTGGAGGAGCGATCGGCTATAGTTTCACCCTTTAGGATCGACGGGTGTAATTGCTCAAGCAGATTCGTTGCGAGTGTCTTTGCTTTGTTGCTTCAATTCGGTTGCCCTCGGCCCATTGACATTGAGACGGAGACGACCAACTTTTTCACGAGGTTGTGCAAATTGGTGGTTCATGCGTGGGATGGAGATGACCCCCTCGCGGAACGCTACCCTGCGCTTCTCAGTCACTGCAAGAGCACCAATTTGACTGTCGAGCAAGCAGTTCAGAACGGGCTTCTCCAGCATGAGCATGTCGCGGAAATCCAGTCTGAAGCTTTCGTTCTGCTGTGTTGCTGGCAGTTTCTGAGAGAAGTGCTACACACTCTCTGCAAGGGAAGAGGCCAGGCTGTGGGGATGCCGGTTCAAGCCTGGCCGTCCGCGCGTTACCGATGGGCGGTGCTTGCTATTTACTTCGGCAATGCATGTGATCATTAGCTAAACAGCCTAAACTCTGTTGTAAAACTTTAACCATCAGCCGGGCCGGTTTTGGCCAATATCAATGAACAACTTAGTACAAGCATACAGTCTTGTCATATAAGATAAACAAGATTCGCAAGAGGTTCATCACTCATCAGAGGAGATAAACAAGATGACGGTAAATTATACAAAATGTGGTTTTTCAGCTTACAACAGCGGCGACGAGATTCTACTGCACAAGCAGTTTCTCGTGTCGCCATACTACAGCATATGATTCACGGACAAAAAAAAGGTGTGATCAAGCTGTAATACAGGTGCAGCTTACAATTTACAGCAGTACGAGGGTGAAAAGTACCGTCTTCTTACTCTACACCCATACCTCATCCTTCTCCCGTGTGAAGTACAAAGTCCACCCGTAACAAGAACAAATAATTGGTACGGGCAGGGATACCACAAGACACTGGCTGTAACAGGGAGTCTTTGCAAAATTTGTCAGGCTTTGCCTGTGCAGCTTCCCATAAGATTACAGTGGCATCTAAACGATACAAGTTAAACTGCTGGTGTATTACTATGCATATCTGCATTAAACTGAGATGTCTAGAACTCTAGAAGTAGTCACTTACTGCTGTGGTATAATAGGGCACTGTAATTTTTCAGTGCCCATTTGCTATAAAAGGGGGGTCATTTCTTTTCTCTGACATATGGTATTCAGTTCACAGTTTCCTCCCTTGACAATCGAATGAATAAATATCATCAGAGTTGTGTTATTAACAAGCCATTCTTTGGCATATGGTCTTCCAGTTCTCGACTTCCTCCCTTGTCAAGCAAATGAAATTAACTGTATTAGCTTACATGAGTAGTACTACTAAGCAAAGTTCAATAAAACAAAGAAAATGCAAGGATTAAGAGAGAGCATATAAGCTTATGACTAACCGCAAGCAGCAACCAATAGAATCATAATGTAGAAGGGCAATCGGCTTGCGCTTTCCTGCAGTTCTATGGCCAACACCACGCTTAACTACAGGCAGCTGCTTTATCCCTTTGGCCTCCATAAGATTTTTCGCAGTGGTCAAATCAGTATCTGGAAAGCATGTTAACAATCCGCGTTCACTCCCCCGGTACTGGAAACCTCGAGTAACACATGATGAAATGGAGGGTGAGTTCTGCAAATAACCTTTGAGTTAATATATTTTTCCCATCAGAAAGTGTGAAAATTATTTCTTTATCTTTAGAAGCTAGGATGAATGCACATATATTAGGCATCAAAATCTCAGTAACTTTTCAACTTGGTGTTTTGAAAGTTAAACCAAGTAAAAAGGGCACACGCTAATCTGTTACTTGTTACCATAGCCGTATTTACTGTTACTAATTGGTTACTCTGAGTTGATCTCATTGCAAAAAGTAACATAGCTCATTGATTGCTGACCTTAGCCCAAATCTACGCTCTAAGGATTTTATGTTGTGAAAAAAATCCATTCCTTATGAACGAAAAAGCAGTGATCCAGCCATATTTTTGAAAAGCATAGCAGTATTTCAATGGGATGGAAGAATTTTCTTTCACCATGTAGACATACATCAGTCTTGGGGCAGTCTCCATCAATGAAGCTTTCCCCATGTAATTCAAATCCCATGCGCCTAATATCCCCTAATGTAATAATTCCTTCAAGGAAATCTTCAGTGTCCACAACAAGGGCACAATTTTGCTGATTGTCATGCAATAGCTGAAAAGCTTCTGTTACTGTTGCAGATGGTAACACTTTGACATAAATCCTTGACATGGCCTGGGAGACCTGATTAAAAGGTACAGATAAAAACATAAATAATGGCACAATTACAAACTTGCATTTCTCAAGCATTATAGAGTAAGTCAATTAAGCATGCTATATATGATAACAAGAACTGGATATGGGTAAAAGCTGCCATAACAAAAGTTGACAAACCTTCAAATCATCCAGAAGCATTTCTTCATTATAAGTTCCATAATTATTAACATCACTTTGTATAATACTGAGCTCAAGGTCATCCGCACCATCAGCTCGCTTCGAGCTACCATTTCTGTCTTCTGATGAAATTGAAGAATAACCTCGTCTGGGTGTTCTAAAACCAGAAGGCTCACTGTCATTTGGTTGATTTACTACAGAAGGAACCCATATTGCCAACCCAACTGCTCCCTGGTACAAGATTGCCAGGAAATAGAATGTGCATTAGTTCGAACATGCAATAGGAGATGAAATGACCTATATGTCAACTATATAAAAATGGTACCAGAAATAACTAAAAAAAATTATGTTTGTACCTTGTGTAACGAAAATATAGAAAGACCACATCAACAGTCAGCACTTACCATGAGAGGAAGCAAAATCCTGTAATCCTTTGTCAGCTCGAAGAGAAGCAACACTGAAGTCAATGGGACTGAACAGACTGAAGCTAGTGTAGCAGCCATTCCAACCTACATTCAGAAAATCAGTGTTAGTGCACATTATTATAGCAATAAGAAAAAAGGGTTGCAAAACTTACCAGAGCATAAGCTTGTGGCTGTGCAACAGCAGCATTACCAGGTATAGCTGAATTTATTAAATAAGCAGCTGATCCTCCAAATACAGCTCCAACAGCAGCCCCAATCATCAGGCTAGGAGCATATAGCCCTCCCACGAGGCCAGAGCCCTTGCAGAGGGCAGTTGCAACCACCTTTGCAGCTGCGAGTTGAGTTAACAACCATATACCAGGAGCAGAAGCACTTTTTCCAGTATGCAATATTTCTTCAACATTTGTGAAACCCCAGTATAAAATCCCTGGATATTTCAGAGCTATGAGGCCTGCTCCCAGCCCACCCAAAGCAGGGTACACTATAATAGGGAAATTAAACTTTTCCTTTATGCGCCCAAATAACCTTGAAAACCATGCTACCAGTCGGTCAAATACCACACTGACCACTCCACAGAGCATTCCTAAGATGAGATACAGGGGTAACTCTGCAGACAAGTTGAAGATATAAAGAATTTAGGACAACATTAAAAGAACACATTTTCACATGCAAATGAAAATATGAGAACAATATTATGCAGTTTTCAAAACCCAGGTCAACATCACAGAACATTAAGATTTCTGAAGGGAACTTGAATTTTTTACAGCAAAGGTTAATCCTGAAACTTATGAGAAAATCATTTCTTGACGGTATACCCGTAACCTGAACAATGGAATCACATATTTGGGCTTGATGAATTGACAACAGAAAAAAAAGGAATTAGCAAGGGTGGCCCCGCAGCTTCATAAAAAAAGAATAGCTGCGAAAAGTACTGTAAGAAAGGATTAGAGGAGCTACCGGCAGCAGATTTTAGCTCATATGCTGGCACTATAAAAGCTGGTCTTGCTCCAAGCAAAACATTTGATACAGTAGATGATACAACAGATGCCAATATTATCATTGCAGTCGTAAATGGAGGTGAATTTTCTGCTTTAAGGGGCCTCAATACAGTTTCAATGGCAAAGAAGCACCCAGCAACTGCTGCATTGAAGCCTGAAAAGCCACACACCAGGAGCAGTATATTAGCAAAATTTATATCACAAAAAAGATGAAATCATTTGTAGGGATAACCTGTTTCGAAAAAAAAGGAGTTGAATCATAGATTAAAGTCAAAACTGAGGGATAGGGCTATTGGACGGGATTGTGACTGATGGTCATTAGCTATTCCATTTTAGGGGGTTTCTTGCTACAATGCTTGCAAAGCTATGTTTACTATATTTAATATAGTTGTTGAATAATCAAAGGCGATTTAAATAAAAATAATAATAAAAGTTGGCATGTCAATAGCATCTAACTCTTTCCCCATATCCAACAACCAGGTCATTACACTGCAATTTTGTGATCCGTCACTGAATGAAAACTATACCTGAAGCTATTCCAGCAGCAGCACCAGCAGCAACAAGGGCAATCCGTCTTTCCCGGTTATTCTCCATCATTTCTGAGCATGCATTAGCGCACGACTTGCCAATATCCACACTAGGACCTTCAGGCCCCAACGAACAACCAGTCCCTAGAGTAACAGCAGCCTGGACAGCCTTTACGGTTGGGAAGATGGCTCCAAGAAAGTTGATTCCTTGCCTCTGCCCTGATTTCACAAGTTGTAGCTGCTCAAATATCTCGAGTAACCCATGCATCATTCCTACAACCACACCTCCGGTCACCGGGATCAGCAGTATCCTGTGCCAGGTATCTGCAAGCCTCTGCAGGCGGAGCCATGCTGCACCTTCGTTTGGAGTACCTGCCCATGCCCATTCATGGATGACATGAACCTAGCAAAGCCATTAAGGCAGCTGTATATGGAATCAGTTATTCAAGATGCAATCACAAAGCATCGGCTATTTTCAAATTGAAGTGTTTGGGTCAGAGATAAGATAATTATTCCACATTAGCATGATGTGGTAGGGTTTTAAACAAAATTTGTTGTGTTTGGAGATCCATCACTTCAGTCGCCATAACAGTCACTTAATTCCACATTAGTTTCTTTGTACTACTACTAAAGTAAAAAAAGCAATCTTATCTGGTGAGATGCACGGAAATGTTTGTTGGGCAGACATAAATGGAACCAAATTTGCAGCATGTCGTGAACCTGATCATCTAACTTTTCCATAGCAGTTACACATTCCAAAAGTAGGCTAAAATGTTACACCCACCCAACGACTAAGCAACCAAAACCAACTTACAGTAAGTGTACTACTCCGACTGCAATGTCCAGCATCCCAATTAGGAGTAGAAAGCGCCGACTCACCCCGCGGTTGAACGCGGCGACGCAGATGCCGGTGGCGAGACCGAGGAGGCAGCCGATGAGCAGCAGCGCCCACTCGGGCGGCGCGCCGTCCCCGAGCTCGTCGTCCTCCCCCGCCTCCGCCCTCTCCCGCTGCCGCTGCGACGGCTGCTCGACCACCACGGAGCAGTCGAGCTGCTGGTAGCCGTGCTGGTGCTGGCGTCGCCCGGCTCCGGATCCGCGCGCTGACATGCGGCGCTCGAGGTGGCGCAGGAGGCCGCGCACGCCGCCGCCGCCGCTGGCGCGCCTCGGAGAGGCGGTGACGGTGGCCTCGTCCGCCTCGACGTCGGCGTGGTGGTGCTGCTGCGGCCCGGCCCCGCGCGGCGAGGGGCAGGGCGGCGACGGCGCGTGGGATCTGAGGAGCGAGGCGTGGTCGTCGTCGCAGGCGGACATGGTGGCGTGGCGTGGTCGGGTGTCAGGGGAGCGGGGGCGCCGCATCGAGATCTGGAGGCCGGGAGGGGTTGCGAATGCGAGCCGGGGAGGCAAAGTGGAGAGGTTGACGAGTGCGAAGGCGCGCGTGCTCAGGTGGCGGCACTTATACGAGGTATAGTTGACCATGCAGCCCGGCACGGAGCCCTTCTTTAGCCCGGCCCTAGCCCGACCCGGTGGCTCGTGCAGGGCGTGGGCCGGCACCTCGGCATGACGGGCGGCACGGCCCAACCCGCATACAATGGTCAGCCCGTAGCTGACTCGTAAACCAACGGTCGGCGGCGCCAGCCTAGTCGAGAGAGTCATATATAACTCCCCCGGCTGACAGCCTCCCCCTCGCAACCCTACCCTCCGGTCCCCCATCTCCTTCCAGCGGCCTCCACCCTCCCTTACCTCTCGTTGACTCGCTCTCGACTTCAGCTCTTCCGTCGCCACCCCCCGCCCGCCGCTCTCGCTCTCACCTCTCTCCCTCTCGTCTCCGGTGACGGTGAGATCTTCGGGTCCTCAGCTCCTCCTCCTCCCCTTCCCGGTCCTGCTCTCTTGTCTCGTCCTCCGCGCCACGAAGCGGTGGAGGTCTCGCTTGCCACCGTTAGTCTTCGTCCTCTCACAGTCTTCCCTCCGGCATCTCGTCCCGTCATCCTCTCCGGCTCTGGGCTCCGGCTGCGCAGGTAACCCGTAACCCTAACCCTAGATCTTGATCCCGAATCCTGATGTTTTTCTCGTAGTCGTAGATCTACGGTGTCTGAGTTATGATCCTCTCATTCCTTCTTGTTCTTCCAAGTCTCCATGGGGGCCGCGCGCCGTTGAGGGACGGAGCTGCTGAGGCGACGATATCAATGCCGGAGGGCTGCAGCCTGCCACACGAGGTCATCGTGATGGACGAGAACTACACCATCAACGACAACTTCAGGGCTTGTGGGCTGCCAGGCGACGACGAGGACGACCTGGATGCCGGAGCTATAGCAATCTTCAGTAGCTCTGCTACTTCCATCCAGGGTCGGTCCTGAGATTTGGGAGGCCCGGGGCGAAAGTAAAGCTCGAGGTCCTTTAATATAAATATTATAATAAATATATATAAAATGTTACCAATAAATAATTAAATGTATCTAAAAGCAATATTCATATCAAATTATTTATACATATTACCTTATAAATTTCTTCTAACATTCCTCGATGCAAAGTCACTTATGATAGAGTTGATGTCAATCTCATCCAACAATTTCTTCTCAATGCATAATGTTGCCAAACCATTTAACATCTCCTGAGTCATTGTTGACCTCAAATAGTTCCTCAATAACTTTAACGTTGAAAAGCTTCTTTCAGCCGATGCGATAGTCACAAGCACAGTAAATAGAGCCGGTAAGGAATGGAAATATTAGGATAATAATCCACATCTCTAACATGCTCGAAAATATCCATAGCAGACATTACGTCATTTGGCAAAGTGAATTTCATAATCTTTAATTCAGAAATAAGATCATATACCTCAACATCAGATGAACCATCAAAAGAAAAAGTTTCTACAAATTTAGTACAACATTCTTCAAGTTCATTATCATTTAATAACTTCAAAGTGCTTGAGCTCAATAAAAATCTGAATATATCTTTAAACACCATGAGTTCTTCAAATCTGTTGTTCAAAGAAGTGATTGTCATATCAACCAAAATAAAAAAAATATTTAACTTCAAAAGCCTTTTCAGCTTCAAGAATTTCTTCTTGGCAATTACTTCCATCAAACTGTTTCTTCCTCGTAGCACGATGTTTTTCTAGAAATGATGCCTCTACACCCATTTATGTTGCAATACCTTTGGTGGTGATCAGACTAGAAAAAAAATCCCTCATTTCTGTAATTCTCAAAGTATTGTGTTATACCTTGTATTTGCTTCAAAGTAGAGTCAATGCACATTATTGATGATTGCAACTTCTTGCTCACTTTATTTACAACAAATAAAATATCACACCAGATAACCATACTAAGTAGAAACTCAAAGCTGCCAAGTGCATCAAATAATTTTTTTGCATCATTTTTATCCTTAGGTTAAATTTCATAAGTATGATGTAACTCACACAAAGCAGATCTTAACTCAGTGGCTTGATATCTTATTGTTGTAACACTTTTGATTCGACTCTCCCAACGAGTATTGGACAATGATTTCACAGTTAAACTAGGAACATGTTTAAGCAAAACATTCCACATTTTCGTAGAACCAACAAATAATACATATATGCATTGAACAATTCCAAAAAATGAAACAACTTTCCCACTAAATTTTGCCATAGCACAAAGAGTAAGATTTAGACTATGGCACACACATAACATATGCAATGCTCTTGGATTGATATCAATTAACCGTTTTTATACCCCTTGGTGATTTCCTTTCATATTAGAACCATTGTCATAGCCTTGACCCCTTATGTCACTAATATTTGGGCCAAAGTACTCCATAGATTCAAGCAATACATTAAAAAGTCCCAAACCAGATGTGTCATCCACCTTCAAGAACTCCAAAAGGTATTCCTCAATTTTTATCTTGACATCAGACAAATTAACATATAGAACTAATAAAGTCATTTGTTCTTGATGACTGACATCAGGGGTACAATCTAGGATAATGGAGAAATACTTGGCCTCTTTAACAACCTTTATGATAAAACTTGTGATATCAGAAGCCAAAAGAGATATCAACTCATTCTGAATTTTATGACTAAGATAATGATACTGAATTTCTTTGTTCTGAATACATCTAAGGTGGTCTTGCATTACTAAGTCAAATTCTGCAATCATCTCAGCACAAGCTAAGAAATTACCATTATTATCATTATAAAGCTGCTCACTGCTTCCTCTGAAAGCCAAAATACGTTTACCAAGAAATTTCATAATGGTTGTTATTCTTAACAAAACTTGCCTCAATCGTTCTTTCTCCTTTGTGATTTGTTGCTGTAATTCTTTATCAATTGTTTCCTTTTTCCATAATCTAGCTCTCAATTCATTCCAACTGTTCATGTTACTAATATGCTCGACACTATTTTCTAAACCCATCACCTGCAAAAGAACTAGGACTCTTGCTAGTGCCAGATTTGAAGATCTTACAGCAAAAACAAAAAACTTTATCAACATGCTTCGAATAAACTAACCATTTTCTATCATGTACCTCTCTATTGCTTAAATTTTTAGAATAATGAGCATATGAAAAATATCTTGAGGCAGCATCTAGAGGAAATTCGATATTTTTTTTCTCTTGCAGGCCCTTTCTCGACTAATATATCTCTTGCTTTATTATCAAGATTAACCTAATTTTTTGGATCATAAATATCTTAAGTGTAAATTGGTTGCTCATCAACACTAGCAGACTGTGCATGTGCACCTGATGCATTTACTGTGTTCTCAGAGTCACTTACATTGTTATCATCGACGTTGATGTTAACATTTTCTTCCTGATTCCCATTAGTTGGTTCATCCACAATAACTATTGCCAACTCATCTGGGTTCGTTGAAGCGCCCGTGTTACTTTCAAGGCCCTGATTACTCTTGCAAAATTTATCCATAACTCCTCTCGATGATTCTACCAACTCATCCACATATCTTTTTCTTTTCCTTTTCTTGTTACCTGATTCATATTTCCTAGACGACATGGTATCCCATAGTGCTGAAATTATTCTAAATATACAATAGTTATAAAACAGTTGAGATTAAATAACTTGTGATAGTGAATTAATAATTAATGGTATGGAGAATTGGGGAATTGGCAATCGAATCACCTGATCACAAAAGTGAATTGGCGCCAACCGCAAGGTCCGCAAGCCACAAGCTGAGAACCGGCAGCGCGCAGGGGTTCTCCACGCTCGTTCAGGAACACCACCTCGTGGTTACTCACCATGTGCAACTGCATGCATGCACGCATACCGCAGGTTGGTCAAGACCAGGATTCCAGGAAACGACGACGGAGCGCGTGCCCCGGCTCGGTAACAATCGTCGGGGCTATGTGCATGCGCGTACACAGTGATCGAGTAGCGTACCTGGATACCGGCGCAGTCGAACAGCCTGAGGTCGCCGACGCGCACGACACCACAACACGGTGGCGGCCTTGGGCGATGGTAGAGTACGGAGTTGGATCTAATTGCGATTTGGGCAATAAGCACACCTGACACCTGGGGTGGGGCCCTTGGGATTTTGGGGCCTAGGGCGGCCGCACACCCTGCCTCCTCCCCCTAGGGCCGACCCTGCTCCCATCAATGTGGATACTGGTGCTTCTGCTAGTGATGCTGTCGGAGGCGGGTCTGCGACTCCGATGCCAGCTTCTATCCCATCTTCGACGCCAACTACCTCAACTGGCACCAGCGTCCACAAGGGTACCAAGCGGAGATCTGCTGCATGGAACAACTTTGAGGAGTTGTTTCAGGAAGGTGCCAACGGTAAGAAGGTGAGATATGCTGCCAAGTGCATTCACTATTCTTCTATTCTCACTGGGCATTCTTGTGCTGGTACTGGGCATTTGCTCCAACACCAAAAGATATGCTTGGCTAAACAAAATCATTCTACTCTAGTTCAGTCTTGACTTCAGTTCAATTCTAATGGCTCGGTCAATAATTGGGAATATAAACCTGATGTTGCTCGTAAGGATTGTTTCATTTAATTGGTAGACTTGATCTACCTCTTGGCTTTAATAAGACAGAGGCATTTGATGAGTACATTCAGCGTGCTCATAATCCTCGTTTTGATAAAGTTTCTAGGAAAACCACTACTAGAGATTTTACCAAGTACTTTGCTGAGCGTCGTGCTTCCCTGGTTGAATGTTTGAAGTCTTCTGTCTGTCTTACTTCTGATATTTGGTCTAGCAATGCTAAGGAAGACTATCTTAGTATTGTTGCACATTTTGTTTCTCCTGATTGGGAATTAGAGAAGAGAGTCATTGCCCTTAGACTAATTGATTGCTCACATTCTGGTGTTAACATTGCTAAATGTATTGAAGATGTGATCTCTGAATTTGGTTTGAAGGATAAGATTTTCTCTGTCACACTTGATAATGCTTCTTCTAACACTTCTACCATGGTCACACTCATTTCCAAATTTGTTGGTTATCTTGGTACAGACCCTGAACCACTTGACAAGGATGACAAGATAAAAGCATTGCGTGGTCTCTTGCATCAGCGCTGTGCATGCCATCTTATTAACCTTATTGTCAAGTCTGGTTTGAAGAGAATCAAGTCTCATCTTGATGGTTTTAGGACTGCAATCTTTTTTCTGAACTCTTCTAACCAACGCATTGCTGCTTTCCATAACTTCTCCATTATTAAGGGGGTATCCCTCGTAAGTTTGGTTCGGATATGAATGTGAGATGGAATTCTATGTATCTCATGCTCAAACATCTACTACCATATAAGAGCATATTTTTTGTCTTTATTTCACGTCATTATGGTTTGCACAATGGCCAGCCACTACTGAGTGATGGCCATTGGAGAGTTGCTGGGAAAATTTTGCAGTTCCTTGAAATGTTTTATGATTTGACTGTTGTTTTATCTGGTATTTACTATCCAACGAGTCCTTTGATGTTGCATCATATTATTGAGATTGCTGGTCATTTGCATGGTCAAGAGACTGAGGCATTGCTCAAAAATATTATTGCTCCCATGAAGCTAAAGTTCATCAAGTATTGTCAAAACATATCTCTGTTGTATTCCTTTGCATTTATTTTGGATCCTAGAGCCAAAATGAGAGGTTTTCATAATATTCTTCAGATTCTTTCTCAGACAATTGGTGTTGATTACTCTTCTTATTTCAGTGAGGTAAGTACTGAATTATATAAACTGTTTAACAAGTATGAAAACAAGTTTGGTGCAGTTAGGTTGCAGAGACTCTCTCAAACTGCAAGAACTACTGGTATGAAAAAAACTGCATAGGTTAAGATCTTTGGTGCTCCATCTGGTTCAGGTAGTTCTCCTATTCTTGCATCTACACCTCCTATACCTGCTGTTGGACAGTGACATTGTTACTTGCTATGAGGATGACTTCAACATACTTAGTTGGTGGCACGAGCACAAACTATCCTATCATATTCTGTCCATACTAGCTAAAGATGTGATGTTTGTTCCAGTTTCCATTGTTTCTTTGGAATCTTGCTTTAGTCTTACCGGCAGGGTGATCGAGGAGTGGCGCTGACGGTTGTTGCCAGAGACGGTGGAGATGCTGACCTGCAAGCACGGGGAGTTGGAAGATGCAAGGGTACAACATGATGTTGAGAATGAGATCAATGAACTTGAGGAAATATTCAGCAGCCCCTACCCAGAGCAAGATGAAGGGCAAGCTAGTGGAAAACGATGTGTGCATATTCAGTTCTGTTCTTTTATTGCCTATCATGATTTATTGATTCTTTCTACTAGAGCAACATACTAACATGATTAATGTTTTATTCCTAGGACTACCCCTGCCAATGCCAACTGATCAAGAGCAAGCCAACTGATCTTATCTTGTGCCTTTATGATCATGTGATGTAATGTTGAAGTTGGACCATTGAACTTTTCTGAGCTAGCTGTACTTTTTTTTTCTTCCTAGGATTTTCTTACGAGGTGTGAGTTTTTATCTAGAAAGATTTCTAATGAGGCAGCCAACACTTGATCACATAGATCACGTGTTGAATTAGTAACAGCTTTATCTATATAATTTTGTCATTCTGTGTGAAATGTGAATGTGTGATGAACTTTGATTCTGTGAATGTGTGTTGTGTGATGAACTGATTGTTGAATTGATCTTTATATCTAAGCTCAATGTTGAATTTGAAGTTGGTGAAGGATTTTTACCATCCACGGGCTGCGGGCTGGCACGACACGTGCAATTGGCCGTGCTCTGCGGGCTAGGTCGGCACAAAAAAAACATTGCGGGTCCGTGCTTAGACCATTGGTGCAGCTCGTGAATCAGCACGATACGGCACGACAGTGGGGTAGTGCCGGATCAGACCCGGCACGAAAATGGTCATACCTTGCCGGGCTCGTGCCGCCGGGCAGCAAGAGGGAGGGCGCACGGCGGCGACGCCGACGCGGGAAGGCAGGAGGCCACGAGGGGCAGAGTGCGAGCGCGAGCACAAGCAGTCAAGCACCGCACAGAAACGGAGGAGTCAGAGACAGCAGACTGCGCGCCGCGCCTGCCGTCCCGTCCCATGGCGAGCTGCGACGGCGTGTGTGAATCTGGCGATGTGAGTGAGATTCCCAGCAAGGAACGGACCGGATCTTGTGTGCCTCACGCCCTCGCCTTACTCCTCTACAACTTTGTTTGTGTTTGATCCTGTTCGCTCGTGAGACAAACGCTGACCACAACAACATTACAAAAAGGGCAGCGAGTTGATTGCTGGAAAATAATCCTAGGGAGAGGGAGTCGTTAACTTACGTGAGAACTACTAGCAGTCATTAGTATTATCAAAGAAAGAAGAGAAACTACTAGTAGTACTTCTTGGTATTAATTTTGCATCACCTTTCTCATAAAAAAATTGCACCACCGCTCAGGCACTCACCCGGCAACCAAAATGTTTCTTTTGTTCTTTTTGTTGGGCGGCTATGGCGCCTAAGGACCGGTCGGCATGAAGTGATCCATGGATATTACAACGTTTGAAAAGGTTAGCTAGTTACTAAAGTAGATCCATCCCTATCGGCACTGGCGCCAAATATTTGGATATTTAAAATTTTGAAAGCTGAGGGCCTATATAGAATAGAAACATTCATGGGGTGGTTGGTTATTCAAAAGTACCAACTCCAAACTGTCGGCGCAAAGAAAAGAAACGATCAATCGATCAAGACGGGCCAAGACTGTGGGGTTGGCTGCTAGGCCTTATTTATACTTAAATGGGCCCAAGTGGTTCGGCTCATATAGAGGGCCAGCTAGTTTTCGGCCTTTATGTAGATGTAATAGCCCGAGTCCTCTAAAAACAAAGAGGTACTAATAGCCCAAATGGCGGAAAGTTTGGGCCAAAAGGTAATCGTCCCAAACTTTTGATTGCCTCATTGGAATTTGATTTTTCCTCAGAAACAGAGCTGGGTTTTCCCCCCTCTTCAGCAAGCAAAAAAGAAAAAAAAGAACTGAAGAAGGCTACTTGAATCTAGCTAGGCAGAAACAGAGCTGGGTTTTTTCCTCTCTTCCCACGCGCCTCCATTCTTCTTCATCTGAACCATGCCCAAACATCTCAGCACTACACGCACCTCATCAAACTCAGGACGATGTCCTCACGTACGCGCGCGCGAATGGAGGCATGGAGCAAGCAGCTCGTCGGCTTTCTCAGTTCTCATCATTGCCCGTACCAGCCAGAGGAGTATTCAGAATCCCAGATTCTTTCCCAAAAGGAGCAGCGCTTAGATAATCAAACGCAACCCTTTTCTCCTTCGCCTTTGATGGGCGGCCACGAATTTTCGGCGCACGGCTTTATTTATCGCCGGCCGATCGAGCGGCCGCTGCGGATGGGTCGGTGAGGCCGCGCCCGCGCGCGCGGCGGAACAGCTCACGTGGTTGGTGAGATGGCCGCTTCCGTTGCTGGTGCTCGTGTCGCCGGTTGGTGCGTGCCTGCCTGCTGCTCTGCTGCTTCGAATCATTCCCCTATCATTTTCAGGCAGCAGGCAGCGTGTTCCGCCGTTCGGGTGCTGCTGCTGCTGGTGGTGGTGGTGTTGCCCCATCGGAGGCGTCAGGCTGAAGCTTCCGAGGAAAAAGATTCCATCACCGGCTAATCAGATGCAGATACTGGCTAGCTAGATTCTCTCTTTATTTTTCACCCCCTTCTATGGGGTTGTTTGTTTCTTTAGCACCTCCTAAAATTCCTATCACATCGAATATTTAGATACTAATTAGGAGTATTAAACATAAGCTAGTTACAAAACCAATTGCATAGATGGAGACTAATTTGCGAGATGAATCTATTAAACCTAATTAGTCCATGATTTGACAATGTGATGCTACAGTAAACATGTGCTAACGATGGATTAATTAGGCTTAATAGATTCGTCTCGTGAATTAGCCTTCATCTGTGTAATTAGTTTTATAATTAGCTCATGTTTAGTCCTCCTAATTAGTCTCCGAATATTTGATGTGACATAAATTTTAGTCAGGACTAAAGATCCAAACACCCCCTATGATAGATGAAACTTGGTTAGTGCTGCAGGAACATGATAACACGATGACATGACGTGATATGATAATGTGCTGTGCCGGTATATGAAGATTAGCACGTCACTTTCTCTTATTCCTCGATCTGATTCTGAAGAAGCGAGAGTGAGGCTATACTAGGTTAAAGTTTAGCCCTTGTCACGTCGAATATTCGGATGCTAATTAGAAGGACTAAATATGAGCTAATTATAAAACTAATTGCAGAACCGTTGGGCTAATTTGCGAGACAAATCTATTAAAGCCTAATTAATCCATCATTAGCAAATGGTTACTGTAGCACCACATTGTTAAATCATGGATTAATTAAGATTAATAGATTCGTCTCGCGAATTAGCCTCCATCTGTGCAATTAGTTTTATAATTAGCTTATGTTCAATACTTCTAATTAGTATCAAACATCCGATGTGATAGCGGCTAAAGTTTAGGGAGAGCCAAACAGACCCTGAGAATAAGTAACTGGAACCCTAACCAAGTGGCTATCTACCATCAGGAAGCCTGTACATCTGCTAGTGGCAAACCTACATCGCTACATCATCTTCCTCTTCTTTTCTATCCCACACGAATGTGGTAGGAGTAGGAGCTCTGCCTATTCAATCAGGCGAGGACGGAGGGTTCTGATGTACGAACAACATGCACCGATCCAGCACCAAGAGATAACAACGCATATCATTTGCCGTTTGGTAAGTGGTAACCACCTCGATCGGTCCACCATTTGTCAAAGCTATAGTACGACTGATGCTGCCCGCCATTTATAGTCGACGGGAGTTCTGTTTGGAATTTAGATTGACAGGTGCGCTTAACCGCCAGCTTAATCGGGCCCTGGTTAGCAGAAGCCGGCTCCACAATTATTGTGCACCTACCTTGGCTTTGGTTACCTTACCATCTGGCTGCATACATCAGAGAGCAACGTACAGTCCTAATTCTGAAGGCAACGATACCAGTACAAGTACACACTCGACATCTGAATCTTCTTTCAAGCAGAGAGATTAAAAGAAATGGAATTTTGAAAAGAAATTGATGCCTGAATCCCTGTACGCAGCCTTATAGCAGGAAAAAAAAATAGTTATAGAAGCAGCGGTAGGGTAGTGATCAGGTGGTTGTTGGACACTTGGACTGGATTAAAACGATCGCGTTTCAACCGCCGAGAGCCCGAGAGTACTGAAAGCTACCGCTGTCCGCTGGGATTCCCAAGCAGGAAGGGCGCTCCGTCGGGATCCCTATAAAAGGACCGAGAGGTGGCCGGGCTTAGTGCTATAGAGCTGAGCCACAGGCCACAGACACCCAAGGAAGGAGGAGAGAGGAAGCTGCCTTTCAGATAAGATGGCGTTGCTCCTTCGGCTTCTTGCCCTCTCGCTGCTCCTCGCTGTGGCCACTCCAATCAGGGATGTCACCGATGCTTGCTCGTCTCAAGTAAAGGGTACTGCTCCTGGCCTTAAACTCGTTATATACCTTTGCTGATTATTTCATATTTTTTGCTTGACATCAGTCAGCTATGGTTTCTGCGTGTAACTGATCGATCGATCGATCGGGCTTATAACGATAGCATCTAGCAGTAACTGAGCTTTCCAAGGAAAATTACCAGCGCCCCCGAATAGCAGATTCATAATCTCTACGTAGAACCTGAAACTATGATGGCAGAAAATCGTAGCTCGAGCTCAGTTTTTCGTGTGCAAGCAAAACATTTTTTTTTAATTTCAAGCAGGGGAGGTTGAACCTGTTGCCTTGTCCACGACAGGCATAAAGTGAGTAATAACTGAATGAAAGGTGACACACAGCTAGGGTGGGAGCCGAAGGACACTCGCGGTGTAGATCGAATCTTTCCAGAACTCGCAGGGGAAAAAAAATACCATCGGCAACAGGATAAAAGCATGTTAGGTACACCGTACACGTATATATACGATCCGTAGATCGATTATGAATGAATACTTTCACGGTTCCATCGCCACCAGCACGAAAAAAGCGTCCAGCTAGGTGCGTGTATTTTCCCTTTTCTGACGGCCAATTGGTGCTCTCAGCCTTTGTGCCCGCTGCTGATAGCCTGGCTGGTGTGAGTCACAGACCATAGGAATATAGGATCTCTTCTTTGACTCAAAACAGTGGAGGAGACGACACGCCGTACGTCCGACTTTGGTACCATTCCTAGGCTAATCAACCGGTTTGTTTGCGTCTGCCGACATGCATAGAAGTTCTCTGGCAACTGGCCATTTCAACTTGCACTGAAATGATGAAATCTAGACCTGAATTCAGACGAGACAACATGAAGCCTATCTAGACTTGGATTCAGTATCGCCTCCCCCAGTGGAATTGATGGCAATTCATTCAGTGCCATACTGCCATAGCTCGTATGATGTCTGCACTCGATCCACGGCACTGCAGAGTTCAGGTTCAGATGAAGCGTGTCCTCCATCTTCCCCCGTGAAACCAATCAAACCGTTCTCCCACCGCCAACCACCATAGCTATCACGTCCGCAAAGCGAAGGATGGCCGCGGAAATGGGCAGCCGTGCCAGCCAACTCGCTCCGCGCCAGAGATGCCGCCGGACAGGCATGGTTTTCAATGCCGATCGCGATGAAGATGCCGTCCTCCTTTCCTCTCCACGACCCCGTGCCTGCGTGTACCCACACGGCATCACGGCTGCCAGAAATGTGCTGTGCTCGTAGTAGCCGTCCCTGGGGTTGCAGTGGCCCTGCTTCCTTTCGAAAATACTCCTGCAAGTGATCGAGAATAGCCGCTAAAATGGGTCCTCCAATGGTCTAGCGTGACGGTGCAGCACACAGTCTTCGTCCTTCTTTTTGGGAAAATATCTTTCTGGTGGTGTTTTCTGTTTTTTTTACAAAAAAATTTATGAGGTGTGCAATATGATTGGATGGTTTGTACTTGGGCGCAAAAGTCACATAAAGCGTTTCCAAACGGATGGTCCATTGTGATGACAAGCCGACAACCACTCCAATTATCCTGGTGTTGGCAATTTAGTATAACATTTTTTCCTTTTTCTTTGCGGGATTGTTTTAAATTTCTTTATCTGTTAGGATCTCATTAATATCTTGCTAACTACCAACTAAACCCATTCGCTTCGGATTTTTTTTCTCGTGTTGCATTTTCGGTAGTGCTGATTTCACGGGGTGTTTGGTTCCATGGACTAATTTCACGTGTTTGGTTCCACGGACTAATGTTTAGTCCCTGTCACATCAAATGTTTAGATACTAATTAGGAGTATTAAACATAGACTAATTACAAAACCAATTGCACAGATTGAGGCTAATTCGAGATGACGAATCTATTAAGCCTAATTAATTCATGATTAGCACATATTTACTGTAGTATCACATTGTCAAATCATGGAGTAACTAGGCTTAATAGATTTGTCTCGCGAATTAGCCTCCATATGTGCAATTGGTTTTATAATTAGCTCATATTTAGTCCTCCTAATTAGTATCTAAATATTTAATGTGACAGGGACTAAACTTTAGTCCGTGGAACCAAACATCCGCTCAAACGAGGTGAAAATTTAATCTTCAGTTACCAAAGAGTACCAACAACTTGACTGTTCTAGTAGGTGGCTAGAGCTAATATGTGTTCTACGAATCGAGCATGTGCTCAAGCTTAACACGTGATTGCTCAATTTGTCCCCAAGCTACTGTTTCTACATGTACATATGAACATGTGAAAAAAAATTAGATCAATAGGAACTAGGCGATTTTTCATTAAGAAGAAGAGATTCGAACTTGGATGGTTAGAATGTACGACCACACCTCCACTTAACCAGTTGAGATAGACTCACTTTGTACATGTACATGTGAAAATATATTAAGACACATTTAATGTCTTGTTACTCATGAAACATATGGATCGTACTGTTAAATCCATGTCAATAATCCGCCTGTTCGGCTGGACTTATAAGCCGGCTGAAAAGTTGAAACGGCTGATTTGTTGGGAGAGAAAAATATTATTCGGTGGTTGATAAGCTGAAGCGAACAGAGCGAATAGCTTCTCTGCCAACCACCTCTAAGGCTCTAACACGTCTTGGGTGGAATTTAATACGATTACAACCATTTGATGTGTACATGGTGCACATACCCCCGTATATGGCTGAATCACGTCATGTGATTGCCGCTCGCGAAGCCGTCCCAACCTGTAAAATAAAAAGTATTCTTGCAAGCTTTTGTTTGATCATGTGATCCAGAACTCTTGGGAATAATTTAAGTTAGCACTGGTGACTGCTGCGCATCAGTGCATGTTCCAAGACAGTCTAAAACATATAGTCCAAGTTCACACTTCACAGTAACACACGAATACAAGCCTTTATTAGAAAAACAATAAATAAAAATAGCATGGAAATGTGTACACATATCGATTTTTTTATATATGTTGGCCACGTTGCTACGTTTGGTAAGACGTCAATACGTTATGCATCACTATCTAATCATGGCACCACTAAAAAACTGGTGCGGTAGGCTTAGTGCGTGCAGTGCGTACGTGTTCGGGTGTCGTGCCCGCGATCATGCTGCCTTTCTTTTCTAGGCGTGACATGCAGCAGGAACGTAAAAAACGTTACAACTTTTGTAACGGTGGCAGTAATTAACTTGGCACGGACGGAGGTAAAAAAAAAAGTTAATTTGTTGCTGATGAACTGCACAGATTTCCCGCACCTCAACAGCTCCGGGATCCACCTGACGCTGCACCACCCGCGGAGCCCCTGCTCGCCGGCGCCGCTCCCCGCCGACCTCCCCTTCTCCGCGGTGCTCACCCACGACGACGCGCGCATCGCCTCCCTCGCCGCGCGCCTCGCCAAGACGCCGTCCTCGCGGCCCACCGCGCTCGACGAGTCGTCGTCTCCCGACGAGTCCCTCGCGTCCGTGCCGCTGGGCCCGGGCACCTCGGTGGGCGTGGGCAACTACGTCACCCGCATGGGCCTCGGCACGCCGGCCAAGTCCTACGTCATGGTCGTGGACACGGGGTCCTCCCTCACCTGGCTCCAGTGCTCCCCCTGCGTGGTGTCGTGCCACCGCCAGTCGGGCCCCGTGTTCAACCCCAAGGCGTCCAGCTCCTACGCCTCCGTCTCCTGCTCCGAGCCCCAGTGCAGCGACCTCACCTCCGCCACGCTCAACCCCGCCGCCTGCTCCACCTCCAACGTCTGCGTCTACCAGGCCAGCTACGGGGACAGCTCCTTCTCCATGGGGTACCTGAGCAAGGACACCGTGTCGCTGGGCTCCAGCAGCATGCCCAACTTCTACTATGGGTGCGGGCAGGACAACGAGGGGCTCTTCGGCCGCTCGGCGGGGCTCATCGGCCTGGCGCGCAACAAGCTGTCGCTGCTGTACCAGCTCGCACCCACCCTGGGCTACTCCTTCTCCTACTGCCTGCCGACGTCGTCGTCGTCGTCCGGGTACCTGTCCATCGGCTCCTACAACCCGGGGCAGTACTCGTACACGCCCATGGCGTCGAACTCGCTGGACGACTCGCTCTACTTCATCAAGCTGACGGGGATCACCGTCGCGGGGAAGCCGCTCTCCGTGTCGTCGTCGGCCTACTCCAGCCTGCCGACCATCATCGACTCCGGCACGGTGATCACGCGCCTGCCCACGGGGGTGTACTCGGCGCTCAGCAAGGCCGTTGCGGCGGCCATGAAGGGGACCCCCCGCGCGTCGGCCTTCTCCATCCTCGACACGTGCTTCCAGGGCCAGGCGTCGCGGCTGCGCGCGCCGGCGGTCAGCATGGCCTTCGACGGCGGCGCGGCCCTGAAGCTGGCGGCGCGGAACCTGCTCGTGGACGTGGACAGCGCCACGACGTGCCTGGCGTTCGCGCCCGCACGGAGCGCCGCCATCATCGGGAACACGCAGCAGCAGACCTTCAGCGTCGTCTATGACGTCAAGAGCAAAAGGATCGGGTTCGCCGCCGGCGGCTGCAGCTGAGAAGGAAGCTACGCACACGGACGGGCTCGCACTGGTAACTAAATTAATTAATGAGCAGCGCATCTACCGCTTGCTTTCGTCTGAACTCATCATTTCGACCACGCAAGCTCAGCTCCTTACAGTGCATGCATGTGGCGTGGATAAAATACACGCATGAGAAAGGTGAGGTACAGGAAAGCTGATTAAAGGAAGTACGCGTTGCTCAAGCACCTAGCTTGGTGTACATTACATGTTTATTAATTACCTCTTCGTTACATAAAAGAAACGCATAAAACAGTATTACAGGAGCACTAGGATATTTATGATATTGTTCAGGCCAGGTATGTGAGAAGTGAAAAGCACAATAGCCAACAGATAGCATGTAGCATGTGATTCTTTGGCAAAAAAAAAAACTTTGTGTAGGTAAATTAAAGGACTATGTATATTTCTGATTTCCTTCTTACAACTTCCAAGGATCATTCCTCCCTTGTACACAGTGGGAGTATATTGTAACCGGGAGGTATATGATATGTATGCGCTGTATGCATTTTACTTTGTGATATATTAACAAAATGAAAAATATCTTGTTCCTGACTTTATTACCTTGGAAGAATTATCATTATCATTGTTAAATTTGCCCTGCACCTTTTTTTTTTGCACCATGTACGATCGGCCATGGGCCGGCCGAACAAGTGGTTAGCAAAAGATGTACGGATTACAGTAGTACAACCAGTAGGAGAATAAAGAGAGAAGCTTTAGTTGTTCGAATGTTTGTGTCTCCAATAATTGGAGCACAAAAAATTAAAAGCGAGGCCGGGTAGGCTTTCGCTAGTGCTTTTCCGTTATGAGCCGGAAAGATACCGAACGTGACATTCTTTTACGTCGAAGCATGTTCATCTCGGTTGCCTTTCGAGATTCCAGGGAGGACGACAGACTCGCGCATCCGCGACACACTTCAGGAACCTTTTGCAAGCCAGACTACCTCGCGCCACCGCCATGGCCACTGCCCACTGACGAAGTGACGATGATGGCCATTTCCTTCGGACATCTCAAAAGATATTTTTTGTTGCAAGTGCACCGATCTGAGTGCTGCACAGTTGCGCACTCTTTCTTGCTCACCGTATTCCTGTTGCAATTGCATTGGGGTGGTCCATCTGAAGGGACCTGTTAGGCTACGGTAGGTACGTGGGGATAGACCGACAGACGCTTATCGTTGTGCGCATTGAGAGTTTGAGACGTTTCTGTAGAGCGCTAGCTCTAATAGACTGTTTCTCCGACGTGGACTGGTGAACTACGAGAAGCCCGGCCGGGTCGGCCTCAATACTCAAGTGGCAGACGACGCCTCTCTTAACTAACCGTGCCAATGGTGGCTGATGAGCCGTCTACGTACTCGGCTATTTAGCTTGTACACTAGCACTCTGTGGTTTAGCACCCCGCATCTGGGCGGTGCCGCTGCTGGTGGTGGGCGCGGTACGTGGCCCCATTCGGAACGCGACGGGCATGCTTACCCCCACTTCTCGCCGGCGCAGGCACAGCAACGCCTGTGCTAGCGGCCGGGGGGAGGCGATGGCCTGTGCGGATGTGACGCGGCAGGCAGGGAGGTGCGCGCCCGCGGCATGCCGAGCGGCGTCGAGCTCGCCATGGGATTCGTTCGCGACGGGCCGCAGCGCGGACTCATCATGAGTTCATGGTATTTCTGGGGGGAGTGGGGGGTGACGGATGATGCGCTAGCTGCGCGCGGTCTCGTCGACGCACAAGTTCTTTCGGTACTCCGTCGGCGTCCGCTGGTTGGTCCAGCGCAAACGCCCGCGCACGACACGGCGGGTCAGTTTCTCCCGCCATGCCCGCCGGGCCCCACCGCAGGACCCCCCCGGGCCCGGGGGCGATCTGCGTAGCTGTGCCGAAAGGAGTCGCATTGAAGGCCGTCCACTCCACCCAGGTGTGCTAACCTGCAAGAGGCGGCCGGGGACCCGGAGTTGATCGATCGACATCGACCTCCTGCTGCTTCTTCACGCGGTGCCGGGGGAGGCCCGTTCGCCGGATTTTGTCGCGGGGCGCGGCTCCGTCAGGGTGGACCTGCCTCGCAGGTTGGGACCGTCGGATTCGTTCGTCCCGGACCCGGAGCTGGCTACGGCCTGGGTACGGCGGTACGGGGGGCGCTTATCAATATCCTGGTGTACGATTGCCGGTTTTGGTATCAGAGGACGAGCGGAGCGGAGGCGCCAGCCATGACTGTCGGTGTCGGTACGTCATCGACGGAATGACGGCGTTTTCAGCTGTGCGCACTGTGAACGTTCTTCTATACTGTGCGTATCGTTCGGCCGGCGAGAAAAACGGCGGGTACTGTGCACACAGCTGTAAGTGCAGCGTACGTTACGCCATGTCGGCGAACAAACTTGCGCGGACCAACTGGATGTCGGTCGGTCGGTGCGGACGGACGCGTTGTCAGACAGGCCTGTTGGTGTTCGTTTCCAGGGCCGAAGTCGCGCGGCCTGTTGTTGGTCTGGGGCTCGGGGCCTTGTCAAAAAAGACAGGCCTGTTGGTGCTCTTGGGCTCCGAGAGAACCGGCGTTGGCTTTCTCTGATCAGGCCCATAGCCCCATACGGTCCATTTTCAGCAGTTGCGTGTGTTTCCCGCGTAGCTCCATTCTGCTGCTTTCTGTTTGCATCAAACGTGAGGCAGTCACTACTGGATGAAGCTATATTACTATTTCTTTCGCGTTTTGCACCTGCCTTTTCCTAAGCTCCTTGTTTAGTTCACCTCCAACTTCCAACTTTGACACTATGCAAAAAGAAGATTCCCCATCACATCAAACTTGCGTTACATGCATGGAGTACTAAATGTAGACGAAATTAAAAACTAATTGCACAGTTTTGTTGTACTTTGCGAGACGAATCTTTTGAGCCTAATTAGTCAATGTTTGGACAATGATTCACAAATACAAACGAAACGCTACAGTGTGCTACAGTGCTGTAACAGTAATTTGGCACCTCCAAACTTTGGCAACTAAACAAGGCTAAGTTAGGTTGCAGTACTCAACACAAACTGCCCTTCCAGCTGTAAGCAACCGACGTGCTAGCTTAATCAGTGGTGGAGCCAGCCATGATTCCTAGGGAAGCTCTTCTTCTTCCTCCCTCTTCCTCCATCTTCTTCCTCCTCCTTTATCCTAAAAAATGGAGGGGGGACTCAAGGGGGAGCTCCATTGTTTTTGGGCATCAATCTTTCTCCCTAAAAGGGACTGCTAAAGTAGAAACTAGAGCAAACTTAGTGCACAAGGTTGACCTATAACTAGAATTCTAAAAAAAGCTTGACTTCAACCGTCACGTTTGGGCACATCCCCAACCTGTTTTATTTGGACCTCTCCACCTTTCAAAAAACAGGTCAAGTACGTCGCCTCGAAGATAATTGCGTACGATCGAAAGATAACTGCATCACAGTCCATTGTCGCGAGTCCCAACAAATCCTCCTCGCGAAAGTAACGCACTGGAATGAGAAAAAATGGATCTGATTCGGAATACTAGATAGCAAGCACCATACTTGCACAAGGACAATGACTCGATCGGCATTGACAGCGTTTAGTAAGCAGAAGCTGATCCATGTCTATCACCATTTATACAATAATCATTTTCTAAACCATCCAAAGAACGCACAAATCTCTCCATAACTGAACACTAATGGAACTAGAATGATGTATTGTAAGCCTAGTAGTAAGCATAGAACGGCCTCAATGCTCAAGACGAAGAATTCGTCACCTACTTGTCCAGCTCCAGCCAGCATCGATCGCAGAAATTTTTTCAGCAGGAAAGGGCATCCTGCAGCGCTGCAGGCCCCTGCCACCTATTCTGAAGTCCGAAGAAACTTCACCCTCCTCGTGAGACGACGGCACAGCTGGGAAACGCCCCGGGACGACGGGCGGCGCAGGCGCTCCTTATTATCTGACGAAGACGACGACGACACATCTGTCGACGACGCCGACGCCGACGCGTGCTCCCGGGTCTTGGCCCTCGCGATCTCCTCGTACACGAGCCTCTTCTTCTTGTAGAGGTACGCGGCCTCCCGGTTGATGGCGACGCCGTCCATGACAGGCTCGTGCAGAAGCGAGACCACGACGAGCAGGACCTTGTCCACCGACCACGCGGGCGTCCACCAGTTCTTGTCGGTCAGGAAGTCCAGGCACACCAGCCCAGTCCTCGGATCCACGTTGGGGTGGTAAACCTGTGTATAATCGCAGGTTCAGAGCAGCAGGACATGAGAACGCAGGCGTCAACACAAAACCGAAAAGGATTCGGCAATCATCAGAGAGATCAATCAAGCTGCAGCAGGGAGCAGGAGGAGACGAGACGATCATGGGCATCGCGCGTACGAACCTTTGTGGCGAAGAACACCTTGGGAGCCTTGAAGGGGTAGTCGCGCGGGAACTCGAGGCGGACGGCGAACACCCCGCCGTCGTAGGGGCTTCCCTCGGGGCCGACGACGACGACCTGCCAACGGAGGCGGTCCGTCGCGTCGGCGCCGGGGAGGCACCACTCCGGCGGGTCCGCCCAGAGCCCTTCGAGCTCCCTCTCGAGCCGCGTCTCCCAGCGACGGGACTTGTCTGCAGGCCGCGCGCCTCCCGTGGTCGTCGTTCGCCGGAGAGCGCCGCCGCCGGGAGCCATGATGGCCGGCTGGCCTTTGCCTTAACTAGCTGCAGGGCTGGCGAGTGGCGAGTCAACGACCAGAAGCCTAGAGATGGTTCCGGTGAAAGGAGGCCATGCCCATATATAGAGGGAGGAATGGAGCGAGATGGCCTTTTACACGCTACGCTGGCCGTGGTTGTGAGTTGTGGCCTTGTGGGCTTCTAGCTAGGTAGCACTGCGTACGTGGTGACACGCCGTGATCCCGTGATTGGCCGAGGAGACTCATCCGATCCATCTATTGATCGCAGATCCATCCGAGTAGTTGCATGAGGTTTTTCTAGTAATATAGATTTTGCTTTGCATCTAGACATAATCCTATATGTAGATGCAAAGCAAAATTTATGTATATAATAAAGTCAAAACAAACTACATTTTGGAACGGAGGGAGTACCATTTACTATATGCAATACCCAAATACACCACTATACCACTATATGTTAGAACTCATGGAATAGGCATGCGTACTGCATAAAGAAATGTACCACATGTATTCGAAGCACCAGATCGAACAATATTTTTTTAATCAAAGGGATACATTGATCTGAGAGAATATGCAATTCTAAGAATACTCTCATGATCAAGATGGCGGTGACAGAATATATATAAAACATACTCCCTCTGTCCCAAATTATAGGTCATTTTGACTTTTCTAGATGCATAATTTCAGCTATGCACCTAGATATATATTTGTTTACATACATATAAAATACTATGAATCTAGAAAAGTCAAAACGACCTATAATTTGAAACGAAGGGAGTATTAGCTAAAGCTACTATTGTTGCAAGAACAAGTACGGCCATATTTCGTTTGATAGCTTTTCGATCATAATTCATATATTTATATTATATTAGGGACGTCAAAGCACAACGTATAATCATAAATCAAGGGTAGAATTTACGCATGAAGAATTGCATCCAACTAGGTTAGATAAACTAAGTAATCATGGACAGCACGGTGGGCATACAAACTCAAACAGAACAATAATTCCAACTCGGTAATAAACAATCACAAAAATATCCCATGTCAACTGAAGAGTTTGCGCAGTGCCAAGTGTCAAATAACCGTAACAACTAAATTTCTAAGAAGGAGCTCAATTTAGTATGCCGTGGACCAGTAGTAACACTAAAACCTCACATCATTCTAGAAATAGGTTTCGTCTAAAACTAGAATATAAGGAATTGGCCTTGTATAACTGACCACTAACTACGTACGTACATAAGTAAAAGGTAACCACTAGTACTTGCAAATATAAACCTGGAAAAGCCATCGTTACAAGTCTCAACATCCAAATATGACAGGATAACGTGATGACTGAACACTATCATGAAAGCAATTATTCATGCCAATCTGATGAATCTACAACTGAACACTATCACCAAGGCTCCTCGAAGCATCAAGAGCTAATACGAGACATAATTATGAAGCAACAAGTAGATGGATTTGAAGCACCGAAATAAACTTTAAATCAAATTAAAGGGATATATTCGATCTGAGAGCAATGCATATGCAATCCTAGAAATACTCTCACTGATCAAGATGGAGGTGACATAATTTAAAACCTGAAGATTAGCTAAAGCTACGATTGTTGCAGAACAAGTACACGAGTAATTTCGATCACATAGTTGGATGATAAGAGTAAGAAAAATGAGGAATTTACAAATGAAGAATTGCATCTAATTAATAAGCCAGATGAAGTAAGCATGGACAGCATGATATCATAAACATTCATGAACAAAACAAAATTCTAACCTGATAAACAATTGCAAAAATATCCCGTCTCAACTGAAGAATTTATGCCGTGTCAAGAGTCAAATAACTTTATTAACAACAAAAAGGGAGCTCAATTTAGTAGGCAGTAGACCAGAAGTAACAGTAACACTAAAACCTCACATCATTCTCTCGAAATAGATTTCGTGTCTAGTAGAATGTTAGGAATCGGCTGGCCTTGTATAACTGACCACTACATACACTAACCCAAACCTGGGAAAGGTCATCATCACAAATCTCAACATCCAAATATGACAAGATAATACCAATCATGACAACATCTCATGATAGTGCCATACCAATCAGAAGTAAACGCACACCAGCTTGAATCTGCAACTGAACGAGACACAATTATGAAGTAGCCATCGTCTCCTTCTCAACTTCAATTGCGTACGCTATAGACCATCAAGCTACCTTAGACAGAAATGATCCCTCTTTTGCTACTCTCCTACACGGCCTTGACGGTAGATGGCGACGCGACGGGCCGGCGTCCCTGAAGAAACGCCACCGTCCTCCTCCACAGGAGGCTCACTCCCTTCTCACGTGGCGACGCGACCTTGCGGCGGCGCGCCTCCGCCGACGCAGCAGCGGCGGCGGCGCGGAGCCTGTCCGCCTCCCGGCGCCTCTCTTTCTTCTCCAGCTCCGCGTTGTGAGCGGCGATGGCGTCGCAGTAGTCCTCCCAGTTCTCGTCCCCCTTCTCCTCCAAGTAGTAGGAGGCGACCGGCGTGGAGGCGTACCTCCGGGTCCACGCCCTGGCCTTCCTCTCGTACAGCTTGATGTCGCTCTTGTAAAAGGCGCGCGATGTGGCCGTTGATCGGGTGGTCGAGCATGGGGTCGTGGAGAACGGAGACGATGGAGAGGAGGAGCTTCTCGATCGTCAGGGCCGGGCTCCATTTCTCCCGGAAGATGTCGAGGACCATCTGCCCCTCCGAGTTTATATTTGGGTGGAACACCAGCGCGTGGATATGGCGCAGTTCATCATCGATGCATCTCGATTGAAATTTAAGGAAGCGGGGTAAAATGGAGGGAAATTTGTTAAGTTGGGGTCGATTGAAATGAACATGAGAATGCTGGATTCGTGCAAGAAATCGCGGATCGAGCGGACAGTGGTTAGAAGTTAGAACTCATACCTTCGTCTTGAAGGCTATATTCGGGGGCTCTATGGGATGATCGGCGGTGAACCGGATGTCGATGGGGAACGTCCCGCCGGCGTACGGGGTGCCGTCGGGGCCGTCGATGATCACCTCCCAGTGGAGAGGTCCGTCACCGGCGACGGGCCAGGACGGCAGAACGCCGGCGGGTCGACCCACAGCCGGTACAGCTCCTCCGGATCCGCCGCGTGCAGGACGGCTCCGCCTTGGTCGGGGACGACGGTGAGGCGCCCATCCGAGCCCCGCCTGCACGCAGCTGTGCTCTGAAGTCTGAACCCTTGTGCGCTCTGCTCAGGTGGAAAGGCTGCGCGGTATAAATAACTGCTAGTGCTCGAGGGATCGGGTGGCGAAGGAGATGGACGACCGCGTCCCCGTGGAGGCCGCCGTGGCTGACATGTGGGTCACCGACTCACCGTCTTGGCTACTGACTAGTAGCGTTGTAGTTTCGTTCAATTCAGAGTTCAGAGCTTGTGGCCTTGTGGGCTTTCGGGCCGAGCATCGAGCAATGGACCTGGTGTGACGTGGAAAGGCGTCTGCCATTTGTTATTTCCCGCTGAATGTTTGGGCTGCCATCGCTGAATTCTTCTTGTGCTAGTATTATTAGAGCATCTCCAAGAATACCCAAAATTCACTCCAAAAATTTGTTTTGGAAACAAACTCAAGAATACGGCGGGAACAAACTCAAGAATACCTGCTCCAACAGTGGTCCAATCCGTTGCCCAATATTCCCGCGCGCACAATTCAGACGGAAATCCGAGCCATTTTTGCGCCCGTCGCTCACACTTCCAATCGCCGAAGATTGAGCCGAGCCCGCCGATTTTTCTTCCTCCCGCGCGGTTTCTTCTCCTTCGCGCCATTTTCCCTCTTCCCCATCCATACGGCGCCAAGCCCTCCAGGCCTCCACAGGCGACGCTGGCACGGTGGTGCGTTGACCACCGCGGCTTGTAGGTGTGGAAAAGGGGCAGCTTGAATAGTACCGCTGCTGGCTGCCTATTTTGCTCGAGCGGAGAGAGGAGGGATGAGAGAGGTGGCGCATGGTGCTCGGATGTGGCGCATGGAGAGCATGGATGTGGAGCTCGGATTGGAAAGAGGGAGGATTGGAGGATAGCTGCTAGCTGCCAATTGGGTGCTTCGGTTGATAGAGAAGGGACAAGGGAGTAGTGTTGGCCGGCTGGGAGGAGAGGAAGATCAAGCTATTGCCGATTTGCTTCGTTGAGAAGAAAGGAGAGGATGGAGTCATGGAGAAGAGCGGCGGCAGCTTCTTTGTGGGATTGGAGGGGTGAGAGGTGAGGATAATTTGGGAATTATATCGTGGCTGCTTAGGGTTAATGGTTAATTCATCCGGTATTCTTTGCTCGTGCCATTTTTTAATGGAGGCTAAGGCGTTGATCAACAGATAAGCATTGAGCAATTAAATTATTTTATTAGAACTAATTTTGGGAACTGTTGGAGCAGGAGTCTTTTTTCCTCCCAATATTTTTTGGCAGGGTCCCAAAACAAGTTTTTATAGCATTTGCAGTAAATGGATACTCTCTCCATTCGCAAGTGACGTTTATTTGGACATCGACACAAAGCTCCAAAATGTTAACAGCAAAATACACTGGGATTCTCAGCTAGGTCCAACTCACAGATGGAGGATCTACTAACCTAGATGAAAGTCCTGGAAATGTTAAAGAACCCCCAATGCATATTGTACTCAATTCTTGTAAAACAATAGTAAAAACACACTTTTATGAAAGAGTAAAATACACCATCATCCGTAAACTTATTCAAAGCTGTCGCTTAGGTTCATGAAATATTAGTTTATCGATCTAGGTTTCTAAACTTGCCAAGTGCTTCACTCAAGGTCCAAACATCTCTAATTAGCGTTGACCAGACTACTTGGCTCTTGGCATCGACGTGACATACATTTCACCTCAAAATTCCGACATATCAGTGACAACATCATCTTTCTTGGCATTCTCTCTCAGATGACCATGGTAGCAGGGCACATGAGCAAGTATATGTTGAGTTGTTGACTAGTGATATGTGGGGCCCGTTTGGTTCCCTTTGCTTATTTTTAAGCAAGTGTCACATCAATATTTAGATACTAATTAGGAGTATTAAACGTAGACTATTTACAAAACTCATTACATAAGTGGAGGCTAAACAGCGAGACGAATCTATTAAACCTAATTAATCCATCATTAGCAAATGTTTACTGTAGCAACACATTGTCAAATCATGGACTAATTAGGTTTAATAGATTCGTCTCGCCGTTTAGCCTCCACTTATGTAATCGATTTTGTAAATAGTCTACGTTTAATACTCCTAATTAGTATCTAAACATTCGATGTGACGGGTGCTTAAATTTAAGCAAGTGAACCAAACCAGGCCGTGGTCATCAAGCGTCACAATCAATAATAAAGGGGAGGGGCGGCATGCACGCAAACTTTGCACGGACCTTTATGACACTCTTGAGCAAGTTTGATAACCACTCGATGCACTTCAATCTTTATAAAACTACATGCTACCTCCGTATCAAAATATTTATTATTGTTGACTTCTAATCATGATGTTTGACCATTCTTATTTAAAAAAATTATGCAAGTATCATTTGTAACTTACTTTACCATCAAAGGTATTTGAAGCATGACTTATCTTTTTTATATTTGCAACAAATTTTTGAATAAAACAAACAGTCAAACGTTATAAGAAAAATTCAACGGCGACAAAGATTTCAATACGGAGTGAGTAAATTTCAAGACAAGTGTGACGGTATCATTTACAAATATCCAAGCTTCACAAATTTTAAAAAAAATGCAAAGTTTGTATTATTATCTTAAGACAAACATGGCTGAAGGGAGTATGCATTAGCATGTTTTATTCTGATATGGTCAGGACTAAATTTAGACAATCATTTTCTCATGCAATATAATAGTTACAATACCAATAAAGTGTACGATCTCCTCGAAATATATACAAATCCACCTTTACATCTTCTACTACACACTAATAAACATATAAAGTTTGTTTCACTCCTAAAAACAAGCGCACCCAGTATAGTTGGACAAAGGGAGCATGGTAGACGGCGGTGGTCGCCGCCAGGACGAGCAGGGTCCGCGGCAAACGACGGGGGCGGCTAGTGTGGGCGAACGACGGCGGCAGCCAAGGCTAGGCGCGGGCGGCCAATGGTCGCAGGCCGGCGGGCAGAAGGCCTTGGTAATCATAGTTCATACTGTGACATATTTTTTTCTTATTTCTTTAATCAGAAAACGTGGGCCACGAGAGCATTGGAGAAAAGAGATTAGCCTAACATGTGGGATCCACGCGTCATGTTCATCTCATTGTCCAGTCACCCCGCCACGCATGCAGTTTAACCCATGTCATGAAGATTTGGATATCCGGTGAACCAATTAGCAAGTATAGGGATTTGAATTTCAATGTGCATTTTAGAAGTTTGGGGACCTGGATAATCAGGTGAACCAATTAGTAAGTATAGGAATTTCAATGTGCATTTTAGGAGTCGTGACAACATCATCTTCTTAGCATTCTCTCTCGAATGACGATAGTAAGTATAATAATAGGGTGGGGTTGGGGGGGGGGCGTGCATGCTTATGACGTTGAGCAAGTTTGTCAACCAATCGATATATTTCACTCTCATTATAAAACTACATGCATTTCAAGACAAGTGCACCGGTATCATTTACAAATATCCAAGTAAAAAATGGAAAGTTTGTAATTATTGTCTAAGACAAACTCAACATCATATATGGCTAAGGAGTATATATTAGTGTGTTTTATTTTGACATGGTCAGGACTAAATTTAGACAATCATTTTCTCATGCAATATAATAGTTACAATAGCAATGTGAGATGTCCTTGAAATATATACAAATCCACTTTTATGCACGTTAATAAACATATAAATTGGTTTCTGTTCTAAAAACAAGCGCGTCCAGTATAATTGGACAAAGGGAGCAGCACGGTAGAAGAAAAGCGCCTCATAGAGGTAGCAAACGGCAAGGCGACGGACCATCCCTGAAGAAACGCCACCACCCGTTTCCACGTCACACGGGGCAGCAACGCGATCCTCCTTGCACGGGCAGGCCAAGACGACGCGGCGGCGCGGTGCTCCAATGCCTCTTCCTCCTCTTGGTGGCGCCGCCTCTCTTCCTCGTAGCGGCGCAGCCTCTCTTCCGCCTCGTCGGCAGCACGCTTGGAAGGCGACGGCGTCGCAGTGGTCCAGCCACCGCTCGTCTAATTCGTCGGTCGGGTAGTGGGAGACGATCGGCGCCGAGTACTTCCAGGTCCACGCAATGGCCAGCTGCTCGTACAGCTCGATGTCTCTCTCGTACACGTCGTTGACCTCGTCGTTGGTCCGGTGGCCGTCGAGCATGGGGTGGCAGAGCACGGAGACGATGAAGATGAGGGATCCCGTGAATGGTCGTTGCCGGGCTCCAGTCCTCGTAGTGCAAGATGCCCAGCGTCATCTCCCTATCCGAGTTGATGTTCGGGTGGTACACCTGCGGGTAGAAACAGATGCAATGGCACGGTAAGAGACCATGGAATTGATTGCAAAGAAGCGAGATAAAGACGATGAACTAATCCATATAAAATTGCTGGAGTAATTTTTTTTTGGAAACAATTGCTGGAGTAATTAAGTACCTTGGTTTTGAGGTGATCTTTGGGGGACTCAGGGGATAAATATAATGCTGAAGTCGATGTCTACGGGGAACGTCCCTCCGAAGTAGGGGCTGCCGTCGGGGCCGTCGATGACCACCTCCCAGTGGAGGAGGTCCGTCACCGGCGACGCGCCGGGCCGGCAGAACGCCGGCGGGTCGACCCATATCTTGCGGAGCTCGCTCCGGATCCGTCGTATGTCCGGCTCCAAGCCCATCGTCCTTCCTCCCTCCCTCCCAGGTGTGCTCTGATCTGATCAGTCGCCGTGTCACGGGTGCTGCGCGCCTGCGCCTGTGGGGGAACCGGGGAATCCCTGTTCGTTGAGGCGAAGTCTGCGTTGTTGATTCAAACGTGGTAGTGCTGGAGAGATCGCTGGAATCCACGGCGTCCAACCCTCGAGATCAATATATAAGCGGTCTTCCGTGTCCGACTCCGACTTGTGGAGTCCCTCTTTCGCGAGACGACTTTGGATACACGGAAAAAGGA
This sequence comes from Setaria viridis, assembly GCF_005286985.2. NCBI lineage: Eukaryota > Viridiplantae > Streptophyta > Magnoliopsida > Poales > Poaceae > Setaria > Setaria viridis. Next base: position 36,038,950 of record NC_048263.2, read on the forward strand.
ACGTGGGGTATGATTCAGAGGTACGGAGTACGATGTCGGAAACGAGCAAGCAACCATTTGCCAGCAATCACCGAACTTGCCCAAGGAAAAATAACTCGGCACTGATAAACTTTAGTAATTAGAAGTTCGTTCCCACCATTTTTTTTCTCGAACTCGACACTGCGTATCTTTGTATTAGGCAGAAGATTGTTTGATTACACAGCACGCTCCGTGCGGTTTCTCATGCGGATTACTCTCTCCGTCCCAAAATAAGTGTTGGTTTAGGAAATTTTGGACACATTAGTAGTTGTGAGAAGTGACCATGCTACCCCTAATTACTCATATTAGTTATGGTTGAAAGATGTGCATACGTTTTGGTTTTCTAAATCCTGAATAAATGGATGTGCATTGTAACAAGAGAAAAAGCATCAATTAATCATTTTATTGGCTCTATGCACTTCTCAATACATGTTATTTTTATTGATGTGAGTGTTGCTTTAATTAGATAAGTCTCACTAGGAGCTAAATGAACACTCTTTGTGGGACAAAATTTGAAGGTTAAACGAACACTTATCTTAGGACGGAGGGAGTACTCACCAAACAGTCTACCTAGTTTACGCGCCCCGGCCGCGATCCAGAGATCAATATCCTGCCTGATCCCATTTAGAATGATGGACATACACGCCGAGCGCTGGTCGAAGAGACGAGCGTTTCGCTCCTTGCATACTCCAGGTGCCAGCCTACGAGCATGAAGAGCGATGACACCCCTTTCCTCCTGTCCGCTGGCTGGATCGACATCAGGTATTCCCACCAGTCCTGCGTAGTTGTTGCTGTGCCGAAGATACAGGAGCACCGCGCCCAGGAGAGGAGAACGCCAACCACCAAACTTCCTTCGCAACCGTGCACGTTACTTAGAATGATCCGTTGTTTCAATGTCCTGATCACAAGGGAAGCAGCCAAGCAGGTATCGTGGGCCGCGATCCAGATGCGTCGCCTGCATGCCAGCCAGAAGAACTTCGCTCTAAAAGATGCCCATGTCTTCCAGGTAAGTTCTGCCCCCTGAAAGGCCATTCTTCCCCCCGATGCAACATTGGATACGCCAATTTCGCTGTGTAACAACCCTCCGGTGTCCACCGCCAGCGTACGACGTCTTCTTGCTCGGTCTTCACGTCGCAGTCCGGGCCGTGGGTTCTAGTGGGCTCACTGTGCATTGCAGATTACTGCATGCTATTGTAACAACCGATAATTCACATGTAACAGATTTAATTATATCCCAGCATAGCACACGTCTCACGAAATTCATTTCTTCACCCGGACAGCTCAGAGCGAGGCAACGAGGGCAAGAGTACAGTTGCCACCGAAGCTTCGCATCTGATCTGAGGAACTACAGTCACGCCAACAGGACTCGCAATTCACCGGAATCCAACACATTGACGTGCGCCTCATACCCATGAAGGCGGACCTATATAGTCATCCGTGCATTTCTTTTTATACACGACGAGCACGGTACAGCACTTATTAATTCAATTATCAGGTCAACTTAGAGTTCTGATTTAACGATTAACCACCCGGACTTTATGCTGACAACATTCGGCGAAGCTGCGGGTACATCAGGCCCGACACCCGTTTGGTTCCGCGTCAAAACAAGGAGTCGAGGTACGAGTAGTTGTGCAGGCGGCCGAACTGGAGCAGACTGCCATACGTTCTATCCCAGACCCCGACGAAGAGCATGTCGGTGTCGGGGCTGAAGGACGTGCCGGATATCTCGCCAAAGAAGTCCAGCTCTTGCCTTCTGTTGTAGTCACTCTTCACGTCGTAGACGTGCACAAAGTCAGCAGGTTCCGCCATCGACATGAACTGCCCATCCGAGGTGAAGCGGATGGACCTGATGGCTCCGAGGTTACCCCTCAGAACATGGACGGCTTTAGAGAGGTTTCTCGTGTCCCAGATGCGGCATGTCTTGTCTTGGTTGCCAGTAGCAAACGTTCGCCCATCAGGGCTCCAAGCCGATGCAAATGAGAAGTCCCGGTGACCTTTTATTGAATGAAGAGTCTGCAAAGATAAAATGGTGAGCTCTCTTAATCATATATACCCTACCAGCAAATTAATGCAAGGATCTGTTGATCTGAGCTTAGTTAGCATCCTCATGGCAACCGAATACCTTTCCAGAGTTGGCATCAATAAGTAAACCATCAGGGTCATCACCCACAATAACAACCACCTTTCTGTCAGGACTCAATGAAGTATGCTGCATCGACAAAATAAAAATACACAGTAAGAACAGGTACAGAAATAAAAATATGGAAGCATTCCACTATATTTAACCTAGAGTAAAATATATGGCCGGTCCCTAAACTTGTTCGAGTGTGTTGTCATCTAGGTCCCCAAACTTCCAAATGCAGATTTAGGTCCATAAACTTGCTAATTGCATCACGTGAGGTCCAAATTATCATAATTTGTATTAAACTGCCTGCGTGGCATGACTGTATGTTGACATGGACTGTACATGTGGGTCCGACATGTTAGCCCCATCCATCCTCTCTTCTCAATGTCCGTCCACTCGCTCATTGCCCCTCTCATCTGGGGCCTGGGTGAGAGGCTCCAGCCGGAGCGAATGGATTCGTGGTCCCCGTGGCTTGCCGCCAGGCGCAAACCGCTGCGATGCTTGCCAAGGTCTTGCCAAGTCACCATTCTCAGCTGCCAATGCGGCCTACCAGGTTTAGGTTGCTGACTCTGATCTAAAGCAACCACACTCAGGAGGGGAGCTTCTGTGAGGTGGCATCAGTGGTAGGAACAATACAGCAGTTTATTCAAGAAGAGTAGCCTGGTTCAATGATTGTGGCCTCTCAAATGATAACAGATCTCCAAGGGGGAAGATAGCATTTCACCTTTCCCAGCCTAAAAAGAAAAATTGAAAAAAAAGCACAGAGACTGTACGGGAGTGGACAGTGTGGTATATTTCTGAACGGCATGACCTTGCAATGGCATCAAAGCTACCATGTCAGTTTGATGGTATATTTCTAAAACCAGCTTGGGTGTCATAGAACCAATTATTCCAATAAATAAAAATTGTAAATATTTGTGTTGACAACATGTGAGCAAAAAGGGATCTCCAATTCAACAGTAGTGAAGCAACCAACGATATGTTGCAAACAGAGCACAAGGTAAAAGAAACTAGAGGAGCTTACATTCACTGGCCATTCAAACTGAAAATACTTGCAGAGTCGGAATCCCTCCATGTCATAGTCTCTCACACCAGAGTCGTTATTCGATGCTATGAAGTGAACGGCGCCACTGGGGGTGTAAAATGAAAACTCAAATGAATACATGTGTTATGCATTCACAGATAGCATCTTTAGTAACACAAATAGGAAGTTACCTTGAGGTATTGAATATCTCAACTGCATTGGTAATAGCGTTGTCATCATAAGTTGTTCGGCCGCAAAAACTAATTCCTTCCCGATCAAGGTGCTGCAATTCACATCAATAGAAGATAATTAATTGAACAAAAAGATCATTATTTAGAACAAACAAGCAGATTAGCCATATGAACATATCAAAATCAGCTATTATACTGGTCTCATATTTGCATCCATCATAAGGTCCCAATTTCCATGAGGCCCCGTTTGGATCCTTGGAATTGAATTCCATTCTAATAATCATAATTTAGACACAAATTAATTAAGCTAATATAGTTGTATGTGGAATATATTTGTATATTATTGTTTGTCATATGGGAGAGATACTTATGTGCTGCACTTCTGCTATAGGGAAGCGAGTCGAAGAGCATGCTATAAGTTGCACATTAGAAAGATAGCATGAGGATCTATAGAATCAATTTCCATCTCCCACCCCCATGAATTTAAGATAGACTTATATCTAAACTCTGGAAAGTTGTGGAATGCCACATTCCAAGACAAATAGCCTACTCCATTAAGTAGATTCCAATTCCTTCAAAATGAAGGGATCCAAACGGGTCCTGAGAGAAAACTCCAGTGGTAAGAATAAGTAGTGCACTACAACCTTTTAGTGTGCCATGAGCATCCAGTAGAAGAGCAAATTGATACTACTGAATAGCAGAGAATAATGCATCATGTCAAAGCTAGTAGTGTGCCAATAGCTCGTGCATCAGCGGCTTTGGTTCAAATGAACTTGAAACATTTTGCATGACTTACTTTGCAGATTAGCTCTCCTTGAAAACCACCAGCTATAAGCAAATTGTCCTTGACAGCCAAGGTACTAACTTGAGTCTGAGAAAAACCCTCGGATAAACTTCCCGAGCATTTCTGTACAAGGATGACCATTAATAATATAAGTCGTCTAAAAAGAATGAACTTAAGTCTTATACAGAAAAGGGAAATGCAACAACGTAACAATGTATCATACCTCCCTTGGTGCCACATGTCCTTCGACATTCATAAGTTCAGTATTCATACCACTCAATGCTGACCAGTGACGAATTGAGTAACTTGACGTAAAGTAGACATCATGCTTGGATGTAGCCCACACCAAATTTCTCAGCTGCAGGCACAAAATCAGACACATTGGTTACCCTCAACATTTACACATCAGAACCACATAAGAGAGGATGGATTTAATAAGGAGTTCAACACCAATGGCAAGAGGTCAGCTGGAATCTTTGTTTTGTTTTGAAAAGAGAACATAGGCAAATCAGACCATGCAGATAGCCCCAGGTCCCTGAATATATTGATTGTTTACCTCAGCAGAACATCTCCAGAAAATATAGAGACGAATTAATAAAAAAAGGTAACGCAATCCTTTACACAGTTATCAGGTGCAACTAGTATTCCTTTCCAAAAAGGAATAAGTGTCAGTAGCCAAATTCCAAGTATCCATGCAAAGTTTTAAGTACTTTTTCATGTTTCAATAAGTTTTGTGTATCTCATTATACATCCAAGAAAACCAACACAGTTAAAAGCACGATTCAATGTATATGCAGCTTTTGTGTATGAATTAGTAGTGAGAATGTGGAATCACATACAGTGAAGTTGATTGAAATAGACCGACTAAGCCACAATTTGAGAAATCTAGCAACTTATTATGTTATGTTAATATTCAACACTCGGCAAATTCACTATAACAATAAAATGAAAAGAAATTTGAGAGATTGCACATTGACAAGTCCGAAGATGGTTTTTATGAAATTTTAGAACATGCTCCCATGAGGAAACATCCAGAAAATTGTACCACCTATTAACACGACATCTAAACAATTGCACCAGATAATTACCATATAGCATATCTCAAAGGCCAAAAGTGAAAGAAAAGGGAGTTCGCTCACCTGAAAATGTAGAATAGTTGATTTTACTGATCTAGTATTTTGTCTGAACTCATAATACATGCCGCCTTTCTCTGTTGGGTTGCAATCCTGTTCCATGACTAGTGTCAACCGCATGAGAGAGGATATTTTACAGGAATGAACCTCCTAAAAGATTAGAAGGGGCACACCTTTATTGCTTCTTCCCCAGAGTTAGGTACATTCTCATAATTTTTGTACTGTTCTAATCTGGTCTGTCTGTATTTTTCACGAGTTACAGGTAGCCTCTCCCAGAGTATTCCTTGCATGTCTTTTCCTTTTCTCGCGTCTGCTGATGAAGTATCTGGGATATCATCATTCTGAACAGAAAAAATAGAAAGGACAACCATAAGAGCATTGAAGTGATTAGTAAAGCAACCGGACTAACGTTCTAGTTGAACACAAATGGTATGCTATGCGAAGGATTTTTTAGATTAAATTTAGTGCAAACTGTAGATGATCGATTTTCTTGCAATGCATCATTTTGTGTCGAACGAGACCGACCCCACTCCTGCTCCTTAATGTTTATTTCTGCCCCAAGCTCCTCTCATGGACTCATTACCACACCAAAATTGATCGATAACTCAAAAGAGTGTGGTACCTATTGTCTCTTGATACAATCAATTCATCAAGGGTATTAATGAAGTTTCCCAGGGAATCATCATCATACTGTGGAAACAACATGATCCTCTTGATGGATACGGATGTTTCCCAAGTATTCTTTACTGGGCTAGTAAGACATGAATTGGTATTACTGGATAGACGTGTCAGATGTGGCTTCAGGTACCAACCATTCTCAAATTCTGCTCCATGGCAGAGGCTTCCCTTGAGCATGGATATAAATTTGGATGATAATAAACTATTTTTCCTTGCACTAAGTAGCACCTAAATATTCCATCACATCAAATGCCCAATGATTGGTACAATAGAAAACCACATTTGTACAGAAGTCAGTACAGCTAAAAGAGCAATCTTATAGATTTGAGACTGGACATAAGCATTATTTCAGATACTACTACAATTTCAGAAAACAAATAAATTAACAGTGACTTACATCGTTACATCTGGTAGTAGGACAGAGTAGATCAAACAACGTAAATATTTACATATCAAATTTTATAAGTTACTAAGGAAAAAGCTATGGGAAGATACAGGAGTAGAACTTACGGAATTAAAACTGATAGCAGACAAAGGACATTGTGCAACCATATAAGATACGGTAAGAAACTGTGTCAATGATCTATTCCATGGATTCAGCGTATGTTTGGTTCTATTGCTTAAGCTGGCAAGCTGGGCAAGGTTAGGCTATTCTAGCTGAGAAGGTGAGGCGACAAGAGAATTAAGTTGTTTGATTGTTCTTCTGAGTGAGCAAGCTTGCTTGGTGCCTCAACCAGAGCAGCAGCAGGTAATGAATTTTGGAACTTGGAGCACTCCTACCCAAACATTCATGACATGCATCTCAAATAAGATAATAGGACGTCCTCAAAAAAAAATTAGATAATAGGACAACAGATGCCAGGTCCATTTACTAGAGACGCATGTGTGCAGCAGTCTAGCACTCAAAGCTTATTCCCTAGCAGGGGTAGTTCTCCATCGATGTGCAAACTTGCCTTGCCCAGGCCGGGAGCAAAATGGCTCAGTTGCCTTGGCAAGGTTTTCCTTGCCCTGACAAGCTAGCTTGCCCAGCAAAGCAACCTTTCAAGGCAGCTAAAACACATCCCTTTTTTTGCGAGTAAGGTAAAACACATCCTTGCCCAGCAAGGCCAGGATAGGCTGGGAAAAATATCTAATATATCCTGTATAAACACAGGCACCCTCAATAAGTGAACCAAGCAAGTCACTGCCACTGGAAGAGGGCTCTCATTAGTTCATTATCTGGTCAATGCTCACCATATATTGCTACATCACCAATAACATGTAGACTACATAAGTGAAACACTCCAGCAGCAACACTCCATGAATCGGCTCACATAGCCCACGGCGAAGGAGATGTCCGGCTGCATGTGCGTCAGGTACCTCAGCCCGCCCACGATGCTGCGGTGTCATGTGGCGTCGACCTTCTCCGCGATGCTGTCCTTTGACAGCTTCAGCTTCTCCATTGGCTAGGAGCTTCCTTGCGTAGGCGCTCTGGCAGAGGGTGATGGCGTGGCTGCTCTGCTCTACCTCGATTCCAAGATAGTAGCTAAGTAGGCCCAAATCACTCATGCGGAACATCGCCGTCATCTCCCTCTTGAGCGCGTCAATGTCTTCTTGCTCCGGGCCGGTGATGATAAGACCATCGACATAGACGCCGACGATCAAAGCCTTGCACGCCGCCCGCCGGATGTAGAGCACATGCTCGGTGGCGCACTTGGTGAAGCGGAGGGATGTCAAGCTCTCATCGAGCTTGGTGTTCTAGGCGCACGGGGCCTGCCGCAAGCCGTAGAGCGCCTTGCGCAGGCGGAGCACCTTGTGTTCTTCTCCGGCGACGGCGAACCCCGGCGGCTGTTGCACAAAGACTTCCTCTTGGAGCTCGCCGTTCACGAAGGCGGATTTGACATCCATGTGATGTACTCACCAGTCCTTGGTCACCGCCAATGCCAACAACAGCCGCACGGACTCCATCCGTGCCACCGGGGAAAAAACTCCCTCGAAGTCGATCCCCTCGTGCTGCACGAATCCTTTCGCCACCAGCCTCGCCTTGTGCTTCACGACGTTGCCCAGCTCGTCGTGCTTCACCTTGTAGACCCATTTGAGCCTAATCGGCCAGCAATTTGCCGGTGGATCGACGAGCGCCCAAGTCTCGTTCTCCTCGATTGAATTCATCTCCTCAATCATCGCCCGCCGCCACTGAGGATCTTGCTCTGCCTCCTTGAATGTGGCCGACTCTTCTGCGCTGCCCAAGTGCAGCTCCTGCTCCTTTAGCTCGCGCGTCGCCAAGCTAGGAGCATCCGTGCCGCCGATGTAGTCTTCCAAGGAGCGGAATCGGAGCGGCTCACCGTCGTAGCTAGCGTCGATGTGCGGGGACACCACGGGCGCCGGAGTGACATATTGTGCACCTCCGGCGGGTGTCCTGGTGTGCCGCCTCCTTCCGCCTGCCCTCCTGCGTCTTCCCCTTCTCCTGGAACAAGGGATCCCGCTAGGGAAGACGGCGGCGTGGCTTCCCCTATTCCTGAAACAGGGGAAACTCTTCGATCTTCCGCCGCCCCTCCTTCACCGCCGGCGTGTTCTTCATACTCAATGGTGAAGTTGGTGCCTCTACCGCCCACCACTTCTCCTCCGCTGGACTCCCAGTCCCAGCTGGCCGCCTCGTCAAAGACGACATCCCGCGATACCACGACCCACCGTGCTTGAGGATTGTAGAGCCTGTAGGCCTTGCTTCCTTGCTCATAGCCTAGGAACACCATCGGCTTGCTCCTATCGTCAAGCTTCTTCAGCCCCGACTTTGTCTCCTTCACGTGCCCGACGCAGCCGAAGGTCCGGAGGAAGGAGACGTCCGGCTTGCGCCCATGCCATGCTTCAAATGGCGTCGTCCCCTTCAAACTCTTCGTCGGTGAGCGGTTCAAATTGAACACCGCCGTGCTCACCACCTCACCCCAGAATGCCGCCAACATCTTCTTGGCTTTGAGCATGCTGCGCGCCATCCCGACGATCGTCTGGTTCCTCATCTGGTCAATGCTCACCATATATTGCTACATCACCAATAACATGTAGACTACATAAGTGAAACACTCCAGCAGCAATTAAGATGATAAGTGTTGGCAATGGCCAAGGTAAGCTCCCTGAGCTCACTCTCCACACACACACACACACACACACATAGAGCTAGAGGTAGAAGAATATGAGAAGGAGCACAACACACACACACAACTCTCTGTTGCTACTGAACTGCTTGAGCTGCAGCTGCTCATCTACTCTTTATAGAGCACAAAGTCAAAGAAGAGTACACAAAGCTATGAATGTATCTAGCAACTATACTACCAACTACTAGTACTATGTACATGACAGGGCTTACTGCCCACTACTCATGGCACTGCTGCCTTATACGGCAGGCAGTGGCCATACAGGCCATACAGCCGGCCAAGGAGCTCTACCTGCTCCATTGACTTTGCAAAAGGAAGAGAGAAGCAATGAGCTGAGCAATTAACTAACAATAAGCGCTTCTTGTCATTGTTGGAACTACTCTACTCAGACAATAAAAATTGTGTATGAGAAAAACTTTGTATAGACTTAACTGAACATGCGACAAAAAAAGAAAGATATCATTGATTCGCAGCATTCAGTCCTACCTACGTCAGTGAAACAGCACGGCGTATTCACGATGATAAGCGTTTATAGTTGTCATTGGAACTATGGGCCTGCTTGGATGCTGCCGCCGGCTTGCCCTGCCAACAGGTTGGCCGGCCAAATATTGGCGCAGAATTTGGCCGTGCGTCAGCGTACGTTGAGCCCTGCGGCAACTGCGACGTCAGGGCACGCCAAAATTTGGCGCTGAACCAAACGCCTAGGCCAATGTCAGTCAACGGCCAATATTTGGCTCGGCAAGCTAGGGCCAGCATACAAACGCACCCTATTGTACTCAGCCCAGCCAATAAGAGTAGTGTCTGAGAAAAAGTTTTGTATAAAATTGATTGAACATGCAACAAAAGAATAATTAAATATCTCATTGGTTCACGGCACACAGTACTTCCACTACAAGTAGTACATGGGCTATATGAGGGATACAATAAAGCAGCATTATTAGTAACAATAAGCATTTCAAGTTGTCAGCCGCATAACATTCTAATCACCCAATAAGAAGCGTGCATCACAAAAGTTTTTTGCAGACTATTCACCCATGCTACAGGCAACAAAAGAAAAAAGGAACGGAAACATACCGAGTGGGCATAATTATCATCATCCGAATCAAAATCCATAAAACCTCGATCTTGATGCTCATCGACCACGTCATCAACAGGATCATCCATGTCGTAATCATAATCATCCTCCATCTCTTCAGCGTGGTCGTCGTGATAGTAGGACATCGATCCTCTCATAGGAGAGATGTGACTCTTCCCTGCAAACAGAAACAACACACCCCCATGAGTAACCATACCCTCACTGACATAAATTGCATATTTGCATATCATTAGAGCAAGCATCTCTACAACCTCCTAAACTAATCCACTCCACAAGTCCACAGTACTTTCCAATCATAAAAATCTATATGCGCTCTTCTAAGTTTCTGATAGCACGTAACCAGAGGCGGACCCCAATAATTTTTGCGAAAAAAGTCGAAGCTAGTAGGTAAAATAAATGCATATACTTGTAATTGGGTCAGATCCGAATACAAATAGCTTTACGTTAGGGTTTGGGGATTGGGGTGCTCCGTTTCGCACAGCGGGAAGAGGGAAGAGAAGGGGCGCGCATACCTGGTGGGCGCTCGTCCCTGGCGAAGGGCCCAGCGAAGCCGCGGGCGTCGCCGCTCGCCCAGTCGTCGCCGCCAGGATATGAAGGCCGAAAGAGAGGGAGAAAGTGAACGGGGGAAATAAAAAAAGGATGAGGGCGGCGCACCGCAGGCAACGCGTACGCAGCGACGCGCTCGGGCCTCGGGCCGTCTCGAACGCTCTATGGCAGGTGCCGTTTGGGAAACGGGAAATAAGGTGACCCAAACTCTTATTTGGATATTGGGAAATAGATATGCTCTGAAATTGAGAATGAAAAATAAAAGTTTCTATCTGAACGATGTTATTTTGACGAGGGGATGAGTTTGGGTGAGAAATGTCGTCGGAGCTTAAGAGACGCCGCTCGCCTGGCTGTGCGGGGCTCTGGGTTGTGGGTTACAGTGCACTCGTTCGTGCCGGCCGGCGGTGCCGCAGCCTACCCTGCGTGCGTCACGCTAGAAGCATAAACCACATCTTGCCGCATCCAGCGTCTACCGAAGTCGCATATCGTCTAATCGTGCAACCCGACGTATCCGTAACTCATCCCGCTCGACGGCCCCCTGAAGCCACTCGATATAGTTTTTATTTTTATTTTTCTATGGGTCCTATCATACAATCCTAACTCAAAAGTCAAAACCAAGGTGAACCAAAATATGGAAAAGGGACCCATCGTAACTTTTCCAACCTCATAATCCAATTTCTTTCACATCTCTATCCAAACGGCATTTGCAGTGTATCAGCAATCTAACACGGCTAGGCAGGGATGGGGATGCGCACAACAGAGCTACGTGACCAGCGAGTCCCTGGTGGCCAATAACATTCACACACGAACCAGCAGCCAGGGATAAGGATTCCAGGACATTTCGGGCCCAGCATTTTCCTAGTGACCGATAGGAAAATACTGAAAGATTACGCTGCCGTGACTGTCGGTGGAGAAGGAGAATACCTCCGCGTTTCTCCTCGCAATTTCCTTGTCAAACAGAATAGTTCCCGGAGAACTGCAACTCTGTGGAATCACTTTCCGACAATAAGATGGCAACAATTGTTGCTAAGTTACAAGCACAGCATTTGACGGTTGAACACAAGCTGGTGAATCATCTGTTTCGTTCCTCTGACCATAGGCAACTGTTAATCTAAATGATGATTGATATGAACTCGGCCATAGTGTAATATAACAGTCACAATACGTACAATAACACCGTTGAGTTGAGCTGGAGCTACGAATTTACAACATTACAATTGACAAGTAGAATTCCAGATCATACAACAGGTCATAAATTACATATTTTTTTGAGAAGCAACGAACAACCTCAAGCCTCACCAGTCACAACTCACCATTTTTTTAGGAATTACAGGCGGCCGAACTGAAGCAGGCTGCCATACGCTCTATCCGAGACCCCGACGAAAAGTGCGTCGGTGTCCGGGCTGAAAGACGCGCCGGATATCTCACCAAAGAAGTCCAGCTCCTGCTTTCTGTTGTAGTCACTCTTCACGTCAAAGACGTGCACAAAGTCAGCTGGTTCCGCCATAGACATGAACCGGCCATCCGAGGTGAAGCGAATCGACCGGATGGCTCCGAGGTTACCCCTCAAAACATGGACGGGTTTTGAGAGCTTCCTCACATCCCAAATCCGGCACGTCTTGTCTTGGTTGCCAGTGGCAAATGTTAGCCCATCTGGGCTCCAAGCCGATGCAAATGAGTAGTCCCGATGACCTTTCATCGAATGAAGAATCTGCATCCAGAAATAAAATTGTGAGCTGACTTAATCAAGCATCTCTACTCTCTACCAGCAATTTAATATGAGGGGTCAATTGATCCAAGCTTAGTTAACATCTTCATGACAATGGTATACCTCTCCGGATTTGGCATCGATAAGTAAACAATTAGGGTCATCTCCCACAATAATGGCCACCTTTCTGTCAGGACTCAATGAAGTATGCTGCATCAATAAAGTATAACCACATAGTAAGAAGAGAAAATTCCCTATTTGACACTGAAGAAATGAGCGGTTCCTTCCTTGGCCTTCGAAATTTTGAACTTCCCTATTTGACACCAGTCCCAAATTTGGTTCCCAAAATGACATTACCATCTCTTTTCAGCAGTAACACCATTAAGTGGAGGGTGAAAAGACAATTTTACCCCTTAGCATGACAAATAATATAGGACCAAAGCAGGAACTTTTCAGAGTATTGTTTCTGCATCATTTTTTTCTTATTATGTTGACCCCGTATGGCCGTGTGGTAATATACTAGCAGCTCATTTTGTTAATACTTCAAGCCAATTATGCGAACGCCTCATCAGGTTCACAAATCCATACTAGCAGCTACTTTGTTTTTATTCTATAGCACCTCGGATCAGGACCTCTACGAGTGGTGCTCTGCTCCTGCATCCACCGGCGTACAAGCAATTCACCCCGACAGCCGGCATTGCAGCTCCTGCTCCGTGGAATCAGGCCAAAAATAGCCGTCGGCCTCACCTCCTGCCATCGATTCCCGCATAAAGACAGAGGGCTGGGACATGGGATGGGAGATGGGACACGTCAAGGAGGGCGAGATTGCAAGATGCAGGCACGAGAGGACGGCAAGCACCAGCAAGGCGGGCGAGGTGGTACGGTGCCAGAGGCCATGGCTGGATCAAGCAGTGCCTGTTGACTGGCGAGGAGGATTAGCAAACAAGGTTGTCACGCGCACCAGCACCCTTCGCTCCCTCTCCGTCCATAACCGCTGTCGCTGCCGCTGTGCAGCTTCCATGGCAAAGAGCTGCACCCTTCATCGCCTGTGCCTCCCCTGAGTGCATTGTGGGGCCATGCCTACCTGGCCTGCTTGTGCCGCCATTGCTTGCCTGGGCTGGATTGGATTCGCGAGAGGGAGAGCGAGAGGAGGCAGACACAGATGAACGGTGGGAGACACTGGGGTAGAACGTTTTTGTTCCTTCATTCAGGCACACGTAACCAGGGGCATTTTAGTCAACGTGTGTCAAAACTTACAAGGGTTAACAAAAATTACTAACAGAATTGACAGGAGTGTCATTTTAGGAACAAAATTCACACATAGTGTCAAATAAGGAAGTTCAAACTATAAAGGGTCAAGGAAGGAACCACTCATTTTTTGAGTGTCAAATAGAGAATTTTCTCAAGTAAGAACTGGCACAGTAATAATAAATACTGAAGGATTCCACTGAATTTTGACCTATTATCTATCAAGTTAATATTGGTGTTGGAAAAATTTATTCTCAACGCTATGTTAGAGACAGTGACAAGAAAGAGGAAAGTAAAGGATTCTATTGTTGGCATGTGCAAGTGTCTTGAAGGGTACCAGTGGGTCAAATGCCATTCTTTCTTTTGTTAATAAAAAAATGCAAGATATTTTGAATTTGCTCTATAGACCAATTCTATGTTCATATCCTAATCTTGCTAGATTCCCCGATAGAAAAAAGCCAGAAATAAGCCTGAGAATGTAGAACAAGACGATCATAAAAAAGCACATCAACATGGATAGGCATGAAAAGGGAATAAACTGTGTAAAGAATAGGGTTGAGAACATGTGGAAAAGCATCTCTAATTCAATGGTAGTGATGGAATCCATGAGATGTTCCAAACAGAGCACATGGTAAAAGAAGCCAAAGGAACATACATTCACTGGCCATTCGAACTGAAAATGTTTGCAGAGTTGGAATCTCTCCATGTCATAGTCTCTCACACCAGAGTCGTTACTTGATGCTATGAAGTGAACCGCGCCACTGGGGGTGTAAAATCAGCACAAAAGTGAATACATATATTCGATGAGCTAAGCTTCTTTAGTGATAAAGATAGAAAGTTACCTAGAGGCATTGAATATCTCAACTGCATTGGTAATAGCATTGTCATCATAAGTTGTTCGGCAGCAAAAACTAATTCCTTCCCAATGAAGGTGCTGCAATCCACATCAAAACAAGATAATGACTTGAACAAAAGATCATTATTTAGGAAACATAAACAGAATAACCATGTGAACACATGCACAAGAAACATCAGTTTGTTATTTTGGTAGTAAAATGATTGTCATTGGATAGTTCATTTATATATATCCAAATCAGTTATTAGAATGGTCTAATATTGGCATTCGCCATAAAATCCTAATTTCCACAAGAGAAAATTCCAGTGGTAAGAATAAGTAGTGCACTACAAGCTTTAGGTGAGCATCCAGTAAAAGAGCAAACCGATACATGCTGAAGAGCAGAAATAATGGGGTCATGCCAAAGCTAGTGCAGTGCCAATAGTTAGCACATCAGCACCTCAGATCAAATGAACATTTTGCATAACTTACTTTGCAGATTATCTCTCCTTGAAAACCACCAGCTACCAGCAAATTGTCTTTGACTGCAAAGGTACTGACTTGAACCTTAGAAAAACCCTCTAATAAACTTCCCGGGTGCTTCTGTACAATGATGGCCAATACTGATATGAGTTGAATAACAAGAGAATATAGGGAGATTGATACAGAAAAAAAATGTGCTGATGCATCATACCTCAGTTGGTGCCACATGTCCTTCGACATTCATAAGTTCAGTATCCACGCTGCTCAATGCCGACCAGTGATGAATTGAGTAATTTGATAGAAAGTAGACATCATGCTTAGAAGTAGCCCACACCAAATTTCTCAGCTGCATGCACAAAAACAGACACATTGTTTTATACTCTTCACATTTACACATCAAAACCACATAAGAAAGGAAGGATATCGATCTTAGACACCGATTGCAAGAGGTAAGCTCAAATGCAGCACAATCTAGCTTAGTTTTGAAACAAGGACATAGGCAGAACCACATAATCAGCCCATGCAGATAACCCCCGGTCCCTAAACATATTGAGTCTTTACCTCAGTAGAGCATCTCCAAATTAAGAGATGACTTAGTACCAAAGGCAACACAATCCTCATTTACATGGTTATCAGGTGTATTCGTAGTCGTGTACCTTGTGCTACTTTATACTGCAGCAGTAATTAAGAGTATCCAATCTTGTACAATAGCATTTGTAAAATTAAATGTCTCAAATCTGCTCCTAAAGTGAAGTTGAATAGTAAGCATGACAGACTATGATATCAGATTCCCGTCACAAATCTGCTCCTAAATACGCTTCTCACACCAAGAAGAAATTCAAGCAGCTTCTGTAGGTCTCTTCCCTTCCACCATGACAACAAGCAACCATGAGGAATAAGTGTCACTGTTCATGAAAAGTGCAGGTAACTTTTCATATTTTAGGAACTTTAAAGCATCTTAGTATACATCCAAGGAACCAACACAGTTGAAAGCATGCCTCAATGTATATGCAGCTTTTTTATACGAATTAGTAGTGAGAATGTGTAATCACACACAGTGAAGTTGACTGTAATAGACCAACAAAGCCACAATTTGAGGAAATCTAGCAACTTATCATCTTATGTTAATATTAAAAAAGCTTGGCAAAATGTATTATAAGAGGAAAAAATAAAAGATATTGTGAGATAAAGTAACTTGGCAAGTATGAAGTTGGTTTTTATGATAGTTTAGAATATGCTCTCATGAGGAAAAATCCAGAAAGTTGTAACACCTGTCAACTTTTTATCCAAATAACTGCACCTGATAATTAACCTGTAGCATATTATCTCAAAGGCCAAAGATGACGGGAAAGGGAATTAGCTCACCTGATAATGTAGAATAGTTGATTTTATGGATCTAATATTTTGTTTGAACTCATAATACATTCCACCTTTCTCTGTTGGCTTGCAATCCTGTTCCATGACAAGTGTCGACCGCATTAAGACAGAAAATTTTACAAGGACGAACTTCCTAAAAGATTAGGAGGCACACCTTTATTGCTTCTTCACTAGAGTTGGGTACATTCTCATGATTTTTGTACTCTTCTAATCTGGCCAGCCTATAATTTTCACGAGTTATAGCTAGCCTCTCCCAGGCTATTCCTTGAATGTCTTTTCCTTTTCTCGCCTCCGCTGATGAAGGATCTGGGACCTTATCATTATGAGCAGAAACAAAAAGAGAGAAAAGAATACAGCCATTAGAGCATTGAAGTAATCAGTAAAGCAACCGGACCGATTTTCAAGTTGAAACGCAGATGGTACACTGTGAAGTGAAGCTTTGTTCGGATGAATTCTAGTGTAAATTGTTCATGATCGATTTTTTTGCAATGCATTATATTGTGACTGCTCGAGCAAGACCTGCCCTACTCCTCTTCCTTAAGACCAATACCATTTGCTTATTTCTGGTGCAAGCTCCTCTCATGGGCTCGATTAACAGACCATATTCACTTCTGAACCAAAGTTGCTTGATAACTGGAGAGTGTGGTACCAACCTTCTCTCGGTACAATAGATTCATCAAGAACACTAATGAAGCCTGCTGTGCAGTCATTGCCATTATTGTGGAGACAACAAGATACTCTTGATGGATATAGATGTTTCCCAATTCATTCTTTTCGCTAGTATGATGGAGAAGGCTATTACTAGAGATGTCAGATGTGGCTTTAGGTACCAACGAATAAATAAAGATCTCAAGATCTCAACTGATTTGCAGCATATAGTGCTACCATTACAAGTAGCATGTGGGATATGTAAGGGATAAGCTAGAGCAGCATTTATAACAATAAACATTTCTAGTTATCAGCCACATAACACTCTACCCACACGATAGAACTGTGAATCATAAAAGCTTTGTGCAGATTGCAACAGGCAACAAAAGAAGTAACTCTAAAAAAAAAAAGGAGTCCAAACCTACCGCTTGCCAGTAATCACCATCCTCTGGATTGGAGTCCAGAACCCCTTGCTCGTGGTGCTCACCAACCATGTCATCAGCTGGATCATCCTTCATTTCGTAATCCTCCTCCTCTTCAAAGTGGTTGCCGTGATAGTTGCACGTTTATCCTCTTCAGAGGAGAGAGAGAGAATCGTCCCCTGCCTGCAAATAGAAACAACGCACCACCATGAGTCGAGTCCGTGAACGACTATCCCTGACCGGCCGGCCCGCCCCCTTTCTTTGCCCGCCGGTCGGTTTGGGGTACGGTCAGTTCACAGTGAGGATCGCCCTCCCAAATTTGACAGCAGCACCTCTACAACCTCTACTGTCCTACCCAATCCTAGTACATTCCAATCGCAAATCAGGGAGCGCATACGATTTTCTAGTTCTGACATGGAGACAAAATCCGCACAAAAATGTAACAGTCAACACGGAGCTGAATTCAGAAGCATAACTAAAGATCTAAGAGCACATCATAAGCAGAAGATCAATCATCGCCATAAAAAAAATACTTCCGTAAATCCTCACACAAACGCGGTTTTTCATCAAATCAGCTTCATAATACATCACCAATCCGGCAATCCTCCGCAATCATCTAGACCTAACCCCTGCACTAAGCACGCGTCACCAAAATCTGCACCAGGAATATTTTTTTAAAAAAAGAAAGAAATCACCCGAAAACACGGGGAACAGAAGACTGGACGTCGACGAGGAACGCGGCGAACCTGCCGCCGGAGGAGTGGAGCTGGAACCTTGCGCCTCAGACGCCGCCCGGACCGAGACGAAACGGATTCCCGGTGGTATCGAAGAGTCGGAAGAGACGAAGACACGGGAGCCACGCTCTTTTCCTCCTCCCTCTTTGCCTTTTGTTTCTCCTCTCCTTCTGGCGATTTTTTTTAGTTTAACCCTTTGAATCTAAAATTTTAAAAACAGCCTCGGCTAAGCTAAAATTCTAACGAGTAGCCCTTTGATCGCGCCGCAGGATCCTGCGCGACTAATAATTGAGTTGCACTAGAGCATGTGGCACGACCGGCCCTCCACGCTGGCGCGGCGCGCGCGGGGTGGCTGTGCTATCAGCTGAGCTGCCATGATTGAGTCGCGCCACATGCTCTGGCGCGACTAAGTCGCGCCAGACGGCGTGGCGCGACTCAGCACATAACAGCTGAGCTCGCCAGCCCCTTTCTTTCTAACTCCCCATTTCTTCCCTTCCCCTCTGCGCGACCCGAGCTCCCTCTCTCCTTCCCATGGCGCCGCCCCTCCCACTTCCCCTCTAGATCCTCCCCATTCCTCACCAGATTCGAGGGGAAACCGGGGGTAAATTGCTTCGTGAAGGTACCTCCTCCACTTTAACCAAGTAGTTTTTCTAGATTTGGTGATTTTTGTAGGATTTGAAGTGACTAGGGTTAGGTTAGGTTTTGGGTTCGAATGGTGGTTTGAGTACGAATCGGGCATTGTTAGGTGTGTTGTATCGTTGCATTGATCGATTGTAACGCATGTTTAAATTTTGATGGTCATGAATAAATGAAATGTAGCTTTGGGGATGTATTCATAATTCAAAAATGGTTGATTGATGTTCATGAAAATTTAGAAGTTAGTAATGGGAGAGTTTATTTGCTGATAAAGATGTAGCATATTAGAAATACTTATTGCTTACTACACATGTTTTCATATAAAATTAATGCTTAGATTTTGAAGTTATGAATTGGTTAAAGTGATTATAGGTTGGTTGATATTAATGAAAATGTAGAAGTTATGAATTGTGCCATATGGTCGAAGTTTTGTTTCTAAAATTTATTTTGATATTTGATTTAAAACAATGGGGCACCATCTGCGGTATCCACTCCTTGAGATGTTCTACGATGAGCACATGTAGAAGTATGTGAGCTCTAAGTTTAGAAGTTGTAGTTAATCTTGTCATGGAAAATTGATATTAATGATGTGTTGACAATAAATTTTTCTTTGCAGGTTTTGAACCCTTTACAACCTGGACTCACACTCCTCTAGAGTGGGATGATAGGTACGCCCCGTACCTTCAACGGGTGGGTTTCCTCTCGCTTACAACATTGGTGAAGGCGGGGCTGCCCTAACAGCGCTAGTCGACCGGTGGAGGTCGGAAACACACACATTCCACCTTCCCTTCGGTGAGATGATAATCACACTTGAGGACATATCCATGCTTTTTGGACTTCGTGTGGACGGGCGAGCGGTAATTGGGAACATAAATCTAGTTGGATGGAGGGACACGGTGCATTTGTTACTTGGAGTCCGATCTGAAGATCCTCCTCAAGACGTGAAGGATAGGAAAACTATAGGAGTGAGTTCAACTTGGCTGGTCCAGCACTTTGGTCATCGCCCATCCGCTACTACTCATAAGGGAGTTGTTGCTAGGTACCACGGTGCATGGTTGTGGCATATGGTGTCTGAGTTCCTATTCCCCGATTCTAGCGGGAACACCATTTCTTAGATGTGGCTACCAATCATTGGGCAAGAGTGGGAGAACATTCGAACTTATAGCTGGGGATTGCAACTCTTGCATGGTTGTATCGTCACATGTGTGATGCCAGCAGGAGGACCGAGGCTAATTCTAATCTTGGTGGGTATGCCTACTTTCTCCAATTGTGGATGTGGGAGCGCCTTCCAATAGATCGGCTAGAATGCCACGGATAGTAACTTGGCAGTCGTATAGTAACTTGGCAGTCGTATAGTAGGAATGAGGTTGAAGAGATGGAGCTTAGTCCTATGTGTAAGATCGACGAAGAATACCGACGTTCTGTTTGCCCCCTAATTTGCTTCTATATTGTCGAGTACCATCTTCCAAATAGGGTGATTGGGCAATTTGGAAAACTTCAAACTTGCCCTCCAGAGTATAACAACACAGGCCAAGACCTGCACCGGTACGTATTTTTTCCCGTAAATATCCTTGAAATTGATTAATTTGTAACCATCTAACCTTGTTGGTTTACTAAATAAATGTAGAGTCGATCATTGCAAGCAAAGGGGTGCCAAGAATTGGGAGGAGAAGCACACTCACGCAATCAACGCATGGGATTTATGAGCAAACAACAGGGATTATGGCGGGGTTGTACACCATGATGGACCGTTCAATCAATATTTGGACTAGCTGAAACAAAACACACGCTTGAAGCTCAAGGTTGCAATGGATGCTGCCAAAATTGAGGACCTACCTTTGGATTTGGAAGATGTTTTCCCGAAGTATGATGAAGTCACAAGAAGTGGTAGGCAGCTGGAACGTGGTCCTTTTGAGAATTACATTGTAAGTTCATATGCAACGGATCTTTGGTTCAATTCATTTTATTTTAATAATGATATATTCAAATTTGTTCAGGGTCAACAACTTGGAAGGTTTGCTAATGGGGTTGGACAAGCTTTGAGTGTTCCAATAGGATCTTCGGAGGAGGCTAGTGTATTGAGGGGGTTCTTGCAGGTTCATTTTTTTCCTTGTCACTTGTGTGTCTATGTGAAGGTGGTTGTGTCTTGAGCAAATGTTTTATTTTTTTATGTGTGTAGAGGCTTAGATGGAATGTAGGAAAATGGCCTTCAAGATGAATTGCTTTGCGGCACCGGCACCGGCACCTGCCGTTGATGAGGTTGGACCTTTAGCATCGAGGCATCGTGCGTCCTCAAGCATGGCAAGGAGCACAAGTCGGGTAACATCTAGAGGTGCAAGCATGGCAAGGAGCACAAGTCGGGTAACATCTAGAGGTGTGAGGACATACATAGTAGTTTTGGATTACGTCGACACATTTATCTTGCCAACATTTAAATTTTCCATGGTTGCCATTTTATAAGGAAGACGTGGTCACAGAGCGGCGCTTGTTATTGGTTCCCCTCAAGGTGCCCCTGAACTAGATAGTGCCAATGATTTTGATGACACTACGAACTCGGAGGACGATGACCCAACGTACAGCCAAGAGGAGGTTGGCCCCTCTCAACTACAAGGCGCTTCGACCCCGACACAAGGTAGTCCACCACCTAAGAGGGAGGCATGGGGACGGGATCGCACAGATGCTGGTAGTGTCAACGTCCCCCCCCTCCCACCAACCCGGGCCGTCATCGTGCGACGAAGAAGCCGTACACTCCGCATCAATCATGTTCTAGTGGCTAAACTCATCGTTTAGGCTTATTTATGTAGTAGAACGAACTAAATGTCATGGACTTGATGAACTAAATGTGTTTGGACTATTTCATGGTCCTATTTTATGGACTAAATGTGTTTGGATTATTTCATGGTTGTCCTATGTTAACGTGATTGTATTTGTGATGGACTTCGTGTCGATGTGTGCAATGTTAAGTGATGTGCATGTCCCTTAAATAAACTATTTCATGAACTAAATGTGTTTGTACTATGTATCTTGTGTGAAATGTCAAGACTCTAGTGTAGAAGTATAGGAGCGAAGTGATTTGTCGAAGCGAAGTGAAAAAGTTAGTCGCGCAAGGCCTCCTGGCGCGACCACTTGTGAGGAAAATAACTACCGGGAATACTGGTGGGAGGTTCCTATGGCACGACTAATACAGGAGTCGCGCCAGGCCGCATGACGCCACACCTTGCGAGCCGCGCCAAAGGAAACTCCCACCAGTATTCCCGGTAGTCATTTTCTTCACAAGGTGTCGCGCTGGGTGGCTTAGCGCGACTCTTCAGTTAGCCGTGTCAAGGCCCTTGGCGCGACACGTTGAGTCAAAAATAAATACTGGTGATACTGGTGGGAGTCTCACTTGGCACGGCTCACATAGGAGCTGCACCGCGTGGCCTAGCACGACTCTTCATCATTCTCTTCCTCATCAACCTCATTGGCCGGTAACACATCTTCCTGAGTTAAGTGTTCGATAGGCTCATCGCTATGTAGAGGCATACACTGAGGAAAAACATCAACAATTAACTCAACAATTAACTCGGTACAAGCAATTTGAGAACCTTTCACCAACTCTTTGTAAAATAACCGATCATCATCATATGCAAGAGGCATCAACACATAGTGAGATCTTTTGTCACCGGCATCAAACCATCCACGAATCTTTAAATCCTCTTCGTCATTTCCAACTTTGAACAAAGAATTAACTCGGCCAATGATATCATCAAATGTTGGAGGACTATCAAATCTTGCTACTTGTTGCCTCATTCTTACAAACTCTCCATTATCATCAACCATGCCACCCGAGAAAAAATGAATTAAATGATCCATCTACACACAATCACCAAATTAAATTAATTATATGGACCTTCACCTATTTCCTTGCGACTTCTACATTACCAAATATATACAAAAACTATATCTTGAAAGCATTATCGAAGAATTTTGAAAAAAAAATTACCCACAATTAACACTTCGAAATCCTACCACGCAAGAGAAATGACACGATAGGAAGGGGTTACCATCGACCACTTGCACGATACAACACACCTAATCATAGCCGATTCGTGCTCAATCCACCTATGCAACTCAAATCATACACAAAACCTAACCACCTCAAATCCAACTAAATTGACGAAATCGAGAAAAACTAATTGGTTAGAGTAGGGGAGTTACCTTCCCGGAGCAATTTCCCTTCGTTTCCCGTTCGAATCGGGTGAGTGAGTTCAGTATCTTTGAGCTTCGGTCTCTTCTCTCACAATATTGGCAGTGAGTTCATCCAGTGAGACGTCATCTGGGTGACACTCATGTTGTGGGTTTCTGTCCCGTTCTTCTTCTTCTTCTTCGTCCTCTTGTCCAATAATGAGGGTGAAGAGTTCTCGTTCCGGAGAGTAGCTTCCCGAGCTTGAAGTGATGACCTCCGTGGTGCATATATGGGCGACAGAGGAGCTTCCTCCTAGTATGGGACAGTGTTGAGATAGACGATGAGGTGCGAATCGTTGTTTTTTGCAAGAGCAGGTGGCTTCATGTTGGGCCAGTAGACGAATCTGCCTTGGGAAGTTGATGTGATCACCAGGCCCAGCTGCGGACCTGATAAAGGAGTCTCCTCGTCCGGGTCCGAGTAGTAGTCGAGGTCCTCGATCATATCCGTTTTGGGCTTGATAACTAGTGGTCGTGTCACGGAGTCCGAACGGGAATCAGCTCGGGTGGTAGTCCAACTCGTACAATGGCTTATGTGCCGGCTCGTGCAGGTCAATCCGACCGGCGGAAGAAGTCTAGTTGTATTCGGACTTATCCCCCAGCCTTTGACTAGGTCGGAAATTGAAAATTCGCCAGAATTCTCAACGAGATCCTCCAGAGCTTGGCGCTGGACCTTCATGGTTTGTTGCTCCTTCTCCAGGGTTGACGCAATGTGGCGGTGGAAATTTACAGCGCAGTCTGTGATGCAAACCCAGGAGCCGAAGACAAACGTCGTGCCTGCTTTGAACGCGACAATTGGTTTGATGATGGCTTTGTGTCATCGAGTTCGCCAGTGGATTCTTGGCGAGTTCCCCTACCTAGCCCGCCAGATGTCGGTGTTTAAACCCGGCAACCTACCGAGGGGGGTGCCCGAGGTAGTGTTTTGGTTAGTGGGGTTTGCCGAGATCAGGAACTCAAAGGTAAATGCAGACACACGATTTAGACAGGTTCGGGCCACTGAAAAGCGTAATACCCTACGTCCTATGTGTTAGTTGGATTGAATTGCTTTGGAGGGGGTCCCTGCCTCACCTTATATTGTCGAGGGTAGGGTTACATGTCGGTTGGTTACAAGAAAACTAGTCGGATTCGAGTAAACGAGTTCTACTCTTATTACTATGAGTACTTTTTCTAATCCTCAACTAGTTCCTATCTTTCCATGTAGACTACGCCATCCTATGCCTAGTCTCCATATCAAATACATCTCGGTGTCCAGCCCTATATTTAAGACTGTCCAAACCTTCTGGTGGACCCATAGATGTATATACGACAGGATGGAGTGGATCTAGAGGGGCAGGAGTGGGGGCGGTGCCATGGGAGGGAGGGAGCTCGGGTTAGGGCTAGGAGGGGAAGGGAGGAAGTGAGAAGGAAGAAAGGAGGGGCCGGCGGGACCGTTGTGTAATGGGCTGAGTCGCGCCACGCTGCTTGATGCGAATGAGTCGCACCAAGCATGTGGCGCGACTCAGCTGGCCAGCTCGGCCACCCCGTGCGTTGCGCCAGCGTGGAGCGCCGGTTGCGCCACATGCTTTGGCGCGGCTCAGGTTTAATCGTGCCAAGCGGCGTGGCGCGATCAAAATGACTACTTCTTGAAATTTTAGTTTAACTTAGGCTGTTTTTAAAATTTTAGATTAAAAAAGGTTAAAACAAAAAAATTCGCTTCTGTCTGGCTTCTCACTCAAAGCTGCTCTAATTCTTTCATATAATTTTTGTCTCGTTGGAAATTATTTTACCGAGACCTATCTCGTTACTGATCTGTTTTTGTCGTCGCTGCTTCCTGTTGACTGTTGCCGCGATCGCAGTGGGTTAGACGAGATAAGAGTCGGTTAACATTCGCGCGCAAGTATTTGCAATAAACCAGAGTCTTTGGTATATTTATGCTAATCCGAGAAAAAATTAGAGTGATGAGTGTGTTCACGATCATGAAATGGTCTAGCAAGCCACTGAAAAACTATAAAATTGGAAGCATCTTCCTGTGAAATTCTTTGACTCTGAACTGAACGGATAAGGATTCGAGGACACTTTGGGCCCAAGCCTTGCTGAACAGAAAGGAAAAAAAAATGCCTTTTTTATCGCTCTATCTGATACGAGAACACCCGGAAAGATTACGGTGTTGTGATTGTGACTGTAGGTGGAAAACCACCGCATTTCTCTGCACCGTTTTCTTGCCAAACAGAATAGGTCAAACTTCCTGTAGAGTCACTTGCTGATAATATAAGATGTTAACAGAGGAACAGAAGCTGGTGAACCATGGATTCCTTGCTCCTCTTACCAAACAAAAATAGGCCACTATTCATATGAATGATAATTGATATGACAATACAATGATACTGTTGGGTTGAGTTGAGTTTGAGCTGAACACCAACTTTGACAAATCTAATTCCAGATAATACACAACAAGTAGTAAATTACATTACAAGAGATTTTACACATAAAAGGAAGAACGTGGCAACGGACTCACGATGAGCACCATAAGGCGCCATGATCAAACTCAAGCCTCATCAGTTGCAACACCCTATCTTTGAGGGAAATGAAAGGAGTTATCGTTCAGTGGAACAACAACGCTACTACCACACTCAAGACAGTAATCCATGCAAGCAAGCTGCTTTGAGCGTGTTGTCCACCGTTTGCAGTGGTAATGTCTCTCTGAGGGACATCTGCGCACGAAAGCCCCAACTTGCCTTCCTTGCACTCGCTGGAGAACAGCCCTGGTGGGTACTTGCCATAGAGGTTGATGTAGGTGAACATTGTTGTTGCGCAGCTGCTGCTGTCATCATTGAGGTACATATAAAATGGGCATGCGAATTCCTTGAGAGCGGCACAGCATTGTTTGGCAGGAAATTTTGGCCCTTTGCACTTGCTTGTGATGATTGTGTAGTTTTGGAACTCAAAATTCACTGGGCAATCTGATAAGCATAGGTAGGAATGAAAAAAAATATGTCAGACCGAGGTACCAAAAAGTACAGAACACGATTTTCTTCTTCTGAAAAGAAAGCATATAACATGACTTAGAGGTCAATTAGACAGAAATACATCAGAATGAAAAGATAGGGTCAGCTACTCAGCTTGATGTTACTAGGTACTACTCAATATCAACGATACATATGTATTGCTCACTGCATTAATGTTACGAAAACATACAATCATGGACTGCCTTGAAGAACTTGATCCATCTGCAGATTATTGCAAGGACCAAACAACCTCACTGACTTTCAGTTCCTAGAAGAGATTTGCTATTTCACATTAGCTAATTTTCGCCCCTAATTTCTCAATATGGTGCATGCTCTATTCTTTTCGAGGTGATTCCAGTTGATGAGAATATGAGATGGCCCCCTATTACCAAGTCAGCAGGGGCATGTGCATCTCGCTCTTGCCCTAAACCAACCCCAAAACAGTGGCGAATGGCACCGTTCAGCTGCACGCTGAGATTTTCCATGTCGAGATCAATGCACTCCTTGTCTTCAGACCTCTTACCATGACGCTCAACTGCCTCATCTGCTAGAGATAAAAATGCAGGTGTTGTATATATGACTTTCTACCATCTATTTCATTTTCGATAGCACAGCAGCATCGAACCTTGAATTGTCAAGAGTCAGTTTCCCCTTTGCATTTATCAAATGTAGTTGGCTGAAAACTTGGTGTCTTCAATTTTCTGTTTGCTTCCCTCAAATACTTCACAGCAAGGATGGGTTTTCCTTTTCAGCTTAAAACACCGTCGCTTGAGAGGTTGGGTAAGCAACCGAGTGTATCTGTATGACGACTTAACCGCCAATCACTTACGCCTAAGATTTCCTGAGCTAGTTTCTCCTACTCGCGGGAGCTGATTTACCTTGCGCAGGAAATGGGGAGGGTGGTTAGCGCTTGACAGGTCAGGTCATCCTACCTCAATTTCGGACCAAACCCCATCTCGAATCAATCACGGATTATATGGTGGAGGAATTGAGCAAGAAAGAGAAGGAAACATACCCTTCCTGGCCTGCAACAAGCTCCTCCCAGTGGATCCGGCGCTCACCTGGAACACGCCGTCTGCACACCAAGCACGAGCAAGAGTTACAAACGGAAAAATGCAAAATTGGCAGCAAGAAACACCGGCACGCACTCACCGGACAAGAAAGGGCCAGCGGCAGAGGCGACCCCTGCCAGGGCGGCGGCCGAGAGGAGGAAGAGGAGCAGGCGCCCGCACGCCACCGCCATCGCCCACGCGTCCTCCCACCGGAAGCAGAACTCGCTGCCGCCGCCGCCGACCGTGAGACTCTACCAGCGGGGCTGCCGGAGGGTAGTGGCCTCGAGGGAATGGAGCTCGGGAG
Source organism: Setaria viridis (assembly GCF_005286985.2). Taxonomy (NCBI): domain Eukaryota; kingdom Viridiplantae; phylum Streptophyta; class Magnoliopsida; order Poales; family Poaceae; genus Setaria; species Setaria viridis. The sequence goes on from NC_048263.2 coordinate 36,066,322, forward strand.
CTTGGCGGAGCTAGGCCGACGTCGATGACGGTGATAGAGGATTAGAGGTGGAACGCGGGATGCTGGACGCCTTCGCTTGTGGCGTTTCGCAAGCTCTAACTCTCGTGTGTTGGTCGACGCGTCTCGGCGATATCTTGAGTTCTTGACCAAGCGGTTTGGGGTCGCTTTCTTCTCGTGCTAGCTAGCTGGTTGCCAATTGCCAGTTACAGTTGCAGCGGATTTCTTAAAATTTATTTAAACTCCTGAGCTTTGACGATATTTTCCAAACACGCAAAAGCTTTTCGTGTCAAATTTTATAGATAGAAGTGGTCGTACATGGACCAAAATACATCGTGCATTAGACCAAGCGCGCGTGTGGCCTACAATGAGATAACAGAAGACAAAAACAACCGAACCCAGGAAGAGCTAAACAAGCTTTGACAACTTATTTACATATAATAAAGTTAAGCCACAAGAAATCCAACGTTATCTGACTACATCAGCATTACAAGATGGCAACAATAGTTTGTTACAAGTGCAACGTTTTGCAGAGGAACATACAGTAAGCTGGTGAATGGTCAATTTGTTTCTCTGATGAAAAAATATTCACAGGTACAATCATACGCATGAATGAATGGTATGAATTCAATTTAATTTAATGCAACAGTCACAATACAATGGTATAGTGAATTGAGTCCCAAAGCTCTAATTCGGCATCGACAGACGACAGGTGTGAAGCCCATAGAATATGCAATCTGTCATAAATTACATTAGGAAAGATTTTTACACATAAAAGGAAGAAATTCTCAGACCCGCCCACAATTTTAGCACCACAAGGCACAGAGAATGAACTTGAGCCTCATCAGTTACAAAAACACCATTTTTGGCGAAACTGAAGGCATCATCATTCAATGGAACAACAATGCTACCAATCCACAAACGAGCGTAACCAAAACAAGAGAGCTGCTTTGAGCTCGTTGGCCACCATTCGCAGCGATGCTGCTCTGGGCATCTGTGCAGGCAAGCCCCTTCTTTCCCTCACGGCACATGTTGGCAAACAGGCCTGGTGGGTACTTGCCATAGAGGTTGATGTAGCTGAACATTGCCGAAGAACAGTCGCTGCTGTCTTCATTGATGTAATCACGGAACGGACATGCGAATTCCTTGAAAGCACCACAGCATTGGTCGGCAGGAAATTTTGGCCCTTTGCACTTGCTTGTGATGATCGTGTAGTTTTGAAACTCAAAGTTCATGGCACAATCTGATAAGCACAGGTAAGAATAAATAAAAAATTAAGATCCAAGTACTGAAAGTATTGAACATGACTAGAGGTGTGTCAGGGGCAGAATACATTAGATGATAAGTTGGGCTCATCATGTTAACATATTTGTTGCAATTAACATTTTTTTCCTATCTAAACAGTTCAGCTGTACAAGAAAAGGTGTTCCTGCTTCACCATCACAGGGCACAAGCTTGGTGATATGCTTCATTCATTTCAGGACCTCTATTGGTATCATGGTAAGGACTGGGGATGAATATACATGGATATAAATTGAAATTGTCTAGTGAAAGCATCCTAGTATAAAGCATCAGCAAGTAAAGTTCAGGTAATAACGTTTTGACTGCTCCTGAATCCTAGTGTTTGGCAATTTTTTTCATTTAAAAAGACAATCCCTTGCAATACTCCCGAGTGACAGGATCATAAATTCAATTGCCAGCTTTCCTTTTGTTCTCCAAGTCAAGAAGCCCCACGCCCCCTCTCAACCCCTCTCAACGATATAACCATATAGGCATATATGCACCTTTCGTCACCACAAAGAGATTGATCCTGATTCCTGAGTGTCTAAATGTGGTGCATCTCCTGTTGTTTTCAAGGTGATCCTGTCAATGAAAGATCAAGATGCCTCCTGCAACCAAGTTGACAAGCCTGCATGCTGCCCTCATGATCTCACCGGAGAAAGTGAACAGCACTCACACCGTCATATTCTAAGCCAAGATCAATGCACCCCTTCCCCGTCAGACCATCACCATCACTTGCATGTGCCAATGCTGTATGGCATCCTCTTAAACTAATTAATTTGATGTGTTGTTCAGAGTTGTTCTATGTATGATTTACTCCCTTTTTTTTTTCCCTCAGAGGCGCCATTCAATCCTTAGTTGTCAAGTGTCCATTCTGCCCTTCTTTCTTTCAAATGCTTCACATCAAGGACAGACTTGAGACTTTCTCTTTCCTTTTTCAGCTTAACCGGATAACGCCATTTGCCCATAAGGCTGGGATTTGCAACCTAGCAAGAGCTACCTAGATGACTGCTTTGATTGCCACTTACTTGTGCCTAAGATTTCCTGAACTAGCTTATATTAATGGATGCCGATTTGATTTGCGCAGGGAATGTTGAGGATTAGCGCGAAGCTCAAACAATCTAAAAACTAGTACATCTAACGGCGCCGCTCCCAATTTCAGATCGAACCCCTCCTACCTTACCACCCCAGGGTAACCTCGACTCGAATCAATCACGCGTTGTGCGATGGAAACGAGCAAGAAAGGCATGGAAACGTACTCTTCTTGGCCTGCAGCAAGCTCCTCCCAGTAGATCCGGCGCTCACCTGGAACACGCCATCTGCTAGCCAGCATTCACACAAAACCAACCCACCATCAGGAGATGCAGTTACGGGACGGAAAAGCAAAAGCGTCAGCAAGAAACACGCTCGCGCTCACCGGACAAGAAAGGACCAGCGGCGGAGGCCACCCCGGCAATGGCGGCGGCAGAGAGGAGCAGAAGGAGGAGGCCGCGGTCCGCAGCCATCGCGGCGCCTCTCTCCCCACCGCAAACAGGAACTCGCTGGCGCTGAGGCTTTGTCCGCGGGAGGCTGGTGGCCTCCGGGGGAATGGAGGTCGTGAGCTTGTTGGATGGATCTAGGCCGACGACGAAGGCGGTGGAGGTGGGACGCGGGATGTAGAGGCCGCCCACATGCGCGCCACGACGTTCGCGGTGGTGGTGCTTGCAAGCTCAAGCCCAGGTGTTACTGCTCCAACTAAATTTTAGTGTCGTGGGGTGGTGGAGATGGACAGGGAGCAGAGCTTGGAGGTTGGAGCGGAGCTTGGAGGGGGCCACCGAGCCAGAGAGTCGCGACAGGGCAGGCAGGATTAGAAGGGGCGCGACGCGGTTTGTTCGGTGGGTTCGCGTCCGTCCCTCTGTTTCTCCCTGGCTGACAGTGAGTCGGTGACGCTGGGAGTTGGGACTAGCTGGGCTTGGAGGGAACGGGGGAAGAGCTCGAGGAAAGTCTTGACGAACAACGATGATGCTTCTTTTTGGAGGATGCCTACCTGCTACTGCGTTTACTAATACTCGAGTAAAACCCAGTGAACGGTACGCAGCAGTTTGCTGATGGGGCGAAAGTGGTGATGGTGTAAACCTCACCTTGAGTCGAGCAGATCAGTAGATTACTCGAGATTTTTTTTTGAAGTAAAGATTACTCGAGATTGACGGAGTACCAGACCTGCGAGTGGAGCATATATAAATAAAAATCTTTTTCCTAGTCAAAAGGGGGCAGTTAAGGCAAGGATGATTTGCAGCTGCAAACATTTATCTTACGGAAGTGTCACAATCAATGGGGCACTGGTACATCCTGGGTCAGAGGGCAAAGTCAAAATTACACAAATTCTCTCATCATCGACAGGTTCAAATGCTCAGAGTTGGACCTTTCCGCCACCCTTTCCTCGCGGACATGTGCGCTCTCGCATGCTCACGGCTCACCCATCCTCGTCCTCGCTGCCCAGGACTTCTGTTCTGCCAGAATATGACGCCTCCCAGCTGGCATCTGGCTGTGGTCTCCTTGACAGCTCAGTGGATGCATCTTCGACTGCCAGACAGCTCATGATGCTGATGAGCATCATTCCTCGATATGCTGACGGTGTATAAATGCAAACTTGCAAAAACTTGACCATTGGGCATGGCGGAAATAAGTTCAAACTTGTTCTCACTTGATCCCGGTTAACACCACCAAGTTGAATCATGAAGTTTGATAGGTGTATTAAGTAATCAACCAAAAAATGGATTGAATTATAAGTGAAACTAACTGTTCCGAAAAATGAGAGGAGAAAATGCACTGAGCATTGGAATACATATGGCAGATCAGGAGGGCCAACGCTCAAAGGAGCATATACAGAAGCATGGTGAGGGCATAAGCTGTGCATTGTGCTCTTTTATAATTCCTTTTGCTCTATAAAACTGGACGGTGTTTGGGCATTTTCCAGGATGCTGTTTTTGACCATCTCCTCAGTGTACAGGTCGACAACTATCTGTTGTTATTGAGGCTAAGATGCCATTGCTATTTGCTCATCTCTGTAGGCCAGGGCAGCCATGTACAAAGCAATGTGGTTTGATTCTGTCGGGTATCAGATATTAGTAAGTAACCAACTTGTTTCTTGTTTCTGTACAATTGCAATTAGGTGTATTATGTACAAAATTTCCTCCTCTGCACCAAAAAAATGCGAACAAAAACAGATTAGTGCAGACAAGTACAATTATAATCTGCAGGATGGTCCCAAAACCATCTATTTTATATGCTATAATTCAGGCAGAAAAAGAAATGTAAACCATGCATAGATACACATGCTATGGTTGTGTCACTTTCAGACATTAGTGCTCTATCAAACTCAAATTAAACTGCATTATATGGATTTGAAGAATACTCAAATGTGAGCAGGATAATGAAAGTATGTGATTATGTTATACTTACCCTAAGATCAGACTCCTTCACAGCTTCCAAGGTCTCAGCCATCTGCATTTGTTTGATAACTGTTGCATGCAATACCTGGAGGCACAGACCAGGAAAAAAAAAGATCACCTGAGTACAAGTTCACTTGAAATACGAGAACAAAGAAAAATAAGCTATCAGTTAGATCCAGAACAAATAATGAATAGGTATCTGATGAAGAATAACCAGTATGCACATTGCACTATAGCAAAGACCTACCCTCACTACACACTGGCATTCTGGAACAATAGCAGGATATAAGATATATACACAATGGAAGTCTCGAGATCATCAGAAAATGTGTTTCAACAGGTGCTAATCAAATATTAACTTGTGGTTCCCACAAAGTTGTCCTAAAGATATATCAAGTGGGACCCAACAAAGGACTTAAGCTTAAACCAGCATGTTCCCTGCAGTTATGTTTGTACTATGAGTAATAATGTTTCAGCCTTTCATGTCAATTTTAACATCACAAACTGGCAGATTTAAATTTGTAAAAGCAACTGTCATATACAAGTTCAATTCGCACTGTCCGAGATTTTGTCTGTAATAAAAGATGTGCTACAAAAGGTAAGATGGAGCTATAGCCATCAAGGCTAAAGCCAAAAGCAAGTCTAAGCACCATAAGGTCCTTAAAACATAAGTTTACCTTCTTTGTCTTCTCCAGATCAAACTCAATGGACTTTATCCTGTCAAAAGAATCTTGTATGGCCTGATCCTTGTCCTGAGGAAGCTCTGGAGGCTTTCTGCTCAGCTGATTAAACACTGACTCAAGTCGATCAAGACGCTCAAGGCAAGGATTCACACGATCTTCCCTAATAATCTGAAGATCTGCCTGATTACGGGGCACAGTTGTAGCATGCGGATGAACGTTTTCCAAGTGTTGTCGCCGACAAATGAAAAACCGCAAAAGAGAGAGTACTTTAAGAAATACAGCAACAACTTTTCTTGATAAATGTTTCAAGATCCCATCATCAGCATTGCCCCCACCATTGTTCGGGACACGCCGACCTGCTGGTTTGAATCCATAACTTTAAGCATCAGACAACTGGCCATCACTGTGAGACAGCTGATTTGAAGAAATCATAGCATATGACATCGTTTTTATATAGCTTAACCCAATCGTGTATATTGTGAATGGATACCTGGTGCAGGTAAAGCCCCATTTACGAAGGAACGTTGTTCAGTATTGAACTGTCTAGCTTCATTTCCAGCAGTGTTGTATCTTTGGTTGGATCCTACAACTTTATCCGCCATATGAGATGTGCCATCAGAACCACTGTAAGTTGTAGATCCTGATTCCCTCACCTACAAGGTCAACACTCAGAGATGAACTAGAAAGTTGTACAACATGCTAATATGGAGGCATGTGCCCAAAGGAAAAAAAATCAGATGTTTTCTTTTCTCAGTCTAAATGTCCAAGCTAAAAGCTACATAGTTCAAGGTAAACACAAGAAAACGGTTGGATTTTTTTTAAAGAAAAAGTGGTAGAACTGAGCAAGACTTTACTTCCTCACGAACTGGTGCCAAACTAGGATATTCAACATCTTCAGGAGCCACAGGGGATCCAAGATCGTCAATGTCTGAACCTGATTCAGCATTTGATGTGTCACTAATTCGTTCTGGTAACTGAAAGAAGCAGGAGAACCACATCCAATGTCAAAATTGAAGAATAGAATGGCTTATTGAGCAATATGAGACTTCATGATAGGTAAACTTGCCTTGAGAGCACGCAATCTGACAGAGCCTGTAATTGTTTCCTCTATATCAGATACTTGCCCAATTTCCCTCAATGACTCCATGCTATGTACAAGCTACAATAGAAAATAAGGTCATCAGAAGCAGTGACAGATAAGTTAAATCTATTCATGTACCATAAGAACTAGGAGACTACGATACAGTACGAGGGCATCAGAAGATTCATGAATTTACCTTCATGATTGAAGGATCGCTCCAGGGGCCTTTGTTGGACCTCAGGCACCCTCCGTGGTTAGGACATGAGCATGATCCACCGAAGTATTCAGGTAATTGGCTGCAGATACATTTTGCTTAAGCTTTGCATAGAGGTTCACCAATAAAACAATCTTTAAAGAAGCAATCACCAACCTTGCATCAATAGCTTCAAGAAGTCTGCTTTGATATTTTGTTCCTAGAACCTGAAATCAAAGAGTCGGTATGAAGCCACACAAAGACAAACATGGATAGTGAACTACGAATGGTTGCAAAATCAGTACATGGATTTTAGATGATGTCTTGGGGTCAAGAAGTCCCTTCACAGTACTCCAGATCAGCTTGAAACCAGGTCCAGCATTTACAATAAACATTTGGTGTAGTGTCTGCATAATTTTGTGACATGCTTGGTAATCAGAATGGTCTCAGACGTTCTATATTTAATCGTCTTGCTAGTATGGCTAACCTCAGGATAATAGTCACCATCTATTTTTTGCATACAACGCACCAGATCCCTCGCAATCTTGCTAAAATTCTTCCAGCCCTATATCACAGGGAACATAAAAAGAAAATAGAAATCTTAAACATTGTGCATACAGCACAAAGATGCTAAACAAGAAAAGGTTCTTTACCAAAAAATATCATAGATTCAGATATGCCAAACGTATAAGGAATGAAGTAACAGAGCTAATGAATTAATGCAGTTCTGTCGGCATCAGTAGTACAAAGGAACTTAACCTGCTGCTCTACCAATTTTTTTTCATTCGTGGATTTACACCCCAAGCATTTGAAAATGTCAACCAATTTATTAGAAACAAATCTACTGCACCATTTTTTCTCGAAAAGGGTAGGCTTGATACTATAGACATCTATGGTGATATACGCTATGGAGATTGAAAAACCCACAAAAGTTGGACAGCTTTCAATCCAGGGTCAATTTTGCACCAAACATAAAGCCAAACAAATTACAGGGATGTTTTATCACAATTGATGCATTTCCATGCCAACATATATCCCAAGAATTGTGACTGAGGATTGCATGTTTGTCTCAGAATTGTAACTGAAGGCAAAATCGAACTATTCTGCATCCTGATATCTTAACTAGAGAAATATCTGGCAAGACTAACAAACATGTTGAAATAGATTATAAACAAAAAAAGTTAATTTACTGGGATACTATTGTAAAGTAAAACAGTTAGAGGTTAAAAGAACAGTTAAGGCAATGAACGTACCACGCCATGGACATCCAATATTGTAGTTGTGGTATCTATGTGCCTTTTGGCAGCAATTGAGCATGCAGGAAATTTCTCACGGAAAGCTCTCTCGAACTCTTGCACATGATACTTAATGTAGCGCTCCACTGATGTAATTTGTACAAGCTTGTTGGGTTCTACTTTCCCAAGCAACTCAATGTATACTGGCCTTCCTTCCTTGTCAACCCCATGATAACCATGGGGATAGTATTGCAGGACCTCCTCTAGCTCGTGGAATTCAAAATCCTTCAAGGAGTATATGAATTAGCTGCCGTTAGTATGAATAACATAGTATTGCAGAATCATATGCTGGAAAAACTTAGAAAACATACAGCTATGCATCTAAATATCTGTAAAATTTAATATAATTCTGAGATCAAATTTTTACAATGGACAGCATCCTACTTCAAAAATTGTGTCTGTCCCGAACTCCTTTCTCCAGTGCAGCATGTCTGCCCACATCTGTGCTGCCTTCTCAAGGTCGAACTTCCTTGCTTTTAAAAATCTGCACCACAGATTGGCCACAGTGAAAAATCACTAACTGGTATGTCACAGCTGAAACCAACAATATGATTGTATTTCCACAGATACCAACCTAAGCATCATATGGTAGTCATCATGCTTGACTGGCAACAAGCCCCTAGCAAACAAAACCTCCCGAAACGAGCTCACCGCCTGCTCTTCCTCAGCATCCCTGACATCCTCTATCGCTATCCTTTGTACTCTGCAGTCCACTTTCCTCTTCCCCCTCTTCTTCAGCGAGTGTGTCAGCCTTGTCGATGCATGCAGCGCTTTCTTCCTCAGCAACCGTATTTTTGTGTGCCTCGGCTCGTCCTCTGAGATCTCAACATCTGCTCTGTCCCTCCTCTCATCATTACTAATTGCTATCTCGATGCCATCCACATTTCCCTCTGCAACAGAGAATGGCAAGCCCCCAGAACATTAGCTGCACCTGCATTGCATGATGGATTCATGAAAACTACATGCATATAGCAACGGGCACCTGGCCATACGCCCATACCTGACATTCTCTACTAGAGCAGATCAAACGATCAGGCCCTCCCTCTTCGTATTACTCTGATCGATCACTGATTCCGTGTATACAGATAAAGTGGCACGAACCCCCCACGCTGCCATAAACAGTACATAGATAGAGGTTAGAATTCACAGAGATGCCTTCGCATCAAATTCGCAGCGCATTTCTCTGGTACAAAGCCAGCGGCGGACTAAACGAGGGCCGTGCGGACTCAGTTGAGCGCCACATAAAATTGGAAATATAAACCAAACCACATATATATCAGTACGAACTCCAGCAACGCAGCAAACAAGCAGCCAACTGGATGGATTGGGAGAGCGACGAATATTCGACTTCCAGAGCTCACAACGAACAAAGGGGGCGAGATTCTGCGGAGAAACCGAGCAATCGGTGTGCCTACGATCACTCGGGTTCACACGGATCGGATCTCCACTCCACGCCGGTGGCGTCTCAGGGGGCCGGGGACGAGGCCGTCGCCGACGGGAGGGGTGAAGAGAGGCGCGGGGGCTGTCCACGGAGGGGGTACCTGGATCTGGATCGCGGCGTCGGACGGCGGTGGCGCGCCTAAAAAGCTCGCCTCCGTGGCCGCGGTGAGATCGGCCCGCCGCCCTGGGATCACGGCGGGGGCAGCAGCACGAAGCGTTTGGTGTGATCGGAGCGCGGGGCCTCCGCTTGCCTCCTTCCCTCGGCGCCCGTCTCCTAACGCTTACGCTTCCGTTGCTTCGTTTCCGCCTACTACTCCTCCCTCTCTCCCCCCTAGACTTGTTGCCTTGCCGCCGCTAGTGCTCGGGTACTGGGGCGGGCGTGGGCGGCGTTCTTTTTCCCGGTTCTTGCTGCGGGGCGGGGCCCTGGCGTCAGCGGCGCTCGCGTGGTGTCGTGTACGCCAGAGGGGAGTGCGCGCGTCGCGATTGACTCGCTCCCTCCCCTCTCGGCTCGGCGCGCCCGCGTCGCGTGACTGCTTTACACGCAGCCAAGCGGGCGCCGACGCTCACGTGCAAGGTCGCCGCAGGCGCTGTGCGTGGGCCCCACATTGCCCGTTGAGGACATTGGCATCCGCTCTAAACATGCAAGGTGAGAAATTTCGCTCTATGAGCAAATGATAGTAGGAATTACTTTCTATCATCCAAAAAAAGTTATCTAAATGACTAAATCACTTTCAGCGTAATAACGACTTAAAATCCGTTTTCCCAAAAAAACGCATGTTGCGAGAAGAATAATTCTAATCGTCGATATCACGACAACCACTAAAGACCACAAAAAATATAACGAAGTATAAATAGATAGAACATGCAATTATTTATGTGCATGCAAATTTTGAGTTTAAAACTTGCCTGAAAGGAGATATCGACATGTGTATTGTTACGAATTCCAGCATGGCACCCAACTATTTATGCACATGTTTTTAATCAACGTCAAAATTTCCACAATAATGGATTCTTGCATGTTTTATCTATATTTATTTTTCATAAATGTTTTATGCACATTTAGCTATATCACCGACTCGCTCGCGTGCGTTGATAGCCTAGAAGCATGCACGCGCGCAAATAGAGAGTAGTGGTACCTTTTGTCGTTATAGCAACACACCTCAAGTTCCAACCTATATGTATGTGTAAAACTTAACGTTACCTACGTTGCAGTATTATACTAGTAAAAGTCTAGTTTCTTAGAAATATAAGAAATTGATTGCGATCGTTTAGTAAAACCGTCTTATAGCTTAAACAATGTTTTTCTCCAAACATCTAGTTAGGATTATAAAAACATCCATAAAAATCTAAAGGCTTATAAACAATAAACAAACTTGATATTGCGATCATCTATCTTCTACGGCCAATGTTTGGATACAATATGGTTTTAGTACAGGAAAATGAGATTTGAGAAATGATATGCAAAGGGGTTAGGGATATCAAAACACATGTTTTTTAATTTGTAGTTTATACTTGGTTTAGAATAGATATAAATCATTTATGACCAAATTACCATTCAACTAATAGTCACAAATAGAAAACAAAAATAAAAATCATCTCATATGCTAAGAATATTCTTTCCAATCTGATACTGCCCTCGTACTGTGTACATCTGTCTAGCTAGAAATTACATCTGTCTAGGTAGAAATTGGATCGTTTGTTAGCTCGGACGGAGGTTGGACCAGCTGGTGTTTGCTAACCTATTCGGCCTCCCGGGCCAAACCTGCGCGGTGGAAAAGAGACCTTCCAGCTTGCACGCGTGGAACTCCACGGTGCAAGCCCGGCGCGGCTCTCCCGAGGTGTTGCGATGACCGGCGGTTCTTTTCTCCTCATGCACGCACACACGCTCAGAATGTACCGTCGCTCCCCAACGCCATCGCCGCCTCCTTCACCCACGCCATCCTCACCGGCGGCGTCAGTCCCCGCCCCAGAGGTCCCACCTGATCTAGCCCGTCCCCGTGCCCCACGCCCGACAGCCGACGCCGTTCCCCCCGCGCCACCCCTGTCCGATGCGGCGCCATGGACGGCCTCGCCATGGGCTGCCCCTACCCGAGCTTTCCGCATCATCGCGCGCCTCGCACCCAGCTGAATCGGCGGAGGAATCGATGATCCGCCCACAGATTCTCCTTCACGGCCGCGAGCAAGTCGCGAAGCAGCGCGGCGAGGCAAGGAGCGCTTCGCATCCACCGCGGCATGCTCCAGCGACGGGATGCTGCCGAGCGGCAGCGGCGCATGCACGTTGTGGCGTGGCGCGGGCGAATCTGCGGCGGCGGGTTGCTATTGCTGTGGCATGCTCGAGGGAGCCAGCAGGGTAGTGTACCGTGAGAGAGAGCATAGAAGTATGATGTCGCTTTGCAATTGGATGTTTTTGAACATGGATTATGTATAATTTGGGAATGGAAGAGAGACCCAAGATGATTTGGATCTCGAAAATTGTTGTTTGGCCTGAGAAATTATTGTGGTTTTGAGATGAGTTTGATGCTGATCGGGAACACAAATTTGCAATTGGAAATCATTAGTTGGATTGAGAGATTTGCAATGGAGGATCCGGTTCTTCCTCTACTGACCTTGCTCTGCGACGGGCGAAGGCGAGCTGGCAGCAGCCACAACGGCCGGGTGAGCGACGAGCAAGCGAGAGCAGCACGTGTGTGAGTGGCAGCGCGCGGCTGCCGAGGGTCGCGGCTGACGGGCTAGGTGCTGGCACAACGAAGAGGAGAGGTGGTGGTAACTCCGCCATGGGTCAGATACACGGTGAACCTATCTAACACCAAATAAGATCACTGAGACGTGGTCCATGAGATGCAGATTTGCCCGTCTCTACGTCTCGTAGGTATGGCTGGGCTGGCTCGAGCCGGCACGCGGGCCTGGCTGAGGCAGAGGCAGTACAGCCTGCCAAAACGCGCCCAAACAGATTCGGCACGACGGCAACAGAACAGATCGAGCGAGCCCCCTCGCCTCGCGACTCGGTGGCCTCCTCTCCCGGCGACGCTGCTCCCGGCGGCGCCCGCTCCCGGCGTCCGCGGAGCCCTTGCGCGGCGGCGCCCGCTCACGGAGGCGACTCCTGCGGCAGAAAAACGCGTCGGCCCCTCTCTTCCTTTTCTTTGCTAGCGGCGACAACTGGGCGAGCGGCGCCACCTTACGCCAGGTCTTCGTCGGGCCGAGCGCCGGCGATGAATATCCACCAGGTACGCCCTTCATTCCATCCCCTTCCCTCCCCGCTGTCGAAATCGAGCTCACCGGACGCTCTTGTTAGCCAATTTCATTCGGATCTGACCCAATTATAAGTATATACATGTATCATATACATGTCCTGTACTGGATTCGCCCCTGAATCTACCCAAGGACCAAGGTGTAGTGCAATTATTTTGCAAAAATCCTGGAGGCTGAACTGAAACCCCATGCCGTTAAGTCTTCCCCTGCATCCTAGTTTCCGTCCTGACTCCGAGGATGGTTTTGGCGAGCAAACATCCTGTGCAATTAGTTGATCTCTTATGCAAACTATTTCAGCTAATATATGTGTAATTTCAATGTTACTCAATATATTCACGATATCATGCACTCTAAATCGTCAACATGAATCTTGAAAACCTGGCTAGCAGTTGCTTTGTTGGGTCTGATTGGCTGTAGCTTACTGCCATTTCAGTACAAAACCTGTTTCTGTTTGCAAGGACAAGCCATAAGCACATAACTGTCTCGTGCTCTTCTGTTCAACTTTGGTGCTGCGCATTTACTGTGCACACATGTCTATTTGGAGATACTGAGCGTGGATGATGTTTTTCTTTTGCTTCAGGTTATAGGCAAAGTTTGCCTTGAACTGCCAATCATGGTGAAAGGCTGGGTATTCTCTACTTTGTTAGTGGTGTTTCTAGTGTTTGCTCCACCATGCGGGGCATTCTACTTGCCAGGTAGTTACATGCACACGTATCGGCAAGGCGAGGAAATAGGGGCGAAGGTGAACTCCCTCACTTCCATTGAGACAGAACTGCCCTTCAGCTACTACAGCCTCCCATACTGTCGTCCTAAAGATGGCATTAAGAAGAGTGCTGAAAACTTGGGGGAGCTTCTGATGGGTGATCAAATTGATAATTCCCCATACCGTTTCCGTGTAAATGTCAATGAATCTCTGTATCTGTGTACCACAAACCCACTTGGTGAGGCTGATGTGAAGCTCCTCAAGCAGAGAAGCCGTGATTTGTACCAGGTGAACATGATTCTTGACAATCTTCCTGTGAGGAGGTTCACTGAGCAGAATGGAATGACCATTCAGTGGACAGGCTATCCAGTTGGTTATATTCCAGAAGGCACCAGTGATGTCTATATCATCAATCACCTGAAATTTAAGGTCTTGATCCATAAGTATGAAGGAGGCAAAGTAAAGGTAGTTGGGACTGGGGAAGGAATGGAAGTGATCTCAGAGACTGACAGTGATGCCAACTCTGGCTATGAGATTGTGGGATTTGAGGTGATCCCATGCAGTGTGAAGCGTGACCCTAAGGCCATGTCGAAGCTTAAGATGTATGATAAAGTTGATCCTGTGAACTGCCCTGTGGAGTTGGAGAAATCTCAATTGATCAAGGAGAAAGAGCAGATTACTTTTACGTATGAGGTTGAATTTGTAAACAGCGATATCAGATGGCCATCACGGTGGGATGCATACCTGAAGATGGAGGGTTCAAAGATTCACTGGTTTTCAATCATGAACTCACTGATGGTAATTCTGTTCTTGGCTGGCATTGTTTTTGTCATATTCTTGCGGACGGTGAGGAGGGACCTGACTAGGTATGAAGAGTTGGATAAGGAGGCCCAAGCTCAGATGAATGAGGAGCTCTCTGGTTGGAAGCTTGTCGTTGGAGATGTCTTCAGAGAGCCAACCTCATCAAAGCTGCTCTGTGTCATGATCGGCGATGGGGTTCAGATTCTGGGCATGGCAATTGTCACCATTTTCTTTGCTGCGTTTGGCTTCATGTCTCCTGCATCAAGAGGAATGCTGTTGACAGGGATGATAGTCCTTTATATGTTACTTGGAATTGTGGCTGGATATGCTGCTGTCAGGCTTTGGAGGACTTTAAAAGGAACGTCTGAGGGATGGAGGTCTGTCTCTTGGTCAACTGCTTGTTTCTTCCCTGGCATTGTCTTCATCGTCCTAACTGTTTTAAACTTCATGCTGTGGACAAGAAATAGTACTGGAGCCCTTCCCATCTCACTTTTCTTCGGTCTTTTGTCCTTGTGGTTCTGTGTCTCTGTGCCACTTACCCTTTTAGGTGGTTTCTTTGGCACAAGGGCTGAACCAATAGAATTCCCTGTTCGAACAAATCAGATACCCAGAGAAATCCCTACAAAGAAGTACTCATGGCTCTTCATACTTGGTGCTGGAACTCTACCTTTTGGAACACTCTTCATCGAGCTGTTCTTCATTCTTTCTAGTATTTGGCTAGGAAGGTTCTACTATGTGTTCGGCTTCCTCCTCGTCGTGCTCCTTTTGCTGGTTGTGGTCTGTGCTGAGGTATCAGTTGTTCTTACCTACATGCATCTCTGTGCGGAGGACTGGAGGTGGTGGTGGAAAGCTTTCTTTGCCTCTGGAACAGTGGCCCTTTATGTGTTCCTTTACTCTATCAACTACCTGGTGTTTGATCTGAGAAGCTTGAGTGGGCCGGTTTCTGCTATGCTCTACATTGGATACTCTTTCATCGTCTCCCTTGCCATTATGCTAGCTACTGGTACCGTTGGGTTCCTGACATCATTCTCTTTTGTCCACTACCTTTTCTCATCAGTCAAAATTGATTGAAGGCTTTATCTTGTGGAATCTTTGAGGATGTCTCTACACAAAAATCACCTGCAAGCTCAAATGGTTTGATTGTTGCATCTAGAGGCCTTTGTAGACCTGTTCGCAATGTAGCTTATTACTGAGACTATTGTACCTGTTATGAACAGTATATTTCAGCAGATGTGCTTTTAAGCTTGTGGCTCCCTTCTTTGCTACTACCTCCGTGCTCATATGTTTGACCTTGTTAGTTCAAAATTGAACTAACTAATAACAAGCATTCAAGAATGGAGGGCAAATACTCTCCAAAAAGACCTGACTTCACAAATATCGTTGGTGGCTTGTGGAGTGGTTGGTCTGCAAGGTAGGTTTGCAACCAGAAAACTATTTTATTGTGTTCCCCACACACCAGTTTGTGCTATATGCTTACCTAAGATTCATAGAACACTAGATCTAATATATGTTTGATAATTAAGTATGATTAATTCATATGTGCCTTTTTACTTGACCCTTCTATGAATGTGACACTGCTTTTTTTAAAAAAAAAATCAGTGTAAACATATTTCAAGTTACTCGGTAAGCTTTCATTAGATCTGTTTCTATCAGGTTACTCTCTTAGTTTAGTTGATTCTGAAATCAGTGACAAAAATAACTAAGATTTGGAACGCACTTCATGCATTTTGTTGTGTGTTTTGACTGTTTTCAAATATCACATGAAATTATTTTGGGTTCTGTGTTCAAATCTCTCTTGTTTTCAACTGTTCTAAAATGCTAACAAGTTACTCAAAGCAACGTGTCATAAACATGTACAAACAGCAATGGAGTCAGATTGCAGACGTTACCACAATTATTTTTTTGCTTGGTACTAGAATATCCCATTTCAACCTTTGCTGTTTGTGTACAATTCTCTTGCTGCTTAGCTGTGAAACTGAAACTTTTCTACTATGGGCATGTCAAGCTGAGTACCTGCCTGTATTTAGTTAGGCCAACATGTTATCGTGTGAGGTCTTGTATTTTTCTGTGCTACTTGACCCCATTTTCATGGGTTGCCAGTCAAATCTATATGTTAGGCGACTTAAGCCCTTTCTTTATCATGCACTTCTGACCAGTTTCTTGGATGGCAGCCAAAACGTCATCTAGAAGGTTCCTATATCCAGCGATTAGCTATGTTAATGACCTGACGAAATGTATCAACCCTCTTTACTTTTTCTTTGTTTCTGGAAGTCTGTCTCATTCTTGGCTGTTGCTTTTCTTCTTCTCAAATTAGGCGTTGCGCTGTTCTTCTCAGCCTCAACCCGTAACAACCAAACAGACAAAATGTACCAGAAACCTAATGCCGATGTCGACCGGTGTATTTGTCATCCTCACCTTAGTTTAACAATGGTTTAGTATCATCTAATGACGATTTATGCCACAGAATCATCTGTCTAATCCCTGCTTAGCAATGTAATATGTCAGTCGATAATATAAAATCACCAAAAAAATCATTAAATCCTCTAAATTGCTTATCTCATAAAAAAATTGTCAGAAAAATTAACGGAACCAATTCACACTGAACTATTATAGCGTTTGACCCAACATTAGATGTGGCATGTAATATGTCAGTCGACGATATAAAATCACCAAAAAAATCATTAAATCCTCTAAATTGCTTATCTCATAAAAAAGTGTCAGAAAAATTAACGGAACCGATTCACACTGAACTATTATAGCGATTGAATCAACATTAGATGTGGCTAAAGAGTGATTGATGATTACATGACCTAAACCGATGTTATCTGACACTAAACCATTGCTAAACTAAGGTGAGAATGATAAATGCACCGGTTTAGTTAGTTAAAGGTTGATTTGCACCAAATGAAACGTGAAGGATGCGTATCAACTTTTGCAATACTTAAGAAATGAAAAATACATTTTTTTCCTTTTTTTTACCGGTGAAACTATCATGCATGTGCCTGCATCTTGCTTTGGATTTACAGGTCCTCTTGATTTCTTTGGCGGATCCGCAGATGTGACCTGGCTGTTCATGTGAAAGGTACGCCCAGGCAGTTGTTGCCTCTCTAAGAAACGTGCCCCTTTTCGTGCTCATGCAAATTGCGATGGCTTCCCCCTCCTTGTTTATTCCCAACTTTCTTTTTTCCCCCAGACCGTTCGCCGGTTCACGTCGCGGGTGCTCCAGTCCCCACTCCACCGACCCCTTTTCCACCAAACGTGGTTTGCTTGCTAAGAAACGCGGGGGATCTATCTAATGAGAAACTGGTGTGACGAGCAGAGGAGGGTGTGTGATCGTGATCGTGAAGCCTTTCTGCTGGCCCCGGAAAGGGAGTGGTGGCCAAGCAAGGCATCCGCGGGCACGGCCACGGCGGCAAGTTTGGAGATCGGTCGCCGTTGCCTGGCCGGACCAGGCAAAATTAAAGGACGCACCTGCTCTCTCTGAAGTTCATATGATTTCCACTGGCGGGGGATGCGTTGGGGGCTTGTCAGTTGTCTGCTTGCCTCCTTGTTTTGAAGTCAATTCATGCATGATTGGAGTGGAGCAGCATCTGGTCACAACAGCCGCGGGGCGGGGGCACACGATGCGTCCATGCATGGTGTGTGATGGTGACAGCTCTCGGCTCATGTCGTCTAAGCTGACAGCCTCAGAAGATGCTGGACAGCGAGACAGTCCATTTTACCTTGATCTCCATTGCCCATTCCTCTCCGATCTGAGCGCACATCACTACGCCGTGATTCACCGGCTAATTTTGACGTGGTTTGCGCCGTCGATCGGGTAGGCAGCCGCCACGATTTCAATGTACCGTGTACCTCTATGAACTTCCTATTCTACGCTGGGGCCTAGTCTACTGTGTACCAGCTCCTACGAAAAAAAAAAAGAAGAAGAAAAAAGGACCGACCGACGGTGCAGATCCGCTGCAAAGAGAACGCGGTCCGGTCCTGGATGGCCCACATGGCATTGTCCCAGTGTTAGGCTCCCCACCAACCTGCCATCCTGCAAAACCCGCCCAAGTCAAACAACCCATCAAATTAGTCCACTAAAAAATTCTTGATACACGTGGTGAGCTAGTCGCGGAGGCCCAGTAGGAAGCACGGATCCCCACGACGTGGACCAGCGCCGAAACCTTCCACTCACACACCGACGAAATGGCCCACGACCTAACGAACAAAAAGCGTTTATATTTAAATAAATCTCACAATATATATATACATATATATAAATCCCAGCAAAGGAAAACATATTTATTAGAAAAAGAAATCTAAGCTGCACTGCACGCAACGAAGGGAGAAGAAAGACGGGCGGGTATAAAATTTGGCGGGTTCGTGCCGCGTCTCCTCCCCCCGCTCCTCGATCCCGCCGGCGAAGCGTTTACTTCTTCTTCTTCTTCGTCCGCGATCTCGAGGAGGGGAGCGCGAGGGGGGAGGGGCGCGCCCATGTTTTGATCTCGCCCGCGTCGTCCCGGCCGCGATCCAGATCTGAGGTGAGCTCGCTTCCTTCCCTCCCCTGATCTCCGGCACCTCCGTGTGCTCGCCCGTCCCCTACACCGCATCTCCTCGCGCTTCGGCCCAGATCCGGGCGTCTCGTTCGATTCATTTCTTCGTTCGTTGGTAAGGGAGCACTAGTTCGCTTAGACGCATGCTCGTTTTGTCCCGCGGAATCGTTTCTGTGTTGTTACTATTGTGCCCTGAAAAACAAGTATTTGGTTCTGGAATGTGCTTCAGTGTCCGATCCGCGCGTTTTGCTGCGGATTCGTCTGCTGCGTTTATATCCCTTCCGTTCGAATTAACCACTGTCTCAACCATTATTGATGCGGTGGACTGTTGATATAGTAGCAGTTTATTTTCAGAAGTTTCTGGGGTTTCAACTGAACCCCATGTCACATGTTAGTTATATATATCCTTGAGTTTTATCTTTCATCTTATGCTGTATGTTGATATCTCCACGGGGAAGAGGGACTTGAAAACAAAGGAGGCGTTCTTAGGAATCGAATTGATTTGTTTTTTTATACACTTGCTTGCAGGTCGTGAGGTTCTTGATTGAGCGATCTCAAGAGCTGTCACTGCAATGGTCGCCAAGATGCCGTCATCCAAATGGATCTCGGCCTCCCTGCTCGTCCTGCTCCTGAGCCTGCACCCGGCTGTCCACGCCTTCTATCTCCCTGGCACCTTCATGCACACCTACTCCCCCGGAGAGGCGATCTCAGCCAAGGTCAACTCACTCACCTCCATTGAGACCGAGCTGCCCTTCAGCTACTACAGCCTGCCATACTGCAAGCCTCCGGAGGGTGTCAAGAAGAGTGCTGAGAACCTTGGGGAGATCCTCATGGGTGATCAGATTGACAACTCGCCATACCGATTCCGCGTCAATGTCAATGAATCTGTGTACCTTTGCACCACGGACCCGCTCACCAAGGAGCAGGCTGAGCTGCTCAAGAAGAGGGCGCGGAATCTGTACCAGGTCAACATGGTCCTGGACAATTTACCGGTCATGCGGTTCACTGATCAGAATGGGATGACAATCCAGTGGACTGGGTTCCCAGTTGGGTACAACCCGACAGGGAGCAATGAGGATTATATCATCAACCACCTCAAGTTCAGAGTCTTGGTCCATCAGTACCAGGCGCAGGGCGATGTTGTGGTCACAAGTGAGGATGGTGTTGCAATGGTCGAGTCCGATCGCAAGAGCGGATTCCAGATTGTTGGGTTTGAGGTCGTGCCTTGCAGTGTAAGGCGTGATGCTGAGGCCATGTCCAAGCTCAAGATGTACGACAAGGTTGACTCTGTGAACTGCCCATTGGAGCTTGAGAAATCTCAGGCGATCCGTGAGAATGAGCGGATTACATTTACCTATGAGGTTGAGTATGTCAAGAGCAACATCAAGTGGCCATCAAGGTGGGATGCTTACCTGAAGATGGATGGTGCCAAGGTGCACTGGTTCTCGATTATGAACTCAATGATGGTTGTGTTCTTCCTGGCTGGCATTGTGTTTGTCATATTCTTGAGGACTGTCCGCAGGGATCTGACAAGATATGAGGAGATGGACAAGGAAGCACAAGCTCAGATGAATGAGGAGCTCTCAGGATGGAAACTTGTTGTTGGTGATGTATTCAGAGAGCCATGCTGTTCAAAGCTGTTGTGTGTTATGGTCGCTGATGGTATCCAGATCACCGGTATGGCAGTTGTTACAATTGTGTTTGCTGCTCTGGGATTCCTCTCCCCTGCTTCCAGGGGAATGCTCCTGACTGGAATGATCATTCTCTACCTCTTCCTTGGCATCATTGCTGGATATGTTGGTGTCCGTGTTTGGAGGACTATCAAAGGAACCACAGAAGGGTGGAAATCTGTCGCCTGGTTGACTGCCTGCTTCTTCCCTGGCATTGTTTTCGTCATCCTCACTGTGCTGAACTCCATTCTGTGGGGCAAGAAGAGCACTGGCGCTATACCCATCTCATTGTTCTTCACTCTCCTGGCCCTGTGGTTCTGCATCTCTGTGCCACTCACACTTATCGGAGGCTTGCTAGGTACACGTGCTGCAAGCATTGACTACCCTGTCCGCACCAACCAGATTCCACGGGAGATCCCTGAGCGCAAGTTCCCCTCATGGCTGCTTGTCCTCGGTGCGGGAACTTTGCCTTTCGGTACCCTCTTCATTGAGCTCTTCTTCATCCTTTCCAGCATTTGGTTGGGAAGATTCTACTATGTCTTTGGCTTCCTGTTCATTGTCCTCTTCCTGCTGGTCATAGTCTGTGGTGAGGTTTCTCTTGTCCTAACCTACATGCACCTTTGCGTGGAGGACTGGAAATGGTGGTGGAAGGCCTTCTTTGCTTCTGGTTCTGTCGCATTCTACGTTTTCCTCTACTCTATCAACTACTTGGTGTTCGACCTCAGGAGCCTGAGTGGACCAGTCTCTGCAACACTCTACCTTGGCTACTCCTTGATCATGGCTCTTGCAATCATGCTCTCCACCGGTGCCATTGGCTTCCTGCTCTCATTCTACTTCGTCCACTACCTCTTCTCATCTGTTAAGATCGACTAGAGGTGCCTGCTCCCTCTTGCTGCAATAGAGTCACCTGATCATGGTGACAGTTACCCCTTAGAAACACTACACAATAATATCAAACGGAAGAAAAAACTGGATACATGGCAACGCCCATGGCTTTTGGCCCTGATTAATTCAATCATTTAGGATAGCACAGTTACTCGAGTCGAAGCTTATTTCTTAGACATGTTTGTAAGGTTTCAGCTATGTTTTATCAACTTTTGTAATACTATTCAGTTTTGCTTGCTCTGGGCATTTGTGAGCAGCCTCTGGTGTTGGAACACTATTCAATATGAAACAAGCTTATTCGTTTAGGCATTTGTGAGCAGCCTTTGGTGTTGGAACACTCGAATTCTATTCAATATGAAACAAGCTTATTTGTTTACAATCTGTTATGATTCTGAAGGCTATGCTGTAACTCTGTAACGTGGTTGTCACAGGAGTTGTGATGCCTGATAGTTACTGTTAGTGATAGAACTGGCACTACTTTGTTTTCATTATTATTAATTCTACGGAGTATTGAGTCAAGATATACATGCTACTGAAATTTGACATGACTCTGCTAGCTGCTAAATGCTGAATCGTTCAGCGGTCTGACCGTTTGTTGCTGCTAATGTTCACAAACGACTGCTACTCATCCTGAAAACTTCAACTTGTATAACGAGGCCATAGTTATCAGTCTGTTCATCATGTCGAGCAATGGATGATTGGTAACAGTGACTTTTATCCGTGCTCGTCAGTAGTCGTTTCCCATGAAACATGATGCACACGGACGAGGAGTCGAGGACCCAATGCGCGCGTCTTGGGTCCTCTGCTTCTCGATCCAACTCGGCTGACGCCTGACTGTATACGCCACATGGATTGTATTATAGTATACGAGTATTCATTCATTTGTACGACCGTACTTGCTACCGTAGATGATGAAAAACGCTCAAGTTCTTGACGCTTTGGCTTGGATTCAATCCAGGTTAGGCCAAGCCCGGCCAGTACAGACTACAGAGTTTGGTTGCTCAGACGAATAGCGCCCAGACGCCCAGACCAGGACAGCCAAGATACTAGCTAAGTAGCTTGCACGTATGAACGCTTTGAGGGATTCAGACCTCCATTTTCTGTTTCCAGCCTATACTCCTTATTTTTAAAATTTTTTGGATATTACTAGTGCTACCACCAAAACCTTCTAATGAGTATTACCACCAAAATATATCAATGAAATACCACCAAAACGCCCAAGATACGACGGGCTTACACGATGCTGGTGCCGCGAGACGGCGGTATTGGGCCGGTAGCCCAATGGGTCTGGAAGCTATCGACAGCTGGCTACACCTTTGCAGGCCCAGTTTTCCTCTCTCTTTTTCTCCCAATTATTAATTGCTAAAATCAAGAGAGCATAGACACAGATTTGGGACAAAAAACTCATGCACGTAAAACTTTAGGGTGGTGTTTGGTTGGCTACGAATCCCTTACCTAAATAATATCTATACAAACTTGTTACCTCCTCCTCCCCCACTGTAATTAGATACAACACCCACACCACACTGTAATCTGATTAAGTTACCAGAGTGCAACCAAATAAATAGGGTAATCACCCATTCCGTCGCCAAATACACTGTAATCTCATTTCCTTTGCGTTTACATTACCTTACCACGAACCAAACACTATATAGGTTCGTGTGATTGTCATGTTTCTTTTACAAAGAAATTTGATGAGTATTATTAGAAGAGCTATCTTTCAACTCCATAACTAATGTTATTGGCCAAGGGAATTAAGGAAAAAATGGAGTTCACAGGACAGAATTGACAGACCAAGTTGTTATGTGTCTAGGATAAGATACTTTTGATTTCTTGAACATTCCTCTTTAATCCTTGCATCGAGTTCTGTAGTCCAGGCCCAAATACAACAATGGTAGCTAGGCTCTTCACACAATAGACGTTCTTTTTTTTTGGCATCTGTGCACAGTCTCCATGCATGTCCCTCTCGGCCTCGTATGCTAGCAATAAATCCTTCCGTACAAAAAAACAGGCAACCACCGGATTGGACAAGAACAAACAACAACAAACCAGTGATTGTAAACTTGAAAGCAAAGCAAGTGAAGAACAAGAAGAACCAAACATCATGTCTGACTCACCTTTTTTTACTTTCAACACCTGAAAAAAAACTCTTGACTTCTTGCCTGCAACCTAACCGTGCTCAACTCACAATTTTTTAAAGACCCTGCTCAACTCACAATTTATGAACGACCCTGCTCAACTCACAATCACACCTAAACCTAAAGAGTTGTCACTTGTGTGCTCTCATTGCTCCCTTGGCTCCTCCATTGTGGCATTTTGGCTTTAGCTCATGGGCATGGCAAGGAAGCTCATCTCTAACTTTCTTTATAGCAGCCAGGGAGTTTTGTGGTGCTGAAATGTCTTTGGCGCCAACTCTTTCTGCCACGAGCTGAAATGTTGGCGCATTTGGGCAGTACTTCCACATGCAACTCCTTAAGAAAACCGAAGAACTGCCTATGGAATAAAATTGAGCAATTTTCACATAACCACCTGTGGAAATAGGTGTCCACAAGCGGCTCTTGAGTGTTGACCTGAGGTGGCCCCCGCTGTCTCCACGGGCAGTTAGGAATCCAAGCCGTATGTAGATAGAGAAGTGGAGTGTACGCGATGTTGATTTTTTGTAGTGGTGCCAGGCAGGACTCGCTTGTGGGGTGTCATCAGAAACATCTTCCTCTCTACAATGATCTTCACTTACTCTGTGCCATGTTCTGTTACTCTGCCATCCCCGAACACGAACCGTGACGCGGCCCACAGAATGAGGTGAGTGAGTGGTGACCCTCACTCTCTCAGACATGGACTGGCACCACCGTTCCCACCTGCACCGAACCACCCCCTGACCTGACGTATGCATCGGCCAACCAACTCAATCGGCAACCGGCATGAACAAGCAGGGGCTTTACATGCCTCCAAATGAGCGATGATTTCGTAGCAGGAAAGCTTTCTTTATTTATATACAGCAGCGGTTGTGTTACCGTGTAGCATTTAGCTAGCTTAATCCCTCGGGCAACAGCATAACGTAGAGCCGTAGAGAGAGAGAGGGAGAAAGCAGCAAGAAGAAGCAGCTATGGGGACAGTAGGCGGCGATGGCGGCGGAGGCGACCGGCAGGCGCAGCCGCTGCTCGGCAAGCTCTCGGAGTCCGACGAGCACCTGGTCAAGAGAACCGGTGAGTCCCTGAGCCATGTCGTCCATAGCTATAGCTCCTCTTCGATCGCCTCATCTGCTTGCATCCGCTGTTGTGATTTGTCCTGCGGCGCGCGCAGGCACGGTATGGACGGCGATGGCGCACATCATCACGGCGGTGATCGGGTCCGGCGTGCTGTCGCTGGCGTGGAGCGTGGCGCAGCTGGGGTGGGCGGGCGGGCCGGCGGCCATGGTGTTCTTCGCGGGCGTCACCGCCGTGCAGTCCTCCCTCATCGCCGACTGCTACATTTCCCACGACCCGGAGCGCGGCGTCGTCAGGAACCGCACCTACGTCGACGCCGTGCGCCTCTACCTAGGTAAGTGAGCCAGCCATCCATCGATTCGCCTTCTTGCTAGCTTCGTCCATCGTCGATCAATACTCCTCCTCTTCGTTCTCCAAAGAAAAATTTCTCGACGCGGAATCTTTGGCGAGATGACGCTAGTGGAGACCCTTTTAGTTACGGATAAAATCGGACCCGTGACTAAAGAGACTTTAATCCCGGATCAAATACCAATCGGGACTAAAGTCCCCCCTTAATCCCGGGTCAAAAATCAGCCTCCCATGGAAGATCCTTCAGTCCTGGGTGAAAACATCAGCCACACATGAGAGACTTTAGTCCCGGGAATTTCTTTTTTTTTCTCAAAACCATTTAGTCCCGGTTGGTACCAAAGGGGTGGGGGTTGTGACTAGCGTGGCAACCCTTTAGTTCCGGGACTAAAACCTCCCTTCCATTTCGATTACTTTATCCCATATAAATTTTCGAGAGATTTGCCCCTACCAACTGAGACTAAAGGTGAGTTGCGAACATTATTGAGTGAACAAAGACGATAATCTAAGCTAGATGATAGCGAAGCACTACCCAATTGAACAAGATGCAGCACCTTGAGTGACACAACCCGTCAGACGGCACCGTTGCTGTTATCCATAAAAATGCCAAAGCAAGCAGGATGATAGGTCGCTATGCAAGTCTCTGTATATTACAAGGAGTGTAAGAACAGTGACTGAAATCGACCGACGACTTTACATGAGTATCCTTTTTTCTTTTCAGAAACAAAGGTGACACACACACACATCTATCTGCATTTTTTTTTATCATTTTAGATAACCATATGGCGCTTGGAATATAGCAATGAGATGACTCGCTTTCAGTAGAGCAAGCATGACTCACGACTCTGAAAACTTTTGCATATAAAGTCAGGATCATACATAGTCTGGATAAGTCGCTTTCAGTATACGTAGGGCTCCGATTTAAAAATTCAGGATCAGTTGGCGACAGATTTATTAAGGCCAATACAATTGGCAGGAAATGTAAGCCATTTTGCATAGTTGCTAATCGATGCGACTAACGGCCAATTGGTGGGTGCCACGTGTGCAGGTGAGAGGAGCCATCTGTTCTGCGGCTTCTTCCTCAACTTCAGCTTGTTTGGCACCGGGGTGGTGTACACTCTCACCTCCGCCACTAGCATGAGGTACGTAGGATCCCACCACCATATTTGCACATCGGTTTCACCCATCTCATTCTTCATTCGCTTGTTTGCGTGGCAACCTGCCTCTTTTTTTTTGGAAAAAGGAATGCAACATATATTAAAACGAAAGCACAGTACATTCCTTTCTTGCAGAAAGGACCCTGAGTAAAACAGAAATTACAACAAGATCCTCCGCACTACTGTTTACCTTCTTCCCTGGAAGTAGCTGTCGCCAAATCTTCTCCGGCCACGGAGCGTCGCCCCAGATCTTCAAGCCGCCTTCACCACCTTTCCAAATCAAAGAGCGGACTCCAAACTTTGGAATACTGCAAGGGATCCTCGGGAAGAGAGCATCAGCTGTCGGCTCCTTTGATTCGGCCCCTCGTCCGCCTTCACCCACCAATCCAGAAAACCGGAGCTCAACTCCAAGTCCGACGAAGGAAAAGGCGGCAGCAACCCCAAGGAAGAGCACCCAGAAGAGGGAATCCATCCGGTCATCAACGGAAGAACCCCCAGCAAACTCACAGGACAAATCCGAGAAGAGGACCTCACCCAGATCCGCCCGGAGAAACAAAATCCTCTCCACCGCGACGCCAACTCCGACATCCAGCGGAAGGAACAGCAGCCGCCGAGGGGACACCACCGCCGCTCTCATCCGAACGCGAACGAAAGAAGCAGCACCTCTCCTCCAGCAAACCCTAGACCTAGACACAAACCTATCTAGTCTATATACATCCGCGCGCCTATTTCCCGGCCACCCTCCCTCTCCGGAGAGGAAGAGGGCCGGCGAAATCGCCGCCGGAAGTCGATTCCGCTTCGGGGTGTTTGTACCGTACCACATCGAATCTTCAAAAGTTAATTAGAAGAATTAAATATAAGTTAATTATAAAATTAATTACGCAAATGGAGTCTATTTCACCAGATAAATCTAAATGATTACTATAATCACATTATTAAATCGTAAACTAATTACACTTAATAGATTCTTCTAGCGAATTAACTTTTATCTGTTCAATGAGTTTTTTAAATAATTTATATTAAATATACTTATGATTAGTATCAACATTCAATGACAAGAACTAAACTAACTTTAGAGGTGGGACCTCCGCTTTCGCCCTGTCCGCCTCTCTCAACTGTAGCCAGGGGAAAAAGGAGGAAGCGACCAGCTACCGCGGGTTTCTATCGCTGGGAAAGATGGATGCGTGGCAACCTGCCAGCCGCGAGTTTGTCACTTGTGCGGTAGCAGTTGTAGCTTATTGGCATGGCGTAGCTAGAAAAAGGAGGTGAAAACATCATCAAAAAGAAGAGAAAGAGAGAGCTGTCAAAGCTGGAAATGCCGCAATGGAGAGTGATGCAAGGCCTTGTCCTTTGATAACCATCAGGGCTTGACCAATGTGCAATTTCACTAGTAACCTACTTGGCTACTTCTTCAAATTACAAGTAGTTTATGAATTTTCTAGATTCATATTACTACATATCTAGATATCGTATATATCTAGATGTATAACAAAAGCTATGACCTAAAAAAATTAAAACGGGCTATAATTTGGAACGCTCAATTTTAGTGTAGGCACCTTTTTCTTGAAAAAACAGAAGCTAATCATACGATTGGAAATTTCTTGATGGATGGACTAATTAAATTCTGAATGAGGTCAGACTCTATTATACATGGACCTTGCGTGTGCAGTTTTGCCTACAGTTTCGTGTAGAGTTGGACAATGCCTTATGCTGCTATCACTTGGTTCTTTTTTGGGTTATCTTGATGACCCAATATTTATCCTGTTAGATAAAATTTGTCTTTTTAGAATCACGTAGTATTCCCTTGGTCTCAAATTACTATTTATTTTAGTTTTTTCTAGATATATACCTTTTACTATGTATCTAGACATACACATATATCTAGATACATAGAAAAATTCTGTATCTAGAAAAGTCTAAACGAATAATAATTTGGAACGGAGGGAGTATATTTTTTATAATCTTATTGTGCTTTGTCGTGGCTAAGCTTTAGAGGAGATGAATTGCTGGTGCCAACCGTTTGCTTGCAGAGACGGACAAGGATCGGATACTGTCAGATTAGCAGATCAATAGAATATATCTTGTGGGCGCGCCAAGCGGCCTATAGTGCAGCTGGTTAGTCTCCCCGGGGAGGAGCTACCCGACCAGGGGTCACCCTAGTTTGGCACCGTTTTCAGGTGGGGTTATTTATCCCCCCGTTGCCCACCCTCAACTTTTTTTATCTTGTGGGGGCACGCCGCACGCACACCATGGTTAGCTACGGGTGGAATGCACGCCTCCTGTTCTTCCCCGGCAACGCTCCAACAGCCTCGTCACTAGCTTCATTTGTAGTGACGAACTGCTTGCACGTCGAACAGGCCCACAAAGACGAACGGCCCGTTTCCTCGATATAGGCCGAGTTGGGCTTCATTGGTCAAGGCCTGCTAGTCCAATCTACTAAACCATAGAATACAGCTTTTACTTGCTATATATGACATGAATCTTACGAGATTTGGCCAATTTTGGCAGATTTACCGTTCAACAATGATGAAAAGCCTCGTGATTCATGGACGCAACAACGATGCTCGTGTCGAATCTTTCAAAGGACTCATCTTTCTATTTTTTTTTTGTCATCGTATATGCAATATGTCGCAGGGCGATTCAGAGGGCCAACTGCTACCACAGGTACGGCCACGACGCGCCGTGCTCCGTGGGAGGCGACGGCTACTACATGCTCCTCTTCGGCCTCGCGCAGGTGGTCCTGTCCCAGATACCCGGCTTCCGCGAGATGACGGGGCTCTCCGTCTTCGCCGCCGTCATGTCCTTCTTCTACTCCTTCGTCGGCGTCGGCCTCGGCGTCGCCAAAGTCATCTGTACGTGCCGCCTCGCCTAGCGCAACCGCCTAGCTAGCCGTTCACCATACGAGTTCATTGGCATTTGATTTGGACATGATCGACGGGGACATGACTCTCTCCGCCGATCACTTCAGCGAACGGGGTGATCATGGGCGGCATCGGAGGCATCCCCATGGTGTCCACGACGCAGAAGGTGTGGCGGGTCTCGCAGGCCGTCGGCGACATCCTGTTCGCCTACCCCTTCTCCTTGGTGCTGCTGGAGATAGAGGACACGCTGCGGTCGCCGCCGCCGGAGAGCGAGACGATGAAGACGGCGACGAGGGCGAGCATCGTGATCACCGCCTTCTTCTACCTCTGCTGCGGGTGCCTCGGCTACGCGGCGTTCGGCGACGGCACCCCGGGCAACCTCCTCACGGGCTTCGGCTTCTACGAGCCCTACTGGCTCATCGGCCTCGCCAACCTCTGCATCGTCCTCCACCTCCTCGGCGGCTACCAGGTGTACACGCAGCCGGTGTTCGGGTTCGCCGACCGCCACTTCGGCGGCGCGGCGGCGGAGGTGCCGGTGCCGGTGCCGCTCCTGGGCACCCGCCGCGTGAGCGTGTTCCGGCTGTGCTTCCGGACGGCGTACGTGGCGGCGACCACCGCGCTGGCCGTGTGGTTCCCCTACTTCAACCAGGTGATCGGGCTGCTCGGCGCCTTCACCTTCTGGCCGCTCGGCATCTACTTCCCCGTGGAGATGTACCTCGCGAGGAACAAGGTGGCGCCGTGGAGCAAGCAGTGGCTCGCCATCCACGCCTTCAGCTCCGTCTGCCTCCTCATCTGCGTGTTCGCCTCCTTCGGCTCCGCCGTGGGGGTGTTTGGGTCGGAGACGAGCTGAGCTACTCTGCAAAGGCAGCTTGCTCACTAGCTGCAGTAGTTTCAGATGTTGACTAGTATAATTAGCGTAATCAGGTCAAATTCTATGTATTAAGAACTCAGTGTATATATAATATATTGGTGGTGAGTCTAAGAACGAGCAAGATGTCAATTTTATGGTCCTGTTACAAACCTTGCACGTTCTACATACACAAATGGATATCTGACATTTTTTGTATTTCTATCACAATCAGAAAAAATGCAAAGTCATATGTACATGTGACCACATAGTTTATCTCAACCATTGATTTCTCTCCATCCAACCATTAATCCACTACCTACACATGTACTTCGATTCATCTCACCATTAATTTAAAAATGAATGCAGGCACAAAGCAACAAGTTCTAGAAACAATTTTTTTAGTGTAACGGGGGAGAGAATCCCCACCCTTTTCATTTCGTGGAGCTGATTGCAAGCTCAACAAATCAGGAGGGTTCAGCATTTTACAAATCACGGTGGTGAGGGAGGAGGGAATTTGCTAAAGTTTTACATATTAAGACAAAACGTTTGACACCATGCTTCAGTCACCATTTGTCTTCACGAGGCAGCCTGCATCGCCACAGACGTGCTTCTTCTTTGCAGGTTATCCGCAATCTTGGAAGGGAGACGTCTTGCCCTCGGAACACCACATCGTGCCGGTGCTTCCAAAGTTGCTGGACGCACGGGACGCAGCAGGTGGCAAAAGACGTCGCTGGCAGCTGCGGCACCAGCCTGGGGATGTCCCAAAGGGTCGCAACCGTTACTGCAGGCGGGATCACCATACCGACTGCTTCCCAGAACAAATGGTGACGTGTGCGCTATGTTCGTATGGGGCGTGTGCGCCAAGATGTGTTGTATGGACCCAATGACTTCACTCCAGATGGGGTGACTCCCGAAGACTTTTGCTATCTCTTTATCCAAGGGATCTACCTTGCCGAAGCCGACGGGGGGCAAGCCCGTATATCAAACGGTTTGCGTGTTCGCCGCATTGCCCCTACGACTTGAACTAGGGGGTTCTCTTGGGTGATCTGGATAGAGCTCTTACTCATCTGGAGAACCTTGAAGACACCGGATCACCCCCAATACCACCTCCTTGGCGAGTGATGTGGATATAGCTCTTACTCATCCGGAGAACCTTGAAGACACCGGATCACCCCCAATACCACCTCCTTGGTGACTGATGTGGATAGAGCTCTTACTCATCCGGAGAACCTTGAAGACATCGGATGACCTCCAATACCACCTCCTTGGTGAGTTCCCACCGTGCTAAGCTATTTATGTAATTAGATGGTGGTTATTTAAGCATGTGGTTTCTACGGGATAGTGCTTAAGAACTCAACAACAAGAGGCGGTCCGTAATCAACTCAAGCAAGGCTAAATCAAGTGATCTCCAATCTCAACATGACCCTATCATTCTTGGTCAAGTCCGATTCGTCACTCACTGTTGCTCAATTTTAATCATTCCATAGCTACTCAAGTATTATTTAATAAGCAACCTATACTCGTGATTGGTGGTGACCTTGCCACCTCTCAACTTATATTGAAGCTAAGCATGGATAAGCAATTTAAATTCGTGACACCTATACAAGCATACTTATACTTATGTACAAGGAGTTATTCTAGATCAAATATGGATAATGCATAAAGTAGGAGCTAAGCAAATATATACATAATTATTAACTCATGCGTTTACAAGACTCGTGTATACATCATTAGTCCAAAATAAAGTTAAGAGATGTTAGGTGCCTGCCTTGGGGTTCAAAGGAAACGCCGGCGGCGATGGGCTCCGGCTCACCCACCTCTTGCTCTGGCGTCTCGAACTCTACACGAATACAATGATGCATGAACTCTACACGAATACAATGATGCATAATTAACAACAATGCATGTATGAATGGCGTCTCGAACTCTACACGAATACAATGATGCATGAACTCTACACGAATACAATGATGCATAATTAACAACAATGCATGTAGATGGTGCAAATGATGTATGGGATGCATGAAAAAGAATGTAAACGGTTTTTACTATACTAGTACATCAATTCCAAGAATTGATACATAATAGAACACTTAAATCCTACACAAAACATAGTTTTATTCACGTTTTCCCTCAATGGCAGAACTGAAAATCCTGGTGATTCTCGCGAAAATGGCATTGCCGGTGATTCCGGCGACTAATTACAATGGGGTTTGATTCTAGAGCTTGATTGAGACTTCATTTTGGCTCAAAAGGACGACATGCACAAAGGTTTGGACGATATGGAATGGAACATCAATGGAGTTGAACTTCCATGGGGGACTAAAAGAGATGCTTCCAATGGAGGATAGAGCAGGAGGAAAGGTCTTGGGAACTTCACTGGGGAAGGATGATTCAGAGGGCCACATGTTGGAGTATGATGGCGGTGAAGGAGATCGATGATGAG
This sequence comes from Setaria viridis, assembly GCF_005286985.2. Taxonomy (NCBI): domain Eukaryota; kingdom Viridiplantae; phylum Streptophyta; class Magnoliopsida; order Poales; family Poaceae; genus Setaria; species Setaria viridis. The sequence continues at coordinate 36,098,428 of NC_048263.2, forward strand.
ATTGCTTCACTGGAGGAGCTGAGGGAGAAACACAAGAAAAACAGACCGCAGCTTGATCCTTGTCTTGGGGGAGATGGAGGGCAGCGTGTGGGGGAGGAGCTCGCCCTTGGCCTGGCCGAGACCTGGTCGGGCGGCGCTGCCCCTGTTGACGGCGCAGGCGAGCAGAGGGGCGGAGCGGCTCTGGCTCGGGAGGAAAAGAACGAGAGCGGAGGGAGAGAACGGATGAGGGGGGGGGGGGGGGCCTCAGGGAAAAGAGGGAAGGGGTGGGGGGCAGCGTGTGCCGCGTCACGGCCACGCGTGGCCTGCGAGCCAGGAGATCAAACTTTCTCATCAAATGTTTTCAGCTTTCATCTATAGTGCCAAATCGGCTATAGTGCCTCCACAAATGACACCTTCGGAATCCAAATCGGCTATAGTGCCTCCACAAATGACGCCTTCCGAATCCAAATCGAAGTGCTTGGTGGCGCTCGCACCGCCGCCGAGGTCTCCGGATGCCGCTTTCGCCTCCTGGGCAACCAGCCCGCCGCCCGAGCTCTCATTAGCCTCGCCGACTAAATGATTGAGCTAGTGATTAACATGTACTCCCTCCGTTTATTTTGATTTTTCTAGATTCATCTAGATGTATAATAATATCTATGAATCTAGAAAAGGTAAAACGACCCATAATTTGAAACAGAGGGAGTACTCGCTGAGGTGCTAGCGCCACATAACAATGGGAGCTACTAAAGCACCAACACGGCATTAGCACAGGAGTTCATAGCCGTATACTGTCATCTCTTATAACACACAAGTCCTTTCATTGGGACAATACAACAACAATCGAGAGTACTTACAAGGCATAACGAGTGACCAGAGAACAAAAAATGAAAGGGCGTGAGTATATCCGACAGTTACACCATTATATTCTACAATGGCATTTTTTTTTTTTACAAATCCAAGCCATCCAGCATTTACGTCCAAGAATAGCGAGTGGATGGCTTTCAAGGCATTCCGCTCAAGTGAAAAATATCGATGTATCTTGAGGGTAGGCTTTTATACAACGATCAGGTAAGGTATCATTGGTAGTCTAGATCGGGACCCATTCCAGCTCTAACTCCAACTCACCTGATTCTACGTTCTGCAGCTTTAGGTGCACCTCCTGTTTCACCTTGCCCGACACAACATTGACAGTGCTATCTTTCAACAGGGCGTTGTCTTTGGTCATGAACCACCTTCCAATCTGCATGTCGCCAAGGCGTGAAGTATCTCCAAAGGCCATGGCAGCTGTGATCATTGGCTGGAGATCTATCTCTGCTTCACCCATGATATCATCGGCAGAGAACGTATCATGGTCATACACTTCCTGGAAATCGAGATTGTGCATATTATTTTTTATGCCGTTGAAGTCAGCAGCAGCATTATATGTGTAATGATGTTCAAGTGGCTTTCTAGTTGTTTCACTCCATTTGCTATTATGTGATTCAAGTCGAGGAAAATACCCTAGAAACAGTGCTATAATTCATTACACTTTTAACACATTATACTCTTGCTTGGATTAGAATCCTTTGAATAGGAGGAAAATAATTTAAAGGGCGCAAATGAAAAAACTTACTAGTTTTAGAGGACCATAATTTCGAGGTACAGATATCTTAAGCACCTCATTCCATACTGGATTCAGATCACTCGTTTTAACCGTCGTTTGAGCTTTCTGCAATTAGGAGTGATAGTCGAATATTTTAAATGCGAGGTTTAAGCATCACAAATAAATTATTATGTATATAAAAGTGATAGAAATATACCTGCGCTCCGAGTGATAAAACAACATATGGATCACTTGTTAGCATATCTCTGACAGCCAAGTTAGTACCTTTCACCACTGTAATGTTCAGCTCTCCAACAAATTCTCTGGTATCTTCCTGTGATCATTTTACAAGGGTAAGGTGGATGGACTATATCACAGAGATGCAATTGCTATGCAGAAATCTTGTCAGCCAGGAAATAAAAGAGTTAGATAAACATAAAAAAAATTTAGCATCTATATTTCAGCATAACATCTTACAGAGAAATCCTTCCTAGAACTGCTAGAGAAACTGCTATCCACACTCTTTGTAGAAGTGGTAGATTTAAAAGATGATCTTGAAGAAATGCGCAAACTTGGCTTCAAAAAATCTTGTGTCTCATACTTAGCTCTGTGTACAGAAAAGATAAGGGATTACTATATGAGAAAACATTGATGAAGTTATAGAGGGGGAAATGGAACAGTTACCAGACCTTATAAATTTTGTTCTATACTCCATTGTCGAATCTGGTTTAGGTTTTGGGTGATCTTTTGGAAGAAAAGCCTCGTAAATTGAATTTGCGTACGAGTTTCCACCAACCTCAAGCATGGAGTCAATATCACTATCGGCCCAATCATCCAAAGTTACAGATAAAACCTGATAGAGAACAGGTGGAAGCATGAAATGAGTAGAGTCTATACGCATGAGCTATTACAGATTACAGATCATATGAAAGAATGGAGATGAGTCTGAAGGTGCATTCACATATTGTATAGAGCACGGTGAAAAGAACATATAAGACAGTTTCTAATGGTTCCAATCACCTTTGAAATGTCAGGTCCAAGTGCCCTATGAACATCTCCACACTTTAAGCAAAGAAATACTCCAATATTAGCAGACCTGAAAAGCACAAAATATAGGTTCTACAATTTATGTACAAAGAGATGAGAAATCAAAAGAAAGAATTGTACGTGACTGTAGCAGTAAAGCTATGTGTGGCTGCTATTGTATTCATCCTCACATAAAAAGTCAATGATCCAATTTATCAACATAAAAGGGAGGAGATTTTCTGTAGAAAAGCCTTGCAAGTATCTCTCCTCTGAAATGGAAAACATAATACATGTTTAAACAGAAACGATAACTTCACTTACGCCCATTTGGGATCAGGTGCGCCACAATCAGCACATATCCTATTGTCACTTTTTATCATGAGATCCTTCAATTTTCTTGCTTTGCCTATCACATGATTAAAAATAATTTAGCAAAGTAATATTAGCAAATCATGCTATACAAAACACACAAGTCATATCCTAGTCAAGACTCAAGAATGTAGTGAAATTCATGCCAGAAGTTTTCTTTTACAGGATTCTTATTATCAATGTATTGTCATCTTAAGCACTGATGCCCTTCAGTTACAGAACAGAAGCATGACACAGCATATACTAGTTGAGAATATAGCGAAATTCATGCCAGAAGTTTTCTTTTATTGGATTCTTAGTATCCATGCATTGTCGTCTTTAGCACTGATGTATGCATTGCACCCTTCATTTACAGAACAGAAACATGACACACAGAATACACTAGTATGTCAGCAAGTAATATGTTATGTACCTATAACAGGCTTGGTTGACTTGATGTGTTGATAGCGATTAGCAGTACTCATCTTTGCGGTGCAACCTTGGATAACTCACAAAACCAAAACTTAGACCTGCAGACAACATAAGGAGTAACGTAAGTCAAGGATCATCTGTTTATGAATTAATTTTATAAAACTTGTTGCAAAAAAAAGGAATCATAAAACTACAACTATTTGTGTCTAACTATCAAGGAACTACAACATCTAGGATCAATTTCACAGAACTAAAATTATTTGTGCCCTTAATTTCACAAACCAACAACATTTTACATGGACCCACATGTAAGCCACACAAAGTCTACGAGGGTGTGGGTCTCCACATAACTTGTGTGGCTGACATGTGGACGTGTGCAAAACATTGTAGGTCTGTGAAACTGAGGCATAAATAGTTGTAGTTTTGTGAAACTAACCCTAAAAGTTGTGGTATCCTTGATAGTTAGGTGGAAATAGTTGTAATTTTGTGAAAATTAACTCTTATTTTATAATAATGAAAGGAAGAGAAGCATGTCAAATAAGAAGAAAAATCCCCAACCTTTATCTCATAAGAACACCTCATGCACAAGAACCACTGTACAAATGGGGTTTTACTAGCCCAGCCAATGTCAAAGCCAAATTTAAAGAATTTAATAGTCAAATGGACAGAAAATTTTCATGATACAGATAGCCTGGCTGTTGAAGCTGGAACATATTCGTGAATCCTGGATACCAAGCTCACAGAGTTGGTTCTAGAAATTTCTTCTGCATATTTATCGCCTAGACAAGACCTTAACCAAGTTGAAACAACTCATCATCCTGATGATTATGTGTGGTTGGCTCATCTCGCATTGATAAGCTCTGCACGGACATGATGTACCAGACTACAAGGGCAGAACAAGAACCACTACCCATGCGCCCTGTCTTGCCTCAGACATCGCATTACCCTAATTACAGTGATCACCCAGCCCCTAAGTTTTGCAAATGCCATGTGCTCTGAAGCCTGATAGAAAGAAATCCGGCCTAGATCAGGCAGGATTACAAACTGAACATTGGTGTTAGCTCGATTTCATCCTAAGCATGAAACATCCTAGATTTCCATACAAGCAGACTATCAGAGCTGAGATGTCAATCGATTGTCCCAACCTTGCAATACGGATCATCCTAGATTCCATTCCATACAGCGTGCATTAGAATCGCATGAAATGCCTACAGAAAAATCTGCAGTAGGGGCCAATCGAGCGGTCAAACCAACACCCGGGACCCAGGGAAACCAAACGCGCGCGCACCATCGGATCGCGATCGCGACGCAGCACATTATCTCCCCACTCCCTCCCTGGCGGATCAACCACGAGCTGACAGCATCGGCGCTTGAAAGCGAACCGAATCAGAGGATCCGCGGGGTACAGAAATGTCAGAGGGGAAGAGATAAAACCAACGAACCAACCAACCTGAGGGATCGACGGGCGGCGGGAGGATGGGGGTACCGCCGGCGGCTCCCGGGGGGTGAGGTCGCCGGCGGCGCTGGAGCGATCGCCCCCCAGGCTTCGTCGCGCTGGCTGGGGTTGGGGGGCTGGTGGACGCGCAAAACGAGCACGGCGACGTGGGGAGGGATTATATGGGGCGGATATTCTATTCTCCTCCTATTTCTGTAGCTCACCCTTGTCACATGCTGCTGCTGGATTCGCTCGCGGTCATGGCGATGGAGAGAGGGAGCGGTGGAGCCGGTCGAGATCGCTGGAGCTGTTCGTCGGCCTTGGCCTGGCCGCGTTTGGGTTTGGGCCGGCCGGCAGGCTCTGATGGCGTCCTCCTGTACGGTGCCTGTCCGAAAAATGGCCTGGGCAGCTGGGCTCCTGGTCAAACGCGCGTGGGCGTCGAGTTTTCGAGCCAGCTCCCAGCGATGGATGGGAGAGCGTGGGGCGTGTACTGCCGTGCATTGCGCGTGCAACTACTTCCTAGTAATGAGCGTCATTGCAAGAATTTTCGCAAAGTTAACACAACTAAAATGACAACAAATAAGAGGAAATGGCAACAAATATAGGAGAAATGGACACCTAAGGTATGTTTGGTTGGACTGTGACTTTTGAAAAAATTGCTGTAGACTATAGGCTATGAAAAAGTAGTTGTGAAAAAGTAGCTGTAGGAAAAGCAGAAGGTCGTTTGGTTAGAGCAGTTATAGCTTTTGAATAAACTGTCGAGTGGACCCTACATGTCATTCACAGTCCACCCTACTCAACTCTCTCCCTCTCTTACTGACGAGCGGGTCCCACTCGTCAGCCCTTTTTCTTCCTCCTGCTGGCCGTCCACCCCACGATGGAGCTCTTGCCCATAGCGGAGCCCGCACCCACGGTGGCGGAGGGAGTGGCGGCTTGCATGGAGGTCGGCGAAGGGTGGCGAACGGAGCGGCGACGGAGGGAGCTACGCTTCCCATTTTTCTTCGCCGTCGTCAGCGCCACGGCTCGCGCCTACCTTCTTCTATGTGAGCTCCACGGCGGAGGCGAATGGGCGGCACGCCTACCGTGGGGCGGGTGTAGAGGGCCTCGCCCGCAACATCGGAGAGGGGGTGCGCCGCCGAAGGGGAGGCGAATGTGGAGGGTGCCGTACGGAAGATGGCGACGAGGCGGATGGTCGTCGCAGCCCTGCGGTGAGGCGGAGGTGGAGGGCGGGTGGGCGGCCGGGGCCGGCGAGAGGAGGCGGACGGGTGTGCGGGAGAAAGAGAAATAGAACACGAACGAACCGGTATTTTCATAATCAGTGGTAGGTGGGTAATTTTTTTTGCCCCAAAACAGGTTGAAAAATCCAACCAAAGGCAACCCTAATTTTTTATGTCACGTTGACATAAAAAATATCTAATCTAAGCATAGTATTATTTGTGTAGCAACTTAACAAGGGAGTGGACATCTAAGTAAAGTGTTAAATATGGTTCAATTGATTCATACTCCCTCCGTTTCAAATTGCAAGTCATTTTAGCTTCTCTAAATTCATAACTTTTGTTATAAAAAAACTATGTATCTAGAAAAAACTATGTATCAACCTATAGTTTAGAATGGATGGAGTATACGCTGGGTAGAACGGATGGAGTATATGCTGGGTGAACCATTTATTTTGAAGGTGGACTTGTGGTTGATTCGTCTGTTGCAGCGAAGCGAGCATGGGATTCCACATAAGTCAGATGTGATAGATCTCAAGGCGAGCCATCTTCTCGTCTACTGAAGATTTTATCCGTTGATCTCCTGAAACTGGGCACCTCTCTGCAAGATGCAGGAAGTAACACGAGTCCATAGAAAAGAAGTCAAAGCTCCAAAACATGTACTTCCATATGTAGCATAAAAACCAGGCACCGGAGTTCTTGGCACTGGCTGTCTTTTCGCATCCATCCACGCTATTGCCACACACCGAGGGCACCTGATGGTTCTGGACCTTGGAAGTTTATTGCCAAAAGCACGCACAAAGTCACAAAGATGTTTGAAGGTTTCAGATAGGGGCGGCAAGAAGCTACCACATTGATCACTTGGCACTCCTGCTTATGGCACACACACATTGTTTCAAATGATCGATGCAGATTTGTTCGACATGGAATTTTCTGGAACGACAGATGCAATGCAAGTCTATGAATTACACTATTTTCATGACCGTGTTTTCTAATCCTACGAAATGTTTGTCAAGCAAGTAAGCTACTCTGTGTGCTGAGCTTCTGACCTGTCTTCCAAGTAGCTACTCCTATATGGCTATATCAGTCGCCATATGTCCTTTACAAGTGACAGCTGGTACCATAGACCTTATCTAATGACATTATACTCTGGAAACACTCACGAAAGAATATTCTTTAATTTGTTACTTTCTGGTCTTGCTTTTAAACAAATGTTCTGTGTCAAAAGAATATTAATTCATCATGCGCTGTTGCACGTCTAAATAAAAGAATGCAGATAGTCCAGCTACCATCTCCCCCTGGCCCCTTGCTAGCACATTCAGCTTCAGTTTGTTTGGCCTCTGATCCTGAAGCCAACAGAAAATGCTTTTCAAGTTTTCAGTTCTCTCCAGAATCTACAAGCCCAATAGCAAATGTTGCAGCAACAGAAAGGCGGCTGTGCTACTGCTCTGAAATTGCTGACGGTGAGCACTGCTAGAATGGGGTGGTTGAGGAATTGAAAAACAAAACCAAATAATCTGTCCGGTTAGGTCAGAAATGTCACTGGAGGGGCAATCATTGGTGGTAACAGTGATTAAGCTTCACGGTAACATGAAAACCAATTCATCAGTATCACACCTGAAAACTGAAAAGGTAGTTTTAGAGGTGTTGAAAACTGAAAAAGGTAGTTTTAGAGGTGTTTGGATCTTTAGTCCGGACTAAAATTTATGTCACATCAAATCAAACATGAGCTAATTATAAAACTAATTACACAGATGGAGGCTAATTCCCGAGATGAATCTATTAAGCCTAATTAATCCATCATTTGCACATATTTACTGTAGCACCATATTATCAAATCATGAACTAATTAGGCTTAATAGATTCGTCTCGCAAATTAGCCTCCATCTGTGCAATTGGTTTTGTAATTAATTTATATTTAATACTTCTAATTAGTATCTAAACATTCGATGCGATAGAAATTTTTAGAAGTGGCTAAAGAAACAAACGGGGCCTTCCACGACAGCATATAGTACTCTCTGCACAGTATTCTTTTTTCCTTCGAAAACACTCTACCGATATCAGCATGTCCGCCGGCCGCATCGGCGATTCGCGCAGAGATTTCTTGAGAGATCGACAGGCCGGCCCAGTAGGGCAGTACAGGTAGGCAAGTGACAGCTTACGTGGGGCTGGGCCCCGATGTCTGAAGCCTAGAATAATAAACTACCAACCGGAATTGGTAGGCATTGCATTGGATCCCTGCACTGCAGTGCGCTGCATTCCGGTGCGGCAACTTGCAGCAACTACCAATTTGTTCGCGTTGGGGCCGTTCTGGACGCTTGCACGAATGATTGTGTCCGTTTCTTTCTCGATCTCCTGCGAGAATTTGTGAGAGGGATCGGGATCTCCACCTCGCAGGGAGCTGTTCGTCTTCTCTGATGAAGCTACTGAATCACGATCACCAGTGACCAAGCATTGCATTTGCATCCCAGCGGATCAACTCCTGATGGGAGGAATCACATTCAAACCAAGTAGTACCTCGCAAAACACCGTAAAATTCAAACTTGGTTTGAAATTTGCACCACGTACGACGCTTGGTCAGTAGCTAGGCTGACAAAACTGAGGCGAACTCGTCGTTGCGAAATCCTCAGGTCCTGTTGAGAGGCGGACCAGGTGGGGGAAATCAAATCACTGGCGCTGCCATCAGAAGATGTTGGCAGGTGGATCGTCCGCCCCGCTTTTCTCGCGGCGCAATCAAACACGCCCCCGGCCGGAGGGGCTTTCGCTTTTTTCTCTTTCGCGGCGACAGCCTGGCTGATGGGGACGCGCCGCTGGGTCATCGCCATTCATCCCGCCCGCCGTGACGAGTAATCCCCTCTGGTTCCAAGCTTTGAACCCGTCTCCGTCTCCGTCTGGCGTAATGGTTATCTGCTCACCCTCCTCGTTCCCCAACCCCAGTGGATGATGCTAGTGCAGTGTGCATCTCCAACTTTCTTTGCAATGCAAATGGCGGCCGGAACACAGGTGGCATACTGGCATGCGATCTGGATGCTGTTTTTAATTTTTTGGTATTTAGCATGTATTTTTTTTTCTCAGATGAGCCTGTGCTTTGTACTAGTAGTTTTCAGCGCTGTTTCTATCATTATCTTGCAATTATATTGCTTAACGTACTGGAATTCACGAGCGAACGGTTCAGTTAATCATGGGAGGAGGAGGAGTCGTCGCTCGTGTATTCTACAAGGCAAGTATTCCGTAGCGTGTGGTAGCATTGGCATTCATTCAGGATAGGTAGAATATACTATTTCCGTTCGTTTATATATGACGCCGGCTTGCTCAAAATTAAGCTGATCAACGTCACATATAAATGAACAGAGGAAGTATAGGGAATGCTTATTATACTATCTTAATAGGATTCTGTGATTGTACGGGCAGTCGTCGCGAGTATTATTGCCTCTAATTCCTCCCTAACAATTACAAGGTACAACTACTAGTGCTTAGCATTTTGGTGAGATTATTATTTTCCTTTTGAACCGTTAGTAAAAGAATAGTCAATGAAATGCAGTGTGAAGCCGCGTAGGGTACATGAGCGTTTAGGTTTTGTAGCACGGTCCCAAAAAAAAAGTTGTGATGGACTGACTTCTACACAGCATGAGACTTCACCAAACCACTTACTTTTTATGGCATTTCTAGGTAAGTGCAGCTTTTACTTGAACACTGGAGCAAGCAACCATGAGAGATTGAGAGCGTTAAGAGGAGACAAGCTTGCATTGGGCGTAGCATGTCGATCGTTCACACAAGCCATCTTTGTACTGGCTTGCGCTAGAAATTCATTCGTAACGGAGGATATTTAGCAATCGTCGTAATTAACCGGAGGTAGAGCCATAGAGACGGCATCGATACGTCTCTGACACCTGAAAGCGTAAAACGGATGCAGAGATCGTCAATCCGCAAACTGCGTAAAACAATGTACACGTAAGAAACATATTTTGATACGAGGCCGTACGATGCCGATCGGACGGCGCAGGGGCCTCGCCCCCCATCACCCGACCCGTACCTGATCAGCCTGTCAGATTTCCCACCCTCCCTCCCTCCCGAGTCTCCCGGCAAATTTACCGACCACCACCGGGAGACCGGGCGCCGCCCGCCCGCAACCTCTGTCCACGCTCGCCTCCCCCCACGCCCCGGCCACTATTCATTCACTCGCCTCGCCTCACTTGTTACCGCGCGCGGCGCGCCTACCACTACTCCACCAGGGGCGGACACGCGCACCCATAAAAGCCCTCCTCCCCTCGCCCTCCCACTCCCCCTCCCGTTTCCTCTCCTCTCCCTCCCTCCCTCCCAGCAGCAGCCGCCGCCGCCGCCGCCACCTGCCAGGCCAGCTCGAGCGGGAGCGCGCCCCGACGCCTCGACAGTCCCGCGCCGCCGAGATCTCGCCGAGGGAGGGAGGGCATCGGCCAGCGGCAGCAGCAGCGGCGGAAGAGATGTCGTCGGGGCGGTACATGGCCTACTCGCCCTCGCCGTCCACCACCCCGCACTCCCCGCGCATCGCCGGCCTCCGCGCGCCATCCGCCGCCGTTGCCGAGCAGGAGAAGTAAGCCTGCGCACTTCGCGCCCCCCTCCCGCTTCTCGTGCTTCACTGCTAGGTGTCGGCTCCGATCGTTCCCGGGAGGAGAGGATCGGGCGCCGATTTTCATGTGTGCTGGGAAGCATCCGAGGTTTTTACGGTTTTTTGAATCTGGTGTAGTACGACGACGAGGTTTAGGACCTTTCGGCATCGGATCTGATTCGCCGCGCTGAGATCTCCGGTTTTTGGTCAAAGTTGCTTCTCGCTGTACTTTTTCCTCGATTTTTTTCGAACTAAGCGAGTCGCTAAGCTCAGTGTTTACTTGCGTGAGTTGTGATCCAGTTATGACCCCCTAACATGTGTATGTCGGCTGGATTTTGGGATTTTCATGCTATCCTTGTTTTATACTAAATTTTATCTTTGTAAGACTGGTATGCTGTGCCACGCTGGATGAATGATTACTGATGAGTATGCTCCGATCCTTCTGTAGGTACCTTGCCGAACTGCTCGCGGAGAGGCACAAGCTGGGCCCCTTCATCCCAGTGATCCCGCATAGCGTACGGCTGCTGAATCAAGGTTAGATCTCATGGCATTTGAACTGCGATGCGCTCTAAACTGGATGCATTGCTACTGCTGCCAGCCAGCCACGCATTCAGAATATTCTGTTATGATGTAGGAATCTTTGACTATTGCTGCTCATGTTGATTCTGCACCTCTCGATTTGCTTCTGTTAGCGACTTACCACAAAATCAGTTTATTCTTGCTTGGAAATTGTTCAGCCACCTAGCTAATCCCTACAGTGCTAGTATTTAGTGGTCATTGTATTTGTGTGAATCCAACGCCCCCATCCCCTCCTTGACCTCCTTTGGTACCTTACAACCTTTCACTTTTATCACCTCAGAATTGGTCTGAATGTTATAAATGATTGCCTTGTTGTAGATGGGACCCAAGGCAATGGCTTCAGTAACATGGGCCTGTGCATTCTGAATTATGCTTGCCTTTGATTGTTCGGAAAGAATTCAATTGTTTTATAAGAAGCCTTCTGAAGATGCTGCTTAATTTGTCAGAATTTGTTTCGTTTTCTACCAAGGCCTGTGCTATTAGTGGTAGTTTAGAGACCTGCATTTCTCTTTTGTTGCCATAATTTCCTCTGGCAAGTTCACTTAGGAGCTGTCGGATGGGTACCGGTCCTCTGGAGGTTGTGTGTCCATCTGGTTATTCTAGCCTACAGCAATGAAACCATATCATACTGCCTTTGACAGTGTCTATTACATTTCTGTAGATGACCTTGATTTTCTTTTTCTTTTTGCAGTAGATTATTTTATTTCCGTGCAGTAGTGAAAGTTTGAATGGTGGGCCTTGCAGTAGTAGTAGTAGTGAATGTTTGTGATCATGCTAGAATGTGATCAATGCGGGGCAACAATTATTTGATAGAATCGCGATTTGGTTTGTAACATGCGAGTGTATGTGAGTCTTTTTGGGCTAGGCGGCGTGAAGTTAAGAGATCAAAATGGTGCAATAAATGAGCAATTGTTATTGTGCTTACTATGGCAAACAACACACATGCTTCTAATTAGCATATTTAAGTTCAACATTGATTCGGAACATGGTGAGAGGGACACGATGGTTCGTGTGATTCGAGTAATAGATAGATAGAAGTATGCCTCATTAGTTCTGTTCACTTGGAAACAATATATGAGCAGGGATGTTCTGCAGAGAGCGAGCCAGAGAAACTGATTCTCCTATCTTGAGGAACATGAATGAGGCAAATTGTTATCCTGTACAGACTCTTGTTTTCGTTTAGGTGCTTTGCTTATCTGCTTGATTTGTTTTTGATGAGTTTTTTTCATACAGGTTTTCCTTCTGCTTTTTCCTTTTTGGGTGCTGACAGATTGCCATATTAGTTACTATAATTTGCATATATTCTCAACATAAATGTTTTAGATAAGAGAAGTTGACTCTGTTATGACTTCAAGTTGTCTACTGTAAAGAGAGAAAAAAGCTCCTTTCAGATTAGTGATTTAACACTAACAACGTCAGTTATATGCATTTACTAATCACTAATCTAACTGCATTTACTAATCACTAATTCTAACTGCTAACTTTTTTCTACATCTTGTGCTTGCAATTGCAATGTTGGAGCAGAAATTTTACGTGTTTCCACACTATTGGAGAACGCATCCCTTTTAAATCAAAGTGGCCTTGAACATGGTAGTCCACTAACAACGGGAGGATTATATTCAAATGGAGCAGCTACTGACATGAATGGGTGGACATCAGCGTTTCAATCAGAAGTATGGATACTGACCATTTAACATAACTTACTCTTCATGCCTAATTTACCATCTTGAAAGCTTAGATCAGGTTTTCTCTAACTGGTTTTGACTTAACTGAAATGCTTACATTCTTCATATTGCTTGGCCCTTCTGCTAACTCGCTAACTACACTAATCCCTTTCAGGCAGTGGGTTCCAAGATGCCATTAAATTCTGTATTATATATCTTGGAGTTTGGATCACGTGCTAACACTAATTTCACTGATTTTGCTTCATATGTTCAAAATCTGGCCATCTTGTAGTCAGTTGGCATGCTGACATCAGAATCTACTGATTGGTCTAACCAGATTGCTAGCCATTTTCTGTTTCTATGCTGGTAGCTGTGCTTGAAATCATATTTAAATTATTGGTATGCAATATGGGTATCAAGTGAATTGCAGCAAAGCTGTGCCTATTGGTTATAAAGTACTCCCTCCATTTCAAAATGCAGGTCGTTTAGTTTTTTTCTCTTTAAGTCAAACTTCTCTAGCTTTGACCGAGTTTATAGAAAAGTGCACCAACATCGGGAGCATCAAATTGGTTTAATTAAATCCATCTTAATATATCATGACAGTACATTTATTTGGATTATAGATGTTAATATATTTTTCAGTAAACTTGGTCAAAGTTACAGACTTTTGACTTAGGCTAAACTAAATGACCTAAACGTTTTGGTACGGAATAAGTATATTGTTGCTATCTTTTGAACCTTACATTAACAACAGGACAGCTAAAGTATAACCCATGTGCTCAAGAATAGATGTATCATCACTCTTTCACCATAATCCTATAAATGTATGAATTCTGTTGTTTTTCACTTACTGTATTAGCTACTATCTTTCCCATTTCCAACGATCTTTAGTTAGAAGGTTGTAAGCTTCTGATATAATCAACTTGTGACCATTGCAGAGTTCACCAGCTTATAGCTGGCTTGGAGGTTCCCAAGGCAGCTCCTCTGGACTGATTGTCAAGAAAACAATGAAGGTTGATATCCCTGTAGACAAATATCCAACAGTAAGTGTGCTATTTCCTGATTTGTATACTCTTGAGTTGCTATATCCTCATCGTGGTTTTATGTTTATTTTCACAGTACAATTTCGTTGGTCGCATCCTTGGTCCTAGAGGAAATTCCTTGAAGCGAGTGGAGGCAAATACAGACTGCCGCGTGCTAATAAGAGGCAGGGGCAGCATTAAAGATCCAGCTCGGGTAAAATCCAGATCAGTGCCTCTTAACCTTGTTTGATAGATGGACTTGGAAATTTGGAGTATATATATTAGTTATGAGCTTGATTATTAATGTATGGCTTATGTCATTCAAAGCCAGATTAACCCTGCTAACCCCTGCTAGGAAACAATGGCTATTTCATTGTTTGCTTTTGAAAAGTGTTTCCTTATATGTATCATCTAGTTTATGTATTGGCATGAAAAACATACCGGCAGTTCTTCAAAAATCCACTTTCTGGCTGGAACTTGAAGGCTGCAACGGACTACTAATCCTTAAATTCCCAAGCTACCTTTATGCGTGTCTACATCTAGTGATTTGTTTTGTATTATGGAACTGAGGTCACTTATGCTATTATTTTGCAGGAGGAAATGATGCGAGGGAAGCCAGGATATGAGCATCTGAATGAACCCCTCCATATATTGGTTGAGGCAGAGCTGCCTGTTGAAATTATTGACGCTCGCCTCATGCAAGCCCGTGAGATCCTTGAAGACCTGTTGAAGCCTGTGGTATGCCATCAACACCTTTATCCTTTTAAAACTCTTAAATCAGTTCACTTTTAGTCCATCTTGAAGAACCAATGTTAATAGTTTGTTTGCTCCTACGCAGGATGAATCGCATGACTTCTTCAAGAAGCAGCAGCTGCGGGAGCTTGCTATGCTCAATGGCACCCTCCGTGAGGAAGGAATGCAGAGGTCTGGTTCAGCATCTCCTTTCAACAACAGCCTTGGAATGAAGAGAGCCAAGACAAGGGGGTAATGATGCAAATATCCTGAAGGGAGAATCAAATCATCTGTTCTGAGACCAATCCTGAGTACGAATATGGGGTTGCCTTGCTGGCTATCGGCCCAATACGGTCTCGCGCCACCAGCATCGGGGCGGCCCGTACCTGATAAATACATATATCTGGAGTTTTGTTTCCTGCTACCGGGGAGCTTTGGTTATCGCGACATAGGGTGTTGCGCTATATATTGGGTTGTGCAGGGTTTTGTAGCAATGTGGTTTGTGTTCTGCTCATTTGGAGCTTGTGAACTGATGAATGGAGCTTTGGAATGCTCTGTGCTTGTATTTATTTGTCTTTTGGAGACTGATTTAAGGATGCTGTTTGGGGTTGAAGTGACGCTGTAAGTCGTGTTTTGTGCGTAACTGTACGAGATAAGCATGGTGGCTTGCGATATTTCTTAATTTGGATCTGCTTTGCGGATCCGGAATAAAGGCTGCATTCTTCAGCAGCGTTGAACTGTTGATATCTCATATCTGTGTTAACTCCTTCCGTTCCAAATCCAAATTGTAGGTTGTTTTGGCTTTTATATACATTGTGGGTCGTTTTGACTTTTTTATGTATAGTTTTTGCTATGCACTTAGAAAAGTCAAAACGACCTACCATTTGAAACAAATATCTATGAATTTAGAATAGCCAAAACAAAATATCTATGAATTTAGAATAGCCAAAACGACTTTGAAACGGAGGGAATACTTACTATTACGACTGCTTGTGTTCATCTATATCCAGCTGTTCAGCCGCTTCCGTTAGTATGTTGACATGCAGTGGTCATTGCCTCGATGACTTGCTCGATGCTCCGACCGGTAGCCTCCTGCGAGCGTTGCGTTGCGGCAGAATTAACCTGTGCTCGGTCCACCTATTCCACATGCTCACACAAGCCAAGGACAATAAGCCGTTCAAAGTACCAACATCAAATAGCGAAACAGAACTATCTGCTTAAAACAATGTCTCCACTTCCAAAATTTGGGGGGTATCAACCACCACGAAGCAGCCGCTACATGATTCAAACCGTCCCGGATACAACAGGGACCACGACTGACCACATCACAAACGAACTAGACAATTCGGATGCCGGAAATACTACAATAGTGCAATATTTGAATAGTGACACAAGCCTAGTTTACACCCGGGGAGGACGCCTCCACCCACCTTGCAAAGTGTCCTTGGCCACATTGCCACACCATCACCCTTCTGGGTTGTGGGTCCCCTTTTCCGTTTCAAAATTTCTCTATACAAAGATAGAATAGGCCTAATTCCCACAGTTGCACAGCCACCAATGGTAGTATCACTTGTAGCTGAGCAGAACCGAGTTAATTACATGCATGAGCATACGGATGCTGGTGCCATCTGATGAGATCATAGTGGGGAGTGACCGCTGGTGGGCCAATTGGCTGTAGACTTGATCAAAGATGGGTCGCACATGCACGGCAATCATCGGGTCCGCTGGGTTGATTGCCATGGCAACATCTGTCATCCATTGAACCTTTCGTGATGTCTCATTGTTTATGTCAACTGCTAGCTGCTGCAATAGGGCCAAGAGGACCCCCTGGTTAAGAGGGACTGGGACCATTGCCAATAATGCACGCAAATCAACCTGCACACGATGGTATAACTTGATATCACAAAGCCAAAACAAGATTGTCCTGATAAGGAACAACTAGGGTGGATCTTAGCTGATCAACTCAGTGGGAGGAAGATACCTGAGAGCACAGCCACGATACTATGGAAACATCACTCCTTTGAAGGGCCATTGTAAATGCCTCGTCAAACTTGCGTTCAGATACCAGTCTGCCCAGCTCTTTCATCGGATCTAACGGAGCCTCAACCTGTCAGAGAATAAGGCAGGTAATGTATGCTTGTTATTTCATTCTTCATATCCTAATTCAGTAATTCTACACGGAATAAATAGAATATCATTATCACAACATATAGGCATGTTAACAAATTGTGATCAGCAGTGTTACTAAAGGTGGAAAATTGTCTGCATTCACCTTCACCTCCTGAGGGCCGCCCATAGGACCATTAATGGGCTGCAAAGCATTGGGAGTATGTGCCTTGGCATTCCCAGAAGCAACAAGTGCCAATAGCTTCCGTTGGCCATCAAGTAACTCTGATGAAAAACTCTGGGTGATTGATGATGCAGAATTGATGGTTTCCTGGGGGGTTGAAAAAAAATCAAAATACGCAATCATTTCTTAGTAGATGGCAGGAAAGAAATGAGTACCCATCAGCTTTTTGTTTCCTGGTATTTGATATACAAGTATAGATCTAAAGTGGCATCAGAACTCACCTTTAAAGTTAACGCTAATGGAGTATGTGCTGCCTCAAGTTGCTGTTGAATAGCAACTGTGTGCTCAGACATTCCTTTCTGAAATGTACCATCTACTTGCTCAAACATTGTCTTGCATGATTGTTCAAATGCTGGAACAAGCAATGATTCAAAGCTAGTGCGTAAAGCATCCTGCATGCAACGATTTAAAACCAATCAGTAGCTGTAGCGTAGCTAGAACAAAAGGCATTAAACAATAAATATCGTATTTTCTGAACCTGAAGCAATCTGTTAAGATACTAATGTCTAGCAAACAGATCAAATGTGCCATGCTATATGGGGAATAATCTGCTGCTTGACAATCATCTATAAAAAGGAACCAAGGATCCATACCTGAAGAGCCTGTTTTACAGATGTGTGGAACTGCATTTGGATTTGCCTGGCAAGTGTAGCTTCAAGTTTTCCACTAATAGACTTGTCCAGCTGATTGCACACCTTGTCACCCACCCCTTTCTAAAAACAAACGATCAACGAGGGGAAGCATGACCAAATTCAACATAATGAATACAACAAGAAACTAACCTGAACTGAATCAGAAACAGCAGAGGCTATGCACTTCTCAATGATAGGTGTAATTGCTCGAGCAACAACAGGCCCAAGTGAAGAGATTTCTTTCTTAAGTGACTTCTCCAGATTAGAAGGAACATCCTTATTTATTGAGCTCGTAATGAGAGTAACCAACTGCTGCATTCGCTCTCTGTCAGCCTTTTCACGCTTAGTGTTTTCTTCCTGGAGACGAACCCAAAAAGCATCAAAGTGAGCCTTGATAGATTTCTCCATGGTGCGCCCTAATGATGTCTCAAGTTTTTTGCTTTCCTTTGCCACAGATACAGGAATCATAGTATCCAACTTCTTTTCCATGTCCTTCTGCATACCTATGAGCTGGAAGACATACAAGCACAGTAAATTAACCCCCCCAAAAAAATTCTCATAACCATAGTCTATCACATTGTAACATTTAGATGAAAACAGAAAACCATATAGATAACCGGGAACTCTCTCCAGTCCTCCGGTAGAACTAAACAAGATAGCATGTCAAAATTAACCAAGTGACATCACAAGTAAAATTCTTTCTTCCTAAAAACAAAAGAATGTTTTGCTAATTTTGCAAGCAGACAAAAAACTGAAGTTGAACAAAATCAAGTAAAAGCATAGCTCAGGCTTCGAGATTGACATATGGACAGAGTGGCCCAAAACACACATAATACCATGGAAATGCATAGCGCATGTATGATTAAGGTCAAGGTCATCACCTGTTGCAGCATCCCTTGTGTGGCAGCAACTTCAGGGAAGGAGCTGATTGGAGGGTATGCCGAGCTCAAAGGCTCATGTGACTCAGTTGAGTTGAAAGCACTCACAGAAGGAGATGGTTGACCAGATGTTTGAGGGTGTAAAACTTTCTCCTCCTTCGTATACGACGACGATTGCTCCCTGGAAGCAGAGTAATCACTTTTCTCAGGCATTTCCAGAGAGTTTTTCCGGACATTTTCATCAGCAACGCCAGTATGGTCCAACGTCGGTTTATCAGATGGTGCTTGTGATTCTTCCACGCTGTACTTGTCAGTTGTCACTGAGCGCTCACTGATCATTTCAACAGTTTGCTCCAAGGAACGAGTTTTCTCCATATGCTCACAAACAATCTGAGCTTCCTTGACTGCTTCAAGTCCTGAATTTTGATCTGGTTTACTCTCATCAATATGTTTTGGTTCCAATTCTGCAATCCGAGAGCTTCTACTAGAAACATCTTGAATTTTTCCTCCATCAGATTTAGAGACATCATTGTTTTCAGCAGAAGAGAGAGTGCCCGATATAATTTCAGATGGAGTAACCAAGTGTGTAGCATTCCCTCCAACCTGAAACATCAAACGGGGATTTGGAAGCATTGCAACATCACTGTGACCATCTCTTAGCTCATCCTTTCCTAAGATATCCTTCCTGATGGGCATGGGCGTATCTTGCCTTTTCAAAGCATCACGCTCCATGTTTCTGTTTGCTGTATAGTCAAAAGCTGATTGATCTATATCACGAGTCCCAGGTGCTGGTCCTGATCCAGGAAGCTCCATCTTTGATCCAGGAGGTGCAGATGGAAGATGCACAGAGCCATCACCTTCTGAGTATGCAAGTGGTGGAGCTGATGGTTTCGGATCAAACTCTGCAGATAAATCACAATAAATAACTACTTCTGAATTAAATGACGAGACTATAGGAGAATATGTAGCTGCATTACCTGCAGACTGGTCAGCAGTCGGTGGTTTACTTGAAGCACTGACAGAGTAAGAGTCAGTGAAACTAGTTGTAGATGACTCTGTTCCTGCCACTTCCGGTGGTGCCTCATAAACACGGGAAATAGCTGGATCTCTTCCAAACCCAGTAGTATCAGCTGTAGGAGGCGAACAGAGTGATAACTCTAGTCCGTATTGCTGAATGGCCATTGTTTGGACACAATAGACTTGAACAACTTGTTCACCATCAGGTTGGCTTTCATGTGTCCCAGTAAGGCTTAAAATAGGCATTGCAACTGTGAAATCTGCTATATAGTCCAAGCGAGTAGAGGCAGGATCCGGGCCATAATCAACATGGACAGCATAAATAGCATTCTTTTTAGCATTTGCAAGCAAAATCAGGCTTGCTTGAGGCAGCACTGCGACCTGGTTGAAAAATGCCTCCTCGACTCTAGGCTCCAGAGAACTAACAAGTTCCAAGGTCTGAGTACAATTCCAACTCTCAGAATCACTTGGCAACAACCAACCATCTTCATTAGTAGAAGCCCAAATTTTAATTTCTCGGTTCAGAGGACCCTGCCACATCAACAAAAGATTAGCATGTAACGTGACAATATCTCCTGAAAACACACAAAAAAAATATTTTTATCATCGAATATTTCAAGAGCATAATTAGAACAATGGTTTGCCATTACTAAAAGAAACACCAAGGATAAACATTTTTTCCAATGCATCCAACATTTCATAGATTATCCAAAACACTGAGCAGTCTTAGGTTCATATAATTGTAGGCAGGTACTACCCATTCAGGGTTTATTTTTATCTGGATGAAGTACGAAACTACTACGAGGCAACCTTTTTAATTGAAGCAAGAATAAGGACTTGGTAGTACATTTGGTTCCTGGATGTCTGCATGGATTAGATGTAATAATGTTGCACAGCGGAATTCATTATCTGACAGTAAGAGATTGAAGCTGCTGAATAGTTTAGCTCACCATAACTTGATAGCAAAAAAGTTTACAAAATGTGATGCAAAAGATCACATGCTTAAAAGAATATGTGAATAGAATAAAGATTGGCATAGTTAAGATTAAACGTATAAGACTAAAAAAATAGAACAGCCTACTAGGTGGATTTTTATATTAATAAGAAAACAGACATTGAAAATAGCCTCGACAAGGACTTGAACTTGGGTGGTCTAGGCGTACATCCACACCCACCAAACATATAAGGCCACATACCGCTGTAATTAGATTTATATGATTTGGACGCTCAGGTGCTGTAAGAAAAGCAACTGAGTAAACAGGTTGACCATCGTGTGGCTTCAGAATGGATAAAGGATTTGGTTTGCGATCATCCCAGATCTTTACCTGCAAAGAGAAACAATATACATCATAAAAGGGCCAGTACTAATGCATTGCACTTCTCTAGATAACGTTGTTCCTAGTGTGGAAAAGTTTGACCACCAAACTTAAAACTGCTGACAGTGAGTTGCTATCAGTAACCTGATAGTACCAGGCTGTTTTCTGTATGGGAGATTTTCTGTCGTACCGAGAGCTACACATTCTACAGTTAGGTTTCAAAAACAAAATGATAGTGTGTTTTCTATTTTATTCCCAATAATAGTTTTACAATGTAAAACATTGCAGAAATCCTCAAGATAAATGGACTGTGTTCTGCCGTTCCAAGTGGAAGTGAAGGTGTTCCATCTGAATAGAACTGAGGTACGAAAAGTACAAGTAAAAATGTACTGCAATCCTATCATACTAATCATGTCTTGGAGGATATGTTATGGTAGAATATACTGTTTAATTTAGTCAGTGTCTGGAAGAAATTTCCAAGTTGCACAAAAGAGGAATTTAGCCTCTAATGAGATTGAACTAGAGAGTTACATTTCACATCTGAGCTTGGAACAGATACAGCAGTTGAAAAGCATAAAGATACCATTCAGCATAGTGCAGTTTTGCAAAGTATTTTATGAAGAAAGTAGGATGTTTTAATACAAACCATGCCATCCTTTGATCCTGAGGCCAAGCGGGTACTCATCCATTGAGATATGGACAAATCTGTCACATCACCATCATGCTTACCAACTAAGCGAACACCATCAATAAGCTTCTCAAGATGACATTTAACAGGTTCTTCCACAGCAAAGTCTCTTCCTCTTCCCACTCTAGTCGTGTCTATTCTTAAGACACAGTTCCCAATTCCAACAAACAGAATCTCCTGCAGGATACAGGTGTAAGTCACTTTGTAGATTGATATGCAAGAGAACTGCAAGGGTTAAGCGTGATGTAAAAGGCTTTATTACTTGCTTATGTGAGTGCCAACATATCCTTGGATGGTAAGCTTCAACTTCGCCTACAATTTGGATGGCAATTTCAATCTTTCCAGTAATTTGTGGTTTATTTTCATCATCAGGTCCCTCATCAATCCTCCACACATATATCCGCCCATCTACACTCGCACTGCATAATATCGAATAGGACGAATGCATTCAAAATATATTCAAACAACCAGATAAATTCCCAGATGCAATTCTAGAAAACAATATAATAACCCTGCAGGGGTAGTACAAAGATCACTTGTTAGTGCGGTGATAACTGAATACTCATCATTTTGTATTAGTACCTTGCCAAACGATGGACATCCTCAGCAAAGAAAGCCATGTCTGTCACCCTCTGCAGCAAAAATAGAAAGGTAACAGGATAGATCAAACAAATGCAATCGCATGCTGAGTAAATGAATTCATGAATCCACAAGAAAATAAGAGGAGCACCTAACCATATAGCAAAACTAGCATACACCAATATGCAATATCTTCAGCACTTAGAGTTACAAGACATCACATATCACATCAGCTATGTTTTTAAAAAAAGATTTCTGTGGCTAAGCTGAATGCATGTACCTGAGATGAGAATGACTACAGATACTAGGCCAAAATAATAAGTATGCATTTGAACAGACAAAGTATTCTCATAAAACAAAACCATTACAGCCTTATTGCAAAAACTGAAGCACAATTTGTCCTCTCTGTTAGTCAGCTGCTAATGGTTACTTTCCCAATCGCATAGTGCCATCAAGCACAAAAATAAGGAGTCCAAACAAAAACTGACAATCTCTTATGTGTAACCGTGTACAGCACATGCAGCTGAGCATGGCCCGAGGAAAGAAAAGGAACCATTGAAGATGTTAAATTATAAACTATTGTGTTCCTATCTCATGGCAAATCAATACAGTTCTCTTCGAGTTTTCACCACATAGCCAAGCCACTTCAACTCAGTTGGACCGTGCATATACATCAGAAGATCCCACTACCCAGTAATTCATCAAAACATTTCTATGGAAAAAAAACTGACCAATGAGCGTATCTCTTAATCCACAAGTGCATACCTGTGTGTGGCCACGGAGGAGGGAGCGGAGGGCGGTGTTGATGTTCAGCACACGGATGTTCCCGAGCTTGAGACCATACACGATGTAGGTTCGGTTCACCGCGATCTGCCTGCCCAGCACGAGCCCCGGATCCGACGTGTATTTCGTGATCGGTGTCACCTCCAGCTGTGGTGGCTGCGCCTCCCCGGGCAGCCTCGAGTCAATATCGTGTACCGCTCGTTCCCCACCGCCAAGCAGCCGCCCCCTGGGCACCTTGCTACTGGTGCTGCTCAGCATCCTCGCCGGCGGCGCGGATGGCATCGCCGGGAGCGGCTGCGCGAACTCCGAAGTCGGCGGGGGCATGGAGACTGCGGTCTCGAGTTGGGTCGGCCCGGAGTTCCCGAGCAGCTGCATGAGGCGCACGCCGGGGTTGGGGCCCGGGACGGCGGCGTTGGGGTTAGCGTTCGGGTTGGGGTTGAGGTTTGGGTTTGGCATGGGGAAGGAGACGACGGGGCGGGGCATGGCGTGGGGGTCCTGCGGGTAGTGCAGGTAGGGTCCGCGGTGGAAGGGCGGGGTCACCGGAGGGTAGGAGTAGGGACCGGACGGCGGCGGCGGGCCCGCGGGGCCTCCGGCAGCGCCGGGGAAGATGGTGGCGGCGGTGGCGGTGGCGGTGGGCATGGGGTTCGGTGGCCTGAAGAGCTTCCCGAGCTCGAATGGTGGATTGGGGTTAGGGTTAGGGTTGCCGGTGGGAGACGCCATGGGAGGCGGCTCGGGAGGGAGGGAGGAGGTGGCAGTGGAGTAGATCTGAACTGGGGAAGGGAGGGAGGACGAAGTGGAGGTGCGTGGAAGGGCAAGGATGGAGGTGGTGCTTTACTTTTCGAGCTTGCCCCCGCAGTTCTCCTTTAACGCAACAACGGGCTTACAATTTCTAGTGCTAATTGCATAATTTTTTACACTACGAAGCTACTCCTAAACCGATTATTTGGAAATGAATCGCCTGTGAACCAAGGATTTTCATGTTTCAAACAGATCCCAAGGCTTATTTTGAAGTAATGAAACGTGAGCCCACTAATTCAATTGGTATAATTTGGCAACAAGATGATAGAGAAAATGCAAATTCCAGGGTGATGAAATTGAACCGAAAGGAAAGGCTAACTTTTCACACAGGTGAGTTGAGGAAATGGTAAGCCACAAAAAATACTTTAGAGTAACTCCAGGAGGCTACTAATCTTACCCCTAATACCTTTTTTAGGAAAAAAAGAGAGAAAAAATGAACTCCAACAATCCACCTAAACCTTCCACAATTTTTTAGCGACGCTAAAAAACAGCCCACCGCGTATATTTTAGCGTTGGCGTTCCTCCCCCAATTCTGATTCCCGCACACCCGCGTGTCCCTTCCGATAGGCCCAATACGATGACGTGGCCTGTGTTTGAAATATTGGGGGCTATTTATTAACGATTTGTTGTGGACGGATAAGCTTTTGGGGGAAAATTTTTTTGGGAGAACCCTAATACATAATTTTGGGGAAGAATTTTTTAGGATACTCTTGGAGTTGCTCTACATCTGCATTCATAATGTACACCTATTTCATAGGTGACACACTATTACAACGTAATGGCCGTGTGGTTTGAAAAATACGAAAGAATAAAAAGGAAGAGAAATTCACCTCCTAAGACATTGCTTTATTCGAGAGACATGAAAAGGACGTCAAACAGTTGCCTTTTCGAAAGTACACAGTAGTACAGTACCAATTTGTCGCATTGACCCAGCCTCCGGTTCGAGCCTTCTTCCAAATAGCAGGTCATTCGAGGGGCGAACTGCAATCCTCGTCACCTTTCCAAGTAGATACTGTTTCCCGATGATCCGATCTCCAGAAAAAGAAAAAGAAAACGCCTGCTGCGTAGATTTGCTCGGCCAGGTCGGTCTCAAGCGGGCGCCCGTCTAGCTATTCCGAGGCCGCATCGGACGGTGAGTCCCAGCGCGGAGGTGCCGCGGCCGCACGATCCGCTCGGGCACCCGGCGGGACGACGCGGATGGTGGGGGTGGTACGGGAACACGTGCGCGGCATGCAGCATGCCTCCCGAAGACGCCACACGATCCGGCTTCCGGCCTCGCCTTTCGAGCGCAGCAGCCAGGTTCAGGCCATCAGGTGCCTTGTGCCCCCGAGCACCAGGGCAACGGCGCCTTCCCTGATCTGGTTTGTTCCCATCTGATGATCCTCCGAAACAAAGCCTAGCGATGCGTCTCGCCTTTCGTCCGACGGTTCATGGGGTGATTCTGGTAGCAGAAGCTCCAAGATTCCAAATACAGGCACGCAATTTCTGGCGCAACGACACAAAGCATCGGCAGAAACAGGCTGAATCTTGACGCGACAATTTCAACAAGAATGCGGTTCCTTGATCCATGGGTTTTTCATTTTTTGCATCCTGAAAAGAGGTTTGGGTCTGTGGCCCACACGGCACGACAGAAGGAACTTGCCATGCTCCGTTGTTGGGTGGGTAGGCCTCTCATCCTGAAGTCAAAAGTCCCATCCAAATTCAGTATGGTGGCGATCATGATGATGGCCACATGATTGGCTTATCTTCCCGAATCCCGACGCTCCCCATTCGCCCGCTCAAGCGCCAGAGGCTGTTTGTGTTTGCATCATCGACGAACCCCTACCTGCAGTGACGACAAGAGTGATTACACAGAACGGCTGACGAATTGGGTTTTCCTCCATCAGCACTGATCGAAGCAGATTAATTAGTTTTCATCAGCTGAGAACTCCAGCGTCCTCAAAAGAACACCATGGTTAGGCGTGTAATTAAGATGCAGCGGCAGTTTTCTTAAGCGAGACTGGGACAGGTTGGACCTGTGAGAGGGGTGACGAACTGACGATGCGTCAACGAAGATAGTAGAATAAATCTGCAGTGACGAAGTCTCTTGTCCAGTCTCCGCGGGTTAGCAGCACTAACGATCCATGAACTATTTTTAGTTCGGTTCATATTGGATATTTGGATACCAATTAGAATGACTAAACGTAACTAATTGTATAAGCCGTGGCTAATTCGCGAGATGAATCTATTAAGCCTAATTAACTCATGATTGGCACATATTTACTGTAGCACCACATGTCAAATCGTGGACTAATTAGGCTTAATTGATTGATCTCGCGAATTAACTTTCATTTATGCAATTGATTTTGTAATTAGCCGATATTTAATACTATGTAAACATTCGACGTGACGGTCCCGGAACAAAACACCCTCTAAACTTGAAGGTGATCCAAGCTGATGTCACGTGTTCTCTCGCACATCCTCGATATGCCCATATGCAAGATCCTCGATGTGATTCGCGATGGCGGCTCACGAGAATATGGTCCCGTTTGGCGGGGCTTCGGGAGCAGCTCCTCGAGCGGCTTCTCCCGAAGCCCTGCCAAAGGGCGTGGGACGCGCGAAAGGGCTCCGGCTCCGGCAGCGGAGCCCTACGAATCCCGCTCTTAGGAGCTGTTTCGGGGAGGCGGAGCCAAAAAAATGGGCTCCCGCGGCTCCTCCTCCTCGTTTCCCACCCTTGTCCTTGGGGGAGGGCCCGCAGGCAGGCGGAGGTAGACGACGACGGGTTGGCGGCGGCCGACGGCGACGGTGGGGTGGAGACGGGCGGGAGGCGGCCGACGGCGACGGCGGGAGGTGGACAACGGCGACAACGGGAGGCGGATGACGGCGACGGCCGGGAGGCGGGGGCGGAGGCGGCCAGGGGATCGGGAGCTAGGCGGTGGAGGAGAATGGATAGGGAAGAGAGAAGAATGGGAGGTCGGTGGTGGGAGGCTGAAGGAAGAGAATAGAAATAGGAAAAGGAAATAGGAAGAGGAAAGAAGGAAAATAAATAGGAAGAAAAAAAAGAAAAGGAAAAAGGAAAGGGTATTATAGGTATTTCATCTAATCTAACCATTTTAAACTATACGGAAGAATTGTTTTGTAAGCGGTTTTCCAAAAGGACTTCACCTCCACCAGAGAAGCCACTCCATTAGAGGAGCCAGAGCCGGAGCCATTTTCAGAGGAGGCGAAGTCGTGCCAAACTGACCCATGCATATAGCAGTTGTCGGGGCGTGGGGTAATGCGTACTGAGAAAGTTTTGAGAGCGCCATCACCTA
Organism: Setaria viridis; assembly: GCF_005286985.2. Lineage (NCBI taxonomy): Eukaryota > Viridiplantae > Streptophyta > Magnoliopsida > Poales > Poaceae > Setaria > Setaria viridis. The sequence continues at coordinate 36,125,360 of NC_048263.2, forward strand.
CAGGGCCAAGTCACCTGCAGAACACACGAGTGGAAAAGGAACAGAGATAGAAACAAACACGGTGCTTGTTGCCTCCCGGATATACAGTAACGAGAGGTATTTCATTTTTCACATGCGAAAGAAACAGATACTCTATTACATGTAATATGTGGAGTAATCAAAGGATATATGTCAAATCATGGCAGCCGAAAGTTAACAGTGAACTACTTGCCCTGGTCCCTAGACTTGACAGCCAAACCACCTTGATCGTCGCCATTTTGAATGGATAGCAGTTTGTTTGAGAATATAAAGTGGTGTCGCGACCACTAGACCCTGCTATAGCGCTATCACCGTCGTCGTCATGCATGGTCTGGTTGTTCCCAATTTAGGAGTAGCAAAATTGGCATTTTGCCATAAATGCGCAACTGTAGTATTTCGTTTGTATTTATGAATTACTGTCCAAACATTGACTAATTAGGCTCAAAAGATTCGTCTCGCAAAGTACAACAAAACTGTGCAATTAGTTTTTGATTTCGTCTACATTTAGTACTCCATGCATATGCTGCAAGTTTGATATGATGGGGAATCTTCTTTTTGCATAGTGCCAAAGTTGGAATTTTGGAGGGAACTAAACAGGCCCCATGTTTCGCAGTATCTCAGTGACGGATGACGGTAGGTACCCACCAGAATGTTTCGCAGTATCTCAGCGAGGGATGAGGGTAGTACCCACCAGATACTGGCCGGCCTGATAAGTGAGCCTCGCCCCGACTATGGCGTGCGGGGTAAGACATGAAGACGCGTGGTGTACAAGTTTGGAGGCCGAGCGAACAGATTCTACCCGGATATTTCGGGATACTTGTTGTAAACCGACTCAGATTGATTTCCTTGTAACAACCGACTAGGATTAGATCCATCCGATTGTAACTCTAGGTCGTCGGCTTATATAAGGCGGCCAGGGACGCCCCTCGAGGACACGTTAACTCTTCGCGCCCGCCATTAGCAGTACAATCCACTAGAACACAAGACATAAGGTATTACTCTCCAGAGGTCCGAACCTATATAAACCTTGCATCTCTATGTTATCATTCGAGTTCTTGGTCTTACGATCTCCCCCACCTACAAATCTACCACTTGGGTAACCCCCTGGTGGACTGTCGGTCACTAAATCCAATAGTTGGCGCGCCAGGTAGGGTGATCGTGAGATCCTTCCCAGTGAGCTCGATGACATCTCGCCCCAGCATCATCTTCCCCGCGAGGATGAAGGACTTTCTCGCCAATCGGATCCAGCTTCACTTCGGAAGCATGCCGGTGGACTCTGACTCCACCGACTCGGCATCCACCTCCAGCTCAGCCTCTATCGAATCTGCATCGGCAACCACACATCCCGCCAGCGCAACCTAACAGCGGTGATAATGTCGACCAAGGCGATGTTTGAGGCTAGCGCGGGCACCCTAACCCCATGCGGGCACGCAACCTCTAGAATGACTTCGAGCAAAATGGCCACGACGTCTTCGCCCTACCCTAGGGCAACCTAGGGGCTGTTTTCGCTAACCTGGAGAACCTCACGAACTCGGAGCAATTATAGCAAATCCGGATGCGCATCCGTGTCGCAAACGCTCAGATCGAGGAGAGGGTCAAGGCCCCAGCACGCTCAAGATGCCGCTCGTCAAACTCCAGATCTATATCTACCCGGTACTCCCAAAGCCGACCTACTCAGAGTAGTTCCGATTGCAGCCGAGCGGATCACGACCATTGCAAGGGAGGTCAGCTGGAACCTATTCAAGAAGAGGAGGTGGAGCAGTCCCAAAGCAACGACCACCATCCCGACAACAAGGATCGCCGACCAGATAACCACCACTGCGACAATCGTCGTCGCGACAGAAGAGGAGACCGCGAACGGTGCGGTCGACCTGATCGGCAACCTGACCGCGACAATCTCCACGACCTTCGGGACCTCCGTGGCGAGCTCAACAACCGGCACCAGGAGCGGGACGAGGTGGACCTCCGCCGGCGCGCCCAGTACGACCGCGACTCGGCGCTCTAGGGGTCGGCAACCAGTCAAATCGCGACGCGGAGCACGAGGCCCACAACCGCTGGGAGGAGGAGCTACGCTGGCACGAAGAGCACCCCTAGCCACGCCTACAACCCACCCCAGCATGACAATGACGCACGCCCCAGGGCCCTGCCAGTACATTATCGTCTCATGGAAGACGACGACATGGACATCGACAGGTTTGCTTTGTTTATCCCACGCCTCAGGGCTGTCCAGTGACCACCCACCTTCAAGACAGCCATCAACAAGAAGTATGACGGTCACTCTGACTCGAAGATCTGGTTGAAGACATACTACACTGCGGTCAAGGCCGCGCATGGCACCTACGACCAGATGGTCGCCTACTTCCCAGTGGTGATGGGAAGCGCAACTCTCCTATGGCCAGAAGGGCTCCCACGAGGCTGCATCGACACATGGGGTCAGCTCGCTCGAGCCTTCACCCAGAACTATCAGGCCACATACGCCAAACCTGGAAGCACGCAAGACCTCGCCCAAGTCCGCCAGCGGAAAAACTGAACTACCCGTGAGTACGACAACCGCTTCTTCGACAACCACAACAGGCTGGTCGACGTTGAAGACCGCGACCTCATCTGGTACTTCACCTCAAGAACAAATCAATGTTCTGGACCATGTTCCAGGTTGATCCAAAGATGGTCGGACACATGATGCACATCATCAACCTTCACGCCGACACAGATAATGCCGAGCATGTCCAATAACAGGATGGCAAGCATCGCCACAACGATGACGACGAACTGCCAACCCATCAAGACCATCAGCGCCAACCCAGGCCGAAGCCTTCCCGACCTCAGAAGAGAGCCCCTAAGGTCCTCGCCGCTGAAGCCAACCCCACAAGACAAACAACATTCCTCCAAGAGGAGTTCGATGATACTCTGAACGCTTCGTGCACCTTCCACAAGGACGCATGCCACAATCTCGGAGATTGCTAGGTCCTAAAGAAAGAACTCGGCACTCTAGTAGAATACAAGCGGCCACATTGGGATGACCGTCCCGACAACCGTTGCGACAATAACCGCTGCAACGACCGCGACGACAATCGTTGTCGTGACAACAGCCGTTGCGATGACCGCAATGATCAACGCAGAAAAGAGCGCCGTGACCACCGTAACCCTGATGCCAATCAGGGCGCTGGAAACGACAACGGCGAGTTTCAGCAGGCTGAGCGGGAGGTCAACATCATCATCGACGGCCCCAAAGCCTTTTGCAGCAGGCGCAAGCATAAATTGCACAGAAGAGAAGTGCACTTTGTCTCCATCTCACCAGTCCAGTACTTGCGCTGGTTGGAGATGCCCATAACCATCTCCAAGGAAGATCACTGGGTGCACATCTCGGACCCTGGGGTCCTAACCACTCGTGGTGTGCCCTACCATAGACAGAGTTCTCCTTTCCAAGGTGGTGATCGACGACAGCAGCAGCCTCAACATCATCTTCACGGAGACCCTCAAGCACATGGACTTCAACTTTGAGTGGCTCCTTCCCTGCGAGGACCCATTCTACGGTATCGTACCCGGCAAAGCATCCTATCCTATCAGGAGAGTCGTCCTGCATGTCACGTTCGACACCCCCGACAACTACCGCACCAAGCACCTCACCTTTGAAATAGCTAACTTCAAGACGTCCTATGATGCCATCTTCGGTAGGCCAATGCTGACGAGGTTCATGGCAATTCCCAACCATACCTACATCATCCTCAAGATGCCAACACCAAATGATGTCCTCTCCATCTACGGCGACATCGAGACATCCTACAAGTGCGACAGGGAAGCCATGCAGCTTGCTGAGTCCCCAAAGTACTTGGCCAACGCCACCATGATGCTCGCCGAGTTCAAGAAGGTGGACCAGAACCAGCTGATGATCCCAAAGGCGGACTCGACGCCCCTGGCGCTGCTGCCCGACACGCAAGTCAGGAAAATCAACCTCGGCCTGGAAGATCCCTCCAAGATGGCCCTCATCAAGGTTGGCCTCTCCCCCGAATAGGAAGACGCGTTCAACAACTTTTTTTGGGACAACTTGGACATATTCACGTGGGAACCATCCGATACGTCCGGCGTCTGACAGAAGCTGGTTGAGCAAGACAGCAACGTCAGTTAAGCAGAAACTTTGTCGTTTCGCTCAACATCGCAAGGAGGCCATTATGGTAGAGTTAAATAAGCTCTTAGCTGCCAATTTCATCGGTGAATGTAAGCACCCCAACTAGTTAGCAAATCTAGTCCTTCTAAAAATGAAAACCGGTGAATGGAGAACATGTATCGACTGCACTGATCTCAACAGGCTTTGCCCTAAGGTCCCCTTCCATCTTCCCCGCATCGACCAGGTCGTGCACTCCACGGTCGGTTGCACCCTACTTTGCTTCCTCGATTGCTACTCGGGCTATCACTATATCGCCCTCAAAACCCCGACCAAGATAGGATTGCATTCATAACGCCCTATGGCATCTACTACTACAACATCATGACCTTTGGGTTAAAAAATGTCAGCCTACCAGAAGACAATCCAGGGTTGCCTCAAAAAATAACTCAGCAAAAACGTAGAGGCCTACATGGATGATTTGGTCATAGGGACAAAAGACGAAGAGAACTTCGTCGCCAGCCTTGCCCAAACCTTTGACAGCTTCTGGACCTATCGATGGAAACTCAACCCGGGTAAATACGTATTCGGTGTTCCGTCTAGAAAGCTCCTGGGCTTCATGGTCAGCCAACATGGCATCAAAGCAAACCCCATCAAAGTGGACGCCATCAGGAATATGACGCAGCCCACCGGCAAGAAGGATGTCATGAAGATCACTGGTATGATAGTGGCCCTTAGCCGTTTCATCAGCAAGCTTGGCGAAAAGGGACTTCCCTTCTTCAAGATGCTCAAGAAGGCAAACAAGTTTGAGTGGGATGATGAGGCCCGCAAGACCCTCGAGGAATTAAAAACATTCCTCTCCACCCCTCCCGTATTGACGGCCCTAGTCGACCAAAAAACGCTGCAGATGTACACCTCTGCGACAACACACGTCGCAAGTACGTTGCTAGTTGTAGAATGTGAAAACCCGACCACGCCAACATGGTGCAAAGGCCAGTATATTATGTCAATAAAGTCCTAAATGACTCTAAGGGCCGTTACGTGCAGGTGCAGAAATTGCTCTACGCAATTCGGATCACCTTCCATAAACTGTGCCACTACTTCCAACCGTACAAGATTTGAGTGGTTTCCTCCTAACCAATCGGCGAAATCCTACACAACAGGGATATCCACGACCGAGTTGTCAAATGGTTCATGCAACTTGTGGAATTTGACATTGACTTCTACCCACATCATGTGATCAAGTCCCAAATCCTGGCCGATTTCATGGCTGAATGGACTAAGATTCAAGTGCCACCCTCCCATGAGAGGCTGGAGCACTAGACGATGTACTTTGACGGCGACCTCAACCTTAAAGGAGCCGGCGCTGGGGTCCTCCTCATATCCTCGAAAGGCGAGCAGCTCAAGTACATCCTCCAAATCCACAACAAGGCTACCAACAACGACGCTGAGTACGAGGCCCTCATACATGGGCACCGCACCACTGCTTCTCTCGGCATCAAGCGCATCCCTGCATATGGTGACTCCAAGGTTGTCATCGAGCAGGTCAACAAATCCTAGGAATGCACCAAGGACACCATAGACGCCTACTGCACTCAGGTCCGCAAACTCGAGGCTCACTTCGACGGCCTCGAATTCCATCATGTTCCCAGGGAAGACAACGTTGCCGCCGACGTCCTGTCCAAGCTCGGCTCGAAATGCACCCAAGTTCTGGCTGGTGTGTTCGTCCAGGACCTTAGAAAACCCTCCATCAAGATCCTAGACCCAGACCGGGCTGACAGCAACGCCTAGGCTCAAGTCGACCCAGTGTCCAGTGACGTCCTGTTGTTGATCGAGGTGGAGGAAGACCGGCGAGCACCCTTCATTGCATTTATTACCGACAACATGTCCCCTGAGGACAAAGCCGAGTATGAAAAACTCACATGACGCAACACCAACTATGTTGTGATTGGCAAGGAATTGTACAGTAAGGCCGCATCTACCGGCATCCTGATGAAGTGCATCCTTTGCAATGAAGGCCTTGAACTCCTCCATGAAATCCACTCAGGCTTGTGCGGGAACCACGCCACCTCGGGTAGTCTGGTCGGAGAAGCATTCCACTTAGGCTTTTACTGGCCAATCGCTATCGTTGACGCAAAAGAGCTTGTCCAGAAGTGCAAAGGATGCCAGTTCGTCTCCAAGCAGTAGCACCTCCTACCCCAAACTCTACACACCATCTCATCATCCTGGCCCTTTTATGCTAGGGGCTGGATATGGTTGGCCCCTTCAAGACTGCTCCGGACGGTCACACCCACATCTTTGTGGCAGTCGGCAAATTCACCAAGTGGATCGAGGTCAAGGCTGTCACCAGCACAGAGTCGGTCAAAGCTGCTCAGTTTATTGAAGAACTCACCCATCGATTTGGGTCCCTAATGGGATCATCACCGACCTTAGCAAGCAATTCACAAGATCCGAGTTCTGGGATTTTTGCCAAGACAACCTAATCGACGTGTACTACTCCTCCATAGCTCACCTACGTTGCAATGGCCAAGTTGAACTTGCGAATGGGATGGTCCTACAAACCCTCAAGTCTCGCATCTTTGATGACGTATCGAAATACACCACCAGATGGCTCGACGAGTTGCCCATGTCATTTGGGGCCTCCGAACCCAAAAGAGTAGAGCGACTGGTTATACTCCCTTCTTCCTGGTATATGACTCTGAAGCTGTGTTGACAACAGACGTGGGATTCGGCGCTCCGCGGATCCAACACTACGAGGAGCATGAAGCAGAAAAGAGTCGGCAGGTCGACATCGACAGCCTGGAAGAGCACCGCGTGGCCCTCATCCAGCTTGCGCGACACGAGCAGCAAATCCGACGCTACCATGATAGGAACGTCCAGGAATGCTCATTCAACATCGGCGACCTTGTGCTCCATCGGATCCAATCCACCAAAGACATGCACAAGCTATCGGCCTCCTGAGAGGGTCCCTTCATCGTCAAAGAGGTCATCCATGGAACATCCAACACCTACGATGCTTCTACCTTTAGGACACTAAAGCTATGTACTCTTTATACCTTTTACATTGAATAAATAAAACATTTATTTGCGTACCTAATACCTTCTTACTTTCTTACCCGAGCTCTTACTCACGCTCAGGGGCTGTCCGACCTAATCAACAGACCACACCCTCGTCGTTACGCTTGGGGGCTTCCCCTGTTACGCGCCAACCTTCGGGTCTCACCTTTTCTCCTGCCCCTCTCACGGCAAGTACGACTAACTCGTGTGGACGACGTCCTAGCTCGCGAAACCTCCTCTACAAGCTCGCGTTCACCCCCTCTACAAGCTCAAGATCCGCTCTCAGCAGAGTGCTGGCCAGGCAAGGTTGGGCGCTTAGTGGCTACAGGCCTAAGCTACACAATGTCCTGTCGTATACACCAAAGGAGGGATGGAGGCTTTCTATTCACATAATTTAATTGACTAGTTTACTTGTCTCATAACACAGATTGATACACATTATAGTTTTTTACACGTCCAGCAGATTAACTACACCCTCCGCGGCTTGCTGATACTGCTCGTCAACTCCGGAAGGTTGTCAGGATCGAAGTCCTTGGCAACCCCTGCTCCGACGCTCTCCATGGCTACCTTGGGGAAATGCGTCTTTAGAAGCACAATGCAGTTCTTCGCCCACTCCATGGCGGTCTCCTTCATCAAGGCCTTCAGCTGACTGGGATCACTCCTTAGATGGTCCAGCAACGGTGTTGGCTCAGCAGGATTTGCCTCGGGCTGGATCATATACATCACGTAGTCCGCGGTCGACCTCAGGTCTTCCTGCTACACCTCCAACCTTGCAATGACCACCTGATCACATTGCATACTGTGCATTGCTGCAATCAAGCACCGGTCCATGTCCTTGCGCAAGCTGGCCTCATAGGCAAGTTTTTGTGGCACAGCATACGGTGCACGACAATGCCACGGTCTTGCTGCGGTCGGGTATTGGCAGCTTCACACTCCTTGAGGTCTTTCTTAAGGCTCGCCTCCTTATTCTTGGCATCTACAAGGCACACAACAAGAATGGAAGAATCAACATTACCCTCCCAGATCAGGGTTATCATGAACAAGCTACCTACGTACCCTTCAGCATGGCGTCAAGTTCGCTTTGGACCTCCTTGGTAATCTTCTTCTGCTCCTTGAGCTCCCGATCTTTTTGTCGGAGCTACTCCACGGCATCCTCCTCAGCCTTCTTGAGCTCGGCCTCCAAGCGCTCAGCCTTGAGGCGATACTCCTCGGCACGATGGATGGCGTCCACCCTCTTGTGCGCACGCTCGGCTAGGTTCTGTGTAAAAATTACCCCAACAATTCAAAAATAGAAGACAAGGATTAAAGTCAACACCAAGATAGGTCGGCCAACTTACGTATAAAACCTCTCTGACCTTGGCTGAAGCGTCCTTCAGGACGGCAAGATCCTTCTTGTCATCTGCCACATCCTGCGCCAGGGCCGTTGCGGAGAAGTCCAACGTGGTGCGATCATCCTTCACATGGGCATGAACGTCGGCGTCGTAGCCTGCCACCTTGGCGTCAACCGGCGCCTCCCTGAGAGTCTCCTTCATCTGCACCTCAGCGCTGGCATTTTTGACCCCAAGCGCGAAGACAGCAACATCCCCAGCAGCATCTTGGCGTGGCGAAGACCTTTGTTCAGGCCTCTCAGGCTCCACCACCAAGTCGTTGTCGTGTTCAACCTGGGTAGAAGAAGCAGATGCAACCCCCTAGGCTGCACCAGGAACCCGACCTTTCGCCTAGGTCCCAACGCCGGCATCCTACAGGCTTGGCTCATCCTTCATCACCGCCTTCCTGCTCGGTCGGCGAGGCACAGATATAGAGTGAAGTAGTATACAAACAAACTTTCAACAATAAATAACACCACAACCATACTCACAATGTGCTTTTCTTCGCTCGGAACTTTGGGCAAAAATGCACTGGTGGCGGCAGGGTCGGCTCCTTCTGCCTCCCCCGCGGATCTCTGCCTTCAGCCGCTGTAACGACCCAGGTTTAAATCAGCCAAGCTAATCTTAAGACAAGTCCCTAATCCGGTTGACTCAGCTTTTCTTGAGCTTTATCACCTAAAGTCTGGTTCTCAGCCCGACCCTGAAACCCCGCCAAACCTCCGGTTCTCTCTAAGTCCCGAAAACCAGTGTTCCTCCAAACTTTGGAGCTGTGGGAGGGCTAGAGACTGGAAGATGGACCCAAAACCAGATCCCACGGATCTCTTGGGTCAAACGCGTCAGAGCCAGCGTGCGCCCTGCTTGAGAGCCTCTCTGCCGCGTAGCTCAACCTTCCCGACGAGCGCCGCCTCGCCCAGTCGCCGGTCGCGACAAGATAGATCAGCGTGCCTCCTTCCCAATCCCGCGCGATAGCCCCTGCAGTCCTTTCCGCCTCACCTCCCGCACCCATCACCTCGCCCGGATCCCTGGCCGCGCGCCCCGATGCCTTCCGGCTTTTCCGTCGCCCCCTCAGTTGCGCTGCCCGCGCGCGCGCCCCGCGACGATACCGCCCTCGCCAACCACGGCTCCGACAGAGACAACTCTTTTTTCCGCCTCGCTAGTAGCGTGCCCCGGCAAGCCGCTGGTCTGCGCCTGCCAGCGTCGCCGCTCGCTCTATCACCTCGCCTGCAGTGCCCTCGCCTGCAGTGCCCCTTTCACTCCTTCCTGCCGCACGCTAGCCCAACCGCCGCACCCAATCCACCGCTTGACGCGACCAGACCTGCGCTCGCCCTTGCCAATTCTTACCTCCGGCAATACCGCACCTGCACAAGCTCTGCCTCCAGTGCTCAATGACCAAAGATCTTATCCCCGAAGCTCCGCTTCGCCGGCCAATGGTGGCATCGCCCAATCGCCGCCACGACAGAGCACTCCATCCTTTTCGACCTGATCTTCGCGCTCCTCGAACTATCTTTCTCTTCCGCGCAGCTATAAAAGGGAGTACCAGAGCCCTTACCGGAGTTTCCTTCGCCATCGTTGCCTCGCCGCACCTTCCTCTATTCGCACTCAAGCGCTGTCGCATAAGCTCTTGAGGACCTTCCCCTCTCCGCTTAAACCCGCTTTTCCCAACCCACCAGCCGCCTGTTTCCTCCGCACGGTGCTAGAGCTTGCTTGTTGTCCAGTTGTCCACAAGAAGCACTGCCGCCGCCGGAGCACCGTCGAACCCCGCCACCGCCCAAGCCTTAGCGTCTCAAGTCCTTCCGCCTGAGTCTGGTCCTTTCCGACCCCAAGACTTCACCAGTAGGCCTAAAGGTAAGCTGTCAATCCCTTTCCGGTTCGCCCGACCCCTTTTTCCGTCTCGCCCGACCCTATCTGTTTCGCCGACCCTTGTCCACCTCGCCCGAGGGCTCGGCTGTATCTTTTTCTCTGACCCGAGGGTATCTGTGTAAAATTTTGGGGACTTCTCTGTGTTAAGTCTGAGGACCCCGGTATAGTTATTCCTTAGGTCTGAGGGTCAGATCATAAGTTTCTCCCAATCCGACCATTTTGTCTTGTTCTCTATCAACTGAAGTTTGGAATTTCACCCCTTTTTCCTGTAGCTTTGCTACAAGTTTCTGAGCGAAATCTTGCAAGTTTTGTTGAAATAATTGACTAAATGTTTAACCCCTGCATTTGCACTTCCGTGTAGAGCTAAATCTCGCCGACGGCACATACGAGCTGCATCCGGTGCCAGAAGACGGAGTAGTAGCTGAGCCGCCGACCGCAGGAACTGAAGCAGAACCCGCAGAAGACCAGTTTGCCTCCGCCTCGCTCGAAGGCAAGCCCCGGAGCATGACCCTAACTTTCTAAACTTGCACATACCTTCTTTCGTTTGTATGTGCATTTACGTTATAGGAGTTGTTTGAAATCATAGATGCATAACTTAGTTCCCTTGATCTGAACACTAGTCTGATAAGTCCGAGTAGTTGCATTGCTTAATAGGACTTGGTAAAAGTCGAGTGATTTCCTATCACTCGCGAGTTATAGGAGTTGGGTGTTCTCCTTCTGGTTACAACTATAAGGATGGTGGACGGGGCAGGGCCTGGTGAACTCTTTGGTGGTCGGTGGATCGCCCCGTCTGTCTACTTGAATCTGTTTGGTCAGACAGTGGTGGTGTTTGTGATCAAGTGTTTGAAAGTACTAATCTCATACCCAGTATGGGATGGGGAAGCCTAGTACCTGATTGAACCTGGACGTGAGCGGTTTGATCCACTATCTCTGGAACAGAGTTTCCGCTACGGCCGCATGTGGTGGCAAGTGTGGTCGCAGAACGACAGAGGCCAGGTCTGCGGAACATTGCACCAAGGGAAGTGGGCCCGACACGGGTCAGGGGAATGATGGGGACGGCCGACACAAGAAGCGACCCTCGGTGGTGCACGGATGTCGTGAGATTAGGTTCGCCATGCATGGTTAAGGAACCTGAATCGATTCGTCTGCCTCTCACAGTTTGAGACTGCTTGATCGCTATGCTACACTGAGTAAAGATGGAACATGATGATGATATGAACTTGACGTTTGAGCTATATATATACACATATTGTTTGGATTTGTGTTTGCTTAGCAAGTGCTAATGTAGACTCGTTAATGAACTTAGAATCGGAGCTAAAATATTGAAAGTAAGGACCTACATAGTTGCTTTTGGCAAAACCAACCCCTCAACCAAAGAGCCTTGCATGTCTAGAAGTTGGTGGAGTAGTTTTCCCACCGGTCGGTTAAGTCTTGTTGAGCTTAGTAGCTCAGCCTTGTTGTGGCATCTCTTTTCAGGTAAAGTTGAAGCTTCTGAGTGTGCTACTGCCGGCACTTGGCCGTCCCAGCTTCCTCCTGGGTGGACGGTCGAGTGGAACCACTCACCTTCGTGTGAGTTATGCTAACTTGGTCCTGTCTAAGTGGTTTTATCGGATGAAATTCGACGGATCGTCGAGTTAACTTGATTAAAGCATGAGATTCGCGTGTTAGGCGAGTTAACCATGCTTTAGCTAAGTTAATCCGAGGAGCTCCGCCACAGCCGCTCCTTGAGCTTCTCTATGTCGGCAACAGTTGTCTCAAGGAGCTCGACTTTCTTCTTCTTCGCGGGCGAGCTGGGTGACTCGGAGTCATCACTTAATACCCCGGATGAGGCTTCAGTGGGAGAGGCGGTTGCCGCAGACGGCGCCTTGGGCTTAGTGGCCCCTCTCTTCTTTCGCTTTCCCTTCTTCGCCTTCGGCGCCTTGGACTCTACAACTTTGCGCACGGCATGGCACGTCCGTCGCCCAATAGAAACTGCGCTCCCAGCCTCTGTCCCGCTACCTTCAACCGGCACGTCCTCATTGGAGACATCTATGGACGAGTCCGACTCCCAATCTAGGGTAGCAGGCGGTTGCTTGACATCGGTTGTGGGGCGGATCTTGGGCCGTTGTTGGTCGGCCCCTCTGGGAAGCAGTGCCGGACATAAGAACTCAAACTCACAGCTCTGGCCAATAAACAGGATTAGTTAGAGAAGACGCAAAAGCAAAGTAGGAAAGCCAAAGGATGAAATCAAGATCTTACCAGGTTGGTCGGCTTCATGAGAGAATAGGCCTTGGGGCAGCGTTTGTTCTTGATGGCACCACCGAAGAACTCGGAGACATGGTCGACAACCTCTTCCCAAGTAACCTTCCGCTATACCGCTTGGGTCGGATCCTGCTTACCGAAGTACTGGTACGCCGGATGGATCCTGTCCTTGATCGGCTGTGTTAACCTTCGGCAAAAATTGATGCTTATAGCTCCTGTTGTGAGCCCACGTCCCTTCAGGTCGGCGATCTCCTTCAGTAGCTGGTTAACCTGGACCATCTTCTTGGAGGTTGGCTGGTTCGACCATTTCGGCCTTGTCACATGCGCATACCCAAAGCGAGGCAGCAACTCAAGTTTCTAGTTGGCAACAAGGAACCATTCTTTGTACCACCCCTTATTCGAATCCTTAAGCCTTAGATTAAAATACACAGCAACCCTGTTTGGCCGCAGCAAAAATCCACAACCACCGATCAGTCTCGGCTTCCCCTTGGTTGACACAATTTTCAGTTGGTAGAGATATCTCTACAGATTGAAATGGGGAGGAATGCTAAGGAAAGCTTCGCAAAGGTGAATAAACACGGCGATGTCCATAACGGAGATAGGGTTTAGATGCACTAACTCAATTTTGTAGTACTTCAGCAGCCCACGGAAGAAATCCCCAGTCGAGACCCCGAATCGCCTTCCAACCAGCAGCACCTTGGGCCCGAGCAGGCCCCAGTCAACTAGGGCCTAGATCCGCAACTCGGTCATCACGAACTTCACCCAATAGGTGGATGGTTCCGGTGCTTGCTCCGCTGCCATCTCTTTGGTTTATATACCTCGCGGCGCAGATCGAATGTAGGTGGGTCTCTTGGTTCACATACGGCAAGGAATGACAACGTGGTGGTGGTGGCTAAAGATTTTAGGCGAGAGGCGATGGATGCGGCTCGAGGGTGCGGCGGTGCGACCTAGGGCTCTCAGGCGCGGCGGCAATAGCATTGGCTGCGGCAGCGGCGTTTAGGGGTGAGAGGAGTGGAAATGAAAACGAAATCGCGCCTCTTCAGCATTTGAAGTAGTTGACGGCGTAAACCTAGCGACAGATTCTGTAGACCCCCAGTTACGGTACATGTGGTGGACAGAATCCGCGGGTTTTCCGTTAAGTCTCACGGCGTGCCTCCTCGGCTCCGCCAGTCCTCTTTGTCGGGGGCTAGGTGCCTATACTAGGTCGGCGTGCCTTCTTGACTTCGCCAGTCCTCGCACTCGAGGGTTGAGCACCTACATCAGGTCGGTGTGCCTCTGTGGCACTGCCACCCCTTGCGCTTAGGCGCTGGGCACCATATTTCAAAAACTTACAATATAACTACTGCATGAATTTTTTATCATTGGACCGATTACTTTAATCATTTTAATTCTGGAGTGCGTCTTGCGACGTCCTCCATGTGATTCCCTTCGATGTACAGGATGTCAGGCATCTCGGAGCTCGGCACTCACATAACCACACGCATTTTGGTCATACGCCTATGGCAGCTTCAATTTTTTTTCTTTTTTTAGCACCGCGCAGCCTCTCCGTTCTTGTGACGAAACCACAACTTCAGGCAAGTACATTACAAGTGTCGTTGTGCATCCGTCAGGCTCCTGTTCGACTCCACATTGCTCGGGTACTTGAGGGATAAGGGCACCCACGGGTCCCTACCTACCAGGATACTGGCCAACCTGACAAGTGGGCCTCGCCTGACTATGGTGTGCGGGGTAAGACATGAAGAAGCTTGGTGCACAAGCTTGGAGGCCGGGCGAACGGATTCTGTCCGGATATCTCGGGATACTTGTTGTAAACCGACTCAGATTGATTTCCAATTGTAACCCTAAGTCATCGGTTTATATAAAGCGGCCAAGGGCGCCCCTCGAGGACACGTTAACTCTTCGCACCTGCAATTAGCAATACAATCAACAGAACACAGGGCGTAAGGTATTACTCACCGGAGGTCTGAACCTGTCTAAACCTTACGTCTTTGTATTACCATTCGAGTTCTTAATCTTATGATCTCTCTCACCTATAAATCTACCATTTAGGTAACCTTTGATGGACTGCCGATCACTAAATCTAACACTCAATTACGTGCAGGATGCTCACGAGCTCATGGCATATATACAGTTGAAGCACTCGCGGTGCAGGGCGCAGCTAATCATCTCGTATAGAGGCGCATCGATGCCGTTCCGCTAGCAACGGCCGCCCCTGCATGAGGCAAAAATGCATGGAGGAGGCATTTGCGAGCCTTTGAATTTCCACGGGCCGCGATCGCGTAAAGGCCCAAACAGAGCCAGGCCGGTTCGGCTTCTGGTTCCGCGACTCGTGCCTTTTCTAGATGTTGGGTCCAGTTCCAGCCAGGTGTTGATGTAAATTTGTACCTGAAAATGATTCTATATATGATAAATTTCAAAATACATCAACATAAAATTAGTATTAATAGTATATATACTCGGTATTAATTTTTCTAAATTTTGGTTAAAATTTGACCAGTTTAATTTGGAACAAAATCAAAATGACATGTACGTGTTTTGGAACGGAGCAAGCACGTCCAGTGCTGACTGCTGAGCCGGCAGCGGTCCGTACAGTTGAAGCAGGACCGTCGGCCCAGCATCCACCTCGCCGTCTTCTATGCGTTGACAAGGAACGCGTCATGCATCAACAACAACTATCAAGTGATCAAGCAGAACCGCAGGGCAAGGCGGCAAGCTCACGGGCATGGCTGTATCCCCTGAACTCTGAACAGTGAGAGTTGTAATCGTGACGTTCCTCGTTCGACGGTGATGCTCATACGGGTTCACTGTCTACGCTACACTATGCGTGCCTGGAAAGGGACTGATCAGTGTTGCGTACCCAGTAATGCAGAGAAGTATAATACGGGAGTGTTTGGATACTAAGGGCTAAACTTTAGTAGGATCACATCGAGTATTCGGATACTAATTAGAAGAACTAAATATGAGCTAATTGTAAAACTAATTGCACAGATGGAGTCTAATTCGCGAAACGAATCTATTAAGACTAATTAATCTATCATTAGCAAATGGTTACTATAGCATCACATTGTCAAATCATGGACTAATTAGGTTTAATAGATTCGTCTCACGAATTAGACTGCATCTGTGTAATTAGTTTTATAATTAAGGGGCGTTTTCTTCCCGTGTCTTATTTTTAGCACTTGTCACATCGAATGTTTAGATACTAATTAGGAGTAGTAAACGTAGACTATTTACGAAACCAATTACATAAGTGGAATCTAAACGGCGAGATGAATCTATTAAGCCTAATTAATCCATCATTAGCAAATATTTACTGTAGCAACACATTGTCAAATCATGGACTAATTAGGCTTAATAGATTCGTCTCGCCGTTTAGATTCGTCTTAT
Organism: Setaria viridis; assembly: GCF_005286985.2. Taxonomy (NCBI): domain Eukaryota; kingdom Viridiplantae; phylum Streptophyta; class Magnoliopsida; order Poales; family Poaceae; genus Setaria; species Setaria viridis. The sequence continues at coordinate 36,141,392 of NC_048263.2, forward strand.
GTAATGGGTTTTGTAAATAGTCTACGTTTAATACTCCTAATTAGTATCTAAACATTCGATGTGACGGGTGCTAAAGTTTAGCCGGTGGAAGAAAACAGGCCCTTAGACTATTATAATAGTCCTAATTAATCAGATAGGACAACATGCGGCGCAGGCTTTTCTGCAGCAGCTCCTCGTACCGCGCGAGAACGGCAGGGTCATGCAGCACAGCAGTGAGTACACTTGTCAGGCCATTCGGGCAGCCCTCCGGTCATGGTCAAGAACGCATCGCTCTTTCGCTGTGCTGTCTGCTCTCTGCATTGCAAGCAGTCAGCAGTGCACGGTACATTTACGATGGAAAAAAAAAAGTTGAAAAAGCCAGACACAGGCACACAGCACAAGTTTCTTCTAGTGTACGGTCAAGTGAACAGAAACTGTCTATACATGCCTTAGAAAAACAACTGCAAAAAAAACAATCATCGTTCACGAGTTGCGGCTGCAGATTTGTCTTGCTCTTGCATATCCGGCTTCTAGGCTTCTAGATGCTGTAGATCGTTGTCAGGCTGTCAGCACTAATCGCCACTTCCAAAACTGCAAGCCGCCGGGCACTGCACCGCTGCGTGCCTGTGTATGCGTCCCTGTGTGCTAGCTAGTGCGTGTCCTCGGCAACACGGCAACACGGGGGTGTGGCCTCGCGCGCGCCGGCGCCGCGGCTAGCTGCCATCCAATCCACGAGACCACGACCCCATCTCCACCCGGGCTCTCGGCCGACGGCTGCAAACGCTACGCCTGCGTGCGCCCCAGCCGCCCAGCGCATCCGGGCCCTTTGGCCTTTGGCGTACGTGGCCGCGCTGCCAAAAGCCCTACACACACACTGTTTCCGCCCCGGCCTGCACGTCAGTTATGTATGTGGCGTGACACGCCCGCGTCTGCAGTGTCCATCCTGGGGGCTTCCCGAGAGTGAGAGCTCGCGAAGTCAAGGATGTCGCCTCGCGCTGCGAAGCCGTCGTTGCTCACCGACGCGCTCCTCTTCGCCGCGGGCGCCGTGGTGGCCACCGTCCTGCTGCTCGCGCTCGCCAAGCCGTTCGCCCAGCCGGACGCCTACCACGAGGGAGCGGCCACCCTGCACGCCGGCTCCGGCGGCGGTGCCGGCCGCAGCAGCCGCACGTTCTACGATGACCCGGCGCTGTCGTACACCGTGGACCGGTCCATCACGGGGTGGGACGAGAAGCGCGCCGGATGGGCGCGCGCGCACCCGGAGGTCTCCGCCGGCGGCGTCGAAGGCGTCCTGATGGTGTCCGGCTCGCAGCCGGCGCCGTGCGGCGCGCCCGGCGGAGACCACACGCTGCTGCGGCTGCTGAAGAACAAGGCCGACTACTGCCGACTCCACGGCGTGCAGCTGCTGTACAACACGGCGCTGCTCCGGCCGTCGATGGACCGGTACTGGGCCAAGATACCTGCGATCCGCGCCGCCATGGTGGCGCACCCGGAGGCGGAGTGGGTGTGGTGGGTGGACTCCGACGCCGTGCTCACGGATATGGACTTCCGCCTCCCCCTGCGCCGGTATCGCCGCCACAACCTCGTCGTCCACGGCTGGCCGAGCCTTGTGTTCGAGGCCAGGTCCTGGACCAGCCTCAACGCGGGGGTGTTCCTCATCCGGAACTGTCAGTGGTCGCTCGACTTCATGGACGCGTGGGCCGCCATGGGGCCCGACTCCCCGGACTACCGCCGCTGGGGCACCGTGCTCAAGTCCACGTTCAAGGACAAGGTGTTCGACGAGTCGGACGACCAGTCGGCGCTCGTGTACATGCTGCTGCAGAGCGGCAGCCCGTGGCGGGAGAAGGTGTTCCTGGAGAGCGACTACTACTTCGAGGGCTACTGGCTGGAGATCGTGGGGCGGCTCGGCAACGTCACGGAGCGGTACGAGGCCATGGAGCGGCGACCGGGGTCGGCCGCGCTGCGGAGGCGGCGTGCGGAAGCAGAGCACGTGGCGCACGCCGCGGCGAGGAACGCGGCGCTGGCGGGGGCTGGGCTGGCGGAGGCCGGGGTGCGCGGGTGGCGGCGGCCATTCGTGACGCACTTCACGGGGTGCCAGCCGTGCAGCGGGCACCGGAACGAGCACTACTCCGGGGCCAGCTGCGACGAGGGCATGCGCCGCGCGCTCAACTTCGCCGACGACCAGGTGCTCAGGGCGTACGGGTTCCGGCACGCCGGCCCGCTCAGCGACGACGTGCAGCCGTTGCCGTTCGATTACCCCGCGTCCGTTAGTTAGTGACCACTCGCAAAACGTCATGCTGTGACTTTCTGGGCTTGATAACTTCAGATGTGTACTTAGTTTTGTGCTATCAGTGTGTTGATAGTTTAACAAACCAGCCTAATTGAAACGACCTGAATTCTCATTTCTGAGAATTTAAGTCTACGCACCACCGTGATAGTTCCACAAAGGCTATCACGTACGAATTCCTATCTCAAATATTACAAATCCATACCATAGAAATAAAAAATAGCAACAAAGTAATAATATCATGTACATCACTTCCGCACATGCTGGTACAAATCTATTAGGACTGAATCATGAAAGGTAAAATATCTACGTAGCGGAAACATGAGCTATGACGAACATCACCTCCAGAGGCGACTTGAGTGCGGGACCATCCCTAGTCTTCCCATCCGTCGTTGTCGAAGTTATCGTCAAGCTCCGACCATGAAAAACCACCATCTACTCGAGAAGCGGGTAGACCATGATAACTCCCAATAGCAGCTAAGCTAAGAAAATAGGGGAACATTATTATATGCATGGATAAACCTATATATGGTTGTGGAGGTTTATGCATCAACAACAACAATCAAGGCTGCATCAAAGCAATACCATCTTCGAGGTCAACACCTCACAAACAAGGAACTCGTCACAAATCACCAGATCATTTACATAAGAATCCAGCATCCAAACACTCTAGGCGATGTGAGAGCTCCCTTCCCTCACATCTCAACAGCAAATGCCAGCCTATCTCAAAAAGAGGGGAGGTAGAAGAATAGTATAAATCTAGTTAGAAGTAGCAGTAGTCAGTGGACACGGACTATAGCTATAGGTTTATACACTCTGCAGATGTTGTACATCTGTACCCGCATGGATGGAGCCTGAACGGGGCTCAGCCGTCCAACGCCACCTAATGGCCTGTTTCCTGAGTCTGGAACTATCCTCAACTGCAGGGCACACCGTCACCAGTTGAAGACCTCGAAGCTGTGAAACCTACCCACGCTGAGGTGCAGTCTGGTCAGAGCAGGTCGACGCCTCGAACTCTTTACACTGATCCTCCAATCTGCCTACAGGCTGAGCACTATCCACCACTAGTCTCGAACCGAACCCCGCTCATAACAAGGCGAACGGTATGGACGTAAATAGATACTGTGACTGGTGGTAAACTGACTCGGTCCTTAGGGGCCGAGAGCGAGCACTCAACTACACAAAGTATGTGCCGAAGTACCTGCAACGTACAGGTATGCCACCTGCTCCTCAGTGTCAAACAAGGTACCTGCCACGGGCACAGGGGATGGAGAGAGTCCAGAATGCTCTCCCCTAGCAAGGCACTCCTCAGTTGGTACTGCGGCTCGCTCCCGCCAAAACACGGCAAGCGATCACACTCACCCAAAACACACGCGAGAGTGTACAAGGAATCCCATCACCAAAACCATGGCATATGCCCATCCATAACTCAAAAACATGTGTGTATGGATATAAGTAAGATGGACTAGCTAGGGTTCTGTAGCTAGTCCACAAGTAGGTAACAAGGAAAACATGATAAACAATTATCAATGCATGGCTAGAAACATAGGCTATGCAATCAATCATCATCTAGGCATCATAAATGAAGCGCTAGCAACTAAGCATGTGTAGGATCTATATGATTAGAAGTGACATGAAACCTTATCCGTAGACGTTGGGATCCTCCCCGGTGTATTCGGGGTCTTGAGAGTCTTCCGAGTTGTAGCTCGGGTCTGAACAGAATGAGATACGACGCAATATAAATTAATCGGCATTACATCGAGTCAAACTCCAAGAAAGCCAAATTTATAAGATCCAAATAATATCAAACTAGCTACAAACAGTATGGGGCTCAATTTAACGAATTTAATGCAACTGTTTTCATATTTTTCTGAGTTTAAATGAATTAATTAAAAAAATTTAAAGATTAAAAGATTTATCCAATTATTTAATTAATTTTGGAAATTCATTGATTAAGATGACACGTGTCAGCTTCTGATCGCGCCACGCGGGAGCACGCGAAGGTGCTGCATGTCGAAAATTCAACGGTGACTTGATCAACGGTGACCGGTCAACGACCAACTGGGCCCCACCTGTCAGCTCGTGGGCCCCATTGTCTGTTTGTGGCCCCACGAGTAGGACCGGCCTTGGACACGTCAGCGCCATGTAGCTCCACGTGGCCGGATCCTTCGTGGTGCACATGTGGCGGTCCAGGGTTTAGCCGGAATCCGGTGTGACGGCCGGATCTTGTGCGGCCAGTGCGTGTGGCCGCTTGGTGATTGGCTGGCGCGGCTGCGGACGGCAGTGAGGCGCACGCGGCATCGCGGGGAGGGGCACGCGGTGATCACGCCCACGACGTCGTGGCACGGTGAGGCAGAAGGGCACAGGGCTGCGGCGTGGTGTGGGACAGCGGCAGCGCGGCGGCAGCGAGGAGCGGGCTGCAGCATGCGGCGGACGGGCCAAAGCTCGGCCCCGGCCTTGCGCCCGTAGGCGCGCGGCGCGTCGGGGCAGGCTGTGCGCGCGCGGCGCAAGTGGGCTCCTTGCCCGCGGCACGGCCGCAGCGGTGCGCGGGGCTACGGCGTCCAGGGCCCGCGGGGGCTGGCGGCGACGGCAAGCAGCGGCGGTTTTTGCAAGGCGGCTCGACGGCCGGACAGAGAGGTGGGCCGCTAGCGGCCGCGCGGAGCAAAGTCACACCTTGCCCACGGGCAGGACTCGAGCGGCGGCAGGAGCACAGCAGGGCCGTGACCTGCAGGAGACGAGCGCGGCGCGAAGGCCGGCTCCAGAGGTCACCGTGGGGCTCGAGGGTGACAGGGTGGTGGCGCCGTGGCGAGGTGAGGCCGGGCGGCTTGGTGCGGCGCAGGCAGGCCAGTGCTCACGGATCAGAGGCCGGCGTGGTCGTCGTCGTACCCGTCTTGGCGTCCATCTCGGCGGCGGTGGCGGCACGGCGTCGTCTTCCAGCTCCCCTCCTCGCGGTCCCGCTCGGCGTAGATGCACAGCAGCTGCGGCTCGTCGTCGTTGTCGCTCCCGACGGCGGCCTCAGCTTGACGGCTGCAGCGTCGTCCTTCCCCTCCTCCTCCTCCTCGCTTCCTCTCTGCTCTTCTTTCTTGGCGGCGCTGCAGCGCGTGGTGGAGCAGGCAGATGGGGAAATCCCCGGGCGGCACAAGGGAGTGGAGGATGCGGCGCCTGGGGGTCTTTTTTTTTTTGAACGAACGGCACGGACTGTGCCATTTCTATTAATATAGAAGAGATTTACATGTTTATTTTAAAGACAAGGATAAAGGAAAACTCGACGCCAGCGAAGCGCCCGCCTATACTACGTATACCGTATAAGGCTATACCCCATCCAGTAAGGCTGCCATGTGTTTCGCACCGGCACTCTTCCAGGTACAGGCTTCATCCCTAATCTGCGATAGCAGAGCATGGGCATGACGCTCGGTTCTTTGGAACGTTCTAGCGTTTCTTTCGAGCCACAACTGCCAGCAGACGAGCAGGAGGAGGGACCGCAGTCCTTTTCGAGGAACTCCCGGCATGGCGCCCATGTGTGTCCACCACTTCTTGACACTTGACGTGTGTGCCCACTGGTTCGGGTTGACTTGATTGTAGGAGATCAAGGAGGCTACCATGGACCAAATCCGTCTAGAATACCGACAGTCAACGAGGATGTGGTGGGCTGTCTCAGGCTGACTCCTACATAGAGGGCAGACTTGATTTCTTGGCAAGTTTCGTGTAGCCAGTCGGTCTGTCGTCCATACTCTGTTGCGAATTATTAGCCATGCAAACAATTTACACTTCGGCGGCGCCAACGGTTTCCAGATCAGTTGTCGGAGATTGCAGGATGTGGATCCCATAAATTGAGCACGGTAAGCCGATGCTGTCGAGTAAAGGCCCGAGGGTGACAGCTTCCATACTACCTGATCATCTGTGTCTTGTTGCAAGTGAACTTCAGAGTCCATATCTCCGAAAATTCCTGGAGGTGGCCCACTGTTAAGCACTCAAGCACATTCAGATCCTTCACCCAATTGTGGTGTCGTATGGCTTCTTTTAGCATCCTATTCTTTTTCCTGGAAGCAGCAAAAATCTTAGGTGCAATGTCCTTAGGCCGTCTTCCTTGTGCCCAAGCAGAGTGCCAGAAGGATGTGCGGGCGCCGTCCCCTAGTTGAATGGTCGTGCAAGCAGCAAACAACAGCTTATCCTTGTCTGAGCATGTGATGGGAAGCCCTACCCAAGCTTTGTTTGGGTCCACTTTCTCCTGCCATAGCCAACGCAGTCTAAGTGCTCTTGCGAAGAGGTGGAAATCAAGGATTCCTAATCCGCCTAGTTCCAGTGGTTGGGGGTCTTGTTTTATAGGCAGCAGCTAGGGCATCAGGTGCAGGAGCTCGCGTGTGGACGGGCGGGACCTCTCGACGTCCGCGCAGGGGTACGTAGCGGCCATCAAACGGTGTGGAGCTAGGGCATCCGGCGTGGAGCAGGTGCGGCCTGGGGGCGGCTCGGGTGCGCGCGGCACGAGCTAGCGCGACGGCGCGCGAGCTCGCATGTGCTCGCCTCGCTCACCGGCGCGGCAGGGTTCTGACGAGGGGAAAAAGGAGAGAGGTGAGGCGGTTTCAGCGTGGGGCCGGGGCTGTCGGCGTGGGCGTGCGAGCCACGCGAGCTGCGGCGGCGGTTCAGCGAGACGGAACGGGGCCGCTGGTCAAAAAGGCGAGCGGCGGCCGCGTGAAGGCGACGCGAAGAAGCGTTGCTGTGCCCGTGCTGGCCAGCGGAGCAGGCCGAGCTGGGCTGGCGCATGCCTGCGGGTCAACAGGCCCGGTGAGTTGGTTGCCGTGCACGATGGGCTGACTTGCTCACGAAGGAAACTGGGCTGGATCGTATGGTTGATGGGCCTCGCGTGAAGGAACAGGGAGGAGCTTGAGCTGGCTGGTCTGTGTGGAATTTTTTTATTTTAATATTTTGCAAAAATATATGGTTAAATAAAAAAATTAAAAATCTATACCTATATCTCTATATCTCTCTGAAGGAAGCTACCGCCAGTTCAACCAGCGGTAATTCAAACGGCTGTAAGTTCCCTTCTATAGGCACTATACTTTCAAAAAAATTTCGGATGGAGATAAATTTATATGAAAATTGTAGATCTCGACGGGATCTACAACTTTTTAATTCAAACTTTTTTCATTTGCGGTCATATTGGTGTTCAAATAATCGACACAAGTTTCAGATTAAAAACTGACGGTATACGCATAGATTTGCAATTTTTTTATGCCATATATTTTTTGCAAAATACTAAAATTAAAAATAAAAAAATAAAAAAAAACTCCGGTCTGTGTGTGTCGCTTGGATCGACTGGGGGTTAGTGGATCGGGGCCGGTGATTGGCAGGCCGAGTTAGCTCGAGGTTTAGGATCCAAATAGAAGCAGAAGATGGATAGAGAGAGACAGATAGATAGATTAGCAGTTTATTAACCGGCCAAACCGAGCTAACTGGCTAGTGTTAGCTCGTGGTGCAAAGTTAGAGTTAGTCACTTTAGATTTTCATTATGCTATTTACATACTAGCTTTAGTTTGTATTTTGGATTAGATCCAAAAATACAAACTCACCTTTAAGATCCAAATTAAACCAATAAAATCCAAATCACTCGTGCAAACATTATTTTAAAATAAATGCACAAATTTAATTACCAACTTTTGAATTTATGGAAAAGAAATGAGGGTTGACCTCAAGTTTGACCATGCATTTAAATGATCCACACATTCAAACAAAAAAGTTTAATATTTTTGGAAAAACTGACACAATTAATATCACCCAATTTTGAGGGATATTACACAAATAACCACAGTAGCCTTCGCAGCTGCTTCTCAATAAGAATGCTGAACATTAAGGTGCGACACCAGCTTACCACTCGGATAGTCGGATCCACAGCCACGGATCCTTCAGCTTTCGGAATGCACTACTGAAACCTAGAACGCTAAACCAAACCTCGTAAAAAAGAGAATTGCGCATAAACTCGGATGCAAACAGATAGATCGAGAGGCACGAAGCAACATATGGCAACAAGCCAGCAGCTTCATTGTTCAAGCTAGTAGCAGCAAGTGCAGACAGTATCTTAGCAGTTCTGAGTAGACTAGTTCAACCACTCAACTGATTCTGATGCACTCCAGCAGTCAGACATCCTAGAGGAGTTCATGCAGCACATGCTACGGTTTCTACATACACAGAATAACCTGATTATGCAGAACACACAAAACATCGAAGGGGACGGTTTGCAGTTTCCGTGTTCCTTGATCAGCAACATGGCTGCTTCAGATTCAGGAGGCAATGGGAGCCAATAAGAAAGGTGTACAACCAGGATAGAGGTGTTTTTCGAATATCTGCAAGGGGATTACCTGCATAGCTCCATTGGAGATTCACTTGGCTGCTTTTATGTTAGCAAGAGCAGCAAGAATCTCAGTGATTGGACCTTCGTTAAGTGTCCGCTTGGCCTGGATACAAACAAATTTGGATTTTACAAAAGTTAGATGTTGGTAGGTTCAGATTTATAAAAGTACTAAAGTGCCAAGAAAGAGGCTGACCTTGAGAGATGGCACCAGTGCATAGACCTCCTCAATGGTCTCAGGCCCAATATTTGCTATCATGCAAATCTGTTACAAGCACACAAAGTGGTAGAGAGAGATGAGGGTGATACTACATACAGAAAAGTCAGAAAAGGAAGAGGAAATTAAGTAACTAACCTCGCCGTCATTAACACCGCATTTTTTAAGAGGTCTACAGCAACAAGTCAAGGAACTGAACTGCTAAAATGCATGCTTTATGTTGATACAGCTCTATGATAAGATGTAAGTTGTAATAGTTCTATAGACTTGTACAAAAAAAAAAAAAGGATACTCCAGAGCTTGTTTCACAGAGCTTGCAGTGGTGAACTGATTTCCATCTTTTGCATATTGGAAAGCTTTGTCAAATGACCTGCACAAGCAACAATAAAAGAGTTACCAAACAGCTAAGAGACTTGGAACATAGCGCAGAGAATGAGAAGTCGGGCAGAACAAAACACAAACTGCAATATTCTTACTCAGGAATTTTGATCTTTGGATCCTCTGATAAGATAGCCATATGCTCGTGAATTTCTTGCAACAGTTCAGCTGCTTCACAATTCATTAGCATCCTAGAATTTGGAGGGATATCTGCAACCAATAACAACACAAAAATTATTCCCATTCTTGTGATTACATGGGAAGGTAGCAGGATAAGCTTCACAGTTTGTTACTTTGTTTAGAGATAAGGGTTCATGGAAATCAGATTACTGCACATTCAGAATGGTGTAAAACATACCAACCCCCTTTACACAAAACATTCCACATAACCATAGGAATGTCTCATATACCACTAAAATGACATTGGAGCTCAACTCACACCAGGACAACACAAAATAGCTAAAATTTTTAATGCATTTTCCCAAACACCTCGTGTGCAAACATCAAAAAGCAAAAGATTGCTTAATAACAACACCCACCAACTATCTCTAATTTCTACAAACAGATACTTGCAAGAACCGGAGCAGGCTGACAAACTTAAGAGAAGAACGACACGATTTACACATGGGAGGAGCAAAAAATGATTTTAAGTGGAAAATTAGGCGGAACAAAACACAAGGGCTAGACAAAGCAATTAATCCCCAGTTCATAACAAATACAAGTGTAGGCAACAAATAAAGACATGTTCCGAGCTCTCACAACCACTTTCTAATCCTCATATGATCAGTAACTTGATTGTGAAGATATGTTTGAGGAAAAAGGCACCGTCTAGTGTGTAGTCAAGTAGCCCTTGTACAAACCCTCCCTAATCCTAGTTTTCTCAAGGTGAAGAACAGACAATAAAGTGGGGAAGAACTCCCAAAGACGAGAAGCAGCAAGGGGTGAGAACTTGAGATAACAAAACAAACCTAGGGGATTGCCACACCAGACACAAGTGGACCTTTGTTGCACAACATGAACTGCTAAAGTTTGACCTAGAATGTCCTTCAAATGAGGCCAAAAATATTAGCCCCCTATCACTAGTAGTCTATTTCAGCATTACAAGATTGAGTAATAAGCATAAAATAAGCTGCGCTTTGAGAATTTCAATGAAGGGAACTGACCAAGCTCCAGCTTTAGTTCTGCATCAGACTTAGTAGGAACTACATTTGATGAAGTGCCCTTTCCACCTTTGCCACCACTGTATGCCTTTCCTTGGCTTGCTTCTCCTAAAAAGGGAGAGAAATATTAACAATGAGAACATAACATGTGAAAGAATGGAACAAACGTAACAGCAGTACAGAGGTAAATATTCTGATCTAACAGCACAAACCTGTAAGTAGCTTTCAAAGGGGATGGTGTGTATTAACATTGTGCATGCGTACCTTTAGAGAAGGATGAACCCTTTCCACCAGTTTTTAGGCTCTCAGATGAAGCCTTCCCATTTGACTTGGAGTGAACAGGAGTCAGCTCTTCAACGAAACCTAAAAACAGGCAGTGCTATATGAGTGCTGCAGGTTTCAACTTCCAACCACGCATCACATTATTCGTAGGCCGTAACATTCAACTATACTATATATTTCTGATTTTCTTTTTATGTAATATAGGGGTCCCAGTGTCCCATAGTTGCTCTTATCAAAATACTGAAGATCAAATGCAGCATATATGCAGCTCAATTATCACCACCTGGCAGCTGTTTTGCGCACAGTGCACCCACAAATCATGATTCAAGAATAATTTGGAGTGCAATTGCAATCAACGTGACATGTGCATTCACATTTAATCGGTGTCAATGGCTAGACAATGAATGTATGAAATGCAAATAATAAGACACCAACATCTCCTACTTGTCTACTGCTAATTTTTCTTTAGTAGTATATGTATATCAACTGTATAAAGCCTGCCAAGAAAAAACTGATGGGTAGGGCCATATGATTTTGGAATCAAATGACTAAAACCAAACACAATTGATCATTACAATCATGCAAGGTACTTTTTTTCCTCCACTGAATGTCCTAGAGGCTTCCTTACATGTAAAAAACTGCTATTCTAGAGAACAACAAACATGCCTTACATGGCATGTCCAGAATGGCAAGAGTTCAATCATAAATTCATGTGCTAAAAGGATGTTGGAGTGTTTCACGAGTTATAAGACGTCAAAATTTGTATCATGAAAACCGAACGCGCTGTTACCTTCAGAGTCAGAGCCAGAGTCAGAATCCGAAAGCACCACAACTCCTGCCCGGTTGATCGAACCCTTGTGCTTTCCATTTGGTAGTCGATCCATTGGCAAAACTCGTCAAGACCTACATCATTCATATTCAAATTCGTCACATAATTGCAAAGCAAATAGTGTACCACAAGAGCCTTCAGTTGAAGAATCTTTCCCATCAGACATGGTGCTTCCCTAAATGACCATGAGCACACACCAGACATCTCACATCTGATACTTTAGAGTGCGCACAAATATACACTGTCTAGTTTACTTTTCAGGTTGAATAAAAAATCTTTACACAATTCATACTGCTAAATTAACAAGAGACTCGTATAGTTCTCGTCAATTATAATTATAATCCTTTGGAAACTAAACTCCTGATTTTCTTTCATACACCACATGCATGATGAAACCCAATGACCTCCTGCATCCAAGCTCCAGATGAAGCAAAAGTCCATAGCTTTTTCTGACAATGTTTAATCAAATGGGTTGTTTTCCCTTACCCCACTAGGGGAGAAAAACATCATTTTCCCGCAACACGGGAAACCAACAGAGAATGTGTGCCCAACGAGCCACCCCAACTCCGACAAAAAAAGCATAGTAAACGAACAATCAAAATCGCAAGCCCTCGCATTATCAAATCATATCCTCCAGTCCCGAAAACCCCTCCTAATGATCGTCCTAAGCCCAGGAACGACAGGCACAAAACCCCACCCCCGCGTCGGATAAACCCTAATCCACGATCAGGGGCGGACCTAACGAGAGGGCTGTGAAGATTCTGAAAACCCCACAAAATGTTGGGGGGGTAGCCTCACCTACGAGCACTCCGCCGCGCAGGAAATCGCGATTGGTGAGATTCAGCAGAACAACTGAACGATCTGTCCAAACAAAGGTGGGGCTTCCTTACCCGCGGAAGAAGAGGTCAGCCCGGGAAATATGAGCCTCCCACCCCGCCCCGGTCCGTCCGGAGGACGCCGGAGGAGGGGACGAGGGAGAGGCGGGGATTTGGGCCGAGGGGCGGAGTTCCGCTGCACGGAGGGGAGATGGGAAGACTGGAGAGTGGGGAGAGACGCTGGAGAGTCTGTGCGGAAGGAAGCAGACCGGACGCACGGCGCTCCGTGGACTCGGTCGGCGGGTGACCGGTGAAAGAAAATGAGCTCGGTTGGGCTTGGTTTGGGTGCGTGGTGCGTCCAGCCTACAACGGTGGGTCCTGCCGCCCACTCCGGGCTAGCGAATAGCGATGAGCCCTCTCCGGTGAAAATGCAGCTGCCTGCAGCCGTGCTGCCCACCGCTTCTTGCCTTCTTGATCAGTGATCACCGTAAGCTCAATCCACTCTGCTAAACTTCTCGGGCTAGGGATGCGTAGGAGAAAGACACTGACCAGCGTGTAAAGGGCTGGATGGGTGGTGATGAGAACGACAGGGACATGTAAGGATACGGTCAACTTTGGGCGGGAGTGAGATCATGGACCGTGGGTCCATGCGTAAGAGAGCTAATTGATCTAGCATCAAGTACAGTTGGACTTTAATCATTTATATGTTTATGACTCATATGGTATGAATTCCTACCTTCCAAACGCCGTTGTCTACTTCATTTTCCTATTTTTCCAATCTTTTGTATTGTCTCTTTGTTCCCGTTCATTTCTTATGTATTCTGCCCACCGTATTATCACAAGAGAACTAAAAGGTTCAAAGAAAAACGGATCATCATAATTAGCAAACACAACGTGCTAGGCTCTCGATGGATATTTGGGGTCGAGTGAGATTTCATCTCAATCATTTTCAAAGTTTGAAGTTTGAGCAGATTCATTTTCAAAGTATCATTATTTTATATACTATGTGGAACGGTGGGGGCAACTACCATCACCACTAATACATACAAATTCTATGAAAATATTAATGGACAGATCTTACCATCATCGTATCTATCGTCATACAAAAGCTGAGCTTGAACAAGTTAGTTAGCTCTGTCGAATTTACATGCCATCCAAAAAACAAAAAACAAAAACTCAGCTTAAGAAGGTTTTGGCGAGAACTTCAGAGATACTCCATCCCCAGTGCCTGAAAACATACTCCTAGATCTCAAAGGGACTCTCGGCTCTCCACAAAGACGGGTGCTGTCCACGTACCGTCCTACCGACCGCGCCGTGTTCGTTCGCGATAGCAAGCTTCAAAGCGGAGCATGTATTCCATTCCACGCCCAAACGGCCAGGCAGCTGGCCATATGCCGAGGGCACAAGGTTCCACGGGAGAATCGGCACCTCCACCTGCATATACGGATCGCATTACGGCCGAATCGATTACACACAGCGATGCCTTCCTTTCTCGCGAACGCTGACGGCGATCTCCCCCTTTTTCGTCCCCGGTAGGCCGGTCAGCCGGTGTATACCAACGGGACAACAGCGACGCAGAAACGTTAGCTGGCAGTGGCAGCGGCGGGTCACGTCGACGCCGGCCGCTAACGTCCACGCCCCTGCAGGCCTACTCCTACATTGCCACTGTGCCAGACTGCCAGTGCCGGATTCGTTGGGCTACCTGAGTACACGTCGCGAGACACGCACGCACGGCGCCGCGGCTGGCGATCCTATCGGGTATGCCTCCGGCCTCCCTGCCGTTTTCGGGCTCAGGACTCAGGAGTTGAAGTCTCCTGACTCACACGACACGACACGACACGACACGCATCCAAGCCGCGATGATGCGGTGTACTACGATCGCTTCTCCGGTCGTCGCCCCCGGGTGAGTACGACGGGTGAACGGGAGACGATAAACACGGCGGGCAGAGGAAAATACTGGGAGCCGGCGGTGGAGGCAAAACGGCTTGGGGAAATACCTGTCGCCGCACGTCCTTTTCGCGCTCGCTCGCCCCGTCTGAAATCCTGAACGAAACACGAGCAGCCAGTAGAGAAAAAAGCGGCGGCTGTCCAGACGCGTAGCCTTCGTCCCCGTTTCGCCGAACATGCCACGGGCGGAGTGTGACCGGACGCCATTCACGCGCGCCAGAGGATCAGGGCCATAGCCCACAGGGCGTCACCGCATCACCCTGCGTGGCGCGTCATGCTCCTTCGTCCTCGCCTGGCCACCTTATCATTACTATTATTCAGGTGTTTGGATGCATGGAATAATTTTTAGTCCGAATCATATTGGATGTTTGGATACCGATTAGAAGTATTAAATGTGAACTAATTATAAAATTAATTTTATAAATCGTGGCTAATTTGCGAGATGAATCTATTAAACCTAATTAATTCATAATTAGCATATATTTACTTATATTTAGTACCTAATTAGTATGTAAATATTCGTTGTGATAGTAACTAAAATTTTACTCCTGTATCCAAACGGGGAGTAGTGTTAGCCTGCCCGCGACGAGGCAGAAGGCCAGCAGCACAAAACGTCTGATGCTCTGATCCGCTCGACCTCGGTAGTGCCGCCGGCGGTGTGGTACCAGTGTACCACTACTGGTCTAGCAGCACTACTCTTGACTTGTAGAAATTAGGCCGGGTGCCGTCGGAACGACGATCCACTTTGGTTGGTCGCTGGTCGTGACACGAGGCTCCACCACTCCAAGTGGGCCAGGATAGAAAAAAAAGAGTCCCTGTTCCTGTTCCCCTCGTGTTGATTCCTCCTGGATATGGCAGCTCATGTGTGTGATCAGGTCGTCGCCTCACCGGGGCAGATTTGTAAGCAGGGATTGTAGTTGTACAGTGGGGACTGATGAGACTCGTTGAAAAGTCTCGAGCTATCCACAGAGCTTCTCGTTCTTAGGATAGGAACAATCAGTCCTCCGACGGTGCCTGCCTGAATCGATGCCGCAGTGGCTATCTCCGTCTTAGCCTGTCGCCGAATTCGCGATGCTGCCAGTGCCACTTCAATATTCCTGTTCCAAAATTTGTCGTACGGTGGAAAAAATGAAATAAAAATTAGAGCAGCACTTCCTTTCGCATGCTGAATCCCATCTTCAACGCGTGGTCGCCGGCGCCGCCGTACCGGCGAGACCGCCGCCGCCGCGCGTCGGCGGCTTGGCGGGCCGCCGTGGCAGCGCCAAACCACCTGTCACCGGCGACAAGTCACAAATGGAAACCCAAGCGAGCGCGCGTAGGAGGTAGTAGGACAAGTCCACAGCCAGCGGCCGCGAGGGTCCACCGCCACTTGGCGAAAAGCGCCGCGCACGTGGCGCCCGCCGGGGAGGCCCCTTATCCTTGCCCCGCGGCCAAATGACGGTCCTGCCCCCGAAAAGCACAAAAAGGGCAACCCTTTCCCCCCGCGGGCCCCGCGTCACTTAGGCATCCCGGGTGGGCCCATCCCGCGCGCTCCGCCCTCATCCCTTCCGCTTCTTCCCCTCGCGTTCTCCCCACCTCCACCTGTTGCGCTCCATTCCCCTCCTCCCCCATCTTCTCTCCTCGCTTATCCCCCCCGTCCCCTGCTCGCTGTGTTGGCAAAACCTCCTCCTAGTCCTCCACCAAGAAAAAAAGAGGAAAGGCCGTTTGCTGTCGCGCGGGAGGAAGGAAGCTTCTCGAGCTCTCCGCCGCTGCCCCGCCCCCGTCGGGCGGTTTCCGCGCCGCGCCGGTGGGATCCGAGCCCCGAGCTTGGCGCGCGGCGATCCTCGGTGAGTCGCTCTTGCTGCTGTTCGTTCTCGGGTACGATTGGATTCCGTACCGTACCTGCATGGGCTGGCTTGGATTTTGTTTCTTCGACTTTGGGGATTTGAGTGTTCGATTTCGCGTCCGCTTGCTTTAGCCCCCCGGTGTTCCATGGAGTTCGATGTGTGCCGGACTGACATGTCTGAACTGTAATTTTTTTCTTTCCTCTTTGCGGACACTTCACGTTTTGTTCCGTGTCGCGTAGAGCGTACGCGAATGGTTTGTTTCGTTTGATTTCTGTACTTGAGCCTGCGGGCTCAGTTGCTAGTCTTGATTACACCCCGTCTAATCACCGAAGCACCGAGGCTTTGCTTGTATCCGCAGCCAATTCTGCCAGCAAAGAACTTTCTTTTTTTTTCCTTTTCCCTTTTTTGAAAAGTTACTTTAGCATACTGATGCATAGTGAATTAGTGATCATATATTTGCCGCTTTGCTTCTGCGCGGCTCTTTTTTCTCTTCTTAGCCGCAACTATTCATTGGTGTCAAAAGGAGAACCTTTTGCAGCGTGAATTTGTCTGTTTTGAAAGATAAGAGCGAAATTTGCCACGTTTATTTTAGTGGCGCAGAAAGTCCCCTGGCTTTATCCACGCATATGTGCGCTAGCGACCAGGAAAAAAAAAGAAAATGTGACGGTTAGTGCTGCTTAACACCTGTGTTTGTTCTAATGGAAGTTTGGCATGTGGCAACTTAGTACGACGCGGCGCTTACTCGTCAAGTGCTTAGAAAGGTGTCTTCTGGATATGCAAAGATACGAGCTTGCCAACGAAACGATAACTAGGTAGCCATTTGCACTGGCGGTTGCTAAAGTTTCGGTTGCACTTCATCCTTTTTGTCTCTCACGCTTGTGTGCTGATATGCTTCGCTAAGCTGGCGCAACAGGAGGCTTTTTACTTCTTCAAAGCAATGTTGCCAATTGCAATTAGAGTTTGTGTAGCCTCAAGTTGACTATTCCCTGCATCTTTTGGTGGTATCAAATGCATTATGGTCACTCTAGCTGAAGTCTTTTGAATCTGTTCTGTTTTCTTCCCCCCTTATGCTTTACAGAGGCAACATGATTGCAACAGGGGTATAGTCTCAATTCTCAAATTCCAGTTTGTTCTGGGTGTAGGTTCCTAAATTAGTGTTCTGTACTTTTGTATTGAAACTTTGAGTTATCTATGCCCTAGCTGGCAGATCTAGGAAGATTCTGTTGAAACCTCAATTTTTCTCTAAGCGGAAGCATTCTATGTAGCCACATCAGAAAGTGTTCATATGTTATCCTAGATTGTCACTAGCTGATGACAGGATGGGAGTATAGATGCATACTTTTGCTGCTTGGTGTACATGTTTTAAATTACTTATTGGTGGAGCAGCACATGTTTGTGTTTTCATGATCTCAGGGGAAAGTTGCTAGGTTTTCAGGCACTCAATCCTTTATCTATATGCCATACTGTCAGATATAACTGTAAGTTTGCTGTATTGTTACTGACTTTTTACATATATATGCAGTATCACATAGGATTCCACTGAATTCAACTGCTGAAGAAAGCCAAGTAAGGTGGCTTTGGTAGTGGGACTGACCAGCTTGTGGAATTTCCCAAATACTGTCCAGGACAATGGCTGCTCTTTGTGATTTCTGTGGGAAACAAAGGTCAATGATCTACTGCAGATCAGATGCAGCATCCTTGTGTTTATCATGTGATCGTAATGTTCATTCAGCTAATGCGCTGTCCCGGCGTCACACAAGGACCCTTCTTTGTGATCGTTGTGGTTCACAGCCTGCAGCTGCCCACTGTATTGAAGAGAACACATCACTTTGCCAAAATTGTGATTGGAATGGGCATGATGCTACATCAGGGGCTACTGGGCATAAAAGGCAGGCCATAAACTGTTACTCCGGGTGCCCATCATCGTCAGAACTTTCGAGAATCTGGTCATTTGTTATGGATATCCCAACTGTAGCTGCTGAGCCCAACTGTGAGGATGGAATAAGCATGATGACAATTGATGACAGTGATGTTACAAATCATTGTGATGCTTCAGATGATAAAAGATTGTTGGAAATAGCTAACACAACACTCATGAGTGATCCACCCACTGGTGACAAGCTTAAACCTCTCATAGGATCTCCTTCAGGTGATGGGTTCAATATTCTGCCACTAGCCACCGATCAGCCTGCCGGATCAGATTCAATGACACCAAAGGTGCTATGTGGTTTCATATTTTCCTCAAAAAATGCACTTGAATTTTCTTCCAAGTTTCTGCGTGTCATGAGGCTTTTTGCTTATTGCATGCAAAGTTACTTAACACCTATAATAAAGAGTACTCTCATATGAATATAGCATAGCAATAGTCACGTCGCATTACAGTTTCAGTTGCGCAGCAGCTCAATTCCTGTACTGCTTATCTTTGGAAGATACTGTACACACATTATTCCGTAGTGATGATCCTTTTGTCCCTATTATCGCTGTGTGGCTATCCAAAGTTCTCTCTCTTATTTTCTTTTCCTGAAGGGCTATCACTGCTCTAATAATTTCACCTTACAATTAAAAGTTCATTCCTGCAACAAGTTATTCGATGCATTTGTATCGATGACTTCCTAATGAGGATGGTTGAACAATTGCAAGCTGAATCAGTTCGGATCTGCTTGTTTATCATCAGCATCTTTTTTAAAAAAAGGAAATAATCTGTCATTGTTGTATGCTTATGAAACACTGGTCACATCTCGCAGGTACCCTATGCTACAGACGATGATAAGTTCAATGATGGCAGCATGTATGAAGACTTATGTGTGGATGATACTGACCTGACATTTGAGAATTACGAAGAACTCTTTGGTACCTCTCACATTCAAACAGAGCAACTCTTTGATGATGCTGGAATTGACAGTTACTTTGAAATGAAGGAAATGCCGCCTTTTGACTCTAATGAGGTTTGTACTTTTCTTGTATACTCCCAATGGTTCAAAGTATATGATGTTAGGACATCGACAGAGTCTACAAGGTGATAATTTGCAATGAATTTCTATGAAAATATGACATTTGAAACAAAGATAACTAAATATTATGAAAGTACTCTTCATGCATGATAAATCTAGAAACATTTATCTTACAATGTCATTTCACACAATTATCAGATACTGATGGTTAGAGTATATATTTTTATTTGTAACCTTTCTTGTGGGAAAGGAACTACTCTGCTGAAGGCTTCCCATATTTCCTCATAAGCTGCTAGTTAGCTATGATGAGTTTATTTTCCTACCTTAGTTGTTGTCTACAACTTGTTTCTTATTTCACTCTGTTTCAGTTCAGGGACATTTGGTGTTTAAATTGGTTAAATTTGTTATCCATCCATGAAATACAATGCTTGTTTGTTAAATTAATAAGAACTTCACGTTCTTTCACTACATATTTTTTGCAAGTTTCAACTTTCAACCCATGTATGATGGATATCCTGCGTCTTGCTCTTGCATTAAAAGGGTTTTATAGTGGACAATTACTCTATTTTATTGAATTCATTGATATACATAGGGAAGTCAAATTGATGCTGCTTTGCTAAATTTTTGGGGCCATCTTTATTTTTTCAGGAGCCCAAATATATGCAGCTGGAATGTAGCAATGTGGTATCAGCAGATTCCGCGATGTCAAACCAAGGTGCAAGGGCTGATTCCAGCCTTTGTATTCCTGTTAGGCAAGTCAGATCCAGTATATCTCAATCCTTCTCTGGTTTGACTGGTGAGAGCAGTGCTGGAGATCACCAAGATTGTGGGGTATCACCAATGCTCCTCATGGGTGAGCCACCGTGGCATCCTCCTGGTCCTGAAGGTTCAGTTGCTGGAGGCAGCAGAGATAGTGCTCTCACACGATACAAGGAGAAGAAGAAGAGACGAAAGTAAGCACATCTAATTGTCAGCTACTCAGGAAAATTGCGATAAAAATAGTTTTTTTTCTGTGCTTAGAACTTATAGATCATGCTTAATGGTTTAGGAAAATGCCTCCCGCTTTTGGTGTCTCCTTTTAATTTCACTATTGTATTTCCTTTCAAAAGTTGTGAATTGACCTTTATTTTCACGAATTTGGTCAATAGGTTTGACAAGAAGATCAGATATGCTTCTCGCAAGGCTAGGGCAGACGTGAGGAAAAGGGTCAAGGGACGGTTTATAAAGGCTGGCGAAGCGTATGACTACGATCCGCTAAGCCAAACAAGGAGCTACTGATCCCTGGATGCGACTGGCTATCTTCCAGTGTCAGGCTTGCAACCTTCAACTGCTCATCTGTTGTAGGTTGCGCGACAAGATCACTGGAGAGCGCAAGCAATTGCATGCAGCAGAGCCTGCAATTGAAATACGGGGAAAGGGTTAAAAAGAGATACCAAATGTTGGGATGAAAATGACACAAAAAAGAAAGAAAGATGCATACATGCTGGAAGTCAGTGGATGCTGCTACTGCTCCATTTTCTTTGGCGGAACATGCATCTTCAGTTGCTTGTGGATGAGTGGTCTGAATCGCGCTCTGCCCTCTGTGCATTGATCGGATGCAGCCATGGGCGATCGTCCTCCAGCCCCACCGCTCCATGCATGGCGACCATACCTGCTTCTGCTATGGTGTTCTGCGGTGAGCTGCCAGGTTGTATACATTCTGAGTAACAGCCTAACAGGATACACTGTACCTCTCAAGTTTCCTCCTGTAATATTATTTTGCGAAGCACAATCTTCTGCTGTGAGGAGATTGTTCTTCGGTCGTGTATGTTTGTAGATTGACCTAACACTGTAAAGAAAAATGCCCTGGTGATTGTAAAGTTCTGGACACTGAACCCCTGTTAAAGGTTTTCCTTTTTGTGCCACGATAACCTTCTTGTGCATATTGTCGTCTGAAAATACTATGTTATGATAAGTTGTTTCTCTATAATGTACGTACTGTAGATTAGTAATCGCCACTCGGTGGCTGGTTTGCTGATCCCACCTGGTAGAGCCGGCCCTCAGCCTAGTTGAACCGGACCATGTGGGAGTGCACATTCTCTGAATTACTGCGCACCGTGACATGATCACTTATCACTTAAGTGTAAGGCGTGCAATAAAGGGCTCACCCCCAACCTCGCCGCACCGAAAGTGCGGGTGCGGCAAACGAAACGAGCAACAAATTTTTGGTAAGAAATAAAACTGCAAAGCACTAAGAAGACGTCTAACTGAGCACGGCACATCAAAAAAGTACGGATCGCAAATTAAAACAACAACCTAAATTGTGTGTAGCACGCTGAATTATGGTGTGGTAACCTTTGGACGCCATCTAAAGATGTCCTTAATGTTAGAGTCGGTGCAGCGAGTTAGAGGATCTCAATTCACCGGGTGGCGTGCCCTATTCCTTTCCCTTCCCCTCGCTCCCCACCACACACCTTCCCCAGCCAAATCCGATCTCCAGTGAGCAGTATGGCGGGTGGCGGCAGCGCTGATGGGAGAGCTCGTGGAGGCAATCCTCCTCCGCACGCCCCTGATCCTGCGAGCCTCGTCCGCGCTGCCTTAGTCTGCAAGCGGTGGTGCCGCATCATCTCTGACCCCGGCTTCCACCACCGATACCGTGAGCTCCATCGCACGCCCGCGATGCTTGGCTTCCTCAGGAACCACGGGACGGTATCATCCTTCGTACCCACTTCCTCCTTCAGTCCGCCTCGGGCCGCTAGCCGCAACTTTCACGTGATTGACGCTCGCCACACCACAGCCGCGTCCTCCTCCACGGTGTGCCTTGGGAGCTAGGGGGAAACCCCTTGGACAATCCCTTCGTGGTCTGGGACCCATCACGGGTGAGCGGAGGGGGCTGCCCTTACTGCCATGATCCTTCAACCCTTATAGCTGGAACGCTGCCGTGCTCTGCGCCTTCGCCAATACCTGCGATCACCTCAACTACCGTCGTGGACCTTTCCTAGTAGTCCTTGTGGGCACAGACCAAGAGCGGATGTTTGTCATGTCTACTCATCAGAGTCTACTGTATGGAGCGAACGGGCCTCCACAGAGTACCCAAGTGATGAAATAGTTCTGATGCCGAGCGTCTTGTGGGGAATGCACTCTACTTCAAAACAATAGCGGAAGTATCATGTAGTATGGTTTAGGCACAAGGGAAATGGCTGTGATTCAAGTGCCACCAGAATGTTCCTTTTGATGAGTTGTTCTCATGACTACAGAAGACGGTGGGCTGGGACTCGCCTACATGGAGGACTTTAGACTGCATCTGTGGTTGAGGGTGGATGGTCCTGATGGGAATGTAGGATGGGCACAAAGCATTACTTCCTAATGATGCCCTCTCAGATTCACTTGATGTAGCTGGCTTTGCGGACGGCGTTGCTGTCATCTTTGTGCGTACAGATGAGGGGCTTTTCACTATTGATCAAGTCTAGCCATGTCACAAGAGTTTGCAGAGAAGGTTGGTACTAAGGCAATTACCCCTATGTGAGCTTCTACACTCCAGGTAAAATAAAAAACGCATACGTCTTGTTTATTTTTCTTTAACGTGTAATAATGATGGTTAATAACAAATGTTCACTGAGGGGAAATCAGTGAGCTGATGTTTATTTCAAAACTTTGCATTTCTGCAGCATTGGAAGCAGCCTCTACAATTGTGGGACCAAGAATAGGCACCTCAAACACCTGATGAACATGAGGTTCTAAATTGAAATTGCAGGTTTCTCGGTCAAGGTCAAACTGGATCATGGTAGTTGTTAATAATACAAGCTTTGTGGTGAAACAACTCTTTAGCATGAATGAAGTTACTTATGGTCTTAGTTTGTTGGCCTTTAGAGGTTCTGCGTTTCGTGCTAAAGATCTCGTCTCTTATGTTTGTTACCTTATCATCGCTGTAAACTTTGCTTGGGCTTCTCCATCAAGCTGACAAGCAACCCTGTATTATTCTACTCTACATGTACTCCTGAACATGAGCTTGCCATGAAACACCTGAATGGTTGAATGCATATATATGGTTCCCCTCGTGTAAAAACTAAAACATCTATGAGCATTTGAAACGTATACCGTTCCTGTTCTGTATGAATGTCAGGTAGAGAAACATTGTTGCAGTCTTTACTCTCTAGCAGCAGTGCCAGAACAAGCAAGGGAGGACACTCAAAATATATTAATGAATTGAGATTTTCAGATATATTGTTCAAATTTGGATCAGGGCAGGAGGAGGGCTTGGGAATTTGGTTGTTGGACGATGCATGGTACCCGACGGAGTGAGCACTCATCGGTGACTATATTGGGCGATACCGCAGCGGATTGGTTCCCTGGTCCTGTCGTGGATGATGCTGAATTGCTGATGCCGTCGGGTGAGTCGGCGTTCATGGCCACAGTCGAGCACGAGCATGAGCATGGGTCGCGCTCATGCCGTCTCTGTTCTCCCGTCCCCTTCGCCGCCGCCGCCGACGTCTGGGACATCCGGTGCTCCCCGCCGCGGTGGCCACGCTGAGGAGTGAGGACCCGGTGCAAGAACTCCAGGATGAAGAACGCGATGAAGGCGAGCCCCAAGAAGTGCGGGTCGGCGGCGGCGGCATAGCCGCGCGCGGGTTCGTGTACCACATCGCAAGCGGTTCCTGCAGCAGCGGCTCGACGACGGCAGGCGCGAGGTCGACCTCATCTTCGCCAGCGTGTCGTGCCACGCCGCGCAGATGATGGTGCCATGGTGGACCTATTCGGCAACTACCTCATGCAGAAGTTGCTCGCCGCCTGCGACGCCGGGCAGAGGATAGCTCGTGCTCACCCTCACTGCCCACCCCTTCGTGCTCGTCAGGATATCGCATCGCTGAACGTCCATGGGCAATCCAGCATCATCGATTCCACGACTCAGTCGGCGTTCATGGCCACGGCTGAGCATGGGCGGCGCGCGGTGAAGCTCGCGGGACCGGCGGCCGTGACGCGGCGGCACCAGCGCTCGGCGGGCGAGAAGCGCAGAAGGTGGGGCGATCCGCTTTGACCTGGTATTGAGCTCCTGGCCGCGGGAATGGGATCCAACGGTCTAGGTGACCTTGAGCCCGGACGGTGAATGAAATACCGTCGGGACTTGGGCCGTGCTATCCGTGGGCCGCATGACATTTTGGCACGGCCCAAAACACGCTACGGTACGATAAATTTTGGGCCGTGCCGGCACGGCACGAACGCGAGGGTCGTGCCGTGCTTAGGATCTCGACACGACACGTCATGTATTTTGGGCTGTGCTTGAGCCAGCACGGCACGAAATGGCCCATTAGCACATTTATAGACTGTATCGTCCAAATACCATTGGTTCTATGTGTCATGTAGCCTAACATAGCTACTACCATGAAGAAAACCGCAAAATCTATCTTTCAAGCGTGGAATCATGATAACGATCATTCATAACATAATAATATTGCATTTCTCGTATGGCCACACTATCTATATAATAATGTTTGTTTTCCTCTATTAATTTTAAAATTGAGAGCAAAACTATGTGCAGGTAAAATGAGCACCAATAAAATACAAGCACATGTATCGCGAGAGCCGTGTTTGAGCTGGCATGGCACGAAATTGTACCGGCGTGTCACGGGTCGTGTTTGTACCTAGTAAAAGACCTGTCATACCATGCCGATACGGCACGACGTGCCTAAAAAGTCTAGGCACGACGTGCCTAAAAGTCTAAGCACGACGTGGCACGAGGCACAAGAGGGCCGGGTCGAGCCGGCATGGCACGACCCAAGTCCCAACTCTAGTCCGGGGTGGACGGTACCGTCCACCCTGGGTGTGCAGCTTGCTCGCCGCCGCCGTCGGAGATCACAGCTTCGTCTTCTCCGCGGCCGACGCTTTGGGTGTCCCACGGACGCCGAACCTATGGCCAAGTGCCTCCTTAATTTCCCGCGCGGCACATTCGCACCTACTCGCCGCGGAATGCCCGTGGCGCTCGTGTCGCCGCCGACTCGTCGCCGTGGCCCTCCATCCCGTTCTCCTCCGAGGTAACCGCCCGCGGTTTTGGCGCCTCGCGGTGACCGCGGCCTCCGCCATGCCCTTGTCTATCACAGCGCGTGAGCTCAGCCTGAGCAACTGCTCTAACTTGACTGGCACGCTCGCCGCGCGGTGCGCCTGTCTGTTCGTCTGCAAATGGCATCTCCGCACAATACGGCAAAGGGTTATCGATCAGAGTATGATCAGCAACACGCATGGATGTCGGTAAGAGCTCACTGCCTGCTGTCAAAACCCTTATCTTTCAGGTATTACTGTCAAAAGGCCAAGTTTTGACTACTTGCTAATCAGGAAGAATTGCCACTATTCATGGCAAGTTCTCTGTAATTGGCAGACAGCGGCATCTCCGTATATATATTGGAGTCTTATAACTCCTCACACGAATGTACTGCAAGTGCTTCTCATCATGTGAACACTGAAGTAGTATTTGATCAAGATCTGTACTGCATCTGAGGTTCAAGAGTAAAGACTAGAAACAGGGTAGAATATTGGAACCGACGTATGCTCCTCTGTTTCCAAACTGTAGGTAGTTTTGACTTTTTTAGATTTATAAATATCATTATACATCTAGACATATAATTTGGGACGGATGGAGTATGTTGAAGGGCAGCCTAATTGCACGAATCATAAGTGGCAATCACAACATTCGGTCGAATGCTAAAGCAGCCACAAAGTTCAGATTTTTGACTCTCTCTCAGTTTATCCTTGAGCTCAGTTGTTCTTATATGTCCTACCTCTCCTTGTAGTTTTGATAAGAAACATAGGACACATATAGTTTCAGAAAGAGTAGATTTCATGGTCGGTCCCTATTCCTATACTATGAAATTGCATTTTGAGGCCTTGTTTAGTTACCCCAAAATCCTAACTTTGGCACTATGCAAAAAGAAGATTCCCCATCACATCAAACTTACGGTACATGCACGGATTACTGAATGTAGACGAAATCAAAAACTAATTGCACAATTTGGTTGTACTTTGCGAGACGAATCTTTTGAGCCTAATTAGTCAATATTTGGAAAATAATTCACAAATACAAACGAAACGCTACAGTATGCTACAGTGCTGGTACAGTAATTTTGGTTGTCCAAAATCGGGCAACTAAACAAGGCCTGAGTTTCTAAACTATTCCAATTGGGTCGTCTGGTTCCAAATTAGCCACACCAAATCCGAAGTGCTGACATGACATACTGACAAGTAGCAAATGTGGACGCCAGTATATGGGACCCACATATCATTATCTCTCCTTCTTCCTCCTCTTCTGTCGGTCCTCATCTCGCCCGTCTGGGTGGCAGCGGCGGCGCTCGCCCACCCAGCCTCTCTCACCACCGATGCTGCTACCCCGCGCCGGATTAGGGCTTGAGCCGCCGCCAATCTTCCCTGCCCCACGCCCCATGAGCACGGAGCACGGGCGCTCCTCTCCCGTCGGTTGAGGGATTTGAGCCACGGCCGGAGGGACCGAGGGCGATTTGGGCAGGCAGGCGAGGTTGCGATGGGAGCTGGTAGCGGCGTGCTGGATAGGCGAGTGGCAACGGCGAGCTAAGCGGGCACAGGCAGGCGAGGTCGCGTGGATGGGGTAGCACCGGTGAGCTAAGCGTGTGTCATGTGCACTGCGCGTATGTGGAAAAGGAGCAGGGCCTCGGCCGCTAGCCATGCGATTTGTGCGTGTGTGGGGCCGCAGAAGCTAGAGAGGAGGGTCGTGCGCATGCGATGGAGGAGTGCGCGCGGCTGGAGGTCGCGTGGCGATGGCGGCGAGCTACCAGGATTTGCCACGGGGATATGCTACTCGAGTGCGAGGTGCTGGGATAGGCGAGCTAGTGGCAGCGCCGCGCAGGTAGGAGAGATGAGGAGCAGTGGAGGAAGAAGAGAGGGGAAGGAAGAATGACACGTGGCCCCGATATCATCATCGACGTTTGCTCCCTAGTCAGCGTGCCACGTCAGCACTTAGGATGCGGCGTGGCTAATTTGGACCCAGGTGACCCACTTAATAGTTTAGGGAACTAAAAATACAATTTTATAGCACGGGGATTCAGATGAAATTTACTGTTCGTTATTCCGCCCATCCTCTGTGTCACTTCCCTAAGGTGAGAGAGAGCCTCAAATGGAGATTTGCCTTTCTAGAGTAAAGCTACCTTGTCATTCGTAGTGAGACTTGTATCAGCTTCTTGCTAGATTTGGCGTCCAGAAATGTTTAGATAGAGATATTTGAACTGGGGTGACCTGAAATCCTGAATGATTTCATTTTTCTATGACTGTAGCTGCACTTATTGATCTTGCATTATTTCAAGTGCATGCACTGTGCTAGTGCTGCCCTTTGATACAATATGATGCTTGCTCTGTTTCCTAGCCTCTGTTTACTTTGATTGTGTGGTTCATAAGAATTTATAGAATCCTTTCATCTGGGAGTCCGTTTAATCGTTTTCATAGGTGGAAGATGCTAAAGTTCACACAAATTCAAATTCACATGATGTTAACATTCAGTACTACTTTCTCCATTCTAAATTGTAGATCGTTCTAATTTTTTAGATAAATATTATTATGCACCTAGATATATACTATATCTAATACTATATCTAATAAAAAATCTAAAACGACATACAATTTGGAACATAGGGAAGTAAGTACCAGTGTAAATCTCCAAGTTTAATATGTAAGCACCGGCCTCTCCGACAGCTTCATGGCAAGCGCACTCTAATACTCTATGAAATTATCTGTTCTTTTTAAGCTTTTGTTCGGCTCTGTCCATACGACTGATTCGAATAACAATGAACTCTCGCAAAGTAATACCTACACTGTTATTGTTAAGTACTAGTATAAATAGCTAAGAAAATCCAATGGCGCAACAGCTGCCGTCTTCTTCCCCGGCCTCGGTTGGACTAGGGGGAGGGCCGCTTCTGGACGGGGCGGACGGCGGCGACTGCGACCGTCGACGGGGGGCCGGAGGAGGGCCGGAGGACGAGCCGCCGAGGGGAACAGAGCGAGTGGGCGCGCCGATGTAGGGACCACTTTGTAAATTCTTATCCGAACTAGGGGTCTAAGCGCAAACATTCGGATCGTGATTAATAGTCGCGATCCAAACCAGGGGGTATTTTGCAAGTATTCGGAACCAGGGGGCATTTTGCAAATCCCCGGGCCGGGGACATGGGCATCCGGCGGCGCGCGCTGCCGCCGGTGGCCTCCGCTAGCCCCGCCGCTAAGCCTCCCGCGCTCCGAATGCTTAGCTTCCAAGCGCATCATTCCCAGCCGCAGTCCGGGAGCGGGAGGTCGGCCAAGGCACGGATCGAGCTGCGCCGCCGTGGCCGTCGGCCGTCGCATCGTTTCCTCTTCACCCGGAAGGCCGGCTCCGCTCGCCGCCGCCCCGCAAGAACAGGTCGTGCATTCCACCTTCAGGTATCCCGTCCATACGCTGAACTCCAATCCTCTCCGGTTTGCCATTACTCTGAACTCTGAAGACTCCGAACCCCAATTTGAAGCACAACTATGCCTTTTTGTGTCAATAAGTATACTCCCATCTTTAATTCGTTTCAGCTCATTTAAATTCCCCAATTTGGGATATGGTAGCTGAACAGAATCACAATGCATTTCAGACACCAAAAATATGCTGCTGACTACTTCATTCGCTGTTCACTGTCAGAGAACTTCTCTTGCTCAGGATAAAGCCTCAGTTACAAACTTCCTACCAGTATTTCTGCATTTGGAACTTCGGATACATGGGAAATTGGATGTAATAGTTGGGAATCTCAGTTACCTATGTAGTTTGTACCTATACCATATCAGTGTAGCTACTTGTTTTGATGTCGGACACAATGTCCAACAGTTAGAAAAGCTAGCAAATATATTATCTGGTTGAAGAGCATATGGGAGTTGAGACAGTAGAAAAGGCAAAGGCTCAAGTAAGTCCGAAGGTCAAACTCTCAAACAACATATGCATGGACTATTAGACTGGACTGACTTCTGCATCTAGAGCAGGAGGGTGTTGTTCTAAATACATTATTTGCTCTCCTTGCACTCCTCACTCGGGAGACATCTCAGGCCATTCCACATCCCACTTGGTCATTCTCTCCACCCGCTGTGTGATCATCCAAATGGAAGTACTCCTTTCTGCAGTATTTGGTGAAGTGTTCACTAGATACATAAATTTCTTCATCAACAAAAGTTCCAAGCTGCAGGTGTTGGGCATGGAGGACTGTCTCTGGAGGGTCCTGCTCCGAGCACAGGTCATTGTTGACGAGGCAATGGGATGGCACATCACAAATCAAGCTATGCTCCAGGAGCTGAACGTGCTGAGAGACGCCATACACCGAGGCTGTTATGTATCAGACAACTTCTGATACATATCTTATGATGATGAGGACGCCAAAAATCAGGTTGTGATTGTGAGCCATTCTTTGACTCTCTCCAAACTAAATTCTTTGAAAGGTTTCTGTTCCTCCAATAGAAAGACACTGCTTTTAGAACAACTGCAAGAGGCCCTTGATAATTTGAGCTCTATGCTCCTTGATATGGAAGAGCTGGTTGTGTTCTTGACGAGCTATCCTCGCCTATACCCCCAACCTTATAACATGCATATACTGCAGGACAACAGCATGTTTGGCCGCCAAATGAAAACATAGCTTGTCCTCAACTTTCTATTGCACACAACTTCATTGTCCTAAGGAATTGGAGGTTCTGCCAATTGTAGGTCCCGGTAAAGTTGGCAAGAGCACCCTTGTAGCTCATGTTTGCAAGGATGAAAGAGTCTGTGGTCATTTCTCAGAAATATTATTATTGCGTGACCATGATTTAATAGATGATGAGGCAGCTCCTTTCAAAGAAGGATGTGCAATTATACATCAAAGTCGTGTTTTCAACTCGAACAAAAATGGAAGATTGCTAGTTGTCACAACTCACAACATTTGTGGAGCTACCTTGTCCTGGGTAGTGAAGCTGTAATCTACCTTGTCATTCGTAGTGAAAATTGTATCGGCTTCTTCTTGCTAGATTTGGCGTCCAGAAATGTTTAGATTGAGATATTTGAGTTGAATTTGTACTGATTGAGCTTGCATTCGTTCCAAGTACATGTGCTGTGTTAGTGCTGCAGTTTGATACAATATGATGCATGCTCTGTTTCCTGGCCTGTGTGTACTTGTGTGGATTCATTCGAGTTCGTGGACACCTTTCCTCTGAGTGGAGCCATTTGTTCAATTTTGTAGACTCATTTTTTCACGATGTAAAATTATTTGTGCGTTATGTTTTGTCTTTTTCCGCAGAAAACCATCATTTGTTCATGTTGAGCCAGTATTGTTCGCAGTGTTAAAAAATGTTCGTGACTACTTAAAAAAGTTCGTAAATAAATATTATTGAAATATAGTCAAGTGTGATTTTGTTTTAAAGATCTTATCATAAGAGAATATTATGGTGCAATCGAAATTTAGATGACTGGCCGTATGGTCATCCTCGGCCGTACTCGAATGATTTGGGCCAAGCCAGTCTATCAGCAACCAGCCCACAGTTCTCGGCCTTGCTGAGAGTGATGCAGCAGAAAAACTACGTACGGCCGCAGGTGGGCCGTCTGCTACGGATTGAGTTCCGGTGAGTATCACGATGAGACCAAGAGACCAGCTCAGCGCAGGCAGCCGGCAGGGAGGCGGGCACCAAGAGACCTAGCTCAGCAGCTACTACTTGTCGTAGAAACTACTCGACGTCACGGTCTACGAAACCTAGCCGCGATCTCGAGGCATCTCGCCGTCGAATTCATACTGCCACGTCGTGTCAGCCCTCCCATTATCCTTCTGCTACGACCACACTAAATGCCAGTTACGGTAGAGCTGTAGGCGAAAAAAGTCATCGTGCACGATCTTGGTCCAAAAAGCCCCCGGATCCGTTTCCCTTTTGTACGGCCAGGGTACGCCGGAAGCCCGGAATGAATGCAGCGCTTTGTAATACGTGCAATACCAAAGGGACTATTGGAGTACCTACCCGAAGTTATAGCTACGTGCATGCTTTGGTGAACAGTGCGCTTACCCTAACAGAAACGGCAGCTAATCATCAACTTCCTTTTTTCATTAACAACTTCCTTTTTGATTAACAGCTTCTTTCTTTGTTTTGTTCCTGGCAAGTGGCAAATCCTCACTCTGAATAATTTCTGAAACGAACCCATCAGGATTCAGGACCGGCGCTCCTGAAAGAAATCCTGTGAGCGGAAAGCAGGAGCCAGCAACCACCCACCCGAAACTCTGAAAACCTCTCATGTGCCCACGAGTCCACGACGGCACGGCCACTAACCCGGCTCCGTCCCCTCCCGAGCGCCACCTCGTCCGCCACTCCACTCAACTCACCGGCCGTCGTCGCCACCGCTGGCCCGCACCACGGCGGCACAACTGGAGCGAGCGGCTCAAACGAGGCGGGGCGCGCCCTTAAAATAGCCCGGCACGGCACGTACCGCCCCCGCGCGCCCGCGCAGGCACCACCCGCTCCTGGCCTCTCTCTCCCGGCTTGTGTTGTAGCTGGTGGTGCTTCTGCTGTCTCCGTTCTTGGCGTCTGGTTGCAAGATCCCCGGCCCCTTTTTCTCTCTACCGCGACCGGGAGGCGGTGGAGGGGAAAGGCCGGCCGGCGGGCGGGCGGGATGATGAAGCTGCGGTGGTGGCGCGCCGACGCGTCGGAGGTGATGGCGGTTACGGCCATGGGCGTGTGGGAGGCAGTGCTCGCCGGCGGCGGGAGGAGGTTCATCAAGCGCAAGGACAGCGACGCCGGCGAGACAGGTTCGTTCGCATCTCCATCGGCCCTCTTCTTCCTCCTCTTGTTTTTAAATTCTTCAATTTTTTTAGTGGGTTTGTTGGGTTGATATGGTAGGGAAAGAAAAATTCTTCCTTCATTCGGTTCGTCGCGGTTGGTGTTCCTGCCAATTCGGTTTCCCGGTCCTTTTTCTCCGCGTTTGAAGAAATCTTTTAGGTCAGTTGGCTGAAAATGCGGTGTAAAACTACTCCCGCTTTTTTGCACTTGCAGTTACCACCTTACTCGCTTCATTTGCTCCCAGCTGTCGCGGCCTTTTTGGTGCGGGAAATGGCATGAAAGATCCTCTCCTTTTCCTATCGTTTCTTGCGAACGGCAAAGTTGTTGCTTGACATGTTCTGTTTGGATTCTTCAGTTCGAACGCCGGGTTCGTCGGCATCATACTTGCTGCCTTTTTTTCGTGTGATACATGGACGAGTGATGTTTTCTTGTTTTTGATAATCAGATTCCTCCCATGTTTGGGATTTGAAGAACTCCATTTGCTATGTTTCACGTAGTGACGTAGGTGAACAAAACTAGGAATTGGGTGTCAGCTGAAGCTGAATATTCTCTTCTTGTTGTGTGTTTCCCACATCGACTCCAGGTCTCAACACACTTCTTAGATAACTCATCATCTTCGATGGATGTTATCAATAGGACAAGGAACTAGCACATGCCATACTGATCCGTATCTCATAGTTTGTCAGTGTTGCTTCCAACCTCTGCTGCCACATGTTCAGGAATCTGCTGTACTTCTGCATGCTGTCACTCCCCTGAAGTCTGAGACATGATGAATGGTTTTCCTGCAAGGAAAGGACAAACAGCAGTAGTGTTTGACATGTGAACTTGTGAATGTGACACGCCAGAACGGAAATATGAACTCATCGCTTGCCTTGTAATGGTTTAGGATGATATGGATACTTTTCCTCTAAAACACTGACATCAAGTGGTGATCATAAACAAGACTAGAACTTGCATCCCAGAAAATTAAGGATCATAAACTGGCTCTGTGCTTTGGTGTCTGCTGCTCACTGTTCCAAAAATATAATTCACAACCCTTTAGGTGATTAAAAGAAAATATTATTTCGTTTGAAGACATTTTGACCATTTCTTATATTAATATGTTTATGACTACTTATTTCGTGTGAGTGACTGAATTGTCAGCCATTCCCTTGAACTTACCAGGCCGGGCACTAGAGGAGTTGCGGAGCTCCTTGTACAATGAAATGCATAGTTCAGAAATCGCGAAGCGCCAGCAGCAGCGATTCTGTGGACCAAGTGTTGCGTTGACATTCAATTTCGCTGTTGCCGTTGGGATCATCATGGCAAACAAAATGGTAAGGCTTTTTCTCAAGATAAGCGATTGTACAATAGCTGTGCCTTGGTTAGCTTTCAAGTAGTTTTACTGGTTATCTATTGCCTTGCAGGTGATGGGGAGTGTTGGATTTAAGTTCCCAATTGCGCTTTCATTAATTCATTATGCGGTTGCATTTCTTCTAATGGCCACTCTTAAGACATTCTCCTTGTTACCGGTTGCCCCGCCTTTGAAATCCACTCCTTTCTCATCTATATTTGCTTTGGGTGCTGTAATGTCCCTCTCCACCGGGCTAGCTAACGTGAGCTTGAAACATAATAGGTAAACCAGATTCTATTTGAAATTTACAGCGAGGTCTACTTGTGGAGTCTTGTAATATTTCTTCCATATATTCTCAGTATTTTTGCTATTCAGTGTAGGTTTCTATCAAATGGCTAAGATTGCTGTAACCCCAACAATTGTTGTAGCAGAATTCATGCTTTTCCAGAAGAAGGTTTCCACTCAGAAGGTAGGTTTGCTGCAACAAAATGCGTTTCGCATGTTTTTGTTTTTGTGCTTGACCCAACTATCTAACATGGTCCCAGAATACCCAGTGTCTCCAATAGGCAAGCATAAATTTGAGAAAATATGATAAATTGCAGTGTGCATGCTTTTTTCTCCCTCTACCGGATGACCACTCACATAATCTGTGTGGGTGTATTTTCTTATGGGATTCATAACTGTGCTTTTTAACATTATTACAGGCTATGACACTGGCAGTTGTATCATTTGGAGTGGCTATAGCAACGGTTACCGATTTAGAGTTCAACTTTTTTGGTGCCTGTGTAGCATTAGCATGGATTGTCCCTAGTGCTGTGAATAAAATCCTTTGGTCTAGTTTGCAACAAAGTGGAAATTGGACCGCACTTGCGTAAGTTCTGCCTTTTATTCCCTTCACTCAGATTATTCGCTACATTAAAGGGGCATGCTCTACAGTTTTCCTGTTAACTCAGATAGTACATTGTTGATCCAGGCTGATGTGGAAGACTACTCCAATTACGATATTTTTCTTACTGACATTGATGCCTTTGCTGGATCCCCCGGGCTTGTTGTTGTTCAGTTGGAACTTCAGAAACAGTTGTGCTATAATCATC
This sequence comes from Setaria viridis, assembly GCF_005286985.2. Classification (NCBI taxonomy): domain Eukaryota; kingdom Viridiplantae; phylum Streptophyta; class Magnoliopsida; order Poales; family Poaceae; genus Setaria; species Setaria viridis. The sequence goes on from NC_048263.2 coordinate 36,175,613, forward strand.
TCTGCTTTGTTTGGTTTCCTTCTTCAGTGGTCTGGCGCTTTGGCACTCGGGTGAGTTAAGGCATTGCTTTGTTTTGCTTATTTCACTTGCCATTTTTCTATCCAAGATTTCACAAGTCATTACTGGATGAAATGAAAATTGCTGAGGCACAAGCCATCAGAAATTCACAATCTAAGGATCAATTAACCTGCAACCTTTCCATCAGGAGATAAGGAAATCTATGCGACAAAATCATTTCTGCCTTGCCATGTAACAAAGTCTAAGTTACTAATTCATACTGTATTGCTTCAGCGCGACGTCAGCTTTGTCTCACGTTGTGCTGGGCCAGTTCAAGACCATCGTCATCGTGCTCTCCGGTTACCTGATCTTCGGCTCCGACCCTGGGATCACCAGCATTTGCGGAGCCGTGGTTGCGCTCGGCGGCATGTCGTTCTACACCTACCTGGGTCTGAAGAAAGACTCAGCGACCAGCGGCAAGAAAGCGCCGTCGAGACAGAACTCCTTCATGTCGAAGCCCAAAACCGCTGCAGACAATGACAATGCGGATTCAGATAAAGAAGGTACCGTGTAGGGTGGGAAACTGTCATCTAGGTGATTTCGTCAGTGTCCCTGATCTGTGCTCGGTTAAAGTTCGGCTTGTTGTAATTGTCGGTGACTGTATCCATTGTACATAGAAGCCAAACATGTAGGATCATTCTTGAAGGTTTACGGATTGTCTACTACATTAGTGACAATTAGGTTGGGTTACTGCTTCTGGTCCCCCAGTGTATTTACGCAAGAACTTGCAGTGATCTGTCAGAATTTCAAATGCGTCAGTTCATAACCAAGCAGCTCCGACGATCGTGTGCCGATTTTGCCGGAGAGAGAACTTGCAGCGCGGCAAGAAAACAGCCCAACGCCCTCAAAGAAACAAAGAAAACAGCCCAACGGGCTCACGTGCTGGAGCGGGAAGGCCCATCTAATGTCTACAGGTCCTTACCGGTCCAGCCCAGCCGAAGCGCCACTTCTGGGTTGCTCTCGCCCAGGCCCAGGGTTATAACCTCCGGGTCTCCTCCCCTCCCTCTCCCCTCTCCCTCGCGGCTAGGGTTTTAGGGTTTTCTTCTCCGCTCCCCGCCTCCCCCATTCGCCCGCCCCCTGTCCCCACGCAGCAATCGACGGTATCCATGGCGAAGAAGGGGCCGAAGAGCAAGCAGCCGCCGCCGCCGGTTACCGCGGCGAAGAAGGGGAGCAAGGCGGCGCCCCCACCGAAGGCGGCGAAGAGGGTGCCGAAGAAGCAGGAGCTTCTCGAGTCCTCCGACGACTCAGATACGGAGCCGCAGCAGCTCCAGGAGGAGGACTCCGACCTCGACGTCCCCTCCGATTCCGACGCCGAGGAGCTATCCGGGTCGGACGCTGAGGCCGATGAGCTCTCTGGCTCGGACGCCGATGCCGACGGAGGCTCCAGCAGCGGCGACGAGGTGGAAGAGAATGAGGAGGAGGAGGGAGATGATGAAAGCGATGATGACCCCCTTGCGGACGACTTCCTCGCTGATAGTGACGAAGGAAGCGGTAATTTGCTCAGATCACTAGGCTACTAGATATGCATATGCACTGAATTGAGTTAGCTTCAGCAGTTTCAGTTTTCCCCATCAATCCAGTATTTCGTAGAATTTGTTTATGTGAGCTGAGCTTGTCCATGCGCTTTTATACAAGTGTAATGCTTGAATTCGCACCTTGCTTTCCTCTACTGATTGCAATGTGCTGGGTTCACAGAGGGTGGTGACTCTGGAGTGGAGTCTGACGATTCTGATGACCTCGAGGCCAAGTCAAGAGCAATTGATGAACGGAAGCGGAAGGTGGAAGAAGAGGCAGATGACGAACTTACAACCAACATAAGATCAGAATCTGATGAGTTCAGATTACCAACAGCCGAGGTTGCTTGTCTGCCTTAGGTTCCCATTCTCTCTGTGTGTTAATTGCCTTGAACACTTACACCATTGCTTAACACGCTGCAGGAACTGGAGGAAGAGGCACATTTACCTCCTAACCTACCAAATCTCAAAAGGAGGATATCAGAAAGTATGTGCTTCTAACCTTTTGTATTTACCAGGTTCCATGGCTTTCTACTATTTACTTACCACCCTTGCACTATCAGATTTGTAAAATCCATGATGTATCGTACTATTATCCTATGCACATTGAGCTGATATTTTGCATTCTTCATGGACAGCAGTCTATTTACCTTTCTGACTGTTTTCATATATACTGATTTTCTTCTCTAGTTGTTCGAGTCCTCTCAAACTTCACCAAGCTGAGGCAGAAAGATGTCCCACGGAAAGATTATGTCAATCAACTCAAAACTGACATCATATCATACTATGGGTATAACGATTTTCTCGTTGAAGCATTGATTGAGGTCAGCTTAGTTGTTGCAAATTTGATGTTTGACATGCTTGTTCAGAAAGATCACCATTTAATACTGTTCTAGTTGCTAACATATTTCCTGCTAAAACCGTGCAGATGTTCCCTGCTGTTGAGCTTGTTGAGCTATTGGAAGCTTTTGAGAAAAGACCACCTGAGTGCTTGCGGACAAATACATTAAAGGTATGCTGCCTGTGGTCAATCTGAAAGTGTATGAATGGTACCAGCACCACAGTTATTGGCTTACTGTTGTTGTCAGTTTATTTCATATCTGCCTAGACTGCTCTACTTGATAAAATTTACTGTATACCTTATTTGTTTACGTTATTTGTGGCCTACCCCACTTTCTTGGGACCCAAAGGCTTTGTTATTGTATTTAAATTGGAAATATTTGCACTTCGCAGACCAGGAGGAGAGATCTTGCTGCTGCTCTTATACCAAGAGGATTTAATCTAGACCCAATAGGCAAATGGTCAAAGGTATACTTCAATTAATGTTTCCCGTACATCATGATAATGGCTAACCACCAAAAACTTGGAACTTCCCTGCTGTTGAAAATGGCAGGTAGGATTAGTTGTCTATGACTCCACCATTTCAGCTGGTGCTACTACTGAATATATGGCTGGACATTACATGGTAGCCTCTCTACTTTTTCATTATGTTGAGATATTTTGTTTGTTATTTCTATCCTTTATCACTTCGGACTAATAATATGGTCTCACAGAAACAAGGTGCAAGTTCTTTCTTACCGGTGATGGCACTTGCTCCCCAGGAGAAGGAGCGAATTGTTGATATGGCGTAAGCTGTTTAATATTTTCTTTTGCGAGAGTTCATTTCTTTTAAGACATCAAAATTAACATATGTAAGCCTTGCCATGCTACAATCCTAAGATATCGTACTTGTTTCAGATTTAATGTTAATCTTTGATGAAATTGTTCACTAGGAATTACTGTTATAGGTTATGCCGTCATATCCAATATTAAGAATTGATTGTTTTCATCTTTACAGAGCTGCCCCAGGTGGCAAGACTACTTACATCGGTGCTCTTATGAAGAATACTGGTTAGTTCATTGAACCTGACTTGAGTACTGTATGATCATTCGCGTAGAGTAATTTTGCCTATCTGATTTTGATTTGCATCATCAATAAATTAAACAAAGGTACTGGTTTCTTCATATGTCATATACAGGAATCATCTATGCAAATGAGTTCAATGAGAAAAGGTTGCATGGACTGTTGGGCAACATCCATCGCATGGGTGTGACAAATACCATAGTTTGTAACTATGATGGTAAAGAGGTAATAAGATAACATACCATTCCTGAGTGCTTAAATCCTTCGGATTGGTACTTTAACCAAAATACCGCAATCCAATATTTTAGCACGGCCCCGGGAGGCCTGGGGTGATCACTGTAGTCTGTCTAGATCTGAATCAGGTTAGATAGTCTTGTGGTGTAGTCAGTTTCTAGATACTTTGCTGTGTACCCAAACTTCTGGAATTTCTGTTGGTTAATGGAAATGGGGTGATCCTCATCTCGAAAAAAAAACTTAGTGTCATAATTTGCTGGACTTGTCAAGTGTGCTGTTAGCTTGATAAGTCATTATTTCTGGGAAACTAAATACTGAATGTGAAAATATGTTGCAACTGTTTTTTCAGCTTGAATCATTCGAAACTAAATACTAAGCCACTGTTGTTTATATAGAGGAAAACATGACTAATAGTTTGTCATTTTCAATCAAACAAAGTATTTTTTGAGTCCTGGTAGTTAGCTTTTCAGGTGGGCATATCATGTCCCCAGAAAAAAAATGTCATTCCATAATATGTCCATGTTATTTCAGTTACCCAAAGTTCTCGGGATGAATTCGGTTGACAGAGTATTGCTGGATGCTCCCTGCACAGGAACTGGGGTTAGTATGATCAAATTCATATAAGCTGCTTGGCTATCATGTATAAGCTGCTTGAATATTATGTTCTCTTGGTTATATCGCTTGAACGTGTGGCTCCTTTTTTTTTTTTCCTGCAGACCATTTGGAAGGATCCACAAATAAAAACATCAAAGGACATTGATGACATTAGGAACTGTGCCTTTGTTCAAAAGGTTAATTTCTTTCACTCTATGAAATCTTGTTTGAATTGAGCATGCCTGTTAGCATGTAGCCCTGTAATTTGACAAACTCTTGCCTATTTATCTAATTGAACCTTGACCCAGTAACAACTAATTTAAAAAAGAAAGATAATCCTCCCCTACTTTGTGCTAAATTCATATCCCTGCTTGCATATAATATAGTTTGGGCCTTAAACCTTTGTGATTCTCACATTAGAGAGGTTATAGAAACTGGTTTTGTTAATGCCCTTGCATATTTCTGTACTAAGTAACAGATCAATCTGTTTTACAGCAATTGTTGCTAGCTGCTATTGACTTGGTTGATGCCAACTCCAAAACCGGTGGTTACATTGTTTACTCAACTTGTTCAATAATGATCCCGGAGGTATGTAAATTTCTCCTGTTTGGTCAATGCTGTATCCACGTGAGTTCCTGAGCCTCTCCACTCTTGCAGAACGAGGCAGTAATTGACTATGCACTTAAAAAGAGAAACGTAAAGCTTGTGCCTTGCGGGTTGGATTTTGGACGCCCAGGGTATGTCAATTTTATATTTCACCAATCAAGAGTGTTTTAGTTACTTTCTTATGCTTTTTCTGTTAATCTCTCAGATTCATCCGGTTCCGGGAACATCGGTTCCATACTTCGTTAGACAAAACAAGAAGGTTTTATCCTCATGTCAACAACATGGATGGATTTTTCGTGGCTAAGGTACTTTCCATTTTACTTCTGTCCAGGACAAAAATCATAGTAATTTCTGATGCCTAACATTCTGTTGACCTCTTGAAGTTTGTTCCTGTCACTATATTGCAAATCTAGTGAGTTAGAATTGGAAAATTCTGGTTGAAATATCATTTTCTTTTGGTGTATTATCTTGGCAAATAATTCAAATGGTACATGCCTGTTGGATTGGTTACAATGCATTGAGTCTCAGTCTCTCACATGGACTCCAATTGGTACTGCTGATCCAAAATAATTTCCATCCTAGAAATAATGCATGTATAGAACTTGGACTGGCATTGTATAGAAAATATTGATAAAATCATCGCAAAGTATATCTATAACATTGTGATTTATATATGTTATTAATATATATTTTTGAAAAGTAATGCCAAAGTTGTGCATAGGGAGAACTCCATATCCTGACCAAATAGTAAATATTACTGAAGACAAGAATTTACAAGTCTTCATATGCAATGCTTGATCTGGACGTTTTGTGATGGGGTTATGCCATTTCATACAGCTGAAAAAGTTGAGCAATACAATTCCTGTTACATCTGAGTCGTCCAAAGCATCTGAAGTAGCAGCTGAGAAAGCTGATCCTAGCGGGGATGATGAAGATAAGAAAGCTGTTCCTGAAGAACAAGAACAAGAGAAAGGTGTTCCTGATAAAGATGAGAAAGCTGTTCGGATGAAAAATCACAAAGAGACTAAGAAGTCTAATAAAGAAAGAAGCGTCCCCAAAGAGACTACACATGTACCTGATAGGCCAGCAAAGCATCTTAAGAAACAAAAGAAGGATGCAATGGAAACTGATGGCCCTGAAAGCACGGAAAAAAATGGAGATGGGAAAGAAGTGCACCAGGAGCAGACCAAGCAGGCAGGCCACAAGAAGAAGTTTGCTTCTGATAGAACCAAGAAATTTGGCCCTAAGAGCACCTCAGGTATCAAAGAGAAGAAACCGGTGAGTGACAAGAAGCGAAAAAGGAAGTGGCAATTCAAGCTGAGGCGAGACTGGTAAGAAAAACTTGACATTGTTTACTTCCTATGTGTGTTTTATCTCGATTATTTTTTTATATATGATGTGGCATTTTACTTGCAGGGAAAATATGAAAGAGAAATCTGACAAGAGGAGGAAAGTATGAAAGAGATTCAGAAAACCAGATGTCCACAAATCCCAGTGAGATTTGATGCGCCATACAAGGCAACAGAAACTCCATACGCTAAAATTTTGAGCGAGCACAAGTTTGCCGCCAGGGCAAGTTTTGATGTACGAGTAGCTATTGTAATTTGTTGCTCTTAATCTTGATTCAGTTTACTCCTAGGCATCCTTTTATCTGTAATGAGTAACGAATGAACATCTGGCATGGAAACTAAAGCGAATATCGTGATGAATGCTATGCCATTAGCTGAAAGCATTTGTTTTTGAGTGCAAATCTTGTTTTCCTAGCAGAGAGCTGCGAACTGGCTTTGTAGAACCGAGAGCTGAAAATTTACTTAGCATAGAGCGGCGAACTGTCATTGTAAAGAGCTTAGTTCCGACCTCTGAACGGTTGTTCTTGTACCCTTCCCTGCCTCCTGGAGCCCCGAGGTTCATGAAACCAGGCTGAAAACCAGGTAGAGGGAGGCAGGCAACAGTAGCTCGTCTGACGCTACCAGTAAAAGTAGCGATTGTAATTTGTTATTTTCTAATCCTGATTCAATGTACGCATAGGCATCCTTTTATCTGGAACCAGTGACATCTGGCATGGAAACTGAGGGGGTATTTGGTTACCTTTGCTTATTTTTAGCACGTGTCACATCAGCACGTGTCACATCGAATGTTTAGATACTAATTAGGAGTATTAAACGTAGACTATTTATAAAATCCATTACTTAAGTGGAGGCTAAACGGCGTACGAATCTATTAAGCCTAATTAATCCATCATTAGCAAATATTTACTGTAGTAACACATTGTCAAATCATGGACTAATTAGTTTTAATAGATTCGTCTTGCCGTTTAGTCTCCACTTATGTAATGAGTTTTGTAAATAGTTTACGTTTAATACTCTTAATTAGTATCTAAATATTCGATGTGACGGGTGCTAAAAATAAGCAACCGAACCCGACCTTAAGCAAAACCGAAGCGACTTTTTTTAAATGAACTAGGCTGGAGTGAAACCCAAGCGAATTACCGAGATGAATGCTGCGTAAGCCGAGTGAGCAAATTACCGTTATGAATGCTGTGTAAGCGGAGTGAATCCTGCTGCTTGAGTGGGTCACTTGGCGCTAAAAAGTTCGCTCAATGTTTTCTTGTGTTTTATGTTCAAAAGTTTTCTTGGAAAGAGCTGCGAACTGGCATTGTATAAGTAGTCTTTAGCTCTGAACGATTTTACCCTTGGCCTGCCTCTGGAACTCTAGGTCTATGAAACCAATCAGCAGTAGCAAGTCTGACACTACCAATAATCTCTACAAGAGCAAACGCCATTCTTGAAGCAATGGAACCGGTTCCTGTCCCGTACGACGATCTCCCTCCGGGTAATCTCCGAGATCAGCTTCATCGCGGCGTGGCAATCGCTGCAAACTCGCAGGTTCTTCATCACCCGGAGCGTGGTCCCCGGCGGCGTGGCCATCAGCCCAAACGCCACGGCCAGCTTCTCGCTGTGCCTGGCCAGGACGCGCTCCTTCTCGCCGTCGTCCATGTCCAGCAGCACGACCGACGTGTCCGGCGCGTACCCTCGCCGCCGCGCCTCCTCCAGCAACCCATCCAAGGTCTCGCATATCGCCGCCGCCTGCGGGTGCGCGCAGTCGCCGGCGGCGAACTCGTGGACCGTGCCGCCCACCGAGATCGCGCTCCAGCCCGTCGTCTTCTTCACCCCGCGCAGCTTCATGGCGCGCCGAACGCGCGCCACGTCCTCCCAGCGGCCGGCGGCCGCGTAGATGTTGGACAGCACGACGTAGTAGCCGTCGTTCCCCGGGTCCAGCACGGCGAGCCGCCGGGTCGCCTCCTCGCCCACCTCGACGTTCCTGTGCAGCCGCGCGCCTCCCAGGAGCGCTCCCCATACCACGCTGTTGGGCTCCACGGGCATGCCGTTGATGAACTCGAGCGCTTCCTGGAGGTGGCCGGCGCGGCTGAGGAGGTCGACCATGCAGCCGCAGTGCTCGATCTCCGGAGCGATGCCGTGGTCCTTCTCCATGCTTTCGAAGAAGGCGCGGCCTTCGTCCACAAGACCCATGTGGCTGCAAGCGTGAAGAAGCCCGACGAAAGTGACGCCGTTCGGCAGTATGCCACGCCACCTCATCGCCGCAAAGAGCTCCAACGCTTTATCTCCCTCGCCGTGCATGGCGTGCCCGCAGATCATGGCCGACCAGGAGACCACTGTCCGGCCGTCCATTGCGTCGAACACCCCCCTTGCCGCGTCGACGCACCCGCACTTGACGTACATGTCGATGGCCGCGTTGCAGACCAGCACGTTGCGAGAGTAGCCCTGCCGTTTGGCGTAGCCGTGCACCTTTCGGCCTAGGTCCAGGTCACCGACGTCGGCGCATGCGGCGAGCACGGCCACGACGGTCACCTCGTTAGGCGCCACCCCGGCGCCCTCCATGTCTCTGAACACGCGCAAGGCGTCAGCTGGCCTGCCGGACTGCGCGAACCCGGCGACGAGCGCCGTCCAGGAGCGGACACTGGGCTCGGGCATTTCGTCGAACAACTCGAGCGCTTCGGCGACGCGGCCACGGGCGGCGAGCGCGGTGAGGAGGATGTTGTAGGACGCGGCGTCCCTTGCCGGCATGGTGTCGAAGAGCAGGCGGGCGAGCCGGAGGTGGTGCTCCCCTGGAGACGAGGCGTACAGGTGGAGGAGGGCATTGGGGAGCAGAGTGGAGCCAGAGAGGAGCGCGAGCTTGGTGGAGGCTCCGTGGACGGCGCGGCCGGCGCGGATGTGCCGCAGGCGCGCGCACGCTCGGGCCGCGGCCGCGGCGGAGGCCGGCGTCGCGGAGCTGGTGGAGAGCCCCGACTTGGCGAGCGCGGCGTGCAGCTGCGCGAGCGCGTAGGTGGAGTGGGTGCGCGGGCATGGCGGCGGCGGCCCGGCGCGCGGCGAAAGCATTTCGCTGCGCGCTCAGCTCTGCGGCATACTGTCGGTTGCGGAGGTGGATGGCCTCGACCTCGTGCTACTCCCAGTGGACGGGAAGGTGCGCGGCCGTCGGCGTTGGCGGAGCAGCTCAAGAAACCCAATGGTGGGGTAATCTCCCAGAAATAGTGAAGGAAGAAGAGGGCTTATCACGATCCAAATTAGAGGTGTTTTTTTTAAATATCGGATCGCGAGATCCTAATTATATGAAAATTATCGGATCGATAATCGCGATCCAAATTAGGGGCTAGGTAATATGTAAAATATTACGCCGGCGCCATGGCGGCCAACGAGGTCGCGCGCTTCCGGCGGCGATCCCCTAGGGGCACGTCGCCGTACATCCCCGCAAAATTTCGTCAACTCTACTCGGCAGTCCTGAACTATCGTCCCCACGAGCGCCGGCGCGACCGCTGTCCAATCCGCCGCGTCCAACTGGAGCCATCCCCGCCGCGACACCGCCATGGACAAGATCGTGGAGAGGAAGAAGGCAACGAGAATCCATTGGAGGAAGGAAGCAGCGCGCCTTCCTTTCAGTATGGTGTCCCCATCACCATGGTCGATTGGCCTGACCGCCCTAGCTCCTCTTCTCTGCTCCACCTCCGCCATTGCCGGCCCTGACCACCCCGGAGGCGCAGTTTCCCCCCTTCTGAAACGTCGACAGTCCCCTTATCCATCATCCTTCAGACATAACAAGCCGATGAACTACGTTTTAGCTATCTCTTTCTTCTTCATTAACCTCTGAGATAGGAGGAAAAAAATCTCTAATCCAATCGGATGCCAAGCAGGAAAAATCAACAGAAATCACACAACCTACTCAAAATTTCAGCGAGCACAAAACTTTCCCCTGCAAATCCGTGCAAGTTCCCATGCCAATTATAGCTACAGACAAGTATCATGCTGCTGCTGACGCGCACAGTCCGGCAGTTTACACAAGCCAAGCTTCCGGGGGTGTTGGGTTAGATTTAGTCGAATGTTTAGATACTAATTAGGAGTATTAAATATAGGTTAATTATAAAACTAATTGCATGAATGAAGACTAATTCGCAAGACGAATCTATTAAGTCTAATTAGTTCATAATTTGACCATGTGATGCCACAGTAAATATTTTCTAATCATGGATTAATTAGGCTTAATAGATTCATCTCACGAATTAACCACGATTTATGCAATTAGTTTTATAATTAGTTCATATTTAATTCTTCTAATTGGTACCCAACGTCCAATGTGACCTGAACTGAAAATTAGTCCATGGATCCAAACACCCCTGAAGATGGACTAGTTCAGACAGACAGGAGCAACAAAACTGCCAACCATCCGCGTAGTAGCGTCTAGGTACACTCGTCATGCCCAATGATTGCCGCGATAATTGTCCTCCCGGGCAGGCATTCCATCCAGCGACGACCCACTGGAGCTCGACATGATTAGCAATACTCTACTCGATTACCGCCGCATGAGAGATGGTTACAGCTTGTTGTAGCCGCGATCATTGCGGATGGGTAAGACGACGACCATTTCAGCTCGAACGCCTCGACAGCAACGGCGGCGAGAGTGAACGAGAGAGAGTGACGCCTCGACAGCAACGGCGGCGAGAGTGAACGAGAGAGTGACGCCTCGACAGCCCACGGCCATGTCTGCTGATCCTCCATTCCTCCTGGCACGCGATGGCGCCGCTGCGAGCGAGAGCTTCGTTGGAGGCTTGGAGCACGTGCCTCACGCCAGACCACGTAACCCTGGACCTGGAACCTCGTCGAGATCTTCGCCGTGACGGGGGAGCAGTGCGGCGGGTCTTTGTTGCCCCGCGCGATGGATGCTTCCTGTTCGGCTGTTCCTGACTCCTGAGCGGCGCGCCATGTGCCACGCACATGCTTCCTCTCGGCGAGCACAGCTTATTCAATGGCGGAGAAATCGCGTTGCATCGCTGAGATCTTGGAAGGTTCTGAAGATGCCATCGGCAGAACAGACTCGCAGAGTGAGTGTGTTAAGAGAGGCTAGACATACATCTACTAGTAAGCTAGCGCGATTGCCGTCTAGTATGCTAATCGCGAGTCGTTTGCCTTGGATTCCCGAATCCCGAGGTGATCAGATCAGCATCCATGGCGCGCCGCGCCGATAATGATCTCAGGCCCTAATGCGTTCCGATTTTCCTAATGCCAGTGTCCGTTCGTGGACACACGCCTTGACTTCGTGGCACGCACACACACCTTCTTCCGTTCTTCGTTCGTAGTCGGAGTCTCCACTGCATCGTTCTCTTTTCTTGTTGTCTTCTTTGTTCCTTCTTTTTTTTAAAAAAAAATAAAGAAGACGTGCAGGTAGCGCATGTTTGCGCTGTAGGCGATTTGGGACGAGATGACAGTAACGCACACACAAAGCGATTTGGTGACCTGCGAGGCTGCTGCGATTGATGCCGATGCACTTCACCTCTCTTGCTCGGAGAGGAGAGGACGCTGGGGACAGCGAGGCAGACGGGCACCCTTCATGGCGTCCCATAACTGATGGACTGGCCCTCCGCCGCAGCTGTGCAGGACGGCGATGGCTCTGCATGACAGACGCCGACGCCGAACCGGCCGCGTCCAGCCTTGCGTTCGTCCCGCAGGTCCACGCGCCGTCCCCCCCAACGGATGACGGACCACCACCTCCTAGAAGCCGCGCCCCGTTTTCACGTACGCATGTAGGAGCAGCTAGCATCACTATCACACCCGCTTTGGGACGAGATCGATAAAATCCACTGAAATTCAGTAACAACTCTGAACGGGAATTGTCTGAAACTGAACCGATGTCTGTACCATCATTTACGAGTGTTGTAACATGTAGTTGCAGCAGTTTCAAATTTCTGCATCGGAGCTCTTCTTCAGCCGTTAGCTGTACTGCTACGTTTCAGAACGGTTGGGATGGGGGCATAAAGGCTTTGATCGTATTTGAGCTGCCTCACCGTCCTACACGATCCGAAAAGCACCGTACGCGTAGGAGTAGGATCAATGAAGATTGAAGAGACTACTTTTTCTCATAAGAAAAGTGTTAGTGACAGTATATGCCATGAATTTTGAGCCAGTACTTTTATGTACAAAGTCAATGTTGTTGGTGTCTACTAGCTCATTAACCGTTTGTGGCGTATTCATCATTTCATGTTGTGGCAGCCGGCCAATCAGCCTCCTAAATCCTATCTGTAGAGCCTAACGAAGACTCTTGCGTATTAGGCCTTAATCTAATCACAATGTAGCCGTGGAAAAACCAATGCCGCCAGCCTCTTACAGACAAAGTTTAACGAAGATTCAGAAAAAAAAAATGGCCAATTTATCCAGACTCCGAAACAGATTATGCGGTGCTGACTGGACCAGGGCAGGTAGCAGCAGTAGATTATTTTTTTTTCTTTTTCTGGCACCGATTCCTTCTCGGAAAGCAAGGGAAAGTTGACCGGGGGCTCGCTCTCTACTGAAGTGACTCGAGAGAGGACTGATTTGTCACGTCCAATTGATTGCAGATTTGATTTCTTTACTGTGGTGGGGTAACTGAAAACGGACTGCTACTGCAAGTTATGGTAAAGTTGCAACGTTCGCTACAGGACAGCTTGTACAGGGTTAAAACGATCTTGTACTACCACGTACAGGTACAGCAGCCTAGATTCACATCATTGCGAGAAGGTGCAGCTATTCGGTTGGGAGCCAATTGATTTCTGCAATCTGTTCACGATCCAACGTTCGTTTAACTTATTCTGAATTTTGACAGAAAATGGTTATGTTCTTATGGAAGGAGTATTTCAGTTAATCCCGCCTTATAATTGAGAGGGATCAACGGAAAATTGAGGCGGCCATGTCATTTTAGGAGGCATCACTTCCAGGGACCCTGAACAACGAGACAGGATCATTGCGCCTGCGAAAAGAATTACCAAAAACGATAGAAAAAGAAGGCGAATTGACGGGCCGGGGAGCAGAAAGGCAGGCCATTAATACTTGACGCCTCCCGTTTCCTGCCCTCTTCTCCTCCTCCCTCCCCGCCTCCGCCATTGCTCCACAAGTACACGTCGCGCAGCCCCCACACGCCAGAGCTCGGGGGAACTAGACAGAAGCGCTGGCTTCGGCATCCCGGTCTCCTCGCCGTCTTCTTGCTTGTTTGGTTCTTGGGAGCAGAAAGATTCAGCTTTTCAGGGCTTCCAGGCTCTGCGCAATCTGGTGAGATTTCTGTCGCAGCACATTTCCCCGCTGTTTTGATTTCCCTGGCTCCTGATTTGGTTGCCTTTCGTGAGGTTGTGCTCTCGACAGATCTGTCTTGCCTGGATTGCAGAATTATTTTCCCCATCTTCTGCTTTTCTGCATTTCGCAGAAAGATGAGAAAGTTCTTGCTTTTGGCGGTTATTGATTCCTTCTCCCCTCAGCTTTCTGCAGCCAGCACAAAAAGAAGAAATAGCAATTTTTTTTGGCATTTTGGTATCGTTGAAATGATGAACTGCTGGAAATGTGCTCCGATTTCAACTGGCGAGCTTTGCGCACGCGGCACACCTTTGATCGGTAGACATGTTTTTTTTTGCGAGAAAGGAAATGCCTTCATTTTTGAGGGCGACTTTCTCTTTTTCGAGCGGCAATGATGGCGCCTTTCGCTAGCTCTCTCTGCTGATCAAACACTTGTTTATTGCCAAAGAGGATGCTAGATCTGTAGCGTTGCATGATTAGGCTTAGTGGGGGGTTGGACTTGGACACAGTTGATGGTCATCGGAAGGAGACCTCCTCACCTTTAGCTTCCTAGCTGGACAGATGAATAGATGATATCCCCAAGTGCGCCGCACATTGAGCGCCCAATGATGAGCATCCATGGTGGGAGGTTGATGGAGCTGAACGTGGAGGCCGTTTTCTTGATTTATTATTTACTTTACTATGTCACAATCAGGTTATTAGTTCTTTGTTGTTTGGGCATTTCAGTTCTTCTGTTTTCTTTTTGGTGGGTAAATATTTGTTGTAAGTCGTAAGTTCAGTCACTTAGTGAGGCCTCGTTCATGACTGCAACTGATAGAAGTTTTTTCTCTTTTGCAGACCGTGAATGAAACCTACAATTCAGTAGTCCATCACGATGCCAAGTTTGCTTCCTGACTGACTAGATTCAGATTGTTGCGGTCTCTGGTCTTGTCTGATAAACAGACAGTTGTAGCAGCAATGACTTCCAAGGCAATGCCTCAAACTCCCCCAGAAATCTCAAGCGCCCTAGACCTGAAGCACTGTTCTAAGAGCGCTTCTCCTTTGGAGATCCCCCAGACAAACAATGCATGCGTTTCAGCACCAACGGTGTTACCAGAAACAGCTAACCTGAGCAAATTGAGTCATAAACTGAACTCAAATGAGCAGAAACCAGACCACCACATCAAGGAATCTGTTGGGGAGCTCGGGAATGTGAATGGAAGTTCCACTTCATTTCAGACATGTGAAGGAAGTAGTCAAGCAAAGGTCAGTGCAAGTGCTAGGTTGACCGATCCATCAGAGATTGGTGACAGAGGCAATAGCAGCAGATGCAGGCCTAGCACAAGCAGTGATGTCAGCGATGAAAGCTCATGTAGCAGTATGAGTAGCAGCACGAAGCCTCATAAAGCGAACGATTCACGATGGGAGGCGATTCAGATGGTCAGGACAAGAGATGGGATGCTTGGGTTGAGTCATTTCAGGCTGTTGAAGAGGCTAGGCTGCGGTGATATTGGCAGTGTGTATCTCTCTGAATTGAATGGGACAAAGAGCTATTTCGCAATGAAGGTTATGGATAAGGCATCACTAGCAAGCCGTAAAAAATTGCTTCGAGCTCAAACGGAGAAAGAGATTCTGCAATGCCTGGATCACCCCTTCCTTCCTACACTCTACACTCACTTTGAGACCGACAAGTTCTCCTGCCTAGTTATGGAGTTCTGCCCAGGAGGAGACCTGCACACTCTTCGACAGAGGCAGCCTGGCAAACATTTTCCAGAGCAAGCTGTCAAGTATGTCTCATCTGCATTTTACTTGCCGTATATATCACATTTCACTACCTAATAGAGTTGAGGAATTTCTTCAACTACCTTAGTTCATTAGTTTGAAGTCATCATGACTGAATAAAGTTTATAGGTTGCTGCCTTGTTCCACTATCTAAATAGGTGCTTCACAAATAAAATGTTCTCACATTGCAGATTCTACGTAGCAGAAATCCTCCTGGCACTAGAATACCTGCACATGCTCGGGATCATATACCGTGATCTAAAGCCTGAAAATGTCCTTGTTCGGGAGGACGGGCACATCATGCTCTCGGACTTCGACCTCTCCCTTCGCTGTGCAGTCAGTCCCACACTGATCAAATCTTCAAACCCTGATGCAGACGCACTCAGGAAGAACAGCCAAGGCTACTGTGTCCAGCCAGCTTGTGTCGAGCCGTCCTGCATAATTCAACCATCATGTGCAGCCCCAACCACCTGCTTTGGTCCACGCTTCTTCTCCTCCAAGTCCAAGAAGGATCGTAAACCGAAACCTGAAGTTGCCACTCAGATCAACCCTTGGCCTGAGCTCATAGCAGAGCCCAGCGATGCGCGATCAATGTCATTTGTCGGAACACATGAGTACCTAGCCCCTGAGATTATCAAAGGTGAGGGCCATGGCAGCGCTGTTGACTGGTGGACCTTTGGGATATTCTTGTACGAGTTGCTGTTTGGGAAGACACCTTTCAAGGGATCTGGTAACAGGGCTACACTGTTCAATGTCATCGGCCAGCCATTGCGCTTTCCCGAATACCCAGTTGTGAGCTTCTCGGCAAGAGATCTGATCAGGGGTCTACTTGTAAAGGAGCCCCAGCAACGGTTAGCTTACAAGCGTGGTGCCACGGAGATCAAGCAGCATCCTTTCTTCGAGGGCGTGAATTGGGCACTGATCCGGTGTGCAAGCCCACCGGAGGTACCAAAGCCCGTCGAGATCGAGAGGCCATCGAAGCTGCCTCCATCACCCTCGGGAGCTGCTGATGGTTCCAGTGGTGCACCACAGAAAGGTTCTGACGGCTACTTGGAGTTTGATTTCTTCTAGCAAACATGTGGGTGTACTATATTGTTTCTGCCATTGGATGTAGGGTTTTCAGATGTTATGTTTTCAGCAGATGGTTGGTGCTGTAGATTTGTCTCCTCAACCCGCTTCTCTTCTCTGCTACCTTTTCTTAAAGTTTACATTTGTAATTCAACAAGTTCTGATTGTGCTGATCTTCTGCATTGTCTTTTTTTTTTGCACCAAACATCATCATTTTTCGTAGTTACTATGACCTATTGATTCTTCAACTCAAAGTATGTTGTTCTTTCTAATGATGCCATGTCATTGGTAGCCTGGATAGTCATCCCAAGGGTCATTGGTTTGGTGATCACATTGCAACTGAATCATAGCTGTGCTATACTATAGGCGACTGACTAGTAATCAAAAGCTGCTGATTATTGTCAACAGCGAAAGGCTAGGCTACTTACAAGCATGTCAATCTTGAATCTGAATCAGCACTTGGTGCCTCCGTGGCTTCAAGCCAACTTGCCTAGTCCAATGAAGTCTCTGGGTGCATCAAAGATTCCAAAAAGTCATGTCCTTCAATGGTTTGGCCGTCATTGAGCATGTGCAGCTTGTCTGACAAGTGGATTATGCCTCCTCGCTCCGAAACGTTACCAGGTGCTTGATACGAGGTTTAGAAGTGTCACATCGGATATTCGGATGCTTTAGAAGGATTAAACATGAGCTAATTATAAAACTAATTGCAGAACCCCTATACTAATTCACGAGACGAATCTATTGAGCCTAATTAATCCATGATTAGCACATGTTTACTGTAGCAGCACATTATCAAATCATGGACTAATTAGGCTTAATAGATTCGTCTCGCGAATTAGACTCCATCTGTGCAATGACTTTTGTAAATAATCTATATTTAATACTTCTAATTAGTATCCAAACATCCGGGTACTAAAAACACCCCCTTAGCTTCTCTGGACCTGCGTGATTGTTCACTCTTAAGAATCCAAGCCATGCGCATCAAAATCACCACGATTAAGCATAATAAAGAGAATACTTTTGAGTCGGAAAAGCTCACACCAGAGAGGCAACAGAGCAGCAACAACACCGGGTTCACCATAGAAAATTGAAAACATCAAACATGCACACAAAGGTCGCAGATAAAGAAGTTCCTGACGCCTACAGGTTAAGAAAGTCGTTAACTTCAGATTAAGACGAACATATCTGCCAATCAACCTGACAAATAGTTTTAGCAACCCATATGCTCCAGAACATCCAAAATCCAAACAAAATATAACATCAGAGTAAAT
Source organism: Setaria viridis (assembly GCF_005286985.2). Taxonomy (NCBI): domain Eukaryota; kingdom Viridiplantae; phylum Streptophyta; class Magnoliopsida; order Poales; family Poaceae; genus Setaria; species Setaria viridis. The sequence continues at coordinate 36,193,227 of NC_048263.2, forward strand.
GTTTGATACCCAGGCCTTGCCTTGCTTAAGATAAACGGCAGCTAAGGCAATCGAAACTTTGGTCGCAATGGAGTTTCACATTGGAGTTTTCACGAGAACAGTAGGTGCAACACCTTTTCATCACCATCCCCTGATATGCTACTTTAAGGTTCTAATCCTCGCATTACTATGCACAAGTATATTATTCTCATCGCAGACTGTTTTACCGCAGTAGACTTGTTTCAGGTACTTCTTCAAGGATCTCAAGTTCAGTTGAGGTTCTTGTAGATTCTGAAAGCGACAAACACCGAGGCAGCAGCTGCAACAACAGCAAGAGCGGCATAAGTGTCAGCCCTCTCCCAGGTCTCGAACCAGGTGGGCATCGGGCATGTCTTTGTGTGCCCCTTCTTGCTGCCGGCGCCGCTCTCCTTGTCATTCTCCTTCTCAGAGCCCTTCTGGTTCTGCTCAGCTGCAACGCTCTTGTCCTGCTTTTCCTTTGGCAGGTCAGTTTGGCAGCAAGTAAAGCCACCATTGCCCTGGCAGCATCCACCACCTGTTGCAGGTGGGATGCAAGAAGCACCATCTGTTCCAGTTTCTTCAAGGGATTCTTTGGCACCATTTGTCATGTTCCTAAGCTCGAGAGCTTGCTTCTGCTGCTCCTCAGATAAACCCATCTGCCCTCTGTAAGGAACCATAGCACACATAAGAACCCCAGGTCAAGGAGGGCCATTCAGCTATCATTCAACCATACATTGTAGGATCACTTGAACATAGCAACTGAGGCAGAAAGCATCAGTTTGGTGACCCCTATGCCTTGTGGCACAAGTACAAAGAGTCAAAAGGTATATAACTAAAATGTTTAGGTTGTGTGTATTTGCAAGGAAATTAGTTCAAATCTGAACCAAGAGAAGAATATGTTAGGACAAATGTTTCAAGAATACTCGCCTAGCATGCGTGCCAAATTTAGTTCCAGTCAATGAAATCAGGGTTATCACACACTACAGGATTATATAGATTCATTGAAGTTGATATATCAGGGATTTGGAATTTGCATAAATGAAATCAGAAGACACCACCATTCTATTGCAACAACAGATGTGAACAGATGCCACGTAAGGGTCATTCTTAAATTCTTAAGTTGTTGCAACTAGATGTACAAGGATATTTACATATGCAATAAATTCAACGTGAAACTAAACTTGCTACAATATACCACACAATTGGGAAATTCCAGTTAAGCACTAGCGAAATATCATTCTTGACCACTATCCTCATGAGCAGATTAACTCATACAAAGTGCGTTCTTAGACATAGTGCAGACAAATTAAATATTGGAATTCTTGACAAACTCACACTAAGAAGGAAGGATAATTTAGTAAGGCCTTGAAATACAAACGAGATGATATAGAAAATCATATTCCTGTCCATGAGCATGGCTGAACAAAAAATCCACTATAGAAGAACACAACTTCTTCATGCAATGATAGTTGTGCTGAACAACTTTAGTTTAATGCACAAGAAAAATGAATCAAATGAAGACTCAATAGTAAGGCTTACTATGATATCTATTAGACTATTAACAATACAACTTTAAGATTGCAATTAAACTAGAACACTAATCTGTAACACATGTTTGCATAAAGCATGTATTTCCCGGGATAAAAAAAAGAGCTACATAATAGGCTGGGAACTGACATGTTTCTAGTCATTCAAGGCTCTATACATCATAAGATATAAATGATGGGTAAAACATAACAGCCATTCAAGTTCTCAACCCATGGTGTACGGAAAGGAGTACAAGTGTACAACAAGAGTTCAAGGAGCATACCTCCATAGATGGTCCACAATTTCTCCTTCTGCAATATGTTTATGCAGCAAGACAGGCACATCATCAGGAACAACATAACCATACCTAGAAAGTTATAAGTTTGGAAGTTAGAATCAGGATAGCATTGTAGTAAGTATAAATTGGTTTATAAGAAAGCGAGAATGTGCATCTACAAAAGTAAAACCAAATAGTTGCACAACGCAGAGGGTACAAGGATTTAATGTTACTTTAGTAGCAGTTCTTACCAATGACCAGTTACTTCTCCCTTGTCATCAGATCTGAAAATGATGACGTTTCCTGCGTACTTGTGACCTCCCACGTGTGAGCATGCACTGACAGCCACCTTACCATCAAGTCCCAGACCATTTATCTCTTCCTTGAACCTTTTAATCAAAGCAGGTCCACAAACACCACATCTTTTGTCCCTGCTTCCATGGCTGCAAACAAAGACGTAGGAACCGCTGATAGCCTCAGGAGATCCAGGAAGCCACTCAGTATCTTTCACAAGTACTTCTTCAACAAAGTTGTCGACGTCAAAATGGGTCAGACCTCTGCAAAAATTACGTTACAGATTGAAAAATAAGAAGCAGTTGGCTTTAAAGCCTAGACAAGCTTATTAGTTAGCAGGCTTGCAGCTTACTTGTATCTGATCATATCTGGAAAGATCAACACATCTCCATTAGATGACTCAGTGCCATCTTCTCCTTCACAGATGGTCAATTTGGTCTGTAGTATGGTAAAATATACCAGTCATTAGCAATAAAAAGGATCAATTAGTAAAAACCTACCCAACTTACATAAGCAAGCCACACACAGTAAGCAAAGCAATATTCTTAATATTGAATAATATCTCCCAAAAGTTGCAACTATTCAAGAATAACATGCTTTCAAAGGGCGATACTAGCTCAGAACAATAAGTTAAGTAATACCCACTCAAGGAGCCTATATAGGAAAAGGAATATTTGCTTATTTGGGATACAACAATAGTCAAAATCATTTTGGTTCACTTATCAATAACATGTCAATCACATGAAACGTGCCTATATCATTATATGGAGTGATACAAACTTCAATGAATTTCTTGCATAGTTAAAACAGTTCAGATGCTACCATTCACATTGGATAACAGAGCAGAAACCTAAACACCTTCACAGTAACAATGGATTCGGCAACATCTTATAGAGACATGAAACTTGTTTGTTACCTTTTTTTCCCAAACATCAGCTACGTACATCATGTCATATGATCAATGGTAACACTTTGTAAAACAATAACAGGAATGTTTATAGTTTGGACTAAACTGATAGACACACAAGGAGTAACATCCTAAGAAATATGAAAAAGACCCTGATGCATAGACATCGTGAAGTTTCATATGAACGTTACAAATTCTACCAAGTACAAAAAGGCAGAGGGCATAGCAAATTAAATGGGAACGTGAAAACAGCATTCAATCAGGGAAAAAATAAAACCTAGCTTTCAACCAATATATGTTAACCCATTCAAACCATGGATAGAAACATATTAACAGTTTAGGACAGAAAATTTGGAATATCAACAATGCCCACAAAAGAAAATGAGCGTGGCTTTTAAACCAACTAAAGTAAGTCATCACATAGATAGATGGCATATCAGCATGTGCACATGTATCATCAGACATAGAATAGAATATTGCATATGAATAATTATCACATGTAAATGTGTGCATGATGTGTTGTGTTGAGTGCATGTATCTGTGTGCGAACCTTAAAAAAAGGAGAAAAAAACATATAACATCCGTATAACTACCCCCTAAACTTAAGCACGGAAATGGATCAGGGTTGCGGAACTTGCAAGCAAAATGTAAGTTACATGGAAGAGAGGACCCATACAAAAAACTAAATTACAGTACCAAATTCATGGGCACTTGGGCTCAGTCCAGTCAAACATAATCAGAACATATACAGTTAAAGAATAAACACTAAACCAGAACAAAATCTAGACTCACAAAGGCCAATAGTGCACAGTGAATTCCTGGGCCATGTCCATAAATCCCCAAAACATAATTCAGGTGTCCTACAGAAACTACTAAAACACGATTCATGAAAAGGATCCAGAAGGAACCATAACATCAGCAAATAGCCATACACAACCCTAACAACAAGCAGAGGAGTCATATAAATTTCATGTGCAAATGCACATTTAACTTTAGCATCTGAATTGAAACATGGATACACGAATGTAAGCACAATCCAAATTGCATAGCATATGAGATCCAGACAAATAATGTATTAAATCAATTAATTCATGGGCACTTGTGTCCAGTAAACCAAAACTAGAACATATACATCTAAAACAAAAACGCCAAACTGCAACTAAAGCTAGACTCGCAGAGCCCAATAGCACAACGTGAATCCTGTGCCAAGTCTAAACCCCAAGCCACGATTCAGATATCAAACAGAATATACTGAAACATCAATAAGAGTCAATCTTCACTAGTTAACTAGCTATATATGAGGCCTTCTAGATGCAGACAACAAGTAGCACTTATAACTGGCATAAAGAGCCAAAACATCAGCATCCCTAAACTACCTGGAGATAGATCCATCTAGATTCTACGAAAATCATAATAACAAGCAAACAACACATCAGCCAAAGCACTCATCAAATCGACGCATTAGTGAGCAAGGATTGTAAAACCCCACATGAAACTAGCCTCGCCGTATGCAGATGAGGTGACAAACAAACCACACTGAATCACCTGATAGCCCGAGCTAGTTGAATACTTAAGAAAAAAACACTAAGCTCGAAAATCGAAATCACCAGCTTCCAGTTCACACTTCACACAAATCGACTACCAAAAATCCAACCAAAAGCGTACCAAACACCAACATCACAGTACCTAACCAGCTAATTTCAGAGCCGAACGAAAAACACGCGAGGAAATAGACGGATGCTTACGGTCTTCTTCAGGTTGGGCTTGCGGGCCTTGATTGCGGCGGCGAGGAGGCGGGGGAGGCGGTCGGACTCGGCGGCCTCGAGGTGGGACGGCCACACCTCCGGGCCCTTGTAGCAGAGGAACACCTGGCGCTCGTGGAACCCCACCGTCCCGGCCAGCTTCTCCTTCCCGAGCTCCGGGCGCTGGAACCCGAACTCCGCGTCCGGATCCGGCATCGCGGCCGCGGCGGCGGGGGCCGCGTCCGTCGCGTCGGCCGCCGGCGCGTGCGCCGCGAGGGAGGCGTCGCCGGCCGTCGGGGAGGCCATGAGGAGGCGGGGTGGTAGCAGACGGCGGCGGGTTGGTGCGCGCTGCGAGGAGGAGCGGAGTGGTGGTGGAAATGGAAATTGCTTGGGGAGTTTGGGGAAAATGCCCAGCATCTCGGGGGTTTTATGGCAGCAGGAGGTGGGAGTTGTTCTTGCTCAAGGGGAAAAGTCACGGCCACGGGACCACGTCGTAGCTGTGACTTGTGAGCCCACTTGTCAGGGAGATTTTGATTTTGATTTTGCAGGGGGTGTTTGGAAAAATTCATGTCATGTCAAATATTCAGAGACTAATTATGAGGATTAAACATGAGCTAATTATAAAACTAATTACATAGATGGAGGCTAATTCACGAGATAAATCTATTAAGCCTAATTAATCCATCATTAGCACATGTTTGCTGTAGCATCACATTGTCAAATCATGGACTGATTAGGCTTAATAGATTCATCTCGCAAATTAGTCTCCATCTGTGCAATTGGTTTTGTAATTAGTTTATATTTAATACATCTAATTAGTATCTAAACATTTCATCTGAAGAAATAAACAACCCTTAGTATTAATTGTTGATGGGGACCCAACCGAGAGGGTGACGTCAACTAGAGAGGGTGAATTGTGGAAGCCAGAGACATGGAGAATGATGCATTGGTTCGTGGTTATTAGTGGGCGCACCTGTCAGTGATTCAGTTTGATTTAGTGTAGCTTTGAAAGTCAGTGACTCGGTTTGATTTGGTATGTTTTTGAAAGGCAGGGTTTTTTTTTTTTGAGAAATTGAAAGGCAGCTGTCAGTGACTCACTATTGTCATTAGAGTCTCCCTCTTCTCAAAGGAACAAGAGAATCTTGGCCCAGGCCCATATCGCCAACACCACCACCACCCAGTGCAGCCCGCTAAGCAAAAGTCTTCGAAGCCCAACATGAAAGATCCGCGAACGAAAAAAATGCAAGCCCGCCACGACCCATGGAGACTGGAGATTGGGGCCACACGACGCAAGCGGATAAGCCGAGCCGTCGCCCGGCGCACGCACACGGCGCACTGACCACGCCAGTTTCGCGGCTCCGCCATGGCCACCTCCACCACCGCGCTCCACCCGCAATTCCGGCCGCCGCTGCGCGCTCCCGGCCGTCTCCGCCCGCTTCCACACTCCTCGTATTCCTCGTTCGCCCGCGCTCGCCCTCGCACTCCCGTCCGGGCCTCAGCGGCGTCCGCGTCCGCGCCGGTGCAGCAGGAGGCCGTCGCGGGGGTCCCGTGGGGCTGCGAGATCGAGTCCCTGGAGAGCGCGGCGTCGCTGGAGCGATGGCTCATAGACTCGGGCCTCCCAGAGCAACGCCTGGCCATCCAGCGCGTGGACGTCGGCGAGCGCGGCCTTGTCGCGCTCAAGAACATCCGCAAGGGGGAGAAGCTGCTCTTCGTCCCGCCTTCCCTCGTCATCACCGCCGATTCGGTAACAAAACCATTATCCTCTCACTACCCACGGAGGGCGTTTATCTTCGTTCAAGAAATCCTGTTACAATTGGTACTCTATTGTGTTCGTGACTTCGTGTTTACTAGGAATGGAGCCGCCCAGAGGTGGGGGATGTGATGAAGAAGAACGCAGTGCCGGACTGGCCGCTTATCGCCACTTACCTCATAAGTGAAGCCAGTTTAGAGGGCTCCTCGAAGTGGAGCAACTACATAGCAGCGTTGCCAAGGCAGCCTTACTCCCTTTTGTACTGGTATGGCCCATGATTGTAGTAGGTGTATTGCTGTATTGAGTGGAAGGGAGAGAGAGGCTATGACCTAGCATTCTCAATCTTGTACAGCCTTTATGTGTTATTGCAGGACTCGTGCAGAGCTAGATGCATACCTGGTGGCTTCGCCAATCAGGGAACGTGCAATTCAGAGGATAACCGATGTGATTGGGACGTAAGATTGTCTACCTATACTTCTACTAGTGTTAATTTAGCAAAATCATGTTACTCTATTGTTGGAGCTCACACTGGTACTTTGCTTTTTTTGTTTTTGGCAGATACAACGACCTTCGAGACCGTATATTTTCTAAACATTCAGATTTATTCCCTGAAGAGGTATGTTGTGCAAACATTTATATATTATTTGTTTACTCTTACAACTTTAAGAGTACAAGATTGCTTAGCCAATTTCAATCCTATGCACAGATAGATACAATTCTTCAAACCTTGAGGTTATAGTATACCAGAAAGGAGGATTAAGAGTATGTTTGGCTTAGTGTTATACAATTCTTCAAACCTTAGTGTTTGGCTTTTGGGTATTGAAACAAAGTCGTGGTACTGGGTCACATATTAACAACTATATACAGTGATGGAGCCAGGATCGGAAGATTAGGGGGGCCAGAAAAGTTAATTCATGTGATTGACCTTATAGCAGGGACCACATCCTATAGTACGGTAATATGAACTAGAATTCCTCTGATTCTAGGCTCCAATGGAAAATTTTGGAACATGAGGGCCCCCTAGCTCTGTCACTGACTACATATATTTATATGATTACACCTTGAATGTCGATTTGAGTCTTTTTATTAGTTCTTCATTTATACTTGAACCTGATCGGTACATCTCAATCTTTGTTTTAGGTGTATAACATAGAGACATTTCTATGGTCCTTCGGCATTCTCTTCTCGCGCCTGGTAAGGCTGGATCTAGTTAATATGATTCAAACCTTGTTAAGCTCGTAGATCTCTAGTAGCCCTTTTCATGATGAGTACGAATTCCTTTGCTTGATATTGCTGTCATTTTCGCCTACAATAATGTGCATGGTCTATTTTGCAGGTCCGTTTGCCATCAATGGATGGAAGGGTTGCATTAGTTCCTTGGGCAGATATGCTTAACCATAGTCCTGAGGTACAGCATTATATTTTTACTAAGAACCATCCTTGATACTGCTCAAAATTAAGGACCCTTATTCCCAGATTATTTATTTTTTACACTCTTGTATGTCTTCCTAACATTACATTGCTCATGACATCTACTTGTTACTTATTAAATTTTCCAGGTGGAAACATTCTTGGACTTCGATAAGTCATCACAAGGAATAGTTTTCACCACTGACCGCTCATATCAACCAGGTGAGCAGGTAACATTTTTCATTTATGCTTTTTAGCTCTATTCTCAGTTATCTTATCAGTCAAGTTAATCATCAAAATTCTACTGGTAGTGATGATAATTGCACTGGCACAGTGGCACTAGTATGCTATTGCTGTTTTCAAAAGTAAAGTCTGCATGGTTATTCGTGGTTTGCTGAAATCCAGTTACTGTTTTATCATATTGGGCACATTCCTGTCTAGCAATATACTGGCATTTTAAGGGTTGGGTTATCTATAGTCTTGAATCTTGATAATAAGTTCAGGCTGTGTCAGCACTCCCATCGATTTATCTATTTTCTTTAGTACATAAATCACATAGTTGGCTCCTGCAAACTTACATGAATGGCCATCCTTCTTTATTTGAAAACTCTAGTCTGGGGGCAACTCTATTAAACTGCCTGTTTCAATTCGGAAAATCTTCAGGTTTTTATATCTTATGGGAAGAAATCCAGTGGTGAGCTGTTGCTTTCATATGGTTTTGTTCCAAAAGAGGGAACAAACCCAAATGATTCAGTTGAGTTGCTGGTGTCTCTTGACAAATCTGATAAGTGCTACAAAGAGAAACTACAAGCCCTAAAGCGAAATGGTTTGTCAGCGTAAGTGCTCATTATACTTCTGGGCAAAAGTGTACCTTACCTATTACGTCTGTGTGGAACTTCACATGCAATTATCATTCTGTCAAGACAAGAAATGTTTTTTTTGAATTGTTGCATCCCTTGTTGTAATCTTGCTAAATGACTACTGATTGGGTTAGAACATTCCTTGGCATCATTTGGTTTATTATTGTTACTTCGATATAGTACTACCGAGAACAAATTGCGGAAACAAATCATGATAGCATATTGTGTGTAAAATGCATTTTATTGAGACTGAAACGAGATCTTTTACCAGAATAAAATAAGTTCATAGTTAAGCACAGCTTGCCATAGACCTGTGCATGATTCGCCATTCATGCCATTTTGTTTTCTTTGGGGGAACTGAACCTACCATCAGTTCAGTTCGATGTATATCGCTCTTTTCTGTTTATTTAACTCCCACATGATCATCATTCTGTGTACATTTCTGATACTATCAGATCTATATACTTGGTATTGACAAAAGTGGATTCTGGTCACCATTTACAGATCTGAAAGTTTCCCATTGCGGGTTACAGGATGGCCAGTTGAGCTGATGGCTTATGCCTTCCTTGTGGTCAGTCCTCCTGACATGAGTCAACGCTTTGAGGAGGTTTGTTGCTGTTATTTTTCACCCAATGTTAAAAAAAATTGTCAATAGAGCTAGGAGGATAGTCAAGACAAATTGAGGTTATGTTAGGTATTAGTAATGATCCAAATGTTTCTTGCAGATGGCTATTGCTGCGTCGAATAAAAATTCATCCAAACCTGGATTCAATTATCCTGAATTGGAAGAACAGGCTCTTCAGTTTATCCTGGACTGCTGCGAATCTAATATAGCAAAGTATACGAAGTACCTAGAGGTGACACACCCTTTTCATGGCATTTCTTGCAGAACACACTATTTAATCTCATGAGATTATAACACCGTGCCATCCTATTAATTTTATTGCCCTGTGATTAGTTCTTTTATACACAAATCTCTATTATGTGGTTTGCCAAAATAATATTGTCCATCCTGAGTATTTGTTGACAATGTCAGTTAGTGGATCCATAATATTTCAGGGTGGCAATGGCTCTCCACAAGTTTCAATAAATGCTAAGCAAGCAAACAGGACATTACTGTTAAAACAGCTAGCGAACAAGCTATGCATCAGTGAACGGAGAATCTTGTATCGTACACAATATGTAAGTTAGCAAAGCTTGTGCTGCTGTTGCTTTTGCATGTCCACCATGTTTCAACTCTTAACGTCTTACATGTCCTCAATTTGTCTTGCGCAGATATTGCGTAGAAGATTGAGGGACATGAGAGGTGGCGAACTTAGAGCTCTGTCATTGTTCAATGGGCTAAGAAAGCTCTTCAAATAAATGGATGGGCTACATTTCTAGGTGGAATGGATCCTATCGGATAGTTTTGATTTCTCTGATAACATGGTAATTTACAATATCTTTTGCACCACTTTTGAATTGCTGAAATGGTGTTTTTTACTGAGCATTCAGTTTCAGGTGCTTTGACCTTGCATCAGGAGCTTCATGTGTTTCTTACCAAATCACATTGCAGTCTCAGCCGAAAATTTCTCATCTGGAGACTGGAGCAGCGTCTGTATGCTAGAAGGGAGCAGGTTCAACAAAGAGTTGTGAATTGTAATTGAACAGCCCAGAGCTTGTCATATACTAGTATGTAAGGTAGCGTTTACGAGAGGAGCTAGCCAGTCATATTCTGCCCCTGGCCGGCTGGCCCCAGCTATTTTAGTCCATATATGATGTTTATGCGTTATGCGTGTACAAACTGTAAATCCATGGTGATATGCAACTGCTGAAAATAGTTGTGCCTGCCTACAAATGATGGTTTGCTGTCCGGCACGTCAGATGGCAGAGCATGCACACGAAGTGGAGACGACGACTCCTGATCACTCTAGATGTCAAAATTTTTAGCCGCCGCCGGCCGCCGCAGAGGCGGCTGAACTCCAGCTCTGTTGACCACTGGTACGGTGCTAGCCAATCACTCCGGAACTGAACTCCAGCTCCGTTGACCATCTACCTGCTGCCCAGACGTTACATACTTCCATTCCCGGCGCTGCGCAGGCAATCGAGGGAGCAAGCGGTGGCCATGGCCGGGAGCAGCGTATCCAGCGGCGGCCGGCCGCCGCTGTTCGCGACGGAGAAACCAGCTCGGGTGGCGGCGTACGCGTACCGGCTGTTCGCGGGCACGGTCCTCGCGGGGCTCCTTCTGGTATGGCTGTACAGGGCCACGCACCTGCCGCCGAGGAGCAGCGGCGCGCGGTGGTGGGCGTGGATCGGGCTCTCCGCCGCCGAGCTCTGGTTCGGTTTCTACTGGGTGCTGACGCTGTCCGTGCGGTGGAGCCCCGTCTACCGCCGCGCCTTCCCCGACCGGCTCACCCGAAGGTACTCAACCTGGAGCGGCTGTTTGCCATGCGGCTAAAAAGTAAAAACTGAATTAGTGCAATTTCAGTCGCTCCGTAGTAGCCTACATGCTCTTCGTTTGATGTGTTGGTACTTTGGAGCTGTGGAGACGAAGTAACCACTTAGTACTCCCTCCGTCCCAAATTATTATTCATTTTAGGTTTTCTAGGTACGTAGCTTTTGCTATGCACCTATATATATATTATGTCTGTCTAGATACGTAGCAAAAACTATGTATCTAGAAAAGTCAAACTATGTATCTAGAAAAGTTAAAAACGATTAGTAATTTGGGACGGAGGGAGTAGGATATGATGCTTACCTGCTAGAATTTTGATTGCCATATCCATACAGGCAATCAAGCTAACTATGCATCCTCCCTCACTTATGTAGAAATGCCAATGGTAATGTTTTCCATGACGTTGAAATGGCATCTATGCCAATGGTGAAATTTTCGCTAAAGCATTGACTTCAAGCAGGTATAAGGAGGAGGAGCTTCCCGGGGTGGACATATTTGTGTGCACAGCAGACCCAACTCTTGAGCCACCAATGCTCGTCATCTCCACTGTCCTATCTGTTATGGCTTATGGCTACCCGCCCGAGAAGCTGAACATCTATTTATCTGACGATGCCGGTTCCGTTACAACATTATATGCACTGTATGAAGCATCTGAGTTTGCAAAGCACTGGATTCCTTTTTGCAAGAAGTACAAGGTTGAGCCCAGGTCACCAGCTGCCTACTTTGCCAGAGCAGATAGCCCTCCTGATACGTGCGACCCGAAAGAGTGGTTCGCCTTGAAGGTAGAGTGAAAAAATTCTATGTAGCTCATCTCAACCTAATTTTTATTTTCCTAGTACCTGGCGCATTGACTTTCTGCTGTGATGGGCTTTCATATATCTTCTTTGAGACTGTCAAACCAGCAAACTCGTGCTTACTATCTTTCTTATTTTTCCCCATCTATATGTTTTGCAGGAGATGCATAAAGATTTAACTGATCGGGTGAATTCAGTTGTAGATTCAGGCAAGATCCCGGAGGCTCCAGAATGCAAAGTTAGGGGCTTCACCCAGTGGAATGAGGATACAACTTATAGAGATCACCCTTCAATAGTGCAGGTAATGTTTTGGCATAAGTGGTCTGATCAGAGTCATACTTCTAGGAGGATGTGGTGTTTGAATACAACAATAAATTGATGTGATATATTTGGGAAGTTGGAAATACTCATGTCAAAACTATATTTAACCTATTGATTAATTTTCCAACAACTTCTGTAGATCACCCTTCGGAAAATGTTTTATTCCATTATCTAAAATATTTGGGTCTAGCAAGACAAGCCTGGCATGGCTGATAATGAAACACCCATTAAGAAAGTAGTATGAAATTTGTCTTTCCTGTCTTCATCTTTTTTATGGTTTGTTCTGACCAAAGGGTTCTTGATCACTAGATTTTAATTGATGGAAACCAACGAAAGACAGCTGATATCGATGGAAATGCATTACCAACACTTGTGTATATGGCACGTGAGAAGAGACTTCACGAACATCATCACTTCAAAGCTGGATCACTGAATGCTTTGGTGGGTATTTTGGCTTCTCTTTAGTATGGTCCACGATTTTCACCTATGTCCTAGAACCAATTTCCCTTTGTTTACATAATTCCTTAACTAAGGTTGATTGCACAGATTAGGGTATCATCAGTGATAAGCAACAGCCCAATCATAATGAATGTGGACTGCGATATGTACTCCAACAATTCAGGGTCTATCAGAGATGCATTGTGCTTCTTCCTAGATGAAGAGCAAGGCCAAGATATTGCTTTTGTTCAGTATCCTCAGAACTTTGAAAATGTGGTGCACGATGACATCTACGGCAATCCCATCAACACCGTGAATGAGGTAATTAAAAATTTGACAATGCATTTCTTGGAATTTCAATGGACGACGTACCTATGTGATGAGCTGAAACATGAACCACTAAGCCTAACCCTGTTTTCCTTTCGAATGAATTGGTCTCCAGCTGGATCATCCTTGCTTGGGCGGATGGGGTGGAATGTGTTACATGAACCACCAAGCCTAACCCTGTTTTCCTTTCGACTGAATTGGTCTCCAGCTGGATCATCCTTGCTTGGACGGATGGGGTGGAATGTGTTACTATGGCACAGGATGCTTCCATAGTAGAGAGGCTCTATGTGGGCGAATATATAGTCAAGACTACAACAAAGATTGGAGGATGGTGAGGAAAACAGAAGAAGTCGATGAGTTGGAAAGATTGGCCAAGTCACTTGCGACTTGCACACATGAGCATAACACCCTTTGGGGAATCGAGGTCTCCATCCTTGAACAAATACCTGAAAATTGTCCGTGTTACACTGACTTTATATGATTACAAAATTTTCTTCATTTTATGCGTGTATTTTACTGAATTCGAGTTGCTGAATTGCAGAAGGGGGTGAGATATGGTTGCCCACTGGAGGATGTCATTACAGGGTTGCAAATCCAATGTCGCGGATGGAAATCTGTGTACTACAATCCAGCAAGAAAGGGCTTCTTAGGGATGGCCCCCACCTCACTAGGACAGATTCTGGTTCAGCACAAGAGATGGACAGAAGGGTTCCTCCAGATCTCCCTCTCAAAATACAGCCCCTTTCTATTAGGTCACAGGAAGATCAAGCTAGGCCTTCAAATGGGTTATTCTGTCTGCGGGTTTTGGGCTCTGAACAGCTTCCCCACCTTATACTACGTCACCATCCCTTCACTTTGTTTCCTCAATGGCATGTCCCTTTTCCCTGAGGTACGTTAAAGTATATTCCGTTGCTTATTTATATAATTATATGCACTTTAACTTGCGCTAACTTTGAAACAAATTTGCATCTGCAATCAACTCAACTCAGATGACTAGCCCTTGGTTTCTACCATTTGCATACATCGTTGTGGCTGCATACTCCTGCAGCTTAGTGGAGTCATTGCAGTGTGGTGACACTGCTGTAGAGTGGTGGAATGCACAAAGGATGTGGCTTTTCAGAAGAATTTCCTCATACCTCCTGGCAGCCATCGACACAATCCGCAGAATGATGGGCATCTCCGAGTCAGGATTTGCCCTGACAGCGAAGGTGACTGATTCGGAGGCCTCAGAGAGGTACAAGAAGGGGGTGATGGAGTTTGGATCCTTCTCCGTGATGTTTGTGATCATTGCAACAGTCGCATTGCTCAACCTGGCATGCATGGTGTTCGGAGTGGCAAGAGTTTTGTTATATGAAGGCACAACAGGCTTGGGAGCTTTGTTCCTGCAGGTTGTTCTCTGTGTGCTAGTAGTAGTCATCAATTTCCCTGTCTATGAAGCGCTCTTCCTTCGCAAGGACAGTGGCAGATTGCCAGCTTCTGTCGGTCTAGTTTCATTCTGCGTTGTATTACCACTCTGTATACTGCCAACCAATATGAGATATGAAGTTGATCAAATGTAACAAATACACTAATATGCAGATATGAAGTTGGTCAATTGTCAAATGTAACAATATGCTCCTCTGCATCTCTGAAAATGCCGGTGTATTTTGTTTGTCAGGGTGGTCTGAGAATTCGTTGGCCTGGTCCGGTGTCAAATCCGAGACCGGATTGGTCATGACATTTTTTATGAGTAATTCAACTGATAACGTCGAGGAAGGGGTTACACCATAGAAAAGGGTCGAGAAAAGAAAATTACAAGCAGACATCAACTTGAACTGATGTTACACAGATCTAAGAACGTCATAAGCAGATACCCACCACCAGAGTAATTTTCTTATATGAAACGGCTACACATAGCGCCCGTGTCGCTGGCTGGCAGCAACAGAGCTACACATAACCATCACAGAACAACACCAGGCTGCAGCGTTTGCCTTCCTCTCCTGCATTGCGCAGCGCTTGGCTTCCTCAGGATTGTGTGGGACTGGGCGAGACGCAGCAGAACCATTTCTTCTGCAGATTGGAGAGATCACACCGCCATGATTGTTGGTGACTAGCTAAGGAAGGAATGCCCAGATTTTTAGGAGATGGGTATGCGTACCGATGCGTTGTTCCTGGAGTTGTAGGAGGTCACCTTGTTGTCGACCCTGCTGTTGTCCTTGCTGTCTGCCGACCTGTTGCTGATGTGGCCTTTGGTCGGGGCTTTCTTCTCATCCCTGGCTTTGCTGAAGATAACCGTGAACCCGTCGGCGGACGCCGGGTTGTTGACGTCCCATTCGCCGAACTTGGGTAGAGTGCGGCCGGTGTCGTCCTTCACAAACACCATGGCAGCTGATCAGTACCGCTGTTGATGCTAATGTGAATGTCTAATGCTACTCTCTCCTGATTACAAATTCACCATTGTAAATGAGAAACAAATTGTGCGGCTAAAATTTGCAGAAATCCAGATGCTTGATGATCACATGTTCACCCCCAATGCGAACATCTGTTTCTGAGTTTCTCATCCGTATGCATCGTTTGTCATGGATTGCTCATGTAAAAACTCGAGGGATCAGGCAGTATTGTTTGTTTTATCATGACATGTTTAACAATTTGGTTTCGTTGATGGATCGATGGCCTATGAACAAGCGTTGTTATAATCATTAATTATCCATTTGGCAAATATGATGAGTACATATCATTGCAAGTGGCAACTAGATGATTACTGTCAAATTGCTACAAGAAAAGTTAGACGGATGCTTAAAGCAGCAAGGTTCCATTATGCAAAGGAGACTTGCACTCACCGACATGATATCGCAGTTTCCTTCAGGCGGAGTCGCAGAAAATTTTGCCCTTGCTTGAGATCCGAGGCGCTAGAGTTTCTGGGGCAAAATTTCCCCCGGGATGAGAGGTGAAGGGTTGGCCACAAACAACAGGAGGCGACGAAGCGGACCGCAACGGCTGCCTCCTACGCGAATCTTATATACCTATTCATGGCATGTTTAGCATGCAACGGCTGCCTAAAATTAATCAACTTTTAAACGATTTTTCGCGCTCTCTTTTTTTGGTTCGTTTTGTTTCGGCAAACCACCAGCGCTCCCGAGCTGTTCATCCTGCCCTCCTGGGTTGGGCCCGCATGCCAGAGGGCCGGATGGTGGGCCTCTTCATTGGGTTGGGCTTGGGCGCCGCCTCCCTCCGCGGGAAATGGCCGTGAGCCCGTTTTGTTTTTCTGATTTTATGGCGGCGGACGTGTTGCATTTTCACCACCTGCTGCTACTGCGTGTTCAAATTTCAAAGTTGCAAAATGGCGCCCGGCCTCGTCGTGGACCCTGAAGATTTCTTTTTGAAAAAACGACCCTAACGATTTCCTTGAGGCAATTATTGCAATAGGGTGGATGGTAGGATGTACTGCGGATTGTACATATGTGTCGCGGCATGCGCCACCCGTCGCACGCACCGCGTGCACGGAGGAGGTGTTCCCGGCCGTGGAAAAGAACGGCGACGACACCCACCGTGCCGTCCCTCTCGACGGCGGCGGCACAGCCCTCGGGCCTCGGCACGCTCGAGTTCGTCAGGTCCGGACAGGATTAGATGCGGCCGAGCACTTCCGGAGCTGGGGAGAGTCGATCGGCTCGGCCACCCTGCGCGTGCTCCGAGTCTCCGACAAGTGGCACTGGCAACGAGCCAACGACTGCGACCGAGCAATGACTAGGAGTCTAGGACCGGGAGGCGACCGCGAAAGCTGTCGACTCCTGCGCGCTGCTCCCGGCGGGGCGTCAACGAAACACATCACTACGGTTCCATTTTTCTTTTTTTCCCTATAGTTTACGAAAGGAAATTTGTGTTAGTTCATTGATCTCAACTGGTATGGAATAACTAAAACGTGCACAACCTTGGTATCAGCTTCTGCAGCGATTTCTTTTGCCGGAACGGCATTCTTGTGCGTGTAGAAGCTCCTGAAAAATGGGAAACTAAAAGCAAGACGAACAATGGCACACAGGCGTTCGCTTAGCAGCCAGAGAAGATACTCGTTGATCAATCACGAACCGCCGCGGAGACAAAGGAAAACGCAGCGTGCAAGGAATCTGCTTCCTGACGACGCACGCGGCACGTCGCTGTTGCAGATACGGACGCGCATCGCGCCACTGTCCAGAAATCCCCCGGTGCAGAACAAAGCCGCCGCGCCGAACGCCAACAACCAGACAGCTGAGCTAAGCTAAGCGAAAGCTCAGTGCATGCGCGCACAATTTCCACTGATACAGCAGCCCATTTTCCACGACACAGCCATCACACAGCAAGAGGAACACTGTGGCAGCCTGCCAGTAAGGCACGAATTATGAACTGCATGGTATGCTTCGGTTTCATCCCGTGTATGTTTCGTTACGATGCTCTAGGAAGTTGGAATTCAGTTGTTCGCTTCTGGAATTTTTCTCTTCTTGGGCAGAAGATATTTCATCCCCCATTGTAACTGAAAAACTGGAAAAACACAGGCTTGATCTCCTTGAAAATTTGCTGTTTATGGTCACTAAGCTGCCCAGTTTTCAGAACCTTTGCTGGTCTAGAGTTCAGAAAGTAACCATCAATTGGTTATTTAAACTCCTTGGAACAAGGAGTGCAAAAAATTTGTTTTTTTGTTAATTTTGTTACTGAACTAATCAAGACAAAAAAAATGAGAGAAAATACCAGATGTGATGCCAAAAAAAAGAGGGTCAAAAGCAAGAGCAATCAAAGTTTCTGACTAAGAACTTAGTAACTAGATATGCAGTTATGAGCCAGGATATTTGTTATAGCCATGTTTAGTTGTTTACTTTAAACTGAAGATGTCGTCTGAAATTTATATAATTATTTCTCCAGTGTAATTGCAGCTATGTATCAGTGTAAAACTGTAAATCCAAGTCAATTCAAGCTCTTTGTATGCTTGTCATTTTTTTCTGAAAATGATAAACATTGAATTGAGTACAAGTACATTGTCTTTTTCTAGAAAATTTCATGACTTGTCTTCGTCTGGTGTTGGATCTAGAAAGGAAAAATATTGGATGGAAAAAAAATTCAATTGTAAGGTTATGATAACCCTCTCTCTCCATCAAACTCCCGTCAGAAAAAGATGACATTGAAACAATGAGAATTAGCACAAAACAAACTGTACTGCTTGTTTGTAACGACAAATTCTAGAGATAGGAGGTAGCATCTGATTAAAGGTTTATGTATGAAAAATGCAAATGCATCGACCTTATACACTCTCAAAAGTTAATTTGCAATCCAACTATCCAAAAATTTGTTCCTATAGACGTGGCTTCATAAAAGCACAGAAACATGCATTTTCTCTTAATGCAAGATGCACATCATAGTCTTAATTTGCAAGCGCTGGATGTATTGATTTCTAACATGTCTGAAAAACGCAGGCTTAAGCATCTAAAGTGTAAACTGAATGGAATAAATAAAGTATTATTGCCAGTAAAAAAAAAATCAAAACCACCACCAAGAGTGGTCAGTTAGGAGCACATACAAAAGCAGTAATAATGGAATACTGCTGTGGCACCTGGTACACAGGAAAATTCCACCATTGGAAAACCCATCTTATTTTGCCATCCATCCATCTACTCATCAGGGGAGCTCGACACCTCAGCCGGGGTGACCGGAACTCCATCATCGTACTCGCCTTTTTCGTCATCACTAATCTTCCCCAACGGCGACGAGAAGTCAAGCCGCATCCCCTGCATAACATCCTCGTAGGACTCCTCCAGATCCTGGGAGGTCAACTGGTGATACTCCACCAGCTGCATCAGGCTCTGGTTCTCCCTCGTCAGGTTGGCGTTCTCCTGCGCCAGCCGCGACTTCTCTGCCAGTAGAGCCTCCAATTGTAGTCTCACCTGTACAAGGTTTATGCAAGTGAGTTACTAGACAAGCAAGAAAAGCCACAGATACCATCCAAAAAGACTAACAAGTCCATCATAAGACGAAATGTGGCACAAGATGTTGCAATTAGCCTGCCTATTTATTTGATGCTCAAATGAAGAAATTGGTGGATAAGCTCGTGAACGAGAGAGAGATCAAGAACTGAGTCAGCATCACTCCATCATTACCAGGTCATCTTCTTCAGGGCTGACTCCGCTGTCATTTCCCTCTCTGAGTCTCTTATTCTCCTCCTCAAGCAAACCACACCTCTCCTGCATGAAGTGCAACTCCGACTTGATGTTCTTGAGCTCCCTTGCGAGCGCAGCTGCTCTGCTTGCCATTGAAACCGCCAGCTGCAGATTGAATTACAAAATCGAGCAACAATCAGCCATAGAAAGTAGAAACCACATGAGAAAAAGGAAAAATTTTATTGCAGGCAACCTACATTTCTGGCCCGCTTCAGGTTAGTGCTCTGCGCGACCTCCGCGGAGGCCTGCCCACCCCCCGTCCCCTGCCGCAGTTTGACGCCCGCTGTTTCCTCTACATCAGAACCAGCAGCCGCAGCCGCAGACGCTTCCTTTCCGGCGACTGGAGAATCGCCATCCAGGCCCGCGGCCTCCAACGAGTCGCCACACAGCCGCTTTGCCTTTGGCTCCTCTTCTTCCTCATCTAATTCGGCGCGGCGCTCGCATTCCCTCGCCTGAGAAGAGCACGTGGCCAGAGCACTCACTCCCTGGCAAGGATCACAGGGCACCATCAGATATCTAAAAATACATTCTCAATTTCTCAGGTCAGGAA
The DNA here is from genome assembly GCF_005286985.2 of Setaria viridis. Classification (NCBI taxonomy): domain Eukaryota; kingdom Viridiplantae; phylum Streptophyta; class Magnoliopsida; order Poales; family Poaceae; genus Setaria; species Setaria viridis. Next base: position 36,213,013 of record NC_048263.2, read on the forward strand.
GCTGGATGGGATCCGGACCTTCTGCGCGGCGGTGAGGGTGTCGGAGAGCTGCGCCAGCGACGCGGCGACGGAGTCCAGACCACGGACGAGCATCAGCGAGTCCTCCCGGAGGCGCTTCCCCCGCTCGGATTCCACCCCGCGCTGCGCCGATCCCCAGTCACGATACAGAGAAACTCAAGATCCGATTCGATAACAGACAAAGCGACAGAGGAGTCATCAGAGATAAGCAATCACCGTAGTGGCGGCAGCGGCGGGTTGTGGGAGCACGCCGCGGTCCTCGAGGATGGTGTCGACGCGGTTGCGGAGGCGGTCCCAGAACCGCCGGTCGTCGGAGGCGGGGCTGGCGAGAGCCACGGTGGCGGAGTCCATGGGACGCGAGGTGCACGGCGCAGGGGGAGCGGGCAACGGCTACTTTTGATTCCGGGTCGGAGAGGAAGGGGGTTGAATCGGGGGTAGAGCTTTAAATCGGGGGTAGGCGGGTAGCTTCGCAACGGTCGGATCGGAGAGGAAGGGGTGAAATCGGGGGAGAAAATAGCTGCTGCGGCGCGCCGGCTGGGGAGCGGGTCCGCGGTTTAGCCGTTTATTAGGTCCGTCTTTATAGTAGTTCGTTATCGTTATATTTTGAATGTGTCTAAGACTACTAATGATTAAAGTAGTGTCTCAGTGATTGTTTCGCTGTCTGAAATAATAATTATTTAAAAACTAGAGGAAACATACAGTGTATACTTAAAAAATGGATGCACATCTCGATTGCAGATTTGCAGGTTCATCATTCTAGTTTTGTATTGTACTAAGGCCTGGTTTGGTTCGTTTACTTACCCGTCACATCGAATGTTTATATACTAATTATGAGTATTAAACGTAGACTATTTACAAAATCCATTACATAAATGGAGGCTAAACGGCGAGACGAATCTATTAGACCTAATTAGTCCATGATTTGACAATGTGTTGCTACAGTAAACATTTGCTAATGATGGATTAATTAGGCTTAATAGGTTCGTCTCGCTGTTTAGCCTCCACTTATGTAATGAGTTTTGTAAATAGCCCACGTTTAATACTCCTAATTAGTATCTAAATATTGATGTGACACTTGCTTAAAAATAAGCAAAGGGAACCAAACGCCCCCTAAGTTAAACTGCTATAATTTTAATCACTGTATGAAGTGATAAAAATATAGTCGAAGCTGGATAAATTTGACTTAGTACAAAAATAAAAGACTTATAATTTGGAACGGATGGAGTATCACAACACTCACCCGTATCTATGGATGTCTAAAAAATTGGATCGCCAAATTTTAAGATTGACAAAGTCACCACTCAGATCTTGTTGATGACCACATAACCCACTGAAAGAAATAACCACATATGTAAAAAATCTGGTGATAGATTCTTAAATGGAGGAGGTACGAGCAATGCTTGGTTCTTACTTTTTTAATCTAAGGTTGACTAGAAATGAACGTATCTATATATGATTTGCAAAAAATGATTGGATCTTGATCTTAACGTGTGGAGGTTTGCTCAGGAGTTCTCAATAGACTTGTTCTTTCGAAGGAGGACAAGACGGAGACTGATCCATAACAGCAAGTAATTTGTACAGATTCTCATTCTATGATGGCGAGCAATGTGACGTGTTGCAGAAGCCGAACCAGCAATACTTTCTACGAAATCCGACCTCAAGCGAACGAGTCACAAGTGAACAACGCCATGACACAACGGGACAACCGAACCAGCAATACTTTCTACAAAATCCGACCTCATGTGAACAAGTCACAAGTGAACAAGGCCCTGCCAAATATTTAATAAGAACGTAACATCTGGCATATTACAAAATGAAATTCCTTAGTTGGTAATATACAAATAATTTTGTTTGTCAAGTTGCAACCTACATTCTTTTTGTTAAGTTGTTTTTTTCATTGTGGTGAGCATTTCTAGAGACCCTAGCACGTTGAGCTAAGAGATAGAGCATTCAATAAAAAGCTTACCAAGCTACAGCCGCAAAAATCAAAGGTATAAAAAGAGCGGTTGAGGGACAAGGTATCCACAACTCCCCACCGATCATGATACTGGTTGACCCTAACAGGTGGATCTGCCTAACCATGCTGTGCGGGCTAAGGTATGAAGACGTGTAGAGCGTAAATCAGGAGGTCGGACGAATCAATTCAGTTTGTATATCACGAGATTCATGTTGTAAATTGATTTCCTTATAACAACCACTAGGATTAGATCTTATTCGACTTGTAACCCTAGGTCGTCAGCCTATATAAGCCGTCTAGGGACACCCCCGAGGGTAGCGAACCCAACACACGTTAACTCTTCGGACATGTGATCAGCAATACAATCCATCAAAACATAGGAAGTAGGGTATTACTCTCCGGAGGTTCGAACCTGTCTAAACATTACGCCCCCTGTGTTACCACCCGAACCTGTCTAAACCTTGCACCCCTGTGTTACCATTCGAGTTCTTGGTCTTACGATCTTCCCCACCTACAAATCTACCACCTGGGTAACCCCTAGTGGATTACTGGTCACTAAATCTGAATGGTCATTTTCCTTTGTAGTTCTATCTGTTTTTTCCTGAAACAAATTCAATTATTATGTTATAACAATGGAACAATTTGAATATACACCCATCATGATTTTCTAGTCCTAAACTTATCCGCCAAAATTAAATTCCCGCAGTCCAAAGAGGCTTGTTTTGCTGAGGAAAGATGACGTTAGTTCCTAACATTCGATCCCGAGGACGCCCAATCTTATCACGAAGAATTCAAAACCGTCACTTTTGTGCGCTGATCAAGGCGGCAACATCGGTTAGGAGAAGACCACACGCATTGGGTCCGATTGGGTCGTCCGCCAAGTACGCACGCCACCGTTTCCTAGCCCACCACGAGTCTCCGTCGTGAAGAATGGTTGCGTTCGTGCCCGGGCACTGTCCTCTATATAAGCAGGTTAGCATCCTGAAGCTGCAACTCACTGCATATCTCAGCTGCTACAGCAGTGCCTGTGAGTGGGAAGCAAGGAGCAGAGCCATGGCCTCTGTTCCAAAGCTTCTCCTCCTCCTCTTCTTTTGCAGCTGTCACTCTCTCATTGCTCACGCAGGAGATGATCGCAGCTACACGGTTCTGTCCCTTGACTCTCTGAAGTCTGACGCTGTATGCTCCGAGCGCAAAGGTACAGTACGGTACACTGTCCGTGCACGTATCTGCGGTTTCCACTTGGCGATCGATTCTGCGCACAGTTGTAAATTGCAACCGTTTCCCTTGCTTCGATGATTGTTTCAGCAGTTCCGTTGCCCGGCGCCGCCACGGTGCCGTTGCACCACCGCCATGGCCCGTGCTCGCCGTTGAACATCACTAAGATGCCAACCCTGAAGGAGATGCTCCGGCGTGACCAGCTCCGGGCTGCTTACATCCAACGGAAGCTCTCCGCCGGCGCCAAGGGCGGCGCTGGTGACGTCCAGCAATCGGACGCCACCGTGCCGACGAAGCTGGGCACCTACCTCGACACGTTGGAGTACTTGATCACCGTCGTCATCGGCTCGCCGGGCGTGACCCAGACCATGCTCATCGACACCGGCAGCGACGTGTCATGGGTGCAGTGCAAGCCGTGCTCGCAGTGCCACTCGCAGGCGGACCCGCTCTTCGACCCCAGCTCGTCGAGCACGTATTCACCGTTCTCTTGCAGCTCTGCCACCTGCGCGCAGCTCGGTCAGGAAGGGAACGGCTGCTCGAACTCCCAGTGCCAGTACATTGTCAGGTACGGCGACGGCTCCAGCACGACGGGGACCTACAGCTCCGACACGCTCGCGCTGGGCTCCAACACCGTCACGAACTTCCAGTTCGGGTGCAGCCAGGTGGGGTCGGGCTTCGACGACCAAACCGACGGGCTCATGGGGCTCGGCGGCGGCGCGCCGTCGCTGGTGTCGCAGACGGCGGGGACGTTCGGCACGGCCTTCTCCTACTGCCTCCCAGCGACCTCGAGCTCCTCCGGGTTCCTCACTCTCGGTGCTGGAACTGGAAGCTCGGGCTTCGTCAGGACGCCCATGCTCAGGAGCAGCCAGGTCCTCACGTTCTACGGCGTACGCCTTCAGGCCATCAGGGTGGGTGGGAGGCAGCTCAACATACCCTCCTCTGCCTTCTCCGCCGGGGAGATCATGGACTCCGGCACGGTCATCACGAGGCTGCAGCGGACGGCCTACTCGGCGCTGTCGTCGGCGTTCAAGGCCGGGATGAAGCAGTACCCGCGGGCCCCGTCCAGCGGCATCCTCGACACGTGCTTCGACTTCAGCGGCCAGAGAAGCATCACGATACCGACCGTCGCGCTGGTGTTCTCCGGCGGCGCGGTCGTCAACCTCGACGCGAACGGGATCATTCTGGGCAACTGCCTCGCCTTCGCTGGGAACAGTGACGACAGCTCCTTCGGCATCATCGGCAACGTGCAGCAGCGCACGTTCGAGGTGCTGTACGACGTCGGCGGGGGCTCTGTGGGCTTCAGGGCTGGGGCGTGCTGATCGCTGCGCGCAAGGACTGAAGGACACTGTCACTACTTGTTGGTGGCTCATGGCTGCGAGGTAACAGACGTGAAGTGGGCAACCATCAACTGCAGCACTTCGATCTCAACTATCTATATATCTTCGCGATTGCAATAACGCGCGATGCAAGTGCGCAAACTACGAACCGAATGATAATTGTAATTTTCTCCGGATATACAGTTATTAATAAAGATTGATAATTACTATTGCTCTTCGCTTTGTTGATACTAAACTACTTGGTAGTAGTCTATATACGGATGATTATGGGAGTATATATGTTTCATCATGCCTCTTGGGCGAGACACGCCACTATTACATTACAAGACAGCGTCTCTACCTGATGAACTCTCAGAAGTTAACTGATTAGGTAACATTCACTAACTAATCAAGCTCTTAACCAATGATTTTGAACATCGATAAGAATTTCAAAACTTTCGTTCCGGTGAAGGTCAAACTTGGTGCGCGTCATATCATCACAACTCACGAGTCCAATCTTCCGGAGGAAGGACAGAGCAAAGTCGCCCTACGAACACTGCACTACTTGGCTGCCTAGGCTGCCTATATTAGCAGCCCACCGTCACCGAAAGAGACATCGATCGCGAAAGCACGCCGTAATTGGAAGGCGTGTCAAAGCATACGTGAAGGATCGTCGTCACGGAGTACGCTGTTAACGATCCTTCACTGTCAAAAATCGTACGTGCTTGATGGTTTGGACTTTGGAGTTTGGACACCGACCACGAAAAAGCACGCCGGCCGAATCAATTGGAGTAGTAGACTGGAAGAGCACGAGATATGCAATAAGAGAGGGAGGTTCCTTTTCTTTTGAGAAAAAAAAATAAGTTCAGGAGGAGGGGAAAAAATCCTTTTCTTTCTGTACTGGGCCTTCAACCAGCCCAAAGACTCACTTGATGGTCCAGCCCACAAGAGAGATCAGTTGTAGGCTTGTTGACCGTCGTTGTTATTTTCGAGAGCGTCAACGTTTGTAGCAGGATGTCAGCACACGATGCCGTTCGGCGGCGCGGACGGACCCGTACGACGCCATGCCGGCATGCCGCTGTGGAAAGCGGACTGCAGCGCCGCGTACACGGTCGAAGGCAGGCGGGCGATCACCGTGCCGGTGTCCACTTGTCCACCACCTCCCTCCCCGGTCGCGAACGCTGACGCGCCGGCGCGCTCAGGTGCTACCCGCTGACGACGCTGGTGCCCATCAGGATCACGACGCAGTACGTCGGCGCTCAGCGACCACACAGCAACTGCGTCGTGGACCGGGAAGCCCGGCGTCATCGGGAGGTAGGACAAGAACACCCGCCGTAGGAGCCCGGCCGCCATCTGCAACGGATCCGGCCTGGCGTTCTGAACCTCCCGTCCTTCGGCGTCAGCGCCAGCATATGTCGTCGGATCTCGGAGCTGCTCGCGACCGTGGTTGTGGACACGTCGCCATAGATGGTTAGATGCCCAGCCACGCTCACAGCACAACGGCGTAGAACGACGACTCATCACATCAGTATGTTCATCACATTCAGGGGGCCGACGGGGTCAAGGAGGGGATCGGGGCACGTCCGACGCCTGCGATTGCGGTGCGGCGCAAGTGAACAAATTCGAACACAGCCGATGGACGATACGCTTGAAATTGTAACTCGTGCGTGCCCCGATGGTTGCGGGCAAAAATGGAATTGACCCGTTAAACCCGTAAATCTTTCTGACGGAAAAACGTAGATCTCATGCAAATCGACGTCGCGAGGCTGCAGAGTCAAATAAAGTTGATGACATTGGTGGATTAACCACCATGTTATTGACGCAAATGATGAATTACATCGAGTCTAATTTCCTCACCTAAGCAACTGGCCGACGATGGCCCTACAAATTTCCTGACACTCATGCTAGATATCGAAAAGCTAACATTACTCCCTAAACCGATGTGACCCACTATCAAGTATCGATGGAGAAAACCAGACACCTAAGCTCAAACCTCCACGAGCAAGGTGACGACACCCACGACCACGAGCCCTGCTACAACAGACGAAACAACGCTGAGCGCACGCCTAGTCGCGCCGCTGGGCGCCGGCATCGGGCTCGGGCTTGGGGTGGGCGTGGGGGTGGAAGCGGATCCGGAGCCGACGACGACCGACGGCGCGGCGGGCGACGAGGCGGCGGGGGTGGGCGTGCCGCTGCCCATGGCGGTGGGCGGCATCCCCGGAGCCGCCGCGGGGGCGCCGGTCAGGGAGGAGGGCGCCCTGACGCGCGCGATCATCCGCTGCCCCGCCTCGCAGTGGCCCGGGACGCCGCTGACGAAGTAGAAAGGCCCGGTGCCGTCGAGCCTGAACTTGGTGTCGCCGCTCGTGAACCGGCTCAGCGGCGTCTCCGTGCTGCACTGCTTGTAGTCGTCGTGGCTCACCAGCAGCACCGAGTCGTTGGCGTACTTGAAACCTGCATGCATCAGAGCGATATATCGATCAAACACGCGCATTCCATAGGACAAGTAGAGAAACTAAAGAACAACCAAGCAGTGTGCGTACTCAGGATGTCGCCGACTTGGAAGCGGTTCCTCTTGGCCCAGTGGTTGTACGTCTCGGTGCCGTTGCCCGACGGCACCGCCCACCCCCGCTCGTCGCCGACGTTGAACACCGCCGGAGGCAGCGCCGCCACCGACGCCGCGAGGAGGGCGCAGGAGATGGCGAACACGGCGAAGCGGAGGCTGGCCATTGACGCTCAGCGGATGGAACAGGGCTACAAGATCGCCGGGGTCGCCTCACTCGATCGGAATGGAGCGCTAGAGAGGAAGTTGATCGAGCCTTTGGATTGGTGTTTCGGCGTGTGAGCCGTGACCAGTGCGGCAGGGTGTTTATATAGACGGTCTCGGAAGGGAGCGGCGGCGCTGGCGAAAGTTGAGGGCGGAGTGGAGGCTTGCGAAATGCGCATGCCGTTGCCCAGGCGCATGCACCGGCGCTCCGCACGTCCAGGCTTCAGGTGCTCCGGATCTCCGATCTCCAGGCCTATCGGCTAGTAACCGCTGGGCTAAGTTTAAGACCAGTCAAACAGTCAATCAACAATGGCGTTTGAACTTGAACTCTGAAGCAAACGGCACGCCGGTAGCACACAGATGGGCTCGAGCATCTTTTGGGCCTCTTTCACAAGGTAGTTTGGGTTGGGCTGGAAACAAAGGCTTGGGCTTTTAGATTGTTTGCCTAGCGGATTAAGACGGGGCCTACATGATTCGTAATCTCCACCAGGACACGGGTTAACGAAGAAACCGCCAAAGGCTATTTCGGTCAAGTCGCTTGTTTCAGTTGTGAAAGTGTGAAACCAAAACCCTCTCCGAACCCAGCGGCTGCTCCGGCGGCGGCGGCGGCGCGTTGAGATGGCCGACGACGCGGTGGGCGAGCAAGCCGCGGTGGCGGCGGGGGACGGGGCGCAGACTCCTGCGCTGTCGAAGAGCGCGAGGAAGAAGCTGCAGAAGCAGGAGCGCCAGGCTGAGCGGAAGGCGGCCCGGAAGGCGGCGGAGAAGGAGCGGCGGCGCGCCGACGTGGAGCGGCGGAGGCGCGAGTGGGAGGAGGCGCTCGCCGCGGCGCCGTCGGACGAGGCGCGCGCCGAGATGGTGGCGGCGCGGCGGGAGACGCGGCGCGAGCGGGTGGGCCGGCGGGCGGAGGAGCGCGGGGCTCGCGCGGAGCGGCTCCGGCGCGCGGCCGAGGGCGCGGGACAGAAGGTGGTGCTGGACCTCGAGTTCGCGGACCTTATGCGGCCCAACGAGATCCATAGCCTCACGCAGCAGGTGAAATTGACCTTCTTTTGCTAGTAGATTCTGAACTGAAACGAATTTACTGTTGTGGTTGGGATGACACTAGTTAGTCATTAGTCTGTGTGATTCCTGAAGGAGCGAATATATGAGTAGTTTCTCTGATGTTTTTCGATAATCAGGAATGATCCATTTCGATATATGGACATTATTGAAAGAGCATCTAATTTTGGTAAAAATGTGTAGTTAACAATAATTGAACTGTGGCCGTTTTGCTAAAATCAGATTTGTGGTGTCTGTGTGAAGGCTGTAAACCCACTACAGAATTAGATTTGTTAGAGAAACTACTGCTTCTTTGTCTTACAAAATTAACCTTATAGCAGTTGTAGTATATACTGAATTTGTGGCCGCAACCTGTGATAGTGTTCTTAGAAGAGCTCTTGTTTTGTGTGCAGGGTTCCTGTGTTCCCATTAGCAAATTCTACATTTTGTATTGTAAAAAAATCATGCCTTTAATGTACATTTAAAGTTAAGTAAAGATGCAAAATTCAATTTCAAATTCATCCTAGATGTCAAGAAACAAAAAGTACAAGTAGTCGATCCAGGATGTTCATAATGTGCTAAAGTATCAATGTAATTTTTTAATCTCAACATAAGAGATGAATTTGGCATAGAATTTCTGCATGCTTATCTATATTAGTATTACAAAGTTTCCAACATGTTGGAATAACTCTGTTCTTACTAAAAAGAGACAGCTAGCGCCCATGTTTATTTCTGAAACTTTTTACAGCATGCTTGTGATAATGGATCAGAGGGCACTAGTACCTATGCCTGCATTGCATAGTATTGTAAAATATCTCTGTCAAGCTCCAATGCTCCATATGTTCTGCAAGCATACAATTTAAAAACAATCTGAGAAACAATTTTACCCATTAACTAATGTGTGTTGCAGATTATGTACTGCTATGCAGTGAATGGGAGATCTGCAAACCCAGCTCACCTGTGGTTGACAGGTTGCAGTGGAGAAATGGCGACCCATCTTCAGAGAATTCCTGGGTATGATAAGTGGATCATTGAAAAAGCAGCCAAGCCTTATCTTGAAGCATTTGAAGATCGTAAAGAAAACCTTGTGTATCTTACAGCAGATGCTGAGACTGTGCTTGATGATCTAGACATGTCAAAAATATACATCATTGGTGGCCTGGTGGATCGAAACAGATGGAAAGGCATAACATTGAAAAAGGCTGCTGAGCAGGGCATTCAATCTGCGAAGCTTCCTATTGGAAACTATTTAAAGTTGTCAAGTTCCCAGGTGAGCATGATGTTTCTGCCTTTTCATAAGAGAAATTGAAGTGTTGGCTTGCCTCACCATATCCTTTGTTGTGTGTACCATGTTATTATATTCTTAACCGTTTTAAGGGAAAATTACCCTAGTTAAGTTTTTCTTTCTGATTTTCCGAATATTAAGACTTGAATGCAGCACTGAACGAGTGATGAGTTGTTAAGCTACTGCACAAGTTGCTAGGGTAGTTTCATTGAACTATCCACACTTATAGCTATCTTAATTTTTTCTTTATTAGTAATGAAATGGTAGTTTGCATTGGAATATCTTATCTGAATCTGCAACTCTGGATAAGTTTGTACTGAGATCATCCATCTCCTTGTGTGTCAACCACGCAGGTTCTTACAGTTAACCAAGTGTTTGAGATAATGCTAAAGTTTGTGGAAACAAGGGACTGGAAGACGGCATTCTTCCATGTGATTCCACAGAGGAAGCGGGGAGAAGCTGAAGCTGGAGATGATGAGACCAAAGTAAGCTTGGACGATAATGATGATGATGCTGAAGAAGCTGCAAATGGAAATCTTTCTGAGGAGGACCTGAAAAAGGTTATCGATGAAGACGTGGACGACGATGGGGATGAAGAGCTGGAAGACGACGAAACCGATGTTTCCAACAAGAGGCAGTGTGTTAGACGTGAAGACGTGGAGGCTGGGGATCAGGATCACTCCGGTGCTGTAGCAGAGGCGACACCAGCTGGGCTAGACGCTACTACACCGCAGGCTGAGCAGGCCAAGGAATCAAACAACGGTGGCAAGGACGACTGAAGAACAGTGAACCCCACGTTTGTCACTGTTTTGCAGACAGCTTTGTTTTGGTGGTTTTGGGCGTTCTGAAATCCATGTATTTCAAATCAATTATTTCTCTTTGTGTATTTGGACCTGACCATTTTGTAGTAATCATCGTATATTAGTACAACGGGCTCGCAACCTGGCGACCGGCATAGGTAGCCTAATGCTCCGGTCTTTTCAACGTGAAAGCTGGAATGAAATGAAGTGGAATACCTGATGTCTTGCAGTTGTTGAAGTACTGGATGAAAGTACTAGGTGAAAGCGAAACACCTTTTGTTCTCTCAAAAAGATGGAATGAAATGAACTCTGGGATTTGACGCTCAAACGTACGCACGCGCGCACGCTGGTGCGTGCCAAGCGCTCTTTGTACTGCCCACAGTAACAATTACGGGTGAAGTGTTCCGGCATGGCGCTGCGGCGTCTCCGCCTGCATGCATGGCTACAGGGAACGCAGGATATTTCGTCACGCGCGCAGACGCAGGCTGTACGTGCAGCCGTGCAGCAACAAAAATAGACCTGACCTCACGCGGTCGTGCGTACAGTAGAGAGAGAGAGCATAGGGAAGGAGCTAGTAGGCAAGTAGCTTGCAGAGAGAGAAAGAGAGAGTGAGAGGGAGAGGAGGAGAGAGCTCACAAAACTAGGCGAGCTGCGGCCTGCAGTTCCCGAAGCGGCAGCGCGCAGGGCATGCACTGGAGCAGGGGAAACGAAACGAAGACCTGCCGATACCATGCATGCAGGAGCAGCAGCTAGCAGCCAGAACACATACATACGCTAACCCGGCAGAATTGCGCGGAAGCTGCGCACTTACCGGCACTTGTCGCGCGCGCCTCGCACTCGCAGCAGCCAGCCACGCCACTAGAGTGCCTGCAGCCGCGCAAGCCAAGTAGTCAACCGGCCGGCCGGCGGAGCGCCGGAGCCCCCCGCCCCGCCACCAACGATATCTGTAGTGTTGCCCGCCGCTACTAGCTACGGGTGGGGGCGTGGTCGATCTGCCCACGAATACGTGCGTACGCCCGCGTTCTCGCTGATCAATCGACGCGTTCCGCGCCATGCACCGCCATGGCTTCTTCGCGCGACGTGTACACTAGCATGGAGTAAATTCGTTCCCAGCACGTCGTACAGTCTCTGTTTTTCGTCTTCCAGGATTGGATCCAGCTACATTGATTATATTGTATATTCGTCCTTGATTACTTGACCTTTCACAACAAAAATGCCTTTTTGCATACGTCTATGAACCACGCAGAACGCGGCTAGCTAGGCAACATCCATAGCACTATAGCACAAACAACGCATGTCCTCAAACGACACCATTGTTCGAACTGTACATTAAACGGCAACTGCGTGAACAGAAGTAGACGACGAAGATACACGAACAGTTAATAAGCTGAAAAAGCGTGCAGGAAATAATCTCATCGACCGTCACCGAACATGATACTACTAGCTGGAGCAAGCATTGGATCGGACTAACAAGAAAAACTAGTAGGGAAGTTGAGAAATTAAGCATGGAAGTACGTAGCAGCGGCACACGTATTAGGAACCGCATGCATGCGTACGTGCAGATAGATAAAGGGCTCGCTGATGATGAGCGAACTGCTAATATGATTGCTACTTGTACGACGCGAACGGGTGCTGGTGCTCGAAGCCGCCGCCCTGCGACGCGCTCCCGCCGCTGCTGCCGCTGCCGTCGCCGCCGCTCCCGCCGTTGCCGGGCGCGTACGCGGCGCCGGATCCCCCGTAGTACGCGGCCATGGCGTGCTCGCCGCCGTACGCGGGGTCGTACGGGTACGGCAGGTACTGGTGGTGGCCGCCCTGGTGGTGCGGCATGGCGAACCCGTGCCCGTGGCCGTGGTGCGGGGGCACGGCGCCCCCGTACATGGATGCGTGGTGCAGCTGCATGTCGTGGTGGTGCGGCGGCATGGCAGCGCCGGGCGCGCGGGGCTTGAGCATCGGCGGCGGCGCCATGGAGTGGTGGTGGTGGTCGCCGCCGCGCGTTGCACCCGGTGGGAGGCCGCCGACGCCGCGCGCCTCGCCCTCGAACTCGCGGTAGCGGTGGAGGTAGACGCTGAGCGGGTCGACGTAGTCGTCGAAGCCGAGGCGGCTCATGGCCCAGAGCACGTCCTCGGCGGTGATGGTCTTGCGCTGCTCCCGCTGGCACCGCTCGTTGGCCTCCCCCGTGATGAAGCTGATGTACTCGGACACGCACTCCTGGATCGTCTCCTTGGCGTCGTCCGAGATCTTGGCGTGCGGCGGCAGCACGCGCCGCATGATGCGGATCACGTTCGCGATCGGCATCAGCCGGTCCTGCTCGCGGATCGGCGGCGGCGCAGCCTGCTGCTGGGCCTGCGCGCCGCCGCCGTTGTTGCTGCCGCCGTTCGCCGCGCCGGCAGGGAGGAAGCCGCTACTGGAGTCCATTGGCTCTCTCTCGCTACCTGAAAGCTAGCTAGGGTTGGCTTGCTCGTCAGCTCGTGATCGAATGGCGTAGTGGCCGGGATCGAGTGGGGACTGCTAGCTGCTTGGCTTGCCTTTGTGGTAGCTACCACTACCAGGGAGTGTGTCGTTCTTGTGATGTGTGAGGATACGTTAAATAGGAGGCTACGAGGTGTTGACCAGGTGGTAGCGAGCACACAGGCTACTCCTCTAGGCATGGAGCTAGAGAGGCACGGCAAGAGGCGATGGCGATGGCATGCATGCACCGTACAGGGAGGCGCCTGTTCATGACAAGTGGCGGAGGATTCTGCGACGAAGCACTGCTCCGCCGTCTGTCTGCGTGCGTGGGCGTGGCCGAGTTGTCACGCGCGAAAGATGGAACGTGAAAATGGATGAATCGGGTAGTACTGTTGTTGCATCGTCGTACGCCATGGTCACGGTCGCAAAAGATACGCATGCATGATTTATTGGTTCAACGTACGTGGTAGTGGTGCCTATGGATTAGATTTGTTAGTGGTATTTCAAGTGTCATTTTGCATTTTCAAATGTTTTCAAACTTTTGAAAACGAGACGTGTATCATGTGGATGGGTGGTTAACGCACGCACGCATGCATGCATGGAATGGGTCGTTGCTGTCTTGCTGAAGATTGAAAAGGCCAGCGGCCAACCGAGCGTTTTTGCTGCTTCCCAACACACACATCCAATACCTTTCAATGCTTCTTTTGACTTCCTGCTGCACTGTTTCTACCTCAGTAAAAAACACTACTATGACCCATCTGGTACATGAGCCTAGTACGACTACATGAGCCAGGGTGATGATGTGGCAAATTTGCTTGCGTGTGCACTGAGCTCCCGATCAGGCAGGCCGAGCCTCATCTGCTTCGATAAGGATAAGCAACAATACCTCAAAGATCAGTACTCAACACCACGGCACCCTTAGCGAAAAAAGAAAATTACAAGCACGTCCTGCAGTGTCGCTGTCCTCGCAACCGACAATGCCTCGTAGTGGATCGGAGCTCGCCATCATCATCTCCCAGGCAACAGCAAACAGAAGAGGACGGTCTCCATGACCATCCATCCCCGAGCTCGTATCAGCACAAATCACCAATTCACCATTGCAGGCTACACAAAACAGAAGCCGCAGTAGGTCCCAAGAGATGGGGAAAATTAGGGTAAAGCACCAATGAAAGAACCTCGACCGGGGCAGCAGCAACACACCAAAACAGTCTTGAATTCTTGATACTGATCCGTTGACAGTTGACACCGCGCCAGAGAGAAACAGAGAGGAGCACCACTGCTCCCAAATCCCACTGGCCCGAAACCGCGGTCTGCCGCATCTCCGAAAGCCATGAAGGCCACCGGATCGGAGCCGGGACGGCCCGGCGTCTCGCCGATGAGAGCGACTGCAATCGTCGAGGCCGCCTCCTGATTCGCCCAATTCACTGTAGCGAAGGGGAAAGAGGTTTCGAGAGGACGTCCTGATTCATTGGCCTACTAGCTCCAGCGGCGTGCGATCGACACAGATGACTACAACAATCACCGGGCCGATTAAGCTGCCCTGCATGATTTTTGGTTGCATTCCCAGGTGGAGGTGGTCAAAGCTAATCACCATTACTAGCTCAGGCAGCACCTTTGCCGGAGCCAGGATCTCAAATTCGGTGGCCTGGCGTAGGATACACCTTCCTGGACCAGCATGCATAGCGCAGAATTACTAGCATGACCTGATGAGGCTTCCCTGGTCGCCGAGACCGAATCGGCAATTGCCAAGGTGCCGCGAACCCCAACGGCGATCAAGGTGTGGCACCCAAAATAAATGCGCAGGACAGCACATCAGCACCGTACCATATCTTTTGGGTAATTTTGCTCCCGGACACCGTTCAATGTTGCTATTTGCTGACGGACACTACTCAAATTCATCTCTAGAACACTCTTCAGTTATGGTTATTTGCTATTAGACATTATGTCTAATATAATAATAATTTTTTGTAGTGGTGGGAGAGAGAGAGAGTAAAAATGACCAAACTGACCTTGCTAATATCCCTAGCGGACTGCGGACCGCTGCTGCAACATAGCGTGGCCGCGTGCCGCGGCAGTGCCGCGTCGTGCACTCGCCATGCTGCTGCAGCAGTGTGCTCGGCTTCTGGTGCTGACTAAAGTAAAAAGCTAGTCGGCTCCTGACTGCTCTGGTGTTAACTATAGGCCTCAAGTAGTAGTAGTACTAGTTCCTCCTCATCAGGGATAGTTCATGCATGCTTGCTTATAGGAATGAATGGATTTTGTATATTTATGTAAGGATCGTTTATGTACCTAAGTGGATGGATTCGATGATTTCTTCACTTTTTGCATCTCTTTGCATCTCTCTTCTCGTTACAACATGTTACAACCAATCCCAAATGGCCAAACCCATCGACTGAAGTTCCATTCAACGAAAGCTTCCAAGGGCCATTCCAAGCTGCCACCCTGTAGAATAAGGGGGTGTTTGCCTAGCAAGGCTAAAGTTTAGTCCTGTCACATCGAATGTTCGGATGCTAATTAGGAGAACTAAATATGAGCTAATTATAAAACTAATAGCAGAACCTCTAGGCTAAATTGCGAGACGAATCTATTAAGCCTAATTAATCCATCATTAGCGAATGGTTACTGTAGCACCACATTGTCAAATCATGGACTAATTAGGCTTAATAGATTCGTCTCGCGATTTAGCCTAGGGGTTGTGTAATTAGTTTTGTAATTAATCTATATTTAATACTCCTAATTAGTGTCAAACATCCAATGTGACAGGGACTAAAGTTTAACCTATGCCTCCCAAACACCCCCCTAAATCAAGGACGAGATTGAGGGCTGGGGCCGATGCCACGGAGGACGTGACGGCTGTCGTGAAGGATTCGCTCCTCCCGTCGGGCGTCGGCACCTGCAGCCCCAGCCGCGGCAAACTCCAAGGCATGCGGGATGCGCACCAGGCAGGTGGAAGACTGACGTGTGGACCCCACGTTACAAGGGTAAAATTAACTTTTCATATGTTTTCTCTCTCCTCCAGAGTAGCAAATTATTATTTTAATAGTTATGGTGTCCGAGAGCAAATATCCACCGAAGAGTGTCTATTAGCAAAGACAAATTTGAGTAGTGTCCATCAGTAAAAATCAACATTGAATAGTGTCTCCTAGCAAAATTTCCCCGTATCTTTTCATCTTTCACAGAGCAAATATGCAGCATACAATTATTGCTTAACCCTCCTGACTTTTGTTATTGAAATGATACATTGACTAATTAGTGACAGCAGCTTCTTCCTTTCTCCTTGAGCTGTCTCTTTACAAAGAGAGGTAGGGTAAAGAGTTGTTTCCTTTCCGATGGTTTGGGCTGACCACGTGAGTCGTCGTCAGTTGCTTGGCGTAGAGGGTGTTGATGAAGTCCCATAATCTTGTTCTTGGTTGTTGTTTTCAAGTAGAGGAAGAAGAAGAGCTTCTCCTTGAACCAACGGTGAACTTGAGCTTGGGGACTAGGAAGAGGAGGTCGATGTGTTATGGTGATCTTCTATGGCGTGGTGATGATCTTGGGTATTATTCTTGCATCTCCTTGTGTTCTGTAGTTCTTGGCTTCTTGGGCAAGAGTCAAGAAAGATTGAAAGAGTGGAAGTGGGGTAGTAGAGTACCCTCATGTTGAAGGTGTGGGCTGATGAGTAGGTACTGTGTGGTGACACGCGACGAGCCGGCAACATATATGGTTCCATGCATATGCACTCACGGTTGGTCAATGTTGGACTAGGGTTCCCACCACGAACCATGGTCAATGTTGGCTCAAGACTGACATGGTTGGATGAGTTGATCCAGTTGGGGCTGTGGCAGTCTATTGAGTACCAGGCCAACTGACGTGAGCTAAGGCACGGTTTGACTACTCTTCAATAAAAAATAGAGTTTAGCCTTGTAATTACAAGCATCATCTAACTAAGAATGAGTACATGCTTAATGATATATTCATGATGACATGGTTTTGCACATGATTAGGTTTTGCTTTGTGACATACTCTACCTGACCCATCCTCGTTCCTCCACATATCTTGCTTCATCAAGCACATTGGACCCATCAACCCACTTGCATTCCCCACATCATACTAGCAAGTAGTAACTCTTTTGATGCTGGAGCCAATCATGTTTCCCTGCAGCATTGTCACCACTACATTTTCTATCACTAGCCTCTAGCTCCACCTGCACTCCTCCTCCCTAACTTTCTGCTTTTGCCACAGCCGCCTCTTCCACTACATGGCTATTATTATTTTGCATACTTGCACCATAAAGCGATGACCCTCCTTTTCTCCTTCACAATGGCAGTCATCTCAAGTAGCACCATCACAAGGGTTGTCACCTTCTCAATACTCTCCATGGTATGTTGTATGTCTTTTATAAAGATGGCATGCTAGCCTTCCACTGGTGCCCTCGTCCACGGCAACAAAGGTGAACATGCCCATTGCCTTGATGATGCACTAGTTGTTGATCATGCCGCACACACAGTTTGTGAGGTCCATGTCCTTGCACTCATGCTTAATAATATGTGTATTATTATGTCAGGCGCGCGCCCATGTGTCCACTATGCATGAATCGCTCCTGCTGATCGGTGGCGCCAGTACTGGTGTTGGTGTGGCTACTACTATGTTGCCTCCCTCAGTAAAGCACCAATATATTGTGTCTCACACAAACTTGATGAGATCCATATCATTGGCATTTGGAACTCGAGCACGCCGAGCGGTACTACCTTGGCTAGCGGGGTCCAAGCCTACTCCACCCACCCTCCTCCTAGTCGATCAGCACAATGTCAATGTTCATGACTACAAACACTAGGAAACCAACATGAGTGTGCAACACGTATGTGTTCTATCTTGAGTCTTAGCGAGAGGCATATCTTACCATTAGGTTCACTAGCCATTGAGCCTTGATGCCCCTACAAGTCACCTTCGAATTGATGTTGAGGTGTCTTCTAATATGAGCAGCCTAATCACCTTTGTTGTTGTGGGCAATGGACTTGTCTCTATATCCTTTCTGTTGGCTAGATATTTGGCATCTTGAACACAAACGTAAGCCTTTGGTTGGCAACCTCGAGAGTTGACCAAGCCCTGATCTTCCTTGTGCACCCCTTCATGCTCTGTAGCATTGGCCTTGCCATTTGACCGAAAAACCTAGTGCGCAGAGCAACCTACAACTATTCACAATTTGCTTGGCTTACCATGGCTACTGTTAATATGTCCATTTCTTTCTTCTGATCGTGTGCATCTATCTTAACCCCCAGCGGCCCTACTATTTGTTGCCTTCACACTCGAGTGAGTCCCAAATAATGCTCTTCCCATGGAGGCATTGAGGATTGCTCCCTAGATGCAATGCCCTGCCCTAAATCAAATCCAAGACGGGCGCTCCCGGCCTCACCGCCATGCCTCGCTCCACTGGACACTGGTAGGTGCACTCTCCACTCATGGTTGTGAAGCTGCATAGTTCTAGGTTTTGATTTGCTTGCCCATGCGCTACCCATTGCTAGAACACTCTAGCTGCTAGGGTTTTCTAGCTCTATGTTGCAGTGCGAGATCGGGGATAGCAAGATGCGGATAAACTTTTTGTGTGTTTTCTTTGATGCATGAAGGGATGGGAGAGGGGTCCAAACCTAGAACTTCCTGTCCCCTGTAACTAATCTGGACTCATCTCAATCAAAACCCAACTCTTAATCAAGGTGTTACCACAATGAAAGGCAACGATTCAGAGTAGGGAGAAGTTGGATGTTTTAAGGTAGAGCAGTCGATCCCAAGGAACATTTAGAACTTCTTGTCATAGGTTGGTGTAAGATGTGCATATCCAGTTCGTACTTGCAATAATGGTAACTAGGTTAAGTGTATAGATATAGGCATCTATGACATGTGTCCAATAGGCACCATCTTTTGCAAAATAACATGAGGGGAGAAAAGTGGTTCTTCTTCTTGTGCCTAAGAAATATAGAAGTGAATGCGCTTGTAACGAGTGGCAAATCCTCAAAAAAAACCATAAGTGGAACCTGGTACATAAATTCATATGAAAACTCTGGCCTAGAGTAGGTCCTGGCATGTGCTAGCTAGTACAGTTGGCTTAGGCACATTTCAACTACTAGAGGTTTCGAATGATAACTGCATATTTGTTTAACCATAAAATTTGGCATTTTTCATTTTTTTTGCATGCTCAATTTGGTGCTGATCTCTCGCTATGCATGGCTCATTCCATTTTAGGCTTCCTTTAGCAGGCCATGGATCAACATGGATTAAGGTCCGATCCATGCCACATGTGGAAAAAAATATACACATGGGCTAAATTCACATATCAGGAAAAAAAGCGTACTTAGCACCGCGTGGGTTGTGGCCACTCCTCCGTCTTAACCTAGCCTTTATGTGTACGGTGCACCTCGGGCTTTGATCGGTGTGGGATCTAGGTGTCGTGGGACTGTGTTAGTATTTTCTTAACGTTCACGAATAATTCGCAAGCGCACGAATATACCGTTGTAGCACTTCACCCGGAGAGTATTCAAGGTATCGTATTTTCTTAGGGAACGGGAGCATAAATGTCTTCTAGCTAGTTCAACCCAAAGACGATAAGAGAAAGAATGGTCCCGGTAGCGAGGTTGTCTAAGGATAGAGATCATGGAAGGATAAACTTGGCTACGGAACACTCGCTTTGGAGCACCGATTTACACCTGGTCTGCCAAGTGCCTCTGGCCTTTAGCCCTACGCTGAACCCGAACGGGGAGGGTTACAAAGGATGGACAGGGCTGTCACCACCTGCCATCTACCTCAACTAACCGTGGGGAAAGGTAGCAAACAAAGGTAACTTCTAGCCTATACACCACGTCTACGCTATCGATTACTACTCTAGCGTCGATCAGGATTATTTGTCTTTATCAGGAGTCCTTTACTAGAGTATCCGCCACAAGGACGAACAATGAACCCGCAAGTGAATAATAACAAGAGCTTAGCCTTACCAAGAACTCATCACCATAGACGAACTTGGATACTTACTCAAGTGGATCGTATCCAACGAGGTACAAGCCGAGAAAGGTCGCCGACAAACCCGGAACTCCTCCTCCGGACTACATCCTCACTCTCTCCCTATCCTATGCTACCGAAGTAGCTCTAGTGTGGAGTCCCCCTCTTCTCTTGTGTTGTGTCTTGATGTGGTGTGGTGTGGTGTCACATGGTGTGGAGTGTGTGGTGATGTCTTGAGAGGGGGCTCTCCTCCTCCTTATATAGCTGCTAGAGGACGGTTTCCGGGCGGCATATTCAGGGAATCTTTGCCAAACGCCTTGGGGGATGAACGAGGGAGTGCCACGTGGAAGCTGGGCTCGAGGGGAGACCGTCCAGGTTTGACCGAACCCCTGGTTGCCGCCTTCCGCAACTGCCTTCTTCTGGTAGGCCTCTAGGTGGATCCTGATGTTGGGTCTTGTGGTCCTCCTTCGAATTGGGCTGATCTGGTTTATCTTGTAGATCCTTGATTCTTGTACTCTCTTAGGATATTCTTGAGGTGGTGTTTCTTATTTGTTTGAGCACACTTTATCCCCTTATGCAGACATGATCTCGTACAAAATGTGATTTACCACAGCTTGTGGAAATGGTTAGAATAAACCCCTGTATCTAGTTTGGTGCTTGTTATTTCACTATCTTTTACAAGAGTTGACGGTCAGATTTGGTTTTAAGGACCGTCAATGTAATATTCCAAAAATTTGAAATATTAAATTGAGAGAAATTTCCAAAAATTTAAAAATTTTATTTGAATTGTGTGCTCATTTCATAATTGAAATCAAATTCCACTCTCTTATCTAAATTCCCTATTAATCCAATCCCAAACTATTTTCAAAACTTGTGTGGTTTGATTTCGTTCTGTTTGGATTTTATTTGGATCTCAAATATGAGTGTGTTTGAATTTTGAATCCAATTCAACATTCAAACTAAAAATAAAAACAAACCTAAACTAACAAATCTAACCTATCCTACCCACCAGGCCGGCCCATGACCCAACCAGCCTGGCTCGCCTAATCTACAGGAAATAGCCCAGCAAACAGGCCCATGAAACCAACCTACTGGCCTGCCAGCCACCGCACCCCCCTCGCCCTTTCTTTCTCTCCCACTAATAGGTGGGGCCCACCTGTCAGCTTTACCCCTCACCTCTCGCCGCCTCCCCCTCTCTCTCCCGCCTGCTCTGCTCCGTGCCGCGCGCAAAAAAAGAAAAAAAATAGATAGCCACAACCATTTCATCAGACATGCGTGTTTTTTATTATCCGATGGATTTACACAGTTTCATTAATGCAAATTGTTTGATGTAGTTAGTACTCAGGTTGTTCGACGCTCAAGAATTCTTATTTAGGTAGTTCTCGTCGACCCCTTGCCAATTGATTCTGACTTGTTTTATCGAGAACAGAGGCGAATTGTGCAAAGGCTTGTAACTTCGCGAATTGAGCCAATTCCAATTTTGATCATTTTGGTCAGATATGTAGAAATCTTTTTCATTATCATAGTGGATCTTCAAAAAACAGACTTTGTATCGACTAGTATATTTCTTAATTCGTTTGTGAGAAAGCGTGAAAAGAATCAAGAGACTTGAATTTAAGATTTCAATAGTGAATGAATTCCCATAGAGGGAGCTCCGGGAAGATATAATGAATTAAGATTAAGTGGTAGGAATCAACGAGCACGTTGCAATAAATAAAAAAAAACTATTTCTTTTTTCCCATTTTTCTTTCTTATAACAAACACAAGAATCAAAACTGGATTACTTTCTTTATATATGAGTCTGACCCAAGTTCGGGTCCATAAGAAGTGATAATCGCCCTATGAAGACTCGCTTTTGCTAAGGCTCTGGTGGGTTCCATTTCCTTAACCAAACTACTGCCTATGAGTCATTGGCTCATTCTTCAACAGGCACGCGGTCAACTAAATTACAAAATCTAAAATCAGACATGTTAGCAATCTAAGGGCAAAGTATAGTTTAAATTAAAGTAAAAAAATAATTTATGTATTTCCGACATGAATATATTTTTTATGAAATTTGAAATAAAGGTTCTTGTCTTGTGGGGAACGATGCCCAAATTTTTGGAATCCGGTACCAACAGGTATAATCCCCCCTTGTCCGACTGTTGCTAAGCAGTTTTGGCATACCAAACGGACCTGTCTAGATGGTAATCTTAAAGTGGCTAATTTACCCTCTTTTGCAATCAGTTTCGCTACAGCACCTGCTGCTCTAGCTAATTGACGTAAGTAAATACGTAATTAGGAATATGGAAAATTGCATTTTTGAAATTTGCAATAATGCGATGGGCGAACAACAGGAATTGAACCCGCGCATGGTGGATTCACAACATCTATAAGAGTGCAGAAAGAAAGCTCGGAGGAAGAGTGGCCTCAAATTAAATTCTTTATTAATCTTTTTTTTCCAAAATTTCCCCGAAAGGGGTTAAATTCCATATATTTTTTTACTACCCTTTCATATTTGTATGTTTTCTCGAATTGATGATACTAGAAGAGCCCTCTTTACCAAAGGAATCCAAATCTGCCGAATCGCTCATGTTATGATCTTCTACATGCCTTGCACCTGTGACCTTTCGGAGCCTTCCGCGAGAAAGAAATCCCCACCGTGCCCCTATAGCTCCTGCCGGCCGCGCCCCAAACCCTAGCGTCTGGGCCGTTGGATGGCCGCCACACCACTCTCGGGCGCGACGCTGAGGGTGGACGGTTGTGGGTGCTCGCGCCCGCGCCGTAACCCTAGCCTCGGCCGAGAGCTATAAAAATCCATGGCCGGGAGGCCTAACCCATCCACCCGGGGTCTCCCCGTGCTGCAACCGCTAGTTGAGAGAAGAGGAGGAAGGAAGAGGGAAGGAGAAGAGAAGGGGAAAGAAGAGAGAAAGAGAAGGAGGCCACACCGGACGAGCCGACGCGCCGCATCGAGAAGGAGGAGCCAGAGCTGCCTCGTCACTGCCCGAGGAGAAGGAGTTGCCATCGCCGTCGCCAATGAAGCCGCCGTTGTTCCGCGAGCCTTCACCACGCCGACGTTCGTCTTCTCCCCCACCTCACCATGAGCACCGCCACCCTTTTTCTCTTCCTCTCTCCCCTTGGCACCTCTGGCCGACCACCGCAGTGCCACACCCTGTCGTGATGTCGTGGACGCGGTCATCGCCACCCTTCGCTGCGACGTCGCGCTGCCGCAGCCAATTGAGCGCGTGCCACACGCGCGGCCAAATGCATGTGGCACACGGGATCCGGCGGGCACTCCGGATCCTGACTAACCATGTGCAGCCACGTGTGCGCCACGTGGCAGCGCCACGTAGGATAGGATGGCCACGTGGCTGCCACGTGGAGCCACGTGGCGCTGGCGTGTCAACTAATGGACAAAGGGGCCCACTGACTAGTGGGGCCATCGGCTGACCGGTCAACGTTGACCAAGTCAACATTGGCCATTAACCGGTCAACGCTGATGTCAGCCGACACATGGCACCCTCCCGTGCTACCACGTGGTGCAACCAGAAGCTGATACGTGTCACCCTAATGAATGTTTTTTCGAAATTAATTAAATAAATCTTTCGATCTTTAAAAATTCATAACTAATTCATTTGAACTCTGAAAATATAAAACCAGTTGCATTAAATTCATAAAATCGAGCTCGTGTCGTTTGTAGCTAGTTTGATATTATTTGGATCTTATAAATTTTGCTTTCTTGGATTTTGCCTAGATGTAATGTCGATTAATTTATATTGCACTGTATCTCGTTCTATTCAGACCGAGCTATGACTTGGAAGACTCTCAAGACCCCGACTATACCGAGGAGGATCCCAACGACTACATACAAGGTGTCATGTCACTTCCAATTCTATAGATCCTATGCATGCTTAGTTGCTAGCGCTTTATTTATGATGCTTGGATGATGATTGATTGCATAGCCTATATTTCTAGCCATGCCTTGATAAATTTTTATCCTGTTTTCCTTGTTACCAACTTGTGGACTAACTACAGACCCCTAGCTAGTCCACCTTAGTTATATCAATATACATGTTTTTTGAGTTATGGATGGGCATATGCCATGGCTTTGGTGATGGGATTCCTTATACACTCTCGCGTGTGTTTTGGGTGAGTGTGATTTCTTGACGTGTTTTGGCGAGAGCAAGCCACGGTTGGTACTGAAGAGTGCCTTTCCAGAGGAGAGAATTCTGGACTCTCTCCACCCCCTGTGCCTATGGCAGGTACATACTTGTACGTTGCAGGTGCTTCAGCACATACTTTTGGAGTTGAGTGCTCGCTTTCGGCCCTTAAGGATCGAGTCAGTTTACCACCAGTCACAGTATCTATTTTCGCACATACCGTTCGCCTTGTTATGGTTGGGGTTCGGTTCGAGACTAGTGGTGGATAGTGCACAGCCTATAGGCGGATTGGAGGATCAGTGTAAGAAGTTCGAGGCATTGACCTACTTTGACCAGACTGCACCCCGGTGTGGGTAGGTTTCACAGCTTTGAGGTACTCAACTGGTGACAGCGTGCCCTGCAGTTGAGCACGGCTCAAAACTCGAGGAAACAGGAGAGTACTATCCACTTACTAGGGCTTCGGCTATTAGGTGGGGTTTGGACGGATCGCTACCGTTCAGGCTCCATCCGTGCGGGTACTGTTGTACAATCTCTGCAGAGTGTATAAACCTATAGCTATAGTCCGTGTCCACTGGTTATGGACAGTGCTATTGACTACTGCTACTTTTGACTAGATTTATATTTTTACTTCTACCTTCCCTTTTTGAGATAGGCCGGTGTTTGCCGTTGAGATGTGAGGGGAGGGAGCTCTCACATCGCCTAGTGTGTTTGGGTACTAGATTCTTGGTTGAAGGATCTGGTGATTTATGACGACTTCTTTGATGTGAGGTGTTGACCTCGGAGTTGGTATTGCTTTGATGCATCCTTGATTCCTGCTGCTATTGCATATACCTCTACAGCCATATATAGGTTGTTCCATGCATATAGTATTATTCCCCTATTTCATGCATATAGTATTATTCCCCTGCTTTTGAAAGTTGACATGGCCTACCCGCTTCTCAGGTAGATGGTGGCTTTTCAGGGTCGGAGCCCGACTACGACTTTGACAACGATGGATGGGAAGATTAGGGATGGTCCCTCGCTTAAGTCGTCTCTGGAGATGTTGTTGCCACGCTACGTGTTTCCACTGCGTAGATATTTTACCTTTCATGATTCAGTCCTGATGGACTTTTACCGGCATAAGCTGAAGTATTGTACTCGATATTTATGATATTGTTACTCTGTTGCTATTTTATATTTCTATGTTGGTATGGATTTGTATTATCTGAGATAAGGATTTGCATGTGATAGTCTTCCTGGGACTATCATGAAGGTGCGTAGACTTGAATTCTCTGAAATGAGAATTCGAGTCGTTTCAGTCAACAGGCTGCACTAGATTGGAAGAACACACTTGCACATTACGCACATATATACGCATGGGGAGGCAATTTCTCAGGGAGGAACCACGCACCGTGGACAGCAGTGGTGCATGCGTGTATGAGGGAAGGATGGGGGTTCATAGAGATCGGCCGATGGTCAATGCGCTAGCTGCTGAATGTATGCATGTATAAGTGCAATAATGAATTGCAGTAGCTTGTCCTACGTCAATATATAGTATGGGAAGAAAGTGAGGTCCAAAATCTTCGGTGCCGGCTATGCCTAGGATCTTGCTAGTTGGAATGTACGCCAGGAGCATGGACTGTGTATAATTTCCGACTAGAAGCAACAAAAATCCCCCCATGCTAGCTATGATTTTTCCGAAATTTCTTTCTTAACTTTTCTCCACCACGACCTTCTATTTTTGGAAACAATTTCAAAACCATTTTTGGATAACATTTCACTAAACGTTTTAAGACATTTTTCCCTACAATTTTTTTCAGGAGCTTTTGAGGATATCTTCTCTAAGAATCTTTTCTGAGAGAACATTGAGGTTAAAAAGCTTCTTCACATATGATTTTTGGAATTTCTTGTAATAAACAGGATACTAGGGGGAAAAAGGGAAAGGTCTATCACATCTATATGCAAAATGAAGAGTGTAATTGTGTATAGCACCTCCTAGAAATTTTTAATGCAGTAATTATAGATGATCGAATCAGTACTACAATGGTATATGTAGTATCCATGTTGTGAGGACAAAACAATCAACAAATTTATAATAATATTTAATAAGTCTACTTGATAGCTGACTTATGTTTCTATTTTAAAATAAAAAAGCGTGCACATGGAACAAGAGAAAAACAGATCTTTGCAGATACATATAAACAGAAGAACTTACTTTGAGTATCCATGCATATCGAACTCCCTTATATTTATGCTAGATTTATATGTAAGACATTTAAGAGACATATCTAGATGATAATACTTGTACATGGTTTCAAACTCTTGATCAATCATAGAACTAAATGCCATTGGAGAAGAAGTTTCAACCGTTATTTCATTGCTAGTTTTTTATGTGGCATTTTGGGATTAATGTAGACTGCATGATTGATCGTTACCATAGAGAAAAATAATCATGGTCGACATGCATTATTTGAGAGAATTCCTGAATCAAATATATACTAGATAGTTAAGTTATACTAAACTTTCCATTCATGTCTACAAACAAATGTTTTATGGCAGAAGGTGGGGTTTTTGTTGTTCAAGTACTACTATATGTCAGCATACCTCTGAGAGTAGGATCCAGTACTGTATATACGTTGAGATGAAGGTGGACGATTCATAAGATTTTAAATTTCTTGCAAGATATATAATTGGATTTCCAATTCCTCAACCTTAACCAGGAAAGGGAAACCATTATTACCTAGAAAGATAATTAAAACAGCATGCTTTATAACTTCTCTTTTTCTCCAGGAAAAGAGACTCCATAATTTATATCTTCTGTGACCATGAAAGATCACAGCATATATGATGCATGGCAACATAAGGATACACATAGATAAACCGCTCTGGTCTTTTGTTAGTGATTTGCAGTATATAGGCGAAAAAAACAGAGGAACCATTGCTACATTTTTTTTTAGAACTAGGCACATAACATAAGTAGTGCATATTGGTACGGTATGGCAATGAGCGGCTCTAGTCATATATCTACTACCCTCATAGCCCACGGGACAGCCCATGTATGACGCAACAGATTCTAACTGTCACATGTCTCCGGTGTAACCGTAGCCGTGCCCGGCCGGCGTCGGCGAGTACGCCGAGGAGCTTCCCTCGTCATCTTGTTCTCCATGCAGGGAAGGCACCGTCGACCTCAGGTACTGCATCTCCTCATCGGAGAAGCATGGCACGCCAGGGGCCGTGACGGCCGCCTCCTCCGCCACCGCCACATCAGGGGGTGGAGGAGGAGGGCGTGGCACGAACGACCCCCTGTAGCCGCGGGCGGCGTTATTATGGTGCTCGTGGTAGCGGCGGGTGTAGGTGCTCATGGGCTGGACGTAGTCGTCGAACCCGAGCGCCTGGAACGCGCAGATGAAGTCCTCGGGCGCGATGGTGCGGCGGTGCTGCGCCTTGGCCTGCTCGGCCGCCTCGCCGGCGACGAAGCCGACGAACTCGACGGCGCAGTCGTGGGTGAGGTGCTTGGCTCGCGTCGAGACCTTGACGCCCTTGGGGATCACCTGCCGGATGAGGCGCACGAGGTTGGCCATCGGCAGCCCGGCGGCCGCGGCGCCTCCCTCCCCGTCCGACGACGACGCGCAGTCGTCGTCAGCCGGCGGCGCGGCCTTCTCGCCGTCACGGCCGCCCTTCTTCTCACGAATCGCACCTGCTGCACCAAAACAATTTTTTGGCACGAAAAAGTTTTTAGTTTCAGCGCTGGTTTTATTTGCAGCAAACCATCAAGAACACGTAACTACTGGTAGAGCACTTCCATACCACGCTTTCCCTTGCGACCCATCCTCTCTCTATTTGTGAACTTTGTGGTGAACTGGTGATCGATGAGCCCCTCGGCCATGGGATCCTCCCAATTTATAGTAGCCGTGCCGCGTTCAGTTTCTGCTACGAAACAGGGGCCTGCTGGCGCTTGGACGCACGCAGGCCCGGACACGAAAACGAAGCCACTCGTCGGACGGTACCGCGGTGTCGCGAGCCTACTGTGCCAGGTCGCAGTCGCAGGCTTTGCAGCGTTGATCGGCGAGTCTCCCTGATGCGTGGATGCACGCGTTTTGATCGGAAGAACCTGAACTTCTCCGAGACCTCTTGGCCGCGCGGCCTGCGCCGCCGTTGCTCGCTTCCCAACTATCCGGCAGACGTACGGGTACGGCACTACGGTAGCCGCAGGAGCACCCACCGCTCACGAATTAATGCCGACGCATCTCGCCTGCCGCCTACCGCCGACCGCTGTACGGCTGCTGCAGCCCGCGCGACGAGAGCGGCGTCCGAAGCGTAGGCGCGACGAGGAGCTTGCTCGCGCGCGTCCGTTCGGCGCAGCCCGCGGAGAGCTATCCTACCGTACGCGTACTAGTGTACCATATGTAGTAGCCGAAACATCTGTTCGCGTTCAGATACTTGCGGGTTCTTGTTATTCTAGCCCTGGTTCGACGAACTCACCCCACATCCAAAGGTACCCGGTTTCTGGAGGAATGTGTGTGTGTGTGGGGGGGGGGGGGGGGGGGGGGGGGGGGGGGGACGACACATTGGTGTAAAAATATTGTGCTAGAATTTGGATGAAAACAAGCACGTTGGAGACGATTTTCAGCTATTTACATCTCGAAATCATGGACGGAGATGGGAGATGATCAGGGCGGAGGTATATAGTAATTAGGGATGCTAATGCACCCTAAAAATAAAAAAATAGTGAATATGTTCAATTTTTCACCATATATGCACCCCCACCCCGAATGATCAAACTCTATGCATCCACAAAGTAAGTACACCTTTCTCCAATTTCTCTAGCTTGTACATGATCCGTCACGGATTAAAGGATTTCATGAGGACCTGAGGTCGCATACAGAGCAGTCGAGTGGCAACATATTTCAGTCAAGTTGCGGGGCGATGTAAATATCCACTACAAATAGTGGCAATTATCATAGGACGTATGCAGATATATGATTAGTTATATACATTGCATGCTATTTCCGTGATTTTTACAAAGTTTTACAGTATTAAAACTACAAGTAGATGCCCCTATGTATTAAATATCTCTTTAGTAGGATATCTTTGAAGTATGTATACCTCTGAAGAAAATATTTGTTAAATCTTGCTAAAAGATATCATATCTTGCAAGCGATAAGTTCTCTCAAAAAGGTAGTATTCTAATGATAGAGATATCTCATGAAAAATGGAAGACAACGGAAAATATAGTAGGGTCACCGGTCCGATAAACAAATCGCTAAGGTCCAGTTTGGTAGAGCTCCTAGAACTGATTCTATGTTGGATCCGGTAGGAGTTCTGCCAAACAGTTTTGCAGAGAGACGTGATTCTCTGTTGATTCTGTGACGTGATTCTTCGAAATGAACTAAGAGGTTGGGAGCTTAAAAAAATAGCTGTCGACATTTAGTAGCGTCAACTAGCAAAGATTTGCCGCGTGAATCCTCGGATGGGTCAGCTCGCAAGACACATGAGCCCTATGTCCAGATCGTGGCACAAGTTCTTTATTCCTGTGCTCGAGGGCTCAAGTTTGTAGTAGGGGATTACAAACGATGTGTGTATGCATATGTGTTCTACTGAGGATCAAATTCCCTTCTCGTTCCTGAAGCGTCCCCACATAAGTAGAGACTAAATGTGATCCAAATTATCAGTCCCAGGAGGCTGATAACACATTTATTCAACAGATAGTTCAGAAACCGTACAGCTCCCGAAGGAGCGGGCGGGCAAGCCACACCCAAAGCAAGACTAAAGCGATAACAACACAAATCCAAGTTGCAGTCCAGTCGGACTCCGGGCTGCAATCGGAGCTAAGCGTCAGCGGAAGCATCCTGCAAAAGGGCCAACACCGCAGGCAGCGTTGGGTGCAGACGCAACCTCCTACTCGAAGTCCTCGGCGACGAAGTCCGGATCCTCTTCTGAAGTAACAATACAAGGGTGAGTACAAAAGTACTCAGCAAGTCCAACCCCATCCACGGAGGGGGATACAACAGAGTATGCACATGAATAATCAAGGAAATAAGCTATGGTTTATTTGCAGTAAAGCTGAATTTTAGACACATGCAAGGATCCATTTCAAAGCAGTTTCATGAAAACATTTTAGTACACAATATATCAAGTGGGGTTGATCCTACACAAAGGATCCAAGTTTTATCGCTACCGGACTCCCCGTCCGCCGTAGCGCACGGCACATCTGCCGGACACTTTCAAAATTCCACGCACCCACACACGCAGTAAAATGCCAGTCATCCTCAAAAGCTAGTTGTGTGACCGAGCCGTAACTCGTCCAATGCCGTGGACACGGCTACCCGGATAGGTTTTAACTCTGCAGAGGTTGTACACTTTTTCCACAAGTAGGGTACCGTATCGCGATCACCTTAGTGTCGGTACGGATCCTAACAAAGCCATTACCCACCTTAGCCAACACTGACTAGTCAACACAAGAGCGCTCAAGGGGTTAGCAACCCATCCACGGGGCCGTAACCGGGACCTAAGTCACCAAGAGCTTAGTCCTTTTCCAAGGCCTCCCGTTGCTCACCAGCACACCCGAAGCCTAGCAGTTTAGCTAGTGGGGTTTATGCTAAGCCGTTGCCCATACAACGGTCGAGTGGTTGTACGATGATGGAATTAGGCAGGATGACACATCAACTCGGTCCTTAGTCATGACAAGATGGATATCTCCCACACTGCTCAACCATTGAGGTACGAGCCCATCAACCCGGCGTTCCACACAAGAAACACCCATCCATCTCATCCACCACCTCTCTTTACACCCGAAAACCCAACTCCTCAGTTAAACATACTCATACATTATTTTCCGAGTAAACAGGTGTAGTCATGTTTGAATTTGGATGATGAGTTCCTAAGCATTCTAGCAGTATTTATCATCTAAACAGAGCAACTCATATTTAGAGATAAATATGGGACAACAAGGAATAGTCATAACAATCAAGGGGTGGCTATCCAACCACGTCTTGCGATAAAACAATATGCATTTTATAAAACAGGCCAATAGGTTGTGTCTGAAAAAAAACTGGGTATTAAAATATGCATCAAAGGGTGAGATTGGACTTGCCGTTCTCAAAGCCTTCCGGGAGCTCCTGCTCGCGGTACTGGTCCTCGGGCTCGGGCTCGCGGTCGAACTCCTCCTCGCGCTCCTCCTCGGGTACTCCGCGATCTACGGCACACACAAACGAGCACACAATAAATAAAAGGAAAAAGGGTTTTACCCGATGAGCTCCGAACAGAAAACATGAACGGAAAATAGGTAGGAAGGGTATTTTCGTGGGATTTTGATATGCCTCGGCGGAAATATATGAGAGGAGGCTGTGGTCGAATTTGGGGTGGATTGGAGGAAATTTGGCGCATGAAATGACGGGTTAAAGGAGTATTAGGGGCTTTTAAAACGGGGTTTAGGACTGAACCGCGAGAGCAGGGACCTATCTGTAATTATTTTTGGAATGGTGGGAGGACTTGTTCGCGAATCAGGGAAATTGGTGGGTTGGATCGCGAGGAGAGGGATTTACCCCTTCTTCTTCCTGGAGGCAACAGGAGGTGGAGAAGAAATGGCCGTCGGCGTTCTAGTGGTGGGAGTGGAGGAAGGCAAGGTGCTCGTGGTGAGGGTGTGGAGGTGAAGGCTCGGCTCCCCCCCTTTTATAGGCGGCGCACGGGCGGGCGAGGGCCGAGGTAATGATGGCGGCCGGACTTCCGGCCGGTGGCGTGCCGGAGTGGACGTCCTCGTGGATGGCGTGGTGGCTCGGTCGACGAGGAGCACAGGGAGTCCACCGAGGTGATGGCCGGCGTGACGTGCGGTGGGACGGCGGCGACCGGCGGCCGGCGACGCGGCGTGTGCGGCCAGGCGCTAGGCGCCAAAGGCCGGGCGTGCGGTGCGCAGGCGGGCGCGGGCGAGCGGGCGAGTGCAGGCGCGCGGGCGCGGCCGGGCGAACTGGTGCGGAGGAGCGAGCGCGCTCCGGCGCGGGAGTGGCCGGGCGCAACGCGTGCATGCGTGGATGAGCATGGGCGCGTGCGAGGAAGAAGCTGGGCGCTAGGTAGTAGTGTGCTGGGGTGCGTGCGTTGTGCAGGTGGAACCGGGGCCAGCAAGAGGTGGCGTGCAGCCGCTATGCGAACAGTAGAGGTGCAGGGGCCAGCGTTGGGGGCCAGGCACGGGCCCAGGGAAGTGCACGCGCGCCAAGAAAAGCCAGGCACTAGGGGACATACACTGGAGCATGCGACATGTACTGGAGCATGCAGCAGGGGGAAGAAAGGAAAAGAACCAGGCGCATGTGCATGCGGCCAGCACCAAGTCCCAGGGGAAAGAGAATAGAAAAAAAGAAATGGTGCATGCGGCCAGCACCAAGTTCCCGGAGGAAAAGAAAATAAATAAAAAAAAAGGAAACGGTGCATGCATGCATGCATGCATGCATGCAGTACGTAAGGAAAAGAAAGCTAGGAGCTGTTGGTGCGAGGAAAAAAAAAAGGAGAAAAGATAGTGAAGGAAAATGAAAGAAAAGGAAAGAAGGAAAAGAAGGAAAAAGAAATAGATGGCGGCGACTGCGGAAATGGTTGCGGGCACGCACGGCGGTCTGCCATCCGGCACGCGGCGAAATTTGCGGGGAATGGAAAAAGAGGGTTGACGACGTCGGGTGCCGGGACGGCGGGTCCGGCGGAAAGGAAATGATTTGACGGAGCTCAGCGGTCGGAAAAATTTTGGAATGCATTTTTAACGAGTGATTTAATTGGGTGTATTTTTACGGGCGTTACAGTTCCCCATGACCTTATATACACGGCTCATGGGAGGGGTGACATTGTCAGTCGCGTCCTCTTATTCAGTTGGGCGTCTCCCTCCGACCGGTGGCCATGGCCCCATCTCTCAGTCGGGGCTTCTCTCGCTTGACTTCCGTTGAAACCTTCGTCTGGGCCCATTCGTCCGGTCACCTCAGTCACCAAACCCGACACCTACAAGTATCTGAAGGCGAAGCCTGCCATCAGTCTTATCAACTGGCATCGTCATGATGGCGGACGGAAACCGGGCGGGCACGACCAAGTACAGCGTTGCGACGCCATCCCCAACTGAGGATCTTTGTCTCGAAGCGGTTGTCGTACCCTCCTAGGCACAGAATACGGTGCGTCCGACTAGCCAGCCCGCGTTTCCTTGCCTCGGCCTCGCGAGCGTCGGTGCGGTTGTCATATCAGGCAGACCTAGCCACGCCCTAGAGACGTGGTAGGCCTGGCTCATCGTTGCGCCTCGGCCTTTGCTTGGTAATTTGGGCCAGGCTACTGTTTATCTCGGTTACCGGACAGTCAGCCGGGCAATGATGACAATGGTTTTTCTTTCGATCCAATCGGTGTTTTCTTCGTAATCTCACCCTCCTCCGGATTTATTGATAGATTAAGGTATCCCTAATCTAGCTATCCATCAGTAGCTTCTCCTGATTCTATAAAGTGATTCTCCATCCTAATTTTAAGAGTTTGTGCTAGATACTAAAAAAGAATCACTTCCGATCACGGAATCACTTCTACAATCAGCTTAGTTCCGACCGATGGTTGCACCGGTGATTGGCAAAATCCTCAATCGGAACGACATGTCCTCCAGGGGCTCCTATTTAGCTTCTGACCCAACTCCAAACCTATCTTCTTCTCTTCCTTCTTCCCTACCGTCTTCCACCTCCGCCACTTCATCCACCAGCCCGCCCGGAGGCTGCCACGCCGCCCGCCCACTGTCAGCCCCACCGCCGGCCGCCGCCCACCAGGGGTCCAACCCTGCGCGGCCGGTTCATCGCCATCACTGGACCTACCGCCGCCCACCACCTTCTTCTCTAAGACCAGTGGCCATTGGAACCCCGGCAACCTCGAACTCTAACCCCAAACTCCACCACCGCCGGTGCCACCCTTGACCACATGCCGCGGCCAGCGGCGACCTCGTCGCCGAGCCGCTTCCGCCCAGTTCCCAGCCCTCCGCTGAGCTCCCCACCCTCGACCTCGGTTTCCCACCGGCGCACACCGCACGAGCTGACAGCGGCGCACTTCCGAGCATAGGATGCCCGTGTATTTCTGGGTTGAGGGAGTAATTCTTTTCGTCGCCAAGAGAAAATAAACGACTCATCTACTTTCTCCTGCCCAGGGCAAAACATCATTTGAAATACTTAATGACTTAATGGGCTCATCCACCTAAGATTACATTTTTGGCCCAGCCATAGTTCAATAGGCCAACTAAAAGGCAAGCTATCACACATAACTTGGGCCACCAGTCACGAGCCGACCGAGTTGTTGCCAGGCCCGGCCCTGAGAGGGGGCGAGCGGGGCGGCCGTCTATGCAGTAGGTAGTAGTAGATGTATACGCTACGTGTGCTAGGGCCTAGGCCTGCAAACGGTGCGGAGCGTAGTGCTCCTAATACTGACCCGCCGCTCCTTCAGTGCTGAATGAGGTTCGAGGGTCGAACCTGCCATGCACGCATGCATGCTGCTCGATCAGCTGCTCCCCTGCCGTCGCTGGCTAGGCTGACCTGCTGTACTGTTCTACCGTCGCAGGCGCCATCAAAGTAACACGTAACTTTAAACTTCAAAGTAATAAGCATGCATCGATCGGCCAACATATTGCCAACTTTAGGTATTTACAAAACTATAGTGTTGACTCCAAACTAACACATTGATAAAAGCTGCAACAAATGTTGGATTAGAAATTACGCAACAAATGTTGGATTAGAAATTCAGAGTGGAAATACCCCGCAATTTCAAAAAAAAAAGAAAGAAATTCAGAGTGGAAATACAAGCAGTAAGAGTACATGAAAAAAGAACATGTTTTGCTCAAAAGAAGAAAAGGGATAATCAACCAGCATTTGAATTGCGGATGCACCAATTTATCAATTTAAACACAGAAGACGAATAACATAAAGAAAATATTCACCCCATGTACACAGAATCTTCTCAAACGGACAACTGAAGACTGAATACTGAGTTTAACAGTTGACAGTAGTTGCTTATTAGAACAATATAATCTGAATCTCAGGCACAATATCTAAATTGACAAGACCCCGGTAACCAAAGTCTGGCACACAAACATGACAACACCGATACTTTCAAGATCTCTGTAAATCTTTACACTGAGGATTCTGACTTGCAGTGGCCATGCATCCAAGGACCAGCTGACCAGCTAGCAACATTTTGTATCGACCAAATCATAGCCTACACGGCAAAGAGGATCACAATATTAGTTGTAGCACATTCATTGAAACAACCAAGCATTCAGTCGAACTCAACCAAGCAACATATCTTCAGCATGCTGTTACCATCAGAAAATAAAAGCTACATGAGTAAAACACACCATGCACAGATTACCTGGTATTATTTTCAGCCATTTCACCCATGATAAGATCATTGATAGACACCATTCTAAACTCAGATGAACCTGCGATAGGTTCCATTAACAACGATATAGATTTATACTCCTACTACATCTGACAGTATAATGTCAACACATATAGTTCAGGAATGAAATTTACCTTCTGCTCGATACCAGTCCTGTGTGCAAATGAGCGCTTCTACTGTCTCAGGCGTGTCAAGCTGCTACGGAAATCACTGATTATTCTTTCACTGGTGCTGAAAGCCGATTCTGAGGCTACAGATGAAGCTGGAATGGCTAACAGATCCCTTGCTATACGGGCAAGAATCGAATACTTGGTTGCATTACCCATCCACCACTTTAAGATGTCAAATTCTTTAGAACGTGGAACTGGGTTCTCATCCAAATATCTGTCAAGTTCTGTACTCATTTGTGACTGAAGATCATTAC
This sequence comes from Setaria viridis, assembly GCF_005286985.2. Classification (NCBI taxonomy): domain Eukaryota; kingdom Viridiplantae; phylum Streptophyta; class Magnoliopsida; order Poales; family Poaceae; genus Setaria; species Setaria viridis. The sequence goes on from NC_048263.2 coordinate 36,248,741, forward strand.
TAAGTTGTCGATCCCAAGCAGTCCACGGATCATTCTTTATGGAAGGCACTCCAAGATCCACTACACCTTGCCCACTAGATGCTACGTTTGAGTCTTTTCCTTGAGAAGAATACGCTTGAAACAAGCTTCGAACTAGTCTTTCGACTCTGGCAAACCTTTGCTTGGCTTTGGTTGGAAATGATTCAGTGAAAAGAAAATCAATGAATTTGAGCTTATACCTTGGATCAAAGACAACCGGCACACAAAGCAACACATATGACTTATTCCAATATTTGTTAAATTTATTCTTCATATGTTTTAACACCGTGGCAATTTCAGCAACTTCAACTGAGGATTCTTGTTCCAAAGCCAGCTTAATCTTCCACATATGATGAAAGTACAGATTAGGCCCTAGGTACGGCACTGTCCCAAAATTGAGACAGTAAAATTTCTTAGGATGAGAGCTCAATGCCATTTCACAGTTTTCGAACTCAACTGGTCAGCTTGGTGTCTCAGAAACTAAACTGGAAACCAACTAAATTCAGTCTGGAGCTATACGCAGGAGAAAATCATCTGTTCTACCTACTTAATCATCTGTTCACGTTTTATCTCAATGGCTGAACCAGGTAATGAAGCCACTTAAGAATATCCCAGAAGAAGTGTGTAGACAGATAAAACGTGAAAACCTTAGCATGTTTGAAGATGTGTGGTGCTACAGTTTATAGACAGATATCTGTAGGAGACTGCGCTATCAAACAAAGTCCTGGGCTGACTGCATAAGCATTGTTTTTAATCAAGTGCAGTGTCAATATCATGCTTAGTATGTCTTGAAACAAAGAGACGGCATCTGCAGTATATTAACAAGACCTGGAGCTAGATGGGCAAGCCTGAGAATCGAAGCGAATATTGTCTACATCAATTCTGAGAGTGCAGCAGATTGCTCTCCAATTCGTCAAAACAATCTGTAAAATTCCTAGTGCAAATTTCTTCTTTCAAGAAAATGAACTGATTTGATGGTTTTTTTGTAAAGTGCGGTGAGATGCTAGATCTAGAATCTCAGATTGAAGCCACACAAGTCAAATTCTTTTTGTAACAAGAACAATGAACTCATTCGTTGGCTACTGACAACAATAAAGTGTAGCATTTGACATCACCGACGAATCTAGATTGCAGGCAGGTCCGGCAGTCAACTCTAGGATATTCTTAAGTGGCTTCATTACCTAGTTCAGGCATTGAGATAAAACATAAACAGATGATTAACTAAACATAGAGACCAACTAGTATCTTACTCAGAAGAAGTGTGTATCTTACAGAAGACATGCATGGGGAAGGGGGGAAATGTTTGATTCCGAGGAAGCGCGAGCTCGTAAAGAACACCAAAGTAAACTTAGCTACACCAAAGTAAAGAACCAACTACAGGATTGTGCAGATGTCTCACCATAGATCATTATGCACGGGGAGAGGGGTGGGATCTAAGCTTTGATGGTGCTCATCGTGGCTGCCTGGTGATGTAGTCGGGGCTGAATGAGCCAGCGGCGAGGAGGATCCGGCCATGGCAACGAGGGGACGACGGAGGCCGGAGGCAGCTTCCGGCGGCGGCGACCCGATCTGGGAGGCCGGGGCACCTTCTGACGGCGGCGACCTCGATCTGGTGGCTGCGGAGGAGGCAGGACCGCGAGGAGAGCGGAGGCGGCCGGGAACAGCGCCGCCGCGAGGAGGTTCGACCCTAATAGGGTCACCGTGGGTCAACAGGGTCACGACCCTCTCGCTCCTTTTTTTCTTAGGGTCGACCCGCTTCGAACCGTGGGCTGAATTGAGGAGCGGAGCGACTTCACAAACGGGCCGACCCGAACCCTTTGCAGGCCTAGGGCCTGAGCGACGAAAAACGATGCGCGGACTTGTTGCCATGCTCCCTCCAGGTAAGTGTGTAACCATCTTTAAAACACCGTTCACATGAAAACGGCGCCCATTGGAGGTGCCCACTGCCCAGTCAGTTACCAGCTTAATCAACCCGGACACAAGTAACCACGGTAACCTTGGACCGGATAGAAAGCTAGCAAGCTGCAGCAGTAGCAAGCAAAAGCTAAAGCCGCTACATCACGGGCCCCTTTAGTACGTACCATGCAAACCTTCCAAAACCCCCCACCCCCGGGGTACCGGTAACATGGCCCGTTGGCCATTGCGCAGCCAGCTCAGTTTGCAGAAACCTCTTTGCGGCTCTTCGGCTTTCTCTTTACCACTAGCACTTGAACAGAGTCACACTACTTCTTTCATCGACAAAGAGTACGTGTTCTGTGCACTCTGCAACTCTTTCGTCAAGTTTTTACAGGATCCTAAACGTATTAGACAAGCAAAACGCAATCGTTGGGGCTCGCACTTGCAGTCTCGCAGATCTGCTCAGTCTGGTTGCAGAAAGGAGGAAATGCTCGGCCGCTCTTTGTCTTTTCATTAATTAGTTTCGACAACTTCCACACGTCAGATTTTGCGTCCCGGCCCGGCCAGCTGAGTTCGAAGTTGAGGCCGAATGCTCTGTAAGAGGTATAATAATATCTATGAATTTAGAAAAGTCAAAACGATCTATAATTTGAGGGAACGGAGGGAGTAGTTTGGACCAACATCTAGCGTGAGAAAAAAGCAGGCAAATTTGCACAGAAAAAAGACAAGCATGCTCATATTGAACCTTTGAAACTAGTTTCATGCAATTGCATATGCATACCAAGGCTCGAGCAAATTCCAAACCAGACATGTGCAAGAGATAACTTTTGCTGATCATTGATCATTTAACTGAAAAGCATAACAAGCAGCACCCAATGATACTAACACAACACATAGTCGATGAAACTCAAGCGAGACATGGTCCACAAACCCACACACACAACCTAGCAGTCACAATTGATGGTGAAGTGAACCAACGAATCAACCAATCGGTCACACTCGTCCAGACGCAACCGCTGCTAGCAGAGTAGTGAACACGAGCGTCGAAGCGACCCATCCGCGCAGTGGCCAGACTGGAGCCGAACCGCTCGTCTGATGGCCATCGCCGCCGTCGGACCGTCCGAGACCCGGTGGCGATGACGCTAGCCCCGGGAAGCTGAACGGCACAAGCACCGCATCGATCATGTACACGGCGACGGGGTCCGCGTCGGCGAGAGTGCGGGTGACCCTGGCCGTGTTCTGCGTCGCGGACACCAGCGTCACCTTGTCGCCGGCGTGGCGCACCGCCAAGACGGCGGTGGTGTTGCCCCCGTCGAGCGAGGCCAGCGTGGCCATGCGGCTGCCGTCCTCCCTGAGCGTCTGCAGGGAGTGGTGCCCCAGCGCACCGTGGTACAGCACCACCGCGAGACGGGCGTCGCCGGGGAGCTTCTTGAACGTCGGCTCGAACGCCTCCACCGCCTGGTCCGCCGGGCAGAAGAACGTGAAGCCTCCGAGGTCGTGGGCGTGCTTGTCGAACGTCGCGGCGGCGCCGGGCGTGGCTGCGATGAGGCCGGCGAAGCGCCCGCACCCGTTCTTGGACATGACGTCTGTGAAGTTGAGCCCGCTTGGCGATGGCGACGACCCGGGCGCCTCGGCCGCCGGGGACGACATCACGCCGCTCACCTGCAGCACCGATATGTTGTACGGCGCCTGGTGCACGGACCTAACGTAGAACACGGCGGCGCCCCGGGCGTCGCCGTCGTCCTGGGGGGAGAACGCCACGCGCCCGCCCCGGCGCTCAGCGATCTCCACCATGCCGGCGCTCCCAGGGGCGTCGCCCGAGGCCTGGAACAGGGTGGAGACGTCCGCGGAGCCGCCGGGGAGGCGGTGCAGCTTGGCGTCGTCGTAGTAGTCGACGAGGACGTGGAGGGAGAGCACGTGACGCAGCGTCTCGCGCGGGAGGCCGCGCGCCTTCAGCGGCGCCATGCGCGCGTCGTCCACGGCGAGGACCGTGATCGTGTTCCGGCCGTCGATGTCGTCCGCGAGCCCCGTCGCCGTGAGCTCGCGGCTGAACTCGCCGAGGTCACGGCGCCCGGAGAGGATGGCGGTGATGTTGTGCGCCGCATGGCACGGCGGCGCCGAAGTGGCCACCAGGACGGCCGCGGTGAAGAAGAGGACGGAGACGGATCGGGCGCCGACGAGCGGCATTGTGGGTGGGGTTTTTGGTTTCTCAGGAGAGCAGGGAGATGGTGTCGGGACGAGGAACGTTTCGCAGAGCGTGAGCTGCCTGTGGTTTTATGGGAACGAAGTGGCTGCGAAATGAGCGCGCCGGGTCGCGCTGTTCTGTGGCCGGTAAGCATGGTTCAGTTTCAGTGCAGCGAATTCGAGTTTGTTCAGCATTACGATAGTGTGTAATGAGCGTTCAAAATTTCCAGCTATCTGCATACCGATTTATGTCACCCAGAGCAACTGTTTTGGCATTTCAGATATTCAATCGAGCTCAAGCGCAGAATCTCACCCTGGAAAAGCTGAAAAGCTGAACACTGCTTGCACTGGTAAGAGTGGTGGTGCAGATTAGGCACGAAGCTTATAGTAGAAGCAGGTTATTTTGCTTTGGAACATTGAAATTTCTTGAAACCCCATTTAGCCCATCTCTGGCTCCTCCCGCTTGCTGCTGCTATTCACCATCGTGATGTTTTCCCAAAGAAAAGGAACAAAATGGCTTGTTGACCCCAAGAGTGATTTGAAGGTCCATTGTTCAGTGGTTTCAGAGAAATGGTTCTGGCACTCTACGGGGCTGAGAGATCAAAGTTAAGACGAGGCTCCATAACTTTTTCCCTGAATTGGCCTAGACCACTCGCGATAGACGAGCACTGAAGGTGTTCCATGTCCATGAAACCGTGTACAACAACCAGATCAGCAACGTTTCTACCGCTCCCTTTCGCCCACACGGCACATGCCTTGGGCGAAACCGTATCGTCATCTCCAGTCCAGGGTCACAGTTCGGGGAGCCTGTCCTCGCCAGCGACGTCGCTTTAGCCGTGCCCGTAATGGCTCGCTTGGACAAAAGCATGTGCCGTGTGCGGTCGGTGGAGGGAAAGGTGAGACGCGAGCGGCGGATCGGCCACATGGCTGGCGGAATCGATCGATCGGGGGCGCGCGGGTGGTCTCGGCCCCTGAACTGTGCAGACCTTGCACGTTACGTCCGGAGAAGAAATGGTAAGTTTGCAGGAGGCGTTTCGACGGGAGAGACGAACAGGACACGAGTGAGGTCGAGGCCGGCTCAAGAGCACTGTCCCCAAACAAACCGTTGCTGCCCAGAGCACCCCAAGGTAAATGCCCCCACCCGGTGCCTCGGCGTTTCCGGTATTAACACTTTCACACCCTGCCCTGCAGGGTGCAGACCGGGAAAGAAATCACCGCTCCGTCTCATTGAAGTTGCTTGGCACATGGCAGCTCTCGCAGCAAAACCTGGATGTCCTAGCAAGTGCAAAGGAGTGTTTGTCAGGAAAAAGAAAGAGAGGAAGAATGATCGAGTTGTTCGATTAAGTGGATACGGGTCGTTTCTTTTCTTCTTGTTTTTTTTTTTGAGTGGATACGGGATGGACCTAGTCAACATAATAGGGCTGCCTCGAAGTTTCGCTTGATTGGACCTCCTAATCCAACATAAACAGTTCATCGTCGTGCTAGCGCCGAAGGAAGTTAAGATCCATTTTGATTGAACGGATGGACCAAATAAATTTTGGCCCATCGAATGCAAACAGGCTGGAAACAAAGCGTGATTTGAATCCAATAAATTTTGGCCCATTGAATGCAATAAGTTTCTCTATTGCAAGTGGGCTGCATTTGAATCAATAGGCCACTCGATCTAGCCAAAGCCCAGAGACTGGAAACAAACCTGGGCCTTCAGCCTTACGGCCTCAATTTATTAGATAATTTCTTATTTGACATTAGAAAAATAACTCGTTTCTTCTTTAAACTTTAAAATTTTTCCTTCTTTGACACCGACTTCAACTTGACACTACCGTCGATACGGAGTACTAACAGCGTTAAGTGTAAAATGAAAGACGTTTTTGCTCCTTATGCAGTTGAGATATTCATGCACTTGTGTATCCAAATTTCAAAGGATGCACTTCAGGACCGTAGCAAGACACTGGTTGAGTTATCCCCCAGCAATGGTTTCTCGTCGAAGAGCTCGGGATTTTTTGCCTCTTGCTTGTCGAAGATCACAGGGCCTTCCTCGGACACAAAGAACCGTGTCTCCGTTTGGCCTCGCTGTCTCTTCCTCTTGCTTGTGGCCACAATCTGAGCCGCGCAGCGCCGGCGTGGGGAGCAAGAAGGGCGGAGAGTAGAACTCGTCTCGAGCGCGACGCCGCAGCAGGCGCAAGCGAGGTCCCGCTCGCCGAGCTCGCTCCGGCTCATCCACGACAGCAGCGCCTTCCCGGGCGCCGCCGCCGCGGCGCAGTCCTCGCACATGTCCCCGGCGTCCGCGAGCCGGCGGTGCGCGCTGCAGTAGCCGAGGCGTGACAGCTCGGCTGCGTGCGCGTCGCAGAGGCTCAGCGCCGCCGACGCCACGGTGTGCGTGGCGGTCGAACAGGCTGTCGACGCCGAGGCGGGAGCAGAGCGCGCACGGCGGCGCGAGGTCGAAGAAGGAGGCGAACCTGGAGATGAGGTGGAGAAGATGCCGTTGGCGAGGAGCAGCGCGTACGCGAGCACCTGCGCGATGCGGTTGCTCTTCTTGGACAGCGCTGCCGTGTGGTTGGCGCCGGCCATGGGCACCTGCGACACCATCTTCCCGCAGCCCGGCGGCCCCTTGGCAGCCGGCGGAACGCAATCCAAGCGCGATTATTTAGTGGCAAGCAACCACTGCAAGAAGTCCGCTTCCGGATAAAAAAAGAAATAAAAAAAAAGAGGGTGAGCCCCCAGTTCAACGACGGCGCCTCTACCCGCTCCACCTGGCCTTCGAGGCCTGCGCCCGCCGCTCCCAAACGGCAGGGCCCGCTCCCGCGCGCCAGTCGGGGCTTGCGCCCGCCGCTCCCCCGCGGCCGTCGCTCACAAGCGCCCGTCGGGGAGAGAGAGAGGGAGGAATGGATTCCTCTGTTGGTTGGAGTTGGGGAAACGGCCCTTGGCTAGGGGTACATTTGTCCATTCACAAAAAAACTGACACGTCTCCAATAGCTTTTCACGATAGTGTCTAACCGAACTGAGAGCAGTGTCGTTTTTCTTATGAAAGTTAAAAGGCAGTGTTAAGGAAAAAATTTTGAGCGTCAACAAATAGTCATTAGTCATTTTTCTAGTGTTAAATAGGAAATTATCTCAAAATATATAACTAGGTTGTGTGAAGCAAAAGTGTGCACACGGACGGGCTGGCCTCCAACTCTAGACTAATGTTTTTTTTCTCTCTTGAACCCTGTTTCTTTTCCCCAAGCTACAGTAGAGAGGGGCGAGTTTCGGACGATTCTTGATCCCGCACCCATTTCTCGTCGATTCCTCTCCTCTGACAGCGTCGCCGGCACCGAAGGTGAAGGGAATCGGCTCGAGAACCAGGTGTGGTCCTGTATATCTGCTAGTTATAGGTTTAGCTTAGTAGATTAAGTTGCCCTGTTGTCGGTACCCGCCGGCGGCTGTTAGTTTCTTTTGTTGTCAAGACTTGCTGGCGGCAATTCGGATGGTCCTGGTGGCTCTGTATAGCTGGCTGGTTCTTTTGTCCCTCCAGGCGATTTTTGGTGGCGACGACAATGACGAATCCTTCCCCGCATGTGGATCTGTGAGGTTTGTCTATTCCTTCCCTACTCGAGAAATCGGGTTGGTTGCTTTTCCTTAGGGTTTCTTCCTCGCTGGGGAGTTTGGGGTCATCGGCAATGCTTGTGGTGTCTGATCCCTTACTCTTAGTGAAGATTTGCCTAGCCGTTCAGCGATTTAGGTGCACATCTTGTGATGTGCCAACTCATGTGGCATCAAAAATGTATGCTGCTTCTCTGGAAGCTTCTTCGTGGAGGTTGGATTCGGCTTCAAGTTGCAATCTTGGCGTTCGTCTTAGCGTCGGGTGGTGGCTCCAGTGACGAAGATGATCGGGAAGAGATATTTACCAGGATCAGAATGTAATTTTTGTTTTATTCAAGGGTGTCTTTGTAAAGATGTATGTGTAATCTTCCATATGAATCAATAAAATGCAACCCGGTTTTCTAAAAAAAACTAATATTTTTTATTTTTATTTAATTTGTTTTCCTTCTTTTAGAGAGGAGAGGTTGCCCCTACTGATTTGACTAAATATATTTATAATAAATGGCCCAGTTACAAAGATGGAAATCAAGAAAAAAACAAAACAACAGTTATAAAAAGCTTTCTAGCCATTCTTCAATACTTGGGAAATATGCCTTCTTTGAAGCAGAGCAAACTCTATTGCAAGGATGGCCTTGCAGTGATCAACTATGATGTGATGCCCTGAAAAAAAACTATGGTGTGATTGCTCTAAAAATTTGATCAGCTCGTATTCACTGGATTCTCCAGCTCATGAAGAAGGGGACATTTAGTTGTTGCCTATTTCTTTTCCTTTTGTGAAACGTGTATAAACGTGCATGCTTGTATACCTACATGGTCGCACACATATTCACCTTTACGAACGCATGCCCTATATTTATGAACGTATATAAACGTAAGTAGGTGCCTCAAAGTCGACGGATATATCATCTATCATTGCGCAAATAAATAGTTGTAAATTTGAGTAGTCGTACTGATTTGAAGGCTCTGGTCCATATATACAAGTTTTACCACAAAGAAACAAGAACTGCTTAATTTCTATAATGCACAGCACATCGAAATGCGATTAAACATTCGCATCTATTCTCTTTTTTACTCTTTTATGGTGCATTATATTATTATTATAGTATAGAGAACATCTAACCCTAGAGTGATAAGGATGACTTAGTAGTGTTGTACCTAGTTACTAATTGACTCGTTGATCCTTTTCTTTCCGCAGCCGCGGGAGCCTCCTGGAGGTCGGCGTCATGGCGAATGCGCCGCAATTCTGCCCGCGTTGGCGACCGCGATTAGCAGTGATTGCTATGTTTGCGGCGCCACAAGCATGGTTGATGGCGTGAGGCAGAGCCAAGGAGACGCTGCACCAGCTCACGTGTTGGCTGAAGCCATTAAATTCTGCATGAACTCAAACCGGACATAATCCTAATCAATCAGTTGACGATCAAGGTAGTGTGTTAAAAACAATCAGTACTCGTTATAGACTTGGTTAATTTAGTGATGCCGCATCTATTTCATGTACGTTACATCTTGGTGAGGAATTAGAGAGCGGTGAGTTCCATGAACATGGCCTCTCTGCAGCACTCGAATCCATGGCAAATAAAGATGCGCAGGAACGATGGAATCCAAGGATCTCGAATTCTCCATCTTGATGCTATGGGATGCAAGGGCCTTCTGAATACTGATCAATCGATAACCAGAAGGAGAACGGCGGCGAGGATTCGGGTACATGCGCTCGCCGGCCAGCGTGAAAAACAACAGAGGTTCGCTATGATCTCCTCTCCCTCCGTGCCACTGTTGGAGTCGCGGCGGCATGTTTTTTCCCTTAATATTCTTATACTACCTATTGTACTTTATACCATACAGGTCAAGTCTTCAATGGTATACAAGCCGTCGGATGTTTTTATACTGAACCTTTTCAAATACTAGTATAGTCTAGTATAAGATACCGTAAAAGTGTTTTTTTTCCTTTTTCATATGGCCAGAGCTAGTTAAGATCATAAACTCGATGCAGACTTGCAGAGGCAGTACCAAGTTAGCACTTACGGAGTAGCAGCATACCACAGAGCCATTAGCCCGCTGCCTGTTGCCCTGTTCGTCCTGCGAGCATGAAAGCATGGGCGGCGGCCAGTACGGGAGGAGAGTAATAATTGGAGAAATACGATGGATCCACAGTCACCAACTATTGCTACCGCCTAGGAGAGGCAGAGCGAGCAGGGTTTCCAGGGATCATAGTAACTTCCGAACCCTGTCGGCGGCTATGCTACCAGCGACCGCCTTCTGTTCCCCTGCCGCCGTCGTGCTGCAGCGCAGTGAATGCCACTGGGCACCTGTGCTGCTCGCCTGCTGATGTCGTTGCGTCGCCTCAGTGGTCAGTGCTCTGTGCCAGCGGCTGCGCATGCATAAATTCCATGCGGGGATAACGTGTCTGCGGGCCGTAGCATCGTTCTCCCAGAGGCGAACTAGCAAATCCCTGCTCCCTGCTCCGCTGTATTATGAACTCTGAAGTCTGAACCGTCTTGATTCCATAGCGCATCAATTGGGAGGTCAGAGTTGTTATGGGGAAGGTATTGCGAATTCTGCGCACTTTCTTTCTTGGAAACTAATCAAACACGAAAGAAGGATGATCAGAAAAACTGTAATTTCCTGAAGAAGAATTCAATAGAAAAAGGTTGGTGGATCCCTTCCTCACGCGCGACCACGTCTCCTCACTTGCAACCGCTTCTCCAAACAGCAAAAACACCCTAGAGTCAAGTTGCCTTAACCCAGATGTAACTCAACTTGGAAAAACAGGAACTAAACGCACGCGGGACCTGACGAACCAGCGACGGAGCAGCCACCGGAAAGATTTCGTCCCTGACGCGACCGGCGATCGACAGCGACGCCGATCGCGAAGGCCATGGCGGCACAGTGCTACCGCACAGTCACGCCGGCCGGGGCCGCCTGTTTCCTGGCGCAGGCGCATCTTCTGCGCCTTTCAGCGTGGGTCAAGCAACAGTGGAGGGCCGAGCGGTGGCGATGAATGACGCGAGAATTCCTGTCATGGATGCCTGAGCTGAGCCCTGAGCTCCCTCGGATAAGCTCTAGCCGCCGGGGCAGCTGCTGGTTTGTCCATCTCGTAGGCCCGTAGCCTCTTGGACAAGGAAATCTCGCATATCTTTAACCCAAAGCAATCATCGCTACCGAATACCCCGAGTAGGGCCGGGGAGATCGGCATTAGTCAATCTGAAACGACGCCCGCACAAATTCGGCATCGTGTTCGGTTCTTAGTTTACACATCAGGGTGTGTGACCTTCAATCAGAGAGACGCACTAATCAACCCCAAGCCTGCCCTTCCAGCCACCATGTGTGTTCTTCACAAATTCTCGTGAAAATTTGATTGCCTCTTGTATGTTTCTTTTTGGAACAATATTGTTTTTTTCTCTTAAAAGGTCACATAAAAAAAAATTCTTACGAATAGCACGGGGAGTTGGAGAAGAAGCAGCAGGAGAATTGCGTAGGGCAGGTATGTGACAAATCGATTTGTCTGTGATGCCACCGACGACGGACAGGCTAGTGGCTAGGGTATAGGCTAGGCAGGGCAGGCCGGCAGGGCGTGGGCGACGCCGCGGCGGTGGTGCTGCGTTCGGTATGCATCCTTGTGTCAAGGGTGACGCAGCTCATCGGTAGGGCCCAAGCAAGCCACGCTCCAGCCTCCATGTATGTCATCAGGCTACCAGGGATCGGAGCATCGCCGCCGGCCGCCGCTATCTGACAGTTCCCTGGACGGCCACGATTCCTGTTTCAGTTGCCCGTCACCATCGCGACCCCGTGTGCTCGAATTTCTCCACCGGAGTGCAAGCAATGACTTGGTCGCCAATCCAACTGAACAGCATGGCCCAATGCCCGTGTCCCCGCATCAGTACTCGCCGGTCAATTCACGACGACTCCTGTGGTGGTACGGTTACTATAGGCTGATGCACACACGCTCTTCAAATCGGCACAGAAAAACGACATCACGGCGTGCGACCGCTAGAACGGCCCAGGCGGCCCTCCACCGGTGGTCGTGCAGCACGCACGCCTCGCCGTCGCCTCTTCAGAACTCCCGATTCGATGCACATCCACCGTGCGGCGACTGGACACTGGATTGGATTCTTCTCGCCTCCGGCCGGTAACAGTGCCGCACCGGACGACGGGACTGACCGAGCTGATCGCGTGGCCGGGCACGCGACGCGACATGGCGCGTCGCCCGGCGATACACGGAAGCATGCAGCAATGTCAGGGGGCGAGGGCGAGGCCATGCCGGGCCAACGGAGAGACGTATAGGGCTGCAGAGAAGCAATGTACGTAACGAGCCAGCTAGCGCAGGTGCCGTCGCCGTCAGCACAAACTCCCCGGAGAGCGAAAGGCACGTACGGGGGCGGGGGCACCACGCCCGAAATTAACAAACCAACCGCTAACCAAAAGGACACGCGCAGTCGCACACCACTGATCGATCATCCCTGCTGAATGCTGATCGACCATCGATCGGCTTCGACCGTTCCAACACCTCGTGTTGCCGGAAACATGCATGCGTTCATCTAATGCAAGAGAGACATCATGGTAGTATACTATGGTTTGTGAGTGAAAAAAAAGAAATTAATATTGCGATTAATTCCATTGCAGCGACAACGATCGATCCACTCGCAGAGTGCAGACACGACGCACACAGAGGTTAGCTTTCTTACACGCAGGACGCAGCCTGTGCAGCCAAATCAAGAAAGACGAGGCGGAAGGAGGAGGAAGTTACAGAGATGGAGAGGCAGAGGCAGTGGAACATGGAGATGGAGATGGAGTAGTAGACGTAGCTCGTGGTCGTCGTTAAGAAGCATTTCACCACGGCTTTAATCTAGGGATCGCGATAGGTAACTAAACCGGGGCGAGCTAGGGTAGGTACATGGACGGGTCATGGACATCCGTCCAGCAGCTCCCGGCGTTCCAGTACGCCGCCGCCGACGCGTCGCCGAGGTCGAACATCCCGGACGTGTCCAGGGACGCGAACGGGGTCATGTCGGTCGAGGCTGATGAGGGCGCCTCGGACGGCACCGCCTGCCCGGCAAGATGCTGCGCCGAGGCGGCGGCGGCCGATTCCTCCTTCGGCTGCGCTGTGAAGGTGAACGCCGGGAGTGGCGGCGGCGGGGGCGGCGCGAAGAGGGACGCCAGCGCCGCGGCATGGTCGGCGAATATCGGCGCCGGCGGAGCCACGTCGACCGTCGAGAAGGGGTTCGTGTGGTGGCTCGTGAGGCCGATGCTGTTCGACGACGGCGTGGCCGGGGTGGTCGGGGCCGTTGCCACGGCAGCCGTGGGGCTGGCGCTGCCGCTGCCGCTACCGCTGTTGGAGCGCGGGGAGGACGCAGAGGCGCGGCGCGGGTTCTTCGCGTCCGTGGCCGACGTGGGGGTGGACGGTGCGGAGGAGGGGGACGACGACGACGACGATCGCTTGGCCTTGCGGCAGCCGCCGCCGACGGGGACGTTGCGGAGGACGCCGCCCTTGGTCCAGTACCGGCGGCAGCTCTTGCAGAAGTGGCGCGGCTGCGACAGGTTGTAGTTGTTGTAGTAGCAGAACTTGGTGTTGGTGGACTCGCACCGCGGGCACTTGACCGCCTCGGGCGCCGCGGCCGCCGGCGAGACCCCGCCGCACCGCGCCCCGGGGCCCTGCTGCGCCTGCGCGCGCCGGAGGTCAGCGGCCGCGGCCCCGCCGAACAGCCGCCCCGCCAGGCCGGGGATGGACTGGAACTCCTGCATGGCAGCGAGCGGCGTCGTCTGTCCTTGACGTGCTAGGATATCGCCTCAAGGTCAGGGCGTTGGCTCGGCCCCTGGCTTAGCTTAGTGGGTGTGTGTTCGCCGAGGACGCGGGAGCGCGGCAAGAGCTCCACCCGCTCGGCGTCGCCTCTGCATCACACACGGATAGCGGGTAAATATCTACACTTCTCACCCTCGTTGTCCGCCGCCCAGCCCCATTCGAGTTACGAAATTGCCCCTGAATTTATTCATGACCGAATTGACCCTACTGTTTCCCATCGTGCATGATCATCTTCAAGTTCAAGTATGTGCTCGATCCGCTACTTGGGTGGATCAAGCTCTTCTGCATGCAATGATCAACGACGACGATGTCATTGGATGCGTGCTCAGATCGTTAGCAGTGTCGTGCGTACTGATTTTCGATTTGTTTTTTTTGTCGTCAATCTGCATTCCATAGATTCGAGACAGAGTATTCGTGATCCGCACAACGTGCGTACGGAGATTTTCGGGGGATAAGGCCACGAGGGTTTGCAGGTACTGGTTCGACATGGTGGCCGGTAGAGGCAAGCCGCGCCGTGGACGAAGCAGCGCCTCTTGTTTTCCGGGTTGACGTTCTAGGCTTTCTTTCGAGATGGGCACGTCGAACCACCCGCTTCGCCTTCCGTTTCTGAACGCCGGCTGTCACCATACGCTGGCAGACATTGTTAACGAACGAATCTGATCGACCTGGCCGGAAGATCGTTGTGCCAGCAACGGCATACCGCATATGTGTCTGTAACATCTCATGTACTGCGTCCAGACGTACTGATCTTTGTCGGCACGAGTTACTCAGCAGGCGAGGCGAGGGCACCCCGGTCCGACCGGGAGAGACCGGGAATCAGATTTGGCGAGAGCCAAGGGGGTGGCGTCCGATCACAGGCGGCGCCAAGAGGTGCTGTTGTCCGCAGGGCGCGGCAACAAGGGAGCTCGCAGTGTCTGTGGCGGATTGGTTCGCTGAACAGTCGTCGCCCGAGATCGCGTCGCCGTCAGGGTCTCACAAGTCGTGAAACTCCCAAGGACCACGGGGCGCGCGCATCGACGCCACGCCGGCCGTGTAGCGCCTCGTCCTACAGAAGCGAGGCGACCGCCCGAGCGCGACGACGACGCGGGCAGGCCGCGGTCACCCGCTCAGTAAAGGCATCGCACCCGCCGGTTGGGTAAGTTGTTGCGTCCGGCACGTCGCGCTCGCGCTCGATGGCCGGGCTGGCGCACACGCGGCCGTGATGATGCCCTTGCCGGGATGGGACTGGGAACGCCTTGCCCGGATTAGTAATTGCGGCGTTGCCGAATCGGACGATCGATTGATCGAGCCCCATCACGCTCCCACGACGTGGAAACAGTGCGCTAGCTGTGCGCGTTCCGCGCGCGGCACGGCGGGGGGATCGGTCGCGTGGGCGGGCGCTTCACGGCCGGTTCAGCTTCCTCTCGGGATCGGCCACCGGTGTCATCTGGTGCTCTTCGACGTCGCTGGTGGTTGCAGAGGAGAGGAGGATGCGCCCGGGGGCCGGGGCGTGGAAGCCACGGCGTCGAGTCCTCGGGCGCTGTGCGCTTTGGTGTCCATCAGCACACGTACGCTCGCCCGCCCGTCGCGTCGGGCCTTCAAGGCGGAGGCGGCAGCAGGCGGGTGCGATCGATCTCACCCGCGCGCCTAACCCCAGCCCGTGGCCAGGGGACGCCCTAGTCCTATCCCGCGGGCTCACACACGCCGTCGCACGTACGAACCGTGGCTGTCTGTGTTTGCCGGGTAGCTAGGGTAGGAGTATTAGATCAGGGTGCGTGTGCCCTGTCTACCGCGCAAATAGCGCGGCTAGATCTGATGTTTTATTTTGTATGATTATTTATCCAAGATATAGTGATCTTACAATTGACCAATGCATTATTTTAAGTTTCCTTCACAAATTTATGAAATATAGTTTCATTAAACTTTTTCATGATGATGTTTCTACATACTCCATGCTAATCAATTGATATTAATGTCTCTTAATTTGGGTATACAATGAAATTTAATAGCAAAACATGGAAAGTGGAGGTTATATTTGTTTGAATTTGTACTCCTATGAATCTCTCCTTCAGCAGCTAGCTTACCTTTTTCATATTATATTAGTATAGAATCCTTTTTCTATCCTGAATATAACATTTAGTTACTATAAATTGTATTTTATATGATTATTTTGTTTATTTTTTCTCTTACCATTACATATAAAATCTACTTGGTATTTCTTTACTGAAAAATTATGAATTTATATCTATTTGAGACGGACTTGTTTTTTTTGGTTTTTTTATTTCGAAGCCACATGAGAACCAATTGTTAATTTTGCATAATTCTACTATCTATTTGCCCGTACCTTGGATCTTTAATTTTACTTAATTTCACAGTTTCTTAATTCATTTACTATTTTTTTACTTTTCTAAAAATCCATTAATTCTAATATTAATTTGAAAAGAATAGAAAGCATGGCATCAGAACACAACCACAACATCTCTATCATCGGTCCTCTATTTCCCTTTGGGGAAATTGATTTCTTACTTTGTTTCTATCTCCTTTGGCCATTCTTTTGATTTCACCAGCAGCTATAAAAGCATCTATGACTTTCGTCAGGTGCTTCACCTACTCCTTCCTATTTTTTCGCATATGATCTAGTGATCAGACTACCACCAGGATAGAAATTCAAGACATATTGCATCTCCTAAAATCATATCTCTCATCATGCCCCGACGAATACCAATTCGTTCATATTTTGCTTCTAAGGTAATAATGGGTGTTGCTTTTGTAATAACTTAGTCTACGACAGCCCTAATAAATAACATCAATCATTTCCTTTGCTTCTTTTTAATCAAACTTTGTATTGCTTAAGTATAGCTTAAGTACTCTTTGTGTTGATGTAACTGATCCACCATTATAACATGGGACCATGGAAAATCAAATGGCCTAGATCTCTCTATGTCTTTCTAATTAACATGAAATTTTTTTAGCCCTTGAGAGTGAACATGATAGGTATTAATCTTTTGTGGGGGGCTGCCTCTTCCAAAGTTCTTCTCCTTTGTAGGCACTTCCTCCAAATTGATAACACTAACAATGCCGCTTCATAGATTTGAGGACCGTCAATACTTGCTGATGGCTGATCTTAGTACGTTGGTATCTCCATTCATAGCTCATCTGATAAGTTTCCTTGTGGTGGAACTTATCCATCTGGGTTTGGCCTTGACTCCGCGTGGGTGTTCATATTTTCCTAATTTTTTTATATTTAACCGGCACTACTCTTTTCGTAGTAGGTGAGGTGCTAGAGGTGAATTCATCAATCTTAAGGATCTGCCGTTTCAGTCGCTCGGAGGTGCTCATAAGGATAGGGTTGTGTGTGTATATTCATTTCGATTCCTCGACTCTGCGTGGGTGCTCGCATTTTCCTAAATTTTTAAGAATTTAATTGGTACTATTCTTTCAGTGGTAGGCGACGTCCATGTCAACAGCAATATGTTAGTGGTGACTTCGTCAATAATGCTCATATGGATAGGAATGCATGTGCTGTTGCGTGTGCGTGCGAATTTGTGAGTTTCTACATAGTAGTCTTTTAAAAATATTTCACATATTAATATTTTAATTATTTTAGTATATTTTTATGGTGTCATGATTGATTTTGGCTTTACTGTAAATACCACCATTGGATAAAATGTCGCTTTTATTTTCTTGTCACTTTTATTTTCTTTTTATAAATCTTATCCCAAAGCTACATATGTATTCTTTTAGCATTCCACGTACTGTTTCTGTGAAGCCATGTTTAGTTTGAATGATCTTTTTTGCGTTACCATCACAGCCCAGACAGGAGCAACACTTTTTTTTGAAGCAAATTGCTTCCTAATACTAATACATATCGGAAACCAGTAGTATTTGCATAGAGGGTGCTTTTTTATTTCCTTATTGTTTGCCTCCTTGTCCGGAAAGCAAATTGTTTCCTAATACTAATACACATCAATTTTTATTGTTTACGTGCCCTGTGAAAAACTATTTGTACAGTTTCTTAATGCTAATGCAGCACGGATTGATTGATAATATCACGCGAACCATCCATGGATTTACATATCTCTGGTTAAAAGTCTGCCGTGATAATATGGGTTTCTTTTTTTCTTAAGTTCCCAATTTATCTATTGTTAATCTTTTTTGATATGGATTTTGTGGTTTAATATAGATCATTGGATCTTCATAAAATCTAACGGTGTATATTCTTCTCAATTTTCTATTAACTTGGTAATTTTTAGACGCTCTTGGTGAATGTGGTGGTTTCTTTTAACATTGTTATATTAAGATAATAGATAGATTTGCCATCGTACGTGACGTATACGTCTCAGCGTATGCGTGTGCACGCTAATCTGGCAAGTTACCGCAACAAGCGTCCAATTTTGTCAGCCACTTTTGCTCTTTTATTCCCATTCAGCCGAAATTTAACTCGCTCGAATCAGTCATTCAGCTGAAGTGCCGAAATTCCATCCAGTTACCCACTTGAGTAGAAACTGTCGCAGCTCCCTCCGCCGGGCCCGTGCACTGCACAGACGAACAGGCGCACAGAGACGTGCCGGACCGTCCGGGCAGGTCGGCGGGTCCCTTGCCGGCCACCACTGGCGGTGCTCACATCAGGAACCAGCCCCGCGCACGGCCGCGCTCGGCGTTCGTGCCGCTCACGCTGCACCACCCGGCCCACCGGCGTAGTACGCGCTTCTGCCACGCTGCGCCTCACTATTTGTCGTCCTCGCCCAAGGGCCGATCGAAGCGACTGCAGCGCCACAGTGCGCCGGCACGTCTCCAGTCTCCTCGCCGTGGCCCCGCCCTGACATGCGTCCATGACATGGGTCTGCAGGAGCAGGACGACTGCAAGTCTGCACTGGCCGGCCTTGCCTGATCGTACGCACAAGTGCGTGCGCACTGCCCTCCACTGTGCGCCGGGCCAGGAGGGTTGGGCACCGGCTGGCGTCGCCGGACACGGACAGCGCCGTGGCGGCACGCCGGCCGGGGACCCACCGCGCCCGGCCGCCGGCGGACGTACGTACACGCGTGCCCCCAGGCCCCCACCTCGCGTCTTCTTCGATCGTATAGCTAGTACCGGCACCATCCGATACGGCCCGTCATCATGCCCTGCCCTGTCACCGCGCTGGACGTGCACGCGGCGGCAACTTGGCAGACAGGGATGCCGATCAGGGGACGGATTAGGCAGCGGCTTTGCGTCCGCCGATTGGTTTGCGGGTGGTTAGCATGTAGCTTTGGGGAGTCCGGCCGGCCGGCCGGCCCCGGGCGCGGCGTGATCGAGTAGCACGCAGGAACCTCGGGCGCCACGTGCCCGGTTGCCGACGGGTCCCGGTCGCGTTTACTCCTACGATCTGAGCTTCGACGTCTCATGTTGGGCTCCGATCTGACTAAACGTCATGGGCCACAACATGCTAGCTTAGGTACCCTGTGATCAAGATCGAATGATCATCGAGGCGACGAGTCCTCACTTTTCTAGGAACCATCATCGAAACGCAAACTGAAAATGCTGCGCTGAAGGATAACTGAATGAATGCAGTGTCTGTATCATTTGGTCAGATTGAACAGCTAGCTAGCCTCACTACTACCACCGGCCGGTACCTGTGCATCGATCGATCGGTCTGTCGTGGGCTCGTGGCAGGATGGATCCACCAATCGACTGCTGTCTAAGCAATGAGCCCATCTATGTCTAAGCTAGATGAGTAGATGAAGTAGGCTTAATGACCGTTGGGTGAAACTGCGATCGGTCCTGCGTGACGGACGGCCCGTTGATGAACCAGCGCGGCACAGCGCCACGCCACGCCTAACAGGCTACTACATACGCTCTAGAGCGATAGAGCGAGTGAGGACCAAGTCGCGCCACACAGTTTCCCTATTTCATCCGATGCCTGCCGACTTGAATCGGTCCAGTCCCAAGTCGCTGCTAGACTGTATCACCGATCCAGTCGATCGGATGGCCGCCGCGCTGGTGCAGTCACTGCTGCACGTCACGGTGGCTGCGACCTGACCTGACTCGACGGAGAGATAAGAGGCGCGCGGTGGCGTACGTCATGGGCAGGGCTTCTAGCTTGCATTTGCGAGGTAGCAACGGCGAGGGTAGAGAGATGGGGTAGTAGACGGATAGCTAGGGCGAGCGAGGCGAGCGAGACAGCATGACAAGAAGGTGACAGCAGCCGCGGCAGGGCGCGGCGGGGATCCCCACCCCTAGCCGTTGCTTTCGGTGATCCCCGCGACATGGATCGCTGTGGCCTGCGGGATCGCCGAAAGCGACGCCACGGCGCTGCAGCGCGCGCCCGCCCGGCCCGGCCGTCCCCGTCCCCTCTCCGATCAATCCCAACTGTACTGTACGCTAGAGCACGTACGGCGGTCGATCGCAACACAGTTCTACCTTTCCTCACCTTTTTCATGTGCCCTCAGTTAATTAATCCAGCCGTTAATTAGTAGCGCACTCTACGTCGATTAGCGGCTAGCAGCTGACGCTTCAGCTCTACGTCCATCTCCCTGCTCGAGGCGACGTACGCGAGGTCCGGGGATCGCGACGGCGGCGCGGTGCTCAGATTCTGGACGGCAGCGCCGCGCGCCCATGTGTCGCCGGAGCTGTCTCCCGCCTAACGAACTCCCATTCCGGGGAGGGCTTAATGCTTGGCCCCCGACGGCACCACGACTGGGATTGCCCATCCTCGACGCGGTGACAGTACGTGTTCCCTCCCGCCCCGGTCGGTCTCTCTCGCGCCACCCTGGTTGGATGCACAAAGATACCGGCCCATTTAAACTCGCATCGACTCGCACACTTCTCTCACTCATCACTGTACGTACGCTCTTGCCCGTACGCTACACACGTAGCCCAGCTATACACGGTGTGTCAACTAGCAGGCGCATCACGTATTTTATACCAGCCAACGTGTTGTGTTGGCATGAAGGGCGAGGAGGCAGGTCATCGGCGGCTGGTGAGGTCCCAAGGATTGGGACGGCGGCGGCGAGGAGATAAGGGTGAGAAGGCCTTTAGGGATTCAATGGCTACTCATGTGGCCACCATCTGCTAGCGCGCAAGTGTGTGTTGCTTCGATCCCTCGCGCGACCTGAAACTCTGAAAGGCACCCCTGTGGTCCTGCACAGTCCAAAGCTGCAGCAGTTGAAGTCCGCGTGTGTCCATGCCAAACGGAGGCCGTGCTGGCAGGGAACTGGTTAGTTCAGGGTTACAGTCAGTCCTACAGGCTAGGTACGGGGAATGATCGATCAGGGTCTGAGAATTACGCCCGTGGCAACAGAGCAGTGATTACTGACAGGCTACCGGCAGATTGGACGGTGACGAGGATAAGCAGTAGAGCTAACTGCTACGCTAAACCCTGACCGGCCGGGTGGGCACATCCCTGGCGCCAAGGGATTTGTCCTCCCCTCTGCCCGGCCGCCTGCTAGTGGGCGAGTGACTCCACGTCGCCAGACGCCAACAGAGGCAAGTGCCTAGCCGCGTAGGGCATATCTGTCCAAAGTCAATGCAAGTGCAAGGCGACGGCGAGGGTACTGGGAACTGACAAGTGCCGATCGAGATGACCGGCGCTTGGACGCTACCGGCGACCCTAGCTAGTGAGTGGCGGTAGGCGCCGCTGCCTCCTCTCGTCGTCAGGCTAGCGAGCAGGCACCCAGATCGAGTGCAGTTGCTCCTGGGGCTGCAATTTGGCAACTGCACCTGATCATGGCCATCCATTTTCCCAGCCAACGGACCAGATCAGATGGTACAGTAATAAACAGTGCCGTACTGAACCGAGTGAATAGTGATGCTACTGTGTTCAACAATACCGCACGGTGTTTCGAGCCTGCTCCCTGGGACTGCTTAAAGTTGCAGTCGGTACTGCGACTGCACTGGAACCGTGTCCAGCGAGCAGAGATCCTAAAGATCTCGGTGCCCATGCCGTGATCTGAAGCCGAAACAGTGGCCTGATCGACCGACCGACAGACCGGGCGAGTGGACGTGCAAACAGGGGCGCGGACAAAGGGTGGCTGTCAAAGGAGTCCGGAACCTGACGCGAGAACACAGCCTGCGCACCTGATGAATCGTTTGATGGAACGCACGGTTGCACAACGGACAGGGATTAGCATGGATTTTGCGGTTGTTGCGTTGCGCTAATGTTTGATTCGCAAGGCATCGGAACCGGAATTCAAGGGAGCATATGTAGGCTTCTGTCAAGACAGAATTCGGTGCCGACCTTATCTTCGGCTCCTGTGGATGGTCGCCACTGTAATTGATGGAGAAGGCTTCTAAATGCGGCCAATCTGAGAAGCGATGCGCATGCTTCAATATTCTCTTTAAAAAGGCTTCAATAAAGTAAAGAAGGATTTCTGACTGGCACTACGGTGGACCTGCACCAAGTTGCGCTCATGCTTCGAGTGCGAGGCCAACTCTCTACGAGGTTGAATTCGTCCAGAAGTGCAAAATAAGACCCACCCAATCTCATCTATCATCTCTCTCACGTGTTGTCGCTCATGACGTTTCTATACGTCTTTCTGAAGGTAGATAATCAACTTATCTTTATTTTTTTTTCGAACAAATCAACTTATCTTAGCTTTAAAGGTCATATTAAACCTATATATAACAACATTTTTTTAGAAAAGTCTGACTTAATTGTTACCAACATTTCTTGACATTAGGTAGGAGCTCCCCTGCTAATTCCGTAAAAAAAACATTTCTTGACCTTGACCAATATTTTTTATATATTCCAACATTTTTCTTTAACTTTTTTATATTGCTCAATAATTTTTACATGCACCAAATTTTTTTACACTCGCCAACGTTTCGTTCTCAATATTTTTTTATATTCACCAACTTTTTTAATGTAAAAAATGTTGGGATAGTTCATCTAAATGTTGAGATAGTTTGTTAGCCGTTGTCGGCTAGTTATTGGGCTGCTATTAGGTTATAAATGTTTAGTTAAATTTCACCGGCCGACCCATCGGGCTAAACCCAACCCGTGGCCTTTATAGGGCCGGGTGTGGCGCGTATTTTTCAACCAAAAAAATATGGGCGTGCCAAGTCCGGCCCAATTATTTTTAAAATTGTTTTCCAACTAAAACGAACGGTCGGCCCAACCCGACCCAAAAAAGCTTGAAATGACCGGCCCGAAAGCTGGTCGTGGATGGGATTGGTCACGTTTTTTGGGCCCAACTCATTCCGGGCTTTTGCTGGCCCAGCACGAGCCCAGCCCGGCCTGCATTTTGCTCAGGCCTAGTTACTTATCATTGCTTCAAGGCCCATAGACAGCTTAGCCCATCAGAAAATGGCCCTAATGAGAACTGAAGAGCCAACGGTCCACCATTTTACACACGGCCCAACGTTGCAAAGTGGACGAATAAGGCCCATGACGCCGACAGACCGCCGGAGCCAACTCAATTGGTTTCTTCATTTTGCTCAAAGAAGAAGAGAAAAAGACATTGGTTCCTTCAGGGTTTTATCTATTTTAAGGTCTCGTGTGTAGATACTAATTAAAAGTATTAAATATAGATTAATTACAAAATCAATTTCCTAGTTGGAGGCTAATTTGCAAAATGAATCTATTAAACCTAATTAGTCCATGATTTGATAATATGGTGCTACAGTAAACATGTACTAATAATAGATTAATCAGACTTAATAGTTTCGTCTCGTGAATTAGACTCCATCTGTATAATTAGTTTTTATAATTAATCTTTCCGATTACTATCCGAATATTTCGACGTGCTAGTACGGAACAAACTGCAAGGTCCGCGTCAATACCTGGGTCTGCCGGCAGAACCAATCACCCCGGCGCCGACAGGTGGGCCCCACTCCCTCCCTCTCTCCCTTCGCGGTTCGCGCCTCCGAGCGCACGCGTTCCTCCACCCGGTCCCATCTCCAGGTGTTCGCGTCTCGCTCCGGAGCGGTGGAGGTGGGCCGATGCCGGAGTAGAGGAGCTCGTCGCCGGAGCGGAGGAGGGGTCGGCTCGCACCGCACCTTGAGCCGAGCACGCCGCCACGCCCTCCTATCCGCTCCGCACCCGCCCACGCGCCGCAGCCCCCTCCCATCCCGTCTGCTACTCTCCACCCATCCCATCCACACCGCTCCTCTACCGCCCGTTCTGCCGCCTCTCCCTCCGTGCGACCATACGCAGGCGCCACACACGTCCATCGTCCGTTCACCACTCCTACTGCGTCCGCCAGCAAGAACGGGGGATTGGTGGATCCTCACCGAGATCTCCTCCCTCACGGGCAGCAGCTACTCCTTCCTCTGGGAATCCAGGCAAACAAAACCGGCAAAAGGAAAATCAGGTTTGGCACAGCTTGGAATCGGAGGAGAGGAGTGGGGAGGGGGACCCCGTGCTCACCGTCAGGGACGGGGTTGGGGAGCTCTCAGCCGGTGCCGCGAGCGCCGCGGCGAGCGGAGCAGGCTGCTCCTCCGGCGACGCTTCGGAGCCCGACATCCCAAGGCATGCAGAGGCAGGAGCACGAGCGCGAGCGCCATTGTTGTGCTGATGTCAGTGTTCGTTGGTGCTGCCTACGTGTGGTTAAGGTTGAAGTGTTGAACGATACAGAGAAGATAAGGTTGTGTACTGTATGGATGGATGGATGGGTGGGTGATGGGCCAAGTTGGGCCTGAACAATGTTGGGCTTCAGTTGATTTAGAAATATAGCTACGGACATGTGTTATCTAATTAATCTCAAAAAAATTATGTGTCATCTAATGGAGTAAGCTTGACCATGACACAATTTTCAATATTTAGTTGAGCAGGATGGAAAAAAGTGCATGCTGCAGTTGTGTGGAAATTAAATTATAGGGATCACAATAGCTGAAGTTCTCTTTGGAAATCAGGCTTTAAAGGATTTCTGGTAGTCTTCAAGTCAATATTGTATTTACTCTTAGACCCCGTTTGGGTCCAAGAAATTGGAATCTATTTAATGGAGTAGGTTAATTTATGTTGGAATGTGGCATTCCACAACTTTCCAAAGTTTAGATATAAGCCTATCTTAAATTTATGGGGTGGGAGATGGAAATTGATTCTATAGATTATGGTTATTAGAATGGAATTCAATTCTTATAGCACGCTCTTAGACTCGCTTCTCTATAGTAGAAGTGCAGCATACAAGTATCTCTCCCATATCACCAACTATAATATACAACTATATTCCACATACAATTATATTAGCTTAATTAATTTGTGTCTAAATTATGATTATTAGGATGGAATTCAATTCCAATGATCCAAACGGGGCCTTAGTAATGATATTCTTCTGGAAAGGAATGACTCGCTATTTTTATCCATGCGCAACCAAACCATTTTCTAATGCTCCAGTATTTTGTGTTTTCAATGAGACTATGCACGCGGGGTGCTTGAATGGCCTTTCTTTCCATCATCTTTAACATGTATTTACCACTAAATATGATCATCTTAGGCAACTCAGCAACTGTTAGTCTATGTTGCTATTCTTTCGCGATCATAAATGTGTTAATTATTTTCTTACAATGTTTCTTGAATAATTGTTATTTTGTTTGGCCTTCCTCACAAAATCATCTTGCACCGTTGCCCCTGGTCCTCGCCTGGTACCGTGGTACGGTGGTACCCAATGGGGTGCGCCGTGCGAAGACTTTGCACATTCCGGTTTGGAATCACAGCATCAAAAGAAATCAGAGCACCACAGTATCATTATCTCTCTGCTCTGCATATCCCGAGAGCATTTTGAGTGGTAGCAGCTACAAAGGATATGAAGATGCCATATCTTTCCATGTTCTGCATGGTGAAGTCAACTGAGGCTGCCTCACAAACCAGTCAATCCACTTTGATCCTAAATCAGGGCACAGTGAGTTGCACTCATCCCACCTGTTCTCGCACGCGGATGCGGGATGGAATCGCTTTGGCATGAACCCACCCAAATTTTATTCAAAGCTGTTAGTAGCTGTCACGTCAAAGCCGTGACCAAAGCTCCAAGCAAACCATCAATCCCATTCCCTCGTCATCATTCTCTTGCATGAACACCACGTTTTAATGATTTGGTCCAAACAATCACTTTCGCGATTTCCAACCAATTATCTCAACAAACAAGGGTGATTTTGCAAAAAAGGGAAAACTATCTATCTTTCCATTTGGCAAGCAATATCCCTCGGCTAAATAGCGCTAAAACACTACCCCTCCTCCCGTCGCGCACCGACGTCAACGGAGACGTGTCACCGGCGGCGGTGAGAAGACCCCCAGAACCTTCTCGATTTCTTCTTCCGACGGCGGCAATGGATCTCTGGGAGAGGGCCCGGGCGTTCGCCGGCGAGGCGGCGAAGCGGTCGCAGGAGCTGTCCGCGGAGGCGGCCAAGCGCTCCTCGGCGCTGGTCTCGGAGACGGCGAAGAAGTCCAAGGAGATCTTCTCCGAGACCGCCTCCAAGTCGCGGGAGATCGCCGCCGAGGCCACCAAGCAGGCCGACCTCCTCGCCGGTCAGATCAAGCACCTCGCCTCCGACCTCCCCGTGCCCTCGATCCCGCCCATCCCCGCGATCCCGCCCATCCCCTCCGCCGCCGCGCCGGAGCCCGACGCCGAGGAGCTCGAGCGGTACGGGATCACCGACGACCTCCGCGAGTTCGTCAAGGGCATGACCATAAGCACTTTCCGCGACTTCCCCCTGCAAGGTGCGGCGTTTCTCGTTGGGTGGGTTTAGAGAATTCGAAGCTTTCGAGCATCTGATCGGGATTTTTTTGGTCCTGCAGATGAGCCGGAGATGTCGGATGTGCCCACGGTGTCGAATGTGCGTCAGGATCTGAACGAGTGGCAGGCCAAGCACGCCACACTCGTCCTCTCGTCCGTCAAGGTTTTCTCATCATCAACTAGTTTCATTCACTGAACAATATTTGGTACACTTGTGACCTCGGGGATTCAGTGCGTGGTGGAGTTGCTAGATTAGTGATGAATCCAAGTATGGAAGGACATACAGTAGTTTATGATTTGCAAGTATGATTAGGTGTGCACACATTTTGACTATTAGATCATAAAAGTTGTAGAATGCTGAGCTTATAGCATTGGGACATATTGAGTACAGAGCTGGACATATTATTTGTGACGGTAAAAAAGTGGTAACATGATAATCTGTAAAATTGGGATCTAAAAATATGTTATACATACTTTTACATGTTTGTGGTAAACTGATCAAGAGACAAAATGTCAGTAATTCTAGTGGTATTTCAAATATGAAATTCAGGTTCTTAAGTATAGGAGACTGAAGACATAAAAATGTGTAGGCTCAACCAAAGGTTGTGTGTAGATTTTTGTGGAACTCAGATCTATCTCCGAGCATCAGCATACCAACTATGGTTGCGCTTAGAATCTGCAGGGAGTTGCAACTTGGGGAGAGACTGTGTCAATTAACATGTGTTAAATATGTGCTGTTTAAAGTTGTGGCAGTTACCATATTGATACTGAATTAAGCTAGCTTCTTAGTTCTTATCTAGTAAGATAACAGGATTGTTTTTGGCCACCCATAGTCTCTTGACTATAATTTGATCTCTGCTCTGAACTTGCTTCCCATTAATATTCTTCCTGTGTATAATTTGTTTTTTGGTGTTAACTTGTAATGCAGATAAGCAAAGATCTCTGTTCTCCGATCACCTAATGTTGTATTTCTACTAATTAGTGCCATCTTATGTTCAGGAAATATCAAAGTTCAGATATGAGCTATGCCCAAGATACATGAAAGAACGCAAATTCTGGCGGGTATATTTTTTGCTGGTAAACAGCTACATAGCCCCGTAAGTTTTCTTCTCTCTCCTTGTCAGCTCATGCTGTGCAATTTAGAATGTTTTTGCTGCTTTTTTTTAAACCTGTTCTTGATGCACTATCTTCAGTAGAATGGAGAATACCTGTCCTGATTTACATAAATCGAATGGGCTCGTTTACAGGAGTCTTGTCCCTTTTTGTGAACTCTTGCACATTGAAATCTTGTACTAGAAGCTGGATAGTTTTGTTGTTTACTCTTCATGCCACACTTGTGTAAAAAATTTATAGAAATGTTATTTGGATTGATCTATTCTTGACTTTTATTTGTGATGTTAAAATATATGATAACTACATAGCGGCAATTATTTCTGACGGCATAATCTACAATGTCATGCGTTTGGCTCTTCTGCTCTAATTTTGGGTTTGATCATTTAGTTGCCTAGTTGATAGGTGGAATGGAGCTTATCTTTAATACATATATTATCACATTTGATTTCTTCAAATTTCACATAAATGGTTGATTTGGAAGTGCTGCTTATATCACATCATTATGTTAGTTATGACCTAGTTCACCTGCACATTAGCGTTTTTACTGACTTTACTATAATTTGAATAGCTTTGAGAAGAAATATTTTGAGGAGCTGAAAGTGAAAGCAGAGGAAGAGAAAAAGGATTCCCAGAAGGAAGCATCCCAGTCCCAGGCCTCACAAGCTACAACTGCAGAACAGAAAGACTCAAAAGCCCCAAGCAAGACTTCTACTTCAACGAATCCGGAACATGATCTGGATGTATTTCTGCTGGGAGATCTGGGTAGTGACGATGAGGGCCCTGGTATACTATTCACTTCCCTGGACCTCATCCAGCTCTTGAGTTTGTATATTCTTCTCCAATTCTTGTACATGACTTGTTTGATTGATCGCTTTCAGATGGTGGTGATGATGGTGATGACTTCGATAAGATTGATGCTACCTCAGTAAGTACACATGTTCCCTTGGGAATGGAATTGCTGTATCCAATAGCTATAACCATGATTTAGTTGTGCATACAGCATTTGACAAAAAACGCATCCATGCCATCTAGAATGTGGAATTGGAGTGTGATGTGTTGTTATTGCACTAGATAAAGGCAGTCATACAACGCTAGTGCTTTCAATATGTAGCATCGTTGTCGTTCCATGGAATCTGCACACGTTCCATGACACGCTATGGTTGACTACTTTGTTTGACATGTTTATAAAAGTGAGGTAACTGGTTTTGTTTGCTGTTTTGTGCTGACAACAATGTTGTTCACTTCTGCAGGGATTGGAAAGTGACGACGATGACAAAAACCGAGGAAAGGCAGAAGATGCAAAGTAGTAGCCTCAGAGAAGTTGGGTTGTTGGTTTCACGATTCGAGAGATGACGACAATGATAGTGAACTTTATAATTCCAGATGATATTGTATATTAGTTGGTTGCATGCATCTATTCATTTGTTATCTCCCAATGAAGCAATATTAATCTTGTTGCGAGTTTTGATTTTGACCAAACTCTAGGAATCTGTACCTATGGTGTGACCTTTTCTTTTCTTGTCAAGGTGATCTGCATATGTCGATATTCTTCGTAGTCTGGTGAACTGAGTTTTAGCTCGCTATAACTTTTCACGTTCAATAAAATTTTCCTACATACATGGTTTCAGATTCTTTCAACTTGGGTTGGGTTTAAAAGACACATCCTCTTGTAGTCGTGTGCCTGTCACTTTCGGCATTATTGAATCATCGACGCATAATAGCCTCTTTTAATAAATAAAAAATAAAAGAGTAGCATCATTTTGTACAAAATTTTCGGTTTTGGCACTGGAGGGTCGGCCGAGGCGAGCCAACCCTATTGTATTCCACAAATTATGCCGGCCATATGTCTTGATAGCCATACAGCACCCATCAGTCGAGGATGGATGTGGCATACATAGCCAACCGGCCCTTTTTGATTTTCTTCGGTGCCATCCCAGTCCTACTTGTACACCCCGCTCGCCACCGCTCCTCGTTGCCTCCCCGATGTGGGATTATTCAGAACGGCTCCGCATAGGTGGACCTGATGCCGGCTGCTCGAGCGCTGGCCTTATGAGCCTCATACACGGTCCAAGAAAGGGGTGGGCCGGCCCAGGAATGGTTCGGCCTAGATATATAGCCCGCTACATTGATGCTGCGGCCTGCGAATACAAACACGGCCCACGATCCGCTTCATCAGCTTTTTTTTTTCTTTTTTTGAAGGAGTCCATCTATTTTCCTGAGAGCACCAACCAGTGAGCTATGTGCAGCCCATCCATTTTTCCAATTTTTTTTATTAATTGCTCTATGACTCGGGGGATCTTCACTTTGTCTGGTGTATAACCCGTCCCTCACGTTCACGTGCCTTTGAGATTTGGAAATGGTCGAATCTTCTCAAGCTATCTGATGTTAGTGTTACTGGGTTACACGGCGCGTCCTCTCCCCACTGGACAAAGAGTCAGGAGTCAGGATTCCTACTGGGTGCAGATGCGGACAGCTCGTGAGCCACGGACATGGAACTGGAAGGAGGGGTCCCAGGCTGGCTGGTTCCTTGCTTTGTTTTCTTCTTGCTCGTTTTCAACGGGATCAGTTTAATTGCGGGTTGTTGACTGAAAGTCGAGAAGCACAGGGAGACTCGAGCACACCAGCACACTACGAAGCCTTGGCATGTGCTCGGGCCTCGGGCCTTTGAAGCTTACTCTGCAAATTTCCAGCATGATCCAGGCAGAAGCAATGGTAATTTTAATCCGGAAAAGGATAAGACAGTCCCAGTTTGGCAGATGCATGTACGTGCGCCGGCGCGGCGCAGCACAATGCCGCTGTGATCTGTCAGCTGCCTTTCTCTTTAAAGCAGCGGACGCCATGCATGTGAAACCTCTTGCCTAGAGCGCGGGGTGAAGGGTGCCCGTCTGCATTGCCTATGAGCAAGGTAATTAGCCATATACAGATACGTGTACGTCTCCTGTCCGATGGGCCCGGGGCGTGATCCAACGGCGTCCGCGCCACCAGCCACCGCTCACGTGGGATCTCGCCCCCGGCGGCGCACGGCGCCCCGCTCCCCGACCCGGCCGCGTTAACTCTCGCTCCCACACCGCGCCTCCCCACCATCTCGACCGTCCCAATCTCCTCGGCACGCGATCCCCGCCGTCCACGTGTAACGCACCGACTCGTGTACACCTCCCCGGTGCCGCATACCGCGACCCCCTTTCGGTTAATCGGACACGTCCGCCGGGTATTAACAGCGCCACCGACGCGGGGCGTCCAAAAATAACTTCACTTCCCCACGCGAATCGCTCCGCCTCCTCCCTCCACACGCACGCACGCCCACTCCTCCCTCCCCTGCTTCCGAGGCGCTCGCTCGCCCGGGATCCACCCGCTCCATCGCCGGCGCGCCGCGGCAGCCATTCTCCCCCCACTCCCCCCCCCCCCACCACCACCGCTCGCGCTGCTCGTCTCCTGCCCTGGCGCCGGCGCGGCGCGAGCGGCAGGCGTCGTCGTTTGGTGCCGTGTCGGGGTCCCCCAGCCCGAGATTCGGCTCCGAAAGGAAGGTGATAAGGCGGGGCGCCCGAGAATTGGCAATAACTGCTGGATTGCCGCTGGTGGGCGCTTTATTCCGCGTCAGTCTGGGATTTCTCTTGATCGCTTTCCGATTCGGGGCGCTCATTCGGCGCGCGAGCTCGCGTTTATATAGCGCATTGGCGGCGGCGCGGGTGGGAGAAGCTGTGGCCAGCGACGTGCTTACGATGCATTGAGTGGAGGCGAGGCGATCCCCCCTCCCTGTTGTTCTCGGTGGATTTTTTACGTACGCCGGTGAAGATGCTCCGCGGGGAGGCTCTTTGATCGCGCGGGGGCCTCGCTCGATGGTGTGCAAGGTGGCAACAATGGGGATCAAGGCGGCGGACAAGCTCAGGTTCCCGTCCTCGGCGGCCGCCGCGGCGGCGCGGTCGCGCATGAAGCCGTGGATGGTGCGCGCCACCACGACGGTGCTGCTCTGGACCTGTGTCGTGCAGCTCACGGCCGTGGGGAACACCTGGGGGCCCCGCGTGCTCAAGGGGTGGCCGTCGTGCCGGACGGCGCGGGAGGCGGCGGCCGCCGCCGCGGTCACCACCACGCGGCTTGCGATGCCGGAGGCCGTCGTGGAGAAGGCCGCGCTGCCGCCCAAGAGTGAGTGCTGCCGCTCTGCTTCTCATCGATTGCATACAAATACACCAATTGTAGACCAACGTAAATGCGTTTTATGACCACCAATTTTTATTCATATTTTGTGCATCGGCCATAGCCACTCATTTGGTGGAATACGATAAGCCGTAGTAATCGTACACTACAGCATTTTACTACAATTCAAAGTTTTGACACAATTTCCAGCTTCCTGTTCGAAAGTCGTGTGATGGTAATATGTTAATCATTTCGAGACAGGTGGGAAAGTAGGAGTAACGTGTAACAACCTTTTGTAGCAAGTACACAAAATTTATGGCTTATACTTTTCCTTTTTTGGTACCAATTATGTTGCATTTCAGTACACAATTTCGTTCTCACTGGTGTCAGGTGACAACAGACCTAATTTTTTGCACCTTTAGAGTACAGCCTTTGGGACATAATCTTTGGCTACAAATCGATTTTTTTTTGGGACTGAGGGAGTATTTGATAGACTTTTCATGAATATCTTTCACTTTTTGCAAAAAAAAACAGAACAAATATCTTTCACTTACACATGTATTAATTTGACTATATGATTACCATGGTCGGTGAGCTTCAACTCTATCACAATATTGGTTGTATTAACTGCAGGATAATCTTGCTTGATGTGCACCGTAGCATGTGATTTAGTTCCTTGATTTTACTAAATCTTTTTTTGTCCATTTTTCTGTTAGGAATTTATAGGAACAATGGTTATTTGATGGTTTCATGCAATGGTGGGCTTAACCAAATGCGAGCCGCTGTAAGTTACTTTAAGACTCTCCATGCAGCCATTTGCTACAGAAGAACAATGCTTTCTTGCATCTAACATCAAGCATCCTTACCTTTGCCCCTCAGATATGTGATATGGTTGCCATTGCAAGATATTTGAATATAACTTTAATAGTTCCCGAGTTGGATAAGACATCATTTTGGAATGACCCAAGGTTTGTCTACTGTTTGCGTATAATTCCTTTTCCCAGTTTCTTTCTTGAATCATCAACAGATTTTGTGCTATTTTTTGTGACAATATACTTATGCAAACCTCCTTTTCTTCATATTTCAGCGAATTTCAGGATATATTTGATGTTGAACATTTTGTAACCTCTCTTAGAGACGAGGTTCGTATACTTAGAGAATTGCCACCGAGAATAAAGAGAGGAGTGGAATTAGGGAAATTCCACTCCATGCCTCCTATCAGTTGGTCAGATATATCTTATTACCATAAGCAGGTCAGATATGTCAGATGTTTATCCGTCCTTACTCCAAACTGCACTGAATGTTGACATTTGATGATGATCAGTTCTTCATCCTGTACAGATTCTTCCTTTGATTCGGAAGTACAAGGTCCTCCATCTGAATAGAACTGATGCTAGGTTGGCAAATAATGGTCTGCCTCTGGAGATTCAGAGATTGCGTTGCCGGGTGAATTACGCTGCACTGAAATTTACACCCCAAATTGAAGAGTTAGGCAGGAGAGTAATTAGAATACTCCGCCAAAATGGCCCCTTTTTAGTTCTCCATTTACGTTACGAGATGGATATGCTTGCTTTCTCTGGCTGTACTCAAGGTTGCACTCCTAAGGAAGCAGAGGAGCTTACAAGAATGAGGTAAAATTCTTCTGATTGCCAGTTTCTTGGTTCCCTTCTGATTTCTATCACGGGTCTTTTGCATACTAACAGTGAAGTACACACTCCAGATATGCTTACCCATGGTGGAAAGAGAAAGTAATAAACTCTTTTGTGAAAAGAAAAGACGGCCTTTGCCCTCTGACGCCAGAGGAGATTGCTCTTGTCCTTAGAGCATTGGATATCGACAAAAATATGCAAATATATATTGCAGCTGGTGAGATATATGGTGGAAAACGCAGAATGGCTTCTCTTACCTCGGCTTACCCTAACGTGGTATGGATCAAATGACTAAATTCACCTGCGATTCCACAGTTGTATTATGCTGTCATCAATTAGCATGGCTCTGATGCCTTTTGTTCTGTCAATGATGTGCAGGTGAGAAAGGAGACACTTCTGGAACCTTCTGATCTCATGTTCTTTCAGAACCATTCATCGCAAATGGCAGCGCTGGACTACTTGGTATCGTTGGAAAGTGATATCTTTGTTCCAACATATGATGGCAACATGGCTAAAGTTGTCGAGGGCCACCGCAGGTATCTATTGTCTCAAGTATTATTTATCAAATTTTACGACCAGCATATTAGAGTTGACTTGTTGTCCATTTTTCATAGAGGAAGTTCTGCATCCGAAGCGTTCACTTGTAGAAAAGCAAGTAACATTTTGATCATTGTTTGCTGACACAGGTACATGGGCTTCAAGAAAACGATCCTGTTGGATCGAAAACTTATAGTTGAGCTGGTAGATCAGTATACCAGTGGTTCTTTGCGGTGGGATGAGTTCTCTTCATTAATCAAGGCTGTCCATGCCAACCGGATGGGATCAGCGACCACCAGGACGGTGATCCCTGACAGACCGAAAGAAGAGGACTACTTCTATGCTAACCCTCAAGAATGCCTGCGACATCCCAATCTGCTTCGAACATCGTGATCTTTTCAGCACCCCTCTTGCCATTCTTTCTGTAACTTGGCATGGCTGTACCTAAGATGATTCATCAATCTTCGGAGCCGTCAAATGGAGAGCTAGCATTCTGTTGGTAGCAGTTCAGAGCCATGGAAGGTCTGCGATTGGTTTAGAAACTAGAAAGGATGATGGATACTTGAATGCAGATGTACATAGGTGATAGGCATAATCCTGGCACCGCGAGGCAAGTCTTGATTACACCAGCAAATGCAGAGATTATGTTCATGTGTAGATGGTGTAAGTCCCATAAGAATGATCTTTGTAAGAATAGAAACTATTATGATGAGAAAAGAATAGATGTGCCAACATTTGGGTTACACAATAGCGCATGCCTCCTGAATCCATTAACGTTTAATTTCCAACGTCTCCAGCTCGCAAAAAAAAAAAAAATCGGTCAGTAAACGTTGTTGTAAATTTTTCGGTTGCCGAGCAGATCCGCTTCCTAACGTGCGCCTTGTTTTCAGCGATGATTAGGATAGGATTAGCCTTGATGCGCGAGCAGTTCTGGGAGAGTGGGAGGTTTTCGCTGGACGCCGTCAGCAGCGGCGAATATCCAGACGCGCCTGCGTCGCTGGTCAGATCCGTCCTGGGGTTGCTAGATTAGTCGTTCCGATGAGACGCAATGCAGCGTCATTTTGGCTCCGTTAAGATCCAATGCTGCCTCGCTGGAACCACTACTGCGTCAAATTGTCAGTGGATCTAGACGACTCAGTATTGAATTTCTCTGGGGCACTTGTTGAAGGCGTTGTGCCGTTGTCTTCTCCGCTATAGACTCTGACGGCGATGCGTACTGTGTACGTCGCGCACTGTGCTCGTCAACGCGCCTCCGATCCCTAGTTGCATCGAGCGCTTCGAATGGGGGTACATTCGATAGCTCGCGAGTTCGTGCGCCTTGTTTTCAGTGACGATTAACATGGCAGGATTAACCTTGACGCAAGAGCAGTCTTGGGATCGAGTATGCTACCAGTGGCCTAGTAGTGGTAGTAGTTGCGTCAGTGCGTGGCGAATTGCAGTATTCGATACAGGAATGGCACCGGCTCTTCCGCTGCGGTGATACCGCCAGCACAATTACACAAGACCGTTGGCGAAGCAATCAGATACTGAATGAAACTCAGCATTCAGCAACACATTTCTGCTTCGGTAGGACAGTTCAGCATACTTATGTGTAGAGGGAGCATGACTTGATAAACATCTTGCCGTTGCTCGTTTAGGCTACGCCGCGTCGCTGCTGGCACGGAGCAGTGGTGCTTATAAGTCTTTACGATTCGCAGCTCCACCTTTACCAACTGACCAACACTGAATAATCGATCTTGCCCTTTCTTATGCAGGCTCGGCCTCCCGTCTAGCACGGTAGCACCTAACGTTTGGGTCTTGCGGATGATACGCATACGCAAATCTTATACCACCAACGTATTTCGCATGCGTTGGGTGCTGTCGCGTCGCGCCGCACAGCGCACAGGAGGGCGCAGCAACACCTAACACCAGCGTTTCCTTTTTCTTCCTATAAAACTATTTAATTTTAATTTTCTCTTTACTTCTTTAGTTGTAGGTCTATTTTCGAGCTACGAGAGAGAGAGATGAGAGACCAAGAGCAAGAGATAGATGCTCATGAGGTGGGTGGGGTGTGAATGGATAAGGGTAGTTTTGTCTTTCCACCATATTATGAAGGGTTTTCTTAAATTTTTAAATTGGTTTATTCCACATCCAACTAACAGTGCCAAGAATAGGGCCAAACGAAGTGTTTATTTTGAAAAAGTAAAGGTATAATCACAAAGTGAAAAAAATAAGGATAAAATTACACTTGAGGTTCAGAACAGGGCAGGAACACAATACTCCCAAAAAATAATAATAAGATTCAATATGGAACATTTTTTTAGTGTATCTGGAACATTTTTAAAAATATATTTTCTTATTTTCTAAATGTTGAAACATGTTCTCGTGTAGGTAGAACATTATTTTTTATTATCTTTTTTCTAAATGCTGAATTAATTTTCTCCGTATTTGATGAAATCACAAGACTCTTGTGCGATGACGTGAGAGATCCCTGCCAACTGTCATAGTCGAGATCAACTGTCACGGAGCCAGGGGCTGACCTATACAAATTCTGCGAGCCAAGCTAATTAACTAAATTTCAACATAGAA
The DNA here is from genome assembly GCF_005286985.2 of Setaria viridis. Classification (NCBI taxonomy): domain Eukaryota; kingdom Viridiplantae; phylum Streptophyta; class Magnoliopsida; order Poales; family Poaceae; genus Setaria; species Setaria viridis. The sequence goes on from NC_048263.2 coordinate 36,284,837, forward strand.
AATCTACATCAATCAGTTGCAGAAGTAGGAATTGAATGGAGCTCGGGTGAACTAAAAAAAATTATCTTCCCATCTCTCGTCGAAGAGGGCTGCGACCACCGAAAGTTGATTCGAACACTTAGAGCAGCTTCAAAAGCTTATTTTAAATTTTTTCCCCAAAACTATATATAGGGCTCTTCTAAAATTTTCTTTCCCTAAAATCATGTCATCCCACGGTAGATCTTCAATAATAACATCACCAATATTTCGAAACAGGCTACGTCAGTATGATTGGGTCCATCAGTTCAGCCAGCCTCACCTTCCCCCTCACGATTTGTTTCTCCCGTCGCCCTTCTAGTGCTGCCGCCACTTGTCGCCCCTTCTAGCGCTGCAAATCTGTTGCCGCGTTCTACGATCGCAATTGGAGATAGGTAAAACGGATTCGTTATGAGTCGACGAAACCTTTCTATTAAATTGGTGTTGGATTCGTCGTCAGATGATGATGAAAATGATGGATTCTTCATCTCCATTGCGGGAAAGAAGTACGTGTAGGAGCGATCGGGGAAAAGCGGAGTCGCGAAAATCTGCGGGGCGTCGAAGAGTTATTCACGTCGTCATATTTTTGCGGGGAGAAGCTGTTGGAGACTCGATTCTAATGTTTTTCTCCCTAATTAAGGTTTTGAAAATAATAAAAGGGAGCTTGCTCTTAGCTCCTCTTGCAACAATGTCGTTGGAGCTGGGCAGGGCAGGTGCCAAGAGTCACCGGGTCCTGGACCCACCCCTACATCAATTTACCTACTCTTGAGGTGTGCCCCCTCTCAAATTATACGCTAGGTCCGTCCCTGCACACGGAGCAGCATGCGTGAACTGAAGTTGAGCTAACACGCACCACAATTGACATGTGCCCCAATGGTGCTACGTGGCCCATCCATATTTCCGTTTGGTGATATCGCATCGAGCAAGCCAGGAGATGAGGAGAGTGTCAGTTAAAATGCAGCCTACAGTCCACATGTTATTCACCTTTCACCATGTGTGCCCGTAAATCCGTAATGGTGGAGCTCATCTTGTCGCGATCTCATATGGCAACCTTTAACAAATTGCTTACTGGAACAACGATTTATTTATCTCGCCACTAGAGTTGACGAGAGGATTCCATTTTGAATTTTTCAAAACCAACATATATTTTTGCTCTTTTTTAAGATATAAAATGTAGAAATATAAAAAATCTGTAGAAATTGGTCAAGAACTCGGCTTCCCTTGTGGCCCATTAACAATCTTCGCCTCAATGTGGAACTATGCAGACAACGCGCGCGGCGCGCCCCATCCGGCCCATGTGAACTGGCTACCGCCTCGGCACGCCAAACACCACCAACACCAACCAATCTCTTCCTCTTCGTCTCCCACTCGGCCACATCCCCGGAAAGCCGGAACTCCACAAAAATCTCCTCTCCCCCCCGCGCGGAGGAGGCAGCAGCCGCCGGCATCCGCGCGGCGCGCCACTGCCCACCCCCCACCCCCCCCACCCCCACCCACCCACCCAAACGCCCCGCCCCCTCCGACCCCCCAAAAATCTCCACTCCCTACCCGCGCCGAGCAGCGGACTGAAACCACACCTCGCCGCCGCTTATCCCGAGTACCAACCGAAACGCGCGGCCCCCATGGCATCCGCCGTTTCGCTCCTCCTCCTCTCGTCCCCGCGCCCGCTCCACCGCACATCCGGCCACCTCCTCTGCAGCCCCCGCCGCCGCGCCCTCCCACCTCCACCGTGCCCCGCCCGATCCCCGCGCCGCCTCCTCGCCGCCCCGCCGCGCGCCTCCAACAACAACGACAACAGCGGGGCCGTGGAGGCTCCCGACCGCCTCGTGGCCGCGGTCGCCTACCTCTACCCGTTCCTCGACGGCGCGCACCACGGCCGCTTCCTCCTCGCGCAGTTCCCCTTCTTCAGCGCGCTGCTCCGCCCGCTGGGCCCCGCGGCGCGCCTCTTCCACTCCTCGCCGCTCACGCCCTTCCTCCTCTTCCTCACGCTCTACTTCGCCGTCGTGCGGAACCAGCAGGCCTTCTCCCGCTTCGTCCGCTTCAACGCCATGCAGGCCGTCGTGCTCGACGTGCTGCTCATCTTCCCCGACCTGCTCGCGCAGTCCTTCGCGCCATCCGGCGGGGTCGGATTCGAGATCTTCCAGAGCATGGAGAGCACGGTGTTCCTCTTCCTGCTCGTCTGCTTGGTCTACGGCGGGGGCGCGTGCCTGCTCGGGAAGACGCCACGGTTGCCTATCGTTGCGGATGCAGCCGAGCGCCAGGTGATGTGACTACAGTTCGCTTGAATCATGCTGATGAGAAGGGAAAGGGGATCTGTGACTCACAGTGACATCTCAATTTCTCAATGATTTACTGGCGCTTGCTGCAAATCACAAGCTTAGTATAGTTTACATTGTCCATAGCTCTAGCTACCAATTTAATGGATGAATTGTGGAAGGTTGACACAGTGACGTTGCAACCTAGTCTACTACCATATTTGTTGAATTGACAAATTTTGAGAGAGCAATACATATACACTGTTTTTACAATCTGAATTGCATTTACAAATGAGGAATGAATGAATGGGGAAGGTTTCTGGCTACCCTCCCTAAGCAGCTTCCTCTATATTGGAATGGAAGCCTAGGTCAGTAAATGTGATGACAATATAAATAAAAGAATTGCATCAATTGTGGTTTGCTTCTGTGAAGTCCTGGTCTGGACTTGGGTGGGGGGGTGGGGGGGGGGGATGTTTGACTTTTCTAGTTTGAGGTAGTGATCTGTCAGCACCGGAGCTTCTTGGTCACATGGATTGTTTCTTCACATTCATTGTCCTGTTCCTGACAAGTGAGGGTGAAAAGAAGAGGTAATGAAATGAGTGATTGTGTGAATAAGCCATATGAGGTAAGTTTAGGAACTCTGTAAGCATTTAACTTGCTGATGTACCTTCAAATTGTCGTGCATGTTACTAGGCTCTCTTTTGTCCATATTGATCTCTACAGATATACTAGCTTGAGATGGGTCTACTCCCGACCTTTTTAGTGCTTGTGTCAATCTGTTTAGTAACCTGTTGCAGATAAAAGTTTTCTTCAGTTAGTTGCAGATATAGCTAAATTAGCATTCTGCAAGCAACTGCTAGTTTAGGGACAGACCCTTGAGAGTAAGCATTAGAAAGACTACGAGTATCCTCATCAAGAGTGTTGTTCTCATTCTTGCTTAGTGTTCTATCGCCTGAATCAGAGGTTGACATGCTCAACCATGGTGGCTGTTTGCTAGGTGTGCTGTCATCTGCATTTGAAGACATTAGGCTTGACAAAACTGTTGCTAGTGAAAGGTGATTAAGCAATGGAAAGGGAAAACAGGCAACTTACCTGCCCAGTTTTTTGGTGTGCTTGTTGCCTTTTGGGAGGAAATGTCGTCTATACTAGTTTCTCCAGCACTTTGTGTGCTGAAATGAGCAGTAGGTGCTACTGTACTTTTCTCGGAACAGTACTGTTCGTTGTTTAGATCTTGCGTGGGGGCTGATAATCCTCCTCCCTGGACTTGACTAATGTTCTGTGAGACCATGAAAAAGGAACAGAGGAAAAGATCTTATCATTGATATATCATGGGTAAATGGACCTTCATGTGCTATTACTTTTCTTCCTCTTTTGGCATGTGTGTGTGTGTGGAATTACCTCTGTGTTTTTCCAGCATGATCTGTAGTAAACTTTCGCCTGCAAGAAAAATAGAGATGGAAAAATGACAGATAAAATCCAAATGTAGCCTTGTTTGCATTTTTTTGGTAAAGTGATGCATGATTGTTGTAGAGTACTATTGTGAACATGGTAACATGGCTATGTTAGTATAGTACCCATGGCATGGAGGAATCCTCGTGATTCTTTTGTGGGTGGCCTGACTCGTACTTTTGGACTTTCTCTTGCAAAAACCTTATGTATTCGATAACCTGCGAGCAAAATGTTTCACTTAGTAAAAATTTCTGCTGTGGATTCAAATCTAGTGCATAGCTGATACCATGTTTCTTAGTTTTTTTTCCCCCTTCTATAGCATAATTCATTCTGCAAAGTGTTCTAGTTCCTACAATGTTGTTTGCATATGATTGAGCAAGCAGCAAGGAGGAAATTGTCCCAAAATTAGGGGCAACAAGGCATTATGAGATCGCCTGACTGCCGTGGCAAAGTTGATGCTCTGCTTACCTCGAGAAGGAAAGACGCTTTGTCCCTCTTCTGGTCACCGTGTGGCAGAAGTTCACGAAGTATTTCAAGCCTGAAGAAGAGCATTATAGAGATACTTGTTAAAAATACACTTCCCTTGTCAAATTCCATGTAATGTATCAACTGTTCTGCAACAGAATAGAATTCAAGATTTGTGTCCTTATGGCAGGTTCATGCCATGATGTAATTATAAAATGTTGAGATGGCTGTGGCTCACTCAAATTCACATGATCATGGCTAATCTGTTTGTTTCTCATCTGCTTATAACACAATCTGAAATAGAAGCTTGCCTGTCATTTATCTTGGTCCTCCTCCGCTGCTCGGTCGCGGAATGCTTCGATCTCGGAGTGCTTGGCCCCTGATCACCGCTGCTGCCGCTGCTTCTCCCCTCTCCTCTCGTTGCTGCACATGCAGAACGATAATCAGGTCTGAACTCTAAACATTACATACTAGGGAACAATGACACTGCAATTCACTCCATGATGAAAACATAAGTCACCTCTGGATCTTTGATCGGTGCCCGAATCTTGCCACATTGTGGCCGGGCCACTGTGAGCCCTGGCTCCAGATTCTGCTCCGGGCGTGCCCTCCGTTCTGGAGCCATGAAGCACGGGCGCAAATGCATCCCTGACGACGCATTGCCCCCTCGGCTGGGTAGTCGATGGCACCTGCCTGATGCTGAACGTCCCGACACCGCCCGGCAGGGCATGCTTCTCCGAGTCCGCCTCCAGACCCAACGGCGCCATGCCGATCGCTCCGTCGCCGCCGCCACCGCCGCCGCCGCGCCGCTTGCCCATCTTCAGAGGCTTCAGCGAAGATTGCACCCCCAGATCGTATCCTGCAACCGCGGTGAAACCGCGTGGGTTAGCAAGCCGATGCATAACACGAGACCCAGGGTCACAGGCTGCCGCATTTCCGGCCAGAATTGTGAGCCATGGCACTTCACCGTACCTTGGGTGGAGTGCTGCACCGGCGACGACGAGCCTCCTCCGGTGTGGAGCGAGAGGAAGTCGTGGGCCGGCTTCTCCCCTGCGAATCACGGGAACAGCACAGCTGTCAGCTTCAGAGGAAGCGTGCGAGAAAGAGAGAATTACAGAGAGGCTAGCTGCGTAGCGAGTGAGCGGCGACGGCAAGAGCAACGAACGACGAACTCGGTCGGCGAGGTCTGTCCGACATGGTAGTACCTTGGAAGAGCTGCATTGGCACGGGAACCGAGAGATCTCTGGCGCCTGCCTGCCAAGCCTACCCCTGCAGCAGAAAGATGGTGCCTGGATCTTGCCGCCTGCTAGCTAGTACCGACGGAATGTGGCGAATTCGGCTGTCGACTCCGCTGAGCTTATTATAGTCAGGTGGAGGGAAGCCAGGCCAGGGAAGGAGAAGAGGAGAGGGGAGGTGTGACTGCCTGCCTGCCTGTCTGGTTGTGTCATCCATGTTTTTATCTTTTGAAATTTGGAGTGTCTTCAACATAAACAGCAACCAGATGCGAATGGCAAGCACACAGAGTTTCGAATCCTGATGGCATATCTGATCGAACGAACGGCTGGCGTTTTTTGTTGAGGCTTACCACCGCTAATTGCGGCACAGACGACAGAATAATCAACTGGTATGATCCAACTACCTAGGAGTGAAAAAACACTGCTCACGTAGGAGAACACCGGAAGAGAGGGAGGGAGGGAGAAGAGGGGAGCGAAAAGAAGGCTAGCTAGCTCACCCGCTCACGTGCTCCACCGGTGCGGCGGAGACGAAGCTGTACACCGCCTTGCTGGTGGGCCTCCCTAGCTAGCTGCCTGCCTAACCCTTCTTTCTGTTTCCACCACCTCCCCAATCCCACCCGTTGCGCGCACATGCCCAGCCAACGAGGCGGCTGTGCTGTGCGAGACACCCGCGCTTTCCGGCAGGACGAGCAAGCTAGCTATAGGTAGCAAACTAGCCGGTGCGTCTCATGCCGTCATGCGTGCCCACGCTCTCGTGCTCGCTCATGTGCCCGGCGCGTCGTGGTAACCTAGCAGCCCAACCAATCGAGAGCGGCACCGCCAGCGCCAGGCCTCACGTACGCACGATCCACGCGCGCACCTGGCCGTTCGTATACGTGGTCGATCCATCCTGATGCCGCCAGCCAGCCAACCAGCCAGCGCGTGTCGCCACGTTGCTGCTGCGTTCGCTTGGTGGGTGGTGGTGGCCGCCCTTTACACCCACTAGCCCTCGAGAGCGATCGGAAAGGGGGGCGCGCCCATCTGGCCGGAGCACGAGAGCTCGCATGGCATCGTGGGGGACGGGATCAGCCGGGGGCGACATGGCACGTTCGACCGCGACGCGCGGCCTGCCCCACGGCTTTGCCCGGCGCGCGCGTCACGTCGCGGCGGATCATCAGCGCGTGTACGATGTGCCCGGGCCGGCCGACGCACGGGCCGGCCGACGCACCTGCGTGCATGCGCCCGTCCCCGTCAGTCACCGATCCCGCCGCGCGTAGGCTAGTAGGTACCACGGTGCACGTGCCGCCGGTGGGGGCGACGACGCGACTCGCCTACTACTACATGGCCGGGCCCAGCACCGGTGCGTGCGTGACCGGTGGCGCGGCGCCGGTGCGTGCACGAACCCAACAAACAGCCCACGGTCCCCGGGCGGCCGGCCCTGATCGCATCACCTGTGCAGTGCTGTAGCACACGTACGACGACGTCCCCGGCCGGTGCGTGGGACTCTGAAACCACGGGCGTCCCGGCGAACAAAGCATGGCGCCATGGCCCCGTCTGCATCAATTTCACCTGGGCGAAGTGATATGCTACTATGCCTTACGTTTATTTACGCTAGGGGGTTCATGATCGTGAACCTAGCTAAGTAGGTGAGGGCTAACATTACCTGTAAGAAAAAATTATCGGAGGTCAATGATAAATGGGTTTATCGGCTTTATATCGGTTGATAGGATTTGTTTTAGGTTAAAATTTAAAAACAAATACCAATTTCTTCAGATAACTACACAATTGTTTTCAAACCATTTAGCATAGCAAAATTGCTAGTAATGATACTGAAATAAGATAATATCACACGTTTACATGGGTCGACTAGTCAACTGCGTGCGAATTCAGCTGAAAATTAAAATTCTGGTGATAAAAATAGTTTTACCGGACCTTGGGTATCAAATTTATCGATATTTTATCATGAGGGCAGATGCTAAGCTGCCTAGCTTAGCTTAGCTCTGGCCGGCCGGCCTGGCTCAATCTCAAAGTCGTTGCGCCCAATACGACAAGGCGCATGTGTCTCGCACAACCCCGGGGAAACTTCGCGGCCGTTTCCTCTTGCGGGCACAACAAAACATGGCCGCCGCGGATGTAATGATTCTTCAGCTCAGATCGACGCCAAAAGAAAAATGATGGGATCCCGTGGATCAAATCATTGAGAGGTCAGTGGATGGCGTCGTGCTCTGTGCTCTCCGCCTCCTTCCCCTGCTCCGCCTCTGCTCTGATCGGAACATTCCCTCTGCCACACTCCCTGCTGCAAGCTGAGGAATCCGTTTAGGGATCAGTAAACAACTCCCGGCGCCGACTAGTTTAATTATCGCCTCTCGGCCGGGGGATTAAGATATAGACAGCGCCCGTCGCCACTCAGATCTGAGCCTAATCAGGCTCGGGGTTACGGAACCATCACGTGGCCAACGCACCCACCCATCGGCGCGGGTCACTTCAGCGGTGTGCCGTGTGGCGGCGGGGGCGGGGGCGGGGGCTCTTGCCTTGCTGCTTTGCGTTTTGCAGGCCGCGGGGGTAACAGATCGCCGGTAACAGGGCTAGGCGCCGAGATGGCCGGGGGGAGCTCATGATTTGGGCTGCTTTTCGGGGTAGATTACGGGACACGGATCTGTTTTTTAGGGGAGGGGCATGTGGGTTTCGGGGCTTTTGCAAGTGAGTTGTCGCCGTCGTGGCGTGGGCGCCGGCACGTGACACCAAACACAGCGTGGCCCGACGATTTGGACTTCCGGTTAGTGAGAAGAGAGCCGCTAATCGAAGTTCTCACTCAGCACACAAAGTTATTACAGGTCGCATCTCAGGTGTACCGTACGCGAACGGACGCCACAAAGAGGGAAAATCAACTAGTAGCATGAAATTGGGAGAGGAAAAATAAGGATCAGGACAATAATCAGGCAAACTTTATCTTTTGAAGACTGTAGGTCAAGTATTTAGCAGCTGCTGCAGCCATCGGTGCCGTCGGCTGGTTGTCGTCGTCGCCGGCCAGTTCGTCGTGGTCCTCGCGGTTGGAGCCCGAGCAGAAGCACGCTAGCCATGACGCCAGCAGCGCTGCCGGCGAGAACCAGCAGATCGACGATCCGTCCTCCGGTGTGTACTCCATGATCACCTGCTATGGAGTTGGGCTTTGGACTCACTTCATTTGACATGTGCAAGATCGGAAATGTTAGGGCCTGTCTGTCACTATATAGTTGCATTAGGCTGAGACGCTGAGAAAAAGTATTGCATGAACGATTACTTCCTGCTGAAGTAAGAAACGTGCAGTTTTATCTGATTGTTTGATTGGGTTGGAGACTCATTGGTCAAGGTCAAGAGCATAAAAGTAAAAGCAGGGTGTGATAGTGACTTCAACCATGCCAATGTGACACTCTACCGCTAAGTATCTAGGAGGACTGGAGGAGATTATTTGCCGAGGCTCAAGAATTCAATTGCCTATGCTATGACTTGAGAACCATCGCCTATAAAATGTCTTTATTTGCACCTAGTTACGTATTTGCACTCACATTTTTTTAGCATGAAGTGGAAGTGTGGAACCGCATGTGGGAGTTGAGCGGACGTTCCTAAAAAGTGAAAATTAACAGCAGAGTTAGACTTCTAGTTAATCTTCTACTTCCCCCATTTCAAATCATAGGTTGTTTTGTTTCTCTTTAGGACGGATGGAGTAGATTTTTCGTGGATTTGGGAAAAGTTTGTCACTAAAACAATGTCCAGAGATTCAGCAAAATTAGAGTTTCAAAATGAAAACCTTGTCGCTTCATCAGAAAAGACACCTACATGTCATTTTATCCCTGACAGATGGCTCTCGCTTCGCTCCGCGCCCCGCGCTCCCCGTTGAGCGCCGCCCCCGGTCCCCACGACCACCCCTCACCGGCGGCCACTCCGGCACCGGTGACCACCAGCCCCACTTTGGGAGGATCCCCCTCCCCGTCCCGAAGGCTCTCCCCCCGCGCGGAACCCTTCTTCCCCGGGGGGACTTCCGGCGGTCGGGGCAAGCAGGTCCGATGGAGGGACGAGTCCGGATCTGACTCGTCCTCCTACGGAGGATCCCCGCGGCCGTCCTACCGCGACATCCTCTTATCCAGCCCGCCGCCCCCCCACCTGTCAAGGCTACCCCCCCATCCCACCCCACCGCGCCTCCCCCGTGCCTCCCTCCCCCGGCGAGGGACGTCACCCCTGGGCCGCGAGGTACCGGCCGCCGCCCCATTGGGCGCCGCGGCCAGACCTCTGTGGCCCCCGGGCCCCCTCCACGAGGCCACGCCTCCCCGGCTGTTCGATCTGCAGCCGCTCCTCTGCCTCCGCCCAATGCTGCGGCGGACGAGGGTTGGACTACAGCGGAGAGCCGCCGCACCCGGTCCAGGAGGCGTCGGCGTCAACGCCGGGTGCAGCGCCAGTTCTTGGAGGCCCTCAATCCCGGACCTGCGGCGAAGGGCATCCCGCCGGAGCTCAATGGTCGATGCCTCAACTGCCTTTCCTTCAGTCACCTCATTGCCCAATGTCGTCGCCCCATCCGTTGCTTCCGGTGTCACAGGTTCTGGCACCTCGCCCGCGACTGCAAGCGACCGCGCAGCCCGGCCAGCTCCGCCTCCTCCGGCGTTGGGGACGAGCGCCGCTTCGTGCGTGCCCGGCGGGATTCCCCTCCGACGCCTCGTGGGCGCGACGCCGGCGGCCGCACTCCCTCACCGCCTCTCCCTGGAGCTCGCTCGGCGGACGCCCCGGCCCCCCGGTCGGTTGCGGGGGAGGGCAATGCTACCTCCCACCCGCGTGGATCCATGACCGCGTCATCGCTGCAGCTGAACCTGCCGCGGCCCCCGCTTCACGAAGGGCCGTCGGGCTCTGGCACCCCCTCAGATGATGACATCGGTAACGAGCTCTTCTTCAACGACTTCCCTCCCGGTCACCCTGATTGCCGCCCCGGGGAAGTCACCTGCTTCCTATCTAGAGATGCTGCTATGGATGCGGAGGAGGAGCGCCTGCGGTTCTCTCTTCTGGCGGCGGCTCCAGGTGCTCCGGCGGATCTGCCGATTGAGGGATTTCGCCGCGCGATTGCTGAATTGCCGGTGGCTGGGTCCGACAACTTCTCGGTGCGCCAATTCTGGCCTGAGAGTTTTCTGGTCTCCTTCACGTCGCAGCGCGCCAGGGACGCGGCTATGGATGCGCGGTTCGTGCAGGTTGGCGACCTCCGCTTCTCCCTCCGCCCCTGGACACGGCTGGTCCGGGCGAACGCCGGCTCTTGCCTCTTTCGTGTGTCTCTGGAGCTGGATGGCATCCCCGCGCACGCCTGGTGCGCCCGCACAGCGAGGAAAATCCTTGCTCCCGGTTGCTGGGTGGAGCAGGTGGCGTCTGCTCCCGGCGACGGGCTGAACCTGCGGACGTTGAAGGTGCAGGGATGGACTGACGACCCGGCCCGCATCCCGAAGCGATGTAGGCTCTGGATTGCAGAGCATGAACAGCAGATTTCTTACGACGACCCGATGATGCAGAGTATTTGGGGGAACCTTCCGCCTTACCTAAGGCTGAAGAAAGGATTGTTTTACGATATCGTCATCCGGCTTCGCCATGTTGCGGATTTCCACTCGCGCTCGCCGACTCCATCCCCTTCACCTCCGTCCAGCGATGGGGGGTCAGATCGTGATGGCGACCCTGACCGTTTCGCCCCTGGAGGGGGCGGAGTCCGACCGCGGCTGCACGGCTTCCCCACGTGGCAAGGTTTCGAGGACGGCTCCTTCTTCGGCGGGGACGACGTTGCTGCTTCGGGCTCTGGCACCAGGCGTGTCTCTTCGGCGCCGCCGCCGTCCCGGACGCTGCGGCGGCCTGAAGCCCCTGTGACGGCGCGCCCGGCGGCGGCCTCTGCTCGGCCTCAACCACTCGTACCTCTTCTTGGAGGGCCGGACCCCGGTGTGGGCGCGTCTGGCCTCCCTGTACGTTGCAAGTCGCCGCCACACCCGGCTGCTGTGGCACCGCAGGGTGGTGAGCATCGGGGGCCAGGTCGCCTTGACAAGCGCCCTCCAGTGGACCTCTCACCCGACTTGTTCCCGTCCACTTCGTCTTCTTCACTCCCGCCTCGTGATGATCCAATGTTGCTTGAAACTACTATTGTATCTTTGTTGCCGAGGGACCAGTCGCCGGTTTCGGATGAGCTGGGAGTTATGCAGGCCTGGGAGCATCCGACCCCTCCCTGCACGTATTCCAGGCGTCCTCGTCGCTCGCCGGTGTTGCTGGCGGATCCCTCTCCGTCTGAGCAGGTGCCGCCGACGCAGGAGATGACTTCGCCTCCGGAACCACAGTTGGAGTTACCACCATCCCCCTCTTCCTCCGTGGTGGCGCGGGCGAGAACTGAGGCCTTCCTCCATAGTGTTCGAATGCCCCTGGATCCCCCGCTGGCGGAATGTCCCCGGACCCAAGTGGCGCCGCCCATCATTAAAGAGATGCCCCGCCGTAGCAACCGGCTCGCCACCAAACCGCTCAATGCTGCTGTTCGCCCTTCCCGTAAGGGAGAGATCCTCGCCATGAAGAAATTGGGAGTTCTGTCCCAGGATGCTGATGACAACTGCGCCACTCCCCGCAACTTTGATAAGTTTCTGTCGTCCTCTGTGCAGCCCCAACATTTTGCTGCACTCCGTGACATCCTTCCAATGGCTAATGGTCTCACTGACGCCCAGCTTAGGCACCTGGTGAGCCAATCTGAGGTGATCAGCGTCTAACGCTGCGCTGCTGTTGTATCCTGCTGACTGGGGCTACGTTTTCTAATGGAAGTTGCAAATATTAATATGCTGGTGTGGAATGTCTGCGGTCTGAACGCTCGTTCCCGTCGCGAAGCTCTGCGCTCTTTGGTGTCCGACTCGAGGGCGTCTATTGTTTGTATTCAGGAGACTAAATTGAGTGCTATCACACCTTTCACGATTGCTAGCATGCTGGGCGGCTCCTTCTCGTGGTTCGACTATCTGCCGGCCGAAGGAACCAGAGGAGGCATTCTGATAGCCTGCAAAAGCCCAGATGTTTCTTGTGTGCGTTTGCATGGGGGACGCCACTCTTTAACCATTTCAGCTCAAATACAAGGCCATGACTCGCCTTGGACTCTGACTAACGTTTACGGACCTCAGCCAGACGGTGAAAAAGTTGAATTCCTCGACGAACTGCGCTTAGTTCACTCGCTGGCATCGTCCAGGTGGCTTGTCGTGGGGGACTTCAACCTCATCTTGCGAGCATCGGAGAAAAGCACATCCAACATTAATCGTCGCAATATCGGCCGCTTTCGGAGCGTCGTGGATGATGTCAACCTGAAGGAGATCTACCTCCAGGGCAGAAGATATACATGGAGTAATGAGCGACAAACTCCGGTTATGGCACAGCTTGATCGTGTTCTTGTGTCGGTGGATTGGGAAGTTTGTTATTGCTTTGCAACGCTTCAGGCGCTATCGACGGACATTTCGGATCATTGCCCACTTTTATTGGCGTCCAACGCCAGCTATCTCCCCAAGCGTCGTTTTCACTTCGAACCATGGTGGGTTCGAATGCCCGGTTTCCTTGCAGCTGTCCAGGGGGCCTGGGATGGGCCGACGGCCACAAACGACCCGTTCATCTCCCTTGACCAGAGGCTTAAGAGGACATCCAAGGCGCTGCAGCAGTGGAGCAGTAGGAAAGTGGGTGATATCAAAGTGCAGCTCATGACAGCCAGAGCTCTAATCCTGTGGCTGGACCGGGCGCAGGAGGTCAGGCCCCTATCATCAGATGAAGCTCATTTGAGGGCTCAGCTCAAATGCAAAGTCCTTGGCCTCTCTTCCCTTGAGCGCACCATTGCACGCCAACGGTCCAGGCTTCTCTTCCTAAAAGAGGGTGACGCCAATACCAAATTATTTTACCTCCATGCCAGTCACCGCACGAGGAAGAAACATATAGCTAGACTTGAGCACAACGGTGTCATTGCTATCACACATGATGAAAAGGAGCTACTTCTATTCAATTACTTCAGGATGATCCTTGGAACACCTTCTTCCAGAACTGAGGCTATTGACCTTGCTTCGCTTGGACTACTGCCACTGGACCTGGATCCCCTGGAAGCTCCATTCCCTGAACAGGAGATATGGAGAACCATCGTCGAGCTACCTAAAGAGCGTGCCCCCGGGCCGGATGGCTTCACCGCGGAGTTCTATAGAGCGGCTTGGCCGGTGATCAAACGCGACGTCCTGGCATGCTTTGACGCGCTCTACCATGGGGCTTGCATCCAGTTTGGCCGGTTAAACAGCTCTCTAATCACACTGATACCGAAAAAACAGGATGCCATCTCACCTGCTGACTACAGGCCTATCAGCCTGGTGCATAGCTTTGCGAAGTTAGTTACGAAGTTGCTTGCTAACCGGCTTAGCAAGGAGCTCCACAATTTGGTGGATGTTAATCAGAGCGCTTTTGTCAAGGGAAGATCCATCCATGATAATTTCAAGTTTGTTGAGCTTGCTGCGAAGACTCTGTACAGAAAAAGAAAGCCAAGTTTGCTAATCAAGCTAGATATCTCTAAAGCTTTTGACACGGTGTGCTGGCCATTTCTCCTGCAAGTCCTCCAAGTGAGGGGCTTTGGGACTAAATGGAGGGACTGGATTTCTGTCCTGCTGTCTTCGGCCACCACCAGAGTGCTGCTCAACGGCTCCCCCGATCGACTAATTGACAATGCTAGAGGGTTGAGACAAGGCGACCCCCTTTCGCCGATGCTTTTCATACTTGTCATGGAAGTTCTGCACCGGCTCCTCAGGAGGGCAGCTGAGCTGGGTGTCCTCGCCCCTCCTGCAGATAACACCATTTGTCACCAGTGCTCGTTGTATGCTGACGATGTGATCATCTTTGCACGGCCTGTGGTTCAGGATGCTATTGCTATCAGAGGGATTCTGGATTTCTTTGGTAATGCTTCTGGACTCCGTACAAACCTGCAGAAGTGCTCCATTGCACCAATTGCATGCTGTGATCAGCAGGTAGAGAGAATCCGTGGCATCTTTCCAGCCCAAGTTGTAGGTTTTCCTATACAATACCTTGGTATGCCACTGTCAGTACGGAGCCTTAGGAAGAATCAGTTCCAACCTTTGATTGATAAGGTGGCCAGCAAGATTCCGAACTGGAAGGCACAGCTTATGAATAAGGCGGGGAGAATGACTGTGGTCCAATCGGTTCTGACGGCCACCTGCACCTATAATCTTATTTCTCTTGACATTCCAGCTTGGGTCTTCCAGGAAATTGACAAACTCTGGAAAGGATTCTTGTGGGCTGGTAAGCCGACTGCCAATGGTGGGCAATGCCTTGTGACCTGGCCAATTGCCTGCCGACCTAAAACAGTGGGGGGCCTAGGTATCCAAGACCTCCGTCGGGCTTCGGTGGCTCTGCGATTGCGCTGGTTGTGGTTCAAGAGGACTGACGATCGGCGGCCTTGGAAATGCTTGGCCAACACCCTGGAAAAGAACAGCACTTTGAAAAAAGCCTTCCAGATTTCCACCAGGGTGCTATTGGGCAGTGGGAACACCGCACTTTTCTGGGAGGATCAGTGGCTGGACTCCCTATCTCCTTGCATTCTTGCTCCTGATCTGTGCCTAATGGTCAAGCCTCATGTCAGAAGTACAAGAACAGTGGGGTCTGCTCTCATGGAGAAAAGTTGGATCCGGGACATTGTCGGGATACTAATAGTGGCTGCAATTGCACAATATGTTCAGCTATGGCATGCGGTATCCAACGTCCAGTTACAGGAAGGAGTTGAGGATAGGATTGTGTGGCGTTGGGAGAAGTCAGGCTCATACTCGGCCAAGTCAGCGTACAATTTCTTCTTCGTGGGGTCTGTTCAATCTCCGGCCTTCCGATGCATCTGGCGAGCGTGGGCTCCCCTCCGAGTTAAGCTCTTCATGTGGACTGCTACAAGGCAGCGGCTCTGGACATCGGCTCGTCGGATGAAGCATGGGTTACAAAGCTGGGACGATTGCTGTCTATGCTGCCAGGAGTCTGAGACCTCTGATCACCTGCTTGCAACCTGCAGCTACACGCAGCAGGTATGGTACGTAGTTGACCAACTGACCGGAAATGCCTCATCCTTGCCAGCTGCCGGGTCTTCACTATTGGATTGGTGGTTACTCCGGAGACGAGGATTTCATGGCGCTAGTAAGCGAGGATTCGACTCCACTTTCACCTTAGTCTCCTGGCTCATTTGGAAAGAGCGCAATAATCGGGTCTTCGCCGGAAACATTCAAAGGACACCGCAGCAGCTAGCGGATGCAGTCGCGGCGGAAGCGGCGGCCTGGTACATGGCCGGGGCGCTTTGTCTCCATAGTGTGGGTTGGTGTTTTGTGAGCCAGTGATGTTAGGACTTAAGGTCTTCTTTGGTAGCTCCAGAATCCTGTAATCGGCACTGTGTTATACTGCCCGTGTGCGTGTGCCCGGTATAGGCCCGCGTTGTATTATTATTTCCATCTCTTCTTAATGGAATGATGCGCAGCTCTCCTGCGTATTCTAGAAAAAAAAACTATCGTGTATCAAATCAATAAATTACAAAGGTCAGTGTTTCAAAGCTATTTCAACAGCAAGTAGACCACCAGGGCAACAACCGAAAAGTCAACAGGCACAAGAGAGTAGGAATACAAAATCATGAAATCAACCACAAAGTGACACGGTGATTTGTTTGCTGGAATCCAGCCCCACAAAGAAGCTAAAAGGATTTCAGGCATACACCTTGCAGCTAATAATGGTTTGGACAGATCACCTTTCAGCAGTATACCCTATTGTCTTCTCTTCACCCGTAGCATTGATAGCTCGCAAGAAACATTGTTGAAATCTCAAAGCATTAATGAAGTTCAATTGCACCAATCCATTCACCCATTCGAACAGATGGTAACTTGCATGGGCGTTTAAGCAAAGTTGTTCCTTGCATGGGCGTTTACTTCAAGCTTTGTCTTGAGCTGTAACTACATGATTTGTTACCTTGCCTCTAGGGGTTGTAGCCTATAACTATTTTAGTTTCTTTATCAAGCAATAGACATTGGCGTCTCGTGCCGGTTCATTTAGAAAAAAAAAACAAGAAATGTGATGCTTCTTATACACAGCTACAGTGGTTAATTTCATCGCTGACTAATTTAGATAATGACGTTCGCTTGACCTGGCCCTGTGGTTGCCATTAAGGTCACGAGCAAGCGTCGCTGTACACGGCCACCGCGTTTGCCACCACAGCAAGAACAATCATGAACACTGCCAGGACCCTGTCTCTCTTCCTTGCTATCCCATGACGATCCCTGGCAATTAAATCGGCACAAACGACATCAGACGAGTAGCCACAAAACATGCAAAGCCATGATCGAGAAATCCGTGCTGCTCGTTGTAACAAACAAGCAGCTATCAGAGTTAACCTTAGCGTCATCGCCGCGGGAAAAATGTAGGCAACGCAGACGGAAGCTGTCGCTCCGGTGAACTGGAAGGCGTCCCAGATGTTCGGGATGAAGTTGGCGGCGAGGAAGATCACCGCGAGGAGCGCCGCTGTGAGCACGCCGAACCTCCGGTTGTCGCAGGAGAGCGGCCGCGCCGACGGGAACAGGAGGACGTCCATGTTGAGGCGCAGCGCCTGGAACACGATGGGGAAGACGAGCATGAGGTGGAGCACGTAGCTCACCCTGACGGCGTCGTTGAAGAAGGAGCTGTAGGGGATGCCGAGGTTGGAGTCGAAGTTGGCGAGGACGTCGTCGAGCGTCGAGTCGCCGAACAGGAGGAAGCTGAAGAAGCTGGTGGTGATGTACACGGCGGAGCACAGCAGCAAGGACGTGCGCACTATAGGCCTGATCTGCAGAGTGTCCCTGAGCTCCTTGCAAATAGGGTGAACTGCAACGTGTCAGTCAACAATGAGCTGCCGTTAGATAACTAATTGCAGCAAATCGAATGAATCTGGGCAGTTAAACAGTTCGGAGTTCCTAATGTTATTACCGTTGTAGTGGCAAATGTAAGCGGTGACAAGAACTGGAGCAGCCGTGAAGAGCCTCCAGATGGACGGCCAGTCATGGACATCGGGGAACAGCTGAGGCATCGGAATCTGTCCTCTCGCCAGCTTGAAGATGGCGATCCCGGCGGTGATCACGACGAACACAACGGCCAGAGCAACCGATACAGCAGACGTGAATCTCAGCGAGTCTGAAACGGATTACAAGCAATTAGACCTAGCCCCGACAACGAAATTGTTGCTACGGACGTGACAATTGCATGCTTACCAACGCGCTTGAAACATGCGAGCGGAGCGAACACGCCGAGAGTTGTGATCGTGAGGATGGCGAAGCGTCCGTTCCACCGGTTGGGGCCGAACCATCCTTCTATTACACCATGGTGGTGAACGCCGCTGGAGGAGGTTCCAGAGAGCACGTCACCTTGTTGTGTAGAGAGGACAGAGGAGTTAATAGGTTAATGGAGAAAAAACTCTTAATACGACGACACCTTGCTTACCGATGATGATCATGTAGACGACCATGACGCCGAGGTTGTTGACGACGACGCAGAACTGGAGGAACCCCCTGCCGAGCGGCCCGAATGCGTCGCCCATGGCCTTGCCGTAGGACTTGACGCCCGCGGCGCGGCTGAAGCGCACGAGGAGCTCGATGGAGGCGTCGGTGAGCAGCGCGGCGAGCACGATGAGGACGAGGCCCGGGGCGAGGCCGAGCACCTTCATGGTGGCCGGGAGCGCCATGATGCCCGCGCCGACGATGGTGGTGGACAGGTTGAACACCGCGCCGGCGAAGGACGCGCCGTGGAAGTCGTCGCCGCCGCCGTCGTCCCCGTCGGCTCCGCCGACCCCGCCGCGCTGCTGGTTCTTGGGGAGGAGCGACTCGGTGCTCTCGGTCTCGGCGGCGACCACGCCGCCGCTCGATATCGGCATCACCATCCTCGCGGTGTCGCTCGCGAAGGTGGCGCCGAAGCCCGGGTCGTTCCTGGGGAGGTGGGGCTTGCGCGGACGGAATTCCAGCTTCGAATTGCTGCTGATCCCTCTTCGTGCAAAAATGCGTATGGGTTGGAGTTCCTCCGCTTTGATGGAGCGCTGCGAGGAAGAATGGGGGAGTGGAGTGTATGGAGAAGCTTTGGTCGGAGGAGACGATGCGTCTTATTATTAGAGTGCCTCCTCATTTAGTAATCTTGGCGCCATGGCCATGCATCCGAGCTAGCTTTTCAGGGCCCAGTCGGAGCCTGCCAATTTGCCGTGCCTCCTCTCTCCTGCTTCCCTCCCGCGCGCGGGTTCGCGCCGAAGAAGCTCTTGCCAACTCGTGCGAGGGGAGCTCAGCGGAGGGCTGATGGGCTACAGTAAGGCCTCTACCAGCGTGGGCTTCTGATAGGCTAGAAGTGGCTAGGCTGTCGTGCTCGTAATGGGCTGCTACGACACCGATGGACCGTCAGACTGGATCTCACGTCGTTCAATTTCAATATGGTCCGTTCGGATTGGATCTCACGGCCCATGGCTGTCCCGGGATGGACCGCAGAATCCGTCCCCATTCTCTGGTCAGGGAACTAGGAAGCAAGATGAACTCCCCGCCGCCGCCGCAGCCACCGCCGGCGATGTCCGGTTGCGCCTCCCTTCTCACATGCCGGTACCTCTCCTTGACCTCCCTCTCCAGTCTCCAACTCTCCATGCTCACTAGCAATCCATTCTTGCTCACTCAGGCACTCAGCACATCGCAGTGCGTCCTCGCCGTCGCCGCCGCTGTCTCCCGACCCGCACAAGTGAGCGGGGCACAGCAGCGGCGGCTAACGAAGGACATCGTAACTGCGCCACGCATTTTTTGGTGCCAGGTAGTTGTCTCACTCAGACGCACGTCATTGGCTCAGATTCTTTTGGTTGGGGAAAACATTGACCTAAGGTTTGGCCCATGACGACCAGAACTGAGACTGTATTAGATCATTAGATGCGTACAAACGGTCAGTGCTGCACTGATATGCCAAACTCGAAGCATCAGCCTTTTTATCGTACCATGCTTGTCCTGATTATATGGTTGTTCAACAATCAACATACAAATGTATCTTATTTCCCTTGTCTTATTATATTTTTATGCTCTTGTTGTTAATAGTCTTGATTGTGCTATCCAATCCTAACCAATCTTTCAGAGTATAATAAAGCATTGATAGTCAGTAGTCAGTATGGTTGGTACAAACCATTACCTCAACATAACACAGAAATACTGTCCTCCTATTGTCTCTTCAGTTTCACAAACCAAATCATGCAAGGAAGTAGTTTGTGCGGTTGAGACTGTGCTGAGCTCCAAGGGCTCAGACCAAGGAAATTTTAAAGAAATGCTCTGGATAGTAAATGTTTCTGAACCATACAATCATGCTGCCAAAATCTAAGTAGGTGAACAAACTTAAAAGTAGCAAATTTATGACGAGCTATTTGCTCTTATGGTTCCTATTTTTGAACCATGCTTAAGTTTAGGTCTGCTTTAGGTTTCAAAGTAGTTTGATCTCTCTTAGATTATGACCTAAGAAGTGATATACTCCCTCCGTTTTTTGTTTATAAGGCATGACATGACTTGGCACGGTCTTCCAAATTACACTTTGACCATTCATTTATCCTATATTATATTGTTTATGGTTATAAACTTATGATCATTGTAGAGTATATTTGACTACGAATCCAACCATATAAAATTTACATTATAAAAATAAAAAATGATAGTTAAATTATTGGTCAAAGATTGTAAATTTGAATCCTGATATGCGTGTGCGCCTTACAAACAAAAACGGAGGGAGTGATATTTATACTCTTTTTATCTATTGGGCCATACAGCTTTCGGCAACCTCCTTGACATCAGTATCATTGTGTTTTTTTGGGGTAGTTTACCAATCTATTCATCGCCTAACTTTGTTCCTTTATTGATTTGTATTTTTCTTGTTTTATAGTTTGAGTCCCTAGAGGCCTATTAAGCTAAGTCGCTTTAAGGATGTCAGTCTGTCATCAAGATTGAGACTTACTTGTCATGTTCCTCCTGTTGTTGTGGATGGCACTCCAATGGAACTGGAAGTCAACACATGAGGCCTTTTTGGTGATAAATAGCTGCAATGTTGATGGGGGTTTAACCAAAACCCAAATAGAAGAGACTATAAATTGAACTCATATTGCTGGGTCTGGTCTATTTGCTATCAAAGAATACACTTCTGCACTGCAGGGAACCAAGGCCAGGTTCTTTGCTGGAGCTGAAGGCAAAAGTACTCCATCTATAACTCTTCTACACAAGGTTCCACTGTAGATCTTGGAGGTCTTCGCTAGAGCCATACAGGTACTGTATTATAAAGATTCCTTTTCTGTTGTAAGTATCCATACTGTTTTATTCAGAGGCTTAGGCTTTGTAGAAGAACGTAGCAATAAGTGCTTCCGAGGAAAAGGTGTTAGCCTTTGTTCAAGAAGAGAACAAAGGCTTTCTATTTGCCTCAGCCTAGTGGATGATTGTCATGGTTCTTAATTTAATAATTCTGTACAGGTAACCACAACATGATAATGCTGTTAACTGCATAGGTTTGCACAACCGTTTAGAAGTTTGTCTTTTATTCCATGCTCTTATGATGATTTGTTTTTCAGCCCTCTCATGATGATTTATTACTTTCACTGGGAATGCCTGTTTGAAAAATAATTTTCGTTTCTTTTTTTTTAACCTTTGCTGCATTCTTGTGCGTGCAGCAATGTTGTCAGTAGCTACCATCAATGTCAGCCAAGAGAACTCCATGGAATCAGTCAGGGCAACAATGGAGCGTCAAACAGCTCGCAGGACCCAGACTGATGCGACACAGATGATAGAATCTCTTTTTGCCAGTGTCAATCTTGCTAAAGATCTTTCTGAAAGGTGCAAAGGCAGAGCGTTGCAACTCAAGGGTGATGAGATACAAAACATAGCACAAGACCTGGAGAATACCTTGCAGAACATATATGATGATCTTGGCAGGATACCGGCATCAGCATTTGGCAGTAATGCTTACATGAATGTGCTTATCAAATCACAATCAATGAGGGGTTACTCTGAGGCTGATATATCCATGAATGTAATGGGCAACAGGCCCAGGAGGAGGTCTCTCTGTGATAATGATACTCCGAAGCTGGTGGACTTTCTGCAGGGAATGTACCATGAATCACATGAATATGGTGGCCAGATGTTCAACACCCTGCCGGAGGTTGCAGAATACATTGAGCCACTTTATGATGCATTCTTCTGTCCCCTGACAAATGAGATAATGACTGATCCTGTGACCATTGAGAGTGGTGTGACATGTGACAGGAGAGCAATAGAAGAGTATATTGAGAGGTTTTCAGTCAGTTCTGAACCTGTCTATTGCCCTGTCACAAAAATGCCAATGCAAAGTAAGACAGTGATGAGCAATGCTTCCCTGAAGAGTGTAATTGAAGAGTGGACAATGAGGAATGAGGCCATGCGTGTCAGGATTGCTCGCACTGCCCTCTCTCTGTCAACTGCAGACACAATGGTGCTTGAAGCCATGCATGAGCTGAAGTTGCTGGCCAAGTTGAGGTGGAAGAACAGGGAGCTGATGCATAAGATTGGGGTCACCAAGTTCTTAGCACGGTTGTTGGACAACCACAACGCACAGATTCAATGTGATGCTCTGGAGCTTCTGTGCTTGTTAGCTGAAGATGAAGAAGGAAGGGTAAGTATGAAACTTTCTTGCCTAAAGGAATTCATCTGCAATTTAGAAAAGTTTATACTGAACTGCTCAACATCTTAGCCTTGTTCTTCAAATTATGAGTTAAAAGTTTTCTGCATGACATACAGGATATCATTGGAAAAACTAAGGCCATCGCTAGGACAATAAAGCTACTCTCAAGTAATACTACTGATGAAAGACATGCAGCCATCTCTTTCTTGCTGGAGCTTTCGAAGTCACAGTTGCTGTTGGAGAATATTGGCTCAACACCTGGAAGTATTCTGATCCTCACCACAATGAAGATCAACAATTCAGATGATCCAATTGCTGCTGAGAAAGCTGGAGCACTCCTTAAGAACCTGGAGAAGTGTGCGAAGAACATCAAGCACATGGCTGAAAGTGGCTACTTAGAACCTCTTCAGAGACATCTAGTGGAAGGTGAGATGCATTTTTACAAGTATGTTAGTTACTTAGTTATTATCTTTACAAGTTTGGTTATGTTTAAATTCTTTTTTCGAAGTTTCTGAAAATGTAAAAACTACTAAGTGGCAATTCAGTAAACTCAAGCTACTAGAATGTAGCTGCACATGTCCAGTCTTGTATTAATATCAGTACAACATGAGAAAGGCTTTTACATTTCATCAGTGCAACACCAGAAATGTTTGCTCAGCATAAGAACTGAAATATTTCACTTAGTGCGACATGTTCCTGTAGTAAATTGGTGTTTTAAACTGACATGAAAATTACAAAACAGGCTCAGAAGAGATGCAGATGGAGATGGTCAGCTTCCTCAGCGAGCTGGTCCAAGAGCAGGAGCTCACCATTGACATCAACAGAAGCACGTCGGAGATCCTCATCAAGATGATGCACAGCTGCAACCCCATGGTCCGCAAGGCAGCATTCGATGTCCTTGTCCAGCTTTCCTTGCACCGCCCCAATAGCAAGATGCTTGTTGATGCAGGAGCTGTCCCTGTCATGATTGAGGAACTGTTCATCCGAAAGGTAGATGATGAGCCAGTGAACTCCATGGCCAGTGCTGCCACCGTCCTTGCCAACATTGTTGATTCAGGCATCGATCCAGATACCACGGTGGTGAACAAGGAAGGTCATGTTCTCACTTCGAAGTACTCCATCTACAACTTTGTACACATGCTCAAGTGCTTCATGCCAGATGACCTCAACCTCAGCATCATCCGAGTCCTGCTAGTGCTCACTGAGCTCACCAAGCCACTGGCCACGGTGGTCTCAGTCATCAGGGAGAACCACCGCAGCCATGCCATCGTCGAGCTCATGAGCTCCCCAATGGAGGCCCTCAGCCTCGCTGCGACAAGGCTGCTGATCACCCTGTCCCCACACATTGGTCACACCATCGTCGAGAGGCTTTGCAAGACGCAAGGGCAGCCACGCAAGCTTGTCAAAAGCATCAGCCATACCGGGCGCATCACTGAACGGCAAGCTGCATTGGCAACGCTCCTCGCGAGGCTACCTTACCGGAACACCTCGCTCAACGTCGCACTTGTGCAGGAGGGCGCTGTGCCAGCCATACTGGGTGCAATAAAAGAGATGCAGAACGGCGCTGCTAGATCAAGTAGGCACGCAGTGCCATACATGGAGGGTCTCGTGGGCGCGCTTGTGCGGCTTACTGCAACTCTGTACAGCCCAGAAGTGTTGAAGGTGGCCATGGACCACAACCTGGCTTCAGTGCTCACTGAGCTGCTCAACGGACCAGCTGGAATCGACGAGGTGCAACGCCTTGCTGCAGTGGGGCTCGAGAACCTCAGTTACCTATCCATCAAACTGTCTCAGCCGCCGCAGGATGAGCTGCTGTCAAAGAAGAACTCCATAATAAAGCTCCTGAAGGACTCGAAGGCGCACAGCAACAAGAAGAGCTCAAACCACCAGATCAACGTTTGCCTGGTGCACCGGGGAGTCTGTTCCCCGGCGACGACCTTCTGCCTCCTCGAGGCGGGCGCCGTGGAGGGTCTCCTGGGCTGCCTCGAGAACGACAACATCCGGGTGGTGGAGGCTGCGCTCGGAGCGCTGTGCACTCTCCTCGACGAGAGGGTGGACGTCGAGAAGAGCGTGGCTGCTCTCTCTGAGCTCAATGCGGCGACGCACGTGCTGGGCGCGCTGAGGCAGCACCGGCAGAACGTGCTGTGGCAGAAGTGCTTCTGCTTGGTGGAGAAGCTCCTGGAGCACGGCGACGACCGGTGCGTGAGGGAGGTGACCGGCGACCGGATGCTGCCCACGGCGCTGGTGAGTGCCTTCCACAGAGGGGATGCGAGCACCAAGCAGGCCGCCGAGAGCATCCTCCGGCGACTGCACAAGATGCCCGATTACTCTGCAACCTATGTGTCCATGGAGTTCTAGTGATTTACCTTAACACTATCAGATTTGTGCATATGCTACTCGTCTGTTTGAACAAAACTACAGAAGTGCATGACCGGAATACAATGTTGGCTTGCAAGTCTCGTTGTTTTTCGCGCACCACTGACTTTCTGAACCTGCCGAGTAGGCCTGGTTTGGTTTCGTTGCTTATTTTTAGCACCCGTGTTTAGATACTAATTAGAAGTGTTAAACGTAGGCTATTTACAAAATCCATTACATAAGTGGAGGCTAAACGGCGAATCTATTAAGCCTAATTAGTCCATGATTTGACAATGTGTTGCTACCGTAAATATTTGCTAATGATGACGTAATTAGGCTTAATAGATTCGTCTCACCGTTTAGCCTCCACTTATGTAATGAGTTTTGTAAATAGTCTACGTTTAATACTTCTAATTAGTATCTAAATATTCGATGTGACACGTGCTAAAAATAAGCAAAAGTAACCAAACGTTTAATATCTTTTTGAAAACGTTGCTTACGTTGAAAGGTTGCTTACGTTGAAAGGTAGAGTTTTATATGAATCCGCTGAGAACTCACCAGTTTTGGATCAATGTATAGATTTTATCTCTCTCACACAAATCTATAGTTAACACTACCTCCAATTTTCCACCTCAATGCGTCACTCTATCTAGAGTAAAAAATTATATCTTCTGGGTAATTGTCTACGACAATGGCATCCTGTACCAAGCATAATGTTCATACTGCGTGTACAAATTTTCTGAGATTAAACTACCATACCTCCATGCCATAGCCCATAGCCGACATGATTTACCGAAGACTTCGGCGAGCGGCGACCATTAACTCTCTATTTAACCTACGGTAGCCACCTGCCATTTCCCTTAGAACTGCGAACTGCCCATTGGCCGGTCATTGCCATCGCTCATGGATACGGCACCACCACAGACGCATGCCAGCAATGGCAGTGGCAAGCCACACGTGCTTGTCGTGCCGTTCCCAGCACAGGGTCACCTGCCCCCGCTCCTCGACCTCGCGGCGCTGCTCGCTGCGCGCGGGATCGCGGTCACCGTCGCCGTCACGGCCGGGAACGCCCCTCTGCTCGAGCCTCTTGTCACGGCCTTCCCGTCGGTGGGCACGGTCGTGCTGCCTTTCCCTTCCTCGCCCCTCCTCCCCGCGGGGTGCGGCGAGAACACCAAGGACCAACCAGGACACCTCTTCCGGCCGCTCATGGCGTCCCTCACCGCGCTCCGCGCGCCGCTCCTCGCCTGGTGCGAGGCCCGGCCCCGCGGCCGCCGCGTGACGGCCGTCGTCTCGGACCTGTTCGCGGGGTGGACGCAGCCGCTCGCCGCGGGGCTCGGCGTGCCGCGCGTGGTGTTCGTGCCCACCAACGCCCTCTACCTCGCCATGACGCAGTCCCTCTGGCGCCACGTGCCGAGAAGGCGCCGCCCCGACGACGCCGACGAGGAGTTCGCCTTCCCGGAGATACCCGGCGCGCCGAGATTCCCGTGGCGCCACCTGTCCTCGCTGTTCCGGAAGCACGTAGCCACCGGCGACGAGGTGTCCGACGCGATCCGCCAGTTCTTCCTGTGGAACCAGGACTGCGAGTGCTTCGTGGTGAACTCGTTCGCGGCGCTCGAGTCCGACTACCTGGCATGTGTTGGCAGGCGGGCGTTAGCCGTCGGCCCGCTGTCCGACGCCGTGGGCACCTCCAACGTCGACCGTGGCGGGAAGCCGGCGGTGCCGCCGGCGGAAGTGGCCGCCTGGCTGGACGCGCACGGCGACGGCTCCGTCGTGTACATCAGTTTCGGGACGCAGCACGCGATGCCGCCGGCGCAGGCGGCGTGCGTGGCCGACGCGCTAGCGCGGAGCTTGGCGGCGTTCGTCTGGGCGGTGAGGAGCGGCACCGCAGTGCCGGCGGGGTTCGAGGCGGCGACGGCGTCGCGGGGCGTGGTCATCCGCGGGTGGGCGCCGCAGGTGGAGATCCTGCGCCACCGCGCCGTGGGGTGGTTCCTGACGCACTGCGGCTGGAACTCGGTGCTCGAGGCGGTGGTGTCCGGCGTGGCGCTCCTCGCGTGGCCCATCGAGGCCGACCAGTTCACGAATGCGTGGCTGCTCGCGGAGGCCGGCGTGGCCGTGCCGGTGGCGGAGGGCGCTGACGCCCTGCCCGGCGCCGGCCAGCTGGCGAGCGCGATCGCCGCGGCGTTCGGGGAGGAGGGGAAGCCCGTGAGGGATCGCGCGATGGAGCTCGGCCGGAAGGCGGCGGCGGCCGTGGCGGAGGGTGGGAGCTCGCACGGGGACACGGAAGAGTTGGTGCGCATGCTCAATACAGTCGTGTAATTCCCATGGCACAGTAGTACTCGGAGTACTTTGCAGCTGGCGACCCCAGAGTCGGATTCTTCTTCTTGATTCTTGATTGATTTTTGAATCTTCCGAGATCAAGACGGAGCCGCCTCGTAGCGCACGCCAGATTCCGAGTATGCTTCCAGTTACAGAGAAACAACCTCCTATAAACGTGTACTCGCTCTTCCGATCTTCCCGTTCGAAAGGGCGAGATCATCGCACGCACGCACCTATGGACGCAGAGAACGCCGGCGTACCAGCGGACCTTGAGAACGGTGGCGGCGGCGGCGCTGTCGCCATCACCATCGAGATGGAGACCTGCCCGGCCGACCGGGGGCTCAGGGAGAAGCAGCTGTTCACCTGGCTCGGCGAGTTGGCCTACACAGTCGCCGTGGTCGTGGGCGCCGTGCTTTTCGCCGTCGGCATGGTGATGACGGCCATTGCCGACATGTAGGCAAATCAGGGAGGCCAGCCGCACGACATGACCACCATAGGGTACTGGGCGTTCGCGCTCGTTTTCAGCGGGGTAATACTGGGGCATCTTGGTGTCTTGGCGGAGCGCGAGGACCTGCTGCGATTCGAGGCGGACTAGTTAGCTGCAGCATGCCGCGCGTCAACCTGTGGAAAAAAAGAAGCAGGATGTTTTTAACATAGGGGCAGCAGGTACGTAGCGGCCTAGCGGGTTGCTCCGCCGGCGTTGTTGGGCGGCATTGCGCCCCCGATGGATCTGGCTTGGTGTTCAGGAAGGAAGAAGAACACCATGGTACTACGCTGCTACTCGATCGGAGTTTTTGTGAAAATAGAATGAGATACTCATGCGTTTAGGCTATAGTTAGGGACGAATACCTAGGCCAGATCAGGCAGGGCCTGTGTTGGAAGTTTGGAACTTTGAAATGAGAAGGATTGGTGTGGGATTTAATTTGAATTTCCCATAAATGATGTACTGGGCTCTACCCATGCCATCAAACATTTCAAATTTCGATAGAAAAATACATTTACAAGCGTTGAGTTTGCCTTCTTTCGTCCCATAATTAGTTTAAAAGACTAACTTAGATTTTGATCAAGTTAATAAAAAGTATCAATAAACTAGTTTAATTAAATTATCATAAATGTATTGATAATATGTTTATTTAACATCGTGGAAAATTATATGATTTTTTATAAGCTTTGGTTAAAATTATAGATGTTTGACTTAAAAGAAAACTAAAAGACAAGTAATTTGGAACAAAGGGAGTATTAAAAGTTAGCTCATACAACAATACTCGTATATTGCAACAAACTTGGTAGTCAAATTTGTGTACTAAATGTAACTGTGCAGAAATACAAATGGGCTCCTATGGTCCAGAATGGCATGATAACAAAGGCCCAGCCCAACCACAGGTCCTTTATCCTCTGCTCTGATATGTACTGCTGTGGCGGGGCAAACCCTAGCCGCCACCCGCCAGGCGTTAACGCTCGACGGGACACCGTCGTCTTCATCTCCGCAAGCGCTGCCAGCGGCCTCATCCGCCCCTGCCGCGTGCTCCCGCCGTCCTCGGTGCCTCGGCCGCCTGGCCCCCACCGGCCCTTCCCCTTCCTCCACTGGCGGCCGGCGGCTCCCGCAGCCATGCCGCGCGCGTTAGATTTTTCCTACCAAATACCAGTACCAAGCTCCCCTAGTCACATAGTTTTATAGCTCGATGTATATTCATTTTTCAGCGATTTTTCTACTCGTTTGTCTTCAATTGGTGTTGATTGGATGATTTTGTCTTTAGAACCACAGTCATTCGCTTGATTTTTCCTATACACATGCGTACGCCTTTGTTGAATCGATGGCTTTTGTTTTTGTTAGCTCGCACCATTAGCCCCCTGCTCTCTTGAGGTTGGATGCAGGGAAAAATGCGAGAAAAGGGTATACCGGTGCCAGATTCATGGACCGGGCAGGGGCTCTATACTTCTGGGGAAGCCAGTAAATTTCCTCAGGATCATATCTTCTGTCCACATTGCATCATCTTGCTGTTTTTTTCTTTGATGTATTCACATATGTTTCCATTGATGTATTATTCACATATGTGTTCTTCCTCCATTTCATTTTTTTAGTAATCAAGCTCTGGCTTATGGTTGGAAGCGATATGAGGAGATTGAAACATCTGAAAGTTTTCATGTGGATAACACACATCTGGTCTTCAAAGTTCTCTGATCGCTTCATGTCCAAAGCTTTTCTTTCCTTTGTAAGTCATTCTTTCATGTGTTGCTAGGTTCAAGAATCGACAATAGCTGTGAAGCAAAATGAGGAAGTCATACCATCTGAAAATGTACTGTTGATAATTCTGGGATGGTCTTCAAAGTTCTCTGATTGCTTTTTCTATGTAATTCTATTATCCAATTAATGTTTCACTCGTCCAGTAATATTCAAGCTTTTGAACTATGCCAAGCCTTAGTGATGCTTGAGTCTGAACTGTAGTGTTTTAGTCGTTGAGAAGCAAAATGAGGAGTTCATACAATCTGAAGTCTGATGTTGATACTATCATTAATGGTCTTCAAAGTTCTCTGATTGTTTCATTTACCTACTCCTTATCCAAATGATACTTGGCTACGTTCATTTTCTTCTGTGCTTGAAGCTATAGATTCAAAGTACTTCTAAATTTATAAATTATGTCTTGCCATGTTGTATTTTTGAGATGCGAAGAAGCAAAATGAGGAGCTCATATGATCTGAAGTATCTATATTTGTTGATACATCCATTCGTGGTCTTCAAAGTTCTCTGATTGCTTCGTCCACCACTCCACCCCATGCTACTTTGTCTTTATTGAAATCATATTTCTCCATCTTCATTTTTTTTGTGTGTGTTGTTATAGCTTTACAGAATTTCTTAGTTATGCTTGTACAAAGTTGTATTGGTGATTAAGATGTCAAAAGAAGCAAAATGAGGAGGCTGTATTATCTGAAGTATCTCATGTTGATACAAGATTCATGGTCTTCAAAGTTCTCTGATTGTTTCCTTGAATTATTATTCTATCAAAGCATACCAGTTTATACTTTCCAGCCTGGCATACTATCGTATCATTTTCGTAACTTTTTTGCACGAGTTCTTTACGAATCAACATATTGGCATGATCGCCTAATGCCTCTTTTCGTCTCAAAACAAAATTGAGGTGACTCTTGACTGTGAAGGTCTTGTTGTCAAATATATGATTTTTAAGGTTTGGTTGTGTCCTCATTCCAGTTTCATCCTTTCTCTGGTGAAGAGTGAAACAGATTGTTATGCATTGCTTCTTTGCTTTCCCAGAATGGCTTTGTTTGGTCACTGTCATCATTTTGTATTAGATGGCTGATATTGCAAACAAATTAGTTTGGAGCTATATAAAATGTCTTACTAATTACACTTAAAATGACCTATATTTGGGAATTTATCTCTGGTTTTGCAGCAGACTGACTAAGGAACATTTTTTTGTCTGGTTTGTTGATCTTTGCCTGCATTGCAGTACTAAAGTATTTCTGTATATGGTGAATCATTGCATATTGCACCTGATGGGTGAGTGACCTTTGCTATTGATCCAAGGGGAAGCTAGCAATCTCATCAGATCAGAATGCCTGGAGACTATTGTATTTTCTATTTTTTTCAAGTACTTGGGCTGATGTTCCAATTGGTGTAACATATAATTTATCTTGTCATAAGGCCCGAGTTGATATGACATTTGTAAAGGGATCATTCATCCACGCCAATTTGCAGCGTATAGTTTTCCGCCGTTGTTTATTTCTGCCTATGTACTGAGTTTGGTTATGTCCAGGTCGAAATGACATTTGTAAAGGGATCATTCATTGATGCACCAATCTGCAGCTAATAGTTTCCCTTTGTTGTTTATCTCTGCCCATTGAATTTGATTCAATGAATGGTAACGTGAACGGTAAGAATGTGATCCCCTTCTTTACTTGGTACCAGCCCGTAATGCATCGGAAAAGCTCGGCGCCTGGGCGATTGGGTTGGATCGCTTCCTGGTTGGTATCTGCTTTACACGCACTGCGACCTGATAACAGCCCATCAGAAACAGAAAGGAATTAACGGCAATGCTAATACCGCTCTGAATGCATTACGGACAAAAACAGCCTGAGTAAATGAATAATTATGGCTAATGCTCGGGACATGGTTTTGAAATAAAATACTGTCTTCACAGTGGCAATCGATTGCTTTTACAGCATACTGCTAGCACATAACATTGTAACAGAAGGCTTAGTAGGCCAATCATACAATCGTTTCTGTGAAGCACCGCAGTTTGGCCATGTTAGCCAGGACCAACTTTTGGGATGTCGTAGTGCTCGCTGAGGTTTGCCAGGTACTGGTTGAAGTCCTGGATGCGGTCCCTGTGCGACTTGTTGGCGACTTTGGCCATCTTCTGCATGTCAATCTTCTGCTTCTGTTCCATGTAACGCCGCTCGGCTGGTGTGAGGTGGTCGTAGTCAGGGTGTGCGTTCCCTTCCTCCTCTCCCGTCTTTTCGCCTTCAGTTAGCTCATTGTTATGCTCAGTTGGTAATTCAGAGATTCCACCTGAATAACAACCATTCGATTAGATGTGAAGTACAACAGAAAAGCACTTTTAAATTCAAGGAGTTCGATTACACAAATCCAAAGGATAGGCAATGTATGCAAAGTTTTTGGGCAAATGAACCAAGCATAGTATGTATGTACGAAATTTTTTCCAACAACTAATGAGAAACTTCTCTCAGCAGTTTAGAAAATCAGGTAATCGTAATGGCACCAGAAGGAAGCAGTTTTGGAGAGATGGAGTTCAGTTACACAAAACAGTAAGGTCGCACAATGCCACAATGCATACCAATGAAGCAAGCTGTTGGACAAATGAAATTACCCAGCATGTACTGACTACAATTTACCAACAAATGTGAGCAACTTCTCTCAGCAGTTTACAAATCCAGCAAAATCACCATGTGATGCAGAAGGCACCCAGAATCCCAGATTTGCAGATTACTTTAGTAAAGACTGATCTGAGAATCTACCCAAGAAATTGTCATCTTCTATCCTTTCATAACACTAAAGTGGAAATCTGACTGCACCTTAACGTCCAAGTCCCCAAACAAATATGCTGTCACTTATCATCACAGGAGCTCCTACTAATAGTATAGATGTCCATTCGGGCCGCCCGGCCCGGTCCGGCACGGGCCCGGCATGGCCCGTTCGTTTTCGTGTCGGGCCTAGCCCGTCACGGTAACACCGTCGTGCCGTGCCGGGCCAGCCCACGGGCCGTGGGGACGGCCCATGCACGGGCCCGTGAGGCCTTTTTCGTGCCGAGCCGGCCTGAAGAGCCCGTCCATTTTTACGGGTCGGGCCAGCCCACAGCCCGTATTCAAGTGTTGGCATTCAAAAATCACAGACACAATCACAATTCAAAAATTTTCAAGTTTATCAAACATTCAAAAATCAAAATAGAAGGTTAATCAAGTATTCAAGTGTTGGCATAATCACACATGACACATTCATCACATGGACACAATCACAATTCACACAGTGACACAGAAAGTCAGAACTCAGAAATCATAATAAAGGAATTATTAGAGCTGTTAACACTTGATCTGTGTGATCAAGTGTTGGCTGCCTCATTAAAAACCTTCCTAGGTAAAAACTCACCCTTGTGAGAAAACCCTAGGAAGGGAAAAGGAGTACAGCCAGCTCAGTTTCATTGTTTCAATTCAACATTACAAAGAGTTTGAGACACACACACAGACTGACAGACTCACAGACATAACATCTAATGAACAACTGGCCAAGCCGCCAAGCCAACACCAAAACTCCAACAGGCATTCAGGCAACACCGCAACAGACCAACAGTCCAAGTCTCCAAGTCCAATTGGCAACAGGCAACAAGCTTCAGCCTTCAGCTTGCTCCTGGTCCTGGGGTAGGCCTAGAGGTGCACAAGCACAACAGGCCAACAACATTAGTGTTTGCAATTCAAAGTATTTAACAAATGAACAAGATGAGTAATGAGTTAGTAATGGACTTACTGACTAGCTTGGCCTTCATCCATGTCTGGGTAGGGGCTTTTGTAAGTTTCCTCCAGTTCATTGACCTCCTTCTCAACATCATGTTGGGCCCTTGCATCTCCCAACTCCCAATCCTTGAGGCAGGTCAGCATCTCCACCGTCTCCGGCAACAACCGTCGGCGCCGCTCCTCAATCACCCTCCAGTTAGACTAAAACAAGATTTCGAAGAAACAGTGGAAATTGGAACAGACATAACATCTTTAGCAAGTATGGACAAAATAGGATAGGATAGCTTGTGCTCATGCCACCAACTAAGTATGTTGAAGTCATCATCATAGCAAGAAATAGTATCACTGTCCAAGTAGGATGACAGCTCTGAAGCAGGAGATATAGGAGGTGTAGATGAAAGAACAGAAGAACCACATGTACCAGGACCACCAAAGATCTTACCCGATGCTGTTCTTTTCTTACCAGTAGCAGCTGAAGGTTGAGCGGGCCTTTGCGATCGAACTGCACCAAACTTGTTTTCATACTTGTTAAACAACTTATGTAATTGAGTTCTTACCTCAGTGAAATAAGAAGAGTAATCAACACCAACTGTCTGAGAAAGAAGTTGGAGAACATTATGAAAACCTCTCACCTTGGCTCTAGGATCCAAAATGAATGCAAAGGAATACAACAGAGGTATGTTTAGCCAATACTTGAGAAACTTAAGCTTCATAGGAACAACAATATTTCTGAGCAATGGATCAGAATCTTGGCCATGCAAATGGCCAGCAATCTCAATAATATGATGCAACATCAAAGGACTTGTTGGATAGTAAACACCAGATAAAGCAACAGTGGAATCATAAAACATTTCAAGGAACAACAAAATTTTCTCAGCAATTACCCAATGGTTTTCAGTCAGAAGTGGCTGGCCATTGTGCACATAATGAGCAGAAATAAAGACAGAAAAGACATTCTTATATGGTAGTAGATGTTTGAGCATGAGATATGTAGAATTCCATCTCACATCCATATCTAAACCAAACTTACGAGGGCGTACCCCCTTGAGAATGCAGAAGTTATGGAAAGCTGCAATGCGTTGATTAGAAGAGTTCAAAAAAGAGATTGCAGTCCTAAAAGCCTCAAGATAAGCCTTGATCCTCTTCAAACCAGACTTGACTATGAGATTGATAATATGACGTGCACAACGTTGATGCAAAAGACCAACAAGTGCTTTATCAGAATCAGAATCAGAATCAAGAGGTTCAGGATCTGGACCTAGATAACCAACAAATTTGGGAATAAGTGTGGACATGGCAGAAGTATTAGCAGAAGCATTGTCAAGTGTGATAGAGAAAATTTTATCCTGTAAACCAAACTCAGAAACAACTTGTTCAATACGCTCAGCAATGTTAACACCAGAATGGGAGCAATCAATCAACCTAAGAGCAATGACTCTCTTCTCTAATTCCCAATCAGCAGAAACAAAATGTGCAACAACACTAAGATAGTCCTCCTTGGCATTCCCTGACTTTCAGAAGTAAGATAAACAGAAGAAACATGAGACTTCAAAGTATCAACAAGAGAAAGACGACGCTCGACAAAGAACTTGGCAAGATCTCTAGAAGTGGTATGTCTAGAAACTTTAGCAAAACGAGGGTTATGAGCACGCTGGATGTACTCCACAAATGCCTCTGTCTCACCAAAGCCTAGGGGAAGATCAAGTCTAGCAATCAACCGGCACAATTCTTTGCGAGCAAGATCGGGCTTGTATTCCCAATTAATAATTGAGCCATCAGAATGGAATTGCAGTTGCGACTGAACAAGAGAAGAATGGTTTTGTTTAGCCAAGCACATCTTCTGGTGCCGGAGCAAATGGCCACTACCAGCACAAGACCGGCCAGTAAGAATGTGAGAACAATGACGGCACTTGGCAGCGTACCTTACCTTCTTCCCGTTGGCGCCTTCCTGGAACAACTCCTCAAAGTCATTCCAGGCAGCAGACCGCCGCTTCCCCTTGCGGGCACTGGTGCCCGTTGATGTAGTTGGGGTAGAAGATGGGGTAGAAGATGGGGTAGAAGGTGGAATAGTACCTCCAGCACTGGCAGCATCCACATTGACGGGAGCAGCAGAGCTACCGACGAGTGGCATGACTCCGGCAGCCACGTCGTCCTCATCGTCGCCTGGTAGAACAGAACAAGAAGAGGAACATGAAGACAGGAACAAGAAGAGGATCAGGAAGACAGGAACAAGAAGATGATCAGGAGAACAAGAACAAGAAGAGGATCAGCAAGATGTTACCTGGCAGGCCACAGGCCCTTAGGTCGTCGTTGATGGTGTAGTTCTCGTCCATCACGACGACCTCCTGGGGCAGGCGGCAGCCGGGGGCCAGGGCGTCCCTCAGGTCTCACTGTCTCATGCCTCAACCGCTTCGTCACTCAACGGCGCGCGGCACCCGACGGGGCGACGGATACCTGCGAGAAGAGGATCAAGAAAACAAGAACACGATCAGGAGGATCTACATTAGGAGAACAAGAAATGGATCAGGAGGATCTACTCATCTACATACCTGCGATGCCTCAGCGGCTCAGCCCGGGCTGGAGAGGACGACAGGAACAAGATCAGGAGAACAAGAAGAGGATCAGGAGGATCTAGATCTAAGGATCGGGAGGATCTAGATCTAAGGATCAGGAGGATCTAGATGTAGATCCAGATCCAGGGAGGCGGGACGGGAGGAGTAAAGGAGCGGGGAACGGAGGAGTCGAGGCGAGGAGGCGGTGCGCCGGTGCCGGTGGCAAGCCGGCAAGGCAGAAGGCACCAGGGAGGCAGTCAGGCAGGGAGGCAGGGAGGCAGGCAGGCGGTCAGGAGGTGAGCCGGGAGGCGGGAGCGGAGGACGGGAGGAGTCGAGGCGAGGAGGCGGCGCGCCGGTCGCCGTCGGTCGTCGCCGACTCGCCGGGACAGGAGTAGGCGAGGAGCCTGGAGCGCAGGCGCGCAGCGGAGGAGAGTAGGAGACGAGGAGGCGAGGAGGCGGCGGGCGGAGGGGAGAATGGGGGGTAGGGTTTGCGAAGGGGGGGCGTCGCCGGCCGCGAGGGCTTATATACACCCCCCCTCCCGACCGTTGCTGGGCCAGCCTGCTGGGCCGCTGCTCGTTTGACGGGCCGGCAATGGGCCGGGATAGCATTTTCGTGCCGAGCCGTGCCGCCCGTCGGGCCGAGGCAACAGCCCACGCCGGCACGATGATGCGGGCCGGGCCAGCCCGAGTCCGAAGAGTTACGGGCCGGGCTGGGTTAGGTACGGGCTAAAAATACGTGCTTCGTGTTGGGCTCTCGGGCTGCGGGCTGCATGGCCAGATATAACTAATAGCAAGTAAAAAGGGCACAACACCTAGTTCTTGTTTGTTTTGCATTACAAATAGTAACCTAATAATCATGCTTGTCAAGACAAAGAACAGAGGTGCCGCCAGCAGTGGTAAAACTATACACCAGTGTGTCCTGACGCACAAGATCGGCATCAAGTGAGTATATAGCAGGGAAACAAAGTGGCATCAGCAAGCAAATATTTATTGCACGGATATATAGAATAAGCATAGGTATTTAGACAAACAAAGACAATCCAGTAATTGAGTAACCAAACCAATTCAGAGCATAGAGACCCAGAAACTATCAGCAGTTACATGTGCACAACCAAGCAATTAACTGGTATCATCGCTAATGCACATAATAATGCTCTTTGACACGCTCAGCTGTACAGAAATTTGAACAGTGATGCTTAGGTTCAGGAATCAGAACAGCCAGTGTAATAATCAGCCAAACCTTCATGAAGTCCATCGTGCCCGATCTGAGACGACTCCTCACGGTGCTGCTGCTTCTTCTTTTTCTTGACTCCGCCTTCCTTGATATCCAGCGTTTTTCCCTTCAGCTTCAGCCTTCCCCCAACGACATTTTGGTACTCCGACATCTCGCTGCAACAAGGACAACCAACAAAGTTAGCTCAACAATGCAAGTCAGCACCTAACCAATAGGAAAATCTGACGTGCAAACACGCATTTGAGTTGGCACACATGGCAAGCACACATTCTGATTACACATAACTCGATAGATTCAAAGATTACAGCGAACTTGGTAAAACAGCAATTTCAAATACTACAATCTCAAAGCTAATCACATCAATCACAAAGAGACCAGCGATTGCACAAATTCAGGGGGCGGGCGATTCTCGCCCTTCAAAGAGTACACGCCGGCGAACATATCAAATGTCAGGGGGAGGGGAGCCAATATTAGAAGGGAGATTCCGGATTACCTGGCGTTCCGGCGGTTCTCCTCACCGGCGGCGGGCGCGGCGGGGAGCCGACGCCCCGACGAGCTTCTTCGATGTGTCTGGTGCCTTGCGAGAGCGAGAAAGAGAGAGAGACGGAAGGAAAAAAAGGTAGAAATATGATCCCAGCCCACGCCTTCAATGGGCCAGATACTAGTATTTAAAAAAAGGCCTCTCGGCCAGGGCCTAATACGGCCCAGTTACGTAATTGAGGTATCGTTGAATCGATCCGGGTCGTACAGGAAAGAGGAAACCGTGTTGTTTTCTATCTGATGATCGCCCGACGGAGTCTAACGCAATTACTCAAGCACACAAAAATGTTCACGAAAAAACAACGGTTGGCACGAATGAGTTCATGCAGCGGATGATCTTTATTGATTGCCTTTTTCTTTTTCCAGTGACAAAAACCACATCGCCCTAGCTAGATCGACAACTAGTAAGCAGCACCCATCCTCGCCTAGTAGCCTACTAAGGTAGCGGTCGGGCTAGCGGCTGGACCATCGTCGCCGGCGGGCGGCGGGCGGCGGGGGCAGTAGGTGCACTGGCACCCTTCCGGTTTCCCGATGCACACGCCGTCCCCATCGTACTTCCTGGAGCACAAGACCTTGCAGGACGCATGGTCGCAGGGCCCAAACGGCTCGATGACCCTCCTGCACCACCAGTTGGGGCTGGGGGTGGGGGTGGGGGACGGGCTCGGCGGCATGCTCTCCGTCGTCGCCGAGCAGAGCACCAGAGCCGCGAGGACCAAGAGGGTTGCACGGCTAGTGATGATCCCCATCGTCAATCTCCTCACCGCGTTGCTCTGAGTCACAGGAAGGATAGATCTGCTGCGTGCAGTGGCTTGTCAGCTGATGCCTCGCGGTGGTCTTTTTGTAGTCGAGGAAATGGGTAACGGTCGATGCTTGATAAGCTGACTGCTAAAGAAGCGAGGGTTCCTTGAGTAGCGAATTGAACTATGCCAAAGTTGCTTGGCTATCCACTGGTAGGAATTGAAGGATCCTATCTATCTTCTGAAGGTAGTAGTGAATCAAACCCAGCAAAAATTGCTTGGGCTATCCGTGGCAGGAATTGAAGGGTGCTATCTATCTTCTGAAGGTCGATTAAACTATACATCTTTAAAAGCAACTCCAACGGTTTAAAATAAAGCACTTCCAATAATCCGGTTTTAGTGTCTTCATAAAAACTATTGGGACCGAAAAAATATTCTTATCTCCAAGGGTTTCCAAAAAAGCTGGTTAAAAAAAAGTTGCACCGTATCAGCCATTGCTGGGTCCATAACATATTAGGCATGCATGTTCAAAACTGTTGGAGAGGCGCGGGGTCATTCGGGCATTGGGTGCGCATTGATCTTCCTGCCTATACCTGGCTACATTGGGTGCTGGTTTTGGGTTAGCCAAAATATTGGGCAACCATTGGAGGTTGTTTTTTGCTCTTCACAACCATAATTTGATTTAGGGAAGGCGTATTAAGAACCGTTGGAGATGCTTTAAGGACCATGAAGCCCAAATAGCAACGAACTATTTGCTTCTGTTGTGCACGGCCCATCATGCCTCATTTGTTACCTAAGTGGTAACCAACTAAATAGTCGACGAACAATGATCAATATTCTAAAAATACTAGATTTAATGAACCTTGAAATTTAGTAAAAATTTGAATAAACTATTTTATTAATTTCAGCATCCCATGTTGTGCAGAAACTAAGTCAAGATTTTAAATAAAACTAGTTCAACATTTAATGCAAAAATGTTAAAGTATTAAAGCGGTATTTCAAAATGCTGAACATGTATATTCAAAAAGTTGAATTGAAACATTTTGAATAATGATTTAAAAGGAAAAAAGGTAAATTATAGTAATATATCTGTTATTTTTTTCTAAACAACATGATGGTTCAAATAGAATAAAAAAAATGAACTTCTAGTTTGAAAGAAAATGCATTTCAATTTAGAATCAAAATAATTAGTCATCCATCCATGCGGCCATCTTCCTCCCAATTAAATTATATCATATGTCATGCACGTGTTTGGTTACGTTGGAGACTTATCTCAAACACCGAAAGGTTCATCACTTAAAATCTAGGTCATGTTTAGTTCCCTCCAAAATACCAACTTTGACACTATGCAAAAAGAAGATTCCCCATCACATCAAACTTGCGGTACATGCATGGAGTACTAAATGTACACAAAATCAAAAACTAATTGCACAGTTTTGTTGTACTTTGCGAGACGAATCTTTTGAGCCTAGTTAGTCAATGTTTGGACAATAATTCACAAATATAAACGAAATGCTACAGTTGCGCATTTATGGCAAAGTGCCAATTTTGCCACTCCCAAATTGGGAACTAAACAAGACCTAGTAAAAGATAGATAGGATTTGCGGAATTGACATGCCTGTCAAAGTCAAAGTCAAAATCAATGTACCCAGGGGTAGATCCAGCGTGGGGGCTAGAGGGGCAGGAGCCCCCCCCCCCCCACCCATGCACTTCATGGAGCCCCCAACAATTGTCGACCATGGATGAAGAGGAGTAAGAAGGAAAGAAGGAAGAAGAAGAAGAAGAAAAGAAGAAGAGGAAGAAGAAAAGAAGCCCCTCCCCCTATCCAGACATCCTGGATCCGCCCCAAATGTACCATGCCAGCCGAGATCGACTTGCCGGACAATCTGAAGCTGCGCTGTTGCTCACTGTTGCAAATGCATTGCAGCTTGCAGGCTTGCAGGGAGTCTGGAGAGTGGACAAATGTAGCTCGCTTGCCATGTTTCGAAGTACTACAGATGCGCTGATGTCTTTATCATTAAAGGTCTTGGCGAATTATGAAAATAAATGGCTTTAAATAAAAAAAACGAAAATTTTCAACCAAGATGTGCTTTATTACACGTTTTTCAGGTGAAATACGAAAACTTTTAAGCTGACTAATGATCTTAGGTGAGGATGACTTTATTTGGTACTAGTATAAGTAAAGGACATGGGCATTCTCAAACCAGACAAATTACTGTACGCTCAATACATCATCAGATCCGAAACAGTTCCTCTTGACACCCAGTCCCTGACCTCTAAACATATACTCACAAGTCAGACAGAAAGCCACAATGTTTTTGTTTATTGATCGAGAGGCAGAAGCCACAATATCAATAGTGAGCCACACACATTTCTTCAGTTCCTTCAGAGTTCAGGTCTCACGACGATCACCGTTGGTGCAGCCAATTGCGAGCGGCGAGGAAAGCATGGCACCCGGTCCTTGTTCGTGCGCTGTACCACCAGCTTCCGGTTCAGTTCAGCATGAATCAGCGCTTGCTTCTTCCTGCTCTTCCAATCTGCACAACGTTCAAGTTCATGCTTCCTTCTTCAGCTAGAAGAAGAGAAGGGCGCTCATGTAGCAACTTCAGAAGCGAGATCCATGGACCATACCAAGGGAAATCTATTTGCTATGCAATCTGACGCGGAGCCGTTGCCCACCGTTGCAAATCCAGCTTGCACCTTGCAGACTCGTAGTGAGGCTAGCTAGTGAAGCTGCTGACGGCGCGTGGAGACCTCTCAACGAAAGCCGCGACGCCGCGATGAGAAAGTAAAGGGATGCGAGATCAGCCGGCGTGTGGCGGCGCTCCGGGCGAGACGCCGCGGCGCCTCATGAAGCAGAGGTGGGGTTTCGCTAATGCCGGAGCAAAATTAACAATACCAGTCTACGACCGTGAGTGGGGAACGGCGCTGGAAGATCGCCGGCGGGAACGGGGGAGGTCGCCGGCGGCGGCGTGACCTCGCCGGCTAGCATGGAACTAGACCGGAACATTTTCATAAAGATCCCCGATTTGAATCGCGGTTATTAATCGCTACCCCGTATTTTACAATAAACCCCTGATTTCGATCGCGAATAATAGTCGCGATCCAATTATTTACAAACTAGCCCTGTCTTGGATCGCGATTAATAATTGCGATCCAATGTTTTTGCAGATAGCCCCCTAGTTCTGATCGGCTTCCCACCGACCGGCCAGCGGGCGCTGCCCGCCGCGGCTGCAGTCATCCCCAGCCGGCCAGCCTCCATCTCGGGCGCAAGCTCAATGCGCCATCGTCCCAGCTGAACACCCGGAACCATCAAGAGCTCCGGTCTTCTTCTCCGGCAACTACCGAACGCCAGATGCGCGCGCCGTTTGCCTTTCCTGGGCTGCGCGCTCGTGCTCGCACCGGCTGGGCATGGCTGCCATGGTCCGCAATTTGCATTCGTCTTCTCCCGTAACGTGCGTAGCTACGAGCGTGAGGTCAGTGGCAGGTGCAGCAGGGCGTGCAACTGTCTGCAAGACTGCAACTGCAGCTGCAGGATGCGATGAGCATGTTATTCAGTCCTTCAGATTCAGAATTCGCCACCAAGGAGAAGGAGGTGAAGGCGTTGCCAGCTGACGGAGTGCCCAGCAGCTCAGAACAAAACGGTTGTGCTCGATCAAGGCGGCGAGCCAGCGACGATGCGCGGGCGTCGTTCCCCGGCCCGAGCATCTCCGTTCCGCGCACAGCTCAGACCCGGTTCCAGAGTGATGTGATTTTGACGAAAGCGGCGGCGAGATTGCCAGCATCCTCGAGCGGCGTGGTCGCCGTCAAGCTTCGTCGCTGCAGCATTGTCGCGCGATTCACCTGACCTCCAGGCTCCAGCATCGCGCGCCGTCCTGCCTCTGGAGACCGAAGACGACAAGTCAGACTGCGATTCGGCCGGATCCGGGCCGCACATGTCCAATCGGACGGCTTCCAGGGGCCCAAGGGGTGGACGGTAAACGGTCTGCCCACGAGCGCTAGCTCTCCTTGTTCCTCGGCGTTCATGGCGGCGGCGGGCAGCTTTCCCTCCTCCGAGGTGGAGGACGAGGACTGCGTAGGCTTGGAACCTTTCTTCTTCGACGAGGCGGCGGCGGCGGACTGCAAGAGGCGGATGCGGACGGAACAAGAGAAGACGCTGCTAGATCAGATGCGGCCAGCCCATCAGGCCGCTGGATCGGGTCCGCGAGTACGATTCCAAGAATGGGAAGCGCCTACTTCACCCGAATCTACTTCGTCGACCTCAGTCATCACATTTGACCTCGACGAGGAGTGCAAGTCGTCCGTCAATCATATAACCCAACCTTAATTACCCACCTTTTGGATTCGATTCCAACTACTACCTTTTGCATCGCAGCTGCTGTTTGCCATCCATGAAAAAACTTGAGTGTTGATTTCCATGATCATCAACATGCCTGAATCTAAATTGCAATGCTTTTTTTTTTTCTTTCTTGCGCTGCGGCGCCCCTTGGTCCAATGAGAGAGACTGAGAGATCAATCGACGTGCATGCACTGTCTGCAAAGAGAGCACACGACAATTCCTCCCTGGTGACTCTGCATTAACAGTTTTTTTAACAGTTGAAATAATGTTGGATGGTTAGATTTTTTTTTCAGTTGCCATCTTGCGCACCGAAGAACGAAGGTTCGCAGTTCGCTAGGCTAGGCCGCCAGGCCATGCGCATCTCGTTTCCGCCCGTCGTCCCCATGCGTGCGCTGCGGCGGCGCCTGGCGTCGGGTACACCAACCCAACTTGACCCAACCCAATTTTAAAGCGCACGAAAAGTGGGGGGAGGGGGAGGGAGAAAAGGAGGGAGCGCAGGCGCAGCGACGCGAGCGGTCTCTCTTCCTCTCCGCTTTAGCGATGGCCAACGATTCCCTCGCCCACCACCTGCTGCGCCCCCTCGCCGCCGGCTGCTGCTCCGACCTCGACGAATACGACGACGAGGAGGAGCCCGCCAGCGTCGCCTTCCCCTCCTTCTGGCCGCCCTTCCCCGCCCTCTCCTCGGACTCCGACTCCGACGCCGCCAGCTTCGTGCGCCCGCGCATGGACCGGCCCGGCCGGGCCGGGGAGACCGCCGCGTCGTCCTTCTTCGGGCTCGGCTTCCACGACGGGGACGACGACGAGTGGGCGCCGGCGCACGAGGACGGCGGGGAGGTCGAGCTGCCGCTCTGCTGGGATTGCTTGCAGCTGGAGGACCACGACGGCGACCAGAGGTGGGACGTGGGCGTCAGCGACGCGGACGAGTGGGAGCAGGTCGCCGGCAGGGAGGAGGAGGAGGCCGCCACGGCGGCGGCGGCGTCCGCGGTGAGGAGCCTGGAGTGGGAGGTTCTGCTCGCCGCCAACAGCCTGGGTAGCCTAGTGGTGGACGACGCCGGCGACGACGCCGACCTCGACGCGGGCATCGAGACGTACTTCCTCGACGACGCCGACGACCTGCTGTTCGGACAGCTCGCCGCAGCGGAGGCGGACCACGGCCCGCCGGGCAAGTGCGGGCGGCCGGCGGCGAAGGCCGCCGTGGAGGCCCTCCCGACTGTGGTGGTCGCGGAGGCCGACGCGGCCCGCGGCGACGCGCAGTGCGCGGTGTGCAAGGACGGCGTCGAGGCCGGGGAGCGCGCCCGGAGGCTGCCGTGCGCGCACCTCTACCACGACGCCTGCATCCTGCCGTGGCTCGCCATCCGCAACACGTGCCCGCTCTGCCGCCACGAGCTGCCCACCGATGACCCCGAGTACGAGAAGTGGAAGGCGAGGCGGGCCGCCGGCGACGCAGACCCCCGCGGCGCGGCGACAGGTATGATGTCTTCGTCAGGTTACCTTGACGAATGGATAGGTGGAGGGGGAACAGAGTAATTTGATTCAATAATTAGAGGTGATGTTGTGTTAATATCTGGTTCTGCAACTTGCTGCAAATTCCTTTTTGATCGGGTGGATTAGGGATCAAATCGATATGAATTGGTTTTCATAGATAAGGGTGTATATGGATGCGAATGTTGAAGTTGTTGTTCATTCTTCTTTACAGAGGAACAAACAGAGGAGAACGATGATTGCCCACTGCTCCTTTCTGTCTTTACAAATTAGAATCACCCTAAACATAGTGTGTGCCTAGTCACCTCATAATTCAGCATACAGCATTGTTTGCACAATTGCACAGTCGAACTTCTCTTTAAGTGCGCAGGCAATAGGAATATTCAACTCCTTTTGCAAGTACTTCTAGTTCGTTCATGAAAGATAGAACGATTGTATGACGAATCAGTGTTGAAGATTTTAGTAAGGTGATCACATTAATGTGAGGAGAAAAGGTAGAAATGTATGT
Source organism: Setaria viridis (assembly GCF_005286985.2). Taxonomy (NCBI): domain Eukaryota; kingdom Viridiplantae; phylum Streptophyta; class Magnoliopsida; order Poales; family Poaceae; genus Setaria; species Setaria viridis. The sequence goes on from NC_048263.2 coordinate 36,328,969, forward strand.
TAATTCATCTGTTTGTCACTCTATACAATGGTTATTGGTTAGTACTTAGCATAACTTAATTGAATGAGATCATTCCATATTCCTGCTGTGCTGACCTTGGGATTATGAGGAGTTTAGTTATTCCAAAAGTCAGTGGGTCATTTTGCACTTGAAGGCACTTATTGCAGGACCATGGTTATGATTTTGAAATAGCGACAAACTTTAAATTTTAACTTGTTCAAACAAAAACAAAATAAGCTTTACATTGTAAAGGTGCCCACGCATTCATGGACGCGTGTTTCATGCCACTTAACAAGTAAATTTGTTGCACTTGTGATTTAAATCAAAGTTGAGCACATTATGAGTTACATAAACCTTTTTTTTCTTTATTACCACGAAGGAAAGAGTGATAAAAAAACTAAAAACAAGTTGTAGAGAAAATGCTTACAGTTTGGTGATATGCCGGTTTATAATTTTCAACTTTCCATCTTAGTTTGTCGCAATAGGGTGGAGCATAGGTCAGACCAAAGGGGGCCAATGCCCCCTCCCCGCACGCAAACGGTTAACCCTAAACTTTCACTGATTAAACAGTAATATTGATACTGTTCTTCGATGCTCAATGCTTAATTTAATGGGTTGGTCCCCTCTAAACTTTTGGTTAAGCTCCGTCTCAATTCACAAAAGAAAAACTTTCCATGAAACCCAAAATGCAGCAGAGTATCAAACGTTACGCAACTGTAAGAGATGATCAGCGTCGCATCCAGTAAACGTATATGGTGCATTGCGTCAACGGTGATTTTGCGACACGATCCAGTTCCACGGTACGACGGATATCTTGGGATCGCAGCTATGTGAAGGTTGCCTATACGTGGCTTGCGGATGCAACCAGCACTAGCAGAATCCTCGCAAGTTTCCGTAGCGTGGAAGCAGGGGTTCTCAGCGCATGCCGGGCAGCCGTACGCAGCCGCTGCGTCGAAAAACGATTAAACGAAAGCGAGGTACGCGCGAAGAATGGAATCGATGCCAAGGCCCATCTCTCCTCAGACTTTTGCTGATCTGCTACCGCATTTTTCAATTTTCCATACTCTATGATGAGTGGCCTCTGCGACTTTTGTGGAGCTGATCATTGCCTGCGATGCATACATATAAATTGTGTAGTCTTGTAGATGCTGAGCAGTAGACATGCCCGCAACGAAGGTAAGGTTGGTGATACATAAGCACCGGTTTCCGGTGTGGTTTTCTTTAGTTTTTTTTTTCCCGGTGCTCTGATTCGCCGATTATTCGGGTTGGGTACCGAGTACCACCAGCAGGCCGATGCGTTCGTTCGGAAATCGTGCTCGTTTGCGGGATCGGGCAGGCACGTCGCGTCGAGCGTCGGCGTCGAGCTGTGCCCGCTGCCGTTGCGGCCGGGTCTCTTCTGCGCGCATGTGACCTTGCTCGTGTTTCTCGATCAGATTTTTTTTTTGTCTCGTCCCTTTGCGTGTTCTCTAGTGTTTCAGTTGGCGTGTCGATGATACGCGGTCCCAGAGTTTTAGTCCTACTAGTACTAGACGTGTATGTGACGCTCTCTCTCTCTCTCTCAGATGATGTGGCGCTCTTTTTTTAATATTTGAAACGGTGTGTTGGCGCTCATGTTAGAGAGAGAGAAGTGAAGTTAACAGAAGAGTATCCTCACTCCTCAGCACTCGGCATGAAAGTAAAAGGAAAAACACGCAGTAGTAGAAAGAAGGAAGAAGGTTCTCACGAATCTAGTAGGCCCAACGCAAATGTCTCACGGTGGATTTACAGGCCCAAGCCCAGGTTGTACATGCTACTGGGCCCAAATTTCAAAAGGTGTTGGGTGCAATCTCAGAGAGGGCCATTTCACTGACTCCATCCATCACCTGCTGCTTCTAGGAAGACAAATCGCTAGCTTCGCAACCCTATTCAACTTATGTCGAATAAACAAAGGACTTCATTCCCTGCCAGTTCTGAAAAAGGTTGCGATAGAAGAAGAAACTTCCTGTCCACATAATAACATAACGCTAAAGTCATTCTGAAAAAGGGATCTCGCCAACTTTGTACCTCGACAAACGTTTAACAATCCATAGTGCTCCCCCTTTCTTTTCTGTAAAAAAAAGGAAGAGAGCAAGGAAGAAATTAAAACTAGTGTTTCCAGCTTTGTGCCCACAATTGGCACATGAAGGAGAAATCTAGAGCGCTTTATTCAGGATCTGGCAATAAGCTTAAGCTGAGCACGTACGAGTACGACAATCATCGACGATCGATCCACAAGAATATTGTAGTATAATCCAACGAAATTTAGGACCACCAGCACTCGTGAAAGTTCAGTTCATCTATAGGTTTGTAATTGTTTATATTGATATCGACGTACTCGACGTTCGCTCGAAGACGGGCGCCCAGCTGGTGCCGTGTCGACCGCGAATCCGCGTGCGCGGTGGTGAGAGTGTGAGACGAGGAAGGCCGACGGCGCGCGGTGCTTTTCTCTCCAGGCACACAGCCAGTCGGCCACCGCAGCTGCCCACCGGAGACTGGAGAGAGAGGCCGCTGTCTTCCCCGTCGCCGTCGGTACGGTGCGTGCACGTGCTCGCTGCCTGACAGGTGGCTCCACAAGAATTAGGTCCGGCCAAGAAAGATCAAGCATGGAGTACGTACGCGCAATCGCGACCAAATCTACGAACCACACACGGCCCAGGCTTGCGCGCGGCACGCTTCGGCCGAACGGATAGGGACGGTCACCACCACGGCGCGACGGCGAGTTGCGGCTGCACGGTGCCGTGCGAGACCCCCAGGGACCACGCGCGCCCATGCAGATGCAGGTGGTGCGCGCGCCGGGTGGGAAATCTCGCCAGCGTCCCCCACTCGCGAGCAAATAACGCAACCGAGCCAACGAGCTGCGACGAGCGATCGGAGGATGAAAGCGACGCGGCGAACGTGGGGGACTCGACACCGCGCCGCCGGGCACGCGCGCCCGGCCGGCACCCGATCGAAAGCGGCGGGCAGGGCGATCCCGAGCCGTCATCTGGCCGATCGGCGTCGGTCGAGAGCGTGAGCGCGACGGGCGCCCACCGAGAGACCCTTGCTGCGGTTAAAAAAACCGGAGAGGCCGCAGCTGGTTGCGTGGCGAAACGAAACGAAAGGGGATGGATTCCAGTGGAAAATCCCGGGCTTTCTTATCGGCATCGCGGTCGCCGGTCGGCGTCTCGGCGAGTCAGTCCGGTGCCCTTTTTGGGGCTGGCACTGGCAGACGTAAGCGGGGGGCGCGGCGGCCTGCCGAGCTCGGCGACGATGCGTGCGTGCGTTCACGGCTGTCCGCTTCGACTTTCGGGTCGGCCAGCATTAGCATACGTGATGATGATTAACTAATGATAATGGTGCTGCTGCTGCTGCTGCTGCGAGTCGCTTACCGAAGCAAAGGGACGCTGCCTTTTGCATTGAACCAAGCCAAGCGATGGAAGCTACTACTACACGCTAGGCTCGTTTCGTGGCATGTAAGAAAAGGCGAAGGATCGGTGCGAGGAGTCTGGTGGTGCCTCGTCACAATATCCAATTGTTGCAACCCGGAGGTCAGCTTTGTTCCCACAAAAAGAAAGAGCAGAACAAGAGAAGGAAAAAAGAGAGAAACTTATCAGATTCAGGTATCAGAGGTTATTAGGTGGTGAACACGTGGGTAAATTGATCTTTCGTTTTCCTTTTTTGGCCTCTCCGGTTGCTGGAGTCTGGTGCCTTGTCACAGTAGTAGCCAATCTATACAACCCGGAGATCAGCTTTTGTTCCCAGTAACAGGAAAAGGCAAAAACGAAAAAAAAGGAAAATAATTATCAGAGCCAGGTTTCGATCCTGGGACCTGTGGGTTATGGGCCCACCACGCTTCCGCTGCGCCACTCTGATCTTTGTGAAAATGTAGTACTTTAATTTTACTAGTACTAAAACTTTTCGTGGCTACCCCCTCCCTGAGCGACCGTGGTCCGAGAAGCATTGTCCTCTGCTGAATCTGCCTTACCAAATAGTTTTTCGGAGAGAAATAATTTTCTACTAATTCTATAAAGTGATTATCTAAAATGAACTAAAAATCTGGGAGCTGAAAAAGTAGCTTCTTCTAATTCTGTGGATTGATTTTTCCATCCTGATTTTAAAAGTTTATGCTAGAGAATTAAAAAGAATCATTTTCAGCCACATAATCACTTTTAGTCACATAATCATTTCTCTCAAAAAATCAACTCCTATAGAGAATCAGAATCAGATCTAACTATATCAAACACGTCCTTAACGCACAACTTACGACTTCCCTGACTGGACGTGTTTTCCGCATCGGCAATTTTTCATCGCAGCGTGGTGACCCTGAACATGTACAGGTGCAGGCAGACGGCAGACCACATGAAACTCACCAAATATCCGCGGCGCGACCACACGGCGGAGGAAGTGGCACGAACAACAGCGAGCGGCACGCGCGCGCTGGAAATGGGAGCGCACCAGCGCGGGCGCGACACGCGCCGCGGGGCCCCGCCACACGGCCGTGCCCCTCCGTGGCAGGCAAGGCCGGGTCCCGCCGTCCCCCGTTCGGTCGTGCGCTCGTCTCCGGCGTCGCCGAGCCCGGGCGCGTCTTCCTCCTTCCCCCGCCTTTCGCCCGCGGCCTCGAGTGCTCTACGGGTGGGGTGTTGACCCGTCCGTCCCTCCGGCTCTCGGCGGCAGCTAGCACTGGCCCCTGGCCGCTGGCTGGCTGGCTGAATTGACCCTCCTCTCTCTCGTGGAGTCCGTGGCTCGCGAGGGGGGCCGAGTGGTCGCAATCATCGCGCCATGGATCGCCTCCGTGCCTTGGCGCGGCCAAAGCAGAGCACACGGACAACACCAGGGGCCAGGGGTAGCTTTGCGCCTTTGCGTCTACTACAATTTGCAGTAGCGGTAGATTTGGACGCCGACGTCTCTTTTTCTGAACCTATAAGGGTGGGCGCTGTCTCAACGTCTCTGCTTTATCTCGTCTCATCGCGACGATTTGGCGATTTGCTGTCTGTGTGCTGCAGCTCAACTCGAGCATCCTTCTGCCCCGGCCGGCTGTGTAGACATGGACTGATTGGAAACCAGCCTATGGCCGTAGGAGAACACGCGTGTCGGTGAGTAATTAGATGCTGTTATTATGGTCGCGTACGCTACGATGCAACAAAGCGCATTCTATGGCCAACTAGGAGCCTGTTCGCTTCAGCTTATAAGCTGGCTGAAAAGCTGAAACGGCTGATTTGTTGTGAGAGGAAAATACTGTTTGGTAGCTGATAAGCCGACTGAATAAGCTGAAGCGAACAGACCCTAAGTATGAGGATGGAGCTACTGTTTCGCGTACAGACAAAGGTGAAAGGCAGGCTTGCTACCGCTAGGAGAGCAGAGGTGTTGTCGCAGGCTCGCAGCCTTGCACACAGAGACATGGATATCTCCACTATCATCGATTCATCACTGGGTCCAATGACTTTAGAGGGCAAAAGAAGCTTGGATTTTGGGAAGCTCCACAATACGCATGGTTGGAACCGCAAGAGTTCTCATATGGAGATGATAGCATGTTTGGAGTTTGCATATAGTAGTTCGATAGCATTATCTGAAAAGAAGGTATTGACTTAATTCCACCATTCACCCCCTATATTCAATTTCTAAAGTATTCAGTGCCACTAAGGCCAGCTCCAGCGCTGGTTCGGTTGGCTCTGATGACAGATGTCGAATGAAGCTAGCGTTGGGCTGCTGCTACGTGAACATCGGTTAGACTAATCCCAGTGCAATGCAGGTTTTATAGAGGTTTCATGCACGTTAATTAGGGTGCCACGTTAGCATTTTTGATGATATAGTTAATGAGGAGAGAGGTAAGAGGAATTTCATCTAGATGAAACCATGTATGCACAGTTACCAACACAATTTGTGTCTTGCATGCAGTGCATATAAAACTACACCATGAAATTTTACATTGTAGAGGTAGTTTCAAACACAATTTCATTTTCATGTTGCTTACGTGGCTATCTTGGAAACATCAAAATGAAACTCTTCATTAGGATTAGCTTTGGTAGGGCCAACATCCGAGGGAAAAAAAATCCCTCAATCACAGAGGTATCCTCCCCCTCGCGCGAAGGGGCACGCCTTCGCTCGTTATTTTATTCGGTTGAGTTCGACCGCTACATGGAGTTCGATTTCTCCAGACACATGAACGTCGACGTTCACAGTGTGCTCCATTCGACTTTTTGAGCTACAAATCGATTTTGGAGCAACACTGGAGCTGCCCTATGATGATCTAGTACCTTCGAGAAATCGCGAGTCCTACTCGATTCAAGGCTTCAGTGCACTTGTTCTTGCACTTGCACTAGTGTTTTTTTTTTAAAAAAATGTAAACAAAAAGGCGCCTGCCCTGTTCTTGCATGCGCATCATTAGCACGCGGACTTGCCACACAAGTACGTGACCGTGCGGCATTACCCCACCCAGGCGGCTTTCAGAACAGCACTCCCTCCCTCTGCGTGCAAGTGTGCAGACATCACCCTAGGGCCCTAGGCTCTAGCACCACTACCAAACCAACTTTCCCCAAAAGAAAGAACTCGCCTCGGGTTCCGTAGGCCCGTACTAGGCGTCTACAACTCCACACATATCATCCCAAATTAGGTAACCACGGGGTCCAGCGTGTCCCAAAGGGATAGACACGCACAGTGCCTCTTGTTTTCTTCCAGGGCAATGAGCGAGCTCCGACGGCGATACGACGCGTGATCGGGCGATCCAACGGCCGATAGATTCTGTGTCCGGGTCGGTGGATTTACGGGCATGACTGGTGCCGCTTGATGGGTGTTGCCGGACACGAATCTCCCCGCCGTATACGAAAAGAAAGAAACCAATCTTTGTGTAGGCCAACGGGCCTCTGATTTCAGCATTGCTTTCCCAGTAGCATTATTGATCAGGGTGTAGCCCACACCCACTGCCAGACAGCCGGAGTTGTGCTCTCCATACCGTAGTAGATCAGTAAGCCAGGTCAGATTCAGTCAAAATTGCCAACTTCAATATGCTCAGCCGCTCAGGTCGACCATTAACCAGCTGGCCCATTGGTCTTTCCAGATAGTGATATGTTACAGTGTTGCACCGGATGAACTGACTAATTCAGACAGAGACATATCAATATCGAAGAGAAGATAGCAAAAGTTTGTTACCTTGTACTTACCTCATGCTTGATAACGGCATGATGGAGTGATTTCATTTTATCGGGTTGGAGTCTCAATCTTTGACAAGTATGTCACCGGAGAAAGGTGAGCCAATCGTGGAAGCAAAGGAAACCAAGTAAAAAACAAATGGGCCATCTTCTTTATCATGACAATCTTTTGAAGAGTATTCCCCTTCATTCTTGTGATCAAGATTCAAAGAGAGAACCGGATAAGATTTCCATGTCCTCCAAAGACAACGGCCTCGTAGCTCTAGGCCATTGAAAGAGTCCAGAATAGATTGCCCTAGGTGCCAAATGATTTGACTGGCGCCTTGAATCCCAAATCGAATCCAATTGATCATGACCATTGACCACTCCCGTAAACCCCGGAGCCTCTAATTCTTTCTTCGGCTTAGCCATTCTCCTGCAATCCAGTTGAGGAATAATCATTAATGGATCCTTCTTTTATCCTGGAGAAGCAACACTGCAAATTTTCAGCCAGTAGTTGAGCACAGCATTTCTGTCAACGACATGCTGAATATATCAGATGGCGATAGCTTGACTAGGATCTAATGCACCTCTTATTTACACTGACATGATGCATCTTCATATTCAACTCAAGGAGGTTGCACTTGAACATTGGGATAACAAAATACCTTAACTATGTTACCAAGTAATTCTAAGCTTAGAAGTTAACATGGTATCCTAGCAAAGGAAACAAGCACATGGAAAACGACTCAAATGAGTTCTATTACTGTTCCTAGACCACTATATTTGATACTGACGTCTCAGCAGAAAATAGGTACGCCTATTAAAATGGAGCTATGATAAATGATTTCCTTTGCGAGGCTAAATGCATAGACACTCCTATAAATACACAACATGGATCAGGGCAGTTCAGCTAAAAGCCTGACAAAACCATGTTGCCAACTGGATCAAAACCATCCTAGGAACAGAACGTCACACTGAAGGCCACCTGAACTCTTAGTTTATAAAACTCAGTTAAATAATAAAAGGTACGAAGCAACTGGAACTGCGCAAAGTTTATGTGCCAAAGCATAAGACCTAGTGGATATGGTTTTTTCCTTATGAGAAAACTAATGCCAAGTTGCCAACTTCTGAAGTGCAAGTTCTTTTTATCCAAGCAAAATTCCACTGGGGTCCACAACAGTGGACAGAACACACCAACCTTGGTACCTCTTATTTCCTTTCTGAAATATTCTCCCATTGCATGAGAGCTCTACCAGAAACTATTAGCAGCTGTCGCAGAACAAAATACCATCCCAATGTTCCTTAGGATTACCGCTGTCATCATCATTTCAGTACACCGTTTTCCTCTAGGAAAAAAGAAAGATAGTTGAAATCCCTGGGTAGTAGTAGATCAAGCATGCCTAGATACAACCCTTTCTACGGAAAATAGTTCGATCACGTATCGTACTCAGTATAGAGCTGATCCATGACAGTATTGCTCTTTCAAGCATTCGCCTTTAACTTTACAGTCCATTCCCCTTCCACAATTCTTCACAAATGCCTGTCACTGTTATCCAACCACCATCTCTTTAAATGGCTAGAGCACCTGGTGCTAGTGATGTTATTCAGGACTCTGCATCTCATGGCCTTTGTTTGATCGCAAATGGAGTCTCTCGATGAAGGCACTTTTGGAAGCATGCTGGCCCAATACAATTAGAAAAGTTGGCACAATAATAAAACAATACATGATGTCCATCAAGACATTTGGTAATTTCAGTCTCATGTATATGTGCAAGTTATGCTGCTGTCCCTGGCTTCTGCATATCAAAGCAGCACAAAAAGGCAATTTCAACGTTGCAGCTGTGGGTCCTGTGCATTTCCATGATTCTTGCACACTATAAATCCACCCCAGGACCCTCCTCTTTTCTTTCACAAGCCATTCTTCCCTACATTTCATAGCTTGAGTGAACATGTACCCTGCTGAGATTGCTAGTGTTCCATACTTATCTCCTGCAAGTGCAGCCTCTTTCAAACCTCATTACCATGCAGCTACAAATGACTTCCTCTTCCAGTATAGCAACCTTCTGGTGCCTCACCCTTCGTACTACCAAGATGTTGCCCACCTGGTCCATGAAGCAAGCTTGCCAGTTGGTAATAAATCCAATTCCGAGGAGTCAGATGATTATCAACGCAGCCTGGCAGAAGAGCGCAGGAAGAGAAGGATGATATCCAATAGGGAGTCTGCCCGGCGATCACGCATGAGAAAGCAGAAGCAGTTGAGTGAGCTCTGGTCGCAGGTTGTTCACCTGCGCAGCACCAACCGTCAACTCCTTGATCAGCTGAACCATGTCATCAGAGACTGCGACCGTGTTCTCCATGAAAACTCGCAGCTGAGAGATGAACAAACAAAATTGCAGAAGCAGCTTGAGAAGCTCCCTGTAGAGACCCCAGAGAGTGGCGTCATGAATCCTGACTCTTGAAAATCCAGGATTACATGTGTTAGATGTGATAATTTGAGACTTAAACTAAGAGGCTTCCTTGGTATGTCCTGAGGCTTTCAATTTTGCATCTTTGCTCTGGTATTCGGTATCAATGTTAGTATGTAGCTGTTGAGTGGTGACCGGAGAGTTCTCCATTTTCTTTAATCATATTCTATTGAATGTCACAAAAGGATAAAATAACATTGAGCTTTGTAAGTTATTTTCTCAGAAGAGGGTGATAAGATAAATCTGTTAGCAGAATTAATAGTTATCTACAGGAGGTGAGTAAGCTAGCCACTCGATTCCATAGTTATCCAGCATAGACGGTCACAGGGACTAAATAAATTCACAAAAACTGGAAAACATCGCGTGATTAGCAAAATGCACTAGTCAAAAAATCTCCTTTTGGCTACAAGGAAAATAAAGAGTTATAAGAATTTCCTGCACGACATTATAGTTTCTTACAAAGAGCTGATCAGGTAGGGTACATAGAGGAACTGTATAACAATATGAAGATGTAATCACCAGTTCAATACAAGTCTGGTACATATTCATATGAACTGTATAATGTCTTGATAAAGATTTCATACTGTTAGTGGCAATAGCCCATAGTGGAGCATTCCCATAAAAAGAAAAGAAAGGGTGCTGTCAAAGCACTACTGAGTGCAAGGGCAGTTACCTTTCTTCCTCTGCAAATTCAATTGGCTGCAGACTCCTGAATCGGATATGCAAACCCGAACATGCCAAATCTGACATATGGTCAATGCACCTGATTGTGCAGATTACTGGAGCTCCTGTCATAAGGCTTCCAAACACAAGAAACCTCCTGAAACTTGGATATGCTATATAGTGCAACACACATAAAATCTCACCGGTGAAGAGTGTATTAGGGCCCTTGAGGGCTTTAGCGATAGTATCAAACATAAGAAAAGTTGACGTTTCCTTGATTTTTTCAGTATATCAATCCCGATATTTCTAGTCATTAGTACAAAATATCAAAATAGCATATATAATGCTAATTAACTGTACAAATCCCAAACTACCTGTTTCTGTGTAAGGTAGATGTGTAATGGCATTATGAACTTTCCCTCATCCCTAAATACAAATATTTGTAAAACAGAAGGTACCAAATGCTAGGGTCAATCAAAATAGTTTACGATATCTTTTATGAGCAAGAATAATTGATTTTCTCCTGACATATCTCCTAAATTTTCAAACAAGATTCCATCCATCCTAGCTTGGACTCCACTTAGGGAGGACATGTCCTGGAGCACTCCCTTCATTGCCCTGTCAACTCCAAGCAATGAACCCCCAATGCCTGATAAGATCTCCGGTAATGTTGGTGAGGGCTTTGAGACTTCAACTAGCTGGATCTGCATTGTTCAGCATACAATCAGCATCTGAAAGGTGTAGTCATTATGCATTTCCTACTGAAGTCGCTGCATAAATGCAACTCACAGAATTTGTCATAAAGAAAAATATCAAGAGTATGAAAAAAAAAGGGTCAGGACGTACAAAAAGGTAATAGAACTGCTGCAAATTCAAACAGACCAGATGAACTTAAGTACTTAACATAAAAAGGTCTCAGTTGCTTCATGAGAACGTCAAGCATTAATGAGGTAATAACTGAATACGAGAAAAAGAATTGAGTGCATATATATGGGAGCAACATAGCAATTTGATCAAAATGCATTAAATCTTTCTGGTAGAACAAACCTTCTTATGCTTCGGTATATTAGCTTTCTGTTTTGCAATAGCAAGAGCTTGTGAGAGTCCACCTACTGAATCAACCAACCCTCTTGAAAACGCATCTTGGCCGCTCCAGACACGACCTTGAGCAACAGTCTCCATCTGATCAACCTGGTGGCACAAGCACTTAATAAGTACTTGAAGATGCATTAGCTACTCAGCATCTGAGATCAGGCCTTACACTCATTGATCGTGACATGGCTGCTTTATCACGAAACAAAGCGTAAGCATTTTGCGCTGACTTTTCGAAAAGCTCTGCCTCATCCGGCCTGCAGAAAATACATCACATTCTTCAAATTCAAAGTGGTTCATATGATAGTGAAGATTAAAAGAAATAATTGCAAATCTTGACAGACTGACCCATGGTAGTAACCCACTTGCACTGATGCTCCATAAAGGAGGGGGAGAAAGGTTCAAATGCGGTCTGAACCATTTTCTCCAAAAAGAAATAAGATACGGGTGTTTGAACTTATCGACTAACTAAGACTTCTCAGAAAAGAAGAACTTGTTAACAAAAAGGAATTGCAACAGACTGCCATCTTGGCATAACAACCATAGTAGACAGAAGCAAGTTTTATTTCTTCTATAGTTCTATTTTCTATTCGCAAACAAACCATGGATGCACATGTACTTACCAGTCAATACTGAAACAAAATATACAACATATATTAAATGTCACAGTTAATTATATAATAAGCCAACAAATTGGCCCAGTAGGCTACATGATGGGCACGTTTGAGGAAAAAAAGGTGGCATTATGGGAGCTCATGTTCACTAAATGCTTGTGTGACTCATACTTCAACGCTGCAGTGCATTCACTAAAAATTAAGAAACTAATCTAACAAAACTAAAACTAAAATGATGAGAATGAAGCATGTGTGTAAGGGACTTGGCTACCCCTTGGGCCTGGGTTACTACGAAGGGAGGAGGAGCTGGAGAGCTAAGGGTCTAAGGCTCTAAGCCCTTGGTTCTTTCTTGAATTCCAATGATTGCATTTCCCCTCATATTTATGGGGAAGACACAACTAGACTCCCAAGACATCCTAATGACTTGACTTACAAGTAAACTTATCTCTAAACTCTTCCTAATCCATGAACAGTACCGTGTGGGCTTTGAGCCCTTGTGGCCATCTAGCCTAGCTGGGCCCTTTAGATCCATAACAATGTGCTTTAATTATGATGCATTCACATGATAAGAAAACATTTCAGCAACCGGAATCACTGCAGACTATACCACAAGTTCCAATGAACTGCTTTTATGTTGTTCTCATTATTAATTAATGGTCCACTAGTACCATGATGTAAAAAGTGCAGATCTCACCTTAAAGGTCGTTGATCAGCAGCATTAAGCTCAGCATATCGACCCTTGGATAGAATTTCTTTATTAAAGTCAATCCTCTCATAAAGCTTTTGAAGGCAGAACTTCCCTGTAATTCCAGGTAAGCAGTTTTAAACCAGGAATAAATACAAAACAATTGCTCAATTCGCTACCTAAATTCTGAATAGACTAGAGCTAATCCAATTCCAAAGTTGTGACGAACTACAGGTGGACAACCTTAGAATTTGACGTAGATGACTTATCACTAGCAAGGCGGATAACCTTAGAACACAAAATAATAAGGGTCACCTGTAACAACTCCAATCGATCCTGTAAGAGTAAGTTTCTCAGCAACAATTACTGGTGCAGCCATTGCCATGTAGTACCCCCCACTTGCAGCAACGTCAGACATCGAAGCAACCACAGGCTTGGAGTTGGCCAGAAGTCGAATTTCCCTCCACATCCTAGTTGAAATAAGAATTGGTAATACTGAAAAATCTGATGCTGCTGAGAAGTAATAAATCCTAAAGCATGACTTACAGGTCAGAAGCAAGAGCATCACCACCAGGGCTGTCTATACGGAGGATAACAGCTTTGTACTTTTCTGATTCTGTAAAGTGCAAAAAGCTTCAATAATTAAAAATAGGTCTACATATCAGATGAAATAACAGGAGTTTGCATGATACACACATGCCCATATCAACTATAACAAGTGTTCATCCCCTGTACCTATCACAACTTCCTTGGGACTACTTCCTCTGATTGCAAGTACAAAGTTTCTTTCGGACTCACACCGGTCTAAATTTTTCAACCTTGACCATCAATATATAAAGAACTAGATAGATTGACAAATGTTAATTGATCCATCATGAAAAGCACATTCACAACATATAATCCTTTTGATATGGTAGGACTAGGGATAGCACAAAGAACCTATTCGTCGCCCTCACTTGGAGGCTCTGACTACTTTTAGGGTTCTTCTTGCTTGATTACAATGGATGGTGTGGCTGTGCTTATATAGCCAGCTACCTAACAAACCCAATCTAATCTAAATAACCTTATCTCTCTAACAACCTTATCTCTAATGACCTGCTAACAAACCAATCTTATTCCCCTCGTGGTACTGTTCACGAGCTACAGTACTCGTGGGCCTAGGCCTGCGGCCAGCCCACTTGCTATAACACCTTTTTTATCTTGATATCATATTTTACCTTGTAGACCATGTCCACGTTCTAAACAACTTATATTTGTGCAGATGTTCTTATATTTGTTACAAGAGAGATCAAGAATTCAGCAACACAAGAGAACTGTGGGGAATAAGGTCGCAACATTAGCTTTTGGGTTCCATATAATTGCCTATCCAAGGTTATCTTGATGGTGCAATATAATAGTTTTTAGAGAGGGAGGGAGTGAGTTCAGTAGACATGTGTTAGCTGATTTTTTAAGAAAAATATCTTCATGCAGATTTGGTTCAATTGGCTAAAAAAACCTTTAAAGTGCTTTTCCCCCTCTCAGATACACAGGAGAACTGCACATCATGGTGGGTAGTTAGAGGGAGGTGGATGGCGCAGATCGTAACCATGAGAAGTGCTCAGATTTGGCCCTGGACCTCTAGGCCGCGGCTTGGGCGCCAGCGATGGCGAGACACAACCAGGAGGCAGGAGATAGGGAGAACTCTCAATATATTGCTTGATTTTCTTGATTACACAGCCTTCATATATATAGGCTGATGTAAATCCTTGCCCAAGCTTATCTCTAAACAAATCTCCTAGCAAACCAAACTCTAAATAACCAAATTCCTACTGACACCTGACAATAGCGCCTCCTTGGCATTCCTTCCACGCCGTGCATACTGAAGGCCCCACATAACATAGAGATAGAGGTAACAAAAGAATGCCGGTCCATTTACAATGCCCAGAAGGGCAAAATAAATGAAAACGGATAAAGACAACAAGGAAACAAACCCTCTCAGTGCACAAGCTAAACTGAGAGGCGAACGCCCAGATGATCAACATCTGGCACAACTTTAGTGATAAGAGCGTAAATAAAACAAGACCTCATTAGTTCTATGGTTCCAAGAGTTAACTACTCAGCCTCTTTAAAATATAGTGGTTCTGCACAAACTGAAATTAAACAATGAATTGGCATTGATGAGTGCAAATGGAAAGTTTCATGTTTGTATTCAGCAAAAAAGTGGCTGGATCCCTTGCTGTAAATGGTTTCTACTCAATACTTTGGCTGAACCAAAGAGAGGTATGGAAAGGTAAATTAGGAAATCATGCATATCATGTGTTCTGTAAATCAGAAATCAACATATACGCTGTTTAAACTTGTAGAATACCTGAGACCTTGAACAATAATTGGTACTAAAAGAAATTTCCAGATCGGATTTCAAATCAAAGATATAAACTCACTTACAAAGTACAAATCAAATTTAAGGTTGCTGACATAATATAGTAAAATTACCTCTAACAGTTCGTATCTTCTCAATTAGCTGCTCAGCGATAATGCCTGAACTTGGAGTACTCAATGGGCTACGAGTACGTGTTATGCTTCCAGAAGCTCTGATAATGGCAATTTGTTCTCCTCCTCCTTGTAATCCAAGGGTCCGTTTACTGACACGCGAGTATTTACTAGTAAAGAGAACCGGTACTAGTTCAGTACATGAAACAGTAAGTAGATAGGAATTGGCATCCTGTAGTAGTAAAGCAACATTAAATAATAGGTTCGTTTGACCTGTCTGACCAGAGGAGATCTGTATTTAAAGCTATATTGCCAAGAATGTGTACAGCAGAGCTTATTGCATTTGTTTGAAACATTGATATTTAAAAATACAACATAAAGATATGTAAAGAAACTAGGAAAATCCAGGCAGTTTTCCAGAACATTAGACAGGACTATTCTCATTCTGATAGGCTATTTTATTCACGTTACCATAGAAATATCTAGACTACCTGTAGTCAACCATACGCAGACTTTTCTTGTCTTTCTGCCCTACTCTCTCCTTTAGCATTGACATTACCTGTTGAATTAGACAATGACAACAAAGACATACGCAGAAGAAAACTTATATTATTAAAAGGGGGTAACTTATATTATTAAAAGGGGTATTTGATCTATGAATTGCTATTACTCATAACAAAAACATATTTGGGTTGAACACTTAAACAACACACTTAAATGCTCTCAGTGAAAGAAATAAAGTAAGGGCATGTGCAACTCATGCCCCAAAGAGAAACTAAGGCTTATTAATCTCTCCAAACAAGGATCCAACCCATTGTCTGTGGAGGAGCTAAAGAAAAAAATACAAGCACATGAGCAAGTCGGGGTATCGACACCAAGTAAATAAACAGTGAAAAACAGTAGTATATGTGCACCAAAACTTGGTGTGCATCGGATGGGGATGGTTTTGGTTTGGAAGAAGCATCACTATTTTATTAATTGTGGGACCCCTTGTCAGCTTCATGAGAAGAGCTAAGGACTGAACCAGATTTTGCATAGCCTGAGTTTGCTAAATTCTTCTGAGATGGCATGTTTAGATCTGCTCCGTGCTGTACATGCCCTAAAGGTGTTTCAATAGCTTGTTTCATAAGTTCAAAACTATGGTTTGAAATATACTCCAATACAGAATGATATATGCATCATGAACAAAGATGCCTTGCAGCTTGCACCATGCTGCCATCTATTTCATCTTCATGCTGTCATGCATACTTGATTATCTTTGGCACCGTGAATTACACAGGCCGCAAATGATTTATTTCTTGCTAAATCAATAAATGGTAAAATAAGGAACCTAAGAATAGTTCAAACGGCAATTTACTTTCGTATATGTATGGTAAACTTTTGTTTTTTTTCTGTAGCTCTTGTTAGGTTTCATCTCCAGCCACAATCTCCTCCGCCCTCATCTTTCGTTTGAAAAATGCCTTGAAACAACCACAATAGATGTATTCCAAACATGAAAACCACAACGAATATTAGTTAAATGCTTGCATGGAGAGCATGAATCCGATCATGCCGAAAGGCCACTGCGGATGCTCTACTATGCATGCAGTTAGCTTTACACCATGTTTATCAGTCAATTCAGAAACTCGTACCTCGTCGTCATACATTAAATCTGTTATCCAACCTTCTTCCTTGAGTCTGGCAACCTGGTAGACTCCTGAATTAATGAATTCCTCAATTTCTTCTCTTTTCTTCCCTGTAGACAAATTCTACAATGACAATTTTTCTTCTAAAATATGCAAAACAAATCTGCTGAAATTACCATGTGTAGAAGATATCGTGTCCAGCCAGTTTCCATAAATATTGTCAAGCAGTGTTGCCAGCATCTCCCTAACTTCATTTGACATGCTCTTGCGTGCAAGCTGATCCCCGGCACTTTTATATTTACCAATTCGTTGAATTTCTGGTTCTATTCCAACTTTCTCAAGAACACCTTAACAATGAATTTGAAATTATTAGACACTCTGAAAGGAGCTTAGCTGCATTCAAGTTGTTTGTATATGGAACAATAAAATGTCAAGTATGACCCACTTTACGAACTTGGCACCTAATGAGGAGTGAAACTATCAGAAATGCATTAGAGACTATTCCCTGTGGTTGTAAGTGGCATTTTGGATAATCCATATGGTCTCCAAATGTAATTTTAACCACTAAAGTTTCTTCTAACATATTTATCAAACCTAGTGTGAAAGTTTTTTCAAAATAAATCAGTGGATACCACTTCCAGGTCCTATTTAAATACTCGGAGGTAAAGATAGCCACTATTTAAGAAAGTTGACTACATGTATTAAAACATCACCTTTGTGTTTGACTGGACTGAGTATATATAAGAGCATAACATTATAATATAAGATGTACAAGAAAGCTCATGCCAGGGTACTATGCACAACAACCATCTAATCACTAACGAAAGTTAGCAACTTACATAGTTCTATTGCATCACTAAAACCACAATAAATCAGCAAAACTCTTTCCACAGTGAACAAGTGACACTTTGAAAGAGGATTACAGAAGAGCGTGATACTCCTTGTTCAGTGTTTACCCAAAATAAAAACCGTAACCATATCAGCAAAGTAGATGTTTCATGTCATTGTCGTACAAGAAATTACCTCTGAGAAATGTTTGCTGAACAGTTAGACCAAACAGAGCAACATAAGCACTTGGCGGTGCGTATAGCTCACCACACGCACAAGCTAGGTAGTACTCTTTCTCCCCACAAACAGGCATGTAACCAACAACAAATTTACCTGCAAAATCATTCAAAATTAGTTCATCCTATGGCATGCATGGACATAAACTAAGATACCAAACTCAGCATCGCCTCTATAGGTACCAGACTTCTTGAAATCCACAATGTGTCTTCTGATCTCATCCACCTTCCCCCACCCACATCTCAGCGGCTCTATGTGCAGATAAATCCCAGAGATTCGTGGGTCGTATGCTGCCTTCACAAAATTCTCACATATTTGTGGTAGTGACAGCCCTGACGAGAAGCGTGTCTTCAACTGGTCAGATATCTGCAACCATTACCATCAACAACACAAGTCACATAATACACTATCAAAGTTGACAAATACTAGGGGGAAAAGGACAAAGTCCATATTACAGAATGGCAACTGATATTTGCCGAAAGTGGACCTAATACCATGAGAAAATCCTACGATCGCAAACCTAAACAACCAGCATAAAAATACTAAGACACGCATTAGGATAAGACCTTCAGAATGCACGAAATGAGCAAATCGCATTAAGGGGAGAATAACCGCAAACGACCGTGCCGTGCGGAAGCAATCACCTCGCCGCGAAGCTTCATGTTGAGGACGCTTCCCTTGCGGACGCGCTGCCACGGCGGCGCCACGAGCATGCGGAGCTTAACGGCGAGCTGCGTCCCCCACCCGAGCTCCTCGACATCGAACGCCGACGCCGCGGGCGTTGGCGGCTCCTGGGCCTCACCAGCAGCGGGGGACGGCTCCTGCTCCTCCTTGGTGGGCCCAGGGGAGGACTCCACGGCGCGAATCGGTACACGGAGCGGCGACGGGAGGATGCGGCGCGCGGCGGAGTGGGGAGAAGAGGGGAAGGAGGCGAAGTGGCGGTGCTGGGAGGGGGAGAGCACGAGGAGGGTGGCGGCGCAGAGGTGGGAGGAGTGGCGGTACGGCGCCGCCCGGAGCACGAGAAGCCTCGCCATTGCCAGGCGAAACTTCTGGAAGCTTCGGGAATGGCGGGGAGCCGAGGCGGAGCCCTCGTCGCGGCGCCGGGGAGTAGCGGATGGGTTTGGGGGGCAGCACTGGAGTGGGGAGAAGGAAAGGAAGCCGAAGAGGTGTGGTGGACCGGGTCTACCGATTGTGGGGTCGGGAGTGGAGGGGGTGGGGGATAGCTCTGGGGCGGTTGATTTGGCGCCACGTTGAGCGCCAGGTAAGTCGACGAAAATAGAGCACTTTTTGAAAAGTTTGCCTGGTCATCTGGATAAGACGGCCTCGGGTGAAATTCAAATATTTAACTTACATTTTAATTTCATTTCAAGAAAAATTTATCTCATTCAAATAGAACATTCTTACTATAAATTATGATATTCATGACAAATTATTTAACTAAATAATTTATCCTAAACATCATATGTTTGAAAATGGATGGAGTATTTGGCTAACTCTTACAATATCCGAAACTAAATTATATTGCAAACAAGTAGTCCTCTGACCTTTTTCTCATGTAGGCAGTGGCGTTGCTAGGATTTTGGTATAGAGGGAGCCATATAAACACATATACAACATATGACTTCTTAATTTTAGTTTAAGTTTAACTTAATAGACTACATGTTTTTTTATCGTGTGCACAAACAGCACAATAACCAATAATCATTCAATCAATCACTACCTTATGTTATTATCTACTAGAAATGTATTAGTAATACTACAAGTTTGCTAAAACTTTTAGGGGGGCCATGGCCCCTGCCAGCCTCCTTGGCTACACCACTGTGTATGGGTCACAAGGATTTATAGAAGTTTTTCTTTTGACTTTGAGATCCGTTCATGGTTTTGTAGAGAGTTATGTAGGTTGTAGCATTTCACAGATTGTATAAAATACTTTAATCTCAACAAAATATACACTTTACTTTCAAAATGTGATGTGCATGGTAGCGTGGGGTATGTCTTCAGAAACTATGTTATTTCATTAGGATCCAAACATTCTATAATCGTTTGAGATCATCTGTATAGACAACACTTGAGATGGATCATACAAGTAAGATTAAAAGGTAGAAACCCGAGAACGTTTATATAAATGTTGATACAACATGTAAATTAAGTATTTATCTAATACCTGCATCCAATATTGTTCTTAATTTTGAGACCATGGAATCGAGGTAGGTCCGTCAGAACATAAGTAACATATATATTCTAAAATCACATCTTAAATAAACTTTTCATCGTTCAAATCAACATAAAAAACAAGATGTATAGAATCGCATCGTTCAAAACATAATAGCAAAATAAATATTAAATTTCTCATGATATTCTACCACGTGAAATCAAACTCAACATGTATACAAACGCATCCTTCGAAAGTCAAAACTACTAGAACGATATGGGTTTGATACTTTGATTTTTCAGAATCTAAGTCAACTGAAAAATCAAATCTTCCGCCCTTGGTCACAGAAAGCGACCAAGTAGGAGTAGGAAGAACCCGGAGCGTCCGTTCATGCGGGTTCAGTTCAGCCGTCGCCTTCACCCTTCAGCCGCCAGGGCGAAGTAGTGACGAACCGTCGAACCGCACCTGCAGGGAAGTCTTCGTCTCGCTCCTCTCTCCGGCTCCCTCCGACGAGCGGCGATGGCCACATCGCTCCAGCTGATCGACTGGGAGACGGAGAGCTACCCCGCCTACCCAGACTTCGCGGCCATCCCCTTCTTCGCCATCTTCTTTCTCGCCGCCCGTTTCCTCCTCGACCGTTTCGTATTCGAGGTTGTATCTTTGTCCCGCCCATTTTTACACCAGTTATGTTTGTTTCATTCATAGAGAACTAGGGGAGTCGGGGTTCTGACGCGCGCGTGTCACACTATTACTGTGAGCAGGTGCTAATGTGCACATGATTAACACGGGGGAAATTCAGAGAATTTGTCAATAAATTCTTCGCCATTTCAGGACCTGCCACCATGTATCTCACTGACATGTAATTGTGTAATCCCTGAACTTACATGCTAGTGAGAAGTGGAGTGGCAAACTGGCAACTCCTGAATTCCCATTAGCTTAAACATTCAAAATAACATGTTGAACGGAGTGGTTATACTTAGTGGAGGCGCCTATAGGCAGAACTTTTTCAGTGACATCGACACGCCAGTTGTTTTATTAAGTACCTGCGCCTACACGTTTCCATACTTGGTGCTTTTATTTCAACTCTTGTTCAAAACAAATCTAAAGGAGATTACTCGTGAGATGTGGCTGCGCCTTACTTGTTGGTTGGGAATGAATGAGAGTTATTTGGCATCTTCCACAAAGAACTAATTCTCTTTTTCCTGAAGGGAGGCCTATGTGTTGGCTCTCATCCAGGATTTTGTGTGTGTAGTGGTTAGCCAGGAAGCTAATTTTCAAGAATGAGGATGAGAAGCTTGATCCTACTACGTATGCAGGCAAGAGAAAGATCAGGAAGTTTAAAGAATCAGCTTGGAAATGCGTTTATTTCCTTTCTGGGGAGCTATTGGCATTGTCTGTGACATACAACGAGCCATGGTTCACAACTACAAGAAATTTCTGGGTTGGACCGGGTGATCAGGTCTGGCCAGATCAAAAAATAAAGTATGTCAGACACCTTCCCTTGTTTGAGGGAACATCTTCTTTGGTCACCTTTTACTATTTATTTATACTAAGTGTATTTTTCCCCAGATTTAAACTCAAGGCGGTCTATATGTATGTTACTGGTTTTTACACGTACTCAATATTTGCCCTTTTGTTTTGGGAAACAAGGCGCTCAGACTTTGGTATTTCAATGACTCACCATGTAGCAACCGTTTGTCTGATAGCACTGTCTTACATATTCAGGTATACTGGTATCTTGATATTTATTTATTTATGCAAATTTATCTTTGAATCCAAGTCAAGTTTCGTTCTCAATTTCTCATACATTATTGCTCTCAACACATACTCAGACTGTCAGTTTGTGAATACTTCTTTATACTGGCAGTTGCATTTTAGAAATAATATCGTTTGGAAATGATTTTCTTTGATATTTCAGAGTTAATTTAATTTCCTAAAACAGATTTGCTCGGGTTGGTTCAGTTGTCCTTGCCATTCATGATGCAACTGATGTGTTCCTGGAGCTTGGAAAGATTTCCAAGTACAGTGGCCATGAGTTGCTTGCAGATGTTTCATTTCTTGTTTTTGTCAGTTCTTGGGTACTCCTTCGCCTCATATATTATCCATTCTGGATTCTCTGGAGCACTAGGTAAAGACGAGTAACTATGTTCATGCATGGGTCTATATACTTTACAGACTTGGTATAACTAAAACTTATGTATTTGTTCTTAAATTTCAGCTATGAAGTTGTTCTGACTCTAGACAAGGAGAAGCATAAGTTTGACGGGCCAATATACTACTATGTATTCAACAGTCTTCTATTCTCCCTTCTTGTTCTGCACATATATTGGTGGGTCTTAATGTATCGGATGCTTGTGAAGCAAATACAAAATAGAGGGCATGTTGGGGATGATATACGATCTGGTACGTTCTCCTTTCCCTTAAGAGTGTTAATCTGTTATTATATGAGGCTAAATTTTGTTTAGAGTTGAATATACCATCACTTATTAATATCTCAGTTATGCATACATTTATCTTGGGGGCCCATGCAATTATCCATCAATGTCTAATGGACTAACACGTGATATAAGGATCAGATTTACTTAATTATGTACCATAAGACTCACTATTACCCACTGTCATGTAGATTCTGAAGGTGAAGAGGAACATGAGGATTGATTGAGCTGTGTAAGTTCTGAAGGTGAAGGGGAACAGGAGAGGATGGATTGAGTTGTGTATCTGAAGGTGAAAAAGGAACATGCCGTGTGCATTTTCAAATATTTCACATTTTGTTTTCTGGTGGCTCTTCATAACTTATAATAATACAATAGCACCCTTCCAGGTGAGCATCACAGATGGATGTCACTTGGGCATTATCCATTTATGTAAAACTAGGTCAAATTGTATAGCACCTACACAGTTAATGGAAAACATTACTTGTGTACATGTCTGCCTCTACCTTGGCCCTTTCGATACTGGTCTCAAATATATGCAAACTTCACATAAAGTTATTCGAAACAATAAACATATTGCAATTTATGCCACCTTCTCTAAGCCAAAATTCATGTTCACCTTTACCAAAGATAGCATAGAAGCATATTGCAATTTATGTCCCTTTCTCAAAGGCTCAAAGCTTAAATTTAGAAGCAAGGTTTGTAAAAAAGTCATATGCTTTAAATGTCTTTAAATCGAAATTTTGCCTGAATCTGGACGTGGTACTTTTCCGGCATGAACATGTGTGGCTTTCAGCTTGTCATGTTGTCCAGATCCCAAGTTGCAAAACATGAGATGCTGCTAGGAAGATTACCTTTTGGGATTTTTGTGCTGTACAGTTAGACTTCGTGTAATCATGTTTGATATATTTAGGAGTTGAATTCCCTGTCCTACTAATAGATATTTGTTTTTTTATCTTACTCAGGATGTCTCTGAAATCCTTTCGTCAATTACTTGTGTATAATAATGTGAGAGTGTACCGAGTAGTGATTAATTTCTGCAGATGTTGATATCAATATGCATGTATCTTTGTCGGGTTAACCTACGAGTTTGTTTTTAATTGCCTTGATAGTATAAGTTCTCTCTTATGTTACACTTTCCCTGTACGTTTACCATTTCACTTTTTTGTAATCAGAGCATGTTCTAACTAATAATATTTCAATGAAATTACAAAGCAAAACTGCAGTACCAAGATAATGAAATATGCTATCTGCCAAAAATAAAGAAGCTACTGTTCATTTTATTCCAGAGCTTCTGGACACACAACAAACCATATGATTGCTAGGTCTGTCAACATAATATTTCATCCCATCATATCAGAACCATGGAACTGTACCATAGCTACTGTTGGGTAGATCTGGTGGTGATGAGGACATATGATCCACTTGAAGCTCTACATCTGATCTTTTGGCGAAGCGACCTTTGATCCGTGGCCGTGCTTCAGCATACGCTTTCCTTGTTGCATACCTTATGGTCTTCTCAAACTTTCTTGCCTGCCTTTTCTCTTTGTACCTGAGGACCCTGGCCGCTCTGTCCATGGGGCTCAAATGTACTGGCATCTGAAATGAGTAGTATGATAATAGATCCACTCCTCCAGTTGTTAGTATAGTGAGGTTTGAGATATCTGCTATGTATTGTCTGGTACTATACCGGCTTCCGTTGATGAAAGAGATATCTGAGATAAAATTGGCAAATAGTTAGTGAAATATATAAACGATAAATTTCAGGTATGACACACCATGCAACAGTGTGGATCTGGAATCCGATTGCTTTGAAATTCTAGACATTAAAATCACTTTTAAGTGTCTTCTAGCTGAGAGTTGAGAACTTGTACAGGATTAGCTGTCTTTGTAAAGAAATAGGAAACTTTGAAGTTTGGAGTTTTAGATGCAGAGGAACAGGCAAGCTAAATTCGGTGGATTTTTTTTTGTGCATTACTGTTTTACAGTGATTCTTAATCTGTTTTAGGTCCAAGAAAATCAGAGCCTACAGCCTGAAGATGCTATTAATTCTTGCTTGGATCTTAATGTAGGAAGAGAACTTGAAAAAAATGTCTAAAAGTCTTAAAAGGTAGAAAAATAAATGTTAAAGAGGCAATAGAATGAAAAATAGAATACAAACGAGTTGCATCCTTTTGCACCCACACTGAAATTTTACAGGACATTGATTCAATCAATTTGGATGCGTATTCATAAAATAAGTAGATCACCACACGGTAGTTTAGAGGAGGACGGTTTGTTAATGGATTATAACCTGAGGCTGAATGGTGCTTAAGATACATAGATCACCGCATAATTATTGAGAGCATAGAAAAAGATTAACTTACACTGTTGGTGATAGAGGCAGCATGCTCATTTACCACAGAAAGCTGTGAAGGCACTACACACTCACTCCATTCCGTTGCTCCATACCTTCTCTGGATCTGCTGATGCTCTTGCATTCTATACTGCTCTTCTGTGTTTCTAATGATGTTGCTGCCATAGTACGAATTATATCCAGTAACATCAAAGTACTGGTCTACTTTACCAAAATACATCTTGCTACTATTGTTGTTTGTAGTGGTGGTGGTACCATAGTTATAACCGGAATCCCTGGTGAACAGGAGCCAGGAGTCTACTTCCTCTTTTTCCTTGCTACCATGGGTAGTAACAGCAGCTCCTGCCTCAGCAAAACCAGAGACTGCTGGAATGGAAGTAGCTGGAAGCGGCAGCACAGGCACTCGCTGGTGCCTCTGAGACAGTGAATTTGCAGAGTGCACCTTTGCATCACAGGTGGTACACAGTTCTGCTGCATCTGCACAGCATGCTGACACTGCAGGTGCAGTCATGCAAACCTCGCATAAATGCACACGTTCATGACTTGATGCCACATGATTAACAGAATGAACCTGTGTATCGCATGACGCGCAGAGATATGCAGCATCAGCATGGCAGTAGCTGACAACACCGTGGTAGTTATCTGAGAGCTCCTGTTTTTGGTCTTGCATTTTACTCTGTGTTAATGGATACATCCAGCATCTTGATTTGGAATGTACGGGGTCTTAATGATAAAACAAGACGAGATAATCTTCGGAAAGTTGTTGATGCATCTAAACTTTCTGTGGTCTGTCTGCAAGAGACCAAACTGTCCCATATTTCTGTGTATGATGTGTCGTCCTTTCTTGGTCAGGAGTTCACCCAATTTGTGTTCCTCCTGGCGCAACAGACAAGAGGAGGCATCCTAATTGCTTGGCGGGATGGCTCCTTTGTGATCGATCACCATCGTGTCCATCGACATTCAGTGTCAGTTTTACTTAGTGGCAGAGATGACACACCTTGGTGGCTTACAGGGGGGTATGGCCCTCAGCATGACGCTGACAAGGTGGCGTTCTTAGAAGAACTCCGAGAAGTCCGGGCAGAATGTCCTGGCCCCTGGATGCTTGCTGGGGATTTCAACATGATATATTGCTCCGAAGATAAGAACAACGAAAATGTCAATCGAGCTATGATGGGTCGTTTCCGCCGGTTTGTGAATGATCTGGAACTGAAGGAGATCCCATTGCTAGGCAGACGATACACTCGGTCCAATGAAAGTGATTCACCTACCCTTGTCAAGTTAGACCGTGTTCTCTGTACTAATGACTGGGAAGATATCTATCCTGAGAGCATATTGCAAAGCCATGCAACGGAGATGTCTAATCACTGCCCACTGGTTCTAGGTCTCAGGGAAGGGATCATGGGGAAGAAGAGGTTTCACTTTGAAAGCTTCTGGACTAGACTTCCTGGTTTTCATGAAACTGTACAGCAATCTTGGGAAGAACAAGTGAATTGCTGCTGCCCCCTTGAACGGATTTCTATTAAATTGAAACAAGAGCCCTGCAATCCTGGAGTCAGAAGCAAACTGGAAACATAAAGGCTCAGCTAGCCCTTGCCAGAGATATACTACACTGCCTAGAGAAGGCTCAAGATCACCGGGAACTGTCCCATGATGAAAACTGGTTGAGATGTGAACTCAAACGGCATTGTTTGGTTCTTGCCTCCCTGGAAAGAACGATCGCTCCGCTCCGCTCACGGGTCAGGTACTTAAAAAGATGGTGATGCTAATACCTCTTTTTTCCACAAGCAAACTGTTTTTCGGAAGCGCAAGAATTTTATTTCCAAGCTAGTGGACGGTGATCGTGTGGCCACGGCCCAGGAGGAGAAACATCAGGTTCTCTTTGATTACTTTGATGGCCTGCTGGGAACCGCTATGCCAAGAACTAGCACTCTGGATTTGGATTTCTTCCATATAGCAGGGATTGATCTCTCGGTTCTTGATGCACCTTTTTCGGAAGAGGAGGTATGGGCGACAATCAAGTCTCTTCCATCTGATAGAGCGCCAGGTCAGGATGGCTATACTGGACGGTTCTACAAATCTTGTTGGCCAATTATAAAGGCAGATTTCATGGCAGCTATCATTACCTTGCAGCAAGGTGATGCAAGAAAGCTTGAGCTCTTGAACTCGGCATACCTGACTCTGATTCTCAAAAAGGTCGACGCGGATACAGCTAAAGATTATCGCCCAATTAGTCTTGTACACAGTTTTGCTAAACTGGTCACTAAAATGATGGCAAATCACTTAGCCCCTCACCTCGATAAGCTAGTTGCTACTAATCAGAGTGCGTTCATTCGGGGCAGATGCATACATGATAACTTTATGTTGGTCCAGCAAACCATCAAAGTCCTACACCGGCGCAAGGTCTCGTGTCTTTTCCTGAAGCTTGACATCTCTAAAGCTTTTGATTCAGTATCCTGGGCTTTTCTGATGGAGATATTTTCACATTTGGGTTTTGGAGCTTCCTGGTGCAATCTCATTTCCAACCTCCTTTATTCAGCATCTACCCAGATTATCCTGAATGGAGAACCCGGGGAACATATATTCCACCAACGGGGATTACGACAGGGAGATCCGCTTTCTCCCATGCTCTTTATTTTGGTCATGGACGTTCTGAATAGCTTATTTGCCAAAGCTGAGTCAGAGAGATTACTCCTTCCTCTCCATTCTACCGGACAGCATCTGTCTCTCTATGCAGATGACGTGGCACTCTTCATTCGCCCGGAGGATAATGATCTGCAACTTACAAAAAACCTGCTGCATATTTTTGGTGAAGCATCTGGCCTGCATACCAACCTGAACAAGAGTTGTGTAATTCCCATTCAGTGTGATTGCGAAATTGTTGACGTGGTGAACAACACTTTGCAGTGCACAACAACAACTTTTCCTTGCACTTACTTGGGCCTACCTATCTCTGATAAGAAGCTAAGAAGAAGGGACCTGCTGGTTTGGATTGAGAAAATAGCGGATAAACTTCCAGGATGGAATGGTGCTTTGATGAACATGTCCGGTCGCGCGGTGTTAGTTCGCTTTGTGCTTACTGCCATCCCCTTGTACTTGCTGATCGCCATTAAAGTGCCTAAGTGGTTCATCAGAGCAATTGACAAAACAGGAGGAGATTCTTGTGGAAGGGAAGAAAAGAGGTAAATGGTGGCTGCTGCTTGGTGGCCTGGGAAAAGGTCATGAGACCTGATCTCGGTGGTCTGGGCATACATAACCTTGAGGTCATAGGATGGGCTTTACAGATGCGTTGGCTCTGGTTGGAAAAAAACCAGACCTGATCGGCCATGGGCTGGTCTTGAAATACCAGTTCAGCCGAATAACCTTGCCATGTTTGCCATAGCAGTGGTGACTTCCATTGGCAATGGAGACAATACTTTGTTCTGGTCCGATCACTGGCTGCACGGTTGCTCTTTGGAAAATTTGGCACCTGATGTTCACTAGTGGGTACCCTTGAGGGTGAGAAAGACGAGGACTGTGGCCCAAGCTCTCCAGGATCATTCTTGGGTAACTGACATAAGGGGTGCGCTCAGCCTAAATGGTCTAGTAGAATATCTGCACCTTTGGGATGTTCTTTCAGATGTAACTCTGAACAATCCAAGGATCAACATCACTGGAAGTTCGAAGCCTCAGGTCTCTTTTCTACTAAATCAGCATATAGAGCTTTTTTTTGTTGGCTCCATCTCATTTGAACCCTGGAAGAAAATTTGGAAATCATGGGCTCCAGGGAAATGCAAGATATTCATTTGGTTGGCCATTCGAAACCGTTGTTGGACAGCTGATCGCCTGGAAAAAAGAGGACTTCCTCACCCAGAGCATTGTCCTCTCTGTGACCAGGAAGATGAGACTGTCCAACACATTCTTACCACATGTGTTTTTGCACGACAGTTTTGGTTCAACGTCCTGCAGCCTCTGAACCTGTCTAGCCTGGTACCTAGTCGCCGGACCAGTTCCTTTATGGAGTGGTGGAGAAGGTCTTGGAAGAAATGTTCAAAGAAGCAAAGAAAGGGATTTAATTCCATGGTCATTCTTGATGCATGGACCATATGGAAACATCGCAACGCTTGTGTGTTTGAAGGATCCGCTCCTAATGTCCAGGAAGCCCTGCAGGCTTTCAAGGACGAGTCCCACCAATGGCAGATGGCTGGAGCCAAAGGGCTCTCAGCGTTAGACATGGGTCGGTTGTCTGGTTAGAGTGTGCAGGGGTCCTCGAGGTCATGTCCTTTAGTGTTGTTTTTCCGTAAGAGTCTTTTTCTGTGGAACCCCAACGTCCCCTGCCCTGGCCCAAAGTGGGGTGATGTTGTTTTGTAATTTGGGTCATTTTTCCCTCTCTTAGTATAAAGATGCGCAGCTCTCCTGCATGTTCGAGAAAAAGCATGGCAGTAAACCATACTTGGCGCTGCATGGCACCCATCGCATGGCCTGGCCCTTGGAGAAATTCTCCCCCCAGCTTCCTGCTTGAAAAGGTTAGTACTGAAATTACAATTCATCAACATAGAACCTTGCAACTTGTGCTTCTAAAAGTGAAGAGGTATTAGCGAATTTCGTAGCTAGTGTCTAGTGTGCTCTGTTCAAGTGAGTATGTATCTTCTCCTGCTCTTCTGGTCCGACATACTTGAACTTATTTTGGAGTGAGTGGCGAGTGGAAGTTATCACCATTCAAAGTTCTGTACTTCAGTGTGTAGTATAATAGGACGGTGACACTGGAATCCGTTGAGTAACACGTGGTATCATTCATGGGGCTGAGCACAGCTGTGCCCCTATCTTGTGGTTGTCCGTGGATGCTGCTACTGCACTACTTGCCTTGACGCCAATCTTCAAATGCAGTGTCGTTTTCGGATAAAGATTTTACTCCAATTTTCATTCTAGAGAATAAAATGAGTACTTTTCAGGTAAGTCAGAACCATCTGATTGAATAATTGTCAAAGAACTTTAGGAAACCAGTTTGAAGACTTTCTCACTGTTAAGGTGTTAGACTTTGTGCCGATCGATGGTATTGTTTCCACTGCACAGATGATATGTTTGCTTGTATTTTCCATGTGGATCATAATGGCGACCTAAGAAAGTGCTTAAGCAAATTATACAAGTTGCTGTTCAGCAATCAAAGAAACTTGCCAAACGTTGAAGTGGAATAGGCCCAAGATCGAAGAGCTATAACAAAAAAGGGAAGTAAAGGGTGCAGATGCTCCTCATTCTCTTTATGAATATCTTTTGCAAAACAGATAAGGGAGGGAGTCTCTTGGATTCCAAAGTTTGAGGTTTGTGCCAGCCTTTGGCACCTTTTGGAACCTCTCGTGTGAGGTAGGAACTTGACATACATGGGAAAAGTTCTAAAGCACCCTGCCATGTCACCTGATAATTTCTCTGGCACTGTAGTGGACTGCAAATATCTAAGGTGATCAGCAGTGTACAAGTCAATTTACCAATATTCTATGCATATTTCTTGCAGCTACTCAAATCTTGACATGATCTCTTTCCTATGACTAGTGGCATATATTATTGCAACTGACAAAACCTTTGTGTGACCAGAACTTCAGCTAATCAAATGTTAGCTTGTGTGGTTGTACTGATAGTCTTGAAATATTTTTTAAGAGCATTGGGTCTAAATATTTTTTTAGGATTCATCATTGTTGGTTTAATTTTGGGTGATTTTACAATGTAAGCTGTTGGATAACTAATACAAACTTTGAGATAGAATGGCCAATGGGATAATTATTTTTGCCTCCAATATTTATTAGAGAATGAGTAGTAAGCCTTTTCATCTGAACTATCAGAACAAATGTGTGGGCGCGTGCGTTCGTTTTGAGGCCTTGACCTGCTTTCCATGTAGTTTGCACTTATATGCCTTGTTTTATTCTTGCATTCGCCATGCCAGATTGTTGACTTGCCACAAAACCTCTCAGTGTTAACTAAATAAACAGAGGAACAGTGAGAGGTGATATGGAAGTGACCACATTGTTTGTGATTTTACAGGTACATGACCTTTCAAATGTTGGAGTATGATTCCAACAGACACCAACTGGCAACCATGTTATCGGGCTTGCAACTGAGTGCACAGAGCGCGCTGAACTTGTGGTGGTGAACTGGGGAGGAGCTGCTTATTTCTGAGCACATAGACCTTCAATACACTTGAGTTCATTTCTTTTTCTTTTTGTGTTAGTTTGCTCTTGTGCTTTATGCCTGCCCTGATGATTCTTCTTCTTTTTTAATGGAATGTTTCTGATGATTCTTAACATGGCAATGGAAAACTTTAGCCTGCTTATTTGATCCTTATCTTTGTGTCATACAATGTATAGTAACGTGGAGTCAGATATAAATACAAAACCATTTTCACTCCCTCGGTTCCAAACTATAGTTCACTTTAGCTTTATCATAAGTCGAACTTCTCTATCTTGGACTGGGTTTATAGAAAAATATGATAACATATATTGTAGCACCAAATAAATGCATCATCAAAACATATTTCACGGTGGATTTAATGAAACTAATTTGATGTTGTGGATGTTGATGTTCTTTTATATAACTCGGTCAAAGTTAGAGAAGTTTGACTTATGGCAAAGCTAAAGTGAACTAGAGTACAAATGTACAATTTGGAACAAAAAGAATGTTATCTAGTGGGAGTATTATCTAGCGAAGATTTTTTATTTGTATGGAAATAGGACATAAATTGAATTCAGCAACAATCTGGGAGAGTTGATTAATGTATGGAGAACATGGACACTTCCAGGTCTCTGCAATCCAATGGAAAAGGTTCTTATTTCTTACAAACTAGAACTAGAGTAGTAAAAATATAAAGGAAAACATGCAAACGAAACCTTACATTAGAAACAGGAAATATTGCTCTGAGGTCTTATTCTACCAACAGTTACAGAACCTGTAAATGTAGTAATATACCGTGCCTAGCCTAGCTACGATGTGCTCTTCTTTGATCTTTGTACAGTTCAACTGATTGAGATCTGCTTCAATTTCTGACAGGATGCAACATCAGTTGCCTCACTTTGTATTATTTACAGATCCTACTGGGAAACGACTGGTAACCTCTTGTCTCACACAGTCTCAATGGTGTCATCTTGGCCCAGAGAGCTCCACTGCCTGCACCAGCAGCGACGAGTCGTCCGTCAGGTCAGAGTAGCAGCGGCTGAAGGTGAACTCGGGCACCTTGAATTTGTGCGAGTCGGTGTGCTGTGACGCCTCCCACCGCTCTGCGAGGCCATCGCCCTCGAGCATCCTGACCACCTCTGACATCTTG
The DNA here is from genome assembly GCF_005286985.2 of Setaria viridis. Lineage (NCBI taxonomy): Eukaryota > Viridiplantae > Streptophyta > Magnoliopsida > Poales > Poaceae > Setaria > Setaria viridis. Next base: position 36,360,996 of record NC_048263.2, read on the forward strand.
GGCCTGTGGCCAGGGAGGAACTGGGTGCATAGCAGCGCCACTTGCACCATCTCCTCCAACTCAATGCGGTCATATTTGCTCCCCAAGCCCTTGTCGACAAGTATGTCCAGCTGTTTCTCTTGGTGCATTTTCTTCACCTGAACAGAGCCAATGTCAGTTAGTTCAAGTATGATCATACGGCACAAGTTATCTAGACCACATTAAACTTGGTAGTGAATTAACTTACCCAGTCTAACATGGCTCCCTTCTGATTTGATGACTTTCCAAACTCCAATGCAGTCTGACCCGTGATCAGCTCCAGCAGCAGGATTCCAAAACCAAAGACGTCGGTTTTCTCAGATGACTGGCCAGTAGAGAGATACTCAGGGGCTATGTGGCCGACAGTTCCCCGCACAGCTGTGGTAACATGTGATTCACGGTGGTCTAGGAGCTTTGCAAGCCCAAAGTCCCCGACAATGGCTTCGCAGCAGTCATCTAGCAGTATGTTTGCTGCCTTAACGTCTCTGTGGATGATCTTGGGATCACACTGCTCGTGCAGGTACAGTAGACCTCTTGCTGCACCAAGTGCGATCCTCTTTCTGGTGGTCCAGTCCAGTGGTGGCTTCCCTGTAGTTGTTTTGGTGAAAAAACAAGTTAATGTTTTGTTTATTATGGGAATCATATTCTTCGCTCTAATATTCTGCCCAAAGGAAAGGATATGGAACGAAAGGTTCAAATTCCGAATCTTCTTCTGCTTGTCGGCATGGGGTGCGTTGGGTGCATCTTCATTTATATCAAGCAGTCATGTTTAATTCCATATACGTTTACTTAAGAAAATTTGATCTTCAACGAACAAAGGCATATGACACTAGCACATTTATAGCCTGAAACTTGATATCTTACCTTTCAGGCGCAAAGCGACACTCCCATTCGACATGTATGGATAGACCAGTAGTCTCTCACTGGTAGTCATGCAGAATCCATAGAGTCTGAGGAGGTTCCTGTGCACAGCCAAGCTGATCATCTCAACTTCGGTCTGAAACTGAGCTTCCCCGCCTGCAGCATTACCATCTTTGAGCCTCTTGACGGCTACAAGAGTTCCATCTGGGAGTTGCCCTCGGTAAACGATTCCAAAACCACCTTTTCCTAATATGTTCTTGCTGCTGAAGCTTTCTGTTGCAGCCTGCAGCTCTCTGAATTGAAACCGCTTCATGTTTCCAAGGTTGACGTTCTCTATGTGTTGATCTGCAGTAGCCAATACAGTAATAAGATCAAACAGATTTTTCACCATGGCAACTGATGCCATCAATATTCACGGTCGAGGTGCTGAGTTCATGAATAAACGAGGAACTTAAGTATTTTACTTACCATCAACGTTGAAAAGAGTCTGCCGGTTTCGCCTATGCCTCCACCAGAACAGCAATCCAACGGCAAGGAAGAGGAGGCTGATGCAGCCAGTTGCAGTACCAAATGCAATTGCAACTTTGTGGCTCTTAGCTTTCGCAGGCATCACAGTACCTTTAGATAAAGTTGTCATTATACCAATTGCTATCTACAAAATTAATGTTAATTTTTATTTGAAGCTTTGTGCTAATTGAGCATGAGCACTAGTATAACCCTTAACACGATTGGGCATCAGCTAACTTAACCGATGACCTATTTGACGTACATACTGCTAATCACTGCTGAACATGGTACAGAACTGACTAACTCTGCATACCCTGTGTGTTATTCAGGCTGTAAGACATTGGCATCGGTAAAGATCCGTAACAATCTTGTTCCGTAGTTGCTGCACAAATCAGTGGATTCCCTACAATGCTGCAAGAGAAGGGTATGAATATTTTATTTTCTGATAATTCAAAGTTTGATGATAAGTACGTTTCAGTGGTACTTTTGGTCAAAAATAAACAATAGAAGGGTATAGCCTTACTTGTATGTCCTTGTCAGGGACCCTGGGATTGGACCGCTTAGATTATTGTAGGACAGATCCCTGAAAAAATGCCAGTTAACGGTGATCACCACACAGCCAACAGAGGACACATATCACAGAACAGCAAAACAATGTAATGAGTACTCACAAGAAAATAAGGTGTGATAAATTAGCTGCCGATGACGGGAAGGCACCGGATAGTGTGTTGTTGTTAAGCCTCCTAATGACAGCACAATGTTGAGTAATTAAACAAAAGGAATAGATACGGGATGCCTCCTGAGGACAACAGGCCATGAATAGAAAAACTCCAGAATAGCATTCATGACAAGTACAGTGGAACAGAAATTCAACTGTTCAAAGCTATAGTACAGTGGGGCAAAATTGCACTCACAGATACTGAAGGCTTTCAAGGTGGCCCACTGAGCTTGGGATTTCACCAGAGAAGTGGTTGCTGGAGAGATCAAGCGTCTTGAGTTTTGTTAGCTTGCCAATCTCTGCCGGGATTAACCCGTTTATGTTGTTGTTCTGCAGAAGACTATAAACAATACAGAGAGAACAAAAATGAGATCTCTTCCTTCCCACAAGAAACATAGCAAAGATTGATAAGGCTAATCATGAAAAAAAAATTACACTGTCTCAAGGTTGGTCAAATTCCCTATGCTTGGGGAGAGAATGCCAGAAAGATTCTGGCTTGGTGCTTCCCTACCAAATGAAAACAGCCACGGAAACGGTAAGATACAGAGGAAACATTGATTGAGCTGATACATAAAAGAATGGGAGGTGACTTGCTTACAGGCCCGTGACAAGGTTCTCCGGAGAGCAAGTGACCATGGTCCAGCTGCAAGGATCCACAGAGTCTTGGTCCCAGTTCTTCAGCACGCCATGAGGATCCTTGAGGTAGTTCTTGATCATCATGAGAGCTTGAACTGCAAAGGAAACAGAGATTGTCACTACACAAATGCGGCAAAAAGGAGGGGAGGGAACAAAGAGCCAATAACAGAGTTCTTTAATCTGAGAGTATCACAAAGGTGACTGCAAGCACTATTGCAGGAGAATGGAGAACAAACACAAAAGAACCAAGATGTCTCTTGATTTGGGGAGGGAATGGACCTTCATAGTTTACGCCCTTGGGGGAGAGGAGGCCACTTGCCGGCCCGCAAGCGGAGACGAACAAGAGCAACACCAGGGAGGAAGCAACAAGAACCATCCCCATTGCCAAGGCAGCGCAAGCCCAGGGCCTCCTCGGCAACAGGTTCAGGAGCTTCTTCCGTGTTCAAACATGTAAGCGAGCAAGGGTGAGGCCAAGGCGAGGAAGAAGCATGAGGCAGCCTGGCTTCCCACAGAACCAAATTGCCAGTGGCAGTGGAAGGGATGCCGGATGCCTCTGCTCTGAGCCTCTGAGGACCTGTCAGTAGTAGCAAGCAGATGACACAAAAGAAGATGCCTGTGTTCTGGCTGCAAGCAAGCAGAAGCACAAAAGGAGGGGCGAGGGGGAACAGACATGCCTGCCACCTGAGCCTGCTTGGGATAGAAAATTGCAGCAAAGGAGGCAAGAAAATTCCTCCTCCTCACCCTCCCCTTTGTGTTCTTGGGGCCTGTGAAGAATGGAACCAGGTTATGAAAAACAGTGACGGTGTGTTTGTTAACTTAAGGTGGCTAGGCTAATCTAGTCCAAAGTTGACAGATTATTATTGATCCCACTCAAGAAAGACATCTGCTTTATTGGAGTGTGGGTGTGTTGCAGTGGAGTGAGACTGTGACAGGTCACAACAGCGCCTTTGAACTGATTGGGGATTCTTGCAACAAAAGAATTCTCCAAAGCATGGGCAGTTGGACGACAATTAGCTGGGGAAGTGTGTGAGTGAGAATACTGGTGGGAGCGATAAACAAACGGAGCAGCAAAAGTATCTTTAGTAGGAGGAAGGGGGGACTAGGGGTGGGAGGATGATGACAGGGAGGAAGTGCCTCTCACCTGACCTGAAGTGGAGGCGTTGGGGGGATGTGGACAAGGGAATTTTGGTCCTCTTGCAGCGTGGATGGAGAATCAAGAAAAGAACCAACTAAAGCAAATGCAATCTTGGTCACGAGAAGGAAAATTACTACTGCTATCTTTCTGCTGTCTATGTAGCAGGTTAACAGTAGCCTAGGTTATTGCCACGTCAGTTTGCATCACTTCAGGTGGCATAAGAAAAATAGCATGCAAATGCTTACACACATATACCTCCAAAATTCCAAGTATATGCATATAAAAAGTTCCAAGAAAAATAAAAAGAGAGATTTTAGTGAGCTTCTCTTTTTATACGAGCTATGATCAGAGGGTCATCCGTGCCTTCCTGTGTCATGTGATGGCACTTGTTTAGAGGTAGCTGTGCATGTAGAGTGGTGTTTAAGGAAGGGAAACCACAGGTTTAGGTGCTGTTTACTTGTTTAGGAGGGAGATTGTTATCAGTCCGATGATGCTCCAGGAGGCCATCAACCTTGTTTCCCTGTTTGATCTGCAAACGAGAAGGGATGGGGCAGATCAGAAGGGCATGCTCCTCTTGTCCTTGGGCCTGAAATCATTGCGAGGCTACCTTGCATGAAAGACGTGACCTCTCTTTTCAGTGAAATGAGGGGTGCTTTGCTGCCTCTGCCTCTGCCTGTCCCCTCTTCGCTTTTCTCCTTTTTTTTCCTCTGCTGCGCCCGCCCCTCGCTTTGTGTCATTGCGTGTGTGGTGTGGTGTGTGTGGAAGAGCGAAAGGCAACGCCGTGCCAATTGCCCCAGCCACACCGTACAGGTCTGGTAGAAAAAGAGGGAGATGAGATCGAAGCGTATATGGGGTCCAAGGGGAAAAAAATTGAGAAGTCAGGTTTGTCAGTGTAGACATCGATCATGGCTTGGGCTTGCTCCCTTGAAAAATGAAAACCTGATGTTTTCTAGCAGAGCTGAGAGTGCCTGGTAAAGCTCCAAGCATGGGGGCGTCAGGCGTGTATCATGATGTTGCTTCAGTTGCCCAAATCTCAACTTCATGTCCAAGCCTGCATCATTGGCCTGGTTAGGTTCCTAAGGACGAGCTTCAGGTATCCCTTTTGCAACCGTGCGTGTAAGTTGTGTGTCGTCGTGGCCTGAATGATGACACTTATTAGTTGCAAAGAAGACGGTTAACGCAAGAAATCTTGGATGTCAAGAAACACAAATGACCAGGGAGTCCAAGACCAAGACCCAACAGAATCAAATGCCATGCGTACGCAGGGCGCAGAGCCACACAGTGCCATGCATGCCAGGGTAGACCAGTACAGTACAAGAGCTGTGCATCACTGCTCATAGTGAACCATTGCAAGTATATCATGCGCCTTGTATGCTGGGATTGACCAGGTGATCTCAGCCCCTCAAGTATGGTGACCAGGCAGGTCATCAACAAAAAGGCTCTGATCTCATGCACGCCATCCTCCAGTCCTCCGGTATCTTTGACCAGCAAGGTGAAAAAATTGTACGGCGAAAGCTTTATCACTCGAGTGAAATTGTGGCATAACCCGAGGTCTATTTCTTTTTTTTCTTTTCCTCTGAAATAGGTTTGCCTTCATGTTCTCTAAGTTTATAACGGTAAGATGTTTGTGTCGCCTGGCAAGTGAATCACATAAACTGTCGCAAGGTAGAGGCCATTTGCCATTGGATCTTTTGCTTGTCCTGGTTTGTGGCATGGTTATCCCAAGAGAATCTCTACATTCCACAAGCTTGGCCACGCATTAGAATCCTACTAAACCCCGACCCACTCCTTTGCTTGCCCGGGATTGGAAAGGGTGGTTGGCGGCAGCTCGAGAGCTGTGCCTGAATCTCTCTCCCCAATTCGGCTCCCCATGGCCAAAATCCTCGTCCACAAACAAGAATGCTTGGTTAGGTGACACACTCCCAGAGAGACTGATGCGTGACACTGACAAATCACAACAGTTGCAACACAGAAATTCCGGGCCAAACTTTTGTCGTGTGTTTGCCACAACCTTCCGAACAGAAGCGCCATGAAACAAAGATCCAGATGAAGTCCCAAAAGATCAGTACCAGTGCAAAAACCGGAGCTGTTTCCCTGCGTACCCGCAAACAGCTCTGAATCCTGAGGAATCAGTGGCCGACTGCAGTGCTGTACGGCTGCTCTCTATCATTCCTACACTCTTTCAATGGCTCCAAACGCCCGAGGTCACGAAAATGGGCCATCCCAGCTCTCAGACAATCGAAAGGATGTTCAATGATTTCTACCCCTAGTGGGCAGAAACTATTCCTGATCAGTGATCAAAGTGCTCAGATGCCGTGACACTTTCAAACATTATAGGCAGATTTTAGAGACAAGTCATCAACACAACACCTGAAACAAGAGGCACGCACGAGCTACCAAGATCTGGCAGTTTCACAGGAAACAAGATAATCTGCTCATCCAAATCATCATAATTGGCTAATTTTATCTAATCATTGTACGACCAACAAGGGTAGTCCATAATACATAGGCGAGCAACTTATAGTGCTCCAGCTACCCTGGAAAACATATTGGTGCAGTTCACAAGTAGGGCAGGCTGTCAGGATCATGCTACATACTACGCCAAGAAGTCGCCTGATTCTCAGATACTGCTGTCCTGGAATTGTTCTCAGAACATTGCGGATGTAGCCTCAGCAACTTCCGTTACAACCTGGTCATAGTCTGACTTCAGTTTCTCCTTCACCTCTTCACTGAGCTCCCCCTTGGTTGGTTTGGTCTGAACCAAGACGCAACAAGTAGGTCTCTTGGTGGTTCCCGCGGTCGCAAGATCCTGCAGAGGGGCAACCACAAGAAGTCAATAAATCTCAAGACCATGTCTTCTATCTTAAACATCCAGTCCAAAATCACAAACTGACATATACACAAATTACAAACTCAGCATGGCTTGTTTCTCCATGTCACTATTTTGTCTACTGGTAATCTTCACATATGCTGGAGATTATGACAAATTTTGCTGATGGGGAAGGGAAAATTTAAGGTAAGGTGTTTATTATTTACATCACTAGTGAAACCAACCAAGAAAAGAAATGATAACTTCCATGTCTTCTCATAATTAATTTAGAATAATTATATCAAATGACAAGACTACAGGTGGTGCTACTTGGTAGCATATGACCACAGACAGAAAAACGACTCAGTACACCTACCAGGAAGATGACATAATTTCCACTTAAAGTTCAAGAAATTTGTGTGTGTTGGTCACCTGATAACCAATTTTTAGCATTATTTGATTACATGGGCAGGCAGTAGTGACTGTCCTCTCATAATACCTTACATTAAGAGATTTTTTCAAACCATAACATTGCAGAATAATCAAGCCTAAAAACATGGAAAATGAGAACCCACCTCTTTCGACGGAACATATATGTAAGGAACATTAGCTTCCTCACAAAGTATTGGAACATGTGTAATCACATCAATAGGAGAAATATTTCCAGCGATCACACAAAGCCTGCACAAAGCAAAGTAACAGATTTAAATGATGTAGTGCAAGTTAAGCCAAGAACTGCTCAAAACCTTGAAGTGCAGCACATTTATATAATCAAGTTCCCCGCAAAAATTGTACAATTTCATCACAATATATGTTTGATTATCATGTATGTTCTCCATGTGGATAACCAAGTCAAATGAATCAGAATGGAAGGTAGTGCTATCACTTATTGTTTGATTAAAGAGTAAAATATCATTATGGAAGGCCGATAAGACATGGTACATAATACTAGTACCATTTTGTAAGAAACGATACATAAGTGAGAATCATTTACCCTTTACTGATTGGGCACAGTATCAAGGAATCACAGAAATATTAAACCTACATGTTGCATCGGCTAATAGCGATTTGCATTATTACCCAATTAGGCAATTATTACAAGTTCACAAAGCACTGAACAGGAAGAGAAAAGGATTGAGATTAGGTACTAACCCTTTGTTCCCACGGCGGATGCTCTTGACCACCTCTTTGACTCCCCGCTTCAGGCACTTGGCCTCCGACGCTGCAAATTCGCCCCAAGAACCGAATCACGACCGGATGGGAAGAAACCCTGAACCAAAAGGGGCAAATACAGAATCGAATTGGGCGGAGAAGGAAGTCCCACGAACCTCGGCGCACGAGCTTCAGGGTCCGCTTGCAGAGCTTCTTGCCGGCGAGGGGCTTCGCGATGGGCGCTAGCGCCAGTGGGGTCTTCTTCTTCTCCGTCTCCGTGTCGCTCCCCATCGCCTCTGCCGCCGCCGCCGCCGCCGCCTTCGACTTGTTGCTTCGCGGGTTTAGTTGGTTCTGGAGTTAGGGTTTTAGGAGGCGCAAAGCCGCTCGCTATAAATTGCCAGGTCACTGGTGCGTGGGACCCACCTGCATTTGGTCCACCTGTCTGAAAGGCTTTGCAAGAAAGGAAGCCCAACAAGTTCCACCAGGCAACAGCCAAGGCCCAAACCCTACTACCCACCCCGGAGCTACAGCAGCTACCACCGAGAACTACCCTCGCCGGCGGCGCCGCAGCCGGGGGTTGCTCACGGACGGAGATTAATACGGCGGCGCCCGTTTGCCTGCCTTTTCCTCCTTAGGCTTGGGTACAAATCTGTTGCCATGGGGAAATCCAAAGGTGCGGCCTTTTCTCCTCTCTGAATCCCATCGCTTCCTGGTTGGATTAGATTGAATTGGGTAGGGAAAGTGAGAGTTTGCTCTTTTGTAGACAAGAAGGCTTCGCTGGAAGCGAAGGAGGACAGGAAATTGGCGCTTGGGGTGAAGAAGCAGCAGCTAAAGAGGAAGAAGGACAGAGTCTTGGAACGCGCCGTCGACAGCGAACCCGCTGCCGAGCATGGCCTCGCGGAAGGTAATGGTATTGATGGCTTCTTTACCTTTCCTCCCATTTCGTTTTTAGTTGTGTTTCAGAACCATTAGTTTTAACCTAGATCAGTTATTTGAGCTTAAAAATGCCACTTTAGTTGCCCTGCAAAGAGGAAGCGATGGTGTATTGGCAGCGAGCAGCTCGAGTAAGAATGAGAAAGGCAATTAGCCAGAGTGGATGCTGATTTTGTACAAGAAAAATATTGCTGTTAGAGTTCATGGAAGAATGATTATTCTTTTGTTCAAGATATATCTCATTGCTTTATGATCAATGTGATGCATTAACTGATTGATGGATTTCTTTGCCACACTTTATGATCAAACCTATCACCAGCATCTTGTGTGCCTGAAACAGCTAGTGAAAACCATCTCGTGCTCTGTACTTCTATTGATTTCATTATATCTATATCTTAAGTTGGTCACTATGCCCTGGGTACATATATCAAATTTCTTCTTGTTGAAGTATCTAAGAGAGCTACAGTTGTATAAAATAATGTTCCCCACCTTCATATTTGAATGTCAGATAAAGAATTGGCACGGGGAAAGAAAATTGCATTGCTGAAGCAGAAGAAGAAAACTAAGCATGCCAAAGTAAAGAGCAGCCATGCCAGGGATGATGGTGTTGTGGAATTACTGTCAGACAGTAAAGATGATGCAACGCCTAAGCTGAAGAAGAAGGAGAGCAAAAAGAAGCTAATTGAAAGTAGCAGCCCTGTCAAGGTATATGAGAGTTCAGTTGTTAGTGACGATGCTGGAGCACCCAAGCTGAAGAAGAAGAAAAGGAAGGTAAAAGCAGGGAAGAGCTCTGCTGGGATTAGTGACGCAGAAGAAATTCTGCACGAGAATCAAGATGAAGAAACCCAAAGTGGTAAGATTGTTCACTGGTGCTGAATGTTTTCCTTAACAAATTGATGGCTTTGATCTTTTCTCATTTTTCTTAAAATGGTTTGTGTAGTGAGTTCGTGCAACAACCAGTTGGTATCCTATATTATGTCCTTATTATATATTAGTTCATCCATTTCATTTTGCCTAATAGCTGTATGCATATATTTATGCAGCCGATATCAACCAACTTGCAGCACAGAGTGAAAATATGGATAATGAGGGCCCTGCTAAATCTAAGAGGGGAAAGAAAAGTAAGGCTAGTAAGTAGTAGGGCTTTATATCTGTCTCCTAATCAAAGTTGTTCTGTAGTTATATGTGTTTCATAAATATTTATACTTTCTGTGTCCATGCACTGACTGCAGAGGAAGTTAAAAGGTCTGGGAAAGCCAAGAAGACAGATAAGCATGCATCAAGCAAAGAGAATAACCTGGAGAGGCATGTTGAAGTTGGTACTGCAAACGCTAATGAGATTCCATCGGTTGACGAAGACAGTTCCCGAGGAATGAAAAGTAATATTTTGCTTTTGAGTTTTGATCTTTGAGATACCATTTTGCTAGTCTTCAACTCTTTAAGAAGTTTGTTGATGGAATATAGGGTTGATGATTAAAAGGTTGAATGTACCATATCCGAAGTACTCCAGTGATTATCTTTGAGAAACTTATTTAAATATTTGCTCCAGTCAATTGACACCAATGCAGTCTCCAAAAGCAAAACTACTCACTGGGATATAGATTGCAAAGTAACTCCCAAAACAACGAATGACTATATATGTGTTATTTTATAATTTAATTCCTCTTAGGATCACTACACATGAAATTCATTTTAGGAGCCAATTTTCTTTAGAAAACTGACATATTAATCCAAATATCTGTTAGTCTATCTTGTTGATTCCTGCAATGCAATAGGTTTTAAAGTCAGCCATATGTGTTGCAGACTTGCAGGTTTCTTATTAACTGATGTTCTGCTCCTCTAAATTTCACATTTTTTCTTCTCTCCTTTCCTGTTGGGATTTGCAATTTGATGCACCAAAGTATTAAAAGCTTATATATGATGTCTTGACAGAATGGATCTTGGAGTACAAACAAAATAGACCTGGCTTGAAGGTTTTGCAGGAAAGAATAGATGAGTTTATAGTTGCTCATGAGGAACAACAGGAGAAGGTGAGTGTTATATCATCTGATTACTGTCCAATAACAGTTTCTTCCCCAAGCTTAATGTTGAAGCATGTACCTAAATGACTATCATAATACTTATAACAAATTTCTTCCAGTATTCCCTCAGTGGATACTGTTTCCAGCCATAATGCCAATGTCTGCTTTGCATTATGTTTAACATAGTGGTAGACTGCTTGTGAATGATGGGTTTCATGATATTGCAAGCACACTCTTCTTATTCCCAAAAATGTGCAATTTATTTCTTTCCTGACACCTATTTGATTATTTCAGGAGAGGATAGAAAGGGAGGCGCGCGCGGCAGAAGATGGATGGACAGTTGTCGTGCATCACAAGGGCAGGAAAAAGACCACAGATACTGAAACTGGAACAGCTGTTGGCTCTGTATCTCTTGTTGCAATGCAAGAGAAAATGGCTAAAAAGAAACCCAAGGAAGTTGATGCAAACTTCTACAGATTTCAGAAACGAGAAGCCCACCTCAGTGGTATGTTGTCATCTCTTAACAAGACTACTTATTTTTAACTACACGCAGTGGTTACTACACATGGTAGAACCAAGATTTTGTTCTAGGTACAGCATGAGCTGTTTGGACTTGTGGTGCTGTGCAATTGAATAGTTCATTGGCCCATGATGAAATAATCTGTTCATTGTTTGGCATTCCGTATGGGTAACTTTCAGCTTGATATTATCTGTTCTTGCTTTGGGAAAATATTTTGGTTCGTTAGAGGTTTACTATTTTGCATCTTCAGTTTGATTACACAAGTCAACATTCATTTTGCCTTGTTGCTTGGACTTTGTCAAATGAACCATATGTGCTTGTGCGTGGTGTGGTAGATTAAGATGTTCTTGTTGGTTCAGATGTCCCAAACCAGTTAGTTTTCGATTTTGGCCATCTGTGCTGCATGATGTCTTTTCTAGAATATGATAGGTTGTGGGAACTGACAGCTTTGTGTTTCTTGTGCAGAACTGGCAATGTTGCAGAGTAAGTTCGAGCAGGACAAGAAAAGGATACAGGAGCTTAGGGCTCAGAGGAAATTCAAGCCTTACTAATTCTGCCCAAGCCATATACCGAAGGGTTGGTTGCTGTTGATCAGTGGCCACTCGTCGCTCGACAAACAATTTTGTTTCGCTGGACATTCTCTAGCATGTATGGCTCTTAACTGAAACAATGCCAAATGTACTCCATGTTGCTTGCATTTGCGGTGCCAGTACATATTGTTCGAATCAAAGCTATGATCTGGCGCATTCCGTCGATCATTCTTGTTGCTTTGCTTTGCTTTGCTGTGTATCTAGTGAGCTTGCCGGAATGGATGGTACTCGGCGTGTTGTGGGGCGAGAGGCGCAGTCCGGTGCAAAATTGGCGTGCTCCCTTCGTTCCTCGTAGTCAAGCGGGCCTGGAAGAGATCTTCCGCGCTTTGAGGCCAGCCTCCCGAGTTCTGAACTGCTTGCCTAAGGTCTTGACTGAACCTAAACTGCCAAAACACATTGCCACATTCCACGCAACAGTAAATCCCGGGAGAAATCTCAATCCTGTCAAGGTGTAAGCTGGAGAACTGCACAAACCCCACGAGATTCAATGCCTTGCCAACATTCTTGATCCCAAATAACAGTCAATAGACGCATCTGCCATTCGTGAACTAGGAGAAATCAAGGACACAGCACAGGCGGTATATAGGAGAACGGCGTTACATTGGATCGGCTCGTAGGGGTGCAGCAACCATGGTGAGTCTCTCCAATGGCGTCCTGGCCGCCCTGAACTTCATCACCCTCCTCGTCTCCGTGGCGCTCATCGGCGCGGGCGCCTACTTCCTCGCGCAGCCGGCGACCGAGTGCCAGCGCCTGGTGCGGGTGCCCGCCATGGCGCTGGGCGCGGCGTTCCTCCTGCTCTCGCTCATGGCGATCGCCGGCGCGTGCGGCCGCGCCACGCCGCTCCTCTGGGCCTACGTGGTCGCCATGCTCCTGATCCTCACCGGCATGTTCGTGGCCACCGCGTTCGCGCTCGCCGTCACCAACAGGGGCGCCGCCGCCGCCGTGTCCGCGGCCGGGTACGGCGGGTACCGCGTCGGGGACTACTCCGACTGGCTGCGGGACAGGGTCAGGGACTACGAGACGTGGCGCCGGATCGAGAGCTGCATCGCGGACGCGGGCGTGTGCGGCGGCGGCTGGGTTGCCGGCGTCCAGGGCGGGGTCAACGCCGGCGAGCTCTACCAGCGGTACCTGCCGCTCGTTCAGGTACGCTACGCCTACGCACGCGTGCGCGGATCCGTTGGTTTCGCTGCATGGCATGCACGGTACGGTGGGCCCACACGACATGTCAGCATTGATAATATAATTTGTGCAGTCGGGATGCTGCAAGCCGCCGGCGTACTGCGGGTTCGAGCGCGTGAACGCGACGTTCTGGGCGGCGGCGGCGGCTGGCGCGAGCACGGCCGTCGACTGCCGGGCGTGGAGCAACGACCAGCGGGTGCTGTGCCTCCAGTGCAACGCGTGCAAGGCCGCCGTGGTGACCACCGCCATCCACAACTGGAAGGCCGTGGCCGCGCTCAACGTCGCCGTCCTGGTGCTCCTCTGCCTCTCCTACTTGCTCGGCTGCTGCGCGATCCGCAACAACAGCTACCGCCGGTACTACTACTGATCATCATCCACCGTCGCTTCCGTTCATGGGAAATCATGATGATGCTCATCGGTTGCGGGCGAGGGGCTGTTGCTTGTGCTGGGGTTTGGGTTCAGGGTTGATTGAGTAGTACATGTTCGTGGCGATCTGTTCTTATTTTTCCCTCTCTTTGTACAGTGTAGAGGCTGTGTAATGTTTGATCGACATCTTGTGAGACAAACGGATAATCTAACAAGCATTCCCAGTTTTAACGCACCTGATTTTCTTCTTGTTCACGCGCGAAAGGTTTGTGTAGCGGCTAAGTTGAAGGATTGATTCAGTTGAACTCAGAATTCTTCAGATCGAAATTGATCGAGGTGACTCAGGTTCAGTCTTGTAATGTACGCATAGTTTGGGCCTGAAAATGTTATAGGGCCGTAATGTTAGCTCCTTTAGGCCCATCATCCATATGCATGCCTGGCTCCGAGCCTCCGGCGCAGTGCCCCGTCCATCGCTAATCGCGTGCTAATGAAGCTTCCATGACTGTAGTGAGGCGTCGTCGCCGGCTTGCCGCGGGTCACCGCCACGACCCACCACCATCGTCGCCATCACCTGCGGCCCTGTCGTCGTCGACTTGGAGTCGCCCACGACCCCGGCGCGCCACCGCGTCCAGACCTGCACGCCGTGGCCATCTCGAAGGCTTTGAGGATCTGAGAGCGCTTTTGAGGATCTTAGAGCGCGACGGAACCAGTGCGCACACGGCTTTGGAACAGCGGTTGAGATGTGGATTCATTTGCTGCAGCCAGCAGCCTGCAGGCGCTTGGAAGTTGGGATGGGTCCCCCTTGCCCTTTCCCTATCAGACTACCACGGTTGGTTTTACTTTGTTCAGCCCTTGAAAAGTGAAAGCGCCTAGAGGAAATCAAGGCATTCTCGAAGAACCATTTTGCTGTTAGCAAGAATGCAAGCTTCGTACGCGTGGTTGGTGACTGAGTGCAGTGCACCTTTAGCATTCCTACCGTACTTTCCCCCCCTAGATAGAAAAATAGCATAGTGCCCGGCTATTTGTAGCAAAATGTTGCATTTCTGCAACAAGAACAAAGTTCGGTGCAGTAGCACATCGTCGGTGTCAGAAGAATGTTTGGGAAAGGTCTCTCCTCAGTTGCCATCTTTATGTCGAATACGCCATATCACTAGGGTAGTTTTACCCCATCTTGAGGCCAATTGAGCAGAAAATCATTCATAGACCCCATTCTGACACAAGAACCTTACCTAAGTGGCATCGAAACGAAGCACGGGTAGCATGTTCAGGACGATTGCACGGGATGTAGTTCACCCCCAGTTTGTAATCCGTCCTGGAATGCTACTCGGTGCTTCGCTTTGACCATCGCGTACCAGGTCCTCGTCTTTGGGCTGAAACAAACAACGGTACAGGCTCCTCGTTTCCGCGGCGATCCGATCCTACTCGGCGGTTTCGGAAGATGCAAATTGGGCTGCTGAGACATTGGTCTCTCGCCGCATGGACGCGACCGTTGCGTAGCAAGCTGAATTTGACTCGCTAGCGACGGTGCTTCATCAGAATACTAAAATCACCAGAAAGTTCAGAAGGACGGAACGGGATATGCTGAAAGATAAATACATCGCACGTAGTACGGAGGAGGAGAATGCTTCCAAGTCCTTAACTATTGAATGCTGCAATCTGCCGTGGTCCGTCGCCGAGGGAGAAATGGCTTGCTCGTGCGACGCGCACTTTGACCTCCGCCGGCCGCCGCCGCGCCAACGACAAGGCTGGCTGCACACGACACGACACACCCTACGGGCGATGCGAGCCTTTTCTTCTCCCATGCCCATGCCCGTCTCCTAAGCAAGCGAGCGAGTAGCTCTCCTCAATCGCGTGCACCCCTCGGCCGGCCGGCCATGAAGCCCCAGAAGAACACCCCGTCCTCACGCAAGCTCTCCGTCGCCGTCGCCACGGCGATGCTCGTCCTGCTGGCCCTCGCGGTCGTCTCGCTCTACGACTTCAACTTCGCCGATAGCTACAGGTACATACTCCGCGCCTCCATTTCCCCGTCCTCCGCGCCATCGTCGACGTCGACGGTTCCGGACACCACCTCCTCGCCTTCGACGGTTCCGGACAACTCATCGTCATCTTCGGCGTCTCCGACCAACTACTCGTCTTCGGCGTCTTTGGCCACCACCGTGCCGGTGGAGGCCTGCGACCTTACACGGGGGCAATGGGTGCCTGACGACGAGGCGCCGTACTACACGAACCTGACGTGCCCCTTCATCGACGACCTCCAGAACTGCATGAAGTTCGGCAAGCCGAGCCTCGAGTTCATGCGGTGGCGGTGGCAGCCCGACGGGTGCGACCTCCCACGCTTCGACGCGGCGCGGTTCCTGGAGGCCATGAGGGGCAAGTCCATGGCCTTCGTCGGGGACTCCCTCGCCAGGAATCACCTCAAGTCTCTACTCTGCATCCTGTCACAGGTCGGGATAGCCCTGTTGCACATGAGCAACTCTCGTTGAACACGTCCGCGTCTCGTGGCACGCCGGCGCTTGCCGTGCTGTGCCGTTTGCTCCTCTGCTACTGCTGATGCAACGGGCATTCGTATACGTTGCAGGTGGCGCAGCCGGTGGAGGTCCTGACGACGGCAGAGATCGACGTCACGGGGAGGGCCGTCCGGCGAGACTTCCACTACGGCAGCCACGGCTTCAACGTCTCGCTCTTCTGGTCGCCGTTCCTGGTCAAGGCTAACCTCTCGAACGCGGAGCCCGGGCTGGGCCTGTGGGACATGCACCTCGACACGCCTGACGCGCGGTGGGCGGCGCACATCTCCGACTTCGACTACATCGTCCTCTCGGGCACCAACTGGTTCTTCCGCCCCTCGGTGTACCGCGAGGGCGGCCGGGTCGTCGGGCGCAACGGCGGCGCCGCCCACGACGCGGCGACCGAGATGCCCGTCTCCGGCGCCGTGCGCGCCGCGTTCCGGACGGCGCTCGGCGCCATCGCGGCACGCGAGGGGTTCCACGGCAAGGCCCTGGTGCGGACGGTGACGCCCGCGCACTTCGAGAACGGGGAGTGGAACACCGGCGGCGACTGCGTCCGCGAGCGCCCGTTCCGGCGCGGCGAGCGCGACCGCGACGCCGTCGTTGCCGAGTTCCGCGCTGCGCAGGTGAGGAGATCCCAATCAACCCCATGCCCCTCCCCCTCTCTGTACGCGTCAAGAAGATTTCGTTACGACGCGGATACGTGAAGAGAATGGATAGTGACTAGTGACCTGATGGTTGTCTTTTGGCTGCACGACAGGTTGACGCGCTCAGGGATACAGCCGCGACGTCGAAGCGGAAGGGGGCGGAGCTGCGGCTGCTGGACATCACGGAGGCGATGGAGCTGCGGCCGGACGGGCACCCGAGCCGGTACGGCCACCCGCCGGGCGGGAGCGTGGAAGGGAGCTTCGTGGTGGACTGCCTGCACTGGTGTTTGCCCGGGCCGATCGACCTGTGGAGCGAGCTGCTGTTCCAGATGCTGGCTGCTCATCAATAGCATAGCATCGGTCGATCATGTTGACACTGACTCATCGACCTGTGGAGCCAGCTGCTGACCTGCTGTTCCAAATGCATCGAAGCTACAAAAGCTTCAGTAAATTGATTTTTTGCCATGTTTAGATCAAAGTAAATTCAAATAGCCAATCATATTGTGGTCCATGGCAGTAGAGGTTTTGTAACGTGTTTGGTTGCGTGCACTATATGGTGCATGCATGGATGGTTCTGGATGGTGTGGTTCAACCAATTTACTTGAACCATATGATTCACTCCTCTTAGTAGAATAGTATACTAAGTGGATAGCTTCATCCTGGATGAGTTGGTACGGTTCATCTAACCAAGCAAATGGACCACGATCTAGCTTGATTGCTTGAACCATTCCACAATGAACCAAATAATACAAGCGACCAAACGCACCTAAAAGAAGCTAAGAAATGACGTTAAAGGCTGGACAGGCACGAAATCCCCCTTTGATGCAGCGCCATTTCTGGAGGCCATGAGGGGCAAGTCTGTAGCCTTCGTTGGGGATTCCACCACAAGAAATCTTACCGACTAAGTTACACACGGTTTGCATCTATAAGTTATGCTTTGATATAGGATAGAGAAGAAATTGATTGGATGCATTTCATATGGATGTGATCCATCATATATCAAGTTCCAATTCATCTTTAACTTTCATAATTCTAGATGGATATAATATACTACAAAAATTGAAAAGTATATATTTCATCTCTACAATCACACGTGCATATGCAGCTTACTAAACATTTATCATGGCAAAAAAATATATATACTTTATATACGGTCATTCTACTACGAGCAAAGATCATAGAATTCCTCGTTTAAGTGCTTTGAATTTGAAGCAGTAGCTGAGAAACAATTAGCTTAAAACCCCAGGAATGGTCAGCAGATTGGGGATGACCCACAAAACCATCTAATTCCCCTTTGTTACTTGAGACAATTACATCTAATTTTTGGATTGGGAGTGCGGAGGGCACACAGAAATCTAGCTACGGATGCCACATGTTTTGGACGAACGGAAATATTGGGAGCTGGTTTTAGAAATCGCATGCGTCTAAAATCATATTATTAGGACTGTGTTTTGGACATTTTTTAGATACTCTAAAAACTATCTCAGCCCTTTGGTGGCTGCAGTAAGGACACCTGGGCCTTCAACCCTCCTCAGGACCTAACTTGGCATGTTATGTTGGGTGTTTGCTTGGTGTTGGGCCGCTAGCCAAAAAGGAAGGAACGACAAGCATGTCGAATGCCCAACCAAACCCCATTTTGTTCAATGTTGCATGTTCGTCCTCTTCCTATGACTCGTTTGGCTAGGCCTATAGGATTTGACATGCTTATAAATGTATTTTTGGATCCTTGACTTCATATACTTCGAGCGAGGCATCCAACGCACCTGCAAAAATGTACTTCTCTTAACCATTCATCTTATTGAATTTTGAGTATTTGGTATTGCATAGAACAAGGTAGAAATATTATAATTAATGAAAGCATACAAAAGAGAAAAGCAAGTGTGATTATTTGCACATTCTAACACTTTAAGATTGGACATAGGTGAAATCAAACTACGATTTCGATGCTTTAATAAAGCACATTGATCGACACCTAAAATATTTATCTCTTTAAGAATTTTCTTAGAATGTTATTTAAATCAAATAGATATATAATCCTTATAAAATAATATAGAAATCATATAAAGCTTATTAAAAATTTAAAGATGCCTCTAGATAAAAGATTTTATATAAGATATTTTATCATTATATAAAAATTATAGCATATATGTTTTAAATATGGTTATATAAGAGCACTACTAATGCTATTCTTGTTAGGACAATTACAAAGTAATTGATTATTAAATATCTACAAAAGCTAACTAGCAACAACTTCCTCATCGCTGAAGTCTCGGAGTGAGCCCATAACATTTGTTGGAGGTGTCGTGGCACATGTGAAGTTAGAGTGATCCCTAAACTCTACATAGTGTATGAAAGACCTATATGCTGCTATGTGTTTAGGATTGTCGGTTTCTATGTACATATTTAATGAAACATTTATTTTTATCTGAAAAACTTATAAGTTTGATCAGAATAATATAGTAGAATGATATATATTTGAGAACAAAACATGAATATTATGTACACTTATTTGTAAAAACTTGCGTTTGTTGAGCACTTCAAAGCTCATAGGATTCTTATAGAGGAGCATGGTGTCTGATGTAGTGCACCTCGACCACCAAGAACATGAAGCCGATAAGTCGGTCGAGTGGGTAGCACACCCACTCGTGTAAAACGATGTTCACGATAATCTCACACATGTCAATGGTACTGATGATATTAGGGTTGACATTCACCCGCACCCTCATACCCGAATCAGTGTGCGTTGCGAGCAAATCATGGATCTGCTTCATAGTTTCCACCTCGACCTCTATCTTCTTCCTGCTCTCTTCTTCCTCATATCTTATGATTGATCTTATCTTTTTATTGATCTTTGCTAGCTGTTATAGACTAGTCACTGACTATATGGTGCGAACATTACAGATATATTTCTTATTGATCTTTGCTAGTTGTTGTAGACTAGTCACTGACTATATGGTGCGAGCATTACATATATATTCCGATGATTTATTAGGGAACAAATGAAGGTGATTGCCATATTTTGGTGATTTATTAGGGAACAATTGAAGGGTTTGTCATATTCCGGTAATTTATTAGGGAATGATTGAAGGGGATTTGCCAATGTAGAGAGGATTGCGAAGATAGTCTGGAGAACCTCCGGTTTGGAACTGATCCTTACAACCGAAGGATAGACAAGCAGTCGAGATCATTTAGGTCATATTTCTACAATTTCTTTATATGAATCATTATTTTTGAAAAAATATAGGTCAGAAAAGTATAATAAAAATAAAATTGCTTCGATGAGCATTTTTTTTGCCTTGTTGTCTCCTAGCAAGCAAGAGAGCAAGTCCTGTCATGGTTCGTCTCTCCCCAATCATGTGCATTGCTCGGCAATAAATTTAAAAAAATTAGCACTTTAAAAAATAATTTGAAAAAAATAATAAATTTACTACAATTTGGTACTTCTAAAAACTACATACAAATCCAAATAAAACTACCTATATAATTTACTAGTCCATGAGGGAGTAACTTTGAAATAGTACCAATGATTTGTAATTGAGGGAAATGTACAGTCGGCCCTCAAACTTGGCATAGAGTATCATTTAGGTCCTTGGACTTCTAAAATGCACTCCCTAAACTTACTAATTGGTCCATCTGACATCCAAATCTTCGTACCCCACGTCAAAACTGTATGCGTGGCACGCTGATTGGGATGCTGACGCGTCCTGACATGTAGGGTCCACATGTCAGATCCTCCCCTCTTCTCCAATGCTCCAATCTTATCGATGACCATGGCTAGCGTGGCCATCCACCGGCGCCATCCCGGTCGTTGGCCGCTGTCCCGCCGCCCCAGACGTCGCCCGCTCACCGTTGTCCCGCCATCCGCCCGCGCATCCCAATCCATGGCTGCCGGCGGCTCCTCCCGCGGGCACGGTGACGACTCTGAGCGGCGGGATCGAGCTCCCCCATGAGCAGCGCGCGCACAGCGCGAGCTCCGGTGGCGAAGCGGACGGGCCAAAGGGAGCGCCGGCGACGCGTTAAACAGGGTGAGGTCAGGCGATGCGGAGTCGTGGGAGCGCGGGCGGACGGCGGCGGCGGTCGTGGCCGTGCCCAAGTGGTCGGCGGCGCTCGCCCGGACGGCGGCCGCGTGACGCTCGCCCCTTTCCTCCCCATCGCTGCAACCTGCGAGCTCCCCCCCACCCACTTCGATTTGCCGCCGGCCAGGCTTGTGGGGGCAGCGCGGCGCGTCTGGGGCGTTGCGGTAGGGGTAGGCTCGGCCGGAGCAGTACATGGTCGGAGGGCAGGCGGTGCCAAGCTGGTGGAGGTGCGGCTCGCCGGATGTGTGTGTGAGAGAGAGAGAGG
Organism: Setaria viridis; assembly: GCF_005286985.2. Lineage (NCBI taxonomy): Eukaryota > Viridiplantae > Streptophyta > Magnoliopsida > Poales > Poaceae > Setaria > Setaria viridis. The sequence goes on from NC_048263.2 coordinate 36,381,933, forward strand.
TGAGGAAGAGAGAAGGCAGATAGAAAAGTGAAGAGCCGACATGTGGGTTCTACGTGTCACGTTCACGTCAACGCATGCCATGCAAGCAGTTTATCGCGGACAATGGTGATTTGGATCTCAGTTGAACTGGTTAGCAAGTTAGCAAGTTTAAGATATGAATGTGCATTTTGAAAGTTTAGCAACCTAGACGACATTTCCTTCGAAGACCGGACGTACATTTTACTCTTTCTAAATTTTAAACATGCGTAAAATTTTTCTTGAGTGCCCGTATTTCCTTTGCTCTAGAAATATAGTGTTGATCCAAAATTTGAATTTTATGCATATTTAAACTGAACCAAAACACAACCAAACAAAAAAACTAAATTCTTCATAAACCTATACTCACTCCATGTGCCGCATCTTTTCTCTTCCTTTCCCTGATCTACCTGATCTAGCCCAAAACCAGCACCAGTCCAACCCCTATTCCGGCCCGGTCCGTTTCCACCACCTGTCTCCTCACCTCGCCCCCGCGGTGCACGCCGCCGTCGCGCGTAAAATTCTCTGACCAACGTCAACGAGTACCTCGCCGATCCTCGCATTAACACCCTGCACGCACCCATATCCTCTCCTTTATCTGCGACGCCCCGGTCAAGCCGACGCCGCCGCACGGAGATTTCCGCCGGACGGGGACCTCCCGTCCTCCCCCGAGCAGCACCCAAGCCGTGGTGAACTGGTGATCACCTCGTGCGCCACGCCGCACTGCGCCGCTGTCGGCCGAGCCACCGAGCAGCTCCCTAGGCCTGACGCCACGGCAGCTCTGCACTCGCCACCTGCGCGCAGAGGCAATGCCGGAGCTCTACACAGGCACTACTCCGCCGTGAAGCCATCTTCCTTCACCTCTCCTCCCGATCTCTTATACCGTGGTCCGTGGCAGCAGGGTTTTTGTAGAAGAAACTTCAACTTGGTAGTCGTGCAACGCACACAACTTTGACGTTTGACCCCCACCGCCTCCGCCAACAGGCAATACAAAACGCAAGCTAGACTGCGCACCCTGTATTTTCTTCCTTCCTCCATTCCTTGACTGTTTCCTAAGCAAGAAAGCATCCTCATCTGCATCTCCTTGCCACCTCGTGTACAACCTAGATCATGAAGCCCCACAAGAGCAACCCTTCTTCTCCTAAGCGCTCGGCCGCCATTGTCACACCCATCGTTGTCCTGCTGGTCCTTGCGCTTGTCTCGGTCTACGACATGACCTTCTCTAATCGTTACCCGCCCATCGACCGGGTCGCGACCTCCTCCTCGTCGTCGTCGCTGCCATCGCCGATCAACAACCCCTCGTCTTCTGCGTCTCCGGCCACCACCGTGGAGTCCTGCGACCTCACACGGGGCCAATGGGTGCCTGACGACGAGGCTCCATACTACACGAACCTGACGTGCCCGTTCATCGACGACCACCAGAACTGCATGAAGTTCGGCAAGCCGAGCCTCGAGTTCATGCGGTGGCGGTGGAGGCCCGACGGGTGCGACCTCCCCCGCTTCGACGCGGCGCGGTTCTTGGATGCCATGAGGGGCAAATCCATGGCCTTCGTCGGCGATTCCCTCGCCAGGAACCACCTCAAGTCCTTGCTCTGCCTCTTGTCCAAGGTACGAAAGTTACACGAACACTTGTGTTAATCCGGTTCTTGTTCGTCTGTGCTGAGGATGCGACGCGCCGGCCATGCGTGTATGTGTTGCAGGAGGCACATCCGGTGGAGGTCGGGACGTCGCCAGAGATCGACGTGACGGGGAGGGCCGTCCGGCGAGACTACCGCTTCGGCGACCACGGCTTCACTATCTCCCTCTTCTGGTCGCCGTTCCTGGTGAAGGCCAACCAGTCGAACGCGACGCTCGGGCAGTGGGACCTCCACCTCGACACGGTGGACAGCCGGTGGGCGGCGCACATCGCCGACTTCGACTACATCGTCCTGTCGGGCACCAACTGGTTCCTACGCCCGTCGCTGTACCGCGAGGGCGGGCGCGTCGTCGCGCGCAACAGCGCCGCCGCGGTCGCCGGGAACCTGACCGAGCTGCCCGGGCCCCGCGCCGTGCGCGCCGCGTTCCGCACGGCGCTGGGCGCCATCGCGGCGCGCGAGGGGTTCCGCGGCAAGGTGGTCCTCCGGTCGGTGACCCCCGCGCACTTCGAGAACGGGGAGTGGAACACCGGCGGCGACTGCGTCCGCATGCGCCCGTTCCGGCGCGGCGAGCGCGCATTGGGCGCCGTCGAGGCCGAGTACCGCGGCGCACAGGTAGGAATCGAATCGACCTCAGTCCTCGACGTGCGTGCCAGAGTTTTCGTCGCCAACCGCGACACGTGAGTTGTGAGTTGTGACATGATTTGTTCTCGGCTGTAGGTTGACGCGCTCAGGGAGACGGAGGCGGCGGTGCGGCGGAACGGCGGGGAGCTGCTGCTGCTGGACATCACGGAGGCGATGGACCTGCGGCCGGACGGGCACCCGAGCCGGTACGGCCACCCGCCCGGCGGCAGCGTGGAGGGGAGCTTCATGGTGGACTGCCTGCACTGGTGCTTGCCGGGGCCGATCGACCTGTGGAGCGAGCTGCTGCTCCAGCTGCTGATCGCCCATCCATCATGAGCATTGATCTTGGCGACGCAGAGTGCACCGAACGGAGAGAAATTTGATCGATCTGTAAATGGGTTATGGATGTTTGTTTGCCGTCATATAACGCAAAGAAAATTCACATTGTTCTATGCAAAGGAAGCACTTTCGTGTCAAGCTGGCAGTTCGTTGACTTGCTTTGGCTACTCCTGCGTCGATCTCCTGTTCTAATCGTGTTTAGGTGAGCAGCTCCACGGCTCCACCATGGCTCCGTCCGGCAGTGTCATCATTGGGAGGAAAAAGAAAGGGAACGCGAGGACGAAGAACGTGCGCTCCATAATCCAACTCTTCCAAGATAGACTTCAAGAAATGGAATCATAGTATCATTGAGCGGTTGAGCCGGCAGACAACTCAGGATCTGTTCAGACATGCACGCCACAATTCCACTCTTAGATTCGTTTCGTAGATGGAATCCGATCTTCATTTATTTCAAAAAAAAACGATTGTCATCAAGGCCTGTCAAGCAAGTGCAGAGCTCGGACTGGCGGCGGCAAATGCCGTCCATGACCCTGATTAATGAGACACGCCGCGATCAATGCTGCAAATCGGACGGAAAGATGCCATCTGCTCAACTTAATTTACACCTTGGGTCAAACTCTCTTGTACACAGGACAATTAAGAACTCCTGAGGGAGTGAGAGTGTGGTTGACTTCCAACAAAGGGCAATCTCAACGGAAGGTTTCATGGGAATTTTATGAGCATTAAATTGTATACCACATCAGCAATTTTGTTAACTTGGCAAGTCCATTACGAGGAAAGAGAAGGGAGAGTTTCATCGGATGTGAGAGGAGTTTCATTCCCATGACACTCCTTATGCATAGTTATCAAGTTCTTGATCTTAGTACTGTACATAGTCATTCGGTGCACAGTTCAGCTCTGCAGCTGGCGTCTAGCGAGACATTGCCATGGGCGCCGGTTTATGAAATCAGCAACAGTTGACCAGAGAGGTAGTACATCAAGATCATTGTCCTTGATGACTGATGAGGACTTCTTGAGCAGTTGAGCTAGTGATGTTGGTTCACGGTAAAATTTTGAAGGAATCAATCTTTTTATGAAATGAAATGAAATCTTTCTTCATGTAACGTGCAGCTCTCCTGGTGGTTCAAAAATCCGTCGACAGATAAATAGCAAAACTAAAAAAAATCCATTTTAACCCGCCCTCCCAAAAGTCTGCATTACTACAAATGTTCAACTGACCTCGATTTGCATAACCGGGTCAATTTACAACTTTATGCGGTTTTAGTTAATGGATTTGGATACAGACTACATCAGGAGAGATTTTTTTGTCATGTGTGGCATACTCGTACAGGAAACAACCTGATGCACTTTTCTTTAATGCACATGATTAGCCACTTGATATTTTTGTCATGTGTGATACACATGTCAAATGCAGTTTAACAATTTTGCACTCAATTCGTTGTAGCCTGTACAATGAAACATTCATGTTCTTTAACCAATACATGGTGAGCAAATGAAGCAACGCCTCGCTCCAAGCATCAAATGGGTCTTGGCGGCCAGTGCCTGTACTCAGAAACTTGTGCACAAATATTTTTCGTAAGGGGGTTTATATGTCCATGTGCCAGCTCGTTGACTTGCTTTATCAGTTTAGCTACTTCTTTTTGGGCAACTTGGTTATTCTAATCGTGATGGTCTAGAGATTGTGAAGCACCGTACCTCTCCACCGGCAATGTAACAATGATCAGTGTGCAACGTGCACTCCATGATTCCACTGTTCTCAAAAGGGAATGAGATCATTGTGATGACTTGCCGGTATCTCAGGCTCAAAGTCTCAAACAAACGGCCTTGCTGGTTCAGTTGGTTGACAATCACAGCCACTAACATACCCTACTAAAAAAATTAAAGTATCATTCTTTATAACACCAAATAAGTATTATTAGATTTCTCATGAAATATTTTTACATTATAAATGTTGATACTATAGTCTCTATAAACTTGGTAAAATTTAAAATACTTTGACTTGGTATGAAACTAGAATTACATTCAGATGAAGTGTGTGCGCGCGCGTGCAATGACACAATGACATCTATGTAGATAGCAGTACTACCTTAAAGTTCACAGGGCCATTAAGGAAATGGAAATAGAAGTGTTTTTTTGAGCATTGTTTCTTCTATGTTGTTGGACATTTTTGTTTTTTTTCCCCATGCTTAAGTTTAGTTGATTCCTACATACGGGAATGCACGTGCTCCCTCCGTTCCAAATTATAAGTCGTTTTGGCTTTTCTAGATTCATAGATATTATTATTCATCTAGACATAGAGTATATCTAAGTGCATAATAAAATACATAAATTTAATAAAACTAAAACAACCTATAATTTGGAACAGACGGAGTACTATAAGATATTATTTTCTTTTTTTGAAAGGAGAGGTTGAGATATTGACATACTCTGCGTGAAACAACACTGTTGTATTCAGACCTGGATCAAGGATCATGATCAGTGAGGCCATAGCATCTATAAACAGTTACTAGATGGCATCTGCTCAGCTTGATCTGCGCCTTGGATTGGATCCCATCCTCTGCGCCACACAATTGAAAACACCTGAGGCTGTAGTTGACTTCAGCTTGATAACATGCATGGTGCTTGTGCTTTGCATCAGAATCAGATAGTCAACTCTGCAATGCTCGTTCTACGTAAGAACATTGCACTCGGTCTCTACGCCTCTACCCATATACGGTTTACTAAAGTACTGCATCATTTTTCTAAGGAAAAACATCACTAGCCAACCGGAGAGTTTGATCTAGCTTCTAGGCCCCGTTTGGATCCTAATAATCATAATTTAGACATAAATTAATTAAGTTAATATAGTTGTATGTGGAATATATTTATATATTATTATTGGCCATTGGGAGAGATACTTATGTGCTGCACTTATACTATAGGGAAGCAAGTCGAAGAGCATGCTATAAGTTGCACATTAGAAATATAGCATGAGGATCTATAGAATCAATTTCCATCTCCCACCCCGTGAATTTAAGATAGACTTATATCTAAACTTTGAAAAGTCGCGGAATACCACATTCCAAGACAAATAGCCTACTCCATTAAGTAGATTCCAATTTGTTCAAAATGAAGGGATCCAAACGGAGCATTATTTTCCCCGATACCTCAATATGTGAAGAAGGATCGGTACTAGCACTATTCGGCATGGACTTGCAGCAGGATGTGCTCTTAACTAACGGTGCATATTGTGGAACACACAATGCTACGGCACAACACAACACCAAATTTATCACCTTTTGCATCCAATTTGATGCAAACATGTACAAAAAGGACAATATGAACATGCACGCCTAGCATTAACTGGTGAGCAGATGAAGCAACAGCTCGCTCCAAGCGTCAATGGGGCCTGGCAAGCACCAGTGCACGCAGTCGATGCCGAAGCCAACCTTCTCGTGCGGCCAGTGCCCGTACTGCCCCGGGTGGCCGTCCCCCCTCATCTGCATCATGCCGCTGACGTCCAGCAGCACGAACCGCCCGGGCTCGGCCTCGGCCGCCGCGGCGCGGAACTCCTCGACCTGCGCGGCGTGGAACGCGGCCTCCGTCTCCGGGAGCGCCGACGCCGCCTCGCCGCTCCGCACGGGCCGAGTCCGGAGGCAGTTCCCACCGTCGTACCACTTGCCGTTCTCGTAGTGCGGCGGCGCCACCGTCCGGACGACCACCCTGCCGCGGAACCCGGGGAGGCCGCGCAGCGTCCGGAGCGCGGTCCGGAACGAGGCGCGCACGGCGCGGTGCGGCGGCACGCGGGTGGCGTTGCTGGGGTCGCCGCCGCAGTCGCTGCAGCCGAGCACGCGGCCGCGCTCGTGGAGCACGACGGGGCGGGTGAACCACTTGGCGCCGTTGAGGACGACGTAGTCGTAGGCGGCGGCGTGGCGCGCCCACTCCGGGTCGGGCTCGTCGAGGTACACGTTGTGCGGGTCCATGAACTGCAGGGCGCCGTCGCGGGTCAGGTTCCACCGCACCAGGAACGGCGTCCAGAACACGGTCACCGTGAAGTTGTGCTCCCGGTAGTGGTAGCTGCGCGTGCAGTGCATGCAGTCCTTGGGCTCGATCTCCTGCGGGTGTTCCACCTGCAACCAAAGGATATGGTATCAGCGTGTGATCATCTAACGTTGCAACTGAAGAAAATGAAGTGTGTGTACATACCGTGGAGAGGAGGCACATGAGCGACTGCATGTGGTTGCGCGCGACGGAGTCGCCGACGAAGGCCATGGACTTGTGGCGCACGAGGCGGAGGAAAGCGGCCGGGTCGAAGCGCGGGAGGTCGCAGCCGTGGGGCTGCCACCGCCACCGGAGGATGGAGCCGAGCTCCGGCTTGCCGTACTTCATGCAGTCCTGGCGGCTGTCGATGAACGGGCACGTCGCGTTGGTGTAGTAGGGCGCGGCCGGGTCGGGCACCCACTCCCCACTCGAGACGTCGCACGCCGCCGTCTTCACACGCGACGACGCGGCGTCGATGAGCCGGTTGGTGCTGAGCGACGAGTAGTTGGTCGCGGTGAAGGCGACGAGCAGCAGGACGAAGAGCAGGCCGGTCGCGGACGCGGTTCTTCGGACGACGACCTGGCCGCTGCCGCCGCTGCTGTTTGGCTTCATCTTGCAAGGCGTGCAGCTAGCTGCGCGCCGGGGGGGGGGGGGGGGGGGGGGGGGGGGGGGGGGCGCTGGAATGGTGAGGAGGAGCTGATGGCTTCTTTCATGTATCTCTGAGTGCCGGGCTGCCGGCGGTCGATCAAGTACCGTGTCTCTGATGTTGCGCCAACGTGCGAGAACGTGTGGGGGCTCGACCCGGCACGCACGAAGTGGCAGCAGTGCCGACAGCAGAGGGGAACCAACTCGTTCCCGGGAATCATTTTGCATCTATCTCGCACGATGCAGGATCCATGTACTCTCTCCTACCGCAAGTTGGCGTTGTACCGACCGATAGGATCGGAGGTTGGCTCAACCGCTCAACGGCAGGCGTAACAGTATTGCGCGTGGCGGGCGGAGGCGTGGTGTCCGGCCGTCCGGCGTCGCAAGCGCGAAATCCTTTTCCTAGCCTCTCTGGGCGGCGTTGGCCGCCATCGGCCATTCCCAACCACCAGGGGGGTGGACGGTATTTCATTTACCATCCACCCCCTGGGTCTGGCGTCCGTCCAATCCGTATCCTACGGCCACGATTAAGCGAGAGGCAACCTGGTGCGAACGCTATGTGAAGCGTCTGGAGGCTTAGCTTCCAGCGCCCTCTCGTCATCCCGCGCCGCGCTGCATCATCGCCGGCCACGCCAGCGGCCTCCCGCAAGCTCGTAGGTCTTTCCACCCACCTGGAACTCGGCATGCTGTTTTAGAGGGGGCCATCTACCTTGTCCAGGTTACTACCACAGTACCACTTGACACGGGCGCACAACGTTATCGTGGCGAGGGACCAGGACGGCGCGAAGAAAACGAGAGGCGCCGGTGACCGCGGCACCACCGCGCCGGGATCTCCACGAGTCGCGACTGACCGCGACACCGCACCATGGCTCGTCGCGGAGAGCACTACCATTCCACACACACACCGAAAAGCTTCGCGGAATGAATCGTTGCCGCGGCACGACCTTCCCGACGCGGCCGGCGGTTTTACTCTCGCGACGCCGGCGGCGCCGCCGGATCACGCAGGCAGGTGGCCAAGCGCGGTGGAAGTCAACCATTGACCGAATTGGACTCAGGCCCATGTTGAGTACATGCAGGCCCATTCCACAATTCGTTTTCTCGAAGGAAGAAGGCCCGGTTCCGCGCAGAGCAGGCACTACGCAGCCCATCCGCATGACCTCAAAAAAATAAAAACGCAGCCCATCCGCATCGAGCAACTGGGGCTTCCCTCCCATTCTCTCTCGCCCGAGAAGAGAGGGGAAGGGAAGGAAGCGGCCGAGTTGTGGGGTGGAGGCGTGGAGCCTGGCGGCCGGGAGGGCTAGGGCGAGGGGGAAGAGGCGGGGAGGGAGGACGGCGTTTTCCGGCGCCGCAATCAGCATTCAGCCCCCCTCCAAGCTCTCTCCAAGTAAGTTGAGATCACGCCCCCCCTTCTCTCTCTCCGAGCCACTCCCGCGGTAGGACTGTAGGACGGCCCTTCCGGTGGGTTTCTCCGGCGGTAGGCTGCGCTAAAACCTCTTGTCCTTTTCTTGTGTCCCTGCCTGTATTATCTATAATTATGTTACGTTTTCCAGACAGATGGAGGTTGACGGGAAGGCCACACCCTGTCAGCAAGATGGGAATTCACCAGATAGTCAAATACTGGGATATTCAGGACCAAACCTTCCAGAGGTATGCCATGGAACATTATTCCGTGCAATTGGGTTGACACAAATGTACTCTATGCCTAGTTCTTTCAAGAATAGATTTCATATTTCATACTGCTGTCGATCTCTGTAGCTCAATGCACTTAGTGCTATGATGCATAGAGAACCTGGGTTGGAATGTTAACTCTGCATAGTCTATTGTTTTTTTTCCTCCTCCAAATGGAGTAGCAATTTTCCTTTGTAATTCAAAACATGAATTTTCTTCTGTGCATGCTCATGTAGGACATCTGGTGTTATATACATTCTTTAATGCCAATGCGAGATGCTGCCCAAGTTGCCTGCATTGCTCGGGCCTTTTTCTGTTCTTGGAGATGCCATCCCAATCTCGATTTCAGTAGGGAAACATTGAGAAGTGGATGCCGAAAGGATGAAAATGCAAGAGATTTCAACAGCTAAGTTGACCGCATTCTGAAAAACCATTCAGGCATTGGTGTGAAGGCCTTCAAGTTTCATGTTCCTTCAGTTTACAATGGGGATAGTGCTCATCTTGATCATCTGGACAGTTGGCTTCAGATTGCTGTTAAACCAGGGCTCAGTGAACTAAGGCTTATTCTGACAACAGACGGAAAGTACAACTTCCCATGCTCACTTTTATCTGGTGAAACAGGAGACCCTCTTCGGTATCTTTCTCTTGCATGTTGTCACTTTCATCCAACCGTCAAACTAGGTTGGTTCAGAAGCTTGACAAAACTACAGCTGTCCGTGGTGCATATTACGGCCAGTGAGTTAGGGTGGTTTCTTTCCAATTCTTTTGCTTTGGAGCAGTTGAAACTCGGGTATTGCAATGACATAGATTGCCTGAAGATACCCTGCCTGCAGCGGCTCAGCTACCTTGAGGTGGTATGTTGCACCGGTCTTCAAGCGATAGAAAGCAAAGCTCCAAATCTCTCTAGTGTTTGGGTTACAGGTGACCTCCATATACAGCTCTCACTTGAAAACACATGCCGTATTAAGATATTAAACAGGCACTGTAGCAATTTCACCTTTTATGCTCGTACCAATCTTCCATCCATCATGCCAAATCTTGAAGCTCTTTCCATACGTTCTGACATTGAGGTACATACTCCAGATTATTGAATAGCTTGTGCACACAACAGTATTATGGTAACCATATACTGAAATATAATTAGACTTGACACACACACACACACATATATTTTCAGATGGTGAATACACCAATGGTGTCTAGCAAGTTCCTCCACCTCAGGTTGTTGAAGATTGCTGTTGGTAGTCTGACGTTTGATTTTTTATCTCTCGCTTCTTTTCTTGATGCCTCTCCTTCACTGGAGACTTTCATCTTGGAGGTAAGTTACTATTCTTCCTGCAAAAATATTGCCACTATGGTGCGAAGTGTTAGTTCATATTTGCCCTTTTCATATTTAGGTGATCCGAGAATTCAAGGAGCGTGTCTCGGTTTTTGAAGATCACTCAGATCTTAGGATGATGCCAGGGCACCATCATTCCAAGCTTAAGCATATAAAGGTCATCAAATTCTCTGCTGCCAAGAGCGTAGCTGAGTTAACATGTCATATTCTGGAGTCTGCAACTTCACTCGAGAGCCTTACATTGGACACCACTCATGGTATGCCTAGGTGCTCTGTCAATAGAATTGGCAAATGCGTCTTCCTGCTCAAAGAAGCACTCGTGGAAGCCCAAAAGGGAGTCTTGGCTGCCCAAGCGTTCATCAAACCGAAGGTTCCCTCCACAGTTGAGTTCAACGTTTTTGAGCCTTGCAGCCGGTGCCATGCTGTTGAACTTTAGATCGATGGTGTAGTTATCATAATTATTTCAGTATTGTCAGAACTGTCAGTATTAGTTTTGGTGGTGTCCCAGGTGAGGTGAGGTGTGCTTATCAAACGATTCGCTGCAGTAGCAGGACCTGTATCCATTTGGCAAGTGCCGCTGACCTCGCTATGCATTCTGGATTCTGGAACGCAGACGGCAGCATTCCCCGACTCGGTCCGATGCTGCAGATGCCGTTAACAGTCTGTTGCTTCACTACAATCTCTCATTGTTTGTTTATTCGTGAGCTTTCTTTCAGAGATTGCCTGTTACACCCGGGTGGTATTTGGTCCAGATTACACTGTGCCACTGTCGTCTTTCTTCAGAAATTACCGTTAGAAAAGTAAACTGTAGCACTTTATTAGCCGAATGTAACGGATCAATTCACGGAGTAAAAGTTGCATCTCATTACTTCACTTCATTATAGCTTAACGTATCAAATGATTGATTATTCAGAGAAGAAGTTGCAACACGAGAAGAATGAGATGCCGGCCGGTGAGAAGCCTGATCTTGTCTCAGGGCAGAGCGTCTCCTCCCTTTTTTAAGGGTGCATCCTTCCTTTTTCGTAGGGGCGCATCGCATCTGAGGGAGAAGTAGGGTATGTTTCCTACTGCGTCCTCTCTCGCTGGTGTGGAGTCCGTTTTTTCCATCTATAATCTCGCGAGACGGTTTCGTTCCTCCCAAGTCTCCTCGTTGGTCTGAAGGCACATTATACTTTGATCGCCTGCTCAACCGCCCTCTACTTTGATTAGAGTTAATTGCTGAGTTTGATACTTTGATCAGAGGCGTCGTCGCGCCATGGGGGCTACAGAATTTGGATCGTCTCAACAAGATGAGAATTCATCAGGTGATCAAATACAGGGATGTTCATGGTCAAACCTTCCAAAGGTACGGCGTAACATTTTGATGATGGAAGCAGTGCATGCTTACAATAGCTAAGCATTTTTTTTGTTTGGTGAGCCGCAATCTCCTGCAGTCCTACTAGATTAGTATCTCTGCTTTGAATGTTCCAACTGTTGCAGATTAACTCTCCGCTACCGCCAAACACGTGCCATAAATCTCCACATCGTCCCTGGCTACTACTAGCTGACAAGTTAGAACACACATTATAATAAAATGGTTGTTTCCTGCCTAGGCCATAAGACATAGTAGGCATCTTTAAGACGTGTGACGAACTGCTAGTTCTTGTGGGGCTCTATTCCTTTGTCTGGAATGTTTTTTTCTGTTATCTCCTCATCTTAGTAATTTAGGTTTTTGTTGTGCACGTTAAGAAAATAAGTTTTTTTTGGTTTGTTGTTGTGTATCTAGAACTATAGCTGCTCAAGCTCTATTGTATTTCATGGGTTTTCTTGCTACACATATATCCAGATATAGTATTTACTACCTTACATTAACTCATCTCTAGACTATTTTTGGAAAAACACTATCTCGTCCATATAGGTTGGAACAAAAACATGTTTCAGTATATATTTCATAGCAGTTACCAGCGCTAGATGCCTATACCAATATCCTCTTCTTTTTGGTAAAGCCACACAGTGGCAAGTTTATTATGCTCAACCTGCATGCCACAATTACGTTCGAATACACTGTCCATCTCTGTATTTCAATGCACTTTGTGCAATCATGCACAGCCGACCTTGTTTGCAATTTCTATGTTGAATTTCTCCCTTGCGTGCTCATGTAGGACATCTGGTGTCATATACATTCCCTAATGCCAATGCGAGATGCTGCTCAAGTTGCCTGCATGTCTCGTGACTTTGTCCGTTCTTGGAGATGCCATCCCAACCTCCATTTCAGTGAGAAAACATTGGGAGAAGCAGATTTAAACCACTCCCAAAAACCACTCTGGCGTTGGTGTGAAGGCACTCAAGTTTGAGGTTCCTATTGTTTACAATAAGGATTATCGCAATCTTGATCGTCTCGAAAGTTGGCTTCATATTGCTGTTAAACCAGGGATTGAAGAACTGAGCCTTAGTCTGACAATAGACGGAATGTACAATTTCCCATGCTCACTTTTATCTGGTCAGACTGGAGGCGGACTTCGGTACCTTTTTCATGGAAGTTGTCACTTCCATCCCACAGTCAGACTTAGGGGCAGCGAACTAGGGTGTATTCTTTCTGGTTCTTTTTCTTTGGAGCGGTTGGAACTTAGGGGGTGTTTGGATCCCCAGACTAAATTTTAGCTCCTGTCATATCGAATGTTTGAACACTAATTAGGAGTATTAAACATAGGCTAATTACAAAACCAATTTCACAATCCCTAGGCTAAATCGCGAGACGAATCTATTAAGCCTAATTAGTCTATGATTTGACAATATGGTGACTAATTAGGCTTAATGGATTCATCTCGCGATTTAGCCTAGGGGTTCCGCAATTAGTTTTGTAATTAGCTCATATTTAGTTTTCCTAATTAGCATCCGAATATCCGATGTGACACGGACTAAATTTTAGCTCCAGGATCCAAACACCCCCGATCCAAACACCCCCTTAGCTATTGCGACAACATAGGTCGTCTCAAGATACCGTGCCTGGAGCGGCTCAACCACCTTGAGGTGGTATATTGCTCCGGTCTTCGAGCAATAGAAAGCAAAGCTCCAAATCTCTCCAGTGTTTTCTTTGCAGGCCTCCGCAAAGCACAGCTCTCACTTGAAAACACATGCCGTATTAAGACATTGAACAGGAGTTGTAGCAATTTCGCCTTTTGTACTGATCTTCCCTCCACCATGCCAAATCTTGAAGCTCTTACCATATATTCCGATGGTCCAGTAAGTCCAGACTATAAATTATCATTATGCACATAATATTATTGGAATTGCAGCAGTCATATAGGATTAAACTTTGACATCTTTTCAGATGGTGAGTACACCAATGATGCCTAGCAAGTTCCTCAACCTGAAGTTCTTGAGTATTTCTGTTGGCGGACCGACCTTCGATTATTTGTCTCCTGTTTCTTTTCTTTGATGCTTCCCCTTCACTGGAGACTTTCATCTTGGGGGTAAGTCACTGTTCTTCTTACCTATCCTGTAAAGATATTTGTCACTAAGGTGTAATTGTTCATACAAGTTTGGAACTGTTGACTAAAGTCTGGTTTTTTTATATTTAGGTAATCCGGGAACTCAAGCCGCGTGTCTCAGTTTTTGAAGATCCCTCAGATCTGCGGGCGATTCCAGAGCACCGTCATTCCAAACTCAAGCATGTGAAGATCATCACATTCTCTGCTGTCAAGAGTGTAGTTGAACTAACATGTCAAATTCTTGAATCCGCGACATCGCTTGTGCCTTACGTTGGACACCACTCATGGTATGCCTAGATGCTCCGTAAGCGAAACTGGCAAATGCATCTTCATGATCAAAGATGCCCTCGTGGAAGCCCATAAAGGAGTCATGGCTGCCCAAACTTGCATCAAGCCGAAGGTTCCCTCCACAGTTGAGTTCAATGTTTTGGAGCCTTGCAGCCGGTGCCATGCTGCTGGACTTTAGTTTAGATGGCCAAGTTATTGTCAGTCATGAGTATTTTGTGGTGTGGTTCCTAAATTATCAGAATCTTCAGTATTAGTTTCGTGGTGTCACTGGTGACGTGAGCTTATCCAACGATTTACTATAGCAAATGCTAGTTTTGTTGTTTCACTGCAAATCTCTCATCGTGAGTTTTCTTGCCTGTTCGCACTTCCGTGGTCTTTTGTCCAGATTACACCGTGTTCCAAGCACTAAGGCAGTAGCAAAGGGTAGCACTCATTTGACAGAACAAAGCAGATCAATTCACATTGCAAAAGTTGCAGCTTATCACTTCACTGCACTACACTATAACACTTAAACGAATGGTTATTTAGAACAGAAGTTGCCCTGCGCGATGAATCATTTTTCCTTGCTTTCTCGCTGGCCTGGGCGGCTAATGTGCTGGGGTGAGTTTGGCGGACGTTACTACGCGAGTTTATACGCCTAGCCTCGATAGGGTGTGGTCGAGCACTGCACGTTCGTATTAATTTGTTTCTGCCGCCGTTCACCAGCCACGCAAAAGGCGATCGCATCCGTGTTGCCCTAGCTAGTGGGCCGAAGAAACTACCGCCGCCGGCGCCTCGATCCAGAGGAGGACGCGATCAGCCGATCAGGCCTGCTCCACGGCTGGGATGGGATCGCGCTTCGTTTTCGTTTGTGGACGCGGCGGAAGATTATTACTAGGGTTCGCATTACATCTTGGTAAGCCGTGCTCTCTGTCTCTATTTCCATTAGTTCGTACGGCTCGCGGTGGCAAGTCACTTCGAGTTCATACGATTAATTAAATCTCGCCGCGGATGCCATGGGAACGCTCTTGATTAGCTTGCTGCTGTCTTGGTTTGGCGCGTCCATCTTGAGATTGATTGGCTAGCTGCTGCTGCTACTTCGTTTGTGCCATCAAAATAAAATTGGTTCGGTTGATGCTATATATTATTGCCAGGTCGGTCTAAATCAGAGTTACCAGGTAGCTAGGGCTTGTTTCTTGCTGCACAAAAATCTATCGTTTTATCCCTGCTGTTACATTGGTGGCAACAAATTGGCAATATACCTGCTGGTCCAGTGCCATTTAAAATAAAGATTGGCGAAATTAGGGCATCAATATCAGGTGCTTATCGTACACAAACAATAATCATATATTAGTAATTTACTTGTGACAAACTATACCTTTTGCAATTCATTCTAAGGCCTAATGATGTCCCGTGAATATCCCCCCCAAAAAAAAACCGATCTCCTTAGTTTGTTGCTCTTCTTTTGCAGCAACATATACATAGATAGACCTTCATCAAGACAAAAAGAAGAAGAAGAAGAAGAGCAAATGGCAACAATGGAAGGCGCGAGCATCCCAGAGGATTTAATCATCGAAAAGATATTACCATGGCTTCCTGCCAAGTCACTTGTGCGGTTTCGATCCGTTTGCAAGGCTTGGAATTATGAAATCCCTACTCGCCACTTCATAGAGTTGCACAGAGAACGTTCTCGACCGAAGATCGATCTGTAAACTGGCTACGACCAGCAGGCACTGACGATGGCTTCTTGCAATGTTGTTACTTCAGGATGCCGTGGATGCAGGGCTACCGTTTCGTCGCTTCCTCTCGTCACCTCATTGTGCTCGGCTACAGGAATGGTTACCTGCTGTCCAACCCGGCTACGAAGGACATACTCCATCTTCCTCCTGCTTCTTGGTATAAAGCACGTGACACTTACACTGCACGGGGTTTGGCTTAGTGTCATCACTTGGAAAATACAAGTTGCTCAGCGTATCATTTGGTACTGGAGATACATGTACATGTGATGTGTTCACTGTGGGCATCGACGACTCATGGAGGACATGCAAATCACCTCCGTTTCCTGTATCCACGTCTCACAGCATGCCTTATCTCAACGGCAACCTGCATATGCTTTCTTTGGGCTCGATTGATTTTTCGGGGTTCAAGGATGAGATTTGGAGAGTTTTACTGTTCAATCTCGAAGAGGAAACATGGAGCGCAAAGGAACTGCCAGTTGTGGAAATGATAGACCCAAGGAATTTGAACTGAGAGAAATTCGTGGCTTTCTCTGTTTCGTTTGCTGCATCCCGGGGAGAACAGTCGATGTGTGGATGATGAGAGACTATGCGAACGGTGTTTGGTCCAAGTATTTGGTTATCGATGGCACGCACTTGGGGATCAAGAAGGGGCTGTATGGATTCCCGCTGGAGGTGATGAGTGATGGAAGGATCTTCATAGAGATGGACGATGGCCGGTGGTTCTACTTTGATCCCAAGGATGGAAGCTTCCAACTAGTTGGCCATCCGGGGCGGGGCGCCCGGAACGCGGTCTATGCAGAGAACCTTGTGCCGATTTTGGGCTTCTGAGGCCACCGTTGAAAACTAGGATTCACATAAGAAAAATTCTGCACTTTTAAGCTTATTTGTTTCATCATTTCATATCATCAGTGTCTCTGAACAGTGTAATCTGTTTTTCTTTAATTTGGTCCTTTTTGTAGCATCTTGTATAAGGTTGCAGTTTATGAGTTTAAGTTGTACTATTGCTGAGAAAAGGATGACGATGAAGCTGCGTTTTGCTCTGCAAATCTCTTATCATCTGTACTCTTTCTTATAAGAAGGCATGCAAAATGCTCCCTTGACCTTTGAACCAGACCACACGGAGTGTTCCAGTTTTGGACACTAAGACTGTGCTACACTGTAACAGAACAAGTCACTGCACATAGACCACAAAGTTGCATCTCAAAATGAAACGAACATTGGATTTACACTCCGAAGCTGTTTCAGCTCCTCTCATCAGTCTGCGCTGCCGGGAAGAAGCTTGCGAGAAGTCGCTCGGGACGCCGACGAGGTGGTCCCGATGCGGCCAGCGGTCGTCCCGATGCGGCCAGCGGTCGTCCCGATCCGGCCAGCAGCCGCCGGGATCACCCGCGACGGCGTCACGACTTCGACCACGGAGAGGTTGAAAGAGTCTGTACCGAGGCGGCTCTGCGTCCACCCTTTCCGGCCGGAGAAGCCGCCGGCCATGACCCAGCAGTTCTTGAACCCGACGCTGTTCAGCGTCTTCGCCACGGTCTTGGAGATGCCGTTGTACCTGCAGGTCCAGAACACGCACGAAGGTCAGAAAGGTCACCGCCGTTTCATGAGTTCATCAAAATTGGAAGGCAGGAGCAATGGTACGGAGATGGTCAGGTGCACGGACGAGTCCATGATGATGACGTTGGAGCCCTTGCCGATCTTCTTGAGGTAGGAAATCTTGAGAGCCGTGATCTCCGCCTCGGCTTTCTTCGCGCTGCGCACCATCCCCTTCAGCTTGCTCGGAAGCTCTTCCAGCCTGAGAGCACAAGGTTGTGAGTTGTGATTACATTGTAACTGAACTCATGGCCGAGGAAACAAATGGATGCGTACGGCACAGAGATGAGCTTGTTCTTCGCGTTCGAGGGCAGCTGCGGCACGCCGGCTTTGGCCTTGTCCTTGTCGGTCCGCACGTCGATCAGGACGTAGTCTTTTGTGGTGACCTTGTCGAGAGCTTGCGCAGGGGTCAGTTCACCTGATGAGCAACAAGATGCAGCAACACGGTGAGCAATGCGAAACCGATTGCAGCATTGATGACGAAAGCAAGCGATGCAACGGGGCCAGTGCCATTACCTTTGTAACCGCGGAGGGTGAAGGAGACCAGTGACCAGACCGGCGGCAGGAGGAGGTACGCGAGGAACGCCGCTCCGGCGGCCACGACGTAGTCCCCGGGGGCCAACGACGTGATGGTCTCCACGGTCGCCGAGGCGACGGGCTTGGCGGCGTCGATGACCTTCGTGCCCTGCTCCGCCGCGGTCTACTGAGCAGAGCAAGCTCGTCAAACCAAATGGAATGGAACAGTTTCCCGTGCATGATCAAGAAGCTGTGGCTCAGAGTGGCCGAGACGTTCCCCCGGTCAGCGTACCTTGGCGGCGGTCAGAACGGGAGCGGGGTCGACGCCGGCGCCCTGGAGCGCTTCCGTGGCTTGCTTGGAGGCGCTGGAGACGACGGGCGCGGCGAGCTTGACGGCCTCGTCGGTGGCGCTCTTCAGCACCGGGAGCGCCGGCTTCGCGGCCTCGCCCAGCGCCTTGACCACGCCCGAGACCTGCTCGGCGACCTTGCCGCCGACGCCGATGGCCTGGTCCACCGTGTCCACCACCTGCGCGGCGAATCCCCAACCAAGAAACTCGCTCACGCACAATGCTTCAAGAAGGGAGGCCAATGCAACGCACGGAAGGGCGCGTACGCACCTTGGTGAGCGAGTCGGCGACGTCCTCCTTGGACAACGCCGCGGCGGGCGCGGCCGGCATCAACGTCAGCAATGCGGCGGAGCCGGCGATGGACGCGGCGTTAGCCGGCGCGCGCCGCGCCGGGCTCCTGGCTGTTGCCTTCGGCGGCGGCGGGGCCAGCGGCGCGAGGGTGGCCGACGCCGACATGGGGGCCATGGATGGCTTCGGCAGTTCGTATGGCCGTGCAGTCTAACCCACGCGCGCTGCGCTTTTGGCCACAAAGGCACGGGGCCACTGTGATGCTGGAAATTTTCGGCCACACACACGGTTTGTGGGGCAGCGAGGTGGTGAACTGGTGATCCTTTTCCCGTCATCTCGTGTGGTACAACTACAAGTCGTACGACTGAAAGGCTGGGCCGGGGTACATCTGAAAATTTAAACCCGTGTAAATGTAGCCCACATGCGGCCTATATGACAACCTTACTTTTTTGGTAAATCGGCTTAGCCCATAAAGTTGGAGAAATATGGGCCTGCAATTTGGAACCAAGACAATCAAGCCAGCCATACAGTTCTAATGGGCCTTGAATTTCGCTAGAATGCAGATTGGCCCATAAGCTGAAGGAAATCTTTCCCATTTTGATGCTTTGAAACACACCCTTCTTCTCTGGAAAGAGATACACAAAGAACTTCAGAGCACGCTTGCAAGTTGCAAGATTCTACCGAATCCCTCGAAGAAAACTGCAGGAAATACGATTTTTCACATGACTTCAGATACGATTTCTTTTTTTTTTCACATGACTTTTTCTACCAGCGCTTTATTCACCTATTCCTCTCATCTCATCTCCTCACAAGCATGTTCCATTTTTTTTTCATCCTTCTAGAATCTAGATAAGTTCCTGCTTTTTCCAAACAGCACAGGCCATGTGGGGGCACGATCAGATAGATAATCAAGCTCCTGGTTTGCTCATGTCATACACTACCAGATTATCAAACTCCAACTAGGCTGCTATCCAAGCAGCTATGTGAAGGTACAGTCATCCTAGGAGGTACTAGGGGGATCAAGCAATCACCTACCTTAATCTAGGCAACTTTTTCCCCAGCTCCTTTACTAATATCCATCCATCCAGTTTTAAACAAGAGCTGGCCAAAAAAAAGGTACTACCTTTGCTTTTGCAGGAGGCATGGCGCACTAGAACTCTTGCCGATTCTGCCCCGCCCCGCCCCCCCCCCCCCCCCCCCCCCCCCCCCCCCCCCCCACACACACACACACACAGGGCCACTTTTATCCCATAACACAAGAGTATTTATGCCCTCCGCTTTGTCCCATTGGCGTTGGCTTTTGGGGCGTCCCAGTCCCATCAGCATTCCATCACCCACCCCTTGTAAAGTTGGGAGTCCATTCCACCTTGACTCTCCACTCAGGAGATTCACCACCACCATGACCATGAACACCAATTTGATGCAAAAGCCGTCACTGTTGCTTCACAGCGAAGCAAAAGTTGTTGTCGAGTTCCTCGTTTAAGAAAACGGGATTGCTCAGGATAAGCTTGTTGCATTCCTGTCGCTGCTTCTTTCATTTTTTTTCACCCCTCTCCTGTATGTTTACTGTCAGCAAAAGTGAATGTCAAGTTGAGACCTTCAGAACCCCTGGTGGATCTCTGATCCGAATCCACTCACACAGTGCTCTCAAGCCAGATATAGCAGTGACCATGATCAATCCTCACTCGCGATGACTATTCAATTGCAAATCGAGCAAGCGAACACGGATTAGGATAACGGTGAAGCCGAGATCGACGACCGGACAAAGGTAACATGGAGAACGAATAGAATCTTGCCAATTGGGGCGATCCAAATTCAACCCCTTGTATTGAAAGACCTCGGATCGATGTGGTTGCTGACGACGACGCCAAAACAGGCAGCCGCAGCAAGTGGCCTGCTCGCTCAACAGACGACAACCCATGTAGTGCAGCCACGCCACGCACCTTCACCTGCACAGTCTCTTACTTTCTTCGCGTTACGATCCACATACACGGCACCAAATTCTGTTGCGCCCTTGCTCTGCTCGGCCTGAAGAACCTGGCTACCTAGCATGGCCGGTCACCAGTGGTAGCTGCCTGCTGGTTCGTCGCGGCTACAGGGGGAGAGTCCACTGCCTCGTAGGAATTGTTGCTAGTGCGGGGAGCACTTGCTCCGCCCAGGCCAGGACTGCAGCAGCGGCGGCAGGAGCCTTTTGCTTCCCACTTCGTCTTCTCGGGAACGGGCGGTGCTCGCGCACGATGCCCGGCCGCGCACTCGGCTCC
Organism: Setaria viridis; assembly: GCF_005286985.2. Lineage (NCBI taxonomy): Eukaryota > Viridiplantae > Streptophyta > Magnoliopsida > Poales > Poaceae > Setaria > Setaria viridis. Next base: position 36,402,695 of record NC_048263.2, read on the forward strand.
TGGATGCCCAGCTTTCCAGAGGGCTAAACAAAGCGCGCCTTGGTGGGTTTCGTTTTGCTTAATCGGGCACGACAATCGCAGCCGGAGAGAAAGCCGACCGGATTAAGCTGGGAAAAAATGGCCGGTGCGCGCGCCACAGACAGGCACAGGACACTACTACAGTCTGCAGCCTAGGCCTAGCTTGATGCATGGAGCATCCTGTCGCAGTCGCAGATAAAAAGGCTAGGTCGATTCGAAAAGAGATATTTTTGCCCAAATGGTGGTGTAGAAATTAATTGCTTTTTCTATTTTGTTTTGTTTAAAAGGGAAGCATCATGTATTAACAGGTGAAAGGAGGTGTCTCGCGGCTGCATTCTGGATGGGTTCCTTGTCGGCCTCGTGCAGACGCACCTGACATGTCGAATTGTTGATCGGCATGGCCATACTCTCCGGTTTCCTCTTGATCTTTATCTTTATATATATATATATATATATATATATACAAATTTAATTTTTTTAAAGGATTGCACGTATCCTTCGGTTGAAACCTTCTTGTCAGACAGCTGGGCTGCTGGAGATAGATTCAGATTCATACACACATACTGCAGTACAGCCTTTTTGGCCCATTAATTCTTGTCATCTCCCAACAGTGACCACCGATGCCTGAAAGTGAATGGCATTCACGCACGGATTAACCAGATGATGATGAACCCATGATGTGCTTCAGATAGACACGCAGGGATGGCAGGTTCAGAAAAGCCGGCAGGGTCAATGGAGTCGCTCGCTGCTTTTGCTGAGCCCTGCCATAGTGCCCTACCACTCCACAGGATAGTGGTGCCGTGCACTGTAGGAAATGCGCGCACAGGGCGAGACGGTTTCAGGCGCAGGTGCGGCGAGCCTTTCGCTCGACCTGGATCCATTTCCGTCCCGTCGTGCCGTCACTGCTACTGCCTGTTGTTGCTCTTTAATCTTTTTTTAATCCTTTTCTTGGAAGGTGCATTGGGCTACAACTGGTTGTGGTTGACCTTGTCTACTGCATTGCATTGCATTTCCTCTCTCTCTCTCTCTCTCTCTCTCTCTCTCCATTCCAATGGTCCTTCCAGCGAGCCACTTGCAAGTTGCAAGCGCGCGGCTAACCGAATGGCAGCCGTCCAAAATGCTGGGCGTACGGACGGGCGCGTGCCGAGTGGTTCCGAGCAGTGGACGTCCTCGGCGAGCCACTCAGGCTTCCATCACTTTGACACGCGGAGTTGCTAAACAAGAGATCAATCATTGCATCGTCTAAGCAAAAGGAGATGAGCATGGGTGTGGATACATTTGCCAACGAAGGGATCGAACTGTTTAAATTCTTGCAAAATTCCAGTGAAATTCCACAGCCCGATCGAGTCCGGACTCGCCCACCCTACGGTTCCTTTAGCTCGCCGTCGCCTCGCCTGAACTCATTTAGCCGCAGCACCAGTAGACTAATCATGATCACCAGAGCCACTGATGGACTGAAAAGATGAGCAAGAGGAACGCAAACGCTACTTGCCGATGCTGATGTGGATCGTGATGCAATGCACCTGGTTAAAATTTGATTGGAGTAGTGCTGTTCCAATTGCTTCGACTGATGGATGGATCCAAGGTTCTGTTGATGCAACGGTGCCATGATTGGCTGCTAGAATTTACTAGTAAGTAGATGCTAACGAGCAATGATGATGATGATGATGATGATGAGGCATTAGGCCTGGAACCGCGTAAATCTTGGCCATACGTATATAAAAATTCATGTGTTATTCAGTCAAGAGGAACACTAGCTAGATGGGAGCAGTGTATTCTCGGAATGCTTGAGAACATGCTGCGACTTTTTGGTGCGTCTGAATCCAACTTGAATGTTGTCCTCTTGTTCGGTGGTGAGGAGACCCACCAACTTCGCCGCCTAGCTGGTTAATTGCAACCCTGATTAGCACTAGTATTCTCCATGACAAGACACTATTTCAAATTCTCGGGAGAAAATTAAAGTAAACTCTTCTCTCACTCTTTTTTCTAAATAATTTGAAGAGTGCTCTCCACAAAGATGGAGTGCTTCTATATACAATGTCCTGTTGAATTGTAGTCAATAAACTTGCACCGAATTTTAAATACAAACTGTAGGCTAAAATAATAGCAATTGGCTGGGTCAATACCTGCGCTAGCATTTTCTTTTCCAACGCATGTCTCCGGTGCAAGCTGCAGCTGGCCGCCAAAAAGAATCTCCTTTCGGAATCAGTTCGACACCGGATATGTTAGCAAATATCACTTCCCTCGAACATCATTTTTATTCAAATATATCCGCCGGCACTCGTATAATATTTTGGCCATCCCGAAAAAGAGTATGATTCTCTTATCTTATCCTTTAATTTGCTTATAGTTTTATTAACTTTCTTTTTTTAGCTTTGGCTTGAAAGTAGAATTTATGAGCGAAAATGATGTTTTGGATATGTTTACTGGATTGGGTCCAGCTCCACTGTAGTGATTGTTACAACCAAACAGTAACAGGCACTAGTTGTTGTGTTGTTTGTGAATGGTACGATCTGGAACCAACGGCCTGGATCGATTTGTGTACAGTTGCATGCATCCATCCATCCGCTGCAGAGGTCAGGGAGTGATGTCCAGATAAGCACAGTTCCTTTCAACTGTCCAATCCAGATTTTTATTCACGAAAGTGATTTCCATGCCAGCTGCATTATCAGCCAAATTTTGGAGCTCAGACAAAACATTAGCTGCACTGTCAGAGAAATGGAACTTGGTGCATAAACACAAAAAGGAGAGAATGAATTCATACTCTTAGATGGTACTGTACGGTTTTTTTTTCCTTTGATGATTGAGCGATTAAGGATCATCTAGGTTTTTTTAGAAAATAAAAATCCATTAGAAGGATTTTGATCTAAATCACCGCTACATGTTGACAGTTGATACTACCCAAAGCGTACTCGTTTTTGAACATTACCCAAAGCGTACTCGTAAAGAGGGCTGGTTCTAGCATGCAGACTTCGTAGAAAGTTCCAAAGTTTCACCATGTGGAGCTCCAAGCTTTTTACAAAAGTGAGGGAGCACAAATAAACATCAAACACTGCGAGGACGAATCGAATACACGAGATGTGGAAAAGGGTCGACTCATAGCAGAAAGAGAGGGAAAATCTCAAACTTTTTTCGAGTGGGGGTGCAAGAAAAAGGAGTGATAAACACAATAACGCTTTTGCCTTGCCCAGTTTCCTTCCCCACTATCGCATTTTTTTGCTTTTCCTGACGGTCCACTGGGAAAAAAATCGTAAAGGAAGAAATGAAATGCAAGGGAACCATTAAGGGTTTTTTTTTTTTGAGAGGAAGGGAGCCATTTGTTCTGTGGGGCCTGCCAGGTGCCAGCCGACCTGCTTCCCGCGAAGGCCACACGGTTACGGGGATGGCCACGGAATTGGCGCTCAATCGCAGTTGGACTCGCAAAGGATGAGATTATATTCCGGTGGTGTTTGAGACGTGACGAAATTCGGAACAAAGGCTGCTTTTGATGTGAGATCTTGATTCGTTCCACGCTTGGTATAATCTCGATCAGCTTTTGTGGATGTACTGGTGTTTTCTTGCACGCTAATATTTTCCCTACGAGAATAACCTACCTTTCTTGATGATGACGTTCGGTGATATACATGTACTTGTTCCAAATTATAGTTCGTTTTTACTTCTATAAATTCATAGATTTTGTTGTGCATTTTTTTTAACAAATTATTATGCACTTAGGTATACCCTATGTCCAAACCAAAACGACTTATAATTTAGAACGGAACGGAGGGAGTATATACTAAAGTACTCGAAGAGAACTTTAGCCTCTTAGGAGTTTTTTCTCCCTTAGATGTGTATATTGAAAACATCATGTTAAAATGTTAAGCTTCTTTTTTCCGACACAAACACGCATAACACTCACGTGCATGAAAAATACCCTCGTCCTTATAAATACATATACGCAAACGGTAATAAATCTAAAAAATACGGCGGGGGGGGGGGGGGGGGGGGGGGGGGGGGGGGGGGGGAGCTGCGCCGGCATACGTGGTGCATGGAAGACAAGCCGCCGGTGAGGCCGTGACGACGGGTGGCTCGCTTTTCCTCCCCTGCCGGCGGGCCCGGCATCTCCGTGCGCGAGATTACGGCGCTGCCCCTCGGCCCCCCGCGTGCGCGCACCCGGCCGCAACGTCTCGGCGTCTCGTCGCCGCTCCGTCCCGTCCCCGCCCGTGCGCCTTCACCATCACACGGACAGATGCGTGTGGGCGAGAGCACCCGTGGGCCGTGGCCGACCGCCGACGACCCTTTTTTTGATTTTTCTTATTTCTTTCTTTCATCTACTTGTTCTCTTCCTACACGTCTCTGCTGCAGACTGGAGTACTGCATGCCGTCAATCAAAAAGATAGATAGCCAAGCAAGCGTGTGTAGAAACCGTGGCAATTTTACGTTGCTTTGGTTACGCGAATTCTCTTCTTCCAAGTTGCAGGATCGAGTTCCTTCAAAAAAAATGTAGGATTGAGACTTGAAGAGTACACGTGGACACATACTGTTTATGCTGGCAACAGATCTCGTAGACAAGAGTATCTGGGGATTGGAAGAGCAATAGATCAAAGCTTGGTTGATTTGTTTCATTAGTTGGCATCCAGCTAGATTAACATGGCAATATGCCAGGGGCTCGGTTAAACAAAACGATCGGCGGATACGCTTCCGATCATCCCGCCTAGTAGTCCCCTCCAATCAACGTAACGATACCGATTACTCCAATCAACGCTTCTGCTCTAATTTTTAGTTTGGTCCAACTTCTATGGCTGATAGGTGGACCTAAAGCGTCTATCCTTTTCTGGCTCGAAATTTCACCGCTTCACCTATCCTGTTCCGATTGTTTTTTCGATCACCACGAAACCAAACAGAATCCGCTCCCTCTTCCAACCTGCACGTTCCTTGGTGTCGTACCCTCGTAATAAGTCACCTGCAGCTGCGGCGGTCTTATCCTCCTCATCCACCTCCACCTCGCGGACGTCGCTATCTCCGGTGATAGCAACGGCAGCGACGATAAGTTCGTCTACTCTGGCTTCGCTGCAGACGACCATGGTCACGCCGGCCGGCCTGGTCGAGCTGACGAACGGCACGACGCATAGCAAAGGCCACGCGTTCCACCCGACGCCACTGCGCCTTCGCGAGCCACCGTTGGACACGAACGGCGGCGGCAGTGATAAGAAAAGTTGGTGCCGAAGGCGCCGGCAGCGATCTGGTCCTTCTCGGCCTCCTTCATGTTCGGCATCGTGTCGGCTGCCGAGGCCATGGGCGCCGGCCACAGCCTCGCACTTGTGGTCTCCCCGACCAAGGACCTCTCCTTCGGGGTGCCCACTTCCTACCTGGGCCTCCTCAATGACACCCAGATCTTTGCCGTGGAGCTCGACGCCGTTATGAGCCCGAGTTCCACGACGAGGACAACAACCACGTCAGCTTTCACGTTGACACTCTCGTGCCCGCCGCCGCCGCCGCCAGTGCTAGCTACTACGACGATAGGCCCAGCAAGAGCCTGACCCTGGCTACAGCGACGCCATACAAGCATGGGTGGATTACGACGGCATTGCGGGCTGGGTCGATGTGAGGTTGGCTCTAATCAGAATGGGGAAACCGAGGAAGCTGCTGGTCGTGGCCGAGGTCAACCTCTCGATGGGATCGGAGATGAAGAGTACGTCGGCTTCTCGTCGTCCATGGCTAGCTGATCAGCTAACATACATGCTCGGCTGGAGCTTCACCGTGGGCGACCTGGCTCCGACCATCGACATGGGTAGGCGGCTGCCCAAGGCCCCAAGCTACCTCACCAAAGCTCCAAATCTCCGTCCAAGACATTAGTAATTGCTCTTCTGGTAGTAGCCAGCGTGCTCGCCCTCGCCACGGTAGCCTGCATTCTTCTCCTCATCCGGCGACATGTAGGTCGAGCTGCACGAGGACTGGGAGATCGAGTTTGGGGCGCACCGGCTCGAGTGCTCCGTTCCATAGCCTCCTGACAAGTGGCACACACAGTCATGTAGATGGCCCTCCGATCCTCCTCTGGTGGCAGCACAAGGTGATGCCTGACAGCATCCAAGTCTACATCGCCACGGACCCATGGTGCCCGCGGGGAGCGGTGGCGGGATGCAAGAGTCTAGATTCGCTCGCCTGGGCTCAGCTGCAGTCACCATGCGGGCCTTGCCTGAGTGCCTGACGCGCAAGCGCAAAGGATCCTTGGGCGTGCCGGTTTCTGCCCAGATGTTGAGCCACTGCTGCGTGCCTATATCTATGTCCATCAATCCATGTGCTTGGGGGGCTTTCAAAGCGACGTGGCGCCTGGTGGCCATACAAGTATACAACTACGGCGAGGCGATCCTCTCCTCCAGCAGGTCTGTATGAAATTCCATTGAATCATGTGTTGCTTCCAACTATCGGTTGAGATGGGTTTTATAAGAGATTTAAATTTGTTCAAGGATTATTTCTTAAAATTAATGAGCTAATGAGCCCCGTTTGTGTATAAAGTTATAACCTATTTTAGGAATAATTGATGTATGTTTCTTCGACTAGGGGCATGCGGGGATTTATTTTGATCCCATGGCAACACACGGACATATTTGCTAGTTCGTATATATTTATCAAGGAACCGGAGAAACAAATAAAAAGAATGAAAATATTAGCGAAATCCAAGCTAAGTTACCACAAGAAATCAGAGGGTAGCTAGATAGGAAAAAGTTGATGATGTGCTTGCTACTTAATTAAATGGAAGGATTTCAAAGGAAAGTCCTTGCCAATTTATAAGGACCTTTTTCGATTAAAAAATCATAAGTCAGAGAGCCACATCATTTAGAGTAAGTTCCACAGTTTCTTCACATTATATAACCTCGTAAGAAATGACACATAGCTCTCTTATATATTCGAAGGCATATTCGAAGGACAAAAGGTAGATTGTAAGGTAAATAGTTTTCTCTTCAAGATTCAGAGTCCTCTTATCGTTTCAAAGATGCCATCCTGATAACTGTCCACGACCATTTTTGTCTCTAGCATGACCGCTTGATAATAAATAATAAATATGGAGGAAAACAGGGGAAATGACTTGCAGTTAAATTTAAGCATAGTCGTTGCATCTGACCAGTTGTGAGACGGTCATTTTCAAGCCAGATAAACTAATCTTCCAAGCACTACACCGGAACAAAGTCTCCTGGGTGGACTATGTATAATAGCCTAGCTTACAACATCTTTGATGCTCTGCAGTGAGCTAGTGAGGCCCTGATTGTCCCTGTGTGAAAGGATAGCATGTCGCTATTGTGGGGTGGTGCTTTCTCTAAACCCCTGCCACGTACACTGATGGATCCATTAGCGATTAATTATTAACTAATACTCCAAATTAAGTAATGGCACCACTGCATAAATTAACATTTCCGGATTGAAAAATCATTAGGGGGCGTTAGGATCTTTGAGCTAAAGTTTAGTCCGTGTCACATCGAATATTCGGAGCCTAATTAGGAGGACAAAATATGAGTTAACTATTAAACTAATTGCACAGATGGAGGCTAAATGGCGAGACGAATCTATTAAGCCTAATTAATCCATCATTAGGAAACGTTTACTGTAGCAGCACATTGTCAAATCATGGACTAATTAGAAATCATGGACTAATTAGGCTTAATAGATTCGTCTCGCCGTTTAGCCTCCATATTGCAATGGGTTTTATAAATAATATATATTTAATACTTCTAATTAGTATCTAAATATTCGATATGACTGGGGTTAAAGTTAGCCCTTGAACCAAACAGTCCTAAGGCGAATTGTCATGGTAGCTACGGGGAGCGAAATGCACGATCCAACGTCACAAGTTAGGTGCACAAGTATTTTACTCGGAATTGTCATGGGTGTAGCGTGGAACTTATGAAAACAGAACACGAGTTTCATTGTGTTCGTTTTACCGCACGCTCCATAAAAAAATGCTATGAAAGGCACGTGTCTCTAAAATTTACTTTAAAAAGCGGCACCTTTTTTTGCTCAGAACTTAAAATATTTTTGTCAGTATTTGAATCAATGAGAAGATATATACAATCTTATTGACTATTTTCCGATAATAACAGCCCCGTCGAACATCCTGTGGGGCACACGGGGTGCTCAACCTATACTCTTGGACCATACTAGATGGGGTCTATAGCTATCAAAAACGAAATCGCATCAGCATCTTTGATGGAAGACTTCACAACGCCGCAACCACAAGTATTTTCCCCGTATAGATAGCCATCTCACAAAAAACTAATGAGACAAAGTAAACTAAAATACATGAAGAAATACGTGTATATGCAACTAGTTTCCACATGGGATGATAGCATGCAGAAACCCATGACCATGGAGCTAGCATGCGCTGGACGAGACTTGATGGAATCTTTAGTGCAAATCATGGCCAGTAGCCTACCACATGGACCACCGGTGGCCAGACCCCGGCGCCCTACCACATTGGCTGTCGACTCCGGCCACAGGCGAGGCCACATGGCCGCGCACCACGGTAGCAGTAAACATGACCAGCGGTAGAAGTAGAAGCGTAGCCTGCGACTCCGACCCGGGAAACGGCCGTTTTGGCTGGAGGAGCCTGGAGGTGCGGCTGGACCTGGACGCAAAGGCCCCTGGAGCCCCGGACTCCGTGCCGTTGGATAATTCGGATTCCCTGTCACCGGACAGTTACCCGACAGGACGCCATGGAGCGATCACCGATTGGCTATCCGTCACCTGTTCACGGCTCGCCTTGGATCTAGCAAGGATTCGCTGCACCGTTGGAGTTTTAACTTCATTTTTGCTCATATGTAGTAGAACCAATGTTTAATCCATTTGTCGCCTTATCTTTGTTTGATAATGGGAAAACTGTTTTTCACGGATGGTGACTGTTTTGTCCTGTGAACGGTTTAGCTCCGGAAAGATTTACTGGATGTAGGTTTGTCATCTAGTGTTGAGAACTTGGTGACCAATCGTATTCATCATGCTTGCTGCCATGAGTATGATGAAACAAGAGGGATGAATAGGTAGTCCATGAATTATTCGGAATCTACATGTTGATATTTAAGTTTTCTTGATAGTTGTAGTGCCTTTGGTTTGCAAATCAACTCCATCCAACATTTTCTTAGGAACGGCATGCTTCTAGAGAATGCTTCGCAAGAACCATATGCGGCATGACGATGGCAACATCGTCTCGTTTGGCAAACCAAATAAAAACGTACTCCTTCTGTCCCAAAAAGAATAATATTTTGACATTCAAAATTTGTCAAAAAATGATGTTCTAGATTTAAATCTTATGCATGCATAATTTGTACGTTGATCTCGTGCATGCATGATTAAATGGAAACATATTTTCTTCATTTTCTGTATGCAAAATGAAGTAACTAAGGGTACATGCGTCTTTTTCATCACTCCTAATTTGCCTAGAAAATCCTAGAAAGTCATTCTTTTTGGGACGGAGGGAGTATATTGTACTATCAGTGCCCACCAGTGACACAAACCAAACACACCGCTAGGTTTCCATTACGTCACCTAACAATAAGGAGCATAATTTTAAAAATTATGGTTAAAATTATTTTAGTGATACTTGTTCTTGCGAGATAGTATGCTAGGAGAGAAAACACCCCATTACAAAAATAGCTTTGCCATTAAGAATTGATAAATATCAGCAACAGTGCAAGTGACATGTGGTTCGTGTGTGATTTTTACCCAGAGGAAATATAAGAATATGTTAATACCCAGCAAGCTGACTTCAGCATACGGTGTAGATGGTCCCGTGACAGAAGATCCTGAGCGAGTATTGACCATGCCTTTGAGTCTTCTAGCGGGCTACCATTTCTCACCTGTCAGCGCAAAAGATCAGATCAGACGAGATCAGATCCTCTCCTACCGGCCTAGCGCTAACACCGTTCGTCTCCCGCGCCGGCCACCCACCGCTGCCACCGGAGGGCAAAACCGTCAACCCACCATGCCCCGGCTCCTATAAGAAGCCCCCTCTCCATTTCTTCAAACTTTTGTTCCAGTGGCCTCCAAAAGAAAAAATATTAGCGAATATTAAAGCCCTTTCATCATCGATAGATAGAAATCTAGAATATAGAAAAACAAGCAAAAAAGGATTTTCCTTTTTGCTACTCCGTCGTCCACCAGCTTCCTCCGGCCGCCGTAGCGTAGCCGAATTGTCCCGCTTCGGGGCTCGGTGGCTTCTCCGGCCGGCGAGAGTCTGTCTCCGGCGAGTCTTCGCTCTCCTCCGCGAGGCTGAGGGGATCCCCTTGGACGCTCGGAATTGGGACGGGATGATGGGATTTTGGCTGATTCCGATGGAGACTCCGGCGAGGCTTCTGTGGAGCACCAGCTTCTTCCGCCACAAGATCGCCGCCATGCTCGCCTCCTCCTCCTGCTTCTTATAGATCCGATCCCTCACCGTCGTCGTCGGCAGCTAGTTTCTGTTCTGTACATACGTCGACGCGCGTATAGTTAATTTTCTCTCCTATAAAGAAGTAAATAATCTCGATCCATGGAGTCCGGCCGGCTCATCTTCAACGCGACGGGCTCCGGCGCCGGGCAGATGCTCTTCCTGGACTGCGGCGCGGGCGGCGGCGGCTTGTTCCATCGAGGTATTAGTCCCATCTAGATTTCCTTCCTTGTCAATTTCATCTTGGTGCGCGTGGTGCTTCGATCTTGGCTCGGGATTCGTGTGTACTGATTGGGGTTGCCATGTGGGAGTGATGAAGGTGGGAGACCGATGATGATGGGCCTGGAAGAAGGGCGCGGCGTAAAGCGGCCCTTCTTCACCTCCCCCGACGAGCTCCTCGAGGAGGAGTACTACGACGAGCAGCTGCCGGAGAAGAAGCGCCGCCTCACCCCGGAGCAGGTAACTGGTCAACCCGGCCGCTCTGGCCACCATGCTAGCTAGGCAACACGTGGATGCGTGGCGTGAAGCATGCATGCGCGCACGTGCAGGTGCATCTGCTGGAGAGGAGCTTCGAGGAGGAGAACAAGCTGGAGCCGGAGCGCAAGACGGAGCTGGCCCGCAAGCTCGGGCTGCAGCCTCGCCAGGTGGCCGTCTGGTTCCAGAACCGCCGCGCACGGTGGAAGACCAAGCAGCTCGAGCGCGACTTCGACCGCCTCAAGGACTCCTTCGACGCCCTCCGCGCCGACCACGACGTCCTCCTCCAGGACAACCACCGCCTCCGCTCACAGGTACGGTAACCCTCCTCCTCCTCTCGCTCCTATCCATGGCCTCCGAGTACGTTGCTGATGGATGAGCCGGCGATCTGTGCGCTATTGTTTTGATTAAGGTGGCGTCGTTGACCGAGAAGCTGCAAGAGAAGGAGGTGACGGACGGCGCTGGCGCCGACGCCGCGGTGTTGCCGGTGGATGTCAAGGCCTCCCTGGCCGATGACATCGAGGAGCCGGCCGCGGCCGCGGAGGAGGCGGCGTTCGAGGCGCAGCAGGTGAAGTCCGAGGACAGGCTGAGCACGGGCAGCGGCGGGAGTGCGGTGGTGGACGCGGACGCGCTGCTGTGCGGCCGGTTCGCCGCCGCCGTCGACAGCAGCGTGGAGTCCTACTTCCCCGGCGGCGAGGACCACTACCACGACTGCGGGATGGGCCCCATGAACCCCTGCGCGGGAGGGATCCAGTCGGACGATGACGGCGCGGGCAGCGACGAGGGGTGCAGCTACTACCCCGAAGACGAAGCAGCCGCCGCCGCCGCGTTATTCGCCGGACACGCCAACCCCCACGCCGCCGAGGACGAGGACGCCGGACAGATCAGCTGGTGGATGTGGAACTAGGCATTCCGCATTCTTCCCGCGCCGATCGACCGTCAAATTGATCTTGTGTTGTCAAGAACTCGTGCCTCTGTTTTCTTTCGCAACGTTGCTGTAATATGGTGAATTCCTAGCTACTGTTTGATTATGGAGAAGGTGTATGGATGCATGGTAGGGTAAAATTGGGCAGTTAATATTGTTAATCCCAATCAGTTGTGGTGTTCGATAAGATTAAGAGATGAGTTGGGGTGAGAAATAAGTGCATGGAGACAAGCACTCTTTTCATGGCACAGTGCGTTGTGTCAATGAGATTTACTAGTCATCGTCGTCGTGCCATTTTGTCAAGATCAATTGGAGTTTTAACATTTACTGCATTCATTTTATTATGATTATTACGGAATTGTTCTTTAGCTAGCGGTCAGTTGTATTAACCTGAAGTCATAGTAAGAACGAAGAAAACATGCATGACCAGCAGTTGCATTAGATGCAACCTACAGTATTCAGCTTCCAGTTGCGAGTCAAGAGATGGCATCTGTACATCATGTCAACTGAATCTTTCGCCTGCGATCAACTGAGTCAAGAGATGGCATCTGTAAATGGAACATGGAAGCAATACTGCTTCTGAGCAAACACTAATGTATCAGAGTATACTGGTAACACCAAATTAAGTATGGATCAGTGCGCCTGGAAAAGCTCGAACATGTTAAACAAGCCTTCCAATTGCGCAATGCGAGCATGAGACAAATTCAGCTTTCTTTCCCTTTCATCCTTTTGGACTAGCACGGACAGGAAACTTGAATACGAGCGGCAACTTTTCACATTCATTACACAGAAAATGGATGCCCCGGCAAATCTGCCTGCTATTCTTGGTCTGCTGTTCACTTATAACCATCTGCTTTCAAATGGTATGTGTGCTAACTTTTAATAGAAATTTTGCAAGTGGATGTTGAGAGCACATACTTATTTCATTATTTGTCGTTAGGACAAAGGACAATTGTCCAACAGCTAAACCACATAAACAAATGGTGTCCTCCAGCAAATTTATAGATGTTTTGAACTTTGGCACGGTGCATAATTCAGTTTAGAGGATGGGTGTGAGATGAAGGCCAGGATATATGTGAGTGGCTTGTTACACGCACTTTGTGTTTTCCATAAGTGTGCTTTCCAAGTTTTGTTGGAAGGTCTTTTCCTCGAATATATCTGGAAAAGCTAGCATGCGGAGATAGAGAGCAACAGGAACTGAAAGTTGTTTCCCAACAGTGTCTGGATCAATACTGAATAAAAATGTGCTGGTAAAAGGAAGCCTTTCCCCCTCTGCTTGATCCAATCCTCTCAAAAGAGGAGTGCCTTTATTTACCCGCCACTCCCCCGCTCTGCTATCGTTCTCACCTGCGACTCTTTACTGTTCCCAAGGTTGATCCATCCCTCTCAAAGTCTCATCCTCCCATCAGGTTTGCCCTGGCACAACAAAGGCATCTTAATCCCTGACGCCCAGTAACATGCTATATAAACACGCCACCTGTTTGCTGTAATCACAATTATTTACTATCGCAATTTCACATGCTTTCCTGAACTAAGCACATGCTCTCATGCAGGGTGACTTGGCAATTTTTAACACATAAGAAATCTCACCTCTAGGACAGGTGTCAGCTACTAACGACGTTCCTCATGAGCCTCTGACATGCTTAGGGGCCAGATTAAGCCTGGTATGTATCATGCAGTAGCACATGCAGCATTAACAAAAGCAAATTTCGGCTCCCGGCCGCGATTGGACAGCGGAGCGGCTTTTGTCCGTGTAGTCTGTACAGCCCCACTAAATCGCCAAGATTCCATCTTCCCTCCTCGACGGCGACGTTGTAGAAAAGCCTTTTTTATTTTTTAAAAAAAGCCGCGACCATGTGCCATACCATATGAGGCCGTGCGTTTAGTGTCCACCCATCATCTAATCGACCCGGTAATCTCAGTGCTCGTCGGTTAGAAAAATCTGTGCCTGCCGTCCGCCTGGCTGGGGGATGAGAATATTTGAATTTTGATGGTGGTGGCCCTCGCCGTCCAAGCATATATCGTGGTTGCCATCGGCCCTGTCACGGAAAAGCAGAGAGTGTTTTCGTCTCTGAAGCCTGAAGGCGACCGCAGGAGACCGACGGGACGGACGGAGGAGAAGGCGTGTGTGGTGTGGCGATGCGGCTACTGGTATCAGGGGGGCGTGGGGCCAGTGGCTTCCGATCCATGGAGGAAATGAGATGAAATTGATCGGGAGTAGCCAGTGTTAATGGCGCGATGTGCGCGCGCTGGCCGAGCAGACGTGTGAGGGAATAAATGGGGGATGAGATGAGATCAGATATCCACCGGGGATGATGAGCACAGCCGAGACGAGGAAGGAGGTCAGGTCTCGGCGTGGCAGCCCCAGCCGTCGTGTTGGCCTGGGCACCAACCGATGCCAAGGCCTTCGTTTTCATGGCGTCCCGGTCGTCCGACTCGTCCCCAGCACAGCAGGCGCGGGGTTTTTGGCGTCTTGCCCGCGCTCGAGATTAGCTGTCGTCTGGCCTCTGGGGATCGGCATGAGCTGACTGGCATAATCGTCGAGAAAGTGTTCGCTTGGTACCAGCAACCGGGGCCGCACGGCACACAGCCTTTTGCTGAAAGAAGATGCCTGGCCGTTAGATGGGTCGCTCGTTCGACGCGACGCGACTTTTGTCGCGATAACGAACGGCACCGGTGGCGGTGTGTGTGCACTGGGAATCGCAGGAACGGAGGTGAGAAGAGAGGAGGCCCAGGGTGGTGTGGTGGAGCAGGGGCGGGCGGCGCGCGAGGCAGCCAGGCAGGAGCAGATGGTGGGGCTTGGACTGCGGGCAGTAGCCCTAGCCCAGTAGGGTGGTCGCGTCGCGTGGCATCGCATCCGGTGGACGCTTTCCCCAAGGTTGATCTCCCCCCACCCGATCGATCCCCTGCTCCGCCCGCCATGTTACGTGTCCGGGACCGGCTACCCGGGTGTCCCCGCGCGACCCCAGCCAGCCTCGCACCGCACGCATCGCCCCAATCACCAGGGGATCAGCTGGTGAGGTTGCAGCTGCCCCGGGCGGCCCCCATGGCCCCATCCCCCGCGCACTCCAATCCCGGGCGCCGATGCGCCGTCCGTCTGAGTTGCCATGTGCTCTCCCTCTCCTCCTGCTGCTGCGCTCTTTTGCGCTGTGCAGGGAGGTTGTTGTTCTCTTGTTGATTTTGTCTCAGTATGCTACGCTCAGCTGTTGGCGCGAGTAGGCCCAGGCAATTCTGCTACGCAGCAGAAATAATTGATCAATCCAACCTCAACACATTTGCGTTCCATCCACACTGTCATCTTAAGGTTCAAACATTCCTGTGGCATCCTGGCAATGTAATCCAGGAAGCTCCCGCGCCGCTGCCCATGTGGTCAGCTGTGTGTGGTCCGCTCCAAATAGAAGTATCCCAGCCCATGTCGCTACCATATAGCCCAATATAAAGGGCCTAACTCATCGTCTTGCATAGAACGGCCGGCCTATGGCGATCCATCTGTACTAGTATATTTTGGTGTAGTACTACTATAGCTTACAGTGCTGACGGGACAAGGTGAGACAATGGGTCTGTTCGCTTCAGCTTATAAGCCGGCTGAAAAGCTGAAACGGCTGATTTGTTGTGAGAGGAAAACACTGTTTGGTAGCTGATAAGTCGACTGAATAAGCTGAAGCAAACAAGCTGAATATACTCCGGGACGGGATTCACTATATCATTACCCGTATTACCATTTTTCACTATACAGATTTTCAAATCAAAGGATATTCTTTTTTGCAACAAAAAGCAATCAGCTAGAATTTCAGTGACATCAGACAGCAGTTAGGTCAGGCTGCCTTTTCGCACGGCGTCTAGCGGATTTCTCCATTTGCTATTGTCTTCACCTTGCACACCCCAGCCGAAGTCGTGAACGGGACATCTTTGTAGCACGCCACAAGCTCGCCGTTACTGTGAAGGTCAGCGGCTAGCTTCTCCCAGACCTTGCTCTTGCCACTCAGAGAAGACTCAGGCTCACCCGAGTACCCAGCAAAGGTGACCCTCTCCCCCACGGCAGCATCCGCTGGTGGCTCGACCAATTCAACCTATAGATTCGCGGGAGAGTGCAGCGTTGTTATACTTCAAAATAAACAGTGATACTGCATATTGGCGTGTTTCCAATTTCAGAGCATAACTTTATCACACGTGAAGCTATACAATGTCTTACCTTGGTATGGTCGTCACTTGATGCGGCCAGAACCATGGCGTGTGATTTTATACCTCGCATCACCACTGGTTTCAAATTGCAGATAACGCACACTTTCCGGTTCTGCTCATTCATAACAAACATTACATGGTCAGTGACCCCAACCCAGGGCATCTCGAGAACATATCTAGGAGAAGCACAAATGATGTGTTAGTAAAACTAACCTGCATTTCTTCAAGAGGAATGTATTTGACAAGGCCGCTAACCACTGTTCTTGGAGCCTCCTCTCCAACATCAATTTCCTCTACGTACAGGGAATCAGCATCTGGGTGCTTCTCTGCTTTTCTGATAAGCCCCACTCGAATATCCAACTTTGCAACTGAGACTTCTGCCTCTGCTGCCTTAGATTTTGAGTTACCAGACTGTTTCTTTTGTTCCTTTTTTGAGCCTCCCTCTGGATAAAAAAAAGAGAGAGAAGAAATAGATAATTACTTGCTGGAATTTGAAATGGCTTGGAGGAAAATAATTCAAACAAGAGCCGAAGCACTTCAAACAAGATAGAAAGGTTGCAATCTACCATGAAGCTGACACTTGCATGATAGTTCTTGTGTTTGTTCTCCAAAATTATGCTAGGAGCTCTGGTTCACAATTAAGATACAGGGGGCATCCAGGTTAGAGCTCAGGTGGGCAGGGTGCTTGACAGCACACCTGCCAACTGAGCAAGTGCTTGATCTCTAGATATTACTTATTGTAAGTAGAGTAGTAGACATATTAAGTGCACAATTCTCCAATAAGTTGACCAACGTGAACTTTTCTCTTTTTTTTTTTGGAATATGCAACAGAAAAGGCAGTTCTGCCTCATATTCTGGGCTTCTAGCGAGTACGAAGAAGAATAAATTAGAGTATCCAAACAATTACCAGATAATGTGGTGCTTTTTAGCTGGTTAGCAATTTTCGTAGCTTCAGCATCCGCCACTGCTTTTGAGCTCCTCTCAGCTTGACTGCCTGCATATTTTTCCCTATGCTCACTCACCTTTTCATCTTCCTGCAATCATTGCAAGTTATGAGGTGTAAAATTATGGCCAGTAGACCAAAATATTCTGAATGTAAGACGCACCAATTCCTCAAACAGAGGTACAGGCCTCCCTATTTTGTGCCCTGCTGATAGAAAATCCCAAGGAGTTTTTGCCTTCACACTTTCTCCTTTTTCTTCACTCAATGAGAGATGTTCTTCTGGGGACAGGTTCAATTGATGTAGCACCTTATAGAAGATAACACACAGTGAGGTTTGGGGCAAGAATGCTATTTGAAGAAACTCCGACAACACTCTGTAACAACCAAGATCACACCTTATTAGAAAAGGAAGGCATGAAAGGCTCCAGCAGACAGGCAAGGAGATAGACAAGACCAACTGAAGTTTTCATCACAATTGCACAGCTTACTGGATCTTCTTTATAAAGTTGCCAAAATACACTGTTCTACATTATATTAGCAAATCAAAGATAAATAAATGTTAGTAGAGGGAAAAAAACGGTAAATGAAAGAAGGGAAAAAAGAATTACTTGCAAATAAGCATTTCCCTCACTAGAGATACCCATTGCAATCTTCAGTCCTTGTTTCAGCTTAACCTGTCATAAGAAGACCAATACAGTTGAAAAACCTGGCAGCTGACGTGGCAAAACATAAGGGTATACATGCACAAGTTCATTGTTTAGTGTTTACCTTTTCCATTGCATCGATATATTGTTCAACCCATTTACTGGTTTTTTTTGCAAGCTCAATTGTCGGTGGATGTGACTCAGCACCAGGAGCATCAGGTATAGTTGAATCATACCCAGCTCCTGCAAAATAATAACAAAATGAACTCTCACAAAAGTGGAGAAGGTAATAGGACTGATCATTAACCATATATGATTTGTATCAGTAGAATCCTCAGATGGTATTATGTTTGGTGTAAGACTGACTAACCAGCTGGTTTTGCAATAAAGCTTAGCACACGATTGATGAAGTTTCCCAGGTTTTTTAATAACTCGCTGTTCGATTTGGCTTGCAAATCAGTCCATGTAAAGAGTGTATCTGACGCCTATGTAAATCAGATCAAATGTGTTTGTTAAACTGATGTCATAAATAGAATATCACTGGACAAGTTTTGGTATCAACCTCAGGGCGATTCGTAAGCAGGTAGTATCGCCATACTTCAGGAGGAATATTTGTATTCTTTGCATCATTACCAAAAACTCCGATACCTTTACTCTTGGAGAATTTTCCTACATGCAAGGAATATTTAGTTATTTGCAGGAAATAAACTGTACATACTGCAAAATATTTTTAAAACACAAAGAAAGTTTGGAAGAAACAACAAACTGTAGGCAACACACCAATATACCACATCTATTTAAGAGAAAGCACTTAAAGTGTAGTTTATCAGCCACAATGTATAAATATTTAGTTGATTGAACAAATGAAAACTGAAGAGAAGCATGTCTGAAGACAAAATACAGAACTGGTAAACTAGAGATATAATAATTTAATATATTCAGCAATCTTATGGCGTGAACTGTCCAATTATTCATTGAGTCTCTAGCAGTACAAGATCAACATTGATCAAAAGGTCCAACTCCAACATATCTTCCAACCCAGTTCAAGTAAACACGCGTTTTTAGCAAATGTGGATAGCTCACATGATGGCATGGGCTGCATCTTAATGTGAAGTTAACAAATAGAAAAACGTAACAATTATCACGTACCTGCTTCATAATTTAAGTATTCAGTAACACTAATGGTCTTCATCATTGTCCAATTTTCACCAGTTCCTAGTAGTGTTGAAGGGAACATGATCTGAAAACACCTTCAAATTAATAAGCACTTAAAAAGAAGTGCATGCAATAGAAGAAATGGCAGAGTTCACAAGTGCCACAAACATAGTTCGGAAATATTAATATACCTAGAAAACATTGGTGTCTCTATGGAGTAGTGATTTTCTATAAAGAAAATGAAACTTGGTATAGAAATGGTGTCAAAAGCACAAAGATGCCAATTGTTCAGAATCACGTGGTCATGATAAAGCAATCTCTAATGACTCAAGAAAATGTTCGCGTGTTATAGACATCATACCGTGTGAAATGGCACATTATCTTTGCCCATGAACTGAAATAATTCCACATTATCAGGATTCTTCCACCACTTCTCCCACTCAGGTGTATAAGATGCTGTTATAGACACATAGCCAATCGGCGCATCGAACCAGACATAGAAAACCTGAAATAATCGGAATGGGAAATCAGATACATTCATAACTGTAGACTTCATATGTGATATGACCAAACCTTATCTTTATACTTCTCGATTGGAACAGGGACTCCCCATTTAAGATCTCTTGTGATGCAGCGTGGCTTTAGTCCTTCCTTCAACCATGCATTTGTCGCTTGAATGGCATTTTGACTCCACATACCAGCTACTGAAGTATCATTGATATAGTTTACCAACTTGTCTTTCAATAGAGGGAGATCCAAGAAAAAGTGATCTGTTTCACGAACATGAGGGGTATTCTTACAGACCTACAATGAAAATTCAGAATACCAATAGGACGTTTACTATTCACATTTTGACGCCGTCTTATATAATTAGATCAACAATAATGATACAGAAAAATGATAGTGTACAGCAAGTACTGTGTATGCTTACCTTACACTTTGGATCAATTAGTTCAGTTGGATTCAACATATGACTGCAATTGTCACATTGATCACCTCGCGCAGCTTGATTAGTACATCCTTCTGTAGGGCATGCTCCTTCTACAAGTCTGTCTGCCAAAAATCTTTGACAAGTATCACAATAAAGCTGCAAAACAGAAAATTATTGTACACTGGATAAATTATATGGAGCTGAATATACAAGTTTACCACAAACAAGCTGTACCTGCTGCATGGTATTTTCTGTGAGACAATTGTTTTTCATCAGTTTATGGAAAATTGCTTGGCATATTTCTGTCTGCTGAGGAGAGGACGTTCGTCCAAACTTGTCAAATTTTATGTCAAACCACTTGTAAACCTCATTATGGATAGCATGGTACCTGCATTTTCAGTAAAGAAAGGTTTCTATGAAGAAAGTGTTTTTCTTTCTTTCTTTCATTTGATATATGCAGCTAAGAAACAAGCTAGCAAATCAAGAGTGATAGTTGAATACTTCATGTATACAAGACAGTAAAAATCAATGGGTCTAGGGATAGGTCAAATGATCAAGCACTAATCAAACTGTAGCCAATGAAGATACAATGAAACAGAACTGCAGGATCACGATTAAGTCATCGGTCAACTATTGCAAGAATCAAATCCACTTGGTTCAATATTGTAGCACGAACACTTGTGTTCAATGTGATTTAGGAATAACAGAGCCTAAGTGCCTAACTGAAATTCATCGCAAACCAATTTATTCGACGTAATTTCCCCTGTATTCAAGTTCAATTATCAACCATCATAAGGCAGTGAAGAGTGTCTAGCGAATTGACGTCACGGCGCAAAAGAATCAGCAATTCACCTCGCCTCGCCAGTTCGCCCTGTACCTAAAACTCCCGAAATCAGACAGCCCAAACGAAACTATATAACACTAAAACGAATCATCTGCGCACCCAAATTACCAATTGATCGAATTCCCAATTAGAAGAGAAGCACCGCCCGACTGGAAGGCAAGGATTTCAGGCGAAGGGCCTGCTGACTCACTTGTCGCAGATCTCCTTGGGCGAGCACCTCTCCTCCATGGCCTTGGTCTCCGTGGCCGTCCCGTACTCGTCCGTCCCGCATATGTAGAGCGCGTTGTACCCGCGCAGCCGGCAGTAGCGCGCGAACACGTCGGCGCTCAGCACACCTGCGCGCACACAGCCGAATAAAATCCCCGTGAAGACGAACGGCGAAGGGCCGGAATTTAAGTCAGGGGATAATTCGCAGGGGAGCGGGCGCGGCGGGGAGGAAGGGAGGGGTGCTCACATCCGATGATGTTCCCGAGGTGCGGGACGTTGTTGACGTAGGGCAAGGCGCTGGTGATGAGTATGTTGCGGCGGCCGGGGATCGGCAGCTTCGGCGGCGGCGGCGGAGGCGAGGACGACGACGCCATGGGTCCGCGGGGCGGAGGTTTTGCGGTTGTCCGCGTCACCGCCCACTAAAATCCTCGTGGCCTCGATGACGTCGACGGGTTTCACCCCATTTAAAACCCGCTGTGGCCTTCTGACAGCTGGTCCCACCTCGGGTCAGGTTCCATTAGTAAAGCCGGGTTATTGGAATCTTCGTCGTCCCATGCAGCTCGCAAACCGGTCGCCTTCAACCGGACAAATTCTGGTACCAGGGCACCAAAGAGATTCTGACGCTGATGCACGCGTATGAATATAGGATGGATGCAGTGGTTGAACCTGACGGGTTCCTACGCGGCTATGCCTTTGCTCATTCCCAATTGATTGCTTTGCCCACCTCAGTGGCGACTGGCGAGGCATTTGTTCAGAAGAGTTCAGGATTCAGACGTGAAGTTCCTTCGCGCATGTCATCTGTATCTGATTGTCTGGAGCTTCGATCAAGTAAATTTTCCATCGCTGACGGTCGCAGATCCTGTTGATTTACTCCGGTCGGGAAGCTTTTCCACTGGAAGGAACACTGTCAGGGCAACAGCAAAAGGAAAAAAAAAAGAACAAGGGCAACTCGCACAGCCATCGCAACAGCCAACAGAGGTGGCGCCAAACTGCCTCTACCGGTCGTGGCGTCGCTTTCCCCAGCCCAGCTCACCTGGCCGCACCGCGGTTCGAGTCACCCGGTAATCTTCCAAGCCCCTAGCAGGGCAGCACCTCTTGTCGTTTTCACCAACCCAGATGGGCCTTCTAGTGCCATGTACTGATCATTCAACAGTCGCAGTACCCGGTGAGCGATGACCATTTGTTAATCCGATCCAGCACACCGTTTCTTCCAAAGCGAAAGCTTAAAGAATTCAATAATGCTATCCGCAGGACGATCGATGCTGTCGCTTTTAAGAACATGTACTGTGCGGCAAGTTTGTCAAAGAAGCCGGTAATGAGATAGGCATGGAAGATGAATCGATGCAATCGACCTGCACCAGAAGATCCATCGACCCTGCTGCGAGGTGGTTCTTCTACAGCCACTTGCGGATTCCTCTGACTGTCCACTTCTATGGCTTCGGTTAATCTCCTCTGCCCCTCTCGCTTGTCGTCCTAGCTAGGCGCCGTGTCGTGCTCGTTGCGTCAATGGCGGGAGTGACGCTGTCCGTGCTCCTCCTCGTCGCCGGCGTCGTGGCCATGCTCGTGCTGCACATCCTCATCGTCTTCTGGGCGCTCAGGCGGGGCGTCGCCCTCCGCGCCGCGCCGGACGAGGAGCGCGCGGCGGCGGAGGGGCTGTCGGCCGAGGATCTCGACGGGCTGCCGTGCCACGACCACGAGAGCAAGGCCGGCGCGGGCGGCGGCGAGTGCGCGGTGTGCCTGGAGGCGTTCCGGGCCGGGGACCGGTGCCGGGCGCTGCCGGGGTGCGAGCACGGTTTCCACGCGCAGTGCGTGGACCCCTGGCTGCGCAAGAGCCGCGTCTGCCCCGTCTGCCGCGCCGTGGTCGTCGTCGTCGCCGTCGGCCGCGGCAAGGCGGCCGGCACGGTGGCCGCCGCCTCGTCGGAGGTCGTGGCTGAAAGGCAGGGAGGCGCGGATCGGTAGCTGCTAGCTAGTGAGTTCGGCTTCGACTTTGCCGTTTGATTCGTTCGTGCTTGTTCATACAGACAGAAAGAAGCAGTTGGTTCTTTGCATTTGCGAAATCTTTAATTTGTTTAGTTGCTACCAGTGTAATGTTCAGTTCATCCTTTGTAATTACGAGCTGATTTGATTCATTCGATAGTGATTACGAGTTGAGAAATCGATTGCGTCCACAACCTGGCCAAATAGGGTGACGTTTCACGACCATCCGGTCCGTGTCGTCGGCGTTGATTTGCTCGATAACCACTAGTCAGAGACAATTTAAACAAGTTCAGCTTGCTTGTACGCCGAGGCGGACTGAACATGAGCTGCGGCAGTTTGGCTTGAGTTCAGCTGAATCCGCACTGGACGTGATGCCACGGCGGAGCATATTCCAAAGCTCCCCATCCCGCGGCCGCCGCTGCAGGCCTGAACTCGTTTAACTGTTACCCATGGCTGTCGACCACATCATTACCTCGTCATCGCATTGTTAAGTCGATCAAGTCAAATTCCTCAAAAAGAAAAAAGTCGATCAAATCTTCTTGCTTCTGCAGAATTCTCCCGATTAAAGAAGAATCTGGTGGCGGTGCTGGTACGGATGGGCAGCCTGTCCGTACATCACATAGTACTGCCATCTCAGCAATGGGAATATTCAACGGATATACATCTGGCAACATCATCGACAAGATTATTACTGGATCGTACATCCTCGTACGCCACCTACCGAAGCAGATAGGAACTCCAACGAGGACTTTCATCACAAGTTCAGTGAAAAGCTGAATGATGTAGTGCTTGTTTGGTCCAGACTCCAGACATTCCTGACAGCAAGGATCATGATGCAGCCATTTTTTTTGTAATTAGTACGAAGTATTGTTAATAACATAAATTTATAGTACTCGTAGTCGTAGCAACATGGACGAATTCTACAAGTAAACTGCCGGCTGCAACTTCTCTAGCGTGACCACTACCACACCTGATCACTCAAAAGTCAGAAAGCAAACAAGTCTTCTCTTTTTGTCTCTGTCCTAACTCCTATCCCATATCCTGGACAGCTTGTCTTCTGGGCGCGCGCGTCAGTTCCTTGCTTCGATTGCATGGCTGGAGCCCACTCCGTCGTCTTCCTCGCCACCGGCCTCGCCATGGTGTTCGTCGTCCACGTCCTCGTGCTCTTCTGGGCGCTCAACTGGTGCTGCCGGGCCCAGCCCTCGTCCCGCGTCGGGGAGCGCGCTGAGGAAGAAGGCGGCGGCGGCCTTTCCGCCGAGCAGGTCGGCGAGCTGCCGTGCCACGAGTGCAAGGAGGGGGCGCCCGTCGGCGGCGAGTGCGCGGTGTGCCTGGAGGCGTTCCGCGCCGGCGACCGGCGCAGGGTGCTGCCGGGCTGCGAGCACGGGTTCCACGCCGAGTGCGTGGACTCGTGGCTGCGCAAGAGCCGCCGGTGCCCCATCTGCCGCGCCGTGGTGGTGGCCGCGCGTGGCAAGAACGCCGGCGAGGAGGAGGCGGCCACCGCCCTGGAGATCGTTACCCAAAGATAGCTAGGCTGCCTTTTCCACGTCACGGGTATCATGGCAAGAAACGCCGTAATGTTTGATTGTTTGGTGTTGCCTTAGGCCATTCTCAATGGCAGTTTTATGGACAATAAATGAGGTGTCATGTAGGCAATTGTGATGACATGGCGCTCTATTTATGAGGTAAGAGAAGAAATTAGTTTCATGGGGATGAAACCATGTGTACACGGTTTTCAAAATGCTTGTATCTTGCATGTAACCTTGGAAAAAACAAAAGATGAAACAATGCATTGTGTGAGGTATTTCATCTATGAAATAAATACATTCTTGCTTATATGGCACTCTTGGAAATATAAGCATGAACTTTGCATTGAGAATGACCTTAATTTGCCTTGCTTTTGCATACATGTTGTATATAGCTGTAATGGATGCGAGCCGCGTCTTAAACCATCTTGTTTGTAGAACTGATTAGCATATTTTGTTGGCTTAATTAGCTAGATCGAACCGGGCTATAAAGATTCTTTTTCAGCTTGTACATATATTTATAGTCTTTTTTTGAAGTGACTTTTTTTTGAAACGAAATATATTTATAGTCTTCTTGGTATTTAAGAAGAATTAAACTCCCAGTCCGTTCTATGTAAATTCTCTTTATCTGATCTAAATCACCGAAAATGAAGGTTGTCTCCAATTGCTCAATCTCAAAGTCTAGCTTAGGTAAGTCTAATTCATGTCACCTTCACCTTAGAGAAAGGATTTCATCAAAATCAATACATTTCTTCAGACCAAATCCCTTCACAACAAGTCTGGTCTTATACTTTGGATGTGACATGTGTTCTTCTTGTTTGAGTGTGTTGACCAACTTGTGTCTTTACAGCCTTGACATTAGACAATTAACAACCCATATGTATAGTACTTATGCAAGGAATGATCTATCCTTTCTTCCATAGCCTACATCAACTCTTTGTTCTCATATTCCATTGCATATGCAAAACACTTAAATTTTTGAATTATTAGATATTAATACCATATATTGATCTGAGAAAATATGGTGGAAGGAACTCAATCTCTACTTGATCTGATTTTCTCGGTGGAAGTGTTGGTGGATCTGTCCTAGTTGCTGCTCATCCGGGTCATTGGTTTCGGCATCCAACTCATATTGCTCAGAGCTTTCTCATCACATGTACCATGCACATTATGTTGGGAATAGTCTTGCGTTGCTTATGAAAGCGCACCTTATAAGTTTGATGGAGTACTTACTATTTTGACTAGTGGGAATATGGTACAAGTATCACTTTATTGTTGATGTTCATGATGAACCGATTTGTGTGAAGAAGCGCAAAGGCCTGAGGGCTAGTAGACTTGTTTCTACTGGGATCGGGGACGCTAGCCGTGGTTACGTATAGTACTGTCTCGAGACTATAACTCGAAGTTGGCTCAGGCAGTCTTGAGCTTTGGATTAAGCTCGGCTCGACCTTCTAACAAGCTCGAGACCTGAGGCGACAAGTTCGCTGAAGCTCGGCTCGTTGAGTCGTTGACAGCTATAGCAGATTGGCACGAAAGTAGTGAGAAGTGAACAGTGCAGATTGGCACGCCGCACCTTGTCGCAGTCCAATATGCCTAGAACTAGAAGTCTGAAACACCACCTGGAAGTGACGAGGTCACGATGAAGTTCACGTCTGAGTCTGAGGTACTTCCCAAGTTCAGTGCGCTGTTGAGTTTGTTTGCAAACCGAAGCGGACTGAACATGAAATCCGCACCGGAGCATATTCCAAGCTCTCGACACCGCGGCCGCCGCTGCAGGCCTGAACCTGTTTAGCTGTTAATCATGCCTGTCGGTTGCAACATTTGCTCGTCATTGCATTGTTAAATCGATCAACAAGTCTTCTGTTCCGACCAATCTCTTGCGTCTACAGAACTCCCCAGCTTAAAGAATCTGGTAGTGGGAAGTATTCAATGGATTTACAACTGACAAGGGGTCATTATCTAAAAGAATACTTATCTGACAAAATTATGGGTCGAACGTATGTCCTCGTACGCCACCTACCAAAGCATATCCTTCGTATTTTTAAAAAAGAAACTCGCTCTAACGAAGACTTCATCTCGCAAGTGCAGTGATAAAACCTGAATGATGTAGCAGTAGTGATATAATACTCGTAGCATCATGGACACGTACGACAATGCTTTGCAACTTCTCTAGCGTATCCAAATCCCAAAGTCAGAACTCAGAAGCAACAAGTCTTCTCTTTTGTCTGTCCTGTCCTATATCCTGGTCTCCTGGACAGGTCGTCAGGCTCCAGGTCGCAAAGCTAGCTGCCAGGTGCTCGCCCGCGTCAGCTCTTTGCATTGGTCCGATTGCATGGCAGGAACCCACTCCGTCTTCCTCGACACTGGCCTCGCGATGCTGTTCGTCGTCCACTGCGTCGTGCTCCTCTGGGCGCTGAACCGGTGCTGCCGAGCACAAGCCTCGTCCCGCGTCGCCGTCGGGGAGCGCGCGGAGGAAGGCGGCGGCGGGGCCGACGGCCTTTCGGCCGACCAGGTCGGCGAGCTGCCGTGCCACAAGTGCAAGGAGGGCTCTGGCGGCGGCGAGTGCGCGGTGTGCCTGGAGGCCTTCCGCGCGGGCGACCGGTGCAAGGTGCTGCCGGGTTGCGAGCACGGGTTCCACGCGGTGTGCGTGGACTCGTGGCTGCGCAAGAGCCGCCGGTGCCCCATCTGCCGCGCCGATGGTGGCCAGTCAGCCCAAAAACGCCGGCGTGGTTGAGGCTACAGCCGTGGAGATCGTTACCGAAAGATAGCAGTTTCTTTTTTTTCATGTCACGGACATGGCAAGAGCGCCGCATCTTTGATTGTTTGCTGTTGGCTTTGCCTAGCTTCCTGCTTTTGGATGCATGTTTGTACAGCTATAATGCTGTTAGCTGTGAACGTCGTCTTGAATCTATCTGATCTCTAATTAAGCGAGACATTTTGTAAGTTCAATTTTGTAAGAAAAAGAATTTTCAAATTTAATGCGATTGTAGCTATATGTTTTCTTCTACAGAAATTCGAACGTTTTGGAACAAAACTTGCTTGAGTTTCATGAAGTTAGTTTGAACAGTACTCCGTTTCGTACCACCATGTGTGCATGGACAAAGGGGAACCCTTTTACCTTTTTATTCTTCTTTTTGGAAGCGATGGGGTAGAGTGTCAGCCATTGCACGTCTTCGCTAGGCATACGACATGAACCAAATTATAAGTCATTTAGTTTTGTTCTAAGTAGAAAAAAATGCATAAATGTGTATAACATCAAACTAATTTCACTAGATAGGGCAAGAAATATATCTTTATAATACATTAATTTGATATTGTATAGATTAATATATTTTATATAAACTCGATCAAAATTAGCCAAGTTGACTTAAGACAATTAAAATGATCTATAATTTAAAATGCATGGATTAGTAGTGTTGTATGATTCAGTTCCTCCTTTGTAACTCTAGAAGCGGAGTTAATTCATAACATTATGATTTGTTGATTTAAAATTTGATTATACGCACATATGTCTCGTAAGGGGTTGAGTTATTTCATTTGTCGGGCTCGAGCAATATGTAACAACGTTAAGACTGACTGCAAGACACAAAACATCTTCGTTTAGCTAAGTGAGGCTACAGTATCTTTTTGTGTTCAAACTTTTCTATAACTTTGACTAGGAAAAGTACCAAAATTTACAATTTATAAATGCACCATAAAAATATGTTTTGGTAGTACTGTAGATATTAATATATATTTTTCTTAAAAATTATTCAATATTACTTGAGTAGTGTGACTTATGACAAAGATAAAACGAACTATAATTTAGAATTTGGGAAGTACTAAAGGACAAAGAAGATCATTGCCGGAACAAAGGTCACAGTAAATTAAGCTCAAGAGTCAGGACACCATCCTGAGGGGAAGCACAAGAATTTGAGATGGTTTGGTCAACTGTGTGTGAAATGAAAATGACAAATCTAATAACTTTCCGGACAAATTCATATTGAACAGTTTTAGAGTATCCAGGTTGTTGGAAATTGAGGTGGCCCTAATACCCACTAATATGAGGACTTACACCTAGGACACCAACTCACTCTGGAGTCGGTCAGCCCTTTTAATGTAGTTACTTAGTGCGACGGGTCCTTTCGACGGTAGAGCCGCCTTCTCACTTCCAGGTGGTAGAGCCTACCAACAGATGAAGCTGACTTTCGGGTGGCAGAGCCAACCTACGATGAAGTCCAGACTCTTGTGATCCCAGATGACAGAGCCAACCTTTGATGGATCACAACTTATGCACTAAGTACTTAGAAACTATATGGCCCAACTGGGAGACTAACACTTATAAGAAACATAATTTTATTACAACACAACAATATTACACAAGAGTGTACAACACCCTCTCTTTAGTGGCTAGCCTAGCACTCACCCTGTACTTCTACCATACTCCACTCGTCTACCATGCTCATGGTTGAATAGCATGGCAAGGAAGGGGTCCTCTATTTATAGGCCAATGGAGTTTATTGGATGATGACATGTATCCCCTTCTAGAGTTTTCACTAGACAAATATCTATGTTCTGCACTATTCTAATTTCTTCATGGCAACAACATCTAGTACCTTCATGGAAAATATCATGGATCATGAGTGGTGGCGAAGGCTCTAGAAGTTTGTATTGCTTTCCTTCAACACTCCCCCTCAATGCAAACTTCTCTCCAGAGTTGTCTTGCAAACCATGTGTAACGACTCAGGTTCCTCAGCCGAGTTAATCTTAAGACAAGTTCCCAAATCTGCAGTTCTAATCAGCCCCGACCCCTGACACCCAACAACCCGCTATTTTTCTTTAAGTCCCGAAAGCCAGTGTTCCTCCCAAACTTTGGAGCTGTGGGAGAGCCAGAGTCTGGAAGTTGGACCCAGGGAGAGGATCCCACGGATCTCTCGAGTCAAGTGCGCCAGAGCAAGAGTGCGCCCCACTTCAGAGCTTCTCCGCCGCGTGGCTTAACCTCCCCGACGAGCCCCGCCTCGCCCAGTCGCCAGCCACGACCAGACGGATCAGTGCGCCTCCTTCCCAATCGCGCGCAGAAGCGCCCTGCAGACTCTCCGCCTCGTCTCGTCTCGCCCGCAACCTCGCCGGCCCCACCAGGCGCCCTGTCGCCGCTGCGACCAAGGATTGGCCGCTGCCGTGCCAGACCGCCTCGCCTCCCGCGCTCATCATCTCATCCGGATCCCCAGCCGCGCGCCCCTATACCTTCCGGCTTTTCCGCCCCCCCCTCTGTTGCGCTGCCCACGCGCGCGCCCCACGACGATGCCGCCTTCGCCAACCACGGATCCAGCAGTGACAACTCCTTTTCCCGCCTCGCCAGTAGCGTGCCGCAGTAAAGCCGCTGGTTCGGAGCCTGCTAGCGTTGCCGCTCGCCCTGTCACCTCGCCTGCAGCGCCCTCGCCTACAGTGCCCCCTTCCTTCCTTCCTGTCACACGCTAGCCGAGTCGCCGCACCCAATCCGCCGCTTGATGCGACCAGACTGCGCTCGCCCTCACCAATCCTTCTCTCCGGTAAAACCGCGCCTGCACAAGCTCTGTCTCCAGTGCACAATGACCAAAGACCCTATCCCTGAAGCTCCGCTTCGCCGGCCAATGGAGGCCTCGACCAATCGCTGCCACGGCAGAGCACTCCATCTTGTTCGACCTGATCCTCACGCTGCCCGGACTCCCTCTCTTCCGCACAGCTATAAAAAGGAGTACCAGAGACCCTACCGGAGTTCCCTTTGCCATCGTTGCCTTGCCGCATCTCCCTCTGTTTCGTGCTCAAGCGCTGCCACCTAAGCTCTTGAGGAACTCCCCTCTCCGCTCAACACCCGCCTTCCCAACCTACCAGCCGCCTGTTTCCTCCGCACGGTGCTAGAGCTTACTTGTGTCAACAAGAAGCACCGCCGCCGTCGGAGCACCGCTGGACCTCACCGCTGCCCAAGCCTTAGCGCCTTAGTCCTTCCGCCCAAGTCTGTTCCTTTCCAACCCCAAGACTTCACCAGTAGGCCTAAAGGTAAGCTGCTGACCCCTTTCCAGTTCGCTCGACCCCTTTTTCCGTCTCGCCCGACCCTGTCTGTTTCGCCGACTCTTATCCGCCTCGCCCGAGGGCCCGGCTGTATCTTTTTCTTTAATCCGAGGGTATCTGTGTAAAATTTCGGGGACTTCTCTGTGTTAAGTCTGAGGATTCCGGTACAATTATTCCTTAGGTCTGAGGGTCAGATCATAAGTTTCTCCCAATCTGACCCTTTTGTCTTGTTCTCCATCGACTGAAGTTTGGACTTCCACACTTTTCCTGTAGCTTTGCTACAAGTTTCTAGGCTACAGCTTGCAAATGTTGTTGAAATAACCATCTGAGTGTTAACCCCTGCATTTGCATTCGTGTAGAACTAAATCTCACTGACGGCACCTACGAGCTGCATCCGGTGCCAGAAGACGGAGCAGTAGCTGAGCTGCCGACTGCAGGAGCTGAAACTAAGTGCGCCGAAGATCAGTCTGCCTCCGCCCCGCTCAAAGACAAGCCCCGGAGCATGACACCAATTTTCTAAACTTGCACATGCCTTCCTTCGTTTGTATGTGCATTTACGTTATAGGAGTTGTTTGAAACCATAGATGCATGACTTAGTTCCCTTGATCTGAACTCTAGTTTGATAAGTTCGAGTAGTTGCATTGCTTAATAGGACTCGGTAAAAGTCGAGTGATTTCCTGTCACTCGCGAGTTATAGGAGTTGGTTGTTCTCCTTCTGGTTACAACTATAAGGACGGTGGACGGGGCAGGGCCTGGTGAACTCTTTTGGTGGTCGGTGGATCGTCCCGTCTGCCTATATGAAGTTGCTTAAGATCGGAAAGTGTTGGTGTTCGTGATCAAGTGTTTGAAAGTACTAATCTCATACCTAGTATGGGATGGGGAAGCCTAATACCTGATTGAACTAGGGCGTGGCTTATACCCCTGTTGTCCCTGGAATGAGGTTCCCATGGTGCATCATGTGGGTGCAAGTGCGGCCACAATACGACAATATGACAAGAGGTCGGGACTGTGGAGCATTTCATGCCAAGGGAAGTTTGGACCTGACACGTGCCTGGGAATTGATGGGGACGACCGACACAGGAAGCGACCCTTTATGGTGCGCGGATGTCGTGAGATTAGGTTCACCATGCATGGTTAAGAAACTCGAATCGATTTGTCTGCCTCTCACAGTTTGAGACTGCTTGATCGCTATGCTACACTGAGTAAAGATGGAACATGATGATGATATGAACTCGATGCTTGTTTTATACATTGTTGTTGGAAACTATGTTTGTTTAGCATAAGTTGCCAATGTAGACTGGTTAATGAACTTAGAATCTGAGCTAAAATATTGAAAATAAGGACCTACTGTAGTCTCTTTTGGCAAAACAAACCCCTCAGCCAAAGAGCCTTGCATGTCTAGATGTTGGTGGAGTAGTTTCCCCACTAGTCGGTTAAGTCTTGTTGAGCTTAGCAGCTCAGCCTTGCTTGTGGCATCTCTTTTCAGGTGAAGTTGAAGCTTCTGAGTTTGCTGCTGTTGGCACTTGGTCGCCCTAGCTTCCTCCTGGGTGGACGGTCGAGTGGGATCCCTCCTCGGACGGCGAGGAAAGGGATCATTGATGTCCTGATCGGCCTCATCAGGGACATCCGACCCGGCGCTAGCTTTCGCTGTTCTGTTTATCTTTCCGCTGTTTGTGAACTTGTAAAACTCTGATTTTTGAACCATTGTTGGAATAAATTGTGGAACTTGGTTAAATTGGAATATCTGTTGTATTCTTTGGAACCACTCACCTTCGTGTGAGCTATGCTAACTCGGTCCTGTATAGGTGGTTTTATCGGATGAAATCCGACGGATCGTCGAGTTAACTTGATTAAAGCATATGGTCGCATGTTAGGCGACTTAAATGTGCTTTAGCCAAGTTAATCCGAGGTGTTCCGCCACACCATGCCGAGTGCCTCCTGAAACTTCTTGAACTTTGCCTTGTTCAAGCCTTTTGTGAAGATGTCGGCAATCTGCTCATCAGTTTTTTTAGGCACCATCTCAATCTCTTCCTCAAGGACCTTTTCTCTTATGTAGTGGTAATGAACTTCTATGTGCTTGGTCCTTACATGAAAAATTGGATTTTCTGCTAGGCGTATAGAGGATAAGTTGGTACAGAAAATCCTTACTCGGTAGTCCGCAGGTTGATGAAGATCCTCCATCAATTACTTGAGCCATGCGTTCTCTTGTGCTGCCATTGTCGCTGATCAATACTCAGCTCCAGTGCTGGATAATGCCATAGTAGGTTGTCTCTTACTGCACCACGATATAGCTCCTCATCCAATACTGAAGAAGTATCATGTGGTTGATTGTCGCGTGCTATAATCTCCAGCGTAGTCGGCATCGCAATATCCCATCACCTGGCAATCCTTTATCTTCTTGTATAGAATACCAAAATTGATGGTGCCCTTAACATACCTGAGGATACGCCTGACTGTATCAAGGTGAGACTTCTTTGGATTGCTCATGTATCGACTAACCACTCCAATTGGATAAGAAATATCTGGCCCAGTTAACGTGAGATCGATGAGGCTTCCGACCAGTTGTCGATACATAGTCATGTCCTCCAAGTCCTTTCCTTCATCTTCTTGTAGCCTCACATTAGGATCCATAGGAGTAGAGATAGGCTTGCAGTCAAGCATTCCATACCTTAGTAAAAGATCCTTGGCATATTTCTGTTGACCCAGAAATAGCCCTTCCTTTGTGTGCTCTACCTTAAGTTCAAGGAAGTGATTCAATTCTCTAAGCTCCTTCATTTGAAATCGGATTGAGAGATTTTCTCTTGTCCTTTGTATCTCCTCGGAGTAGTCTCCACTGATGATCAAATCATCAACATAGACTAGGACTATTGCTATTGTACCATCCTTGGTCTTCACGAATAAGCTAGAGTTTGATGGAGCGACTTTGAAACCACTTTGTATGATAAACTCACCGATTTTCCCGTACCATGCTCGTGGAGCTTGCTTCAAGCCATAGAGAGCCTTCTTTAATTTACAAATGTACTCGGGGTGGATCTTACTCTCAAAGCCTCTTAGTTGCTCCATGTAGATATCCTTGTCAAGCTCGCCTTGTAGGTATGCGTTCTTGACATCCATCTACCAAAAATTCTAAGACCTGCAAGCGGCTAATGCTAGCAAGACTCGAATAATTGTGATTTTTGCCACCAGACTCAATGTTTCTTCACAGTCCAGCCCATATTGCTGAGAGAAACCTCGAGCTACAAGCCGAGCCTTTACCTCTCAACTGAGCCATCGGGATGAGTCTTTATCTTGTAAACCCATTTGCAAGATATAGGCTTTACTTCCTTTGGTCTTGGCACTAAATCCCATGTTTGATTCTCATTTAGTGCCTTGATTTCTTCCTCCATCGCCTTATGCCACTCGGGGCCTTTGCTGCCTCTTCATATGAAGATGGCTCAATAGGTATAGACTCATCAACTAGGGCGGCATTAGCATACTTTGGATTAGACTTGCTCAGCCTTGTTGTTCTCCTTAATCCTTGAATAGGCTCATCAAGCTCCACTTGTGGTAGTTAGGGTTCCTCCGAGGTCATCTGATGTACACCAGTCTTCCAAAGGCTCTTGGTTTTGTTTGGGGAACTCTCTTTATCTTCACTTGGGGTTGGTGGCTCCTCCTCTTTTTCTTAGATTTCTTCTGGAACCTCCTCAAAATCATGTGATTCTAGTAGCTTGACCTTCTCAGGTGACCAGCATATGTTGAGGCTTCATCAAATACTACATTTCTTGAGGTGTAGCACTTTCCTATGGTTGGATCGCAGCACCTCCAACCTTTCCGTGCATCATCATAGCCAACAAAGATGCACCAAATCGCTTTCTTCTCGAACTTACTCCTTAGGTGATCAGGCACAAACACATACCAAACACAGCCAAATACTTAAAGATGGCTGATCACCGACTTCACCTTCCATAGTAGCTCATGTGGTGACTTGAATCCCATCTTGGGTTGAGATAGCCTATTTATAGGCCATGGAAGTTCATAGGATGATGACATGTGTCCCCTTCTAGAGTTTTCACTAGATAAATATCTATATTTTACACTATTCTAATTTCTTCATGGCAACAACATTTAGTGCTTTTATGAAAAATATCATGGATCATGAGTTGTGGGGAAGGCTCTAGAAGTTTGTATTGCTTTCCTTCAACACAAGTTTTCACAAATCGATCGGCACACCCTTTTAGTTGATCTCAGGGACACCACATCACCCATCCATACATCTGTAGGGGCATCTCAGCAATGTGAATATTCAAACGATAGAATCTCACCAGATTAGTGGAGTAATGCATATACTCGTACGCTACCTACTAAAGGACGAAGAGCTCCAACGAAGACTTCCATCACAGGTGCAGTGAAAATTTGAATAGTGCAATGCTTTCTTGGTCTTGACACTCATTGACATTAAGTTTTTTTTAAAAAAAAGAATAAGAAATCATCGTTGTGTCATGGACGAATTCTACATAACTGCCGGTTTTAACATCTCTAGCATCTCCAGCACCACACACGATCACTCAAAAGTCAGAAAGCAACAGGTCTTCTCTTTTGCCCCTGTCCTAAATCCTGAACAGCTCGTCCCTCCATTGCATGGTAGGAACCCACTTCGTCATCTTCCTCGTCGCTGGCCTCGTGATGTTGTTTGCTGTCCATGCTCTCATGCTCGTGTGGGCGCTCAAATGGTGGCGCCTCCATGCACAAGAAACCTTCCGCATTGTTGAGCTCTCGGAGGAAGAAGGCGGCAGCCTTTCCGCCGAGCAGGTTGGCGAGTTGCCGTGCCACAAGTGCAAGAAGGGGGCGCCCGGCGGCGGCGAATGCGTGGTGTGCCTGGAGGCGTTCCGCCTGGGCGAACAACGCAGGGTGCTGCTGGGTTGTGAGCACGGGTTCCACGCGGAGTGGGTGGACTTGTGGCTGCGCAAGAGCCGCCGGTGCCCCATCAGCCGCGCTGACATGGTGGCTTGCAAGAACGTCAGCGAGGTGGAGGAGCCTACCGCCGTGGAGATCGTTACCCAAAGATAGTTGTCCACTATACTTTGTTTAGTGCTAGTTTTGTCTACATGCTTTTGCATGCATGTTGTACATCTTTAATAATGTGAACTATGAGCGCTTAAATGCATCCATCAGTTTCGTTCCTCTCCATTTCAAATTATAGCTCAATTTAGTTTTGTTCTAAGTTAAATTTCTTTATCAACTTTATACTCACATATCCTATATATCAATATATATTTCATAACGAATTTAGTTAGACTAATTCAATGTTGTAGATGCTGATATTTTTTCTATAAATTCGGTCAAAGTTAGAGAAATTTATCTTAGAACAAAACCAAAATGAAGTATTATTTCAAAAAGGTAGAATTGAGCATATTTTGTTGGTTTAGCTCGAATCGAGCTATAAATTTTCAAATTGAACGTGTCATGTACTTCCTTCGCTCCATTCAGCCGGGGAGGTCAATGAGTTATGAGCCATCATCCCACGAGTTTAAAGAGAGCTCCAAACAAAGAGTGTGTGTTGTGTGCTTAGACGCGTTTTGTTCCGTGTGAGCACTAGTGTTGATTGCTAGGGGCGAAGGGAGGGGGAGTAGGGCCTAGGTCCCCTTCCCTAAAATTATTTTAAATTCAATCAATTATTTTAAGAATTTAGTACTATTGCTAGGTAACATTCTAACTCTACCCACGTGGAGTGTGTGGACTTGTGGCAACGCAAGAGCAGTCAATATGCCCTATCTGCCGCACTGAGGTAGTCACGAAGCACAGGAATAAGAGCGCTGGCAAGGTGGCCATGGCCACTGCCACCGCAGAGATTGTTACTGAAAGATAATGGTAGCATATGCATGTCATGTACTTCCTCCACTCCAAAATGCACATGGCGAAAGAAAGCAAGAAGGCAAGGACATTTTAGTTGAGGAGATCACCGAGCTATCATCCCACAAGTTCAAAGAGGGAGATGAAAATAAAGAGTATGTGATAAATGCGTTCCGTTCCGAGTGAGCGACTGGTGTGAGGGGGGCCGGGGCCTAGGCTCCCCTCCCTAAAATTCTTTTAAATTCAATCAATTCTTTTAAATAATTTAGTACTATTGTCTGGGAATAAAAAAAATCAACTTCCTAACTCTATCCATGTTAGTTGATGCCAGATTGCAGGCATGGATTCCACACGCGGAGTGTGTTGACATGTGGCTACACAAGAGTAGTCACTGAGCGCAAGGATGAGGGCGCTAGTGTGGTGGTTGCGACCGCCGCCACCGTGGATATTGTTACTGAAAGACAATGATAACATATGCAGTGTGCATGACTAGATTAACAAGAAAACGGGTGGCTCGTATTTCTAGATGATCTGAATGGGCATGAAGGATAAATTTCTTAACTTGGGAAGTCTTAAGCTACAAGAGACAGAGACAGTGGCAGTAGACCCCGCGATGAGAGCGAGTGGGGATTTGAAACAAAGTTTGTTTTACATTTACTTATCATATATGGATTATAGAGTAGATTTTCTTAAAATAATTCTTTATAATCTTTGGGAACATAAAATAGTAAAAAAGTATAAATTATCTTTTTATATGATTATGATCAGCCAAATAAAGGTTGCCAGCACGTGTCCATCTCCAAAACATCTTCATGTGAGTTTTTTTTGACCAAAATTCGGTCAAACCAAGCCTTTTTGTAAGGCTAGCCTTTCCATAATTCCTGTTGCTTTTGCATGCATGTGTTGCAGATGTAATCATCCATATGATTTCTTAGACATTTCACAAGTATAATTTTATAGGCTAACTAACTTTTTTAATTGAACGTGATAGCAGATTGTTCTTCTACAGAAATTTGGAACATTTTAGTAACAAATCCTGCTTCAGTTTCATGAAGATAGTTTGAACAACACTCCCTTGTATTTGTATCAAGTCTGCATGAACAAAGGGGCCACCCAATTTGTATGGTTTATGTGAGGTCTTTAACTATGGTTAAACTTTGGCGCCTACAATTTACACAGAGGCAAGTATTTCTCAAAAATTTATTTATTATACGCCTATGATAGAAGGCGCATTCTCAGTGTATGAGTGTTTTGTGGTGTGCCTGTTGTGTGCTCAGCATCATCACTATAACTGGAAAGAAAAAGGGGTGGTGCATGAACATTGTTATCGTTGCACTTTCATTCTTTAAAAAAAAAGAGCCTCAACTAAAGTTAACTCAACCTTGGGCCCAATCAAGTTGATTGGGCGAGGATTTGCTATTTTGCTAAATTTCATTTTATCTCTTGGTATTTTCCAAACTTCATAAACCAAAGCTGTCCAGTAGGCACTCGTCTGAACTCAAGCTCTCGTCTGTCTGGGTGCTAGCAGTGCCGGAAAACATAAAATTTTGACCTCAGGCTATCAACTTCGTTCTAATGAAATCCAGCTTGAATTACCACTTCGAACTCAAGGAAATCCAAATGTCAATACTAAATCACCACATTTTAACCCTAAAGTCCAAATTTGAACTCAGCTATATATGTGAGGAGTAGTTTGAACATGGACAGTTGGACACCAACTTTAAACTTGAAAATTCATCTTTATTTCAACTTTGAAATGATAAATCACCTGGATTTTGCCCTGTTTCATGCATCCAAGGTTCCAGATTGATCATCACTTGTACCGTTTTCCGACTGGTTTTTTAGTACATTTGGATATGTGATTTTTGGCCCATTGAGGAAGGAATCCACGTGTATAAGTGCCAAGCTAGTGAGTTTTGGCCTATTGCCCATTGTGCTTTGAAACCTTTCCATTGAACTTAAAAAATATATTTGTAAGTCAAGCTAGTGATAAAAAATTTAGCTGAAATTTCAATTGCGATCGAAATTACTGTTCGCCTGAAATTTCGTCGAAATGTTGCCTTTTTAATTTGGATTTTGTCCGGAATTTCGGTGAAGACTGTAAATTGAGTGAAAACGAAATCTAGAACCATGAGTCAAGCAAACAAGCCATTAGTTTGTACATGTTGTCATCGTTTCAAAAAAAAAAAGGAATTTTCCTGGATTTTGCTCCTTCACGCACCCACCAGCGCTACGGAAGGGGATGCATCTGGATGGTTTATGATCCAAATGGTTAATTAACCAACCTGTCACTTCCGATTGATCCCTTGCGCGTACCGGATCATCAGATTAAATAATCTAGAAATGCCACTTATCTCACCAGTCCGTACATCTCGTACTTCCATAGTCCATCCCAGCGTAATTTGAATGTTCAAACTCCAAAGAAACGATGTACCGTGCAAGATTGGTCAAATGACATGCCCGGAAGCTACCTAGCAAACTAAGCACAAAATCGAAGACTTTCCATCAGAAGTGATGCGCCGCTCCTGACATTCATGGACTGAAAGTTAAGTTTCCTACTTCTTTTCTTGTCCCGCAGCTGCACAAATCATGATTGATAGAGAACTCACGCTTTTGTCCTATCTGCAGCAGCATCCGTTCCAACTTCCATGGAGTCAGAAAACCAACTTGACCGGATCACTCAAAGTCAGAGATCAAGAAGTCTGCTCTTCTCCACTATGATATAAGGTTGTCCACAGCTTATCAGCTCCAGCCTTCCAGGTTCCAAGCGTGTCTCTGCATGCCCACGCAGCAAGTTTGCCCAGCCCGACTCAATCTATGGCGGGACTAACACGTCGCGTTGTCTTCATCACCGGCGGCCTCGCGCTGATGGTCGTCCTCCATCTCGCCGTGGTCATCTGGGCGCTCTTCCGGGCGCGCCCCTCCCGCCGCGTCGCGGAGGCTGAGCACGCGGAAGAAGAAGGCGGTGGTGCCGGGCTTGCATCAGAGGAGGTCGGCGAGTTACCGTGCCACGAGTTCAAGGAGGAGAGAGCCGGCGGCGGCGGCGGCGAGTGCGTGGTGTGCCTGGAGGCGATCCTCGCGGGCGCCCGGTGCCGGGTTCTGCCGAGGTGCGGGCACGGGTTCCACGCGGAGTGCGTCGACTCGTGGCTGCGCAGGAGCCGCCGGTGCCCCGTCTGTCGCACCGAGGCGGTCGAGCGGCGCAAGGACGCCGGCGTGGTTGCCGAGGCCGGCGCCGCCGCGGAGATCGTTACTGAAAGTGGAAGGTAGCAGCGTGTTTCACGTTTCCTCCCGGTTTTGCACTTTTGCTTACCCTCTCCGTACATTGCCTGTCGTTTATGGAAGCGTGCAGGAGTGTGCGTTATGTGAAAGCATTTTATTTTGGTTTTCTGAATGTGAACGCATTTTATTCTCGGAAGAAAATGTGAGCTCGTTTGGATAGATTTGCATTGGATGGGCCATTGTATAAAGAGTAAAAGTTTCACTGCCACACTCCTCTCATCACTCCCACAAGGCCTTCTGGGCTTGAAGCCTCGAAGGAAATCGGCCTTGGTAAACGAAGAGATATATTATATTATTCGCCACATTTTCCCGGTGCCCGTCGTCCACGTTAATCTTTCAGAGATAGTACATCAACCAGACCGCCGACGCTGCGCCGAGATTTACAGCCAGGCGGCGTTCCTGATGGGCGTGACGACGGCCTTGGTCTGGAGGTAGTTCCGGAGGGCGTAGACGCCCTTCTCCCTGCCGACGCCGCTCATCTTGTAGCCGCCGAACGGGATGCCCGCGTCGAACACGTCGTAGCAGTTCACCCACACGGTGCCCGCCCGCAGCGCCCGGGACAGCGTGTTCGCCGCGTCCAGGCTCCTCGTGAACACCCCCGCCGCCAGCCCGTACTGCGTCGCGTTCGCGCGCCGAATCACCTCCTCCACGCCGCTGCCCATGCCCAGCAGTGCACCGTCAGTAGTCGACACGTCGCATTGCACATTGTTGTGGTGTGTCGCAGAATCTGTTACCTGAACTTGAGGATGGTCTGGACCGGCCCGAATATCTCCTCCCGAGCGATCTTCATTTCGTCCTGCACGCACGATCGCAAAGTTCAGGAATCTCGATAGATGCAGCCATTGATCGAGCACGTTGAGCACGTCGGCGAAGGGCTTACCTTGGCGTCGGCGAACACGGTCGGCTGGATGTAGAAGCCCCGGCTGCCCGCCCTGTCGCCGCCGGCGACGAGGGTGGCGCCGCTGTCGACGCCGGACTGGACGTACCGCAGGATTTTCTTGAATTGCTCCTCGTCGATCTGACGCAACACGAATATAAGATTTCAGTGTCGATCAACGTTTTCGGCTGAAACGAATGCATCCCCCTGTTCTGAACAAGATCTCTCTGTACCTGAGGCCCCTGCTCGACGCCATTCCTGAAGGGG
Organism: Setaria viridis; assembly: GCF_005286985.2. Lineage (NCBI taxonomy): Eukaryota > Viridiplantae > Streptophyta > Magnoliopsida > Poales > Poaceae > Setaria > Setaria viridis. The sequence goes on from NC_048263.2 coordinate 36,443,190, forward strand.
TCGCCGACGACGCGCTTCTGGGCGCGGGCCTTGGACTTCTCCACGAACTCGTCGTACACGCGCTCGTGCACGAACGTCCGCGACCCCGCGCAGCAGCATTGGCCCTTGCGTTGGCAAAGAATTTCATAATCGGCAATAATTGCCCCAACACAACATAATTTGTAAGGAAAAGTACCTGGTTGAAGAAGACGGCGTGGTGCGCGAGCTCGACGGCCTGGTCGACGTCGGCGTCGTCCATGACGATGAAAGGGGACTTGCCACCGAGCTCCAGGGTCACCGGCTTCAGGTTGCTCCTCGCCGCCAGTTCGAGGACGATCTGCCCCGTGCCCGTCGACCCGGTGAACGCAAGCTTGTCAACACCCATGTGGCTACACAGCGCGGCGCCGGCGGTCGGGCCGAAGCCGGAGACCACGTTCAGGACACCGTCGGGGAGTCCAGCCTGCGACGAACAAGCACAAGTAATGGCCACACATTGATGGCACAAATTCGCGAGCAGCAGAACAATGGCAGGTTCCAATGAGGCAGACCTCGTGTAGGAGGCTGGCGACGTAGAGGGCGGAGAGCGGCGTCTGCTCGGCGGTCTTGAGGACGACGGCGTTGCCGCAGGCGAGCGCCGGGCCGACCTTCCAGGCGAACATGAGCAACGGGAAGTTCCAAGGGATGATCTGGCCGGCGACGCCGACGGGCTCGTGCAGCACCTGCACGTGGTGCGCGCCGTCGGCCGGCACCACCAGGCCGTGGATCTTGTCCGCCCACCCCGCGTAGTAGCGCATGCACCGCGCCAGCATCGGCACCTCGGCGCCCGCCGACTGCGCCAGCGTCTTCCCGTTGTCCCACGTCTCCAGCGCCGCGATCTCGTCGGCGTGCCGCTCGATCAGGTCCGCGAAGCGCAGCAGCACCCGGCACCGCTCCTGCAGAGAAAACCACGGTGACCAACCACGCCGTGAGCGTGAATTGCTGCTAGTGCCGGTGTGGAGGGGTGGATGGGGTGTGCGTACGTAGGCGGTCATCCGCGGCCAGGGGCCCTCGTCGAAGGCCTTGCGGGCGGCGGCGACGGCGCGGTCGATGTCCTCGCTGTCGCCCTCGGCGACGCGCGCGATGACCTCGCCGGTGCGGGGGTCCAGCGTCGGGAACGTCTTCCCTGGTGAGAGCGAAATGCGTGCACCTCGCTGAGACCCTGAACGCGATCGACAGGCAGGTCTCAGGTACTAAAGTTTGCATACCAGAAGCGGCGTCGACGAAGTTGCCATTGATGAGGAGCTGGGTGTGCTTGATCTCCACCGCGGGCTGGATTGGTTCCTCGGTGGTGGGGCTGGCGGCGGCTGCCGGTGCAGTGCTGAACCTGTGAAGAAGAGCCCCTGGCAACAGAGAGCGGTTCAATGGAGTCGTGTCTTCAACTAGAACATGAATGACAAATTGCTGGAAGCTACGACCACAACCAACGATTCTGATGTTACAATTTCTCCGCGTTTGGTTAGTGCAATACATGCTCTCTTTTTTTAATTCGTTGACGAATGAATGCATGATAGGCCTTGGATCTCTGAAAGAAGGCTTAGGGGAGCATGAAAACTCATGGCATGGAACTATTGAATTGCAGCTTGGAAATGCAGAGTCGCAAGAATTAACAAACGTTGTAGTGACACCCTAGTTTTGATAGGGAAGAACATTACCAACTTGGAGGAAAGTTCCGGCTACCTTTAGCTCCATGACTCACTGCTGACGTGACTACTTACTAGAAATCGAAAAGGAAAAAAAAGAAATTTGGTGTGGAAAAACGACATGGTTTTATTTTCTCTGTGTGGAATTTTGCTGATCGGCATGCCGAACAACCAGTGACGTCTATCGCTTTCTTCTGTTCTTCGGATAGGAACAAAGATGATTGACTTTACAGAGAAAAACAGGGCAAAACGCCTGACGACTTGAACGTTTGTGATCAGGTGATTGAAACGGTGGCAGACAAATGATACGCAGAAGTAAGATGACCGCTCTCATCACTCCAATATCAGAGCCTCCATTGAGATCACGAGTAGAAATGAATCAAAAAGGAAACAGGATCCATGAACAGATCGTCACCTGCTCCGAGGAGAGCGGATTTGCCGGCAGGGGAAGAAGCAGAAGCAGGAGAAGACCTTGCGATGAGACAGCGAGAGAGGATGGAGGAAGCAGCCCTCCTTGCTGCCATGCCTGATTCCTTCCTGACTGTAAAACTGCGGCTGAAGATCTCAAGCAGTGCTCAGCGGTCAGCTGTTGAGGGGGACTCAGTGTATCAGGCAAGGCAAAGCAAGCACTCTGTTGCCTTGCGATTCTTTTGGAGGGGCCTATATGGCTATATTATCAGGCAAGTCTCGAGCTTGGAATGCGGAGTTGCGTGGTGAAGCATGTCCAGATAAGGAACTGGGAAAGGAGGGTGAGCACATGACAATATTGTGCTCTACCAGACTACCACAAGGGAACGGATGATTAGGTGAGAGAAAGGATGTGGAGTGAAAATTATGCTTCTTACAGTCATCGTGAACAAAGTCGTTTAGGACATTGACATGGTTTCCGAGACATTTTATTTCTGAGCTGCGACCATAAATTTCCATTATTGTAACACATCTACAAGTACACCAAAACTGCAATTTTTAACAAGATCGCTTCAGGAGACAAATGCGCCAATATCATTCTCAGATGTCCAGTCAGAATAGTGTAAAGATAGGTATTGGTGGTGAAAATTTGGATAATTTTTCCACACAAAACGTAAAATATGTCCTACTTGTGATTGAATGACGTAATGAAGGGAATCATGTCATCCGCCGTCAGGTTCTTCCTCTGCGTATCATCTTTTTCCGTTCCCTGAAAAGATGAAATGTTACGCTCACAAGCTCGTGACCTCTCTTAGTTCCCACTTTCCCTCTGCAAGAGAAGCCGGATTTCGTGCGATGAAATGTTCGTTGCTGCCATCATCATGCGTGAGAAGGCCAGTTGGATTCGACGACTTGCAAGTTGCAAGCGCAAGACGGCCGACGTGTTGCTGATAAGCACTGAACTGGTACACTAACAGTACAGGGTACTGACCGCCCCCACCCTTCACGTGAAAACAAACTCCGGCCTCACCACCGGACGCTACTTTCAGTGCACAGCTTTGTTTTGGTTCGTAGCTGCATGCCCACTCTGATCCGTCGATGCGGCCAAACAATGTCCACAATTGCAAGCGCAAGGCTATAGATCACAAAGATTGGAAACTAGAAGCGATGTGTCACTTGCATACTGCCACCACATAATCCTCAGAATTTGATGTTATAGTGTTCATAACCAAAATTTTGTTACTCTTACTAGTCTACAAGAATCAAGGAGGCAGTAATGCAAGGCCAAGAGAATAGGGGCATCAACCAGACAACCATTACACGGGCAGCAAGGCAGAAACACAGCTTTATGAGTGACGGACTTCAGTTCTTCTTTTTACAAAATGACTTCAGCAGTTCAGCACGAGTGTTCGTATGCGTTCAGCAGCAGGTCGGCTACTCGCTCCTGGTCCTGGATGAGGAAAGTCGGTTGGCCTTTAGTCTACAGACGACAAGAAGAGGCAACAGTCTCAAGCAACATCCAAGAAACTGATCATCACTGCCTCACTACAGCCAGTGCGTCAGCGTTGTACAGTCCTCACGGTTTGTTGAGCAACTTGATAAGTGCTCCACCAAGGCCGCTGCTCCAAAACTGTGGGCGGCGCACACAGATCAAGACGGGTTCCTGTCACACCAGCGTCACAAATGGTTTTGGAAGCAGAGCAAGGAAAAGAGTGGCAATTCGATTTGTACAGGCAGCACATCATCTTTTGTTGGTTGTCTTTTGTGGGAGGAAAGAATCACAGGTAGAATTTTCTTATGTCAGTTCATCACTGAGGAAATCATGCAAGGCTAGTCTAGTGATTAGCAATGACTTAAGACGACATGATGAAACAAAACATCCTAACAAACAGTGACGCCATAAGGATGACATTGCATAGTCTGAGGGTCTACATATACAATAGGTGAGTGGAAAACATGGTCAAGAATGCTGTGAGCCTGATTTTCATCTGTTAACATCCTTATGAATATGGTAACTGTGTGAAGATGGGGGGCGAACAAACTGATTCTTCAGACCTTGATCTTCGGAAATGTCCCGGTGTCTGAAAATAGGTGCTTTCAGTTCTGCTAACACATTGGGCGAATGGATTTGACAGCTCTATTCCCTGTGTAGGAAAAAAAATCAACATTTCAGATATTGAAAGATGGATCGCGTTCACGCCCTATGTAAACTGATATGACAAGATAAGGGAAACCGTAGTGATCAATAAGCACAAAAAAGACAGTCCATAGCAGTCATAAGCTATACTTATAATCAGATTGCAGAGCGTAAAGTAAACAAAGCATGCTAAGATGGTAAATTTGGAGGAGGCAAATTAAAGTGCTTTTTTTTTAGGTTAACAGGAGGGGAAGCCCCTACTGATCTCATTTTTTTATATATGAAAACAAACTGTACAGAGGGAATATGTACAAAAAAGAAGGGGAAAAAAGACTAACTAAAAAACCTAGAAAGCAACAAGCCAGACTCTAAGAAGAGATTTCTTAGGGTCCTTTGACTTTAAAATACTTCTCTTTTAAGCCAAAAAACATGTTATACAGAATACCAGCCATGGACTAACCCCCACCACACAGGTTGAATCAACTTCGGTTCAGATGTGAGAGTTGCTCTTGTTAATTCAAATGTAACTAGTTCTGCCAGGGTATTATGACTTTGTTTAAAATTATGGGCACCCAAGCCAACCAATTACTTAAATGAAAATTGTGTAGCCAGCCAAGTTCCAAAACTGAATAAACTGAGGTTGTATGTCACACAAATAATATGAAAAGAACATTGCAACTCAACTCAAAGCTCACTCACTTGAACTGGTGTAAACGCCAAACTTGGTGCCAACCCCGATCTTGACCCACCACTGGCACAATTCCTCTCTCTGAATCTGATATGAATAAGAAGATAAAAACAAATTAATGGTGAGCCTGCAGATTGTGAAAAGGGACTGTTAAGATCTGAAATGCAGATAAGCTTCTTTCCAATAATGTAATCAAGTTAAATGCCGAATGCATAAAGATCAGTTTCTTTCGGGACTGGCATCCAGTGCAATGGCATAAACTACCTGGAAAAAATACAAAATATTATATTATACAAAGGTGAAGCTAGGTGCAGAGTACCAAGTCCAGAAATGTCATTCCCATGAAAATACAAGTAAAAATATAAATAAATGGAAAGGATATCTGATTATTGTTGTCTTTATGGATACTTTTCATGTATGCCATTTTATTATGTAATAGTATAACAAAATAAGATCCATAGTTATTCATTTTTTACAATCATTCTAAACAGTGAGAGACAAGGGGGGTATAGGTTTCATAACGGAAAGACACTTCGTCCTCTGCAACTCATAGGATCCAATGTTTGTCATATATAAAAAATAAAATGCCTTAAAAAAAGAAAAGAAAGATCAAGTCTCCCATTGGAAATTTTAGTAGAAAGTTTGCTTTGTCCAATTGACACACGAAGCTTCCCGCTTCCTGCCAGTCCAAGCAGGCCATAACCTTTCCCTAAACCATCACCTATTCATAGAAATACTAGAGCGTGTTAAAAGGAGTGAAGCATTCCATATCCCGACCTGGTGTAGCTAAACAGTGTCATTCTGATTCACAAGGAGTGAAGTATTTCTCTGAGCTAGAGTGTTTGTGTTTGAGTAACTAACCCAATGAGCTCTCCTCTGGCACGCCAAACCGCATCCAATTCACAAGCTTTATCATGTTGGTCTGTGCATATCTGCATAATCAAATTCCCAGGTACAGAAGGTAAGGCAAAAGTAGCAAAAGCCACTCAGAGAAATTTGATAAGTTGCAAAATGCAAACAGGAAAAATAGGTAATGAAATCAGGGATGTGAATGTAGTATAGTATATAATTTTTTATGTTAAGTATAATAGGTTTTGAATTTGAAAAAAAAGGAAGCTTATATACAAATTACCTTTCTTTCATTTGCCGGAGTCGACGGCCCCCTCACTTCTTTTTAGAATAGAGTCCGGAATAGGAAGTGGCTTTGGAAGCCTTGCAGATGGTAGTTCTTGCCACTTTTTAATCTTCTTACTAATTTCTTCTAACAAGTTCTGCCCAGCTTTTCCAGTTGGATCACCTCTTATGGAACCAATCCTTGCTGCGAGTGTTGATTTTGCTGCTATAAGTCTACTAGACTGAGATCTTAAAGGTGGAGATGTGCTTTGAACTACTTCAGTTTGTTCAAGATAGCCAACACGAGACTGGGCTGCTGCAGTAGAGAATCCGGACATATTTTTCTTCTTTGCACCGAGAAGCAGCACATTACAATCGGGCATTTTGGCCAGTGCCTCCAAACCACCAGCAGTCCCCATCAGTTTTGAGGCAACAGCACTACCAACAACAGCAGCAAGGTTTTGGCGCAATGTATCCCATTCAGCTCTTCAAAAAGTCAAGTATTTTGTTCTTTGTTGCATCAAGGTTAAGGGCTCTGTTGCATGCTTCAATAGTTTTTAATAAATTCTCTTCAGAAAGAGGCTCCCCACTAGTGGTTGATTCTGCAATTGTAATCCACATTATGTCTGCAGAAGGTAAAATACCTTTCAAATCAACAAATGTATTGGCTGGTATTGTGCATTCTTTTTTTGAAAAGAAGGTATTGTGCATTCTACATAGCAAACAGTTATATTAGGGTAGAATTGTTTCCACTTTAGCAGTACTGAACATGAACGATCACCCTAATCCAAAGGGGGAACGAAAGGTTTAGTCTCCTGAATTCAGCAATGCACATTCAGATAACAAAACACATGACGGGTAATTCCAACGCACCTATCGACAAACCTCCAAAACTATTCATCCTTAAACACCCTAATTTCGCCCCAATCCCGATGCACCAGCTAGCGTGGCGCACAGTTTGCAACGGGAACTGCAGCGAGTACACTAAACCACACAAAACCAAACTGCAAGCAGTTGAAGCGGAACCGGAAGTTCAGACCCCGTTGGGACATTCCCGCTTCAAAACCCTGTCCCCCACTATCTCCAAGCACCGTACCGAGTACAACCCGCGAAATCACGAAATTAAATCCCCAAGCGCATCAATCCAACAGAAATTCACCGCGGCATCGGCGATCGTACTGTTCCGAAGTAGGTTAGGAACAGCAACGGAGGCACGGAGCGCCGCCGCGATCCAACAATTTCTAAGACGAACTTACCATGACTGGAGCCCGTGTCCCCTCAGCGGGCGGGCGGGCGGCGCCGCGGCGGCGATAGCCGCGGATCACCCACGCCCCGTACGCGCGCACGGCTCCGAACGGTCGGTTTTGCTCCGTGCTGCGACAGCGACCGACGTACTCGAATGGGCTGAGGTTTCTACGCGGAGCGCAAGGACGGCCCATATATGTTTGAGAGAGGTTTGGGCACCAGGGCTAGCCCGTACTCGAATGGGCTGGGTGGCGTCCTGGAAATAGAGGAATTCCGCATCCCACCCACACCATGACACCACGCACAGTCGCCGGGGGTCGTTCCGGGCTTCCGGCGCCCAAGGAGGGATGGCCGGTGGCCGCCGCCGGCGCGCTCCAAGTGCGTCTCCCCGGGACGATGGCAAGGACTAAAATCTGACCACTTCCGCGTCGGCGCGCGCGATCCTCCAAGAGATATGGCCGCACGGCGACGGACGATGACGCCCAACCGCCCGTGGACGCTTGACCCCTCCTGTGGCCCGGCGGGCGGGCGGGGCCGGGACGTCAATGCCGGCGCACGGGGGCAGCGCCATCGCCCTCGACTACACCAAACCAAACGCAAGGACGGGATCGACGCGCCCTTCAATTCCACCTCTCCCCCTCCGTCGCGATCGGAGACGCTGGGTACGGGTCGTCGGGTCGTCGAGTGGCAAGAGTTTCCCGATCGATCTGCTCTGAACCTCTCGTTTTCTCTCAAGAATTGACGGGACGATCCCTAGGCCGTAGGGCTAGGGAGCAGGTACGCGACCGGCTGATCATGGCCTCTCGCCACTGTAAGTCGGCAGTCTGTCTGCCGCCCTTATCTGTTACAGCTACCAGCAGGCTGCACAGTACGTGCCCTAATAGCAGATGAAGCAGCATCGCGGGAGTTATCCGTTCGGACTTGTTCTCCTCCTGACGCATCGTCGTTATGTGGCTCCTGTTCATCGTGTGCCATGCTCCAACTCCCAAGTCGCGAGTACACGTCTCTGATCAGCGTCAGAACGGGCAACAGGAAGCTCTGGACTGGACTTCCATCAAGCCGCGATCCAATTGGGTTCCATGTCCGACTGTTTTGACACAGCTTCATCAAGGGATAGGATGGGAACGAACGAAAGGCGCAATGATTTGGTGGCCCTTCGGGGAGGCAGGCGCTGAGCTCGGCCCATGCCCAATGATTTCCGACGATCGAGCCGCCCGTCAGCTCACTGATCCGGTAGCCTTTCCGACAGGCGACCCGGCGATTTGGAACTGCTTGGCGGCAGAGGTTGCGCCTGTTCGAGACGGTTTCCATGAATCGGGACCAAAACATCGGAGATCCGGGCACTGTTCGAGGCTCCACGCGCCGTGGCTTCGAGCCACGCACTACTGTAGATTTCTGATGCCTTTTCACATTGATTGGCCATGGAACTGATGATCCTGAATTCCTGATTACCAACACCCATGCTGTTCAACGTACCATCTTGTACTCAACCTTGTAACGTATAGTTCAGTGTTCATCCCGGTGGCCATGATGAAGAACCGCTGTTGACCCTGAATTCCTGATTACTAACACCCATGCTGTTCAGATTCAGCCATTCAGGTCTCTTTTCTGAAGAACCGCTGGAGAAGCTGTCGTGTAACACGGTTTTAGGGAAGCAGGTTAGCTGCCAACCTCTGCTCTCCATTATCACCGGCCTCCATTATGGTATAGCTCAATCCAGCAAACAATGATACACTAACCTATAAGGCTCCTATAGCATCTTTTTTCTCTCTGAACACAAACAAACCAATTATTCGAGGAGATATCGAAATCGAACCAGCAAGAAATCGACTGCATACCGGATAAGTACTCGGCAGAGCAGGGCTCATGATGAGTCACTTATTAGCTCATGCCAAAACAAATCAAGTAGCGAAGCCGACAGGTCAGTGAGCGTGCCACGTGTAGAGGTTAGCATTAACAAACTTGTGCACGAGCCCTTGACGACTTTTGTTTTACCAGAAGAATAAGTAAATGAAAAATCTCTGCTGGACTAGCCGCCACTGCCACAGGTAAGCAGAAGAACTCTGCACAAGAGCACAAGTCTCACCTAACACGAATGAATCTGTGGTGGCTGTGGCCTGTGGCCCAAGAACATGGGAGGCTGCCGAGGTGGCTGGGGAAGACGATGGAGAACAGAAGAAGAATTCTCGTCCAGCTCCGCCCGCGCCCGTACGCCGAATCGTCAAAAAAAAATTGAAGAGAGCCCAACGCCCGCCTCCGCATCGGCACCGTCGACGCCGGGTCCCGGCCGGCGACAGCGACGCCGCCATGCCCGGCCGGGACGCGGATGTGACCGGAGCCGAACTTTTGCGCACGTCGGAGCGGGCGGTGGGGCCGCCGGCCCTCGATCGCTCGCCATGACTGATTGATGCTCTCGGCTATTTATCAAATATACAACGAGGGCCAGTCCACGTCAGACGTCACCACGCAGATTTGGGCTAAGCTGGATGTTCTAGTTTAAACTTCTCGTCTGTGATGCGAGCGAGCACAATTCTGATACGGTGCTCCGAAAGCGAGGCCGAATCGGAATAAGGGCTTGCTCGAAACGCAGCGATTTGTATATTGGATAAATCTGGATTTCAGCAGAAACGCGGCTCAGTTTCCACAAAATCTGGATTTTCCCCGTGTTCATGATGTATTTCTTTGAAATTTCGAAGGGTATCCTTAAAAGATTGGATTTTTAAAGGTCCATATTTTTTGCAAGGCAACAATAATAAACAAAAATACCACTAGGATATCTTGTGTCGTCCTAAAGATCGAGGGTCTATGAATAACCGATCTCTGGATTAAAAATAAATACCTTCTCAGTAAATGGATTTTTAAATTTCTTAACGAAGAGGGACCTTACTCAGAAATAAGTATCTAAGTGCAAAATGTTTCACTCATGTTCAGATTAAACCAGGTGATTCATATTTTTTGAAAGGTCTATTAAAAGTCAAGAAAGACTTTCTAGGGTGTGGGACATTTACGATAAAAGATGGTTCACAAATCAGATTTTCGGAGGACGCTTGGGTGAGTTCTAAACCTCTTAGAGAGCAGTTTCCTAACTTTTTAATATAGTGGTAAACGTTATGAACCAAAATACACTAAATATTTCCTTTCAAAGAGCTCTAACAGGAGATAAATTAACTTCTTGGCACAACCTAATAGCCAAAATATCCTTACAACAACTTTCACAGGAGAGGGACTGCTCTACCTGGGACCTACATCGACATGGACACTTTACAGTTCAGTCTATGTATCATTATTTGATCAATCAGGGTACCCCTTCACCAATAAATTTATTTGGAACCTAAGAATTCCCCAAAAATAAAAATCTTCCTTTGGCATCTCTAGTGAGGTGTAATTTTAACTAAAGGATAATTTAGCTAAGAGGGATTGGGTTGGAAGTCAAAAGTGTTGTTTTTTTATTGTAATGAAACAATTAAACATCTCTATTTTGACTATCAACATGCTAAGACCATATGGAGAGTTGATCATGTAGCTCCTAGTGCCGGTGTTTTATACCCAACAACCTACCGAGAGGTATCTCGAAGTAGTAGATTGGTTGGTGGGGAATCTTCGGACCTGAAACTTAACGGTAAAAGCGAGAACACAAGACACAGATTTATACAGGATCAGGCCGCCAGAGTAGCATCATACCCTACGTCCTGTTTGAGGTATTGTATATTACGCCTTGCTCTTAGGTGTTGTTTGGTATTGAGGATTTGGTCCTCTATTGTCGTTCCATGAGATCTTGGCCTACGGATCTAAGGACCCCTGCCCTCCTTTATATACTCAGAGGTGGGATTACTAGTCGGTTACAAGGTAGGAGTCCTATTAGAATTACATGATATGAGTCCTAGTAGGATTACAGGGGAATCCTAGTAGGAGTCCGTCTTCTTCCTTCCTTGCGGGTACTGGGGATCTATCCCCAACAAGCCCTAGAGCGCTTCATAGTCGAGTGTAGCGGCTTTTGAGTACTTTTCAGATCCTTAATTTTGGTACTTTTTGAGTATTTTGTCTGGCTGAATCTTGAAAGTTCCACAAAGCTGCTAAGAGGCTATGATGTGCTCAAACTCTTGATCATCTTGATTTTGTAATCTTCATCTTTGGAATGTGATATGAAGGGCAGCGGAAGTCGCACTCCATATGGAGTAGTTCCCGAACCTTAGGTTGAATCGAAGAATCAGGCTGAGGGTCAATAAAATCTTGAATCTTCTTCTTTCGTCTTGAAAAAAATCAACTATTGGGTGTAACTTATCAGCCCCCGAGCCTTGGAATGATTAAGTAATCAATCCGAGGGTCTTTAGTCTTCATGTAAGTCATCATGCGAGTATTGCGGCGTCCAGCCCCCCGAGCTTATGAGCCAAGTGAGTCGTAGGAGCCACGTCGAGTAGTTATTTGGCGCTTAGCTCCCGATCTTGAAAGCTAGCTGAGTCATTGGAGATATTACGAGTAGTAATTGGCGCTTAGCCTCCAAGCCTTGGAGCTAGAGAAGCCAACTGAGGTATGCTGAGCATCCTAGAGAGTCGTCACCGAAGCATAACCTGCAAAAAGAGATGCATACATTATATAGCATATTTGTAGAATATTGGAACTACTGAAAATTATTTAGTGATGAATATAATGTAAATGTTGTAGGTCAGTGCACCAAATCTGTACCCATAGCCTCTGAAATTCGATGTACCAAGCATGCTAGCGGAGCTTTCGGAACTCAGTGCATAAAACCCGTATCTATAGCCTCCAAAATTCGGTGTACCAAGCCCATGGTTGTCGGTTAACATGCCCCAGTAATAATTGGCAAAATGTATCTCTGGAGGGTAATTTTTGTCGAGAGGTGTACACAAAAAGGTACTCGACGCGTTGCCCTGCATGCAGAAAACAAGCTGGAAAAATTATATTAAATAACTAAAAAGTGACTTAGCTTGATTCGTGGACGATTGTCAATGAAGCCGTGACGGTCATCGTGAAGCCGCGACGATTGTTGATGAAGCCGACTAGTCGGAGTCGATTCCGACTAGTTGTTGATCACGTGGAACCCGCCCTCGACTAATAGTTGAAGTAGTCGTTAGCGAGCCGGTGTAGACGTCTTGCTCTTGCAGAAGTAGTCGATTGCATCATCGGAGATTTGTTGGTGTTGCCACGCAAGCTGAAGTCCTTTGGCGTGCATGTAGCTGAATGCACCATGAATTTCCATCGCCACAGGGAATAGCGGCAGCTGTTTTTTTATTTTGATGCTTGGCGTGTTTTTCTATCTCCGATCAACAAAGTTGGTCTATGCTTCGGACTCGACTAAGGAAATTGATTCCCTGTAGAATTCCATCTTGATGCCGTCCAATTCTATTCTATTTCGATCTTGATGCTTAGAGACGATCGGAGACAGGTAAATCGCTCCACTCCGCACTCCGTTTCGAATTCCAATTCGGCGAGAACAGATGCTAGCTTGGAATTAGCCTATCCAGCGACTTCGCCTCGAACTCCGACGCAGTTGCACACCGAGTCGTCGATTGGATGGGAGAACAACGTTCTTATCTTGTAGAGTAGATTGATCTTGGTGAGATCCTTCAAGCTCACCCGATGATCTCGACGATCACCCCCTATCTGGCGCACCAGATGTCGGTATTTTATACCCGGCAACCTACCGAGGGGTATCCAGAGATAGTAGATTGGTTGGTGGGGAATCGTCGGACCTGAAACTTGACGGTAAAAGTGAGAACACAAGACACAAATTTATACAGGCTTGGACCGTCAAAGTAGCATAATACCCTATGTTCTGTTTGGGGTGTTGCATATGCGCCCTGCGCTTGGGTGTTGTTTGGTATTGAGGATTTAGTCATCTGTTGTCGTTCTATAAGGTCTTTGCCTACCGATCTAAGAACCCCTATCCTCCTATATATAGTCCAGGGGGTAGGATTACTAGTCAGTTATAAGTTAGGAGTCCTATTAGAATTACAGGGTATGAGTTCTAGTAGAATTACATGGAAATCCTAGTAGGAGTCCGCCCTCTTCCTTCTTTACGAGTTTAGGGATCTATTCCCGACACCTGGGTTAACACTGGGTAGATCAATATCACATATGCTTAGAAATTGGTTAATGGGCATGCAAAAGAAGGATAAAAAACTAATCTTTCTTGGGGTTGCAAACGTGTGGGCTATTTGGTGCACACGTAATGACTTGATTTTTCAGAAAAAATATTTTAATTCTTTTATGCAGGCTGTTTTCAGAAAAGTATATTGGCTACGGTTCTGATCCCTATTGCAGCGTGATGACACAAGGGAGATCGTCTTCGGCAAGCAAAGCACTTGATGTTGTCGCTTTGGATATTTTACCAATAATGGATGGAGAAGCATTTTGATTTTCCATATTACATGTGTGCTCCTTTTCCTATTTTATTATCAGCTTTGGTGCTGAGAATGATGTAAAAATTTTGCTGCGTGCGGTTGCCATATGTTGGAAACAATCTACTTGTTATTAAAAAAAATAGAACATCATCGCATCAGGTACTCAGGATCTTCTGGTTGGTGGTTTGAGAGAGGCAAGGTGAGAGCCACCGGCGCCATCGAGTTTGACATGTACGAGCTCCGAAGATTTCTCTTGGAACTTTGGGAGAGAGAGCATCACGCTCGTAGATGTCCGGCGTTAACCGACGGACCGAAAGCAACGTCTCTCCATCCCATCGTTTCTTTCGATCAAACAATGTGCTAGGTAGGAACGACGATGCCATACGTCCATAATCCCATCGTTTCTTTCGATCAAACAATGTGCTAGGTAGGAACGACGATGCCATACGTCCGTACCAATGACATCTAGAAAAAGAAGGTAAAAGGACAAGGTGAATAAGAGAGACGATGTTACAGAAGGTTGAGGGGGAGCTCAGGGGGTTGGAATCCGCCGCTGTCAAACGTAATGCAAACCTTCAACTGCAAGTTCAGTAAGTAGTTGTTAACCATCAGATATTCAGATATGACATCGTGCCTTCTAGAATGATGAACTGGGAGCACATATACGGATTTGAAATCTCCGATCGTTTGCTCACCAACTTCGCGACTTGCTGAAGTTAATCTGGTGGATCTGAAATTTGATCGTCCCCGTACAGCGCCGCGTGTAAACTCTGACAAATGTATACGTTGACAGTGATGTACTCAATTCTGGGGCCGAATTAATCTATTGATTTGAGAAATTTTATTGCCTTCCAACCATGTGGCACCACACATCTAAGGGGTATTTGGATACCCCCGCTAAACTTTAGCACCTATCACATCGGATGTTTGAATACTAATTAAGAGTATTAAACATAGTCTAATTACAAAACTAATTGCACAGATGGAGTTTAATTCGTGAGACGAATCTATTAAGCTTAATTAGTCCAGGATTTGACAATATGGTGCTACAATAACTATTTGCTAATAATAGATTAATTAGCTTTAATAGATTCGTCTCGCGAATTAGACTCCATGCGTGTATCGAAAATTTTATGTGACCTGGGCATACATCTCACCTGGGAGCGCCCAGCTTCTTTTTTCTCGATTTTATTTGTGACTCCCAAGGATTTAAAAATATCCAGCTCTGTCGGGACTCGGAAGTAGGTGACCTGTACATGTTGTTTCGATTTCGTGTGTTCTCTGAAACGCCATCTACTTTCTAAAAAGTAAAAAGGGATCAAAAGAATGTTGGTCAAAAGCTACATGAATCGAAGCCCTGTACACACACAAGCTGCAGAAAGAATACCTAGATTTCAGTTTGTCAAAGAAGTGAGTTTCTTGCTTCACTGAATTCAAGCGAAAGACCAAATATTTTCAACACGAAGGTCCAGATTTCAGCGAGCAGCGCTGAACCTGCACTGAACAACAGGAAGAGCAGCATCATGTGATGGCAACAGCAAGGCCAAACTTATCCGTGCTCCTGCATGTATCCCTAGCGTGTGGGAAATAAACAAATTAAAACCAAATGCTACCAGCAACGTCATTTTCAGGGTCAAGAAAACGCTGGATGTGGATGGACGCTGCTTTGGGGACACGGATATTTTTTCTGCCGTCAGATGAGATGCCCGGCGCACCATCGCCGGCACGTAGCTTTCCCGCCGGCAAGTACACATCCGTGCATATCTCTTCTGTTGACAAGCTATCAGAAGCAGTATAAAGTGGAGTTATCTTTTCAACGAAAAGAAATGTGCTCCCCTTCGAAAGGATCCTTTTTTCTATGCAAGGAAAATTACGTGAAGTGATTTCTAGCCACTGCACGCTTTTCCAGTTTTTGACAGCGCGGAAATTTCTTACCTGGGGTCGAGGGCAAAAGTCACACCGAAGCATCTTTGACTGTGACAAGAGAATTTCGCATTCGAAGAAAATATGGCGGTGGAATGACCGTAACAGCGTTGGATGTAAGAGAAAATGATGTTTAGTTCGTTTCGCATCTCAAGAATCCAACCCTTTTGCTCATTCGTCACGTAATTTTCACAGAATGCGAAATTACAGAAGAATGACGTTTGGTGTGCCTAGCATGTCCGAAGAGTCTGCAGAAGATTTTTCCAGGTGCCTGAAAATTAGCACCCGCTCAAGCCTCGATTGAGAGGCATGACTGCATGAGCTCGTGTTAGGATGGCTCACAAGTTACCTTCCACCTCCAGCTCAATGCATCGTTATTCATCTTACCGTAGCTGTCGTTGTTCACATGTCGCTTGTCGCCTAAATTCTTTTTTCAAATTTCACGCGGCTGCTATTTAGGAGATGTATAGTAGTGTTTTGCTTTTGTTTACTTAAAGGGAACTCAAAGAATAACCTTTTTAACTGGTTTAACCAAAACATAGAATTAGCAGCGTGTTTTCCAACCAGACGCCTGCAGTTTCTACGCCTCTCTGCAGTCCGCACAATGATGGGTTCCCATCAAACCTGTATAATTCACTGCTGCTGGCCATTAAAGTGCAGCAAAAAAGGAGTGGGACGAGAAAAGGCACTTGATTAGGGCCTAAAAGGCGCTAAAACCGGCAACCAAAACGTACAACGACGTATCGAGCCCCCGTTGCGACAAGCCACCCGCTCCACGCGTCCCGTTCCGCGCACGCTAGCTTCCACTCCCGCGGCTCGTCTCGCCTCGCCAGCCGCCACCTCCCCTCCTCACCCGCAGCTACAAGAGAGGAAGGAAGCTGCGTGCCTCACTTCACTTGACTCGACTCCACCTCCACGTCGTCGAGGGGGAAAAAGGCTGGGTGTTTTGGAATCCAAAACCGTAGGGAGGGCGAGCGGCCGCGGGGGGAGCCCACGGCATCCCTATCTTCCTCTCTCTCTCTCTCTCGCTCGCGTGCTTCTTGGTTGGCTGGCTGGCCGGTTGCTCTCTCCGCCAGAGACCTCTCCCTCCTCCCCTTTGGGCTTGTCGTGGCGCTCTCGTACGCGTCCAGCGAGGAAAGTTACCGCCCGGCTTCGTTCCGTACGGGCGGTTGATAGCGAGTTAAGAGGTGCGGCCTCGGCGGGCGTGGGGGCGTGGGAGCAAGCGAGCGAGCTTGGGCGAGGTGGTTCTTGCGGGAAGCTACTAGAAGGAGGGGGGGCGAGGAGGAGGAGTGCGAAGTGTGCCTTGCCTTGCTTGACCTGGTTGGTTGGCCTCCCGCTCGCTACAGGCCAAGCCGACGGACAAATCTCGGTCTCGGGCGCGCCGCCCCGGTGGGATTCGGTTCGGCGCGCCTATTCCTTGTTCCCTTGCGGCGATTCGACGAGGTTTGCCGCCATGGAGGCAGCAGGCGTGACGCATTGAGGCGCGCGTGCAGGGGCCGGGGCCGGAGCCGGGCACATGGATCTGGAGGCCGCGGGCGGCGCGGCGGCGGCGCACGGGAAGGTGAGGCAGCCAGCTCGTGGCCTGGGGTACTTGGATTTGGAGCGCTGGTCTGTGTTGGGTTGTGGGGCTTCGCTCCTCCATTTCCTGACTGCTTGCTTGATTGCTGCTTCTCCTCCCGCAGAGGTGGCGCGGGGAGTCATGGCGCGCGACGCTGCTGCTCGCGTACCAGAGCCTCGGGGTGGTGTACGGCGACGTGGCCACGTCGCCGCTCTACGTCTACAAGAGCGCCTTCGCCGGCAACGACATCCAGCACTCGGCGGGCAACGAGGAGATCTACGGCGTCCTCTCCTTCGTCTTCTGGACGCTGACCCTCATCACGCTCCTCAAGTACGTGCTCATCGTGCTCCGCGCCGACGACGGCGGGGAGGGCGGCACCTTCGCGCTCTACTCCCTCATCTGCCGCCACGTCCGCGCGGGCCTCCTGCCCGGCGGCGGCACCAGAGATGAGCTCATGGAGGAAGAGAAGGCCACGGGGCGCCGCGGCGAGCGGCCCGTGTCGAGGATCAGGGCAGTCTTGGAGAAGTACAGGGTGCTGCAGAGGCTGTTGCTGCTGTTCGCGCTGCTTGGGACGTGTATGGTCATCGGCGACGGCGTGCTCACCCCTGCTGTCTCCGGTTGGACCCTTTCCGTCTTGGATTTGGATCATTTGTCTCCGTGCCGTTCTGTTTTTGTTTCTGATGCTAGAGATGTGCTCTGTTGCTCCATTTGCAGTGTTTTCTGCGGTATCTGGGCTCGAGTTGTCGATGGAAAAGGAGCAGCACAAATGTAGGTTAAATCCTCTCGTTGATTGCATGCTATATGGTACATAGTTGAATCGATAGAAGCCAATGTTTCAGTTACAGTTGGATTGGGTTAGTTTTAGTCAACTTAATTATCATTAGTATGTTCAATCGTACCATGCTTATGAGATGTTTACTGCAACTTGTTTATGTGCAGATATAGAACTTCCTGTGGCTTGTGCCATACTTATATGCTTGTTTGCTCTGCAACATTATGGTACGCACAAAGTTGGGTTTCTTTTTGCACCAATAGTATGCATTTGGCTTCTCTGCATAAGTGCGATAGGCCTCTACAATATCATCCATTGGGACCACCATGTCTATCGAGCCCTCTCACCATACTACATGTATCAATTCCTCAAGAAGACTCAAACTGGTGGCTGGATGTCACTGGGTGGAATCCTTCTATGTGTAACAGGTACAGATATGCTATGCTGCTGTTGCCTACTATTTGGCTGTGACAATACTTGAATTGAAATGTCAGAAGGCTGACCCATTCTTTTGCTATTATTGTTAAAACTTTTAGGCTCTGAAGCTATGTATGCAGATCTTGGACACTTCTCGCAATCATCAATTCAGGTATGAGACGAGTCTTACAAGAACAACTTTGATGCATGTTTATAGTGTTCAGCATTTATTTGTGACCCCTGCTTAGTCCAATTTTACTAATTCACACCTTTTTCTTGTACAGAAGCAAAACTATGTCTAATTTAACTCAATTCCTAATCTTTGTACAATAAAATTAACAAGATATTCCAGTTACTTACATGGTTCTGATAGTAGGTCTTACTTCCATGACTTTTGCGTATCTATGCCACATTTTGAACTTCTATAAATCTAGAAAAATTATAACACACTAATGGGTTTTACCGTATTTTCTACCTAACATTTAAACTCTTCCTTTACCCACATGGGATTTTCATTGCTCCTTTTTTCTTAGGAATTTTGTGGTGAGTCAGCTCCTTGATCAATAAAATCATTTCTGCAAGCATCTTGCTCTTGACTAAAATCTGCTTGTTATAGGAATGGAAGATTTAAATTTTCATGCAAAAAACATAACTAAATTACTGTTCTCTTTGAAAGATCAACCAGTTAACTGTACTCAATACACGTTTCTGTTCTGTTGGCAGTTCAGATCATTTCTTTCCCTGTATTCTTTAACCTGTCTGTATACTTCACTCACTATCCTTGACATCCCTACATTCGGTTGAACTTCTCATGATCTTTGTATCTTGATTGCTGTACTTACCGCTCTTAGAAAAATGAACTTTATCTTTCGTTTTTTTAAGTTTTGGATTGTTTTCAACTTAACATTTTATTAATTTTTCCCAACAGATTGCTTTCATATCTGTGGTTTATCCTGCTCTTGTACTGGCATATATGGGACAAGCTGCTTTTATTTCACAACATCACAACTTTGAGAGTAGTTATCATATTGGATTTTATGTGTCAGTACCAGGTAATTTCTTCGATTTCTCTTTTCTCCTTTTTAAATATTATTAGTAAAGAAATTTGTTATCGCAATATTCCATTAAAAAACCCTGCATATTTTGTAGCACTGACGTAGGCAACTGTCTTTGTAGAATCACTCAGATGGCCTGTTCTGGTGATTGCTATACTAGCAGCTGTAGTTGGGAGTCAAGCAATTATTACCGGAACCTTTTCAATCATCAAACAGTGCTCGTCATTAAGTTGTTTTCCTGGAGTGAAGATTGTACATACATCCTCTACAGTGCACGGTCAGATATACATACCAGAAATCAATTGGATGCTGATGATACTGTGCCTGGCTGTTACTATTGGCTTCAGAGACACAAAGCACTTGGCAAATGCACAAGGTAAAAAAAAAAGAGCTCGTATTCAAATAGTTCTTTCCTACTCCCTCCGTCCCACCCAAATTACTATTCGTTTTGGCTTTTCTAGATTCATAACTTTTGCTATGCATTTAGATATATGCTATGTCTAGATACGTAACAAAAGCCATATATCTAGAAAAGCCAAAACGAATAGTAATTTGGGACGGGGGGAGTAGTTAATAATTTCAGGTACTTGCAGTGCTTCTTTCATACATTGAAGTGAATCTCATACAGTCATATATAATTTTTATGGTTTCTTCCTACTTTCTTGATACAGGTTTGGCAGTAATAACTGTTATGCTTGTCACCACATGCTTAATGTCACTGGTTATTGTGCTTTGCTGGAACAAGAGTATCTTCATTGCCCTTTGTTTCCTGCTTTTCTTTGGCACAATCGAAGTGCTCTACTTCTCAGCTTCTCTTGTCAAGTTTCACGAAGGTGCTTGGGTCCCTATTACTCTTTCCTTCATATTTATGGTAGTCATGTGTGTCTGGCACTATGGCACAATAAAGAAGTATGAATTTGACGTGCAAAACAAGGTTTCAGTAAACTGGCTCTTAAACCTTGGTCCTTCACTGGGCATTGTTCGCGTTCGAGGCATTGGGCTAATACATACAGAACTAATGTCTGGAATTCCTGCCATTTTCTCGCACTTCGTCACCAATCTGCCTGCGTTTCACCAGGTACCTTATCACATGTCCTATTCAGAGTACATGGCATTAATATATTTTTTGGCAGTTTGTCTTAATGCACTCTCAGAAATCTGAATAAATCGCACCAGTGCACCGGGCAATTTGTGGATATAATTTGTAATGTCCTCACATTTGTTTCTCATCAGGTACTGGTCTTTCTTTGTGTTAAATCAGTTCCAGTGCCACATGTGCAACCTGAAGAACGATTTTTGGTGGGTCGCATTGGTCCAAAAGAGTACAGGCTGTACAGGGTTATTGTCAAATATGGGTATCGTGATGTGCAGAAGGATGACCTAGAGTTTGAGAAGGAGCTTGTCAGCAACATTGCAGAGTTCATCCGCAGCAGTGGTGAATATGACAAGAATGGCTTTGTGGAGGACACAGATATGCCCTCTGAGAAGCTCTCTCCCGTCAGCACTGGAATTCCATTGTGGGAAGAGGATGGGGACCTTGATGCATCAGCATCTCCTCATAAGGAGATAGACCCACAGAACATAGCACCCAAGCGAAAGAAAGCGAGGTTCATGATACCAAAGAGCGCCCAGGTGGACAGCGAGGTGCGCCGTGAGCTGCAGGAGCTCATGGACGCAAGGGAGGCAGGCATGTCCTTCATCCTGGGGCACTCGTACATGAAGGCGAAGAGCGGATCAAGTTTCATAAAGCGAATCATGATAAACTTCTTCTACGAGTTCTTGAGGAAGAACAGCCGCGGCCCCGCGTACGCTGCGAACATACCTCATGCCTCCACCCTGGAGGTAGGAATGGTCTACCAGGTCTGATAGCACTAGCAGCTGTATAAAAGGTAGAGATGAGACAGTGTTCCTCCGCCCCGCCTGTATATATCACCTTGTCGCTGATACTGTTAAAGGCGTTAACACAGTGACAGAAGTAGAGACCCTGGAGCACAGCACGGGCTAACAACACGGTTGCAGATCTTTGGAGAGCCCAACCGGGATTTTTGTCCGTATAAAGCCTTCTGTTGTGCTGTCCCTTGTTTTGTTTTCTGATGTGTTTCCTGGTGTTGTTGACTTTGGTAAGGTACTTGTGAAGCTGTAATTGTAAGTCTGTAAGAGTGACTAGCACAATAGCATTTTTGATGTTCAGCAACTTGTGTAGTCTTCTCACTTGTCTCATTGTCTGTACTTTCGGAGTGTGTAAGGCAGTAGCACTTAGCAAATCAGCACTCTGGCTGTTTAATTGGGCCTGACTGTATCATAGGCTGGGCCTTAAGCCGCTTTTATTTTGGGCCTAAGAACATATCAAAAAACCAGGCAGACAGGGAGGGTTGTACCATGGATTGTGGGCCCCGCTCACAACAAACTAACCAGAAATCAGGCGCCAATGATTCCGGACTCCCCCCCGGTGGTCCACCACGCTCTCGTCGCCGCCATAGAGTGGGCTCTATGCGGCCCACGCTTAGCTCAGTAGCAACAACAGCCTTGTGTTCATTTGGGGCCCCGGATCCAACACATTGTTCCCCTCGTGCACATGCGCTTCCCCTCCTTTATCGAAGACCGAGAACCAAAGCTTGGATTGTCTTTTGCCATCGTGTGTAGTGTAACTACTGCAGTGCGACTGGTACTCTAGCAAATGCTAGGGCTTTTGCCTGTCGGGAACAGATGAATCTAACTTCAGGAAGAGTTCATTTCAGTTACCGCCTTCGAAATTTACCATGGCATGGGGGCGCATGGCTTCGGCTCCAGAGCTGGGAATGCTGGATGATCTCTCGGGGGCGAGATGCCGACCGGGCAGCTTCACGTCCTTTTCCCAAGTCCATTCCCGCCTTGCTGGTTTGCTGAAACGACAACATTGCTGCAGGCACTGCAAGAGCAAGCCAAGCGCTCTTGCGGGGGCAAGGTTAACTGCACGGTAATTTCCCCCCATTCTTCCTTGCCCCATGCCGGCACGGCCCCACTTGGCTCTTGGCTTGGCATGCCCATGCTACGGGTACGGGGCTACGGCAATCGGCAATCTCTTGTCCCTCGGCACTCGGCAGGGGCTCTTCCAATGCCAGCTTGTGCAGCAATAGCGCGCGCATCAGGAAAGAATCAGTGCCCTTTTGACCCCTTGCGTAGCCTTTCCAGGCTCGGCAGGCATCTCGTCTCGTCGCCCGCGATGGCGACGACGACGACAGCGCGCGCGGGGGAAAAAGGGTCGCGGACCGGACGCCCCCAAGGCCCCAACAAGCAGCCGAGCCTCACGCCCTCACCTCGCCTCGTCTCTCATCCATCCATCACATGGCCGGCACCCATGGATCGGAGCGAAGGAGCGCGCGCATGGGCCGCATGGGCGGTCGCCCCCCGTGTGCGTGCTGCGTTGCGTCCGAAAGGAATGAGCGCAGGCAGCAGGGAGGGAGGAAAGCCTGAAAGGACGGCCAAGTGTCACGAAAAGCAAAGGTACCCGCGCATTCGAGCGAGTTGGGGTAGGGTACCGGACTGGCGGACTGAACCTCGTCAGGGGACGGGCGTACGGATGGGTCATCGTGCTTTGTGATTCGAATTCGTGGACCTTTCGAACTCGTGTGTACTCGCTCTACTGCTACCCAGTACTCACACCCGCAAGGCCGTAGCACGAGCACCCCGGTACATCTGGAACGCGAAGGTCTCAGGGCCCGTTTGGTGGGGTGCCGGCCGGCTCCGGCTCCCCGACAAAGTTCACTGTGCTGTCATAGGAGCCGGAGCCGGTAAAGCCACAATTGGTGGCTGCTCCGGCTCTGCTTGTTTTGCGAGGGGAGGGAGAGGAAAGAGAAAAGGAGTTTTGATGAACAGTAGATGAATAATGTCGTGCCAGAAGGAGCTAGAGCCACGAGAAGCCTCAGTTTCAGTGGTGTGGGTTGAGTAGTAGGACGCTAGTACTTCAGACGAGGTGATTTTTTATTTTTCCTCGTCCGGTTCTGTACGTGAGTCGCTTCGCTGGGACATGCCCGGAGGCAGAGACCGCGGCGGTGCGTGGACGGCTTGAGGCGTGTGAGCTGGTTGGCAGAAGATGGACAGCGAAGCACGCGCGCATGGAGCGCCCAAGATTTTTCATGTTCCTTCTCCGCGCTACTTGCCGTAACATATCCGGGAAAAAACTACCCGGCAAAGCTGGGTGGTATTGGCGTTGGAAAGTTGTATATGGAGCTTGTGAGGACACCGAGGGCACGTTTGCAAAAGGAGGTTTGAATTCAAATAATCTTCCTTTCAAAAAAAAAGAATTCAAATAATCTGAATTTTCAGGAACATGGAAAAAGGGGCCAAAATTCTTAGTGGCAATGCACGTTGCACGAATGGTTTGGCTCGTTTTGAGGCTACTTGGTTTGGCGTTGGAAAGCAGTACTAGTATAGTATGGACCTTGCGATGACATGTCTGTAGAAGGTGGTTTAGATCAAAATTCTTTGAAATTCTATGGTTCTCGGTCTACTCGAAACAAGTGACCTACTGAGTTGATACCAGGAAAATGCCAGTGAATTGCGAATCAAATTCCTGCATCACTAGCCCGATTGCTGGATCTGAAGGGGGCTATAATTGGGGGTGCCGGAGCTTTCCAATGTCGTATGCTGCTTAAAATATGCGTGCATGTCCGACATGCGAGTAAAGTACTCCTCCAACAACGTTCGTGTTTGGGGATAAGAAAAACGCTTAAATCTTAAGCTACTTTCCCAATTTGTTTAGTGAGACCCTTTTCCTACATTTGTTTAGCAAACACCTTTGCCGAGTTGAAAATGGCCTTCTTTTTTAGCACTCCACTACCCATGACAAGGGCTGTGCGGCCTGTGCTACTCGAAACCGAGATGACGAGTGAACATCCCCTGCATCACCCTCTGCACGTGACCCGACCACCGTGACGCCTCACGCGGACCTCTCCCCCCTCCTCCCTCTAAAACCCCACGAAATCAGCGAGAGCGAGAAGGCGAGCGGCAGCCGCAGCGAACAGCACAGCCTTCCCTTCTCCACTCCCCCTACTTGTTCCAATCCCTCCCTGCCTTCCCTTCTCCACTCCCGGAGCGCAAGGAAAAGCTCGGATTCCTGGTGGTTTCTCCCACTCCCCGTCCTCGATCTGGGCGCTCCCTGCTCCCTTGCCTCCCCTCCTCCCCTCAGATGGCCGCCTCCCGCTTCCTCTAAATCTTCCGCGGCGGCGAGCTTCCCCCCACCCCACTTGTTGGTTGTCCCGCTGCGGCCCAATGGCGGCCAAGGGAGGGAGCGCCCCGGTGGCGGCGCTGCTGGTGGCCGCGCTCCTCCTCGTCGCGTGCGCTCCGGCCTCCGCTTCCTCGTACCCCGCGAGTGAGTGTGAGCCGACCGAGCTCGGGGTTTTCGCCGTCCGGCTGGGGTGGGTGGTTTCCTGGGTTCTGACTGGGGTTTTCGTCGCCATCGCAGGGGTGGTGAGCGGGTTCGTCTCCAATGCGGCGTCGGCGGTGGTGAAGCGGCTCTGGTCCCTCAAATCCACCACCAAGACAGGTGATTACTGAAGCCTCCCTTCCGTTTCCTTCTTCTCCGGTTCCGATTCGGGTTTACTGAGACGAGTGCTTCTCTTCCTGCTGGAGCAGCGACCGGAAGCAAGTCGATGGTGAAGTACGAGGGCGGGTACACCGTGGAGACGGTCTTCGACGGCAGCAAGCTGGGGATCGAGCCCTACTCCGTGGAGGTCACCCAGGGCGGCGAGCTGCTCGTCATGGATTCCATGAACAGCAACATCTACAGGATGGCGCTGCCGCTTTCCCGATGTGAGTGAGCCCTTGCTGACCTCCCACTAGTTCCCCCCTGAATCCGGCATGTTTTGGTGTTACTTCCCAGTGGGGCTCTGCATAATTATATGCGGCGATGTGTTTGGTGGAGTTGGTGCTTGCTGATGCTGTGGGTTGGTTGGTGTCATCAATTCCGGCATGCCCTATATCTTGATGGCGATGGCTTTGTTAGCTTCCTGCTTGCACAGCCTATGCGATGCTTTCCAGTTGCTTTCAGCTGATTTGTGCAATTTGGCATTTCCATTTTTATGGGAGGCAAAATTAGTGTTTACACTTGTGGAAATGGGGTGTGAAAAAAATGGTCTCGATCCATTCTATGCTACTTTTAGATGCTTTTGCTAGCTAATTTCGTCAAGGTGTTGCTATATCTGTTTAACACTAAAAAGTAAGAAGTGCATCTCACATGTTGATCCCCTGACTTTGATATGAACATTTGATCCAAATGGCTATACTGATTACCTGCAATCTGCATCTTTGATATTGCCTTTTTCTAAGGCATTGAAATGCCAGTCAGCCAGTCCATGTTTCATTTATGAGCAGATGATTTTGAGCCACACAGGATTTCTTTCTCCTGAAATTTGGCTGAACAATGCAGATAGCAGGCCGAAGCTTGTTGCTGGTTCCCCAGAAGGATTTCCTGGTCATGTTGATGGGAAGCTGCGAGAGGCGAGGATGAACCATCCTAAGGGATTTACAGTGGATGACAGGGGTAACATCTATGTGGCTGATGCCATGAACATGGCCATTAGAAAGATCAGTGATACAGGTAAGCTAAAATGTCCTGTTGTAGGGTAGATGCACGCACATGCTTTTGTCTGTTCCTTGAGCATCCTATGTTTGCCTTTTGGTTCTTGCTGGTCTTGTCCAGCATGTATTCAGCACCTGGATCCAAAACTGCATTCAGAAAGAGGACGCCTGTTAGACAATATGAACATTCTCTAATCAGCTTGAGTAAATCTGCTTTGAGTTTCTGCAATGCATTGCAATGCCCAGATGAAATATTAAATTGAGTGCTAGTTACTGGAGTTTTAAATTTGGACTTATCTATTCGTGGAACGTTATGTTCTGAAGTTACATAGGAAAATTGTTAACCAAAATCTTTTCTTCTTTTCTAGCCTAATTTGTACCTGGTATACTTGATATATAAATATGTAGTATTGACTTGTTTTGGGTTGTGACTTTGTGCCCCCAAAATTACGTCAACATGGATAATTATATTGCATTCTTGAAATGAGCTGAAGGCATGATTAACTGGGTTTGTTTTTTAGTACAGTCTATATTTACATATTCTGCCATCATTATGCATACTTTTCCCTTATCTAATCTCTAGTAAAGAGTAAGTGGCTGACATATTGTGTTCTGATTTTTAGGGGTTACAACTGTTGCTGGAGGGAAATCAGGCAGAGGAGGGCATGTTGATGGACCAAGTGACGAGGCAAAATTTTCTACTGATTTTGAAATTCGCTACATTGGCAGTAGTTGCTCCCTTCTGGTGATTGACAGAGGAAACCAAGCAATTCGGGAGATTCAACTCAACTTTGATGACTGCGTGTACCAGTATGAAGCTGGTTTTCCTCTAGGTATATTACTCCATTCTCTGCAATTATTGCTGGACCTGAAAAACATGGTTGAAGCTTACCACCTAAACTTCTTTACACTCTTCACTCTGCTATATTACTGATTACATTAATCTCCCATGCCCACAGGAGTTGCACTACTACTTGCTGCTGCTTTCTTCGGCTACATGCTCGCATTGCTCCAGCGCCGTGCTTTGGGGATGTATTCAAATGGAGATGTAAGTATCAAGTGCCTAAACACTGTCATTATTTTGTGAAGGAAAGAAAAAAAAACATCATGTGCCTTCCCTGGCAGATTGTCAGAGTAAGCAAATATGGTTAGGGCTGCAGTGGTCCACAAGCCTGCTGTAACCCAGCAGGCTAGCACATGAATTTCGTTGTCACCAGTCATTTGTCTCTCCTGGTACTAGTGTCCATCATCCATTGGCCTTAGTTTGCGTCATCCCTATGCCTCCAACAAGCCAAAAGTTACCACTTACCACCTTATGCAGCATTCCAATTGGAATCGTCTGTAAATATTAGGAGTTTGAGATTAGGACTTTGAACTAATCAATCCAATTTCCATAACTTCAATTGAAACTTCTATATATCTAGACTAATATTATTTTGCTCAATTTGTGTTAGAGACAACTTAGCTTCTTGTTATCTAGATTGTGCTTTTGAAAGAAAAGTAGGCATCTACTCCCTTCTTTAAAAACGGAGGTAGTACTTTATGATGGAAAGGTTTGTCAAATATCAGCAAAAAAGGATAACAGAAGAAACAGAACATTTGTTCAGTTTTAGTTTATCATTATTCTGATTGTTATAGAAAGTCAGAACTGGTCGACACTTGCCATCCGATCTGTATTCGTCTTGCAGTATACTGTTCTGAATGCAAATTTTTCCATGCAGGAGCAGGAAGTTGTGAGTCCGGTAAAAGCTAAATTATCAAGCATTCCACCTCCATACCAGAAGCCACTGAAGCCTTCCCTCCGCCCCCCGCTAATCCCTAGCGAGGATGAACCTGTGAAGCAAGAAGAGGAAGAAGGGCTCTTCACGTCAATCGGCAAACTTGTGGGCGGAGCAAAATCATCAATCACGGAGATCGTCCGCGCAGCATTCTCCAGAAAGAAGCACGTGAACATCCATCACCATCAGCTGGGCCTGGGCAGACCAGCCTCCTGGCCGGTACAAGAAAGCTATGCCATCCCGCGCGACGAGACCCCTCCGCCGCTGGACACAAGAACACCGACCCCTCGCAAGAACTATGCCTTCATGTCCAAGGAGCCCGAGAAGATCCACCACATCCGGCACGGCCGGCCCCAGCTGCACGGCTGGACCGCCGGAGAAGCACCTCAGCAACAGCCTCCGCAGCCGCAACAGCCGCCGCCGCAGCAGCAAGTGCACCACCAGCAGTACCTGCAACGCCACCAGCAGTACTCGGCCGGGCCGCAGACCTTCTACGAGCCGAGCTGCGAGGCGACGAACGAGATCGTCTTCGGAGCCGTGCAGGAGGCCGACACCGGCCGCCGTGCCGTGGAGATCAAGGCCGTGAACCACGGGGACCCGCCGCCGTACGAGCAGAACGGGCTGCGGTACCGCAGCAGCTACGGCATGGGCTACAGTGGCAACAACTAGTCGAGGAAGATAGATTTATGATGATCGCTTCCGTCCTAGTGGTTTTGGAAGCGTCCTCCGTTGTACTGGCTGTAAGAAAAGGAGAGAATAGAGAGGAATCGAGGGAGTACCAGTCTCCTGATTGACTCGTGTGCAACGGTAAAAAGCTGGGTTTTGGTAGAAGAGCGTCGTGATCTGTGTTGTTCCTGGACTCTGGTGGTGACACACACATATTATATAATATATATCTATTTCTCAGCGGCCGGTTCCAGAATAGGTTATTGTGTAACCAGATCATCCAACCGTCCAATCATCATCCGGCCCACATCTGTTTCTTCCGCTCGGCGTCTATCCCCCGAGCCGAGCGCGGTGCCCGCTCGGGTTACGAGCGAGCCAGGAGTAACGAGTCTAGCGGGAGTAACGAGTCGATCTTTTTTTTTTTCTCTCCTTCCTTTTCTCCGCTTAATCTGTTCCGGCTTTTTATCTTCTCTGTGCGGCTCATCCAGCTCGTCATCCAGTTCCGTCCTCAATCTTCTCCACCGCCCAAAGCGGCTCATCCAGCTCGTCATCCAGATCCGTCCTCAATCTTCTCCGCAGCCGCCGACACCGCCGCCCTCGTTTCCCGTCAGGCATCCCGCACGCACGCAGTAACATCGCCGCCCTGATTCGTTCGCCGAGCAGGAAGCGGGATGCGCAATCCACCGAAGACGCCGCCGATTTCGTATCGTGGGAAGAGATACTTCTCGTAGGTGGAGCAGTGGTGATCCGGTAGGAAACAATCCCGTGGGTCCATCCTAGTTCTATAGCCGGGTCCATCCTAGCGCAACTGACCGAGCGGCTTCCTCCCATCCCACCAAACCCACTCACCGCCCCAGCTCGATTTGACTCGGCTGGGTAAACCCGTATCGAGCTTGCAGAATCATACAAGCCGGTCCCACTCCCCCCCCCCCCCCCCCCCCCCCCCCCCCCCCCCGCACCTCTCCCATGGGTGGCGGCGCGACCTGCTGGCCCGGCGACCTCCGCTGCCTCCTCCCTTCCCGTGCCAGGCATGGCTTAGACGGTGACCCAATCCGCTACCCCCTCCCCGCTCGTCTGTAACCATGCATACGTGCGTCTGTATCTTCCCTCGATGTGGGGATAGGTGGATGATACGGGCTCACGATTATCGGACGGCAGCGGATCTGGCCACAAAATTAGTTATTCTATGGCTAGCTTTAGAGGAACGTGTCAAATGGGTTTTGATCTGATTCTCAGTCGACGTGAATTCGCTGGGGAGATGATTTTGGTTAGTTGCTAGCACTGTAGTAGGGCATGTGCGGTGTTTTTCGGCTCATGGGTGGCAGGCAGGCTAGGACGGCTGGCTGTTTTGCTAGCGTGGTGGTGGACCGAAGCTAGCGTGCTAGTTTTTGACATTTTCTTTACCCCCGCCGGTCACGTGGATCGTGTATCACATGTGTGGCGATGATTTTGCCTTTTGAATGCGCCGCCGGACACCGTTAGTGTCTGAGCCCATTTTTGCATATAGCGAGCCACCGGTAGGGGCGAGGCCATGCTTGAAGCTTGCTGAGCCTGGTGCAGTTGCTCTAGAGGCAACGTTATTCTTTGCTGTAGGACATCGCTCCAGAGTACATAAGGCTGTAGGACATTGCCTAGTGTCTTGTAGTCTATATTTTCCACATCATATATAACAACGAAGGGTATCCTACTACAAAATTCTTTTTTAGAAAAATTTTATTACTACCGTTTTTTCACCTCTTGTGCTGTTGTGCATTCCCCTGGACAGCTGGCCTGAGCTTATGCACCAAGCATCACCCAAATCTGCTGGCCAGCAAGCAAGCCTAACGTGGTTTGGTTAGTGCAGGTGTGGATTATTAGGTTATGGATAAAATTTGGGTATTGCAAACCGGCAAATCAACCGCTTATACACAATGTTAATGGCAAATCAACCGCATTTACACAATATTATTAGTACGATATTCATTTAGGTACAATATACAGTGGAACACTATATTATTAGTTTGCATAAGCCCGTGCCATCCAACCATGACAAGGTGTTTTGTTCTCGATAAATACAACAATCAGAGATGTACTGCGTTACAAATTAATTTACTCCCACCAAGGAAAATAAAATAATTACAGCAACGGACTGCAGGATGGTCTGAAGCACCCGAAAGTTTGTGTCCTGACTGGATACCATCCTCTAGCCTTCATCTAACAAGATTCATCAGTCCCTTAGTTGTGACGAACAAGGTCTCTATGGCACCACAAATACCAAATAGGAGCCAAGACGGAACACTAGAAGATGCAATGATCAAGTTTCAGCAATTACTCAAATGGAACATCCTGTTGCGACCTCAAAGAATTAAACATAACAATACTAGCAAAGATAAATTATTTTAAACATGGATGCAGTAGAAGATTTGAACTTCATTTCTTTGTCATTAAGATAAGTTTTCCCCCTCGTATCCCACGCCCAAAAAGGAAATGAGGTTCAAAACCAGAGTTCCAAAACGAAATTTTCGAAAGCCATGACACATGAGCTTCTGAGAGTGATCTTACAAGTTATATATATTCATTCAGGATTGGATGATGTACAGATCTTGCTTTGATATGTAATAGCATGACATTAAATTCCCTGGTTGCATGATAAACTGCTCTCTGAACTGGCCTACACGTTTGCTTGGAATGTCAATAGAGAGCTCATCCAAGCTGGGCATCCCTTCAGCTTTTACCCCGTCACCACATACAAGAACCTGGTTTCCAACAATAAATGATCCGGATACACGAATTGCAATTCCACTGTCACCGTTTGCACGGCAATGTAGCTTCTCCACGACATGGACAATTTTCTCTCGAGGCCTGTCACCCTTTAGCTTCTTCCTTATATTTGACAAACTATCAAAAATGTCATTTTGGCCAACATACACCTTCCCTGAGAAACTGCCAAAACAGGATAGGTAAGACAGCATATCATGCCTGTGTGCTCAGAGACAGATTTCAGCACAACTATAACAGCAACTATTGTGTAAAGAATAGTACTACAAAAGAAGCAAAATCACCAGAACAATGAAGTTGGAAAAAATAGTAGTAACCATCCAGTTATGACATGACATAAAAGCAAAGGGTCAAGTAAAGTGCAACTGGGGATGTAACTGGTCCATCAAAATTTTCAGCAGCACATACAATTCCGTTCATTTTCAAATTATCCATTCAAAAAAGGAAATTAAAGCATTATCCATAAACCACAAGAACAATTATAGCTTGTTCATTCCCCAAACAAACTGGGCCAAAGGTTGTCCAATGTCCACATCAGTTGCACATGAGTTGATTCTGAATCCCGAGACATGGGCTAAAATTCTAGCCAATAGGAAACTTTATCACCAGCTAAGTAGTTTCAGGATACAAATCTAGTTTTAAAAGGCAGCGAAGTTGGACAGTATTTAATCATGACGTTTACAATTGTAACATTGCCTTAAGGTACCTGAAAGTAGATTGTTCCATGTAGAATGTCTTCATATGATGCCAAATCCCATCAGATCCATTAAACAAGAGGTAGTAATGTATAGCAAGCATCTGAAATAAAGTAAAGAACAATATATGTTACACATAGTAGACATGTTGCATAAATACTAATCTTTCCATAAAAGAGTCAGCATTTTTTTTTCAACACTTGGGACGTCAGTGTCTATATTTCTTCCTGGTAGAGAGATTAGGAGAATACAAGAGATGAGTGGATCACATAAAATTCGATTATTCCATGACCCATTCTTTCATGGGCTGAAAGGAACATGGATATGTGACTTGTGGAGCTGCAGGCTGGGTTTCTGAACCTCACAAGTTAAGAAATTGGGTTAAACATGCTCGTTGCTGGCCCGTATAGAGGCAGACTTAGGTACACATATATGTATGCATGGGCTGGGGCCCTGAAATTTGCGGGCCTGTGGCGGTGGCCCTGAGCAAGGGCTTCCGCTACGCCTAGTCCATGCCCCTGGCAGTGCTACGGCACCATCACGGGTTGCAGCCAAAGGTAATGGAAGTGGAAGGACAGAAAGTGTGACATGGAGATGGAGGATGGTACCATGGCCTGGACAAAGAGTAAGGGCACAACAAGAAATGATGAAAGCAAGTGCAACATGTAATAGGATGATGATTAGGCAGTTTTGGACTTCAAGTGAACCTGGTACGGTTGGCAAGACGCCAAGACCTATTCCTGCAAAAGGAAGAAATCTAAGGATTGCTGGCTGGCAATTTGACCAATGAGGTCAGAGCGGCCCACTTGTGAGAGGTTAAGGAAGTTTTATTTAAATTGTAATTAGATTGGATTTTATTTATAAAGAACCAATCTATTTGTTGTAGTAGGGGTCAACTCCTCTATATATAGAAGAGGGCTGTCATCTAATAAAATTAAGCAGAGTCTCTGTCTCCCTCTCCCTGACACGGCTAGGGTTTGGTCTTTAGCCTACCCCACCGGGCTAGGACTTGGCCTTAGTCGACCCCCTCCACCACCGCAACTCTCTCTCCCTTCCCAACCTTCTGCTTCTGCTGATCTGCACCATAACAGAACCAGTTAACAAGTTTTAGGGATCCAAATTTGCATTTTCCATAATTAGGGACCTAGATACACCATGGAACAAGTTGGAGCATCAGGTGTATTTTGCTCTCAGTGAAGTTACTTGCCCCCCCCCCCCCCCCCCCCCCCCAAAAAAAAAAAAATTGCCACAAAGATGAAAATGCCTCCCACATATGAGTTTTCAGCCTGGGTGCGTCAAGCGTCAAGCCAAATTTACAGATCCCTGTTAATGTCCACATCACATCTTTATTCCTGATTTTTCAGCTTACGCGGGAAACAAAATTTAAACATATCCCTGTCAATGTCTACATCACATGTTATATACATCATGCCAAATTAGCTAGGGGATTAATTTCAGCCAAATGTGTTACTTGAGAGATCAGATTGATCCTTTGGAAGAAAAAAGGAATGCGAGCCAATGAGCTAAATCAAGGGACAAAAATTGTAACGGAACCAATTAAACAACAGTAGGAAAGAATAAAGTTGAAATATGTCACAAGGACTCACCTCAGCTATTTGCTTTAATCTTTCTGTTGGATCAACAACACTTTTGACATATGCTGCCAAGTCCACATCGGTTTTCAGGTACCTCTTGATGAATGGGTGTGACAAAAGCTGCAAAATGTATTGAATGTAATCAATGCAATAATGGGATAAAACATACTATACTTGAGTTTACTGACATGCTGAAGTTATTGGCAAAATGACATTTTAACATTCTATGATTAAATCAAACTGATCACTAATAACCACTTACATTTTTCTTACATACACTGAGCACTGAGAGACCATGAGAATTATGGCAAATATATATATATCGAAACCCTAACCTACAGAACTCAAATTACATGAAAATCATCATATACAAAGTCTCTTTACCTGCTCACATGTGGGCCTTGCATCGGCATCTTTCTGCAAGCAATCATTGACGAACGAGCAGAACTCTGATGAATAAGCATCTTGTGGTGGAGTTGGTGATGGATCATCCAGTATCTGAATTACAAGACATCAAATTAAAAAAGCAGACAACGAAGTGCAAATAACCATTCAAAGATAATTATAAAGTGGTTCACAACATCATATGACAAACTGAACTATGATGCTCTCATTAAAGCAAACAGCAGCAAACCAGCGAACGAGCAGCTAAGGTCACTTGCTGTTGTTGCATTGCGCTAGCATTGCTTATTTTCTAAGTTGCTATATAACAGTAAATTTTTAAGGCACTGTAGACAGTGATCATTGACTATACTGTTCAATGATTTATACATTCAAAAATTCAAAGGGGAAGTGGGGAACCCAACATCCATGCATTCAACTAGCTGTTAGCAGTAACCTTGTGTGCAAGAGTAGATTTTTATATTCAGTCAAGCTTCTAGGTGCAGAATATTTCGTGTTAGCGGATTTTCCACTGGTAGTTAGGGAGAATAGGCAATATTAGTTATAAATGCCTGTAGTTACTAGGAGGCACCGGCGGAGCTACTTGGGGGTCAAAGTGGGCCACGGCCCCCTCTTGGTCAAAACAATTTTTCATGCTTCTACATGAAAGCTGGAGGCCCGCAACGTGATGGCCTTGTAAATTGGCTAACGATTAGGAAAAACAGGTCCACCGTAAGGCATCATGCAGTTCTTTTGCAATGCAGTCACCCTACGGCCGGCCACCAGCGCGTGTGGCCATATGCATCCCTGGCTCGCCGCTTCGCCGGCCGTCGCTGCTCCGTGCTGGCTTCGCGCTCTCAGCCTGCCACACCTCCCAATCGAATCCACATTTCCTAGTGTAGGCAGATTGTTATTAGCTTCATTTGTAATTTTGTTCCTTGCTTCTAGATCTCATGAGCAAGATGCATCGTTAGCCATATTAGAAAGCAACTTCCAGCTCTTGCATACTTGAAGTTAGGTCCTGCAACTCAAACTGAAGAATGTAAGGCTTCTAGGCCGAGCATCAGTGCCATTTTCAATTCAATTAGTTTTTCCTTCTTGGTTTGAGTGTTCAGAGAGCGGCCACCGTGCATATTATTGTCTTCTTTGTGATTTTGATGTCTTCACAAATCAAAGAACCAAGGTTTTGAGTGATGGAATAAAGTTCATATTAGGCAAATTGGCCCCCCCTACGTTTCATACCTAGCTCCGCCACTGCTAGGAGGCTATCTCAGCCATAACTGTAGCTCTATCTCTGCTATACATAGAGGAGAAAACAGAATAGGTTGCAAGTCATCCGGCAGTGCCAAAACCACTGTGTCCTAGTGTTATCGTGTGAGTTACTGGGCAGACCTTACAGCAGCAAGGGCTGTCACCAGTTAATTATAAGGAAAAAGAAAAGAATCGTAAAAAAACTAACATAAACCAGGGGACTTGTACAAATGGGTCATTTCTCCCATACCAGCATATCTTACATCCCAAACATCAATCAAGAATAATTGTAGGTCTTTAGTAAAAAACAAACTGACTAGGCAACCAATAACCGACTCACCTGCAGCATGAGATTGGCTGGGCCTTCATTTACGTCATATGGGAATTTTCCAGTAGCACATTCCAATATTGTTAGTCCAAGACTCCAAATATCAGCAGCATAAGAATAGTTCTCAATACGAATTCTCTCAGGTGACATATATGTGACTGTGCCTACAAAGGTAGCGCACTGGAACATATTTATTTAGCAGGAAAATATATTTCTGATTCAATCTATACAATTTCATGTTCAATACTATTCAGAAAGAATTATCATACATTAAGCAACACTAGAAGAACATAGTGATGACTTTCACCAAGTAGTAACATACCATAGACATTGTGTTGTCCAAACCAGCACTCACACCAAAGTCTGTAATCTTCGCCTCACCCTTAAGATTTACCAGCAAATTTGCTGGCTTTATATCTCTATGCACTAGATGCCTTACTTCATGCAAGTATCGCAGACCCTTCAGAATTATACACAGAAGAATGTACCAAGTCAACATTTAGAGAAAATCACAGGTTGATTTTTACTAATGCTAGCATAGAAACTAAAATAGATGTGGAAGATCCATACAAGCAATACTTTCTGTAGCATATGTGAAAGAACTAGTTCTGGTATAGATTTCTTGACCCTTATAACATCTGCCAAGGAACCACCATCCATGTATTCAAGAGCAATGCTTATTTCTCCAGAATCAGGCATGTAAAATGCTCCCTGGAACTCAACTAAACCAGAATAACAACATGATTCACATAATGTTCTCATCTCATTCAGAATTTGTTGCCTCTTCTCCTGCAAAGATATCAAGAAATTGAGAAACGTAAAATCTGGGAAAAGCAATGGCTGAAGTTTACCAAGTGAAACTGTAGAATGAGTGAATGACTATGAACTAGATAGGTAGTGGCAACAACATATAATGCCTGGATTACTATATGTAATAATAAACATGCTTCACTGCAATGGTATTCAAATTGAATTTAGAATAGAAGGGAGCACGTTTATCCTTTGACATGTCTGCTTAATTGCTCTCATTATGCAATAAAACTGAGCCAACTAATATGCTCTCACTGCAACAACAGAATCCTACTGCACTCCATTAAGTGAGTGTTGTGGAAATCAGTGTAAACGGAAATTAAGGGGGTGTTTGGATACCCCGTGCTAAAGTTTAGCACCTGTCACATCGAATGTTTGGATACTAATTAGGAGTATTAAACGTAGACTAATTACAAAACTAATTACACAGATGGAGTCTAATTCGCGAGACGAATCTATTAAGCCTAATTAGTCCATGATCTGACAATGTGGTGCTACAGTAACCATTTGCTAATGATGGATTAATTAGGTTTAATAGATTCGTCTCGCGAATTAGCACAGGGGTTCTGCAATTAGTTTTGTAATTAGCTCATGTTTAGTCCTTCTAATTAGCATCCGAACATCCGATGTGACACTGCTAAAGTTTAACACCTAGTATCCAAACACCCCCTAAGTCGTCTGGTTAAAAACGGATGCAGTGACCATCCCATCACACATACATGACTTAGATTCCAATTAGTGATCGTGAATGCAAAACTGGTCAGCTTGCTGATTAACCATCAGACTCACGTTTAGTCGGCTGTATAATCATGTTTTTTTCGTGAGCATGATTACATTTGTCTAGCAGTACTGTGACCACAAGTTACAGCCCATTGGCCCATCTGCGTAAATAGCCCATCACACTCACGTCCTAGTATACTTAGAGATTTTTGGGCAACATGAACTTGAAGAAAGACGATCCAGCAAAGAACAAAGACCCATACGTGTGAGAGAGTGATGCTTCTAATGCAAAAGATTGGCTTCAAGGTGAATCTGCATGTCCATGAAATGAGCTAAGCTAGTTAGAAACTTGGACCTAACTTGATAGTAGTATAAATTACTTTGTTTTAACAGTGGTATGCAATTTCATATCATCGGAAAAGAATATCATCAAATATGTACATATAGAACCATGAAATGCCAAATCTCTGCATAACTCCAATCACTATTCTGTTTTCCAATTAATCACGTGTATACCCTTTGCATGCAACAACCAAATGGCATTGTCCACAATGCAGCATAGAATGCAAAGAAAATACAAGTCTTGGCATTTTCACCTCCAATACGTTTTGCTCCAGCTTTTAAAACAGCAAGAACATTTAACTGCATTGCATGGTGGACAAAGAAAAAGAGAGATGCACTACAGTGTGAAAAGTATGATCCGTGACACAACTAAACAGGTAATTAGGAATATAGGGCTCAGTTTAAATTAATTTTCCACTGGGAAAAAGTAAAAATTTAATTCATGTCCAAAGATGAATGTAGAAATTGGTTCGAAAAGGTAGGATTTAGAGTTTTAGGCTAGACATCTTGAATTATACCGTAGAGGGAACAATGAATATGGCCATTGCACAGCTCTTGCAATCAACTAGAGACGCATAACCTGAGAAAGTCTAGCTTCGCACAAGCTCCCAAGAGTGTATGGTTTTTCATTGCAAAGAAATACTATAAACTATGATTAAGGAATTGGGGGTGAAATGTGAAAAGAGAACAACAACATGATCATTATTTGCATCTTTGACCATAAGGAATAAAGATACAAACCTTCTCGAATACGTTTATCTTCTTCAAGGCCAAAATTCGATGAACTGGAATAAATATAGCTCTCTCCACAACACTACTTGCACCATTACCAATGGGACCAAATATGTGCATCTCATGAGAGGCACAACAGTATGCCTTCTCATCAGAATCCGACTCGTCTGGCCCAGCACTTCGTTTATGAAAGCCATGCTCATTGATGTTATACTCACCCAAGGATCTACTAAGTAAATTAACAGTTCCACCATCAGAAACCTACACAAAAAAAGATCTATATCAAAATTCCTATGCATGAAATAGTGTTCAGAATATATGCTTAAGAGTTTAAGAAGTAAGCATGATATACACAAGTTTGAATAAAACTGGTTGCCACAAATTATCCTAACCATCCACAATTCATGTGCAATATCCTTTCCTACTTTTGTATTCAGTTGCAAAGATGTTGCAGTGTATTACTGGGGAAGGTTTTCCTTTTTTATAGAAGTCCATTTTACTACGCAAAGTCGCAAAAAATCCACTTTGTCTGCTTAACCGGCTGAACAAAATTTGAGCTCAATTTCCTCTCCCAAACTATTCCAATTGGCCCAATCCACCACCTAATGAGATTTATCCTTTTTTTTTCTCCGAGCACGAGTTAAGTTTTAAGTTCAAATTTTGTGGGATGACCAAGGACAAATGTTAGAAAAATACATAAAGAATTTTCAGGATTACTTTAATGCAACTTTGTATCTCTGAGATTAAATAAGTATTAGATGCTCCTAAACTTTGTATCTCTGATCATCAAAAGTTCTAAATGCATTTTTCTAACATAGGGCATCATGTCTTCTCTTAGCCCAAAAAAAATTTAACTTGTACATGGGGAAACAAAAAGACAATACATTTGGGGTTAGCTTGGACCAATTGAAATCATTTGAAGTAGTTGAGCCCAAATTTTGCAGGGTCAAACAAACAAAGTGGCGTGTTCATAAAAGTAACACGAACTTTTTCCTTTTTCTCAGCTTGGGTTTTAATTTAAAAATCAGTGAACAACAGTTAGATTGTTATAAGGCATTTCATGTGAAACCATAAGCAGTTCAAGGCTAGGGTGCTGTCGAGGACAGAGCTACATTGGAAAAACGTCAAGGATCAAAAGGTTAGAAAAGGGGGCAAGATTGCAACAGCTTACAAAATTAGAAAACACAGAGATCACAAAGAGCATTCTTTTAAACAAATAGCTTTAAAAGATATATGTTCTAAGATACAAATTCATGCAAATCTCCACTATTAAGTCTTGTAATAAATGATTTACCAATCTCTTGTGCCATTATCACACACAAGAATCGTATTTAATAAGTAATAAAAAACACATGGAAACGTGGATTCATTTGCACCATGCGCAGTATGATCATTCTTATGTGCCTCAGTATGGTTACTGTGATCTAGTAGGGAAAACAGAGTAATTGAGAGAGCACAACTGCATGCACAGTGCATCACAAACATCAAAGAAAGTAAGGCAGTTTAACTGCAAAATTAATAGCCAGCAGATCTATATTTATCTTATCAGGCAACAAGCCTACTCAGGATGTGAAGATTTCACAGATCAAGAATAAATATAGAATACCAGGGTGTGCTTACTACGTAGGAATTGCAAGTATCTTCCGGAAGGGGCACCCTGGTACTGACACCACCTCTGTCCGGGTCATCGAACAGCAAGGGTTGCAGCTTCTTCTTCAGCTCCTCCAGCCCAGCCATCAGAGTGCTGAGATCAGGGGCAGATACCCTGCAGCCGGGTTGCAATACCGTGAATAAAATTCAGAGCATGTGCCTTGTGAAAAATCTAACAATAGCCAACAATTAGCGAACCGAACAGAAAGATTTTACTGCCCACGGCTGAATTCAGGGGAAATGAGCACATTAAGGGTTTGGGCTTACCCAAGAATGGAGAAGCACAGCGGCACAGGCCCGTATGGCAAGATGGGGATTTCGAGCAGAGAGTGGGGGTAGGAGAAGGGCTGAGGCAGCCCCGACTCCCCACAACCTGCGGCCTCGATGGAATATACGGTTGGTAGAGAAGCTGTTGACGACTCGACGCGGGCAGCGG
The DNA here is from genome assembly GCF_005286985.2 of Setaria viridis. Classification (NCBI taxonomy): domain Eukaryota; kingdom Viridiplantae; phylum Streptophyta; class Magnoliopsida; order Poales; family Poaceae; genus Setaria; species Setaria viridis. The sequence continues at coordinate 36,483,225 of NC_048263.2, forward strand.
TGGCCGGGAAAGCTGCGGCGTCGGCGTGCGGCGAGGGGAGGCGACGGATTGTAAGAGCAGCTGGAGCAGGACGGTGCGCACGGGAACAGCACGGGATCCAGGTGATGAAGCCTGAGGATGCAGCCGACGGCGGCGGTGGCGACAGCCAACGAGGGGATGAGTGGGGCGGCGTGGGACCCCGGGCGGAGGTCTCCGGGAAGCCGCCGCCGCGCTCTCCTCTTCTCGCGCGGAATCCCGGGCGGAGGAACTCGGGGCAGTGGTTCCCGGGCGGAGGAACTCGAGGGCGGGGGCGCTGGATCGCGGGCGGAGGAGCTCGTGGGCAGCAAGGGGATCTCGGGCGGAGGTCAGCTCGGCGAGGAGCTGCGGGCGGAGTGCGAGGAGCTGCGGGCGCGGGGTCGGGAGGCGGTCGGACGGAGCGGCGTCCTGTCGAGTGTCGAGAAGACAGGCGAGCCGCCGAGCGCCGATGCGAATCCAGCGGGGCCCACACGTTGATCCATGTTGACCGCTTGGATGACGTAATCAAGGCTTTAATCGCTAGGTCAGCTCGACTCGAGATTGCAGATTTGCAACTCGGCTCCACTCCTGTTCTGGCCTTCTGGGCAATTTGAGACCTTTCTAAAAATCGAAAACAAAACGTTTTAGAATAAGTCCTCTCAGGTAGCTCCTTAATTTAATTTAATTTACTCGCTCCATTCTCTTTAGATCGGCCTATTTCACCTTGGCACAATCTATTTATCGTCTCCGTCTGTGTAATTAGTTTTATAGTTAGCTCATATTTAGTCCTCCTAATTAGCATCCGAATATTCAATGTGACAAGGACTAAACTTGAGCTGAAGTATCCAGACACCCTCGAAGTCTCCATTCTTTTTTGATAGGCCTATTTCACCTCGACACAATAACCAAAGAGAATGAACTCTACTTATCGTCTAATGAATCATGTCATTATGTACTCCTCGTTATCATATACATGCACCTCAGTATCGATGTCATCATATACATACATCAATTATTTTTCTAGAAGAGTTACTCTACACGGAATCTAATAGTCATCTGTGTCAAACACGAGGTGGCAATCAAATAGGACTATTAAAAGAGAAAAATTTAGTTTTGTAAATAGCCCTACCAAAGAAGAATGGATGGAGTAATTCACTATTTCAATTCAGTTCACCAACAAATCAAGCTAAGATAATAGCATGTACTACAACTACGTCCCAAATCATAGATCATTTTGATTTTTCTGGATATAGTTTTTGCTATACACCTAGATATAGTGTATGCCTGAATGCACGTAAAAAATGATGATGTAGAAGTAATTAGGCAAATTAGGCATGGAGCATGTATAACCAGGGACGGAGCTAGGATATACGATAGTGATTATATGTAGATGATAGCGTGTGCATAAAAGAAATTAAGCTAGTTATCTAGTGATTAGTTTTGAATTAAATATGCGAAGATAAATAAAATAGCATGTATTTGCCAACACAAAATAATTGAAGATTAAGGGAGTGTTTGGCAGCACTCCACTTCATAAAAAACAACTCCACTCTACTAATTTCATCTTTTTGCAGCTCCACTCCACCAACTGCAAGAAACATGAAGTTATTGTACGTGTTTGGCTAATTGCAGTGTTTCAGCTCCAGAAACATGATATTATATTGTGAATAGTCTCTTTTACCCTTTGTGAATGGGCCCTCATGTCAGTTTCTTTTCTTTTCTCTCCCCCTTCTCTTCCTCTCTCTCCCTTCTCTTTTCTCCCCGTCCCTTCCTCTGTTCGCGCTAGCCTTGCTGATGATGGCGCACGCGGACACGGGTGCGAGCGGCGCTGCCCGTAGTGGCTGGATTGGGGGAGAAATAAACAGCAGCACAGCACGCCGGGCACCCCCCCTCAAACAACGCCAGCTGCCGCTCCTGTTGCATGCCTCTGCTTCTTCCACTCGAGCTCCGCTCGCTGATAATCCCCTGTACCTGAAGCACTTCGTATCCATTTCTCCCAACCGCAGACCCACAATCAACGCTCGTTCCCCTAGATCTTGCCGCGACAGCCGCCCACGAGTCGTATCTACTCCGATTTCGAGTCGCCGATCCACCCACGGCCGCAAGTCGTATCTCTTCCAATTCCGAGTCGCCGTTCCACCCGCGGCCGCGAGTCGAATCTCTTCCGATTCCGAGTCGCCATTCCACACAAAGTCGCAAACTTGTCGGGCCTAGTTCGAACAATTTTCGATGTCGATCCCGACGGCTCTATTTAAGCGATGTCGCGGTCACGAGACATCTGCCCGCTACTCGGTTTGTCGTGCAGGTGGAGGTAGCTCTCTCATGGCGAGGAGCAGTGCTAGGACCGGGAGCGGGAGCGCGGCGAGTCGATTCCTGCTCCATTGCCGGCAGCTGGCGGCCGGTAGCTCTCCCATAGCGAGTGGCAGGAGCAGGGCGGGTCAATTTTTGTTGCGGTGCAGGCTACTGTCGGCTAGCCTTGAAGACCGAATAAGCGCCCAGCGGGTCGATTTCTGCTGCGGCGCGTTCTGGCGGTGGGGGCGAGCCGGCCGCAACAGGCGACGACGGTCGGGGATGGCGCGGTCCAGCGGTTGGCAGCGACGTGGTTCGGTGGGAGGAAACGACGACGGGGAGGGGATAGAAAAATTAGAAATGAAGCGCGTAACCTCGGTGGTAATGGTGGTTAAATAACACCAACTCCACGAGGAGGTCTAAAACTGATGTTTTTGGAGCAACCCCTGATGTACTTCAGAAAAAATATGGATCTGACCCTAGCTCCACGTTTTTTCTGGAGCTGAAGTTTGTGGAGCTGGACGTGTTTGGCAGGCAATTTCGTGGAGTTGGTGAAGTGGAGCTATTTTTTCTGAAGTGAAGTGCTGCCAAACACTCCTTAAGATAATGGAGCGTGCAGTTCACAATTTCGTGGTGCTGCATCGTGGTCTTTGTGGATAGCCGCACCAGCGGGCAGCGGGAGTCTGGAGAGCGGATCACCTTTTTTTTAGACGAACCCAAGCAGCAACTAGAGGTGGAAAAGGAAAGAAAACAGAAGCGTCAAGCGTCAGTAGAGGCGTGATTGGTTGCAAAGGAGTGGCCATACAGGATGGATGGGCTGTACCGGATGGTGGGAGGCAGGATAGAGCGATGCAGGGAGGTTTATTTGGTTGCACTTTACTGTCGTCCTGAATCACGCGAGCTATTGTTTGGTTGCACTGGACGGATCGTTATCGTGTATGACAAGAAACATCAGATCGTGTTTGGTAGGTTGAATCGGAGGAGATCGGAGCACCCTAGTACTATTTTGGTGAGGTTACCACCAATGTTCATGAACATGAGCTGTTTTGATGTTACAAAGGCTGATCCTGATGAACTACTTCCAAAGGCAATTAATTACTACTACCAGTATAGTAATAACAATAAATTGTAGCATAACTGTGATATGGAGCCAACTAAGTTTATTTGCCGTCTTTTTTGAACCGATAGTAGCTTCTTTGACATCTTCATCACCAGTGTACTCTAGGAAAGATGCAATTGTCTCTTCTTTGAAATTAAAACTCTTGTAGCAACAATTAGGATAACCGGTGACTTGTTGATGACAGGTTACCCAATTTGCAAACACCCCAGGCTTCCTACCTCGGTACACAACATATCAAGCCATTGTGCCTTATAAAGAAAATAAAACTTGATTCAATTGCAAAGGTAGATGTATGATAAAAGAAAATGTGATATAGTAAGTGTTGGCCTCAGATTTTATTTTCATCTTCCCTTGAGCTTGAGCTTGGAGCATCAGTTACACAAGAGCAATAGCAGACCACAAATAGTATGACATCGGCAACAGAAACAGCAGGACAATGCCAACAGAAAAAAGCAGTAACAGCACATCGACAACAGATCAGCAACAAGACTGCTAGAAATAAGTAACAAGCAGTACCAGTGGACAACAACAACAATGTGACCTGCTGATGACAGGTTACCCAATTTGCATACACCCCAGGCTTCCTACCTTGGTACACAACATACCAAGCTATTGTGCCTTATAAAGAAAATAAAACTTGATTCAATTGCAAAGGTAGATGTACGATAAAAGCAAATGTGTTATAGTAAGTGTTGGCCTCAGATTTTATTTTCATCTTTCCTTGACCTTGAGCTTGGAGCATCAGTGACACAAGAGCAATAGCATACCAGAAACAGTAGCACATTGGCAACAGAAATAACAGAACAGTGCCAACAGAAAAAGTTGTAACAGCACACCGACAACAGATCAGCAACAAGACAGCCAGAAATAAGTAACAAGCAGTACCAATTGACAACAACAACAACAATGTCATAGTCCCTCACAAGCTCAAGATCATCTGATGGTACCCATCTATATTTAATTGGGCAAATATTTTAATCATCATAGGTATAGTTTCTTACCTTGAATAACATATGTTACCATCAAATCAGAAGAAAGCAGCCAACATATATGAAAGATCAAAGAAAGATGAAATCACCAGGTAGTAGACAAGCAGTACCAGTGGACAACAACAATGTCATAGTCCCTCACAAGCTCAAGGTCATCTGATGGTACCCATCTACATTTAATTGGGCAAATATTCCAATCATCATAGGCATAGTTTTTTACCTTGAATAACATATGTTACCATCAAGTCAGAAGAAAGTAGCCAACATATATGAAAGATCAAAGAAAGATGGAATCACCAGGTAGTAGACAAGCAGTACCAGTGGACAACAACAACATGTCATAGTACCTCACAAGCTCAAGGTCATCTGATGGTACCCATCTACATTTAATTGGGCAAATATTCCAATCATCATAGGCATAGTTTCTTACCTTGAATAACATATGTTACCATCAAGTCAGAACAAAGCAGCCAACATATATGAAAGATCAAAGAAAGATGGAATCACCAGGTAGTAGACAGTTCAAAATAACCAACATATATGCAAGATCAAAGAAAGATGGAATCACCAGGTAGTAAACCAATAGGAAAGGTCAAATAACCAGAATAAAGACATGGCATCCATCACAACCATAAGGTGCAGGTGTTCAAGTTTACACACCTAACAGATCCCTCCCAATCACCTCTACAAAGTGGAACCATGTGTCCTATGCTATACAAAAATATATGCAGCCTTGGATAGGCTTCAAATGATATCTCTACCCTCACCATTAGTGGTTAGTGCTAACCCAAAATGTCCAACTATAGCATAGGCAAGCAAAATATCAGATGGCAGTCCTTAAGCACCTAGAGGAAGTTGGCTTGGCTCAGTTAGGTCCTAAGCCAAAGGATCCTATGGGCTTCACTCATCTGAACAAAGCATAGGTCTTCTGCTTTGTTCTTAAGCAGATACACAAGTGCAAACATCAAGACCTCCTGTGAGTACCCAGGACAGGACATGACACAACCATAAAGATCCTCATGGACCTCATTGTGCTGAGGAGCCTTGAGAGCATTTGCAACAGAGGCAACAACAACAGTCGTACCATGCATCAACTGGTATTCTTCCACATACAACTTTCTCCTTTTACTACCTCTTCCTTCCTTATCATCAGAACCCTTTGAGTTGTCCAGCCCATTGAAGGCTTCATTTTGCTTACCAGAATCACCCTCATTCCCACCTAAATCAATTGTCTCTGATCTAACATCTCCCCGGCGGCCAAGGTCAGTTGGTACACCTAAAGGTTCATTGGAACCCATAGCAAACCTACCAGTAGCCTGGCTAGACCCAAAAATAGCATCTATCTAGACATAGTTCTCAATTGGGGTGTTCAAGAACTTGGCATCAGTAGGATGATCCTAGTTGGGCAAAGAGATGGTGCAATAGTTATAGAAAAGGGCAATTATTAACCATAACAGTTTGATATATGGTTGTAGCCTAACCTTAGTGTGGCCTATCAGATGCTCCTCCTCAAGAACTATCATGTGATGCTCCTCATTCCAGAGAGCACCACTGAAATCCTTGAGCCAAGCAACCTTAACCCACCTTTGGCGCCATTTGCGCAGGTGGTTGCAAATTTAGTTGGTGGTGACATTGACTTCAGCAAAATCAGAAACCATCCTAGCAACTTGCCAAACATGAACTTCCTTGAAGCCTTTGCCAGTTTTGACCCCTTGCACAACCAGATCATGAAACCTCCTAAGCATGAAGGCTGACTGAACACTGGTCCATTGCATTGGCCCCCCAGGTCGGGCTCCATTGGGTGGAGGGGCTGCTGGGTTCCCTTCCTCCACAGCAGCCATCCCACCCTCAGCCCCTGCCTCATTGGCAACACCAACAACTTCCTCACCCATCATAGCCATGTCCTAACCACAATACCATCAGAAAAAGAAACACCAAAGTACTTAGAAATCAAATAGCAAAGTAAATACTGCATGCAAACATCACATGAAGATATTGTTCATGATTGCAGGTACACATCATAGCAAAGTACCATAGGTCTTAGAACATATTACAAATTCATCAATGCTGCTAAACAATACATGAACCCTAAGTACTTCAGTGGAATTAAACTCTAGAAGATCCCCTATTCTGCCACATTTGTGCAGCCCATGCATCCCTCTATTGTGCCCAAGTTCCATTGTCAAGACTATGTTCTGACTCAGGGGAAGTATTAGTGGAGTTAGGAGTCCAAGCAGCTTCAGTGGGGACATATTCATCGTGTCCATGCCTAAGTATCCAATTGTGCAGAATACAACAGGCAAGAACCAACTTCACTTGGGTTTTGTAAGGATGGAAAGGCTTGTTGTCAAGGATTCTGAACCTATTCTTTAGAGCACCAAAGGCCCTCTCTACTATCACTCTAAGAGAAGAATGCCTCAGGTTAAACAACTCTCTTTGGTTTTGTGGTCTATTAGAATCAAACTTCCTCAAGTGGTACCTTGTACCACGATATGGCGGCAGGAACCCAGGCCTGGCTGCATATCCAGCATCCACAAGATAGAATTTCCCTAGACAATGTGAGAAATGGAGATGGTTTATCAGTTTAGTGGGTGCAATTTGTTGGCATGTGTATATGTGAGGTATGGTACCTTGTGAGACTGTAAGGCCATCAGCCCTTTCAAGAGCATCTTACAAAATTAGAGCATCATGTGCAGATCCCTCCCAACCAGCAAGCACATATATGAACCTGAGATCAAAGTCCACTGCTGCTAGTACATTCTGAGTGATGGTGTGCTTCCTGCCTCTAAAGGCAACTTGCATCTTCAAAGGAACTCTAGCTAAGACATGTGTCCCATCAATTGCTCCTATGCAGTCCTAAAAACAAATAGCCATATTAACAGGTTACTACCATATGGGTAAGGTCAGTTGGTTTACAATTAGGAAAGGGCCACAAACCTTGAAATATGGGTTCCATCTCCTGCTGCCAAGGATCCTAGGATGGACACTAGTGGATGGTGGAACAATCAACTCATTTCTCAACTCACCAACTACATACAAGACTTGATGAAAGAACCTACTTATAGTTTCAGGTGACCTCCTAAATGTCATGTTAATGACCCTGGACCTCTAGTTATGTCCAACTACATGCAAGAACATTACAACTTGTTCTTCAACAATGGCATGGATGCTTTTCATAACCAACCGAAACAAGTCACACAACTGGAAGAAAGGTACCCTCCTCATCCTTAGTAGCTTGACACAATGGACATCATCAGATTCATTAGGTTGCTATTCCTCTCTTTGTCCTTCTCTGCCATGGGTCCATAGGTAATAGATCGAGCATCCTCAGCTCTCCTTCTAAACCACATGAAAAACCATGCAGCAATAGCAGCAACAAGAACAGCCACGGCCCAGCGCCTACCTTGCAAGTCCATGTCTAAGAATACAATGCAGTGTTCATTAGAGCTCAGTAGAAGAACTTGGGGTCATGTTGTTAAGCAAGCAAACATTCAGAAGTACATGTTATGCTAGACGTGGCTGCCACACCCGAAGGTGCTCCTCCGGTGGCAAGGATTCATCATCGACTTAGGCACTTTGCTTAGCTCAATACTACGGGCATGATTGGTTGCAAAGGAGTAAGCCATGGTTCAAGGACACAAGAAATCAGATCGACAAGTATATGTGACAACCATAGATCCGCATCAGAAACAATATAGGGTTCATAAAAACTATAAATGCAGATGCAGAACAACCATAGATCCGCATTAGAAATAACCTAGGGTTCATCGACACCAAGCAAGATGTACCGTCGCAGCACCGGCGGAGGCACAGGGTGCCGCCGGAGGACCTTGACCCACCGGGACGATGGTACAAGAACAAAAAAAAAATCAAATCAACCTTTATATGTGACAACCATAGATCCGCATCACAAACTACCTAGGGTTCATCACAACCATAAATCCAGATACAGAACAACAAAAGGAGAGGACGGATCTAAGAGAAGAAGAACCTAGGGTTCATCGACACCAAGCAAAATAAGACGAATCAACATATCAGCGTGGGAGAGGGGACGAAGCAGCGTAAGAGGAGGGGGAGATGTACCGTCACAGCACCGGCGGGGGCACAGGGCGCCACTGGAGTACCTCGATCCACCGGTGAACTGAGGTCGAACAGGAGGAGGGAGAGGAGAAGGCGCACTAGGGAGGAGGGGAGCGGAGACAGTGGTGGGAGGATGGGAGGTCACCGTAAGCCTCCCGCGCCTTTAGCCCTGGGACGGCGCCATCTCCCGCGCTCCATCGAAAAATTCCCGCTAGCATCGCTCCATCCCGGCTCGCGAGCGAAGGAGCCCTCTGGGAGGACGGGCCGATGCGGGATAGAATGGGAGAAAGGAAAGGGGGGTGCGGCGTTTCGATTCGGGAAGGCTAATCGAACACGCGAGAGTGCACGGGAAGGTTCGGGACGGTACAGCGGACGGTGCCCTCCCGGCTACCAATCACGCCCTAGAAGAATGATGTGCGTATCCTTAAATTTGGGATAGTCTAATTTTTATCTTGGCTAAGAAATGCAGCAGCATGTTCATGAAGGTGGTCAGCCATGCTTACTTATTATAGAACATGTGATTAGCAGGAACATTGAGAGCTTCTTCTGTGGAAAAGCTGCAGCATTTGGGGGGAGGGAGGGGAGGCAAAATACACGGGTAAATACACTTTTTAGAAATCATTTTTTATGTTGGGTTCAAAACTATATTGCTATGTGTATGTATTAAGGGAAACCATATTTTATGTTGGGTTAAAAAATATATTGGTATGTGTATGTATTAAGGAAACCATATTTTATGTTGGGTTAAAAAATATATTGCTATGTGTATGTATTACCGGAGTACGAGCACATAAATATTTAATTAAGATTAGCCTAGGGTAAAATGAACTTTTTGCATTAGACTCATGCTAAAATAGAGCACCACATCAACATAAGGTATTGCAAACCGGCAAATCAACCGCTTATACACAATATTAAGCCCCTGCCATCCAACCATGACAAGGTGTTTTGTTCTCGTTAAATACAACAATCAGAGATGTACTGCGTTACAAATTAATTTACTCCCACCAAGGAAAATAAAATAATTACAGCAACGGACTGCAGGATGGTCTGAAGCACCCGAAAGTTTGCGTCCTGACTGGACACCATCCTCTAGCCTTCATCTAACAAGATTCATCAGTCCCTTAGTTGTGACGAAGGAGGTCTCTATGGCACCACAAATACCAAATAGGAGCCAAGACGGAACACTAGAAGATGCAATGATCAAGTTTCAGCAATTACTCAAATGGAACATCCTGTTGCGACCTCAAAGAATTAAACATAACAATACTAGCAAAGATAAAGTATTTTAAACATGGATGCAGTAGAAGATTTGAACTTCATTTCTTTGTCATTAAGATAAGTTTTCCCCCTCGTATCCCACGCCCAAAAAGGAAATGAGGTTCAAAACCAGAGTTCCAAAACGAAATTTTCGAAAGCCATGACACATGAGCTTCTGAGAGTGATCTTACAAGTTATATATATTCATTCAGGATTGGATGATGTACAGATCTTGCTTTGATATGTAATAGCATGACATTAAATTCCCTGGTTGCATGATAAACTGCTCTCTGAACTGGCCTACACGTTTGCTTGGAATGTCAATAGAGAGCTCATCCAAGCTGGGCATCCCTTCAGCTTTTACCCCGTCACCACATACAAGAACCTGGTTTCCTACAATAAATGATCCGGATACACGAATTGCAACTCCACTGTCACCGTTTGCACGGCAATGTAGCTTCTCCACGACATGGACAATTTTCTCTCGAGGCCTGTCACCCTTTAGCTTCTTCCTTATATTTGACAAACTATCAAAAATGTCATTTTGGCCAACATACACCTTCCCTGAGAAACTGCCAAAACAGGATAGGTAAGACAGCATATCATGCCTGTGTGCTCAGAGACAGATTTCAGCACAACTATAACAGCAACTATTGTGTAAAGAATAGTACTACAAAAGAAGCAAAATCACCAGAACAATGAAGTTGGAAAAAATAGTAGTAACCATCCAGTTATCACATGACATAAAAGCACAGGTCAAGTAAAGTGCAACTGGGGATGTAACTGGTCCATCAATATTTCCAGCAGCACATACAATTCCATTCATTTTCAAATTATCCATTCAACAAAGGAAATTAAAGCATTATCCATAAACCACAAGAACAATTATAGCTAGTTCATTCCCCAAACAAACTGGGCCAAAGGTTGTCCAATGTCCACATCAGTTGCACATGAGTTGATTCTGAATCCCGAGACATGGGCTAAAATTCTAGCCAATAGGAAACTTTATCACCAGCTAAGTAGTTTCAGGATACAAATCTAGTTTTAAAAGGCAGCGAAGTTGGACAGTATTTAATCATGACGTTTACAATTGTAACATTGCCTTAAGGTACCTGAAAGTAGATTGTTCCATGTAGAATGTCTTCATATGATGCCAAATCCCATCAGATCCATTAAACAGGAGGTAGTAATGTATAGCAAGCATCTGAAATAAAGTAAAGAACAATGTATGTTATACATAGTAGACATTTTGCATAAATACTAATCTTTCCATAAAAGAGTCAGCATTTTTTTTCAACACTTGGGACGTCAGTGTCTATATTTCTTCCCGGTAGAGAGATTAGGAGAATACAAGAGATGAGCGGATCACATAAAATTCGATCATTCCATAACCCATTCTTTCCTGGGCTGAAAAGAACATGGATATGTGACTTGTGGAGCTGCAGGCTGGGTTTCTGGACCTCACGAGTTAAAAAATTGGGTTAAACATGCTCGTTGCTGGCCCATATAGAGACAGACTTAGGTACACATATATGTATACATGGGCTGGGGCCCTGAAATTTGCGGGCCTGTGGCGGTGGCCCTGAGCAAGGGCTTCCGCTACGCCTAGTCCATGCCCCTGGCAGTGCTACAGCACCATCACGGGTCGCAGCCAAAGGTAATGGAAGTGGAAGGACAGAAAGTGTGACATGGAAATGGAGTATGGTACCATGGCCTGGACAAAGAGTAAGGGCACAACAAGAAATGATGAAAGCAAGTGCCACATGTAATAGGATGATGATTAGGCAGTTTTGGACTTCAAGTGAACCTGGTACGGTTGGCAAGACACCAAGACCTATTCCTGCAAAAGGGAGAAATCTAAGGATTGCTGGCTGGCAATTTGACCAATGAGATCAGAGGGGCCCACTTGTGAAAGGTTAAGGAAGTTTTATTTAAATTGTAACTAGATTGGATTTTATTTATAAAGAACCAATCTATTTGTTGTAGTAGGGGTCAACTCCTCTATATATAGAAGAGGGCTGTCATCTAATAAAATTAAGCAGAGTCTCTGTCTCCCTCTCCCTGACACGGCTAGGGTTTGGTCTTAGCCTACCCCACCAGGCTAGGGCTTGGCCTTAGTCGACCCCCTCCACCACCGCAACTCTCTCTCCCTTCCCAACCTTCTGCTTCTGCTGATCTGCACCATAACAGAACCAGTTAACAAGTTTTAGGGATCCAAATTTGCATTTTCCATAATTAGGGACCTAGATACACCATGGAACAAGTTGGAGCATCAGGTGTATTTTGCTCTCAGTGAAGTTACTTGCCCCCCCCCCCCCCCCCCCCCCCCCAAAAAAAAAAAAAATTGCCACAAAGATGAAAATGCCTCCCACATATGAGTTTTCAGCCTGGGTGCGTCAAGCGTCAAACCAAATTTACAGATCCCTGTTAATGTCCACATCACATCTTTATTCCTGATTTTTCAGCTTACGCGGGAAACAAAATTTAAACATATCCCTGTCAATGTCTACATCACATGTTATATACATCATGCCAAATTAGCTAGGGGATTAATTTCAGCCAAATGTGTTACTTGAGAGATCAGATTGATCCTTTGGAAGAAAAAAGGAATGCGAGCCAATGAGCTAAATCAAGGGACAAAAATTGTAACGGAACCAATTAAACAACAGTAGGAAAGAATAAAGTTGAAATATGTCACAAGGACTCACCTCAGCTATTTGCTTTAATCTTTCTGTTGGATCAACAACACTTTTGACATATGCTGCCAAGTCCACATCGGTTTTCAGGTACCTCTTGATGAATGGGTGTGACAAAAGCTGCAAAATGTATTGAATGTAATCAATGCAATAATGGGATAAAACATACTATACTTGAGTTTACTGACATGCTGAAATTATCGGCAAAATGAAATTTTAACATTCTATGATTAAATCAAACTGATCACTAATAACCACTTACATTCTTCTTACATACACTGAGCACTGAGAGACCATGAGAATTATGGCAAATATATATATCGAAACCCTAACCTACAGAACTCAAATTACATGAAAATCATCATATACAAAGTCTCTTTACCTGCTCACATGTGGGCCTTGCATCAGCATCTTTCTGCAAGCAATCATTGACGAACGAGCAGAACTCTGATGAATAAGCATCTTGTGGTGGAGTTGGTGATGGATCATCCAGTATCTGAATTACAACACATCAAATTAAAAAAGCAGACAACGAAGTGCAAATAACCATTCAAAGATAATTATAAAGTGGTTCACAACATCATATGACAAATTGAACTATGATGCTATCATTAAAGCAAACAGCAGCAAAGCAGCGAACGAGCAGCTAAGGTCACTTGCTGTTGTTGCATTGCGCTAGCTGTACTTATTTCTAAGTTGCTATATAGAAGTAATATTTAAGGCGCTGTAGACAGTGATCATTGACTATACTGTTCAATGATTTATACATTGAAAATTCATGGGCAAGTGGGGAACCCAACATCCATGCATTCAACTAGCTGTTAGCAGTAACCTTGTGTGTACGAGTAGATGTTCATATTCAGTGAAGCTTCTAGGTGCAGAATATTTCGTGTTAGCGGATTTTCCACTGGTAGTTAGGGAGAATAGGCAATATTAGTTATAAATGCCTGTAGTTACTAGGAGGCACCAGCGGAGCTACATGGGGGCCAAAGTGGGCCACGGCCCCCCCTTGGTCAAAACAATTTTTCACGCTTCTACATGAAAGCTGGAGACCCGCAACGTGATGGCCTAGTAAATTGGCTAACGATTAGGAAAAACAGGTCCACCGTAAGGCATCATGCAGTTCTTTTGCAATGCAGTCACCCTACGGCCGGCCACCAGCGCGTGTGGCCATATGCATCCCTGGCTCGCCGCTTCGCCGGCCGTCGCTGCTCCGTGCTGGCTTCGCGCTCTCAGCCTGCCACACCTCCCAATCGAATCCACATTTCCTAGTGTAGGCAGATTGTTATGAGCTTCATTTGTAATTTTGTTCCTTGCTTCTAGATCTCATGAGCAAGATGCATCGTTAGCCATATTAGAAAGCAACTTCCAGCTCTTGCATACTTGAAGTTAGGTCCTGCAACTCAAACTGAAGAATGTAAGGCTTCTAGGCCGAGCATCAGTGCCATTTTCAATTCAATTAGTTTTTCCTTCTTGGTTTGAGTGTTCAGAGAGCGGCCACCATGCATATTATTGTCTTCTTTGTGATTTTGATGTCGTCACAAATCAAAGAACAAGGTTTTGAGTGATGGAATAAAGTTCATATTAGGCAAATTGCACCCCCCCCCCTACGTTTCATTCCTACCTCCGCCACTGCTAGGAGGCTATCTCAGCCATAACTGTAGCTCTATCTCTGCTATACATAGAAGAAAACAGAATAGGCTGCAAGTCATCCGGCAGCACCAAAACCACTGTGTCCTAGTGTTATTGTGTGAGTTACTGGGCAGACCTTACAGCAGTAAGGGCTGTCACCAGTTAATTATAAGGAAAAAGAAAAGAATCATAAAAAAACTAACATAACCCAGGGACTTGTACAAACGGGTCATTTCTCCCATACCAGCATATCTTACATCCCAAACATCAATCAAGAATAATTGTAGGTCTTTAGTAAAAAACAAACTGACTAGGCAACCAAGAACCAACTCACCTGCAGCATGAGATTGGCTGGGCCTTCATTTACGTCATATGGGAATTTTCCAGTAGCACATTCCAATATTGTTAGTCCAAGACTCCAAATATCAGCAGCATAAGAATAGTTCTCATTACGAATTCTCTCAGGTGACATATATGTGACCGTGCCTACAAAGGTAGCGCACTGGAACATATTTATTTAGCAGGAAAATATATTTCTGATTCAATCTATACAATTTCATGTTCAATACTATTCAGAAAAGAATTATCATACATTAAGCAACACTAGAAGAACATAGTGATGACTTTCACCAAGTAGTAGCATACCATAGCCATTGTGTTGTCCAAACCAGCACTCACACCAAAGTCTGTAATCTTCGCCTCACCCTTAAGATTTACCAGCAAATTTGCTGGCTTTATATCTCTATGCACTAGATGCCTTACTTCATGCAAGTATCGCAGACCCTTCAGAATTATACACAGAAGAATGTACCAAGTCAATATTTACAGAAAATCACAGCTTGATTTTTACTAATGCTAGCATAGAAATTAAAATAGATGTGGAAGATCCATACAAGCAATACTTTCTGTAGCATATGTGAAAGAACTGGTTCTGGTATAGATTTCTTGACCCTTATAACATCTGCCAAGGAACCACCATCCATGTATTCAAGAGCAATGCTTATTTCTCCAGAATCAGGCATGTAAAATGCTCCCTGGAACTCAACTAAACCAGGATAACAACACGGTTCACATAATGTTCTCATCTCATTCAGAATTTGTTGCCTCTTCTCCTGCAAAGATATCAAGAAATTGAGAAACATAAAATCTGGGAAAAGCAATGGCTTAAGTTTACCAAGTGAAACTGTAGAATGAGTGAATGACTATGAATTAGATAGGTAGTGACAACAACATATAATGCCTGGATTACTATATGTAATAATAAACATGCTTCACTGCAATGGTATTCAAATTGAATTTAGAATAGAAGGGAGCACGTTTATCCTTTGACATGTCTGCTTAATTGCTCTCATTATGCAATAAAACTGAGCCAACTACTATGCTCTCACTGCAACAACAGAATCCTACTGCACTCCATTAAGTGAGTGTTGTGGAAATCAGTGTAAACGGAAATTAAGTCGTCTGGTTAAAAACGGATGCAGTGACCATCCCATCACACATACATGACTTAGATTCCAATTAGTGATCGTGAATGCAAAACTGGTCAGCTTGCTGATTAACCATCAGATTCACATTTAGTCGGCTGTATAATCATGTTTTTTTCGTGAGCATGATTACGTTTTTCTAGCAGTACTCTGACCACAAGTTACAGCCCATTGGCCCATCTATGTAAATAGCCCATCACATTCACGTCCTAGTATACTTAAGAGATTTTTGGGCAACATGAACTTGAAGAAAGACGATCCAGCAAAGAACAAAGACCCATACGTGTGAGAGAGTGATGCTTCTAATGCAAAAGATTGGCTTCAAGGTGAATCTGCATGTCCATGAAATGAGCTAAGCTAGTTAGAAACTTGGACCTAACTTGATAGTAGTATAAATTACTTTGTTTTAACAGTGGTATGCAATTTCATATCATCGGAAAAGAATATCATCAAATATGTACATATAGAACCATGAAATGCCAAATCTCTGCATAACTCCAATCACTATTCTGTTTTCCAATTAATCACGTGTATACCCTTTGCATGCAACAACCAAATGGCATTGTCCACAATGCAGCATAGAATGCAAAGAAAATACAAGTCTTGGCATTTTCACCTCCAATACGGTTTGCTCCAGCTTTTAAAACAGCAAGAACATTTAACTGCATTGCATGGTGGACAAAGAAAAAGAGAGATGCACTACAGTGTGAAAAGTATGATCCGTGACACAACTAAATAGGTAATTAGGAATATAGGGCTCAGTTTAAATTAATTTTCCACTGGGAAAAAGTAAAAATTTAATTCATGTCCAAAGATGAATGTAGAAATTGGTTAGAAAAGGTAGGATTTAGAGTTTTAGGCTAGACATCTTGAATTATACTGTAGAGGGAACAATGAATATGGCCATTGCACAGCTCTTGCAATCAACTAGAGACGCATAACCTGAGAAAGTCTAGCTTCGCACAAGCTCCCAAGAGTGTATGGTTTTTCATTGCAAAGAAATACTATAAACTATGATTAAGGAATTGGGGGTGAAATGTGAAAAGAGAACAACAACATGATCATTATTTGCATCTTTGACCATAAGGAATAAAGATACAAACCTTCTCGAATATGTTTATCTTCTTCAAGGCCAAAATTCGATGAACTGGAATAAATATAGCTCTCTCCACAACACTACTTGCACCATTACCAATGGGACCAAATATGTGCATCTCATGAGAGGCGCAACGGTATGCCTTCTCATCAGAATCCAACTCGTCTGGCCCAGAACTTCGTTTATGAAAGCCATGCTCATTGATGTTATACTCACCCAAGGATCTACTAAGTAAATTAACAGTTCCACCATCAGAAACCTACACAAAAAAAGATCTATATCAAAATTCCTATGCATGAAATAGTGTTCAGAATATATGCTTAAGAGTTTAAGAAGTAAACATGATATACACAAGTTTGAATAAAACTGATTGTCACAAATTATCCTAACCATCCACAATTCATGTGCAATATCCTTTCCTACTTTTGTATTCAGTTGCAAAGATGTTGCAGTGTATTACTGGGGAAGGTTTTCCTTTTTTATAGAAGTCCATTTTACTACGCAAAGTCGCAAAAAATCCACTTTGTCTGCTTAACCGGCTGAACAAAATTTGAGCTCAATTTCCTCTCCCAAACTATTCCAATTGGCCCAATCCACCACCTAATGAGATTTAT
This sequence comes from Setaria viridis, assembly GCF_005286985.2. Lineage (NCBI taxonomy): Eukaryota > Viridiplantae > Streptophyta > Magnoliopsida > Poales > Poaceae > Setaria > Setaria viridis. The sequence continues at coordinate 36,500,479 of NC_048263.2, forward strand.
CCTTTTTTTTCTCCGAGCACGAGTTAAGTTTTAAGTTCAAATTTTGTGGGATGACCAAGGACAAATGTTAGAAAAATACATAAAGAATTTTCAGGATTACTTTAATGCAACTTTGTATCTCTGAGATTAAATAAGTATTAGATGCTCCTAAACTTTGTATCTGATCATCAAAAGTTCTAAATGCATTTTTCTAACATAGGGCATCATGTCTTCTCTTAGCCCAAAAAAAAATTTAACTTGTACATGGGGAAACAAAAAGACAATACCATTGGGGTTAGCTTGGACCAATTGAAATCATTTGAAGTAGTTGAGCCCAAATTTTGCAGGGTCAAACAAACAAAGTGGCGTGTTCATAAAAGTAACACGAACTTTTTCCTTTTTCTCAGCTTGGGTTTTAATTTAAAAATCAGTGAACAACAGTTAGATTGTTATAAGGCATTTCATGTGAAACCATAAGCAGTTCAAGGCTAGGGTGCTGTCGAGGACAGAGCTACATTGGAAAAACGTCAAGGATCAAAAGGTTAGAAAAGGGGGCAAGATTGCAACAGCTTACAAAATTAGAAAACACAGAGATCACAAAGAGCATTCTTTTAAACAAATAGCTTTAAAAGATATATGTTCTAAGATTCAAATTCATGCAAATCTCCACTATTAAGTCTTGTAATAAATGATTTACCAATCTCTTGTGCCATTATCACACACAAGAATCGTATTTAATAAGTAATAAAAAACACATGGAAACGTGGATTCATTTGCACCATGCGCAGTATGATCATTCTTATGTGCCTCAGTATGGTTACTGTGATCTAGTAGGGAAAACAGAGTAATTGAGAGGCACAACTCGTGCACAGTGCATCACAAACATCAAAGAAAGTAAGGCAGTTTAACTGCAAAATTAATAGCCAGCTGATCTATATTTAGCTTATCAGGCAACAAGGCTACTCAGGATGTGAAGATTTCACAGATCAAGAATAAACATAGAATACCAGGGTGTGCTTACTACGTAGGAATTGCAAGTATCTTCCGGAAGGGGCACCCTGGTACTGACACCACCTCTGTCCGGGTCATCGAACAGCAAGGGTTGCAGCTTCTTCTTCAGCTCCTCCAGCCCAGCCATCAGAGCGTGCTGAGATCAGGGGCAGATACCCTGCAGCCGGGTTGCAATACCGTGAATAAAATTCAGAGCATGTGCCTTGTGAAAAATCTAACAATAGCCAACAATTAGCGAACCGAACAGAAAGATTTTACTGCCCACGGCTGAATTCAGGGGAAATGAGCACATTAAAGGTTTGGGCTTACCCAAGAATGGAGAAGCACAGCCACGCAGGCCCGTATGGCCAGATGGGGATCTCGAGCAGAGAGTGGGGGTAGGAGAAGGGCTGAGGCAGCCCCGACTCTCCACAACCTGCGGTCTCGATGGAGTATACGGTTGGTAGAGAAGCTGTTGACGACTCGACGCGGGCAGCGGTGGCCGGGAAAGCTGCGGCGTCGGCGTGCGGCGAGGGGAGGCGACGGATTGTAAGAGCAGCTGGAGCAGGACGGTGCGCACGGGAACAGCACGGGATCCAGGTGATGAAGCCTGAGGATGCAGCCGGCTGCGGCGGTGGCGACAGCCAACGAGGGGATGAGTGGGGCGGCGTGGGACCCCGGGCGGAGGTCTCCGGGAAGCCGCCGCCGTGCTCTCCTCCTCTTCTCGCGCGGAATCCCGGGCGGAGGAACTCGGGGCAGTGGTTCCCGGGCGGAGGAACTCGAGGGCGGGGGCGCTGGATCGCGGGCGGAGGAGCTCGTGGGCAGCAAGGGGATCTCGGGCGGAGGTCAGCTAGGCGAGGAGCTGCGGGCGGAGTGCGAGGAGCTGCGGGCGCGGGGTCGGGAGGCGGTCGGACGGAGCGGCGTCTTGTCGAGTGTCGAGAAGACAGGCGAGCCGCCGAGCGCCGATGCGAATCCAGCGGGGCCCACGTTGATCCATGTTGACCGCTTGGATGACGTAATCAAGGATTTAATCGCTAGGTCAGCTCGACTCGAGATTGCAGATTTGCAACTCGGCTCCACTCCCGTTCTGGCCTTCGGGGCAATTTGAGACCTTTCTAAAAATCGAAAACAAAACGTTTTAGAATAAGTCCTCTCAGGTAGCTCCTTAATTTAATTTAATTTACTCGCTCCGTTCTCTTTAGATGGGACTATTTCACATTGGCACAATCTATTTATCGTCTAATAAATTATATCATTATGTACTCCTCATTATTATATACATACACCTCGATATCGATGTCATCATATACATGCACCAATTATTTTTCTAGAAGAGTTACTCTGCACGGTAATCTAATAGTCATTTGTGTCAAGCACGAGGTGGCAACTCAAATAGAACTATCAAAAGAGAAAAATTTAGTTTTGCAAATAGCCCTACCAAAGGAGAATGGATGGAGTAGTTCACTATTTCAATTCAGTTCACCAACAAATCAAGCTAAGATAATAGTATGTACTACTAGTACATCACAAATCATAGGTCATTTTGATTTTTCTGGATATAGTTTTTGCTATACATCTAGATATAGCGTATGCCTGAATGCAAGTAGAAATGATGATGTAGTAGTAATTAGACAAAATAGGCATCTTGGTCCTTGAACTTTACAGAGGGTCAACTTCGTCCCTCAACTTTCAGGTTGGCCAATTTAGTCCCCCAATTTTCATTTTTTTAAGTTCAAACTCATCATTGTGCTGATATGTGTGGCTTCATGTTAGTATGAAACTAATACAAAAGGTTCATTTTACCCTTGTTCTTTTCCCTCTTCAATTTTCACCTTTGGAACTATGATCCAAAATAATTACAAGGATACATGGAGCATGTATAATCAGGGACGGAGCCAAGATTTAAATATAAGGGGAGCCAAGTGAGTAATACCGACGGTGATTATACGTAGATGATAACGTGTGCATAAAAGAAATTAAGCTAGTTATCTACTAATTAGTTTTGAATTAAACCTGCCAAGATAAATAAAATAGCATGTATTTGCCAACACAAAATAATTGAAGATTAAGATAAGGAAGCGTGCAGTTCACCAGCGGCAGTTCACAAAATAGTTCGCGGTACTGCATCGTGGTCTTCGTGGATGGCCGCACCAGCGGCAGTGGGAATCTGGAGAGCGGATCACCTGAGCAGCAGATTTTTTTTTTTAGCAACTAGAGGTGCATAAAGGAAAGAAAACAGAAGCGTCGAAGAAGAATGATGTGCGTATCCTTAAATTTGGGATAATCTAATTTTTATCTTGGCTAAGAAATGCAGCAGTAACATGTCGTGAAGGTGGTCGGCCATGCTTACTTATTATAGATAGAACATGTGATTAGCAGGAACATTGAGAGCTTCTTCTGTGGAAAAGCTGCAACATTAGGGGGGAGGGGAGGCAAAATACACGAGTAAATACACTTTTTAGAAACCATATTTTATGTTGGGTTAAAAAATATATTGCTGTGTATGTATTAAGAGAGTACGAGCACATAAATGTTTAATTAAGATTAGCTAAGGGTAAAATGGACCTTTTGCATTAGACTTATGCTAAAATAGAGCACCACGTCAACATAAGAATGAGTTTGCCCTAAAAATAAAAGTTGAGGGACTAAATTGACCAATCTAAAAGTTGAGGGATGAAGTTGACCCTCCATGCAAAGTTTAGGGACCAAAGACCAAAGTGCCTATTTTGCCTAGTAATTAGAGAGCATATGCCAATGACAATCGACAACGTTGCATGAACTTGTGAACTTCGTGGATGATTGTGTATAACCTTAAATTAAATAAGCCGAAACGCTAGTTCAGTTTACGTGTGTTCATGGGTTTAATTAGAAACAAAGGAAGGGTTCAAGGAGCAGCAGTTTGAGATGCCTGCGTGGTCTACAAAGCAGGTATATTCAACTGCGCTCAGAGCAAAGTTATGCTCTATGTATTCATGCTCCCTCGGCAAACATATTGTATCCTCATATATATTTTGGATCATACGTTATTGTAATTCTAAAGGTGAAAATTGTTCAGCGAAAAGAGCTAAGGGTAAAGTGGACATTTTGTATTAGTTTCATACCAATATGGAGTCACATATCAACATAAGGACGAGTTTGACAAAAACAAAAGTTAAGGGACTAAATTGACCAATCTGAAAATTGAGCCTCCATGTTAAGTTCAGAAGTTAAGAGACTAAATTGGCCAATCTGAAAATTGAGCCTCGAGTTCAGGACCGAGATACCTATTTTGCCATTGTAAATCATGTCCTCAAACAATTTTGGCCTAGAAAATACTTTTTGCCATGCAGCTTTGCCAAACAACGTAGGGACACATGTTGATGGCTAAAACAAGAAGGTTTCTCCACTCCTAGATGAAAAAATGGACCATCTAGTGCAACATGTTGCTGAAGTTCACTGCATCCATTTAGATAAAGATAAACCATAGATCCTAAGCCCAGGCAAACACGCATTTAACATGTTGCTGAAGTTCACTGCATGACACTGGAAACACAATTTATACCACAGAATCGAGAGAAAGTATAGTGCAACTTGAAGGCGATCCTTTGTCCATTTCTCCACTCCCTTCTTTCTCACAACCAAAGCAGTTGACGCACTAATCTCATTTTCTCCTATCCTTGGCCCTCTTAAGTGTTTGCTTCCCCTTGTTCTTCCACTTTTGGTTGCCTCCTGGCATACGGCTCTCCTGAATTTCCCGTACCTTGCGCATCCTGCATTTCAGAGGAGATCGATGTCACATTCAATTTAGGGAGAAAAAAAGGCTCTGGGTACATGGAAAAGATGTGGAACAAGATGTGTTTTATTCTATTGTCGGACATCAAAGATGGGGGGAAAGGCTAAGGTAACATCACTACATGCCCTGGAATCAAAACAGAAAAATGCGGCACAACATCTGCTTTGTTCTATTATCAGACACCAAAGATGGGGGGTGAGGCTAAGGTAACATCACTACATCTACATCCCCTGGAGTCAAAACAGAAAAAGGAAATACATTTTTGAAACTAGGACGTTCCAAATTTCTATGCACTGGAGCCTTGCTTCAAAATCTGAAATCCAAACCATGATGACAAGGCTCTATGGTCTATAACTAAAATGAGTTTCTCTTGTTGTATAACTACTCCCACAGACAAAATTATAACTCCACTTCATGAATTCCCAGGAATCCGAAAGGTCATATGCAATTGATTGAGAAAAATTTACACCGAACATGTTTGCATGATGAGCATACCTGTAGCTCTTAAGATATTGATCCGATAGCAGCTCATCAACCAAAGTTGTTTTACGCTCCCTCCTTGTCATCCTACCCGAGTAGAACTCAGATGCAGGCTCAACAACTGTACCAACCTAAAGCCAACATCGAGATATTCAGTACATCAGTTACAGAAGAGGACACATTAAGTTTTCAACAGACTGGGAAGATAAACATGATGAGTATGTCAGCCTGATTGTGATTAGGTTACTCACTTGGAAGTACTTGGGAAGGGCCTTGGACTTTCCTGCCCTCTTGAAGTGCCTTTTTGGGTCCATTACATGCCTCAGCTGCAAAACAAATCGCAAGCATATAATCACATTCGCATCCCCACTCCCAAATGTCAAAACAGAATCCTAAAACAAACAATACCAACCGAGTTGAGACAGCCCCATCCAACGCTGTGAATTAAAATTTGTATTGTCTTGATTCTCAAGTAAAATAATTCTGATTCTTTTCTGAAAAGCTAAACTTAATACTTCTGATTCTTTTTTAAGAAACTAAAACAGCTTCAACCAGATTGTAACACTGTCAGATTGTTGCAGTAAAATGCTCAATTTTGCACACACCAATCCCATGGCAGCTGCCCAAATATGTTCCGCGTGCTTTATCATTGCCAATGTTCGTTCCCGAACTTTCGACAGCTAATCACCTACTGCTAATAAGGTTACTGAGCCAGGGTAACACCACACCTGCAAAATCTCGAGATCTTTCTTCAACTCGGGAGTGATGGTCGGCGCCGGCATGTCGAACCTGATAAACGCAGCGACAAAGCATAAGCACTCACCCGTTAACCATGCGCGTAGCAATCAATCAAACGAACTCGAATAAATTCCGAGGACAGCGCAACTCACCAGCCCTTGCCGGTGGTGTCCTTGACGCTCTTCCTGGTGAGCTTGTTAACCTTCTTGGGGTCCCTCGGAGACACGAACAGCCCGTCCACGAGCTCGCTCTGGGGCTTCCAGAGCGACCCCTGCGCGGTGCTCGGCTTCGGTGCCGGCTCGCTCTTGCTGCTACAGCTCGTCGTCGCTAGGGAAGGAAGCTTGGGCGCCCATGACAAGCCGATCGGCGCCGCCGTCTCGGACATCGCTGGCCTGCCGCTGCGAGTTCAGGTGTCGGGTTCAACCGCCGCGGCGGCTGGGATGGAGGTCGTCGGACGGGATGGGGGAAAACTGCGGGGCGGCGCGGCGGAGTGGAGAGAGTATTAGGGCAGGAGGAGGGTAGCACCGTAGCAGGCTCGGGCCTTCCGGGCCGTCATGTCAGCGGTTTTGGGCGGCCCCAGAAATTTCATGGGCCGTAATGGGCTAACTAAGTGGGTCGAATCTTTTGCGATAGTCAGATTCTGCGTCTCTTTTGTGACGTGTGAGAGTGAGAGCATTTGCCGAGGTGATCTCGTGTCCTGCGCGACGCCGCCGCCGGGCGTCGGCCTACACGTCGCCGCCGCCGGCCACATGTCCTCCGTCACCCCGGCGTCGCTTAGAAGAAACGCGTGCCTCCGCGTCACGCCAAGATAGCGCCTCGCCATCGCTGGGTGCCCGCTGCCAGGCGAGTAAGGACGACACAACCGCCACCACCGGCCAATTCGTACACGAGCAGGAGTCCCGGCCCCGGGACTACCTGAAACGAAACGAACTCCGACAAAAGAGGAGCCCTGCCTGTGCCTGTCCCCGAACACACCTGGACGCTCCCTCCTCACTCCGACGCGCACGCGTCGCGTCGCGTCGTATCCGTACCGGACATAACCGCGCGCCGCGTCCGCCGCGAGGCCAAAGAAATCAAACGCCGCGCCGCCCCGCCCCGCGCGATCCCTTGTCGATCGAGGCAATGCCGCCGCTGCCGGCGGGCCTCCCGCCGCTCCCGCCGCAGCTGGGGACGCTGCGGTCGACGCAGGACCAGCGGGCGGCGCGGGAGCCGCTGCTGTCGTTCGACTGGGGCGTCCCCGCCGGTGGCGGCGGCAGCTGGGAGTACGCGGCGTGGGGGGTGGATGACGCGGCTGCGAGGGGCGCCGGGGCTCGGCTGCGGCGGGCGGCCGAGGCGGTGCGCGCGGCGGCCGCGGAGATGTGGGCGTTCGCGCGCAAGGACCCGCGGAAGCCCGTGTTCGCGGCGAAGGTGGCCGTGGCGCTCGCCCTCATCACGCTGCTCGTCTTCCTCCGCGAGCCCAGCGACATCGTCAGCCACTCCGTCTGGGCCATACTCACCGTCGTCGTCGTCTTCGAGTTCAGCATCGGTACGTTGCCGCTCCAACGCTCCCTTGCCTCGTGATCACCAACCCCGCTTTTGTCTCTCTTTTCCCAAACCGTCGTCGTTGTCGCTGTCAATTTGAAATCTCGGCGCATACCAATGAACCGTATCGAATTCCCTCCATGAAGAAAGAGAGGGATTGTTCTGGCCAAATGGAATGACATGTATGATCACGAATAATTGGAGAGAGCCGAGATCATGGACGGCATTAACAAGATCATGGCAACAGGGGAAAAAATTCACGGAAATACAGACATGGATACCAATTTTTTCAGATAAACTTTGTAGGCTTTGCAACCTATGTTTGATGTAAAACTAAATTCTGCTAAGACATTATGTTTGCTTACTTCTTATCAGACAAACCTTTCAATCCTCATATGAACAATAAGTTTATTTATTTATTTTTACCAGGCCTGCATCATCACACATGTTTAGTCTCTAACTCGGTTTTCAATGTTAACACAGGTGCAACATTGAGCAAAGGGCTAAATAGGGGATTGGGCACTCTTATTGCTGGAGGGCTTGCTCTGGCAGTCGCTGAGTTGGCAGCACAAATGGGAAAATATGACATGGTTATCCTCATCATAAGCACCTTTGTTGTTGGTAAGCTGGAAATTGCTGAAATCATTCAGTACTTATATTATGATATTAGAGCATATCTAATTCAAAATTTTCTTTCTTTTATATGTTCGATTGCTAGGATTCTGTGCCACCTTAACAAAGCTGCACCCGAAGATGAAACCATATGAGTATGGGTTTCGTGTGTTCCTGCTGACCTTCTGCTATGTTACGGTCTCTGGATACAACACAGGGAAATTCACTGCCACAGCTATAAGTAGATTTGTGCTGATCGCTGTTGGTGCTGCTGTCAGTCTCACCATCAACATAGGTATACACCCTATCTGGGCTGGCGAGGATCTGCACAAGTTGGTGGCAAAGAATTTTTCTGGTGTCGCAAAATCTTTAGAAGGTATGATCATCTAACCTTCATGAACAGTTCAATCCCCTCTTCAACACAGTAAAGATCAAATCAAGTCCTTGCATCTAAAAATCATTTTCGTTATTCATCCTAGGATGTGTTGATGGATATCTGAGCTGCATGGAATATGAAAGGATTCCATCAAAGATACTCACATATCAAGAAGCATGTGATGATCCTCTCTATAGTGGATACAGGGCAGCTGTTGAGGCATCTGCACAGGAGGAAGCCTTGGTCAGTTCTTTCTCCAAATACATCGCTTCTAGGATTATCTATTGATTTTCAACAAGTGTAATGTCTTGTGCTTGCAGTTAGGATTTGCTATATGGGAGCCACCGCATGGACCTTACAAGATGATGAAATATCCATGGAAGAACTACACCAAAGTTGGTGGTGCGTTGAGGCATTGCTCATTCGCAGTCATGGCGTTGCATGGTTGCATACTTTCAGAGATTCAGGTTTGTGTATCTCATCCGGAAACAGATGATCCACTGAATATACATATTTCATTGCTAAGTTTCTCTTCCAAATCTTAGGCACCACCAGAGAGTAGAAAAGTTTTCTGTGCTGAGCTTCATAGAGTAGGCCAAGAAGGTGCTAAAGTACTGCGCGAACTTGGGCAGAGAGTCAAGACGATGACGAAACTGAGCTCTCCAAACATTCTCTCAGAAGTGCACTTTGCAGCTGAAGAGCTGCAAAAGAAGATCGACGAGAAGTCTTACCTTCTTGTCAACACAGAAAGATGGGAAGTCATTCCACGGCATGAAGGAACTTCGCAAATCCACGAAAATTCTAATGCTACCGACAAAGACAACAAGGATGAATCGCCTGAGCACACCGCTGTTGATATTGGTTCCGTGCACATATCAAACAGCTTCGCTTCAAACCCATTCCTCGCCAGAGTCGATTCTTCAAACCCATTCCTTGGCAGATACGATTCAGGATCAATGGTGGGCGGTTCACTTAAGCCGCAACCATCTTGGCCTGCTCGACAATCGTTCCATTCCAACTTGCCATTTGAAGGCGGTGAATCAAGAACATATGAGAGTGCAAGCGCCTTGTCGCTGGCCACATTCGCTTCGCTCCTCATTGAGTTTGTTGCCCGGCTCCAGAACCTTGTTGATGCATTCGAAGAGTTGAGTGACAAGGCCAACTTCAAGGATCCTGTGGAGGAACCTGCTGCAGCCAGCAGAGAGAGCTGTGGTTTTTTACTTAGAATACGCAAATTTTTACGATTACAAGGGTGATTCAGATGACAGATCGACCAAGTTTTATGCAAGGAATGGATAGCCAGATGTGTACATTAATCAGCTTAGGTAGCAAATGTTCATAATGTAACTTGCCTATAAAAATTCCCCTGTAGAGGAAGCAGGACATATATACAATACAATACACACAGGATACATAGTACACACAAGTACAATACACGATGGACTTATGGCAGTTCCCTGGAGGATATAGTGTACATAACAACAGCTGCTATTTAGTAACAAATTCTAATGGTGTCCACTATTTATACTTCATTCACACATTTATTGAGAGCGATGCTCATCATAGGAAGAAGGGGAAGCCCTTTTGTGTTTGTGGCTTAGTGCAGTCTGAATTTGCCCAGCCAATCTGCCTCCGTTGATTGTCATACACAACTAACTTGCCACGCAGTGAAACATCTATAGCAAACAACAGGAAGAGATCATTCAAAGTTCAACAATATCAGCCTGTTCCACTAAATAGCAGGATTTCTGAAAAAAAAAATCAAGAGTTAAAGCAGAAAGAAGGTCATATCTATACCTCCGACTATTATAGTTGACCCATGGTTAATCTCTGTTCCATTGAGAAGTCCCAAACAGACATTTCCTTTATCCTGGAAAAGGTCCACCAAGAGAGAGAACAAAAATATAAATTTTATCACAAAAGTGCATAACTCATATTAGACATGCCAATAGATGATAAAAAGGCCTAACAGTAAATGGGACAATTACAAAGAAGCTTACACTAATAATCAAGTAATCCTCGGGAGAAATAGTAAATGTTTTGGACATGAAAAGCCATTTCTTGCCAAATTGAAGGTTCAAGGGCTTGAAGAATTGCTTGACATCTTCCAGATACCTGAAGAACAAAATATATTAAGGGCAAGAATAATCTCTGATGAAACCTGCTGAGCTTCCTATCTGAAGTGACAATCTACTGTAGTTCCATTATCTTACCTCACAGGAAAATCAGCTTTCCAGCATAAAGGTAATGTACGATCTGAGCTATCTTGGACAAAACCCGGGGAGGCATATTTAATCTGTGAATTTAAAAGAAAGAATGTAAGATGATTTTGAATATTCATACCATCCCTATAAACAATTAGCAATACTCACAGCGGCAATAAGATTTTCGTATATTTCATTTGGGAGGTATGTATACGAGCTTCCACTGTCAAAAATCACTTGAACTGAGTTTCCTGCCTTCCCACGCACACTGAGCTGCTGATCTCCATATTTTACACTGTTGGCCTCTGTATGATATAAATTACTGGAAATTGGAAAAGGAAAAGGGAAAAGGCCATGAGAAGGGAGGAACTTGTCTATGATCTTTTATGATACTTGCAACGATTCTGGTAAATATATGATCGAATAGGGAGATGATGATTGATGGCAATACATGCAGTTATATTTTCGAAGAAACATGTTAAGACTTACTCTGGACCACTACGAATAGAAGTCCATGTCATTCCCCATCTAGGTGCATAATCGTCACCGAGAAACATATAACCTCCACCACCTTGCTCTCTAGTGATACAATGACCGAAAATGTTGGAAATAATCCCATGGCTAGCCAGCTGACTGGGAAGGCTTATCGCTGCACTGCTAAGTCCAAGAATCCCATCAGTCTTTGCTGGTGAGGACAGAAGCTGGCCTTGCTGATCATATGCACACCTAGAATCCCAACACAGCAAAAGTTAAATGATCTGACATAATTCTTTTCTGATGCATCATACATACAGAAGATAGATGCATCTGAAAGGTTTGAACATACCCGAAGACAAAATCTAGCTTTTCCCTTCCACCATTTGTTGCGATCAGATGCATATCATCCCTTGCAAGGACACCCATAGAAGAGCTTTGGTCTGCATATTCAATTTCATAGTCACATTGCTTGCAAGTCTCACAGTAGTTCTGTTCTCCTTGCAACTCTTGGCATAACAAATCCCTGGGAGGGACTATCTTTTCTTTGGTTGGCTTATATAAAGGATGGGGTCCCTGAAATTATCGCACACAAGTTCATCAGAGAGTAGTACATGGACTAGAGCAAGATAAAACTAAGTAGTGAACGGAGATCCTACAGTAGCATAGGAAAAGTTTGTTATCACAATTAGAATGGAATAGCTGGTGTTTGATTGCATACGTTTGCGCAGTTTGTACATGGTGCATCACACTGGATCCACGTCAAGTCGCTTCCAGTATCAACATCAAGAAAGTACGGTCTTGGAGGATTGCCAACAAAGATAGATGTATAATACTGGCTGCAGTTTTTGTAAGATAGAATTAGCTCCAAAAGAACAAGAATGACGTCAGATATTAGCATCCCTTACATTTCCTACAGAGACATAAACATAAAGAATTGTCGATTCAGAGTACAGAGTGTAGTAAGCTAAAGTGGATGAGCAATGAATATTGATTAGTGCTGGATGCCAGGATACTCTGACTGTCTGACCTTAATAGCAATCAGGACACCAAAGGTTTTCCTTCTTTGATGGATACTAAAGAAGTCGTGAGTCATAAACCCACTAATAGCAAAACTAGACGATTACAGACCTATTACATGGATACCCATAAACACAAGTACAACAAAACTAGTAAGACAATAACAGGCCAGCTAAAGAAACCAAAAGACTTGTATTTGACGACAATAACCACACTTTCAAACCTGCATTTAGTGCTTACTAAACAAGTAAATATAGCAATATGTATGCCCAGTCTGGTCAAATAAATATTCAGTGGGATCCATTAGTTCACTAGTAGCGAAATTTCCCCAAATCAGATCCATCAAAGAACTACGAACCCAAATCATGAAGGACTCGAAATCAGATCGTATGCCTCCGCAATTGTACGCGTACCCATCGGGGAAGACATTCCCCTTGATCGGGAGCAAAGCCGTGGAGTTGGCCCCCGCCGCAGCCGCCTTCTTGACCTCCATCTTGTTCGTCGCCTTCATTCCGCCACCGTCGACCCTCTTGGCGGCGAGCTTGACGTCCCCGAACTCCCGCAGCGCGCGGCCCTGCCGTGCCTTGGGGTAGAGCGGCAGCAGGAAGGACCTGGTCTCGTTCCGCTCCTTCTGCGCCTCCTCCTGCTCCATGCCCAGGAACTGCACGGCCACGTCGGAGTAGAAGCAGTAGTAGGCCGCGACCGCGAGCGCGCCCAGCACGAGCACCATGGCCGCCACCCGACGCGGCGAGAGCCTCCGCCTGGACCGCCTCCTGGTCTCCGCCGCCACCGGGTACCCCATCGCCGGCTCCTGCGGCGGGGGCGGGGAGCCGGGGTCGTCGCTGTAGGTGAAGGCCGTGATGGTCTTGCCCTTGGAGGGCTGGTCCGGGGGCGGGAGCGTGATGATGACCACCCCGTGGAGCTGCGGCTGGTGCTCCCACGCCGGGGGAGGAGGGGGCGGGGGCGGCGCCATCTCCGGCGAGATCCCCGCGGCGCTCTCCGGGGAGGCGGGGTCAGAGGAGGCGGCGTGGGCGAGCCATCGGAGGCGAGAGGCGAGTGAGGAGGGCGGAAACCGGGGGCAAAGGGAGTAGGGAGGGAGGGGTAGTGGGCCCGGGTAGGTGGCGGTTTTGGTGCGTGGAGACAGCGGGTTTGGAGCTCCAGTGTGTGCTTGGATGGTTGACTTTGACCCCGTCTCGACGCAGGGGTACAATCGGCATTATCCAGTCCCGACGGGATTATATGTAATGTTGGACACGCGGATAAGCTTGATTCTTGAAAACAACTCTGTTGGAAAATTCCATGGAGTAGCGTGCAGCGGCGCCCTGTTCATTGGTTCCTGGCCCTGTTCTTCCAGGCGCAACGCAAGCGCAGTGTTGCGGTAGCTTCGTGTAGGGTAAAGCCGTGTGCCAGCCCTTGAAGTGGCGCGATCCGCACAGTTCCAATCAGATCTGGGGTTCCTCATATTGGATGCAGGCGGACGCCTAATCCGATGGCAAATCTGACAGCAATGAATAGAGCATCAAGATTAGGCTCTGGCCGTTGTTAGCTACCTGAATGCAAATCGAATCAAGCGGTAATCATGGCCATGGAAAACAAAGAATGGTCGAAACTCGCCTCTAATCCCTCGCCACGGAGGAGTCACAACTCGCAATGCCATGCAGGAGGCCATGGAAAACAAGCAGACTGCAGCGATAAGCTTAGTGTGATTTGACCGTTAGCCGACGCTCGCTAGCATTGAAACACCAGCCCACTGGGCCTCGATTACTTCAGGCCCGCACAACACGGGGCCGCAAGATATTTCTCCCGCGGCCCACACCAATCGTCTTCTTCCAGTTTTAGCCGGCGGGTAAGCCATCCCGCGAGCTCGCCTCGGCGTCGCAACTCCGTACCACACACGCCGCCGCGCGGGCCATGGACGCCGTTCTACCTCCCCTCCTCGTCGGCGGCGGACTCTCCGTCTCCGTCTCTGTATCCACCGCCACCCGAGCCATTTCAGCCTTTCACCTCTCGCCCTCCGCCCTCCGTTCAACCGCTCGCCATCGGGGCCGGCACCGTTCCCCCGTCCTCGCCACTGCTTCGGAGTCGCCTTCCACGCCACTAGCCGCCGCTATGGCTGAGAGCCACTCGCGTTTCTCCAGGTGGGTAGTGGTGATGGATAGGCCCCCCGCGGCCGCGGGAGGCAGCGGGGTCTCCCGCGCGGAGGCTGTGGATTATTACGCCTCCACACTGGCCGGGGTTGTGGGGAGGTTAGTGGTTTGGCATTCTGTGGCAAGCTGGAGGCCTGGAGCAGTTAATTTCTTTTCGACGGTTTCTGATGATGAAAGCATTGTGTTCTGGTGATGTACGGCAGTGAGAAAGAGGCGCAGATGCGCATATACGAGGCTTCGTGGGATGGGAGCTACGAGTTCCGCTGCGAGATCGACGAGGGAGCGTCAAAGGAGCTTGCAAGTACGAATCCCTCTGGCTTATTGAAAAAATTGATGGGCTTTGCAGTTCCTTTGTGTGATTTTGTAAGAATCAGTGTGCATTCCAGTGTGTTAGTACTATATATGTACCTTGGCCTGTTCATTTTCATGCAATGCAGTTACACAAGGTTAATGTAAGTTTAATCTTGCAGTGTGAGAAATGAGTAGGCTGAGATAACTGTACAAGTTTGTGATGACTGCTGTCTCTTATCATGCCATTCTCTGAATAATGTAATTGCATATGTTCCCCAAATTCAGATTAAGATATACTGTTGTTAAAGAGGTAGTTTAGAAATTTCCCCAGTTGTTAGACTGGCTAACAATTGAAATATACTTGAAGAGATAAATGCTTGAATTAGAACCTCTGGTTATTTTTTTAAAAAAAATTAATACTTGGAGAGATATATGCTTGAAACTCATATGTATTTGCTTCTTACTCCCTTCTCAATTTACAGAGATGCCTGGAGTATTATCTGTTCAGCCAGATATGGGTCAAAGATCACAGATGGATAACGACAGTTTGAGCCTCTCGACAGCTAACCTTGTAAGCATCGGCGATGGTGCTTCTAAATCATCAAGTGGAAAAAATGAGTTTTGGCTTATTCGAATGGAGAAGCCCGGAGTTGAAGTCGTGACAAAGGCACAGATGGTGGACCACTATACCCAAATCCTTATGAAAGTATTGGGCAAGTATGTACTATGTAGTCTCATCAGCAACCTTGATACTACTTTGCTAGCATTTATCTGCTTAATGTGTGAGATAAAACTACTGTTATCTTTTCAATTTTTCAGTGAACAGGATGCTCAAGTTAGCATATATCACATTTCATGGGAAAGGGATTATGGTTTCTGCTGTCATATTGATGAAGAGTGTGCAAAGGAGTTAGCTGGTGAGCAACTTGGGCTTTCATCTCCTTTATTTACATACAGTTTTGACTACTTTCCTGTCTTTGGGTGCACTAACAAACTAACTTTGCATACCAGATGTTCCTGGAGTGTTATCTGTTCGACCAGATACAAACTTTGGATCAGACAACAAAGATTACAAAGGTTTGTTCTCATTTCTCCTGCTTCTGATGAATATCCACTCATTTCTTAACTATGATGTCGTAAGTGCTAACTCTACATTTCTACGTGCATCATTGGCAACCAAAATTCCTCTCCTGCTGAAGGCATTTGATGCAATTCAATACAGGAAGTTATGAATGCTGCTAGACAAATCGTGTGCCATGGTTTGACAGTTTTCCACTCTAAAATGATATTTAGAGTTAATGATTGAAAATTTGGATTAGTCCCATAAGCAATCCCTGTGAACTACATTGAAAACCAGGTTCATATAATAGGGAAGATTCTGATTTTTCACCACTGAAAGCCTGATTCTTCCTCCACTTGGCAGCATTGTATTCTTTTGCGGTTTTGCCAGTTCTTTTTAAGGCTCATTCCTCTGATCTGATCAGTAATAATATAGATGCCATATACATATATTCAGTTTTTGTTATTAATCCTTGTGTCTTAATTTGGTATATCTGATTCTCCTTCACTTGTACATTTCACGACTTGAATGTTCATAGTTCTAAGAAAGCTTGGATAAAGCACCCTGATGGTAAATGCTCTTGATGGTTTCAGGTAACAATGGCTTCAAATCATCTGAAGGAACTGGCGCGGCCGATATCAAAACTAAAAGGCTCTTTGTTACAGGTAAAGTACAACATATACTTTGCATACAGTTCAGCTAATGTGTTTATTCATCCACCATGAACAATGGGTGATGTCTTCTCTTCTTTGCGTGAAATAATATTCCTTTGTCTTTTATGTTTAATGGAGGACGCCAAGTCATTCCACAAATTCTATGCCCTGATTTTTTGTGATTAAAAAGTCTGTGTCATGTAAATTGGACAGCCTTGATCAGATCTACTACTCGTTAGATACAACATAGGAGTGGAAAAGAACCAGTAGTCTTTATCATACATAAACCACTAGAAAATAGGATGGAAAAAATCTTCATCCAGTTACACGTCATGAGAAAATGTGATATGCAAGCTTATATTGGACCCATTCATGAGGCAACAGCATTAATAAGTATATACTATGGTAGAAAATCAGATTTATTTCGATCTTGTTGACTTGTTGTCCCTAACTTTTGTGTTCTGTGACAGGGCTTTCATTCTATACATCCGAAAAAACCTTACGGGCAGCCTTTGAGCCTTTTGGTGAGCTGGTAGAAGGTTTGTGATTGCACTGCTGAATGTTTTGTATCGGTTCATTGATGTCTTTGCGTTCCAGATGCTGATCCATTGAACTGTTCTGTTACATACAGTAAAGATAATAATGGACAAGATATCAAAAAGATCAAAAGGGTACGCCTTCATAGAATACACTACTGAGGAAGCTGGAGGTGCTGCCCTGAAAGCAATGAATGGACAGGTTGGAGACAAATCTTATGTTACTGGCTTACTGCAAGTGTTTTAACGGTTCTGGATATTCATGCACCTCTTGAAACTCACGGCTATGCTTTTGCTTGCAGATAATAAACGGCTGGATGATAGTTGTTGATGTTGCTAAAACCAGATCAAGAGATCATCAATCCGGTCGACCTAATCAAACATTTAGGCCACCCTACCATTCGAGATAACTGTTTGATGTACAGAAGAACTAAGCAGCTGTAGAGTAGAGATAAGCGACCACAATCTGGGGCATGTCGAGCTGCCTGTTCTGATTGCAGTTCAGTGCCCTTATCTTTTGCTAATTGCTGGAGGATACTTCCAGCTAAATATAAATGCAGCTAAAGTGTACAATTACTAACATCGACTAAAACAATTTATTCAAAATTTTCAGTGACTAGTTCAAGAGTCTGGATAGATATGTTATATTTATTCTTGCAGGAAAAACATAAACATAAATCTGTATTTATGATGCATCTTTTATTAAGCAATGACACTCTTCCTCCAGAGAAATTCATTACAGTTGTTCAGAAAGAGCTGGTGCTGTTCTCTTCCACCATATCCTTCCAGCTTCCATCTAGTCTAGACGACGAAAGCTCGCCCTTCTCTTCCACAAACGATGTCTCCCCTCTCCCGTCCAAATTGGACTGCAGATCGCTCGCTGACAGCCTTTCCGCCGTTACAGAGGAGGCCATGAACCGCGTGCGGCAACTTCCGCCGGGTTGCAGGTGGTGGGGCTGCTCAGGCTCAGGTGACCGGAGTAGCGGAGCTGCTGCAGTTGCAGTTCTAGTTGGGGGCATGTCGAGATGTATGGTACCATTGCAGATCAGTGTTCTTGCCTTGTGCTAATTGCTGGAGGATACTCCCAGGACAATATGTCACTGTGTACAAGCTAGCACTAACATCTACAAAGAAAGTTGTTCTCTGATACAACATTGTTCTTGGTCACGAGATGGAATAGATAATTACAGTTCTTCAGAAAGAGGGAACGGTTCAGATTCATATGCAGATGACGTCAAATTATGTTTCAAATCTTCCAACATCTGATAAATACTCTCGCTTTCCGTATGCAACTTGTCTGCAGTGGCAAAGGAATGCACACTTCCATCTACCTCGATCCAGCTAAGCCCAGGTTTCTTCGTTACTCGATGCTCCTCCATCCTCCTCCTCGTCTTCTTCAAGTCCTCCCATTGTTTCGCTCGTGCATATGTGTTCGATAGCAGCACATATGAGCTGCCATGGCTTGGTTTTGCGTCTGCCAACCTCGAAGCAGCCAACTCTGCCATCTCGACATTGCCATGGCTACGGCAGGCTGCTAGTAGCGAGCTCCAGATTACAAAACCAGGATCTTCAGGTAAATTGCTGGCAAGATCGAAGGCCTCCTCCAAGAACCCAGCACGGCCAAGGAGATCAACCAAGCAGCCATAGTGCTGGATCGTTGGCTTGATGCCCATGCTCCTCATTAGGCTGAAGTACTTGAAGCCTTCGTCCACAAGCCCGCCATGGCTACAGGCATTCAAGACGCCCACAAAGGTGACACCATTAGGTTCAATGCCCAGTTGCCTCATCTCACCGAACAACGATAGTGCCATCTCTGGGAGGCCATGTGCTGCAAAACCAGTGATCACAGACGTCCAATGCTCCACGTTCTTGTTGCTGACGCTTGAGAAGCAACTGTGTGCAGCATCCATGCTCCCGCACCTTGTGTACATGTTGATCAGCGCAACACCAAGAGCACCATCGAGTGATAACTCTCGCCGAATAACATACCCATGCGCACTCCTCCCAAGTCCAAGCAGACCAATGTCCCGGACCGCTGATATAAACCCAACCATTGTGGCCTCATCTGCCGCCATACCATAAACCACAGTCATCTCGACAAACAAGTCCACTGCTTCCTGCGCCCACCCCTGCCTTGCAAACCCAGTGATTATGGTGTTCCAAGAAACCACATTGCGCTGCGGCATTTCAACAAACACTTTCCAGGCAGCGTCCAAGTCGTCGACTCTGACGAGCGCATCCAGCAGCACGTTCCAGGTGACCACAGTCCTGTCCGGCATTCCGTCGAACACCTTCCGCGCGTCGCCCACGCGGCCGAGCCTCGCGTAGGCGCGGACCAGGGAGGTGCACGCGCGGACGTCGGAGACGGCCCGCGGGACGCCGCACTTGACGAGGAGCGCGTGGATCTGCTCGGCCTCAGCCGCGGCGGCGGGCAGGCGCGCGCAGGCGGCGAGCGCGGGTAGCAGCGCCGGGTTGGCGTCGAGGGCGCGCCCCGCGAGGTGGTGCGCGCGGAACGCGCGGAGCGCGGCGCGGCATCGGGGAGCGGTGGCGTTGGAGACAGGCTTGGAGGGTCGGGGACTTGGCGGGAAACCTGAGGTGGTGGGGGCGAGCATCGAGAGAACCAAGTTGTTCATGGAAGTGCCTCGACGCCCCGTGCTCCATCACAACGTGGAAAAGGATGAAGGATAAAGCAGCATATCCTTATTTTCTTTTCATTACAGAGTTTTCCCACAGCAAGTTTTTCTCCTCGCTATAGATAGAGTAGCGTTTCCGGTCGCCAATTTGGAACTGATAAAAGATGAAGTAACCTCGCCATATTTTTCTCATTGACGAAATAAACAAAAACACAAAAATTCCAGTGACCATTTTAGAGCTGAGAAAAGATGAATTATCCGCAGCTATATTTTTCTCAATGTCGCCTAAAACAAAGAACATAAGATTTTCAATTTCCAACATTCATATGGTTAACACTACCGATATAGGTCGCTTAAGTGTATTTCCACGTCTGATTTGGAATCAATTAGAAAAATATGCCCATACGTAGAACGAGCAACGACCATATAGATATAGTGTCACTTGCAATTACAGTATTTTCAGAACATTGTATTACATT
Organism: Setaria viridis; assembly: GCF_005286985.2. Classification (NCBI taxonomy): domain Eukaryota; kingdom Viridiplantae; phylum Streptophyta; class Magnoliopsida; order Poales; family Poaceae; genus Setaria; species Setaria viridis. The sequence continues at coordinate 36,520,444 of NC_048263.2, forward strand.
GTCAAAAAAATCATAAAACAAAACAACAAATTCAGATGCATCATATAAAAAAATGATCACATATCAAATTCCTTCAAGGAAAGAAAAAAGAATGACTTGCGATGTTCCAAACTTTACAACTACCGTCACTGCCGTCCCAGCGGAGAGTTGCACATTGCGTGGAAAAAGCTGAAGCCCTATTCTTCAAACAAATTGTGTCTGCACTAAACCTCACAAATACTGCTGAATTTTCCCTCCACGTGCACTATCTTTCTTTCCACCAATGGACAAGCCTGTACAAGAGGATTGAGGGTGCCTTTGGTTGAGCTTTTGTGAGCTCCTTGTGCTTCACAAAAGCTAAAAGCCAACCAAAAGACTACCCAACTCATAGGTGATTTGGGCAAAAGCAGCTTCGTCCTTAGTACAAAATTTGCAGCCGCTCGACTCCTGCTTCCTCCGGCTATGGAACAGTAATTTCAAAGAATGGTCCTGCTTCCTCCGGTTGTGGAACGGTAATTTTGAAGAAATTACCCACCACTGGTTACGAGGTACCATTCGTTTTCTTTTCCTCGATCTCCTCTTGATCCCCCCTCTCGTTCCCGAAAGAAGACAAAGGTGCGACGGCACCCCGCAGCCCACTCTAATGGCCCCCTCAACCGAGCTTCGATGGCGCTCCTCTTCCATCTCTGGCGGCCCCCTCCCTCCCTTTGTCTTCTGGGCGGCGCGGCGGTGGGCATCCTTACAGGACCGACGGCGGACACATGCAGATCCAGCGGCCGCCCTCTGCACTCCGGCGGCACCCATCTTCGGGCCCCTCCTCTCCTCCCAGCGGTGCATCTTGTCAGCGGCGGTGCAATAGGAGGCAGACGGTGCTTCTGCTGTCGAGGCTAGGCAACACAATAGGGAAGAGGCGGGGGACGGGCCCCTTTTCTCCTTCGGCGGTGCCCCTCCTGACTGGCGAGCACGAGCGTAGGGAAGGGTTGGCGGCTGCCAGCGGGCGCAGGGACGGGCCCTTCTTCTCCTCCGGTTCCTAGATGGCGAGCACGAGCATAGGGAAGGGGCGGTGGTGGCCGGCGGGCATGGGGACGGGCTCCTCCTGGCACTCCCGAGGAGGTCAACGCCGGCAGCTCCAATGCGGGTCTTCGCCCGGCTTGCTCCCAAGCGGCGGGTCCTCGAGCCCCCGGCGGCTGGCGCAGGCATGGCTCCTGTCCCGACCCCGGTCCCGGCGGCGCAACCTCCTCCTCGAGCCCTGGCGAGCCCCCTCCCCTGACTACGACGATCCCGACACTATCCCTGCCGAAGAAGAAGGGCTGATGTGCAGTGTCCGCTCATCGGTGAGAGAGGGAAAGGGTTGAGTGGGGTGGACTGTGGATGACATGTGGGGTCTGCTCGTGAGTGTTTCCCAAAAGCCACATTTGTTCCACCACACAGCTTTTCCACAGCCCACAGCTACGTTTTCACAACCCACGACTCACAGCTACTTTTTCAAAAACCACAGCTCAACCAAACACAGCCTAACACACCCTGAGAATCCATCATTGCACTCTAAAAATTTAGAAAACTGTTTATTTTTATCCACTCATGCACTAATAATTACAAGTCAATCCATCATTGCGCAGATATATAGAAGTCATATAAAAAAATGAAGGATGCAAGTGTTTTTTTTAATCACGGGATCAGTAGTAAAAGAATGATCCAAGGATTTCAGTATCATCTAGTCAACATAAAATATTTTGGTGTCGCCACCAACTAGTTACCAACCACCACAGATACCATCACATCTTGCTCAATTATAGGCTAACTATCTAAGTTAATTTAAATTAGGATGACAAATCATGAGGAGTTGCATTTTTCAACCCAAAACAATATATGATTTGATCAAATACTACCTGGTTAATGCTATGCATGCATTTAAAAAATAACAATAGCATACCTCATAGAAATGATAAATGATAGGTACCGTGTCCAAGAAATTGTAGTTGCTCCAGCGTAAGCATCTTCATTTCAGAGATATACATCAGATTGTTAAGCAACTTATTAATGATACTATAATATCCAAATCAAGGATGCGACGTGTCACAGGCAGTCGAGGAGGAACCAAATATCAATATATTCAGTAGATCATTTACCTTGCTTTGCACAAACATGGAGGGAGAAAGAGAACGGCGGCAGGCAAAGGCGGCTATGCAGGAGCACAGCGGTGACGATACGTGTGCGGGACTAATATTGGTGTGATTCTTTCTGATAATGGAACTAATATTTTATTTTAAAAAGAGAATTACTGTGTAGAACTCACAGTTTTATTTATAATATGGTTAAAACAATATCGTACATTATAATCTATACTTTGGTTTAACAATTTCGTGGTCGATGACATTAGGCAAGTGTACTTTAAATTGTTCAGACTAAAATTGGCAAGATTCATCACCTGTGAGAAACCAGGTGGGGTTCCAAAGCTAAAGAGATGGTTCCTAGTTGACATGCACATCAAATAAGCTATATTGAATTGAGGCGCACATTGCAAAGCCTTTGCCAGGTTTAACAAATATGCTAATTGTACTGGCTGGATTTCAGAATCTGACATCAATACAAAGGATGCCCGTTCAAGAGATGCCATACGAGTATTTAGAAAGGACACATGAGATGATTGGCTACATTTAGTGCATAAATAGCATAGGTCAGGCAGATTATATGTTCCTTTCCTCATAAGAACATATCAATACAACAAATGTTAGACACCAAATAAGACTGAGAGATGCACATAGCTTCAGATTTCCTCATAATAGATTGTTGAGGTTTCACAAATCACAAACAGAATAAAGAAAAAGAAATCTGTAGGAATCAAAATTGCAAGGAAGCTTACATTAACATCAACACTACACCATCATCATTACTTGAACACGAATTAATACCATGGAAAAAGTCTATGTGCGCGCGAGTCAAAAGAAATGTTAGTTTGTAAATTTCAGTGATTTTAATGCCTAGCAGTCTAGCACTGTAGTAAGCTGGACCAAAATCAATGGGTTGCTCACGGAGAAGGATAACATGGGATAGTATATGTTCTTTTACATGTCTCACTGTAGGTAACTTCTAAAATCTGTGTTAAAACATCTGAATCCATAGAGTGCCTCTTTCCTGTTGTAACCTCTCAAGGAAAATTTTCTGTGTCATCAAGTTTGTACCTTGTTTATCGCTTGATCATATAGCCTGATAGACCATCTTTAGTTCGCAGCCAATTGTTCCCATAATTTGATCATGCTGACCAGAATTGGCAAATATTTCATTTGCATCCAAATGTTTAACAATATTAAAATGTTACATTAAATAGCTGGGGGAAATTTTGACATGCCGCAAGAACAAACACTGCAGACTTAATGGTTGTATAGGTGACAGAAAGGTTTTGAGACAAGCGAAAATATGTATATGTAACCCTGAGCCCTCTTATGTTGGTAAGCAAATGTCAACGGATGAAGTCTAAAAATCATGTAGGCATAGCAAAAAAAACATGTTTTCCATCGTAAGCTAGTACCTAAACTTCGGATGGAGTCTTTGCATCAATTGACAGTGCGTGCAAGCCAGTCTTAAGCTCATCCTGCAGGAGATCATACACAGCCCTGTGCCTCTTGAGCAAGCTCTTCCCCTCAAATTCCTTTGACACCACCCTCACATTGAAATGTGTCTCCCCATTGCTACCGGCCACCCCAGCATGGCCCTTGTGGAGGTGCGATATGTCCTCAATCTCCAACTCCACGGGCGAAAGCGCGCGCTCCAGACTCTCCCTTATCCTCTCTTTCCTCCCACCCCCCAAAGAAGAACCATTCCCTTCAACAAAATTATCTGGAACTTCCTCCAATTGTTCCTCCTCATTAGGCATATCTGCCACCGATTTCTCCTCCTCTTGCACACCGAACGCGGCAAATTCGGACCCTTTGTTCTCCATGCCATTGGCACGTGGTTCTGCAACCTCTTGGACTGATTGTTGGCCCGTCGTCGAGTCACCGCCGGTGTCTCCGGCGATCTCAAGGGCCTTGAGCTTCATGAGGTTGAGCATATTGAGCAGACCACTGTTCCTGGAGGGCGAGAGGCTCTGCCTTATCCCCAACAGCTCAATGAACTCCACGGGCACCTTGGCCACATCCGCCGCGGGCGCACCGGAGAGCCCGAGCACGAGCAGCGCGGCCAGGCCCTTGGTGAGCTGCGCGTCGGAGTCGGCGTGGAACCTGACGCTGCGGCCGCCGCCGTCGCCCTCCTCCGGCTCGGCGTGGACCCAGACCTGGGAGACGCACCCCCGGACGCGGTTGGAATCGGTCTTGAGCGCCGGGTCCATGGGCGGCAGCCGCGAGGCGTAGGCGAGGAGCTGCTTGTACCGGGTGCGCGCGTCGGGGACGGACTGGAAGAGGCCGACGATGTCGCGGAGCGCTGGGGGTAGCTGCGACGGGTCTACGGAGCCGGAGCCCGATGGGGAGGAGGAAGTGGTGGAGGGGGACGGGGAGGCCGCGGACCGGGCTGTGAGGCGCTGGAATGAGATGGGGGAGTAGAGGGTGAGGCAGTGAGGGCGGGGAAGGATGGGCTTGGAGAGACGGGCGGAGGAGGAGGATAGCAGGCGCAGCGGGGCCCCGGTGGCGGCGGTGCTGGCAGCGGAGGCCATGGTCGGCGAAAACGGTGGCGGCGCAGGAGGATTATTCCCGTTCCGGTGGTCTCGAGAAGAAAAACTGGCAAGGAAAATGAGGGCCGGCTGGCAAAGAAGGATTTGCGGTTGCGGCAGGTGGATGCAGATATCAAATGGGCCACGCAACTAGGTTCATGGGCCTGAATGATAGACGCTGGTAGATTAAAAAGAAAAGGATGTTTGCGCATGCAAACTTTTCGTTTAATTATTTCTAACCGTCCAGATGCTAAACTGAATAGTTTGTTCATCGACAGGATGGGAATGGCTCCAATTAGAATAGTATTAAATTAACCGTTGATAGTTTTCTATATCCGTTTGGCATGGTATTGATATGATTCCTGTCTGGCTGGCTAGACATAGACTAGATCGAGGACAAGAAACTATTGCATAAAAAGAGCTGCAGGTTTCAAATGGTGGTGCAGCTATGTGAATATTGTTTAAAGTGCTAAAACTTTGTACTCCCTCCGCCTCAAATTACTATTCCAAATTACTATTAGTTTTAGCTTTTCCAAATATATAATTCCAACTGTGACATATATACACCTAGATATATACTTATGTCTAGATAAATAGGTATCTAGAAAAGCTAAAATGAATAATAATTTGGTTTTCTAAAATGAATAATAATTTGGGATGGAGGGAGTAGAATATAGATTGTTGTAACAATTTTTGGGCTCCCACCAAACATCTGTATAATTTGTCCAGGAACGAAAGAATAGGACTTAAGACAGCTTCCTGGAATAAGTATGATTACATAAGTTCAGCACCATGGCATCGGCTGCAAGGCTCCAAAATGTTAAACTCGACAGTGGATTGAACTTTCGGCTTGATGTACGTTGGTGCAGCCAAGAGTGCTCTTTGGCCTTCTGAGACGACATCTCTGTCCATCGGGAAGCATTCGGCATGTTTGTTAAGTAAGCATCTAGGCAAACCTTGAGTGGTGTCCAATGTAAGGCGCTCAAGCGACATTGTAGACTCAACAATATGACATGTTAGCTCAACCAAGCTCTTGGCAGAAGAGAAATTGATGATATCCACACGCTTTAGTTTGTCATGATGGTGATGTGGGATCATCCTCAAAGTTGAGGGATCTGCAAAAATCAAGACACGCTCCATGCGGCTGGGTAGTACCTACAGGTGTCGTGCCAAAATTGAGGGCCTATTTGGTAGGACTCCAAAAAAAACAGCTCCTGAAGCTGTTTTTGCCGGAGCTTCAACCGAGGAGCCCTCCGGAGCCGGAGCTCTTTTTCAACTGGGCGCACGGAGCCGTAAATTTTGGCTCCGGCGGCTACCTCCCACATGCGCCTGCTAATTGTTACGAGATGGCCCACATAGTTACTCAAATTTACGCCCAAATGCCACCACAAACAATAGAGGAACCAGAGCCCTTCACCCCTCCGCACGCATTCAGTCCCGCGCTGCTTTCTCGCCTCGCGTCGCAATAGCAGCGCCGGTGGCGCCATGAACCAGGGATGGCGCCCAACGGCGGCGCGCATGGAAGTTCCTTCGGGTAGGGAAACCAGCGGATCGAGCCTGGTTGACCTCGATCCGAGGGTTTGGGGGCAGCGAAGGTGACGCATCTAGGCCAGATGCGGCCCGTCCTGGATCAGCGGCGGCCAGCCAACAGCGAGCGCAGGAGCGTAGCTCGGCTTCAACCGCGGGCGGAGGAGCAGGAGAGGGGTGACGGGGAGCTGGGTGGTGGGGTGACGGGGAGTGGGGCGGTGGGGCGCTGGGCGGCGGGGTGATGGGGAGCTGGGTGGCGGGGCGACGGGGAGTGGGGTGGTGGGGCGCTGGGCGGCGGGGTGACGGGGAGCCGGGCGGCGCGACAACGGGGAGCTGGGCGACGGGGGGGCCGGGCGGCGATTGGGATGGCGGTGAGCTGAGGCGGCGGAGGAGACGAGATAAGGTAGAACGTGGAGAAAAAAGAAAAGGAGAAGGAAACTGAAGAAAAAAGAGGAGGTAAAGGAAAAAAAGAAAAAACAGAAAAGGAGAGAGGAGTGCCTTTGCATTTATTTTAATCTGTAATTATTTTAATTAATGCTTCTCACATTATATACAGGAAGAAGGAAAATTATTGAAAAAAGAATGAAAATAAATAGGAAGAAAAGAAAAAAAAGAAAAGGAAAATGAAAGGGTATGGGTATTTCATTTTATCTAACTATTTTAAACTACACAGAAGAGCCGTTTTGCCAAACGGTTTTCCAAACGGAGGAGCCGGAGCCGAAGAAGCCACTCCACCAGAGGAGCCAGAGCTGGAGCCGTTTTCAGAGAAGCCGGAGCCCTGCCAAACTGGCCCTGAATAAACAATTCCACATAGTAACTAATATCCTTGCAGGAAGACCAAAGACTTATATTCAAGATGAAATTTCCTAAGGAAGGAGAAGCATGAAAAAAAGGAAACCAGAGAAACAAAATCATAGGCAGGTCCACCGAGAATAATATTCAAGAACTTGAGGTGGAGGAACTTGCTAGTCACCATTGGTGTATTGACCATCTGCAAAAAGATGCCACATTAATAATTAAGCTCTTATATTTGAATGTATGTACGAGGAGGGAGATGTTAGTTTGGAAAGCCAAGTAGTGCCTAGGAAGGATACATTTCAACATTTGAGATCAATGCTACAATGAGATGGGGATATTGATGAGAATGTTAGTCATAGAATCAAAGTCGGGTGGATGAAGTGGCGCCAAGCATCAGGAATTTTATATGACAAGAGGGTACCATTGAACTAAAAGGCGAGTTTTATAGAACGGCGATTAGACCTACAATGTTGTATGGTGCAGAATGTTAGCCTACAAAAAGACGACATGTCCAGCAGATAAGTGTTGCGGAAATACATATGTTGCGTTGGATTTGTGGTTATACGAGAAGGGATCGAGTCCGGAATGAGGATATACGTGATAGGTTAGAGGCAGCACCAATTGAAGAAAAGCTTATCCAACACCGGCTGAGATGGTTTGGACATGTCTAACAAAAGTCTCCGAAGGCACCGGTGCGTAGGGGAACCCTAAGGCGTGATAGTAATGTGAAGAGAGGCAGAGGAAGACCAAAATTGGCATGGGAAGAGGTCATAAAAGGAGAGATTTGAAGGGATAGAATATACCCAAAGATTTAGCCCTGGATAGGAGTGCTTGAAAAACAACTATTCATGTACTCGAACCTTGATTTGTGGCTCTTGTTGGGTTTCAACTCTAGCCTATCCAACTTACTTGGGTCTGAAAGCTTGTGTTGGTGTTGTTATATTTGAATGTATGGCCGCTGTAATATCATTATATGCATATCAGCAGTCTATAGTCACATAGAGTTAAGAGTGCGCACCTCAGTGTACGAACATATGGTGAGAATTACGAGATTCGGCATGCTAGATGGAAGCTCAGTACGAGCATAAAAGGCAGCATCATTACAGGTCCTGCTTAGTTTCCTAATCTGACGTGTATCTCCAAGTGAGAGTTGTACACGGAGATCACCTGCAAAGTCAAAATTGGAGAGATTTGAAGTTTTGCTCTGTATCGCTTGCAACCTGTCGCAAAGTATCACCTTGAGGAAGCTGAGCCGCTGCAGGAAAGGTATCTTCAAGCAAAGTATCGCACTGCAATACCTGATTTCCAACCTCTCCAAAGAAAAAGAATTTGCAAGAAAACACGCTAGCTCTTGATCCTTGATATGCACCACACATAGGTGTTGTCTTGTCAAGCTTCTTAAGGAACCACATTTGACTGTTGGATGAAAGTTACAACCAACAAGGGAAAGATAGCGAAGTGAGTCTCTAGTTCCACTGCTCAAAAGCGAGCATGGGAAGTTATATCTTGCATTCAGTGAAGACAGACTAAGAGTCAGCTCTTCTATTCCAGGTTTCACAGCAATCCGAAGCCAACTGTCGAAATGATTAAGATGACAATAGTCCTTATCATTGTAAACCAAACCAACCGCAAGCTTGAATGTCTTCACGCCAATGCCTGAGTGTTTTTTCAGAATGTGGTCAACTTTGCTGGTGAAATGTCTCATTTTATCATCTTCATAGCATAGGTTTCCCTTTAAACCCAATGTTTCGTAAGTGAAGACTAGGTTGGGATGGCATCTCCAGAAACGTGCAAAGGCCTGAGACACGCAGGCAACTCGAGCAGCATCTCCCATTGGCATTAGCGAATGTATATGACACCAGATGTCCTGCATGCATACACAGGGGGAGAAAATTTATTATTGGAACTATAAAGGCAAACAGTCTCAATTTGAAAGAGAAAAACAATATAAATATAACAAGTTAACAAGGCTAGCCAAGGTGGCAGTGCTGATTACTGTGAAATCTATTATTGTAAGTTTAGGCATGGAGTAAAAAAATTGGTTCCTGTACATTTATGTCAACAAAAATGCAGGAATAATGTTTTATAGAACAATAGCATGCTAGAAATGAGTCGGCGTAGCAAAAAAGGGGTACAAACATGTAATATCTGCATAGGTAACAAATACATTTGAATATATCAGTGTAAGAAACCCATTAAATAGAGTCCCATGGTTTTGGCGGCTATATTGCCAACTACATTAAAAAAAACTTGGTAACTAAGATGAGGAGATAATAGATCAAACAGATCATATACAAAAATGGGCCCATAAAAATATAGGGCTTGTTTGTTTTGTTGGAATCAGGTGGAATTGGAATTAGTTACCAAGGTCGCCATGTTTGGCTCCCCTCGGAATTGGAAACGGTGATTCCTCATGATTCCACCTTGCCTTCCCCAGATTCCGAACAAAAACTCAGGAAACAAATTCCTGCCCCAACTCGCCTCCCCCCGACTCGCCCCCGACTCCTCGCCCCCGCGCCGCCGCCCCCGACTCCGACTCGCCGCCTCCCGCGCCACCGCCCCCTCCTCCGGCGCCCCCTCCGCCGCCGCCGCCTCCCTCTCCTCTGCGAAGAAGGCGACGTCTACCTCCTCCGCCGCCCCCTCCTCCTCCGGCGCCCCCGTCTACCTCGCCACCCTCTAGGGTTCATGCAACATCTCTTCTCCTCCTTGACTGCACTTTGTTCTTGCTATTTGTAATCTTTGGATTGGACTCCTGATGGGTTCCGATGAAACAAACGAGCCTTATTGGTATTTGCTGCTGTTGTTTGCTTTGATTTCAAGTACATTTCAGAAGAATTTAGCAGATTGATCTCATCTCTATTGGTCCCTTTTTATCCTTCCTTTTTATATTGTTTGTTGCGGTATTCAAACACAGCTAGCTAGCTAGCTGGTCCTACATTGCATAATATCTTTGGTTGAGGGTCTGCAGTGAAGTATGGTACCATGCAAACCAACTGTTAGGCTCATCAATGGATGCTTTGGTTCATTTATAAATTATACTATCAAGTGATGGATAATATCTATTGAACTTGCATTGCCTTGTAATAATATGTGGCTTCAACTATATGAAAGTTTAGATACTATATTTGTCATGATTGCATTGTCAAGTATGACTGTATGGAAGTTTAGACATGTTGCAAGTAATCTCCTGATCTACTTCTTCAGCTATTTTACTTCTTCAGTTCTGATGTTTGATTGCAAGTAATCAGAGGTGATGTTCCAAGTAATCAGAATAATCAGAGGTGATGTTTGAATTGTATGGTGGTAGCATGTTATTCCATTTGAATTTCTAATCAACCAAACAGTATTTGGAATCTAATTCTAAGAATTAGTTTCTTTGTACATCCAAACAAGAAAATTGAAATGAATCTGATTCTATATAATTTAATTCCTATTGAATCCAATTGCTAGAATGAGATTCAATTCTGATGAAACAAACGGTAAGTGGTTTGCGAGTCTAGAAAATGCCATCCAATTCTTATGCCCAACCTAGAAAAATCTATTATTGTATAAGTGTTCTAAGCTAGAGACAATATGAAAATTCATGCATGTGCTTGCCAGTAAAGGTGACAAATGGTATGGCAACCAATTGGATTTAAGAAATGCCGATCATCTTTGCATGGTACTTATCATATTTAAGAGCTTGATGCCAACGGGGGAGTGAATATGTGGATGGATTTATGTATCTTGTTTGTATCAAAGTCTTTATGGTGTGTAAGACTATGTGAGCATGAGAACTTGTAATGGGTGTGCTATGCTTAGAGCTGCTTTTATTTATCGAAGGATAATTATGTGTTAGTGTGAAAAATTTCTATGATGGATGTTATTTGAGTATGGCAGAATGTACAGAGATTCTGGAAATTCGTAACTTGCGGAGAATTCCGGAGATTTCTACGGATTCTCTCGACATTCTGTCATATTTCTTTTTATTATTTTTGTTGAAGTGTATATTTTTTCATATGCATCACAAGAACATGTTTCACAAACTCTTTGCACCCTACTCTTGCCAGGAACATGTGCATCTCTCATGTTTTCACTTATAATGTGCCAAGTGATATTTAAAGATCCTTTTTGGAATTCAAATCCTTATGGCGCATATTAAGGGGGAGTTGCACATGCTCTTGCTTTATCTTTTATGTTTTTGATACATTATACTCTCATTTGTAAGACTTAAGTATGTTGCCATCAATCACTAAAAAGGGGGAGATTGAAAAGTATCTTGGCCCCCTAAGTGGGTTTTGATGGATTAATGACACAAGCTTAAGTGTCTAATGAACTTTCAAGTGCATAAGCAGGTTTAAAAGGAATGATGGACATGGAGCACTTGTGGATGATCCTCAAAAAGGAAATGAATGAATATGAGGCATACATTGAAGGCTAAATTTATTTTTGGTTTGCATTTGAGTATAGGAATGTCGCACTATTAATAGGGATGCGTAATCTTTGGTCTTTACATTAAAAAAGGTGCTTAAGATGACCTATCCAACCCATGAGAGACACCTTTGCACCTGCACATCACATGGGGATACTTAGAATGGTGCTAACTTGAGAGCTCTGAATTTTTCCAGAGATTGTTCCGGAATATTTCGGAGATTACAGAGTTTCTGGAAAATATTCCGTAAGATTACGGAGGTCTAGAGTTTCCAGGAACTATTCCGGAAGAATTCGGAGTTTCCGAAAAACTCCGGAACTTAACCCCCAACGGCTAGTTTCGGGGTGAAGAGGTATAAATACCCCCTCACCCCCTCCCACAGTCACTCTCTTGACCTAACTTTGTGTTAAGGTGCAGAAAAGCATTCAAGTCCCCCTCTTTACTCCCATTTGGCATTCTTGGTGAGATTTGGTGGGGATTTAAGGAGGGATTCAGGGAAGGGCAAGAGAGAGTGCTAGTGAGCTGATTTCCCATCTCTTGAGCATCTTGTTTTTCATCAAGCCAGTGATTTCACGTTTGTTACTCTTGGAGCTTCAAGCTCCTAGCCGGCTAGGCATTGCCCGTGGAGCATCCAAGGTTGTGGCTGCCTATAGGAAGTTTGTATTACCTCGACGATTGAGTAAGTAACTCTAGCTTGATCTTTGTGGTCGCTAGAGGGAGGAAAGTGGCCTAGGTTTGAAAGGCCCACCCTTTATAGGTTCCTCAACGAAGACGTAGGCTTCGAGTGTGGAGCTGAACTCCGGTGAACAAATCCTTATGTCTCTTGTGCTTGTTGTTCTTATTATTGTTCATATTCAAGCATAGAACATATTTCTAGGGTTTGTGGTCGATTACTTTTCTAGAAAGTTTCCAACCATTCTATCTTGTGCCAAAGGCCTCGAATATCCTGTTGCTTAACCTATATTCAACAATTTACATTTGAGGAAGTCTTACATAAGGTCGTAGTTTAAAGTCCTATTTCTCCAGAGAATCCGTAGATTTCTCTTAAATTCCGCAAGTTGCGGGATTTTCGGAAACTCTGAAAGTTTTTGATAAACTTGTTCGAAGTTTTGAAAAAAATTTCAGGTTTGACTATTCACCCCCTCTAGTTGATATCCTAGATACTTTCATGAACGCTACCTCGAGGTCCTTCCACGAGTCGATGGAGTTCTTATCCAATGATTCGAGCCATGTGAGTGGTGCCGCCTCCATGCAGATAGGGAAGTAGATGTCTTTGGTGTCATCATTTTCCCCAGCTGCTTGTACTGACAGTGAGTAGTACCAGAGACATTGGACTGGGTCCTACTTGCCATCTTACTTGGTGATACCCGGGGGTTTGAATTTTTTTGGGTAGACTTATCCTCCTCACACATCTTGAGACGGCGGGGAACCCGTCAGCATCATCTCCTGGGTGTTCAACTTTTTGCTCGCGCTCGCGGTGGCGTCCGTCGATGATGGTACGAGCATCGCGACTAGCGTTGATCTTGTTGCGAAGGTCTTTTATTGGGTGTTCAGGCTCTAGGTTAGCCCTACAGTGACCACGACCTTCCGAGGGTCCTGCCCAACTACCTTCAGCTCCAGCTTGGCTTGGTCTGGCGCCTCCGAGTTGATTTGGTCTGGACGGAGGACCTCTACGGCTGCTGCCATGTTGACTTTGCTGGGATGGGGAGCATTGGACTGACTGTATCAGATTCTGCTAATCGAGTTGTTCGTACGCGAGTTCAGCCAACTGTCTTGTGTACTTGTTATGAGGCATCGCGCGGGTGATGAGATCAATCGACGCGATGGTAGCTAGGAGAGTACTTTGGTGACGCATTTGAACTGCTTCAAAGGCGTTATCCAGGTTCTGGATTGGTAGGTCCGCTGCAAGGCGGCGGCGGTGCTCTGCTCTTGTGGTGTTTCTTGCTCGTCGTCGAGTTTTTTGAGCTTCGGTTTCTTCTCCGACAACGATGGCGGTGAGGTCATCTTGCGAGACGTCATCCGGGTAACGCTCATGTCACGGGTTTCTATCCCGCTGCTCTTCTTATTCGTCCTCTTGTCCAGTAATGACGGCGAAGAGTTCTCGCTCTGGAGAGTAGCTTCCCGAGCTTGAAGTGATGACCTCCATGGTGCCGCCTTCCTCGTAAATGGGCAATAGTGGAGGTCTCTCCTGGTATGGGAGAGTGTCGAGGTAGGCGATAAGGCGCGAATCATCATTTTTTAGCAAGAGCGGGTGGCTTCATGTTGGGCGAGTAGATGAATCTACCTTGGGGAGTTGACATGATTACCAAGCCCTACTGCGGACCTGATAAAGGAGTCTCCTCATCCGGATCCAAATAGTAGTTGAGGTCCTCGATCGTATCCGTATCGGATTGTGATCTGGACAGGGCAGTCTGATAAATAGTGGCCGCGTTGCGAAGTCCAAACGGGATTCGACTTGGGTGGTAGTCCTACTCGCATGATGGATTATGTGCCGGCTCGTGAAAGTCAATCTGACAGGTGGGAGAAGTTAAGTTGAACTCGGACTTGTCCCCCAGCCTTTGATTAGGTCAAAAATTGAAAATTTGCCGAAATTCTCGACGAGATCCTTTAGAGCTTGCTGCTGGAGCTTCATGGTTTGCTGCTTCTTCTCCGGGGTCAATGCAATGTGGCGGTGGAAATTTCCAGCGCCGTCTGCGATGCAAACCCAGGAGCTGAAGACAAACATCGTGCCTGCTTTGAACGCGACGATTGGCTTGATGATGACTTGTGCCATTAAGTTCGCCAGTGGATTCTCGGTGAGTTCCTCTACCTGGCGCGCCAGCTGTCGGTGTTTAAACCTGGCAACCTACCAAGTGGGGTGCCCGGGGTAGTGTTTTGGTTAATGGGGCTCGTCGAGATCAGGAACTTGAAGGTAAACACAGACACACAATTTAGACAGGTTTAGGCCGCTAGATTGCGTAATACCCTACGTCTTATGTGTTGGTTGGATTGAATCGCTTTGGAGGGGGTCCCTACCTCACCTTATATTGTCGGGGACAAGGTTACAGGTCGGTTGGTTACAAAAATATTAGTTGGATACGACTAGAGGAGTTCTACTCTTATTAGAACGAGTACTTTCTTAATCCTCGACTAGTTTCTGTCTTTCCATGTAGACTACGTCATCCTACGCCATGGTCTTCATATCAGATGTGTTTCGGTGTCCAGCACCATATTTAGGACTATCCAAACCTTCTAGTAGGCCCATAGATGTATGTATGACAGAGGGGAAAGAACAAGCGCGGAAAAACGGTTGGAGGCTCCCGCTAGTGAATCCATGATATAGCAATCCAAGATTTGAATATGTATATTTGCATATAGGAGAGAGAAATTTAGGTCATAGTCTAAAAATTTTAGGTATAGCAACCCATATAAGTATGCTGCTAGAGCAATTTTTTTATGATTTTTAGGTATTGTGGTAGTTTTTAGTTAGAGATGCTCTAATTCAGAAGTTAAGTGCCCTAACTACGTACTCTTGTTTTAAGCAACTTTTGAAGCGGCCAATGCAGTGAAATCGGAACCAGAGTATAACAAAGAGAATATATAAAGGGGGTGTTTGGGAACACCGTGCTAAACTTTAACACCTGTCACATCGGATGTTTAGATACTAATTAGAAGTATTAAACATAGTCTAATTACAAAACTAATTGCACAGATGGAGCCTAATTCGCGAGACAAATCTATTAAGCTTAATTAGTCCATGATTTGACAATGTGGTGCTACAGTAACCATTTGCTAATGATGGATTAATTAGCCTTAATAGATTCGTCTTGCAAATTAGACTCCATCTGTGCAATTAGTTTTGTAATTAACTCATATTTAATCCTTCTAATTAGCATACGAACATCCGATGTGATCCTGCTAAAGTTTAGCACTTGTATCCAAACACCCCAAATAACATCCGCGCAGGCACCGTTGGCTCGCTGTGCATCCCGAGACCTTTCTCGACAGGTGTTGTCTCATCATACGGCAATGATTGACACTTGTCCGTCCACTTTCGTACAGCGAAATGCACAGCCACTTTTCGTCTTTTCCAGCCCAAAAAGGGGGTCGCGTGCACAGGCACAGCCATCAGCCATTGCCTTTGCTTTGCTCAAAGTGGTTTGAACTGAACCTCGGAACTTGGAAGGCTTTGCTGATCCGTGATCGATCGGCGCGAACAAAACTGCAGCTCCATTGGTCCATTTGGCCATCGTACCACGTGGTGCGCGCGACCAACCAGACGCAGCTCCGGAGCACGAAGACGAGGATAATCTCCTTTCAGTTTCCAAAGCGATCTCTCCTGCGTGGTCACCATGATACGAGTAACATGCCCCAGTTGCTTGATAAAGAAACATATATACTACTAGGCATCATTTGGCCATTGCTGAATTGTAACTGATATGGAACCAGAGTGTTTCTCACTCTTAGGCGCACAACATCCAGGACCTTTTATAGTTATACCTAAAGAAAATATTCTTTAAAACGCAGTGGAACCTTTGAAACGATCATTTGTGCATATAGGCAGTTGAACAATAGACCCCATGTACCCTTAGATTAACTACCAATGACTTCGAGCCCACAAAAGATATTATTCAAATAAGATGTGTGGAGTGTACATAGTCGGGCCAGGTTCAAAACCAGGTCCGCCCATGGGTTTTGTCACCTTTATGCAAAACCAGATGAATTAGTTTCTTAAAATAACTAAAAGAGAAAAGGATGATAAATCAATGGTTGGCCGAACCGGACATAGCCGAGGTGTGAAGATCATTCACCATGCTCTCTGTTCACTCAACACATCACTTTTGCAAGCATGAAGGATAAAACCAGTGCACTAAAAAGCGATAAGAGAAATATATAAGGTTGTTACTAAGTTGAGATGATCATACCTTTTAACATCCTTAACTATTTTCCCTCTCACCCAAAGGCCGGCAAGCCCTTAACCATCTACAAATGGGAATAAAACCGGAGGCCGTGTTGTGAGTGGAATTAGCGTACTACTATTATAGGATATAGCCAGTGTATAAACCTACAAGGGAGCACGACCTTTCAAGATAATGAATGTGCATGCATGTTAAGGTCATGGTACGAGGTAGGCTGATGGGTGGGATGTCGACATCTCCCCATATGTTAATCAGAATCAAATAATAAGGCCCCTCAGAACGTCAAAGGACATATATATCCTCTAATACTATGCAACAAACGAATAACTATATTTTAGAGAGCAATGGTCCTATCATGTACTCCCTCCGTCCTAAATTACTATTCGTTTGGCTTTTCTATGCACCTAAACATATTCTTACGTCTAGTTACATAACAAAGTTATGTATCTAGAAAAGTCAAAACGAATTGTAATTTGGGACGGAGGGAGTAGTAGTTATTTATGTCGTCCTGTTTGCCATCTATATCGAAGTCGATTTTCAATCATTGACCAAAGTTTCTTTGTTTGCTAACAAATTAACAAGAGGCCGGCCTTGACACATACTGCTGTAGTGCTGTACATACTGTTGTAGAGCCAATGGTGTCATCAATCACCTGGAGGGTTTCCATTTGTGCCAACAATAAAATATATATGTCCTAATTAACATGGTTTATGTGCTACTCCTATACAGTAGCACATCGTCATCCCTGATTAAGCAGCTGGCTAGGCTCAACGAGAAGCTAAATAGAGGACTGCTAGTTGAGCCACTTTGCCCACTTGCATCAATTCTCCAAGCATAATATAAAACCTAATCGGCACTTGGCCTTGTCCTTCTTAGCTTCCTCCTTCAGGTATAGCTGAACCGGCAGTATCGGAGGCTAGGAACGAACCCACCTGCTTTAATTAAGCTAGCTTCCGTTTCCACCACCAGATCTATCGTTCTCCTTCATCTTCTTCTTCTAGCTAGCTTCTTGTTGTTGATCTTATTAGATCTGAGAGAGAAAGATGGGGAGGGGGAAGATCGTGATCAGGAGGATAGACAACTCGACGAGCAGGCAGGTGACCTTCTCCAAGAGGAGGAACGGGCTGCTGAAGAAGGCCAAGGAGCTCTCCATCCTCTGCGATGCAGAGGTCGGCCTCATCATCTTCTCCAGCACCGGCAGGCTCTACGAGTTCTCCAGCACCAAGTAGGATTTCTTTCACATATGTTACTGCATAGATTTCCTATATTGGTTTGGATTACTTTCAACTGATCTGTCTAATTTGATAGCTAGCGAGAACTCTAGATGTGTGGCTAGATTAGAAATAATGGAACGATCTCAAGTATTTCTGTGCAAAATAATATTAAAACATGATCCTTATATAACAATTAATAACAAGATCCATGTGGGAAAAAAACTTTGGTCTTTAAGGCACAGTATCTGAAAGGGTTTTATCCTATAAGTGGGTCTGATAACTAACCTCATATCATGAAATCAAACGTTTCGATTTTTTTATGGAAATGTTGTTATATTAGCATACATTTCCATCCAAACAAATGAAGCATCAAAGCAAAAGAAATTGGTATGCAAGACTAGAGGAATGTTCATTCTATTTGTGAAATCTAAGGGAGTCAAATGAAACAAAGGGTTTCGATGTTAGGAAATTATATTACTATGATCACCATAGAAATATAACTCCCTGTCTGACTTTGTACACATACAAACTAAAACTACAACATCGTATCATTGATGACAGTTAAAAAACTGAAGAGCTAATAGTGCACCATGCAATCTTGAATCCTGGTAGTAATTAAATGAGGAATTAATACAATGACTGTTATGAAATATTTCAAAAATGTTTTGAATACAAAAAAAGTTAGGTATATGTATTAAACTATTAATATACGTATTAGGGCCCTATATATTAGTATTTAGTGCATATACTACTATTTGGTAAAGCATCTTCTGTTAGGCTACCTTAGCTTTGTATTACATCTAACTTAAAATGCAAACAAACAAAAGAACTAACTGCACTATTTTGTGTTTTTCTCTACGTTTTTAGCATGAAAGCTGTGATCGACCGGTACGGAAAGGCAAAAGAGGATCAGATCAGCATGATCAATGCAACTTCAGAACTTATGGTACGGTGAGGAATAATTTCGTACATGTATATATTGTTATATACTTATTAATTTTTAAACTCACCATAGTACTTGGGTGAGATGGCACTGTGTCATGTGATGTTGGTCTGGCCAAGGCCAGGTGCTTAGTCCTTTAGGTTTCTTTTCTAATTAGTACCACTACTAGAAAAATGACCTCTCGTCCCTAACATTAGTACCGGTCACTTTTGAACCCGGTACTAATGCTAACATTAGTACCGAATTCAAGTTTGGGGCCCGGAGGCCCTCTAGTACCGGGTGGGGGCTCCATCCAGTACTAGAGGTCACCCTCCGTCCGCGCAATTTATTTTCTTCTTTTTTCCCCTCGAGGCGCGGTCCTCCATCGCCTGACCTCCTTCTCACTCCGACACCCCTCCTCTCTGGTCCTTATCTTCTCCTTCTCACTCCCTCCATCCTAGCCTGCTCCCTCTTCCAGCTCACTCCAGCACCCCTCCTCTCTCCCTCCCTCTCTCACTCCTCCCGACCCCTCTGCCTCCCCTCCCCCCTCCGCTCACCCCTCACCGGCGGTGAGGAGCAGCGGCGGGGCGAGGTGAGGCGGCAGCGCGGATAGGCGGCAGTGGCAGGATGGCGGCGGCGGCGGGAGGGCGGGGGTGAGTGGATGCGGCGAGAGAGCGCGGCGGGATGGCTCGAGCAGCGGGAGGACGAGGCGGAGGGGGCCGGCGGCGGGCGGACGAGGCGGAGGAGGAGGAGGCGAAGGGGGCCGGCGGCGGGCGGAGGAGGGAAAGGAGGAGGAGGAGGCGGAGGGAGGCCGGGACCGACGGGAGGATTTTCTTTTTTAAATTTTTTTTAATACCCTCTAGTACCGGTTATTCCAACCGGTACTAGAGTACCCCTCCTCTAGTACCGGATTGCTAGTACCTTTTGCACAACCGGTACTAGAGGGGGGTTGGGAATCGGTACTGGAGCCACTTTTTCTAGCGGTGTACTCCATCCGTCCCAAATTACAGGTCGTTTTAGCTTTATTATAATCATAAACTTTGTTATGCACTTAGATATACCCTATGTCTATATGCATAATAATATCTATACATCTAGAAAACCCAAAATGATCTATAATTTGGGACGGAGGGAGTATGATTTTTATCTGCTGATTCATTCATGAATGTGTATATGATGCATCAATGCTGAAAGTGATTCTGGTCCTTTGTTGATTGGGGATCAAACATTGAGGGTACTGCTTTTGAATAAAGCTTATTAATAGTGATTAAAAATTTGCGGGGCCTAGTTGGAGTGTGAAGATAGTTGGGTCATGTTCGGCATTGCTTTTACTGCAACAACTCCGAAGAAAAAATAAAACAGAACATGTACCAAATAAATAAGGTTAAATTAGTAAGCAGAAGCTGCTTTCCACCAGCATCTCTGGGCTATGCCGTGACAATCAGGCCATTGGCGTGTAGAAAAAAATCTCAATGACAAGACTTAGTTGGAGTGATAGGATTAACCGTGACGGACAAGATCTAAATGATGTGTAGACGGGCTTGATCTGACCTAACTTAGATAGCTTATTCATGAGCAAATCATATCTGGAAATGTCTAATATACTCTTAACGTACCGAACCGTTTAGGCCCTAATCACAACGAGCATCCGCTACTTGGGCGTAGTCGTCCTCACATCCTACATCATTCCACGAGAGTTATCGTATCCCACCTTGTCTACTAACCAAATACATAAAAAAAAGGATGGATGATCCCATCCTACATCATTCTATGAGCCAACACACTCTAATTTCTAGGGTTGTAGCAGAATTTGTAGTGATTTATTAGGTCTTTCTGGTTTATATATTACTATATTAGGTTTTCGGATTCTTATCTTTCGTAAGATCGCAATGGGTGCCCACACCAGCAACAGTGTGAGTCAGTGAGTGTGCTTTCTAGCACAAACCAAATTATCGGGAACCTAGTAAGCACCCAGGATTTCCCCCGTCTGGCTCCATGTCACAAGCTTCGCCTTAATTATCTGATCTGTTACTAACCAGCCTTCTCTCTTTCGCTCTTCCTAATAACGAGTGATAATCGTATGATATACGGAAATATGGTATGACAATTCAATTGACCTTGTTTGAAGCTTTACAACGATGGGGCGAATTGCTAGACGGGAAGACTTGTAACTTAATCAAAAAATAATTTATTCTAATAGATGTTATTGTTCAAAGTTAAAATGATTTGATTTAAGATAAACTTAAAAGTGCTTACACTTTTGGCCGGAGAGAATATAGCGGTGGTTGTGTCTGCAAAGGGCTGTTTGCATATACAGGAACCAGAGCTGACCTTTTCAAAATAGTCATAAAGTTTTTTTGTAACACCGAAACTAATAAAAAAACAAGGACTGCTGATTCAGACAGTATGGCACGGTAAGGCCTACAGTCCTGACAGCTATCTGCCGGTGTTCTGTGAGTAGCATAGCATGGGTTCGGTCTTATACAAGTTATAACACACAAAAAGAGAAGAAAATACATGAACGAAAATAATGAGCATACAATTCGTCCTCGACAGCATAGAGCTTTTACAGAGGCTATAGTCCTCAGAGCAGTCAGCTGTAGACGTCGACGTACAGCACCATCATCCGAGCCCATGAAGCCAGAGCAACCACCATCGACGTCAGAAAACGAGGTCAAAGCCAAGACGCTCCACGGTTCATCCTAGGAAAGAAGGCAGATGAAAAGAGTGCACCGGAACAAAATCCATGGCGTTTCAGCCTTCAATACTTACACAATAGTTTAGGACTGCGCACATTAACTACTGAATATGCTATCTGAACTTCTATCTATGCTTAGAAACGGGCATAGTGATTTCACACCATCCCTGCTATGGTAACTGGTGCAAAAGGACATGGAACCCTTTAAAATACATTTGTTAAGAAATTAACTGAAACTTCGTCATTGGCACAAGTTAAAGAATACTAAAATATCAAATGCTGGAACAACCAGAACAATTAGACAATGTAACTGACACTAGTATGAGACCGGTATCATGATTCATGTCAAGCTAGATGAGCTGTATTATGTGCAGAACATCATTCCATACCGGTCGTTTCATGATGACTTTTCCTTTCTAATTATCAAGAAAAGGCCAGATCATCACCTACAGGCTATGGTAATGAAGATTATGATATGTATCTGCTTTCACACTTGGTGCTGCTCCAACGTTGCGTTAGGCAATATCAAGCTTCAAAGATGACAGAACTATGATACTATTTACAAATAGAGCACCACAATGGTCACAGACCTCAAACTACAAATTCTTATGAGAGAATGCAAGAGACAGCATTCTTTAGGAAAAGAGACAAACTAAACCGAATTTACCTTGAAATCAGGTTGGGTGACTGTAATGCAGCAATGTTCCTCTGCTGATTGTTCCAACGTTAGTGATAAGCTGCAAACCCGTAAACTTAGTAACATTGTATGAAGTGGAGTAGTATTCATTATCAAATTTATGGTAACAGAGACCATAGCATACATGTTCAGATGTCTACTGTAAAACTAAATCACAGCATTATAGTTCCAACTACTTGCATGTAAATTAAACAGGCATGTTAACCCCAGATGCAAAGCATGTGCAGTTAATGAGCATTGATTAATTTTTAGCAGCATATTCATACATCATGCAAAACATTTCTCAATTGTTTTTCCAAAGTTATTTTTGCAGCTCAGAAACTGACAATACTTCTTGTTTTACTGGTAGCTCTGGCAAAGGGAGGCAGCAAGCTTGAGGCAACAACTGCACAACTTGCAAGAAAGCCACAAGTATGATCTTCCAATTGATTCTGAAACCCAAAAAAAAGCACTCATTAGTACAAATTTTAGCGGCCATATGGATTACTTTATAAGAACTGTCTAAACCAAAAAATGAAACCTTTTCAGCCAGTAATGAGGGAAAAATCTAGTTACCCAAGCGCTCAGTACACAACTCAGAAAAGGAAATCAGATAGTCTCTCCTATCAATATAATAAGCTGTTTCGTTTTGACCTGTGTACCCCTTTTTTAATTTTACATGAGATTAATTTCAATATCCTACCTAAGATAATGTGAAAAATCCTTACTTATTGTAGGCAACTAATGGGAGAGGAGCTTTCAGGCCTAGGTGTGAGGGACCTCCAAAGTTTAGAGAATCGTCTTGAAATGAGCCTACGTAGTGTCAGAATGCAGAAGGTCATATTCATTATCCATTTTGTTTCCACATTTTGTTTTTTCTATTCACTTTAATCTGATATGAGTAAACATATATCAAACAGGACCATCTTTTGAAAAGTGATATTGAAGAGTTACACAGGAAGGTTAAGCCCGACAATCTGCCCTTCTATTATTTTCAGACAAATGATCATGCATGGAAGTTGCTGCATCCTAATTACATATATATTGATGGTGATACAGGGTAGAATGATTCACCAGGAAAACATGGAACTGTGTAGAAGAGTAAATATCATGTCGCAACAAAAAATGGAACTGCATAGAAAGGTTTGACAAATGATCTTTTGCTGAAACTTTAACTAAATAAAGATGCAATGTCAACAGCTAAGCTAAATGACTTGATTCAGCTCCAGGCCAGTGAACCAAGAGATGTTGCTGATGCAAATACAAGCTCTAGCACTCCCTACAGCTTTAGTATTGCACAAGATGCAGATGTTCCTTCCAATCTTGTGCAGAGACAATCACACCAAAAGGAGGGGGAGCACTGCAAAACAGGGGCTCCAGAACTGGGGTAAATACTAATTTTCTAGAATCCAAAAGGTTGAGTTACTCCTAGAAGTATGAATCCTAATGAAGAACCTATGTTTGATATGTTGCAGGCTTCAACTGCACTAAAAAAATGCAGTGAAAGCTGCAAAACAGTGTGGCTTTTCACCGATTCACACATGCGGAGCACTTGTGGTTGCAATAAGTATTTTGTGAAATATACCGAGTGGAAAACTGGCTTGTACACAGACTACATATAGAACCAATCATGTTATCTGATGCCCCACTGTATTGAAAACGACTTATTGGTCATTGTAACAACTAATATGGTATACTTGATTATTGTACTGTTGTTGACTTTGAAGATAATTCTGCAAAACGATGGTAACAAAGAAAGAATGCCAGTAAACATCATACGCCGTGCCCAAGGATTCTATTCAGTTCTCAATATTTGTGATCAAGTAATAATACAGTTGGTTATTCAAATTTGATTTTTTACCATTAGAAATGCAGGTCGTTTTTTCACAGCCTCAAGATGGTTAATTTTTAGTGGCTATATGCTTGAAAGTGCTCTTTGGTTCAACAGACCATTTTCTATGCAACTGGCTTATTATATTCTTTTGGCAAGTATGGAAAGAAAGAATTTACATGCCAATCAAGAATTAAATGTTCAGTTGTGTCATATGATTATCAACAGCGTTGAGTGACTGGACTAGATACAATGCATCAGAGTATTTTCTTGCCAAAATTGTGGGTCCTTGACAGCACCCAAAGGTTATGCCAACATGAATGAAAGTGGTCAAGTACTTTATAATAATCTCACCATTCTTCTTTATTTGATTCTGATATCTTTTAACCATTACTTTAAATGTACATTTAACAAAGAAAAATTGGTGCGGTAGCTTCAAATGGCCGATCTAGATACTTCTGAACATATTAGCTGCCGAATTTTAGAAACTTGGTATAGAAGTTTTGACTACTCATTTTTGGATCGTCAATGTTCCTGACTAGCCAATTCTAAGCATCAAATAAAAAGGAAGGGAGGGCGTGGTAGTCAATCATCACTCGATGACTAGATCTTGGTAAGAATTAAGAACCAAATAGGTACGTGGATTTGACTTAAAGTTGTACTTAGTCGTTTAAAATATCTCATATTCTAAGTTGAAGCACACTTCAAGTGGATGCAGAAATTATGATTTATTTTTCATTACTTATTATGGTCTGGAAAACACCTCGTAATTCATTATTAGAAAATGTATGATCATGAGATGCACATATAGTTGCATAGAAGGAGAAAGGCCCATAGAGGTGAACTGTAGGCCCATGAAGGCAAATGGACATTAGAAATGAAGGTCGTTTGCTCCTGCTTGAAAGGATTTACAGGGTCACACTTCAAGATTCTTGGCACCTATTTGCTTGAAAGTGCCCTTTTGTTCAACAGATTATTTTCTATCCAACTGGCTAATTGCAATCTTTTGGCCAGTATGACAAAGCAAGAATTTGTATGCCAATCAAGAATTAAATGGGCATTATCAAGTGTTAGTAACTGAACTATTAACACAAAGTATCAGAGTCTTGCATGAAAAGTGGATCCACGATGGCACCAAAAGGGCATGCAAACATGAAATGGAAGTGGTCAAATACTCTATCATTCTTACACTTAAAAAAACAATGATGTTGTAGCTTTCATATGGACAATCTAGATACTTCTGACATATTAGCAGTTGAATTTTAGAAATTTGATTCGAAAAAATATAAGTTTGCCTAAGTTTCTGGAACGTCAATGCTCATGACTACACCGGTTCAAACTTTTAAGTCATCAAATAAAAAGTTAAAAACAAAGGGAAGGCATAGTAGTCAATCGTCACTCAATGACTAGATCTTGGTAAGAAATAAGAACCAGGTATACGGATTTAACTGAAAGTTGTGCTTACTTCTTGCATTCTAGTTGGAGCACATTTCAATTGGTTAAATTTCTCGTATTCTAGTTAAAGCACACTTCAAGTGGGCAAGTAAAGTATGTTTTTATTTGTCATCGCTTATAGTTTGGGAAAAACCTTGTAATTAATTATTAGAAGATGTACAATCATGAACTGCACAGACAGTTGCATAGAAGGAGAAAGGCCCATAGAGGTGAACTGCAGGCCCATGAAAGCGAACTGCAGGACCAGCCTTCTAGATTAGAAGCTACAAAAGCTCCGTTTCTGGAACCAATAGCTTGAAGAAACCAGCTACGCAAAACTAATACACCTTATGATGAACGCAAGCTTGGTTCCTTACTTGTGACTTCCTTGCAAGTAATGCAGTTCCTGCCTCATGCTTGGTGCCACCGCATGCAGTACGCCAATTACGCCAAAAGCTACTCAAGCACAAGTAAACAAATGTCAGAACACTCAGCAACCAATGTTAAATTGTTTGAGAAATTTATGCTGACATTAAACCGAAAACATAATGCAGTATCATCGCTGCATCATTCGAATACCAAAAATCAGCTTACCCCAAATCATGTTTTTTCAGATGTTTAAATTGGCTCTAAATAAGCTAAAATATCATGGGCATTGTATCATTAGCTACGTATACTGTCAGATCACCATAGTACGAGTTAAAAAAAAATCAGACCGTGCACTGGAGCAGCTAACTTTCCCAGCGTAAAAAGAAACCAAAAATGAAGCATATCAGGAACAAGTCAATTCGAAATCCAGATAGGAAACTGGGCTCCTGTCTAATCAAACACGAAACTGATATATCTCTAGCCATCTAATTAACTACGAATCTGGAATATCCTTCGAATAACTTGCAGCTAAGAACATCCCTCTCAAGCCCGCCCCAACCTACTCGTGAAATCCACTCGGAAAATAACCATTAACACCAGAGAGCCAAACCCCGGATCTATCACACATGCACCAGCCGCGATCACCGCTCAAAACAAGACATCTGAGCAGAAAATGGCATCGAGATCTCTCTACAAGATCTTACGAGGGTAAAAAAAAAACAGTAGCATCTAGAAACTTCTCCATACCTTGGAATCCCCCGCGACTTCCATCCGGCCCGGCCAATGAGCAGAGGGCTGCGTGCGAGTGTGCTGATGTGCCGTCGATGTCCCCGGAGGCGCCGGTTTTTATAGCGGGCGCCGCGAAGTGTCTAGAAGGATCGAAACCGAATCGACGAGTCTAGAACCCCCGACCCCCCAAGTGGAGATAGGAAAAGCGAGAGGAGGGGTGATGCAACGGGATTGGCTTTTTGGCGGAGAGAGCGGCTTAGCGGGTGATTAGCGGGGGATTTGGGGTGACTAGCGGATTGTTAATTGTGGCGGGGAGCGAGGGCTTGTGGCTGCGCACGCGGCCACGTCGACGCCGCGGATTTTAAACGGAACAGGTGTCGGGAGCGAGCGTGGGAGGGGTAGTACTTTGTCCAATCAGGCCCTGGCTTTTTATATGCTGGTCCCCTCCTAGCTGCGAGTAAACTAGTTGCGGAATTCCGAGAGTGGCCTGGGAACCTCGAAAGTTCTAGAACTTGTACCTGGCTTTCGAATTTTCTGCGCTTGGTTTGGTAGTGCCATGTCCTTGTCCAGTGATACGCCGGATGTCTGTTAGGTTAGCCACTTTGCACGCCCTCTCTTCCTGATATTTGGTCGCTGTCCTATTCTTTTTTGTCACCGTCAGATACAGTTCATTAAAGAGTTTAAATAAAATTTGCATACCCAGTACTCTTTCATTTTCAAAACATAGGTCATTTAAACTTGCTATAAATTAAACTTCTCTAACTTTAGTCAAAGTTATAGAAAAAACAGCAACATCTATAACATCAAATTATTTTCATTAAATCTATTATAAAATAGTGTATTTATTTGGGCTGTAGGTGTTAACATATTTTTCTATGAATTTGATCAAAATTAAAAAAATTGCTAAATGACCTACATTTAGGAAACGATAAGATATTATACGAATGTTCTATCTTCTTCACCTCATTTTATACATGGTAAAAGAAAAGAACAATTACTCTACCTTTTTGTTAGCATACTCTTTAATTCTCCTTCCTCTCCTGGTTGAAAGACAAATATAATGAAATGGCATGAAACTATTTTGAGTAGGATCTTACATTAAATGGGATCCAGGGATTTCTTCCCGTGGTAGACAAGAATACCGACGGGCAACTAGGCCATTATAGTAACTTTGTCAATTTTAAAATATGGTGGTACATAGATATTTATAAGAGTAGCAAATAATGTGTGCGTTTATAATATAAGGATGAGTGTGTACCCATGAACATCTTCATCTACACATATTTGGAGGGATAAAAATGGAATCCGGGGATAACTAAAGCCGTTTTTCATGCAAAAGACCTTCAGCAAGAACCACTCAAATATAGGTGGGTGCGCCACTATTTTGTGACTTTATATAATTGTTGTCTCTGTAATTAGAATGGTTAGTCAGAATTTGTTAGGCCACGGTTTTAAGTCCACGGGGTGGAAGATGCCTTCGGATCGGGTCAAAGAGTGAGCAAGCACCCAAGATACTTTTACAGCACAGGCAACGCGTCTAACTTCAGTCGGTCTCTGGTGGTTGCTAACGCGTCATAGGTCGAAACATGAACATCTCCATTGTCACGAAGCGAATCACGCATTCACACCATTCTTGCTACCATCCGGTGAAATGTCCCCTGAGCTAGAAACGGGAATCGGCTATCGGGAAGAGACCATGGGCTAACAATGGGGAACAATCCAAAACAAGGGGTTTCTCGGCACACATCGCTATAGTCAGCACAGAGGGAGTCCTCATTAACTAAAAAAAACAGGAGTAGATCAATTTGAAACAGTATTCAGACTTTCTGTTCACAGCAATTACAGTACTTAAACACTGACTGGACAACTACTACAAAAGTGATGTATGCCTCTTCTGTCGCCTCGCAACAGTGGCGCTTCCTCACTCTAACCATCTTTAGATTTTCCCTTCGAACCACGTTGTCGCAAAGCAATCCTGTGAAAATCCAAGCAAGATAGTCAGCACAAGATAAGCCGAATGGTAAACAGAAAATGTATGTGATGGATGCCAGCTAAATTTACCAGTTGGCTAAGTCGAAACTCGGGAGTGCATTCAGGCTCCATGTTTGTGTTATCTGAGTCGGCCAGCTTCTGGCATTCTTCGATATCCTTTTTCAAGTCGTCTGCAGGCAACTGGGCATATTCAGCAAGGCATGGCCTGCTCTTACCAGGCTCGTCTCCACTGCCAGATGAATTCTGACTCTGAAGGAACTCATCACAAATTGACATGCATTCTGCAAGTTGCTGAGAGTTCATTAAAAACTGGGATTCGCCCTCCCACCATTTTGGATCCTCTGAAGGGTGGCTATCTTGATCCTCAACCTTTTCAGATGCAGGATGGTTAGTGTCTTCTTTGTCCTTTACTTCACAATGACTATTTGTCTGCATAATAGTTCAGAAAAAGTTATGGAGAAAGCATCTGTGTTGCCAATTCATATTGCAAATAGCATCACATAAAAGGTCCTAAATTGTATCGACAGGCTCGAACTGAATATATTCAAGACAAATGCTGATGCTTGGTACCTGATCAGAATTATGTTCAGACTTCTGAACAGTTTCTTGATTACTATTGCCCTCTTCAAAGGGCAAAGCAGACCAGTCCATCAATGGAGGACAAGCAGCCAAATCTACTGCAGCATATACTGGTTCCAAAAGCTCACCCATGCCCTCCGAATTCTTCTCCACGGCCTTAGGCTGCTGCTGATAGAATAATTTTGAGACGACAAATTCACCATCCTTCTCATCTTCCCCAGTGCCAACATGGTATTGGTGCATCACCCAATTAGTCTTTTCTTGCTTTCCACCCTTTATGTTACTCGCATACATAACCATTATTTTCTTGCAACCAAGGTGTGTTCCACCAATCACTACTGGTTTTGTCTTGCCCGTCTTATTCCATCGAACCTCAACAAGCTCATCGGTATTTATCTTCCGACGCTTCTTAGTCCCAGTGCTGTAGGCCTTAAATGTTCTGTGGAAGAAGTGTGATACACTTCCATCCTGCTTAACTCCTGAAGCACATGGTTATCCATTCAAAAAACTTAAAGGCATATCTGTTGCCAAATTACTCCTCTGGTGGAAGGACAGGAACTCAGGGCTATGAACCACAGCAACAGTAGGTAAGACTTAAGAATGAAAATAATACTCATGGAAATGGTGATGTTCTATCCTTCCCCCAAATAACAACATTGAGCAGTGAGCACTTGTTGAAATAAGAAGGCAGAGCACCTGCCCCAGTTGACCCAAAAAAACCACAGGGAGAGAAGGCACTACATTGTGGGTATGGGCTGCTAGTCTAAGAACCTGAAGAGGTGGTAGTGCAAAGATATTAAGAGATTAAGAGAACGAGAAGATACACTGAAAACAGAAGATAAAAATGCTGGGAAGAAAAAGTACCCCCCCCCCGGCCCCGCTGCACAAGATATTTACTAGATAATCTCTGACAGTGGGCATGTTTGCTTACCTGGGAGCTTCTGCGGATGGATATAACATAAGCCCTCATTTGAATCAATGGTGGGAATAAATTCATCAATAAATGGATGAGGCTTGACACCCACTTTCCCAATTTTCGCTAGCAAATGCCACAGTAATTCCTGGTCTGATGGATCAAATTTCACGCCTTTAGGCAAACCAGGACATTCATCAACTATCTACAACAAAAATCACATACAACTATTCAATCAGAATGATAAACAAAAAATTGCAACAATGAACAATGTAATCCTGCTGATTATATATCATTAGCAGAGACAAAGATTGGTTTCATAAGCATGACTATATTACGGAAATGAAATTAGTCAACTGCATTGATGATATACTCTTAGTCTTGCGTTGGCAGGTATGTCATCTGGTTTTTCTACACAATTGTGGTTTTCAGAGAAACGTGTTGTACTATATATGTACTGAATAATCATTCGTTATAGAAAAAGAGAAAACAGAAATCCACATAAGCTACAAATGGGATTATGTGGCAAAATAATTACTAATACCGCCATCAAGGTGAAAATAGCTCTACAGACTTCAGGGGTTTAATGCCTGTTCTTAAAGCAATTGACCAAATTGGACATTCCTAGAAGGGGATATATAGAACATTAAAGAAAGTAATAGCAATTAGATATGTCAAATGTGACAGAGGTTATAAGATACCGAATCTAAGCCTACTTACATATATCAGAGTAAGATTCTTACATCACTGTTATCGATAATGTGGTTGCATTTTGGGCACTCCTTAGTTGGGTTGCTGTTCCATGTATATGTGGTATGCTGTGTAGGTCCAGAAGCATTTTTAATTTTTGAAGCCATTCTTTTGCAGTCAATCAGCCATGAAGGCCTGCAACAAACATATATGCTTAGGTGGATACACGCAAACAGCAATATAACATCCATTAGAACCACGGAATATAAAATACATTCCACTGGAAAGACCGAGTACGAAGCTTAAAAAATATTACAGGTAACACAAAGGCCCAACAATTTGATATATGAAGCAAACCTCATATAGCGACACAAAAAAACCAGCAGTTCGAAATCGCATCCATATACAACTGGACTCACTGAAATATAAATCAAGCATAATCATGCTAAAATTTCAAAACCTCGTCTATGCACCTAAGCAACTAATGCATAAGTTCCAATGATGGTGCTGGTTTACAACTACAGACACTAGCATATGGGCCATGAACCAAGTGAAATTCAATTAACAAACACAAATTGACTGAAGCTAAAATGAATTGTGATTATGTCTAATCACAATGGCCACTATGTACCATGGCAGAGGTAATCCGATTCCTCAAGTTTCCCAGGGTAAAAAGGAACAGACTACAATCCCACCATGGCATCACCTTTACTCCAAGCTCCAACCAAAGCCAGGATAGCAACACAGTGTGTCCAATTCGATGGCAACAGAGTTAAAATTTGATGTTACAAGAGAGATAGTTACTAAAACCTACAATTCTCCCTCCTGGCAAGTGGCAGCACGGAAGCAGAATCTGCTATCGATTCTCTCCAAACATCCATTCCATCTCCGTATTCTAACATGATCAGTGTCAGTGATCAATCCATTACCACCATTGAACGTGACACCTTGACGCAAATCCAAACAGCCTAGAAACAAGCAATACAACAGGAGACTTGTACGATCGCACTCTCCCGCATCTCCGCCTCAATCCCCCCGACCGACCGACCCATCGCTAACCCACCCCACCAAACCGAATCCTGCAGCAGCTGGACTGCATAATAGAGAGATATATAGAGAGAGAAGCGGTTGATACCGACCCGTCATGGTGGCGACCGTTCCGGCGGCGATCGCCGGAGGTCTTAGGATTCTGTCGACGGCCTCGGGGCTTGTAACGGTAAATGATTTGTTTTTGCCTCGAGGACTCGAACCGCTCTGGGGACTGGGAGCTACTACTACTTGAGGACGAGATGCCTATTCCTGGGCCTCACTGTAGATGCCCATGCGGCGCGCAGCCGGTTAGCTCGGCACGGAGCCCATTTTTTGCCCAGCCCTAGCCCGACCCGTCACCGGATCCTTTGGGCCTGGCTGGCCCGGCCCGATGGCTCGTGCCGGGCGTGGGTTGTCACCCCGGCACGACGGGCAGCCGGCTCACCACGATTTCTATAGATCGGCCTGGGATGGCCCATTAAACTCACCTTCCCCTCAATCTCTGGTCAAACCTTATCCTCAGTCCTCACCTTCCGGCTCTCCCAGTCCCACCGTCTCACCCATGGAGCTCCCTCGCCTATGCCCGACCCTGACGCCCCGGCTAGCTGGCTCCCCGCCCTCCTTCCCTCCAGCCTCTGCCTCCCTTGGCTCCCGATGGCCGGTACACCTGGCCTCCCTCCGTCCCTCCTGGTGGGTGGCGGCACGGCGCAGTCAACCCTCCGTGCTCTCCCTCCAGCCTCTGCCTCCCGTCTCTCCTTCGGCTTCCGGTGGCCACCTCCCATCCGACCTCCGGCAGCCGCCTCCCCTCCCTCCGGCGACGGTGAGCTTGGTGGCGGCCATGGCGAGCGGCGAGCAAGCCGGGAGGGCCCGCCATGCCTCGGGCCAGCCCGCAACTTTTCGGGCCCATGCTTGGGCTGCCGGCTCAGCCCGTGGGCCGGCAAGGTGGTGGCATAGTGCTGGGCCAGGCCCGGCATGAAGATGGTTGGGGCTTGTCGAGCCCGTGCCAGACCGGACTGTGCAGCACGAATGGACAACTATAGGCCTCACCATTTAGCCTTTGAAGCCAACCTTTTCTCAACACGAGGGCCAAGCCCGTGACTCTGGCGCAGACATGTTGGCCCACGGCCTACAACATAAATCACCTTCAGCCCCTCAAAAAAAACATAAATCACCTGCAGTCCCTCAAACAAAAAAAAAACATAAATCACCTTCAGATGTTGAGCACCATAATAAAATGCCGGCGTGATCATGATTTGCAACACCTTCATTTAAGAATTGGTGTACAATTTTGAGAAAGCAGAGCCACATGTACCGCGGCGCGATTCACTCGCATCCTGCCATCGGAGATAACAGCGACATCCAGGTGAGACAGCCGGCGCCCCTGCATTGCGCTCCACATCTCGAAGCGAAAGCCGATCAAGCACACCCAATAATTCGTCGCACTCGGCAATCAGCAGCGCAACAATGCATGCATCATCGAGATTATTAACAAGTCATCAGAACGCCGATGATGCGCGGATACTGGCAACGGGACAGATATCTGGCTCGGGAACAGCGGCTACTACTGCAGGAAAACACGGGGCGTGTCGATGCGCTGCTTATGATGATTCACCCACTCTGATGAGTGTTTCCATGGATAAGTTTCGTGCCATGCAACAGGTCTATATCTGGATCTCTTATTCATTGGCTGAAGCCTGAAGGTTACCATGCACGGGCAGCAATAATAACACTTCGCGTCCACGGCAAGTTTACTGGAAAGATGGATTTCCAGCACCGCAATGAGGACTTCGCTGCCGTTTTAGGTCCCTGACAGACAAAGCCTGCATCTTCACTAGAGAACTTTTGCACGATCCGATATTGATATAAATGTACTAGTAGCTGCATGGAGAGATGCAGTCATGCAGATTGCAGAATCCACTCCGGAAAGGAAAACACACAGCAAACTTTCGACGAGAATGAGATCAACTGAAAGTTATGGTATCGGATCGGAGGCTGAAATGACAGAGCTTTTTGCTTCAGATTCAGCTAACCCGCAAAGTCCTCGCGTGAACTCACCGGCGGCGCCACCGAATTTTTCAGCTCGAATCCGGAGACATGCACTCGCGCCGCGCACGCAAAACCCGGCAGGCATCAAGTGCCCCTAGCACAGGCAGCCACATGCGACATGCCTCTGCGAGCAAGTATTTTACTTCTCGAAAAGCTCAGCAGCGGCTCAGCCTTTTTTTGTTTCGTCTCTCAGCTCGATCGATGGCGCCCACCGACTACCCAGGTTTCAGCACGGTTGCCAATGCGTTCACCGGCACAACGCGCCATTGCCGCTGCAGGAGCGCCGGTTCACGCACCCACTCCACTCTCGCGCGGCTCGTCTCCACCGGCCTCCGCCGCGGCTGGACGCGCTATAAAAAGCCGCGCCGTGTCAGCTACTGCTGCTCCTGTGCAAGCGCAACCAAGCTGATCACTCGATCGTCACCGACAAGCTAGCTAGCTGCGCCCGAGTGAGTGAACAAGTGATGGCTCGGGGAAGAGGCAGTGCGATCGGCGGCGGCCTCGCCGCGGCGCTCCTGATCATCGCCCTCCTCGTGGCGACGTCGAGCGCCCCGATCGCCGAGGCGGCGGCGTCGCACATGGTCGGCGACTACGGCGGCTGGAAGTTCAACGTCGACCGGTGGGCCAAGGGGAGGACCTTCCGCGCCGGCGACCAGCTCGGTAAGTACTATTTGACGACAAGCTGCTCCGGCGTCCCTCCGTGCATTTGCTTCTTCCTTACGCGGCTGCGCGCGCAGTGTTCAGGTACAACCGGGCGGTGCACGACGTGGCGGTGGTGGACGCGGCGGCGTACCGGAGCTGCGTGGTGCCCAGGGGCGCCAAGGTGCTGCGGAGCGGGCGCGACAAGGTAAGGCTCGGCAGGGGCACGCACTACTTCGTCTGCACCGTGCGGGGGCACTGCCAGGCCGGCATGAAGATCGCCGTCAGGGCAGTGTAGGGGCAGGGCTGGGCCGGGCCGTCTGGCTCCCATGAATCCGGCCTTAAGCTTCGTGGGAGCCTGAAAAATCTGATGCTATCTAGTGGCGTGCGTGCTCATCGTGTATTCGTGTCGTTGTTTGTGATGCTATCCAGGCTCCGTGTTTGTTGCCGTTGTTGTGGTATGTGTGTGCAACTAGTGTGGCTCTGTGAGTCAGCTTGGTTGTGACTTGTGACGTTGTGAGCTGCGAAATACAGCACCTGTTGTTAAATTCATTCGAAAAGTTCGTCTGTTCGTGCGGAATGAAATGCCAAAGGACCCACCGTACCCGAAAGGAGAGAGGGTCCAGCGGCTCAGCCTCAGCGTACGGGACACGAGCCTAGCGGGCACGGCGGCTCGCGACGCCCTGGAGCTCTGGAGCATGTCCCCTCAGCCCGTGACCCCGTGTCCTGAATCTGCACGCGCCGCAAACCATATCGCTCGGACTCATCGCCATCCCGAACGGCCGCCACAAGGACGTTCGGTGCCCATGGCGCGCGCACAATATAATGAGATGGTGGCAGCGTCACACGGGCGGCGGTGCGCGTTGCAGTCGGTGAATTTGCCGAGCCGCCATGAAATTTCTCCTAAATTTCGAGTCGTGTTGCAACTATTTTCTTTGTCTCACCGTCAAAGATCTAGTGTCTGTGTCACACGGGGTTCGCTAGTTTGAGGCTCTGGGGTTTGCACATCGCATATTCTCACATGTACAAGATCGGTACGAACTAGTAGGGACAATCATCACCAGCAAAGCCAAATAGGAGTCGTCCTGTTCAGCTGGACTTATAAGTCAGCTGAAAAGCTGAAACGACTGATTTGTTATGAGAGAAAAATACTGTCGGTGGCTGATAAGCTAAAGCGAACAGACTACGTAGTGCACTTTTACCGATCATCGCTCATTCGTAACCACCAGGCCGGTTTGAGGCTCAACCGGCCGATGACTTGGTGCAAGGAGGGCCAACGGATGAAATCCTGGGAGGCAAGGGCAAGCCACAGATTTTTCAGATAGGGATGCAGCCAATCACAGCACAGCGTCCGGCCACGTGGCCGATTCCCGCGCAAAGCATCCAAGGAAGTGGACGCAGGGCAACGGGCACGCAGGAAAAGGAGCCTCACTGTGCCACTGAAGGCAAGGGGAACGCGAAGCAGAGGCCCGCGAAGCGCCAGGGCGAGCGATAAGGCACCGACATGGCCGCCACGGCGCTTCTCGGCGGGGCGCGCCTCGCCGCCGTCGGCGCCGCCGTGCCGCCCTCCGTCCTCCTCCCGCGGCGTAGCATGTCGTCGCCTCTCCGGTTCCAAGGTAGTGAATTGGCTTGCCTCCTCTTCTGGCAAATTTCAGCGGCTGCATTTGACTGTTCCATTCAAAATGATTTCGATCAGATGCGCCGAGGCTGTCGCTGCTCCGGGTGAAGGCTTCCTCCGACGACACCTCGGCCGCCAGCGGCGACGAGCTCATCGCCGACTTGAAAGCCAAGGTACGTGCGGCGTGGCTCAAATGGCATGTATTGACATTTCGCAACAAGTTCTGAACGGTAAGCAAAATGACTCAAATTTGACGATCGGACCGGACATGTTGTTGATTATGCCAGTGGGACGCCGTTGAGAACAAGAGCACCGTCGTCACGTACGCCGGCGGCGCCGTCGTCGCTCTTTGGCTCACGTCCGTCATCGTCGGCGCCGTCAACTCCGTGCCTCTGGTATGCCCTGGTGATCTTGGTGTGGCTGATGCTTGAGTTTGGGAGTCCAATAATCACTCTGGATACGCGACTTGACTACTTGAATATAGCTTGACAAGCTCGTCCTTGGTTTCTGCAGCTTCCCAAGATCATGGAGCTTGTCGGACTCGGTTACACCGGATGGTTCATCTACCGCTACCTTCTCTTCAAGGTACGATGCGATTAGGGATTACTGCCTCCATAGTTGTAGTCGAAATTTCAGATTTTCGAACATGCAAATTAGCCTGCCTTGGTAGGAGCATCAAGTAACAGCAGTAAAAACACTGTAAATTTAACACGTCTTCAACTACTCATTCGATTGCAGGAAAGCAGGAAAGAGTTGGCTGACGACATCGAGTCACTCAAGAAAAGGATTGCTGGGACAGAGTAGTAAAATGCGGCTCCCGTGAATTTTTTTTGGATGATTCTTTCGAGAGCCCATTACCTGCCCTTTGCGTTTTGCCACCTTGCATACCTGGAGAGTCACCAGAGACTCTGTCCCAAGAAGGTTAGTTGTGATGGGCCAGAGACGATGTACAAACTTTGTTATGTCAGGGTACCACTTTTTGTATCGCCTAATTTTGCAATCAATGTTGTTTATTAGATGACATGCAACCAATGGCGTGTTTATGCGTAGCTTTTATTTCAGTATTAACCCATTGGACTTGTTTTAACCCAAAAAAATGTCTATTGAGAGTATCTCGGTTGACCGCTTTCGGCCATTCTTTTTTTTAAGGGAATGATGCATCCTAATTTCTATGGAGATGAGTCAGACATGACAGTGAGGTCTGAATCGGGATGCATCTTCTCATTCAGGCTGCGCAACCAGATGAAAAGCTCACTGATGTGTAGAACCAGGATATCAGATCTAATCCGCTCACCTTTTGTGATGCCACAAAACGGAAAGTGATTCTGTCCATAACTTCTCAACGGCCACATGATACAGGATCGAAGAAAACGTTGAAACCCAGGTAGTAATTTGTAGGCCACAATGTTTTGTCTCAGATCCTTGCCAATAATCATGGGCATCAAAATGACTAACGAGAAAAACAGTCCGTGAAGAACAATTAAACACTTAGAGCAGCATCGACAAATCCCCTAATTAAGATGCCTAAGTGATGAAAAACCATGAGACTAATGACCGACAGTGCTCATAATAATGCGACACTATAGAACTAATAATCTTAAAAAACCACGACATTTGATAATTATGATATGATAACATCTAAAGTTCAGTGGCACGACACCGGTTGCAGGGCTCCACAACATTCAGCTCGACTGTAGAGGAAACTTTTGGCTTGATATACATTTCCACAGCCTGCACTGCCCTTTCAGCTTCAAGGATTGCATCTCTGCTTCTAATAAGAGAGCATGAGTAAGGATTTTCGCCAAAGCATCTAGGCCCACCTTTAGTGGTGTCCAATGTAAGGCGCACGAGTGATTTTGTAGACTCAACAATATGGCATGCTAACTCAACCAAGGTCCTAGCAGAAGTGAAATTAGTGATGTCCACGCGTTTGAGCTTGTCATGATGGTGCCGTGGCATCATCTGCAGAGCTGAGGGAGGTTCATCATCAAAAATTGAGACAAGCATCAAAGAAAGTCTCTAAGGAAGGAGAAGCATCAAAGAAAGACGAACCCAGTGAAAGAAAATCATAGTCCATTTCATCAAGAACAATAATAGCCAAGAACTTGAGGTGAAGGAATTGGCTAGACAACATCGGTGCATTGACTGTCTCCAAAAAGATGACAAATCCAATTATGTCCAAATGTATAGCTAGTGTAATATTGTAATATCAATATTGTAATAGCTACTGTCTTAGTGAAAAATTAACATGGGTGAAGGCCCCACGTCGTCTCCTCTGGGCGACTCGGGCGGCACCCCCGACGCCCGCCGCCGCCACCCCCCTCCCGGCCTTCTCTCCACCTCGCCGTCGCCGGAGCAGGGCACCAGAAGCCCAGTTGCCTGCTAGGAAGGCGGCGGCGGGAGCTTCTCTTGCCTGGACGGGCACCTCCTGCCCGGGTCAAGACTGTTAGTTTTGGAATATTGATTGTATTTCCAAGTATGTATACAGGGATACATATATACACGCTTGGGTGGCATGCAAGCATGCAAGCCTACCACAATACGATTGAATTAGTCTAACACTCCCCCGCAGTCTAATCATGGGCATCGCTAATGGTCAGACTAGACCGGAACTCCTGGAACAGCGAGGTAGGAAGACCCTTGGTGAAGACGTCAGCGTACTGTGATGTCGTGGGAACATGAAGGACCCGAGCATGACCAAGTGCAACCTTCTCACGAACAAAGTGGAGGTCGATCTCCACATGTTTCGTCCGCTGATGCTGTACTGGATTGCTGGAGAGATACATTGCACTGACGTTATCACAATAGACCAAAGTGGCTCGACGAAGAGGGCGGTGAAGCTCGAACAGTAGCTGTCGTAGCCAGGTGGCTTCAGCTACGCCATTCGCCACAGCACGATACTCAGCCTCAGCGCTGGATCGCGAGACCGTGTGCTGACGCTTGGAGGACCAGGATACCAAGTTGTCACCTAGGAACACTGCGTAGCCAGAAGTGGAGCGTCGAGTGTCCGGGCATCCAGCCCAGTCTGCATCCGTGTAGACAACAAGCTCTGTAGGTGACGAGCGGCGCATGGTCAGACCAAGTGAGAGAGTGCCTCGTAAGTACCGTAAAATCCGCTTGAGAGCCGCGAGATGAGGCTCCCTGGGTTCATGCATGTAGAGGCACACTTGCTGAACGGCAGAAGCAATATCCGGACGGGTGAAGGTCAGATACTGCAAGGCGCCAGCGAGACTGCGGTACTGCTTGGAATCAGCGACAGGAGGTCCATCTGCGGATAATTTGGAGTGTACATCAACAGGGGTGCTGCAAGGCTTGCACTCACTCATCCCGGCTCGCTCCAAAATCTCCTGAGAGTACTGTCGCTGAGAGAGAAATAAACCACCAGTAGAGCGTGTCACTGAAATACCCAGAAAGTGGTGAAGAGGACCCATATCTGTCATAGCAAACTCATGCTGGAGAGCCCCAATAATCTGCTTCAAAAGGCTGTCAGAAGAAGCAGTGAGAACAATGTCATCCACATATAGCAACAACAAAGCTGTGTTTGGCCCCCGTCGATATATAAATAATGAAGTGTCTGACTTTGCTTCAACAAAACCAAGTGAAATAAGGTGAGAGGCAAACCGATGATGCCAAGCACGCGGAGCCTGCGTCAGACCATATAAGGACTTGTTGAGCCGACAGACGAAATCTGGACAAGAGGAATCCACAAAGCCTGCAGGCTGAATGCAGTACACTGTCTCAGTGAGGGTGCCATGCAAGAACGCATTCTTCACATCCAGCTGGTGAATAGGCCAGTCCTGAGAGAGAGCCAGAGAGAGAACCACTCGAACTGTCGCGGGCTTGACCACGGGGCTGAACGTCTCATCATAATCAATACCAGGCCGCTGTGTGAAACCCCGAAGAACCCAACGAGCCTTGTAGCGATCCAAAGAACCATCTACAAGGAGCTTGTGACGAAAAATCCACTTGCCGGTGACAAGATTGACACCAGGAGGCCGTGGCACAAGACTCCAGGTGTCATTGGCGAGCAAGGCGTCATACTCAGCTTGCATTGCGGAGCGCCAATTTGGATCAGACAGAGCCCCACGGACAGAGGACGGCAGTGGCGACATGGGCACAGCGTGGAGGTTGAGGCGATCCACAGGCTGTGCGATGCCGGTCTTGCCGCGCGTGCGCATGGGATGCGCGTTGTCGACGGGGGCGATGGAGACCGGCCGCGTGGCCATCGTGCGGCCAGTGGGCGTGCTGTTGGTCGACCGGCTTGCCGCGGCCGCGGTGCTGCTGGCAGCAGCCTGCACGCGAGGTGCAGGGGCAGCAGCACCGGCCGGCTGGATCGACGCGGCGCGCGGCGCCGACTGAGCACTACTGGCAGCAACCCGTGCGTGAGCTACGGGGGCAGCAGGGCTTGTCGGGGCATGTCCGGCCGTGCCTGGGCCGTGGTGGCTAGGCGTCCTTGCTCCAGGGGACAGGGCGTCGTGCGGCGCCGTGACTGGTGTACCTGCAAGCACAGACCGAACTCCAGGGACTGGAGTGGTGAGATCTTGTTCGTCAACAAGAAAGTCCAAGGCGGAGGATGCCATGGGTGTGGTGGACATGTCGGCGAAAGGGAAGAAGGATTCGTCAAAAACGACATGTCGAGAGGTGAGGATGCGATTTGACTCTAGTTCGAGACACCGATAGCCTTTGTGTTCCGAGGAGTAGCCGAGAAAAACGCATAGGGATGAACGGGGTGCAAGTTTGTGGGGTGCTGTGGATGACATATTGGGATAACAGGCACACCCAAAGACTTTGAGGTGTTCATAGGAGGGCTGGGTGGAGAGGAGGTGGAAGAAAGGGGTGGAGAAAGCGAGGGTTTTGGTGGGTAGCCGGTTGATGAGGTATGTGGCGGTGTGAAGTGCCTCAACCCAGTAGACCGGAGGAAGGCTCGCCTGAAACAAGAGAGAACGCAGAATGTTATTAATAGTACGAATAGAGCGTTCGGCCTTGCCATTTTGCTGGGATGTGTAGGGACACGACATGCGAAGGGCAACACCGTGGGAGAGAAAGAACGTGCGGGCCAGGGAATTATCGAATTCGCGGCAGTTGTCGCACTGGACACTCTTGATGGTGATGCCAAACTGCGTGTGAACATATGCAAAAAAGTTTGAAAGAGTGGAGAACGTGTCGGATTTTAGGCGGAGCGGAAAGGTCCAAATGTAGTGTGAGCAATCATCTAAAATGACAAGATAATATTTATAGCCAGACACACTAACAATGGGAGATGTCCAAAGATCATAGTGTATCAAATCAAATTTATTTGCAGCTCTAGAGTTGGATGAACCAAAAGGAAGTCTAGTGTGATGCCCGAGCTGGCAAGCATGACATAAATGTAGAAGATCATCTTTATTACAAGAGATAACACTGGAGCTAATAAGTTTAGACAAAGCTTCGCGCCCAAGATGTCCGAGACGACGGTGCCATAGCGAAGTGGGTGCAGCGAGGAATGCGGAGGTGCTGGTGGCTGGTGGAAAGAACGGGTAGAGGTCGCCAGAGCTATTGCACCTAGCGATCACGTTCCTGGTTTGTAAATCCTTCACAGAAAGACCAAACGGATCAAATTCGATGGAACAATTGTTGTCGGTGGTAAAACGACGAATGGAAATCAAGTTCTTAATGATATGTGGAGAAACTAAAACATTGTTAAGAACTAGATTGCGATGTGGAAAAGAAAAGGTATGTGATCCGATGGCAGTGATAGGAAGTAAAGCACCATTGCCCACAATAATAGATGAAGGTGTAGAGGATGTGGGCGAGGAGATGGTGGAAAGTTTACCAGCGTCCGCAGTCATGTGCGAGCCGGCACCAGAGTCGGCGTACCACTCCGATGATGCCGGGGGGTTGAGGGTCATGGTGTTGAAAGACTGCACCAGAGAGTCCTGGTTCCATGCACCTCCATGGACGGGGTTCCAGGGCGTCGATGGCATCGGATATGACGTCCCCTGGAATGCCGGTGTCGAATGGGCACCTCCCCCGTAGGGGTATAGGTAGCCGGAGCCATAGACGCCGCTGCCGGGGGCACCGCCAAATGGTGCGCCGTACTGAGGAACGGCGGCGAAGGCCGGTGGAGGCGGTGGTGGGCGGCCGTACGGCCACATCTGGAGCGTCCCAGCCTAGGGATGGGCGAAGGACGGGTGCTGCCCCGGGAACGGCGCTGCCTGGGAGCCGTGGCCACCTGCTGGTGCGCCATAGCTGCGGGCTGGTGCGCCGTAGGCAGTAGTGGGCGGCTGCTGGCCGCCCTGCTGACCGCCCTGCTGGCTGCGGCCGCCTTTGCCGCGGCGGCGGCCGTTGCGTTGGCCGCCTAGCTGGCCGTTGCGGGCAGGGGCAGCAGGCGCGGACACGCCTCGACGGGCATGTGTGGCAGCCGGTGGTGCGGGCGTCGTGGCGACGAGGGCCGAGGGCGGGGACGGTGGCCGAGCATCGATGTCGATCTCCTCGAGCAGCAGGTGCGTACGGGCCTCAGCGAACGTCGGGAACGGGCGATGCATCTTCAAGATGGACACCATGTGGCGGTATTTGCCACTGAGGCCACGGAGAAGGGTGAGCACCATCTGGCGATCTCCGATGGGGTCGCCGAACTCGGTGAGGGACGCAGCCATGGTCTCCAACTTGCGGCAGAAGTCGGTGATCGTCATGGAGTCCTGGCGGAGGTTGCGGAATTGCGTCTCCAGGAGAAGGGCACGGGACTCCTTCTGGCCGAGGAACTCGTTCTCGAGGTAGCACCACGCCTCGCGTGCGGGGCGTGGCCGGATCATGAGCGACTGCTGCAAGTCGCTGGAGACGGTGTTGGAGATCCACGTCAAGACGACGCAGTCCACCTGGGTCCATACCGGGCGCTCGGGGAACGCCTCGTCCTCGAGAACATGGCGGGTGAGGGCGTACTTGCCGAGCACGGTGAGGAACATCCCGCGCCACTTGGTGTAGGTGTTCGTGGCCGTGTCGAGGATGATGGGGATGAGCGCCTTCACGTTGACGACGGCGGTGGCCTGCGCCCAGATAGCTTCGTGGGCGGCCTCATACTGTTGGAGGTATGCCCTAGAGGCAATCATAGAGATGATGATATTCCATTTGTATCCATGATTTGTATATTGTGTTCATTGAATATCCATTAAAGGCTACTTGAATTGATTTGCAATTATGTGAATTGTATGTGAAACTCTTTACTTGTATGGTTATTCTAAAGTTGTCCCTAGTCGGAGTTCATGTGAGGACACACATGAATATTAGACTAGCACATGTATTAGTTGATGACTATGTTTCACAAGTCATGGACATGGAGATGTTGAACTAATAATGTGGACACATGTGGAGACATGTGCTAGGACTGACCCAACACGAGAAGTAGTTCTCTCTTTAAACAACATATACGCTTTGTCCTTAGACCTGAGATTGTCGCATGTATTCTAGATGTGGATCGACCTACTTAGGGGCTATCAAACGCTACGCCGTAACAGGGTAGTTATAAAGGTAGCTTTCGGGTTTGTCAAGAAGCATGCTATGAGACATGGTCAATCAAGATGGGATTTGCCCCTCTCTGATTGAGAGTGATATCTCTGGGCCCCTCGAGTGATCGGATCCGAAAATGCATGGCCATGCTACGTACGGTTAAGAGTTAACCTACAAAGGGATTCCGGATCACAGGATCGAGAAAGAGCGGTCGGCTTGTAGCTAGACCAAATATCGTGAGGCAAAGGGAATAGCATGTATATTATGTTGTGATGGTTCGTCTGATATGATCTTCGTGTGCGTATAGGAGTTGGCACGTCTTGCTAGAGGCCGCTACCGACTATTGGGCCGAGTAGGAGTACTCGGGCCATGTCTATACGTATCCGAACCCATAGGGTCACACACTTAAGGGGCTGGAAGCCCAATTCGGATCTGATTCGAGTTGGATTAGGTTTAGAAGTGCTAATGGGCCTCGGATCCAGAGGCCCGTCAGGAACCTCTATAAATAGAGGGGTGGGGGCGCCCTAGGGTTTACACCTTTTTGGCGAAACACACCTACCGCGCCTCCCACGCCCTCGCCTGTTGCAACTCCTGGATCTAGCAGTCCAGCTTGCGACGCTTCCTCCCTGCACGTGTGGATACCTTGGAGGTGTTGCGCCTGCAGCACTTGGACGAGCCATCAACGAGCCGCCGACGAGCCACGACGAGCCGACGACGAGCCGCGGCACCGGAGGCGATCTTGCTGCACGTGGACGAGCTGCTGAGGAGCTGCTGGACGTGACGTAATCGACTACGTACGACTACGTTGATCGACTACGTACGACTACGTGATCGTCTTCACTGCATCGACGCATATCTACATCTTCCGCACCAGTAGTGCGTTGAGTGGTAATCCCGTGATCCTTATACGGCAGTTCTTCCTGGTTATACGCGGTAGAAATTTTGATTTGCGCTAGTGTAGCCTACCTCGTATCCCAACACATACTCGGCGAGAGCCGCGTTGCGGAGGCGAAGTTCCTCGTCACGGCGTGCCTTGTCAGCGCGTGCAGCAGCCTCGGCGGCCAGGCGACGTTCCTCGGTGGCCGTGGTGGCAGCCACAGCGGCAGCAGCCTCGTCCGTGGCATCTGCATCTGCCATGGCGAGTTAGGGCCGGCGGCGGCGCCCGGCTGAAGAAGCGGCGGGGCAGGCAGGCGGAGGGTGGATCGGCGACCGTGCTGGTGAGGCAGGGCGGGCGATCGGGCGCGGCGATCGGCTCGGCGGCGCTCCAGGCGAGTGGATCAGCGACGGAAGCGGCGAGCAAGGACCGGCGGCGCGCTAGGGTTGCGGAAGCGGATCGTAACCGCGTGATACCATGTTAGTTTTGGAATATTGATTGTATTTCCAAGTATGTGTACAGGGATACATATATACACGCTTGGGTGGCATGCAAGCATGCAAGCCTACCACAATACGATTGAATTAGTCTAACAAAGACGAGGCGACGCCTCCATGGAGGCGGCGGCGACGACCCGGGCCCGTCAGATCCGGTGTCCAGGAGACCGGATCCGGCGCCCCCGGTGGCGGATCTGTGAAGAGTTGCTCCACCAACAGCTCGTCAGCGAGCGGCGGGCTCTGGCGCGGATGTTAGCAGTGCCAAGACGGGGGAGCAGCTCGACGACACGCGTGGCCGGCGGTCTGACGGGGGAGCAGTGCGGTGGCGGCCTGGCAGGGGACGCGCACAGTAGC
Source organism: Setaria viridis (assembly GCF_005286985.2). Lineage (NCBI taxonomy): Eukaryota > Viridiplantae > Streptophyta > Magnoliopsida > Poales > Poaceae > Setaria > Setaria viridis. The sequence continues at coordinate 36,565,288 of NC_048263.2, forward strand.
TCCGCCCTCGTAGGGGCGCGGCCCAGCTGCGGTTCAGCGGGAAGCAGCGCGGCAGAGGATGAGCGAGTCCTAGCGGCGGCTTTGGTCGGCAGTGCAGTTGCGACGGATGGAGGTGGTCGGGTGGGGGAGCGGCGCAGTGGCCTGCGGTGGTCTGGTAGGGGAGCGGAGGCCTGGTAGGGCCAGCCACTCAGCAGCGCGTCCCCGATGGGTGGAGGCCGGTGGGGACGTGACCTGACGGCCTGAAGGTTTGGCAAGGTGGCTGGTGGAGTGACGCGGGGCCGTGGTGCTGCGGGAGGCGACTGCCGGCCTCGTGCGGGCACGACCAGTGCGACTAGTGCGCGTGAGGAGCTACGGTCCTCGACGAGGCGGGGGCGGCCAAGGGCGCCGCTGACGTGGTCTCACCCGCGCCCACCGCTGCCAAGCTGGGCTCCTTCGACGTGAGATGTGCCGGCTGCATGGCCTCCCGTGCCTTCAACGGTGGCGGCATGGTGTCACGGACAGAGTGGTCTACACAAGGCATGTCCGCGACACCATGGAGGCGCGACAGGGACGCCTGGCGCAGAGGCGCACTGGTGGCATCGAGGTGGTGTTGCAGGCGTCGTCAGGCCACCTTTCTCCTCAGCTGAGGAGTTGCGGAGGCAGCGACGGGAGAGGGAGGCGGCTGGGCACGGTGCGGTCGGGAGAGCGCATGGTGGCAAGGAGGAGTGCAGCGGCCGGGAGGAGCACGGCAAGCGGCTGCGCGGCGTCAGCAAGGAGGTGCAAGTAGTGGAGGGCGTTGCACATGGGCAACAATGGAGGGCGGGGACAGAAACAGAGGTGGAGATACGGCGGCATGGCAAGTGGAGGCGTGGCGGCGGCGGCGCCTCGGCTGGGTAGCCATAGCAATGGCCCGGGAGTGCCGAACCAGGTACGTGCTGTGAGGGGTTGTATTGCTCCGGGTGAAAGCCCTCACCGACCTTCGCACTAGTGGACATGACGGCGGTGTCCTAGGACGTCGTCTCCCCGTTGAGGGTGTCATGTTGGAGCTACGACCCTCCTGCATAGGGTTCTCTGGGTGAAAACCCTGTCCAAATCCTGGACGAGCGATGGCGGCGCCAATGGCGTCGTACCCTCCTTGGAGGCATCGTTTCTAGAGACCCAACTTGATTCGTGGCACTGCTAATCAATTGTCACGAGCGGTCATAGCCGAGGGTGGCAACTCCGCGCGCGTGGTGAGCTGAATGGGTGTTGCTGAGCCCATATGCAGGTGTTCGAAGTTATGGTGGTGGCTAGGGGTTGTTGCATGGTTATCAGATTTGGCTGTTTGCAGTGGACCGCGGCGGCTGACCTGGCAGTGATCAGTGCAGTGCGGGACTGCGTCAGAGGATGGCGCTTGCGGCAACGACAGCATGCGGATCGCGGCGGGTTTCTTAGCCTTGCTGGGCCATCCGGTGCGGTACATTGTCGGAAGACAGAGCAAGTGACTTCTCTGGCTTGCTGACACGGCGGAGAAGGCTATGTACGAGGGTGAAGCAACGAGGCGAGGTCGACACACTGCGGCGCCTTGGCTAATCAATGGAGATCTTGGAGAGTGGGGCAATATCACTCAACATTATGACAACAACAAAAGAAATGCATCCGTGGTGTCGAGTACTGCGGCGGGCGTGGTGCGGTGTATCTTCGAGGCGACGAGAGAGAGGAGTCCAACGGCGGATGTGGCGAGGCCCCCGCGCGTTGTGTTATTGTGGCGACGACTGTGAGGCAGCTTGCGAGAGGTCCGAATTCAGTGCTATCACCCTGTTAGATGGAGAGTGATGTTACAACGGAACTACGGCGGAAGGTCCTGCATGACAGTGGCCTTCTCGGTGCGGTGTTGTCTGCTTCTCGATTCTACGTTGACGCTAGGTTTCGCTGTAAGGTTTCGGTGACTTCTTGACCATGTGTATGGTGGTACGGGCTGCGGTAAGGCTTCGGTTCTGTCACCGAGGTGTTGTGAGGAGTGGAGTTTGGCGATGGTTGATGTTCCAATCCAACCGGCCGATGTGTTGTAGAGTTGAGTTGCGTGTGAGGCATGGTGCGGCATGCGTTGAGGATCCAATCCAACCTGTCGGTGCCTGCGTTATTTTTTTCTCATTTTCTTATTTTCGTCCAATCTGAACTTCATCTTCTTTATTAATATAATCGGCAGATCTTCTGCCTGGTTCGTTTAAAAAATAAAAAAATATCAATAATGCAACTGTACCTCAGTTGGAGAATCTATTGTAAGACTTTCAAGGTTTGGCATCTTGGAAGGAAGCTCGGTACAAGCATAATAGGTGGCATCTTTACATCGCATGCGTAATTTCTTGATCTGCGGTGAATTTCCAAGTGATAGTTTTACATCGAGGTCACCTGCAAAGTCAAAGCTGGAGAGATTCGGAGCTTTGCTCTCTATCGCTTCCAGATTGCTGCAAGTTGACACCTCAAGGAAGCTGAGCCGCTGCAGGCTAGGTATTTTCAAGCAAATTATCTCACTGCAATACCTGAGATCCAAACTCTCCACAACAACACAACCTGCAAGAAAACACTCTAGTTCTCCATCCGCAATATGCACCATATACAACTGTAGTCTAGTCAGGCTTTTCAAGCAACCAAATTTGGTAGTGGGGTGAAATTCACAACTGGCAAGAAAAAGATACTGAAGTGACTCTCCAGCCCCATCCGCAAAAAGTGAGCATGGAAAATTGTACTTTGCGCCTATTATTCCAAATAGGCTAAGGATCAATTCTTCAATCCCTGGTTTAACAGCAATCTGAAGCCAACTGTCGAGATGCTCCAGATGACAATTGTTCTTCTCATCGTAAGATGCATAAACCTCAAGGTTGAATGCCTTCACGCCAATGCCTAGAGTGGTTTTTCAAAATGTGGTCAACTTTGTTTGTGAAATATCTCACTAATTTGTCCTTTTGGCATGTATTTTCATTTAACCCAAATGTCTCTTCACTGAAGGTGAGGTTGGGACGGCCTCTCCATGAACGTGCAAAAGCACGAGACACGCAAGCAACTTGGGCAGCATCTCGCATTGGCATAAGGGAATGTATATGACACCAAATGTCCTGCATGCACACATGAGAGTAAAATCATCATTGGAATTATAATGGCATCAAATGATTTACTCCATTTGGAAAAGAAAAGGTAATATGACTATAAAGAGTTAGCAGTCTAGCCTAGGTGCTCAGTGCATGATTACACAAAGTGCACTTAATTACAGAGATGGAGAATGCATAGAAATTTAATCGTCAAAGATATAATGAGACTAAATTCTAGGCGGTACCATTGGAAGGCTCGGCCCTGAAATTTTATCTTGTTGATTGCGTGAGGCCCTTCTTTTATTCCTTGAAGTAGTTATCCCATCTGCAACATATCATGAATCGATATCAATTATACAGACATCAACAAAAGAACAAGATAGCTTTGTAGGTGCAATACAACATGCTTTCATATCAAACATACACAGCTATGGAGCCTTGCCCGTGTAGAAGAAAATCCACATCAGAGGCAAACAATGAATTGCGCACCAATTTGGAATCATTTTGGTGGAGGCTTGCGAATTCAATAGGTAAAAACTGAAATATCAAAAAAAAACCATGAAGAGGAACAAAAATGGCTTACCGCGGGCTTAGATTTGGCCCAACAGCCTCATGGCACGACGATGCCTCATCTCCATCTCCCACTCACAGCCTGTATGAGTGAAGGCAGTAAGGAGTGAGGAGGGGGAATCCCAATCTCTCCGTAATCCGAGGGAAGTTTGATAGAAAACGTGTTTGTGTCGCCGACTGCGATTGCCTACACCCGGCAAATTTGGTTGGAACCCCTTCCTTACCATCGGGTGGGCCCATCCTCCCCCTTACCTTTTTTCTCCTTATGTCGCCAATGTTGCTCGACCATAGCCATCGACTAGGGTTAGGGTTTGGGGGTTACTAGATGGGGTCATTCTTCGGTGGCCTAGAGAGGCCCTGGGCCACGAGCCAACGAGCGACTGGTGGTGGAGGTGGATTGCGCACGAGGCAGTACATCACCGGCAGCCATGAGTGGTGCAAGATAGTCGACGAGTGGTAAAGGTAGTGGGGTTATCACCGTAAAAAACCTTAGTGAATCCAAGATAGGACGGCGGTGGACAAGGGCAAGAATCCATCGAAGAAGGTGGGAGGGAGGAGGAAGATGAGGAGAACTTACCGGAGATGGATGTAAAAGGAGGAAGAGGGCTCGTCGAGGATTGGAGCGGCGGCGCTGTGCCGGCTGCTAGATTGATTCAATCATATATGCTATTGATAATAAGCCTTGCCTATACCAAGAGTGGGAGGATCTAAGTGAACCCTACCTCGCCGCCTCGGATGAGGATTGGAGGAAGTCCTATGGACCTATGGGCTCATGTAAGGCCCATTTCCATTTATGTGTCCCTTGTTGAAACCCACGCTACCAAGCCAATCCCTTCTGACTGCCGCTTGCCATGGCCACCTACTGCCATGTCTACCCAAAAAAAATGTCATTTATTTTGTACATTGCTACTATAGCTCGATCCTCAGCAACCATGAACATTTAAATGATTGAGAAAAATACATGTGTTGTCATGGACAGCTAGTGAAAGTAGCTTCAATTCAAGATAAAATGTGAAAACTTCAATTCAAGATATGTTTGCTGGAAGGACAACCGCTTACATTCAAGGTAAAGGTGGTCTCCAATGATTGATAAGCGTCAGAAAAGGAAACCTGAGAAACAATGTCATAGGTCACTCCATCACAACACTCAAAAAATTGTGGAGAATTTTTATAGGTGACGTTGCTTTATTATATGACTATTGTAATATAGTTATGCTAGTCTATAGTCACCTAAAAGTGTAAGAGAACATACCTCAAATTCAAGAAATTATGGTAGAGTTTCAAGATTTGGCATGCGGAATGGAAGCTCGGTACGAGCATAAATGGCAGCATCATAAGTTTCTCCTAGTGAGAGTGGTACATGGAGCTCACCTACGAATTGAAAAGCTGGGGAGATACAAAGCTTTGCTCTCTGTCACTCTCAGCCTTTCGCAGGTTGACACCTGACACCTCGATGTAGCTGAGCTGCCGCAGGCAAGGTATGTCGAGGCTTTCTATCGAATTGCAGTAGCTGAGTTCAAACCACTCGAGAACCATGTTCAGATCTACAAATGCAACGTCGAATCCCAGATTTGGGTACCCAAATGGCTTCACGTGAAATTTTTTTTGATGAACTACAAAATTGTAAATCACATCTAGAGCTACAATTTGTATATAGATCTTCATCTATATTCATAGAACATTATCTTTTTAAAACTATGCCGCACAATGTACAGAATAACCACGCTTTCGATGGACGAGAAATTTAAAAATAACCCTGTCAAAGAGAGAAGTCATCCATCATGTAAATAATAGTGAGATCCATGGCCTTCTCACCCTTCTCTCCCTCTCAGAGAGAGAGATTTCTACTAAATTAAAAGATATATAAAATACAAAAAAGGGTCACCCTAAACTTGGTTCCACGATCAGCCCACTTCAGCCCATTACCACGTAAGAGCAACTCACCGGCCGAGGCAAGTACTTTTCCTTCTTTTCTAGCAAAATTCATTCAGTTATGCTATAGCTACTATTTTTTGCCTTTGATTTCACATTCATTCGACATTTTGAAAGACTTTTTATATCATGTGTAATCTGCTTTAAAAAATCTAGAACACTAAATCAAACTTTTATGTGGTGATATGTTGAAACAAACATTCGTGTTAGATATGGTATGTCTAAGAATTATGTTGTTCAAAGGCGAAATAGCCGATTTGGTGCTTCGATGTAGTCTTGTCAGAGATCGAGTTTCGGCCCTTACCTTTTGAAACGTAAACTAAGGGGGTTTGGGAACACCGTACTAAACTTTAGCACCTATCGTATCGGATGTTTGGATACTAATTAGGAGTATTAAATATAGTCTAATTATAAAAACTAATTGCACAGATGGAATCTAATTCGCGAGATGAATCTATTAAGCCTAATTAGTCCATAATTTGACAATGAGGTGCTACAGTAACCATTTGCTAATGATGAATTAATTAACCTTAACAAATTCATCTCACGAATTAGACTCCATTTGTGCAATTAGTTTTGTAATTACATCATGTTTAGTCCTTCTAATTAGCATCCGAACATCCGATGTGACCCTACTAAAATTTAGCACCTCGTATCCAAACACCTCCTAAATCTCTCAACTTTTATTTCTCGAGTCAATCCAGTCCATGGCTTAATTATGCGACAACATAAGGTTGCTGCAAATATATACATGGCTTAATTACAATATGCATGTAATTTACACATGTGGTGTTTTAGGTTTGTTTTGAGAACTGCTCTAGCATAAGAAAACAGGTGAACACCCATTACTGAAAAACTAAGCATTCATCCCGAGTCTCAGTATCGGTTGTATTTTGGCTCGATATTAATGTGAGTATTAATACCGGGCCTAACGGCTAGCCCCGAAGAGCCCCTCGTGTGCCCCTTCCCGGTACTAAAGGGGTACCTCCCCTCACGCGTCAGCCCCCCTTCTCTCTCTCACCCCACGCTCATCCCCCTCCCCACACGTACTTATCCGCTCGTCCCCCTCATCCGGCCTCTCACCCATGCCTCTCTCCCCCACACAGATCGATCCCCTCGCCGCCCCTACCGTCGCCGCCCATCTTCTCCCCCCCTCCGCTCGCCCCTCACCTCTTACATGTGCCGAGGAGCAACGGCGGGGCAAGGAGCGGTGGAGCTCTGGCGGAGGGTTCGGCGGAGCAAGGAGCGCGTGGATCTTGGAGTAGCGGCCACCTCTCCCTCAAATCCGACAGCGGCAACCGGCAGGCTGAGGAGCGGCGGCGGTGGCTGAGCAGCGTAAGTACGCCGCTTCCCTCCCTCCCTCCCTCTCTGGTGCGAGGCTCAGGTGCTGTGCGGCCGGGGCTCCGGTGTTCGGGCGGACAGCGGCGGGGTGTGGCCAAGGTTCCATTCAGCGGATTTTCTTTTTTTATTTTTTAATATCCCTTTAGTATCGGTTATTTGACCCGGTACTAAAGGAAGGCCACCTTTAATACTGAAGTAGCAATATCGATTGTACAACCGGTACTAAAGTGGGATTAGGAACCGGTACTGAAGGCGCTTTCCCGACCAATGTACACATGTACAGCAGTATTTTGTCCCGATCCTCGATCACGGATGCCGGAATGATTGAGGAGAGGAACGCAACTTGTGAAGAACCAACTAACTAAAGGAGCTTCGACAAATTCTGATGAGCCCGTAATTTCATGCCGAGCCACTGATGCCTCGCAGGACCTGCGCACTGCAGTCTGCAAGTGCAACGACCTCGACGCGCACGGCAACACGGGCGCGGCCTGACCGGCTCATCGTCAGCTAGGTGACGGCGCACGGCGCGGCGGCGGCGGCAGGTCCGGCTCCTCCGGCAGCCGGCCGCTTGACGAACCGGCCCTTCATCCGCGGCCGCTTCTCCGCGTTCAGCTTCCGCACCTCGTACCGTATCTTCTTGGCGAACAGCCTCGTCCGCCGCTTCTCCCGGTACCGCGAAACCCGCGCCTCCCGCCCGCCGCCGCCCATCCCCAGCCGCGGCGTCAACGCCTCCCCACCTAGCCGTCCTCCTCCGGCCATCCACACGCCCTGCACACCACGCAACAACCACGAACCCAATTGCGGTTACAATCTGAAGCACATGCGCGATCGATCGATCGACGAGCAGCGTAATAATTCGCAAGCAAATCACGTACCGAGTGGTGGGCGTGATGGGGCCAGAAGTCGTCGAGCTGGACGTCCGGCCGCTGGCCGTCGGTCCACGGCGAGCTCCCCCAGCTCTCGATGACGGCCTCGTAGTTGAGTCTGAGATCCAGGCTCCTCTTCAAGAACTGCGCGTCCGCGGCGACGCCGTTGCTTGCCGCCGACGCCTTCTGTTCGAAACAGTAGTCCTCGTCATTATCGATCACCGTGGGCGAGCTGCAGTTGAAGTCTATGTCCAGTACCTCGGCCGATTCCTCCGGCTTCACCTCCGCAGGGCTACGACCGAGAGCACCCATGTCGCCGTGGGAGACCACGATGCTGTCGGGCTCCATCTTTAGTACCCGCCCGCCGTCTTCCGCCGGCGTCGTCATTAGTCCTAGGCTCTCCATGTAGAACGATTCGTCAAGCTGGTTGCCGTCGTCGAGCCCTTGGCCAAGGAGCGCTTCCATGTCCGCGGCGAACTCCCTGAGTTCGGCGTCCGTCGGGCCGAAGCCGGCAAAGCTGTCCGGGAGCTGCTGCACGGGCGATTCTGCAGCCACCGGCGCCGCCTTTGCATGCTCCACGTTGCTGTCGTCGGCGTCCTCCCTGCAGCATGGGGCAGCAGCCGGCGAGTCGTCATCGATCGGCGGCGGCGAGCAGAGCTCGGCGAGGGCGCGGTCGAACGTCGGCACGCAGTACAGCAACTGCTCCTCCGCCGCCTCCTCCGACTCCTCGTCCTCGGCCTTCCGCTCCTCCGACGACTCGACGGTCATCTCCGGCACGACGATGAGCTTCCTCGACAGCAGCTGCCCGACGCTCTTGACCTGCGGCCTCCTGGTGCGCGCCTTGCGCCTGGACCACGCCGCCGGCGCGACCTGCTGGCGCTTCTTCGACATCAGCGTCGACGTCGACGGCGCGCCGCCCTCGAACGCCGAGAGTGGGTGCATCGGCGACGTCGGGCGCAGGCGGAGGCGCTCGTGCCGCCTGGCGAGCGGGTTGGCCGAGTGCACCGACGCATCGCAGCCCTGGCACAGGAAGGCGTCGTCGGCCGCGCAGTACCACCGCGCGCGCCGCCGCAGGCAGCTGTCGCAGGCGCGCGCGGCCTTGCCGCCCACGGCGGCGCCGGCCGCCGCCGCCTTCGAGCCGCTCATGTGCCGCCGCCGACAGGCGCGGCGTTCCTCTGGGTGGAGTGATCCCAAGAAACTTTACAGAAAGCTAGGTGCTCCTAACGTGCTGGAGCTGGACGGAATCACGGAATCGTAGCGTGACAAAATCGCAAGAAAATATCATCGGATTAGGGCTGGTGCATGAGTGTGAGGGCCATGGCCCAGCATGGCTCTTTTTTGGGGACCTCGGCCGCAATGCCAAGTGTACTTTCCACTTTTAGTGTAGACGTGGGGGGCCCACCTGCAGGCCTTATCTGGGAGGCGATTGGCCCGTTGGCAACACCCCATCCGATTCCTCAATATTTGATTGGCTGCCGCTGGATTTTCCGTGGGGCCACGGCATGGCCCTGCGACACGTTGGAGGAATACTGGTGGGACCACCAGCACAAGACGGCCACCCAATGAAAAGTCGTTCTCTGTATTGTATCCATCAGTTGAGCGTGATGCTGCTTCTGCGTACGCATTAAGTGACCTATATATGGATTTTTGAACTTTGGCTAGAATATCCTCCAAACGCTTGGGAAAAAAATTAATAATATCGTATATGTGATTTCAGTGGATTAATCTTGCTTGTTAATTAGAAAATGAGAATCTCAAAGCCAACTTTACGTGAATATGTTGATGTTCACCTACTGATACCATGAAACTTGTTGTTTTTGAGGTAGCTTAAATGAATAGCTACCTTTCTTTGAGAGGTTTATAGATGCATCAAGTGACACATACATTCAACGGAAGTAATTTAGCATATCCAGAGACTTCCTTGGAATTGGAGAAGCCAAATTGGTCACGCTAATCACCATCATATATTTGTAACGTACGTGTACACGGATGATTGGACATTGTTCTTATTTTACTTTTGAGTGGAAATCATTGTACACTATTAAGGCAGGTGGCACGACTATCAATAGTTGAGCTCTACACTCTTCTATTTTCATGCATGCTCAAGCATAATAAGACTCGCACACATGAGCTCTATTATTCCTCCCTCCTCTCATTCCCTTCTTCCACCTCTCTTCGTCTATGGCTGGAATTTGCAGGGGAGCTACCTCCAATGGGAGCCCCCCCCCCCCCCCCCCCCCCGAGGATCCACCCCTGGAGTGACCTATGAAGATATCCGCCAGTTGTCTGAAGAAAACAATATTGTATGGGTATAGATAGTGTACAAATTTCTTTGTTCATTTCATTTCTCTTTGCATGTCTAGTACACTTTCTACGAACATTCATGCACACAAAGGAGCAGATGAGGAGATCCTCAAAGAGAAATATCAGGACAACCTCTGTTTACTACTCGACTATTAGCGGACGTACATGACATGTGCATAGCATGGCTATCATTAATGTTCGCCTAAAAATAAAGTGATCAACTAAAATTTTACTTGGAGCTCAAACACCAAACTTTTGTAAGGTGTGGACTTTCCATAATAATGTGCGTAGAGATCAGACTAAAGCTCCGTTTGGGAGGGCTTCAGCTTTCGCTTCTCCACCAGCCGAAGCTGGAGCCCTACCAAACGACGAGATGGCAAATAGCTTCGGTGGAGAAGCTCCGTGAATCGCGCTGACTGGAGCCGATTGAGGGAGCTGGAGCCAAAAAAAATTGTCTTCCCGCGGCTTCTCGCGTCGTTGGACACCCTTGTCCTCCGGTGGGGCTCGAGGGCGGTGGTGTAGGAGTAGAGGCGTGGGCGGTGGTGGCTGGCGGCGGACAAGCCACGACAGAGGATGGCCGGCGGCGCGTGCTGGGGCGCGGGGCGGGATGGAGCTGGAGGGCGACGGGGCATGGGTGACGGCGGCGGCATGGGCCTGGAGGGCGACGGCAGTGGGAGCAGAGGTGCGGGGTGGTGGTGGTCGATCACGGGTGAATGGATAAGAAAGAGAGAGGAAGGGAAGGAAAGGGGGAAATAATAGGAAGAGAAGAGAAAAGGGGAAAGGAAAAAAGAAAAAAGAAAAAAAAAGAGAAAAGGGAGAGAAGGGGAAATAAAGAGAGGAGAAAAAACAAGAAAAACGAGAAAACCAAAAAATAAAAATAAAAAGGATAAGGGTATTATAGACATTTTATCATTTTTATCCATGTTACACAGCTACGAGAAGCCGTTTTGCCAAACGTTTTTCTATCCAGACAAGCCGAAGTAAAAAAAAAAAAGCTGCTTCACCGAAGAAGCCACAGGCGCAGCCCTGCCAAACGAGACCTAAATAAGTTTTCTTTTCCACAATGGGTTAGAATTGAAAGTCCAGGTCAGCTTCCCAAAGCAATACAACACTAACCCACCTAATCCCATAGGCTTTTTTTAGATTCAGGGCTGGTTTGGCAAGGCTGCGGCTACGGTTGGAATGACTACGGCTGTGGCTTCTTTAGTGAAGCAGCTTTTTTTGGCTTCGGCTTGTTTAGATGGAAAAACGTTTGGAAAAATGGCTTCTCCTAGCTGTGTAACATGGATAAAAATGATGAAATATCTATAATGCCCTTATCCTTTTTATTTTTTATTTTCCCTCTTCTCTTGCCATTTCTTTTTTTTTCTCCTCTCTTTCCTCCTGCGTTCTCTTTCTTCCTTATCTGTTGCACCTCTCCTCCAGTCCTCCGCCCCCCATGCCCCAACGCTCGCCTCAGCGCCCGCCTCCACCGTGCGCCCCAACGCCCACCACCAGCCGCCTCCACCGTGTGCCCCAATGCCCGCCGCCAGCCGCCTCCACCGCGTGCCTCAGCGCCCAACACCCGCCACCTCCACCGCACACCTCAGCACCCGCAGGCGGCCGCCGCTGGCCGCCACCACCCCGCGCCCTTGAGCTCGCCGATGACCAGCACCTCGCTCTGCCCGTTCGTGGTGCTACCTCGCTCGGCTTGCGGGGTCCTCCCAGGGACAAAGTTGGCAAAGGGTGTGGAGGAGCCGCGGGGAGCCAATTTTTTTAGCTCCCGCTCCATGGAATGGCTCCAGTCAAGTCAACGGCATTTGGGGAGCTCCGGCGGCGAAGCCGTTTACTGCCTTGCCGTTTGGTAGGCATCGGCAGAAGCCGTCCATGGAGCCGGAGCCAAAGACACCCTCATAGTGTAGAACTTTAGTTTATTAGGTACATCGTGCTTTGTAAGACTAACCCTCGTTTTTGTAGATTCAGTGTGTAGAACTCTAGTTTAGGGATGCTTCAGCATCTATACAATTCTGATGTAATAATTTCATTACACTGTTCTAGTTTTTGGCTGCTGCTGCTTCTAAATAACTGAGTGTTGAGCTACCATGAATAGCTTCCTTGGAGTGATTTACGGAGACGTTAAGGAACTTCAGCGATTTAAGCCTGTCACCTGATTATGTACATAAATTCAACGAAAGTAATATGTCCTACATTCCTACCTCGAGACTTCCATGAGCATGTTGAAGCCAAATTGATAGTGTCAATCAGCATCATATTGTAAGGTGTACACAAATGATTGGACACTGTAAAAGTAGCAGTACTAATACGCACTGCCAAGCGACTGAGATCCACTGTGTTTTCTGTCAGGCCCAAAACCAAACCTGTCATGCCATCCGGCCATCCAGGGAAACCCCCCTGCTAGCTTGAGCCTAGGGAGGAAATAATGCTTTGTTTCCAGGAACTCTAGATTTGCAGCGCTTGCAGAAAATGAAAAATGTCGTAGAGTATCCTGGAACGAAGCGGGTTAAATTGATTTTTGTGTTTGGAAGGTAGCGGAGAGGTCAACATATACAGGGTCACCAAAGACCGTGGTTGCAGAGGCCACACCAGCCGAATTCAAATCTTATCCTGTTTGGATAATCGAATGTGTGAATGTCTGTAGCTACATGTATTTTCCTTCTAGCATTTCCCACTGCATGTCGTCGCAGACGTCCAGCCTGGCAGGTGGCACCCGTGGCAGCCTCTGCTCGCAGTCCTGAAGATCGTTTCTGCATAAGGTGGGGAAATCACTGTATTCGAATGTCCACCTGCTGGTGCAAAAGAACTCCATGGAATCGAGCGAATATGAGCTAGAAAATATCATGAACTCCTTCACTCCTTGCTCCAGTGATGAGCCCGCACACTCGTCGACAAGTCTTTCGCTCTGAGCAAGCTAACCCTAGCCGGGACATCAACGTCAAGCGCTCAAGCGTCAAGCCCATCCCGGCATTCCCACGGGTCCAGCCTTCCCAGGGAAAGACAAGAATCAGATCGATCGCACCATCACCGCTATCCGGCCTCCGGGGACGCATGTGGCCGGTTTCATATCGGGGGCTTGGCCGCACGCGCCACGCGGCACCGCCGGCAGGTGTCGCCACTGCGCCGGTGACGCCGACGTGCCGCGGCGCCGTCGTTGGATCGGAGTGTTACCTGGGCGCGCGTGCCGTTCTCCGGCAGCCCTCGCTCTCCTTCTGTCACTGGTCACTGGTCAGTGGTCGCTCTCATGTACACCTTTGCCCCCCACCCGACTGCCCTGGCTGCAGGGCAGATGATGTTTATCCGCTCGGTGAGTCGTGCTCCAGCGGTTGTCAGCGTCGTCGTCGTCGTCTCCAACCTTCTCTTCCTTTCACGGCTGAGATCTTCCAGAAACCCGCTGAGGCGCTGAGACGTGCTAGCGGGCTGGGCTTTCAGGCTTTCAGCCTGCTTAGCTTACAGCCCAGGCAGGGAGGGGGTGTAGCCGATGAGGGAAACAAAGCCTTGGCTTAGATTCAGCCTATTGCCCTATGTTGTCAGGCGATCTGTTCTTTCAGTTTTATTGATGGACTGTTTGGATGATAAATATGATGCCCCCTGTTCTGGCCGTCCTGCTGCTGTACTGCAACTTAAGATGGTGCACAGTGCGCAGGAGGATGCATAGCCAAATAGTGTACGTCTTCCTACATCGCAGCTCAATGTACTCCATCTGCTACGTATGCGCTGGTCTGGTCCTTCCCTACATACGCTACAAGTACTCTCCTTTCATTCGTAGCACGTACCAACTATTCCCTCCATCCCAAATTATTATTCATTTTGATTTTTCTATATACAAAACTTTTTGATAGCATGTCCTATTTTGCCTGTCACCGTGTGATTGGTGAGGTGCCCATAACCACATGCAAAATCGGCCTCCCAGCCTAGGCAGGAATGTGGAAAATTTCCATTTTCCCTCGAGCCTGTACGAGAGCCGCAACCACCCACGTAGCCGCGCGGTTCCGATCTGATTGCTACCCACTCAAGTTTATCATTCAATTCAAGATCAACTTGATCCACACAAGGCTGCAAACTAAATATAAAGGAATTACACGGAATCACATTTACAATCCGTATCTTGCTGATATAGTGACATCAAAATCAAGATAGCTGCCTTTTGGAACCCATGCTTAATAAAGTTAGTAGCATTTTCGCTCCATACATCATAGTAGCATGTGACATCTGTCCTCACTTCCCGGTCTTCCACAGCTCCACTGCTGACCCTGACCATGCCTTGCCCCGCCTTTTTTCCTCATCTTCTGATCACCGGGTAAGACCGTTGCACGCCCATGCCGGCGCCATGGCTGCTAGCCTGCTATATGTGTAGTCTAGGTCCAAGGATCAGTCACCCTACGACGGCAGGTACAACCCACAGAACGCGTACGTACAACGAACTCCCGTTCCGCACGCGAAGAGCATCAGCAGCCGCCGCATCGTCCACTGCTGCGCGCGCACCAGAAAGAGAAGGCGATTTTCTAGCTGCCGCTCGCCTGCCAACAGCCTCGGCCACATACGGCCGCGGCCGCGCCACCTGACGGGGATCGCCGGCTTCCGGCCTCAACCCGCTCGTCATCAAATCAAGCCGATGGGCGCGGAACGGTTGCTACCCGCTCGTGCGTTAATGCGGCTCGGCGCAACTACCCCACCACCCCCTCAAAAAAGGAAAAGCACAGGCTCGTCGGACGGGGTCGGGCGGCCGACCCTCCGTCAACCGATCAATGCGGTTAGGCATCATCAGCGCCCGTCGCCGCGGGTGGCGGTGGGCCGGTGGCCGTCGTCGGGAGCAGGAGGGTCGCTGCGCGGTTGCGCCCCGCCCGTCCCGAGGTCGAGGCGTAGAGACAGCCGGCCGCCGGCGACGTCGAACCGAATGGATGGCGGCCCTGCCACACGTACGCCTGCTACCAGCTGCTAGTTCAGGATCCCCGATGGCTGCTGACCTATTGCATTTGCCCCTGTCATCGCCAGCGCGTATCAGCTCCCACTCGGTCTGCGAGCTTAGATTGCGACGCACATCCGTAACCGTAATCCGTCTACCTTTCTGATGGGGACAATTCATTTCTGGAAATAAAATTCGACCGGGACAATTCAGCTTTAGATAACCTAGACTACAATCTGCCGTCCGATGTCGCTGGCATGTGCGGTTTGCCGTGCAATATTACATCTCTGAGAGGCGTCAAGCGGGAAATCAAATCCTCACTTGGTAAAAAAGAAAAAGAAGATAAATCTTGAAGTGAATCCTCTGTTGAATTTGGGAGGCACATTAAAGGAGTGTTTGGATATGAGGTGCTAAACTTTAGGAGTGTCACATCGGATGTTCGATGCTAATTAGAAGGACTAAACATGAGCTGATTATAAAATTAATTGCATAACACCTATACTAATTCGCGAGACAAATCTATTGAGCCTAATTAATCCATGATTAGCACATGTTTACTGTAGCAGCACATTGTCAAATCATGAACTAATTAGGCTTAATAAATTCATCTCGCGAATTAGACTCCATCTATGCAATGAATTTTATAAATAGTCTATATTTAATACTCCTAATTAGTATCAAACATCCGATGTGACGGGTCCTAAAGATTCCAAACCTCCCTAAGAATTACTGCCCCCAGACAATTTGGCAGCGTGTATTGTCAGCGCAACATGACCTTATTGTTAGTTTTTCCACTCAACCCGGCGCTTCTTTTACTGCGATTTCTCGTTATGTCTCCAAAGTTGGAAACAAAAGTCCCCATCCATCATTGTTCGAAAAAAAAAATCCCCACCAATCCATTAAGGAAAAGGGACTACTTCAAATGGCAAAATTCTCTGGATTAGTCCCAAATATAATCATAGGCTCGCAGGGCTACAGCCGATTAATTGTCGTTTGTTGACAGGAGAAGATCAGAGAGCGATAATCAACGGCAGAGTCTCCCAAATCATAGCTGTTGTGCGAGAGTGAAGGACAACAGCTACCCGGCCGGGGATCTCCAGCACAGTCAGCCATCTACTCGTCTATCAACCGAGCGCCATTTTCTCAACGCGTGTTTTCATTCAAAGCAGTGGGTGCGGAGAGATTGTGACCTTCAGACAGTTGCCTCTGCCTTTAAGTTTCATGCCAGTTTCAGGTTCATCGTAACTAGCCGCAACGAAACACTAGCCTGCCGGCACAAATCACAGCCTCTGCAAGCCTACCAGTTACCATCAGATCGGCCACGGCAACATGAAATTCTTCTTCAGAGAGGGGGAGACAAACTTCCAAAAAATTCACAACAATGGCGGTCGGCAGCAGCTCCATGCTAACCCAAACAGGAGTTGAAGGCTGAGAGTGGCAGCTCGTGGGCCTGGGCGTCAATGCCTATCAAGAACGCCCGGCGCGGCTCCAGGCTCCTTAATGATTTGATCAATCATGCATACCTGCAATTGGTTTGTTCTGATACACGTCCATGTCAGATTAATTCCGGCAATCCCTGTCACCTGTGGACAGATATGGACATGTTTTGAATGAAGGAATTTGGTAGCAGGAAACAGAATTTTCTTCAAGGTACTAGGCGTAGCAACTCCGAGGACATGGACACGTCGGAGGTCGAGCTGCACACTTCTGTTCTGAGGAGGACAAATGGACACCGAAACATTCCCTTGTCCGACGTCTATCCTCTCGCAGAATTTCACTAGTTAGACCGAATGATTGCGTTGTAGCAACTGAACTGCACTTCTCTGAACTAATAAAGACGGATATATTAATCTGCAGAATTTGATTACGCAGCAAAGCTCTGCAAGCAACGTTCAGTAACCATGCATCAACTGATCAAACTTGTTCAGAAGCCCGCAGGTGATTCTCTCCAGATATCTACTGCACCTTTCAGTGCCGCCATGATCATTGATCAGACTTTGAGATGGCAGGGGTAACTCGTAATCTCTGGATGGCATTTCGTGCTTCTCGAAAGGGCCACTAAATTCACTGGTTGGAGGTCTATTTCGGTCTTGTTCTTGCAATTTAAGCTAATAAGCTGGACATTTATTAGCTCAACTGTGTATCACCTGTGTACAACTGCCGAGAATACCATCATTATCATACACCATGAGTTGAGTAGTTGACACAAATATTCCTTTTGCGAACAACTTCGATTCTATTTCCTGTGGATTTCGTTCTTTTTCGAGAGGGTCCATAAATTAATCAGTTGGAGACTTGGAGGTCTATTTCGGCCTTACTGTTTCAATCTAAGCTGGATTTTATTTTTTTTTTAAATAAAATCTAAGCTGGATTTGATTTGTAAAACGAAAGGCTACGCGGCACTGAAAGTTTAGGATTCAAATAGCTGCAGAAAGCAACAATCAAGGTAGCTAGAAGACACTTCCATTCCCTTCACTCGGTCGTAACCTTTGTCAATTGTCACTTCCATCTTCATCCGCAAGCGGCCCCAACTCGCCGGGCTGTTGCTGCACAACTCCTGCCTGCATGCACGGCCATTAACCCCTTCACTGCAGGCAGATGCTCTCCATGTCTTGTTACCAAAAGTCCAAAACCCTTCAGTAGTTCACTGCAGCTCACCTCCATGGCCATGGCTTTCGAGCTCTCATCTTCCTCATCAGTTCTTCGCCCTAACGCGGCCGGCCGTACGTATAGAGATATACAGTGACCTGTCGCTCTTCACCCCTGAGTTTTGATGCTGCTGCTGCCGTCGTCTATCCAGTATAGTACGTATAGCTGACATGTGGTGTCCGTCCCACTGTAAGTGCACTTTTAGAATTTGAAGTGCAAATTAGTATTGATGGCAAATGACAATATTACCCTTGTAAAGGTAAGAGATGGCAGTAATCATTGCAGAATTATATGGTTTGAAAAACAAACTGGAAAAGTGACCATGTGCCACGTTTACAGTCTGGAATATTTCAGAAGAAAAAAAGTCACACCAAATCTAGAACCGTTACACTGAGGAAAGTGGCGCCAAATTCTAAATTGGAGATGTCGTGTGGTGGTAGAAGTACCTCCAGCACATCACAAACTCCAGCAACCAAACGAGCGACATCCATTCCATCTTGGCATCCTACAATCCACTTCATCATCAACCATAACCATTGATCTAAACACAGTACCGGATGAAGGATATAGACATCCCTTACCTGATCTAAATGAAGAACCACCAGATGAGCAAGAAGATGAAGTCCATGACTGGAAGATGAAGTCTATCGCCTGGAAGAAGTCAAGCTGCTATGCATGGAATAGATCTCAATGTTGATGCTTTTGAGCTACAACAACCAAATGAAGGTAATGTATTCTTTTAATTATATCAATCTATCAAGACTAGCAATCATTTTGTAACGTGGATAGGCTAACAATCAGTATCATAACAAAGGTAACAATCAAAACAACATTTTGTATAGTGTAGTAACAAATGATGCATGTTCATTGGAAAGGGGTAAAACAAGTTATCAGCTCAAGTAATCTTTGGGCTACAATATTAGGTAGAAGAACTTATTACCTTTTTTCTTTGTAGACATAATGGAGTACATGCAAGACTATGGTACGGATGCTGATATTGCAGACATAGCCTTTCATGAAAATGATTTCGAGGACTTTGATTTTGAACATGACCATGCAAATGAAAATATTTCACATCAGTCCAGAAACTTGACAAAAGCTAAAAGACATGCAATTTATGAATCATTGCTTGAGAGAAGTATGCGTGGAAGATTAAAAAAGAACACTACAACTAGAGTTGTTGAAATGTTACAAGTTAGTAGGTATCAAGTGCAACGTGTTTGGCGGAGAGTGAAGGAGTGTCGTGCACAAGGAAGACCAGTGGATGTTAGTTCAAGGAAGGCTAAGAACTGTGGCCGCAAAACAAGACAAGCTGATCTATCTGAGGTTCTTAGTGTTCCCGTACGCAGAAGGACAACTATACGATCTTTAGCTGAAGCTATTGGTGTAACGAAGAGCACTCTACATAGGTGGTTCAAGCAAGGGCAACTATGATGCCACTCCAACACACTAAAACCTCTATTGACGGAAGAAAACAAGAAAGAGAGACTGCAATGGTGTGTTGCCATGTTAGATCAACAGACATTGCCAAATGAACCTAAGTTCATCGATATGGAAAACATCATTCACCTAGATGAGAAGTGGTACAACACTAAAAAAAGGACAAGACCTACTATTTGCTCCCAAGAGAGGAGGAATCATACAGGACTGTGCAAAATAAGAATTCTATTGGCAAAGTCATGTTCTTGACGGCAGTGGCCAGACCTAGATATGATTATGAAGGTAATTATACTTTTGATAGAAACATAAGAGTGTGAGTATTTATCAGAAAGGTACCACACTTGTTTTCACTTTCTTACATTAGTTCGAGGTACTCATTTGTGATCCTTACTTCAATTTATTTCATACAGGAACTAGCAAAACAAAGAAGCCATGATAGAGGAAGGGGAACCTTAGTTACCAAGTCTATCAAGGTAGATCGAGATATTATGAGGTCGTGTATGATTGCTAAAGTTCTAGCAGCTAATGTTGCATGATGGCCTCGAGAAAATGTAGGAAATTCTATTTGGATCCAGCGAGATAATGCTCCTTCTCACGTGCCAGTGCATGATGAACAATTTGCTACTTTTGTAGCACAGATAGGACTGGACATACAGATCATCAACCAAACCTCCAAATTCCCCGAATATGAATGCACTGGACCTAGGATTCTTTGCTTCTCTTCAATCATTAGCCTATGGTACAATCTCTAGGAACGTGGATGAGCTGATTGAGAATGTAAATTTTTTTTTGATGAATACGACCCATCTACTTTGAATAGGGTATTCCTAACACTACAAGGTTGTTTGGTTGAGGTGATGAAAGATGGTGGCGGAAACAGATAGAAGATTCCTCACATGAATAAAGATGGGCTCGAGGCACTAGGAATGTTGCCTAAAAGTCTTAGTGTTGACTGCCAGCTATATGAAAATGTGATGGAGTCTTTAAGAAACTAATTGTATTGGTAATATTGTATAAAACACGACTCGTGCATATAACACGAGTACTTTTGTAATTAAGAATTAGGCACAACATGTAATTAAGCTACTAATTGTATTGCTTTGGCTATATAAACCTTTGTTTTTGTAATTGTAGCATAGGGTGTCCCCCTGTTTCATTTTATAATTCTGCCATAACATTCCAAATTTATAAACCATAAACCAATAGCATGATTAATGGTTCCACTTAAGGCACATATAAGTATAGACATTAATTAGCACATATAAACAAAACGGCATACACAATTTATATTTGAGGGTCACGTAACAGTTCCACTAACACATATAAACACAGACATTCATTAGAAATATAAACATTAACTTACACATACGAGAACTCACAAACATTCCCCATCACAAAGTAGATGTCCATGACCCATCAATATCATTTCGCCATCGCACCAGATGTTAAGTAATAGCAAATGAACTAGGAGTTGAAGAAAGCAGGCACCTGATGAAGACGTCATGGAAGGTTGGATCGATGTGGGCAAGCAACATCTTCAGGCGCGTAACCACCTCCGGGTGCACCTCCTCGCCGGTAGCCGCGTCCGTTGCAACCTTGACGCCATCAGTGAGGCCTCCCGAGGCCGCAACCCTGACGGCATCTGCGGGGATGCCCTCGGCCACCACATCGACGCCATCCACCAAGACCCTATCGGCCCCAACCGCTGTGGCATCCGCGCCAACCGTGGCGTCCCCAAATCGGTGACCTTGGCGCCGCCCAGCTCCACCTCCATGCCAGACTCTTCATGCTCGGAGTCAGGGACGTACATGTTGCCGTTGGTGCCCACGCGCATGTGACCCCACCGCTTGATGAGGTGCCCCCGCACGCAGATCCAGTCTCCACAGCTGCGGCTACCCAGCTTCTATACAAGGTCGTCGTCATTCCCTCCACCGTGGCCGCGTAGCTTTGAGCCCCCACCACGCCGACGGATCCAATTGCGACGGCGTGGGCACCTACCGCCACCAGTCATGAAAGTGAGGTGGATGAGCGTTGGATTGGGAAAGGGTAAGGGGAACGCGCGCGGATGGAGGATGCTAAGGGGTTAGGAGGAGATCTGGAACGCGCGCACAAGGAGAGGGAATGGGGCGATGAGGCGTTGTCGGGGGTCGGGTTGCTGGATCCATGGCAGCAGAAGCGAGTGGTGATGTGAAGACGAGCGGTGCGGGATGCTGGTCGTGCGGAAGAAGATAGAAGAAACGAGTGGAAGGAACTAGGGCCCCGTTTGGTTCTTTAGGAGCTCCTAAAATTCCTGTCACATCGAATGTTTAGATACTAATTAGAAGTATTAAATATAGACTAATTACAAAACCAATTTCACAGTTGGAGGCTAATTTGCGAGACGAATCCATTAAACCTAATTAGTCCATGATTTGACAATATGGTGCTATAGTAAATATGTGCTAATGATGGATTAATTAGACTTAATAGATTCATCTCGTGAATTAGCTTCCATTTGTGTAATTAATTTTATAATTAGCCCATGTTTAGTCCTCCTAATTAATATCCGAATATTCGATGTGACATAAATTTTAATCCGAAGTAAAGAATCAGACACGCTAGGCCATTCCAGCTTTCAGGTTCCGGCTGGTGTACTTCATTTTTTAATTAATAAATGGAGCTCACAAAGACTCAGTCTGCCGGCTGCCTGGGCCAATGCTTACACCAATAGCTGCTGTTAATTTGGAAAAAAAATTGAATCCCACCAGTGCAGTTAGAAAGGAACGGAGGGAGTATGTTCGTCATGGTTGCAGTCTCGCTGGTCTCCCCTCTGTGGCGTGGCCCCTGACGGAGTGAGTCACCATAGGCGCAGGCGGGTCCCGCGAGGCCGCCAGCACGGCAGCACCCGTGCTTCGCTTGACCGCTTTAAATTCTCGCTGCCTCTCCTCTCGTCTCGCTTCAGACTTCAGTAATCACAGTACTGATCTACGCCCTGAGCCTGGCCCGGACAGCCGGCAGCTAGCTTAGTCCAGTCCCGCGCTGCAACCCAACTCGCCGGGGGTGTGGGCGCCGCCTCGGGGTTCGCTCACCATGGTCTCCTCGGCGCAGCTCAGGCGGCTCAAGCCCCTGTACCAGCTGGTGGTGAACAACATCCTGGCCATCGTCGCGGTGCCGTTCGCCGCCGCGGCCGTGCTCAAGGCGGCGGAGCTGGGTCCCGGCGAGATCCTGGCGCGCCTCCGCGCGCTCCGGCCCGCGCACATGTTCCTCGCCGCGTTCCTGCCGGCGGCGGCGGCGGCGCTGTACCTCAGGCTCCGCCCGCGCGCGGTGTACCTGGTGGACTACGCGTGCTTCCGCACCAACCCCAACTGCCGCGTCCCGTTCGCGACGTTCCTGGAGCACTCCCGCGTGTGGCCGGGCTTCGACGAGCGCAGCGTCCGGTTCATGACGCGGCTGCTGGAGCGCTCGGGGCTGGGTGAGGAGACGTGCCTGCCGTACGCGCAGCACTACATCCCGCCGTCCCGGGACCTCGAGTCCTCCCGCGCCGAGGCCGAGCTCGTCATCTTCTCCGCCATCGACGACCTCCTCGCCAAGACCGGGCTGTCCCCGCAGGACATCGACATCCTCGTCGTCAACTGCAGCCTCTTCGCGCCGACGCCGTCCTTCACCGACATGATCATGCGCCGGTACAAGCTCCGCGAGGACGTGCGCGCCGTGCACCTCGCCGGGATGGGGTGCAGCGCGGGGCTCATCTCCGTGGAGCTCGCCCGGAACCTGCTCCAGGTGGCGCCCCGGGGCGCGCACGCGCTAGTGGTGTCCACGGAGACCATCACCCCCAACTACTACATGGGGCAGGAGCGCGCGATGCTGCTCCCCAACTGCCTCTTCCGCATGGGCGGCGCGGCGGCGCTGCTCTCCACCAACGGCGCCAACGCGCGGTTCCGGCTGGCGCGCGTGGTGCGCACGCTCCGCGGCGCCTCGGACAGCGCCTACCGGTGCGTGTACCAGGAGGAGGACGACCGGGGCAACGTCGGGATCAACCTGTCCAAGGACCTGATGAACATCGCCGGCGACGCGCTGAAGGCGAACATCACGGCGATGGGTCCCCTGGTGCTGCCGGCGTCGGAGCAGCTGCTGTTCGCGCTGTCCTTCATCGCGCGGAAGGTGCTCAACAACCGGATCAAGCCCTACATCCCGGACTTCCGCACGGCGTTCGAGCACTTCTGCATCCACGCGGGGGGCCGCGCCGTGATCGACGAGCTGCAGCGCAGCCTGACGCTGTCGGACGAGCAGGTGGAGGCGTCGAGGATGACGCTGCACCGGTTCGGGAACACCTCCAGCAGCTCGCTCTGGTACGAGCTCGCCTACATCGAGGCCAAGGGCCGGATGCGCAGGGGCGACCGCGTCTGGATGATCGGCTTCGGCTCCGGGTTCAAGTGCAACAGCGCCGCCTGGGAGTGCATTCGCCCCGCCGCCAACGCCGACGGGCCATGGGCAAACTGCATCCACCGGTACCCCGTCCACATCCCCGACGTGCTCAAGCACTGACCGCCCCGTCCGTACAGCCGCCGTTCCTGCAGCCCTCTCCGTCCGGTGTCGCGCATCTCCCAGTACATCTCCATTACTACTCTTCTGTGTTGTGTTCCCTAAACCGTTGGCAACAGCGACCGGGGCCGGCCATGAACTCGAAATTCGGGGGTCGAGGACTTGTCGTGTCAGCGAGCAGCGGCGGCGGCGGCGGGCTGGTCGTCATAAAGGCGGCGGGTCGGGTCAGGCTCTGGTGCATGTGCGCCGGGAGGGCAAAACGTGATCACGTCGTCCTCTTCCAGGAGGGCGGCTGCCGGCTTTACACGTACACTCGTTGGATGTGACTCGTGTCGTGTCGTGTTCCCACTTCCTTTTCTCGATGTGTGTTTTTTGTGTTTCTTTTGATTCATTCATCCAGTATAAGCATAAGCAGAGAGACGAGAGCTAGAAGAACAAGGAGAAGAAGAAAAAGCTTGATGTATTTGTGTACCTTACCTACTCTATCAATATAATGAATTGTTTCAATTTAAGTAGTGCCTGCACCTGCATGCATCGCCGTGAGCTGAGACCCAGGCCTTGTTCTTGTTTAGTTCCGCGAAGTTGGCGCCGCCAAAATCATTGTACGTCACTATAGCATTTCGTTTGTATTTGGTAATAATTGTTCAATCGTTGACTAATTAGGTTTAAACGTTCGTCTCGCAAAGTACAACCAAACTGTGTAATTAGTTTTTAATTTCGTCAATATTTAATACTCCATACATGTACCGCAAGTTTAACGTGACGGTGAATCTTCTTTTTGCATAGTGCTAAAGTTTGGGTTTTGTTTAGTTGCCCAACTTTGGACAACCAAAAATATTGTAGCGCAACTGTAGCGTTTCGTTTCTATTTGTGAATTATTGTCCAAATATTGACTAATAAGGCTTAAAAGATTCGTCTCGCAAAGTACAACAAAACCGTGCAATTAGTTTTTGATTTCATCTACCTTCAGTACTCGCTGAATGTACCGCAAGTTTGATGTGATGGGGAATCTTCTTTTTACATAGCCTTGTTTAGTTGCCAAAATTTGGAGTGCCAAAATTACTGTGCCAGCACTGTAGCACACTGTAGCGTTTCGTTTGTATTTGTGAATTATTGTCCAAACATTGACTAATTAGGCTCAAAAGATTCGTCTCGCAAAGTATAACAAAACTGTGCAATTAGTTTTTAATTTCGTCTACATTTAGTACTCCATGCATGTACCGCAAGTTTGATGTGATGGAGAATCTTCTTTTTGTATAGTGCCAAAGTTGGGAGTTGGGGTGAACTAAACAAGGGTATAGTACCAAAGTTTGGATTTTGGGAACTGTTTGACCTTGGATGCTGGGGAAGGCGCCAGATTGTTCACTGTTGCTGTTTGCCCGTTGCGACTGTGCCGTGCACTGCAGGCATGCAGAGCCTGGCAGTGTCATTTCATTTTCCCCCACCGGTGCAGGTCGCTTCCGCGGATTAATTATCCCGGCTGACACTGGCCGGCGCCGAGCTTTTAGCGCATGGGTTTGAAAGCGCCGTACGCGCGAGAACGCGTACGTGTCGCCGCTGCGGTCGCGTGGGTGTCCTCGCAGAAATAATTCCTTATTCAACATTAGAATTCCGACTCGTCCTTTTTTTTTACCCTTCAAATTTCTTCTTTGACACTTGTTTCGATTTTCATCCTCAAAATGACACTGCCGTCAATGTGGAGTGCTAACAGCGTTAAGTGTCAATAGAAAAGACGTTTTTGCCCCCACATTTGAGATCTCAATGCAATTTTGTTCGTAAATTTTAACAGATAGCGCTGCAGTTGCTTGCATCATTTTTTCTACCACTTGTAACCAAAATTTGCATCAATTTATTTTTGCATCATTTAGAACCAAATCTGCAAATCGGACAGCATAGACGAGGTGCCTTCAGGTGCGCTGTCTCTAGACTCTGGAGCCGCGCTCAAGGACGAGCACCCAGTTCAACGCCGGCGCCTCTACTCGCTCCGCCTAGCCATCGAGGCTGGCTCCCGCTGCTCCTAGACGGCCGTCAATGCCCGCACCCGCTGCTGCCACGCAGCTGCCAAGGCTCGCGCCCGCTGCTCCTGCACGGCCTGCGCTCGCCGCTCCCAGACGGCCATGGTGGCCCGCACACGCCGGTGCCGCGTGGCCGTCGAGGTCCGCTTCCTCTGGATCAGCGCCGCCATCGTCCATACGCGCTGGCTGCCGCCTCAGAGACGCCGAATCTCCCTACCACTGCCACTGGGAAATTCTGAAGTTCAGGATGAGACGTGAGAGAGGAAGCGTGCGAAAGGGAAGAATCGATTCCTCTGGTTAGACTGGCACGGGGTAAACGGCTCTTGGTCAAGGGTAATTTTGTTCTCTCACGAAAAAACTGACAGGTCTCCAAGGACTTTTGATGGCAGGGATTCCGTCAGCAGTGTCATTTTAGGGATGAAAGTTAAAATTAATGTCAAATAAAGAAGAATTTTTTAAAAAAGTTAAAAAAAACGAGTCATTTTACTGATATCAAATAAGAAATTATCTCAATGAACGAATGTCCGGCGACGGCGGGGCCGGATGCGCGCGGCCGGCCGTGCTCATGCACGATACTTCCGGATCACGGTGAGCAGCCGTCATCTTCGTGGAATTGTGCGAACCGAGCGCGCTCCCCGCTTCATTTTCCTCTCGAGTTCCAGGTGCGCGGCGACGAGCCGACGACGGCTGGCTGGACGCGAAGCGAGCGCGCCGTGCGGCCGCGGGTGTTTCCTTTTTTCGGCCGGTGCCTGTACGTCCGCCCAGTTGCCACAACCGAACCAACAGCTCGTGAGGTCCATGGAGATCCGCCCGATTGCTCCACGATGATGGCAGGTGACCGAGGAGGCTGTTCCAACTACCAAACGGCTAACCGGGGACGATTCAATTCGCCAGTCGGATCCTGCTGCTCGAGACTGCCCTTTTCCGTGCTTGTTGGGAAGGCGAACTGAGAGGCGCGCGGGCACTCCTCTGTCTTCTTCTCCCGCCCGAAATTGGCAACGCCACGATCGCGGGAGAAGCCCGTCTGCGTCACTTTCAGCACCCGGACGACGTTAGCGATCTGGATCCCTGGGAATTGGGAAAGGAACAAGCACATGGGGAATCAGCTGTTTTGATCTTCTCGCGGCGTGCTGACAGCTGATAGATCGACCATCAGAAGCATAGTGTACCTGACTTGATCTGAACACATGCATATCTTGGGCATGCGGACGTGGACATGTCCCAGCTGCTTCTCTGACTTCACGCCGAGTAGGTATTGCCAAATGCATTACTACGTAGCAATGAGTGTCGAGAGAAACATTGCTGCCGTCTGTATACTGCAGACAAGGGCAGGTTGAGATGGACATATCACATATGCGCATATCAGTGCATCACACTGCCACCAGGCACCAGCATTTGTTCCTTCTTTTAGGACAGGAGGCCACCAGTGAGTGTGAGACGGCGAAAGTATCAACCGTGTCCTGGGCCGGATAGAAGCCCCAGTGGGTTGGGTTTGGTATCCGAATCTTGGGCCGTGGCTCATTGTTCTCTAACGAATTTTGAGTCCACATAACATGTTTGCCTTTCTCTCTGTCACCTTGGGGACCCTCCTCCCTATTCAAAGCTGCAAACGGGACATCTAGTAACGACCAACAAACAATAGAATTTAATTACTTTTACACGATTTGTTTTAATCAAATCCTATAAATGTTAAAATGGTATAGCCTGGACTACCAAAATTTCAACCCCATGAATATCTTTCGGATTAGTTTGACGGGTACGGATGGTCAGGGATGAAGCTGGGATTGGAAGAGGAGGGGGCCAACTAAGTTAATTCATGCACCAAATATTAAGAACATTTTTCTAATCTCAAGGTTTATAGTAGAAAAATTGAGACCATGAGGGGCCATGGCCCCTGCCAGCCCCCTACTGGCTTCGTCCCTGCGGATGGCAACATAGGGCGCGTTTGTATATTGTCCAGTGCCCTGTCCTGCCAAATTAGATTGGCCGGACAAATTCTGGCGACGAAATCGGTTGTCGCGATTTGGTCGTGCATGGCCTGAAAAATGAACTGCGCGTGGGCTACCTGTACGGTGGCCTGCCCACTTCATCATCCCTCACCCAGCCCTTGTTTACTTGGAAAGTTGGGAGGTGCCAAATTGGTATTTTGCCATAAATGCGACACTGTAGCGTTTCGTTTGTATTTGTGAATTATTGTCCAAATATTGACTAATTAGGCTCAAAAGATTCGTCTCGCAAAGTACAACAAAACTGTGCAATTAGTTTTTGATTTCGTCTACATTTATTACTCCATGCATGTACCGCAAGTTTGATGTGATGGGGAATTTCTTTTTGCATAGTGTCAAAGTTGGGAGTTTTGTGGGAAGTAAATAAGGGCCCAGTCACCCCCCCCTCCCCCACACATGCAGTCCTGCTCCCAATTGTCATCCGCTCAACAAGAGTGATTGTCGCCATACTAACTATATCGAAGACTCTCTCTTCGCGCCAAGTACACGCCTATGTATCTCTCCATCCTTGTGCAACGATGAGGTCCTCCATTCTCACCATTGCCCTATCCGCTTACCATGGGCCTCCTCCATCGACGGCGCAGCAGGGGGCGCTTGCACCTGCACAGGACGCATTGTTGAAGCAACGGTGCCTGGAAGATGGGCACCTGAAGCTCGAGGCCACCTCCCACCCGGCCCTCTTCGCCTCCTCCGAGCTCCTCACCCTCCCGGCCCTCTCCAAGGTACGCCGCCCCGCCTCGGCCTCCTCCTCTGCCACTTTCCTTGGCGCTCGCCGCCGGTCAAAGGGTTAGGGTTTAATTATTCTTTTTCCCGGGGCGATTGGGTAGGGTGTGGTTGGATCTAACGCAGTGTGTGCTGGTTGTTTTGTTCGTTTGCGCAATGTGTGCGGTTGGATCTAACGCAGTGTGTGCTGGTTGCTAGATATTGTGGTTTTTTGATCAATCCGGAGACAGCTCTGAAGAGTGCTTGAACACAGTGATTTGGTGAGTTATCCTCTTTAATGGGAATCGTCCAGGCCGTGAAGATGCATCAGTGGTGTCGGACACCGTCAGGAGGATCAGGTAAAAAATTCTTGCATCCCCTGTTGGTATGATTCGTTTTCTTATTATATGGGGTTGCTTTGGTCCTCTCCAGTTTTTTGCAGTATTCAACACTGCATAATCTAAATGCATCTCTTCCGTTAGTCTGATTACACCTTTTGCTCTATCCATCGTTTAATCATTATAGCTTCTGTGAATTAGGTCCAAGTTAATTATGTATTTTTGCCAGATTAGCAATGAATCATAGTTTTATGAACACTTCCGTACGTGAAACTGATGTTTCAAAATCCTTTCAGTTTTTGCCATAGAAGATCACAGATTTCAGTTATAAAGCTTGGACAATTCAGTATCCATTGGCTCTATCATGGTTCTCTTTTGCCATAGAAGATCACTTATATCAGTTATAAAGCTTGGCAATTCAGCATCCATTGGCTCTATGGAATTATTTGAAGAAAAATGAGCGATGGAGAAAGGTATGTTATAGTTGCTGTTACAAGGCTCCAGTGTTTTCTTTCTTTTGAGTTTTTGGTCAATTTCTTTGTCTTGGTTCAGTAAATAATTTTGTTTATTCAGTGAGCCATGAGCCATTTTTCATATTGGATATTTTATGAAACATGTATAATGCATAAACGGTCACATATATTTAGTGTGGCTTGGTAAGGTAGCAAGGTACTTATTTATTCCTAAGAGCAGGATAACCTGTTTATCTCTAGGGCCCTACTATTTCAGCTGGAAGCATCATAGTTCTCTTTTGCCATAGAAGATCACACATTTCAGTTCGAAAGTTTGGGCAATTCTGCCTCCGTTTTCTCTATGGAGTTATTTGAAGAAGAATGTGTGAGCACTCATAGTATCGGCCGCGGCGGCCGCGGTGGTCATCGCGGTCGTGACGACGCTGTCTGTCGGACTCCGTGCGTTCGCAGCTCCGTGCCTGGATCGTGTGACGCGTGTCGTGCGCCCCACCCAAGCGGCTGTGTGCCGAGGCTGCGGGGCGCTGTGGCGCTAGCGCCCCTCCCGCGGGTTGCTCAGCTTCCTGCTGGCCACCTACTGGTGCGGCGGGCGCGCGGGACCCTTAGGGACCGCCCGCGCTCCGTGTCTGATGGCTGCTACTCGCTTCTTGTCTCCATTGGAGGGAACTCTCCGCCTGCTGGACCGCCGTGGTCTCAAGCAGACCCTTAAGCTCGCGATGGATGCACAAGCCCTCGGGGTCTTGCGGCTAAGGGATTGAGCGCAAAATCATTGCCGCGGCGGCCACATTCTGGCTAGCACGGGCGCAGCGGTGGACTCCGTCTTCGTCGCACATGATCTGCTCATGCACGCGATGGGAACGATTGTGGGCCGCTCCGGCCGCCTGTTCCCCCCGTTGCTTGCTGAGCTCGGCGCACTCGTGCTCCAGCTGGGCGCGCTTGCCTTCGAGCTCCGCCGCTTCGGCGGCGAGGCATTCCGCTTTTTCGCGGAGGCATACCTCGCTTTCCTCCGGCGTGCGCTGGATCGGCTGCGCGCGCTACCCGTGAGGAAGGGTGTGCACAGCAAGCTCTTCCATGAAGCACTCCCTCGACAGGTTATCACGGTGGACGAGGTCCACCTCCGACGAGGAGCTGCACGCGGAGTGGATCTCCATGAGGTCATGGAAGGATGCCGATGCGTACTCCGCCGCATCGACGAACGTGGGGTTCGCGGGGTCGGGGCGAAGCCTGCGCTCGAGGTCCATCTGGAAGAGCTGGGCTATGTCCTGGAGACCATACGGCAGCTGAACCATAGGGTCCCAGAACTCACTCTCTGGGGGGAGTAGGGCCTCCCCCGAGAGCTGGGTGAAGACGTTGGCCAACACATAAAAGGTGCGGCGGCAGGCCTCGGGCTCGGGGCCCGCCCCAAGGTGTACGTCGATCTGACGTGCTAGGGCATCGCCATTGATGGGCAACGCGGCGGGGTCGCCACTTGGTGGCGTCCCCTCCAGCTCAGGCTGGACGGGGAGCTCCTCTTCGAGGAGCTGTAGGTGACCTAGCTGGTAGGCGACGAAGTCCAGGCTTCCGAAATGGAATGCCTAGGCTGGAAGAAAGCTAGGGACGAGCTGCAACTCACCCCCAGCATTGATAGCGAACTCAAGGCTCCCAAAGCGAATGGTGTCGCCCGGGGCAACGCCGCTGCCGGTGCTAAGACCGAAGGAGGCCATTGAAAGCTAGCGAGGAATGCGCGACTGCCCCTACTTGGCGCGCCAACTGTCGATGTTTCGGACCGCCGACTGGTGATTGTATGTCGTGTTCTCCTCACTTCCGATGGCTTGCACACAAGAGACAAGGAGTTATACTAGTTCGGGAAAATCCCTACGTCCAGTTTTGACAGGAGTCGTCATGTTCCTTGGATCAAGTGCACTGGGCTTACAACGGGGTGCTTGCAAGCAAGCGTTCGTGCGATGTGTGGGTGTGTGCGTTGAATGAGAGAGAGAGAGAGAGGAGGCCTGGTTCCCCTTATATAGGCCAGGGACCGGACAATGACATTGAGAAATGGAGGGGATCCCCGACCTCAGTGGTCGGGGGTTGTGGCGTGGTCGGGTCTTCCTTGCACCAAGAGGCCTCCTTGTCCTGTCCCCTTGGCTGGTCGTGGACTTTGCACGCCTTGTACAGTGGCTCCTGTGCATCGTGGGTTGCTTACGCACGGCCCGACCTGCTCCGTGGCGTGCTCCTATCCTGTCCACCAACTCTATGGCAATGAACGGGACGGGTGCTGTTGCTGTCGTCCGTACTGGTGACGAATGGGCGGGCCGTAGTTAGTGGCCTGGACGGGGCGCGCCGCTCGTCCCGGTTTTCCCCGACCTCTTTAGTGCGCTCACGGCCGCTCCTCGCCGTAACATCTGTTGTTGGGTCCCACCTTATCTGCGGGACCGTACCGGGCCTGGCATAGTAGCATGGCCTTGATCTTGACGGGTTTCTTTGATGGCGAAGGCGATGATGACGCTGGGGCGCGTGGGCGCGTACTGCTGTGCGTGGCCTCATCCTGCAGGCCGTCTTGGGCGGTCCGAAGGGTGTAGCCTCACCCTTTGTTGTGCATACATCTATGGGCTCACCAGAAGGTTTGGACAGTCCTAGATATATGGTTGTACACCAAGATGTGTTAGACATAAGACTACGTTGCAGGACGGCGTGGTCTACCTAGAGGATAAGAACTAGTCGAGGATTAGGAAACTACTCGTAGCAAATAGAGTATGACTCACTAGTCGAATCTGACTAGTATTCTTGTGAACAACCGACCTGTAACCCTGCCCCCGGCGATATAAGACGAGGCAGGGATCAGTTCAATACAACCAACACACAGGACGTAGGGTATTACGCAATCTAGCAGTCCGAACCTATCTAAATCGTGTGTTCGAGTTCACTTTCGAGTTCCTGATCTTGGCGAGCCCCACGCACTAAACACTACCTCGGGCATCCCCCTCGGTAGGTTGCCGTGTCTAAACACCAACACCCTCGGACCCCCTGGTTAAAGGTCGTCTCCTCTCGCCCGGTCATGTCTCCGGCGTGGGGCGGTCAGGGGGGCCACACCGTGCATTTAATGCCTCTCTACGGCGCAGGTCTTCCTGAGTCAAGGAGTGGGTGAGGCGTTGTGGGCCCCTTGCGGGCCCCGCCCCTGAGCTGGCTGAGCCGGCGAGTCATGGCTCCTGTCTTCCGACCAAGGGAGGTCAGGCGGTGGACCGCAACGTCGTCTGGCCCGCTTCCAGGATGCTTCTAGCTGTTGGGTCTTTGGCCTTTTGGCGCTTGGTTGCCTTAGCCCCTTTCCTGAGGGTACCCTTGGTATAGGTACCCGTCACCCATCTTAGCTCTAATTGGCAAAGGAGTACCATGTGATGAAATAAGCAAATCAAAGGAACGAGAAGAGGTAACATGTTGGCTGAAAGTCTGAAGCATCAATGGATTACTTCAGTGACTAATTTTCATAGGGTACTAATTTTGCATGTAAAGTAGATTTCTATCCCTGATTATGAAGACACTTTGTTATTCGGAAAATAGATGGATTTGTACTAAAAGTTCAAATCAAAATTATACTCAGTACATTTACGGAACTGAAAGAATACGTAGCACCGCAGGTATGTAGAATGAAGACCTTGCAAACTCAGTAATAGAACATGCAAATTCAGAAATTTTGGAGACCAGTTGAACAGAAGTTGCTGTGACCAAGTACATATAGAGTTTTTTGAAACATGCAGCCACAAAGTAGTTTGAAATCGGATGGTCTATACCCTGTTCTCGTGGATTACCACTGATGTCATCATTTAACACAAATCTGATTTAGAGGATTATTGGTCCCCCTATATATGATTGAGTGAACTGAATATATGCTTCAGTTGGCAATAAATATGCAATTTTTAAAAAAACATTTCATTTTAATTCGAATATATGATGTATTTTTCCCATGTTGTGATTCATTTATAGATTATAGATTGTTGGATTTAATACAGTCCTTGACACAAGAAAGAAAAATGATGTTTGATGCACAATAAGCTTCACAATCCTTGTTTTCACTCTTTTGGCCACACGATTAAAGCATCGTTGCTGAATCTAGCGTGCAATTAAAAAGTAAGATGGTCTGTTCTCGAAATGGCTTGTACGATGTATTGGATGATTGGGTAGACAATATTTTAGTGAAGCATAGGTTGCTTTCTGTCTACTCAATTCTTACTTTATTTGTTTCAGAAACTGATTGAAAGATGCTAGGTATTTCTTTCCCCTTGTGATCTTGCTACAATGCTACTTATTGTCTTGCCAAATGCTTTGGTTGCTGAAACATGCTTGGTTCAGATTTGGTCTGATTGGTGTGATTTGTGCAGAACTGGGGTGTTGTATAAGTTGCTGGTGATAGGAAGCATGCTCAAGATGGACGCAGTGCTGCCTAGGATGGATGACAAAATCAAAAGCTGGACGAGAACGAAGTGACTCACTGTTTGACCTTTTCCTGCTTGTTTTTTGTGATGATTACTAGGAGCTGTTGTTATTTTAGTTTTTTTGGAAAGCCCTGCTAAGTTTTGAGAGGGAATTATCTGGTAATCTCTGCACGGGAAAAATTCTTTGACAATTATAAATACTAAACTAAACAAGGCTTAGATAAAGTGAGAGATAGTGTCATGAGACATACCAAAACCGACAATTATAAATTCATGAGATGTTGCAGATGAGAAAGATGTGGTTGTAAATATGGGACATGGAGGAGTAGGAGGCACTGCAGCTGCCGATCTGGGTAAGAACTCTTATTGTCGGTTTTGGTACTGTAATTTCATAACAACTCTTTGTTTCTTTAGATTAGATGTGGTTGCAAATGATTGAGATTAGTAAATTGATGGGTTCACTGTTCGGTTTTATATTCTTAAGAATTGTACAGTTTTTAGTTTAGTTCATTTCCCAGTTGTGTTACTGATGTAGTGTGATTCCAATGTTATTGTAATCATAGGACAGATGAAACCAAATTGTTAATGTACTATATTGATGCAATACTATACCTCATGTTGGAATGCAAATGAGCGTGACAAAACAGAAAGCAATCTCATGATGTTGTTCATGTGCGCATCTGAAATCACAGTGAAGCCTTCCGTGCTCGACTGCTACTCTGTACAAGCACGTGTAAGGAAGAGAACTGCAGAGCTTGCTTCTTGTGCACCCATTGTATGTATTTCAGTTGCTGAGTTGAAGGATATGATCCAAAGGATTTATGAGCTTCAGAAATATGTGGAAGCTTTTCGTAGTCTTTGGTTGGTCTCCTTGGATTTTACGAGATATTAACCTTCCACTCTTGGGAAAAAAAAAATGGAAGATTTGGACTGTTTTCAGCTTACCATTTATTATCCCCCTCCCCCCCCCCCCCCCACACCCCCGGCGCGCGAACAGATTGCTTTCATATACGTGGTTTATCCTGCTCTTGTACTGGTTTATATGGGACACGATGCTTTTACTGCACAACATTACAACTTTAAGAGTAGTTATCATATTGGATTTTATGTGTCAGTACCAGATAAATTTTTTATTTTCCTTTGCTCCTTTTTTAATTTTTAGTAAAGTAATTTGTTATCGCAATATTCATTTAAAACATCGGACTGTGTTTGTAGAATCACTCAGATCGCCTGTTCTGGTGAGTGTAGTTGGAATCAAGCAATTAGTACTGGAACTTTTGCAATCATCAAGCACTGCTCTTCATTATGCTGTTTTTTCTGGAGTGAAGATTGTGCATACATGGTCCAGAGTGCATGGTCAGATATACATACCAGAAATCAATTGGACGCTGATGATACTGTGCCTGGCTGTTAATATTGGCTTCAGAGACACAAAGCACTTGGCAAATGCACAAAATAAAGAAAAAGCGAGCTCATTTAACTATCTAGACGATTGTGGTGTCATTTATGCGCTTCATGCATTTATTTGAGCACGGTGCAGCTTGGCTTTGCATATATAATATATTTGATTGCCATATGGTGCAACAAGGCTGAGAGGATATATTAGCTAGAGCTATTTTAGATTGAGAGGATCATTTTCTCACAATGGGGTTTCTTCTCTTCTTTTTGCTACCAAGCTGAGACGATTCGTATTAGCTAGAGCTATTTTGATTATGGTGCAGGATTAACTGTGGTGTATACCTGTAGTCGCACAATGCAAATACATACGACATGTCCAGTGTTTTGAAATATGCAATATGATGGGCGTGTTACAAAAACTGTGATTGTTTCTCTGACTCGTTTTAAAAACAAAATATGGAATTCTGAAAGGTCAAATCTGTAGGTTGATATCTGGAAGCTATTAAACAATTAAAGTGTGCAATCTGGAGTTAATGTGGAGTGGAAAAATTCAGAAACTTTCTGAATCCTTTTTGAGAAAAAGGAAGAACAGATTCTTGTTTAGTAAAAAAAAATTGTTCCCTAAATGGCTGATCTTTTCAAACAATATAGATGAGTTCACATCTCATATATAGCTACCCAATTCATGATCCCCAACTATTGTAGTGCAACTCGAAATAAAATGCAGAGTGCAACAAGGAAGGTACATGTATCAGACTTTAATTTCTTAACAGCCGGCTGCTCGATCAACTCCCAGTAACATATCTGTATGTCCTTTTTTTTATCACGTGCGGCACGCACGCACGTGCACTTCCATTAGTAATCTAGTAGTAATACCTACTTTGAGTTTGATTGCTCTCTCTCATCGTTGGAGCTGTAACTCAAGAAAGTGTTAATAGATTTTGTAAATGGTACGCTCAAATTCAGAATATAAAGGTAAGATGACACGCCAGGAACATTCTCATCGTTGTAAGGCCACCGATAAACTAACAAAAGCATGGCAAATCAAAAGATCTCAAAAAGCAATAGTTTCAAGAATGAGGGTCCTGTTTGTTTCAACTGCATTTTTTTAGCTTTTCTAAAAAAACCAACGCTTGCTTTAGAAGATGCATTTAGCTTCATGACTCAAAAAGATATAAAAAAGTTTATAAAACTGAGTTTTCCAACTTTCTATATAAACCCATCTTTCCTGAGCTTCTAGCTTTTCTGGAAACCGCACAAGAAATTCGTTGTTTATTTAAGCTTCTGACTCTTTACACTGAGAAACTGCTAAGATCAAACAAACAGCCTTGAGTATGAGCCCTTGCACATGCCCAATATATTGACCTTACTATATTGTTAGGTAGTTTTTCCAATTCCAATGCATATAATTTGTGCTCCCAAGCTTGAAAATATCTCCGCTCTCTAATTACTAATAATGATCTAGCCATGTCGCACATGTCGGAGAAGTAAAGCTATGTCGCAAATATGAGTTGAAGCCTCGATGAGGAGAGGTCCGCTGTTTCATGTTTGCAAGAATACGTTCAATACGCTGAGCGAAGGTAGATGGAACAACGGGTCTGTTGCTCCCCTCTCCCGTTCCGTTCGATCGACCTCGGCCCCGAAATTCGCAGGAAGCGAGAGCACGCGCTGGACCCGAATCTAACGACCACCGGTTTCTTTTCTTCCTTTGTTTCGCGACGGAATAATGGCCTGCGCCGGCCGGCCCCCGTCTGTTGTCCGACGACCCATGCCGTGCTGCTGCGTCGCCGCACCTGACCGTATCGCGCGCTGCCGTTGGGACCGGCCAAAGTTGACGCGCCCCACGACGGCAACTAACCCCTGCCCGGCCAGCCCACACTGTTATCCTATTAGCCTGTCACCAACTATAACCCGTCCGTCCCCGCGTGGATCCCCCGCGGCGGCGTCTCCAATGAGCCACCCTGTGCTGCTGTGCAGGGGCATGTGGTAGTTTGCTACGGTAATGCATTGCGGATTTGCAGTTTTACTAGCAGGCTACTAAGCAGTAGTAGCATAACATGGGTTACTGCAGGTGGCGAGAGGTGTCACTCGTGGGGTCCTTTCTTGATAATGCCGAGTCTAATCATGTCCCAAATTATGGTACGGTCTACTACTGTTACAGGGGAGCTACCTTGACGTTGTTTGCTCAATGGAACGTGAATGCAAAAATCTATCATTTGATCGTGGACCACTCCACCGAATCTTTTATTGATCGTGGATTAGCTCTTCATTACCGGCTGCCCTCATTTCACTCCTTAC
Source organism: Setaria viridis (assembly GCF_005286985.2). NCBI lineage: Eukaryota > Viridiplantae > Streptophyta > Magnoliopsida > Poales > Poaceae > Setaria > Setaria viridis. The sequence goes on from NC_048263.2 coordinate 36,602,491, forward strand.
ATTAGTATTTTCAGCTAACGAAAAAGTGGACAAACAATTTATCACCTTCAATTAACGTTCATACACACGTACTCCGCCAAGATTCGTAGCCTGAGCCCTAGGGCACACAGAATTTCTTCGACGCCGCCACACTGGATCCGGATCGCCAGTTCACCCAGGCCAGGCTTGAGAAGATGAAAACCCAAGCGCCTGCACCCAGTTCGGACAGCCATTTGTTTAGTCCCCACCACCCCCCTCCGCTCCGCTGTGCGGCGCCCGGGAATCACTCCGCACGCGAACTGCAGTCGCGGACACCCCACGCCCAGCTCAGCTCGGCACCACCACTCCATCGGCCGCGGCGGAGGCAGGCAGCAGGAGCTGGAGCCCATCGAGCCGCGGCCGGCACGGCAGGCACTCGCTAGCCTTTTCTTTAATCCGGAACCCCTCCCTGAGCTCCCCCGCACTACACTGCATCCCTCCCGCGACGTTTGACATTGGGCGCGGGCGCATGGCCCCTTCCCCACCACCGCCACCTCGTCGTCTCCTTCCACTCCCCCTCCCCCGACTCCACGCGGAGTGGTGAGCTGTCGCCTGTCGCCTCTCCGGGCGAGCTGAGGCGGCGGCGAGGAGCGCGCGCTCGTCCTCGTCGCAATGGCGGCGGAGGCGGCGGCGGAGATCGTGCGGGAGATCGCGGCGGTGGGCGCCGCCGACCTGGCCGCCGCCGCCGAGCCGCTGCGCGCGGACTGCCTCCGCCTCGCGCGGAAGGTGTCCCTGCTGTCGCACCTCGTCGCCGAGGTAGCCGAGGCGGGGGAGGGCGACGCGGCGGCGGCGGCGTGGGTGCGCGAGCTGGTGAGGGCGCTCGAGGCAGCCAGGAGGTTCGTCGACCTCGGGCGAGCGCCGCCGACGCCGACAGCCGCGGCGGGGGCGTCAGATCAGGTGAGGAGATGCTGGGATGGTCTCGTATGGTTGCCTGAAGCGTTCCGCTCAAGCTGCATTGCTCGTTAGTCGGTGCGTTCCCCGTTGGGGGATTCCGTCGAACACCTGTGGCGCGTGTTCAAAGTAGTTCTGTTCGTCTGTTTGCTGCCCCCTCTTGCTTCGTTCGGGGTCGGCTGTTAATTACCGCACTGCCCTGCATCTGTAGTTGACGTAGCAACTAGTTTATCTGTGATTGTTGGGATTCCCGATTCCGTCAAACTCTTGATGTTCGCGTCTAATTTGTCTGTTGCCCTTCAATTGATTCCCACTTTAGCCCTTCAATTTACTAATTGATTGCTGCAAAGGCCCCATGGAATTTGTGAATATGTCAGTTGACGATATCTAGCATCTTCAGCAAGGAGGAGCAGAGATCGGATTTCAACCTGGTTTCATATTACCTGACATGCTTGTCGTGTGGTCATCTAAAAAGGGTCATTGTCAGTGTTTTTCACTGATTACTGAAACTATCCTCCTTTTAGAAGAGAAACACTTCCAAGGCTTTCTATCTTATTTTAGTGAACATCATGCATCCCTTCTCGGTATTCACCATCATCTTAGCAAATATGTCTTTTCCGTCCATTATGTGTAAACTTACTCTAATGTATTAACGATTTGCTTCAAAGGAAATGTTAATGGCTTTAGTGCAGCATAACTACATCGTATTACAATTTATCAATTGTCAATTTACTTGTTTATTGGTGTTCCAAGGTAACGTTTTGCTACTAAAACTTGCACTGAAGAAGTTGTATGGCTGCTTGTGCTGTGGAATGGACTGAGGGAGTCGTCTCACTCCTTGAGGGCATCCCATCTGAGCTATATTTGTTCAAATTTTATCCAGATATAGCTAGACACTGTTCTTATTTACTAAAATCTGGATTAGTTTTGTTATGTATGGAAGTTTTTAGAAAGGACATTTTCAGGCTTCTATCACCTTGCTGCTCACTTATGGGATTTCAAATCAGCTTGTCTAGCATATTTTTTTATCAGTCTGGTTAATCTGGTTTGCAAACAGTCCTGTCCTGTAAGCAATCTACTGGGTTCTTTCCTGAAAGGATTAAAGCTGGCAAGTGCTGGGCATCTTTTTGCATGTGTTGCATCTAGAATTGTCCTTTTCACTTTAATGGCACACTTTCATTTCTGTTATATGGGATATATGGATCTGACATTTATGTAAAAGCAATCTCTGCTTCTTTCTGTCTTATTTTCTACAAGTTGCCTGTGCCTTAAAAAAGTTGATCTGTTTAAAATATATGATCTAAGGAAAATTTTGATTTATAATGTAACGTGATATATATAACAGCTGTGGACATGTAAGGAAAACAAAAAAATTTTAATGGCAAAATTTCACCATGCATCTGGATATGAAATTTGTGAATCATTTGGAAACAAAAAATCTATTCTCGTTTATATTGCTCCCTCATCCTTCATGAAGGAGATAGAAATGAGAGAGATAGAGCTCAGGAGTGAAATCAGGAGCAAACATGCCTTCTATATGATCTCTAGAGTTTATATTACACGTAGAAGGCAATGCATAGCTAACTGAATCCTAGTCAACCAAATCTGAGCTCGAGATAGGTCCAATTCTAACTGAAGAACTTGTACATGATTTGAGCTAGATGTTCGCTAACACTCGTCTTTTTGTTTCCATACCTGTTTGTCGGTTCGTAAGCTTGAGTTTTGCCTAACCACTTATGATCGTGTTCCTCAGTAAATGCAGCCTTCAAATGTAGTTGCATCAATGCTTTGGTCCCATGTTGTCTTCTGCTTATGTTTGTATTGTTATTAACAGTTGTTCTGACCTCCCTGTTTTTCTCCCTTGGTTAAGGATGCCACCTGCAACAATACTGATCTCCAGTTCAAGTATGTCACCTGGCAATTGCAAGTTGCTCTAGCAAATCTGCCACATAGCTGTTTTCGGATATCGGATGAAGTTCAAGAAGAGGTATAGTAAAGTTGGTTCATTGTGGAGATAAATCCTTTATTTTCAATCATACATGTTTGAACTTTTTTAAGCTTATAGGTTGACTTAGTGCGAGCTCAGCTTAGAAGAGAAATGGAAAAGAAGGGAGCCCTTGATGTAAACGTGTTTACAAAAGTTCATGATATCTTAACTCAAATTGACAATGCTGGACCACAATCTCAGCAACCCCATCAACAACCAGAGCAATCACAGATGGAGAAATTTAGTAAAGATCACCTGGAGTTGCAAAACACTGTTTTACTAGTTTCAGAAATAAGCGGGTTATCCAAATCTGACATGACAAAAATAACGTCCGAGCTGATTGAAGGACTTGAAAATGTTGGAACTCCTGATTCTCCCAAACCTGCCAATGTTGATAGTCAATCAAGTGATGAAACAAAAAGCTCATCTGAGGAAGTTAAGAAGCCTGACTCCGTAGCTATTCCTGAGGATTTCCGTTGCCCGATATCTCTCGAGCTGATGAGAGATCCGGTCATTGTTTCCACAGGACAGGTGAGGCTTCACATCATCACCCTTTTACTGGTCCTGCACTGTAAGATTCACTCTTAAACTGTCATGTATAATTTGCCATCTGCTGACAAATTGCTCACAAATTCTGTAGACTTATGAGCGTGCTTTCATCCAGAGGTGGATTGACTGTGGAAACCGGACCTGCCCTAAAACTCAACAGAAGCTCCAGAATCTTACATTAACCCCAAACTATGTGCTAAGAAGTTTAATAATGCAGTGGTGTGAGGAAAAGGGGATCGAACCACCTAGCAGATCTAAAAGTGATGGCTCTTCTCTTGAGGTTGGTGGGAACAGATTAGCAATTGAAGCATTGGTTCGCAATCTCTCTAGCAGCTCGTTAGATGAACGGAAATCTGCTGCCGCTGAGATAAGATCTTTGGCCAAGAAAAGTACAGACAACCGTATAATTCTAGCAGAGTCTAGTGCTATCCCAGCTCTAGTGAAACTTCTGTCGTCAAAAGACCAGAAAACCCAAGAACATGCCGTGACAGCTCTTCTAAATCTCTCCATATATGATCAGAACAAGGAACTGATAGTGGTTGCTGGTGCCATTGTCCCAATCATACAAGTGCTTAGGACAAGTAGCATGGAAGCAAGAGAAAATGCAGCTGCAGCTATTTTCAGCCTGTCACTAATCGACGATAACAAGATAATGATAGGAAGCACCCCAGGGGCAATTGAAGCATTGGTTGAGTTGTTGCAGAGTGGTAGCTCAAGGGGTAAAAAGGATGCAGCAACGGCACTCTTCAATCTATGCATATACCAAGCTAACAAGGTGAGGGCAGTTCGAGCAGGGATCCTGGTGCCACTTATGCGGATGCTGCAGGATTCATCCAGAAGTGGGGCTATTGATGAAGCGCTGACCATCCTGTCAGTTCTTGTGAGCCATCATGAGTGTAAAACTGCTATATCTAAGGCGCACGCCATACCCTTTTTGATAGATTTGCTACGGTCGGGCCAGGCCCGCAACAAGGAGAATGCTGCTGCTATTTTACTTGCACTTTGCAAGAAAGATGCTGAGAACCTGGCCTGTATAGGGAGGCTTGGTGCTCAGATACCACTAACTGAGCTGGCGAAGACCGGCACAGACCGAGCTAAGCGCAAGGCAACCTCACTCCTGGAGCATCTCAGTAAGTTACAGGTGCTCTAGTTCCACTGCCCACCGCATACCGTTTTGTGGGTGTGCGTGTGTTTTTTCAACTTTTTTCACGTGTATGTATACATACAGGAAAATTGTAACTTCATCTGCCATCGAGTGTGAATTTAGTGGGTTGGTGATTAGTTTGTTTCAGTCACAGTCAAACGTGTGTCAATCGATTCGCACCATAAATTGGTTGGTGCTGCTGAATCTGAAATGTTCTGTTGTTCATCTGCATGAAGTTTTGATTTCAGATTTTAGGCTCAAGGTGCGAAACTATCTAGGTCGCGATCGAAATATCTACTCATGACATCTTTGTCTTCAAGATATCAACCTGATATAAACCTGATACCTTCAGCACTTCATTCCTGGGGGTTCCTTTCTGAAGATCTGGAGAGTTTCGTTTGAGTGCAGCACCATCTTTACCTTACGCAATTAATTTGTTGGAGCCACATTGTACCCACCTGGACATGATTACTGAGGCGACTGATAGAAAAGCACCACGGTAATGATGGTTTTATGCTTGTTACCTGAGTGCCTGTTTCTTTAATCCGAGGTTCCCCTATGTCTTGGGCACAATCATATCATTACTTGTTAAAAATGTCGACCTTGACTCGAAACAGGATAAGGATGAGATGGATCGATGACGAACCAATATTCCCCTACTACAAAAATTAAAATAAAATAAAAAATCAGTGCCATGGTATTGTTCCCGGTCGTAAACACTGAACTGCTCAGAGCATCTGCTTGCATCAGATGCGGATCATACCATCAGGAGTCAGATGACAGAGCACTCCAACGCAATGCAACGAGTACGTGCTGTGTACTGCTGGTGAGTTGGCCACTCGCTTTCATGGGGTGGTGATGCCTTCGCCCTTGGGACTTGGGGAAGAGACCAAAACCACGTGTGCACACGAATTGTCAGTTTGTCCCGCCCGTTGTCACTACGTAACAGATGCTGTTTCTGATGTATCGCCATGGAAAAAGATGATGGCTTGATGAGCTCGGAGAGTGTATTATAATCTCAAAGGCATGCATCAAGTGCTGTACCAAACAATGCAGTGGAAAAAAGACGATCGCGCCTGATTATCTCAACATTATCAATGCAATCCTCGTTTTAATTTAGTGTCAGAAAACAAAAGGCACTTTCGCAGGCCATCATAGTCATCAGGAAGATGCATGATACGTACCAGGCACATTGGATGGTCACACGAACTGACAATTTGATACCGGGAGTCTTGTCAAGATCGTGCACGAGCTTTACCTCACGCACTACCGACACGAGAACCCTTTCGTGAGCAAGCACAGGAGGACGAGATGGATGGTGCAGCCTCCAAAGCAAGCTCCCATCTCCATTGCCCTACAACAAACAAGAAGGAACCGTTGACCTCCGGCACGTCTTGTACACGCGTGGCAAGACGCAAGAGGAGGAGATCTATGGGATTGACCGCGTTTACACACACCCATTCCGAGGGAAACAAGAGGACAAAACGGCGTGTGCGAAGACCAGCGATCTGGAGCAGCGAATGGAGAGGTACCTGAGTGTTCACACCGACGCAGGGTGGTGTGAAGTGAAGTTCGAAATTCCTGTGGTTAAGTGAAGTCAAGTGGCGAGGAGCTTACCCTACCCCCGGACAATCTTTTGAGAATGCTTGCAAGCTTCCAACCCTCGCATTTTCACATGCACGGTCCTCCTTTCGTGCTGGAGCCTCAACGTCCTCGGACAGTCTGTAGGCGATGTTGTAGGGAAAGTGATAGCGGGAGAGTTAGATGCGGCAGCAGAAATGGAGGAAGATGTCAATGGATTTAAAAAATAAAATTACTAGATAGAAAAACGCTATAATGTCTTCTCACGCAAAACCTTGTCAAAATTAGGCATTCAAATCGGGTCAAGAATCTCAAAAATGTGGATTCTACTCGCTACTAGAATCATAGAATCGCTCTAGTCAATCTAGATCTTAAAGCCATGAAATCGTGGTACTAGCATAATTGAGCCACGAAATCGTACACTAGCATAATTGAGCACCATCCCATTCCCATCCACCGGTGTTAGAGGGAAAAAAGTCAGAAGCAAAGCAGAGCCCCCGTAGGTTTGCCGCTGGCCCAATCGAGCGCGGCGGCTCCGGCGACACACGGATCTCACCGATACGGAGCTTTTAAAGTGCTTTACCACCCACCCCAAATCACGCGCCCTTCCACTTCCGCTTCCACCCCGTCCCTCCTGCAAACAAAACAACCTCTGCGTCTTGACCGAAAAGGCGAAAACAACAAAGAGAAAACACCCACCACCTCGGGCTCGGGGGCATCTCCGCTCCTCAACCCCTCGCCTCGAGCCTCCCCTTCGCCTCCTCTGCCCCCCTTTTAAAATTCCCTCGCCGCCGCGCCCCCGCACTTCCCCCGCACACACCACACCCCCTTCGCAGGTCGCAGCGGCGCCACCGCACCGCACCGCACCGCAGCAATGGGGAACAGCCTCGGGGGCAAGCGGAAGAGCGCCAAGGTGATGCAGCTGGACGGCACCTCCTTCCGCGTGAAGCCCCCCGCGGCGGCGGCTGACGTGCTGCGGGACCACCCGGGCTTCCAGCTGCTGGAGTCGGAGGAGGTCAAGCTCCTGGGCGCCCGCGCGCGGCCGCTGGCGCCCGACGCGCCGCTCCGCAGGGGGCGGCTCTACTTCCTCGTCGCGCTCCCGCGCCGCGCCCCCGCCGGCGCCGCCGGCCGCATGCGCCGCGCCTGGTCGGGCAACCTCCGCGTCGGGGCCCGGGAGCGGCTCGAGTCGCTCATGCTCGCGCGCCGCTCCACCTCCGACCTCTCCTCTCTCCCCGCCCACGCGTCGGCCTCTGCGCCCACCTCCCCGCTGCCCAGCGGCGCCACGTCCCCGCTCCCCGCCGCGGGGGCCGGCGGCGGGACCACGCCCGTGCGGCTCAAGATGCGGCTCCCCAGGGCGCAGGTGGAGAAGCTCATGGGCGAGAGCAAAGACCCCGCAGAGGCCGCCGCCAAGATCATGGAGCTCTGCGGCGCCGCCATGGGCGGCGACGCGCACGCCAGCGCCAGGGTGACACCGGAGCGCCCGCCAGGGATACTGCGGAGCCCGCGGTTCGCCAAGACGCCCGAGTGGGGCGCCGGGTTCATGCTCCCGCCGCCGGCGCCGGCGAAGACGCCGCAGCGGTGGCCCACGCTGCCACGCACCAAGGAGGTAATTCATTCGCTCACAGATTTAACCCCATCCCCCACGTGCATTGCATTATTGTTTGTTCCCATGCCGGCACGAGCACAGCAAGATTCGCACGCTGCGACAGAGGAACGTGATTTGCGATCCATTCCATCTCTTGTTACGTGCAATGCTCAACACAAAAAAGAAATCCCTAAACTCACGATTGGAGAATGCACCAAAATGCCCATTTATTCTTAGATCGCGTTGCGCATTTGGTTCGTGTTCATCTACTCCAGTGTGAACGCGCGCGGTAGCAAGCACGAACAAGGTTACATGGCAGCATGTTAGATGCAGTTTGCTTGTCGTCGCAGAGAACATGATAGACTTCTCTAGTGGCATGTGGAGTTCTTTGACAAAAAAAAAAGTAGGTTAGAATTGCGCCTCAATAGTTGAATATCTGGAACTTGGTGGTATGCGGAAAATTTTCTGGTAAAGCATCCAAAATACTAGAATACTAGCCTTGCCTGTGTACATGAAAACGAAGTTTGTTATGCCTGCCTCCAATTGACATATTGTTTCAGTTATTTTTGCTCATCACTTATAATAGAGCTCTCATTTGATGTTCCAGAAAAAGGCGAGGTTTGTGGAGTTGCCGGACGAGCTAATAGCATGACATGTACTTCCCTGAAGCGAGTTAACTCTTCTTGTTTACTGTCCCAAGCATGTTTGGTGATTGTCAGGCCAGGAGATAAGGAATTGTAAACTTATCTTCAGGCGGGGCTGTACTTCTTCTTCCATTGCTCATTTGAGCGAAACAGCTATGGTTTGAAGATGAGAAGCCGCCGATGGCTTCCAATTCACCTTGATCCAATGATCTGACACCGTGTTTGACTGTTAGTATGTTTCCTTCCGCTTTCTCGAATCTCTGCGTGTTCCTATTGCTGGCTTCTCTTTGGTGGTTTGTTATTCGCCCAATATGGCCTGTCATTTGCAAGCCAATTGTTCAGGTCAACTATGGTTGCCGCTGGGTAGTTTCATCTTTAGACACAGGGCAGCATCAACATGTGCATCTGCATCCATACATCACTACACGGATTAGAGATGCCAATCTGTTCTCTGCATTATGCCCATCATCTCATCCATTTCCTGCATGATTTTGGAACGAGAATTAGGGATCATAATGCACAACAATCTCTCTACGCGTAATGGTCCGTTGAGTTGAACTGGTCGATCGTCTGTTGAGGAATTATTGGGAGGCGTTGCTCAACTGCATTCCTCAGCACATGCAAGAGCATCATTTGCAATGCAAAGTCGTGCGTCGCTGCACCGTGAGCATTTCTTATCAGCCACCGATCATCCGGATTTGGATAAAGATTATCGCCGCCAATCACCGGTAAACCTGCACATGCAGAAGGATCTGAGTATCTGACCTAGACCTACCCTACTACCCTCGTATATACAATCCGCCCAAGTCAGAAGAATGCGCTTCGTGAACCAACAAGACGACCTCGAACATCTTCTGTACCCCGTGCGACTGCTTGAGCCTTCAGGCTCAGGGATGTTCTCTGAATCTCACTCGCCGCCGCCCTCGTAATGCAATAATGCATAGTTCGTTTCAGGCCCTCAGAAGGCCAGAACTTCTACTAACCCAGCGCAGCTATTCATTGTTTCTATTTGTTGACCTTAATGAACAATTTCGTTTGGCACCACCAGACACCAGTTGGCCGTTACATGATGGCAATAAATTATTCCAGCGTACTAGTACTATTGTTCAGATTATTCGAACAAAAAGATTATTGTCCAGGCCTCATATCCCTTCTAGATCTGATATGTGCAATTCTCATGGACAGTGAGTACGTGTAGCTAGTTTGAATTGGTTAATTCAATTGCTTCATAAATGGGATAAGGTCAGAGCTCAAACATCATGGCAGCACCCACCGGTAAATCCGGTACGTAGAACAGTAGCTACCATCCTGACTTGGCGAACGCCAACCTGACAAATTACCTGCTGCTGACGGGAAAAAAGAAAAGAAATTCAAACAGCGTCACGCTTACCATCACGTTTGGATTATGCGGCAATGAATTGTTCGGGGTCGATATTTCCTGGCACTGCGCTTGGCCACTCCATTCCACGCCGATCCGATCCGATTTGGGCCTACCCGTAGTGCCCGGCCGGCCTCCCAATCGATCGATCCGCGGCCCGCCCGGCCGGCCGCCCTCCTCCTCTGGATTTCGGCCTCGTGCGGTGGCGAGTCCGCGCATGCGGCCGGGGCCTGGGGGTGTGAAAAACTCCTAGCCTTTTGCGGGAAAACGTTGGCCGGCTGGCCACCCGGCACCGGCGCAAGCGCGAGGTGTCGGGGGGTGTGACAGCCGCGCCTATTTATACAGGCGCGCAGCCAGCCTAGCCACGCCTCCGATTCCGACATCGTCCCTAACCAGCAGCACAAGGCACAGGGCAAGGCACAGCACAAGGCACAGGCCGGCGTCGTTCGGTTCGACGAGTACCCAGCCGCACGAGACCCTGTGAGCGCGAAGAGATCCCCGGAGCCGGGGAGAGAGAGAGAGAGAGAGAGAGAGATGGAGCTAGACCTTCTTGGACTCGGCTTGCCGCCGGCGACTGCCGGCCACGGAGGTAACCATACCATTACCATGCACACCGGCCGTCACTCACATCAATTCCAGAGCAGATCAAGCACGGCGTTCGGCCCCTATTGGCTCTCGTCAGAGACGTGATTGTTGTGCAGCAAGAGCGTGAGATGTTTGCTGATCGCTGTGCGTTTTAGATTCAGCGGTGCAGCGGCCTGATCTCGAGAAGGCGGGCTCCGACGAGCCCCTGCGTCTGGCTGCCGCCACGGCCGAGACCCCTCCACTGGTGCGCTCGCGCATGCACCGGCGCCCCGTGGACGCTGACGCTGACGACGTCCATGCACCTCCGGCGAAAAGACGACCGAAGCCCCCGTCGATGGCGCCGTCCCCGCAGGTTCGTGTTCCGGGCGCCGCTGGAGACAGATCTGATAGATTTGCAGGAACACTAGGAGCTCAACTAGTAGGTTAACTAACTCATTCTTCAGATTAAATCAGTGTCCTAGAATCTAAACAGAGATACAACCAAGAGGGAGAGATAGAGTTAGAGAATGAGAAGGTCACCAACCATCGGGCTTAACACTTGAGGTCGCCATAGCGGTGAAGATGACAGTGGCATTGACGCAGGGCGGCGGTGGCGGCGCGATGAGTTGGCGAAGCTTCCCGCCGCTAACAGCGTAAGTAGATCGGATACTAGAGTTGTTGGTGGGCCCGGTGGGCACGGCGTCGAACTTTGACGTTCGTAACCTTAACCCCCACCTCCGCTTTATATGCGCTGCGCGACGGGAGTGGTTGTGCGCCCCCGATCAGGGCGGGGGCGCGGATCAGGGTCGGACTTGGCCGTTGGGCCAAATTCGGTGGAGATCAAACTAACAAGATCTCCACGAGCCTCTCAGCTCGTTTTTTCCAGGGGGATGTTTCCATCGGGGCCGGGTGATCTGGCCGCCGCCGGCCACGCCCAGGTGCACGCCATGGCCACGATTGCGCCGCCGCCGCTGCTTGGCGTCAGCGCTCCCGCCGCGAACGGGTTTGGCAGGCCACCGCCGTTCGCCGCATGGCCGATCTTTGAGGGTTCCGCGGCGGCGCCCAGCAGCAATACAGATCATTCCACCGCGCCATTGACGATAATCTACGCTGGCTCTGTGCGCGCATTTGACAGTGTGCCGATGGAACAGGTACGATGTCAGCCCTAACTCTGACGACACGTTGGTGACCGAGTAGTGTGTGGTTGTGATCATATGCCATTACCTGCAGGCTGAGAAGATTCTGTATCTGACTGCAAAAGAGGCTCAAGCTGCAGAAACCCCGGCCTTCCAACAGCCAGAACCAGCTGCTGCACTCCCAATCCCAAGTAGTAGTGCAGCGCAGATAATGACGCTCTTGGGTTTGGCTAATGCCAATGATAGTAAGCAATTTCCCTGCCTCTGAAGATTGCCTCTGGGTATGGATGTGCATCTTAATTATGCCGGGATGATCTGATTGCTCCAGGTCTTCTACCGAAGAGGGCGGCGTCCCTTGTCCGCTTCCTGCATAAACGCAAGCAAAGGTAAGAGCACACCACTCAGACTGCTAGTTCATGTCATTATTTTTCAATCTTTATTATCTCAAAACTTTAGTGTGGAAAATTTTTCAGCCTTGGTTTGCTGAAAACAAATCGCTACTAGTAATTAACCTTGTTCCCGATCCGATGAATGGGACAATCAGATTGTCTCGTGCTGAATCCGTATCGGGAAACTGTTGCACTTTGATTTTGCTTCTTGCAGGGTGGAGAGTGCAGCAGCAATGCCTTACCCTTGCGAAGAGGTACTGCCAGTGCCTGCTCAAATGGACCCTTCCACTGCGGTTTACGCACGAGACAAAGCCCCGTCTGGGGACATAGAACAGCCATGGGGGACCTCCGAAGATGGGGCAAAGAGCATGAAAGAAAATCATGGAGAGGCCGAGGAGGCAGTGAACACTAACCTGAAGCTATAGCTGGTCTGAAATCATCGGCTTCTGCACATTCTTGAGTTCGTGGATTCAGGCATCAGAACCCATTCCGCTTTGTCATCTTCACAATAAAAATACACATGGGTGTGCCCTTTAGGATCTATCTCATAATATGGTGTAGTAGGATCAGCTAACCTGTTGTACCTTCAGAATGACTGCTAATTGCATATCTTAGTGTGGCGAGGGTGCTGTCTAAGTGTTAACAATTCTTTGATCTTATTTGTTCATGCTGGGAATAGTGTAAAATTCTTTTTAGCTTCCTGTGGCCTTGTTTAGTTCACCCCCAAATCCCAACTTTAGCACTATGTAAAAAGAAGATTTCCCGTCACATCAAACTTACGGTACATGCATGGAGTACTAAATGTAGACGAAATTAAAAACTAATTGCACAATTTTGTTGTACTTTGCGAGATGAATCTTTTGAGCCTAATTAGTCAATGTGTGGACAATAATTCACAAATACAAACGAAACGCTACAGTGTGCTACAGTGCTGGCACAGTGATTTTGGCACTCCAAAATTGGGCAACTAAACATGACCTATGTGTTTGGTGATGGAATGCTAGTAAATTCTGTAATGCCTTGCACTGTTACAGTCTTGCAAACCAGTTCCGTTCGGTGTACGATAAAATTGCATCGCAGACTGTAAACATCCGGTCAATTGCCTGACTTCGAATGGTTCGCACTGTCAAGGTTTTGAGTCTTGCATCAAGGTGATCTGTACATTCGGAATTATAGGATCTGCTGAATCACTTCCTGCGTCCTGATATATAGTCAGACTCAGAAGGTGTTCTGGAAAAAAAAAGGTAATAGAACTAGTGACAGTTTATATACTACTTAAAAAAAAACATAACAAAATTTTGTAACAAACAATGTTTTGAGAGATTAGGAGATGAACTTTCACTCTTCCATAATTGATAAAGAAATCTATGCCTCCAAATTAGGCTGGTCTGGTACGCGAGACGCCAACAAGAAAAAAACACTAAACACCCACAATAAAGAATAATAAAATAGTCAAAGGTGTTTACAAAGGAGTGCAAAGGTTGAGATGTTCAAGTACTAGACACCATATTGTTTGTCTGTGAAACCAAAGAGGAGCAGAGATCGCAAGGTGGTCGCTTTTAACAACTGGACCAGGAAACAGGAAGTGGTGATTCACAGGAAGACTCAAATCACCGCGCATCAAGGAAATCTTTGCCTCCAAATTAGGCTGGTCTGGTACGCGAGACGGCAACAAGAAAAAAACACTAAACGCCCACAATAAAGAATAATAAAATATTCAAAGGTATTTACAAAGGAGTGCAAAGGTTGAGATGTTCAAGTACTAGACACCATACTGTTTGTCTGAAACCAAAGAGATCATAGATTACAAGGTGGTCGCTTTGAACAACTGGACCAGGAAACAGGAGGTGATTCACAGGAAGACTCAAATCACCGTGCATAAAGTGATATAAACACACAGAAGCTACTTTGCTGTTCTAGAGTGCTTGATAAGCCAGTCAATGACAACGTCTATGTTCACAGAATCCTTACAGGAGATCATGTAGCAACAAACTTCACGATCCTGTATTGATTCTAATCCACTGAAACAAAGAAAAAGAGCACTTCAGCTAAAATATCATGTACTCCCTCCGTCCCAAATTACTGTTCATTTTGACTTTTTTAGGTACATAGCTTTTACTATGCAACTAGATATATATTATGTCTAGATACGTAGTAAAAGGTATGTACCTAGAAAAGCCAAACCGAATAGTAATTTGGGACAGAGGGAGTAGAAAGAAAGAAGAATGATGAATAAGGTAAGCCCATCTGGAACAAGATTAAACTCACAGTTGGTCAACCAAAGCCTGCTTAGAAAGCGCTTCTGACTTGTCAATTTTGTTGCCAAGGACAAGCAAGGGAATCCCAGCTAAAGACTGTTTCATCAGCAGATCATGCAATTCACTTTTCGCTATTGGGACACTATCCCGATCCGCAGCATCCACCACATATCTGCAATTAAATCACAAGATTAACAAATCATTATCCATCCGTGCTAGCTAGTTAGGCTAGAGAACTGAAAAATACCTGTGTAACACACACACACAAGAGAACATGGTAAAGATAGGAACAAACAACATGGTTACATTTTCAAAGGTATCTGCCTATTCAAGTAAAACAAATATAGGCTAAAAAAAGTAAAACAAATATATGCATTAGAGGATATGGCTCTGTAAATGTAATTGGGTTCCTTTATCCTTTATTTTGATAAAAGCATCAATCAAAAGTCAATACAGTGATACATTAACGACTCACTGCAATAAAACCCCATTTGTAAAGCAGCATAACTGGCGATGCTCCAGTATGTGTCAGTTTCCAACTTAAAAACCATGATCCTTCAACATGTATAGCCTATAGCGGTAAACAGAATGCAGCACACATTTTTTGACTGGCCATGAAAAAACATCATCTACATATCATGCAGTTACCCACTTTAATATCTCTTTGCTACATGGATAAACATAGACAATGCTCCGCTACTAGCAGATGGTTTGACTATTTTTGTAAAATGAGAAAACAGCAAACGTGCTCCAATGGAAGTTATTTGTCGTATGTTATGATCCTATCTTATTATCACCGAATTGAATATACAATGTACAGAATATGAAATATCTAAGAAGAGAAGGAATTACAGAATGGCAGAAACTCCTCGGCAGTAGCGCTCCCACATAGTCCGGAATCTCCGTTGCCCACCAAGATCCCAAAGTTTAATTGTGACATTGCCCTTGGTAACTTTCCGCATATTAAAGCCTACCTGTTTTAAGAGGTGAGCATTTTGGATCACTTAGATAACCAAAATATTATTCAGGATATCATAAAGAAGTGGTGTACATACGGTTGGAATCATGTCCTCGCTGTAGCCACCAGTCTGAGAAGCACAGCAGCCATGAGTTAAAATTAAAACATCACAGCAAACATGATAATATATCTTAAGTCGGGTGAGTAGATGCATACAGCAACAGCATTGACTAGAGATGTCTTCCCAGCATTCTGTAGGCCAACCAAGGAGAGTTCCATCTCCTGCTTAAAAAACAAGCTGAAAACGAGAACATTACTGCTGTGGGTAGGATTGTAATGATTTAATATGTACTGCTTCAAAGCCAACAAAATGCTACTCGATAGCTAAGGCTGGCATGCCTACTAATCTCAGACTAGCTGAGTTAGCTCGGAGTTAAGATTTAAGACTGTAACTTTAGTAAGAACTTTGCCAACAATATTCAAAACCATAGGTAATCCCATATAACACAAGCAGAATGCCAAGAGTACACAGGGCAACGAAAAATGGTCTCAAGCTGACCAGCTGGCTACGAGGCAATTTGAAAACTAAGATTCACCAAATATAAGCTGGACGAAGTAAGCACTTTCTCAAGAGCAGGACACAGATTGTTCAGAACCATCCTAACAATGAAAGTCCCCATTCACACATGCAGATTGTAGGCAGTCCTTCCGAAATATGGAATTTAAACTTCTTTCAGACAGTTGAATATGATATTTTTCATCCCGTACTCCAACTAATGATCTTCACTCTTCAGCCTTCTAACTATACTGACCGCAGCAAAATCTATCTAGGTTAGTACGCAAAAGCAATTAACGAATGCTTGTGTTAACTAATAGCCTGGATCTAACTGCGGAGAGCACACGACCCACTTCAATTCGCAATGAAGCCGCATAATCTCGCCGCACAGTAATCCCCAATCTAAGAGAACTCGTGGTTCTGCCCCCCAATCGAAACACCCTAGGTTGTGGAGCCAACAAACGGGCGGGATTTCCACCAAACGAATTGGAGCGAAAAGGGCAGACGGCGGGAGAGAGAGGGGGAGAGTCCGGGAGCACGAACCTTCGGAGCCAGTTGAGGAGCGAGTCCCAGAGCCCCATGCCGCTGTCTCCGGCGATCGACCGCGCGCGCCAAGGGCCGGATCTCTCTCCCGAGGGGGAATCCGCGGCTGCGGCGCGGGGAAGGGGACGAGCTGGATTCGATGCTGCGCCTGCGCGACTAGGAGACGACGTGTCGCGGGCGGTGGGAAGCAAATCGAAGGCGGGGCGGCCGCGCGCGGCTGGCTCAGGCTGGCCTAGGCGCGTGGCGTGGCGTAGCGTCCCGGGAAGGGAGATCCGGAGATGGCCAGGCCAAGTGGGTCTGTTTGGACGTCATCGTATCGGCCGTGGATTCTTGTGGTTTTCTTTCTTCGGGTTCAAGTTGCGATGGACGGATAAAATATAAATCCAACGGTGGGAACGTGTCCAAGGCAGTAGCAGCCGCCACCGTCGCCACCTCGCAATCCAGACCTAGAGCTCGGCCGGTTCGGTTCCGCGACATGGAGTCGCACGCCGGATCAGAGGAGGCGGAGAAGGAGCGTGCCCGTTTGATGCCGCAGGATCCAAGCTCGACGAGGAGAAAGCGCGCGCCGGCCCGAAGGAGGAAACGAAGAAGGCGCTGCGCCTGCGGGATCCCGTGCTCCGCGAGTCTCGGTTCCCTTTCGGGCCGGAGGAGGATGGCCGCCGCCGCGATTCCAAGGCGGGAGGCAGGAAGAGGAGGAAGAAGGTGACGATGAGGTTGGACAAGGCATCCGTCGAGTGCATAGCGGAACTCCCACTTCCCCCGCCCTTCCAAACCTTCCCTCCGTGCCTGGACCTGCGGTTCGTCGAGGTACAAGAAAGCTGGGCCGCTAGGCTAAGGGCTGAGCGTGAAGAACACGACAGGATCCTCAGGCAGTAAGAGGATCACGTGTACGCTGAGATCGAGATCGAGATCGAGGTCGTCGACGACGACGACGAGGAGGACGCTGGTGAGGGATTAAGGGTCGCTAAATAATTTATTGCATGTTGCCTCTTTGTATGGAAGGCATATCCAAATTCTAGTTGTAGCATGTCTTGTGTGTGATCCTGCTGCTATCGTAAGTTGGAGGACTCGTATCGTTTCTAAAAGAAATGAGTTGAGGTTGAACCTGAAATATGAGCCAGGGATGCGCGTTAGGCTGAAGGCACCGGTGCCGTTTCTTCAGCAAGTCTCCTAGCTGATGCTAGGCGTATCAGCATCTTTGGAGATGCTTTTAGTCGCCGTGCACATAACTAGTAGATTGGACTTGTTTTGTGGTTTACCTCGACAAACCCCCATTCACATCATCACGACACCATTGGGCTGCAAATGGCCATGACGAGGATGCTCCGCCTATCTGTGTGTGGGCCGATCGATGCAGCCCAGCTTTTGTTGTATGCGTGTCCTTCGGCCTTCTGTTCTTGCAACAAACGAGCGTTCTGTGAATCTGTCTGCTGTGTGGCGTCGACGAAATCCATCCAATCCTCGCCGCCGGTTGACGTCGTCCGCGCGCCCCAGCCGGAAGACCTGCTTCCGCATCCCACGTAGCTCAAGTGCACGCGCACGGGATCGGCGTGCGGGCATTAGAGAATTCCCTATTTGATAATTGATATGAGATAGGCTGAGGAGTTCTTTGAAGAACTCGGGGTGAAGTGTTTGGAACCAGCCAAAATTTTGGGCCCGGGGCACTAGCTGAGGCCATTGGAGCCTCCCTCTTTTTATCTACCTGATGAGGCAAGATACAATCCTCCTACGTGATCGTCAAGTTTACCAGCTCATTATAACTATTTACCTTGATGGAATTCAGTCGTTCCCTGAGCTTCAAAAATTTTCGTTCTCTACTTGACACCAAGTTCAAGTTTCATTCCTTATACAACACTCTGTTGGATTTTCCATTCGAGAACCGTTAAATGCTCTGCGAAAAGATGATTTTACCCATGTGGGTCCCACCACCCTTCTCCCTCTTCTCTTCCCTTCTCCAACTCCAGCTCCCGTACGACGTGTTCCTCCTCTCCTCCTTTCTCCTCTCGTTCCTTTCTCGGCGTCCTCTATAGGGGCTTCCTGGGGAGAATCCGAAGCAGAACACCTGGCGTGGTGGTGGTGGTGAGGGAGAACCGTCGCCGCCGTCGTCCCGCCCCCTGTTCCGCTCCCGTAGCATCGGCCGGCCCCGCCGTCCTGACCCAAACAGCCTCTCCAAGTCCTCGTCCTCGTCGTCGTCGTGAGCCGCGGGGACGGTGGCCGGTGGACGCATTGGCTGCTACGGCAGTGGCGGCGAGGAGTCGCCCTTCTTCTCGACCACCTCCGTCGCCGCCGCGTCTCCCGGTGGATGCTCGTCTTGGGCCACCGGGGCCAACGCGAGCGGCTGCTCATGTGGAGGGTGCGGTCGCGGCGGGTCGAGCAGGGTAGGGTGCGGCGCGGTGACACTGCGATCGAGGCTCCTGACTGGTGCGGCAGCGAAGGGGCGGCGAGGAGGGACTTGAGCTTGCGGAAGCAGGACTCAAGGCTGGAGGGGAGGGCGGAGTTGTCGGCAACGTGAGCGGTGTTTAGCTTGGCGATCTGCTCGAGTGCGATCAGGTCCACCGCCTCCGCGAGAATGGCGTTCACCGTCGACATCTCGCCGCCACCCAAGTAGGCCATGGTGGGCGCCGCCGGTTGCGTGGAGGCAGCGCCGGGGATCGGGAGGCCGAGGCCGAGATGAGAGGGAAGGGGGGAAGAAAGAGAGTCAGCTGTAGCTGGGGGAGAGGAGGAACACGCCGTACGGGAGCTGGAGTTGGAGAATGAAGAGTGGTGGGACCTACAGGGGTAAAATTGTCTTTTTGCAGGGTATTTAACTGTTCTCGGATGGAAAATCTAACAGTATCGTGCGAGGAATGAAAGTTGAATTCGGTATCAAATAGAGAACGAAAATTTTTTGAGAGAAAAAAAGAACAAGTAGTTTTTCCAGTATCAAATAGAGAGTTCTATCTCGTAGCATTCGTTCTCTTCGTCCTCATCGACCGGCCCGTCGCACTCGCACCCCTGTTCGATCGGCTGCTGTTCTCTGCGGCCAGCCGGCCACGTACGTCGGACTGATTCGCGCGCTCTCCTGTCCAGTTAACTTCATTTGCTCGAGGCGCACACGGTTCCGGACGTGCATGGTGCACATGTCGTCGTCGTGCGCATCGCGGTCGCCGCGCGTCGCGTTGGCATGGCGCCCTAGCCATGGCCTCTATGGGCATGCACGGCGCTGGCATTGGCATCCGCACTCGATCCGGCCTCAGCGTGTAGGCCAGGCGACCAGGCCCCAGCAGCGCGGCCAGAAGGGCGCGCACGGCATCGAAGCCCCTCGAAGAAGCTACTACTAGTACGAATAGCTAGCAGGCTGGCCGCCCGGAATCCGTGTAATGAAACGAAACGGGACGAAATGATAGTGGGGAAAAGGGAAGGGGACGGGACGGGCGAGATCGGTGGCACGATCCATCGAGAGCATGCATGGAAATATGGAATGGGAATGCTGGCTAGCTAGGCTGGTAGGGAGGATAAGGTAGTTAATAATCGGGAATGGAGCACGGGGCCGGCAGATCTCATCCACCTAAACCCACTACCCGGAGCGGAGCCATGGCATCATGATGCTGCCTGCCGCTTGGCTCCGCCCGATAGGGCGCCTTGCCGCCTTTTGCAGCCGGCGGTATCGAGAGCACAGTGCTTGAGTGCTGTGATCGATCGCCGATCGGGATCTCCTGTCACGTCGAGCGAGCTGCTCCGCCGAGATTCCACGCGCCGGCTCCATCTGGCGCTCCCCTCCTGCTACCAAACCCAACTCGTCAGTCACATCCGTCGACCACAGTGCCCCCGGTGGTTCGCTGGAAAACCCTCCGCGAACGAATGAAACGCACCTGTGCGCGTGACCGGGCAGGCGGGCACCGCAATGTGGTGTGGTGCCTGGTGGTGGTGGACGGCTCAGGTGAAAGAAGATCCCGTCCCGGGCCCGGCCGTTGGCATCACTGACCCGATCTGACCACCCAGTGATCTGGGACCTGTTCGCTGCAGCTTATTCAGCCGGCTTATCAGCCACCAAACAGTATTTTCCTCTCACAACAAATCAGCTGTTTCAGCTTTTCAGCCGACTTATAAGCTAAAGCGAACAGGCCGCTGAGCGGCCCGGCCGTCGATCGGTTGGGGCCTGCAAATATATTCACATTTTATACTCAAAAGGCTCGAGTGCACGCTTGCACTGCAGGGACGATCTTTTTGTTTATCGATTCCTTGATCTTTGGCTTATTTTTTTAAGCAGCAGCAGCTAGGCGCTACGAGTCGACCGTGGGGGCTAACCACTCCATCTGCCAGGAGTAGAATAGTAGAACCGCTAGATTTGCCGGTCGGACCATCAGCGTCGCGCGGCCGGGCCACCGCCCCACCAAAGACGGCCGCAGCGCATGCAGGGAAGGGAATGGCCGCGAACGCATGCAACAGCGCACGCTTCCACTCAGAACCCGTTACCCGTCCATGCCTTGTGTTGTGTGGCAGACTGGCAGCAATCCACCCATTACCACACGACGATACGAGAGAATGAAGCCTAGCGCGGGGTCCCGTCCAGGAGCCAGCCCGGGCACGGCGAGATCCGAGTTCGTTGTCCCATCATTGCGGGCGCCTGACACATCCCCCTCGCCTTTGCCGGCGCCCCGGCCGGAAAAGCCACCGTCATTGGGTCATCCCGGCACGATCGGCCGGGCCCTTTTCCGCGACGGACCGGAAAAAAATGAAGTGGTGGTGGAGTGGAGTGGAGGGCGCCACACGCGCGCGCGGCCGCCGTGCGATGACACCTGGGAGCTCTGCCGGCCTCTCGTCGCCGGCCGCGGCCGGGTCAGGCCGCGGCCGACTCCGATCCGTCGCGGCTGCGGCAGCGGGCAGGCGTGCTCTGCTGCACCGCATGATGGGATGCAACGATTTTGCCGGCATCATGGTAGCCTGCGGCGCGTACTGATCCTGGCCGTAGAGCGTAGTAGAGGTCAGGTCGCACTGATTTGTGTGGCTTTTGTTTTTGCAGGGATTTGGATACGAATTATCATGTGGCCTGCTCTTCGATTACGACCTCTTTACAGATAATACGAGACGTTCATGCTCATGCATGCTCGACTCGAGAGGTATAATGAGCAACAGTGGCGCATGATGTGCATACGGTACGTACACGTACGTGTCACCGAAGCCTGTTCCCAAAAAGCTGGGCTGACGTGTCGTGCTCCCGTGCACCCCGAACTATCACAGGCTAATCCGAAGCGCAAATAAACCGGTGACGCAGCGATTACGCGATGCTGAGGTCACGCCGTGGGAGGGACGAGACGGGTCCGGGCGAAACATTCGCGCGGCTCGGCGATTACAGGTGAGGTGTGTTTGTGGCCGGCCAGCAGCAAATGCGCGGGCCGGGCAGCTCGCTTTTGCAGAGGACGATGGAACGGACGGCCGCGTCGCTTTCGGCAAAGCTCCCTGTCGCGCCGCCCGAGCCATCGGCTTCGGGCACATCAGGCACTCAGGCAGGCAGGGTGTAGCATGTAGCGTACCCCCGCGAGCCAGACGTCCCGCCCGGCGACCGGGCACCTACCGGTGCTGACAGCGGCTGATGGAACAGCACTTCACTCAACACTGATGCATGCGTGTGCTACCTCGTAGTATGTGCTTGGTGCTACTACTGTATAGTCTGTATTACTGAACCAAGAGTTTTTTTTCTTTTTTGTGTTTGCAGTTCTTTTTTAACAATGATATAATGATTTGAAGGAGTGATATATACAACACTTCATGTATCTTGATCAAGTGCTATGATGCTTTTGTTATAGTCGTGTGCTACACATTGCCTGGACTGTTGTCTGTTGTTGGTCTTTATGCTGTTCTTTCTTTCTTAGCATCATTGCATTGTTGATTTAAGATTGAAAAGTTCAAGGGAGCCAAGTTCATGCCCACCTTGTGCTTTTTCCTTACTTTACACCAATATATTACTAGCTCAGACCTTACAGCTGGCTAGGATCTACCTTGAAATGTCAAATAGATTTTTTTTAATTTGCTTGAGGGGTCAACCGATCGAGTACAGTGGAATGTTTGGTCAACAGATAAAGGTTTGTTCAGACATCACAAAATGAAAAGGGTTTTCAAGGACGATTTCGAAGGACTCCATGTGCATTCAGGATTACCGAGCCAAAGCTCTGTGCAATGAATTTCTGGTACGGAAGAGTCTCTGCAGCAGTCGTCATACCAAGACATTTGGTTTGGTTGGGGGTCTGTGCAATGAATTTGTGTTTTTGCCATTGTCCTGTCCAAACTGTACTTGAAGTTAGTACCATGAAAGGTAGCATTCCACATCAGAAACTTCACATTCCTGAACTGTACATCAGAATTTTACTGTCTCGCTCTAGCCATCAGATGCAATCACTCTATCTTTCTCCGTCTTTTTTTTCACGAATCACGCACTCGGTTTCTCTCCTCATAAGCAATCATGCATGCATGGACATGGATGACAGGATGAACTTGAATTCACCCAAGAAACCAAAAAAAAAAGAAAAGAAGAATTGAAAGGAGAGAAACACATGACATGCAAGAACAGAGATGATCACGAACCACGACAGTTTCTAAGTCCTACCAATCAGCAGCATCCTAGTATCGGCATCACATCCAGACTTGTTGGTCGAAGCCATCGCCGGGGTAATGGTCGAACAGGTCGACGTCTACGCCGGCGCCGTCGTCGCCGCAACCGGACAGGATGCCTGCCCAGTCCATGTCCATGATGCCATCCACCTGGAAGAGGTCGATGGGGTCGGGCCAGGCCGCCACGTCCGCGCCGGGGGTCGCGACGGAGGCCGAGGCGGCGGACGAGGAGGAGCAGGACGGCGACACGGCGGCTGCCGTGGAGGCCGGGGACATCGCGCCCTGCAGCGGCTCGGCGCTCGCCGGCGCCTCCTCGTCCTCGGCGCCGGCGGCAGGCCCATGCGACGACGACAGCGCCTGCTTGGGCTCTTCCCGCACGTGCGGGGGATCGCTCGCCTGCGCCGCCGGAGAGAGCGGGCGGTGGGTGACGGGGTCGATGCCCATCCTCTTGAGCTTCTTCTTGATGTGGGTGTTCCAGTGGTTCTTGATCTCGTTGTCCGTCCGCCCAGGGAGCCGCGCTGCGATCTTGGACCACCGGTTGCCGAGCTGCGCGTGGAGGTCGATGACCAGCGCCTCCTCCTCCTCCGAGAGGAGGCCCCGCTTGAGGTCCGGCCGCAGGTAGTTGGTCCACCTCAGCCGGCAGCTCTTCCCGCACCTCAGCAGCCCTGATGAGAGAGGAGATCGAAGCTATGTCAGGATGCTGAATTGCCATCGACATCTAACATTCTGCATGTCGGAGTAGCGAGCTCCTGGAAGGAAAGTAGGAGACAGAATCGGCAGTGAGTGATCTCGCGATCGAGCACCGCACCTGCGAGCTTGGGGACGAGCCGCCAGCAGCAATGGCCGTGGGAGAGGAGGAAGGCGACCAGCTTCTGGTCCTCCTCCGCCGTCCATGGTCCCTTCTTGAGACCGACCTTCTCGCAGCACGGCTGCCTGCCCATCTCTCTCTCACACACACCGTGGATACAGAAACGAGAAGCGGTTGACTTGCGCGCGCTCTCTCTTAACTCACTCTAGTGTGAAGTCAGAGGTCTCAGCTCTCAGCAACGCCGGCCGCGGCCAGGAGTGGAAGAGAGCGAGAGCGGCGGCAGCAGCAGCCTTAATTTGGAGGGGAGGCGCGGCGCAGGGGGATTAATAGGTGCGGCCCGAAGTGGAAAGGGCCGCGCGTGGCGGGGAGCGGGGGCGGGGTGACCCGCACGTGTGAGCCCGTCTCTGACTGGCCTGTGGCCTGTGACCTCAGCGCAGGCGCAGACGAACGCTGCCCTGGCTTCGCCTGCCTGCGACGGCGATCCGATGCGTGCACGGTGCACTGGGCCGACGACCACGACATGCTACTAGCTAGAGGGGGCTTGGTTGAACGAACCTGACCAAGCATGTACCAGAAGCCCAGTGGGTAAGTGTAAGAAAAGGAAACGGGGCAAATCGCCGTGGCAGCGTTGTAGAGAAAGGACCCTTTGATGCTGGAGGAACACAGCGTCAGTCATACTCAGAGATCATGAGTATAACAACATCCTGACAGGTTTTTGCATGGTAGGAGTTGACCTAGCAGTTAACTTATTAGTGTATATCTACACTAGATCCTAGGGATTTGATTCCAAACCAACATTCTCCAAGCAAGCCTCTTGGTTGCGAACCTTCTCGTAGCCGCGATCTAAAATTTAAGGCTAAACCTGACCGAAATTAGAGGCTCTGGTGCAACCGACACAATTCAGATATCAATTCCATCACAGGGTTGAGAGGACAGCAAAACTCGAGAAAGTATGAAGATAATTTTTTTTTGAAGGTGAAAGTACGAAGAGAAATGGAAGACAGTCGGCCATCGACCTGGAAAACGACCGATGATCTCGACAGCAGGAACTTAGGACGCGCCCTGTGGAAGACGTTTGCCAATTCATTACGACAAGATGTGCACAGTTCGGGTTGTACACTATTAGCTGATGATGCGGTCACTCCTCTGACAAATCTTCCACAAATGGATACTGTTCCGAACAGATCTGCTCGGTGACAATCGACCAACCGGCATAAATCTTGCATAGGAACGCGACCGTGTCGATTCCCCCCTCACCCCCTTGTGCGACAAGATGCAAACAATGCATAGTTCAGAAGCATGACAACCAGCATGCTTTGCCTGGCATGGTTAGCTCCATGTTTATGCTATAATCATGCATGTCTCAATATGCCCCTTAAGCAGATATTTACAATATTGCTAGCTAAAGGATACAACTGACAACGACGATGCTCTGAAGAATATGTCCCTGATCATTACGGCAAGATCTATACTCCGGTTAGATGAGGATACAGGTTACAGCTACTGCAATTCTTCTGATCCTACAGCATCACTTCTGCAGCGGTTCAAAGGATCTCGCATTATACATGCACTTGTAAGCTGTGACATTAGGATGTGTTTTGCACGAGCTTTGGATGCGTCGCTGCATATATTGAGCAGTTGGGATCAGTCTTCAGGTGCGAGAGGAGATGTTGCACGTCTGGCCTCAAAATTTCTATAACTTTCCCGCATAATGTCAGTATCTCCAGCTTAGGTTTGCTAGTGCTCTGAACGGGACCCCCTTGGCCTTCATACATCACAGCATGATGCCTACTTAGCAAGAGAGAGAAATTCATGAGATGATCATGCAGCAACAATTTGACGGGAATGAGAACAGAAACGAAGTGCATGTCAGGAAGGAAGTAAAAATATCTTACAAGAAGTCAATTATGTCTGTAATTTCTGAAGCGTCCACAGGATTCGGGACCTGAGAGTTCTTACCAAATACATCACCCAAAACATTGAACAGTAAAGCCAAGGTCTGCAAATCCAAACAACACAACCAATAATAATTAGTAGAACAAGCAAGAGAATGTATTAGTCTGTAAATAATTCAATACAGCAACATATTCGCACAGGCTAGCAAGTACAAAATTATCAAAAATGGGTTCAAACAAACAATCTTACGTTAACAACATAATGCAAGAACTTAAGTAAATTTGGAAGTAATTATTTAAAGCTTGATCATATCAAAGACACCCAAAGCAAAGCATGCGTTTAAAATACATGTAATTTCTAACAGAAAAAGTTGGAAGAATACTAAATGATGTAACATAAACTTGCTGGGGTTATTGAGTGCATTGCAGGTACAGCATGCGTTGATCCAATTCAGATTCATCAGCGCCTCGCCGTACAAAGTTGATGACTTCAAATCATGACCAATTCCAACCTCATAATTTAAATGTAATGCACATTCTTTTTAGTAACTGCGAAGGAAAACCAAGTATACCTTCATGAACAAAGGTCGAGCAAAGGCTAGACGAGGTAACAAGGGACCCAATATGCGGAAGGCGATCCTTAACATGGCAACTGAATTAACTGGCCGAAGGTGTTTTATGACAGTATGGGTAGATTCCAGCCATTCTTGTGGAAGATTGCTAAAGAATGAGTGCAGAAGGGCGACAATGTTACCTGAAACCAAGGCACAGATAATACAAGTTATAAATGTAGGCACTATCATATTAAGTTAACTCTGATCTGATCCAGCTCAAAAGATGAAAATCTACCTATGGCTGTTGATGTGTTGTCTTGAGAAGCCCATGTAGGATCCAGCAGTGCATAGCCAACAGCAGAGTCAAGCTCTTTAACAGGCCTCGAACTATCAGCTAGCCACCAGCAATCTTTTATGACACGGGCTGCTTCTGAGTATAGTTGCATGTGAAATTCTGGTGGGAGTTGTGCCAGCAAAAGACCACATGCTTGAATCATTAAAACAGACAATTGTTGGGAGGAGTAGCCACTCCTAGAAACAAAGTTAGTGGCATTGATCCCACTTGCAGCACTGTTTGCTTGGTTGGGACCTGCAGATTCAGCACCTCCACCTGAAGGAGAAGTTGGCAGCCCAGAACTTTGCCCCAAACCACCTGACATTCCTTGGCCACTATTTGACTGTATAAGCATTGCTTGTACATGAGCTATTATTTGAACTAAAGAGGACACTATTTGAGCAGCAGAGACGGGAAGTGAGAGAATCTCAATAGCTGCTGTTTCCAAAACAAGCTGTGTATATGACCCAGGATCTTGATTCTGATAAAATGCCCTCTGACCATCAGTGTTACCGATTCCACCAGCTTGTGAAGACGCATGATGCTTGTTGAAAGTCGAGCGTGTTGTGTCTGCTGGGTTTGATTTGGATTTGCTACTTAAAGGAGGTATGACATTATTGACCAGGTTTAGCAAAAGGTTGGCAAAGTATTCCGGTGGTGGACAAACTGATGAATTAGATGACACTAAATATTTAGCAAAAGACTCTGAGAAGGGAGTCTGAAAAAAAAACTTGTAGTTAGCAGGCATTAGGTATAAAAGGCTCCAACTAAAAGAGTAAATAGGTTTACCTTAGTGCTAACACCAAGCAAGTTGAGGATCCTACCAATCAGTTTGATTGGAAGATGACCATAGAAATATGCAAGAATATCACGTACAAATGTAAACCTTAGCGGGTGGAAGGCAAGCAAGGAAGAATAAAATGCAAGAACTCTGTCTGCAATATCTGTAGCATCATTCTCAATAAGCCTATAAATAATCAGCGGGATAACAGGAAGCAAGCGCGCAGCAATGTCATCGAAGAACGGGGGATAACTGCATTATAACACAACACATACGAGTACATCAAGATTCTATAACCATGAATGAAACAAGAAAAATGGTGAACATAAGGTCTACAAGGTGAATCTTTGACCCAACATTTCTATAAAAAAAATATAATATTTCAACGAAAAATAACTGCACATTATGAAAGAAATTTTCATGATGGAGCGAACAACATCAAACTTATCTTCTCAATCTACATGATTTTTCATCAATTGATGGTCAAAGCTATAAATGTTTGACCGACAGGAAGTCTAAAATGACTTGTATTTTGGATAGGAGGGAGTAGACAGGTAGCCCTACGCTAAAGTAGGACAACATCTGGTGTAGCAACAATATGCATCTAAGAAGAAAATCATCACATTCAAATCTGTTTGGTAAGCTGAAAGTTAATAGCAGCCTTATAATTTGGAACAGGCGCAGCATATAATACTTACAATATCAACCTGTCAAAATTGAGTTTTAGGCTGGGATATCAATGGATAAACAATCATTGATCATAGAGGAAATATAGTCCTATTAAAAAAACTACACACCATACTAGCCAAAAATATGAACAGAGCATCCAAAATACCAAACTATGTCAGGAAACCAAATTAGTGTAAAGAAACATGACTATGGAATAACTAGATGGAATTGCTATTCAACACAAAATACCATTTTTTTTAGTGGCACCTATTTATTACATCTGTGCCACAAATATGTTACACAAGTATCAAACATGAATAAGTAATTGCATAATTGCTTGATGTCATCAAATTACCAATTATAAAACATTTTTGCAAGTAAATAGATCAAAGGGTTGCAATTACCGGTCCTTCCATGATAAATGGTTACCAAGAGCTTTCTGGAGCTCAACTCTTTTAGGATGTTGATTTTTGAGCCAATGCTCTGGGGAACGAGAACTGCAGAATGCCTTGACTCTTTGCTGAAGTTCTGGCTTTTCAAGCAGACTTATCTGTGATTTAAATTGACGATCAATACTAATTATGTGCATGCATGGCTGAAGCAACTAGTAATATATTAAATTTAGTCCAGTAAATCCATTTTAGTAACCGTGAACAAGCAATACAGAATCTAGGCAGTTACAGGTTACCGTCAAAAACTGGAAACCAGCAAGCTCAAAGCACTAGTCAATAGTCAAATGCAAGGAATCAAGGTGCAAGCATAGTGACATCTTATTGACAATCTTGGTTGGTCACACTGTGGATATACCACTTACACTAGATTCGAAATCTGTGAATAGAATGTAACTAGAAGCTTTA
The DNA here is from genome assembly GCF_005286985.2 of Setaria viridis. NCBI lineage: Eukaryota > Viridiplantae > Streptophyta > Magnoliopsida > Poales > Poaceae > Setaria > Setaria viridis. The sequence continues at coordinate 36,631,158 of NC_048263.2, forward strand.
AGGTCTAACCAAGAACACCTGTTGAACTGGCTACTCCGTCTGATCGGAAATGCTAAGTTGTTCTGAGATTTGTGTCTGTCAAATTTCTTGGGCTTTGAGCATTAATATATAAAGAATTACATGGACTGATAACATGGGATTGATGCTACTATAAACATCATTTTTTCATAATTTACAATTCTAGATCATCTCAATGTCTTAAATGACTTAGATTTCCAATCAGAGGAGTATAGAATATTTACATGTTTACCTATTTCACATTTGAACAAAAACAATCAAAACTAAAAGAACAGTTATGGTCCAACACGATGTCAGAAACATAGAACAGAAACTTTTTTAAGTTTCAAGAGTATTTACCACAATGCGTAAAGCATAAGGATCATCATCCCTGTCAATAAGAGCTAGCAGTAGAATATCCAGTGGAAGAAGCTCATGTGTCCATATAAAGAAAGAAAGATTTGTGATTGCTTTGGATAGTAAGTCCTGCATAAATAAAATATCAGAAATTTTACATGGTAGCTTCTGAATAAAGTAGGCCATAAGCAGAAGCGAAAGAGAGTTTTCTTAATACACCAGTGAAGTATACAAGCAGCTCTTGTTCTGAATAAGCAAACCTGTGCTAGATGGCCTCTTTGCACCTCAAATTGGATATGATGCAGAAGAACATCAACCATTGTATAGATATTTGCTGTAACTTCCTCAGGTGAAAACTCCCTTAAGACACGAGCCTGCATGAAGATCACAAGATAAACATATAGAGAGAAACAAACAACAGTCACATTAAAAGAAAATTAAGAAACATACAAGATTTGCACTGTTGATTTCAAGATGTCCATTCATCAGCATCCAAGCACCAGCACAAAGGTATTGACGATGCTGAGGGAAACTGTGGCTCAAATAAGTCATGACATAGTTTGGCTCAGCAGATGGTGAGAGCAGCTGATTGCATTGGTTAATGACAGTTGTTTCTGCCTGGAAAAAAAAGAGAGGGGGAAGCTATCAATACACAAGGTAAGGAATTATGCAGCCTGGCGAAAATTTCACTGATAAACATGTGGTAGCAATTTAAGGACACTACAAACAGTATTATATTATAAAATGAAACTTCAAGATTTTTTATGCTTATGTAAGGATACTGCTGACCAAACTTTCGCTGATAAACATGTCGTATCAATTTAAGGACACTATAAACAGTATTATATCATAAAACGAAAATTCAAAATTTTTTATGCTTATGTAAGGACCCAATAGTATTTGAGAATAAATTTCAATTAAAAATCAGGTAATAAAACTCCATCAGTGCATTTTATTGAGCCCATTCCTTACATGCCGTTATAAACTTTTTGCAGTCTATTATTGCCATCGATGTGTCAATGACTCGTTGGAGCCACCTTTTCACTGACAGTGGCATTAAAGAAACTTTGGATTTAATCAATGGACGGTGAGAAGTTTTCCCATTTTATTAACCATAAAAGTACTGACAATATCATTCTGTAGACTTTAAGTGAAAGGATATGATGAATTTCTAGCAGCAACAGTAAATAAGAAACTTTAACGGACTTCATCAAAAGGCTACATGTTGTACATGAATGCATAGAAGCATTGAATAAAACATACAAATGGTCAAACACCCAGCCCAAAAGATAATAAAAATAATACCTGCTGCCATGCTTGAATAGCTTGGCCCCTCTTATCCATTCTCCCCATTAAAAAATCACGAATAAGAGGAGGAAAATAACGTAGCGTCTTTTCCGACCAGGTATGCTGACTGGTTGCCATAATTTGCTCTAGCAATGGTTGAAGATAAATCATGTGTTCAACCTCAGCAATTCCACGTGTCTTGATGGTGATAGCGAGACTTATTATCGTTATGCGGTTAAGAGTTTCAGTAAACTCAGTTGGCCCCTGCATTAAATGCATGTAAAAGCTAATTTTGTATGATCTGTTAATTGTCAAATTTCCAAAGGCAAGGAAGTACAATCATTACCTTCAGTTCTTTTTTCACAAAAAAGAAGTCTTTCAGCGAGAGAATCAAATTCATGCACAAATTTTCAGCTAATCTGAAAAGACGATGCTCTCCACGTTTACCCTTAATCATTGATATTATCTTTGTAACATCATACATCAATGCCTTGCTTTTTCCATGATACCTGAATAACAAATTGTTGCACAGAAAAGTAGGCATAATACATAATCAATAGGAGGAAGGAGTTATTAGCCTACTCCAACTTTAAAAGCTTTGTTGAACTGGGTGTCCCTCCCTTCCAAGGGAAAAAATATTCACGGAGGGGATAAAGGTCCAATCATTTGATTTGTTTCATAAATTAAGATTTCCTATCAGATAAAGAGGGACAATATAATAAATTATTGGATTACCTATATAGAGGAAGTAGCCTGTAATTCAGTATCTCAAGTAGGAGCAAAGAGACACCAGATTTGCTCAGAATAGACGGAGATCTTTGGGTTAATGTCTGCAAAGTTTAATAAAATAGTGGGAAAACGTCAGAATTTTCACTACTTGTTATGTATGTAATTTTGAACATGAAAAGTTTACGCCACAGAAGGTCAGAAACCAGACATAAAGAACATTGCCAGGGTGGCATGATGCCATGCCACTGCATCATTAGTATAGTTCACCACACGAAAACATAAGAACTTACCGTAAAATGGGGACGGAACAATGAATGAGGCGCTATAAGCAGTAATCTCACATAGGTTTCCACCATTGCAATGCTAGGTACAGCCTATCCCAAAAAAAAGTAGAGGTGAGAATGAAAAACTGATAACATTTGCTGACAAACATAGAGCTGTCAAGGTGCAGATACTTCTAGAGAAATCTATTTGGTGAAGGTTACAGATGATTTCATAAGGTGGAAATAAATTACTTCACATAATGTAAGCAAGCCTATGATAATTTCAATATACATAAATAGTTAGCTACTCTCTCAGTCCCAAACTACTATTCAATTTAGGTTATTCTAAGTCAAAGTTATCTAACTTTGACCGAGTTTATTAAAAGATATAATAGCATATCTATACCATGTTAGGAATAGCACTTGTATTCATAACAGGGGCTCTCTAGGCCCATATATATACAGGTACAGGAGGGGGAAATATACAGAAAACCCCCTAACAGAAAAGGTAAATTACCAACAGTACATATACATCTAACAGATACCAAATTGGTTTCATTGAATCCACCATGGAATATTTTTTGTAGTGAATTTAATTGGTATGGTAGATATTATTATATTTTTCTATATCAAAGTTAGACAAGTTTGACTTAGGACAAACCCAAATTAAATAGTAATTTGGGACAGAGGGAGTAATTGTTTAAGATGATATATTCATGTGTATATTGCAATCAGAATAAAACATGCCCTAGTTGTAAATATTGAAACAACTGCATGTTACTTAGATCCACATGATTACTTACGAGACCAATTAAAAGGGATAGACATGGATTGAAAAATAGATAAATAGAAGGAATCAACTTAGGTCTTAGCAGCAATTCATGTTTTGTGTTCCTACCTGGCCGAGAAATATGGTCTCTTCAAGCTGGAAAGCAAGCTTCATACAAAGATTAATAGCCAACCCAGAAAGCAATGACATTGACAGAGGATATGTTTCACGCATCATCATTATTCTTTCATTTGGCTGCATATTAGGCCCCTGAATTAAATCTGCCATTCCAGCTGACGTAAACCAGTTCATTACTGCTTCACAAGCTGGCTGCGCCATAGTGAAGGAGAGAACCCAGAACATCCCCGTTGCCCGTTCATCCAAGTTCGTAAAGTCTATCATTCTCTCGCCAGAAGCTATTATTTGGGGGAAGAAAGGGTAACTTTCATATTAACCATAGACACAGGAATGAATGCAAAGTGTAATCATAGTGTGTAAGCATAAATCTCACTCCAGAAAAATACAAGCGTCAGAGGAACTCAAAATTGCAGTGCAAATAGAGCATGAGTTTTGCTACTTGAGAAAAGGAGTAAGATTTTCCCTGCAATCGATTGATTACATATTGCCTATCTACAACGTCAAATTTCCTTCCACGAATTCTGGATCTACCAGGTAATCATATAGACCAAAATCATAATGACACGTCCACAGTAAGCAGGTACCTTTTGTCATCTGTTTCCACCACTCATCTATTTGTTTTCCTTTCTGAAGCTGATCACTGTTCAAATGCTCTCTGATTGAAGTATTGAAAGACCAAATGCGCAGAGTCTGACTGCTACTAATGAAATCAAGAAGAATACTTTGAGGGCCAATATTATTGGCATCAAGGCTCTTGTCTTCTTTGTGGAATGAAATTATCTTTCTTGTAGTTTCAACCTGATAGCCCAAGAAATAGCCAGAATGACGACGAGATATATAAGAACAGAAACATGAAAAATACTACCAAAAAATCATGTATGCTTTTATATTGTAATAGCTCTCGCCTCAGATGTGAGGTTAGTTAATCTGATTTTGGCAAAGTAGTGCTATCAGTTATTAAAGTTCTAAAAACTTTGAGCATAAAGTTTATAAAGCTCCTTGAATGTTTGCCAAGTAAATCATCAGCTAATTAATTGAAATTAATTGAAGGAACAAAACAGTAAAATTACAAGTAATAGTACAAATATATATCACCTTCCTTGGGTCTGAACTAAGACTATTCATCACTATCTCAATGCGGATAATCTGTGCAAGCAGCCAAGTGACATGATTACTCCGCAGAATCTGTTGGTCACTATTTGTCACTCGAGAAGCAAGCTTATCCACAAAATCAAGGAAGTCAATGCATCCACTTTTCATTAGGAAGAAAAAGATGTCAGCAAACAAAAGCCAATCTTGCCAGCACTGAGTCTCTGCAATAGCATAGCAAAGATTTGATGAGTACGGGCAGACAGTAGCTAACAACTTTCCGCAAGGAAGATTACAATATCCTTAATCCTTATATCCAGCTCTTTATGTTCTTTGAAGAAAAGGTGCCCCATATAAATATTTGGAGAAAGGGGTGTACCATGGAGCCATTGGTGAAAGGGGTGTACGTGTACCCCTGGATGGAACATATGGTTCCTACCAGCTCTATATTGAATGCACAAATGGTGGAGCTTTTCAGATGCTAACCTGAGTTAGTAAGCCTCAAGAGTTCGATTGTCCTGTCAGCAACTGCCTCACCAATCATATCAGGAGAGAAAACAGCTCCAGGAGTTGATGATTGTTGAGACTGTGATCTGTAACAAGGGGCAACGAGAAGAACACGTCTCCACCAGTCTGGTGATGGGGTTGTGCGGAGAGCATGCCTCAAGCAACGAAGAGCACGTTCCCAGTCTAAACCACCCTTAGGAATGGAGTTTGCAAGATCCTAAACAATGAAGGTAAAGCTTTGATATCCCGCCAGAAATAAAAATAGAAAACAAATTAGATCTGTATCCACTTATGGCTACCAGTTGTGATTTTTTTGTCATTTCACTTCTTTCATTCAAAACATTCATGCTGCCAGCATATTACTAGTAAGCATGCACATGTAGCACATGTGGAATCAACAATGGTGCAACGGGGTCTGAAAATTCCTTATGATGATGAAGATTACCTCCGTGACATGAAATGTGCCGTTAAACTAGCTTATTATTTCAAGTAATTAACTAGTACATGAGAGCACAGAATTTCAAGTACTTGTTCTTATGCATAAATCCTTTTGTAGTTGATGCACTTAAACTGTTATAATTTTGACACCAGTATAGGTCTCTGAAATGGGCGCGTTAGAATGACATTAGTAGACCTACCTCCCAAATATTTCCATAAGATTGTACTATGAAAAACAATGCATGGTCCAAGTCGTATATGGTAGGCCATAAGAAAGAAGCAAAATTAGTGTGTATAGTATTTCAAACGTCGTTAGCACAACACAATGTGCTTGTAAATTTAAAAATGTTTTTCACAGTTTACCTAAATAGATCTATGTGTTATTCGTGACCATCCACTTTAATACTGCATGGACTCTCCAAGGCATTTACATTTTCATCATTCTTCTTTTTAATCTTATAAACTTTAATAAAACATTGTAGGGAGCAGTGAATAGTAATTACGACTAGAGTCATCAGCACAGGAGCTTCCATGTACATTAAATGACAAGCGCACAGATGCAGGTATGGAGAAAATACATTAGAAACATAAAAGGGGAGAGGCTGTTAATTAAATAAAAGGTAACATTACCTCTCCATGTAGTGGCTCTCCCAATACACTAGGGTATGTAATGGGAGAATAACGCAGATTAGTAACAGATTCACCAGCTATGCTTGGGTAGGATTGTGATAAGAAACGATGAGTTGCAAATGTTGGACAATGAAGGTGTTGATCTAACATTTGCATGTGCATGCAAACCATGTCCCTCCTCCTATGGATCTCCATGATTATACTAACTAATGCTTCATCATCAGGAATGTTTTCAAGAAACTGCAAGTTGCAGCGTACAAGCTCATAGAATGGAATGCGGCATTTCTCTTCATTAACTAAAATCCATATAACATCCAAGCATAGATGCATCCATTCATGTAAAGGTTTTTCCATCCTCCAAGTTTGCATTGCATCAGCTTCGTCCATGCTGTGCGGCCTCTGGTCCCAGTTAACCAGCCAATTTACCATATGCTGGAAAATCACAGCATGAGTAGCTGGTTTCAAATTGGACTCCAGCCCTGCCAGAATTATCCTACAGGACAGAAGATGCAGATAGCCAATTTCTGCTCCCCTGCGAGACTGGTCACCTCTTGCTGCTGCACTAAGCTGAGCTGCGCTGGAGAATTCAGCTGCCTTAATTGGTGACACATTTGCACCTACTGGTTGGTCAACACCAGATTGAGTAGGAGATCCAATGGTGTTCATTACTGACAAAGGTGAAGCTGGATTTGAAGGGTGGAAGTTTGGAGCATTTGGCATAGCCATAGCTGATGAAGATGGAGTTACAGGGCCACCACCAGTCACAGGAACTCCTTGCCCCATAGGCGCCTCCATGGAGGAAACAGCATTAAGCAGAGATGGAAGGAGGTTGTCCCATCTAAGGTGGCCTCGAGCACATAAGCACCGTGTAGCAAAGAGCAAGAACTCAGATTGTGGTGCGTGGCTACTACACTGCAGGACAAAGGAGATCAGAACTGATTCTGTGACTGCCTGCAACTGGTCCTGGTCCTAAAAAAAAAGTAAATTAAACAATTATTTTTTCAGTACTCCTCTTATGCCAAACAAGACTAGTAATGTAATTCTTATGCTTACAGGGTACTGCATGCGCAGCTGCTCATAATCTGAAATGAACTGCTCATCACGGGGAGGCAGATCTCTGTTCATAGCTGTCACTCTCTTCTGCAGCTTGTTCCTGAATAATTCGATTTCCGGATAGCATCATAATTTGAATAAACTTACTCGATTTGTGTGCTCGAACTACAGGCCTACAGCATACGCACTAATTTAAAACGAACAGAACGTGTAATCACCATAGCAGTCTGAACTCTGAAGCCCTGAACTAGTAACCAAATTCCCCCCAAAAAAATCTGGCCTAATCTATTAACAGCAACCCGAACTGCAGCATACCGCGTATACATGTAATTCAGATATCCAACTATCAAAAGACGAAAAGTCGCAAAACTAAAAGCCGTCTCGAAACTCCGCTAGGAGGGAAGCAACTTACGAGCTCTCTCTCGATGGGTCCTCCGCTCTCTGCTTCGAGTTCATCTGCAAGCCACAAGCACCCAGGGTCATTACTAGCAGGAACCGTCACTCGGTGGGTGATCAGGGGCGAGGGATGCACGCACGCCGAGGTAAAGGGTGAAGAGATCGGCGATTGCCGGCCGCGCCGGGTGGTGGTGGAGCTGCATCTGCCGCTGCTGCGGCACCACCGCCGAGGCCGAGATGGCCGGAGACATCGGCTGCCTCGGCCCGTGCCCCCCGTCCATCTCCGCCGCCGCGTCGCGCTCGTCGACGGCGAAAGATGCGGTTGCCCGACTCCGGCCGGAGAGGGGAAAGGGTTTACACTGACTAGAGCAGTCTCCGGTCTTGCGATTTCGCTGTTCTTTGGAGGCGGGCGGAATGGACGCTGGGATGTGTACGGAGGCAGATCCAAGCGCCGACGTTTTAAGTAGAGTTTTTCCAGGCAAATGAAATGAGTCTGATGTGTCATGTCTGCGACTTGCTGGCGGAAACTGGGTTTAAGACTTTTTCTATCGGAACGAAATGGAACATGTAAAGGGAAACATCCAAAACGAAAGACGTGAGTGACAACGATTTGGAAAGAACACGTCTGTTAGCGAATCGAGTGTAGCTCATCCTTGCGGTGTCGAGGTCTAAGTCCTCAACTCGACACCGGTGCTCATATTTTTCTAAATTTATTTCAGGATTTAACCGACGTTATTCTTTCAGTGGTAGGTGGCGTGCCCGTCAACAGCGAAGCAGCAGTGGTGACTTCGTCAATTTCAAGGATTTGCCGGCTCAATCTTTCGAAGGTGCTTATAGAGGTACAGCGGGGTAGTGTTGCGTGCGTGTGTTCGTAAAGATGAGTGTGTGTGCGTGTATGTGAGCGTCTACGTCTGTACTGTGTGATTTGGAAAAAAGAAAAGAACACGCCTGTTAGAAGTAATAGAATTTTAAAAAATAGTTTTTTTCTTGTTTTGTAGTTGTGGTTTTATCGTTCACTGTTCACAAGTCAATGGCCAGAGAAAAATCGTGTTGATTTGTGAATCTTAAAGAGCAAAATTACAAAGTTAAAAAGATAAAAGGAAATTCCAAATTACATCAAAATAAGGGTGAGAACAGGTGAAGGGCGGCAACATCCAAAACGAGGGATGTGAATGCCAGCGATTTGGAAAGAACACGCCTGTTAGAAGTAATCATCGAATTTAAAAATAAAAATGGTGGATGAAATAAGGAACTCTCATTTGAGCCCAACGATTTAGAAAGAACAACCTGTTAGAAGGAATCGAATTTAAAAACAATGAAATTGATGGATGGGTGGATGGAGGTAAACATCAAGACATAATTCGATGCTAACACTGTGGCAATACGTGGTATCATGGTGCCATTAAGGTTATAGATTTAGATTGGGGAGATGATTTTAGACTATCGAGCCTAGAGTGATAATACCTCACAAGCCTAGAGTGGTTTATGGACGCTAGGTGGGATGGTGAGATGGAGGTGATGCCCACCTTTGTGGTTTGTGGTTAAGGATGTTGAATAGGGAGGGTTGGTAATGGAAGAGCCTCGTTGAAGAGACTTGGGAAGATATGTTTTGAAAGACAGCGATAATGGCATACGTTGAGGCTGCGGAATATCCAAGGATTGAGATGATAAGTCCACGACGACGAGACACAATAACGGTGAAGTCGAAGCAGAGAATATAAGCCGATGCTTTTTTTTCTACTATATATGGTGTTGACGGGAGAGGGAGATTTATTGGTAGCATTAAACCGAGAACACCCTCGGTACAGTCACATCCATATGCAAAAAGTTTCATCGAGATAATAGAACCCATTTAAAACTGAGTAACGGAAATGAATTAATCGACCATAGCATGATCACTGAAAATTAGATGACACAACGGTCATGTCTAAAACCTTTGAAAGTGGTCATTTCTAAAACCCTTGAAAGTTGTAGGTCATATTTTGGTTTACCTTCGGAAGAAGAGAAGCCTTTAAACAAATGGAAAATTTATAAAACTCATATGCAAGTCAAGGGTGTTCATCGTAGACTCGCCTGCACCCCGCATGTCATTTTTGTTCAATTCCCACACCTGAGGGTTCCATATGTTTCAGAATTACTATAACTTGCATCAATCTAAAGTGATGAATAAAGAGTCGATGGTTCTTCCAAAGAAATAACTCGCAATGTGATGAACTCAAAACATCTGCGACTCCCAATTGCCAAAACGCTCCGCTGGGCGCTGGCGCCCTCAGTAGTCATCAGACGGGGACGGCGCCGGCGCCGCGGCGGGGCTGGACGCGCCGGCGCGAGGGGGAGCCGAAGCAGCGCCCCCGTGCCCGGCGCTCACCATCATGTCGGCCCAGAGGCGGTCGGCGATCACCTTGTTGGCGGCGTCGGAGGTGTGGTACGCGTCCCAGAACACGAAGGCGCTGCGGTCGCGGCAGGGCCTCGTGTTGGGCAGGCACAGCCCCCCGACCTCCGTGTCCACGTTGCAGCACGACGTGTGCGCCGTCGTGAACCCTGCGAGACGACGACGACAGCCATGCGCCGTGAGGGAAAATGGAAAAAGACGTAGTCATCACATAGGCACGCCGGCGGCGGACAATGCAAGTTACCGTGCTTCTCGGGGTGGTCGATGAGCTCCATGACGACGGAGTAGCAGTCGGCGAGGGCCATCTGCGCACCGGGCAGCTTGGCGTTCAAGCCGTCGAGCAGCTTCCTGGCGGCGGCGTTGAACTGCGCGGCGTAGGCGTTCACCTTGCCCAGGCATTTGCCGTCCGTGGAGCGGACGCGCTGCGATGGGATGCAGCCCAGCGGGGCCAGCCCGTTGAACACGACCTTCCGGGCGCCGAGCCCGTACAGCCGCTGCACAACCAAAACGGATTCGGATTAGATCGAGAGCTCTGCAGACTGCAACCTGCAGGGGCAGTGTTGATCATTCGGGATCGATAAATCTTGCCTTGAGCTGCCGATCGAGGGTGGTGATGAGGAGGCGGATGAACTGGTCGTGCGTGTACGTGGTGCCGTCCGCCATGAACGGCTGCAGGAAGTTGTTGATGTAGTCGTTGCTCCCTTTCACCGGCCAGAACGTTCGCCAAAAACATTTTCACACGTCATGCAGTGTCCAATTAACACGACTAGCTAGCCGAGTGTGAGATGTGATGTGATGAAGAAAGTGTGGCACCCGCACTCACCGAGTCCAATCTGGAACAGCGCCGCATTGACCGCGGCCTCGGCGGCCTCCTTGCCGATCTTGGCGATCATGGCCTTCTTGACGGTCTCGAAGCACGTTATCTGCTCGTCGAAGGAGAAGTACTGCACCTGCAGAGTCACATTCCATATCGCATTCACACGGGGGCGGCAGGCATTACAGGTGGAGAATCGGAGAGCCAGAGCGATTCGTGTCTTACGAAGTAGACGCCCGTCTCGTTCAGGATGCCGGCGCCGCCGGAAGCGAAGTTGACGCCGCCGAGCACGTCCTTGCCGGCCAGCGACAGCGAGAGGAACGGCGGCGGGGATGGCACGCCGAACTTGTCAGCTGCATCGGTCGCGCGCGCACAGAAATTAGCATGGAGAGGGACAGAGGGTTCTCAAGTATGCGACCTTGATCTCGATCCTGGCGTGCAGATCAATGGATGGACGCTTACCCATGTAGTCTCCGATGGTTTTGCCATTGGTGAACCTCCCGGTGGCCTCGCGGCCGGGGTAGTCGATGCCGTACCAGGGGTAGTTGGACTTGGCGAGGGACATGGGGAAGTAGTTGTTGTTCCCCACGTCCGACATCGAGTCGCCGAACACGTAGGTCACCGGACCCTTGGCCGTCGTCGAGGGAGCAGAAGGTACCGTGAAGTTTCTCGTGTCTGAAGTATTTGGATCGACGACCGCCGCCGCTGCGCCCATGGCGGCTGAACAATGTGCGAAAACGGCAATGGCGAAGACAAAGACAACGGCAAGAGCTGCCATTGTTGCTTCTCTGAAGAATGTCGATAGCTCGTGTGCCCGTGTCTGTGTGTGTTCGTGCTGTTCAGCTGTTGGTTGCTGATGACTTGTGTTGCATGATGGGGGATGGCGAAGCGTCGATTTTATAGCGGGGCGTGGTTTGCATCGAGTCGTGCCACTCTTTTGCAAGTTTGGGTTAATTCAGATTAACGGTTTAAGTTTCCGGCTTGAGTGTAGTGATGGATGGTCTGTTGCTACAGCTATTCGTGCGAGGTGCGGCGTACGAAATGGAGGGACGAATTGGCAATGCATATATGAACATGTGCGGTAGCTGAGGTGGTTGAAGAACTTGTGGCCTTCTTGCTTGAACAACTTTACATTTTTTTTTCCCGATTGGACAGCTTTGGTTGTTTAACTTGGCAATGGAAATGACATCAGCACACCGGCGGTTGGGGTTTGTCGATGGCACAATCGAAGAACTCGAGGCTCACAAGAAACCAAGAACAAGAAGCTAGCACAAGCACTACTATGGAAGTCTGGAACAGAAGTAGCAGAGGCTTCAGCAGTGTGCTGCTAATCCGACCAGTTCCGATAAGATAAGATTCACGATCGCGGCCCATCCCACGGAAACCAAAGTGCGGATTTGATCCCCTAGCTTGGCCCATACGGGACCATCAGAAACTGGACCGCGACCATCTGAACCCGGGCCCGACTTGTTGACAATATCCGGCCCAGAATGGAACGGCGGAAAATCCCATTTCCCAACCAGGATCGTCCCCGACCTCCAGCAGGATAGGGACAGAGACGGAGAGTAGTTCCCCCCAGCTGGAGGTTTCGCTCTCTCCCTCCACTGGCCCCGGCCATGCGGCCCTCCACGCCCTCCTCCGCCCTGCTCCCTCCGCCGACCTGCTCCTCCCGTCTGCCCCCGCTCCGCAGCTTCGTCGGTCTCCGGTGGTCGGCCTCCCGCTTCCAGGTACCCCCAGTCCTGTGTTTCATAGGGCATCACATCTCCGACTCTTGTGGTTCCGTGCCAGTTGCTCAGCGGCAGTGGCTGTTTGCCGCAGGTTAGGGAGCGAGCGGGTGCGGCTGTAGGGGTTGCCAATGGCAGGAACGGATGCAGTTTGAGACTCGGGTAAGTCTGCTTCCTGCTGGCACTCTGGGTTATATTTGCTCGGTAATCACGTCTCTCTCTGGAACTGCCATGAACAAATCGATAGTGTTTCGGGAATTAGGTCCGGAAAGATTGTTCAGCAGTGCGCAAATCAAGAGCTATTCCGCAAATATCTCTGCTGCTGTCAGAACTAGTAGCGACTAGTGGGCGGGCGGAATTGCTATGTAAATCTGTATGAGTTCATGCGAAGTATGCTCAGTGGATTGGAGAATGAATTATCCTAATTACTCCAAGCATCATAGCACTTTGATAATTATTGAAAATGTCAACATGTGTTGATGTGTGTTCATCCTGCAAATCCATCGCTGTCTGGACCCCCTTTGCATCTCATAGGTCAATTAGAGTAAGTGGAACATGAAGTTTCTGATGTATTCATTCTCTGTACTGGAGACGCCAATGACTGGGTGAAATTTATCAAGATGTTTGTGAGAATTTCTTGATTATATAATACAGCAGTGACTTGGACAAGACTTAGTCATCTTGATTTCTGTGTTTTGTTAAAAAGTTGCCTGAATGCCATTCTAAGTACAAGGCATAGCAATTCATCCATGTCTTAGCAGCCATGTTCTGATTTGTTGATGAATTTACTTACACTTGTACTGACCCTCTTTTTTTTCCAGAGTACCTGCTTTAACTGTCTGCCAACCTCATCAAAGGGCCACTGTCATTAGAAACGAACATGCTCAGAATGCTGACCTTCCACGAAAATACTCAAAAAGGGAGAAGAAACCATTTCCTATACCAGTGCTGGAGTTAAGACGCCGAGCAAAGGAGAGGATGAAGGCAGCACAAGGGAAACCAAAACGTCCACTGCCTCCACCAAAAAATGGAATGCTAATCCGTAGACTGATACCAGTTGCCTACAAAGTGTACAATGCAAGAATTTTGCTGATCAACAACTTGAGGAAGCTTATGAAAGTAGTACCTGTAAAAGGCTGCAAGTAATTCCCGTTTCCCATCATTTACTGATTATTATTTGTTACAGATCATGCTTATGTGTACCATAGAATGGATCTAAACCAAGATAACACAATTGGATGCATATAAAGCAACAAACTGTGTGCCAACACAGCCTTGTTCATGGCAACGGATGAAAAAGAACATTATTATTTGGCAATTTTGCTTACATGTTATATGTTAGCTGCTCAGTTGATCAAGTGTGCTAATTACTATAATGGATAACATACTTAAGCATATGGTCATCTTAGATTATGCAATACGAACTTAGCATCTGGAAAGCCGCATCTGTTATTTGCAATAATGGTGTTTTTTTTTACTTGGGCTAGATTCTGTTATAGAACACTTATGCCTAATCGAGGATACACTCTTCCACTGGTTCAGGAGTTTTTGGATTATGCTCAGTCTGTTTGTCTTGGAACACTGCACTAAGTCGGGCCAGGGAAGTAGGATGAAAGTCCCAATGAAACCTTTACACTGTAGAAAGTAAAAGCTCATGGTCATGCTAGATGAACTAGATGCTCATATGTGCTTGATCAGTTCCCTATGTCCTAATTAGCACATTCACATGTGATTTTTTCTGTTGCAGATATTGCAGTGAGATACATGTTGGATCTGTTGGACATCCTTTCCGAACATGCCGAGGAATGTTGTCAAATCAACGTAGGGGAGAGCATGAGTGGGGAAGTACTTTAGCGGAAGCTGTTTTCTTACCTGTTGAAGCCTACCATCTAGAGGACCGTCTTGGGAATCGTATCCCGCATGATCGGAGGTTTGCTGTACCCCGCATTCCCGCTCTTGTGGAACTTTGCATCCAAGCTGGAGTTGACCTCCCTGAGTATCCCACAAAGCGTCGAAGAAAGCCAATCATTAAAATTGGAAGAAACGAGTTTGTTGATGCAGATGAAGATGACCTACCAGAACCAGAGCCTGACAGATTTAAGCAGACACTTCTTGAAGAACTACAATCCGATGAAATTGTCTCTCCATCTAGCCCGGAGGAGACAGTGGCTCTTGCCGAGGAGACACTCGAAGCATGGGAGACTGTCAGGGATGGCGCCTTGAAGCTAATGAAGGGCTATGCTGTGAGGGTTTGTGGATACTGCCCTGAGGTGCATATCGGACCAACTGGCCACAAAGCACGGAACTGTGGGGCCTTCAAGCATCAGCAGAGGAATGGACAGCATGGATGGCAAGCAGCAGTGCTCGATGACCTAATACCTCCTAGATATGTGTGGCACATGCCAGAATCTGGGGAGGAACTGCAGAGAGAGCTGAAGACATTCTATGGGCAGGCACCCGCCGTTGTTGAGATATGCATTCAGGGTGGCGCCAAAGTGCCAGAGAAGTACAAAGCTACTATGAGACTAGATATAGGAATTCCTTCTAGCTTGAGGGAGGCTGAAATGGTCATCTGATCAGTTTCAAGATGTCTCCAAATGATCGTCTTTGTTGTGTCAGGAAAACAAACAATGTCACCCCGGGGTCAATCCTGCGATTAGCTTACCATACCATAGTTTCATTTTACTAGTCAATGTATATATATCAGGACTTAGATGAGAAAATTCAGCAAATGTCCTTGTTTGAGATCCACGTTGTTTTTCCTATGTTTTCCTTTGTACAAATCCGAAATGGTTCCGTTGAATCTACATTTTTTTTTGGCTAGTAGTCAACCATTAGGAAAGAATCAAATAACCCAGTATGAACAGAGGCAGCAGTTGGCCAGTTGCTGCCTTGCAGAACAGCAGATGGTCAGTTCCAGCTGATTTAATACTTTGTGAAGGATAACAAATTCGTTGCCTGTGCCGTGCCGTATCTGGTCATCTACAGAGGAACCAGAAATTCCCTACACTAGCAGGCACAATTACACAACCACTAGCAGTATGTATAACACAGATTCTGCTGAAACAGGTGACACCAATAAGTCGTAATTTTATCAGAACCATAAGGAGTTTCCGTTTGCCTTCGAAGAAACAATGCAATTTACAAGTTACAAGGCTCGGTTTAGCCGACTGAACAGCTGAATTTGGCGTGGGCTTCCCCAAGAGCTGCGCATTCACGAACCATTTTGTCTAGTGGTGGTGCCCCTCAATGAGGCGAGGGCTCCACGGCAGTCCTGAAGAGCAGGATGTAGACCTTATCGACGGAAAAATACAAGAATCCACCCCGGGCGTGCGTGACATATGAACCGAAACTAGTCCCCACGATGCAGTGCCAAGCTGGCCCGTATGCAGTGTCAAACTCCTGTCAGCAAAGGATGAGACCTTATCAGTACGTGCAGGATTGCAATCCGGAACAGGAGGACACAGACAAAATGAAGAAATTGCGGACAAAAATCGGAATATGCGGTTGTATGATCATTGATCAAGTATGGGGATGAAATGTGCCAGATGGTCCCGGATTCGCTTGTTTGGTTGCTTGGAGATTTTGTCAGGTTCATGCGATTGAAAAGATCCATGGAGTCTTTTCAGTAAGTAATTGCAGAATGAACTGACAGAAGCAAGAATAATTTTGGGCACAAATGAAACGTTTGGAAATGCTAGATTAAAATGAATCAATTTAATATGCAAATTCAAGATACGATGTTCTGCTGAAAGGTTTGATCAGTCGTTAGTCAAACTTGGATACCATTTTGTGAGATGACAACCACCTGAAGGTATGATGACACGAACCTTCTGATTGTGCAGTGTATTAATTGCTCGTTTTGGTGGTTAGCTACCATGGATTGCACAAGGATGGTTTAGCGCAGTTGAGAAGCATAGTTCATTCAACCAATGTGACCCCATAGCCTGGTTGTTCAGAGACTGATACTTCAACTGCCAATGATGGGATCAACTATTTTCGAGAGAAGGCAAACGAACTAAAAGGACTATTTTGGATTCGGACGCGTGAAGACAATCTGAAGACCAGAATTCATCGTGGCGACAAGGAGAAGAGTGATCAGAGTGCAGAGCTCTATCAGCATGGATATGAATGCACTTGGTGGAATTCTCGTCGTGGTAAGGCATCGACCAGGTCAAAAACCAGTTGTGAGTGACGGCATTGCCGTGGCAATGCTCTACTGCACGTGGACGGTAATAGTGGAATCACATAAAGCAGCAATGCCACTCTCGACAGACGACAGGCTAGGGGGCTAGAGCGAACAGTTTCTTGTTCGTAACGAGTGAAGATGCAGTGTTGTTGTCCTCACGAAAGTCCTATGAACATGAACAACCCCATATAATACTCTAATCCGCGAATGATAAAACAATTTGAAATCTCCATCACCAATTTGCAGAAACAGTAAGTAGTCAGCATTGTATTTGCAGGCTTGGGAGTGGTTCGTGTCGTACCTTCTTGAGCGCGAGCGCGAGGCGCTTGGGCTCGAGCCGGCGCGGGTAGCGCGGCATCGCGGCGAGCTCGTCGCGGGCGCAGCGGAACGCGCGCCGCTGCAGCGCGGCCGGCATGTCGGCCGCCACCACCCTCACCACGGCCTTCCTCTCCTCCTCGCCACCGCCCGCGCCCGCGCCCGCCGCCTGCTTCCCCGAGGAGACCCCGACCGCCCCCTCGGCGTCGCCCTCCGCGAGGCGGCGCTCGACGCCCAGCAGCGACCTGATGGCCCCGCCCCGGCTCCCGGCCACCTCGCCGGAACCCTGCTGCTCCCTCATCCTAGCTCGCCTGGATTCCCGTGTGTCAGCGCGCGGGCCGAAAGTTTTGACCTGGATGGAAGCGGCAGGCTGGGGCAGTGCGTTTGCCTCAAGCGCCGTGCGTCGCAGCGGCTCTGGCGGCTTTTGTTGTTTTCTGGGGGAAGGACGGGGACGCGAGGAGGGAACTAGGGAAGGGAAGGGGAGAAGGACGTTGGGGGTCGTTAAAGCGGGGCGTGTACTTTTTATGGGTTTTTCCTCCCAGCCCGGGAAGCCCGCCGGTGGGATCACCGACGCGCCGGGGGCGGGACTCGCGGCACGGCACGAGCACGAGCGGGTGGAGCAAGGCGCGCGAGCTCTCTCGGTGGCGATGGCTTTCGCCGCTCCGATGGGCACGAGTTGGAGGCGAGCGTCGTGCGGGGTGGCCGCGACCGTTGTGACTGTGGTCAGCGGAGGTGTGCCGCTGCCGGGGGGCCGGGGGCGCATGGCACATTGGCACACCAGTGCAGCAGCTCCGTGTCAGTGTACCGCGCCATGACTACTGTACTGGTGGCAGTGCTAGTGTTACCACAGGACCGTTGGAGGGTACGCTTTCAAGTTTCAACGCATTTTTCTATTTTAGAACGACGGCGGGCGCGGCGCCAATGTAACGGCGAGTACGCCTTCCAAAAGTACACAAGGATTTGACTTGCAGATGACAGTGTGATGCATGTAGTGCAAAATTCAGGTCAGTCCCATTGATCCTGTTTACCTCCCTCTAAAAGGCCTCAGACAGCTGACAAAAGGGAAATATTCAGGTCGAGCACATACGCCACGGAAGATAAAAGGAGCGCAATTAATTGCTGGGAGAACGAGCAGATCCTACGCACAAAGCTAAAAAGGGTAAGGAAAGGTTTTCATTTATCTTTTCTCAAGTATTATCATCAGAGTCCAGGTTCCTTTCTCAACCATAACACAGACATTGGTCCTATGTCAACTATCGAAACTGATTGTTTACCTCCCCGTGCACTGTGCTCGAATCAGGATGGTTTTTGGAAAGGCTGGTTCTCCCACCATGAAACAAAAGCCCGACCCACGCGTCCAGCTCGCGGTCGAAGTAGCCCTGGCCATGGAACGGCAGCACCCAAGCACCTTGACACCGCCACTCGCGGCGCGTGGTGTCGAAGGAGTAGGTGCTGCCATTGCCGCGGTGCCAACCGCGGGCCACGCGCGTGGGCACAAAGATGGTGCGCCCGTCCGATTGCACCGCGTAGGAGACGACGGTACCATCCTCACCGAACGGCGGCGGCGGCGCGGCCACGCTTTTCCATGACCGCTCCTGGGTCGGTCGCCCCGGCTCCTCCGCGTCGGCGTCGCGGGTGCAGCGCGCCCACGAGAACGCCTCGAAGGCGAGCGGCAGGCCCGCGCCTGATTCCACGCCGACGTTCAAGCCAGAGATCCAGCCCGGCAAGGGAGGGGCGACGGCCAGCGCCGCCGCCGCCGTGTCGTAGACCAGGGTCGGAGCCTGCGCCCCTCCGCCGCTGCTCACGATGGCGATGTTGCTGCCCATCGCGACGAAAATCGTCTCGGAAGCAGGTGCGACAAACCGGAACGCTGCGGGCTCGGAAGGTGCTCTGGGTCCTGGTCGGTGCAGGTTGACTCGACGGAGGCTTCAAGTAATATCAGGATCAATCTTGCGGATGGACTATCCCTTCTCCCAGTCATCGATCACCGAATACAGGTGCTTCTTGGGCGCCGGCCGCGACCTTTTGCAAGGGCTTTGGCTCTGGTTGTCCTGACCCCGGCGGCGCTTAGACATCCCTGCAAACTTCGGGACGTTTGGTTTCCTTTACTTATTTTTAACACGTGTCACATCGAATGTTTACATACTAATTAGGAGTATTAAACGTAGACTATTTACAAAACCCATTACATAAGTGGAGGCTAAACGGCGAGACGAATCTATTAAGCCTAATTAATCCATCATTAGCAAATGTTTACTGTAGCAACACATTGTCAAATCATGGACTAATTAGACTTAATAGATTCGTCTCGCCGTTTAGCCTCCATTATGTAATGGATTTTGTAAATAGTCTACGTTTAATACTCCTAGTATCTAAACATTTGATGTGACGGGTGCTTAAAAATAAGCCAGGGAACCAAACCAGACCTTCAGCTCTCGGGGACCTGACGATGTTATTAGCAGGTGAGGTTTTTCCGATCTTCTCGCTCGTTCTATGTGTTCGCGGATCTGTGCTCTATCGGCCAACAACCAGAAAGATCGAAACCTACTGGAGTTTATTTGTATGGAGGGGATGGCTAGTCGCTACCGAGACAGGAGAGGATTCCGAAACGTTCGAGTGCCGGGCAATTCGAGCCGCCGTTGGCGTAGTGCATGGGAATATGGGATGGTCGTCGAAGCAGAGAGGCCTGAACAGAGGACGGAACCAACCCGGCGGTGGCGGTGAGAGGCAACGAGAGGACATAACGGGTTACATGGGCCGGTCCACAGAATTTTGAAGGGATTATTTGGGCCTTCTCAGGTGGTGTCGTGCGTTCTGGTTGTTTCAAGGTAAAATAGACATTTTGATCCTTAAACTTTAGTTCGTTCCGAACTTTCTAATCAGCCAATCTAGTCCCTCACCTTTAATTTTTAGATTAAATTCATCCTTTACAAATATTGCTCTCTATTTTTTCATGAGAATAATATAAAATGTCTTTTTCCCCCATACCTTCTTTTTTTTCCTTCTCAATTTCCTTTTCACCTTATTAAGTTGCTTGCCTCATGGTTAAACTATGGAGCTGCTGTCTTCGATCGTATGACTAGGTCTGACGCATGAGCAGCTTGCAATGGACACACCCACACGGCCACACCACACCAAACTACGAATGCTACTTGATGAGAACGAACTCAATCAGAACCGGATGCTGGCAGCACACGATAGCAGCCATGGTCCATGGAGTGCCACCGCGGCCAATGCACCAACGATCCAGCGAACCGCGGTTAGCTGTAGCTGAGCATGTAGCCGCTACACGATGCCGTGGCCGCGCCAACGCCTGCAGTTTGCTGGCACCTAAGACATCCTGCTCTTCGTGGTTCCTGATGCACGTGGGAATTGAGAAGGGAATGAAGGATCAAGGGTAGAAGGGACTTTACACATTAGCCTCTTCATGCTAAATTAGCACAAGGATGAGTTTGATTAAAAATAAATGTTGAGGGCCTAAATTAGCTGATCTAAAAGTTGAAGGGCAAACTTGACCCATGGAGCAGAGCCGAGGGACCAAATAACTTATTTTGCCTTGTTTCAAAGTTTGTATTAGGAGTACTACTAGTGCCGAACTGCTGAATATGGAATATCATATGAAATGGATATTCGAACTGCGTCGTGTTAGGACCTTAGGGGCGTGAATGGTTTGCTGTTCAAGTCAACCTAGCTCGTATCTTGGAGTCAGGCTCAGCAGATGCAATGGAGATTTGATTGGTTGTCTAGAAACTACTCAGTTGCTCGTATAAGAACGTGTTGCATGAGATAAATTATTTAAAATAAGTATTATTGGTGATGCTTATTTGGTTTAAGTTTATTTTGATAGCTCTTATTTTAACGCATTAGGTGGGCTTAAAAATAAGTATTATTTGTCTTTTAAAAACACTAATATCATTTAATATAAGTTAATCATCTGATTAACATCATCATTAATAGAAAATCAATGCACCCTCGGGAAACGGACCTGATCTCACATGCGCTGGGCCAAGATCACACGGGAAACGGACTTCCAGGGGCCAAGCTCGGTGGTGCCATTTGCATGTGCTGGGCCAGGCTCTCACATCAGTACGTAGGCAACCAAACTCAGCAGCCTGGCCCAGCCTTGGCATAGGCAACCAATTAGCCCCTTAATGTTTCGCTGATGTGCTGTTTAATGTTTCTGATACAGTATTTATAGTTATCGGAGCTAAATGATTTACATCTGCCAAGTTAAAAGAAGATTGAGATGCTATGGCCCTACGGGTCTGAACCTTTACGTGCAGGATCTCGGATACGTATTAAAATATGTGAACGTCAGATTGGCTAAACCCGCGGACCAAGTGATTAATATGGTCTGGAGCTGGTTGGCTCTTAGCTAAATCATCTCTATTTAGGTCCTGTTTGGTTACTCTTGCTAAAGTTTAGTAGCTAAAATTTGCTAAACTTTAGCAACAGTTGTTTGATACTCTTGCTAAAAGGCATTTAATAAGCTGTAAAAAGACCTATCTACCCTTATTAAAGGTGCGCAGGAGGGGGAGACAAGCAATAAATGAGGGGTATAGGTTGTCCAGCCCACCTTTAGCAAGTTTTAGCAACAAAAACTTGCTAAAGTGAAACTTTAGCAACTTAATTTTAGCAAGTTTTAGCAAGGGTGTTTGGCAGTTTAGCAACTAAAAGTTTAGCAAGGTGGAACCAAACATCCCTTAATACTTTTTTACGGATATTAATGACTACAGTATATAACTATATATAGGCAGGTCCATTGGTGCGTCACTGAGGTTTGAAATAGTTAGATTGCAGACAGGCATATTGTTCCTCTAAAGTTTTGCCGCAGGCTGCAGCTTCAAACGGATCGAACACTGTGTAAACGCAAGAAAAACGCAGCCCAATCTGGAGGTATTCGTCTTGAGCAAAACGCTTGGACTGAGCTACAGAAAACTAGACCACCCAGACCACAATTGCATTAACGGATTAACCTGCCTCCCACCCATTGGAAGTGTACTCTGCAAAACTGGTTGCTTCATGCCTTTGATGTGCTATGTGTAATACTAGACCTGACGATGTCATTGCGGTCGTCCTCTGGGGGCCGGCTTCCTCCTACTCGTACCGTCGGCGGCGATTTCCTAGGAAACGGATTAATGGCACTCCAGTCGATCCTGTGCAACCGTGCTCCTGGTTCCGACCGTTGGTCGTATCCGGCGCGTGGCGTGGCAATAAAACCCAGTCACGAGAGCAGAGTGCTCTCGAACGTTCGCAAACGGCAGGGCACTTGCTCCATCGAATCATCGAGTGCCAGTGGTGGTGGTCTCGAACTCGGACAGAAGAACAGGGCAGCAGCAGTTACTCGGTCAGGACTCAGAACGCAGGATTCAGGAACCCGTCGTCGCCTTTCCCGGCCTCGCTGTAGCCGCGGTCACCTGAAAAGCGGCGAAGCCCGCACGCCCGACCCGTTCCCGAGCAGCTGCAGCTCGAGCGGGCCACGGACCACGGCTGCCGTGCCCGTGCCGTTGGGCGACTGGGCGTGCATGCCGGCCAAGTGGCGCCGCCCACTGGCGCTCGCCCAGAAAGCCAGAAAGGCGGAGCCGTCGCCGCCGGCCCGTCGCAGCGTTGGGCCGTTCTCGAGTGCAGTGGCGCAGGCGGACGCTGCGACGCAGGCTGCGCTCGCCATTTGCCAGCCGTGGATCAACCACGCCTGCCGAGAATCCAAGGACACGTCAAGTGCTTGGCAGTTGGCGCATGGGCCTTCGCGTTTAGTGGCTAAACCTACTGCCTGCCCGATCCCTTGATTTCTCCTCACGCAAAGCACGGCAGCAGCTACCTCTGCGCTGCCTTTGCGAGCCGAACACCTCCTTTCCTTTTCTCGTGGCAGCTATAGCAGCCGATAGCCGTACGCTTTAACGGCTCTCCGTCCCGTCCCGTCCCCATGCCCGCCGGAGTCTCGGCCGGCCGGCCTGTCGGCTGGGCCCCTCTCTTTCCTACGGCCCCCAACGGTCGCATTTAACAAAAACCGGCGGATCTCCGGCCACTGATATTATCGTTAAGTATACTGATGTTGTCTAATAAGCAGTTTTAGGCATTGGCACATAATTTTAAGATGACTTAAGAAACAATATTTATAATAATTTATCTTTTAAGTTGTCTTATAGTAATTCTATTTTCTTAATTTATTTATAGAAAAAAAATATTGTGAGTTGCAACCATAACTTAGTTGAATAGTCATCTCATAGTCCTAAAATTTAACCTGCGAGGCAGTTGTTTCGTGAAACAACGATCTCTTTCTCTCTCCTCACCTTCTCTAGATGACATGAGACTGCTAACGTGTAGTGCTCTAAGACGATGCTACCCATTAGCCACGGCTCATCAGCACAGCATCTGGATCAGAGATTTCGGCGGTAGCAGACCAACCAAATCACAAGGGCGATCCGGAGAGAAAATGGCAAGAATCAACGGGACGCAGCATGCAGGTCAGTGATTTTTGCCCGTAAAATTGTGCAATCTGTGCCCATTAACTGTTCCTTGATTTTTGCCCTAAAAATGGCTCATGAATCCTGTGTTTTTCCCCCAATAAGATATCCAGTGCCCAGTAAAAGCAACTGAATATTTTTCCCCGTATAAAAATCTGCAGTCGAATTAGCAGCGGCGGAGGCTTGAACTTGAAATGTGGATTGAACAGCAGTTACCGACGGTAGACCGGCGCTCACCCGAATTCCGTACGGGACGAGACGCGAGCAAGTACTGCTACCGCGTGTTCGCGTAGTAGATTTGTTTTGCACTCCACTAATCCTGACCCACTCGTACGCCCCCAAAGCTCGCGAGGACGGACACTACGGTGCGTCGAGTTATGAGGGAACCTTTGATCTTCTTTGGTTTAAAGTGGAAAAGTTGTACGTGCTGGATAGGTACCTTTTAGGTCGATACGTCAATACGTGCATGTGCAGTGTCCATGTGTTGTAACATTGTCCTGGACGAAGTGAGCATTCTTTGATGGATAATGGATGGAGGCATGGAGCTTATCAAATACCGTTCCACTGACAGTTTTATACGGTGGGCAATACGAAAGTACCGGTACAAGTAGAACACAAAATCCATCCATCCGGGCCACTCACGAAGAAGAAGAAGAAGAAAGCCGTTGCCACGCTAAGCGCCATGCCCATAAGACCGTTTCGGTACAGGACCAACAGCCAAAACGAACCAACCAGCCAACGGCAGAGCCATCTGCGCTGCTGGTCCCGCTCCCTCTCGGGCCCCAGCCAAGCTGAGCTGGCCTCCGGCGCCGCAACGTTCGCCACGGCCACGCGGCGCCTCCGCATTGGCTGCCCCGCCTGGCCCCATCCCATCTTCCTTCCTCGGCCTCTTTCCGCACCCATCATTCTCCATCGGCCGTGTCTGCGGCCCCGTCACATGCCGTATTTACCCCTGCTCCCTCCCGTTCGGCCGGCCACCACCTCACCCTCACCTCACTCGCCGCCTCCCCCCGCCCATTATTAAAGCGAGCCACCCCTGCCGAGCACGGTCAGTGGTGCTGCTAGTACGCCGCCGCGCACACCTCAGTCGCTCGCCGAAGCGTCCAACTGTGCGTGTGCTCTCCGGCGGCGGCTTGCTTTCGCCAGTGAGTGGTGGTTGTGCATCGCCGTTGCGTTGGCTGAGCTTCTTCAGGCTGCAATGCCGGCGGCGGTGCGGAGTGCCAAGGCGATGGCGGCGGTTGTGGTGGCAATGCTGCTCTCGACGGCGGCGGTGGCGGCCGCGCAGCACGACTACGGCGACGCCCTGCACAAGTGCATCCTCTTCTTCGAGGGCCAGCGCTCCGGGAGGCTCCCGCCGGACCAGCGCGTCCGGTGGCGCCGCGACTCCGGGCTCCACGACGGCGCCGCCGCTGGGGTACGCGCGCTCGTCTTTAATAAATCACTTATCTTTGACTTCCTGTTCCAAGCAAGATACATGTCAGCATTGCGTCGCCATTAATTATTGGTCATGTGACGACATCTTCTCTGTCGCGCGCGGCGGCCGGCCGGCCGAGCAGGTGGACCTGACGGGAGGGTACTACGACGCCGGCGACAACGTGAAGTTCGGGTTCCCGATGGCGTTCACGGCGACGCTCATGTCGTGGGGGCTGATCGACTTCGGGCGCAGCTTCGGCCCGCACAAGGAGGAGGCCCGGAAGGCGGTGCGGTGGGCGACGGACTACCTGATGAAGGCGACGGCGAGGCCCAACACGGTGTACGTGCAGGTGGGCGACGCCTTCCGCGACCACGCGTGCTGGGAGCGCCCCGAGGACATGGACACCCCGCGCACCGTCTACAGGGTGGATCCCTCCCACCCGGGCTCCGACGTCGCCGCCGAGACCGCCGCCGCGCTCGCCGCCGCCTCCATTGTCTTCCGCGACTCCGACCCCGCATACTCCAAGCGCCTCCTCGACCGCGCCGTCGCCGTAAGCGCTTTCTTGTCCGCGACTGTAGCTAGCTTGTGACATGACAGCTCGGCCGTGCCAGTGTGAAAAAGTTTTGGGGGGTGGCAGGTGTTTGAGTTCGCGGACAAGCACCGGGGCCCCTACAGCAGCAGCCTCCACGCGGCGGTGTGCCCCTGCTACTGCGACTACTCGGGGTACCAGGACGAGCTGCTGTGGGGCGCGGCGTGGCTGCACAAGGCGTCGCGCCGCCGCGAGTACCGCGAGTACATCAAGCGCAACGAGGTGGTGCTCGGCGCCAGCGACGCCATCAACGAGTTCGGCTGGGACAACAAGCACGCCGGCATCAACGTCCTCATCTCAAAGGTTACCTTCCTACTACCTCTTCATCCTTGTGACTTGTGAGCGCTAGCACGTGACTGTGCCAATGTCACGGTGTGCTGTGGCATCTCCACGGTCTTGGTGACGAGGCCGGCTATTCGCTGACGTCCGAGGCACACGCAAATCTTTTTGCTATTGTTAGGCCGTCATCAGCACTGGTCAGCGTGGTGTTAAGACGGGGCTGCCTGTCTAGTTCTGGCCGTTTCTATATCCGTGCAACATCTCTGTTGCGCATCGGGCAGCAGGCCGGGCACATGGCGCTCCTGCTGCCTCCCATCGAGGATGTCATCAGCTTTTCGTTGGGCTCGGGGCATGTCAGCCTCTGCATGTCCTTGACTTACTCGATATCTCGATGACATTATTTTAACCACTGTGATACCTAGAATGTCTGGCTAATGGAATATGCACCAGCCGTTAAGATTGATTTTTTCTGCCAGTGTCTTGAGCCAGGAGCTTAGATACGGAGCAGTAGAATAAAGTAGCATTGGCCACAAGTTATTCCATAGTCGATAGTCCATACTACTCCTTTAGCATGAATCTTGAGAAGACAGTGTAAAAAAGCTAGCCAACCGATCAAAAAGTGCTGCATTGCTGCTTTCTAACTTTAGATTTTGGATTCAATACAGTATATGCGTCATGATTATACTGTCAACGTCCTCTCACGTCTCTGAGACCCTGACGGCGACCGGATCTAGGATGGTATTATGAGAAGATTAGATTAAACAATACCTGAACTTGCAGTAACCTACCACTCATTGACCTGTTATAGAATCAGTACTATGAAATCATAGGCTATCACTGTTGGGGGTGTAGGAAACTAGGAACACGCTTGTCTGCTGCGATCTCGGTGTCCTCCTAGGTCCTTGTGCTCCGCATGATGCCGGAGCAGGCGTGCAGCTAGCGAGCGGTAGACTAGCAGCAGCCAGGTTCGCAGCGAGGAGGAAGCCTTTTCAGAGGTTTCACGGGTGTACTGTTTGTGGAATAGATGCCCGAAATACCCTCGAGTATGTTCTGAATTAAACAGAGTAGTTGCATTATTAAAAAAAACAGAGTACTTGTGTTAAACTGATCTTGTGTTGCTCTTCAGGAGGTTCTGATGGGGAAGGATGAGTACTTCCAGTCGTTCCGTGTCAACGCTGACAACTTCATGTGCACCCTCCTCCCCGGCATCTCTAATCACCCCCAGATCCAGTACTCCCCAGGTTCGCTTTCATTCACGCCACTAATCCTGCTGCTATTCGGATTCATGTTCTACTGCATCTACTGAAATAACCTTTGTGTAATCCTGAAACTGAAATGCAGGCGGGCTGCTGTTCAAGGTGGGGAGCAGCAACATGCAGCACGTGACGCAGCTGTCGTTCCTGCTGCTGGCCTACTCCAACTACCTGAGCCACGCCGGCGGGCGGGTCTCGTGCGGCTCGTCGTCGGCGTCGCCGGCGCAGCTCCGGCGCGTGGCGAAGCGGCAGGTGGACTACATCCTGGGCGACAACCCGCTGCGGATGTCCTACATGGTGGGGTACGGGTCCCGGTTCCCGCGGCGGATCCACCACCGCGCCAGCTCCATCCCGTCGGTGGCGGCGCACCCGGCGAAGATCGGGTGCAAGGCCGGCGCCGCCTACTACGCCAGCCCGGCGCCCAACCCGAACCTGCTCGTCGGCGCCGTCGTCGGCGGGCCCAGCGACGCCTCCGACGCCTTCCCGGACGCGCGCGCCGTGTTCCAGCAGTCCGAGCCCACCACGTACATCAACGCCCCGCTCATGGGCCTCCTCGCCTACTTCTCGGCCCACCCCAACCCGGCCGAGTCGGGCGGCGACTGAAAAAACAGCGAGTAGTAGTGTGAGGACGACGAACGTATGGGCCTGGGTATTTTAGGTGGGCTTTGGTTTGTCTTGCTGGGGCCCGATTGGGGTGCGCGATTGTTGCCTGGTGATCTGGCCGGCGTATGAGTGAGTGTATCCGTAGGTTTATGCTGTAACTAGTTAACTACAGCCACCTCCTTTCCTGCGAAAAAGATCAGGGAAGAGAAATTGGTAGGCTGCAAGATTTTATTTGTAGTGGTAGGTCATATATACTAGTAAGATTACGTGTGCTGCTGCTTGCCACTTTGTTTACAATGTTTTAGCAAGTGGATTGATACAATACAAGAGCATGTGACGCTTTGTCTGAGCATATGTGAGTTGTGTCTCTCTTAACTCTTGACTGAAACGAGCCAGAGAGGCAGAGTACTGTGCTTCAGAGATTGTGTTAAATACGGCCACTTCCTTTCCTGCGAAAGAAGGATCAGGGAGACCGGGAGAGCAATTGGTAGGTTGCATGATTGTGTTAGGTTATACTAAGTGCGTTTCAAAATGTAGGTTGTTTTGGTATTTTTTTTCTTTCGAAACATTAGCAGGAGCTCTGCCTATTCATTTAAGGAGATAAGAAATTTGAACATAGTTTTACATGGAAATTACATGAAAATAATCAAACTCTTACACATGAATTAACAAAGAGATTCTGAAGAAAGTCATGGGAGAGTGAGCTCTTCTCGGATTAACGGAGTACCATATGCCCTCCTTCGAAGCGGCACGTCATTCTGAATATGGTGAAAAACCTGATGAGCCTGCATCAATGTGTTGTCGAAAATCCGTCGATTTCTTTCCTTCCAAATGTTCCAAGTGGTATACATAATTATCGCTGCCACTTATCTTCTTTTCTTTCTTGTAAAAGGTTTCAGAGTTTCATGCCACCATTGTTGTATGTCCTGTACTGGATCCGACAACAGATCAGCAAGCCACCCCATCCAATTTGCGATGAGGAACCAAATTCCCTTTGCATAGGGACATTGCAAACAAATGTGAGCTGTCGTTTCAGGTGCCTGATCACACATCAAACAGGTTTCTGAACATGGCCAATTCCTGATTATAAGTTTGTCTGCTCAGTAGCTTGGATTGAGTTAAAAGCCAGGCAAAAATCTTCATTTTCCCTTCAGCGTATGCTTTCCAGATGCTATCCCCTTGTATTGTTGTAAAGGTCCCTTGCAGCTGAGCATGATAAGCAGATTTTGCCGAGTATGAATCGTCAACTGTCCAACGCCATCTGATTGAATCCTCCTGATCATTAAGCTGAACACCTTGCACTAGATCCCACAGGACAACAAATTCAGCCATCTCCTGTATCGTGGTCATGCGCCATAGCCCTTTGGTCCAATTATGATTATGGAGGTCTTCCTTGACTGTTTGTTGCTTCCTCCATGCTAACTTGTAGAGGTTTGGAGTAATGTCCATGGGTGCTTAACTTGTATCCAACTGCATCGTCAAAATTTGGCCTTTGCACCCTTTCCAATGGTCACCACTGTGCTGGATCTAAATAATTGCCTGTCTATGTCATCACAAGGTATTGTCGTGCCAACCTACGGTCTATGAGGATCACTCCACTCGATCCATAACCACCTTAACCTCAACACCCTGCTGAATAACTCAAGGTAAAGAATACCTAGGCCTCCCAAGTTTTTAGGTAGTAGTACTTTCTTCCAAGTGCCTAGACAATATCCCCCATTCACATTTTTTGAACCCTTCCATAAGAAACCTCATCTGATCTTGTCAATCTTCTTGATAGCCCATTTTTTCAGTGAGAAAACCAGGAGAAAGTAGATTGGGATGGAGGTAAGAACCGATCTGACCAATGTCGCCCTTCCAGCCCTGTCCCTGAGTTTACCTTTCCAAGTTGGAAGTCTTACAGCTATTCTGTCTAAGAGGGGTTGCACCTCCACCCTTTTTAACCTTCTTAAGCTTAGTGGTATTTCTAGATACGTAAATTTTGTTACATGCATAGCAAAATGTATGTATTTGAAAAAGTCAAAACAATCTACATTTTTAAACGGAGGGAGTAGTAGTTTGACAGCATTGTGTTCTAAAAAAGGTGGGGTAGAGGAGAATGAGAAATAGCCATATGTCAAATGCTCAAATGTGATCTTGCAGTTGTAAGACCCCCCCCCCCTTTTTTTAAGGAAAAAACATAATCCCCCAAGTTTGGCTAGTAGCTATGGTGGATTCGCGGTACCATCAAGAATCGTTCCTCTGTACGGCTACACACGAGCATAAGTTAATTTTGAAATGTCACTTTTGGGTGACTAGACCTCAGGATAAAGTTTCATAATATTTATTTATTAAGGATGTCATTGTTGAGATATTTTTCACTCCCTACCCAAACTAAATGTTTTGAAACAAAATAAACAGACGTATCATGTTTTTTAATAAAATGAGATTTTTTTTAAAAAAGAACAGAATAGTTGTACCATGTTCTTTAATAAGGCACATGGGTAATTATTCTCGCGATGATTTTTAATAAATAGTTGTACCATGCAGCATATTTTTTTATTAGTATTTTGTGCTATGAACAAATATGAAGAAACAGATTGAGTAGATTAGTATTAGGGAGAGAGGCCGGGCCGCTGGGGGCATAAGCCCCACTATCATTTGATTAACCGTATCTATCGATGATCAAACCACACCCTAGGACCTGATCTAACCTCTCATCTACCATGAGGTAGCCCAGGTAGTTGCTAGATCTAATTTATTCCACGTCATTTAGAGTTGCACGAAAGGTCAACCACCTAGATCTAGCCACATTGTTTTAAGGTTGTGCAGTCCATATATTAGTAATTATTTATTCATAATCCATTTCTATATATACCACTCACTCCCTCCGCCTCTCTCTCTTTATCTTTCTAGCGCTCTCGGTTCTAGAGTGAGCCCACTCATTCTTGAGCCATACGACAAGAGGTAGTGCAAAGTAAGGGTGTGTTTGGTTGCATGCACCACATGATGCATGCATGGATAATCCTGGATGAGGTGGTTCAACCAATTTGCTTGTACCATATGGTTCACTCTAATTAGTAGAATAATGTATTAAGTGGGATGGCCTCATCGTGGATGAGTTGGTCCAATTCACCCAAACAAACAAAAGAATCATTATTATTTTGAATCATTTCATACATGAAAATGATACAACCGGTAGTCGCTAGCGGATCCGGTTTTCCCTGCACAGCCTCCACCAGCCGCCGCCGCCGCCGCCGGCGCTGCGCCAGCGCCGGCGCCTCCACCTCCCGCGCCACCTCCACCCCTCACCCTCGTGCGCCGGAGCGCGCGGCGTCTCCGTTCCCTCCCCTGCATCCCGCTCCGGCTGGTGGTGGTCCTGGCCCTGCCCCGGTTCCTCGTCGGCGAGGGACACGCCCATCAGCGTCCCCAGCGTCGTGCTCCGGTCCCGAAAGAACGACCCCGTGGACTGGCAACAGACACCAAAATGAGGATTCCAAAGATTCTCCCTCGTGCGCATAAACACATCGATTCTGATTTCTGAAAAAGAACGAACCTCGGTGGCGGTATCGGACGAGGAGGGCGACGTCTCCGCAGAGGGCGAAGATGGGATCATGTCGCCGTCTCCGTCCATCTTCTTCTTCTTCCCTTCCGGCGAGGATGTGTTAGGTGTTGGAGCTCGGCGAAGCAGAGAGTGGGAGAAAGAGAGTGTGCTGCTCAGAGAGATTCCCCCCTTTGAACGATCCCTAGCTAGAAGCCTAGAACTTCAATCTCCTCTGGAACGATCCCAGCTAGAATCTCACTCAGGAGTCCGGACAGGGACAGGACGAGCGAGAAGACTGGACGCCTGTGTCCCTGTGCCCCGTGAAATCAATCCTTGGTTTTGAGCCCTGAACCTTTGACCATTATGTGGGGGAAGACGCAGGCTCATTAGGCCTAGTATTAATAATCGTTGGGCGTCGGCAGCGAGCAAAAAGAAACTTTGGCTGCATGTTCCAGGAGTTTAGGTAGGACCGAGAGCTCTGCAGACTGCAGCACTGCGTGCTAATGATAGTAGTAATACTATGCTTAGCTAGCGTCTTTTTGGGTCTGTCTCTGGCTCTCTTGTCTGGCGTGGCGTAGCAGATTAAACAAGGAACCAGTGTTGATACTCCTGCATGCTCTCTCTCTCTCTCTCAAAAAAAAGAAGAAGAGGTGTTGACTCCTGCCGCAACGGATTTTCAATTCTTGAGAGGTTATTCTGAAAAGAGTTTTATTAATAGAGTTTCGATATTGAAGTCCAGGTAGATCACGCAAGCAATGTATCATGCATTCGCACAAAGAGTGCTGAAAGGATAATTGAGGGTAACAACGAGCATGTGTTTGAGATTGACAAGAAGACGAAAGCTATGGGCCTGATTGCGATGGAGAAAGTAAAAGTTATGTATGAGATTTAGCTATCTCTCAACCGCTTTTTTTTTGTCGTCCGATTGGAAATCAATAGCTCAGATTCGTTTCTCCCTCCCGCTCCACTTATCTTCTTTCCCCCGACGCTCCCCGACGCCGCCTCATCTCCTCCGCTGCTCCCACCCCCGTCGGGCTCCGGCGGCCTTCGTTGCCTCCGCCGAAGAACCGCCGCTGACGCTAATCTCTTGGAGCTCAATGCCCCTGTCGCCTCCACTACCCACCGGAGGTCCCTCGCTGCCTGGCTCCGGCGGCGCCCACGCCACCTCCGCTCCGCCGCCATCTCTTCCGCTTCCACCGCTAGCCGGCGAGCCGCCCAGAGCTTCCTCTACAGTCAGAGAGGGAGGTAAACCACCCAACCCCGAAACCCCAAAACTCTAACTCCGAATCCCCAATGGCTCAGCTAAAAATCATTCAGACAAACTCAAAAATCAAGTATTTAAGGTCTAGCAAATCTAAGAACAAAACACTGACCACACACTACAATCGTATAAACCAACTATCATGCATGATCTAAGGCAAGGAATATTAATATTGGATTTTTTGAGGAAGGAAATCACATTGAATTAAAATTGTACTATAGATCTCTCTTCTGAATCATAGCTCCATTCTTTTTCTGTTAACTTTGGTCACACCAAAAGGCTTCACAAACCAATCCGGAACTAGTAGACTAAAACCAACAACCATTAGAACGTGAAACCCTAAAACCGATTCATCTCCCTTTAGTCCTCTACAAGCGGCTAATCAGGGATTGCGGCAGTAAGGTGCATACGTGCATCGATGAACGATCGGAGACGAAAACGTACGCTTGGGGGACGGCACGTATGGCTCCTCACGCCGCCGGTTCGGTGTTCAACATGGCCTTGAACTCGTCGAAAGAGATGACCCCATCGCCGTTGCGATCAAACGCCGCCACCATCTCCGCGCACCGCTCGGCCGTCACCTCCTCGCCCAACCTCCGGAGCGCGCGGCGGAGCTCCTCGGCCGTGATCACGCCGTCGCCGTCCTCGTCGTACTCGGCGAACGCGTTGCGCAGGTCGACGGACTGGTCCCCGCCGTCTAACAGCGCCCCGAGCTCCTCCAGGCTGATGAAGCCGTCCCCGTCGCGGTCCGCGGCGGCAACCATCTCCTCGGCCTCCTCGGCTGTGCAGCCGCAGGACTCGCGCATCTCGTCCGCCGAGATGCGGCCGTCGCCGTCCGCGTCGAAGCGGCGGAACACGCTGACGAGCTCCGGGTCCGGCGTGGTGCCGTCGTTGGGTGGCTGGGTGGTAGCCGCAGTGGTGGGTGGAGGAGGAGGAGGCGAGCGGCCTCGGCCGAGGATGTCGCCGCAGGAGGCGGTGGCGGAGACGACGAGACCCATACCAGCCGCCGCGTGAGATGGTTTCGTTTGTTTCGGTTGGTCTCAGGGTTTTGGAGCTTCTCGGGGTGGGGTTTTGGTCCCGTTTCTATAGCCTCCCCAGATTGTTGGACCTGATCTCGGATGTTTTTAATCGGGCCGGCCCTCGCTCCCGTCCGCATGTAGCTTCCTTAATAAAATCTTAATAAGGACACTTTCAAAAAAAAAATCTTAATAAGTTGAAATAACTTATGGGGATCCTAAATCTTTACAAGTTTACAGCAATAGAAAATAATCAATTACGTTCACAACCGTAACCACTGGAACACCGCAGGAGTTACTCCTAATTTCACTCCGAAATCTGTCCGCGAATGCTGCTCTTTGTGGAAATTCCCTTTGGTGATAAATTGGAAATTCTTGTTCCCAATCTGTTTTCCCCCACAAAATGCGCCATCACCAAACTCTAGAACGGAGAAGGAAAATCCATGCTCCGATGCTCGTACGGTTGTCTCTTCAACGCGGGTGGCTCACGCCCATCATGCCCAATCAATATCGATATGACTAGATATGTCTTTAAAGTAGTTTCGAATATTATAATTTGCTATTTTTTAAAATACTTTAATAAAATTAATTAATTATTAGTAGTGTTTTGATAACCGTGTCTATATCTGAAATGATAGTTATTTATTTATTTTGGACAAAATCATACTTACTTGTTACCGGTGAGTATGTTTCAAAAAGGAATAGTTAGATGTTTATAAATCTGCATACGTTAAATTCGTCACAGTGAGCATTTTATATGAACTTACAGAGTTTGAGTTGAAATTTTCCGACACATGTTTGGAGGTTTGACCTTGTGATAAAAGGAGAGTTCACTTTGATGAGGGAAGTTCCATCATTTTCTTTCCTTGATACCACTTGCGGAGCATCAAGCGGAAGATGTTTTAGTAGGAAAAGGTCTAAATCGTTGTGCTTTGTGTATGGATCATTTAAGATTTCTAGGACAAAGCTTCATGTGCACTAGCTCTGCATATGCTCGGAGTCCTACAAAGGTTGGCTCTGGCATAACAGCACCATAATAATATTAACTTTAGTGATCTTGTATTTCGAAGTCTGATGAGATTGGCATTTTGCACGGCAGGAAGTACCAAGTTCAGGTCGAATTCAGGAATGGCTTTCGGCAATTTCAGTAGCAAGCCTTGGTCTGTTCAGGGCAGTGCACAGCTTAACACTGAATTCCCATGCCGGGCAGGGCAGGGCAGGGCAGTGTACAAAGTCCAGTTGTATGAAATCTTTGCTGGATTTCACACAGCCGAGAAAGCTTTGTACACTGGTGTGAGAAATTCTGATTGACATCATCAGTCTGTCAAATGTCCAGTTGTCCAGTAGTCGTCCGCTCAGCATCTTGGCCTCTATAAATAAAGGACCCCAGAAGCATAAATCTTTTTTTTTTTGAAGAT
Organism: Setaria viridis; assembly: GCF_005286985.2. Taxonomy (NCBI): domain Eukaryota; kingdom Viridiplantae; phylum Streptophyta; class Magnoliopsida; order Poales; family Poaceae; genus Setaria; species Setaria viridis. The sequence goes on from NC_048263.2 coordinate 36,666,065, forward strand.
GATGGCAGCAGCACTGCCCAGTGCCCAATCATATAAGAAGAGGAAGCATGCGAATTCTTACAATGGTTGCTATTACATAAATAGTTAAGAACTCAAACTCAAAACGTAGGAAACTTAACATGACAAACTAGATACACACGGTCGCCCGACCGCTTGCTGTCGAACAGCAATTTCCTCCTTGACGAAGCAGAACACTTGCATGGGGGACGCCGCCTTGCCTTCAAACGTTCTTCTGTTCCCTTCCTTCCAAACATTCCAAGCCGTGTACGTTAACAGGGCAGCGACGTTTCTTCGCTGCGCAATTGGAGCTTCACCCCACGAAACTCACAAGCTCCAGGCATGGCGCCCATGAATAGGATTAGCAATCGCCTAGCCTTCTTGGCTTTCTTCCTCCTCGTCACCGCCATGCGCGGCTTGCCTGTCCAGCTGGCCGGGGACAAGGCCCGGCGCACGTCCCCCGGCGACTCCGTCGCGGTCGTGCATGGCTCCGCCGTCCAGCGCGGCGGGAACAAGGCCCGGCGCACGTCCCCTGGCGAACCCGACACGGACGTCCACGGCTTCGCCGCGCAGCTCACTCTGGGCATGGCTCGGTGCACTTTCCCCGGCGGCGACTCGGTCACGGTCGTGCTCGTGGACGGCTTCCCCGTCCACGTCCAGTACAACCACGTGTCCGAGCCGCTCTACTCCACCAACCTCGAGCGGGGCGACACCTACGACACGCACCGCGAGTTCACGACGACGGATCAGTACAAGTTCCACGTCCCCCTGCGACGACGCTGTGATGCATGGCTTCGCCGTCCAGCTCCGGTCGGCCAACGAGTGCAAGTTCCACTTCCCGAGCGATGCCGTCATGAACGGAGAGCTCACGGCGGACGAGGACGAACTCGACTCCGGCAGCGACGCCGTCTACACCCTCGAGGCGGCGGACAAGCTCGACTTCCCCGGCAACGGCGTCACGCACGGCTACACATACGGCACTGTCAGGTCCGGCTTCGCCGTCGGGCTCATGGCGGCGGACGAAGCCCGGCGGACGTCCCCCGGCTACCCCGTCACCCGCAGCGACCGTGTCACGCACCTCCTTGGCATCGTCTTCCCTCTCGTCATCTCCAAGCTCCGGAGGCGCCCGGGATTCACTGGGCTAGTGGTTTTTGCCACCGCCGTGATTCCCTTCGTTGCCGCGGACCTAGAAGAAGGGGCTCTCCCCGTGCCCCCGCCGCCACCGCCGCTCAAGATGACTCCGGCAACGGCAACAAACTGGCCGTCGATTCTCACTGCCGCCGGCGTGGCAGGAGGGATCGTGGCGGTGGTCGCCGTCACTGCCTACCTTTGCCGCCGCCGCGACGCGGCTGGAGATGCCTGACTTCACATGCTGTAGCAGTTCTTGGCATTTGGTTTATCCATAGTACTGCTGATCATGCGAGGGTAGTAGGAGTACAGTAATTCGTAACTGGATTAATTAGGCCTATGGCCCATGATAATTGAGACAAGTATCTTAATTACTTTCCTGCCTGCGTGTTACTTCCTCGATCTCACCGTTCCGCGAATTGGTTCTCTGATGACCCACTCATATCAATTCATGGGGAAGAGAGGTAGAACGATCTGGTGCAATGTCGTGACTCGTGTTACTATGTATTTCCATGTGTGCGGTTCATCCAGATTGGAATTGTTCACACTAATTTTGGCTGATGATGACGTGCACTTTCTTTCAAATTCTGTGCATGCTGTAACTGATTAAGATGGTGGAGGAAGAGATGGAAAACGTCCGATGCACCGCACTTTCACGATGATGTGTGTGTTTATTCATTCCTGATGAGTGGTAGGCTATAAAAGGAATCCTTACTTAATCTCTCCTAATCCGGGTTACTCTATTGGACAGAGAGTTGAGGAATGGTACATGTAATTGACATACCAAAGAGGGGGCATTTCGTACCTCGCACACAACAATCACGTGTACAAGTTCTACCTCTTCTCTATATGTATATGTGAATTATGAAGCCGATTGCCGAACAGACAAGCTGGCCAAGATAATTTGAATTTTGGACTGTCACGATACCGAAACAAGGGCCACGATCCAGCCAAGAATTGCGGAGCGAAAAAGAAAAGCCGATCAGTTGTTAATGGGCCCCAATCTCTGTTGTCTGTGGATGGGTCCCGCGCGAATGCCCCCGCCAAAAAAAGCCTGGCTACTGCATAAAAAGGCAGCCAATTAAAATATTGGGGTATAATCAAAATAAACTTAACTTTATTTTTTTAATCTAAAATTTTAAAAACAGCCCATCTCACATATACACCCAACATAAACATTCACCTAGAAAACTAGAGATCTTGGTTGGCTACCTACAACAAACTAGACTCCAACGATCGAATTCGGTCGAAGAGCTTAGCTTAGGCTAACAGGCGCAAAAGTGGTGAAGGTATAGGCTACAGCCTCACAAATCACAACAATGTCGTCAGGCGTAAACAGGACAAGGCAACAAGCATGCAAGAGAATCCGGCGATGAGCCTACTCGGGGTAAGTTCAGCGAGTGAATTGCATCGGAATGGAGCTACTGCTGCTCAGATTGTGGAGGATGCAAATCGGAAATCAAATTCGTTGGGTAACAGGGCATCAGTGTTCGTAATTGTTTGATTTGCTTGTTCCAGCGAATGTTTGTCCCTATTCTGGCCTTGTTGGAAATTCAAGATTGATGTCTCTCCATCGCTCTGGTGGCCTGAAGCGTACTGCAATGCAGCATGGCACCGAGACATTTTATCTAGTTCAAGTACTTGTGCACGATCTCCGTCAGATTAAGAATGCATTATCAGGGATGGAAAGATGATTCAGTTGCGCATGGCAAAAATGAGATAAGGTCATCACTGGGTACGATCAACAACGTGTGAGGCTCACGTACATCTGTCTCCGTTGAGCGACAGAAGTAGGAGCGGTAAGGTAGATGAGAGGAAACGCATGGTACAATGCGTGGCCATTGAGGACAAAGACAAGCATGGCATGATGCGCGGCCATGAGGATCAAGAGCATGGGGTAGAAAGCTCTTAGGCGCACCATGCTTGCATCTATGGCCATGAAAATCATGCAAGTAATCCCAATGATGTACTACCTCCATATCAATATATTTGTTGTTGGTTAGTTTAATTTTGAGCTAACCAATGTCAAACATTTTAGAGATAAAAGTGAGTATATAAGTGAGTATATGAATCACCATATGCTTCGGAAGATACCTACAATATAAAAGCACAAAAGGGTTGTTAGCCAAGTATAGAACATTTTAGAGATAAAAAAAATGAAGTTTTTATGCGCTAATAAAAGTCGACATATCTATGAAAAGTCACTTCAAATTGACACTTCTTTTAAGAAGCTAAGGTGCCAGAAAGTTTGAACCATATTTTCTATTGTTGATTGATCTATGTTTATCAAGCCATGGCCTTGCTTGCTGAGATGATCCTTGCACTTATGTATGTCGGTCTCGTATGTTACTCTCTACTCTCTCATATCTTTGTCAGGTTCTTCCCTACTTTGGACTTTGGAGGGGAGGTCATGTCTATGATGTGATCTTCATTGGAGTCATGTGGTAGCCACTAGCATTACTGAAGTCAAGAGGAATCAAAAGAGTATCAATCGCTCTAAGAAATTTGTGTGGAAGCGATGCCAATGTTGCAGTGTAAGATTGGTGATTCATCGTCTCTCATGGCATATATGGATGAGGAACACAAGTAGCAGGTGATGAGGATTGGTGCATGAATGTAATGCTGAACATTTAGAAAAGGGAAAAAACTTGGTGGAGTCCTTAAAATACCGCCTGCTAATATCTAAAACATCCGTAAGCTTCTCACCCCCTACACACAACCGCATGCAAAAATGTAGAACATGTGATCTTTACACAACATGCAAGACCGACAAACCTAAAAAAAGCAGAAAAGATAAAGCTCACTAACCATATAGCAAATTGTAAAAAAAAAATTACATATATTCTACTGAAATGTGTTTGATCTTGAAATTTTGATGTGTGTAAGATCACCTATTGTGCTTGTGTGATAATTTTTATAATTTTGTACATTTCTAGATGATATTCATGATTTTTTATTGACAGTTTTTTGGATGGGATATTCATGATTCCACTTTAAAATGATATGCTAGAATATTTTATCCAAAGAGAAAAAAGTCAAGTTGCACATCCATGATTGAACATGCGCAGATAAAAAGGATGCGCTGCAATTTTGGTGCGTAGATTTATGGAAAGACAAATGAGTGAGCCGTGTATTGTGGTTGTAAATTTTGCAATGTGAGAAATGTGTATAGGATAGTGAAAGAATATGGGATGAATATGAAGGAGGAGGATGATAAGGACAAATATGATACTATGAACAACATAATGGAATTTATGGCCGTAGCATATATGAAGGCCCAAAGTTGCAGTTGTTCATGTCCGGATGACTAGCGAACCTTGGGGAAGGTCTTATAACTTCGAATGCACCTCTTGGTAGATTTCGAGGTTTGTTGAAAGAGTAATTTTCATAAAAGGGGTGGACATTATGCAATGGCATTTCAAACACAGAATGTAATATTTATTAGAACTTTACAAGTGAGAAATGTTTCTATGTAAATTGAGAGTTTTAGTTACCATCCACCCGACACGGATTGAATTATAGTTTTCCTTTGATCCATCGCCAGGTTAACAATCCAAACTGAAGAAGCGCTCACTTGGCCATTAACAATATTGTAACCATACACATCTATGGTCGTGACAAATCCAAAGTACTCATTATAAGGCTTTCCAGGAATTGACGCATGTGCTGCAAACTGCAAAGGAGTATAAGACATCAGGTTCCTGTGCCTCACAAGGACTATATGGGAAACTCTAGCATAGCGCTCCTATGATGTATAATTTAATGGAAATCTTGTATACTTTAAAGTATATGCAATCTTGCAGCATTTTATTCTACATATATTTTGAAAGATAAACAAAAATGTTAGTCCCTATGTTCGTGCATTGGTGATTCATTTGTGATTTGTGAAATCATACTAAACCATAAATTCTTCAATAAGTACATAACTATGTATAACTTTATTCTATAAACAATGTGCATGACAAGTACACAAAGATCATAAGCAATTAATATTCACTCAAAATTGATCCACGGTCTAGGCAATCAAATCGGACGGCCGGAATCTTCCGAAAAAACATAACAGTTGAAGCCGACGGGCCAGATCATGTCGCAGCTCGCCACTGACCGACCCGATCCAAACTTCCGAAGTCCCAAACCTCGCCTATCCCGTATTCGTTCCGGTGCACACCGCATCCATCCTGCGCACCTCCCATGGCGGCCGCCGCCGCGGGGGCCACGCCGGCGACTGCGAGGAGGATCCTCTTCACCACTACCTCCTCCCTCCTTTCGTCCTCACTCACGCGCAGCAGCCGCCGCAGCCTCGCCTGCTCTGCCGCGTCCGCCGCCGCCCCGCGCCTCGCGCCGCAGCCGCCCGACCTGGTCCGGTGGGTGCAGCGCGAGGGCGGGTTCGTCCACCCTGCCCTCCGCGTCTCCGACCACCCGGAACACGGACTCGGGGTCTCTGCCGCCGCGGCCGACGGTGACATCCCCCCTGGGGAAGTCCTCATCACGCTCCCGGGCCGCCTCCCACTACGACTCCGCCGCCCCACCGGCGCCGCGGATGACGTGCTCGTGCAGCTCGCCCAACAAGTCCCGGGTAATGGCCTTTCTAATACAGTTGCTTGTGCGGCAACGTATGCTTGTGGTGGCTGTGAGCCTATGAATGCATCAAACATTAGGTACATTAGTGACTGTAATGCTTTGAGCCTCTGTATTGATTTTGAAGTGACTGAAATGAAACCTTAATTCTTTCTGTTTTCTTATAGTTTGATAGTGATATAGTACCATAAGGTCAATTTGGATATATAATCTAGAGTTTGTTCAGAATTATTGGTGTTTCATGTTGGAAGCTACCAGATGTGGAATCACTAACTAAAAACTCGTGCTTGCACCAATTCTGTGGGGGCTGGGGATATTATGTTAAATGGTTAAATGCCCTCTAGTTCGTATTTGAGTAGTACCATATAGTATTCTGTACATCTGCAGTGTGCACTCTTTCCATTTAATCATCTTAAGAATTCAGTTTCAATGTTTAGAAATTGCTTTAACAAATACCAAACTCCCATCGCTCAATAAGAAATCACATGCATTTCTTGGTTTATAATTCTTTAGTTCTGTTATATTTTCCAGAGATAGTATATTGTTTTGCACAAGCTTTTATTCATGTTTTCCTGTTATTGAGTCATTCGATAATCTATCTGTGTAACTGATACTATTAAGTGATTGAGCTTATACATGCTGATAATGTGCACGTTTTACTGCAGCCCCTCTGTTAGTTATAAGGGAATTTCTATCTTGTAAACTGAACAAGAGTAAATTTAATCATGTGGGAAACATTTTACAGAGGAACTGTGGGCTATGAAGCTGGGCTTGAGGTTGCTTCAAGAAAGGGCCAGACCTGATTCATTTTGGTGGCCATATATTGCCAATTTGCCAGAGACATTTACCGTTCCAATCTTCTTTCCTGGGGATGACATAAAGAATTTGCAGTATGCCCCTCTCCTCCACCAGGTTGTTAAAGATATGTGGTCATATCTAGTTGAGGCTTATCACCCCCCCCCCCCCCCCCCCCCCTGTTTTCTGACTGATCCTATTCCAGGTCAATAAAAGATGCTGTTTTCTTCTTGAGTTTGAGAAAAAGGTGCAATGGATGCTTGACACTCTGCCCTTGGAACATCATCCTTTTTATGGACAAGATGTAAATTCATCTTCCCTTGGATGGGCTATGTCAGCTTCCTCTTCCCGTGCATTCCGTTTGCACGGTGAAATCCCAATGCTGTTGCCTCTTATTGATATGTGCAACCATAGTTTTGACCCAAATGCTAGGATTGTCCAGGAAGGAAATGTAAACAGCTCAGACATGTCAGTTAAGGCAAGTAACCTGTGATATTCTTCCATTTTTGAATTTTTGATCTTATACACCTGAAAATCTTGTTCCAGAATCAAGCTATTCTTTTCTTCCTTCACATATCTGCTTTGCAAACGGTGATGATATTACTGGATATCGTATATGATAAAGTCTGTCTTTCATAAAATTCCTGCTTTGATCTCTACTTGTCCTGATACACTCATTACTGACATAACTGTGTGCCAGTTGTAGCATTTGTGCGTCAGATGCATTCTTCACTACCTGTATTCAGTTACAATTTTCTATGTTGGCATTGACCTGTAAGACCTGATACTTGAATCGACTGTGCCATTTCTACACTCTGTTCGTCTAGTAAGCAATAATTAATGAAAACTATTTCCACTCCTGGGCCTATATGTGCTTAATGTTCTTGATTACTGGTTTGCACAGATTTGACATGTTGAAGTTCATTTAATCAACTGATTTCCTCGTTACATGTCATTTAGAGTCTATAATTTCCTTGCTTACAGAAGATGCAAATAAATCCATCACTATCTTTATGTTATGCTGTATGCACAGGTTGTTGCTGAGACGAAGATTGAGAAAAATGCTGCAATAACACTGAATTATGGTTGCCATCCCAATGATTTCTTTCTTCTTGATTATGGATTTGTGATAGCACCGAACCCTTACGATCTAGTGGAACTGAGCTACGATGGAGCCCTTTTTGATGCTGCTAGCATGGCAGCAGGAGTCTCATCTCCCAACTTTTCAGCACCAGCCAAGTGGCAACAAGATATCTTATCACAGCTAAACCTACATGGAGAGGGTGCAATTTTGAAGGTTTTCCCCCACATTCTTAAACTGTTTGTATTCATGTATTAACCTGTTGAGCTTTAGTTTCAGTAAGTCTCATGCTTGCTATGGGCGATACATGTGTTCCATTTCAGGTAAGCTTAGGAGGCCCGGACATAGTTGATGGACGTTTGCTAGCTGCTTTACGGGTGCTTCTTGCAGCCGATCCAGAGGCTGTGCACAAGCATGACCTCAAAACTATGATGTCCCTTGACGCACAAGCTCCTTTAGGCCCTACTGTTGAAGCCTCAGCTCTCCGAACAGTTCTTGCGCTATGTGCAATTGCTCTCCAACACTTCCACACAAAGATAATGGAAGACGAGGCCATTCTAAAAGGGGAACCGCCTCTTACCACTGAACTGGCCGTCCAGTTTAGATTGCAGAAGAAGTTCCTGATAGTTGACGTGATGCAGAATATCAGCCGGAAAATCAAGATGCTATCTCCACAGAAATCCACCGCTTAGGTCTTTAATTTTGCCATCAGACAATCAGTTACCATTCTGTACCACAGTCATACTACTTCCAATGCCTGACATTGGAAAGTTACATCTCCATCATCCAACGGATGTGCCTTTGTCTTGCAGTTGATTACTTTCCTGTACTGATTGCTGTGGGTGATAATAAAGCCCCAATTTTGACTCTCTACCATCTCTCGTCTTGCTAACTTCAGTGCCCAACATGGAGTAGTTACATCCTCTTGGTTCAAAGAGTGTCTCTGTGTAACAACGTGTACAGATTGGATAGTCTTTAAGCTATCCGAAACCAAATGTTGTTGCGCAAGTTGCAACTGATTTCTACCTATTGCAGGGGAATGCAGGGGAAATAACAGTGCTGTTCTTGATAGTGAATTTCCTTTTCTTATGATTAACTGGTTCTCCAGAGAAACAAATGTTCTCGCGAGACGAGCAGAGGAAACCGTAATTACCCTGTTAACACAAGAAATCTTTTTAAAACTGTAATAGCTGCCCTACAAAAAGATCTTTTCATATGTTCTCCCCACAAAAGCTGCAGCGGTGAGAGACTTTCACATCATCCTAATTCGATGAAATGGTAAAATGTATTTACATGATCCATCCAGACAGGAATATCATCATGACCCTAGAAACAACAGAAAAAAAAATCCATCTCAACGACCACTCTGACCATGCCAAGAAGACGACGATCATCATCAAACGAAAATCTTAACGCCGATCGACCACACAGGTCGATCGATCCTAGCACCTGACGACGACGGAACGGGTGGAGAGACGATCGATCGGCTCCCCGAGGTGGTGTCCTGATTCAGGAGTCGCCGCCGATGGAGATGGCGGCGGGGCGCGCGACGACGCGGCCGAGCGGCGAGCGGGAGCGCTGCCTGCCGAGGTCCCGGAGGACGAGGCGCATCTCGGAGACGTGGTGCTGGTACGTCTCGTGCACCTTCACTTTCTCGTCCTCCTCCTGCTTGATCCGCCGCACCTGGCTGTGCACCACCAGCGCGCTCGCCGCCGCCCCCTGCTGCTGCCCTTCCTGCGTCTTCTCCATCATCATCTTCCCGATCACAACCTTCCCGATCGGATTATTATCTCCCGATCGGATTGTCCTTTTATCCAGAAGAATAATCTAGGATTTCTTCGGATACGATGTGAGGGAGGAGGAGAGGAGGAGATCTACCATTTGGATTAACACACTTCGCGGCGGTGCATGGGCGAGGAGATCCGGCCGGGGGCGTATAAATAGGGAGCGGGGGGCACGCGGAGCACCGACGACCGGTTCCTCCCCCCGGCCGCCCGAGTGAAGGCCGCGAGCAGCGCACACGTGTCCTCCTCCCCGGACCCCTGCCGTTTACCAGATCCGCGGCGTCTGGGTGCCGTCGTGTCGTCCCGTTGTGGCGTGTCACCTCGCGTGATCGATCGGGTCTCTCCATAGTCCATCCATCCACGAGTTTTTCCCGGCGGCGTCGGCACTCGCGTTCGTCCAAGTGTGTGCCGCGCCGCGCATGCGAACGCACGTTGACGAGAGGGACGGCGCGGCGCCGATCGGCGGGTGCCGTGGGCGCGGACGTGTCGTGCGTGCGTGTTTGCCGCGTTTGGCTCGGCTCGGGTTGGGTTTTCGATCGGCGAGGGAAACGTTTGCCATGCGCGCGGGTCACGGAGATGGGAAAACGGGGCGCGTCGGCTCGTAGCGGATTGGACGGATCAGGGATGTGTGTGAGGTGAAGCCGGAGGAGCACAGAAAAGGATGGCGTGACGCGGCGTGGGCGCGATGCTGAGTTTCAGCTCGACCGGAGGTTCGCTCCCGTCCGGTCGACGCGTGCACACGGGGGACACATGTCGGGCCCACCATCCGCGCGCGCCCACGACACGATAAGGCTCTGGCCTGTCACCCTCTCTCCTTCCCCGTCACTCTCTCTCACACACACATTCCCGCTGTTAATTAAGATATCAAGGAATAATTATAGGTTTATACCAAGATACCCTAAAGGTTGATCCTATGTAATAGAACCTGTATACATCTATTATTCAATAAGAGATCTGTCTCACCTACATCTACTGTCTCTCGTGTGTTCTTCGTGTGTGCCGTGCTTGGAATTGGGAAGGGAGACGGGTCATCTACCATCTTCTCCACATCTCATCTGCTGCCAGGAAGGGAGCGTATCGGGGGATTCGCAACGACACCTACAACTTAAAACGTTATCAGCAGCTCTACCAGTCAAGGTATGTCGTTCGTGATCCTCGTCGAATCCTCCTCGGTAGATGGATTTGGATGATCCGTAGAACTTGTGGTTCTTAATTGCATAGGGTTTCTGCCATTGTTGATTTTTTCCACCTAGTATATCTGCCATCTAGCATGCTTATTTAATAGATGCGTTCTATACGTGGATCTCGTAGCATGCTTTTTAGGGTGTTCGTGCTAATTAGATTGCCAATTCTTTATAGATCGTTTTGTCGTATAGATGTCCAAACGGGCGGCTCGACCTGGCCTGGAACGGGCCCGGGTTAGCTCGGCCACACCACATCGTGCCGGGCCATGCCCACCAACGGGCTGCCCCAACAGCCTAGGCATGGGCCCACGAGCCCATTTCGTGTCGGGCTAGCTCGGCGAGACCCGGGCTAGCCCAGGCACGGTGGAGAAGTCGATGTCGTGTCGTCGCCGCTCGTCGGGATCTGTGGAGGAGAGGAGAAGGGAGCGTAGGCGGCCGCACCGGCCTCCGCCGCGGGGCAGGGCAGCGGACGCTCCGGTCTCTGCCGCTTGCCCAGTCGCTGCCCCAAGGCGCCATCGCCGCCACCTACCAGCTCAACGAGCTGAGCTCGCGCGTCATCGCTCCTGGAGGAGTCGTCGAAGGGGAGGAGGATGGGGAGGCCACCGGGAGGGATGAAGGAGGACGGAGGGAGGTGGAACCGTGAAGGTTGGAGGGAGGATGGGGAGCGGCTCCAGCCTGGAGGAGGAGGGATGAGAAGATGAGGATAGGAGAAGTGGAGAATTGTATGGTGGTCTGGTGGAGAAGTTAACAGGCCTTCTCGGACTCGCCACCTAAAATCGGGTCGGACTGGGCCGCCCGTCGTGCTGGGGTGGTAGCCCACGCTCGGCACGAGCTACCGGGTCAGGCCAGCACAGGCACGAAGTACGTCATGCTGGGCTGGGCTGAGATCGGGAAAAAAAGGGCTCTTAGGTGCGCTTCCGAGCCACAGGCCATCTGGACATCTATAGTTCGTTGCATCGTTTTCTTTTACCATCTAGCCTATGTAGAACCTTTGTAGATCGGTTCTTGTGCTAAGACATTATTTCTATCCTAGATGTTCCATCTAGTGCGGCTTAATTATTTTAATAGATGCATTTGTTTTTCGATGGCAAAATCTTTTTCTGCCATTGATCAAGAAACGCGCCGCTTCATGCGGCAGTCATTGGCTAACCCATCGCGTACTACGCGAATGCCATCGGCTAATAATTCTTACGGCGCCGGCCACCCCAACGCGCATGCCCTTTGGCCCCTGCGTGTACGCCGGCACCTTTACAATTGTGATCTTGCCGTCGAGCAAACTAGCATAGATTAGGTATCTATCTTGATCAGCATGTTAGCGTAGAACCTCTGTAGATTGGTTTCATGACTAGCGTTACTTGATCGTACGACTGCTGCATGCGCAAAACTGCATTGCTGCCTGGAGTTGGCCTTGCAGTATACTGCCTCCTATCACTGCTTCGAGGCCATTTCCTATCACTCTCTCTCTCTCTCACACACACACATTTCCTCTTCATTTTCTCTCCCCCGATAGCGGAGCGCGGCGGCGGGCGGGACTACACGCGGCGGCGGGACCGCGGCCGCCGGCCCGGCGAGCGGCAGTTGCGAGTGGCGCAGAAGCAGCCCGACGGCGGCGGAGCATCGCGGCCCCACGACCCGGCGAGCGCCGCCCGCGGCAGATCCGCGCGGCGGCAGGCCCCGGCGAGCTCCGCCGGCCGGATTCGCGCGGCGGCAGGCCCCCGGCGAGCACGACCGGAGCTGCGTTGGCTGCCATTTTTTTTCGTTTTCTTTTGTTTTCAAAAACTGTTGTTCTCCATTTTCCATTCCAAAGTTTTTCTCAAGGTTTTTCTCGAATTTTGTTCATGATTTTTCTTCCAAACTTTTGTTTCTAATTTCTCATTGTTACAAAAGTTTTTATTATGGATTTTTTTCCCAAAGTTTCTTGGGTACATTTGTTTGAATTTTTTTTCTTAAGTTTTTCTTCAAAAAAATTGTGTTTGATTTTTCTTCTTCAATTCTTTTGTTTCTGAACTTTTTTCTAATAAAAAGTTTGTTGAAAATGTTTTTTTTCCAAACTTTCCGCCTAGTTCTTAAAAATGTCGGGGACCGTGCTTTTTTTTTAGCCCTTTCTGTGAAAGATTCTCACAAATACGTTTCTAGCGGAACCATTTCAAAATCTGTACCCTTACACGATGGTGCCAATCTTACATGTTTCGACACCAGCCACCCTGGTGCCAAGGTCCATGCGCAACTATTGACGCGGATGCCGACGTGGCGGGAACTTGACGCCATCCATGCCTTAGCGTCGTGGATCTTGACGCCAAGCTGGACGACGTAGGCCTTGGCGCCGAACAATTTACCCCATACCTCTTGGCGTTTCGAACGAAATAAGTATAATTATTTCGTGAAGTATGCAACAAACTATGCTGTGGTTCAACTGGTTAGGATGTGGGTTTCTTATCTAGAGACCTGAACTCAGGTTTATAGGATAAGAAACCCAGGTTTGAACTCAGGTCTCTAGGATAAGAAATCCACATCGGTTAGTTGAACCACAGCATAGTTTGTTACATACTCCTTGAAATAATTATACTTGTTTCATTCGAAATGTCAAGAGGCATGGGGTAAATTGTTCAGCGCCAAGGTCTACGATGTCAAGATCCATAGCGCCAAGGCTTTGCGCCATCATGGATGGCACCAAGCCCCCGTCACGTCGGCATCAGCGTCAGCAGCTGCGTATGGATCTTGGCGTCAGGAGGGTTGGCGCCGAGACATGTAAGCTTAGCGCCAACGTGGATGGTGACAAGCTAAGGGTTCATATTTTGAAATGGTTCCGTCAGGAGCGTATTTGTGAGAATCTTAAAAAAAATTAAAAAATAAAAAAGACGGACCGTGCATGCGGGGAGGTGGTGGACGCCTGGGCGGGCTAGGTGGTGGACCGCGGCGCTGGGCTGTCGGCTCCCACCGGGCGCCCGTAAACCTGACTGGCCCCGGCGTGGGTCACGAGGAAAACGTGGGGAAATCCGTTTGATAGCCCAGAGAGCGAGAGAAAAATAGCCGCGCGCAGCGCCTGGATGAGCGTCGGTGGATATGGACGGGTACGGCCACGACGGGGCAAAGGAGAGCCGGTTTGTTGCAAAGCGAACGTGCCGGATGGGGTAATCTATTCATTAAATAATGTTCAGGCGAAATGTGTTGAATGAGTTGGTTTGTGGATTTATTTTCGTATTTTATTTCGCACGGGAAAATATCACATGGAAACTTTGTTGAAGTGACCGTATGTATATTTTAATAGTTCTGCTCATTATTAGGTGGATTTTGGTATGTCCTCGTACAAAGCGAATCTTTTTTTTTCCTTCTCGAAGGTGTTGACTGTTGATCCATGCCTCGCAGATCCACGCGTACTAAGCAAATCTTACATTTATGCAAAAAAAAAAGATTGGTACTCAGAAATTTTCTTCCTTCCAATTTTGTTTGCCCAAAAGACAATCATCAGGTAACCATACGTGAAGAGGGAATTGTGCGGATTTTGCAATACAGAAAAAGGAAAACTAGGCAAAACGAAGAGCTGGGCTAGTAGACTCGTATTTAGACGACGTTAGTGGCTTTTAAAGCCCATAATCATAATCCACGGTCCAGCAGGCTTGCTCCCGACGGGCTTTTCAGGCCGGCAAGTGCAGCCCACATACTGATCCCCCATCGTACTGTCGTACAAACGAACGGACACTCTCGAGTCTCGACCCGCCGTCGTCTGCATCGCTCTCGTCTGTCGTCGTCTCCAACAGAATCGTCAGTCACCTTCATCCGCGCCACAAAGTCCGCAGCCCCCATCTGTTTATCACCAAGCGCTCCTACCAAGACGGTAAGGATTCCAAGATGCCCACCCACCGCCAAAAGACAAGCCCTTCCATCCCGTTCCGCTCGCCATGCATCCGGCTCCGACTTCGCCTCGCACGAGTTGAAAAGTGCAGGCCGATCGAACAAGCGCAACAAGACGAATCTCAACCTCTAGCTCAAGCCGAATCAGTAACAGTTCCAAGTTCCAACCCCTGCGCCGCTGCTCCGGTGACTGCAGGATTTGTCCTTTTCCAGATCCGTGGCCAAAAGCGTTGGTTGCTTCCGCTTGTCTCGAGGCTAACGACCGAACCTTTAATTTTTCCGGCCGCGAGGATTCTGCAGGTATCTAGCTAGCGCCTAGCGGTAGTTGCTCACGGCTCCTCGCCTTGCCAATGGCCCCGCCGCGCCGCGTCGCGTCCCGGCGCGCGTGGAGGTGACATGGACTCCACGGGGCCGTCACATGCGGGGCGGGGCAGCGGCGAGCCGGGGAAGTAGACCGTGGAAACCGGAGCGGCCACGTGAGCGCGCCGGGAGCCACGGTATCGTGTGGTGGCCGGTGAGCTCCGACACGCGTAGAAATCTCAGCTGGTCGCTGTACGTATCGGGAACGGTTTGCCGTCATTTTCTTCTTTTCAATTTGCAGCAAAGACGTGCCAGAAAAAATCGTCGAGGAGCAGTAATTGCACCCAAAAACACATCGTGTGTCGATCGACGATCAGTGTCCATCTATGCTTCCTTGATCGAGCTTTGGCAATAATGGCCGGCGACAGTGATCTCGACCGGGTGACGGGTCAGTCTTGCTCGATCGATCGATCAGCGAGGCGTGTCGATCTGGTTTTACTGCCAGATGTGTGGCTGCCAGGGATGGGCTCATCAGCCGTTTCGGCGCGTCGCTGTCCTCCCTCCGTTTCAGACACTCTCTGGTGACGACAGTGACTCGTCATCCCATATCTGATAACCCGTTTCTGAGTTTCTCCCCTCCAATCACTATGGTTATCTACATCCAGGATGCTCCACAGCTGCGTGATGTGTTTGGCCTAGCGGAATTGGAGCAGCTAGCTAGCTAGCTATACACACACACACACACACACACGATGCCCTCATGCTTTAGCCTTTAGGCAAGCTAGGAATTTGGGGTTGTCAAACGATGCATGTGGCTCGGGATATTGTCTCTGTCGCACAACATGCATCGTTGATTCGTGTGGCCAGTTCTTTGTGAAGATTAGAGACTCACCTTCTAGATGCATGGCTCCTGTAATAAGCTTTCAGTCAGGATGCACTAATTCAGAGTTAGAATTATTGTTGAACAATTTTTCAGTATGGAAGAGCTAAAGTGCCGAGAGACTGGAGCCAACCGAATCACTAGCTAGTCCAGAAAGGCGGCAGAAAGTTGACAGAGCTCCTCTTAGATAAATCCAAGATTCTTCACTGTCAGGCTCACCAGTTACGCTGAAACACACCCGCCACTGCACGCCAGTAAGACATTCAGAGCTGCACCCAAAAATGGGTGGGAAATAATATTCTGAAACAGCATCATTTCTTCAGATCGGTGTGAATAATCGGAACGGTCAAGATCTGCACAGTTTCCATCTCAAGACTGAACCGCATGTATACATAGTATATTGTGGCAGCGCTCAATGTGCTTCTTTCTGAGGGCCGGCCATGTTCTGGTGAAGGAATAGGGCCATCAGTCCATCACCTTCCAAGTAACTCGCATGTGTCGTTAAACTATGAGATCAGATTGTGATATCTGACTATCTGGGACTCGGAAGACACTCGGCCATAACGCATGTTACTCGCTGAATCATACAATATCAATTGCACATGTCCATGCTGATGCGATCATCAAAAACAAAATATTTGTCAACATGCATATATATACTGGCTGCATCAATCGGTCGCCTTCGTCATATCACGTTGACCTAGACTCCAAATTGCACATTATACTATCGTGATTCGCCATGGCCCATGGCTGTTCATCATTAGCCTCGCAGTTTCATGGAAAATCACCAGCTACCATGCATGCTGAGTTCTTGAAGTAGTTTCGATCTGCTCAGTTTATTTTCAGCTAGTCTTACTCTTACCACCAGGTTACGTGGGTCGATTAACCTGTGGATTCCTAACCCACGTGCACTCTGACGAACATTACACGAGACAGTAGGAGTTGCTACGTGATCATTGAGAATTTCAGACAATCATCATATATACTAATGTTAGCATGCAATGATTTTCCTTATTTTCTAAACTGGATGTTGACAAGCTCTACCAGAACATATGCCTGGAACATGAAGGCAGGATGAGCAGTAGTTAAGGTTCCCTAGCTCGGGCGTCTGTAGTTGATTTAAGAATTATTCGGGAGCAGTCGACCGATGGTCTGACCGAATCTCACTTATGCAGCTAGGGCTACTGTTGATGCATCATTAGAGATCGTTAGTTCGAGCGGATCCATCGCAAATCATGGACTATACATATATTTGCTTCAGCATACTAGGCATTTTGGGTGGTTATACCTCCCTAACGACCTGCGCGCTGAGATTCTCGTGAAATTTGGTTGGGCTAGCTAGAATAAGGCTTTGTTTTTCTTTATACAAAACTCATCCTTGAGTTGAGACTAATCAAGATTCTTCAAAAGAAAAATAATGTGTTTTCAATGGCGAGTAGTAGTACTAGTCTATGGCATTATTTTGATCAGGATGGGGTCGAACCGGCCAATCATTGAAATGGCTCGAGCCAACCAACAGACTAATTCTAATCGGCACTGTTTCTGAACGAACGATTCTAACTGGCATTGTTGCCGTAGTTTGGAACTGGCAAACTGATGCAATCATGCGTGCAACTGTAAGAAATTGGTGCTCGTAGCCTAAGAGGGGGAGGGATGAATTAGGCAACTTAGAAACTTAACCTATAACTTCCACTACTTTTACATCAAACTTAAATTAGATCATGCTATCAAGATGTGCAACTATGGTTGATCTAGTGTGAAACCCTCATCCCAAACAAATTTTGCAACCTAGAACCAATTCTAGCAAGATAGTACACTAAGAAAGTAAAGGCACACAAGTTGCAAGTATAAAATGCGGAAACGTAAAGGAGGGGATGAGGGGAATCAAACTCTTGACACTATGATTTATTCCGTGGTATCGGTAGGCACTAAGCCACCACTAGTTCACGTAGTTGTTGAAGCACTCACACAAGAGTATTGCTTCCCGGTCACCAAGTCTCTCCAGAGACACCTCTTGACTTGCCGCAAAGGCTTGGCCACTAAGGCTCACGCCAAGTTCCCCGATCACCTTGATGCCGTCTCCACTAAGAAGCTTCTCCACTAAGGAAGATGGTCTCCACATCCCCCGCACATGGTCGTCGACGCCGCTCCAGACCAAGCCGGAGGGTCGAAGACTTGCCGGCAAGCCACAAAGGCTCCAAGGCGCTGGCACACCTTGTACAACTGTGGTTCAGTTCTAGAACCGATCACAAGGTAGGCACACCTTGCACTATCCCTTTCTGTAGGTCTATCCTAGCACTAATCACTCTCCTAAGCTTGTGCTAAGTCTTAGAATAATCACTTAAGCACTTTTGATGGTTTGGAGGTGTTCTTGATGAGTTTTGATCTCCAATAAATTCCTGCACACTCCAGCAATATCAAATGGGCGAGTGGATGGGGTATAAATAACCCAAGACATTAAAGAGCTGTTGCTCCAACGGCTAGTTAAAGTGTACCATCGGATGTTCCAATGGTATATTTTTGGGTAGCATCGGAACATCCGATGCAACTAGCTGTTGGCTCCCCCGCGCCCAACTTCTTATGCCCCCATCGGATCATCCGGTGCTGATGGTTTTCTGGCCAAAACCTCTCTAGAACTTCGCAAAGTAAATATGCTTAGTCTGACGTCTCCAACTCCTGACCGTCGGATCATCTGGTGTTATAGGTTTTTTTCTGCCTTCTCCTAGTATTGCTCAGACGCTTGTAAAAATCATGCCGTCGGATCATCCGATGCTTCCTAGAACTTAAGTTGATTTCCCTGTTGTACCAATTGCTCCGACGCTTGCTTCGATGGATGCTCCGATGGACCATCAGAACATCCGATTATGGCTTGGTCACTTGAATACCATAGATTGGATATTTGAATATCATGATTTGGATATCAAGAATACCAAGATTTGTATCTTGCCATGATTTGGTTTGTATACTGGAGACCTAGAAAATCTACAAGGCACATGCTTGACAAACCATTAGTCCCAATGATTATGTTGTCACTCAATCACCCAAATCACAAACTATAGCCTAATGGGGCCATGTTCGCTACAGCAACCAAACACCTACCAAGTCACGCAACTATTGTCGGAAATGTACGCCCCCTTTGTTCAAACATCCAATAGTAGAAAACTAAGTATTAATCCTGGTTGGAAGGGTGCAAATCTCTCGAAAAACTATCCGGGATAAAGCAATCGAGACAAAAGGAGGGTGTTTTTTATCCCGGGTCCCTCAACCGGGACTAAAGACACCCTTTAGTCCCTACCAACCGGGACTAAATGGGCTGCCACGCCAGGCGTGGTACAGGCCCCCTTTTATCCCGGTTGGTAATACCAACCGGGACTAAATGGTTTTGCAAAAAAATTTGAAAATAAATAAATTCCCGAGGGGTCCCAGGGAGGCCTCCCCACAAGTCACGCGATTTTCACGCGAAATATGCGCGTGCGTGAACCTCAAGCCTCGCGCGTAGCTTCCTTGCCATCCCACCTACACACCACATCTGACTATATAGGGGATCCAATCCTTTTATACTAACTCGTGGGGGACCCTTTTATCCCGATTGGTATTACAAACCGGGATAAAAGGGTCTAAAGGATTTAGTTCTGCCCCAGTTATGCGTGGGGACCCTTTTATCCCGGTTGAAAACACCAACCGGGATAAAAGACCCCCTTTTATCCCAGTTGGTATTACAAACCGGGATAAAAGGGTCCGAGGGCTTTAGTTCTTTTTCAGCCACCCGTGAGAACCCTTTTATCCCGGTTGGAGTTTCAAATCGAGATAAAAGACCCCATTATATCCCGGTTGGTGTCGTGAGCTTTAGTCCCGAGTGGTAACACCAACCGGGATTAAAAGGGTGACCTTTAGTCCCGGTTATTCTTACCACCTGAGATAAAAGGGTCCCCACGTGTAGCTGATTTTTTCACCCGGGACTAAAGGGTCCCCCACGGGTGGCTGATTTTTGAACCGGGACAAAAAGATGACTTTTAGTTCCGGTTGCAAATACCAACCGGAAGTAAAGCTCCACGCACCCCATTTTATAGGGGGCATACTTTAAACCGGAATTAAAAGGGGGCGCATCGAAAGTCAACTCACCAGTAAATTTCGCCAGTCATCAGTAGGACACATGCATGGGTCGAGAACAATCAGTACGGGGGACTACTAACAAAGACTGACCGTCGTCGACAGAGAACTTTTCACGGCAACGGAAGGTTCGGTGGAAAACCGAACAAACAGAAGATAACATAAGGTGAGAAAAGGCAGCTGAAAGCCTGAAAACCAAGCAACAACCCTAGTACCCTGCCCTGCCTAAAAATGTTCCTAGGCATGGAGCTCGAGATAAAGAACATCGAGAGCGTGAGTCGATTGCCGACGAGTTGTTGCTGTACATGCGAGGCAATTTCGAGCAGGACTTTCAGGCTCTTTGTTGGTGGCTCGACGCATGTCTGAACTCTGAACAATGGTCACGAGCTGGGCCGTTGATCGAGCGTCATAACAAAATGCAGTTATATCTGCAGGCCTGCAAATCAGTATGGACGTCGATCTGAACTCACACACATATCCCATATTCCTATATCCGATACAAGATAAAACAACATTCACTGGTCGTGTGCATGCATGTGTACATTTCTTCGCGTTTACACGCCCGGCGCCGACGTGCCAACAACCGTGGGGCCGGCCGGGCACGGCACCTCTGTCCTCGTCGGTCAGTCGTCGTCGATCTCGTCGCGTCACGCCCCCCAACAACTACTGCTAGCACGCGAATAGCAACCGCACGAAGTGTTATCCTAGCACGAAAATGCAGTGCCCCCAAAAGCAAAGCTCTCGAACATCATGGCGTGGGATTTATTTCATCTTTTCATCATGGGAATGGAAAGAGAGAAAGAAACAAGGACACTGGCCCGAAACGGCCGGAAGGAAACAAAGCGGAGATACACCCACACGGCCACACCTGACACCTCCCAACAGCTGCACGCACGGCGGTGGCCCGTGGCCCCCGGCCCTGGGGCTTGCTTGTCTATGATCCGCGGCAGCTACCGGCGGGGCGTCGTGTCCGGCCATCAAGCTCGATCGCCTCCCATCAATGCGTGCCCGTGGTGGCGGAGACCGCGCACGACGCCACCTGCCCCAGCTCGACATGGCTGGCCGGACGAGAGCAAACCTCTGGCGTGCATGCATGGCATGTCGGAGCGCCACGGCCGGCCGCCGATTGGTCGCCGCGGCGACGGCGTTGTTTAATTGGGTTCCGGTGGGTGGAGCTGCAGGCCGCGGGAGACCCGTCCGCTTCGGTCGCGCCGCTGGGTCGCAGCCGCGCCCGCCATGTGGTCCCTGGCCTCGACGCCCTGGTCCCCAGCACCACACGGGCTGCTGGTCCTCCCGGCCGCCCGCTGTCACGTCTGCTCTCGCCGAGTAATGGCTAGTACTGCTACCAGTTGTGTTGCTGCGCCGCGCCACCGGTGAATAATTCAGGAAAGATTTCAGGTATCATCCGTAGATCACATCGTGTGCTTGCCTGCTTGGTGCAGATTTTGGTTCGATTGTTGCAGCTTCCGAGCCATTTACGGCCAGAATTCTGTTGGAACCGAAACCAACCGGGGACGACTACTGGACGAGGACACTAGGCCCGACTGCCACCAACCACCTGTCGGGAAACTCGGGCGACTGCCGTTTGCCTGCGCCTTTTAGAATGAACGTGAACCTGGCTGCAACATAGCCAGTTTCCGATGGCTGCGTGCACGCAGCACACACGCGATTTCCACTCAGTTTCACGTCGGTGCGTGACAACGCCAGAAATGACGATGCGCTGAGGCTGCCCGTTTTGTCAAGCAGTATACTTAGACGGTTAGACCACCCACTCGCACGTGCATCTCATCGGAGACGTACTTTTCACATCCGGCACGGGAGACGTCGTCACGGCGGCTAGCTGGGGTTACACACGGTGGTATTTTTGTCACGTGGGCAACAAAATTGCATCGATTGCCAAGGAGTAGTAGTGCATTGTAGATTGTATAGTCCTTGGCTTCTTGCATTTCGCCATTGCTAATGCTCGAGACCTGTTTTAGACCACAGAAGAGGCTGCGACGAAAGAAAAGGATGGCAGCCCGTACGTGTGAATCCACACCATCAGCCGGCTGCGCGAGTGTTCTGGTTCTCTGTACATTCACAAGTAAAGATATATTAAGAGAACTGGCCACGACACAACACAAACAAATGCAGTAGTAGTGTGTGGACACGGCAGACACACATATAACTGATGATGCAACTTGCTTCGCAAGCATGATCACTGCCGAGATGCACAAATGGCTTACTTCCATCATGCATAAACAAAGCCTAGCTCTGCCCCCGGCGACACGGAGCAGCAGCGACGTCACTGACGACACGGGCAGACGTGATAGACAAAGGAATGAAGTGATGCGAGCATACCGCTGCGCGCGGCCATGGAAAAGATGGACTTGGCCATGCACCAGCGCCGATGGACTTTCAGGTTGTCAACTAGGGCAAGGAAACGCCACGATGATAAATACGCAGGTGAGCAGAGCAGCGGGGAGAGCGTGTGCGCTTACGCGCCGGCGCGGCCGCGGCGGCCGACGACGACGAGCGCCGCGAGAGAAGCAGCGGCGAAGGACGGGTGGTTCGCGCGCGCGCGGGGACGAGAGCTGATACGCGCTTTTGCTCGCTATCGTCTCCCTCCTCGCCCTCCGGGGGGCATCTTCTGCTCTCTGACTTGGTGGACGCGGTCTATGGGCAAGCGATGTCGACCTGATAGATTATATGATGGTGATGCTTCCTTCGGGTGGTGGTTAAGTGTCTTCTTTTTATTTATCTTTTAGATTTTCTTAATAGGACAATAACACTGAAGATTACGGAACAAAACAAAACGGGGAATGAGGCTTTGCAATCGAATTCCCTGTTGTGTATTTTGTCTCAGCTGGTGATCCGGATAAGTCCAGTGAATTAGCTTCTGATTATGGTTTCACCCCCATTATGTTTTTGTATTGGCTTCCTATTACAAACTTGATCTGCCTAGATAGTTATGGACTAAAACGATGTTTGTTGCATGTGAACTAGAACAAACTTTGTAGAATTTTGAGTATACGCTTTGGCTACTCATAAAAATTATTCCAACCCCTACGTTCTAGATAGAAAATGACATGTTTTAGGTCAACTACTCCCTCCGTTCCAAATTGTAGGTCGTTTTAGCATTTCTAGATTCATAGTTTTTTCTATGTACCTAGATCTAGATATATATTATGTCTAGATATATAGCAAAATCTACTAATGTAAAAATGCCAAAACGACCTACAATTTGGAACGGAGGGAGTAGTTCATACAAGATTCAGTAACAATATAGAAGGCAAACCAAAAAGTAGCCTTTTGCAACGTTTAATCTCTTATGTATGTTTCACAAGATCATTTTTGTGCAAAAACTATTGCGCCTTGGGTGTAGTCGTCAGAGTCGTGGTTGATTTCATCCGCAAAGGATTCAAATTCTCATGTTCATATAGGAGTATTATAAAAAAAGATCAAACATTGCGTTTATGGCTAGCTGATGTGGATGGTCTAATATTAAAAAAATAAGCTAGATGGAGTGTGGAGACAACATCTAAATCCGAAGTTGGAAAATGATGATACAAAATCAAATTTATTGCAAATAAATACTTTGACTATTATCCCTTGTGTACACACGTCATGGAAAGCTTAGTGGTTTGCCCAAGGTCAATTTTTGCAATATCTAGATAATTTGAATCGTAACTGACAACAACATGTAAGATAAAAGCATTGTTACTAGAGAAACCTAGAATGCGTGTCACTTGTCAGCATAGCTACTTTCCACAGAAGTCAAAAATATCCAGCAAACTAAGCCTTGTACGAAAACTGAACACATCTGATTCACGCGGCTCAGGAGGCGTCTCTGAATCCCTCTGATCGGAGTGAAATCCCCCAGACGCCAGACCAACCTGAGGCTGAGGCGAGGGCAGCTCCATCTGCCACAGAAGATCCGGCTGGCGTGTCCACGTCCCCAACCAGACCTCGCTCGTCCATACTCCAGGCCCATGCATGTTACCCAGTTGTTCACTCGGCCCCTACGCACCATCACCACCAGCCTCTGCCATTGACTTGACGCGGCTATAAAATCCCGCGATCCCCAGCTCCATGGCCGCAAACCAGAAGCTGCTGCAGCATCCATCCCTCAATCCTGCTCTCGAGCTCCAAGCAGCCTCCAACGCGACGACCGACCTCGCCTGCATCCATGGCCGTGTTGGTGGCGAGGCAGGGGCGCGAGCTGCAGCGCTACAGCCAGCGCACCGGCGGGCGCATCGTGGTGGGCTGCATCCCCTACCGCGTGCGGCGCGACGACGGCGAGCTGGAGGTGCTGGTGATCACGTCGCAGAAGGGGCACGGCATGATGTTCCCCAAGGGCGGGTGGGAGGAGGACGAGTCCATGGACGAGGCCGCCCGGCGCGAGGCCCTGGAGGAGGCCGGCGTCCTCGGCGACACCGAGCCGATGCTCGGCTTCTGGCACTACCAGAGCCGCCGCTACGCCGACCAGACCTACGAGGGCTTCATGTTCCCGCTCCGCGTCGCCGACGAGCTCCACCAGTGGCCCGAGATGGCCTCCCGCAAGCGCACCTGGGTGAGTTTAAATTTCAAGACCACGAAACAAACACCCATTTAAACCAATGCAAGAACATGTCATCTGACCGTGCGCGCTCCATCGATTTGATCTGAACAGGCGACGGTGAACCAGGTGATGGACGGGTGCCCGCACTGGTGGATGCGGGAGGCGCTCGAGAAGCTCGTCGCCCGGCACGCCAAGCTGCAGTCCGCTCTCTGATTGGGTACCTAACCAATCGGAGACGAGGAACCTCGCGGCCGGCGGCGACTCCGGCAAGAAAGGATCGGCAGCACGAGCGAACCGACGCTAGCGTGCGCGCACGAAGTCATCACAGCTCTCTCGGTGCAGCGGCAGGCCGGCCGGCTCGGATTTGGTCGCCCTCACCGGAGAAGAGAGAGACGACGGGGCGCACCGCGCGGATGGATGCCGGCGATGCTTTCCTGACTCCCGAGACGCGGAGTCGCCGTTGAGGCGGCAGGTTCAAAATAATTTATTTAGCGAGCGAATGATTGGACAGAATGTACACAGAAACCCAACAGGACGCGTCGTAGAGAACAGAACAGCAGAGCAGAACAATTCACGATTCTTTGGAGTAACAGAACAGAGTGTAAATTAGCGCTAGTAACTTCGTTTCTTGGTGCCATCGGAATTGAAACAGCTGTTCAAGAAAAAATTTAGCGCGCGCGCACAATTTCTCGTAAGTACGTACTACCAGTACTCAATTAAGCGGTAAAGTTGCTCAGAGACAGCGACGTCTGAACTCTGAAGCTCGTAGTCCTCTCCGTATGCATGTGCTCTGCAAGTAGCAGCTTTGCTGCCTGCATGCCTAGCAGGCAAGAACATGGATCCTCTCTCTTACAGTTCAGAGTAGAGCTACTCCACCACGGATTGGTCATCAGAACACACCCTGCATTCCGTTTGGTGATGATCTGATGATAGCCAGGTTGGATTGGATCGGATCGGATCGGATCCATCCAGTGCCCGCAGAAGCTAAGCCAAGAACCAATAACCGTGCCGTGCCGGAAACTGACCTGTCGATCCGGTCCCGGAGCAGCGACAGCTCCGGGGCCCCGGCTCGGCGTGGCAGTGTCCGTCACGCAGCTGTGCCTGTGCGCCGGGACGTCGCCCTCGCCGTTTTTCTTGGCCCGCCGATAAGAACGGGACGGGCCGGGGCACCACGTGCCCGCGCGTTCCGCTGCCTCAATGAGTAGTAAACAAACGACTCGCGCCCTCGCCGCGACGTGCCGACGGCGACCCCCTCCTGCCCTGTCATCGCCGCTACTCCCTCCGATTTTATTTTTAGCCGAGACTGACTTGACCCGGCCCTGCCACAAGCTCCAGGACAATGTGCAAATGCAAGCACTTTTGTCTGGGACGGTAAAAATTATCGCGACAGGTCGGCAGGCTGACGAGGCAATCGGGTGATGATTAGTCTGGAAGCCACTGGTTGCGGGCCACGTAGGCTCGGGGGGCGCCGTTCGTCAAAGGGGTTAGGTGGCCGCGCGCCGGAGGGCTAGAGGTAGAGGTAGACGTGAGCCGTGAAACGAAACCAGTGACAAGTCGTCGCCCTTGCAGTGCCGGACGGGGAGAGGATGGCATAAACAAACCGGCCGTCGCCGCGGAATTTTCGGCCGCGTCGGACGCCACGCGAGCGGGACGGGGATGAGGAGGAGGAGGAGGACGGGATGGCGCGGCGCCCGCTTCGGCTTGCTGCTCTCGTGGACGCGAGCTCTTGTTGGGTAGCGGGGGGTAGCGATTGTTCGCGACCCCGGCGGTGAATTTCGGCGAGCCGGCGGTGATTTTTCCTGCACGGGTTTTGCTACCGAGTGCTGGCGAGGGATAGTAGACGACAGCACCGGGACAAAAACGATCACGTCGCCGGAGATGGTGAAGAGATTTTTCGGATTGGTGTAGCAGAGTTTCAGAAGGATCTTCTGCCTAGGATATCTTTCGTCTGCGTCTCAGCAAAATCTCAGTTTCAGCCTCATGTAGCAACGTTCGTTCCCCGGGGTTGTTCTTGCTCATATGATGTGCAGATGTATATTCTAGCAGCTCCGTTACTAGTCTTCCTTCACTGGCTGAGACGAACAGCTGCAGCTATAGTAGGCTTAGTAGCCTAGTACGAAATGCTCGCGTGGTTGCCGTCAGCAATGTGCCTGCCCCCAACAACTTGAACGGGCTGGTTCAATCCGCGGCGGAAATGCCAGAAATAATCGTCGTCGTCGGTCTAGCGTCCCGGCGGAACGAGCCTGTTCAAGCTAAGGCAGCTGGGCCTCGGTGTGTGGCTGGTTCAAGTTCCGGCCGTGGGCACTGGGCAAGTTCGGGTGGTGGTCCCGGTCCTAGTCTACTAGCCACTTGACACGTTCAAGTCCCGGCGACGAAACGCGAATCTACAGGAGTAGGAGGAGTAGGACGGCGTCCTCGGCGACGGTGGCGGCGCGGTTGGTGCCTTTCCGAGACACGCGCAACAGCAACGGGCTGCGGGAGTGCTGGACCTAGCCCGTTGTTGTAGTTAGGATCGTGGGCTGGGCACTCGGACCGAGATGACTGGCTCCAACGTGTGTATTTTCTCGTGGGCCGAATGGGGTGAGCCTGCTCTCTTCTTTTCTCGTGCCTGCATAAATCTGCACAGCCTGTGTACTACTTTGTAGCAGGCCTATGCAAAAAAAACTGGGCCAGCTACGTATACAATACGAGCAGGCCTGGGCGATTGTACGCGGTGGCCTATTCCTCTCAGCCCGCACGCGAGATAAGTGGCCGCTTGCACACGAAATGCGCGGCGGCCGCTTTGTGTTTGCCGAGACGCAAGAAACCACCGCCACACCAACCGTGTGGAAAGCAGCGGCACACCAAGTCATCGCGGCCTCGCGGCAATGGTCATGGCCCGTGCCGCAGGAACAAGCCACCTCCTGGCCGCTGCTGTTCCTCGGCAACACCTGCCGTTGCTTCTTCTACCTGTCTCCGAGCGGGAGTGGGGGGCAGGGCTGATCTTTCTCATCTACCTCCAACGGCACAACAGGCAGCACCCAAAACAAAACTTCTGCTAGATCAGAAGCGTGTTTACATGGAAAATTTGGAAATCTACCTTTGCCAATCAACCATGCATTGGTATACGACACTCAATCCAGCACAGCACTGTAGTAGTAAATGAGAGGATATCCCATTCTGTAAAAAAGTAGATGTGAGGATGTCGCGGATGCTGCTACTGCGGTTACGAAGCCCGTCCTATAAGGGCGGCGCGCGTCCTGCACAGATCGAGTTGGTGCCCACACACCTCCGAGAAGGACGCAGCAGCGTCAGGAGACGGGAAGGGACAAACAAACCAGCGGTCAGCGCGCGAGAGACGAGGCCGAGCCGGAGGCATGGGTTCTCGACGGGCGCTGCCTTCGTCGTGCCCCGGCGCGGCCGCGCCGCTCCTGCTTCTCCTGGCGGCATCCTTCGGTATGTTCTACCGGCCGAGACGCAGGTTCGCCGGCCGGCTTCGTTTGTTTGATCCGCCCCCACACGTTTTGCTCATCGTTGTTGCGTTTATTTGTGGATTTCCGATCGAGAAGGTGGTGGTGGTCACGCGGCGGCCGGCGGCGCTCCGGGCTCGGGCGCCGGCATGACGGAGCTGCAGAAGCACGTGGCGTTCTTCGACCGCGACCATGACGGCATCGTTACCTTCGACGAGACGTACCAAGGTGAGCATGCGCGCGCCGGGCGGGCTCTTCCGCGTGAGCTGAGAGGCTCTGCTGCCACATTCCGTTTATTTTTGGGCAACGCACAGCCGTTCGTCGCGGGTCTCCTGCCTGATTCCGGCAAACCAGGCCGTATTTTTTGGTGCGTGCTGACGCGTGTCTATGGTGGGTGGATGCATGGTGGCATGGCACGCAGGTCTGAAGGACGTCGGGCTTGGAGCTGTCGCGGCCAAGGCCAGCGCCGCGCTCATCAACGCCGCCCTCGGCCCCAAGACCAGACCTGTAAGGCTGTAACTGCATCTCATCGCTCAACGTCCCCTCTACTAGTCTCCTGACTCCTGTGGATGTCACTCAAGCACACACACGATTATTACACGCTCTACGTCGGATGCGAATATTGTTAACTTTTCCCATTCTGTTCAAATGCTTGCAGGATAATGCAAACTCGTCCTCGAGCATGGATATCTACATCCAGAACATTCAGAAAGGGAAGCACGGGAGTGACACAGGCGCGTATGACGCTCAAGGAAGGTCCGTGCATACACTAATGCATGATGCAACTAGTTCTAGATTGTTGGTCGTTTCAGCGTGTGTATTCTACTAATGTTCTAACGACAGTTCCAAAATGATCTGCAGGTTTGTTCCTGCGAAGCTGGACGAGATGTTCACCAAGCACGCCAAGACCGTGCCAAACGCCCTGACACAAGACGAGGTGGAGGAGATGCTCAAGGCCAACCGACAGAGCAATGACGTCACGGGATGGTAATAAATCATGATCTGATTTTAATTCGTTTGAAAAAAAAGAGTAAAATGCACTATCGGTACATGCCAAGTAAGTGTCATCTAAGTCTCCGAACTCTCAAAATGCATATTAATTGGATGTTTGGTTCCTTTAGTCCACTCTAGTCCATGGACTAAAGTTAGTCCTACTCTGTTTAGTTTCATGGACTAAAATCCATCAATGCAGTTGAATAAAGATCCTTTTACCCCTTCTACCTACCACCTGGTACCCCTGTACTGGTGCCAACTTCTGGTTCTGGGCGCCTGCTACAAGCTGCCTGCTACACAATCATCGTCTTCCAATCCAAGCCGCCATCAAAATCAAAAGCTTCCCCAGCAATAGCACTGATTTACCAAAGCAAAGCAAAGCAAAGCGAAGGGGGCGCATTACCTGAAAAAAGAAACCCCTCCCCTCCCCTCCCCTCTTCCGCCCACATGGCGCTCGAGGCGCAGGTCTCACCGTAGCCGCACCGCTCACCGAATGCGGTGGTGGCGGGGGACGAGTGGCTGGACACGGAGGACCCCCCTCCCCGCCGGCGCCACCGCCGCCCCGGTGAGCTCCCCTCCCGCGGACCCCTTCACAGCTGTCGTCGTCGTGTCGCGGCACCACGCCTCATCCGCAAAGTACTGCCGCCGTGCGCCGTGTCCCGCACCGCCGACCCGGACCCCGCCTGCGCCGCGGGGTGGTACTCGTGGAGTGGCGGCCGCGCGGCGGGAGGGAGGCCGGCGGTGGGCAGGACGGCGGCGGGGGCCGGGCGGGAGGCCGGTGGCGACAGCGGCGGGCGGGAGGACGGCGGGGCCCGAGCGGGAGGCGGTGGGAGGGAGGCCGGCAAAGGGAGCCGGGTGGGAGGAAGGGCAATAAATGAGGGGCAGGGTGTCCCCAGGACCCTTTAGTCCACTTTAGTCCACCCTATATGAACTAGAGGACTAAACACTTTAGTCCACCTATTTAGCACTTTAGGGATTAAAAGTGCCAAAAATGAGTGGACTAAACTTTAATACTGGGTAACCAAACATGCCCTAAAACCTCTAAACTTTGCTAATTGGTTTACGTGAGATCCAAAGCAAAGTTACTTAGGTTAATCGCTCACGTGTCTGCTGACGTGGCGCTGGGTGGGACCCCTCATCCTCTCTTTCTCCCTTATCGCCATCTTTGGTGCTGGCCTGCGCCACCATTGCTCGCTGCTCGGCCCATCCACCCCGCCATCACTAGGCATGACCGCGCTTGCCCCGACCTCATGATGCTGAAGTTGGCCTTATCCGTCGGCGTCCAACGCGCCGCCAACGCTCGTCCCGACCCCAACCGCGCTCTCTTCCCCATCCCTCACAGCCACCAGCGAGCACCTCCCCTCCCTGATGCACTCACCTGCACCCTCGTCCGTGCGTTGTACAGCTGGCGATCGCGCCGCGCGATTTGCATCATCCATGCCCGGGGTCGACGCTCCACCAATGTTTATGTTCATCGCCCCGCTGAGGAGAAGTCCCGGGTCAGCGGAAACGGAGGGGAAAAAATCCAAGCAATGATCTTGCTTACCATTCACCAACACGGCCGCAAAATCGAAAGATTGAAATGGACACAATCATTTTTAATCCTTTGACCAATCACGTTGCCTGCATAAATCGAATCTTGGGCATAAACGGCAGCAGCATGTAAGTAGTTGCGCAACTCATTTTAACCAATTGATTGATTGCGGCTATGCAATGGTAGGCAATCTCACCAACGCTCCGGCGGGACAAGACCATGGGCGAGCGGCGTCGCGGGCACGCCTTCAAGCCCCACCGCTGGCCGTGCATCCATCACGGGAGGTTGAAAGGGAAGGTGTTGGGCTGAGGAATGGAGCAGAGAAGAGCGAGAGAGAGCAACGGGAAAGGAGAAGGAGAAGAGGTAGGAGAATGATTGCTCCGCGAACTTCCGGTTCCGGCGATGTTGGCAGCATCCGCAACCAGCATGGGATGACGGCGAGGACTGAGCGGCGCGGCGGGGGCAAGCCCGAGCGGTGCGTCTTGGCGGAGCTCCGGAATGTCTCGGGACTTGGGGGAACGGGCCTGACGGTGGCTCCGAACGACGCGGCGGGGACGAGTCCCGTGTGGTGCATCTCGGCAGAGCTCCGGGATGCAGCGGTGGGGGCTTCCCCGAGCGGTGTGCCTCAAGCTTCGGGAAGATGCGACGTGCCTCGTGGCAACTCCGACGCTGGGGCTGGCCTTGGCCTTTGGGTGACATCGTGCACGAGCGGCCCTGCACGGGCGGACAGTGGCGATCTGGCAGGAGTGGACGATGGCCGAGGCCGCGACCAGCGTGGGCGGATGGTGGTGGCAGCCATGGCCCTGCGGGTCAGCACGGGTGGATAGAGAAGGGAGGTTGGGTTGACATGCGGATCCCACGTGTCAGGTCCCATCATCGTCTGCCACATATGCAGTTTAACGCGTGTCATGGAGATTTGGACCTCGTGTGAACCAATTAGCAAGTTTAGGAATTTCAATGTATATTTCGAGAGTTCGGGAATCTAGGTGACACTCACTGCTAAGTTCATTTACCGTTGGTGCATTTCACTCGAAAAAAGAAATTAAAATGATGTGCATTAGCTTTGCTCACTGATGACGACTGTTCTTGTCATGGCGCAAATTCACTCGACAACGCAGGCTTGGGGCCAAGGCGGAGTGGGAGATGCTGTACAGTCTCGCCAAAGACAAGGACGGGCGCCTGCCCAAGGACACCGTGAGGGCCGTCTACGATGGGACCCTCTTCTACCAGTTGGCGCAGGGGAAGAAGGGCTAATTCAGTTGTAATCTGATTTCAGCGACAGTTAAGCATGGTTAATTTGGTTGATGTGTAACAAAAAACAATCAGTAATAAATACCATTTCTTGTTTTTAAATGGTTGCCTCCAGTCGAGTCAATACTCAATACCAAGCAACAGTTATTTTCTTTCAGTCGGACAGTCGGATCAACCAAGCAAATGTATTGTTTTTTCTAAAAAAAAAATCGAGAGCATGTGTATTGCGGTTCCTGACTTGTGGCCTTGTGGGCCGTGAGCTGCCCTCTTGCAGCTACGTGCTCCCTCAGTTCCCGTCCAAAACAAGCCACGTACATCCAGGTCCAGCGTTGTTAGAAATGCCGTGCATTCCAAATCTTGTGTCAAATTGATTCTGAGGACAAAGGTGCAATGTCCCCGCGTCGTCCTGAGCGGGCGACTCGGGCGGCTCCCTTGCCTCCCTGCCGCTAGCCAAATCTCCGTGCCCCAGCGTCCGCCGCTGCCGGAGCCGCCTGCCGAAAGCCCGAAGAGCGGCAAGGAAGGTGGTGGCGGGGCCAACTCTCCCCTTCCCCTTCCTCCCTTCTTTTCCCCTCGCCCGAACCTCCTCTTGCTCCACATTTTCTTGCTGCTCCGGTGAGCTTTGTTCTTGACGGCCAGTTCCGCAAGGTAGAGGCTTGATCCGCACTGGGGGAGGCCGGATTCGTGCGAAGGGCGGTCGGATCTGCACCATGCCGCTTCGGTCCTGGAGAGCGCCACTTCTGCTAGCGTCATCTCCGATGGCTGCCCTCGTGACCCTTGGTGCGGTGGCAGCGCAACCTAGGGGCCTCCGCGCGACGGCGGCGGTGACGGCTCGGGGGTCTCCACATGGTGGCATTGTCGGCATGAGCGAGGCCTTGGGCAGGTGGCTCGGGGGCCTCCGCTGGTCGGTGCGCGTGGTGGCGGCGCAACCCGGGGGCCTTCGCGCGTCGGAGGCAGCTCATGCGTGGCTCGAGGGTCCACGTGGTGGCGTTGTCGGCAGGTACAGGGCCCTGGGCAGATGGCTCAGGGGCCTCTGCTCGTCGGCACGCGTGGCGGCTGCTCGCGCGCAGTCCTTGGGCGGCGGCGGGCAGGGGGCTTATGGCCCTGTTATGGCGGATCCGCCCAGATTAACCCGGCTAAAGTGTACTCATCGTTGCCTCATATGCGAGCAGACACTTAAATCAAGTTAAAATGGTAGTCTCGTCGGGTTTCACCCAATAAACTACTTGTCTCGGATCGAAACAAAGCATACTCATACGAAGGCGAGTCTAGAGATTGCAGAAATTCATATACATTATTACAGGTCCCAATTGAGTTATTACAAACCAAGAGTTCAAATGTATAAAAGGTAAAGTCAGAGTTCAAAGCAGAGGAAAAGTAAACAATAAATCTAACATCGATATACAATACCATGGTGAAGTCTGCCATGATATCAAACACCACGATCCTCACCGATCGAGGAAAGGTCCCACTCGATAGTCCATCCCGAAGGGAGCTGGGATGGTCAGGTCAAACTGGCAACCAAGTCAACCACAAAACCTGAAAAACATAGCCACAAGCGAGGCTGAGTATACTAATACTCCGCAAGACTTACCCATCAGGTGGTGACTACTCCACCGACTTCCAGACATGCAAGGTTTTTTTGGCTGAGTTTGTTTTGCCAAAAGCATCTAAAGTAGGTCCTTACTTTCAAGTTTTAGCATCAGGTTCTAGTTGATTAACCATTCTAGGTAAGCACCTATTCTAAGCAAGTATGGTGAACAAGCAAAACTTATCAAGCATCATTATTAATCATCATACTTGTTCCTCTTCTTACTCAGTGCAGAAATGCAGTCAAGCAGTCTCAAACTATGAGAGACAGACAATTTGAATCGAGTTTCTTAACCTTGCAAGGTGAATCAGAACCCACGACATATGCGTACCACATCGGGTCCACACATGTCAGCCATCCCCATCAATCCCCAGGCACGTGGGCAGGGCCCACTTCCCTTGGATACAATGCCCCATGGTCCCGGAACGTTGTCGTACTGTGACTGCACTTGTACCCACATGCTGCAGAAGGGGAACCCAGTTGCAGAGAGAGTGGGGATCAAGCCATGGTTTGGGGTCAATCAGTTACTAGGCTTCCCTATCCCATACTAGATATGAGGTTAGTACTTTCAAACACTTGACCACAACTCTAAACATATTTTGACCTTAGCAGCTTTCTTCTAGACAGACGGGGCAATCCACTAATTCAGAACATATTGCTCGACCCCACCCGTCATCCTTATGGTTGCAACATCTGTAAACATGCAACTCTTATAACTCGTGAGTGGCAGGAAATCGTTCGACTTTTACCGAGTCCCTATTTAGCATTGCATCTACTCGACCTATCATACTAGTATTCTAACATAGGTACCTAGGATAATGCAACTAAGGTTTCAAGCAACTCCTATGAACTTAATACACAAACATAAGTAACATAAGTAGTGCGTAATTTTAGGAACTAAGGTTTTGCTCCGGAGCTTGCCTTGTTTCCCTAACTCAGCCTTGGGCTCTTCCAAACTTTGGTTCGGGCCTTGGTTTGCCTTGATCATGTTCAGCTTAGCAGAAGGGTGTCCTTCTTCGCGTTCCGAGCCAAACTCGTTCGTTCCGTTGGCGAGGTTAGTTTCTATATGAGATGCATATGCATAAGATTTCATTTATAACTTTTCATAACATAGGTTTCATCTCGTTAATTATTGCAAAAGCATAGGGTGTATTTTGGACCACATTTACTTATTTACTTAAGATGCTCTTAATTATCTTGTCTCGTGTGTTAACTTGTGAACTCTGGTGGTTGCAACTCCTACAATCTGCTCAACTACTGTATCCAATTTTTACCCATCATGTTCATTTGTTCAACGATGTTAAAGAACCTTATTAGAAAAGGTGTTGATTAACCTATGAGTAATTCTTTTACTAAGTGACCATTTTTGACTAAGCAGGACTAAGCAATTTGCAAGATTAAGTTATTATAACTCACACTACTCGAGCAACGAAGTGTAAGATAACAAAGCAAATGAGTCCATAACAATAAAAACCTAGTTCTAATAATGCATTAAGGTAACCGCATGCAGCCTATAGTGATACATAGCAACCATTTCATTTCACAAAGTAGGTGACAAACATGCTTAGTGGCTTGCCTTGGTTTTCTTTGGGCTCAAACTTGATTTCTGTGCCGGCCTCGGCTGTGGATTCAAAGGTCACGTTCCGCGGCAAATTGCTCTCTAAAAGAATGAAATGTGGGCATGCATTAGAGATGATGCTACGAGTGCAAATGCTCATGAAATGCATGAAACTTGGGAGGATATCTGGTGCAAGAAGTCAGGAACTCAACAACAGCACATCTACAGCTTAATAAGGCATAAGTGTTTTAGTGCAGGCCTATCCAGAAAAGAAAGAAACGACTGCAATTATCTAAATGTTGAAAAAGAACACAAACTGACTACCAAAGACAATCCTGAGATAGCATGGTTGGCATTATTTGTAATTGATAGAACATGTATAAATACAATATCAGAATTTGGTTCCACAATTAGCTAAGCATATACTAAGTTAGATATGCCTATGAGTTCTGTAGGAAAAAAAATATCAACCACATCTCCATGACCAAGCATATTTTTGTTGTAAGGGAACAAGTTTAGGGAAAACAACAGGACTAACCTCATGTCACTAGGAGGTATGACGATTTGCCTAAGGATTTCAATTATGCATGTAGACTAACAAAACTGATTTCATAGTTTTCCTTTTTATACAATTGTTTTAGCATGATTAAAAGGGCATAAAGCCAAGGTCACATTTGGTCAAGAACAAACATCCTATCATGCTGGTAAGGAACTTTTAAGTGGGACGACAAGCATAGTAGAACTACATAACAATTTCAGAGCTACTGAATCATATAAAAAATACAATAACTAGGAGGGAAACTAATTTGTACGATAAACTAAACAGGTACAAAATTGCAAGATTAAAATCATCTGTTGAGAAATGGTTATGAAATAAATGGTACTGACAGAAGACAACTATACAAAGTCATGAGAGTTGGATTCACCTCAAAATCAATTTTTAATGTGGAGATACAACATAAACAAGATAACTACCATTAAGCACATTAAGTCTAAAAAGGCTTGTAAATCAACCAGAAAAGTATCAACATTATTTTTCCTGGATCCTATGTGGAAAAAAAGGCTAATAGAGGTGGTTTCATCATTTTATCATTTTTCCACTATTTATCATGCAATTAGCAATATTAAGACAGCAATAAGCATTTAGTCTTTTAAAGCAGCATGAACACCATAAGTTCCACTAACACAAGTTGTAGATCTGAAACATGCATGTTAAAAGGAAGCTATCAAAGTTGGTTTCACCCTTTTTAGAGCACTATATGATTTATAAAGCATTTAATGACCTTTGGACCAATTAAATCATAGCCCCAAATATAAAATAGTAACATGCACAAAAATCATTTTTGAAATAAACTAGACCTGAATCCAACAAAACAAGAATAAGATTTTTAGCATTTTTATACATTTTTTATGCCTTTTCCAAGTTTGCAACAATTTGAAACTAGCTGTTTAAGTAAAACCGAAATCAACTTCACGTTTAAGCCCCTGCGAAAAAAATTTCTTTCTCAGATCCGCCCTTCTCTTCACAAGCAAGCCCCTACATCTTGCGCTCAAGCCCCTGGACAAAAACCTACCTCTCACATAAACTTGTAACTTTTCACAAGAACCCCTGAAGTTTCTTTTCCCCTTGCAATCGGTCCCTAGCCTTCTTCTACCTCCAGAACCGACACGCACACACACAGGTCTGGTAGGGGCGCACCTGGGCCAGCCGGGGATAGGGGAAAGACGGCACGACGGCGCTAGGGAGAGCAGCGTCGCCATGCCGCAAGGCCAAGGGCCTTACCGACGAGTCGATGATGGGGGGAAAAGGATGGCGCAGCAGGAGCTCCAGGAATGGCGGCGCGCACGTTGGCGACATGCGCGGGAACGCGTGTGGAAAGTTGCCCAACAAGGAAAACAAACACGAGCATGATGACCAAGGACTCACCTAAGATCCGTTTGAGCAGTTGATTGAAGACTAGGACGGCCGGAAGATGGGCGTCCACGGCGAGGTCAACTGCGGTGGGTGCAAGTTTCTGCTGGTCGGGGAAAAGGCTATTGCCGGGCGGCTTCTTGGACCACGGGCGACGGGGAGTGGTCGAGGATGTAGCTGAGGGAGTGAGTGAGGTGGAGGTGAGAGTAATTTGGTGGAGGCGGAGTGAGATGGCCGGATTTTGGCCGGCGGTCGGAGGAGCTCGGAAGCTCGGCAATGGGGAAAAGTTTCTGTTTTGCAGGAAGGAAACTTGGGGGAGGCAGGAGGCTTGGAGGAGAGGCCGCTTTAAAGGATGGGCGAGATGATAAGGATGACACGGCAAGCTGCCCGGGTATTGGCAGCAAGGGCGAGTGCCGGAGTTCTCTGGCCGCGTGGTGGTGGGGTCATGCCGCTTGGGGCTTTGTCCAACTGGGGGCGAGGAGGGGCATGGCTCGCAAGGGGCTACACGTGGGCGCTGCCGTGGTGGCCAATCCGCGGGTGGGAGCCTTGCTGGCGCGGCCGGAGCTGGCCAACAGCCATCCTTGGTGTCTGCACGGCCAATCAATGACGCCCAGGTACGGGAGCGAGGAAGAAAATGCAACTGACATGTGGGCCCACGATTTTAAAATAAAACCTCAACTTTCTCCACTCATTTCAAAATGCTACACTTGTCCAAAAATTCCCCAAAAAATATTCTTTGGAAAGCTAAAATCACAAAGAATACAATGCCACAAAAATCGCTACAAGAGCTCCTACAGTTTTCACGCAATTGACAAAAGAAAAGAGCCAAAATTGAATTTTAAATGAATTTTAGCACACGCAAACATCCCTGAGAAAAATTTGGTTAAAATATTATAAAATCACCAAATGGTATATCATATTTAAATAAAATAATATGAGGCACAATTGTATAGAAGAAATTGGGGTTGCTTTACAAGTTTAGTTTTTCAACAATAAACAACCATTAGGTGAACTTAAATAATGCATGATCAAAATGCTCCATTATAAACAAGTGATGCTCGTGATGCTTGGTTATGCACAAATGGTGTTCATGATGTTCAATAGTGCACAATGATGCTTGTGATGCGTGTCGTGACAAAGGTGTCATGTTTAACGTGTGTTTTCTCACCAAGTTGGAACTATGCGTTTGCATTTTCAAAAATCAAAGTTGGAGTTCAAGGGATATGCTATAACTTTTATAAAGGCGAACAGGTGAAAAGATCGACGGATTTGGAGATAGGATTATGGGAACTTTGGCGGGACGTCGATCAAAGCTGTTTTTGAATTTGGTCAAAATTTGATGGAATGTCAACCCTGTTTTTAAACACCTTCCATTCATAATCAAGAAAAGCGTTAATTATGAAGGTTGTTCAATTTGAAAAGTTCTACCACTTTTATATTGACCAAAATTTAAGTTCTTATATAAAATTTATTTTTATTTCTTCCCAAGTGATTATCAACAGAAGTGAGTTTTAACACTTGGCCAAAATCTAAGGTGTTTTGGATCTTAGCTCTTAACAATTTGGAGTTAGCTTTTATTTGCTCCTTAATCACTTTGTTTATTCTTTGATTTAGTTTCTTAATGACTAGAGCTATCACACCTATGCGCGGCAACAGCTTGTCGGGAGCCGCCCAGGGTTGTTGCTTTTGCTAGCATGTGCTGAGGGGACGCCCTCGGCGCACGTGGTGGTGTCTGGTGGTAGCAGGGACGCCTGCGTTCACCACGAGCGTCCAACGACAAGGCTTGGTGCCTCTTGTGGCACAGCAAGGGCAGTGCTGCCAGGCTGGGGTTTGGGGACTTCGCGAAAGCCTTGCCCGTTTGACAGGCCAATGATGGTGGCGCCTGCGGGCGAAAAACAAAGTTTGGAGGAGACGCGGAGGAGACGGGGAGGAGGCGTCGGAGGAGGAGACGCGGAAAAGGTGCGGCGGCCCATGGAGAATAGCAGCGCAGAGGGGTGCCGACGCGCGGGGCAGCGCAGGGCACGGCGCGGAGGAGGATGACTGCTAGCGAGCGAGCGGAGGTGGAGGTACGGTGATGTGGTATGAGGAGGCGTGGCGGCGACGCCGCCCCGCATCGTCTGCTGTGACTGTGGATGGGAGTGCTAAGCCGTAAGCGTGCAGCGGTTGGGATGCTCCAGGCGAAAGCCCGTGCCGGCGTTCTTGTTGGTGGAGATGATGATGACGCCCTAAGGCGTCGTTCTCCCCATTGGGGACGTCATTTCTGAGCTACAACCCTGTTGCACGGGGTCCTCTGGGTGAAAATCCTGTCCAGATTCTAGACGAGCGATGACGGTGCCATTGACGTCGTGCCCTCGTTGGAGGCGTCATCTCTAGAGACCCATATCGGTTCGTGGCATTCCTGGTCTTTTAGTCATGGACGGCCGCACCGGGGGTGACAATTACGCCGCGTGGCAAGCTGGACGGGTGTTGTCGACGCCACGTGGAGGCGATCGCATTTGTGCTGGCGGTCAGGGGTTGTCGCATGGTTGTTGGTCTTGGCCGCTTGCAGCGGATCACGACGGCTGGTGTTGCTTGGCAATGGTCAGTACGGCGTGGGATTGCGTCGGAGGACTTCGCTTGCGGCAACGGCATCGTGGGACAACTAGGTTTGCCGTAGACCGCGGCGGGTTGCTCAGTTCGGCTGGGCTACCCGGTGCGGTACATCGTCGGAAGATGGCACAAGCGACTTCTCTGGCTTGC
The DNA here is from genome assembly GCF_005286985.2 of Setaria viridis. Lineage (NCBI taxonomy): Eukaryota > Viridiplantae > Streptophyta > Magnoliopsida > Poales > Poaceae > Setaria > Setaria viridis. The sequence goes on from NC_048263.2 coordinate 36,705,318, forward strand.
TAACATGGCGGCGGATGCTTTTGCGCGGGTGAGCAACGAAGCGAAGTCGACCGGCGGCGCCAGCTTGGCTGATCGATGGAGATCTTGCGGACAGGGGCAACACTGCTCACCACTCTAACAGCGATAAAAGAAACGGATCCATGACGTGGAGTACTATAGCGGGCATGGAGAGGTCCCCGCGCGTGGTGTTTCTTCGAGGCGACGAGAGTGAGGTGGAGTCCAACGGCGGATGTGGCAAAGTCCCCGCGCGTTGTGTTATTGCGGTGGTGACTGCGAGGTAGCCTGCGAGAGGTCCAGATTCGGTGATATCACTCTATCAGGTGGAGTGTGGTGTTGTTGCGGCACGACAGCTGAGGGTCCCGCATGGCGGTGGTCTTCTCGGTGCGGTGCAATCTGTCTCTATCGGTTCCATGATGGGCCACGCCTGGAGGTTTTGGCGAATTATGTGCGTGTATGTTGGTGGGTGCCGTCGTGGCGAGCGGAGCGGTGAGGTCGCGTTGGTCCTAATCCAACTGGTAGGGTGTGGTAGTTTTTTAGTTGAGTGGCTACCCGCGTTGGTATCCCAATCCAACCGGTCGAGCTTATTTTATTTTCCCTTTCTTTTTCTATTTCTTTTTTTAATATAATCGGCAGCTCTCCTACCCGATTTGTTTCAATAATCTTGTGTCAAAAGATTTTTAAAAGAAAATCGTGTCCGGCCGAAATTTCTCATGGCATACAGTCGAGAAGGCGGAGTTCATCCGCATCCACACGATCGCAGTACCCCAACAACATGCTACCGCCGCCTCCATTCGGCAGAGACATCTAGCCACTTGCATGTTCTATCGTGGAAGAATTTTTTTGCCGAATTGGATCCACGTCCAACTTTTAAACAAAAAGCGCCGGCCATTTGGTAATCAAACGAACCCTATGCGCGTACGACCAGGTTGGCCTCGTCCGAACTCGCTCGCTGCTGCTCGGGCCGCCGGGGCGCGAGGCCACGCCACGCCACGCTGCAGTTGTCGTGCTTGTGGGAAAGGCTCGGGCGCTTGGAGCCGAGTCAGAGTGGGAGATGTTACTGTACAAGATCGCGGTACATGCTGGACCGTGCAAGATCGTTGAGGGCGACGGGCGTCGGCGTAGGGGAAGACGAATTAACCTATTTGTTGCTGTATAAGAAAAACCAGTCAATAATAAGCACTTCAATTTTTGTTTTCAATATTTCTGAGCCGACGAGCAAGCAGTCATGCTTGTCTGCCGACAGGAACATCAATTTTTTTTCTATCTTCGTACACTTTTTTCTTGTTTCGAGCAATTATACTTTTTTCTTCGTGCATTTCTTTTTTTTTCTCTCTCACGCCAATCAAAGTTAGACGCGAATAATATCGAATTTACCATTGTTACATCCTGCATTCGCTCCAGGTATAGTAATCAGTAATTGTTATCTGCTACGTTTGGTAAGTATTCCACACGCAGGGTAAATATCTGCCTTTTTTTTCCCCCAACCACTCATGACTCGCCGCTAGCTCCATCTTCATCCATCTGCTGGCACTCCAGTTTCGTGCCTCCATCCGGTCGCTTGCACGTTCGCAATTCCGCCGAAGAAATATCCACGAATTTGAACCCACGCCCGTCTGTCCAAAAAATCGCCTGACCAAACCGATTTTTTGTTGTGCACAGTGGCGTCGTTCGAAACTGACTCGTTGCTGGGAGGCGCGAGGCCGCCGCCCGCCGCACGCCACGGCACGGTTGTCCTGGAGTGCGGGTCTGGGCTTGAGTTATCTGCGGCTCCGGCGTGTCCACCTGTATTTAAGGGGCGTCGTGGGGGCACCAGGCACCAGCAACCGGCCAACCAGTACCAGCCGCGCCGCGACCGCCGAGCTGAACAAACCGCCAAGAAGGAAGGGGAGGGGAGAGGGGCCAGTGCGCGCGCGCGGGACAGACAGCATCGAGAGGGAATCGCCGGGGATGGGCGGCGCTCCGCGACGACCGGCGGCGATGGCGGCCGTGCCTTCTTCGCTGCTCCTGTTCGCCGTGCTCTTCGGTGAGTCACTCTGCCTCCGGGCTCCGGCGCATCAGTCGGATTTTGCCGTGCCCGTCTCTGCTTTCCTCCGCTACCCGTTTGCTGAATGGATTCGTGGCGCGTTCCTGGTTTCCGCGGCGAAGTGGGCCGGGCGGCGGCGTACGGAGACGGCGCGACGGCGCTGCACAGGCACGCGGCGTTCTTCGACCGCGACGGCGACGGCGTCGTCACCTTATCGGAGACGTACGGCGGTGAGACCTCTTTGTCCCCTGCTTCACTACGGATCCGTTCATGCTGCGCCTGTGATTCTCGCTCTCAAGTGTTGTCCTTGCATCGGCAGCGTTCCGGGCTCTCGGATTTGGATTTGGCCTGTCCAGCGTCAGCGCGGCCTTCATCAATGGCGCCCTCGGCAGCAAGTGCAGACCTGTAAGGCCCCAACGCAACCCTCCCTTCATTGTTAAGAAAAATATTCAATATTACTTCGTGTATGCTACGTTTCATCCTTTAGTATTTTGGGGTTTGAGGCCCCCAGGTGAAGCTGCTGACTTCACTGAGAAAGAAACGTAGATTCGTGCCGTTTTTAACTTTTTATACTGGCCTAGCCTAGCTACTCCATCAGAGTTCAGATAAGAGAGCAGCATCATTGCAAATTAATCATGGAGTCTGATAAAGATGCGGGTCAAATCACCAAATGCCTCAAGATTCTTTGGAAAATTCCAGTTGCAGACTGTGACAGCACAGGCCTGTTGTTTGCTTGCTTACTACTCACTTGATTAGCTAGCTGGCCATTCTACTAGCCCTTACCTTGTGAAGAAAGTATGAAAATGGTGTTGAATCGCTGTGGACAAATGCAGGAAAATGCAACGTCGTCGAAGTTGGACATCTACATCGAGGACATCCAGAACGGGAAGCATGGAAGTGACACAGGCTCATATGACACTGAAGGGAGGTAAGCCAGCCATCGATTCACTGACGGCCGTTTCTGGTTCCAATTCTGAAGAACCAACAGATCGAATGGTCCTTCAGTAGGTTTTCTTACACCGCAATTCTGCAGGTTCATTCCGGAGAAGTTCGAAGAGATATTCGCCAAGCACGCCAAGACCGTCCCAGACGCCCTGACATCGGACGAGATCGACCAGCTGCTCCAAGCGAACAGACAGCCCGGGGACTACGCCGGATGGTAATTTCCCACTCCAAAGTTCACACTCGTCGCAGTCCTGACAGTATTCCTGACTCTCACTGATGAGTGATTAACAAACAAAAAAATTGCAGGGCTGGAGCAGAAGCGGAGTGGAAGATCCTGTACAGCCTCGGCAAGGACAAGGACGGCCTGCTCCACAAGGACGTCGCGCGGAGCGTCTACGACGGGAGCCTCTTCCACAGGCTCGCACCCAACTGGAATTCTCCCGACAAGGAGAAACTGAGACGTGAGAACTGAAGCCGAGAGGAGAGATGGCCATGCCATCTGCGTTCTCTCGCGCTGCCTGCCCGTACAAGCAAACCCGATTAAGATAAGGGCCTGGGCTCTGAACACGCTGTCAAGCAACATGTAATAGCGGTGTGAACGGGTGTGAACGCTTATGAAAGATTAAAGGGAAGTGTGAACGGAATCTGCAGATAGGTCGACGGATGGTTCCGTGCGGTCTGTTTGTTCGTATCCTGGGACCGCGATGGTTCTGTAGTCTGTACATGCAAGTGGCTGCCAATGGATTTGCATGCTTGACATTTGCCGTCCGTGAGGCCGTGATGCTTCATGCTTGTCGCTGTCCTTGTTGCGATCAGAGTACCAAACCCGTTTTGTTCGCTGGAAGGCGGATAGGTCTGTACTCTGTAGCATTATCTTGCCTGGTTGCTGATGGACCTTCCGATCTGCTGCAGCTCGTTACTGTTCAGTTCATCCTGTTCAGATGGCATCTGGCTCATAATCATCTGTGATTGCATTTGGTGGTATTAGCTGGCTAATCGCTTGTACCAAGGCAGTATCAGCTAGTACTAATCATGGCACCAAGCTGGGCTTCTACACACCGTAGTTGTTTAGTCAGCAGCGTGGTTGGCGGGTTCTCTTCTGTCGATGCCGCTGATCACTACTGACAATAAAGAGAAAGAAAAGGGTGCCTTGATGGTAACCCAAGACTCATGTAAACTACTACCTGATTTCCTGAATGTACCAGTCCATCCATTTGAGCAGACTGAACTGAAACGAGAATTATCAACAAAAAAAAAACAGAAACGAGAAGGAGAAACGAGAATTATCATAGGTTCCGGCCCATCACGTGTGTTGGTGTGGTGGTAAACTTGGACCATAAAGACGTATAACTTCTGGGCCTTTCAAAGTCCAAGAGAGCCCACGCAACATTGGCCCAGCCCTTTTCCTTTTGCCCGTCGTACGTATCTCAGCTATCAGTACCCCAATAAGCCCAACCCACCACTGCTCTATTCCATTTCCACGCACGCCGCATCTAAAACCTCTTGCGAATGCGATCCCGGCCAACCTCGGCCGCTCGGTTCGCCATCTCGAATTCTCCCGCAAAGTTCCATCTCAAGCCTGACCCGACAGCGCAACCCGAGCAGGAAAACAAAGCAAAGCATGGCCACGCGCGTCGCCGCAGCAACGCTCCTCCCCGTCGTCCTCTCGCTGCTGCTCCTGCCGCGCACGGACAGCAGCTCCGACGACTACTCGGCGTTCGTGTACGCCGGGTGCTCGCAGGGGCGCTACGCCGCCTCCACCCAGTACGCCTCGGGTGTGGACTCCGTGCTCACCTCGGTCGCCAACAGCGCGCCCTACGCCCCCTACGCCAACTTCACCGCCCCATCCGACTCCTCCCTCGTCGGCCTCTACCAGTGCCGCTCCGACCTCCCGGCCTCCGTCTGCACCGGCTGCGTCCGCTCCGCCATCTCCAGGCTCTCCTCCCTCTGCTCCTGGTCCGCCGGCGGCGCCGTGCAGCTGCGCGCCTGCTTCGTCCGCTACGGGAACGACTCGTTCCTGGGGAAGCAGGACACGGCCGTGCTGTTCAAGAAGTGCGGCGGCACGCCGGGGGACGCCGGCGGGGTGGCCATGCGGGACTCGGCGCTCGGCGCGCTCGTGGCCGCGGCGGCGCCGGAGGGCGGAGGGTACCGCGCCGGGGGATCGGGCGCCGTGCAGGCCATGTCGCAGTGCGTGGGGGACCTCGACGCCAAGGCGTGCTCCGACTGCGTCTCGGCCGCGACCAGGCAGCTCAAGGCCGGGTGCGGCTACGCCACGGCCGGCGAGGTATACCTCGGCAAGTGCTACGCGCGCTTCTGGGCCAACGGCAGCGGAGGCTTCAGCAGCAGCGCCGGCCGGCATGGATTTGGTCTAGTCCACGCGATCGCCACCGGTTTCTTCGCTTCTTTGGTTTATGTCTCACTAGTCATATAGGTTTAGTTCACTAGATGCATCATGATGTTGAAGACTTGAGTAGTAGCTTTGCTGTGTTTTATCATCTTGTATGATTATTGTGCAGTGCAGTTTTTGCTCTTGTGCTGAAGGTAAGATGAGGTTCTTGTAGCTTAACTGGGTTCCTGATCAAGTTTGTAACTGTAAAGTTCTGATGTTGTGAGCATGTAACTATACATGCCGAATCCTAAATACATAGGTTTTCGTTGCAGTTTACCATCATCAGTCTGAACATTGTCCATGCCATTCTGTCAGTCGGTAAGTGGTTAGCCTCCTAGGCAATTTTCCTGCAAACATCCGTGCAAATAAGAATTTGCAGCGACTATGGCTATCTATGCAATTTACCAAAGCAAGAAGTTTGGCAAGATCATGATCCTTGATCCCAGTACTCAAATATGATCTCTCATAGACTGTCAATGATGTAGTAGGGCACGAGGCGCGCCAAAGATCATCTTTGCGGTCATCAACCATACCAAACGCTGATATGAAGTCTGAAAACATTCAGATACTATCAGTAGCATGAGCAAGCTTTGCATTGCGACTGCCCCCACAAAACCATAACACAAATGGCGCATGTAAATTCAGTGGTTAGAGAAAACATACGCGCAGTTGTTTATAATGGTCTCTAATGCCAATAATTTGGGCGCTAGGCCATACTGATCCTGTTATGACGACTCATCACACACGCTGTGTTCAAAGGCACTATGTGACAGCAGGCACAAGTGATGAAAAGCGCTTTAGTTTTGTTTGCCTTTATCTTTGCTCTGAGCTTTTTGATGTGGACTCGCTTTACTTCGTGTCACTAAGTCCAGCTAAGCTTTAGTATATCTGAGAGTGGATTCAAATGATTCTGCCTCTGTGTGCTTAGAATTTGAAATTAAGGGATATCTCTCTGGTCCACTGTACGACAGCAGCGTGTTGTTGGTTGCTTTTTTTAAGCTTTTGGCGGTAGCATTGAGCCTCCCTTTCACTGGTTACTAGGCTTGATGCTACTTTGGAAAAAAAAAGTTTACTTGTTTAAGTGATTAAGTACAATGCTGCTCTCTCATTTCCTGTTTGAGTTTCGAAATTAAAGTGAGCAATATGGAACTATGGAAGAGTAGTTGCCCTCTATCACGAACGACGAAGATGTGTCATGGCACACCAGCAGTAGCTCCATGTACCAACTGACCTGAATCTGCTTCAGAAACAAGAAAAGCTAGCTGGTCTGGTCATCTCTAAGTAGGATCTCCTGCAGTTTACTTTGTTATCCTCCTGCACCATTCTGATCTGCCACTCGCAGGAGTGCAGCTGCATGCACGTAAAGGCCGGTTGCAAGATTTAGTGCGGCAGTTTGTTATGATTGGAACGACCGGCCAGTGGCTTTTGCTCGGGCGCCGCCTTCGCTTTGCCTGTCGTTGCTGTTATCATCCACGGCTCCTTTTGGTATCGTTGTTGGTCAAAAGAATGGGCACCCGCGACGTGCTTCGCAGTGAAAAGCTAAAGGATCGCACGCCGCGGTGCTTCGTGCCAAGACCAGCGTCCATTCTAGCCATGGACAGCCTAGCAAAGCTTGTGCTCGTCTTCAGGGAACTGCGATGTCCTGGGCCCTAGTTTATGGGCAGGCCTGGTGGGGATGAAGATGATGTGTGCGAGAGAAAAAAAGCCCTGCGAAGAGGTTGAATTCTCCCGGCCCGGTCCAAACGCACGGGCACCAGCATTCAGCCCGGTCCAAAATCATCACTGGTAATAATGGAGATGGCATAGCACACACACGATCTGAACTGCTAACCATCATCTCGTTTATTTTTGACAAGATGGCTAACCAGTAACCAGTAACCACCTTCTCGAAGTTCTTGCCATACGACTGAGGTGGTGCTTGATAGCATGTGTTAAAATTAGCAGCGTCACATGTCTAATTAGAAGGATTAAATATGAGCTAATTACAAAACTAATTGTATAAATGGAGTCTAATTCGCGAGATGAATCTATAAATCTAATTAATTCATCATCAGTAAAAATTTACTAACTAGATTTAATAGATTCGTCTCGTGAATTAGACTTTCTGTGTGTAATTAGTTTTGTGGTTTGCCACTTGCGATTATTTTTCGTCACACTCACATCTAGCGGCACGACTAGTACTCTCATCATTCTGCTCCTGCAACGTCCAGGTCGACGCACAGGGGCTCTAGAACCATCGAAGAAAACTGCGACCTGGTACGGTCGTGCCTCGATTCCAACCTTCGCTGCGAAGAAAACTTGCCTTTTTCTTTGCTTCGTCCGCTCATCTGCACGACTCATCACCTCAAACAAAAAGAGACAAAAATATTCTTCCTCCTTCAAAGTTCCAAGACCTCCACGTGTCAGGGTAGGCAAGCTCTGACCGCAGATCAGGGCCGTCCACGAGGATCTCAGCGGTCGGCACCAATTTTCGCGTGCCCAGCTGCGCATCCGGCCCTTCCCGTACACCCCATGACTCAGCCACCGGCTTCCTCGAACGTGTCGTCCGTCTAGCACCCATCCAACCTCCCTACACCGCGTCCACAAGAACCTCCACCAACCCTTCCCTTCCCTCGCCATCCTCAGCCCATAGACCCATTCCACGCAGCGACTCACCGATCCACCGCCCTCCTCTCCGCTCCCCTCGCTAAAAGCCGAAAAAAATCCCCCCCCACACGCATCGCACGCGCACACGCCCTCTCGATCTAGCCCCAAACCCCTTCTCCCCTCCCAACCCCAGATCGGAATCCGGGGGGCTCGATCCGGCACCCATGGCGCTCGAGTGGGTGGTGCTGGGCTACGCGGCGGGCGCGGAGGCGGTGATGCTGCTGCTCCTCACGCTCCCGGGCCTCGACGGCCTCCGCCGGGGGATGGTCTCCGTGGTGCGGAGCGCGCTCAAGCCGATGATGTCGGTGGTGCCCTTCTGCCTCTTCCTGCTCATGGACATCTACTGGAAGTACGAGACGCGCCCCACCTGCGACGACGAGCACGCCTGCACCCCGTCCGAGCACCTCCGCCACCAGAAGTCCATCATGAAGTCGCAACGGAACGCGCTCCTCATCGCCGCCGCGCTGCTCCTCTACTGGATCCTCTTCTCCGTCACGTCCCTCGTCGTCAGGCTCCAGCAGCTGCAGCAGCGCGTCGACAAGCTCAAGAAGCGCGACGACTGATCCGTTTTCTGCTGGCGCGGGCGGCATCCCCGTCTCGCTTCCTGGTCTCGTGGCTCTTCATTCCTCCCCTTTAAGTTTGAGTTCCTAGAGGGCATGCCTGGGTTGGCTCCTGCTTTGTTTTGTAGCGTGGATGTTTGAGATCTCAATCGGAACATGAGAGCATGGTAGTACTATCTGCTACAGATCTTATCTGAGTAACTTCTCTGCCTTTATTATGACATAAAACAAGTTAGAACAATTCTCTTGGGAAAATGTGTTGGAAATGCTAATGCTTCATCAGGTTGTTTTGATTGTGTGATCATAGTTAACCTGTTTACCCATGAATTGGAGTTTATTTATCTTAGCTTGTGAGTGATTTGACTTGCATGTTTGAGAAATTCAGCTCAGAGAGGTAATTTGATTGCTTGTGGCTAGTATCTGTATTATCACGATGATCTAGCTCTTTTCAGAAAACAAATTCTGACACATGAAATTTGAGGCCATTGATTCCTCGTTGGATGCAGAGAGATGAAATTTTGCCAATTCGTTTGACTGTTGTATCATCTCTTAAGCTTTGGACTCGTATATGGTTCTTCATAATGTTTAGTTGAACTAAATGGATTTTAGTCAAAGAACGAAGCTTGCCTTTTTCAGTTCCTCATAATGTTGAGTACCTAGGATTGCAGATTCATCAGATTGTAAATAAGGATGAATTAGGTGTGATCATGGTACACGATGGCTCGTGCTATTTTGTTCTATCCAACACTTGATAGAACACAGCTTTCCTTGATCAGACTGGTTTTTTGGTTGCAACTGTGGTAGTTCGCCCAACCTGAGTTTCTTGATTTTAGTGTAGAGGTGTTTGCCTTGTTTGATAATGATTTGTATTGTCACTGTGTTTGTGGGAAAGTGGCGCATCTACATAGTAAAGCCGGAATTCAGTTCATGTCAGTCCATTTCTTGCTCATCTACATTAAGTAAAGCGGCAGTTCAATTCATGCCTTCATGTAAAGAAGTTTACTGGTGCAATGGATTGGATTGTTTCTAGTTTTCACCATCCTATGTTTGCATTTGCAACAACAGTTTGATTGAGCCATTCAGTGTGTCGCAATATTGCAATATTTCAAAAATAGTTCGGTATCCAAGAAGTTTTGAGGCTCATGGGTTTTCTGGAGTTATTTTGCCCTAGAGTGACCAGTTTTCTGTATGTTCATTTGTCACTCGTCCTGTAGCAGCCCTGAATCATTTGTTCTTTACTGTCTGGGAGCTTTCGCGTTGGGTATGGTTTTTTCTTCTTCTTTGAATAATGATTGTCAAGTTCGTACACAATGGGGCCTGATGGTGGTGAATGATATGATGCGCTGCGAAACTAGACTTGCTCCGGCCTCTGCTGGAAGGACACGTTCTCCAGCTTTTCGTATGGGTGCTCGTTGAAGCACACCTGTGCAATGATCATCTTTTGCGGACAATGATCATCTTTTGCGGACAGATGTCTCTTGGTTTGGTCCTAGTTCAAACTCCAGTTCGGAGTTGATGGAGTTGAGTGGAGCTAAGCTAAACACCCCAATACCATAAATGTATACCATAAGTGTTAATAAATGTTAGTTGGAGCCAGCCAAACACTCCAATTCCACAATTTGAGGAGCAAATATAACTCCATAGAGAGTTCACAAATTTGAGGAGCAATATAACTCCATGGAGCTGTAGTTCATTTTCTAATAATAGTCTGTGACACTGTGCTTCGGTATGTCATTGGCTTCATGGTTCGTGGCTATGACGAACGATCGACACAAACTTGGACAGTTACTGACATTTCGAGACGTGATAGTCCGGTATCAAAGAGAGAGACTGCCCTAGTGCAACGCAGCCGCCACCATCGTTTTCACGACAAACATGAACAGTGGAACCCCCCGCCTGGCCGCCACTACTTCTGGTGGGAACAATGATGCAGGCTGTTCCAGAATGCCAAACGTTGTCGATAAAGCTAATTCGCGTTCTGATTTTGAAATCCATGGAGTTACAATTCCAATGGACCCGGCAGGCGCCATCCATGCTACAGGAATCCATGGTGCATTGAGATGCATCTCCAGTTTCTCAAGGGGAAGGAACCAACTGTCAGCTCGAGTTTGATCATGCTGACTTTCGCTGGACTGAGTTGCTGCACCGTAATGTCACAAGTGGGCTGGGCGGCACGTCCTCACCATCCAAACCAGAGCCCAATTAGTCTGTGGGCAGCGGGCCATCGATCTCCAAAAAGTAAGGGCTGTGGGCCATGCATCTCGAAAAAGTAGGTATGGGCCTTGCCGACGCTTCTCAGCAAGTCCAGAAGACCCGTGACACGGCGCGCTCTCTCGCCGCCGCCGCCGCCGCCACCTGCTGCCCGCTGCGCCTGCACGGCCATCTGGCAGCTTCTGCAAATCCCAAATCCAAGTCTCCCGCAGCGATCAAACGCCGCCCCCGAAAAATCCCCAAAAAAAGAAGGGGAAAATAACACAGCAGCATGAACTGCTTGAGGAACTCGCGTTCCGTCCTCTCGCGACTCCTCCGCCACAGGCCCCACGTAGCCGCGCCACCTGCTCCGGCGCCGGTTCCGCAGTCGCCGGCCTCTCGGTACTACTCTTTCTACGCCTCCCGCATCCTCCGCCACAAGCCCGCCGTCTCCACACCGCCGCCGCAGTTACCCGGCCCTAGGCACTACTACACCTCCCCGCGGCGGCAGGAGGTCATCCACTTCAGCCGCCGCCGCGGCGGCTCCCGGTGGTACCACGACCAGCGGAAGCTCACCGCGGCGGTCCTCATCACCGGGGGTGGGGCGGTCGCCTTCTACTTCGGCCACCTTGAGGCCGTGCCCTACACCAACCGCACCCACCTCGTCATCCTCTCGCCCAAGCTCGAGCGCCAGCTCGGCGAGTCCCAGTTCGCCGAACTCAAGGAGAAGTTCGGTCCCAAGATCCTGCCCCCGCTCCACCCCGACAGCATCCGCGTCCGCCTCATCGCCTCGGAGATCGTCCGCGCCGTCCACCGTGGCCTCGCCGGCCACCAGCGCTACGACGCCTCCTACGGAGAGGACGCATCGTATGGGTATGGAGATATCTCCGACGACCAGACCATCAAGAACCGCGACGCCGACGCTACTGCCGCGATGCTTGGTGGGTCCCCTCGCAAGAACGCGAGAGCGGCTGCCGCGGCCCAGAGAGACGACGAGGTTCTGGATGACAGGTGGGTCACCGAGAGCCGGTGCCGTGGTAAGGCCCGAGGAGCGCAGCCACAGACGGGTCACCTTGACGGGCTCAATTGGGAGGTGATCGTTGTCAGAGACAACATAGTCAATGCAATGTGCCTTCCCGGTGGCAAGATTGTAGTCTTCACTGGATTGCTAGACAAATTCAGGGCCGATGCGGAGGTTGCCACTGTGATTGGGCATGAGGTATGATTCTTGGATCACGGGCTCATTTGTGATCTTGGATGATCGCAGAGACGTAGAGGATTGGGACTAATGTTGCAGGACATTTTTGTAGGTTGGGCATGCTATTGCAAGGCACGCCGCAGAGCAGATCACAAAGAACATGTGGGTGGCAATCCTACAGATTGTCATCCTGCAGTTCATCTACATGCCAGACTTGATAAATGCAATGTCAACATTACTCCTTAGGCTGCCCTTCTCACGGAGGTATGGCTTCTGCATTTTCCATTGCTCATTGTGATGCACATTCTGCATGTGATAAGCTGCATGTGTCACTAAATGAGATACTCCCAATCTGCTAAAAGCTGGTAAAAAGGCAAAATTGAGCTTTATAAGTATAACTCGATATTGATATGTGGCATGCCTTTGGGTCCAATCTCCTGAGAGTAGACACACAGAAACTAGTTGAAGCCATCTTATTATGTCAGCTCATCATACCACAGGTCAATGGGCATCTAGGCAAATGTATCAGTTGCCTCTTGACATGACCGGTGCTTTAAATTTTCAAGAACAATGTAAATCGTTATCCTTGTTTGTCAGGTTATGGCCTTTTATGGATAGGCAGAGGGGGCATAGCACAAAATATTTTTTAGATACATTTTTTGTGGCTGGATGCACATACTATTTATGTTTCTAAGAACTAACAGTCTTGTTATTAGTTAAACTCCTTGTGCTTGACACTATCTGAAATGATATCATAACTGCTAATTATTGCCCCAAGAAGGAGGTTGGAGAGAGATCCATCTCACAGTTTCACACTTCCTTTTATGGATACTCCGTATTGTCTTTTCGCACAAATCTTCAAACGTGTGCCTTCCCTTTTTGTTTTGGGAAGTATAGATTCAATAAGCTTGCCAGTAGGGTATAGAGTATGCTCAGTTGCTTGTGTTGGCATGTCATTGCTTCCAGTCTAACAAGACTGTCTAGAATGATATACTTTTGGCAACCTCTAGGGCTTCATCATCTAGGTATTTACAATATGTACTGTGACAGGTGAGTTGTCCATAAATTTTCTTATGGCTCAATGCTTTAGAAATTTTTGAAGGATGCGAAAATTGGCCATTTGAAAGATGCGAAAATTGGCCATTTGAAAGATGGGACTAGTGAAGATCCAACCTAGGAGGAACTAGGTGTTTTTTATTAAGAAGAAATAGCGCCCAAATTCAAGTTGAAGAAGACTTGAACCTGTGTGGCATTTACTGATAACGGCAATAGGTTGGACCTGTTTACTTAAGGTTACATCAGTGACCATGACAACAAATTCATCATGTTCCACTTTGAGCATCGGTGAATTGGAATCTTTGTGAGAGGCACTACATATAACTGCTAGTAAAAGGTGACATTGACCTCTCTATTTCTTTAGTAAAATGGGAAATTCATTTGCAGAAGTAGATTTTAAATGCTTGTTCCACACATTATGGAACTTAATTCAAAGGGCAACTACTTTTTTTGTTTGGTTACCTTTGCGGTTGTTGCATAGTTTGGTTACCTAAGTACAGCTGAAATGTTGCATCATATGAGTACTGATATGTTTAGTGAGGTGTCCTGAAACAACGCTTCTTCATTGCTAGGAAGCTGCATCAATTATTTATATGGATAGGATAGTTAGCTGCCTTCCACCTTTCCCCTATGATTTGCAGGAGCACATTCTGTCTGTTATCCATCTTTCGGTAGAACCCTTAGTAATTTGTGTCATTTAGCAAAATTGGCTGCTTGGGCGGTTAACCAAGTCCTGTTAGAAGAGTCAAGTCCTGAGGTTGTGTGCTGTTCATTGATCTACCTTGTTGCTTGTTAGAAGCTCTTCTGATCTTGTTTGTTACTCATGCTCCTGTAGGATGGAGATAGAGGCTGACCACATTGGACTCCTGCTACTGGGTGCTGCTGGTTATGATCCACGCGTAGCCCCATCGGTCTATGAGAAACTAGGAAAGATTGGAGGAGATTCAGCACTGAGCAATTACCTCTCAACTCATCCTTCGAGTAAGAAGAGAGCGGAGCTTCTCTCACGAGCCCATGTCATGAACGAGGCACTGGAGTTATACAGGGAAGTTAGTGCAGGTCAAGGCACTGAAGGTTTCCTCTAGATTCTGGGATTCACTCCTCTGCTTGTTCCAAATGCCTGACAAAAAGGCTGGTCATCCTAGCCTCATTAGTGGTGGCCTGTGCATTTTGCATCCGAGTGATTCATGTCTATGCCTGGAAGATGAAAGAATGTGTTTATGTCCCTTGTTATTTTCAGCTGTTCTCTTGCTGAATGGGCCCTCTGCAACACCCTAAACTGGAGCATAGCTGCTTCAATTGTGATTAGGAAAAGGAAACCAAGTATACTATCTCCAGTCATATTTTACTTGACGTTGCAAAGAAAAATATCTCTGGTTCTTTTGGTTGTCTGAAATGGCAACTTGGACCGGAGGTAGTAGTCCATACTGTCAATAACTGTTTGTTGACAGCATCGTCTGATTCGAGCGTCATTTGGTCCATTCGTGCCGATGGCTCAACCTTGAATGATTGCTCTTCGGCACAAGATGACCACACGTCTTCTTCTGGTTCTTGATGTGCGTAAACTTTAACAGTGTCACATCGGATGTTCGAATTCTAATTAGGAGAACTAAACATGAGCTAATGCTAATTAGGAGAATTAAACATGAGCTAATTATAAAACTAATTGTATAAAACTAATTGTAGAACCCTGTGCTAATTCGCGCGACGAATCTATTAAGCCTAATTAATCCATCATTAGCAAATGGTTACTGTAGCACCACATTGTCAAATCATGGACTAATTAGGCTTAATAGATTCGTCTCGCGAATTAGACTCCATCCATGCAATTAGTTTTGTAATTAGCTTATGTTTAATACTTCTAATTAGCATCCAAACATCCGATGTGACGAGTGTTAAACTTTTAACACTTTGTTGCCAAACAGGCCCATGTTTCCGTCCTTTGATAAGCTCTTACGAATCGTTTCGTACGCAAATATGACCTGTAGCCAGGATTCCAAAATTGCACGATCATCTGTCAGTACGGGACATGACACCAGTGATGTATTCCGTTCCAGGCATCCATTGCTCAGCTTTCTTGCCGAGATCACACACTGCCAGTGCCAGCAAGCTTTGCTTCAACCGGCGGCATCTGTATACAGTTGAATTTGAATTGAGCAACATCTTTCTTTGTGAAAACAAGGAGATGGAATCCAGCAACATCTGGTGGCATCATGAATGCTAATACCTATGTTCCTGTCGCTTCCGCCGGAGTTTCTCTCATCAGAGCCGCTGCTTGCTGCCATGTCCACAGTATACTAATGCTTTCCTTGGAAACAGAGTTGTTTATGCTGAAATCAGAGCTAATCCAGGGCTCCAAGACTAGCTTTTGGCGGCACGAAGTGGCGCTTGTTGCTGATCCGTTGCTTTCTCCGCCCGTCGTCCATGGCGACCGATCGTGCCGGCCAATCAGGGCCCTTTCCGGCCGCAAAAGGATGGCTGGCCTTAACCCTGCCTTTGGGCCACTGTTCTACCAAGAACCAACTTGCCCTGCACTACTTTGACTCGGCAACACACAAAAAATGTTGTTGGGAGTTGATGATAGACAAAAAGTTCAGTGGTGAGACGTGCGAGAATGAGATACTGGATGTTTCAGACTTTCAGTGTGCTGTGGGTAGCCCAGATACTGTCAAGCTTTGACCAGGCAGAGAGAGAAAGAGAGGGAGATTAGGGAGAAAACGATGGCGTCGCCGTTCGAGCCGAGCAGTTAAGCTGTGCCCGTACAATGTCGCCGGAGTTGGTGAGGATGCTGTGTATAAGTGCTAGTGCCGGCGGGTCAACTTTGTAAATCAGCGTCAAGAAAAAGGCCGCCCATCCTCTCTTCTTGAGAGTGGTTGGGTTGTTGAGAGCTCGGGCGCTGCGAACGGCATGGCGCATGCTGCTCCTACTATTCGACCAGATGATCCGATCGGGCCAATCGACCAGACGAGTCACAGAGTCAGGAGTGAACAATGATCTAGGGCAGGCCTGATCTGAGAGGAAAATCTGGAGGGCGTAGTTGCCTGTGAGGTTCTCCGTCCGTGCAAGATGACTCCCCTCCCTCTCCACCAACAGATCAAGATTCATGAGTGATCAGCTCGTCCGTCGCCGGAAAATCTAGCAAACCTTTGCGTTAATTGGCCGGTGGTGCTGAATTTTCGGAGAGAAGACGAGTCGCCCGTTCAGAATCTGACCTGTAACAGACCCCACCCTAATCGGCGATGTTAGTGCGGCCACGCACTGCCCGCACTCGCCACAGCAACACGATCGGTTCCTTGTCGCGTCAGCCGTCAGCGACGGGAGGAAGAAAAGCCATGGCCATTGGAGGCGCAGCAAAGCAAAGCCGCTTTTGCGATTAACAATGCACGTAGAAAAGGACGAGCACTCGTGACGCAAGTACTCAAAGGGTACCACCGCTGCGGTACGGCCATTATTGGAGGAGAGAAAGATTACACAAGTGACCACCCATGGGAAGTGGAAAGCATCAAAGCCAACAATTGTTTTTGTTTTGTTCTCGCACAACCCTTCACAGATCATCTAACACTAAATGGGGTAGTAGTAGTAGCAGCTATAGCCATACGGAATGGAACGGAACGGAATCGTTTGGCAAATGCTGTGCCCAGCTCAATGCAATCGCCGGAGGCAGCAGCCATGGCCGCCGCCGAACCAGCAGATACTTCAGGGCTTCCAGATGATGGTGGTCTCGGCGATCATGGAGGTCACCACGTAGGGGTCCATGTTGGACGCCGGCCGGCGGTCCTCGAAGTAGCCCTTGCCGTTCTGCTCCGTCTCCCGGCCCACGCGCACTGACGCGCCACGGTTGGCGACTCCCTGCACCAGACAACACAAAAAAGAGTTGGCATTGGCACACGCCGGGTTCCCTTCGCTACGGCATATTCAGGCACATTAGGGGGGATGCGGACGTACCCAGCTGAAGGTGTTGATGTCGGCCGTCTCGTGCTTGCCGGTCAGCCGGCGCTCGTTGCCCTCACCGTAGGCGGCGATGTGCTCCTTGTGCCGCAGCTTCAGCTTCTCGATAGCGGCCTTGATCACCTCGTACCCGCCATCGTTCCTCATGGACTTGGTGCTGTAGTTCGTGTGGGCACCGGCACCGTTCCAGTCACCAGGGATGGGCTTGGGGTCGAATGTCACCACCACACCGGCGATCTCGGTGATCCTCTGTAAAGAAGAGGGGACAGATTAGCTCACAGGTGTTTGAAATCTTGCTTGATTTAAGATCATACATAGAGTCGAGAAGTCGCATCCACACCTCAAGAATGTAGCGGGCAACCCACACCTGGTCACCAGCAGAAATGCCGACGGACGGGCCGACTTGGAACTCCCACTGAAATCAGTGTTTGCCAGGTTCAGAAATATGATAACTTCAGGGTACAAAATAAGTTGGCAAGTGTAGTGGTATTTCACCTGTCCTGGCATGACCTCTCCGTTGATGCCACTGATGTTGATGCCGGCATACAGGCAAGCCTTGTAGTGGGAGTCAACTATGTCGCGCCCGAAAGACTTGTCTGCGCCGATACCGCAGTAGTAAGGACCCTAAACACAGACCATTGACATCTGTTAAGTGACACTCCAACAAATGTAGGACCAAATCGATGAAGCAACTCTTAAGCAAGCAAACTAATCAAGTGATAGTACACCTGAGGGCCAGGGAAGCCACCAACAGGCCACCCAAGGGGCCAGTTGGTGTCCTTCTGAAGGAGGGTGTACTCCTGCTCAATACCATACCTGCCATTTGAAAGAACAATTATGGTCAATCGTGCGAAGATCTATCGTTTTGGCTTTCATGATAAATATATATTTGGGATAGATTTGCGTACCAGGGCTCCTCAGCAGAGACCTCAGGGTTGCTGAAGATCTTGGCGGCGTTGTGCCTCTTGTTGGTGGGAATCGGCTCGCCAGCTGGGGTGTAGCAATCGCACATGACCTGCGGGTCAAACGAATTTCAGTGAACGCCTAAAGGTGGCCCCTATTATTAGAGAAGTTGACTAAAGGAAAATTTTGATAGTTAGGTACACTAGTCAATCACAATAATTGCAGCAAAAATAGCTAAGCTTATACAAGTCATCATGTTACATAATTTGCAATTCTGCATAACTAGACAAAGATTCAGAGTTAGACATTGCATCAGGAATCTTTAAGCACTGCATCAAGATAATTCAACCTACACACCAACCACAATAAAAACTAAATTATATTTTACTGTACATCCTGACATCCTGTAGTTTACTTGGAACAAGACAAAGTTCTTCCCCACAGGGATGAACTGATCTGAGTTGGATCAGTGAACTGTAGCAGTATAACACAGGAACATATGGTTCAGATCACTTGGATGATAAAAGTGGAAACTTACAAGGATGTTGTTGCCCTTCCTGAATGGGTCCTTGAAGATAGCCTGCGGGCTGCAGGATGTCACATGCCCAAGAGATAAGGATAACTCCATGTCTGCTAGCAAAACAGAAACGAGGACACGCAAGCACGGCAGCCATGACACTTACTACAGGATGACCTCACTGTCCTCGCCGGGGGCCTGGCCGGTGCTGGAGCCGTCGTAGTTCCACTTGGGCAGCTTGCTGGGATCAGTCACCGGGCCGGAGAGGGTCTGCGCAGCACCAACCAGATCAGTGAGCTTTAATGTTCAAAAGAGATCGATATGGTTTTATTTATTAACAAATAAAAAGGAAAGGAAGTATAGTAGCCAGCTGAGCTCTGATGTATAAGCCAAAGAACAGCTCAGTGGATGACTTCAGAGATAAGTGATAAGTGATGAGTCACAACAAACAGTATCCCGGGGTCCTAGCGCCGGGAATCTTACCCTAGCCTTGCTCCTGAGATCCATGCCAGATCCACCGATCCTGTAACCGAAAAGGAGCCATGCATTAATATAGGGTCAAATCGCTAACAAACTGACCAACTGCTCGCCGTGCTCCTCGGATCAGAGCAATCTAAGACGCGCTTAACAACAATCAAAGCTTGCGGCATCTGGCATCAAGAGGGATCAATTAACGCGTAAAACATAGGATTAGGGAGCCGGCAGATCGGCCGTGGTCAGTGGCACAAGGAAACAGCCGGTGCCGTGAGGGACAAGGTGGTCAGCAGAGACTGCCGCTCCAAAGATCCTCCCCCAACAGGATGAAAAAGAAACGTACAGCAAGTACTTAAGAGTGCATCTCTCTTGAGCATATCCCAAACTGAAGTCAAATATTCATGGGAGAATAAAAAGCGGAAAAAATAACAGATTTTTACTGGAATGAAGGTTGAGCAGATGAAACCAATTGATCATCAACAAGATAAAACAGAGCGGTTGCGCAGGGTGGCAGAGAAGAAGGGGGGGTAAATACTAGCACCGATTCAGCCGGCCAGGACGAAAAAGAAGGCAAGAATCTGCAACAATCTATGAGAAGCCCCCATCTCGCAAAAACCCTCCCCAAAGATCGTTCGTTTACACGCGGCGGTCGTCCAGACTCCAGAGCCCTTTCCCTGACGCCTGAACGCCATGAAAAGACGGCCGGAAGCCAGCAAGATCGATTCTTATTTCTGGCCGACGACGCAGAGGGCGCAGCGTGCAGATTAACAAGGAAACGTTGCCGTACCATATGTACTCGGCGATGATCTTCTCGGTGGTGTCGGAGAGGTTGAGGTTGACGAGGTCGGTGAGGCAGGCCATGGCCGGCGGCTGCGGTGGGAACGAGCAGAGGCTGGGAAGGAGGAGGAGGAGGAAGACTGGAAGAGGGAGGAGGTGGTGCGGGATTGAGGCGAAGGGATCGGTGGGGAGGAGGGCGGCTATATAATGGCCGACTACCAGGGAAGGGATGGGATGGGAAACAAGTTGGCGTCCAGCTTCTACCCTTGATCCCAACAAAATACGTATACTATACGCTGCACACGTACGAATACCATAGCGCATCTTACCTGTGGAGCTCCGCGTATATTCTATTCGGTTATTTCTTCGACGCGGTAGGTGCGAGAAGGGGACCATCCCGTACGTCGGCCCAGGTAGCTGACACGTGGGACCAGAGGATGAGGGACCACCTGTCAGTGAGATTCGGATCCGAACGTGGCAGCGGTTGGTGTGGGTAAAATATTGAATTCTGCTCGGGCAGCTTTATCTCCAGCAGTGGTTGATTTGATTATGAGTTCCGAGCATAGGGGGGTAAAAGAAATCTGAAAACTTTTCCAACGGCTGGGGATAGTCCAAAAGGGGGCCGGAAATGAATTTTAAAATGTTTTTATATTCAATCATGCTTCCTACCTAAAGCCACCTCATCGGCAACAGCTTTATTACTGTACCTACCAATGGGATTGAAGATTCGAGGTATCTCCATGGGGCCACACTGCCTTGATTGTTCTCTGAATCTGCATGGGCATGCTGCATTCAACATTCATCAGCCAGCTACCATTTCTGACTCCCTCTGGTGTTTCATTGACATATGTGTTAGGACTCCTAAAGTTTTAGCTCCTACCTCCTTTTTAGTGACTAAAGACAATTAATAAGTGGTAAAATATCTAAGATGCACCTCTCCCCACCAACCCGCTAGCCCTGTTCCCCTCCACGGCATTCCTGCACGCGGCTTCATCTCCATAGCCTTCCTCCCTCGCCTTCCTCCCCTTCCTGTCCACCTTCATCGTTCACTGGCTGTCCTTGCTCGTCCTCGTTCACTGGCCGTGAGAGCAGGGCCGATGACTTCAGCGACCTCATCTTTCCCAAGCCGGCTGGCCTCAACTATCTCTCTCTCTCACTCATCTCTCCTTCCTCCTCCAGCCGAGGAAACACCGAGCTGAGCAAAGCCCGTCCGCCGGCCAAATCCCCAGCCTCCGCTCCACCATCTTCAAATCGCCGCCTCCCACGGCTTCCTAACCCCCTCCTCTTCGCCCTCAACCACTCCTTGTCCGCCGCCGTAGCTCCTAGCGCTGGGGATGTCAGATCCCGCGGCCGCCATTGCCGCCAGGCCAAGCTCGGGCGCCGCCGCCGAACACCACCTCCCCGGCCTCCTCGTCCCCAACAAGTAGCCAAAACGGGGTCGTGGTGAAGCCCCGGTGCTCCTGCGCCCATCACCGGCCGCTCTCCCTCGCTGTGCCGGTCTCTCGGCACCGCTCCCCATCCGCCGGTCTGCCGTCGCCCGAAGACCCTGCTGCGACGCTTCCTCCTCACCGCCGGCCCCTTTGCTGGTGAGATCCCCTGCCTCGTCGAGCTTCCCCTTTGCCTCCCGCGCCGCCGCGCCTTGCCATTCCCTGCCGCCGGCCAAGGCCACGGCTGGCCATGCGTTGCCGGCTCGTGCCTGTGTGCGTGGGTGTGTTGAGGGTGATGGGTGGCGGCGGGAGATGGGCGGCGGGCGGCGGGAGTCGGGCGGGAGAGAGAGAGGGCAATAAATGAGGGGTAGTGGGAGTCCAGATCTGGTTTTATGAGGCTTTAGGAGGGGGTGGGGGGACTAAAATTTTTGAGGCTCCTAAAATGTTTTAGTCACCTTTTAGGAGGAGTATTTGGTACTTTAGTCAGTTTTTAGTCACTTTTTAGGAGCTAAAATTTTAGGAGGGTGGAAACAAACATACCTTTTGTGAGGTGCTAGTAAAGTGGTTCTGCCAATTGGGTACACGCCAATCCTTTCAAAAAAAAAAGTACTCTATTTGCTAAGAAAATACTTCACTCTTTCAAAACATAAGAAATTTTACCCGTAGTTTGACAGAAATTCCCATTCGGATCTTGGATCGCTCACCGCGAAATCCAGCCGTTCCAGTCATCAGTGATGGCATCTGATTCCGTATCGCAGAGAACAGACAAAATACAGACAGCATCACGTTGCATTGTTCTTCCTTTTCAGAATTCAGATCCACAACTCATTCAGAGTTTCAGACATTCAGTCCCAAAATAGTACCCAGCTGCCCTGCTTTTTCCATCGTCCATGCTCGCTGATTGTACAACAACTCGAATCCTCCGGCTGAATCGGAATCATCTCCCCAACACCTCGTGCCGTCATGCGCCAAATGCTGCCTGACTAGATGATCCTCCCAAGCTTTCTCGGCGGGGAATGAATCGGTTCGCTACTTGAGGACATCACGTCTGAGAACTGAATCAATGCTTACTGATTCAGTGATTCCTGAGTCATTTTGTTCGTGGGAAGAGCAGGTATATTTTGCTGACGAAATGGAGCTGCGTTCACAGTAAGTAGCACCTCTTCTCCGATAATCTTGGTTGCGTCACGATCCGCAACTGGGATTAGAGAATTGTTGGGTTCATGCTGGGCCAATGGGGCCATGGCGCCGTGCAGGGAACAAAGGAAAGGCCGTTGCGGCGTTGCTTTCCCTCTCTTCTTGTTGGGTTCTTTCATCCCTTGGTGTTGACGAGCTGAAATCTTATTTGAAACGAGAGAATGTACTGTGGCCGCGTCATGTAGGTTGCTGCAGTGGGTGGCTCCAAGACCAATTCTGGAGGCATTTCGATAGGACAACATGGAGATGCATTGTAGTTTCTGCACGGGGTCTATGCGTGCACGCATATCCGTTAACGTCCTTATCACTTATCAGCTGTGGATAAAGCTCTGCTCATGCTCGGCTGTAGTGTTGATCCTATGACTTGTTGAAAGAAAAGGAAATCTTATCTTTCCTTTTTAGATAAAGGGAATAGTTTCCAGCCTTGTGGAAAAAATCTTATCTCTTTTCAATAAAAGGAAATCTTCACACCGACTGAAAATGTGACGGTTCTTGCACTTGCAGACATGTAGTACAGTGATCACACGCATTTGCAACACGGAGACAGATCGGGCATGCTCCGGGTTGGGCAGTTGCCTGCACGCTACGTCCAAGGGCGGCCACGTACGCGTCTCGAGCCCCGAATTATACTCTCACCCGAGTCACATGAACACTTTATTTTATTCTGGACGTTTCGCATGCGGCACATGAACACTTCGATGCGCTCTGTTGAGATCTGACCTCACCCTTCAAAAAAAAAAAAATACGGACACATGAGATCTGACTTTGTTAAAGAAAACCCAAATATTCCGAGATCCAGATACAAATCTGTTGGCGAATCAATTCCCAAGAGAAGATCTATGGCTATGTTATTGCTTGTCCTCATTAGCAGACGCAACTCAGAGAAGAAAAATACGTTGAGAGATGGGACGAGCTGAAAGAGAGAACTGGAAACAATCCGGCCTCATGTATAGCACCATCCGCCGTCTAGCGTGGAACTTTTGGCAAGCCAGCTGTAGAGAAATTGTTGCCAATTATCGTAATGCTTCTTAATATTATCATACTCATCATCTCGGAGTCCACGGCCAAACAAGTCCTCGTCGAGACATTGAAACAAGTCCTCGTCGAGACATTGAAGTTTCAGTTGTTTTCATCAGCGTCGCCGCTGCATTTCCGTGTTTCTCGCCAAACAGAAATTCAGCAAAAGAATGATGCCGAACCATATCAGGCAGACAAAAATGGACTTGTTTCATGTTACCAGTTGACCTCAATTGATAACTACAATGAACCCCATGCTGTGTTTCAACACTTTTATGTTTTTGCAGCAGCTGCTGCTGCGTAGCATGGAGATTCCCATCCCTGTCGCCGAACCCATCGCCTTCCATTCCTTCCTCCTCGCCGGTGTCGCCGTCTCGTCGTACAGCGCAGGGCTAACGAGCGATCGGTGCAGATACGCATCGCCTACGCTCCTTGGAAAGCTACGCCGCCGCTGGAGTCGTCGTCGTCGACGACGACTTCTTGGTCCCGGCACGGCAGGCATATGGATCACCGGTTTTTTTTTCAGCTTTTTTTTGGGGTTATTGTACTATGATTGGTGAATCCCAGTTCGTCGGAACCCATGTCGATCTTGAAGAAGGATCGATCGATTGGATTCCTGGTCGATGGTCGTTAATATCGCCTGAACCTTTTTGCTTCACAGTATTCCTGCTCGCGGTCGATCACGGGCGAGAGAGGAGTCGCTGTCCTGGATTCACAGGTCCGCAAGTCATCGGTCCTGTGCTTCTGGACCTCTGAATTTTTCTTCGTCCGGTGAGAGAGGGAACTGTGTATTTACCAACAACAAGCAACCAACCAATCATGGAGTTTTTTGTTATCGCAAACTCACATTCACAGCCGAGGAAAAATGATAAGGGTAGGGCCAAGTCGCTGTCACGTAAGGGAATCAAAACCAAACTATGACCAGTCTGAACAAGCACTGTACTGGCACATGAGTTGTCTCATGGCTACGGTGATAACGGCCTGATGGGAGCGCGAGCGCAGGGAGTGGTTAGGGCTTCGCTTCACCAGCTGCCCCGACTCTTGGTCTTGGATTTCTCCGTGCCATTTTTAGAGCTTCCTTTTCCTTCATTTTTAGAGTGGAATCTGCCGTCTGGAGTGGAAAGACGAGGCGTGCCGGAAACTGCGAGCCGACTCCCTTGGTTTCACTAGACAAGGAACCAACCAACCAACCGCTTGGCGCTTTTTTTTTTTTTATAAAGGAACCGCTTGGAGCTTTACTTGCGGCCACACTGGTGTACGTAGGACAGTAGGGGTACACGTCGAAGGATTCCGCACGACACCATCATTTCGACGCCGCTCTGCTTTCGCTTTGATCGGGCCGTCGTTCACCTTCCCCACACGTGCGCGCACCGAGGGATCCTACCTACCTACCGCCCGCCGCCGACGGTGTGCTCCGGTGCTCCCCGTGCTCTCCGCCGGCCGAGCCACATCCTCCGTGTGCTTCAGCAGCCTCCAAGCGGGCTGGTTGAGCCCAGCCAGCATCCAGCAGCCCGGCAGGCGCCCTCGGCGGGCCGTGATGGGCACGTCATCGTGGAGACAAGACAGGTGGGTGGGCCGTGTGCTGCCGGCGTGGGCTGTTGTGGGATGGAGGCCCTTTTCGGGCTGGAGTGTGGCCCAATGAGTCCCATTGGCGGCACAAGCTGTCAATCAGGGTCTCTACTGCAACTAGAAAAACCGTTGTCCTCTAAAAAAAAACCCTGGAATCTTTGACTATCTCTGCTGTATCTCGAAATCTAAACGCATGGCGATTCCTCATCTTCCTTCAAGTCACCCTTCGCCCTCGCGACAGAAGTCACTTCTGGCCAACCTAGTACACGTGACATTAGCTTTGGCTCCAACACCGCCGCCATGCCGCATCGTGACGCAACGCAATCAGTTCCTAGCTGCAAAGATGCTACCAATGCTACTCGTTTGCGGTTTGCGTCAGCGGTCTCGCCTCAGGTATAGCTTAGTAAAAAACACTAGGGTCGATCTTCACGCAGCTTTCAAGTTTCAAGCTCAAGCTCAGTGGGCCACAAATCAGCCTTTACCGAACACACGTACACCACCAGGACTCGCTGGCGTTTCGATTCCCGCAGCCCAGACTTGATCACGACGATGGGTGATCCCAATCTTTTTCACGACCTCAGCCCAGCCAGAGTTGGAGTCGATGCAGATTTCTCTTTAAGAGTCCATGGCTGAGAAGCGACCTGAGGCCAGTCTCAAATGTAGCGACGCCCTAGGTGACTCCAAACCGGCGGCAATGGAGGAGGCCAAGTCCAAGCAGGCGATGTCCGTGAAGAAGAAGGTGAGGGTGCCGGAAGATTACATCATTAACCTGCTGAACCGTGCCCCGCGGAAGATCCCTAGCCTCTCCCTGAAAGCATCTACATGAGCTATCCCGAAATCCGAGCGCGTGCCCTAGCTAACGAGGCTAAGCTTTATGCCGAGCTGAACTCGATCATCAAGATGGAGGAGGACATCCTGGAGCAGTACCGCGCGAAGGGGCACACCACGGTGGAGGTGGAGATCAACGAGGACGACCTGCGCATGTTCCGCAAGATGGGGTTGAAGTTGAAGAAGGGGATTGCGAGTTGATTGTTTTTATCTGGTCCATCTGTTACCGCGAGCAGTAGTACCGTACGTGTCTTTAAGCAGTAAATACCAGCAGTAGTACTTTGTAAGTTAAACTTATGGATTGGGTTGACGTTACTAGTGTGATGATGCTATTGGGTCTAAATTATGGTGCTGTTGAATCGTTAAGTTTTTAAAGTGACTCGATCGCTTTTGTGTGTTCTGTTTTTATGTTTGCAATGCGATTGCATTACTGTATCCAGTTCCTGCATTGTACCAGGCAATCGAGTAACATGTTTGGGTTTACAGTTCGTGGTTACCATGTTTCGTGGTTACCATGATGGAAAGCTCGAATCTTGTGAGTTGAGAATAATCTGGGCTGGAGGAGCGGTCCTGAGGATTCACTCCTTATGCTCCATTAAGCTAATCTGACGCTCCATTTAGGCACTTTTTGATTCGGGCGTTCGGCTGCCTGTATGGGGAAAATTCTTGTCCATACCAGAATGCCTTATTTAATTTTGTCGAAAGCGCCTGACTTAGCAGCTTTGAGACTTTGAGAGCATTTCCTTTACTATGCAAATATGAATGCTCCATCTTCATACATATCTGTTTTCTTCAGGTACAACACCTTGCTTTGATGGAACAGATTATGCCACATGGAAGTGGATGATGAAGATTTACTTGACAGCCATGCATCCCTCCATTTGGTGGATTGTTGAAAGAGGTTATACTGTGAAGGATACTGACAGCCCAGCAACCAAACAGCAAAATGGACACAAGAATGCTCTAGCTGCAAATGCCATTCTTAGAGCATTGAGTCCAAATGAGCGCAACAAGGTGTACGGGCTTGAAACTGCCAAGGAGATATGGGATACACTCCAATTGGCTCATGAAGGCACCCCATGTGTTCGAGAGTTAAAAATTGAGCTATTGATGGAAAAATTGGGAAGGTTCGTAATGGAGGAAGGTGAGACACCAAAGGAAATGTATAACCGGCTAATCTGCATTGTGAATGAGATCAAGGGGCTTGGAAGCAAGGAAATGACAGACAACTTTGTTGTCAAAAGAATGCTACGAGCCATTGCTCCAAGAAATCCCACATTGGTAACAATTATTCGTGAGCAAGTAGACTTTGCAAAGCTCACACCTCATGATGTGCTTGGAAGAGTTCATGACCTCATCGACCAAAGCTCAAGCTCAAAGAAGAAATATCTCGCTCCAAAGGCAAGAAAAGAAGCTAAAGAAAGCTCTAGTGAAGAAGAAAGTGAAGAGGATGAAATGACACTCTTTCAGAAGAGATTACACGAGATTCTCAAGAGGCCAGGAAAATAAGAGGAAAGGCACTCCAAAAGACCATGCTATGAGTGCGGTGAGATCGGCCATTTCATGGTCAATTGTCCAAATAAGAAGAACAAGGGCAATGATGAGAAAAAGAAGGAGAATCATAACAAGAAGAACAAGAGCAAGAGTCTTAAGAAGAGTCAAAAGGGTCGATCTCATATTGGTGAGGAATGGGACTCAAATGATTCCAGCACCGACTCCGATGATGAAGATGTTCACATGTGTCTTACAGCAATAGGGAGCAAGGTATCATCCACTCCCAAATCTTGTAATGTAGATGAATTTGGTAATAGCGATAGCGACAGTAATGATGGTTTACTAGATGATGCTAATGAAATAACCTTTCCTAGCATGCGTGACTTGCTTGAGACAATAAAAAGGAAAGAGGAGAGTCTCAAGAAGAAAACTTACTCATCTTTGAAAAAGAGAGAAACCTAAAATCCTGAGTAAATAGAGAATGAGGATGAAGAGTTGACTAACAAGCCAGACTTCAATTGCTAATCTTTTCTCATGGCAAATGGTCTTGTAATAAAGTATATAACGCTGTCATGATAAAATGTTTATTAAGATTCATAGGCTGGTACAGATAGTTTTAGGATGAAATGTATACTGTTCAAATCTTCACAGTATATCTATCCAAAATGACAAAAGTCAGTGATTCACTTGGATTTTTGATATATGATGAAATGTAGCTAGTCTGTTTCTGTCCCTTTCTACACTTAATCAAAGAATAACTTTTAGATGACTTGGTAACAGGGGATGTGAAAGATTTCTCAGGGCGGTGGCTGGGGCTTTGCTTAGTCTGCGACTCTTCCAACACTAGCACCTTTTGCCCCGCTGGTGCCAGTGATCCACTTGGACGTGGTAAATCCTATGCTGGATACCATACTTATAAAGAGGGATTTAGGCATCATTGCAGGGACAAACTGCGCTTCACATGGCTGCTGTGAAAGGGAAAAATCCAGATGTAGGAGCAGTGGAAGAACTTTTGGCTGATGTTTCCTTCCTCAATCTCAATGTGCGTGACAAGAAGGAAAATACATCAGTTTATGTGTTTCTCAAGTGTGTTCCCTGGTCATTTAGAGATGGTTAGCTTTTCTATTTTTAGTTGTCTGTAGGATGCATCAAGAGCAATAGCATTGTTCTGTTAGACGCTCTTTTTAAGTATGTAACCAATTTATGTGTTTCTTCAGACAGTTGAACAGTTTGCCCCCTTGAGCTGTGCTGCTTCATCAACAGTAGTGTTGTTAACTCGCGTGTGTGAAAGGTTTGCAAATTGGGACCCAAGTAATGAAATTTCTCGGACGCGGGTGAAGTGCAAAGAACCCTTTCTTTCCCGATGGCTAGCGAGGCACATTGGCGGCAGCACCACTTGACGCTGCATCTGTTCTTTTCACTTTCTCAATTGGAGAACAACTCGCAACTGGAACCTTTGACTATCTCCGTCGTCTAACGAAAAACTAAACGCATCCGAATAACAGCATAACAAAGACTTGTCAATTCCTCATTTCTCCTCAAGGGCATGGGATTGCTCGTTTGTGTCACCGGTTTTCGCTTAACCTACACCTAGTGACAAAATTCACTTCTTCTAGCCACATCGTGAGCTCCAACACAATCCCCAGCGTTGGTGCCATGAATCTTTTGCATAAACTGCAAGAACAAAATAAGGGTTACAATTTACCAGTTCGTTCTCCCTGCAACAAAATGTGCATCAAAAGTGTTTGCCGTAGGTGTGTCTGGTGGACTGGTGGGCATCTCCATCCAAAAGCCTCCTCGCCCGACTGCTCTTGGCCCCTGCCGCTCCTCTCGCTTTCGGCTTTCTGCCCCACTTGGTGATAATCCCACGGAGAAAGAAAAGGAATAGGAGGCAGAGCCCAGAGCACCCAGCAAAGCAAACCGAGTCCACACCACCAGTCCACCGCACCACCAATCAATCAGGGCATCAGGCACCAGAGTGACAGCGGCGGCAACGCCCACGCGGCCGCCGGAGCCGGAGCCCGATGGATCTCCCGCCGCTCTCCCACCAGGCGCTCTTCGCGGCGGTACGATCCGCCGACGCGGCCGCCGTCCGCGCGCTCCTGGCCGACGCCGAGGCCTCGGGCACCTCCCTGGCCGCGCTCGCCGCCGCGCAGACGGACGCCGGGGAGACCGCGCTCTACGTCGCCGCGGAGGCCGGGAGCGAGGAGGTCGTCCGCCTCCTCCTCCCGCTCTACGACCTCGAGGCCGCCACCGTCCGCTCCCGCATCGACCTCGACGCCTTCCACGTCGCCGCTAAGCAGGGGCACACCGGTGAGCTCCCCCCTGTCCCTTTCGATCCCTTTTGGTAGTTCCAGGGGCCGATCGATGTCTTGCTTCTAGTGAATTGAGAATTAAAGTCAGCGCGATTCATTTGCGGTACTTTTGCGGGCGATTCCAAATCTGCTGACAGTTCTATCATTTCTGGGTGTCTTAAGTTGTCAGCTACTACTGCCAAGTCAATCCTGTTGAAGCTGCTGATCTTTAACATTTTAACGATGAATTATATGATATCCAGAATTACAGAAGTCAATTATGAATTGGGACTTTGATATATGATGGCTCATATTCATATGAAATGTACATGTACCCACTTCACTATCCTATATAAGTATATAACTTATAGATGACTTCAAAAATGGAAACAGGGGTTGTGAAAGAGTTCCTGGGGCGGTGGCCGGAGCTTTGTTCAGTCTGCGACTCTTCCAAGACCAGCCCCCTTTACTCCGCCGCGGTCAAGGACCACTTGGATGTGGTAAATGCTATACTGGACACTGATGATAGCTGCATAAGGATTGTGCGGAAAAATGGGAAGACGTCACTGCATACTGCTGCAAGAATCGGATACCATCGCATTGTCAAAGCGCTCATAGAGAGGGATCCAGGTATCGTTCCAATAAGGGATAGGAAGGGGCAAACTGCACTTCACATGGCTGTGAAAGGTAAAAATACAGATGTAGTGGAAGAGTTACTGATGGCTGATGTTTCCATCCTCAATGTGCGTGACAAGAAGGGAAATACAGCTTTGCAAATAGCTACACGAAAATGGAGGCCTCAGGTATGGTTCTTCTCTAGGCTCATATAGAAATAGTTTGCTATTTCTATTTTTAGTTGACCACAGGATGCACCGGGAGCTATAGCACTGTTATTTCTGTTAGGTGCTCTTTTTTCAGTATGTATCCCCAGCAGCTAAATTTTCTCAGCATGAAAAACATGTCACATGTTAGCCATTGGTGGTTTCTTAGTGGAACAGAGCATCTAAGGAAGATGCGAACCATATATGATATATCTAAAGAACACAAAATCATCTTATATTGAATACTGTAAAGACATTAGTTGCTGTTGCTGCTGCTGAGTGCTGACTTGTCAGTATTACTAAGCCGTTGTAAAGTTCCAAGAATATATCCGGATGTTAATATTATGGTATCACTATAGTGGAAGTGTGGCCGACTTCTCACTGCAATATTCTTGCAGTCCAGCCGCCACTCCACGTAGAACTAAATGAAGCACAACTGATAAAGGAAGACTGAAGTATGCATCCAAAAAACTTGCGGAATGACGCTTTTCTATTTTGTGGAGTTTTAAAGTTTTAACTCCGTATGGCAGCTAGACTGCTAGACTAGATAAGCTACTGTGGAGACAGAAATTAGTGCTCTCAAGATTCTCTAGATAAGCTAATATTGAGTACAACAAACAGATGCGAAGTGAGGACCACGTTGTACAGATATGAGTTTATGTTACTAGTGGGAATGGTTCATAGTTGTTTCCAAGCATGCTTCATGTTGATTTTCCATGTTCATCTTATCTTATCAGTCACTATTATTTTCAGATGGTACAACTTCTGCTTAGCTATGAGACACTTGAAGTCAATGCTGTCAATAGTCAAAATGAAACAGCTATGGATTTGGCTGACAAAGTTCCTTATGGTGAGTCTAAAACGGAAATAATAGAGTGGCTGACAGAGGCTGGTGCAAAGAATGCAAGAAATGTGGGGAAAATTGATGAGGCATCAGAACTAAGGAGAACTGTGAGTGATATCAAGCACAATGTTCAGGCGCAGCTTAGTGAGAACGCTAAGACCAATAAACGAGTGACGGGGATTCGCAAAGAGTTGCAGAAACTACACAGAGAAGCTATTCAGAACACCATCAATTCAGTTACCATGGTAGCAACCCTGATTGCCTCCATTGCGTTTGTTGCCATATTCAATCTGCCAGGTCAATACTTCCAGGATGTGAATGATGGGGGAGACATCGGTGAGGCCCATATAGCCAAACTCACTGGTTTCCGTGTCTTCTGTCTTCTGAATGCCACCGCCCTTTTCATTTCCCTCGCGGTGGTCGTCGTGCAGATCACCTTGGTCGCCTGGGAAACTGGCGCCCAGAAGCAAGTTATCAAGATTGTAAATAAGCTCATGTGGACCGCGTGCCTTAGCACAGGGGCGGCTTTCATCTCACTAGCCTATGTTGTAGTTGGCCCACAACATGCTTGGATGGCCTTCACCATATCAGCCATCGGAGGTCCGATCATGATCGGAACCCTCCTGTTCCTAGCCTATCTGTTGTTGCGTCCACGATTCAAGTTTGGCGATGACAGACAGCGTCGCATCAAGAGGGCTAGTGGCAGCAAGTCCTTCTCCTGGTCACTCCATGAGGGGCTTTCAGATCTGGAAGCCTTCTCTGATCATGACAAGAAAATCTATGCCCTGTAGGGAGTAACAGTAACTGCAATTGTTGTAGCTGCATGTAACATTAAGAAGAGGCAATTGTGAGAATACAGATGGTCCATGTATATATTTGTTGTAGCTGTTTTAGGTCTGTGGTCAGGCACCAAAATTAGACCTTTCTCCCAAGAGACATGGCTTGTGTACTTGGGGACTTATGCTGATGTACAGTACCTGAGAATGAAGAGCTGCACCTACTGGAGTGTTGCAAGTATGGTGACAATATTCACCCTTTGCGACATGCCTGTACGGCTGTATATTGTGCTCACGTACTACTTTCCTTTTAAACAAAAATAGAATACAGAAGGTGTATGTATTCTGTTTTGATTGTCTTCGAAATTGGACTTTATCGTTTTCCCATATGTAATTTGCAACTACAAACCCAGTGTCGAATAAAAGCAAACTGCAACATAAATCTAGCCAAATAATCTTTACAAACTTAAATGCCTAGACTAATTATTTGTCAAAATGTACAGCTTTTGACTTTCCCGAATAACTGCTGTGCTCGCTCTAAAAATACAATAATAAAGGGGGAGAAAAAAACAAGAGAGAAATCAGAAATGTTCAAAAAAATCAGAAATGTACAGATTTTGACTTTCCTGAATAACCGCTGTGATCGCTCTAAAAATACAATAATAAAGGGGGAAAAAAGAGAGAAATCAGAAATGTTAAAAAAAAATCAGAAATGAGTCTGCTGCTGCTGTACCTGTAGCTGCTCGTAGTAGTAGTGACTAATACTTTGCGCGCGCATCGCGCGGCTGAATATATATGTGCAGGAGCTAAGTTAATATCAAAATAGTTGTATGATGAAACCATGGTGCAGATGAAAATGCGCTGACACATTCTATATAGAGGACTTCATATACAAGCACACACATGATAATATATATACATACGAAGAAAATATGACTGACTTTATGTTCGAGTAGCAGTAGGTTTTCTAGCTACCGAGTTACGTTCTTCCCATGTAGTCATAGCATTATAATACAGTCTTAATAGGCATACATAATGTGTCATGGTACTAAGTTTGGTGATAAGTGAACTTAAAAGTGGTGACTATTTTACTGCAGAGGATGAGCGACATAATTATATGGTACTTTTTAACACTACTGAAGCACTAGAGGTAGTAACAAAAGGGTAACTGAGATTTTTGTGGGAATGGTTCTTGGCCTCTCCAAATCCACCGGGTGTGGGCTGCATAGGTACAAAGAATAAGAATAACAGCAAGATGAAGTATCATCATACATAATTAAGCAACGTGAGTAATGTGAAATTATGCTGGACTGAGATAAGAGGGTATCTTTGCGGAGTATTTGATCTCAACTGTTAGAGTTGTATCCATGGAAAAAGGTGTTGTTGTTTAGGATCATGTTCCACGTTTCCTCTTGTTCCTTTTCTTCTGTTGTAGGGTAAAATAAAGAAAGAAAGTAAATATATGATTCGAGTTGCTATAAATCGATGTGATATATAGCTTTTTTGTTTGTGTGTGTGTGAGCGCGTTACCTCTAACTTGGTCTTCAAAGGCTTCTCTCGGTACATCAGGATCCTCAAAAAGATCTGTTATTTAAATTTACAAATGATTAGCTGTATAATAAAGAGATATAGGTGCCATTAAGTATTAGAGTGATCATGTTTACCTGGGCACGTGCTGATAGGTTAGAGGCCTCAGCTAATCGAGCACCGTAAATCTGAGAATGGACGGTAAAAAAATAAATTACTGACGTGGATAACTTGATTGAGCGCCGAGGGCGCCTCGTTTCATAGGGTCCCTTAATAAATAACTCGAGACTCGCGGGTTCACTGGTGCTCTTTTGAGCCAAACAGCAACCAGATATGGCCGCTTGCCTCCTGCGCCCTTATCCTCCGGGGCTCCCTCCCCCTCGCGCCGATCCCAATCCCGCCTCCCACCAACCCACCCGCCTCAAATGGAGCCTCGGCCGCCGGCGCCGGCGCCGCCACATCCTCCGGTGCGTCGCCTCCTCCACGACCACCTTGCAGCGAGATCTCCTCGTGCGGCCCAGTCCAAGAACCGAGCAGAACCCCGGCCCGGCGAACCCCCGTAACCTGTTCGACAGAATGCCTGAGAGGAGCGTCGCGACGGTTCCGAGCGCGGCCAACCTGCTTGACGAAAGGCCTCGGACGAAGGGCAGGGGCGTGCAAGAGCAGGATCGTGGCGGAGCGCCCAAGGGCGGCGAGAAGAGCAGGAGCGCGGCGGTCGTGGCGCTGGCGCATGCCGGCAGGAACGCGGAGGTCGTCGAGCACTTCCGTAGGATGCAGAGGGAGGGGGTTCCCGTGAGCAGGTTCGTGCTCCCGAGCGTGTTCAGAGGTTGCTTCGGCCTCCGGGATAGCAGGATGCTCCGAGCCGTGCACGGCCTGGTCATCAAGTGCTCGTTGTGCCAGCATGTGGTCGTTGGCACTGCGTTGGCCGATACGTACGTTGATTTTGGATTGTTGGAAGATGCAAGGAAAGTGTTCGAGTATATAAGTGAGCCCAATGTGGTCTCTTGGAGTGTGATCATTGGTGGCTATGCCCGTTCTTCTCGGTGGGAAGAAGCCTGGGGTGCATTCATGGCCATGCAGCATTCGGGCGTGCTTCCGAATGTTTCCGTTCTTGTAATGGCTATCCAGGCATCCGGTGCATTGGGGTGTCTTGTCCGTGGGAAGCAGATGCACGCAATGGGAGCTGTCCTCGGGTTTGGAATGAACTCCACCGTGTGGAACTGCATCATTGACATGTACAGGAAGTGTGGCAGCATGGAGAGTTGCAGCAGGGTATTTGACACAATGATTGGCAGGGATCAAGTGAGTTGGAATACAATCATCTCAAGCTATGTTCGTCTTGGATTTTTCGAAGAGGCGCTAGACATGATTATTCAAATGCAAGAGTCTGGTTTCACTATTGATCGTTTCACCCTTGGCAGTGGAGTTGCAGCATGTGCCCACTTGGGTGACATATATAGTGGCCGTGCATTCCATGGTTATTTGATTAGAAGAGCATTGGATACTGATGTCATCCGCGGCACTGCACTTGTTGACATGTATGGTAAATGCGGCAACATGGGAGTTGCTCGCTTGGTATTTGACAGGATGGATGAGAGGAACTATGTATCATGGGATGCGCTCTTATCTGGGTATGTTGAAAATGGGCTGGTTGACTCTGCACTTGATACTTTCAGACAAATGGAGTCGGCAAATATAAAGCCTAACCAACATACCTTTGCAAACCTTCTGAGGCTCTGTGGTGATAGAAGGTATAAAGAATATGGAAGGCAAATTCATTGCCATGCCATTAAGGTCATCAACCAGATGAATGTCGTACTGGAAACTGAACTTATCGACATGTATGCAAAATGTGGCTGCATTGAAATCTCCCAGTTACTGTTTCTCAGGATGAATGAGAGGAACTTGATATCATGGAACACATTGCTTTCAGGTTATGTGGATGATGGACAACCAGTGGCGACTATAAACATTTACCGTCAAATGGAGCTTGCCTATGTTAGGCCTGATCATTATACTTTGGCGGGGCTTTTAAACCTGTGCCGGTTCCAAGGACTTCTGCAGTATGGAAGGCAGATACATGCTCGTCTCATCAAGACAGGCTCTGAAATGAATGTTGTATTGCAAACTTTGCTTGTTCATATGTATTTCAAGTGCAGACGATGGCGGGATGCTCACAATGTTTGCACTTTGATCAGAGAGAGGAATTCCCATGTGTACGAAGTATTTTTCAAGGTCTATGGAGACGACTACTTGATATAAGGACAATAGAATGCACATTTTGCACTAGAGTTACGATAAGTGAGAATGCTGTCGTTGTCACTGTGGATACACATCTTAGACGTAGATAATGTGTTTGCTGTAACAGGACTGGTAGTTTTTAGTGTTGTTTATCACTAACTTCAGTGACTTGTTGTATGTTGTATTGTAATTGTTCTAACTTCTAAGAAAGGGTAATCATCTCCGGCTATATAGGAATGAGAATGAGAAGTACATTTTCATCAATAATGCTTATAAAGTTCTGGGTTTCATACTGGTTTGCTGACGTTTTCTGAGCACATGTATATATTCCTTTTAGACGTGAGCATCTGTGTGATTGTGTCTATGTTGTAGATGATTAGATCAACTGCTTAATAGTATTTCAGTTTTTTTTTTAAAAATATTTACCAAATGAAATGTTGTGGTGCCATCCGGTGCTGATATAGTTCTCGTTTTGTATGTTCCTAAATGGTACCACATGAGATTCCGCGATCAGAATTACCAGCATCAGATTCAAGTAATTTCGTCATTGGAATGAGACCCATGCTGAAGTTCAAGAGAAATTGAATTTAATTGAACAGGGCACTCTTTTGGCCGATCGTTGCGTGATGGTCATGAATTATGCGGTGATCCAGAATTTTTTATTTATTTATATATTGAGCTTGTTCTCTGAATTCATCAATCATGTTAGGTAAGGCAGAAAAGAATCAAGAAAAAAGACCTTTTAGATTGTACCCGCTGCATCATTCTGAATATGACAATCCATCACAATGAACCGTTAGTTCTGGCTGCTAGGCAGAGAAAGAAAAAATCCAGCAACTTCAACCAAATAAGTTTGTAAATTGTGAATTTATTACCAAACCGTATGCAAAAAAGCAGCACAACTCAAAAGATATTTACAGGTGATATTAGCGAAGCCAACTGTAAGTTAGGTTTCATTCATTTACAGGTTGTCACCACATCCTAATCAGGAAAACACACATCATTGTCACTTAAAAACAACTGATCTTAAAAATCAGCATACAACCAGATCAGAATCACTAAGACATTGCAGAAGCTTCACTCGCATTCTTCACGAGTCGGATGTTGATGCACACAGGCTCTGGGGTGTAGAAGTTATGTCAGCATAAGTCTGTTATGCACTATCACTGCCTTTGAGAATGTTGTACTTGCAAAGTGGACATGTTGCATGCATACGTAGCCATTTGGTAATACATGTCCAATGGAAGTGATGGTTGCAGGGGAGAGCAGATAACTCTGCTCCATCTTCGTATGATGAGAGGCAGATACAACATTCCTGAAAGAACAAGAGTCAGAAAATCATCACGTTGGAAATGAAGAAAGATACTAGTATTGCAACAGAAGCATTGCTTGATCTGTTTCTATCAACCAAAGAACTGGTGAAAAAAAAAGACAATACTGTCGGAAATTTCATACTGACATGCCAATGCATATATGACATAGGGGAAGTAACTGAAAATTTGTAACGCAATAATGCCTTGCAAAGCGCCAAGATAAATGTTATGTTTTTTTTTTTTTTGGAAAATTTTGGTGCATGCCTTAAAATGGTTAGAAATACCATAACATAGTGCAAAAAGAACTTCATACGGAAAAAAGGGGGAAGTCGCTGAAAGAACTTAGATATAACATGGAACAAAATCCTTACAGCATCCTCGCGAAGAAGAATACGCTCACTTGTCGATGTTCCACTATTATTTAGGATAGGGATCATCACTCCCTCATCTGTCCCTTTCTCTCCGTTCTCGCTTGGATCAGAATATCTATATCTGGGAAGAACACTTATATCTGCATCTGATGCACCCTCCTACATATTTAGGGGGAAAGGAAGTAAGGACTGTGGTAACAAAGGAAAGCAGTACAGAAGTAACTACTTTCTTGAGCTCATAATTCATTGTTACCTGGCCAGCCAGAGCATACAGAATTGCAATGACACAAGGCAAGCAGCAACACAGTGCAATCCCAATAAAGAAGGCCACAACAACACAAAACACAGCAAAAAACACATCAAAGGCTAGAAACACAACAGTTAACCTGCAAAATCAATAGCAAAGCAGGTAATTCTGTCAGTTAGGATTTAAGAATGGCAAGTAGAACAACTCACACCTTATGGAGTAAACAGATGCATGCATCAACTGGGAAAAGCATTCAAACAGTTTTAGAGCTCCTCAATAAGATGTACCATTGTACTTTGCATATTCCAAATCGACTAAATACAAGCATGACACTCTGCATTCAAACCTTGGAAACTAGTTACATGTTATAATTCTAGATCGCAATCAAAACGAAGCTGACGTACCAATACAGACGTGGGGCGCCGAGCTCGAGCACCTCTCCGCCTGACACTATCCAGTAGAATCCAATGATCCACCACAGAAACGATATCATCGTGTTCATCGACTCACAACGACTTGTATAACTGCAGGAGTAAGACAAGAGCAGTTAAAAAGTCAACACATACCGGGTGTTTGGTTCCCTTTGCTTATTTTTAGCACCTGTCACATCGAATGTTTAGATACTAATTAGGAGTATTAAACGTAGACTATTTACAAAACCCATTACACAGATGGAGGCTAAAGGGCGAGACGAATCTATTAAGCCTAATTAATCCATCATTAGCAAATGTTTACTGTATCAATACATTGTCAAATCATGGACTAATTAAGCTTAATAGATTCATCTCGCCGTTTAGCCACCACTTATGTAATGGGTTTCGTAAATAATATTACGAGTATCTAAACATTCGATACTCGTAATTAGTATCTAAACATTCGATGTGACGGGTGCTAAAAATAAGCAAAAGTAACCAAACGGGCTCTTAAGCAAGCATGATTTAGAGTTCATTGCACAAACCCTAATCCTAATACAAGCACATCACGAAACACGATAGATGCTGAGATTTAAATAGTGCTTCACCTGCTCCTCTCTTCCGCCTCTTCGTCATCTTCGCCGTCGGTGTCGGAGCTGTCCGTCCCTGCGCCCGCGGACTCGATGTCGGAGGCGGAGCCCCGCGCGCGCGCTGGCCCCCGGCCGGTGTCGGCGCAGACGATCCCGACGTGCACCAGGCACTGCGCGGCGTACCCGACGAGCCACAGGCGGAGCGGCTTGACGGGGCTCTCCTCGGTCGAGGACGCGAGCACGGCGGCCGCGGCGGCGGCGAAGGCAACGTTCCAGGCGATATCGAGCGCGACGACGGGGCGGGAGTGCGCCCAGTCCGCGCGCCTCCGCTGCAGCTGCAGCGCCGCCGTCTCGCGCACCAGCATCGAGGGCCCGCGCCGCCCCGCCGCGCGCCCGATGAGCGCCGCGAGGCGGCTTGGCCTCGCCGCGGAGGGAGAAGGGGAGGCCGGGCTACCGGAGCTGGCGCCGGCGCGGGGATTTGGCGGCGGGGAAGGGGCCCGGAGCAGCGGCTGCTCCGGCGACGGCGACGAGGCGGCCGCCTCCATTTGGGTGGGTGACCACTCCTCTCTCGGTCTCTCTCTCTCTTGGTCTCAGCTGTCAGCTCCACTTCGCACCACGAGTCTCGCACTCTCCCCGCTCCTCTACGCTTCCAATTGCTTCGCTTCTGCATATTTTGGGCCGGGTTCAATGATCCGAGCTTGTTGCTGATTGGGCTGGGCCTTGATGCAGCTCGGGCTGTAGCCCGCTAGCCGAAATCCCTTCATGTTTCTTCTTAAGAAGAAGAGACGCGTAGCACATTTGTACATTCAGATCGATCTGTCCTTGATGTATTAAAACATGATCGGAATTCAGAGCGACAAATTAACTGCAGCATTCAGTTGCGCTTCTGGGGAACTTGGCAGCCATGATTTTTGCAGCCCGACGTATCATAGCTCATGGAAGAAATTTACTGCTGCGGAAGCTTTGAACGATGCAACTTTGAATGCGACACGTTCACATTGATCTCTGCTACTGCTTTTTTTTTCTTTTTTGATAAAGATCTCTGCTACTGCTATTGTTCATCATTGAACCAGCAAAGATACGGTGCTAGAACTGCGAACTTCTTCGATTCAAAACCAAACTACCAATACACAGCTTCAGCTTGAGAGTATAGAACTAGTATATGATGAGTACTTAGCTTAATTTCTGTAAGCGCTATCATCATCGAGCCATTACAAACGAACTCAACTAACCACGCGGTAATTTACAGAAGGGCGAGTTCATCGGAAGATCAATTGTGATCACGGGAGAACGAGACTGACGCCTCCGTGCCAAACCGCCAATACCGGACACTTAATGGCGATTTATACCTTCTCCACCTCCCGGAAGCTCCCCCAGCCGCCTCGCCGGCGCCCTCGTCTGCCGATTCCGGCTGCTGCGGCGGCGGAGCTGCCTACGGTGTCGTCCCCGCTGCATATGGAGACGGCGTACCTCCCGAGGAGGTCGGCGAGGAACCCGCCCTTCTTCGGCGCGGGGCTCAGCTTGGCCCTCTTCCGGCAGCGGTGGCGCCCGTCCGCGCCCGCGTCGCCGCCGCTCTGCTCCCGCGCCAGCAGCCGCTCCAGCTCCCGCGTGATCCACTCCACCTCCTCCACGTCCAGCAGCGTCGTCGGCCTCCCCGCCTTCGCGGCCTTCTCCGCCTTCCCCGGCCGCGGCGGGGTCGGCGCGGTCACGGCCGCCGCCGCCGCCGCCGTCGCCGCCTCTGACTTCGCGGGAGGATGCGCTTGCATTGATGATGGGGATGGAGACTACCTAGAGAGAGGGGGGGAGGGGGGGGGGGGGGGGGGGGGGGGTGGGGGGGCGGCAGTGAGATAGAGGAGATGGGATTTTACGGGAAGGGAGAGGAGGCCGGCGAAGTCAAGTCGGGCTCGGGACTGCATGCTTAAAATAGAGGGCCGGAGGCATTTACGCTGCGGGAGTGGGAGGCCACGCGTGGTCAACTCTGTCCTCCCGATGGGTGCTGGACTGGATGTTCCGTGGGTACGTTGTGCTGACTGGCCAGGGAACGTGTTGCACGGAATGGCAGCGGGGCGATGCGCGAAGCATCTGATGCGGGCATGGACGGACTGCTCGTTCTCCTCCTCTCTTTTCTTTCTCGTTCAAAAACACCAGCACTCCAACAGACCGTGCTACAAAGGCGGCTACATCATCAGTGCAGCAAATTCAAATCCGGATTCGAAATGGTAAAAGGCGAAATTTTTTTATTCGGCGAGGTAATATTGCGTTTTCTGCTGTGTTTCTCGTCGAATGCTTGTCGTCGAGACGGGTAGTGATGAAAAATTGGGAGTTTGTTAGATTAGGAAGGAAGCACTTCGTCGAAGGTAAGGTTAGTTGCTAACTTGCTACAGCTAGGAAGCTGCGTTGGTTGCTCTGGGAAGCTACTCCTATCACGCATTGATTAGCTGGAAGCCTGGAACACGGCGCGACGTTGTTTAAGGGATCGACCAATCCGCGGACTGTTCATGGGCGTCGAACGTGCAGACAGGTAAACACGGCGGATGATTAGGTTACTCGTCAGTCGTCAAGTGATTTTGACTTTGGCGCAATGTTGCAACTGGGTATAAGTAATACTGTCGCTGAAGCTTCATCTTCAGTAATAAAACAGTAGTATATACCGGGACTAGGGACTAAGGGCATCCGGAGTGTTAAACGTGGGTCCCACGCGTGATAGGTCTTCCCCGCTTGTGTATAAGGTGTGGGTCTTAAGATGGGACCCACGTTCTCAAATTAAAATAAGAAAAAAAAACGCCGCAGCTCCTCTGTTCTTCTCGCGTGAGAGCCGCTGCGGGGCCGCGCCGTCCTTCCGCTGAATTTTTTATTCCTTGTAGCCGGGTCTTAAGCTTGAGGCCGGTCCTAACCTTTTTAATTTAGGGTCGTTTGAGTGCTAAACTTTAATAGTGCCATATCAAATGTTCGGATGCTAATTAGGAGGACTAAACATGAGCTAATTATAAAACTAATTGCACAGATGGAGTCTAATTTGCGAGACGAATCTAATAATTAGCAAATGGTTACTGTAGCACCATATTGTCAAATCATGGACTAATTAGGTTTAATAGATTCGTCTCGCGAATTAGACTCCATTTGTGCAATTAATTTTGTAATTAACCTATATTTAATACTCCTAATTAGTATTCAAACATCCGATGTGATGGGTGCTGAACTTTAGCACACTAGAGCCAAACAGGCCCTTAGAACCCCTCTCGAGACCGAGCTCGGTATGTATAAGGCCGACCATAAGAGGCTTAAGACTCCATGTTTCATACACTCGGGATGCCTTTTAGAACGTATTGATTGGACCATTAGTTTTGATTTGAGGGTGCGCTCGGCAGATCTCTTAGAGCTGATTCTCTGCTAATTCTAGCAGGAGCTCTGCAGTTTTTCAAAGAGAGGTGATTCTCCGCTGATTCTGTGAAGTGATTCTTTGAAATAAACTAAGAGACTGGGAGCTGAAAAAAGTAGTTTTTCTTAATTATGTGAAGTGATTTTTCATCCTGATTTTAAGAGTTTTTTTTATAGAATCAAAGAGAATCATTTTCAACTGAAAAATCACTTCTCTCGTAAAATCAGTACCAATAGAAAAACTGGTACGCATACAGCCCAATAGAAGCCCAAAGGTCCAAGTCCAGGTCTTCGGAAAGGTCTCGCTCAAGGCCCAGTTTCACTACTGGGCCGCGCGATCCCGGTGACGCACATGTGGCTCAAATATCCTCTCCCACTAAAAATTTATCGTGACCAGAAAGGGAAAAAAGGTTCAAGATGATAGATGAACTTGTTTTTGTCAGACTCGGACCTGATAGCGGTTCAGACTTCAGACTCAGAGGGTGCCGAGTCTACAGACCGCAGAGTAATGACCGAGACTGTCACTAGTAAGTGCACGATAGTTGTAGATGGGAGTGGGGTTTGAGCATTCAGCGTCGTGTAAGAACAGTGCTAATTTGTCAAAGAAAAAGGTATGCTTCAAACATGCTAGACAAGGGACCCATTTGATAGGTCAGGTCAAAACGGCCCTCACAGGAACGACGCCCCAACTCGCTGGGCACAAACCCCACCCCGAAAGCAACGTCCCATCGATTTCGACCGATGAATCATCATGCATGGCATGGCGATAGCTGCCTGACACCACTAGCATCATCGATCAGTAGCTGACAGCCCTGAAAGGACACCTCCCCGTTACGTACCCCGTACACCGTACTAGCCCGCCAGCCGGGCGGCGCGGCGCGATCCTGCGAGCATGCAGCCGAGATACCATCACGGCCGGCGGTCTCCATCCCCAAACCCACGAAATCACATCGATTCGTGACTGATTGGAGGCGAAAAGCGCGCGCGCACCCGCTGCCGCGGCGACGTCCACAGGTTGCGCGCAGCTAGCCGCGTACGCATGGCCCCGCCTCCGGCCGTCGGCAACGCGGCCTGGGTGGCTAGCCTTGGTCGCGAAGCCTCGAGCTAAAGAGCCGGGCGCTTTGGCGGTTGGGGTTTAGCTAGCCCGCGATGGTGACTTGGCTTTGTAGTGCTACTCCGGCAAAGCTCCCAAGGCACGCCGCACGCTTGCTTCAGCCATCGGCCACGGCGCACCGCCACGGGATTTGGAACAGGAGGCATCAGCTATCTCAGCCGGACGCCACAGAACGGTGTCCGACCCTTCAAGCTACGTCTCCGGTCGGTCCATGCGCCCATCTGGCTGTGCCGACGGTGCCGTGCCAGTGCCGCGCCATTGGCCGGCTCGGTCGCGGCTGGCAGTTGGGCGGTTTGGCGCCCACGCATCCACCGATTCGTCCTTGTGGTGTCTCGGTGCGTGGTTGTCTGGTGCACCTCGCCAACCCGGCAAGCCCAACCGGTGACCAGCACCAGCAGCATCGGATTCCTTGGCGACGGCTGTTACCAAGGGCCCGGGGCGCCGCGCCATCTTTTCCGGAAAAGCGATGGCGGTGGCCTGCGCTGCGCGACCGCTGCGCCTGGAGTCTCAACTGTGAACTCTCAGGCCGCGCGCGCGCATCAGCGCATGCATGGCTGTCGCTGCTCAGGGACGGGGGCCGCGCCTTTGCAACATGAACAAGCTTGGAATCCTAAACTGGAAAGCAGTGAGTGAACTGGAGGCTGGAAGCGGCGTATGTGACCTGCTGGCTGACTGTCTCAGCAGCCCATCCACTTTTACTGACAGGCCTTGACTCTTGACCGCCGACATTTTACGTTCTGACAGGCCGTGCGTACTGTGTACGGGCATTTTATTGTGGTGATCCTGATCCTACTGGTATTTTATGCTCGCTGAAACAGTGGTACAGTACTTGTGCAAATGCATGTGATGCAGGAAAAAAAACACTCTGGGTAACACTTATTTGTTGATGTGTACTACTGTGCGGTTGTTTCTTTGTGTTTAAACTGATAACACAAGGCCATGGTACAAGCATAAGTTCACATGATTGTTAGCTGCTAGTGGC
This sequence comes from Setaria viridis, assembly GCF_005286985.2. Taxonomy (NCBI): domain Eukaryota; kingdom Viridiplantae; phylum Streptophyta; class Magnoliopsida; order Poales; family Poaceae; genus Setaria; species Setaria viridis. The sequence continues at coordinate 36,749,387 of NC_048263.2, forward strand.
CTGAGCAATGCAAAGTCGGGCTCTCTTTCCACCACACATCATATGGCGGTTGGCCAGTGATCCGGTGCTTTTTGCCTGCTTTGCCCCCGTTTGGAGGGATGCATCTTTCACATACGCAATCCAAGCCTCACGAGTCACGAACACTTTATGCTACAGTGGTTTTGAAGCATATGCTGAACTGCACACATCCAGCTCCAGTGGCCTTGAAACACAAGCATGCCATGTGTGATGCGTCCATCATTCTGCTTTCCTCTGTTTTTTTTGTACATTATCCTGTATGTCCCTCTTTTCGGTTTGGGTCCCCCCGTATACAAGTTTTGGATTTCATATGGAGAATGTCATTTGTTCTGTCACTACTTAGTACTCCCTAATGACTGATTTGTGATGCCAACGGCCAATCGCTGTCGTCTTGGCTTGAACTTTTGGTGCATGTGTGTAGGTAGTCCGATATCGATGGGCCCACGCAATCTAAGCAGGCAATCTAATGCTGATGGAAAAGGTTTAGTATTGCGTACCAACTACTACCGAATTCATTATTCCACTGATTATATTGGATCGGTGGACTGCAATTTAAATGGCAAATGCTGTCCCCATTCTTCTCTCGTAGATAATCTTTGACTAGTACGACACATGACAACGCTATCATTTTGTAGCAAACCTTTCTTCATCCATCCATCACCAATTATTCATTTTCTTGAGCTTTTCAATTGTTCAGAGTTGTATGCTAGATTGCTAGGATAGAGGGGCCATGTCTTCAGCGACGTTAAAAAAGAAAACACATAGACATTGGGGTTCAGATAGGCTAATCTTCCTTGCATTCCATCAAGACATGTACTAACATTTATGAAAAAGCTTTGGTGCAGCCAAGAGGTAACACCTTTTGACATGCACACACCTAACAGAGTGAGAGCTACAACCACTGGCACGGCAGTGCGCATCGATACGTCTCATGTAGGAAGCATTAAACGGTGGACTGATAGCATCTGTCGCGTCAAGGATCCTTGAGCATTTCACGCTGGGGACCCGGCTACGAGCTAGAAGCAGCTATAAGAGCAAGGCTGATAATACACCCGGCTGCTAGCTATAAGTATCTTTGCAGTTTACCTCTCATCTCACCCATATACTAGTGAGCTCTTCAGTAACAATATAAGATCTACTTGTCTCTCTTACAAAGTTTCTTGGTTCTTCTGTTTCTTCTGTCTAAGTAAGTTGTAAGTTTACAACCTACTTCTTCTCTCTCCTCTCCTCTCTCCTCCACCTTAGCATTCAGTCTGCTTATAACCTGCTATTATACTTATACTTGCTCTAATGCCACGCGAGCCTTTTTCCCGCCTCGGATCCCCTCCAGGCTAGTACACCAAAGACCAAACTAGCTGGTGCCCCAGCTCACACTGATGGTTACAGGGCCCAGTCTCCATTGCATGAACGCACTTGGAAACAAGTAGGTCTTCGTGTGTCCTCCTAGGCTCCTAAACTCAGCTTAACCGGTTAACCCCTAAACACATCTATGCTAAAAAAAAAGGTCGATTGGATTTGGTTTATCTTAAACCCTAAATCCTCAATGAAGGAAGGCAGGTCGGGTGTCTCTCGCTGCAAACACCCTGCAATGATCCAGCCTTTTTTTTTTCTCGCTTTGCTTTTGCCCTGGTTTGGTTTCTACAATTGGGGGGCATCGAGCGTTTGTGCGATCGGGATGAAACAACGACGTCGCAACCGTGGCCTCGGTGTGGTGTGGGTGTGGTGGTCCTGGCCGAACAACAGGCAACATCTGCTAGCTGCAGCCTTGACGTTGCGTGCGGAAGCAAGGAACGCGCTCCTGGCTTTGATTTGATCCCTCGCTTCGTTACAGGGCAAACCCGTCACGTCCGAATGGATCGGAGGCTGGCCGGTGGCGGCTGCTACGCTAGCACACCCTGCACTCTCACATGCGCGCGTGCACCGGCGCATGTGGCCGCAGCGGCTGCGACAGCGAGGCGGCAGCGGCCGCCGACCCACCGAGGGCCGCCGGCGCCTCCCGTACTCCCCCGCTGGCCACTCCTCGCTGGAAGGACACAGAGATCGAACAGCTCGGCTCGGGTGGTTGGCCGCGCGGCGCGATGCGTGCCTGCGCACGGCAGGCGGGCGCGCGGGTCGGCGGGTGCGGCGGAGGGCGACAGCAAGTCAAGATCGCATCACGCGCGGGCCAGTTCGCCACAGCGCGGCCTGTACCATACCACCGCTCTCGTACGCGCCGCCGGCCGGGCGGGCGGGCGGGCGCCGCAGATCTGAGCTGAGGATTGCAGGGATGCTAGCGTGCGCGGCACATGTGGGGTGGAGCGGCGGCGACGCGTGGTGGAGAGCCGCGCCGTGGGAGTGGGACGGCGCGGACGCGGAGGGCCACCGGAGTGCAGCGTCGGCCCCGGTCACGGCGTCGGGGGTGGCCCAGCCGCGCGACCGTGGTGTTGGCCTACCGCGAAAACTACGAGGGAGCAGGGCTGTAGGCTGAGCCCCGGTTGTCTCCTCTCCATGTGAAAGTTCGAGGACCGCCAGTCCGTCACGTTCACGTACCCGCATCACAAAACTGTGTTGGGGTGGTGTAATGTACTAGGCTGGTAAGCCTGATGGCTGGTTGACCAAGCACGGTGTGGCAGTGTGAGCATCCACTTGCTGTTGGAGCTAGCAGCGCTTTTTAACCGGCCATTTGCCCATCGGAACTGAACTGGATGGATACTGACGGACTGATACTGATTACTGGAGCGCCACTTTTTGTTCACGTGCTCGTGATGGCCATTGTCTACCTTTTTTTTGGGTTCTTGGGCAGTGGATATTGGCAGATTGCTCTGCTCGAGCTCGACACTCAGCAGATGAGTCCTGGCCGGCTCTGAAGACCGCACTTGAATCATGGGCGCACGCCGACGCCCTGTTCAGCCAGCCAGTACCGTTTGGTGGTCTCTGGTCTGGTTGATACAGGCGTGGTGCTGAGCATCCAATGATCATGCGTGTCGTCTACCTCGCAGCCTCACGCGGCGAGATAGCACCATGTTGGTTAAGCATGTAAAAGGAGATCGATCGAGTGCAAATTCGTTATGGTAACCCCTGATTACGTGCATCATTCGCGCATCGACACATGGTGCCACGAATTCTTCCGTAAGCAGCCATCTTGGTGCCATCATCATTGCTAATGGAAGGAAATGTACTCTACTGAATTGCTGCCACTCGAAGTTTGACCTATGTATCATGTCCCGTCTCGTACGTGTCTTTCGGAGCACACAACCTCCATTCGTGGCTTAACAGACAGCAACACGGGCATGGAACTGTGGAAGCGTACATCACAGTGCACGTCAGGACGACCACGCTTCTGTTGCACACTAGACCTTATTCCCTTCCTCTCGACGTAACCAAACGCTCGCGGTGACGAACAACACACATGCACACCGTAACTGCAGGGCAAACCGGCAAGGAAACACGAGAGGCCACGGTGCGGTGCCGATAGAAATGGCGCTTCCTTTTCCTAGAAGGAAAATGCTGCTCCGTTTCTGGAAAAAAGGTTGCGAGTCCCATTGATGCAGCTTGGCACGGTGCACTGGTGCAGCGAGCACAAGTTTTTTAGCCCGACAAGATGTGCGAGGGGAACCGCACGGCGGGAGGACACCATTGACGCGGGTAGCGAAAGCATGAAGCATCGCATCGAGTACCATGCAACCACGGCACCATGTCAATGGATGTGATGACCCGAGACGACCGCCAAATAGTGCAGCCATTGAATTGAACAAAGTTAACCACTTAACCAGCAAAATGAAGTGGCTGGAGAATGCACTCGTACGGAGGCTTTAATGACGGAAAGTACGGCATACAATGTGCCAAGAATAAACCAAAAGATCATATTGAGGATTGGACGCCACAAATTGAGGGCGTGTTTCCTTGTTACGGGTAAATTTTCCAGGTGCAAGCAGATCCGAATCCTTCAGATTTGGTTCGAATTCGGACTGAATCCAAAAGATCCAGAGGAATTGGCACGCCCACCTGTCCGAATTACTGCCCCATCCATCCATCACCTCCATGATTACCTGGCCGTACGTAATTTCGACGTAAACTAATCTCCCCCGGAACCCGACGCTTTAAATAATCCCGGAGACGCCTCCCTCCCCCTTTCTCTCTCTCCCTCTCTCTCTCTCTCTCTCCCAGATTTTAAACACACTGCTGCGAGAGCAAGACAAAGGGAGAGCTACTAGTGGAGCAACGCGCTCACCGCAAGCCAAGCAAAGCGACCGCCCCGAGCCCCGACACCGCTGCTAGGGTTTCCGCCTCGGTCGGGCATTGCTGAGGCCGCAAGCTACGACCCTCCCGCGCGCGGCGGACGGCGGGGGCGGCGACCCGACGAGCGGCGGCGGCGGCTGATTTGGATGGTGGGTTGCGGCGCCGGGGCTCAGATCTGATGATGGCCGACGGCGGGGGAGAGGAGGGGAATGCTTCGGCGCTCAAGGGCCCCGCCCGGCGCCGGGGGGCGGTGCAGGCGGGCCTGGATGCGGACGACCTCCTCACGCTCATGCACGGCTCGGATCCCGTCAAGGTCGAGCTCAACCGGCTGGAGAATGAAGTGAGGGGTGAGCCGATTCGCGACTCTTGCTGCGTGGATTCGGTCTTCGGTGATTTTCGCGGCATTTTTGAGGGTCTTACTGTGCAATGTTTGGCTTTTTTTTCTTATGAGGTTTTAGATAAGGATAGGGAGCTGGGTGAGGCGCACGCGGAGATAAAGGCGCTGCGGCTGTCGGAGAGGGCGCGGGAGAAGGCCGTCGAGGAGGTAACTTCTCAATGTTCTTCATGCTCCGTTCGCTGGGTTTGGGGATTGGAGTAGTGTTGGCGCGCGAGATATTTAGTGCAAAATTTGCTGGAAGCCCATCGAGGGGCCTGAGACTAAGGACTTTAGTTTTGGCAGGGATTTGAGGACAAGCTATCTGAACTTCCTTTTGTTTCTGCAAGTTTATTCCTGCTGGGTTGATGGGTTCTAATGAATATTTAAAGTTAATTTCTGGGTGGCATGATTTTCAGTTGAGCATGTGTTTGCTCTCTGTTCAAAATTAGTATGGTCTAGTACCTTTTTTATGGGTACTTGACAAGATCGTTTCTCTTTCGGCTGAGCGACGTCTGAGTAACTCCACAGCAGCATGCTGCCTCTCTTATGGTTTTATTTTATTTTTTCCTAGTTTTTTTATATTGATTTTTTTAGTTTACCAATAAGTTATAGTATATAATGATCCATAATGTCAATAATTCCTGATAAAAGAAGAATGGGACTAAGTATATGCCAATAATAGCATATATATGGAGTGCTTGTTTTGTGCGGGTCTGGGTATGTAGGACTGTTGGAGTTTGCTGGAGTGAATAGATTTCGGGTCCCCTGATCCCGAAACTTCTTTTACAACTTTTGTGTCTTGATTCTCATCTCTTGCATATATAGAGGACCTTTTTTTTTTGTTAAGCTAAGGACAAAGCATTAGAGCACTCTCAAAGCCGTGTGCCTATAGTGTTCTCAATTCAGACCGTGTCTGTGATCTGTTTGTTTCTCCCAACATATGGTTCCAATTTAAATATTTGTTTCTCAACCTTTGATTTAGGACCAGTTAATACAATCAATCTGTTAATTGAAAATTCGTCCCATTTGGGTGACAAGTTAAAGGTCTTTGCATCTTCGGTCTTTATTATTTTGTGCTTGAATACGTCTTAAAGTAACCATTTCACCAGCTAAGGCAAATCTAGTCAAATGAAAGCTACCTTTGTCCATGTTAAACTGGCATGATGCAATGCTCTGGCCCGAGACATTTCAATTTAGTCTGTAACTTTGTATGCCGTTACTGAATATATAGATGGTCTGACTCATATTGGGACTGGTGTGTTGTTTGTGAAGTTACCTTTTGCTAGTTTTCATGATGGGAACTGCCTGTGCTCTTTGGTATATAGAATAAATGAGAAACCAAGGAAAGAAGGAAGTGTTTTGTTTTATTTTGTTAATGATGCTTCTTCCATTGTTAATATGACTGTTAATATGTTTATATTGTGATGACAGCTCACTGCTGAATTAGAGAAAGTGGATGAAAAACTCAAGTTGACAGAGTCTCTCCTTGAAACCAAAGTACATATCCTATGACTCCCTTTTGTTGTTTCTGCCTGGTCTATCGGTTGCTGTCTGATAAAGTGACACTTTGCAGAACTTAGAACTTAAGAAAACAAATGATGAGAAAAAAGCTGCTCTGGCTGCTCAGTTTGCAGCTGAAGCAACACTACGAAGAGTACATGCAGCCCAGAAAGATGATGATATGCCTCCTATTGAAGCCATTCTTGCACCACTGGAAGCAGAGTTAAAGCTTTCTAGGCAAGAGGTAATGCTGCACAACCTACCTCTTACCTGTTTCGCTATCTCAGATGAAGTTGTCATGTTTTTCACATACTCATGTAATGATTTCCTATCTTGGTATAGTTGATCATATGTATCTCCTATTAATGTAGAGGATATGTATTTCCTACAATTGACACAACAATACCCGGTTGTTTTCAGATTGCAAAACTCCAGGATGACAATAGAGCTTTAGACCGTTTGACGAAGCAAAAGGAGGCAGCACTGCTAGAAGCAGAAAGGACTGTACAGATTGCAATGGCAAAAGCTGCTATGGTTGATGACATGCAAAACAAGAACCAAGAGTTGATGAAGCAAATTGAAATTTGCCAGGTATGCGGAGTATATTGTTGGTTACAATAAAATAACCAGTCAATTAAACTAATTTGTTGGTTATCATACTGTTTCGCAGGAAGAAAATAAGATCTTGGACAGGTTGCACCGCCAAAAAGTTGCGGAAGTAGAAAAGCTTAGTCAAACTGTGAGAGAGCTGGAAGAGGCTGTTCTACAAGGTGGTGCAGCTGCCAATGCTGTTAGAGATTACCAACGGAAATTTCAAGAAATGAATGTAATCTACTATACTATCCTTCATCTGTTCAATTTCTGCAATTTATCATTAGTTCTTTACACAAACATCTGACCTGTAGTATTTTCTGATAATGGCACAATTAGGAAGAAAAGAAAATTCTTGACCGGGAACTTGCTCGGGCAAAAGTTACTGCAAACAGGGTTGCTGTTGTAGTTGCAAATGAATGGAAAGATGCTAATGACAAAGTAATGCCTGTTAAGCAGTGGCTCGAAGAGCGAAGGTTCATGCAGGTAGGATGCTTAAGCTGTTTTATATAGCACATATGTGGTTATCAATGCAAAGTAAAATGTAGTACTACTGAATTTAAATGTCTTACAACAAAAACTGATTCTGCAGGGTGAGATGCAGCAGCTTCGTGACAAACTTGCTATTGCCGAGAGAACTGCCCGATCTGAAGCTCAGCTAAAGGTGAATAGTTGCAATGTTCAATTTGAGCTAAACTTCTCAGCATGGATCTTATAATTTTTAACTAATCATTAAAATTCATCTGAACTCAGGAAAAGTATCAGTTGCGCCTAAAAGTTTTAGAAGATGGACTGAGGGGTCCTCCAAGTGGTTCTAGTCGTCCTCCTACAGAAGGAAAGAGTATTAGTAATGGACCTCCCCGTCGGCTTTCGCTTGGTGGTGCTGATAGTATGTCCAAAGCTTCTCCAAATGGTGTGTTAATGAGGAGGTCTCCATCTTTCAATTCAAGATCCTCTCTCACAACCAGCAGTAGTTTGGTCCTGAAGCATGCAAAAGGAACTTCAAGGTCATTTGATGGTGGTACCAGGTCGTTAGACCGGGGAAAAGTTCTTGGCAATGGACCTCATTCACTCAATAGATCTACAGATGCTGTTAAAGATCGTGAAACGGATGATAATTGGAAGGCTGATGCAGAAGAAAAAAACAATGAAACCACAAAAAATGATTCAAGTGATATGGTCTCCAGTGTATTTTATGACATGCTGCAGAAGGAGGTAGTTTCTTTGAGAAAGGCATGCCATGAGAAAGACCAAAGTCTAAAGGACAAGGACGATGCAATAGAGGTATGATGCTGTACTACTATTTTGAAAGATGCTGCCTTTTCATGTAGTAATTAGTACTACTTCCATTCTCATTTAATTGTTGTCCTAGGATGTATGCATGCAACATCTTACAACTTTGATCACTAACACATGTAATGTTTCTAGATTCTCACATGAAATTGTTTAGTAGTGTATTATTGACCCATAATCTTTTGGCTGGCATATAACTGGAGGCCATGTCAATGCCCAAAACAACTAAACCAGAATGGTCGTATTACTTGTTATTGTATTTGAGGGAACATCATCTGTGGTATTATGGTTTATCTTATCACCTGTTTTCTGCAGATGTTAGCAAAGAAAGTAGATACATTAAATAAAGCGATGGAAGTGGAGGCTAAAAAGATGAGGCGGGAGATAGCTGCTATGGAGAAAGAATTTGCTGCGGTGCGTCTTGAGAAGGAGCAAGATAATAAAGCTAAACGGCTTGGTAATTTGAAAGGGCCTGGAACTTCTTCTCATACGGCTTCTGGAAGGTATGCCCTTTGAAACACTTTATATGAGAACTTGATCTTCTGTTGGAATGCTTGGATGTGTATACCGCAGATATCGGAAGATCTGTTAGAATCTAAGGACGCCATATTACTTTCATTCTTAATTTATAGTAGTAATTCTATACAAGCAGACTAACCGTTGACTGACTCATGGTTGGTGGTCTGGGAGTTGCCAGTTGCCTTTCTCTGGCACGGATTATCTAGCTTATTTACGTCTTTGTAAGTTGTAAAAAATGAGTTACTTCTTTCAGGTCACAGTGCACAGTAGGATTCAAATGTTTAAAAAAAAAAAGAACAGTAGGATTCACCAAATCTAACACCAAAGTAACAATTTTCTTATATGTATCTGGTTAAAAATATTACCAGTAGCAACTAGAATCTACGGATATTACTACTAGCAACTAGAATCAAAGGATGCCATATACTTCTATTCCTGGGCTTCATATGCTAATCACTGTTAACAATTTAATTATTGCGTCATACTGACTCTTGTTATGTTCATTGACTGATCATGGTTGTTGGTTTGGGAGCTGCCTTTCTCTGGCACAAATTGTCTAGCTTGTTTACGTCTTGGTAAATTGTAAACAATGAGTTACTATCTTTCAGGTGCAGAACAGTAGAATTCACCAGTCCTAACACTAAAGTACAATTTCTTACATATATATTTATTTGGTTAAAACAATATTACTACTAGCAACTCAAATAATTTGTTACATACAAATAACAATAGGACTGCATTTATTCTGGGCAGTTTTTTTGTAGAATACTACTCTTGGATTCTGTTAGTGTTACATATTCATTTATTCACCGTCCCTAAATCACCTTGGATTCTGTTCTGATGTTGCAGAACTGCACCACGGGGTGGATTGGCGCGCAATCTCCAATAGCATACCTCTAACATCAGGCAGGCACGGAATTCGTCAATAGGCTTCATTTCCCATTGTATTTCTTCCCCTGTTCTTATTCATTTTGTGATGAAATAGCACAGATGACCCTGCGATACCTAGATTGGGGAAAAGAGTAGGTTTGCATCTGACACGACTTGCTTTTAATGTAGTGAAGGTAATCCTTCGGTGGGTGAGGTTTAACCTTGCGGCACGCTCTCATTTTGTCGAGGCAGTGCGGCTGTGGTTGTATAGGTTGGACGATCCTGTGCCTTTTCTTCTATATGTAGTTGAGCTAGTGTGTTTGGTTTTGCATGCCCGGGTTTGTGAATATCATTGTATTCTGCTGTGGCTCGTTTCTGATCTGTTTGCTTGCCCTTGGTTGGGCCGGACTTGGTTCTTGGACACCGTTTGTACCTTGTACTACCATCTTGTTCCACGTCGAGCTGAATCGGAATGGAGTGTTTTTTTCATTTGGTGAGACCTTGGTGTCACATATCACGTGCTGTGATCTTTTTTCCTTTCCTGAATGGCGTGGAACTGGCGGTTTCGCGCGTGGATGGCAATCCCAAGTCCCAACAGGAGCCGTTCAAAAAAAAATAAGTCCCAACAGGAGCAGTCCTGCATGAGCTCCTCTCTCGCTGGAAGATCCGTGCAGAGCCATCTTCAAAATGGCATAGATTTTTCCGTTTCATCATCAAAACTTCAGCAGTCGGATCTTTTTATAACAAAGGAAAATGGACAGATCTGCCCAGTCCTTTATGCCTGGACCCTCCTTCTATAAAAAGGAAAATGGACCATCAGATCTGCCCTGTCCTTTATGCCTGGACCCTTCTTCTAAAAAGATTTACGTGAGAATGGGTGGTGTCACAAACGGAAATGACAAAATTATATAGATGATTTTTTCACAAGAAAATGTAAATAGTTTCTTCTTGGGGATCGGAAGAACTTAGAATTCAATTGAAGAAACAGAGCTCAGTCCAATTTGTGACCGTGCAGACTCGGCCAATGAACAGTGCCATCTATCCAAGCAGCTGCTGCTTCGATGCCCTGCCGCCGTCGCGCATCCAAACCCCAGGTCCCCACCCCAACTCAACCCCTCAGCCGCCGTGCGGCGTCCCCCTCAACGCCGGTCGAACCGTCTCCGTCCGTCACGCGTCCCACTTCCTCCCATTGCGCATAAGGCTCCACCCCACTTGGCTGCCGGCCCGCCGCTCCATCTGCCGTGGACTGCCAGGCACCACCGCCATTTCGCTTGCCCGTTCTCCACTCCTCACGCTCTGCCCTGTCGTCAAATCCTCTCACCGCGACTGGTAGGTGCTCTACTCCATCTCCATCCCGCTTCAACCCTTCATCGTGATGCTTGAATGAACAAGAGGATTACTGATTAGTTAAATTAAAATTGGTCGAGGAAATATGGAGCTGTCGTTGACAGTATGCGATCTATTATTTCCCTCGTTCCATGCTCCTGCTGCTGCTACTCAAATTATGCTAGTGATAACGCTTCCTTGATTTCTTTATCGAAATATGAGAACACAGTTTGTAAACTATCGTGCACACGATTCCTTGATATTGTAATTTTTGCATGACCTGATATATGTTTGTTATAATTTATGCAAGTTTTGAACTCGTCGACTTTAAGGTATTATATGAGACCTTTTAAATGTATTATCATACTTATGGTTACTTTATACTTGTAAAACGATTTCTGGAGAATTTTGTAGTTTGTTAATAAATCATTTATTGGATTACACCGTATTTTCTATTGGACTTTTTGACTAGGCATATCCTCTTTTCAAATTCTTGGTCCACGACGTGGCCCGTTTTGGTTTGTGCGTGCAGACTGGGTGCTGAAGAGGAGAAGCTATAGGCGCTGTCGATGGCGGCCATGGAATAGCATCCCAAAGCTAGCACCTTTGTTTCCGCTCCTGCGCCATTGCCTGCACTTCCCGCTTAGTTTCCCGATGATCCTCCGCAGCACATCGAGGGCCGTTCGCAGACTCCGGTGGGTTCCTCGGGTTCAGCTCATTGTGGAGCACAGTGAGCCATACCGAGCGGCACATTGGTGTGCAACTGCTACCCTTTATTGGGATGTTCAAGAATCATCAGCTACCTCAATTTGTGGGGTCACACCAATTGGTCATGAGTATCAGTTGCGGCTTACTCGGCTGCTCCCGCACGCGGTGGGGAGGAGAAACCCTTGGATGAGGATGAGGAGGAGGTGGTGGTCGATAAGGAGCTCAGGCGAATGGAGAGGAGACGGGTTTTCTGGACTGCACAGCAGACTTTCATGGAGTACCTCCATTTCACACGGGGGCTGCCCTTTGACGATGCTGAGCATATAAGCAAGCACTCGCCTGCCTTTGTGAGCAAGCTGCTGGACCAGGTGAAGGATGCTATCAAGGACCCTGTGGAGGGGGGTGAGGAGGTGGTGTTCAGGTCGAAGGTGAAGAAGACTGAGGTGAGGGATCAGAGGGCCACTAAGGCGTTGGTGCGGCTGTTCCGGTACCACCCTGTCAACGAGTTCGAGCCGTTCTTCGAGAGCATGGGCCTCAAGCCAGGCGAGCATGATTCCTTTCTACCTCGGGATCTCATGTTTCTTGCCGATGATGAGACATTGCTGGAGAACTACCACTTTCTTTGTAATTATGGGTTTGTGCGTACTAAGATAGGGAGGATATACATGGCTGCTGTGGAGTTTTTTAGATCTGGTGACAATGTGCTTCCATCTAAGCTAAGTGCTCTTGAGGATCTAGGGTTCAGTAAAACAACTGTGATAAAACTTGTGACCTCTTGCCCTGTCATATTGGCACGTGACCTAAATGCTGAATTCAAGATCATGCAGTGGTCAGATGATTGTGGCATTAAGAGGGACTGGATCGGTCAATTCTTATCTGTACAGAAGTCGTATGATTGGAAAAAGATGGTTGAAATTCCTCAATTTTTCACTGAATTGGGATTTGATAAGGAGGGTATTGGTAAATTGATCAGCCAAAACCCAGATTTCCTGTTGGATGGTTCTCGAAAGGTACTGTTTAGAGTGGTTACCATCATGCTGAAAGCAGGTTCTGAAAAAAAGGATCTATTTAATCTTTTCCTGGACTTCCCAGATGTACCAGCCAGCAATTTCGCGAGGAACATACAGAGTGTTATACTATTGTTAGCTGAGATTTATGTATGTGATGAGGATATTAAGCAGTTTGTAGTAGCAAATGCGTCAATCCTTGGTTCTGCTCGAGTGAAGGCGGCCAACAGCATTCTTACAAATCTCAGTGTGGGAAAGAGGCGTTTGTGGAAGATTATAAAGGAGGATCCACGGCAATTGATGACATACAAATTTGGGACAAAGCTCAGCCGCCTGCCACCTTGTGACAGGAGTACTGACCAATCATTGAAGGAGAAGGTAAAATTTTTGAAAGGCATAGGATTTGTGGAAGGCTCTGAGGATATGAAGAAGGCACTCAAATCTTTCCGTGGTAAGGGTGATGAACTCCAAGATCGGTTTGACTTTTTGGTTAGGACTGGGCTTTCCCCAAAGGATGTAGTGAACATGATCAAGATAGCTCCACATGTTTTGAATCAGAAGATACATGTCCTTGAGTCCAAGATATCTTTCCTTTTAAATGAGACAGCTTATCCCCTAAGTGCTCTAGTTGCGTTCCCCTCATACTTGTCATTCACTGTAGAGAGAACCAAAGTTAGGTTTTTAATGTACAATTGGATGCAAGAAAGGGGGGTGGTTGCTCCCAATTTTGCGCTAGCCACTTTCCTAGCTTGTTCAGAGAAAGATTTTATTAAGGATTATGTAAGAAAACATGAAATGGGTCCAGAGGTCTTTGAGAAGTTCAAGAGGGAGGTGGCTGAAACCAAAAACATGCATTGTACTTCAGATGATTAGTACGATATTCTTTATTAATTGGTATTTTGAATTAGTTCCCTGAATATTGGCAGTTTTTCCTTTTGTTTTATTTTACTTTTGTCTGTGCCTACAGGTTTGCTTGTTGGTTTGGTGCAGACCAATAGACGCCCTACTTTGTGTAGACCTAACTCTTTCATAAGCTGTCCAATTATCCCATGTCATTTGACAATATCTGTGCTTTTAAAGGCATTTGATGGCACTACTTCTAGCTGTTAACCCTCAAAAATGTTTGCGTGAGGTTCTCAAGGCTTTGAATTAAATAGTTTGTTAAATTGTTTGGCGCTGAGTCTTTTGTCAACATGTTTTCGAGAACAAGGATACTGACATAGGAGATCATAGTTTGGAAAGGTCTGTCAGGAAGGACTTGATCGACAGGGCATTGTTAGCTCAAAAACTTTCAATGAACAGGAAGGATCAGATCTCAATCTACAAAGTTGTGCAAATGATCCTTCACGTGTGGATGACTTTCATGTCCAAATTTCTGAGTCTGCCAATGATTACTATCCATTTTTGTGAAATTCTGAGTCCATTTCTGTAATCTATACATTGTCTGTACTGTACTACTTCAAACATGATTAGCTCATTAGCGTATCTCTGAACATTGTTTTTTGAATGATGAATGGGGTCTGTTGTTAATTACACAGTACTGCTTTGTTTTGTGAACTAATTTGCTACATGCTTGCCTTTATTGGCAAGACAGTTCAGTGATTATGTGTTCATGATAGATCTCCATTCTACATTAGATATGGTGTCCTTTAAAATGCAGTATACACACTTCAATTTCAAATGCTCTGCTCATATCAGTTTCAGTATATTGTCCTGTTTTCAAAAGAGTAGTTTGATAAACTGATGAACGATCAGGTGAAGGCATTTGCTGCTGAGGCATCATTAGCATTCTGCCCTCAGAAGCTACTTGTGTCCTAGTTTTTTCTAAAAAAAAATTAAAGTGAGTATATAGTGGCCCTTCGTTCCGCAAAGAGTGTCCATTTAGACTCTAAAATTTATCCCACAAAGAGTGTCATTTTACCTCTAGTAAACCTCACTAATTAAAGCAACACTCACATTAATAAAAAAAGCATATGAAGAAGCGCGTAGAGCCAATCAAATGATCAATTGATGTTATTTCTCTGGTTCCAATATAGGTGCATTTATTTAGGATCCAGAAAACTAAGGCACGATTTTCAATCACGATTACTATTAGTTATTAGGCCAGTCTCAGTGCATGATTTCGTCGCATCATTACCAAGACTACCATGTCATCTTTTGAATGAAATGAAACTGTCACTCTTAGTGTATAATTTCATTGCATAGTTTCATAGACAACATGCAACAATTAATTTTTGCATAGAGTTATGATCAATTGTGTCATGCGATGAAACTATAACATCCTCAGTACAAGTTTTATTGGGGTTTATGGGACTAGGTAACTGTGCCAGCTGGGTTTCAAGGGGATGAAACTTTCCTGTTCTCTCTCATAATTAGATTGCCAAGTCAGCAAAACTGCTGATGTGACATAGGATTTAATGCCCATACAACTCCACTGAGACTGACGTTGGGGGCAAACTATCTGTTCTTAGGAAAGCAAAGGAAGTTTCAGTCCAGTTTGGATTTGATATGAAATCGATTCAATTTTGCCTGTTCTACAATCTGAAAAACTACAAACTTGAAATATTTTATGACAGTATATGGGAGATGCAGCTTCACCGTCCACCTGCTCATAGGTCGCGGACAAAGTTCCTTTTGATTCAGGTAGGTTTCTGTACAAGTAACTGTCTTGTACACTTTAGCTTGGTTATTGTTAGGTGTTACCTTTTTTTTTTTACCATTTTAAAGATACATAACTGATTGAAGTAGGCACTAGTAACTATATTATTGAGTTATTTCCTACATTTCTTTTGTCTTCCTATTTTCCTTGTCTTTATGCCAATGAATTCTATGCATATTCTATCTTTTCTAGTGTACTGATGAATGATGATCCGTTCAAGCAAGGCTGTGTTATGCAAGTTCTTCATTTTTGAGTTTTGGTGGAACAGAAATGACACAAACTGGTTTATCAGATTTCCAATAGTTTTCTAAGTTCTTAATAACCTACCAATTGGTGATCCACCATAGCGTTCCGTAACCAAATCTTGAACTACTTATAATTGTTTCTATTTGGTGAAAGTTTCAAACTTTAGAACTTAAATAAACCCAAGTTTTATCATATGTCAGCTTCAGGTGGTCCCTAAAATTTATGAATCCCTCCCACTATGTTCTGGTATCATGTCAAGGCTATCTTGAACTATTTTAGGGATGGCACAGATGATCAATGGACCAGAACGATTGGTTTTACTCCATCAGCTAGCATAGGGCAATCGTCTATTCTGTGTCTGGAGCTGCCACAACTGTGCGATCTCCCAAACATTGGTGACTACTTTTTTTTTCTACAAAGAGTTCAATCTTGACTTTGAATGTCGGAATGGGTATTCATATTCTTGTGGTACTGGCATCGTTCCACTCGTGAAATCCCCAAATAACTTAGATGCCCCTTTTGAGATACTCTTCAAAATCAATAATTTGGTTCAGCTTGGGACACTCAGTGGGCCAATGCTTGATGACAACTTTTACCGTCACGTTAGCCCAAAATTTGCACCTATTAATCATATAAAGTGTGCACTTTTAAACATGTTATATTTGAAAAGCACCTTCTTGAATGCAACAGGTTGGTTATCTGCTGAATACTCAAAAATCTGCAAATTGCACTACACACCGCAAAGATCACCTCAGATATCTCCAGATGGTGGATTGGTTTATGTCCACGGGGTGCAAGTTACCCCGGCTAAAGTGTACTTTTATGGCCCAGAGATAAATGTCTCCAATCGTGTTGTAAGGCATTTCTCGCTGACACAGATAGCTTCCTTCGGATTTCTTTCATTGATGAGGACTGTGAGAAGCTGCGTTCAGCTGATTTGTCACTTCGCTCTGCTTCAAGAAATTGTGGTCGGAGAACTGCGCTGTACAATAGAGTTCTTTCAGTCCTTTCCAACGGCATCAGTATTGGTGACAAGCACTTTGAGTTTCTTGCCTTTTCTTCGAGCCAGCTCCGAGATAACTCTGCATGGATGTTTGCTTCTCGTCAGGGATTAACTGCAAGTGACATCAGGAAGCGGATGGGAGACTTCCGGAATATCAGAAATGTGGCAAAGTATGCTGCAAGACGTGGTCAATCTTTTAGTTCCTCAACAGAAACCTTAAAAGTACACAAGTATGAGGTGGAAGAAATTCCAGATATAGCAAATGGCACGAAGTACATATTCTCTGATGGAGTTGGAAAGATTCAGCTGATTTTGTAATGGAAATGGCTATGAAGTGCAAAATGAAATGCTTTGCTCCATCTGTTTTTCAAATAAGGTATGCTGGTTACAAAGGTGTTGTTGCCGTTGACCCAAGATCAAACCGGAAGCTTTCTTTGAGGAAAAGCATGTTAAAGTTCCAGTCTAAAAACATTACGCTTGATGTCCTTGCATACAGCAAGTACCAGCCGTGTTTCCTGAATCAACAGTTGATTACTCTTCTTTCGACACTCGGAGTTGGCGATAGTTTCTTTGAATCAAAGCAAGAGGAAGCCGTGAGGCAGTTGAACAGAATGGTAACTGAGCCACAGGCTGCTATTGAAGCAATTAAAGTTATACCCATGGGAGAAGTAACCAATATGGTTAAAGAATTGTTGCTGTGTGGCTACCAGCCTGATCACGAACCATATCTTTCCATGCTGCTACAAACTTTTAGAGCATCCAAGCTGCTAGAACTGAAAACAAAGTCAAGGATATTCATCCCACAAGGACGGACAATGATGGGATGCTTGGATGAAACCCGCACACTGAAGTACGGCCATGTATTCATTCAAGCTTCTTACTGTGCAGATGACCGTCACAAATTCGTTGTAACAGGAATGGTAGTCGTTGCAAAAATCCTTGTCTCCACCCCGGTGACATACGAGTTCTCCATGCTGTCGATGTTCTTGATCTGCACCACATGTTTGACTGTGTTGTCTTTCCACAGCAGGGACCAAGGCAAGTAATTCATGAATATACTGTCATGTTTTCTAGTAATTTTCAACAAGCTCTTTTTCTTGGGACATGTTAATTCTTGGTTTCATATGTTTTTACCAATAGAAATCTTCTGAATGAAACTGCAAGCCAAGTTAAAATTTTATATTGCCTAACCTTTTTATAGTTAGTTTGTGGGTATTACTTATGGATATTTTGTTGTCCATTTTTGTCTAGCTTGCATGTCAGTATCAAATTCTGGTATTCATGGATGCAGGCCACACCCTAATGAGTGTTCAGGGAGTGACCTTGATGGGGACATATATTTTGTTTCTTGGGATCAAACTCTTATTCCAAGTCGTATGGTGGAGCCTATGGACTACACTCAACAACCAGCAGAGACATTAGATCATGATGTTACAATCAAGGTAGTTTCTAATTTGAAACCATTCATCTTCCATGCCGTTGTTGCTAACAGTTGATCTATTTGCATCGATGCTATCAATAAGTTGTGTGTTGGTCTTTAAGTTGATTTCTCATTGGCCTTGTTTTCATTCTTCTGAACAATAAAGGATTTAGTTGTATTTCTCGGAGTTTAACACTGTGTGTTCGTGGTGCAGTTATATTCAAATTAAATTGATAGAATCGTCTTCAACTTTTGAATATATCTCAGACCATGCTTTGAAATGATCAATCTTATTATATTGTGCAGGAAATACAGGAGTATTTCACAAACTACATAGTTAATGAAAGTCTAGGAATTATTGCTAATGCACATGTGGTCTTTGCAGATAAGGAACATCTGAAGGCTGAAAGTCTGCCATGTATTGAACTGGCCAAGCTGTTCTCTATAGCTGTTGATTTCCCAAAGACAGGTGTGCCAGTTCAGATTCCACATGAGCTACATGTCAGGGAGTATCCTGATTTCATGGAGAAGCCCGACAAAGCCACCTATGGGCCTGTTTGGTTCTTCTTGCTTATCATAAGCAGCTAAAAGTTGCTTATTTGGAGTTGCTTATTTTTAGTCCAGCTGTTTGGATACCCTTGCTTATGAGCATTGAATGAGGTGGACATTGTCATGTTTGCTCCTAATCATTGAGAGAGAGGGAGGGCAACCAGGCATTCAATGAGGGCAAGAGGTGTAAAGTGCACCTTTTAGCCCCCATAAGCAACCCTTATGGGCTAAAAATAAGCAGTCCCATAAGCAATCTCATAAGCAAGGGTGTTTGGTATTTTTGGGCTAAAAGTTGCTTATTTTTAGTTGCTTATGCATAAGCAACTCAAACCAAACACCCTCACGTAAAGTTTGAAGGGTGTAATCGGGAAGCTCTACAGGGAAATAAAGAAGCACACACCTCACGTAAAGTACTTCACGATGGATGTGGCAAGATGGTCTTCTGATTCCGATTTGATTGTTGATGGCTATGAAGATTACATTACCGAGGCTATAGAATTCAAGCAAGAGTATGATTTTAAGCTGGGTTATCTTATGGACCACTATGGCATAAAAAGTGAAGCTGAGATAATGAGTGGATGTATTCTAAAGATGGCAAGAAACTTCACCAAGAGTTGTGATGCTGATGCAATCAGAATGGCGGTGAGATCTTTGAGGAAAGAAACCATGTCATGGTTCAGCGAGATGGCCATGGACGAGAATGGTGTTGGTCAAGACGACTTAGATGCCAAGGCCTCTGCTTGGTATCATGTTACTTATCATCCAGAGTACTGGGGCTGCTACAATGAAGGATATGCCCGAGACCGGCCACATCTTATTAGCTTTCCGTGGTGTGTATATGACAGACTTGTAAATATCAAGCAGAGGAGAAATTTGAAAAGGAAGATGGTCCTGAAATGAAGTACCAACTGAACAAAATGAAGCAGAACGTGAATGCAGTCAAGGAGATGAAATTGGAACAGGACAATCTCCTGAAACAGATGGATGAGACCTTGGGACTCTGTTCAGTATTGCCAACAGATCTGCTCTTGTAGATGTCCTTCAATAGTTACTGATGCACATTTTAATTATGGTGCATGAATGATCTGATCGATGAATACAAGCAAACTTCTATGTGCTTCATGCATGTAGCTTGATTTGCATTGGAACATCATTATCCCGTGCTTATTACTGAACGGTTTAATATGCTGATCTTTTGGTTAGTATTCCCTCTGTTTTTTAAATATATGACATTTAAGAAAAGTAATAGTAGTACGTTAAAAACGGAGGGAGTCAAAAAAACATGTTTCTTACGGAAGCTTTTAATGCTGGATTTATATTACATGGTCATTTAGCGTCCAGATCCTCATTTCATATTGTACTTGTTCTCCGGTTCTTATTCATTCTGCGATGAAAATAGCATAAATGACCCTGCCATGCCTTTGTTGGAGTTGTTCCAAATTCACTCCAGGATATAAGTCAGAGAGGTCAGACACTCCCGACCCCTGGACTCAGGATCGGGCGAGCCGGAGCGTTCCGTTCAGGGGTCGGACACTCCCGACCCCAGGACTCAGGGTCGGCCGAGGCGGAGCTTCCCTCAAGGGGTCAAGCGCATCTGACCCCGGGCTCGGGGTCGGGCGAGGCGGAGTTCCGGGCGCATCCGACTCCGGGACAAAGGACTCAGGGTCGGGCGAGGCGGAGTTCCATCCTCGCCCGGGACCAAGAGTCCGTACAGCTTATACACCCTTGCTAGGGTTTCGGTACTATAAAAATATACATACCCTTGCTAGGCTTTCGAGGAGACAATCAGATTCTCTTGTAAGCCGCCACAGGCGTGTAACCCTAAACTCTTGAGATAGTGAGATTGTTGCTGGCTGGTGCCCGTGGTTTTTCCCCTTCACATCGACGGGGTTTTCCACGTTAAATCGTGTGTCTCCTCTGTGGTTTGATTATTTACTTCATATCTCCATACGTCGTTCGTAACAAGTGGTACCAGAGCTTTTGGTTGCTGTTAGGGTTCATGACGACGTCGATGAAGTTCGATCTACCGCTGCTGAACTACGACACGCGGTTCTCGCTATGGCAAGTCAAGATGTGGGGGATTCTGGCGCAGACTCATGATTATGATGAGGCGCTGGATAACTTCGGGAAGAGGATCGCCGAGTGGACTCCAGAAGAGATCCGCAAGGATCAGAAGGCGCTTGCCTTAATACAGTTGCATCTTCATAATGATATTTTGCAGGAGTGTCTGAAAGAGAAAACTGCTGCAGAACTATGGCTGAAACTGGAATCGATCTGTATGTCCAAGGATCTAACCAGTAAGATGCAGATGAAGATGAAGTTGTTCACCCTGAAGATGAAGGAGGAGGATTCAGTGATGAACCACATCGCTGAATTCAAGAAGATCGTCGCCGACCTAGTGTCAATGGAGGTGAAGTATGATGATGAGGACTTAGGTCTTTTACTGCTATGTTCTTTGCCAAATTCGTATGCAAATTTTCGTGACACCATACTCTTGAGCCGTGATGAACTAACCCTAAAGGAAGTTTATGAGGTGCTCCAGTCTAGGGAGAAGATGAGAGGTATGGTGCAGAACGACAGGACGTCGTCCTCCAAGGGCGATGCCTTGCTTGTGAGAGGCAGGACTGAAAATAGATCCTCCAATGATGGCAATGATGGAAGAAAAAACTATGAAAGGAGAGGCCGTTCAAAGTCCAAGCCGCATGGTAATAAAAAATTCTGTGTTTATTGCAAGATGACAAATCATACTGTTGAGGATTGCATAAAAGTACAGAATAAGGAGAAGAGGAAAAACAAGTCGGCTGGTAAGGTCTCTGTTGCTGTTGCCATGTCTGATGAAGAGTCTGGAGATTGTCTGGTAGTATTTGCTGGTTGTGTTGCTGGTCATGATGAATGGATTCTCGATTCCGCATGTTCATTTCATATTTGCACTAACAGAAATTGGTTTAGCTCGTATAAACCTGTGCAGAAAGGGGATGTTGTGCGGATGGGAGATGATAACCCGTGTGACATAGTGAGGATTGGATCAGTTCAGATCAAGACTGATGATGGCATGACACGCACTCTGAAAAACGTCAGATATATACCAGGGATGTCCAGAAATCTGATCTCATTGAGCACGTTTGATGCAGAAGGCTACAAATATTCCGGTTCAGATGGTGTTCTGAAGGTATCAAAAGGTAATCTTGTCTGCTTGAAAGGTGATCTCAATTCTGCAAAGTTATATGTCCTTAGAGGGTGTGCTTTACCTGGTTCTGATTCCGCGGTTGCTGCTGTTACTAATGAGGAACCTAGTAAAACTAACCTTTGGCATATGCGTCTGGGACATATGAGTCACCATGGTATGGCAGAATTGATGAAGAGAAACCTACTGGATGGCTGCACTTCGAGTACAATAAAGTTTTGTGAGCATTGTATTTTCGGAAAGCATAAAAGGGTACGTTTCAACACTTCTGTTCACACCACTAAAGGTACTCTTGATTATGTCCATGCTGATTTATGGGGTCCTTCCCGTAAGACCTCACTTGGTGGTGCTCGTTACATGCTTACAATTATTGATGATTACTCTAGAAGGGTTTGGCCTTATTTTCTGAAACAGAAAGATGATACCTTTGCTGCTTTTAAGGACCGGAAAGTAATGATTGAAAGGCAAACTGAAAGGAAGGTGAAATTGCTTCGTACTGATAATGGTGAAGAATTTTGTTCGCGTGAATTTAATGGTTATTGCAGATCGGAGGGCATTGTTAGGCATCACACCATACCCCATACTCCACAACAGAATGGTGTGGCCGAACGCATGAACAGAACCATCATATCCAAGGCCCGTTGCATGCTGTCTAATGCCAGGATGAGCAAGCGTTTTTGGGCTGAAGCTGCTAATACTGCCTGTTACTTGATCAACAGGTCGCCTTCTATTCCACTAAATAAAAGAACTCCCATTGAGGTATGGTCTGGTACGCCTGCTGATTATTCATAGTTGAAAGTTTTTGGATGCACTGCTTATGCTCATGTTGATCATGGAAAATTAGAGCCTAGGGCTGTTAAGTGTCTTTTCCTTGGTTATAGTTCGGGTGTCAAAGGCTATAAATTGTGGAACTCGGAAACAGGAAAGACTTTTATGAGCAGGAATGTTGTTTTCAATGAATCTGTGATGTTTACTGCCAGTTTGCCCTCAGATCATATTCCAGAAAAAGAGCTGCAGCGTATGCGCATGCAGGTGGAGCCTGTTAATGTTGCTGATGCGCCCGACCCCTTGGTCTCGGGGTCGGATGCGCCCGACCCCTTGGTCCCGGGGTCGGGTGATGCTCATGATGATGTTCAGCAAACTCCTCCTATCTTGCAGTTAGAGGAGGATTTCCCTATTGCTCAACGCAAGTCCAAAAGGACAATTGCACCTCCTAAACATCTTATTGAAGAGTGTCATTTGTCTTACCATGCTTTGAGTTGTGCTGAACAGGTGGAGAATGTTCATGAGCCAGCAACCTATAAAGAAGATATTCATTGTGGTGATACTGAGAATTGGACTTTTGCTATGCATGAGGAGATTCAGTCTCTTGACAAGAACAGTACATGGGAGCTTGTACCTTTGCCTAAGAATAAGAAGACCATCCGCTGCAAATGGATCTTCAAGAGAAAGGAGGGCTTATCTCCAAGCGAGCCTCCAAAGTATAAGGCAAGGTTAGTTGCTAAAGGCTACAGTCAAATTCCGGGTGTTGACTACAATGATGTTTTCTCTCCAGTGGTAAAACACAGTTCAATTCGTACTTTCCTTAGTATTGTTGCTTCACATGATCTTGAGCTTGAGCAGTTAGATGTGAAGACTGCGTTTCTGCATGGAGAGCTTGAGGAGGACATATACATGGACCAACCAGAAGGGTTCATAGTGCCTGGCAAGGAAAAATATGTGTGAAAGTTGAAGAGATCCTTGTATGGTTTGAAACAGTCCCCTCGTCAGTGGAACAAGAGGTTTGATTCATTTATGTTATCACACAGTTTCAAAAGATCTAAGTATGATAGTTGTGTTTACATCAAGCATGTTAATGGATCACCTATATATTTGTTGTTATATGTTGATGATATGCTGATTGCTGCCAAGAGTAAGATTGAAATCAATAAGTTAAAGAAGCTATTGAGTAGTGGTTTTGATATGAAAGATCTTGGTAGTGCTAAGAAAATTCTTGGTATGGAAATTAGTAGAGACAGAAAATCCGGTTTGCTATTTCTTAGTCAACAAAATTATATCAAGAAAAGTTCTTCAGCGTTTCAACATGCAAGATGCTAAGGCTGTTAGTACCCCTATTGCACCTCACTTTAAGTTGTCAGCTGCTCAGTGTCCTAGTACAGATGCAGAGATTGAATACATGTCAAGGGTTCCTTATTCTAGTGCTGTTGGGTCTTTGATGTATGCCATGGTTTGCTCTCGCCCAGATTTTTCATATACTATGAGTCTTGTTAGTAGATATATGTCTAATCCTGGCAAAGAACATTGGAGGGCAGTTCAGTGGATTTTCAGGTACCTCAGAGGCACAACAGATTCCTATTTAAAGTTTGGAAGAACTGATGAGGGTCTTATTGGCTATGTGGATTCTGATTATGCTGCTGATCTGGACAGGCGAAGATCACTTACAGGATATGTGTTTACTGTTGGCAGTTGTGCTGTGAGTTGGAGGGCTACTTTACAGTCAGTTGTTGCTTTGTCTACTACTGAAGCAGAATATATGGCTATTTGTGAAGCGTGCAAAGAATTAATTTGGCTAAAAGGTTTGTACGCTGAGCTTTGTGGAGTTGAATCTTGCATAAGTTTGCACTGTGACAGTCAAA
Source organism: Setaria viridis (assembly GCF_005286985.2). Classification (NCBI taxonomy): domain Eukaryota; kingdom Viridiplantae; phylum Streptophyta; class Magnoliopsida; order Poales; family Poaceae; genus Setaria; species Setaria viridis. The sequence continues at coordinate 36,773,510 of NC_048263.2, forward strand.
GTGCAATTTACCTCACTAAAGATCAGATGTTCCATGAAAGAACTAAGCACATAGAATCATTTTTTGCGTGATGTGATTGAAGAAGGTAAGCTGAAGGTATGCAAGATTAGTACTCATGGGCCTGTTCGCTTCAGCTTATAAGCCGGCTGAAAAGCTGAAACGGCTGATTTGTTGTGAGAGGAAAACACTGTTTGGTAGCTGATAAGCCGGCTGAATAAGCTGAAGCGAACAGGCCGCATGATAATCCTGCTGATATGATGACAAAGCATGTTCCTGTTGCTAAGTTTGAGCTGTGCTCAAGCTTAGTTGGTTTAATTGGATAGTCCAAGCAACTATTGTTGGCACCAGTGTGTTTTCTATCTTTGTTATGTTTAGGATGAAGGGTTGATTTATGATACAAGATGAATTTGTCTCAAGGTGGAGTTTGTTGGAGTTGTTCCAAATTCACTCCAGGATATAAGCCGGAGAGGTCAGACACTCCCGACCCCTGGACTCAGGGTCGGGCGAGCCGGAGCGTTCCGTTCAGGGGTCGGACACTCCCGACCCCAGGACTCAGGGTCGGCCGAGGTGGAGCTTCCCTCAAGGGGTCAGGCACATCCGACCCCGGGGTCGGGGTCGGGCGAGGCGGAGTTCCGGGCGCATCCGACTCCGGGACAAAGGACTCAGGGTCGGGCGAGGCGGAGTTCCATCCTCGCCCGGGACCAAGAGTCCGTACAGCTTATACACCCTTGCTAGGGTTTCGGTACTATAAAAATATACATACCCTTGCTAGGGTTTCGAGGAGACAATCAGATTCTCTTGTAAGCCGCCACAGGCGTGTAACCCTAAACTCTTGAGATAGTGAGATTGTTGCTGGCTGGTGCCCGTGGTTTTTTCCCCTTCACATCGACGGGGTTTTCCACGTTAAATCATGTGTCTCCTCTGTGGTTTGATTCTTTACTTCATATCTCCATACGTGTTTCGTAACAGCCTTAGATTGGGGAAAAGTAGGTTTTGCATCTGACACGACTTGCTTCGTAGTCTAGGTAATCCTTCGCTGTTGCCTGTAGTTGTATAGCTAGGTTGGACGATCTGTGCCTTTCAGTCTTGATCAGGTGCATGATTAGGTCTTGAAAACGTCAAGTAGAGTGCACTCTAGGCTGCGAGCTGCTGTTAATCTCACCGAATTGAACTTGTGCTTCTGTTCATGTTTCGGAGGTGGTCAGTTTTGGATGAAATAGGTTCTTTGGGGTACCGACCAATTGCCTGTTCCCTGTTGCATTCCTGTTTGACGATATATTGGTATTTGGTTCGATCACATGTCCTTTAAGCGGATGAGGTCCGCATGATTTGATCTTGAAAACGACTCAATCACACTGTCGCCTGCAAGCTTAGATTATGTAATAATCTGTCTTCTTCAAGACTTCATCCTTGGTTTCTTGGCGACAAATCCTTGCCGATCGTACAGCTTAGCTTGAGTGTATTATAGCTTGTAGGACACGGACGGGGAGCAGGAGGCATCTTCGTCAATTGCATTTCTTTGTCCTGGCCTCTGTGGACCAAATTTTCTTCCTCTTTCCCTGGCTTTCCACGATGGTTTCATGTCCTTTTCTTTGCTTTGTTTCCAGTATACAACAGTGCATGAAGCGAATCGGCCACGGTTGCTTCGCCTGCAAGGCCCTATCACTATGAGCACGATCTAGTCAAGTCAAGTCAATGCTCTAGCCAGTGAGTGGAAGCAGGAATCTTCAGAATCACAGGGATGCTTCGTCACGAGCCAAAGGGCAACGTGCCAAGCTACTCGTACTAGCATGTCACTTTCGCTAACATGGGGCTCTGGGCGTTAAAAACTGCTGCTTTTTGTGGCCCTTCGTCCTTGCTCTTCGCAGAGGTTTTGGCTTTGGATCAGGGGCTGCTACCCGTTGCCTTTTCGTTGTCGATCTTGCATTGGTGGAAACAAGGTATAAGTATAACATGGCCATCATGTCCTCGACCGTCTTCGGTTGCAAATGGGCGATGAAAGCTTGCTTCTAGTGGACTGCATTCTTCCTCTTGTTTTCCCCTTTGGAATAAGATGCAACTACTTGCCAAGAATTTGTTAGGCTTGTTACTAAGTATATCTTTCCAAGCATTTCTAAAAAAAGAGAACATTTTCCCGGGGATCAGGGAAATGCACACAAATTTTGGGGCACAAGTAATGGCACAACTAATGAAATCCTTATTGGCACTATTGACTAGCTCTTGATTGGATACCATAAAGTTCTTCTATTTAGGGATAAACTCCATAAGTTCCTATATTTAGAGATGGAGAGAGTATTTGTTATAACGATTATGGTCCATCCTTCCTAGACCAAACTTAGGTGGAAACATATGAAAATTCAAACATGAATATTTGTAGGTATTGGTAAAGAAAAGATAATCCACACATGATATGCCAAAGTTTAAGATCAACCTGGTCGTCTATGTAAAGTGAAAAGATAAATGCTTAGAGAAACACAATCTCCTATATATTAACTCTTTAACGATTTTTAGAAATATCGTAGCTTGCCTTTTACATATTTGTTTCTCATGGATATGCGGCCCCTGTCATTTCAGCCCATCCAATTCCTTCTCTTTGTGACATGACTATATATCATTTTTGGCAATAAAGTTTCCATGATCGTTAAAGCAACCATGTAGGATTTTAATGAAACCACCTCAGTTGAGTTGCTGGCATGCAAAATTTTAAAAATCACCTCAACAGCATGCAAAATATTAGCTGATCCAAAAGCTAGGATTGTACTAGGTTTTATGGGACAATTTTTGAATCTTAAGATTGTATCCATTTTAAAAAAAAACATGAATGACCCTTGAGTTCCGAGACATGACATTTCACATTATTAGGCTTCCTTCCAAACTGGCAATCCCTCGTTAAAGGATCATGACACCAATGCCCTTTCACGAGCCAATTCAATTCTTAATTATTTTAGCCATAAATATATAAAAAACAATTAGCCCGATTCTTTTTACCCCATCCTTAAGTTTGGGGTCTCCACCCCCGCTCATCCGGCTCTGGGTGTTTGATTATTAAGCTAAATTTTAGTCCATGTCACATTGAATTTTCAGAGGCTAATTAGAAGGACTAAACCTGAGTTAATTATAAAACTAATCACACAAATGGAGGCTAATTCGTGAGACGAATCTATTAAGTCTAATTAATTCATGATTAGCACATGTTTACTGTAGCATCACATTGTCAAATCATGGACTAATTAAGCTTAATAGATTCGTCTCGCGAATTAGCCTTCATCTGTGCAATTATTTTTGTAATTTGTCTATGTTTAATACTCCTAATTAGTATCTAAACATTCGATGTGACAATTAACCTCCATCTGTGTAATTGGTTTTGTAATTAGTCTATGTTTAATACTGCTAATTAGTATCTAAATATTCGATGCGACAGGAAATAAACTTAAGGTCCCGTTTGGATACCCGCTCCTAAAGTTTAGCACATGTCACGTCGGATGTTTAGATGCTAATTAGGTTGATTAAACATAGGCTAATTATAAAACTAATTGTACAGATGGAGTCTAATTCGCGAGACGAATCTATTAAATCTAATTAGTCCATAATTTGATAATATGGTGGTACAGTAATCATTTGCTAATGATGTATTAATTAGACTTAATAGGTTCGTCTCGCGAATTAGCATAGGGATTCTGCAATTAGTTTTATAATTAGCTCATATTTAATCTTCCTAATTAGTACCCGAACATTGATATTGATAAAGTTTAACAACTATTATCCGAACAGCCCCCTAAGTCCCGGAAGCAAACGGGGCCTGCCGTGTCATGGAAAAAAATCGACGGCGCTGCGCCCTCCGACTCTATCCAATTCATCCCAGAAACCATCGGGCCCACCATCCCGTCACCGTTTAAAATTTTACGTGCACATTGACCGACTCCATCACAAGTCTCCTCGCGCAGCCCGCCGCATTCACCATTGTTGTTGGCGACAGAAACCATCGTGCTCTCATCGGCGAGCAGCCGCAACAGAAGGTGCGATCTCTTGCGCTATCTGACTATCTCCCCCACTTCCCATCCCCGGCCGCCTCCGTCTCGCCGGCGAGCGCGCGGGGTCGCGGAATCTCGCCGTGCGTGCGATAGCTGTCTTCAGTGCTCCCTGGGTGCTGCAAATTTTAGGTTGCCCCTTTTTGTATCGGTGGATTTGTTGCGGAGTTGCATGCCTTTTCGGTCCTTCTAGGTGGCGTGAGAGGGTGATCTGGTGGTAATGCTTGTTTTTTCCGTGAGATTTAGTCGGGGGAGGAAGGGTTTTGGGTGGTTTAAGCGGAGGTATCTCAGTTGTAGTTACTAATAATGACGTGATGACCTTTCGTGTTTTTCCTTTTTTTAAAAAAAATAATTTTCGCATTTTATTTTTGAGGAGGATTAAATGTGGGGAGTGCAGCAGTGGAGACGTTGGGGTGTACGCACGTGTGTCTGATGATGATCAACGAACGTGTGTCTGTTTGTTGTTGCTTACTGAAGGAGCGACCTTTCAGTGTTTGGTTCTCTCGCCACGTTTCTGCTACTGCATTGCCGTGATTTAAGTTCCTGAGGGGGAAATGGGATGCTTTATTTTTGTAAGATATAATTATGTCTCATATCGAATCAGACAATGAATTATCCAAATACGTAGATTCCCGGTATCATCATATTCCAGTAAAGTAGTGATGGTTGAGTGTTTTGCATGCTTATGTTTCTGTTCTTTCATATGTCCTTGTTTGCTTCTTTAATTTAGAATCTGTCTGGAGAAAGAGACAAGTAAAATATGTGTTTCCTGAAGATTAGGCCTGGCTTATATATCCAGAGCTATGTGTCCTTCCTAATGACTAATTGATTTTATCACAACTTGTGTTGTTGTAGTTGTGATATGCACCATGGGAAGGACTATTCAGGTGTCAGGATTTGCTCTAACTGACAGTGCCGAGTATGTCAAGGATTTTTTGGAGCGAATTGCCGGCGCTGGAACCGTCTATGCTCTCAAGCTCAGGCATCCGAGGAACATCACTGCAACCTCAAAGGCGTTTGCTATAGTTCAGTTCCAGACACAGGAATGTGCTTCCTTGGTAGAAAATGCGGCCCAAAGAAATGCTCTCCGGAGCGGATGCATTTATCTGAAAGCCAGACCTGCAGATCGTGACATTGTTCCAAGACCAAGAATTGCAATGTTTTCTCTGGATGCTGCTGCTCTGCATTTGGGTTGCTTGGTTAAGGAAAACATTCTATATACCCTTTTTAGTGTGAGGAATATTTCGGTTCAATTTGGATTTGATATGAAAAAGATTTACTTTTACCTCTCCTACAATCTTATTAAATATAAGCTTGAACTTTCTTATGAGAGTATATGGGAGATGCAGCTTCATCGCCCCCCTGCTTATTTGTCACGGACAAAGTTCCTTTTGTTTCAGGTTTGTTTCCTGTACAATACACCTTTCTTGGAGATTTTCACTGCATTTTTTTTAGGTTCTACCTTCTTAATCCTCTGAAAGATACATAACTAAGTGATGCAAGCATAACTGACTACAAGAATGAGTTATGCTTATGTCTTTCTTATCTTATACATCTTCATATTTTCTTTGTATAAGTCTATAAATTGTGAACCTTTTCATTTAGGCAAATTTTTCCTTTTTATGGCTATATCTTTTCTAGCATACTAGGCAATCCAGTCACATAAGATTTTTTTTATCCTCTGAAAGATACAGAAATAATTGATGCAAGCATTACTGACTACAAGAATGGGTTATTTCTTACTAATGTCTTTCTTGTCTTTGCTTTTTTTTTTCGATCTTCTTTGTATTTTGTCTATGGTGCACCTTTTTCATTTCGGCAACCTTTTCTTTTTATGGCTCTGTCCTTTCTAGTATACTGGGAAATCCAGTCACATAAGATTATGTTAAATGACTTTAGCATACTTTTTAGTTTAGTGAAATGGAAATGACATGTTGGGTATAAATAATTTCCAATATGACATGAGTTTAGCATATTTCTAATTTCTAACATTATACCCATCCAATCAGTGATCCACCACAGTAGTCAGTTATCAATTTTTCAGCTACCTAGAAATGCTGCTATTTGGTGAAAGTTTTGAGCTTTAGAGTTCAGATAAACTCAAAACTTTGTAATGTTTCAGGTTCAGGCAGCTCCTAAAATTTATGAATTGCTCCCACGCCGTTCAGGTCTTATGTATGAGGATCCTTTCTTCAACTGGTTTAGGGACGACACAGATGAACAGTGGACAAGGACTATTGATTTTACTCCATCAGCTAGCATCGGGCAATCATCTATTCTCTGTCTGGAGGTGCCACAACAGTGTGAGCTCCCAAACATTGCTGACTACTTTGTTTACTATAAAGAGCACAATCTTGACTTTGAATGTCAGAAAGGGTATTCATATTCCTGTGGTAACAGCTTTGTTCCAATTGTGAAATCTCCTGATTACATAGAGGTCCCTTATGAGATACTCTTCAAAATCAATCATTTGGTTCAGAATGGGACACTCAGTGGGCCAACATTGGATGACAACTTCTTCTGTCTGGTTAGCCCAAAACATGTACCTATTGATCATATAAAGCGTGCACTTTTAAAGATGTCATATTTGAAAAGCACCTGCTTGAATCCAACAAATTGGTTAGCTCTGCAATACTCAAAAATTCGGAAATCGCGCTATGCACTGCAAAGGTCATCTGGTATATCTCTGGATGATGGATTGGTTTATGTCCACAGGGTGCAAGTTACCCCTGCTAAAGTGTATTTTTATGGACCTGAAATAAATGTCTCCAATCGTGTTGTACGGCATTTCTCTGCTGATTTAGATAACTTCCTTCGGATTTCATTTGTTGATGAGGACTGTGAGAAGCTCCGTTCAGTTGATTTGTCACCTCGTTCTGCTTCTGGAAATGATGCCAGGAGAACTGCTCTGTATAATAGAGTTCTGTCAGTCCTTTCAAATGGCATCAGTATTGGTGGCAAGCACTTTGAGTTTCTTGCCTTTTCCTCAAGCCAACTCCGAGATAACTCTGCATGGATGTTTGCTTCTCGGCCGGGATTGACTGCAAGTGACATCAGGAAGTGGATGGGGGACTTTCGCAATATCAGAAATGTGGCGAAGTATGCTGCAAGGCTTGGTCAATCTTTTAGTTCCTCAACAGAAACTTTAAAGGTACACAGGTATGAGGTGGAAGAAATTCCTGATATAACAGATGGCACGAAATACATATTCTCTGATGGAATTGGAAAGATCTCAGCTAACTTTGCATTGGAGGTGGCTATGAAGTGCAAATTGAAACGCTTTGCTCCTTCAGTTTTTCAGATAAGGTATGGCGGTTACAAAGGTGTTGTCGCTATTGATCCAGGATCAAATCGTAAGCTTTCTTTGAGAAAAAGTATGTCAAAGTTCCAGTCCGAAAATATCACCCTGGATGTCCTTGCATACAGCAAGTACCAACCATGCTTCTTGAATCGACAGTTGATCACTCTTCTCTCAACACTCGGAGTTAGTGGTACTGTATTTGAACTAAAGCAGGAGGAAGCTGTGAGGCAGTTAAACAGAATGGTAACTGAACCGCAGGCTGCTAGTGAAGCAATTGAACTTATGCCCATGGGAGAAGTAACTAATGTAGTTAAAGAATTGTTGTCATGTGGCTACCAGCCTGATCATGAACCATATCTTTCCATGCTGCTACAAACTTTTAGAGCATCCAAGCTGCTAGAATTGAAAACAAAGTCAAGGATATTCATCCCACAAGGACGGGCAATGATGGGATGCTTGGATGAAACCCGCACACTGAAGTATGGCCAGGTATTCATTCAAGCTTCTTACTGTGCAGATGACCATCGCAAATTCGTCGTAACAGGAAAAGTAGTTGTTGCCAAAAATCCTTGCCTCCACCCCGGTGACATACGGGTTCTCCATGCTGTCGATGTTCCGTACCTGCACCACATGTTTGACTGTGTTGTCTTTCCACAACAGGGACCAAGGCATGTATTTTAACAATATACTGTCATGTTTACTAGTAATTTTCAACAAGCTCTTTTCTTAAGAAAAATTAATCCTTGGTTTCATATGTTTGTACCAATAGAAATCTTTTGAATGGCACTGCACGTCAAGTTAAAGTTTTAGATTGCGTAACCTTTTTATTAGTTAAGTTTGGGTATTACTGATGGCTATGATGTTGTCCATTTTTGTCTTATGTGGATGCTAATCCTTGCATTGTGACATTTCTTCTCTAAACCACTTTCAAATTCTGGTATTCATGGATGCAGACCGCACCCTAATGAGTGTTCAGGGAGTGATCTTGATGGGGACATATATTTTGTTTCTTGGGATCAAACTCTTATTCCAAGTCGTATGGTGGAGCCTATGGACTATACTCCAGCACCAGCAGACATATTAGACCATGACGTTACAATCGAGGTAGTTTCTAATTTAAAACCATTCATCTTTCACGCAGTTGTTGCAACACTTGATCTATTTGCATTAATGCTATCATTAAGTTGTGTGTTGGTCTTTGAGTTGCTTTTTCTCATTGGCATTTTTCTCCTGAACAATAAAGTATTTAGTTGTATTTCTCGGAGTTAAACATTGTGTGCTCGTGGTGCTGTTATATTCAAATTAAATAGATAGAATCATCATCCACTTGTGAACATATCTCATACCATGCTTTGAAATGATTGATCTTATTATATTGTGCAGGAAATACAGGAGTATTTCACAAACTACATAGTTAATGAGAGTCTGGGGATTATTGCCAACGCGCATGTGGTCTTTGCAGATAAGGAACGTCTTAAGGCTGAAAGTTTACCGTGCATTGAACTGGCCAAGCTCTTCTCTGTAGCTGTTGATTTCCCAAAGACTGGAGTGCCGGCTCTGATTCCACCTGAGCTACATGTTAAGGAGTATCCTGATTTTATGGAAAAGCTCGACAAAGTCACCTACGAATCAAGTGGTGTGATTGGGAGGCTATACAGGGAAATAAAGAAGCACACTCCTCACATAAAGCACTTTACAAGGGATGTAGCAAGGCAGTCTTATGACACTGATTTGATTGTTGATGGCTACGAGGATTACATTTCCGAGGCTATAGAGTTTAAGGAAGAGTATGATTTCAAGTTGGGCAATCTTATGGACCACTATGGCATAAAAAGTGAAGCTGAGATAATTAGCGGATGTATTCTTAAGATGGCAAAGAATTTCACCAAGAGTAGTGATGCTGATGCAATTAGAATGGCTGTGAGATCTTTGAGGAAGGAAGCTAGGTCATGGTTCAACGAGATGAGCACGGGCGAGGATGGAATTGGTCAAGATGCCATAGAGGCCAAGGCCTCAGCTTGGTATCACGTTACTTATCACCCACAGTACTGGGGCAGCTACAATGAAGGTTATGACCGGCCACATCTTATCAGCTTTCCATGGTGTGTATATGACAGGCTTTTATGCATCAAGCAGAGAAGAAATTTCCTCAGAAAGATGGAGCCTGATTTGACGTCCCTCCTTAATAATATGAATCAGAACTTGAGATTCCATTGAGCACTGCCAGCAGGTTTGCTCTTGTACATATCCTCATCATTTGCAATCAGCATGTTGATTGTGGTGCATGAATGGTCTGATGGATCAAGGCAGGCAAACCGCTACGAGCTGATATCTGGTGTATATGCGACTTGGAACTTTTGTGTGCCGTCATTTCACTTCATGCTTGTAGCTTGATTTGCATTGGAACCTTGATTCATTTTTCGCCTTATTCTGAAGTTTGTAAAGTTTCTACCTTCGCTTAGTACGACTAACTACAGATATGTTGCTTATGAATGTTTTTAATGTTGGTGCTTCCGTCATCGGGTCAAATAACGCTTTCTGGTTCTGCAACAGTTTTTGGTTGCAAGTCATGCCATGCATTCTGTTCAGTTAACTGTATGGAACTTCCCTTAACAAAAATAAAATGATACATCTCGTTTGCAATGTTAATTTGCTACCTTGCAGCAACATTCACAGCACTCTTACAAGAACCAAAAACATGAAAGAATGGTTGAAAAACAAAAAGGGCAAACAAGATGTGTGTTCTTACAGCGGTTGGTTTTGAGGTTCAGAAAAAAACTGTACAATCTCTGGATGATGAACATCTTGTCAGTAAGCTAAACTTGACGTGCAGCGAGATCCTCCCGTGTCCCGTTGTCGACGTCGAGCCTTGCGCCGGTGACCAGCCAGTACCCAGGGCTGTCCTGCGGCCCCATGGTCACTTGCGAGGTGTCCGCAAGCCTCAGCATCTTCTGCGCGGCCACCGGCACGGGCGGCCAGCCGGCGAGCACGCCAGAGTCGATGTTGACGGGGCTGCTGCCTGTCCTGTGAACTGCCACTGCGCCGCCGCTGGAAGACCCCGCGGAGGACACGGCAGAATGGAGGCTCGACTTCCCGGACAGCCTCGCCGCGCCGCGCGTCCACCTGGACTTCCCGGACAGCCTCGCTGTCGCCGGAGGGGAAGGGGGAGTCCCGAGGGAGGAGCACGGAGGATCTCGCAGGCACAAGAGGGACTAATTTGAAAATACCAGGGGGGTTCAGTGCAAAAAATTGGAATCGCGATCCAATTTAGGGGGGTATATGAAAATATTTGGATCCCGATTATTAGTAGGGGTTTTCTGTAAAATAGTGGATCAAATTAAGGGGGTTTGTGTAAAATTGGCCAAAAATAGTGAAACCAATTTAATTAGTTGTATTTTATTTTCTTTTATGCATTAAAAATTTTTAAACCCTAAGGGAAAAATAATAATTTTTTAAGTATTTATTAATGCCTTGACGAAGGTATTTAAATAAATACTTAATCTTTATAAAAATGAATAAAATTCTGAATAATGTTTTATTATTCACAAATAATTATTAATCCATTGGATTTAAGTTTTTTTAGATTAGAAATTAATTATAATACTTTTCTAAATAAAAGAAAATACTTAAGTTAGGTAGTTAAAGGAAATTAAAATTGTGGGTTAATCTTTATGGGTAGATTAGTGCTGGCTTGTAGCTTTATCATGAAAATGAGTTGTATAGTCTTCTGTTTCAACAAGTTTTGCATCTCTGACTTTGGCATGCATCTTATCATAGAAACAGAAGCTTCGGAAGTGGATTTCTCGAAACTCTATGAAGAGCCTCAGGAATTCGAAGAGGTTATTGAATTGATCCCTTGTATGGAAGGATCTTCCAAGGATACTAACTTTTTTGTGAATCAAGGCAAACCCCGGTGCATCTAAGCCTATCTATTTTCAGAAATTATTATTCATGAGTCCAATTATTGGTTATTTTCTTATGTATGCATTAAGTCCAGGAGTTGATTGCAACCTGCTCTTGTGCATAATCTAACAAGACATTTTTGCTACTTGTTCAATTATTTAGTAATCATCCTAAGTAACTTTTGTTACTCAACCTTTAAGGTAAATTTTGGTCATACATGTTAATCATGGAAAATAACTTGAAATTTTGGAAAGGTGGACAGAAGCTAGAGATGGTAGTTCTGTCAACTAAGTTAATTTGGTTAAGGCCCGTTCGTTGTCTTAACCTTTGATCAAGTGATATTATCTGGTTGCTTACTATCTCTGGGGACCAGCAAAGCTCGATAGGTTAGTTGGCTCGTTGATTGGAAATATTTCGTACCCGTGCTTGACGTGCTGGAGAATGGTAGGGGCGTAGCCTGAAACTCACATGGAGATCAGGCTAGACGTGGGGTCCTATGTGGGGGTGCGTCCCTGGGTTCGGGTAGTTATATTTTCGATCTTTGGATATGGCTAATCGAAAGGTTGTTATGCATAACCTGATTCGTTGTGCATAGCTGGTGATGAGGTATCTCCTGCAGGATGTAAATCGGTCCGATCGCTGCAATGCTCAGTTATGAATGCACTTGATCATCGCTTAAGCATCATAGAGTAATCAAGTTGAATAAATGTTTTCCTGAAATTAATATATTGTATGACTTAGTTCCATCTGGTTGCTCAAAAATGTTTTATTCGTCTAGACTGGTTAGGTAACAACTAAACTGAAATAAAATGATAAAATTAAGGTTCCACTAAGCTTTCCGCAAATTTGTGAGTCAGCCAGTACACCATAAAGCTTTCATACAGTATTTTTAATCTATATATTAGTCAAGTCAGTCTTGTTGAGTACCCTCGTACTTAGGGGTTCCCTTGTTCTTGTTTCCAGAAGCATAGCAGAGGACAACCAAAGAAGAAGTCCCGAAAAACTAGGGTATTTATGGGTCTCATAATACCTAGAATAAAACTTAGTTGAATAATTACTTGCCATTGGACTGGTTTCATGTTCAAAACTCCTAGCAATGATTTAACTTGCACTGATAAGTTTATTTCAATCTACGGTTTGTAATAATTCGTACCTCCTGTATGTCTGTAAAAATGTAATATTTGTTGACGCTTGCCCATCGTGGAAGCAATCCTAAGGTATGGCTATGAAACACGTCGTGGATGTTTCGAGGCATCCTAGAGACACTCGACGGACTACTGGGCTTACACTATTTTAAGTGCGTTTTGTATAATTGTCATTTCAACAGCGATTAGGCGCACTTAAGTCAGTTTAAGTCGGACGGTTCCGCCACAGTTTTGTACCCGATGGATGAGGTTATGGGCATTAGTTCTTGCCCACGGGTGAGGGTACGGGCATGAATTCTCGCCCGCGGGCAAGACGCGGGTAAGAAACCTTACCCGTGGGTATATGTCGGGTTTCATGTAAATTACCACTCGTCAAAGTCCAATTACATAGATATGGTCCAAACTCACCAAGAAATTCTAGCCTTTATATTGTAGTGCTTATACATGACTAGTGAGATGCTCAGATAAGATACCCTACTATATTTATTTGGCTTGTGTGTGGCTACTAGACAATATTTAATCCTTATATTGTAGTGCTTATTTGGCTTGTGCGAGTGAGACTTATGCGTGTTGATATCATTTTGTGGATGGATTGATCACCGGTTGTGAACTTTGAATTGTGTTTATTGCTTATATGGTATTGTGGTTGTCAAATTATTGTTGTACTCGTTGATATGAATTTGTTGATATGTCTTTATTATGGCGCCTGACAGGCGCCGATACCCGCCGGGTACCCTGTGGGCACGGGCACGGCCATAGAATTTTACCCGAAACGCTTCGCGGGTACGGGTAAAATTCATCTTGTCGGGCATGCTTTCGGACGGGCAAATGTCTTACCCGCACCTTGCCCAACCCGTTGCCATCCCTAATTCCAACAATGTTTAGCTGCCAGTCATCCATGCATTCCGTTCATAGATATTACAAGGGTTGCACTTTACTGTATGGAATTTCCCTTAACAAAAATAAAATGGTACATCTCGTTTTTTTGAAAAGTAGGTACATCTCGTTTGCAATGTTAATTTGCTACCTTGCAGCAGCATCCACAGTACTCTTACCAGAACCAAAACATGAAAGAATGGTTGAAAAACAAAAAGGGCAAACAAGATGTGTGTTCTTACAGCGGTTAGTTTTGAGCTTCAGGAAAAAAAAACTGTACAATCTCTGGATGAATGAACATCTTGTCAGGAAGCCGGGGCAAGCAGGGAAAACTTGACGTGCAGCGAGATCCTCCCATTGTCGACGTCGAGCCTTGCGCCGGTGACCAGCCAGTACCCAGGGCTGTCCTGCGGCCCCATGGTCACCTGCGAGGTGTCCACGAGCCTCAGCATCTTCTGCGCGGCCACCGGCACAGGCGGCCCGCCGGCGAGCATGCCGGAGTCGATGTTGACGGCCTCTGGTTTACTCGGCTGCTGCCTGTCCTTCTGCGAACCGCCACTGCCGCCGCCGGAAGACCCCACGGGGGACACAGCCGAGAGGAGGCTCGACTTGCCGGACAGCCTCGTCGCGCCGCGCGCCCACCTGGACTGCACGACGGCACAGCCGGGGAGCTCGGCGTAGAGGAGGCCAAGGTGCAGTACGTCGGTGGAGTCGTGCGCCGCGACGTGGAGTCGCGCGCCCGTCACGACCCAGGCCGCGCGCCGGTCGCGGTCGCCGGCGCCGGCGCCCCGCCACCCGGGGTCGTACTTGACCGGTGCCGTGCACACGCGCGCGAACATCCGCCACTGGACCGGCTCGTAGAAGCGGTCGTCGGAGGCCGCCTCCGACCCTCGCCATGCCGGCGGCTTGTCGTGGCGCGCGGCGGCGATGAACGCCGGCGTGGTGGACAGGTGCTGCAGGTGGATGGCCAACCTGATGCACGAGCACGAACACGCTATAAGCAAGTCGGAAATCGAGGCCGTAACAACTGCGCAGGTATGCAACCGCTAGCAAGGTCGGACAGGGGCGACGGTGGCGAGAGACGGGGTACGCGGGGGGCGCGGAAGAGGAGATTCGGTGGCGATGGGAGGAAGAGGAGATACGCAAGACGAACGAGATCCCATTCACGCGGCGACGCGGCGCCCCTCGCCGTCGCCGGAGGGGAAGGGGGGAGCCAACATGGAGGAGCACGGGGGTCGCAGGTACAAAAGGACTATTTTGAAAATTATTAGGGGGTTTAGTGAAAAATATTGGATCGTGATTATTAAATCGCGATCCAATTTAGAGGGTTATATGCAAATATTTGGATCCCGATTATTGATCGCGATCCAAATTAGGGAGGTTTATGTAAAATTTTGGATGCGATTCAATTTAGGGGGGTTTGCGTAAATTTTCTTAACAGTCCGGGGAGCAAGCTTAATGGCGACTTCGGGTCACCCCGCCGCCGGGAATCCGGCGTCGGCGGCGCCGAAACCACCCCAGCTCCCCACTTCGACGATGGGGGACCACCAGATCTACTAGTCCCCCGCCTTTTCCCCCGTCGCTCCGCCACCGTTCCCTCGCCGCGGCGGGCAGCTGGCACCCGCTCTTGCTCAGGCCGTGCTCACCCCTACGCCGGCGGCGACCAACCACCGGCAGGCGGCATCGATTCCTCTGCTCCCACTACGGAAAAGCCTGAATGAGAGGGAGACGACGACGGATGGATCTCCAGATTGTTTTTCCTCTTGTTTTTTTAACAAAATTATTCAGTTATCCATCAAGAACAAACGAACTCGTATTTCCAGTGATCAGGGAACATGTCTTACCGGTTGTGTTTCTTGCCCTCCAGGTGCAGTCGCATCCCAGTGACCGGCAATTTAGGAACAATCACCTGCATTTTGTTCAGTGATCATGTCATCTTTCAAAGAAACGAGCGATCATCTCACTGGTTTAAAAGCCTGCAAATTCTATACTGAATCTGCTAGCATTGGGTACAGAATCCTCACCTGGCTTGAGCTGACATAGAGCTTGGAACCCAGCGGGCTGAAATGCAAGGCCGGGCTGGAGCCCTGCCGGTTGGAGCACGGGCCGAGGGGCAGCTCGCCGAGCACCGGAGCCCACATCTTGTGATGCTGGAAATCCAGGAAGTACTCGAGGTCAGCGACATGAGGTTTATCTGTAAGTAACAATCACTTTCGGCTGTCATTTTGCTTGTTACTATGCGCCGCTGATGATAAACTACTAGTTACTGATGGCCACCTGTGCGAGCCAAATGTGTATGGTAGATGGCAATGGTGTTCTTACATCTGAGATAGAGGTTGATGGCGTGCGAGAGGTAGCCGGCGCCGGCGACGCCCTTGATGAGGGAGGTGATGGGCACGGCCTTGACGCTGATCAAGTCGGGCATCGCCGGCACGGTGAGGAGCCACTCCGAGTGGCTGCCCACCGTCGTGTTCCCACCCCTCTTGGAGTAGATCACCGTCACGCCCTGAAGAAGAACCAGCTCAAAACCTCAGCGAAATACTCTCTGCCTACTTTGGTCACAAGATCGTAACAACTGTTACCTCTTTGGAAGATACCAGCGTGGTGATCCCTGCTTGAAGCCGCTGCTGTGCTACCTGGGCATCGAACACGTTAAAGGCCTCCGGCATCTGGCACCATTTCAGTGTTTCACCGTGAGAATTCTACTGCAGTCATTTTGAAATTACTACACTGCAGTCTACAACAGTAACTAACACTGTTAACTAAGTAGTAATTTGGACCTTGAGCTTGTCTTTGGACTTGCCGCGCAGGGGAGGCATGGCGCAGGCCCCGGTGAAGAGCTGGTCGCCGAGCCTGTCGAGATGCTCCTTGATCTCCGATGGCGACAGAGCCGACGACTCGTGCTGCTTCACGTACACCACGTCCTGCCCGCCCATGCTCAGCCCCACGACCACATGCGTCCCGTACTTCTCGATGAACCTGCACAATCATACGCCCACCGGATCGGATCAAGTCAGCCAGATAAGTGTCAGTGTCAGCGTCAGTTCAGAGTCTGAGAGCTACGCGTCTGGTCTCCATGGTTCAGCTCGTCAATGCCGAACCTGTCGGCATGTTCGATGGGAGTTCAGACTTGTTCAGATTCAACAATGACGGACAAACAAATTCGAGGAAAAAAAAAGGGAGATCTATCATCTATGTGTGTGTACAGGTCAGAACACGGTGCATCATATTCAATCAGCTGAAGAGCTAGCTGTCTGGATTCTAAAGCAATCGGAGGCGATGAACCGCGTTGTTTAGTTTAGAGCTAAAAAGAATACCCTGTCCCCGTTTGTTGCAGCGGATCTTGGACGTTGGACATCTGAACTGCTTGGTGCTTGGTTCTTCAGACCTGGAACGAGTCCAAGTCTTGCAATAACTGCCTTCGTTAGCTTTTGCAGTTGAACGTAGCGTGATACGGAGGTTTCGGAAAGGTGATCGAAATTCGAAAACACTTGTTTGGTGAAGTCAAGGAAGTCTACGTCGTCGTTCCGCAGGCATCTAGCCCTTTCAAGCTCTCTGTCCATGTCACAACTGTTCTGTCCTTGGGCGTACTTGCATGGTGACACCAACGTTTCAGGACGTAGAGCCGCCGCCGCCGCCCATGCGTTGTGAACAGGATCCTTGGTCGGGAACCTCCGGAAGCACAAGTCTCGGCTCAGCAGTTTTAACCTGTTCTCGGTGTGAACTTACTGTTTTGTAGTGATGCTGCGTTCGTGATCGACTGTCAGAATCACGGCCGACTAAACCATCAATCGGCAGTTTAGTCATTGCCACTCGTAATCGCTACGAGCTCGACACACTCGAAACCATTCGCCTCAACTTGCTGGCAGTACTGATGAATAAGCGACTTCCATTCCCTCCTTTTCATGATATTTTGGTAGAAATGGTAGAAGTTTTTTTTTATGCAGTAGCAGTGCTACTTTCTGAGGACTAAAAGGGAAAAACAGGCCATAAAAAATTACTGTGCCGCAACGCAATGCGGTTAATTTTGCGTACGAACCTTGCGATGGCGGCGGGGTCCCAGGCGGCCGGGACGTCCCGGAGGACGTGGTCGGCGAGCGCGAGTGGGCGGCGGTCGAGGCGGAGGTCGAAGAGGGAGATGAAGTAGCCGTCCATGGCGAGGCATTTGGTGGCGGGGGCGTCCTGCGCCCAAGCGCCGCTGTCCAGGTCGAAGCACGCGTTGAAGAGCCCCGACGGGATCTTCCCCTCCACCGAGCTCCGCTGGTTGAACAGCTCCGACATCTGCAACATTCTTCTCTGTGAACTCCGTGAACATTTTTTTTTAAAAAAAATTATATCATCTGTGATCATAGTTTAACGACGTGTACTCTTGCAGGAACCAGCAGGATGCAGAGGAAGATGAACTGCATGATCTCTACGGCTTCCCTTGGGTCAAAGTCAAACGAGGGATCGTCCAATTCGACGTGCAATAGTTTATACACGGATGATTCCTAACTTACACGGAATTTGATTCGATCACAACATGGAATGTGCATAGTTTACGATCAGGACCAGCTAGGCTAATCGATATTTTTCTCCCTCTTTCTTGGTTGGTAATATTCCACTCAACTGCAGCATTCCTGACGGTTGACATGGACAGTAGTGCACCACAATTGGGATAAATGTTTATTCTCCCTATAGATTGCTGGAGAGACGTTGATGATTGCTTCTGTTGGTGAGATCACGTAGATTTGCTCAAAGTCCACTCAACATATTTAAGGGGACAAAATCTCTCTACCGACACTAAAATGTTTTTAGCTGAAATTGAAGTTAAGTTTCTCCAATTTAGTGAATTAATATGGCATCTTAATTCCCTAATAAGAATTAGCTCACATCCTATTAGTTTATACATCTTGTATTGGAGAGGGAAAGAAAAGTTTCTATATCTTTAATGGAAGAAATGAGATTCAGGCTGAGGACTGAAGATATCCTGAGACAAAAACAATGCAATCTAAAACATAGTTTCAGAGTTGCTAGCTTCTAATTGAACAGCACACTCCTTTTGATTATATTCAAACACTCAACTTATAAAAAAGAAACAGCTCAAGTTTACTTCTTTTTAAAAAAAGTTTTTCCTACAATTTATACAGACAACAACTTTAAGCAAAAAAGCTCAAATGGAACAAATGATCTGATGATGTCAAGCTTTCATGCACGGTATTATTGGTACGCATTGCTAACCTTGCTGAACTCGAGCACGCCGGACTTGAGCCGGACGCGGTCTCCCTTGCCGCACTTGACGTCGGCGGGCGCGCCGGCGACCGTCCCGACGCCCGGCACGGCGAGCGGCGCCGTCTCGACGCCGCCCCGCTCGACCAGGCACCCACCGGCGTCCTTGCAGTACTTGAGACTCATGTCGCACGTCATGTCGAAGCCCCCGCCGAGGCACCTCACCGCCTTCTCGGCCGCCGCCGCCACGGCCATCGCGCGACTTGCCTGCTCCTCGCCTGATCTCTGGCCTGGTCTACGATTCTATGCCGCCACCGCTGCCTGCAGCCATGTCCTGCTGGTAGGCTGCTACTGGTTGACTATATATGCCATTGCTTGTGCCTTGTGGCAACAAGTAGTGGCATGCCTTGGGAACTCTAGCGACATGTTGCTGTTACATACCGTGAGGATGTCAAGGACTTTGTGTTCTTGGTGTCAAACCAATCAAACAGGGATCTCTCTCTTCTTTTTTTTCTGCCTTTTTTTTGTTTTTGAAACGAGGTTGCTGGTTCTTGTGGTGTGAATCATGAGTCATGAGTGAGTAGTGGTTGTTGCTATATATGGGCAGAAGAAATGGGTATGGAGAGGACAGAGGAGACATGAGTGGCAATGCTAGTGGGAACCGAAGTTCCTTTGGTGGGCTTACCGAAAGGTTGAAGTTTGACTGACGGCATGGTGTTTCTCTGTTTTGAGTTTTAAGTTTTAGCCCTTGTTAGCGGCACTTGGAATTAGAAACCAACAAGCTTGGGTTTCTAGGCCGAGTATGAATTGGAAATTTGTAGAAAAGATCAGACTGCTGGCCCCATTTCCGTTTATGTAGACACATGTCTTAGCTCTAAAACCTGAACATGAAGTGAACTTGACTTCTCTGATAGACTGAATCGTCCTGTCCAACAGATCAACACCGTGTCGCTCGCAATTGGAGCATGTTCGTCGGTTACGCAACGAGCGCTGCAGCGAACAGGATGAGTATATGGTGAAGACTTGAAGTTGGACCTGACTTGAAGCTGAGGCCAGCATGTCCTCACACATCACTCAGGTCCGATAAGGAGACCCCGTACTGGACTTCAAGTCTACCAGGTCAAGTCCAGATATTCCTCAGCCCAGTGTTGCGAGTTCATGTTCACATGAAAAATACATCGCACAACGTTACCTGTTGTCACGGTTCACCAATCACCAGACGCTGAAAACGACATGCAAACTTATCATGACTTGTTCTATAGACTGAAGGTCCAAGGTTCTGATGATTACATGCTTTGGGTATGGCATTCTGGTGTGCTAAATTTATTTAACATGATGAAGCAAATGTTTTCCCAGTCTTTCGTCGTCAGGATGAAGCAAATGTTTTACATTCTTTCCTCGAACATGATGAACGCGGTTTAGTCACAAGTTGAAGTATGGTGGGTGGGATGGGGGATTGCAGAGATGCATCAGTTGGATACCATGCTTTCGGTCTCCTTGACAAACCCATCGCCTGTCCAGTCCTTGTCTGATTGAAGGCCCTTCTTGATGGCCTTCCTCTGCTTAATCGCTTCCTGTTGCCGGTGAACCAAATCTGTGTGTGTCGTGAAGTACGGGAGCGAGGCCCTGAGACGACGAGAAGACCGGTTTTAGTTTATGTGATTCAACAAAAACAGAAAAGCAGAAAATATCAGCATGTTTATCTTAAACTTGAAAAGGGGCAGCCCAGGTATTCTCTATAAGTGGTGTGCATATCTGGCACTGAACTAATGATGCTTCTGAGAAACTTCCTAGTGATAACAGACAACAGAGTAAAACGAGGTCAAATTGTCAAGGAATCAATCATCACATTGGTACGCAAGACTTTGTTCCACTTCCACATCATTCACACAGAGTAGGGCCAGGCGTGCAAAGCAGGGCACAAGGAATGTTTCTATAGGGGACATACTTAAATTAGGACTTGATCGTTACCAATTCCTCGTTTAATGATTATGTTCAACCCATTTACACCGCATCATTTTCTCTTTCTGGAAAGGGGCAATCTTTTCTAAGACTTGAGGGACGTCTTCGATAAAAACTCGCCTTCCACTTAGTAAAAACATGTGGCCGCAAAAGATTAGAAAGGAAGCAAAAGACATGTAGCCAATAGTCCTGAGCATTTATTTTTACTACGGAGGGCCCTGAGCTCTCATGTTGACGATTTACTGACAAAGTTTAATTGCCATGCTTTAGTAATGAAATGGTCCTTGGAAGATTGGGGCAAAGAGTTGAAATTTGAAAGGTAGAGGTAACACAGGACGTACAACATAAAGTAATTCCTCCGGTTGGCTCTAAACACAATAATCATGATATGGGGAGTAGTTGCATACCCGCGAAACTCTTCAATCGATGAAAAGTTGTGCTCTCGCATGAAATCCTGCAACTCTGCGCAAAGCTTCTTCACAAGGGGATAACCATGCATCATTACACCAGTACATACCTGTGAGTTAGGTCATTCATGGTTAGACAATTTCCAAGATATGCAAAGTGATAACTAGAAAGTAATGTTTGTTAAATAAACAATACAACTCAGCACCAACTATTGTGACAGAAGAAGCCATGAGTATGCACAGTAAAAGGCCTAGCAATATTGCTCCTCAGATTAGTAAGCAAATACGCTGTTAATCATTTTAAAGTTCACCTGTACAGTATCTGCACCAAGAAGAATAAACTCAGCAGCATCATTGCCAGTCTCAACTCCACCAATGGCAGAGAGAGACTGTCCATCAGCAAATTCTTCTTTCACCATCCTTGCTATCTGCATGACCTTAGCCAGTGCTATAGGGTGCACAGCTCTTGCAGAATAACCCCCAGGTGTAGAATACCTGCAAAACACGATGATGTTTCAACTTTGTAACAAATAAATGAGCATGTTAAATAACTCGGGGAATCGAATCTAACCCTTCCACACAAGGTTCCGGGCGCAACGTTTTGAGATTAATCCCCATCACACTCATAATTGTGTTAATGGCAGAAACTCCTTCACATCCAGACTTAAGAGCTATTCTTGCAGGCTGCAAAATGTTAAGTCAAGATGGGAAAATGAATTCTAATACCAAGAAAAAGAATAAAAAACTGACTCAGCAATCTAATGTACAAAATAGCAGTTCTACAGTTCAGTAAAGTACTACGGTACCATTGAGAAATCAGTAACTCTATTGATGTGAAATTTGTATTCCATAACTAATATGATGTCAGGGCCTCATGCCTTTGTGTGATGTCCAAAAGTATGATAAGACTTTTTTTAGGGAGATAAGTTAGCTGCTACGTATGTGGTTTCATTTACAGAAATGGCCAGAACTCACATCTTGATTTAATCCAAAAGTCATAAAAGATGTAATGGAAAAGGTAATACAGATAAAGCACATTACTTATTTTCTAATCAGACTTATTCTGGTTTTCTGGAGGATCAGCAAGATTTAAATCAGAGAATCATACTTAAATAGTGGAAAACAAGCTGAGGACGTGAAAACAAGTTAGGGAATAAATAATAATGTAGGAATTCATTGGTTGTTGACGCAGGTCAACAGAGAGAGGATAGTGTGACTATTTAGTACTGCATAGATGCATACCGACATATATTAAACTAACCTGTGTAATATCAGTAATGTTAGGAGTCATCTTTGCCCAAACAGGCACGGTGGCTTTCTCATTTATCCAGCCACAAACTTCCTCTAGCAAATCACAGTCTTGTCCCACAGCAGCACCCATTTTCCTCTCTGGCATGCCATGCGGACATGAGAAATTAATCTCAAGAGCATCCTAACAAAAACAAATATCAGTCGCATTCCATTATGATCAAGTATGCAGATGCACCAAAATAAACAAGTGAAAAAAGGTACCACTCCAGACTCTTCAACACGTTCAATAAGCTCATGCCATGCAGCTTTGTTGTACTCCTCCATAATTGAGCCAATGAGTATCCTGTCAGGATACTCTTTCTTCAACTGCTTGAACTCATTCAGCATGGTCTCCAGAGGCCTGTCACTGATGAGTTCAATGTTCTGCCATCCAATAATGCGCCCCATGGCAGCCCCATTTGGTTCTGCCCGAAGTTTTGCATAGCGAGGAGTTACGTTGATAACTTTTTCAGCATCCAAAGACACCTAAAAGGCATGACGAAACAGCAATGCTTAGCCAGTGTTAAGGGATCAAAGAACAGATTGGTGGTGAAGTGATGACTACACAGGTGTAATGCAGAGTGGGACCATCAAAGCTAAAGTCATGAACTCATGATTGAGAAGGTCCAAACCAATGCAGAACTGGCCCAGCAGAGTGAAAGTTTCTTTCTTATATTTACTAGTAACTAGGGAGGATACAGGGTTGATCAGAAAAACTGGTTATCCAACTCAAAATGCAGGTCAACAAATTATTGGAACAATGTGGTTTGTCACATTTCGCAGAAATGGCTTATTCTTAGAAAAAAAGCTTGGCCATTAGGAGTTTAGGAAAAGTGATCTACATTAGCAGTTCAGTGAGGTCAAAATGTATATGCTGCAGGCAATTCCCTGGTCATACCCTAATAGCAGCTTCTCTGCATTGTTCCATTTTTATCAACTGATATCAATTGTCGCTTGGGCACCCACCATAGGATTTGTCCCCAGAAGAAACTTATGCGATCAGCACATCCACAGTTCCATGGTTAGATTTCGATTTCGCTCAAGCAGCCACGCAGCCCACTACCCCCACCTGTTCGACACTAACCTAAGAGAGAGCACTAATTCATAGTTCTCAGCAACCTTTTTTTAGAATTGGTCCCCGCTGTACGTTCCCACCCGAATCGAAATCATACGGCCAGACGGCAATGGCGTCAACTCCTTAAGTGATCGGAGGAATCGAGCACTGAATTTCTCAACTACGGCCCACAGATCGTACTCAAGTGCACCGTAACGACGACGGATTCAGACCAAACAAGGGTGCCAACATTGTGAGGCAACCACACAGCGCAAGTGCGCGACACCAGTGCCACCGCGCGCGGAGGGGGTGGAGAGGGAGAGCGAGACTCACGGTCTTGGCGATGACGCCGCCCCAGCCCTCGTCGAAGGCGCGCTTCATGACGGTGTAGTTGGTGCCCGGCGGCCCCGACCCGATCACGAACGGGTTGGGCATCTGCAGCCCGTTCACGCGCACCGAGAGGTCCGGCTCCCCGGCGCCGGACGCGGACGCCGCGGCGCGGACGACGGACGTCGTCGCGCGCTGCCGCCCAGCCGGCAGCCGGCGCGTCTGCAGCGGCGAGGCGGCGACCGCCGGCGAGGCACGAAGCGTCATCAGCGACTCCATGGTGCGGTGGCTTTGGTTTTTTCTGCGAGGTGTTTCCTTTGTTTCGATAAGAATCTGTGGGAGTATCACGGGTGAGGGAGAAAGGCAAGGCAACACCTTTTTATAAATACGGGAGCTTTGTTAGATGTACACGTTAATTACCATTTCAGTTATCTAAACGAGTGATCGTGGGATAAGCAAAAAGCGGAAAAGGTGGGGTGTGGATTGTGATCATGAGTTATCATGACTCAGCTCACAGGGTCGTCGTGTTCTGATCAGATGTTGTTCAGTTACTGGAGCACCGTAACTATTCGTGTCCTGATCATGCTTACGTCTCGTGCTTGCTCCTCCTGTCATCATGCACAAGAGAGTCCTAGACAAAGACAATGCAAGATGATTATTAAAGATACAGCTGCTAAGCTGCTTCTTCTCTTTTAGCTGATACTACGATACGGAATTACGTATCCACGTTTTCTAACAAACCTTTTTTTCGGATACACGCCTCTGACTTGACTTGTGAGAGTTCTCTCAGTTCTGTAGCATGAGGAGGACAATCACGATAGCGACGACGTAATCAAGGGGACGTTTGGATACCATGCGCTAAGCTTTAGCTGTATCACATCGGATGTTCGGATGCTAATTATGAGGATTAAATATGAGCTAATTATAAAACTAATTGTAGAGCTTCTAGGCTAATTCGCGAGATGAATCTATTAAAGCTAATTAATCCATCATTAGCAAATAATTACTGTAGCACCACATTGTCAAATCATAAACTAATTAGATTTAATAGATTTGTCTTATGCAATTAGTTTTATAATTAGTCTATATTTAATACTTCTAGTTAGTATCAAACATCGGGATGTCCCCCGAAATAGCATCGAGCATTGCCGTAGTTGCTCGATTGGTCCATTTTATGGATCCTTTGCTTTTAGCAAACAGACCCTTAAAAAGCTAGCTTGATTTGACAAGCAAGAACTTCTGATGCCGTGTGGACGACTGACGACGTTAACAGCAACAAAGATTCTCGAACCACCACTGGTGCGGCTGATTAGAATATTTGGGCCGTGACTTGTGATCACGTCCAAACGGGTGGGTGATAGAGGCCGGTGGCATCGTTGTCCTGCGCTGGCGCCGCTGCGAACAACGTCGTCTCGAGCGGAAACCTCCATCTGTCGCTTGCTCCCTGCAGGATCTGTGCCACGCATTCCATGCAGCAGGAGACCCCCACAACTGCTCAAGATAAACTGAGCTGCCCGAGCCTACATGCAAAACGAGCTCGTTCAGTTCTCTTGTATGAATTTGCAGATGCAGAAGCATGACGTGCTTCTCATCCTCCCAACCCAAGGTGGCATGCAAAACGAGGTCGACATGAGTCACATGGCAGCTGCTTGATCGTCGGTGGAGGAGGATAGGATCGGAAACGAACGACAAACTTATTCCATACCATGACAGCTGGAATGGAAGCCAAACCCGGCTCATGATCCAATCACGATGCGAGTACCAGACTACCAGTATAATAATTGGCGTGTGCAAATCCATAAGAGTCGTGAGGGACAGGCAAACGCAACCAAAACTGGATACGTAGCATTCACCCAATGATCCACAAACCCAGAAAAAGCACACGTTCCTGGAAACATCCACCTCGAGACAGAGGCGTATGATAATCTACCAACCTGTTCAGTGCCAAGCGTATCTGGGGCACCTTTTCACATCACAACAGCCCAGGACAAGGGCTCCTTAGCTGGACGGCTCCATAATTCCTTGCGGCTTCTCGGCAGTTCAATCACCCTATCACATGTGCTGATGTGTAGCTAATGTTCTACAAATTGCCAACTCAATCAGTTGTATTGTCCAGATCAAAATCCCAGAACATATAGACCGGGGTACCCAGAGTCAGTGGAGCAGGTCAATAATGCTTCAGTCCCGCTTGACGACCTTCGAAATGTATGCTCTGCCAACGTGCACGGCGCAGTAGGAAGCGGTAGTGACACTGAGCCCGGCAAGGAGGATAAGCCAATCGTATGTTGAATCTTGCACTGCGTAGACCCTGAGGCCAATTGTGTTCCAGTAGCTTTCGGTCCACACAGGATCCACGACGCCCATTGGATCTGACGAGTTTGCTGGAAGTACGTGCCATGCATTGTCCTCAAACTTCACCCGTGTCGAATACGCAGGAACATACCTGGGAAGTGATGTGTTGCAATAATCAGTAGGTATCCAGGGTGAGAAAGGGAGAATGTTAAGGAATCGGCCTTTTGCTAAATCACAAGGATTATAAGTGAATCATTTATAAGTTTTTTTTAAAAAGAAGAATCATTTATAAGTAGGGTGATAACATAAAAAAGTACTAAAGCCAGAGTTCTTCTGGGTCCTATAAATTGTTTCTTCAGCAGCAGCTGGATATAGTAAAAATAACGCAAAATTAGCAGCATAACTAGTAAACCCAGAAGGTACCTGGTTGTAGATACAACACATCTACCTCCACCCTCCACCTCTGCCCTTATGCATACTTCACCTTCATCACCACACTTTCCAGTACAAGAGCTTTTATTGCCCACTGAAGTAGAAGTTCTGTCTGCCAAGAAGTTCCATACAAACCGAGAGGTGTCATCTGCATATGAAGGAAACTGTGTGCCGGAAGGGTCATCCAGAAAAACACCAACATAGTGACTTGGGCAGGAACTGCTGCTTGGAGAAATGAAGCTTTTCACGAGGTCACAAGAAAAACCAGGATTGCAACTAAGTAGACATCCAACAAGTTCTTTGACCAATGAAACATTCACTTTTATAGTGTTCAGTGTCATGAGATCGACAACTGAGTCAGCACTAGCAAGAATATACAGCGACCTGGCAGCTAAAGCAGCAGCTGCTGCTATTGATGAAGAATTGATGTTTGCTGCCAAAAAGGGAAACGTCACAAGTTAGCAGATGAGTTTTCACAAGAAATGTTGTCACATTTATGCATTTTCAGCTTACCAGGGTTATCCAAATGGCTATGATAGAATCTATTGGAAAAGTGGGAATCAAAGTCCTCCAACACAACTCCAGAGGTTGACATATTCTGCATTCATTAATTAATAACAGATCATGAGCAGAAATCTTCAAATAAAAACATATTGGGAAAAAATGTTATGAATGTTCAAGAGAAAAAAAAATGTCCCTCAAACAGATATTTGGATGGTGAACAGCTACCTTTCTTATGAACGACATTAATGAGGATGGTGGAACCCCAGGATTTGATGAAGCTGCTTGCTTTACTTTAACATTATCAGAACCAAGTGATTTGCTGGCACTTTGCAGTGCATCTAATATTTTCTTTGAAGCTGATGAATTCTGTACAAGCAGAGAAAAAATATAAATAGGAAGGAATGGTGTCTATGAATTAATCACTAAATTTGCAATTTTAGTCACAAATACATCCATGGCCATTCATATTAGGGCCCCCTGTGTGATTTATGCCTTTACTCAAGAAAGGAACAGCATTTACTCTGGTAGATCTCATCACATAAGTATCTTCATGCATAACATAATGATACATGGTTGCCTATAAATTTGAAGAAAAGAAAAACTGCTTCTCTTCTGAATTGAACAATCAAAAGGATTGCAGCCAGAATTAATTGTACATAGAAGTATGTTCATACATGATATAATGATACATGCTGTCCTATAAATTTGAAAAAAATGCTTTTCTTCTGAATTGAACAGTCAAAAGGATTGCAGCCAGAATTAACTACATAGGATGTCCCATAGACACTTATCAGAAAGGTTCAGTATATGCATAGAGTCTCTGCAATGTCCATAACAACTAGCACAGAACAAATACAATCGCCAAGGTCAAGGCTGGTCAGCTTTTGTGTAAAGAAAATGGTGTGGTT
Source organism: Setaria viridis (assembly GCF_005286985.2). NCBI lineage: Eukaryota > Viridiplantae > Streptophyta > Magnoliopsida > Poales > Poaceae > Setaria > Setaria viridis. Next base: position 36,801,147 of record NC_048263.2, read on the forward strand.
GTTTAACATATAACCATACTAGCACTAAGCCATCACGAAAGGTATATTGAACGAAATAATCTAATTGCACCATGTGGTGAATGGTAATCAGTCAGTTCAGTTCATATAGTGTACTTCCGAAAATCCTTACCCCTGCAGCATGTGCATAAAATGATGGATACTCCTCAATCACAGCCTGGCCAACAGAACCAATCTCCAGTACCTAAATCATATCCAAAGAGAGAGCTCAGATAATTACACAAGTGAGTACTAGGAATGGTATTAAAACAGATATGTATATCGCTTGAGATTCGAAGCTGCAAATAAATTTCCGAAATGAATATTCATTACAATTAGGAGCACATAAACTCTGCAGAAAGCCAATATCATAACACAAGACCAAAAAAAAAAGTGCTGCAAACAACACCTTTATATGTTTGAAAATTATAAATAATAGTAGGCTGCCATTGCCAAAATTAACTTGTCTGGCTGGCACTCACCTGGTCAATCATTAAACTGTTAATTCCATTCACAGAATCAGCACCTTCATCTAACTCATGTAAGAATCTCCGGCTACCAAGATAACCCCAGGCTTCACCATTAAAAACAGCGAACACAAGCTATATGAGAAAAGGGGAAAATGTCAGGAAGAAGATGTTGCTTCAGGATCCAATCACAACAAAACCTCAATGAGTGAGATACAAAGAACCACAATAGATCTTACATTCCGTGCATAAGCTAAGGTATAAAGAAATTAACAAAGGTACCAGTAGCTAGAAGCTCACGACGAGGATAAAAAAAAGGTAAACATGTGGACAAGATCTGCTGGTTACCTGCTCTAAGTAAGAGAGGAAAAATATCCATCGTAATAACATGGAAGCAACTAGCACACACAATTCCAGTGGTCATGTCATACCTGTTTCTTAAGGTTGCTTAGATCAGGAATGTGAGAAAGAGCATCGACAGCAGTGAGCAAGGCAATCAATCCCTGTAAATAACTGAAAAATTTATTTTTTATGCAAACAGGTAATATGAATCAACATCAACATCAAAGCCTTTCAGTCCCAAGCAATTTGGGGTAGGCTACCCAACAGGAACCACTTAACAAACAGGTAATATGAATAAGACAATAAAAAATGAGTACCAACTTACAGATATGGGAGAATCTGAACCAATGCTACGGTCCCGAAAAAACGATGCAGAGTCTTGCGATGTGATAGCCAATATTATTGGTTTCTGATGCTCTGCAGATCCATTTTTAATTGGCGGTAATGAAGCCCATACACTGCCCTTCAAATACAAGGATTTAAACAATGATATAAATCAAAACTAAATATAAAGATATCGTACTCAACAGGTACAGGTAGCAACTTCTGACAGGCAGACTTTACTGTATAGTGTATATTTATTATGCAAGCATAAGAGCAGTGTTGCAACATAGCTATGAAAGAAAAATCACACACCTGTGTCCTCCTAAGGGCAAGCATGAATGCTCTTTGAGGCAGGATGCTGAATCATGTGTTTGAGCTTTAGTTGTCTGAAGTTCATGTCAATTATAAGAAGAGAATCAGAATCCCATGTGATCAAAGGTCATGCTTCTGTTGTCAATAAGACATAATAATGTAAGACAGGAAGGACTATTAAAAAAAATTCAAACCTGCATAATGAGGTCGAATTCTGCAACATTTGCTTTATATCCATTGTCAGTCTTCTCATTTTTTTCAGAAACCTTTTATTGACAGTCACCAACTCACCATCAATATATAACACAGTGCTAGAGATTGGACAAACAAGACTTTGGACATAAAAAAAGTATATTACAAAGCAGCAAGAAAACTACCTCTCGCAGAGTCTGAGTGCTCTCCTCTGAGAGTAGAAATACAGGAAAGTCATATCTGTTCCACATAATACCTGATCCCTACAATATATAGAGTAACTAAGACATATTCAACGCATGATGTAACTTTTACTTTGCAGGGAAGCAGCATGTTTGACTCTTGATACCATTGTGATCAACCCTGTTACTTACAGCAGGATTCCAATCATGGCTGCGATTTGAGTAGGGTGCAAAAGCATCTTGTGGAAATTTTCTATCCGGTGACAACTCTATATAGCCACAGCATATTCTTAGGATGAGGCAAAATATGAAAATAACACATAAGAAATTCGAGAGATGCTAATACTGACCTTGCAAGTTATTATTGGCACCATTTGACTCGATCAGTACACCAGACACTTTCTGGTGAAATTCTGGATTATTGGATACCCTGGATAATAGCACCCAGACATTATCATCTATTAACACCTCAAAGGCAATATGACTTTAAATGAAAACCACAAAAAATTGTAAATAAGCTTGATTGCCTTTGTTTTCTAGCAAGGCAAAAAGACAAAAACTTTGACACCCAATGTTTCACAAGCACATACAACCTAAAAGCACGCAGATCATACAAACTTAGAAAAATGCAAATAATTAGAATTGTGACCGCACTTACCTCAGAAAGAAATCTGACATCTGGTCTAAGGGAAGAAGAACAGTGGATGGTTGAACCAAATGATCGCTGCCTTTTTTGAATCTTACAATAGGTGCAATGATCTTTTCGCTTCCAGGATCTGACAGCACAAAAGTCATTCCGATAATGACATGAGGGGGTCAGCTTTAGCGATGACAGAAGATGCCGGATGCCTCTATTTAAGCATAAATCATAAGTGTAAACTGGAGAGTGGAGACTCACTAGAACAGCCAATTTCACCAGAAAGATTCAGCAGCCTCACACAAGGGAAGCTTTCAATGTTTCGGTACATTGCCTTCACAAGGTCTGGAACTGACTCCAACGTGGCACCATCTCCTATAAAATGAAATGGCCATAGCAACCTCCAGTTACAGTCGAACAGACGAGTGGAGAAATATAAAAAGAGCTATAGAGCAGCCATATACCCCATATGCCCCAAACATGTCACTCTTATCTCCCAGATACACCAAAATCATAACTCACCCCTGACAGATTTTCGTTTGCCCTAAGAGGGCATGTCACAATCTAACAACACGAATCCACACCCATTCCAATCCAAAACTGTAGTCGGAGCACTGGCAACAATTCATTCAATGAGAAGTACAAAGCAGCGGGGGGAAGTCTCAAAGCGCCATCTGCACAGCTCCAATCTCAAGTTGCCAGCACAGCAGCGAAGGAGTTTGCCAAAGCTTAGAGCTAACTAGGTTTACTACTCTACTACCCAATTCACCTCGAAGTCGTGCTGGACCTAACACCTAAACCCCATGAGATTTACCCGAAAATATCAGCATCGCATAGAGGACTAGGCAACGGAAGCAAGCGACCGCCTCGATTAGACTGAACAATTCCCGCATAAACAACTCGAGTAGGCGATGGAATTAAAGGACCAACTCACCGGAGACAGCGGGAGCGAGGACGGCAAGGGCGAGGCAGACGGCGGCCGCGACGAGGGACAGCGCGGAGCCGGCTGCCATGGCCGAGCCGAGCGAGGGGCCGGCGATCTGGAGGAGTGGCCGAATGGGAGACTTGGTAGCAGTGGAGGTGGAGGACCGGAGGCAGAGGCCGTTCGTTTGCACTGGCCTGTGCATGGGTCAAGCGACCCACCCAATCCATCCGTGTAGACCCAACCCAATTCGAAAAAAAAAACTACATCCATAGGTTGTACCTCGTGACCTCGTGAGGCGCAGGCCGGTTGGGCCGTGTGAGTTATCGATAGATAGTGGGCCAGGCAGCTAGTCTGAAGCTATGGGCCGGTCCATATCACCGGCCTGCGTATCGGATACGTATCAGTAAGTATTGGAGAAAAGAATAATTAAAAAAATGTTGATACGTTCGCGGGTACGTATTTGGACGATTTCGAGATACGGCCCAGCCCAACATCCCGGCAGTCCCCAACCCCGACCCCCTCGAGACACATTGCGCCGCCGCCGGCTCGCCGCTCGTGCGCCGCTGCTCGCTCGCACGGCGGCATCACGCCGCGCCGCCGCCGCTCACCCGTACAGCGGCAACAAGAGCGCTGCCGCTCGCCGACGAAGGACCTCCACCAGACCACCACGCACGTCCAGACAACGGCAACTCCCAATACGGCCCCCCATTCGCCGCCACCATCTATCAGGGTCGGCGGCGCCGGAAAAACGCCGCCTCTGGCCCCGCGTCGCCTCAGTGTTCGCCGGCGAGTTGAAAACAAAGCGCGGGAGCAGTCCAGTATACCTAGGGGCCGTCGTCGGCTCGCTTCTCAGCCGTTGCTTTTCTTTCCCAGCGACGCCGGGCGAGTGAGCGCAGCAACAAGGTGAGTTCAGTCTTCAGGCAGCCTGTGTTTGGGTCGTCCCTGAGCTTTGTTCGAGATTGCGGCCTTTGCAGCGCAAGCATGGAGGATAGCAACGCCCTGATTTTGCCCTGCAAGAGGAAGAACAAGGGGCAGGGGAAAGCCAAGGTATCAGCTTAACATGGAGCCTGTTTATTAGCTTTCCTTGACAGCTCCTTGCAAAACCAATGTTATGAACTTATGATGGTTCCTGTGTGAGCTCTGTAACCTCTGAATTGCCAGGACGGTAAGAAAGCCAAGGAGGACCCAAAGATGAGCAAGACTAAGCTAAAAAAGCTGCAGAAATTGGAGGTACGCCTACTTACCCTTACCAATTGGTTCCCTTTTTTCGCTGCTGTTATTTGGCATTTACAGCTATTTCTGGCTTGGCTGCGCCCAGGAGGAAAAGCGAAAGAAGCTGCTGCAGGCTCAAAGCATTGATATTTTGCAGTACGCACCTTACCTTATTCTGTACAGAACGAGACATGTTTAGTTATTTACTATGATACCTTTTCTGATGGTTTTATACAACACTGATCCCATACAATAGGAAGCACAAGATCTCAGAAGATGCATATTCACTGCTGCATGCTTCAGGGACTATTGGTCAAGTATGGTGGACCAACCTATGACCCTCATAATTTAGTTATTTTATCAATATACAGGTGCATTTCAAATTACTCTGTTATTCAGGTTGAGACTTTGAAAGAAAAACGTAGGCGTGCCATGCAGTTGTCCAAGGCTGGTTTGGATGTTCCGGAAGAACTCTCGCTATTCAAGAGAAATGGTGATCAGAAATTTTCTGAAAACAGTGACCCCGTGGAGCACATTTTGCCACCCAAGTTTGTTGAGCCTGTAAAAAGTGAGGATCCTGGTAGGTTACATGAGAAAAACATGAAGAATGATCCAAGGAAAGCTATGGAATGCCAACCAAAGATGGATGTTGGAGTAAGCATTCCAGAGCCCAAAACTGAGGAGCCTAGTGATAACGGCCACCTGTTGGCAAATCAGAAAATTCAGTCTTCAATTCCAAGTTGCTCTGGATCAGAGCTAAATTTGCAGGTGATCAATCTGCATATCTGCTATGTTTAGCTCACCTTTATGATCATCAGTAATACTATAATGGTAACCTGTGTTGTAATTATTTTAGTAGTTATTTGATCATAATAATTCTTTGTATTGGCAGGATAAAGAGCCAGGACAAGGGGAAGCTGCCATGCAGGAGTGCATAAATCCTCCAATTGTTGTGCCTGTGTCAAGACCGCATGAGGTTGAGAAGGCAAGGAGAGATCTCCCAATAATAATGATGGAGCAGGAAATAATGGAAGCTATTTATGAAAATTCTATAGTAATCCTTTGTGGAGAAACAGGCTGCGGTAAAACTACTCAGGTCCCTCAGGTGAGTATGTGCACACACACATTGTTCATCTTGACATGGTATTATCTGCTTGCGTTAACTGATAAATAGTTGCCAAAATTGTCATTGCTTCTTATTTTATTTGTATTCTACAGTTCCTGTATGAAGCTGGCTTTGGCACAAGTGATCGAGCTGACAGAAGAGGGATGATTGGGATCACCCAACCACGACGTGTCGCTGTCCTTGCCACAGCTAGGAGGGTGTCCTATGAGTTAGGACTTAAGCTGGGGAGGGAAGTTGGTTTTCAAGTTCGGCATGACAAATTGGTGGGAAGTAATTGCTCCATCAAGTTCATGACAGATGGTATTTTGCTGCGAGAGCTCCAGGTTGTTTATCCGCCTTCTGTTATTCTGTGGATCTATTTATTTGGTAGAGATATTTTCTTCACTCAAGTTATTGTTTATCCTGGTAACTTATGCCTAAGGAAAGCCTCTAATAAAGAAATGTAATTGTAGCGATGTGCTGCAGTCTTTGAGATCATATCTTTAGTTTACTGCAAAATTATCGCATCTGCTGGTCCATATAAACTATTATAGTAAGGTTTATTCATGCTACCAGTGGTTTACATTGCCAATCAGTTAGTTGTTCCCTGATTATGTGATCACTGAATCAGTTGTCTTCCATAATTTATGCATACAAATGATGATGATTGGGATCCTGAAATGTATACGTAGCAATATGTTGTGATTGAATACGAGTAAGACATAATCTGAATCATGCACACAATCACCTGATGTACTAATCTTCTGCAGGGTGATTTTCTGTTGAAGCGCTATTCGGTGATCATATTGGATGAGGCACATGAAAGGAGCTTGAACACAGATATACTTATTGGGATGCTTTCTAGAATTATTAAGGGTCGCAAGGTTGAAACTTAAAAACTCTATTTCGTTATCCAAGAAAAAAAACCTTCATTTCATATAAATTAAAGTAAAAGTGCACTGCTAACCTTTGGCACTTGGCAGAATTTATATGTAGATCAGCAGGATAAAATACGATCTGGAGTGAAAATCAAGCCAGAAGATATGATCAGTCAGTTGAAAGTGGTGCTCATGAGTGCTACTCTACAATTGAAGGACTTCATTTCTAATAGGAGATTGTTTGATGTGATCCCACCAGCTGTTAAGGTACCTGTGCGGCAGTTTCCAGTAACAGTTCACTTCTCAAAGAGGACACATGATGATTATTTAGGGCTAGCTTATAAAAAGGTTATGTCAATCCACAATAGGCTTCCACCAGGTGGAATCCTTGTATTTGTCACTGGACAACGAGAAGTGGACTACTTGTGTAAGAAATTCCGAAGAGCGTCCAAGGTGCAAACTGCTAAGAAGCCTGAAAAAGTTGATGGCGATGATAATGGTCCGTTCCCAGAAGTAGATGATAAGGAAATTTTTGAAGCATATGATATTGATAGGAACAAATCTGAGCACCCAGATGACATATTTTCTTCATATCATGATGATGATGATATGGATCCTGGGCCAAATTCTTTTTCTTCTGACAATGAAACAGAAAGCGAATTGGATACTGACACTGACGATGAAGAGTCTTTTACATATGAAACCACGGAAGAGGATGCTCCAGTATTATCATTTTTGAAAGACGCTGAGAACTCATCTGTGTTGAAGGCGTCATTTGGAGCTCTGTCAGGAATATCAGGAGTGCCGGAAAGTGTTGAGAAATCAAGTGATGCTACAAGTGAAGAAAAGTCTAGTCCCTCTGTTAGTTGTTTCGGTAAATGTACAGAACGTATGCCTGTATCGCATGGCAGACTCCGTGTCTTGCCACTTTATGCAATGTTACCAGCTTCACAGCAGCTTCAAGTGTTTCAAGATATCCCTAAGGGGGAAAGATTAGTTGTGGTGGCAACTAATGTCGCAGAAACCTCTTTAACAATTCCCGGCATAAAATATGTAGTTGATACTGGGAAAGAAAAGGTTAAGAATTACGACCATGCTACTGGGATGTCAAGTTATGAAGTCCAATGGATAAGCAAGGCATCGGCATCCCAGCGTGCTGGAAGAGCTGGAAGAACAGGGCCTGGGCACTGTTACCGTCTCTACTCAGCTGCAGCATATGGTAAAGACGATTTATTTCCTGAATTCGCTGAACCTGAGATCAAGAAAATTCCAGTTGAAGGCATTGTCCTTATGCTCAAGTTTATGGGTATCCATAAGGTACTGAGATAAAAGGCTCATTTCCACCATATAAATCATCTATTCTTAGATTTTTTTTTCCCTTTTGTGTGCTAATATGAAACATATGACAAATTTCAGGTTGTGAACTTTCCTTTCCCTACTCCTCCAAACAAGGAAAGTTTGGTTGAAGCTGAGCGTTGCTTAAAGGCATTGGAAGCACTTTATAGCCATGATGATTATGATGGAAAACTTACACCAATGGGAAAGGCTATGGCACAATACCCCATGAGCCCACGACATTCTCGTCTTCTTCTGACAGTGATTAAGATTTTGAAGAGCCAGCAAGGCTTTGCTAGATCTAACTTCATACTGGGATATGCTGCTGCTGCTGCATCAGCGTTGAGTTTTACTAATCCATTTCTCAAGCAGTTGGATGAAAGTGATATTAATGGCGAATCGGAAGAACATAACACTAATCCAGAAGCTAATGATCCATGTGAAAGGAAAAGACGGAAGAAGCACAATGCCATGGTTAGAGAGGCACAGGAAAAATTTTCTAACCCTAGCAGTGATGCTTTAACCATTGCCCGTGCCCTACAATTTTTTGAGTTGTCAGAAAACCCTGTGGAATTCTGCAGAATAAATTCACTTCATCTCAAAACAATGGAAGAGATGTCAAAATTGAGAAAGCAACTTCTCCGTTTAATATTTCACCACAGCAAATTTTGCAAGGAATTTGCTTGGAATTCTGGAGATTCTGATGATGTTGAGCAGGCCTGGAGGAATGAGTCCAGTAAAAGACCATTGCAAATGAATGAAGAGGAACTTCTTGGGCAAGGAATCTGTGCTGGATGGGCTGATAGAGTTGCAAGGAGAAATCACACCTATTCCAGAGCATCAGGAGATGATCGTAAGGTTCGAGCTATTCGTTATCAATCTTGCGCGCTTAATGATACCATATATCTGCACCGATCATCGTCTGTTGCCCAAGTTGCCCCAGAGCTTGTAGTTTACTCAGAGCTACTTAGTACAAAGAGGTTATACATGCATGGTGTAACCACTATAAAGCCAGGGTGGCTTTTAAAGTATGCCAGTTCTCTATGCACCTTCTCTGCGCCATTGGAAGATCCGAAACCCTATTATGACCCCGTGAATGACCAAGTCTATTGTTATGTTAGTCCAGTCTTTTCTCGACATAATTGGCAGCTTCCCTTGCATAGTTTACCTATCAAAGACAACACCAGTCGCCTGCAGGTATTTGTGTGTGCTTTGCTTAAGGGGGATGTCTTGCCATGTCTAAGGAATGCGAAAGATTTCCTGGCACTGTCACCATCTTTTGTCTTCGGGCCTGCCAGCCAAAGAAGAGTTGGAGATCTTCTTGACAGGATGCATATTAAACAAAAATCAAAGATTGGTAAAAAATTAATTGACAGCCGAGCAGCACTGAGAGATGCATGGAATGCTGATCCAAATTTTCTCTATCCTGAGATAAAGGCGTGGTACCAGGATAAATTCCATAGCCAGTTTGACTTAAAATGGGAGCAGATGCACCAAGAGGTTCTTCTTGAGGGGCATGAGCTTTTCCCAAAGAGGTCCAAGAAAGTTAAAGGCTAGTCAAGAAGATTACGGTGCAGTTGGTTAACTGATAGAAGCTTCTTTGCCGTGGTGACATTTTTTCAGGATGTGCCCTTTATAGGCTCATCTAACATCACCTTGGACTTGTAGCAGAAAAGATACAAAAGAAGCATTTGTCATGGTAACACACTGTATGGTTGAGAACTTGAGATCGCTAATACTGAGGACACGGTGTAAGGACAATTGACGGCTAAACATACTGGATTCTGTTCTAAATATTAAACCAAGGATTAGTTTGCAATAGATTGGTTACATGTTTTGTTTATGGTTTTAGCATATGCAGTGTATCTCTTTTCAAATATGAGGTGTGACATTGAATTGCAGAATCACAGTTGAGTGTATTTTAGCCCTCAGCATGTGAACAAAGGTTGTCGTTAGGCATGGCTGCCTGCTAGTCTGCAAACGAAATTGCATTTGCAGTTCAATGCGACTGATTTCACTTTTACAAGCTACTGCAAGACTGCCAATTGTTGCAGTCTCTAGTTCCACGTACAAGGAGTGGCATCTCGTCGTGTTAAATTTATGAATTACGAGATCTGGAAGAAACAGCGACAGAATTAAGATATGCTATTATTAAGTAAATCCACGGCCTGGACCTATGAGATTATCGACAAACTCCATGGAAAACATGTAGAGCTCCGAGCATTTCCCATGGCATCTTCCTGAAGATCATCTCCAGCATCAGTCACCGCTCGTTGAGTGCAAGCTTGTACTTGCTGCTCGTCTCTCTTCGCACATACTTTCCGCCTGTAGAGTTCTTTTGTTTTCTTGTACCGTTAGTATAAACGAAGTAACCCTCTAATCAAGCAGAGGCGAGAACAGATTTGAGAAACAGAGGACGCTAAATGAGTAATAGACAGGTAAATAGTTTTTTTTTCAATCAAGAACTTAAAAACGAGGGATAACTATTGCCATGTGAGATACCACCTGCTGAACAAATTGCTTAAGATCATCTTCAGAAAATAAGACACAGCAGCGCAGACAAACAGTAGCTAGGGACTGCATAGAGATACGAAAGCAGACGATACGAAGAACAGATTGCAGAGACACGGCAAATCAGAACTGGTGGATAGTGGTAGCTGGTAAGCATGCATCGACACAACGGCAGCACAAACAAAAAGCAGATCAGCGTGCTAAGCAAACATGAACGGACGGCCCAGATAAAAGGTCAGGCCGTGGCAAATCCGATCGGCACCGTGGATGTACATGTACTGTTGTACAACCCACGGCTACTTCCCCTGCTCCGCGCCGTCTCCTCCTGCCTCGGTCGGCGCCGGGCGCACGCGGCAGCCGCCGGAGTTCGCCGGCCCGCCGGCCAGCGGGGAGCTGAGGAGGAGGCGGCGGAGCACGCCGCGGACGATCCCCTTCAGCACCGCCCCTCTCTTGGGGATGTAGCGCGGGTGGACTCCCTGCGGCGGCGGATTCTTGTCGCGGCCGCCGGCGCCCGCGTATCCACCTCCGGGACTCATGGTGGTTGCTGGCTTGGAGAGTAGCGTTCGGAAGCTGAGTCTAGTTGGGAGCGCGAGCGCACTGGGAAAGTGAGGCCGCTGCTGGAGCCATGCGTGCCCATTTATAAGCCTGCGCTCTGCGATGTGGTGGCTGCTGCTGCTCGGCACGCCCGCGGTGGCGTGCGGGCCGAGGATGCACGTCGAGCCGAGCCGGCAGCGAAAGGAGAGGGAAAAAGGCGAGAACTGCAGGGGAAGAGGCGCGTGATGGCGATGGCCCCCCTACGGGATCACCGGATGGGGGATGTTAGCGGGTGAAGTGGTGAACTGAAGCTAGCGGGAGCCTGGGAGGGACCGAGGGAAGGAGGGGGAGAGTGGAAGCTTCTTTTCCTGCCGTGGCGTTGGTGCGCCGTGCCGAGGCCTCGTCAGCTCTCGGGAGTCGGGAGGGAAAGTTGCCGGGAACGAGCGGCTGGCTGCCGGCCAGGCGCGCCACCTGCCCCCTGCGCCGTGCGAAAAGCTCGCCGCCCTGCCCGCACGGGCCCCTCCGGATTGCGGCGGGCGGCGAAAGGTGCCTGCGGTCTGCCTGCCGCGCGCCCTTCTGTCCTCCACCCGAGCGCTTTCCTTTGCCCTTTCTAGCCTGATGTGAGCACAAGCGCGGAGGATCTGTTTGTGTCACCATCGCAATCTCATCTTTGCTAAATGCGAGTGCCTATGCTATGCTAATGTGCGTAGGATTCTCCTCGCCAACTGAACGCCAGCACCGCTAGTTTTGGACAAGTTTTCAGTGCGTGCCACCTGACCCGTCGAATCCCATCTCATGCCGTGTCAGCAACAAAAGCGCAAGGAATTTTAGCAGCCTGCGTCACCTACTCACCGTTTGCAAACGTTGCTGCGAGAGCGTGTACATTATTACGACAGATTCGTGTGCACTGAACCTCGACCGAACTGGACCTTCTCGTACGTGGCAGTGGCACTGCCGCATGTCCATCGCGTCGCAATCGATCGATGATCGCTGGCCGTCGTTCGAAGCCAACTGGCTCCACGCCGGGATCGCGGGCGCCGGCCGGGCGATGGCCGATGGGCCATGGATGGATGGTCAAGTCATCGTGGACTTCTCGCTTCACACTGGGACTGTGGAAGAACCGGTGTGCCGTCACTCTCCAGGTGCCCAGATAAGACTGTTTAGGGCAGCAATTTGGGATGTGGAAACGGAATATTAGGCCGCGACTCGCGAGTGATCCAGCCATCGGGGACCTTTTTCCTCTGCATACAGTATATAGTACTGGAGTGCAGTGTAATGCCAAAATGCAAGCTGGGGTAGCAGTGTAAGCCTGACGTGGACTTCCGGGGTCAACTGTTGGATTCAGACGTCCAGACGCAACCGTGCTCGCTTCTAATCAATGCGCAACGCTAGCTTATATAATAAATCGCTGAGTAACCACTGCAGCTATGAATCGCTGCAGATCGATCCCGCCACCTAACCCCACCATTGCAGCAGAGAGAAAGCAAGTCCAAAAGGCCAAGTCTAAAGGCTGACTTTGACTTCAGGACTTTTCTTTATCATTTTGTTTTGTCCTGTCCTCCCCTGTGCAGTCCTTTCGTTGTAACCAAGTCTCAGACGATAACCCCCAGCTGACCATTTCTCTGATTCTCTCATTCCTGCTCTTTTTCTCCCCCTTCTTTTGTTTTTTTTTTTGTTATCATGTGCTGCAGGGCAAGACTTCATAAATGCAAGTATGCAACGAAAGATTCAGGTTTGTCAGGTAGAAACAAGCCTGAACCATTCAGGAATGCAAGAAAACAGGTGGTACTTCTCAAATTCAGTACAGATGGGTTGAGGTAGCAATCCTGGTGTATAGACAATCGAAGACTTGATCTCACACGAAGCAAAGAGGAAAATCTCGATGAGAGAGGTTCTAATCAAGCTACGTTAGTAGGTACAGTCAGGAACCTTTGGGTACGGTAGCTACAGTACATTGATCCTAATACTGGACGGAAAAAGGGAAATGTCAGCGTCATGGCTTCAGTTTTTGGCCCTTCATTCGCGCGCGGTCCTCCTGGACGAGCTGTCCATGGTCTCCGCCGCCCTTCACCGGCCGCGCGCGCGGTCGATCGATCAAAGCGCCGCCCCTCACCGCGGCAGAGGCCGGGTCTTGGAGGGGCGGAAGCAGCCGAACAGCGCCCCCAGCACGCCCTTGAGCACCTGCCCCCGCTCCGGCACGTACCGCGGGTGCACGCCGGCGGCCGCCGCACCACCGCCCGCCTTCCCGCCGACGCAGCGCATTCTCGCCAGCTTCCTCCTCTCGGCCCTCTCTCCTACGGAGACTGACCGGCCGAACACGAACAAGTTCACCGGCACCGAAACAGAGCTGTGCCGCCGCCCCCGCCGCCTGCCTCTCGCACGCTCGGCACTGCGAAGAGCTCGGTGCTTCGAGCGTGCTCGGCTGACTGCGGCTGCGTGTGCTAGTGTGATCTTGGGATGGTTGGTCGCTTGCTTGCTGAGGCGCTGCGGTGGTTTGCGATGTGCGTGCTCGGCAGGGCGGGCAGTGAGCTGTATTTAAGCCGCGAGCGCAGGGGCGACTCGGTCCGCGCCGTACTTTGTTTGCTAGCCGCGGGCAGGTTGGTCGCGGGCGCCTCGGCGTCGGCGGACCGGGCTGTGTTGGCCGCGACCCCGCCTGCCGCCTGCCTGTGGGCGCGCGGGCGCCGGGGGTCGGGGCGGGCTCACACGGTCAGGCGTGGTGAGGGAGACGCATCCGGGCCCGTTCGTGGCGGACGTGGGGAGAGGCATGGGGGGGATGGTTTTGTGGTTCACCGGTTGGCCAGTCGTTAAACGAGGCCGCGTTTGGAAAAAGGGTACGGGGAATTCTGTGGAGGTTTGAGTGGATCAACGCTCGCACCCGGCGGCGGTGACTCGGTAGCCGCGGCGACGTGGCGGTGGCGGGCATGGGCAGGCCGCAGGCTCGGCGCTCGGCTGGCGGCCGCTCCGGCGTCACCTACTTAGCCCGCCTCCGTGAATAGAGCTAAAAAATTGTCTATCACTCGCGCCTCGAGCTGCTGGAGGTGATGAATTTTCACAGGAAGGCTCCTGATTTCCTCTGATAACGTTTTGGAATTCTTTTGGCGAGGTGCTACTACCAGTAATGCTTCGATCGCTGCTGGTCGCGCCTGCACAGACCAGATCTGCTGCTGAATGCAGATCTTTGAGCTTCAGCATTCAGCATCAACCCGGCCCATTCATTGACCCTCTCGTCTACGAAAGGCCGGAATAAATTGGGCCTCTTGGTATGGCCTAAATTCGACGAGACTTGCTGTGTGGGCTAAACAAAAGGGTACTGCAGCCCAGATTCTGATGCCGGCCGAGCCCGCGTTCCCAGCTTGAATGCACCAACCCAGCCCACCCATAAGGCCCATATCCTCGATACGTCTACGGCAGTACCAAGCTCAAGCTGAGACACCTAAAATCTTCTCAAACGGAGATGGAGGTTGCAAATCCTGATGAAAAATATGTGCTTAGAATCTTGCGATTGCTTAAACCCATTTCTATCAAAAATTTTAAGAAACTGGCTAGGACAATAAGCATACTTTTAAATAAAACAATTTCTCCCTTTTCATTCTTTTTCTATGCTTGCGTGTTTTGCGCTGTTCGTAGCATATAGTTTTCTCCTACTTAAAACAAAGACGTGCAGTTCTCCTGGACTTTCTAGTAAAAAATAATTTCAGCTCTCCCTCAGAATTTTTAGAAACATAAAAAACGTGATCATTTTGTATGAAGTAGATATTTGTGACTAGCTATATAGACAGCTGTCGGCTGCGTGGATTTTTTTTTTATGTACTTGTAATCTCCATTTCAGTCATTGGCAGTTTGGCACCATTGCATGCTGCATCCTAGAACACATAGTCAAAATAATCTCCTTTCATTTCTGATCTACTTGGCACGGGTTGGTTATGCTTTTAAGGCATTTGAGAGGAAGAACTCTCTAAAACAACTAATGAAATGGATATAGGTCATCAGTTGAAACGGAGATGTACTGGATCGCTCATGTATGATTATCATTCTACCAGAAGTCCAGAAGGCGACGCAAGAGTCATTATTGATTAAGGCTTGACCTCTGCCTTCCCTGGCGATCTCAGCAGATATTGCACGGTCGTTTACACGTTTATGATGTATGATTGTAGTGCAGCCTCCGGCGAATTCAGAAATAAAAGTGCGTGCATTGGACTATACTTAAAATCACATGCAGGTGATGTGGCATACCTTAAGCATCCTAATAATTTATCCTGTTGCGAGCATAGTCCAACATGAAGAAAAAATGGCACACATTAGGTGGTGTTAGTACTCCTCCGACTCAGAAAAAGAATGCAGTTGAGATGAACTGCACGCAATGCTAGCTCTCTTCCAAGATGTGCATCCATATGTGTCTGCCATTGCAGAGCTAGTCAAGGTACATCGACCAAACCTATAACCAGGTGATTAGGTAGGGATCACAAAATTAAAATACCCTCAATTTAAGTTCACTGCAACTTGGTTACATAATAATAAGAGGATCTTGACTTGGTAATTACTCCTATGGATCTCCGATCCTCGTCAGTCGTCACCACGTCAAGTTCCCTGACCGTGTGGTACTCGTAATGGAAAATTTTTTGCTCTTGACATCAACCATGGAAAATTCACCCCTACTTCAGCTTGTAGTAGCGTGCACCGTGCTGTAGCAGGACAAATCTTATTCTCTAAAAACTTCAATAAATCCTAACGCCATATGTTGGAAATAAACATCATGATTATATATGCTGGAAATAAATTAAACTTCAGCTAGAAGGCAAGAAGAAGTCTAATCTTATGCTGTATGATTGAAATAATTTACTCTGTGTGTAAGTAAAAATGAAATGCGATGAGCCTCTAAATTCACAGGAATGTTTAAAAGAATCCATACAACATAGGAAAAAGATGAAGCTGTATATGTGTACTAGTCATCCAGAACTAGGAAAATGAAATCTCGTTGATTGTTCTTTATTCAGAGCTCAGGGAAGATATCTTTTATCTTGTGGTGTTTTCTTGGAAATCTGCAGGAAATAATTAGACTTGAATAAAAAATACGAAACTCTGACCAACCAACAACAGTGGAAGAGCACACTGTCGTATACCCTAAGGAATCCAGACGAGTTGTCGGATAAACTACACAAGTACAGTACACTTGCATGATGATGGACCAACAACGGACATCCCATGAAATTGTAAGTCATATAAAGGCTGCAAGCTAAGGTCTTCTATGCTTACAGCAACGCAACCGTACAGGACAATTTGGTAAGACTGCAATACGTACAATTCAAAGGTTTTCTTGACTGGAACGACTGGATTGAAGTTTTTGTTCAAATGCCTACAATACGCACCAACCACCGCTTACTGGCATATCAGAAAAATCAAAAGTTATGTTGATAATTCGCGGGCTCATGGCTTGGGAATTCGTTGTAAAGTTCCAACTATAGGCGACTTGGGTTTTACTCATCGATTTGAATTCAAATGCCCGCGCCAAGTCGTCCCACGCAAGGAGCAGGCAACTTCCGCAGACAATTCCTTCCTGTATCCATGGCTCTCTATATAATGGTTTATTCAACCAGCGCCAAGCGTATCAAAGCCTACATCTTGCACATTATAGTAAAGGGCATAGGTCATACTAATTAACTGAGAGGAGAGAGACGTGAAGATAGAATCTTGAGATCATGGCCGTGCTGAGGAACCTTGTGCTGCCGGTGATCATGCTGGTCATGGTGTTCTCGATAGTGGTCGACGCGGCGCGGCCAATCGCGGGAGAAGAACTGTCCGGAGGAGCCACGGCCAGCGAGTCCATCGTCAGGTTTATCCGGCAGCTATATTGGCAACGGCTGAGCGGGCCAGGTCACTCGTGTCCAACTTGGGACCCAAACCACGGATGCCCATGAGTTGCAGAAGCTAACGCATGGCAACCCAGCCATCATCACATCATATTGTATGTAGGTTATATATTGGGGCCATTTATAATGGGGTTGTAGTAGTAATAGCGTTCTTATTTGTTTTTGGAGATCAGGAGCATGTTAAAATCATCTCCGTTGTACAGAACGCCTGCAGGCACCGGCCGGCGCACCGCCTACCAGCCTACAACTCGATCTGTCAATCATCACCTGGATTATCATTTTATTGTTGTCTTCGAAAATCTATGAGGTACAAGGTACCTAACTTAAAGAAATGATTTGTTTGTGTGACGATGCAGGCGTGTCCAGGTTTAGCGAGAAAACAACAAAAAAGGTCTATTAAAATAAATCCAAAATTCAATATATTGGATGATTTTAATAGTTCTCGATAACGCTTGACCGTGATCTCAGCTGATCCAATTGCACAAACTTATGTATAAAATTTTTATTGTAGTGCAGAAAAATCACGACGTCAAGTGCATTGGTCGCGTGGTGATGTGCGGTAGAATGGGTGTTCTCCAAGCGTAGTTCAGTTGTAAAACATCTCCTTACCAAGAAGAAGATACTGATTTGATTCCTGTCGCTCGCCATCTTAATTTAATATTTAGTAAGGTACTATGATAGAAAAATTAAGTTTAGTTGACTACTTAACTACTTCTAGCATTAGTAGATAAGGCGTGAACAGAGGCGGATCTAGGGGGTGCAGGGGGCTCCACCCCCCCCCCCCCCACCCCCACCCCAAAACCACCGAAGTTAACGTGGCCAAACTTAATTAGATGGTGTTTGGAGGAGCCAACCATATTAATTCTTTCGAATTTTTATTCACTATAATTTGGTTGCCATGAGCAAGCATCCTTGTAATTTGGAATACCAATAGTCCGCCTCAAATACTTATTTTGACCTTTTCATAATCTATAAAATACTTATTGTTCCACAATTCTAGGCAACTTTGAACTATTTTTCAGTTTTAACACTCTTAAATTGCATAATTAACGATCTTTTTTTCAAATATGCACACTTTGATGAATGATGAGGCAAATTGAACGTAAGATAATCGTTTTACCGAACGCTATAACAACGCGTATGGCGAACCTGTGAGAGTAGAACATGGCGATGATTAAACGGCTACACGTTAATTATAACCTTTTTTTTGCCAACTAAGCTTTCCCTGATTGCTACATAGAGTAGGAATGTAGGATCTTGACTCGGTAAATATCTATACTTGTCACCGAGTCACCGTTTAAGTTCCCTGACCGTGTGGTGCTTGTATTGCAGAAATGTATTTGGCTCTTGACGTCAGGCATGGAAAGACACGCATGTGACTTGCACACCTGCTTCAGCTTGGAGCTGGATTGCTATATGTCAAATCTCATGCTCTGGAATTTCAGAACTCCTAACCCAAATTGACGTTAGAAACAGACACCATGATCGTGTAAACACGAAACTAGGGAACAAGGAAAGGATTTGTCACGTGATGTGTGGAATTGAAGAAATTTGTTCTCTGTGTAGAGCGCAAGTAAAAAGAGGAAGCGGTCAAATGTCGTGCCCTTATTTGAACAAAATGGTGTTCCTTCTTATTTTTTTTACTTGAAGAGAGATTTTAGAGTGATTGAAAAAAAGAGACCCATCCATCCCGAGAAATCGAACGGTGGAAACAAAGAAAGTACCGTGAAAGTACCAATTTGGTGAGATCAATTACAAAAATAGTGAGAAATTACTATGATGCCCTTTATAATATGTGTAAATCTATTTAATTTGTTTTGGTGAGAAGGATAAACAAGGAAATATGACTGCAAGTACTACTGGTACTTTAAAACCATTGTAACAAAGCTCTTACTTGAAATGTTGGAGCTTTGGTATATCACTGGAAAAAGTTGTAGAATACTTAAAACTGCTAGACATATATGGAGTTATGAATTTGTCTAGTAATCTTCAACTTCTAACTCAGGGAAGGAATAACTTAAGGAATTTTCTTGGAAATTTTACGGGACTCTTACTTGAGAAAAAAAAAACACAAACATACATTGACCAATCAACAGTGGAAGAGCAGCAGACTGTCGTATTCCATAAGAAATCCAGGCTTTGACCACAAAAACTAGTTGTGGAATAAATTACATGCTAGCTGCTCATTAATCATTATGGTTGACAAGCGACGTTCGTCGTCCCATGGAATCCGAAGTCTACGATCCTGACAACAACGCAACCATATACAACTAGCTCATACAACTAAGACTTCATCTCTCTCTTTTTTTTTTGAACGAACGGCACGGATTGTGCCATTTCTATTAAAGGACTTCATCTCTCCGATAGCACTGCAAATTTCGTCCAAATAAAAGATTATCTCTTGACTGAATACGACTGATATTTATATGTTTGTGCTCAAATGCCGGCAGTAAGCATTTTCATACTGCTTTGGCCAGGGTTAGTCCACTGTCGAAAGCTAGTGTATTATTGCTGGCATCACACAAAAACCAAAAAGTTGCGTTGAGAAATCTCAGGCTTTGTGGCTCTGTATTTCGGTGCAAGTTCGAACAGTCGAGCTATTGGCGACTTGGCATCCTACTCTTGAATCGAATTCAAATACACGCGCCAAGTCGCCCACGTAACGCGCAAGCAACTTCCGCGGACAATGCCTGCCTGTGACCTGTGTCCATGGCTCTCTGTCTCTCTCTATTTATATGGTTTCTTCGACCAGCGATTAGCGTGTCAAAGCATACAGCTTCCGCATTTTTAAGTTCACAGCAGCTAGCTAGCTAGCTCCGAGCCGAGGTGAGAAGAGAGAGAACGCGGAGAGAGAAAGCTTGAGACGGTCATGGCCGTGGCGAGGAGGTTCGTCGTGCCGGCGATCATGGTGTTCTTGGTGTTCTCGGCGGCGACAGTCAGCGCAGCGCGGCCCCTGGCGGGGGAGAAACTGTCCGGAGAAGCCACCGCCGGCGAGTCCGTCGTCGTCAGGTTTCTCCGGCAGATATATCGGCGGCGGCTAAGCGGGCCAGGACATTCATGCCAGACCTGGAACCCCAACGGCGGATGCTGATGGACTGCAGAAGCACGCTTAACAGGAAGCTAATAGAGGTTTTATTAGGTTGTATATATAGTTGTACAGAAGCTAGTAGAGCCGTAATTTTCCTTGTACTTGGATATATTTTTTGTTATTTTTTTAACAGGGATAGATTAAATTTCCCTGGTTGAAATTTCCTCCCTGACATAGCAGTTTCATCCAGGTAGATAGCAACTGTAGACAAAAACGCTTTGGTTTTGTGAAGAGAAGATGATTAGACATGTGTACTTTTACATGTTTTTGTCGTCTAGATTCTAGGTGGTGGAAATTTTTCTATTGTAAGGCTCTCTTTTCTTTCCTTTTTAATTTGAAGTACAAACGCATGGCCGATCTGAAAATGCCATTCCATGATCCCAGAGCCGCGGTAGAGCCCCCCTCCCTCCACATTGGATCTGCCTTGGCATGTATTTGCCGTAACATCTGGCTCAACTTCAAACTCTATTCTGGTGCATTTAGATGTAGTTAGAATTGTGACATCCTGAATTTCGAGCATTGGGGCCTTGGGGGATTCATGTACTTGGGTAGCAAGCCATCGATGCACGTTCTCTGCGGAAACCAGCCACGGCCAAGCGGTGCCTGCTAACAATAACGATGTTTGCTTGATTGACCTGCACTCCCTTTCAGATCTTGGGTTGGCAGCTGTTGACCCGAGCAACAGCTTGCTGACGCATTGCTATTTGACTAATCGCGCACACGCCGTGGCATGCTACAGCCAATAGGCCGCTATAGCACTCGTTCGCCCGTTGCAGAGATCAGAGATGTGTGCGTGTGTTGGAAAGTCTCCGACCAACCCGAGCGTTTTCGGCATCCACGCTCGCCCTTTCTGCCAAACGTCCGTGTACCACCAACGCTGGTGTTCTTCGTCAGAGCCGCTAGCGCCGAACTGAAGCTCGATCCGGCCGACGGAGACGTGCTTCCGCCGCCGACGCAGCGACGCCGCGCGCCGGCGCCCCGTGACCGTACCCACGCGCGGTCTGGTCGTAGACGTGTGGGGATCCTGGGCGCTTCGGCATCCAGCTGCAGCTGGCTCGTGTTTTCATTATTATTTGTTCAACACTTTGAACTCACTGCCTGACGAGTCGCGCACGGAGCTCTCATGAGCATGGAATTTTCGGATCTTCCGTACAGACAGCAGATGAGCACGATGCCACCATGCATGTTTTTGTTTCCTCTGACTCTGGGCACTACACTGTGTCTGGAGTATGAACATCCAACGCACTTGTGCCGGGCTTTTGGCACACTGCTGTTTCCTACTGCACTCGCACTGTGTCTGTGTGTGCATTTTTAAATGGAACAAGTGTCTCTCTGCGATTTGTGAACAACCGAAAGTGCCATTTTGTAACTGAAACAGGGTTTGTCACGAACAGGAAAGCAGAATCAGGTTAGTTGCGTTCTGCCTCTTTCTCGGGATAGTGTATCCATAACAAGCTGCCTCCTTTGACGATCTCAGCAGATATTGTACGGCTCATTATATAATATATACTCCCTCCGTTTTGTTTTAGTTGGACTAAGTAACTCACATGGTGATGTGGGAGAGAATGAGTGTCATGGCAGCTTATTCTGTTGCAAAGTGTTAAGCCAGTCAATCCTGAAGAAAACTTGGCATGCTAGTGGAAGCAATAGTACTATTTTTTCTTCCAAAAAACAAATGTTCATGACTTGCATGCAAATGCTTGGTCTCTGCTAAGATGGTCACCCATATAATAGTGCTACCAGCAGCTGAAGTCAAGGTACTTAAACCAAACTTAATTATGACATGGTGTTTGCCTGTTTGGGGAAAACAAATGTATGCATATATACTTCATTCTACTACGGTTTTCCTAGAAGGTCGTATCATCACGACATGGTATTCTTTTTTGAAATTTTAGTTTTCTACAATTTGGTGCAAGGGTCATCCTATCAACTTGGAATTATAATGATCATGAAGAATCCGCTACACGTTAGATACAAGCTGTTTCCTACTGAACTTCGTGACTGCAACAGGAAAGTAGGATCTTGACTCGGTAAATACGGGTTAATGTCACAGGGTCAAGTTCCCTGACCATGTGGTACACTCTTAATGCAGAGATGTATGCGGGTCTTGACGTTAGGCATGGAGATACCAAAGACCCTTTCACCTGTTTCAGCTTGGAGTACCTTACAATAAGTCAAATCTGGTGCTCTGGAACTCCAGAAATCCTAGTGGCACACGCTGGAAATGAACATTACGATCATGTGACTTCAGAGTCTCAGACAGAAGGCAAGAAGTCTAATCTCATGGTATATAGTTTAGAGAATATATATTCGGCAAAAAAAAACTTGCCAAATATAATGCATTGGGGAATTCTAAGAAATTTCCACTTTTTTCATTTCTGAACAAAATGCTGAGAATTTTCTTTGACGGGAAATGTTGGAGCGTTCATATATCGTAGGAAGAAAATGGAGTTGCATCTGCTAGTTCAGTGGAGCTAGGAAAATGAAAGGTTGATTATTCTTAACTCGAGCTCAGGGAAAAGAATATTTTGCGCACGGATTTTTCTTGGAAAATTGCTGGGACTTTGACTTGAATGAACTGAAAACATGAAACATTGACCAAGAGTGGAAGAGCACGCTTTCGTAGTCCCAAAGATATCCAAGTTTTGACCATAGAAACGAGTTGGCGAATGAATTGCAATAAACAGCATGATGATTGACCAGCAACGTACGCCCCATGGAGTTCAAAGTCATACAAAGACGCCAGAAGGTCTTCGATGCTTACGGCAATGCAACCATAAGAGGACACTTTAATTTCTCTATAGTAATACTGCAAATTGCGCCCAGTTAATGACATGTTTTCGTGTTCATTAAAAACAAATGTTTTCTTTTATATTAAAAATAAATGCATGATTTCGTGACTGAAAGTGTATTTTGGTTAAAATGCTGGCACTACGTATTCCACTACTAGAAAAACAAAACTATCTCTGAGCAAATACATGTACTAATTGAGTTACTGACATCACACAAAACGAAATTTCATGTTGAGATAGATACCGGCGACTTGGTGTCCTGCGTGCTCATCGAATAAAATTCAAATCAACGCGCCAAAGTCTCCCACGTAACGCGCAAGCAACTGTACATAGGCCACCAAATCCCTGTGCTCTCCCCTGTATATATAGCTGGTTTCTTGGAGCAGCGATCAGCGTGTCAAAGCATACCCTTGCGCATTGCAAAGTCATTCGAGCTAGCTCAGAGGCGAGAGAAACCGAACAAGAGAAGGGAGAGAGCTCGGAGAGAGAGAAGCTTGAGATCATGGCGGCGACGAGGAACTTCTTTCTGCCGGCGATCATGGTGTTCTTGGTGCTTTCGGCGGTGGCTGTCGGCGCGGCGCGACCTTTGGCTGGAGAGGAACTGTCCGGGGAGGCCACCGCGGGCGAGTCCATCGTCAGGTTTCTCCGGCAGATATATCGGCAGCGGCTAAACGGGCCGGGCCACTCGTGCGAGACTTGGAACCCAAACGGTGGATGCTGATGAGTTGCAGCAGAAGCAGGCTGGCTTAACTGGAAGCTAAAGCGTGAGCCACTACTGAAATTTTGGGCTGTAAACTGTACATAGGAATTTTATCTATGTACATTGAAATTTATGTTTCACTTAGATATAGTTCTCTATGTATATTTTTTGTCAGGGGTTCAATTTCCCTTGTTAAGATTATTTCCCACAACATAGAAATTTTAGCTAGGTAGATGGGCAACTGTAGACAAAAAACTATACAATTGTATGAAGAGAAGACAGTGACTAGTACAGTTTTGTACGTTGTTTTGGTGAAGCATTGCTTGTCCCTTTACATGTGTTTCTCCTGTCTCATTCTTCCCCCCAGACACACACACACATTTTAGACTTTTACTCTGAACCTGAATACCGTGATACTTGACATCAACTCCAAAATGTGGCTCTCCACAGGACAGCGTTGTGAGTTGTGACACGTCCTGAGTTTTCAGTTGCGTATTCAGTGTATATTGAAAATTTGAAATGCATAAGCCATACCCATACCTCGCATCCTAGAAATCGAACAGGGTTCGCAGGGTTCCAATTGCGTCCTCCAAACAATCCGATCGTCGACCGACGCACGATCTCAATCTCTGCCCAAAAAACACTGTGCAGCGGTGGCTTCTGACCATGTTTCCTTGATCGATCAGTACTCTTCTTTCTCCTCCCTCCCCTCCATATCTTGGTTTGGCAGCTGTATGTTGACCCAAGTATAACGTCTCTCATTATTCATCATGCATCTGCTCGTGGACTAGCTAATCGCCACACACGCCATCGCGTGCGCGTCCAACCGCACGTGGCGCCCTCAACGTCGTTCGCTCGTGCAGACGCGCGTCGCCGGCGTCGGTGCGTGTGCCGGAAAGTCTCCGACCACGGCAGAGCGTTTTCAGCATCCAGCTGCCCTTTCTACCGAACTTCCCCTGTACCACGAGCGCTGGTTCTTCAGAAACTGCTAGCGCCGATCAAAAGCTCCGGCGGCCGATGGAGACGTGCCTCCGTCCATAGCTGACGCCGCACGCTAGCGGCCGGTGACATGAGCGCGAGAGCGGCGAACCGGTCGTGGTCGTGGGTGATCCTGGCGTCCAGCTACAGCTAGCCGCTGCCCTGGTCGTGACGCGGTCGTCGTGAGGTGAGGTGCTGTTTCACGCCCGGAGGCAGAGGGCACGCCGTGCCGCCGCGCGTCGCTCGCCGAACGCCGCCCCGGCGGCAAAGGAACCGGTCGGTTTTCGACTCCGTTCACCGCGATCCATCAGATCTTCCCCTTGCGAAGACTGTTGATCCGGAACCCGCGTACGAGCAGCGCTGTGGGTCAATGGGTCCGCCGTCAGCAGTTCGTGTAATCGTGTTTGATCATCTGTTCAACACTTTGAACTCGCTGCCTAAAGAGTCGCGCACGCAACGCGCTTGAGCATGGAAGTTTCAGATCCCCCGTACAGACAGCAGATGCGCATCGATGTCGTAGCTGATGGCGCGCACAGTATGGCACCTTTCATGTTTCCTCTGAATCCGTGGTACTGCCTGAAGTCTGAACACATATCCTACTACACCGTGGACGTACTTAAGGGCTTGTTTGGATGAGGTCCCTGCTGCCAGGCAGCGATCCTGACCCCAGCGTACAAAATCAAGCGCCGGGATGAGTTGCCTGGCTCAGGCAGATTTCACATGACTCGATCCAAACTTGACCTTATTCCTTATGTTGTAAGCCTACTTCCTTCCTTCCGTGGTGTCAAGGCTGGCCCATTAGCATGCTATAGGGAAGGCGGCTAGGCCCATTTGCCGTTTTCTAATGCAGTGGCTACCTACATGTGCTCTTCTTCTTTGCGATTTGTGGACAACTAAAAGTGCTTTTTTTCTCACTAACTGATTAAGACAGACTTTGACTGAAACATGAAACTCTGACTAACCTCATTTCCTATATACCAGCTGTCCTGTCTCAAAACCATGTAAAAAAGGGCGGAGCTTAGTATAGATATAAAGGGTCCTGTCCCGGTCCATAGTAATTCTCCACTAAATAAACAGTAAAAATAGCACCGGAGGTTGATGTTTGATGCGCATTTCCATCCATTAGCCCCCCTACTTTATCAGTCAACCACCGCCAAAGCTTTTATCACCCAACACATCGGTAGCTTTGAGAGGATCAACATACATCACATTTTCCCTCTTTTCAATAGAGCATGTGTCTCTCTCTCATAAAGCCAGTGCAACTTCTGCAAGACATACATTCTGACACCCTGCGAAGCCATCACCAAGGCTACCGTGTTGGGCCCACCTAATGCCAAGGATACTATGGACTATGGTCTTGTTTAGTTCCTAAATTAGGAGTGGCAAAGTTTGCATTTTACTATAAATGCTCAACCGTAGCATTTCGTTTGTATTTGTGAATTATTGTCCAAACATTGACTAATTAGGCTCAAAAGATTCGTCTCGTAAAGTACAACAAAACTGTGCAATTAGTTTTTAATTTCGTCTACATTTAGTGCTCCATACATGTACCGCAAGTTTGATGTGATGAGAAATCTTCTTTTTCATAGTGCCAAAGTTGGGAAAAAGAGGGAACTAAACGAGGCCATGTATTTTGCACTGTGGCAGCAAACTCATTCCAAGCATTAATGTTTGAGGTTAAGAAGGCTTATAGGGCATATGCCCCCGTACAAAGGCCCACTTATATTTTGATTTTCACATGGGGTCCTATTTCATGCGACTAGCTTGGAATGTCCGTGCACTGTTTAATTTAGGGAATACTTGCATATATGTTCACATAATGGCTGGCTAAAGTTGTTGATGCCATAATTATTAGATACAAGTTCGTTCCAAATATAGGTCATTTTAAATTCAAACTTCGATAAACTTATAAAAAAATATTAATATATAGTATATCAAATAAATGCATTGCTGACACGAATTTTATGACAGATTTAATGGTTGAATTTGATGTCGTCGTAGATCTTGGTATTTGTTTAAACTTTCAACCTACATTTTGGAAGAGTGAGTACATACACAACTTAAGACCGTGTATCACCGGGGCAGGGTGTGTGTGACGTGCGTGCCGGTACATTTCACACCCACAACATTTGGGCAACAGGAAGTCAGGAGCCGATCGATCTTTCACACTCTATCTTTGTAAGTTTTCACAAGTGCATGCATTTTTCCCTTAATTCGGAACATCCAGTCACCTCGTGGAATTGCGCTCGTAATTATCACCTCGTGCTCTTAGTCCACCTCACTGTGTCTAGTCACACGCAAACGTAAGTAACGAGAGCTAGCTATCTCGCATGAAATTTTCACAAAGCTTTAAAACTTGTATATATAGGTACCAGTGCGTATTACTCGGCATTCACCGTGTAGAAAATTTTAAGCTTCTCCTCGTTCTCTGAGCCCGCAGAGATCGATTGTGTAGCAGGAGCAGCTCATAGATGGCCATGACGACGATGAGCAAGTTCGTTTTGCCATTGATGACGGCGGTGTTGATGTTGTTGGTGGTGTTGGGGTCGGCGCGGCTGCTGGAAGGCGATGAATGGAACGGTGGCAAGGCTGCCTCCGGCGAGCATCATCCTGTCGGGCAGTTTCTCGAACAGAGGTACCTTCAGCGACTGCAACTGCAAGCACGTGCGTCCTGCCGCTCCTATAGCACAACAACCCCACCATGCCCGCCTCACCACCGAAACTGAAGTATGGTGCATGCATTGATATACTATGTACACGTTTAATTAATAAGGTTGGACGTGTGATATTTCTTTGTGTAACGCGTAAGGTAGATTGACAAAATGATGGTGGGTACTGTATGAGTTTCTGTGTGATTTTTTTCATGTAGTTGAGTCTCGATGTATTATGCTGATCTTCTGAATAAAGTGGTTGTACACTTGTATTGTACGTAATTTCTGAATATCCACAGAATGCAGCAGTTCGGCATATCTGTATATATACCTGACCTGGCGTGTTCTAAAGAATGATTTGCGTGAAGGAACTGAAAGTACGATTAATTGTGGAACGTACAGTAATCCTTCCGACATGATTGTACGATGACTTCCTCTAAAACCATAAAAAAGGATACGCAATGTTATCACATATGTGCGTGAACCTTCGAGTATGACTAAACATTTCACATTAGAGCGATCACTACAATATATCTAATATTTTTCGAATGCTTTTTCTAAATGCTTGAGAGTTATTGTTCTTAGGGCATGTACATTCTACATATCAACATTCTCTCATAGGTTGTCGCATGCAGGTCATTGTAGGATTTTTTCTAATGTGGAGAAGAGAGGGTGAGGAAAAAAAAAAGCGGTTGTTGTTTCACGAAACAACCGCCTCATGATCTAGATTTTAGATCTATAAGACGACTACAAGTTGTGGTTGCATGCACAAATTAAGAAAATCACTACAAGACTTAGCACTTCTGCCGAGAGATTGTGTTGAGTGGCCGACGGTGATCTGTTGTTTTATTCTCTTTGGTCAGCAAATGCTTGTCTGGAAATCAGCTGTACTCTCGTATATTAGTTCCATAAAACCCAAACACTCCATAAATACTAAGCAAATCAGGTCTTGTTTAGTTGCCAAAGTTTGGAGGTGCCAAATTACTGTTACAGTACTGTAGCATAATGTAGCGTTTCGTTTGTATTTGTGAATTATTGTCCAAACATTGACTAATTAGGCTCAAAAGATTTATCTCGCATAGTACAACAAAACTGTGCAATTAGTTTTTAATTTCGTCTACATTTAAGTACTCCATGCATGTACCGCAAGTTTGATGTGATGGGAAATCTTCTTTTTGCATAGTACTAATGTTGGGAGTTGGGGTGAAAGGGCTCAATCCCCTTGGCTACTCGCACCGAGATCAGATGCAGTCACTACTGCAACTGCAAGTTAGTGCCTGCACGCAATCTGGACCATCCATCTTCCCTGCGAATGGACTAGATCGTCTGCTACAGTAGAATACAGTACCAAACAGTATCAGGATGAACAGTACGTCTACTGTGCAGCACAGTGCAGAACAGTTCCTCCTCTGCTCCGGTGACTGCTCCGTGGACTATCGGGTCACATCGGAAGTTTGATACTAACTAATGGGTATTTGTTTCGTTAATCTCTCCTAAAATTCCTATCACATCAAATGTTTAGATACTAATTAGAAATATTAAACATAGACTAATTACAAAATCAATTGCACAGATGGAGACTAATTTGCGAGATGAATCTATTAAGCCTAATTAGTCCATGATTTGACAATGTGATGCTACAATAAACATGTGCTAATTATGGATTAATCAGGCTTAATAGATTCGTCTCGTGAATTAGCCTCCATCTGTGTAATTAGTTTTATAATTAACTCATATTTAGTTCTCCTAATTAGCCTCCGAATATTCGATGAGACATAAATTTTTGTCCGGACTAAAGATCCAAACAACCCCTAATTATAAAATTAATTGCATAAGTCGTGACTAATTCGTGAGACAAATTTATTAAACTTAATTAATCTATAATTAGCACATATTTATTGTAACATCAAATGGTCAAATCATGAACCAATTAGACGTAATAGATTCGTCTCGCGAATTAGCCTTCGTCTATACAATTAGTTTTGTAATTAATCTATATTTAATATTTCTAATTATTATCTAAACATTAATGGGACATAAGTTGCAGTCGTACCTTCAACTGCACGGGAACCGTGCCCCGCCACTCAACGCAAACTCTCACGTAAAATGATGAATCTTACAGTGAATAGAATTACTATAACACACTTACAAGAACCAACATTCCTCTAAAAAATAACCATAGTCCACTTACTAAATAATTCTAAAAGATCTAAAAATAATAATCATAGGCCACTTAATAAATAATTCTAAAAAACAAAATTATGCTGCAATTTGTCAACTTATAATGATCAAAGTAATGCTTATTGCCTGTCTGAGACCAGGGGCAAAAATGACAGGGAGGTACCAAGGGCCCTCCTGCTATGCTAGACGCACTCTACATATGTTAGTATACACATGATTTTTATCATATAAACTAAGAAAAAAAAGTTAAAGTCCTTTTCAGTCTTCCTCTGTCTATTGTTGACTTTACACAAGCAGCATGCGTAGTACCGTCCCAGATGTATATATTCCATCTTCACTGACAGGTGGACCCCTGCAGTTTTAGGTGTTAAAAAAAAGAGAAAAGAAATATCCAGAAGACTCGACCTCTTGTAAGTTCTATCCACCCGTTGGCCGTTCTTCCGGTTTCGATTACGGCGCCTCTAATCCCTCCTCTCCGGCGCTGGAGCCCGCACTCAAGTATAGATGTCCATTTGGACCGCTCAGCCCGGTCCGGTATGGACCTAGCATGGCCCGTTAATTTTCATGCTGGGTTAAGTCCGTCACGACGACTTCGTCGTGCCGTGCCGTGCTGGCCCACGGACCTCACCGGCGGTCAAGCACGGCCCGCAAGACCTTTTCCGTGCCGAGTCAGCCCGTCAAGCACGGCCGGCTTCGGACCACGCGAGGCATAATGGGCCGCCGCTGCTACCGTCCCCATGCGCCGCCGCCACCGTTGCTGTCCCCACGCGCCGCCGCTGCCGACCTCCCGCGTCGCCGCCGCCGCTACCGGCCCCGCGCCCCCCCGCTCCTCCTCCCAGCCTCCTGCGCTGACGTTGCTCCTCCCGGCCCCGTGTCGTTGGTCCTCCCGGCCTCCCGCGCCGCCACCGCTCCTCCCGGCCCCCCGCGTCGCTGCTGCTCCTCTCGGCCCCTCGTGCTGGCGCGTGGAAGTGGAGGAATTGGGGCGGGAGGAGACGAAAACCGTGGACGCATCGACGCTTTCCAGAGGCACGCGAGGGAGGGAGGTGGTGCCGCCGGCGGGTAGGCGGCTCGCCTCCCGTTGGAGGTAAGGTCGCAAGCGGAGGGGAGGACGGAGGGGAGGCGACAGGGTCACAGGGAGTCGGGGAGACGGCGAATGGGATCGGGAAAGGAAGGCTGGAAGGGTGGCGGTGGGGTAGAGGAGATAGGGTGAGGGTTGACTGATGGACTGTTGGTATTCATACGGGCTTTAATGGGCCGACTCTTTGTCACCGTGTCGGGCCGGGCTGCCTGTCGTGCCGGGTAGAGGCCCGCACCCGACACTAGCTACCGGGCTGGGCTAGTCCAGGCCCGAAACCCTCCTTGCCGGGCTAGGCTAGAGCCGGGCAAAAAATTGAGCTCCGTGCTGGGCAGGCGGGCCACGGGTTGCATGAACATCTATACACTCAAGCTAGGGGACACCGCAACGGCGCAGGCATTTGAGCTCCGGCCTCCTTAGCTTCAATTCCTTGACTCCCAGCTCCCAGGCCCTCGCCGCCGGCGCGGGCCCTGAGGACACCGCCTTCCAAACGCCCATCTGCGCGGCGCTAAGCGCCACAACGCCGCGCTCCCGCCGCCGCCTTGGCCTCCGCGCC
Source organism: Setaria viridis (assembly GCF_005286985.2). Taxonomy (NCBI): domain Eukaryota; kingdom Viridiplantae; phylum Streptophyta; class Magnoliopsida; order Poales; family Poaceae; genus Setaria; species Setaria viridis. Next base: position 36,831,988 of record NC_048263.2, read on the forward strand.
TCTACCCAACACCAATGTCGGCATGTCGCCCTGTTGAGCTGCCGCTGCTCCGAGCGCCGACCCGCCGGGCACCCGCCGTCCTAATTAAAGGCACGCTCCACCGCGCGGGGTACACAGCACCGCTCGCCGAGTCGCTCCGCTCCCATCACTGCGTGGGACTCCGCGTAGTGCCAAGCGCCACCCCGTGGCTTGCTCCACCGCGCCGGGCTCCGTAAGCCGCATCGCTGTCAACTTCAATAGCGACAAATGCAGTAGCTCCATGATGTGATTTTTTTTTAGATAAAAGCTCCATGATGTGATGATTGATGAAGAGCAAGGCGGGGACAAGATGAAGAGCAGAAAATCCGGCTTGCTATGTGCTCTGGCTAATCGATTCGCTCAATTCCTTCTCGATTTATGGAGTCACGACCGAATCTCACGAGAGGGAGTTTTGTTCGCGTGAAGATCAGGATTCAGGATGAACCAACGGGAGGAGAGAAAGGATGAAGATGAACAGCTGAGCACTCCATATTTTAATTGGACGAAGGGCCCACCACCAGCACTAGAACGCATATGAATACCCCTAAGGAAACTACAAATCACAAACTAATCTATGGGATCATATCGTAGTTAGACCAAACGATAATTGAAAAACTAAATATGAATAGGCAAGATAGAAATACAATTGAAAAACTAAATATCAATAGGCATATATTTAAAAAGTTTTTTACAACACTATTATAAATCTTGTCAGCATCTATATACTAATTCATTGATTACAAACTAAATGTTGTCCTGTAATAATACAATTCGATTCTAACCATCTCTACTATGATTAATTCAGAAAATTTACAGCCGCGCCAAAAAATGTAGTTATCTTATAAATTATTCATTTTAGATCAAAACTACTTAACATTTTTTTCTCCGAACGGGCGCGGCATCGCGCGTCATTCTGCCTAGTTAAGTTTGATCGTTCTTGCTTGACGTCCATAGTGATGACGACGACGCCGAACATGCCATTTGCGCTCATGCTTCATGCATCACTATCTTTCCGTTGCGAAGACCGTTGATTTGAAACCCGTGTACGATCAGCAATATGGCCCTTTGGGTCCGCCGTCCCAGCTCGTGTTTGATCAGCTAAAGCCACTGTCTGTCGAGCCGCTCGCTCATCCTACTGGACCGTGAGAGCGCACTAGTGTCGCCCGGGCTGCCGGCCCACTGTTTTGCCACGCGTGTCGGTCAAGCCTCACTGCTGGCCCACTAGACACGGTCGGCCTATGAAGGAAGGAAGGCGGCTGCTTCCTCCCAGAAAGGTAAGAAATATTTCCTCACAAAAATAGAAACAAGGAAAGGAAAAAAAAGTACTAAACTTTTCAAAAAAGTTACTCTCCGTGAATTGTGAATAAGAATGACTGAGTGACATCCGTGACCGACTTACAATTAGATTAGACATGGGCAGTAAATTCTGACCCCTTTTTTCTGTCTCTATGATATGATAAAAAATCCTTCATCCTCAATGAAAACGTTTGGGGCGGCAGCTCCAATCCACCCCTAAACCGTAGTGTTGCTCCTCGAGAAAACGTACGAAACGTTGGTCAACTTTCTCAAGGAAGAATCGGGCAATGCATGCACAAATTAAACAACATAACCAGAAGAACGTGCGACCAAAATTTCTTAATAACGTTTCTCAACGTGTAACGTGCAACAAAAGTGACCGAGGAGTAAAATATGAAAAAGAAAAGGAATTTATGTGCAAGTGATGATGCAAAGTCTAAGTACAACCAACATGGTGGAGTGGAGCCCGTCTTTCCAATACCATGACTCCATGAGCTCAACTATTGTGATCTTGACTCTTGACTAAATTGATATATATTTTCTGATCCAGTGTATGCATATGAACATATTTATTTCAAGGAGCACCATCAGGGTGTGTGGTTTATTCCTTCTTGCACAAATAAGAGATATTTTGGACATCGTCACGGTCTCAAAATATTCCACTCCTTCTAAAACATATAGCTAAATGTAGCATTCAAATTCGCCTAGA